>NC_047578.1:9185000-19185000 GCF_011004845.1 Esox lucius
TGAGGTGGAGGAGGGGTGGCTGGGGGGAGGAGAGGGAGGAGGAGGCTCAGGCTGAGGGTGCAGGGCAGGGGAGGCGGATGATGACACAGAGGAGGTGGGAAGACTCTGGAAGTACTGGTCCCCTGGTTCATCCTCCTCGAAACCTCCCCAGGGATAAACCTGCAACACACCAACAGACACACACCTTACTTTACATCCACAAACACACCAACAGACACACACCTTACTTTACATCCACAAACACACCAACAGACACACACCTTACTTTACATCCACAAACACACCAACAGACACACACCTTACTTTACATCCACAAACACACCAACAGACACACACCTTACTTTACATCCACAAACACACCAACAGACACACACCTTACTTTACATCCACAAACACACCAACACACACACACACACACACACAGGTCACATCTAACTCTTACATCCACAAACACACCAACAGACACACACCTTACTTTACATCCACAAACACACCAACAGACACACACCTTACTTTACATCCACAAACACACCAACAGACACACACCTTACTTTACATCCACAAACACACCAACAGACACACACCTTACTTTACATCCACAAACACACCAACAGACACACACCTTACTTTACATCCACAAACACACCAACACACACACACACACACACACACAGGTCACATCTAACTCTTACATCCACAAACACACCAACAGACACACACCTTACTTTACATCCACAAACACACCAACAGACACACACCTTACTTTACATCCACAAACACACCAACAGACACACACCTTACTTTACATCCACAAACACACCAACAGACACACACCTTACTTTACATCCACAAACACACCAACAGACACACACCTTACTTTACATCCACAAACACACCAACAGACACACACCTTACTTTACATCCACAAACACACCAACACACACACACACACACACAGGTCACATCTAACTCTTACATCCACAAACACACCAACACACACACACCCACACAGGTCACACCTTACTCTTACATCCACAAACACACACAGGTCACACCTTGCACTTACACACACACACCCTGACCTGTTCCAGTTCCAGTTCCAGAGGCCTGAAGCCTTTCGGCACCACCCCGGGTCGGGCATCCAGGATCACTCCCAGGTGGGGTTGGGCCAGCTGCTGCCAGTGGTGGAGGGTTGCTGAGCCTGGGGCGGAAAGAACCAACAGGGAGGATGATAGGAGCGTATAACACACACACACACACACGTCACGTTGTATTTACAATGTGTGCCAAAACGTTGAGAGCTAATGGGAAACGGATTGTGCTGTGCTACATGAAAACCTTTCCACTGTAGAGTGACAATTAAAGCTCCCGTCCCGCAAAACCGGAGGAAGGAGAGTCAGGCCAGAGTGAGAATATGGACAGACCTCATTATAGAAACACCACACAAATAGGTTAAGGACAAGAGAAGTAAAAGGCAAGGACAAGTTAAAGTAAATTAATACTGAAATGTGAAATTGAAGAGAGTGAGAGACAAAATAAGAGAATGTTTTTATTCAACATTTTAAAACAATTAACAATGGATTAATGTAAGAAAAGGACAGAAATTAAAGAGTATAACAAGAAGAAATCTGAAATACATATACAAACAAATGGAATGATGAATTAGAGAGAAAAACAGGAAACTAGATATTTAACATTTTTCGGGGCGGTGAGGTTGACAATAGGCTCTGTGCACAAGCGTATGGACGAACTTCCGCTTTAGTCAGATGTCGGCATATCATTTTCTGGTTTACTTAAGGCGATCACCCGCGTCGCCCAAAATGTAAGTTTTTAGTAGATGTCTCCAAGACCTGCCTAAAATAAGCATTAGTGATGTCCATCGAATTGTTGATGCCTGGTCCCCTGCTCCAACAAGCAAGCGGAACAAGGGATTCAAACTCTACGTATCGAGTTATCTGCACAACTACGAGGGTAAGTAGTTTACTGTGGTGTGCCGGCCGGCTATCGGCTAAGCTAGTTAGCAACGTGTTCCTTTTTAGTGTAGTATTAGGCAGGACAATAGAACGCATAAAAATTCAACCTAGCCTCAAAAACGGCAAAAGAACGCTGGCTGAGCTGGAACGCTAGCGCGTCCCCATAGCAAGTGAATTGAAATCAACCTTCGTTCTGCCTCTTCAACCTGAATGAAGCTTAAAATTCCATAGCCTCAAAAAAGCACCAAAACAGGTCTCCTCTTTTATTTTACTACTGTAACCTCGTTTCACAACGAAACTGAAAAATAACAACTGGCATAGGAAGTAAACATCTGGTCCTATATGGTATTAATTGCACTTAAACCTGCATTACGTGGAAGTATATGGCGCAAGCCATATTTTATTAAAAATAGGACATTCTTAAATGATTAAAATGATGCCCCACTTGTACCTTGAAACTTAAATTAGTCACGTACATTATATATTTTTTTTTTCGTACAACAGCATCACTAATCTTGTTGTGAGTTTAGGTGTTTACTAATGCGGATGAGTATTAGTAAGTAAACCGGAAACTGCAATGCAGACTTCTAGACAAAAGCGGAAGTTCGTTACTACACTGGTGCACAGAGTCTATTAACATCAAAAAGTATGTTGAATGTCTCACACCTCACCACCAGAGGGCAGCACCAGCACAACAAAAATCCCCACTAACGATAGTCGAACTTCTACTAGGTAAACCCCAGCCAACCTCTGGGATGTGGGTCTCTAGAATAGGAGGGTTGTGACGTAAAGAGGCCTGACCTTCGATGGTGATGCATCAGGGACCAGAAGGAGTTAAACAACATTAGAGACACGGGCCGCTCACCTCTTTCACTCCCTCCACCCAACTTTCTCCCTTGTTCTGCCTCTCTAGCCCATCTCCTCCCTCGCTCCCTCTCTCTATTCAAACCACTCTCCCTTCTTCTCCTTCTATTCCTTCTCTCACTCTCTCCTCCAATAATTTCCCCACCCTTGTCCCCCCCCTCACTTTTTCTTACTACCTCGCTCCATGCCTCCCCCTCCCCCAGACACTCCCTCGCTCTCTCCAGTGGCTTGGCCATGTCCTCATACAATATCCGCCTCTCCTCGTCTGCACTCATCCCTCTCTCCTGTCCCCCCATCCCTCTCTCCTGTCCCCCCATCCCTCTCTCCTCTTCTCCCTCACCTTCCAGTGGTTTAACGATCTGTAACTTGTCTGGGAGGTATGGTCGGGAGGCCCACAGGTGTAAAGTCCCCAGGGACATGATGCTATCCGAAGGGGTCATCCCACCACCGTGCCCACCGCTCCCGTCCTGCGGCACTCCTCCTCCTCTCCTTCTCCCCCTCTCCTCCTCGAAGAAACGTCTCTCGCTCAGATTATTCTGTCGCCGCAGGGACAGGCGACGTAAGGCCAACCTCAGGTCCTCGACACCGGCTGCTTTCTTAGCTCGGGCTTCCACACTTTTGGGAAGAAACACTTAGTGAATCTCACAGGAAACGGAAACATGGATTTTTAATATATTTCACTACGGTTTAGGGACTACGGTTTAGGGAAAGGGTCCTGAGACATTTTTGATTTGCTAATTTGGAGAACAAAACTCTGTCTGATTGGTTGGGAACATCTAAGGGGGCGGGGGTACATAAACACACACACACAGACCTGTCCTGATTGGCTGCAGCCGACTCCATGAGCATGCTCTGCTGTCGGTTGTCAAGGGCAACGCCATCCCCTCTGACATCGCCCCTGGGTGTGGTCCTGCCACTGGAGTGGGTGGAGCTGAGAGACGACGCCTGATTGGATCCCGGGATGTTGGCGTTGGACGGGACTGGAGAACGTTGTCGGACCGTCTGGTTGATGTTCTTCACCGTCTCAAACACACGCTTGTGGTGCTCCCTGTTTACACACACAGGGACAAAGGTATATGAGTATGTCATTAGTATGGGTGAGGTTATATGACTATGCAGTATTTATAAAGATTAAAAGAGGGTTCTGAACAATGTGTACTTCTGCTCCTCGCATTCAGGGTCCTCCAAACTCATCTCCTTCCTCATTGTCCCCTCGATCTCTGCAGCCAGGGAGTCCTAAGATCAACACACACATCTCAGCTCTGTGCTTTCCCTCTGTAAAGGAGATGATGGTGGAGAATGTATGTACAGACACTCACCATAGGGTAGAGCCCCAGAGGATGGAATCTGCGTGGTGTTCCAGCAGGATAGCTTCTGTTCCTCAGGTTCTTCACCTCCTCCTGGGCCTCATGGAGCATCTCCAAACACTCTGTATACTTATCATCCAGATCTGTCAGCTAGAGAGGAAAGGGAAGGTTTGAGGGCTGGTAACATTGGAACCATCTCCATGGTGGTGTTTGGGAGGTTAGGGTGGAAGTCCCACCTCAGCAGTCAGTTGTCTCTGGGCATCTTTAGCTGCTCCCAGGTGCTGAGAGAGCTCCTCATTCTCCAGGGCATACTGAAGAAAAACAAACAGAGTAAACGTAGTAGCAGAAGGAAAACACGTGGATGTGTGGAGCACGGTCACTGGACGGTGGTGCATGACGTTAGGCTCTCGCGGTCGCGTGTCGCTCACCGACTTGGCTTTCTTCTGCAGGTCGACAATCTGAGAGAGCAGGTGCGTGATCTCCTCCTGCTGTCGCATGGCGTCCTCCGTCTTGCGGGCCAGCTCCTCTGCTATGGTGTTGATCTGCAGACTGGACTGTTCTGCCCGCCAGAGGGGATTCAATTCAGAGAAGATGGAGGGATCACGGGAAGGTGGAGAGAAAAAAGCAAAACAAAAAAGCAGAGGAACGGAAAGTCAAAATGAAAAAGTGAATGAATGGTAAAGGAGACCACGGAGAAAAGGTCAGGGAAAGAGAGGAGACAAAAAGGAGCAAGAGCTCCTCCACTCACTGAGTTCCTTGACGCAGTCGTTGACCAGCTGCTGTTCTTTCTCCTCGTAGGTCTCCGTCTCCGTCTTCAGGTGACACGCCTCCGTGCGGAGGGACAGGTTCTCCTCCTCCAGCTCTCGGAGTTTCCTCTGCATGGAGTCGGCTCCAGAGCCAGACAGCCCCAGCAGCTTGCTCCTCTTAACCCTAGAGAGAGACAGAGAGAAACAGCTAGAGGGACAAGGAGAGGGACCAACAGACACAAAGATGGACGGACAGTCAAGTATAGTAAACACACATGAACGCCCCCCCCCCCCCCCGTCACCACGGCCACTACTAACATGGGTGAGCTAACGGTGGACTCCTCTTCCCCATCGTCAACTGTGTGGGTGTAGAACTGCAGCAGCTCATCCTTCAGGTTTAACTCGTGATGTAGCTGGGCCACCTGAGAAGACGCAATACAGAGAAATCCTCTAAACTGCTTCCTGTAGCAAGCTGCTGCGAAAACCTTTGAACCCCCCCCCCCCCCGACCTCTCTCGCTCACCTCCTCTGTGATTCGTCCCACTTGCTCCTCCAGGAAGTCGTTCTGCTCCGTGAGCGTTCGGTTCTTCCTGAGCAGCGACTGGCCGATCCGAGCAGCCAACTCTAGGTCCCTCTCTTTCTCCTCCAGCAGACGTGTGACGGCGTCGATGTCATTGTAGGTCTTCGTCATTTGGCCCACTCTGTCGGCACATAGCACTGCGAACGGAGAGACGATTAGAGATGGGTAGAAGAGTTAGGACGAGGGAACAGCAAGATCACACATTCATGTGATTTTAACCATTAGCCAAAACCTTAACCTCCACAATTGATAACCCTGTTATGTCATAATGTCGCAGTCCTTCATTTGGTAATCAATTCTAGCTAATTATATTGTCAATTTCCTTCTTTGGAGCATAGCCATCTAGTGATAACCAGGGAACGATTTCCCTGGAACACACCAAGGGGTCAGATTAGGGGACTGTTTTCCATGTGGCACAAGGCTGGTTCTCCCCCCAGGCCCCTGAAGCTGATACTAATCGAATCTCTAATAATCAATTCAGCAGGATTACACTGTAATGGACAATGACTCATTTGGCCCATTTCAGTGTAATATTTTCAATCTCAATCAACCCGGTCTATGTTAAACATGAAAGGAAATGGCAGTTACAGAGAGCTACAGCATTGATTCTTCAGCTCCAAAATCTAGATGCTCTGTAAATAAACAAAAACAACAACATGAGATTGGCTCAACTGTGTAGTTTCCTGAGAAGCTGAGGGTGGCGTAATGCAATGTCACGTTAGGGCTGTTTTCCTGCCACGAGCACATCTGTCAACTTGAACCTGCGCCGCATCAAACGGCCCCAGTCAAATAGACCTGATCATACAACTCCTTCGCTAAACATCATAATACTACATCTTGCTGGAACTTACTTCTCTGGTGGCACAACATGAGAGTCAATAGCCAATACAAATAACAGATATTGTGTCACCTCATATAAGTGAGTCTGACATTCTCTAAGACCTTACACAACTGATATACACCTTACACAACTGATATACACCTTACACAACTGATATACACCTTACACAACTGATATACACCTTACACAACTGATATACACTTTACACAACTGTCTCTCCCTATATTACTTTCTCAGTTAAAACAAATACACAGTCTGTGCTCATTCTCAAGCACCCCCACCCCCACCCCCACCCACACACACACACACACACACACACACACATACATATCGTTACCCTCTGTTTCCTCCTCAGAGCATCAATCCTCCAGTTCACATCAATCCCCTGTTATTCTTTCCATCCTCCTCTCATTCCCTTTATCCTCGTTTCGACGGATTCAGTACTTAGGTAACGGCCTCACACAGGCTATAGACCACTGTAAGAGCTGTAGTGGACCTGGCATACCGATTGGGGGGAGGGAGATAGAGGGAACCAATCAGAGAGCGAGAACTCAGGGACAGACCCAACGAAAGGACAACCAAAAAAGACCCACACACACACACACAACAAAAGCCGGCACCCACCCACCCACACGCACACAAACACACACACACACACACACACATAAACACACATTCTTCAAGGACACAAAGCATCCTTTCACCTGTCCCTATAGTGACCTAGCTTCCACACAGTACACACACCTCATCTCACTTGCCCAAAACCAAACAGGTGACAAGTGATTGGAATCATCCTGAAGACGTAGCCTCATCTGATCTCCCCCGGGAACTACATTGCACATATAGCACTATACACCTGAAAAAGAAGCACTTTCTGAGTCATGTGTCAGTCATGTGTCAGTCATGTGTCAGTCATGTGTCAGACTCGATACAGAAATTGTCGGGAAACCTTCTGTCATCTCCAATGCATCAAAAAGCACCACCACACCCCCCAACACACACACACACACACAACCGCCCTCACACTCCGCCTCTTACAGAAGTACTTGAGCGTCTCCTCGATCTGTTCGGTGGTCAGGTCGATGCGTGCGTCCGGCGACAGTAGAGGAGTGTGCAGCCAGTCGTCATGGTCGTAACCGTAGACCGTGTCCGCACGTAACCGGTAGACCGGCAGCTGCTCTTCCAGAAGGCTGATGATCTCCACCTCCGGCAGGTCGGCAGTGTTACACACATCTGGGGTGGTGAGGGGGGGGGGGGGGGGGGGGGGGGGGGTTCAGGACACTGATCTTGGAATGACGGGAGACTCACTGTCCTGAGGCTCACAGGCCAGACACGGTTTCATCACGTCCTAAACATGTCATGTAACGTCTGTAAGTACGGAGAAACACACACACACACACCTGTGAGGGTCTCCGCATCTCTGCATGGTGGTGGTGGGGTGGGTGGGTCGGGCTGGCTCACATACTCCTCCTCCTGTAGGCAGCCCAGGCCAGGGGGTGTCTCTGGGTCCGGGTCCGGGGGCAGGGCGGGGGCCGGGGAGGCCAGCGTGGATCAGCTCTCACTGGGGGAGAGAACAGAGGGCCATGGGCCTACGGGCCTGGAACTCCAGCTGGGTTGCCGGGTGCCTGCAGACGGAGAGGTGTAGAGGCCTGGACCTGACAGAGGCAGAGCGAGGGAGGAGAAAGGGAAACGTAGGAAGAGAGAGAGAAAAAGACAAAGTTTGAAGAACAGAAAGAACCAAGAGGAAGATGAGAGAGAGAGAGAGAGAGAGAGAGAGATTCCAGGGGAAAGTAACAGAAAGACAGGAACAAAAAGACATGTCACCCAGTATTCTTTCTGAGACTCTGAGAGCCAAACAACCAATCAGTGTACCCTAAAACAACCAATCAGGGTACCCTAAAACAACCAATCAGGGTACCCTAAAACAACCAATCAGGGTACCCTAAAACAACCAATCAGTGTACCCTAAAACAACCAATCAGGGTACCCTAAAACAACCAATCAGTGTGGCCTAAAAGTTTACCACGTGAACACCTAAAAACCACCGCAGTGGGACTGCTGATACTCAGCGTTCACTGGTACTTCCATAGCCAGTATCGTTGAATCTGTTTGTGGTGCTAATCCAAACCACCAAGTCTCTTCCTGTGCTGTAACCATCTGCCCCATAGAGACAGGACAATGCTCACCACATCACCACCTCTATAGTACATACCTCCACAACACTGCACTCAAGCTCCTTTCACCTCCCAGCATCTAGTTATACTATACTGATATTGTAGATCGGCACATCAACTGTACATTAATCTCTTCATCTTATACGCTCAACAGCCATTGTATGTAGCTGCAATTCAACTTCATTGTGTATTCTGTTCCTATTTGTGTTGATTATATTTCAATGTACTTAGTGAATGAAGGAGACTGTGACTGTGATGTCCAGGTGATCTCTGGTCTAATATAATGAATTCAGTAGCTGGCAGCATGTATTGTTGTTGCTTTAAAGGCCTCTGCAATGCTTCTACATCATCAAGCCTGACGCATAGCGCCACTGCAACCTTGGGAATGTCTTCCTTTGCAGCAAACCAGTGGACTACAGTCAAGTAGTCCTGTGGACTATACAATACAGTACAGTAGTCCTGTGGACTACACAATACAGTACAGTAGTCCTGTGGACTATACAATACAGTACAGTAGTCCTGTGGACTATACAATACAGTACAGTAGTCCTGTGGACTAAACATTACAGTACAGTAGTCCCTATGTACAAACCCGATTCCAAAAAGGTTGGGACACTGTACAATTGTGAATAAAAACAGAAAGCAATGATGTGGAAGTTTCAAATTTCAATATTTTATTCACAATACAACATAGATGACATGAGAAACTGAGAAAATCTATCACTGTAAGGGAAAAATAAGTTGATTTTAAATTTCATGGCATCAACACATCTCAAAAAAGTTGGGACAAGGCCATGTTTACCACTGTGTGGCATCCCCTCTTCTTTTTATAACAGACTGCAAACGTCTGGGGACTAAGGAGACAAGTTGCTCAAGTTTATGAATAGGAATGTTGTCCCATTCTTGTCTAATACAGGCTTCTAGTTGCTCAACCTTCCTCTTTATGATGCGCCAAATGTTTTCTATGGGTGAAAGATCTGGACTGCAGGCTGGCCATTTCAGTACCCGGATCCTTCTTCTATGCAGCCATGACATTGTAATTGATGCAGTATGTGGTCTGGCATTGTCATGTTGGAAAATGCAAGGTCTTCCCTGAAAGAGACGACATCTGGATGGGAGCATATGTTGTTCTACAACATGGATATAACTGTCAGCATTGATGTTGCCTTTCCATATGTGTAGGCTGCCCATGCCACACGCACTCATGCAACCCCATACCATCAGAGATGCAGGCTTCTGAACTGAGCGCTGATAACAACTTGGTTTGTCCTTGTCCTCTTTAGTCTGGATGACATGGCGTCCCAGTTTTCCAAAATGAACTTCAAATTTTTATTCGTCTGACCACAGAACACTTTTCCACTTTGCCACAGTCCATTTTAAATGATCCTTGGCCCAGAGAAAACGCCAGCGCTTCTGGATCCTGTTTAGATACGGCTTCTTTTTTGACCTATAGAGTTTTAGCCGGCAATGGCGAATGGCACGGTGGATTGTGTTCACTGACAATGTTTTCTGGAAGTATTCCTGAGCCCATGTTGTGATTTCCATTACAGTATCATTCCTGTATGTGATGCAGTGCCGTCTGAGGGCCCGAAGATCACAGGCATCCAGTATGGTTTTCCGGCCTTGACCCTTATGCACAGAGATTGTTCCAGATTCTTTGGATGATATTATGCACTGTAGATGATGATAACTTCAAACTCTATGCATTTTTTCTCTGAGAAACTCCTTTCTGATATTACTCCACTATTTTTCACCGCAGCATTGGGGGAATTGGCGATCCTCTGCCCATCTTGACTTCTGAGAGACACTGCCACTCTGAGAGGCTCTTTTTATACCCAATCATGTTGCCAGTTGACATAATAAGTTGCAAATTGGGCCTCCAGCTGTTCCTTAGCTGGTCATTTAACTTTTCCGGCATCTTATTGCTAACTGTCCCAACTTTTTTGGAATGTGTATCTCTCATTAAATCCCAAATGAGCCAATATTTGGCATGACATTACAAAATGTCTCACTTTCAACATTCCATATGTTATCTATAGTCTATTGTGAATTAAATATAAGTTTATGAGATTTGTAAATTATTCCATTCCTTTTTTACTCACAATTTGTACAGTGTCCCACCTTTTTTGGAATCGGGTTTGTACTATACATTAAGGTACTGTATCCCCTGAGTACTATACAATATAGTACAGTAGTCCCTGTGGACGATTCACTGCACTATAATAGTCCCTGTGGACTATTCACTGCAGTATAATAGTCCCTGTGGACTATTCACTGCAGTATAATAGTCCCTGTGTAATATACTGTTAACTATACAATATAGGCCACTCCAGGACCTTGAGATGCTTCTTACGGAGCCACTCCTTAGTTGCCCTGGCTGTGTGTTTCGGGTCGTTGTCATGCTGGAAGACCCAGCCACGACCCATCTTCAATGCTCTTACTGAGGGAAGGAGGTTGTTGGCCAAGATCTCGCGATACATGGACATGTGTCTTTTATACAGGTAACAAGTTCAAACAGGTGCAGTTAATACAGGTAATGAGTGGAGAACAGGAGGGCTTCTTAAAGAAAAACTAACAGGTCTTTGAGAGCCGGAATTCTCACTGGTTGGTAGGTGATCAAATACTTATGTCATGCAATAAAATGCAAATTAATTCTTTAAAAATCATGTGATTTTCTGGATTTTGGTTTTAGATTCCAATTGTCTTTGTGTAATATACACTGCAATACAATAGACCCTGTGTAATATATACTGCAGTACAGTAGTCCCTGTGTAATCAATACTGCAGTACAATAGTCTCTGTGTAATATACACTGCAATACAATAGTCCCTGTATAATATACACTACAGTAGTCTCTGCATTCACAGTACCGCTCATAGTTTTGGAGAAACATGCATTGCATTTACACACAGACACAGAGCACACACCACTGAATGAATTGAGCGGTAACATCCCTGTTAGTACCTAAGAGTGATTGTATAAGCTGAGGTCAGCTAGGGCAGCTGGATAAATATCAAATAAGGTTTGGGCTACATTTTGGAATGATGGAGAGATAGAGGGACAGTGGGGAGAATACAAGGCAGGAATGATGGAGAGATAGAGGGACAGTGGGGACAATACAAGACAGGAATGATGGAGAGATAGAGGGACAGTGGGGAGAATACAAGACAGGAATGATGGAGAGATAGAGGGACAGTGGGGACAATACAAGTCAGGAATGATGGAGAAATAGAGGGACAGTGGGGAGAATACAAGACCGGAATGATGGAGAGATAGAGGGACAGTGGGGAGGATACAAGACAGGAATGATGGAGAGATAGAGGGACAGTGGGGAGAATACAAGACAGGAATGATGGAGAGATAGAGGGACAGTGGGGAGAATACAAGACAGGAATGATGGAGAGATAGAGGGACAGGAATGATGGAGAGATAGAGGGACAGGAATGATGGAGAGAGAGAGGGACAGGAATGATGGAGAGATAGAGGGACAGGAATGATGGAGAGATAGAGGGACAGGAATGATGGAGAGATAGAGGGACAGGAATGATGGAGAGATAGAGGGACAGGAATGCATCTTATCAAACTCTCAATGACTTAGCTGACTCACACTCAATCTGCCCTGCAGATTTTTTTTCTCCGTATTGCTAATAATAGACCTACCTATCCAATCATTTCTACATGTAACGAATCAGGTTACATAGAGATAAAGCTTTCTAAAATCCCAGCTCTGTGATCAGTTCTCTCCACGAGAGATTTAGAGGATGTCTGTGAGGCAGTGGAGGAAATATTGTTCAGGTAGACATACAACAGGCTATGTCACTAATTACATTAGTGGTATCCAAAAAAAAGCATCTATGCCATAATCATTACAACACTAATAATAATAATATTCAATTTGTTGAGGGCATTTCCTATACTCCATCTGCATAACTTATCTTTTACAAAGAAATGATTAGTAACAATCACTAGGATGCATCAAAACATCACCCATTACATTATAAAAACTAGCTTGAATGTCTTTTTTTTTTAGGGAGGTCATTTGAAGACGCCTCCTTGATATCTATAGGTAACTGTCCAGCACGTTTTTATAGTGTCAGTCCCAATTCGTCCTCCCATAAATACTAAGAGCCATCAGCATCAGAGGTTTACTTTTTGATGGCACTGTATAACTGCCAAGTGTATCAAATTCTTGCAGGTCAGTAAAATCGGAGCAAAACCACAGGAGTAAAGATCCAGAAAGTCTCTCATGACTTCCTGTGTCAAAGCCACCCGTTAGATCCAAAAGTGAAAGGATGCTGAGTAGCTCCATGATCAGCTCCTATAAGTCATTTCTAATTCTTCCCAATGATGTTTGATTTTTTTTTGCTTTATTTGACAGGAAAGTCGGATAAAATATACAGGACAGAATGTTTGCTGAAAAAGCAGTGGGCATCCACCCTTCACGCAGCATTGTGAACCAAGTACAGATGCTGAGCAACACCTCCATGTGAACCCCACCACCTTGTCTGATACACAAGCAACAGTTTCAGACAATGACTGCATATTTCATATTGCCCAACAAAACCACACACACACACACACACACGGCTCAGCTAACAGCTGTGGTCTTTTACAACCAATGGGTGACACAAACACAAACATATATATGGACAAAATGCTGCACACTTTACTTAGTCACGCTCAGTGTGAAACAAGCTTTCCAAACACATTGTCTTTTTTAAATGTAGCTAGCAGGCTACACTTTATGCCAAATAACAGACGTTTTAAAACTGACAACAAACTTATTGGGTGATTTTCACTCGTTGGCTAATCAGCTCAGCTGCCCAGAGCTTAGAAATTTGACACACAAATATCATACATGACAACTTAAATACATTAATATACACTGCAGTACAGTAGCCCTGTGTAATATACACTGCAGTACAGTAGTCTCTGTGTAAAATACACTGCAGTATAGTAGTCCCTGTGTAAAATACACTGCAGTACAGTAGTCCCCGTGTAATATACACTGCAGTATAGTAGTCCCTGTGTAAAATACACTGCAGTACAGTAGTGCCCATGTAATATACACTGCAGTACAGTAGTCTCTGTGTAATATACACTGCAGTACAATAGTCTCTGTGTAATATAAACTGCAATACATAAGCCCCCGTGTAATATACACTGCAGTACAGTAGTCCCCGTGTAATATACACTGCAGTACAGTAGTCCCTGTGTAATATACACTGCAGTACAAGAGTCTCTGTGTAATATAAACTGCAATACAATAGCCCCCGTGTAATATACACTGCAGTACAATAGTCTCTGTGTAATATACACTGCAATACAATAGTCCCTGTGTAATATATGCTGCAGTACAGTAGTCCCTGTATAATATACACTACAGTAGTCTCTGCATTCACAGTACAGCCCATAGTTTTGGAGAAACATGCATTGCATTTACACACAGACACAGAGCACACACCATCAAACCATATGAAATTCCCTGTTAGTACCTAAGAGTGATTGTATAAACTGAGGTCAGCTAGGGCAGCTGGATAAATATCAAATATAATTTGGGTTACATGATGGAGATGGAGATGGAGAGATAAAGGGACCGTGGGGACCTGACTGTATGTCACTGCTGACGAGTAAAATGTGTGGGAGGATTTTGTGAGTCTGGTGGGAATAGGATGCACTGTCTTGGTAGCTGATATTGGCACAGTAAATGGGAATTTGGTGAAACTGCACCCAGGAGGCTCAATGCACTTTGCACAAATGCACTTTGCACAATAAATTCGAGGCCTACGTGTAGCCCTTACAAGCAATAGCCTCTTACAACTCACGGACCAATAAAAAAACTAATATGATTTGACATCCTGTTTAACATCCGCAGAAACCACGCTGTGGGTGTGGCCACGGCAAGGATAGGCCACATGATGACGTAACGCGGCGGATACATTGAGTTGTCCCCCTCATCACCTCGTATAGCCTAAACAACCGCAACGACGTGTAGACAATAGCCTATGTTAATAAAAAGCTACACAACAGAAATATAAAGTCTCTTTTGTTGGCCATAAACAGTATTCTGTTCTACAATTATACGCTGTACATTGTTAATAAACACATATGCTTAGCAGTTGTAAATGGCTTACTCACAGTAATTCGCGCAATCAGCGAAGATGGCCTCCAGAAATCCTGTCGTTATTCCCTTGTATCTCAAGAACAACAGGGGTGGGAAACTTTTGTAATAAATCCGGAACGTATGCTTTTTTAGGTGCTGTAAGGCGATGCGGTGAAATCCAGGGAGGCTATAGCAAGAAGAAGCGTAAAATGGTAACGTGGAAACTGGAACTTTTCATACGGAACGGCCGTTATGTCAGTTGACCAAGATGATGGATGTATCTATCTAGCTAGTCAAGGTCACGTTCGTTTCACTCGAGTCTTCTATATCTGTACGCTTTCCCACTCCAACAGCCATCTTCCTCGCTCTCCCTCGCTCTATTTCTCTTGCTCACTATCCATCCAGCTACCGAAAACCCACCACACTGTACCGACCGTGACGTCAAGTACGCTCACAGCTGCTGCAGGATTGTATTATAAATTCAGGGTCAAATTATGATATTAAATATGCAAATGATTCAGCATTTTCACAGATATGGCAATGTTGGCAATTTTACCTTATTTTAAAAAATAAACATTGTGTAACCTCAAAACCTAAATCCTCATATTGGCACTGAAATCATTACAGGAAACAATTATAGGAAACAACTATTTTTCAACACACCGTTCTTTGATGCTGACACACATGACTGGTCGCGCGCGCACTCTCTCGTGCGCGTGTTTTATCGGCTGGCCAATCAGAACTGTGTGAGTTGGGGACACAGAGGACCCTTTGTCACCTCGGAAGATCGTGGCTGAGTTTCAGCCCAGAACGTTTCTGCCTCCCACCCTTCAGCCCTTTCTTTACAAAAGCTAAGAATTATGATAGGAAACGGTGTGTCCTGGTAGTCTGTAAGTATTTTTTTGGCACCTCTTATCTGAACGGAATTTAGTTTGTCATTAATGACAGAACTCCGGGCATGGCAGTGTCCTCACCTGTCAGGGGTCTTTGACACTCCAACATTGGCCAACTTCCTGCAGCTTCTAGTCTCCTTGCTCATTCCAGTGATGTAGAACCAACCCTGCTCAACCTAGGTGGTGGATGCAGGGTGGCATGGCCTCATCTTGACCTCTGATTGGCTAGGACCTAGGTGGTATCTACCGTATGTTTTGCTTTTGTTCGGTCAATTGTACGTCAAGGGGTCAGTGTTTGTTCTGTGTTGTTCGGTTTAAATCAAGAGGTCTTGAACAAACCGAGGGTTCTGCAGCATTACCATATTGTAACGCAAGATGGCGGTACAGCGCTAGAGTCTTAAGAGACAATAATAATAATAATGTCCATTAAATCTTCAGTGTGCGCTCTAAGATGATAACTTTACAACAACTGTAAACCGTTGGATAGCTTACTTCGGGCAAACACTGGCCACTTAGCACAACTTGACGCAGACAGCGAATTGCAATGGAAAAGATACACTATAACTGGGAGCCTACGCGCTCCACGCACACGCAGTTAAAGTTTGCTTTGTTGCAGGTACAATTGGCTTTGCTCAGGTAACGTTCACGGAAAGCCCACGCGCAAACCTCGGAGCTCCAAATTCAAACGTTCAGCACCGTATGTCAGCAGACAGCGACAGTATGCCCGATTGCCATGGGAACACATAACCGTACCGAAAAGTGATCGGACAATAAAGTGATACCGGCATGATAATACGTTTATGCTACCCCAGTGGTAATTCTTCGTGGGTTATAGACGATTCTATATTATTGACATTTGTCAGCAGCGCTTTCATCTCTCTCTCACGCACACACGAACACACACACTTAGGCCTACACTTACACGCGTACCCGAACAGTCTACTTGTCAGCGCACTGCCATTGGTCAGCATATGTGGTTACCCGTGGTTCACGAGTTTTCTAAATACAGTCCCATCTAACAGCACCACTCTCTCATCATTACACAAAAAAGATTGATAACATCCGGACTCACCGACGCGCATGTAACAGGGCATTTGCTAGAGTAGGTTAATGAGATAAAGCTTTACGTGACTTGCGCGGTATGTTTGAGAAGCCGAAATTCATTTCGAAAATGTTTATATTTTATGATGTAAAGCAGAAGAGAAGGATATCTTAAAGAGAAGAGTTGTGCAGTTATTTCTTCTTGATTTGCAAGGTTTGAATTCTTCCAAGACGGAGTGGTGATCAGCCGAATTATCACCTATCTGATTTTGAGGAGCGTTTGTTGGATTTTTGAAGGATCGCTTTCGTACTGATTTTATTAGATTGTTTAGACTAATTAATATATGTGAAAACAAACAAATGTCTGCATCTTAAAGAAAGCAACAAACGAGGCAAAAGAACAGGAAAACATTCACCCCCACTTACGGATGTGACTTAGAGTAGACAACAGTCTCCGTCCACCCGCACACGTGCAGGATTGTTGTCTGTTTTGTTTTTTGTAGGCAAACACATATACACCCTGCCTCGATTGCGCGTGGATTAGTCTATTTTTTACAGCTCTTTGTTGACTCTGGCGCATTTAGTACAATATGTATACTTTCATATTTCATTTCATTAAAATGTAATTTAATTTAAACTTAAGATTTTTACTGATCTAGATCACTGTCATCTCAGACATTATTTCAAGGGACACCGCTGTTGCCTAAATAGCAACATAATGTCTGGTTGAGATTAATATGATCTATTTTACAAAATACCATTGACTAGATTGAAAAAATGAATTTTGACCAGATATTAAAATCTGTGGGTGGGTTTGGAAAGTACCAGAAGATTTTGTACGTTTGGATCTGCCTGCCTCAGATCCAGCTGGCGTTTCACATGATGGCCAGCATCTTTACCGGGGCCACACCTGAGCACCGCTGCCGTGACAGCGAGTTCTCAATTCCTGGTATTAACGACAGCCTGACTTCATCCGTTACTGACAACTTGAACCGTAGCATGCCAGTGGACCCGTACGTAGACTCGTGCATCCTCGCGGACATTTTAACTGAGAACCTGTCTCAGCCTTGCGACCACGGTTGGGTGTACAGCCAAGATATTTTCCAAAGCACTACTGTCACGGAGGTAAGTGTTTCCATCATAATGTTTTTGGATAAAGACCTGTTGTCCTCTCAGACACACTCAAGACGATCAGCCACCCGAAATTCTAGCACCCCTGATGCCAAAGCAAGGTCTGGGATAGTTTTAGGTTTTCTTAGTAAATTATTCAGATTTGATGGTTCTGTTGAACAGCAAACCATAGAAATACACATGGTTTTCCAAAAGATATGAGATTTTCATCAGTTTTCTAGATTAAGTGGTGTATTATTCGAATAATGTGTAAGGGTGCCCGTACATCTGGGCACAACTGTATGTTAGCTGATATCTTCGTTAATCACTTCTAATTACACCACACACACAAACCAACTCTCTTACTCTCTGTCTCGTAGTGGGACTTGGTGTGTGACAGGGCATGGCTCAACAGTCTGGGTTCTTCTGTCTACATGTTGGGTCTCCTGGTAGGAGCAGCTGTTTTCGGAGTTATGGCGGACAGGTACAGTAGAACCAACCAAAACCCTTGACCCATAACCCCAGACTCTAAACCCTAACCTGTCCCTAAACTATTTTCCTCAGGGCAAACCCTGAAGTCTTTCTTTCACAGATTTTATACACACCTGACGTTTTCCGTCTTCCCTGGTTGTTGTCTCAAGGTTTGGTCGGAGGGCTGCTCTGCTCCTCTCCCTGGCTCTACAGACAGTGTCTGGAGTGGCTGCTGCCTTTGCTCCCGTCTTCCCCGTGTATGTCCTTTTGAGATTTGTAGTGGGGATTTCCATCTCTGGAGTCATCATCAACGCCTTTGTGCTGGGTACAAATGCGCTTCCATTGTTTTGATCCGCAGACATTTCAGAGTTTTCAGGAGGCTCTGATTTGAGACTTTACATTCACATTGACCAATGTGATTAACACAGTAACGCACCGTCGCATTCCTTCATCCAACCTCAGAACCCACATCATTCCTAGGCCCTGACCCCAGCTAAATCCTGAAACAGCAAAACCACCACTGTGCCCATTCCACTTACAGTTCCCATAATCTTAACCTTTCTCCTAATCCTGTCACCTCTCCCCACTCCTCTTCCCCTCCCTTCTCCCCTCTCCTCCCCCCTTCGCCTTCTCCATTTCCCACCCTCTTCTCTCCTTTCCTGTTCTTCTGCAATCCCTCCTTCTCTCCATAGGTACAGAGTGGACATGTACCCAGCGTCGCATGTTAGCTGGTATCTTCACTGATTACTTCTTCGGACTGGGCTACATGCTAATAGCTGGACTAGCCTATCTGATACGTGACTGGCGGAAACTGCAACTGGCCATGTCTGTTCCTGGCTTTCTGTTCATCTCCTACATTTGGTGAGGAAAAAAGCAAGCATGCAAACACACACACACACACACACACCTGTCTGGTATTATGTTTTCAGGAACTTCTACAAAACACACCTCTGCTCATCTCCACCGATCTCTGTCTCTTTCTCTCTCCTTCCCCCTCAGGGTTCTTCCTCAGTCAGCTAGATGGCTGTTGACCAATGATAGGAGAGATGAGGCCATCGTCCTACTGCGCCAAGCTGCTAAGGTTAACGGATGTGTGTTACCACCTAATTTACAGGTAAGGTATGTACACACACTAGAGGAACCACACATACACACACACACACAATCTCACACACACACACACACACACAACTTGAGACCCTGTGTGTGTGTTTATTTAGCTGGACAGGTGTGATATAGAAGGCAGGAGTCATTCCGCAGCAGATTTGGTTCGTACACCGCAAATGAGAAAGAGATCAGTCATCCTCTGCTACATGTGGTAACTACTGTGTGTGTGTTCACATTTTACTAACCAGGAGGCAAAGGAACAATTTAGAAAGGATATTTTTTTTTTACACATTTATTATTAATTTTTGTGTCCTTACAAGGATGGAGTCCTAAAATGTATGTTACTCTGTTGACTCTCCCCCATTAGGTTTGTAAATGTTTTGGTTTACTATGGGCTGTCTCTGGGCGTGTCTAAACTGGGGTCAGACCTCTATCTGACTCAGTTCATCTTTGGACTGGTGGAGATCCCTGCCAGGTCATTGGTCCTTGTGTTCCTCCCCTGGAGCAGACGCCTATCACAGAGTGGCTTCCTGGCCCTTGGGGGTGTGTCCTGTCTGCTCACGCTAACCGTACCCACAGGTGAGTGATTTTTAAGGCGGGGCTTGTAACATCCCAGGTGACATATTCTGTTTGTTGTTAGTCTTGCCACAAAAAAAACAACTTTCTGATGGATTTAACCTAACTGCTTTCAATCTCCCTCTCTCGTTCAGAAAATTCTTATCTGTTAACTGGTCTTGCAATGGTAGGGAAGTTTGGGATCACTGCGTCCTTTGCTGTCCTCTATGTCTACACAGCTGAGATCTTCCCTACTGTACTAAGGCAAGAGTGTACTATCGTGCATTTGTGTGATCTTAGTATTTACTATGGTATTAGGGTCCCCTTTAGCTCCTCCTGTGGTCCATAAGGTTCGCTAAGGTTTTTTCAAACAAGGTGGAACATTTTTTTAAAACTGTCCCAAGTTTTTTCTCCTGTTGAATCAATGAAACAAACTAGAGTTCAGCCCAGGTTGAACAGTGAACTGTAGTTTTCACCTCAACAACCACAGTTGTATTGCAGTACAATAAACCATTGTACAGGAATCCTATTTTTCCACTGTATCCCTATGAGTTAAAATGCCAAGAGGAAGGTCTTAAACCCAAATACCAGATGTGCTCTGGAGAGGAATGAACACAACCATGAATTATGTGATTTGTGGCCTCGGTGAATTTAACAACACATTCATACATTTCATAACTAAAATGTGTGTTTGTCCACAGGCAGACTGGGATAGGTGTGTCCAGTATGTTTGCACGTGTAGGGGGTGTGTTAGCTCCCCTAATCAACATGCTCCATAGCAGAAGCCCCTCTCTGCCCATGTTCATCTTTGGCTTCACCCCAGTGATTGGTGCCGTTCTGGCATTTGCACTTCCAGAGACTGCCAACAGACCACTACCAGACAGCGTGGAAGATGCAGAAAGCTGGGATACACGGTATTATCACCCTCTACAGACACTTCAACAGTCCAGCACAATAACATCCTGACCCTTATTGCCAGCAATAACCTGTGATTACATTTCACCCCCCCTTTCTCCTTTTCAGGATTCCTCCAAATAAGGAGAAAGGAGGCATGAATGAGGACATTAGCCAATCAGCAAGCAGCACAGAGGAACAGGATCTACAGCTCCTTGCAACAGAGTCTTGCGTTTAGCAGTTATAAGAGTAGGCCAGTCCCACACAAACATAGCCTTTCCTCCATATTTTTAGAGATCTGTGTCAGGCTTTTACTATCCAAACTGCTCTTCAGCATTCATTGTTCAGACTGTACAGCTTTTCATTTGTGGAGTTAGTTAAGACCTCCTGGGGGTTGAGTAACCTTCCCTCAGACCTAAGGCCTAATTAATTCAGGAAATCCCTGTGCTTTCATAACAGTTTAACTTAACACTAATGACCTGTCAAACACTGCTTAAAAGAAAAAATGAAAAAAAGCCATTAACTCTTGTTAATGGTTCTGTCTATCAGTCATTAAACAACGTTATTGTGTGTAATCTGTGCCAATTTGGGTAGAACTTTGCAAAAGACTTAGAAGATTTGCACTTCAGTAGTATATAATTTCAGCGATTCAGAATAAAGGATCCTCGTGAACGCACGCAGTACAGTTCTTAAAAAACACCACAGCCTCACGTAGCTAGGATGCATTTGGTGCTAGCGACAGCCATCGTCCCATGTTCTGCATGTTGAAAGTGACAGACAGTGGCTTGGGAGGACTAAAGCATTATTTTTTCATGAGCTTGCAAAACAATTGCATCAGAGCATAATCAGCTGCCTGTGAAGGCATTGAAAAATAAGCAGTGAGTACAAAAAAAAAACATTCAATTTATTCCAATTTGTCCCTGTGGGAGCATGATTCAAACTGTATGAGCATGAGCCAGAGTGTGGAGAAAAAAAAATAAAAAAATAGCAGTTTCACTATATAGGACGGAGAAGGCACTGGGTTATACAGCAAAGAAGTTCTCAAAAAATAATCTCACTGTCTGAATGAGATTACAATATTTTGCCCCCTACTTGCACAACAAGTCTGTCTCCCCGTGTGTGTGTGTGTGTCTCTAAGCCAGCGTAACAAACGTAGCGTCAGTGGTCACTCCACAGTTGTTGTCCTTCATAGACATCAGTATGTAGCCATCGTTTCCCCAGTAGGTCGACCAGGAGTTCTTCACCAACCAGTAGGACTCCCCATTCATGACCCCATAGCCCACTGCAAGTACAGCGTGGTCCAAGGAATCCGTGCCGTTACCTGGAAAGGTGAGGGGGGGGGGGGGGGGGGGTTGAGTGGGTTTGTCCATCTATGTAAACGGTCATATACAGGGCACACAGTAACTCACCACATTTGGGTTCATAGTAGACCCCGTGGCTGTAGAACACAAAGGACCGGTGGCCCGCGTCAATGCTGACCGCCACAGGGCCATGCTTGAACAGCGCCAACTTGAGGGCTTCCGCGTCACCCGACGTTACATTGGTGTAGCTCTGGACACGCGCAGTCAGCTGGGACGAGTTTAGGTGGCACAGGCCATTCTGTTCAGGGCGGGGGGGAGGGGGGGTGGGTAAGGTCAATCAGAAGGAATAAGGGGCAAGGTTTTGGCACGATAAATCGCCGACATCGAGCGGCCAGGGTCGGGCGGTCTTACCATGCCCTGGTACGGTCCATAGGACTCCATTGTGGCGATGCCTCCGTGTTTCATGATCCACTCGTAGGCCCTCCACTCTTCTCCTCCATCACAACCGTTATTACCAAAGCCCCAGCTACAGTCCACTAGCATCTGCTGGGACAGGACCTGGAGAGACCCCGTCTACAGGGACAAAGATCATCCCTACATTTCACAAAATGGATCAAATGGGAGTGAAAACATTTCACAACCCTGGGACATAATGCCGACAGCCGGTGTCAGAGTGACAAAGCTAAAGAGCGTTTTTTTGCAACTTCCACAGCTGTGTCTGGGGGTTGCTATGAGGACAGACGGAACAACCCAGACTGGCCCCCCCGGGAAGAAGCATGTTTATGAACCTGCCAATGCAGCAGGACACATACCCTCCAGGTCACTTCCTATGGGGAAGACAGGGCCATATCCTGTGAGCTGGCAGGAGAACAGAGGAGCAGTTTGATAACACTGAACAATCCTCCCGCTTTCAAAAAGGCACCCGCAGAGCCAATTCCACTTGTACCAAGCTGAACTTGGCACATGGTGAAGCAAATGTCTTTGCCTCATATATTCCTAAAGACAAATCAGCAGAAAAGGGAAGGAACAGAGCCTTGACAGTGTCACTAGCTGACAGCTTGTTAGAAAGCCCCACAGGCAGCGCAAGTTGGCCAAAATTGCTAAGGGAGTTTGAGGCATAGTGGGGTCACTTAAAATTAACTAGGAAACTTTTTGCTTTAAAATTTAAAATAATCTGCAGTTTAGTTTAAACATTGGCGCAGAAGAGGTATAAGTTGGACAAATCTAACAGTAATGCAAGTGTTTCACAAGTGAAAAGACATACTTTAAAACAAGCCAACTCTGGTAGAATGATAAACTCTAAGGATCCTGTCCATAATTCCCTACTCGAGAAATCACAAGGAGCGTAGACAAAATTATAAATAACAATTACCTTGCCTAAAGAAAGCAGACATTCAGGAATAGCCAGATTTTTTTTTTTTTACAGAGAAGCAAACCCAAACTTTGATATAAATTAACCAGTTCAGCTGGGAAGCAGAATGACTCCGGCTGATTGTTGTTCAGGAAGTGAGCGAAGCCACAGTGCAACAGCCAGGGGCTTCTTCTACAAAGCTGCTAGGCAATGAATGCTAGTGGATGTGGCATATTATTGTGTGCAGAAGCCACAGGCTGATTAGATAGATAAGCACACTGAGATACACAGTTAACATGAACCACCCAAATAACTACAAGAATAAAATGACAACCAACAGTTAAAATAAGGGTTCATTTCAACAGATCATACCAAATCGTACAGCGTTGACCGCTGTTTTACCCAGAGCCCCTTTAGTGAGGGGCTCTGGATGAAACAGTGTTGCGGCTGTAATACCGCCTTCATCTGAACACAATCGCATAGCGAGCCTCTAACCTTCATGAAAAGAGCACCCTCTACTGTTCCAGTGGTGGCAAAGCTCCAGCATGAGCCACAGATGGCCTGGTCCTTGACTGGAGTCACCGCACCTGGAAAACACACAGTTGTAATACACCCATAAACACCCCCCCACCCCCGAACACACACACCCTTCCCTGCCTCTAGCACACACACCGTAGAGCCTCCAGTCCAGCTGATCCGGGACCTGGACCCCAGCGTAGAGGTGCATGGGGAAGGGCAGCCCGTTGTTGGGGGTCTTTCGTGGTTTACGGCCCCTCATAGCAGACAGCTCGGACATGGACCGGTCAGACAGAGGGTTGACAGCCAGGGAGAACGACAAGCCAGCTCGGTTCATGGAATGGACAAAACTGGCAGTGAGAGAGAAGAGCCGGGGGACATTTTACACTAAAACATGGTTCTTTTACCTCCAGTCCCAATAACGTGAATACTGTCCTGCTTGTCACAGTGGAGCTTGCCGTTGCCCAGGCCATGACAAGGCGTGGTCAGAACAGGACAACGACCTCCTGTCTGACATCCACGCGGACAACCATGGGCAGTGCGGAGAATTTCCTTACCGGAGGTTGTGAACAAACGCGTGCTCACGCTTCTCGTGCTCCCTCTCGTCACCATAGTGACGCCCAAACTGCTCTTTGAAGTGGCCAAACAGCCGCTGGGCGTGGCCTAATGAGGACGTGTGAATAAGATCCCTCATGGGATTGGCAAGGAGGTGGTGCTCTGCCCCAGGACCAGGAAATGGACCACAGGTCATACCTATGAATATCAGGGAGGGGTTACGGTCAAAGATGACAGTCAAATGGTGTGATTGTTACTGGTGGGGGGGGGGGGGGGGCAGCAAGTGTGTCCATACCTACAGGAAGAGCGAACACCTTGGGGTCAAACTCTGAGCTGAACATCTTGTAGTCAACCAGGTACTTGTCATAATGGGAGCCCAGCAGGGTGTTGTAGCCCATCATCTCATAATGCACAGGCCTGGGCGGCTCAGCTCCTCCCATAACCCCGCCTTCTGGGCGTGTCACCCAGAGTGTATACGTGTTCTTCTTGTTGCCAACGGTCGTTACGTTCTGCCAGACCTCACACAATGTGCCTTCATAGTGCTCCATCCTGAGGTACTACACACACACACACACACCTTTAATCTCTGTTCATTCACAACAACTCGTTTCCTTTTAAAACATTATATCATGCCATCACACACCATAAATCCCTGTAGGTCAGGTATTGACCCCTGGGGTGTGATTGGTTCTTCCTTTGTTCCGTTGACCTCAAAGCACTTCATGACATTAAGTTCCACCTCTGTAGTCTCAGGAGTAATCTTATAGGATGATCCCCATGGAAGTGTCGCCCCCAACTGGTAGGTCAACACCTGGCCTGCAAGTCACACAAAAGAAAATTGACAAAGGGTTAGTACTGGGTTGTAACCAAAGGCTGCATACCCTGGAATAGTTAAATTACCCTGATCTTAGTAGTACACTCAAGTTGCTACTTCCTGCTGTGTTGTAACACGTTTTGAAAGACAAAGCTGTATTTCACTGCTAATTTGGCAAGGTCAGCTTACAAAATGTGCTGATGTTTCAGTCTATTGACCTTTACTCAGAACAAAGGCATCTCAGTTACTAGTAACTCACTGACAACACGTCTTAAATAACATCCAGCACAACATGAATTACCCCTGATGACTCTGCTGAAAAACGTAGGGTCACATCACAAGAACCAGCCAGAAACAACTCCGGCTGGGAACCAGAAACACACTCAACCTTTTACAATATTGCTTGAATATATGAATATTACCATGGTAATAGTCAATGCGACTGGTCCTCCCCTTAATGTCAAACCAGGCCTCGAACGGTTCTTTTATCTCAGCATAGGGTAGGGATATCACACCTGAAACGGAAACAATGACAGTAACAAACTAAGCTGCTCTAGACGAAAGCGCTTGCGGAAATGAGCAGCGTTAAAACGGACCATGTGCCCATACCTCAATAACGACTCACTCACCTTTGACATGGTATGCCTTCCCAAAGTCTGGAAGTGAAGGAACGGTCACCTGTGCGACTGAGGAGAGAATTAATGTCAAAGGTGTATGTATGAGATGCCATTTTGCTGAGTCCACAGCTCTGTGACCCATGACAAGACAGGTTACACATTTGGGGGGGGGGGGGGGGGGGGGGGGGGGTTGCACTTCTATAAAATAGACTGCTGACCATTCTAATAAGAATTACTGTAGACAGGACAGACACTTCGACGTTGGCCTTGTCATGAATTAACCATCTAGTCCTATTTTGTGAAGAACAAAACGAAAAGTAAAAATAAAGAACAAAGTTGGGGTACACTTACACCACCAACAACTACATAGACAAATTTGGACGTGCATCAAACCATTTAAACTAACGGGCCTATCTGATCCCCAAGTCAGTCAACAACATCGAGAGATGTTGAGTTACGGTAAACCAAAACAGTTATTTCTGACATTAGGACTAATTAATGCACGTTTCAAGAGCAATAAGGGTGTCACGAGATACGGACGCGACGAATTTGGTTACTAATTTGCATTTAGTACAAATAATACATAATACAAACTCAGTTTAGCATTGACAATGACCTTACAAATACTTATTTAGTACCTTCTTGTGAGTAAAAAGAAAACGCACGTGAAACACTCAAAGATGAATAACACGATCTTACCGTTTTTTGAACTCGGTAACAAAAACATATCTTACCTACTGTGCTACACAACAGCACCATTGAAATGTACCAGCCCCTCATCGTGGCTCGCGTCTTCAGTAGCGCTTAGCGAATATGCCCTGATCAGATGAACATCTCCGAACAACACAAACAAATATAGTCTACCCAATTTATTTGTGAAAGCAAAACATTATTGACATAAGGTCCAATCACAGTCCTGAAAGAGCCTCAATCACATGACACAAGATCATATCATGTGACTTGGCTCATGTGACGCTCATTTCATAATGCATTCCAAGAGATGTTTTAGCTTTTTTTATGTTCTAAATATTTCAAGTAGATTGGGATGTTTCCGCCGATCGTCAATATCCTTATTCCGCGGACATTAGTGTCGAGGTCGTGGCTCTCGTGTCTGTGTACTCACGCGCTTTGCGTCAGCTACCTTCCACCCGGGTGTTATAAAATAAATATAAGTGTGAAACTGCGTCCCCATGCGGTTACATGTTCTTAACATGAACGATAACATACGACATGAAGCTAGAAAACTGAAATGCTATTTAATTGACGTAAAGTATCGTTACTACAAAGAAATATTCATACATGTTGATTAATACAAAATTATCTTAAACCGTTCATTGTAAAACATCACAACCAATAATCAGTCCTGGATTAATAAAATACCGGACATTGTTTCCCCAGTTTGGCAAATAAAGCGATATAAGGCGTGAGGATCTGGAATACGGCCAAACCCCCTGGCTTATGCGCAACGCACTGCAGACTGCCTGGACACAGTGCTTGGATGTGGTTTATTGGCAGTACACCACAAACCCCTGAGATGCCCTACTATTATAAACAAGTTACCAAACAATTAGAGCAGTAAAGTGGTGTCATACCTGCAGTAATGTCTCATATATCAGCATTCAGGATTCAAAGAACCTGGATTATAACACAGGATTTATAGCCCCAAGACTCATCAAATGTACATCAAATGCTCCTAAATAATTATTTGACACATTTGACCCAGATCTGCAGGTTACACAATCTATTCCATGTCATATGTAATTTCCCAGTTTCCTCTATCCATTTCCTCATCAGTGTTAAGTCAACAGAAAGGGGGATATAACTGTATTGAGCATCGGCTAGGCTTGGGTAAAACAACTTTTCCTTATGAAAAAAAACATTTCAATTATAAATACAGCAATGTTCAGACTTAAGATGTTGTTTTGTTTTAAATTGGAAACTTCAAGAGTTGGTCCCACCTCCTCACTTGTGACAGGTTACTTTATGCCTGGACCGCATATTGAGATGTGCCCTTCGTTATGCAAATCAAGTGATACATGAGAATAGCAGACTGGAGTGCATCTTTAAACCACAGCCCAGCACTGCACAAACCGAAATGTATTTGATTAATCTGAAAGGCCCGGAAAACTAACCCTCGCCTAGGCTAAAATCATAACCACCCACATCTCACGGGGGTATGACGCTAACATTACTTTTACAAACAGTTTTAACGGCCAGTTTGGTGTTAAACCAGTTAGTGCATCACTCCGGGCGTTGAACAAGGTTTGTTCTGATACGTAGTGTTGTATCTATCCACTGGTTTGGCTTCTGCATCATGGAGGTCCACACAGCCACCTCCTCCTCTGTGGAATCCATCCAACACACTGGTTGCCCGTAGCTCAGACCTGTAACACGACGAACGAACAAACGCACACAGGCGGTCGGACGGACAGACGGACACACACACACACACACACACACACCGTGTTACAATTTCACCTGTACATACACACTGTATACTGTAAGTACGTGCATGTGTGTGTCGGACTTTCTCCCACCTGTCCCGGGGCTGAGTCTGACCCCTCCCAGTAGGTGTGTTTTTAACCCTTCGCGGTGCCAGACGGTGAGCTCGGCGCAGGCCTCCTTTAGGTCAGCCGGCTGGAACCCGTCATACACCATGGTGTGGTTGTAGGTGGGACTGAGCGTTCGCCTGACCACGCGCGTCTTCTGACTGCTCGACCGGCTGGCGTCTGGCAGCACAAAGCTTCGGTGGAAATCAGAGCCGGGTTTTGTTTTACACTGAACACATTCCACTGTAGATTTAACACGGTCTCCTTACACTAACTACGACCTGAAAGTCTGTTACACCGCTGGTATTCCCCCTAGTCCTGACCTCTAACCCTCTGCCCTTGAACCCTGACCCACCTCTTGACGAAGGAGTCGATGGCACCCCCTTTAGTGGAAAGGAGACCCACCGCCTCCCGCAGCCAGATGTGTAGCTCGCCTGTTAGAGGTAGACCGGCACCTACACACGCACGCACACAGACACACACAGACACACAGATGCAGTTTTGGTTGGCAGTAAATTAAGACAGGGATTATTAGAGAGTGACCAAGCGTGAATGAGAGAGAGGAGAGAAAAGAGAGAGAAAAAAGAGAGAGGTGACGTCAGTGTGTGATGAGACGTCAGTATGTGATGAGACGTCAGTGTGTGATGTGACGTCAGTGTGTGATGTGACGTCAGTGTGTGATGTGACGTCAGTGTGTGATGTGACGTCAGTGTGTGATGTGACGTCAGTGTGTGATGTGACGTCAGTGTGTGATGTGACGTCAGTGTGTGATGTGACGTCAGTGTGTGGTGAAGCCGGTGTGACAACTGTAGTGAACTCAGCTCACCCTCCGATCCTGCTGGGGTGAACTTAATAGAGAGAACCATGATTCCTCGACTACTGATAGAGTCTTGGTTACACTGGACCTGAAAGAGAGAGAATGATGGAAATAGAGACAGAGAAGGTGAGGAAAGATTGACAGGGAGACAGAGAGAAGTGTAGGGAAGGCAGGTGACAGGAGAGAGGGAAAGAAAGATGGGGGGAGTGGAAGATTTAAAAAAAAGGGACAGATTCAGTTAAAAGGGTTTAAAGGAGCTTGTTGAAATTCTCAGCACCTTCCCTCTTCCTCGCCAGTTAAGATCTCCACAAAGGGTAAAAATGTAAGACCTTCTATACTGTGTGTGTGTGGGGGGGTGGGGGGCCTACCCGTGGTACGAGCTGGTACCAGTCAGGGTGCGTGTGAGTCCAGTCCCAGGTTGCTAGCTCCAGCTCAACCTCTCCCAGGAACAGGTTCCTGCCCAGAGGTGCAGCGTGCCACACGGATAAGTTCAGGGTCCTGCCACGCATCTCTGACACACTGATCTTATACTGAAACACACACACACACACACAATAAATAAAAAAAACACACAGATACACACAACTGAAACACAATTGCAGAATTATACTAAAACACATACAGAGAATCAAATAGAGGCTCTCTGTCTATGGTACCTATGAGTGTATTTGTGTGTATGTTCTCACCTTTAGGGTCTGGTCAAAGACTGGGCTGAGGGTCTTTTTCTTCACTGATGTTTTCTTCTTACTGTGAGATGACTTATCAGGGAGGAGATACGCCTTCACATACCTACAACACACACACACAAACACACACCCCTTGTGTTTTACCATCCTCATTGTGAACCCAAAACATTGGGGTCACCATGATTTTCCCTAACATAAAACTAACTCCCTAACCCCCGAACAGCTTTAATCAAACCCTGAGTCAAGAAAAGCCAGTTTCACCTAAAGGGAAATGTCAAATGTTCCTTGTGGGGATGACTGACCCACCAGGACAGTAAAACAGGTGGACCTAAAAACACACTTCTTTACAGTTTACCCCATTTAGCCTCCAGGAAATACACCAGCAGCCATACTTACGGGTCGGAGCGGTTCTTGCGCGCGGCGGCCAGGTCTTCACAGCGAGACACCATTACATGAAGCTCCTCCTTCTGAGTGTCATAGTCCAATGAGAACAGGATACGTCCCTTCACCTCTACCGCACCAAACTCACCTGAACTGAACAGGCTCATCATACTGCCACTCAGCTACACAGACACACACACACACATACGATACCCACAAAGGACACACACACATAGAATACACACACACACAAGTAATCAAAACCATCCCAATTAGCAGGAGGGGCAGAGAAATATGATGACAAAGTAAACTGTGTCTCACCGTGTTGTTAGACTTCAGGCTGCTAATGGAACTGCCATGCCTTAGAGTATTGGGATCTTGTTCAGTCATACCAGAAGACATAGAGTCCCAATCTTCATCAGAGTCCTCCACACACACACACACAAAACACAGCCCATCAATAGCAGGCAAAAGGAGCTTAACAATGAATGATTCCCCAAAGGAGGAACCTGGAGAATGTGAGCCAGTACATCAAGACACAGTGTACCTGTAACGTCTCCTCCCTCTCGTCGCCGTGTCCGTTCCTCCTGCTGTAGTACTCTGCAAGGCACAGACACTTCCATCAAGAAGGGAGGGAGAACAGGGAAAGAAAAGAAAGACAGACTGAAAGAAGTACCTGATGATGAAGAGTGGCTGTTGCTGTCCTGGGGACTCTGGAGGGAAATTAAAGCGAATAAGAGAGATTGAGCAACATAAATCTCTTCGCCACAGACAGCCAATCCCTCTAGCTAATACACACACACGCCATTGTCGTGAGGATCTTTTTAGGATCACAATTTAACATTAAACCTAACCTCAACCCGATGCCTAAAAAGCTACTTATACAAGCGGGGAACAGATAATGTCCTCACTATTCATGATTTGCCATAGGTTAATATACTAGTGAGGACATCTGGACTTCACAAGTATGGTAGTACACGCACACGCGCACACACGCGCACACACGCGCACACACACGCACACACACCCACAGGCTAAGCTGACCTGTGTGTTTGGGCTCCTGGTTCTGGGTCTGGGTGTAGGTGTGAGACGGTTTTGACTCCTGTTACTGAGATGGTACAAACAACATACATTAAAATTGTACAAGCAAGTACTCCTTCAAGCAAACATGCAGTTCATCAACAACTTTTTGATGTAGTAAAACAGGCATCAGATCACATGCAAAGAAACACTCCAGAGACTGAAACAATGTGAAATGAGTGTCTGGACTGAGTAGTATATAATAATCAGAAAATCTAAATGAAAGAACACAAACAGATATGGGATGAATGTGGAATATACGTGGTGTAAAGGTTGAATACCTGTAGAATAAATGCGGAATAACGGGAACAAAATGCAGTCCACACATTCATAGTCTGTGTATGACAGCACATTCCAACCCTATGTATTGTCAGAAGCCTTTACCTTCTCTGGTCCTCCTCCTGATCCTTCATCTGAGAGGTTGGGTCTTTCTTGGTCATGGGAGGTGCCTCTTCTGTCTGCCCATTAAATACCCCACTCAGGGCCACATCTGTCAATCAAACGATGCCAGATATTTGAAGCTTAGAGGTTAGGGTGAAAGTTACAATTGGGGTTTGGGTTAGAATTAGGGTGAGGGGGTTAGGGTTAGAATTAGGGTGAGGAGGTTTGGGTTAGAATTAGGGTGAGGGGGTTAGGGTTAGAATTAGGGTGAGGGGGTTAGGGTTAGAATTAGGGTGAGGGGGTTAGGGTTAGAATTAGGGTGAGGGGGTTAGGGTTAGAATTAGGTTGAGGTGGTTATGGTTAGAATCAGGGTGAGGGGGTTAGAGTTAGAATAAGGGTGAGGGGGTTTGGGTTAGAATTAGGGTGAGGGGGTTGGAGTTTGGCTAATGGTCTGGGTGTTAGTATAAACAGGAGTTTGTATGGGAATGTCTTTTGGGGTCCTCACAAGGGCCGTAAAAACTAAAATGTGTGTGTGGTCTGACCTATTCTTGGCTTCCTGCGTCGTAAGGAGGCCTGTACGATTTCAACGCCATCCTTTGTATCTCTGTGCCGTTTGTTCCTCTCCTCATTAAACCACGCCCCTGACAGTGACCTCAGACGCACCGGGTCTGACTCTTTCTGCTGCAGGGTCCTGGCAGTCAAACATCACATTCACTGGATTTTCCATTATTCTTTATAAAATCATCATTTTTAAATGATAATAAATGCACAAAAATTAATTTGCAATGACTGCAATATGCGGGAGTGTCATATAAACGAATAAATTATCCAATAAAACAATGTTTTAGCAATATCAGGTGGGTTAGTATTGGGCTGCCCCACACAGCCCTCTGTTTAACGGGGACCTAAAGGGTTAAATAATAATCACCTCTGACCTTACACGACCCTCATCCCGGCAACGAAGCTCCGAGTCCCTTAGCAACACCTCTAAGATGGATGCCTGCTCTGCCTCTGACAGGTGACTCAGGTCCAATAACTCTCCTTCTCCCTCCATTACCCTAAGAGAGAGAGAGCGAGAGAGAGACTCACACGCGCACAGGCAGACCGGTAGAAGTAAAATGCAATAGTACTAGTTCTCACTGCACAGGGATCAATTTACATGGTTTGTCAGTTACTTCTTCTTTAACCTATTTTCAAATCTCCGTACGTGCGTTGTCTCACCTGTGCGGAAAGTGAGCATGCGCTCCAAGCTTCTATGTACTTTGTTTCTGGTGGTTTGTTGGTTTTGCAAACAGGATATTGAAACAACCTCCGCGCTCAAGTTTTTCGACCACAACTCTTCCCTAAATGTCTGTCAAATTAGACAAGATAGAGCAATAACTCAACCTGCTATACCTTTTACGGAGAAGCCTTTTGTTACCAGCAACCGTGATACACACCTTCTAAAGCAAATATGCAGAACACACAGACGCACATCGATAGACTGCACCTGTCACAACTTGCTCATAAACTGGAATGAAACTGGTTCAAACGTTTTCGAACACGCTGGGGGAAAACATAAAAATTACAGCTCATACCTACATCAATGATGTCCAGCGTTGGTGGACATTTTCTCAGTGCGAAGCTTTGGTGTCAACAGAGTCTGGGCTGGTGGCAAACTTGGCACAATTTAGTTTGGGCTAGGTTGACGCGACACGGTAGACTGAGTCAGCACGCCTTTTCTTTCAGGCAGGATTCAAAACACGAACTGGAGCACAACACAAACAGCCACGGAGAAACGTGCGTGGAATAGTGAAGTGTTTATATACAATTATTATCTTATGTTGACAGGAAGCTTATGCAAATGATTTTACACATCTTTCGCTCTCAACACGAGGATTCAGCAGCAGCTAATTTATTATAACATACCAGATTATGTTATATCAGATAGTAGGTATAGGATTGATTCACACTGTGTGCGATTTGGAATGTGAGCTGCAGTTGATTTGTTTAGCACCATTTGCATAAACAAACTTTGTCTCCAGGTAATGGCCACAAAATTCAAGAACTCTATTTATTATAATGTAATAAGCGGCCTCGGGTGGTTCAGTGGCCTACGCATGTAAAGCCGACCTAAACACGTTGATTGTAACGTACGTGTTGACAATGAACGGACGGGTTCGCATTCATATATGATCGGCTTTGTATTTGGGGAAACAAAACTGAGGGGCCACGACTTTCTACCTGAGGATTGCCCCTTTTGCTCTTTAAGAAACAATTCTCTTCCCTATCGTTCCCCACAGTCCTTTCCAAAAAAGTGTATGCAATGCCAGAGAAATAAAAAAGTCTTAATAAAGGCGTAATAAATACATTCAGTGTTTACTAGACTGAGAGGGAAAGGTTAAGATGGAAGTAAAGAGAAAGCTGAACCTTGTGTTGTTCTGTGTGGGGTGTGCCAGTGTGTGTGCGTGTGTGTTGGTTAAAGAAATAAATAGAGTTTTATTTGATAGGTGTTAGAGTATATGCTTTACAGATATATGGCCATAATGACTAGGTGGGGTACTTTATAGTAGCTGTCCACACCTTCTAAACACACATTAACATAAGCCAACACAACCTGAAACACAAAGACAGACGGATGCTCGCACACAGTGCTGCCTGAACCGCTACACCAGCCTACTACCACATCTTCACAGTGTGTGTACTATTCTGTGTGGTAAAGATAGAAAGCGTTCTTGTAAATGAGAGAGTCTGTGTTTGTGTGTTTCCATATGAGGAAACTCCAGCACTAAGCCTTGTGCATGTGTGTGTGTGTGTGTGTGTGAGACAGAAAGAGTCCTGCTTTCAGTCCTTTGTTCGTGGTTCTGGACAGCAGCCAGGTTGTTTGTGTTCAGTTCACTGAGTTGGTGGGTTCTGGATGAACAACCCCAACCCTCCAGCCAACTAAATTCCAAACCTAAACGGGATGAAGTGTTTTGAAAACCAGAGGTCCCAACTAGACCCACTAGGTGTAGCATGTTTTTCTACACTTTGTCCAATTTAACACAACTCGAGTCTTCGTATGGACTCGACCCCTGGTTTCATGACGTTATTATGTTCAGAAATGTTCATTTAAATAAAATAGAGCCTTACTGAAGAAAAGAAAAAAACAGCCCGTGAAAAACACGTGAGGTTTTGGGTTGTGGATTCAAACTACGCTGCAGGTTGGTCACTCCTCTTTAAATGCATCACTCATTGCCCCCAACCAAAACTTGCCACTCACACCAAACCAGATCTCACCAGACCTCCACGTCTGTTCAAGAACATGCAAAAACATTTTGGTGAATGGCTGTTCAGTACAAACCATTCCACAATCAAACGCCTGTTTTTAAGAAAACTGTTTCCTAGTGTACTAATAGCTGAACACTAATTCCTAGTGTACTAATAACTGAACACTAATTCCTAGTGTACTAATAACTTAACACTGTTTCCTAGTGTACTAATAACTGAACACTGTTTCCTAGTGTACTAATAGCTGAACACTAATTCCTAGTGTACTAATAACTGAACACTAATTCCTAGTGTACTAATAACTTAAAACTGTTTCCTAGTGTACTAATAACTGAACACTGTTTCCTAGTGTACTAATAGCTGAACACTGTTTCCTAGTGTACTAATAGCTGAACACTGTTTCCTAGTGTACTAATAGCTTAACACTGTTTCCTAGTGTACTAATAACTGAACACTGTTTCCTAGTGTACTAATAGCTGAACACTGTTTCCTAGTGTACTAATAGCTTAACACTGTTTCCTAGTGTACTAATAACTGAACACTGTTTCCTAGTGTACTAATAGCTGAACACTGTTTCCTAGTGTACTAATAGCTGAACACTGATTCCTAGTGTACTAATAGCTTAACACTGTTTCCTAGTGTACTAATAACTGAACACTGTTTCCTAGTGTACTAATAACTGAACACTGTTTCCTTGTGTACTAATAGCTGAACACTGTTTCCTAGTGTACTAATAGCTTAACACTGTTTCCTAGTGTACTAATAACTGAACACTGTTTCCTAGTGTACTAACAGCAGAACACTGTTTCCTAGTGTACTAATAGCTTAACACTGTTTCCTAGTGTACTAATAGCTGAACACTGTTTCCTAGTGTACTAATAGCTTAACACTGTTTCCTAGTGTACTAATAACTGAACACTGTTTCCTAGTGTACTAATAACTGAACGCTGTTTCCTAGTGTACTAATAGCTGAACACTGTTTCCTAGTGTACTAATAACTGAACACTGTTTCCTAGTGTACTAATAGCTGAACACTGTTTCCTAGTGTACTAATAGCTGAACACTGTGTCCCAGTGCTCTAATATCTAAATAGTCCATTTCTTAGTGGTCTGATAGTACATTTTCCTCCACTCCCTCTACTGTCCTTATGCTGTGGAACCAGTCACACCCAGCTCACTGTCACTTCCTGTTATTACCATCCAAGCACAAACAAACCTCAGCTTTAACCTGGTCACTCTCTCATGCTGTCTGTCTCTCTCTGTCTGTCTGTCTCTCATGCTGTCTGTCTCTCATGCTGTCTGTCTCTCTCTGTCTGTCTGTCTCTCATGCTGTCTGTCTCTCTCTGTCTGTCTGTCTCTCATGCTGTCTTTCTCTCTCTGTTTGTCTGTCTGTCTGTCTGTCTCCCATGCTGTCTCTCTCTCTCTGTCTGTCTGTCTCTCTCTGTCTGTCTGTCTGTCCCTCTCTGTCTGTCGGTTTCTGTCTCACTCATACATAATCTACCGTCCCTCAGTAGTCACAAGGCCTTTCCCACTGGCGAGCCACGGTCTCTCACTCTCCATTATCCTCTCTGTCCCCCTCTACTTCTTGTCCTCTTCTCTCCGTCATCTCTCTCCCTCTCTCTTAATTTCTCTAGCTCTCGTGCTCACAGTAACATAAACACGTCTTTATCAATATCTTTATTTTCCTAAACAACACATTAGCACAGATCAGACCCTTCTCTGCTGGAAGTAACTCAAACCAAACCAGTTGAACAGCCTAACAAACATGTTCAAACACAATTCAAAATCACACCACAGCAACTCTGTAAGACAATTATTTAGTGAAATGTATTGTAAATCAGAAGGCACTGAGGTATAATGGAACTTAAAAAGCCCACTGGAAATATTGAACTTTTTAGATCCTCCAAGCAACACAAATCAGACAATGAAACAAAAAAGATACACTAGGAAAAGGCCAGCTGCTAGGAAAAACACACACACAAACAAGCACACAAACAGTAGTTGCACAATATAATAAAGGTTTAGTCAAACCAAAAAAACAACAGGTTCACATCTGACAAATAAAAACAAGTATATCACACAGTAGGTAATAACACACACGCACTCACTAGAGTACAACACACACATACATACACACACACACAAACACTAGGGTATAACACACACACACACACACACACTAGAGAATAACACACACATCCACACACACCCACCAGAGTATAACACACACAAACACTAGGGTATAACACACACGCACACACTAGAGAATAACACACACATCCACACGCACTCACTAGAGTACAACACACACATACATACACACACACACAAACACTAGGGTATAACACACACACACACACACTAGAGAATAACACACACATCCACACACACCCACCAGAGTATAACACACACAAACACTAGGGTATAACACACACGCACACACTAGAGAATAACACACACATCCACACGCACTCACTAGAGTACAACACACACATATATACACACACACACACACACAAACACTAGGGTATAACACACACACACACACACACACTAGAGAATAACAGACATCCACACACACCCACCAGAGTACAACACACACATATATACACACACAATACATACACACACACAAACACTAGGGTATAACACGCACACACACACACACACACTAGAAAATAACACCCCCATCCACACACACCCACCAGAGTACGACACACACACAGACACAGACATTAAATTATTCTGGATTGACGTCAACCAAAGCATGGTAACGCCATGATGAGTCACATCTCTCCTTCATCCCTCCCTTGTGTCCTCCTGTACTCCTGTCTCCCCTCTAGGCTGGCTGCTCTCTGTGTAGGAGATTTACAGAGAGACACGACAGTTCAGCCCATTATTCAATTACTTCAGACCACTAGACGTCACTGTGGAGCAAAACACAGACACACACAGACACACACTTTTCCTTCCTCACTCTGTCCCTCTCTCACACACACACGCACACATACAATCTCCCTTTCTCTTTCTCTCACACCCACACACACACACACACACGCACACGCACACACACACACACCCACACACTCATACCCTCTCTGACACACACACCTCCCCTTCCCTCACATTGGATCGTAGGATTCGTCTTTCTTCAGGAAGCGCATGGCGAAGAATCCTCCTGCCTGGACACACAGCACAAGAATGATTCCTCCAATGAAACTGGACAGGTCGAAGCTGGCCTGGGAAAACTCGGACGACTCCGGGGGTGCACCGTCTGACGCGGGAAGGAGATATTGTGAGGAGGGGGAGGAGAGAGAGAGAGGCAAAAAAAGTATGGGAGAGGGATAAGGGGGGAGAGAGATAAGGGGTGAGAGAGAAAGGGGGGAGAAAGAGAGAGTGATGAGTACTAATACTGAGAATAAAATTTTACCTCGTCACAGCTGAGTGTACTTGCAAGTGAACTTTCCCAAGTCATGTAGAGTGATGATCAGACTCAGATAACTCACAATGCAGTTCACTAGTTAGTCAGAGTGATTACAATTTGCATTGAATTGTGGGTGATATCAACCTTCAAATGAGCAAAGTTGTTTCCTTTTCCCCTCAAGCAAACCAAGGGCTGAGTGCGCAGATTTTTTAATTGGATAAGATGGAAATCTAAACGTATTCAGTTTGGATGAGGATTCCCTTGAAGGAAAGTTGCTTGTACTTAAAGGCTGTCTACTTAGGAGTCCCATTTACCCTCTGCCACATAATGATCTCTAACCCAACTCAGTCTCCAACCTCTGCCACATAATGATCTCTAACCCAACTCAGTCTCCAACCTCTGCCACATAATGATCTCTAACCCAACTCAGTCTCCTCCCTCTGCCACATAATGATCTCTAACCCAACTCAGTCTCCAACCTCTGCCACATAATGATCTCTAACCCAACTCAGTCTCCAACCTCTGCCACATAATGATCTCTCACTCACCTGAATTCCCTTCCACCTCTGCCACATAATGATCTCTCACTCACCTGAGTACCCTTCCACCTCTGCCACATAATGATCTCTCACTCACCTGAATTCCCTTCCACCTCTGCCACATAATGATCTCTCACTCACCTGAATTCCCTTCCACCTCTGCCACATAATGATCTCTCACTCACCTGAATTCCCTTGCCCCTCTGCCACAATAATGATCTCTATAGCTGAAATTACATAAGGAAATGTCATCAATGTTAGTGGAATCTAGTATCAAACAATTGTCACTCGCAATATAATTTTTTTAGGAGCGTGAGTGTATGTAGGTGTGTGTGTGTGTTTGTGTGTGTAATGCAGTTACACATCTTGTGTTGCCCCTGTTGTGATGTTGCAGGTCACAAAATTACTAGGAATATTTCTAGACATTACTATTTTTTCTATACAAAATGACTAATATTACATGACTAACATTTCTAGACAACTATTTGATCCCACTAGCCATCCAGGTGTGTAACCATCAGTAAACATCTAAACTCACTATACTGTAAAAGGAAGTTGAGGGTGTTTTCTCCAGTGTACCGAGTACACCTGCTGTTATAATTCCTGTGGAGGCCACAGGGAGGTGCTCAGCATTGAAGCTGATTGGTCGGGACGCCAATAAAACTTATAAGCATGATTAGACACCTAAACCCTTAACATTGTGCGTTATTAAATCAAACTGCCAATACAGAAAATGTGACAACATTTCAAGTCCTCTTTTAATCAAAAATGTGGGTTCCAATTAAATATGTAATGTGAGTATATGTGTATCTGTGTGTGTGTGTGTGTAAACATATATGTGTGTGTGTTACTCACCTGTGCACATGGCTGGGTCATTGGTTGCGTTACAGTTCTGATTATCAACCTGATCAGACACACATCCAGTATCATTACCTATGAGAGAGACAGAAATGGGTGAAGGCATGTGTGGTGCGTGTCTCTGTTTGTGGGTGTGTGTGTGTGTGTGTGTGTGCGTAAGTCAGATCCTGACACACTGAATAATTTAATCATCTGGTAAAGACCTAGAGGGTTCCATTACTTGAAGCCAGTGAGCTAATTTATATTAAATGTGTGTCAGTGTGTGTGTGTGTGTGTTCTCACCGTTCCCACAAACCCTCCAGACACAGCCAGTCAAGTTGAGGGTGGAGTCTCCAACACACAGGTCACATGACTCAGCCTGAGAGCAGTCTATTGGAGGAGACAGCTGTCAGTCAATCAGCAAGACCCTCTCACATCTGCCTCCCTCATAAACAACAAAGATCCATTCAAGAACACCTGAACTACTGGCATAGAAACATTGTGAAAAAGGTCAAAATCCAAAAAAACTAACAAAAGTAGATAGTGGGGACACAAAAATAATTAAAATGCAAGAACCATTCCACTGATTCATTCCCTAGCCATCTGTGAGTGTCACAAAGAGCAGGGAAGGAAGCAAGAGAAAGAGGAAACAACACTCTAAAAGGATGTGTAGTCAAATATAACAGATGGGTCAAAGGTGAGAGTCAGGAGGTCTGAAGGGTGACAGATCGAACATGCCCACACACTTACCTGAAGAGTCCGATTGACAGTGAGACGTGGTCGCCACTGCGAGGACTAACAACACTGCAGAAAGGGCCTTTAGCTGTAACCCCCGCATCCTGACCTCTACAGACCACGGAAGTTTAAACCAGCTCAGACCAGTGCAGACCAGTGCAAACCAGGCTACTCAGAGAGGTGAAAGGCAGCTTCCGTTCGCAGGTGGCTCCTGAATATCAACAGGGATATGAGGTTTCCACGGTTCTAAACTTTTCTGCAAGGTTCAAAAAGGTTTTAAACTTTTTCTAAATGTTGCTTTTTGTAGATTGCTTCTCTCAAAGAGGCCTCAAACTCAACAAAAAATAGATGGGTGTTTGGCTTTGAGAAAGAGAAGACAGAGGACAGAGGAGTCGTCTGCATTTGGGACAGAGAGAAACAGGAACAGGGTAACATGAGCCACAGTCTATCTGGTTACCTAGCAACCACCCTCCGCTTCACCCCCACCCTGAAATACACACCATGGAGACACACATACACACACATGCAAACATTTAGTTGACTTACAGTATGCGTCGTAAATTCCTGTCTGTACATTGCTACAATGGTTTATTCTTTATGCATTTTTTAGATATTGATTGGCACCTATTATCCACTCCCCCACACACACATGCACACACACACGCCCTCAAATAAAGAACCTTCTCTCCATCCTCTCACACATTCTTACACAAACCACATTGGTTTGGGCTGCAGATTCAGATGTGTGTGTGTGTGTGTGTGTGTGTGTGTGCGTGTCTGTGTATACTGGGGGAGGGGCAGTGTCTGTTAGATAACGGAGGCAATTCCGCAGTCATAGCAGTTCGAGGTTGAGCTTACTCATAAATGCCACCTCAGGCAGACAGCCAGTAATGGCCAGATCGAAGCCTGTTAGCTCTATAGCTTCCAATTGCATAAACAAAATGTTTTGTCTATAAACCTATTTAGGGTTAGGTGTGCAAATTAGTATAACAGATGCGAACCACATTCACTTGGTTAGTAGTGTCGGTTATTAACCTGTCTGAAACCTGAATAATTGCACAGGCTGCTCAATTTCCTGCCAAGGCCTTAGCTCAGGGGGTTACTGTACTGCAACAAAGTATACAATTAGCTTTTGTTTTCTCAAAATAAATCAATGAACAACGAGGGTGACATTAATAAGGCATCGTTTTACGGGTTTGAATATGTGATTCTCTTCCTTCTCCTCGCTCTCAGTTATCCCGGCTAATGTGTAAATGACGTAATGGCAGACAATATCGCTTTCACCGTTAACTTTTTTTCTCCTTCCAAGAGAACCGGAAGTCAGATACCTAATATGGTTTTATGGCAACAACAGGACAAGGATCCCCTCTGCGCATTGCCCGTGCGGTGCGTAACCACGCAGGCACACGTCGCAGAAACCACTGCAGCCCACCCACAACGTTTTTTTTTTGTGGGAAAACCGAGTATCTCCTGTTACCAGGTATATGATCCATGACCGGGTTTCCCCACATAAGTCTATCCATCATCTGTCTTTCGACATAATTGATTATAGGCCTTTACATTATTAATTTCGTCCCATACAAAACACATTGTAGACCGGTATGTATATTTATGTTGCCTCTGTACGTTTTTATCAATCGACAATGCATGATTCATCGGAGGCAAACAGTGCGTAGAGCCAGTGAATCACCTTGGGTCGTGGTTACCTTGTCATTCTAAGCACTATAGATCCTCTTCTCCAATTTGTATTAAATTACGCAACTGTCAAGACATTTGTAATTGGGGAGAGACAAATGTAAAGTATCTAAATGTAAATTTCATATAATTTATACAGTACTGTGCAAAAGTCTTAGACACCTGAAAGTCGAATTAAGGGTATTTAACTGGGTAGTAAGTGTTGTAATAATAAATACATATATAATATAAAAAATATATGAGTATATACTTTTTACAAATAAACACTTACTATCCAAATCAATGATTTTAGTTCGACTTTCAGGTGCCTAAGACCTTTGCACAGTACTGTATATAAACAGTCAAATCAATTAATTATTCAAGGACATCGTTGCAGACAGCTGCGTTTCAGCACCTTGGACAGTTCCCCAAGGCAAAGTCATCGCGCTCCCCCTCTCCCTCATCCATTCAGGCTTATCAGGAGCTCTACTGCGTTGTGTGTACGTGTAGGTCGGCAGCAGTGTACCAGACATTATTTACGCGAAAAGTTGCGCGCGAGGCAAGCCGCAGTGGGAGGGGCGGGAAGCTGCCGCATTTTTCTGAATGAAATTACTCTACAGGACCCCCCCATCCCACCCCCACAACCCGTCTTTTCCCGCACCTCATTGGCTGAACCCACCAACACTGACGTCATTAAGATCTTTTCCTTAGTGAAGGACCCTGCGTGTATCAGCTACATCTAGTCATTCCCACCACCGGAGAAACGGAGAACGAGGAGGACGCGTTATTCATCTGATAGGGAAAAACACGGCTTATTGAAGTATTTCCGACCACGGGCCATCGGTATACCAATATTACAAAATACAAGGTGGAGACAGAAGACATCTTAGCATCTCCAGTCTCCTGCATTCTCTGTGAACAAAGACAATTAGGACAGTCGTGATCACGGTCTCGTTAGAAGGTAAGATCTTACTTTTACAATGAAGTCAGTAGTATCTGTCTGTGTCTGTCCGTCTGCTTGCGGGAGAGATTAATATGTAATGTGAACCTTAAGTAAACCTCATAGGACATCAAATACAGAGACTGTGGATGTGTAGTTCCTAGCTCCTGGAATTCGGTTACACAATTTTCTGCGCAGGGCTATAGCAGATGAGTGGAGAGGAGACCCCTTCAAGCCTATTTCCAACCCTGAAATGTTAAATTTTCACCCCCAAGTCCCTGGAGTGGGCACCCATTCACTAACCCTTGTGGATTTAAAATAATTGGATGGATGTAAATATTGTCTAGACAGGGAGGTTTCACACTTTAAAAATCCATGAAGGGAGTAAACGAGTGAGGAATGAGCTGAGTGTTTCCCCAGAAAGAGAAGCTTGAGTAGAACCAGTGACTGTTGTTCAAGTGGTAACTGCCTCCAGTGTCATAAAGGCACAGACCGCCAGATGCCAAAGTTGCCAAAGACTTGAGAGAACGTCAGTGTAGACTACCAAGACACAGGAGAGAACGTCACTGTAGACTACCAAGACACAGGAGAGAACGTCAGTGTAGACTACCAAGACACAGGAGAGAACGTCACTGTAGACTACCAAGACACAGGAGAGAACGTCACTGTAGACTACCAAGACACAGGAGAGAACGTCAGTGTAGACTACCAAGACACAGGAGAGAACGTCACTGTAGACTACCAAGACACAGGAGAGAACGTCACTGTAGACTACCAAGACACAGGAGAGAACGTCACTGTAGACTACCAAGACACAGGAGAGAACGTCACTGTAGACTACCAAGACACAGGAGAGAACGTCACTGTAGACTACCAAGACACAGGAGAGAACGTCACTGTAGACTACCAAGACACAGGAGAGAACGTCACTGTAGACTACCAAGACACAGGAGAGAACGTCACTGTAGACTACCAAGACACAGGAGATGAGATTGGTGGCTGTCTGCTGCAGTTATGTAACACTAAGAAACCACATGCAAGAACAGGAGAGAGGGACCTGCTTCTACAAGGAAAGTGACACTGTGGATTGACAATTCTGTGTTCTCTCTCTCTCTCAGGCGTTGTGTGTTTGCCCCATGATGACCCAGAATGTCTCTGACCTCTGGTTTGAGGAGTCTTCCGGTTCAGGAATGTCTTCATCCCATTCCCTGCTGGACCAATCAGATCCCACAGCAGTGCCTGAGGCCTCTCCTGTCAGCCTATGGGGAGTGTTACTGTGTGTCTCCGGAACTCTAATTGTGTCTGAAAACACCATCGTAGTAGCTGCCATCTTGGCCACGCCTTCTCTTCGCGCTCCTGTCTTCCTTCTACTGGCCAGCCTGGCATTGGCCGATCTGCTGGCGGGTGTGGCCTTGATCCTCCACTTCCTCTTCCTGTTCTGTTTAGAGCCTAATGATTGGTCGGAACTGATGACGTCAGGGTTGCTGGCAACATCGCTGACTGCCTCCCTCCTCAGCCTGATGGGCGTGGCCCTGGACCGTTACCTGTCGCTAAGCCATGCCCTCACCTACGGTTCCCGTCACTCACGCCGCTGCACGGCTGGTCTCCTGGTACTCGTCTGGCTTGGGTCGTTTCTGATTGGCTCTGGGCCCATGCTGGGCTGGCACTGCCTCGATGACCTCACATCCTGTTCAGTGGCACGACCTCTGACCCGGACGTACCTCTCACTGCTCTGCGGCGGCTTCCTGCTGGTTGTCATGGTAACGCTGCAGCTGTACACCGGGATCTGCCGTGTCGCCAGGCGGCATGCGCACGCCATCGCCACACAGAGACACTTCCTGCCCGATGACCAATCGTACGCCAGCAAGCACGGGAGCCGCGGGAAGGGAATCTCTCGGCTGCTGTTGGTTCTTGGAGTGTTTGTCAGCTGCTGGATGCCATTCGCCCTCTACGGTTTATTGGGCGATGCGTCCGGCTCGCCCCTGTACACCTATGCTACGCTAGTGCCGGCAGCGGGGAACTCCATGCTCAACCCTCTGCTGTACAGCCTGAGGAACAGAGACATACGGAAGGTGCTTCTGCACGCCTGCTGTCCACACAGACACTATGCCCACAGGCCTGTCGATGTGTAGGACACACACACACACACACGCAGCTACACAGACTGCCATATAGAAGAAACACATAAGAGTAGCACGTCGTCGTCATCTTCATCACCTGCACTTCAGATAAGAAGCAATCAGAATGTACTGTTCCAGAAGGCAGACATTTTGGAATCAGACAAAATAAGCTCTGTCATTGGCTGAGAGACCTGACGTACTGTATCATCTCAACACGTGCCTCATCCTCAAATAATAAGCAGACCATTCACTCTGATGCAATCACAAGGTAATTCATCTGGATCCAAACTACATGCTTTAAGAGCACAGGGACTGTAATATAATAAGCTCTAGGATGCTCTGGTGGGATTACACTATGCTGCGATGTCTGTGATCCAAAGGCCAAAATGCAGAATAACTTGAATCCTGAACTCTTATAAATGTTTTGCACAAATATTGTAAGGCACTTTGACTATCTCTGAAAAGGTTTCATTTTGCACAATGTTGTTTTTTTATAAAATGTACGAATGTTGTCTTTTTCTACTTCGAAATAAAAAGAAATTTATTTGGTATACAAGTGAAATGGTTTCTCCCTCTATGTACTCGCAATTCACTAATTCACATATCCTTGGCCTGATTTAACAGGCCAAGGATATTGGCCACTCAATTCAGACCAAGTACTTCAAAAATCACACATTCAGGCCATGTCAGTCAGTTCTGCCAGGCGATGAGCTCCTCCACCAGGCCATGGGCTCCTCCACCAGGCCGTGGGCCTCCCTCATCTGTCCTCTCTAGTTCACCAGTTCCTGGGTCTCCCCCCTATTTTGATATCTGGGTTTCCCTCCTCTCTCCTCCGCCAGTCACCGGGTTTCCATCATCTCTCCTATCCCAGTCTCTGGGTCTTACGCTCTTCCGTGTCCAATCCAACTCCACTTTATTCTTTTTATATATTCAGGAGAATCTGGTAACACTGGTTTTTAGCAACAGTAAAGCATGTGGACCAGTGGAAGAAAACTAGCCAAGAACAACCATGCACACCCCAAGGAATCTCAATACTTGTGGAGAAAATTATTCCCATTGAAAAGGCTATTTTCCCTAAGCCGAAACCCATTAATGGAATCCTAACCCTAAACGTAACCCCTCGTAAATCCCAAACAGCAGTGTTGTTCATTATATCTTTATTATTGTAATAGTCATCCTTGATAAAGTTGAGACAGGACAAGCAGAAACAGGCAGATGGATAGCAACATGCTCAAGTCTGCTTGTGGCTTTACACTTTGGCTTTAATAACAAACAGAAGGCACTTAGAAGTGGATCAAGTTTTTCTAGGAGACAGATTTAACATTGGTACTCAATCATCCAATGCGTTGGTGATGTTGGAACGCAACCCAGACCTAGCATTAGATCAGAGGTTCTCAAACCTCTCCTCGGGAACCAGCAGACATTCCATGTTTTTGAATCTCATGAGCCAGTAGACCTGATTTTAGCTGTGAACTAATTCACTCCTTTGATTATGTGAATCTGATTAGATCGTTCAGGGCTACAGCTAAAGTATGAGACATCTGCTGGTCCCTGAGGACCGGTTTGAGAAGCACCGTCTCAGATCACTGTTGCTGGACAAATTCATCCGTCACACACAGAAACATAAAAAGCAAAGGCATTATGGAGCGGCTGGGCTAAGGCAAGAAACTGGTCCCTGATTGGGCAGGGCATGTTTTGAGTGACAGGGGGCGTGGTGGTATTGCGCCAGGGCCATCTTGGGACATTTAGATGCGGTTTGGAACACTTCCTTCCCGAAAAAGGTCCCTTCCCATTCCTAATTGCCTAAAAAGCCATTCCCATGCCAACCACACAGACAAAAACTAATAAAAAAATAAAAACATTAGGGTCTCCTCACATGTAAATTATCTTTAAGTGAAATATGATTAATAATAAATGAAAGTTTATTAATCATCCCAATGGGATGATAATGGGACTGTGTGTGTCGATATTGGTAGGTCATCTTTGGCCCTGTGTCCCTTAGAATGTTTTTGTTTTGTTATTTGGACCATTATCCACATTCAAATGTTTGGGTTCTCGTTTCTGTTCTACAAAGCATACAGGGAATGTGATTGGCTAAGATGGGAGTGGGAAACACTGAGAACGAGGCTGAGACAGCCTGAGATAGAAAGACAGACAGACATCTTTTGATCTCTACTTTTTAAGATCACTGGTTACAGCCATTACTCGCTGAGGGCACAACTCGTTCTCTCTGAGGAAGACTATGATGTAACAGCGATGAAGGGGTTTCTCACTCGGACCAGTCGTCATCGTCCAACTCAGAAGAGTCATCCTCGCTGTCACTGCATTCCACAGCAATACGGCGAGACAAAATGGCCGCCACATCATTGCCATAGTTGTCCTTCTTCTCCTGCTCTTTTTGTTCTTCCACCTTACGCAAATTAAAACCTGCAAAGGGGGGGGGGGGGGGGGGGGTTTAGCATGTGTACATGTATAATTGTATAATGGGCATGCGTGCACACGTACATGTATAATTTTGTGTGTGCACGCGTGCGACTCACCTTGCCGGATAGCAGATAGCAGGTCACTGTGTGCGTCAGGGGGGGCTTCTGAAGGAGCCTGGGTGGATTTAAGAGGAGGCGGAGCACCAATGGAGAAGGAGGGGGGAGGTGGGCCAGGGGGAGGAGGTCCACAGGGAGGAGGGGGGCCGGGGGGAGGAGGGGGAGGAGGAGGAGGAGGTGCGCCCCCACCCTGGGGGAGAGAGGGGGGAGGAGGCGGAGACAATGAGGCTTGAGAGAGAGGGGGAGGTGGGGCAGGAGGGGAGGGATAGGCAGAGTTGGTGATGGGTGGGGGAGCGGGAGGGGAAGAATCAAACCCAGAGGGGGGAGGAGGTGGGGGGACTCCGAAGCCAGTTGAGGGGGGAGGGGGAGGGGGGGCAGGGGGAGGGGACAGGTTGGGTCTGGTGCCGGTGGGAGTAGAACAGGGCATGGGAGGGGCTGGAGGGGGGTGTGTTGGGCTTAAAAGGCTGGTGCGCTTCTGGGTTGGAGCTCCGTACTGCCCGTCATGATATCTGCCAATGAGAACGCAGGGGAGTGTTTACATTCTTCCTGCTCAGTTAGCGCAAAATACGCGTTTAAAAGACTGTCTTTGCTAAATTCTAAGGGTAAATGTACTGCTCCACATTTCATCCCAACTACTTACCCCATGTCAGGCGGTGGTGGCGGCAGGAAGTCATCCTGAGTGGGATGAGGGAGAGGGGAGCCTGGATCTAAGCCGTACGACCCTGTGCTCTGGTCCAAACCATCCGGGGAGTAACACCCTTCTCCAGAACCAATACTGCCATTAAGACCCTCTAGAGATTCTCTATATACACCAAGAAACGGAGTACTTATCAGACATTAGTTCAGAGCCAATCAAAATGACAGTCCTCTTCATTTACACTCATATCTCCCTCCCCTCACTCTCCAATTCATACACTCAACCCCACCTGCTTTTGCCTCACTCAATCTAACATTCTTTCTCTCTCACCCCATGTCATTCTTTGGCACCACAAACTCCTCCCCCATTTTGCGGCGTTCCCACTCATCCTTCCTGGTCTTGATTTTCCTGGGATTTAGAGTCCGAAGATTCTGGTTGTCCTTCTTTTCCTTCTACTCAGACAGAGAAAAAAAACTGAGGATTAGAGAGGAAGAGAGAGAGATTGAGAAAGAGAGGGAGCAAGAAAAGTCAGGAATGGGCCCAATAAGATGAATACACACTACAGTCAAACTGAAGGGTGTCCTTGTGTGTGTGTATGTGTGTGTGTGTTACCCTGTGTTTGCGTTTCTCCTTCATGATGTCCTTGGTGTCCTGCAGCATCTTCTCCTTCCACAAGTCAAAGAAGTAAGAGGGGTCCGTGTAGAACTTCAGAGCATCCTTATCATCATCCCTAGTCAGGACCACAACAGGCGATAGTCACGAGTCACGACCACAACAGGCGACAGTCACGAGTCACGACCACCACAGGCGACAGTCACGACAACAACAAAGAACAGAAAAACAAGGCTGCGGGAGTGTATGGTGCGTGTTTGGAAACATGTTGGTGTATTTGTGTGTGTATTTATGTCTGTCTGTGTGTACCTGTACTGGCTCAGGTTGTTGAGTGGAGGAGGAGGATTACAGGTCAGATAGGTCTCCTGTACAGGCTGGGGTAAAGAGGGTCTGCAGAACAACTGCTGGTCCTGGATCAGATTACTATGAAACGCTTTCTTCTGGGTGATGGCCTGCAGAGAGACTGAGAGACAGTGGTAATGGTAGGAAGGAGGAGAGAGATGGAGGAGAGAGAAGAGGTGGACATGGAGAAAGTTAGGGTTGAGAGAAGGGTATAAACAGGCTGTGCCTACATGTTTTGCCCCATATAGAATTGAAAAGTTGTAGTGCTGAAGACTCACTGCAAGACAGTGTTTGTTGGGCAGGAAACCAGCTCAGACTGGCCAAGCAACAAAGAATCTTACCCTCCTCCTCTTTGGGGTCGAGCTGGGTGACTTTGACCTGAAGACGGTCCACACGCTCTCCCAGTGTGTTAACCCGGATGGCGAACGCCCCCGCCTGCACAAACAGCTCTCCAAACAAGTCCTCGGCATACTTACCTACAATGTACAATCACATTACAATACATCACATCATTTAGACCTGAGTGAATGAAGCACTGCACCAGGTAAAAATACACAGAGACAGACAGACGCGCAAGCACGCACAGAGAGACAGACACAGAGAGACAGACACAGAGAGACAGACGCCCAGGCACGCACAGAGAGACAGATACAGAGAGACAGACGCCCAGGCATGCACAGAGAGACAGACAGACACAGAGAGACAGAGAGACAGACATACACAGAGAGACAGACAGACACAGAGAGACAGACAGACACAGAGAGACAGACAGACACAGAGAGACAGACAGACACAGAGAGACAGACACGTACTGAGACTGCCCAGCTGGCGTATGATGTTGGCGAGGCTGATGTTGGTTACACACTCCAGCTCACTGCGAATGGTGTTGGGTAGCGCCTGACGGCACACATGGCGAGGCTCGATGTTCCTCGTTACCAACGGCATTTTGGGATGGGGGAGGGGCCAAGGGCCTTCCCTGGAGGGGGGGGGGGTTGTTAGTAAGACTTATGACTGCTAATTCAGTGGTTACCTGGACTGCTCATTCAAGCATAACCCACTTCCAGACATATCACATATGCTCCTACTGTTTATTCTCCATCCTGTTGCCTAGTCACCTATATGTACATAAAACCACTCCATACTCCTGCTTATCATTCATTTTTATTATTGCTTACATATGCCTTCAGTGGAAAATCTCTCCCTATATATATATAAAATTAATATATATATATAAAATTAATATATATATATATATATATATATTAATTTTTTATTCTATTTCTAATCTCTTTCTCTTACTTTTCAAACAATGCAGAGTATAAGTAAACAAAGAATAATTTCACTGTTAGTCTACACGGGTTGATTACAAAGCATGTGAGAAATAGAAATGTATTGGATTATATTGCTATTGGTCAGATAAAGAATACTAACTGGTAAAAAAAAAAAAAAAAAAAGTTTCCAGAACAGACATGTCTTTGTAATGCAGATTAAGGGTGATCTATTTGTAACCCATGCTGTTTTAGTTGTATTCTGTTGAATAAGCATCATGTGACATAAAACCACACAGAACAGAGCAGCTAAAGCAGAACCAAAACCAGGAGCAAAGTTTTATTCTGATCCTACCTCTTCATATTACAGTGGGCAGACATCTGACAGGTGTGAATACAATACTGTGTGCTGGTGTCAGAGACTCAACACAAACAAGGAAAAATTGCAAGATTCTTTGCACAGAGGAATGGAACACCTTCACTGGATGAATTTTAGCACCAGGAGATTGTAATGCACCCAGAGGCCACACGAAGCCGCTATAGGTAACAAAAACTACCATAACAACCATGCAGTGATTCTTGAAACTGTTCTAGGCGACCCCCAGACGTTTCACAATTATGTTGTAGCGCAGAACTACCTCGGCTGATTTACACATTGAAGGCTGTACATTGTATGTCTGAGGAAGGGTTTATGAACCACTGGCCAAATGGACTTCTGCATTAGGATTTTAGTGACTTTTCCAGTAAGATTTGCTTGTTCTCCAACTTGCACTATAAACTGTGTAGGACTTATATTGGGAAAAACAATTAGCAAACTGACTAGCAGGGAAATGTGCCGACGTGGTAGGTGCATTTAAACTCACAAACGCATTGATCATATTTTATAATACTTAAACCTAAATGGGTGATTTTAAGCTCGGGTGTAACGTAAAAGAACCTCATACAGGATTCCCATAACAAACAGAATTCTAAAAAGCACCAACATAATCCCAGTTCCTAGTTCCACTGGCTAAACTATGTCGCAGAGACTGAAACATTGTAACAACACCCTAAAGTTGGAGTGCCCCAGTGAGTCAACACACTTCTACACGTCAACTTCACTTTTGCACGACAGCCCACAGCAGTAATTGATTTATAAAAATAAAATGTATAATAAATAAGATCTGTTTGGAGAACTAAGTATAGAATCACACCCAGAAACCGCGTTACTGTAATCAGGGCGAGGGTAGCTGACATAAAACTTCGGTTTTCGGCCTTGTCAGTTTAACAGGAAGTAAAGTTGAAAGCGCCCCTCATTATGTCCAAAAATCGTCGGAGAAAACGATGATTATCTCCTAACGTTTTGAAAACAAAATCCAGACTGATTACTTACCGTTGAAACTAGTTATTGTAGAATCCACCAAATCAATCTCGTTGTTGCTTTATTTCTACGTTTCTTATTCCTTCAGCCAAAAAGTAAAGGTTTGCTGTAAGCGAAGAGAATCGGGAAAACAGAACACACAGAGGTTTCCGATTTGTGAACTTCTGATTGAACGAGACTTCGACATTCCAGCCGCTGATTGGTTCATTGTACTGTCAGTCTGTGTCTGAAACGAGGACATGGAAATGTTGACGTATACTACGTAACTCCACCCAGAAGGGTCGTAAACATCTGTCCGCAGTTTGCGTAGCAAGGGTGGAGATCTGGTGGACATGCGTTACGGACATTCCAGATTCTGCTCGAGCGGGTTGGAACGCGTCCCAGGAATGACTGACATTAAGACAGCGAATACAAGATTGGCGACATACAGGTTAGAATGGTAACTAGCCAGTGTCTCACCATTACTGTGACATTTTTCACGTGCTTAAAACTTTACATAGACGTCCCTCGATATAAAACCAGTCCAATGTAGCTATATAACAACGTCAAATTATTTTATTCCACATGGAGAAAAAAAAGTTTGAAAGCAACCGCCGAATAATTAACAGTGGCTTACAGTAAATGCATAGGCTACTTTTTAAGAAGCTAGGTGCAACATCCCAACAACTTAGTAGTATTAAGTACATTCTGATTAATTCATTATCTGAAAAATCGGTGCTGGAAAGAAGACAATACAACTAATAAACATAGCAAACGTTACTACAACAAGACAACACAAGGGTGAGGATGTGGATTTATTTCAGGTACTCTTTGAAAAGGTCGCATTTCAGATGACAGATCAGAATAGAATACTTTATTAGCATTCCAACCATTGCCAGGTGTGCTCAGTGCAAAACTGTTCTGGGTTGGCAGATTAGACAGGCTGATCTGTAGGCAGGGGGTGTCTGGATGGCAGGGTGAATATTGTTGTTCCTACCACCGCCTTCTGCACAGTCTGTATTTTCACCTCTGCCTAACTCAAAGGAGGTTTTAGGTGAGGGATCTGCCAAAACATTCCAAATGGCATAATGACCCCTCAGGTGAACAACTAACAATGTCTGCAGCTATAATGTAATGACCTGATCCAGTTGGGTGTGGTACTGGTAAACTGACTAATACAGTTCCTAAATCCTGTCCTGCCTCACTGAATGGATGAAGTGTCCAATCTTCACCACCAGAGGGACACACACTGCAGTGGTATATTACTGCCTGACTGCCAAGCAGACAGTGAGAGCCTCTATACTGATGTGTGTGCATATATACACACCGATCCGCCATATCATTATAACCACCTGCCTAATATTGTGTAGGTCCCCCTTTTGCTGCCAAAACAGCCCTGACCCGTCGAGGCATGGACTCCACTAGACATCTGAAGGTGTGTTGTGGTGTCTGGCACCAAGACGTTAGCACCAGATCCTTTAAGTCCTGTATGTTGTGAGGAGGGGCCTCCATGGATCGGACCTGTTTGTCCAGCACATCCCACAGATGCTCGATTGGATTGAGATCTGGGGAGTTTGGAGGCCAGGCCAACACCTTGAACTCGTTGTTGTGTTCCTCAAACCATTCCTGAACCATTTTTGTTTTGTGGCAGGGCGCATTATCCTGCTGAAAGAGGCCAATGCCATCAGGGAATACCGTTGCCATGAAAGGGTGCACATGGTCTACAACAATACTCAGGTAGGTGGTACATGTCTTAGTAACATCCACATGAATGGCAGGACCCAAGGTTTCCCAGCAGAACATTGCCCAAAGCATCACACTGCCTCCGCCGGCTTGCCTTCTTCCCATAGCGTATCCTGGTGCCATGTGTTCATCAGGTAAGCGACACACACGCACACAGCCATCCACGTGATGTAAAGGGAAACATGATTCATCAGACCAGGCCACCTTCTTCCATTGCTCCGTGGTCCGGTTCTGATGCTCACGTGCCCATTGTGGTCGCTTTCGGCAGTGGTCACAGGGGTCAGCATGGGCACCCTGACTGGTCTGCAGCTACGCAGCCCCATATACAACAAACTGTGATGCACTGTGTGTTCTAACACCTTTCTATCAGTAGCTTGTCTGTTGGATCGGACCACACGGGCCAGCCTTTGCTCCTCACATGCATCAATGAGACTTGGCCACCCATGAACCTGTCGCCAGTTCACTGCTTTTACTTCCTTGGACCACTGTTGATAGGTACTGACCACTGCAGATTGGGAACACCCCACAAGGGCTACAGTTTTGGAGATGCTCTGACCCAGTCGTCTAGCCATCACAATTTGGCCCTTGTTAAAGTTGTTCAGATCCTTACGCTTGCCCATTTTTCCTGCTTCTAACACACCAACTTTGAGGACAGAATGTTCACTTGCTGCCAAATGTATCCCACCCACTGACAGGTGCCATGATAATGAGATTATCAGTGTTATTCACTTCACTGGTCAGTGGTCATAATGTTATGGCTGATCGGTGTATATGTGTGTGTGTGCTTGTGTGTGTGCATGTAGAAGTGTAAAACGTACAATGTAAATGTACTCGTCTGGGCTCGGGCTATGTTTAAGAATGTTTCTAATTAAGACTTGAATGACCAGGCGAAGGGAGTTCTTAACTTAGCACTAATCATTGAAATATTAATGACAAATTGTGGTGAACTCCCTTTACCTGGGAATGTAGCTCCTAATTATGAACTTCCAAAACTGGTAAACATAGCTCAGGACTTTTACTTAGTACTTTTTCCAAATATCTATGTGTGCACGAATGCACGCAGGAGGTGTGTGTCTCAGTATTCCGGCCTAGTGTTAACCCAACTTAGTGTATAGGAGCTGTGTGCGTTTTTGACATTGTGCCGTAGGATGCTTTGCCCCACCCCCGGCGAGCTGTGGGCCAATCTAAACCCGGCATCCTGGAGCCCCTGTAGAACGCTGAACCAATAACGGACCACCTCAGCCTCTGTCCCGCCAACCTCAAAGCCTGCCCACTGGAGGTGCACCGTGGCAACCAGGTGATGAACTCGTCCCAGAATTCCGAGCTCCACCCAGTTCTGCAGAACCCTCCACTCTACACTCAGTAGATCAGCATACAGGAAGTCCACCTGGCAGAAAATGGGACAGAATTTACTTGACAGTGCCCTTTTCATTAGGTCACAGCACACTTTAGTTTATATAATTTAAATAACATCAATGTGTCTCACGGTGTCATGCTGAGCTGCGTACACCCAATCAAATCAAAGGCACATCTTCAACATAAACTTGTTCAAATCATTGCTTCTATGTGGTTGTGGTAATGACAGTTTCAGCAACATAAGACATTTACTAGAATCTAGGATTTTGATTTATATTTTGAGAAGATATAGAAATCCTGGCCATCATTCGCAATTCCCATTGACTGGTAAGGCTTGTAGGCTCTGCATCGTCATGCCAAGCGGTTTAAAACCTTTTTGAACACCATTTTGTCATCTGAATGTTGCCCTGTGACTGTTCACCTTCCGAATTTCCTTTAGTTTAGCTGAAGCTCTGGAAACACAATCAGAGCGAATGAGACCGCCGCCACGCCACCCCAAAACACAGTGTGACATGGATTAATCTTTTTAGCCATACAACTTCACATAAATGGTTTAGACATAGAAACAGAGGGGTGTTGTTTCTCTAGCTTGAATGCTTGATCTGAAATTATTTTGTCTCTCTGTTAGTGTGTCTTGTTCTAATTAAATTGAACTATATAAGCTAGATAAATAGTTTATTTGGACAGGCAAGCGTCGGGCTCTTCAATACTTTGAAACAAAAGACACATAGCGGTCATCCTGAAACTAGGCTAACCTGTCTTGATTCATGGCTCTGTATCAAACCATTAACAGTGAATATGTCTCTTTGTTCCATCTATCGCCATTGATTTTGGAGAAAGATGTTGGAATGTGTCACTGCCCTCCAGTGGTCACAGAGCCTAACTACGCCAGTGGTGTGACTCACTGTTGCTATGGCAGCCAAGTTCCCCAGGCACTGAGCCCTGTTTCCATGGAAACTAGTGTGCCGCCTTGTCTGTGGGTACTGTGAGCATGTCACGTGTGTATGTCTGGGGCCCGGCTGCACCAGCCAGGCCTAAAAAAGTTGTCCGCCCCCACGTTGTGATCAGAATTTACATCTGTTGCACCAGCCAAAAATATGAGTCTGGTGGAAGCAATCCGTGTTCATGAGTTTTGAAGTTATAATAATGATTGTTGCTAGGCAGTGGTGGTTACTAGGCTCTTACCATCCTTGTGGAAGTTCTGAACTTTGCCGGGCATATTTTAGTATGCCTATTCATTACTCACGGTATCACTCCGCCATCCATGCATCCCAACTACAACAAGGTGAATCCATTGTTATGAGCTGATACTGGATAGTAGGAATACCACAGAATGAAGAACATTTTAAGCACTACTACACAAACATGTATTGAGATAAGGTGGGGCAGTACAGTTGAAGCCACATGTCCAATTGAAACTCCCGAAGTGTGGCAGAAGTGTGAAGTGACATCCAAGATCAGTTGCTAGAGCACAACGAGGCAAGGCAGTCATTTAGTTTGTCCTGGTTTAGTCATTTTAACAAAACACAGTACAATTCCCTCAGTTTAATCATTGCAACAATCAGTTAGTCCAATAATAAACAAAGTAAGGCAAGTGTTTAAGAATGACTATTTAAAGTCCTAAAGGTAGCCGGTCACACTTTATTTCACTGATCACATTTGGAAAAACTCTTTAAGTACACTATCCATCACAACTGACTGAAAACCATTTCCATAATTTCTCTCCCATAAGCAAAAGTGATCATATACAATAATTGAAGTAAAAAAATCGAATTTTTATTGCAACATGGGTTTTTGTCTTATCAATGGTGACAAATAATATCAGAAAGAAATGAAAGAAACATCATTGTTTAGCACCCGTCAGCATTTGCCCATGATCTCTTGTCCACGTCACAACTAATATATTTTGTCGTGCGCTGCGGGAAGAATCTTTTGGCATGGTGAATCCAAACCTGACATTGGTCACCACCAGTGATGTTGTGACATGGCTTATCCATGGCCTAAAGGAGGGTGACATGCTCATGGGGATGGCGATCATAGGGGCCAGGTCTAGGGTCAGGAATCAGGGATTGGCCCAAAACCATTCCTGAATCCCCTCTGAATGGTGGAACCTAACATCATCACACAGAGTTACATTGAGGAACTCAGTGAGGTGGGCAGCCACAGTTAAGTATGTAATAATGTATTTCAATGTGAAACATGTCTCTAGATGACACACTGATGTTTGATCTTGCTTGTTTTCCTCAGTCAATTTCAGATGTGCTCAGAGTTGAAAACAACATTCTTTTTTTGATGATCGGTCAGGTTTTTTGCTACTAAGAGTGGTAAAATAGTACCCCATACTTGTGTGAATAGTACCCAAGCGCCCCAAAAAAGATGTACCTGATTCTGTTTGCGTATTTGGTTACAAGCCTGGGAAAAAGCTAAGCTGAGGTAAGTACCATTTGCCAACATCATACGTAGAGCTGACAAGAGGATTATTTCTATCTCTACCCACAAAGCCAAGTAGCCTGTGCTCTCTCGACCAAGGTAAAGACGTCATTACTGAAATGATTACTGAGTGAGTTACCGTGTCTTTCACTGGGTTGATGTGTGAGTGACGTGTGATGGCGTGTGTGTGTGTGTTGAGTGGGGTTGTGGTTGGATGTGTCTGTGTGTGTTGAGTGGGGTTGTGGTTTGGGGGGGGGGGTGTTACCGTGTGATGTCCCAGAGTCTCCATGATCTCGCTGAGCGTCCGAGAGCCGCTGCCCAGAACCTCTTTCTTCTTCTGCATGCGTCCCCTCGCCACTCTCCAGTTCAGCCACGCCCGGTGCTGCCGGATCGCCCGGGGCCTGTCACCGTAGTGACCACCTGGGTCAAATCTGTGGACTTCACAGGCCTTTGAAAGGGCCTGGAGGAACCCTGTGTCACCATGGTCCATACTACGGAGAACAGGGGGGAAGTGTGGAAGTTAGGATTTGTAAGTGCTACTGCGTAACATTTCTAACCAGCTGTGTTAGTTTGGTGGGTAGGCGCATGTCAGTGACGCTACGGATGTTGTGTGACCATGGTAATCAACGGTTTTGTTTTAGTTACATGTACAGAAATAAAGACGTTTTACTGTTTTAGTTGGGATGGTAATATTTTTATAAAAGCACAAAGGCACCTCTAGGTTGCATCATCGCCAGAGAATGGTCCTTATCTGCGGCATATTGTGTGCATTCCACACACCATAATGCCTTATGGCTAACACACACAACTATTTTGGAGTTACAGTGAAACGCACACACACACACACACACACACCTGAAAGAGTATGCCACACAGGGAGTACCCTGGGTGGGCAAGCTCCAGCCCTCCACACATAGCAGCCATGGAGCTCCAGAGACCTGTGAGGCCTGGGTCTTGCCTGGCAGCAGCACCCGGGAACAGTTCACCTACAGGGATAGAGGACAAGAGTGATGAGGGGCCGTATGGCTGGAGGAGGACAGGGCTATACTGAGTCATTATAAGACCCAGAGGAAGTCATAAGACACAGGTAAACTGTCTGGCTGAGCTGTTGGGAAATCCCCAACCCCGAAATAAAACAATAAGGTGGTCTGTCGCCCCAACAAGGCGTAAAGGGGCCCACTGACCTTCACACATATGTTGGGAAAAACCCTTAATGGGTCACAAGTCAAGTCAAACATAAACTGTATTTTACAGACCACAAAGTCATTACCTCAACTACTTTGACATTTGATGAAATGATGATACCCTGAAAAGCCCTTTGCTGTAGTGTGTGTGGGCTGGGATGCCGCTCACGTCTTTGAGCATTTGTTTGAATCTGCTAAAGGTCTGCGGGGTATGCATTCTGAAAGACTGTTTCATTGTTACAAGTAGAATTAACTGTGTGTTAACTACGATTTTAGAATACTGTCAGTTTAGTTTTAAAGGGGCATTTCATCATAGCACAACTACTTAATTGACTAATTGCTAATGATACATTTGGGTCATAAAAACACAAAATTAAAACAATCTAGAATGAGCACATTTTTATTCCTTTGGTCAAGTTCCAGAATTCATAGTGAACTGAGAATACAATAATAATTTTCCATAAGAAATAAGACGTTTTAAAACAACAGTTGTTTTTAAAACACCAGTGTTGATGATGCCCATGTGATACCTGGCTGTACAAATTACAATCAAACACAGAAAAGGTTTTGTTGGCCTGGTGCAGCACATAATGCACCCATATAAGGTTTTCAATTATTCCTGTTATATCTGGGGGGTGGTAAAATACCTGGAGGGTGGTAATATACCTGGCTTATGATTATATACCTGAGGTGTGGTTATATACGTGGGGGTGGTAATATACCTGGGGGGTGGTAAAATACCTAGGGGTGGTTATATACCCGGGGGTGGTAATATACCCAGGGTTTGGTTATATACCTGGGATGTGGTTATATACATGGGGGGGGTAATGTACCTGGGGGTGGTTATATACATTAGGGGGGGAATGTACCTGGGATGTGGTTATATACCCGGGGGGTTGGTTATATACCCGGGGCATGGTAATGTACCTGGGATGTGGTTATATACATGGGGGGGGGGGTAATGTACCTTGGGGTGGTTATATACCTGGGGGTGGTAATATACCCGGGGGATGGTAATTTACCTGGGGGGTGGTAATGAACCTGGGGTGTGGTTATATACCTGGGGGGTGGTAATGTGGGTGATAACACGTTCCAGCTCTGCAGTGAAGGAGGGCTCACCTGATGCCCACTGCTGCAGCTCAAACCCTCTACCTCCTTTCTGTGGGTACAAACACATCACCACAATAACACACACATCACCGCAATAACACACACATCACCACAATAACACACACACATGCAAACACACACATCACCACAATAACACACACATCACCACAATAACACACACACATGCAAACACACACATCACCACAATAACACACACATTACCACAATAACACACACACATGCAAACACACACATCACCACAATAACAAACAAATCACCAAAATAACAAACACATCACCACAACAACACACACACATTACCACAATAACACACACACAAACAAACATAAATGTCACCACAATAACACACAGGTCACCACAATAACTCACACACACTTCACCACAGAAACATGCACATGCAAACATCCAGGTAACCATAAACACACACACACATGTAAACATACACGCACATTACCACAATAACACACACACACACACACAAGTTAATAAATAAATATAATGCAAATTAAACACACACACATACACACCAGAGGCTGACTACAGCACAGGAGCTCAAGAGGTTTCAGTGGGAGTGGAGGTCAAAGAGTGTAGGAGAATAAATAATGTAGAGGAATGAAAGGAATGTGTGTGTGTGTGTGTGTGTGTGTGGGTGTGTGTGTGTGTGTGTGTGGGTGTGTTGGCGCCTCAGGTATGAGGGATGTACGGACAGGTCACAGGCCCTGACCCCAGCCCTTCAAGTGACATGCAAAGCCTGAGGCATACTAACACAAATACACCTACACACACATTCACACACACACACAGCCCCACCCCCACCCCTAGAGACCCCTGTGGTCACCATGGCAACCCTGGGAGGGGGAGGGGTCAACGATGACTCAGACTGAGTAGGAGCTAGCCTTGTGAGTAAAGAAACAGAGAGAGATAGAGCTGGATATGCAGCGAGTGAGAGAGATGGAGGGAGGCAGATGTAGAAAGAGACAGAGAAACAGAGAGAGGATGAAAGAGCAGAAGCCAAAAAGGAATAACTGAGAGTGGGGGAGACAGTGATTGACGGGTGAGGCAGAAAGAGGGATCAGGAGATGAGAGAGGGAGAGAGAGGGATGTATATTTCTCATACCAACTAAGATGAAGAGCTGAAACCTCCTGTTCCCCTGTGACCGTTGACACACACACACTCAGACACACACACACTCAGACACACACTCACTCACACACACACTCACTCACACACACACTCACTCACACACACACTCACAGCTCCAACTGATAAGGGGTTTAGTCTGTTCTGTCCTATCCTCATCTCAAACATGTGTCTGTTTGTTTCCATGTTTGTTTGTATGTGTGTGTGTGTGTGTGTGTGTGTGAGTTTGAATTTACTCTCACCTGGTTGCTGGTAGATATTTGGTTTTCATCCTCATATCCACGGCTCACTGCCATCTCCTCATCCCGTAAAAAATCCAAAGGTCCCGTTTCATGCGAGGTCCTCCTCCCTGGCTCTATGCTGATCACGGTGAAGATGAACTCATCCCGGAAGGCTCCGGAGGTACCGGCACGATCCGCCCGCGGCAACCGGAGTCCGACCAGGAGTTGCAGCATGAGTAGGAACGTGGGGATGATTAGCCACAGCGCTCGCCGCACATCGCCACCGGCTGACATGCCTCCCCCGGGGAGCCGCTGAGCATTTCACGTGTCCGTTTTCCTGACCGGTGCCTCCACTGCCTGGGGACTGTGAGACGCCGGCGGCTCTGGCCAAACCAGGACTGCCCTGCCTCTCTCTCCCTCCTCCCCTCTGGTTCCCATTCCCCCTTTTCAGCTGCTGACCCCTGACCTCACCCTCCCTGCCTCTCCCATGTCCTCCCCCGTCCGGCCAGCCGCAGGGCAGGGAGGGGGGGGGACTCGGTGCATTCCAGGATCCGCGGCTGCGTCACACGCGGAGGCGGTTTGATGAAATCTGGCCTATTACGGTCTAATTGACTAGACTGTTTGCTTGCCAAGGGAAGGACAGCAGGGATTAAGCAAATGAAGTCACCTCCGCCTATATAGCTAACACCTCTCCCTACAATCAATAGTTTCTATAAAAGAACTTGAAACGGCGTTTTGTGCCCTCGCGTTTCACACACCAGTCAGAATACACTTGGTTAGGCTCACAGAGGAAGAGTGGACAATCTGGCGACTGAATGGGTTAAAGGGTTGAGAAAACTGTCTACGGCCGTGCGCATTCTTGCACGTTACTGCCGTCCCACCCTTTCCCACTCCCCCGCCACCCAAACCCCCCTCCCCATCCAGATGTGGAATGTCACAACAAACACTGTTGGCAAACCACTCCATGAAAAACACTGTAACACACCCAAATACAGAAAGCTCATCATACACACACACACAAAAGGAAGCAAAATGCACACACACACACATACACACACACACACACACACACACACAAAAACATACACATTTGCAGGCTAAATTCTTCAGTATGCTGTGGGTGGGGTTTTCTTTAAGACTGATTATGCACTCTTGAACAATGTAGCCAAACCCTTTCTGTCTTTCTCTTTTTTCCTTTCACTCCAGCCTCTTCTCAAGCTTCTGTTTTCCTGTACTCTCTCGCCTTCTCTCCTTCCTTTTCTAGTGCTTTCTCTCTCCAGCTGTATCCTGGTATGAACTCTCTTCAGACTTTGCATGCACGAGCAGCATGGAATACTAAGGAGAGTAGACTCCAAACCTCAAACACACACACACCCACCACATAGACACACACACACACCACACACACACGCAAACCCCCTTCCCTCACCCTATAAAGCATTAGGTCCAGGCAGGTTTATCAATGGCCAGATCAGAGTGTATTTCAATATTGGCACTGTAGATACATCATGATATTAACAGACAGATATACAACTGTTCATCACAAAACCACCAAACAACACAAGACCACGGAAAAAGTGAAAAGGGAGAGAGTGAAAAGGGAGAGTGAAAGAAGGAATAGAAGCCCTGTTAATCCATCCATTATTTCAGAACCAGAGCTCCACCCTTTAGACCCCTAAACACACACACACACACACACACACACACACACAGATGAGCATCTGTGTGGTTCCCCACGCACACACACACACACACACACACACAAACACAAACACACACAGAAATACAGTCTCTTTAGGGCCAGATTGTGTCGGGTTTCTTTCCCTCATAGCAGAAACAGTGAAACACAGGATGTAGAGGCTCCAAGCTGCAGTCCAACCTTCAGAGCAGAAAGAGAAACGCTGATGAAACGTTGTCGTAGCGCTGCCATAGCGTCGTGGTGAGGTTGTGGGGCTGTGGTCCTGGCTCGATGCCTGAACGTCAAAAAATGCCAATGGCATGCCAATGCCAAATGCCAATGCCAACAAAACATTGTTTCAATGTTGTGGTAAGGTTATGGGTCTGTGGCTTGGAGCCAGTAAGTTGGAGTTTATGTACAGATGCTGGTAAATTGAAGAGCTGATGCTGTTGCTGTAGTCCACTTCTCTCATTTAGCACACAAAGCCAAGGGTGTAGGTTTAGGGTGTAGGTTGAGGGTGTAGGGTGTAGGTTGACGGTGTAGGGGTTCAGGTGTGTAGAGGTTTGCGGGGGTTAGCTTTTGGAATAGGGGCGGGACTTGTCCATCAGGCTCCGCCTTTCTGTTCTTCAGCGTCTGTCACTCCTCCAACACCTCCTCCAGGCCACTCCCTCTTTCCAGCTGTGTTTGCGTGTGCGCTTGCGTGTGCGCTTGCGTGTGCGCTTGCGTGTGCGCTTGCGTGTGCGCTTGCGTGTGTGAATGTGTGTGTGTACGCGCGTGTGCATGTGTGTGTGTGCACATGTGTCTGTCTTTGTGTGTGTTGCAGTTGGCTCTTGATTGTCATAGCTGGAGAACTAAAGCTCTACTGTCCAGAGTTGGCAGATAAATTCTCATCTTTCATCAAGTCTCTCCTTAAAAAAAGGTTACAAATCTGAAAAAAGGTTTAGATTGATGCACCTGTAAGAGAGAGTGAAGAAAGAAAGACAGAGTGGAGGGAGAAACTGTAATTATGATGTGATTGGCTAGACAGTCAAATCTTCACAGAGATAAATGGGATGAACCTATGAATGAAACAGATGATTAATTAAGAAGGCACGAGGGGGTGTGGTATACCATGGGTTAGGGCTGTTCTCAGTTAATACTATTATACAGTGTTATTATATAATCATATTTTCCATACATTACAAACTCTGAGGTGTCTTATTGCCATTAAACTTTTAAAAGAAAAGGTTCCTGGAGGACTTCAAATTGAAACTCTGAGGGAACCTCTATTCGTTCTAACCTGGTTTACTGGCTCCTCAAAGAACCTTTTGTGGAACATTTTGCGGTCCATCTGAAGGGGCACATTCTTGTCAATCTTCTTTGAGTAACCATCAAAAGTCCTTTGAAATACCATTACATGAAGAACTAATATGTGTTCCCCCACAGTTAGATTTTCAGGAATGTATGTGAAACAGTGTCAGGTCAAACCAATACACAGCCTTGGTTTTTGCTTTGGAATCCCGTAGCTTTCAGGAAGTCCACATTCAGGGCTCTAACTAAACATTAACAATAATGTTTAAAAATCTTTGGTAGATAGTAGATGTCTTACCTTCAGCTACAGGCTGGTGACACTGAAGCTATCATCGCTGGGGGGGTCTAGTAGTTGACAGAGCACACCTCCCGCTCCTCCCCCTCCTGCGCCTCCTCCTCGAGGCGGGGGCTGTGGAGGATAGCGGTGGTGCATCCCCGAGTACGGAGGGTAACCCATGTCCTCAGAATGGGGGGAGGAGGCCAGCGGGGGCTTGTGATGGGGAGAGGGGTACGGAGAGAGGCGCAGCGGAGCGGGTCGCAGCCCCGAGGGGAGGTGGGGGGGGCATGTCCCGTTTGTGGGGGTGGGGGGGTCCATGAGGGGGGCGCTCCTCGTACAGCAGAGAGTGGGGGTGGGAGTGTGGGTGGCTAGGGTTGGAGTGGGGGCTTGTGTGCAGGGCGGGGTTGGTGTGCAGGTTTGGGTGGGGGTGAGTGTGATGGTTGGGGTTTGAATGGAGGTGCGCGCTGGCGTGGAGGTTGGCATTGGCGTGTGCGTGCGGGCTCATGCTGGTGTGAGGCGCGTGCGGGCTCAGGTTTGCGTGAGGGTTGGGGTGTGTGTGCGCACTGGCGTGTGGGTGTGTGGTAGCATGAGGGTGATTGCTGGGGCTAGTGTGGGGATTGACATTTGTGTGTATGGGTGTGTTGCCGTGCGTGTTGCCGTGCTGAGCGGCGTGCTGGTTAGTCTGAGGACTTGGACTGCCGCTGTGCGATGCCCCTCCATACCAGTAGGGGGAGCTGCAGTAGCTGGGAGAATCATACTGGGAGGGGAAATGGTCCTTGGAGACGTTTGCCGGGTTACGATGGGGGGGGCTCAGCGCCGTTCCACAGTGGGGCAGTAACCGCGGCGATGGGGAGCAGGAGGGGGAGAAGGAGGAGGGCGGAGGAGCAGGGGTTACAGTTGGGTGGTAGGGCTGGGGAGCAGTAGACGGTTTGGGAGGATAGGAGGAGGCCGCAGAGGTCATTCCCGGGGAGAGAGAGGATGAGGAGGCCTCGCCTGGGAAGAGTGCTGGGTAGTGCTCCTCGGAGGACGGGGTAGATGGGTGGGCAGAGTAAGGGGACTGGGAGGGGTAGTCACAAGACTCGGGGGGGTAGCCGAGGTGGGAGGCTGGTGTGGGGAGCGGGGAGAGGCTGCTGCTGTCTCCACTGTAGTAGTCGAGGCCTTCCTGGAACAACCCTACCTGAGCAGCACCCCCTACTACCCCGCCGGTCTTCCCCTTCTTCCCCGCCGACGGGCGCTCTCTAGGGGACGGGGAGAGCCTTCCCCTGCCTCCCCTTGCCCCCCGAGTCTGCCGCCCCCCCATACCACTGCGTTTGGCACCAGAGCTCTGGGTTGTGACAGGGGGCTGGGCTGGGGGGCTGGTGGGAGAGTCTGGGGTGGGCCCTGGGCCTGCTCCTGGTCCACCGCCCCCCTCCTTCTCTGTTTGAGTGTCAGCAGCATTCCGTTTCCTGCGCCCCCGGCCAGGCTTCCCCTGCCCCTGAAAGAGAACATTCTGGCTCCAGTTGTAGGAGGGGCCTGAGGCACTCTCGTGCCAATCCATCATTAGCTTCTCCAAACTTGATAGGCTGGACTGACCTTGACCTCCATCTCCACCAATAGGAAGAGACTCCCTCCCTCCACTCTGCCTGTAAGCCCCGCCGACAGAAACCGAGCCCCCGCCCCCGCCACCACATCCACCACTGGCCCCGCATCCTTTACCAGTGACCCCCAGGTGGGAGGAGTCAGAGGAGGACTCTGACAGGCTTTCAAGGAAGGGCTGTCGCTTGGCCTTCTGGGGGGTGTAGTTGGAGATGTCCAGGATGTCCTTGGGCTCGCTGGAGCCTGGTGTGACGTAATCACTGTAACCTCCTATATAGTGGTGACCCAGACTGTCTCCTGCCCAGCCACCCTGCCTGCAACGCACACACACACACACACACACACACATGATTGACACATTTCAGAGGATCACTTTAAGTGAGACCAAAAACACCAAACACTAGATATGAGATTCTACGCAGTCCAACCGCAACATAGTCTAATTTATCTCGTACAGATACACCCAGATGTAGGGTGTACGAGGGTAATAGTAGGGTCATGTAATCCAGTGGTTTCCATCCAGGGGTACTAGGACCCCTGTAGGTACTTGGCCACTCCACAGGGGGTACTTGAAAACACTCATGACACCATAGGCTTACTAGTAAAATGATCATGAGTGAGTACTACAGGGGTACTCCAAGCAGAGCAGAACTATGTTGGTGGTACAGTAACTGAAAAAAGTTGGGAACCTTAATGCAACAGTCATTTAATTCTGGATAGTTTAGGTCTGGCTACTAACCTGTAGTTCCACTGGCTGGACGGGTAGTGTCTGTAGGCCTCTGGAGAAGAGGAGGAGGGGAACGGGCTGTTCTTGGCCATGGCCATGTACCCCCCTCCACCCGGAGAGGATGGTCCAATCTGCCCAGCGAAGCCCCCATAACCCCGCTTGGAGAAGCTGGAATATCCCATTGCACCCTGGCCTACAGGGGTGGCTGTGGAGGCCTTACCCGGCCCTGCTGCCCCGTAGGCTGCAAAACTGCAGTCGGTAGGTCTCTGCGGGGCTGCGCTGCCCCCGGCTGGAGAGGAGGAGGAATAGCCGGATGGGTAGGGTCCATAAGAGGAGGAGGGATGAGGGGAGCTGGGGGAACGGGACAGAGAGAGGGATGGAGGCGTGGACTTTGGGAAGGAGGAGGTGGTGGGGGAGTTCTGAGACATGTAGCTGTAGGGAGGTCTGGAAGTTGAGGAGGAAAAGGGCTGAGGTTGGACAGGGTTCTCCCTTGGCTCTCCTTTGGGGCTACGCTTGGGAAATCCTGGGGACCAGCGAGGGCCTGGGCCAGGGGCAGAGCCGGAGGAGTCGTAGCCTGTGGCAGGAGAAGGTTTCCTGGGGTCGGGGCGAGAGGAGGAGATGTCCAGGAGGTCGGAGGAATCATCAGAGTCAAGCAAGGAGCGGAAATATCCAGCGAACAAACCCTGTACCTCCTCTCCAGCTCCATGTCCCCTGTTGCCCCCCTGGTTGTTGTATGATGCTCCTTTCCCCCCCTCACAGGATGGGAAGCCCCCCCTCGGGGAGCCACAGGCCTGGTATACGCCTGATCCTCTCTCCCTCTCAGCTCCCCCCTCCTCCCCCCAGGAGCCGCCACCGTTAGACCAGTCCTGCTCCAGCTGTCCCACTGCCTCCTCCTTCAGAACCCCATTCTTACGTGAACGCCGTTTCCTCACCAGCTTGCCCCCCTCGCCCCCGAGCCCCATCTCTGCACCGACAGCCCCACCCCCCCTGCCTCCCCCACCCTTTCCTCGTTTCTTGGCCAACCCTGGTTCCGACGGCGCCGAGGTCGCCTTTCTTTTCTTCCCGATGGACTCAAAGAAATCACTGAAGGAGCTCTTGAAGCTGTCCCCCCCGGCACCCCCAGCTCCTCCCCCTGCTCCCCCCCCCCTGCCCCCCATGCCACCACCCCTCCCCCCTCTGCGTCTGAACCCTGTGAGTCGATGGAGCAGCGCTGAGATCCCGGGGTTGTCTGGCGGTGTGTGAAAGCTGTCCGGTTCGCTGGGTGTCCAACAGCGTGGTGGGGAGCAGCGGCCGGTGGCTGGCGGTTGGCGGTTGAGGAAGGCCAGCTTGGACAAGACATCCCCGTACTCGGCCTTCACGTCGTTGGTGTCGTTCACGTAGGACGGTTGCGGAGAGGGGAGCTTGGCCCGCCGGCGTCGACGAGGTTTCTTGGGCTCACCGTTGCCACCGACAACAGCTGAATGCCCACCAGCGATTTTGTCTGGCATGCCCGGTACAATCTGCTTGGGAGGTCTGCCCCGGCGACGTTTAAGGATCACCGGGAGTTCCCCGGGCGGGAACATGACCATCACGCTCTTCCCGTTGTTCTTCATGCGCAGGAGTGCAGTCGGCTCTCTGACCACCGCTGCCCCTCCCTCGGCTCCCTCCACTCCTCCGTCGCCTCCGGCTCCGGCCTTTTCCACCGTCTCCATGGAGGAGATCTTGTAGCTCTTCTGGCGTCGGCTGAGATTGACTGGGATACGGGCAACCTTCACCACGATACGTCTCACCTGGGAAGCAGACACAAAAAAACATTCCTTTCCGTTGAAATTTGGCTGGCAGGTAAATGCCGAGTGACAACACGACAGCATGGGTTCTGTTTCTTTTTTATGCGATTAATAAATACACGGTAACTTAAACTTACACCTACAAACCGTCCTCGTCGTTTTTTGTCGGGAAGAGCTGGATGTTCAGGCTCCTCCTTCTTCACTGTGGCCCGGGGCTCTGCACAGGTCAGCGGACAAGGCGAGAGATTGGCTGCAGGTCTGGGATTGGCTGCAGGTCTGGGATTGGTTGCTGATCTCTGCAAAGGTTTGGGCGAGGCTTTCACTGATGGTCGGGGTTGGGCTTTTGGCTTTGCATTAGCTGAAGGTCTGGCTTGAGGTTTGGGTGAAGTTCTGGGTTTGGGTGACGGCCGGGGGAGGAAATGCGCGACGGGGTGTGGTAAGGGGAGAGGTGCTGCAGATTCAGGTGAGTCTGCAGTCTTGGAGGCTGCAGGTAGACACTCCTCCACTACGGGGCGCTCTATTTTCACATGTAAACCCACTCTCTCTTTCTCCTCTTCCTCCTCCTCCTCCTCCTCCATCTCTCTCTCACTCCCGCCCCTCCTCTCTCCGTCCTCTGTGGATCTGCGGATGCGGGAGGACTTGCGTAGCTGGCAGGGGAAGCGGGGTCGGCCAGAGCTACGAAGGGCATACTTCCTTTCTGCTTCAACTGGGGTGGGTGGCAGGTCTACAAGGGTTGGGCCAATAGTAGAAGGATCTGGGCAGGCTCGACCAATAAGAGATGGACCGAGAGGACTGGTACCAATAGCTCTTGAGGGTTTAGAGAGATCAAGAGGAGTTGAACCAATTGGGGCAGGGCTAATGGTTGGGGGCCTGTCTGTTTTAGCAGAGTGTGGAGGAGTCGGGCTGCAGGGGGAGAAAGCAGCTTGCTGATTGGTGAAGGCTGGACGATTGACAGGCAGGAGAGCCTGTCGCTGAGGTGATCTGGTGTGAGTCTCTGGTGACAAATCAGTTCTGGGCTGCTCTCGACCGACCGTGTCTGAGTGCATGTTAGCTCCCGTGTGCGTGTGAGCGTCCATGCACGTCTCCACGCGTGTGCTCACCTGGACGTCAGTGTGCGTCTGCATGCCTATGACCTCTGTCTGCCCTGGCGTGTATGTTGGCGCATCGGCGTGCGTGTATGGGTGTGTCTCCGCCTGCCTGCGTCGGCGTGTTCCAAGGCCAGGCCTCCTGTGTAAGTGAAGACCGTTGGCCAGGGAGGGGGGCGAGAGGGACGGCGGGGGTAAAAGTTCAAGGGTTCCCTGAGCTCCAGCCTCGGCGCTGGGATCCACTGTGACCCCCTCCTGAACCCCTGCTGCCCCCTCCCTCCCCCACGCCACCAGCCCCCCCTCACACCCCTGGTCCTCGGCCACAGCCGCCCCGCCACACCCCACACCTCTCCCTCCCCCCGAGCGCAGACGTCCAGACAGGCGGCTCATCCACTGGGGGCGACGGTGATGTCACAGCGTTGTCACAGAGGGCACGGTGAAGTCAGAGGCTTGTGGACCAGCAATCCCCTTAGAAGAAGTGAAGGAGCTCTCTCTCCTTGTCTGTCTGTCTGTGTGTTCCTCTAGTCACTGGCCTCTAGCCAGGGAATTTAGTGACCTGAGCAGACAGAAAGACTGGAGTTCAACATAGTCCTTACATGAGATTCTACTAGACAATCAAAGTGCTGTTCACTCTAAGGGATGCAGCCGGGATTAGTCTGGACCACAATTACTTTAACTTAAATGTTTGGTTCACCCTTAGTACACACTGCTGACCTTACCCTGTAATCAGTCTATGGACAATGTATTATTTGAGAGATGGTGTACGAAAAAATTATAATATTTTCTGGCATTTGTGGAACAAATCCCATTCAAGTCATGGTACCAATTTTCTATGCATGAAGTTAAATCATCTGTAAGTTACTTTGTTTAGATTCCCACTGAATTGAAGATACTTGGGGAAAAGCAGCCTGATATCAGTAACAGAAAAACCATACAATAAATTTAGACTTGGAAGCTTCCATGACTCGATCTACCGATTTGGTACTTCCACAAGGAAGGAAGCAGATGCGCCCCACTCTTACTAAACAGTTAGCCACTTCCCTAGTCATCCCCTTCCCCTTACATCCACTTCCCCAGTCATCCACTTCCTCAGTCATCCACTTCCCCAGTCATCCACTTCCCCTGTCATCCGCTTCCTCAGTCCTCCACATCTCCAGTCGTCCACTTCTTCAGTCGTCCACTTCCCCAGTCGTCCACTTCTCCAGTTGTCCACTTCTCCACTCATCCACTTCTCCAGTTATCCACTTTCCCAGTCGTTCATTTCTCCAGTCGTTCACTTCACCAGTCATCCACTTTTCCAGTTAGCCACTTCCCCAGTGATCCACTTCTCATCCACTTCTCATTCCCCAGCCATCCACTTCCCCAGTCATCCACTTCTCATTCTCCAATCATCCACTTTCCCAGTCGTCCACATCCCCAGTCATCCACTTCCTCAGTCGTCCACTTCCTCAGCTGCCAGGGTCCCAACTGAAAAGACTTCCCGAGGCATTGATTTGATGGGATTTATGCCACAAATGATAGAAAATGTGCATTTGAAAAAAGTGACAAGGAAATGTAACCAAAGCACAGATTAGTGTCAACTATCTGTTATTGAGTGCCAACAGGGTAAGAAGAAAAGACAAAAGAAATGTCTGTAGTTCAACTAAAAGATCAGCCATTTTTATGGAACTTACTGTATACTGTAGGTAAACAACGGCACATTTTCTAAATTATCTAAAAGGGTGGTGAAACTTTTGCTTCAGTATGTTTATCCAGTACTTCAGCTGTGGGTGCTGTGCGCAGGACTCCCATTGGATCAGGCTACAGAGTAAAAATTGAAAGAGAGAAATGTCTTCTGACAGTAGGACTAGTCAAAGGTGTTGTTTTAGATGATGACTAATGTATTTCGAAAGCTGTTGCTGCTGTTGTTTTTTTTTCAGAGCAGTTTCATCAATCATGTGTTGTTGCACACAAGGGGATTTCATAGAAAACCTCAGAAGCGCTGTTGCTTGGCAGAGCTTTCCGTTTGTTCTTGGAAGGTAAGATTTAGACCACTCGACCCAAATGTCTCTCAATCGACTATGATTTACTAAATAAATCGGTATGTTTATTTTCACATATTCTCTGTATTCAGCTAAGCTGCATGTAGCACTGTGATGAGTGGGGAGGTGTGTAAAACCTTGTGCCACAGTGGACACTGGGCTTCCTCTGTGAGAGATGCCCACTTTGACGGAGAGCCCAACACTAAGTCAACGAGGATTTTAAAACGTGCAATTATTGCTACATAATTTTCAGTTGAACCGATCCCCTACTGTAGTCAGTAAGTTGTTGGAACATTTCAGACACATTTACATCCCAGTTCGGTCATTTACCATTCATCTCTTCCACTATGTGGATCGTAGAGTTTACCCTGTGGTCTGGGTCGGTCTGTCTGTTGTGGATCATTGGATCGCCAGTATGGCAGCACATTCCATGCACATACACACACAACACACACACACACAAACACACACAGAACACATACACTACGCACACTTGTCTCTAACACACACTACACACTCTGCTGTCTTGCTCGGCTGCTGCTCCCCACTGCCCATCGCTCCTAGAGAGAGAGAAAGAGAAAGGGGAGTGACAGAGAAAGAGAGAGAGAGAGGACAGCCATTAACAGGACTGTCCTTTGACGACAAGGTTACACGCACACACACACACACACTCACACACACACACACACACACACTCACACACACACTCACACACACACCCACACTGTTGAGTCTGAAACAGAAAGGTAAACGTATGAATATGTTATTATTAACCAGCAGAGGGAGGCAGAGAAATGCGGAGTACAACTCAGATTCTGTTTGGTGCGATATGATGACATATACATGAATAGATAGATAGATAGATAAATAGATAGATAGATAGATAAAGAGATTGATACCACAATACTGCACATTTACATATACTCAAATAACATTTTACTTGATAGAAGAGTACTTCTGGTGTAGGATTATATTTACACAACATATACACCAATTTAGATATATTACATACAAAAGGGTGATGAGGGTATCAAATAAAATAAGATGATGAGCTGTACAATGAGTTGGAAGGATAGAGAGATAGCAACAGAGAGATTAAATAATAGATAAAGACATGGAGGATAGGGAGATGGAGGGATAGAGAGATGGAGGGACAGAGAGATGGAGGGACAGGGAGATGGAGGGATAGAGAGATGGAGGGACAGAGAGATGGAGGGACAGAGAGATGGAGGGACAGAGAGATGGAGGGACAGGGAGATGGAGGGATAAAGAGATGGAGGGATAAAGAGATGGAGGGACAGGCACCACAGTAAGTGGTTTTTAACATCTTAATATATTTTATTTGTCCTTCTCTTTTCCTTACTCGGATGGCTCTCTTTCTCCACACTCTCGCCCCTCCCTCTATAACCCCCCCCCCCCCCCCCCCCACCCGTCAAGTTGCTCTAACTCCCTTTCTTTTTCTTATACTATAATTAGAGCCATATGTTGGAGAGGAAGGCTGGCTGAAGATGGACAGAGTTTTGTTTAGTGTGTGCGTGTGTGTGGTTTTTAAGTTACCATTCCATTTTCACTTGCTCACAGCTGAACTCACAGCTGAACATATGAATACTTTATTTTGTACCAGTTTCTGCCATGTTTCTGGGTGCCACGAGGACATCATCCATGCTCGCATTAAGTGTCGTAGTTCCCAGTAAACCAGATATAATCAATGCTTCTATCAAACCAGCCACAGGAAATGGTCAAACCTTTAAATGGACATTTTAATCACACATACACAGACCCACAAACACATGCACCTAAGTGCACACACACATTCACACACGCATTCACATACACAAACACACACTCAGCATTCCACACACAGCGTCCGTGCTCCACAGGGGGCTCATCCAAACACGAAGAGCTGGCTGGCGAATCAAAAACCACTTCCCGAATCCTCGTCGTCCTATTAAACATCCCCACCTGTCATTCACAACCTATCAGCTACAGCCGCTCACCACGGCAACCAAACCTCAGCTCAGATTGGACCCGGTGTGCGTGTGCGTGTGCGTTGTCGGACACTTTGATCAGATGGATCACGTGCGCGTATGCTGGAATAGAACAAATCTGTGCCACAGCTGGGGGTAGGAAACGCCTCGCTGACGAGCGTCAGTCTGACAGACACAGAACTAGATCTCCGGCTACAATTACTGACACTGGGAGCCGAGCAGCGGTCGACCCTGGAGCACTGGATGGCCCCACGGGGAGTGTGCAGCCAGGACAACTGATGCTAAAACACATAGAGAGCATGTCACTCACAACGCCAATATTGTGGGTTTGATTCCCACAGGGGCCAGGGTGAAAATAAAGAAGAATTGTAAAAAAAAAAAAATTGATGAATGGAAACATGAAATGAGTCAGTTATGAGCCGAGCTAGAGCCATCCATTAGTTACTACTATTATCCACCAGGGGGCCCCAACCAAATGGACTTAAAATATGAATTTATGTCAATTCCCCCCCAAAGAAAATGTATAACGAAGAAAATACTTGTTGCATAAGCACCCACCCCTCCTTTTAGGGAAAGCCTAAATAAGTTAAGGAGTCAAATTTGGCTTAACTGATTACATCACCTACATGTACTCTGTATGTAAACTACATGTACTCCCTGCAGGGGCGAAAATCTGATATCAAGTTTGGAGGGGAAAATTACATAAAATGTTCTCAAGAGCAATTTTGAGGGGGACACCAAAATTAATGCTGTAATACTGTTTTAGTTTGCACCATCAGTTTGCTTGCTACTGTAGCTCTGCAAATTCAGCTTTTGTGTGTGAACCCTACCAACATAAAACAAATGTACTTGATTAGCCTCATGTTAGTTACATTAGAAATGTTTGTTTTGTATTGAGTGGTAGAAGTAAAGAAATGTCTAACATATCCTTTGTTTGAACAACTTACTGAAAGTCAATCACTAACAACAGACTGTCAGATTCCCACACGGGGGGGGGGTGCGCATTTTCTTGAAACTGTGTCTATTAAGTGTCTATATTCAGCACAAGTGCTTTCATTGTGTCTTATTACTATTATTGAAATTACATAGTTATGTTTACATTTGTATATTGGGGGCGACAAATCATAGTCATGTCCCCCTGTCCCACCAGTGTGAAATAGTCTGTGAAGAAGAATTTACATGATTTTAACAACCAGTCCACTACTGTACCAGTACACTACTGTTACAGATACGGCCTTCCTTCTGAACAGAGCTGCAGGACACGACAGAAGCTGGCACCGCGAAGACATCACTGATTTTAAAACAGATTTCCATTGCTTTGATGGGAGAAAACTAGTATCAAATGTATCTCTCAATTTTCTTGGAGTCCCATTGGATCTTGGTAGAATCCGAGACCCTTGACAACATGTCAGCACCGCCTGGACAGATGATTCTCCTGTCCAAAGTACTCCTGGTTGTTTTGCGGTTCTAGCACTGTTTGTTGATTCCTGCTGTCAATACTCACAGGCCACCTGGCTGGCTAGTCATCTAAACATGGAAATATATTGTAGTGATGCGAAAAGGTCATGTGCTCATATTGTTTTCACCCAGCACAGCCAGATGAGAACTAGCCACCCCTCAGTCTGGTTCCTCTCTAGGTTTCTTCCTAGGTTCCAACCCTACTAGGGTATTTTTCCAAGCCAATGTGCATCTGTTTCTTGTTGTTGCTTGCTCTTTGGTGTTCTGCTCATGTAAAATGGGCCATTTATTTGGTTGAATTTGATTAATTGTAGTATCTCTACAATAATTACCCACATAGCAGAGTGAAAAGAAGAATCCAAACATACAGAATACAATATATACACATGCAAAAAATTAATGGAAAACCTGTTTCAGTCTGCTTTACACCAGAAACTGAGCAAGAACAAAAACCAGGAAAGGCCAAATCTACACCGGGAATTCATTGAAACGCCTACTGTGGACCAGTTAGAGTTTTGAAATAAATCTGTTTTAAAGTCTATAGTAAGACACGGACTGATGTCTAACCATGATCCCAAACCCCTTTTAAGAATTCTGTATTGTCCCAATCTAGGTACTTTTTTATAGACTTATCCAGTATTAGCCTCTTTAACCTGGCTGCCTATGAAGGTTGGGGCTGACTTTAAAGTTTTACTGTTAACCTACAAAGCATTACATGGACTTGATCCTACTTATCTCTCTGAACACATACCTATACCTACTGTAAGATCAAGATGCAGGCCTCCTTTCTGTACCTACAATTTCTAAACAATCTGTTGGAAGCAGGGCATTCACTCATTAACGTGGAATGATCTGGTGATTTAAGGTGAGAGACGCAGACTCAGTCTAAACATTTAAGTGTCTACTAAAGGCTAATCTCTTCAGCAAGATCTATGATTATGTTTTATTCTGCCCAGGGGTGAAGGCGAACGTAAAAGGCACTGGATTTGCAAGCTGCACTTGCTGTCTTAGCCTGACGGGCTCATATCTCCAGTGGGACTGCCTCTCTCCAATGCCATTCGGAGTCACTGGCTTAGTTATATTCCCCCAAGCCATCCTTGCAATGGGATTGAATTCTGGGAGCTATACCTTGCCCTCTTTCAGGGCGGTTGCAGTTGGTCAGTGTCTGTTTTGGTCAGATTGGGTGTCAGTCTGTCTAAGGACAGTGTGTCCTGTCAGTCTGTCTAGGGTCAATCCTGTCAGTCTGTCTAGGGTCAGTCTGTCCAGTCAGTCTATCTAGGGTCAGTCTTTCTCAATTGTTTACATCGCATTAGTTTGTGTGATGGGGACCAGGCTCAGTCTGACAGCTATGCTCAGGTATCCTTTTGAAACTAAGGAAGGCCTTCTCTAACATTCCTGGTGTCCCGTTCAACCTTAGCAGGACTTGGGCCCCTGGACTTTGCCTCTGGACTGCTTGGCCTGAATGATGGGTGGCTGTCCCTGTCTGAAGTCCCTTGGCTGTGTTGCCGATCAAGTTGCTGCCTGATGAGTCCTGCTGTTGCTGCCCACAGCCCACCTGGTTGTCCCTGTCCTCGTCCACCTGGTTCTGCAGTGAACTTGGATGCTGTTTAAAGACTGTTTGAGTCTGAGGGGTAAATGCTTATGAAAGTATGTAAGCGTTCTTTTCTATTGAAATTTAAAATGTTTCAGAATTTTTTTTTTCTACTCCGACATTCTAGTGGAAAAAAAATTCCAATTGAAGTATTTAATGGGAACACCACTGGTAAGCAACATTTTGGTTTTAGAACACCAGCATGAAAATCTGTCACCATGGAAAACCAGCAATTGGTACTTAAGTGCTGGGAATGAATGGAAGCAGTGGTTCATGAGCCAGACAATGTGGATATTTACTGTATTAATTAACCTAAGTGGTTATACATTTCTAGTGTATTTCTATATTAAATTACTTCACATCTATGTATATCTGTCTCTATGTCACACCGGACTGCAGTAACACTTAAGACACTCAATGAAGGGAGACCCAGACACTGTTGTGCACGTGTGTGTCTGTGCGTGCGTGTGTGTGTGTGTGTGCGCGCGTGTGTGCACGTGTCTCCACGGATGTGTGTGGAAAGGCACTCACTCGGCTCTAACGGGTGTGCAGTTGTTGCTAAGAGACAGGCAGCAGCACTGACACTGAGAGACTGAAAAAAACCTGAAAGACAGGGGGGGTGGGAGGGGTGGGGGGGGGTGGAAGGAGTTTAGAGAGAGAGAAAAAAGAGAGAGTGGTTTAGAGAGATAGGGTGAGCAAACTGGAGGGAGTGAGAGAGATGAGAGAGAAGAGAGATCTAGACAGAGGGAAAGGAGGCGTGAAGAAAGAGAAGGAGACAGGGAGTCAGGGACAGGGAGTCAGGGAGTCGGGGAGTCGGGGAGCGTAAGGTTGATAGAAAGAAAGTGATCGCGAAAGCAACAAGCCAAAAAAGAGGGACAAGGGAAAAGAGGAGGAACGAGAGACAGAGACAAAGGAGAAGAGGAGGAATGGGAGACAAAGAGGGACAAGGGAGAAGAGGAGGAGCGGGAGACAGAGGGACAAGGGAGAAGAGGAGGAACGGGAGACAGAGGGACAAGGGAGAACTGGAGAAGAGGTAGAGAGGCAGTAGGAGATGAAGAAGAGTAAGAAAGAAAAGGAGGGGTATGTGGGTCAGGAGGTCTACAGAGACTTAGCTGTCTACTGCCTACAAACTTTAAATCAACGTAAACACAATCTTTAAACAACCTTTACACAACCTAAATACAACCTGAGCACAACCCCAGGTAGCAAGAACACAACTTCAGAATATATCCCTTACAAAAAACAGCCCCATATCCTCCAGAAAATCCCAAACCTTACAAACCTTCCTCCTTCTATGGCAAAATCTAAATTCCAGGTAACATTTTACCTGCTTCAACTTGCACTCTGATAGGCTAATTAGAAGTGTCATCCAATCCTGACAGACCTTCATTGTGACAACTGTAGGCTTGGCGTTCACTAACGTAAACACTGTAAAGCAGGAGTGTGAAAAAACGTTGCCCGGGGGCCACATTTGGCTTCAGCAAGGTCTGAAAAACCTTGCCATGAAAGTGTGCAAAAATACTCCTCCAGAGTTATTGGAATTGTTAATGCTGCCTAACTGGCGCATACAGTATTTCAGTGATTATTAACATTATCCTCATAGGCCTATTATTAATGATCTTTTCTTCTTATTAGTAGTATTTCTTCTTTTTTCTGACCAAACCAAATGTGGGATTGAAGCAGTCCTGCTTTGAGGTCTCCTCCTTTACACTCTCAAACCCTCCACATCACAACTTCTACAGTGAATAACTTAGAAAGCCCCCAGACAAACACCACACAGTATTGACCTTTTCATCATATCTAAAGGCCCATGTGACAATTGCATGCACAAATATAGTAAACAAATGCAGTTTGTTTTTCTCATTATGACTTACTGAGGAGCAGGTATAACACCTTCCTAAATCTGTACCTCCACTAAGCCCCCCCCCCTCCCCCCACACACTTCTCTCTTCGTCTCCACCCCCACCTCAACACACTCTCCCCCACTGAATAAATTCACTCTCTCTCTCGCCCGACCCTCACTCTTCCCCTGTTTTCCCCTGACTGTATTCCACCTCTTCCAGTTCCTGTCTTCCTCTCTCTCCCCCCTCCCCTGCCTCCCATACCTCCACTACCACCTAGCTTTCTCCCCTCCTCCACTCTCGCCCTCTCCCCTTCTTTCTCTCCACCCCCCCCCCCCCCCCCCCCAATGTCCCCAGCTGCAGGAAATTCCTAATGATCTTCATCATTCGTCTGTGTTCAACACTACCTCCTGCCAAGAACACACGCATGCACACACAGACACAGTCTCACACACATACACGCTTATGCATGCAGCACACAAGCGCACACACACACACACACACACACAGCAACAGAGGCATTGGAAGAAGAGGCGGGGTTCTTGTCAGACTCAGGAGGAGGCCGAATCGACAACTGCTACCAAGCACTCGCCAATGTTCCAACTAGACAATACAGGTTTTTCTTCTACAGGAGCAAGGGCCTGCTTTTAGTGCAATGTTAAGCAATTTTAATATTATTTGCTTTACAGGATGTTGGCTGTCTCTCTCTGACCGATCCCCAGTCATCCCCGGGCTCTCCACTGGCAGGAGGAAAGAGCAGTCTGGTAAGGGACGTACAGGAACTCAAACATGTTGCTCTATCAACCTGGAATACCTCGAATGAAGACCGTACAACAACTTGGGGGAATTACCATTAGCCATTCACTCTGTTGCATATGCCTCTCCAAGCTGATACCAAGCTGACACTTGACGAATTACACAGAACGAACAGGAAACTGTACACTCTGAGTCATCTTTGTTGTGGCCAGAGGCTACATCTATACCAAAAAAAATACACATGGGAAAAATATATCAATACAAAATCAAATGAACGTTTATATTTGTAAACAATATTAATAATATATACATTTTTACAAATTACATATATTAAATTACTCCTTTAATTTATAAAGGAGCAATTTCTACTAAAGAAATGAAGAACAATGCTACTATAATTTGAAGGGTATTAGGGAAAGATGTTACTTCTCAAAGTACTGGAGTTTGTTATTGTTGGTATACTCATACATAGATTAGTAGTCTTCCCAATGATTTTCTCTAGTTTATTTTGCTTTGGTCGTTGTGCATTGCCTGTCACAAAGATATTGGGATAAAGCTTCGGAGATAACTCAAGTTAGCTACCAAGAAGTAAGCTATCCATACATCTCTGTTGGGAGCCAGTAGCCTGGGACGAGTACATAAAAAGCATTGGTTTGCTTGGCTCATACAGTACTGTGCAAATGTCTTAGGCACCTGAAAGTCGAACTAAAGCCATTTATTTGGATAATAAGTGTTTATTTGTAAATATACATAAAATCATATCCATATACAGTGGGGAGAACAAGTATTTGATTCGCTGCCGATTTTGAATGTAGAAGTAGAAGTCTGTAGTTATTATCATAGGTACTCTTCAACTGTGAGTGATGGAATCTAAAACAAAAATCCACATCACATTGTATGGTTTTTAAGTAATTAATTAGCATTTTATTGCATGACATAAGTATTTGATACATCAGAAAAGCAGAACTTAATATTTGGTACAGAAACCTTTGTTTGCAATTACAGAGATCATACGTTTCCTGTAGTTCTTGACCATTTTTGCACACACTGCAGCAGGGATTTTGGCCCACTCCTCCATACAGACCTTCTCCAGATCCTTCAGGTTTCAGGGCTGTCGCTGGACAATATGGACTTGCAGCTCCCTCCAAAGATTTTCTATTGGGTTCAGGTCTAGAGACTGGCTAGGCCACTCCAGGACCTTGAGAATGTTCTTACAGAGCCACTCCTTAGTTGCCCTGGCTGTGTTTTTCGGGTCGTTGACATGCTGGAAGACCCAGCCACGACCCATTTTCAATGCTCTTACTGAGGGAAGGAGGTTGTTGGCCAAAATCTCACAATACATGGCCCCATCCATCCTCCCCTCAATACGGTGCAGTCGTCCTGTCCACTTTGCAGAAAAGTATCCCCAAAGAATGATGTTTCCACCTCCATGCTTCACGATTGGGATGGTGTTCTTGGGGTTGTACTCATCCTTCCTCCAAACCTGGCGAGTGGAGTTTAGAGCAAAAAGCTCTATTTTTGTTTCATCAGACCACATGACCTTCTCCCATTCCTCCTCTGGATCATCCAGATGGTCATTGGCAAACTTCAGATGGGCCTGGACATGCGCTGGCTTGAGCAGGGGGACGTTGCGTGCGCTGCAGGATTTTAATCCATGATGGCGTAGTGTGTTACTAATGGTTTTCTTTGAGACTGTGGTCCCAGCTCTCTTCAGGTCATTGACCAGGTCCTGCCATGTAGTTCTGGGCTGATCCCTCACCTTCCTCATGATCATTGATGTCCCACAAGGTGAGATCTTGCATGGAGACCCAGACCGAGGGAGATTGACCGTCATCTTGAACTTCTTCCATTTTCTAATAATTGCGCCAACAGTTGTTGCCTTCTCACCAAGCTGCTTGCCTATTTTCCTGTAGCCCATCCCAGCCTTGTGCAGGTCTACAATTTCATCCATGATGTCCTTACACAGCTCTCTGGTCTTGGCCATTGTGGAGAGGTTGGAGTATGTTTGATTGAGTATGTGGACAGGTGTCTTTTATACAGATAACAAGTTCAAACAGTTGCAGTTAATACAGGTAATGAGTGGAGAACAGGAGGGCTTCTTAAAAAATAACTAACAGGTCTGTGAGAGCCTGAGTTCTTACTGGTTGGTATGTGATCGAATACTTATGTCATGCAATAAAATGTGATTTTTGTTTTAGAAAATCTCTCACAGTTGAAGTGTACCTATGATAAAAATTACAGACCTCTACATGCTTTGTAAGTAGGAAAACCTGCAAAATCGGCAGTGTATCAAATACTTGTTCTCCCCACTGTATATACACTCACCTAAAGGATTATTAGGAACACCTGTTCAATTTCTCATTAATGCAATTATCTAATCAACCAATCACATGGCAGTTGCTTCAATGCAGAAAGGTGATTTAAGCAATTTTCAGCGTGGCATGGTTGTTGGTGCCAGGCGGGCCGGTCTGAGTATTTCACAATCTGCTCAGTTACTGGGATTTTCACGCACAACCATTTCTAGGGTTTACAAAGAATGGTGTGAAAAGGGAAAAACATCCAGTATGCGGCAGTCCTGTGGGAGAAAATGCCTTGTTGATGCTAGAGGTCAGAGGAGAATGGGCCGACTCATTCAAGCTGATAGAAGAGCAACTTTGACCGAAATAACCACTTGTTACAACTGAGGTATGCAGCAAAGCATTTGTGAAGCCACAACACGCACAACCTTGAGGTGGATGATCTACAACAGCAGAAGACCCCACCAGGTACCACTCATCTCCACTACAAATAGGAAAAAGAGGCTACAATTTGCACAAGCTCACCAAAATTGGACTGTTGAAGACTGGAAGAATGTTGCCTAGTCTGATGAGTCTCAATTTCTGTTGAGACATTCAGATGGTAGAGTCAGAATTTGGCGTAAACAGAATGAGAACATGGATCCATCATGCCTTGTTACCACTGTGCAGTCTGGTGGTGGTGGTGTAATGGTGTGGGGGATGTTTTCTTGGCACACTTTAGGCCCCTTAGTGCCAATTGGGCATCGTTTTAATGCCACGGCCTACCTGAGCATTGTTTCTGACCATGTCCATCCCTTTATGACCACCATGTACCCATCCTCTGATGGCTACTTCCAGCAGGATAATGCACCATGTCACAAAGCTTGAATGATTTCAAATTGGTTTCTTGAACATGACAATGAGTTCACTGTACTGAAATGCCCCCCACAGTCACCAGATCTCAACCCAATAGAGCATCTTTGGGATGTGGTGGAACGGGAGCTTCGTGCCCTGGATGTGCATCCCACAAATCTCCATCAACTGCAAGATGCTATCCTATCAATATGGGCTAACATTTCTAAAGAATGCTTTCAGCACCTTGTTGAATCAATGCCACGTAGAATTAAGGCAGTTCTGAAGGCAAAAGGGGGTCAAACACAGTATTAGTATGGTGTTCCTAATAATCCTTTAGGTGAGTGTATATATATGTTTCAAATAAACACTTACACAAAAAATGGTTTTAGATCAACTTTCAGTACTTACTATACAGTAGTTATAGGCAACCATGCGCAGGATAATCTAGTAAAATGCCAAGCTAGCTAGCTGTTATGTAGTTGCAGTAGCTTCTACAGGCTAAATGTAAGAAGCTGCCTATCTTGCGCAACCACACTAAGACACCGATACAAACATTGCGTCATGGACAGCAACATCTCACTCCCAGAAAAACACCTTCACACGTTTCCAGGAAAACAACTCGGAAGCCTCCGGCAAAAGTCCCCACTGCTAATGTGGAGTGTGGGCTTACGTTCTCAGTGGACAACAAAAGTGGGTCTTCCAAGCACGTTAACTCTCGCAAAACCTGTGTCTCTGATGGAATCCTTACTTGCAATTTGCATAATGCCACCTCCATAGCACGACACGCAGCTCAATCCCACCTGGATGATAGGAACACCTATATGAGAATGTTGTTAAGCAACTACAGCTTGGCTTTCTATCACAGTCCCCCTACAGAGCTTGTCAGGGAACTAGAGCTGGACGCAGACCCGCACAACTGACTTGTCCCTGGCGGGCCAACCCCAGGTTGTGAGGGTACTCCAACATGATCATGAAGTACGCCAACGACATCACTGCGGTATTCCTGACCTCCTGCCAAGATGAGACAACAAATAAAGGAGGTGGGAGCACTGGCGGAATGTGAGGCTAGGTTACCAATCTTCACCTCAAAGTGAAAAACAGAAGGAGCTACTGTATGTGTGGATGTTGGGAGATGGGAGTGATAGCCCGTCCCCCTTCTCAGGAAGGTGGTCGCTGTGGACAGGGTCAAATGCTTCTAGTCGTCCAGCGCCAACCAGCGCCAGCGTGACGAGGGGGGCGGGAAGCACCACTCCAACGCCCTTGCACCATCGCAGACCTTCACAGTCGCGCCAGTGACCACCCACTCAGAGGTGGCATCGCTTTATGGCGAAGGAAGCAGAAACATCTATGACCGCATGGCTCTTCAGACGCTCGTGAGGTCAGCCCAACGTGCAAGTCCCGGCCACGCTTACATCCCCCCCTGGACATCCCCCCCTGGACATTTACTCCACGCAGCGCTGCGGAAAGGCCGCGTAGATCCTCAGCAACCTCAGGCCACCACAGCGATGGGTAATGGGCGGTGCCGTCATCTAGCAGAGTGGGAAAACCCCATCTACCCCCAGGCCATCAGACTGTTAAATAGAATGCCCATCAGATTACTTTAGGCCTTCATTAATTCAGGTAAAACACACAGAATTGCCTTGTACAAGTGTGCACTGTTTATAGGATAACATTTATTAATTAGAGCACACATGCACAAAACGTGCACATAATTAATAACACACTCCAGGGACACATGCAGACTAAAGTAGCCACACTTACACACTCCCATAGTTTAATACTGGAGTTCCTTTATTTGGTGCCTTAAGACGGTCCAGTGTTCCAAGGCGCTGCCCGACAGTGCAGGCCAGATAGATCTCAATTTATCCCACCCCTCTTTCAGCAAAGAAATGCCTTTCTGTCTTTTTCCATTGTCTACGTAGAATGAAGAAACAAAATAAAATGCCTGGAAGTGTATCTTTATTTATTTGACTGCATTGCTTACACCCACAAGCACTTTGCTACACCCGCGACAACATCTGCCACAATGTTGTGTGTGTGACCAATGAAATTTCATACACGTAGATTTGACTGCACAAACAATCAAACACCCAAAGTAAAAGAACCACCAGACGAGCCTGGCTCAGATCCCTTCACTCCCTCTCTATCTCTCACTCCCTCTGTCTCTCTAATCCTCCCTTCACTCCCTCTTCCTCTCTCACTCTCTCACTCTCTCGGTCTCTGTAATCCTCCCTTCACTCCTTTTTCCTCTCTCACTGCTCCCCTCTCTGTAATGTTGTTTCTTCAGGAACCTACATGCTTTAGTTATTTTGAGGAAGACATACTACCCCAATCCCCACCCTCTCTCCCTCCATCTCCATTTCTCCCGTACTTCCGACTCTTTCTCTCACTTTCCCCTGCCTCTCTCCCACCTTGGCTCACTCTTGTACCCTCAGCCCCTACCCACATCTCACCCCTTTTCCTGCCCCCCTTTTCTCCCCCCCTTCCTTTGCACACTCTCTTTCTCTCACCTGCAGGCAGTTTCCTGGCTCTGCTGATGTCCGCCCTTCAGTCAGGTCATGTGACCGAAAGGGTCAGATGAGAGCAGCCAGGAGGACACGAGCGCACACACACATACATGCATATACAGACTAACACTGACCCCCCCCCCCCTTACACACACACACACAAACGCACACACACAGTCAGACCTTGAGGCCAGTGTTTTGGAGAGGGGCCTCTGTGCTGCGGCCTCACTTCCTGGCTCCTCCCCCTGTTCCACAGTTGCCGTGGGTTACTGCAGCAGCTCTGGTTGCCAAGGAGAAAGCTGCTGGCTGTTTGAACAACAATGGCCGCCTTGTGAACATTCCAACTGTAGGTACTGTCTCACACACACACTCACTAGAGAGCACACATGAAAACACACATAGCTACCCACACACTCAACAACATACATAGTGACACATGCTAATGTGTAATTTCATGTAAAGTAGAAACATGCAGGAAAAAAACATGCACTAATGAAGCTCCATCAAATTCCTGGCCCCACAAATAAAACAATCCACTCAACCTACCAAACACACAGACACACACACACACACGGACACACACTCTCCTTCAGATGATTACTTTTGTTGAAAGGATAAGAATACCCCTTCTTCTCTTTGTCAGCCGCTTTCTCAATCCATCTCTACCCTGTCTCTCCTTCTCTACTCTCTCTCTACCCATCCTCCTCCTTGTCTGCAAACCCCCCCCCCATTCCTCTCCAGGAGCCTGAGTGTGCAGTGCATTCATCCATCTTTCCTCTCCCCCCTCCCCCCCTCCCCTGTCTTCCTTCCTTATCTTTCTCTCCCCCCCCCCCTCTCTCTCTCTCTCTGAGGAAGTGTGTGCTCCCAAGAGATGAAAAGCTCACTACCTTCCAGCTGAGAGGAAGGGGGGGGGGGGGTGGAGGAAAGGCAGGGTGGAAAAGAAAGAGAGAGACACGGGGGGTGGGTGGAGGGGGGAGACAGAAAACTATTAATCATTAGGACTCCTAGAGCAGAACCTTTAGCTCTCCCGTTAATTGTTGTGGTAACGATCCAACATTGTTGCAGGAATGTCAAATAAACCTTTTAAAAACGTTTTATAATTTGTCACCTGTCTGATCGTCACCATCTTTTGCTCACACACACGCACGCACAAACGCTGTCAGCCGTCTCTCTCCAGAGGTCCGGAGTGTCTGATCAATACTCAAATGAGACAATTTTGTGTGTGTGTGTGTGTGCGTCTGCATCTGTGCATGTGTGTGTTTCTCCTCTCCTCTTTAATAATTGAGCTGATTCTGTCCAGCTTGTTAGTGAGGTAGACACATTCTTTCCCTCTATCCTTCTTTTCCTCTGCATGCTCTTTCCTCTCTCCATTTCCCCCCTCTCTCCCTCCCTCCCTCCCTCTCTCACAAATACACCTACACACAAGCACCCCCAACCCATCTCCAGTAAGAGGTTATAGGTCATACAGCATCTTCTTTCGTGAGGGGGAAAGGAGACAAGAGGGGGGAGGAGTGAGAGAAATTAAATGAGTGGACAGGGGGTGTAGGGGAGAGAGATATTTTTTTTTAAATCTTATTTTCCACTTGCTTTGGCAATGTAAACAAATGTTTCCCATGCCAATAAAGCCCCTCTGAATTGAATTGAGGAAAGAGTCACACAGAAAGGCAAAGGAAAGATGTTTCCTTTTTGATTCCATTCAGTGTGAATGCATTGTGTGGGAGTTGATATTATATAGAGTAAATACACACACACACACACACACACACACACACACATGCAAACAGACACACACAGACAGACACAGACAATAACGCAGAGACAGTTAAAGGGGAATAACAGCAAATTTAGAAAACATGTCCATGTGTCTAAACCTCCTTGATTCTCTCACTCACGGAGAGCGGAGTAGAACAAGAGCACCAGCTATGACACAAGGTTCCACACCCCTCCCCACTCACTGCAGTGCTACATACCTTGTAGCATACAGCAAATACCCCAAAATAAATACGTTTTGTCACGCCGATTCAGGAAGTACAATCGAATGAGAGATACGACGTACATTTTATGTGGCACATCTGAGTTGAGTGGTCAAGATTTTACACTTTCATTCATTTCAACAAAAGTGCCATATGACTGATCAATGTTTTTAATAGCTATATGCACAGGATATGAGGCCAACCAAAAAACATTATTATTTGCAATCAGTATTCTGTAGAGTCAGTGTAGCGGTCAGACCAGGTCAAGTGTTCAGTAGAGTCAGTGTTGCGGTCAGACCAGGTCAAGTGTTCAGTAGCGTCAGTGTAGGGGTCAGACCAGGTCAAGTGTTCAGTAGAGTCAGTGTTACGGTCAGACCAGGTCAAGTGTTCAGTAGAGTCAGTGTTACGGTCAGACCAGGTCAAGTGTTCAGTAAAGTCAGTGTAGCAGTCAGACCAGGTCTGTATTTAGCAGTCTGATGGCTTCTAGACAGATACTGGGCCTGTTACTATAAAACTCTATGCTTTGAAGATCGGGAAGCAGGGGTACGAAGGTAATGCTGCAGGATTTTATCAGGTACTGTTTCTGACTAACATATTGTTTCTATAGCTTGTTCAGTTTTAGTCTGGTCCAGATGTCTTCGGACATTGAAATGAAGGCAAGAGAAGATTGAACACAGTGGGTGACCACACCTGGAGTAATAGGCTATACAGCACATTAGTGAAAGTTCATGAAGACATAGCATGCAGTGGTTTGACATGGAAATATGGTTGCCCTGACAGTCCTGCGTGTCGTACATTGGATTCGGTTTAGGCTACAAACAAACACTTAAAATCTCTTTTGATGATAGGTCTAGGAACGTTTGTTGTTTTTATCGATGTCTCTGAGGTATTTTGAAATCCTCCATTGTGTTCATGTCAACAGTTTCATCAGTCCCTGTGTCATAGCACACCATTGGGTTTAAACGCTAGGTTACTACATCTATGCACAGATGTCTGGCAGTGCTTTTATTGTGACCCCTTGACCCAAATGTATCACGTATGATGTTTACGTTCCTTCTAGCTCTGTGTTGGAGGAGTGTGGCACTAACAAAGCCAACGTTCTGGGTTTGAGTCACATGGGGGGGGTATGAAAACTGCTCTGAAAATGGACACCGGACTAATTCATATATTTTACATTTCAAATCTTACAAATGATAACAATTCTGTAATTTAGTGTGTTCGCTGTGACAGACTGTTGGTCTTCATATATTTGAGGTATCCAACAAAGTACACTCACCTAAAGGATTATTAGGAACACCATACTAATTCTGTGTTTGACCCCCTTTCGCCTTCAGAACTGCCTTAATTCTACGTGGCATTGATTCAACAAGGTGCTAAAAGCATTCTTTAGAAATGTTGTCCCATATTGATAGGACAGCATCTTACAGTTGATGGAGATTTGTGGGATCCACATCCAGGGCACGAAGCTCCCGTTCCACCACATCCCAAAGATGCTCTATTGGGTTGAGATCTGGTGACTGTCAGTACAGTGAACTCATTGTCATGTTCAAAAAACCAATTTGAAATGATTCAGGCTTTGTGACATGGTGCATTATCCTGCTGGAAGTAGCCATCAGAGGATGGGTACATGGTGGTCATAAAGGGATGGACATGGTCAGAAACAATGCTCAGGTAGGCCGTGGCATTTAAACGATGCCCAATTGGCACTAAGGGGCCTAAAGTGTGCCAAGAAAACATCCCCCACACCATTACACCACCACCACCACCAACCTGCACAGTGGTAACAAGGCATGATGGATCCATGTTCTCATTCTGTTTACGCCAAATTCTGACTCTACCATCTGAATGTCTCAACAGAAATCGAGACTCATCAGACCAGGCAACATTCTTCCAGTCTTCAACAGTCCAATTTTGGTGAGCTCATGCAAATTGTAGCCTCTTTTTCCTATTTGTATAGATGAGTGGTACCCGGTGGGGTCTTCTGCTGTTGTAGCCCATCCGCCTCAAGGTTGTGCGTGTTGTGGCTTCACAAATGCTTTGCTACATACCTTGGTTGTAACAAGTGGTTGTTTCAGTCAAACTTGCTCTTCTATCAGCTTGAATCAGTCGGCCCATTCTCCTCTGACCTCTAGCATTAACAAGGCATTTTCCCCCACAGGACTGCCACATACTGGATGTTTTTCCCTTTTCACACCATTCTTTGTAAACCTAGAAATGGTTGTGTGTGAAAATCCCAGTAACTGAGGAGATGGTGAAATACTCAGACCGGCCCGTCTGGCAACAACAACCATGCCACGCTCAAAATTGCTTAAATCACCTTTCTTTCCCATTCTGACATTCAGTTTGGAGTTCAGGAGATTGTCTTGACCAGGACCACACCCCTAAATGCATTGAAGCAACTGCCATGTGATTGGTTGATTAGATAATTGCATTAATGAGAAATTTAACAGGTGTTCCTAATAATGCTTTAGGTGAGTGTATGTAACGCTGCGGTGAGTGGGTAGGGGTGAGTGGGTAGGGATGAGTGGGTAGGGGTGAGTGGGTAGGGATGAGTGGGTAGCGGTGAGTGGGTAGGGGTGAGTGGGTAGGGGTGAGTGGGTAAAGGTGAGTGGGTAAAGGTGAGTGGGTAGGGGTGCAAAATCATGTGACGTAGCAGACCATGTTGCTTCTCCTCACTCCCTGTGACTTAGGGAGTTGTTCACTTCCACTCACCCTCAAATAGGTTTTTGATACATAAACACACATTTTGCAGTGTTCTTGCTTTATACATATTTATTTAAAGAAACACAAATGAGAGAAAGAACTTATCAGGCCGATCCGAGACTTACAATAGACCTCCTAGAGAGATATCTTACAGTATTATAACAGACAGCTACAGTAAAAGCAAAAACAGGATGTAACCCACCTAACCAGTCTGATGCAAATAATGCACATTTTGGTACAACCTTTTAGCTGGAATAAAATAAGAACCAGGAACCAGATCGAATAAAACAAGAACTGGCAGGTTCAAAACGGATGTGTACGTATGTTTCTCTGCCTGTTTAGGACCAGAATTAAACAAAATGTCTTGACATATGTAAGATGTTTACTGTGCTACTACCATAAATAACCAGAAGACATCAGCAGGGAATGTTTTAAGTTAATGTTTCAAATATGTTTTCAACATAATTATTCCAGGTAGGCTACCTGAGATATTCCCCACTGAAACGTTCTCGCAATCAGTTTGCATTGATTTGTCGTCTCGTCATACTCTACCTTTAGACACAGAATAATCATCCCCACCCTAAAACCACTAACTTTCCATGTGGACTACCTAACACTAATCCAGTGTTATTCTGTAGGGGAAGGGGAAAGGTCATATCATTGTTTAAAATTCTACACAGTGCTCCTTAAAAACTTTTAATACAGCGAAATGTCAGGACTTCTGTTTCTGCGAGACTTTTGTAGGTGTATGGGTCATGTTCATGGTTAGGGTTATGGTTAGGTTATGGTTAGGGTTATGGTTAGGTTATGCATGAAAATTAGATAATTGAGGTTACAGTTGGTGTAAAGGTTAAGGATAGGTGAGGGGTAAAGTAATGTTTAGGGTTAGAGGTTCAGGAATGTTTTCTTGAAAAGTCTCTCTGTCTACTGTACGTGTGAAGAAAACATACAAACTTTGTACTTTATAAAGAAACACACTGAACTGTAAATGATTGAAAACATACAGCTTAAGTGTCAATGGACAGGTCCACGGTAAGACACAGTGATTATTAACATTATTAGTGGTGGTCCCATAGTTTCACTGTATTTTGAATATTGATACTTAAGCTTACTGCAAAAGATTAACAAAAATAGACAGCAAAGGGGTATGATAATGTATAGGAGACTCATTCCTTGTTACTAAGTATAGCACAAATTTCCTCTAGTGGCAACACTTAAAAGAATTTACAGAACCACTCATTTATTGTTGGTGGCTGGTCTTTCATCTAGTTAAGGAGAATGTATTTGCGGGCCAAAGAGAGTATTTTTAAAGTGATTGTGCTAAGTACTATAGAGAGGCAGATACAGAGAGAAGATTAAAAAAAGTTTTAGATTCAGAGACTATTCAGAAATGGCAAATCACAGTCACGTGTTTGAATTTCTCCTGCAACATGGAACTTCCTGAAGCAAGGCCCAAACCTACAAAGTGGCTCAACATCTAAAAAACCTACTTTGACAGCAATTCCGTTAATGCAACATTTAAGCTATTAGATAAAGATTCAAATAGACTGCTTTTAACTCGTCTTCACTCTCTTCTTACTCACCCTTAACTCCTGCCTCCTCCTCACTCTACATCAAACATGTTTAACTCCTTTTACCCCATGCCTTCTACCACTGTTCCCTAACACTTTACATCATATCCTCACATCTCCTCCCTCTCCTTCAAAAAACCTACAGGAACAAAGTATCAGACAGAGAGAGGAAGAAAAACAAATTGGATACAAGTGTGGTCAGGATCTTAATCTCCCTCTCTAGTCCTGTTCATACCTGATGCTGACTCGTGCTAGCGTCCCCCTTATTCTGCCCACATGTCCAGGCTCAGGTGGTTTTATATTGCTTTATATGCTGATATCTTCATGGTTTTCCTCACCACTTTACTTTCAGGATAAGTCATGTTTTCTTTTCTTTTTTTGACAAGAAACTTGCCTCAGCAATCATGCCTTCAATAGACTATGGAAATAGCTAGCGCTGTGAGACCTGGCCAAAAAACAGCATTCACAATATGCTCCTGAATTGTTCAATACAATGTGGATGCTAATATGTTAATAACCTCCAACATTAAAAAAAGGTCTACGCACTGTGTAACTTCATCACAAAAAAAAAGTGAATACTGTGCTGTAGAAATTAATAAAAAATAATAGATATATTAACATTTATAAATTATGTTTCCCATTATGTATAGCTGTTTGGACTTTTTTAATGAAATAAAGTCAAGAGAAATTTGCAGTGAGTATATTTCCATCACAAACCAAAGTAAAATTGATTAAAAAGTAGGCCTATTACAGAAGCATAATACATTATAAACCAGATTTGGACTTTACAGGTAGAATTACAGTGGGTTGCTTCAACTCTTTCAAAGATTCTAGGTAGTAGCAGAATAATTATTCACAGCTGATGGTTGGTTAGTCATAGAGAATACATTTGCCAATGTTAGCAGACAGAATAATATATTAATCAGCTCTTAAAGAGGTCATTTTGTTATGTTCCACTATTCTCCTGATCTCAGGAGTAAATTTGTCTATCCAATTCCATTCACTTTGTTTTTTTTTAGATTATTGAAATGCTATGATTCTTCCCCTTACATAAGCATTTAGAGTCACTGCACTCTCCCTCTTTTTAAAGAAAGTCACAATATTCATAGAACACCACTTCTGTGAGAACCTAAGGTTTTCACCTCTAAATTCTCTAATTTGGCCAAATGTCTCCAAGTCTCAGGGAGAAAGTAAGTGGGCTGTGATCCAAGATTACAATGTCCTGGTACATCAAGTCACAGAAATAGCAGAGTCATTTGGCAATGCAATTATTCAGTTAGGTCAAACATATGGACATTAGAGTTAAATGTGGGGTTAGACCCTGTATGATTGAAATAAAGTTTTTGTTAGGGATAAACAGAAATAGAAACAGAAATAAACAGAAAATTCTTGACCAATACTCAATATTCATATAATAATATTTCTGTACCTCTGTACCCTATCATAAAATAATCAAATATTTATTGTGATGATCATCATTCAGTAATATTTTAACTATCACAAAAACAAGCACATTCAATAAGAAAATTATAAATGATACAGTGCCTAGATATAAATTAAATATGATATTAGACTTTAGCAACAAAACTGCAATTGAGAATATATAATAACCACCAAACAGAAGGATTAATTAAATTAAATTATAATTAAAATTACTGGAGCAGATTGGATGCCTATTCAGCTGAAAGCACAATTGGTTTGAAATTATCCGCCATTGCAAAGCAATCGTTATAGGTTATTAAATGGTTTTCCTATTATTGTCCGATTGCTGGTCGATATGTTGGTGCATCCCTATTATTATTCACTTAAAGTATTCAGGAACTCATGTTAAAGGACATGGAAATGGCAGGTTTTGGGAAATATCCAAATACTGGTCTAGCACACGCCCAGATGATTCTGAGAGAAATGACAAATATTCCAGGGATATGACCTTCCTGAAAAATTGTGGGATTATTGATGTGTGGACCAGGGACGTCTCTAGAAAATAATGGATGGGGGGGCTAAGCTTTGTTTTGGGGGGTATTGGCATACTCCCCAAAACATATTTTCATCATGTATTTTTAGAGTAACAATGGGTGTAAAATCTATCAAAATAAGGTTATTTTTGGTCAAGGTTGGCTAAAGGTTTGTGTTAGACATTGATCAAATATGAATTATATTCTATAAAGAAAGAAATTAAAATCCACTCTGACTTCATCCATCCAACACCAACTAAAGATACAAAATACTTTTGTCAACTGTAGTTTATAGATAATGAATATCTACATACAGTATATTCTGTTTCTAAGCAAGATTTCTCTGAATCATTTCAAAAACAGATTTAATCATTAGCCCATTCATCTGGGAATAAAATCATTAAAAAATTTATCAATTAAAAAAAGAAACATTTAACAACCGGATCTCCCTTCCTCTGAACAGAATACGTTGCAATAGGTTAACTTCAAACCCAAACAAACATGAATCTGTGAAATGCGCACAGTTTTGCAAATGTGTTCCTGATGATTATTAGTGACATACAAATGTTAGCTAGCATGTCATTAATGGGAAATTTATATTTTAAGTAGTTGGTTAGTGTTGTCGCTAAAAAATATACGACCCATGGGCCACCGTCCCCAATTATTGGCCATCTTACTATTTTGTTGAATTACATTATAATTAATTAGTATTTGTATTAAAAATTACAGATCTTAGACTTCTCCTGATGTGTCTACTAGAAAGTTGTAGCTAGCTTCCTTGCCTTCCGGTACAGAAAAAAAAAGATTGATCGCTTTGATATTACATGGCGTCTGGTCTGTCGCAAGAGTCGACTTGTCTAAAGCCCCCCTAAAATAGGCCTAGTGACATCCCTGCTGTGGACCATAGATATGGATTAGAGTAACCAACGTTGAGTGGATCCCCCCAATTACGATCAGGGTGCCACCCTTGCAATTAGCAGTAGTGGATCTGTGCTGGAAGGGAATTCACTTTGTATCAAAATCTCTCTTTATGCAGACCATTGGTGGTGGGGTGAGCTGGCCTCTCTGGGTGGAGGGTGGCGCGGTGGTGATGGAGGGAGGAGCTGGCCTTCGCTTCTGGGGAACAATGTTGTAAGGTGGAGCTGGCCTCTCTGGGTGGAGACCAGACTTGTGTGGAGCTGGAATCTCTGTCTGGGGACTCATGGTAGAAGGTGGAGCTGGTCTTTCTGTCTGGGGACCGGTGGTGTAGGGTGGAGCTGATGTCTCTGGGTGGAGGCTGGTGATGTCGGGGGGAGGGATCTCTCTTGGTGAGCTAGTATCTCTGTCTGGGGACCAGTGGTGGAGAGTGGAGCTATTCTCTCTGGGTGGGGATTGGTGGTGGAGCATGTCTCTTGATCTGGGGACCGGTGGTGGAGAGTGGAGCTGGCCTCTCTGGGTGGAGCCCAGTGGTGGAGGCTGGAGCTGGCCTCTCTGGGTGGAGGCCGGTGGTGGAGGCTGGAGCTGGCCTCTCTGGGTGGAGCCCAGTGGTGGAGGGTGGAGCTGGCCTCTCTGGGTGGGAAGAACTCAGTGGATTTTGGGAGCATCAACTGGTCAGGATGAAAATTTGACTGATAGTCCTGGTGAGGTTCCTCTGGATGAGGGGGGTCTTAGCAGGTTGGGGGTCAATTGCTCCTTCATTAGGAGCTGTGTTTGAGTACAATGTCTTTCGAGGTCTCGGTAAATATAGGGACAGCTGCATAGCATTAATTAACTTAGTTGTAAAGTCAATTCAAGTCCTGGAAAGTGTAATCAGCCAGGTAAACATTAGATTTCAAGGAACAGTTACAGGGATTACTTCCATTCACCTCATAACATGACATCTCTCCTCTTCCCTCACCAAACGAGACTGGAATAGAATTAGCTAGTCCAGGGTGGTTTAGGGTAGGGGGATAATTGTGCAAGTGTGAAGAGTGTATGAGCCGACAAAAAGCCAATGCAAGCTGATAGATGAACCAGCAAGAACATTTAAATGGGGAATATCTCAGACGCTCAAGACAATTTTGTAGAAATAAATATTTGCAACATTAGCTTAAAACATCAACTGCAGATGTCTTCTGGTATTTATGTTTGTATTTATGCCAGTAGTACAATACAAATCTTACATATGGCCCCTTTAAATGACAGCTCTCATTGGCCGCTGCCAAAGCTTAGAGATTAGAGTCTGCAAAAAAAAAGAGTAAAACTTCCCATCGGTAATGGAGATTGACAGTAGTTATAGTTAGAGAACGCGAAATAAGCTTTTTCAATCACTCCCTTCCGCACTGTGGCTGCCATTTCCTGGTGTGCCCCCGGGTCAGTGTTGTGTGAACAATTATAAAGCTGGGAGGCCCAAGGGACATTGGGTGTATGGGCACCAGTTTAGCCACTTCATATATGAGACATTTTTTGTTTGTTTTTATGTATTTTTCAATTGAGTCTGAGACGGACACAATCTGTGGCTTAGTGTCTTCAGTGGGTAGTCAGGAGGGTAAACAGGCTGGCAACTTGGTGGGAGTGGGTTTTGCTGGGTTGGCGAGCCCTGGGTTCTGTTCCACTGTGGTGTTAATGCGGCTCTCAGGGAGTGAGAGGGGCTGGTCTTCTGGCTTCTCTGGGGAGGGAGGCCAGCACTCTCATGGGATGTTCTCTGTCGCACCTCAGCTTTCTCTCCTCCTACTTGAGCACTCACCTCTATTCTCAGATGGTACCATTGTTCCTCTTTCTCCTCCTGGAGATGTTTTACCTCAGTTCAGAGTTCAGATCATCCTCTGAGAGAGCCATCTTACAATATTATACCGCAACAGACATCTGCATTAGGATGTCTCAATGGTCTGGAGCATAGACAGGTAATACACCCAACCGGTCTGATAGATGAAGTATGCAAACTACAGTACAACCTTTTTTCTATAACAAAACCAGAAACACAAACCTGAAACAGACTGGATAAAACAAGAACCAGCAGGTTCGAAACAGAGCCAGAACTAACTGGATCAGAAATAGAACCAGAACAACAACTCTGAATCATAGGTCATGACCTTCAGTTAGAAAGGGTGTGTGTGTTGTGTGTTTGTGACCAGTCTGACCGTTCCATCTCCATGGCGACCTCTGAAACTAAGAAGTCTGACAGGCCGTGCTGATAGGCTGAGAGGAGACAGATGATATCTGCAGAGGGTATCTGCAGAACAACACACACACGCACGCACGGATACACACACACACACACACACAAGACAGACACGCGCGTAACACCCCTAGCCACTCTCCAGCCAATCAGTCTAAGACACACACTCAAGGTTATAGAACGCACATGCAAACGTGTGTGTCTGTGCGTGTTGACTGCTGACCTGGCCTATCAGGACACAAAACATCAGCAGTGATACAAGCCGTTTCTATGACTACCACCACCACCACGCACACAGGTACACAATAGGCCTACGCTGTTATGTGCTGCAATGGCGCGCACGCACACACACACACACACACACATCTCTCCCTTTAAGACATCTCTCTCTGTATCATTCCACTGACACGTACATGCAGGAGAGGCGTGCATGTCAATGAGGGGAGGGGTCTAAATGAAATGACACTGTCACAACACAACAGGACACTGGCCGTGGGCTCTCTTTCTGCCTTCCTCTGCCCGGTCACCCTCTCATTCCCTTTATCTCTCTTCCTCCCTTGCTGCCTTGTCTCTCCCTCTCCCTCCCTGCCCTGTCTCTCTCACTCCATCTCTTTCTCCATCTCTCTGTATCTTTCTCTCTCTCCCTTTCTCTATATTTTTTGCTCCACCTCCCCTCTATCGCTTCCTTCCATACTCACCCTAATAATCACCACCATGAGCACTGTCTCTCAAGGCTGATGTGGGCGTCACTCATTCAACGCACAGGCGGCTCGTGCCTCTATACAGGATGAGCACGTCAGGACAGCTCAGTTGGTTACCGGGATGGTTATAGCCCGTCTTTACGAAGGAAAAGGATGACAGAGAGGGATGACGTCCCTCTCCCTCTCTCTCTCGGTAATTAGAGTAAACATCTGTCGGAGCGCGCCCTAGGCTCGCGCCACACCAGCACTGTCCGGAGCACTGAATGTTCCATTCAGCTCGAGACCGACCGCATCCATTCACTTTAATTTACTGGAGAGAAAAGTATGTCTCCGTACCGGATTCATTTCTATGTGAACGTTTATTGTATGGTAGACATCTTGGCTTTAACAACCCACTAGCAAACACACTGACCTGCATGTAGAAGCTTAAGCCTTAATGCGCGCGTGTGTTGTGTGTGGTCAGCATGAATAATGTGAGCCAACCTCAGCCATAGTGGCAGACTGACCCAGCGCGAGAGCCCAGTTACAACGGCACCGACGAGGTTAATACAAATTCCTTCAATAAAAAAATGCAGCGGTGCCGCGCGCATCTAGAACTGCCTGGTATGCAAATATGAGTTGTGTACACAGACAGACTCTGCATGCGCACTCACCGGGAGAGGCTCGTTGCTGCAGCCGGGCTTCTCTCCTCTCTCGTCGCGTGGGTCACGGAGCACTCGGTAATATCACGGCTGCCACCGCTGGCGCACAGCATTTTCCGTTCATTCCTTCTGTTAACGTGGTTGTCTGTCTGTCTCTTCTGGGTGCCTCGCGCATCTGTCTGTATGTATGCAAGCAAGACTCCGCCACAGAAAACAGTTTCTCTATAAACAATGTGGTGTAGGTAGCCTATATTAACAACAGAGCCCAGGAAAACGGTAAAATGTAAAAAGGTAAAACATTATAATAAAAAATTAAAGAACGAAGAAATTGATAGAAGGGAAGACGGGCAAAGGGGGGCGGACACCCCCTTCTGCACGCGAACACTCCTCAAACCCCGCGGTAACGATACCGAGGTAGAAAGGCGCGGACTAGACGATTCTGGGAGAAAATAACAAAAAATTTCGTCCGTTTTTCTCTCCCAGCTATATCCCTCTTTCTCTCCCTGTCTCTCTCTCTCACACTGCAATCTCGCCTCTCGTTTCTCGCAAGACGTGCCTGGCTGTCAGTCCCATCCGGGGTCCCGTAGTTGGCCTTCAATTCTACCGATAAGCATTATGGGAAGTGTATTTTATATATATATAAAGTTGTCTGGGTGCAATGCCGATGGGGGGGGGGTAGAAGATAGAGGGAGTGTGCTATGAGAGACAGTGCTTTATATGCTTGGATAGATAAAGCAGCAGGGTGATGGGGGGTGTGTGGTTTACAAAAAAGGATAGACGACACAGGTAATCTGGACTAGAACTTTACCACAGGTAGGGTATTGGAACATCTGAGTAAACCCAACAGATACATCATAATACAGTCATTTGGTTGAAATGTGTTTACAGGACGGAGTTGATTCAGAGAAGGTAAACAGGCAGAATATTGCTAGAGATGTCCAAGTCCCCTATACTGCCCCGAAGGGCAATCTGTCTGAACGTTTTGTAATATAGCACCCTGCAGAACAGACCCCAGATGTTACCTCAGTTACATACAGTAGATATACAAGCTTTAAATACAAAATACAAAATCAGGTTTTGTCATACAAAATAATTGGGAGATTTTACAGTAAAAATCCTCTTTCACATTGGGAAAGATGGTTAGGGAGTAGAAAGCATTACAGTGAAGTTGTCCTCATCATCATCTCACACCGACTGAAGATTTCAGACATAAACCCCTAACCCCCCCCCCCCCCCCCGACCCAAACCGGAACCTTCCATGTGGAGGACGGAGCCCTGTTGTCGCTGTAAGACATTAACGCTATTTAGCCACGGCCTCATTATACTGTCCTCTGCTGGGTCTGGCCAGCTGAGCACAGACTGGAAGGAGAGGGGTAACTCTGGGTTTGATTGCTCTGGCCTGACAATATATAACATACATGAAGAGCAGATAAGCTGACAGTAACAGTAGGGCGTGTGCGTGGTCACAGGTTCTCCCCAGGCTGGTACTGCGGCTCGGTAGCAGTGAAGTAATCCTCCAGGAAGCCCTGCAGGTATTCAAAGGTGTGCCTCTCGTCAGCCTCTCTCCTCCAGCACTGCACCATCAGCTCATGGAGGGAGGCGGGGCAGCCTGGAGCGCACGGCATCCTGTATCCCCTCTCCACCTGCTCCAGAACTTCACGGTTGTTCATACCTAGGAAGGGGGAGGGGAGAAGGTGGCGGGGGGGAGGGGGGGGGGGCGGTGGTGAGAGAGACAGAGGTGAAGTGACACTGGACTCCATTCTGGGTGGGTATACAGAGACACATTGAAAGATAGAGGGCGGCGGGCGGGGGGGGACAAGCAGGGAGGTAAAGTTGGACACGCCCCCCCTACCTGGGTATGGTACACGGCCTTTTGTGATGAGCTCAGTGAGCAGGATGCCGAAGCTCCACACGTCGGACTTGATGGTGAAGCGTCCATACAGAGCTGCTTCGGGAGCAGTCCACTTAATGGGGAACTTGGCTCCTGTCAAAACGATGGATCGCTGAATCAAAAAACGAACGAGGCAAATGTATTCGTAAAGCCTGTTTCAGGGCAACGGCTGTACCCAGAATCCCCTCCTACCTTGCCTGGCAGTGTACTCGTTGTCCTCTATGAGTCTGGCCAGACCAAAGTCAGCGATCTTGCACACCAGATTATCACCGACCAGAATGTTGGCGGCTCGAAGATCGCGGTGGATGTAGTTCATACGCTCTATGTACGCCATGCCAGCCGCTATCTACACACACACACACACACACAGAAGGAATGGTCAGTGGAGAACCCGACTCCCAACACACGTGTCTATGTGTCCGACTGTGCTGGACAACCCGGAGAGTGTGTGTGTGTGTGTTGTAACCTGTGCAGCCATGTCCACCAGTTGAGGCAATTTCAGACTCCCACCTTCCCCATCCTTCAGGAAATCCAATAAGCTTCCTGCAATACACAGTTAAATACATTTCTGAAATAAATGAGCCAAAGCATTTTGTGTGTGTGTGTGTGTGTGTGTGTGTGTGTGTGTGTGCGTGTGCTTCCTTTCTTGCGTGTCCGTTCCTGGTCCTTCGTAATCCAGGGGTTACCTTGGCTCATGAACTCAGTGATGATGTAGATGGGCTCTTCAGACACCACAGCATACAGCTGCACTAGTTTGTCATGCCTCAGCCTCTTCATGATTTGAGCCTCTTCCAGGAAGGCCTCTGGGGACATGGTGCCTGGCTTCAGTGTCTTCACCGCTACCTTGGTGGTGCCGTTCCACATACCTGATAACGGACCCACACACACACACACACAAGACACACGCAATGCACACGCACACACGTAGCAACAATCGTAACATTTATTCAATGTGAGAAATACAGTTCTTATAACTGTCGAAGCCTTATAAAAGTAAGATACCAAGCACCCTTCGAAATTTACAAAATACATTAATTATTGGCTGTTATTTTAGGACATGAAAATTCAGTGGAATCCTGACATTGAGTTGGGTCTTCAATGTATTAAATTGAATGTCAAACATTTTTTCTTTCAAACGTACAGGAGACAGAGGTATATAGCATACACAGTTTTACAGTACAGATATGAAGCTGGAAAATGGGGTAATGCTTGGAGGTTGCAGGGGGGGAATAACAGTGGGGGGGCAGAATAATATAAAACTGGTCCAGTAATGGAGTTGGTTACCCCCTGGACAAACAGAACCACTCTGGATGTAATGCAAAACACTACCACACAGTAACATAACTGACTTGGACCGGAGCTCTGACCAACCTGGTTTAATTCAGTGACTGAAACTGTGCCGAAAACGGGGCTTACTGGTGCTGTAGAATTAATGTGGCTGCAGCAAAGGCTTACTGGGACTGAAGCAGGTGTATATACTGGCTGTAGCAGGGGCTTACTGGGACTGTAGAAGAGGCATACTGGGCCTGTGGAAGGGGCTTTTTGGGGCTGTAGAAGGGGCTTACTGGACTCGTAGAAGGGGCTTATTGGGGTGTTGTCGAAGGGGCTTACTGGACCTGTAGAAGAAGCTTATTGGGGCTGAAGCTCTTGGGCCTGAACTCTTAACGGGCCAGAAGACAGATAATAGTTAACTATTACACAATGCAAGCAACTTGTACAGCTTGTTGCATTGTGGACATAAACAAATAATCCATTACAGTAGAACCTCTAAGTGGTTTGGAACCAAACTCAGAGGTTCACTTACAATGGCTGCTAGTCCTGGCTCAAATAGTAATTGCAGTGTAGGGATTATATTTGGGGGGTTGGTTGGGTCTGTCAGTTCACCTCTTGAAAAAATGTTTTGTAAATGTTTGGGTTCTTTTTTGGCATTTTATTCTGTCTTGGATAGGGACTAGAGAGAGAGCTGTAAAGAGAGATGAGAAAGTATCTGCTGAAAGAGTAGCGGTACCAATATACACATTTTATTATGGCTTTATTATAAAGGGCATTCTATTCAACAGTAAAGGTTATGTCTTTATTATAAAGGAATTCTATTCAAATGTAAATTTTATGTCTTTATTGTAAAGTTCAATATCGTAAACTTTTAAATGTAAATATGTCTTTATTATACAGAGTGTCCCATTCAGAAGTAAAATGTACACATGCACCATTACAGAAGGTAAGAAACTGCATCTTTGTGCACCAATTTCTTTACAGAATAAACACAGAGGAAAGCGCTGGATGAGGGAAAATACAGCAAAACACAAACCTACATGAGCAAGAGGAATGGGAAGCATCACAGACACTCGGACAATAACTTCTGGGAGAAAGTTTGGAGCAGTGCTAGTCTATAAAGCCCTGTTTCTATTGGCACTTTAAATTTGGGCCAAATTCAAGCAGGCTTCAATGGAATCCTCACATTTCACAACTGGTCCATTAGAATTCGGGCTGGTTAAAAACGTTACTAAGCAACCAACATCAATGTTGGATGCTGATATGTAGCTGCCTTGTCAGTGCTGTTAGCTAGCACACTGACAACCACTCACCTTCCTATACTGCATATACTATACTGAGACCGAACCACACCAGGAAAGACTCCACAGGGCCAATGGAAATATATGGTAACAGTGGATGAATGTCATCCCTGCCCACGGTATAAAGGCTGACTGACTGATTGGCACATGGATCAACTGATTATCAGGCTCACCCATCCACACGTCTCCGAAGCAGCCCTGGCCCAACTTCCTGTTCAGGGCCAGCGCTTCCCGGGAAATCTCCCAGGCATCCCGCCCCAGCCCCAAGGTGAGGGGGGTGTTATTGGGACAGGGCGTGGTCAGGTAGCAACACAGCCCGTCGTTACTGCCTGGAGAGGGGGAGGGAGAATGGACGGGTGGAAGGGAGAGAGGGGAGAGGTGGGAGAGGGAGGAATGGACGAAGAAGGAATGGGAGAGGAGGGAGAAGAGAGGGAGGGATGGAGGGAGAAGGAAGGGAGGGATGGATGGAGGGAGGGAGAAGGGAGATGAAATGAGATGAAGAAGCATGCAAAGACAAAACTAGTTCCTACCCATCCAGACTTCTCCAAACTGCCCATTGCCCAGCTTCTTAATCAGCTGTAGAGACTCCCTGGGAATCTCCCACACATCCTTGGTCTTCACAGACAGGTCGGCTAGTTTCGGCATGCCACGTCTACAGCTGCCAATCAACCTACAGCACAGACCTGCCGCTCGCTCTGAGGGGGTGAAGAGTGGGTGGAGGAAAGACAAAGAAAGAAACAGAGCCAAAGACAGAGACACAAACCAAGGGAGACAGACGTAAAGACAGAGACATGCAGAGAGGCAGAGACAGACAGACAGACAGATGGAGTAACAGAGAGACAGAAAGATAGAGAGACAGACAGAGAGAGAAGGAGAGAAACAGACAGAAAGAGAGACAGAGAGAGACATATTGATAGGCAGACCGAGAGAGCAGAAAGTGGTATAGAAAAAGAGAGACAAAGGGAAGGAGACAGAAGAGAGGGGGAGATAAATTGCTGAGGCACAAAAGCAACAAATACATATAAAACATACAACAGCAAACAGACAGGAATGCTTTACTTGGATCACCAGCGTCCTCCCATCTTACAGATACGCAGCAGAAACTTAGACACACACAAGGCTAAGTCCACACAGCGCAGTGCAGAGTAGCTGCTATACAACACTGAGCCACCAGAGGGCAGAAATACACAGGAGGAAGAGAGGAAACCAGGTATGTGGTTTTAATACAACAGGCTCGGACATGGATAGAATGGCGACTCCTTTAGCCCTGTGGGGGGCCTTACACCCCCACCCTGAAAGTTATCTATCAGCACATACCTCTGTTTGTGTGTGTGTGTCTCACCTGTGTAGTGCTCCACCAGTTGTTGCACAGTGTCAAACTGGGTGCGTGTTGTGATGTAATATCCTCCACTGTCCAGTTTCCTGATCTTATAATGCTTCACGTGGTCACCTTTATCATCATCCCAGTCACGAATAGACAGAGAGTATGCACCTAGAGGGATGGGGGGAGAAAAGCAGACAGAGAGAGAGAGAGAGAGCGAGAGAGAAGAGACAAACAAAGTAAAAAACATGATATCTGTGTTATCAATCTTAGGATTAAACACATTCATATACATTCTATGCATTTAATCACAAACACTGTGGTTGTGTGTTCCAGTTGCGTGTGAGTGTGTGTGTGTGTGTGTGTGTGCGCGTGTGTGTGTGTGTGTGTGCGTGTGTGTGTGTGTGTGTGCGTGTGTGTGTGTGTGTGTGTGTGTGTGCGTACCCTTGGTCGTCTCACTCTCTCTGATGAGGAATGTTCCTCTGGGGTTCCCTTGTCCAAGAAGCTGTCTCTCTGCGTCCTTCCTCCCCATCTTCCCAAAATACCACCTGGCAACACACACACAAACGCACACATGCACGCGCACACACACACACACACACACATGCCCGCATAAACACGTACAATCACACAGTAACACAAGCAAACACAATTACACACTCAAGAACACATACACGTGAACACACAATTGCACATACACACCCATACATCCACAACGACACACAGATACACACACACACACACACATATAGTGCATGTGTGGCTGATATACTTATCGAGAGACAAGCAATAAATGTAATGCAGTGCATCACCATGACAACCAGCCACCCTGATGTTTGTTGGAGTGAGGAGGTGTTGTGTAGATGATGACGGTAATGAGTGAATGCGTGTGTATGTCTGTGTCTGTATGTGTACGTTTGTGTGTGTGTGTGTGCGTATATTTGTGTGTGTGTATGTATGTATGTGTGTGTGTATGTATGTGTGTAGGTGTGTACATATGTGTGTGTGTGTGTGTGCGTATGTGTGTGTATGCATGTGTATATGGGTGTATGTGTGTAGGTGTGCATGTATGTGTGTGTATGTGCATATGTGTGCATGTGTGTGTATGTGTGTGTGTGTGTGTATGGGTGCGTGTATGTGTGTGTATGTATGTATGTATGTGTGTGTGTGTGTGTATGGGTGCGTGTATGTGTGTGTATGTATGTATGTGTGTGTGTGTGTGTGTGTGTGTGCTCACTCCTCAGCCTGTATCGAGTCCACAGGAGCCACATAGTTACTGGGGATGTATCCGGAGTTCCCGGTGTCCAGGGAGCGAGCTTCCCACCAGTCCCCCTCTCTGAGGAGACACAGACAGTCGTCACATCGGACGGCAGCGGGCCACCGGTCCAAAGCTCTGTGGGTGTGCATCGTGAATCTCACGTGTTGTTGATGATGTGGAATTTCTCCCCCTTCTGGAAGGTCAGGTCATCTTCGGTACGGGCGTCATAGTCGTACAGCGCTATGAAGAGAGTTACACCTCCACCTGCACGCGCACACAACTAGTGGTCACTAAGCATAGGTAGTCCAGACTATTAAAGACCCCAGACAGACACACCGACAGCCCTACAAACTCCCAGGCAGACACTCCCGCACCCTACCTGTAATAACCCCAGCGCGGGGTTGTGAGTTGGTAGTGGGGAAACAGGCGGAACCAAACGGCTTGTTGAAGTCTGGTATCGTGGGGTCAGGGTGATAACGGGGTGTGGCAAATACATTTGACACGCCTCCGTCAGGGCCGTTGCTAGGTGACGGGTCAGATACCTCGGCAACAGACGCCTTGGCTGCTGCCTTCTTCTGTTTACAGTGGACACAGCCCATAATAACCACAGAGACTATCGCTGCAGAGAAAAACGGAAGGGGGGACATTTGTTTTTATTTTTATTTTTCTTGAGAAGTGCAGGAATAGACATAATATGGTAGAATGAGAAAGGTAGAAAGAAATGGGGGGAGGGGAAGGAGAGAGCTAGAGGGAAGAAAGAGAGATACTGAGAGGAAAAGAGAGAGACGGGCCAAAGAGATGGAGAGAGAGAGAGAAAGAATTGAGAAACAGACCAATGGAAGAAATATGCAATATGGAGGGTATAAAAAAAGGGTTTCTCACATCTTGTCTTCCTCTGTCAAATCATCTGTCAATCACCATCACCACTAGAGAGAGACAGATAGAGAGACAGCCAGAGTAAGAGAGCAAAAGAAAGTGTGAGAAACAGACTGGCAGGGAGTCAAAGCGAGATACTTGCTATTTCCCTTTCAGAAGAGACTGTAACCATATAGTATATTTTCTCCACCACAATGTTGGTGTGTGTGCGTGTGTGTCTGTGGTCTGCTGATCGGCTAAAAATGGCTCAGTGAAACTGAAATGAGCGGAGATGTTCATTAGTACCAGTGGTACTTGTAATCGCTCAGTAAAATTGTGCTGACAGGTAGAGTCACAGTAAAGTTCGGGAAGACAGGAGGATACAGTGGGAATGTACTCTGTCCAGTAACAGTGCTTGAATACAGGTCGTTCAATCCAGTCCCCAGACACAAACACAGGATTCATATTTATCCTGCGTCCCAATGAAACTAGACGTTCTACAAAGTATCATCCATTTACTGGAACCTCCATGAATGCAGGTAACTGATGTGAGACTTAGGAAGACCTCAGGGTGCTGGTAACACAGACCTCAGAGCCCAACAGTACAACCCAGGAGAGAATGGATTCAGAAAAAATCTCAGATTTCTGATTCATCTCATAATAACAGCCCGATACTGTAAAACAAACAAAACAAAAAAAACATTCTCCAAACAATTAAAAAAAAAAGAGAGTGAGGGACACAATCCCAATCTATTTAGTTTACAAAAACATTTCACAAAAGCTCCAAACACACAGACATGCAGTCAATACACACTCACACACCCATTATCTATTTGGCAATCGGGAGAGCCACAGGAAGTCAGCCCTGTTACCGTTTCCTGTCCACCCCTGTGATGGCTCCCCCTTTTCCTGAAAACTCAGGACACAGTCCACTCAGTACACACACACACACAATCTTGCTCACCAGCTGCAGTCCCACAGCCCCCCCCCCCCTCACACACACACACACACACACTGCTGTCGTTCTACTACTACTGAGAGAAAAGAGAAATGCCTTCCCTTTGCTAAAGGTGAGTTTTCGATAAGGTGCTACGGTTACAATTAGCAACATGCATAACATAGCGACCAGAGGTGGTAGAAATAACAACACTATCACCCTATTGACCACCATGGTCTCTTCATTAGCTCAACCATTTGAATGTGCTCACTACTCTTCCCATCCATCACACTCACCAGTTCACACCACTTGCTTTCTCACACTTCCTACATTCCAAAGGCAAAATAAAACACACACACAGAGGCAAGGGGGTTGGAGGCGGGCGGGGGGGGGGGATGGGGTGGGGGGGGGGTTTAGTGTGCAGGGCGTCTCTCTGGTCATTGTTCTCCATGAGTTCCTGTTGACCAGATTCTCTCCCTTCATCAACTCCCCCTTTTCTCTCTCACCCGCGCCCTTTCATCCTGTCTCTGTGTTGCCTTCTCTCTCTCTCTCTCTCACCCTCCACTTTCAGTGGATTTGTGCTAGTCACTCTGCCACTCTCTCACTCGCACTCATCACCCTCGCTCTATTCAACCCCTTTTCTCCCTCTTTCTCCCTGCTCTTCTCACCTAGTGAACTCACATTCATGAACAGCTCCTTCCCTATTGTTGGGTTCCTGGGACACTCAACTCTACGAAGGCAAGTTGTTTATGAAATCAAGAGAGAGAGAGAGAGAGAGAGAGAGAGAGAGAGAGAGAGAGAGAGACACACACAGACACACAAACACACAGACACACATACACAAAAACAGACACAAAGACAAACAGACACACAAAGAGACACACAAACAAACGGAGACACACAAATACACAGACACGTGCACAACAGAGCTTGAGTTCTGTTACAGAACTGTGATGCCCCACAGATGCTCAATAGGGTTTAGGTCTGGAGACATTCTTGGCCAGTCCATCACATTTACCCTCAGCTTCTTTAGCAAGGCAGTGGTCGTCTTGGAGGTGTGTTTGGGGTCATTATCATGTTGGAATACTGCCCTGCGGCCCAGTCTCTGAAGGGAGGGGATCATGCTCTGCTTCAGTATGTCACAGTACATGTTGGCATTTATGGTTCCCTCAATAAACTGTAGCTCCCCAGTGCCGGCAGCACTCATGCAGTCCCAGACCATGACACTCCCACCACCATGCTTGACTGTAGGCAAGACACACTTGTCTTTGTACTCCTCACCTGGTTCCCGCCACACACGCTTGATACCATCTGAACCAAATACGTTTATCTTGGTCTCATCAGACCACAGGACATGGTTCCGGTAATCCATGTCCTTAGTCTGCTTGTCTTCAGGAAACTGTTTGCGGGCTTTCTTGTGCATCATCTTTAGAAGAGGCTTCCTTCTGGGACGACAGTCAGTGTGCGGCATATGGTCTGAGCACTGACAGGCTGACCCCCCACCCTTCAACCTCTGCAGCAATGCTGGCAGCACTCAAATGTTTATTTCCCAAAGACAACCTCTGGATATGACGCTGAGCACGTGCATTCAACTATTTTGGTCGACCAAGGCGAGGCCTGAGTGTCTGAGTGGAACCTGTCCTGTTAAACCGCTGTATGGTCTTGGCCACCGTGCTGCAGCTCAGGGCCTTGGCAATCTTCTTATAGCCTAGGCCATCTTTATGTAGAGCAACAATTCTTTTTTTCAGATCCTCAGAGAGTTCTTTGCCATGAGGTGCCATGTTGAACTACCAGTGACCAGTATGAGGGAGTGTGAGAGCGATAACCCCAGATTTAACACACCTTCTCCCCATTCACACCTGAGACCTTGTAACACTAACGAGTCACATGACACTGGGGAGGGAAAATGGCTAATTGTGCCTAATTTTGACATTTTCACTTAGGGGGTGTACTGTTGCCGGGGGTTTAGACACTAATGGCTGTGTGTTGTGTTATTTTGAGGGGACAGCAAATTTACACTGTTATACAAGCTATACACTCACTACTTTACATTGTAGCAAAATGTCATTCCCTCAGTGTGAAAAATGTGAATAGATATCATCAAATATTTGCAATGGCTATATATATAAATATATGTGTGTATATATATATATATATATATATATATATATATATATATATATTACTAAATAATAAGAATTTCACATGACATTACTTGCCAAATAGCCAGTCATGATTTATGACAAATATATTGTAGGGTAATTAACCTTGTTGTCTGACAGCTTGTTGTTTCACCATGTGCAGTTCATTCAGATTAAAATGGTTGGCTGAGGCATGTCTACCTGATTTCAAAGTAACCTAGCCAAAATACGCAATCGAAAGTCATGATTTTTTTAAATATCAATCAAATCTATTTATAAAACCCTTTTTACAACAGCAGTTGTCACAAAGTGCTTTACAGAGACACCTGGCCTTAAACCCCAAGGAGCAAACAACAGTAGTGTTGAATTTCAGTGGCTAGGAAAAACTCCCTAAGAAGGTCGAATTTTAGGAAGAAACCTAGAGAGGACCCAGGCTCAGAGGGGTGACCGGTCCTCTTCTGGCTGTGCCGGGTGAGATATTAAGAGTCTAAATGGAATAATAAATACATTTCTCTGGGCTAAATCCAGAGTCTATTTGATTTTAGACTAGGTCAGAAGTATGACCAGGTGGGGACCAGGACCTCATCTCCTCCTAAAATTTTAAACTGGAGGAGACTGAGAAAAGGTAGTAGTGCAATACATTCAATCACAGGCAATTACCAGCCTTCTTTTCTGTCACAGTTCGCAAACCATGGTATCTTAAGATAACCTCTTCTTTCTGAAGGTCTAAGGGATATTCCTGTCATATAAAACCTCTTACACGTCCGGTGTGCTTTGAGGCAGGTGTTTTGTCACTAGACGCATTTTAGAACATTTGCATGAAGTGTACTGCCGTTTGAGCATTTTTTGTGCTTGTCATGAAAAGAAGAGTTTATCGGCATTTAAACAGAACAAAGAAAAAGTCAAAGTAAAACACCGGCCAAATGATTCATGTAAACTTGAGAAAAAGATAATCCAACAAAAAAGTATTATTCTCCCAAAGCAAAACAAACGCATGACAGCCCTGCTTCATTTTCTACCAGGAAGTGGTTTCTAGTGTCATACAACCCATTACAATGCAATGTAGAGTGACTTCTTTAACACACAGTTGTACAGACTGAAACAAAGTTATTGTGATGGTTGGGTGCCAGTAAACTCATTTGAGGCAGAAGGTCAAAGAACTCATTCCTACAAGGATTCCCATACAAATTGCAATATGAACTAGTTGAGCAAGCAGTGTGACAAGACTAAGAATGGTACTTGATGTGCTTTGGAGAATGCATATCTTGACATCAACTTTCCTGAGGCCACTGAAACCAAACAGCACCTTAATTACAAACTGGATATCATGAAATTGCTGAGAAAACAGAAATGAAAAATATTAAATGTAGGCCTGCTACACCTAGGCCACTGTTGGCTACATCATAGAAATTGAACACTAGATCTGTAAGAAAATATAATGTGACTAGTTCAGTTAGTTTTGTTGGAATAGCTCTCTGATAGTTCTACATAATGCTCCAAGTCAGCCTTAAAACTGCAATTTGAAGGGGGAAGTACAGCTTCAGTGCTGCTTGTGAAATGTGTGCCAGAAATTGTACGTATTTCTCACAAGACCAGAAATTTGATCAGTGGCCAAAAAATATCAAAGTGAACATTGGTCAGCAAGACACCCAGAGCAGACTGACTAGCGACTAGCCCACAGCCATGACGGAGAGAAAGATTTAACAAAGACTGGATACATCACTCTGGTACAGGACCGGGTGAATATTGTGAACTTGTGAGATTGTGCACAGTTTTATTATTAATGGGGCCAAAATGTCCAAGACAAATAAACAAGACAAACCCATTTTTCCATGTTCTCCATTTAAAAGATATTCGGTCCCAGGTTAAAGGTAAACTTTACAACTGAGTTAAGGGTTTAGGTTATGTGTGTGCAATTTGTATTCGTGAGTGTTGACTCGATAGCCATTGAAATGTTTTAACAAAACATTTCAATTCTGTATGCCCTTTCTGTGTGAATGTTAGATACAGTTTTTAGAAGCATTGTCAAAGATAAAGTAAATCCGGATTAGGCTTGACTAAATTCAACCGCTGCTTGAGTTCCCCTTTGCTCTCTACAAAACAGAGACCCCCCCCCCCCTTATCTTCCCTTAATAAACACAAAATTGCATGTATCCTTCGTCAATGCGTTTCTTTTAAGATTTTCGTGTTTTAAAAGCTAAAAAAATTGTGTCTATCATGTTAGGCTAGATGGGCAATTACCAGAATCGTTTTAATTTTAAAAAAAATACCGAAATGCGAAATATATCGGATCTGCCTGCGTTTACACAACGAGACAAATTCTAACTATTTTCTATTATTGGCACAATAGCTGAACGGTCAAAATACCAACAATTGGATCAGAACTCTGCCGCCGGTGCAAACTCTTTTGAAAAAAAGTATAAATAAAAATGACTCCGTCTTCAATGTGATCAATTGTCTATCTAACCCTTCCGAACCGGGAGGAAGCAGGCTAGTCTAGCCTGTGACAACGGATCGTGGAGTGAACAAATTACGTTTGTCAACTCCATAATAATTCCATCATAAGAACATTGCACAACTGTGAAACCGTAATTTCATGAATTCAGAGAGACATCTGTTACCAAACTATGAAACAAGTATTACAGTAGCCTATTATTAGGCCTGTCTAGGCCACATCTTCCTCCGTGGGAAATGTTAGCGTTCGATTTGCTAATTTTCAAGTTCTAAACGTTTGCCATATGAACAGGACACACCAGAGTTGGACCCGGTTAGACCACTCAACATAATGCCTACTCCACCAAGACTAAATAGGCATAGGCTACTCAAAAATAAGGGCAATAATGTATGCCGATGACACGCAACAATGCTAAATAAAGATTTCATTGCAAATAGAAAGGCACATGTAAAGTTTATGATGACAGGTAATAACAGGTAAAATAATGTTGCTATAATGTTATTTAAAACAACTGATAGGAAAATACAGTACGAAATGAATTTGGACAGTTAAATACACTGGTTGGTTGGTAAACTGACCGCCCCTATGGTGTGCCAGGGAGGATATTTTTAAGCTAATTATGCTTTAGGGGATTTTCTACTTTTTACTTTGAAATTTGTATTTTGAGGAAGAATATTTCTACTGCATATGTCATGCTGGGTAGAAGATAATGAAACGCTCTCACTGAGTGTTGCGTAACTACCGCCTGTCTTCTCTGGGTAACCAGATCAGCCTGTGAAAACCCGTCTCGGCACACAGGCTTTTTGCTCACAGACCCGGCACCTTGTAAAAAGGATGCAAAAGTCTCTGGCCAGCATTTATCTGGGCAGCAAGTGGATTTGCTAATGAAAACACGGTTTAACATAAACGTTAATAAAATAAAACGTCAGAGCCATAGGTTGATAGGTATGTTAATGACATAGCTAAACCCTCCTGGCTTTGTCTCTTATACTGTAGCCCTTTCACACAGAGACTGAAATGCCACCAGCTTGACACTGCTATTAATTAAATGGTGAAGGTGGTTGCCCATTTTACACGTCTTTTCATGTCATTCCGACTTCTCCCGTCTGAAATCCCATCTACCACAATACACAGTTGTGCTCATAAGTTTGCATAGCCTGGCAGAAATTGGGAACATTTGGGATTGTTTTTGGGAAATATGACTGATCATGGAAAAAATAAATAAAAATGATTTAAGGATTGTGATCATATGAAGCCATTTATTATCACACAGTTGTTTGGCTCCTTTTTAAATCACAATGATAACAGAAATCACCTAAATGGCCCTGATCAAAAGTTTACATACCCTTGAATCTTTGGCCTTGTTACAGACACACAAGGTGAAACACACAGGTTAAAATGGCAATTAAAGGTTAATTTCCCACCCCTGTGGCATTTTAAATTATAATTAGTGTCTGTGTATAAATAGTCAATGAGTTTTTTAGCTCTCACATGGATGCACTGAGCAGGCTAGATACTGAGCCATGGGGAGCAGAAACGAACTGTCAAAATACCTGCATAACAAAGTTTATAAACATAACATATTTTCTAGCAAGGTTTATAAACATAATCGCTATGTTTGGAGAGGGGTCAACAAGGCCTATAGTGAACAGAATACCATCCCCACTGTGAAGCATGGTAATGGCTCATTGATGTTTTTGGGGGGTGAGAGCTAAAGGCACGGGAATCTTGTGAAAATTGATGGCAAGATTATGTAGCATGATATCAGAAAATACTGGCAGGCAATTTGCCTTCTTCTGCACGAAAGCTGGGAATGGGATGCTCTTGGACATTCCAGCACGACAATGACCCTAAGCACAAGGCTAAGTTGGCCCTCCAGTGGTTACAGCAGAAAAAGATGAACATTCTGGAGTGGCCATCACAGTCTCCAGACCTTAATATCATCGAGCCACTCTGGGGAGATCTCAAACGTGCGGTTCATGCAAGAAGACTCAAGACTTTGCATGACCTGAAGGCATTTTGCCAGGACAAATGGGCAGCTATGCCACCTGCAAGAATTTGGGGCCTCATACACAACTATTACAAAAGACTGCATGCTGTCATTGATGCTAAAGGGGACAATACACAGTATTAAGAACTAGGGGTATGCAGACTTTTAAACAGGGCTCATTTAATTTTTTTATTTGTTGCCATGTTTTGTTTTATGATTGTGCCAGTCTGTTATGACCTACAGTTGAATATGAATCCCATAAGAAATAAAAGAAATGTGTTTTGCCTGGTCACTCATTTTTTCTTTAAAGATGGTACATATATTACCAATTCGCCAAGGGTATGCAAACTTTTGAGCAAAACTGTATGTGTAGATTGCCCATGATACCAACATTGCAGTGAACTTTATTCGGTATATGACGACCATATAAAAAGTTGCTGATTTCAATCCTGAAACAATACCGAAAAACAATCCCATATTCTCTGTGTGAAAGGAGTATAGAGGCCTATTTGCATTACGAGTGAAAATAGACCTATCATAGTTCCAATAATAATTTCCGCAGCATTAGAATTTCAACTAGTATGTTCGCGGTGTAATGCAGGGTCGTGGGACTGAGGGAAAAACAAGCAATATGCGTGCAAACAGCACAAAACGTTGACACTGTTGTCTTTACACTTGCAAACCTCTAGGTGTTCAATCAAAAATGTGGCGCGCTATCTCAGAAGGCGGCGTCTCAAGCTGTATGTTTACACAACGAATTGGCCAAGCGTCCTGAGTCTTCTTCGATACTTCTTGGAAAATGTTGCATAATGTAAATAGGCCCAAGTGTCTGTGTTCTAGGATGTTGTTTTTCTCTTTTATTCCTGTGCCAGGGCCGGCCCAGGATGTTCTGCCGCCCTAGGCGGGACAAAAAATGCCGCCCCCGATACCCCCACCCACCAACCCACACATACTCACACAGACATTTCTAATTTTTCTTGTTTGCAACACTGTTTGAAAATAATTGCAGCATATGTAATCCGTGTAGGTTTCACAACCAACATCAACCATGGCACTTACAAAACTTACCTTGCCACCCCGACAGAGACTCTACTAACACAGGAAAATGTACGCTTCAACTTCTGTATAACCCAACAACAGCCGTCTGTCCCTAAAGGAGGTTTAAACAAACATCTTGTGTTTTCAGAAAGAGAAACGCTCAAATTATAAGGGACAGAATATCCCCATTAATAATATAATATTACCTCCTCGAATATTATAGACAGCAGCTCAACTTCGGAATATCAGAGAAAAGTCTATATATCCTGTATGCATCGGAGTCAAGCCTTTTGAGGGCATTTTAAAGCGTGTTAGATATACCTTTTGCCCTTTTCTTTAACAGAGGGAATTTGATATCCTCACTCAATTCGAGCCCTGGTTTTAATCAAACACACCAAGCCCTTCCCCAGGAACAGAGGTATTTAATCAGTGCAACAGAAAGTATTGGAGTACTTGGCTATACTGACATCTATGGATAGCAGAATTGTGTCAGGTAGGCGTACCACTTATTTTTTGGAATAGAAAGATATATTCTCCAATTATATACGTAATTCTATGATTATGCCAACCGAAAATGTTGGTGCACGCACATATGGGAGGTCCCTTACCAGGCAAAAGAGAATTTAACTTTAACCCCTGCATCAGAGTTCCAATGTTGCTAATACTTAGAATTTCTTATTAATAATATGCTGCCTGTTTTCCTACATGGCACAATCCCATAACTGTTACAAATACAATAAAAACAGCACTATTATATAACATATTTAACGTATATTTTAATATTCCCATAGAATATCCCCGTAAAAAAGTTTCAGTTTCAGCATTTATTTATTTAGTCTCCGCCCATAGAGTGGCCTCTAGCTACCAAGGATAGTGGGATTGAACTACGGGAGAAGCGCGAATGGGATGAGAGCGGGAACTACAGCAACGCTAAGGGCTGGCGGCTGGGGTGCCGTCGACGGCTGCTGAACAGGGGCGCCCGAGGGCGTCAGCCAATTGCCACGCTGGAGGGATGCAGCCAGCTGTCAAAAGGCCGCCTCATATTCAGTGCCGTCCTAGGTGGCTGCCTAATCTTGCCTAATGGGAGGGCTGGTCCCGCCGAAGGCAGGCATGTATTTAGCACGTTATTTTTAGAATTTCAATCTCCATAAACTCAAGTTGTTCCTGTTTTATTCTATGCCCTTTAAAAATATATAATGTATCTCCAATTTTGGTTGCAAATTTCATATTATTGTACATTCTTCATCATATTTTGTTTTATCCACAACACTTAAAATTAAAGGAAATGCCTTAATGCCAACTTTTTGTGATGTTTGAAATTTAGGACTTGCTCTAGATATTGTGTTTCTTCACAGAGAAAGGCCAGTAAATCTCATGCACAAGTGGCTGTTGACACAAACGCCACCATAATATCTGTCTGGGTCAAATTGGCCACCATTTATAATTTGTTTTCCTTGATTCTGGATTTCAGATAAATAGCTTACATAAATGTATTGCAGTCATCTGTGGTCTGTGTATTTATAATTTTGTTTAATATTCCATCCGTACCTCAAGATATTTTTGGTTTTGGTACTTTCTCTGTCTCTGTCACTCTGTCTCTCAGACTCTATCTCTCTTCTCACTGCCCCCCAAAGGTCTGCACATCCATAATTTCACAAGGAGGAGGGTTGGACACATGATCTAGAGACAGCCCTTCTCCCTAGAATAAGGTTGTTGGTTCAAATCCCACTCAGGCTAATCACACCTACTGACAGGTGAGAAATGAATGGAAAAACCTGAATAGATGAGTGGAGGATCATAATGAATGCAGAGGCTTCCATGCAGGTGTACTGCTTGTTACACTTAAGTAATTATTATCATGTTCTGTGGTATTTAGATCAATTCTGAACTGGATTAGTTGACCTTGATTCTGGATCAAGACGGCAAGCGGAAATGATCCAAGTGACTTTGAAAGAGGATTCATTGTTGGGCCACAGATGGCTCCGAATGGTTTGATGAGTATGAACATGATGTGAATCATATGCTATGTCCTTCGCATACATTTTGCCTTTGGCACACATTTTTTGGACGTAACGAGGGAACTTTTTCAACACATATTCAGGATGCAAAACTCAAGCCAGATACACACAGATACGAACACACCACCCTCATTCATCACACTCACAAACATCCAAACATAGAAACACACCCTTTCCTGCCCCATCTACTAGAGATAAACTACTCCCAGTGGGGAATTAGCACACACAAACACACACACACAGGACATGTTGGTGAGTATACAGTATATAGCCCCCCCCCCCCCCCCCCCAGTAACCAGGAAACACCACAGGATGCAGTGCGTGAGTGCATCAGAGTGATAGGACACTGGGAAGTGAGCTGTCACTGAGACCTACAATTCCTTTTAGAAGCAAAACCTTGACTGTAGTGAAAGAAAGACACTACTGGGGACATACAGGGAAGAGAGAAGGACACAAAGACTGAAAGAAGGGTAGTGAGAGTTACAGTGAGACGTGGGTGGGGGAGAGGGAGATGGGGGTGGTGGGGTGGGGGAGGAGGAATGGAAAGGTTCTGGAAAGTCAGGTGTCTCTGGCACATGGGCTTCCTGTTTCCACGTGGTGAAATCACATCCTCTTCCAGAGAGAATCGGGGAGGAAAGGAAAAGCAGCGTGGAGGTTTTCAATGTTGGTCAGACAAACTAATGGAAAAAGAATTTTGGAAAGTTAAAGACTGAGAGTCAGGATGTCCAGAGTGTGGTTAAGGTTGATGTTGGAATAAGGTTGGGTTAACACTGATATAAGGTTGGAATAAGGTTGTGGATTCATCCTCAGTGGTAGCTCAGCTGTTTTTTGTAGGCAAGCTGAATTCACAGACCAGGAGTTCAGCCACACCCACTTCCTTCCACAAGGCCCAGGGGCAAAAAGGCAGGAAGTGACCTCGTAGAGGAACAGGAAGTGATGGAGACCGGACTCAGAAACACAAATTATTCTTGGATATTTGAACACCGATTAGAATTCAAAACCCTCAAGTTATTTTATTTAACAAAATATATATTTAAATCACATTATGTGCAACATTGCTCCATAACTTAGCTAACAAACATTGGCTGAAAAGACGGATTATAGTACATAAGCGGCTAGATTTGTAGCTCATTTGTTGAAGTCAGCTAGATAAAATAAATGTTAATAATTGTTCTTCTCTAAAGTATTACTGAAGAATGAAAAGTGATACCAGTGTCCAATGTATATTTGGCATTGTCACCAAGTGTCTGCTGCACAAATAATATATCAGCACCGCATCATGTTAAGTGGCATGATTTTTAAGAACTGGTCCCTGGTCAGATGGCTGACTTATTGGAATCTATGAAATCACATCACACTCTCATTTCAATATTTATTTCATTAAAAGTAAAAATTTGTCAAATAAAATAATAACAATAATAACATAAAATTTGAAACAACAACAAAATTATAACAGTGAATAGGAATACAATAATAATATATTGGCTGAACACAAACTACTATTATAACTACTAAAATGAATCCTACCACCAGTGCTAAATAAACCAAAACCCTAGTTATTGCTACAATTATCAATACAACTAATAACATTATAACCACTAATACCAATACCTATTAATATCTATTAACCACTAAGATTACTTACACTAAGACTACTATTACCATTATCACTACTCTCATTATAACCAGTAATATTACTTACACTAATACTTACATTACCATTACCACTACTATCATTATAACCATTAATATTACTGTACTTACACTAATACTTACATTACCATTATCACTACTCTCATTATAACCAGTAATATTACTTACACTAATACTTACATTAACATTACCCTTACTATCATTACAACCACTAATATTACTTACACTAATACCTACATTACCATTATCAATACTATCATTATAACCATTAATATTACTGTACTTACACTAATACTTACATTACCATTATCACTACTCTCATTATAACCAGTAATATTACTTACACTAATACTTACATTACCATTACCACTACTATCATTATAACCATTAATATTACTGTACTTACACTAATACTTACATTACCATTATCACTACTCTCATTATAACCAGTAATATTACTTACACTAATACTTACATTAACATTACCCTTACTATCATTACAACCACTAATATTACTTACACTAATACCTACATTACCATTATCAATACTCTCATTATAACCAGTAATATTACTTACACTTATACTTACATTACCCCTACTATCATTACAACCACTAATATTACTTACACTAATACATATATTACCATTATCAATACTCTCATTATAACCAGTAATATAACTTACACTTATACTTACATTAACATTACCCCTACTATCATTACAATCACTAACATCTACTTACACCAGTAATCACTTCTATCAACACCATAATCTGCATGACAGCCACAATCTTCCTCATGAAACTTATTATTACCATAAGGCTTACGACATCCAACAGTTGTAGCAATACTGTAATCACGATAGCAACGGCACTAGCAAGTGTTACTTATGTATAGAGACATAGTTACTAAGTGACCCCTCGTGCTATGGCAGGCTAATACATATTTTGCTGCAACATGTGCCTGTCATACACTGACCACACATGCTCCTCTGCGGGTAGCAGTGTTGTTTTATGTTTTCATTTTTCTACCCACTCGCTCGCAGCACTTGGCATATGCAGAAGGCCAGAAAACATGATATGAGTAGCCTACTAAGGAGGGCAAACCTCCAGCCTACCAACTAATGCTGTGTACGCTACACAGCTTCCAAAAGCTTGACACCACTGTGCTCCACATGCTCAACGACAGCCTTTCCTGTATTTTTTTTCTTTCTTGCCAGTGTGGTGTTGCTCACACACAGTAAAGAGCGCCGCAGATGGGAGACGGGGACGGGTTTCGCACGAAAAAAACAACAGCCCTATGATCTGATTATAGGGTATAGGTATGGTTCCTATAATGAGCGTGTCTCAAAGCAGCCATCGGACGTTTTAGTCAGACATTCACGCTTGTCGTGCAGAGCTGTCATGCAAACGCGTACTTGAGTAGTAGGTTGCCATCTTCGCAGCAGCTCCAGTCTACATAATATGTACACCGTCTGGGTGACACCACACCATCGTCATCTCGCTGGCCATCTTCTCGGGCGATCCGTCAGTACAACAGAAGAAGGCACCAGTGTTCTCACATGTTAATGGATGGTACCAATAAAATCAACCCCCGTTCGGATAACGTGGTTGTCTGGGGATGCCTCAATCGTTAACCCTCAGATTGTGTCTCCGACCCGCTCGCGGAAAAGCGACAGCTTTTCTGTGATCTCGAAAAACGGGTCTGCAAGCCAAAAACTATTGTTTACACCGGCCTTAACTGGAGACCTCTCTAGCCTACCAACTAATGCATAGCCTACTCAAAATAAGGCTTATCTGAATTGTCTACCAACTAACGAGAGAGATTATCTCTAAACTACCAAATAACACGAGGGATAAACTGTAGCCTACTAACTAACCTGAGGGAACCAGTTATGAAAGTGGAATCCCCTGTTTCCACTTTGAAGAGTGTCACTGTGCTCTCTCTAAATGACAGCCTATTCTCCTTATTGAGCACTTAACTCGTTTTGTTTAGAGCCCTAATATTATACAGCAGTGTACACTATGTGGATCTTGCCTGAAGTAATTTAGCAAGTAAGCCTATAGCTAGGAACAGTGCCGGTGTTTGTGATTTCAGGGCCCTAGGCAGAGACTGGTTGGGGGCCCTAGGCAGAGACTGGTTGGGGGCCCAACATCTATTTTTTTACCTTGTCCTTATCAAAGCCACACCGGCAACATTTTGAACATACCTTCTTTATTGTTGAATGGAACTGCCACTTCCAAAGACACTTGCATTGCTGCCCCTTTCAGTAGAGTAAATCAATTGCTTTAAAAATAATTGTCTGAACTGCCTTATAAGCTACTGCCTTATAAGCTATGACTACAATGTAGCATAAAGCACTTAGACACTTTGTTCAAGTGTACAGTTTCTTAATCATGATCAATCAAGTGCTTTCATATAGGCCCACCTTCCTTTTCTCACTCTGCTGCACATTCCCTTGTCTGTTTGCTGGGAGGGCCACATATACCTGGATCAGACCTTATCTTCTGTGTCACTACACAGTCAGAGGTTTCTTGGGGAGCCAGGTGAAGGTAAACACCAACATTGCTCATTTGTGATCAGTAGCACTGTCGCCATAACCATCATAATCAACAGTGGTATCATTAAAATCAAAATGTGTGATGTTAGAAGAATGACCTGATGGAAATGAATCAATGTCTTCTTAACCTCTGGCTGGTGGTTCGTGATGGTCCAGGTCAGGGAAAGAGCTTTCTTATGTGACTTTTAAACAATCATATTCAGTAATAGCCGCAGTCGCTAAGCTACTACTGTTATGGACACTCAGGCTATTTTCCTCCTTTCTTCTTTTTTCAGCCCCACTCACATACGAGAATATCCTATTTTCTAAATGTTGCTGTCCATCTCTTGTGTAGTGTAGCAGGCTCAGGCTGACTGAGTATGCTACCTAACCTGCAGTGAGAAACCACATAGGACAAACCATTTGACTAAGAGAGGGGGGTTCTGTCTCAAACATAAATAAGGTATTGGAAGGCATGATTTGATTTGAGTATAATTTTGAGTAACACGATCAGATCTTAAAACAAAATATTTATATAAAAACCTATGTATTATTATATTTTTGACAGTTTATTTCAGTTTGAATTTTCAATGGGCCCAAGGCCTCCTGGGGTCATAGGCGGCTGCCAACATTGCCTAATGGTCGCGGCATCCACTGCCTAGGAATAGACTAGGACTTCATCCAATCTAGGGTTCCGTTATTGCGCTGTAATTTCATTTCAAAATAACTGACTTGACAGTATCAGTGTGAAAGAGGGGAAGTTTTGCTGAGGTCGTTCTGTGCACATATGCACTGACGCATTTGTCGCAGCATTTCACGCGCCACTGGCCAAACTTCCTTTTATAAAAAGTTACTCAACAAGCAGCAGTAACAAAATAGTCAGGGTTTCAGAAAATGTGGTTAAATGTGGTAAAAGACAGAGGAATTGTTGAATACAAGTGCAAGAAAAGTGCCCGTGGTTTTGTCTCTTGCCAACCCCCGTGAGAAGTTGATAGCGAAACCATGAATAGCCCATAGGCTAGTGAAGGATATGACTAACGTTTCACATTTACGAGATCGAGAGACCGATGCCAATTTCATTCTGCGCCCACAACAGCGTATATCAATACCTTTGTCATCCTCAGCAGAGAAATAGGGGGAAAGTAGTCAACATACACAAGCATTGTCCTATACTTTACAATGCTCCACACTGACCTTTTAACTAAAAAACATTCACACACTACTGTTTCAGTGAAGTTGAAACTTGCATTCCGACAAACCCAAATAAAGTCGCAAACACACACGAACTGGCTCACCTAAGAACACGATGGGTCGCCCGTTATTCCCGCGGGCGTGAGGAGAAAGGTGTGAACAGCACAGGGAGGTATAAAGTTCCAGGCCCACCAGACAGAACGGGATGGTGAATCGCGGATTGCTGGGAGACAGCTGAGCTGAGCGCTTTACTTGGGATATATGAACGCGCAGCGCGCTCTCTCTGTCCGGAAGGGTTGACTCGCTGACTGCCTGATGCCCACACCAGAGCGCGCATCCTCGCGGCTGCTAGGCAGTGGACATTCGATTTTATTAACGTGATTCGTGGAGAAATAGTTTAAATTCAATCTCCACCGATTTGACAAAATCTGGAACCTGTAGGCTATACGAACACAGCCGACTTTTGGAATAGAAATGACCCAGTTGGGTAGCTCGAAGTTTGTCAAACTTTGTTGTGCCAAATATTGGCCATCACATTTTCCTTTTGTTAAAAAACGATATGTAGGCCTATATAAAATGTACTTTTTGTTTATAATTTCTGCATAATGTCTACAGCTGACATTTTTTGTTATTTAATAAAATGCGTTTTTTAGGAAATTATGATTATCAAGTACAGAAGCAAAACGAGCAAAACACAATAAACAGTTGCCAGGGGTACAAGGATACAGCAAAGAATAAGACAAACAAAATAAATAACAAATAATATATAGGCCCAACAATACAGAAGCTATAAGGTGCAATAAGCATTTACAAATAACAATATTAAGAGCAGTACAACATTTTGCTATCAGTATTCTGTTGCTATCAGTTTCCAGTACACTGTCGCGTTGTAAACCTTCAAAATAAAAGCGCTCAGTTCAATTCTTTGAAATGTGTATAATTCATTACAAAGTTAGTGAAATTTAAACAAAGACAATAATGTTTATGATGTATTTTAAAGCAAATGCAAGAAGTAATTATTGAAAAAAATACAGATATGTTTAAAAATAATAGGGCTAGGGTGGCCAATAAACTGAAAAAGTGAAGTGATACATGGAATTCGAGAAATATTCAGTAGGGTATGTACTCTCTTTTCCTGACTACAGAAATATAACCCACCTACTCCATTGGCCCAAATGCAATGCACTTTATAGGGTGACATGGCGCCCCTAGGATAAGACATCCCCCCATGTAACTCCCACAAAAAACACAAAATATCCCCATTCTTTCTTTCAACACCTCCTCTGGCTGCCACTATTCTTAACCAACTACAAATTTCCTCTGTGTCATCACACCTTCTCAGCTAACTTTTAAAAATGTTTTCTTCTGGGATTTATAATATTGCCTTATTTAAACGATAATAATTTTTGTTTATCTGTATACAATGACAATTGTAAGTGGTGTATAAAAACAGGGCCAATTCTTAAAAACCCTTAGGCGTTATCTTTTATTGAGATAAGATTCCCTTGGGGGCAACTAACCCCATGGGGGCATCTTACCCCAGGTGCCCGGAAAAAAAGGCCCCTTTCCTAAAAGATACATTTGATTAAATACAAATGAATCTGTCAACTGTGGCCATTTACTTTACTTTATAATCAATTAACCTAAGCATAGCCATCTTCAACATACAAAAAAAAATCACTCAACTTTTCTATTTTGTTTCAGTAAATAGACATTGATCTTGGGGGATGGTCTTGCCCAGTGTTACCCTACACTTAAGTGGCCTATGCAAATTCCCTTATTACACAAAAATGGACCCTACACCAGGGGTATTCAAATCTTACACTACGAGGGCCGGAGCCTGCTGGTTTTCTGTTCTACCTCATCATTAACTGGACACACCTGGTGTCTTAAGTCTGAATAAGTCCCTGATTAGAGGGTCACAATGAAAAACTGGAATTTTGAATACCCCTGCCTACAATATTGAGAAATGTGAAGTCAGGCCTGGAGAGGGGGCAGAAAATACAACTGAGGGGGCTAAGCCACTCGTGGCACCGGGTCTGTGTGAAGTGGAACGTGGAATACATACAGATTCTATACACCGTAGGCTACTAAGTATTTCTAAAATTCCCCGTTCCACTTCACATTTTTCAATATTCTCAGTATATCGATTTAGCGGGCAAAAATCAAGCCTAGTCCTATACTAAAAAAAAAATCAAGCTGAATGGAGGTACACAAAAATCGAGCCAAAAATCCTCAATAGCAACCAACAAGATATCGATGCAGAGTGGCAATGATTGATTCCCTTGCTTTTACTGCGGGGCAGTTAGTTGGACAGCAGCACCATTTGAGACCCTGAAGCAGTGGCGGTCGCAACCATTAGGCAAGGTTGGCAGACGCCTAAAGGCCCCATGAAAATCAAACTGAAATAAAATGTAAAAAATATAATACATTAGTTTTCTATATTGACTTTTTCTGTCTTAAGATCTGATCGTGTTACTCAAAATGACATTCAAATCAAATCATGCCAACTAATACATTATTTATGTTTGAGACCGAACCCCCGTCTTACTCAAATGGTCTGTCCCATTTTGTTTCTCATGCAGCCGGAAAAACCTTAGTTAGCCTAACCAGCCTGAGCCTGCTACACTACACAAGCAACGTTTTAAAATATAATACGCTCATGTGAGCGGGTCAGAAGTAAGGAGGAAAATACCGTGAGTGTCCATAACAGTAGTAGCTGAGCGGCTGCGGCTATTACTGAATATGATGGTTTGACAGTCACATAAGAAAGCGCTTTCCCAGGTATATGAGGTATATGTGGTATATGTGGCTCTCTCAAATGACAGACAAGGAAAGGTGCAGCATAGTGAGAAAAAAGGAAGGTAGGCCTATATGAAAGCTGTACAAAGTGTCTGAGTGCTACGTGCTTCACTTATAAGGCAGTATGTACCCTTCAGATAATTATTTTTAAACTAAGGTATTTACTGTACTGAAAGGGGAAGCAATGCACATGTCTTTAGAAATGGCAGTTCCATTCAACAACAAAGAAAGGTGTGTTCAAAATGTTGCCGGTATGGCTTTGATAAAGACAAGTTATAAAAAAATAGATATTGGGGCCTCAACCAGTCTCTGCCTAGGGCCCCCAAATCCCAAAAACCACCGCTGCCCTGAAAGTCTATGAGAGTTCAAATTTGTTGAGACACTGGTAGACAACTCCCATCCTGGAGTTATCCACCAAACCAGGTAGGTGTGTTAAATGCAGTCTATGAGCTGATAAATGAAGTAGCTCAGTGCCATACAGTACCTACTGTAGTTGGGACAATGTCCTGCAATACCTGTGGCACTGTATGAAACATTTCTTCATCTGCAGTAAGGGGGAGGAGGACCTTTGTCTCCCCTCCGTGGCCAGTCTGCGGAACTGCCGATAGCTGGGCCCTCAAAGTGCCTGAAAATGTGCCTGCTAAGAGGTCTGGAACTCCACACAATTTGTTGATTTTGATAACAAAACTTATTTTATTGTACAGAAAAATACATTCATTAAATTACCTGATGTCAGATCAGATCCATAACTATAACCAACACTGAAAAATGTAGCTTCTCCTGTAACAGTTAACAGTGAGATGATTGACTGAACAGAGGTTTTTCAATTAACCTGGTACACCCCCCCCCCCCCCCAAAAAAAAATAAAGAATACTATATTAAAGAGATGAAAATAAGATACAAAAAAAAATTAAAAGTGCAGCAGAAGAGGGCTTTACTAGGCCGGTCTGGAATCGCCTCTACGGGCCAGTCCGGACATGCTTGTAATAGGTTGAATTGATCAACCTAGTCGTGGTTGTCGCAGTCATAAGAAACAGAAATGTTATTATCCTATAAACACTCACTCAGTGACTTACTGCACTCAAAACATGAACAGCCCCTCAGCCCTAATATGACTTTTTAACATTGTCACATCAGAGTGTGCCCAAACAAGGCAGAGGGATTATTGGAGGTCAGAGCTAACTCGCTACAGAGTTTACTGACTAGCTACGTGTCACACAAGGAGCCTCACACAGAAATCGAGTCAAGTTGTTTAAATGTGTCACTTCCAAACACTGGCCTTAGATATGTGACTAAAGTTTGCAATTATGGGTGATGTCTTTCCCCGGAACCTGCAAGCAATCAAGGACCGAGGGGGCAGCTTTTATGAACTGGACCGGCATAAAATTGCATCCGGTGTTAAACACAGTATTGGCTTATGATAAATCTAAACAGAGACATTCAGTGTAGTGTGTTTGTGCATGCATGTAGCTCGTTCAGGGCAGGCAGACAGCAGTATGTGCACCATATATTAGGCATGTGGTCATGTCATGTAGTTTGTGATAGCCCGGAGAGCGTAGAGAAGAGCAGCTTGCAGTCGAGCCTCCATCAACAGCAAGTTGACATGGACCTGGAGAAAGACACAGGGAGAGCAGAAGACTTGACCAGACCCACAGACACAGGCAGAGCAGAAGACTTGACCAGACCCACAGACACAGGGAGAGCAGAAGACTTGACCAGACCCACAGACACAGTTTCTGTGGAACAATTTACCAGGCCTGACAAACCTTTAATGACTTTCAACGCGTGGTACATCAACGACTCAAGTCCCATGAGGAAGCCTGCGATACACCACTACAATGATGATACGGGCAAAAATACTACACTATATAAAGACTGTTACAGTGGAGTGACTGCTTTACAACAACTACCAAAACATTTCTGTGTAGTCACGGTCCTCCCTGGCGCGTAATTCTCAAGACACACCAGACAGCTGCAAAGCACAGAGGAACACAACCTCCTACTCTCCTTCAATTACAGCAAAGCGGCGACAAGTTTGGTGGGCGTAGGACTGCTGGGGCAAGCAACGGAGCTGAACTTCGTGAAAATAGTGGTGCCGACATTGCAGCGTGAGTGAGCAGTCGAAGCTCAGCACAGCTTCCAAACCCACCTTGATCGGCTGATGACTACCATGCGTACCTACAGCCCTACTACCGGACTTGCTAGCTAGCTTGCATTCACATAACGGGCGGCAGAGTACATATCGTGTACAGTGGGGAGAACAAGTATTTGATAACCTGCAAAATCGGCAGTGTTTCCCACTTACAAAGCATGTAGAGGTCTGTAATTCTTATCATAGGTACTCTTCAACTGTGAGTGACGGAATCTAAAACCAAAATCCAGAAGATCACATTGTATGATTTTTAAGTAATTAATTAGCATTTTATTGCATGACATAAGTATTTGATACATCAGAAAAGAAGAACTTAATATTTGGTACAGAAACCTTTGTTTGCAATTATAGAGATCATACGTTTCCTGTAGTTCTTGACCAGGTTTTCACACACTGCAGCAGGAATTTTGGCCCACTCCTCCATACAGACCTTCTCCAGATCCTTCAGGTTTTGGGGCTGTCGCTGGGCAATACAGACTTTCAGCTCCCTCCAAAGATTTTCTATTGGGTTCAGGTCTGGAGACTAACTAGGTCACTCCAGGACCTTGAGATGCTTCTTATGGAGCCACTCCTTAGTTGCCCTGGCTGTGTGTTTCGGGTCGTTGTCATGCTGGAAGACCCAGCCATGACCCATCTTCAATGCTCTTACTGAGAGAAGGAGGTTGTTGGCCAAGATCTTGCGATACATGGCCCCATCCATCCTCCCCTCAATACGGTGCAGTCGTCCTGTCCCCTTTGCAGAAAAGCATCCCAAAAGAATGATGTTTCCAACTCAATGCTTCACGGTTGGGATGGTGTTCTTGGGGTTGTACTCATCTTTCTTCTTCTTTCAAACACGGCGAGTTGAGTTTAGACCAAATAGCTCTATTTTTGTCTCATCAGACCACATGACCTTCTCCCATTCCTCCTCTGGATCATCCAGATGGTCAATGGCAAACTTCAGATGGGCCTGGACAAGCGCTGGCTTGAGCAGGGAAACCTTGCGTGCGCTGCAGGATTTTAATCCACGACGGCGTAGTGTGTTACTGATGGTTTTCTTTGAGACTGTGGTCCCAGCTCTCTTCCAGTCATTGACCAGGTCCTGCAGTGTAGTTCTGGGCTGATCCCTCACCTTCCTCATGATCATTGATGCCCCACAAGGTGAGATCTTGCATGGAGCCCCAGACCGAGGGAGATTTACCGTCATCTTGAACTTCTTCCATTTTCTAATAATTGCGCCAACAGTTGTTGCCTTCTCACCAAGCTGCTTGCCTGTTGTCCTGTAGCACATCCCAGCCTTGTGCAGGTCTACAATTTAATCCCTGATGTCCTTACACAGCTCTCTGGTCTTGGCCATTGTGGAGAGGTTGGAGGGGCCATTTTCAGGACAGGTGTCTTTTGTACAGGTAACAAGTTCAAACAGGTGCAGTTAATACAGGTAATGAGTGGAGAACAGGAGGGCTTCTTAAAGAAAAACTAACAGGTCTGTGAGAGACAGAACTCTTACTGATTGGTAGGTGATCAAATACTTATGTCATGCAATAAAATGCAAATTAATTATAAAAAAAATCATACAACGTGATTTTCTGGATTTTTGTTTTTCACAGTTGAAGAGTACCTATGATAAAAATTACAGACTTCTACATGCTTTGTAAGTGGGAAAACCTGCGAAAATCGGCAGTGTATCAAATACTTGTTCTCCCCACTGTACCATAAACCGGTTGCATTAAATCCATAGTGCTGAGTGGCTGACAGCCACGGTATACGAGACCATGTACAACGTGTATGAAATCACATCAGCTTTTATTCCTGTAGCTGCTTTGGTAACAGCTTTATAATCTGTTAGGCGACACAGAGGTTGTTCGGGGGGGCGGGGTTGAAAAAAGTTAGACACAAATAGACACAGTCACCCACAGAGGAGCATGAGGTGTGAAAAGAGATGTGCGTATGTCACCTTTTCAGAGTGTCTAAAGTGTCTCCAGAAGGCAGAGTAGAGGCTGGCTGTGGTCTGCTCAGGGTGACATGCCACAGTCTTCACATAAACCTTGAGGCCTCGCTCCAACAACACATTCACCTCTCCGTAGTCGTAGTCATCATACCTACACATGGACACGCGTCAAAATCCTTGGCAACACAGTCTTAACCATGAAGTGTGTGAGTGTGTGTGTGTGTGTGTCTGACCGTATTCCATAGAGGCAGTGTATGTAGTTCCAGAGAGCCTTGCGGAGTGAGCGCGTGTCCACGTCCTCATGCATGGCCATCCTGTTGTAGGTCAGGCCGCACACCACCTGACGGAGCAGAGGTCAGGACGTCACTCCGGCAGTGTCTCAACGGACGCGCATGCTTATCAGTTACATTCACGTGTAGCCGGTCTGGCGGAGCATCGCCGCGCGGAGACACTGTCGGGCGTTGTCTGTGGGTTGTCGGGCGTTGTCTGTGGGTTGCACACTTCAGGCAATCATTGCACCAAGCACCCAAACGTGACTACTTCAATGTACATAAAGTTCATCTGTACAAATACTTTTGATGCCTGAAAATCCGGGCACCATTTACGATCCTATTTAATTTTTAAATGGCTCATCTGACATGAACAAAAACGCCTCCACTAGAGGTCCTCCTTAGAAAGGTGGGATTTCTGTATTTTACAGGTTATGTGTTAACATGTTAAACCACAGGTGTTGTTGTACCTGGAACTTCTCCTCCAGTAGTTGACTCATGTCTGGTAGCAGTCTGTTCATGAGGGAGAAGCCATGATCCTCCCATGAGTAGTCCTACACACACACAAACACACACACACACACACACACAATAAATGATGCGTAGAATCATAGCTTTACCACTTGAAGTCCTTTTATTGGATACACACACACACGCACACACCTGTGCTCTCATGGTAGGTGGTGACTGTTCTCCTCGGACAGAGAAGTCTTCATAGCTGAAATCCGGGTCCTGAACCAACCTCAACAACAAGTCAGGGGGTGTTCCCCTCACCACCGCTAAACACACACACAGTCAGAGTCAGGAGGGCGCCACACAGTTGTTACCGAGAGCAGTCTGTGTGCACGTGGATGTGGGTACCAGTGGGTATGACTTCTCTCCTCTCCCTCTCAAAGCGAGTGATCATCTCCTCCTGACTCCACTCCTGCCTCTGTAACTCCACCATCCTCTTCATCAGTACCTCCACCTCCATCACTCCAACCTGACAGAGGGAGAAAGATAGAGAATGAGGCACTATGAGGCACTAAAGATAGAGAATGAGGCACTATGATTGTCACTTTTCCAATGATCGCAGCTAAATCAAAACTCACCTCCGGCTTGCCATCTTCAGAGGCGGGACTGTGCAGGCTTTGGGGCTTGTTATTGGTAGGAGAGTGGGGACGACAGGCATTCCCTAGCTCTTGATTGGATGGTGAAGGAGGGTGGAAGGTGTGGCCTCCCAGGTGGTCGGGCTCAGGTTGTAGGCCACATCCCCAGACAAAGGAGGCCAGCGAATGAGAATGAGCCATCAGAACAACCGCGTGGATTAGCTCAGCCAATGACCAACGAGCGTCTGCCCCGGGACAAACCAACTCCTGCAGAAGAGAGGACTGGATGACCATCAAATGTATACCAGTGGCTCCAACTTTGGCCCTGGAAATACCCAGGTCTGACCTGTATATGCTGCTGTGTGATCAGCCAGGGTCTGTGTGCCAGCAGCTTGTTGAGGGTTTGTAGACAACGTATTTTAGGGTGTGTGTGTTGAAGCCCCCTCAGCCAGTTCTCCTCTCCCCCCGCCTCCAGGAACCCTGCACTGTACTGCTGGACCAAGTAGAAACACTGGTGACGTGCCACAGCCTGGGGGGGGTGGGGTTGAGAGAAAAACAGTGAGAGAAAGACATGAAGGGGAGATGAGGGCGACAGAAACTTCACATCACCAGCTTTCAAATTAACAGGCAGGGCGGCTATGCAATCGACAGATCACTGACTTTATAACGCCTGTTTCACCATAGCTTGGTCTGGTTTGTTGTCAGAAATGTTTTCACCTTGGCCATCACACTCTGATGAATCTGCTATTATGGTGCGTTTGCACATTGCATTGAAGGGGGTTGGCAAGTCTTCGTGGTTATCAGAGTGAGACGTCCCGGAAGGCAATCTTCAATAAATAGTTTGTGAAAAGGCCAGCAGTGTGAGCTAGAAACTGGAAGTCTGAAAGCAGGGCGTCAAGACTACAAGAGTCAATGGTTGTCACCAGAGACTTTCACTTGTTTTTGGGAGATTTGCGTTATGAACTAATAACTACCCCAGCTACACTCAGTGGTTTCTAAGAAACACAGAGGCTTTGTAATTGAAGCCCAAAACCTCCAGAAGAGCTGTTTGAAGGTAGGCAATTCCTGTCATTTTCTTAAAAGAGGTTTACAATTACAGAAAGTACGAATAGATTAGACTCAACTTTAGATATAACTTCATTATCATTGAACAGAAAACGAGTACAGTACAATGAAATGCAGTTAGCATCTAACCAGAAGTGCAAATAGAAGAGGGGAGGAATATGGTACAATATGGGTCTGTTTTTGTACCTTTTGGAAATATGAAAGACACTGACACCAATATGATCAATATTTCTAATATCTGTTCTGACATTTACAAATGATTTGTAAAATCTGATTATATAGAAAATAACATTAGAAAATAGCCAGTATTTTCAAATATTTGGATAACAGGGGTTTTAAAATTCCAAATCAAATGGCTAAAAGGTTCATTTAAACATTGTTTTGAGATTAGTTCATACAAATCAGAAACAAAGTGAAATTATAAATCAACTTGTGTCAATCAGGGATCAGGCCTCTCACCATAATAACGATGTAGTATCTCCAGGGCCGGGGCAGTGGGCCGTCCAGCTCCAGCAAAGCATCCTGAGTACTCAGAAAGCAGTTGAGGTAGTCAGGGTGAAGGGCCATCACCATGGTGACATGGTCCAAACGGCCCAATGAGAGGAAGGCTTCCATCAAAACTTCCTGATCTGGCCCCTCCTCCAAAATCTGAGGAAGTCAGAAAAACAGAGACATACACAGTATGTGAGTGGATCTTATCAGTTGGAAATCCCAGTCATCACTCACAAAAAAGCAGTCATTTGTGCACTGCTCCATGAGGTCAGAATGTTCAAAACTTTCCATTTTCTACCACCTGTCTACTTCTACATTTGTGATTTTAGGTTAGGAAGGAAGTTACCTAAGAAGCAATATACACTCACCTAAAGGATTATTAGGAACACCATACTAATACTGTGTTTGACCCCCTTTCGCCTTCAGAACTGCCTTAATTATACGTGGCATTGATTCAACAAGGTGCTGAAAGCATTCTTTAGAAATGTTGGCCTATATTGATAGGATAGCATCTTGCAGTTGATGGAGATTTGTGGGATGCACATCCAGGGCACGAAGCTCCCGTTCCACCACATCCCAAAGATGCTCTATTGGGTTGAGATCTGGTGACTGTGGGGGCCATTTCAGTACAGTGAACTCATTGTCATGTTCAAGAAAACAATTTTAAATGATTCGAGCTTTGTGACATGGTGCATTATCCTGCTGGAAGTAGCCATAAGAGAATGGGTACATGGTGGTCATAAAGGGATGGACATGGTCAGAAACAATGCACAGGTAGGCTGTGGCATTTAAACGATGCCCAATTGGCACTAAGGGGCCTAAAGTGTGCCAAGAAAACATCCCCCACACCATTACACCACCACCACCAGACTGCACAGTGGTAACAAGGCATGATGGATCCATGTTCTCATTCTGTTTACGCCAAATTCTGACTCTACCATCTGAATGTCTCAACAGAAATCGAGACTCATCAGACCAGGCAACATTCTTCCAGTCTTCAACAGTCCAATTTTGGTGAGCTCGTGCAAATTGTAGCGTCTTTTTCCTATTTGTATAGATGAGTGGTACCCGGTGGGGTCTTCTGCTGTTGTAGCCCATCCGCCTCAAGGTTGTGCCTGTTGTGGCTTCACAAATGCTTTGCTGCATACCTCAGTTGTAACGAGTGGTTGTTTCAGTCAAAGTTGCTCTTCTATCAGCTTGAATCAGTCGGCCCATTCTCCTCTGACCTCTAGCATCAACAAGGCATTTTCGCCCACAGGACTGCTGCATACTGGATGTTTTTCCCTTTTCACACCATTCTTTGTAAACCCTAGAAATGGTTGTGTGTGAAAATCCCAGTAACTGAGCAGATTGTGAAATACTCAGACCGGCCCGTCTGGCACCAACAACCATGCCACGCTCAAAATTTCTTAAATCACCTTTCTTTCCCATTCTGACATTCAGTTTGGAGTTCAGGAGATTGTCTTGACCAGGACCACACCCCTAAATGCATTGAAGCAACTGCCATGTGATTGGTTGATTAGATAATTGCATTCATGAGAAATTGAACAGGTGTTCCTAATAATCCTTTAGGTGAGTGTACAAATCAAAAGATGTCTTGTGAAAGAAATGAAAAAAGCTTGGCAGAGTATGCCCAAAACTCATCCCTAAGTAGTACTGGAGACAGATGGGACAATATTTTGGTATCTCGATCTACGCTAAAGCGAAATTACACACAATGCCCTCCTTGTGCCACTCACATACTCTGACACACAGGGTGTGAATATGAAAAGAATGATAATGTCTTATATTTATACAACAGCTACACACACACTTACCTCTTGATCAGGAATAAAGGCACTAGGACCTGTAGTCAATGCCTGAGGAATCGCAACACCTCGCTCCTGAGAGACACAGAGACACAGATGTATGTGTGTGTGTGTGAAATTTGTATTCAATTTTATAATTAAGCATAGGCTGGTTGTGTAGACAATTTTTTGGTTCTACAAAGAAGTCTCCATTCCTAACATTAAATATTCAATTCATTGTAAAAATAATGTTGACCTCTGATGCCACTGTCAGAAAGCTGTGCATTAATCCTGCTGTACAATTAATTGTGGCCAGCAGGTCAAATTAACTACTAAAACTATCGAGTCACTCGGAGTTACATTCTGTCAGTAGAGGAGTCCATCAAAAATAGGCAGGCCCAAATATTTGTGGCAGACCAACAGAAATGTTGACTTACAAGACCAGCCAGTTACAGCTCCCTTTCTACAAGCCCAAGTTCAAACAACCCCACGATAGAAGTCATGAGCAATGAGTCGAATTATTATCAAATTCATAACTTCCACGCACATTATCAAATACTCACCTTAACGACTCGATTAAAAGTGTCACCTCGGATGTACGGGAAGTATCTACAACTGTGTATAAGTATTTCATTTTCGGTCGGTTAAGTAATTATTCGGGAGCGTGTGTGTTTTTAGAAGAGCTGAAGGAGGCGTGTCATAGTCTTGCATCACCCTACTGCCTGATGAAATAAACAGGCAATTTTTGACACAACAGCTATTGAGGTTGTCATCGTAACTTATTATAAACATCAGTTGCAACTTCATGTATCATCAATGCATTTGTGACTCCTCAAACCTGTTATTTGATTAGAAACATTATATTGAGCTGGTTCAATGAGGTACGGGTCAATGATCAGTATATGATTTGCCCCCATTTCGGGCTCAATTGCCGATTCTGGCAAACGCCTTTCAATATATGATACGCAGCAATGTATAATACCTGTGCCCTCCGAAGCAGTTCAGCAGCCCTCTCGCAAACCTCCGGTATCGGGCACGACTGGGACACTCGCAGCAGCTGGAGGAGAGTGTGCTTATCCAGATTAGCCGAACCGGGTCGGTCCAGACCTAATCGGGCCATTACGCCCTGGGTCAGTTCTTCCAGCGCCTCTGCCCTCTCCGCCTCGTCCCTGCTGCAGAGCCGGGAAAAACTCTTCGGGTTCGGACCCCCCACTTCAGGTTCTGACTCAACAAACTGTGGATTATGATGTGGACGTGAAGCTTTGGGGACATCAGAGTTAGATCTTCCTCCAGGGCATTCGTCGAGCACGCCTGACAATGATTCAAGGGCCATCTCTTCCATAGCAACCGACAGAACTAATGTTCTCGTTTCTCGTCCCTGTCTGGCTAGCTACCGTTATATAATACTGATGTGCTAACTTAGCTAGCACCCAGCCATTCGCTAATCAATATAATTTTGCCAGTAGACCTCCATCGGCACTCGGCAATAACAACAAATATTTATTCCACCTCAAATTGACAGATATTTTTTCTAGCTGACACATTAAAGTCAGACAGTCAGCAAACTTGCAAATAATGTCTCCGGCACAGGTAGCGAATACCTTCTAACTTTACTTTCTTAGAAGAACTTCAGGAGGCTAACAGTTGATGTTAGCAAGCTGTTCATTCTTGCTTAGTTCGCTTGAGTTTCCACATGCAGCTACTGGCATTAATGCATTATATAAGCTTAGTATTATCGATTACGTGACCTTATGGTCACCAGTCCGGGTTATACTTAATATATGGAGAAGTTTGGAGATATAGGCATATCCATCCACTCGCCCGTATCATCACTGAGGCAATTCTATTTCTCTTTCTCGGGGTAAATCGCCTATGGCCCGTCACGTCAGCGGGAGAAAACGGAAGGGAGATGCGCCCTTATCTAGTCGAAGCGTTAACTGCACCGTTGGTTATAGGCAGCATGGAGCTTCATCCAAAATATACATCTATTCTCCATAAAATAAATATATGGATTTCAAACTAGTTGTCATTTGGAAGGGATCTAGCGCTTACTTTTCATGAGTATGTTTTGTCTGTAAATTTAATGGGGATCCTAATAAACGTAACTTTTTATGTGGGTTTTTATGCAGTTGTACATACAGCGTATTCATCAAAAGTAGTAGGCTACTTGACTTCGGCCGGCGGTACTCCTAATTTTAGGCAAACAGCGTTCCGGTTCTTTTTTTAGGCATGCTCTATTAACACATACATTTTGATGAACATCTAATGTGCGATTTGTCAGTTCCTGCACTTATTTCATCCCATTTCAAGTGCTGATCAAAAGCAATCACTCTGAAATTACCTTTAAACTATTCAATTATTTTTAAATATTGTTAATTACTAATTACCCCACGTGCTATTACGTTGCTCTAACTGTTTTGCACAGAAAGCAAGTCGGATGTGAAATAAATGTAATCAACTTTCAACCGGTGCAAAACACGCCTACAACTGGCGCCTGGGCCAGATAAAAAAACACCCGCAGTCTCTTTTTCCTTGCGGCCGACGTCACGGATTAAACATCCGGATGTTGATGCATTCTTCATTCTTATAGGGTATTTACCTTCCAAAATGATAATGATATAGTCAGATCGTTAGGTTTTGCCAAATTATTTATACACGCTTTCTGGACTTGTCGTCTGTTGTTCCAATGATGGGAATAGACTAACTCTGGCTTTCAGTGTAGTGTTTGATGTTCAACAAAGTAGAAAGTGAGGATTCACATAGCAGCCTTTATTCTCAGGTTTAATTCCTTTACATCTTCCCCAGACGTATGTGTGTGTAATTAAATAATTACATATTTAAATACAGCAGTTGATTTTGAAAATATATTAGTTTAATATATTTCTATAAATATAATATTATATGTGACCAATAAAACATTGAAACAAAGTATACTTCCTGAAATGTCTTTATTTAGGAAAATTAAATAAAAATGAATCAACAACACATGTACAGTACCTTTAAGGCCACTCTTATATTAAATTACCTTTATATATATATTCCATACAAAATAATAGATACCTTTGTGTGGTGAGAATTGGGGAGTACAGAGATGAGTCAGGGGAGATGCAGGGAGGTAGAGAAATATTACAAAAAGATAAATGGAATGTACTATTGATGTACTATTCCCCTGGAGGTGACAAGGTATGTTCCCTTTGGGGAAGACTTTACAGGGTGCACCCACAGGCTGCCTACGATGTGAAACTCTGTTGTGTGCATGTACAGGCCACTTTAAAGATACAACCATTCCGGGTACAAACACTGGTTCCCTATGAGGGAAGAATTTACAGGGTGCACCCACAGGCTGCCTAAGGGGGGAGCTCAGGAGCGTACACAGAAAACAGGCTATCAGAGCGTCCGGTGCCATATGTCCAGGGAACCCAGTGATAGACAAGGTGAGGCAGAAAGAGAGGTACGACCAGAGCGGAAAGGCCTGGGTCAAAGCTCAGAGGTCAGGGGACATAGGCTCTTCTTGAGACACAACAGGAAGTAAAAAAAACGGGTTGTGAAGTGAGGGGTATTTGGAGTGGGATGTGTTTGTTTGTGTTTGTGTCTTCAGACAATCTTGTTCTCCAGCGCAGCGATCCTTTTCGACACGCCCTCCAGTGAAAGGTTAGTCAAGGAAACCCAAGGCAGACTTGTAGTACAGAATAGTGGTAGTGGCACAAAGACTGACAAAAAACATTTATGGTTCTCTCTTACTCTTGAAAAGGATATGTTTTTTCGTTAGTGCCTGTAGGGCGTCTTCTACTTTCTTCTGGAACTTAACGATGGACTCACATTCACATGGGTCCTCCTCTGTGGAGACAGACACACGCTAGTCAATACTGTATGTGCTTATGGTGAGTGAAAGCACTGTGCGTACCTTCCCTGTAGCCATTTTGGAAAATGTTGTTTTTTTTGGGTTAAATGCTATATTCAAGGTCAAAGGTTACATTTGGGTTAGGTTGAGGGTGAAGGTTATGTTTTTGGTTGAGGGTGAAGGTTATGTTTTTGGGATTTAACGATTTTTTTCAGCAATACATTTTGACATCCCCATTTAAATTGATAAGTTAGAGAGGTAAAGCGAGAGAGAGAGGGAGTACTATAGACATGTATTAACTATAGTGCAAAATAGTTTGAAAAGCTGGATAAAGCTCTTAGCTGTGATGTATTACTAATTATCCACATCAGCATTTAGGGTTCAACTCTCCCGCTTTATGCCTAATGCCTTTCCATCTGTCTTTTTCTGTCCCGCCTATGTCTCCAGAGTCATTTGAGCTGACCAAGAAGTCCATCAAGCAGATTATAGACCTGAGACCAAGGGTCACTGGACTGGTCTAGACTGGACTAGACCTAGCTCTGTCAAACATGCAGGCGATTGTGTGTGTGTGTGTGTGTCTGTGTGTGTGTGTGGTTTTGTGTGTCCAACCTGGGCAGAAGTTGATCTGCAGCTTATTAGCGATGGCTGTCATGGCTTTGAAATCTGCGGTGTAGAAGTAGTGTTCCCCTGTTGGCTCTGATGCTATCTCCCTCAGCTCATTCTCCACAGCATTACCCACACCGACGGCATACATCTTAAAGCCTAGAGAGAGATTTGGGGTAAGGGTGTGACGAATGGATGAGAGAAAAAAGTGTGACCATGATTAACCATAATTAAAGACTATAATGATACACGCGCACACACTCACACTCATACAGTCCAACACATTCCCTCAGAGAAGACTACTTGTATGTAGGGTACACCACACATATAATCTCATGTACACATACAGCCGCCTCCCCCCCACCTTGCTCCTTTGCTTTCTTGGCGGCGTCTCCAATGTAGTCCTGGCTACGTCCGTCGGTGAAGACAATGCCGACCTTGGTGATCCCAGGCCGTGCTCCGCTGGCTGGAGAGAAGCTGGTGTCGGTCAGGAAGCGCAGGGCCTGGCCTGTCATGGTCCCTCTCTCCATGTACGCCATCTTCTTCACTGCGTCCTTTACATCCTTCTTGTTGTTGTATTGACCCAGAGGGAACTCCTGAGACAGGAGGAGTTGGGTGGGACAAGGATGACGCAAGGAGAAAAAACTTAAGTGGAGGAAGAGGAATGGATGGAATGGGAGGAGGACAAGGAAGAAGATAGAAGGAGTAGGAGGAGGCTGTGGCTTATTTCCGTTAGACAACGGTTTCCCAGAAAGGAATAAATGGTCAGCCTCACCAAGTATTCCTATTATCTCTTGTTACTAAATGAAAGCTCACGCACCTGTTTGACAGTGCTGGAGTACTGGACCAGTCCGACGTGAGCCTTGTTCTCTGAAACGTCCATTTTGTCCACAATCTGGTTGATCCACTTCTTGACCAGCTCAAAGTTCTCTGGACGCACACTCTTAGAACCGTCAATCAGGAACACCACATCTGTGGCTGTACTTCCACAGGCTGGTAAGGGCAGGTCAGACGTTAGGGAATGAAACACACATGAACACACCATGAACTCTATTCTACGATCCTCATACTATTTTCTTAATATATTTTCTTCTTCTGATAAGTTGACTGACAACGCAGCCACAGCCTGGGAGGACTTTTGGGTTAACTGCCTTGTTCAGGGACAGAACAACAGAATTTTCCGGAATGCCATCTTGGGATTTGATCGAGCAACCTCTCAGTTACCGGTCAGATGCTCTGACCACTAGAGTACCTGCCGACCCCTTCACACTCACCTCTGCAGCTCTTGCCATCCTCTTGTAGATCGAAGCCCTCCTTGCAGGCACACTTGAATGAACCTGGTGCGCTGATGCATACCTGCTGACAGTCATGGTCACCAGTGGCACACAGGTCCGCCACTGTGTCTACGCATGCCCCGACACACACACACACACCCACACACACAGGTACGCACACACACACCCACATACAGGTTCGGGATGGTGGGGGTTAGGGGAGAGAATAACACTATGTCAGTTTGAAAACTGGAGAAAAATCTACAGGCCATTTTAAGGATCCACTGAGATCTAGGGATTTATAGTGGATCCAGTAGGATCTACTGGAGTCCAATGATTGTTGTGGAAGACAGTGGATCTTTAAAGGGACAGGGATGGGTGGGATTGGAGAGATCAGTACCTGATTAAGACACATAGAACCTGATTGTTTTCTTCCAAGTGATCTCTTTTTACATACTGACTTGTCCAATAGGAACCCAGCCCTTTGTGTACGTGCAGCTCCGCCCCTGGGAGGGTGTCCCAAAAACAATTGACTTCATATTATTGGCTCACGAATGGCCAGTGAAATTGCTAGAAACTGGGCCTGCCCTTGGGTGGAGCTGAGTGGTGGTTTGATTTACTTGACACTAGTGGAACACTAATCAGACGCTTCAGTCTCACTCCTCAGAGAGGTAGGAGTCACTGAAGATTGCCACCTTACCCTAGCCACACCAACCAACTCCTTTGGTGAGGATGAAGATGAGGATGAAGATGAGGATGAAGATGTTCACTCTCTACAGTTCCCCTCCCCACTCCCATCCTCCTCCCTTAATTTTCCCCCCTCCCCCTCCATGTCACTGGGCCCCCCTAGAAAAGACCGCTTGGCTTCCTAACAGAACAGACCAAATCGCAATGGTCCTGGTTGGTCTTTTCATTTCTCTACCTCCCTCTCTCACCACAGAACGCCTCCTGGAACTTCTTGGTGAGTTTCTCGATGACGGAGTAGCTCTCGACGTAGTCTACATGGTCGTCCAGTGGATCGCTGGCAATTTGCCTCAGGGTGTTCAGGTCCACGCGCCCGACTCCGATGGCGTACAGCTCGATGCCGGCATCCCGGGCTCGCTTTGCCACGTCCTTCACATTGTCCTGAGGACGGCCGTCGGTCACGATGATGGCCACCTGGAAGAGAATGGGATAAAAAAAAAAAAACTACAAGGTTATTTGGATGGCGGAGCTCATTTGAAAGAGGTTTTGTTAGGGGCTTATATTGTTGGGCGGGGTGCAGGTGGGATTAGAACATCGGGGCGAACCTTGCTGATGCCAGGAGACTTGATGCGAGCTCCCTCTGCTTCACTGAAAGCTACATTGAGGGCAAACTGGATGGCCAGACCGGTCATGGTGCCAGTGGACAGGGGCTCGACCTTTGACACAGCCTTCACCAGACCGGCCTTGGTCTTGTGTGTCTTGAGAGACACCTGGAGAGAGAGAGACGCATTAGGAATGTGTTTGTATGTGCGTTCTAGAACTAGAACGTAATTTTAATGGGAATTTCCCAGGGAACGTGGCTGTGGCATAGCGCTCAGGAACAGTCACAAGGGCGGGTATCTTAAAAGAGACGTGTGGCCATCAGCAACTGTGTGCACAGACACGGACAGATGTGGGGTTCAGTTGAAATTCCAAATCTCCCATCTCAACTGGTGTAGGCGACCAGTCAAACACACAGACCTCGTTCTTGACGCGGCTGGCATAGTTGACCACTCCGACCCGGGTGGCATCGGGCCCGACGTCCAGTCCCTCAATGACCTTGGCCAGGAACACCTTGACCTGCTCAAACTCTGACGGACGCACACTCCTGCTGCTGTCCACAATGAACACCAGGTCTGTTGGACGGGTGTTGCACAGACCTGCCGCTGGAGAGGGGAACAGTAATACCACATATCAGTTATTCATCATCGTTGACTGCAGGTTGGCCAGAATCTGGATAAGAGACGTCAGCCTGTTGGGTCGGATCGGAGTAGCGCGAAAAAGGGGAAGATAAATTGGGGGAAGGAGAGTGAGGCGTGAGGTTGTAGGGAGGGAGGGGAAAGGTAAAAGGGAGGGGGAAATAACGGCAGGGGAGCAGGACGACATGGATGGCGAGTGGGTGGGTGGAGGAGGGGTTGGAGGATGGGTTGGAGGGCTGCTCTGACAGGGAGCCCAGCCGAAGGGAGCAGTGAGGAGGACTCTGGATATAGATCACACAGACCCTGACAGACCCTGATGGGAGATGAACCAAACCAAGTAAAATACACAGGACACAGCAAGCTAGATGGACAGAAAGAAACGAGAGGGGGAGGTGGGTCGAGAGAGTGACGAAGTGAGAGAGTCTAAAAGGATGAGACAAAGGTAGAGGCTTGAATAGATTTGCTCTCTGATGTAACATCACTGACCACCATTCTCTCCCTTCACCTCTATCGCTCCCTCAGTGCAGCAATGTCATACTGTACATCTAACACATACACACACACACACACACACCATCAACACACTGCACACAGGAACAGAGTACTTTCACCAACATAATCATTTCAAACACATTGACACATCTAAATATTTCTGCAACCAGCAACTAACCTTAACTAACTGAACTTCTACAGAACCCCTTCAATGCACACTGACACTCAAGCAGAGTCCTCATCCAGACATAGTGAACAGCTAGCATGTACTTATGTGTCCCTATGTCCTGAATAGCACAGACCCAGCACCACCCTGAAGAATTTACATATCAGACCCAGCACCACCCTGAAGAATTTACAGCTTAGACCCAGCACCACCCTGAAGAATTTACATATCAGACCCAGCACCACCCTGAAGAATTTACAGCTTAGACCCAGCACCACCCTGAAGAATTTACATATCAAACCCAGCACCACCCTGAACAATTTACAGGTTAGACCCAGCACCACCCTGAACAATTTACATATCAGACCCAGCACCACCCTGAAGAATTTACAGCTTAGACCCAGCACCACCCTGAACAATTTACAGCTTAGACCCAGCACCACCCTGAACAATTTACAGCTTAGACCCAGCACCACCCTGAACAATTTACATAACAGACACAGCACCACCCTGGACCACTGACACAGTCCTCCTGTGGGACTTATTTTACTGCTGCATAACCCCCCAACACTCTGATAGACATTGGCCTGGGTTTAGTTGGTCTAGGGTTAGCTGGGCTGAGATTAGCTGTGAGCTAAGGCTCTAAGTTAGTGGCTCCTGAGTCCTGACCCATCATGGTAACCCAAAGTAACATGGTGTACAAAGAAGGGTAAGAGGTTACGGATTAGTGTTAAGGTTTTAGCGAGGGATCAGGGTCAAGAGGTCAGATGGTTCTTACCCATGGCTGCGGCAGTGCGGAGGTCAAGGGGTACAGGGGAGACGGCCAGAGCTCCCATGAGGCTGACCAGCAGGAGGAACAACGGGGGTGAGGCTGCCATGACGACCAAAGGATCCCACAGGAACCGGACTCGCGAAGTGACCGAAAAAAAAATTACCAAAGCACCTGATGAAGAGCAGTCCTGGAGTGGCGTCCGAGCAGAGAGTGACCGTGTGAGGGGAGTAAGGAGGACAGCACACAGAGTGAGAGACCCCAAGTCCCAGCTACTGGTTATCAATGAAACAGCTTCACACTCAGCCCACAGACAGCCCCCTCAGTACTTTTGCCACCAGTGTGTGTGCGTGTGTGTGCGCGCGTGTGTGCATACGTGCAGGGGGGAAATACCTGCTTTGGGAGGACCTAAAAGGATGGGCGGGGAAAAACAAATACACCTTGATATGGGGAGTTTGGAAGTTATGTGTGTCTTAGGGAAGGATGTGTGTGTGCCAGACTGAACCGTGTGCGGTGTGTGTGTTTGGCTGTGTTAGTGTATCCTTCAATAGTGCTGGGGTATGTGTAGTTACTGTTTGAGAGAGAGAGAGAGAGAAAAATTTCTGTCTGGGGTGTCCATATACTGTGTGTGTGTGAGGCTGCATTAGTGTATCCTCTACTAGTGTGCTGTTTTTGTGTAGTTACTGTAAGAGAGAGTGTGTGTGTGTGTGTGTGTCTGAGGTGTACAGACACTGTGTGTGTGTGTGTGTGTGTGTTGTTGCTTGGCTGGTGCACATTTCGAAAGTTGGATTTGGCTAAAGCTCAAATAAACAGCAACATGAATTCCTCTTTTCTCCCCATGTTCCCTCTTTACTGCACACATATCTTTACTGCAGGAAGTTTAACAGCTGCCTTACACAGCATACAGTGTTCCTGTTCGGCTGGGCATGGTGAACGTCTGTGTGTGTGTGTGTGTGTGTGTGTGTGTGCGTGCGTGCACACACACGCACATCATGAGTGCGCTTTTGAGCCGTGTCTAATATAAACTGATTGACAGTAGTTTCATGGGAGTTGGACGTGTCTGTATGTGAGTTCAACCAAATGTGAATGTTCTGAGTGACAAATGTAGAGATGATTGGAGATCTGTCGAGTGAGTGTGTTTGTGTTGTTTGGAGGTTGAGTTTATGAATTTTCATATATTGGCCTAGTGTAGAATTTTTGCTGAATGAGCTCTTTGAGAGCAGTGTGTTTATGTGTGCGTACTGTATGTGAGTCCACTAATAGTACAACCAGTCACCAAAAAATTGCAAAATCTGTGCAATTTTACATTTTGCAAGGATAGTTAGAATTTTAGGCTTAAGAGTTTATGGTTGGTGTTTGGGTTAGAATATGGTTGATGGTGAAGGATTTGTGGTTAAGACAAATGTTTGGGTGGTGGTTGATGTAAGGTTAAGAGAAAATATGATTTTGAGTGGTTAGAACCTTTCTGTTAGGGTCATAAGAATAGAAATACATTTGTGCTGTTACCATTTCCCTGTGTTCCATGTATCCTTCTTTGCTTGTTTTAAATGAAACATGCATCCTTCCCTCAATCCTCTGTAGCAGTCAAGCGTCTTGTCCAAAAAATCAGCCTGTAGAAATAGATGGTTTAAATGTCTGAATTATTTTATTATTCCAGAATATTCCCAGAGTTAAGATTGCTCCCCATATTATGAAAGGATGTCCCCTATCCACCTTATGTCCCCTATGCACTTTATGTCCCTTATCCACCTTATGTCCCCTATCCTCCTTATGTCCCCTATCCACCTTATGTCCCTTATCCACCTTATGTCCCTTATCCTCCTTATGTCCCTTATCCTCCTTATGTCCCTTATCCTCCTTATGTCCCTTATCCACCTCATGTCCCCTATACACCTTATGTCCCCTATCCACCTTATGTCCCTTATCCTCCTTATGTCCCTTATCCACCTTAAGTCCCTTATCCTCCTTATGTCCCTTCTCCACCTTATGTCCCCTATCCACCTTATGTCCCTTATCCACCTTATGTCCCTTATTTGGAGGTACTTTGATATTTGATCATCCACCCAGCCCCTAAGACCAGTAATCCCTTTAAAAAAGAATGCATGTTAATGTTTTAGAAAAATACATTGGTTCTCACAATTAAAATATTGCACGGCAAATTGGCACATACCCTGAAATATAGGAAGAATTATTTACATCTTGAGTCACAAATGACCTTCATTAGAAAAACATCTGGCAAAACTGCCCCTCTTATTTGGACGATTTGGCACCGTAATAAAACTCTCAATTTCACTCAATATGAGCTTCCACTCTCGTGATAGTTGCCCGTGCCAGTTCACCACTGGGACAGTGGGGCAGAGGGGTGCAGGGAGCACGGGTGGTTTTGGGCTGGTGAAAGGTGTCTGGGGGGGTTGGTGAGTCTTTTGAGAAGAGGGTGGAAGTGCTTTATTTATGTATTGACTTAATTTGTTTTGTGGAGTCTTCGTTTTTTTTTTTTTATGTCTTCATTCAACATAGTTCTTTTTTGTTTGTTTTTCTTACAGTTAAAAATGTAAGCAATGTTTATTTGTTTTGCTGTTTCTAATAAAATATATTTGAAACACACACAAGCTCCAAGTCACGCATAAACACTCGCACAAAACTCATACGGACAAAAAAAACCCAGACGAACGTCTCACACACACTCAATACGCACACGTACACACACAGTGGCTGTTGACTTAACAGTGTGGTTAGTACAAAATCTGTCTGGGTAGGTACTGTACAGCCTTCCCTCATATTCCCCTGTCCCCCTCAATCAGAGCTTGTTCAGATGGCGTGTGTGTCTGCGAGGGGAGTTGGGCACGCTGGAATGCAGGGTTGGGTCAGGGTATGTTGGGGGGAATTCTTTTTTTCCTCTGTGTGGGTCTGTGTCCACCAAGACAGTGAAACGAGAACGTTTTACCTCGTTGGGGACGTTTTACCAGTTCCCCATGAGGAAAAAGGCTAATTTTGGGATAGCGGTTAGGTTTAGGGTAAAAGTTACAAGTTGACGTTTATGGTTACAATTAGGGTTAGCTGAGGGTTAGCAGTGCACCACAGTGGTGTTACTTACTGCGTCTCTGTACAGTGCAGCTGCATGACTGTGGCCAGGTGATGAAATCATTATCACAGCACACTGATGGTGCCCAGGGGTCCAGTAGAAGGAGGCTTGGAATTGTCTGAGTGCCGCCCAGGTTGGACACCTGGATATTGGACACGCCGGTTGTCTTGTTGCTCTTCCGTGACATAATGTGGCAGGCCAGACATCTGCCACCAGCAAGTGTGTGCCACTGTGGTTTTCTGGTAGTGAGCACTGTGATAAGAAGCGGTAAGACTCACTGAGATGTATGATTCAAAGGACATGTTTTTTTTCTTTGGGGAGGGGGGGGGGGGTTAAGGTTCAGGGTTATGAGTTAGCAAAAACAAAAATGTTTTATGGGAATCAAGTTTGGGGTCCCAACAAAGACCGTATAATAGTAAAATGTGTATGTGTGCCTTGTTGATTTGTGATGGAAGGTGCTCACTATATTAGCTCACGATAAGCATGGTAAAAGAGAGCGAACAGAGAGAGGAGGATGAGGAGAGAAAGATAAGAGGGATGAAAAGGATGTAAGGGATGAAAGGATGACTACACAGCCTCTCTATTTCTACCTCTGTCATCCGATCTCAGATCCCAGATTGTTGTGTTGCTAGTAGTTTGTCCTGGCCCGGATTGGTCAGAGTCCACTAACCTGGTATACCAGGTCAAAAAACATCTCTTATAAATGATGCTTCAGGTGACATTTAGCAAAATTATTGAAAAATCAGTGCGCACACACAAAGATATACACACACAAGCTCTAAACATACATTCACACACACACACACACACACACACACATACAGACACACAAAGCCTGACTGTATTTGAGGAATGAAAAGCTTCTTCATGTACAGGTTTCTAGACTGAAAGTGCATGTGTGTGTGTATGCATGTGTGTGTGTGGAAAGATTGCATGGATTTCTTGTTAGACCACAACCATAAATATTGAAACAAGTCCCCTTTTTATCGTCTCAGAATACTAAATAAATATTGACGCGACTGGAACGGACCGGACCGAGGCATCTCCCATCCCCCCAGTCTCACACACACACACATCAATTCCCGCTACAACTGGTGGCTATATTTCATCCATTTCCACTGGGGGCCAAGTGGACAATAGACATACTGTCACCTCCAAATGTATTGGCACCCTTGACAAAGATCACCAAAAAGGCTGCATTAAATAAACAACCTGGGTAATGAGCTATACTGTCATTTGGAATATACTGGGCTTCATTAAAGATTCAGTGGAAATAAACCAAAATAACGTATTTCCAAAAAACATGAATTGCCACCCTTCTTTTCAGTACTGCGCACCCGTGCAAAGAAAATGGGACTGAATGTTTTTAGGAGATTGGAGAACACATTGGAAGACCTCTGAGACCATACATCCACCTAGAATCTTTACAGAACCTTCGCGAGCCTATAATATGTGATAGTTTTACAACGACTAGTTCGTGGACACTGCAGTTAAACCTCCAGGACTGACAGGTATCTCTCAGGATGACTGTTGGTGAGATTCGGTCAGTTACTGGGGATGAGAGCAAGGCTTCGTTTGTCAATTCTAACATGCATGTTTTACCCTCCATAAAATGAGCCATCTGGAGTTGGTATCTCCATTTTGAACCTGTAGATGTATATGAATCCACTGGTCCTTCAAAAAAAATTACTTAAAGATTCTTTATGAGCTTAGATTAATTATCATCTTGTTTTATTCCAATATTTGTAAACAAAAAAAACTATAGCAGGGCTGTTGTCTTCAGCTTTCTCCAGCATAAGAGCTATTCTTTTCTCACCCTTTCAACTTTCCCATGTCCTTAGTATACATGGTATCTATAGTGCGCTACGTTTTCCGTCATTCAACCTTGTAAAATTGAGGCTAATAAACAACTCTTAACAACTCTAACTTAATATTGCATCGGCAATAGGAAAGCCAGACTCAGTTAGTGCGAAATAATATCATTACTCTGAACGTACGTATACGTACTGAATAATGTTTAAATCTGCCGGTATGTTACATTATGCTAACCGTAAACTGTACGCCTTGAAAACGGCATAGCCCAGTTTTGGGACGTAACAGCAATGTGGCGAATTAGGACAATTGGGTCTATTGATTACACAAGTGGAAATTACTGATATTTAAAACAATAGATCCAAAGCGATGCATATTGGGGGGTGTCAGGGTTAAAGGGTTCTGGGCTTTTCAGTCTTTTTCGTGGGTGTCAAATTGACCATTGACCCATGACCCCCCTGTCCCCTCAAATACGCCCCTGAATAGATCTGTAAATAATCGATATTATCTTCAAGTTATTTTATTAACAAGTCATGGTTGTGACATTTTTCAACGAGCTATATGCATCAAAACGCACGCATATTGTGCCAAGCTTTATAGCGCTTTAAGCTATACCAGCAAATCAGTCATAGTTATACCGTTGTAGCACTTACAAATATTCCACCAAAGCTAGCTACTGTTCATAAGTAAGACTTGTAAACAAACGTAGCGGATTTGTAAAACTTCATTCAAGTCTACTTTATGGCAAGCTGGTTAGAATGTATTCTCTGGAACTGTTCGGTCATTATTTTAATGTAGATGATGAACCGGGATGTCTGGCCACCCTAGCCTAAGTGTCAGTATTCATTAGTAATTACTTTGAGTCGTAACAGAAACCTATAATTTGATTGTATACTAGACTGGTTTGTTACTGTTTGCTTGGACCAGTAACCAGCAACAGCTACGTATTAGTTGTTGTATAGACTACTGGTGACTAGCAAGTTCCAAGTAAAACATGTTAACGTCGTGCCACCATTATAGGCTACCATGGGCATGCTAATCATTATAGATTTTTAAAAACGAAATATTATTTTCAATATGAGAAAAAAAACGTGTGCTTGGGGAGGATGAAATTCTGCGATGTTGCAGCAACCTTACATTTTTCAGTAAGAATTCTATTTTAAAACTGGACTAACAGCGGTTTCTTGTACATAGTCACATGATTGATCAATAAAAATCCGCTGTGTTTAGGTTGGATTTCTGTAGTCCTGTCCTTCTGAATCAAGTTTTAGCCTAAGTTTAATTATAAACGAAATGTTATAACATTCATATATTCTTCCACAAGACGATGGGCTCTAAATAGAAATGACTGCTTCGTTTACCCTGGAAGTGAGGAAGTTGCAACCGAGAGAGAGACGCATCTAGTGGTGCCTGGATAAACGCGTATACTCTAAAAACGCTCTGGCAACGGGAAGGTACAGGGTGAAGAATTTTATGAGAAAAAGTGACCTGCACTTCGAAGATTGAAGAACACGAATCCCATATGGGTCTTTCGGTAATGGCAACTTAAGCCATACTGTCCAAATAGGTTTAGTGTGCCTACCGTTAAAACGATAAATAAATCTGTAGGAATTAAAGATGCTACAAACTTGACTTTTGGCCACTGGTTGTAAAAGTGGCGCTCTCCAACCCAAAACGGTTCCTGAAAACAGTACGTCATGAATGTGCCGATTTGCAACAACAATGTCGCATTGGCGCACCATGTCATCAAAATCACAAATTTTCCAACTTGAAATTCCATGGCTAACTGATGTATGATAGATTCTACTTATAGATCATGCACATTTGAACAGCATATTACACATCCAACCCAAACCTAGGAAGCTGAAAAAATTATTATGTTAATCACAAAATTCCCAGACTGCATCTTTAATTCGTAAAATAATTGTATTATAAGTCACACTTTGGAAGCTAAAACATATATATCGTCCTACATACAATTTTAACTTTATAAAATGCATAAAGAACATTTGGATACCACTTTTGAGGTAGGCTGTATGGGCCTTGGTATTATACGTGTATCTGCGCTTAATATGTGCAGGCTTGGGACAGTCCCGGTTAGTTTTCCCTCGTAAGATAGCTTCGCTGTCAACGTTTCTAACCCTGAAATACCGTATTTGTAGCTTCAAAATCGTACAACAAATGCTTTGATATCCACAGTGGTACCAGGCGGTGGAGCATTACTGGCTAGGAAACTTGTTGTGCGGTATGTCAATACTCCTGACTGCGTGGATGAGCTATTGAAATACATTGAAACCAAAGAGAGCTGTTCCCGTAAAACTGATCTACAATGGAAGTTTTGTTTTAGTTTTTAAGTATAGATATGTAGCCTACTGGTTGTTTTTAATTGATGACTAATGGTCAGATGTTGCTGGAATTTAAGATAATTGGGTTGAGATTTCAAAGACAATAATGGTTAAACAATGGTGGAATAATCTCACGGCCATTAAATAGCTGGGAGCATGCTGTGTCTGATACATGTGAAGGGTGTTTTGAGTGGAACACCTCAAAATTGCATGCAGCTTTCAAAAATGTTGTATCTCACATTGCGCATTCTAACAGTTGGAGACAGAATCAGGGGCAGGAAAACACTTTCACTGTTTCAACAGCTGATTCCTGCTCTGAATTTGATGTATTTTAGCAGACACTCCGATCCTTTTTTTTGTCCAAGCACCCAGTTGGGAATCGAACAACCCAGGCGTTGCAAACTCCATCCTCTACCAACTGAGCGTCATGGAATCACCATTGAGCTCATTGCGCTGCAATTCAACAAGCACTTAAGGTTCGTCAAAAACGATCTTGAACTACTGTATGTTTGATTTCCTAGCCAAAAAGAAAAACGTAACTTCCAGCACCATAATTACAGCTCATGACTGTTTAAATAAGGCCACATTTTACTATTTAACATTTGGAACGTTTTGTAGAAGGTGAATAATCTACGATTTATTAGGAACATGCATGCATGGTCAGGAAATGTTTGCCTGTTCCGCCCCCGCCTTGTGATCTAAGCAAGCTCGGTTTCACACTGGGGATATCCTGGAAAAATGTATCACAAACCTAAAACTACATGAAGGGTCCCTCTCCTAAGATATGCACACAATCTGACTATTGAGATTAACACACAAACATAGATGTGCAGATAAACATCACACAAACACACTCACACAGATAAGCACACGCATTACATGTAGTAGAAATGTTCTGACAGTGCCTTCTGAGAGTGAATAGGACTCCATAGGCCTCTACTGCCGGAACCAACTAAAGTGTGTGTGTGTTTGTTCTGTGGACAGCAGACATTGCTCTCACCAGATTTTGTGTAGGTTCCAAAGTGTGTGTGTTTGTGTTTGTGCCCTGAGCCTCTCCAGCCAAAAGCAACAGCTCACTGCCCAGTGAACAGGAAGAGAGACGTCCATTAAAAAACCTAAACACTGTTACATAACTAACTCCTCTGTTCACACACACACTTTCCTCCCTCACACACACACACACACACACACACACACACACACACACACACACACACACACACACACCCTTTCCTCCCTCATACACACCTACACCCTTTCATCCCTCATACACACCTACACCCTTTCCTCCCTCATACACACCTACACCCTTTCATCCCTCATACACACCTACACCCTTTCATCCCTCATACACAGCTATACCCTTTCATCCCTCATACACAGCTACACCCTTTCATCCCTCATACACAGCTACACCCTTTCATCCCTCATACACAGCTACACCCTTTCATCCCTCATACACAGCTACACCCTTTCATCCCTCATACACAGCTACACCCTTTCATCCCTCATACACACCTACACCCTTTCATCCCTCATACACAGCTACACCCTTTCATCCCTCATACACAGCTACACCCTTTCATCCCTCATACACACCTACACCCTTTCATCCCTCATACACACCTACATTAGCTGTCTCAATCCTACGCTCCACCCTTTCTCCGCTCCACCCATCCAGGGGATGCACAAAAAGGAGACAATATCTGAGAGAACGAGGGGATGGCAGTGCTACACAGGTCTGTTTTTAGCGTGCACACAAACACACACACACACAAAACAAATCTGGGACAGTTTGATTACTGGAAATCACAATGTGCAACATGGAGGTAACATGGGACCCTTTCCGACAGATAGGCTACTCTGTGGCTACTTAGGTCTAAAGATGATGTCTCGCTCAATGTGTATTGGACTGGGATGAGCGGAGACTTTAGAAGTCTGCTTCTGTAGATCCTTCCAACTCCATAAACAGAATCAGAAAACATTAAAAAAATATATCCCACACTTGCTCCAAAATAATTCCATTATCACCAGCAACAGCACTTGTTCAATGGAGTTGGCCTTCCATGTTGCACCTTATGGTGCTGCGAGAGTTTCACGTTGCTAGAGTGAACAGAAAATGATATTTACATATTATGTTAATGTTACTTAAATGTAATTGTTTTCACAACTGATGTAGTCTTAGTGAACACAAAGTTTGAGATGACAAAAAAACCAAAAAAGAGTAGCACAAACAAAAAACACATAAGCAACCAGTTCAATGGTATGTAACAAGCCTTTATTAACAACCTGAACAGAACCCCCAAACTATTAACCGTGAATCAAAAAATAGGTGACACACATACAAACCTTTAACATACACTAACATAAACATACATTGATATGAGAACAAAGAGAGCAGACACACACACACACACACACACACACACACACACACACACACACTAGTTCTGTCAGAAGTGTATAGGGGAGAAGTCACAGTGGAAATGGCTGCTGTGTATCTGGGGAGGGCTCTCAGTCTCCGCCTTCACGATGGCCGGGGGGTCCGGCGAGGCCAAGGGCGGCGTGGGGCGTCGGGGCTGTAGGGTGACGGCTCCTCTGGGGTGGGGGAATCGCAGGCTAGAAACTGAGGGCAGGACCTGGGCTGAAGTGTGTGTGGTTCTCTGGGAGTGTGTGTGAGAGCGGGGGTAGTAAGGGGCTGGGGCATAGGAGGAGGGGGGGTCCCGACCCCCCAGTGTGCTGTTACGTTGCTGAAACACGGCTGGCTGGCTGTACATCTGATCCCACGGGCACGGCTGGTACGCCGTGAGGCCTCCTGGACGCACACAATTTGCTTGTTAACGTCAACCTCAGAATCAGCCAAGCCCAGTGGAGCCGGTTCGGATGTGTGTGATCCTGGCCTGACTGACATTTTTGTCTCAACAACAAAAAATACTATTTCGGCTTAAGGTAAAACGTGCATTTAAAGTTAATGATAGAAATTATGTTAATTTTTGGTTAAAGCATTAGGGATTAAGTTAGGTTACATTTAAGTATAACAGGTAAATTTTTTGAGGTTAAGGTAGATTACATGGATAGGGAAAATGAGGAATACTTTCTCTGGTCCCCAAGAATATCCAGGAAGTGACTCACCATGTATCCCAGACTGCAGTAGGATCTGTCCTCCTCCAGGCTGTGTTTGAAAGTAGGTGTGGCCTCCCGCTCCATAGGTCACCACCCCGGGCCCGCACCCTGGGCCAAAAGTGAGGAACGAGGTGGGGAGGGCATTGCCCTCGGGAGGTTTGGGAGTGAGGTAGGGGGAGGGGGTGAGGTAGGCCAGGTGGGAGGGCTGGGGCTGGAGCTGGTAGGAGACTGTTGTGCCACCCTGGTGGCTGGAGGTCAGGTAGTGCTGAGGGTCTACCTTCATTGAGCTGGTGGTCAGGGGATCACTGTTATAGTCAAACGGACAACTGGGAACATAAAATATACACACGCACGCACGCACACACGCACGCACACACACACACACACACACACACACACACACACACACACACACACACACACACAAGCTGATTTACCCAATGTCATCATATGTCACTTGTTAGTGCCACTCTGTCCACGTATGTCCATCTTATGTCATCTAATGTCTTCGTAGTTGCTACATTTTGTTCATTCTTATGCTTAATGCCTATCAAGGAGCAGCGGGCCAGATCCAAAACCCACGCCATAGCAGAACATGTGTACCAGAGGCAGCAGGTCACACCAATGGACCGCCCTAGACCACAGCTGTGTGCAGTACTTAAGAGCTGTTATAAGACACCCCCTTCTGCCTGTTTCATGTCACACTTACCCAGCGTCTGTCTGTGAGGGGTGAACGTGAGGATTGGACTCCAACACATCCATGAACAGAGGCGATGTCGGGGTGGGTGTGGGCTTGGGCGTTGGTGGAGGGGGGGTGTGGGTGGGGTTGGCAGGGTTCATGAAGGTAGCCAGGAGGGGGAGGCTGGCGCGTCGTAAAGGAGGTGGGCTGTACATGATGGGGGGTAGATGCTCCACTGGCGGTAGCCCCACATCGCCTCCTCCTCCGGATCTGCCTGGGAGGCCCAGAAAGACACAGACATCGACAAACACCAGTTGACAAGCACTTTTGAGGTTGACGCACACAAACATTACATCCTGTTGACATAAACCTGAGAAAACTTAGGTTATGCTGATCAGGATACCGTGAAATGTAAACATCTTGTCTGGTTTACAGTAATATTTACATAGTTTGCACAGACTCAGTTTCACGTACTATCATGTGTTTTCAAACATCAGGCTACCTGCACAGTAGCTAATTTAGCCGGTAAACTCCTTTACTGGACCACTGGCTTAGTCTACCGTCAGACCCAATAGGTTTCTGCTTAACATTTCACAAGCCATTTGTTCTTAATCTTCACTGATCAGTCAATGGAAAGAACACATTTGTAATCTAGCGGGCAAGTTGGCCATTTCATTTCAGACACTCAAAGACATGTTTTTCAAGACAACATTCTGCAGAACTTAATCTTATATTACAACAAAGTTTGTAATATATTCAAAAAAAAAGTTTGGGCGCTATCAAAAATGTTAAGAAAAACAGAATGCAATGATGTGCAAATCATTTAAACTCTATATTCAATAGAAAATTGTACAAAGACAACATATCAAATGTTGAAACTGAGAAATGTTTTTGTTTTCTTGAAAAACATATGCTGACTGGGAGAGGGGCAACAAAAGGCTGGAAAAGGTGTGTAATGCAAAAAATAAAAACCTGGTGGAACATCTCACAACTAATTAGGTCAATTGGCTACAGGTCAGTAACACGAAGCAGGCGACTACATCTTGTCTGAATGACCTTTGACCTGTCGCACTCACTCCCACGAACATGAAGTGTTTCGAAAGACTAGTCCTGGCCCACCTTAAGTCTTGCTTCCCCCCAACACTGGATCCCTACCAGTTTGCCTACTGGTTGAAGATTCTACAGAGGACGCCATGTCCACAGCTTGACACTCTGCCCTGACCCAAATGGACAAAACCAACACCTATGTGAGAATGCTATCCATAGACTTTAGCTGAGCAATCAACAAGATCATCCCCTCTAGGCTGGTCAACAAACTCCATGACCTGGGGATCAGCCCCTCTCTCTGCATCTGGACCCCAGTCTGTCAGGTTAGACAACTTCCCCTCCTCCACCCTGATCCTGAACACGGGTGTTCCACAAGGCTGTGTGTTGAGCCCCTTCCTGTACTTCCTCTTCACCCACGACTGCGTTCCTGTACACAGTTCCAACACCATTGTGAAGTTTGCAGACGACACCACGGTGGTAGGACTGATGAGTGACAATGACGAGTCAGCCTACATGGAGGAAGTCAAGCGCCTGGCGGCATGGTGCACTGACAATAACCTGGCCGTCAACGCAAAGAAAACCAAGGAGCTCATTATGGATTACAGGAAGTCTAAAGGCTGCAGCCACACCCCAGTTCTCATCTCAGAGGGCCTCTCCTGGACCCTCAACACCTCAGCCCTGGTCAAAAAGGTGGAGCAGCTCCTGTACTTTTTGAGGAGGCTGAAGGCCCGTCTGAAGGCCCGTCTGTCCTCGAAGATCCTTGTGAACTTTTACCGCTGTACAATCGAAAGCATTCTGACTAACTGCACCACAGTGTGGTTTAACGGTTGCTCAGTTGCCGACCAGAAGGCCCAGCAACGGTTGGTGAACACCCCCCCCAGAACATCACTGGTGCTCCCAGCCATATTAGACCTCCAGTGCAAGCGGTGTCTGCACAGGGCCCGCGGGATCATCAGGGACCCTTCACATCCGTGCCACAAAGTGTTTGCCCTCCTTCCATCAGGCTGGGGTACAGGTCTCTATGTTCTCACACCAGCAGGCTCAGGAACAGTTTCTTTCCATCTACAGTAACCCTGCTTAACTCTATGACCCGGAGAACTTTGTGACCCATCACTAACCACACCCCCCCACCTCTCAGGGACCTTGTTGCACTACTCCCTTTGTACTACTCTAACACTGCTTTGGAAAGTCTGATAGTTTTCAGTTGTTACAGGTGCGAGTCTACCTCTGGAACCTTCCTGCTGCTATCCCTGCATTTCAGTTGCAAATGCACCTTGTACATTTAGTTTGCCTCTTTGCACAATTATTATTGCCATCGTGCTTGCATTTCTACAGTTGCTACATATTCATGTCTACCTTCGGGGACCTCATTGCTGCTATCTCTGCATTACCCGCACAACTATTATCCCACTTGTAACATTCATTTTACTTAATACTTGTACATTTTCTGCCCTCCTCTATTTGCCTTAATTGCACATTTTGTATTGCCATTTGTACTGCATTTGCACATCTATACATTCCACTTGTAATATACATATCCATATATTATATTATACTTATATACTTGTAAATCTTTCTGCACTCTTCTAGTTGCACTTCTGGTTAAATGCTAACTGCATTTCGTTGTGCTGTACTTGATCAATGACAATAACGTTGATTCTAATCTAATGATTTTGTATGAAAAGAGCATCCCAGAGAGGATGAGTCTTTCAGAAGTAAAGATGGGGAGGGGTTCAGCACTCTGTGAAAGACTGCATGGGCAAAAAGTGCAACAATTTAAGAATAATGTTTCTCAACATAAATTGCAAGTTAATACTCTACCATGCAACGAACAAACCATATATAAACAAACAAATGCTGCCCCCTTCTCAGGGCCCACATCCAGCTTGTTATCAGAGCATAGCATTGGCTTCACAGATGTGCGAGTCACCAGAGCATGGGTGTCTTGCACATCTGTGAAGCCACCATTAATGTTGAACAATATATACAGGTTTCAGAGCAACATATGCTGCCATCCAGACAACATATTTTTCAGGGAAGGTCTTGCTTATTTCAGCAAGACAATGCCGAACCACATTCAGCACGTATCACAACAGGATGGCTCTGTAGTAAAAGAGTCCTGGTGCTAAACTGGCCTGTCTGTAGTCCAGACCTGTCACCCACTGAAAACATTTGGCGCATTATGAAACTAAAAATACAACAAAGGATAGCCCGATCTGTTGAGCAGCAGAAATCCAATATCAAGCAAGTATAGGAAAACTTCAAAACTACAGCCATCGGTCTCCTCAGTTCCCAAACGCTTACAGAGTATTGTTAAAAAAAGAGGTGATGCAACACAGTGGTAAACATGCCCCTGTCCCAATTTTTTTGAAAAGTGTTGCTGGCACTAATTTCAAAATGGGCATGTATTTTTCCAAAAACAATAACATTTCTCAGTTTCAACATTTGTTGTCTTTGTAATATATTCAATATAGGGATAAATGATTTGCACATCATTGCATTCTGTGTTTTTTTTTTAGCATTTTACCTTGCGTCCAGACTTTTTTGGAAACAGAGTGGTAGGCTATATGAGAGATTATCCATGCAGTCAGTGTACAGATTTTAGGTACTCTTCCATTTTAATGAGAAACACTGTTCATTCATGAGCTACTTGTGAACCGCATAAAAGCTGATTCCCACGGAGACCTTAAGAAAGACATGAGCTAGAACACTGTGCGCACGTAAACATGGTCATTGACTGCCGCCTACCTGTTGGGCTGGAGGAGAGGCTTGTCAGCAGGTTGCCATAGGAGGGGAGGGCCTGGGTGGTGGGAGGGAGCGGTAGGGAGAGACCAGGAGGAGGCGGGAAGGTTGCGGTCTGTCCTAGGACCATCCTGTACGCATGATATCATAATCACCAACAACCTTCAGCTGGAAACTGTTTAGTTTGGCCATTATCGCCAATGCTGAGGGCTTAAACTAGTAACATTGCATGGACTTTCTGCACCAATAGGGGTCAAATATAAGATAGTACTGTTACGGTTATTCCAGTTACTGGTCAAAGATAGTGAATGTTCTTCAAAGATAGTAATTGCGTGTTTCTTTAGTGAACAAAATTTTAAGTATTAGACGGACCATCAGAACTACACAGTCTAACAATGACACTGTACCGTCACAACGACCACCAAGACATAACTTGGTTATTATGTCACAATTTAATACAATTGATCAAAAATCCCTAGAAGAAACAGTTCTACATCTTAAAGCTTCCACATCTTGTCTCGATACACTGCCATCAGTATACTTTTTTATAACTATTTTTAACTCTATAACAATGGATCTACAGCAAATTGTTAATGGCTCTCTGCAAGCAGGCATTGTCCCAACATCCCTAAAAACAGCTGCCATTAAGCCTCTATTAAAAAAGGGTCTTAAGTTGAAGTTTATAAATAAACTTAATAAGCTGTACATTTATAAATAAACTTGCTTGCTTCTGGTATAATGATCCAGCTGGCCCAAGTTATTGATCTGAATACATACAGAAATGTGCCTTAAATATGATGTTTTTCCCACTCATTAAAAATGAATTCCCCCCACCACAGATTCTTTTGGTTTACTTCCTCTGATGTCATCTTGCCAAGTTCCTGTTTACACATGCACACTTCCTTCCTGTTTACACATGCACACTTCCTTCCTGTTTACACATGCACACGTTACTACCGGATATTTAAGTTAGGGGGATGGAAAATTATAGAAACGTCTCTTCATTTAAAAAAAGAACATTGTTTTGGTGGTAAGAGTGGCCAACATGCTTTAGCAGGATGACGCCAGGAGGTGTTTTTTGTTATAAACTGAGTAAGGACGCACAACATCTTGGCATGTAACTAGTAGTGTAGTGAATTACTCTCCCCAGTGAGGAACGAGTAAAGTCATCCATTATCGCTGAAAGAAGAAACTAATAGTATGGGGAAGTTGCAAATTGCCTGGAAAACAACATCACTTGGGTCGGATATAAAATGTTTTTTTTTTTCCCCCATATGTGAGCAGACACGTCTGAGGTGACCTGGTGTGTGGGTGTGATGTCAGAAGGGGGGCAGGATTGGGGTTGGTATCCTGGGAGCTGGTGTAGGTCGGTTTTGGTTCTGGCTTAACTGCAGAACGTCCGGCCTTCCTCCATTTTGCCCTCCGGTTCTGAAACCACACCTGCGATGGACGACGGAGACAGACGGACGTTAAGGGGAAGAGTGAGGGGCAGACGACACGAGAAGGAAAGGACAAATACAGTTAGATCTGGAAATAACTGGACGGTGACACAAGTAATTTGAGGGTATTCACATCCAAAAAGGGTTTAGGATTTACAGCTCTTTAATATGTATCCCCCTCTTTTTCAAGGGACCAAAAGTAATTGGACAATTGACACAAAAGCTGTTTCATGGACAGGGTATTCCTTCGTTATTTCTTCATCAATTAAGCAAGTAAAACGTCTGGAGTTGATTCCAGGTGTGGCATTCGCATTTGGAAGCTGTTGCGGTGAACCCACAACATGCAGTCAAAGGAGCTCTCAATGTAAGTGAAACAGGCCATCCTTAGGCTGCAAAAAAATTTGACAAACATTCATCAGAGAGATAGCAGGAACATTAGGAGTGGCCAAATCAACAGTTTTGTACATTCTGAGAAAAAAATAGCACACTGGTGTGTCTTAAAAATCCTTTCCATGGTAAAGAAAAACCCTTTCACAACATCCAGCCAAGTGAAGAACACTCTTCAGGAGGTAGGCATATCATTTTGCAAGTCTTCCATAAAGAGACGACTTCACAAGAGCAAATACAGAAGGTGGGTGTTTTGTAACAAGGGTTTTGTTAATACATTGATTGATTGATTGAGGTGCAAACCATTCATGAGCCTCAAGAACAGAAAGGCCAGATTAGACTTGGCCAAAAACATTTAAAAAAGCCAACCCAGTTCTGGAACAGCAACAGCAAGATCAACCTGTACCAGAATTATGGGAAGAAAAAAGGCTTGGAAAAAAGGCTTGGAACGGCTCATGATCCAAAGCATACCACATCATCTGTAAAACACGGTGGAGGCAATGTGATGACATGGCCATGCATGGCTTCTAATGGCACTGGGTCACTAGTGTTTATTGATGATGTGACAGAAGACAGAAGCAGCCGGATGAATTCTAAAGTGTATAGGGATATATTGTCTGTGTATGAATAAGGGGACTGTGTATGAAAATGGTTGCAATTCCTAAAGGTTTCATACGATATTTTTGTTCAACCCCTTTAATTAAAGCTGAAACTCTGCACTTCAATTGCATTTCGGTTGTTACATTTCAAATCCATTATGGTGGCGTACAGAGCCAATATTATGTTAACTGTGTTAGTGTCCAAACATTTCCAGACGTAACTGTATTTACTTCAAATCCTACGTCGTTGTGCAACATAAAGTGAATTTAGGTCAAAGGTTGCCAACCCTCCTCAAGAGCACTAACCATGATTCTCTGGGGCGTGACGCCCACCATGGTGGCAATTTCCTTCCTCTTCTCTCCGTCTGGGTAGTGTTCCTCCTGGAATAGGCCCTCCAGTTGCTCCAACTGGTCTACATACACACACTCAGGTTAAACAAAGGAAATACTGTAGCTCATGTGATACACGCACACGCTAACACGCGCACTCTTCTCACCCGTGCTGTAGAGCGTGCGTGTCTTTTTCTTGGTCATTGGTGGCAACGGTGTGGGGTCTCCCATGGTTACGGCTGGCAACAGGGGGAGAGGAACCTGGCTACGACCCCGGGTGTTGTAGCGAATTGAACGGCGAGTTGAGTACACTCGAGTCAACTTCACCTGTGAAACAGCAGAGAGAGAGAGTGTGTGTGTGTGTGTGTGTGTGTGTATTTTCATTATATTCCGTATCAAACTGATCCAAGTACATGTTCTAGAGGCAGTGCTTTACTTGGGCATTCCAGTACTTGACTTGGGCAAACAGCATTTCCGATTCAATTTCTAGGCAAAAGAGCTGTCATGGACGTCTGGGATAGGCTAGAACATAGTTCTGTCAGATCCTGCACTTATTTCATCCCAAGTGCAGGGTAGAGGTAACATTGTCCTCAGGCTATGGGCATTTAAATGAGTGACTAATATTCTATGGGAGTGACCTTCATGAGTAAAGTATATTTCATCCTTTGATTTTTGTGAAAATACTGTGAGACGTAAACTAACACGTCATGTCTAGGCTTGCCTGAGCCAGGCACTTCACACAGCAAGACAACCAAAGGGCTAACAGTCCACACCACTGAATACAATGTTCCGTAAAGTAGCTACCTTGCTACTTAGTAACATCATTTTATCACAATTTAGGATTTCTAATCCCATAGTCGGTGCAGCATAAAGAAAGCTCAGCTGTCCCACAATAATGTTACAAAATGTGTTTGTGCTTGGTTGCACCAAACACATGGGGGAAGGTGTATATGATTGGTTGGTTGACAAAGCCAATTGAGCCAATGTCTATCATGCCAGGAAGCTGTCACTGACTCATATTGGCTAATGAAGGCCAAGTTTGATGGACAGTTCCACCCAACCTTCCATGATCGTCTGGGGACATTATTAGTTCAGGGGTTGTGTGAATTTTATAGGACACTGGGATGGATTATATTGTAATGCATTACAATGCATTACAATCACATTGCTTTAGAGAGTAATCTTGTTTTGTCTGTCTTACCTGTAGGTTTTGGGTGGAAGGGGGAGGCGGACTGACACTGTGGGGGCGCTTCACCCCCTTGGGTTGAAGGGGTTGGGGGTGAGGTGGAGGCTGGGTTGGAAACAGGACAGGCCCAGAGGGACAGAAAAACCCAAATCCAGAGCTCAGGTACCCAGAATCCTCATGGGTGGTGGTTGTCATGCTGAAAGGCTCAGTCACTATGCCAAGGAAGTCAAGAGGCAGAGCTGACTCCATCACTCCTTCCTGCTTCCTTTCTTCTTCTACCTTCTCCTCTCCATCCCTCTCTCCAATGTCCTTCTTCTCTTCATCCTCATTCGCTCTCCAACCCTGAATATCCACCACATTCTCATCTACTTCTTCCTCCATCCTTCCTTTCCTTTGTCTCAGTAGCCTCTTATCCATTTGTCGAACCTCATCTATTGCTCCAACCTCATCCATCCCTCCACCCTCATCTATTACTCCAACCTCATCCATCCCTCCACCCTCATCTATTACTCCAACCTCATCCATCCCTCCAACCTCATCCATCCCTCCAACCTCATCTATTGCCCTAACCTCATCCATCTCTCCACCCTCATCCTCCACCTCACTTTCCTCTTCTATTTCTTTTATTACATCCTCATTCATCTCTCCATTCCTCTCCTTCTCTGGTTCTACATTTTCTTCCTCTTTCTCCTGTTTTCTCTCTCTTTCTTCCCTCTGTCCTTCATCCCATTTGTCTCTCTCTACCAATGCTTCTCTTCCAGAGTAGTCTCCATGGTAACTCTCCTCCTCTTCAGCCTCCTGTTCCTCACACAGGAGGCTTGGGCAGTCTGTATGCAGCCACACAGAGCAACTTAGGATGACATGACACTATCGTAACCCAACATAACACAGATAGCATGATGAAGTGGTAAAATGTTCAAACAGACATGATGAGGCCAAGCACTACCACACCTGTGCATTAATTAGCCCAAACTGGAAAAGCTTATAGCGAGCTAAAATATGTCTCATTCATATTAGAACCATAGAAATAGAATCATAGACAGGTTAACATCAGAGCCACTATACATCAGAATGGGGTCATTTGTCATCCATCTTACCTGGAACCCCTTCTAAGCCAGCAACAATCAGAACACATGACAGAGGAGACACATAAAGTCTTATAACTGTTATATGTCCTTAGTAGGATACAGAAAAACATAGATGCATAGCATAGGGATGATATCGCAGACACAGATTAAGTCTTGTTCAGGACAAAAAAAGTCTAGGTCAGTGGAGAACTTAATTTACACAATCATAGCACTTAAGTGACCTTAAGTAAGAAACTTCTTATTTTAAATTGTCTTAAACAAAAAATAAATTTTAGAGTGAAGAAACAAAAATGTGATACAAAAGTAATTGATTAATTCAAGAAAATTCATAGACTCAACTCTATTGAGCTTGACTTTTTTTTTTACAAGACTAGTTCTGCTCGTTTCAGGTCCTGTCGCAATGTCTCAATGTGCCACAACATTTCGTTCTGGACTTGGTCTCAGGTCTGAAGTCCACGATTAGAGGGTTGAAATGAAAAAACTAGTGGAATTGGAACAGTCCAGCATAAAAGGCAAGCATACGTAGTCTTTTTAGCCAGGTTTTGTTAACATTGATCATGCACACTGATTTTGCCAAGGGGTAAGAGGCCTTGTTCAACAGACAACTGGAATGCTACCATCTCAAACGTTCTCCATGTTAACATTATGACTCTGACAGTGGTTCAGTAAGGCACAAAATATAATAATATAACCAATATATAAGTCGCACATGCGATATATATTACAGAAGTACTCTAAATTCATTCAAGTGTAAAGATTTATTGACAAAGCGTTTTGACTCAAACATAAATACAACACTGAAATACACAAGACAGATAGTACCCTGTCTGTAATAAAATTAACAAGCATTTACTCTCATTCCTAAACCATCAAATATAGACTTGCATCTCAGGCCACTTCCTTACAAATCTTAACCCAAGCCAACACAACTCTCAGCCAGTTCAGAACTAATTTGCCACGTGGGAAGAGATAGTGGAGCACAGATGTCTAGGTACACTGAAGTAAAAACCTGTCCGACAACGCCATCTGGTGATCATTAGCGCGACTTGATTGACAAACATTATTAGAAGTATAATGACATGTTGCGAATTAAGTTATGTTGCGTAATTTAGCTACCTAGTCATTTAAAATAATGGATAATATAAGTAGTTAGCTTCCTTGCTAATTTCTTTAGGCTAGATAAAATACCTTTGAATAATATAAATATATGATTTCATATTGGTTTTCTGCAGTAGAATTTAGTATTTGTCCTCAAAATTATCACCAACGGCATTGTCTGGTGCCGGGTATAATGACGGGCCTATTTGAGTGAACTATATTTCCAAACTGCTGCTTAATATCTATGAGTTGCCTAAGACTGCCCATCAAAACAGAGTACCTACAATTAATCAAACTTAAATTGAGCAAAACATCAACTAGAAAGCTACTGTGGTTCACTAGAACAATTTAAGAGTTAACTAATTAGTTGAGAACGCGTTAATTGAGCAATGAAACAATAAATCAATTAATTAAACCACGCAAAATAGTGTGTTAATTTCGTCCTCACCGTATTCGTCAGCTGACTCGCACTTTTCATCCATAAGGAACCTGCTTTTACAAGCATTAAACTCTAAACTAGCAATTTGTTCAATGATAAAGTCGAACAATTGATGGGAGAGTTTCTCTGTTTTGAGGCAAGTGTTAAAGTTGATTGACAAACTAGCTTGGGGTGAAGCCTACCGGACAACCTCGTGTGCAGAATTTAGGCGAATCAGCCAATGAGAGTCCTCAATGATCCGAATGGCGCCGAGGTGGGAGATTCCGAAGAACACCTACGATGCGTTCACCGAGACGAGACGTTTTGAAACGTTGAGATAAGATCAATAGCTCCGTTGTTGGCCTTTCTATTAGCAATGTATCAGAACGTTTGACAACTTTAACGAGGCTTTGGGAACAGTAGTCAATGTTGCATGAACATAGGTAAATGCGAGTATGGCCTTGTAACAGAAAATGCACCAATGGCTCCATCTCCACAGAGAAGGTACAGTCAACTCCAGAAGTATTGACACCCTTCGTGAAATTGAGCAAAAGTGAATGCAAAAAAACAGTGAGACATATTGTGGGCTCAAACATAAAAGGGAGCCATTTACTAAGATTAGAACACAATCATTTCTAATACATAAAACATTTTATTGAGTGGTATTATTTTTGGTTGCAAAACATAAGCTTCAAAAGTATTGGCACCCCTGCAATCAAGATTTTTACTCTAAATGTTTTTGTCTGGAAGAGTGACTAAATCTTGAAGATTCAGCAACAACTGAGCCTGGATAATATAAAAGATGAGACTGCAGTTCTTTAAAGGCCTTAGTTTAGATACACAAAAATAAATAATAATTTCATCAGCCAAATATTTGAACCAGCATTTGGCAATTATTTTTACCAACATTATTGATATACATAATGAGCAACAGAAAAACAGAACTTGATGGCACTGGGTTCTGGATAATTAACGTTTGATGTTTTGCCAACCAACTGGACACGTTCCATCTGTCAGAAAGTTGTTGAACCATGAGACTGTCTGAACAGATAATTCAGTTTGTAAATAACTGAATGAATAGCCAACAGTGTCAAAAGCTTTTGAGAGGCCAATAAAGAAAAAGACATCTCAAGGGTGTGAGTGCTAATTAGACACTACAGTGGCTCTTATAGCGAACGTGCAAAGACACAGCATTCAGGCTAATTCCATTATAGCTTTTTCAATTTAACACAAAATAATGTATAGGTGTGTTTGGTTACAGGAGACATTTGTTTGTATGTAATTTTGAGGCTGGACACATTACTGTACTGTATCTCTTAAGTTAAATGGATTATATTTCTGGTGTCTTGTGGAATAAAAGGAGGACCCTAGCTGCTGGACCGTCCTTGGACCATTTATAAAATACATTTGATTGGTTGTTTTAATTGATACCGAGTTTTTTCAACAGTAGACATTGGTGAATATGATGCTTGTTCTTTATGTGAAAGTGGAACATGAATTGCATTACTGAAGTCACAGGTTTGTCCTGGTGTTGATGGGTTCATTCATATTCCAGCCACTCTCCAGTACTGAGTTTTGTCATCAACACGTGACAGTGGAGGGCAGTCCGAGCAAGTCATCAGGGGGGAGGTGCTGGTTTGGGATTAGACATGATGACTGGCACCAGGTCATCAGAAAGGATCAGCCAATGCTTCTGCTTTTGCAGTAGTAACTTATATCACCCACCAGAGGGAGCCTATGTACTGATAGAGGCTGTCCAGGACCATTTAACTGTAGATTTATTCCATGCACTAGTTCTTATACAGATACACTCTAAGGAAACAAGTGGCACACGGCAACTGCTACTGTATCAGCTAACCCCCTACCTCTCACTGTCTCTAGCTTTCCCCATGGGGTCAGACCCATAGAGAGGGATATAATTCATAACTGGGATAAAGCAAGTTCTAGCCTGGACAAAGCCGTTGAAGGCATGTGCTATTTTTTATATAGTCAACTGGGTGGGACTTCAAACTTCATAGGCTGATCCCTCCTAATTACCTGGTCGGTCATGTGATCACAGCTCCAACCGAGTCCTCTGGCAAATCCAACGGGATCATTATGAGAGGTCAGCCTGTGGATTACCGCAAAACTGACCATCATTGAAATTGCCTCAATGGAACAGGTTCACAGGTGAGACCTCTTTCAATCTCTGTGATAAGACCAGTACAGATTTTGTTTGTTTGGGGAAATATGTGGTTGTCTAGGTGACACCAGTTCTCTATAGTCACATTGGTGGAGTAAACCAGGCTAGCTGTGTGGTGACTGGTGGAAAGTACTACATTCAAACAGCAGAGGGCGCAAGGTCATAGCGTTACACGGCCAGCATCACTATTTATGCATGATGTGCTAAACCAAACTCCCGTTCTCCCTCCTCATTCTTCTCCCTGAAATGCACATAGTAAGCTTCTCACGGGGGACGTAAATCCAATTGGATTGGTGTAGACTGAAGCAGTATCTTGTCTAACACATAGTGTATACCAATCGAATCCTCTCAGATTGGCTGAAAGGTAGGTGCTTCTGATTTGAGATTCAGGCAGGATCTCAGAGCGATTTGTGTTATGTTCGTTCAGTTCTATTTAATATTCAGAGCTCTCCAACCCATTAGTCCTCTCATTTTCCAACCCCCATCACACCCCATACCCTCAGCCAATGAAATCACAGATGACAGTGTGTCAACCAATACGGTATTTTATTTGGAACAGTGGCAGATTAGTGGCAGGACTGTCGCGCGGAGGTCCGCCCCCTGGCGCCCAGCAGCCAATGACAGAAACGCCTTAAAAAATGCAAATGTATAAAAACAGGATGGTAACAGCAAACATAGAGTGGTGTGGCCTTACGCAGGCTTGGCACACACACACACACACACACACACGCATACATACATACATACATACACACCTCTTATTTGGCTATGTAGACTTATATGGGTACAAACACGTGTTAACAGTTGAAAAATACGTTTAGAAAAGCCAGTTTGTGTTCAGGTCAGTTCTGTGTGTCTATATGATGTGATGTCAGTAGGTCTTGCTACAGACAAACGGACTGTGATCGAGAGATAGCGTGTGAAAGCGCAAACTAGCCCCACACTCAGCAGTGAACGAGCGAGACACACACACACACACGCACGCACATCTACACAAGATGTTAAACAAGAGAGTTAGGTGTTCACTGCTCAAAAGGAGGGGGAAAAGTAGGTGAGGTGTATACACACACACACACGCACACGCGCGCACGCGCGCAGGGGCAGGGGTACAGGTGTGACTACCTGACTATGGAAGAGCGTCAGAACTGCTGGAGCAGGTAAAATACACACCTGCCGACAGTACATTCCTCTCTGAACACACCCCTCACACTCATGCACTCCCTCACATGCACTTGCACACACACAAACACACACACACACACACACACAGACTAGTATAGTTAGACTTCCATGCAGTTGTTCTACAGTACTGAGTATATTAGAAGCTACTAGTTCAGTCGTACTGGTGTGTTGGTTATTGTTACAATCTTAGATAGGAAGCCCCACCCCCAACCCAACCTACCCAAGAACGACTCCTACTTGAAGCCACTCCTTCCCATCCCTCACAGTCCCAAAGACGCCCACCCCCCCCTGACAGACAGCCAATGGAAGAACGGAAAGGAAGCGAGCATGCAGGGGATTGGATAATATACGCCTGTGCTTTTACACAAACGACCTAACTCGAAACCAGCAACTGACCGATCACTAATGTACTGAATCCACCTAGTCTGATGATATGTCGAGTGAGTGATATGATTTATATATGTATTTCGTCACTGAAGCGTAGGTGATGTTTTTGTGTGTCTGGGTGTGTTATTACGTGCATTTATTTATATGTGCGTGTGTGTGTGTGTGTGTGTGTGTGAGCGTATTCTTGTGTGTGTGTTGAGAGCACAGCTCCACAGATTGACATGATATAGATACAGTGATCATGTGAACGGTTAGAGTGAAGACAGAAAAAGGATTTCAAACAATGATATTTACATATAAACTTTTGAAACCGTTGAATACCTATCCTCCCGTTTGTTCGAGTATTATCATTATTATTATTATTTACCAACCAGCCTGGAACATTGATATATTACTGATTATTATTACTATTCATATATCTAATCACCTTTGTACAGAGTAAAGGAGCAGACCATACAGCTAGCCGTTAGCTCTGTGTTAGCCTTACAGCTCCAGGGTCCTATTCATTGAGACACATAACTGAAAACGTTGTAAAACCCTTTGCAATGTATTGGCAGAATTCACTGGACATGTCCAGGTAGTCCTTTCTCCCTGCTTCAGTCCGTTTTCTTCTGTTTGGTGTCTAATGAATACAATCCAGAGACGTAGTGGAGGATAAATGCTTGTAAACCGTGATTTAAATACTGCTTACTTGGTGAACAGTGTTTAGATCCGCTACACATCTAGTACTATGTTAGCGTTGATATAGCATGAGCTAACATCTGACCAGCCTTCATCGCTTCACTTACCCATCATTTTATACCACTACATCCCTGGTTCGAATCCCTTGCTAACTACCAGTGAATGTTCCCACACAATCCTGAGGTTGTTTGAGCGTTCCTCAAATCAGATTGGCCAAGTAGAGAGAGGGGTCCAAGCAGTGTGTGTATGTGAGTTTGTGTTTGTGTGTGTGTGTGTGTGTGTGAGAGAGAGAGAGTGTATGTGTGTGAGCACCAGGACAATGGAAGGCACTACAAATGAGACCTTTCCTCTAATCATGTGACCCCATTGTGTGTGTGGCCAATCAGACGTAACGTCTCTCCCTCTTCCATGGTTCCATCTCCCCCTGGGTTCCAATCTCAAAGTAGACAGCCCCTAAATTCTACACCCTCAGCCCTCAAATGAATGCCTTTTAAATTGTCACATTCGAGTGAACTTGCTCTTGCCCCCAAGCCAGGGAGATTTATGACCGGAGTTGGGAAAAACTCACTACAGAGTGGCGACCTCACAAGAAGTTCGACTTAATTTTGGCGTTGATTGACTTGGACGGTTCGCGGACATGGGCGTTAGACACGTGACTACAGTTTGACCTGAATGTTAGGTGGTATCTTAACCTGTAAGTGTGTAAAGTTGTAAACTGGTCCAAGTGCCAAGGCGGCAGCTTTTGTAAATTGGATCAGCACTTAAGATGGCAATCAAAACTGCATCCGGTCTAGATAAGGATTCCCCCCAGCGCAAGTGGCTGATGCTAGTGCTTAGGGGCTGTCTGTTTTGCAAATGGAATCTAGCCTCTGTACTCCTCCTTCCCTCTTTCTCTTAGATCTTCCGCTTAGTGGAACAGACACTAGATTAGCATTGGGCTGAAACACAGGATAAGAGCGTGTGTTTTTACAAAATTATCAGATTATTACATCAGAACAATAATCGTATAATATTAATAACAACATTTACTTTAAAAAAATGTGTGTCATGTGTTTAGGATGATTTTTTTCTGCTTATATATATTTTCCTCCCCCCCCCCCCCCACCTTTTTTGTTGAAAAGAAAGTTCTGAGTTCGTGGAGAGACAGGCACTCTCAGGAACAACTGGCATGGAGGAAACGAGAGAAGCGAGGGAGTAAGAGATGGCAGAGGAATGGAAAGGAGTGGTGAGACGACGGGACGTGAAGGGATGAGCATCTCATTCGTTCCCTCTCTCCTTCCTCTCACTTGTTCTCTCTCTCTCTCTCTCTCTCTCTCTCTCTCCCTGTGTGTGAGAGTGTCTCTGTGTGTTATGCGTAGAACTCCTCCTGTTTCTCAGGTTTCTGGTAGGTGACGGTGGCCTGCTTGGGTTCCTCCAGTGTGTAGCTGCCTTCATCCTTCTTCTTCATCCGGTACACCAGTAGCATGACCAGGAATGCTGCGAAGAGGGCTCCCACCACACCTCCCACTATCACAGCTGCCGGGGGGGAGGGGGCAGGGGGCGGGGGGGGGCAGGAGAGGGGGGGGGGTGGAGGGAAAATGGTCAAACAATGTAGAGCTCATTTTCTCAATAGGGCATAAGTGGAGGAGTGTGCAAAGAAAACAAATCTAAGAGGAACATACATTAAAGTAATACAAGGTGGTTGAAGTGGCCTTCTGCTGTCCACCAGGGAAATAGCCAATCACAATGGATTAAAATAGATTTAAATACCTCCGTGGAAGGTCAAATAAGTTTCTTGAGAACCAGCATATTCAATGACCACTTCATCCACTTCAGGCAATGCTAAACATATCAACTGACGCCTGTCTTTGTATCATCCACCTCACCCAACAGTGTGGTGCCGTCACAGACACCCCACATAGAAACTACATGGTACCCGCTAATGTCATGAGTCACGACCATTCCTCCACACTACAATTAGGTGCCACTAAGACATACGACTCGTCACGTGTAGCTTACTGTTACTGCTACACACTACAAACGGGGCTGTACGGCCGTCCAGAATATGGACACGCCAAAAACACGCTAAGCCTTGCAATGACTCCTGCTCTTTACCAATCACCACGAAGTCAGCGAAAACCACCGCCACCAGGCAAGCAATCAGAATGGCTGGGGGAGAGACAGACAGCCAATCAGAATGAAGACAGAAAGGCTATGTCCCGTCAGAAGAATGAGGCAGACATCTAATCAGAATGAAAACAGAACGGCTATGTCCCATCAGAAGAATACGGCGTGGAAAAGAGACAGTGGGTGAGAGAAACAAAATGGAAAAACATTTGCTGCGGGTGGTTTGATTAGACAGGCGGACAGATACTGAAGGAGTTAGACAAGTGTCCTAACCTATCAGAACTTCTTTCCTCTCCAGTATGTTCTTCTGGGGGAGTTGAGCCGCAGAACTTCCTGTGTTGATGGTGTTGCCAGTTAGATCGGGCTCCGCACCAGACTCCACACCGCGGCCGCGACCAACCTCGTTGCCCTGGCGCCGGTCCTCCTCACGGATCTCAAAGTCTCCACTGGGTCCGTTAATGCCCAACTCGTTATTCTGTTAGAAAGAGACAGAGGGAGAAGGCAAAAGAAGAGAGTGAGAAACACTTCATTAGCACATTAGTTTAATCTACACATCAGATGGAGAATCCGAATAAAATGTCACATTATCTCCAGAAGCTGTGGAGCATTTCAGTTCATTTATCTTAATTCTAAATATTTACGTCATTATTAACGATGCTACTAACGAGGAGCAGTTCTCTTAACGAGGCCCACCTGTGTGTCTCACTACATGTGATAGACACACACACACACACACACACACGTACCATTGTCGTAGAGGGTGTTTGGCGGCGGGTACTGCTTTCCGTGGGCGCAGCTTTAGTAGGCTTGTTCACAGGAACTTTTGGCCTGAAGGAGGCAGTGCTAGATCTCTCAGTGGGGGCTTGACCAGTTGTAGTGGGCTGGGCTGTTGTCTCGGGGATGGGAGTGGTTTCAATCACTGTACTGGTCACTTCCTCATCCTCTGTGGTGGTTTCCATAGGTGTGCTCGTGGTAGAGTCTGGGGACAGGTAAACGTCCTCGTCCCCCTCTGTGGTACTTAAATCCTCCACGCCACTAGAGGGTGTTGCACTCTCTGCCCAAGGTGTTGCGGAGCTGGTGGTCGCCATGGGGACAGCCGCAGGGCCGCGAGGAGGGATGGTTGTCTGGGCGGCTCTCACCCGCTCTCTTTCACGTTCCCTTACTCGTTCCCTCTCTATTTCCCGTTGCCTCTCTCTTTCTCGTTCTCTCTCCCTCTCCTTTTCTCTCTCCCTCTCTCGTTCTCTCTCCCGCTCTCGTTCTCTCTCCCGCTCTCGTTCTCTCTCCCTCTCTCGTTCTCTCACCCTCTCCAGCTCCCTTACTCTCTCTCTCTCCTTCTCCCTCTCCATCTCCCTCACCCACTCAATCCCGCTCTCCCCCTCTCCCTCCGTCGGCAGGGGGGTGGGGAGGGCATCAGGGTTCGGGCTGGGCTCGGCTGCAGGTGGGGCAGAGGGGGCAGGGCCAGTGGCCTGGGTGGTGGAGAGGGGTAAAGGCTCCTCAGTGGTGAAAGACACGCCCACCGCAGTAGGGACGGCCTTCATCTCTGGAACTAGAGAAACAGAGGGAAGGAGAGCGGCGAGATGTAAAACAAAATGTGAATGAAACGTTTCATCAAAAAGGGTGAAGAAGACAAATGGAGACCAAGATACAGAGACAGAATGGCTGTTATAAAAGCTGAGACAAAGAAAAACCTTTAACAAAGAGGATGGATTAGACGTGTGATTGAAGTTATGGTTGTAATTCTACACACACACACACACACACACACACACACAAACACAAACACACATATAGGCTTGTCTGCGTGATCATCTGATCTGTGTGTAATCAGATTACATTAAATAAGATCACTTAATCTGGGTGGAGGTCTGGCTACTGTATGAGTCCAGTTTCTGCATCCTGGTCCTGTGTGTAGTCCCTGTGTGTAGTCCCTGTGTGTAGTCCCTGTGTGTAGTTTGTCTACAGATTAGAGATTGTCAGAGGGGCAGCCTTGAACGCCACAAATGTGACCTCTTAAAGCAGCAGGCTAACACACTCAGACACAAACATTCGAATATAGGCAGTCGGCATGTCCAAACATGTCCATGTACAAACAAACACACACAGACTCGTCACTCACAGCCAGATCCAGAGCCCGAGAAGAGATCTTCATCATCATAGAACCCATCTACAGAGGAACCTTCTTCATCTATTGAGGCACTCCAGGTCTGACCCTGTGTGGGGGGGAGAAAGAGAGAGACAATGTGGTTCTTTAGACAGATCACTCTTAGTTTATGTTGTCCATACTCATTTATTCAGAGAATACCTACTTAGACTCTAATTTGCGAATAACAAATTTAAAGAAGAGCGAAAGGCAGCACTTTCCATTTGAAAAATGGAAAGAAACCATTTGATTCCATTAACAAGACAGTGGACAGGGCATCACTTTCTCTCCCTTGCACACGAAAGACTGTCAGACTGTTTTATTGAGTTTAATAACTGAGCACTATTGAGTTTTGAGTAGCATGTACTATTATAGCCTCTTACCTGAAGCCCTATGTTTTGCAGGCAATCCTGGTTGTTAGTTCAATAGCTAACAGCTAAGAGGTGAATAGACCGGTTTGTTGATAATATTCAGGCAGAGTATTTGGGATTTATTACAACGCGGGTCACATTTGTATACAGCCCAGAAAACACAATTTCAGACAGTCAGCTGAAGACTAAACAAGGTAAGAGACGTCTCAGACCAGCCTTGACACCACAGACAAAACAAACAGATACGCTAGAGCCCGGTGTATCCCCCGATTTACAAAAAGGCAGACAACGATACGATAAGGACACGAGCAGCACACAGCGTCTGTGCACGTGTACGGGTCCTCACGCCACGCTGTTACCGCGTGGTTACCATGGGAACGATACAACTCCGGAGTTTGGCGTCAACACACCTTGGTTTCTGCGGTTAAAGGGGGAGGTCAATGACCAAGTCAGAGTGCCATCGGCCTAGCTCGTTTAAATGGCAACCCTTGAATGTATCAATACATTCATCAATTAATCCGTAACACGATGCTCTTATATACAGCCCCCCCGACCCCGCCCCCTCCCGCCCCAAAAGAAAATAGGGTACTTGGCATTTTAGACTACTGTTTTACAACAGGAGATGCAAAATATACTTGGAGTGGTTCTACCACTCTGATCCCATGATGGAGCTGTGATAACCTAGCGAACACCAGCTCAGGTCAAAAGAAAGCTGACAGGGTGAGCTGCCAACAGCCACCATGTCCTCACCTTAACCCTGACTTTCCCCAGGATGGTTAAGACTCATCCGGCTGAGGACTTGACCCACTCCAGGAGGCTTGAGAGAAAGGCGTGGTTAAATGTCAGGTGACACACGGACACAGTTAGCCCTAACAGGTCCTGAAAGTGACTCTGGATATGAGCATCTGCTAAATGCCTGAAATGCAAATGTGTTGGGTGATTTTGGGTAGATATTGTAGGTTTGGAGTAAATACTGTAGATGCACTATAAATACAGTGTATTCATTGTAAATATAGAAGAAGTATTGTGTATAGATTTAGGGTAGACACTGTAATTTGATATTATATGGGGAAGTCCTACCAGCTAGCTGACTACTGTTTAGCAATAAACTGTATTATCTATTGTATCCTATCTTAATGTCAACCTGAGGCTTCTCTAGCAGGCAGGAAAACACACACAACACACACACACACACACACACACAGCTACTGTACTCCCCCTGCTTTGTCTGCCTCCAGGAAACAAGAGGAAACCTGATGCCACTGAAAGCCAATAAAACCATTATGGAATGTAGAAACTAGAACCCTGACCAGCACATGGGGACACCAGCTCAGTCACTATGGACTACAAACCAAGTCCATTCACTCTATTTGACTAATCCTGGGACACTATTCTCTGTAAACTACTGTCAGAACTATTGCCCTTTGTATATTCATATTTATAGTATACGAGACAGCAAGTTTTAATAGTGGACAAGCTATAGGGTATGTATTATTATTATATACAATTGGGCATGTAGTGTTTTATATATGGAATGTAGTGTATAATATAGGGTATTTAGTGTATAATATAGGGTATGTAGTGTATAGTATAGGGTATGTAGTGTATAATAATGTGTATGCAGTGTATAATGTAGGGTATGTAGTGTATAATAATGGGTATGCAGTGTATAATATAGGGTTTGAAGTTTATAATATAGGGTTTGTGGTGTATAATAATGGTTATGTAGTGCATAATATAGGGTATGTAGAATATAATATAGAGTATGTAGTGTATAATATAGTGTATAATATGGGGTATATAGTATTAATAGTGTCCTATATTGTAGAATTTAGTATTGTTCTAGCTGTAGGGTATGAATGTATTCAATGACAAAGCCAGAGTTTTTTAATGCATGTTCTTTAGAAAACTACTTGATGCTGTTTTGATTCTCGGGGAAAGGTCTGCAGAGATTGAAAAGTGATGTAGGAAGTCCCATAGACGACTGAACCATTCTCTTACTGCAGGGTCGTGCCTTCTTTTACTAGCAAACCCAACAATCAGCCAACAGTGCAAAGAGCTGAAAAGACATCTCATGGTGGTGGTGTTGTGTGTGTGTGTGTGTGTGTGTGCGTGTGTGTGTGTGCACGCATGTGTATGTGTGTGTCAAAGGATCTGTTTTACAATGAGGCCTGTTGCTATGGGCTACCTATGCCTTCTACAAAAATTCCCATTTCCCAGTGAGGCAACAACAAAAACACACACACACACAAAACGTATACATGTACAAACACAAAACTTATACATGTACACACACGGCTGTAACTAAATAGGCAGAAGTTACATAACAGCAAATAACCCCAAAACAAGATCAAAACAGACTGTTCCAACTCCGGCTCTCTCCCACCTTCAATCCCTTTATCTGCACCTCCCTCCTTTCTTTTCCATTATCTCTCTCTTTCATCTGTTTTCTGCCCTATCCATCCCTTTATCTGTCTTCTCCTCTTTATCTCTCTCCTCCACTACTGCTCTCCCAATCTTGTCAACAACCCCACACTGCCTGTCCCCCTCTTCCCCCTCCTCCCCCCTCCGCCCCCTCAGGCTAGCTGTCCCCTGAACCAGCTTCTCACACACCACCCCTTATTTTACCTACAGACACACACACAAAAGCATGCACGCACACACACACACACACACACACACACACACACACACACACACACACCAAAGCAGGTGCAGTGTCTCACGCTTGCTTTGTTTATTTGTGTTCAGTCTGAGTAGGTATGTAAGTAGGTTATGTCTGTGCATGCGTGTATGGGAGACAGCGTGTATGGCAGACAGTGTGTATGGGAGACAGTGTGTATGGCAGACAGTGGGGGAGGCAGTGTGTATGGGAGACAGCGTGTATGGGAGACAGAGTGTATGGGAGACAGTGGGGGAGACAGTGTGTATGGGAGACAGCGTGTATGGGAGACAACGTGTATGGGAGACAGTGGGGGAGACAGAGAGATAGACAGACATTGTTTCCATCTGGGTCCTCTGTGCTTAACCCCCCCTAGCCAGCCCTCCTCTCCATCCAGAGGCTCAATGTACCAGCCTGAGTTACATAAGGAAAGGTATGGTTTGGTCTAATTCTAATTCTGGAACATCTAACTGTGTGTGTGTTTAATTACAGGGTGTATGTTGTGTCACTGTGTGTGTGTGTGTATCCACTTGTGTCTGTGTTCGTATGTACCAGAGCACGTAATCACAGGGTGTGCTTTTTTTTTTAATGTGTTTTTTTGGGGGGGGTGAATACAGCCAAACCTTCAGTTTGTCTGCCCACAGAGAGACAGTTAGGTAAAAACAGAAGGCTGGCACCACTGGACACACACACACACAATTAATTTTAAGCATGTACTATTTGTCATATGTACGAACTATGTTGTCTTATAAAAATCTCCTGAGGTGTAACTTATCTGGATCACACGGATGCTTAAAGCAGCAGCTGAAAAGTAAAGTTTCTCAGGTGTCTTCAGGGTTTCAATGGGAATGTAAATTGCCCTTATGCTGCACATACAACTCACTGCTATGTCTTCTTTAAGAATGCTGTGTAAACTTAGCTGGCTAACTGTTTCATCCGGTTTTGTGACATAGTTTTACCCCTCCGGACCCAACCCTTATTCAACAGAGTACATTGTGTACATTGATGCAGAGAGATTGGTAGTTCATAGAACAGAACATCCTATATACGGCTTTCTTGCATGCATGCAGCCCCAAATCTTAATGCTACCACCTTTATGCTTTACAGCCAGAATTACAGAGACCATTGAGCTATGAGAATATTTCAGTGAGCTTTAGGGTTGAATATGACATTTTTTCTCCATTAGTAGATGATCCGTTTTACCGTGGAACGATGTATTTCAAACTGCTTGAAACGGTCATGGTAGCCCCTCCCAGGCTTATAGGCATCAATCTTTCAACTGGGGCCTCCTCTAGGTGTTTTGATCTTGGCATGATGATACCATACACCCATATGGTTAAGACCAAACCAGACCAGGTTTCTCATCTTTATGGAAGGCTGGACCCTTCCAAGTTACTATCTAATGTTTGTCTAGTCAAATATGTTGGTTCACCTAATTCAAATTGCATCCATGTTCATTTCAATTGCATGAAGAGTTTCAAAGAATATTTTTTGTGTGATTTCTTAAAGCTAAGTGGGTTACCTTTATCAGTGAATGTGGTATGATTTAAACTTTTTCACATGACTGTATGTATAAGGTTCACTTAAAACTGTCTTAGGTTTACAGCGCGTGTCTGTGTGTGTCTGTGTGTGTGTGTGTGTTTCTGACTGGTTGACACTGCTAGCTCTCTCACAGAAACAAGAAGCTATACTGTTATTCACATCAAAGGACTTCCCCTGGAATCGGAGCCCCCTCGAACACACAGTCTGCTACACATGACTAGGGGCTAGTGCTTCTAAGTCAATACTCTGGATGTGTGAACTCCACACCAAAACTGCTGAAGTGCATTACAGTTCTCCACTCCCGGCAGAATATACTCCACAAGTGATTCCGATAACTGCACGCTGGTTTAGTGATTTTATTATTGTCTCAAGCAGCTGCATTTATCAGGAGTCTGCCAGGGTTGTAACGGTCCATAAAATTGTGCAGATTTCTCAAATTCAAATCTGAACCATGAAGCCCGTCACACTGGTTTTTGATTGTTGCCCTCAAGTCAGGGACTGATTTAGACATGGGATACTAGGCGGTGCAATTCATTATCAGGTAGAACAGAAAACCAGCATGATCAGAATCTCCAAGGATAAGCTTCTATTACCCCGGCCTATATTTTTGCAGAGGCTTTTATCCATGGAAATCAAACCCAAACCATGTCGTTGCCAGCACCTTGCTTTAACCCACCGGGCTTCATCAAGCGGACTAGCACACACATCCAATAACTCGCCCTCTTCTGTCCGTTGCAGACCCACTCTTCTGTCCGTTGCAGACCCACTCTGCTACAGCTCTCTCTTTTCCACCATCTAGGTCTTCTGGGGTCTAGTCACACCGCTGCTGTTTCATTTAGATTAACAAGAATTTCTGCAGGATTTGCGTCGCCAATACACTTGTGAACATCTAAACAGTCACCCGTCACCTACCAAGGATGTACTTACCCCCCACTATCACTGCAGTGCAAATACACTGAGGCGCCAATGTCCGCTGTGACGTAGGAGGTGTAGGTTCATTAATAAAACACTTGTAGGGTGTCACTGACATAGGTTAACTAGCAGGCTAACTCTACCTCTTCTGACACAAACAACTTGCTTAGCTTTTGATGACACATTTTCAACTTTGTGCGTTTGCCACCGGTGAGTCCCTGCTGTCTCACTTGGGCCATTGAATGAGCTGGGTGGCAAGCCTTGGCTTGAATTAAGGACTTCATAAAAAAACTAAGTAATAAAAGACAGACAGGAAAATACTACCAAAAAACACTGACAGCTACTCTCAGGAAAGAAAAGAAAACTGTTACAAAAAAAGATAAAAGTATAAATATATATACATTTAGTACAAAAAAAAAAAAGTCTGAAAAGTCTGAAATGTCATAGACGACAAATTGAAAGAACAGATTAGTTGTTGCCAGAATGTGCAATTTAGCCTATAAACACAAACTATTATTATTCCTTTTGTACGCAGACTGAAATCCCATCAATAAACCTTCCGCTTCTTTTTTGCCTGCTGAAAGGGCTGTGGGGGTAAAAAACAAAAATTCAAGACAGTCATTATTTCAGCATTCTCACAGACCCTGTTGCCAAAATAAAGGTACTAAATGTTTGCGCATTACCCTCTGTTCTTTCACAGGAAATTGTTCAACTCCTCCTTAATAGGTGATGAAAACAGCCCCCACAGTCTAAAATAATTAATTGATTTGAATATACTCTAGTTCAACTACTACCACACTACTGAAGTTATATTACTAGTTAATCTACATGTAATTCACTGTGTGTGTGCGCGTGTGTGTTTGAGGAGCGTGACAAATGACCAAGTCATTTAATCACTGGCCACCTTCAGCAGAGATTAACATAGAAGCCCTTTGCATGCACAAACAGAAGCAAAGCTAAGAATGTTATTACAAGTTTTATTTAAATGAACAAGACTTGTTGACAGATTTGCATAGGAGATAAAAAAGTGTTTACAGTCCAACCGGATGGAAATGACACTTCCTGCAGCTACTGAGGTCTAAAGGTGATGTGTTTGTAACCAACACTATTGAGCTAGTTACAAATATTGTATGCAACTAGCACTGAAATCTCACACTAGCACTGCAACAATCCAACTGTGACCAGCAACAGCATTCGTTTGACGGAGAACACCATGTTAGTTACCAGACACACAACTTAATGAGTTAAAACGCCTTCCAGGTCAGTGGTCTTTCCAAAGCACCGCACGTTTGAAAAATACTTCTCTCACTGCTACTGTGAATCAAACATTTTATTTACATTTTGTGTTGATGTTATTTAAATGAAATGGCTTAAGTTACAACTGTTGTAATCTAAACGGGCTCTGAGTTTCAGGGGAACCAGTATCTTAATCTTGTCACAGTAAACGGAGAGTAAAATTAGTGGGAGAGGGAATCCGGTGCCAGTAATGAAGGCTTAAATGGTTAGCCACATCTTAAGCCGCCAGCCTGTGTCTGTCTGGCAATTGGTGGGTGTGAATCAGGAATCAGTGGTGGGACAGCCTCTCTATGTTTATGGTTTGGCAGTGGTTGGTCAGGGCAGAACACACTGAACAGAAGAAAAACTGGGGCCAATACACCCTGCTTGGAAAGACAAAAAACCTGTCCGAAACAAAATCCTGCCATAGGAATCAAACGATCAGACAGAACCAACAGAGAATTTTAATCAAAAACCCCAAACTAGAATGTATTCATTATTATTAATCAAATTGTGAGTTTGACCAATTCCATTCCCTTTGCTTATGGGGCTCTGGGGTCCTACCCAGCACAGTATTTATGTAGATCTACTAATGGCACTTATCCACTGCATGGTACCAGTTTGCCTCGATTCTACCCGCTTTGGAAGCTTTTCCACTGCATGGTACCAGCTTGGCTCGACTCGGCTCACCTTTTCTGCTTTTCCACTGGCTAAAGGTTGGGATAGTACCTGGTACCAGATACTTTTTTTAGTACCTGCTTCATCGAGGTTCCAAGCGAGCTGAGGCAATACCCAAAGTGACATGGAAACACAGAAGACTTCTGATTGGACAAGAGTGACTCAAAGTGTGCAGTAAAGCAAAACAAGCAGGAGGAGGCGCTGCGGCAGTTTTCCAGTACAGGGTACTATTTGCAGTGGAAAACCAACCGAGGCGAGCCGTGTGGAGCAGAGTCGAGCTGGGAACATGCAGTGGAAAAGCTCCCAAAGCGGGTAGAGTGGAAGCGAGTAGAGTCGAGCCGGTACCATGCAGTGGAAAAGCGACATAAGAAGCTAAATTGCTCAGTCAGGTCAAGACCCTGGTGAGGACAATGAGCAGACAGAAGAGTTTCCTTGAGAGAGCTTTGGACAATGTGAAGAGATTATATGGTTGCGAAAACCCACAGTTTCATCAACCGTCCAGGTGGCTGGTCTCAGACAATCCCGGGGGTGAAGAAATGGGATGTGGTGGTCTTGGGCTGGCGTGGTTACACCTGGCCTGTGGCTGTGAGGCCAGTAAGGACGAGCTGCCAACTTCACTAAAATGACATTGGAGACAACTTATGAACATTCAATTATCTGACTACGGCACAGGTGGACATAGCTGCAGTCAGCATGCATGTCGCATGCTGCCTCAAAACGTGAGCCACCACTGTTGTGTGACAAAACTGCATATTTTAGAATGTCTATTTACTTTCCCAAGCACAAGTAGCACCTGTTTAGAGATCATGCTGTTTAATCAGCTTATTGATATATGACACACCTGTCAGGTGGTTGGATTACCTTGGCAAAGGAGAAAAGGTCACTAACAGCGATGTAAATGAAAATAAAATGTCTGATATTTTATCTTAGCTCACAAAACATGGGAACAAGTTTCACCGCATGTGTGTACATGTTTGTTTAGCGTAGCTTAATTTGCATCAGCATTCATTGGAACCATGCAACCGCAATGAGAAAAGCTGCACTGCAGGGAGAGCTGCCTCCAAAACACCTCAAACGAACTCTAACGGCGTCGTTTACTTGCCGTCTTCCACATGAGAATGTCATTATACTCGCAACGAAAGAGAAAACATCCAGTTAGCGGCCGTGACATGGTAAAAAGGTGCTCGGTAATTGGAGAGGTCAAAGGAGAGGGTCACCTCACAGACGGGCTCCTGAATGACGGTGCATGACCACAGGGGTGTGATCAGAACGCGTCTCGGAGTGCACCATCAGTCTGCTCTGGTCACGGATGGGGAATGGGCAATGCAGCAGATGACAGCTTCGAGGGGCTCCTGATCAACAGTGTACAAACAGGGAAATATGTGTGTCTGTGGGGGGGGGGGGGGGGGGGGGGGCAGTTCCTGGTCTGTTCAGTTCACTTGAGTTGCCTGTGCAGGTTCCCAGACCTCAGCTTATTAAAGCATCTTGGAGATGCCAAGAAATTGTCTGTTTGTAACATGAATGACCCCTTTGCATTAGTATGGACAAATATCCCTGAGGGAGGTTTTCTGACACCTGATAGAATCCATGCGACAATGAATTTGTGCTGTTCTGGAGCCAAAGGGACATTGACATCACCACAATAGCACCAACCTAGACCTCCAACGTTAGCACAATGCACGCCAGGTCTACTGAGGAGAGAGGGATGCAGAAAGAAGAGGGACAGGAGATTGAGAGAGTAGGACAATTGTGACAGAACGAGTACAAGGCAATGGGAAGAGAGGGGATGGATGGGAAGAGAGGAGACAGACGGGAAGAGAGGAGACGGACGGGAAGAGAGGGGACGGGCGGGAAGAGAGGGGACGGACAGGACGAGAGAGGACGGACGGGAAGATAGGGGACGGACGGGAAGATAGGGGACGGACGGGAAGAGAGGGGACGGACAGGACGAGAGAGGACGGACGGGAAGATAGGGGACGGACGGGAAGATAGGGGACGGACAGGACGAGAGAGGACGGATGGGAAGATAGGGGACGGACGGGAAGATAGGGGACGGGCGGGAAGAGAGGGGACGGACAGGACGAGAGAGGACGGACGGGAAGATAGGGGACGGACGGGAAGATAGGGGACGGACGGGAAGAGAGGAAAAAAGGAGAGCTGCAGCAGTCCGACGTATATCTGTATGTAGGAGCCAGCTGTTACACTAATCCAACAATCCAACAGGATTACAGACCACGTCACTCACACACACACACACACACACACTCTCAGACGCACAGCTGCTCTCGGTGTGGGATCCTATTCTATTATATATGACCTTATGAAAGATGCACTCGATGGGTGTGTGACTTACTATGCCTCTCTGCCAATGACGCCCGCACACTCCTGCCTATTCCCACCCTATAATATATACTGTGTGTGTGTGTGTGTGTGTGTGATTGTAGTCTAGCTGAATGGCCCATTTTGCCGGGCCAGTGGGAGGGCATGGGTCTTGTGGTCGTAACTTTTCTCGTGTTACCAAGAAACTTTTCAAAAGGCCTAAAAAATGTGGCCATGTGACAGAGAGCACCCCACAGAGCGGGTTGCCTTTGTGTGTTTGATCGAGCAGCAGAGTGTGCGTGCGCGCGTCTGACAGAAAATGGAGAGGGGGCGAAGAAGGCCGTGGTCATAGAAATCAGCCGTGACCTCTGACCCATTGGGAAGACTGGCCAGCCAGAGGGCAACACAGACCACTCACTGATGAGAACCCTGTGCACGCCAGTTGTCAGGATCACGAGGGAGACATAAGGATGTTCATGTGACTTATACATGACCGAAGTACTGATAAACACCCGGAAGGAGAGAGGCCGATGGGGTTGGAGAGGGGAGAAGTACAGGTAGAGAGGAGACGCAGAGTGATGTAGAGAGGAGAGCGATGTAGAGGGATGAAGGGAGGAAGGAGGGTTGAGGTAGAGGGAGGTAGAGAGGAGAGAGGAGGGAGGCTGAGGGATGTATAGAGGAGGGAGGTAGATGGATATGGAGAACGGGGGGGGGGGATTGAGGGATGTAGAGAGGAGGTAGGGGGAGGTAGAGAGGAGGTAGGGGGGAGGTAGAGAGGAGGTAGGGGGAGGTAGAGAGGAGGTAGGGGGAGGTAGAGAGGAGGGGGGTAGATGGATATGGAGAACGGGGGGGGGGGTTGAGGGATGTAGAGAGGAGGGGGGGTAGAGAGGAGGGAGGTAGATGGATATGGAGGGAGGGGGGGAGGTTGAGGGATGTAGAGAGGAGGGGGGGTAGAGAGGAGGGAGGTAGATGGATATGGAGGGGGGGTTGAGGGATGTAGAGAGGAGGGAGGGGGGAGGTAGAGAGGAGGGGGGGTAGAGAGGAAGGAGGTAGATGGATATGGAGGGGGGGTTGAGGGATGTAGAGAGGAGGGGGGGTAGAGAGGAGGGAGGTAGATGGATATGGAGGGGGGGGGTTGAGGGATGTAGAGAGGAGGGAGGGGGGAGGTAGAGAGGAGGGGAGGTAGAGAGGAGGGAGGTAGATGGATATGGAGAACGGGGGGGGGGGGTTGAGGGATGTAGAGAGGAGGGAGGGGGGAGGTAGAGAGGAGGGGAGGTAGAGAGGAGGGAGGTAGATGGATATGGAGAACGGGGGGGGGGGGGGTTGAGGGATGTAGAGAGGAGGCAGGGGGAAGGTAGGGGGATATTTCCCTGTATTTCTTTAATACAGGGAAGGAAAATCTAATCAGTTCTCTGTAATTCAATCTGTAACAGAGAGAGGCACCAATGTGTCTATGTGTGTGTGTGTGTGTGTGTGTGTGTGTGTGTAGTATGAATGATACATGTGACCTACCTCACACATCCAATCTCAAACACACACACACACACACACACACAGACGGAATAACAGCTCCTGTTGACTTGTGCATTAGAGATATTTTCAGTCATTCAGTGGTCAGTGTGCCTTAATCAGACCCCTGTTGCTATAACCTAGTAGCAGACGTTCAAAGAAATGCTTGAAACTAGATCCCCAACTCTTCTGCATTGTTCAGCCGTTCCAGTAACAGAGGGAGGAGGAGTTAAGACGGTGTGTCCTTGTTAATGTCTAAGAGGAAGTCAGGTCAAAAGGCTCTCCTTTTCCATTTCCCCTGATAACGTGAACTTCTCATTTTGATGCACACCAAGGAGGGGGCTGTTAGTGTAGTTTACACTTTAAATTCCCAGTGGGCACTCAGATATAACTGTTATAAATGCTTATGACAAGGGTATAGTTGTGCTCTAAGGTTAGCAAACTTCTTTCTCTGTAGTATGTTAACCGAGTGATACTGCCTCGTGTCTAGTTCAACTTTTTCATTAAAACAAAATAAGCCGTAAAAATTTAATACTGAGCAATCAAACACTGTTGCTAAAAAACAACTATTATTACAATATCCTTATGCCACCCTGATCATTCTCCCTCTGCCCCCGCTTCTCTCTCTCTCTCTCTCTAATCCTGTCCAGGTTGTTCTGTCCATTCAATCCCTCTCAGCTCTACTAAGCGCTTTAGAAACATGCATTAACCACAACTATCTTTCTACTGCACCTGTCCCTCCATTAAGGTCCCACATGACTCTGGGTCAAGGAACCCCCACCCAGGTCACCCCGAGTTCCAAAAGGATCCTCCGTCAGCCGGAGAACAGGCAGTACAGGTCAATTATGACCAAAAAAATCCCACCACTGTGTCAGTTTTTCCCCCCGCACTGTGGCCCTCAGGGGACTAATAAGACCACCGCTCAAGCTCATACCGCTAGCAACACCAACTAAACCTGAACATGACTAATAAGACCACCGCTCAAGCTCATACCGCTAGCAACACCAACTAAACCTGAACATGACTAATAAGACCACCGCTCAGCTCATACCGCTAGCAACACAAACTAAACCTGAACATGACTAATAAGACCACCGCTCAGCTCATACCGCTAGCAGCTCCAACTATACCTGACCATGACTAATAAGACCACCGCTCAGCTCATACCGCTAGCAGCTCCAACTATACCTGACCATGACTAATAAGACCACCACTCAGCTCATACCGCTAGCAACACCAACTAAACCTGAACATGACTAATAAGACCACCGCTCAGCTCATACCGCTAGCAACACCAACTAAACCTGAACATGACTAATAAGACCACCGCTCAGCTCATACCGCTAGCAACACAAACTAAACCTGAACATGACTAATAAGACCACCGCTCAGCTCATACCGCTAGCAACACCAACTAAACCTGAACATGACTAATAAGACCACCGCTCAGCTCATACCGCTAGCAACACAAACTAAACCTGAACATGACTAATAAGACCACCGCTCAGCTCATACCGCTAGCAGCTCCAACTAAACCTGATTCTCTCCAATGGGCAGCCAGGCACTATCCATAGTATTCTTGCATGGGGCAACTCAGCTTTCTCTCTTGCTTAAGCATTTCTTCATATCACATGAGAACTCCATATAATTGGCAATATCAAGCACACCTCCAGCTGGTTGAGATTAGGGTTTATACAGAACTGTTGGGATGAAAGATTAAGAATGAATTACCTGGTATTGCTGAGACAGTGAGAGGCGGTGAGGATTCATGCATGCGTGTGGCAGTAGCCTGAAAGTATGGAAACTGCAAGCATGTGCGGTGCGTGTGTGTGAGTGGTCTATGGTTTCACAATCCTTTGAAGCTTTGCGTGTAGAGAGAAATGAATGGAACACACACGCACACATACATAATTGCCATTATCCTCTAAAGGCGGCTAAAATGCCATTGAAAGGACCATTTAAAGATCGGGGGCTAAAAGGTTCCCATAAAGGAGTCAATGCTCACGAACACACACAGACACACACACAGACACACACACAGACCACATTGTGTCCCAGAATACATTTTCCCTTTGAAGACCATCATCTATGCCCTGCTATGGCAGACACTGAATATTGACTAATGGGTGTAATTATTAGGCTACTACAGTAAAAGTTGTGTTTCTCAACCAGCAGATAAAGTCATGGGCCTATTGGCCAATAAATTACTGATTAGTCTTGGCTTCTCACCAAGGTTTCAGACACTTAGCATGCTGATGCTGCATTACATACAACACGATTCCCCCTCCCCCCCTCAAATCAATAAAATATTTTCTCATTTGAGAATAGTTTTGGCGATGACACAAAAATGGACGTATGCGTCACACTGCGTCATAAGGACCCAGTCAGGTATCCTCGTTCAAGTGACATCACGTTCAGGTAATCCACAATGTATGTGACACACTGTTAAACAGCATAGCATGTTATATGCAGAACCACGGCACTGAAACACGGTTATCTGTTTTTAATCTCTGCGTGACTGTCTGTGCCCGAGACGGGATTCTTCTATGAAGGAGGGAAAAAGATGAGACAGGGAGTGATGGAGAGGATAGAAAGCGAAAGGGATGTTTTGAGCTTGAGCTTCTAACCTTGTTCACTCCTCAGTCGAGACACTGGTTAAATTATTCAAACACACGCATGCATACAGACACACACGCATACTTTAAATACTTCATTTGAGCCCACAAATCAACTGTACAAACATTTTCTAGAGTCTCTGTATGTGACGACACCTAGGGGTACAAAAGAAAACTCCCCACGATGTTCTGACACGGAGCAGTACCTCCAGCTTCACCCTTGACTTATGTGGGTCTGCAATCTGACGGCCACATACTGTCAGCCAGCGAACGTGGCCCGGAAACCTGACTAGCAGTACCTCAAGGGTGCACTGATAACTGAGGCTTGTTCAGGCAGAATTATGAATGGCTTATTCTTAATCGGGGTTGTCAACAAAGACCAGCTTTCTGTAGAGGTCAAAAGAGCAGGCCATGAATGGCCACCCACCCAAACCACAGCATACAGGAAGTCCCCCCATTCACAGATGAAGTTCAAAGGCTGGATCTATAGACACTTCCTGTATACCAGAACATAAACCCAAGACATACATTTGCACACAGACACACAGATTGGTCTGCATACTGACATAAGGACAGCCACAAACAAATCCACCCGAAACATGTTGAATATTTCAACTTATATCAAGTAAACACTGTCCGAAAAGTTAATCTGACGTTATCTCTCTGCCTTGTCACACTGGGTAGCAGAATTCCAAAATTCCAAACAGAGTGGATCTGATTTCTGGTAGAATGACCACGCCCATCCTGTCTCCTCGTTAACCTAACTATGGAAGCATGTCAGACAGAGAGTGGGAAATGAAGAGAGTATAGATACACAAACGTCACAAAGAAAAACCGCTTGGAAGATAATCAGCCAAAGAAGATAGAGGAAAGCGATGTATACACACACACAGGTTTGTTAAGAGGGTGCGTCGTGTTTCTGGTTTAGGGCTTCGCTATATTTATAGCGAAGCCCTAACATAGTTCCCAGAATGCTGTGTGGTTTTGAAGACTGTATGCTGCTACTGCTCTCTAATTTACTGTCCTGTTATAGAATGTGCAGTCACATGTGCGCACACCCACACACACACAAATTCTCAGGCCTATATAACACATTCTCATGTGCAGGTGTAACACAATAAACTAGCCCCTCCCCCACACATCGTCATTATATATTATGACAGAGACTAAGGGGGAAGAAGAGGCAGGGAGAAGGACTGAGAGAAAGGAAAATAGAACGAGCTATAAAAGACATAAATAAGGAAGGAAAGACAAAAAAGAGGGATAGGTTACAGAGGGAGGTTGAGGGAGAAAAAGAGAGAGAGAACTTAGGGAGAGAGAGATAGCGGTGACAGCAGCACTAGTGTGGTTGTCATAGCGACGGCCGTGGAGAGCAGGTAGAGCAGTGTCTCCTGGGAAATGAGCTACACTGGCCTCCCTCCCCCCTCTCCATCCCTCTCTTTTTACATACCTCTCCCACCCATCCCTCTTTCCCTCTATTGCTCTCTTTACAGCTTTAACTCTCCCCCTCTCCTCCCCAATTCCCTTCGCATTAATCTTCATTGTCGATCTCTCCTCCTATTCGCGTCTCCCTCCCTCCTTTTCTCTTCTTCCTGTGCATCCTTCGCTCCCTCCTCTTGAGAATAAGTGAGCGTGTAAGGCATTCCGCAGTACTGCCCAATTAATGTGGGTTTCTTCATGGAAGTGTGCATGTGTGTTTGTACAAGAGATAAAGACCACTGCAAACACGCAAACCTCGTAGATAGTGATGGATGGATGAAGGGAGGGATCTCCCTATCTCACAACAGACACGCATTTCTTTTGCAGTCCCTTTACGGGAACATGCTGCTTTCTTGTGCAATCAGCCGATGTTACAGGTAAAACAGACAGACACACACAACAGAACCCCTGGGGGGAAACAAGTCCTCACACCACGGTCCATGCCCTTCTCAGTTTTAACAGGTCTGAAAGAACTGGCCATGTGTATATAACAAAGTGATGTCATGCCTTCTCTAAGCACATTGGAGAGAAGAGACATGTTATGCTGAACTTGGTTCACCACCACGACATCAGCTCTGCTGTGTGTCTAACCACTGAACACTAGTTAAAGGGAGCCACAGGGAAGGAGCAAGGCCAGAGCTTGTTTTGAGACCAGGCTCTATAATTGTAGGCAGAAGAACTGTGTGGAAGGGGAAGGACTCTGGACATGACCCCAAGCCTGAAACATGGATATTAGGCTACGTAGGGTAGTAAATGTGGTATTATTACACACAATATACTATGTAACTACATACATATTATAAAACTAATATAAACACATATATATAACAATGATCTGTCAATACCTATCCGTGTGTGTGTTATGGCGAGAAAGGGCCTTTGTCCTCTAAAGGAGTGAGAATTGACCAACTTCCTGTGTCAAATTGCATCTCACATTCCACACTCTCCCTCAATCCCCTACTCTCTATATATAACCCCCTCTCCTTCTGTCTATCCCCTCTGCCTCTTCTCCTTCCTTCATTTGCTCTCTATGAGGGGCTTTGTCTACCATTTCAGGCACAAGAAACTAATTCATTCTCCCGGACCAAACATGATCCTCAAAACACCCTACTTCTCTCACATGGGTACACATAACATAAAAGCTCCCTTGCTTCACACATACACACACAAAGACACAAACCTTTGGAAAAAAACAAACAGGCAGTCACACACGCAACACACTGCCCCTGTGGGATGCAGCAGATGTCTGTGGGAAAGTCAGACTTCATCTAAAACTTGCACAGCAGGAAATGACATCATATCACAGAAAATAAATACCAATGCAGCAGACAATCCACTGAGAATTTAACCAGGAAGCACTGACACATGGCCAGCCTGTCACTGCATGCAGAAGAGATCTGAGCAACCAATCTGCCTTTGAAGTCGGTGTAGAAGTGTGTGTGTGTGTGCGCGTGCGTTACTCTGTCCCCAGGGCAGGGCTGTCTGGGGTTACTGAGCATTGCTGAAATCACCCATGTGTGTCACCTGAGATACACACCTTCCTTCCTGTGTTTTTATATAAATGTTTCTGTATGTGTGTGTGTCCTCTGGGTCAGAGTAGAGAAAGCTAGATCTTTAGCTTAGCTCAGACTGGCCTAGCAGTCGTGTGTGTCTGCAAAAAAGCTACGGCAACAAGCAGTACTGGGAGGTATAACGTCCTTAACCTGTACCAGGAATGATTGTCAGACCACAAGGACTCTCTCCCGTTGCATGAAGTATGCTAAAGAAGGGAAATATAACGGATTTACACATTACCACCGACAATTCTGAAATTGATAATAAAGTAAAACGTGGAGTTGGATACTCCAGCAAATATGTGCGCATAGATTGCATAGTGAATAATTTATTTTGAAATTACACTAATTCAATAACAGCACTTATCACCTAGGAAGGACCAGTTTATATGAAAAGAACAACAACGATATATCTTGGATAGGAGAATATACAGTAGCTTATTTGTACCGGCTGGTGAGTGGGTGCTGGATACGCGTGACGCACGGGTTGGTTCCGGGAGACTCGCGCATTTTTAATCAGTTCGCATCCTCGCGATTCCTGATGACATCATTCCCATCCCTCGCGCACCGCAACGCGTTTCCTCAACCCCACCCACTTCTTCACACACGGTTACCGGAGAAGCCCCGGGGTCTCTAAACCATCCTCAATGGACAGGCCCCCTTTAATTCCCCGTGGGCCTTCAACCGTCCATCGGAAGAAGGCAAACACATATAGTAGGGGTCAACCGGGTAGGCAATCGATTGGTCCCGTTGTGTCCCCTCGCCGCAGTACGGCTAGAGCTAAATGACCGGGAGATGAATGTGGAAGCAGACACCATAGAGCACTTCAGTTAACGAAGAGCCGTAATAACCTCAATTAGCACGGTCTCGCTAATTACACACACACAGCTTCGAGCTCAGGCCTTTAAAAAAAACATGCCTCCGTTTCTGAGACACAAAGATCCGGGGAGACACTGGGGCGGCGAGCCAGGCACGGGAGTCACGGGCAGCTCGCGACCGAATGTGGGTCGATTCCAAGATAAGCTACTACCGATCACCGAACAGGAGACACTGCTACTGCTGTAACCAACCTAATTAACCAAGAGCAACTCTTGAAATATCTATCGTATAAATATCATACGATATATGGAACCCTTAATCCTTGTTTTTCTAATCCGCTGACTTGAACAGGAAGAAATGGAACAATAGAATACATTCTCGTGCACTTACCATCGCGGAGTGGGTGAGCAGCGCCGCGAGGAGCGCCATCAGACACGGCGGCTGCTTCATGCTGTGGCCGGGGGCGGGAGCCTTCACCTGGGAACAAAAGCTCTTCTCTCCGCTCTCGGTATTCGGTAGGCAGTAGTCTCCAACTTCAGAGCACGCAACCCCTGTTCGAGAACATCCGACTGGCGTGTATTAATCCGTCTGGACAAAAAGCTCAACCCGCTCTTGTCCTTCTCCGGTAATGTAGCCAAGATTATTTTAAAACGAGGGGAGAATATTTCTTCCTGTGAGAGAGTATTTCTTATTAATTTTGTCACCCTCTCTTTGACTTTTTGTGCTGGATACGTGATAGCTTTCGTCACGTTAGGTTGACTACCAGGAGACGCCAGACCTCAGCTCTCTTTATCTCTCTCTCCTCCCCCTCTCCGCTGAGAGCAGGATGTTCCGTATGGCGAGGTTGGGAGAGTCTGCAGAAGGAACGACGTGTGTTGCTCGTGTGTGTAGCCTACAGTGTATGTAAGTTAGGGGGTATCTCTTCTGGCGGGCGAGGCGAGGATGCCCCCTGCAGCCTTGAATAGGCACCCGCAGGCTGACCCCCCCCACACACACACACACCTGAAAGTAAACGGGGGGGTGGGGTGGGGGGGGCAAGCAGGTAGGTATTGCACATTCCACATAGCAGGATCGTTACTGCAATGTAATAATAGTAGGGGCCAGAGCCAGGGGATCAACATTTACTGACGCTGACTTCAGCGCAATTCGCTTTAACCGCCTTGCTCATGGGTTAACCGACGGATTTCCAACCTTGTCGGCTTGTGGATTCGATTGAACAATACTCAGTTACAACGCTAATTACCGCTTTATTATCAGCGTTACTCAGAGTCACCATGTGCCTAACAGAAACCAATGTGGATTAGTTACTGCCACCGTTTTCCAACCGAGAAGTAGGGCAACTGATTCAGTCATGCTTTAAGAATATCCACACATACTAACACCGTAAACTACAATGGAATGTTTATTTTTTGTGCATATAAAAATAAACCAATTTGTCTAATACGGGTCAATCAGCTGTTTGTATATATTTTTGGCTATATGGGCTTTCTACTTAACGTCCCTGACTAAATAATTTGAGACAAGGCATACTGTCTTTCTGAAATAAGTTAAATCATGCTTAGGATTGGGCATGTGAGGACAGGTTCCCATGAGCTCCCCCCCCTTCCAACATTTTCTCTCATCTGTTCTTTGTTCCGCAGTCCAGCAGGTGAAAAGTTGATAATTCTTTCTATTGACACACAAAGCTAAAACATCGACAAACAGTTGATTCTCTACTTCCACAATTACATTTAGGCCTACTTCCGTCGATGGGTAGGAGCGTTTCCCTCTTTTCGATCCAACACTTTTGATAGGCCTAGTTAAAAACACTCAGAGCTTTAATTTGTAGACGCACATTTTCCACGAAGATGCTTAGTTTATTTTCTCCTCACTTCACATCCAAGCGCTGTGCTCCCGGCGACTCTACAGGTCTTTGGCCGATCAGATTCAGATATCCGACAAGGTACGCAAAAGCTTGAATTTTCATCTTGAACTTTTCATTCTCATTTAAATATTTAAACTTGGTCTGACAACTCTACCAATACTTTTTCAATATAGAATTAACATAAATTAATCAATGAAACTACTGGATATATTAAATTGTTACGCTAGGACTACATCTCTTCTGTTGCACATACAGTGTTAATAGATCGTCGCGCTTTATTCCTACCCAAGTCCAGCCAGGAAATAAAATTGTGACCTGATTACAAAAACTCTTCCTAGCGACCAGATCAGGAAAAACAAACAGGCCCCATACACTTTAACACACCTCTCTGGATCAAGCGGGGCCACTGCTGATAAGTACATTTAAAATGTATTACAAAACACCATAGACAGGCCTATTCCCAGGTGTATTACCCTTATCCTAACACAAAGTAGTCATATGATGAGTTGATGCTTCCCTTAATCAACATGAGTGTGTAACCACAGCATGAAGGCATGCACCAAACAGACAGCAGGTTTGAATGAATCCCAGCCTTGCAGGCTAGTACTGTTTCATTACAGGCTCCTGGACTGATCTAATCACTCACCATGCAAAAGGTTCCTTGATCAAACATCAACGAATGAATAGAAACTAAATAATTTGAGGTAATCATCCCAAATCCAGCTGGCCAACAGCCCTTGCAAAAAACAGTCCTTCAGTGAAGCTTTGACTTTTACAAATCTGTGCTAGAAGGTGACACGTTTTATACTCCACATCTTCTGCACACAGCTCTTCTGCTCATGTAATCCCCTCACACGCAATTTAAAAAAATAAATAAATCAAAACACCAATCAATAAAACACCAGAAACAACGGTTTCCATTTTGAGAGTTTTTTTTTGTTCAGTTTTGTTTCAAAATAAAGAATCACACATCATTGTTTAGAGACACAATCTACAACAGGAGTTACAAAAAATAGTTGCCCAGGCGATAAGCATACACAGGTTTCTGTTATAACTATACACATTATGGTTACAGGTGGTGCGGCTATTCATATACACAAGGCTCGCTGGCTGGCTCGCTGCTCCAAATGTACACCGTGCCGCCGCCCGCCACCACGAGACTGTGATTACGGACGGCGAGACAGGCAACGCCCGGTCTTTACCGGGGCACATGGACATTATGATACATCACTTTTACAGGACTATTATAGGTCAAAAACAAAAACACCAGACTCCTTTTTTCTGTACAACCCACAGTTTCCCTTTACCCTTTCAAGAGAGTGTGCATGTGTGTGTGTGTGTGGGGAGGGGGGTTGTGGTATTCTTAGTGACGGTGTAATAAAACAGTGGCGCTTCTTCCAGCATTTAAACATCCTAAACGAACACCATTCATACATCAACGCTGACACTACTGACTCCTCTCAGCGTGGGCTCTTCTCTTCGGTTACGCTTTAACCGAAGAGGAACAGCGGTAGTGGTGAAAAGCTTTGAATGGGTCGTTGTTGAGGACCGCCACTGTGTTGAGTAAAATACAGAACTGAGAATACCTTTGAGCTCACCCCTCCCACCCCTCTACAATTAGACAGGGGGTGGGAAACATTCCTATAAAATAATCGGAGAAATAAAAAAAAAAAAAGCTTCAAGTTAACGCAGACATGACTACTAAGCGTCTTATGGAGGGGGTTACAACCCCTTAACTACACCGAGAACAGCTTTCCCGCAGGTGTAATGTTGTGACCGCGGTGCCGAAGATGGAAACGACGTGTAGAGAGAGTTCACTACCGGCATGTCGGTCGCAGTGGATGTTTCAACTGCTTCGTTTCAGTGGATGTTTCAACTGCTTTGTTTCAGTGGATGTTCGGTCTACGGACCGGCGAGGTTCACTGTGCAGTTCAGGTGTTGGGGATGACTAGGTGAGTTCCATTGAAGCAGTGAGTAGAAGGTAAAACCAGAGCGTGGGGGTGGGGGGGCTTTGTACAAGTACTACGCAGTATAGAAAGGGCTTTTCAAAACAAAAAATTTGATATTACAATTTACAATATACAACAACTCATATGTCACAACAAAGGAGGTGAGAATATACACTGAAATGCACATGTTTTCTAAGATTATTTTTTTTTTGCGTGATTTTTCTTTTTTATATTGTCTGATACCAAAAAGGGTGGTAAATCACTTTTACATTACAAGGGTTTACAAATGTACAATTATACAGTCAGAAATATGTGTTCACTACTAGGATACATTATAGATACAGAGTCAACATCAAAAACCAGAAAAACTACAAAGTTTTATATATATATTTATATATATATATATATATATATATGCAAAGGTCTACACCAAGTATACACGCTATATATATATATAGAAGCAAGACCGGAAACGAATCTCCCATGCTAAATGATCTGTCTGCTGGTTAGCTCATGGCGTGTGAATGTTGTGTGAATGTTGTGTGCATGTTGTGTCCGTGTTGTGTGCATTTGCCTATGATTTGGTGAAGACATTGGAGAAATTAAATATGTTCCTTTCATCCCATAGTAGTGATAGGACATAGAACAGTGTGTCGCAGCAGTAGCAAAAAATGTGAAATTATTCTAGTTTATTCAAAAGACAAATAAAAAATAAAAAAAAATAAGAAAAGGGGGAGGAGGAGGAGGAACCGAGAGGGTGGGGGTGGGACTCATGGTACCTCCCCCCTCATCCCCCTTTCCTCCCCCTAACACCCCTCCTCCTCTACGGCTTGGGGAGAGGGCTAAATTAACCAAGGCTTCCTGTTTCGACACAGGCCCCCCCAATGGGTTACCATGGGGATAGGTGTGAGAGGGGAAACGAGAGGGGATGGTTGACAAGATCTCATTAGGAAGGGAATGGGGTGGGGTGGGGGGGGGGGCAGTATACGAGTAATAGTTAAAATAACACCCTTGGATGGGACACTCCCTTCCTCATGTAGGGTTCAGGCCAGGCTTAGGGTATAAAGGACAAGACATTCCAATACAAAGCCAGCAGTGAGGTTGGCCGGAACCATCCAACCCCCCCCCCCCCCCCCCACCACCACCACCACCAGAACAGCTCTACATGCTGAATCAGCATCAGGGCCAAACACAAAGCAGGTGTTGATGGACGTCTGATGGCCGTGCTGGTCTGTCTTGTCCTTGGGCATAGGGTGTAAGGGGGCGGGGTCGGTAGGGGTCGGTAGGGGTCAGGGAACAAGGGGAGTGGACTACATGATGCCGTTGGGGGGGCCACATAGAGGGCCCAGGTCCACTCCATTCTTCATGTAGTATTTCTCCAGCTTGGCCAGGATGTGTTTCCCGTAGGTATACTTCCTCAGAGTGGAGATGTGGGGTCGTATCTGAGCGGGGAGTTTGGAGAGACGGAGATAAAGAAAAAGGTAATGTGAAATAAGCTGTGCGCGCGCACAATGGCATAGACATTTAGTGAACTTTTATTTTTAGCTCCTAAAATTTGACACCATTTTGCACCAACAATCCCAACCTGAGCGTGCAGATGCACCGAGGTGTTGCCAGGACGGGCCCGGGCCAAAACAGTCCTATTGGACATCCTACCACATGTGGAACTGAGCCAATGTGCACTACCCTACACAGGATACCAGGGAATGGACGGTATGCCACACCCGGGAATTGAACCCCCGGCGGACGCATCTCTTCTTGTCACACACCCCTACCTTGTGCATGACGATCTTCCTCTGTGTGGGCTCCGCCACGTCGATCATCTTCTGCACTACGTAGTTGGCGTACTGGTCCTTCATCATGGTGTATAAGGCACTGTGGGGCCCCTCTGTCAGGCTACACACCTCATCTATCAACAACGCCCGCTCTGCGCGTGACGCGTGGCTCACACACTTCTCCACCACATTGCTGCAAAGAGGAAAACATTTCTGTTAGCCTCTGTTTTTGATTTGCCTTCTGAGGGGCATGGACGGGTTAGGGGGCACATGGACGGGTTAGGAGTTATGGTGCCCTGGACGGGGGGTTAGGGGGCACATGGACGGGTTAGGGTGCCCTGGACGGGTTAGGAGTTATGGTGCCCTGGACGGGTTAGGAGTTATGGTGCCCTGGACGGGTTAGGAGTTATGGTGCCCTGGACGGGTTAGGAGTTATGGTGCCCTGGACGGGTTAGGAGTTATGGTGCCCTGGACGGGTTAGGAGTTATGGTGCCCTGGACGGGTTAGGAGTTATGGTGCCCTGGACGGGTTAGGAGTTATGGTGCCCTGGACGGGTTAGGAGTTATGGTGCCCTGGACGGGTTAGGAGTTATGGTGCCCTGGACGGGTTAGGGGGCACGGGGACAGGTTAACAGTGACTTTGTTGGGCTAATCACATCGGTGGGTACCTTGCAAACTTGTGTTGGCTGAGTCCGAGTACGTTTCCTCTGATCTCTGCTACGATCTTGCTCTTATCCTCTGCTCTGCCATGTTCTAACACATGCTGGATGACATAGTTCCCATACTGGTCCTGGAGGGAAACACGGAAAGAAACAGCTTTGCATTTACATTCGCCATTTGTTTCAACAAGCCTGAAATTCTAGCAGGTTCAGCCTGTATTGTCCTGAACCAGCAGTTTGTATTTTTGTTGAGTGTGGGTGTGTGTGTGTGTGTGTGTGTGTGTGTATATTACCTGCACTAGTTGTTCAGTGTGTTGATGCAGCTCCTCTAGGATGGGTAGGGTCTGATCTGGAAGGCAGTGTTCTAGAATACGCTGGATCACTCGGCAGCCATAGGGATGAGTGGAAAGGGCAAACACCTACAGACAGGCAGGCATGGAGAGTGACAGACAGACGGGGAGACACACTTTACCCAGTTGCGCGCACAGAATTACAGCACACTTTAAATCTCTGATGACTCATTCACACATACTACAAACTCCACACAAACCAGTGAAAGGCATGTCAATACAATCCTGATAACTTAAGGCCTAATCCTGTCTCCTATTCTCCTCATGTATCACCATATTTACTTAACAAAAGGCACACCTCAATAGGCAGTCCAGGTACGTGTGTGTGGGTGTGTGGGGGATTTTGTACAGTTTAGCACCTCTTTTGTTCCTCGAGCAGGAAGCTGACAGCAATGGCGGGAACCATCAGAACAGCGTTGCAGTAACGTTTAACCCTTAAGTCCCTTCTTGCACTGAGACTTGGAGATCAACAAAAGATCTTGCAAGATAAGACTTTTTTTTTTTAAATGAAGTAATTTTTTGTCAACCCCCTTCACAAAGATCCCCACAACCAGAAAATGTCACATCTTCTAACACAATCGGCTTAATCAGACTGTTCTATAACGCCGTATCGCCCTGCTTCAAAACGAAAACTGTTATGGGATCAGCCTGGATATCAGCAGGTGACAAGTTGTGGCAGGAGGCATTTGTGAAAACGGATGCTAGCTAGCGAGTTACTAACTCAGCAAAATTAGCCGGCTAGCTTTATGAAACATTCAAGTGTATTTGAGCGGCACTTGTTTGCAGCCTCCCAATTCACTTTCCTTTCTTGTTCAAGTGAAGTCTGGCTGGCCGGCTTAGCCGCGGTTACATAAGGCCTGGAAAAGTCATATACGTGTAGATGTGTGTAATTCACTAACTGGGGGAAAACTACTGTTACAGACTGATATTATCCTTGTGGGGGTCGGTTGTACAACATTGTGGAATCTCATTTGTGCATAATTGCTGTATTCATGCAAAAACAAGTGTTTTTCCTTTAAAAACTCCATCTTTTTAAATAGGGAATACATTTGCTTTCAGTGCCTTTACATTCATGGCTGACTAAGACACTCATGGCTCTCTTGTCCCTCAGCAGCAGATATAGCAGGCAGATGTTTGGAACATCAAAACGCAATAAAAAAAATCACAATTGAATTGCAATACATTGTGCAGTAAGCCTACTAGCTAGCATAGCAGCTAGAGCATCTCATCAGTAATTGAAATGCTGCTTGATCAAATCCCCAAAACAGCAAGGTATAAAATCTATCATTCTGTCCTGAAGCAAGCCTGGTAACTCCAAATGCTTACCGGTTTTTGCTGTAAATTAAAACTTACACAGTGAATTTACCAGGTAGACTGTGAATACGGCACTTAGTATTTAGTCGACACCTAATATAGGGTATTGAGATCCCTGGCAATTCTCGGTACTAACTACTCAATACAGAGGTACTTGTTCAGCCTGGGCTCGTTATTAGACATTTCATTGTTCTTCAACATGCAGGTCTATTCTGTTTCTATTCCTAGCAATGTAAAAAAAAAAAAAAAAAAAGAGAAGCTTACAATTCCTTATTGTTTGCTAACACAATGTGTTAAATATCCAGACCAACTGTATTTTGAAACACATCTACTACTACCACTTTATCGTCACCTGTTACGAAATGACAGCATGGCTGAATCATCCACTATAAACAGCAAAGTCGCCCCTGGGATTTGACGTAATGCTGTGGACGGTCGTTCAGGATGTGTTGTTTTATTTCGTTCATCTTGAGACTCATTAAAAAGCACTTCACTGAGCGCGCGCACACAACGTTGTGTGTGGGCAATCCTAATTATTTATAAAACCTAAATGGAACCGCGCTCGCGCGCAAGAGAGAGAGTAACTACTGTATTTGCATTTTATCACAATCAAGCAGACCCCGTTACGAAGCGAACCTCAGTGCAAGCTTGTGTCACGGGTCACAGCGGTGAGCGGCGTGGGGTGAGAATGACAAATCCATGACATCGTCCGCTTCAGAAGAGCCACTCAGAGCAAAAGGTACGCAGAGTGATCTTAAACTGAAAAGGCAGAATGAAGATCTGGCAACGCGTGAAGTCTGTGTCTGTGCCCCCCCCTCCCCCCCAGAGAGCACAGTGAACAGATGGCACAGCCTGTTCATTCCACTTCAGAACCGTACTCCAAAGGCTGCTTTAATTCAACGGCGCACCTGGAAGGAGGCTTTGCTTTGTTTCCCAGGGTGTCATTGCAGTGCAGATGAAAAGGGACTGATTAAAGTTATGGACGGACTGACAGAAACGATCGTGACAACTGCATCAAGTAAGCGTAGGCTTGAGTTCAATTTTAAGGCGCGGATTGCGCGACATCCGCAACAGCGAGGTTATAAGGCTGGTACAGAGCTAAGTCCCTGCATTCAACTAAGAACAGGCCCAATCTGGCATTACTCACTCACACACTTTATGGTAATTTTGACATTTAGCCCACAGATAGACGATGGCTGCTGCTGGCCGTTACCAGGGTGACCCTCTGGTCGACTGTAGACAGTGGTGATTATGAAGGTGGTGTGTGTGTGCATGCGCATCACCCACCTGTCCCTTGAAGGCGTCTATGATGAAGTGAAGCGCGTGGGGCTGAACGCACTCGATACACTTCTGCACTACATGGTTCCCGTTCTGATCCTTCACACACTTCAGCACATGTCCATCCAGCTCCCGAACCATCTCACTCTGCAAGACCCACACACACTCGTAAACACACATGCACCATCGCACTCTGCAAGACACACACGCACCATCTCACTCTGCAAGACACACACGCACCATCTCACTCTGCAAGACACACATGCACCATCTCACTCTGCAACACACACACGCTCGTAAACACATGCACCATCGCACTCTGCAACACACACACGCACCATCTCACTCTGCAAGACACACACGCACCATCTCACTCTGCAAGACACACATGCACCATCTCACTCTGCAACACACACACGCTCGTAAACACATGCACCATCGCACTCTGCAACACACACACATGCTCGTAAACACATGCACCATCGCACTCTGCAACACACACACACGCTCGTAAACACATGCACCATCGCACACTGCAACACACACACACGCTCGTAAACACATGCACCATCACACACTGCAACACACACACACGCTCGTAAACACATGCACCATCACACTCTGCAACACACACACACGCTCGTAAACACATGCACCATCACACTCTGCAACACACACACACGCTCGTAAACACATGCACCATCGCACTCTGCAATACACACATGCTCACACACACACACACACACACCAAACAGCAGCCCCTGATAGGTCATGCACTATGTTTTGACCCATGGTACATAACTCACTGGTAGAGACATTTTGATATGCATTCCTACCATATTTCTGTACAGCCGAATCACCGTTTTATTTACAACATGTGAAGCTTCAACTGCTAGCTTGTCAGCTGATTTATTAACTGGAACAACTTCCCATACTGCTTTAATCTGAGGCCTGGTTTTAACCAAGCCCCCCACAGACAGGAATACTGAAGTGCAATGTGACAATATTGGAGGATTCGGCCAACAGATATAGGGATAGCATAGTTCAATTAAAATAGAATACATTATAAAATACCACTGTTAGATTTTAACATCAACTGACCCCTGCTGTATTATAGCCATGGGTAATAGTAGGCCTAACAAAGACATTTGTCCCAAACACAGCAGTGTGACCAGCCGTCTACTTTCAAGTCAACACACTCAATTACAGCTCATATCCACCCAGCCCCCTTTCTCTCGTGCGCGGGTACGATACGTACTATCACTTGTTGTTCAGAGGGGATGAACTCCAGGGCCTTTTGGATGACTCTACAGCCATACATCTGCAGGGCCAGGGACAGGACATGCCCCCGGATCCTCTCCGCAAGAGCCAGCTTCTGGTCCAGACTGCCGAACTACACCCGGAGAGATGGAGAGATCGAAAGAGAGACAGAAGAGTCACACACATTTGGGTGGTGTACCAGGGCAAAACGGACACGTTACTCAGAGGCAGGGATGTAACAAATCACCTCAAAAACACTGACTGAAGTACTTTATGGTCATGTCCCTGGTAACAACAGGCAAACACACCACAGAACCACAGCAGGCAGGATGGCAGAAAGGCTGATTGGAAACCCAAAGGTAGTTTTTTCGACAGCAACCGCCCCAGACTTTCTAGTAACCCATCTGCAACCACGCAAATATATGGATACAGCTAAATCTACAGCTCACCTCTGCAATGTCCCAAAGGCTTATTTTAAAGACAAGCAAAACTATTCCCTCCCTCCTGACACGCGGACTAAAGGCTATTTCATGGAATGTGCACAAGCATATTTCTCATGTTGTCTTAATCACTGTGTAAACAGGTCTGAGATCAATAACAATTACAGTCCATTGCTGGCTTTGCTCGTGGCTAAACCTCTAGCAGCAGAATAGTCTAAAGACACAGAAAACAGCAGCAGACCGACAAAAACTAAAAAAATCCTCAGAAAAAGCTACTTAAAAATGTATTCAGCCCACCTAGTGTGACTCGTAGACCCAGGGGAAACCCGGCCTGAGGGCTGAGCAGGGCAGAGGTAACTCATTTCACCTGACGTTAATTAACTGGTTAACTGTCTTGTTGCTGCCCTACTTGAAAACCCTCGGGTCAGGAATCCCAAAGCTCGGCGCTCACTCTTTGGATGAGGAAAAGCCACGTCGAAACCACTTGAAACCCCTTTGATGGCAACATCATTTGTGTTCCAGTGCTTAGTGTAAGTCAGCCGTCAGTCATGTTCTAGCTGTTCCCCAGTGTTACAGCATATAGGCAAGCGACAGCTACAAGCCCTGCTCCTTTTGCTGTTTCATAGCCACACTTATACTGGGAGTTTTGCTTTGTTCACTTGTCTGGAACAGTTTGGTATCCTGTATTCGACAAAGCTAGCATTTTTGTTCAAAGAAAATGAAAACAAAACCTTTACTGACATTATAATAATCGAGAAACGAACCCTCAGCCTCTGCTCTCATTAAAGCCATTTTTGCTGTATGCCCGACTCTTAAACCTTCACATTAGTCAGACAGAAAAACTGAAGACTATGAATCACAAATCATGTTTTTGGGTGGAAGAGAAATAGTAAGCTGTGCCCCGGGAAAAATAAGTTAGACGGCGAGAACCACACGTTATCTGTTCGGGGAATTAGAAGGTGAAGAAGCAGCGTTGTTTTTAGATCTAACGCTTCACACTGAGTGACAGAGAGGCATGCGCTGGCAGCTGAAATGAAGCTTACTCAGAGAGGCCTACTATTGGCCTAGTTCTCTCTGAAGTAACTATTCCAAAGTAACTATTACAAAGACTGTTAGTCCCTGGCAATGTTTCTGAACACTCAACCCGCCCGCTACCCAACCTCCCTCCCTCCCTCCAAATAAAGTGCAGCCCTGGACCCACCGGTGGAGCCAACATGCCAGCAGTCATCCCACGCGCCAGCACGCTAGATCGCGTCCCTGAAAAGGTCTGTTGTTCTGGCTCACAGCAAGGCAGTTAACCCTAACTGGTCCCTCCCATCCTGACAATCAGGATGGGTTGGGTCAAATGCGGGAGCCAAACATCTACTGTACCTTGTGCAAGTATCCCCTTTCCTAGAGACACACAGACACACACACACCTCAAAGAACTTCTGAATAACGTAGTTTCCGAAGACATCGACCATAAGTTGGTAGGCAGCCTGGAGGATCTCGCTGAAGACCAGCTGACGCTCTGCTGAGCTGGCCCTCTCCAACTTCAACTGGATAAACCTGGAGATTCAAAACACTCAATTCATGTCCTGCTAATGAGTGTGTGTGTGTGTGTGTGTGTGTGTGTGTGTGTGGGGGGGGGGGGGTAAGGTAGAGGAAGACAATGACACATGGGGGCGGGTCATTTTTGCAATTTGCAGAACTGATTCAAATCCAACATGGTATAAAAGTATGCCTATCCACAAGAATGTTTAAAAGCTAGCAGACATCACCTGGAAGCACTCAGACTTTTGCGTCTTGATAAGGGGGAGGAGATTGCTGGTTCTGTATATAGTGGATTAAATATTAACCCCCATTTGGTGACTCAAAATGAATGGGATTTTTTTCCCTAAACAATCTCCACAAAAATTATCACAAACATTTAGAAATATATAGAAATTACTACAACACTTTAAATATTTATGAAAAACACTAATATAACAGTCAATACAGCTTAGAAACACCTCTGGGAGTGACTCCATCTGTGACTCTACCAGGGTAACCCTCACAGCTTTGTACAGCTGAATTGTGCAATATTAGTCCAATATTAATTCCAAACTCCTTCACTGTCAGCATGCAGGGGGACTAGCCACAGATTCTGAAAACAGACTGAAATCAAAACTCTAACTAGGCCACTCTAGAACTTTCACTGTATTCCTGCCTCGTGCTGTTGGTTTTTTTATCGTCTGGTGTAAAGCAAACCAATGCAGGTTTTACTCTAGGATTTAGCCTGAGCTTAGATTCATCCACTGATTGTCACATCGTGGCTGGAAATCTTTTCTTTGCCCTTTAGTGAATTATGTTTTACTAAAAGTATTAATTTCACTAAAGATCCTGCGCTTCTGCGGATACGTTCTGCCTATCATGTATATTATCTTCTACATTCTTTACGAAACGTGCTAGTTGTACCTAGATGCCCCATATCCATTCTTACTCATTTGCAGCTGAATTTCTTCCTCCAATCACATTTATCACACTGTGGCCTGATCTGATCTACCTGATAATGTAGCTCACGTCTCTGCATCCAACTCCGGCAGCCATTTGAAAAAAAACATCAGCCTATAGGACATACGGAGACCGGGCAGGCTGTTCAAAGTAATGCTCTTTAAGGCAACGACACGACCAAGAGGAGTAGATAACATGAGCCTACTTCTCAGACTACTTCAAGCCTAATTTAAGCGTACTGGTCCATCCTAAACAAAAAAGCCCACGTCAAACTCTGATAATTGGCTGTGGCATATTTGCCCAGAGGTGGAACTCCCAAGAACATCAACGAGTACACCCCACAAAGAGCACATTTAAACACACAAACTTCTGAATCCAGCAAAAGTAACTTTTCCCAAAAAATTGGTGAAAAGACGTAAGTATCTTTACATAAGACATAAGCAAGTGTTTGGATTTTCTGCAAAAATTTTATTCTTCGGATCGTTTTTTCCCTTCCCACATCAAAGACCATCATCTTTGATGTACTGTATCGGGGTGGTTTAATATGCAATTATCAACCTCACCATGCTTAAAAAAACTCAATGTGTGATGTGTTTACCCATCATCTAATCACTTCTTTATAGGGCTTAAGAAAATATCTGGGGTTGACACCAAAGGTAGCCCAAGGCAAATAAACTAAAGTCAGGCAGGGATGAATGTACTTTGAAATTACATCCCCAATATGTTGAAATAGTTTTAAAGACAAATTTCAATTTCAGTGTCAACTGGTGCAAAACAAAAACAAGCAGAGCATTACACATGGTTTACAAGTTCGTCTTTTGTAGTGTGTGTCACTCAATGAAGTTCCAATTGCTCGTTCTAGTTCATTGATTGTGGATAAATGATCCTGTGAGGCCTACAGAAAAAAGTATGCAGATTCAATAAGATTCCTTTCCAATAGACTGTTTTTTCACGGATTTGCAATGTACTGGCATATTAAATTGGGTAAACTTGTCTTTCAACCACAAGCTACAGATTTAGTGTGCGTACTTTGCACACGGCTGTAGAGCCATTTAGAAGTTCTATAGACAAAGTGCACATTTTGAGAAGAATCAATCCAAATGCCTTCTTCACCAAACCGGGGAAAAATGTAGGCCTTGCAGGCATTGAGACCAATGTGCCTGTAAAAATGCTGCAGTCTTTATTTCTGAACCTTTTCATTTAGCGTGTAGTTTATTTCCCAAGTGCATAGAGTTCACTGGAAAGTGACCTCCTGGGCAGCTAGTTATTGCGTATAGAAACATGTTCTGATGAGCACAGTCGTTGAACAACAATTCCCAACGTTCTGTGGGAACAACACAGCTTTGATGTTATTGGATCGTTAAAATAGGAGGATCCCAGCAAATAGAAGAAATATATCACAGTATTTTACAGTCAAGTCATCAGGCAATCAATAGACACAAACCAAACCACGGGAAGCCCTTATAACAGTGTTCTGGGAGTTGTAGATTAACTGACTGGTGGCCGAAGCCAACCAATGACCACTTGTTTGCAAACTCCTTTAGATATGCTACAGAAATACAACTATTAACCAAATTAAATTACACGTTGTCCCTGGTGAAAACCTCTCATCTCCAAAAGAGACTTTCCAGGAAAAAGAAAATTTAAATTCTCAATTAACTTACATAAAATTGAGACATCAAAAGCCTGTACAATCAGACCGAACATTTGATGTTAAAAGTAACTACAGTCAAATCAACATATGAGAATATGTTAACGTTCAAAGCAGTCCCATGACGTGATTTAATCATTTTCAAGCACTTAAAACATAAGATTAAGAACTTAAAAAACTAAAACAGGGGAAATCCAGAACTCAAACACAGCTACCTAAGGAATGGAACATAGAAAATCCTCGAAGGAAGCTCTGAAAAGGCCACACATTTTAATAACAGCATCTGAATCCACTCAATTGGCTCATGAGGGTTTGCAATGTTTGTAATGGGAATGAGCACACATAAAAAGGGGACACATTCAGGCTTGCCTAAACAACAAATGAATGGTCACTTAGTAAAAACAAAGTCCACAGGGAGGGGCGGAATACTTAACGGCCTATAACTTTGACAGTGTGTGTGTGCTCCTGTCTCACCTGCTGCCATGCTGGTCCTGGCTGAACTCCATAATGTGCCCCGCGATCTCTCTCAGCTGCAGGTTGGGATAACGGTTGTTCCGGAAGTCTTCTAAGAGACGGCTCCGCCCTGACGGCATCACATCCGACATTCCGTAGCGTAGCCGCGACGACGGGAAAAGCTGACTGCTGGGAGAGAACAGGGAGGAGCCAGAACTGGCGCTGCGATACTTCGCCTCTGCCCCCGGAGCAGCAGAGATGAATCGACCGCTGCCATTGGTCAGACCTCCTGGGAACGGGTCAGAGAGAAATAATTTTTAGTTCTGATAAGATTGATGTAAGAGGTTCCTCACCCTGAAAGTAGTCACCTAACAAGTGTCCTTACTGGGAAACAAATGCTTTTCTTTGTTGAAAAAATTGCAAATGTCTCTATTGTTTTCACACGCTGTTGCTGTTTGTAATGGCCATTTTATGGATTACAAATTCATGCTGAAAAGGCGATTGTCCTTTACCAATATCAGTGCTACAGCCATAACCTGAGAACGACACGCTTTCTGTCAGCATGGTATCAATGGACATCGTGACTCACCTAGGTTGAGGTTGGATGAGGAGCTGTGATTGGAAAGAGAGGGGGGTGGAGTTAGGGAGTGGGAGGGTCCTTGGTTGGGCAGGGGCATTCCAACTGGCCCGGGGGAAGAGCTAAAACTCAGGGTTCCGTTGTAGAACCCGCCATGGCCAATGGGAGTTAAGCTGGACTGCGTGCGTTTGTAGAGGTCACTACTGCCGGTGAGAGAGTCACGACGAGAACCGCTGCCACCACTGGAGTTGGCCACTGGAGGGAAAACAGCAGGACTGTTATATACAAGCACGCACGCGCCTGGACAGCACCAGCCTTAGGGTGCAAACGGACTGAGGGAGACAGGACACACACACACACACACACACACACACACACACCTGCAGTGCCGAAGCCACCCAACGTAGCCCCCAGCGTTGCTCCCAGGGAGGAGTTGCTCTGACCAAAGCCTAGGGAGGCGGAGCCTGGGCCAGGTTGAGCCGAGCCTGGAGAGGAAACAAATCAGGTTAAAAAAAAAGAAAATAGGCACTTTTGTTGAACGCTTCGTGAAAGCATTATTTGCACACAGACATTTATGCCCGGGTCCAGGCCGACTACATTGGAAATGCTTCAGGGGTTATATGATATAGATACCAGAGGATCCAGACTGAACATTTACTGGCATTTTGTGGCCTTGATAGTTAGCTTCCATGTTAACATTGTTATTAGTTGAATCCGTGCAAGCTGCCCATTTAAGATGCCCATTATTCATCAGGGTGTTGTACTAGTTAGCTTTGTGTACTATGTTCGGCCTACTAGCTAGCGTGCATCACCGACAATATCAAAAACATGTAGAGCCCTATTTTCTCTTATATGTTCTCTGTTGCATGACGTGCTTTGGTTCTACCCATTTTATCTTGGGTGGAAAAAGTTGGTCCCATAAAGTTCAAAAATATACTTAAGACTGGAGACTTTAGCCAGTCAACTGTACAGTCAATGACGAGGCATGAAGCCACTGGTTGATGCAATGAAACATCTGCAATGTAGTCGGACCGGAATACAATCCCCTCCAATTCACCGGTTTTGCATTCACTCACAGTACACCGACTGGCTACCTTGAGAGAAGAGGGAGGAGCTCTGGGAAGAGTTGCTGAGAGAAGAGGATCCATAAAAAGAGTTTCCTGACATAGCCCCTCCCCCCTGCTGCTGTGGCTGCTGGGATTGCATGCCTCGGAATGGACCATTGACACCACCTCCCATTCCGCCGTTAGCCCCACCCCCTGCAGCGGCCGCCACTGTCGAGGGACAGAGTTGGGCAAAGAGGGTGGAGGAATTAAGGATTAGCAGTGAATGACAGTGTGACGGACTGATGGAGAGACACGGCGTTAGGGTGAATGACAATGATAAACGGCCTTATAATGTAAACGGAGGAATGTGTTTTACCTGCTTGTGCAGCGGATGGAGAGATAATAACAGAGCCGGCAGGGGCCATGAGGCGCACAGGTCCGCCCCTGGACCCTGTGTTGACCACCAGAGCCCCCGTCTGGTCATAGTAGGCAGCTGGAGCCAGCATGGGGTAGCCTGCAGAGGGAAACACATTCTAGGTTTAGGGTTTAAGAGTAGGTTTATGATCAAAGGTTAGGTTCAGGATTTAAATTTAGGATTAGGTAAAATATTTACATTTCAGATTAGGATTATTGTTAAGGACTTCCTGTTAGGTTTTGGGGGATTAAGTTATGGATTTATGGCTTGGTTTATGCATAAGTGTGTCTGTCTTACCTGGCACACCTGCCGCCAGTCCCTGACCGAAGGCAAGTGCTGAGTTGACAGCAGCGGCGGAAATTAGCTGATCATTCTGCTGACCCTGCTGACCTTGGCTAGGAGTAAGAGGTCGCTGGTTACCACCCCCACGCATCACCTAAGAAACACAGGTTATACAAAAGTTACAGGAGTCCTGAGCCGATGCAAAAGGCCGTCTTTCAAACACCACAAACGTGACATTTTTCATAGGGCGTATTTGTTAAAATCCAGAAATGAAATCTGCAACCCCCCAAGTGATGTGTACAGATACCCTGGTCCCGGGGATCCAAAGGAGTGCACGTTATTGTTTTTGTCCTGGCACTCTCACACCTGATTCAAATGAAAGACTTGGCAACAGGTTGATCACGTCAATCAAGTGTGTGACTGCTAGGGCCAAAACAAAAACATGCACCCCTTTGGGTCCCCAGGACCAGGATTGGGAAACAGTGCTCTATGTCACGCTACATATCTAATGGGAGGTCTAGCCAACATAAATCCAGTGACCTGTTGCTGGTTCTGCTGGTTCTGTCCTTGAGCCTGCTGATTGGCTGAGTTGTTGGCTGCCGCAGCCTGTTGCTGAAACAGACTGGCTGGATACACTCCCCATGGAGTCACCCCGTAGTACTGTGGTGGCATCACAGCAGGGCCTAAACACACACACGCGCACGCACCCTGAGTGTGTTGGTAGAACATGGTATTACGAGGCCAGGATAGTGGGTTCAATTCCCGGGCCACCCGTACAGAAAACGGATGAGTGTGTCTGTTAAATGGCATGAATTATTACAGTAACATATATTACCATGGTACAGGGAAGGCATCACCGCTGGATATGGAATAGAAATGGTAGGTGGGTGAGTGTCTGTCACAGTAGGTGTATATAAAGCTGTGTGTGCGCGCGCGCGTGCGTGCGTGCGTGCACGCTTCTTACCCAGTGTTGCAGCAGCTGCTAGTCCAGCCGCGTACGGGTCCGTTCCAGGTGGACCGGCACTGATGATGTAAGGGTTGGGAACAAACGCTGGGGCCAGACCTTCAACAAAAACAAAAAAAACACACGCGCAAAGAGATGCATCCCAGACTTTAACAAGACATTCCTCCCTAGCAACAGCTATGACCCATGACGGACTAGGTCACTGAGCGCGGGCCCAGTCCCCCCGTCTCTCTTACCGATGTGGGACTGCTGAGCGGCGGCCAAGGCATACTGCTGCTGTTGAGCTGCCGTTAGCTGCTGCACCGCGAGAGCACTTGGCCTCTGGAACAACTACACACACACACGTTTCCTGTTAGCAATACTACACACACCTGATATAGCATTACGCGAGCACACACCTCAGTCCCCCCCCCCCCGTCCGCCTTGCCCACCTGCTGCTGGTTGCTGTAGTCAAACAGGCCCACGGTGGGCTGTGAGTCCATGGTCATCTGGGAGTTGTAGTCAAACTGCAGCGGCTCCATCACCGACTCCATGGTGTCTATGGCGACACCCTGTTCCACCCCAGAGAAGTCCTCTTGGGGTTTGGGACCCCCGCCTCCTCCGCCCCCTCCCATTGGGACCATACCCTCTCCTCCCACCCCCACGCCCCCCATCAAGTCAGAATCTGGGCCTGAAGCCGGCATCGGGCCTTGGCGACTGGGGAAGACAGAGGGAAGCGTGTTGAGAAGTGCCGGCTGGTATGAAGAGGCTTTACTCACAACTGAGATGTGCGTTCACCTGTACTCCTTGACGTCCACGTCCAGGCCGTTCTGCACGGGGAGTCCGTTTGGGTTGATGACATCACTGATGACATCACCCTCTCCCTCCGCCATCTCCTTGAGTTTCTCTCCTTCAAAAGCAGCCTTCGGTTTCTCCCTCTTCTCCTCCTCCGCCTCAGCATCCCTGGGTCCCTGACGGAGAGGGACGGAGGGGGAGACAGAGGACATTGTGATTGAAAGACGGCGCAATAAAATCTCAGTACCACATTCATTGAGTGAAACAAAAGGTTTTGGCTGAGTGAAACAAAAGGTTTTGGCTGAGTGAAACAAAAGGTTTTGGCTGAGTGAAACAAAAGGTTTTGGCTGAGTGAAACAAAAGGTTTTGGCTGAGTGAAAGGGTGTGTGTGCGTTACAGAGCCCGGAGTGATAATGCTATAGAACTACAGTAGAAACCAGAACATGCTACTTACAAATGGTCCCTTGCGGAGGCAGGAGTCCAGTTTCTCGGCGGGAGAGGAAGAAAGGACGTATTCTACCATGCTGACCCCTAACCCCCCACTCTCGGACCGCGGCGACATCACTGAGCCGCCCAGCTCCCCGCCGCCGTGGAAACCCCCGCCTGGTCGGCGGGACACCATGATCGGCTGAGACACCGAGTGATCTGGGAGGAGGAAGAGGGACTTGGCCATCAGTATCCCAACACACCAGCCAGGTTACCAGTCACTTGGGTCTGGGCTCAATGTCTTTACCTGTGGCCCCCCAAGCACTGTCCCTCCACTGGTCCAAGAAGATTCCCTTCGGTCCATCCTTCCCCGCTTCATCACTCTCCCAAAACTTCTTACCAGTCAGTAGCTGCTATAAGACAGGGGGGGGGACACAAGGGTTGATAGAAGCAGAAGGACTCCAAGCTGCCTACTAAGCACACAACCATTGCATGGCCTTGGGTAGTCGGAGTCTCTACTAGACCTGTAAGACACTGCGACCCCTGACCCCTTACCTCGCCCATGGCACGCCCCTCTAAAGCCAGAGCCTGGAAGTCATGGTTTAGCTCATCCATCGACCGCACCTACAGAGACAGGACAGACACACACACGGCTTAGGTAACCCCCACGTATAAAGACAATTACAGCAGCTGAGAAATGAACTAGTTAGTGAGTTTATTATCCTTCCAGGTCAAGGGGCTGGTCAGTGCACACCCATGGACGTAAGCACGCGCGCATGTTTCTACCACTAATGAAGTGTACCTACACATTATTTATATTTCATTTAAATTGAAATATAACCCACGAGAAATTATGTTAAGTTGAATAGGCCCCAAAGTTTAACTGTTAGCTACTGTCAGGACACAGACAACCTACTAAGATGAACCACTACACTAATCAGACCAGGTGGAAAGGAGACTGGTGCCACGTTCACCGTCCATAACGTGTGGCAAATTAAATGGTAATCGACTTTCCTCTCAGTCTGTTTTCCCATTGCCCTTTCAACTGTTTAAAATGTCGAGGTGGACACAAGTGACTGGTCTGAGGTAAAACAGGGTGTGGTTGATGTTCTTGTATCACAGCTCAAAAGCACCATAACTTAGGACCCTGGAGCTGCTCCCAATGCTCCGTGAAGACAAAAGCTTAAAGGGAATTCAAATTACAACAGCCCATCAAAGCTCCTGATGGATTCCCTGTCGCATTCGAATACAACATTCCAACAAATCGGGTTCCATTGTTACCAATTATATGCAAATAATCCACAAAAGCAAACTGCGACTGAAAACAAAAGAGTAACTTATGACTGTGAATCAACTGCTATAAGATGTTTACAAAGCAAGCCAGGGTCCCTGGATCATTTTAAATCACAATGCTTCATGATTTTACAGCAGCAAGATTGATCAGTGCTTCAGTCTGATAACTGATAATCATAAAGAGATTCAGGCATTTCAACTGACATGATGCATTGCCGTCGCTGTTTGTTCAGAACAACGCTATTGCCAAGTTCTGCTCTCTGTCTGTAGCACAGAGGAGGCCAAAAGGCTTGAGAGGTGGGGGGGCAGCCAGGGGTGAAAAGGCAGCAGTCCAGAGAAGAGCACCACACACAGTGAAGTCAGTGTGGCAGCCTTAACAAGCAGCCTAATTAGCTGTTAGATTACTTTACCCACTAATCTATATGGAGGGCAGGCCAAAACCTGTCACTAGAATTAATTTTCATATTCGAAGAGGCGGGACAAAAGTGAAAACGGGAAGCAAAATACTATACACACACACACACACCCCGTTGTTTTTATTAGCATTTAACGAGCGTCCCAAGTTTGTTGGAAATGGGGTTGTGTGTGTATATAACACTATATGACCCAGGGAGACCAATTTCCTTGCCCCATATAATATCATTTCCAAATCAGATTTATTACAAAGCCATAACACAACTGGGGACTGCAGCTGGTTTGACTTTGCCGACCAAATCCAAAAATAAACTCTCAGGGAGACGCATGTTACTCAGTAGCTACATTCAGACGGGATAAAACACTGGCCGGAATACTCCGGTGAATCTCTGGCAGTTCGACCAGGCTCCAACTACCTGGCTGTCGTGGATGTTGTCCCCGGTGGGCCAGCGGTGCTTTCCAGGCTGCTCCCCATGCTGTCGCTGGAAGAAGTAATCAACCATGGCATCATCCTGGGACCGCCCTGCCCCAGCCACACCCTGAAACACACACACCTAGATAAAACTTTTGCTCAGTATGTAACTCAGGCTGGACAAAATACCACAGCAGGTAGTGCTGATGTCTCATATCTGGGGAGTGAGAAACAGCCTACTGAATATGATATTTTTTAATTGTCTCCATCTTTACCTGCTGGCTAGGTGGTGGGCCATGTGGGGTTTGTCCGGCCGGGGGTGCGTGTCCTCCGCTACTCAGCACCACGGGCATGCTGGGAATTGAAGTTCTGATGTGGGGGCTGAACGAGTCCTGCCAGAGCACTGCTTTACCCTTCAACACACACACGCTGCTCATTCCACCACAGCCTGGAGAGAAGAGAAACATGCCATTAGTTACATGAACACAAGCACGCATACACACAGGTCTACTACAGATTATTCCAATAAATACACAACCCAAACCACAGCGGACATCACAAGTGATCACACGTGCATGGAAAATTCAGGTCTTTATGTAAAGACTGAAGAGAGTTTCAAACCGTTTTAAACAAAGATCTTGTAACCAAAACAAATTTAAGTGATTTTAATATACAAAAGAAAGACTTTCGCATAGACATCCACACCCTTAATAATGGGGTTGTAACTGTGTAGAGACTTAACCACTAACATGCCAAATCATGTAGAAAGGCAAAATTGCCATCACCTGACATCAACAGATGTGATTGTGATTAGTCCTAAATAAAAATCAGATGATCCTTTCAGATTTCCTTTAGGGTTTCTTGGTTGCATACTACAAAAATAGATACAATGAGCTGACATATTTTTTTATTTTATTGTTGAAAAATAAAAGATGAATGAGGGCATACAATTATTCTGAAAGCATAAGGCATATCATAGAACCCTGGGGAAAACGTCAGTAGGTGGAAACAAGATGGCACCAACAGGACAGAAAGTTCAGAATGTCCCTCCAGAGTGGATGACACGTCCAGGAGAAAACTCATCAGGGAGGCTACTAAGACGCCAACGGCAACCTAACAGTAGCTGCAGAAGTCTGTGTGATGGGGTAGCGTGACAAAAGCCATTTCCCACAAAAAGGGACACAATATGAATACATTTGGAAAAAAGACATTAAGTCTCCCAACAAACATGTTGGTATTACTCTTATGACATTGATTTCAAAAGAAATGTGCGGCACATCACTAAGACTGTGGCGAACAACCATTTTAATTATGGATTCTCCTGTTGATTATTATTGTAATTAAATCGGATAAAAAAAATATATTCCTGGATTAAATGCAAGGGTTTCATTATATTAAAACAGGCTTTTTCCTCATCTTGCACAATGTTCTCTTTAAAACAACATGGTGTTAAAAAAAAATATATATATATATATATATATATATAATCTAACCGGAATTTCCACATCATTCATTTGATCTAAATCATTGCAGCTGACACAACAAAAAAAATACAAAAATCCTAACTTCTACACATTGTTAGACAGAATTTTCTTGGTATATAGATAATGCGGTTAGGTTTCAACCCTACCCTTAAGGATATTGAGGACCTGGTGCTATTGTTTGCATACGCGATTTGAGGAACAGCGCACGGTCCTTTAGTCGGCGCCCGAAAAATAAATCCAGCACACTCTGTGCAGACTAGCAGCGCAAGAAACATTTGTTCTCCCTGCCGGGCAAAAAACACATTTCAGTGTATGCACCAAAGTAGGAGAAAGCGCCCCAGTCACAGGAGAAATGTAAATTTTAGGAGACGGTATTTAGCTTGCGTGATGACAATAATAAGCTATCGGGCTTGCTAGTTAAACATACACATTATTCTCACCTCATTTAGATGTATCGACAATGCTGCCACAATTGTATCCAGAGTTACACTGAGTGAGAAACACAAAGCAACCTTAGTTAACAGTGGAGCAGGTTATTATTATTATTACTACTACTATTATTTTCCCAGGCAAGCTAGTCATTCATACAGCGCCAGCTGCAAGATAATTGCACATGTTCTCTTCTCCAGGAGAGCTTTTCATGTTTTCGGCCACAGCAGCAGAAGAGAAAGGGCAGGAGGGATGTACATCAGGCAACAACTAGATTGATGACAGTCTGAATTAAAATAGGTAATCTTCACATCAGCTATTACAGTAAGACGTGTGATTACGCAATAAGGTAGGACCCTTAGCAACCTTATTCATTTTGAGCAGATTATAAGTAATATATCAAAAGGCTTAAGCTCAGTGTTTTTATACCAAGTGTCTCTCTTTACCAGACAGGGAATAGGCTAAGTATTGATTGCGAGAGGAGAATGAGGGACAGAATGGAAGAGAGAGAGCAGAGGAAAGCAGAGATGGAGAAGCGGAAATCGAACAGTGGAGAGGGACCATCAGCGATCTGGATTTGACCAAAAGTGGCTTGAAATTAACATACAGAAGCCATGGCTATATAACACACCACATGGTGAGTGAAATTACCTTTAAAACTGCACTAAGTAGGATTTTTCCAGTAAAAAAAATAATAAAGTTTGTCCCCCATAAACATGTTGTGTAAGCTAATGAGGCCCTCTAAGAGTTGTTTAGCAACACAGAAAGTTCAGTGCCAGTGGACTGTGAATATATAAATTTGAGTGTGCCACTACTTTCCAGCCAATTCTATTCTAGCAATCCACTTCCAACAAATCACCTTTTGCGAGGCCGGCCTTCCTCCCTGGCTTATTTTGTGAATGCTCATTTAACATGGATGATATATGAAGCATTAGCACGACATAGGGAGCAAAGTTTGCTTTCTGTAAAAAACTAACGGCAGCTAGAGACCAGGATACACTACAAAAACTGCAAAGGGAAAGAAGACAAACTAGCTCTCTATAGCTAGCAACCAGAAACCCTAAGCTAATGTTAGCAAGGCTAAAAATTAGGTCGAACTGAGTTTGCACTTTTTTGGAAAAGGTCATTCTATTTTTTATATTATAAGTATTTGGAACTTCATTCTGTCTGGCAATGGTACAGAAACCCTTTTTGACCTGTTAGTAAACTGCTTTTGGGGGGTATATTTCTTTAACCAAAATCTCTCAACTATGCATTTGCTTTTTCACTTAAATATTTTTGTCTGGAAGACCTTAAAGGAGAAAAAGGTCTGAAATGATGTCTTGATTTCAGGCTTTACATAAAGAGAAGCTGCTTTTTCTATAAGGTGGTGTCGACTTCATATCCACTGCACTCTCAGTTTAACACAACATAGAACAAACTGCAGTCTACATTTTGGTACACCAGCTAGAACCAATTTTGCCGAAATAAACTGATGGCACATTTTACGTGGTTTAAGTGTAGGAGTTGTGTATTCTCTACAACAGCATTACTATGCATCATGAGCACATATATATTTTTAAACAAAACATGATAGAGGATTGTAGCTTTAATTTCATAAATGTATTGAATCACTAAGTGTCCCGAATACACAGCCACAAAAAGCCCCAGAGCAAAGCTGGGGTCAAATTCCACCCTCAATTTCAGTTGCAGTCAATTCACTACTTGCACGGGGAGTTTCCATGTTTGCCTCAATTGACAGACAAGAGCATTAAATGGAACTGATGCCTGACTCACTTACACCACGACATGGCCACAATAGACCACGCCTCTTCAGTAGCGGGAGACGAAAACCTACAGTAGGTAAGTTCTGGTCGCAATGTGTAGGTGGGCAAAATCCGATGTCAAGCTATAGGCAATTATGGAATAGTTAATTTTATTTTAGAACTGATGATGTTTCCTGACACTTATGCAGAGCAACATGGACGCATTATTGACTGGAATCATTTAGAGCAGTTGAATAGATCATTTATTAGACCAGAGTGAGGAGTGCCCCCTACAAGGCCATCACTTGAACTGTGTGCTGTATCTTGACCTACATGACATTTTAGACATACAGCCTTTGAAGGTTTACATGAGTCAAGGGCATAAAAATAGGTATTCAAACATGTACATTTGACATAAACCATTTGGGCAAATGGCATTATCCAGAGCAACATAGAGAACTAAATATGGTCAAATGCCTTGCTCAAGTGGCACTCTGGCAGAGGTGTCCATGTCTGCTTGGGGATTCAAACTAGAAACCTTTGCCTTATTGAAGCAATGTTGTAATAGCTAGGCTATCAGCAGCCACCATCAAATGTCTTAATCAGGAGAATGTTGACTAGTGTTGTGCAAGGTTCCAATAAAAATACATTCTGTAGAGCAAACACGATTCTCTAACAACAACAAAATAAATCTAAGTACTCCTAACATTTAAATCTGCAACATTCCACAACACAGGGTCCTACTAAATGCATCGCAACTAGCAACTGTGGAGGAAGCATTAAGATAGATTGTCACCATGTTAACATGTAAAAGTGAAAGTTGAGTTACTCTGTTTCCATTTCTCATGAGAACAGGAATTGCTGGTTGTTGGGGACCCTGCTGTGTGTCTCAATTTTTTTTGCAAAAAGTTGGCAATGGGATCCGACTAATGAATTCACCCACTAAGCATGCCAGGGCTACGATTAGTGGTAAGGATGGCCACCCTCTTACTGCTGCACAGATTGAAAGACAATAAATATTGGGAAACAGCCTTAAGCTGGCAAATCACACGACACCTCCACCGTGGCTCTTACGTGCACATATACACACACACACCTGTCTATTATTAACCATTCGCGACAATGAGCAGACAGATCCTTGCATTGAGCTAAGCCAGAACAGGTACGCCCCCTCTCCAGGTGTCGTTACCTACCAAGTTGGCTGGCACCTGCCATCCATACAACACCGATTAAATAAAAATTAAACAAGTGTCGGGTGTATTTGGTCTAAAAAATATCCCATCCAATAAATACGTAAACCGCCATTCATTCAACAGCGGTGCATGCTACGCTAGACAGGTAACGCTGGCTATTTGAGAACACCCGGAAATCAGTAACGCCGTATACCTCTGACTGTTCATCATGCTGGGGTCGTAATGTTCGCCACCCGGAAATAGGCTTTGTTCCTCGTCTAACTGGTTCAATCATTATTCAGTACGGTTGATTGAATATCAACACAAACTAGGTACTCTAGTTCACAGGGGCGAGATCAACAAAAACGAAACGCTAGCTTTTTGTGCCAGATAGCTAACGTTAGCTGTCAGACCGAGTGACAACTGACAACATCTAAGTAGCTACCACTGTAGAACTGTAACAGAAAGTGGCAATTTAGACAAGGAACTGGGCGCAAACAAACGCGTCTGGATTTGACATAGCACTGTATTTAGCAAACTATGTTCTCCGAGTAGGGGAGTGTTAGCTAGCCAGCTATCTGAACGTATTGATGCCTACCACGAAACTGCCAGTACAAGGAGCTAGCCAGTTACTCATGTCTACCATTAGTACCAACAATACGGCCTCCAAGCCAGAGACTAGACCTACTCAGCCCGGCCGGTCCTCTTCTACAAGGGATAACACACACCTAAACTCACCGGTAACCCGTTACTAGTACCGGGAGGGGCGCGAGGCAAGCTGTGTCTGCCGTGCACTTGGGCTCTACAGGTCTCCATGACGCGGATGTACGCTAACTAACAAAGGCCCGAGCTGTCTGGCTGGCTAGAGCGGAAGACAGCAACAAAACTGGAGAAGGCAGGGGAGAAGGGGCAACAGCCGTTAAAAATAACGCCCCCAAACTCTTATTACAGCCCGGTTACTACAATACATCTGGCGATGTGAGGTTTGAGGCGGCTAAAGGCACTATATGCTCCCGAAAGAGAGCTACTTACAGGCGGAGAGGGCGGATGGTCGCGGATTTCAGCCCCGGTTCTCTCTCCAGATTTCCAGGCTTTCACTCCGACAACATGGCGGCTCGGAGGGGAGCAGAGACAGGCTGACGCGCTGCATCATGGGAACCGATGAGGGCGAAAGCGGAGAACGTGCGGTTGATTGCGCCAACCAAGAGGGGAGGGTCTCACCAGTCCCTTTGTTATGTGGCTCTGTTGACATGTTTTCTCAGATTCGGCAAGACTACACAAATAACCCCAAAAATACATGAATGAATACCCTTACAAATACGATTAGTGATGTTTTTTTAGACACTGATTAGGTGAGTTTGGAGTTTCTTAATCCCAGTCTCAGATCATTTTGAGATCCCCTATGGGTTACACAGAATAAGTGATTCTAGTATTTTCTGCACAAAATGTTCAGGGCTTGGCCCTAACATTTATAGTCACAATATAATATCCAAAAGCCTAAAGGACAATTTCATGTAATGTTCACAAGTGAGTTGGCAATTTCAGGAATAGGCAGGGTTTATCAATTCGTTTGGAATCTAGAGACAACCATGTTCAGGGAATGAGGATGGTAACTGATGGGACACCAGCCACAGCTATGTGCTAAGCCACACAGAGGGTACTCACGGGACATGAAGTCGATGATCTAATAGACTGGTGGAATGTGAACCAGTGTACAGCCTGGGTGAAAGTAAAGCATGGCATGTTTTAGCAAAATTAGCATTCAAGTCACTAGAATAAACTAAATCCAGCAACAACAAAATGTCTTTCGTGGAATATTATGTTAAATTCTCATTACACTAACTTGTCATACGGTACAGATAAGGTAGGTGGTTGTTGAGTGCAGAAATCAGTCTTTTTGAAATTAGAAACACTTTTATTTTTTACCGCCTGCCCCCACCACACACACACGCACGCGCACACACACCCCAATGTCTCAGTTACCTTTACATCTTCCCAAGTCACCCACTACAGAATCCCCAGAAAACTTAAATATCCTCTTTACCCAAGCTTCCATTTTCACCCTTAAGTGGATGTACAATTATTTTGTATGCCTGCTACATTAGGTTATGTCTAAGCATACCACAAAAGAAATACTGCCTTTCTTCCTAACACTTCTTTTTTCTTCCTGTAAATGTCCCCCAACCTATTAAAACTACCGATGTTGGTAAAAAAAAAATCATGCCCTTCATATATTTCCTTCATCAATATAAGGTTGGGCCAGTGATTTATTTAGGGAAGGAAAGAGGAAGTGTGAAAAGGAATTTTAAAAAAAAGGGGCGGTAGCACACTTCTAAAGTAATTGGGAAGATTCTGGGTTGTCAAAATGGTGAAAAGAGACACAAAGGGGTGTGGCTACATGACACTCCCCCCATACAACTACAACCAATCATCAGTCGGATATTTACATGCAGTCCCCACATCTAAAGCCCAGTCCCTAACCCGTCCCTAGCAGGAGATTTAACCCAGTGTACACACAATAGTGATTTAACCCCTTCTGGCCATGGCTGTGTGTCCACAGGGTCACACAGTCACAACAAAACTAGTGACAAGCTTGGCATTGGGATTACAACTGTTCTATCATGACATCATCACATTCTAAAACGACAACATGAAGAGACAGCCCCATGTGAATTTGAGACCCCTCCAACAATAGTTCAACCAACTAGTCCTGTAGAACCACACACACTTGCACGCACGTACACGCGCACGCACACACGCACACGCACGCACAGTCCCAGGAGTGTGGAGAGCCAGTAGGTGCAGTGTCCTCTCAATATCCTCAGTGTCCATTAGGAAGTGCCCATCCCTAGTGCCCCATCTCCCCCAGATGGTCCCTCCCTGAGCACTGTACAGTAACCTCAAGGGGTACCAGTAAGTCAGTTGACTCTCTGGTTACCATACCCACCCACCCGCCCGCCCACCTAAACATCTATCTTTCAGTTGTACAGTGACACGCAGAGTGAGTGTTCTATTCCCATGACGACTCAGCTTCAATTCTGAAGTGTGGTCTGATGGGAGTACCACCTCCCCCTACCCAGCCCTAAGAGACAGAGATAGAGAAAGACAGAAGGGGAGAATGATACCATTACATTTCAAGGGGAAAAAGTACAAACGTTTAACAATTTCCCTTTCTGCGGTGTCAATGCATGCATAAGGTCGGCAGGTTAGAGGTCAGATGTCACCTACGTGTAGAGGGGCTGCAGTTGGAGGTGGGAGGTCTTCTGAGGAGGCTGGTAACCATAGGAGTCAAAGCCGCCAATGAAATCAACTATGAGAGAGTGAGAGATTGTTTGTGTGAGGGAGGGACAGCCAATCAGAACCAGACAGACAGAAAATTGATAAGGAGACACAGAACCCCCAGACAGACACAGACGGAACACTCAGACAGATGCAGGGCCCTATACAATCTGGAAAAGGGACAGAATCACAGAATTGAGACATTAGAGCGAAATACACAAAACATTTTAATAGCGAGCAGGGCTGGGAATTAATTGTATGTAATTAACATGTAATTAACATCTTTACCCTGCAACATTCTGGGGACGTACCAGTATGTCAATTTGGTTCACATGTCCCCTACTTCATGATGCCATTAGCAGTAATGCTTATTACTGTCTTCTGGGAGATAATGGCTTTTCCCAAAAAGCTCATGATTTAATATTAACTACTTGTACCTTATGCTACCTGGCAGATTGATAAGGACTATCAATCTGACAATTATCACATTCAAAAAAAGGTCTCAAAACACCTCTTCCAGGTCACATATAACCTCTAGCTCTCTTAACTTTGCTTTAGTCCCTTCCCAACCATCATTTCATCCAATTCCAACCCTTTATCTTCTAAACCTAAACTGACATAGGGTTCATGTCCTCTAAACCACCATTCCCCTCCCCATATTACCTCTCCTTTTGACCTGGTCCATTGAAAAAAAAATATATATTCACTAATCTTATGTTGCACCTCACTCTTTAGGCCCATTCCCCATGTAATATGTTATTGAGTGTCTTGAAAGTCATTCCCCAAATAAATTCTATTAATATTGTTATTGGTATTTGTATTTTGCAGACCATGTGTTCCAGAAAGGTAGACATTAGCCTTGTGTTTGAATTAAAGAGGTCACTAAATCACCAAATAATTCCCCCCACAGACATGAAAAGGGGTTTCCTGATGGTTTTTAAATGCTGAGGTGGACTTGAAAGACCCTATTTAGTTGTTTCGGGGGTAGTCTTTAGTAAGCACACAGGCAACACTATCAAGGAAACACTTTCCCATTCCACCCCCTAGGGGGCAGCAACAACGCCTAGGTGCGATGCTGCCAAGGCTTCATGAGCACATCAGGTGCCGCCAATCAGGATAAATGTCACTTCTAAAGAGAGAATGAGAGAAGACACCAGAAGCCTTACAGCTGGCCTATTTTGTTTGGTGTCTTTCGTATAGGCATTATGTTTGTAGTTTCTTTTGTATTTCATTACTATCATCATCATATAAACACAGCCATCTGCCAGTGCTCGCAGACCAAGAGCTGCGAATAAAGGCCCAGAACTCACAAGTCACTGTCTCCTTGGTACATGAATTCAACACCTGCTCACATATCCTTATTTCTCACAACAATACAAAAATTCATTCAAGATATAGAGAAAACAGCTAGGCCTAGAAATCCTCACCATCTTAGTGATTATGTCTTAGTGATGGAGTGACAGAACACACAGAAACTGAATACACTTGGAATGATTACTCACAGCTATCCTCATCATCCTGGAAGACTTTGCTCACATAGCAGGCAAACACAAAGCCAAAGAGCTAAGGGAGAAACAGAGAGGATACATTTAGTGTATTGCCTGTGTGAGTAAAATATACTATTTTAAATTAGATGTTAATATTCATTGAAGTGATTCACAAAATGTATTGTGTTTCATTTTCTTTAACAAACATGAGTTCCAATGTTCTCTGTTGTGTATTGAACTCATTCATTGACTACCTGTTAAAACTGCCATGGTTGAATGTCATGTTTGAAGTTTGACCCAATTCTGGGCCTGATACAAACTGATGATTTATCTGTGATTGCCAATGTGATATTCATTTGAATTTGTTATGCCACCATAGCCAGGGCCGCTATGATTGTTTTCAGGTTTGTATGAGAGTGACCTTTTTAAACAAGCGTTGTTCCTGGTAGTTACTATAATTGACTGCTGGTGTAACAATAATTTTGTGAGAGAGGCCTGTCAATAACCTTTCTGGGCTCCTCCTGCATGCTGTCACTGCTGCAAGTTTAATTAAACTACATAGTAAAAAAAAATATATATATCAATGACCTCTTATCTTCATTTCAGCAGGGATTACTGTGTGTGTGTGTGTGTGTGTGTGTAAAACTCACAGCCAGTAGGACCTGTAGCGCAGAGCTCAGCACCTCAATGTACTGGTAGTCAAGGAGACAGCCTGAGACAGTGATGACATGGTGGTCGTCAGGGGCAATGCTGGAGTCCAACACCGGCGTTACCAAGCAACCAGGGCCATGCTCCATCCACCAGGAACGGTGTAGTGACGTGTTGAATGTCATTAAGAAGTCCCTGTCCTACATACACACAACACGTTATAAACCCACTATTTACATGTTAGTGTAACAGTGTAACAAACACTGTGTACACACATCCATTAAACAAACCGGAGAGTAACACGTTTCACATATAAAATGTTATAAACACATACATTTGACACAAAAACATGTTCCATGCTCAACAGAAACATATTTACCACATTAATACATTAAACGTAAACATATTATAAACCCATATTTAACAAAAACAGACACACATTATACATACACACACACACACACACACACACACACACACACACACACACACACACACCTCTTACCTGAGACAAGTGTCCCACCTCTAGGTAGAAACAGATGATGAAGGAGTTCCAACCCACCCACAGCACCAACCACACCGCATACTAACAGAGAGACAGATAAAGGGTTAGTGTCTGTCCGTCCGTCCGTCCGTCCGTCATTCCGCGTGCCCGTCCGTCCGTCCGTCCGTCCGTCATTCCGCGTGCCCGTCCGTCCGTCATTCCGCGTGCCCGTCTGTCCGTCATTCCGCGTGCCCGTCCGTCCGTCATTCCGCGTGCCCGTCCGTCCGTCATTCCGCGTGCCCGTCCGTCCGTCATTCAGCGTGCGTGTCTCACCAGTATAAGGTAGCGGGATCTGAACTGCACTGTTCCAAAAATCCCCATTATGACGGCCATGATGTGGAGGAAGTTGGCCAAGATAGGAGCCCACTGGTATCCAAGGAAGTCAAACACCTGTCTCTGGAGCGCAGCAATCTATGGAAACACAGAGGTATATTACAGCTGTGTACCAGAACATTCAGAGAATCGTCATGGTATCACATCACTGTTCAAGTTATAGCTAGACTGGGTGGAGTTAAGTCGTGACAGTTATGTGAATTGAAGTTGGAGAATCTCAGGACGATGTTGGTAGTGTGTTGTTGGTTTAAACTGCCATGACACTAACAAATGATGAGACAATTACCACAAAAGTTCAGGGACATACATATTAAAATAAACACAAAAACTTTGTAACATTGTATCAAACAAACCTATATTTTGTATGTATCAAACAAACCTACATCTGTGGGCATTACAGTTGAAGTCAGATCATGAGAATGAGAATAATTATATTTCAATAATGTTTGTACAGTTAAAATGAAAAAGTAATCAAATGTTGCAAAAAGGAAAATTTTTTCTTGGAGGAAAACATCCTCTATTACACATATACCAGTGGAGCATGGGTATCTCAACACACTCAGCGCACACACTCTCTCCCATTTTCTCTACCAAAAAAAACATAGAAATGCAAAAACACAGGTCACAAATAATTACATATAGTGTATATGTGTGGTGAATAATGTGTTGTGTTATACAGGCACTGTTCTTTCTACTTGCTCTTGTTAGCATTTGACCGAAGCTCGAATCCACTTGCTCCGTCGTTTGTGGTGAAGAAAGATTTGTGGGTGTGGATTTTGGCCAAAGCAATAACTTTGGGTAACCAAGCAACTAATCTAGACCTTTTTCAACTGTCCTGCCCCCCAGGCCATGCCCTTGTGTGCCATCATGACCACATAAATTAGTAGCTGGGCCATGGGGTGCCGGCTTAACAGGGGGTTGGTTCTTTAGGATATGGAACCAAATTTGAAGGTTGCTGGCAAGGTATAAAGTATTTTACAATGTCTCACACACACACACACACATACAGAAACAAATGTCTCACACTGCCGCAGTTGTTTCCATGGAAACTGCCAGGAGCACCATCTCAGGGACTATCCCCCCGCCACACGCACACAAACCCCGCACACTCACACTTAGAAACTCCTCAAACTACAAAAATACTAAGCTGCATTCCTGTTTCCCAAGGAATCATTGTTAAAATGGGTCACACTGAAATTAACACACAAAAAACACCAACTATAGCATACATAAGTAAGGTGTAAAAAAGTTTACACCAAAGAGGACAGGAGAGAGGGGTAGTCAATGTTGACAGATCACCTCAAAGAAGAAAGCTCCCTTGTTTTCCAACACAAACTGTTGCCAATAAAACCAATATTATGTGACCCATACATAGTTTTTCAGTCAGTCAGACTCTCTGGACACACATATACAGCGTGAGTTAAAGAGGGGGCAAGAAAGTCAAAATATAGTTATTCATAAGCAACACACATTCTAACTCTCTAAATCACACTACCCCAACACACACACACTCACCAGCTGCAGTGAACATATCGCCACCAGCGTGCATCTTCCGTCACACTTCCCCATCTTGGAGGGCTCTGGACGCGGCTTTGGGCCACGCAGGCTCCGGGGAAAGGACGGGTGGTCACCGGTCAGATCCAGACTGGCTGCCGGCTCAAATCACACCATGCCCGGCCAGACCTCGCCTTGGTCCCGTCCTCTTGGATCTTTTAGATCTGAAATACCCCTTGAGTCACGTTATTAATCAAACCGACACCAACCGATCCCGGCCCGCAGTAATCATTCTGCCGGTGTGGAAAGGTAAAGATGGCTATGATTTGCCAGGGAGGCGGAGGTTTCCTCTTCTTCGCGCACCGGGGTCTGCGGTCCGACCACCAGTTAACGATGAACGATCGCCTCAAGCCGGCCACACCTTCCGGTTGGTAGCGAATGGAGATGGGGGGGAGACAGACACAAAGAAAGACGGAAAGCTGTCATAACTGGGCAGGTCTGGCGGGTTAACGGGTAGAAATTAGCATCATATGATTACACAGGGAGGGAAAGGGGGGGGGGGGTGTAACGTTAGCTAGCTAGCTGCCTGAGCATGCACCGAAAAACACAAAGGGTTTACTGCGACTCACGGGTAGTTATCTAGACGCTTGCGCTCCTGTCCCGTTCTCCGTTAACGGACTTTAAGAGTAGTCCTCCATTGGCTTGTGGCTAATAACCAAGGGCTCGTTTTCTTTTCAGTCTCTCCGCGTCTTTGTCAACAATCCGTGGTGCCTGCTGGGCCGGGCACGAGGAGGGGAGGTTGCCCCCCCTTAATTCAGAGAAATTGGCCGTGTTGGAGAAAAAAAAATCAAAATGCTTCTTTCCATTCGTTCTTGTGGTGATCACCGATTAGGCATGATTGGATAGGTTAAAGAAAGTGATCCGAGAAGAATGAATGAATTTACCTTTGAAACTTTCTTAAATCAATTATATAAAGGAGACCAGGAAGGAAGCTTTAATGTTCTAAAGCAAAGTAGCACAACAAGGCTCCTTTCTGCAGGCCGCGTGAGCGCGAGACGTTCAGAAGCGAGACAAAGAAACAGGCTCGCAGTGAATCTATCCCCCCAAAAATAACGGAATTAACGGGCACAAAAAGAGGTGTAAGAATAACATTAAAAAAAGTTAAAGCAAATGTAATATATATACAATTATATTATATTTATGCGCCTTATAATTGTAGGTTTATTCATTAGAAAACATTTGCACACAAAAAATCCAGTAAATACATTTGATTTTAACATTCTAAAACTCGATATACCCGATATACTCTCCCTAATATTTCATTAAAGACATGTTGCAAAAAACGTACACATTCAGTAGCAAAGGTACCGAAAATCTGACAAAAATATTTTTCCAGATAGTTTATTAAGAGAAATAAAAAATACAGGTGTTACATTATTGTGGACTGGACATTATAAACTCAAACAGTCTCTGAGGTTGTTACTTAATACACAGAAGCATATAAAAGTACAGATTCACACAAGAGAACTGCAACCAAACAAACAATGCTCTACAGCAGAACACACCCATACCTACACACACACACAAACATACATTCACACCCACACACACCCACCCACACACACCCCCTACTGAATCTCTCCCATGTAGAGCCTTTTGTCACTGGCACCAGAGAGCACTGTGCAAAAGATAGGGGGAAAAGAACACCAATTAGAGAACATGCAAGGAAGATAGAGACTTAACCACATGTTAAAAAGTAAGAGAAGTTACTGTGATTAGCCACAAATAAAGCCACAGAGTCCACTCACCAACAGGCTCCTCAGGATGGAAGACAACCTCATTCACAGACCCAGCATGGCCTGGTAGCTTGTACAGGATCCTACGAGAGGTGGTGTCCCACACATAGACAAACCTGGACAGACAGACACACACACACATTATAAGGGATCATACAAAAGGTGCTTGGAGCATTTGTATTGAGGTTTGGTATTGCAGAGTGTGTGTCTGTGTGCTCACCTGTCGGCTGAGCCTGCAGCAATCTTACTTCCGTCAGCAGACCAGGAACACCTCAAAAGATTCTGTAAACACCTCAAAGAATTACACACAAAACCTATGTAGATCTTGGAAAGATGAGCCATGCTGTTGAAACTTAGCTATTAAAGGGATTCTTCTTTTTTTCTTTTGAAGGATCCTTTACAGAAAGTATTTAATTTCACATACAAAAACACACCATGAATCTCATACTCCCTGATCACGAGTCTTTATGTACCTTCTCAAAGTTATGGACATTCCCCTGGAATATCTTCACACACCTCTCCTTGGGAGCGAAGGGACGGACGTCCCAAATGCGCACTAGAGGAAAACAAACACATAATAGCACACACATTAAAATAATGTAAACACACACACCCACACACACACACACACACACACACACACACACACACACAGACAGAAAGTCTCACACACTGACCAGTGTTGTCCATGGAGTTAGACAGCAGATAGGATCCCTCTGAGCTCAAGCTGAGTCCAGTCAGTGAATCCCCATGTCCATGCATACTGTAGATCAGCTTGTTCTGTCGCAGGTCCCACACCTTTAAACACACCCACATGCGCATGGACACAGGTTATGCACAGTGAAACAGGGCAAGACAATACAACAGGCTCTAGAAAGGATGATCTTAGAGATCCCTAAGTTCTCTACTGAGTTGGTTAGAACTGCTTTTACCCTTCACATGTGGAATGATTCAGTGTACTTTAAAATTGGACAATTTGGTACAGTCGGGACATTTTAAATATTTACTTGGAGACTATTTCTCAATGGAGTGTGTCGGCTTCTCCTGACTGTGTTCTGTTTTAATCCTTCTTTGTTCTATGTTTCCCTTTTAAGCATTGTTTTAGGTATCATCATGAGTATTGTTTTAATTTATTATTTTTGTATTTTTTCAACATCGTCTTATAATTCTTATTCTATTTTACAGCAATGACCCACAACAGTAGCTTAGACTTTTCACCTCCGTGACCAAGGCCCTTCTCCCCTGGTTACTTGGTTTGGCCAGATGGTCAGCTTTAGGTAGAGACTTTATTTGTATAATCTACCCAGATGTTTGCCATGACACAATTCAATCTCTACGATTTACAAAGACTAACTTGGCCTCCATGGCTTGTTTTTTTTAATTCTAACATGCATTGTGAAGAGCAGAACCTTATATACACAGGTGCACTTCAACTTAATTTGCATCAGGCGGCCTCCAATAAAGCTAGAGACATCAAAGATGTTCAAAGGGCAAAGAAAATTGCCACACATTTCTAACAACATGTTTTTGATTTGTCATTCTGGGATATTGTGCATAGATTAAAGGGGGAAAAAATACAGCTTCAGAAAAAATTGAAACCACTGCACCTTTTTCTTTCCTTTCCAAAAAAGTTGAACAGGAAGGTTTTGAGTGAGGAACAGAAGTGTTCAGTTTGCAGTGGTCTCTTAATTTTAACCCTTCGGTTCCTCGCTCTCCACACATTTTCACTGTGTAGAGATGCACTATGAAGCTCAGTGTGTCAGAGTCTGCAGGCTGTGGTGGATCAGAGGCACAGAGGGGTGAATAGGACAGGGATCCATGAGAGTAGCGCATCGAAACTACACGACAGAGCTCTAGGGCAGGTTTCAGCAACGGAAGACCACCATCCCCTGAAAGAGGTTTGCCATTTTTGTATCATCGCCGGCGCAACTGAAATCAAGTGTGGTCAAAGGGAAATCTTCTCTGCCGAGAACCACTGCCAGCAGGTGATCCATGTCACGGTTATGACGCACCAAGTGAATGATCCTTCAAAAGGAACGCTACGTACCCTATCTTTTTATCCTCGTTACACATGTTTTACAATGCGTTTCTATGCACCTTAGCATTAAAAGAGACTTCAAATGATTTAAAAAGCCGGTTCGATTTGTCAGGATATCCACACCAGGCAGCCTTGTGCCAGTTTGGCATCATCAGAATGCCACCCCCAGGATAGAACCATGGCCAACCTGACGCATCCAAGCTGCGAAGCAGAGACTCACACCTCGGCCACACCAGATCCGCCAATCGTGTTGTGAATGCATCATTTTGTTGCGAGCCCTTTCCACATTGCAACGCATAATTTTATGATTTACGACATTTATAAATTGATGCTGATACGTGCGGTCGCCGCTTATCCTGCCCTTTTGGATTTGTGAGATGATATTTATAGAGACATAAATGCGAAGGAGGAAGATGTCATTCGATATTCGCTTACCAGGTCAATCAGTTTAACTGGTTGGCTATACAAAAGTTCTGAATGTTTTGTTATGTTAGCAACTGCACGTTTGTCAGCTCGTATGCCTGCCACTTCAGGATAACTCGCCAGCTACTCGGTTAACTCAGTTCTAGCTACAGAAGCTGTATAGGTAGTTTGAGTGTGTGTATAGAGCAGATTTTTGTTTGTTTTAGTCAATATAATTGTAATTATGTAGGCCATACATTTCACAAATAATATTTAATATAATAATATAATATAAAGATATTCACTTAATTCCGCTCAGACAATGCTTTTTAGGTGAGATTAGATGCATAACTTATTTATAAATTGACAGTTTCCAGTTTGATTAACACACACATTTTGGAGCATGCGTAGGCCCAATCCAACTCATGCAACACCCCAAACGCCATGCATCCGCACAAGGTACGCATAATGCTGCATGTCTTCGCATCATAATGCAGTTGTTCATTGGAAATTACTGAACTTCCTTTGTTACACATACGCATGGCGCATTTGGTCTGGCCGAGGCGTTAGTGCCACCAAAGGGTCCCATATCCAAGAATTGTGACTGCAATCTAATCTGCATGGCTGAGGAGAAAAGTGAGATCGGAACACTGCAGCCAATGGGCCCCTATATTAATACCAGGGGTTCAGAATATCACCCTATAACAGCTGTTCATATATTAATAATACATTGTTTAAACGATCTCCCTGCTTCCAGATAGATGTATGCACTGAAACTGGAAATCAAACAGAAATTAATGCCCAGGAATTTGATATACAGTACCAGTCAAACGTTTCAACACACCTACTCAATCAAGGGAACCTCTCTCTTTTTTAAAAACCATTTCCCACATGGTATAATAAAAGTGAAGAAATCTAAACTATTAAAAAACACATATGGAATCATGAAGTAACCGAAAAAGTGTTAAACAAAATCAATAAACAGATTCTATAAAGTAGCCACACTGTGCCATAGTAACATATCTCTCTCCCAGTCATACAAACTACACGAGACCCAAACTCAGCCCCAACTATGAACATGTACCTTGATGTCATTGTCAATGCCACCGGACAGGATCTGGTCGCTGGTATCGTTGAAGGTGACGGCCAAGACCTGGTAGGTATTCTGGAAGGTATGGACCGCCCCCTTCTTACGGATGTCCCATAGCTACAACACACAACTCACACTTAGCAAGGTCCCACAGTTAAAACCACTCCAGTCCACCAATAGCAACAGGTAACGCATTAGGTCCACCCCAACATTAACAGTTATGAGGTCATTAGTTAGACTTTAAATTGTAATAATTTAAGACCGGTAATTGGCAGGGGGGAAAAAAGAAAATTGGCTTTATATTTAAGAAAGGTGTTGAAAACAAACTATGATGGAACAATACTGTGCTTCGGTGGACGTATAGCAAACCACCACATACAAATACTACAAAAACCATAAAGATATGTTCTAATTGTATTCATTTCCCCGATCAATACAATGATCCATCGCAACATTCAGACTACCATATATCACAGTCAAGCTAAGTACTTTGTACTATTCCTTCATGAAGCAGCTTTCAATGAAAATATTACTCACAATATTGTAGTAGCAGGTTGGAAAGAAAGCCTGCACAAGGGATTAAGAACATCTTCATCCTTACCTTGACCGTCCCGTCGTCACTGCCAGTGCAAACGAGTTGAGGCCCGCGGCGGGCGGGGTAGCAGGAGTTCACAAAGGAGGTGTGGCCTTTCAGACGTTTGATCCTCTCACCCGTCTCACTGTCCCACACGCCCACCGTCTTATCCGTGCTCGCACTGAACAGCATGCTGCGCACGCAGCGGAGAGAAAGGGCCGTCCCAAAGTCTTATCAACAGCACTAACACGGCCCATTTCTGTGTAGGCGAGGGTGCGTCGTACATGAGTGTGTGTGTATATATCCTACCTGCCATCTGTGTTGTAGTGCAGCTCCATCACAGCTCCACTGTGTCCCTTCAGGGTGGCGTAGTTATCACAGTCTCCATACACATTCCACATCACTGGAAAAAGAGAGAGTGTGTGATGAGCGACTATTGTTGCCAGCTGATAATGGAGCAAGCGAGGGCATGGTGTGGGAGCGTGTAGTCAGTAAAATTGGTGTGTAACACGTATAACTCACGGATGAGCCTGTCGTAGCCAGAGGAGGCCAGTGTGGCCCCGTTGGGGTGGAACTTGCAGCAATAGACCTCTCCCTCATGGCCACACATCAACATGATGGGAGCCTGCAGGCTAGAGCTGCGGGGAGGGCCCTGGACAGAGGAGGATTAAGACGCCTTGTTGAAATCACAGACTTATAACAAACACACACACACACACACACACACACACACACACACACACACACACACACACACACACACACACACACACAGTCTCAAACAGTCTCAAACAGACAAAAGTCACAAAGAAATTAGGAATTTTGGGCCCAACCTCAGAGTGTTAAGCTATGTACATGGATCATACTAACGTTAGCTAAAATGTAAACATGTATGGGGCTAATCAGTTACAGCAGCCAGCTAAATTAGCTTTACCAAATTCTACATCTTGTTAGTGGCAATTGAGGTGATTTGTTATGACCTAAAATAATAAAGTTACCGGTAGCTACTACTGAGTTACTGAAGACATGTAGCTTCAGTAACTAAAATTGAACTTCCCAGTGTTTCGACGTCCTCTCGTTTCTTACCATTGCCACGAGTTGTTGAGATTGTGCCGCCGCGATCAACTCATTCCTCGGCCTCTTGACTCCACCGGCGGGAACCACAGCCATGTCTCCTGGTCTCTTCTTTGGCTCAATCATAGCTAAATATTAAAACAAAAAAGATTTAGTAGAATAAATCGACCTAAATGAATGAATTCCTCTTAATAAACCGCTTTCAACACAAGTCCTATGAGACAAGCAGCCTATAGTACTTCCGGATTACAAAGCTATTGATTTGTTCGCTGCTCTGCTGTTTACGCTGATTGGTTGACGTAGTTGTTGACCATTGACTGTGAACCGGAAGAAAAAGATTTCTAGTCTAGCAAGTTAAATACTCGTATCGAAAATAATTATAAGATGGCTTTGATGTATGAAAAGGTTTATACATTTGTGTAAATGCGGTTTAATAATTAATGTAGACGTGTATATTTATGAAAAGTTAGTTTTTGTAGTGGTATTTGGCCCTTGTCTAAGTAACAGCAAGCTAGCAACGCTAACGCAACTAGCTAAGCATAGCAAAGGCGATTAGCTTCCTCTCAAAATATTCGACTCAAGGGTATCAAACTAACTAGCAAGAGAAGAGACTGTTTCAAAACTGCAGCCGAAGACTAGTTTGACAATTATCAACGGAAAAGGTAAAACGACTTTTGTGTTCTATATTTAACATGTTGAGTTTGTATGTACGCACCTCACAACATTATCATATTGTTTATTTGGACATGCGCGTTGGTTGCAAAGTTACTTGGGCTGTTTAATTTACATAATTGTGGTAGACCCGTAGAACCCATAGACCCCCAATTCATCCTCATGCAAAAAACCTTTCCTAAAAACAATCATTTCCACTGTAGTAACGTAACAAGATTGGACAGGTAAAATCGCAAGATCAGTTACATATATCAAATTCAATCAATCAGATACAAGGATTGCAGATTGCGGACAGGTTAACAAATGCCCAACGAAGTGGCCAAATGCATAGCTAGGGTGTATTCCTTATCTGCTAACATAGTTTCCTTCTCTGTGTTTGCAGGGAGTTTAATTTTGAGGGGCTATCATCATGGCAGACTTTGACCATGACCAACAGGAGCCTGCAGGACTTGATGGCCTGCCAGCTATGTACAGCATAGTGAAGGGAGAGGTGGCTTCTGTCCAGACTTATGGAGCCTTTGTCAAGATTCCTGGCTACAGGAAGCAGGGTAGGATTTAACGTCTTTGAAATTATCTCTTCAAGGATGATCTGTTTAATGTTTTCTTTTTTGTTCATAATATCTCTGTGTGTATGTTTTAAATCTGTTTATTAACTACTGTTCCTTTTTCTCCCTTTCCACACTTGACCTTTGATTTCTCTCTCAGGTTTGGTCCATATCAGTGAGTTGTCGGCCTGCAGGGTTGAGAATGTCTCTGAGGTAGTTGACGTGGGGGAGCAGGTGTGGATCAAGGTCATCGGGAGAGAGGTAGGACACACCAACAGATTCCACCTCTCTCTAATGTACCAGTGATTCAGGACATGACCTCTCCCGCTCTGTTTACTTGCTCTCTTCCTCAGATGCGTGATGACAAGGTGAAGCTGTCCTTCTCAATGAAAGCTGTCAATCAGGGAACTGGAAAAGACCTGGACCCCAACAATGTCATGGCGGAGTATGTATTTGTGATGTGAACTGACACCGCCGTGGTCTTTTACCAGCCACGTTCACGGGGGGTCTGTTTGTGTGCAGGCAGGACGAGCGGAGGCGTAGAAAGTTCAAAGATGGCACGGGACGAAGGATCACGCTAGAGGCTGTACTGAACACCACCTGCAAGAAGTGTGGCTGCAAAGGTATGGCCTCAGTCTCTCAACAACACCATGGTGACCACAGCATGACCACCACTGGATTCTACTAACACTAAGGCCGTGAACACCTAAGTGATGTGTTGGCCCGAACGCCCGTGTAACACTCCACTGTGGCTTGGTATGTCACGGATGGCACTGTGGATTTAAAGTGAGGTCCAAATTATTTGGACGGTGACACATTTATTTCGTCTGAAATGCAACAAAATGTAAGTTGACTGTCCACCCTTTAATGTTAGCAGCACGCTGATGGCTGGTTCACATGCATGTATTTGTTGCCAAGCTGCCTCAGGTGGCTGATGAAGGGTATTATGTTCCTCTGTCTCAGGACACTTTACTAAAGACTGTTTCTCGGCTCCGGGGCTGCAGTACGAGCTGATACCTGAGGAGGGCAGCGATGAGCCGCAGCTACAGAAAGAGCCTATTAACCCTAACCTCATCCCAATAGCAGTCCGCAAAACCCATCCTCCACAGGACCCGCACAAGAAGAAGAAGAAGGAGAAAAAAGAGAAAAAGGTAAAAACCACAGAGTGAAACAGTGTTTGATTCATATCTGTATGGTGAGGGTTGATAGATGTGTGGGAGAGGTCTCTTACAGTGGCTTCCTCTACTCTCTTCTGGTTTCCACTAATAAACATTTTCTTTCACTCGCTCACATAACATTTTGATATTTGAATGTTTGATGGATATAGTGGAGAAGCCTGTCTCCTATGTTTTCATTTTCAGAAAACACAGCTTGGTTAAGTGTGTGAGGTATGAACTGTTGCACATCCAGAACTAAGGTGACTGACTAAGAGTAAACTGAAGGCTAGAAATGAGTCTATTTGTTTATGATGTTTGATGGTATTTCAAATAGAAACGTGACATCTTGAGACAGTAGGCTGTTGTGGGCGTTGGCAGACATTGCAACGATAGCCTACATTTGTCAGTACAATATATATTTTTCTTAGTCGCCCACCTGAAGAAAATATCACTACACCCTTAGTAATGTATCAGTCTTGACACCCTATTGTATCTGTGAGATCTACTCTTGATTGACTCTCTCCCATCTTGTCTTTCACCTGTTCCACAGGAGAAGAAGGTGAAGAAAAAGAGAAAGAGGGAGAGGAAGGAGTCTGACAGCGAGAGCTCTGGCAGCAGTGGACCAAGCAAGGCCAAGAGAGGGCGCCATGATGACAAAGAAGACAGGAAGAAGAAGAAACACAAGAAACACAAATCTCACAAACACAGCTGAGACTGTTGTGATGGATATGCACACATTACAACACACACACACACACGGTTATACTGTGAACACACACAAACGACACTGTAAACGCATGTACATGCACAGCATAGACTTTGATGGACAAAACTCTGTTGTCCGTGGTCCCTTATTAACTTACTGTTTAATGAATGCTGAGCTGCAGAAACCTGATTGGTGGGTGCAGTACGTCAGCAGCCCTGAACGGCTCATTTTACACTAGTGCATCTCTGTTCCCTGGAAGACTGAAATGCTGCTGTATTTTTTCTGTCAGCCGTGGCCACGGATACAGAGTCTAAGCTCATGCCCCACTCCTTCCAAAAAGTTTTGTCAGGGATAAGGATCCAGGCCATGATTGGCTAAACCAATAATTTAATCAAACATTTGTTTTCCAAATATGGCTGCTGTCCATGTCCCCCTTCAAGTTTTTTACTCTCTTTCACCTTTTGGCCAGCCAAATGTCCTAGGCAAATACATTCTCTATCACTCTGTTCCATAGCTATAGTATGCTGACAGCGTGGGGAGAGCAAATATCTGCGTGTAATTCAGCAGCTAAGAAGGACCATGAAATGGCTACACTGCCTGATTGTTCAGTGCTTATTTTTGTAATACCTGACAAAGTTTATAAAAACACGTTTAATGTATTTTCTGTGATTGTAAATAGCTGCATGTACCATTCCCCCTGCACTGGGAACCTGGGATGTACGACATGGAGTTGGTAGGCGATACCAGTGACAAACTAGAAACAGTCCATCACGACTCTGGGAGTGGCAGCAGCCATGTACAAAGTAACCCAAATAAAACACAGAAATCTGTCATTTAAACTATTGGTATTCAAACCTGGACATCAAAGCCAGATCCATTCAATTCTTTCATTGCAACCTTTTAATCAGGGACTTATTTTGACAAGGGACACCAGGTGGGTTCATTTAATGATGAGGTAGAAGAGAAAACCAGCAGGCTCTGGACCTCAAAGGGTAATATTTGATTGCCCCTGATTTTAACCATAGCCACTCAGTTTTTCTTCAGGTGACTGATTAGTTATCAGGTAGGAAACAAATGCCAGAAATGTTTGATAAATAGAAAAACAAGGCTGGCAGTGTGTGCTGTCTTGGTTCATGAACTGTCTCTGGCAGCACAGGTCTTGGATAAGCTTTTTTCATCACCCTTTGACCAATTCAACCTTACTGTTAGAATGACTCAGCAATAGAGGTTGCACACACTGTCCCCTTTACTGAGATTCTGGGTTGTGAAGTAAATCTATTAATTCATCCTGCAGACATTTGGACTATATTGCTTGCTTCTAAACATTGAATACATCAAGAAAAAAAATCTGTGTTGAACCGGGGATTAAAAACTTGATAAGGAGAAAATAATATTGACTTATACATTTTTTTTCTTTCCCCTCCTAATTTTGGAATGTCAGTTATTGTTTATGGTATTGCCTCAATACAACCACCACATATCAGGACGTGTTCTGTGATGCACGTCTTTCCAAGCACCTCTGCTTCTTAGCACTGCTTGTTCAACCAGGAAATATTCTTCACCCCATACATGCTTGAGGAGAGCTAGTCTCCTGGCCTACCACTATTGATCTTACAGGTTCCCAACCTACCACGAGTCCATATAGCCACTATAAACTCCTGGCGAGGATGGAAAAGTTGTACCGGGGGCAGTGACTTAAAAATATATAAAACTGATTTTATTTTTGCATTTATTATTAATTAAAAAGAATGGCAAGATCATCTAAATGTCTATGGGATAAATAAGTGGGGGTTTCATGTCCCGAACCAACGAGGTGGAAGTGGGTGTGAGCACAATACTGAAAAGAAAGATAGAAAATCTTTGACAGCTGAATTAATAACATCTGTTATGTTATGTTAGGGTTAAGACCGGCAACAAGGGGCAGTGGTGAGCACATTTAAAGTTGTTTGGAATTACACTTTCACTCTTATGATTGCAAGTTTGAATCCATGGAGAGGTGGTTTTCAAGTGTTACTTTAGTCGGCCTAATGGCTTTGGCAAACAACTCGGTCGCACAGTCCTGCAAAGTTTTGCAAGAGGAACTTTGATTACTTTTGGGAAATCTGGCCGCATCCTCAATGAGATAATAAAAATAGCTTCTATGTGCTGATAGTGAAGCCATGTTACTTTTTACTCCTATCGGTACAAATATTCACGAAGCTTCTTTAGACATTAAATGAATCTCCATTGTACCAAGTAATCAGCTCATGATTTATCCTAACTTAGTCACCAGCAGGTGTGACGATATTAGAAAAAGACATCTCTTGCATCTCATCACTTATCAGTTATTTCATTTGGCTTTATTCACCTGATATATGTTGAATGCCTATACGACTAATCAAATTCATATCACATTTTTTCCTCTTTTTTTCTTCTTCTCAATGCCACTGTTCAAATGCAATGGTGCGCATGCAAAGCAATGTTAATTTTTAAACAGAGTATGTCCCACCCCACACACCAATCCCAAATTGACCCATAAACCCTAGGTTATAGTGGAGATCTAAGAGGGTTTTGACAGGATCAAGCAATCTGGTAATGGCTCCACCCTGCCCTCCGATCCCCCACATTACCAGTCAGCCACTCTCTTAGATCAAGTGTATTATGTGTGGGGGTCAATCTGGGACTGGGACACACTTTTGGTTCCCCATGATTCAAAAATCAAGCCCTGCTTGTCACCCTGCTCTAGTAGGCAGCGTATCTGGAACTCATGACACCAATCTACACAGGCTGGGAATGTGCCCAAATTAGAACACTAACAGATGCCAACACTAGTGCATACACACACTCGATGCCCGAAACACACTTACGTAGGCAGCCAGGCACCAACCACAACTCTCTTTCACCAAGGAGGAGCCAATGGTAGCATTCGCTCACCCAGACATACAGACACATTTACTCAGGTATCTAAATTGGGACACCGAAGTTGACTGCCCATAAGAAATTCCAACTTTTACTAATCCTAAACCCAACCCTAACCTCAACATAACATGTATGCCTAAAATTACCTTTGCCATAATGCCTAACCCCTAATTGACTAACCCTAATTCTAACCCAAACCTGACTTGGGTTAGAATTTTGCTTACTCCATACACTTAATTCAAAGAAATGCATTTTAAAAAATGTGGACAGGCAAAAAAGTCCACCTTAGTCAAGTGTTTCTGAGTTAACCACAGTTGGGGACATTTTTAAAGTTAAAAACACATTAACCGAGACTGGCCTATATTCATCCTCACATGATGCTCTGTAAACCTAGATGAGACGGAAACTGGACGTTGTTTTTCCACTATGATAGTTCTACAACTTCAACTTCCCTGCCAAGAACTACACACATGGCCACTAATTCAAATTTACTTTGTGTTGTGGCAACACTGATAATCCCTGGCTACACACAAACACTACCTCAACAACAGCCTTCTCTGAAACTGACAGTGGCATATAGAGCCACTCTGATATGTCTTAAGGAGACGTGCTGCTATCCCCACAGCGACCCCCTAGTCTAAAATATTATTCGAAAACGGGTCAAACTCGCAAGTGCTGAGAATGGAACCAGTCACTCCCAATTATTTTTGTTCGAAATGAATACTTTCCTTTTGTATTCATATTTTCGATACTGATTCTGGGAGTGTTGAAGTCAGCCGAGGCAGTTGCCAGGAGGATGTACTAGGTGGCTTGAATGCTGAAAAGCTTATAGCCCTGGCTATGATGTCCCTTTTACCGTTCTAATTGTGTCGGGAAACAGTTTATAACAGCAGTACGGCATTGTGGGGGTTTGCGCTATATGGCCATAGCTCTATTTGGTAGCTATTTGGTAGCTCTATTTGGTAGCAAATTCCCTGTGGTTCAAAGAAATGAACGCTTTCTATGCAGGTGCAGTAACTGGTGTAATAATGGTATTTATGAGTTGACAGAGAACAGCTGAAGACAGTTTTAGAGGAGAAAAAAAAATGACTTCGGTGGAATTTATTCAGTGATTCATACAGAGGAGAAGCACTACAATGAGAAGTACAAGACAACACAAGAGGGGGTCAGGGGAAGAGGTCAGACCGGGGTTAGAGGTCGTCACAGTGGGAGTGGCGGTTAAGGGTGAGTGGGGTCGGCGGGGTTTGCAAACAGTAGTGGAGGTTTCCCAGGGACGTTGCTACTCAGCCTTGGTGTAGGAGCGTGTGCAGACGACGTCACCAAGTGTCAGTGTCTGTGGAGAAGAAAGGACAGTCAGCTACACACACGCTCTTACACGTGAAGGTTTGTTAATAGAATAGACGTACAAACCGCTTAGTACTGACCAGTTCGAGGGCATTGCCGTTGACTTCACGGACCAGAGTTGTCTCTTTGTCGTCCCACTTCTGCACATGAATCATCTTGTTACCATCTACCGTTACTGTGGACTACGGAGAGAACGAGAGAGCGAGGGAGAGACGTTAGGAACACCATCGAGGACAACTGGAGGGGGGGGGTAAGGTTATACAATCTACTGCTAATAAATGCATAGTGTCAGTGGATTTCAGGCGGCTGTGAACGTGTGATAACTGATCAAGAAGGGATTCGACTGCACTTTACATGAAGTTCAACTATACTAGAGGATGTGTGTGATTGCCTGCCAAGACTTAAGGTAACTGGTCTCACAGGCACCTTTCGCGAACATGCGCGGAAACTCACCCTATCACGAGTAGCCATTGCTCAACAATGAGACAGTGTTTCTCTCTGTTCTCTATTTCACCCTGAACATGCTCAGTGTGTCTCTCATAAGCTCTCTCCATCTCCCCCTCTCCCCATCTCCCCCTCTCGATCTCTGATCCATGTAACATCTGCTGCCTGTCAGCTACAACTCATCATTCTCCAGCACTTCTCTCTGACCCAGTCAAACCCAATTGACCCACACAGCAGTGGAAGGCCTCCTTTTGGTAGTAGGACTGTTCAAAATAATTTGCTCTCTGAATGCCCTGATAGGGCAAACTACAAAGGTTTCAAAGTTCTGGGCCACAACATTGCAATATTCTAAGGAATTCTTGCAACGCCGACTCGACGTGCCAGACTGTGGATTGGTGTTTCACAAGTCAGTGGTAGTTGTAAAACAACATGTCCCGAGTAGCTAACTTTCTCAAAACCCGAAGGCCAAACCTAGATTCAAGCAAATAAGTTTGGCTTCTCCAACCCACGTATTTTATTCTAGAAATCACTTGGTATCGCAGAGGGTGTTAATTCCTTCCTCGGTATCAACTGTCATTTCTACAACCCCCTGAAAGTAGCAAACGGACACGTTTAAGTGAAAAACATCTGGTGCCTTTTGATTTCAAGTTTCACGGTTTATTTGTCAGAACAACACAGTGTCATCTTGCACAACGCAATTCTTGAAGTCCTGCGGGTGCAGTTCCCTGTCACCACTGACTGACGCGTTTCTGCACATTATGTGTGACGGCTAACATAACAGTGGTGGAAAATACATTCGCTCTAGGATCAATTACTTCCTGTCCGTATCCTCTTTATCAATATAGGATTTCAAGAGGATAGACTGAGCTTTATATTATCACTCATATTCTTTGTGAACGCAGGCCCTCAACCCTGACCTCTTACCTTGACCTTCCTGTCATCTGCGGTGGTTTCATCGAACTCCTGTCCCAGTTTGAAGTTGATCTCTGTGTTCTTGAAAGTGCTCTGTGTCTTTAGGGTCACCGTGTCCCCGGCCACCTCGATGATCGTAGTGGGCTTGGTCATACTGCCGACCTGGCGCGTCGCAAAGCCCACACCTGTCCATCAGAAACACATGACCCGTCAGGAATTCGGATTCGGGGATAAAACGGTACTGAAGCCTGCCTGCTCAGTTTCTAACTGGCATTCTCTTATTATAGCGCACTTAGTATCTACTGTATGTAATTAAGATAGTATAAATCCACTCGAGGCGTCATCTTGATAACGTTACTACTTCTGCTGACAGTTCTGCCACGCCCTCACTGTAATAACTATTTTCTAAGGGAGACGGCAGGCAATGCAAACACCCACACAACCAAAAGCAATTTCTGCTGTTAACGACATGTAACGGACCGTTGAAGTTAATAAAAACCCCTTGTGACTATGTGACTGAAGGTCAAAAAGGGCAGGTAAAACTGCACTGGGACCAGTTGTTAGACCAGACAGCCCCTGTCCTCATAGATTTTTTTCTGTTTGTTCAAACTAACTGCTGATCAGAATGCTTCCACAGGATCTAAGCCACGTACGTACACACACACACACACACACACACACACACACACACACACACTGCCTTATCTTCACTTGGTGTGTACCATTTAAACCTTTAGTATGTCACATGATGCCAGGACCCATCAGACGTTAGCCTGATGCCGAGAGCAATGTACAGTCCTCCCAGAACCAGAGCCTCGTTTCTCTAGCTGCTGCATGTACCTCCCAAGGCTAAAAGTGACACACACATGGGATCCATTCTACAAACGGCCAGTTTGGGTCGCCTGCCTGTGTAAGAGCTGTGGGAGAGCTGGTTCGAGGGTTGGGATCATTACTATGGTGACCGGACCAGGCAGGTCGAAGCTAATAGCCCTGTGGTCATCTGAAAAGGGTCACGCGCAAACTATAGTTAATATTCAACCCCTCCTCACAACACTGGCCTCAGACAAGGGGCGTCCTTTCAGAGAATTTTACCCTTGTGCGTGTTGTGGGGGGTGGGGGGGGGCTTTCACACAGAGGGGGCATTTACCCCTCCCCCATTAAAACAGGGAGGGAGAGTCGACCCCCCCCCCCCCTCAACACATATCATCCAACCTCTTGCTCTGTCTCTTTCCCTCTCTGCCATCTCCCTTTTATCAGTTGCTGTGTCTCTCCCTCTCCTTCCGCGCCTTTCCCTCTCTCCATCTATTCAGCTTTTGTCCCCCCACACCCATTTTTCCCACGCCTAGCATCGACATCTGCATTAGCCATTTAAACACACAGGCTCTGCCGCTGGGACGGACCGGAGCGCACGCACGCGCGCGCACACACACGCGGCCGCGCACAGACACACCGATGCATGGAAATCTGCAAAAGCGCACACATAGATACACAAATGCAAAAGCAAATATATGCCGACTTATATGTATTCCGGAACGCCAACACCCTTCGCACAAGTGTACACACGCACCAGCAGGCAAGCTGGAGCACACCCCACCCTTTACCTTTACACCCACTCACACACACACACACACACATACATACATACATACACGTGTTCAGCTACTAACCCAGTGCCTTCATGTACTCATCGAAGTTCTTGCTCTCCTTCAGGTTCCATGTGCCTACGAATGCCTCAGCCATGTCAGCGGTGGGGTGATAGTGTATATGGAGGAAAGAGCGGCGAGAGATCAGTGACAGAACTGCTGAGGGAGTGAGTGATGAGCGTGAGGGACACAGAGACTGGAGTCAGCCCCACCGCGGTGCTGGAATCCTACTGGTCGGTTAAACACCGTGTGTTCGTGATGTCATCACACTGAGCGAGTGTAGACGGGAGGGGGGAGGGGGAGGGGGGAGGGGGAAGGAGCCACATGTGGAGAAAGAGAACATTTCAGATTTTACTGACAAACTTTTTTTTGTAATGCTATATTTAATTGTATACTTCTTATTTTCCGCTACTTTCGAAAATGTAAAGAGATTACATGTTTTCCTATGCCAATACAGCCCTTTAAATGTCAATTTAATTGATGGGGGTGGGGGGAGGGGGGGCAGAGGGGATAGTAAGTAGTTCTGCAAGAAGAAGAAAGGAGTGAGTAAAAAACGGAAAATGAGAAGAGGGGGAGGGGAGAGAAGAACACGCCTGTCAGAAAGAACAAGTAGGGATGGTTGGGAAGGTGATTTAGGGTTTATGTGAAGTATTCACAGTCTCTAATTTCTCTCCCTTTCTCTCTGTTATCTGTGATTTTCTTTCTCCCTGTATTTCTGCCCCCCCCTCCCCAATATTTATCTTTTTCATTTATCTCCTACTCTTCCTCTGTTATCCTCCTTCATCTGACCTTCCCATAGTGATATTTAAATAAAAACATGTTGTGATTTGTCATGCCATGTTAACAACAGGTGAATACTAACAGTCAAACAGCTAATTTTAAAAGCCCTTTTCCTAAGATTCAGTTTAAGAAAGTGAGTGAGAGAGAAGTATACTATACTATATATTATACTATACTATATATTATACTATAGTTATAATAAGCATCATTACAGTGGTTGTTATTATTCTATTCTGTATTGTTGTATAGCTTTGGCAACACATTAAAATGTTCTTGTCATGCCAATAAATCAATAGAAAATTCAAGTAAATTACACATGTTTTAAATATAGAAAATAGTGACACAAAGAATATATACACACTGATTACATAGGGAGAGTATATACATAGGGATTTGAACTTGGCATTACACTGGGAGTGTATATACATTGTCAGTGTATGGTAGTACAAAGGAATTTAGATGATCTACATGTGGGTAGGGGTAGTAGCGGATATGTGTTTGTGTGTGTGAGGAGTCAGAAGAATGCATATGTGGACATGTTAGTTGTAAATGTGTTTGACTGTGTGTGTTTGTTGGAGCGTTGGAGTGTTAGCACTGTACATGCGAGCATGTGGGTAAGGTCTAGTGTGCGTGCATGGACTCAGAACTAAAGAGGTACAGATACTGTGGGGAGAACAAGTATTTGATACACTGCCGATTTTGCAGGTTTTCCTACATACAAAGCATGTAGAGGTCTGTAATTTTAATCATAGGTACTCTTGTGACAGAATCTAAAATCCAGAAAATCTCATTGTATGATTTTTAAGTAATTAATTTGCATTTTATTAAAAATTACAGACCTCTACATGCTTTGTATGTAGGAAAACCTGCAAAATCGGCAGTGTATCAAATACTTGTTCTCCCCACTGTAGCTGGGTAGACATTCAGTAATTGTCCAGCTTCTTCCACTGTCTGTTGGTTTGAGGGTAGAAGTTGTTCAACGTTCAGCTGCTTACAGGCAGAGGGATGGTTTGTGGGCCTGTGCACGTGCAGAGTTACCAGGGACAGATTAACACACTGGCCAGGAGTCAGGACTACGCCCCTTAACGCTGTGTAATATTTCAAACCCACTCATCCTGTCACTCTCTCACACTCTTATACACACACACACAAACACACACATATGAATACACACTTCACTCTGACTGTCCGGGTGTCTCGGAAAGCAGTGACTTTAGCCAGTGATGAGGCAACCTAATCTACTGTTTGTCTGAGGGACAAACTAATGGAAAGACTGACTGACAGACAGGCGGACAGGCACACAGACACACATACACAAACATATAAAAATGGTACAGTTCAAAAACTATGAACGGTATTGACAGAAAGCAACCCAAGTAGGGGCAGTTAGATGTTTGAAGCTTGGATTGTTTAAGCTGAAGAGCAGTCCTAATAAATAGAATAAAGAAGATGTACCAAATCTAGAATCTTGCGTTGCCTTCGGCTATATTTAAATTCCTGCCTTGAGAATAAATCAGTGAAATCCCAACTGTGAGGAGAATTCAGTTCCTTTGAATGTTACGTTTCCTAACTATTCACACTGAATGACACATTGGTACCACAAGTTATTGAACAAACTTTGAGTTTGCTCCAATTGGGTGAGTGTGTTGATATATGGCTTAAGGCAATGAGTGATGTTGTTGTTAAGGGTCACTCCGACATTCCCCCGATCCCACAATTTAAAGCCTTCCCGTTTATGAGATGGTAATCCAGTACAGCACCGTTTTCTAGAAATGTAACAATCCAGAACGAAAAAAAAGAAAATGAACCGAACGCAGCTCCGGTTACGTTGTTACATCATCCCCACCCCCTTTCCCTGTCCCGCGCCAAACTTGACCTCTCTCCCCCTTGACTCACCCTTCTCCCTCTTTCTGAATGGTATCTTTGGCCAGACTGACGCAATGTGCATATGTTCCACATTTGACAGAAGCAGGTGTCCAGAGAATCTAGGCGACGGAGAAAGAGAGGGAGGGAAAGGGAGGCAAAAAAAGGAGGTGAAAGGTCAAAAGTGTTGAAGGCCTTCATCTGTAGCTGTGGGTTGTAATACGTGTATGAGAAAGTACTTTTTTTTTTTTATTTGTTATAGTTAATACATATATATATATATATGTATACTACCCGGTTTCCAAAAAAGTTAGAACACTGCGTAAAATACAAATAAAAACTACAAAAAAATATATATGCCCACTTTGATAATGCTGCCAGGAACACATTCAAAAAAAGCTGTGACAGGGGCAACAAAAGACTGGAAAAGTTGTGTAACCGGTAATGCAAAAAAGAAAAAAAACCTGGTGGAACATCTCACAATTAATTAGGTTAATTGGCAACAGGTCAGTAACATGATTAGGTATAAAAAGGGCATCCCAGAGAGGATTGGTCTTTCAGATGATGGGGAGGGGTTCACCACTCTGTGAAAGACTGTGCAGACAAATAGTGCAACAATGTAAGAGTAATGTTTCACAACATATAATTGCAAAGAGTTTGGGAATCTCATCTTTTAATCTTCTATCATTAAAAGATTCAGAGAATCTGGAGAAATCTCTGTGTGCAAGGGACAAGGCCGGGGACAAGACCGGGACAAGACCGGGACAAGGCCGGGACAAGACCGGGACAAGGCCGGGACAAGGCCGGGGACAAGACCGGGACAAGGCCGAAAACCAATATTGGATGGCCGTGATTTCTCACCAACCCGAGGCCCGACAGTCTGGACATTTGAAAGTTTGTTTTGCCTTGATAGCTTCTATCTTTTAGGCATATTGTAGCATATTCAGGTGTGCTTTGGCAAATTGCAGTCAGGCTTTCTTACTTCTCTCGCTCTCGCTCTCTCTCTCTTTCTCTCTCAGCACCTTCCTTTCACTGAATTGGCAATGAATGGTGCAAGATGAAACTGTCGTACCTTATATCTGAAGGTCAGTTGCGTCTCTAGAATTCTGACCCACAGTGTAATCTTGCATCAAGTTGACTCTTCAAACCATGTCCAGGGTAGTTGGCTACAGTAACATGGAACTTTAAAGTCTTGATAACATTATGTACTGTGGAAAATGGAACATCACAATTTCTGGAGATTGACTTGTAACCTTGAGACTGTCAATTTTTGGCTACAGTCTTGTGTCTGTTCTCCTCAGACAATTTTTCGTTATCTTTCTTTTCTCCATTACAGTACGAACAGTGACACAGAACAGGTCCATGTGCTTTTCACTATTCAAAGTTAACTTGGTTGAATTGGTAATTTTTATAATGCAGACACCTGCAACTCACCATCAGTGGGTTTAATAAAAAAATAAAGGAGAATAATTATTATTTAAAATGACTTCCATTAGCTGAAAATAATATAGTCTGTACTATTCTAGGACTTTGTTGAATAAGCTAAGATTCAGAAACTTGTTCAGAAATTGGGAAAACAAAAGACATATTTAATTTGTTGAATTTTGTATACCTTTAGCTAGCTAACCAGAGAAAAAAACTTTAAGTAAAAAACGGTGTCTAGTTTGTCTTGACATGTCTTTCATTTGAATTGTGTCTTTGAACATTTCTTAACTTAATTGGTGCTGACTTTCTCTGTTAATGTTTCTTGCACACCGCTCTGATAAAAGCAAAACTGTTTCAGAACATCAGAAATCAAAATGGCCTTTATTTGTCCTTATGTGCTATAGGTTGTTTATTTTTGGAATCTTTGTTTTAAATAGCCACAGGGTTTTTATTTTGGGCATTTAATCTCAGATTGTAAGAAATACGATGCGAAGACGTGGGCGACATTACCACGTTGATCTAATCAGAGCAGTGTGCTAGCTATTCGAAGTGAGGGGGAAAAACCTGCGGCAGAAAATTAAGAAAACCTACAGTGGACGAGATGCAACCAGACAACCCTGTAAAGAGAGAACAGAGGAACATATAAAAGCAGAACGCGATCCGCACATGCGCAACGGCGTCTGAGGTTTTTAGCGACAGAGATTACTATTGCCTAAAGGTGAGAGGAAATAGAGTGGCCTTGTTGAAATGGAGTGCTATCCAACAAAGTCATTCTTGTGTACTCAGTATGTATGCACAAGCTCAGAATGGTCGGACCACATACCCTGAGGGTGCGCCCTTAGAACCGGTGTGTGGACTGTTACCTCTGTTTACATTTACACACACTGCTCTGCTAGGCTCACCTGAATGGTGTTTCATCATACTTCTGGCAATGTTTTTCTACCACTAACCACTTTCAATTGATGTTCTTTTTACTGTGTCGTGTGTGTCGGCTGTCCTACCGGGCCTATGTGAGAGAGTTCTGACCAATAATTGCATTGCATGTATTACTTTTAATACCGTGGCAAATAAAGTACTTGACTTGACTTGTATGTAGTCAGTGAGTTGACATACAGGTACTCCTGGTTTTCTGGTCTATATTCTATTCTCAATAATCTGATACTAGGCAACAGTGACTAGGATCTGGTTTCAATTACAGACTCTTTTGGTGTCGAGGGGAGCCTCTTCAATACTTGATCTGCTTGAATAATAAAAAATTGTGAGTAGCACTATAGAGATAACCAATCATTTTTAATGATCGCATTTTACAGGTGGATGGTTTGCATAAACATGAACTCACTGTAACCTCTTTGATAAAGTGTAGCCTGCAAACTTTGGTTTTGAGTTAAAAAAAAATTTATTACAGTTATTTTACTACATAAGAGTTTTTCACTTTGTCGGTTCAGGGATTAACCAAGTCCTGGCATGTCTGCCTCTTGATATGGTGAGAGAGTTGTCTATCTGAGACACACCAGAAACGTTTCCTCTCTGATCTAAGTTTAGAAAATCATTTAAACCAGAACATGTTGCCTATGCGTTTTTTTCTCACTTCATGTTAGTTGGTCATCTGAACAATTTGGCCTCAAATGTTCATGTATTCTTATAATCTGAATGAATTTGGAGCCAAGGGAAACTGCAATCAACGCTAAATTTAGCCATTGTTAGCTAAAAGAAATCTATGAATGTAATAATGGATCTGCATACAATAAAATCACAAAATCCCTAGAAATCATCTCCATATTCTGTTTGATTTACATTTTCAATGATTAAGGCAGCAATCTTGGGCAGAATGATTTACAGGACCAGTTAGGTTTGCGTTGAGTGCCTTAAGCATTCTATTTAGCAGATAAAATACTGAAATGTTAACTGCTAAAAATAGGTTTTGCTTCACTGATAGTAAATTAACAAGAATACTAGTCAATGGAACAATGGTACCAACGTCACAGGTTAAATTATACCATGATGCAAATATAGTTGATAAAACGTAGGCAAGCTCTAATGAATAGTGCAGCTAATTCATGTAGCTTTATGTTGAAAATAATGTGATGGAAACTGCATGATACTTTTTAATTTCTATATACTTTCTAACTGGCCTTAGTTGTTTAATTATAAGGAATTAATGTTACCCATCCATTTAAAATAAAAGCACATAATCAGTCTGCTGACATTGACTAGTAATGAAACTTGGGTCTGATTTCCAGACACAGATTTAGCCTAGTATAGGACAAAAGAAACACTCTCGAACTTCTCTCTGGCCCCTAAAGTCCACTCAGTGTAATCTGAATTTGGCAGAATCTCTCAGTCCTCTTTCTCACGCCACCAGGGGTGTTTAAATGAGACAAACATCCGGACATCTGGACATTTACACGATGATAGCTACGCTTTGACCGATTGCACTTCTTCTGTCTTTCAGTATGCACTCTCTTTCCCCCTGCCTCCCTCTGTATTCTATATTTATCATATTTCTTTCTTCCCTTTCACTCTAGCTTGGCTACAGCCTTGCGCATATTGCTGTTCTTGTAATATAAGGAAATGTACTTTATTAAAATGTTATGCCACAGATTTGACTATATATATATATATATATATATATATATATATATATATATATATATATATACTAAAACCTAAAAAAAAACTCTGTGTCCATTCAAAAACATAACCATCCCCAAACTTAAAACTTAGACAAGTGGCAATTTTTTGACTAGCACACCCCCTACTGCCCCTTTTTAAAACATATCTCTTGATCTCTAAAGCACCATTTAAACTTTCACCCCAAATCCAACTCCCATCTAAAATTCCTTTTTTCTCATGGGGACTGGCGAAATGGCCCCATAAGGTCAAATCATCCGTGTTTTACTTTCTTGGAGGACTTTTTTGGTACTTAGCTGAACTGACACACCCACCCACACACACACACACACACAGAAAGCACAAGTTGTCACTTGGCACTTCTCTATTGGAGAAACCATCCCTGCCTTGCCCATTGGCTCCCTCTGCTGGCCAACTGATGCTACTAAAGGGATACGAAAATTGAAGTATCAAATCAATTTGTTAGACAAATTAAATTATATTTGCCATAGGCATCTTGAACAACAGGTGCATCCTAACAATGAAATGTGCAAGAGAAAAGAAAAAGGTTTGAAAATTACAACAAAAAAATACACAATTACAAAACATCCGATTGGCTGCGATGTAATGAGTAAGCTGCAGTTTACCAAAAGGGAGTTGGAACAGTATTCCTCTGCTTCCCATATGAGATGCAGGGCTGGTTCTAGGCATGAGTAACATAAGAGGTTGCTTAGGGCCCTGGATGGGTAGGGAGCCTCCAACTGGTAGGGGATAGGGGGCCCCAACTAAAATTTTGCATAGGGCTCCTAAAGGGTAGAGCCGGCACTGATGAGGTACAACTACAGCTGGGCGATATGGAAAAAACTGCAATAAACAGATCTATTTTTTTGAGAAAACAATAAATAATGAGAATTGTTTTTTGTTGGGTTAGATTCCTTTCTAAAAGACATTTCTATAATAAATTGGACAATTTGGTTAGAAGGTGCAGAAAATGTCTAGAAATTAAAATCAGGCATAATGATCAACCTACCTGGTTAAATCACAGTAAAATTAAAAACACTGTGAACCATCAGATCTTCCTCTTCTCCTTTTCTGTTGCAGGCTCTGCATTTTCTTGGATCTCATCCTACCTTTACATTTGACACTTTTAATAAAATTCTATGTTTTAGTCAGAAACCTTCATCAGGCCTGATTTCTTTTAACCAGTAGACCACCTTGCAATCCAGAGAGGTAGCAGAGAGATCTTGGAGAATGAGAACCGAGGAGAGTCAGCTTGGACAGTTTAAAGACCTCACTAACCCTAACCCTGAAGAATGAGTATGGAGATTGAATACTGCTGAAATGTTTGTATTCACAGCATAAAAGTCACAAATGTGAGCCATGATTCGTAAATACACAGCATACAATCCATGATTGTAAACCATGCGTATATACAGAGCATTAAAGTCACAAATGCGTAGCCGGAAACGTGAAAACAAAATGCACAAATGTAAGTTACTATCCACAAACAAACACTACCTGACTCATATTTCTAAAATAGCATTTGCATAAATGCAGCCAGATTAGTCAGTTAACACTTTTGTGTTAGAATTGTCAAGTGTGCTTTTATGGCTCAAGTTGTGTGTGCAGGTCAACAATTCCCAAATGTGAATCACGGCTCATATTTGTGGGTTGTATGCTGTGAATACAAAAATGTTGGCAGTATTCGGTCTCCATAAAAGAGGTCCAGTGTGAGTGGCCCATCTTAAAGTCTGGCTGGGGTCAAGAAAAGTCTGAGAGTTAACAGGAGAACTGCCCAGAGACACCAACATCAAATGTTTTGGAAAGGAAAGACAGATGGGATAGGGGTCTGAAATGTTTGATCTCAGATGGGTCAAGTGTTGATTTCTTGAGGAGGGGAGCCACATGGCCGTCATGTCAACACTGAGAGAACCCAATGAGGTGTACAGAGCCCTCCACTATTTTGACAATAAAGTATAAGAACGCCTATAACCCCTGCTGTCCTGACTCTGTGTGGATGCAAGACCAAACACGCGCGCACACACACACACACACACGCGCAAACGTGCACACACATCCTGTTATCTGATGGATAAACCCAGATGAGTATCCGGAATGAGACCCATCGTCAATAGCTCCGGTGTTAGCAGTAACCGTGGTAACTGACCCGGTGTTAGCAGTAACCATGGGAGACGTCCCTTTGAGAGATTAAGACAAAGAGATGGCTGGACAGAGGTGGGATTCCACTTAAACTCTGCCTGAAACCAGAGAAACGACTACTCTTTCTCACCTCTTACTATTTCTCGTTTTATTCAGTGGTCTGTTTTTTTTTCCCGGTTTCCTTTTCTTATTCCTCTCTCTGTTCCTCGCTCTCTGGCCCTCAAAGTTGATATGCCTTATATCTCATCAGCATCACACCTAACATACATTAAAACTAGTTGCAATGTTCTACAAATAGCGGGCACATTTTGTGGGTAGACTGCAAAACGATATTCTACAAACCTCTTTACCAACGTCCCCAGAACTAGAATCTCGACAAAAATCTCTAGGTAAACATAACAGAAGGTCCAGTGTTTTAAACATCATTGAATTCGCCAAAATTCTTGCACAGTTCTCTCTTGTATGCTCTATTTACAGTTAGAAAACTGGACATGCATATGTACAGTCTTGAAACAATATTTTAAAACATTTAAAACAAAATCATATTCGCATGGAAACGACAACAATGTTCTTTGTGTACGCTGATAGAGCAACCCTATCCTCATAAAACTGGACACTGAGATATTCTTGTTCTTATAAAATGAAAATTTCAAAAATGAATACTGAACACGATAGGCTACATTGTAACCACGTTTCGGTTAAGTTCTGTTTAACATTTAGACCATGGTCTCATGGAAGAAATCATTGCACATCAGTGGAAGATTACTAAGAAATCCTTAATTAATTAGCCAACCTATCAAGACTAAAGGGAACCTTCTTTAAAGAAGTTAGTTGTTAATCGCCTGGGTTGTTATCGACTCGGTTTGGCGGATCGATAACATCGTCCCATTCAAAACACAGGTTTCAGTTGTCCCGGTCTGCCTTTCTTTTTCTTATAGGCCTAACGTTCGTTAGAGATAAATGTTGCAACAGGTCGTTTTATTACTCCTCCCACGCGAACTCGCTGTGGGAACCCCGTTGTTCCTTCAATGTCCTGGTCAGAACAGCTCTACGAGCGCATCCCGTCTACTATGCCTACTATGTCTCTTGCAAATTCGCAGATAAGTCGTTACAATGAATTACAAACTGTAAAGAAATTATGAAAGGTCCGAATTAGTGTGCTGCATAATCCTGGTCAGTTAAACTATGACTCCGGCGTGGAAACAACAGTTGCGGTGTGACGCCGCGGCGGGCGCGAGATTGAGAGCGACTGGTGAGTGGAAACGGGGAAACCTCTGAAACGTCATGCTTTAAAAGTAACAATTATAAATTATCTCAAATGTAGACTATGTTTTATATATTCTTAATATTTCCTTAATATTTCTTAATACGTTGAAGCTAATATGCAGACTTATTTTTTATTATGGTGGCCTTGTGACATCTGTGGAAAACCTCTGCGCGCTCGTCCCTATTAGTTGTTTAGGAATAGGGTGAAGAATTAGGGCTAAATATAAAATGTCGGCATAAATGTTAGGTTATTTAAAATATAGCTAGGTTGAGGTTAAGGTCCGTTTAGGGTTAAGATTAGTGAAAGTAATAATTTTTACTGGCAATCATCTTTGGAGTAGCTGATTGCTAAGTAAACGCGAGCGCGCGCGCGCGCTTGTGTACGTGTAAACAAATCCTGCTGATCAGATTTGAGACTTTTCCATTCCTTGAACTACAGAGGCCACTTGAGATTCTTTCTGCACCTGCTCTCCTTCCTAAATTATTAACGCTTCCTTAAGATACGTGCGCACTCAAACACACATACATACACAATGAGGATATCTTGTTGCGTCATTGTTAATCTGCAGAAAAGCAGTAACCCATAATATCAACGTACAGACAGCACTGGATGACAAATGTTAAAACCTAAAAGATATATTCAGTAACCGATCTAATTAACCTTGATTATTGATTGTTTAATTATTTCTAAAGGGCACTCCTACAATCTTATCTCCTTTTTATGGTTCTCTCGCTTTCTCATCCCCTTTTCCACATCACATTCACTTACCGCTCTCTTACCTTACTCCCTTCCTTTACCATCCTCTCTTCTCCCATCCCTCCCAGACCCCCCCCTTTCTAAGCGTATAGGGGGTGTTCCCCAGCTTCTGCCCTGGTCCTCTCTGCCCCTCCCCCACTCTGACCCTATCCCTCCAAACTCTAGGATCAATCGGCTTCCGGCTCTCCCAGTCTTCCACACTCGTCATGCTGAGGAGAGTGCCGAGCGACCACGTTTGGTGACCGTGGTCCGACCATGCAGTCATAGCGCCATCAGGAAGGTAACCGTCTGTAATGAACCAACGCAGTTTATTCTGAACGGAAGAAGTTGGCTTCAATGAAATGTAAATCAGTAACAGTTCTGTGATTGGCTCCCATATGCTCGCTTCCTCCTTCTCTCTTGATGACATCATCTCTGCCAGGTGACAGTGCTATTAAACCGTAGGGGTGTTGTCTCGTATGAGCAGCTGCTATTGGACATCTCTGAGGCGCTGGGGTTCCCTCGCTGGCACAGGGCCAGAGTCACACGGCTCTACACGCCACACGCACGAGAGGTACAACCGCGCACGCATCTGTACATGACGACAACATGCACGACAAAATGCCGCAGCACCCGAGTGTGTTTGACTCCTCCCCTTTCCCTCCAGGTGCACGGTGTGTGTGATTTCTTCCGCGGCGAAGTGGCGTTCCTGGCTTTGGGAAAGTCTCGTCCAGACCTCCAAAGTGTCAAGGAGGCCCTGGAGGAATTGTTCCCACAACATTCCCGATACCGTGACGATGCACTCCGGGCCTGGGAGAGGAAGTTACCCCCTCCGCCTGAGAAAGCTGCAAAGGCCGACAGTGGATACAGCGAGGACACAGACGCCCACACACAACCTGACGCAGACACACACCTCGACACAGACACGCAGACACAGAGCAACACACGCAGACACACGGACACACACGCACACCTCGACACAGACACACAGAGACAGAGCAACACACACGCACACCTCGACACAGACACGCAGAGACAGAGCAACACACGCAGACACACGGACACACACACACGAGGAGGCGGCTTGGACACGCATCGCAGAGCTGACACACGGCCCAACCAACAGCCCTCTCACCCCCCCAATCACCTCCAGAGGGTCAGAGTGAAAGACGCAGACAGTCAGAGACCGATAGGTCCTCTCCCCCAGGACGAGGAGGTTGGAGGGAAGATAGACAACTCACCTCCTCCACGCTGCCGAAACTGTAAGCTCTCTGAGCAGCCTGGTCAGAGATCAGGGAAGATTAGACTTCCTCCTGTAGCCAGGAAGCAGACAGGAAATAGACCAAACCACCTGGTAGGAGAGAAACCTAATGCCGGTCTCGCCTCACGCCACACCAGACCGACTGGTAGGATTAAGGAGGAGTCCATCAGCCAATCAGAATGTTTGTCAGATTCTAAACAGGAAAAGGTGGGGACTAAGTATGAAGTTCTATTTGACCTCCCTTCTGATGATAGTGTTGTCACCCTGTCAGATATTGAGCGTTGCTATGACATCGGCCACATAATTGGTGACGGGAATTTTGCTGTTGTGCGTGAGTGTCGTCGGCATGACAACGGGGAAGCTTTCGCCATGAAGATTGTGGAGCGCTCAAAGCTGATTGGTCGTGAGCATATGATGCAGAATGAGCTGAGCCTCATGGGTAGCCTGTCACATCCCCGTGTGGTGCGCCTCCTTACACACCACCACACACACACACACTCCTATCTTGTCATGGAAATGGTTGCCGGGGGTGACCTGTTTGAGGCAATTGCAGAGCGGGGTAAATATCCGGAAGAGGAGGCTGGCCTGATGGTGTGTGATGTCAGCGAGGCTTTGACATACATCCACAGCAAGAGCATAGTACACAGAGACCTGAAACCTGAAAACCTACTGGTAAGGGAGTGGGTGTATGTGTGTGTATGTGTGCGCCTGTGACTGCATTTTACATCTTCCCCAAGAATATCTTTCTCGCTGTCCCTTACTCAGTCTTCCTCTTCTCTACATGTCCATGATGAAATGTCTCCCTCTCTATCATCTAGGTGGAGTGCAGTAGTGACAGTGTCACTAGGTTGAAGCTAGGGGACTTTGGTCTAGCCATGGTGGTGACAGAGCCCATCTTCACTGTGTGTGGAACGCCCACCTATGTTGCCCCGGAGATCCTCTCAGAGACAGGTGACTCCATCCGTCCACAAATATGTTTTCACAGTTTTCATTGAATTTGGTGATATCTTTTTGTGCGTTGAATTCAGTCAGAGGCCACCAGGGGCATAATAGTGAATGATGCGAATAGTGAATCTTTTCACTATTCAACAGGTTATATTTATTGGGGAGGGACCAATTGACCTGATGTAATGTTGTGGGGGACATGGTTTATTAGGTTTAACTTCTTGGTGACACAAGTAGCAAAACAACAGGTCGGGTGGATGCTACTCCATATGCATGCAGACATGGTTAAGAGGTTCAGTTGTTTTTTGACCAAACATTAGAATGGGAAGATGTGTGATGATTGACCGTGGATTGTTGGTGCCAGACGTGCCCGGTGCCAGGACAAAGTAACTGAGGGGGATGTTAAAAATGGGGTAGGGGCTAATCTGGTTGGTTTGGCTATTTTTCAATAGGGTTTTTAAAACTTTAACTGGGGGGGCTAAGGCCCCTTTTGCCCCCTTCGTGGCGCCGAGTATGGTGCCAGACATGGTAGGTTCCAGCGTCTCGGAAACAGCTGACCTGCTGGGATTTTCTCGCACTACAGTCTTTCCAAGTTACAGAGAACGATGCGATAAACAAAAAACATCCAGTTAGTGGCAGTTGTGTGGACTAAAACACATGAGGAAATAGGTCATAGGAGAATGGCCTGACTCACTGAAGTTGACAGAAAGACCACAAAAACTAATGTAACCACTCTTTACAACAGTGATATGCAGATGGGCATCTCTGAATGCAAAACACGTCAGGCCTTGAAGTGGATGGGCTACGGCAGCAGAAGACCACATCGAGTTTGACTCCTGTCATCAAAGCACAGGAAGATGAGGGAATAGTACCTAAGGATTTTACTGGCTCCTGAATGTATGGCAAAAAAGGCTTCCCACTTGATACTAGATAGGGAGCCACTGAGTGTATAGAGGGGGTCTGAGAGAAGAACATTACATACAAGTTTAGTGCTTCTTTCATTTAATTTTATTTGGTTGATGTGCAAAGTCTAATTTATATCTCAGGACCATTGTCCTTTACCATCAGCGAGATGATGTCAGCACACAGGTTCTAGAGGCACATCATCCTGAAGACTTCAGAAGAAAAGTTGATATATAATTAATCTAGAACGGTTTACAAAGCCATGTACAAGGCTCTGGTGCTCCACCAAACCACTGTCCAAATGGAGAATGTTTGGGACAGGAGTAGCAGTCTTGCCAACATCTGTTGTGGAACAATTTGTGTTGGATGATAGTTTTGAATTATTAAAAATTCTTTGGGGGTCCCTTTAATTTAATATCATGTTTTGGTTGACGTTCTCATATCACAGTATTTCTCTCTTTTCTGTCTCTCTCTCCACCCCTTTACACCTCCTATCCTCCATCTCCCTCTCACTGCAGGGTATGGTCTACCAGTAGATCTTTGGGCATTAGGGGTGATTCTGTATATCCTGTTGTGTGGGTTCCCTCCCTTTCGAAGCAGAAACAGAGACCAGGAGGAGTTGTTTCAACTGGTCAGAGAGGGACAACTCACCTTCCTGTCCCCCTACTGGGATGACATCTCAGACGGTGAGACTTTCACACACACAAACCAATGCGCACACATACTGTACACACATATATGATGAGAAAGGGGCTGCCCTGTGTCCAAGAGGTATTTCCAAGCATTTATCAGTTGATTTTTAGAACAGATAGACATTCCTAGCTTGGCTGTGTGCTTCAGAGACCGACAAAGGTAATCACCTGTGTTATTATGAATCCATTGAAACCACAGAATTCACTAAATTCACTGGTACAGCCCTTTGGTTTGTAGGCCAAACAATTTGGCCATAACAACCAGGTGGATGATTTTGCGACTTAATCTGATCGCTTAATCTTTCTTCCTTCCTTGTCAGTCCACGTCTAAATTCTATAATTTGGCATGTGGTTACATTGTCAAGTGTTACAAGTGTCAAAACACTGTGTTGGTGAATAAGTTGGATGGCCACTTCGACTTGCATCACCATACGAGACTTGGCGACGTGGAGCGCAATGTCAAACCCTGTGTCAGAAAGCTGGGTCTCTGTCAAATGTCATGGGTCTTCCAGCAGGACAGTGACCCCCAAAACACTTTGAAACGCAAAAGACAACATTCTGGACTGTTCAAAAGGCTTTCCAGATCTAAATTCCATTGAAAACCAGTTGAGAGATCCGAAAACAGATGTTTAGGACGCGCCCTTCAAATCTGGGAGAACTGGAACCGAGAACTGTGGTCTGTAGAAACATGGTGATGGGAAGTGCTTGTCTGCAATTATTTTGGCCAAAGGCTGAGCCACCGAGGGCGTCCATCATTTTGCCATTTCTGTTTCAGTTCCGATTTAATGGATATATTTCCTTCTCAATTAGAAATGTTGGTTCTGCAATTATTAACGGTGAAATAAAGAATTGTGACCAAATACATGCAGCTATCCTACTGTTTGTCTCAGGGGGTAGATGAGGTTTCGTCTGGTAAACTAGTTGAGTGCATTCCAAGGCCATTAGCTACTATGATGTCAGAAATACGTTAATGAACTTCACATCCATGTACTGCATATTGTACATTCTGTATATGTGTGTGTGTGTGTGTGTGTGTAGGCGCACAAAGCCTGGTAAGAGCCTTACTGCAGGTGGATCCAACAGAGAGACTGACAGCAGTTCAGACACTGACACACCCCTGGATTCAGGCCACCAGTGACCATCACAGACCACTACAGACAAGTACAGACCCACAAACACCACTACGGACAAGGACACCACCAACCAGAACGGACCACCACAGACCAGCACAGCCCACCAAAGAACAGCGCCGACCAGCACAGAACCATTCGGAACAACACAGACCTGTTCACAGTCCAACCCCAGTAGACCAGCAGAAACCAGCACGGCCGATTAAAGACCAGTGCACATTGCTACAGACCGGTCGCGAGCTTCAGAACCATCCACCAGACTCCTCACGACAACCCGAATCAACCGGCTGTTCACCCCAACAAGAGCACCCTTCCACACCCACATCCAGTCCCCCGCCACCCACCAAGACGGCGCCATCTCCTCAATCCCCCACACAGCGGTGTACTTCGACGCCCCCTGGCACATCTCAACCTCCCTGCCCGGTCTCCCCATTCTTAGCACCAAAAGCAGCCCGACACCCCAAGCCTGCAAACCACGCCCCGTCATCAACACCCCTCGCCACCTCTCCAGGGCCAGTTTCACTCAACCAAACTGCCTGAATGTTTTCAGAGAACTGAAGTGCTTTTCTGGGAAGTGTAAATATCTGATGTTATACAAAAACCATGTTCTGGATTTTAGCATGGTGGAATGTCCCCACTGTGATACACTTGAATAAAATAGGTTAGTATGTAGGTTGTTGTATTGAGTTTAGTTAACTGTATCATTTCTAACAACAGATAACTCTATTTCCTTTGTATGTTATTGATCTGACAATGTGTTTATTTACACGCGCATTTGTACAGCACTAGTAATAAATACATTTAAACTGATGTTGGAGTGGTGTATGACAACTGATAACAAACAGGACGGCCAATTGAATCTATTTATTAGTTACTGATTTACCACATACGTATTTTATTACGTGACATCACCAACAGTGGCTCAAGGAAGAGGGTTGCATCCATAGAAATATAATGACTAGAGTGGACAAAGCCCCTCAGGCCATAGAGTTGGAATTACTAGAGTGTAAATTGTACAATTTCACAGTTTAACTAGCATACCAAAATCTGGTGTGGAGGCCATCTTGGATATGCTATTGGACCCAGTTTCCAGTATTATGTTATAGTTTTACTAAGTGCTTTAAATGATTGTATATCAAGTTTTAAAACAATTGATCACAGAAATAGGTAAGTTACTCCAGCCCTGAGTTGTTGGAAACCAAACCCATCCTTGTTCTAATACAGAACGATAGACAGCACTGAGACAGGTGTAAAAGACAAGCAATATCACGCACAAACATCACACACTAATATAATTTCACACACAAACGTGTCATAAAAATAAATCATTATTATCATCGTCATCATCATCGCCACATTTCTCCCTCTGTCTTCCTATTGGTCCGCTGGTCTAAAGAGAGCCCGCCCCCTGAGGCTAAAGCCTGCCTTCCTGCCCCCGGGGAGAGAGGAGAGGGAGGAGGAGGAAGAAGAAGAGGAAGGGAGGGGTGAGGAGGAGGGAAGAGCTTGGGAGGCAGGCTGCAGAGGGGGCTGTCGAGACAGAAGCTCCTTGAAGACGGAGTTCATCTGTTTACTGAGGTCCTGAGAGAGAAGAGGGAGGAGAGTTCATATGCCTTCAGGCCTACAGAATGCAGTCACACCCAGCTCTAACATCTGCACGGAGGCAACGCATCTCAAGAAGCCTAACAGAACAATAACTTAATCTCCACCCACCGGCCTGTCGGAAGGTCCGGCGTCTGACTGTCTCTCGGCGGTTCCTAACCTCTGCTTCACATTATCCAAGGTGTGCCTGCGCTCAGGGTTCCTGGCAGAGGAACAGAGAGAGTGAGGGGTGAACGGAGGTGAAGAAGAGGGGGATCAGCAGAAAGGAATGATTCAGGTTTATTGCAGGTGGGTGTGTGTGTGTGTGAGTGTGTTTATGTACTGTGTGTGAGAGTATGTGTGTGTGCGTGTGTGTATGAGTGTGTGTGTGTGGTCAGTGGTACCCCATGTTTGGGCGTGTGACAGGAGAGAGGGGGGTCTTTTGGACTGGGCTGCTGCTGCCCTCCACTGCCCTCTGTCTCCCAGGCAATGAAGCACTATCACTGTTCACCCTCAGCCTGTCAAAAACACACACACACACACACACACACAAAACTTGTTGATACAGTTAGAACCTCTCATGAGATTTAAAATCATGTGCACGTGTCTTCTGAGACCACTAGTGTGTGTGTGTGTGTGTGTGTGCGTGCGTGTGTGTACCGCGTCGTGTTCTCAGTCAGAATCTCTTCTGAAGCCAGGTTTCCAGTGCTTCCTCCACTGCTGCTCCTCCTCCCTCGCTCTGTTCTGAAGGATCAGATGAAATGGGAAAAGGTCAAAGGTCAATTACAATACTGTCCTTATGAACTGGGCCAGTGACTGTTGTTTTGGGCTGTACACTCCAAAAGCTGGATTTCAAATAATGAATTACAGTGACGGTAAAGTTTAGATTATCAGTTTTCAGCATTTAGAAATGAAAACACTCTTTTTACATAGTCCCCCTAATTCCAGACATCACAGGTTTTGGACAGTTGGCTTGATAAGCATTACTGATTAGTCAGACACATCTGCACAAGGTGAGATATCGGGCAGAAATAACATCTGGTTGCCAAACAGGACTGACAGAGCGTCACCAGAGTAGGTACCAACATCTGATGAGGTCAGGGTGTCGCACACGTCAGGCAGTTACTGAGTTCAAAGAATATTTAACCAAACGCTCAACCCAAATTCCTACTTTGGACATCATATTAATTTGTCCCAATACATCTGTTGTTCTAAAATAGCCATGTCATTTGTAAACAATAAAACACAGATATGTACACAGATACTCCCAACAAAAGCTTAGGATCTATAGTTCGTCCTTGTTGTGTGTTTTGATAAAACATCCAGAACATTCCTCATTGTCCCAATACCTTCAGAGTCCACTGTAATACGTCAGCCATGTTGTTTCTGCTTCACTCACCCTTCCAACACACTGATGTATTTGTGTGGTATCAGACCCCTGACTCCTCCCACCTCCCCTCTCCACCAGTCAGCCGACGCCTTGCTGTGCAGGAGGAGCGGCTCTCCTTGTTTAAAGGACAGCTCAGTAGCAGAACGCGCCGTGTAATCAAACATAGCCACAGCCTCCCACTCTAAAAAAAATAATACAATGAAACATAAAAAAAAAAAGTAAAACACTGATTTGTGATAATTTTATTGAGTGGAAAATGGTGTGTTTGTGACTGTGTGTGTTTGAGTGTGTGTGTATGTGTGTGTGTGGACTGCAGAATGCTGCTACTGATTCTAACCTTTACAGTTAAGCCAAGGTAATGACAGTAACACCAAGCACTGTGGCATTCCGCCAAACCTCTCTTATGTATTTTAAATGTAAGGGATTCTTTTGCACATGCTTAACGTTTGCCACCCATAAAGAGACTTGTAAATCGCTAGACGCGACTGTCGTGTCTCCCTGGTAACCGCTAGGTGAGACTGGTAGTATCACGAAGTGGTCTGATGTTGATGAGGATCGAATACACCCATGGAGGCCCTGGGGAGGTGCTTGCTTTGGAACTGCACTGCTCATTAGACTTATAAATGGAGCAGGACTTTGTTGACAAAGTACTAAAATTACCAGTCCCTTGTCTGGCTATCAGTGTGGGCTTCCCCACAAGAATAAAATCAGACATCGATTTAGGCTTAGGGGTTAGGTTTTGGTTAGGATTTGAGGTTAGGGTTAGGATAAGGGTTACAGTTTTACGTAGGGGTTAGGGAAAACAGGATTATGAATGGGAATGGAAGTGTAGAAAAATATTGTGGATCTGCTTACCATCCTCACTAGGGAGTTGTTCAGTATCCCCATCTCCCTCCTCTGCGATTGGTTCACTACAAACAGAAGTGCACATGCATAGTCAGAAGTGCCAGCATCAGAGATGTTTAGACCTCAAACAGTTTCTGTTTATAAATCAGGAAGCTGGTTAGCAGTATTTTTCCTCTCACCAGTACTCCTGCTCCAGAGTCATATGCTTCTCGTAAACGGGCCCTGGCAGCTCTGATTGGCTGGGGAAGATGACATCATACTGAATGATCATGGTCTTGACGAGGTCGTTGACCTGCGGTTGTCTAGCTACAACATCACCTGACTCGGACCCTCTCAGAAGGCTCGGCCCGAAACACACCGCCAGATTATAGGGCTGCATCATGTTCTCATCACTGTACTGTGAGACACTACACACACACACACACACACAGACACACACACATCCAATGTTATCCAGCTGTGTAAGGGCGTTGGTTTGGTTCAGACTTCCAGAAAATATGAATGTGCAACCTGAAACGTACTGATTGAGGAAAGCAAAGAGGTAACGTATGACGACAAGAAGCGGCCGAGGGAAGGAGGACACAACAGACTTTATCTGGGCTGCTTTCTCTGCCAATACCTCATTCTCTGAGAGAGAGAGAGAGAGAGAGAGAGAGAGAGAAGACAGAGAGAAAGACAGCGAAAGAGAGATTACACCATACATGTGTTTTCTTAGAATCAACTCAGTAGTTTGTGTTTGTGTGTGTGCGTACAGAATGTGTAATTGAATTATATAAAAGTGGAACGAAGCGGCCTTAAACCAGGAAAACGCAATTTCCTATTTCCGATTTTGAAAAAGGGACATTTTATGGCCTAAATGTTTGTTTTAGGGTTCGATTCACAACTGGGGTAAGACGTTAGTGCTTAGGTTTAGTCTTAGGGGGGAGGGACAGATTAAGATAAGGGTGACGTTTGTCAAGGGAAACAAATGTTGCCGTCCCCATTTGTGTGACTAGATTTTCCGTTGGTGGGTGTGCGTGTGACTTACGGACGCAGTCCAGCAGCTCGGTGTAGTACTGGTCAGGAAACAGTGGAGGCTCCAGTCCCCTGAAGTACAGCTTCAACACCCCAGCCACTGAATCAATGTCACAGTCACTGTCTGCTAGAGGATCCTCTCCTATATGCCCACACAGAAATAGAAAGGTTTTTACCAGTCATATTTCATGTGCACACACACACACACACACATACACACACACACACTGCAACACCAAATTATTTGAAATGTTTAAATATCTTCATGGGCATTTGACCCAACACTCCCCCCTGGTATTTTCAGACAGAATCGATATGCGAGTACCTCTCTCGAAAGCATCTCTAATAAGGTTGACCTCTCTCTGAGAGCCGGGAACACGGAATATCCCTTCATGATGTAGACCATGTAGATTAATGAAGCGAATGCAGCTTTCAACTACCACTGGAATCTGCTGACCTGAACTCTGACAGCGAGAGATGGACAGAAAGTCAAATGAAAGTCAGAGCAGCACACACACGTATACACACATACACATATACACACATACACATATACACACATTCGGTACATCCACGCAACAAGTACAGTAAATAATACCTGTGTTCTAGACATTCTCCTCCTTCTTCTACACAGCCAAGCAGAGGGTAGAAAATAGAGAGTAAAGAGGGTTGAATAGAAGGCTATTAAAGGGAAAGGAAGCGTGAGAAGGATGCAAGGCGCTCTCTGGAGTAGGAGAGAGACTACTGTTTGATCTCCCAGAGGAGAAGACTGAGAGGGAAAGAGAGAACATCGACAGGAGAGAATAAAAGTGCCGCCGAGAGCTTCACGCATTCTCACTGTTCGTTTTTTTTTTTCTCAGTGGGCAGACAGACTGCCCCGGAAAGTTCCATCCACACACTGCATATCTCTCCCACACAGCATTAACATGGCTACACCTTGAGTGTGTTACCTGAATGAAACCCAGCATATCAGAAGTGAAGAGAGTGTGGCTGTACATGGAACAGGGTCTCGACCTCCGTACACGCACTGACCTAGCACACTGCATTCTGGGAGATACACAGCATCACTCAACAACCATACACTGATACACACGCACGTTCATCCACACGTTATGCTGTTATACTGTTAAAGGTTGAGCGTTGCTCTGCAGCAGCGCTAGATCGGCTCCTGTGTTGAGGATTACACTCTTTCTTTCTCTGTCGCCCCTCTCTCAATTTCTCTCTCACCTGTCTCTCTCTCTCTCAGAGAAGCAACAGGGATTTTTACCTGGAGGGGTCGCTATCAACGGCTTCAGCTAGATATCAAACAGATAGATGAAAAGAAGGAGTTTGAAGGTGTAGGGGGAGAGAAAACAATAGAACGAGAGGAGGAGAAAGTGAGAGGGTGAGTTAGGGATAGTGCACATTTAGTTTGGTAGTAGTTGTGTAGTATTACATGGTAGTAGTAAAGTATTAGTAGTATACTAGTCTGATTATTTTGATATGGCGCATTACCTTTCTGTATAGCCTCCTGCAGCAAGTCATGTTTAGCCTGTAGTTTGGAGATCAGAGAGCTTCCAGTCAGATATTCCTTCACTTTCTGACAAAAAGACAGAAACACAGTTATACAGTTTTACACTTCACAGCTCCATTACACAGTTTTAGTTCCATTTATACAACTTTAACTCCCCACCACAAATTTTACTCCATTACACAGCCTTATGATTTCATTCCACAACACACCAACACCTTTACAGAACTTTAGATTCTTTGTATAGCTTTTGCTCATGTGCACAGCTATAGAGCTCTTTACAAAAACTACAGCTCCTTTACAAAGGTTTAGCTTTTTCATTTTAATTAATATTTTAATGCTTTATTTAATAGAGACAGTAGGAAATGTTAGTGGGTAGTTTTTGTTAGAGAAGCACTGGAAAGGATTTGAAACCATGCTATGACAGTAATTGTGCACAAGAGACAGCGGCTTAGAGCGCTGGACCACTCGAAGTCACCATTTACCCAGTTATCTTTAGCTCAGCAGGCTAACAGTCTTGTGTTGTTCAAAATCCTGCTTTCAAACTCAGCTGCATTTTATAGAGACATATTAAATAATACCGTCACTAGACTGAATGCCTTTCACTGACCAATGTGATGTACTCACCGTAAAGTAGAATATCTCTGTCTCCTGCTGATTGGCTCTCCTCTTGGCAAGGGCTAGTTTAGAGGCGGAGGCGGTTCCCATGGGGTCATGTGATAGGCTGATAGGCACGTCAGGGGCAGGGTTACTGTCACTGTCACACATACTGTCCAATAGCGCAGACAAGGTGGCTTTGAGTGTCTTACTGACCTGGAAAATACATAGAAAATAGACAATTCGATTGACAATTCTGGAGAGATTTGGCTGATACATTCTCCATTTGGATGAAGGTTTGGTAAAGCCCAAGAGCCTTAGAAATGGCACGGTAACACGTTTTCAGGATTTTCTTTTGATTGCGACGTGATGCTTCTAGAACCTGTATGCTGACAAGATTCCTCTCATGGTAAAGGATGAAGTTAGTGAGATTTGTATTGGGCATTGTACCCCAAACAAATGAAACAAGCACAAAAATGTGAAGCCACTGTTCTCTCTCTCGACTACAATCCAGACGGAGATCCGACAAAACTGAACGTTTAATCCGTGCAAATATTTAGAGAGTCAGAAAGCATATTTTTCCCAGCCCTGTAGATAGATCGACAGACCGAAGGTTGGATGATACACAGAAATACAAGAAGAAGAGTCATCATCTCACCTCTTCTGTTTCCAAGGTTACAGTGGAGAGGCGGGACTGGAGCTGTTGGAACCTGGTCTCCAATTCATACCTCACCTGGCTCTCTGCACTCACCTCGGCCACCTGAAACATGCACATCACGGGTGTGTAATGAGGCATGACAGAGACTTAAGTGTGTTAGCTAACAGCTGATACTGCGGGAGCACAACGTGTCCTGTCCAGTGTGTCACGGAACGTTCTGGGCACCAACTGGCCTCGTCACCAGCTCTATGATTTTCATGGAATGTCACAGCCAATTCATGGATGAACGTCAATGTGTGTGCGTGTGTGTGTGTACCTGGTCTCCCTCATGAGGATGGTAACTGAAGCGGAAGGGCAGACAGAAAGTTGTGTCATGGTTCTGTAGCAGAGCATCTCTGTCTCCACCCTGGTCCAGTGATGCCACTTCTTGTTCCAGCTGCTTCAGTCCAGACTCCTCAGCTTTAAGGACACGCGTCCTGCTGGCCAGGTATGACCTCATTACTTGATCCAAGGACAGGTGAAAGCCCAGATCAGTACACTGAGAGAGAGACAGAGAGAGACAGACAGAGAGAGACAGAGAGAGAGACAGACAGAGGAAATTGGGTTTTACTAACTGTGTGGGGACATCTGGTCCCTACAAATACACATAGACATGGATCACCCACATACACACACACACAGGTTTACTTAGTTATTAAAATGTGGACACCGGAGTTGACTGTACTTCCAAAACAAATCCTACTTTGTCTAATACCAACCCTAAACGTTACCCTACCCTTAAGCTCAATAACCAAACATTTATGCCTAAACTTAACCTAGCCCTAATGCCTAACCTAACCGATAATGCCTAATCCTAACCCTAAGTCAAACCCTACCCCCGATTTTAACTTTTGCCCTTAACCTAACATTTAAGCCGACTGATAATGCCTAAAGCTAAAAGTAACCCTAATTTTAACACCATAGCCAGTAGTAAGTTCTACCCTAAACCTAACCCCTTAAGCCAAAAAAAAACTTATTTTGCCTAGTGGAGACCTGCCAAAATAAACTTGAGGGAACAGATCTTTTAGAAACAGATCTGTCAATCACACAGTGACTCACATCTATGAGTGTGCTGAGGTCCTGTAGATAGAACTTGTTCATTGTTGCGTTCGCAGCTGCCAGATTTAACAGATAGTCATTACGAGCCTTCGTGCACTTCAGCTGGGTCTCCTGCACTCTGCCGTGTCTCTGTGGAGTACACACGCACGCGCACACACACGCACACACAGAAAAAGACAGCTAATAACCACACTGGTTTGTTGATTCATACTGCCTTTGGTACAGGGCTCAGGTCAAAGAGCAAGGGTCAAGTTGCTAGGGTCAAGGTGCTAGGGCTAAAGGGTTTTCCCCAAGCTGGTTGGTTGGAGTTGTAAATGTAGAAGTAGCTCAAACTATTCTTCCGTTACTGGTTTTGATGTGGCACAGGAAGTCTGACGCAAAACTCAACGAAACGGTCTGTATCCTGTGCCACAAAAAACCCACAAACATCTCAACAACTACCACGACCACGTTTCAAGTCAGACTGAATCTTTCCAATGTTGCATTGTGTCAACAATGTTTGATTGCCACCTCATCAGCTGGACCGTCGGGCATGAAATGTGTATGTGATCGGATGTTTTTTAGCAGATATGTTTAACATATTTATATCCAGACATTGCGAGATTTGGTACTGTAGTAGACCTTTTCCATCATTTTCTCCATCTTCTTCACAGAGCTCCGCCTCTGTCCTCCTGATTGGGCGATTCCAAGGTCAGCTGACTTGCCCGTCTGTCTCTCCTCTAATCGGGTGGCTTCCTTCAGTTTTCCCTCAGCTGTCAGACTGTCTGTATGATACTGGTGGTAGGTCCTGAGTGCCTACACACACTCACACACACGCACACACACACATACATACACATACATACACATACATACACACACGAACACACAAACACACACACATATACACCCTCACAAACACACACACACATAGATTAAGAATGTTGATCACACTGTCAGCACTATAGTGTGATAAGCAATAAGGCTTGAAGCTGTATGGTGTATGGCCAATTTACCACGGTTAAGTGTTCCCCTTAGATAAGCTGAAACCCGGATAGAGCGTATTTTCCCCAGTGTCTTACTGCTGTTATAAACTGGTAGAATAGCGGAAAATTATCTGTCAAATTGCTAATTTCTCTGTCTACCTCAAGGCAAAATGACCAGAGGATTTCTTCGTTCCAAACATCATCATCAAAGTGTAACCATACCCCCAAAAATCAGTTTTAAACTCCATTAGTAACAAGTTTATAACAGCCTTCAGGACCCTGAGGGGGAGGTTGTACGCGGACCAATATAGCCTGCGTTGCTTTGTGGCAGCCCTTATCCACACAACATCTCCCTTCTTTATTCCTGAAGCGCACCGTATTGGCGCAAAATCCACCTTCTGAGAAACACACAGGTACACTTGTGACTAAGGTCTGTTCATACCGTCTGCAGCTCAGTGGTGACCTTAAGTAGCTCATCTTGCATCTGCATCCCAACCTCCTTACTCTGAGTAGAGAACAGGCAGCCATGAGACAGTGTCACACACGCACTACAACGTTCATTCGCAATGAGTGATGTGGATCGTTAAACGATTCGGCGTAGTGCGCCATCGTACTACAGTACTGCAAGAGTGGAACACACGAAAAATAGGAAGCGTCTTAGAAAGTTGAAAGTCAGCGGTTTTAGGAAGTGCGAATGAGAATGCGTCCCTCTCTGAGGATGTGTACCCGTTTGGCTAGGCGATGCGTGTCCTCGGAGCAGTGTGTGAGTCGCTGTGTGAGTGTGTGTGAGCAGGATTCACTCAGCGCTGCATGTTCCCTGCTCTCCGCACGCGTCTGACTCAGGAGCACTGACCAACACTGAGACACCGACTGGCCACTCTGCTCCTTTCTGGGGGATGGGGGGAGGGGTTTGGGAGGGAGTTACACAAATTAACGAGATATATTAAAGTGTAATAGCATCTGCGGGTCTTAATAAGCTCTAAAGATGCTACACAAACACACACACCCACCTCTTGGTCTTCAGTGTAAACCTTTCAGTTAATTTGTCGAGGGCGCGGGCGTACTCTGCCTCGATGTCGCCCCGGCGACGGAAAAACTCAGACAGGTCAGACAGGAATTGACCTTTGACCTCGACCTGACTGTCCAGAACCTTCATCTGGTCACACAGCTGGGCCCGCAGGTCTGTATACACGCAAACACACCATTGGAATTGTTTGAATACATAACATCTTCAAATCAAAGTTCAAGAAGGACGGAAAGATTCCAAAGATGCCAGGACCCTTAATGTACAGGTACAGACAACACCACCGTCGCCACACAGCAAGGCAAGCCCACGACTGGTGACACGTAGCCCACTGGCCGCTTCACCCCTGACCTATGTCAGTCTGCGATCTGAAGCCCACGTGCGATTGGTCAAAACTCCCAACGCTGCAGGATTGCGCTGATAACTGAGGGCATCCGGGGACGTAATCCTAGAGGCGGATATTTAAGCAGTTCAACAGCAAAGGCTTCCTCCATGTGGAGGTCGAACAAATCGGCCATCCAAGTTAGCCCCTCCCTCTGGCTTGCCCCTCACGTCCACCATGTCCGGCTCGTTCCGCATGTTAGGAAAAACAACGTCACCCACGTCAAACCGACGTCCTCTAACAACGTGATTGTTATAGATGTGTCGTGCTGGTGAGAACGGTAGACAAGTGGATCATGTCTAGGATGTACTGGTTCTGGTTGGCGCAGCAATTATTCACAACATGGGCAACTTATTAAAATAACCTGACCCCTGTAGAACACAAAATGGGTCATGGATCACAAGGTACTGGAGAACCAGGTTGCATTTTGTGGTCAGAACAGACGCATTAACGGTACGGGTGATGGTGTCCTAGCCGATAGCGGCGTTCTGATACATGCACTGGGAGACAGAGTGGTCAGCACAGTCCAGCGCTGCCACAGCCGAGTCCGTCTGGAACCAAGAGGCGTTGTCCTCGTTGTTGGATGAGATGTTCCATCCTGGAGTGTCCGCAACCGCACAGTGGTCTGAGACAACGGCTGCATCAGAGGCTGTCTGTGACTGAGCACCACTTGTGTTCAGTTACACAGATCATTGAGGACCGGACAGTTTTAAGCGGACTTCAAAGCCAGCAGCACGAGTGTGCATTTGCCCACTGGTCTTCCTCACAACTGCCCCAGGAAGTTGTGGCAGGGGTGAGCCTTCCTCCATAAGGACCTTTGCGTCATCATCATCAACATGTTCAGCAGGCGGTTTATACTTTTAGCCGTGTGAGTCCACCTGACGTGTGGAACAGTCGAACATTAGTATGAGGGTTTGTGTGTTGAAGAATAGACACTTTCTTAGCATCATTTTCCCTCAGTACCTTCAACGGGATACGCACATTGATTCAAAATATTTTAAGAACGTTCAGGGCCCTCAGTGGCGCTGTGGTCACTGTGTTGCAATAGAATTGCGTCATTGTGGCCACAAGTGAAACCTCGTCAAGTCAAACCCACAGGAGGCTGTGGAGGGCAGTGCAGATTGTCTCAGACCCACCCAGGGTGGAAGGGTGGATGTCGGGCGTCGGGTGGGTTTGCCACATCACTCCTTGGCAACTCTTTGTTGTGAGTCAGGCACCTGCAGGCTTAATAGTTTTTGTTTGCTGCCAAATGCTTCCTGGTTGGGCAAGCAGTATAAAAAGAAGCAAAACGGCTTGAGACGAGCATCTGAGGACAAAGGTCTCAATTTCTGACTCTCCCGAGCCAGCTGTGTATGTGTTGTGATAATGCAAGGCCATAAACCACATTGATTGGTCAGACATCTCATTAATGTAAATGGTGGGGGGGTTATCAGTTATAGATTTGTACTAGCGGTTGCCCTTGATGCATTTCTCTTTTTTCAGTGTCTCCAGGTAGCCCATGATTGAGCGTCAGGTCTGTAACCAAAATGTGGCTTTATCTAATATCTGGGCCTGAACAAGGCAGTTAAATCAAAATTCTCTGCAGGTCTTTTATATAAATTACATCTTATTCTTAGCCACTCTATAAATGCAAATATTTTTTTAAACATTTTAATAGTTAGGTCCAGAAATGATTGCACACTCAACTCAAATTACAGTTAAATAATGAACATTGGCATAAAGTGCAGTCTCTCAGCTTTAATTTGAGGTTGTTTACATACAAACTGGAGGACGGGTTTAGGAATTCACATTTTATTTATGATTGTGTTAATTTGTTCAATTATATTTGAGCCCCTGAAATAAGGGGACAGTGTATGAAAATGGTTGCAATTCCTAAACATTTCATAAAATATTTTTGTTCTACACCTTGAATTAAAGCTGAAAGTCTACACTTCAAGTTGTTCCATTTCAAATCCATTGTGGTGGTGTACAGAACCATCATCCTGAAAATTGTGTCAGTGTCCAAATATTTCTGCACCTAACTGTAGATCACTGCACATTGGGTTGTTCACTTCTAGCCCCCCAAATGTAGGAGACACGCCCGCTTACGATCTCCTGAAAAGGTGGTTTCAAAATTAGTGTCACCCTTGACCCAACCGGAAACTCTCCAACAGACTTTGGTTTCTCCTGTGGATGACCAGATATCACATCCCACCTGTGACCAACATATGAAATCCCACACAGACAGTATACAGTATGAACACAGTAGCACACGCATCAGACACTAAATGCAATTGATGCAGAATACCAACACGCATCAGAGAAAAGTGCAGGTGTCTGTTCTCACCTTTAATCTGTGAGTCGTACTCATACACACTCCCTCTTTGCATCCTCAACTTTCCGTGTGATGTCATCATGTCTGGCCCTGACCTCTAACCTCTAACCCCGCCTATTGGTCATTCACGTCTCCAGTGAGTCTGTGGAAGTAGATGAACCTGAGACAGGGGATACCAGAGCAAGAGGAGAGAGAAATCAGAGTAGATATGGAAGATGAAGATGAGTAATCTGAATAATGAAGGTTATGAAATGCTGTAGGGTTCCCACACACACACACACACACACACACACACACACCACATCCTGTGCTGCATACGACCTGTTTATCCAAGACAATTGAAGCACAATGTTGAATCAAAATGCTGCTAACGGCTTCACCTTGCCTTTTGGAATCTCCTTCATGTTGCTTTTACATATCATGTTAAAACAAGCTGACTAGCACATGCTAACTCACCAATATCAAGCGGTGATGCCAGTAGCAAGGCTGAACGTTGATATGTGATGTGGGGAGACTTAGAAACAGTTGCACCAGTGGAAACCTCTGATCACGCTATTCGGCAGCATGACACACTCTCTCTCACACACACACACACACACACACACAAACACACACACTATGGAGCAGTGTCATGGCGTAGCTGACTAGCTGGGCTCATGCGCAGAAACACATGATCATGTTAAATTGGCCAACAGTGCATGTGCACCCAGAATGTCTGATAGGAATTTAGACACACATACGTGTAAACAAATTAATTGCCGTCATTCATGTAACAGCCAGATCCAGACCATTAAGATCTCCAGACAAACAGACGACGGACACACACACACACACACACACACACACAGAAAACCCTGCAATAACATTAAATCATGAATAATAGTCGTATTCCATCCATCATACATGGGCTTGTCGGCCAATGCAGTGTCACTGCAGTCGAGCACAGACACAAACCCACACACACACACACACACACACACAAACACACACAGACACACGGACGCACACTAATGCATGCATGAATACACACGTAAGCATAGGCACACAAACAGCACAATACATGGATGGTTCACATGTACACAAACACACACACACACACACGCACAAACGTCTGTTGAAGCTATTTATAACACAACCAATGACAGCCATACCTTACTATGCAGTCCTGTTCCCCCCTCTCTCTTCTTCTCCCTCTCCTTTTCCCCCTCTTTTCTCCTCCGCCCTCTCTCCTGTATCACGGAGACCAGTGTGTGGATCTGACAGATTTTTTCCTCAGCTCTCTCCTCCTCCTCCCTCCTCTGTTTTCAGGCACACACTCCAAACAGCCCTTGCTCTCTATCTCTCTCCTCGCTCCCTCACTCAAACACGGCCCCCTTCGCTCTCTCTTTTTCCTCCTCTCTAATACAAACACAGAGCCCTCTCTCTGTCTGCCTCCCTTTTACACACAGCCTCCTCTCTCTGAGTGTAAATCATAACCTAAGCCACGCCCCCATCCTTTCCTCTTTTCTCCTCAAGGCCTACTATAAATACCACAACAGATACTGTCTTTTTCTATCAGCCGCTCTCTCCTGCTCCCTCTCTCACCCCTCCTTCCCTCGTTACACCTCCCTCCCTTTCCCCCCATCCATCCATTTCTCCCTCCCTTTCTCAAGCTGTGAAATGTTTTTTCTGTTGACCTTGTATTAGTTAGCTTGACGCCATCACATTCGCTCTGGACCGTGTCTCTCAGTACATGTTCTGAAAGGCACAGGTAGAAGAATAGGAACGCAGGGTGTTGATCACTGTCTACAGGGCATCCTCTCTCAGTCACAGAGGATGTGGTCGGCGAGAAAAGTGTGAGAAAAAAAACCTGTTTATCTGTTGATGTCAAACCGAAGGTCTACTGCTACACTAGTGATAACAGGTATAGGATTTCATTTTAACACAAAAAGGCAAGAAACCTGGTTATTGGTTGATTCAGATTCTCCATCGGCCCATCACTGGGCAAATTATTTTAAGCTTTATTAACAACAGATTATATACGGTGGAAAGAAATATGTATAAATGCTGCATTACAGAGAACATCCTCATTACAGATGAAAATGACAATTATAAAATGAAGGACTGCAGTAGAACAAACATAAAGGGGAACTGCATAGATGTGATACGCTTTTAATTTAATTTTGGAACATTAACATGTTCAGGGGTTTGGCGCCACCTGGTGTACATGGAGGATACGTTGTACATTTACTAGGGCAAGCTGGGTAATGAAGTGACGTTTTCCAATAGACAATCAGTAAGGACAACTTTACCAATTCGCTAAGCCATCGTTTTGCTGAGGAGACCTCATTCTTTTTTTTTTTAGGTTGTGAATAGTGTATTATGTTATGAATTACATGAGACAATGTCCAAACCTACTTATCGTGAATGACTGACTTAAAAAGACACACCTAACTCAAGATCTGGAAATTACACTGAAGAAATATCTAAATGCAACATGTAACATTGGCAGGGGCGTTGGACTGGGGGGAAAAGGGGTACTAAGTATATAGGGCCCTAATGTGTAGAGGGGCCCTCAAAAATGTTTGAATCTTGAATAAAGTGGGTAGGGGCCCTCAGAGACCGCCTATGTACAGGGCCCAGAATTTTGTGCTACATCCATGAACATTGGTCTCATGTTTTATGAGCTAAAAGAAAAAGATACCAGACATTTTCCCTATGATCAAAAATGTCTCTCAAATGTCGTGAAATAAACTAGTTTATATCCCTGTTACTAAGAATTTTTCCTTTGTCAGGATAATCCATCCCACAGGTGGGGCGTTTCAAGAAGCTGACTACGCAGCATAATAATGAACCTTGTTCTGGGGACAATAAAATGCCACTCTACTCCACTATTTAATGTGCATTTTTGTCAGACAACACCACAGATGTCTAAGGATTTGAGGTAGTGTGTAATTGGCATGCTGGCAGCAGGAATGTCCACTAGTGACGTTAACAGAGAACTGAATGTTAATTTCACTACCATATGCCGACTCCAACATGGTTTTGGAGAATTTGGCAGTACGCCCAACTGGCCTCACAACTAAGGCCACACCTCCATGGTCGGCTTCCGGAGCCACCATCACCTCATGTTTATTGCACTTCCCCATGTCACAAGGATCTCATTCCTGGAAGCTGAATATGTCCGAGTTCTTCCATGGCCTGCATACTCACTAGACATGTCTCCCATTTTGCGATGTTCTGGAAAGAATGTATCTTTGACCTACAGATGCGTACCTGCATTCTTAGTTATGTGAAATCCATAGATGATGACCTAATACATTTAATTTTTCACTTGACTGATATACTTGTTCTATATGAACTCAGTAAAATCTTTTAAATGGTTGCAGGTGTTCAGTGTTAATTCGAGCATGTCATTACGCTTGTATGGCGCATGCATCAGTTGCTAATGATATAGTCATGTCTTTGTACATAATACCAGCAGCTGAAGGTTGCTGTGTGATTTTACCATTGACACAGACAAAAAAATCCTCCAACAGGAAATATGCAATTTTCTTGCTTTGTTTGAGATTGCGACATAACAAACATGTTATTTTCAAGATCACACAGATTTTGCTCTAGAGGAGTGGAATCATTAATCATAGATTGACAATATGTCTGAATCCATCTGTTTATATTTTGATCAGGCGTTAACCCAGGCAGAAACTGCATCAAGTCTGTCAGTTATAAATGGCTTCCCAATCAGCATTTGGCATTTGAGAAGGCAAATGTAGGTGTGTTCATGTGCATACTTGTTTAATGATGTTAAGTCATCCAGGTCTTTAAGCTACAAAGCATTAAAACACCATGGCACTAACAACCAGATGCTTAACATTTAAAAGTGCAATGCAGTGTATTTTTTTTTGGGCAGACATAACCGGGCTGTGTCCAGTTATGGCTTGGGCATCTGTTTCGGATGCCTCCGGAACGCCTTCCTGGGAAGGTGTTCTGGGCCCATCCCACCGGGAGGAGACCCCGGGGAAGACCTAGGGACTATGTCTCCCGGCTGGCCTGGGAACGCCTCGGTGTCCCCCCGGAAGAGCTGGAGGAAGTGTCTAGGGAAAGGGAGGTCTGGGCATCTCTGCTTAGACTGCTGCCCCCGCGACCCGGCCCCGGAAAAAAACTTTTGTTATTTTGTGATCACCAGAAAATTATCTCATGATTCAAATGTCCTCTCTGGATTTCCGTAACTAAAAAAAAGACAGTTTTTGTGTACACAGATTAAACCTATCCCTGCACGAATTAAATCAAACTCAACAGAGATGTCTGTTGAGCTTGATTTGTTTTATTCCACAAATTGGCCTTAACAATCTAGGGAAGAGTTGCAGGGTAGAGAAAGAATCACCCTAGCTAAGATACAATGCGTGTTGGATTGTGGTGAGTGTCACCTGTGTGACTTGGGTTCACTTCCTGTAACATTCTGAGTGTAAGGAGAAGTATAAACTTGTTTTTGTGTGTTTAATATAAGTTAATCTTGTTTGACAGTTGAATCATGTGTGTGTGTGTGTGTGTGGGGGGGGGTCACTCACACAATCTCATTAACAACAAATACTCAAGCTCACACATAACATGGGCTACAACCTCATATCAACACCCCACCTACACACAGAACCAAAACGCTGTTCCAATGACCCTGCCCCAAGGTTGTCTGTGGTTATAGGTCTTCTGGTTTGACAACTGTTTCCAGAAATATTCCATTCTTGTAAAAAAAAAATTTAATCTGATGATTGAACCTAAAGGAACTCATAGACTTTATATGTTAACCATTTGTATCTTCATTCTCACTGTCTAATAAAAAAGTAACCACTGAATTTCCTTTAAGAGTATTTTATTTTGAGCGACCAACACATTAAATATGTGATCCTAGCAATAACTGGTCATTCTGGGTATCATCCTTCATCCATCCCATAATTTAATACATTTAGGATTAGGTTTAATGTTGCTACTGTTTAAATACTTTTTCTCTGGTGCCAGCACGCCGGACGTCTGCGGCGTGTCTGGTCATGTACAGGCAGGTGATGCACTCCAGGTGAAGGGACGCTCTCCATTTTGTCGCATATCGGGTTTTGGTCACCTTTCACCGCCCGACCACATTGACCCTGCAGATATCCATCGCGCATGCGCACCGGACATAACTCTTTAAATACCCCAAGTCATCTGATACAACAAAACATTCCACTGATAGCCAATCCGCGACGCAGCGCAAGGAATGGTGAGAGGCCATAACAGCTGCTGGGGAAATACAGCTATTTTGTCAAACAAATTCGTGATTTGCTTTTTTCTGAGATTAATACCGTGTAAGACTGAACGTCGTATAGTGCTCGTAGACTGGTTAGGGTGCTGTTAATTCTGAGAGGAGGCGATAGTCCGGACAGGAGAAAAACAAAGATGGCTGTGTAATTAAAGAGACAAATACTAGCGAACTGTCTGAACATTTCTCAGCTTTTTCCATTACTGACACGTCGCAGGGGTCCGGTGGATAGCGTGCTGGTACCAGGGAAAATCCGTTAACCGACCTACCGAACAGGACCATTGGTAAACGGTTGCTCACGCGCTGTCACGGCAAATAACGGCGAAACGACAACACAAAAACATCTGTTAAGCAGGGTTGTTTTTGTTCGAGCTACTTAGCTAGGTACTGTACGTAGTACGGGGGAGGGCTGGAGTGTTTTGTGAGCTTGTTAGCCATAGCTTGTTAGCTAACTGAATTTAGAAGCTACACTGCCATTCAACTTCGCTAGCTACATAGCAGTCGAGCTAGCAACAAAACGACCGTCAAATAACTATTTGGACATTTGTAAAACAATCCTCGAACATTCCCTTGTTAAATTCCAATTTTGTTGCGCAACAAAGCAAACGGGCGAGCGTGTTAAGTAGCTTGCAATCCAGCTCAGACTGCTTTCTAGACAGCTGACCGAGATCTACTGGCCTGGCTTTGCCTAGCCTGTGAAGCTAAATCTGACAACAAGCTAACATTTTGGCGACAGGTAGCTGTTGTAGCTAGCTGACGCCCGACAATCAACACAACCCACCATGTCCTCAATGGAAGAGATTGGGGTCGCGGCCGCTCCAGGCTCCTCCTCAGGCGGCCTGGGTGTTGGGGCAGTGGGGGCAGCCCTGGAGGCTGTGGTTGGGGGTCCATCGATGCAGGAAGAGGTGGGCTTCCGAAGAGGAGAGGTGCTCGGGCCTGAGTCAGACCCGGACGAGCCGCCTCCCAAGAAGCGGATGAGACTGCCGGAGGGAGAGTCGGGAAAGCTGGAAGAGAGGCTGTATTCAGTGCTGTGCTGTACCGTGTGTTTAGATCTCCCTAAAGCCTCTGTTTATCAGGTAAATACTTATACTGTCACAAAACACACCTGTCCTGGCATACAGACAATGGCCCCGTGTTAATAAATAGCCACACTTTGTATTGTATTTGCCACATTGTTATATATATATAAATATATACGCACACTATAGGTCTAAAATTGTTAGTTTCTAGCTAAGAAAATGTTTTAACTAGCACCTGTTATGAGCTGTACCGTTAGCTAGATGGGAGATAAGATTTCGGGCCCATGGACGCAGGCTAGCTGCTAGCTCAGTAAAAGCTAGTTGGCGTGGGGGGGGGGGGGGGGGTACCAGAACTCAGCGCTGCGCAGAGGTTGTCGTACTTTTAAATAATCAGGATGTACGTTAGCTAGCAGTCCGAAATGTCACTGAGCCCATTCTGTTGAAGTTTGTCAAAACAAAAAGACTCTGCATATTGATCATCATAAGCACCCTCTATAACCCCCCCGCCCGAAACGTCTACCTGATGAAATTGTATTTTCACTCTGCCTGGTTCACACATGTGCGTATGTAATTACAGTGTAATTACTTTTGTAATTCCCAAGTGATTAGAATACCGTAGAAAAACGACATATGCTCTCCCTCCCTTCCCCACGGCATTCAGATGTTCTCCCTCCCTTCCCCATGGCATTCAGATGTTCTCCCTCCCTTCCCCACGGCATTCATAAATCAAACCAAACAAATTAAAATGATATCCAATGCCCCTTACCCCCCGCCCACACCCGTATGCCACCTCATAAAGGTCAGGGCAGTATTGTTGCCTTTCCCCAATGACCTATGATACGGCACATCTACGCAATAAAGGCCCTAGCCCTACGCCTTGATGCAGATTCTCTTACAAGCAGTAGGCTAAAGAAGGGCATGAAAAGACCACAATATACACTCATACATGTTAAAATGCCCACACTACCCATTCTACATGTATGAACACCCCTGTGTTTCTAATCAGTGATTTTCTGTTTAGAGTATAAACACTTGTGTATGACGTTACCTGTCCATATCAGGAACTTGTAAAGCCACACCTACATAAACCCCTCCCTCTGTTCCATAGTGTACCAATGGTCATCTGATGTGTGCTGGCTGTTTCATCCACCTTCTGGCCGACTCTCGTCTGAAAGAGGAACAGGCCACCTGTCCCAATTGCAGGTCCGTATGCACATACGTGAGCGCTTTGCAGATGGAGTTGAGGGAGTTGATTTATTGACTGGCTGATTCATATGACTGTTTCAGCCTTGAGAAATAAGTATGTAGACAAATATGGCTGCGTTGACTGGTCGATTGATTGACGTCCCCGTCTCCCTCCCACTCTAGGTGTGAGATCAGTAAGTCTCTGTGTTGTAGGAACCTGGCTGTGGAGAAGGCAGTGAGTGAACTGCCCACAGACTGCACATACTGTCTCAAACAGTTCCCTCGCTCCAGCCTAGAGAGGCACCAGAAGGAGGAGTGCCAAGACAGGTACACATCTCATTGGTACACACACACTTACACACTCACGCACTCACACAAACATAATTTATTCATGTAGAGGTGGTGGGGGGGGGGGGGTGCTTTTGAGAAGTTAGCAACTCATCTAATTGCTTGACCGACCTGATTACAGGCTGTTTGTTATGTACACTTGCCCCCATGCTCCTGTGTTGCTTAACCAAAGGCCATGTGATTATGAAGACATTTATCATTAACCATCAGAAATGGTCCATCCTAGCCCACCTCCTGCTCCCTAATAGCTATTACTGTCAGTCTGTGTGGTGATGGGTGTGCAAGTAGTGCTGTGGTGGCGCTTCCACTGTATTGCTGCTACATTTCAGATCTGCAGAAACTAAGGAGTAGTATTGCATACGGCAGTGTAGGACCAGCCAGTAAGATTATTATCCTGTCCCTTCTCGCCCGTGATTGGTCCTTGACCCCCTCCTTTCTTAATTTATTGCCAGGGTGACACAGTGCAAGTACAAGCGGATTGGCTGCCCGTGGAAAGGGCCGTTCCATGAGCTGCCGGCCCATGAGGAGGAGTGCTGCCACCCCACCAAGACTGGCACAGAGCTGATGGGCATCCTGGGGGAGATGGACCAGAGCCATCGCAGAGAACTAACCCTTTACAACTCAATATTCTCCCTCCTCTGCTATGAGAAGATAGGCTTCACAGGTAGGCTAGGTACACGAGTCCACACTGTCACACCTACTGTATCTGACCTCCAGCACAATCCATCTTCTATGCAGAAAACCTCTCTCACTCTGTCCTCTCCAACTCTCCTCCAGAGGTCCAGTTTAGACCATACCGTACAGATGACTTCATAACCCGCCTGTATTACGAGACGCCCCGTTTCACCGTGTTGAACCAGACCTGGGTACTGAAGGCCAGAGTTAATGACTCTGAACGCAACCCTAACCTCTCCTGCAAACGCACACTCTCTTTCCAGCTCATCCTGAAGAGCAAGGTACTCACAAACTGGAGTTCAGTTTACGCACGCACACACACACACACACACACAAACTGACATTCACACACTCTTTCTATCTAACCCCCCTTCGTGCAGGTGAACTCTGCTATAGAGTGTTCCTTCCTGCTGTTGAAGGGTCCGTATGACGACGTGCGGATCAAGCCTGTAATCCACCACCACGCGTTCAGCAATGACACCAATGAGACCGACTATGTCCCGCTGCCCATCAGCGACTCTGTGGAGTGTAACAAACTACTGGCTGCCAAGAACATCAACCTACGGCTCTTCATCTTCCAGATCCAGAAATAGAGAGGCTTGGAGAGAGGAGAGGAGGAGGAGGGGGGGGGAGAGATGGGGTAAGCGAGAGAAGGCAGATTTAAAAGAAGCGGAGGGGTGGAGGAGGAGGGACGGCACAGGGAGGAGAAAGGAGGAAAGCTTGTTCACCCCCTGAAGTCTGAGATTAAAGTGAGACATCACTGAACCACTGATACCTCTGTACACACACACACACAGACACCCTCTCACAGACACACACACACAGACACCATCTCACAGACACACACACACACACACACATCACTGGATTTCTGTCATTGAGAGTTACAGAAGCCAAACTTGGGGAGCTGTTAGTGTTGCTATGGAGATTGGGAATATTGGAGGTGGTCGAATCTATGGAAACTAAGTGGTGTACCTGTGGGGTTGAGTTTGTCTGACCTTTCACCCTTGACCCCAGAGCCAAAGGTAGCAAGTACCAACCAAAGCAGGATGGACCATACCAGAGAGGGTGGGTGTGGGTGTGTGTGTCTGTGTGTCTGTCTGTTCTTGAATTGCATTTTGAAAAATAATTTCTGAATTATTTTAGATTTTTTATTTATTTAAATGTGTATGGGTACATTGTCCCATTCTAAATTCACTAATGAAGTCGCTCAGTGACCTATGTATATATCATTATTATAGACAGGGTGCTCCTAAATTCTGATTGGCTGATAGCTGTGGTATATGAGACTGTGTTTTACCGGTTTGATGTCACATCACTTTTTACTCTTCTAATTGCATTGGAAACCTGTTTAAGGCATAGGTGAGGTTTGTTGTAGATTACCAGTATACCACAGCTAAGTGCTCTGTCCAGGGATTCTGCAATGCAGCATACATAAGAAAATATCTCAGCCGTGTTATAATGGTGCCTTGTTGCTTAATGATACATCTGAATCACTAGTAGTAGTAGTAGTAGTAACACCAATGATGGTAACACCAATGGGACATTTTAGTAAATTTGGATTATCTGGGAGGCTGAAATCTGTCCTCCAAAAATTATTTACTAAAGTGAAAAATCATTGTGCTCACAATGTTATTTTTCTTTTGTTTTAATGAACTGAAACTGTGACATGGATTTAGACCTAGATAATGATCAGTGGAACACTTATGCATGTCACAAGGGTATGATTAACTAATATTTGTATTTAATATGCACCCCTGCCCTCATGATAACTTTCCACTGGAGAAAATGGCCACAGTCCTATATATCTTTTAACACCAGTTACAAACCAAAAAACATTCTGGTAAGAATATACATTAATAGGCTTTTGTTTGTTTGTGTCTTTGCAATAGATTACATCCCCCGCAAAGCATTCGGAATAATTGACAAGGATAAGCTTAAATTGAAGCCTAAATTCAAGGTACAGCACTTATATCTGCAATTCAAGGACCTGTGTGTGCGCATGTGTGTAAGATGATACTTCACATACTTCGAAAAAGTGTGTGCGTGTGCGTTCCAAAGATGTGAATGTGAGCTTTTCAGCTCTGTTGACCACTCAGTCTGTCCTGTAGAGGAATTGAGATGTAGGTCAATTGACCAGCTCCTGATCTGTCTATTTAGGACAGGCATCCATTTTGTGTTTGAGAGCAGCTTAGAGCAGAGCCAAGATGGCTGTTCTGCTCTTTGACCCACACAGGTGTTCCGCATGCTCCTTTTAGTTACAGCAGTCCTTTAAACAGAAGTTGTGATTTATATATTTAACCTTATAAGCTAACTTATTACATTTAATTTTTTTTCTTAATAACCCAGAATATTTAAATACCTGCAAACTTTGCCTTTTAATGTTAGGTTATAGGTTGGTTGTGTGTGTGTGTGTGTGTTTGTGTGTGTTTGTGTGTGTTTGTGTGTGAGTGGCTGTGCTTGTCTGTGTGCATGATGTTTGTGTGTGTCCAGGCTGATACTATTCTGAGGCCCCAGAGAGCACAGATACTGCATCATCACACACTAGCAGACCACTTACACCGGCCCAACAATGAACGTGTGTGTGTGTGTGTGTGTGTGTACTTCTCCCTCTGCTCTGGTCAGGCCGTAACCAGAAACAAACGAGAACCGAAAAACACAGAACCCTAAAACAGACCAAAGGTTAACCCCAGGTATTGTGACAGACAGGGTTTGAACCCAGCTTTTTGGCATGCCACAAGAGCATGTTGGTCCTCTGAGTTAAAACCTAGGTTATTTATCACTATCACCTCTGTTACACCTCAGAGAGGGAGAAAATACCTGAACTGTTCTAGAGGTCTAGTTAATGACTCCATGACTGTGACTTTGGGCATTGGGGGCGCGTGCTTGTGTGCGTGCGTGCGTAGGGAAGGGGTGGGTGGGTGTGGTGCATTGCTATGGTGGCGTGTTTAGCGTTTTAGACTTACTTGAATGACGCTGAGATGATGTTACTAAAAGTAGAATCTACTGTGATAGATCTGTCTCTCCTCCTGACCTGTCTAGGTTGAATATTTCTATAGATCTGTCCTTCCTCCAGGCATATCTAGGTCTTGTATTAATGTGTTTTAACGCTATTCGTCTCTGCCAATAGACTCACTGACTCATCTCACTATGGCTGTACATGTGCCTTTTATTAAAGATCATGGAAACTGAAGAGTACACTTCTCTCCTGTGTCTGCTACGCGTGAGAGAAATGACACCACCAAATTTAGAAAGGTGACATTTATTTTGTTGAAACACTTCAATACATAATATATAGTCACATCCTATATCCATAAAAAAAAAACTCAACTGGAGTATATAAATTATGTTTTTAAATCAATACAGCACCTCTGATACAGCTTTGGTACAATAAAAGTCTCTGTGTGTGACAGTTAAAACCCTGGTTGCGTCACAAGCTGAACACGGACCAGTGGGGTTGTGTGCAAGTAGAGGTATGAGGAAGGAAGGTCAAGTGCGTACGTGGGGTTATGTAAGTTTAGGGGTGGTGGTCACTATTTGCCCGCCCACCCATGGCTGCTGATGTTGCTGCAGCTGGAAGCGTGGCAGCCGGTGTATAAGGGGGGGGCGGGACCTGGGGCGCAGGAGGGAGACACCATACAGCAGTAATCCCCTGACAGGAGACCACTCTGGGGATACGACAACCCCACGCCACCCTGGTCGAGAAACAAGAAAGAGGAAAGGAGAGCGGGGGACACGACATTTAAACTCAGATTTCATCAATAGCTCGAAAATGTATTCATTCAACAGTTCACATTTGATAACAGCCACGTTCAACTTGGGAAATTCATGAAGAGGTCCACCCATTTAACATGCTTTGGAGTATATGCACGGAACGACGCTGGTGTGCCGTTTCATTCTGACATGAATGACTGGATTCAGATTTACCAGTGTGGCACCACATGGGTGTGAAGAGCCAGGTGTGTAAGAACCCAGCATTATTTGGGCTTGGTTCTGACCCAAACCCATCATTCCTTGGTAGCTCTGTTGCTGACCGGCTACAGCAGGAGAGTAACCTACACACGTACACACGCACCAGACAAAACACACATACATAATACACAGGGATGAAACATGACTAATAATAAACAGCTAATTCAAAACCAATATTCCCTGTGATATCTGACAAACGGAGGACAAGCTGCAGTTCAGGATCCTTCCTCTCCTCTGTCTCTGTAGAGTAGAAGTAGCAGGGAAAGAGACCGGTTCACTGTGAGACATCAGAGTTCATCTCTTACAGCGCAACGGCTCCCCTCCCTACTGCTACAAACACACACACACACACACACACACACACACAGCAGTGTACCTGTTAGCTGGGGTGCCTGGGTAGGTGTGGCCGAGGTTTGGGGTGCTGAGGTAGCATACTGAGCAGAAGGGAAGTAATACACAGGCACCTACAGTCCAACACATGAACACACGGAACATTCTGTCATTCTATTCTGTCACGTTAGCGTTCTGTTATTAAATCACACTGTGATTAGGCTTTGTTCGCAACTAACGAATTCTCATTATTAGGGATTGGATGTTTACTTGTTTACTTGCTTAGCTGCGCATCGGTACATAGACAGAGATTAAACATCAACCGCCTCAGACCTGGCAAAACACGTTTCACGTCAACAAAGGTGTATAATCCTTAAGGACACTTAACATCCAGGCAACTGAATGAGTCCCTCTGTATTAACGAACATGACAATTCCTTAGTTGCAAAAGAAGCTGACTGTGTATTGTATCCCATCATTGTACGATTGTACTGATTCTGATGTAGTGTAGTTCCTACCTGAGTTGGAGGGGGCTGGCAATAGCTGTGGGGGTTGATGGGATGGGGATTGGCAGTGTAGACAAAACTCTGTGTTGGAGGGGCTAAGGGAGGGAACAGAGGCGGAGCTTCCCCTGCTGACTGACAGCTCACATTCATGCAACCAAACTGGGAGGAAAGCTCCTCGCCCTGAGGATCACAGGTCATCACAGATGTCATCACACACACACTCCTACATTTATACTGTTCCCAAATGCACTGTTACATCTGAGGACAGAAACCAACTTCATACCATAGAGTATTGCAACTGCTTGGGAGGGTTAGAGACTGACGAGTACTGAACCACCTGAAAGACAGAAAGCCCTTCGTTATCCTTTCACTTTTTTTTGTCCAGAAATGTTTATACATTTAGGGTAACTAAATCAACTAGATGACTGTGTAGAAATTGTATTTAGTTACTGTGCAATCAGGTTTGTACCTGGGGGTTGTGGCTAGCCTGCTGAGGAGGAAGGGGAGGGGCCTGCTGAGGAGGAAGGGGAGGGGCCTGCTGAGGAGGAAGGGGAGGGGCCTGCTGAGGAGGATGGGGAGGGGCCTGCTGCTGAGGGTGGTAGATGGCAGGGGTTCCATCCGGATTCAGGAAGGGCTGACCTGGGGTCAGGGAGGGGTTAGGGTTAAACTCACAATAACCTTTACAGTTACATGTGTGTGTGTGTTGTGTGTGTACCTGTATGTGGGTTCAGTAGTATACTTCCTGGTGGAATCCCATTCTTAATGGGCTCCATGAGGTAGTTGGAGCCTGTGTTGAGGGTTTCATCTGGCAGACCAAGATTAGTAGAGAGATGTGGAGGAGGAAAAGGGAGAAAGGGAGGTAGGAGAAGGTAAGATATTAAATTACATGGAGTACTCTCACGATCATGTTAATTCAAATAGATGGGCCCATGTACCTCGTAAGTCCCAGCTGTGATTTGTTGATCGGGCCATTGGGGCTGGGTTTGGCCTCTGGTAAGAGGAATCTGAGTCTGTGCTGCTCCAGGGTCGGGGGTCATTACTATAGCGACCTGAGTCTGTGCTGCTCCAGGGTCGGGGGTCATTACTATAGCGACCTGAGTCTGTGCTGCTCCAATTGCTATAGCGACTATAGTCAGTCTCTGTGCTACTATGTCGGCTTGACCCAGAGTTACCCCTGGTTCCCCTACAAGACACACACACACACACACACAACTGACTAATTAAAACCATTACGCAATAAAGCTGGCTGTGGAAGTGCCTAAGCTAAATACTGCCGGTAAGGGAAATAATCAGTTCCACTCTGCCACCACAAAGGGGCACACCGACCTAAAGAGCTGCCTTCTCTGAGTGGCAGCATGAGGGCCACCATCCTCTACAGCCCTGCCAAGACAACAACAACAACAACACCCAAGAATTATTATGAAGACAATAACACACAAACGTTATTAATGTCATTAGAGAGGTTGTTAGGGAAAACGAAATAACATCAACCGCACTTATTGAAACGCAATGTTACCTGGTCTCCTGTGGAGAGGTGGGCTGTGGAAGGCAGAAGAGAGGGAGTGAGAGCGGAGTGTCGGCCTGCCTATCTGACTGAGGCTTCTCTCCACCATCGACACACCCAGTGGCTCCTGCTACTAACGTTACAGCCTTTCTGAACAGCCTCAACACCCTGATCAGCTGGGGACGACCATCGTCAGGGGCGTCGAAAACCCTGCTGTCTTTCAGCCACTTCCATGTCTCCCCAGTCATTCTAGAGTTATTTATAGATTTTCCAGGAATAATAAAAATATTTTTTTACGAAAATATTTTCAATCATAAATAGTGGCAGGCCTAATAAAAAAATAAACCTGTTCATAAAAATAAATACATTAATCATTTAGTTGCATGAAGCCTTAGTTCAAACCCAACTACTTGAAATACCATTCCAAGTGGCACGTTTACCCAATAGGTGTTAATAGCCTTCAGGCTGGCAGACATGTTGCAGGAGACAGGAAGGTCATTTGGCTGTCTGGCTGCTGGCTTTAGCACCATAAGGCAGCTGCAGTAAAGACCACAACTCAGTTCAGAGGTGAAAGATGTGCAAGGTAACGGCTGTTTGACTTCACATGCCTGCATTATAGTACTTCGGTATCTGTGTTTCATATTTATGTTTCTGGTAGATTTGATGTGGGTAGCCTGGTCAATTAATCTGCAATATATCCTTAATTCATAGGTAATTAAAACCCACATACATACATACATACACAGACATATATATATATATATACATACATACACAGACATATATATATATATATATATATACATACACACATACACACACACATACATACATACACATATATATACACACATATATACACATATATACATACATATATACATATATACATATACACACACATACATATATACATATACATACATATACAATGATCATAGTTGAAGTGTACCTATGATGAAAATTACAGGCCTCTCTCATCTTTTTAAGCGGGAGAACTTGCACAATTGGTGGCTGACTAAATACTTTTTCCCCCCACCGTATATTATTATTTTAAGTGTGTGTGTGTGTTTCTGTTCACCTCCTGGTTGAAGATTCTTTCTCTAGCTCTCTGGTACTCCTCCTCTCTCTCCTCCATCGACTTGCTACGCTTCTCCTCAAGTAGGGTATGAAACCTCGCCTGGTGGGGCAGGAAGAGAACACAATGTTTCAAACTCTGTCAGTAACTCTAAATGCTACCCAAATATCCAAGTTTATATCCAACTTACATGCTACATAGAACACAGACACTGTGTAGAGAGATACCTGGTTATCATCCGTGTGGTCTCTCTTCAGAATGGATCTCCACTGAGTCTCATCCCCTTTCTCGTCGTTGATATAGTCCATAAACCTCTGCTCCGGTCTACAAAAAACAAAAAATAAAATAATACAACAGCACCAATATATCTGCCCAGTGCCAGACACATATCCCAAGCAGCTTACAGTGGAGCGCACAGGGTTATTGTATGGGTGACAAAATCAAACCCTAAATCCTGACCATGCACACACACACACACACACACACACACACTGATGTATTAGATCTGTGCAGGCATGCATACAGTGTGCAGACTGAGGGAGTTGTACTTGCATGCGTGTGTTGCTGGTGGTATTGATGATGACAGATTTGCCCGTCTGGTCCACGTTGTGCTCCATGCCGAAGTAGGCCGCCACACGGTGCACCAACATCCGATGGTAGGAGGACATGTGGGGGAACTTCTTATAGGGTCTGAAGGAGGGAGAACCCATAGGGTTACAGCCTCACTCATGCCAAGCATACTCTAGCCAAATGTTTTTGTCCTGCTCGGGAACATTTCTATGAAACCTCAAGAACTCGGGGCAAACCGTCGAAGCCGAACTTTGTTTGTTTTTTTTCGGATCCCCCAAACCAGTTTTGGACTTGTCCATTGCTACACTTTTTTGGTGTTTCCTCATTAAAATGTGAGGCCGTCTACAGGGCGACTCGCAAGGATTGCTGCCTTCAGCCAATGAGCACTCAGCAGTCAGCGTGCGAGACCAAGACAATGACCATAATTGGCATGGTGTATTGTCAGACTGGTGTTCCAGAGGGACGTAATGGAAGAAGAATGGGAGAATGACGTGAGCTCCTCAAAGCTGTCAAGGTTTTACAAGACTAGTGCACATCCTGCTTTCGACAGGCAAGTTCTAATGGAAAAATACTGAGCAAATGATATGCATTTTTAAATGGTCACACACATACCCGTTGTCTGTGATGAAGTCGATCATCTCCTGCTCTAATTTCAAAAGCATCATCCTGTCCCTGAAACAAGACATCGCCATGACATCATTTTATTACATTTTATTATCAAATCAACAATTTCTAGAATCTCTGCCAGCCAATCAGTTTCTCTCTTCCTCTTTTTAACTCTAACAGGCATGCATACCCTACATGTGGAAATAAAGTATACACACCCTTATTGAATGTTCAGCTGATGTAGAGGCTGAAATTATGTCAGACCATTGTTTACCTTTAATAACGTCTTGTAACCAAACCATGTTTAAGTAAAAAACAAATGGATAATTTCTCTGTAAAATAATGAAAACTGAAAATCTGTCAATGCCTCGTCTGTGTAAGTGTGCACCCTCCACCACTAATACCTCATTAAAGTACCTCGGATTACAGCAGGAAGTGTTTAGGTCTCTAACAACTTAGAGCACTTGGAATTTGCAGAAGAGTTCAAGCTCAGAACCCCAAATCAGGATCTCTTTTGTACAACTTAAATCAGCCCTCTTTGATTTCAGCTTTCACAGAAACAAAAGCTGCATCTCCAAACAGATTGTGTAGACTTTTGATATCCCCTGTACAGTATATACCTACACACACAGACACACAGGAGGTTTTCATACCTGGGGTTGCTGTTCAGGGTGGCGATGATGAACTGGTGCAGGTCAATCCCAGAAGAGTCTGTATACTCCTGACTGGTGTCTGAGACGATTAGCGTGGGCACAGTGGTCTCTTTGCTCTGCTCGTCCTCTTCATTGTCATGGCAACCCAGCAGCACAGCAACTTCCAGAGAGCCCTGAACCATCAAACGCATCTTTTGTCTGAGTGTGTGTGTGTTGTGCATGCACTTGTGCTTTGTGCATGTGTGTTTATCTGTTACCTGGCTGTCTTGGCTGGTGTCAGCATATGAAGGTATTGACACATCTTCGTACACGGCCGTACTCCTCACCAACCTGCCTTTGGCCTGAAACACCACGGTAAGATAAACCCACTCAGGCCCAAATCAGCATTTGACCAAAGTCCAACACGCACACGCACACACACACACTGTATATACACAGATTGATATCGAGGTTTATGCATGGATTTGGTGTGTGACAAAGAGAGCCTACCTTACATCTCTTCCTAGATGGTTGCCCCTGGTTACTGACCCGTTTCTATGAGTGACAAACAAACGATGACATCACACTGTCCTCCACAAGGCAATGCTCTAGTGGCTTCACCTGTCTAATAAATTAGCCGGTAACACCAGGAAACCTTCATTAATACCTGCTGCTCCACCTTCCTGTTCTCAGGTTGACCCTCCTCCTCCGTAGCGAGGGGGGGTGAAGAAGACGCTGGGGAGGGGGAAAAGTCATCACATGACTTCTGCCCAGAGGATTCTGGGACCATCGCGTCGGTCATCCTGCTTGAATCCTGCAACACACCAGTTCCTCAAGCACTTAATGTCACTTTCAGAGCCCATATAGTGACTCCTGTTTGTCTCCTCTCTCTCTGTACAACACACTTTATGGTTGCCTGGGCAAGTCGAAGAATACGTGCATGAATATGACTGTGAATGTGTGTGCGAGTACATAGTAAATGTGTGCGTGGCAAGCGTGTGGTCGTGAGTGTGTGATCTAAAGCTTTTCTTAGTAACAGCAGCTGCGGGAAGCATCATTCGATCTGCTGGCAACAATACTCCCAGAATTCCGAGCTGAGCTCCTGATCCCACTGGTGGGAAAAAGAAAATTCCGTCTGGTAGTCTGACGTCTACGGGAACAGACCTTCCAGTAACACCTTAGAACTACAGGGGACACATATCTGTGACACTACGCAGTTGGAGTTATGATTCCAAATTCAATGTCTGAAGCAGTTTGTCTAATTGATAGATTAGATATACATGGCCTGCATTCCAAATGAGGTCCTATTACCTATGGTGCCCAAGGATCTGGTCTGATGTAGGGCACTACATAAAGTATAGGGTGCCATTTGAGCTCAGGCACAGACATAAAGTCTTGGACGTAAGTGTAGATAAGAGTTGGCAAACCTTTTGGATCAAAGGCCACATTGATATATTGACACTGAACAGAAACCCACACTTTTTTTTCCTATTACATTTCTTTGTCAAAATTCGATTTGCAGACCTGAAAAGAGAAGTTATTTAAAGATGTATTGGTCCATAGTCAATTATGCATAAATGTAATCAAGATTTCGACATTTCGGTAGGTGTGTTTTTTTAGACACCCTAAAATATATTTAATTTTACACTTAAACGTAGCACAGGCCCAAACTGAAAAGGAGGAGAGTGGAGCATATGACAGCAAAGTTCAGCTGATCACTGTGATAAGGGCTTATCTGGGGCTCCATGGAGTAGAGTGATGAGTTTAAGCTGAATTCTTCAGAAATGGTGACATGGGTTTTAGAGGGTGACAGGTGCAGGCCACACCCAGGGACTAGAGTGTGTGTTAAGCCTGTTGAAACATCACCCACTCCATAATCTCACTGACGTTTGTTTTACCAGATACTGACTTACAAAGGCAGCAGTTTTGCCCAGAATACATTGCTTAAAACTAGTTAAGGTGACAGTAAAACACATAACTTTCTGTAAAGTCAGCCTGAGACAAGGCATTTACTAAAAGCACTTGGTACCTTTTAGGATTCTTGAAAAACTTTTGGAAACGTATTACTGTTGTTGCATTCTTCATTTATTTTTCTCCCTCTCTTTTGGTTTGATGGGCACAAGCGCCCTAACAGCAGTGAGTGCCAGTGAAATGACACATGTCTGAATGTATCATCACAGCTTTCTGTGTGATGTTGTTAACCATGAACCTGTAGGAGCAATTGATCACTTGTGTGTTTGTGGTGAATGACAGGATGTTTGTCCAGGATCAAACAAAGTTTCTTTTCACTCTGGGAGGTGACACTGTGGAGTTATCAACCTTGACGTAGAAGTTTTCGGGCGACGGAGAAGTCTTCAGGTCATGGAGACGTTCACAGGCCTTCCCATAGAGGAAGTGCAGCTCTGTCTGATCAAGGTTGAGCTAATGTAGGCTGAGATGTCTGAGGAACATAGTCCAGTGTCTTCTGCATAACAGTGACAGGGGAGACCATGGGAGGACATGACAGAGCCAGCCACTTGGTGTATCGGGATGAGAAGGCAGTAGTGATAGCCCTTTGGAGCAGATGCAGATCTTCTCCACAGTACCTGGCATGATTGGTGTCCCAGGATGCAACCCAGGAGTGTGTGAAGCCTGAGAGGGTGATTAGAACAATCCCCCAGGGAGGAAAGTAGGGTTGAGGAGGTGCTATCAGGAGACAAAGGGGAGAAGGTTTCAGGAGATGGAAGAGATGATAGGATAGAGGAGGTGAGAGTGGTAGGGGAGGTGATAGGATAGTAGAGGAGAGAGTGGCAGGGGAGGTGATAGGATAGAGGTGGTGAGAGTAGTAGGGGAGGTGATAGGATAGAGGAGGAGAGAAGTAGAGGGAGGAGACAAAGAAGACTAGGTTGGAGGAAAGATAATGAGAGGGAGACAAAGTAATGATCCGAGACCTGGTTTGGGTTACACTGAGATTAGTCGAAAAAACAGAATCTAATAAAATGTGAGGTAGAAAGAGGAAAGGAGTGGAATGAAGGAGCTGGAAAGAATCCAATCGAGAGCAAACTTCAGGAGGTTGAGGTCGTCAGGTAAAATGAGTGGTGAGCCAAAATCAGGAAATGAGCTTTTCATGACGTCGAGCTCATTGAGGAAGTCTCCAAGGGGACCCAGTGGTCCGTACATGACAAAGTGTTACGCTTGAATGTGGAAAACGATAATGACAGCAAGGGATTTATTAGACGGAACTGACAGGTGAGCAAGAGAAGGGGGAAAAAATGCTGCTGAAAGATCTGGGGAGGCCTTACCACTAGGGAAACCAAAGCCCCCCAATGAAGACACTGATTACAAATTGCCCCTGAAATGGAGTTGATCTGTCAACAATCAGCTAGCAGCAAGTTACGTCCAGTCAGCGTGTCAAGTAGGCTATTTACAAGACAGACAGCAGTTAGAAGATTAACTTCTCATCTCCAAAAGAACCGAGGAGTTCTCTAGCAATTTCTAGCAACAAAGTGAAGTTGGGTGGACCAGCTGTCTAAGTCTTTGCCTATGGCGTACAGCTGCAGCTAGGGTTTGACTTTGGCCCTCTGTTCTGTTAGCAAAAATGACACCATCTTTCCTCACTGTCTCCATCAACAAATTATATTAACACTGGAAAAAACACATATATTTTGAAATAAATGCAAACAAAGAAATAGCCCTAGATGTGCTAAGTACCAATAGGTATTAAGTCTATATTGCCGACATTCAACCATGCTCTCAGCCGAGGAGTAGTGATGAGGTTCCCGGCTCAAGTCACATATGGTTCCCCACCAGAGACCAGGCTTCGATCCTAGTGTCCTATTTTCCAATTGTTCTCCCCTTCCACCTGTCTACCCAAGTTCCTGGTGTTCAAATGTGAAAATAACCCCCAACAAAAAAAAGATTATACAACCAGGTCCTCTAAACACCTGTTGGACAATGAATGTAAAAATATATGCCTTTTATGTTGAAATACATTAAGTAAATTGCATTTATTAAAACAATTAAGAGGATGTTCCTTCCTACATGGTGAGAAAACTGATTCTTTGTTCCATCAAATTCTATATTTTTTTTATTCTTAAGAAGGTTATTTGAAGGATCTCTAAATTGCAAAGCAAAGCGGTGGGCTAAACAGAGCCAGAGTAGACTGGGGGCCATGCATGCGTGTGTGTGTATCATATTTCTCTGTTGAATCCACTTGACCCACTGAGACATGGCTGATATAACCAGTGGCCAGTCATGCTACTAATCATGGGTGTGTGTGCGTGTTTGTGTGTGCATGTGCGTATGTTGAGTTCCAATGGTCTGGCTGAGCTGAGGCTGGGATTCATTCGAACTCACCAAAGCAATGTTTATGCAGAAACTGTATTTAAAGTACTCCCGTCCCTCACCCACACATTTCAAATACTAAGAAATGAAAGCATACCTGCGAGTGGCGGATGTCCCACTGGCAGCAGTCGTAGAGTTGTATACACTACTAAAGACCGGTCTTTTTTCAATTTAACTATTGAAAAAAGATCTAGGCCTAGCCCACTGAGTAAAAAGCGCAATAAGGGTTTGATTTAATTGACCAATAAGACACACATTAGGCTACTTTCACCCCTAAAGACCTCATGCTACCTACCTACACTTTGTTGTCAATTAAAACTATCTATCCATACCCCTTTTTGTCTCTACACCTCTCTACATCTGTCTACACCTTCATTCCTCGCGTTTATACTGTACGTGCTCATTCCCGAGTCCACTATCTCCCATTCTCCTCACACCGTCACTGCCGGTTTAAGTAGCCAATTTTACTTGCAGCTCTATTATTATTCTCAGAAACCGAGAAGGTAAGCTGCCTATTACCAAACCCAATTTGACAAAAACTTCTCCAAACAATTGAATCATTCAAAAAACGGCACATCGTTATCACGTGATTTCGCATAACACCCTATAACCATAGACATATGCCTATAACAATATCTGTCACACCATGTGCACTTATCCGTCCGCCCTCATCCAGTATGAAAATAGCCTATACAGACATTTGGCTGGGAGTTGACTACCATGGACATTCGCCTAACTGCGAATATACGTAGGGAGCACTCAAGAGAAAAGCGACAAAAACAAGAACATCATTATCATCACCACCATGGGATGAGGTAAAGACACAGTAACAACGTACAGTGATTTGCCAATAGTAAACAGTTTACTTTGTTTCCTTTACCTCTCTTGAAATAATCCGTTAACCTGAAGCTTCTTGAGCGCTGTGCCCGTCCCAAAGGTTCCGTTCGTTTCCACCGCGCGCCTCAGCTTTTCTATCTGTAATTAGAGACACCCGCACAGAGCTACACACCCGCACAACGCACGAGCCGCCACTCTCCACCTACGCTCACTATCGCTCTCTCTCTCTGTGTCTCTGTCTCTCTCTATCTTTCGCTCAAACTAGCACGCACGCGCACAACAGCTCTTACTGCGCTGACACGAAAACATGCGCATGAGGTTATACCTCCCTCTCGTTCTCTGTCACTGTTGCGCACAGTAGCATAGTTGCCACCTGCTAGTCTAGTGGTTTAGGCGGTATGGTAGGCACGGCATGCATGGATGGAGCCTGCTGGTCGGGCTCATCTCCCCATTGCACACTCTCAGAAATAGACCCACCTATTACATAAAACATTTTAGGAAGAGGACAGCTGTTCGCTCGCGTGTGCGTGAGTGTGAGTGTACGCGCATGTATGTGTGCGTGATTGAGTGTGTGACTGCTGCTATGTAGTTCTCTAGTGATTACTCTAGTGTCTGTGTCTGCACTGTGAGGTGTTTACTGTCAGTGTAACAGTGTTGGAGCTAACGGGAACAGAGAAGAGCAGAGCCAGCCTAATGTACTTTACTGTAGCCTACATGCCGTCTGTGTTTACGGTAGATTACGTCTGTATCCTACTTTATCCTAGCGTGGTTTCTGTCCTCTACTCTGAATGTTTGTTTGACACTTCCCAACCACACGATTTACATGACATATTTAAGACCACATCATTAGTATTAACATTGGGTTATGCATATAAATAATCTGGTTAGTTCCGCTGCACTATAAATCAATATTATCTTGTGTGTGTGTTTGTGTGTGTATGCACGTGTTCAAACACACCTGTCTCTTTGTGACTATGTGGGTTAGTGGTGAGTAACGAATGTTTGCATAGAACAGCTACAGGTTTTCACACTCAATTATTTTTCTCTTATTCTCTTGTAGTCTCTGGTTTGCTTCTATACTTCACACCCTTTCCCTTTTGTGCTGTTTCAGAGAGAAAAAAGAGAGAGAAAGGGTGGGACTAAAAGCTATAATTATTGTTAACTGTCTTAGAACAATTAACTAGGTCTCAAGGTCTCAACACAATCAGATCTGGATGTCATGAAGATGTGGATGAATGTGGATGATGGTGATGATTATATAAACACTTGATGAGGGGTAGCCTATTAATAAATGTTCCTAATGAAGTGAGATTTTTCTTCGCCATAGCAACAATCTCTATGGATACTTGTCACTTAGTTCATGGCCTTATGTCTCTTGAAGCCTCATCCCAAGGCCAGGACCTGTTTGGGTGTTTTACAAATCGAATTAGGAGCAGAAGCCCTCACAAGGATAGAAAACATGAAAGAATTTCCCTTATTAGTCTCCACTATGGAAAAGTATATCTCTGGGATGAAATTAGAATTGAAGTTGAAATGTCTGGTTTAGACTTTATGGGTTACATACACTAAGGTTAAGGCAAGGGTTAGGTTTATTTTTTGGTCCCCACCAACATTGAATTATAAACTTACAAGCAGTCACATTTAAAAATATATATATATAAATCCCTACTGTTTCTTTCTTTCTGCTTGTTTATTCCTGTTTTCATCTCTATCTTCATCTGTCTCTTCAGGGTATAGGAGTTACAGAGGTAATAACATAGGTTAAAAAGAGAAAGTGTGTACGTGTGTGCGTCAGAGAGAGATGGGAGCCGACTACTGAAGCAAATGAGTTATGGGATGAGAGTGTGGTATGTGAGTGGGCTGTAGAAGGGTGACATTCCAGAGATACTTCCTCTTTATAGGATACTGTACATGTGCTATCTAGGTTTGTGTTTATGTTGCTAAAGACGGGTCACTACGCCATGTGTTAGTGAGCCGGAAAGTTAAGTCCTCAGATACGATGAGGTGGTTCAGGCACAGCAGAATCCACTAAGACAGACACAAGATATGGTGTCAGTGTGGATTGGAGGGACAGTACCTCAGAAGTGCCACCTGCTTTGGTGGGATGAAGTCCAGAGAAACACGCACCAACACACACACACGCACATACACACCCACACACCATCGCTAAGTATTCCACAACCCCTCTCAGATCGTTGTCCTCTCCATTAATGTCCGAGTCATCAGGGACAGAGGAGCAGAGAGACATACAGGCATATATCGGACACGATAATGCTGCACCTGTCTGTGTGTGCGCGTGCGTGCGTGCGCCTGTCCCTTTCATTTTATCCATCAGCAGAAGAGATCACTGACCAGGAATACTTCTGAGAGAGCTTGGGCCACTCGACCACTGACTGTAAGCAAAGTCACAGAGAGCACAGGGGATGTAACCCCAGCTGGTGTTGGGCATATTTGCGTGTGTCTTTAAGCTTGTGGTTACAGGGCATATATTTTTGCCTTTGTGTTATTTACTACTGGCAGACTGGATTAGAATTGAATTGTTTCCCTACTGGTTCCTGCTTTATGGTGAGCTACCACAATCTCCACAATTCTCGTTCAAGGGTTATCTTAAATCATTGGGTTTGGGCCCATTTATTAACACGTTTGTGTGTGCATGTGCTTTTGTTCCACCTGTCCTAAAGCAAAACCATGTGGAAGTGAGCAACTGTGACAGTGCTGAACTGGGAATGTTGGTGAATAATTAGCACATGCTTGGAATTGAATAATCATTCACCATTAAGTTTTCCTGTCTTCTAGTGGATTAATTGTGAATCTCTTGTAGCCACGTGTTAGAATAGAAGACTGTCAATGTGCAGACTACTCTGGTACCACACGGTTTGACAGAGAAAGATAGAGGTACAGTGATGGAGGCAGAAAATTGGTCTTTCTGTATGGACTTCTTTCCTTCCAGATCTCACACTGCCCAGCCATCTGTGTCACACACATGCCAACACTGTAGATTGAGGTATTTGAATTAGTGTCTCAACACACTGTTAAAACATTTTGAGAACAGGGAATTGAATGAAACCCTGACCATGAATGTAATTTGCATGATCATTTACATCCAGATGCAGAGAGCTCTGAGTTTCAGGAAGTGTGCGATTGGCAAAACAGACATAACTCACACTGAAATTAAATGTCTGCCTGTGGTGTGTGAAGGTCGAACAACTTTCAGGTGAAAAAAAGAACTGTTTCTGACAGGTACATTTCAGTCTTAATGGATTTACTGGTCTCTGGACAAGGCTGCCCTCTCCTGGCCACTATGTATAATGCCAGGTATGTATTGACCTGGTCTGCTCATGCTTACCATTCATGCATTTCAGCTGCACAGCTGTACTAGGGTGGGGATGGGACAAACCTTTACAAACATTCTGCCTGGATATCTAATTTTTGGGGGGATTACAACATTTTAAAATCAGACTAAGGATGTCAAGGATACGATTGATTTAAAAAAATAAAAAAAGTGTTACATAAAACCTTGAGACAAACATCTGGTCTCCAGAAATGTTTTAATTACATTAGAACCAAAGAGAAACACGCAGCATTGTTAGGTCAATCACATACAGTCTCTCTAAATATATAATAACCTTCATCCCAGAAAACATCTACAGCCATTTACAGCTTTATTCTGATTGTAATAGACAGAAAGACAGATCCCCAGACAGAGAGCAGGAAGGAAAATATCAGAGGCAGGGGAAGTGGGAAGGGAACATCTTCAACAGTCATTATTTCCTTTAGAAAACCTACAGGCTTTTACTGGATTATATCATTGGTATTATTCATTAAAAAAATAGCATATAGTAGTGCCAGTGTTCAGTGGGGTGATCAGAGGAGGGTCGTGTATAGCAGAGAAACATAGGAAAGCTGACGTGGAAAATGTGCATCTCCCATTGGACAAGTTCAAGTTGCACACATCCCCGTTGCGCAGAGTTCTGAAATATTGACTCAAGAACACAGAGTGCTGGGAACATTCATTCATTGAGCCCCTCATCTCGGAACGTATCACCGCTCCGCTAGTGTCATGCAGTTGCCCAGTACCAATTAGTCAAACTAGGAAGAGACGACGTCAAGAGGAAAAAAACCCACAACAATTAGAAAAATAATAACAAAAAGAAAGAAAGAAAAAAAGAGCAATAAACAAAGAGAGGAGCTGGTTAGTGGATGAGTGTGGCCAAATGGAAGAGGGGAGGGGGGAGTGCTAGCTGAAGTGCAATGAGAGTAAGAAGGAAGAACACGGGATGGATATAGGGAGGGTGAGGGAGGGAGGGAGGGAGGGTGAGGGAGGGCGATAAAGGGAGTTATTGCTGGAGATATTCGGATGGTGGCTGCTGTCAGTTGATAGGGTAGGGGAGGAGAGATGAGGGAGGTTTAGGACAGACGAGTTAAGGTTGAGGGAAGTATGGCTGGTGTGGTGCTTGCTGGGCCGGCTGCTGGTAGGGATAGGGGGACTGATGCGTTGGGGGGGCCCCAGGGTAGCCCCCCTGTCCAGGGACGGGGCCCTGCTGATAGGGGACGAACGGCTGCATGGGGGTTCCCATGTTGTACTGGCCGTACGCCGCATACGGGTTGTAACCCATTGGCATCTGGTAGGCGTACCTGGAGACACAGAGCAGACACCCAGACCGTAAGAGGGGAGATGGACCACAACCTGCCAACTGGGACCGGGCGGACACACTTAATGACTCACCCGGGGTATCCCTGGTAGGTGGGGTACGGCGGTCCCTGGGCCTGCGAGGGAGGGGCCATGGGTGGGGGGTTTCCTGTTTGGGGCTGGTTGCTGGGAGGGTTGCCAGGCGCAGAGGCAGCCTGGGGGGTGAAGGTGGGAGGAGGGGGCCTCTGGGGTGGTGGGGCTTTGGCCTCGGGCTGCTGGGAACATGGAGGGGGGGGGGGGGGGTCGGTCAATAAAAAGATCATCAAAATAAGGATAAATGGCAAACGCTTGGTATGAACGGCTGATGTAAAGGCCGTTACTAAACAGTTTTATTTGTATTTAAAAGGATCTCAACGTCACGCTCCACTACAGCCAGCTAACCAACGGTGACCACTCACGAAGACGGTCCTGGGTGCCGGGGTGGGTCCGGCGGCCGTGGCGGTGGGGTTAGTCTGGTAGGCGGGGACATTGAAGGACGGGGCGCTGGGCTCCCTGGCGATGCTCTGCTGCAGCTCCCTGCGTGGGCAAACAGAAACGCTGTAGTGTCACTCGGTCGCCAGGGAAACAACAACAACCTCAGCTGAATTCCCATGAACCACCAATAATGGAACAATGTTGCAATCAGTTATAATTCACTAATTAGACAGAACTGTGTTCAGAACAAATATGAATAAAGACGGCGTCAGAGAAATCATCACCACTACATACTTGAGGAGTTCGTCCCGCTCTGTCTTGCGGGCGAAGACGATATCGCTGCACTTGTTCTGGAACTTCAGCAGGATCTCGGTGAGGTCATTGTAGAACTACAGAGAAAGAGGTGGTGATTGGTTGGATGACAAGCACAGTCTACATCTGATTGGTGATCTCCATGTAAAGATTGTAAAATGTTAAACAAGCCCGTGTATGACAACAGTGTATTGTGGTCCAGGAAAGTCCAGCAGTCTCTGGTGCAAATGTACTGCCAAAGCATGGTCTCAAATCAAGCCTACTACTCTTAACAGAAATGCTCCTCTTTCACCAATTTCCTGTCCAATAAAGCTAAATTAAATCTTAAAATATATAAATATATCTAACTTTAAAAAGTTTCTATGCATTAAATAAAGTCAAGTGATTCCATCAGAATTCTACCAATGAATCTACGTTGCTTTTTGATTTGATATTTGAATGTGATTGTAAATTCAACCTGTTGTGACATTTCTTTATTTAAATTGTTCACATTCTATGGCAATGGTAGGAGCTAGTAACAGAATGTTTTTATGTAACCAGTGGTGTCATTCTGCTAAACTGTGTACCAGCCTAATAAACTTCCTCATATAATATCATACCATAACTTTAATATGCCTGGCAGATCTGCATGCTTCTCCACATGGTGGTGTACAACAATCTTACATAACAAAGAAGTTCAAACCAATGCTATAGCGGGACATGTGCATTGGAAGCAGCAGACTAGACCAAAGGACCAATCCAATACATTACCAGCAACAACATCCTTTGTTTACTGTATTTTAACTGGGCCATTTTTCAGGCAAATTCGCCCATATAAAGCATAAAAAAAAAAGTTTGGATGGAAACCAGGATGGAACTCATTCAATTAATTTAGACCATGTGTAATTGAATCTGTCGTGTTTTTTTTTCCGGGGATACGACATCTGATAATGTTGGGTAACAATGTCCTGGGGAAAACCTGTCACCAGGCAACCGTTACCTTGGTGCCCTCTTTCAAGTTGCTGGTGATCTCCACATAGCTGTCGTGGGCAGAGGCCAGCTTCTTCAACACCTCCTCACGATCGTTAGCTTCCGAGTTGGACTGCTTCAGACTGGAGAACTCCTGGTGAGATGCCTGGGTGGGGGGACAGCATCCGTAAGGTCAATCTTATCCTTCTGACACAGCTAGCCGTGGAAAGTGTTTGGGTGTACTTTGCAGGTCTGCCTCTGACCTGCACATTGCCCAGCAACCCTTCCTGGGCGCGGAGGCTGGCCTGGACCCTCTGGGTGTAGCTGCCGTATAATTGGTCCAGCTGGCTGACTGACAGCGCCTCCTCGTTGATGGCCCCATCCTGGGCCAGAGCCGTCAGGAAGCAGGTGGACATGTCAAAGGTCACCGCCTTAATCTCCGCCTCCAGGCCCTCCCTTTCTTTCTTAACTTCTTCGAGCTTGGACAACTGGGAACGCAACACACTCACCACCTAGAGGAAGAGATCCCGGCGTTAGCCCGGCAATAGCCCAGCGATAGCCTGGTGTTAGCCCAGCGTTAGGCCCGGTCTGACTCACCTCGCTGCCCTGCAGGGTCTTAGCAGGGTTGGCTGACGGCAGGGCAGCAGAGAGCTCCGCCTCAGGTTTACACAGCAGAGCGATCATCTCACAGTGTGTGTTGTATCGCTCCCTGACCACCTGGTCGGCCTGCACAGCCTTGTCCAACACGCTGCGGAAGTTGCCCCCCTCTGGACCGCCGGGCGACAGGACGGAAAAAGATTTAACACTGTTGGTTTCCCAGGTGGTACAACAACACCGCACTCATCACTATTCACATGCGTGTGTACGGTTTAGTAGTGCGAGCGTCCACGTTTGAGAAAGCTTCTACCTGCTCTTAAGGGTTTGTAGAGATCTCCTGATGGAGTTCTGTTCCAGCGTTGGTTGAACTTGGACCTCAGCTCGCTGTCTGTCGACTCCTCGTCATCCAGCATTTTCAGAGACTACAGGGCAAACATATACATTATACAGAGGTCTGAGGTGGGGTGCTGTATGGCCATTCTACCACAGCTAAAGGGTGTTCTCAGGCACAATACAACACTGAGTGCCTGGACAGCTGTTAGCAGTGACATACTGGCCACACACTACAAATGCCGGAGATGCATTACAGCTCTAATGAACCAACAAATGTACAGCAGTAACACGTCATTTGATGTCTCACTGATGGTATACGATCTCATATACCACAACTATCAGCACTCTGGCCTGAAGCCATCCAGTCTATAAAATACATGGCTTCATGGGTATATGAACGTGTGTACCTCATCCAGGATCTCTCTGTTGCGTGTCAGTAGTTCAGGCAGGTCTCGGATCAGCTGCTCTATGCTCTGCAGCCCCCCCTGCTGAACAATGGCACGGGCCTTATCAGCGATGGATTGTGGGATAGAATCTCCAGATAGGTCCTCCAGGGCCGCCGGCAGGTTCAGAGACGCCAAGACACTGTTGTTGCATTTATAAACATTGTCAATAACACACACACAAAATTGAGACCACTACACCTTTTTCTTTCCTTTCCTAAAAAGTCAAAAAGGAAGGTTTTGAGTGAGGAACAGATGGGTTAAAATTAAGAGCCCACTGCAAATTGAACACTTCTGTTCCTCACGCAAAACATTCCTTTTCGACTTTTTTGGAAAAAGGTGCAGTGGTCTCTTCATTTCTTCCCAGAGCTTTATCTCTAAACACCATGCTCCAACACTTGTTATATATTCTAATACATTATCGAATGTATTAACCAAGAGGCGCCAGGACATGTAAAATGATCGATACATTATCAATGTAGACGGGATGAACATAGCTGTAGTATGACTATCTAACAATGTGCCGTCATATTTGACGCAAGCATTAACAGAGTTAAGAGGTAATACAAAACTTCGCCGGCTATACATGACGGTAATGAAGCGAACACGAAATAATACGAAGAAGCAGTAATACCCGTTGCAGAGGTTGGTGGCTTCCCTCATGGTTCCGACCAGTCTGTTGACAGTGTCAGCCTTTCTCTGGTTGTACGTACTCATACTCTGCTGTACCGCCATGGGCACCATCTTCTCAAACAAGTCTAGACGCAGGCAGAGAGCGACAGGCGCAGGGAGATGACAGTTTTCAAAATAAATCAACAACAGTGAACTTGGTCTGCCTAACTCGGCCAAATGTCTTAAGTGACCGACTGTTGACTGGGGTTTCATTATCCCTGTACATACACAAGCGTGTGCGCGTGCGTGCACGCACGTGTGTGTGCGCGCGGTACTGACTCACCAGTGAACTTGGCGCTGAGCGGAGGTGTGATGGCTGTAGCTTTCACTAGAGCTGCTTTGCCAATGTGTTCCAGGTCTTTGACCTCGGGGACACGGTCGTGGTAGATGAAGTCGTTGTCCTTCTTAGCAGCGGTCAGAGCACGGTTGATCTTATCACTCAGTTCCTTCACGCTGACGTACTCATCGTAGCGAGATGCTACGGTCTTCACAAGCTCTGCTGCATGCTGGGGGATGGAGTAAACAAAGGAGTTCGTGACACCGTCACACCCTTTGCACTGCGATTTGTAGGTGCAATGACGCATTTTCTTTATGGATTTCTGGAGAAATAAAACATCTAAAATGCTGACCCAGTTCCCCCCCCACCCCCACCCCTTCTTGAGTACCTGAAGGCGAGCAATCTCCTCCCCAAAGTGTTTCTTCTGCTTGGCAAGGATGGACTGGTGCAGTTCAGCATTGGCCTGCATGATGCAGTGTTTGGCTGCCAGCACCGGCAAAACCTCCTGGAAATAGAAATACTGACCAGGGAGACGCAACAACCACAGAGCGGAGCACACAAAAATACAGCGAACCACACACACACACACGGGCGCGTCCACACACACACGGGCACCAAGGAACAGCACAAACAACACCAGAGCAAATCACAAACAAGTACACACATCACGAAAGCCAATCGGGAACAGGCGATCAGAGTCACACGCCACCAAGAGGGATGCAGAGAGAGGAGGATAACAGGAGAGAGAAGAGAACAGGGAGTGAGTGATTAACCTTTCGGCAACATTCACCCATCCTTTAGAGTCCTGCCTAGGGGCTCCAGCCCCAGAACGTGCATGCGTGTGTGTGTTGACTTAATCTCAGGTGATTTCTGGATTCCAGTGTGCAGTGTGGGCGCATGTGTAAGGGTTTAAGATTCAAGTGGAAGACAGGCCCTGGGAACATCTGAAAGGGAAGACCCAGGTGACTATCTTCCATTTGGCTGAGCCACTAGCCTTGACAAGATTCATACAAACATAGAGAATATTTAGAATTATAGGACCTACATTTAAAATTATATTTCCATAAGCCAGTGGACACGCCTGACTGTTGATCTCTCTGTGTGTGTGTGTGTGTGTGTGTGCGCGCGCGCACGCATTAGTAGAAGAACAAGCGGCAAGACAGGCAAGACTCAGATTTCATACATTTCAGAATCCCATTATTAGATAATGACACACCAATCAGAATGGAAGCCGGGCAGTGAGAGGGCCAATGACAACAAAGTCCAAGTGAAGAACAACCAATGAAAAGAGCACAGGTAGTAAATAAACAGTCGGGGCAACGGTGAAGTCCCACTCCCTGATGGACGTCTTTAAAACAAACCTTGGGCAGGTTCTCCTTGTACTGGCACTGCTTGAAGGCGTCACTGTAAAAGTCTGCTGCCTGATTGGCCAGTTTGGCAATGATGCCATCTTTCATCTTATCTGCAGAGACAGTGATACATGTTATGGAAATTCTTGAACTAATGTACATTTGAGAAATGTCTTCTTTTCTATTACCTGATATGTAACTCAGGTCTTTGGTTGTGACACATGTCTGTATAATATCAGAGGATTATTAGGTACTCTGACCATCTGTTCATCTGCCTAAACCAATAAGGGTATCTGTCCTTTGTTCCTTTGGAATGTGGTCCTTGGGAGAAGTAGGGGCAATTGGCTCATTTGGGTAAACATTATGGCAGGAAGGAGAAGGTGTTGGGGACAGCCCACCCATTGGGTAAAACCTATGTGACATAAGACAGCATCTTACAACACCCCTTTTAACTGTAATAAATATGGACTGTTCATGTACATTGGGGCAAAAAAGTCAGCCACCAATTGTGCAAGTTCTCCGCCTGTAATTTTCATCATAGGTACACTTTAACTATGAGAGACAAAATGAGAAAGAAATCCCCGAAATTCCCATTGTAGGATTTTTAATGAATTTATTGGTAAATTATGGTGGAAAATAAGTATTTGGTCAATAACAAAAGTTAATCTCAATACTTTGTTATATACCCTTTGTTGGCAATGACAGAGGTCAAACGTTTTCTGTAAGTCTTCACAAGGTTTTCACACACTGTTGCTGGTATTTTGGCCCATTCCTCCATGCAGATCTCTTCTAGAGCAGTGATGTTTTGGGGCTGTCGCTGGGCAACACAGACTTTCAACTCCCTCCAAAGATTTTCTATGGGGTTGAGATCTGGAGACTGGCTAGGCCACTCCAGGACCTTGAAATGCTTCTTACGAAGCCACTCCTTCGTTGCCCGGGCGGTGTGTTTGGGATCATTGTCATGCTGAAAGACCCAGCCACGTTTCATCTTCAATGCCCTTGCTGATGGAAGGAGGTTTTCACTCAAAATCTCACGATACATGGCCCCTTTCATTCTTTCCTTTACACGGATCAGTCGTCTTGGTCCCTTTGCAGAAAAACAGCCCCAAAGCATGATGTTTCCACCTCCATGCTTCCCAGTAGGTATGGTGTTCTTTGGATGCAACTCACCATTCTTTCTCCTCCAAACACGACGAGTTGAGTTTTTACCAAAAAGTTCTATTTTGGTTTCATCTGACCATGACATTCTCCCAATCCTCTTCTGGACCATCCAAATGCTCTCTAGCAAACCTCAGACGGGCCTGGACATGTACTGGCTTAAGCAGGGGGACACGTCTGGCACTGCAGGATTTGAGTCCCTGGCAGCGTAGTGAGTTACTGATGGTAGCCTTTGTTACTTTGGTCCCATCTCTCTGCAGGTCATTCACTAGGTCCCCTGTGTGATTCTTGTGATCATTTTGACCCCATAGGGTGAGATCTTGCATGGAGCCCCAGATCGAAGGAGATTATCAGTGGTCTTGTATGACTTCCATTTTCTTATAATTGCTCCCACAGTTGATTTCTTCACACCAAGCTGCTTATCAGTCTTCCCAGCCTGGTGCAGGTCTACAATTTTGTTTCTGGTGTCCTTTGACAGCTCTTTGGTCTTGACCATAGTGGAGTTTGGTGTGTGACTGTTTGAGGTTGTGGACAGGTGTCTTTTATACTGATAAGTTCAAACAGGTGCCATTAATACAGGTAACGAGTGGAGGACAGAGGAGCCTCTTAAAGAAGAAGTTACAGGTCTGTGAGAGCCAGAAATCTTGCTTGTTTGTAGGTGACCAAATACTTATTTTACCGATTAATTTACCAATAAATTCATAAAAAAAATCCTACATTGTGATTTTCTGGATTTTTTCTCTCATTTTGTCTCTCATAGTTGAAGTGTACCTATGACGAAAATACAGGCCTCTCATCTTTTTAAGTGGGAGAACTTGCACAATTGGTGGCTGAGGATTATTCTGTAAGCTTTTGACGCGTCTCTATTTGCAAATTAACTGCTAATTATGCCAAGAGAATTTTGTCTCTGTACTTTTAAGAGTTCCGATAGATGGAATTACCGTCACATACCATGGTTACGGAGATGTATAACAGAGTGGTAACCCACCATTGATAACCGATGTGTGTGTGTGTGTGTGTGTGTATAGGGTGAAGTGTGTGTGTACCTGACGTAGCCTTGAGGAAGAACACCTCCTGTGCCTGAGCCAGCATGATGAGGCTGAGGGTCCCTACGGTCTCTGGAGAGATGTCCATGGTGGGCTCCCTATTCAGGGCTGACAGCACTGTGTCCTTAATGTGCCCAAACGCTCCGCTGGCCAGCTGTTGGTAGCGGTTATGTTACTAACAAGCACTTGAATATGATTGATACAAAGCCAGCATCACATATTTAGTGTAGCATCACTGGACGCACTGCAGTGACAGTATCAGTAAGCAGTAGTATTTGGCTGTAGTATTACAGTATCAGTAAGTAGTAGTATTTGGCTGTAGTATTACAGTAAGAATAAGTAGTAGTATTTGGCTGTAGTACTACAGTGACAGTAATAGTAAGTAGTAGTATTTGGCACTAGTATTTTAATAGCTTTTCACTGATTGATGTATTTTTTAGGCGCATATTTCTTGAATAACTGCTTGTTCAAATTTATTTTTGTGTTTTTGATTCGCTAACTAGTAGTATTGCCTCAGATTTACCTGGTAGAATTTAGCTGCGGCCTTCAGTCCTTCATCACTGTCCAGGTTTTGTTCTAGCGCGATCTGACTGGCCAAAGCAGCCGCATTGAACAACACACACGTCTTCTCATAGCCCAGACTGGCCAGGGCTAAAACGCAGACACACACATTATCGCACACATTCATAATCATCAAACATGCCACTCGCATTATCACATAGACGTTATCACAGAGACACAACATAAGGCTTCCTGCATGAGGCTGACATAGTAAAGGTACAGTCCAGTGAGAAAGTGTTCATGCGCTTTTCTGCTTCTCGTGAATTTTGTTGCAATTAGCATTGTTAGATCTATAGGCAAAACCATATACTAAATAAAGAGAAGCAGAAGGAACAAATGAGATTAACGTTTATTTTAATCTATGCAACACCTAACGCCCCGCTGGGAAAAAGCAATAGCCCCCTTAAACTGGCTGTCAGCTCACATGGCTGTGGCTTAATTCAAACGTGTTTCTTTAGACACGTTTATTTAATCATGTTTTTAATAATGAGATAAATCTGAAAGTACTCAATGACATAAACAAGTAAAACTGAGGAAAATCTCAGTGGGTCAATACTTCTTTCATGGCACCATCCTGCGGTCACTTAAGACTACGGAGTGAGGAAAAACTCAGTATTACTTCCTTCTACACTTTCTGAAATTAACCATGCCCGCAGGCGTGTGTACCTAGTTTGACTGAGCCTCCGAACAATGAGCCCTTATCAAAGGCATCTTTCCATGTGAAGGTTAGACACAGCTGCAGAAACAGAGAGAAAGAGACACATTAGTAACATTATCATTGTTTGTTAGATTTGCAGTTTGATTCTCGATGAGGTTGAGTACAATGGACACGCCTGTGATGTTGTGTTGGCCAGCGGCAGAATATATTGCGTGTGTACTCGATACGGCGGTAGGTACCTGGTTTTCAGAGAACGGAAACTTGGCTTCCACGGCACATAGCTGGTCATAGTACCTATTGGAGAGAAGAGCGAGAACGCCTTTACCCAAAATGTGACTGACCACTGACACATGACAGTGACTCAAAGAGTACAGAGAAAAACCACCACGCATGAAATGCTATAACACGGGTGTGGTAATAAGGGCCTCTGATTTCTGGAAAATTCTATGAAGACACAGAACAGAGAGGGGGAGACCGAAGCAAAAATCTCTGACTGGGGAATTCCCTTGTTTACCACTCCCTTCTGGGTCAGAAGGGACACCAGCGCTACAGTTAACACTCAGGACAAGAACGCCCAGGCGGAGAGGACCAGAGAGAATGAAGAGCGGAAGCCGGAGAGGAAGTACTCCCCGTGTGAGGATAGGAGGAGAGCGCGAGGGCAAAGAGGAGGTGAAAGGAGAGAAGTGGGATTGCCGGGTGGGCGCGCTGAGGCGTTTCGGCAGAAAAACAAAAACAATGAACAACAGTCACACTAGGTTAAACAACATAACGACAACCTGGTCATGCTAAGGGACCAAAGTACACACAGGTCTTGTATTTTTGGAGTCAATTTCCAATAGTTCCATGACACCGGGCAAGTTTAATAAAGGGTGCATCTGCAGTATTCGACGGGACGCCAACTTGTGTTTCCAGTTTCTCCCCACAGAGGGCTGCTTGACTAGTGTCTCCTGCTGCTGACACAAAGACAGTCTATACGCAGGGCTGTGAAAGGCTTGGATACAAACCCGTTGCCATAGCTACCTGGCACACAACTCGCTCGGTACACAAGCCGAGAGAGCTAATAAAACGGCTACAATGCTAACATCCCACTGCTAGGCTGCTACCCACTCGGAGCGTGGCCAGAATGCGAACACAGGCTAGCTTGACCCCCCGTGCGTAACTAACAGGTTAATGCTGAGAATGATCAAGTTACACCAACAAACACCCCCCAGGCCCTGAATCAGACCCTCCTACCCGACACTAGAGAAAAGGGAAAGAAGCAGAAGGCAAAAGAAAGCAGAACAGCAGGACCACGGAGTGTTGAAACGCTGTTCCGTTAGCACAAGCAGGGATCGTTGAATTTCAACACGAAAGCTTTAGTGTATTGATGCCACTCAGCTAAAGAAAACTGAGCCGCTATGGCTAGGCTCAACTGTAACTCTAGCGAATGGAGTTAATGAAACTGTATTGAATGTAGTTGATGCAATGCGCTTGTGTACAGGTGGACAATAAAAGGGTAAACTGTAGGTAACATGACTCCATGCAGGGAAGTCAAAGCCCTGCTCACTTCACTAGCATTACATAGAATGATAGTGAAGCATTACATCCACACGTAGTTCACCAGGTGGGGAAGCACAGACTACAAGAAGCAATAAAAGGTGAAAGGTCACCCCTCCCCACAAAACACAGGTTGTTCTGTGGTTATGGCACAGGGGCCTGGGGAATAGAGGAAAAACCCAGTCCAGTTAGGCAAAGTAGGTAGCCAAAATGACAGTCCTGTTTCCTCCATGTCACGCTATGCAAAACATCCCTACCACCTCACTGCAGGACTTATTTAGATGTGACTTCTCTGACTCGGGCAAGCTGAACGATAGCTGAGACAATAAAAAATTAGGTCAATTTTATATAGTGCTTTTCATTAAGAAGTAAAACTCAAAGAGCTTTAAAAACATAACAGATGTGGCGTTCTGGCAGAGGCAGTTCCAGACAGTCCTCGCCAAGCACAGTGTTTTAGCAGTTCAGATAGGTAGAAATAGCAGTGAGTGTGTTGCTACAGCCCAGCCTAGCTTAGAACGCTGAAATATTTTAATGCTTTATCGGTCCTGTATAAATTCATGGTTTTCATTGGGTGATGAAACCTAATGTTTTTATCAACCCACCTAAGTTTATACATTTACCCTTTAACAACTTAAAACTTGGTGTCAGACTACTTTCAATGCGAGGAGGATTTATCTAAGGGACAAATAATAACATGGAATCCAGCACAAATAAACACACAGCAATTATTTGTTGACTACAACATTTGATATGCTGCTTGAAAAGCCTGCTCTTTTAAATCATACTGGTTTGCAATGGTCTAGTCACCTGTTAAAGGGCCAATGGAAATGTTCATTGTAAATTTTGGACGGCTTTTGCTGCACGCTCCGGGAAGTGCAGAGGAAGAGGTGGCAGCAGAAGAAACGTTAATTCCGGGATTATTGACCACTGGGTATAACAGTGGAAATGACGAGGCAAACCCGTCCCCAAAAATAGTGTACTATGGCATGTATAGTGCGCCATGTTATCAACACCACTCCCTTTCCAACATGCAATGTTGTCATGGCTAAGGTATGACAGTGATTCGACAGATTATGCCGACATTACATATCCAGACCAAAATGTGAAATTGGAAGAAACAAAATTGTATTGGTAAAGTCCCCGACAGTATCTTTGCTGAAGTTCGTAATCGCAACAAAAAACAACCAGGGATTACAGTTCCTCTTGGCTCAAAGACTACTTTACGGGTAAGCAACTATCAATTTGAAAAATTGTGAAACAGGCCTTTGAGACCAAAAAGCTAATTTCGTAGCAATTTTGGTGGCAGTGGAATCTCGTCGGCTATTGAATCCATTCCCACCACATCCTACCCCTTTGGCCTTCTTTCGATACCAGGTGACTAATAATAACGGATTCTATTCGCGCAACAGGACAACCATTTTAAATAAATACCTGAAAGTAATAATGTTGCGATTTATATTACAGATAAAATAAAACAAATGTTCGGCATTGGGTTTGATGACGTTCGTTAGGACATTTCAGTGTCACTTTGAAATGTGATATTGCTGCTGGTCAAACTGACTCAGGAGGATGCCAGCTGGGAAACAGCCATGACCTAGCTAGCTAATTGCCACTAGTATGCCGCTAACATTAACTGACTTAACTCGAACTCTAAAGTTAGGTAGTTAAGAGAGCTAACTAGCTTAGTGACATTAGCTGGTTAATTTCACATAGGGAAGTCGTTGAGCGATTTGTCAACAAATAGACCCTGAACAAACTCAAAGCGTTCAAGTTAGCGTGTGTAAATTATTAAACATATGACCCAAAGGAAAAAACACATACGATCATTTCAGGGTGCGGCAATGGAGTTAACGTTACGTTAACTACTAGCCACCTAGCCGTTTCCGGACTATCGAAATCTGTGAAATAATGAGTTGTGTGGCTCAATAGAGATGCATACTAGCTAAGCTAGTTACGTCAGTCTGTTAGCATTTCCTACCTCAGTAGGATTTCTAGTGAGCTTTCGTGTTTGTCCAGCGGCCTCCCCAGAGCACTCTTGCGCAGCTTGTTCAACTCCTCCACGGATCTGATATATTCACCTTGCTCCTCACCCGCTGGATATGTCGCCGTGACAAATTTGGAAAGCGGTTTTACTAGATCTACTTCAGACGACTTCTTTAACGGGACAGAAATGAAAGTCGCCATTTCAGCCCGCAGAAAGTAACGAATAAAATAGAAGGAAGCTATCAACCGGACAAAAACAAGCGACTCCCTACTTCCTGGATTCTGCTGCGAAACGTCAGATGACGTTGTCGTTGACGCAGAGAGAGAGAAGCGCAGTAAGCGAATACCGGAGAGCGTGCTGTATTTGTAGATGTAACATATTTTGTCGGAAGAGGCCAACGTCCAAATTAAGAAAACACTAATAGCAAGCAAGCACTTTGCCATCTTTTTTCATGCCATCACGGTATGCATGAATGTAGGGCAGACAAAACATAGTATTTAAATATACGACATAAACCTATTCCTGTTTTCTACACAACATCTGTATGTATAAATAATACTAACATTTATAGTAGAGCTCTCATCAACATTTTATAGACAGAACATCTTTATGAAATAATTTATATTACAGAAGTGTGTGTTAATATAGATCTCCTGTGTTGAGCATGCTTGACTAGGCCTATAGGTTGTACAAAAAGTGCCTTTCTCACCAACACAACACAACACAGGTTCGTAGAACTAAGGCAGTTATCACTCTGTATTACACATGATAGAAATTTATTTTATAGATCACAGTTTTGTGTGAAAGGCTCTCAGCATTATGAGGACCAAGGTCTGTAATGCTGGTGTGTATTCAGTGACGCGAAATGTTCTGAAACGTTGCAGACAGCAATAGAATGAATAGAGCCGACACAACTCCTTTTTATATCTGGCAGATCATATCAAATGTACACCATACATTTAATCTAAATGTTTTGTAAAATTGCACCCTGCTGAACAGACCCCTTGTGCTCTTGAGTCTCTGGTGCTGCTGCAGTATATGACACAATGGAGTTGATGTTCAGTTTCACTTAAATATTATTAATATTCACTTTATTTCTCCCAGATTCCGTGAATGGTGTGATTCACAAACTACACACTACATCAAGTTGGACATTTGTGGTTCTCAGTGCAGACTTGGTCTTTTATTTCTGGGGAAATACGGATGACTGGGGCTACAAACCCCCCCCCCCCCCCCCCCAACAAAAGAAAAAATTAACATCATATTTTCTCCTGGCCTCCCCCCACACAACCTAATGCTCTTGAATAAAAGGTAAACTAAAAGGGTTCATGCCAAGAGGGAAAGCAGTGACAACTACTAAATTATCAAACTAGGTTAGTCTCTGAAACAATTGCTCAAAGAAAAGAAAAAAAACACATACACACACGTGCACTCACACAGTTCTTGCTGCCAGTAGAATCAATGACAGTATGTAAGAACACAAGGGGTTTCCGGCCCAACCTGTCAGGGGTGAAGGTAGGCCACACCTTGGATAAGCCCCTGCGTTCACTTCCAGGCACACAACCTGGTTCCATCATTTACCTCATTCCAACCCTGTTTGGTCCATTTTGTTGTGAGAGATACAGATGATTGGGGATTCTGTTAACAACACCCTTGCACTGACTAGGGTTGAACAGTCTCACTAATACAGAGATGTTTTCTCCACACCACCTCGCCATGCCAATAGTCTTGAAAAGACGACGTCTGTGTGCGTGTGTGTGTCAGAAAAAGAATACTGACCCAGCAAACAGTGAAAAGTATGGCACCAGAGACATTATCTTATGACAGCCAAACAAAGAAACTGTCTTTGTCAAAAGACTAAAACTAAAAATGATAAAAGCAACAGTAAATATGAACTATTAGGTTTAAGAGACTTGAGTAGAGGGAAACAAGTATCCATGACGCTTAGACAAGACTATGCAGGCAGGGTTTGAGGGGAGATTGCCTGTCCTGCTCTGAAAAAGCCTGTGATATTTTATGGTATCAGACCCAGATAAAGGAACAAGCCCTGTTAGACATTTTCTACCACCCCTGACAATACACAAAATCATCACCTGATTAGCTAGATCTCCCCTCCTCATAGGTCCTACAATGGTTGGGAACAGATCTAGAATGTTCAGATCTAGACTACTGTGTTTTAAAACATCCACAATAAGACTGTTGCATTCTAGACAGCCTGTTCAGTTTGAGTTGGTTGGACGTGGGTGTGGTTTAGTCTCGGTCAGAGCGGAGAAGACGCATGCAGCAGGTTTCTGTCTCTCTCTCCATCCTTTTGCAGGTTCAAGTCAAATGGAGTTACAGCGTCACAACACTCTACTTACCCTGGCCAATCCCTATAGCACTGCCCCTGTATATAAGCCCCTGGCTGGTGGGGGGGAGGGGCAGCCTCAGCCCCACCCCTCAAACAACACAGAAATGAAGACAAAATAGAAGCCTCCCCCTCCTCACCCCCTCTCTCCCTCAGTAATAGTGTTTTCAATATGAAACAGTGGTCACACCCGCGTCAGATTCTAACATTAACATGGCTTCAGTCCTGCTCGGTCTCGGTCCGTCCGCCTTCCACACAGCCATCTGAACCATAGGGGTAAATGTGGAGGGAAGGAGGCCTCTCTGCTCCCCCCTGAGGGAGGAGTGATGCTGTTGTACTCTCTTCCTCCACAGCTACTTTAAAATCAGGTGAAGCCCCTCCCCCGTTTCATCTGGGTAGAGAGGGAAAAAAAGACAGGGAAATACGAGCACTAGTGTTAGCATTGAGGCCAAACTAGTAGAAAATAAAGAGTCTGACTGGAACAGAGAGCTACTAGGGCAAGCAGTCCGTGTGTTAACATACCTTTGAGTGTGCCGATGAGAAAGCAGCTCTCATCAGGTAAGTTGTAAACCATCTAGGGAACGATATAAAATAACATTAAAGACAATCAACATCAATCAGAACTCAGAATGAGGGATATTACGGTTTTACAAATGTCTGTAACTAGAATCAAACTATATTATTAATCATGTTAGGGACTGGGTTAAACAGATTTTCTTTAAATGCATGAAGGTCAACAACCATTTCTCTTTGAGAATTTTTTGCTTCTCTTTTATAATTTTACATATGTTACCTAATTTACATGCCTCAATTAAACAGTACACCGTGGATGGACACAATACAGTTACTGAAAACAGGAAGTAGAACGTTAATCCACATTCATTGATTTATGAACAATCCTTAGAGGTCATTTAAGAGTTTTTATTTGATAATTTTAGGATTGTTTTCGCAGAGAAATTGTATTAGTATAAAATAGTTTAAGAAATTAGTTTGAATTACACAGCTCTGGACAAAATTAAGAGACCACTGCAAAATTATCAGTTTCTCTGGTTTTACTATTCATAGGTATGTGTTTCAGTAAAATGAACAGTTTTGTTTTATTCTATAAGCTACTTTCAACATTACTCCCAAATAAAAAATAAAAAAAATATTTTAATTTAGAGTATTTATTTGCAGAAAATAACTAGTCAAAATAACCAAAAAATATGCATTGTTCTCAGACCTAACATAATGCAAAGAAAACCAATTCATATTCATTTTTCAACAACAAAATTCTAATGTTTTAACTTAAGAAGAGTTCAGAAATCAATATTTGGTGGAATAACCCTGATTTTTAATCACAGCTTTCATGCGTCTTGGCATGCTCTCCACCAGTCTGTCACATTGCTGTTGGGTGATGGCTTGTGGCTATCCATCTTCCTCTTGATCAAATCCCAGAGGTTTTCAATGGGGTTCAGGTCTGGAGATTGGGCTGGCCGTGACAGGGTCTTGATCTGGTGGTCCTCCATCCACACCTTGATTGACCTGGCTGTGTGGCATGGAGCATTGTCCTGCTGGAAAAACCAATTCTCAGAGTTGGGGAACATTGTCAGAGCAGAAGATAACAGGTATTCTTCCAGGACGAACTTGTAGTTGGCTTGAATCATGTGTCCTCCTCAAAGACAAATCTGCCCGATTCCAGCCTTGCCGAAGCATCCCCAGATCATCACCGATCCTCCACCAAATTTCACAGTGGGTGCGAGACACTGTGGCTTGTAGGCCTCTCCAGGTCTCCGTCAAACCATTAGTAGACGAGGTGTTGGGCAAAGCTGAAAATTTGACTCGTCAGAGATGACCTTACTTCATTCCTCTATGATCCAATTCTTATGGTCTTTTGCAAACTTCTGCCTGGCTCTTCTTTGCTTCTCATTGATGAAGGGCTTTTTTCTACTTCAGCTTTGCACGACTTCAGCCCTGCCCCTAGGAGCCTGTTTCAAACCGTCCTTGCTGTGCACTTCACCCCAGCTGCTGTTTGCCATTCTTTTTGTAGGTCACTTGATGTCATCCTACAGTTGTTGAGTGACATTCGAATGAGTTGACGGTCATCTCCGTCAGTGGACAGTCGTGGGCCTCTGCCAGTCTGTAGCTTTGTTGTCCCCAAAGTCTGTTGCTTGACCTTGTTCTTATGAACCGCCGTCTTTGATATTTTCAGGATGGAAGCAACCTGACGCTCACTGTATCCCTCTGCCAGTAAAGCCAGAACTGAACCCTTCTTTTCCTCACTCAAAGCATTTCTTTTCAACTCTTTTAACATGCTGAATAGTTATTAATTCAAATTACTGTTTTTGCCATCCAGCTGGTCGTATTGCAAGAGGATAGTGATGACCACAGCAGTGGTTTTTATACTTTTTCTCAGGTAATCACCTAATCAGTACCCCATTAAGTAAAATGAGGTGTGCCAGGGTTGGAATTTAACAGACACTGGAATGGAATGGCTGCGGTACATGTAGAGATGCTGATTTAAGAAAAATTAGGAGTGGTCTCTTAATTTTTTCCAGAGCTGTAAATATTACCCAATCCATTATTTTCAGTAGCTAAATAAAACAAATTGTTTTGGCACAGCATTTCTTGTGAAATATCTTTGTTGAAGCACGTTTTTTTATCTTCATTATAAAACATAGCTCATTTTTATCAAGGGGTCCCAATACATTTGAGGTTACAGTACATGATGTATTAGGTATATTCTGTCACTTGAGCAATAGAGGGGATAATATATCCAGTTTATATTTAAATCATCATCACCCACTGATTAACATGTCATTTTAGCAGTTTAGAAATGTGTTGATATTTATGACGTGGTCAATTAAAACACAGCTTTGTAGTTCACCCTTATCTGAAAGGTCAATGGTTTTGACCTTCTGGAAATTCAGGGAGGGGAGAGCTTCTCTTCTACTGCTCTACAACAAAACACCCTGGTCACATACTATGGCCATAGGCTTACAGTGCCACTCGTAAACGTGTCGGTTATCCTAGACATGTTTACGGCAGATTTATATCAGTTAGGCTATCACACACCGTCCCACTTGTGTGTTAACCATTCCCATGGGGACGTCTCCCCTGCAGCGTACCTGGTCACTCAGCAGTATGTGTATCCCTGAGGGCCCCTGTCTGTACACCTGGTTGATCTGGCCCAGTGGAACGCTACAGACACACGCCATCTTCCTGATCAACTCCGCTGCTGTCAGCTCCTCCAGGTACAGAGCGTGGTACACTGCACGCGCACGCACACACACACACACACACATTAAGAAAACATACCCCCTGAAAATTCTGTCCAGAAAACATCTCTACATCCAGTTAAACAACTGTGGTGGTATAATCCCAACCTCCAATCATAAAGTACTAAAAAATAACATTTGTCTTCTTTTAGCTTTTGACTTTTTCTTTGTGCTTCCTCGCATTTCAGAGGAATTCGAGTTGTGGTCAATAATTACAGTGCTTTAAGTTTGGTTTGATGAGGTAAGAATGTTCAACTAAGCTCATGAGCTCTTCGTAAGTTACATCCTTCAAGAGTAAATAGGTACATAGCATTCCATGTAATAGTCTTAAAAAGGAAACACCCCAAACTAGAGGGGCATGCATACCGTATAAGTTAGGTGGGTCGCTGTGCTCTCCATTCTTGCTGTTGCAGCGTCTCTCCAGTAGGGGGCTCTCAACCTCAGACTCCTGACACACATAGAGGGTCAACCGAGGACGCACGGACCTGCAGGAATAAATACACTTGTCACATGTCACACACAAACACTTTAATAAATACAATATACCTCTTGCTCACTCACACCTATTTTTCTCCTACCACCCCCACAACCCCCTCACCTGGATTTGAGTGTGTTGAAGAGTCTGATTCCATCCGCAGCTCCACAAATCTGAACTAGGTCGTCCCGGGTCAACTTCAGTAAGTCACAACCTACATATCACAAAGGCTTCACTTTAATAACAAGTGTGTGTGTGTGTGTGTGTGTGTGTGTGTCAAGGCACGCGTGTGTTCCTGAGAAGTGTATGTGTGTGTGACAAACGTTTGTGTTGAGGTATCGGTGTGTACTGGAGAAATGTATGTGACAAGTGTGTGCGCGTACCTGAGAAGTGTGAGAAGAGACGTGCATAGGTATTGAAGCGGTTCTTAATGAGCCACTTTTGAGCCTCCTGGATGGTAGCTGTAGGACTGAGCTGCTGGAGAGGGACAGGACGGAGAGAAGAAGAATTGAGAGCAAGAGAGAGAAGAGAAAGTTAGTTTGTTATGGAATGGGGGGGGGGGCTGGTAATAACTGAATCTTAAAACCACCTAAAGTGAAGTATGCGTGTTATATGAGAAAGTCTGACAGGATAGGAGACGTCCGTCCATCCGTGCGTGCGTGTGCGTGTCTGTGTGTGTGTACTAACCTCTGTGACGATTTGGCTGACAGGGTCCGCCTGGTGATTGGGTGATGAGGAATCACTGGAACACAGCAGTCAGTCATCGTTATTTTACTATGACCACACAGACAGAGACGTTGTTACGCCCCCCCCCCCCCCCCCCCCCGTGGACACACCTACCTTTGGGGTACAGAGGAGGCGGTGTATGTGGAGAGAGGACTGGACGTAAAGGAGGGGCCCGCTGTCTGGGGGGGGCTGACGTAGGTATCAGGCCACGGAGAACACTGACCAGACAGGAGAGATGTCACTAAAACACTGCCAATCATCGTTACAACTGCCATTAATTGTCAGCCACATTTTTTTTTGTATTTATCTGAATTCAGACTATTGGATGGTTATCTGGAAATATCTCATGGTTCTAACAGCAGAATACGTTTATTTTAAAAGGTTTTGTATTTCATTTCACTGACGGACATTCAGAGAGGAGGTTCAGAGGAGTGCGGGAGAAATATCCAGGTATACAAAGGCTTCTTACACTGCCTCTCTTGGCCAGTGAATCTCCGCAGTCAGCCGGCAGAGTCCTCTTGCTGGACTTCTTCAGCTCATAGTCACCAGCCTCCTCTATGATGGGCTCCAGTCTCATCTACACACACACACACACACACACACACACACACACACACACACACACACACACACACACACACACACACACACACACACACACACACACACACACACACACACACACACACACACACACACACACTCTAAATCCACAGACCCTTGCACCCCCTCGCCCCCCGACAAGAGAAATTGTAATACATGCACAATCAGTCAAAATCACCGAAGGACTGACCTCTGACAGAATGGTCGTGTCGTAAGACGGCTGGTACTTCTCCTTCTCCTGAGATGTCCGTTTCTCCATCTTCTCTCGGTCGGTCTTCTGCTTCCTGTCTGCCCCCTTTGGCTGAGGGGACAGAGAAAGAGACGGAGACATTGAGCAGGCGCCCCGGCGAGAGGAACCCGGCCGAGTGCGTGAAAGCGGCGCTTCCTGTGCGTGTACCTTAAAGACTTTGATTTGGCAGGAGGCAGAGTGGAGGTGCTCAGTGAACTCTCCCCCCTCTCCCTGTTTGAAGGTGTCGATCTGGATCCTGAAGGGAACTCCCTTTTCCCCACCGTGCTTCCTAGGGGTGAACTCCGTACTGATGCAGTGGACCTGCGCGCGCACACGCACACAAATGGCGCGCACGCGATTAATGACGGAGTGGAGGCATTCTGGATAGGTAGATCTGATAGGTCTGTGTGTTACCTGTACAAACACGGAGGCCCTTTTGTTGAGGTCCCACAGGAACTCTGCAGCGTTGAGCTGGGAGGGGTTGGCCTTCGCCTCTGTGATACCCACTGACATCGGGATGTCTGCGCACGCGCGCACGCACGCACGCACACCACACACACGCACACACACACGCACACGCACACACACGCACACGCGCACGTAAGCAAGCAATACAGGCAGAAACACAAACACGTAACCACACTACATCGTCCATACTGAGCACAACCACACACAGTTCTCACCGATGTCTAGGAGACGGTCTCCAGGGCGATTCCACTTCCACCCCTCCAGCTGTTGGTGCTCTGTGTACTGGAGCCTCCTGTCATGGAACACCACCCGGACGATGCTCTACACACACACACACACACACGTGCGTATGAGCTACTAACCCTCACGATACCCCTCACACAAGCACACCAACCAGTACACAACCACCAATGGCTGACCTTCACACTCTTGTTGTTAATCTCCGGTAACTCGTCCAGCTTTCTGTTGTCCAGCATGCGGATCTCATAAGACTGGCCTGAAGATGGGGGGGGGAGAGAAGAAGACGCCTGAGTGACTCGAGTTAGGGGCTGTGTTGAAGCGGTGTGCGCGTTTGGGGCGCGGTCACGGTGGTTTTCAGTGACGGGGGCGTTACGGACCTTGGTTCAGGTAGGTGAGCGTCTCGTCGTGTAGTTTGATGGCGGGGGAGGTGGCCGCACAGAGAACGTACTGGAAGGGAGGATTCGCACTGCTGCTCTCGCTGTCTGAAGGAAGACTGGAGTCCTCCTGTTTGAAGATGGGCAGCGCCAACACGTCACTGTAGGGGTGTAGAGAGAGTTGGCACTGTGAACGGAACTCCCGGTGATTTAGCAGCACCTCCAAACTCCTTTTAAATCCATGCACGCACGCACGCACACACACACACTGGGGCGCGCGCCAATCCTGGGGCGCAGCTGAAGAGCCTAGAGGAACCCCGGCGACCGCACACCCGGACGAGCTTCCCTGCCTTGTCCCACTGCGCAACCAGAGTGCGTTACCTGGCCAACGATCAACCGCGCCACCACGAGGGGTCGTGGGTGACGAGACACCACAGCCTTGTCCCGAACAGCTAACCCATTTGACCCGGACGGCGCTAAGCCAATCTGTGCCGCCCTTTGCGGTACCTTGTGGGTAAAGTCAGCGTGCCACAACCAGGACCCAAACCGCCGGCAGTGACCAGGTACCGCAGAGTCATTATAGATGGTCTCCGAAATGGTTCTCTGAACTTTTCCCAAAATAGGCAGGAACTCTGTCTTACAGTGAAGAGGATATTTGTATGCTGTCCTCGGTATTAGGCCGTCACTGTTGCCTCTGGTGCCCGTGTTTGTACTTTTATTAGTCCTGTTTATTAGGCACCCCCACTGCATTCACAAAAACAGACCACTCCTATGGACAGCGAGTCATGTGGCCGAGCCCTGTTGCAGAGAGCATGCAGACAGGCATTGAGCAAAAGCAAATCAAGTAACTTTGAGTGAGGTATGGTGGGTGGCGCCAGGCGCAACAGTTCCAGTGTCTCTGAAATGGACACCCTCAAGGGCTGTTCACACACAACAGTCTGGAGTTTACAGAGAGTGGTGCGAACAACAAAAAACACCCGGTCAGCAGCAGTCCTATGGGGGGATGGGGGGGCCGTGGTGAATTCTAGCTGTTCTGGAAGTAGAATGTACTAGATAGGAGTATACACAATAAAACGAGCTACTGCTGGTCAAGTAGCCTGCAGAATGATTGGCACCCCAGGTAAATATGAATAAAAAAGGCTGTGAAAAATTGTCATTGCTGTTTATTAGCTTGTTCTTTCACTAAACTTTGTAAAATCTAATCTTTAATCTAGCAAAACAAGAATTCATAATGTTATTTAAAAACGTATGCCACAACCATTGGCACCTCTTGAAAATTGTATAAATAAACTCTAATTGATATTGGTATATTCCCATTAATAATTGACATTGTAAATCTAAGTGGTCAAGTGGATCCTGTTTCACGGGGGTATAAATATGAGGTGACATTCCCTTAGTCATCCCTCAACATGGGAAAGGCCAGAGAACACACAAATGAAATGAAACAAATGGTTGTTGGCCTTCACAAATCAGCCAACGGATATCAGGCAATTTTCAAGCAATTGGCTTATAGAGATTATTAAATTTTTGCCTGTAACTGGCCAATATCGATAACAGGCTGATATCTGTACATCCATAATTTTCACTTATTTTGTGCTTTCGTGGGCGTTTTTTTCCAAACTTTCCCGTTTCCAGAACAACTTTTCTGCCATGCCCATGTAATCTGGGTGGATGTGGTATTTCAATAAATAAAAAAAGTGTGAGTAACTGAGGTTGTCTCCTTTCCCTGTAATCTGGGATTCCAGAAAACACAGAGACACAGATTTCTTTTCCAGTCAGGGTGAGGAGGACTCTGTTGAAGTTGTAGTGGTGCTGTTGGAATGTTCCCACCAGAAAATACTGTTCCATCCTACAACAAATGCCAGTCTGACATAGCCTAATTTACACACACACACACACACACACACACACACACACACACACACACACACACACACACACACACACACACACACACACACACACACACACACACACACACACACACACACACACACACACACACCTGGCACCAGATCCAGACAGACATAGACAGCCTGTTCTCAGCTCATCATAACAGACCAGAGTGCTGGCGGTTTAGGCTGACGTGTGGGTGTGTGTGGGTTAGGTCTTACTGAACTCATGGGGACCAAATGTCCCAATGAGTATAGTAAAACCAGAAATTGGCCTCATTGGGAGCTTTTGCCGGTCCCCATGAGGCAAAAGTCAATTTCCGGCTCAGGGATTAGATTTAGGGTCAAACTTACAACTGATTTTATAGTTAGAATTGGGGTTTCTTTAAGGTTTAGGCGTTGTTGGTTAAGTTTAGGGTTAAGGTTAGGCATTACGTCGAGGTAAACTTTAGACATAAATGTTACTTTATTAAAGTTAGGGTTAGTGTTACATTAGGGTTAGGTTAGGGTAAGGGTTAGGTTTAGGGTTAAGATTAGGGCAAGTGAGCATGCAATTTCTATTTTCTGTTCCCCATGAGGGTAGCTGTACAAACTTGTGTGTGTGTGTGTGGGGGGGTGAACCCGGGTAGCAAATCTTCCCTATATGCCAAGACATGTGGTCATGCCCCCCAAAACAGCTCAGGTTAAGTTCACTTTGAAAATGTTGGAGGCGTTAATAGTCGGAAGACCAAGTTCACATAATGTTTGAAGACCAGGTCAACAACTCCACTATCCTAGAGTAATAACCTGACAGGATTGGAAAAAAATGAAAGGGTCCCACTACATGTTTTGAGTAATGTAAAACCAATCCACTTATGTCCAATATAAAAACATCTACTGAAGGAACAGAAAGAATGATCAAGGAGACCATAATATTTGAAATATATATATATATAAACTATCTATGATTAGAACTACTGGAACAGACCACGTCTCAGCTGCCGCAGACAGTGTACTGGATTCGCGTTGTCCCACCCTAAACCAACCCCAATGCCCCCTACCTCGCATGCCAGTCGCAGAGCCACTGCACAACTCAGCACCGCTGCCAAGGAAACTGCATCTGCTTCCTGACACACGAGGAGTCGGCTCCACTGACAAACTGAAACATTCTGTTCCTACTGAGCACCACAGCTGCTCTCTGAACATGGGACGGGTGGACACAGTACAGAGACACAGTACAAAAATGGATTAGACTCGTAAAGCACATACACTAATTAAAGACAAAAACAGAAACATCTGAACAGGGTTACTGACAAAAACATAGCTGGTTACTTGCCTTTAATCCTATGCGATAAGAAAAATCCAGAGAGAGTGCTTTTGGAAAAACAGGGCCCTGGGAATTCTTATCACACACGACACACACACACACACAAGACATAAGAACTAACCCCAAATCTAAAACAAATCCCCACTGCAAGTTGTAACTCAAACTTAACCCCTAAGCCGTAAATAGCTTTTTTCCTTGTATGGACCAGAATGTATAGTAAAACCAGGATTGGTCACTCTTATGGCCATTGCAGTGACCAAGAGGGGGATGTTTCATAACATTGCGTGTGTGTGTTTTAGGTTCCTGATTGTTTCAAAGTATTCAGGTTAAGACAAGTAAAGGATTCTAATTCCTCATAAATGCTGTGCATGCATGCGGAAACAATTCTAAACAATTGAAAGGAAAAATATTTATTTAAAAAAAAATCCGAGTGAATAGTACAAGTCTCCATCGAAATCAAGAATAAACAAAAATTGTAGTGTGTATTACACCTAGAAAATTGCTGCTCCATCCTGGCCCTGGTGAAATACCATCCAGTATGTTTTCTCCCCAACCCCAGTTGTGACAAACCTGCCTTAGCTTTTTATCCAGCTCATTATTAGAATAAGGTGTGCAAAATTAGGGTCGGAGAGAAAACCCACAAGATGGAAGCTCCCCAGGAGCAGGGCTGAACAGCCCTGGAGGCACTTTCCACTTTCCAACAGTTGGTCCCATTTTCATTACTAATCCTGTAGAATCCAGCAGAGCTGCTGGTCCCACAAACGTCTTTATTTTATTCATACATTTTGTCACATCCAACCACATTTATGGCTGGTCTCATTGCAACGACTTCCAGTGGAATCAGGACAGATGAAGATCAAGACAAGCATCTATTACCGGCATTTAAGCCAAACCATTCTTCTTTCCCCCCCCCCACACACGGTTCCTCCAACCAGGAAGTTATGAGAGGCAACGTGTGTTAGGAAACACTTCATTTCTGACATCATTTAATCTCTGTGGTGGCAGGAATGGTTAAAACATGTTTATAACGAACACTGACAAGTCATAAAACAGGGTCAAGATCGCCAGTGGATAATGTTTTATGCTGATATTAAGTATAACTGAATTTGAACATTTGTCTGACAAACGTTCCCAGGGACATCCATTCAAACGTTCCCAGGGACATCCATTCAAACGTTCCCAGGGACATCCATTCAAACATTCCCAGGGACATCCATTCAAACATTCCCAGGGACATCCATTCAAACGTTCCCAGGGACATCCATTCAAACGTTCCCAGGGACATCCATTCAAACATTCCCAGGGACATCCATTCAAACATTCCCAGGGACATCCATTCAAACATTCCCAGGGACATCCATTCAAACATTCCCAGGGACATCCATTCAAACATTCCCAGGGACATCCATTCAAACATTCCCAGGGACATCCATTCAAACATTCCCAGGGACATCCATTCAAACATTCCCAGGGACATCCATTCAAACATTCCCAGGGACATCCATTCAAATCAAGTCTTTTTTTAAATTGTATTTTCACTGATCTGTATTATTTCTATGATCAGCCCCACGCCCAGTTTGCCATAATGGCCGTGCCTCATCACAACAACTCCACAGGTGCAGGCGAATTGAAGATCCAACCAGGCGGTGTTCGCTGGCCATCAACCAGCATTAGGATTGTGCCCGAACTATAGCACAACAGTCCTGACCGACATCCCACCCACCCAGGCGACGCTCAGCCATTTTATGCCAACCGCTGACAGGCACAAATGGGCAGATTCTTTACACTTAATTCACTATTATGACAGAAATGATATACAAGTGCTAAATGACAGTGTATCAGTCAGATTGCAGCCACTCATATCAACAGAGCCTAGCAAACGGAGCATGTTGAAAATGATTAACACCTAGCTGCATTGGCTATTTAGACATATACGGACCACATTCATCTATCCGGTCAGAGAATGAAAGCTAACTAGACCACAGATTAAAAGGGACAGCAAGTCATTTAAACATCAGATAAATTATCCCCTAACTAATTGCTTAATCAATTACTAGCTAACTTATTGTATGGATGTCCAGGCACGTCTACAGAAGAATTACATATGCAGTGTTCTTTGTTGCAGGCTGCAATTGGCAGCAACACCCCAGCAGTTTTCAAAGTAAACACTTGAGCATGCATTGGGATATTCGATGCACATGGAAGAGACTAATGGACCTCCTAATGGATTGATATCAAAACTGACTAGAGGAGGACTAATATCAGCCAGATATATTGGAAATAAAACATCCTAAGGGTGGGAAGAGCCATTCTCCACTTCCTTTCTATACGATGTCTATGGTTTATATGTTACACCCCCCCCCCCCTTAATTTTGGGTAGGGTATTTAAGCCGTGGCCTCAACAGCTGCCTGCTGTGACAGCCCTCCCCATCCAACTCACTCATAAAACAAAGAACACCAGACACACACACTAACCCAGAGCAGATGGGTTTATGAAATAGTGAGTTTGCATCATACATCCAAAGTATAGACTCAAACTGATCATATAACTATATGATAACGATGGGCTCTAACCTCATACTGTATGCGCCAGCCCCTAGCTCCTGCCCGATGCCCGAGAGACTGGCATCGAAATCGTGCACCAACCCCGACTCGATTGCGGCATCGTCCATCTTCAGCACCCAGGCCATGGCACCAAGTTCCTTCTCCTCTGCCTCTAGTCTAAGGGCCGCCAGTTTGCCTTCGGGGAAGGGACCGCAGCTAGCGGGCGAATAAACCGCTGCTGGCGGACTGGAAGACGAGTGAGAGAAAGTTAGCAATCTTGTTGTTGTGTTAGCCACTACAGTACTGTTTTAACTACTGGTGTTTTAGCTGGTATCAAACTAATATAGTTAACTAGTGAACTAGAATACTGGCCGACTGTGTAGGTAGCTATTCAAGATCAAAGTCGAAAGGCGACCGATATCATGGCATAGAGTCACTTGTAATATGGCTGGCAAGGCAATAGCAATCTGAAGCCAACAACAACCAAGGACTAGCTACATGGCACATAATGTTATTGTTAGCAGGGTAGCTACCAAGAAACAATTACCAACCAATAAGGAGCGATAACTACCAGAATAAAGTAATTTTGTTAAGTTAGCTAACTAAGCGAACTAAAACATCATCTAACATTTGGTAACTAGTTAAAAGCTATCTAGCGCTGGTTAACTCACTTGCAGTCCTCAAAACTCAATGTAGTTGGCGAGATGGCACGTCGTCGCATCCCGTTTTCGAGTCCAGCCATAGCTAGACACCTATCTAGCTAGCTAGCAACATTACGTAAATGCAGGGAAAGATGTTGTTGACAGTCCACACACCGCAATCACAAGCCAGGTTCGCCTGAATTAGCTAACTAGCATTAGCAGGCTAGTAGCATTAGCAAACTTCACCTGCTTTCGATTCACGGATGTTTAGAATCCTCCTATGCGGAACTCGAAGCTTGCAGCAGCGCTTCCTGTGCTCTCCGAAACCTCTCTCCTTTTTTCATCGCGGACTCCTGTGACCAGGCTACAGTTCCCGGCAGGTAAAATAAAAGTATTTCAAAATCGGAAGATTGGCGGAAGCAGGGAGCATGAACATGGCTTCTAATCAGACTGTACCCTCGCAAAATCGTCGGTAACCGCAGGGGAGATACCACGGAGTGGCGGGGCCAATCAGAATACTGCTATTGTGTCAAACGCACGCAGCAGAGCCAATGGGCTCCCGTACAGGTTTCGTCAACAATTTGGTCCACCTATCCACACTATAACGCGTTTGTAACCAGTTCGAAGAATACACACGCAACCTGTCTCATACGGTGACATAATCACAATACCCCAATGCATTGTTAAAAAGTGTTCAAAACGTACTGGTGTACCACACACTATTGCCTGTTAGACCACAGTGTTCTGTGCTGGCTCGTCTCAGATACTGTGTTTTTACATTACAGTTAAACATTTATAGTACGGTGGATGGATAAAGGCCACAGGCCAGTATGGTTCTAGCCCTAAAGTGTGAACAGCATAAATTCCACGAGTGTCATAAATCGTGCCTATTTCACATTTTGTCTAACTTAATCATTGTAAACCTAATTTCTACATCTAACCTTAAAACCAAAAAGCTACTTCCTGTCGACTTGTGGAATCTGAATAGAAACCCCATTGTGTGGTCGTCATTCGTGTCCAGTCCTAATGGTCCCACAGCTTTTGGCTGGAGATGCAGCAGGTCCAGTAAAGCCCAGAGCTATATATAAAAAACAAAAATATAGTTGACAAATATACAATCGTCAACTTCAAGTTCAGACACTAACCCATAATGCGATATTATTAGATGAATTACGTTCCTTTATTGGAGCATCTGCTGTATCTAAATGAGGATGCCAGCATCAAATGTTATGGGTTAAGTTTGACGCCAGACAAAGCCAAGGGCACACTGATAATGTATCCGTGACACAGATATCACAGCAGCTGATGTTGTGACAAGGCCCTCGGGAAGACGACTGTGAAGGGACTGGGTGTGAGGGAGGTTTCGTGGGAATGTCTTATGGGAACACAGGAGGTTGGGGGTAGGAAGCCATTTAATCATATTTGATAAACAGCTTCCTAGGAAGCTGTTTGACTGATATTCAAAGGCCTTCTGATAAAGGGTCATTTTCCTCTGCTTCAGTAGGTGTCATTCTCTGGCAACATGTTATAAACCAAATTTGTTTTGAATTTGTTGTTATCACAGCTAACCTTTTCATTCACCTGAAAAAGAAACATTCACAGCTGGATAAAAAATACATTTGCCAGAACACACTTGAAAGCAACTGTCAAAACTACTGGAAGAATGTCTCAGGGACAGACAATTTAGCAAGTTAAAAGCTATGGATAGCCTAGTAAATGTCCACACCCAAACCAAATTGAGATGTTTTGGAAAACCACACAGGTCATGCTCAAAACCCCGCTAAGATTTAAAGGAGATTTTTCAACTTTCCAGTTCAGGGTTTCATTCTGGCAACCTTCCAGCAACTCCATTTGTTTTAATTCACAAGTACATAGTGAATTAAAACAAAATAAAGAACACATTTGTACCATTTCAACCATGAGGGTAGGGGCTGCATTGGACCCTGAAGCATTGTGTGTAGGTCATTTTCTGGTACAATTTGATAAGGTACAATAATGAACTAGTACACAACTGGTACCCCCCCCCCCCCCCGACAAGCATTTGTGCCCTTTTAAGTACACACCGGTACTTGTATTTCTGAGTGTGTATTGCAGCTCAAGGTGGCACAACCAGTTAGTGCCCGCGTCCCTCACATGGCGTATGTATTCCATGCAGATGTAAATGTTGTACTGTGTGCAATACAGTAGTAAAAATTACAATTCATTTAAGGTTCAGAATTCTGGGTGGGGGGTTAGATTTAGGAGTCAGGTGTAGGTTTAAAGTTAAGGGTAAATGGGTTAACCTTAAGGGGCTTAGGGAACGGCATTTCTTTCAGTGGTAATATATATTTTTTTGGTCCCCACAACTGTAAAGCAGAAATGTGTGTATGTCACCAGAACAGGTGTTCCTCCCAGTAATTGAGACAGAAACTGTGTCCGTTATGCTCTGTACAGGTTTTCTTTATTTATCATTTCATTGTAAGCACAGCTTTGTAAACGCATAAAGGAAAACAACACAGTGGAAACTAGAAAGTTACTCACAAGGAGAAAAGGACAACAAGAGGACGACAAAGAGAGAAAGGAGGGGGGAAACTGACAACAGTTCCTCAGATCAGTAAATAATACATTTCTACACATTTCTCCACAGAGAGAAACCAACGTGAGAAAGAGCCTAGGACACACGCAACAGAAAACAGGCCAGGAGTCAGAGCACGCATATCCTTCTGGAACTCTCCTAAATAACATCAGATATTATTATTTTAATAATATCATATATAGATTCATATCCACTGGGTAATTATAATAAGCCAGGTCTGGTCATACTTTGACTTAATGTAAATAAGTAAGTATCTCCCCCTCTCTGAAATGAGCTCATCCAAGACATGGCTGGAGATAGTGGAAGGTAAGTTGGACATCTCTGAAACGGGTGGACATCATAAACTTTAGTTTCACCCCCTCCATTCAGAAGGGTTCTACTGTGACAGTAAATAGGCTCTGGATAAAAAGTTACTGTTAAAATCATCATGCATAGCCAAGCACATTACCTCACACTCACTGCATAACTGCTGATGTGGCGGCTATGAGCAGTTATGACCTACTGTAACCCGCTTATGAGCAATAGTGTTGTGCAGGACAGGTTGTACCATGTTCCCACAGCCTCTTTGGGCTGGGAGGGGTTGGGGGGGGTGGAGGCAAAAGCAGCACCGGTTTGAGGGACAAAATGCCTGGGTTCAAAATTGCACTGTTCTCCATATCCAGTTGGACCAGAGCTAATATGATGGAACTATGTAGCTGTCGCTCCAGGTTTCTCCCTACATAGGGACTAAGACGCCACTACAGTCGTTTCACGAGTTAAAATCCAGTCAACCACGATTGCAGGTGGGCTGACTGACCACAGACATGTGACCCCCACCCTTTCACTCTCCCTTGGCCACACACGGACCCGCACCACGCTCAGCAGAATGCACGTACCCGACCCTCTAACCCATGTCGCTCCTCTTCCAAACCATCCGTCACGGCTGGTGGGCGGGGCTTCATCATGCTGCCATTCTGGCCCCTCCCATATCCTACCGAAACCAGGAAGTTAATCTGTCGGCGCTGAGTCAGAGTGAGACGGGCGGTCAGAATGCAAGGCGTGTCTACAGGTCAGGGGCGAGCCTCAGAGAGCAGGGCGGATCTTCAACATCTGTGAGGGCAGGGCTACAGCACGTCACTCCTCCGCACCCATGGTGCATTGCAGTAGGCGACATGGAGACAAAGGGGAAGGGCCTCTATATCGTCATGTTTATGCTTAAGCAGGCGTACGGACAAGCGTATGAGTGTTCGTTTAGGCAAATGCGAGTGTGTTCATGTAAGCACGAGTGTGTGTTTGACTTTGTGCATCTATGTAAGAGTGTGTCCATGAGTGGGTGTTTTAGGTCTCCAGAGAGTGCAGTTCTACGGCTGTCCCGTGGGCCATCCACCAGTCTTCTATAGGTTGTCTGCTGAGGGATCGCCAGCACTGGAGCCGGACTGGGCCCGCTTGATGTACAGATTCAACAACTTCAACTGGAGAGAGAACAGGGCGGGGACAGTTACAGGGTTGTCTCCTGATGCGCCAGTATAAAATTAGCGGAGTCGTTTTTTTTCAGTTATTATAGATGCTGTTGGAAGAGAGCTAATGGGTGTGGTTAGCCGAAAGTGGGCATGGCCACTCACCTTGCTGCCAGTCAGCTGGTTAAGGTGAGGTTTTAGTTCCTCTCCTATGACTGCATAGAGGGCCACCAGACAGAATACACAAGCCTTCCTCACACTGCTCTCAGAGTTGTCATAACCCTGCAGAGCATGACATAGATACCAGCCGTTATTTACATGACAGGCATTATAGCCGTGCATAAAATAATAAATGGGTTACAGCCCTGCATAACATAGTGGGTTATAAATGTGAATAACATGTTGGTGTGTTTGTGTGAGTGTTACCTGAATGAGTCCAGGGACTATCTCTGGCAGCATGCTGTGGAGTCCTTCACGGGGAACCCTCTCTATAACTTTAGTCTGCATCTTGATGGCCGCCAGGTTAATGGGGTAGTCGGCTGACTGGATGATGGGACACAACACCTTGATACACTGGTCTGGACTGATGGATGACGCTAGCATGGCCGCCGTCTCCTCTGCAGCACGTACCACCTATACATAGGAAAATAACAGGGTTACAGAACCACAGCTCTAATGACTGTTACATACACAAGAAAATAACAGGGTTACAGAAACACAGCTCTAATGACTGTTACATACACAGGAAAATAACAGGGTTACAGAACCACAGCTCTAATGACTGTTAAATACACAGGAAAAAAACAGGGTTACAGAACCACAGCTCTAATGACTGTTACATACACAGGAAAATAACAGGGTTACAGAACCACAGCTCTAATGACTGTTACATACACAGGAAAATAACAGGGTTACAGAAACACAGCTCTAATGACTTAAATACAAAGGAAGAACAGGGTTACAGAACCACAACTCAAATTACTGTTACATACACAGGACATAAACAAGTTAGAGAACAAGAGCTCAAATGAGAGATTATACCAGTGTGTGTGTGTGTGTGTGTGTGTGTGTGTGTGTGTGTGTGTAATACAGTGTGTACAAAACAGTGTGCGTGTAGGTGTTACACAGGGAGTGTGTGTTACAGAGTTTGTAGTCATAGTTTTCAGTCATGTGATTGTTCTGACAGCCTGGCTGGAAACATAGTTAAAACATGGCGGCTAACACTGGGAATTCTATGGAGCTAGTGCACAAGCTTGTCAAAATGTCTGCTTTTACAGCCTATAGGTGTTTAGGGGCACCTCACAAAACATGAAAAACAAAGGTATGCAAACAAAGTCTTAGGCACTTGTGACTCACTGTGTTATTTACATGGTTAAAAACAGTGACAGCCCTGCAGGACCTGAATCTAGGAATGAGTACATACACCTTGTGGAGAAGCAATCCCCTTACACACACTGCTACCAAAATGAAAGCTACCAAAGTACAGACAGCTATCTGTACATTCTATCAGGGTGGGTCAACAATGCAACTGTTTGGGAGATGAACGAGAATAAATCCTTCATTGTGAAAGCGAAGTTGAGTGCTAATTTACCTAAATGACCATTGGTTCTATGGGTGGTCAGTGTAGCGTAGTGCAGCCAGTATAACACAGAACCTTGTGACAAATGTACCGGTAATATAAACGTTCTCCCAATGTCAGGTAACCCACTCCTACTATTAGAATGACCCACCAATGACAGCCTGGGTTGCTGTGGAGAAGGTTGGATTGGTGTGATTTTCTCCTGTATTAACATTGTTATTAACTTAGCTAACACTATATGTTTAACAAGAGAGGTTTAGCTAGCCTCACTAACGTTCGCTAGGCCATGGGAATTGGCTGCGTTGGTGCAGACGAAAACAGACCATGTCATTCATTACAAGAATTACATGTAGATATGATTGCAAATACAATATATATGCAGTTAGCGCATCCAATGGAACCGTAACCATCTGGCATTTAGTATGACAAGAATAACTATTAAAAGTATTACAGTTAAAGTTGAGTTGTCGATATTGGGCAATAGATACGGTTTTGCCCGTTAAGTGGGCGTTCCCAAATGCCGTGACGACACGTGTAAACTATCAATATTAACACAAAGAGTGTGTGCTGGTACCTCTTTGTGTGGATCCTTGTGGGCCTCCAGGGCTTTCATAATCGTGAGTTCAGCGTAGTTCTTAAACCTCCAGGGCTGGTGGCTCAGGATCTCCCTCAAAACACGCAAGGCCAGAGCCCTGATCACATGCTGCAGGGAGGGGAGAGACGCGTCAATTGCTCCAAAAGATGAGGTATGTTCAAGAAGGTTTATCGAGAGAACAGTAAGACAAAAAATTCTGAATGACACAGGTTACATCTGGATCATGTTGAGGTCCCGTGAATCAGTCTTCGCAAATACAAAACCACTGGATCGGAGAACTGATTGACTATGTCTCCCGGCTGGCCTGGGAACGCCTCGGTGTCCCCCCGGAAGAGCTAGAGGAAGTGTCTGGGGAGAGGGAAGTCTGGGCATCCCTGCTTAGACTGCTGCCCCCGCGACCCGGCCCCGGATAAAGCGGGAGAAGATGGATGGATGGATGGATCGGAGAACGATGCATGTCAGTGAATCAGTGCATCCCTAGCTTGTGTTTTTGTTGTGGGTGTGTGTTCAGTGTGTATTTCCGTTGTGTGTGTGTGTTAGGTGTGTGTACCTCTCTGTCCCCGAGTGTCTCCAGTAGTAACAGGAGGATGGTTTTGAAGTGCTCATCCCAAGAGATCTGCAGTGTGTTTTCACGAATCAGCTTTAGGAGCTCACACAGAGCCGCCTTCCTCTCCTCCACACGCTCGTTGTGATTGGACAGCTCCTTCAGAAGCTCAGACACCAGCTCCGATTGGTCAATGCTGCTGTCTGTGAGGGGCAACAGCAAATACAGGTTGATACAGATACTGATTGCCAATGTGTTGCGTGGAAATTCTTGCATTGATGTATACTTGGTCGTCCTATGTATGAATGAGTTACTAGTTAAAGATGCTGAGAGGGATCTGGTGTTTGACTAAGAGACATCCTTGACCGGCACCAGAGGATTAGAGGGTTACTCGTAAATCAGTAGATCTGCATAACAATTTAGTGTCTCTGTTGATTGTCCAGACATTGTGTCTCCTCAGGAGTTGAGAAGGATAAGGTGGGGGGACAGCCAGCCTATGTTACACAAGACAGATGGGCAACAACTTACCACACCCCTTTTAACTGTAATAAATACGGATTGTTCATGTTTGGAGTCAGAGACTCCTCGGACGATTATGTTTGTAAGCGTTTGACGCGTCTCTCTTATTTGCAAATAATATTAATAAACTGTTGATTGTGCCAAGAGAATTTTGTCTCGGTTTCTTACTCCTTTAAGAGTGTCGATCGATGGAATTACCATCACAATGTACGAGTGTGTTGCGTGTATGTACGAGTGTGTTGCGTGTATGTACGAGTGTGTTGCATGTATGTACGAGTGTGTTGCATGTATGTACGAGTGTGTTGCGTGTATGTACGAGTGTGTTGCGTGTATGTACGAGTGTGTTGCGTGTATGTACGAGTGTGTTGCGTGAACGTTGGGGTGAGCTGTGTGTATATTGGGGTGAGCTGTGTGCACAGAATATTGGGGTGCGCCCTGGGTGCATTGGGGTGCGCTGTGTGTACCGTCAGTTTGCTGGTCTGACTCATCCAGCGAAGAATCTTTGAAACTGTGTTTGAAAGGGGAGTCGGTGAATGGGTCTCTGGATCCCCGGGGAGAAGAGGAGAGCAGGGGAGTGTTGAGGAGAGACGTCTTGTTATCTAGAGCAGTACGGCCTCCGTCCACCTGGTCAGCAGCAGTACCACCACCCTGAGAGAGACAGGGGTCACGACAGGGTGAGCCGGCCGACTGGTGAAGGTTATTTAGACGGACATAGAAATGCTGCCATCAACCGTGCGCCCTCACACGCAAACACAGATTTCCGATTAGGTTTCGGCGATTCTATGGAGTACAATGATGTTGTAGCCTGACAAATTATTTGTCCAACAAAACGTTTTGATCATAGATTTTCTTTTCTTGACGAGTCGGGAAAGATTTTGCCATGACGGGATGCCACGGAAAAATAAACACAAGCGAATCACCGGTGCGTATATGTATATATGAGAATTGACAGAGTATGAATAATGAGGACAAGGAGCTGCCATATGTAAGACGTCATGGCGTAGGATTCAAACAGACCTCCTCTCCTTCTCTCCGCCTGACCGGCTCGTTCATGTCCTCCTGGCTGCGGACGGAGAAGTTCTGGATGGCCTCGGTAACACCTCTCAGACTGCTGTAGATGTCCTCGGAGTTCATGTTCTCTGTGTCGTAGTCAAACGCACTGCACAAACAAGCGCATCAGTTATCGACGCCACTTTAACATACTCAAATGTGTTCTGAGGGCTGAATAAATATAATTGGTTCGTTAGAACACCCAATCAAAACGGAGAGTAGGCGGTGCTCATGAACATTTCAAGCTGGATCGAAAGAACAAGTGGATGTTATCTAGACCATAGGTCTTCAACCCACTCCTGGGGACCCCCCAGTCATTCAACAGTTTATGTTTTGCCCTGAAATAGCTCACCTGATTCAACAAGTAAGGGCTTGTTAATTAGTTAAAAAGTTGGGGGTCCTCAGGAGAGGGTTGAAGACCTGTGAGTCCAAAACCTCACTGAATGTCAGCTACATTACATCACATTTAGCACGCAATTAAGTAATGTTGTTTATTATTCACTCTTTCACAGAAGTGTTCATGAGCACCGCCTCCTCTCCATTTCGATTGGGTATTCGCCACAGACAGACAGAGACACACACACACACACACACACACACACACACACACACACACACGTACAGCTATCCTCATGGGGACCAGAAAATAGAAATTGCATGCTCCCTTGCCCTAATCTTAACTCTAAACCTAACCCTAACCCTAACCTAACCTAATCTAACCCTAACCCTGAACCTAACCTTAACCACAATAAAGTAACATTCATACCTCAAGGATGTAATGTCTAACCTTAACCCTAAACTTAACCAACAACGAAAGTTTGACCCTAAACCTAAACCCTGAGCCGAAAATTTACTTTTGCCTCACAGGGACCGGCAAAAGGTCCCCAAGAGTCAAATTTTCTCTGGTTTTACTATACTCATTGGGACACACACACACGCGCACGCACTTCATCCACACACACTGTATGGGTGTTTACCTGGGTGAAGGTGTGTTCTGTGATGTGTTGGTGGGAGAGGTGAGGGGGCTGGACCAGCTGGCGGGAGAGCGTGGCGTGTGACGTGTCAGAGGGCTTCCCATTGGAGCCTGGAGAGGAACACACAGTATCATGAGATGCACGAGTACCTCAGGCTGGTCAGAAACCTGCGGTCTACAACCCCACTACCCCAGGACTAACACCCTGGGTATACAACCCCCCTACCCCAGGTCTAACACCCTGGGTATACAACCCCCCTACCCCAGGACTAACACCCTGGGTCTACAACCCCACTACCCCAGGACTAACACCCTGGGTATACAACCCCCCTACCCCAGGACTAACACCCTGGGTCTACAACCCCACTACCCCAGGACTAACACCCTGGGTATACAACCCCCCTACCCCAGGACTAACACCCTGGGTCTACAACCCCACTACCCCAGGACTAACACCCTGGGTATACAACCCCCCTACCCCAGGTCTAACACCCTGGGTTTACAACCCCACTACCCCAGGACTAACACCCTGGGTTTACAACCCCACTACCCCAGGACTAACACCCTGGGTTTACAACCACACTACCCCAGGACTAACACCCTGGGTTTACAACTCCACTACCCCAGGACTAACACCCTGGGTTTACAACCCCACTACCCCAGGATTGGGTCTACAACCCCCCTACCTGTTTTTCTCAGGTGGTTCTGGTTTGGTGTGGGTTACCTGTGCAGCGTTGCCGGTGTTCCTCAGGTGGTTCTGCAGTAGTTTGGTGGCTCCGTCCTGGAAGGTCTTGGGCAGGGCTGCCAGCAGCATGGTGAACTCGGGAGTGTTTAACTGGAACAACGAGATCAGAACCGACTGGGCCGCCTGGAACACACAAACATGCAAATCACTATCTGTAGCAATTCGTCAATACAGCCAATAGTCAGCCAATAGTCAGCCAATAGTCAGCCAATAGTCAGCCACATGCAGCACACCAAGTGTGTTTGTGTGCGCGCGTGCGCACGTGTTTGCATAAAATACCTTCCTGACATCGGAGCTCTTTGGTTCTGTGGTCCAGGTGATGATGCGGGACACAGCCAGGCGCGTCTCACTGGAGTTGACAAAGTCCCGAGGCTCCATCTGCATTGTCAATGTCTCAATGTACTTCAGAATGGCCACTTTCACCTGGACACACACACACACACACACAGTATAAAAGTGAGACAACCTATTCCCAAACACACACGCGGTCAGGGGTGACATCTGCCAGGGTGGCTGGGGTTCATCCCAGGGGTTCCGTAACACTGAACTTGATCTAGTTCTAGTTGGACCAGGTCAAAGATATTCAGCAATGAATGAAGAACAGTGGTTGTTTCAGTTAGACATCTGCAACAAAAAAGCAGGCGCTTATGTCTTATGAAGGCGTGGTCATACAGCTATTATGGAGGGGTGGGGGGTATTGAAAAATTATTTTAAATGAGAGCCAACATACAATTTCATCCACATTCTCGAAATGTCTTCACTTAATATCAGATTGTCCTTTGTCTTCCTCTCTCTCTTCCTCTCTCTATTCAAAAGCACCTCATCAACCACCTGCTCCTTAGCGTGCGCGTCATAAAATTGCTTCCCCCTTAGCGCACTGACCTGGGAAGATTGGTTCCAGGCTGCGACCTGCTCGTTCAGAGAGCAGCAGGCGTGGCGCCTCAGGGCTCTTGTGGCAGGGGGGAGCAATTTAACGTTGCGCAGCGTGGCCCTCGAAGCAGGGGGAAGCAATTTAACGTTGCGCCGCCCGCAACACGTTCCCCTCCTCTCCACTTGCTTAGAGAGAGAGAGGAGAGCACCGCGTCAGAGAGGGAGGGGGGGAGGGAGGTAGAGAGGGGAGGAGAAGGAGAGGAAGTCAGGGTGAGAGGGAGGTTAGAGGAGACACCGCAGAAAGGAGGGCAAAATGAAAAGATGGACGAAGGGTGGAAGAGAATAGAGGAGAGGACAGACAGACACACAGGGACAGAGAATAAGGGTATAGATCAACCAGGAAGAGGGGTGTGGAAGGAGACCAGGGGAGGGGAAGGGAGAAGGGGTGTGGAAGGAGATCAGGGGAGGGGAGGAGGGGTGTGGAAGGAGACCAGGGGAGGGGATGGGAGAAGGGGTGTGGAAGGAGACCAGGGGAGGGGATGGGAGAAGGGGTGTGGAAGGAGACCAGGAGAGGGGATGGGAGGAGGGGTGTGGAAGGAGACCAGGGGAGGGGAAGGGAGAAGGGGTGTGGAAGGAGACCAGGGGATGGAAGAAAGAGAGAAGGAATAGCACAGCCAGGTGAGGGGGCGAGAGTGAAGGAAGCGGGAAAACAGGATAGAGGATAAAAGGGAGGCAGCGTAGGAAGGGGGAGGTGAGGCGGGCTCAGACTGCAGTGGTTAGCGGGTTTAATTGGATGCGTGTCAGTTACTATCCAATCAGAGTCCAAGGATTGGGTGGGTGGTGATGGGGGGCGGAGCAAGTGTTAAACAGCCGTGAGGTCAGAACAGTAGTTACCGTTGTTACTAAGACAGTAGTTACCGTGGTTACTGAGACAGTAGGGCGAGTCTGGCAACCGAGGTCGTCCCTGCCTTTTAACCCTCCCTCACCCCTCACCCCTCTCACTCCATCTTCCCTCTTTGTCACTTCTCCCTGTCAGCATCTTTCTTCAAACACTCAATGTCCAGGTTATCAGGTACAATAACCTGTTCACAAAAATGGATCACCGCCAGGCAATACTGAGAAGCCGTGGCTTTATTGGCAATGCAGCCAGACTCCTTCGGGGATTTCAGTTTTTATTTGATTGAACATCAGTTAGAATGGTTGAAACGAGTGACCTAACTTTGACCATGGTGTGTCCTTCCGTGCCGTGTCTAGGGAAAACCACAAACCGGGCAAACCACAAAAAACATCCAGTCAGCTGAAGTCCTGTGGCAAAAACAGCTAACTGACGAGAGGAGGCCACAGAAAACATGTCTTATTGGACAAGCTGCCTCCAACACTGGAAAACTGAGGAGCAGATAAACATTCCCTAGTCTGAGGAATCACAGTGCATCCTGAAATCTCCACAACACAACATGGAACTGGCAGTTTGGAACAGGAATATTCCAGTGCCCAGTATTAGATGGATGTACCAAATGTGTCCTTGTTTTACTATCCTTACGGGGACTTATGGTGTCCAGTACAAACATTTCCCTAAACCTAACTGTAAGCCCCCCCCAAAAAACAAACCCTAAACCTACCTCGAACAACAACCTTAACTGTAGCTTACACTCTAAACCTCTAAGTCGAAAATAGCCTTTTTCTGCAAGGAGATCAGTAGAATGTCTCCATTAGATAAACATTTCCTTGTTTTAATATCCGTACAGGGTCTTTTTGATAACTTGATCCTCAGGTGGACAGTAAAACCTGTAAATTCTCTCTCACCCAAACACAAGACAAAAACGCACAAACAAGACAAAAACGCACAAACAAGACAAAAACGCACAAACAAGACAAAAACGCACAAACAAGACACAAAGAGCTGTGTACCTTGAGGTTGGGTGTCTGAGTCTGGTCCACAGTGAACCTCATGAGAATAGTGAACTGAAGGTCATTGGGGAAAGACTCTCTGTAGGGGATATAATATACACAAATGCAATATATATGGAAATTGAAACACACACTTTAAAGGCTCTAAAAACTATTTAAATTTAACTGTTTGTGCATATAAGGAAAAAACTACTTAGTAGATTTTTTCTTTCGTGAATTAAAGTAGCACACAAATTAATCTAACAACACAGTAAAAGCAGAAGTTTGCTAAAGACAAGAAATGAACAATTCAGTGAATAACAGGTTGTTGAAGAGATCAATGTCCTATCAAACACCAAGTTCCCATTATAGATGAATAATAACATGAGATAAACAGGATTAGCAGACTCTTAATGCATGGGTAATTACTGTGGTAACGGGACATTATATCTAAAAAAACATCTCTAGTAGCAGATTGATTGAACCTCAAAACAGACATCATTACCTGGTCCGCCAATGACAAAATGTATCTGAATTTGAGGATGTGCTAATATTCTACCTTGCTGATAACCTCAGTCAGCTTTGCAAATAAAGTCAGCTTTTCCAACCTAAAGGAATCGCTAGAGCGCGGTGAGAAAAGGAAATCCCTGCTGATGATGTCAACACACGGGATAGATACACATGCGGCACACACTGACCGTGTGACATCCAGTGCTTTCTGGACCTTGGCCTGCACGGAGCCCAGCAGATCAGCTCCCATCTTCTTCAAGAGCTGGGTGAGCAGAACAAACAGCCAGTCCTGGAGGTCCTCTTTATGCACCAGGATGAAGTCCACCAGAGTCTCTAAGAACATACTGAACACCTGGGGACACACAGAGGGGGTTACATACTTAGATGAGGTTTACACACACACACACACACACACACACACACACACACAGACACACACAGACACACACAGACACACACAGGACTACATAAAGAGGCATTAGGGGTACTATGGGAGTGTGGGGAGTGGAGAGTGAGAGGTTGTGGGGAGAGGAGACTGCCATACAGGAGAAAACCAAGTTTCTGAATAATCAAAGAACCAACCATCAACCAACCAACCACCCACCAAGCACGCAACATTCATCTCTTAACCATCATCCGGCCATCCATCAACCCACCAACCAGCCAATCACCCTTCCCTCCATCCATCCATCATCAACCAACCAACCATCCACCACATCTCTCAACCATCAACCAACCAACCATCCACCACATCTCTCAACCATCAACCAACCAACCATCCACCACATCTCTCAACCATCAACCAACCAACCATCAACCAACCAACCATCCATCAACCAACCAACCATCCATCAACCAACCAACCATCCATCAACCAACCAACCATCCATCAACCAACCAACCATCCATCAACCAACCAACCAACCATCAAACAACCAACCATCCATCAACCAACCAACCATCCATCAACCAACCATCCATCCATCCATCCATCAACCAACCAACCATCCATCAACCATCCATCCATCCACCATCCATCCACCATCCATCCACCATCCATCAACCAACCAACCATCCATCAACCAACCATCAACCATCCATCCATCCATCCATCAACCACCCATTATCCATCCATCCAACCAATCACTTAGTCACTCCAGTCAGCATGCAACATTATGATTACCAATTCAAAATATTTAGTATTCACTAAACACACATGCGAATTGGCTGTCGCCTGCAACAGAGCAGGGACGCAGGCACCAATCACAGGAGGGTGTGATGTCATAGTGATGTCACAACTCTGAGCAATGACATCACTGGGCTGATTAGTGAGTGAGTCTGCGGTTGCCTTGGAAAACACTAAATTGGCAGCTCCCTTCAGAAACGGCCATTCATCAGATTCATTATTTAATCAATGAATTCAAAAAGTAGTCTCCAATCAGATTAATGGTTAGTGTCACAACCACACAAACGTTAATAAAACGTCAATAGAACGTAAAATAAACGTTGTCCAGACTTACTCTCTAGAGAGAGTTCCAGAGGGGAGGCATGGAGGAGAGAAACAAACAACAGTTAGCATCCTGGGAAATACACTTACACAGACACACACACACACACACGTGAACATATGCTCGCAGAGTACACATGCTGCTTTTTGAGTACCTGGTGGTACCTATCTGAGGACCTGTAGGTGAAACGGTGATATTGTGCATTAATGTGACGACACACTCACAAGGACTACCAGCCTCTTATAAGAACCACTCCAGATCCTTATAGGAGTCTCTCTGCTACACTCCAGAGAGAGGATGGGAGACGAGAGGAGGGAAAGAGGAGAAGAGGAGGAGAGGAGACAAATGAAGAAAAAAAGAGAGCTACTCACAAAGGGAAGACTGAGAAATGGGTAAGGGAGACCGAGGGGAGAAAAGGGAAGGGTAAAGAGAGGGCAGAGGGGAAAGCGAGATAGGAGACAGGAAGAGGAGAACAGGGAGAGGAGAACAGGGAGAGGGAGGGTAAAAGAAAGGCGTGACAGGGAGGTGTACCTTGAAGGAGGCTGAGCTTATACCGGATTCTGCGGTTCCATAGACCCTAGATCCGGATTCTCGCTGAAAGTCACAACCGGTACCGTCAGACGAAGAGGCGGGGAGGGGGAACACACACCAGCGTGTGTATGGGGGGGGGGGGGGGGGGGGCGGGGGACACACACCAGCGTGTGTACGGGGGGGGGAGGGAGGGGGAACTCCATACAGAAACAGGAGTAGGGGCGGGCCGTTAAAGGTGGGGCAAATCGAGGCGGGCGGGGTTAGTCAGAAAGAAGGGGGGGGGGGCTGCGAAGATGGCGGTGAGTGTGCGCGCGTGTGCGGTCAGTGTAAACATACATGGACCACGCAGGGAGGTAGAGGGAAGGAACTGAAGAGAAACGCGGCGAGCACAACCACCAGATTGGCTGATGAACAGTGAGAGAGCAATCCCATTGGCCAGCGGAAAGTGTGAGGTCACCACAGACTCAGGCGTGCCATGCCATTAGAATCCAGTCAGCTACTGCCACACGCAGCGCATGCCTGTGTGTGTGTGTGTGTATTAGTGTCCGTGTGTGTGTTACACCTGTGTGTGTTAGTCTGTGAGTGGGTGTCAGAATGTTTGGAAACCCAAGTGTCATTTTGGCAGAATCCGGTACCCAGAATAAATGCAGGTGTATAAACAGTGTGTGTGTGTGTGTTTGTGTGTGTGCTGAGAGAGAGAGAGAGAGAGAGAGAGAGTGAGTGTGTGTGTTTACCTGTGCATGCAACCATACCTTACTATGGGGGTCTGCAAACATTCTGGTGAAGATCTCACACAACCTCTTTAACTCCACACGACTGTTGATTCACAAACACACACACACACACACCAAGTTAGACAAAAACGAATACACCTATGCTAGCATTTACGGATTCCAATGTACAGTTTACAAAAGTCACTGACAGGCTGCCAGGAGAAACCCTGCATTGTGATAGGCTGACCTGAGTGTCCGTTGGTTCTTCAGTAGAGCCTGTAGACCCAGTAGACCCTCCTTCCTCTCGGACCAGTTAGCACTGGCACAGCGGTTCAACACCTGGGCGACAAAGGGTCAACCACACTGTGAAAATCTCACTTCTAAAGGGTTAGGGTTCAGTTAAGTTTCATCCCAGTAATGTTTCTGACACGTCCTACAAATCGTCCAGCATTTCACAGAGAACCCTAGTACAACATCCAGGGGAGGGCAGGCCTCTCTTGCCTCGGCTAGGGTCAGTGTTCCTGACTACCTCACCGGGAAGGTATGGTCAAACATTTTATTAATGGCGGAGATGAGAGGCGAGAACCACTGCTCACATAAAAGACTACAGCCACCCAGGCTATGGTCTGTTCATACTGCAGCCGTCTGGCAGATGTTACCGGAGCATCAGGGCACATACTTCCAGACTGAAAAACAGTTTTCACCCCCAGACCATAAGGCCCCTCAACCAGCAATACTGATCTATTGACCAAAGGAGCACTTCATATAACATATTCTCTGGTCACTTTTTATATACATTCAATGTACATCAGCACATTTTAATGTATCCATTTATAGGCACAACAACACTGATATTTATAACATTTAAGATTTATTTTCATACTGTCCATAATCGCATTTTTACATTCTCTGGAATTGCAGCTCGTATCTATTGTTATGTATATATTTTTTTTATTTTTGCTTTACATATTTCTTAATGCTTACTGCGTAGATGTCGCGTGCCATGTCCCAAGAATTTCACAGTGCAGAAGGACGCCATGTTATTAGATGCATCGGACAAATAAAATCCCTTGACTTTGACTAAGGACACAAACGCGCGTTTCAACTCTGCCAAATTCCACCAGAATGATCCTCAAGAGTTTTGGCACAACGTTCTATGGACAGACGGGTCGAAAGTAGAACGTTCTGGGACATGTTCTGTCTGGCAGAATCCAAACACGGCATTCCACAGCAACAACCTCACACTGACAGTCAAGCACGGTGGTGGTGTCCTGCGACCCGGAGAACCCCCGTCAGTTTGCTTTTAACCAGACGGCAACGACACAGCGGTTTAGCGGCGCTTCAAGTGACCGGGAAAATAAACAATTTAAGCGCAGAAGACGCCTACAGGCCAACGGTCAAGCCGTCACATTCTCTGACCTCGGCCACATCTTCGGTCTGTCTCATGTACGTCGGGATGGCGCCCCCGTTCCGGGAGCTGTAGGAGCGCTCGGAGCAGGCGCTGGACGCGTCACTGTTAGCGTCGTCGTCTGAATACATCCCGTAGTTCTCATACCGCCGCCGGGCTGGCTTCTTCTGCAGGGAGAGGAGAGGAGACAGGAGGTGGAGGAGAACGACCGGGGAGAAACACACTTTACATAACATGTACACATACCGAAATGCCATGGACAATTCACACACGCACACTGGCACGCACGCACGCACACACACGGCAGGAGTTGGAGATGCTGACCTTAGACCGCATGTCTCCCAACAGCTGAGAGCGTTAAACAGAGGAACCAGGGGTTAGTCACAAAACAATAGTTAGGTGCTGTGGTACCCAGAATGCTTCAGTGGGGACCACGTTCTCTTGGAACAGGATCATGGGCTGTTAGTTGGTTAAAAACCTAACGACAGCACATTATAACCTGTACATTTAGATTTTTATATCAACAGATAACCGTCATGTTCTTCACATTTCCACTCGTCAAAATGAAAAGAACCCCAACTTGGAATACCACTGAATTGTGTCTGTCCGTCATCAAGCCACGAAGGAGACAGATCCAGAGAAAGGGAAGGTAAAAGCTGTGTGTGCGTGTATCAGTGTGTGTGTGTGTGTGTGTGTGTGTGTGTGTGTGTGTGTACCAGGGCGTCAGCAAGGGCCTCTTCCACGTCCGACCCGGTGTTGAGGACCCTCATGGCACTGACAGACGACGACAGGCGACTGGACTGGCTGATACTGTATCCTGAACCTGGGCCGGCGGGGGAGCGTGGGAGAGACCAACACATAAACACGTCACCGATGAAGACAAGCACACGACATCACCCACCCGTATTCAACTGCCCACCCCACCTCCCGCCCGCCTTCCTGGTGGCGACAGAACTGACACATGACCACAGGACCGTGACCTGCCGGGTTAAGCATGATGGGAGGAAACAAAACAAGCAAAGATGGAGGACGCCGTGCAGAGGCGTGTCTGAGCCGATGGGGGGCGGGGCTAGAATCAAGAAATACGCGAGTAAAAGCAGGAGACAAATGTCTGTTCGGAATGGAGTGAGTATGGTTGGTCGTGGCAACTGAACGGATGGTGGAAGCATGCGTTTTTCCCCGAACGAAGCGTATGGTCCAGGAAAAGAAGAGAAATAATAAACTCAGGATGGGTTTCACTTTGAACGAAAAGCAGAAGAAAAATGGTTTTTGTGTACAGGGAGTGTTACACAGAGATATAAAGGCCTGTGGATGGACAGGGTGAAGGAGAAGGTACTCATCGTTCACCTGTGGCCCCTAAAGCATCAGCGGAATGAAGAGCTCCAGTAGAGCGAGAGTAGTGCCGTGACGCTGCAACCACACACACACACACACACACACACACACACACACACACACCCCCTTGAACGTTAGAATTCACACACTGTGTGTGTATGCAAGAGAGACCCAGAACCATACAACAACCTGTCTGTGTGCATCTGTGCGAGATACATACTATATATATTTGGGTATGAATGGATAGTTTGTTGTGTGTGTGTGTGTGTGTGTGTGTGTGTGTCCGCACGCATGGATAGTTTGTTGTGTGTGTGTGCATGGATAGTTTTTTGTTTGTGTGTGTGTGTGTGTGTCTGTGTGCATGTATAGTTAATTGTGTGTTTGTGAGAGAGATTAGTAACCCTGTTAAAGTCCGGTCCTGCTTTCCTAAAGGGTCTCTTTAACGTGACCAGTATGAGGAATCAACTGTTTTCATGACCAGTCTGGCTTCCTCTCATGATACATTCCAGTTTATATTCTAGCGAACATATAAAAAAGCAGAGAGGACAACCCAAGTCCAGCTAGGATTGTTTTTTCCCAAAATCCTGTTTTAGTTTTCCATACTGATTCAAGTTGATTCAGAGCTAGTGTAACAGTGTGTGTGTGTGTAACAGTGCGTGCCTGTGTGATATGGTGATACCCGTGAACACGCGTGTACACCCTATTTGTGTACACGGGCGTGCCATCTTTGTGTGCATGCAACCTACACACGCGCGTGTTACTCACCCAGGGGTGTAAAGGAGCGCACAGGGCTGGTGTCTCTGCTGCTCTCTCTGCTGGCCTCTCTACTGCAACCCTGACTCATACTGGGCCGAGGGATACGACTGCCCCGAGCTACGATGACACGGTCCCGGGGCGGGGGGGGGGGGGGCAGGGGGGAGGCAAGGGAAAGAAGGGAAAGGGAAAGAGGCAGAGAGAGAGTGAGAGGAGAGAGATAGAGAGACAAAACAAGAGACACAGAGTAAGGTTAAGAGAGAGAGACGAGGAAACAACAAGGCAGAAAAAGAAAGAGAGAACCCACGGAGACAGAAAGAGAGAACCCACGGAGACAGAAAGAGAGAACCCACGGAGACAGAAAGAGAGAACCCACGGAGACAGAAAGAGAGAACCCACGGAGACAGAAAGAGAGAACCCACGGAGACAGAAAGAGAGAACCCACGGAGACAGAAAGAGAGAACCCACGGAGACAGAAAGAGAGAACCCACGGAGACAGAAAGAGAGAACCCATGGAGACAGAAAGAGAGAACCCATGGAGACAGAAAGAATGAAAAGGTGAGAATGAGACAGAGAGCAAGAGCGAGAGAGGGAGAGAGGGAGAGAGACAGACAGAAAGAGAGTGAGAATAGTGACACAAAAAGGATTGAACAAAAGCCCGGCTCTAGTGGCTCCAGGGTGGGTCTCGGCCCAGAGAAGATGAGTCCGTGGACTGTTGAGACAGTCCTGGAGAGCACAGGACCGCTGGGCTCAGAAATGACACGCACACAACCACCAGACCAACAGGAGGGGGAAATGTGAAGCAGATGAAAGATCAGGGCTTGGGGTGGGGGTGGGGGGGTTGTCTCTGTTTTTATATCCAATAAGCATCAAGCCCATCCTGACTGTTTATTGGGCAGAGCCGGCATCCACACACCAATTAATGTTAATCACACCCTAAGGAAATTGTTACAGGGGAACCAATGAAACTTCAACGATCCTGTGCCTCTTCATGCGCAGGCCAATCGGTTAGAGGGAAGACGCGCATTTTCAATCACGATTACCATGGCAACCCATCACGGCAAATTATCACCAAGACAAAACACACAGGCATGAGGTCGGAGGTTAGAGGAGGATTCTGGGATAATGGGGTGGAGAGCGACAGCCTGACGGTAAAGTAAGCAAAGGCAGGTGGAAGTGGTTGGAGAGAGTAGGCTTGGGCGGTATTAAGACAGTCATAATACAGACCTTGTGGAATCCCGGGACACCAATATCGGCACTGAACATTAGGGGGCACTGTTTCAGCCCCCACACAGCCTCTGTAATGCCTTTATCACACCCACTGTGCCGCCCTGCTCAAATACACTACAATTACAGGCGTTTCCAATACAAAGCTGCATTTGCTTGGCAGCGTTGTGTTGCAGAGGCCAGGGCAGAGCCTTCTGTGTGGGGTCCCAGAGGACTGATGGACACACTGTCTACCTGGTAATTACATTCGCAGATCTAAATCAGCCCCTGATAACAGGGATAGAATGACAACCAGCAGTACTCTGGGTCTCGGCGTAGAGCTGAGAAATAACCAGCACCAGCTCTCCCCGAATCACATGACTGGGCTGCAATTCGAGGACCAACAAGGGGTCAATTAAATCAGAACCCGCATTGCATGGGATGAATATTGGAAATAAAAATAATGCTATAAAATATGGTTATGGGGTTTGAATATATCACCGCCTTAATCGGATTCCCTCCTTCTTGCAAAGATTACATCTTTATTGAATATTTAAACCAAATACAATTCGTATTAAGATTTAAATAAAAAATCTTTCCAGTTTGCACCGTGGTGAAAAGCAATATAAAAATGATATAAAAGATTCTATGACAATAGAATAACTGATCAATACGATTAGGCAAAAGTGGTCTGCATTAATAAGACACTTCTCACTAACATAAAGAGTGGGTAATCTAAAAAAAAAGGAGCCAAACCAAACCCAGCTAAACGGAACTAAAGACTGAAAACAAAAAAATACAAAAAACTGAATTGAGGGTATTCAAAAACCATCCGTGGCTATTCCTACAGACGTAATTAGCTATTCCTACAGACGTAATTAGCTATTCCAACAGACGTAATTAGTTCAATTTCATATACCGCACAAGCCTAGGAGAGAGAGATATTTGAGAGCCATTAAAGAGATGGAGGGGCGGGGGAGGGTGGAGAGAGGGACAGGTAGACATGGGAGGGAGGGATGAGGGCAGAGGTGGAGTTAGCAGGACGGAGTCAGAGAATTCTTACCTCCTCTGCTTGCTCCATTGTAGACAGAGCTAATACTGGAAGGAGCTGAATATGACAAGAGACGGGGGAGCACAGGAGAAAGAAACGGGGTAAAATAGAGAGTTGAGGAAAGGGTTAAAAAAATATACAAAAAGGTTATCGCTGTCAAAGTTGTGGAAGAAAAAACACGGTTAAGTGACCTCGCAGGCCACCAATATGGAGGGCAACATGCGGTTGGTTGGGATTTATCAAGCCGTCAAAAGTGATTTCAATCAGGACAAGGTGGAAAAGGCCAGAGAGAGATGCTAGCAGGACCTGTGTGTGTGTGTGTGTGTGTGTGTGTGCAAACAGAAGCAGGCAAATGGAGGATGGGAGGACTTTATTGGTTTATAAATAACAAAGATTAAGAAAATGCACTCCGCCGAAGTAAAGGCTGGGGCTTGTGGACCTGCTTGGGCAGTGGGTGTTCTACTCACCGACCGACAGGCGGGTGGGGGAGGAGTCTCGTGAACATCCCTGACTGCGAGGGATGCGGCTACGTCTTCCGCCTGTCCCCGCCCCTCCGGCCCCGGCTAGGACCCTCTGGGCTCCAGAACCCAGCGTGCTCAGAGCGGTGCTAGTCAGGACGCGGCCCGGCGAACCACTCCGGCTGCCAGCTGCGAAGACGGAGAGGGGAGGGTTAGACACGCGGACCACACGCTAACACTCCACCGTCCACAGCAGACTCGGGTTAAATACATATTTTGTGTCAAACACTAAAGCAGTTTTTGGCCAATGGCGGTATCTGACCCAGGTGTGGTGACTAGGAAGAACCAGATGAGTGTAGTAACATGGTGAATGGGCTCAATGGGCCTTCAACCGTTTGGATTTAAAAGAGAGACTTACTCTTTTTCTGCAAGAGGTTTATCCTAAATCCTCTCTCCTCAGTGACCGAAAAACAGTTTGTGGAAGTGATTGAGGAACATGACTTTTGCTGGCCTTTTTGGTGGCACCCCAGGCATTGTGGGTAGACCTGGATTCAAACACCAGGCTTCCACGACACAGCTTTACAGCGAGGCAGTGACTGAAAGCGCTGGGCTACTTCGGCGAAGCACCGCGGTTTATGTTGAGGACCATTATATTTCATACAAGTACATTTTTGTGAATGTTCACTCTCCACGCAAACTCTCCTCGATTACCTTACAACTGTTCCCAAAGATGACCAGAGGTTATGGAGGAGGGAGGAGGTCAGGACGTGACAGGGAAAACCCATTTGGCAGCCATTTTGGAATTGTCATAACCTCAACATTGTACTGGCAATAATGCTCAGGGTAATATACCTATTCCCACATAAGGGCAAGTACAATATATATTTCAGTCTGCTTCCACTTTTCCATCACACAGCCCATAATGTATTGTGCTGAATGACAGACTGACACATCCCTATGTGATCTCTTGACAAGATTTTTCAGTCGCTGAAGTGAAATGGACAGAGAGACTCGTGACGAGTTAGAAGAAAAATATTCTGCTTGCCCTAATGAAAACTCAGCACATCCATCTTATTCAGCACGCGCACACACAGAATACACAAACCTTACATACTACACAAACCACGCACGCACGCACCCCTCACCAACCAGTGAGTTGACACTAGCAGTAAGTTACATGAGAACCACACTCCCTCATCAGAGCGGTCCGGTCCGGCAGAACATGCTGCATGCATGTCTGTTTACCTTGCATGTACTAGAATTACCAAAACATTCCCTCGCTGTCTCCATTCCGCTCTCTCTCACCGCCCTTGGGCAATCCATGCACAACCACTGAGTTCTGGAACGCTCGGACACTCAAACGTCTTTCTCCGCGGTGTCCGTCCCTTCATCATCCTCCTCTCCTCCCGAACAGGCTCAAACAGGCCTCAACGTGTGAGTAGTCATGAGAAGGGAGGCAGCCATGCTTGAGTCTGAACTACAAGTCCCAGTATACTTCAGTCAGTGGGGGTGGAGCTTTAGGTGACCAGCACAGAGTGGGTGTTGTGGAGGGTGAGTGAGGAGGTGAGGGTAACAGGTAGTATATGTTAGATTCTTACCACCAACAGGGGTAGCAGACTGAGATCCTGCGTCAATTAGGAGGCAGAGCAGAGAGGGGAGGAGCCGTAAGCCCATTGGTTGGTCGGGGAGCGGAGGCGGGGACAGGAACCGGAAGTTAAACCAGATGAGTTATGGGTGTTAGAGCACAAAGCACCATGGGAATTAGAACACAGAGAGCAATATGGGAGCGTGTTTCCGAGACGAGAAAATGAGAGCGACAACGACCACGCTTTAAATATATGGGGAAATGAAATGCAAACAAATAAATAACTACAGAATAAAGTGTGAAGGCCGAGACACACAGAACCAGCAGTTATGGTCGATGGAAAGACACTAGAGCACTGCACGGTGGGTAGCCAGTGTGTGACATAACAATATTGCGGACGAAGCAAAGCTGCTTCACAATGGAGAAATAAAAAACACTTCAAAGAAAAAATGCTATAAAAAAAAAACACACCATTTTCCTTACACACCCACACCTTACACTGACCCTCCACAGCCCTCTATCCCATCATCCTTAGGGAGTCACTCAAGTCACATGACCAGCCGAAAGTCCCACCTCACAAACAAATCATTGGTTTAGAAAAATCCCACCCCACCGGAACGGAAGAAGCAGAGCACCCACACGGCCAAACCGACCCGCTGCCCCTCTGAACCTCAGTCTGAATGGGAATGCCATTCAACTGAGACAGAGCAAGATCCCTTTTAGACTACATGAGATCACTTAAGATCAGAGAGTTCACGTGGCCAGGGTGTACCTCTGTCTTACAGGATGGTTCAGCTAAATAAAACCACACATTGTTGTCCTTATCCAGTAAGCAGGCTGTGTTTTCTTTTGCCATCTGTCCTTAGGTTATATTTGCTAACGTTTCGTCATTTGTTGCACAAATTCCATTCAAGTCCTGGTCATTTTATTATTACAATCTTTCACACATCGAGCTTAAATGATCTGAAAGTATCTTAACGATACCGTGAAGCTCAAGAAGGTTACATAAATCAAGTCACGCATTTAAAAAAAAAGAAACGTGCTATCGACAGAAACAAGACGCGTTGCCCGCTTTTAAGAATTTGGGGTGGAAACTGTCTGTTCCCTCAACTATGACCTGAAAAACATGCAGTTTGTTACGCTACAGACAAAACAGGTTAAGGAATTTCACAGGTTGGTGACAATGACCTTAGAAGAGATTACTTTAGTCATCCTATGAAGATGTGGTCCATTGACAATGTTACTCCAGTGACATGATGACTGATGCACGGTCACCATCTAACAAATGAAAATAACCACGGTCGGATCCATGATACCGTCATGGTTTAGCCAAGGCCAGCCTATGGTTTTTGCCAGCGGTTGTCAAGAGTGCAGGGGCAAACCTGCTGTTTAAATGCTACAGTTTTTCTGAAAAATATAAGAATGCACGTTTCATGTACGCCATGTCCAAACTGCGCACACGCTGCTATTGGACAAGGCCGACTTATTTCCTGTTGCTTTATTCGGTCATGTTTTGTTTAACTCTATTGGCGGAACTGGACTCTCCACACCAACAAACACACCACCATATTGATGAGACACCAGGCATGCAGAGACCACTTTCAAACACACACTCACACCCACAAAAAAAACATGGTGACCATGAGAGCAATAGAAAGGGTCTGTCCAACCCACTGCAACACACACACACACACACACACACTCACAGAATACCTGCCGTGCAATCAGATTCGTCGGAACCTAAGAGGTATAAAAAACATTTGCAGGAGCTTATTGTCACTGTCTGAGACACCAGAAGTGGCTACAGTCTCTACTCACAGCAAACACACACACTCAAATACACTCACACACACACACACACACACACACACAACAATCAATCAGATATTTTGTGCATGTGAGCAATTTCGTCTTTAAGACTCTAGAACGGACTGAATATTTTGTGTTTCAGGTGTGCGTGCGCATGTGCCTGTCTGTGTGCGAGTCTCCTTACGCTGTGACTGGGACACCATCTTGGTACGGGTGCGTCCCCGGGAGTCCACCTGGCTGACGTTGACTGGCGTGGTGAGAGGCTGCTTGTTCCTCAGACGACCTAAGGTCAGAGGTCGTACTGTTAGATGGCTCCCACGTTCTGAGAAGGAAACCCCACCACCCTCCACTACTAAGAAATAAGCACTAGAGAAGATGAAAGGCACTACTGTATTGGTCCTGAACTACTGTTACATACCACTATACAGCTCCAGAAAAAATTAAGAGACCACTGCAAAAGAGACCTTTTTCTTTCCTTTCCAAAAAAGTTGAAAAAGGAAGGTCTTGAGTGAGGAACAGAAGGGTTAAAATGAAGACACCACTGCAAATTGAACGCTTTTGTTCCTCACTCAAAACTTGAAAGAAAAAGGTGCAGTGGTCTCTTAATTTTTCCCTGGAGCTGTATGTCTACAGCTGTTCCTAACCCTAAACACACACACACACACACACGTTGTCCAGTTTCAAGCTACATTCACGACTACTGTCTTACCATTGACTGACCTGGCCCCTACAGTAAGACACAGAAAGGGAAGGGCAATGTCAGAGGTCAAAGGTGATACAAAATGATGTAGCTAAGCTTACTAAAATATCCCATTATGTCCTCAAATGAAATGCCATTGTTACTGGACAAAATAAACATAAAAGTGGGACTTTCTTCCAGTCCCTGATGTCAGAGATGATTAGTGAAATATGAGATGTTATGAGGCAGGGGGCGCCATGGTTACTGAGTGGCAGGAGTTAACTGCTTCCTGTCCAGGGCCAAAGGTAGGAGGGAGAAAGAAAATCAAGGGAAGCGGGGCGAGGTTTTCAAGACAGGGAGAGTGAAGCAGGAGGAGATGATCTTACCATCCGTTTTATCAGAGGCATCATCTTAGTGGCAGAGAGAGGGAAGGAGAAAGAGAGAAGAGAAAGGGCGGAGTGAGAAGGTGAGAGGACCAAGAAAAGAGGGGAGAAAAGAAGGGGGAGAGTGGCATAGTGTCTGTTTTAGTAAGAGAACATAGTCAAAACAGAGAACCATGCAGGAACAACAACTAGAACAGCTAGCCAACACACACATACACGCGCACGCACACACACGCACAGAGAAAGGCAGGATTGGATGTGAGAGGCAGGCAGTGTATTCAGAGGGATGGAGAGTAGAGCAGCACGGGGCTTGAAAGCAGCAGGAAACCATTCTAGCGTTTAGCCCCGCGACCACGCCTGTGCCTGGGTGATTAATTCACAGACCAAACGACTGACAGCGGAGTGATACAGACAGGTGTCCAAACTACTGCTTGCTTGGTTGGCCGTCTGGTTTTGATCGACAGCTGCCTTACCCAATGAGGAGTAGGAGCCGGGGCTCAGTCTCACTGCCCCCACCTGCCCGATGTGCCGCTGCTTAGCAACTGTTGCTGCATTAACATCCACATCACTACGGGAACGCTGCAGGGAGCCCGACGAAGCCCCGCCCTTTTGACCCACGGGGACTGGGAGGGGGTGAAGGGGAGACAAACACACACACACGTGCAAATAACAACACATCACTTTACTGTACGACAACCACTAACACGACCAGCACAGACTCTCACTACACGATCACAGCCGTGCACATACACCCATACACACAGAAACACATAACTGAATGTGTAAAAAAACAAACATCGCATACACAGCAGGTGGACAAGATCAGGGATGATGTCAGGGATGATGTCGTCAACAAAGGAGAGTTACTGTGTGTGTGTGTGTGTGTGTCTCACCTCTTCCAGGAGCAGCGGACCATTTAGATGACAAAGGACGACTGGGAATGAGAGCAGCAAAACAGGGAAAGATGGGAGAGGAGTGTAGAATTATTTTTGACATCTGAGCCATTTTAAACAAAACAAAAACAACAAACACACACACACGCACGCACGCACGCACACTAACACTGCATGACTGTCACAGGTCAGGGGTCATTACTTGAGGCTCTCCTGGGACGAGGAAGAGGAGCGGTCGCTCTGAGGAAGTGATGCAACACTTCCAGAACTTTTGAGAGACGACTGCAGGCTTTTCTGATAGGATGGTTCCAGTGAGTTGAACAGAACATCTGCCTCCCCAGGAAAATGGTTCCTCAGGCCCCAGTAGGCCCTGGGAGAGGAAGACACAGTGTGTGGGAATCAATGTGAAGGCAAAGGTCTGTGTGTGTGTGTGTGTGTGTGTGTGTGTCTTACTTGCGGGCCTCAACTCGGGCCTCAGCGTCAGCATCAGCAATTCCCTTCTTAATGCTTGCTACCAATACTGCAGTGTGTCTGAGAAAGAGAATGAGAGAAAGACAACATGACCGCGTCCACCATACAACCAAGATTCCATGAGTGTTTGTTGGAGTCCTGTATTTGTCTGCCGGTGTGTATGTGTGTCTGTGTGTGCGTGCGAGTGTGTGTGTGTGTGTGTGTGTGTGTGTGTGTGTGTGTCTCTCACCTCTCCAACGTCTGGGTCTGCCACTCCTGCAGCAGCAAGTCCAAGAACTCAAAACATTTCCTGACGGAGGAAAGAACGTAATTATCACCATAACTACAGTCATTTTCAATTTTTATTTTTGTCATTGCAACCACCATCATCATTAACTACGTTTTTGAAATATTCATTGTCACGCTCACCTTCTAACAGCCACAGATTTACAGGTGCAGTTACTGGTGATTAGAGGAATGAGCCTGGGAACGTGTGTGTGCTGCAGAGAGAGAAATATACAGACATACTGTCATTCTGTCCGTCTGTCTGTCTGTCTAATATACATACATACATACTGTCTGTCTAATATACATACATACATACTGTCTGTCTAATATACATACATACATACTGTCTGTCTAATATACATACATACATACTGTCTGTCTAATATACATACATACATACTGTCTGTCTAATATACATACATACATACTGTCTGTCTGTCTGTCTGTCTGTCTGTCTGTCTGTCTGTCTGTCTAATATACAGACATACTGTCTGTCTGTCTGTCTAATATACAGACATACTGTCTGTCTGTCTGTCTAATATACAGACATACTGTCTGTGGGTGTAATATACAGAATGACAATATGTCATTCTGTCTGTCTGTCTGTCTGTCTGTCTGTCTGTCTGTGGGTGTAATATACAGACATATTGTCATTCTGTCTGTCTGTCTGTCTGTCTGTCTGTCTGTCTGTCTGTGTGTAATGACTGTGTAACAGAACTGTGAGCGTAGACCACAACAGAACTGTGAGCGTAGACCACAACAGAACTGTGAGCGTAGACCACAACAGAACTGTGAGCGTAGACCACAACAGAACTGTGAGCGTAGACCACAACAGAACAGTGAGCGTAGACCACAACAGAACTGTGAGCGTAGACCACAACAGAACAACAGTTCTGAATTTGAGTTTTTGGAACACCATGCCTAAATAGGTAATACTGGTAACTGCTGGTTCAGAATAATTCTGAAAAAAATAATAGGCTTTTGCTATTATAGACACCGGCACCAAAAGGGCCCGGAGGTTTATTGCTCAACCCAGAATGTTTTCAGGGATAACATTTGCTGTATAATAGCAGGTCACATTGTCCAGTGGTTGAAGAACAAAAAACACTGAGCTGTACAGCATTAGATAACAGGACTGTTCTGCTACAGCTGCAATCAACAGCTATAAGCAGTTAGAAAGGGCAAAAATGTAATGTTACAGACCGGGCTATACTCTGAAAGATAATGTTACAGACCGGGCTATACTCTGAAAGATAATGTTACAGACCGGGCTATACTCCGAAAGATAATGTTACAGACCGGGCTATACTCTGAAAGATAATGTTACAGACCGGGCTATACTCTGAAAGATAATGTTACAGACCGGGCTATACCCTGAAAGATAATGTTACAGACCGGGCAATAATATGAAAAACGTTGTAATTGGCCCGGCTATATTCTGAAACATTAACGGAAGTAACAAAAATATTGTATTTTTAAATATATTTGTAAAAAAAAATTGCAGGAAAAAAACTAAACACAGCATAACTGGAGCACAAATGAAGATTTAGCTGGAAACAACAGGGGCCAGGTGTGGTTTAGCTGGAAACAACAGGGGCCAGGTGTGGTTCAGCTGGAGATAACAGGGGCCAGGTGTGGTTCAGCGGGAAACAACAGGGGCCAGGTGTGGTTTAGCTGGAAACAACAGGGGCCAGGTGTGGTTTCCTTGAGACCTGTGTAGACCTTTAGTGTGTCTTAAGTCTCTCACCCGTATGATAAAGCGTATGGCAGAAACCCCCGACGTGGCCATAACCTTGGCACAGTTGGGGATGAGGTTGAACAGTACAGGAAGGATACCCTCGGCTCCATGGTCAAACTTATTACCCAAAACCGTTGACAGGTGGCTGGAGACAAACAGAGAGATGGGTGTTACTTCCCTTTTCCAGTTTTGTCGAGAATGTGAAAAGAAGAAACGTTGTAAGGAACATTTGTGCGAGTGTGCGTTTGTGTGTGTGTGTGAGTATGTGTGTACATCATCTCACACAGTCATGTGGACATTTGACATGATATGGACCAAATGCTATTGTTGATCGCATTCTTCCACGTTACAGGTTTGGCTATGGCCTTAAAAACAAATACCTCAACGCTTAACAGCTTAAGTATCAACTCTGACAGGGTAGAGTTAAGGCCATGGTTTGGGAGATTATAAACATGAAAAAGATTGGCAACCAGAAAGTGTGTCTGTGCAGGTGTGTGTGTGTGTGTGTCTTTGCTTGTGCTGTACTCACGCCACAGTGATGCAGGCCTCTCGTACCACCTGTGATCGGAGGTCTTTAGCGGACAGTTTGAAGGCTCCGTCCAACAGCCTCAAATGTTGGTAGAAACATTCATATTCCGTTGCCCCAGCAACAATCAGAGAGCGGATCTTTTTCATTGAGGCAGCTCTCTGGTCCCAGTCATGTTTGTCATCAGAACAGATCTCTCTGATCTTATTCAGGTTATCCTCCAGGTCACGAGAGGAGTAGATCTGACAGAGTGAAAGAGAAATAGATGAGACCGACAGACAGACAGAGAGAGAGATGAGACCGACAGACAGACAGAGAGAGAGAGAGACCGACAGACAGACAGAGAGAGAGAGAGACCGACAGACAGACAGAGAGAGAGAGAGACCGACAGACAGACAGAGAGAGAGAGAGACCGACAGACAGACAGAGAGAGAGAGAGAGACCGACAGACAGACAGAGAGAGAGAGAGACCGACAGACAGACAGAGAGAGAGAGACCGACAGACAGACAGAGAGAGAGAGAGACCGACAGACAGACAGAGAGAGAGAGAGAGACCGAGACACCGACAGACAGAGAGAGAGAGAGAGAGACACCGACAGACAGAGAGAGAGAGAGAGAGAGACACCGACAGACAGAGAGAGAGAGAGACACCGACAGACAGAGAGAGAGAGAGAGAGAGAGAGAGAGAGAGACCGACAGACAGAGAGAGAGAGAGAGACCGACAGACAGAGAGAGAGAGAGAGACCGACAGACAGAGAGAGAGAGAGAGACCGACAGACAGAGAGAGAGAGAGAGACCGACAGACAGAGAGAGAGAGAGAGACCGACAGACAGAGAGAGAGAGAGAGACCGACAGACAGAGAGAGAGAGAGAGACCGACAGACAGAGAGAGAGAGAGAGACCGACAGACAGAGAGAGAGAGAGAGACCGACAGACAGAGAGAGAGAGGGAGACCGACAGACAGAGAGAGAGAGGGAGACCGACAGACAGAGAGAGAGAGGGAGACCGACAGACAGAGAGAGAGAGAGAGACCGACAGACAGAGAGAGAGAGAGACCGACAGACAGAGAGAGAGAGAGACCGACAGACAGAGAGAGAGAGAGACCGACAGACAGAGAGAGAGAGAGACCGACAGACAGAGAGAGAGACCGACAGACAGAGAGAGAGAGAGACCGACAGACAGAACAGCGAACATTAGTGTTATCTAAAGAGCCTTGGGTACATCACGTGTACACCTTCTGTGTGTGTGTTACCTGGACTGTGGGCACATCAGTGAAAGCTTTGATAAAGTCCTCTTCATCAATGCCCCCAGCTCCGTCCTTAGAAGAACCTGGAAACAGCGAGATCAGAGGTCAAAGTGGTCATAACACTTAGAATCTCAGTCAAGGTGACAGTATACATTATCCAGGCCGGCACTATTTTGATTCAACGACAACATTAATGCTCTAGAATTCGCATAGAATAATCTCGGTTTCCCTTCTCTTCTCACATGAATAAACAGATTATGATGGACTTCCTGCTAGTAATGGGCCTGTCAATCAAAGTTCCCCAGGGGGCAGCTGTACAAAACTGAAGAGGCAAACCATGACCCTTTTGAAGGAGAAAAAGGAGAAAAGGGAGAGGGGAGAGACCGGGAGGGAGAGACACAAATGGGAGAAACAGAGACAGACACCGCAGGGCAAAAAAAAAGTGAAGGGGGAGAAAAGAAGAGTAAAAAGAATGGACATGTTGGCCGGAAAAACGCTGTGAAAATCGCTGCGGTTAAATGAACCTACAGTATATGGGCCACTCCGTTCAAATACTGACCCTATTGGTTGTACAGATTAGCTGCATTTGGCTAACAACACCAGGCTAGCTGCAGTGTGGAAATGGTTACTGGCTGTTGTTTCAGGGCCAAAGCCCAGGGTCACCAACTCTCAGGAGAGCACCAGGACAAAAATGCTGTAACAGCGACATGTACAGGAGGACGGGAAAACGAGGGGGGGCAAGAGGAGGAGGAGGGGGGGACCAGTACTGAGAAAGAAATGTGGAAAAGACCGGCCGTTCATCCTCTTTGTCAAACTTCCACAGAAGCCTAAGATTAAAGAGGGGATTCGTAAAAAAAAAAAAAGTGAGATGGGGCATATTATCATCACAGCCCAGATATGATCATCGCCACTCGTAGGCGTCCGCTCTTCCAAAAAGGAATTACCAATCGAGATCAGCTAGAGGAATCTGACTGATCTGGAACATCGATACAATGCGTCTGAGACATCACTCATGCAGGCCAGATGGAACAGCTGAGGAGAGTGTTGAGGCAGCCAGAAAAACTTGTCCCTCGGTCAGCTCACTCATCAAGCAGACCAGCTTACAAAGCAACTTCCTCTCCCTGCGGTCACGTCGGTCTGTGGTCTTATCGGTCAGTGGTCTTGTCAGTCTGCGGCATAGATGGTGCTTGGTCGGATTGGTCTATGGCCTGGCCAGTCTCTGAGGCTACACTAAGAGAACAACTTTCCTGGATGAATTACAATGTCTAAATGCAATAACCATTCGATGCCTCAGCAGTCATTTTTCCGACGTCAAGACATAGTAATGACATGCATTTAAGGTCGGGTGTTGTTACGCCCTTCCCATTACAGCCACTGATCCAAATTAATATCCGTGAAGGTTTTATTCTGTCTGCTGGTGGGTTTACACGACAGTAGTTCATTAGTACGGACTCATCCTGAAAACCATCTCGGATCCTCCTACCTCCAATCTTGGACAAGGTGGCGCTGGGCCTTCGTGCTGAAGTCTCTGCCGGCTTCTTGGGGACTTTGGGGACTTTAAAGGCTGACTGAGCACGGTTCCCGTCCGTGCTGTCGGCATCGTCCTCAAAACCACGGTCTGAGAGGGAGAGAAATGAATAAAACCATGGTATATATTGTCTTCAAATAACTAGCTCAATGATAATATCGTGACAGTCACTGGAGAAAGAAGAGGTCTAGGCAATAGAAGAGCAGGGTCAGCGCTGATCATTGATGAATAACTGCAGAGAGAGACCATGGGCAACAGGGATAATGTAGGCAATAATTGCCATCGCCTCCCCTATGTAACACACATGCGTGCGTGCGTGCACACACACCAATGACCAACGGAAAAATGACTGACCCACCCTGGGGACATCATGACAAACCAAATTCACACCAAAACAAAACACACAAGCAATCCACAGTGTGGGAATTCCCCCACCATCTATCTCATAGCATGCATCCACCTGTGTAGAGCAGCCCCCAACACACACACACGGACAGACACAGTCACAGACACACACACACACACACACACACACACACACACACACAACTCAGCTGTGCAGCGGAGATGAACGACCCTGATAACGGAACACAGACACACTGTGTTGCTTTGACAACCACTGTGCAGCAGATTATAATGCGCCAAAGCCACCACCCCACACACCAACACACGCACGCACGGACCCAAAGAATGGACACGCACATTCAATGTCAACAGACGGACACCAACACAATAGCAGACATCAGCAGCCTGCACACAGCGACAGACACAAGCCTAGCGGTCTATGGGAACACACGGCGACAGACACAAGCCTAGCGTTCTATGGGAACACACGGCGACAGACACAAGCCTAGCGTTCTATGGGAACACACGGCGACAGACACAAGCCTAGCGTTCTATGGGAACACACAGCGACAGACACAAGCCTAGCGTTCTATGGGAACACAGCGGGCCCAGCCCTACACTCACAGTCACAAATGCTCTTGCAGATGAGGCGCCTCATGCCTCCAGAAGGGCGTGGTTTCGGGGGGCGGCCCCCTCTTCTCAGAACCGTACCCCAACGCACACACACCTCATATACGGGCTGCCCTCAAAACAAGGCTACACACACACACACACACACACACACCTTCCAGCCATCTAAAAACCCACTCCACCCATACCACAGCCGGCATTTTCTCGCTCTCCGCTCCTCCCTCTCTCTATTTTCCCCTCACTCGATCTCTTCTTCCCACCTCATTCCCTCCGCAGTCAGGCAACCAATCAGGGCAGAGGTGACATCATAAAGCAGCAGCCAGTGCGGAGGAAGGGGGCGTTTTTAGTGTGTATGTGTGTGAATAGGAGTGTGTCTGTGCGTGAATATGAGTGTGTAACGACACAGAATATTAACGTGCTTTTCCTCCCTCAGACTGGCTAAGCTCATTACCATCGACACACACACACACTCTTCGCAGTCTTGTCATATTTCAAATATTCTCATATTTATAGAACAAAGGCTACACACACACACACATAAAGAGACAGAAAATAACAAAAGAAGAGAGAGAGGCCTGAGTAGGCAGTGACTGTGGAAGTGTAGAGATGGACAGATGGGGGGGGAGACGGTGGGGAGGGGGGGATTATGGGGGATACCACACCCCTCCAGCTGAGACCTGCTCTTTGAGAGTATGGCAAAATCACCCTTAACATCTTACTTCCACTAATTCTCAACCCTAACCTCAGCTGAGCATGCTCATTCTGCTCTCGGTTGATCTCCACTAGTTACCAGTGTTAGCTGGACGTGCTCGGCGAAACGTTAGGCGACCACCTGCTGATATTTGAAAAAGGTCAATTGTGAAAGTAATTACCCGTACAACCTCTGTCCTTCAGGGGAGTTTACAATTCATACATCAAATGCCATTAGGATGGTCAAGGGTGTGTACATGTAGAGCTGGGTTCAAAAAAACTTTCACCACTTTCCTGTCCAGTATAGAATAAGATCCCTGGGGCCATATTCCCAAAACATTATCTTACTACTAGGAGGACTCCTAAACAACACTTAAAGGTCCTAGCTAAGAGTTTCCCCTTAAAACCTATTCACAAAGCTGCTAAGACCAACTTTTACTAAGGAATGGGGAGAAGTCATAAGCTAAGGGAAAGGGCGGGTTTGACCCCGTTGCTATGGATAATGTGGTGTCCCACGAACAAGCTTACTTACTATGCCCACAGTGATTGGCTGATAGGGGAGGGGTCTCTGTCAGTGAATTCATCATAGCAAACTGTAGAACAATGTGTCATGTTGCCATATTTAAATAAAGATATTAAAAATAAAAACATAGGGTACGTGTCACTGATTAAAAATGAAACCAAGAATGACGTACAGACTATTCAAGATATGTTCAGCTAATTGTCAGTCACAGCTCGTAAAGAAATGCATGTACATATTTTGATGGCGCAATAAATTTGCGCAATTAGGCCTATGTGTCACATTTATAGCACCAACTACACGGGTGGTCGAGCTATGGCCATGACGTCGGCTTTGTTTCTTTGTAGTTGGCGAATGAGGAAACCGAATGATGTCTCGGACGATATAAGGTCTGCAGAGGGCATTTATTGTTTGATGTAATATTCAAATGACAGATGACTGAGATATACCTAGTTTGGCAGCGCTGCATAGCTGCATTTACCCGGTGGCCAAGTAGCACAGAGTTGTCACCCCCTTGATCTCTGATGTTACTGGGTTGTTTCTGTTGTTTGGTGAAGTGACTGGATCAATGACTAGCTCTACTATGATCAGAATACCCTCGCGATTGAGTTGATGCCTTGTCAAAAGCTCTGTGTCGGAGTGTTTCTAAAATGTTGACCGGATTGCCGGCAGCAGCCTTTAGAAATGTTTGTGACTTGGTCTTAGTGACTTAACGATTTCCAAACATTTTTGAAAAAATCTAAAACGACAAGTATTTAACCTCCATTCACCTCTATAAAAAATGGTGCTGGGCTATCTGAAAGAGTATAATTAAGTGCAAAACGTACCATTGTTTTCCAGAGCATTTACATTTTGAACTTGAGGGGATTTAGTTCACCAACCACCAGAAACAGCCGATAATAGGGGGACGTTAGCCAGTAGACAAGGGAGGAATTGGCAGTTTGTCATGCTGGTCTCTAGCTCCCATTATAGCTTCGGTGCCTGTGGCATAGCTTGCACAACATGTTCACAGGGGACAAAATGAGGCTTTTATTACTGAACAAATCCTACCTAGTGGAGCTTTAACCGGAAGGCCGTAATTTTCCCAAACGGGGGGACCTGGAGGATACCGGAGGGTCCTTAAGATCAGGCTTGTCGTCTGAGTTCGCCACATTTTTACAAGGCTGCGTTAAATGTTCTGGCTACTTCTGTTGCTAAGTTATGGTTCCAAGATTGATCTCCGGGGGAAAACTCTGAGTTTAGAATGTCAGGCCCTGGATGATAGCGCCAAAGAGGGAGGTTCTTGACAAAGTTAGGCATTGTTTTTGTAATGACTTCCAACACAGCTAAACAGGCACATTAACTGTAGGCATAACAGAGTTCTGCCAGTGAAGCAGGGTGAAGAGACTTAACCAAGTAAAAAAGTCTTCCAAGAAATAGACGTACACATCCCTAGAAAAATTATTGGCTAACAATAACTGTTGGTAATCATTATTCTGATTTACTTTAGACATTGCAACAATTTGTAAACCAATGAGTATATTTTCACTATGCCGTTTTATTCTTTTAAATTGAATACTGTTTTGACAGGATGACTGAGAAATGTTTTGTTCAAGACATCAGACAAATGTGTTACTTTCACTCACTGTTCACATTTGATCCTCCAAAGAGATTTCTTTTTTTACATTTTGTATCATTACACTGAAAATTGGTTGTCGCATTTTTGCAGAGTCATCACTGAAAAATCTCTGAACATGCCCCATAACACCACAAATTCCATAATAATAGCTAAGTATTAAGCATACTCGTTGGTATTTTTTTGATATAGAGAGAAACAGAAGAAAACAGACGGGGGGGGGGCAGAGAAAGAAGGGGGTAGAAAGGAAAAGAAAATAAGAGATAGGGAATGGAAATCATTCAGTGAGCAGACTGCTCAGGCTGTTGCCATGACAACTTGGTAAGACTGCATCCCCTGGGGAGAACACCAGCGTGACAATCTACAGACACAACCTCATCTACAGACACAACCTCACCTAACCTCTGTGACAGACACAACCTCACCCAACCACACCTACGGGCACAACGTCATCCAACCACATCTACGGACACAGCCTCATCCAACCTGACCTACGGACACAACGTCATCCAACCACATCTACGGACACAGCCTCATCCAACCTGACCTACGGACACAACCTCATCCAACCACATCTAAGGACACAACCTCATCCAACCACATCTAAGGACACAACCTCATCCAACCTGACCTACAGACACAACCTCATCCAACCACACCTACAGACTAAATAAATAACCACGCTACTCCGTTACTGAGGGAGTAAGACCACAAGGCATCTATGGAGGAGATGTCATAAAAGGTCAACTTTAAAACCTGCGACTGACATTTATCATATAAAATATGCTAAAATGCAAATGTTACACAATTAAGTGGGTTTCACTGTGACAGAACATTAGTTTTTTGTGTAGATAGAACAAAGTTCTATCAAATCGATTTATTGGGGGGAGATCAACATAACCAGATGACAGTGCACATGCACCTCTGGCTTGACCCTGTTCTCCCTGAGGGAAGTGTTTCTAACTGTAATCAGAGCGGCACCCTGCCGCTGCAAAATTGTGATGCACGACCACACAAAAACAGAATCTTTATGAAATATGTTTTTGCCCAAGCTGAGCACAGTTATCATTCACATGGTTTACTACCACATGACCATCAGAGAAAAGCAACCACGTACAGCACCCAAACTAGCGAGTGATGTCCGAGAAAAGTATTTGGCTGTGTCTGTGCAAGTGCACTTTTGTGTTGAACTCTTAGTAAGTGGCTGTCATATTTTACAAAAAAAGGTAGCCGTTGTCTGAGCAACAACCAAAGGTAAGAAGCTAGCTAGCTAACTGTCACAACTCAATAGTTACAATTGGCTACAATAGATTAGCATCAAGTAGGCAACATAAGAGATTCGACAGCAACAATGGGACTAAAAATTTTCATATTTTGCCTTCAAAATAAAGGTCTGCAGTGTATAGTGTGTATTACCTACATTTTCAAAGGAAAAACTATGTGGGGAGAAATATGAACAATACTACTATTTAAATAACACTTTGCATAAAGTAAAGAAAATGTTTAGGTGGAATACATTGAAAAATGGTAGTAAGTTAATGTAGAGAACATATCTAACATAAAAAATTCCTATTTTGATGTTATTTCCGTTGTTAATTTGCTTGTGCTCATTAGCATTGGACACGGATTGTGTTAAATCCAACCACACTATTTTCCACTCCTGTGGGCCATCTGAGAGGAGAATTGAACTGGGGTCAAAACATTGAAGGTCGGGATAATCCCACAATACCACAGGGCTTGCTTATAGTCAACCTCTGTATAGTCTCCAAATGCCACTTTTATCCCAGCCATATTTATTTTTTGCTGAAATAACGTGGGCAACAGAACATTTATAAACAGAACTAAAATGTACTTGTGATTTATAGGCTATTACCCCAAAAAGCATGCACGAATACACACTTAAAAAATCCACCAGAAATAGTTGCAATATAACTTTATATAACATTTACATTAGTCGCAACACAACTGTTTTATTTTAGGCGTACTATAACGTAGCTACTGAAGGTTGTAGCCAGCAAAGTTTTTGTCAATCCTCATGTGTAATTTGTTATGTCAAACACTCGCTTGCGTGGAAGGCCACTTCTCTAACCACTATGCAGTCAGTCAGTCAGTCACTCACTTAGTAAGAGACATTCGCTCTTCTTGGCACGGCTCTGCTCACGCGGTCGGGCAAAAACTGTTCAGTGCCGCAGTGAATGCACGTTGAGAGACACAAAGGAGAGTTTGTAAAGTTACAAATATAATGTGAAATCATGGGGCACTGTGTGTTACAATCCAGCAAAACTATAAATCATACCCCTTCTTTAACCCCCAATGCAACACATGGTAATATAGTGTACATGGAATTCATATTGCCTTAGTGGTAATGAACACTTTTAGAGAATGGTTAACTGCGGGGGAGCACTTTGGTTATTACAAGGGAATTATTTTAACTCAAGTACTGTCAAATAATGTTAAGAAAATAAAGTTGACATGACAGAGATACTGCTGTACGGGGAGGATGTTTTTGCAATAAATTAAAAACATGCTTGTGGCATTTCACGCTTCGAGCGTTCTGTGTTGCTGATGTCAGCATGTTGACCCCTCCCCTTCCACCCCCGCTGTGTGAAAAAAAAGTCGGGGAAACACTGCTGAGGGAGAGCGTTGCCTGCACTTAGCTGCTGTACCAGAACACTTAAACACAAAAACGCAACAAACACGCACGCACGCGAATGTTGCCATGGATACAGCTGCAAGGAGATCCCTCCATTTCAGAGATAAATATACATTAGAAAGATGGGGGGAGGAGAGAGATAATATTGTTATTTACTATCAGTGTTTTGTGTGTTGCCCGGTCTCTTCTATTGATTGTCAACAGGACAATCTTAAATATCGTTGTAGCTCTAATGATTTTCTATAGTGAATTAACATGGTATTTCATGGATTTTTTGCTTTGACAGCATGTACACTGTCATTCCAATGAAGTCATATCAACTGAAATGGGAGTGAGCAACAGACTAATTAGAAAATGATATGATATAGAGAGGGTGTGTTTTGCCACTCCGGGTCAGTTATAATCCTCAGATCTATTGGCTGTTCGGGCAAGACTAAAACCACGGACACTGGAGAGCCCGGTACAAAATCCCCAAAACATTTGGCTTTCAGAAGGATTTCAACACACGCAGAGGCCAAACACACTCACTCCAACCACTAATCCATGGGAGAATGATCCCATAGTGATTACCAAGCAGGGCAGAGAGGGAATATAATCCACGCACACACACACACACACACACACACACGTTTGTTATTCTGTCCTTGTTGGGACCTGAGACTTAACCCTAGCCCAGAAATCAATTCTCCCCATTTTCTAGCTCTAAACCTAAACTTTAGCATAACCATAACTCTCATGCCTAAAATGAACCCAGACCTAGTCACTAAGGCCTACACCTAAAACAGATGCTTTGTGAAATGTAACGAATGTCCAGAGGGGGGCAGCACTAGACTTCATCTGGGAAAGGTCACGTGTTCACGCCATCGAAATTGCCATACGCCTCCAAAAACACAGCGTTTTGTGATCTCACCTCATGTAGAGGAGGCCCCAGGTCATTTATGGACAGGGATACACTGCTCTCTCTACTTTAAGGGTAGAATTTGAATTGTCACTGTTATTTTGTCTTTTAAACCAATGATTTGTTCACGAAGAGGGCCTTCTCAAACAATGTAAGCGATTTTAGATGTGACTGGAGCTGACCTTGAGGACTTGTGACTGACAGCAGCTATATTACTCATACATGATATCGGGGACAGAGATCGCGGTGTCCTTATGAAGCATTGCATCCTATTATGTGCGAGTCAGAAACATCTGATGATATAATCACAGTTCTACCTTGGTAAAGAGGACAAACTCCAGGATCTACAAGCATGTTAACCAGCACTAGAAAAGCCAAAGACGCCATAATGCACAAAACAAAAAAGAGTTTAAGTGAAAGCAAAGGTCAAGCCTTTGCCCTTCCCAAATGAGTCCGCTACACACACTGCCACTGTCACAATGTTATTATCAAAAATAGACCTGGTGTAAGGAACAATCCACTGTCAACACATTCTCCTCTCAACCTCAGGGCCTGCTCCTTTCCTCCTCCCAACCTCAGGGTCAGCTCCTTTCCTCCTCCCAACCTCAGGGCCTGCTCCTTTCCTCCTCCCAACCTCAGGGTCAGCTCTTCTCCTCCCAACCTCAGGGCCTGCTCCTTTCCTCCTCCCAACCTCAGGGCCTGCTCCTTTCCTCCTCCCAACCTCAGGGTCAGCTCTTCTCCTCCCAACCTCAGGGCCTGCTCTCCTCCTCCCAACCTCAGGGCCTGCTCTCCTCCTCCCAACCTCAGGGCCTGCTCTCCTCCTCCCAACCTCAGGGACTGCTCGTCCTCTCCTCCTCCCAACCTCAGGGACTGCTCGTCCTCTCCTCCTCCCAACCTCAGGGACTGCTCGTCCTCTCCTCCTCCCAACCTCAGGGACTGCTCGTCCTCTCCTCCTCCCCACCACAGGGCCTGCTCCTCCTCTCCTCCTCCCAAACTCAGGGCCTGCTCCTCCTCTCCTCCTCCCAAACTCAGGGCCAGCTCCTCCTCTCCTCCTCCCAAACTCAGGGCCTGCTCCTCCTCCCAAACTCAGGGCCTGCTCCTCCTCTCCTCCTCCCAAACTCAGGGCCTGCTCCTTGTATCCTCCTCCAAACCTCAGGGCTTGCTCTTCTCCTGTCAAATCATCTTACTCAACTTCAGACCATAAATCCACTGCAATGTTTTCATCGTTCCCCACTAATCAGGGAGTGATTTAGATTTGGGACAGTGAGGTGGGTGCAGAACAGAGAACCAGGGCTGATCAGGACCTTGTAGGGTTCAGGCTGAATACCCCTGCAACAGGCTACAGTAAGCAAGGACCAGGCCGGGAAGAACGGTCCAATAGCTGACAGCAACGAGGAATCCGAACTGTCATCATAAACACTTTATATAATGCTGTTACAGCTTTTGCTACTCATACATTTAATTTGACTGGATGTCACGCTGACCGTGGGTTTGGGGATGTGTGTTTTCATTGTTAGTGTTATTTTGTTACATAACATGAAGCTGAACATCAGACACACTTTTGGTTTTGTAGTGGCAGCAGCAGTTTCAATGAAGAAAAACATTGTTAAATGTTACATTTGGCAAAAAGTAAAATCAAGGTTTATTTTTATCAGCTCAACCACTGTACACAGAAATGATCATGAATAATGTCTAAGGTAACCTCCTCATAAGCCAATGAATTGATCCCAATTCGCTGTCCCCCAGATTACCCAACGTGTCCATTAAGGGAACAGTCAGCAGATATAATAAACAGTTGTACAATGCAAGATAAGTGATATTTAAAAATATTATTCTTCTGATTCTCAGCCTCAGTTAGAACCTAAAACTCTGAGGCCTAACCGCAAATAGACAGGAAGATGTACAGGACAGGATCTCATGCATCAAATCAGACGACAAGTCAGGACAGAGGAAAAATGGCCCTGATTGGGTCAAACAAGCCAATGGTGATGCTACCAGCCAATCAACAGCATGTAATCACGGACAGAGCACGCCATGTAGTCAAAAAAACAAGCAACACAAACTTTCTATGTTTTATAAATAAACTTGCTTTATGTGACAAGGAAACACACAGGGACACATAAGGGACTCCCTGGGAGGAGATCCTGTACATCTCCCTCGGAGGAGACCCGCCACACATCTCACTGGGAGGAGAAACTAACAGGAGGCAAGATGCATGGAGGACATAGCATGCAACTCATGCAACACCTGCAAGCGGCAAGTTTGTGGGAGGTGTTGAAGGCAAGGCAACGTGATGAAGATTTGGTCGACTTAGGAGGCTATTTTGTGCCAATTTTCAACACTTACAAAGCACATTTGGCACTGACTGATACTTTTTTTCATTTTTCTGCAGGTCTTGCATGTGTCTGGTTTGGATAGTATTATTTGTTACTATGTTCCAACTCCCATGCTTTTGTTTTATAGTTCTAACAGAGGCACTAGTTCTAACAGAGGTTTTGTGCAGTTTTTCCATTTCACTATTCAGTGCGATGAAGACGTATGTGTGTGTGTGTGTGGTTTCCACAAGGAAGTAACCGGGAATAACACAATCTAACATTAACAACTTTGTACACATCCAGAATCTGAAATATTGTACTGTCTGCTTCTGATAACAAATAACACATCATTAGGCAAAGTTCTTTTTTTTGTTTGTTTTCTTATTTTTTCTTAAGGTAATTGGGAAAACCATTTGTGACACTTGGCAAACATTGCTATAAAATACCAGGGCATCTGTGCAACAAGCAGTCTTGTTTTTTTTATTGTGTATCTCCTATTACAATCTAAAGGCATTTGTTTCTAAAGTCATAGCCTATTCACAAAAATATTCTGTTGAACCTTGCTTTAAAGCATGAATTCAGCCATCAAGCGCCTACAAGGAGCAAAAACAATGTTTTTAAGACCCTCCATAGCCTTAACTTGTAACTAGATAACATCTGGCTAGCCCAGGCAATGTAGCCAACTTCATACAATGTATGGTTTGGAGACAGGTCAGAGAGATTAATATGTAGCCTAGTAAGTACTGACTTAGCAGCAAACGACACGACAGCTAGCTTAGCAATGCAGCTACTGTAATTCTACATAACATGTGGTGTGGAATTCCCATTGTTATCGCCCATCCTGCCTGTGGTGAGTAATTACAACCCAGAGAACAAACGCATTTTGTAAACGCATAAAAACCCACCTACTCATGAAGAGGCCCGCGGGACAGAGAATTGCACAGGGAAAACGATGGTGTGCGTGTGTAGCGGCCAACTTTTAAAAAACAGCAGGACGAGTAAGGCGTTTCCATAGCAGGGCTGGAGTCGGACCCATATGACAGACACACAGAGCCGACCCCACACAAGCCACCTGGCCACGCGCAACACGCATGCCAACACCTGAATGGCCGCACGAAGCAAACGCAGTCTGCGACGCGGCTACGTATGAAGAAACACACTAAGGTGGAACTGGACGTGCGTTAGACATGCCTTGACTGCAATACTTTGGTAAAATGCCATGACAGGATGTTTAAATACAGTACTATGATGAAGGACGACCCTCCTCAGCTGCCTTCGCTTTGGAGACGGACGCAATACGATGGAAATCTGTGAGACTAGGAGACAAGCACAGGAAACAAGAAGATGAGACTAGGAGACAAGTATAGGAAACAAGAAGATGAAACTAGGAGACAAGCAAATGAAAACAAGGACATAGAGCTGGGGCTCAAGCAAATAAAAACAAGCAGAAGAGGCAAAAAGGAAATGAAACTGGGCAATGGAACAAGCAGAATAAAAAAACAGTATGAGCTGTAACCGTGGCAACAGACTACCCTGGAAACGGGGTCACTTTCCTCTGCATAGAGGAAGATTAAGGGGCACTGAGGCAGAATGAGTGAGTGAGTGCGTGTTTGTGTGTGTGTGTGTGTGTGTGTGTGTGTGAGAGAGCGAGTGGCACTGTTAAAAACACATCACAACGCCAATAGAGATAACACAGGGCCGCTATGTACTCAATTACATCGGGCTACTATGGCTACTGCATACTGTGTTGGCATTGGAGCCAGGCACATAAACTCAGAAACAGGGAGGAAAAGGGACAGGGGGACCAGCACTGACACACTTCTCTCACACACAGAGACAGGGGGTTTCGGTCCCCAAAGCACCCGCGCAGTCTTAAATACAATGTCTTTCTCAACCAGGACACAGGGAGGCCTACCTACACACACACACCTGACCCACAAACTACAACGAGGACAGAGCAGTGAGTGTAGGGAGAGAGAGAGAATACAAGACCTCAATCATTCACACTTCCTCCCGGTCCTGGGCTAAGACCCAGTACTACTCCCCAATCGGATCTCAATCCAGACACAAGGTTTACAAACCGCCAGAAACACACACAGACACACACACACACACACACACACACACACACTCACCGTATCCCTCGCCACCAACCGCCATACTATAGGTATGTAGAGGAAATCTCTTTGACACCCCTCTGTCTCCTCGGTTTTCCTCCGTTTGCTTATTTTGTCTCAAGGCCCCCCCCATCCCCTTTCTGTCACAGTGGATCAGTGGAAAGCAGTGACAGGCACCGAGCTGTAAATCTCCAACCCCCCCCCCCACTCCTGTTCCCTCTTCGCCTCTTCTTCCCGGCATCAGCTGTGTTGAGCCTTCAGAATAAAAGCCCCCCAGTGTGCATGTTTGCGTTCGTGTCGGTTCGGTGTCCTCACTGTCCCTGACGATGCACTCTGGCTGTCGGCTTCTCCGTGGTCTGACTGGCTACATTTTTGTACCATGTTTGGCGGGTGGTGTGCTTTCTGTCCTCAGGTTAGAGCTTTAGGTTACTGTCGGAGGGAAATCGGACTCAGATTTCTCCGGTCTCCAAACAGACACACACACACGCACAAGAGAAGTCTGCCTGACCATCAAGTATCACTGCAGGTTGATCTGCGGGCTACAAGGTCCCTACAGGGGGTCGGCAACATGCACAAAAGCACACAAACTCAACTCTTGAAACCCCTGGTTGCGCAGGGGCCAAACCCCACCACCCCATGCTGCTATGGGGACGGTATCATAGCAACACTACCCACATGCCCCCCCTCCATGATCCCCTTATGATAAAATTAGCCAAACAGGCTGACAGCGGAGACGAACTGACAGCTTGAAAAACAACAACAGAAAACAACAAGTCTACAGTATAACTACAGACAAATTCTAGACTACAACTGCAAATCCTTATAATCTAACTACAGAACTAAACTCTTAACAAAAACAGCGTTGATTTTGGCAGCGACTGTGGTTAGGAATGCACTGATAAAAATGATTTGACAATACCAGACAACATGTGTTCTCCCTGCCGTGAGAAACATCACTTTGGAGGGGTCCAGTATGCACCGAAGTAGCAGAGAGTGCGCCAGTCACTGCAGAAACGTACGTTTAAGGAGCCGGTGGTTGTTTGCGTGATGACAATAATTAGCTATCGGTCTTGCTAGTTAAACATACACATTATTCTCACCTCATTCAGATCGACAATGCGGCTAGAATTGCATCCGGAGTTACAGTGAGATGGAAATACAGACGTTAGGCAAAGCAAGCTTAGCTAACAGTACTATTTTGCCGGGCTAGCATGAGTTTTTCAGATGAGAGAGGGGAGCAGGAATAAATGTCAGGTACCAACTAGATTGATGACAGTCTTTATTAAATTTAGGTTAGCTATTACCATGTTAGAGAGCTATGAACAGGAAGACGCCTCATTCATTTCAAGGAAATTCTGAGTAGTATATTTAAAAGCTTCAGCTCTGTTAGCGTTTCTATAACACGTGTATGTCCTACGATACCAGGCTGGAAAAAGGCTGAGTAGTGACAAGGAGATATGTTTCATTCTGTCCAATCCTAAGATGGAGCAGAGAGGGAAAACCAAGATGGAGAAGAGGAAATGCAATAAACGAGAGGAACGAAGAGCAATCTGGATTTGACCAAATGTGTCTTAAAATTAACAGATAGAAGCCGTAGTTATATAACCCACCACATGGTGACTGGAATTACCTTTAATTAGATCTACTTGTTTTAGTCCTTATTACTGTGCAGCAGAATGTCTACGTTTGTATTTCGATCTGTTACTGGCATTTCTGTACCTGTGCACCAAGGCATTAATTAAATAAAAATCTTGCTTCTAATGACGCTTATAATTTTAAAAAATGCTAATTAAATCATACAAAAGTTCTTTCAATATAATTTTTCAACAACACAAACAAATAAGTCTGATAATGAATGAATAATGCAAAACAAATGAAAAATACACTCTCTTTGTGTACATAATACAATGCCTGTACATAGATTCAGTAGATAAGGCATTACACTTCAGACGATAACGATAAAACAATAGGACACATTACTTGAGCAAAAGAAAAACAAATCATTAAAAAAAAAATTCATGGGGCACACTGGACATTTATTCAGACAAAACCACAAATCAGTCTGAAATAATCGTACAAATTTAAACCAAATCGACCAACACGGATTATTACAGTTTTGCCTATAATCAGCCAATACGATTGCTGGCTGATATATTGGTGCATCCTTCCTGTTAGTCTTAGTTATTATCATTGTACTAAACCTCTGGAAAACAGGTCTAGAGGCGTAATGATTGACATAGTTTGTAATTTAATCGATGCATCTATTTAATAGTGTATTTATAGGCTACCTCTAAACTCAATCATGTGCACATTCAGATAGCCATCTCCAACTAGCAGGCCTGTTAGAGTTTTAAGTTGCCTGATCAAAAGACTAACATTGCTGCCAAAATTAACACTGCAGGGAGGTGATGAGAGGAAACAATAATTACACAACTAAAACTACAACTACACAACCTAAATGGAACTACACGTCAAATGTCTAACATACAACCCCTCAAAACCAACAAAACTCTACAATAAAATCTGGGTTTTCAGCTTAAATAACATTCTAATACAAAAAGACAACTTTCCAACTGTACCCTAACTAAAGAGAAAACTGTCTAACTGGGAGGTAACAGCAGCAGTTTTGGCCCTCCCTGGTGTTGCTAGGCAAGATCCTGTCCAACCAGACACATGGATCTGAAATCTGGAGGCAGAAACTCCCAAGAGATTAGACTGCTAATCCTATTGAACTCTCTGACAAACCAAGGAGACACACATATGGCACAAACAGCGTACACAAAACACACACAGGCAGAGGAACCAGACTCCGGACAATAAGATCAGTCAGAACAAAAAACCAGCACCAAATGAATCATCAAGAGCAACCAATCGCTAAGAGACCTAAACCAATGGTGAAAAAGATTTTAGGCTTACCGTGGCTGGGGCTAAGCGCCATGTTCCCAGAATTCAACGCTTCATCAAAACGCCCAAATATTGTCTGTAACCTAGAGACAAGACATGAAGGTTGTCAGAATACAAACATCTGCATGCACAATAACACATAAACACACACACTTAATCTGGATAGCAGGACGGACGAAACGGTAGCACACGTGTTGTCTGAAGGTGGGTGTGTCTCACATACTGCCAAAATGGATCTCCCATGGCAACGGTGAAGCATCAACATCTGAACAAACATCTTACCCTGAGCCACAAACATACTGATCCAACCTCTAACCCAGAGTTACAAACTAAACCCACCTCTAACCCAGAGCCACAAACTAAACCCACCTCTAACCCAGAGTTACAAACTAAACCCACCTCTAACCCAGAGCCACAAACTAAACCCACCTCTAACCCAGAGCCACAAACTAAACCCACCTCTAACCCAGAGCCACAAACTAAACCCACCTCTAACCCAGAGTTACAAACTAAACCCACCTCTAACCCAGAGCCACAAACTAAACCCACCTCTAACCCAGAGCCACAAACTAAACCCACCTCTAACCCAGAGCCACAAACTAAACCCACCTCTAACCCAGAGCCACAAACTAAACCCACCTCTAACCCAGAGCCACAACCTAAACCCACCTCTAACCCAGAGCCACAACCTAAACCCACCTCTAACCCAGAGCCACAAACTAAACTAACCTCTAATACAGAGCCACAAATTAAACAAACCAACCTCTAACCCAGAGCCACAAACTAAATCCACCTCTAACCCAGAGCCACAAACTAAACTAACCTCTAACCCAGAGCCACAAACTAAACCAACCAACCTCTAACACAGAGCCACAAACTAAACCAATCAACCTCTAACCCAGAGCCACAAACTAAATCAAACTCTAACCCAGAGCCACAAACTAAACCAACCACTAACCCAGAGCCACAAACTAAACCAACCACTAACCCAGAGCCACAAACTAAACCAACCACTAACCCAGAGCCACAAACTAAACCAACCACTAACCCAGAGCCACAAACTAAACCAACCACTAACCCAGAGCCACAAACTAAACCAACCACTAATCCAGAGCCACAAACTAAACCAACCTCTAACCCAGAGCCACAAAAAAACCTAAACCAACCTCTAAACTTGAGGCACAAACAAACTGAACCAACAACTGAAATCACTGATGACTTCAGGAAAACCTCCTAGCTCCTAGCCCAGTCCACTCTGCTGCTGGTGGGAACATTGAGAGTTACAGCACGATGATCACCCAGACATCATCATTGACATGAATTAGATAATTCTAGGAGGAATATAACACCTTGTTCAGAGCTTCAGGAATAAACATGACTGCCTCACTACCACAGCACAGATACGATCCTAACAAAGCCTGCAATATAACACACATACACTCTGTAAAATTGAAGGATATGGCTGACATGAATAACAATAAGACCAGAGCAAAAGTGTATGTGTGTGTCTGTGTGAGTGTGTATACACACCGTTCTCCTACCAGTCAAACACCAGAGAGCTTAGCTTTTCTTTACTGATGATTAACGTGGCGACAGGCTCCTCAGCTGCGTAGCATTTCCACTCCGCTCAACAATTAGTCGACATTAACATTTCCATGTTGATTTATGTTCTGAACGACCATAGCTCACTGTAGCCTAGCAGCTACCCAAAGTAGCATAGCAGCAGCATTTCCATATGGGACGAATAACAGGCTTGGCGTGTTGCTACGTAGCGTAGCGGTTGCTCCAGTGCTAGTGTCACGCTGGTTGTCCTCTGCTCTTTGTATCCAACATGGTGCAGTGGCTCAACGAAGCAGAGGGGAGGGGGGGGGGGGGAACGAAGAAGGGAGGTGGCAAGAGCAGGAGGGAGGGAATTAAGGAGGGAGGTGGCAAGAGCGAGGGGAGCAAGGCAGCACACTGAAGAAAGGAACAGCGGGAGACAAATGCATCTTACGCGGTACGCAACAAAGCCTCACCCATCACCTCCGACACCCCCCCCCGCCCCCTCCACACCCCCCCCCCCCACCCACCCCCCGTCAGAAAGGGTAAAGACACAAGAAAAAGCTGTGTGTGCATGTGTGCGGTACCACGTGTGGAGGGAGCGAGGAATGGAGCAGGGGGAGTGTGTGTGACAGCACTGATATTCTATTCCCCTTTACATAACCTCCCTGACAGAACACACCCCCACACACAGGCGGATATGGGGGGAGGGGCTTTGGTGCACTTGGTCCAGGAAGAGAAACTCTTTCCCCCTCCCAACACTGGCCATTACAGCGGAGGGTTTTCACACTGGCTAGAATTTGCAACACGAGAGGATTCTTGAGAGGTACTGACACGGAAGAGCATTAAAAGATGCATTTTGTGAACATGAACACACTTAAAAGTTTATATAAATGAATATTATGAAATTATTTTGTATTATTACTTTGATACATGGTTCTCAAATAAATTAACTGGATGATATACCCCAGAGAAAAGAGGGATCCACTGTTAAAACTATAGGACGAAATAACTGAGGAGTAATTTTTATGAAATTATTACAGGCCAGTAAAACTAATTTGGCAATCATTTTAAACACAGATTAATTCCGTACTTCGATAGGTAAAATAATCACCACAAATGGATATCATAAACGTGGACTGGTATTTTAAACCTCCACCCGTTTTCATTTTGGTGATTTTCTATGCGGGATTAGTACAACGCAGCTGCATAGCGATCTGTCTGAGGATTGCAATTTTAAAAAAGTTTTGGTTTTGTCCATTTACACATGAAATTCATCAGAAATACAGTGTAGACACTGTTAATGTTGTAAGTGACTATTGTAGCTAAAAACAGCCGATTATTCGTGGAAAATCTACACAGGTGTACAGAGGCCCATTATCAGCAACCATCAGTCCTGTGTCTTAATGGCACGTCGTGTTTGCTAATCCAAATTTATCATGTTAAAAGGCTAACTGATCATTAGAAAACCCTTTTGCAATCATGTTAGCACAGATAAAAACGCATATAAAACTGGCCTACTAGAAATTGTGGTTTCAATCACAGGCTCAAAATGGCGGGAAACAAATAACTTTCTTCTGAAACTCATCAGCCTATTCTTGTTCTGAGAAATGAAAGCTATTCCATGTTGAGACATTGCCTATAAACTGAAGATAACACAGTGAACTACTCCCTTCACAGAGCAGCGCAAACTGTCTCTAACCAGGAGAGAGCGAGGAGTGGGAGGTCCTTGTACAAAAGAGACAAATACAGTAGTCTAGCTTGAGAAACAGACGTCCCAGAGGTATATCATCTTTGCACACCAACTAAAATGTTTTGCTCATTGTAATCCACTCCCAATGAATAAGATCCAAGTGAATCACGCTGAAAATTCAGTTGAAACTTATCTTAACTGTCACTACCGTTGCCTGTTGTCGTCATGTGAACGCTCAACTAAAACTTCTGAAATTAAACTAATTCCAGAATCTTTAAATATTTTGAGGGTGGAGTAGACGTAATTTAAAGGATTAAAACATGACAATTGAACTTTTTACGTGGAAAAACCATATCAGTTATTATTCGCTTTTATTCAAAGTATGATATTGAAAAAGAGAATAATGTACGTTTTTATGTCATGCATGTTTTTTTATCAGCTCCAAATCCTCCTATTTCACTCAATGACCTTGTGCCCTGGAATGTGGAAAAAGTTCTGACATGATTCATCTTTGTCTCAATCTTTACATTACAAAAACCTGGCTCCGGAAAAAAATAAGAGACCACTGCACCTTTTTCTTTCCTTTCCAAAAAAGTCGAAAAGAAAGGTTTTGAGTGAGGAACAGAAGCATTCAATTTGCAGTGGTCTCTTAATTGTAACCCTTCTGTTCCTCACTCAAAAACTTCATTTTAAACTTTTTTGGAAAGGAAAGAAAAAGGTGCAGTGGCCTCTTAATTTTTTCCGGAGCGGTATGTTAGGTTGAAAGAGAAATTGGGTCATGTCGCCAACTATCATGAATATGAAAACTTAATCATCTCAATCATCCAGATTTCATGAGAAACAATCCCATTTCTCATCCCATCTCTCCTTCTTCTCATCCCATCTCTCCTTCTTCTCATCCCATCTCTCCTTCTTCTCATCCCATCTCTCCTTCTTCTCATCCCTCCCTCCATTTCTCCTGTGCTCCTACTCTTCCCAGGCTAACACACACATATGGTGAGGCTTACTTACATAACAGAAAATAATATCAAACAGCTGTGTGGACTTAATCTACTCTCTCTTATTGTCTGCCTTCTCCAATCCTCCTCTGCTTGCTCTCTTTTCAAAACCCAGGGCTTCTCTCCAACACGTTTGCATTTCACAACAACATACTTTATTCTCCGGGGCCTCTATACAGGGCTTCTCCCACCAACCCTTCTATCCTCTCCAGATCTCACCCGCTCTACTTCTCCCGTCCACACATCCCGGTTCCCTCTCGGTTATGCGATCCAGGTTTAGAGGCCTGATATGTGATCTTGTCATCTAGGCCTCTGGCTGCGCACACACACACACACACGTCTCTAAAACGGGCCTAAGCAGACGCAGTGCTGACTAGAGAATGTTCTCTCCAGACAGTGTTTGTCTGAATCAGTTAAGATTACAAAATGTGACAGATATCAGATAACACACACACACACACACACACACTTTATTCATTTACTGTATGCATGGGAGGGAGAAAAGGATAACGTAGACAGGGCAGAGAATGAAGGCATAGAGAGGTCAGAGAGTGAGTGAGTGAGTGAAAGTGAGTGAGCAAGCAAACATAGAATGAGGTCAGACAGAGAGGAGGCACAAGAGTAGCTTACGTGTGCTCAGAATGACAACACTCCAGACTCCTTAACACGGTAACCATGGTGACCAGACCAAGACACTCAATGGACCTCTTCAGACCTCTCCCCTTTGCTCTTCCTCTTTCCCTCTCTGTTTCGTCCAGTTACCTCCTCCCCTCTCGCAATCCCTCCCACCCCCTCTTCCTTTGTATTGTCCAGTATAAAGCGCCTCTGTGTGTGACTGTGTGAGGGGCACAGTGGAGCATGGTGTGGACTGGGACAGAGACAAGACCACGGGACATCACACACACACACACACACACACACACACACACACACAAAACCACTAACACTGACTGTCATTCACTGGTAAAGGACAAGAGATGAGCCAGAACATCTTCAATGGGCTGCACAATCTGTCTCTCAACACTAACAAGCCCTTCAGCAACTAAGATTTGCCACTCGATTATCGGATGCTGATCTCTTGGGTAAATCAACAAAAAAGCTCTAAATTCCCCCAGGCAGCTGATCTCAACTGAAACCTGCACTGACCATATTCAAACACAGATGTTGGGATCGCATCTTTAGTCTTCATCTCAATCAACGTGTTTTTTCAAGGAGATGTTGCCCTCTGCTGGTTCGGAATGATTTAACCCGGAAAATTTAACTAAGGGCGATTTAGCTATTTGACAATCATTCTGTATCTCTGAAATAACATTTAATATCATAATCTACCACAAAAAATATACTATGTTAATGTAGCCTTCACTACACACTGTATACAGTCTGAACTGAATACGGCCATTTAATATCAGAAGGAGAGAATGAAAAATGTCTGAACTGTAGGCTATTTGCCATTTAGAACTGAATCGTGATTTTGATTAATTCTGAATCAAACAATATTTTATAAATAATTAAGTGGTACATAATGAGCTCGTAACTAGGCTACCAAAAAGGTTAAGGTTACCCAGATTTGCTGGAGTTATTTTAGAAAATAACAGAAAATATTAAAATGAAATAATAATATTATTTAAACACCCACACTTCCTGATAAGACAGGCAGGCTCTGCGAATTAACAGAAAATATTATACTTTTTAATCCTGTGACACAGCACATTCTTTCGGTGTGGCCAAATCACAGGTTGGTGGAGCTAACTGAAAAAACTATTTTTCAGTGCCACCAAGGGAATATTTTGGTCTGGAGAGCTGACAACAGTTAAATTGAGCTTAACAGGGTCAAACATAAGGAGTGACACAAAAAAAAAATCTCTCTATTTAATCTGCAGATAGATTAAAAAGTGAATAAGCCTTCCAGAACCATAAGAATCAAAATATTCAAACCCACTTTTCTATATTAATTGTAAAGTCAGTCTTTGAAAATGCTATTACTGCTATAAATTCAATCAGAAGTAGAAATAATGCACATCCACTAAAAACAGCCAACTGTCTCTTATGAACACGCTTCTTCCCAGTTTTTAACAGAATGCTAGTCTGGAAGCCTTTGACAGAATGCTAGTCTGGAAGCCTTTGACAGAATGCTAGTCTGGAAGCCTTTGACAGAATGCTAGTCTGGAAGCCTTTGACAGAATGCTAGTCTGGAAGCCTTTATTAGGTTTAGAAATGAAGCAGCGGAGCCTTAGAACTGTCTATTGTTACAAAGTGTCACAGGGTGGTGTGTGTGTGTGTGTGTGTGTGTGGGAAGTAGCGCACACAGCACAGAGGAGCAAGGTAAACAAGACCAAGCAGACAAAGCAGCATGAATTAATCTGATACGTCACCCAACTCCATGACACAAATACAAGGTTAAAACACACGCTCACCGTGCGGCAGGCAGGCCTCTCTTTCCCAGGTCGGCTCGGACTCTCTCCCCTATGTGGCGGTACACATCCACGAGCGAGGCCGTGGCAGCTTCACGCACCTGCACACAGGACACACCAACAACGCGCGGGTCTTCATTGGCAGACTAAACATGGTTTGACATCATTCTACCGGGCCTTCACCGTGAACATGGTGAAGCCATGGAGAGGCAGGAGGGTAACACCACATTCAGTGAATCAGCGGGGGGGGGGGGGGGGGGTCGCGGCGTTGGTCTAAAAGTGAATGACAGCACGCGTGTCAGCATGTGGTCAGGACAGACAGGATATCTGACAAGCCCGGGCAGAGGACGATGCATGACCCTTGTAACCGTTCCGCTGTTCTGGCGGGGATTTGTGGTCGTCGCGAGCGGGGTGACACACGGCAGGGACACACACGCAACTCACGGCCTTGTTCGGAAGGCTGCTGCGAACGACATAGGAGCTCACTTCCGATTATCTGGAATTAGGGAAAGAATAGACCGGACTACCAAGGGATATGTGGGGGGGGGGGGGGGGGGGGGGGGGGGGGGGGGGGGGGGGGGGGGGGGGGGGGGGGGGGGCGGTGATTGGTTGAGACAGCGTGTAGGTGGATAATGACTGGACGGCTGACGGGCACTGATTTCATCCCTGGGATACACACACGAAAAAGACCAACACACACTCTAATCACTCTGTGGGTGTGTGAGGGAGTTGGGGACTCATGTTTCTGCGGTAAAACCAGGCTCCTCCTTCACCCACTGACTGACTAATAACAGGGTAAAGGGTTGGAGTAAGAAACCCCAGCACACTGGCATTACTCTGTTGTCGAATGCTCCACCATAGCAACACAATGACTACAATTTCTATGGGCTCCAAAATGGAATAAAATGGAGCTCGAACAGCGACATGGTTATAGGCAACTCTCTTTATTACATTAAACCTTGTTATTCAGGGCTCTCCAACCCTGTTTCTGGAGAGTTACTCTTTCTGTACAGTTATCAGACTGCTTTCAAGACTGCTTGAATGCACTGGCAAGAAAAAGTTATGTTTTTTCTTTGCGCTTCCATGTCGCTCCAGGGATAACGGTTCTGGGGTGATGTCAGCGTAGATGCGTTAACGCGTTTGAGGTGGTAGCAGCTGCGCAGGCTACTTTTGTCAAGTAGTGGCAACATACAAGTTAATGTTGGATCCTCCCCCTTCCTGTCCATCCCCATAGTACTCTACTGTCCATCCCCATAGTACTCTACTGTCCATCCCCATAGTACTCTACTGTCCATCCCCGGTCTAGTCTACTGTCCATCCCCGGTCTAGTCTACTGTCCATCCCCGGTCTAGTCTACTGTCCATCCCCATAGTACTCTACTGTACACCCCCCTTCTAGTCTACTGTCCATCCAAAATACCAAAAAAAGTTATCTAGCAACTTCAAGTTTACCAATCTCAGGGGACTGCCCAAACACGTTGATAAACCTTTACTAGCTCTGATGTTTAACAGCCCGATATTTAATTGTGTCTTCAAACGTCTCTTCTGCCAATCAAGCATCAACTCAGTTGCAAGTAACAAAAGTGGCAAATAAGCTGCTTGTGGTTTGGGTAACCCTTGTGTTTGTTTTTTAAGATGGGGGAAAAAAGGGATTCTGGTTCACCAGCACACCTGTTGAAACACACCACACACACACACACACACACACACACCACCTCTCTCACCTGTGGGTTTTGGTCCCCAGTCAGAGTGCAGAGGTGCGGGACAATCTTGCTGAGGCTCAACGGCTGGGCGCCATACCTGAAAAGGGTGGGAGAGAGTTAAAAGCAGGCCACAGAGACTGTAGCAGCATAGCATGTAGAAGCTTAGCATTTAGACCCACACTGCTGCCATTAGCTAGATGACCATTGGCTGCATAAAACAACCTTGTGTCCCTACAATGTGCACAGTCTGTGTGAGACTCGTCATTTGCCGCAGTCAAAAATGCCTAACGCCTTATACATATCACATTATGATGCACAGATGACAGTACCTGTAGACAGATCATTACAACAGGTTACAACAGACACAATGATTCAAGTGACTCTTACACACTGTGCACACACAGGTAAGACGATTCATGTTAGAGAGGGTTGTGTGTGTGTGTGTGTGTGTGTGTGTGCGCGCATTTACTCTCTCACACAAACATCATTATCTGTAAGCTGCTTTAGGGGATTCCCATCCTTCCATGGTCCCATGGTCCCATAGCTGGTGGCGTAAGGAAGTGAGTGACAGAAAAAGGAAGTACTTACGCATTGAGTGTGGCGCAGAGAACCATACACACTCCCTCTCTGCTGCGGAAGTTCTTATGTTTAAAACCAGGAAGCAACCTCTCCCACACATACTAAACAGAGGAAAACGACAGAGAGGCAGAGGGAGGGAGAGAGTTAACGCCAAATTGCAGGGAGAGCTGCAGATTAGTGCTCATGAAGGTGGTTACTGAAAGTTGTGTGCACGTGTGACACAGCAGCGTAATTTCCATGCAGTTCATGTTCTCTCCAGAGGAGGGAGATGCTTTCCTGACACTGCATCTTACTCACAGCACCAAGTGTAAATAATGTATTATGGGGGTGGTATATTGCTACGTTTTTTGTTTTTGCCTATGCTTTTTGCCAGAATATCCCATATAAATTCAGCTGGCCCTTAAAGAGCAGGATGTTTGTGTCGTAACACTGCACAGCTCTACTCCTGTCTGTGGGAAAACATTGTACCTGCACTGCCACCCAGCTTGACCCTACCCAGTACAGCGAAATTAGGTCTCTACTCAAACAGCAGTAAAAGCTTGGGGGAAATATGCTGATTACAGCTAGTTTGTTATAATCTGGTCGTAATGAAATCTGCAATCATGTCATTTGAACCAGTTGTGCCGTTGCAGACCTCCAGACCTGATGTTACGTAATCCACCTACACACTACTGGAAGAAGCAGGGATGGAAGCATCTGACGGACCATGGGCGAGGCGGGTGCTCCTTTGTTTGTTTATGTTCGTTTGTGTGTGTGTGTGTGTGTGTGTGTGTGTGTTTCTCACCATAGGCGATGCGGTGTTCTCCATGCAGCGTAGGATAAGAGCCTGACTCTGTTCTCTGACCTGGTCCTTACTGTCCCCCAACCGGTCCACTAACGCTGGAACCACTGGGGGGCAAGGGGGGGGGGGGTGGGGTGGGGGTTAGCGGTCATCGTAACACAAACATCAGCAAGGCAGTAACCATGAACACTGTCTGATGATGGAGGTCGGTTACACTCTACGCCCGCCTAGTGGACGTGTTGGAGGAGACAGTCACGGGTCATTATGAACACTTGGGCCCACAGCGAACCGCCGGGGGAGCCAGCTAGACAGCCTTAATTAGACCGTGGGACTCCATGGGCCGGCGTCAGTGTGGAGCTCAACCAGATGTCTGGTAACAGATTAAGGGGAATCACACAGACAAAGGAGACTGACAATATACCACAGGATTCCCCTTTGAACCAACCCCCACCCCACAGACACACACACACACACTCACTCACTCACTCACTCACCCCATTAAACATCAGCAGTAGAGCGATCAGGTGATGTCATACTAGACCGTGTGAGTGTGCGCGCGTTGGATTGTTGCTACCACCACAGCTGGTTTCCTTGGCAACAGGGACAATATGGGTTCAACACACATAGATAGGGGCATTGTGTCAGGGACATCATAATCTAATGTTAGCCTCAAAAACTAATGTGAATGCGTGAAAGCGTGTGTGAGACTGAGGTACTCCCCATTTTTATTGATTTTCTTTCATTTCAGCTATTTAAACTGAGGAAATGAAGACTGAAGTTTCACTTCCTCTGAACACTAGGCACAAACACACAGACAAAGAAATAAAGAAAGAAAGAAAGAAACAAACAAACAAACAAACAAACAAATGCACTTGCATGGAGGACAAGATGGCCAGAGCCATTATCAACGAGAGAAGGAACAGAAATACAGAGAGTTAGCAGTAAGTGGGTTCAGTGCCGATCAATAAAGACATTAATTCATCACTATGATCTCATCTTCCTCTGTGCTACTCTCTATCACCTCTGTGGAAAGACAGGGAGGAAATAAAAGGGGCGGAGAAACAGAGAGAAATGATAGTGCTTGTTAATTGGACATTACTGGCCAGAAGCTCAAGACAGATGCACTGCCCTAAGTAACAACTGGGACAAGGAAACAAGTGTTCTTCTTTTGGATCTACGCTCCAAAGGTGTGTGTTTTGAGTCCAACAATGACCATAGCAAAGTGTACATTCTTAGCCTTGAGAGTATTTGTTGGTTTCACCATTGACAAATACACCATTATTTTATGCATACAGTGGATAACAAAAATCTACATACCCTTACTGAAAATGCAGTTCTTGTTTATTTAAAAGGTTGAACTCTGAAAGAGTGAAATTATAAATTAAGTGAAATATAAATGAATGTTTTCTCTGAAGAATTACATGAACTGGGTAATAAATGTGTGCAGACTTAACCAATCAATCCAAAACACGGTACAAAAGTCACTGGCCATCACCTGACATCAACCGAATTGATGATAGAATTTGATTTCAGCCTCTACATGGACAACAGATGCATTTCCTAAGTGTGTGTAGACTTATGATATCCACTAAAGCACTGGGAAAGATTAAAAATAGAATGTCCAAATGAAGCTCTTAGGTTAGCCATTTTGTTGTATGTCTTTTGCATGCAATGACTGTCCTAACTGGCTTGTCCTACTGGGTCATTGGTGCCTTCCTGCTCTTTATTGATGTTCCAAACTGATGTTTTTGGGAAGCCTGCCGTTTCAGATTGTTATTCCCTCCTCCATTTTTCAAGGTCATAATTGCTTTCTTTGACAACGATTTGGTCCTCGGACATTAAAATCAGAACACAAAGGCAAATCAAATCTGGAATCAAGACTAGACAATGAGCTGATTTATGCCTGCGCAAATTCTGATGGAACACATCACCAGAAACACCTGCCCGGCTAATGGTCTCAAGACATTGGTGCTCCGAAATATATAAAGGTGTTGTCATTCCTAAATGGTGAAAACCAAATAAAACTCTTAAAACTCATTAAATGTTTAATATCAAATCCAACCCCCCCACACCCCCAGAAAATGAAATGCTTTGCTGTCCCAGTAATTACAGAGGGCACTGTATTAGATTAAAGTTTCCATGAGGACATTGCACACACAGGCCAAGGAGAGAAGTGTGTGGTTTCACAAAGTTTGGTTCAGGGGTTGTCACAGATGGTTTGTTTCGCTTTGGAGTCTGACAGCCTGTCTCCCCCTAGAGCTGTACTGCGGGTGGGGCTGGCAGTGTGTGTGCGTGTGTGTGTGTGTGTGTGTGTGTGTGTGTGTGTGGGGTCAGCCTGGATCATGACGACAACCACTGACACCTGCAGCAGTAGTCTGACAGGACAGAGGACAAAACACTGACAAACCAAAGGCAGACACAGGAGCAGTCAAACAGATCTGTAGAATGAGTGTGTGTGTGTGTGTGTGTGTGTGTCTAGAGGGTTAGATGGGGTGGTCCAACAGTGAGCCAGACGACTGTCAGCCTAAATATAGAGAGGAGGATTCATTGAGAGAGACAGACACAGAAAGACAGATAGTGATAAAGGGGACGGGGGGGTGGGGGGGGTCTCACCAGTCCCCAGGTATCCTCTAAAGCGTTCCCCTAGACGATCGACAAACGCCCCGGCGATGTCAATACCCAACAACGCCACCTAGAAAGACACAAACATTAACAAAGTTAGAGTTCTGTGTGTGTGTGTGTGTGTGTGTGTGTGTGTGTGTGAGAGAGAGAGTAGGCAATAGATTAGAATCTGATCTCAAGCTGAGGGGGCTGTGTTTCTGGAATGCTTGTATTGGCAGAACACGATGGAAGCAGAACATTCCAGAGACACTGTAAAAATATACCCTGTCCCAGAGAGACAGATCCGGCCTCCGTTTTTCCCTATTTTAGTCAAACAGAATAAAAGGATTCAGGTAACCTCATCGGGAGGGAGGGAGGGAGACAGAGAGTGACCAAGACAGAAGACAGGTAACCACAGAGATACTTAGGGAGTTTGCGGAATTCAAGATAATACCAAGCAAAGTATATCTATTCTATTTTTACTTTACATACAACCCAATGAAACCATCCAGCAATCTGCACTAAAGTTGGGAGAGACTCCGGTTAAGAACCACTGTCTTAGATCATTCTCTACCCGAGAACTGAGCACAAAGTCCTCATGACATCATAGACTGGAACGAGTCCAGAGGTCTGAAGGGGAAAACAAAGAGGAAAAAGAGAGAAGACGGCTGCTTCCAGGACAGAGGATGGGAGGAGAGAGGGATGATGTGAGAGGGATGAGTGGAGATGCAAGACAAAGAAAAACGGAGAAAACAGGAGGCAGAATAAGGAGGGGAGGGAGGACAGAGACGACCGAAAAGAAAGAAGGGACAAACAAAAGAAGGAAGAGGAAAGGGAGGACGATGAGCTGGTACCCACACAGCTGTGGACATGTATTGATGCCATTTTGGGGCTAAATGTACTGGTCATTTTTCTGGGTTACACATTTTTCCTAGAGGTAACTTGTCTATTAACCAAAGTCACCAAAGAGCACCGTTATTGTGACTGGTCAATGCCGGCTGTGACAAACATACGCGAGTTTCTTCCTCCCGGTAAAGCTATATATTGCTAAAGATATTGATGCTTCCGAACAAAATGTTTTTGATAGAACACTGTTTGAGGGAGTCGAAGAGCAAACACTTTTTGTTTTCACACATTCTAAACTGCATTAGCAACTAAAACAAAGACGCATTTGGCTTTCTTTAGCCGAAGCTAACATCAATCAAATGCATTTATAAAGCCCTTTTTACATCAGCAGTCGTCACAAAGTGCTTTTACAAAACACCCGGCCTTAAACCCAAAGGAGCAAACAACAGTTGTGTTGAATTTCAGTAAAATAGAATAGAATTCTGTAAAGGTCACTAGGTCCATTGCAGGAAAGAAATGTATCAGGTTGGTTGCTGCATTGCCCTGTCAGCATGTGTTGGTAGTGATGTTTAGCCAGGAATGGCCATGTGTAAGATCAAGAAGATGTAACAGCATCTTTATACAAACTGTTCTGTCAAAAAATAATCAGTCCCAACCAGAGGAAAACATTCTGAACATGTTCCAGGGAGTGGGCGTGCAAACCAATTCTTCCTTTGTAGTGCCTTTTCCTTTTTTTTTATTTATTTTTTTATAGAATTTACAATCCCTTTAAAGCAATATTTCTGGATCTTAAAAAAATACCTATCAGACCCAATGATTTCTTACCCTATTCAGTGCATGTTCTCTCACTTGAACAGAAATTGAATGAACATAATGTCAATTACCAGGACATTTATTCAAGTGGGAAAAGGTTGGGCAGCCTTGGTCCAGAGGTTTGGTTGACAAATAACCTCAACTAAAATATCAGCCAAAATGGACACGGCAGAAAGTTACATTTACTAGCGTGCCTGAGCAGGATTTGTTTAGTACAGCACAGACGAGCCAGGTTTAGACCCAGTCCACCACATCTGCAACTCTAAAACATTCAGAATGTGCAGCCTAAAATATTAATGTGTGTAGAATATCGACTGCGTGTACTGTAAATTAGTGTATATTCAATCTCAGCTGCAGTGAGAGATATGCGGTCCATAAATAAAAAAGGAACCAGCATTAGCAGTTCCCTCTGTACTCTGAGTCAGTGTGTCTGGTCTGGGGCTTTACACTCATCCTCTATCTAGCCGTTTCTAAATTGGTTCTGCCAGCGCCTCCATCCCACCCTTTCAAAAAAGGTCAAAGGTAACAGCGAAGAGGTGGCAAGGACGAGCAACCAGGACAGAAATGCACTTGTTTGAAATGAGTCGATCCATCTCGACCGACAAGTCAACAGGCAACTCACATTTAGAGTTGGGGTCCCTCCTTCAAACCTGTCCTCCTTTTGTTCTCTGCATTTATTTCCCTCTCCCTGTCCCATGCTCTTGCTTTCAAGTATTCCGGCCTCTCCCCCCTCCCTCTTTCACTCTTCTCCAAGCTGACTCAGCAAGGGCATTTGAAGCACTTTGTGAACACAGTCCCGGGTCTGTACTGTACACTGTGAAGGAGCTGGCCAGGGAAAAGGCCATACACGGTATGTTCACAATGAACCAAACAAAGGACAGGTACGGGAATGGACCAACCGTAATTTTCCCAATAGCTTAATGATTATACCCCAGTTGTTGATTGTACCAGGCTCATATTACAAACATTATCATCCATTGGACATAAAGATTATAACACCATTACTCTGTTGATGTCACATCTGTGTTTCTGACAAACAAAGTAATCCGCTCATTATCCATCTGTAATAACCTAAGGGAAATTATGGGATACCGTTCGGGCAGATTTTTGTTTTGTTTTATTTCACTCTATCCTCTGGAAAGCCTGATATTTTCCACAGGTGCTTATAAACCCAGTGATTATAGAAATTGTAAAATAAAATCATGAATGTAATCAATACATTACATTCAGAGTGTGCTGCATGTACTCATTCCTTGGTGCATACTTCAAACATAACTGTCTGGGTTTAGGAGAAGATAAATGACTACATCTAACTAAGGCCACATTCCAGCATTTTCTACAGATATGACATATGGACACACACACACACACACACACACAACAACGCGCGCCTTGACCCCTCCCTCTCGCTCTAGTCTAGGCACTCTGAGTCTGACAATGGGGACCTCCTACAAACCGACACTACCGCTAGCCTTCTGGTCTTTGAACAACCGTTAAGTCAGTCCCACCACTTTACATTATAAGAATACCAATATAACGTATTGACTTTTTCCATTTTAATATTGGTGTATCTCATTCCAACTAGGTAGCTAACCAGTTGATCAATCGGCTAATAATACAGTTAATAACGTTAGCTTGCTAACGTAGCTCATTAACGTAAGCTATTTAGCTAACAACGAAAAGCATTTTCACTTCAAATTATGAATATTCATCCAATAAAGGAAAACGCAAAACTTGGGAACTTCAGGCCAGGTTTGGGGGGGATTAATGAACAATCTCCGTTTTGATGAGATTACAGCTATATTTCTGCAACAGTAAGACTGCTTGGTTTCAACAGAACAAAACAGAAGACCACAGCGTTGACAGGTCGTTGGCGGTACAGTTCCAATGTCGACTACTTTTGATTTTATCCCTTCCCAGCAACATAATGTTCCCACACTATGAGTAATTTTCCCTGGTTTAACAGTTGGAGACTTACATCCTAGTATAAAAAAACATTTTGCAAAGGAATATTATAGTAAACACGCCAACAACAGTAGGATAGATCGGAGGACCATAATCAAGTGACCACTGCAGCCTACAATAACTGCATGTACAACCGTAACGTGCTGCCGTAGCTCACCTTATAGTTGCTGGAATTAATCCATCCGGTCAACTCGTCTATGGTTTTATCCAGCCGGGGTTTGTCTTGCTCCACGTCGCAAGACCTCTCCGGGTCGTTCAGGTAATCGATGAGGTCCTGCCCGACCTGCAGCCTGCGAGTAACGTCTTTCTGCAGGACCTGCTCGTAAAAATAATCCATGTTGTCATGCTCCTCCATTGGGCAGGCACTGCCGTGTAGCCAGCTCCTTCAGAGAACAGCCGCAAAAAGAGGGAGCCGGTGGTTGCTGAGAAAAGGCTTACTCCTGTATGTGGTCCCCTCTGATCCAAGCACAGTTGCTTGTCAGCTTGGATGACAGCTATTTGATCAACAAACAGAACGCCAGTCAAATTAGCTTTGCTAGCGCAACTGGCTTGGTTCAAAACACGCTCACTGCTCAACTTTGATTTCAGCAAAGGATATCAGAATGTTGCTCAGGTCAGGGATAACAAGCTAGGTAGCAATAACTTCTAAAAAGTTTTAAAAATGGGAAAAAACTGCTATAGAATCGAACAAGTCCCGTGTGTCAACCCACAACAACGCCATAAAGCTAGCCAGCTGAATATAACGAACCTAGTTAGCTAGCTAGCTAGCCAGCCACACAAACACCTAGTCAATAGCTACAGTCAATAGCTGAAGAAATCAACGCTAGCTAGCTAACTAGCTAGCTAATGTAGTTGGCCGCACAGGCCTGACGTCTAGCTTCGCTTTGTTTTTGTATTCCATGAGCTGAAAAAGAGGTATCCAGATCTCCAGAGGTGAGTTGTCGAACACTTCCAAAGAAAGTTGTTCCACAACATAGAGGGCAGTCTCCTAGCTTCTCGCCTACAACAGCTGGCTACTTTTAATCTAGGAATATTCTCTCCTACTGTAACCGTCTTGCTGAACCCTCCAGCGCCAAGCCGGTGACTGCAGTTCACTAGTAGGCGCCTCAGACCAGGAACCCGACTATGGCGGATGCTGGTCCTCCCCGGAGTTGCCAGGTTTTTATTATCCCGCATATATGTGTCTAAAATAGCATTAGATTGTTTTCCTGTCTCCGATATTTCTTGACCCCAAAACGATCCGCAAAAACTGTTTAATTAAGAGGTGTTGCATGAAAATTTGAAAATTTCTGTACAGGCTACCCATCCCCAGTTTTTCAAGCTGTTAAGGTTCCCCATTCCTTACAAATGTGCACACACAGTGGCTATTATACGGCATAGTACGACAGTCTTGTGATGAGCAAAATAATCAAGCGGGTTCAAAACCAAATTACCATTACAACCCCATTTAGAATATTAGAACGGTCCTCATATGCAGCTCAGTATGGCACTTTTGTAACGAAGTAATTATCTAAAACCCATCCTAAAAACCCTAGGAGGAAGCGGCGCAGAACCTGAAGCATAGTGGCTAGGAAAAACCTAAATATGCAACTACTTACTTAGCCTAGCCACCATAGTGCCAAAGGGACATCGTCAGACCGCTATCAGATAAAGAATATTATAAACGTTTGGTTCAAATCCTGAATGCTGATTGTTTTAAAGCTCTGGTACATAGGAATTTATAAAGCAGGTGATCTTAATCCCGATTGGCTGATAGTTTTGGTAGACCATATACCATGGGTCTGACACCGTATCACCTTTTATTGCTCTAATTGCATTCGTGACCAGTTTATAATAGCAATAACGCATATTGAGGGTTTGGGGTATATTGCCCATTCACCATGGCTAAGTGTTGCATTCAGGGCACTCTGCAATGTGTTGTGCATAAGAACAACTCTTAGCTGTTGTATATTGGCCATCCTGTCATACCTTCTTAAATATAGCCCACAAAGACATCCACCACTCAAGTCCAAGCGGGCAAAAAAATCAGACAGAAAGATCACATCAGTGACTCAACCCACTAACTTCAAGGAGGCAGAAAAAAAGCCTGGCTTGACGTGACGCACCCTCTCAACAAAGAGCGCATGCAAGCCAGTTACTCAGCCCCAGTAATAAGGTCAGTGGCAGTGAATCCCAGTGGAGAGAGTGGAGGTGGCAAGGCAAAGACACCCAGGGTGGTTTGTGAATCCAGGGCCTTGCCATTCACATTCACAACCCCAGGCTAGGTGACTCTGGTCCATCCCATCATCGACGACGATGAGTCCATGTGCCCTTAGATGGTCGGCTGGCTGGTGACCTGGTGCCGTCATAGTAACCTGGAGCTGGGCCCCTGGATGGTGCACTGGTCTAAGGCACTGGCTTACAGTACAACTGTGTCCTTGCAGGCAGCAGTGTGGTTAGAACCAGAATGGCTTGATGAGGTGTGCATCACAGGACAATTGTCAACCACCTGCTGAGGGGAGATAGGCCCCAAAAAAATTAAACTGTTCGCCCAATGCCTGATTTGTGAAGGTCAACAAAAAATTTTCTCCTTTTACTTCTTGGCCTTTCTGTATGGCGATAAAAGGATTTTATGTATGTGTTACCTAATTTGTATACCCCTGTGAAACAGGAAGCTTTGGAAGGCCTCACTGTAGTTCCTTAGGACTGAGTAGAATAAAAAAAACAAATATATCTATATTTTAATAGGAATGCTTGTGATTGCCAATCATTTTAAAGTATTTTAAAAAATCTATTTTGTTAGTTTAAAAATCTATTTTGTTAGTCACATATTCATAGCCTAATATAGCATTGTTATTTACTTTTAATACAGACTTTTGTAGTCATTGTCAAACAATTGAATGTTTGCTTAGTAGAAATCAGAAAATAAGATCTTGATTTCCCTTTTCTCCAACCTGGCAACCCTGTTTTTCTCCGCACTGCACACAGCTATCTTGTTAACTGCCAGACAGAAAATCCCCAGTCCGTTAACTATTCATAAGTGACCCACGAATACTGCAAAATCTGAATCGAGCCGGCAAAATAGGGAAGGGTTTATGAAACATTAATACTTATTCTATTTTAGGAAAGTAAAACATTATTTTAAAATGTTCTATATCACGGCATGCTGAAACCCTATTAATTATATTACTGTGGAAACTGTGGTATTATCACAGCGGCTAAAGGGCTACTTTCAAGAACTAGTCAAATTGTGGTATAATACTAAAATCTTAATTCTTCAGTTTATTTTACTATTAATATGTAAAAAATATGAAAACATACGCTTATTTCACTAATTTACAGTAGTTTAAAAAATTATTATATATATATACACACACTGTAGCATTAACAATTTTTGTTATTATACAAGTGAATGTAATTTCAAAAGTGAAAAGAACCTGAACCAGGAACAAGACAATATACCGAGAATGTATTTGTGACCACCTCAACCTATATGGCTCTCACGCGACATCTGCTGGTCAGGATGTGGATAATATTACTGTTTGTAGACACCATACATACACAATTTCGGCAAGGCTATTTTCTTGCCTGCTGAAAATATACACCTCGTCCATCTATATTGAGACTGCAAGGTCTCAAATTTGGGAACATTTGGGTAGCTGAGTAAGATGGATCCAAGATGACCTTAAAAAAAAAAATTGCAATTGGAATTACAATTACATTGAACATGGTAGCACCTTAACCAAAAAGTAACCAAGTTTTCCTTAAACCTAATTCCTAAGCCAAACTCCCATTGTACCTAGTTAGGACCTGTCAATAACCTTTGAAGGACCTATTCTTCAGGTTCTACTCTTTGTGGGAACAACCGGTTCCCACAAGCACCCAACACTCACCTGTCTGAGGCAGCGCTGCTCTAAAAGTGTATCTGAAAACATTTCACTGCAGAGCATTCTTACTATGAGTTACTTTTATTTCTTCCTTTATTTTATCTGTTATATTTATTTTCTTTAACATAAAATCCAGGTTAGATCAGCTGTCAAACAGAGGCCGTTAGTATCAATGCAACACAGTGAGGTCAGCAGGGTTTGGATCAATTCTATTTCAATTAAAAACGATTGAAATGAAGAGAAATTGACTCCAGCCCCGGAGGTCAGTCAGCTTCACGACCCAACGGCATCAGAGTCAAACAACAATGTATTATACATGCAAACAGGCCTTTTCCCAAACCCACCAGTGGCCCCTAGCCCCAACCCCTGCTCTTAGCCCCCAGATATCCTGAAAGATTAGGGTAGGTGACAGTAGCATGGCTGTACCTAGCCCTGTAATTGGTTTCCAGCCCTGACCTCCTTAGCCTCAACCCTGACCCAGACCTTAAGTCCCCTTTTCTGAGAACTACTTTTCAGACACTCCCACAATCTCAGCGAACAGTAGTAGTAGTAGTAGTAGTAGTATAGCTTCACCTTCAGCCCTCAGCCTCAACTCAATCTGGTAGATCTGCCACGTTGTTCCATTTTACTGCTGCAGATGAATGAATCAAATATATTCGTTAACTAGGCTCAAACATCTTGGTGTCTTTTTAGCCGTTTTTGTGGTGGCCCAGGGGCTAGTGGTGAGTTTGGAACCAGTCCGGTATGTTCCACGTTCACACAGATCACAGGCCTTGGGTACACATGATGCAGCATACAAAACCAACCAAATGATGTCACTGGACGCTGTACCTCCGACAGACTGTTCATATCGTCCAACAGTAAGTTTGTTTTCATTATATTTAAAAGGAGAGATGCACAGATCTGATCTCCATCTCTGGATAGACAAGCAAGAACAATTACAATCAGCACTGAACAAAAGAGGAAAAATAAAGTAACAATTTGTTACGGCTAACTCCATTCCCAGGTTGAGTTGCCTATTGTAAATCTTTTTTTTTTTTTTTTTTGCCATCATTGCAAAACATTCTCTTTACAAACAAAAACTGAGTCTCAACGGCAGGTTCTCAAATGCACAAAAAAAAAAAAGTAAAATGGCTAGTTCTGTACTTCCTGTTTTTACTTGTGGTTGTCCCGGCTGCCCCAGGATGGATGGGGTATAGTGGCGCCCCCTCCCAATGTGAGTTAAAGAGAGCCATCCCAGCATGCTCTCTGCTCTCATCCAGTATAATTTCACTCCCCCCCCCCCAGTTTTGGTTGGAGCAGGTTGATTCAGGGCACGGTCACACAGACGTGGCATGTTATGGGTTGAGACGGAGTTCCTCCCAGAGTGATGGGTTGTCCAGGGGTTTGGTATAAAGGGAAATAATCTGAATGTTGCCGGGCAAAATGAAACGCATGGCCGTTTCACGATAACACTCGTCTTGTAAGCGATCCACAAACGCACTTCCACGTTCACATTCAGTACCATCGCACCATCATGAATAATACTGTCCACCATTTTATGGGTTGTAGTCCTCTGCCTCTTTATGACCACCCACTCCACCCTCCCCTCAATCCTAGTCCAGACGTTGGAGGAGCATGGGGCTGGAAGGTGGGGGCAGACTCACAGAGTTCCATCAGAGAGAGAAGACCCCCTCACCCTCCCCTCCCTCCAGCCCCGCGGAGTGCAGTGTATTGACCAGGGTCGTGTTCAGTAGGCCAGAACGCTGCAAAATGTCTCGCAACAATATATATATATATATAGATTTTTTTTTTTTTTTTATCATCTGAAACATTCAGGAGGAACCTCTCACTTCCCCAATAATCCTCTGCCGCTTAGCGCCCACTGAACACAACCCTGCAGATACAGGTTCCAGGGTGTCGTGGTTGTGGTGGGTGGTGCGGGGGGTGGGGGGCTCAGGGTCGGACTCATCGTGGGTTGGGGGGGGGGGCGGGGAGGCGGTGGGGGGAGGGGGGGCTCACAGCAGTAGGACCTGCAGGCAGAGCTGCCCCCCCCTGGCCCTCCACTGTCAGAGGATGATGCAGCAGCGGCACAGCCTCTGCCCCCCCCCGTGCACCGAGGGGGGGGGTGTCACCGGGGCGAAGTAGGCGTGGACCTTTATCTCCGGGAGATGGGCCTGGGGGGAAAAGGAAGAGCGACAGCGCCTTAGGTCTTGACGCCTAATAAACCGTCACACTGTTGCACAACGCAGATTCAAGCTTCTGCTTCGAGACACAAAATGAGACCGTTTTTACCTTGCGCCCTCCGTCTGAAGGAGACGCTGTGGTAGGGGACCCACTGCTGAGGAAGTCATGACAAACCTGGTTGCAATTTGCCAGATGAGATCAAATTAAAGTTTTTTTTTGTCGAAGCAACCATCTCTGTGCTTTGCTGCCCCTGTTACTGGGAGCCTTGAAGGCGTGCATGACATCGTGAAATCAGAATACTACGGCATTTTGAAGCACAGACACATGCACAGACAGACCCCTGAAGGGGGCTTGAGCCCCTGCCCTTAGACTCATCAAGTGCTCTTTTTGCCCATCGGTGCCTGCATTCTATCTGCGTGACACAAGTCATTCATGAGCGTGCGTTGTCCGATTGCGTGATGCGCATTTCGCAAGCTGAGGTTGTGTGGAAACCGCCCGGCCGTCAGCATATACCCGGGGAGACATTTCTTGCCGCCAATCAAACAAAAAGTGGAGGAGTCCAAGGCGGTGAACACATTTGAGAGGCACTATACCAAGAGCTTTGAGAAATCTAGAAGAACAACAATCCATTGCTCTTACAAAAGAGACTTTAGAGTTGGGTTGAATTGGACCCTGTGGGTCAGGAACCACAGTACTCTGGTAGATTCTATCATGATGAACACAGAGCTAAGGAGTTCAGAGAGCACTTGATATCCAATTAAACATGCTGACAAGATGCGTACACCTTGCCATTCACTCCCAAGAATAGATCCCTCTTCGCAATGAGGACTGTCAACACAGTTCACGATCCATTTCCTTTGCCTGGTTCATCTTAAATGCAAAATAAATTGTCAGTAGAGGTGTATGAGTTCCAGAGCCCAGCTCAGCACACCTCACATGTTGAAATGTTCCTGAACTCAAACAGATCCTTAACAGACCCAAATTCCTGGAGAAACCAAATACACAACTGCCAGAATTCCCTGAGGACCAAGGCAAGGCCAACGTTTCCTTTTGCTTTTTTTTTCCCCACAAGAAAACTGTGTTATTCAACATAAAACGCCTTAAAGAGGACCGGGATAGCGACAAAAAACACATTCGGTTTCAGAAAAGACAGCATGGAAAAAGGAAGACTACCTGCAAAGAGAAGCGGCTCCACCTGTAAGGTCGATCCAATTACCTGACTTGATCCAATCACTAAAGTAGAAACTATAGAAGTGAACTGAGGCCTTGTGAACTGTACACACCTTGGTTGTTCTACACATCAAAAGATCCACTATCCGGTCCACTGGATGATGAGGCTTTGCAGATAGCCTGCTGTAGACGACTGCGCTACATTTTTAGTTCAAGTGAAGGGCTGAGTGTGTCCAAACTTTTGACTGGTACTGTATGTCAATGTGGCCAGAAGATGAAGACTGAATATCGACAATGCGGTACAAATTGGCTCAGCAGCACCCAGGGTGGATGTTCGTACAGGGTTGCTCCGTCACGGTATTGCGACACAATTTCGGTTGTTTGCATGGTAATGTGCTCTCCTCGGGCATGTGTGTGCTGACATGTACTTCCTGAATGGGCAGTGTGTTAAGAAGCAGAAGGCTTGGAGAGGCGTGAAGTCAGAGACATGTCTCGATCTAGTGTCAAACCCGCTGTGGAGTTGCTGCCAGGCGGAAAGGCCATTATCGTGAATTGGACATCACGAATAGGTCAGTGGCTGTTTGTTAGGGAAGTCACAACAAACATAATACTCTCCAATATTTTACATGACAGCCTGCAATGTTACAATAAACATTTGTATATGGCAGTTTAATACAACAATTTCTAAATTGCACACTCGCTCGCACGCTCGCACACTCGATCGCACACTAGCTCGCACACACACTCACAATAAACATGTGTATATAGCAGTTTAATACAACAATTTCTAAAGCAGCAACATTAGCTTTAACAAACCACAAATCCCACTAGGCCATGCAGGTGTTTTGTCATTAAAGCTACAGTAAAAATGCTTGGCAAATGTAGTGAAGTAAGGGAATGATGATTACCACTGACCCGTATGCGTTTGATGCCAGCCCTGGTGACCTGCTGACAGTCATAGAGCTCTATCCTCTCCAGACGGTGGCAGTTCTTCAGGTGCTCCAGAGTCACGTCTGTGATCAGAGGACAGTTATCCAACTCCACCACCGTGAGGCGCTCCTGTCCACACACACTACTGCTTAGCGCCCGGATGCCATCGTCTGTTATCAACTCGCAGTGGGAGAGAGACTGGGGACAGAGGACGGACAGTGCACACTGTTACATATTGTAACATGCACACAACATACACACACAAAGACGCAGACATACAGATGTTATAACCAAAACTCCCAATACGTACCAATGCTTGCAGGCAAGGGCAGTGAATAGCAAGCTGGACTAGGGTGTTGTCAGTCACCTGTGAAAGGAGAATAAGTATGGAGATGAACCCAGATAAAGTGCATAGAATCAGACAGACCGCCTCAAACAGAATCAAACAGGCACAATCAAATGTCTGCATTTCTTTACAGCTGCATTTCTGAGAGAAGTACCCCAGGAATTCTTACCAAAATACATTCTTCTAAATCCATTTTTTCCATCTCATGACAATTCTGTTGAAATAAAACATATTTCAGGGTTTGATTTGTAAAGATTATGTAAAACAGATTCAGATCAGTAAAAACACAGATGAACAGAAAAAAAAAGAGAGAAAAGGGAATGAGGAGAAAGAGACAGAAGAAAGCGGGGAGACAGAGAGAGAGACAAGTAAAAGAAGAGGACTCACTCTGGCCAGTACAGTGAACCCGGCGTCCGTAACATGTGAGCATCGAGCAGCCTCCAAGATCCTGACACACACACACACTTTATGCAATAAGTTATTCTGTGTATGGTATGCTGTGCTTATCAGTAGACCTCATCCGCAGTTAGGAGGAAAAAGAACGGAGGAAATTGCTCATTCCTTACTTAAGTCGGGGGCAGTTGAGACCGAGAGCTGTGAGAGAGGCATCTGTAATGTTACTGCAGCCAGAGATACAAAGAATCTGCAGCTTGTGGCACCCCCGACACAGACTGACCAAGCCATCATCTGTTATCTGCTGTTAATACACACACAGCAATCTGTCACCTGCCTATAAATAACACACATCACACACTTTTACTGTATTTCAATTCCTACTTCCAGACGCTCGCACTCTCGCTCTCACGCACACGCACACGCTCGCTCTTTCACACGCACACGCTCGCTCCCTCACACGCACACGCACGCTCGCCCGCTCGCTTCTAGCCCGCTCTCTCTCTCTCTCACACAGTCTCTCTCTCTCTCTCTCTCTCTCTCACACAGTCTCTCTCTCTCTCTCTCTCTCTCTCTCACACAGTCTCTCTCTCTCTCTCTCTCTCTCTCTCTCACACAGTCTCTCTCTCTCTCTCTCTCTCTCTCTCTCACACAGTCTCTCTCTCTCTCTCTCTCACACACACACACAATCTCTCTCTCACACAGTCTCTCTCTCTCTCTCTCTCTCTCTCTCACACAGTCTCTCTCTCTCTCCCCTACTCAGTCTCTCTCTCTCTATGCTCAGTCTCTCTCTCTCTATGCTCAGTCTCTCTCTCTCTATGCTCAGTCTCTCTCTCTCTATGCTCAGTCTCTCTCTCTCGCTCTCTCTTACTGAGCAGGACTGCATGTTGATAGTGGTTAGTTCAGGACAGTGTTTCTGGAGGTGTTTCAGTGCTCCATCCTCCAACTGCAGAGTACACGACACAGACACCAATCACTACAAATAAACCATACAATAATTTGTGAGTGTGAGTGTGAGTGTGTGTGTGTGTGTGTGTGAGTGTGTGTGCGCGCGCGTGTGTGTGAGTGTGTGTGCGCGTGTGAGTGTGAGTGTGTGTGCGCGTGTGAGTGTGAGTGTGAGTGTGAGTGTGTGTGTGAGTGTGAGTGTGAGTGTGAGTGTGAGTGTGAGTGTGAGTGTGAGTGTGAGTGTGTGCGCGCGTGTGTGTGAGAGTGTGAGTGTGTGTGTGTGTGTGTGTGTGTGTGTGTGTGTGTGTGTGTGTGTACCTGTGTGCATCCACGTAGGAAAAGGGCTCGTAGGTTGTTACAGCCCCGGGCCAAAGCCTCAATGCCATCCCTGGTGATCTGGTCACACCACGACAGGTTCAACGCCTCCAACATTCGACAGCCATCACTAAGGAGACACACAGAGACACACACAGACAGATTCAGAGGGATCGAGAAGAGAGCAGCACAATTCTGTACTTCATCCGCAACGGTTTTGCACAATATAGGAAAACGGGTGGTGTTTTTGACACACCCTTACCTGAGAGCTTTGAGGGAGTGGTTGGTGATGGAGACACAGGAGGTGAGGTCCAGCTGTCTGAGTTTGCAACAGAACTTGGAGAGGCTGAGACAGGTGCTGTCTGTGATCTTAGTGCAGCCGTTCAAGTTCAACACCTCAATGTTACGGCAGTTCTGGGAAAACGTCCTGAAAGACAACAAACACAGTCGTCATACTGAATCGAAGCGGAGAGTCATGTGGAGCAGTAACTGAATCGCAGGGAGTTAAAAGCATTAACTGAATCGCAGGGAGTTAAAAGCATTAACTGAATCGCAGGGAGTTAAAAGCATTAACTGAATCGCAGGGAGTTAAATGCATTAACTGAATCGCAGGGAGTTAAATGCATTAACTGAATCGCAGGGAGTTAAATGCATTAACTGAATCGCAGGGAGTTAAATGCATTAACTGAATCACAGGGAGTTAAATGCATTAACTGAATCACAGGGAGTTAAATGCATTAACTGAATCACAGGGAGTTAAATGCATTAACTGAATCACAGGGAGTTAAATGCATTAACTGAATCACAGGGAGTTAAAACAGTAACTGAATCACAGGGAGTTTAAACAGAAAGTGCGTATCAGAGGCCCTGTGGACTCACTTCATGGATGCATCTCCCACACTGAGACATCCCCTCAGGCTTAGCTGTCTCAGGAAACCCCCACATCGTTTGGAGATGTTCTCCACAACTCTACCCTGGAGAGAGAGAGAAGTAAGAACATTATACCCCTCTACGAGTGAGCGAGAGACAGAGAGAAGTAAGAACATTATACCCCTCTACGAGAGAGAGAAAGAGAGAGAGAAGTAAGAACATTATACCCCTCTACGAGACAGCGAGAGAGAGAAGTAAGAACATTATACCCCTCTACGAGTGAGTGAGAGACAGAGAGAAGCAAGAACTTTATACCCCTCTACGAGAGAAAGAGAGAGAGAAGTAAGAACATTATACCCCTCTACGAGACAGCGAGAGAGAGAAGTAAAAACATTATACCCCTCTACGAGACAGCGAGAGAGAGAAGTAAGAACATTATACCCCTCTACGAGACAGCGAGAGAGAGAAGTAAAAACATTATACCCCTCTACGAGACAGCGAGAGAGAGAAGTAAGAACATTATACCCCTCTACGAGACGGTGAGAGAGAGAGAAGTAAGAACATTATACCCCTCTACGAGACGGTGAGAGAGAGAGAGAAGTAAGAACATTATACCCCTCTACGAGACGGTGAGAGAGAGAGAAATAAGAACATTATACCCCTCTACGAGAGAAAGAGAGAGAACATTATACCCCTCTACGAGACAGTGAGAGAGAGAGAAATAAGAACATTATACCTCTCTACGAGAGAGAGAACAACATTATACCCCTCTACAAGAGAGAGAAAACAACATTATACCCCTCTACGAGTGAGAGAGAACAACATTATACCCCTCTACGAGTGAGAGAGAACAACATTATACCCCTCTACGAGAGAAAGAGAACAACATTATACCCCTCTATGAGAGAGAGAGAGAAATAAGAACATTATACCCCTCTACGAGAGAGAGAACAACATTATACCCTTCTATGAGAGAGAGAACAACATTATACCCCTCTACGAGAAAGAGAGAACAACATTATACCCCTCTACGAGAAAGAGAGAACAACATTATACCCCTCTACAAGTGAGAGAGAACAACATTATACCCCTCTACAAGTGAGAGAGAACAACATTATACCCCTCTACAAGTGAGAGAGAGAAGTAAAAACATTATACCCCTGTACGAGACAGTGAGAGAGAGAGAAGTAAGAACATAATACCCCTCTACTAGAGATGGTGAAGAACATTAAACAAGTCTGTAAACATGTAAACATAACCAAGATGTATCCCAGTATATCTTTAAAACACTGTACATAGCTATAAATAACATTTTAACTGCCTCGGTCCATTTACAAATTTTGGTGTGATGTTCACTTCAAATTTCTGACTTAATTTTTTATTTCATATTTGCCACATGGTTTGGCAATGTAAAAACAATGTTTTCCCATGCCAATGAAGTCCTTTACATTGAAAGAAAGAGAATATTTAATCAGTTCATCCTGAAGATAGAAATAATATTTAACTAGTTAACCCTGGAAAGAGAAAATATTTAACCAGTTATCCCTGGGGAGAGAGAATATTTAACCAGTTAACCCTGGGGAGAGAGAACATTTAACCAGCCTTTGGGGAGAATTCAACTACAGGGGAGATAAGGAGAGATAATATGAAAATGGATACCACTGCTGAGCACTGAATCCAGGAACTCAGCGGTCATTCGTACCTAAGAATTGCTCTTAGCCACTAACTGTAGAATGGGTGGGTCTACGTTGAGAATATTAGTGACAGGGAAAAAACACTAGCTACAGATAAGGATATTATTTTGGAAGCAATAAGGTGTCATAACTTCATTATATTGCAATATTAGCTTCTTTTCAAAAAGGAAGTCAATTCATTTTCAGCATTTTAATTTCCATGACTGACCAGAACACATGGTGGTGTCATGGCTTCCTGTCGCTCCACAGAATGATCAAGATGAATTAACTGAATCACATTAGAGTCGGGAGAATCTCTATACATACCAATTAAACACAGAGATTATACAGCAGTCCCAGTCTATTCCCAGACCTACTGTATGTCACCATCAACTGCCACACATAGGGACACATACCCCGCCATGACCTACACAATTCCCTCACCACACCTCACCCTGACGATCTGGCCCCCTCGCACACCCACACACCTCACTCTGACCTCTAAACCCCTCTCTCTGACACTCCTCATCCTGACCTCTCACCTCTATGTCTGTTTGGAAGTTGAACAGGTCAATCTTCTGCCAGTTACTACCATCCAAGGCCAGGACATTCCATGCCTGAGAGAAGGGGAGGAAAAAGACAGAGAGACCATAACGGTGTGGTCATACAGAAACCACACACCAAAGCGGCGTGCAGTAGGCGAGATGTTCAATGATAACGCGAGGCCTGTGTGTAGGGGCGGGACTTACCTTTGACACCTGGCCACATCTGCACAATGTGATCACATCCAGATAGGAGAAGATTCTACAGGGAGAGGATGGCATGTACAGGGAGGGAAGGTTAGCATGTAGCCTTACAGAGGAATATGACAAATGAGTGAGCATTTGGCTATTAGCAAACAAGAGTAAGCCAGTAGTTGAGGGCCCAAACAGACACAACAGACTTTAGTTTTTATTTAAACACACACTGACTCCTGCTCACTCTCTCTCTCACACACCCTAACAAACACACTCTCACAAACAGACCCACACACCCTAAAAAACACACACATGCCCCAGCGGACACTCATATACACACAAACACACACTGGAGCAGTCCATTCCCTCTCATGGACAGAGAAAAATGCTGTGTGTGTGTGTGTGTGTGTGTATATATGAGTGTTAGCCAGGACATGTTGGGGCATGTCTGTCTGACATGTGGGCCAGCAGAATAGAAGAGCAGGCACTCATGTGCACGCGCGCACACACACCTCATCGATCAGTGGCTAATGGACACACTGACCAATCAGAGGAGAGCTGATCGATCTTCTCTCTGATGACTGGCTAATGAGCACAGCCGAGTTCATTGATTGGCTGTCCGCTGTAATAACACACACTCTGGGGTCCAACACACACACACATACTGGTGTGTAGGTGGGTTCTGTCTGTCTGAAATTCACACAGCTGGATTGAGCCAATGCGGAATTCCTCACCAGCAGAGGCTATTAATAGCACAAACACAACAAATATTTTACACACACGCCACAGCAACGTACAGGTACCGGGAATTTAACCCACTTCACTGCCACTGCATCAACTGAGCTACTGTGCGTGTGTGTGTGTGTGTGTGTGTGTCTTAGTGATCTTAGTGATCTTAGTTAGATTAATAGGATTTCTCACAGCTGTCATAGGACATGTATGATGCTCGGTAGATCTAGCAGGCAGACATACATTTCAAAGGTCTCAAACACAGACACACACACACACACAATACATACACCAGACTGTAAATCTGGTGTTTTGTGGTTGTATGTGTGTGTGTGTGTGTGTGTGTGTGTGTGTGTGTGCTAGCTACAGTATGCGTCGTAATGTCATATAGCAGCTGTGTGTAATCCTATTAATCTGAGATCTCCCTCACACACACCCACACACCACTCAAGGTTAACAGTCCGTTAAGTGAGGCCAACCATGTCCTTGTTTAATAAGTTACCCTCACTTTTAATCCCTGGTGTGTGTGTGTGTGTCTGTGTACAAGTGTGTTTGTGTGCAACCTGAGCAGCAACTCCTTGGGAAGCTTCTTGTTAATGGGAGCTTCATCGCTGTTGGAGAACACCTGGAGAGAGAAACAACATCCACATCAGAGCCACTGTCACCATGGTAACAAGCTCCCCATAGGACACACACACACACACACTCATGCATGCACTCTCACAGGAGCACAGACGCACGCATTCTCACACACACGCATTCTCACACACACGCATTCTCACACACGCGCGCACGTGCAAACACGCGCACGTGCAAACACGCGCACGTGCAAACACGCGCACGTGCAAACACGCGCACGTGCAAACGCGCACGTGCAAACGCGCGCGCACGCACACACAAAGAAATACAGGGTTGTGAGTAAGGTTGATTTAGGAATGACCAAAGGTTGATTTGGGAATGTTGAAGTTACAGCTATTCCTATGACAAACACAGCCCCTAGTAACACTATTACAGAAAGTGAGGGGGAGAGAGAGACAGAAAAGAGAGGAGAAGCTAGTGAGACGGAGTAGCATCATTTACTGGTGAAGATTCTGCAAGAGGAACATTAAAGAGAAGTTCCCGTGAACTTATTTAAATATATCTATGCATTTAGACCCTCCGCTTCATGCTGGATATGTCAATATGTGGTTCATAAATGCATAAACTACCAATAAGCAGAATTACTGTCTTACAAAAACTAGCCCAAAAATCCCTGGTTTGAAAGCTGAAATTATTTGGGGGAATTCCTATTTGATTTTCAACATTTTGAATCGCAAGCATCCAGTGTTCCCTGGTTCAATCCTACCTACAGCCAGCATAAAAGCATTCCAAATTGGGGAGTGCCTCTCCGAGACCCGTCTGCCGGCACTAACAAGACCGAGTGCCAAGAACAGAGAATGCTGGACCTGTGAGTTATAATATTCCCTAACCTGTAGCTCCTCACATTCAACCATAGGAACTGGTTTGTTTACCAGCCTGCTTGTAAGAGGCTTAGTGAGCAGCACAATCGGGGAAATGACTGTGATGGCAACACCCCACAAACCTCTGGATGCACATACACACCCACACAAACAGAACAAACACAGAAACACTCAAACACACACTCTTCTACAGAGAATAGCCTCCCATACCAGAAGTTAGAGTGGTGTCATGTCAACCTCAGATCTTTAATGAGAATTTGTGATGTGTATACAAAATGAAACCCACACACGCACGCTCACACCCACTAGTGCACCCACAAACAAGTGTGCACACAAACACACACACAGACAGAGATACCGTGGGAAGCTAACCCACCAGACAGGAGGCGGTAGGCCTACATGACACAGTAAATATCAACACAGCAAGATAACCATTACAAACTGCATGCTCCCATCCATAGTGTGTTAAACAGGACACAATGACTATCCCCTCCACATGGATATATAACATATAGACCTTGTCATGTTGGCTGTTTTTATTATATTTCTGTAGTGGACCTGGACGGTTTTCAGTATGAGGAAATAGATGGCTGGGCTCTATATAACATGTATGTAATTATGACATGTCATCCCAGCCCGTACAGCCCTATAGGAATGTTGTCAGTCCCGGCCTCTACTAGCACCCAGCCCTGTTGATCATGCCGGCCTCTACTAGCACCCAGCCCTGTTGATCACGCCGGCCTCTACTAGCACCCAGCCCTGTTGATCACGCCGGCCTCTACTAGCACCCAGCCCTGTTGATCACGCCAGCCTCTACTAGCACCCAGCCCTGTTGATCACCCCGGCCTCTACTAGCACCCAGCCCTGTTGATCACGCCAGCCTCTACTAGCACCCAGCCCTGTTGATCACCCCGGCCTCTACTAGCACCCAGCCCTGTTGATCACGCCAGCCTCTACTAGCACCCAGCCCTGTTGATCACGCCGGCCTCTGCTACTACCCAGTCCTGTTGGTTGTCCCGCCGTCTGCTAGGACCCAGCCCTGTTGGTCACGCCGGCCTCTACTAGCACCCAGCCCTGTTGGTCACCCCAGTCTCTACTAGCACCCAGCCCTGATGGTCACCCCGGCCTCTACTAGCACCCAGCCCTGTTGGTCACGCCGGCCTCTACTAGCACCCAGCCCTGTTGGTCACCCCAGTCTCTACTAGCACCCAGCCCTGATGGTCACCCCGGCCTCTACTAGCACCCAGCCCTGTTGGTCACCCCGGCCTCTACTAGCACCCAGCCCTGATGGTCACCCCGGCCTCTACTAGCACCCAGCCCTGTTGGTCACCCCGGCCTCTACTAGCACCCAGCCCTGTTGGTCACCCCGGCCTTTACTAGCACCCAGCCCTGTTGGTCACCCCGGCCTCTGCTAGAACCCAGCCCTGTTGGTCACCCCGGCCTCTTCTAGTACCCAGCCCTGTTGGTCGCCCAAGCCTCAACTAGCTCTCGGACATGCCCGTCGCCCCAGCCTCAACTAACAACCCTATCCATCGACCCAGCCCCTTGTGCGCCTGTTGCCAGTTCCATGTTGCCGCTGTCAGCTGCGTCCGTCTGGACAATAACAGGATTTCGGATTACCCTTGACCAACAAAGCCTCAGCTCCCTTCAGCATGTAAATTTAGAACAGCGCACGGTCCGACACGCGCGCGCGCACAAGCACACACGGTATCACCCTACGGAAACCCTTGTTTTTTTATATCCGTTTACAGACACAATTCCTTGCCCATTTCCGCAACTCTTACCTCGAACCTGGCCTTGGTGATGCCGTTCATTTCTGCGGTGCAAAGTAGTGTGTTACCGCACACACACGTCTGGGGGTAAACCTTTGGGTTTTGCGAATACCGTTTTGTTTTTGTCGCCTGTGTCGGTCGGAGAAGAGGCTGGACGGTGCGCTCTCCTCTGCCGGCCACAAGGCTTTTTCTCCGGGGTGACAGTGGGATTTAGTCCGGGGCGGCCTGAAAAAGCAGTAGTCTAGTCTTGGAGCCCGACGGCTCTCCAGTCCGTCTCATCACACAGCCAGCTACCAAAATAACAATAGTAACATGGACGAGGTACTGGTGACCTCACTTCCGCCTCTCAGACAGCTCCCAGCGCAAATCAGCTGGCCTAAATATCGCTCCTTCTTGCTTGAGCAGTTTAAAAGGTTTACAGTTTGACAGCTTTGTCAAATATATTTTATCCGTTAATAAATTATAGACCAACCCATAATGTAACAATGTATTATGTTATTCTTGTCGTTTCCTTCTGTGGACAGGGGAAGGGAAGGGGAGGGCTGAGGCGGTGACATCATTTCTGCGGGAAAAGCACGCGTGGCCGATTTGTTTTGATTGCGAATTCTCTTTGCATCCCCGATATTCAGCCCAGCATTACCTACATATCCCCAGGTCGGTTAAGAGCAAGACAGGTCCCTGAACTGTCACACGGACACTCTTCGGTTCTGGATCCAAAAATACTGAGATACAGGAACCCCAGCATTTTGTACAAGGAATGTGCTGTCTATAAAAGATAAACCACTCAGTCATCCTTTTAGTCTACAGTCTCGGCAACGCGTAAACATATTCGAGTCGTTTTATACTAGATATACGTTTATTTCAGAATATGTCATTTCATCGCAGCTCTCCTTTATTTAATCAACAAAAGAGTATTTACATTGGATGAGAAGTACAATAGTGTTCAGTGATCATTTTAAAATAGCTAAACGGTTGAAGACAGACATAAGCCGGGAGTTGTTTATCTCATATAAAAGAATCCATCCTAGATCTCTAGCCTAGTTTCCAAAAATGGTCAGTAGATGGCGCGGTTATACTGCTACAAACATTTATTAGGCTACCTACTTCTGTACTACATTGTATACAAAGCAATGTAACAGGTTAATAAAGCCTAATATACACCAGGGATTGCCCGATGTGTGATTATTGTGAGTATTCATATACCTACACATGAAATATATGTAGGAACCAATATTACAGGATTCTTAGTTTTTTTCTTATAGACGTTTAGAACAACAAATCCGATAATATTTCTAGTAGACTTGCCTTATAGAATTATTGCAGGAAATCTGGGATTAGCCCAGGGGTACTACAGAGGGTGGTGCCAGTAGCCAGCACTGTCCAGTTTTAAGTGGTTAGTAACAGAATATAGTTGCCTAAATACTTTTTTGGTAGCTTGGGCACCTGTGATCTCAATTGAGGAAGAAGTCTGTAGAGTGGGTTCCTACTGGCGCATAAGGATTCCGGTGTAGACTTGGCTTAGCAAGCTGCATGTCATGAACAACAATTGCATCAGATGTGTTTTGGAAGACATTTTTTAATGTTACCTGTCCTCGGTCACCTGGGAGTTGCAGCAACGAAGCAGGGCCTTAATTGCAAAATATATATCAACAAATAGGAGGATAATTTTTTTATTTTTTAGTAAATGAGAATTCTGTAGGATGGTTAAAACTTATGCTAAAAATAATGTTTTGTAAGGGCGCGCACGCATGTATGCATGCGCGTGTGTCAGTATTCAAGTGACTTCATGCATGTGGCTTGTGTATGTGTGAGTGTTCCCATATGATGGCATATTCCCCAGTTCCCCCTCCACTCTATCAGCATTCCATAATTAAGAATGTCTCAGTAAAAGTCAAATTAATTAACTGATATCTTTAAATAGAACAGTTCCCCACTAATCCTTGCTGGCTTAACGGCTTGGTGTAGAATGTTTTCTGGTAATCAAATATCTCAGTAAATTTCAACAAGTATATTTCCTTTATTTCATGCAAACAAAAATCTCAATATATGTAGAATGTGGAGGTTTTTCTCAGAATATATGTACATGTTATATTCGGAGAGAGGTATTGTGTGGCATTTTCACACACAATTAATGTTTAAATCTTTATCTATATGTTATATATTGTAAACCAACATTTTTTATTCTCAAATCCTCTCTTCCCTAATCTCTAAATCTTATCCACAACCTAAATCTAACCCCAAAATCCTATCCTTAACCCTAAACTTAATACTAGCTCTTAACCTAAACCCTAAACCTAGCTACTAACCCCTGACAATAACACTTTTACCCTAGTCCCTCTGAATAAGAATGTCTAAGATAAGTGGGGTGATACAGTCCTCACCAGGTTCGGAAAACATATACAACTGCATATACGCACACACAAGTTTTGGGTCACTTGAACCATCCAGAAGCCACGCCCTGAGTTACCAGATTCAATCACCCCTATTTTCAACAACCATATATAATTCCCCCAGAATATCTACAGATGAGTACAAAAATACTGAATAAATAATCTTGAATTATTAAGATGGAAAATACACTTATTCAGTTTTTCATTGTGATAACATCAGCCTATATTTGCAATATATTCTCAACTATACCAAGCAGTTTCTAAAAGAAAAAACAGTGGCAATGTTCATTAGAGGCAGTGTTGAGTCTATTTGGCAATGTACATTCCTAACAATTTGAAAGTAGGCTAAATGGTAAAACCGACCTCTCTATGAAAGACAAACTGTTGTTCAATATTTCGTTTATTAATATATTATGTAATTTCTATTAATAAATAAACTGTGATCACATGTATTACATTTATCGCAAAGCGCTACTCTAGCCTATGACCCATAACACAAAAAATCCACATTTGCTACCTGTTTATTTACAGTGTTTCTTTCCAGTAATTAATGCTGTATCTGTCCAAATACTTTCAGTGTCTGAAAGAGAAAACAATGGCAACGTGTTACTTTAGCTCTATACTTACAGTATCACACTACTTCACTACAAAGTGTTTGTCTATGCATTGTATGCATGGACGTGTGTGCGTGTGTCTGTGAAGACAGTACTATACAAATAGTAACAAAAAAGTCTAACGTCCATGCCTTTGGATGGACAGAAATCCCTGCGGTTGTTTGTCATGCGTTAGTGGGCAAATGGACATTTTTAAATCAGATCTCATACACATCGTGACACAGATTCAGTCCTGTAGTCCTGTACTGGCCCTTGGATACTCGCAATGTAATTCTCACCCTCTCTGTCAAATAGCACAGGTGTGAATCATTGTCTCTCCTGTTTGCTGCTGACACTCATTGCTCTTCCTCCCTTCTTTTCTCTCACTACCCACAAACTCTCTCCTGTCAAATAACAGGTGCGAATGATTCTCCCTATGCTACCTCTCACTCATCCGGTCATCATTTTCCATAAAACACTCAATTTTTCCTCCTCCAGAAAAAACCCTATGTGTGTCAGAGGGTGTGGCGATTCCTCCCTCCCACTCATCTGACCCGGAGAGCTCACAAGAATGCCCACTGAGTGGTGGCAAACAGAAAATGAGAGATAGTGATACAACCAGAGAGGGAGATGGAGCGAGTAAGAGAAAAAAGACAGGGGTTGGCATGGGAACTGGTGGCATATAGGATGATGGAAAGAGAGAAAATGATCTGGAACCAATTGGGGGGAAGAGGGTAAAAAAAACAGTAGATTTGACAAAGGAATGTGCAGAAGATGACATGAAACGGGGGAAAGATGAATAAGCATGATTCCTCAGGACAACTTGAGCATGTCACTCCTTTTAGACAGAACTCTGTCCTTGCTCTCTTCCTTTCCTCTCACGACCACCTCTCTCCTCTCCATACTACAAAGACACTGGAATGAGCGGTGTAGCAGCAGTTTTCCTCAAGTATGGACATATGAGATACCCCTCCCCTCCTTGGTTCATCAATCACTTTAGTGTGGCTTGACTGTAGGGTGTGTGAAGGTTTGTAGTGAGAGTAGATTCGGCAGGCAGGGTTGATTTCATTCTAGGAGCATCGTGCATGTATGTGACTGTGTGTGTGTGTGTTTGTTATCTCCCTGCACAGACAGATCAGGACAATGCCTAGAATACAGAGTGCTGGTCTGTTGGGGAGATGGCAGTACATCCTTATATATATCAATTTATATGTAGCTGGGAACAACAAAAACATGAACGCTTTTGGGCATGAATAAAAATAAAAAAAGCCAAGTAGCGACTCCCACACTGAGAAACGTTTCTCTCTCTCTCTCTCTCTCTCACTCTCTCTCTCTGTCTCTCTCCTCTCTGGGTGCGTAAAGACGCGCAGTAAGTTTGCTTGACCGTTGGTGCTGCTTAGCTCGCGCCATTACCCAGTCTTCAGGTTGGATGCCGTGACGTATTTACTGACAGGCACACGCGAGTTTTCGCGCCGGTGCTCCATCTGCTCGCGAAGGCACTATTTGGGGAGATAAACCGAACCAACCGTCCCTTTCCTTTCCGTTTTACCGTTACGTGTCAACAAGTTCACTCACAGACTTTCTCAGTCTGTGTCTGCCATCGGGAGGAAAATAACGGGAACGCTGCTCTCTCCTGCATCACCAAATTACAATTTATTTTCACAAAATCATAGTTTTTTCCCCGGTCGACTGCGATATCCTGAACTGGAGCGCATACTGAATGATGGCATGCCGCATCTACCAACATCTATTTTTCTTGTCCACGTTTGGATGTTTGGTTTTGTTAACTGTGGTTTCTGTCGTCCAGGGTAAGTTTAACTACATGGGTTGTAACGCTCTGCATACTTATGTCACGATGTGGGTTGATTATAGGCCTACCTGTTGCGCGTTACGCGCCGCTGTCAGAATCTTGTGTAACGCGCCCAACCGAACATCAAGGAGGGAGTGGAACTTCTACTTTTAGGTTTGGGACTTTTGATCCAGAATACACTATTAGACCAACCCTTAAAAACATTCAACTGTATTTCAACCTGGTTTCAAAATAACTGATTCGTAGCCTATACAATTCTGCTACAAGAACCTTATGCGCTCTTAACATTTACCAGAAGCTTTCAACAAAAGCAACCTAAAGTTGCGAGTGCATATACTTTCTTAATTAATTGATTCCCTTGAGAAGCGAACCCACAAACCCAGCGCCTTACTCTACCAATGAGCTAAGGATACACGGATATATTTATGATTTTTAAATGTTCACACTTATGCGGACATGATGAAACTCACAGCACACTCAGCTTTCTTTGAATTCTGAAAGGTGTCAACTTAATTAAGATTTCTGTCTGAAAATCATTACTTTTAAAGAAAGGAACATGTATCAATATTATAATGCTTATGTAACACACTTTTTCATGCTGAAGTAGGCATACAGTGATACAATTAATTTGAAACACTATTCATTTAAACATAGTTAGATCAGTTGTTAATGGCTTAATGGCTTTGTAGCTGTTAAAACTCATCACTGATTAATTACTGATTAACGGTCCCATAACAACCTTTTTTAAAAAGATAGTTTCTATGGTGTCAGCTGTGTACCTGTTGTAAAGGAGTTCTCTCCCCAGGCCGCGTCTTCCTAATTAACCGGACAAACAGCTCTGACCTCGGGGGCTTGGCCGGGGCAGAACATGCATGTGCTATCAATGACGCCCGGCTGGCGACAGCCGAGGAGCTGCGTCACGCTGTGGTGGAGTGTTCCTTCTCTGCCTGCACACGAGGATGGTTGGAGGGGGGCAGCGTGGGGTAAGAAACTTGCCTTACGTGTGCTTGAGTGTTTCTGGGCGTGGCCTGGGCATGTATGCGTGTGGCCAGATTGTGTCTGTGTGTCTTGGGTGTGTCTGGGTGTGTCTCGGGTGTGCCTCGGGTGTGGCCTGGTTGTGTCTGGGTGTGGCTTGGGTGTGGCTTAGGTGTGTCTGGGTGTGGCCTGGATGTGGTCTGCGTTAGGATGTTGAGGTTGTAAGATACGTACTGTACTGTGACATATGCTGGAAATGACACAGGAAATGACAAAGAAACATATCAGTGTGTCAAAGCGATTGATGGAAAAACTTGTAAATAGACACATATTGAAGAATGGAATTTTAATGAGAAAGAAAGAGAGAGAAAAGGCATTGAAAGGCTCCACTGGGTTATTCCATTGAGGGGAGGGGATTCTGAGTTGTGGTGTCATGCCGACAGGCACCTCAATTAACACCTCTTATCTCCATGGCAACATGACACACTGCTCTCAGACAGAGAGAGAGGGAGAAAAAAAGAGAGGGAGTGAGAAAGAGAGAGAGACAGAAAGAGGGATGGGGGCCATGAGAAGTAGATAACATGGTTTATTTTAACAGACACACTAATTCAGAGTGACTTACATTCATTTTCATATATTTTCTTTCCGTGCTGGCCCTCTGGGGGAATCAACCCCACACAAAACTGATGTTGTACGCGCCAATGCTCTACCAGCTGAGTTGCAACGGGTGGTAAAATAAGAGAGATGTGGAAAGAGTAAAAAACAGTAAGGCAGGTTAGGGCAGAATCATGGAGAAACAAAAGCATGAGATATAAAATGGCTGACCTTCACCTGAGAATGGCATCCCACATTCTCTCTCTGCCTGTCTCTTTGTATTTCTCTCTCTCTCTCTCTCTGCATTTATCAGTGGACAGAAGCTTTCACACCTTCTTCCTAGGTTTCACGGCACATATCTCATCTATCACTCATATATTCTTCTCCACAGCTTTACGTGGAGTCATCCCCTATCCCTCCTCTGCCTCTGTGTCATCCCTCTCTCCCCCCTGGGTGAGACTGACTGTTATCTGCCATTTTCCTCACTAACACACCAACAGAGCCCCCTACACTTCAGCATACTCAGATGTAGCCTGTGGGTTTGAGTGATAGTTGTCGATAGAGCTGGGCACATCAGAAACGTTTTAATCAAGTTCCCTTCTATCTAGGAAAGGGAAACACCATGTCTTGTGAAACTAAATTAGGTGTTTGTGTGTATATGTGTGAATGTGTGTGTGCGTGTTTTCTCACAGACCTCCATTCACTCACGGCATATCAGACATTACGAACGCTTCAAATTCCAAATGCTGTTGGGTTGAGAGCTGTGGTATATGAGAGCATTTACCACGGGTATGAGATCACATCGCTTCTCAGTCTTCTAATTGCCTTGGTAACCGGTTTATAATAGCAATACGCAATTGCCAATATACCGTGGCTGAGCGCTGTGTCCAGGCACTCCCCACTGAGCCCTTAGCTGTGGAATGTTGGACCTATACCACAACCTCTATGGCTTATGGCTGTAGTATCTCCCATACATACATGTGATGTCATATTGTCCGCCCAGCTCTAGTGTACAGTATGGGGTGTGATATAATCTCTCAGATCAGTACCAGATGTATAGACTGTATGTATGGACAGATGTATTTACTGTGTGTGTGTGTGTGTTTGTGTGTTTGAGTGTATGTGTCCAATCAAATATACGCAACTAAATGCTCTCCTCTCTTCTGAATAGAGTTACTATGGAGGAGAAAACTGCAAACCAGACGAAGTTAAAACCTTTTGACTGCTGACTTTAAAGGACCTTAAATGACATGTATGTTGGTGTCCAGCTCTCTGGACCCTGTCTGAAGCCCTGTTAACTATGTTTAGTCCAGGAGGTATTTAACAGCTGGGTAACGAAACAGGTCACTTTTGGACATATGAGGTGTGTGTCATGACTCATCATTAACAGGAAGGTGTCAGAAGGAGGAGGCAGACAACACATCACCTTTCTCCAGTTAATTTATTTTACACACACACACACACACACACCTTTGGACAAGGCCCAGCAAACTCTTCCTTTTAGAGTGATGTACGTTCAGCAGATTGTGTTTCTGTTGGAAAGTACCTCACAGCATAAAAGTTCAGTGAGCTCATGTAAGTTGTCGGGCGACAGATGAAACAATCCCTAAGAATTTGCCTTTGGCATATTTTCCAATTAGCCCAGAAGTTGCCTCAAATTGAATAACTTGGCTGTGTTAACTTTAGCTGGGAATAAAGTTTAAAATGTCTCATACAACAAACGCTGGTGCTGTTATTATCAACCTCCATTCCACTGAAAATATAGATTTTTTGTGTGCAGAGTTGTCTTTATTTTTGTTAAAAACGTGAGTTTTCCATGTGGGGCTGTTATGACCCTAGAAAAGAACTTCTGCAGTAGTTACATACATCATCTGACCTCTGAGTACCCCCACATACACACACATACACACACACACACAGATACACACACACAGACATACAGACACAAACACACACACACAGACGCACAGACAGACAGACAGACATACACACACACACACACACACACACAGACACACATAGACAGACAGACACAGACACACACAGACATACACACACACACACACACACACACACACCCAGACAGACACACAGACATACAGACACACAAACATACTGACACAAACACAAACACACAGACATACACACACACAGACACACATAGACAGACAGACACACACAGACATACACACACACAGATACACACACACAGACACACATAGACAGACATACACACACACACACAGACACACACACACAGACACACACAGACATACATAGACAGACAGACACAGACATACACAGACATACACACACACACACACACACAGATACACACACACAGACACACATAGACAGACATACACACACACAGACACACACACACACAGACCCACACAGACATACATAGACAGACAGACACAGACCCACACAGACATACAGACACACACACACACAGACATACAGACACACACACAAACATACAGACACACACACACACACAGACATACACACAGATACACACACACAGACACACATAGACAGACATACACACACACAGACACACACACACAGACCCACACAGACATACATAGACAGACAGACACAGACCCACACAGACATACAGACACACACACACACACAGACATACAGACACACACACAAACATACAGACACACACACACACAGACATACAGACACACACAGACATACAGACACACACACACACAGACATACAGACACCCTTGCATCTTGTTCCGACTCAGACTCGGTTGGGTTCTCAGTGTTTTTCTAACCGTCTGCCTATGTGTGTTTAATGACTATTTTCTCTTTTGGTCATTTGTCCATATAAGCTCAAAGGGAGACCAGGGTGGTTTGAGTGGCACTAGAGTATGACTCAACACACACACACACACACACACCACTGCCAGATTCTTTCAGTTTGCTTCTGTTGGGATTACTACATCACGAGTGAGGCCAATATAGTTCTATTGTGATTGGCAGCCATATTGCTTTCTGTGTTTTTAATGCTGCAGTACGCGATAAGCCTACATCCAGTATCATTGTGTAGATATTTGATTATCAATGAGGTAACATTTCCATTGTCAACCTATCAACTTTTTCCAAAATGTCCAGAGGTTCTGTAGTGTCCATGCCACATTTCATGGCTGCCGATATAGAACCATATACAAGTTTTTTTGGGAGATCATGGTATGGTTCTGGATCGTGATGTAATTGCTGCGATAATACTTGACCAAGTTAGTGATTAAAGAGGGGTTAGCGAGCTGTGGGTGTGTGTTTTCTTACGTGTGTGTTCCTGTAAGTGTGTGTTCATGTGCATGTATGTTCCTGTGCATGTATGTTCCTTTGCGTCTGTGATATTGGCGCTATTGCATGTGCCTTAAAGAGAGCGTGAGCCCCAAACCAGCTCTAACCAGTTATTCAGAAGAAACTCTAAAACTCTAAGGAATAACACAGGGCTTTTCACTGGTGTGTGTGTGTGTTGACTTACAGGTCAATAGGCGCAGTCATAACCTTCCAGTTCCAAAATTCCCTGGGGTTAGGTGGACTTCCCGACTATATACATAACTCTGTTCTCACATAACACTGCTATTAACATGTTTTCAGTTTAATAGCAAATGTTTTGATTTTGTACGTATGCAGGTCCTGACCCTGTCACGATAAGAGCACTGTGTTACCAGCTGGTTGAAGTCCAACAGATCTAAAGCATTACTGCCCTCCTCTATATTTCTTCTTTGCTCTGTCCTTCATTTTCTCCCTGTATCTTTCCTGTCATCTCTCTTTTGTCTGTTTTTCTTTCCGTTACTCCTCTCTCTTTTTGCTGCTCCATTGTTTCTCCCTGTGTCTATAATCCTCCCTTATCCGCTGCCCTCCTTCTCCGCTTCGTCGCTCCTTCTCCGCTTCGTCTCTCCTTCTCCGCTTCGTCTCTCCTTCTCCGCTTCGTCGCTCCTTCTCCGCTTCGTCTCTCCTTCTCTGCTTCATCTCTCCTTCTCTAATTCATCTTGCTTCATGACTTGTGTTTAATGTGGTCTGTTTGTGTTTCTGCAGAACTACAGTGTGTAGTAACGCCCTGTGTGTGTGTGTGTGTGCGCTGTGTGTGTGTGTGTGGGGTTCTCATAATTTACAGATTTTATTAATTAAACTGTAATAGGTATTATAGGTAACAAGCAATTCCTAGTAACGTTGCAGTTACAGTATGTAACTGGTAGTAATTACTGTCTGTAATTATACATAGAGAAAAACATTCTCTCCATGCTCATTTCAAATGAATAGGTTTCCAGTAAATTCAATAGTTTAGCGAAGACCTTTCTTAGCTACACAGAATTGGTGATCTTGTTGATGTTCTAGGTGTCTAAGAGATGATGGCTTTGCTCAACTGGGCCTGATTACTTACCCATGAATGTGCACCTTTGACAATACACTCTATGACCACTTTATTACACCATATTGGGTGAGGCCCCTTTTGCTCCCCATAACACCCTGAATTCTTCGCAAAATGGATTCTTTAATGTGCTGGTCCACGCTGACTCATCACCTTCATGCAGTCCCTGCAGATCATTTTGGACATACGTTGAGACAGCAACATCCCTTTCCAGCCAAAGGTTCTTTATTGGATTGAGATCGGGAATGGGGGGGGGGTGCAGGCCATAGGAGTAGACCAGAGGGCCCTGTCATATTTGCGGAACCAGGTTGAGGTGATGCGTGTCACGCGGCGCATTATCCTGCTGGAAGCGAGTTTCCTTTAGAAAACACGGTATACCGTGGCCGTAGAGAGAGACACACGTAGTTGGCAACAAGGCTTTGGTACACTGTGGCACTCTGGTCATGCCCGGTGGGTATTAAGGGGGCTAATGGGTGCCAAGAAAACAACCACCATGACGCCACTACCGCCAGGGTGTGCCGTCGACACGAGGCAGGATGGATCCGCGCCTTCATGCAGCTTACGCCAACCTCTGACCAGACCATCTTCCTGTTCATGGCTGACAGGAGTGGAACGCGCCGTGGTTTCGGCTGCTGTAACCCATCCACTTCAATGTTCGACACACTGTGCTTTCAGAGATGCCCTGCTGCGCGACTGTTGAACGGAGTAGTTATTTTGAGTGTTTCTGGCCTCTTGTCAGCTGCGACGAGTCTGGCTATTCTCCCCTGACTTCCTCTGATTATGCAGGGTTTTTTTTTTTGCGCCCACACAACAGCCACCAACTGGAGGTTTTTTGTTTACTGCACCGTTCTCTGTCAACTCCAGAGACGGCGGCGCATGAACATCCCAGGAGGTCAGCTTTCTGAGATGCTGGAACGACCATGGCACCAACAGTCATACCAGGGTGAAGGACACTTAGATCACACGTCTTCCGCGTTCTAATGTTTGAGCGAACACCAACTAAACATCTTGACCATTTCTGCGTGTTTCATATATTGAGTCGCTTCCCTGTATGGCTGTTTACGTTAACCAACAGGTGTACCTAATACCTAAATACCTAGCACCTAAAGGGGCCACTGAATGTACATTTACAGTTCAGCAATTTAGCCTATATTTTTATCCAGGTTATGACCGAACATTTTATTTCTGTGGACTAGTTTTCCCACCAAAGTAATAAGCCTAAACGCCAGAGTCACTGGTAATGTCTTTTGATCTGTGTGGAGGAAAGAAATGTGCTTCCATGCCTCCACCTTTTCCACGTCTCTCCCCTTTTTAAAGAGAACTGTAATAACCACCTCATTCAGAGTAGGTGGCAGTTCCTTCTCGTCATCAGAATGTGCAGACATCTTACGTTCGGTTTTTAATTCAGTGGATGTCTATTTGCAAAGAAATCTCAGGGAAACCATCCTGGACATTCTCTAAGGTTTGGAGTTTTTCATTTCTACCAGAGAGATCACTGTATTTTTGGAAATCAAAGTCTTGCTTTGCTTCAGGAAGGAGAGATTACATTCCTCCAGGAAGTTCTGGTTGTTCGTAAGGACTGGGGTCGGCTAGAGGAATAACGGGATTCACAATGCTTAATAAATCTGTCAACGTTTCTCCAGTTTAATAACCAGAAAATAATCGGATGACATTGATTGTCCCAGATCCACTGGGAGTTGCTGTGATGAAGCAGAGCTTTAGTCACAAATTGGATATCAAGATACTGGATACGTTTTTTTTGGTAAAAGCTACAACGAATAAATGTTCCTCTCTAATGTCCTTGTGGAGGTTTTGGGAATGTGCCTCCGTGACATCATCCAATCATCAACTGCTACCTTGACCAACAAACAAAGGAGCTGGAGCTCTAACCAGCACTTTCTCACAAGTACACACGCTGAAGGAGAACACATTTATCACCAGTACACACACTGAAGGAAAACGCATTTATCACCAGTACACACACTGAAGGAAAACGCATTTATCACCAGTACACACGCTGAAGGAGAACACATTTCTCACCAGTACACACGCTGGAGGAGAACGCATTTATCACCAGTACACACACTGAAGGAGAACACATTTCTCATCAGTACACACACTTGAGGAGAACACATTTCTCATCAGTACACACGCTGGAGGAGAACACATTTCTCATCAGTACACACGCTGAAGGAGTACACATTTCTCATCAGTACACACGCTTGAGGAGAACACATTTATCATCAGTACACACGCTGAAGGAGAACACATTTCTCATCAGTACACACGCTTGAGGAGAACACATTTATCATCAGTACACACCTTGGAGGAGAACACATTTCTCATCAGTACACACGCTGAAGGAGAACACATTTCTCATCAGTACACACGCTTGAGGAGAACACATTTATCATCAGTACACACCTTGGAGGAGAACACATTTCTCATCAGTACACACGCTGAAGGAGAACACATTTCTCACCAGTACACACGCTGAAGGAGAACACATTTCTCATCAGTACACATGCTGAAGGAGAACACATTTCTCACCAATACACACGCTGGAGGAGAACGCATTTCTCACCAGTACACACGCTGAAGGAGAACACATTTCTCATCAGTACACACGCTGAAGGAGAACACATTTCTCATCAGTACACACACTGAAGGAGAACACATTTCTCATTGAACAGCCACAATTGAGACAGGTAAGAGAATGGGGGAGAAGGGGCAAGGGATGGGGGAGATGGGGCAAAGGGGGAGACAGGGAAGAGGATGGGGGAGACAGGGAAGATGGGGGAGAAGTTGGGGGAGACGGGGCAGCCCTGTCCAACATCCACCCAACCCGCCTGTGTCAGTACATTGTAGTAAGGACCCCTTCAGGTTTAGTGTGTAGTCGTGTGTGAGTGTGCGTGTGTGTGTCTACAGGACTGTGGTGTGTAGTAACTTCATGTGTGTGTGTGTGTATTTCTACAGGACTGCGGTGTGTAGTAACTTCATGTGTGTGTGTGTGTGTTTCTACAGGACTGTGGTGTGTAGTAACTTCGTGTGTGTGTGTGTTTCTACAGGACTGCGGTGTGTAGTAATTTCATGTGTGTGTGTGTGTGTGTGTTTCTACAGGACTGCAGTGTGTAGTAACTTCATGTGTGTGTGTCTACAGGACTGTGGTGTGTAGTAACTTCATGTGTGTGTGTGTGTGTTTCTACAGGACTGCGGTGTGTAGTAACTTCATGTGTGTGTGTGTGTGTGTGTTTCTACAGGACTGCGGCGTGTAGTAACTTCATGTGTGTGTGTGTGTTTCTACAGGACTGCTGTATGTAGTAACTTGGGAGGTGCTTTAAAGGCAGTTGATGTGAAAGTAGGGAATGCTACAGAGGACAACACAAACCTGGATTTCTTCTGTATCAAAGACAAGGGTCAGTACACACAGAAACACAAGCACGTACCCACACGTACGCATGCTCAAACCAACACACACACACGCACTGTGCATTTTTCTCCATTAAGATGTTTACTGATGTTTGAAAGAGGTAGTGTTTCTGCACTTCACCAATTCTCTACATCCTCCATTGCCTGTCTTTTCTCTTCTCCTCTTCTGCCATGTTGCTTACAGTAAGTTATCATCGCTGAACACAACACTGAGTTAGCCCGCTTAGCTAAGCCTCAGTGTTACCCATCACCCATGCATGGATCCCGTCCATTATCCATATACCTCTCCAGTCACATTAAAGGGGACGGGTTAGAGGTTGTTTTTGGACTGAGCCCCTGTTTTGGACGACACCCAAGACCGATGTTTGGCTTAACTGAGGAACAGGAGAGTTACTGTGGAAACTGTAACAGTGCAAAGTGAGGACACATGAGGAGAGGAAATAAAGTTGAAAAATGTAAAATGGTGCCCACTTCATTAGAGATCTGCCACGTTGTGCAGCCTGCGTAACTTTGAGTACTCTCCAGTTATGAAGACCGAGATATGTATTATCCACTAACTCATCTCCTGCTGTTAACTATGACTCTAGATAAGAGCGTCGACTGAAGGAGTGAAGTGTTTGCTTTATTGGTAATATGTACTGGTTACCAGTGTTATTACAAGGGCATAGTCGTCGGGGGAAGTTGACGACTGAGTAGCTGCAGCCCTCCGTTGTGGCCTTTGCCACTTTTAGCTTTGTATTGTCCACAATAATACGGATTCACTTTCTTTACGGGTAATTGCCCCCCTCACCCCATCCTGGTTCATCCATCAGCACCCCATGATCAAAACGTCTTCTCAAAGGTAATGTAGAAGAGGTGATTTATATTTGTCTTACCACGGATTTGGGCCATTTACCATTTGGTGTTTGAACCACCCAGTTTATAATATATCAAAGAAGCGTGTACGTAACCTTCGTGTGACATCAAAGAATTATGCTACTGTCCAGCCTAACCGAGTCATGTTCCACCTGTCAGAAGTTCCATGCGGTGACCCCCCTGCATTTCCCAACACACAACTCCAGAGGCAAACAGGTTCTGAGATTGGAGAAGAGCTGCTCTACACCTGTCTTCCTGGACATGTGATGCCCAGTGGCCAATCAGCTTTCAGCCTGATGTGTGACAGCTGTGGAGAGTGGTACGGACAGGTACAGCTCTGTGTCAAAGGTAAGGGTATGTAGGTGTGTGAGAGAGTCGGGCGTGTGTGTACAGGAAGTTGTAATGATGTGACTGTATTCATTTCCTGGTTTTAAGTGACCTCTTGAGATCCACACATTCCTGATCCAAGTGCAATTTGAAGTGTGATGCCCTTTGTTCAGGTCAGCGAACTACATAGGGTTAAGGACACCACTTTAGATAGGTTCTCGATTTCGGTGACAAACAGACGTCCCAGTTGTGAGGGAGAGATGTGTCCGGCCACCAGAACACCTCTGTGCTAGATTCCTTCACTAGCCATGAGATGGAGGAGTATAGGGGGAGGAGAGAGGACCGGAGGACAGCTGGTCTCTACTGTATGTGTGTTTGTATGAGTGTTTGTGAGTGTGTTCCCATCGCACAGGCAATGTTGTATGTGTGTGTTCCTGTGGCTGACTGTGCCCCCCTCCTCCACAGACAAGACAGAGGCCCATATTGACTATGAAGATAAGTTCACTGATGACCACCTATCGTACAACACCCCAAACCCAGAGGAGGAACCGATGGAGGAGCATGGTGAGGAGGTGCATGAGGAGGCAGCATATGTTCATGAGGAGAAGGGTGCAGGAGAAGAGGAGTACAGGGATCCGGGGCAGCGGGAGGTTGACATGGAAGAAGAGGCTCATGGAGGAAGGGAGCTGTCTGTGGAGCAGCAGGAGGAGGTGAGGGGAGGAGTGGTGACAGGAGAAGAGGAAGAGGTGGAGGTGGAAGACTCAACTGACCATCTGGTCAAGGAGGACGAGACAGCTGTTTCGGAGGCCACTGAAGTGCCCGTCTCCCTCCTGTCCCAGAAGCATCTGTTCTGGTTTCCCTCAGAGGCCTTCCGGGAAGCAGAAGATGTGGAACCTCCCCACACGCCAATCACCCTGGACACTCCCACCGAGGGAGACAGCCGTGTCAGGGCCTCTGGCAGCGAATCAGAGGAAAGCAAGGAAGACAGCCAACCAGAGGAGACAAAGGATTATGACAGACATGGGGGTCACTTCCAACAACCAGTTGACCCTGATGAAGATGAGGTTGACCATGAACATGGTCATGACGAGCAACGTGAGCACGACCTAGCGGCCCCTGACGATCAAACCAATCCTGAACACCATGAAAGTTCTGAACGAGTTCTAGCGGGCGAGGGCCATATGGTCAAACAGCCTGGCCATGAAGATCACGGTAACTATGACGATGAGGAAGCACACCGCGGGGACCAAGGACAACACCAGGTGGACGACCGTGTGAAGGCGGGGCCGTACGATGATGGCGACGGGCAGAATGAGCATTACGACATGGGTGAGCATGAGGACGAGGACAGCATCCACTATCGCAGCCATGATGAACATGACGACCATGCAGACCATGCCACCGACGACGTTACCGATCGTCATGACGATGATCGTCATGACCACTTAGATCCCAGCACTCACAATGACCACTACGAGCAAGACCGCCTAGGCGTTCACGATGACCATAGCGAACATGACCGTAATGACCCTAACCTTCATGACCATGATGACCACGATGACCACGGACATGACACTAATGGAGAGAGAGTGGTTCCCCCAGTCGTCATGACAACAGGTGAGCCTGTGACTGTAACCCAGGAGGTGGCAGGAGGAGGACCTGTAGCCAGCACAGAAGAGACCTGGTTGGACGGCTACCCTATCAGTCAGGAGGAGACCAACACAGAGAAAGTGGGTGTTATCTCCACAGAAGAAGGGGTGTCACGGGAAGAGGAAGATCTTGTGATCGTCGTGGCAACAGACCGCCCCAATGACATAGAGTTGAGTCGTCCAACCACAGAGGGGGCGGAAACTGTAGATGAGGACGAGGACCAAGGCTGGGTTGGAAAACTCGCCCCCACACCTTCATCCCTCTCCCCTGAGTCCACGCCTTCAGATTCCCACTCTGCTGACTACGCCACACCCTCTTTGACATCATCACAGGGCAACGCAGCCCCGCCTGTTGCTACGGACACATGGGAGACCCCAGATCACGTGCACCCTTTCCTGGAGCTCAACCCTGCCCCCACGGCGTGGACTGATGATGTCATCGACGAATGGCACAACCGGACTCGACACAGTGAGGAGAGGGAGGGTGAGGAAGGGGAGAGGGAGGGGGAGAAGGGGGAGACAGGGTGTTCAGGGGGTGAGGAAGACTGCCCTCCCCCTCCTCCCTCATCCGGCAGGGGGCCCATGGTGGCGGCCATTGTCATAGCTGTGTGTGTGGTTGCCGTGGCAACTGCCGTTGGGGCCTGGTGTTACCGGCGGAAACAGCAGAAGAGTTCAATGTACGAGATGAATGGAAAGAGTCAGAGTCCCAGCAGACACGGACAACAGATAGAGATGCAACAGAAGGTCTGAGAGAAGGAGAGAGACAGTGGGGCCGAGGACAGAGGAGGGGGGATGAGTGGGAGGTGATGTGGGTGGGGGTAACTGGGGGGCGTGGTGGTTGAACAGCCACACACTACACCTGCAGAGATGGAAGAATGAGTTGAGAGCTCAGGGGGTTTGAGGGACGAGGGTTTTCGATGATAGAAAGGACTGCCCCTCCAGAGCTCTGGGACATTGTGGTACAAAATAATGTGTTTATTAGTTATTACTGTCTCATCACCTGTGCTGTTGATCTCTTTGTCGTTATGCTGTAGTTGTTGTTCTTGTGCAAGACAATTTAACTGTGTTACTGTATGTTGTGATGTTGAGGCTCATTGTTGCTAGGTAGTTTCTTTTCTGAATGTTTTTCTTAAGGCACCAAATTTCTGAAACAGGAAGGATTACCTGAACTCCTTTGCATGAATGTGGAGTAAACCTAAATTTAGTTTCCCTGGGATGATAGACAGCAACAGCGCTGGAAAGATTCCTCATGGTATTATTACTTCATCGTAACTTGTGTATGTTCCAGCCTAGCCTTAAGACAGGATGTAGAAAAGAGCAGGAAAGAGAATACAACAGATATAACTCTAAAATGTACACCGATGAACAACAAACTTGCCGTTCCTCATGGATTGCACCTCAGCCAGGAGAAAGGATTTGGGGAATAGAGATGTATGGAGACTTCTTGTCTGGAATGGCGTGTGTGTGTGTGTGTGTGTGTGTGTGTGTGTTGATTTTGACTGAGGCTGCTGGTGAGAGATTTAGAGTAGGAGTCCAGGCGGCCAGCTCCGCTCAGAGACAGGGCGCTGGGGGAATAATCAGGCCTGTGAGGGTATGTGTTACACACTGGTGTGATGTGCTGGTCCGTGGTCTCGCGTATTTGAAGGTCTCCAGACGGGTTTGGGAGACTACGCCCGGGAGACCGGGGACATCAGACGATCTGACGCTACCATGACGACAAACACAGACAGACGGACAATGGGACGGACACTAGCGACGCATAGCTAGACGAGATGGTCTGTGCGCTTTTTTACGGTGTGACGAGCCCGATTATCACGTTCAATTGTTTATTAACATGCGTAATAGTTTCACGTGTTTCTGACAAAGACTACAAAGACATTGTAATTGCATTCGTAGGCCTCGTGTACGTGGCCCTACTTTTCTAACGCAAAACCGCACACACCACTGTAAAACCACACCGCAGCGATGAGGTGATGTTGCAGCGCTGTTGACCATGTCCACAACACAATCAGTAAACGGCACAGGAAACACCTTTCACATAATGTCTTTATACAGTACTGTATATAATATTGACGCCTGCCAAGACATGACTTCGGTGCCGTGTCGTTCCGTCTGTTTTACGATGTGACGGGGGCTCATCCTGGTCTGCTGTGTGCGTTTTATTGTTTGGGTGAAACGACGACCCTAATGTGCGGAGTGAAGTTGTAAAAAGTATCTTGTTCTGTATTCAGTGTCTAAAGGTTTTAGGGGGTTTTGTAAACTTTCTGTTTTGAAGAGTTGTGTTTGTTTGTTGGAGACTTTTTAAGTGTTTTATGTAAATAAGAATGTGTTTCTGTAATAATGCTTAGAGTGCCGTTCTGAACAGGACGATAAAATAACCAAATTCTGCTTTGTACCCTCAAAACAGTATATGAATTTGTTACCATTGATTATTTCACCTTTACTAGGTGAACTCTACAACTTCCTGGTCTCTATATGACGTCATCTCCCTCCATAACGTCTTTTTGATATTGGGTCCATTGAACAACAGTGTGAGTGTTTGTGTTGTCAGGATGAATTGTGTGTGTGTGTTCTACTGGTCATACTAATAAAGTAATAAATGTATCACTCTGTGATGCTACGTGGGTTGTGTGTGTTTGTGTGTGTCCGGGTTCTCACATCTAATGTCTCTTTGTGACCTATAACCTGTGACTCTTCCTATCAGAATTTTACAGTGACCTGGGTAGAACTATGACCTCTGACCTCTAGCTGGCTCTGATGTCTGTACAGAGTGATGGATGGAGAAGAAGTGACATTGAAAAGTGATAGTGGAGAGAGAGAAGGACAGATTAAGAGTAGAGAGAGAATGTTCCCCTGTGGGTTTTTCCCACCACTGTGTGATAGATGGCATTGAGACTCCATATTCAAACATTATTAAACCACTCCCTGTTTTCTAGGACTGCTCTCATCCCCTACACCTCGCTCTCTCTCTCTGCCTCTTCTTTCTGTCACACCCTTTCTATGCTCGACTCTCCACCTCCACCTGAGCCAGTTTCATCAATATTTGCCCCATCTCCCCATCCTCTGTCCAGTCTCCCCCATCCTCTGTCCAGTCTCCCCCTTCCTCGGTCCAGTCTCCCCCATCCTCTCCCCCGTCTCCCCCATCCTCTGTCCTGTGTCCCCTTTCCTCTGCCCCATGTCCCCCATCCTCTGCCCCTGTCTCCCCCATCCTCTGCCCCGTCTCCCCCATCCTCTGTCCTGTCTCCCCCATCCTCTGCCCCGTCTCCCCCATCCCCCATCCTCTGTCCTGTGTCCCCCTTCCTCTGCCCCGTGTCCCCCATCCTCTGCCCCGTGTCCCCCATCCTCTGCCCTGTCTCCCCCATCCTCTGCCCCGTCTCCCCCATCCTCTGCCCTGTCTCCCCCATCCTTTGCCCCGTCTCCCCATTCCTCTGTCCTGGGTCCCCCATCCTCTGCCCCGTCTCCCCCTTCCTCTGCCCCGTGTCCCCCATCCTCTGCCCCGTCCCCCCATCCTCTCCCCGATCTCCCCCATCCTCTGCCTGTGTCTCACCCCTCTCCCATATCCAGTAGAAAGAGCTCTTTATGGGTCAGCTCTGTCAGGAAGATGTGTGTGTGTCTGTACGTGTCGACTTGCACACCTGCTTGCCAAGACCAACATGAAGATTTCCAGGTTTTTTCTCTGAACACTCTTAGCCACTTCCACTAGGTGGCAGCAGAAAGTACATTTAAGATGGCAGTGAGGCAAGTTCCTAAGTTCCTCTGAGTTGAAAGCAAATTTTTCATAGAAACCTTTCAACTAAATAATTCTAAATGAAATCTAAATCCTGTAAACAACAAATTTGATTACGTTGAATTTCCTTCTGTTGATTACTCAAATCACTTTTCCGTGTTGGCCTGGACGTGGACTTAACTTCATCCCACAGTTCTGAGGCAGAAGGGAAGTACCCCCACAGGCTGTGAAGAATGCCCCACTGCACTCACCTCTGATGGGTTAAGGCCTTCTGCTCCTCTGTCTTCTGACATCTGGTGATCGGTCCAACTGATCCAGTCATTTGACTCATTGTTTATCCTTGATAAAACGGCTCACTAATATTTGAACAAGCCTTGGCCACATTACGTTTGACAAAATCTATTTTGTGTTTTAGATAATTAATCATCTGAGTCACCTCAGGTGCATTTAATGAAGGCACTGGACCAAAAATATTTTTTTAAAGTTTTTTTTTTCTTGGCCTGGAATGGTGCATGCCATGAAGTGCCAGACTGAACTGCAGAACCAAGTGGCACCCCCTCACCTGGTCCATGTGGCACCCCCCCAACTGGTCCATGTGGCACCCCCTTACCTGGTCTTTTCTCAGTGTTCAGCTGAACGTGGGACGGGGCCGCTCTGTCTGTAATGTACTGGAATTTGTGACGTGCCGCACAGGGACCCGTTTTGCTTCGCTCACAGACATATGGAGGTTCCAAGCCTCACGCCGTGCTCTTTCACAGACATATGGAGGTTCCAAGCCTCACGCCGTGCTCTTTCACAGACATATGGAGGTTCCAAGCCTCACGCCGTGCTCTTTCACAGACATATGGGGGTTCCAAGCCTCACGCCGTGCTCTTTCACAGACATATGGAGGTTCCAAGCCTCACGCCGTGCTCTTTCACAGACATATGGAGGTTCCAAGCCTCACGCCGTGCTCTTTCACAGACATATGGAGGTTCCAAGCCTCACGCCGTGCCCTTTCACAGACAGATGGAGGTTCCAAGCCTCACGCCGTGCCCTTTCACAGACAGATGGAGGTTCCAAGCCTCACGCCGTGCCCTTTCACAGACAGATGGAGGTTCCAAGCCTCACGCCGTGCCCTTTCACAGACATATGGGGGTTCCAAGCCTCACGCCGTGCCCTTTCACAGACATATGGGGGTTCCAAGCCTCAGGCCGTGCTCTTTCTGGGCCCGGCATCACTGTTTGGCATTTCCAGGTTTACTGCTTAAGGACGGGACCACTCAACTAGAGTCTCATTAAATGCCTTCAAATAGTTTTTTGCTGGTGAATGTAAAGGCATGCTCGCGGTGGGGTTGGGATACTCTGGTTCCAACACACAGCCTCGCTCTTTCTCACAGCAAATGCATTCTGAAACCCCTGGCTGGTGCTGCGTCTGCCCGAAAGGTCATGTTGTACAGATATGATGCCGTGGTCAGTACCGAAAGGTAAAAATACACAGATGGATTTGTAGATGTGATTATAAAAAGACAGTACCACAGTAAACAGGTTGACAAGGAGGAACTCTGTCCCGGGCCCTGGAAGGCAACATTAGCTGGGATCAATTGTGATACTGTGTTGTGCCTCAGGAATCCGGACAGGGGCCCTGTTGCATAAACACTGAACAACAGTGGCAGACATTTTAATACATCGGTAATACATTAGAATTGCAGTTATGTTTGGACCTACCAGGTGTAGTTAATCAGGTCAGTAGGTTCAGAAAAGTTGAAAACCGAGACATGTGCTCTTTCAGAACATACTGCCTACCTGTACTTCCTCACTGCACTGATTCTGTGCTGCTTCATAGATTCCCATACCCCATAATACCCCCATAATACCCCCATAATACCACACCAATGACATACTAAAATGTTAGCAAAGATCACTGGAGAGGGGTTAAGCTTCACCATGGGATTTTTATTGTAAAATAACTGGGTGAATATCTTTCTTTTTCCTTGTAAATCAGTGCACATTTGTATTGAAAACAATGAAAATAAACAGATGAACGTGAACAAAAATAACAGTGAATAGTGACATTATTATTATTTTATTATCATCCTCACCACCAATTTAATACAACAAGAACACTCACTGTCCATACCCGGGCACTGCACATGTTAGTGTTGATACAGAAACATGAAATAAAATAACCAACCATTTCAAATGTCAATTTTAAACAAACATAAAAAATATAACTTTTCTGAGACAATGAGGGCCTCCCGGAACCTCTGAATAAATATGACCCAGTGGGAGGAGCCAGACCCTGTGGTATGCTGGGAAAACATCTTGCTGTTGCTTGTTTCTGCTGTTTAGTTTCAGTCTTTTCTTTCTTTCTTCCTTTATCTTTTACTCATCCTGAGCATCCAGCAACTCATCTAGAAACTCCACCACCTCCCCCTGTAAACACACAAGGAAATACAGGGTTAGGATTTAACATCAAGACTGTACCCAGAGGAAAGAATTATCTGTTTTATAATGATGTATCACCGACTGTCTTCTGAGCCCATCGAGGTCCTGATTAACCATAATTAGGACTGATTTTGTTTACCCACCAAGCAAAGTTTAGAGGTCATTGAGAGTGTCCGAACAAGATGAAACCGAACGGGTAATTTGCTATGTGATGTTTATCTAAATTAATATACATTTCGTCAGTTGTCGACGCACTCATTGAATGCTGGACAAAGTATTCAAAATACAAGATGTAGCTAAGAATTAAAAGAAGGAAAAAGGCAGGAATGTGGAATCTGACTTTGCGTCAACAGAATCTAGTGGGAACCCAACGTCTCTTGCTACAGCGGAGGCATTTGAACGTTGTCGTTAAAGTATATACAGCTCTGTCCTAACTGCCTGCGTTGCTGTGAATGCTGTGAATGAGTGTGAGTGAATGGCGCCCCCCTGAGGTAAAGTCTCTAACTACCACTTTGTAGTATACACTGGCCACATTGTACTGCTGGTCATGTGACCTGAGAGAAATGTTGAGGTTTATTTTTATTTTTTTTACTTTACATAAAGGTTGCATTTGGAGCCCGATTAAGAAATGACAGACCCACGGACACAGGCTCTGTAAAGTGCAACAAGAGTGTCGCAGGGGCAATGCGTGCAGGTCCTCTCTTTTCACACACACACACCTCATCATCACTCATTAGCCGCTGTCTGGAGAACTCCAGCATCTCTAGCTGCATGGTGGTCTGGTTCAAGTACCGTACCGCCTCCTGAAACACACAGAGGACCCAAAGGGCTGAGCAACTCTGACAGAACCCAGTGAAGGCCTCCGTTTTCAGTCAACCCATCACGGTGAAACAATCAATCGCACACAGCGATAACGAACCGGTAGGCGTGTGTCTTACCAATCTAGGCAGGAAGTCTTCATCACTGAGTCCATACTTTTCTCTGTGGTACTGGTAATACACCACGTTGTTCTTCATCACCTCGTCACTGGGGTCAAACAGCATGTAGCTGGTCACACAAGGTACTGCATTCTTCAGGTCATTCACTGACGAGGCAAAAGCACTTTCAGTCTGTGTGTGTGTGTATGTGTGAATGTTAACATTTAATAACACAGAAAAGTCCCTAGGCCATTAACAATCCCATTTCCAAAAAAGTTGGGACACTGTATAAAGTGTAAATAAAAACAGAATGCAATGATGTGCAAATCATTTATCCCTACATTTAATCAAAGATCGTAAAAAGACAACATATCAAATGTTCAAACTGAGAAATGTTTTTCTTTTTGGGATAAATTCATGCCCATTTTGAATTGCCAGCAACATATTTCAAAAAAAGTTGGGATAGAGGCATGTTTACCACTGTGTTGCATCATGACAGTTGTTTTCGTAAGTGTTCCTGAGCTGTGCAGTGATTTCCACTGTAGAATTGTGTATGTTTTTAATGCAGTGCTGCCTGATGGCCCGAAGACCACGGCCCTCCAATCAGGCCCAGTGCCATGGGAGATGGCCGTGTTATGTGTTTCCCCATGTGTTTCCCCATAAACACTGCAAATGGTATATGAATTAGATACGGCCCCTGAATTATGAAAAATGCACCCTCAGTCATTCCTCCGACAGCTGAACCTGCTTCCAAGGTTTTCGGCCTTGTCCTTTACATACAGAGATTGCTCCGGATTATCTGAATCTTTTAATGATATTATGTAACGTAGATGATGAGATCCCCCAAAAACCTTCACAATTTTACATTGAGAAACGTTATTCTTAAATCATTGCACTATTTGCCCGCACAGTCTTTCAGAGTCGGGGGGAGAAACCCTCCCCATACTCAATTCTGATAAACCCGTCCTCTCTGGAATGATCTTTTAATTCCAAATCATGTTGCTGACCTGTTGCCAATTTACCCAATTAGTTGTGTGATATTACACCAGGTTTTGTTTTTTAGCGTTACACAACTTTTCCAGTCTTTTGTTGCCTTTGTCCCAACTTTTTTGAAAAGAGTTGCTGGCATCAAATTCAAAGTGGGCATATATTTTTCAAAAAACAATAAAATGTCTCAGTTTCCACATTTAAAATGTTGCCTTTGTACTATTTTATATTGAATACAGGGTTTAAATGATTTACAAATCATGGCATTCTGTTTTTATTTACATTTTACACAGAGTCCCAATGTTTTTGGAAACAGAGTTGTAGAATAATAATTGAGAACCTACTGTAACTCTGTACCTGTTATAACAGTTACAGCACTTGTACCCGCAAAGCCTCCACTAAAACCAGCATTCCCCGAGTGCAGTTGGTGTTCGCTTTGGCAGTTATGAATACATGAATGTCTTCAAATAAAAAAAGAATGATTATAAAAAGATAAACTCCTCAACTTGAATGCAGTGAACTTCCGGGATCAATGTAGAAGCTCATGTTTATTAACTTTCTAACTCTGTAGAGGTATAGATACTGTGGCTCTAGTGTTAGGGTCACTACTGCATGTCCTTGTCGGGTGTCCAGTTAATTTCTCGAGCCAGACAGCTTATTCCATCATCTTCGAATGACCAGTGCTAAGATTCATTGTAACCCAAGGTCTGGCAATGTGAGACTAGTGTCTTGTTAACTTCTACAAATTGTTGATCCCTTGGAGCCAACCAAGATGACCTGGCCTGACGGCTTTCAAGCTGTCCATGTCCAAAGTCCACCAGGTTGTGTTGCTGATTTACATTCTTCCTGACAACTCGTGTGGTTGCTGGCCACATAAATAAATGACTGAGCGTACTTGTTCTCCAGAGAATCTGTCCTTTTTGCAACCACCGGGATTATTTTGAAGGCTCAGTTATAAAAGCCAACTGGCATTCATAAGCACTCTTAAGGTGTAATATTTTGAACTGCAGGACACTCTAATATATCAATATCTGTACACAAAAATGACTCCTTAAACAGCAATGTAGTGTTACGATCTCAGCCTGACAAACGAGAAGTCCACTGACCAGACCTAGAGTCCGGCTCCACACTAGATTAATTCTAAGGCACTTTCCAAGCCACTGCTCTTAAATATCATACTGCTCGCTCTTTGGGGTTTTATGCTGGGTATCTCAGTAGGCACTTTGGGACAATTGCTGATGTGAAAATGTCCTTCATAAGACAGAAGGCTTAATATGTGTTTTAATAAATATATAGTTAACTCACATTTATAGTAGGCGAACTGCAGGTAATGATACATGGTTGCCACAAATTTTTCCACAACGAATCCTCCAACCACAGGAGTCAACTCGGCCTCACACCTCACCTTCCTCTCTAACACCTCTGTGTAGTGGTCTGGGAGGGAGACAGGTGGGGTGGGGGGAGACAGGGAGTGGAAGACAGAAATGGGGAAGGGATTGGGATGTAGGGGACAGATGGCGAGGGACAGACAGGGGGAGGGGGGATTATCATCAATGGACGTGTTCAGTTTTCAGCAGGAGAGCGTCAGTCTCGGAGCGTTGGAGTTAAAGTCTCACCGGCGATGGAGGGGTAGAAGTCTTTGAAGTCTTTGATCTCCCTGGCTCCTTCTGAAGCCGCCAGACACTCGTCGTAGACCTTGAAGAAATCCCTCAGGGCCAACTCCATGTCTGACACCGAAGTGCGGTAGTTATCCCCATTGTACGCCCGCACTGCTCGCACAAACAACATCTGAAACAATGGAAACAATAACATGCGTCACCTTAGCCAACTAAACTTAGCCAGCTAAAGTTGCCCTAAAGAGAAAGTGCTAAGGTCCATGTTCAGGCTTAGAGCTCTGAAGGCCTTTATCCTCTTTTGAAGTCGGTCTGGTCCCTTACCACATCTAATTCCACCCATAGAGAGAATTTGAGAGCGGCTCTTGTTCAGTGCTTGTCTGTACGTGTATGGGCGCGACATTTTCAGTTTCTTTATTTTTTATGAATTGGCACGCATTTCTAAAAATGTATCTTTGCATAATCAGTGGGTTATTGCGTATCGATTGATGTAACAAAAGTCTATAACCACAAAATGTGGAGAAGGTGAGAAGGTCTGAATACTTTCTGAAGGCGCTGCGCGTGCCTTTACAAGGTGAGATGATTATGAAGCTTCCAGAAGTTTGATCAGGTGCTGTCAAACTGTGCTCCACTGGTTTGAGCCCTGAGTGGGGAAGTCAAACAGTGCCGTAAAAGAGCTTTGTTTTAGCTGCATTCTTTCCAGTGCAACAAAAACGTATTGCTGATTTCTCATTACGTGGTGTGGTCAGTGTTTTTAACCTGGGGCTATGTGGGGTCTGTTTGGGTTTGAGAACAGAGCCCCAAAACCAACTGGCATGGAAGACTCTTCACTAAGTTAATCCTTCTGTAGATAAGAGCTTTTGGAATGGAAGGTTTGAGAATTGCCGTCTATAAAGTATGAGTGAAAACCAAGTTTACTTCTGGATTTTGATCATTCATGCGATATTTTGGGTATTGCGTTGTTTTTTGATAATTCTGCATGTTTGGTCACCCTAAATTGGGGTTAGGGTCACTACTGCACCCCATATCGCACAAACATAGACGGCAATTAGTTATAGAAGTTACTTGAGTATTTTAAAATTCTAACTGCGATATCAAGTGTTATTTTTGTCATGATTGCGTAGAAGTCTCTTCTTGCCTGATCTCTCAGGTCATTAACAGCCTGTTCCCTGTGTGAGGAGTGTAGAAATTGCGCAACCTTGCTAAATGCTTGTTTTCTGAAGGCCCCTCTGTTATGTAATGTCCCCTTCCCACACATCACTCTCTCTACTCTCTTCTTCTTTGCATTTTGCATCCCTTCTCGTCTGTGTCAATTCTACGAGATGCGTGCTTGTGTACCTCATAGGTCTTGGTCTCCAGGTCTTTGAGGTGTTCATCAGCCCCAGGTAGGCTCTTGTAGTAGGCCATGTTCCTCTGCATCATCTCATCATCGGGGTGCTTCAGGAGGAATGTGTGGGCTGCTGACACCGCCTTGGCCAGTTTATCCGACTGGAGGAGACAGGGTGAGACAATTAGCAGCAGAAGCATCGGACCCTCATTCTTTTCTCGGACTCCCCTCTTGCCCCAGAGTGTCGTGGCACTTTCCAGGCCCATGCAACATGCACAACACGTCACAAACCAGCAAGAACACAAAGAGTTTTTAAAAAAAGCATAGGACCTCAGTTGAACGCTATATTCTATTGCTCTGGGGAAAAAAATAACAATATAATACATAATAAACAACAACTAAATACGTATTCGCTATACACCAAACGTAAAGGTATGTTGTTTTAAGAGCCGTGTACAGGAACTACTCCATAGGCACTGAGCCGCACTTAATGCACAGTAATCTGTAAAGTGATTTAACGAACTTTGAAGTAAGCGAATTGCAGGTATTTATACGGTTCTCGTCTCTCGAACTCATCCACGGTGTCCCGGCTGGGCATGGTCTGTCTGAATGCGGGCAGTCCCTGTTTGCATCGTTTCAGACACTGCGCCCTCTTCATAACGTTACCGAAAACATGCAACTCCGGAAAATCTGTGAACCTCTCCTCGTTGTCCAGCCGCACTGAGCTGCAATTGAGGTTACAGAAGGCCTCGCTGTCCCTGAGCAATCGGTACAACCTGAGAGACACCTCGAGGTAGTCCACTGTCTCCTGCCATTTCTCTCCGGTGTACTGGTCCAGTGCGTATTTATATGCAGAATCTAGTGGCATTAGTTCATGACGTGGAAAACTCCTGAAGCTGTATTTCTCGTATTGACAGAAGACTATTGTAACGGAAAACGAAAAAAGAAGCAGTGAGAGTAACATAGTTCTGGAGGGTGCCATCTTAAGTTTTTGTGTAAGAGGTGGGACGGCTGGGCTAGACTGCGTTTCTTTCTCTGCGCTGTGCATGGAACAGGGACCGCCTCTACCCCCACCACGTATCCGGACACAACTCTACTTCCCCCGGCTACTCTCTGCTACTCTGAGGAGGGGGTGGAGAACCACACGGGATGTGCGCCTCCCCCTAAAAATCACTGCTGTTCTTGATCGCTACTGGTTGGGATAACCAGACCACTTCCCTGAACTGTAGCTTACATCAACCTACATGACTGTCAAAATGAAGGACTGTTTTCCATGTCTGGCAAACGCTGCAAAAGATTTTACGCAGTACAATGACAAGTAGCCTAATAAGTAATAACTTTCACTTGGCAAAATCTACTGAAATAGTAGGCTATGTCTGCTCCAGTCCGCGCTTCAGTTTGAAACTGAGTGCTGCCTACGTCTCTACAAAATAAGCTATATTCGAATGTGTCTCGGTTTAAGTGATATTCGGTAGTTGGTATATACTTGTGTATCACGCAATATTCAATGTCTCTATAGCCTGTAGGTTTCTTCCCTTGCCACGTCAATACATTCCAGAGAGGGGTGAGAGGCTTCCCAAATCACAGAAACCCCCCCTAAAAGATACATACGTTGTCCCTACACAACACTCCCTCCAAAAGTCGGTTGTTCTTAAAAGTTCTGCAGAGCTCGGTGGCCTTTAAGCAAACTGTTTGAATGCAAACTATTCTACCGTAGTAGTTTTGTTTCTTGTGATATGGATCATTTGGTGTACAGCTGTGTCTACTAGGCCCTGGGTTTTGTGTTTCCACGTCTACACATCTGCATGTACGCTACTGCGCCTGCGCCATGCGTGGTGCGCAAATCCCCCATTCCATTCAATCGCGAACAGTCGCTGATCAAGGGAAGAAACGAACTGGAGGAAGAAATCCAGAGGTATTGAAACAACTCGTGGAAAAGTGAAACAGCGGGTTAACAACTCTTACAGTCAAGGTTTATATCCATTATACTTTTGCCTGTATAGGATAGGCATTTTAAAATGAACAGTTGGGCGCAAGGAATGATCTATCTGGCGGTTCTGGTGGCTTTTGCCGCCTGTGACGCCCCTCCGGTACCGTTAGATGACATCGTGATTGAAAAAACGTTCGTACCGGAGCAGTGCGGGCGTGCTGTGAAAGTAGGGGATTATGTCCGTTACCATTACAACGGCATGTTCCCCGATGGAAAGAAGTTTGACTCAAGGTAAGAAAGTTTTCCACATCCAGTTGCTGCTTGCAGTTTTAAAGTTGCGTGCACGTCAATAAATTCAAGTGCGTGTTTTACTAGCGGGTGGACCTAGACAGCCACGCAGGCAGAGATGGGCGCCCCATTTTCTCAGAGAGAGATAGAGAAATAGAAAGAGGGAATTCAGCCCTTCGTGTCGAAGCGTCAACTACTTCTCAGTAAGTTACATTGTGTTACAGTACTGATATCCAGAGAAATAATGTGTGCCCCGAAGCTAAGGATACACAAACACACCTGCACTGCTACTCTAAGCAATGCAGACACCGGTAGGCTAGGTGAGTGCATAGGCCCTACATTTACACTGTGTCAGTTCACACACTTGATGACATGTACCCGTGGCCTAAAGTGGACTAGACCAGCAGTAGGCTCCCCCAAGCATCAACGTGCGTGGCAGAACTGACATGCAGTCATTGTAGTAGACTAGAGTTGGCCTAGTGACGCGGCATGTTAACTACACAGTCCCATCTCAAGCCAACCAAATGTGCTGACAGGACAGAGAACTAGAAGACTGAATGATGTCAGAGACTCAGTGGATTATGTGAGGTAATGAACGAATTGCATTTAACCATGTTTCTTGTAAAAAATAAAATAAAAAAAATGTTTATGCTTTTTCTTGTGATGTCGGCATCTTCCATAATACGCGTGTTTGTGTGCGCGGGTGGCTGCGTGCACTTGTGTGTGTGTGTGCCTTGCAGCTATGACCGCGGTAGCACCTACAACGTGTATGTGGGGAAAAAGCAGCTGATTGAAGGCATGGACCGAGCTCTCGTGGGGATGTGTGTCAATGAGAGGCGACTGGTCAAGATCCCCCCACAACTGGCCTATGGGAAAGAAGGATACGGTAAACTGAGCTTATTACTTAGCTTCCAACATTAACCATGACATAGTTCATTAAGTCTAGCCTGACATTTTTATGATCGGTTATAATTGAGGATTGCGGCAAATCATACCCCTTGAACTAATCAAGAACAATAATTATTCCTGCCAGTTCTACATGTTTCGCTTTTTAACATTAATAACAGCCTGCAACATATCTTAAAACATAGTATAAAACAGCTTGTAACATAGCCTGTAACAGCTTATTACACAGCCTCTAACATAGCTTCTAACAAAGGATTTAACAGCTAATAACATAGCCCGTGAAATAGTTTATAACATAGTCTGTAACACTTTGCCTGTATCTTAGATATATGCATTGTTGTCTCTTGTCCATTTGATAAATAGTGCAGATACCACAGGTCGTGTGTGTTAGTGTTGAAACTGGTGTTTACTTTACCGTGTTTATAAATACAGGGTGCATGAAAGCAAGCTGGACAGGAAGTGAACCAGGACACAGTGACATCACAGACCCAGAAGTACTTCTTGTTAACATTTCTGTTAAAAGGCAGGCAGTCCTGAGATTTGACATCAACAAACCCTTATTATAAGCAGATTAACCTCCTGACTCAAACTGACACATGTAGGTGAACTCTACCCCTGTGTTGTAGCAGTCCCATTCATTTCCTAGAGGGAGAGACGATACAGACCAGACAGGCGGCTTTATCTGCTAAACCCACAGATACACAAACAGAGTCCAGAGTATGTCCGTGCATTAGTGTGTGTGTGAACAAAGAGGTCACCTAGTGGACTGTTTGGTTCTGCATGAGAAGAGATTACACTTGGAATGTGGGGCCTTCACATGTAGAGACTGGTGTGTGTGCGTGTATGTGTGTGTGTCTGCCAGTATGTGTGTATGTGTGTGTGTGACCACTAGAGGGAAAAAGCATGTACAGGCAGGTACATGTTAAATGTGTCTCTTCAGGAGAGTCAGGAAGTTGAACTGATAAACACTAACCCTGTCTCCCTCCCCTCAGCATAACAATTACTGTAGCCAGGTTCAGGATTTCTGTTTAACGACCTCTTGCGAACGGATCACCTCCCCCCTGCAAAAAGAAACAGCAACGGAGGAAACGAGAGAGAACGAGAGAGAGCGGGAGGAGGTGGAACCCTGGGTGGTGTTTCATACGGTATCTCTCTTTTGTCCTTTCCTCCCCTCCAGGTGACGTCATCCCTCCAGATTCCATCCTCCATTTTGATGTTCTGTTGTTGGATGTGTGGAACCCAGAGGATGGGGTTCAGATTAACACCTACCACACCCCGGGGAACTGCTCCAGGAAGGTCGAGGTGTCCGACTACGTTCGTTACCACTACAATGGAACTCTACTGGACGGAACGCTGTTCGATTCCAGGTGACGGCACGACTAACACGCCTCTTTGGGGATGATGATGATGACGAAGAGGATGGGTCCCCCTGTAGGTCTTCCATTAAATATCTGCGTCCTTCCCCTTCTCTTCCTCCTCGACGTAGCCACACCCGTCTTCGTACTTACGACACCTACGTGGGGATTGGCTGGCTGATCGCCGGGATGGACCAGGGCCTCCTGGGAATGTGTGTCGGGGAGCGGCGCATCATCACCATGCCCCCGTCGCTAGGATACGGATCGAACGGCGACGGTGAGTGGGGGGCTTGCGGGTATTGAGGCTCATGCTGGATCGTTATACCCGTCCTGCCTCTTCATGTTCCTCTCCTTCATTGCTCATCTCTTCATCTTCATGTTCCTCTCCTTCATCGCTCGTCTCTCCCTCTTCGCATGGTAATATCCCTGGTGTTGGATCCAGTCATAGTAGACCTCCATAGACATATGACAGGGTTTGTGTAACTCTTCTCTCCGGTCCATCCCTCCATCCTTCCATCCACATCCCTGGCTCCCGCTCTTTAGGTAGTGATATCCCAGGCCAGGCCTCCCTGGTGTTTGATGTAGTCCTGCTGGATCTCCATAACCCTAAAGACGGTATCAGCATAGACAACCAGGTTGTACCTGACAATTGCTTGAGGAAGAGTGTGGCTGGGGACTTCATCAGGTACCACTATAATGGATCACTGCTGGACGGGACCTTCTTCGACTCCAGGTGAGGAAAAGAAAAATAGAAATAGAGGAAGCAAGAAATGTAAAACCTGCTCCTCTGTTTCCTTGTGGTCCGGCTTGCATTGCCATTGGCTGTTTGTCCTTTTACAGGAAAAACATATGTTGTCCTCAAGATGGCAGTATATCCTTTTCAACTAAAGTCATTTGACATGATTTTCTCATAATATTTACTGAATGAATCTAAGCAGTAAAAAAAAAAAAATAATACCCAAACTAGTTAATGTGAGTTCAGGTTAAATAGGGTGTAGACATTTACTTCTTAGACGTTCACAAATGTCAAATGTATAAATTTTAAGTTGCCAAATGTTTGAGTGTGTTGGTGGAAAACGTTCCTTCTGTGCACTTCACCACGGCCCCGTGATTATGGCCCTCTGTCGCCGTGTTCCTCAGCTACTCCCGTAACCGAACCTATGACACGTACGTGGGCAAGGGCTACGTGATTGGTGGGATGGACGAGGGTCTGATCGGAGTCTGCATCGGAGAGAGACGACGGATCACCATCCCGCCTCACCTCGGATACGGAGAGGAGGGAACCGGTGTGTGTGGTGGGGACGGGGGGGGGGACGGGGGTGGGACCGGGTGGAGGTTTTCAGCGCACTGTTGTTTAAGGGAAAGGGGTTTCTTTGTCTCGTACCCCATCTTTACGGACTCCTGTGACCTTGGTTTTGTTGTTGTCTCCCTCCCCTTTACGGACTCCACCTCACCAGGCACCAAGATCCCAGGCTCAGCGGTGTTGGTTTTTGATATCCATATTATCGACTTCCACAACCCATCGGACAAAGTCGAGATCAGCACCACTTACAAACCAGAGGCGTGTGAAACACTGACTAAGAAAGGAGACTTTGTTAAATACCACTACAACGCCTCGCTCATGGACGGAAACTTCATCGACAGCACGTAAGAAAGGCAATGCCACGCGCTTGCTTGTTCGTAAACTGCATGTATAAACCCAACCCCACCCCCCCCCCCACCCCCGAGTCGTTCACACACAGGGTGTATTTCTAACAGATGTGTCCGTTCAGGTATAACTACGGGAAGACATATAACATTGTGCTGGGAGCCAACCAGGTGGTTCCAGGGATGGAGGAAGGGCTGATGGAGATGTGTGTCGGAGAGAGGAGACACCTGGTAATCCCTCCTCACCTGGGCTACGGGGAGAGAGGAGTGGGTGAGTTACACTCACACCCGTTCTGTCTTTACCCGCGTAGGCACCAGAAAGCAACCAAGCAGCTGACTGCTGCACGACCCAACCTTAACTCAAACCTAACTACAATAACCTCAGATGAAAACCTAAAATTAACCTAGCCCAAGTGCCTAAACTTAACCCTCAGAGGGCCATTTTTGTGGACACAAATAAAGTCAAGTCGAGGATTAAAAAAACAAATTGAAATCTTCATGGACTTTTTATTCCACGACCTGGCTTAATCTCTGTCCGCGAAACCGGCCTTTAATCCCTAAACCTGAAAGTAACCAGTAAGTCTGACCCTAAACCCGAACCATAAGCCAAAAATTTACTTATTTTTTACTGCCCTTATAATTCGATCTGTAAAACACACACACACACACTAGTCCACAAAAGGTTATTAACCCGTTCATGTGGATTGGTGGGTTATAGATGGTGAGGTGCCGGGGAGTGCTGTCCTGATCTTCGACATTGAGTTAATTGAGATGGAGGTAGGATTACCCGATGGCTACATGTTCATCTGGAATGACGAAGTTTCCGCTAACCTCTTCACCGAGATGGATGCAGACAAGGACCTACAGGTGTTGGCTTCAGAGGTACGCATTACAGCTGAGCCTCACATCCCGCTACACACTCACGGTCATTCCACCTCTTCTACTGAGTCTGCTCGTATTGGGGAAATCTGGACAGAGTCTGGCCTCATCTCCTTCACTGGCACCGATCTATAAATACAAGACGGAGGAAAGCAGATGCGCTAGAATGGAAGCATAGCGGAAGGATGTGCTTTTAAATGTGGCCCATCCATTTAATCTAACCGTCCCTCCAGGATTCTGTGTGGTCGAAAATGCTAGATTTTGCAGCAGCAGAAATTATGACAAGACTGTGGGGTGGCAAGGGGTTAGTTTAATCAATCAAACACCTTTATTTATAAAGCTCTTTTTACATAAGCAGTTTTTACAAAGTGTCTTTTACAAAACACCCAGCCTGCAACCCCAAGGAGCAAGCAAGTGTTGAATTTCAGTGGCTAGGAAAAACTACCTAAAAATGCCGATATTTAGGAAGAAACCTAGAGAGGAACCAGGCTCAGAGGAGTGTCCAGGGACAACCCGGGGGGGGGGGGGGGGGGGGGGGGGGTTAGTTCCATGCAACAATATTGGAGGACTTGGCAGTTTAATTAAAAACAAAACATGTTGATCTAATTGGTCTTATATTCAAGCTGTTGGGTAGGAAACATTTCTGAATCCCAGAGAGACTGATTTAATTTAGTTCAGAAGGTGAGGAGACAACGTTTTTGTTCACTGAGACAGCAGGCAAAACAAATCACCCATTTTTCCTGACTGCCCCCCCCCTCCCCGGTCTCCAGTTCACAGATTACATCCTGCGCCAGGTGAACGAGGGTAAAGGTCGTCTTGCCCCCGGGTTCGATGCCTACCGCATCATTGAGAACATGTTCTCCAACCAGGACCGCAACGGAGATGGAAAGATTACAGAGGAGGAGTTCAAACTGAAGGCAGACGAGACTTCTCACGACGAGCTATAAGACAGGGACACAGCATTTGTATTTGTGTGTGTGTATATATGAGGGTGCTTCTATGAAGGCAATATAAGACAGTGTCCGTGTATGTACTAAGTGTGTGTGTGGTTACAGTATGGTGGGGGGGTGGCGGAGGGTAAGATGGTGTAGGGTCAGGTGTAAAGATTTACGGTAGGTTAGAAGTCTATGGAAAAACTCAGAGGTAAGGTGTGTTCTGTGACATGGGCATCAAATGGTGTTTTAGTAAGCCTTTACCTGTCCAGTCTATAAACAGAACAGAAGATGAGATGCCGGTTAATGCTGATATGTTTCTATTGTTGATGATATACTTTTGTTTACCTCCTCTGGCATCACTGAGTGTTTATCCTTTCATTAGTTCGAGGAAGTTCACGTTTAGATGTTTTTGACTTTTCAATAGTTTTTCCTCTACGTGCCTGAATATTGTGTGATGCTAACACACTTTAAGATGATCTGTGGATCATCGAACCCTCAGTTTTTTCAGTCATTCTTCTATTGTTCCTGGATTATTTTCCAGTCAGTTGTTCATTGAATATAGTCCCACTTGCATCACAAACTGCCACAACTCCAAACTAACATGTCTTCTACAGTAAAAGTACAGTACTTTTATATTTATTGCAATAAACACCATGATAGTTGATCCGTTTGGTAGCTGCAGAACTGCAGATACAGTGCCATCTATACACATTGTGTTGTATCCATTGGAGCGACTGTGGGCGAGTTTTTGTAAAGTTCGGTGCTAAACTCCTTCTGTGTTCTCTGCTGTCTAAACCAATCACAGTAAAGGACTACACATCAGTCGTTCTGCTGCACATTCAAACACTGAAGCCTCCTATACTACATGTACATTCATATTAGTGCCACTATCAGTAATTTGTTGTCCCCCAGTCACTTGTGTTCTGATTCATCTATGCTCTCACCTGAAATGTCTTTGGCTGTGCGAGTGAGCCGTATACGTGTGTGTGTGTGTTTGCAATAGTTGAGTATGTTTTATATCTGATGCCTGTTTGGTGAGAGGAATGGATAATGATAACATTAATGATTCCATAAATGTGTGAGTTTTGAAGTTGCATTTGAATAAATGCATATTCCAACCCTTCTACAACAAGACCTGTCAGTGTATCTATTTAAGCGCATAATGTGTGTTTGTATATGGTGGGAAATGCAAAGCCAGAATGAAAGATAAAAGACATGATCAAACAAGATGGGGAATGGAGGGGTGATAAAGGGAAAGGTAGTGCTGGCTTGAAGTGAAAATAAGGAACATCAAGGACCCCAGAACAAAGACAGGGAATGTGTATGAACCATGGATTCTGTAGCCCAAGCCTGCTGACAGAAAAATAAAAACACAGAATATAGAAAACATTTTATTTCAAAATAATACAAATTCAAGATTTCTATCATTAACTGAATTGTTTATGGTTTATTTAAATGCTGTCTATAAATTTGTAGCAACACTTGTTTTGCAATTAAAATTAGTCTCTTGAAAAGTAAAAAAATAAAAAAAATAAAAAATCTGTGGTCACAGAACAACATCCAGAGGTCGATAAGGCCAACACTACTAGCTACATGTCAGAACTAGAAAATGGACGAAAAACCAAGTGTTCATTTCAACTCAGACATTGGTAAACAAATACAATCTCTTTATTTTAACATTGTTTTCTTCAGTGCCTGTGTGAGATAACAATTGCCTTCCAGGTCCAGGGACGACTCTTCACCTGTAACACATGAACACAGTGGTCAGATCACGTGTCTTCATAAGCCTCAGACATTCACACACCTTCCCGGAACAGCAGACAAGCAAGGAGAACAGCCATGATGATTATTTACATTAGAGACCATCCTAACCATAACGGAACCCTGAGGACTCACCTCTCAACTGGTCACATTCCTCTAGACATTCTCAACATCCTGAAATGAACGTCAGAAAGTTTAACGCAGAACTAATCACAGATAGTTCTGCATAATAAAGAGCCTTTCTCACCTCCATTCCCTGTTCAAACACTCACTTTGACATCCACACTGGCAATGCTCACTGAGGGGGTGGCATCCACTCTGTACAAACAGACGTATCACTCAAAAGATTGAAATGCAACAACACATTCCTAAGACTGTTACATAGACATTATTAGTGTTAAAAAGATATATTTGTACAACAAAGATGTATTCACAGTGTTACAACAGATATTGTATAGCATGGTATGTTATCTTAACCTGGATGTTAAAAATGTTAGATTTTAATTATGTCAATATTAAACAAAACATTTCCCATTTCATGCATTCTGTGACAGCATTCAACATGCTCCCGGCAGAGGAAAAATGTGCTTTGCATTGTGTAATCAAACACAAAAAGGGATGTTTTAATAAGGAAAATACAACTTGCAGAGCAAATTCTATTTTTGTGCAACATACCACGGGGGTCCCAGGTTTGACCGACAAGCTGGGTTGGGGTCCCTGGAAAACAAAAAGTTGAAGATCTATATTGAGAAATATCGAGCAGTCCTCCCTCCACATGCTTCTAAGGTTCATTTTAAAAAGCTCACCCTTGATTCAATTAGTGCCTTAACTATCCATTTAATCAGGTGTGGCAGTTTAGGTTAGAAACAAAGCCTTTTAAATGTTTAGGCATTGGGGGCCTAGCTTAGCGTTCCAATACTAGCGGTAGCAAATACATTTTGGCTTAATCAGTAGTAGTGGTGCCAGCCGAGTACGCCATCCCACTAGAGAAGCTGTAGTTGAGGAAAGCTAGCATTAGCAGTTGCTTTCGCTGGCACGCTGATCTTTGTTCTTGACGACAACACTGCCGAGGGTTGGCTGAAAAATTTGCTCCATAGCTACTCACCAACAGTAATACCAGCAGTGTTGGTTTCCATGGCAACCCTGGTGACATTTGCTGTCCAGGTGGAGTAGCTCTGGCAACTCCCCACCGCTGGAGAGGCAAATTCCCAGCAGCCAACAGCCGGAAGCGGTGGTTTGGTTGAGTAGTGGCTGCTGGGGGGCACCCCAGCAGAACCCAGTCCAGTACCCGACCCGGGGAAGGCACGCCCACGGTAGTCCGTGTCCGAATAGAATACCCCTGGGTAGACCTGATGTCCGGGGTAGCTCCCTTCACTTCCAGAAAAACCTCCGGGGTAGGAAAGACCAGCCTGATTGGCCAACACGTAGCCAGTCTCCGGTTGACTCGTAGCTTGGTAGCCTGTTCCCCAGTAGCCCCCTGACCACCCGGGCTGTGACTGTGTGTTACTGGGTCCGAGGTCAGTGGGGGAGCTGGAAGTGAACCCACCCACCCCTGGGTAACCCGTACCAGGGTAGGTGGCTACAGGGTATCCCTCCAGGGAGAGTCGGCCTCCGGGGCAAGGGGCAGAGCTGCCGGGGTTAGAGGTGAACTGACCAACCGACAACCCTCCGGCGTAGCCCCACTGGGCCTGTGAGGCAATGGCAGTGGGGTTAGAAGCCTGGATGCTGGGGTTGGTGATGAACTGTCGGTTCTCATAGCTCCAGGGATCTCGGTCCTTTGGTTCCGGCGCGGAAAGATTCCTCTTCAGAGGGTTGGCCGGTATTGCCACCGTGCCAATAGCACGGCCCTTTGAGTCCACCCCCATCGCCTCGGCGGGCATCTCCTTGCCAGCGATAGGGCCCTTGGTCCAGGAATCAGCCCCACCTCCCACTGCCCTTGGCAGGGTGGTCGAAGCAGGCAAGTGGGGGAAGCGCAGCGAAGAGTCCCCAATAAACATAATACCGTCCACAGTGGAGGCCATATTATTCCCAGAGGCAGAAAGGAGATCTTGCTCGGGCGGGGGAGGTAGGAGGGTAGGGGTGGCTGGCAGGGGCGGTGGGGTCCAGGGTCCAGTTCTCGCTGGGTGGAGGGGCATGTCGGGGGTGTCGTTTGGTGGATGCTCCTTGGCCTGGAGAGGCCTAACCACTGTGGTTGGTTTGGACGGTCTCCTGTCTGCCGGGCTGGACTGGCTGGACAGGTCTTTAGACGGGCACGGCGGTTGGCTGGGGTCATCCCGGGCCAGACTCTGGGCCGAAGTGGATTTGCTGGGATAGGATGGGGTGTGAGTGAAAAGGCAGTAGGTGGAGGCCTGGTGGGTCTTGAAGGGACAAACCGTGGGCGGGTCTTTCGGAGAGCAGCCGGGGACAGAACGACGTCTCCTGCGGGGGGTACGAGAGCGCGAGCGGTCGGAACGTCGGTCAGCAAGATCTCTGTTGCGGCGTCTCTCTGGGGTCCTGCCACGGAGCCAGGCTTTGCCTGTCCTTGCGTGGTCAGTGCGCACGCGAGTGTGTTTGGCATTACTGAGACTGTGCGTGTGTTTGGTACGACTGCAACTGCGTGCGTGTTGGTGATGACTGTGTGCGTGAGTGTGTCTGCGGTCTCTGTGTGAGCGTGTGCCATTGCTGTGTGCGTGAGAGACCTTAGCCCTGTCAGCAGGATCCTTCTTGTCCAAATGTTTGTTGCTGAGCTTGTGGCCGCGGGTGGAAACCGAGTGAGACTGCTTCTTTCTTGAGAACATTTTGGATACAGTCAGATTGTCAGCAGGGCTACCGGGTGGACTGACCTCCAGCTCACATTGAGAGTCTGTATGTGAAGGAGTGTTTTTCAGTTCTGGGTCAGTGTGGCCAAGTGATGAGGTTTCGACGGCGCACGACTGGTTGCCTGATGGTGGGTCAAAAGGTTCAGTGACCTCAGAGGACGACGGACAGCTGTCAAAGGCAGGGTCAGATTTCACGGCCTGACACTCAGGGGAACTAGACACCTTCGGTTTCTTCCCTTGCTCGGGTGACTCTTTGATGCTAGAATGGCGCTTCACTGAGAAATAGAGAGAGAATTTAATAGAATAGGGAACGACATTTTAAAAGCAAGATCATTTTGTCACCAGCATTTCTCCTACATCTCTGCGGCAACGAAGACTGCCCCAAGGCATGATGGGACACCACCTGGCACTCCATCTCCTGCTTGACCACTACTGGTTCAAGTTTGCTAGTGACCTTGGTAAGAAGTTCTGTTTGGTTCTGCTCTGAACGGATCTCCTTCAAACGGGACACAGCTGGAAGGAGATGGGGAGATTTGCACATTTACGGGTTTTAGGATTCTGTCAAAAATGGAGATGCAAGTCTTCAACTCAATAGATGCATTTTTTTTTTGCATATTGTAATTCAGCGTTTGGCTTTTAATGCGCAAGGCCAGAGGAATAATAAAACCTGTATCCCTCACCTTTATCAAACAGCATTCCTTTGATCGCTAAAAAGTCAGCCTGGTTCAGGAGCACCTCCTGTATCATGCCAGGCTCATCATGGTTCTGCTCCTCTACCTCCTTAGCAATCTGCATCAGAAGTCTGGACTCTTCTGCCGGATTCTGGCCAGGTACCAGACCATGGAAATACCACGGATATCGAACAGTCTGGGTGTGGGAGAGGCAAGCAGAGATTAGCGATGTGGTGTTGTGTATTAACTGCTTTGAGAACTTGCTTTGTTTGTATTACATATGAAGAGAATTCTGCATATGTAATACGTTAGAGGTTACATTTCAATGTATTTTTCACAATGTTGTCAATTTGAAAGCTTTTTCTCGAGTTTCATCCTTCTGCCATCAGTCGCAATTTCCTAGTTCTCCAATTTGTGCGCGTACACATGGGTCCAAGTGTGTGTGGAGGACCGCACCTTCTCACGTGTAGTTGGTTTTTTATAAATCCCAAAGTTGGCACAGGAACTGGCGTACCCATTCTTTTGTGTGTAAGAAACGTTTATAAATGAGGCCCCAGATGAACGGTCTGATGAACTGTCTAGAATAGTAGCCCTGTGGTTAAGGGTGATAAAAATTGCATATACTTGCTCTTGTTTCATTCACGTGTTTCCTTTTTGCCATGTATGTTGCAGAGTAGAAAAAGGTCAGACAAAGGGCAACCCACCCTAGGTGTCACATTAAAACAGTTTTAGTGTAACCAATAGGAAGGAAGAGAAACAGGAAAGGGCGTCTCACCAGATAGTTGAGTCGGTGCCTGTATTTGAGGACGTGGTTGATGAGGACAGACGTGTTCTGTCGGCTGTTACAAGACAGTCGACCACCGCACGACACACACAGGTAGAAGGACACCAGGCCCTCACAGCAGCACTCTATCAACGCACTGAGACCTGACAACCACACACCCACACGCAGTTACAGTACTGAAACAACCACACACACACACACAGACAAAAGTACTACGCACTGTTGCCTTAACAGAGTCAAGTCACTGACCGACCACAGCTTGAGTCAGTTTCTCCTTGATGTAGGTGTTGAGGTCTTTGGTGCTTTTGGGAGGAACACCTCCTCTACATGTCAACCTCTGGCTGTGTCCTGGGAGAATGGGAAATCTACCTTCATACAGGGATCCTGACAGAGGAGAAAAGTTACTGAGGCAGTCTAACAAAGCTAGCAGCTCTTTAAGGTATCCAATACTAACGCAAATGAAGCCAGATGCTATAAAACACAGTAACTTGTATACCACACACTGACTCATGCTTATCAGGAAAAGAAATAGAAACATGCTTCCTCCAGGGGGAAGCTTAGGTAACAGAGGTTTTTACTGGACCAGAAACATTCTAATGAGTAGCATTGCCAGAACAGTATTTTGGTTCTCTGTGCTCATGCTTTAACTGGGACTTAAAAGGCTCTGTTCTGAGAGGCACAGGTATTCACCCAAACATGCAGGAGCCAGTTGGACCTCAGGCCGGTGTACAGAATCCACCTCAGGCTGGGTCTGGGGTTCCACCTCGGGGTCCGCAAGCTCCTGTTTGATAATGACTGAAGTGACAGAAATAGGTTCAAAACACTGGCGTAGCAGATCCACAAGCTCTGAAAGCCCTGACGCATATTGTGTTCTCTGTGGTAAACATGGTGTTTATTGCTGGTTTTAGACGCATGCAGAAAAATCTTGAGCTAAGCTGGTTTAACCGCAGTGAAAAAAAAAAAAAAAAAGAGCGGTCTTGGCAGATAACAGGAAACAGATTAAAAGAACAGATTAGACGCAGTTCATAGGATCTAGGTCTACGAGTTATTGTGAATCATGTCAGATTCTTAGAAGGTTAAACGAGGAGGTAAATATGTATAGTTCATCAGGAACTTTGAGTAAAGCGGTCACAGGGCTGGTTAAGATGCTTACAGCATTGAGACTTGTGACATAGGGAATATACACTCCCCTAAAGGATTATTAGGAACACCTGTTCAATTACTCATTAATGCAATTATCTAATCAACCAATCACATGGCAGTTGCTTCAATGCATTTAGGGGTGTGGTCCTGGTCAAGACAATCTCCTGAACTCCAAACTGAATGTCAGAATGGGAAAGAAAGGTGATTTAAGCAATTTTGAGTGTGGCATGGTTGTTGGTGCCAGACGGGCCGGTCTTCAGTATTTCACAATCTGCTCAGTTGCTGGGATTTTCACGCACAACCATTTCTAGGGCTTACAAAGAATGGTGTGAAAAGGGAAAAACATCCAGTATGCTGCAGTCCTGTGGGCGAAAATGCCTTGTTGATGCTAGAGGTCAGAGGAGAATGGGCCGACTGATTCAAGCTGATAGAAGAGCAACTGTGACTGAAATAACCACTCGTTACAACCGAGGTATGCAGCAAAGCATTTGTGAAGCCACAACACGCACAACCTTGAGGCGGATGGGCTACAACAGCAGAAGACCCCACCGGGTACCACTCATCTCCACTACAAATAGGAAAAAGAGGCTACAATTTGCACGAGCTCACCAAAATCGGACAGTTGAAGACAGGAAGAATGTTGCCTGGTCTGATGAGTCTCGATTTCTGTTGAGACATTCAGATGGTAGAGTCAGAATTTGGCATAAACAGAATGAGAACATGGATCCATCATGCCTTGTTACCACTGTGCAGGCTGGTGGTGGTGGTGTAATGGTGTGGGGGATGTTTTCTTGGCACACTTTAGGCCCCTTAGTGCCAATTGGGCATCGTTTAAATGCCACAGCCTACCTGAGCATTGTTTCTGACCATGTCCATCTCTTTATGACCACCATGTACCCATCCTCTGATGGCAACTTCCAGCAGGATAATGCACCATGTCACAAAGCTCTAATCATTTCAAATTGGTTTCTTGAACATGACAATGAGTTCACTGTACTGAAATGGCCCCCACAGTCACCAGATCTCAACCCAATAGAGCATCTTTGGGATGTGGTGGAACAGGAGCTTCGTGCCCTGGATGTGCATCCCACAAATCTCCTTCAACTGCAAGATGCTATCCTATCAATATGGGCCAACATTTCTAAAGAATGCTTTCAGCACCTTGTTGAATCAATGCCACGTAGAATTAAGGCAGTTCTGAAGGCGAAAGGGGGTCAAACACAGTATTAGTATGGTGTTCCTAATAATCCTTTAGGTGAGTGAAAACTGCTGTGTACCCGACCGTAAAGAGAGTGTTCTCCTGATGACCGCGGTGGTGGAAAACTGGGTTTCCCCAAACCCCAACTCACATTAAAGTAAGACCAAGTTCAAATCTCCTTCAGAAAACTCTGTTTATGCTTGCAAGCAGAGAGACACCATCAATACGAAATTGAGGATAGCTCTGAGGCACAGTTTGGGTGGCCATTGTATTTATACTGGCTCAGACACTTCCACTGTTCTTCCCTCACTCCGCTCCTCTCACAGACATGTCTCAATCTTGATTAGTCATTTGTCCATAATAATCAATTAAGACGTTTGCTGAAAATTCCTGATCTGTGTCTACTCTGAATTCTTACAAAGTAGTGGGTGTAAGTTTTCCACTACATGCCTCAATTTCCTCCCATAGTTATTAGGTCGGTCACAGTACTGTGGAGGAATTTCTGACAAATCCTCGCAGATCCACTTTACTACATTGACAATCGCGAATTTTAAAGCTTTACCTTTATGTATTAGGCAGCCTCAAAAATAAATAGCTGCATAGTCTCTTCTGTCAGTGGTTCTTTTCAGTAAACTGAACAATATGTAGACCCATATTACTAGACCTACAGTGCTAGAACAGTGCGGGTCAAATACACAGAACCGTGGACCTGCGAAGACCAGTCATTCGGAAACAGAAATTGCATAACTATTATCATTGTAATCTTTCGTTCTCACCATTACAAGGGTACTAACAACGGCAAAAACACCTGCTCTCACCTGTGTTGTGTTGGTTCAGATGTGGTTCTGAGGAAGTCACTGGTGTCTCTGTTTTGGTTGATTTTGTTTTCTGTGGAGTTCTGGTACTTATTGGCTCAGAGTTCTGGAGGGCCTGGGCCCCGACTGGCTCAGAGTTCTGGAGGGCCTGGGCCCCGACTGGCTCAGAGTTCTGGAGGGCCTGGGCCCCGACTGGCTCATAGTTCTGGAGGGCCTGGGCCCCGACTGGCTCATAGTTCTGGAGGGCCTGGGCCCCGACTGGCTCATAGTTCTGGAGGGCCTGGGCCCCGACTGGCTCATAGTTCTGGAGGGCCTGGGCCCCGACTGGCTCATAGTTCTGGAGGGCCTGGGCCCCGACTGGCTCATAGTTCTGGAGGGCCTGGGCCCCGACTGGCTCATAGTTCTGGAGGGCCTGGGCCCCGACTGGCTCATAGTTCTGGAGGGCCTGGGCCCCGACTGGCTCATAGTTCTGGAGGGCCTGGGCCCCGACTGGCTCATAGTTCTGGAGGGCCTGGGCTCCGACTGGCTCTGAGCTCTGGTGTGTCGGTGTTGACATTGGCTCAGAGTTCCGGGGTGTCTGGGCTCCGACTGGTTCATGGTTCTGTGTTGACATTGGCTCAGAGTTCCGGGGTGTCTGGGCTCCGACTGGTTCATGGTTCTGTGTTGACATTGGCTCAGAGTTCCGGGGTGCCTGGGCTCCGACTGGCTCAGAGTTCCGGGGTGCCTGGGCTCCGACTGGCTCAGAGTTCCGGGGTGCCTGGGCTCCGACTGGCTCAGAGTTCCGGGGTGCCTGGGCTCCGACTGGCTCAGAGTTCCGGGGTGCCTGGGCTCCGACTGGCTCAGAGTTCCGGGGTGCCTGGGCTCCGACTGGCACAAAATGCTCTTCCCTTTCTGATCTTTGGCTGATCTGAGGCAGATCTGGGTTCAGAGTATTGGTCCATTCTTCTGCCGTCTGCAGGCTCTGGACTGACTCAAACAGGTCTTCAGGCTGTTTAACAGTCCCTGTATCTGATGTCCACAGGGAATGACCAGGCGCAGTTTGATCCATGGTTAGTTCATTCATTTTCCTGTATCTCTGGTCAAAGCCCTGCTCCGTTTCCAGGTCAGGATCAGCTGGGAGAGAAAGCTGTTGTCTGGTTGCAGTGTGCATAACCAAGGCGCTCTGGTTCTGTTCCTGCAGCAATTGCATGGCTACGCACATGCAAAAACAGTTAAAAATCATCATCAAATACAGAACACTATCGAACACACCCTGTTAAAATCTTAACCGTTCTACAATAAGACATTTATTCCTGGTAAAAGTGGGGCTTTGTTATTGAGATTCAATGGATGGCACTGGTAGAAGCAGCAGGGTTTCAATGTTTTACCCCATTTTCCCCCTGTCCCAATTTTGTAACATCCTCCTTCAACAAACACATTAGTGGGAGACATAAAATGATTTAACTGTAGATTCGACTGGCTAAGAGACATCGTCCTTTTGGTACTTATTGTGGAAGCTAATGCCTTTTGGTTGGAGTAAAAAGAAGTCCGGAACCCAGGCTGTTTTTAGGACGGGCAGAAATTAGTGTAGGGCGGGGTTTGTACAAAACTCACTGAAGCACAGATGCAGACAATAACATACCTCGGTAAAACGGAGCTGACTGCACATGTTTATACCACATGGGGTCCAGCAGCATCACCTAGACAAACAACAGAGACAGACGAGTCCTGTAAACCCGCTATGTGTGTGTGTGTGTGTGTGTGTGTGTGTGTGTGTGTGTGCGCGCGCGCGGGGTTCATCAGCATTAACCCGATGACCCCCGCGGTTGACTAAGTCACCTGTGCGTCGATCTCCACCTCCAGTTGTGACAGTCTCCAGGCGAACTCCCTGAGGAGGTGTGGACTCGGGGGCAGCTGTAGTTCCCTCAGCCACTCGTAGAGGACACCACCATACTGGGCAATCTGACCAGACAAACAGTCAGCTCAAAAACGTATTTAGCGCAGCATTTAAGCACAACCGACTTGAGGCCACAGTTTGTGTGGGGATGATAGTTACTGCCTCTGAAAGCGTTAATCACAGACGTACATCCTCCTTGGGACTGACATCATGCAAGAAGAATGTTAATAATGAGGTAGGTCTGCCCTTCATTTTCTGTTCAGTAAACCTTTGCTATTAAAAAGGGACTTTTATTTGGGGACCTTGGCTAGGAACTAAATCTCCTCTCATGCTTCATGAAAAACGCGTTTGATTATCTGTGTAATTCTTCAACGGGAGCCATAAATATTAGTGCATGCACAATAGAGCTGTCAAGGTCTGCCTTGGTTCTAGGGCTCTGCATTTGCATTTGGAGTCTGTAACTGCTGTCTGACAACCGGAAGACCAAGAATGTTTTAGTTAATATTAGAATTGGAGGCACTATTTACAAAATGTGCTCTAATTACTATATGAACTCAAAGCTGACAATCTGCACTTGGTTATTATAAGTTCAACAAAAGTCACTGTATCATTTCAAATCTAAATTGCTTCAGGCAAACATTTTTGTAGTCACTATTAGTGTCACACACTTGAGGCCGGGTGTCTGTAAAAGCACTTGGTGACAATTGCTGTTGTAAAAAGGGCTTTATAAATAAATTTGACTGATTGACTGACGATGTCACTCACCATGTAGTACTGCTGGTGCCGTGCACTGATGATGTGTTCACAGATGTGCGTGCTGGAGAAAGTCTCAGCACAGGTCACGCACATGAAGAATGTAGCTTGAGATATACCTCGACACTCCAACACACTACCAAGACCTGAAAGGCATGCACGCACACACGCACCATCTGAGAGATCACTCTACCTTACAGAACACCATTTAAAAGATGTAATAAGAATGTATAAACACTACTGTGGATAAGATGTTCTCGTAAGTGAAATGTAAAATGTACGTTCTACCAAGCATCCGCACGTTGGTTTGAACAAGATGAAGACCGGCAATTTGGGGTCATTAAAAATAACAACAATACCCAAACCTAGTCATAAACCTCACACTAAACCCTAAGATAATGCTTCTTGCCAAAGTTAAGGACCGGTCAAACATCCTCACTAGGCATTATTTCTACGATAGCAAAACAGGAACACATACACTGGAACACACACACTGAAACGTACACACACACACTGACCTATAATAGGCTCGGTGTCGTGAAGGCCCTTCACTTTAAGGTACTTGGACAGATGGCTCGGTCCGGCAATTCTCTTAGCTGTAAGTGACAAAAAAAACTCCAATCAACACCAAGAATTTCCAGGTAACATCAGTCAGCCAATCAGTGAATCCAGACGCCACCATTTCACCTGCCGGAGTGTCCGGGTGCAGAAACACCTGGGGAACACTGAGCCATCTTAACGGCGAAGGCTCCAGCTGTGAGGTTCCAACCTGACGTGTCTGTTCTTGGTCGGTCACTGTAGAGATGGGGACGCTTTAATACATGCTCGACATCAAAATTCAAATGTAGGGGTGTCTGGCCCCACCAGGTCTTGGTGATGTTAATCAGATGTCCTGCATAACATTTGCTCCACTAAAGATCTGCAACACCAGTTGTGGGTCCTGTCCTTTGTGTTCATTCTGTTTGCCAAGGTAAGGTAATGCTAATGACAATAAGTGTTTTAAAATGTCATGTCTCCAAAAAGTTTGTCCTTGTTAAAGAGACCTCCCAACAGTGTTGTAGTCCTATTTAAGAGTCTAACAGAAGCTCCTAGCACACCTTCGTGCTATAGCATCTTAAATACTTATGGTATAATTAATAGGCGGTTAGGCTATTTTAATGGAATAAATTGTATTACTTTGGAATACAGATTACTACGGCATTCCTCGTTCATCTTCATATTCAAGCTCTTAGGGCTACTGGTAATTACACACAAGCCACCAGACTTGGTGTCCCTGAGTCCTGGAATTCTCGAAGCAGTTGGGTTAGGCCCAGGAACACATGCCATTCTAGTCCTCCCGGAGTCGTGGGCATATTAAACTTCTGGAACACATGCCATTTTACTGTATGGTTTGTATTAAACAACCTTATGGGCGCTTGTCATAACTGATATAGGCACATACACGTGCGTAAATCGACGTGAACAGACTGATCATCCCTGATTACCCTGGGTTGCTACCCCGTCCCTTGTCTTCTGGACTTGACTGATGAGGAGCATTGAGGATGACATAGGCCGTGAAACACATTATCTTTTAAATATTTGGCTTGCGACGAAAGATTAGCTACCTTTACTAAGAAGCATATCAAGGTCATTTATGATTGCGTATGGTTTACAAACAATATGGAGTCAGATTATTTGAACATTTATATTTATTTATCACTAAGATTACGTTCCCTAACACTAATTTCCCTAGCCATCCCCCGGTAACCTTCTAGTGGTAAACCTTTGCAACCACGCTCCCATTTACCCATCCCCATTACAAACATATATTTGAAATCCTTACCCTTTCCTGTCCCCATGTGCTCTGTAAACTGATGTAAGCCTTCCCAAGGAGTGGCCTGGTATTCCGCCAGTCTCTCTCTCGCCGGGTATTCCGCCTGGGTCCACCTCGCCGGGTATTCCGCCTGGGTCCACCTCGCCGGGTATTCCGCCTGGGTCCACCTCGCCGGGTATTCCGCCTGGGTCCACCCCGCCGGGTATTCCGCCTGCGTCCACCCCGCCGCGTACTCCGTCAGCCGGTCTCCCGCCGCGTACTCCGTCAGCCGGTCTCCCGCCGCGTACTCCGTCAGCCGGTCTCCCGCCGCGTACTCCGTCAGCCGGTCTCCCGCCGCGTACTCCGTCAGCCGGTCTCCCGCCGCGTACTCCGTCAGCCGGTCTCCCGCCGCGTACTCCGTCAGCCGGTCTCCCGCCGCGTACTCCGTCAGCCGGTCTCCCGCCGCGTACTCCGTCAGCCGGTCTCCCGCCGCGTACTCCGTCAGCCGGTCTCCCGCCGCGTACTCCGTCAGCCGGTCTCCCGCCGCGTACTCCGTCAGCCGGTCTCCCGCCGCGTACTCCGTCAGCCGGTCTCCCGCCGCGTACTCCGTCAGCCGGTCTCCCGCCGCGTACTCCGTCAGCCGGTCTCCCGCCGCGTACTCCGTCAGCCGGTCTCCCGCCGCGTACTCCGTCTGTTTGTCTGGGAGTTCCAGAAGCATTAGTGTCTCTCTGTTTTCTGGGCTCCTCCTCTCCCACCACTCTGGACTCTCGCAGTCCTTCAGATGTGTTGGGTTCTTTAGAGCGGAGAGGGGTGAAGGGACAGAGACAGGATCACAGACAGGATCGGGGACAGAGACAACATCTGATGAGGGGTCAGTCGTCTTCTCAGTGGACAAAACGGGAGTGTAGGATGGAACAAAGGAAGAAAGGGAGGTTGAGGCAGATAGGGACACTGCGGGGAGAGAGGCAGAGAAGGAGTTTGAGGGAGAGAGGCAAGGAGGACTGGAGGATGAGAGGGGGACAGATGTGGAGCCAAAGGACGGCTGATCCTGGAGAGAGGAGGCAGGTACTTGTAGGTGTTCCTGGTCTCCTAAAAAAAAAAAGAGTGAGAAAGAGACAGCAGTGAGTGGAGAGAGAAAGAGCAGTGAGGGCTGTCAGGCCATAGGCCTGCTCTGATTCCCTGAAAGGACTCCACCCCTCTTCCTCAATTGACCCCGTCCCATTCACACCTAAGTGAGAATCATTGCGTAAAGAGACAGCACATGGTTGCAGTTTTTGCAAAAACAGTTTCAGCTAAAGAACAGCTACAGCTAAAGAACAGTTACAACATAAAATTGTTGTAAATGTTTGTATTACCATTTCCCACTAAGAACAGTGTTAAAAGAACAATAAATAACAACAGATGACTAACTTCGGGCTTCAGGAAAGTCCGATATTGTGCGCTCATATAGCGAGCTGAAGTTACCGTTAGATGGCCCTTGGGCACTGACAGGTCTCAATGAGGGAGCAGTCTGTCTCAGATCTTCTGGGTTCTGATTGGTTGAGGGATGCATCTTCAGATCACCTGGCTCTTGTTGCTGTATGATAATGGCCTGCAGTTTACTGAGAGCTGAGGAACAACACAGAATAACAGACACAGAAAACCAATAAGTAACATTTATATTTAAGTAGTGAGTGCATACACTGCTTAAGTAAAACGGTCTATTAAATGTAGGAAAAACTTTCGAATAGTCCCTCTGGGGAAAATGAGCCCATAATCTTGGGATTGCAAGTGCCCTTCTCCACTTAGTAAACTATACAGGACTAACCGCACCTCAACACCACAATAACCACAACTGAATATCAACCCCAGTTACTCTAAGCTTACCTTCCTCCACAGGGCAAGACCTTAGATCCTTGAATTCAACAGCATCCACTTCTACTTTCTACAACAGAGAGAGGGAAGGAGTGTGTTTAGCGTATGTTTCTGTTGGAGCTAACGCTAAGTCTCATTAAAAGGAAAGAGGCACCCTATATAATTGTAAATGTGTCAACAGTCAACAGTGTATTGCCCAGTGACACAGAAAGCCTGACCTAGACAGGAAAACGGAGTTTTAACCACGCCAGTTGGTAGCACTCTAGCTGACGTCAAATCTAATGGCAAACAGAAAATGGTACTTCGGTTCTGTTATGTAATACAGGGAAGAATCAGTCGTTATATCAGGCAGCAGTGGAAAACTGGTGCACCCGATTCCCCTCCTGAACTGGGGAGGAAACTGGATTCAGAAAGCACAGCCATTAAACTGAAATTAAGTATACCATGAAATCTGCTTTCCCAATTACCTCAAATTTCAACAAATGTTTGACACTCGAGAGCAGGGCTATTCAATTGGCGGCCCTGGGGCTGGGTTCAGCCACCAAGATGATTTGTTACGAATTATGGCATAAAAACAAATCTTTAAAAACTCTCGATTTCTCGCGCCCTTCTTAAACAGGTGATCAAGTTCTTGCTAGCACAGCCGGGGTAAAATATATTTTTTATTTCTACTTTGAAAAAACTAAAAGTTGACTCAGAAAACAGGCAATTCAACAAGGAATGGACAGAGAAATGTGTGTTTATATCTGTCTGTGAGAGGCCCGTCTGTTTACTCTGCACAGAGTGCATATCGGTGTGTAAAAAAATACAACTTGAGAAGCCATTTTAAGACGACTCATGCTAACTTTGACACCACTTTCCCATTGGGCTCTGATTCTAACCGCCATCAGATTTTGGGGCTAACCTCATTTTACGAGCAAAGACGTCGCACTATGTTTCGGGCAAGAGAGCAAAATTGGCATCGCTACGAGGGGCATGGATATTAGGCAAAAAGAAAAGGCTGTTTACAGACGCGAAGACTGTTAAGGAGTGTATGCTTGCATCTGTTGAGGAGGTGGTTACAGATGAGAAAACCCGAAACAGTTTGATTGATTCGATCAAGAACATTCCCCATATCAGACACCTCAACCATAAGTAGAGTAGAGGCCCTAGCATCAGACGTTCGCAAGACTCTTTGGACAAACTGAGGAAGGCGGAGGTGATCTCTCTAGCTGTGGATGACTCAACTGACAACAGCGATGTAGCACAGCTGTGCCTCTGTTAGATTCTTTGATGGGGAATGGTTTCGGGAGGATCTACTTGGACTAATTCTTTTGGTGGGACACACGACCGATGAGGTACTATTTAATACAATTGTCACATTCTTTGAGGAGAACCAGTTGGATTTAGAACGTATTAACATGTTGGTAACGGATGGTGCTCCCGCGATGGTGGAAAGGACACAGGGCCTGTCCGCTGGGTTGGTGGTTGTGGCTCCACACCTGAGATCGCTACATTGCCTTATCCACCAAAGCCTTGTGTGCCAAATTAAGCTCACACTTTTTATCTGCTGTTCTATGTCCAGGCAAAATGCTCCACTTCCCCAGAATGCGCAAATCACAGAGGTGATGACAAAATGTATGGACGGATCGAAAAACACCTTTGCCACTAGGTTTGATAATTTCAGCGTCCCCACTAAAGTGATGCTATTTGTGAATGAATGCATCTGTGTCAAAGTTGAGGGAGAGTTTCCATGAAAAGCAAAGGAGCTGGTAGCGTCATTGAATGAGGCCGAACTCATTGACATTCTGTCATCAGAAGACCTGTGACAGTCATTCCAGTTGGCAGGTTCTGAAAAGTTCTGGACTCAAGAAGTCAGCCATGGGAAATTCCTTCATTTAAGGAGTCTTGCGCTTTTTATCCTCACAATGTTTGGCTCAATTTACACATTCTCCCACATGAACGCAATAAAAATGGATAATCGCGCATTCCCTCTCTGCCCAGCATCTCCACCACTGTATGCATATTGCCCAGATAACGTATACACCTGACTTTACTGCTCTCGCTAAATTGAAAATGTTTAATTTCTCTCATTAGATGGCAAATGCTGGCTAAGTACAGTAGGGTACTTATGTTAACAAGTATGCTAATTAAATTAGTAATAAGGGTTGATTTTTGAACATGTTTTTCATTTCATTTAGATTATTACTTGCGACATGATATTCACTTAATGCCATATTATGCACGTAATGTGGCTATTGATGTGTTATGTATAGCTCACATGGACTGATTATTGAGGTGTCTGATGCAGTTTATAGAAATAATTGGCCTTGATAAAATGCACTGTTGTTATAATTCTGTTCAATATACCATACACTGAACTCATGTTTTGTTTTTGTTGGTACACTTTGGTGCACTTTGTGAGTGAAATTCTAAAAGTCTGATATGGCTCACCTGGACTAATTTCTGAACATGATGTAGTAGCCTATATTGTCATTTGAATGTAGAAATGCATTGGGCCTACAGTATGCCTTGACACAATACAATGCATAGATTTTGTTCTTATGCATTTACAAAATACAATAGTCACTCCGATGTTGTTGTACTTTACAATATCTGTAGAGGTAATTACTCAAGTAATATTTCTCAGGCCCCTCAATTGGGATCCTTTTCATGAACTGGCCCCCCATTTCAAAAGTAATTGAATAGCCCTGCTTTAGAGCCTTCAGCCATGGTTCACCTGCATGCCCAGTCCAGCGCTTCGATCCACCTTCTCCAGGTGAAAAGCCATCTTGAACAGCTTTGCCTCTGAGTCGGAGGTCCAACTGGGGTACTTCAATTTCTACACAAACACACATGCAGAACTCTGAAGTCAAACATGACAAACACCCCCCAAAAAATAAATAGTTATTGACTGACATCCTTGCAATCATCCATTGCTAAAACTGAAGTACCCACCACATAGCTGTGTCGATGGCGGAGGCTGGTCATGTGATCAATAACGGGATGCTTCACCCTAACGGAGCACAGCTGACAGTAGTATTGTTTCCTATTTCTGTGAGACACCCGGACCAGGAAGTTCACTCCTGCACACACCAGATTAACACACACATTTTAGTATGCACCAGCTTTGTCGCAGGATTAAAATAACGCCTCAGAGGGAGTATCAAGTAACTTCTAAGAGGAGTGTTTCTGAACTCCAGTCTTCGAGTCATTTAGCCCAAAATACATTCAATCGGGGGGGGGGGGGGGCTTGTTAGGGAACACGATCAACATGTGCAGTTGGGGTTGCTTCAGGACTACTCTGGTCTACAGCATTGGTACTGCGTTTTTTATTTTATTTTCCTGCGACCCGGAAAGATCAAATTAAGATATCATACAGATAGGGCAAATATGTAGACTGATGAACCAATGGCAGCCTGTTTAACAAGAATACTGACCAACCACAGGATTGCCCCTATTCCTCGTCTTTTTCTTTTCTCCGAGGGGCTGTGATGGCTCTGAGTTAACCGGTTCCTCTTCCACAGAGACAGGAGCGGAGTGAATCTGGATCTGTTCGACAACCTCTGAAACAAGCACACACGCCTACTGTTAATGGTGTGTGTCTGTTGGGAGTACGCACATGACTGTGTGTGTGCGCGTGTGTGTGTCTAACCTTCTGGGCAGGTTGTGGGTCCACCTCCCGATGTAGCAGATGTTTCTTTCACCACCTTCACAGCAAAGCATATTATTGATTTTGGATTGACAGAATGATGCGTTTGCTATGGGACATCTCCGTTCTTCCAGTTCATTCTATTGATTGAGGTCACTGATCAGAAAGATATTCATTATAATGGTCTTTAACCAGTTTGTCCCTGACTAAAGGGGAAAAAGTGAAGAGAATACTAGGCATCGTGGATTGTCTTGGTGCCTCCATTGCCTCCTGCTAAGAGACATAATAAGGACAGTTATAATACAGATATTGATTGGATGATTACTGGTTACGGATTACCTGGGGATGTTCAGGTCCTTCCTGACCCTCCAGTTCTTTAGCTTGCACTCTCAGCTCTCTTTGAAGAGGCCCATTATACACAATCAGCGCTGGACTTTCTGGCCAATTAACAGCCAGCTCAGGATGTGCCATTCTCTGCAACAATATATAGACTTCTGAATTCAGAAAGTATGTAGTTGGATAATTTAACACATCAAATAATCTGGGTCATAACATGTGTCAGGAAACATTTGACTACTTGTGTGTGTGGTCAGTGTGTGTGCGTGCGCACGTGTACACTCCCTTTTCTACGGTATACTGTGTAGTACAAGTAAAACGGCCAAAGCTTTTAGGGTTAGAACTGGGTTTGGCATAATGGTAAGGGCTGGTAAGGTAAGTGTTCAATGTTAGGGAAAACAGTTCTTTTAAAGGGTATTGCTGGTCCTCACAGCGCTCGTAAAACCAACGTGTGTGCGTGTGCGTGTGCGTGTGCGTGACCCACTATGTAGTAGTAGCGGTGTCTGGAAGAGATGACGTGTGAGGTGACAGAGGATGGAAACATCTTGTGAGAACAGCATCCACACAGGACGTAGTCACCATCTCGTTCGGTCAACTCTGTCAACATACCAACACCTGAGCGAGAACGCGGGCAGAAAGGAAGGTGCGCAGGTGGGGGGGAGGGGGGTAAAAGATAGGAGAGAAAAAAGACGAGAGACAGAAGAAAAAAGAGAAGGGGGCATGGGGGGGGTAGAAGAGAGGTAAAAAAATAAAACACAGGTAGTCCATTTTTCCGCTAATATTCATGCCAGAATTACACACAAACTGACCAATGACAGGCTGTCTGTTGGACTGCTGCAGGTAGCGCCACAGAGCAGGGAATCTCCCAGCGGGTGCTGCGGGAGAACACACTGTACACACACACACACACACACACACGTTTGATCAATCCAGTTTTATTCTGTAGTGTATGGAGTTACATATCTGCCAAAAGGTTAAGCATACTTGTTGTTGGGATCGTAAGAAAATACATTTGTCAATTGGTATGATCGGGGTAAAAAAATTTAAATACACATTTATGACTTTTTACACGTTGTATTCTAAATTTTCTGCGATTCCTGAGTTCATAGCTGTTTTTTAAGACTGCATAACATTACACCAGTAGGCCATCATGTGTTTAGGCATTAAGTAAAATGCTTGCGTGAAAATGACAAGGACACAGAAACATATGCACAAATAAAGAACAGTTACGCACGTGGATTGTGCACATGAAAATCAGTTTGCACTATGCATGCATGCATGCATGAAGAGAGAAGGGACTTAAATGGAAATCTTGCAGGATACCCATTTCCGGTATCCCCGATATCAGGTTGTTCACACTGCCTATGCTTGTAGTACTGTATTATCACCTCACGGAAAGTTTGGGTAAAATTTTTTAGATGAAACTACCATCTAAAAAAAGTTTGGGTTTTCGTCCGGGCCGTGGAGGTTTTCGTCCGGGCCGTGGAACACTGGACCAGCTCTATACCCTCTACGGGGTGTTGGAGGGTTCATGGGAGTTTGCCCAACCAGTCCACATGTGTTTTGTGGATTTGGAGTAGGCATTCGACTGTGTCCCTTGCGGCATCCTGTGGAGGGTGCTTCGGGAATATGGGGTCCTGGGTCCTTTGCTAAGGGTTGTCAGGTCCCTGTACGACCGAAGCAGGAGCTTGTTCCGCATTGCTGGCAGTAAGTCAGACTTGTTACCAGTGCATGTTAGACCCCAACAGGGCTGCCATTTGTCGCCGGTTCTGTTCATAATTTTTAGGGACAGAATTTCTAGGCACAGCCAGGGGCCGGAGGGTGTCAGGTTTGGGGACCACACAATTTCGTCTCTGCTCTTTGAGAATGATGTTGTCGTGTTGGCCCCTTCAAACCAGGACCTTCAGCATGCACTGGGATGGTTTGCAGCCGAGTGTGAAGCGGTGATGATGAGAATCAGTACCTCCAAATCCGAGGCCATGGTCCTCAGTCGGAAAAGGGTGGCTTGCCCACTTCAGGTTGGTGGAGAGTGCCTGCCTCAAGTGGAGGAGTTTAAGTATCTAGGGGTCTTGTTCACGAGTGAGGGAAGGATGGAACGGGAGATAGACAGACGGATCGGTGCAGCTTCTGCAGTAATGAGGTCGATGTATCTGCCTGTCGTGGTGAAGAGCTTCGCCGCAAGGCGAAGCTCTCGACTTACCGGTCAATCTACGTTCCTACTCTCACCTATGGTCATGAGCTTTGGGTCATGACCGAAAGGACAAGATCCCGGATACAGGCGGCCGAAATTAGCTTTCTCCGTAGGGCGATCCCTTAGAGATGGGGTGAGAAGCTCGGTCAACCGGGAGGAGCTCAGAGTAGAGCCGCTGCTCCTCCACATCGAGATGGGTCAGCTGAGGTGGCTTGGGCATCCTGGGAAGGTGTTCCCGGGCCCGTCCCACCGGGAGGAGACCCCGGGGAAGACCTAGGACACGCTGGAGGGACTATGTCTCCTGGCTGGCCTGGGAACGCCTTGGTCCCCCCCTGGAAGAGCTGGAGGAAGTGTCTAGGGAGAGGGAAGTCTGGGCATCTCTGCTTAGACTGCTGCCCCCGCGACCCGGCCCCGGATGAAGCGGAAGAAGATGTATGTATGTAGATGTGTAAACTGCCAAAACTCCAGATTGTGATGTTGTACTTTAGAATTGAAAAACTAGATATGGTACTAGCAAAACATATTAGTCACTGTAACAGTGTTTGTAAGTTCACAGATCTAATTTCACGGTTATGTTTCATGTTTTACATATGACATTTCTTATGATCATGCCAATTTATGTATGGATTTTCTTTTCCCCAACAATAAGTATGCTTAACATTTTGGCATATATCTAATTCTATAGTAGTGTTCTAACTCCTGTGTCACCACCACTATAACAGCAAACATTCACATTATACAAACACCACTATTCATGATCACTGTCTGTCCGTCCATGCGTGTTGTCTTTTTGTGTGTGCGTGTGTGTGGTCCGTGTGCGCGCGCCTTACCGTCATTGCAGTCTAGGGCCAGAGTTTTGACATTACTGTTTTTCTTCAGCTTCAGATCAAAACAAAACACAGGAAGACAACCCTTGAATATCACATCATTAAAGCATGTTCAACAGTTTTGTCAACATACAGCATTTAAATCCTCTTAGGCCTTTTCTCAAATTTAGAACCTACAACATTTCAAGACCTTCTTTCAACATATAGAACAGCGATTGTGGAGAAATAAATATATTTATACTCATTAGATAAGCTGGAGGGAGAAGTCCATTCGCTATTCTGTGCCCAATATTTTTTTTTAAAACCAAGATGCGCACAGTTTACCATTACAAATGCATCAGAGCCAAGCAACCACATCCTGCATCCGACGTTCGGAGTATCAAGCTAACGTGTGAAGGCGAAGAAACTAAACTGGCTGTCTGTGCATACGCATGTAAGCCTGGAACTGTCAGTAAGTAGCTGTAACATAGATATAATGCAGGTAGCAATCATCGGAGAGACAATTAAAAGTAAGAAGCTAGCGAGCTTGCTAACTGTCAACTCAATAACTACTATTCGCCTTCAAAATAAGTCTGCAGTGAAACACTGAAATAAAGTCATAATTTTTTGCAGACATGCATAGTCTATTTGGGAAATCTTTAATAACTACATGGGAAAAATATAAACAAAACAGGTTACTAAGGTAAATGGAGCACATTGAGAAATGGTTAGAGCTTAAGTAAATTAATGAACATATCTACAATAAAAAGCATATTTTTATGAAATTGTGGTTAATTTGCTGCTGCTCATTAGTTTTCGAAAGGGATTGAGTTATAAATCCAACAACACTAATTTCCTCACCCCTCTGTAATATAAAAGGGATACTTTTTACCTTATTGAGGAATTACCATTCTGTCACAGTGAATGTATTGTACAAAATACACAGGATGGTATGTAAATTTACAAATATAATGTGAAATCATTGGGCACTGTGTGCTACATCCAGCAAAACCATAATTCCTACCCCCTCTTCAACCCTCTATGCAACACACAGTAAAATACTGTGCATTGAATATATATTGTATCATTAGCTAATAATTAATGAGTCTTGGAGAAGTATTTTAGACCTGTTTTAGAGAATGGTTAATTGAGGGGCAGAACTTACATTGGTATTAGGGAATGTTAAGAAAGTATTGTAAGATATTATTAAGAAAAGTTGACAAGCAAGAGAGGCTGGTCTACAGGGAGGACATTTTTGAGCATTTGTAATAAATAAAACATTTTTGCAGTATTTAATGCATCCAGCCTTTTGTGTCGTTTAATGCGCATGCCCCCCCGCCCCCCCCCCCCCACTACTGCTGGGGGAACAGTCCCATGTACATCCTTTCACATAACTGAACAAAACTTTAAGAGACACTTGTTTTTTTGTGTTTTATCCTCAACAGTATTTCCAGACTTTCAGGAACTGATGGGCAATTTTTTTTTAACTCTCTGGAATGAGCCTCTCAAGAAAACAAAGAAATTAGTTGAACTAATGGGCTACGAAAAAAAATGACCAAGGGGCTGACAATGTTTGGCATGTGATTGATATGGGCATTGATATTGGTGTGTAGGCTATTGGTACGGTTACTGACTCACCTTGGGCTTAGGCTTCTTAGCTAGAGGCATGACGAAATATCGGGGGTCACTTGAATAGTGATCACACAAGACCATCTTTACCTTCATGTCTTGAGAGACGAGAAGAGATTATATTTTTCACAGATTATGGATTTACAGACAAGCATAAACAGTATGTTAACAGTATTATTAACTCACCGAAGGGAATGGAATTAGTAGAAATAGAATGATATGTTCGCGCATTCAACACTGCTACCTGTACCATAGAGACACAGACACACACTTATTATTGCAAAGATGGCTTGACAAAATAAAGATTCCTAACTCCTTTGTTCCACACACCTTAAATTCTCCATATCCCAAGGTCTTCTCCAGCTTTAAGGCAGCTGCCCTCAACCTCCTGTGGCGTTTGGGAATAGTATTCATAGGCCACTGTTGGACACACGTTATGTAGATAGACACACACGTTACTTAGACACACACGCACACAAGTTTGTACAGCTAACCTCATGGGGACCAGAAAATAGAAATTGCATGCTCCCTTGCCCCAAACTTAACCCTAAACCTAACCCTAACCTTAACCTCAATAAAGTAACATTTATGCCTAAATTTTACCTAGATGTAATGCCTAACCTTAAACCTAAACTTAACCAACAAGCCTGGACCTTAAAGAAACCCCAATTCTAATTATAAAATCAATTGTTGATTTTATAATTAGAAAAAAAAAGTTTGACCCTAAACCGGAAATTGACTTTTGCCTCACGGGGACCGGCAAAAGGTCCCAATGAGGTAAATATTTTCTGGTTGTACGATACTCACTGGGACATTTGGTCTCCATTCGTTCAGTAAGACCACACACACACACACACACACACACACACACACACACACACACACACACACACACACACACACACACACACACACACACACACACACACACACACACACACACACACACACACACACACACACGATTCCTGACAGCCCCCATTAAGTTACCAGTCACTTCACATGTGGATCTGTACTTGAAAACATTTGGTATGTGGTGGTTGCTGGTTACCTACCAGGGATAATTGTCGGTGATTGTCTCCAGTGACATGGGAGATAATCGAGTTCTGCAGGACTTTACACTTACACACCTGGCACAGGTAGAAGAGCGGCAGCCCATCACAATGACACTCTATGAGTGCTTTAAGACCTGGGAATGGAAGGAGATGCAACAGAGTTGCTGGACACTTGGTAGATAGATTTTCCGGTTTTTTTACCATAATGCCCTAAAGCAGACTGAAAACTAGTGGGACGATAATTAGCAGACATTACTGCAATATTAAGGGGAAAACATCAGTACCTACAAGAGAACAGAGGTGGCATCAAGCAGAGTGAAGTCAATACGGTCAAGCCAATGATGAGGACACGGACGGAAAACACCCTTGCACCGCTTGCTCGGATGCAAACCATTCCTCTTTAAAAATGTGACTCTGAAACAAATTTCCCAGAACAAATCGAAGCCATATTTGCAGCACTCGGACGCAAAAAACTTCCTGCACCTTCTCTTCCCATCCAAAATTGGATGCAAAGGGTACGGCGCAGACGGGCAAGGGGAGGGGCCTATTGTAAACTGTTCCTAGTGCACAGCCGACACCAGCAGGAACCATTGGAAATGGTGACCATGCCAAAAAAAGAGTGGCCCTGCTCAGCTGCTCATGTTGACCTAGAAGCAGTCAAGAAAAGACCCTTCCAAGCAGCAAAAAGTTCATTTAATGTATTTACTTAGGTTAGAAATTCCATAAGCCCATCTTTTGTGGTGGAAAAATCTAGAAAGTAACTCAAAATGTAATATATGTGAATGTCCTTGTTAAACTGCCTACAATGCTCCAACACCAGCCGTTAGAGTGGAGGTAAAGGAACTAGCTACATGGTGCCAGGGGCAACAACCTCTCCCTCAACGTCTGCAAGACTAAGGAGATAAGCGTGGACTTCAGAAAGAGGCAGAGGGGGAGTCATGCCCCCATGCACATCGATGGAGCTGAACTGGAGAGTCCCTGACTTGAAGTTCCTCTGTGTGTTCATCAAATATGACCTCACTTGATCAAGACAAGTGAACTCTGCAGGGAAAACTGCCCAAAAACAACTATACTTCCAGAGGAGACTCAAAGTTCGCCATGCCTGTAAAAAAACTCTCACCAACTTCTACAAATGCACCATTGCGAGCATCCTCCCAGGCTGCATTACTGCCTGGTAGGGCAGCTGCTCCGCTGCAATCGCAAGTCCCTCCAGAGGGTGGTGAAGTCCGCAGAGTGCATCGTCAGTCCATCTCCACTCCTCGCAAGGCATCTACCATACACAATGCTTTGGGAAAGCACGGAACATCAAAGACTACAGCCACCCAGGCTATGGTCTGTTCACAATGGCACACATGAACATTCCAAATGCTCTGATGTCTTTCCATGTACATTAGAATTTAATTTTGTATGTACAATTCATAGGCATTTACACTCATTGTATCTATATATTCAATACTTCTACCCATATTGATCATATTCCCCATCCTACTCTTTTTAAAATTGCTGCGAGTTTGTATTATGTACAGTCAGGTCTGGAAATAATTGGACACTGACAAGTAGTTTTGGCTGTTTACAAAAATACATTAAAGTTGCATATAAATAATGAATATGGGCATAAGGTGCAGTCTTTCAGCTTAAATTTGAGAGTATTCAAATCCAAATTGGAGGAAAGGTTCAGGAATTACAGCTCTTTAATATGCAGCGCCCTCTCTTTCAGGGGGACCAAAAGTAACTGGACAATTCACTCAAAAGCTGTTTCATGGAGAGGGGTGGGCAATTACTTAATTTTTTTATCAGTTAAGCAGGTAAAAGGAGTTGATTCCAAATGTTGCATTGGCTTAGGAATGGCTCATGAGCCGTAGCAAACCACATCATCTGTAAAACACGGTGGAGGCAGTGTGATGGCATGGCCATGCATGGCTTCCAGTGGCATTGGGTCACTAGTATTTATTGATGATGTGACAGAAGCAGCCAGATTAATTTGTGTATAGGGATATAGTCAGATCAGATTGAGCCAAATAAGCTGTCCAATAACATTTGAGCCACTGAAATAAGGGAACTGTGTATACAAATGGTTGCAATTCCTAAACGTTACATACAATATTTTTGTTCAACCCCTAGAAGTAAAGCTGAAAGTCTGCACTTCAATTGTATCTTGGTTCTTTCATTTCAAATCCATTGTGGTGGCGTAGAGAGCCAAAACTGTCCATAAACTTCTTGACCTAACTGTATATACACATCCACGATACAGTGCTCAAAAAATTGCATTCCCTTGCAGAATTTCTAATATACAGTGGGGAGAACAAGTATTTGATAACCTGCAGAATGGGCAGTGTTTCCTACTTAGAAAGCATGTAGAGGTCTGTAATTTTTATATTTTTTAAAATTTTCAACTGAGAGTGACAGAATCTAAAACAAAAATCCAGAACATCACTGTTTGATTAAGTAATTAATTTGCATTTTATTGCATGACATGAGTATTTGATACATCAGAAAAGCAGAACTTAATATTTGGTACAGAAACCTTTCCTGTAGTTCTTGACCAGGTTTGCACACACTGCAGCAGGGATTTTGGCCCACTCCTCCATACAGACCTTCTCCAGATCCTTCAGGTTTCGGGGCTGTCGCTGGGCAATACGGACTTTCAGCTCCCTCCAAAGATTTTCTATTGGGTTCAGGTCTGGAGACTGGCTAGGCCACTCCAGGACATTGAGATGCTTCTTACGGAGCCACTCCTTAGTTGCCCTGGCTGTGTGTTTCGGGTCATTGTCATGCTGGAAGACCCAGCCATGACCCATCTTCAGTGCTCTTATTGAGGGAAGGAGGTTGTTGGCCAATATCTCGCCATACATGGCCCCATCCATCCTCCCCTCAATACGGTGCAGTCTTCCTGTCCCCTTGGCAGAAAAGCATCCCCAAAGAGTGAGGTTTCCATCTCCATTCTTCACGGTTGGGATGGTGTTCTAGGGGTTGTACTCATCCTCCTTCTTCCTCCAAACACGGCGAGTGGAGTTTAGACCAAAAAGCTCTATTTCGGTCTCATCAGACCACATGACCTTCTCCCATCTCTCCTCTGGATCATCCAGATGGTCATTGGCAAACTTCAGACGGGCCTGGACATGCGCTGGCTTGAGCAGGGGGACCTTGCGTGCGCTGCAGGATTTTAATCCATGACGGTGTAGTGTGTTACTAATGATTCTTTGAGACTGTGGTCCCAGCTCTCTTCAGGTCATTGACCAGGTCCTGCCGTGTAGTTCTGGGCTGATCCCTCACCTTCCTCATGATCATTGATGCCCCACGAGGTGAGATCTTGCATGGAGCCCCAGACCGAGGGAGATTGACCGTCATCTTCAACTTCTTCCATGTTCTAATAATTGCGCCAACAGTTGTTGCCTTCTCACCAAGCTGCTTGCCTATTGTCCTGTAGCCCATCCCAGCCTTGTGCAGGTCTACAATTTTATCCCTCATGTCCTTACACAGCTCACTGGTCTTGTGGAAAGGTTGGAGTCTGTTTGATTGAGTGTGTGGACAGGGGTCTTTTATACAGGTAACGAGTTCAAACAGGTGCAATTAATACAGGTAATAAGTGGAGAACAGGAGGGATTAAAGAAAAACGAACAGGTCTGTGAGAGCCAGAATTCTTACTGGTTGGTAGGTGATCAAATTCTTATGTCATGCAATAAAATTCAAATTAATTACTTAAAAATCATACAATGTGATTTTCTGGATTTTTGTTTTAGATTCCGTCTTTCACATTTGAAGTGTACCTATAATAAAAATTACAGACCTTTACATGCTTTTTAAGTAGGAAAACCTGCTAAATCGGCAGTGTATCAAATACTTGTTCTCCCCACTGTACATTTATTTGACCAAGATGGTGGCGCGTTTACTTCGCGAGGCCCAGTGCCTACCCAGTTTTTGTAAATTAGCAGTAATTTACTTAATAATAGACAGTCCCTCCCGATGGGACAGGACCGGAACGCCTTCCCAGGAAGGAAACAGATGCCCAAGCCACCTCAGCTGACCCCTCTCGATGTGGAGGAGCAGCGGCTCTACTCTGAGCTCCTCCCGGTTGACCGAGCTTCTCACCCCATCTCTAAGGTAAAAGCTCATTTCGGCCGCCTGTATCCGGGATCTTGTCCTTTCGGTCATGACCCAAAGCTCATGACCATAGGTGAGAGTAGGAACGTGGATCGAGAGCTTTGCCTTGCGGCTCAGCTCTTTCTTCACCACGACAGACCGATACATCAACTGCATTACTGCAGAAGCTGCACCGATCAGTCTGTCAATCTCCCGTTCCATCCTTCCCTCACTCATGAACAAGACCCCTAGATCCTTAAACTCCTCCACTTGAGGCAGGCACTCTCAACCAACCTGAAGGGGGCAAACCACCCTTTTCCAACTGAGGACCATGGCCTCGGATTTGGAGGTACTGATTCTCATCCCCACCGCTTCACACTCTGCTGCAAACCGTCCCAGTGCATGCTGAAGGTCCTGATTTTAAGGGGCCAACACGACAACATCATCCGCAAAAATCAGACACGAAATCGTGTGGTCCGCAAACCTGACTTCCTCCGGCCCCTGGCTGCGCTGGCTCCATAAAAATTACGAACAGAACCGGCAACAAAGGGCAGCCCAGCCAGAGTCCAACATGCACTGGGAACAAGTCTGACTTACCGCCGGCAATGCGGACCAAGCTCCTGCTTCGGTCGTACAGGGACCTGACAGCCCTTAGCAAAGGACCCAGGACCCCATATTCCCGAAGCACTCTCCACAGGATGCCGCGAGGGACACAGTCGAATGCCTTCTCCAAATCCACAAAACACATGTGGACTGGTTGGGCAAACTCCCATGAACCCTCCAACACCCCGTAGAGGGTATAGAGCTGGTCCAGTGTTCCACGGCCCGGACGAAAACCACACTGTTCCTCCTGAATCCGAGGTTCTACTATCGGCCGTATTCTCCTCTCTAGAACCCTGGCATAGACTTTCCCGGGGAGGCGGAGAAGGATTTGGGGATTTCAACTACTCAAATCTGAAAACTGTACTTCCCAAATTCCACCAAAATGTCTCCTGCCCCTCCAAAGGAGACAAACTAGACTGTGTATACAAACATTCCGGAGGCTTACAAAGCCATTCCCCTCCCCCACCTGGGACAGTCTGATCACCTTTCACTGTTCCTTCTCCCCAAGTATTTACCCCTCAATAAACAAGTGAAACTATCAGTAAGTGACCAGTGTGGCCAGAGGGGTCAAACTCACTTCTACCACACCAGTTTCAACAAACAGACTGGAGTTTGTTTGCTTCTCAAGCCACCCTTGACTCCCATACGGACATTGAAACAAATGGTTAGTCCGTTCCGGATTACATCAACATCAGCATCAACAATGTCACCACCCTTAAACGAATAAAGACCTTCCTCAACCAGAAGCCGTGGACGAACAGAGAGGTCCCACAACTGCCAAAGGCATGAGAAAGCTGCTTTCAGATCTGGTGATGTGGAGGCCTACAGCGCATCCAGGGCCAACCTGAATAGGGGCATCAAGATGGCTAAAAATGACCACAAACTGTGGATTGAGGAAAACCTCAACAATAACTCTGAACCTCTACGCATGTGGCAGGGCATCCAAGCCATCACAGACTACAGGCCAAAAAACCCTACCCCCACAGGCAGCGACGTCCCCTTCACTGATGAGTTAAACAGGTTCTACGCCCGTTCCAACAGGCACAACAAACAACCAGCGATTAACGCTGAACTCCCCCCAGACGACCCCCCCCTCAGACAATCCACCACAGATGTGTCATCTGCACTGAGCAGGGTAAATTCACTTAACGCTAATAGTCCTGATGGCATCCCTGGGCGTGTGCTCAGAGCAAGTGCTGGGCAGCTGGCCGAGGCCCTTACGGACTTCAACCAGTCACTGGCCCAGGGAGTTGTCCCCATGGGTTTCAAGACCGCAACCATGCCAGTGCCGAAGCAGTCCACTGAGTCTAGCCTGAATGACTTCGGACCTGTCACACCCACTCCCACGATCATGAAGGGCTTCAAAAGACTATTCCTGGCCCACCTTAAATCCTGCCCCCCCCAACACTGGATCCCTGACAGTTTGCCTACCGGTTGAACAGGTGTACAGAGGACACCATATCCACAGCTTTACACTCTGCCCAGACCCACCTGGATAAAACCAACACCTATGTGAGAACGTCATTCATAGACTTTAGCTCGGCATTCAACACAGTCCCCCTGGGTCACATAGTTCAGCAGGGATACAGTAGATGGAAAGAATCTGTTCCTGAGCCTGCTGGTGCAGGAATGAAAAGGCCTGTCCCGCCCGCCTGATGGAACAGTTTGTGGCATGGATGTGAAAGGTCCCTGATGATCCTGCACGCCCTGCGCAGACATCGCTTGCGCTGGAGGTCTGCTCAGCTACAGAGCATCCGCTAAACCACACCGTGGCACAGTTAGTCGATTGTGCAGTGGTAAAAGTTCACAAGGATCCTGAAGGGCAGGCGGGCCATCTTCAGCCTCCTCAAAAGGTACTGGCTCCGCTGCGCCTTTCTGACCAGAGTTGAGATGTTGGGGGTCCAGGAGAGGTCCTCGGAGATGTGGACACCCAGGAATTTAAAGCTGGAGACACGCTCCACCTCAGTACCATCGATGAGGACTGTGGTGTGGCTGCAGCTTTTAGAATTCCGGTAATCCACAATGAGCTCCTTGGTTTTCTTTGCGTTGAGGGCCAGGTTGTTATCAGCATGTCATGCCGCCAGGCACAGGACCTCTTCTCTGTAGGCTGACTTGTCATTGTCACTAATCAGGCCTACCACCATGGTGTCATCTGCAAACTTGATAGTGTTGGAACTGTATAGACGAACACAGTCGTGGGTGAAGAGGGAGTACAGGAGAGGGCTCAGCACACAGACTTGTGGAACACCTGTGTTCAGGATCAGGGTGGAGGAGGTGAAGGTGACAGACTGGGAATAGCCATTGTAGTTGCATTTTTCAACTTGTTACATGTACGTTTCTACCTCGGGAACCTCATTGCTGTCGATCACAGTCTATTATCCTCCAATAAGAAAGGTTTATCCTACATGGTACGCTTGTATGGTATTTTCCAACCTCCCCTATGGTCCATGGATCTATCGATAGAATATGACAGTCATATGGACAGTTCCTAGCAGAAAGTGTGGAAAGGGTGTGTGGGGCCTATCAGTAACGGCCACCACATCTTATCTATTGTCCATTGTTCAGCTTTAGTCAGCACTTATACATTGTGCTAAGTTTCTCATGCCCATATTCAATCATGCTACCAGGGGCCTTTTCAAACTCATCCACTGCTACCGATTCCTGGTCTAAAGGTTTGTATTCTCTTTGTTTCTTTCTAAATAACTTATTTCCATTCTTTCTTTCTGAAGAACTTATTTCGTCTTATGCTGTTACTGACTCTTAACAGATGTTATGCCGAGCGATCACGGGGCATTCACAACTATCTGGCACGGCAGGTGCTTTCTGCTTTGGCTACGCGTTCATGCGTGTGTGCGCAGGGGTTGGTCAGGGGATGAGTATTTGCCTTCATTGCACATCTATACATTCCACTTGAAACATACCTCCATCCATTTCCTGCCTTATTCTATTTGCACTTCAGGTTAGAAGCCAACTGCATTTCGTTGTACTTTAGTAAAGTTTCATCTAACCATTATAGTCTAACCATTATACAGTTGTGCTAAAAAGTTTATCATTTCTTATGGGATTCACATTCAACTGTAGGTCATAACAGAATGACACAATCATAAAACAAAAAATGGCAAATAAAAAAAAATAAAATTAACTGACCTCTGTTCAAAGGTCTGCATACCCTTAAACTTTTTCTGCTGTAACCACTGGAGGGTCAACTTGGACTTAGGGTCAGTGAGCCACCACCATGTTTCACAGTGGGTGGCGTATTCTGTTCACTATACCATAAAGCTATATTTTGGTCTCGTCAGTCTACATCAGTGTGCTAGTAGCTGAGGCGTGTCAAGGTGTTGTCGGGCATATTGTAACTGGGCCGAACAATTCTTCTGGCTGAGATCTTTCTTGGTCTACCTGATCTTGGCTTAGTATCAAGAGATCCCCGAATTTCCAATTATTAATAAGTGATTGAACAGTACTGGCTGGCATTTGCAAGGCTTTGCATATCTTTTTATATCCTTTTCCATCTTTACAAAGTTCCATTACCTTGTTACGCAGGTCTTTTGACAGTTCCTTTCTGCTCCCCATGGCTCAGTATCTAGCCTGCTCAGTGCATCCACGTAAGAGCTAACAAACTCATTGACTATTTATACACAGACACTAATTAAATGTTAAAAGACACGTGTGGGAAATTCCCCTTTAATTGGCATTGTCACCTGTGTGTGTCACCTTGTGTCTGTAACACAGCCAAACATTCAAGGGTATGTCAACCTTTGATCAGGGCCATTTGGGAGATTTATGTTATCATTATGATTTAAAAAGGAGCCAATCAACTGTGTGATAATTAATGGCTTCATATGATCACAATCCTTAAATAAAAGTTTCATGATTAGACATTTTAAAAATGCAAACATTTCATAATTTCTGCCAGGGTATGCAAACCTATGAGCACAACTGTATATATTAACGTCAACTTCTTGTGGATTGTGTATTTTTCCCCTCTATGTGGTCCACAAGCAGCAGCACCATCACACCTAGTATAACACACAACCAACAACATTATTTGAGCTTCAAAAAATCATTTTACAACTAGGAAGACATCTATATTTTTGGTGTCCCGCAAAATTGTCTTTGTCCAGTTGGACCATATGCTTGCTAGTTTTCATGTCTTTAGTGCCCAGACAGAAATTAATCAAAAACAGACAGAAAGGCACAGAAAGAGAGACAGATGTGGAGCAGACATGGCATCCTTGGCAGCCATAGTTATGACTGACGTGCACATTACTTCCACGTGCCTAAACCTAAACCAGTACCTCTCATTCTCAGACAGAGCTAGTCAGCAATAAGCTCTAACACACCAGGAGGAATGCTGAACAGTATGTAGTCTGTCAAAGGCTAGGATCTTCACCAGAGCAACTGCCCTCTGGTTAGACAAATAAGAAACCAGGCTAGTTCAGCCGGCCCACAATAAAATGTTAATTGTGGCTGCCCTCTCGAGAATCTAACCCAATTCACCCAGGTGAAAGGCATTGTCATTAACCAATATGCCACTGAACTGCACATATGCTGGGCATTAGTATACTCTTCGCATTATATTATTTTCACGCATTAACATCACAAGTTCGAATCTTTTGTTAGATAGCATTAACTAGCATTAAACTGAGTGAAGTTTATTAAGTTTACCTCCACCACAAATAGTATCAGCATAACGTGTTATATATTTATGTAAACAACAAAATAATGAGTTAGAGCACATACTTACCGACTGCCTGTCGGTTCTTGCTCCTCAGAAAATCAATCAGTGGAGTGTATATAGGATTGCTGGGTTGTGGAGTCTCTGAAATTCACATAAGCAGTCTATATTAACATCTATGCCACTAACACACACCTCCACAAAATGAAAAACATGCAACTAGTTGTAAAGCTTGCAGATATTTAAATAAACCTACACCCTAATTGCTAACTACACAACACAGACAGAAATAAACCTTTTTTAAACAATCTTGTTATCAAGTGTTTCAGAGGTCTCGGAGCTAAACCTTCTCACTAGCTTTTAACTACACTCTACTGGCCATTGTACGGCTGGCTCTACTACTTTACTTAATCATTATACTAGCTGTACTAATCACTAACAGCCAACAACTTTCTTGCCGAATGTCCTCCGATTCATTTATGTACCGGCTTATGGCATCTCTATCCCATTTTATTTACTTTGTACCGGATCACTGCAGGGTTCCTTACCATTCTTTGCCCCGGGGTCGCTGCAGGGTTCTTTACCCGTCTTTTCCCCGGGGTCGCTGCAGGGTTCTTTGCCGGACTCTGCCCCGGGGTCGCTGCAGGGTTCTTTACCGGACTCTGCCCCGGGGTCGCTGCAGGGTTCTTTACCGGACTCTGCCCCGGGGTCGCTGCAGGGTTCTTTACCGGACTCTGCCCCGGGGTCGCTGCAGGGTTCTTTACCGGACTCTGCCCCGGGGTCGCTGCAGGGTTCTTTACCCGCCTTTGCCCCGGGGTCGCTGCAGGGTTCTTTACCCGCCTTTGCCCCGGGGTCGCTGCAGGGTTCTTTACCCGCCTTTGCCCCGGGGTCGCTGCAGGGTTCTTTGCCGGACTTTGCCCCGGGGTCGCTGCAGGGTTCGTCGTCAATCTTTGGACAGGGATCAATATAGGGTTCTTTGCCCGTCTTTGCCCCGGGGCCGCTGCAGGGTTCTTTGCCCGTCTTTGCCCCGGGGCCGCTGCAGGGTTCTTTGCCCGTCTTTGCCCCGGGGCCGCTGCAGGGTTCTTTGCCCGTCTTTGCCCCGGGGCCGCTGCAGGGTTCTTTGCCCGTCTTTGCCCCGGGGCCGCTGCAGGGTTCTTTGCCCGTCTTTGCCCCGGGGCCGCTGCAGGGTTCTTTGCCCGTCTTTGCCCCGGGGCCGCTGCAGGGTTCTTTGCCCGTCTTTGCCCCGGGGCCGCTGCAGGGTTCTTTGCCCGTCTTTGCCCCGGGGCCGCTGCAGGGTTCTTTGCCCGTCTTTGCCCCGGGGCCGCTGCAGGGTTCTTTGCCCGTCTTTGCCCCGGGGCCGCTGCAGGGTTCCTTGCCCGCCTTTGGACCGGGGCCGCTGCAGGGTTCTTTGCCCGCCTTTGCCCCGGGGCCGCTGCAGGGTTCTTTGCCCGCCTTTGCCCCGGGGCCGCTGCAGGGTTCTTTGCCCGTCTTTGCCCCGGGGCCGCTGCAGGGTTCTTTGCCCGTCTTTGCCCCGGGGCCGCTGCAGGGTTCTTTGCCCGTCTTTGCCCCGGGGCTGCTGCAGGGTTCTTTGCCAGCCTTTGGACCGGGCCCACAGCAGGGTTCTTCTCCAGTCTTTCTACCGGAGTCAGTGCAGGGTTTTTTGCCAATTTGTTTTTCCACCTCCATCCCAGTCTTGTGAGTCATGTTTACAGTATCTGGGGTGGTCTCTTTGTAGTTCTTTATCTCATTGTCATTTTTGTTCCTGGTCTCATTATCCTCTCCAACATACAGACGTACAGGAACAGGTTCTGTGGTCCGGCTTTGGTCTTGTATTCCCCCGAAGGGCACTAAGAGAAACAGCGATTATTACTGTATTACTATTAATGTATTTAATCCTAAATGTCTAGATTCATCTATTACTTTTTCCCCTACACTCCTCTTGAACTCACCCAGTTTTTTCCCACGTGGTAGCAGAGGAATCTGCAGTCTGAATCCTCTCTTATTGACTGACTTCAGGATCGCCAGGGCTGCGGAACACAGAGTTAACCACGCACACACACACCCAACCACAAACATAACCCGAAAATAAACATGCTCACCTTTTGTGTACATGACTGATTCAGCAATGCAGCGTTCCAATTTTATGACCTTATAAAAGGAGAAGGAAAAAAGAAAGATGATGTAGAGAGAGGATAAGGAGGCAGAAGACATAGGAGGGATACGGACAATGTATCACCAGCGGATAGGGACTGTCGGTGCTGTGTATCTTAGGGCGTTTTAGACAGACCAGGTTGAGGTTACCTGTACACGGCTGGGAGTGTGTATTGTCTCAGCCTGTTGTGCCAGGTCGAGCAATACTTCACTCCTCCTTTCATCATGCCACTTCACCTCTTCCAGAGAACCGGGATGTGCACGTTTCTACACACACCACACACACACACACACACACACACACACACAACCATGAGTCCAACCCTATCCATAAAAACATAAGCATGTGCTAAGTTGTGTCCCATTCAATTAAAACCACTCCATTTCCTACATAAAATGTATAGCTAATTGAGACACGACAGTTATCCCATTTATGTACACATTCCAAACTGCATTGCATATCCAGCCCAAAATGTGAGTTTAAGAATATTTAAGCTACATTTTGGTCTCCATGTATATAGGTATAACCTGTACACATGCATAGAATGTAAATATGATGGGAGGGGTTTAAAGCAAGAACAAGAGTTGTCTATTTTACCAGGAACATAGTGACATGAGTGTTGCTGTGCATGTGAGCCACGCTGAGCCTGTCTGACAACTTCTCCTCACACAGAAGACACAGGTACCCCCATCTTGGAAACGAGTCCCTGGGCCTTGTAATGCTGTATTGAACCAGGAACTGCAAACCTGAGATATTCAGAGATAGAAGCAAATAAATTGACATGTTCGCATCAGTAAATCTAACCTTTCTTTGCACAAACAGTTCCATACAGTTAGAGGAATTACAGAACAATCCGTCCGGCGTGAATTTGGGGGTATTTTTATTCTAAAAATGCAGCACAATTTGTACATACTCCCTCTGGATTAAAGACATGCTGAAGACCGGGCCCAAAACAAGCAGGAACTGAATGACCAAAGTACACGCTTTACCATGGACACATTAAAATAGCATGCGTAAATTACTAGTCTGATTAGAAACATTAACTGAAATTGTGATAGTTAAAGCTGAGGTGTGTGTGGTTCTGGCTTTTGACGATTGCTCTGTCCTTTCAAATAGACATCAAGTTTCAAGTGGCCAGGTACCAAGAACGGGTTTGCAGGATGTAATGCGAGGGAGGACATCACAGGTTGAGGGAGAAAAACTTCCTACATTTTATAGATAAAGGGAACAAATATTCCTTTATATAAAGATAACTTTGGCTTTTAGTGGTCACACTCATCCTAAACATTTCCAAAGCAGAGTTTTGCATTGCTAAGTATTTCGTTATTTCTTTCACATACGCTTCCTGTTACACCCCTTTGTGAGTCCGTTTTGACCAAATTTCTCCACGCCCCGGTTATATTTATGTAACAAAGGAGTGTAACATTTGACAGTTTTGTTGCTTACTGCTTCCTTAGTTTGTACTCACCCAGCAGAGGAAATGTCCTTTTTGTGTTTTTCAGATGGGTCCAAATTGTCAGTGGTTTGTCAACTACATGACACACATGGACAGAGACAAGAAGAATCTGAGCTGTGACTGCTTATCAAAAAACACCAGAAAACAAAAACTTTACGATCACAGTGTACTCACCAAAATAATAACCATGAAAGTCTTTGAGACACTTAATGGCTAGAGAGGATGAAGGCAAGCAAAAAGAAATTGTAAGGACAGTAAGGAAAACAGACGTGTATTCATGTGTCACCAAACAGACAATGCCTAAAGTAGCTCGTAGAGAGGTCTTACCAGTGAGGTAGTGCAATGTCTTAATGTTGGAGAAAACAATGTCAGGACAAAAGAACACCTGGAAAGAATGAATTGATGGTGTACAGTATGAAAGATAAAAAGAACTGAGAGCGTTAGCGTTGACAACAACAGTACATGTCCAAAAAGCTCTTTAACAATCTGTGATACTGCTTCCATCCTTACCTTCAGGATCATGTCCTTCTCTCCTCTGTCGGTCTCCTCTTCCCAGGCCAGGGTGTTCAAGACCTTCCGGTCAATTTCTGGTTTCCAGCCAAACGGCAGACGCTCTGGACTCTGGTACATCTGACAGACAGCGACAGACAGATCTAACATTTTCCACTGGCTACACACATTAAAAAGCAAACACATGGCTATCTTAGAACTGCACATTTTGGAAAAAATCATTCAAATCATATTACTTAGAGGCAGATAAGACATGTACACACAGACATACACACTAACCAGGGTCTGTTGGAGGTGGGAAGCAGAGGTGAGGTGAGACAAGATAGAAATTGCCGTGAAACACTCATGACAGATGTGACACAGGCACACCGGTATGTCCACACACTCTGAATTCAGACACGTCGAGATCAGATGGACACCTGAGAAATGGAGCCCATCAGAGTACATTATTGTATGGTGCCCCACAGGCACACATTTTTTACTTTACATATCATTGTCAGTAATTTTTCTTCTGAAGCGTACAGCCCCTTTACCAATAATTGGTTCAGTTCGCCCTGGGTTCCGCATGTACTCGTACAAAGTAAAGGATGGTAGGTGGCCTATACCAACACCAGACCATGGGGGAGGAAGACAGAAAACAAGTTACTTTATATGCACAGTGGTTTGTAATGACAGTATAACTTCATATAGCATGGAGTCTCACACTACCAGTTGCTCGCAATGTCGCTTTGTAGCCAGTAAAATACAAAATATTAACACATTTGTATTACTGCAAATGAATGACATGCCCAGCAGCAGAGCGATGGCCAGACTCGCCTACTCCTCTCGCCAGGGACGCAAATAAATTGGCATAAAAAAGTTGTTTTCAGATTTTAAACAATCTTGTAACACAATAATTCAACCACATACATGAATTGAGAACATCTAATGTCATTGTTTCATCTTTAATAGTTTGAGAGAGAAAAAACATTCTAGATACAAAAAAAAATAAAAAATAAACATGGACCTGGGAAAGTTGCAAAAGGGCAATTGAAATTAGCAAAGACAAATGTGCTAATCTGAATGCAAAATAAAATCGATATTCCTGACTGGGCAGATTCGGAGGAAAACGTCACTAGTACCTGGCCCGTCACCCAGCATCATCTGATGTTTCCAGCTGCGTACATGTAACTTGAAGAGCGACACCAAAGCATATACCTCGTTGCAATTCTGAGGGCACAGAAAGATGACACACACAGGACATCGTGGTGAGAGCATATAATATAAGCTTTCAGCATTTTCCAGATGTAGAGATTTAAACCTGTTGAGCAACATTGTTCCATTATTAGTACATTCCACAAAATGAGGCATATTCCCCATACTGGAGCTAGGACCTTCAGTTTTTCTTTCATTGTCTGCTTCCACACATTGTAAAGAATAGTGCATTTTTTTTTATTCTGACCTGACAGAGCAAACGGCAAACACCTTTTTGGCCACTAGCTGCGGTCAAACCTGGAGCAGCTGTAGCTTCTCTAGGCTTTTCAACAGCTCGAGGAATGGAGGACATCTCTGGGCTCAACTCTTCCTCCAAATCAACAGCCTCGGCAACAGTTCTTGTGGTATCTTTGATAACCTTTGACCTGTTTAAAAAAGGAACTGAACAGGACCCAGACAGAAATCAGAAAACATTTGAGACAATTTTGTGGCACGTAAAATATCACCATATATATATAACAGTATAACGATGTCTTTGATGAAAGATTAACATGCAGCATGGGAGAAGCAAGGCTAGTCTGGTTCTCTGAGGAAGGTACAACAACCTCCTTTCTTTACAAAAGAGTAAACCAAGCCCCAAGGACAGGCACACTTAGCAACGGAGTAGAAGTCGTACATTCCACACTAAACAATGTGTGATAAGATGCTTATTTCAGGTACTGAAGTCAGGACGCAAGGAGAAAATACAAACATTTATTAACACATATGTGTCGTTCTAGCAGTGCCAGTGAGGGCAGTTTGCTCAGGACAGAAAGGAACTGCTGTGCACTGTCCTTCTCCTTACTGTTCTCTTGAGACTAATGAGCAACAATATATTACATGTGCATGACAGAAGAATCTGTGGCTTGTCTTTGAAGCCCTTGGGAGGATGAGAATCTAAGCAAGATTGGTTTCCCTGAACTCAGAAAACAGGGAGTCACTGACTAAACTTCCCTGACCACGGAGACTAATGAATCGTTTTCAAGGCTCAATTATTTTTATGAAGCTTCTAGAACTTGCGCCACTAATGTTAAATGAAGGTAGCTCAGAGCAGATCCCAGAGGGTTGGGAAAAAAAATTGGAAAATTTGGCAAGGACCCACCCTGAGATAAGCATAATGGCCCTGATATCATTGTATAACCATACTGTAGAAAGTGTGTCCGATGCTTGGAAGCCAGTTGCTCTGCAGACCTGCACGGCTTTATGAAGTCAATAAAGTCTACTATTGAATTCACTCCTGAATTGTTGGGAATTTTTCCGCAACACTGTAGGTATAATTAACTATGTACTAGAACTTTGAACTAAGCTAAGACAGTTCCAAGGATCTGGTTATAAGGACAAGTAAACACGGGTACCCAGTCTGCCTCACGGAGTTGGACGGGGTGCCACAGACCGGAATCCGATAAATTTGTCAAGATGCCTGCCAATAAATACGCAGTCTGAAAAAAACTGGAACCAGCATGACTGAGAAGTCCCTCTCTTTTTGATCCCATCCTACTGCTCTGTACTTTCCACTGTACTACATCAGCACAAACTTGTCAAGATGCCTTTTTCGACACCCGCTAACACACTCTAATTATCTCTATGCATGTTGTTGCTGCTGCTGCACACCCTCTTTGTTGTAGCCATCAGTGGACTGGGCATTTATCTAGGATTTTCTAGTGTGAAAAGTGAGGACGACAGACTCTTCACAGGGTGACACACTCAGGAAATGTCAAAGGTTTTAGTTGAGAGCTCACCTTGAAGAGCTGAACGTGCTTCTACACCTTAAATGTACAGAATTATTGTCCGGCGGTTGGCAGGGTCACATTCAGAGGTACAGTTCCTCATCTCGCACGCTAGCACTATGGGTGACGTTCTTGAACAACTGCTTCCCATTTTGACCCTAACCTGTAAAGACCGATCTGGAATCTTTTGGAACCAAGCTAAGGTCCAGACACAACCAGACCTCTGATCATCAGGAACCTCAAAAGCTCTGGGAAGACTGATCACAACCGCAAGTTTGTTTTATCACAGTCTCATTTCAACCAAAAACACAATCCTAAAAGGGGCCATGCAAAAGCCAGCACTCCGTAAACCCGTAACCACACTCCCCCCGTAACCACAACCCCAACCTTTCTACTTATCCTCTTTTTCATTTCATACAACCTCCGATTGCATAATTGTTTTTAAGAACTGACCAAAGGGAATTAACTCATATGCATTCTACAGGAGGACAGAAAATGTAAACGCTTTTTGCATTAATTGTATTATGCCTATGCACACTTCAATGGTATGGTGTTTTTTTTCCACAAATAAACAATTTCGACTGACAATTATCTTCACAAACTCATTCTTATACAGGATGAATAGAACTGTCGGAGGTGTTTGTCACACCAGCATGCAGAACCAGTCCCTTCCAGTACGTACCCAATTTGTCTCCAGGAGTCACGCTGGTCTTCAAACAGCCCTCATTACGCTCCTCTCTAATGGTCTCCAACTTCCTCAGGGCTACACGCAACGCACACGTGAGAGGTTGCACATGCATGTGCTAAAAACAAACTGCATTTCACACACACAATGTGTTTGTTTTTTTTAACTAAAGAATGGGTCACTGAAACAGTTCTTAGCTGGATTTGCACCCAACTTAAGATTCTTAAGAAACTTAAGATTTTTTTTTTTTTTTAAGGGCACACTTACCTTCTCTATAGACAGACGGCACGGAGGCGAACACTTCTGGTTCCAACACAACACGCTGTAATACATCAACAGGTCATTAGGCTGTAAGTCAAACAGAGTGACTGATTAATTTAACCCCAAGGGGGTGTGGTCTCAGCCGATAACGTTCACCTGTATCTCGTTATTGGCGGACCGGCTGATGTCTTGTGCCTGATTGGCCAGGTCCAGCATGATGGACTTGAACCGGTCGCTGTAGGCCTTATAACAGTCCTTCGTCAGGAGGGTGGAGGGATGCCACGCTTTCTACACAAACCATATCCGGGGAGGGACGGATAACATACAAAAGAAGATGAGCAATCAAGTCCAGTCATGTATTCCTCATGTAAAGTTTCCAACAGGCATAACCAGTGCACAGAGATGTTTAACCGCTCCCTCAACAGTGCAGCAATAACCAAATCTTGCATTAAAAACAAGTGGCAGAAGCCAATAGAAAACTGGTACAAAATAGGCCATGGGCATTTTATGCTGCGTTGTAGTTGGCGCAGGGCTATCTTAGCTCCGGGTTAAGACAGGCTGTGGGCTATCCCTTTTCTTGTGTCTGTTGTGGTTAATGTGTGAGCTCAGGAATACTTGGCTATATGCTAGACGGTTTCGCTTCACAGAAATGTCAATTCTGAGAATTATAGTCGATCTGCTTTAAGCATGCTTCAACTGGTCTATACTGATTGGATTGTTAAACTTTTTCTTCATTTCTGTGCTATAAACGATGGCCTCTTTATCAACACCAGACAGAGACAGGCTTGACCTTGTATGAATGCTTACACGTTCAGCTCTCTTCATACAGAAGCAATGAAATAAAGGTTTTTGATGGAACTATTGACTCAGGATGATCTTTTCCAGGAAGAGTCAACTCAATTCCTCAACAGGTGCAGTGCATGAGCACCTCTAAAATAGAGTAATCTATACCCTAAGTAGCACTGTATTTAAAATTATGATAAGTCGATTAATCCTTTTGGATTTGAAGAAATATTACAGAAAATATGTTGCAGTGTCACTGTTAACCTTTGTTTAATACTGAATTTATACATTTCCAACTTTTTTTGTATTTTGACCCATCAGTGAAAATCTCTCATGCAAACACAGATACAGTGGAGAGAACAAGTATTTGATAACCTGCTGATTTTGCATGTTTTCCCACTTACAAAAGCATGTAGAGGTCTGTCATTTTTATCATAAGTACACTTCAACTATGAGTGACAGAATCTAAAACAAACATCCAGAAAATCTGACTGATTTTTAAGTAATTAATTTGCATTTTATTGCATGACAAGTATTTGAAATATCAGAAAAGCAGAACTTAATATTTGGTACAGAAACCTTTGTTTGCAATTACAGAGATAAGTTTCCTGTAGTTCTTGACCAGGTTTGCACACACTGCAGCAGGGATTTTGGCCCACTGCTCCATACAGACCTTCTCCAGATCCCTCAGGTTTCGGGGCTGTCACTGGGCAATACGGACTTTCAGCTCCCTCCAAAGATTTTCTATTGGGTTCAGGTCTGGAGACTGGCTAGGCCACTCCAGGACCTTGATATGCTTCTTACAGAGCCACTCCTTAGTTGCCCTGGCTGTGTATTTCCGGTCATTGTCATGCACCAATCTTTAATGCTCTTACTGAGGGAAGGAGGTTGTTGGCCAGGATCTCACGATAAATGGCCCCATCCATCCTCCCCTCAATACGATGCAATCGTCATGTCCCCTTTGCAGAAAAGCATCCCCAAAGAATGATGTTTCCATCTCCATGCTTCACGGTTGGGATGGTGTTCTTGGGGTTGTACTCATCCTTCTTCCTCCAAACACGGCGTGTGGAGTTTAGACCAAAAAGCTCTATTTTTGTCTCATCAGACCACATGGCCTTCTCCCATTCCTCCTCTGGATCATCCAGATGGTCATTGGCAAACTTCAGACGGGCCTGGACATGCGCTGGCTTGAGCAGGGGGACCTTGCATGCACTGCAGGATTTTAATCCATGACGGCATAGTGTGTTACTAATGGTTTTCTTTGAGACTGTGGTCCCAGCTCTCTTCAGGTCATTGACCAGGTCCTGCCGTGTAGTTCTGGGCTGATCCCTCAACTTCCTCATGATCATTGATGCCCCACGAGGTGAGATCTTGCATGGAGCCCCAGACCGAGGGAGATTGACCGTCATCTTCAACTTCTTCCATCTTCTAATAATTGCACCAACAGTTGTTGCCTTCTCACCAAGCTGCTTGCCTATTGTGCTGTAGCCCATCCCAGCCTTGTACAATTTAATCCCTCATGTCCTTACACAGCTCTCTGGTCTTGGTCATTGTGGAGAGGTTGGAGTCTGTTTGATTGAGTGTGTGGACAGGTGTCTTTTATGCAGGTAACGAGTTCAAACAGGTGCAGTTAATACAGGTAATGAGTGGAGAACAGGAGGGCTTAAAGAAAAACTAACAGGTCTGTGAGAGCTGGAATTCTTAGTGGTTGGTAGGTGATCAAATATTTACGTCATGCAATAAAATACCAATTAATTATTTAAAAATCATACAATGTGATTTTCTGGATTTTGTTTTAGATTCCGTCTCTCACAGTTGAAGTGTACCTATGATAAAGATTACAGACCTATACATGCTTTGTAAGTAGGAAAACATGCAAAATCGGCAGTGTATCAAATACTTGTTCTCCCCACTGTACCTAGAAAACATTTCAGATTTGGAAAGCCTGTCTTTCTGATTAGTTTTACGGCAATGCTTAATACAAGATGCTTGAACAAGATCTGACACCTTCCATCTCAGGTCATAAAAACATTTTTGCAACAACGTAAGCGATTAAAGTTAAACCAAGTTGAATACATGCAAAAATGAAGATGAGATATGCAGATATTTTCTCCAGTATATTTATATTGGACCCAAGCAGGGCTTAGAATTGCTCAACATTGTTTGCTCTATGAACAATGAAGTCAGTGTATGTCCTGACTGGTAACCCTCAAATAGAAAGGACTGTTCACTTTCAGCTAGGTCAATTATACACACACACGCACACTTACAAAGTACCAGTAGATATGGTCAAAGCTCAGTGTGTGTTTGATGACTCTATGTAATGGGATGTAGAGTTGACACAGTTGGCACAGGTAGGATTTCTTCTGGTCACACCCCTCACAGCAGTACTCCACCAGGTGCTGTAAACCTACAGGTCACAGGTAAGGGGCCAGAGGTTACGGAGTCAATGACTAATAAAACATGGATTTATGCTATAAAATGGTATGGGTATTGAATAGAACCATACAAATGAACTGGTAGTCTTTATTGGTGAGGATTGCATTGTGAGGAAAAATTTATCCGGGGGTTATATTGCGGTCTATGAGTCGGAGGCAGCGTAACATCACAAAAAAAAAAAAAGCAGCAGGATAAGTGAGGGTTTTGACTACACAAGCCAAAAACAAACCACAGAAGCACATTGTCTCATACAAATGTAATCATATAATCAGCATGAACAACATTGTCTGTGTAAAAAGATTTAGACAAAGCATTTCTACATTTCGTGAGATAAGGAGAGGGATCTGCAAAATACGACTTAAGAGAATCCTGCAAACTCTGACTGTACCTTGTGTCAAAGACAGGAAAAATGTCAGTTAGCTGGCTAATGGCCAGGGAAGTCTGCCATGTCTTACACAGAGAAAGGCCTCGCAAGCTTTATGAACTACAGAAGAGTGGATACAGTCCTCTCCCCACATTATACTTCACAAAGGTCAAAATATTAACTTCGGCCTTCAACAGAAGGGAGATGTCCCACACCTGGCAGCAGCAAAGAAATGACAAAAAGAAAACTGTGCATGAGGAATACTCCCAAGTGGCTCAGTGGTCCAAGTCAATGCCTTGTCAAGGCTGAAAGAGCAAACTGAACGATTAAAATATCAGTACTGACTGAAAAGCAGACAACATTAATTTAGGAGCAGTAGATGGAGGTGAGAAGGCTCCTGAACATTCCTTGAGGTGGTCTCGGACCTTTCCTGCAGAAATTCTTCAGCTTTTAAGGCAGGGAGGATGTCCGGTCAGGTTGTCTGAAACACAGCTGGACGCTTTTTTGAGAAATCAACAATCGGTCCCGATGCGACGCTTCGAGGGGACATTCTTGCAGTCGGCCTGATTATAGATTATATGTATAATCTTGGCAAAACATTGTGCAAAACATGAACAATAAGCTTTTTGGTGTGTATATAAAAGCTGTGTGTATATTGAAAATACTTTATTGCAGTTTATGAAACATGGGCATTATACTCGGCATGTGATCACACTTTCAGTACAGATCAGTGCAGAAAATACTTCATAAAGCCTACCTAGAATCAAAAGGCCTATCCACTGCAGAGGTTTTAGGACAGCGGGCTATCACTTTTGAGGGCAATGCTCGTTGCTGACATTTCCTCCTCAAACATATTGCCCTTAATGTGTCAGAACAAACCCAAGACTGTTAATGAGACCATTATTAAATGTATTCTGAGAAATTGTCTGATCCACTGCCTTGTCTCCCAGTAATTAGGCCTGTTCATGTAAACTGCTAGGCTGCAACGTAATGGACAGATTATCCCTAGGATTCTTGTTAAAAAGTGTCATTCCAGATATAGGCTGGGTTACTGTGAAGCTTCTTACCCAGCAGAGGATGCTTCCTTCTGGAGTCTCTGTGGTAATCTTGTATTGTCCTCCTCTCCGGTCTACCAGCTGGAGAAAACAGATTTTGTGAGAGAAAGATGACAGAGCGAGAGAAGGGAGACATAGATTAATCTGACAGACTGTGTTAAACCCCTGCAGCATTTGAAACACTGCACTCCATGTTCAATATCTGCCCCATATTTTGTGAGGGAATTTTCTGTTAACTGCATATATAAATCACACGTTTTATAAATATATCAATATGCATGCATAATCACTCGCTTTATGAAATATATTAATGTGCAATCCAGACACAGACTATGACTTCTTGAATGATGTACTCCACCCACACACACAGGGTCAATGAGCTCTCAGGGAGTGTATGATCATCATGATGTGTGTATCCGGTCCTTAGAGCCATTATAAGTGGGCTCCTCAAAAGAGCATCATCCTGTGTCCAGACATTTACAACCCTAAAATGTATGGCCTTTTTGAGTTCATTGGAAGTGTCACCCAAATATGAACCATGAGGTTGTCATGAGTTACTCAGGAAGAGAGAGAGAACAAAGAGGAGAACCCCGCCCCAGGGGGCTCCCAAAAAAAGGATGGTCAGATGGCGTGATGTGTAAAAGTTGGACTTGGAATTTGGGTGTATCTACAGAAGGGCCTGGCTTTGATGTCTGTCATTGTTTTATGATTTTCATTAAAGTCTATTGGATTCACAAGAGTTGAAGTGCTTTTTTGTTTTAGTCATTGTGGACTTGATTTTCCACGACAATTTCTGCCACATCTCACGCCAAACTGACTTCCATTCCAAGCATGCATCTACTTCAAGACGTTGGGGCTTTCTTACAGCCTGCCAAGGGACCATCTTCAGACTGTCCACATAGTATACATCCCTAACTGAGGACTTAACCCTAACCCCCGTCGGGTGTCTTAGCAACTCCAATCCCGCTCAGCCAAAGCCCTTCGGTCCAAGCACAACCCTGCTGGCATCAGCGTCCTCTTGAGGCTTGTGCGAAAACATGCCTTTTTAAGAGAATGTATGTGCATTTTAGTTCTATACATTTTTTGGGAGAACACAGAGGAATTTTGCGTTGCAATACGTGCCATTTTCTTTCCATTCTTGGAAACGGCACAAAAGGCAATGGTTGGACCTGCCATGTTCACTACTGATAAATCCTATACATCCTGTCCATACATCTAGTGTGTGGAGCCAAGAACAATGGACACTATTCAAGAACTAGAGGGGTTGGAACATACATTGCACTTGTGATTAGAAGACAGCCAGATAGAGGAGCAGATGTGTTGAGGGTTTGGTCTAATATAAATATGCTGTTTAAGACAGATATTCGGAGAAGCACAGAGACATCCGGAAAGACCAAGAGACAGAAAGAGCAAAGGCTGAACATCTAGGAAAGACATGTACTATATTTTGTGAATAAACAACAAGGAACGCTTCTCCCCCTGACCTCGGTCCATTATTATTCTGCAAAAGAGCCAGAAACTAACAGGCTAAAATGGAGACCGATTTTCTGAAACATAGCTTTTAAAAAGATCTAAAAGGAGGCAACACAAGGGGACAATTCTGGGGGGGGGGGGCAATTAAACTGTTTGGTTAGAGATCTATTAAAAAGAAGTGAGTGAAGAAAAGGAAATTCATACACACCTCTGACGCACTTCTCCAGCCTCTCAGACTGAGTTAGAGCCTGCATCACTACAGAGAGAGAGAGAGAGTGAAAGAGATGTTACCCCTTTCTTAGTGCAGAAATTAATAACCTTAATGTTAAGTGTTACCTTTAGAGTAGCCAATCTTCTTCAAATCCAAAACCATACTCTTAGGCATGTCCAGCATCTACACAAAGGATGGGGTTTATTGGGGCATATAGAGCAGACACTACAACATTTTCTCTTTAGAAATGATGCGAGCAATAAGAGTGATAACAGTTTTAGGCCTACTCCACACGTCCGCAGGTATTTCTTAAAACAGGGTTTTCCCCCATGGTTCTTTAAAAAAATCCCATTCATACAAGCACTGTTGAAAAAATGTATTAAAAAAAACTCTGTCCACATAAAAATACACTATCAAGCAATGTCCCTCATGTCCTTACACAACTCTCTGGTCTTGGCCATTGTGGAGAGGTTGGAGTCTGTTTGATTGAGTGTGTGGACAGGTGTCTTTTATACAGGTAATGAGTTCAAACAGGTGCAGTTAATACAGGTAATGAGTGGAGAACAGGAGGGCTTCTTAAAGAAAAATGAACATTCCGTCTCTCACAGTTGAAGTGTACCTATGATAGAAATGTGACTTCTACATGCTTGTAAGTAGGAAAACCTGCAAAATCGGCAGTGTATCAAATACTTGTTCTCCCCACTGTATATACAGAACTTTAAGTTATATAAAAACTTTATATAAAAACCAGTAAAATGCCAGGCTTGAAATTAAAGTTCAAAAACGTCCTCTCCCCACTCAGAGCATTTGCTTGGTTATTCTCTATAATTCTTACTTAGATCTTTTCACGGTGCTAAGATAATTTGTTTCTTCTAATGTAAAACCATCAGAACAAGGTACTACTCTGCTCACTACAGATAAAAACCTCTGCTTTGGATCTTTAACAAACCAAGTTACCACTGCAGCAGATTCAACCGCATCAATGCCTGAAGGCATCCAGTCTTCAGACAGCTTCATAGTAATAAAGTGATAAAGACTGATTTCATTTTCAATTGGGTTTCATGGATAATAGTCTGGTTTACCGTAATGGTGAACTGACCCCACCTGGCATGGCACGGCACACACCCGTTACAATGAGGAAGCCAGAACACACACACGCAGTAGCAGAGACAGAATAAGACCGCGAAAGACATACCCGCAGCACCCCGGGTCCATTCCGGTCCAGATCTTTGGCAGCGAGCACCTGTAGATGATTCGAATTGTTCGAGCCAGTCAACCAGGAGAAACTCAACAAATCCGGGTCTGTGTAGTTCTGAGACAGAGACACACAGACAATTGAACTGTAGGTTAAAGGGGCCAGGCTAAACTAATTGGTTAATTGTTTTTGTGTGTGTGTGTGTGTGTCTCTCCTGGAAAGCATCGGTCGTCAGTGTATGCTGGCAGAGCCGATGTTCAGGAGCCTGGACAAGGTACAGTGTCTGACCGGACATGGTAGCACACAGCAGGCTGAAGAAAATTGTTAATAGGTACATATGTATACACACATTTTTTTACAGAAAGGTATGTGACAGCGTAGACCGAATGAACAGTGGGAAAGTACAGCGAGTTTGTTGTCAGAAAATGGGGGGTTTACAAGGCCAAAGATAAAATGCAGATTATATTGGTTTCCAGAATAGTTTATTATGCTTTGTTAAGTGTCTAAAAAAAAAAAATAAAAAATCCTAGGACATCGTCCATGAATGGACTATATGTACGATATCCATAAAATGTAAATGCCAGATGGGACAATATGTTTGTATTAGTATTGATCATTAGGACTGTTAGTCATATAAAGTTGATATTCTGCATATGTGGCTGACATTCAGTGACATGGGCTGACATCTGGCCTTGAATAATAGAAAAATTTGGCACCAGTCTTGTATCAGGAAGGTTCTACTTTGTGCTTGTAAGATTGCAGTGTTTTTCTCTGTACTAGCGATAAGGAATATAATGTAATGTTAAGAATGTTTAGACGGGTAACATACTCTGTTGAGACTGTTGGCCATCTTTCCTAGTAAACTAGAGGCTTCAGCTTTCACTCAGAAATGTCTAAGAAAATGTCTGTTGAGAAAGAGTCAAAGCGTATTCAAAAAGTTGGGGCCGGATGCTTCTCTGTTAATCAGTGTCCTGGGTAAAATTTGCTTCTCTAAAGATCTGGAACACCAGTTGTGGGCCATCACCCCCACCCTCCTGAGCTCACCTGGAGAGGTGTGAAACTCTGTGCAAACTGGAATGTAACAAAAAGCATGATATTGTGGACTTAAATCTGCAGTGTCAGGATTTTCCCTGTTCCCCATAAAGAGCAGAATAGGCCTAGCACACGTTTGTGCTATTGTGTCTTGGACACTTATGGTATACTTAGACTGGTTGGGAGGGCTTGGAATCGTATTTGTATGGAATAATTTTTTGTATTGTAAATGTATTACTTGATTGGAATAAAATGTATTATGTTGGAATATAGATTGCTACGGCATTCCTCATTCATCTTCATACTCAAACTGAAAGGGCTACTGATAATTACACAAACATAAGCAAGTCGAAGTGACCAGACTTGAAATCCCTGAGTTCTGGGCCTCTGAACGGCCTAGGAGGTCCCAGAAACACATAAAACTTAAATGTTAGGCTCATGATGAGAGGTGTAGCTAACCTTTACTAAGGACTTCCAACATATGGTCATTTACGATGGCATTAATTTACTAACAATATGGAGTCATATTATATATTTAAATGTATTTATCACTACGGTAACGTTCCCTTGCACTTATTCTCCATGTTGGGGACATATTTAATGTAGTATTCATTCATCATTGTGTGTATGTGATATATAGACAAACAACTAAAAAAGAATGCTAATGAAAATACATTTCCTGTTATTCATCTTAATATTTGCTGTTGCTATGAAACAGAGTAAAGAGAATTGAAACTCGGGGGTGGGGGTGGGGGGAAACCGGATATTCAGCTACAGGATATAAAAGATGTGCATCCTCTGAATAAACGCTTATGACCAGTTCGCTGTTTTAAGTGTTTGTTATGTAAATTTTGAACTAAGGTGCATTTGAGAAATGTCTGTCTTTCTATGGGCTGGTATGTAAATCTGTACTTTGATTGTGACACACGTCTGTATTTGTTTCTAAACAATTACATTTAGTAAATCAGAGCCTTACAACCTCTGATTGGTGGGTTTGAACCTGAAACTCCAGCTGTAAGATAATCTAATAACCTTGTCAGTGACCCTGCCTGTCCTTCTGTTGAACCAGACCGTAATTCTTGTTTAATTATGTTGTGGAACCTGGTAATTAAATTTCTACGGGAACTGCCAGTTATCATTCATGAAGATGCAATCAACTTCCTGAATGATAACAATATAGAAAAAAAAGAGCTCAGTCAAGCAATGTGACTAAGATGTCTTTTAATGGAACTGACTGAAGAAAAGAGCTGTACACAGGGTCACATAAATAGGCTTAAGAGGCACAAACAATTAGAGATGCCCTAATGTATTTCTCCAACTAGGTGTGATTTATCTACCAGGGCGCCTCAGTATCCAGGCTTAGAGAATCCCGGTTGTGACAATCAAAAACATCAAGTCAAGTGCCATGTTAAACAGAGGTGTTCCTGACCGTGTTAAGAACACATGCTCGCCGCTGCAGTCGGCTTTCAATGTTTTCCACAAACCGTTTGGGCGCAAAATCCTACACAAAAAGGTATATAACATTTGAGCTTTAAACCTTGCAGAGTGGAGAAGGCCCTAGTCGAATACTCAAGTGTGGACACACAAGTCCTTAATAGTATTTTATTTTAAAGGAAATTGCATTCCTAATTTGAAATAAATGATATACAACTCGTGTTCGTGGGTGCGTGCTCACTTACGTAGTAGTTGGAGAGATGGTCGGCAGAAGTCAGATGGTCTATGATATTTCCTTGGCCACAGTTCTCCTCACACACATGACACAGGTAGAACGCATCACTCCTCTCTGAACTCAAACAAATTGTGACCAGGCACAGACCTGGGAAAGAAAATAATAAGTAAACACACGTCAGGAACACAAAACCTAAAAGAAGCGAACATTTCATTCATATTCCACTCACTCACCAACAATAGGCTGTGGGGTGCTCATGGGTTGTTTGGTCAAATGTCCCAGAACCAAGATGAATGGGACGTAGACTAGACAGAAATACAGAGAGACAAAGATCAGTCCTCGGAAGGAGCAAGCATGTGCGTATCCACTTTGACATTGCCACAGGGGAGCCGACCTAGTGAGTTATGCAGTATTTCCACTGGTGTTTCACCCCAGCACCAGGGCTACACTGGTGATTTATGCTAATATTTGCTCTAGACCGCAGTTTCGACGATACGTTTGGTCCCAAGGATGTAAGGGGCTCAGATAGGGAGGGAAGAGTAAACCATTAATGTGATTTGTTTCTCCGGTTGAAAAAAAAAAAAAAGGCAATATTTTCCTGGTAGTAAAATGAACAATAACACCATGCTCAGTCTGTTTATAATACAGCGTTTGAACTTGAATGATAAAACTAATTTCTTAGTCGTTGTGGACTTGGTTTTCCACGACATTAGTAGATCGAGCACCTACAAGCTCAGAGAACTGTTGGCCAGGCAAATGCCCTCGTCTCCAGCACCATCTCAAAAGCAACACAGCTGAGCAACCGGTCTGATAAAAATGACTACTCGGCGAGATGTGCATCAGAGGACACGTTTTCACCATTGAAACCGCCTCGAATAATCTGTAATGACACAGGGCCATGTTATGGAAATTTTGAACTAAGGTGCATTTGAGAAATGTCTGTCTTTCCATTGGCTGATATGTAAATCTGTACTTTGATTGTGACACACATGTCTGTATAATATCAGAGGAGTATTAGGTATTTGGGCCATGTGCTCCTGCCTAGAAGAAGGATGTACTAGTTAAAGATGTCGAGAGGGGTGTGGTGTTTGAATAGGAGACATCCTTGACCGGCACAGGTGGATTAGAGGGGTACTCGTAAATCTGTATCCCTTTAGTGTCTCTGTTGACTATCCAGACATTGTGTCTCCTCAGGAGTTGAGAAGGATAAGGTGGGGGGACAGCCCGCCCTTTGGGTAAACTCTTGTGACAAGACAGATGGCAGCATCGTACCACACCGCTTTTTCTATGTAATAAATACGGATTGTTCATGTATGGAGTTAGAGACTCTCTCATATTTGTATAATAGTTAATAAAACTGTTAGAATGTGCCAAGAGAACTTTGTCTCCGTTTCTTACTCCTTTAAGAGTGTCGATACATGGAATTTCCATCACAGCCATAATCTGGACAGCACAACATTTATGAAATTGTCTAGAAGGTTCAATGCTGAATCTACAGGTTGCTGAACAGCTTCTAACACGAGCCATAAGCCTGCTAAATGGCTCTTCAAAAGCCAGTTAACTGGCATTTTACAAACACCGGTCCAATTCGGAGTTGACTGCTTGGTTAACTGATGACAAAAAAGCATTCACTCACCTCGGCCATGGTACTCATCTGAGATAGGTGGAAGGGAAGTCAGAGAAAGTGACAAAACAGAATATAAAGACACGTCACTACTCACTGTGGTATCACCTGAGAAAAACGATGTTATGGCAAAACACAAGCACACCTACCTGACTGGAACAGCTCTGCCACTTTCTGTGGTTGGAAGGAGACAAACAAGAAACACACATGAAGTGGTTTTATTGCAATTCTATGGGACAAATGTATGCACAGGTAGCAGCAGTATAAAATGCAAATGCCTCGAAATACTGACAAATGTAACCAGATCCTTGCACAAGAAGTGAGTTACATTTGTAGTAATTCAACCAGGTCCTTGATTAACTGGTCTGGGTTGTTAACGTGCGTCGTGGAAAACTCACGTCCACAACGACTAAAACAAAGAGCACTTCAACTCAGAAACTTGTGAATCCAATAGACTTTAATGAAAGATCATACAAGAATGACAGACATTAAAGCCAGGTCCTTCTGCAGATACACCCCCCAACTACTGAGCTCAGTACAAAAACTTCTACCCAGAACGCTATCTGACCATCTTTGAAGAGTCCCCTGAGGTGGGGCCCTTTCCCTTGTTCTCTAGTTCTTTCTGCATGTTCTTAATTAAAATGTGCTTACTCTTGACAACTTTATAGTTCATTTTTGGGTCACCCCTCCAATGAACTTATCACAGTCATAAATTTTCAGGTTTGCAGCTGTCCGTGTACAGGACATGTACAGTACTTATCATAGTCATAAATTTTCAGGTTTGCAGCTGTCCGTGTACAAGACATGTACAGGACTCCTCATATTAGGGAGTCTTTCTGTGGTGACCCCTGGGTCAAAATTCACACGTGCACATATCATGGTAAGGGCTCGGCTCACTTTTCAGCTGCGCGTGTGGGTGGACTAGATCATGTAGGGAGTCGCTGCCGGTGTGTCTGGGCTTCACATAAGTAACATTTCTTAATGTTTCACAGGCTTAAACTTTACCATGCATAATGATATATTCAAGACATGTGGGATTATAAAATATTTCACAAACTTAACCTTCAACCTACATAATGATATATTCATAATACGTGGGATTAGAAATTCCCTCACACGTGCAGTATTTTAAATGTGAGGGGTGGCAAAGTCTTCAACTCATTTCTGGCCCAGGAAGGTTTTAGGAAACGTCTGGGTCGCAAAACTGGACCTTGATTGAGAAAATGTAGTAGGCTATATTTTAGCAGGGCAGGATGTATTGTATTTTCAGAATTGATGGCCTGACATCCCTAATTTACACTGTGATATTAATGTAATAAGCACATACAAATTGCCACGCTAGCATTGGTAGTTGTTCCATAGTCGGTATCAACAGTAAATAAGGTCCGGGCTGGGTTATTCACTTGGGAGACGCCTCTGTCCACACTCACAAGCAGTCTCTCCCCCCCAAATGTCCCACGCCAATTTGCACTCCTACTTCAAATGATCATCCCCAAGCGTAGCCCGTCAAAATTAAAAATTTTTGCAAAACGCTATTGAGTTGCATGACACCTCACCTTTCGATGTTTTATTCCGCTGACATGTAGCTTCAAGCTGCGAATGGTGTTAAACTTCACGTCACAGTTCTACAAAAAACAAGTAAATTAATGAAGACATGTCTTCAAAGAACTGCTTCATTGTCTAGCTAAAAAACAAACAAAAACAGTGACAATTTCGTAATTTCTTTTAAACACAATAACGTTACATGAAGGTCGCGCGCGCGCGCGCACACACACACACACACGCGCACACACACACACACACACACCTTCACACACACACACCTTCACACACACACACCTTCACACACACACACACACCTTCACACACACACACACACCTTCACACACACACACACACACCTTCACACACACACACACACACACCTTCACACACACACACACCTTCACATACACACACCTTCACACACGGTTATAGGTACATAACGATAGAACCACCCACCTGACAAGCAAGTTGCTTAGACATTTTCGGACCAGTTTAGCTTAATTTCCCAATTCTTCGGATTGCATTGGTCTGCATCAATTTGTTCAACCCAACGGAGTAATCCCGGGGTAAATTCGAAAAATCTTTTAAATGTAGCAGCACTTCCTGTCCTGAAGAAAGAAATAGATTCACTGAAGTACGGTTGTTAACATTCAACTAGTTTGCTGAATTCAGTAATTGTGCAAGAAAACGCAGTACAATAACATTAAAAAATTGTGTAGCCTACCTGATTCAATCTAAAGTCAATGGAGTAGGCTGTATCCACAGGATTGGTGCTTTCCTCACCATGCAAAGTTCCAACTGAACCTGGATTACCTCAAGAAATACATACCGACGGTCCATGCAGAGCTGATAATGTCATGCACATTTACTGGAACAACATTTTAAAAGTTGTCTCGCTCTCCTCGCGTGATTTCCGGTTTCGTCCTGCGCGTTAGGGGGATGGGTGAGATAACGGTTTGCAAGGAATTTACTGCCTCTGCCCAGATTACATTTAATTGTCTTATTGTCTCTAGCCTCATGTTTCGCGTTCACCATCAATGTTATCTTACATCCAAAATATTATTGATTTCCATTAAAATAAATAGGAATGTTTGTCTTTGACGTTACTGTCTCATGTCGAATGTGAGGGGTCTTGTATTCGAATTATATAGATGTATAACTGTTAACACTGAATTCCAATCAGAAATTCTGGCATCCTCCTAGACCTGAATAGGTCTGAGGTCAGGATTTTTCCTGGTTCCTTTCTCCAGAGTTGCGAGTTGCATCTTAAAAGCAACTTGGTTTACCAGAAAGAAAAATACTTCCAGGACTGACACAAACTACAGCAGGAATTATGGGCCTTAAGCATTTGTCAAGTTCCAAGCAAACACACATACATACACACACACACTTGTGTTGGTCTATCATTGTGGGAAGCAGAAAAATATAAATCTATTTTGCAATAACCCTGATACTTAACCTAATGCAAATTAAATAACCTAACTGTAATGATGATAATTTCAGATATTGCAGAAATTCAAGAAGAAAATACAAAGAATATCCACATCTGGTATACATTAGCAGAAGGGCCCAAGTCACGAGATTGGGGTCCCAAGTTAAAGGACACTAGGTCCAGGGTTCGAATTACAAGAGGTTTAGGTGGGCCCTAATTAAGACTTGCCTCCCTGGAAACATTTATACATCATTCTTACCTGTAATCGTACATATTACAATATATTTACCATATTTGTGCATTACTTAACCTTGAAGTTAGTTGAACGTTTCATCTGCCTGCCTCACTCCCAAAGTTGCTGTGGCTTATTTATTTTTATGAAAGCCCCCTTTACTACAAAAGGTAAACCAGAACTATGAAGATATATACATTAATTCAATTTAAGGCTGGCGATACACAGAAATGTTGATTTAATGGCAGAGAATGTTACACACTGTATCACATTGCCATAGAGTCAACATATCTGTGTATCGCCAACCATATACTGAATGTTTTGGTTTACCAGTTGTAGTAGGGGGGGCTTTGATTAATGCCACACAAAAGACGCTTTACGTACCTCATATTCCCATCAAAAGTTGAATAGCTTTTGTCCTGGTGAGATGTGTTGTGATGCTCTCTTTGCCTTCAAGGGGGTCCCTTGGTTAAGATAGCACATTTAAAAGTTATTTGTTCTGGCTTGAACTGCATGGAAATGTTCCGGAGTTGTGCCGTTGGTTAAGGTCAGAAAAAAAAACATCTGTTTTAGGGGACATTTCCCCTAATTTGCATATCTTGTGACTTGCCTATGGCTTGGCATTTCATTACCGATAAAAAATGTCATATATTATCTAATGTTAGATAACATGCTCACTCATGAGCAGTGAGACTAAGGGTATGTCACAAAATATGTGCAACTAGGTTATTGTGAGTTTTTTTGTTTTTCCCCAATTCAGTTTGATTTTCAATTGAATTGTTCACATTATGGGTCACCTTAAAGGTGGAAAAAGTTCTGACATGATTTACCTTTGTCTCATTCTTATCCACTATACATGTTTATGTAAATGGGGAAACGTACAGTATAAGAGAGACCTGAGGGACGGTCTGCAGGATGCTTCGCGGATCCCCTCGGCCTTGTTGCTTGTAATAAAGTCTATTTTAAACTCCAGGTGTGGAGAAGTCCTTATTTGAAGAAGAATTCCTACCACAGCCGCTGTAATGGACTGGATTTATCATCATCCACAGACTCCAGACATTACGGTAAACAGTTCAATGAAGCACGCGAATGCGTTGTGCTGGGTTCCCTTTACGATGGAGAAAAAGTTACCCCCCCACCGATTGTCATTGTAAAATTCGCACTCTGACTATGTTAAACACATTACACATTATTGTTTAGCATCCCTGTTTGTTTAGTTTTTTCAGTCTACATTAATTTGTCTGCATGTACACTTTCATTGGTCCAGTAATGGTGTGAAATTTCCGAAACGTTTGCTGGTTTTCCTGAAATCCTGGTTGGACACACCAGCAACAAGCACAATACCTCTTACACCTCACTGCACCTTGTCTCTTCAGCGGAGTAGCATTACAACGTCACACAGTTACTTAGTATATACAGCAAACAGGTCACAGATGCCTTATGGTTTGTGTCCCAGACAGTTTGTTGTACTTAGGGGCAGGGCCTGCCCTAGGCATAAGCGACATAGGCGGTTGCTTAGTGCTCCCGACCTCTAGAGGACCCCAGTTTATTATTGAGCCTCAGACCAATAGGGAAAGCTTTTGTACCAAATAGTTCTTTTTTTGATAGGTTTTTGGGCTATCTGTCTGAGTGCAGTTTGTAGTGTCTTTTTGCACTCCAGCGGCTATCAACCCCTCTACTGACTCACTTATGCCTTCATCAGCTTCAGGCTTCATGTGATACTGGGCCTTCCAAGGTGGTTTAGCACCTGGCTTTATGTTAATGCACATAGGACAAGCTGACATCACCAGTCCCAAATCTGTATCGTGTTGTGACAACACCTTGTCTGGAATGTTCTCCTCCATTTCTTGTTTAATTCTGCTGTTTCTATAATTTATCCTAACTGAAACTGTTGCTTAGCTGTTATGGAATATTTATCAATACAATCTGATTTAAAGTAAAGGAGCACTGATTTTAATTCCTATATTCACTCTATAACCAACAAATGATTGACAAACACAATATTCAATTAGATGTTTAAGCTGAGAGACTCATGCAATGTAATTCAAAACAGGCCATATTGTAGCTAGACTACAGACTAGAGAACAGAGGAGGCCATGGCCAAAAAAGGAGAAAAGAGTAAGGAGTGGGAGCTAGACGCCAGATTCTTTAGGATGATTATATTCTGTAGGACACATAAATAATGAGAATCTGTCATACATACAGTGTACCCCCAAGGAAATGGGGTCAAGAGCTCAAGTAAATTGCAAGTAAACCCAGAACATAGTACACAGGAACAGTCACAGAGGCTTGCCAGTTTTTCTTTCTATTTGCCTGTTAGTTCCTCCAGCTTGAGTTGGAGTGCCAGCTTTCTCTGAACGTCCTTCCCCTGATCTGTGAGCCTCTGTTCCACCTTTCTGTACCTCTCCACTGCATGGGTCACATGGTTGCAAAGTTCCCCTGCATGGTTTGAAAGTCTCCTTGTCCTTTAGTGGCTCTCCCTTCAGGGCCTTGGGGCCAATGTTTTCTGGATATTCCACTCTTTGGGCCTGCCAAAACCCTTGATGATAAATATCCAGCCCGTCACCCCATGTGGTCCCTGCCGACATCCCTAGGCCGCTGGCTCGTGGCACATCCTCTGTCTTCACCAATCCTACCTTTGCCAGTAATGCTTTTAAAACGCCGACAGACAATAATGAATGACCAATCCTTACAGATCCTGTGATACCCATGGGACATAGTGTCCCTGTGTGCCTTTCATTAAAATTGGGAGCTGTGTAACAAACCTTTATGGTCTACCCAGCTTTCTTTTGTCTTGCAACCTTCCCTCTTCTCCTTCTCTATCACATCGCATTTCTCTTTCTCTAGCTACTGCCTCTTGATCTTCCTCATCTTGTTCTATGTAATCCTGTTCCCTTGAGGACCTCTGTGCTCTGTGTTCTCCAACTTCTTTTGGTAGTCTCCTTTCCAAGTTTTTTATCTCTCTTTTCCTCTGCTCACCCATGATAGAATATGGGCATGAGAAAATTAACACAACACATTAAGTGCTGACTAACTCTGAGCAAAGGACAATAGATGGGATGTGGTGCTGGGCCCGTTATTGATGAACCCCACACACCCTACCCACACACCCTGTCCATACCTCCTGATAGGAGTTTTCCATGTGACTGTCAAAGACTCTATGAATAGACCCATGGACCATAGGTTGGCACATACCATTGTGAGGAAGCCTGTCTTTACCTGATGATACACATGTATTTTAGTTCTATTCTCCTGTTAGAGGAGTGGTACTTGTGATGGTAATTCCATCGATCAGAACTTTTAAAGGAGTAAGTACAGAGACAAAGTTCTCTTGGCACAAATAAATGTTTATTTGCAAATAGAGACATGTGTCAAAAGTATAAACATCTGAGGAGTCTCTGAGGTAGATGAACAATCCATATTTATTACAGTTAAAAGGGGTGTGGTATACTACTGTCCAACTGTCTTATGTCACACCGGTTTTACCCAAAGGGCGGGCTGTTGCCCCACCTTATCCTTCCTGCCATAGTGTTTACCGTTGTGCATCTTCCTCTATCCTATCCTCCTAAAACCCCTTGGTCTGCATCTACCCCCATCCTGCTGAAGAATTACGTTAACCTGGCCATCATACTTCCTTTCCCCCAGCACAACCGACATTCCTTTTCTTATCTTGATAGATATTGAGCATGAAAGTAATTGAATTAAGCTTGACACAATGTATGAGAGTACTAACTATCTCTGTATGGAAGACACTAGGTAGGAAATGTGATGTCCCATTGATGGGTCCCAAACACCCTGTCCATACCACCTGTTAGGAACTGTGTATGTGACTGTCATAGGACTCTCTGAATAGACCCTTGGGTCATAGGTTGGAATACGCCATACAAGGGTATTTTGTAGGACTTATAATAGTCTGTGTAATGGTTGGCTATGAACACTGACCACCTCCTATGTGTCCTGGTATAAATGACTGTGTTTACGTTGTAAGCATTTGGAGAGAACAATGAAAGAACTATGGAAGGTTATCATCGTAAACCTCATGCTGAATAAAGGCTCTCCCCTGACTTCTGGTTGCATTTATTTTGTTCATGGATCAAACTTGGACAGAATCTAACAATCTAAACATGGGGACACAATAATTTAATCAATTAGAATCAGTTCAAGAAATGTCCATAACATACTTCTTTATCTTATGCTATATGAGGTGCCATATTGCAAGCAGTTGGTATCCACTGTTGAGGGGCCCTACACAACCTGATAAGCATGTGGCCCAGGAATTTGAAAGGGGACACTACCAGGCCATGTTAGATTAGGATATAGAATACACGTGTGTGATTGAAAGACAGCCAGATACTACAGGGGATGTGCTGGAGAATAAAATACTGTGTTAACTTTGTAATTATTGGAGAACATGTAAGAACTGTGCAAGATCAACATCTTGGACTCATGCTAAATAAAGACTCTCCCCTGACTTCATGTTGCATACATTTTGTTCACGGATCAAAAATGGACAGAATCTAACACCTATCACCTCTATTTCATCCAACATATTTTCCTCCTGAGTGTTTGACGTCTCCTTTCACCTTTACCACGCCCGTAACTATTGAGTATACTATTGAGCTGGTGTAAGGTGGGGGCCTTACTTGTCCTCCTTTCTCACTTTTTCTGTGCCTTCCTCACTTTCCTTCAGCAGTTCTCTAGCCTTCTTCATGTTCTTCAGTAATCATTCTATTTTAACTAGTCTCAATACTTCCTGTTCTTTTTCTCTCTTCTTGTGTCTGTTTTTTCCCCTTATTTTTTGCATGTTTTTTACATACAGTTTCCATCTCCTCACACAATGAGACATCGAATGTTCCCTTCTCCTGCCAAACTGTACCCATCTTACTTGTATGCTTGTTCCATCATGCTGTTAGATTCTGTCCAAGTATGATCCATGAACAAAATAAATGCAACCGGAAGTCAGGGGAGAGCCATCTTTATTCAGCATGAGTCTATGATGTTGACCTTCCATTTCTCATTTCAATCTCTCTCCAATGATTTCAAAGTGGACACAGTATTTATGCCCCAGCACATCCCCTCCAACATCTGGCTGTCTTCCAATCACATAAGTGTATTCTACATCCTAACCTCACATGGCCTAATAGTGTCCCCTCTTAAGTTTCTTGGGTCCACAGCTTATCAGGTTGTGTGAGGCCCCTCAGTAGTAGATACCAACTGCTTGTGATACGGTACCTCATATGGCACAAGATAACAAACCACTTCTTCTAACAAGAGAATAGAGCTAAAATACATGCATATCATCAGGTACAGACAGGTTTCCTCACAATGGTGTGTGACAACCTACGGTCCATGGGACTATTCATAGGGTCTATGAAAGTCAGATGGAAAACTCCTATCAGGAGGTATGGACAGGATGTGTGGAAATCATCAGAAATGGGGCATCACATTTCCTACCTAGTGTCCTTCGTACAGAGGTCATTAATACTCTCATACATTGTGTAATTCAGCTACTTTTCTATCAGTGCCATGCTTATTTCCACTCTACACATCCTGTATCTATCTCCCAAAAGCTCTCCGGCTGTCTTAGTCATTTTTAAGGTCTATTCTTTCAAGTCAATTACTGTCACTTTTAGATTCAGGTATTTCTCTTTTGGTAGGGTTTGCAGGTACTTTTCTATGTGTCCTAATTTTTCTATCTTTTCCTTTTATTTTCCTAAGGATAATCTGTCCACACGCTCTCTTCTTCCATCCACAATTCAACTACAGTAAATATCAGAATCCAAAATGATTTTATTGGCAGGAAAGTTTCACAACAAACGAGGAATTTGTTCTGGCCCGTTGGTGCAGCAATCAATACAAAAGGAATAAGGGAAATAAAAACAAATAAGAACAGTAGACATTGCATAAAAACGGTAGACTGAGCATTTATAAATAATAAAAAAATATTTAAGGTTCATGATTTGTCCAGTTCAGCGTTGTGTGTGTGTGGGGGGGGCAGGGGTTATAGATTTGTACTGTTGAGGGTTGTGTGTGTATGTGGGCAGGGGTTATAGATTTGTACTGTTGAGGGTTGTGTGTGTATGTGGGCAGGGGTTATAGATTTGTACTGTTGAGGGTTGTGTGTGTATGTGGGGAGGGGTTATAGATTTGTACTGTTGAGGGTTGTGTGTGTATGTGGGCAGGGGTTATAGATTTGTACTGTTGAGGGTTGTGTGTGTATGTGGGCAGGGGTTATAGATTTGTACTGTTGAGGGTTGTGTGTGTATGTGGGCAGGGGTTATAGATTTGTACTGTTGAGGGTTGTGTGTGTGTATGTGGGGAGGGGTTATAGATTTGTACTGTTGAGGGTTGTGTGTGTATGTGGGCAGGGGTTATAGATTTGTACTGTTGAGGGTTGTGTGTGTATGCGGGGAGGGGTTATAGATTTGTACTGTTGAGGGTTGTGTGTATGTGGGCAGAGGTTATAGATTTGTACTGTTGAGGGTTGTGTGTGTATGTGAGCAGGGGTTATAGATTTGTACTGTTGAGGGTTGTGTGTGTATGTGGGCAGGGGTTATAGATTTGTACTGTTGAGGGTTGTGTGTGTATGTGGGCAGGGGTTATAGATTTGTACTGTTGAGGGTTGTGTGTGTATGTGGGGAGGGGTTATAGATTTGTACTGTTGAGGGTTGTGTGTGTATGTGGGCAGGGGTTATAGATTTGTACTGTTGAGGGTTGTGTGTGTATGTGGGCAGGGGTTATAGATTTGTACTGTTGAGGGTTGTGTGTGTATGTGGGCAGGGGTTATAGATTTGTACTGTTGAGGGTTGTGTGTATGTGGGCAGGGGTTATAGATTTGTACTGTTGAGGGTTGTGTGTGTATGTGGGGAGGGGTTATAGATTTGTACTGTTGAGGGTTGTGTGTGTATGAGGGGAGGGGTTATAGATTTGTACTGTTGAGGGTTGTGTGTATGTGGGCAGGGGTTATAGATTTGTCCAGTTGAGGGTTCTGTGTGTATGAGGGGAGGGGTTATAGATTTGTACTGTTGAGGGTTGTGTGTATGTGGGCAGAGGTTATAGATTTGCCCAGTTGAGGGTTGAGTGTGTATGTGGGGAGGGGTTATAGATTTGTCCAGTTGAGGGTTGTGTGTGTATGCGGGGAGGGGTTATAGATTTGTCCAGTTGAGGGTTCTGTGTGTATGAGGGGAGGCTATAGTCAGTTTGGTTCTGGGGGCATGTTCATGAGGCCTACTGCTATAGTAAAGAAACTGTTCTTGTGGCAAGAGGTTTTGGTCCTGATAGACCTCTACCTTCCGCCAGAGGGGAGAGCTCTGAATGGTCCATTTCATGGGTGAGAGGGAGCAGCCCCTCACATTGCCGCCCACCTCTGCGTGCTGGACGTGTCTAGAGTTTGTGTAGACATGGCAGATTGCAACCAATCACCCTTTCTGCAGAGTAGACGATGCACTGCAGCCTGCTCTCGTCTTTGGCATCGGCTGCAGCATACCAGACGCTGATGGAAGAGGTCAGAATGGACTCCAGGATGGCAGTGTAGAAATGCACTATCGTAATCTTTGACAGGTTGAACGAGTGAATCAGCCAACCAGGACAAATGGAATGAATGAACTCGAATGAACAAGTGAACCAGCCTGGACAGACCAAATGAACAAAACAAGCTGAATCGAACAAATCGAAGCAACTGAGTTGAACAAGTGAGTCAGACAACCCACACGAGTGACCCACGAAGACGGAATGAATGAGAACGACCGAACGGAGCAGACTGAGTGATCCACCGGAATAAGCCACGTTTCCCTGTGTTCCCTACTATAATAACCTAATTATTTTGCATGCATTTTTTTCAAGCTCAGAATTATACATTTTTTCAGAGAGACCTACTTTATTTGGAGAGACCTACTTTGTGTCCTAGCTGCGGGGGCCGTCAACAGGGCAAGCCACACAATTTCTATGCTAATTAGTAAGAACTCAGCCCACCTGTCTTTTCGTGGCCACCTTGTGTAGCTGGCTCCAGAAATCGTACCCAGACGCAGGCATTCACCTTTCTTAATCTCTTTTCTTCAACCCTGCTCGCAGTGTCAAAGTATGTGGTAGAAATTCTTCTTCAAAAAAGGACTTACCACATGTGGGCTTAAAACAAGGAACCCCTAACTGGAATGGTCCTGACTCCACCCGCCCCTTCGGTCTACATTAGATGTACCTGACTCTGACTTTGGATTGGAACACCCCAAAGAAAGACCTTAATCGTATTCCTAAAATCCCCTCCTCCCAAGCAGTTTCTTTCCTTGTGCTCTGGCCCTCAGCAACTAGCCTGTCCCACAGTGTCTAACTAGACTATGCTCACCATGTTGGGCAGCTGTTAGTCAGTGTATATGTTGTATACATTTCCCATGATCCTATAAGTTGACCACCCATTGTTAGAAACACTGTCATTTTAGTGTGTTCTGCATGCTGTCTACCAGAAGCAGTGACATTACGGAGTAACATTCAGAGCACATGTATGTGTACATTTACTTCATTCTGTATCCTTGAGACCCTTAGCTAACAGCACTGGCCTACACCAGAGGATACTATTAAACCCCAGGCTCCCGAAAAATGGATCAGAACCAAACGCTGACACTGAACTGTCCCTTCGCACTGAGCCGACTGAGCCGACTTCGCACTGAGCTCTTGACTTTGAAATTTACTTTATTATGACTAACAAAGCCGATGGGATCCTACGGACACCAACTCTGGTCTCCCTTAACATACCTTTTCACATTTACATAAACATGTATGTCCATCCCTTTCTGGCACTATTCCTTAATTCCCTTGTGCAGTGCTCACCAGGTATTGTGGCTAGTGGTTTTCCAAAGTTACTAGTCACTTAGCATTTTCACTAGCCATCATTTTGGTGTAGGGAAATTATGTTTTGTTTGTTTATCAGTGCTACATCGTAGCCTGTCTAGTTTACACTGTTGGTCACTGGTGTGCAAGGCAAAAGGCCTAACACAAATGGACAAGAATCCAACACTGTATGTAAGAAGTGCTCATGGGAGTCGTAATGTCACTCTCATTGCAATGAATAAAAACATGTGTGTGTGTTTATACGTATATACAGGTGCTGGTCATAAAATTAGAATATCATCAAAAAGTTGATTTATTTCAGTAATTCCATTCAAAAAGTGAAACTTGTATATTATATTCATTCATTACACACAGACTGATATATTTCAAATGTTTATTTCTTTAATTGTGATGATTATAACTGACAACTAATGAAAATCCCAAATTCAGTATCTCGGAAAATTAGAATTAGAAACCTGTATTAAATCTGCCTTGTGTTAAATCTGCCCTGTTGTCCATGTCCACGTGAGCTGCTAATGCACGCTGCAATGTCCTCCCTAATATCAACCAAAATATATAAGCAATATATTTATTCTTAACATAGACCTATTAGCATGTTATTTAAAAAGAAATATGAAATCAATCATGGGCTATATATCAGCCAATATTATTGTTGTCTATTTTCGTTGTTATGCTATATTCTTGTTAATATAGACTTGCATGTATATATTACAGCCTTGTCACGTTATTCTTTCCTCCATCCTTGCCCTGACGCCATATCGTTAATCTCCCTCTCTCGACCTCCATCTGTACTAGGCTCTGTTGTCGCTGATCCAAAGTCTTCTTCACGTACATATATTTAAATTCTTAGTGACTTAAATATGTTAATTGTATATATTTTTTTATTGTATATTGCATATATAGCCCAATGTTTTTGGTGACAGTACACACCCTAATCTGATTATCTTTTCACCAGTCATCTTCATTTGTCTCGTGATCTCTCTTAAAATAAATCTGTAATTGTATTAGTCACTTGAAAGGTCACTTGAAAAAATGTATGCGGCTTGGATGTAGTTTGAGATTATTACGTTTTAATGAAATATTTTTACATGCTTGGGTGTAAAAGAAAACTAAGATCTACTTACTATCCACTTATTTCTTATTTCTGACTTAACTCATCTCCGCTATGTCAGGACCCGTGTGGTCCTTTATGCAAGGTTGTATTTCATTAAAAGTACGGCTATTCTCCTGCAGAAAATCATGTTTTACCATGCCACACACAGAGGCGGTGCGAGATTTTGGTTTGAGTTTTGAAACATGGAAATCCCCTGTGTATAGATATAGAATGCCACCCGCCAAAGTGGCTAGTAATAGTGACTGCGTTACCCGCCACAGCCGAATTCCACCTGCATTTGGCAGGTGGGCGGGTGCCAATGTCAAGCACTGCTCTTGTGATATGGTGCATATTCCTTACTCAAAGTTGTCCCCCTTCTCTCTCTGCTGCGCCTAAAATCTATAGTATAATTCCAAACATCCGCATAAACATTCTGAGTTTCTCAAACTCAGAGACCCCGTTTCTCAATGATCTGTACATTGTGTGACAGATTCTTATCGTTTCTGAGTCAGGTGTCTGGCTCTCTCCCCTTCTCATAGTATTAGTCCTTTTTCTTTTCTAGCCTTGGCATCCTTTTTTCTCTGATCTGTATTCTAGTATTAGTACGGCCTACCCTGAATGGCATTTGTACATTATACAAATCTCTCAGCTTAAACTTCTACAGGAATATATTATCTGCAAATACTTTATTAGTTATACAGTGAATGTAGTAATGAACATCAGTGCTCCTTTACTTTAAATCAGATTATACTGATAAATATTCCATAACTTCAATAGTCCTTACCACAACACAAATGCCAGCTATGCAGACACCGTCTTTTACCTGCTAGCACTCAGCTCTTAAAAGCATTGACGTCTTCTTGAACAGGTCCTAACATTAGATTACTCCACTGATGGTGTCTGTGAGGTCAAGAGGTATGGACCTTGACTTGATCTGAACACTACCCTAGTTGGGGTTTATGAAATACCATGTCAGTGCTCATCCCAAAAGTATGCAGTGTGTATTGTAATGCTTATGGTGGTATTAAAAAAATCTGTAGAAGAGATTAACTAAGATTTTGAAAGGCATCAGTTTGGTTTTCGTCCTAGCACAGAATATGTGAAAAAATATGTGACATGTTGCAAATGAGGAAGGACTTACTGGTTAAAGACAGATAGTGGTTAAAGAGAAGTTGCCTAAGTCAAAGCGAACAAGAATATTTCTCCATGAATAATAGATGAACGAATGGTCCTCCTGAATACTCTGGGGCGAGGATAGGTCTTTATTGCAGGCTGTACAATAATATTACAAGCAGGAGCCAGACAATTTACATGTAAATACGGCGAATTGTGTGATTTCCATGGCATAGCAACAGTAACAAATGTGTACACCCAAAGTGTATTTTTAATACATCCAAAGTGTATTAAAAAAAACATTATGATCAATATTATTGTGTATGCGGCAGAGCAATTCCCGAATCTTCACGACTGCTTGACAGAAGAGGTAAGTAGATAAGAATCAGGAGCATTAACATTTACGCCCTAGTGTCTGGAGGACAGAACGACAAAAGCTGGGAAACCCCACTGAAGAAACCGGTAGTGCTATATATATATATATGCTGTTCGTTTATGTTTCTTTATCTGTTAGTCGCAGCTTTTAGTTTTCACAGGTTACTCGCGGAGATCGAATTAGGCAATAATTGTACAGTGGATCATCTGACTCCATTACGAATCATTATCTTATATCAAACTCTTTTACAAGAATTCATGTGGAATTTTAAATGATTTCGAGGATCTCTGTGGACATCAGATACGTTGGAATCTTGTTGTGGATCCTCTGACCTGATGAGTAATCATTATCTTATCTAAAAAAATAACTGTAACAAGGACAGATTCGAAGGCTCAAAGAGATTCCTGACCACTCCGGCTTCGCAATCTACACTCGTTTGTGTCCCGACACGTGCATTTTGTTCTCTTGTCTTACTCTACAGGTCTTATTGTTTCTTCTGACAACTTATATTTAAGACAGAGAGATCAAGCTCGTCATTAACACCGACGTGTACATTCGGGTAGGTGTTCATTGTGTTACTTTAAACGTTAACGAGGAACTTAACCATCTGGCTAACTTTTTTTTTTTAGATAGCTAACTGCTTAGCTAGCGATTTGATTAGCTATTACTACTACGGGCACAGCAGTTTTGCGTGGAGAGTCAGCCGGAGTGTCATTTCTGTATCAATTCATTGATGCATAGCAATACAAGTAAGCTAAGCTTAGCAAAACGTTCGTCCTTTATTTTTCATAGGAATCTACTCTTATCGCTCTAGGAAACCGCTTGCCGACAATTTGAGTCCCGGAGTTACTTTCGTTTCGTTTTAGTAAACAACTTTAGTGAATGCGTCAACTATAAACTTGTATTAGTATAGTAATATTATGCTTATGGTAAGCTACTGTACTAGCCTCATTTAAAAACTTTTAACCTACACTACATGTATAGGGTCACTGGATGTTTCGTAGTATTATGCGTTAAATTACGAATTACAGACGTAATTTTACAGACAGACGTGAAGGAGTAGTCTTCAGGCAGGTAGCTTCTAAGCTTAAAAGTTATTGTGTACTGTCCTGGCTTTGTGGCAAAAATCTATCGCACATAATTCAGAACAGGCAAATGTATACATAATTTGGGACCAAGGTGCAAACTTTACTGACAGCACGAGCGGGAAGACGTTTTGTTCAGTGGATGCTGAGAGGCCGAGTGTGGGACGGTATGAAACAGATCTGGAATTGACAGACGAAGCGTGTCTGTTCGCTGCATTATCGTTTGTGAAAATTTGGTAAATATATATATGGGTGACCTGTTGACAAAACACGGACGGAGGTCATTTACAACATCCAAGATGCGCTAATGTCAGCCTGCAGTGAGAAATCTTATCAATTTCTAAATCAGCTGTTGAATACATTAATTTTTTTGCCGTGAACTAGAGATATTTATCAGATACCGAAATATATACCCAAACCGAACGGTTAGTGGAATTCCAATCCGGCACCTACAATATCCTTTCGTTTTTTGTAAAAACAATATCGATTCAGACCGGGGTAGGTAATATTTAAATTTAAGTTGTGTCGGATATGCATAGGACTCAAATATTAGAATGACACCTGCTAGCAGAAGATGCCTGTTTTAACCTGCGACTCTGAACGTTGAACCACATCCCAACATCTACAGACCGAAATATTGTCATCCATTCTTTAGAATGTCGAAGATATATTAAGAAGATATTATTGCGCTCATCCTTTCACATCCTTTCTCCAAATTGCACTCTATTTTGCTTGTGGTAAATAGATAACAAAAGCAGAAGACAGGCAACATTTGTCCAAGTGAATAAACTTTAAACATCACGTTTCTTTCATCCTATAACCGTTTCTTCTTGAGGATAAACCTCGTGGAGGATTGGTGTTGAATTCACCTGTTTTACCCGCCTGGGAAATGTACTGATGTAGGCTTACTGTTCAACATGTCTATGTGTGGAATATTAAAAACACTCAAGGGAATATCAGCCTGTTCCCAAGCTAGCTTGTTTTGATTGACTAAAGAAAACGTAATTTTTCCAAAGCTATTCAGGTCTTTTACTGCTAATTCTGCACCATCATTATTACAGGGAATCCTTTTTATTAAATTTTTTAAGTTAGTTGTTTTCTGACAGTTGTTCTTTGGTAGGTTTCTACACTGTCTTTCTTCCATATAAAGCATTTCTTAAAATAATGCAGTTTGCCTCGTGGTTGAGTACTGCTTGTTTGAGGTAGGTTGTGTTTTTTCTGTGTTCTGAAAGCGTTGTGCAGACAGTGAATGCTCTGAGAGCCTCTGAGGTAGGTTGTGTTTTTTCTGTGTTCTGATAGCGTTGTGCAGACATTGAATGCTCTGAGAGCCTCTGGGTTGAGGTCAGTGATGACATATTCTACATTTCTGCTGCCAAGGATGAGTTGTAGGTTGTATCCACTGTATGAGTCCCCTCGAACCCTGATGGAAACATTTGACTCACATATAATAAATAACAATGGAAACAATATAAAAAATATAAAGTAAATACCTAGTAAACATTACACAAGATACATTTTGAGCCATATGTTATAGTCATTTTTCTCTCTCTGCCCCCCCCCCCCCCCCCCCCATTTAGTGTTTCCTGAAATCTGCCGCTATGCAGCTGGAAGCACAGAAAGGTAGGCTAAGGTGTCATCAGCTATTTATAATGGAATTCATCCTTTCACTCATCAACTGATATCATTTGTTCATTCTCTTTATCATGAAGTTGTATGTGGCCAGAGCTTGCTGTCCAGTTCCCTCAGAGTGTATCTGAACAACAAGAACCGACTGCAGCCCATCATCGGTCAGAACGTGTGTGTGTGTGTGTGTGTGTGTGTGATACATGTTTGTGTATTTTACTTACACATCTGCTTTGAATCCCTGTGAGCTGCGTGCATGTGACGTGTGTTTGTTTCAGGTCTGAGCTGCATGACAGAGTGTGTTAAGCTCAGTGGAGGCTCTGAGGCGGTGTACTTGTGTGATGTGTGTATGTGTCGTCTCGGTAAGGCCGACGTCCGGAGCCACATCATGGGGAGTCTCCACCGATACAACTACATCGTAAGTCCGTGTTTCGGGATCTGTTTACTAACAAGCTACTCTCTGGTCTTGAAGGGTGGTTGTAATACCCGGTACCGGGTTCTGGACTTTTGGGGTCCCTAAGAAATATTTGATTCGGGGCCCTTTCTCTCCTAGTGGTCGGGGGTTCCCTAGTTGTTGGGGGACCACTAGCGGTCGGGGCCCTGAGCGAATGCTTGTGTCGCTTATGCCTAGAACCGGCCCGGGTAATACCTCCATGTCGGGTTGGTGTTGAGGTTCACCAAATCCACAATACACTTCTACTTTCTGAACCAGAATCTCTGAAAGAGGATTCTGGTTTCTTGGGATAGACGTGAACATGGCTCAGATTGGTATTGGGGCTTTTATGTTAAACTGTGATACTGCCTCATACTGAGCTTCTGTCTGCTGCCCAGTCATGTTCCTCTCAACGGGGGCGTGCTGTAATAGTTAAAAACACTCAAGGGAATATCAGCCTGTTCCCAAGCAAGCTTGTTTTGATTGACTAAACAAAATGTAATTTTTACAAAGCTATTCAGGTCTTTTACTGCTAATTCTGCACCATCATTATTCCAGGGAATCCTTTTTATTTTTTAACGTTAGTTGTTTTTTGACAGTTGTTCTTTGGTAGGTTTCTTCACTGTCTTTCTTCCATGTAGAGCATTTCTTAAAATAATGCAGTTTGCCTCGTGGTTGAGTACTGCTTGTTTGAGGTAGGTTGTGTTTTTTCTGTGTTCTGATAGCGTTGTGCAGACAGTGAATGCTCTGAGAGCCTCTGGGTTGAGGTCAGTGATGACATATTCTACATTTCTGCTGTCAAACATGAGCTGTAGGTTGTATCCACTGTATGAGTCCCCTTGAACCCTGATGGAAACATTTGACTCCCATATAATAAATAATATGTATAATACAAGTGTTAATTCACTGTGGGTACAAGAGTTTCAGACCACTGTGATAAGTGCAACACTTTAGAGGCTTGCCTTTATAATCGAGGCTACTACCTGTTTGCGCTAATGAGGGCTTGAGGGACGTTCATAACGTGTCTCAAACACATCATTATTGGGGGAGGGTGTTCTACCGCTGAGTGAACTGTCTCTCTCCTTAGTTATTTTTAGTTTTTTTTTTTTTAGGCTTTGTTTGACGGTAGGAATCAGGGAGATGGGTGAAGTGGAGGAGGGTGGAAATGGGTATCGAACCCCGCTCTCTGACGAGGAGACACCTTTTTGCGTTGAGCCGGGAGTGTCACCATTGGGGGCCTAGAGGGCCGCACAAAACCCCCTATTTTCAACCACAGAATGGACACATGGCCACAGATGGGAGCAGAGTCGAGATTAACGTGTGCTCACGCCTCCTGTTGTTTCAGACGGAACCTGAAACAGTGGATTCCAACTCCACCATTACTCGCCACGTGTAATGCACGTTTGTTTTGGTCCCGGATAAACATACCAATTCCCATCTAATTTACACGGCCTGCTGATATGTTCACAGGTTGAACAGGTGTTTTTGTGTTGAGGAAGAAATTCGCCAGAGAGGGAGATGTTGGATATTATGCCTTTGCCCAGCCTAGAACAAGGCAGTACTGTGGTGAAAGAATACCAAGAGATTCTGGTCAACAACAATGTAAACTGTGTGTGTCTGTCTGTCTGTGTGTGTGTGTGGAAGACAGCTGGTGCGTCCCGTTATTCTCTTATCTGTGCTCCTACTCCCATGGTCTGTAAGAGTGAATGGTATTTTTATCTCCTGTGGAGGACAGATTAACAGCCTGTTTCCTTGACTCTCCTGAAGGAGTATATGTATCCACATTACCTAGGGGGAGGGTGGGAACCTCAGGATGGTTGCATTATGATGTGTAACTCCGTTCTTTCCCCTGGGCTCTGGGGGAAAAAAAGAAAAGAATAATTGACTTCAGAAACACTAGCCTTGATTTCTTTTAATTAGGAATACTGGGACGCTGCCAGGATTAGACTCAAAGGTTACATGTCACACACAACTTACAGTTCAGACACACTGACAGAAGGGAGGGCTGAGTCGGTCTAAGTTCTTGCAGGGTGTAGTGTATATTTCTAGTTAAAGAAATGAAGGTGATTGTCTCTGAGTCACTGATTCTTTTATTCCAAGCTGGTTGTTGGTGCCAGACGGGCCGGTCTGAGTATTTAACAATCTGCTCAGTTACTGGGATTTTCACGCACAACCATTTCTAGGGTTTACAAAGAATGGTGTGAAAAGGTGTGGAAAAACATCCAGTATGCGGCAGTCCTGTGGGCGAAAATGCCTTGTTGATGCTAGAGGTCAGAGGAGAATGGGCCGACTGATTCAAGCAGATAGAAGAGCAACTTTGACTGAAATAACCACTCGTTACAACTGAGGTATGCAGCAAAGCATTTGTGAAGCCACAACACGCACAACCTTGAGGCGGATGGGCTACAACAGCAGAAGACCCAACCGGGTACCACTCATCTCCACTACAAATAGGAAAAAGAGGCTACAATTTGCACGAGCTCACCAAAATTGGACAGTTGAAGACTGGAACAATGTTGCCTGGTCTGATGAGTTTCGATTTCTGTTGAGACATTCAGATAGTAGAGTCAGAATTTGGCGTAAACAGAATGAGAACATGGATCCATCCTGCCTTGTTACCACTGTGCAGGCTGGTGGTGGTGGTGTAATGGTGTGGGGGATGTTTTCTTGGCACACTTTAGGCCCCTTAGTGCCAATCGGGCATCGTTTAAATGCCACGGCCTACCTGAGCATTGTTTCTTACCATGTCCATCCCTTAAATGACCACCATGTACCCATCCTCTGATGGCTACTTCCAGCAGGATAATGCACCATGTCACAAAGCTCGAATCATTTCAAATTGGTTTCTTGAACATGACAATGAGTTCACTGTACTGAAATGGCCCCCACAGTCACCAGATCTCAACCCAATAGAGCATGGGATGTGGTGGAACGGGAGCTTCGTGCCCTGGATGTGCATCCCACAAATCTCCATCAACTGCAAGATGCTATCCTATCAATATGGGCCAACATTTCTAAAGAATGCTTTCAGCACCTTGTTGAATCAATGCCACGTAGAATTAAGGCAGTTCTGAAGGCGAAAGGGGGTCAAACACAGTATTAGTATGGTGTTCCTAATAATCCTTTAGGTGAGTGTATGTTCTGGACTTTCAGTCAAGTTTACATGAACTGCTCCACAGCAGTTTTTTGTTTTTGTTGCATTCCTCTAAGCCCCCTTTCCCATCTTGCTTAAGAAACAAATCCAGTGTGTAATAATGTTTTTCGGCAAAGGAAACGCATGAGTAAACTTTATGCATAGCCAAGTAACCTGGGGCAGAGACATGGTCTTATCTTTTGCTCTTGTCTGAGGCTGGTGGGGTAAAAAAGTGTTACTGTTTAGGGTGGAGTTGGAAACCAATGGTATACAAGGTTTTGGGGCGGGGGTTCCAGCTTAAAAAAAGACCAGCTTTGGCGTGGTCTATAGACTGTTGTCATACAGGCAGTGATTTACCTGTACAATGTAAGCACAAGTCAGTACACAATCACTGACTAGCCTAATACAGCAGCATGCGTACAACAAATACTTATTCAAGCTAATATGTGTGCATCCTCTGTTTGTTGGCTGTGGTTGCATAGAAAATCCATCACCCTCACTTTGTGTCTGAGTGGAAGCAGAGCACTGAGCTGTCCAAGATGGCTCGGCCTCTTATGGAGATGGCTCAAATACTGGAGAACAAGGAAGGAACCGGGGACGTGCAGGTCTGCATATGTTTCTTTATGTTTGGCGTATGTCTGTGTGTGTGTCTGGGTGAAAATGTCCTCTGTCCTGTCCTGTTAGGTGCTGAGGTTGGATGCTGCTATGTTTGAGGAGGTCACAGCCCACAGTGAGAGTGATGGTGAGAATGGGTATTACTGGTCCATCCTCTCCTCTCACCTCTCCTCTGTCTATCCTGTATCACCAAATCACCCTTCATCACCCTCTCCTCTCATTCCCTTTCACTCCTTCACCTCTTCCTCTCTCCTCAAGTTCTCATCCTGTTGCGTGCTATCAAGACCGAACAAAAGCGGACGGTGACCCAGGGCCAATCGGAGGAGGCTTTAGCCGGTTCTGAGTGTTCACTCGTCCCGTCACAGAGAACTGTGATATCCCCCGGGAGGCTCCCGGTCCAGCTGGAGAAGGCTGCTGTCCAAATTGACAGCCAGAGGGGAGGGTTTGTCCACAGAAGCAACCCCCTGCTTGGTGAGTGTATGACCTCGTGGGATGATATACTGTCTTTATTTATTACAAGTGTGTTAAGTCTGGGTTGGGGTATCAAGTGTGAGAGACACAGTTTTGTTGGACTCCGATTCTATGCGTTGCGTCCTCTTTTAGCGCCAAATCATCCTTTTACACACATTGCTACAGTTGTTGTTGTTGTTATGTGGATGAGTCGTTAATTTTGCCCTTAGCTTGGGAACTGTAGTGTTAATATCTCACTCTTACCTGACATTTATCACTCTACTCTGTGAGTGTGTCCTCCCTCGCTCTCTCTCTTGCTCTGTCGCTCTCCCTCCTGTTTTTCTTCCACCAAAGGTGCTTCAGTAAAGCGTCCTGCATCAGCCTTACCATGGCCGCACGACAACGGTCTTTCCCTGATCCATGATGACGTCACAGACGGAGGTCAGGTGTTACCGGGCGGGTCTGTGGGGGAGGGGTTTGGACAAGACGGAGTTCCTGCGAAGCTTATTCGTTGTGAGCCGGTGTTCAAGGTGAGTCTGCCTTTGACTGATGGCCCCCTGCTGCTGGAGAGGAATTCCTTTAGCCTGGAACCCTCCCCCGCCTCCCCCGCCTCCCCCATACACTCACCCGTTCACTCAACCAGCGTAGGTGCCTCGCCCCAGCCCCCTTCCACATCCTTGCATTCAGTTGGTCAGCCAAGAAACAGAGCTGCAACGGGACCTGGAAACACACAGATAGTTGAATATAAACGCACTGTCAATGCCAGAGTCGACACAGCCAGACACAATCAACAGCTGACTAGGGGAGAGGAACAGAGGGCAACTGACCACGGCCTGTACATCGGGAGAGATCAGGACAGAGCTGACCGTCTGTTTTCAAAGAATACCAGATTCACCGATACAAAGTTCGGTGTCCGCGTGATACAGGACCACAGACTGCGCAGTACTGACCCTGGTGCTGGAGATACGATCGCTGACTTAGTGTCTGCTGCCCAACCGATTTTCCTTACTACTGGTCATCACTCGGGTTGTGTGGAAGAGGAGAGCTTGACCAACAGTCCTCCAATGGATGAAGAACAGGAGGAAGTGAAAGGGAATATTTGTCATTCTGCTAGGGGACAGAGGCTTGCAGAGGACCACAGGACAACAGACTGTCTGTATTCTACTGGAGAGAGGATAGCTGACAGTGGGTATTCCACAGGAAGCAAGTCAATTGACAGAATGTACCAAACAGTAGAAAGATCAACTGACAGTCAGTTCTTTATAGCAGAAGCGACGTCTGATCGTGGGTACTCAACTGGAGTGGCGCTTACTGAACGGGGGTACTCAGGAGTGGGGCTAACTGAACGGGGGTACTCTACAGGAGTGGGCCTAACTGAACGGGGGTACTCAGGAGTGGGGCTAACTGAACGTGGGTACTCTTCAGGAGAGGGGCTAACTGAACGGGGGTACTCAGGAGTGGGGCTAACTGAACGGGGGTACTCAGGAGTGGGGCTAACTGAACGGGGGTACTCTTCAGGAGAGGGGCTAACTGAACGGGGGTACTCTTCAGGAGAGGGGCTAACTGAACGGGGGTACTCAGGAGTGGGGCTAACTGAACGTGGGTACTCTTCAGGAGAGGGGCTAACTGAATGGGGGTACTCTTCAAGAGAGGGGCTAACTGAACGGGGGTACTCTTCAGGAGTGGGGCTAACTGACTGTGAGGTTTTAGAGGAAGAAAAGGGTTTCAGAGATGAAATGCAGAAAGGATGTGGACTTATTGTAGAGGTCATGGTGGGGAACCATAGACGGGGAAGAAAAAGTGAAAAGAAAAAAAGAAAGAGGGAGAAATCGAACTTTTACAGAAAACAGTACTTTAAATTGCAGCCTCCAAAACTGCACCAGGCACAGGGTTTCACAGGAGCTCATAACGGTGCCTCAGGGCTTTGCATGGTTGACACAGTAGATCTCCAACATGGCATAGCCACCTATAGAGACCAGACAGAGCCAGTCTACCACAGAGCAGACATGAGCAGTCATAATGATGTCATAAGTAGACCTATGAGTGACCTAGCAGCAATGTCACAGGTACACTTGGAGTGCAGAAGATCCTGGCACTATGAAGGCACACAGCTGACCGCTGATACTTACAGAACCGGGCCATGTGAGTATGAGACCCACCCTAATCACTCTAACCCTGACCGGTTCAGACCCGAGCCCCTCCGGTACCCGCATCATGCTCTGGCCCCAGGGACTAGACCCCATCTTGACTCTGGTCCTTTCCCCGTGAAGATTGGGGGCGTTCAGACACCAGGTTATGATGGGTTTCCCCGGGCCCTGTCTGTGACGGCTTCTTCACCCCGCCACCCTTGGCCCTGTGAAGTGGAAGGTTATGGCCCGGCCCCGTCTGACCCATACCCGCTCCCGAGCCATGATCGTTACAGAGAGGTGGCCCGGGGCCACGGGCCTGCCACGTTTCAGTGGACTTTTTCAGCACCACCCCGGTTCTAGCTACCACACGTGTTTTGTATTTCATTTACACTAGTCGTTCTCCGACCACTCCTCAGGACGCCCAGATGTCTCGCAATTCCTTTTTAACGCTGAACTAGGGACTAGTTGAAAAATGCAAACTGGTCAAAACTGTAACATTTGCTGAACATTTACATTGCTGTGCAATGTGCATGAAAAGTAAATGATGATAATTAACTAGCTAACCTGAATTATATAGCTGATAATGAGTTTACAGAGGTGGCCTGCAGTACGTCAAATACGTGGAATGGCTGGGGTGCCCAGGAAACGTTTGAAAACCACTCCTTAAGTTTCACTTTATGTTGGTTAAAATGGGCAGGTGTTTTGTGTGTTTGTTTTATACACTGGATTTCACCCTGTAAATGTGATTTGGATTTCATGCCTTCTTGATTCTTTTAGCTTTTCTGTGTGGGAACGTATTTTTGTATGCCGAATGAAGATGGAGTTATAAAAAAAGCATTGAATAGTGCCTCAGTATTTGTCTGTTGTTAAGCCTATGTGAGCACATTCTTAGTTTGACATGCTGTTTAAAGAATATGATACAGAATATGCTACGGAGCTGATCTATGTTGAAATTCAGCAATTTTGCTAAAATGTTAAAAGGTAATTGAGGAGAAATGTTATTGGGTCTATTCTATAGGTTGAATATTGATCTTTCTTGAAGTCCTGAGGGAAGCTTCACCATGTACATACATTTTTAATTTGGATCAGCTGAGGAATCAGCTTGAGGTTCAGTGTGTTGAACATGTTATGGACAACACAGGTTTTTTAACTTTCATTTTCTTACCAAGTAACTTGTCTATGAGGTTATATTATATTCAGCAAACATCCATGTTGAGCAATTTCATATGGTTAATTTGCTCATGTGAAGATTTTTTCTTTGTAATTTACAAGTTCCGCACCACCCTGTAAAGTGATTTGAGGATTTATTCTTGTTTGTTTTTTTGTCACTTGTGTGTTGTCACTTGGCCTGTTCTCAATTGTTCTCCTTACCTCGCCTCCTGAAAACCAGTTTGTAGAGAAGGGCAGGACATATGACTTCTCAGCCAGATGGGGTGCAGAGGCTATTGTTAAATAGCAGTTGACCAAACTAAAGCTTCTCACCGCCCAATATATGTTTGTGAAGAACACACTGAATTGAAGTAAAATTTTCTAGCAGTTCCTAATAAAGACTTGAATAACACCTTTCATGTAGTAAATTGTTTTTTATTTTACTTCATTCAGTTTCAGGTAATGTATTGAAGCTTCTCATTTCATTGTCTACCTTTGTGTTGCTGCTGCATTTGAGCCTATTTGCTAATGAAGTCAGTATTATCATTGTCTTGCTTCCTCTAATTCAATGATTCTCTACTGGATTTATATAAACAAGCCACCTTTCATTGAGTCAAATATATATACTGTACAAACATCTTTTCTGAATTTGTAAGACCCATCGTTATAAATCCATTATAGAGAAAAGCTTAACACAGGTATCAAACCGGATCCAAGGAGGGCTGAGTGCAGGTTTTTGCTCTCATCTTGTGCTTGATTGGTTAATTAGATAAATAATGTGTTAGTACCTCACCTTGCCTGGTTGTGTATGTCTCAAATGGGCACAAAAAACTAAAACCAGCATATACTATGGCCCTCTGTGGAATCTGTTTGACACCTGTGTCTTAAAGGGTTATTACACTGGTCTACTACTGGACTGAAAACGCTGCAAGTTAATTGACAGTTCAACTGTGTAATATAATCTATTGAATCAGGTTATTCAGATTTAAGGTTGAAATCCTGTGTGGAAAATATAGTTTTATTACTTATTATAGTACTTTGTTCTTTCCAAATTCCTGTTTTTCTGTTTACCTGATGCACAATGAATAACCATAGCTATGTCTTCCATGGTCATTGTGTTTTCCTACTGTGTATCGAGGCACATTGTAATGTGCAAGGCTCCTCGTTTTGGTCAGTTTGAGGAAGACTAGGCCTTGGGCCCAGTAGAAACCATTAGAAGTCTTTCTTTTGGTAGAACACGTTAATAGCAGCGCTGGTGCTCCTGCTCCTTGTATCGTGAAAGTGAACAGGACTCAATTCCTTACTGGCAGAGCTAAGTTAGCAGAACCATGTATTGGAACATACCCCAACTGTCCTGCATGATTTTTGACCATGTTGTCTGGGTAACCAACATTCTATGATTACCTATGTCTTCTAGGTCTATGTCTATATTCGACTGATGGAAGTAATCCATACAATTTGGAAAGCTATATATAAATGGGACAAGCATTAGCTGGAGTCCACATCAATTCCAGATACATTTCTGCATTTACACGGGAAAGTTTCTTTTGATCTTTTCCTAATCAGATCAGCTAAGAATAAGTTTGATGTGATTGGACAAAAGATGACTGGGACAATGTTAGCAATGCTTTTGCTTGGTGTACGTTAGCTTACAAAATGAGATACATGCTGTTTTTAAATTCTGTAACGTTCTATTGAAAGGGACCAATTCAGTGATTTAAAGATGTAACTGGGAGAACAAAAACAATCCTTGCAGCATTATTCACAATGCGCGTGAGAAACGCTGACTTGTCTGGCGCCAATTTTAAACGGTCCCGAAGAAGGAAGCAGTTGTCCTGACTGAGAGTTTGTCTCTGGTTTTTACTTTTTTGTCTTTAGCAGGGCAAAAGCTGTCATAATAATGGGCGTGCGTATAGGTCAGTGGTCATTTGTGAGATATTTAAGAAGTTGGTTTTTTATCGAACTTGATAAAAAAAAATATATTTAACTATAACAAGCTAGCAGAAATCAGAGCTAGCCTTTTAACCCCGTTAAACGTGTAAAAGTGTACTGTGTTAGCTGTAAGTGGTCTCTTTTGTATACAAACTTTCGTCTTTATAGGTTCATCTTTTAACGTTGAGGATATCCTTAGACCTTCTATGAACGATGGTAACATTAACCTAACTTTCTAATAGTCTGATTTAATTGATCACGTTGCTCAGAAAATTATGTTTTCATAACATAAGCCAAGCTGACCGTTGTTTTGTGTTTTAGGTTGGCATGAACATGTGGAACCTAAGGTTGAGCAGCTAACAAATAAACTAAGAAGGCTGCAACAAGGTTTTCATTACCCTCCCATACAAATTGATCATGTAGTCTTTACTATTCTTCTAATATGTAGAACATTTTAAAAATAAAGAAATACCCTTGAATGAAGAGGTGTGTCCAAACTTATGACTGGTACTTTATGTTGTACATGTGGTTTGTGTTTTCTTTAAGGTAAGCAAGCTCTGGGTGAAGAGGTAAAAGAGGTGCAGTCACTCAGAGACTCTCTTCAGGAAGAACTTGATGCCTGTAAGAAAACCCTGAAGAAATCCCGTCTTCAGTTCTTGTGCTTTATAATATTAGCTACAACCATTGTTCATTATTCTATTGCTTTGTTTGCATAATTACTTATCCACATGCTATCTCTTCCACGTTCACCCATCCATGATCTTCAATTAGAGAAAAGCATACTTCAACGACAGTGTTATTGTGTAAAGTACAAAAACAGTTTTTAAAAATGTGGTTAAAGGGGCTTACAAACCGGAACCGGCAACCGCCGACCGAAACGCCTCGTTTTTATTAATCATCGGTGGCAATTAGGGCGGTACGCAAAGAGGCAAACATGTTGAGCGATTTTCTGGGGATCAAGTCACTGTGATGTCATTCACGTTTTGGTCAACATCTACTCTGACTTGACATATCAGTTCGCCAAGTATGTTAATATTATAATTTCAGTTAGTAATATGTACAACTAAACTGAATGTGAAATATCGGTTTGGTACATGTTGTGATCCAATGAATATAGTCTAGTTTAACCGCGCACGTAACTTTTTTGTGTGTGGAATTGTAAACTCCGATTTTCCCCCGGAACGGACCTTGGAGCCGTAACTATAGCAACCGAAGTAGCCTAGCACATTTGATGCAACATAGTAAACATGGCAAATGACAAGTGCTGAAGTCTAACACTTCCCCGAGTTGGTTTGATGGAAAGGAGAATAACACACCAGGGGTCAGGTCAATACCAATTCCGTATCATCCGTTTATTACAGAAGCTTCTGGAGACAGAGTGTCGCCCCACAATGTCTGAATATCAGCAGTATCACAAATACTATTTATACTATGAATACACCTAGAAAGCCAAGCGTGTGCGTCCTTCGACCTGTTAGGTTCTGTGTCTCCTGTGTGTACGTGCAGCCCAACCATCATCTTGCCCTTTGTGGTTTCTGTCTTGTCTATTCTTAATCCATCCCTGCCCAGACAATGTGCATGTGTTAGTTATCTGTCCTCTTCTGTTTCCTGTTAGTCTGACACCCGGGCTTAGTCTGCTCTTCGACCCCAGCATCAGCTTTCAATTTCAGCTTATGCTACATACATTCAATATCTTGCTTTAATGCTCATAACAGTTTTAAAGCTTGTACATTCAGTGTATCCACAATTCCCCCTTTTGATCTCTCCTCAGAGAGATCACCCCAATTCTCCAAGCTCCAGTTCCCCTGGGTCGTGCTGTTCCAGTGGAGGCATCAGCATCCCTGGTGATGGTCCTGGAGCCTTCTCTGTGGCTGTAGAGATCACTCTCATGGCGAGCCCTCTTATGCATAGGATACAACAACACCCATAAGTCACCAATATAGCACAAAATGTAGCAAGCGATAAAAGAACAGACATTATCAAACCTTTCCACTGGCCGAACATGGAGGTCATCCATTCCTCCAGCGGGTTGTCTATCCCAGAATGCTGTATGCGACCCCTTAACATAGTCCAATTCAATGCCCCCAAATTTCCTCAAGCAGGTGTCCTCAGGTGGGGTCGCGAACCTCTTCGCTGGGGGAATGAAGACCCGATCCCAACCTGGGAAACCTGTAGCAACATACAACACCCATATCATTATTCCACCAACGCCCATGTACCACTTCATCCTGTCATCATCCTCCTACCCCTTTCTCTGTAACCCTGTCATCTTGGTACGAGTGGTAGGAGCCACTCTGTGTCCTATACCCCCTTTTGTTACAGTATTCTTCAGTTCCTTCCCCTAAAAGTATATTCCCCTGGCACCATCCTTTGTCTCCTTCTCTTGCTCGTAGTCCCGCAGTATCCTGGGGTCCGCTCCGGGCACCGGTCCGGCTGGTTTTGGTCCTCCTTCCATCCACACTGGGGCGAGCTCCTTCCCGGTTTGCATGTTTTAGGCCCAATAGGCTCTCTACCTTCTGTAAGTCTTAAAGTGATTCCGACCTGTCTGACCTGATTTTCTCCAGGAAGCCGTGTCTGGGAATGTACTGGTTTATTAAACACTTGATTACTGTCTGGCTGTCCTCCTTTCTTGCCGGCCAGGCCTCTGGGCACCCTGTAAACACATCCACACACACCAACAGATACCGGCAACCCCGTACTGGATTCCCCATGTCTGCGTAATCTATCACTATCTCTTGTCCAGGTCTCGTCGTCATGGGGAACGCCCCCATCTCAGGTTTAATCGTTGGTTTCGGATTGTGATGGGTGCAAATGGTGCACGTCTTAGTGTAGATACGTACCATGTCAACCATGAAAGGATGCCACCAGTGGCACAGATTTCTTAGCATCTGCGCCGGCCCCACATGCCCTAACCCATGGGCTTCTGCATACTTGTCGCCCCGCATGGCCGGTGGCAATATGACTTTGCCTTCTGGCCCCCTCCAGACCCCCTGTGTTTCTGTAGCTCCCCTCTGTTGCCAAATTGTTTTCTCCTGTGGGGACGCCCCCTTTTGGTGTTTAACTAGTTCGTCTCTCTCTGGGCCTTCCCCCCACCTGTCTTCCTACTCTGCTCTTACCATCATTACACGCGGGGTGTATCCTGCTGCCTGTTTCGCTGCTGTGTCTGCCGCTCGATTTCCCTGAGCTACTACGCTATTTGAGTTATCGTGTCCCTTGCATTTTATGATTGCTACCTTTTCGGGCAGCTCCAGGGCCTCGGCTAGCTCTCTCATCTCTGCCTTGTGTTTAATCGGTTTGTCCCCTGCTGTCCTAAACCCGGCTTTTAACCACTGTCCTAGCTCCACGCGCCTGCCGCGTATGCCAAACCTGTGTAGATGTTTACCCGCTTCCCTTTGGCCTGCCTAAGTGCCTCTATCACTGCTCTCACTTCTGATCTCTGAGCTGACTGCAGCCCCTGGAGCCTTTCTCTTTTCACTGTGACTAAACCCTCTGGTGTTTGTTTCACTACCGCAAACGCCGCCCTCAGCCCATCTTGTTTGTGTCTGAAAGAACACCCATCGGTGAAGAGGTCCTCTGTCCCTTTGAGGGGTTCTGCCTCCAGATCGGTTTGTGTCTTACTGTCCCTCACTACCTCTTGCGTGCACTCATGTGGCAGCCCCGTCCCCATCCGGTCTGCCATGTTTATCCCCTCATGTGTGAAATTTGGAGCTCCGAGATTTTTGCGGAGGTGTTGTTGCCTGAGGGAAGTCATGGTGAACATCTGTGAGTTTACATACACCACTACACTGTGTGTTGTGAGTATCTGAAGTTGATGTCCCATCACTATGTGTGCGCATTTTGAATGAGTCTCGCCACCCCCGCGGCATGCTGTGTGCAGGTGGGGTGCTTTTTTTCGGTTTTGTCAAGTCCTACGCTGATGTACATGAGGATGTGCCTATCGCCCCCTTTTTTCTGAAACAGGACCCTGTTCATGACTTGCCCTGTTTCAGAAACATCTAGAAAAAAGGTTTTTGTGTAGTCTGGAATTGCCAGATCGGCTGCGGTCGCTAGTTGTTGTTTTAGCAGAATGAAGGCCTGGTCAGCCGGGCAAGTCCAATTGAATGTGGCTTTATGTTTACGCATTCCCTGCTCTTTAACTAGCGCTCTGAGTGGCTCTGTGAGCCCTGAGTAGTTTGGGATGTAATTGTGACTATACCCCGTGAGCCCCAGGAATGATAGCATTTCCTGAAGGGTTGTGGGTTTGGGATGGTGGAGGATGGTTGTGCGGTGTGCCGGTGAAAGCCCCGCTCCCTTATGCGAGATAACTCTGCCCAGAAAGGAGACCTGTGTTCTTACCAGCTGTAGCTTTTCTTTCGACACCTTGAACCCTTTCTCAGCCAGTCTGGTGAGGACCATCATTGTGGCATGGATGCAGGTTGCCTCCGTCGGGGCCGCCAGTAACAGGTCATCTACGTACTGGACCAAAGTCACCCCTATCGGAAGCGAGCATCCCTGTAGCGCTTCCCTCAATACCTGGTTGAATAGGCCAGTGAAAAGTGCGAACCCCTGTGGTAGTCTCATGTATCGCCATTGCCGCCCCCTATGTGTAAACGAGAAGATGTCTCGGAGATCCTCTGCTAGTGGGAGACAGAAAAAAGTGTTAGCCAGGTCAATGCAGGTGAAGCATTTTTGATCAGGGGTCAAATTAGTGAGTGCTAAATACGGGTTAGGTACCGGTATGGTGGGTGTGAGTAAAATGTTGTTAATAGCTCTGAGATCATGGGCCATACGGTATTTCCCCGTCCCTTTCTTTTCAACTGGGAGGATAGGCGTGTTCCATGCGGAACACGACTCCTCCAACACCCCTGTGGGCCACAAGCCGTTCAATGTCACATCCAGCCCTTCCTCCGCCTCTGGTTTGTGTGGGTATTGAGGCAGCCATATGGGCTCTCCCGGTCTGATTTTAAAGGTGACCGGTGGGCAATCGGTGAGCCCCACGTCCCCAACTCATTGAGTCTTGCCGTGGCTGCAGGGTGATCCATCCTTTCCCTCCCATTATCCCAAGTTATCTCCCTTCGTTCTAAATATACCCAATCGGTCCCTGGTGCATGTCTTACAGCTGGGTGAGTACCATACGTTTGGCACCTGAGTGGGTGTCCAATCAGTGCATTCGACCGCCCTTTTAACCATGGGCCCCAGGTCTTTCGCTTGGTGTTTAGGATGCAGGGCCAGTGACACATGCGGGACGGACTCCTCCGCCATCATGTGCCACTGTTCCTGCTCGTCAGTCAATTGTACATCTGCCGCTACCCCTTCCGGGCCTACATATATGAATTTAGACCCGATCTGCCACGTGTCCCCACACACTGCATCCCCAAACCCCTCTCTATACACCTCGTCACCCTGCCGATCATAAAATAGGGTTACGTGAGGGGGGTCTGGCGGGGGGAAAGTACGGCTCGAGAAGAGAGATCCACGGCCTCCACTTGAAGTACTGTGACAAAATGCCCTGTTTGTCCGGCTTTTCGCCCTTCACTGGCTGGTGGACTACTGGCTTTGATGGACTACTGGCTTTCCGTCTGGTCTCGGGCCCGCACACCGCCGACATCCCATTCGGTAACGTGACAGTTAGTCCATCTGGAGAACATAAAATAGTAGCCCCCAGTTTTATTAGTAAGTCTCTTCCCAATAAGTTCACTGGTGTGTTTGCCGACACCACATACGGATGGCTGAGGGCCTGTTTACCCAGTATCGTTTTAAGGGGAAACGTCACTGGCAACGTCTGTCCCACCCCTTCAAACCCCACAACCTCCACTGTCTTGGAGGATAGTAGTCCTGAGGCGGGAGGGGCGGTGATGGTGGAAAAAGTGGCACCTGTGTCGACCAGAAAGGAAAAGTCCCTCCCGTCGACATTCAGGGACAGCATTGGGTCTGCCTTTCCCCCGCTGTCCCCTCCCCTCCCTGTGGACCGTCATTCCTGGTCCCACCCACCCTTATAAGAGAGCGGGTACTGGCCAGGTGCACTAGGTGGTGGGACGGCGTGTGGGTTGGGAACTGGAGCTGCCCCTGGGTTCGGGTATCCTCTGCCTCTTCCGGCGTTCTGTGGGCACTCCCTTGACCAGTGGTTCGGGTCCCCACACCTAAAACAGGCTCCGTATGGGACTTGGGCTCCCGGGGCCCCTCTGCCTCTATCCCGCCCTCTCCCCCTACCGTAACCTCCCCTCGGAGTCCCTGGTCGATAGGGCGCGGTGAATGCCCCCCGGCAAACATGAGGTTGGGGAGCCCATGGGGGAACAGGGTATAAATCGGGTGTGTCTGGCTCCTCTGAGCCCAGGGCCGCCATCTGCTTATGTTTCTTTTTACACTCGTTTGCCTTTACTTTGAAATCCCGTAGCTGTAAGCGCAACAACCTCTCTTTCAGGTAATCTATTTGTTTCTCTTTTTCTGACTCCTCGTCCTTAGCTCTCTGCAGATGGTGTACTACATGTACTACATGCCTTTCCCGTACGTGTGACTCGCTCCAAGGCAAGTCTGGATTTGCCTCTTTTATTTTCTCTGGTAGTCCCTCTAACACTGCCCTTCTAAACCACTCCTGCTGCATACCTCCCTTCCCCGGATGGTGCCCTGTGTGTTTGGCCCATGTTTCTTTGCATTCTTCCAGATTCTGTCTAGGGTGTTGATCTGTTTCCCAGGGTAACTTAGGTACCGGGGCCCCAGCTGTTAATGGGAATCGTTCCCTCAAGGCTGCGTCTATGCGTCCGACCACCTGACCGAAAGGGGTGTCGTCAGGGTTCCGCCTAGTGGCGGCCCCTTTTTCTATCTCAGTCATATCCTGGGCGGACATGGCTCGGGCGGCTACTGCCCTCCAGTCCCCCAGTGCCAACGTTTGACTGGCTGTGAGTTTGTCAAATTGTGCCAACCACAGTCCACCTACCTCTCCCATCAGGGGTAATTTATCTACCAGTGCCTGTACGTCTCCCAGCCCCAGTGGTTTGTACCGTGCCTCGCCGCCTCCCACTCTAAAAAAAGGCAGCTGTAACCCAGCGCCGCTACCTTTGCCTGCTTGTGATCGTGTGTACATTTTTGTCTTTTGAGCCGATTCTACTGCGTCGTGGTGTAGTTTTTGTTCTGGTGGGGGCGAACGCGGAGGACGGTCTACATCTACGTCTCCCTCCCCCCAGTCTCTACTGCTGTCTGAGTCGGTGTCTGAGTCTGCCCATCTCGCTACTGCTTTCCCCGTGAGTACCATCTGTCCCTTGTGTGAATTTCCCTTTTTCTTCTTCCCATCAGACCCCGACTCTGTGTCCTTGTCTAACCAGCCTTTGCCACTGCCCGACTTCTTCCTCCTAACTCCTTTCACCTCATCCTGTTTCTCCAAAACCGTCTCCTGTACCTCTCTCTGTTTTTTCTCTCCTACTTTCTTCGCTTTCTTACTCCTCTCCTCATACCTCCCGCACTCTCTCTCTGCTCTTGCCTTAAACGGCCTCACTTCCTCCTCAGTGTCTGTCTCGCTCTCTGACTTTGCCTTTCTACTTAACTTCTTCTTTTCTTTCTTTCCCCACCCATCATCATCCAACTCTCTCTCAAATTCCCCGTTCATTTCCTTAATATTGTCTATCTGTCGTGTGAAACGTTAACTCACTCGTTATATTCGAAGTGTCCCTATCTCCTCGGGCCTTTAACCCAACTGATTGTCGAGACTCTAGCTCACAATCTCCACCTCCCCGTCGAGAAGTGGTGGGGGGTAGTCAACCCCAGAACAATTACCGTCCCGCACGACCTCCTGAATTTAAACCAGTCCACCTATGTTCTTCACAGGTTCACAATTTGGTTCACAGCCAATACGCAGATTTAGATATAACAGGCTCTGCTTACCTTTCTGATGCGCCGGCGCTGGAACCTGTGAATACCGTGTAGGTTAGCTGGACCGGATCGAATTCCTTCTCCTTTATTCCAACCCAGACGAACCGCCAAAATTGTTGAAGTCTAACACTTCCCCGAGTTGGTTTGATGGAAAGGAGAATAACACACCAGGAGTCAGGGCAATACCAATTCCGTATCATCCGTTTATAACAGAAGCTTCTGGAGACAGAGTGTCGCCCCACAATGTCTGCATATCAGCAGTATCACAAATACTATTTATACTACGAATTCACCTAGCCCAGACTATGTGCATGTGTTAGTTATCTGTCCTCTTCTGTTTCTTGTTAATCTGACATCCGGGCTTAGTCTGCTCTTCTACCCCAGCAAAAGCCTAAATAAGATTTTCTGTTTTCTACTTGCAACTTTCAGTTTCAGCTTATGCCACATACATTCAATATCTTGCTTTAATGCTCACAACAGTTTGACAGCTTTATACATTCAGTGTATCCACACAAGCCAAACTTTTATGTGCCTTCCTTCGTTTAGGGAATTATGCCGAATTTCGTTTTGTTACTATATCATTCTTAGACGTTGTGTAATTTAACTCCGGGTACTCTGACACCATAAAAAATGTCCATTGTTGCGATAGAGCAACCGAGACAAAAGCACGATCTCTGATTGGCTATCGTCCAGCGGCAAGAGGCAAACGTTGAACTTGGTGGAGTAGGCAGCGTTTGCCGGTTCCGGTGTGTAAGCCCCATAAGTGGTCTTTGTTTTCTAGTAGTCTTGAAGTCTACAGAATTGGTTACAACAGTATTCTTTTCCCTAGTACAAACAGAAGCCTACCAACTAGAGGCATTTCACAAAGAGAAAGAAGGTACAACGATAACATGCAAAACAATTCTTAGAAATACGTTAGTAAAATACATTTGTATTGATGTAATGATAAAGGTAGACTTTCTGGATTCTTATACATTGACATCATGGTAACAGCCATGCTTTGAAAGTATACAGACCCTCTTCTTTGGTTAACTCAATTAGTTTATAACTTATGCACAATTGTTTACAACACATTCATGCACATACTATCATAATCATTACACTCTGTTTCCTTCTATTCCTTTCTTTCAGTGGACAGTTTTGTCTATTTAAATTTCATTATGATTATTTTTACCGTAGAGTTGTGCAGGATCCTGCAGTTTCAATGTGAGGAGATAGAGCAGGACTCTACCAGGTAGGCAGTTACACCTGCCTAGTAACACATACCTTCACATCTATTCGCAAACATCGTTTTAGTCAAATAGTCAGCTTCCGGACCACATAAACAGATTATATCTTCAGATCAGAAGCTAGGTGGCAGCATAGGTTCATGTTAAACGGATAATATCTTCAGATCAGAAGGTAGGTGGCAGCATATGTTCATGTTAAAGCAGGCCTCTTTTCTATTCAGAATGAGTTTAAAGAACTTGATTTTCAATGGTTCCCCTTATTGAAAGAAGTACATAGGCCAAAATAAACGGATTAAAATTACATCTACTTACATGCCCCCATTACCGCCATAGAATTGTTACTAGCGTTGGCCTAAGTTAACTGATACTAGTAATGACTATTTATATAAAATTTAACCTGAACCATCTAAAATCAATTTAAAATAAAACATTTCAATGCTTTATTTTAAAAAGGTGACCCCATGCAGTGTTTGAATCATAGTTGTATCCAGGGTTGGTTTCAGACAATAGTTGCCTTTTGCAACTGCTTGTTGTAGGTTGGATGCCCGCAGGCTCAATAGTGGTTGTTGTTTGGTGAATGCATTCTCCATTAAGAGCGTCAGTGCTTGCGAATGCTTCCTGGTTGAACAAACCAGGGTGATTAGAACCAGAATTGTTTGGCAAGATGTGCTATTCAGTACACCTTAAAAAAAGGTGGTAGAAAGCATATCGGAGGTGCAGACATTAAGTTTAATGTATGTAAGTGTCCTGTCCACAGGCAAAAGCAGCTAAACAGGAGAAGTAAGGACCTGATAGAACTGTACAGATGTCAGATACAAGAGACCAAACTCAGACACAGGAAACAAAGGTTACTACATTGAATATTGATGGAGGGGGAGGGAACAGAATGTGGGCTTTAACTAACACCTGCATAAAATCAGACCATTGTGTTCCTTATTTTTTCTGACAGGATGAAGTTTGAAAACCAGCTCCAACAGCTGATCGAGCAGCATAAGAACCTGCACTCTCTATTTGTGAGTTTTCTGCTCTCCTGTGGGAAATCCTTGAATCTCAATAGCTGTTAAAAAAAAAAAGAAGGAAAAAAAAGAAAATGGCATGAACTGAGCATGCGAATAAGCTTCAGTTTTATCTATCCAGTCCAGTCCAGTTTTCAGACCATTTTGTCTCCTCTCGTTAGAGCCCAGACAGACTGCCGTCTGAAATAGAGAATGTTACAAACAGCAAGTTTCAGCTGCTGAAGGCTGGTAAGAAACTCTACATGTGATGGACTTCAACATGAGCCATTTAACACCACCTGGTGTGTTAACTGTGGCGTGTGCGTGTGGGCATCTATGTTTATAGAGCAGCAGAAGTTGTCTCAGCTCTGCCATCTAGAAGAGAAGCTGGATGAGGCCAGGAGTCGGACTGAGACGACTGACACACACACAGGTTGAACCCTGGGCCACTGTGTACATCATAGCTAAAGATACTTTAATGGCTTATAGTTACAGATAGTTCCATAGTTTGTAGGTGTGTAGCAAAGTTATGATTGTTCTTAACTTTGCGCATATATAATGATTGTTCTTCTACTTTATGATATTTTGTGTTGTATTCCCCTTTATTATCACTTATTTATTTTCTGCTGCTCAGATTGCTTTTAAATAGAGGCCGTTGGTGATGTGTTTGAGGTTTCAGAGTCTCACACTGAGTGACAGACAATAACACAAATGATCGACAGACTGTTCTGGTAACAGTAACCTACTGTAGTTATGAAGGCCTTATTGGAAACACTTGGATATTTTTAACCAACAGAAGAACAATTTAAGATAGGGATTCAAATGTATCAAGTTTGGGTGTAGTTTCAGTCACCTTAAGGTTAGGGAAATGCGTAACGATAACAATTAGAATACTGATCATTTCCCGTTGGTCCAACTGGCTGGGAAACGTTTAAAAACCACTGTATGCCCTTTTGTTTACTGTAAATTTCTCTGAATTAGAGTGTCATCTAAATTAAAATAAAGTAATATTTAAATGTGTACAACCGGTTGGTGGTGACTAACCTTTACAAGAATTACACTTCACAATAAATACACTAATTAAAGCATATTCCATCTGACACATTGCTGTCTAATGCTGTAGAACCTGCTGAGAAACAGAGGTCTCTATCTGAATGTAACTACACCTGACACACACATATCTGCCACACAGACACATCCTGATCTCCCACATACGCACCTTTCCCTGATGCACGCACATGCAATGCATACCTGTGAGCTGTTTCTACAGGCACGTCTGATGAGGTACTTTTAAAAATTGCCTGAAATGTAATCAGTTGTCACTACTGGCACGTTACAGTACTAAGGTGTTGTATGTCGGAGAAAGGGGAATAGAATTTTCCCTGATACTGGTGCAATAACCTTTCTGGTTCCTTCATACTGCTGTGGGAGTGTGTCAGGTTTCTTGTGTCTTGTCTCTTATATTATGCAGGCACTCACAACCCCTCAGAGGGCAACACTGAGGTAGTCAACACAGATGTCTTACTAAAAGCAATGGATGTGGTCTCTCATCAGTGTTGGACACACACACACACACACACAGCATGCTGACATGCTACTGCCTACCTCTACTCCACACAGTGAGGTGAGGGACAGCCTTGCACCACACTATGTGAATGTGTGGTTGACCTTAAAGTGTGTTTGGGCTAAAGCAAGTCACTTGATATGCAGGTGTGACATTACAGCGGGCAAAATGCATTCTGGGAAAGCTAACTAGGAGGGTACTATTCATGTTTCCCCAAGTGCATTCATAGCGGTTACGGTATCTAACCAGTAATTTAAACATTGCCAAATCAAATCCCCTAGCTGGCAAACTGAAGTTAAAATATGTAATTTTGTTCTTGAGCAAGACAGTTAACATTAAATCATCCTGTACAGTTACACTGAAAGATATATTCTGCTATTAACATAAATGTATGAATGTCTGGGTGCATTGAGGGGTTTTACATCAACGTATAACCTTTTCGCCAATGCCCCATTCTCTGAATTAAAGGCTTGAGGTTGATCATTGTCTTCTGCTTTAAATAGGATTTCTCTCAAACCCCTGATCCACCTAATCCACTGATCCCATCCCACTCTCTCAAGAGCCCCAGGTTACATTTCAGTGTGATCCATGCCAGGGTTTATTTTCTTCCCAGCATAATGCCCTGACCTGTGGCTTTGTTCTGTTGCTGCATTCATTACCAAGTTGGGAAATTACCAGTTGTGAACTCATAAATGCCAGTTGCTAACCCGACCAGTAGAGTCAACCAAACAGCTATAACACTTGAAAACAAACAATGTAGAGTTCCAAAACCAAATCCATGAATATATTTTTAAGTAATGTATTGTTGTTGAATATAACTGACAAAAATAAAATTTCGTGTTATTTCCCAATAGTTTATAGCAGAGGTTCTCATGTGGGAGAAGTCAGTACTCAGACATGCTTTGAAAAGTCAGAATTATAGACAAGTTTCCCACTTAATTACCCGTTGGAGTCTTAAACTGGATTTTTCTGTGTTGAATGTGGTAAATTACCACTTCCCGTTTGTTTACGAACACATCGCTGTGCTAGGAGATGAGTCAGAGAGAGGGGGTAAGAAAGGAGAGGAAAGGGGAGCTGGGTGTGGCTCTATAGCCTGAGGCACATTCCAAGTGGCTGCACCCTCAATAGCATCTTGCACACAGACTCACCTTTCCAGCTGTTAACTTGGTTGAGTAAAATGTTCAGCCTGGTAGCAAACTCTACTCATTCAAGTTTGTTGATATACTCACAACATATGCAAATACACATAGTAGTATATTTGCATACATTGTAGTATATTTGTCTTTACCGGGTCTAGAGTAGTTGTGTTTGCATCTGTGCATCTGCAGGTATGGTAGGCTCCACCCAGCTAAGCGGGCAGACATCCAAACCATGAGACACACCCTGAGGAGCAAATACTGAAAGATATCTGGGGATCAGGGTAGGGCGGATCTGACAGGACAAAGGACAGTTTACGTCACAAATACTCAAAAAAACACAGTAAGCAAACTTGGTGCCCCTCATAATCTAAGGAAGAGAAATACCATCAAACAATCCTCACCATACAATTTATCTTCACCATCGAAGGGTTGAGAATTTTCCCTTTTTTGTGGGTTCCACATTACTGGGCAGGGCAAATGAAAGAATTTGAGTACATTCAAAAGTATGTGACAGATGCATCAGACCTGTGGCTGGTGGACATGAGGGACATGGCTGTTTTAACACTTTGCTGCTGAATCAGCATGCTGGACATAAAGCTCTATGACTCAGACTTCCCAGTTGGTACTTAAAAGACAGAGGGGGAGGAGGGTAGTTTCAGAAACTCGCCCCTAGGATACACTGTGGTAAACTAAGAAAGAGGGACATTAGAGAGATGGGGAGGGAGAGAGAGGTGTTCACACCTGGTAGTAAATAAACAAATGAATAGTAGGACACGCCACTATTCTACCGTTGTATATCTCACAATTTTCCCAACGACTGCAACATTCAAGAAATCATACATAATCCAAGGTGGACTTTTTATGAATATTTTTAACTGGCTCTAAAACGTACAGAACCGAAGACAATGCAGAAATATCCCCGGGGGACCGTACCCCATCCCTAACCTCGGTCCAAGGTTATCATTTTTGAAAAATGTCACTACAGTTAACTTCCAATGGTAAGAGGGGGAGGAGTTAGGGGAAAAGTCTGGCAAAGGGAGTAACTAAACTTTTCCTGGTTTCCTGGTTTCTGTGTGGAAGAGGGCGGGCAAACGGTAGATGAAGTCGACGCAAACTGGTCGAGCCTGAGTAGTGTGCAGATCCAGGGTATTTTGGGCGGTTACCGGGAGACAGGAATGTATCACACCGCGGACAGGCACTGACGAGCCGTGGAACACTAGTGGAAGTACGGCGGGAGGTACTGATATACATCCATATCAAGCGGCCTAAGCCAAAAAGAAAAAATTATTTAACTTGTTGCCTGCGTGAGGGTAAGAGATTGTATTATTCTGTCTTTAACAAACAGGTTAATCTATCCAGGTGATCTCTACGTGCTGGAAAATTAGCCTACATTTAAGTCAACGTATGTAGTTTTCAGTGAGATTAAATGGTCATTCAATTTTCAACCAGTTCCGTACGTGATGTATATTTTGTTCATTGTTCTATAATTAGGTTATAACTCTTTAGTAACTTTGGGTTTTATTGAAAGTTGCGAAAAGGCACTGAATACTGTACTATTATAGCCCTCTATTTTAGACTATACTCCTGCAATCATGCATAGACAAAACATGTTGAGCGGCCCAATAATACGATATGGCCAGTGTAGGCTACGGGGGGGGGAAAGTCAATTGATCATACATGTATTTTCTGTTGCAAAATACCAAAAAGGTGTGTTTAAGCGCTGAGTATAGATGTTTTGTTCTGTGTCTGACAGAGACTTTGGTTCATGACTATAGAGCCTGTCAGATAATAGAAATACTGTAGCTTCCTTTTATATCAGTATAATACTGTTTCTGTGTTAGAGTTTGGGACAATAAACCGGAAATGATCCATACCATGCCATAATGACCACTTGATGTTCTATAAAAATCTGTTTTCCACTATGATTAATTATTATTGGGGACAGTTAATTGCTACAATAATTAAATTACACACAAAAAATGGTTCTTCATCTGTCCCTTTAGGGCAGTGTTTCATAATCCTGGTCCTGGGGACCCAAAGGGGACCCAAATTAAAGACTTGATTATAGGTTGATCACGTCAATCAAGTGTGTGAGTGGTAGGGCAACAATTGAATCAGTTGTGTGAGTGCTAGGGCCAAAACAAAAACATGCAACCCTTTGGGTCCCCAGGACCAGGATTAAGAAACACTGCTGTAGGGGAACTCTATTTTGGTTCCAGGGACAACACTTTTTGGTACTAGAGAATCACTACAAATTGTGTACCTGAAGTTAGTCTGTATTGGCCTCAAGACTTCTATATAATACCACATAAAAACATACAAATGTAAAAATAAAAACGAGACGCACTTCGTTGTAAACTCAATGACAATACGTGGCTCTAATCTTAGAGTTCAGACTTTGTATTGTAATATACTGGATATGAACATAGGAACAGAACATATGGACCTCTTCAGTGCATGTCTCTTTACTTGCAAACTGTAAACAGCAATGGTGTGTGTGTGTGCGCACGTTTGTTTGGCTCCCATTTGCCCATTTGCAGTCAAGTTGCACCCATTATGTTTGCATTGTCTGTGCGAGGTGCCTGTCCATCTGGGGTCCTGTGTGGATCAGACGCTGCGGAATGGCTCTTGCTTTGCCAGGATGGTGCAATGGATTGCCAGGGCCGTCATCACGTGAACGTCATTACTTCAAGTCGGAGTTATGACTAAAAGCGTCTGCTGGATACATATTGTCATTGTTGTCCCTTGGGATAGTTATTTACAACGCGGGCATGTTTGTGCTTGTAGTATGTGACCTTGAGTCAGTGTGTCTGGTGGCTTGCCTGTACATTCAGGGGCCGTCTTATCATTCAGACATGACAGCACGGTGATAATGTAGGAGACCGTTGCCTCGCTGCGCTTCAGTTGACGGCTGCTCCCCATTGCAAGGTACATCTGCCCGGTACCCGGGAAGACTACAGGACAGGCGTTTGTTAACGTGTTATTAGAAGAGAATTAAGATGAGGAAAGGACGCGACAAAGCCCTTACTAGCCCGCTACAGCCTTTGTGCGGTGTCTCTCAGTCACTTTCTGTCTTTCCCTCTGTTATTCTCTCTGGGTAATCTGTTTAGATGAACAACTGTAGAATCCACCTGAATTGGTATGCATGGTCAATCTGTGTGTTTGTTCTGTGAGGTGTGTTTAGGTGTGTTTGCATGCGGGTTCTGTCTCAGAGTTACTCATTCACGTGTTGAGACAGAGACAAATGGACCCTCTTTTCTCTCTCCCGATCCCTTGCTTCCACATCATCTCTCTCCCTCTCTCTCTCCCTCTCTCCCTCCCTCCCTCTATCTCTCCTACTTTCTCCATTTCTCCCTCTTCCCTACTCTGCCTCCGTTCAAACAGGAATGCAGAGAATGAGCATGCAGAAAGTTGATTGAACAAGCATGCGTTAGGCAACTCTGAGTCACAGGAAGAGGATATATATATATGGCTGTGCAGTCTGGAGGGCAGGTTTGGGGTTTGGCTGGTGGTCCGATCCTCTTGTGTGTTCGTTTTTTCTGCCGTTAAAAGTTGTCTGCTCTTTTCTAAGAAACACAGCAGATAAAAAAACACATTCATTTGCAGACACAAATATATGTATACCCACTACACTTGTGAGTTTTGTTTCGCAGGCCAAAATGTATTCACATCAGCGCATCACTGCAAAAGGCCATACAACTGGCCAGCACTTCCTGGGTTTGAGGGGTTAGAATAGGCTTTCCTCGTCACGCTCTACCAACTCCATGTAACAGCCTGCGCCGAGTGTGCTTAGTCAAGGTAGAAGCCAGAGGAAAAGGATTCCAGTCTAAACTTCCTGGTTGAGCAGTTTGAACAAGAAGGACATCAGATGTCCTTCAGAAGAGACATATCTTGACACCAACTGTCCCAATTCCACTGGGAGCAGCTGCCGTGAAGCAGTGCCTAAATCACAACTTTGGAGAAAAATAAAATCTGAATATCCCTCCAAACCATAAACAGCCTGTTTTTCATGTAACGACTGGCAAAATGTCATAGGTTTTCCTGATTTGCAGTGGCTTGTTATTCTTGTGAAGACTTCTGGTTCTCACAAGTGGGTAATACACATACACTAACTACAATGAAGAGACAGACTCACACACTCACACAGACTCACACACTCACACATACAGACTCACACACTCAAAAACACAGACTCACACACTCACACATACAGACTCATGAACTCACACACAGACTCTCACACTCACACATACAGACTCATGAACTCACACACAGACTCTCACACTCACACATACAGACTCACTCACTCACGCATACAGACTCACACACTCACACATACAGACACACGCACTCACACACACAGACCCACGCACTCACACACACAGACTCACACTTACAGACTCACACACTCACACACACAGACTCACACAGACTCACTCACGCACTCACACACACAGACTCACACACTCACACACATAGACTCACACACTCACACACACAGACTCACACACTCACACATACAGACTCACACACACACAGACTCACACACACAGACTCACGCACACAGACTCACACAATAGCAAAGCAGAAGGGTTCTTGTTATTGTTTCTGTTTGAGTTGATAAAAAAGTTGTTGCCACCACAAACCCCCAAAAAACTGTCATGACTGGATGTGACTGTTCATCTGATTTTTAGGTACAGTAGAAACTGTCAGGACTGGATGTGGTTGTTCCTCTGATATTTATGTACAGTGGAAACTGTCAGGATTGGATGTGATTGTTCGTCTGATTTTTACTGATATCGTTCATCAGTCTGAAAATCAGTCAGCAGGCCTCTTGTTCTCATACATTCAGTAAAACGGTTTGTGAATGGCTGCCTGCAGAGCTAGGACGATAAACCGGAGGTGACAGCCGTCCCAGGTGCACGCTCTGTGTTGAGTAACCTCTACTTGCCCTTAGGTCAGGGTGTGTTACCTCACCTAGACAGGTATACTGTAGCTCTGACCAAATAATGGATGTCAAAGGACAGGTTAGTGCAGGCCTTAATCAGATGATCTAGATTAAACTTGGCCTCTGGGTGTTACCGTTAGCCAATAACTTTAGTGTACCAGTTGTAGACTGTTAGCCGTAGGCCACCGGCCTTTTCTGTCTGACTGCTGGGGCTACTGAAGGCTAGCAGTCTTGACCAACTCACAGGTGAGTCTCAGTGCTGATGTAGACTGGCAGTCTTGAGCAAACTTCAAGTGAGTCATATTGGAGCTATGGCCATCTTCTGAAACGGAGGGTAGGACCTCAACCTACCTGGTTATTAACAGTATAGCTGTAGTTGTGTGAGAACGTTTCCTTAACATATAAATACACATGCACTCAGTAAGCCCACAGGCTAAATCAGGAACAGACCGCAGGTTTCCATGGTGACGCAAGCAAACAGGGGAAAACAATTTCTCCAGTTTAGTTGACATGTTCAGACTCCATTTAAGAACAGGGCCAGTAAATACATCCTTATGGCCCACATATATTGCTGTTTAAGGCATTTTATTGTATTCATAGATGTTCCCATGTTCCATCTACTGTGGATTGTATTCACCTCCTTTGGACTTTTTCAATTTGTTGCGCTATAAAGTGTGATTTTAAGGGATTTAATTTGATTTTGTTTTATAATGGATCTATAAAAAATATCCCAAAATGTCAAAGGGAACATAAAAGTTGACATATTTTTACACATTTTGAAATCGTTTACCATATTTACTTTACATGCCCAAACTCAGTTGGGCTTCGCCAAATAATATGGCTGATATGTTAATACATTGACTTTGGTTGCCGATTTTCCCCACGTCCGAGGAAATGTGACTGTTGCAGACAGGCTCACTCCCCCATGTAAAGATTTAAATTCACCCCTCAGAATTTGATTGGAATTCAGCAATTCAGTAGATTGGATTGAACCACACTGTTACCAGGCTTTATGTGCCGGAAGTTCAGGTCATGGGAAGAGGTTGAGCAACACCTAATCGAGTTACTTTTCTGACTGTCAAGCCTGGACGTGACTGTAACATGGGAATGCTTGACATCAGCAAAGACGGGAGTTTTTCAGTTGAAAAGAAATGGGATGCAGATAAGCCCAGGCAAAATCTTTGAAGACCTGTTTCAGTGTTCTTTGTCCCCAATTCAAAGCCAAATCAACGCTGGAGTTGATCACCAAGATTACAGTGAATGTTTCTAATGTTTCTAAGTTTTGACTTAAGTTCTGTCACGTGCGCTTTACCAAAGTGAATGCCCACCCATGTCAAACTAGCTGCAGTTCAGCGCGCCTAATAGCGTTTCGGTGCTCAGTTAGGGCGTAGAATATTCTACTTGTGTATTACATATTACAAGTTAAGAATGTGTAGTCATCTAGCTATTATTTTACACGTGTGAACTGCTTTACCCACTGAAAGTACCAAAAGCACCGCAATGGACGTCTTACCAAAGCGTGTGCGACTTACTTAAAAAGTGCGAGCGACTTAGTTAAGCGCGCGTGCAACTTAGTTAAGCGTGCATGCAAGTTATATAACGCACACGCCCTTAACATTTTTCCCCAATCCATGTCACCTCCGGGTCTCTGTAGTTTACAAAACAAATAAGTATTAGTACTTGCAAGGATGACAGCACTGAGCCTTTTCCTGTCGGTATGAGGATGCAGAACAACTTCGAAGGGGTCCGTTTCTGCACACAAAATCTTTTCAAGTCTTCGAGGTCCTCCTGTCAGCATTTGTGAACTATCTTCGTAAATTCAAACCACAGATTTTCGATGTTATTTCAGTTTAGAGAGATGAAAGATGGCCATTGGAAAATGTTGATCTTATTGTCAATTAACTATTTCTTTGTGGAATTTGATGTGTGCTTGGTGTCTTGCTGGAAGAACCATTGTGAACAAGTTTCAGCCTCTGGGGAAGGCCCACCAGGTGTTTTGTCTGACAGTAGCACCCAATTCCAGTCCAGGTGCCGATGCCATACATTTGTTGGTTGCTGTCAATGAAAGCTATTTTCTGGCAAAGTCGCCTACTGGCATGGCCGTGGTGCCTGACTTTACATTTTAATCTTGGTGAACCCAAAACGTAACTCAACTCCTGTGACTCCAGCTGTGGCCCTTGGATCCTTGTTTGCCTCCTGAACAATCTTTGTCACTGTGGGTGGGGCATATGTGTAATCAACCAGTTGTTTCATACCCATTGCCTGAATGAAAGTCAACAACCGTTTGTTTCTTTTCAGTAGTGATTTTTTTTTTTGCAATCCCCCATGGTAACAGATGACAAATGGATTTTAAACATGTTACCTAATTTGTACCACAGTGAAACAGGAACCCACAGAAGGCCACGAGACAGTTCCTTAAGACTGAGAAGTGCATTAACTAAGTAAAGTGTTAATGCAGAATTTTTTGTTTGACTTGAGATTATCTGAGGGGCCAATAATGTGTTGTTTGTTTTACAGCCTTTCCCCTTTTATTAAAGGTGCCAGTAATTTTGGCAGTGACTGGAAGAACCAATTTCCTGCAGGATATTATAGAGAGCCGTGTGGGAATCAATGCTACGTGGGGCTATTGGTGTCAGTTAGTGTGTGTTAATGTGGAAAGTGTGATCTTCACGGGTGTGATCTGTGATCTGATATTTGTTGAGTCACTGTAGTCTGTGACTCAACAACATCAGCAACAACAATGGCATGTCTCTCTAAGAGGCCATCAGCAATAACAAGAAAGTCGTTTGACTGTGAGGCCTCTTTCTCTAATCTAATAATGACCTGTTTGAATCCTTGTCTCTTTATATTCCATCTCTCTCTATCTCCTCCTTTCTGGTTACAGCGTATTGTTGAGAGAGAATGTTATGTTTTGTATACGCTAAGCGGTGGATTGTTTTTAATAAGGTTATGTTTGCTCTGTTACCTTCAGACACAACATATGCAGTAGGATATGCGAAGGAACCTTACTAAATTGAGTAACAATCTGTTTCTTTCTCACAGGTTTGAGTCCCTGACCCCTGAACTCTAACCCTAATCCATCATGCCCAACCGGTCCCAGAGTTCGGATGTCGGGGACAACCCTCTAGACCCTAATTACCTGCCACCCCACTACAGAGAAGAATACCGTATTGCCATCGATGCCCTGGTGGAGAATGACAGAGAGGTACAATATGTCTGTCAGTGTGTGTGTGTAATACTTCAGTGTTTGTGTCTCTGTGTCAGTGTGTGACAATTGTGTGCTTGTTCTCACTCCAGGGCTACCTTGAATTCCTCCAGAAAGCAGACGTGGTCGATTTCCTCAGTGAACCAGAGATTGAACACATTAAGAGCACGATCCAAACACCAAACCCTGCACCAACCTCAGCCGTACCGGAGCTGCTCTATCATGAGGTAGCACTTAATATGGGTACACAGACCCGCCCGGCAGCCACTGCAGACCGCCGTCAAGTTTCCGATCACTGATAGGTTTATATTTTCCCGGTTGACATAGGATAAATATAGTGTTCTGTAGTTAAGTACAGATGCCATAACGTAATTTTAGCATGTTTTACACAGCATGTGGATTATAATTCATGGATTTTTTTTTAAAGAAGTTGATATTTATTTTCAGGGCAAAAATATTTGAAAATGTAACGGACAACTACGAGCCTTTTATACCTTGAATACACTTCAGTCTTTTGCTGTGCTGGAGAAGTTGTGCAACAACAAGATGATCCAATTAAGATACAGCCTTTTGCTGTGGTAGAGAGGTTGTGCAACAACAAGATACAGCCTTTTTGCTGTGCTAGAGAAGTTGTGCAACAACAAGATACAGCCTTTTGCTGTGGTAGAGAAGTTGTGCAACAACAAGATGACCCAATTAAGATCCAGCCAATTTAGCAGCCTGCCCGTGTTTACCTCAGGCTAACGCAGACGGCTCGTCAGACACCTACTGGCCGCTACACTCTGACACCGCGGCGCCGGGACTGGACCTGGGCTGGCCTCCCCAGGCACACAGCTTCATTGGCCCCACAGAGGTCACGACCCTGGTCAACCCCAGTGAACCCGAAATGCCTAGCATCAAGGAGCAGGCCAGACGACTCATCAAGAATGCACAGCACGTAAGTGTCACACACTGACACACAGCGCCTGAAGAGGTTCATAAGCACCCCTGTTCAGGTCTACATGGTGTAAAACAGTGTCTCCCAACCTTTTTCAGTTACTGTACCCCCCAAAAAAATGTGCACTGCTTTCAGTACCCCTGAAGTACCCCCTCATGTTAATTTCACTAGTAAGTCTATGGTGTCATGAGTGTTTTCAAGTACCCCCTGTGGAGAGGCCAAGTACCCCCAGGGGTCCTAGTACCCCTGGTTGGGAACCACTGGTGTAAAAGGTAGTGAGTGTTCCAGTCCACTGAGCGACAGATCACATCCCAGAGTTACAGTGGATCCATGATTCCCTGTAACGCTGCCATTTGCGTTATCACAAACTCAGTGTCAGTCTGTCTGGTTAGTCAGCCTGCTGCCCTCCACTACGCCCTTTGTGTTAATGTGGTGTGTGTGTTAATGTCCCCAGAGTGGGCGAACCGGTTAGTCCCTCTCTCTAACTCTCCTGCCTAGAGAGCGTGTGTCTGTGTTTTGTGTCTGTGTTTTGTTTGGCGCGTTTTGATACTCTGTTATTAAAAGACAAAGGAAAATGTCTACTACATGGCCTCACCATGTATTTGTTTGATGCACAACCCTGTGAAAAAAAACGGAACCCAATGTGATATTTCTCTGTTTCTAATTGGCTGGTGTAATATTCCCCCATCTCTGATTGGGCGTAGGTGATTGCCGTGGTGATGGACATGTTTACCGACGTGGACCTGTTTGCTGACTTACTGGATGCTGCTGCGCGTCATGTGCCTGTCTACATCCTATTGGACGAACAGAACGCCTGTTACTTTGTCTCCATGGTGCACAAATGCAACGTCAATCTGGACCTCATCCACGTGAGTCCCAGTGTGTCCCCTGCATTTAACTATTTTAGGTGGCGGCGAGTCTCCACGCCTTAACTCAGGTTACTCCTGTCCCTAAAGACCTACTGGCTGTGCAGGCTTTTGATACAGCCCAACACTTCCATAAAATGCAATGACGTTATTAATAACATTAGTTAATGTTATGCTGAAACACTGTTTTACAGTCTTAAAAACAGTGATCAGGTGTGTGTGTGTGTGTGTGTGTTAATTGGCAGGGGGCCAATGTCTCATAACCGTAGTCATTATTTACCTACTGTAACGTGACATAACGTCTGACTCTGGCTGGACCACGGGGTCTTCAACATTTTGGGCATAAGGGCTACTTATTGAAACATGCGCCTATTTCATGGGCCAGTCTTGGATTAGTCTTTAGCCTACAACTGCAAATATTTCATACAAATAATGTACTTATGATGCTTTGCAGTTTTGAGAAGGTTTTGGAGAAAGTTCCAATTATTTCTGTCAACCCTCAAGACATGATTACCATTGACTGATCAAATGCACCTCACATGATGTGAATGAGCTGCCAGATATGGCGTTAGGTTCTGATAATGTCTTGAGCAAACGGTGGGATAATGTCAATGACGTATGGCTTAGATCGTTTCTGGGAATCTGCAGTGTCTGCAAGTCGCCAGGAGCTTGCGATTGAGCCATTGGAGCCCTCTGCTCTGGACCTCGGAGAGGTTACACAATGTAAACAGAATAGCTAAACGGGTTGGATTCCCCCTTAGACCTCAACACAGAAGACAAGAAACCCTGGTGACTGAGTAACTTGCTGTTGTGTGTGTGCTGCAGATGATGCGTGTGCGGACTGTGGCGGGGGTGACCTATTTCTGCCGGACAGGAAAGTCTTTCAAAGGACAGGTTAAAGACCGCTTCCTATTGGCTGACTGCAGAGCCGTGCTCAGTGGAAACTACAGGTGAGCCTAGAAACAGAAGGGATATCATGTTATCCATTAGAAACACAGAGTTTTGTGTTTTTTATTCATTTTCCGAGTGAGGTTTCATAAGAGAATCTGCATTGCTGAGGTATTGGTTGTAATAAATGGTTCTGATGATGTTTCCTGTAGTTTCATGTGGTCCTATGAAAAGCTTCATCGCTGCATCGCTCATCTCTTCCTGGGTGAGCTGGTCGCCTCCTTTGACGAGGAGTTCCGGATCCTCTTTGCCCAATCACAGCCTCTCACCGTAGACCACGCCCTGGTGCCCGTCTCCTCGGACAACAGTTACTATAGCAAACAGTTCGGCCTGAAGCGCACCCAGTCCCTGTTGAACCCCCGTGGATTTCAGCGAAACACTCCAGAACTCCAGGCCTTCCCATTGGGAGGAGGAGATCTAGAGCGTACTGCGTTCCGTAGGGATGACCTGTTCCGGCACAACATGGAACCCGGAGGAGGGCTGACTTTTGGGAAGTTTGCGACTTCGCAGCAGTTCAGGATGCAGCAGTCTTTCCTGGAGCAGGGCCGCTCCATGGTCTCCAGGTGGGATTTATAGAACTCCCCATCACATGAAGGATCGTGTCAGGACTCCCACTGTAATCCCTATAGATACTACAACAAAGTGAACCTTTGACATTTCGATTACCTACTTTGGGTAACCCCACCCTTGAAACTACATAATGTACTGAAGTGTTCATACATCATGTTTCCTGTATTTTCAGGCAGATGGAAATAAGCGCCATTGATTATAAGAGGCACAGCTATGCAGAGGGAACCCAGGAGAGCTACTCCTCGTCCAGACAATACATGAAGCACAGGGTCATGAATAACCTGGAGGAGACTGAGCAGCAGTACCGCCGGTAGTAGATCGTTTGTAACTTTCAACGCGGTAATAATATGGTGATTGTCTTAATCAAATGCCTAGGGGCCCTGGTGATCATCTTACAAAAATACATTTTGAGTTTTTATAGTTTGTTATTGTTAAAACGATGCTCCCCCCCCTGTTGCTCGTGACGATAGTTCTAATGATTTATTCCAACGTTTGTATTCAGGGAGCAGGTCAGCCACCTCTACCAGGGTGGGGAGGTCCCTGGGTTAATGCCGGGTCTGGGCTCAGGCATGGGAGGGTCAGGGTCAGGCCATGGACACTACGACAGGCTGAGGAACAGACTGGCCCTGGACCAGTACTCTGACTCAGGTTATCCCCACGAGGAACCGCCTGGCTCAGAGGGCTACAGCAGAGACTACCTCTCCTCAGGGGACCTGAAACCCCACCTAGGGCAACCGCCGGCGGGCGACAGGTACGTGGCGCGCAGGAGCCCCACGGGCTAAAGAATAATCGTGTTAGCAGTGCACGTGTGACGCTCGGTCAAACCCCCCTGTATGCCTGTCAACCACGTCGGTCGAAAATGTCCCTAAAGGAAAAGTTTCCCTCTTCAGGTACGGAGGCGGGGTCGGTCAGAAGAGGCCGTCCGTGGGTCAGTCCTACGCCTGCCAGCCGTCCCCCACCCATCCACACCCTCCGGAGAAGCATCTGTTTGCGGCCCCTGCAGAGTCGGGGCAAGACAAGGACCCCAACCTCCGTAGCTGGAGGATCAACTCCTTCCTCAGCACCTGTGAGGACCCCGGGGAAGAGGGGCTGTCCCAACCTATGGGGCCCGATGCCTTCGAAGAGCAAGAGTCTGAGGGCAAACCATACGCCGCTGAGGGGCCTGCGCCCCGCTATGGGGTGAAAGAGCCTCCCAATGTCCCCTCTAAGCCTAGAGTGGACATCCGACCGCCGCGCTACGGCAAGCCTTTCATTCCCGAGAGAACGGACAGCCGGACCGCAGAGTGGGAGAGAGACAAGCTGAGGGAGGCGGGTGTGGACGTGGAGGTGCCGCCGTCGAGGGAGGCTCCGGGGGAGGTTGGGCTCTCCAAAAACGAGTCATTCCGGACGCGGATCAACCCGATGCTCCAGAGGAGCTCCCGGCTGCGCTCTTCCCTCATCTTTTCCTCCTCCAAGACAGAGAGCCACTTGGGAAGCCTTGGAATGAAGGTTGGTCTTTATCATCTTTACTTATCATCTAGGGTTGTTTTTCATGTATTCATGTGCTGCGTTGTGAACAGCACAGAATGTAAACGTGCTGAACAGATGCTTGATTTGATGCAGGTGGCCGACGAGGAGGAAGAGGATTCCAACCTGATCCGCACTACCTCCATCGTCCAGCAGATCCTGGAGAAGAGACGCTCCATGACCCGGGAACCGTTCGAGTGGAGGAAGAAGGCAGAGGAGGCGGAGATGGAGAAGAAGGGGAAAGAGGAGAAAATGGCGCAGTTGAAAGAGGAGGCCAAGCCAATGGACGATACCCTGAATGTCACTCCAGCTAGCAGACAGGTGCCTAAGCACACCCTGGCAGAGGTGGAAAGCCAAAAGAACGACGCAGCATCTACCAACCCCACCCAACCCCAGCCCATAAACATGAATGACCCTGCCAGTAGATTAAAATACTTTAAAGAGCTGGCCGCTAAGAGGAATGCATCCAAAGAGGCTGTGATGAAAGAACCCCCTCAGAAGAAACCAGATCACTCAGAACCTCCTTCGTCCGTCACCACACCCACCTCCTCCACCTCGACTACTCCTGTCCCCTCTGTGTGTGTGACGGCTCCGGAGCCTGCCCCAAAGCAACTAGAAATACCAGCCACACCAGAGCCAACACGCAAGCTGTCCCTCTCTTCAATAATGAAAACGTTTGAGCCGTCTTCTACCGCAGCCCAGAGAAAAGACAGTAGCTCGGAGTCATCAAAGAAAGAGAAGGAGGCCAGTAAGACTCTGAAGCCGGCTCTTTCTCCGAAGATCATAAAGAGGGAACTGCTGAAGCCGTTTAAGAGCTCCAATCCCCGCCGCGTCTCCTATGACGAGGATATGCTAACGACAGATGCAACGGACGCGGAGAAGAGCAAGCTAAAGAAGTCTCGCTCCCTTAGCACATCAGGCATGCTGCAGGCGGAGGTCAAGGATGGCCTCCACAAGAACCTGGGCTCCAACACCTCCCTTAACTCCTTGGCAGGGGAGGGCAAGGTCGACGCCAAACCCATGGACTTCATCAAGAAGCAGACCCAGAGACTGAAAGGTACTGCCTGTAGTGTACTGCACGTCCGTCACAGATTGTGTATCATTTAGCATCGCTATGCTCATGATGAGGATTTTATTGAAAACATGTTCATTTAGGGGTTTTCATTCATTGGTTAATGTGTTTCCTCGTTCAAAAGGATTCCTGGGAACCAAGGACAAGAAGAGCTCCGGCAGCGCTACGACAGCGTCCAGCAGCGATGACAAGGGCATGAGTACCGTGCCGGAGAGCTCAGAGGAGCCTGGGACTGTCGGCAAACCCCTGAGCTCCCCCACCGCCGACACTAAAACCATTGAATACACCCCACCCGCAGCCAATCACAAAGCTGCGTCCAAAACGACCAGTCCATCTCGCTACCATAGCTCGGGCGGCTCGATTCTGTTCAGCAGCAACTTGAGAGACGACACCAAGGTCATCTTGGAACAGATCTCCGCCAACAGCCAGAAGAACCGCCTGGAGAGAGGAGGAGGAGAGGAGGTCAAAGTAGAGAAGGGGGTAGATGTGGAGGGAGAGGAAGGAGGACTGCAGAGAGGGTCGTCCATTCGAAACAGCCGTTTCCAGAGGCCCCCGGTCAACCCTCAGGAGAGAGAAAGCCTGCTGAAGAGGATGGAGAGCATGAGGAAGGAGAAGAAGGTCTACAGCCGCTTTGAGGTACTCTACCGTAGCAGACAGGAGGTCTGCAGGGAGCAGGAAGACTACAGGGGAGGGCGAGGAGAGGAGGAATTGGAGGGAGCAGAGGAGGGAGAGGGAGGATAAGGGGAGAGTAATGAGGAGAAAACATACACGTCCAGTCCAGGAGATAAAATCCCTCGACTCGATAGGAGGCATTTCATTGGAGTGTGAACTTTACAATTAATTTATGTTAACTGATAGCCCTTAATGTGAAAAATATATTTGATGATGTCCTTTATAGGCCGTTACACTACATTTTATTAGATTTTTTTTGTTCATTGCGTTTGATAAGAATTTCCAAGACGTGGTTGGTTGCTGAGGGAGATGACAACTTCTTGTCTGTCACACTGAGTAGTGATGCTGTCTGTCTTACTCTCCCTGACTGTGTTGGCTAAATGCAGGCTTCAACAATAAATATTTATGATATTTTGCATATTGCAAAGAATGACTCAGTGGGTTTTCATTGTGTGACTATGTGTTGATGATCTTGTAGGGGCGTTAGTTTGGTTTAAAGATTACTTAAGTAACCTTTAATCCCAGTGAACAGTGAAGCATATTAGATCCAGAGTAGCTTTGTCCACGCTGAAATCTGATAAGCTGGTGGGGGGGGGGGGGGGGCTGTGGCTTCATTCACGTTCCACTCACTGTTGTTTTTCTGTTAACAGATGGGGAATAACCTAGGATAAGTAAAGATGGCCGAAGTTCCTATTGACTGGAAGCTGAGTATGTGTGCGGAGGGGCACCCAAATTCCCACCAACACACACACTCACACACAGTTTGCCAAACGGAACATCAGAACACCAGAAGGTGGAAGAGTTGATAAAACAGCAGATACCTCCTGTGACATCAGACTGCAGTGTTCCTGGATACAGTCCGATACAGCACTAATCCATTAACGGACTGACTAAAGCCTGAGCTCAAACTGTACCCACTTGAGTGCCAAGGCAGGCCTCATCTGGTTTATTTTATTTTTGTGCCTTATATGGAAGTAAGAAAGAATGTGAAACAGACTCCCTCACTATGGGTTTATGGGACAACTCTTCACCAACTCACCACCGCCCTTCATCAAACACCTTAAGTGGGAAAAAGAGAGTGTTTGTGTCTGTGAAAGAGAGAGAGAAACTGAGAGCAATGGAGAATGGAAGCTACTGAACACATGCTCTGCCGTCAAACATGCCTGTACTGAGCTGCACACTCCCAATGCCAGTGTGTGTTTGTGTTCTAGTAGAAGGGAGTGTGTGGAAACTGGTAATGTTTAAAGTATTTCTTTGGGTTTACTTTGTGCCAACGAAGCTTCAGATTTCCTCGTAAAACGCAGAGACCTATTATTAACCAATCTCCAAACTAAAGACCTAGGAGGGAGACAGAGAGACGAAGACATGTAGAAAGAGTTGGTGAAAATTAGAGAGGAGCAGAAAAAGTGAGATCATAGGAGATGGAATGAGATGGGCCGACGGAGTAAAAGGGAGAAGTGATCATAAACATAGTCAGCACGTGGCTTGCAGGGCTTTACAAAAAGTATTTTATTGATGAACTACTTTAGAAGACAAGTAGAGGTTGAAATGGGTTCGCTGACGCCCCAGTGTAAATACAGATACAGTTACATGCTCTTTCACTAACTGGACTGACTGTAGAAAGTAGGAAGTGAAATTTTTACAGTAAACCCCTTCACATATTTTCAGGTCAGACATCACTTTAAGTCAGTCTTGGGTCCTGTCTGTCTCTCCATTACACCCCCCCAAAAAAAACAAGGACATGAACAGTCAGTGAGGGAATAACAAATAATTAATTAATGATGAGTGATATTGTATATATTTTATAAATAAAAGGGTTTATTGTTGGTGCTGTAACAAGTGATAGCCTGCAGTGCTGTTACCGGGCTTTAAAAGACCATTGTCTTGTTTCGTTATTAACAGGTTTAGTAACTGTAATAAGACAATCCAACTCAATATCAACTGGGAACATTTTATTTTATAACTGTGTTTTACGATCATTTTTATTAAAAAGGTGCATTGTAATAAAGTCTGTATGTGGCCAAAGCAGACAATTGCTGATGTGTGTGAATTGGATGATTGAGTGTGTGGGATGGTACCTTGGTGTGTTAAGGTGTAAAACCTACCAGTCACAGCAGCCAGGCAGCCCTGATTGAACAATGCAGGATCAATGAGTTTTCTAGTTAACTTGCCTAAATAAAATGAAGTAACTCTTGATAAGCAATGATAAACAAAATTGGTATGGTCTACTTTACTTTCTTAATTAAACGTGGAAATAGTTATTTCTTGTTGTTTATTGAAGTGGGCTGGCTAACTCATTCATTATGCTTTGGAATTTCCTCTCTGGACCCCCAGAGAATGAGGCTGACAAACTAATCTAAACAAAGTCAAACAATTACACTGACGCTGTACGAACAAAACATTTCAAAGCAACATCCAGGTACCATTAAATATGAACAAAACTGCCATCTACTGGTAGTATACTGTTTTACTATACTGCTGATGACCAAAAAACCCACCATGACATTGAGCTAGATCCATCAAGGAAAAAGTATATTTCTGGTTAAGTCTTTGGTTTTTATTGCCAGTAATGAGATAGAGTGGGAGAAAGAGAAAATGCTGAGAGCACTTTATTCTTGTTTTAACCATAGAATCCTCTGTTTCTTTCTACCCTTCTGCCCATTGTGAAGGACAGTATCCTTAGCACTTTTCTGTCAAGCAGAGTGGCTATTAGGATCATGAGTGTCTAATACATTACATCAGGGCAACAAGGGTCCTTGGGCCAGTAAACAGAAGGTTGTTGGTTCTAATACTGAAGCCGACAAGGTGAAAATAAAATGCCATACATGTCCAAAACGTAACTCTACCACCATGTTTCACAGAGTTGGTAAGCTGTAATTCAGGGCAGATAGATTTTTTATTCAACCTTTCTTTCTTATTGCCATCTCTGGTACAGGTACATTTTCAACTCATTACTCCATAAGACATTCAGTTTCAGAAGTCTAAAAGCCCTTTCAGTTACATTTTAGCCAACTGTACCCTGGCCAATCTTCTGTGTTTTCATGACACACATCTACGCCTTTCTCCAGGAGAGTGTTACTAATTAGTTGGACTGAAAGTGTTCTTCTGTCATCCCCTGTATTGGTTTTCCTTGGTCAACCTAGTCATTTGCCATTGTTAAGCTTACCAGTGCCTTATTTTGTCTTAATATAGCAAACAGCTGATTTTGCGACTCCTAATGTGTTGGCTAGGCCTCTAATCGATTTATTCTTATTCATCTGATGGCAAGTAACAAACTCCAAAAACAAATGCAAAGGCTAGAATTACGATTAGACATTCAGAGGTTTTTTGTGCATGCACTAACAAGGCAGGCACACACTTGCTTAATAATAAACAGCTTTGGAGCCAGTTGTCCAAATACCTTTTATATTACTAAATACTTGTTATGCTGTAATTTCTAAATTGTGAATTTGATATGGATGAAAATTAAAGCAGACGGTATCCACATTAACCCCATAGTGTCATTGTATCATTTCACATTAAACGTGCTGGAACAGAGTCCCAAAATCAGTGTGTCACCGATCAAATACTTTTGGGGTTCTGTATATAAAAGTGCAGTTGTTATGCAGTGTACTGCCATTGGTGCTGTTAGACTGACCACTGACCCTGCATTCCACGCGGGGCTAGGGTAGCAATGACCTGAGCATTATCGATCTTTAGCTAGATTCTGAAACGTTTGTATTTTAAGTATGAATTGCAAGATCCCTAAGGACCGCGGTTGGCACATTAATGGTATATGTTCACGTGTTCTTTTTCCAAGTATCTAGCAAACAGAGCTAGCATTGGCCAATTCCCTGCTCGTACTAAAACTACACGTTGAAGCAGGTCTGAGAGATAGGAAAACGAAAGTAGACAAGTTTCGGTTTCCAAATCCACACGTCAACAGGACCCTATAAATTCCCAGTACCGAGCAATCGACACAACACAAAAGGATTCGTCCAGCAACAGTACTTATAGTTCTTTGTTCTTAAACTTTCTTGAGCATTTGTTCTTCCAAACTGACGACCATGAGTACAGGTAGGCATTTCAGAAATGCTTTTATTTTTGTCTTTATGTAGGCTATTTTGTTTTTGTAGATCTGTGTAATTAGTCCTGTCATTTCTGGAAATTAATATAATAAACATCTGCGGTATATTTATGCTTTAACATTCAGAGTCTGTGGATAAAGATCGGGGTAAACTGAGTCGAGATTTTGCTAAAACAGCTGGATTCATGGTGCGGCAGGAGCCAATATCAGAGGCAGCTGCACCTCTGGACTAACCTAGGCTTCCCTGCACCACATTCTGACCAGATGTGACTTTGTTTTTGTTTTGTGTCTGGGTGGTGTGTGCGTGCATCATGCTGCTTGTGTGTGTGTTGCCTAGATTGGACGCCCAGCCAATGGCTAGATTGTTTTGAGGACATGGTGGAAGAGGACCTGGACAGAAGTGACAAGTGGACTTTACATTTCAACTACAGTCTGACCGAAACACTCTCCAAGGAAGAGAGGAGGAGAGGATGGAAAATACACAGCCACTGTGCTTATGGACAGTATGTTTTTCTCTATGATGGTTTTACACATTTTCTGTTTAAGCCTGTGATCTTTTGCCCGAACTTGTCCTGACCCAACAATAAACACCTCAGGTTTAGTAGATTGTGTTACAGGTCTATTGTGGAAAAAAGACAATGTCTAAAACACAATTGGAACTCGGAATGACGTGCTTTTAGTAAAATACACTCTCTCCTGTTATCTCTCCCACGCGTCCTTGTCAACCTCTTGTCAGGTTCCAGTGTGTTGACTGTTCCAAGACGTGGGGGTCTGCTCGGGTGGTGTTAGTGTTCAGGTACCGCCTGCGGGATGAGACAGCTCGGGGGACGGTGCTAATGCGGCCATTCGGCCAGGCATGCCGACGCTGCCGGGAGGGAGTTTTGAACTTCCTGGCTTTACCCAAAACGAGGTGGAGGAGGCACTTCTGCGGCTGTTTGGAAAGATTAAGAAGAACTGTTATGGGGAGGAAGAAGAGGAAGATGAGGAAGATGAGGAGGAAGGATCAGAAGGATCAGAAAAGGTCTGGACAAAGCCTCACGAGAAAGCTCTGTGTGAAGCCTGTAGACTGGGCATCTGTTGTGATGAGGGTTAAAGGGTAAACAGAGAGTGAGAGGAGAGAGAGTGTATAGCCTGTGAGTGAGTGTGTGAGAGACAGAGGGTGAATGTGTTGTAAAAACATGAAAAACAGCATTATATATATTATTTTCCTATGAACTCAAGTAAATACTCTACATGTATCCTAATTTAAAGTACTTTCTTTTAGCAAAACAATGGATTTTCTTTTTTTAAATGTAATTACAAGGATAAATTCTTATTCATAACTTCTTTATATCTTGGTGTTGTAAAATAAATTAAATGGACAAACGCTGATGTGCTTTGAGTGTTTCTTCTACTACCACCTATCCTACTACTTATACATTTAGCAAATTTTAAGTAATAAAATCCTCCACAAAACACTGTGGGTAGCTTAACGGTAAGTGACCAGTAACTGAAATATTGCTAGATGCAAACCCAGAGCTGGGTTAGTCATGTTCTCAAGTAATGTTTTCGATGGAATGCAGATTTCTTCCCATAGCTTGATATAACGTGACCCTGTCAGTGTGTTTGTGTGTTAGCGTTATTGTCTTTGAATAAGATTTTTATCAGTAGTGTGAAAGCAGTCTTTTAGCTTACGAAAGTCCTCCCCAGTTCATTTCCGCATTGTTTTTGACAGACTGTTTTGTGGTTGTCTTGTATGCAGGAATGAGTTGGAGCATCACAAGGTCTGAGTTCCAACGGGGGGGGGGGGGGGGGGGGCAATGCATGCCCCTTTAATAGGGTTTTAGGCAATCCAACAGCTGTCTTTGTTGTCTAGAACATTTTACCAGTCGCCTTTGGGAAGATCTTGTTTAATTAAGCTTTTGAGGTTGAAATCTCCCATTATAGTCTCTGTAGAATTGAGATTTTGTGTGTGTAAGTGTATTTGGCCTGAACTGTGGTTCTGTGGCGATGCAGGCCCTTGGAGAAATGTAAAACTCCAGATAAAATAACTAAGTGATCTAAGGGTTTGCGGTGTATGAAAATGAATTCCAGTTCAACGGAGCTGAATTAAGACAGGGTGACGTCCGCACACGCCTTGATTTGCATAAAGACACACCTACCGCCTTTGAATTTGTTGAAGTTAAAGGCTCTGTAGTTCCAGTGCAGTCACAATGTTGGGAGTTAAATAGTCTGGATTCAGTGCAGCAGAGGTATCAGTGAGAGAGAAGTCCTTATTTGTATTGACACAATTTAGGACAAACGGTTGGTAATGTGTCCTAAATTGTTCCGTAGAGCATTCCATTGATTCTTTTGGTGTTCCAAAGTTAAAAAACAAACACGTGAGCAGTGTATGGAACGCTATGTGGCTGCCACTGGGAGGAGCATAAGGTGGGGGAAATCAACTGTCTTGGCGGATGTGGACAAAGATAGACCAGGTTGAGAGTGGAATAGTCATCTAGGGGCTTTCTGACCTTTAGGGGCATGAATGAGGGCTGGGCTGGGCCTTGTTCTGGGGCTATAAGGCTCTCTGAGTAGGCTTCATGTATAGCTTGACTACATCTGCTCTACTTAGGAGCGATATGTACATTATCATGTTTATTTTGTTGTCTAGTATTGTGGCCTGTGAGGTAGAACAATTTCTTTAAGTACTTTCTATATTCCCAATAGCCAAGTTCAGCTGTTTACTGCTGACATAACGTTCTGTAGGCTGACTGGCCAACAGACCAACTTAATTTAAGGGGCAATTTTAAATCACTGCCAGAATAGAAAGGGAGTGGTTTCACATCTCCTAGGCTCGCTTTGATTTGTGTGAGGACTAAATCCTCCTTAGTTTTTTCAGTGGCAGCTGGAAGCAGCATTCTTGTCAAGCAACAGTGCTGTTGCCTAAAACAAAAGCTGTTGCCTGAAACAAAGACTGTTTCCTTAAACAAAGATGTTTCTGCTGAGCTGTTCGGCTAAGACAGGGAGGAAGTGGCTCTCTCTCATCCTTTAGTATCTTATCATGGCTTATTTAAAAGATAACAATGCTACACTATCCTTTGTGTCACCAAGGCTCTGCCCAAGCTTACACACTGTCGCTGTGCTCACCTGATCTGTACATTGTCTTTGACATTGTGAACATTCTGGGGACATGTCGTCTCACGTGTGAACTACTGCAATTCTCTGTTGGTAGGGTTTCCTGCATGTGCCACCAAAACCCTGCAATTTATGGAGAATTAAGCTGCAAACACTACAAAACCACAGTGCATGCCTACAAGTTCAGTAAGAACGCCATACCAGGCAAAGATTAAACCTGAAATCCATTCCCCAGCAATTATTAATGTCTGCTATGAAGTTGAATGAGATTTTCATAATTGTTTTCCGAAAACATTAGAGACAGAAAACCACTAGCATCCAGATTTTGACATACAATCATGTTTAAGTTGTCAGTGACCAGTGACAACTTGTGCTGCGCATGCTTATGATGCATCTCTTCCTGGCAGCACCAAAACCATCAACAGAATCAGCAGCGCATCATTACCATCATCACTCAGAAGAACTGAGATTGGAGCGAATGAAATGGAAGAAAGGAAGGATGGTGAAGAGTCGAGGAGAAAAATTATGAAATAGCGGTATTCTACCGATGTGAACGTTTGGATGTACGATTGGTGACCAAGTGAATCGATGGTGTAAGTACTGATTGATATATAGATGATATATAGCTAGCTATGGCAATTATGGTTGTTAGCTAGGTACGTTAGCTAACATCGGCTAGCTAGTAGCAGCTAGTCGATGCTTTCTCAGCTGTATCATTCAGCTATTTAGACAGTTCTAGTTATGCATCTAGCTATGTAGGTAACTTTGCTAGCTATAAACATTCGGGAATATTGAATTCAGGGGAAAATACCCAAAGACTCTGTAGCTAGCTTTATGAAACCACAGCACTGTCCTTCTGCTTGCACCGGCATACGCTGACTGCACACTTGGGATTCACGTCAGCCAGATCCTTGAACGGGTGTAGCTAGCTACCTAGTTCGCTCTTCGTTTTAGTTGACCTTTGTTTTATTTATCTTAGTTAGTCATAGCTACAGTTAGTTGGTAAGAGTACGTCTATACTAGCTAGCCTGGTGCAAGCCAGACAGCACAAAACAAATCAACGAACGTTTGCAAACTTAGCAGGCTACATACATAGGAAGTGAACGAGTTTGTGAACCAGATTGTACAGCGATATACAGGCAAGTCGGACAGGCTCGCTGTTTTCTAGCTGGCTAACTACTCTTTATTTCGAGTCTGACACAAACACATAAACATGTACGGTTTTCAGGATTTCATTCGTTCTTTGAAAATGTGCTAGATATTTGTTTTGGGCTAACTTCACTATAAGACGTTTATAAACACTAGACTGTGTCTTATTAATGTTAGGAACACTTATGCACTGTGTGTCATAAACACGTCATGCCACCATTAGCCAATGGCTTTTAGAGTTGAGACCCTTTGCCAATATAAGACAGTGATTATTGCTTATCAGGATGCTGCAATGCTGTTGACATAAGAACAGGGAGAAGAGAGGAAGAAAGAGAGAAAGGCAGGGGTGTGCTAGAAGAAACTGAGGCTATGTGGATCCGACAGTAGAGCAGACAGTGTGACCTATAAACTGTCAGTGCCCCCGCCCCCCACAGACACACACACACACACACACACACACATCGTCTACGGCAGAGTTACTGGAGCAGAAAATGGAGGCACAGAGACTGTTTATAAATGATGGCATCTGTGGATCCTGATATATGCTTTATGTAGTAGACATGGTGATTAATAACAGACCTTTTCCTTAGTCAATCGGCAAGTTAGTCAATTCTGATGGCTAATTAACCACAATCTCTTCCTGTCACTCTTCAGGGTGAGGGTGTGGGACATGTCTGAATAGTGTGCTGAGAGGACAGGAGGAGGAGGAGGAGGAGGGGAAACGGAGGTGAGGACCGAGTAGCGGAGGTGACACGTTATCATCATCGAATGTTCAACTGAATATGATTTATTATTACAAGTGCTGTACTGTATTATGATAGGTGTAAGGTAGCCCACACACATGGAGTACATCAATAATGAATAACACGGGTCATTAATTTTGTTGCTTAACGCCCGTGCGACGCCCGCCTGGACGGCAGGGATGGGGAACACAGCCACTAAGTTCCGGAAGGCTCTAGTCAGCGGCGACGAGGCGTTGGCATGGCAACTGTACGAGGGCAACAGCCAGTTCAGGGAGGGGCTGGACCCCAACGCGTCCTACGGAGAGACCTACCAACACAACACGCCCCTCCACTACACCTGTCGGCACGCCATGACACGCCTGCTCAGGTAACACACACGGAGTGAGGAAGAAAGGAGGGTTGGAAGACATCTGCGTTTGTCGTCTGACTCCTGGGAGGGGACTTTGAGCCAGTGGTTTCTTTGCCCTTCACTCTTCTGTTGTATCTCTGGGTGATTACACGGGGGCAGAGGAAGCAGTTGGAAAAAGGAAAGCTAATTATGTATGTGTTTGTTAGAGGCCAGTTAGGTAATTGCGGGTCTATTTTCGGTGCCTTCCTGTCTACTAAATTACCCTTTCCTTCAGCCATCTGATGAAGTACACTCAGCCGGCTGGGCTTCGGTTGGTGTTTCAGCCTGTCATTTACATTATGCGATTATTGCTGAAGCTGTTTTTGCAATGTGATAAATGCTGTTTCTCACAGAGTCAGCAAAGGGCAGGGAGAGAAGACGGAGGCGGACGAAAAGTAGCGGGGAGGAGGAAGAGGAGAAATGGCTTAGGTGGAGGAAGAGGAGAGGGGGATGAGGGGAGGAGAAAGAGGAGAGGGGGATGAGGGGAGGAGAAATGGCTTAGGTGGAGGAAGAGGAGAGGGGGATGAGGGGAGGAGAAATGGCTTAGGTGGAGGAAGAGATGGAGACTCTAGACCACCTGATGACTGCAACCTCAGCTTTAGTTGGACTTAGTTAACTGGAATGTCTGACATCTGTCCTCCGATGAAAGTATGCTTCCTTTTCTGTAAAGACAGTGCACAATCTGTCTCTATTCCCTCTCTTATTCTCTCTCTCCCTGTCACCCCCCCCCCCCCCAGGTCATTTCTGTTCAATAAGGAGGGGAACCCCAACAAGCGCAATGTTCAGAATGAGACGTGTTTGCATGTGTTGTGTCAGGGAGCACATATCCTTCTGCTGCCAGAGGGGGCGCTGTCTCACAGACTGGCCAGACCCCAGAGAGACGAACAACGCAGAGCGGACTGTCTACAGGTAAACACACACACAATCTCTCAGAAACACACAAACGAATGTGTGAGGGGGACTAAGGATGTGTGTGTGTGTGTGTGTGTGTGTGTGTGTCTAGATGATCCTGAGCTGGACAGGGGCCAGGCTGGACAGAGGACAGTATGAGAGAGCAAACGTCAATGCTGCAGACAACAGGAACAGCACCTGTCTTCATTATGCTGCCGCTGCTGGACTGAAGAGCTGTGTGGAGGTGAGAGAGAGAGAGAGAGAGAGAGAGGCAGAGAGAGAGAGAGAGAGAGGCAGAGAGAGAGAGAGAGAGGCAGAGAGAGAGAGAGAGGCAGAGAGAGAGAGAGAGAGAGAGAGAGAGAGGCAGAGAGACTGTGCTGGATTATGTTTGTTAATGCTGAATTATGTTCATTGTTAATGTGATTTATAATTTTTTTTGTTTCCCGCATCTTTTAACTGTCCGCCTCTTCCCTCTTCCTGCTTGTGTGTCAGCTGCTGGTTCAGAGTGGGTCGGACCTGTTCGTGGAGGACGAGGAGAAGCTGACCCCATGTGACCACGCGGAGCGGCAACAGCACACACACCTGGCCCTGCGCCTCGAGGCCATGATGGTGTTTTCACAGCACGCACAAACTGACACACACACGCCCAGCAGTACATTGCGTCGTAAAGAGGTGAGCTTCACACACACACACACACACACTCTCTTTTAGGTTTGTCTCTGATAATAGCCACAGGAAGGTGTAGAATACTGATGTTTTTTTTTTTTTTTGCTGAACCGTGTTAGCAGAGCCAGGCTAAGAAGAGCGAATGTCTGACTGCCCCTTGTTAAATACCGTAGTGGTTAGAGAAGTGGATTTGTGAACTATAGGTCCCGGGTTCGTATCTCCTTGCTGGCAAAGCGAAGTACGCATTATGAATTATTCCGTATAGATGAAAACTTTGCTGGCTATAACCATTAGTATCTACATTAACCTTATACTGTATACGGTTATATTGCAGCTGTTTCTGGCATGGGATAGTTCATCTTCAGCCTCGCTAACAATTGCTAAATTCTTATGATAATTCATAGGAAGTTAGTAGATACTAGTAAGCCTATTACTGGCTAATAACCTGTTAAAACGACCAGTGGCAAAAGCAATTCACTTCGTAGATGCTATGTTGGAGTTAAACGTAATAAGAAACATTAGTCAGTTTAACACAATCCTCAATGGCTTCTAGCGACTCCTGAAACGTGTAATGCAGGTGTGTAGTGGTTAAAGACAGTGCCTCTCAAGTTCGAATCTATTGACAGCAACGACATTTATTAATTATTTCTGGTAGATGCCACGATTCTCTTGATTCTTCACTTGATATTGTCGCCTTCACTGATAGTACTGTATAAATGTCATTCACGAATGAAAGACAAAAGTATGTTGCTTTGCCATGAAAGAAAAAGAGACGTTCTTATGCCATGAAATGAAATAGCTTGTCAGACTCGCTAGCAATTGCTCAATTCTTAAGACTGTTCCAGTAAGGGTTAGTAGATACCGGTAAAGCTTATTACTGGCTAATACACTGTTAAAATGGCCAGTGGTAAACACAATACATAGCCGCTATTTGCGGTGGAGGTGAACTTAGCAAAAAACGTTAGTCAGTTTAACTGTATCAATGTCATTCACAAATGACCAATTAACTATTAAAACGGCCAGTGGCAAAAGAGGATTTGTTCAGGATATACAGACAAGAGACTGTGCTGACAGCCAGTGTACGTACAGCTCCGTGGTGTCGTGGTTAACAACACAGCCTTTCATGTGGGCGACCCGCGTTCGAATCTCGAGATTTCAACTCTTTCAATTCTGGGCCGGCTGTACCAGGCTTGCCTGGTTTCCTTGTTTTAATCTCTTTTTATAATCTGTGAAATCTTTTTTTTTTAAAGCGTTAATAACCCTGCCCCCCTTTCCAGGCCTATGAGGGCCTGAAGCTGCAGGACCTGAGGAGACTGAAGGACATGTTGATTGTGGAGACGGCAGACATGCTACAGGCTCCTCTCTTCACCGCCGAGGCTCTGCTCCGAGCACATGGTCGGTGGGATTTGTGTGTGTATCTTTTCGTTTCCTGTCGGGACAAATTCACCAGAGTGTCCTGTCATTCCATGAGAACAGGGAGCTTGTGGGTTAGGTTCAAGGTTTGGGCTAGGGGTCTTACCCTGGGATTCTGTTCCACTTCATCGTTAATTGCGCCCACTTGGCGTCCCAGGTCTCAAGCGGTCCCTGGTAAAACACAGTGGAACTGGACTGAGGTCGAGAATTCACTTCGGGGGATTTATGGTTATGGTTTGGGAAAACTGGTTTTTAAATGTACAAAACAGGTTTTTTTTGTGTGCATGTGTGTGTTTAATGTGTGTGAATATTTGTTTAGCGTTGGTGTGTGTGTCCTGTGTGTCTGGCTCTAACCCTGATCCCCGCATTGCAGACTGGGACAGGGAGAAGCTGTTGGAGGCGTGGATGAGTGACTCTGAGGGGTGTTGCCAGCGCTCTGGGGTATTAATGCCCACCCCCCCTCCCAGTGGGTACAATGCCTGGGACACCCTGCCCTCCCCCCGTACCCCCCGCTCACCTCTCACCTTCACCCTCACCTCCCCCACCGACAGCTGCCTCACCCCAGGGGAGGAAGGACTCGCTACGGTATGACGCATTACTCCCTTGTCCAAGTTGTATGTTTAAGCCCGGCACGTCCACAGATGACTGTACTGGTATCCAGGCTACAGCCTGGCTCCCGTCCAAAACTAAATCATGTGTGTCTTTATAACATCTGACCACATCACATATGTAGCTGAGAACAAAGCATTGAATAAAATGCCCGACACTTGGTTAAAAGCTTTCTGGTAGCTGACTGGACCGTCTACTTTGACATGCAACCATTGCTGCCTGCAACATTGAAGCACTGGAAGCACAGACATATTCCAGTGAATCTGTGTGTCTCTCTTCCTCCAGTGTGGAATCTGCCTCTGTTCCATCTCAGTGTTCGAGGACCCAATTGACGTGTCCTGTGGCCATGAGTTCTGCCGGGCCTGCTGGGAAGGGTAAGAATTGACCTGAACAACACGGCTCCTCAGGGAAATTCTAGGAACTACACACTAATACATTTGTGGATAGAGTGTGACAGGAAAATGCAGTAAGACAGAAACGGCAGGAGCAAGCCGTTTCACTTGACTGTGGATTGGAGAGCGATTTAACTGAATGTGAGGTGTTTCAGGTTTCTGAATGTGAAGATCCAGGAGGGAGAGGCTCATAACATCTTCTGCCCTGCCTATGACTGTTACCAGCTGGTGCCTGTTCAGGTTATAGAGAGTGTTGTCTCCCGAGAGATGGACAAACGATACCTGCAGTTCGACATCAAGGTACACATGACACCAGTGTTTCCTCTGTTGTTCCCAGGGCTACTAAGTTGATGCCCGCCACACTCAAAAATAACTTAGAAAGTTTGGGGATGGTAAAATGTAGTCTTGAGTAAACTTAAACTAACTATCACCAAAATAAAAGCCAAACACTATGGCGACACTGTTTGTAATGTTATGTAAACATTCAAGATGATTACAGTATCTGTTTTGTAACGCTGCTGAACAGTTTTTAAAGCTGTTTGTACTTTGTATCCACGGAGACGGTAGTCAACCTCCAAATCACAAATTGGGGGAAAAAAACTCCTTTCAAATGTCTGAGGCTGTAAGTGTGTGTGTGTGTATGTGTCTGTGTGCCTGCCTGCTGGCTTTCCTGTGTGTGTGTGTGTGTGTGTGTGTGGATTCCTCTCTCACTAGGCGTTCGTAGAAAACAATCCGTCCATCCGGTGGTGTCCAGCAGTGCAGTGTGAGAGAGCGGTCCGACTGACCCGACCTGGTCCAGGGGTCAACGACCTGGGATTCCCTGTGCTGCCCTCCCCTGCGGTCGACTGTGGCAAGGGCCACCTGTTCTGCTGGTACACACACACACACACACACACACACATGCAGGCCTACTGACAGACAGATAGGCACACAAACAAACGCAAACACTACCAGGTGTGTCAGTGGATGCTTTAGTCTGTGGCTCAGTGCTGTGGCCGTCAGGGCATTTTGTCAGGCGGTAATTGTCATGTAAATGACTGCCAGGCTCACTATAATTTCCCTTATTACAGGGCCATCTGGAGTTCTTGGATCCTTTTTTTGTTTTTTATTTACCTGCAAATGAATTATAATTCTTCATTGATTCGTGAAAATAGAAATATGTTTGGTTGATGTCCAAATGAGATTAGAACTGCTAATATCATCATGTTGTACTCTATTTCTCCAGCCCCATCAGTCCAGCTTTTTACAGGAGTGAGTGAGGAGTGGGGCGTTATTGTTTCAATGTCTGATTGACAACACATTCAGCAACTCCAGCCTTCATCATGCCTGTGATGCGCTCATCTATATTTAAAAAAACTAAAGAAATACATTCATGATATACAGCATTACAATGAATCTGTTATTTATGTTAGGCATTTTGGAATGGACATTAGCCAGGACAGGAAAATCATCCGCAGAAACATGTCCCACATATAGTTCACTGATATTTTACCAAAATGGAGTATAAAAGAGAAGAGAGAGAAATGCACAGAGGTGAGACGTAATGTAAGGTAATGTCAGGCCTATGAATAATGAACATGCTAAAAGGCCCTATTATTCTAAGTGAAACCCTGAACAATCTATAAATCAACAGCAAATGTTCTCGCCTAGTCTCATGGATAGAACTTTAGAGCAGCTAGCGTAACCAGTTCAAGCAATGTACATAATTATATGGTCAACACACAAACACTATAAACACTATAACACTTTTTTTAGTAGTTAAATTATGTACCAAGCACATTTTATTTATCAATTTTGGGAAAACAGAATATTGAACTCATGCTCTTCTATTAAAGGAATAGGAGCTGAGGACAAGTGACTGAGTATCTCTATTTACTCCACTCTGAAGCCTCCCAAATACAGTTGTGGCCTTAAGTACTGGCACCTGTACCCTTCATTCAATAATGGACCATTTCTTCTAGAAAACTGTTGAAATTGAAAACTCTTTTGGTGTCCACATATGTATTACGTCAGGTTGTATATTATTTGAATTAATCAGCGCCTTAAAAATCACTTTCTCTTCAAGTTCTGTTTGGCATTTAAACAAGGTCCTGGTAGTTTTCTGTTCAGTTACATCGTATTTATTAACATATTTTTTTTAACCTAAAACTATTTTTTCACCCATTTGCATTGATATCACAAGTACATGCAGGGACATTAGGTGTAACGTTTACAGTGCTGACTACCAGGCCATTAGTGACCTACAGTGTCGCTGGCTGATGGAGGCTGTTAAAGTACTAGCAACACATCCAAACTGGAGGACGTTGCTTTCAGTCAACTGTCATGTGGAATGTGAGTGCGGTAATGACTCGTAACTGGCGGTCTGGGGCTGGTATGGTCACCACTTCAGACTTATTTTCACTGTCTTTCAGTAATCATTCTCCCTCACCCTTTATGGTTGGAAAGTCCCAGCAGTGGAGAATGATGGAATGACATTCTCTCTCTATCTCCTTGCATTTCTCCCCTGCCTCCCCTCCTCTCCTCTCCCCTCTCTTTCTGTGTCTCTGTCTCATTTCAGGGAGTGTCTAGGGGAGGCTCATGAGCCTTGTGACTGTCAGACATGGAGGATGTGGCTGCAGAAAGTCTCAGAGATGAAGCCAGAAGAGTGTAAGCACACACACAAGCACACACACACACACACATACTCACACATACACACCAACATTATGTATGATAATGGTGTGCGTGTGATCGTGATGTGTGTGTGTGTGTGTAGTGGCAGGTGTATCGGAGGCGTATGAGGATGCAGCTAACTGTCTGTGGTTGCTGACCAACTCTAAACCCTGTGCCAACTGCAAGTCCCCCATACAGAAGAATGAGGGATGCAACCACATGCAGTGTGCCAAGGTACTCACACACACACACACTCACACACACCAGCGCAGTGGCTGTTTAATGACAGGCGTTCCTCTGTCTGCAGTGTAAATATGATTTCTGCTGGATCTGTCTTGAAGAGTGGAAGAAGCACAGCTCTTCAACTGGAGGTTACTACCGATGTACACGCTACGAAGTCATAACTCAGCTGGAGGAGCAGTCCAAGGAGATGACTGGAGAGGTATTCACACACACACACAGTCCAAGGAGATGACTGGAGAGGTATTCACACACACACACAGTCCAAGGAGATAACTGGAGAGGTATTCACTCACACACACAGTCCAAGGAGATGACTGGAGAGGTATTCACACTCACACACACACACAGTCCAAGGAGATGACTGGAGAGGTATTCACACACACACACACACACAGTCCAAGGAGATAACTGGAGAGGTATTCACTCACACACACACACAGTCCAAGGAGATGACTGGAGAGGTATTCACACACACACATAGTCCAAGGAGATGACTGGCGAGGTATTCAAACACACACACAGTCCAAGGAGATGACTGATGAGGTATTCACACACACACACAATCCAAGGAAATTACTGGCAAGGTATTCTCACACACACACACAGTCCAAGGAGATGACTGGTGAGGTATTCACACACACACAGTCCAAGGAAATGACTGGTGATGTGTTCACACACACACACACACACACACAGTCCAATGAGATAACTGGAGAGGGATTCGCACACACACACGTTCATACACACACTAGCACTGCAAACACCGATCCCACTGTAAATATTAAACAGCAGTGTTTGTTTTGCAGGCGGAAAAGAAGCACAGGAGTTTCCAGGAGCTGGACCGTTTCATGCACTACTACACCCGCTACAAGAACCATGAACACAGCTACAAGGTAACAAAACACCCACTGTTCTTATATTGTACATGGCTGTCTAACAGGGATGTTTTCCAACCCCCCCATCACTGTCTCTACCCACCCTGTTCCCTCCCCATGTAGTTAGAACAGAGACTGTTGAAAACCGCCAAAGAGAAGATGGAACAGCTGAGTAGAGCCTTTATTGGATGTGAGTCTCGAGCCGACCTAACTCTACCTTGTGTCTTGCCTGTATGTAGGGAGGTATCTAAGAGCTCTGCGTGTGTGTTTAGGTGAAGGCTCCCCTCCAGACACCCGGTTCATAGAAGATGGTGTGTGTGAGTTGTTGAAGACGCGTCGTGTGCTGAAGTGTTCATACCCTTATGGCTTCTTCCTCCAGCCTCACAGTACACAGAAGGAGATATTTGAGCTCATGCAGGTGGGTTCGTAACAGACGGTGGGACATGGTCTTTAACTGCCCTTTTCGCCTGTACTCTCTGAACTTTTCTTGACCTCTGTCTTTCTCTCCCCCCCTTTTCTTTTCTTCTTTCTCTCTCAGACTGATCTTGAGATGGCGGTGGAGGACTTGGCACAGAAGGTGAACCGTCCTTACCTGCGTACGCCGTGTCACAAGATCATCAGTGCCGCCTGTCTGGTACAACAGAAGAGGGAGGAGTTTCTGGCCTCCGTGGCTAGAGGAGTGGCCCCTAATGACTCACCTGAAGTACCTAGAAGGAGGTAGGTTGGAGATCAGGGAGAGAGATGGGGAGACAGAGGGGGGGCCAAAAGATAGAAATTAGCATATAGAAATGAACACAAAATGTATTTTGAGGGCACAGTGAACCAGTAGATAAAACTGAGCTGACCATTGCGTAAAAAACCAAACTCTATATTGAATGTCTTTCAGTTTCCCCGCTGGCTCATGGGACTGGGAGTACCTAGGATTCACCTCTCCTGAGGTAACCACGCTACACCAGAGACAATCATCCTCTGTGACATTTTTGCCACAGGTCCATATGTGACCGTCATGCCCTCCCTTGTCTCAACATCCACGCGACTTGACCTGTGTTATGTCCCACCTACAGGAGTATGCCGATTTCCAGAACCGGCGGAGACACAGGCCGCGCCGTAGAGGAGACATGCTGAGTTTACATAATTTGAGAAGCAACAGCAGTACTCCTGAAACCAACCAGAATGCTGAGAATACAGGTACGTACACACACACACACACACACACAGTGTACCAGTATATCCTGTATTTTTCTGACCTTTGACCCCATGTTGTTTGTGTAATAATGCGTTACAGAGGTCCTTCAGGAGAGAGTTGAGGGGAGGAGACAGCCTCTGAGGTCACTGGATGAGGACGACCCCAACATTCTTCTGGCCATCCAGCTGTCACTGCAGGACTCACGGAGGGAGAGAGAGATGGAGGGAGGGATGGGGGGAGGGATGGGGAGGAGCTCCGGTGCATTTGAGGGACCGGGGCTTGGGTCTGGACAGGGTTTGGATATAGGTCCAGTAACGGGCCAAAGAGCGGGGGGCCTCAGTAGCACTCAGGGCCCCCAAAGTGTTGGTGCTTCTCTGGGGGCCAGTGGCTCCGCCCCCCACCCGAGACCAGACCCTAACCTGTCACTCAACGCTGAGCTGTTAGAGCTCGGAGAAAGTCTGATGAGACTGGGACAAATCACCACCCCATATACCCTAGACAACGCTAATATCACTACGCCGTATAACTTAGACCACTACAACCCTGTCCACAGCTGCACTCTGGGTCAGGATCACAACTATGCTATTCTGGAACTGGACCACACCGCACCTTATACATACAGCTACGGTCGCACCGGGGACAGTAACCAGGACCACGGCATTATCAACATTCCCTTCACTCCAGAGCATGACCACAGCTGTGGTCCAAACCCAAACCGTGACCACCCGGATGTCGACACCGCCTACAGCTCTGTTCACTGCCAACCCAGACCCTACACTGACACTCCTCCTCACCCAGACCTTACAGGCTCTTCTAGCTCCAGACAAACAGGCCTTTATGCCTCCGACCCACAGCCCATGGTCAGCCTTCCCCATCACCCTGACCCGGATCAGGCCGTCTCTCGTACCCAGATTACACATCCCGACCCAAACCAGCACCAATCCTGCTCCTCCATCGTTGTCCCGGACCTTCACAGCCTGAACCCGCTCAACCTAGAGTCTCTCACCGCTGACCTTGACCCTGCAACCAACCCAGACCGGAATTCCTCTGCCACACCCCAGACCCATTCCCACTCCTCCTCAGACACCCTAGCCCCCAAGAACCCAACCACAGGTGCCCGCTCCTTCTTGCTGTCGTCCCCAGACCCAGACCTCCTGTCTCCAGTGGTCCCTCCAGGAGATCCCTTCTCACCCAATGACCCGGGCTGCCTGGAGCCCCTCGACGCCACAGCCGGAGCCCTGCTCCTTGACAATATTATGGCCTGGATCCAACACACACACCCCCAGGACAGTCCACAGAACATCGCCCTCATCCCCTCCGTTAGTTCCGAGACTGAATCGCCCCCAGAGAAAGACTCTGCGACTATTTTACCCCAAAATGGCACGGACCGAAAGAGGGATTGCCCTCCCAACTCTGAGGCCAGTTGCAGCGAAGCAGCGCTAGCTGAGCTACAGCGGGCCCAAGGGGGTGAGGCGCGGGGGGCACATGACAGCCCTGGGGATAGCCCGGAGGTTAAAAGACCCAGCACTCTGGATCTAGAGTGTCGCGGGGGTGAAGAGCGTGTGGAGTATGTAGACACAGGGTGTGGGTCGGACCTGTCCCAGGATGCAGTTGAGACGCGCTCGCACGCAAACTGTGGCGATGGCAACCTCACCCCCGCTGAAGTGGACCCAAGCTCTGCCCCCTGGCTAGTGGATGATCAGTCATCTGAAGAGTGGGATGAGCAAATTCACCTGGTGTGACAGCACATGGGACAGATGACAGCGAGAGAAAGGGATGTGGAAACTGAGATAATGACCAACAACAGATTGAGGATGAGAATATAGGGAGAGAGAAAAGAATGGAAGAGAAAATGTTGGTAGGGGAATGATTGACAGCATTATCATAGAGCGCTTAGGAAAGACGTAGGGAGGGAGAGCACTTAGAGAAAACGTACTACATTAAACATGGGGTGTCCACTAAATGTAGCTTGCTGGGCAGAGGAAGTGTATGTGTGCCCCAGGTCCATTCAGGTCATGCAGTTGCCTGATTTAATGACAGATGTTGTGTGTTCAAATACAATAATGTATGAGTGATTTTATCTTCCATAACCATTTCACTACTGATGGACAGGCTGCTTGTATGCGGCTGTCTGAGAGTAACACCAGGGCAGGTTTGTGTTTGTTTTTATTTAACTGTTATCCAGTTTAGAACCCTTGAGAGATGGATAAGAGGGTTTGTGACATGGTCAATTTTTAGAAACATTGTCCACAACTGAGGTGATTTGTGTGCCTTCATTTTCGATAGTTCTTTTTATTGACAATCGTCTTTTTGTTGATGCAGATAATATTATTACTACTTTTGTGTTTTTTGTTCTTTTTCTTTTGTTTGTGTGGGGGGTTTACATGGTTTCTTTTTTAGATGGGTTCATGGACGCAGCTGTGGTCTGAAGCCATATGTCTGAGTAGGAGAGCAGATCGAGCTTCTAGTCCTCCCTGTCTATGTAATCTGATTAATTATGATCTGAAAGTAGGACTAAACTGATCTTAGAAAAGTTCTACTCCAAGACACGTCATCCTTATAGCACCAAGCCTTTGATTAGGTACGGGACAGGAGGCCTTGTGTTGGTGTGATGGATACAGTATGCACTGGTAGACAGACAATGTACGAGAGATGAATCTGCTGTATACAAGGAAAGAGATTTTAATAAAATGTCTGAAATCGTATTTCTGTAATTCTAATGAACTATGTTGCTCTACTTCAGGGCTGTTCAACTCCGGTACTGGAGGGCCAAAACACTTCTAGTTTACATCCTCTCTTTAATAGCAGGATGTGTTGTTTTGCCCTGAGGTTATAGAAAACATGAACGTGTAGTTTGGATTCAAAGTCTTAATTTTTTTGTACAAAATCACTGTTTTAAGTTGAGATAATTGTTAAGCCCGACTTTGTTCACAATAAAAAAAAATGTTGTTTTGTATTTTTTGGGTTATCTGATTTTAGGTTCTAAGGCCAGTGGCTGTGTCATGTTTTCTAACCCATGCATCATATTTTTATATTACTGTACCCTGGAAACCATAAACCTTCATGTTATTTACACTTTCTTAGAAGATACTTGATACCTTCCCAGTCCATATAAATGACAGCAACATGTGATGTGTGGCCAAGGAATGATAGTATCAGTAAAAGGTTTACTTTTAAATGTTTATGTTATTTAGGCATGTACTTAAGCAATAAGGGACAAGGGATGTAGTAACCAGTAATAATCAATATACAACGCTCCTACAATGTTATGTTATTTTTATGCACAAAGCAACATGGAGGGCCTGGATACAACCCCTTTTCTCAGTGGTATATTGGAAATCCTGAATGATGATAGTGGTATATGAGACCATATTGCACAAATATGACATCACATCAGTTTTTACTGATATAATTGCTTTGGTAACTGGTTCATAACAGCAATAAAGCATTTTGAGGTGGTTGTAATATATTGCCAATATACTGCAACTAAGCACTATGTCTAGGCACTCCACAGTGCGTTGTACCTAAGAACAACTCTTGGCGTTGGTATATTGGCCATATACCACACCCTCTCCTGCCTTGTTGTATACATGCATTACTGCTACTGAAAACTGGTTACCAATCTAATTAGAACAGTAAACCGCTTTTTGTCTTCTATCTTGCTACTGTATAATGCTTTGAATAAGGGAGTTGTACAGCCTCATCACAAAACCATCCAATTGTAGCTAAAAAAAAAAAGGTCTGCTACTGTTTTATTGATGCATTTTGTTTATACTGTTTTAGTTAGGCATTTTGTTTTATTTGTTGCATAAACCGGTATCAGCCACTAGAGGGGCTTTTTTTTAATGCTTTTTGTGAATTCCTTTTTGCGATTTCCGGGTTCTGTCGTTTTTGTATGACGTTGGTGTTCCTGCGACGAAAACGTATTTCATTCAACAGCGGCGGCCTGTGATTTCACTTGAACGCTGTAATTTTTCTGTCTTTGGTGGAGGATTTGTCTTTGCAATCCATCACCATCATGAAACTCGTAAGGTAAGAATAATAAAGAACATATCTGAGTTCTTATGCGTCCATGAATATACAAAAAATATGGGTTTAACTTGCTGGATGGGTTTAGATATGGAGTGTAGGCTTTGAAGTAGAATTCGGAGGCGGGAAGAAGCTAACTGAGCTTGAATGAATGTATAAGATGCGTGCCAATATCCTATTCATTCTGACTTCGCTATCTTTTGTTTAAACAATTACAAAATATGTAGTCCCGAAAAATCATCGGAGAAATAGGATTAACTGCCGCTGAGAACTATATTTTTGCCCAGTTACTCTGTATTGAATGCTGTTGTTATTTGCTAGCCACCAAATGCTAATTTGGTATTGGCTAACAGATCACTGTGCAGACTGGGCCCTATCTGGTTTACTACAACAATAATAGACCTGCATTGTGTTTTCCTCTTGCGTTAATTTTTGCTTTCATATATTCTGGTCGGTTATTCTCGTTTGTTTTTGGACATTTTAGACAACAAAATATTGCAACGTTAACGAACACCCCGTTGTCTGTCGGAATTGTTTACTGCAGGGCCTATGTGAGGACAACCTGGAAAGCAAATGTGTACTGTAATTCTGTTAACTCACAAACAAGATAAGCAACTATTCGTATAACATTACTTGATATCATAATGCTTTCTCTCCTGTAGATTTTTGATGAAACTCAGCCATGAAACTGTGACCATTGAGTTGAAAAATGGAACCCAGGTCCATGGAACAATCACAGGTAAGACCCCCGTAGCTGACAATTACTACACCGCCAATTAACCACTGTTTACTAGTGTTGACCTAAATGTTATCAACAGCTACACATTCTGGTTTAAATGCAGGTTATTCTTTGGTTACTAGAATGTCATTTTGGATGAAGTGTTATGTGATAAAGGATCTACAGTTAGGGCTGCAACATATGGCAAAAAAAAGATTTATCACGATTTCTTTGACAAATATTGCAATTATGATTTGTGATTTTCGAACATGATGTAAACAGTGTAGATTATGTAGACTATGATACCTATCTATTAAACTGAATATAATTTAGTTCTAGTGTTTTTAGTTTTCACTTACAGCCTGTGTCAAAACATTGAACTATGGTTTGTTTAACTACTCATTTAATGCAATGGCGTTTGCTGCATTTGCTATATTGGTTGCTGTTGCCATAGCTAGTTAGACAACATTTTGCAATTCTTGATGTATACTTGCAACCATATTAAGTATTTTTGTAGGCACTAACGTTGAAGCCGAAGCTTTTAATAACCATGCTGTTGTGTATATGGGAGTATCTTGGCGCCACTCACTAGCTTGAAGCAGGTGTATTTGCTGGCGGTTGCAGTGTTAACTCAAACTAATATTAAAAAACCAAGTATTTCAACAAAATGACTTAGTAATCTCCAAAAATACCTACATCATCCGCAAGAAAAACTATGGAAGTTGGCAGGTTGGATATTGTACATGTCAATATTGCAATTTTGATTAATTATGCAGCCCCATCTACAGTTTGTATTGATTGTGGTGCAACTCCATTGGTGTTAGGTGTAACCTTCTGTGTGACCAGTGTATAGGCATGGCAAAGGGAGAGCCAGGACTCTGGCTGGGAGAGGCAACTTAGAGGGCCCACAACAGTCTGAATTCATCATGAAGGGGCTGCGTTGACTGGCGTGCCCAGATGCCCATCTTCCACAATTGTTTTGCATTGTGTAGTTAACTTCTTGCAATTTTTCACATTTTGCCAGTTAAGATTTAGCCATTTTACAACACATTATGCAATTCTGCACTGGCATAAGTGACTAATAAGACCAATTGAGTGAGAAGTGATTACTAGTTTTTTAGATGTTGGTTGCTCCAATTAACAAAAATATAAATACAACTTGCCAAAACCTGATTGATTTCTAGACTCAAAGTTCATGGAAGGAAATAATTAGATTTATTAGACCCCATTTCATTTCGAATGACTTGTGGAATGTGTGCGTGATCTTTTATTTCAGCCCAACTTTGTGTTGCTTCCAATATTGTCCTGCGCTGAATAACATGACAGTCAAAAAAAACGTATAGCAAACAAAGGCAAATCGAGTGACCATAATGGGAATACTGGTGCACGACCACATTTTGGAAAGCTTTGTCAGTAACCTTTGAATAGGGCGGCGCCGTAACAGTGTGCATGGTCTGTCACATTGTGTAATGACACTAACAGTGGTGATTGACCCTGTCCCAGGTGTGGATGTGAGTATGAACACCCACCTGAAGGCGGTGAGAATGACTCTGAAGAACCGGGAGCCCACCCAGCTGGAGAGCCTTAGTATCCGTGGCAACAACATTAGATACTTCATTCTGCCGGACAGCCTGCCCCTGGACACTCTGCTGGTGGACATAGAACCCAAGGTCAAATCCAAGAAGCGAGAGGCTGGTGAGTACACACACACACAGAGAGCAGAGACATGGGGAGGCCGGTCAGCGGCTTGAGATCTGGGTCGGAACAGGCCCCTTTCAAAGATTTCGCTCAGGAAGAGAAACAACCTATATGAACAAAATGTATATTAAAAAAAACATGGATTCCCCCCTGGTCACGTTTAGACGTTGAAGGCCAAATGTTTCTATTTGGCTCTTTGAGAATCAAGCATTTGGATATTTTAATACTTGTCTGTTATTGTTCTGTAATTAACGTTGCATGTTCACACTAGTACTCCCCATTTGAAAGTGTCTTGATTATTTTCACTACAGATTAACCTAACACTACAGATTAACCTAACACTACAGATTCTGTCTCCCATCGATGAGCTTTGAAACAAGTCTTTAGGACATGAGTGAGAGGCATTTGTGACTCATAACTAATCTTTCTCTCATCCTTTTCCAACCCCTTACCTCCATATTATTTCAGTTGCTGGGCGTGGTCGGGGCAGAGGAAGAGGGCGTGGCAGAGGTAGGGGCAGGGGCAGAGGAGGGCCCAGGAGATGATTGCCGTAATGACACAGCTGTCAGTCATGTCCTACTGTTTGTACAGCAATGTTTTTTGTCACTTTTTCTCAGAAACATTTGTGAATCTCAGTGCAGGTTTTTGTTTTTCTTATTTTGTACATTAAAGATGTTCTACGTGAACAACCAATTGTCTGTGTGCTTTGCCTGTTTTTGCTTTGTTGTGTGAAGTTGGTCCAAATGACTTGATTGGCTCCGTTGACAGAAACCAGATTTATTTATTTAACCAGAGTTATTTTTAACTGCCAAATGCAGGGTTAGTGTTTAACTGCATTTGGCAGTTAAAGGGGATTCTGGTGTTTAGGCATCTTCAATTTAGTGTTCTTTTCATCTGATTGGTTGTGGGGACTCTTTCTGACATTTTTTACATTTGCTACATTGTTGAAGATGCAGTCCAGTCACATAATCATCCATCTGATAATTATTTTTTTCTTCAATAATACCAAAAGTTAATTGGTTTAGACCAGTGATTCCTGGTCCTGGGTACTCAAAGGGGTGCATGTTTTGATTTTTGCCCCAGTACTCAGTACCTGTTTTAAATGTTGCTTTACCGCTTACACACTTGATGTAATCAATCGATCATCAATTCATTGATTTGAATGGTGTGAGTGCTAGGGCAAAAACATCTACCCCTTGGGGTCCCAGGACCATGATTGGGAAACACTGGTTTAGAGTGACAACTACTTCTACCCTATTAAAACAGAACAAGACATTCCCCTCCCAACACCCTGCTGCCCACCTGAAACTGATTTTGATTGGTGGTGATTTTTGAGACAAGGTGAAGTCACTTAGAACAGTCTTTGAACGAATATTCAACCACCATTAACTTTTTATCTAAAATGAAGTGATTAATCTGGACGTGCTGTTTGAAAAATACCACAAACAGGACTTGTGTGCAAAATTTTTAATGACAAAGAAGATGGTCAAATGCAATTTTTGTTTTAGGTGAGTACCAGCTTTGAACGTTAGTGTAGTTTTAGGGTCGTTGTCTTGCTGAAACGGGAATTTCCCCCAAGTTTTGTTCCATTCACCCCTCAACCGGGACTCATATTGTCTGCCACACATGTTGCCGTTGCACCAGAACATTTTTATTTCAGGTCAGAGTTTTTAGTGGCTCTGGCTGAAGAATTTTACCATGGTCCATTGCCATTAACATGGGGCCTTACACAAAAAGATTTTATTTTGCACAAGCGGACTGTTTTCAAACATGTGACTTCTGACATTTGCTGCAACAAAGATTGTTTGATAACGGGGAAATATTTCTGTTTTATTTTTAGTAAATAAATATACATTAGTGCCATTATTTTAATACAAGTGAGAGGAAAATATCTGTTGATTCCTTTTTAGTTTGAGATGGGGTTGAAAACTTGTGAAGTCTACTGCAATCCATCCACGAGGCCATGTGTAGTTGTATGTATCACAATAGTCCCCATGGACGGTAAGAATTTATCGAATCAACCCTGGCTAAGTTTTAGCATGAATAGCCTTGTGTTTTGGGGGAAGTTGTCGTTATAGCAAATAACTTGGGTGGAGTTAAGGTTACTGGAAGTTTGCCTTCGCATTGAACGGTATATTTTAGCGTTTAACTGTTTATTAAAAGATATGCAACCAAACTGGTTTGTTCAGTACTAGGTCTTTCAATTCTGCCTTGAATTAAGAAATGCACAGATAATAAACATAATTTTAAAACGTCAATAATTTACGTTTCTAAGGATTACAAAAAATTTGTGTATGGCCGAATTATGCACTGTGACTTTAACAGACTGAGTTCCTTCTAACCAATGAGATAAGTAGGATAGTCCTGCTTGTTGCGCATTCTGAGTATTTTTGGTGAGCCGGGTCTTCTGGCGCGATTCACCTGAAAGATCCGGCTCTCGAACGACTCTTAGTTGAAAACGCTTAAAAATAAAACCAAAAACATTAAACAAAGATCAAATATTCAACGTAAGGGCAAAATTGTAACCTATGATTATTAATATGTAACATATTTGAAAATGCATTTCATATTAACTGCTTTTGTTTGACTGAAATTACCCTAATGGAAAAATGCTAGTGGAACACAAAGGCTCCCTCCACAATTTATTGATTCTACTGTGCGGATATACAATCTTCTGTAAATATGTTTTTACTTTATCTGCAAATGGGTCTAATGGTTGCTTGAGCTTAGAAAGGAGCCAAATAAATACTTCTCCTTTACTTTCACCAATGAGATTCGGTTCCCAACGTTCACAAAGAGACGTTTAAGAGAGAATTTTGTAAGCGAACGAACCATCAGACATCAAGGGCAATGAAATACCGCTTGCTTTAACGTGTCAATAGTCTATTTTTATTTCCGTATTTTTCTTTATTTCAAAACTCTCAGTAGGGCTTCGTGGTTGTAACTTGGCTCTTATCCCAACGTTTTACTCCAGAAATATGTCAACAACAGAAGAGCACTTCATGTATTTTGCCTTCGGAAGCAATTTGTTAAAGGAGAGACTTCAGCTTGCGAACCCTTCGGCAATATTTCACTCCACCGGACGACTGAAGGTAAAAATTTCCCCATGGACCTTTTCAGAAAACTGTCATCGTCTGGTGGCGCGGAACATATATTTCTTTAGTGTACCACGTTTGTTTCGTGAGCGATCCCACCTTTTCCAGCCGCGTGGGAGTCGCGAAGAACGCAGATCGGAAGCACGAATAGCGTACCTCGTAAAGCTAACAGTGTTTCAGAATCATGTCAGGTGTGCTCAGGCTACAACAGGGGTTGCTGCCGCTCGCCTGCCTCCCGCAGCTATGAGCATATTAATTTTCCTCCTGTCCATAAAGAATGGAAAATAATGAACACGTTCCTGACGGTGAGAATACCGGCTGTGTGACAGGACACACACCCAAAGATGTAATGTTTCTCCCTTCTCAGGACTACACATTAAACTTTGGTCTGTGGGGGGAGCATATTGACAACCGTTGGCATGGAGGGGTAGCAACCATTGAGCCGAAGGAGGGGGAAGAAGTGTGGGGTGTTATCTGGAGGATGTGCAACCAACACCTAACCAGCCTAGACCAGTGAGTCTCGCACGGACACACACACTTAACCGATGGCCTCGTGTATTCTGTGGTATTTAGCTGGTGCTTCATCTCTACTTTTTCACTCTGTGTGTGTGTGTGTGTGTGTGTGTGTGTGTGTGTGTGTGTGTGTGTGTGTGTGTGTGTGTGTGTGTGTAGGCAGGAGGGGGTTGACAGGGGTATGTACTGTCCACTAGAGGTGACGGTGGAGACCAGTGACGGGACGACGCTGCTCTGTAGAACATACCAGATGAATCACTTTCACGCCTGTCTCCCTTCACCACAATACAAACAGGTCCATACGCGCGCGCACACACAGTCTCCCTTTACTTGAAAAGAATCAGGTACACACACACACCTGTCTCCTTTCACCACAATACAAACAGGTATACAAACAACAGTAACATCTAGTGAAAGGAAAATGTGTGTGTGATCCTGGTTTTCCTGTTCATGTAGGAACTAGAAAGCTTACAAGTAGAAGGCTATTTTGGGGTTCAGGGTTAAACTTATAATTAGGGTTAGGGTAAGGTGAAGGCATTAGGGGTTATGTTTCGAGTTATGCAGTTATGTTAGGTTAAACCTAGGCATTAGGTTTAGGAAAAACTGAATATTTTTTCCTGGTCCCCACAAAGATAGAAAAAAGTGTGTGTGTGTGTGTGTGTGTGTGTGGGTGTGTGTGTGAGAAAATAGGTGGTGTGTTTAGGAGCCCAGCAGAATGGTCTACCGATGCAGTATGTTAGGAAGCTAGAGGAGGTTCAGACCAACAGCTACAACGGACCTTCAATCCTGGACCAGATCTCACAGGTCATGAAGTAAACAAAGGAACAACCCTGGTCAGAAGGAGGACACGCATAAAAATTAGGGGGCCAATTTGGGATAAAGAGATATCAACAAGACTGAGATGTTGCTTTGAAGAGAGATGGGAGAAACTGTAATGTATTAATGTGGCCCTAAATTGAAATGATTTACTGCAGGAATCAATTTGTTTAATGAAAATGATTCTTTGGCTCATAAGACATTTCTGATGGATACAGTAGTATTACAAATATGTACATATGTAACAGATTCTACATGATTGAAATTTAATTTTGTTATCCACAAATGACAAACATACAACTGTGATGTAGTAACATTGTGTTACTGTGCAGGTTCTGGAGTTGATTTGTGCTTTATTTTTCTCAAAGAATACAAGCTCTTGTGCAAAGTATCTTAGTGACACTTAATCAAAGTTTTTGGTTTTGTATAATACCATCACATTGATTTTACACAATCACAAAAATAAAACAAGGAGCCAACAAAGATCAACAGAATGTGATTTCATAATTGACATAAATAAGTGTTTAAATGAGAAATTAGCAGCATGTTCTTGTCACAGCACTTGAAGGCCTAGAAACTGCATGTCACAGCACAGGCCAAGAAACCGCATGCATTCCTACAGAAGGGACTTGCTGTCTGAATCCCCTGTCATCCCACAGCATCACAGCTGAGGATCAAGCCACATTCACCCCCTCCAGATGACCACACCCCTACCCACTAAACACTAGTGTAGATCGGAGAAAATTAGATCATTGCAGGCAGCATGTAAGTCTTGCAGGTTGTCCACCCACCAGTGCGTCTCGCCATTATGACATCATCACTCTGAGGTGACATCTGTGTTTTATCTGAGCAGCGTCGGACGTTATCAGTCGAGGCTTGACTGTATGTGCTGTTTAAGTTGTCCACGGACACTCGGAAGACCTTTTTCTGTCCTGGCACGTCCACCACATTGGAAGTTTGTGGCCTCCAAAAGTGTTTTGAGGGTGTTCTCTCATTCTGTCTTCGTAGGCTACACGTCCCAAGCTTGTGTGATTCTTCTTCAAGCACTTGTCAGACAGATATAGGTAGATTAACAGACCAGCAGGTCAAGCGTAGATGTACAGTACCAGTGAATAGTTTGGACATGCCTACTTATTCACAGGTATTTCTTAATTTTTATACTATTTCCCACATTGTAGAAAAATAGTGAAGACATGAAATTACTTTGAATCATGTAGCAACCAAAAAAAAGGGCTTAAATCAAAATACATCTATATTTTAGATTCTTCAAAGTATCCACCCTTTGCCTTGATGACAGGTTTGCACTCTTTGCTTTGTCTGAACATGCTTCATGGGGTAGTTACCTGGAATGCATTTCAAATAACGTATGCCTTGTTAAAAGTTCATTTGTAGAATTTATTTCCTTAATGAGTTAGGGTGGGTATACAGAACATCATTATGTTTGTACTGTAGTAGTCCCTATGTCAAGAGCAGCTCAAATAACCACAGAGAAACGACAGTCCATCATTACTTTAAGGCATGAAGGTCAGTCAAGCCGGAAAATGTCAAGAACTTTGAACGTTTCTTCAAGTGCATTCACAAAAACCATCACCCGCTGTAATGAAAATGGTCCTTTTGAGGACCACCACAGGAAAGGAAGACCCAGATTTACATCTGCTGCAGAGGATAGGCATTAGTTACCAGCCTCAAATCTACAATTAACTGCACTACAGATTGCATCCCAAATAAATGCTTCACAGAGTTCAAGTAACAGACATCTCAACATCAAGTGTTCAGGGTAGAGTCCGTGAATCAGGCCTTTATTGAACTGTTGCAAAGAAACCACTACTGAAGAACAAACAGAGACCTGCTTGGGCCAAGAAATATGAGAAATGGACGTTAAGCCGGTGGAAATCTTTCCTTTGCTCTGATGAGTCCAAATGTAAGATATTTGGTTCCAACCGCCGTGTATTTGTGAGACGCAGAGTGGCTGAAGGGATGATCTAAACACGGGTGCCTCTGTGTGAAGCACAGAGGAGGAGGTGTGAGGGTCCTTGGTGACACTGTGATTCCAAGCTGTGTGAGAGCTATTTGACCAAGAAGGAGAGTAAAGGTGCTGGATCAGATGACCTGGCCTCCAGAATCACCCAACCTCAACCCAATTGAGATGGTTTATGATGAGTTGGTCTGCAGAGTGAAGGAAAATCAGCCAACAAGTGCTCAGCGTATGCAGGAGCATTTCCAGTGACTACATCATGACACTGGTTGAGGGAAAGCCAAGAGTTTTCTAAGCTGTCATAAAGGCAAAGAGGGTCTACTTGGAAGACTACAAGATTAAATGTATTTTGACCTGTTTAATTTTTTTGGGGGTTACTACATGATTCTATACGTTTTATTTTATAGCTGATGTATTTACTATTATTCTACTGTGTGGAATATTTTTTTAAATAAACAGAAATACCCTTGAGTGAGTAGGTGTCCCAACTTTTGACTGGTACTGTAGGTACAGATTCAGCATGTCATGAAGACGTAGATCTGGATGAAGTAGATAGATAGTTGACATGCTGTGGATATCTGAGCCCTTAGTCTGAAGGATGCTCCGGACACGAACGATTCACCTCAAACCACTCCTCTATACACCTGAGTGAAAGAGTGGGGATAGGTTGTTACAGCTGTGTGTGTGTGTGTCTGTGTGTCTCTGTGTGTGTGTGTGTGTGTTTACTTACCCTTTGTGGTAGATACAGAGGCAGGGCAATCTACCAATGGTGTCTCCCTGCTCCATCTCATCTAGACAGATGGCACACTCCCCACTATCTTTTGCCAGAATGTCCTCTGTAGGGACACACCCCACGTCACCACAATGCTAACCGATCAGAACGCATCCTGAACTAGCAGAGTTAGTTGAGTCCATGAACACAGACACACGCACACAAACACACAGACACTTACCGTTGTAGGAGATCCGCGGCTTCGTTAGACACATGATCAAGTGAACCTCCATTTCATCTGACGCGACAAACTTACTGCAGACAGGACAGTGGAAGCCTGGAAAATATAGAGTAGGACATGGCAGCACGCGCACACACACACATCCACAAGCCTCTTTTTCGCTGCCTCTCTCTCGCTATTTTGTTACAAACCTTGTGTGGTTGTGGCAAGACAAGGATAGAGCAACTTGGAGACTCTTTAGGGAAATACGCGAGCAACAAATTGAACAGCCCTGTCATTTTTTTCCGATGTATTTTCATACATAAAGTTGTCTATATAAAGTGTATAGTTAAGCTGAACAAAGCTAAATTACAACAGTTGGCTATGTTCTTCCTCTACCTCAAACCCGCTCAACAATCTCATGTGGAGGCATGGAGGTGTGTCGTGTGCCGAGAAACTCATCCAACTGACAGTAAAATAACAGGTATTTCTGCCACTACCACTCAAGTCTATTATTTTTACTTGGGCAATAACCATATTTTATCACTGTTTTTCCCCCCAGAGGAATGACCGACTTGGGCCATGTTATTTGTTGTCAGTAAATAGCATTTCCCTTCACACAGCAATTCCCAAGTGGGCGTCTCTCCAGAAAGTAGCGTGGGCTACCTCGGAAGGCTGCGGCTCAAGAGTCATTTTTGTTTATTTATACTATAAAAATGTATTTGGCTCAAGTGTTCTTCGATGCATTTCTGGGAAAATACGGTTATGTAAAAACAGAAAATATGGTAATGAGTGTGTATTACTGTGCGTGTCTGTGTATTTCTGTGTGTCTGTATGCGCTTGCTTGCCTCGCACACTGTCAGACACATCAGAATGGAACATAAAGCCAGGAGTTTCTCCTGACACAGTGTGTGTGTGTGTGTGTGTGTGTGCGTGTGTGTGTGTGTGTGTGAGAGAGAGAAAGACATAGCAAGGAGGAAGTAAATGCTTATCTGCTGGCCTAAATGTACTCCTCTCGCCTCACACAGGGAGGGTGTGTGTTTCACAAGGAAAAAGGAGCATGTGACTGACTATGTAAGAGTCTTGTTTTGTTATCTTTTATTTTCTAATCTGCCTATTGAAAGGGAAGAGGGATTAGAACAGCAGTTTCCTTGTGGAATAAGATATCATGTCAACAGACAGAACCAGCAGATATCATGTCCAAAATACACAGATTTGACCCTAAAGCAATTGGAACTTTTACTCTAAATCCAACAATTAAACTGAAAATAGCCCTTTTCCTAGGTCCCCACAAGTCTAGTAAAACCCTATATACATGTTAGCCTACCTCCCAGTAGGTGAGGGGAAAGGTGAAGTGGTAGCGAGCCAACCATCAGCCGGTGTTCTCTCTCTGCATCTCTGTCGGTCACCTCCAGGTCCAAATCGCTTCCAATCACCTCCAGTCTGTTCCGACGGCCCTGGGGGATATTCACCCTAGCCTGGTTGAACACACACACACACACAACGTGAAAACACCGTGGATGGCTGTGAGTATGCCACAGGCATACCTGACCGGAGTTTGTACCCCTTGCGGCACAAGGATGTTAGTCCTGTGAACTTGGCATTAGCTTGGGGATCTAACCCAGCTCTTCAGTTCTCCAGCAGTGTTTCACTCACACAAACCTGGTGGTAGGTGCTGGGCTGGTTCCCTCCGGTGTAGTGAATTTGGGGGCCACCTGGTCCGACTGTGTATCTGAACCCGGCGTTAGTGCTGCTTCCAGAGGGGTCGACTGGGCTAGAATACGCCCGGGTACGACTCTCGGCCACGGGGCTACTCTGCCTGACACCCATGGTGTCTCCTCCCCTGTGTAGGTGCCCCACAGGTTTTAAGTCTATTTGCTCTATGAAACAGAACAGACCTAGTATGTCCTCTTCACTCTCATTAATCCTTTCAAAAGTCCATCCAGGGACAGGTGTTTACAATTGTTCTAGGCAAAAGTTCTGATAATTGTAAATAATATGTTTTAATGTGCTTATATCTGTCTTGATTCAAATAAACCATTAATAGCCTGGAAAAAATGCAGAAACTCGATGTCATACGAGAGACCGAGAGCGCATGACAGCGTCCAGTCCAGCAGTTCCGTTGACTGGCAAAACAGAGAAACCGCAAAATAAATAAAAGTTGTTTGAAAAGTTAAAGTAATATCCAATACAATAACAGACTGATTCTCGACGGACAGCATTCACCGCCAACTTGCTTCATTTTCCAGTTCAAAGTTTATTGGTGCGTCGCGGCATTATTCCAATGTTCCATGCGCTATAGGTCATGGGCAGTTTGCCGCACAACAACTTCGTCACCGTTACAGTCCGACTTCTGTAACTAAATGCACTTGATGAATAATTCTCGATTAGACTTCAAATCTTACGTTAGTGGGGGAAAAAAGCGTCGCTAAGAGCTCAACCTGCTCTGCTGTGGTCTAGTCTGCTGACTGTGATTGTTGACGACAGAAACAGGGATTGCCCTAATGCCCTCCTCCTGTGTGTGTGTGTGTGTTTTTGTGTGTGTGTTTCTGTGTGTGTGTGTGTGTGTGTGTGTTAGGTCAAGTGACGTCAAACCCATGAATAACATCAACAGTTCCATGGACACAGATTAGGCTAGGCCTATAGCAGGTGTTTATAACAAGTCAGATAATTGTCACATGTAGGCCTGTTATAGACAAGGGAGGTTCAGGGTTAAACGCCCTTCTGTAATTCCCACAAAACACCACTCCATGTAACAAAAAACACTCTAGAGACTTAATCAAATAAAAATGGAATCTTTCTCATCTCAACATCTTAAAGTCACTCCAAGAAAAGGCTGAGGTACAGTTACCTAATATTTTGTAACTGAGGATGAGGTTATTTTACACAACCCTGTTTCCAAAGAAGTTGGGACGCTGTGTAAAATGTCAAGAAAAACAGAATGCAATGATGTGCAAATCATTTAAACCCTATATTCAATAGAAAATAGTACAAAGAAAACATATCAAATGTTGAAACTGAGACATTGTAGTGTTTCTTGAAAAATATATGCCCACTTTGAATTTGATGCCAGCAGCATGTTTTATCACACAACTAATTAGGTCAATACACAACAGGTCAGTAACAATACTGGGTATTAAAAGATCATTCCAGAGTTGATGAGTCTTTCAGAAGTAAAGATGGGGAGGGGTTCACCACTCTGTGAAAGACTGCACAGGCAAACAGTGCTACAATTTAAGAATAAGAATGTTTCTCAACGTAAAATTGGAAAGAGTTTGGGGATCTCATCATCCACAGTACCAAAAATCATTAAAATATTCAGAGAATCCAGAGTGAGTGTACTCTGCATGCAAGGGACACTTTGAAAACCAATATTGGATGATTGTGATCTTTGGGCCCTCAGGCGGCACTGCTTTAAAAACAGTCATGATTCTGTAGTGGAAATCATTACATGGGCTCAGGAACGCTTCAGAAAACCTGTGAACACAGTATGTTGCTGCATCCACAAATGCATGATAAAACTCTACAATGCAAAGAAGAAACCAGATATAAACAAGATCCAGAACCACTGCCACCTTCTCTGGACCCAAGCCGGTTTAAGATGGACTGAGGCGAAGTTGAAAACTGTCCTGTTATCTGACAAATCAAAATGTGAAAATCTTTATCAGTGCACAGTTCGAAAGCCAGCATCCGTGATGGTATGGGGGTGCATTAGTGCACATGGCATGTGTGACTTACACATCTATAAACGCACCATTAATGCAGAACAATATATACAGGTTTTGGAGCAACATATGCTACCATCCAGACAACGTCTTTTTCAGGGAAGGCTTTGCTTATTTCAGCAAGACAATGCCAAACCACATTCTGCAGGTTTTATAACAGCATGGCTCCATAGTAAAATAGTCTGGGTCATTAATTGGCCTTCCTGCAGTTCAGACCTGTCACCCATTGAAAAGATTTGGCGCATTATGAAACGAAAAATACGACAAAGGAGACCCTGAACTGAGCCGCTCAAACCTTATATCAAGCAACAAAACATAACATTTTCAAAACTACAGCAATTATTGGCCTCAGTTCCTAAACGCTTACAGAGTATTGTTAAAAGAAGAGGTGATGCCACCAAGTGGTAAATATGCCCCTGTCCCAACTTTTTTGAAACGTGTTACTGGCATAAAATTTAAAATGGGCAAGTATTTTTCCAAAAACAATATAATTTCTCAGTTTCAACATGTTGTCTTTGTACAATAAAAAATACATCTCAAAAAAATTAAGGGAACACTTAAATCGAGTCTCGATAAACTGAACAATAAAGATCAAAATGTGTAATTTGTTGAGAACAAAATGACGAAAACAACGGTCAATGGAAACCAAAATCACCAGCTGATTGAGGGCTGGATTCAAAATAAAAGCAAACAATTGAAATCACAGGCTGTTCCAACTTGCGTGAATTTCATCACGGCAACTCATAATGTGACTCACTAGTGTGTATGGCCCCCATGTGCCTTTATGTACTCCCGACAACGTCTGGGCATGCTCCTGATGAGATGGCAGATGTACCTATATACAATGATCAGCCATAACCTAATGCCCCACCTGCCTAATATGGTGTAGGTCCCTCTTTTGCCACCAAAACAGCCCTGACCCATCGAGGCATGGACTCCACTAGACCTCTAAAGGTGTGCTGTGGTATCTGGCACCAAGACATTAGCAGCAGATCCTTTAAGTCCTGTATGTTGCGAGGTGGGGCCTCCATGGATCGGACCTGTTTGTCCAGCACATCCCACAGATGCTCGATTGGATTGAGATCTGGGGAATTTGGAGGCCAGGTCAACACCTTGAACTCGTTGTGTTCCTCAAACCATTCCTGAACCATTTTTGCTTTGTGGCAGGCCGCACAATCCTGCTGAAAGAGGCCATTGCCATCAGGGAATACCGTTGCCATGAAAGGGTGCACATGGTCTGCAACGATGCTTAGGTAGGTGGTATGTGTCAAAGTTACATCCACATGAATGGCAGGACCCAAGATTTCTCAGCAGAACATTGCCCAAAGCATCACACTGCCTCCACCAGCTTGCCTTCTTCCCATAGTGCATCCCATGTGTTCTCCAGGTAAGCGACACACACGCACTGGGCCATTCACATGATGTAAAAGGTAACGTGATTCATCAGACCAGGCCACCTTCTTCCATTGCTCTGTGGTCCAGTTCTGATGCTCACGTGCCCATTGTAGGTGCTTTCGGCAGTGGACAGGGCTCAGCATGGGCACCCTGACTGGTCTGCGGCTACACAGCCACATACGCAACAAACTGCAGAGCACTGTGCGTTCTGATACCTTTCTATCAGTACCAGCATTAACTTTTTCAGTAATAGTAGCTCGTCTGTGGACACTAGCAAAACGCAAAACTAGAGAATAATCAGCCAGGAAGGATAAGGAGAAAGCAATGTTTTAACTCATTACTAAAAGATGCCTACATTTTAGCTTTTAAGAGTGTCATTTGGTCTATTCAAAAATCCACATGAAATAAAGCATTAATTTTTAACACATTTATTTTCAGGGAGCATTTTGCCCCAGAGTGGGGAATTCTGACCTCATAGTCGGACAAAAATACCCCCCCACCCCACCCCCCCCTCAAAAGTCTGGATTTATTGAATAACAAAGAAACTATCAATTCTGCCCATGTATTTCCCATTAAATTGTGATTGCCTAGGGAAAGCCAGTATTGTAACCTATTATAAAATGTTTGCATCTAAAAAGTGTAATTTTTTATCTGTGTTTTTCCATAAAAGACTCAGACTCGCTGCTCCCTCCATGTGTGTTTTATTGAATACCCTCATACACATTAAAGAACAGAAAACACACATTAGTATGACAAACATTTAATTAAATATTTTTCATGAACTCAACAGATATGTTTATAAGCCAAAGTAAAAACTTAAATAATTCCAGGGGAGACACATGTAATGTAGTTTCCGTGTAGATTTCGGTAAGGTGGAGGAAGGCCGCTCAGACATTGCCTGCAGACACAGATCAAGTCTTGCGTTGCTAAAATTCTACAATCGCCATGTTGTTGTCACGTCTCCCTGGCTTACGCAGATCTAAGCCCCAGTCCTTACGAGGGGGAAAATGCTAAACTGACCTTTGATCAGTGTCTAGACACAACTTCCTCCTACTCCTTTAGGGCTGTGGGGATAGTTGAAGCATAGCAGTGCACTAATGGTGGACACACAGACACACACACACACACACACACACACATTCTCACACTCACACAATAAACACATAGACACAGCAGATTTTCTCAGACCTTGCAGTGGAGCACAAGTGACCATCTCTACCATAATTCAATCGCAAACCATTTCATTCCTTCTCCCATTTACCCCACTGACTTTGTCACAAGGTCACAACAATGCGCTGATTGTGCTGACACTGTGGTACAGCGAATGGGTACAGTAAGGTGTTGTGTGGTCAACACACTGACCGACCGGGGCGTGTGTTGCTGGGTTGGATTCTGCGTGGTTGTCTTTAGGTGGACATGCTGAGCAGTGTTGTGATTGACGGCGTACAGATTAGTTGTAATAGTAAATACAGTCATGTTGGAAGTCTGTCTGTGATTGATAAAGATAATCAGGTTGTTCAACACAAATGGGCACGGTTGGGTATGTGTGTGTGTGTGTGTGTGTGTGTGTTGGGAGACGAGAGGGAGTGCACCTGGATCTGGGCAGCATAGCTTTTGAGAAGTTAAAGAACGCAATGGTAAATTTTAGCAGGCTGTAGTGTGTGTGTGTGTGTGCACATGTGTGTGTGTGTGTGTGTGTGCATAATTTGAGAATACATTATGACTTTGTGTAGTCGCTACAGGGTTGTTGGGCCTGTTTGTTGGTGCAGGGGAGAATCCAGGGGCTCGGGTAGTTATTCTAGCCCACCCAGACATCTCATCTCGCCACATCATTGCTGGCTGACTCCCATCTGCTGGTGGTCCGGCTCTGGCTCGTCCTCCACGCCTGCATGGTACTGCTCAAATGTTTCATCGTCTATGTCTGGTAGACCCAGCAGCTAGACAGAGAGAGCGAGTCAGAAAAGGGGGACAGGGAGACAGAGAGAGATTACACTTACGTTTTAGTAATTTAGCGGATGCTCTCATCCAGTAAGTAATGTAACACATATTAAAGGGATGAGGGTGACATTTTATGGTTGGTTGATTTTGTGTTCTTTCATAGGGTCGTGGCATTATTATTTGAATTTGAATTATTACGGGCTAGTGATGTACGGGGTCATTTATGAGACGTACGGGTCGAAAGGAAGTGAAGACTTTGTCCAGGACCTCTAGCAACGTCTTCTTCCCACAGGAAGAGATGTAGTCTTGGGCTAGCTGGAGAAACGGCAGGCAGTCTTCACTCTCACTCCATACATGCTGTAGACACACGCGCGCACACGCACACACACACACACACACACACACAGGTTAGAAACTCAACACACACAGCCACATCATTAGCGTAGTACTGTTGGAATATCAAAGGTGGGTCCAGATGGTAGCTAGATGCTGGTAAAAGGCTGGGTTTATGAGGTCATAGTACAGAGATTTACACAGAGAGAGATAATGCTCATGATTCAGGGACGAGAGGCCAAGGAATGTCACAGGACAAAATAACCACCGTAGCTCTACATGTATGAACACAAACACACACACACACACACACACACACGCTGACATGCTCACACGCACACATTGTGACGGCCAACAGTATTGACAACCATGCAAATGATGAAACTTAAAGGGTCTTTGTGTATAATGTTTCCATTGTAATATCAGAAAATGTCCATAATACATTGCCAGTGGAATGGAAATGTTTCACAACATTTGCTCACCAAACAATTATTTTGGGTGGATACTAAAGCATGTCCTTAAATGTCGAATTTCTATTGGTTGAAAGAAGCTGCTCTCTAATTTGTTGTCAAATGGAAAAGCTGCAGCCTCTCATCTGTCAGAGTCACTAGAAGACGTGATGTTCTCCTCCTAAAGACCATCAAAGAACAATGGCAGACTGGACTGAGTGAAAGTCTTTGGTAATTTCCTAGTGGCTAAAAGTCTACACAGTTCACTCAATGTATGTTCGAGGAAGAAAATATTAACTGAATAGTAAAGGAAATAATTATGCAATCTAAATCTCTATAAAACACCTTTAAAATATCCCCAAATTATATATTTTACATACAGGGCCAATTTCCATATACAGAGAAACCAACTGCCACAGATATGTCATTTTTAAAACTAAATTCACCTCACTAGATTGGGGAAAGTTGGTTTTACTGTGAAATGTTCTTACTGCTATTCACTTCCACACTGAGAATAATTTCTCCATCCAGCCCAAAATCCTCACATTACAGAACTTTCCATGGTCGACTTTACCTGAGAAAACTTGAGATCCTCACAAGTATAGTAAGACAAACGCACGACCAAAACATCAACATATTACAGCAATTTAAAATGTGGGACTGTGTACCAATCTACTACAAGGACTGTGTGATAGGCCCGTAAACTAAAGCCTTTGGCACAACCATAGGCTCACTAATTGGCAACCACAATAAAGCGCCCCCTGTGACCAAGATGGAATAGTGCATTTACTGTGCATGCGAGTCCCATCTGATAGAAGTATTGATTGGCAGCGTAACAGGAACTAATGATTCGATTAGACAACGTCTTTCAGAGCGAGAGGTGCCATATCTCACTGCAGACTAGCACTGAAAGTCTTTCTTTGACTAATAATAAGTAATACTAAGTTATTGGACGCACATATCGTTCTGTTACAAGCTTTAATCGACCACTAATGTGTAGCTCCCACCCAATTGATGCACCAATTTGGTGCCTGAACCCTCACCACACATTAGTTACGTGGTGGAGAAGTGAGGGGTGATATATGCCAATTAGGTACAACGCAAAAGGAAACATTTCATGCCCCACAGACAAGGGGAGCCCAACCCTGGGCAAATCCCTGTCATTTTGTCAATGCCAGATCTTTATAACAAGCCACATCATTCACAGAGTTTCAGTCAACGTTGGGCCTATTGGTTTCCGAGATATCTTGTCGACTGGCCAAGCGCGTGTTTCTTAGCGCGTGCCCCAATCTCGATCACAGAGTGAAATGGATGGAGATAAACGTGTGTCCATTATATTTCCATCATGTGCTTAACGTTAATTTTCTGGCATGTGTTGTTTCAAATATGTTTTAAAGAACACAAATATATAGGCATCAGAGGAATTGAAATTAAAACTGAAGTGAAAGAGACAATGTGATATAAACAGTGACTTTACCCACTTCCCCAAGATAGTTTCTGTGCTAAGGGTACTCCAATAACCTTTTTTTTTAGAGTACAGACCTTATGTCATTTTGAAAGGCTGTCACTCATATAGCATATTCAATTATCTCTAAATGTTGTGTGTTAACTATAATTTAACTATAATTTATAATTATAATTTCAAAACATCATTATGAATTGCCCTGATGGCATCTGAGGAGGATGTTTTGACAGGTTTAATCATGATATACACACAAATGACTACTACATTTAAAGGAAGCAGGAGCCTCGTCAAGCCAATATATGACAGTGTGGGTGTTCCCAGAAGAATGGGTTGAAGATTGAGTCCAGATGTTTATAAAGATGTGTTTTTTCAGGCAGTGCATGCTTAATTTTGACAGGAGACGTGGTGAGAGACAGAGGGGACTGTCCTTGTCCAAAGAGCAGTGGGTCTAATTAGAACCGACACTGTGGCATTAAATGTGGGCCCAAGGCAGTGGGTCGCACCGCTGTATCATGCTGAGCCAAAGTTAAAAAAAATTCGATTACAGAAGGATTAAGGTAGAAATATAAGGATATTCCAGAAAATGTCAAAAGTCACTGAAGGAAAAAAATCACTGGTATTATTCTTCCCAGCAGGGATATCATAAAGTTTAGCTCAAGTATGACCCACAGAGGGATGGCGTTCACTTTGAGTCGGGATTTCTCTTTCTTTTTCATAATTTCAAACCCCGGGCAGGTACGGTACATTCACCCAGGTAGATGTTAAATGGGATATGTTCTAACCAAGAGTGGTTTTGCATCAGAACGGGTGTAATTTTGCTCTTATTCCAAAATGATTCAATATCCAGAGAAGGTAACAAATAAATTGACCAAGTCAGGCATGTGTGGGATTTTTGGACTGGGATTCAGTTACAAAGAGGAGAATGTCATCCGCATACCAAGACATTTTATGTAGACTATCATTAGTATTATAACCATCTCTTGCTACACGAGACCTTACGATTTGAATGTGAAAGTGAAAAGCAGAGGTGAAAGTCAACATCCCTGTCTCGTCCCTAATGGGACCTCCTCCATCACAAACTGCAATGTATTGTATGATCCTTGGCTGCCATCTGCACTCCACTGAGCACATACATAACTCCAGGACTAGAAAGTGTGCATGCAAGATCATTGTAGACCCCTTTCAGTAAGGTTACCCACTGTTCCAAACATTTTGCTCCGATAGGAAAAGGGCAGGAGTGCAGTACAGGACTATTAGGCAGGATCAGTAGTTAATGAGTTGGAGGATGAGGGACATTTCTTTCCTGTTAACTTTTTTTTCTTCACAAAAATCTGTTCCTATATTCCTTGTTTTTACTTATTTTAAAAAAAAAACATACTTATTTCTTGTATAATTTCTGTGTGTAAACACATCCAATATTTAGCCATTTAAAAAAATTCTTAAATACTGTAACTTACTGATAAAATCCAATGTGAAATGTCTTCATCCCTTTGAAACGTTTATTTGCAATTTCTTGAGAAATACCATTTTAACTGAAATTAAAGGAATCTGAGAGGTAGACAGTCGATGGGGTGGTCACAACATGCCAGGCTGAGGATGAAGTGAAAGCAATCAGAGAGTTAGAGCCAGAGCGGTGGTCAGAACACTGGGGATGAGGATGAGGCCTAGTTCAGGCAACATTCGCATACTGCATAGAACAGATGGGGATGGCATTAAGCCTTCATGAAAACCCCATCTGCATCACACAGGAGCTGAGTGACTTTGCATTACGTTTATACGGAAACATCAGCGGAACATTCTAGGGAAGGAGCCATGCTTCTGGGCTTTACTACATCTAGCTACTGCTGAGGCTGCATGTGATATCATCTGTTTGCCGCTAGGCTACGCGCCAGGCCAACTGTCGTCCCCGCCCTCTGGTCCCGGCAGAGCAGCGCGGACGCAGCGGACAAAACAACAACAGCACTGCTATCGCAGGCCTGTCTATATACTGTACACTATGCGCAGGACAGGCGGCTGGCACATAGCAGCTCAATGCGGTTTATCATAACTGTCTTCAGATGAAAGATTATCAAATAACACACGCGCCACACGTGCTGTAGTCCGGTGCACCAAACTCCAGTGACATCATTCTCGTTGCTTGCACACGGCGCACACACCGCGCGGGGGGACTCGTGGGGCAAACCCCGAAACACCGCAACCATACGCGCGCACGCGCGCGCTCTCTCCCTCTCTCACACACGCACACACACTTACGAAATTATCGGTTCCTCCGGTCATGTTATCCGGACAAAGGACATAGAAGGAGATTCCAGGTTCAGCATAGAAGTCCAGTCTCCTCTCATCATCCTCCTCCGCAAAGATCAGATCGAACGGAACCGACAAACACCACTTCTCCGCAACCTCCACCAGCTGCTTAAACGCCATTCTCCTCTTTCTCTCTCTCCCTCTCTCGCTGTCTATTTTCTCTGTTCCTCCTCTAGTCCTTCCCGTCTGTGGGGGTCCGGGGAGCCGGTATGGGCTATAGTCTGTGGACTCGTGCCCTCCCTGTGATGCTGCTATCTGTCGGTAAATAAAAACAGCTGACCGGACAGACAGCTGTAGCCTACAGTATATCCTAACGCGCCATTCGCATGGCGAAACAGACTAGAATTCACTGTCGCATTACACTGTCGTCACGGTATTCGGTAACTAGACTATAAGGTGTTCTCAACCCCTTTTCTTTATTTCGTTAACAGATGAGATCAGCGGGAACAAGTCCACTATGGGGTCGCATACAAAACGTTACGCACACGGCCTTGGAACGTTTATACGCCTGTTAACGGTTCAACGCGATGACGACAGGCAATAAAGCTGCACCGGACTGTCATCGATAAATTTCGTGCTTCCATACTAAATTTAATCACAGCCAACGACCATCGCTCAATAGGCTTGAGCTATTCATGTTAATAGGCTGTTTTCTATTTGTATGGTCTATTTTCGATGATAAATGCATTTTATCCTACATAGGCCTAGAGGTCAAATTTTGTTGTTTGGGAGTGTATGAATTGTATACGTTATTGCACTTAAAATATTAAAATATATAATTTTGCCAATATCATTAAATCTGTACTAACGTTCATTTCCACAACCGTGTCATCTGAATAAGGCATGCTTTTCAGTTCATGCATCATCTGTAAAGAGATTAGTGGGTGTGAGGGCCTACTGCAGTGGCGGCTCCTGATTGGCTGTGTAGCACGGGTGTCATTAGGGCGGTGCCAAATTAAGGGATTTTTTTAATCAACAGAGATGTTGAGGACCCTTCAAGCAATCAGTTGTAAGTCAAATAAATAAAACGTATGCCTAGTAATTTTTCGCTCTGTAAACACGCAGGACAAAATTAAACAATACAGGAAGTGGCAAGCATCGGTTTAGCTCACAAAATAACAATCGACGTCAATAATGCAATCTCGATCTCAAATAACTCTGCATACTATACTATGATGTACAGAGAAAAACAATGATATAGAACGTTAACAGAACATTAAACTAGATCAATAGCTAGAATAATAACTAGCCAACACAAAACTTTGCGTTTTTCTCGCCTGATGCTCGCCTAATGGATCCATAAACATTAAGATGACTAAACGACTAACAATCTCTACTCCAACATTGTTGCTGAGGTTGTCTTGCTAGTTAGCTAAACCCAAGATGTCATCTCAGCCGTGCCTAGTAGGAGGATAATGACAACAAAGCGATACGTATTTCTAATAACAGTTTCAAGTCGATGGCCAACCCAAGCCATCTATCACGAATTAATTTGAATTGCTCATTTGAGTCTGCCATTTGTTCTGGTTTTAAGGATTCAATGAAAACACTCGACATACAATTACTGAGCATATCATTAACAGATTATGATTGAATTTAAATTGTATAGATGAGTAATTACAATGGCATTATACTTACATTTATTTTTCAGAATTATTGACTACTTCCTGGCTAGTTATACAGAGGTGTAAAAAGTACAAATTTAAAGTACTCATCTGTGTTCACCTGTTTTGGAAAGTTCCTAAGGAAGGGCTAAATGACCAGGTAAACAGAGCTCAACTGACCAGTGACCTTAATTGATAATTTACACTCTTCCTTTTTATTTATTTAATTACTGGTTAGTTTTGAACTCTCTTTAAATGGTTACTATATATCTTAATTTGAAATTTACCTTAAGTGGTGAACACTGCTGAACCCAGTTCACTACTTTTACTTTGTACCTTTTTCACCTCTGCAGGATACCCAGCAGTGGCTAACAAAAGACAATGAAGTGATACGTATTTCTAATGATAGTTTTAAGCCTATGGCTAATGTCAAACATGAGCCAGCTGGTAAGTCTAGCTAACTATTATTACACATTTGGCGACAACACGCATAGCAGGAATGCACTCCGCCAACGGAGGCCAAACCGAGGAAGGCCGCTGGAAACGCGCGGGTACTGATAAGTCTTTGCTAGCTGGGATGGCTATAGCTAGCTACTTCCACTGCCCACCGAGTTAAGCTAGGCTATATACTGTAGTTACAAGTGGTCAAACAAGAAACATGAGTATAGCTCTTGCATTACAGACTGGTACAGTGAAAGCATGAAACATATTAAAACATGCTGCAATATGATACAGTTTCTCAAAGCTCAGAAAATTATCAACTGAGCTAGGTCAGAGCTGCTGCTTAGAGTAGTAGGCATATGAAAAGCATATTTCTAATAAATGTAGGAAAGTGTAATTTTGATAGTTACGTGGGGCTCCGCTCCTAACAGGCTGCCACTGGCATAGGGAGTATGCTACCATATGTGTGGCTTAGAGTAGCCTGAGCTGTACAGCGTGTACCAATAGTCTGCTTCACCGTACAGTTTCTGGGCGCTAGGTGGAAGCAGCACCCTATCTAACTTCCAATGGGCCACTTTAAAACTACACTGTGGAGACCTGAAAACTGTGCCATTGACAGTATGTGTGTGTGCGTTTGTGTGTTTCCCAAAACCGCAATGAGAGACGTTAGTACATCCCCAGAATGTGATTCTTATGACTGTTTGTTGGTGTGTTTGGTATATCAATCAATATGACAACCTTTTAATAAACTGATACATGACTGGAAAAACACACACACCTGTCTTGAATCACAGATGCACGGCTCCTTCCATAGACCGTGCCTGAGGTATTCTCAAATTGTAATAAAAGTCAGGACTGTACTGTACAAAAAATAAAATAAAAAATCATTGAGTTCTAATCGTAAAAGTAAGACTTTAACCCTTAACCTAACCCAAACCTTAATCTCAATAACCTGTTATGACTAAACGTAACTATTAATGCCTACACTCTAACCCTAATTATAAGCCTATTTCTAAACTTAGTATCAAGCCTAAAATCAGCGTAATTTGTGACCGGACCAAAAAAATAATAATTTAAATAGTTTGTAACTCAAACTGGTCCTCACTTTGTTAGCAACACATACACACTCAGGAAGCAATCTCATTTGCGTGAACGAGACGGAGATATTTGTCAGTCGGATTCCCTCCCCCGATACCATACTTTAATTATAGACAACTATCAGCCCTGCTGTTGTTCTTCAATAATACCTATGAAGTGCTAATAAGTGGCTTATAAACAGTATTACATGTTTAACCTGAGCTTGACTATACATTAGGCATTTGTATGTATTAGGAATTCTGTTCTTGACTTAGATTAGTCTGTTGTTTCTGAGCCCCTTGCACTACTTCTGCATTTCTCCTAGTGGTCAGAAGGGGGCGCAGTAAACACAATTCCCATGTCATCCCACGTCTCATTTCACAGCGCTCTCTCCCCCGCTCCTTAGCTTTCTCTTACCCACCCATACTCACGCACACAGCGACTGTGCCTTTCAGGAAAGGTATTTTGTGTCTGTACGATTAATTCCAGCGGTGACCAACCAACAGACCCATTTTCCTGTCTCTCCGTTTCTCTGTATCTGACGTTTGCAGTACAAGCGCACGGTTGTCGCTATAATGGGTTACATTATAACGGAATACTATTGAGTCTTCTCCGTTCTCCGCGTGCAGACATAGTCCACAGACCAACTGAAATCTAAGTATTTTTCTGTGGATCGCGTTTCATACCGAGTTCCCTGGTTGTGAGCCCCTCATCCCGCGAAACAATGGAGAAGTTGGAGAAGGGAAACAAATCAGAGGAAGATTGTGTATCTCTAGAGGAGGAAGTTGACCCACGGATTCAGGTACAGATCAGCCTATTATATTTGTGTATGTGCGTGTTTGTATGTATGTGTGTATATATATATATATATATATATATATATATATATATATATATATATATATATATATATATATATATATATATATATACATACATACAAACATACACATTATATGTATATATATATATATATATATATATATATATATATATATATATATAATGATGTGATATAATGATATATATATATATATATAATGTGTATATATATATATATATATATATATATATATATATATATATATATAATGTGTATGTATATATATAATATGTATGTATGTGTGTGTGTGTTTATATATGTGTGTTTATATATGGGTGATATATACACGCATTTCCATTTAGAGACCAGTAGAGAGCTGCTTCAGTCCCTGCGTGACAGTGAAGTGGAAAAATACCTTAAACCCTGATTGTGTAATAAAACCGTGAATGTTATGATATCTTGAACGTTATGATATCTGGAACGTTATGTGTTTGGAGGATGTGCGTAAGTGAACCCAATGTGTATAATAGAAAAACAGAGTAGAAGTATTCTGAGAACGGCCTTCATCTAAATAATGTGTTTTTTTATTAAGAGTTTTGTGAAAGCCCTTGGGTGATTCAGTGCAGAATCAAAGGCAGCATCTAACCACCAATAAATGTTTACAGACTCATACAAAGAAAATGTTAAGAAACGCACATTTTTATATTGAACACACTTCTGGGGCAGTACATTTAAATATAATGTCATTGCAATATACTTGCAGATATACTTCATTAGCTCGTCAACTCTTTTCTGTATTGCGATTTCAACCTGGAAAAAAGAGTAAAAACCAACTTACCTTTAATGACAAGGAAAGCAAGTTGAATTAAATAATTGTAATGCTTTCAAGATTCTGGTTTTTCCCTAATTTATTTAGTGCATTTAAAAATATATATTTTGGCATTTTATGCTTTTATTGATATAGAGCAAGTTTTAAGCTTACAGAGGAGAGCACATTCAAACAGCAATGACCTGGAATCAAACCCACACCGCAACGGACTCTGTGCACTGAATGCAATGGCCCAGACTGCTATGCCACCCCAGGATTTAAAGCTCCATGATAGTGTTAGAGAGAGGAAAGACACTGGAAGGGAGGGCTTCTATTTCAGCAGTCAGCAGAGTTGAAAACACCAAATTAGTGTTTTTAACCTTTTCTGGTAGCAGTCCCAGTCACTGGCACCAAGGTTGTGCAAAACAGTTGATTGAGGGGTGTCACCACACACTGTGTCATGGTTCAAAACAGCTTAGGATTGTTGTGTTTCAGTAAGCAAAGTCAGGGTTTCTTCTTCTTCGCTTTAGCCTCAGAAGCCATGTTTTGGATTTTACAAAGCACTTCATTTTAAGAGTGTGTGATAATAACTAGCACTGCCTGTCACAGGGCTAAGAAACAGAGTGTGTGATAATGACTAGCACTGCCTGTCACAGGGCTAAGAAACAGAGTGTGTGATAATGACTAGCACTGCCTGTCACAGGGCTAAGAAACAGAGTGTGTGATAATGACTAGCACTGCCTGTCACAGGGCTAAGAAACAGAGTGTGTGATAATGATTAGCACTGCCTGTCACAGGGCTAAGAAACAGAGTGTGTGATAATGACTAGCACTGCCTGTCACAGGGCTAAGAAACAGAGTGTGTGATAATGACTAGCACTGCCTGTCACAGGGCTAAGAAACAGAGTGTGTGATAATGATTAGCATTGACTGTCACAGGGCTCAGAAACTGCAATGTGCCTGTATGTGTGTTTGTGGATGAGTGCACGTGTGTGGTGAGGTTTCACTATGGTTTTAAGGAAATTCCACTGGTTGTGACACACACACACACACACACACACACACACACACACACAGTGTGAATATTAAAGCCCTCTTTAGATGTGTCAGGGTCTGGCTGATATCATGACAGATGAGTTAATGCTCCCATTTTCTTTCCATTAAATTCCTTTTTTTTCCCCCCACACATTTCATTTCTATTCTCCTCGTTCCTTTTGCCTTATTCTGTCTCCTTTCCTCTATTTCCCTCTATCCTCACTCCCTCCATTTTCTCTGGGCTGCTTTTCTTTCCTTCCCTCATCCTCCTTGTCTCCTGTCTGCTGCATATAAACAGGGGGAGTTGGAGAAGTTGAACCAGTCTACTGATGACATCAACCGCTGGGAATCAGAGCTTGAGGTAGGCCTGTGTGTGTGTGATAGACCTCTCGCCTCCTAGAGGACACATTATCTGTGTGATGTGTGTCAGTGTTTTCCTGGATGGAAACCCTGGTAAAAAAAACCAAAAGGCACATTCTCATTTTGCTCAATCCTCCTCATCCCTCCTCCATACATATTATAATGAAAGAAACACACTAATGTATATACTGCTAAATTGAGGGGTTGTTATGGATAGAATATTTTTTTTTAAATCTTATTGGTTTGGACAGACACAACTCTTGATTTGTAATTTTTTTTAAAGAATCTATCATTCCCCCCAGTTTCAATGAAGAACCCTAAAGGATCCTAAAGAACCTTTTGTTTTAGATAATATTTGTTTTATAATTTAGTCCAGTAAAAGAGTGACGGCCAGGGAGAGAAGTGTGAGCTTGATGAGGTGTTTGTCAAGTTGTTCACATTGTGAACCGGATGTGACCTCTGACCTCCTGTCTCCAGGCCCCCATAGGCCAGACATAGGCACAGTGAAACCTAGGAATACATTGGGTCAGGACTTGAGATTTTGAATTAAGGCACTGGCTTGAAGGAAACCCATGAAAGAAAAAAACTATTTTCAACTTCAGGAGTTCAGGGGTCAGCATTAAGGCCCTTACCGATGGGCTGAGGTAAGCGACAACTGAACAGCAAGAGAATTCTGCCTACAGTGTGTACTAGTTGAATAGAAGTTCAAGACTGAACCAGAGATCACTAGCCCTTCTGGAATCACGATAAGTAAACCTGTCATGATGGGGACACTGATTGGCCACATACTGGAGGGCATTAAACAACACTGGAGGGAATTAAACAACACTGGAGGGAATTGAACAACACTGGAGGGAATTGAACAACACTGGAGGGAATTAAACAACACTGGAGGGAATTAAACAACACTGGAGGGAATTAAACAACACTGGAGGGAATTAAACAACACTGGAGGGAATTAAACAACACTGGAGGGAGTTAAACAACACTGGAGGGAATTAAACAACACTGGAGGGAGATGCAATAGCCTACTTCACTATCAATGCATATCAGTGCTACAGTCACGTTACCTTGCCGTCACATACAAATATGGAAGCACCTTAAACAGCTGCTTGTTTCGGTGCTCCTCAACATCTAAATCCAAAACAGCAGTCATTAATTTATTCTCCATTTTTGCGCTTGAATATCAATGTTGTCAGTGATTTGATTGGTTTACAAGATGATCACTGTTCATTGGTCGACAGAAGCGGCACCACGTGCCACCCTACTCCAATTGAAAGCCTATGAGACCTTCACTGCGGCCTGTAGGTGTGTAGGTAACTTCCCATGGCAGCAAACAATATGTGTATTTGTTGTAAGCATTCCTCACTGTGTGTCCCAGAAACCTTTACTACATCATAGTGTTGTCACTACGGAAACAATACCTGAAGTGTGACAAAGTCACGGAAACAGGCCTCAATATACTCCCCATCCCGTCTACACACTGTTCTCTGTACCCCCACCCTTTTGGGGACAGGATGCAGGTGTTAGTGACCCCCCCCCCCCCACACACACACACACACACACAACGCACACAACGCACACATATATATATACATAGGTGCTGGTCATAAAATTTGAATATCATCAAAAAGTTGATTTATATCAGTAATTCCATTCAAAAAGTCAAACTTGTATATTATATTCACTCATTGCACACAGACTGATTTCAAATGTTTATTTATTTTAATTGTGATGATTATAACTGACAACTAAAAGAAATCCCAAATTCAGTAACTCAGAACATTTTAATATTACTTAAGACCAATACAAAAAAAAGATTTTTAGAAATGTTGGCCAACTGAGAAGTATGAACATGAAAAGTATGAGCATGTACAGCACTCAATACTTAGTTGGGGCTCCTTTTGTTGGGTCTGGCGTATTGCATCTTCCTCTTCACAATACCCCATAGATTATCTATAGGGTTAAGGTCAGGTGAGTTTGCTGGCCAAATAAGAACAGGGATACCATGGTCCTTAAACCAGGTACTGGTAGCTTTGGCACTGTGTGCAGGTGCCAAGTACTGTTGGAAAATGAAATCTGCATCTCCATAAAGTTGGTCAGCAGCAGGAAGCATGAAGTGCTCTAAAACTTCCTGATAGACGGCTGCGTTGACCTTGGACCTCAGAAAACACAGTGGACCAACACCAGCAGATGACATGGCACCCCAATGTCCTTTTTGTCTTTAGCCCAGGCGAGACGCTTCTGATGCTGTGTCTTGTTCAAGAGTGGCTTAACACAAGGAATGCGACAGCTGAAACCCATGTCTTGCATACTTCTGTGCGTGGTGGTTCTTGAAGCAGTTCTTGAGTCCAGCTGCAGTCCACTCTTTGTGAATCTCCCCCACATTTTTGAACGGGTTTTGTTTCACAATCCTCTCCAGGGTGCGGTTATCCCTATTGCTTGTACACTTTTATTCTACAACATATTTTCCTTCCCTTTGCCTCTCTATTAATGTGCTTGGACACAGAGCTCTGTGAACAGCCAGCCTCTTTAGCAATGACCTTTTGTGTCTTGCCCTCCTTATGCAAGGTGTCAATGGTCATCTTTTGGACAGCTGTCAAGTCAGCAATCTTCCCCATGATTGTGTAGCCTATTGATTTTGAAAATCTTTTATTTAAGGATTGTGATCATATGAAGCCATTTAAAATCACATAGTTGTTTAGCTCCCTTTTAAATCATAATGATAACAGAAATAACCCAAATGGCTCTGATCAAAAGTTTACATGCCCTTGAATGTTTGGCCTTGTTATAGACCCACAAGGTGACACACCTTTAATTGCCAAAATGGCAATTAAAGGTGAATTTCCCACACCGGTGAAATTGAATTGCAATTAGTGTCTGTGTATAAATAATCAATGAATTCTCCAAGGGTATGCAAACGTTTGAGCACAACTGTATGATCAGCTTGTCTGTGTGTGTGTGTCATTCTTGTGTGTGTGTGTCATGCTTGTGTGTGTGTGTGTGTGTCATGCTTGTGTGTTCCTGTGTTTCTTCTGTGCTAGGTTAAGTGCGTTGTGTTGTATTGAGTTAGCAGACACAGTTCTATTGAGAAAAGCAAAAAGCCTGACTATCACTTTTCTGTTTGGGTGGAGGGGGAAAGAGGAGACCGAGAGGTAAAAACCTTTTCCAAAACAAAAGGTTTTGGATGATGAATGGCTGCCGTGTGTGGATCTAACACGTAGCACACAGTAAAATGAAAGGACAGAATGCAATGCATGTAAGATGGAGATATGTTGGTGTTTAACTAACTGCTGTGTGTGTGTGTGTGTAGGACGGTCGCCAACGGTTTCGGGCAGTGCTGGTGGAAGCCACGGTGAAGCTGGATGAGCAGGTGAAGAGGATCGGTCGAGCTGTAGAAGAATCCAAGCCTTACTGGGAGGCCAGGAAAGTGGCCAGACAGGTACACAAATACACACACCAAACACAGCCAAGAAAGTTCAGTGACAGAGTAGTGCCATATCTATTTATAACTCTGTCACATCCCTGAATTCAGATTCAACACACGCAGTGTTACTGACCAACAAAGGGGACTCAAGGTGATGGAGAACAGGGGGGTGGAGTCCACGGTGGTTGTGTTTAATCTTTACTTTATGGAAGTCGGTAGAGGGAGACCAAATGCCATTCAGGGGTATTGTGGATATTTTGGGACAGGTCCTCTCCCCCTCCTGTTGCGGCCACCTCCTAGAGCTGCTCTGATTGGCTGCTGACAGGTATTGAGACGTCCTAGGGGGCTCGTCGCTGACCCCTGGCAGTAGCCTATGGGTGAGCAGTGTTTCAGTCATTCAACATATGAATGGCATGTTTGTATGTCCGCCAAAAAAACTTGCCAACCTCTCTGTGTTAACGGGGAAGGGTTGGGCTACAGGGGGAACCGAGCAGGCCTCTCTGTGTTATATGGGAAGGGTTGGGCTACAGGGGGAACCGAGTAGGCCTTTCTGTGTTATATGGCAAGGGTTGGGCTACAGGGGGAACCGAGCAGGCCTCTCTGCGTTATATGGGAAGGGTTGGGCTACAGGGGGAACCCAGCAGGCCTCTCTGTGTTATATGGGAAGGGTTGGGCTACAGGGGGAACCGAGCAGGCCTCTCTGTGTTATATGGGAAGGGTTGGGCTACAGGGGGAACCGAGCAGGTCTCTCTGTGTTATATGGGAAGGGTTGGGCTACAGGGGGAACCCAGCAGGCCTCTCTGTGTTATATGGGAAGGGTTGGGCTACAGGGGGAATCCAGCAGGCCTCTCTGTGTTATATGGGAAGGGTTGGGCTACAGGGGGAACCCAGCAGGCGTCTCTGTGTTATATGGGAAGGGTTGGGCTACAGGGGGAACCCAGCAGGCGTCTCTGTGTTATATGGGAAGGGTTGGGCTACAGGGGGAACCCAGCAGGCGTCTCTGTGTTATATGGGAAGGGTTGGGCTACAGGGGGAACCCAGCAGGCGTCTCTGTGTTAAATGGGAAGGGTTGGGCTACAGGGGGAACCCAGCAGGCCTCTCTGTGTTAACAGGGAAGGGTTGGGCTACAGGGGGAACCGAGCAGGCCTCTCTGTGTTATATGGCAAGGGTTGGGCTACAGGGGGAACCGAGCAGGCCTCTCTGTGTTATATGGCCGCTTCGGGAAGGAAGGAAGCATCTGGATTAGTGAATAGAGTAGCGAGTGGGTTCAGATATGATGACACACATTCATGCAAGGTCTTCACAAGCTCCTAAACACACACACACACACAAAGACAATGACTGGCGTTGTATGCATTGTTATGTGTGTGTGTGTGCGCGCGTGTGCGTGAGAGAAGGGGGAGTGACGTAAATAGGACACAGCCCTTGGTAGCAAGCAGCCCTTGCTGAGCCTTGGGGATCAAACCTTCCAATGTTTAGTCATGAATCATGTCTGAATATCTGATGGGACCTCTATTCTGATCCAACACTTACAGAGTCCCTTTGTGTCACCTTCATCCCCATTCGGCTCAGTTGGCAGGAGCCTGGTGCCTGCGACACCAAGGTCGTGGGTCCCATAGGGATCCCATACTGAAAGATACATGTGCTCACTGTACTTGGGTCCCCCCCCCCACCACCTACGGCCCCTTTAACCACTTCCCGGAGCACGCCCGTATGCCTGACGCCAGGCCCCCCCAAAGCCAATTCACTCACAGCCTCCCCCCTGACATTCCAATGCGGAGACAGAGGGGAAAGGACAGGGGTGGAAAGTTCAGGAGGCTTTTAAGGAAGCTGTCTGTGTTTCTCTCTCTCTCTAAGTTACGTGTAAATTAAAATGCCTTTGTTCGCATGGGAAACATTTGTTAGCTGCTCTGATTGCACATTGTGGCAACGTATATGGAAGTTAATACATTTCTGTGCGTCTGTATGATCTGAGGGGACAATTGCTCTGTTTCCACCTTATTTTCTGGGCAGTGTGCACATTGCCAGTTTTCTCAAGGCTCGGGTCCGCCTGTGGTGGCCTCTTGAAAGCATGGTCATGTTCATGGAGCCTGTACGTTGTCAAGGTTTTTCTTCGGGTCAGTACTCATAGTTTAGTTAGAGGTGCAGTTTGGTTGATTCTTTCTAATAGTTGTCTTTTAGTTTTTTTCTCGTGTTTCAGTAGGATTTCTACTGCTGTCTTGGCGCTCTGTTTAGGTTTGAGAACGGAGCTCAGAGAACAGCTGTCTCAGGATGCTCTTCTCTAGGTTCATCTTTATGTAGATCAGGACTTTGTTATGAAGGGTCTGAGAACTGCTTTCCTTTAGCTGGGCGTTTACTTGAACAGCTGCATTTTGTTTTATGATATTCTTGATAGCATTACAAGGTCCTTCTTGCCTTGTGTCAATTTCTCAGTAGCCCCGCCCACTCGCCTTTCTCCCAGCATGAAAGAGGGAGGGTCTAGCAAGTGAACTGTTATCTGTATGTTGTGACGGAGTGACCTATATGCTAAGTGTGTGCTCTTCCAGATGACGCGAAGGACAGTTAGTTGTGTGACGCACACACTCACGCACACTTCCTGGGGCAAGAACCCCATAGTTCCTGGCCCCATCCTGTGCCTGTGCCCGGGAGATACAGTACACACACGCGTTCTGGCATGTTTCGTACTTGATTTGTATGGAGAGTCCCTGGAGAGTTTTCAGCTTATCGACATAGGCAGTGATATAGTTCCTCTAACCTAAACCTGGTAACCAGGTTGTTCAGCTGATTACATGGAAGGGAGGTAGAGAGGGGGCTGAGATAAGAACCAGACCCCCCCCCCGGGTAGAGAGGGGGCTGAGATAAGAACCAGACCCCCCCCCCCCCCCGGGCAGAGAGGGTCCTCATGCTCCCCTCAGCTATTTGTTTGGATAACCTTTGTCCTCTGCCCTCTCACTGTATTTCCCCGGCTACCCAAACTCCGTACTCTCGGCAAACTCCACGGACACCCTGGTCGCAAAAAACAACAGATCATCTGATTGGTACCAGAAACCGATGGGTTGGCTCCGATTCGTCTGAGAAACCGCTGGGTTGAGTCTGATTGGTCTGAAAAACCGATGGGTTGGGCCAGTGCCAGAACCCTGGTGGGTAATAAAACATTTTGAAAATGCATCATTTACTTTGATAATTTGATTGGTTAGAGATTTACAATGTTTGACCACACTCCTCATGTCCTCCTGTTGATGTCATGGCAATGTAATACGTTTCAGACTAAAATGTACAGCAAACGATAGTGAACTGCTCAAACATAGTAAAACAATAGTATATATCTGTAGTATACGAGGGAGCATGACTTGCTAATAGGAATGTATGAACCAGAGAGTTGGACTGGGTCTAGATGGGAGTGTATGAACCAAGCAGTTGGACTGGGTCTACATGGGAGTGTATGAACCAAGCAGTTGGACTGGGTCTAGATGGGAGTGTATGAACCAGAGAGTTGGACTGGGTCTAGATGGGAGTGTATAAACCAGAGAGTTGGACTGGGTCTACATGGGAGTGTATGAACCAGAGAGTTGGACTGGGTCTACATGGGAGTGTATGAACCAAGCAGTTGGACTGGGTCTAGATGGGAGTGTATGAACCAGAGAGTTGGACTGGGTCTAGATGGGAGTGTATGAACCAGAGAGTTGGACTGGGTCTACATGGGAGTGTATGAACCAGAGAGTTGGACTGGGTCTAGATGGGAGTGTATGAACCAGAGAGTTGGACTGGGTCTACATGGGTGTGTATGAACCAGAGAGTTGGACTGGGTCTACATGGGAGTGTATGAACCAGAGAGTTGGACTGGGTCTAGATGGGAGTGTATGAACCAGAGAGTTGGACTGGGTCTACATGGGTGTGTATGAACCAGAGAGTTGGACTGGGTCTACATGGGAGTGTATGAACCAGACAGTTGGACTGGGTTTATATGGGAGTGTATGAACCAGAGAGTTGGACTGGGTCTACATGGGTGTGTATGAACCAGAGAGTTGGACTGGGTCTACATGGGAGTGTATGAACCAGAGAGTTGGACTGGGTCTACATGGGAGTGTATGAACCAGAGAGTTGGACTGGGTTTATATGGGAGTGTATGAACCAGGCAGTTGGAGTGGTTCTACATTGGAGTGAATGAACCAGAGAGTTGGACTGGGTCTAGATCTTGGGTGTCAGAACCTGTGTCTGTCTCCAAAGGACATTGTTCAGTGTGACTTGTCTAGTGACTATGAGACAGTCGGCAACCCAGAGACGCATGAGAGACCACGTGAAGAGCACAGAGGAGAGTGTGTGTTCTAGGTGGGTTGGTTCTAATTAATGCTAAAATGCCTGTCTCATTCCCTCCTCTCTCCTGCCCACGCCCCCCCCCACCTACCCTGGTGTTCATCAAAGCCTCCTGTTGTTGTGTCGTTGAGGCTGTCAGAAAGGAACACACAGAGAGATGGGGAGAAGCAGAGGCTTGGAGTGTGTGATGAGAATCAGTTTGAACATGAGAATCACTCCCCCCCCGTCTCCCCTTCAACGTGTGTCTGTGTGTGTGTATGTGTGTATGTAGATATTCAAATTGCAGTAGCAGCAGCAGTCACGCTGCAGAATTCACAGCATTATCACAAGTACTCAGTCTCCCAGAAACCCCTCCTGACCCTCTTTCCAGCCTCCCCCTCATCTTCCCTGTTGCCAGTCAGAGAGAAAGTTTCCCCCGTGAATAAAACATTCAGGTCTTCGTTTGAACGTGAAAGCATTCCCTCCCAGGCTCAGCTGGATGCCCAGAAGGCGACGGGGGAGTTCCAGCGTGCGGTGGAGGTCCTCAGGGCAGCTAAGGAGACCATCGCCCTGGCGGAGGAGAGGCTCCTGGAGGACGACAGCAGACAGTTCGACTCGGCCTGGCAGGAGATGCTCAACCACGCCACCAACAGGGTATCCGCGGCGTTCTGCGCAACTTTCCATTCTGCGTGTGACAACGTTAATTTGGGAAAACTCTTGGACTCGGAAGCCACATTGCCCTAACTGGCTGGGTTTATTGGCTGAGCTGGATTAGACATTTAGTTGTAGTCTCTTAGAAGTGATAGGTTATATCTTGCTTCCCTTAAACTGACTCTTCCACCCTATTGGCTGTTGCAGGTGATGGAGGCTGAGACGACGAGGACTCGTAGCGAAATGGAGCACAGAAAAACAGCAAACCACTATAATGCCTGCATTAGTCATATGAGGCAGCTGGAGAAGAAACTCAAGCGCACCATCAACAAGTCAAGGTTTGTCTCTGTTTTACTATCTGTTTTGGCCTCTGTGTTTTATGGGAAGGGTTGGGCTACAGGGGGAACCCAGCAGGCCTCTCTGTGTTATATGGGAAGGGTTGGGCTACAGGGGGAACCCAGCAGGCCTCTCTGTGTTATATGGGAAGGGTTGGGCTACAGGGGGAACCCAGCAGGCCTCTCTGTGTTATATGGGAAGGGTTGGGCTACAGGGGGAACCCAGCAGGCCTCTCTGTGTTATATGGGAAGGGTTGGGCTACAGGGGGAACCGAGCAGGCCTCTCTGTGTTATATGGGAAGGGTTGGGCTACAGGGGGAACCCAGCAGGCCTCTCTGTGTTATATGGCAAGGGTTGGGCTACAGGGGGAACCCAGCAGGCCCCTCTGTGTCAGGGGTACAGTTACGGTTCTGGTTAGAAGTAAGGTGAAATCGGAAAACCTTTTCAGAGCGCCCACGCAAGGAAAATAAATGTTATAATCACGGCCTAAAAATCGAATCATCGTTACACTGAATGGAAGCTCTCTTGCTTTTCCAAAGGACAAGCGTTTCTACCGCCAGCTTGGGTGTCAGCCTGTCTTTTTGGGGCGGGTGTACTTGCCCTGCCAAGCATTGTCGCTTAGAGCCGTCATGGTAACGTGTCTTACTAGAATGCACCTGGTGCCCTCCGTGCGTTCTGTCACCGACAGTGGGTTAGAACCTACTGAGGATCCGTACCCCCTGTGACCGGGTTCCACGTATACGCAGATCAGGGTTTCCGTTAAGCCAACAGTTCCTTCGCCGGCGTTCTCATGCCAGCCGTGGCTAGCCCAGTGAATTGTGGGGGATTACCTTGGCGCCCGACAACCAAGGTGGCCTGCCGTGGCAGATGTTGGGGCTGGGGTTGGCTGGGCTTCACCTCACACGTTTCTGAGGTTTCATTACCTCCATAGTGTGCTGCTGGCTGGGAGAGGACAGGTCCAGTAGGTAGCCTTTTTATTCAGTGTTGGCTGTTTGTTTTTGGGCCCCTTTGTTAATTGTGCCTGGGCATCGTGGGGCGTATGTCCACATGATGGGTTGATATGAAACTTATAGTTAGGTTATGAGATAATGACTATCAACCCGGTTCCCTGAAGGAGGCTCGAGGGAAGACATTGTGAAACGCAGGGCTTACTGTCGTGCTTGAGCCCTGGGCTGTTTTCACGATGAGTTAGTCTGTGCAACTCTGACGTGTCTTACCGCATTCCATTCCTTTGGGGAACCAGGGTTTATGGGCATAACCTAAAGTTCGGGTTCTCTTACTGTAATTGACTCTTACTGAGAAGAGAGAGAACTCAGTCACCCCTGTTTTTAGCCCCTGGTTGCTGAAATGTGTGTATGATGTCATCCAGATGTTGGCTGAGTAGGCCTGGGCCGTGGCGTTCATGTGTGTGCTAGTACATTTCATTTGGGAGGCGTTTGTTTATGTGTGTCTGAGTGTGTATGTGATTTGGTGGAGTGATTGTGTGTGTGTGTGTGTGTGTAACTCTTGGAGGTGGACTGTTATTTTTCCAGCAGTTCATGGTTGCTATGATGATTTAACAGCGCACTGCCAGAAAAACTTTAATCTCTCCCACCATTTCTCTCTCCCTCTTTCTCTCGCTTTCGTTTTCCCTCGCTTTCTCTTTCCCTCCCTTTCTTTCTTCTTTCTCTCTAACTCTTTCTCTCTCTTGCCTCCCCCAACTACAGGCCATATTTTGAGCTGAAGGCTAAATATTATCTACAACTTGAGGTATGTGGATTGTTCTTGGTTCATATTACATACTCCTAGTGGGCACAATATTTTCTACCAGAAAGTGTGTGTAACACTGTCCTTTACTCTCTCAGCAACTAAAACGCCACATAGACGAGCGCCAGGCGAAGCTGACCGTTGCCAAGGCTGACTACCGCACAGCGCTGCGTAACCTGGAGACCATCTCAGAGGAGATCCATGCACGGCGACGCTGTGTTACCATGGGAACCAGAGGGAGGGGCGTCGGGTCTGAGGTAGATGGAGGCCACGAGGACATTACCAACTTCAAGATGGAGTCAGACGGACTGTCCAGTGAGTGACGCACACACACACACCCAAATACGCTTAACACTATGAATGTTCCTTGGACCTGTGCGCTTACCTGCTTGTGCGCGCGCATGTGTGTGTGTTTTCCAGTGGCGTCTGTGACGTTTGATGATGATGGCGGTACCAGTGGGGGGTCGGAGGAAGAAACAGGAACACACTCCACGTCCGCTCCCGTTGACATGCCGTCCTCCTCCCTCCACCCTAACCCCTCCTGCTTCTCCTCCCCCTCTGCCGACCTCTCCTCCTCTCCCTCCCTCCTCCCTGCGTCCTGTCCTGGCACCACGGAAAGAGCCAGGTCAGGCGGCTGGCTCAGCCCAGAGGGGAGGTGTGGTTCTGGGCCTGACTCTCCTCTCCTCGGTGCCCGCTCCCAGTGTAGCGGAGCCTCGTCTCCAGACCTAGACTCTGAACAGGAAAGAGGTGTGTCTGTGTCTTCCAGTCACTTTGTGCCTTTGATTGTGGTAATTATTTGAATTATTGTTTGGCTATTATTCAAAGGGTTATATCATAGACAACAAGCATCACCTTTTCTGTGTGTGCGTGTGGAACTCTTGGAGGTGGACTGTTATTTGTCCAGCAGTTCATGGTGGCTGTGATGATTTACCAGTGCCCTGCCAGAACAACTTTAATCTGTCCCTCCATTTCCCCTCCCTCTTTCTCTTTATTTGTGTGTTTGTTTGTTTAGGAGACAGGGCGGAGGGTGCAGAGCATAAACTGGAGGCAGGTTTGCGTAAACTGACCCTGACGAAAACACATCCACTGCATCCTGGGAATGATGACCAAAGTGGTCTCCAGCCACACCCCTTTGGCTCATAGACCCACCCCAACCCTGACCAACAGCACGAACAGAACGAACAGGCGACTTCAGCTCCAAACAATGACTCATAACCTTTAACCCTGAGCGTTGACATGAAGTTCAGTCTGGACTTCATACAGCAACACTGTTTTGTTCCCTCCAGAGGATAATTGGACAACCCTCTCTATGTACATAAAGCAATAAGGACATGGAACGTACAGAGCCATTTTAGAACTTGCCCAGAACTGAACTGGGAAAACCTTGGTGGGGAAAATAACATGATCTGGTCATAGCCAGGTGAGCCTAAACCTTAAAACCCTCTGAAAAAAGGGTGTGAAAGAAACCTCACTGTGGCTGATTCCTGAGTATCTACTCAAAGGTTGTCTTTACACAGTCCTCACCATGGATTAACATAGTCCATTGGTGTAAACTGGAGGGGGTTTAGTTGACTGTTGGAATGACCCTGCACAGGGGACAACAGAAATACAGACAGGCTGTGACATCACGGCTTAAGCCCCGATCCCATAGGGCATGAGAAAAGCAAAGGGTACTGTGTCCTCTGCACACGTGTGCGTGCGTGTGTGCGCCAGAGGAACTGCATGTGGCTCCAGTTTTCTGCTTCACACAGACTGAATGTGATTGTTGTTTGCAAACATGATGCTCTGTGTGTGTGTGTGTGTGTGTGTGTGTGTGTGTGTGTGTGTGTGTGTGTGTGTGTGTGTGTGTGTGTGTGTGTGTGTGTGTGTGTGTGTCGCCATATGTGGGGCTAAAGTTAGGACGATTCTCAGGCCCTAAAAAAAATATTGGAACATTAGGTAAATTATATATGGACCTGTCCTATTTTCTTTTCTTGATGTTGGCAAAAAGTAAACACCCAGAGAGCCTCAGTATTGCGTATAACCCCCCCTTCACATGAAATGGTTCGGTCCTGTCCCCAAACCAGGCACGATGGTACTTGCTAGCAGTGAATTGCGAGTGGGGAGTGCTGGTGGATCATCAGTGATGTCTCAGCTTACTAAAGAAAAATCAGTTTTCCTGAAACGAAAGACAGGAGAGAGAAAAGAAAGGGCGACAGTATGTTACCCAATTTTTCAAAAAGGAAGGCGGGTGTAGCCTGAGTGGTGGAAATTAACTTGTCAGCTTAGTCCAATTGTGAAATAGGCTGCTTTTGCTCCAATAATATAGTTACTTAATATCTACACAGACAATTCTGAGACTTTTCATTCCTCTTTTAGCCAACATTTAATCAATGCAGACAAACGTTTAGCAAGCTATTGATAGTAAATCAGGTGTCCCTGCCCAGGCCAACAGATACAGCTTCAGGCTCAGCAGCCCTGTCTGTCCATCCCCATACCCCTGAACCAGCCCTACTCCCAACTAAAGGAGGTGAGCAGTATTGCGTTGAATGACATGTCAGTTGGCATAATTGCAGGGGGTCTGTGGGATAATTAGGTATTTTTTAAAATATTTTTATTACAATGAAAAAAATAATTGTTCAATCATTTTCAATGATATCAATTCAAACATTCTTTTCCCACCTAAAGACCTCCCCCCATGTGCCCATGGGGGGGGCCCAAAATCCCTGGCGGCGCCCGTGTGTGTGTGTGTGTGTGGTACTTTGAGGACAGTATGTGAGTAGTACTGTATGAGCATAGTAAAGGTTGACTTGTAGGTAGAGAGACATCCTATATTTATACCCTCTCTCGTTCTTACACTATGTATCCCTTGTTCATTAAAACATGTCTCATGTGTTATATTCTTGGTAGTATGTGTGTGTCTGATGGGTTGTTACAAACAGGAACCGGTGCCAAACAGATTTTTTTTTCTTGTAAACCCTCCCCCATCACCAACTTACGTTTGTTTTACTCTTCATGGGGACCAAGAAAATATTCCAGCTAAAAAAGTATTTTCCATAATCCTAACCCACTACCTTAAAACTAACTTTAACCCCAAACTTAAACTTAATCCTAACCCGAAACACCGAACCCGGAGGCAGACCTGACACAAACGTTTTCTTCCTGCTGTCCTCAGTGTTTGAAGTGTTTTCTCATGACTTGTGTTAGAGCTCTGAAACTCACTGCTGACAAAATTAGCTCAACACACTGACACACATTTTAGTGTTCTCTATCATTTTAGGGACAAAACTTGCATTGAGGATTCTACTTCACCCAATCCCTATCTCCAACCTAGCAACCAGCAAACATTTTATTTAAATTTGACACCTAAGCCAGAACCTTTTTTTTTTTTTGTGGTGGTCACATTTTCCTTGTTTTATTTTGATTGTGGAGTTTTTTTGTCCAAGTTAACCCAGCAGGTTAAATGTAATGTAAACCCAGACACTAAAGGTTTTAGTATCCATATGGAGACCCAAAAAAGTTTTCCTATTCAAAATTCGACTTTCCCTAACCCCTAGCTTGTAATATTTACACACCCACACACCAAACAGAATGCTGGGTGTCACACTTACTAGATTGTTTTGAAATCACTGCATAATCACTGATGTGTCATTTTCACCTGGCGTACACCACTGTTGTTCTGGGTGTTCATATGGGCCTCCGCCCCTCAGCAGCTGGGATAATTATTAAGCAACTCTCCTTGAAAGGAGCTCTGTGTACTTCGTTTTCCTGTCGCTCAAATGTCTTTAATTGATTTTAAGCCGGGGTTAATTAACCACGATGATGGTCTTTTGACAGAAAGTTTGGATTTATCCAAAACACAATTGAACGCAAGCAAAACAGTAGTGCTGTTTAGGTTTATTTTACAGACATGCAGTTTTTCCTCTAAACACATAACATCATAAGGTGTTTTTCTGTTTTCACTAGTTTTGAACCTAAGCCAAACATGGACAAAACAAAAAATACTGCATTGTTATACTCGTATTCTACAGAGCTGCTGCCTCCTAGCGGTAATGCATGTGTTCACACAGGAGAACAGACAATCAGAACAACCAATAGGGGTTTGCCAGAGGCTGGAACAATGACCGAGGTATCTTTAATCAACCAACTAGATTGAGCCGACTGCGAGAGTACTGACAACAAACATGAGTTTAGGAATTTCGCAATTGACAATGGAAGAACAACATGTTAGTTTTGTATCCGTTCAATGAATAGCTAGACTTTTGGACAAACTCACCATGTAAGCAGGTGAGATTGGGAAACGTGACAGTATTTGTTTAATGAGTACTGAGAACATTCAATTGAGTGATCTGGACTCGCACTCGGCCCTACGCTGAATCTCCCGTTTCTGGTCAGTCAGCAATGTCCGTCCTTATCCTGGCAGTGGCGGTAGCTGCTCTGCGCCTGTCACAGGCCACATTAACCCGGACCGGGGACGCGACAGATGACATTCCCGGCCCATCCTACGTTGCCGCGATCTACGAGCACAAGGTGATCCTGAACCCGGAACCGCACGTGCCTCTGTCCCGGTCCGATGCGCTCGAGCACATGATGAGGAACCTGGAGGTGTATGAGCGGCAGGCCTTGCGGGCGGCGGAACAGGTAGGTTACATTTGGGAGTCTTGTGTTGTTTCCTTATTTTTTTAAACCACGTCTATGGCCGGAACTAAAGCTGCACAAACTGTTGCTTTCAGGTAGAGTGAACACATTCACGTTGAATGTTGTTAGTCATAAAGCTGACTCCTATTTCCTCTCACCTAACTCCGCTCCACGCCTCCCCTCTGTTCTCTTCCTTCAGGGGGCTCAGATCATAGTATTTCCAGAGGACGGTATCCACGGGTTCAACTTCAGTCGTCTGTCCATATCAGGGTACCTAGAGACCATCCCTGACCCCCTGACTGAGGACTGGAACCCCTGTACAGAACCCCACAGGCACACTTCCACTGAGGTGTGTACACACTCAGCCAAATACACACTCAGAGTTGTCAAATATCAGCATTAACATGTGTTCTGTCGTGTGCTCTCAGGTTCTCCAGAGGTTGAGCTGCATGGCTCGACGTCATCGCCTCTACCTAGTGGCCAACATGGCTAGTGTCCAGCCTTGCCCTCTGAACTCCAGCCTGGACCTTGACCCCGCCTGTCCGCCCGACGGACGTTGGCAGTTCAACACAAATGCAGTCTTCAAGTTGGCAGTTCCATTGTTGTTTCCATTGTTGTTTCAGTTCCATTGTTGTTTCTCACTGGTCAGTCGTGACCAGTGAGAAAACAGGGTTTTGTTTGAGAGCATCAGGGATTCTAGAATATGGGAATTACATTCTATTACATTCGTATTGATCTCCAAAGGCTTTTTAATGCTACACACTTCTGCCATGGATTTATGTTTTTGCTTTATTGTTCCATCCACATCGCACCTTATCATGAACCATTTTCTCAACATGTTAAAATACTTATTTAGTTACTTTGACATGTTGGGCTATATTCACCGCAGGTCCGATGGGTCCTTGGTTGCGCGCTACCACAAACACAATTTGTACTTTGAGAAAGCCTTTGATGCCCCGCCTAGGCTAGAGGTGGTGACCTTCGACACGCCGTTCGCCGGAAAGTTTGGGGTGTTAACCTGCTTCGACATCCTGTTTCATGACCCCGCTGTCAGACTACTGGATCAGGTGCACACGCACACCCCACGTTTCATGGCGGCTCAAAACGAAGTGGTCAAACGTCTGTGTTAACGTGTGTGTCTCCCCCCTGCCCGCCCCGGCCTTCAGGGAGTCCGACAGATGGTCTACCCCACGGCTTGGATGAACCAACTTCCTCTGCTGGCCGCGGTTCAGTTCCAGAGGGCTTTCAGTCTGGGCGCTAACGTGACGCTGCTGGCGGCTAACATCCGGGCGGACAGCTTGGGTATGACCGGCAGTGGCGTCTTCACCCCCGACGCTGCCACCTACCATCACGCCCGTGCCGGGGACCCCGAGGAGGGCAGGCTGCTTGTGGTCAGGGTGCCTGTGCTGGACACGGACTGGCTGGCAACGGAGAACCGGGCGGCGGGGCAGGCGAGAGGAGGAACTGTGGAGGCCGGTTCACCTGTGCCTCCATCTGGCCAAGAGGTGGACTCTGGGTTCTGTCGACTGGGGAGCCAGCAATGCCAGGGCGAACATCTGCCTCATTCCCCCTCTCCCTCGCCGCCCTCCCCTTTTACCACCTCTATGATGTACGATCCGTTCTCCTTCCTGCTGCTCCGCGGGTCAGAGGGCAAGCTGACCGTGTGTGACGGGCCGCTTTGCTGCCACCTGCAGTACCAACGTTCTCCATTGGGTGGCAATGCAGAGCTGTATGCTCTAGGGGCGTTCGCTGGCATTCACACGGTTAATGGACGATACGCTGTACAGGTAGGAACTTCATATATATAAGCACATTACAATTTAAATTTTGGAACTAGTTTCAGGACTCCATCACTATGTGAACTTGCAACATCTGTCAGTATTTGGCTTTTTCCGTTATAAGTATTGTGTAAGTACACAATGCCCCGTCTTTTAAGCATGCACCATCTTATAATAGTCAAGCCTACTCGAGCGACACAAGTCAGGTTTGGCATTAAGGATCGACCCCTCCCCCTCCAGGTGTGCGCATTGGTCCGCTGCTCCGGGTCAGAGGCCAGCTCCTGTGGACAGGAAGTGGAGGAGGCAGAGTCCAGATTGGACTTTGTGTTGGAGGGAAAGTTCAGAACACGTCACGTTTACCCGTCAGTGCTAGGCAGTGGAATGGTCCTAGAACAACCTAACCGGGTTGAGACGACCCCAGATGGTCGGGTGACGATGGCGCACTCTGGAATGACTGTTGGACTGGTGACCGCATGTCTCTACGGCAGAGTGTACGATCAGGACTAGAGCATGTGAATGCGTGTGGGAGAGTACGTGTGAGTAATGATTGTCTTGTTTCTACGTTAGCTAATAAAGGTTCTCCAATCTCTTACTCACTGTGCTATTCATGTTGACTCGGAAATGAAACCCTCTTGTCTGAAACCTAGCTGAATGTTAAATGCAAAATAACTGCACTTTTCCCATAGGATACTTTTATCTACTTCCAATAAGGTCAGTGTTTCTCTTAAGTCTACCCTGCAACAGTATTTTGATACTGGTGTAAATGTTAGGTTGATGTAGTTGATGGTATAGATAGAAGTCACCTTGTCCTATAGATATGAACAGTTGTGTAGTCAGTGTAAGCCTACACAAAACAGACCTTTTTTGGAGTAGATGATACAAACAAAAAAAAAAAACAATGGCAGAAATTGTGGGTAATTGTGAAAATGGTCAGAGAGCCGTAATCGTATTGGCGCTAGGTTTTATGGGGATAATGATTCCTCGACCCTCTGTCAGTTCCCTTTACCATAACTCAGGACATTCACTCAGAGAGGAATAGCTGAAAGACTGGTACTCAGTGAAAAGTCAAGGTGGTCTTGCTGTACCCTCCCTGAAATGCCACCAGCTTGCACAATTAAAATGCCTACAGCCATTCAGACCAAGGCAAGTGAACACTGGGAAGAAAAAGGGTTATTGGGATGAGCCACCTATTTCGTACGTTTAACCCCATCCCGCCGTCGTCTGTGGAGCAACCCAGGAACTTCAAATGAAATGTAAAATATTTATGTATTCATTAACAATCATTATTAAGACCCTTGCCCCATATTATGTCCATACTGTGCCTTGAGACTTCTCACTCCTGAAACGTTTTAGGCAAAAAATTTTACACACACACACACACACACACACCCTGTCTCCAGTACAGTGTATAAATGTTCTGAGAGGGAAGTTAATTGATGGCACCTTAGTAACCTTACTAACTCCTCTCTTGGAGCAATGGACTATGAATCAGACCACCCTGTGTATTATAACTCCTGTGTGAACCATTGTGTCAGGACCTACTCAGCATGACTCAGAGGTTAAAGTTTTTTCTCTGTTGTCCATTATAATAAATTATTTCTGAAATAGAATAAAACTAGTCTGCGTACCCATCTGTTTAGCCACTTTCCTTTCCTGCTGAACAGCTTTGGCATACGACATTGGCGAAACAAAACCGGTACCCAGGCTAGAAAAACATACATGAGAGATCTGGAGATACAGAGGAAAGGAAGAAGAAAAGTTGTAGGGTCTGTTTGGTCCATGGCTAAGATTGTCCCTCTGCTCTCTCCATAAGTACAGCCCCAGCCTTGGTTGTCATAGGACAGAGGTTTGGTACCAGGGACCAATCGCTGTAGACTGGAGCGACCCACCGTTGACGCCCAGTCCTGGCTTTTCAGAATGAAACCTTGACAAGGAGACTACAGGACTTAACATAGTGGAGTCATGGGGTCAGAGTAGTCTTAAAATCCCAACAATGAACATAAAGTACGGCCCAAATTATATTCAGTACGTCTCAGAATCTGAGTCATTGAGCTCGTTATCGTCGTCAGAGGCAACGCAGAGTATGCGGTCCGGCCGGCAGTAGGAGGCGTGGTCAGGCCTCAGAGGGGGAGGGCAGTTGTAGGCCACACCCTTCGATTGGTGGTTGGAGTAATTATTCACAGAAGAAAGCGTTGCTATGGAGACCAGAGGAGAGACCGGCAGCATGGAGTTGAGGATGAGAGCCAGACAGTCAGCTACATCTCTGTTAGGGGCGCAGGACAGGGCTGGAGTGTAACCTAGAGAGAGTCAGAGAGAGTGTGTGTTAGTAAAATAATCAACAGAAACAGGCATTATTTGGCCTAAACTACAGTTATTTCTCATTGCGGTTAAGTTATGATACCCATGTTATTATAAAATATGAAACCTCGCCAACAGAAGTTTGTATTTTATTTTCAATCCGTTGGTCTGTAAGGTATTTTGTGGTTGTGTTTGTGCTCATCTCTGTGTGTGTATGTGATACTGACCGTTCTCATCTACTGCCAGGACACTGGCCCCTTTCCCCAGCAGTTCCTGGACCACCACCGTCAACCCAGTCTTAGCTGCTACATGGAGGGGCCTAACACACACACACACACACACACACACACACACACACACACACACACACACACACACACACACGTGTCACAGTAGCCTAATAACCTTTAACAGTGTGTACATTGGTGTTGTACTGTCCCATTTCTAGGATTATCACGTACGTCTGGAGGGAGGTGTTGGTGCAGTTGATGACGTTTCTGTCTGATATCTTCTCTAGTATCAACAACGCACAGGTCTCATGGCCCTGAGAGAGGGACAAGAGAGAAATGGGGGAGAGAAAGAGAGAGAGACAGACAGATGGGGGAGTGGAAGAGTTAAGATGAACAAACTGATTTAATGAGTGTGCGTGTGTGTCTGTGTTACCTTGCTACAAGCCAGGTGAAGCGCTGTGTTCTTGCCAGAATCCTGTAGTGTGAGATCTGCCTTAGCACTTCTTACTAACACTTCTACAGTGTGGATAGAGAGAATCCAGTTAGCAAGTGGGGGGGGGGGGGGGGGGGTAAAGGAGGGGAGAAGAGGAATAAAGGAGAAGAGGAGAGGACTGACCCACGGCGTTGGTCTGTCCATTGTGTGCTGCCATCATCAGTGGGGTGGAGCCTGTGTGAGTGTCAGCGGCGTTGGCCTGTGCTCCATGACTCAACAACAAGGACACACACTCCACGTGGTCGGAGAACGCTGCCGCATGGAGGGGAGTCCTGTGGCAAGGTGACAATAGACAACGTTACACACACACACACACGCACGCACACACGTTTCTCAGTGTGTTTACTAATGTCTGACCTGCCCTTGGCGTCTGTAGCGTTGACTATAGCCGAACCCAGAGAGTCAATCAACATCTCAGCGACTCCCTCGTTGTCATTCATACTGAAACACAGCAGAGTATTACTCCTGTCCAATATTTCGTTTATACTTTTTGATTGATTCAGATATTGATTCAGATATTGGGGGAATGCAATAAATTGTCAAAGTCAGCGTCGGTGAGGTTGGCCTGGGTTCAACTCCGGCAGGACTGTGTTAGCCTGCGGAGCTTCAGCCTGGGCATAAGCTGTGAGAGGTGGAGGCTTACATGGCACAGTGCAGAGGGCTGAAGGGGTTTCCCTGAGTCTTCCTGAACACCTCCTGTTCCAACAACAACTCCACACACCCGTCATAACCTGGAGGAGGGAAGAGGACGATGGCAGAGAGGAGCAGAAGGAGACCAACACACCCAGGGACAGTGAGATCAGACTCTCTCCTATAAGTAGTGGTTACGTCTGAGTATGTTCTGAAACGTACAGTGTGAGTGAGTGTGTGTGTGTGTACCATTATAGCAGGCCCAATGCAGCGGTGTGTATCCATGGTTGTCGGTGAGGTGTGTGCGTGTGTGTGAGGCGTTACACGCCAGCAGCAGAGCTCCCAGAACCCCCGTGTCACCGCAGGCTGCCGCCAGGTGCACTGGAGAACGTCCAGACCGGTCACACACCGACACACTGGCCCCGCGCTGCAACAACGCCTCCACACACTCCTCGTGACCCGACACCGCCTGGCCAAATGAAACGGGTCAGTTATAGGGTCTGTGGCCATTTCACTGGTTGTGTGTGTGTGTGTGTGTGTCTCAGTCTCACCCCGCGGTGTAGTGCCGTCCTGCCCCACTGGTCTTTAGCCTCTACGTTAGCTCCTCTACTCAACAGAGAATACACACACTCTGTGTGTCCGCTCAGTACCGCCAGCATCAGAGGAGTCCTACAAACACACACCGCCAATTTAAATGTGTATGTGGTTTTACCGATCGATCGTTGATTAATCACTCCACACACACACACAAGTTTGTATGGCAATCCTCATGGGGACCAGAAAATAGAAATGGCATGCTCCCTTTCCCTAATCTTAACCCTAACCAGTACCTTAACCCTAATCTAAACCTAACCTTAACCTCAATAAAGAAACATTTATGCCTAAACTTTACCTAGATTTAATGCCTAACCTTAACCCTAAACTTAACCAACAACGCCTGGACCTTAAAGAAACCCCAATTCTAACTCTAAAGTTAACTAAGTTTTGCCCTAAACCTAAACCCTGAGCCAGGAAATTGACTTTTGCCTCATGGGGACCGGCATAAGGTACCCATGAGTCCATTTGTTCTGGTTTTACTATACTCATGGGGACATTTGGTCCCCATGAGTATAGTTGGACCTAAAACACACACACACACACACTCACTGTCCACTGGCATCCTGAACATCCACAGAGTTGTGTGTGTCGTTGTTACTGATTAGAAGACGGAGACACTCCGCGTGGCCGTTCATCGCTGCAGGGCGAGAGAGACTGTTAAGGAAGAGCCGGGAGTCGCGTATGTACGTGCGTGCGTGTAATAACCTCTACCTGCACTGTGTAAAGCGGTCCTCTTTAGTGTGTAGTCCTTGGTGTGCGTGTGAGCTCCATGCTGCAGTAACAGGGACACACACTCCTGGTGACCCCTGCAGCAGGCCAGGTTCAGGGGAGTCTGTCCCTCGGGGGTCCGCGGGTCCACCTCCAACAGAGAGGCAGCCAGCACCTCCAGAACACCACAGTGACCATGGTACGCCTGGGGAACATCAGACACTCGGTCAAACCCCTCCCACTCCGTTCACATCTGTATGTTCCTGCTAGCGGTTCCCCAAGCCCCCCCCCCCCCAAGGGACGCTATGACCCACCGAGAGGTGAAGGGGGCTGACGAGGGCGTGGTTATCGGGGTCATTCAGGATGTCTGTACCTGATGTCTCCAGCAGCTGGCAAAGACACAACAGAAAAGATTCAGGTTGAAGTAAGCGCACTAGAGCCACCAGCAGAGGGCGCTCCTCTCGTGTTCTATAACCCCATGGACGGACGGACGTTCTTGAGCAACTTACCACATCTAGGGGAGTCTCCCTGGCTATCTGAAAGATCGGAAGACCGTGTCACACACAGGTACTAGTTGTGGCTGACAGTATGTGTAGGTGTACCTGGCACTTCTTGTAGCTGACAATATGTACTAACCAGTTCCAGGCACTGTGTGTTTCCGTAGGCTGATGCATAGTGGACGGGGTTGTAACCCTGCCGGTCTCTGATCCTTGGGTTAGCGTCACTCCTCAACAGGTACTCGACACATCTGGAAAACGGACACAGTCGGAGATATGTTCTCAGTCAGCCAGTGACCCAAGCAGCCAGTCAGCTACTCACTTTCCGTCTGTTCCCGCAGCGGCGTAGTGTAGAGGAGAGCAGCCCCTCTCGTCCAGCTCGTTCACTCCAGCCCCGGAGCCCACCAGGGCAAACACACACTGACAGCTACTGCTACAACAGGCATAGTGCAGCGGAGTCCTGGAGACGACAAGCCACACAACACTTCATCCTTCCGCATCATTGCAGACAATGGAAATGGGTCTTTTTTTGCGCACCGCCAAACGTGAAGCAGAACCTGACCTTCCAAACCGGTCCTTCTTGTTGAAGTCGGCTCCCGTGTTCAACAGCAGGTTCAGACACTCCAGGTTCCTGGCGGATCGAGAGCGAGAGAAAGGTGTTGGCTTCGTGCGAGACGGGGAGTAAAGAGGTATTCAATAACACGGCCCAGTCTCGCCTCCTTCGGCTGAGTGCTCCTGTCTCACCCTCCGGCGGCGGCGGCGTGCAGACAGGTCCTCCCGAAGTCGTCCGGCGTGTCGATGTGGAAGCCGGGCGACAGCAGTTTCCTGCAGCAGTCCGAGAAACCACTGAGGGCAGCCAGGTGGAGGGGGAACATACCGTGTATGCCGCGCCTGGAACAAACCACACGCTGTCAGGCGGGCTCAGACGGGGGTGTGTGTGTGTGTGTGTGTATGTCACTGGGGGCGGATGGAATGTCAAATCCAGGCAGAAAACATCCATTCCATCAGCTGAAGCCATATATTCAGATGAGATGTGTGTTATACACTTCAATGTGTTTTTGGCCATTTTTATATCTTAGTTAGCAATGTAACCACCTCAAGACATCCAACTAATTAGTAGAGTCAAGCTTGTTGGGGTCATTGGTTGCTGGAATACACGTCACCTTCCCATGGGAGACTAGAGACGCGGCACGGAGCGCAGAGCCAAATAAAACAGTCATGTCTTACTTGGCGGTGTCGGCTCCGTGTGTGAGCAGATTGTTGATCAGTAGCTGGTGGCCGTAGCGAGCGGCTATGTGAAGGGGACAGTTGCCATTGTTATCCTCACAGTCCACATCAGCACCTGCGCACACGCACACAATGAGTTGTGATACAGACAAACGTGGGGTTCGGAAAAGGAAAGCTGTTAGGGCCGGTTGGTCCTCACCGTTCTGGATAACAGCCTGAGAACGCGAGAACCTTCCATGGACCGCAGCCATGTGGAGAGGAGTCTTCCCGTCCTTACTCTGGAGGGGGAGAGGGGGAGAGGGGGATGAAAGAGAAGAGAGCCAGAGACTGAGAGCAATTATGCAGCACAGAGTGGAACAGCTCTTAGCAGTGCTGCTCCTGGTATCATCGACCTTCCCAGTGAGAGGAGGACTGTGCTTGAACTCTAAAGGACAAGTGCCTAGAGCAGCCTGGACCCAGAGAGGTTCAGCACACTCATACCCCCCACCATGTCACACAGATACCCTGTGGCTCTATGATCTGTGTGTGTGTGTGTGTGTGTGTGTGTGTGTGTGTGTGTGTGTGTGTGTGTGTACCTTGATGTTGACATTAGCACCGTTCCCCAGTAGTAGTTCCAGACACAGCGCCCCCTGGCGGGAACAGGCTGAAAAGTGGAGTGGAGACAGACCCCGCTCATTCACCTGTTAGAGAGAGATACCATAACTACATACACACACAGACCCCGCTCATTCACCTGTTAGAGAGAGATACCATAACTACATACACACACAGACCCCGCTCATTCACCTGTTAGAGAGAGATACCATAACTACATACACACACACACTATAGATGATAAATACCCAACACAGATAAACAGGTGTACCTGATTGACGGAGGCCCCAGCCTCCAGGAGTTGGTTGACCACCACATCCTGACCATTGTAACAGGCTATATGGAGAGCAGAGTTCCCGTACATATTACCCTGATTAATCTGGGGAGAGACGAGGGGGGGGGGGGCAGTCAGTCATTTCAGTATGCTTCCCCTCAGGTGAGGACACGGGTAGATGGGGGGGTGTTACCTGAACGCCCAGCCCTAGCAGGTACTGCACCGTGGTGGTCATGCCACTGGAGGCAGCGACGTGTAGCGGACTGTAACCCTTCTTATCTTTACAGTCCACCTCGGCCCCGTTAGACACCAACAACCTGACCACCTCCACGTGACCTGTCGGGGAGGCATACCGTTAAATCAAACTGCATCGTTTAGCCATAGCTCTGTGTGTGTTTGGGTGGGTGTGTGTGTGTGTGTGTTTGGGTGTGTGTGTGTGTGTGTGTGTGTCGTACCCATGTAGGCAGCCCAGTGGATAGCTCTCCTGTCCTTCTTATCAAAGGCGTTGACGTTGGCATCTCTGGAGAGAAGCAGCCTCACCATCTGAGGCACATTTTAAAACGTCTTTATTGGAAACCAAGAGGACGGAACAATGTAAAGGAGTTACAGATATATCTCCACCCCTGTTTCTCTCTCCAATTTCTGATTAAGGCCCTGCTTCATAACAGCAAATTCGGGACAGTCGAGATATGCCTTCTGAAGCCACTCTCTCTGGCCTTCTACTGAGCCCAAGCCACCACAAAGTTTATCTAGGGGGAGACTATGCTGCCCAATCACACTTCCTTATTTTTTTTTTTACCTCCAGGTGTCCGCTAAAGGCAGCATGGTGGAGGGCTGTCCGGCCTCCCCGGTCCGACACGTTGACGTTGCTAAGCAACGGGAGGAGGGCCTCGGCAACGCGGAGAGCCTTGTTACTGGACGCCACGTGGAGAGGAGTCTGCCAGTTCTTGTCCCGCGCGTTCACGTCAGCACTGTGTTTTATCAACACAGACACGGCGTCCTGCAACGCACGCGCACGCGCACGCACAGTGTTTCACAGGGTATATCCAGAAAAAAAGCATTCATGACAGTGTGTTTAACATGACAGTTAGCATGTACAGTGCTGTGTTACCTCACTACCAGAGGCAACGGCCCGGTGAAGAGGAGTCAACCATTGGTTGTCTTTAGCATTTACTCTGGCTCCTGGAAGGAGGAAGGAGAGCGGGAGAGAGAGAGAGAGGTGTCAAAAACAAATGTTTCCCCTCCCTCCTTAAATTGTGATGTTTTAATTCAGATAGGGTGAGAGAGAAAGAGGGTGAGGTTTAACTGCTAGGGTCCCATGGGTTACTGGGGCATGGGGGGAAAAACTCCCATGATCCTTGGTGATGCTCATGCGTGTCAGGGGTTAAAATAGACCAATGCCACCTGTTACTGTTCCATCATGAAGCAAACAGAACCCCACCCCCACGCTCGTCTTCTAATCTGCTAGGCTTTTTAGGTATGCAAGATTTTATTGGTTCATTTTCCAGTCACCAGATTTAGTCCCATAGCTAATGTCCACATTTATATATATATTTTTTATTTTTTATTGTGAAATCAATGCCCGGTTCGACTCATAATTCTTTGCTAATGCAGAAAGGCCAAGTCACTAGTGCACCTGAGAGGATGAGCTGCTGGATGATGTCAGCATCTCCACGGTAGGCGGCAGCGTGGAGTGGGGTCCTCTTCTCATTGTCCTGGTTGAGTAGAGAGCAGACAGGTTACAGGTCACACACAACACGCAGTGGGGACTGGGAAAACAGAAATCCATGTACCCTATACCCTTGCTCTATATCTAACCCTTAATTACCAAACCCTTATGCCTAAACTTGACCTAACCCAGAATGCATACAACAGTAAATCCAATTCTAACACTATCCCCAGTTTTAAGTATTTACCAGAAACCCAACCCCTAGGCTGGAAATCGTATTATTCGTTGTGGTTTCCAGCGCAAAAACATTGTGGGTATCAAATTGTCGGGTTTTACCATCTTTGTGGGGACGGAAAAAAACTTCCTCTCTGCTTTCTCTGGGGGCCAGCATATCGAACGGCACTCCTGTGTATGTGTCTGTCCAGTGTCTGCCTGGTGTGAAAGTGACCGATGGGTGACTTCAGCAAGACTAGCACTCGGTTTCTCTTTTCCATCTCTCCCAGACAGAGTACTGTAATATGGATGTTTGTTTACGGTCTGTTTGACTAGAAAACCCACGTCCCCTCTCTTCAGAACCAGGCTAGCAAATCTGGATGGAACAATCAATTTCAGCTCTCTCCCTCCCCCGCCTCGCTCATTCTCTGAATTTCTCCATCACTAGCATGCCTCTCTCTCTCCCTCTCTCCATCCCCCTGTCAACCCTGTCCCCCCCCCCCCCGTCCCTCTCTCCTTGTCTGCATTCCTCCATCTCTTGTTCTGTCCATGCAGCAGAGGGCAATCTGTGGAGTGCTGTAGGTTGTAAACAAGGTCACATGTCTGAGACGGAGGCCTGTGATAGGTCAGACTGAAAACTGCTGACTCGACCAAATGTCTCTGATGACCCCAGCATTATAGAGAGGATCAGAGAGGGGGATGAAGGACATGGAAGGAGAGGTACAGCAGTGCTGGTGGTGGTGGTGGTGGTGGGGGGGCAGACCACAGTCCTAACCTGATGGATGGGCTTGAAGACTGAGGCTTCCCTAAACTGATTGACAGGCTGAAAGCCTCTGGCTTCTCAACACTGATTAAGCTTCCCTTCTTCCAGAGGGTTTCTGGTACTTCACTGCACTGATATTAAACAGACTAGGAAAGGCAGGCGAACGTAACGACGAGCCTTCGCCCGTCAAGGCTTTTTCAACTGGCAGTGATTGTGAAGTGGGCGATGGGAGGACAGATTTGCAAGCAGTTCAGGTGGAGACTGAAGTCTTTCTGGACAGACTGAGGGTCCAGCGTGAGACCAGTACCGGCCCGTTCCTTACCTGAACATTGACATCTTCCTTTTTGAGTATGAGGGAGCGGACTTCATCAGGGTCCACAGAAAATATGGCTTTCAGCAGAGAGGGCTGTATGGAGACAAGCACAGACAGCCATCAGCACACACGTGTACAAGTAGCTTTTTTACCCCGAAGCCAGCCAGGCGGTGAGGGGTCAAAACACAGCCCAGCCACCTGTCAGAATACCAGCTGGTTATGTGATAGAGAGGGGAGGGGGGGGGGGGGGAAGAGGTACCGAGGGGAAGTGTGCTCGCAGGGAAGTTAAATATGGCTCCTGTCAGAGTTCTTATTGACAGAAAGATAAAGTGAATGAACCTCCTGCATCCTCTCATTTCTCACTGGCACCCCCACACACCATTCTGCGAGTATGAATGGAAATAATGTGAGTAGGAAAGAGTGTGGCTGCTTGATACCGACTGTGCCTTAGTTACACAGACCTCGTGTATACATGCAAGGCATCCCAGCCTCATTTTACTTAGAATTTATTTTATTTTACAGAAAGTGATAAACTCCAAGCTTTATTTTCCATTCTATTCAACCAGAGGTCACACTGACCTTTTCATCTCTTTAGTAATTGTGTCATGTGTACATTGATGGACACACATTCGACGAAATCCCTTCCCAAACAGAGAAAAACCTAACATATATTTTCCTAGCCGCAGCTTTCTCTGTCATTATAAGTTGTTTTCTATCATGTCATCAGATATATATGTCGGTATGGAACGATCAAACGTAAGGCAAATAAAAAAAAAGAAATATATATTTTTATCAAATCATGTAATGCCCCACACCCGACAGGGAACATAATCGCCGTAAATTGACAAGGCCTGGACTAGAAAGCATGAATCGAACAACACTGATTATCTTATCCTCCGTCACATCTAAAACCCCATGGCCAGCAACGTCATGGAGTAAGAAGCAATGAAGATTCTCTATTTAATCCTTAAACTGTGTCCAGAGTTCATCTAAAGCTAATCTAAAACTCCATACAGGGTCTGCATCCACACGTGTTAACTGCCCAATTCGAGCTGCAGTTCACCTTGTGGGATGATGCTAAATGTCACGTAAAATACAAAAATGTAACGGCAGCCAATACATTCCTCATCACTACTAGTTACACCCGTGGAAAAAATATAATCGCACCCACATAAACAACAAACACTAAAATAGTAAGCAGGTGTTACACAAAAGTACACAACACTGCCGTAGAACCTTACATTGAGTGTTGAGTAATACGTACATATTACATTGTTTTGGTGGTGCTGTTTGAGTTGCGCCGGACTGATTCCTTCACGAGGACAATAAATGACTATATTCTGAATGCCCACAAACTGAATGCATCTCTAGCTCAGGTTATACAACGCGCTAAGCATCTCACCTTATCTTCTTGAGCTCTGCGACGCACGGCATGATGGGACTTGCGGTCTGGAGAGGGTTTGGGGTGAAAGGGGGGAGAGGGGCGAGGAAAAGGAGAGGGGCGAGGAGGAGAGGAATGTTCATCCTCCTCTTCTTCCTCCAGCACTACGATACACACACGGCTTGCCCGCTCTGACCGCATCACAACGTACCCCCTCTGTCACTCACACACGCAGCTCCGTAACTTCTACCTCATCAGGAAGACACATTGTACCCCCTCTTTTATAACCCCCCATTCCATTGACACTACAGTTCCTAGGGTGTATTATAATCCAGGATAGAAAGCGGCGCTGTCCTCTCTGTCCTCCAGGGTTACAGCATTCTGGAAGGCAGGCAGCTTCGTCTCTAACTGACACACACACACATTCTCTCTCTCCTTCTCTCCCTCTCTCTGTCCCTCTCTCTCTCTGTGTGTGAAACACACGTTGGCTAGCACATGGATTCCTCAGGATAAGGGCAGCGATGGCATGCGGCACTCTGATCTGACTGGCTAGCACACAGGAAGCAGCATATCCCCACCGCCTGCACCGCTGCAGCCAAACACACGCGCTCCCCGTTCACACGCCCACGCGCTCAGAGGTGCTGCGATTAGTGAGGACAATGCTACTGGGCTGGGCTGTGTTGGTCGCGCCATTCACAAGGCTGCTGAAACCAGCGCTTTCAGGGAAACCAGGGGAGCCAGAGAGAGAGAGAGAGAGAGGGAAGTGGGGGTGCAAATGACAGAAAGAGAAGGGGATGAGGTAACAATAAAACCAGCAAGGAGGAAAGGGAGATCGAGAATGGTGAAAGAGGTGGGGGGAGAGGTAACCGAGAAAGGAAAAAGAGCAAGAGAGAATGGTGGATAGTGAATGGTAGGGAGCAAGGCTGTAGCCATGGAGTGAACATTGGGGGGGGGGGACCAAATCAGCCGGGGGTCTCCAGGTCCCCACAGAAATTTAAAGTATCTATAAATCTTAACCATAAATATTTACACAATCTCATATCGCCTTGTTGTTCCTGCAACATCATATTGAATGTTGCTCGAGGACCATCATTGCAACTGACCTGTAGTTAGTTGATTATCCCAGTCCAAAGACAGAATATTCCCCCACTCCCCACCCTTTGACCTAACCCTAACCTCAGAGACATCTGTGCCTAAACCTAACCTCACTGGTACCTGTGCCTAAACCTAACCTCAGTTGTGCCAACATCAATTATAATGTTGTCGGAACAACACCAACATGGTGATATCAGATTGGTCAACAATATTTGCTTCTTTTCTCACTCACCATGTCACCTGCACACCCTGCCCCTGCCAGTCTTTGAGGGATCATAACTAGGTAGCTAGTAATAAGATTGTTCTCTCTCATTCTCTCCATGGTCATTAGTTTTTGTCTCAAACGGGGGGAAATAATCTTGATAGATTGCATGATTGTACATCTATCTGATGTTCAAAGACAATTTGCAAAGGTGGATAAGAAATGTTCATGACCTGATGCTGTCAGACATTTCTAACTTTGCCAGCATGTTCCTTAGAACTCTCCTGTTAGTTGCATGCAGTTTTACAATGTTATGTCATTTATTTTGGGATTTATGATCACTTCAAACTATAAATTGTAGGTAGCACAGAGGCCCTATCAAATGGACCAAAAATACAGATAATTTTATTATAACAATTTTATTATCCCATCTGTTGTGGGAATTGATTAACTTATTATAGGAAATGAATAGATACAATCCATATTCATTACAAACAACTGTAAATATGTCATATTATGCAATAGTCTCCACTCCCAAGCTTTCATATTTTACACATAAGGTTCCATAAGGATGAATTGAATGCTTTGCGGGTTACTTTTAAGGATCAATTACTAAAGAATTCCACAGTAGAATTGTCTGATCTGGTTCCAACCTACAGATAACAGTGTGAAGTTGCTAGATGTAATCCTCCCAAAATGTTACCTATTGTTATTTTGGTATGGTTGCATGTTTAGTGCAGTCACAAACAGTCAAAATTGCATGGTGATTTTGACAATTTTATAGATTTCTGGTCATATCTTGGCCTTAGATAAAGAAACAGGCAAGCTACTTCAGCAACTCCTTCTAGACTAGTTTCCAGGTGACATATTCTAAGCAAAAGTCTCAACTCCCAAGCTTTCATATTTTACACAGGGGTCAGGGTTGTTCCATAAGGATGCTTTGCGGGTTAATTTTCAGGATCTATAACTAAAGAATTCCTCCGTAATATTATCTGATCTGGTTCCAACCTATAGATATTAGTGTGATGTGGCTGGATTTTATACTCCCATATAACGAATTTGTAGATTTGTACCATTATCTTTGGTATTGAACAGGTTAAAGGTAAGCTTCCTTTGCCATTACTTCCAAATGTATCTCTCTCTCTCTCTCTCTCTCTCTGTGTGAACATGAAATAAATACTATCAGTAAACAAGTGGCGTTTCTTGCCATGATGTTTAGGAATGGACTACTTACCATTTCTGATTTGAATGGCAATGATTATATCAATAAACATTGACTCACCTCTTGTGCTACTGTACTTTTATCTTCTGACTGGTACTCATTTTCTCACTGCTTTCAGCTTAATTTTATTTTCTGAGGCTGCCCTAAAAATCTGATGAATGTCACTGCCACCCTTCCTCTTGCTCATGACGACACTCACTGTGAATGAAAGCTGACTAATAAAACTGCTAGCACTAATCATACAAACACTAATAATGCTATAAGCAAATATAGCTCTAAAGTATATATTGAATACATACAGTTGAATACGCACATGAGCACCATTGTTGGTCGCTGAGTGAATGTGTGGCTGATTAGCTTTCCAGGTAACTTAGCTTCGACAGATAACATTAGTGATTGATTGATTAGCACGCGCAAATCGGCTCGTTTTCACCAAAAACGTTTGTTTACACTCCATGCAATTACTGACACTTATAGCAAACGTATTCATTTCCACAATTACAGGTCCAGCAAAAAATGATGTGTTGATGTTAAAACGATCACAATTGACAGGAAGGTAGCCTACATACAACTCACATTACATTCGAGTTTTCCACTTTTTTTAAACATTTTAAAGTAGTAGGCTAATGAAAGAGAGAGACAGTACAATGTTTGACATTGTACTTACCAACAACAGTCCACCAACTGGGGTACGGCAAAGCACAAGCAGAACTGCAGCAAACCGTAGAACTAGAACCGGTAATAAAAATAACGGCAATTTGTTAAGTTATGATTATGTTTACATTTACAAATGATTATTTATCGCATTTTTATTTTATTTATAATTTATATATCAATATACTGGGGGGGGGCATATTTGAATATTGGGGGGGGGGGGGCTCCAATATATATTGTAATTACGGCCTTGGTAGGTAGACAGGGAAAGAGTAGGGTATGTACAGTAGGTAGAGTGGGTGGGTCTGTTAGTATATAGTAAGCTGTTATAGACTCTAGTGGTTGAAGCTGGTCTGTCTGTACTGGTTTGTTGTTATTTAGTGCAGTCCATAATGGTAGTCTGTACTGGTTTGCACTGATCTGTTTATTAGGAGCACAAAGACTCTGCTGTTCTCCAGAGAAGAGAGGCTTTATCTTTCCCATAGAACTTAAAGAGGAGTGTTTGCTAGAGCGTGTTTGCCAGTAACCCTTATGTTTGCCAGTAACCCAGAATTTGTGGTTGAGCTACAAGATCCCCCATTCCCTTATTACATAAAATGTACAAACTGGCAAGTCAACTAGAGCAGTGTATGTTTGTTATTTACTGTGTGTGTGTGTGTGTGTACGTATAACTGTTACTCATATGAGAGGCAGAGTCTGTGGAGAATTCTAGCCTGGCCACAAAACCCCATTAAATCACTGTGTCTGTGTCTGTCTGTTTTTCATTTGCTCTGAGTAGGTTGGTAAAACTGCAAAAGAGTAGCTCTGAATCATATGACATATGGTCCCTGTCTGTGTTCCCAGTCAATGCCAGTGGTCCAGGCCAGTACCAGCCCCAGAGAAGGCAGTATGTCTAGGCAGTTTGCAGGAATACCAGCACCAGTCAGGAAAAACCACAGACCATCTGGAAAATACCGTAGCCCTCTGCTCCATAAAGCTGTGCTGTTAGACGGGCCTATATTGTCTTTACATAAGGTTTTCCTAAAATAACTGCAGCATTTCTGCTGAGCTCAGGAGGCCCTTTACAACACAGAACCCAAACTGCTCATACCAAAAATACTGCAACACACCTCACATATGGAACACATACACCCAGTGACCTCTCACCCCTAACACAGCTCCTATTTTCTCTAAACCTGTTAACAAGAAGACATGCCTAATGTGAGACCCATTCACACATCTTTTCTAACACACACCACACACACACACAGACACCACACACACACACACACACACACGGTCTAAGGGTTGTATTTGTGAAGAGGGCACATCAAACGTCATGTGACCATATCCACACACAGTCCTGCATCAATCAATCAAAACTGGGTTTGCACTTCTGAGGCTTTTTTTGTTTTGGAATATCTTTCAACAGAGGGATTTAAAAAAAATAAATAATAATAATAATAATAATAAGGTCAGGCCATGTATATCTACTGTTCCTGTTGTGTTTTAATAAAACGTAATCTCTCCATACTCCCAATAAAATAAAATAAATCACGAGGATGTTGTTAGCAGACACCATCTAGAGGAGAAATAATGAACTGCTTTCTTTTTCCTACAACCCTGTGTGTGGTCCTATTTTTACTACACATAAGGGGGACCCCACAAAAATTGAGAAACCTGAGAATATTGTCCCCACAATGTTTTTTTTTGCTGCTTTCCATATGGGGGAAAAACTATATTGGACTTAGAGGCGGTTTAGGGTAAAACTTACTATTGGGGTTGGTGTTATAATTGGGCTTCATCTTAGGCATTAGGGTTTCACGTTAGGGTTAGGCTAAGTTTAGGCATAAAGGTAAGGTTACAGGAATAGGAAACATAGGGAATCATTTTCCTGGGACCCACAGGAATAGAAAAACCGAAGTGTGTTCATTCATTTTATAATAAGATTGCCGACTCATGAAAGTAAACAGGGAAGTGGATAATGGACTAACGTTTTGTGACTAGTGGGTGTATACTGGCTGTCTGAGGGTTAGTTCTGTGCAAGCCCTTTTAGGGGGTCATAAACTAAACAACTTGGAGTAAGATGAACCTTTGGACACACACAGTATCACAATACAAACAATTGATTGCACAAACAAAACCTTAACCCCAAATTGTACCCGATGTTAATATTGGACAAATTCAAGTACAACCCCGTTTCCCCCAAAATTGGGATGCTGTGTAAAATGTAAAGAAAACCAGAATGCAATCATGTGCAAATCATTTATACCCTATATTAATAGGAAATAGTACAAAGATAACATATCCAATATTGAAACTGAGAAATGCTATTGTTTCTTGAAAAATATATGCCCACTGTATTTGATTCCAGCAATGTTTCTTTCAGAAGTAAAGTTGGGGGGGGAGTTCAGCACTCTGTGAAAGACTGCACAGGCAAATAAGGCAACAATGTAAGAATAACGTTTCTTAACATAAAATTGCAGGGAGTTGGGGCATCTCATCATATATGGTGCATTAAAATCAATTAAAGATTCAGAGAATCAAGGGAAATGTCTGCATCCAAGGGACAAGGCCGAAAACCAATATTGGATGGCTGAGATCTTCGGGCCCTCAGACGGCACTGCATTAATAACCAACACATTTCTGTAGTGGAAATTACTGCATGGGCTCAGGAACACTTCAGAAAACCATTGTCTGTAAACACAGTACGTCGCTGCATCCACAAATGCAAGTTAAAAGTCTACCATGCAAAAAAGAAACTCGATATAAACCAGATTCTGAAACACCACCGCGGCCTTCTCTGGGCCCAAGCTCATTAAGGTGGACTGAGGAAAAATGGAAAACTGTCTTTTGGACTGACAAATTAAAATGTTTATTGTTTTTGGGAATCATAGAATGCCGCGTCCTCTGGGCAAAAGAGGAGAGGGACCATAAAGCTTGTTATCAGCGCACAGTTCAAAAGCCAGCATCCTTGATGGTATGGGGGTGCATTAGTGCACATGGCATGGTCGACATGCACATCTGTGAAGGCACCATTAATGCAGAACAATATATTCAGGTTTTGGGGCAACATATGCTGCCATCCAGATGTCTTTTTCAGGGAAGGCCTTGCTTATTTCAGCAAGACAATACCAAATCACATTCTGCATGTATCACAACAGCACGGCTCTGTGGTACAAGAGTCTGGGTGCTAAACTGGCATGCCTGATGTCCAGACCTGTCACCCTTCGAAAAACATTTGGCACATTATGAAACGAAAAATACAAGAGACCCCAAACTGTTGAGCAGCTGAAATGGAAAACATTTCACTTTCAATACTATAGCAATTGGTCGCCTCAGTTCCCAAATGCTTACAGAGTATTGTTAAAATAAGGTGATGCAACACAAAGATAAACACCCCTGTCCCAACTTTTTCGAAACGTGTTGCTGGCATCATATTTAAAATGGGCATGTTTCCAAAAACAATACAATTTCTTCGTTTCAACATTCAATGTGTTCTCTTTGTACTGTTCTTAATTAAATATAGGGATAAACGATTTGATTCGCATTTTACGCAGCGTCACAACGTTTTTTGGAAAATAGATTGTAGAATTAAATAAGTCCCCGATTAGGTGGTGGTAATGATTTTTTTTTACTGGAACTGGCTTCTAGGGCCAGATTTTAATCCTCCTAGAACAGGAACTCTGTCCAACAATACACTTTTCAACTAAAAGTTTGTAATGAATACATTAGCCTATGTGTCTATGACTAGGTGACTCGGTCGCTAGTCTTTGATTTGACTGTAAAAGGTCGTTTACTGGCAATTCAACAGTTGACTAAGAAATGAATTAACACTAGTATCTTTGCTTTTAGCTTTTTAGCTAGTAAGATGATCGTATTTATGGGATATATATATATTTAGTTTATTATACTCTCAAGACTTTTACTTTCTACAAAGAAATCAAGTCCGTAAAAAATGTTTCCATTACTTTGTCTTTTGACCAATCGCATCAGATCAGGTATTTTTTTCAGGGCTGATGTGATTGGTCAAAATACCAATTAGTTAAAAGAAATTTCCGAAATAGTCTGCCTGCGTGAACACAGCTTACGTAAACCACAACCGGTTTATTTTCAGTTAGTATGTTAGCTATGACTGTATAAGTCAACAGCCTACCTGGTCCCGAATCTTCAGAACCACCATTTTCTCGGTTCGCCGATGGCTCTCACGTGTCTTTTACCGGCGAATATAGCAAAAGGGCTTTTTTTTGTAGGTTACAGAACGTTATAGTTCCGTTTGCATCGGGTTGTCTCTTTCAAAGAAAGACAGGCAATGAAAGAAAGCAAGAAATTCACACAGGACACTAAACTAACTCCACAACAACATAAGAGCGACGGTTCGTCACTATCTTCTATAGCCACAAAGTCATAAACCCCGCCTTTTCCTACAATTTGTGTTCTTGAAACCAGATTTTAAACCACATCATAACCTTAAACACACTACAAACCTGATATCCAACCTTTATCTTAAATTAGTACCAAAAGTACATATGTACATGTGTATATAATTCTGACTGTTGCTGTAGAATCGGACTTATCAGAATCGCAGCAGTAAGCATACTATTGATTGGCTGAGGCAAGTTCCACCCAACAGCAATAAGAAAGGTGGTTAGCCAGCTGCAAACCACAGTTTTCAATGTGTCAAAATGTTTCATTCATAAAATCAGCAGAAACGGCCCTTGAATAATTACATAGGTCCATATAAATCCATAGATTAAAACGTTGTTACTTTGTATAACAACTTTTATAACGAAATAGATTAGATAAAGGGCAAATGTAGAAGTCACACACTAGCTTATAGAAATGGCCTATAATAACTTTCAGGAAAAAAGTCAATCTCATGTTGTTTGATTGACATGCCAGTCTGTCCCTGATATAAATAGATTCAAGATATGCATAGTCTGGCACCGCTAGTTGCCCCAGACAAACACTGAGTTGAACGAATTGAGGGCCTTTTGATTAGTTGAATCTGGGGTGTTTCTTCTGAATCTTAAATGATATTCAGAATTATGGTCCACAGGGAGCATCTTCACTGGTAGTACTTGAAGGTTGGTAGCTTGTAGATATCGGACCACGGACTATAAAGTAAACAGAATAAAACAATGCTTATTTGATGCACAGACCTTGTCATGACAGAGTAGCACTGCTTACCAGATGCATGTCTGTTAGAGACAGACAGTTTGGGCAAACGAGATGCACTTTACTTGAGCCATATTCAAACAGGTTATCTGGTTAAATGCAAGTATGAATTGACATCTTCTAATGCAGGGCTGCTCAATCCTGTTCCTGGAGAGCTTCCATCCTGCAGGTTCACTTTTCAACCCTAATTTTGCACACCTGATTATGAGCTGGATGAAAAGCCAAGTCAGGTTGTTGGAGAAAACCTACTGGAGGGTAGATCTCCAGGAACAGGATGGAGCAGCCCTCTAAGTAGTACTCTTGTCCCAAATAACCTCCACTGCAAGTCAGGCAGAAGATAGCCAAATGTATCCTTCATTATTCAATAATAAAGTTGTGAGAAATTCCCAGTGAGAAAGGCATTAGATTTCTTCTCTGCTTACCAACCAATCATCTCCTAGATCACCTACCCCCATTCAGACACCATAACTGTGCTGTAACACTGAAACACTGACTTGTGCCAGAACAACAGTGACTAGACTAGATGACATAGAAAAGTGCATACATTAACATACATTAGAAACACTGCTCCATTTTGGAGCCAATCTTCATCGTACTCCTGATTGACAAAAATCAATAAAGTACTTGAGGTCACTCACATTGAACTATACTGTCAACCCCACTAAGGCCAACTTTGAGTTCTTGTTGTCCCAGGCTTATGTGCTCTGCTCAATAGCCTGGAAATTAGGTTAGAATCATCAACCCTTTAACAGCAGCTCCACACTCCAGGTTAAGTGTAAGTGTAAGGAGAATGTGAGAATAAAGGAGAACGGGAAAAAAAGTTTGCGGAACCAGAGCATGGACAGAAAGAGAGGTGCCTGAAGAATTACACACCACACAGTGGTCTGTTAGTCAGAGTTATCGTTTTATTATTAGTGTTATACTGATCTGAGTTCAGCGTCTCCAAAGGAATAGTTTGATAAGCATGATGCAAAAACACCCCGGAAAAGGGATGTCCAACTATGCTCCTGAAGTTAGGCTTCTGTGCAGAATATTGCTCTAGCCCAGCTGAAACACTTGCACATTTATGGAAACCAGCTGCTCGTCCTCCATACCTTTATTGGCTAAACTGCGTGTTCGAATAGAGCAGGTCTGGAGAAAATGTCTGCACAGCCAGTAGTTCTCCTGGAGGGTTGGCCACCCATGGTTCTAGAATCTATAACTTACCCCTGGCTCTAGAATCTTTAGTTGCCTGGTTCTAGAGTATTCAAAAGTTCCCTTCAGTTCACTCTAAAATGACAATGACATTCTGATTGATCCTTTTGTTAAAGAAAAATATGAAAATAGAGTTGACAGAACATTTAGGCACACTATTGACACATACTGGACACAGATATGCAGTAGATTTATAATGTACTAGAAGACCCCGTTTTTTTTTTTTTTGCACAGCCATGTTTCATCCAAATCTACATGATGTAGTCTCATATTGTGTTCATCACTCCATTCTGTGTTTAGTTTACATTTAGTAGAACACAGGGACATGTTGATGTGGGGTGAACGCTAGGAAAACCTTTCCCCAAGAGATATAAAAAAAACATCAAAAGCCAAGCCATTGTGAACATGAGAAGAGTGTAGGCTTTAAGTTGCAGTGTTCCACTGAGTAGACAATAGAGAAAGCAAGACCTCCCACTCCATTTTCTCTCCTGGCTGCTCTGGTCTACTTGATGCTACTGGGTTCTGTAGAATGAGACATATCACAGGGCTATATGTAAACCAGAGCCGTCAATTCCCTCTCCCGCATCAGCATGCCAGAGATCATGCCGGAACTTGTGAGCTCACGCAGGGAACGCCTTTCCTACAAAGGTAAACGGTTTGAGTCTTTCCAACGCATTCTTCTCCACCATCTTTGCCACAGGTCACCTCTTCTGTTCGGAAAATCCACCTCTCTTAAACAAGCAACACATCTTAGAGTTCACATCCTAGTGGTGCAAATGAGAGTCCTGGGCTAATCAAGCCCAGCCAATCAGAGCAGAGAACGGACCATCCGGTGGCAGCGGCAAAGTTGGTTCAGCCAATGGAAGGACTCCTGCACTAAGTGCTCTTCAGCAGTGATTCTGTCATTTCAAAAGGACACAGTGTTCCTGCGATTCAGACGATCCCAAGTCTCTCCTGTCATTGGTTAATACCGGAGGAAGTCATTTCTGTTTATTCTCCAATCAACAGGCTCATGTGCATAATAAACACCCCAAACCATTATGGCTAGACCATTGAGATTCAGCTAAACGGGTTGGACCACTTGTCACTCCTACAGGTACATCGGCAGGAAAATCACAGATTCATCAGGAGTGAAAAAACAAAACCAAAACACAACTCAGACTTATAAAACAAGTCTGTAAATAAATGTGGTTTTTTTTGTGTTTCTTTACAACAACGGAATGTAGCTAGGTTGTAGGGGTTAGAATACCTCTTTGGGGGGGAGGGACATTTTTTTCAACTTGTTTCAAAACGGTACAGTTCATTTTTTGTACATTGTACAGGTATTCAAAATCACATGCATCAAGAAAAAAAATATTGCACAAAATTAATAAAATTGTATATGAATAAAAGTGTGATTAAGTAGCGTATCAGTGTGTTTCCTCTCTGTAACCTAGTGGTATGAGTATGTGTGTGTGTGTGTTACTAGTGTGATTCTCTTGGTCTGTAATAAGGCTGCTTCACTAAAGCTTACACTGACACACGCACACACGCACACAAGAGCAGAGAGTACATTCTTAGAGGATACCGGTGTATGTCCACACACGCAACAGACAGCAACATTCACACAGTCTGGATGGGTTCCTTTCATTCCAGCCCTGTCAGAAATGGCACCATACTCCCAGGCAACGCACAGCCATTGCAGATTTACCCTGGGCTCTCCTGTCAAGAGGGTAGGTGAGCTCTGGGTTCTTTTGCTTGATTAACAAGATGAAGCACAGTAGAGCTGTTTTAATCTCCCCGGGTCTCTACCTCACAGACACACACACGCGCACACACACACACACACACACACACACGCACGCTCTAGAGCTTTGGTTGTCATCATTACTGACAGGTGGATTAAAAAGGGACGTAGCGGCCTTGGGCCAAATCCCAACCTCCTCCTGTCCTAGAGGATTACGGCAGGCATGAATGATGTCATACTGTGCAACAAACAAACAAACAAACAAAAAGAAAAATCACAACGAGAAAACGTGACGAACAGAAGCCTTAGAGAAAGAGACATGGTCGACACAGCAGGCCCGTCTTGTCTCTCCCCACGATCTCCTGACATTTAAAAGACCCACAGTATAAAGCAGAGCCAGACATACTGAATAGAAACTAAGTCTGTGTGTATAAGCATGTCTGTCTACCTTCAGAATTCTGCAATAATTCAGAGCCATACAGATGTCCATGTACTGTATCCCCCTCCCTCTAGGCTCTAGTGTCTGTAACCGAGCTCGCCTCCTGTGCGGATCAGAGCAATCTTGCCAGAACCCACACCTATGATAAAACAGCATAAAATAAAAAAGGTACAAAAACTGAAATAAAACCCGAAGCGGCCTGTTAGTGCACAGGCGGGGGGGGGGCGTGGGGGGTGTCCGAGTGTGGGGGCATGCACCGCAGGGGCAGCTGAGGGGGGCAGACTGAACAGCTGACAGGACCCATGCCCGCACGCAAATCCGAAAAACCTCTTCTCAGCACGCCCGCATCACTCAAGCCTTCCCACCGGCCGACCTCTTCTCTCTCCGGGCCTGTGAGAGAGCGCCCCCCGGGTGGCCCCCCCCACAGAACCCGTCTCGTGTCACCTCTTCAGGGAGGTGCTCTTCAGTTTCTGCGTGTATCTGGTGGTGCGCGGCGACCGGGAGTGCAGCTTGACAAACAGCTCGGGAAACTTGTACTGGGGGAACATGGTCTCCAGGAAGCCTTCCAGGAGCACGTAGACCAGCCGCCGATTCATTGGCCCGTGCTGGAACATGTCGAACACGCGCAGGATGCCCTTGCGAGTGGTGTCGGCCCCGATGATGTGCTTCAACTCGTCTGGAGGACACACAGACACGGGGCAGATCAATAGGGAACGAGGCCGCGTACAGCCTATGGGCGTATGTGAACACGTGTAGGCGTGTCAATGCGTGCGCGTGCGTGCGTTTGTTACCCGGCATGATTCCCAACAGGTTGGTCTTGGCAGCAACCCTGGTCCTCATGCGGATGTTCTTGTCCCGCCGGGGCGGAGACTCAGCCAGGATCCCGTTGGGCCAGTAGGAATCCCTGCACACGGACCGGCCCACCAAGTTACTGACGCACTGCTCTGTTCGCACGAAGCGCAGTCTAATTGTGTGTGTGTGTGTGTGTTACCTGAACTTCTTCACATAGTCAGCCACCTGTTCTGGAGCGGTCATGAAGTCCACGTGATCCACAATCTTTCTGCACAGACCAAAGTTAAAGGCCATACAGTTAGATCTCCATATGTGGCAGGATGGTGTGTGCGTATATGTATGTTACCGGTTAATAGTGTCTCCATATGTGGCAGGATGGTGTGTGTGTGTGTGTGTATGTTACCGGTTAATAGTGTCTCCATATGTGGCTCGGATGAGTTGTTGCAGCAGGTTCTTGATGTTCCTTCGGAGCCATTGGTTTCTCTCCTTCAGGTCAAACACCTCATCCATCAGCAGCAGCATGACACGCAGGGGGATATTGTCATCAACCTACACACACACACACACACACACACAATATTACTTTGACACGAAAGCCTAGAACTGCTGGGTACCCGTGCTAGTCAAGACGTTGTACTTACATTGTCATCCAGTTGGGCCGATACTCTGCAGTGTTCTGGGTCGATGTCCGACTTCGGGAGCATAGGAGGAACCTGGAGACGGTACAGTATGCTTAGAATATGGTTGAATTATGGTCAATAGTATGGTTAACTTTGCCAGAACCCAAGTGAATTACAGTCAGAGTAATATAACAGTACTGAATTAAGGTCAGAGTATGGGGGAGGTTAGGTCATTGTATGGGTGAATTATGGTGAGTTTGTGTTTAACTAGATTATGGCGAGGCGATGTGCAAAATAAATCATATCCCCTTATATCCCGACTCATATTCCACACCAGATAGGACTGCCTTATACCCCCACCACCTGTAAATGAAACATAGGCGATTTTATTGGTAAATGTTTGCCAAAAAAGGGAGCACCAAGCATGCCAGACGATTAACCCAAAAACCCATAGCGATAGATTGAGAAACATAGCATGTGGTCTGGGCTCACAGAGCTCAACCACGAAATCCTTATTAGGAACCCAAAAAAAATATCCAGCAGCCAATCACAGGGGAGCATAGACATGCTAAAACATGCATGGGAACTGCCCAAAGCACTTATTGAGAAACATTTTCACAATAACTGGTACAGAGGTATAAAGAAAAAGCAACAGAGAATCAATCCAAAAAATCTGAAAAAGTTGTCAAACTGAATCATTGTCTCCCCAAGTCTTATGAAAATAACACCAGCATGGATTCTTGTGTTTATGGCAGATGTCTCCATATTGGTTTTCCTTTTATTTGACTGCAAGCCCAGTGCAAGACCATGACCGGTCAGACAATTTCACTAAAATGGCACAAAATCCAAAAACATTAAAATAGATGACTCATCCATTTGATCATGGACTTAACATCAATCTCTTGGGAATTTTATTTCTAATTTTAGCATTTTAGTGGCCTCCTGCTTTTTATTCTTTGAGCACCACTTTTGTTCTGGAATTCAAATATGTCGATTGATTACATTGTCTTCTTACTTCTTTTGTTCTAACTCGCTTAAAGTTGATACTCACACAAATATCCAGCGCAAGACAACAGAAACTGACAGTATTTAAATAATTTCCCAGAAACCTTTGCAATAGACATTACCTTTAAACGGTTCAGTGAGATTTAGTATGTGAATCAAATATATTTACGGCTGTCAATAAATGTAAATACTTTTAGTGCATGCAATACATTGGCAAAAAGCACAGGTAAAGAAATTATGACCGTGGCCGAGATGAGTTGTCATGCAAATATGTTGCCATGCCCATATGTTACTATGCTTTGAGTTATTTCCGAGGAGGCAGATTTGCCAGCAATAAAAGTACTAAAGGGCTCACGCACGGCTCCAGACCCACAAGTGCACCGCATGGAGCTACGCCGGTGGTATTGTTTCAGAATGGTTGAATTATGGTCAGAGAATGGTTAGAGTAAGTACAACGAAAGGTAAGAGTATGGTTGAATTAAAATCAGTACAATGAAAAAATATAAGAGTATGGTTGAAATATGGTCAGAGAATGGTTAGCATGTGGCTGAATTACATCAGACTACTGGCTACTGTATGGTTGATTTATGATCAGAGTACGGTTGGACTACTAGTAGGTATTCTCCCAGTCAATATTAAATAGAAAGCAGGAACCCCAACCACCTGTGGCTCCTTGGTTACATGTAGGGTCACAGCAAAGCTTTTTTTAGGCTGCATTTCATTACGTCAGAGCATTGCAAACCCTAGGCCAGGAAAACCGACCTAGTTAAATGTATATTGAGCAACACGCTTTGTTGTCGTTTCTATATAAATACAAATCCACAACAAAGCTGGCCGTTTTACAGTAGCTTGGTTTTGCCTCACTTGTGGTAGTGGTCAAGCAGAAATCCTTCTTATGATGTGAATATAGACGGGGAGAATCAACCAGACCATAGAATAAGAATGAAGCAAAGATTTAGAATATTCTACGAACCAGACTTAAATACGAACCATCTGAACACGCCCCATCCTCCCAGGCATGCATCCCATGTTGGCTAACGTTATAAGCTTTGCTAAAGGATCTACTGATCTTGTAGAGTAGTTAGGTCCGTACCTTGAACATGGACTGTTTGATGTCCTGCCCCAGTTTCTCTGACATGCGTCCCATGTTGTCAGCAGCCTTGTTCATTCCTTCGGCCAGACTGTCTGGCAGGCCCTTCACAGCGTTGGACACGTTACGCATCGAGCTACGCAGCGGGTTGACAAACGTATCCATCTAGGAGACACATGGACCCAGAGGTGGGTGTCTGGAGTCAGGCCAAGCCACAGGGGTGTGTTCGCCAGGGAAAAGGTTATGCAGGGTGTCCCCCAGGTCCAGATTGAGTTGCATTGAGGATATTAAAGACCTTCTCAATTCCACTTGAAATTGTATATAATATCAATATCCAGTTGTGTGTGCACAGTAAACTCGCTAGCATGATGTAACATGATGTAACAGGGCAAACCTTGCACGGCACAGAGCCAATTTGCAATGCCTAAGTGGGACTCCCAGTCTTGACCGGAATGGCGTGACCAGGGATATATCGCATGGAGGTAGCCTAGTGGATAGAGCGTTGTGCCAGTTAACCAAAGGCTTGGTGTTTTAAATCCCCAGCTGCAAAGGTGAACGCGCCGTCATTGTGCTGTACAACCTTACGTCCAAAGGTTAGCTTTAAACCCACTAACGTAAGCCTACAGGAGAATGTCATTGGCTAAAAGCATCAGTTTATGCTCTAGATGGGCGAAACATGGGGTGGTACATCCGCACTTGTTCAGGCTAATCGCTAGCTCTATCAAAGCAAAACACCAGAATCAGGACAAGGACACCACCACGGATGTTGTATAACGATGCTTAACACCATCACTACACTGCAGCCAAAATAGAATTCACCGGAAGTAGCCATGCATTAGACTAACGTCAAAAGTTCTGTTCCTAAAAAAATTTATTAAAACAGTGCTGTCGTAACTACAGTACCTACAGTGGCCAGGGTGCGTTCTGCACGGCCATTATCGGGCGGCGACCCGACTCACGTGGGAACGCACCTTCTGTATCAGGACCCGAGGGGCTCAGCTGACGGGTCATGGCGCTTACAACCCAAGGGTTGTGGGTTTGATTCCCATGTGGGGTGCCAGCAGAAAAACAAATGAAAGGGCATGCAATCGCGACTGCAAGTCGCGCAGTGTAAGAGCGTCTTGTAAAATACTTGGATGTAAAATGCAAAGCAGATGTATTTTTGTTGTGGCGGCAACAGTTAAGCTGCACCACAGCACAGCAGAAACAACTTTCGGATGCATTTCTAAGACATTTGAAAAGTTCCGATATAGGTAAGGGCTCTGTATGGGAGTGTGTCTACCTTGCGTGCAAAGTCTCCTTTGCCCTTGCTGTACTGCTTATTCTCCAGGAAGTCATAGACGTAAGGGACCAGATTCGGACAGGCCTTCACCATCTCTGGATTCAGCAGCAGCTAACACACACACACACACACACACACACACACACACACACACACACACACACACACACACACACACACACACACACACACACACACACACACACACACACACACACACACACACACACACACACACACGGTTATAGCAACGTAAACAGGGCAGACTTAAGGCAAAACCGAGACACGTCCCAATCCCACCTGTAGATATGTGTTGAGGTCTTTTTTCCTCTTCTCCAGGAAGTCTCTGTCCATGTTGTTGAATGTCTTCTTCCCCGGAAGCTTCAGGATCGACGTCAAGTTGTCAAACTGGAAAATCACAGAAACAGACATCTTGTTGCTCAGGTGGGGGTAGAACGCGCGGCCGTAGTGGGGTCCAGCCTGGACATACCACCATCTGCTGCCCTGGAGTGTGTATCCACTCAGTTTAAAGCGAAACATCGGTCATGTGACCCCCCCCCCACAACACGCACCCCAGCGACCTTTACCTGCTCCGTGATCCTCATGTGGAAGTCGTGGAAGTCGGAATAGCGTCGGTACGTCTTCCATGTCTCCTCGCTGCCGTCGTGGTTACGGCGGAACACCGTGATGGCGTAGAGGGCGTAGGTCTTTCCATGGTCGTTACACACCCCTATAGCACCCAGCAGGCCCAACCCCGACCCAACACCCAACCCAGCCCCAGGGAGAGACGAATCAGCTACGCATACACAGAGCCCACCGAGGGGAGGGGTGTGGGGGGGGTGGGAGGAGAGAGGGGAGGGGGGGGGGGCGACAGCACACAGGAAGGGGCATGAGCAGATCGGTGGGAGTGTGAACAGGAGAGACAGCGAGAGGGAGACAGCGAGAGAGGAGACAAGAAAAGGGAAGTGAAGGAAAAAAGGAAAAACAGAAGAAATGGTAAAGGTTATGGAACAATGAAAGTGCGAAAAGTCGAAGCAACATGAGATGGAAAAATTAGTGAACGTGAAGAGATCAGGACGTTACAGATCAAAGGTCAAATGGCGATGCAGAGGAGAGGAGGGGACTGGTCAGGGGGAGGGTTTAGCGGGTCAAAAGGCAGACACACAGTTCTTGGCCCTAAACATGTTACCCGTCACATTGTGATAAAACAACAGGAAATGCCTTCCGAGCCCGTCCCATTCAGTGAAAGCAATGAATCAAAATGCCCTGGTGGCCATTTCCTCATCCTCGACACACCTTCCATTCCATGAATGCCATATGATGTTCTACACTGAAGTCATTATGTAAAGCGTGGCGCGTTTCCTGTTCGATAACACTGTGTAACTTGATAACTCACGGGACTGTCTTGCGTTAGGAGATAACACTCCATCTAGGGTCCAGACAACATCAAGGCATTTTGACAGGGTAATGTTTTTAGGGCCAGTGCTGTAATACCCACACATCTCTGAATGAAGCAACATTAGTAGTCAGTAGTCACACATGCAAGAGCGTGGGCATAGATAAGTTAAGATCATGTTCTATATTACACAGGCTTACAATGTATCATACCTGACACAGTACTCATCTGAATGGAGGGTGTGTGTGTGTGTGTGTGTGTGTGTGTACCTGTATCAGAGATAAAGGCGTGTAGCTGTAAATTGTCATCATGGCAAGAGTTCGACAGGTCATCCAGAGACTAAACAGTGGAGAGACAAACAGCCAGTCAATCCCTGTAATAACATCCAATCAGCACCAGTGCTACGGTAAATCCCTCCCAGGTCTAACAGCCAACCAAAAGCAGCCATACAGCTACTGGGACCTCTGCAGTAAAAGTCAACCATTTCTGACCTGGTTTTAAATCTTATCAACTGTACAGCGGAGTGGTAAACGCCATTACTGGGCCAGTAAAACCCGTTCTTCCAGGCAGTTCTGTGACTATATCCACTGACTACTGACAGCTGAGCAATAGGAGTACATACTAGATTAATGCTCCCAGTGGGGGATCCGTTGAAAGATTCTGGAGAGGAAGAGACACAAGTGTTAGACTCAAAGGGCCACAGAAAGGTGTCTCCTGTTTCTGTTACAGTCTGCAACCCCACAGTTTGGTTTTGTTTCGATTGAAGGGGGAAAAGCAAAAACATTCTACTTTTCTAAACTTTTGATCTCTGATGCAAATGATCAGAACGCGAGCCACAGTTTCATCTGGTGCCTTTCCACTGGGTATCCCCCCCCCCCCCACACACACCCCAGAAAACCTGCCTCTGGAATCTGGAGCAGACTTAGCGTTCAGAATCATGCCGTTTGGTAAAAGTATTTATTTTCTTCCACTCCTAGTAATTATTTTGTATGTTAGTGAATGGGATAGAATGGAGTTAGAAAGACAGGAAATTTGAGGGGGGGTGGATTAAAGGACAGCAGCTGGATTCTAACCCCAGCCAACTCCTACATATGACTCCATTACCAGAATTATTCAGTTCAGGTGAAACCGGTTATTTTGCTTTCACAAACATATAGATGTCAGCGCAGGCGTTGGCGCTTTAGCTTCCACTGGGATACTGGCTACACTAGCTAATGTTAGCATTGGTTGAGCAGTGCAAAAGGTGGAGTTAACTTGTTGCTATGCAACGTTTTCATGGCCGTGGCGTTTCTGTATGACGCAACCACACACTAAACGACATTGGGAGAGAAGACGTGAACATTGACTCAGGGTAAAAGTCCACTTTAAAACGTAGACCAGGGGGTTCCCAGGTGCTTTCCCGCTTTTACCTCCGTCTCCATCATCTGATCCTCTATAAGAGGGTTCTTTGAGCATGTCCAGTTCAGCTAACATCCTGACGTAGAGGGGACTCTGTCTGAACGATGGGTAGTACCTATCATCACGCAGCATCATGTCATATACCTGCAACAAACACACACGCAAGCACACTATTTGTATTGAAGCTGAAGTACAAGAGCATCCAATAAAGCCAACATAGATGTAGTGTGCTTGCTGGCTGTTGAAGTTGCCAACGGTGGACGTAACGGAAATTAAAACGCACCTTTCTCTGGATTTCGTCAAAAATCTCCGGAGTGGGGTCGCCGTCCTTCTGGAGCTTCTCTCCCAGTTTAAGTACAGACGCTTCATCTACCTGTACCCGGGGGGAGGCCTGGCGGGCGGGCGGGCGGGGGGGGCAAAAGACAGAAATAGACATCAAGAGAATGAAAGAGAAGACAACATTTACAGAAACGGCGTGTTAAGTAAAAGTGGTGTGTGTGTGTGTGTTACCTTATCAGACAGGTACTGTTCATAGACACCCAGTGCCGCCGCCTTCAGCAGTCCTTTAGTGCCCCCCCCCTTCTTGCCATCTCTCTCCCACCCCTCCATCACCTCTAGCTGTTGCTGGGCTGTTACTCTGTAGCCCTCCACTGTCAGCCAGAAGAACAGCTCTGCCTGAGCCCCAGCAGCCTGCATGTAGTCTAGAGGACAGAGCAGAGGCCAAAGGTCAGGGGGTCAGGGGCTACGCTCTGCAGCCTCCCAGCCGTGTCAGGCAGAAAAAAGCCAATAAGCCGGCATATCAGGGGACTGGGGTCTGTGGTACTCACCCATGAAGAACTGCAGCGCAATGTTGTGTACGAGGATGTGCTCCAGTGGTATGATACACAGCTTCCCAAAGTTAGCGGCTAATTTCAGAGCGTCCACCTCCTACAGCAGAGACAGAGGGAGATGAGGAGAGGTTCACGCCGTGTCCCAACGCACAAGGCTTGTCAGGGCGTCTGCCTGACTGACTGTTCTTCACACACTCCAATGTGCACGACATTCTCTAATGTCTTACCTTCCCAGAGTTCAGTCTCTGGATTCTGGTTTCACAGACCTTCTTCACAAACAGCAGACTGTTGATCTGATTCTTTATGACATTGATATCTGAGAGAGATAAAGGGGAGAGTTAGATGGGGCAACACGCAGAGTGGCAGAAGGATTCATAGTTTCAGGTGTTCAGGAGTGTGTGTGTACCATCTCCAGCAGTGTCCAGTGATCGTAGGTATTGCAGTTCCTCCAGGGCCTTGTCTTTAACAGCCTCCAGCTCTGCCACTTTGTCCGTCAGCTTCAAGATGTTCATAAATGCCTCATAGTTACAGCTAGAGTCACGAATCTACACACACACACACACACACACACACACACTTCTGAACAGGAGATACATTTGTTGTACTGATAACACTTATTGATCTCTAGCCATAGTTAGTCAATCCTGCTAACAAAGACCGCTATTATCCACTGACCATCCAGATGACAAACTGGTTGATGTAGTCAGGATCACTCAGCTGGTTGATCAGGGGAAGGAGAACGCCTCGAGCCAGAATCTCCTGTAACACGGACACAGTGCCATTATGTCACCGTCGTTCCTGAACACGACAACTCAGGCAATGTGGAAGCAGCTGCGATCCAAGGCAACTCACAGGCAACTGTGAACACATCTTTCTTATACGTGACCGCAGCAGGTATCGAACCCGCAACTCTTGTCGTTGCAAGCGCCACGCTCTACCGACCGATGTTTTTCTTTCACTGCTATTATTGCATTCAGAAAATGCGGACAGGATAATGTGGGAGTGCGCGTCTCACCCTGAGGAAGTATCTCATGTTCTTGTTGTGGAAGTCTCCAGGAGGTAGTAAGAGGTAGAGCAGCACCTCACACAGATCCCTCAGGAACCCTGCCACACACAGACACACAGACACCTGGATGTCAACATTATGCCAAATAGGCTCAGTGGTTTGCCCATCTTGAGGAGGTGCAGTGTGTGTGTGTGTGTACCTTCCTCGTCCTTCGAGGACGTGCAGACCACGTCTCTGCAGATGTTCCTCTCCATCTCCACCTCCGCCTCAAAGAACGATTCCACCATCTCCTCCGACAAGTCCCCTAGAAACAAACAACCATGAATACTCGACACCATTCATCACCTCCAGAATCATCATGAAAGAAACCTGTGTGTGTGTGTGTGTGTGTGTGTGCGTGCATTCTCACTCTGTTTACAGTCCTCCCGCCCCTCCAGTCTGTCTTGTGCCTTTCTGAAGACCCGGAGGTGAGTAGCGAAGTCATCCACGAGTCTAGTGGTAAAATACGGCTGCCAATCCACATCTTTAGACCTGCAGAAAACCACTAAATAAGTAACACACTCATTCTAGAAGTGACATTTCTTGTGTTCTTTAACAGACAAGGCACGGCAAAGTACATTGTTCCATGGTAATGTCCCGATCCTAGTTATCCAGAAGACTTAACAACTGTCGTGTTAAGGTGCACTCTAGAACTCATTCTAGCCAGTCAGCAACAAGTGTTCAACAATAACGCTGCATGATAAGCATTAATATAATATTTATAAAGCAGTACTATTGGAGTAAAACTAGAGCAGATGCTGTGTAGAAATATAACAGTAATGTAGTGTTACCGTGTTGAGAACTGGACCAGAGCGTTTTGGACAGTCTGTCTGATTTCCAACAGGAAAGACTCATCTTCACTCAGAGTGTAATACCAGTACTGTATATAGTCCCTCAAAGCAAACTGAATGACCTGGAAAGGAAGACAGAAACAGACCGAACGCCAGAGGGAGATAAACAACGGAGATAGTGAAGGGGGAGGGACACAAATAGAGTGACGTCTGCAGAGAGACAGTGGGGCAGCTCAACCAGGAAGAGCCTAATCTAATTACGCAACTTAATGACATGTCCTCACTTCATCTGGCTGCTATGGAAACAAACTACAGCTTCGGTGGACACATTTCAGTAAAGGCCCTCATTCTCTAGGCAGGGAATGTCGGCTACGTTCTCAACACTGAGGTATACACACATCAACCCACAAAGAAAGCACGTTGTCTGTCAGCACTGTGCCGACACCCGTTCTCCCTCCCTCTGGGACGTCTGTGGTCACCCATCCATCCTTCAGTTGCCACTGACCTGCTGCAGAGGCTCATCTATGTAGTGGGAGCCGGTCAGCCTCCTATCGATTTTTATAGGCTTCGGCTCCAACCGCATCTCGTCCAACGTCTGGGGGGGCGAGAGAAAGAGAGAGTCATCTCTGTGCCTGGGTGAGTTTTGTGGGTGTGTCAGTGCTAGCGACAGACTGTCGACCCCTGTGGGGTCACGGAGGCCTCTGTGACCCCACGATAGAGAAAGGTGCTCCTAGACGCCAGCCAGGTGCTTCAGGCTGCAGACGAAACTGGACTGTCCACTGGCCCTGCGCCGGTGAATACATTTCCTAGCATGCCTATTGACATGGATGATTATTCCTGGGGGGAGCCCTGAGGGAGTCGCTCATCGCTGAAGTAGGCTGCTCCTTCCATTGCTACTTGGACCAGGCAGCAAGAGAAACGCTCCTTGAGTGGCAGCTCCTGGTAGCAGCCCCTGGTAGCAGCCCCTGGTAGCAGCCCCTGGTAGCAGCCCCTGGTAGCAGCCCCTGGTAGCAGCCCCTGGTAGCAGCCCCTGGTAGCAGCCCCTGGTAGCAAGCTTGGACAGCTTCGGACACTGGTGCAGACTGGTTTCAGCCACGGGACGTGGTGTGCAGCACGTGGCCTCCGGATTGCAGGCCTGGCGCAGACAAAGCAGTGGTCTAGGCACCTTTCTCTAACAGCAGGGGTGGGCGTCCTAACCGCTTGGAGAAGGATGTGGCTGCCGTCTGCACCGCTGGTCCTCAATACATACCGGAAACACCGGTTCATCTCCCCCCCCCCCTTTCAAACCCATTACCATGTGGTAGTCAGTGTCCAGGCTCTAGGTACTCCTGGTGACATTTGGACCCTCCTTCAAACTGTACAATTGATCTGTTGACCTAAAGAAAGTGTTTAAAAATGTCCTACCTTCTGTATACCCGTTTGGGTGGCCGGCAGGTAGGAGTGTTCACACTTCTCTAGATGTTTCTCTGAGTTAGTCTTCCCAAACAACAGAGTGACCACAAAACCACTGAAGGATTCGAGAAGGCCAGAGAGGAGAGGGGAAATGGAAACGAACAGGTCAATAAGACGTTAGGATGACGCAGCATACGTCATTCCAGTCAGAAACAAATAAATAGATGTTTTATTGAAATCAGGGAAACAAACCAAAACACCACCAACGACATTCTGACTTGAACCCAGGTTGCGTACACTTACCCTCCTACGAAGCAGAATATATAGAACGCCAGGTAGAAGATGGCGAAAGGTCCGAATGTGATGAGGAACAGCACCACCCCTAGACCCCCCCATCCCCACAGAGACAGACTGGCCTGGGGACACAGACAGGGAGACACAGAGTGGAGAAAGACAAAACACAGAGAGGGCGAGGCAGAAAGAGGGGAAGAGACAGTCATTTTATAGGAACAACCAGCACTAACATCACACAAGGTCCCATTTTAATTCAGGCTACAAGAACAGTAGAAAGCCAAACAGAGAGGGGAAGGAGAGTGACAGAAAGAGAAACGGGGAGTGTTTCTCATCCTTGTTTCCTGTTATTGTCCGAACAGGAAAGTAAATGAACTAACTGCTGACCTCAATGGTAAAGACACCAGGACGCACTGCATCCTAACCCAGTGTCAGACATATTACAGTAAGGCTAAAGCTAACGCTCACATCACAACCAGTGACCTGTTTGACATAAATGTTCTTATACCGAGCTGTGATTTCCTCTCTCATTTATAGTAGAGTGTACAGCAGTGCTCTCTACTATAATTCAATATCAATATATAAAGTGTAATTTATGTCACCTTTATCTACCCAGGTACAACTTGGCTGAGGACATAAATATTGCAAGACATCATTCTGTTGCAACCAAAACACTATGTGCAGGGGATTAGGAAAACCATCAACAAATTGCACCATGTGAAGTGATGCACGTATAACATTTGGATATGGTACTGATCAGGTTCAGGGCAACTGGAGCAGCTCAGACAATTTGTTATCGAAGGAGACAAAAATCGACAAAAGGTCACATGTTTGAAAGTCTTTTGGAATTCCTTCCAGTGATTGGTGGTAAAGTGAACGCAGGTGTAAAAGACACAGGTACTTCAACAACATTTCAACAGCTGAGCCAAAACCACAGGTCCAAACAGGAACAGAGGGTGGCAAGGCAATTTCAAATGTCAGATTTTCATGGTAGGCTATTCCATTGAATGATGAATGAATTGAGAAAAAAAAAAACTAGGGTATATACCGAGTGCAGTTTCCATTGGATAAATCAGCTTTAGGACTGAATGGGTTTTTAATAAAATCTTAAAAAATCTTATTATTTATTTCACCGGACCAGAACTTTTCAGAAACCTTTCCGGGGCCAGCAGGCAACCCAGATGTGGAGCCCTAACAGAACTAAAGTGCATGCATTGCTTAACTCTGCAACAGTAAATACTCTGCTATGATGTGAGAAATTATAAAGAGACAGTTTGTGTCCAGGCTTCAGTTAGCCTGTCTTGTCTTGAAGAAACACATAGAGCAGGGTCAGCCTGCCTTCACATCACCATGAATAGCGGAGGTGTGTAGTTGTCAAGAAAGAGTTGGGTAAAAACTCTCTGCTATTCCATCACTGACATTGTGGTGCTGGTCGGCTCTCAGATTTTGTTTAGTCCTGGTGTCAGACAGACTATGTTACAGCTGTTCCTTAACATGGTGACCAGCATCCGGTTAGTCAATAATAATAAATGAGACCATTACTTGATGCTTAATGGCTTAGCTTTCCTTTGGCTGTTGCAAACCATAGTTCCTGGAGAGAGAAAAAAAACTGTTGTGCAATTGCTTTTTTTTTTTTAACAGAGAAGAAGCATTTATTTTGTTTTAACAGCTGAACTAGAGAATCCAAAGAGACAATAATAATAATGTGCACTAGGCCTAAGCAATGGAAATATTTTGAAGTGATAATAAGAGAGTGAATGTACATATCACAATGTTATATAACGGATGCGGGTTCAAATCCTGAATTCTGACTGACTGATAGTCGTGGTATAAGTAAGAAATAAAGCATGGGGGTGTGGTACTTTGCCAATATACTACAGCTAAGCTGTACCACTCCAAGATGAGGCATATTGACCATATACACACCTTTGCGGTGATATACAGTATGTTGAAAACTCAGCCAGCATTGATCCAGTCCCAAGTCAACTGCCAAGGCTATGCTATCTTTGTCACTCACATTTTGGCCCTTTCTCCCACAGCCACAGGTCATCTACACTAGATCGACCTACACTGTCTACAGTCCCCAAGGTACGCCAGCATGGACCAATGAAACGGTTCTATCATGCGCTTATCAAATCAGATTAAATCGGACACTGCCATTTAAACCACATACATGTAGTCTAATTTGGTGTTTTCAGAAACGACAAGGGGGACCAAAGCCCATCCTAGATGAGACAGAACCAGTCCGACCACAGGGCAGATACCAGACTAACCTAGGGCATGACTCAGTGTGTCCGAGACATAGCAAGCGTTCTAGAATGTTTTGAAACATAGCCACTCCTCTTTGACATTATTGCCTAGCAGCCTGTTATAGCTACTCCTCAGACAGTATAGCCTAGTAGCCTCTAATAGCCACTCCTCTTTGACAGTATAGTCAAATAGCCTGTAATAGCTACACCTGTTTGACAGTGTAGACCAGTAGCCTGTTATAGCCGCTCCTCTTTTACAGTGTAGCTTAGCAGCCTGTTATAGCCACTCCTCATTGACAGTATAGTCTAGTAACCTGTTATAGCCACTCTTCTTTGACAGTGTAGTCCAGTAGCCTGTTATAGCCACTCCTCTTATACAGTATAGTCTATTAGGCTGTTAAAGTCATTCAGTATTACTGCCTCCTGGGTAGCAACTTAGTAGAAAGAAAATCTGAACAGTAGACAGTAGTGCTGCAACATGGCAGACACACACACCCTTTTTCGGGGGTCAGTGTGATGGTGTTGACTAGCTCAGCACAGCACAAGCGAGGCACTAGGCAGGAGCCAGCAACAGTACACTCTGAATCACTCCAGCTTACACAGGCAGCACTAACAAACACCATCTGTTCCAATCAACAACATTGGACAGAGCCGGGCTATCCCTTACACAACTTCATATTACACAACTGAGCCCACAGATGCACATAGGCACGGCACGCACGCACGCAGTCTCACATACATGGGCAATTGACACACACACAGTGGCTCCCTCGTTCACAGCCTAAATAGGGTCTTTATACTACTAACAAGAGCAAAGGAGTCCTCGCATTCACAAGGTGCCTACTGCTAGCAAACGTCCTTGACACACACACAATGGTGCCGTATCAGCGGGCCAGACCCAGGGTTATCTGGTAATCACAGAGTGACTTTCACAGTGGAGCCAACGGGGAACGGTCGCTGCCTGAATCCAGGGACAGTCTGACAAACAGGGAGCCTGACATGCTACTGGCTAGCCCCCTCTGACAGGCAAACATCCTCAGGGCTCAGGGAACAGAGACGGCTAGACAGCCATGGGCTGGTTGGCTAGAGCACAGCAGCAGCAGCTCAGGTGAAGTCACTCACAAAGCAGGACAACAAAAAACATTTTGTGACAGCGAACGTCCTCCGTGATTACGCGGCATCATAAAGACAGAAAAGGGCACTGAGACGAGTAAAACTCCCCTCGGCACGTAACCTCCGTGAGCCGTGACGCCTCTCGCCAGATGCAGCCAGTCGATCGCATACGATCGAATGCATAACGCCCATCATTCAAGTGGGACGATGACAGTGCTTATTCCCCTGCTAGGGTTGGGTAGGGTAGACTGGTGCTATTTGCAAGCTGAGCGAGCCGATCAACTACTTCACTGGCTTAACACTGAGGTTGGTCAGTCGAGGCGCTGTCCTCCATGTGCAGCGTAATCTGCCCTGAGCCCCGGGAGAACCGCCGTTCCCCTCCTGGGGCACCACTGTGTCCTCCGAAGCGTCGGCATCCGTGTCCAGTTCAAACTCCCAGACTAAAGCAACACAAAGCATTCCTGGTAGACCACCTGATCATATAGTTCTAAGACATGTTGGGGCTCACCCGCTCAGTCAACCGGACTGTGTGTTCAATAAGCCGAGATTGTTTATGTTGACAGTAATATATACATTATTTTGTTTGTTTACGGTGCAGGAGACACTAGTCTGACTTTCGCCGGACTCAAGACTAATCTATTGCATGTTTGGGACAGGGGGATGTGGGGGTTGTACACTTGTACGCTAGGCCTACTGACAATGACATTCATTTTTAATTTGCAACGATTTGCCAAAGCGTCTCATCTGTCCTCAACACCAGAGGCTCGGTATCTGCCTGTCTGCAACAGGGCCATGTGGAGCCAGTTATCCCAACATGCTATCGGAAATTAACATCAGAATACATTGTTTATCCACAGGCGAACCAGCAGAGAACGTTGAGTGGTGTATTACGTTGAGACAATGTTATCTAGCCTACTCTGTTAAAACCCCCAAAAAACTAATGCACTGAGTGAGGCAAGTAACCAATATAATGACAGATGAAATAAAAGTAAGTTTGGTAAGTCCTGGTGGCAACTTCCCAGAATACATGGGCTCTTTCAGAGGGTCGGTGTGGAAAATGCTATCAACTTCCCCCTGGCCTTTCATTATAACACATAGGGCGTGACAGTGTATGGAAACACAGGATTTCAAAATTGAACTGAGCGATTTTTTTTTTTAAACAACCGTAATCTCTGGATTGACCAAGATTTTGTTTTTGTCTGAGAAAGCCCAGGAGAGATTGCACAACCCCTGCCACGTGACGTCAGCCCTTGCCCAGTCGGGTTTCACTTCCCACGGGACAACAGCCTCTGCGCCCGACGGCAGTCGCTAGCGGTTAAGGGGGCGACAGGTCAAGTATTGGCGAATCCATGCTTCAGATTAATCATCGAAACAGCACGACCCCTATGACAGAGTCAAGTTACTGTTGGTTAGACGAGGCTTTAGTGAACACATGCGGATTATGGGGTTAGTGAGCGAGAGGTCAGTGAACTGAGGGATTACCACATTAAAGCAAGCTCTCCTCTGAGAAAGTGAGGGGAGATGGGGAACTGAGGCCTCAGGATGATGTGCGCCTGCTGTTCCCACCGACCGGCACCACACTACGGGCCAGTTAAAGCCAGGTTGTCCTCAGGCAGATCCTGAGTGTGTGGAGCCGTTCTGATGGGCTGGCATCTCCTTGTCACTAAGCTCTTTGATTAAGACAGACTAATGAGATTTAGCGGAGTGGAACACATATCAGTGAGGGTGCATATTACATTGTAACACCACACTTGTAACTTACAGAGGAGCCCTCCCTTCTGCTAGCCTGGCCACTCCACTCCGGCATGTGTTCGGTCAGGCACCTGCACGCTGAAGCCAAACGTTTCGAAATAGGAAACGAATGATTCAGGAAGTAGGCTGCCACCCGGTCTGACTGGTTAACTGCATTTTTCCAGGTTAAGGGAGGATGGCCCAGGTCATTCAGACCGTGACTGGTTGACGGTGATGGGGCTTGAGCGACAGGAAGACAGTCTGTAAGGGTGGTGTAATATCTGGCAGAACAACATGCCCTCTTTCTTCCATAACACCCAGATTAACTTGAGACAACCTGCCAAGTCGGCCAAACTAAATTTACCCCAAAGAGGCCAGTAAGGTATAGACGTTCTAGCGTCGCTATGGACCGACTGACCACAGCAGATTCGGGAGAGATGTGAAAGTAGATTCCTCTCACAGCAAAGACAAAACAATCAGCGATAGGACAGTCTTCACAGACTAACTGAAAAACAAATGTCTTTGGGCATGGCTGGAGAAAAGAGTCCGGGTAGCAGCACATAATCAATACATTCCACTTGTAAAATACACTATACTTAATACTTTTCAATTTTCTGCCCTTTTGTATTCACACTTCTGGTTAGGTGCAAACTGCATTTCATTGTACTGTAGTAGTAATGTCCAATGAGAATAAAGTTGAATCTAATCTAACAAACACGCCACCGAGCGGTAACACGCCACCGAGCGGTAACACGCCACCGAGCGGTAACACGTAACATGCCACCAAGCGGTAACACGCCACCAAGCGGTAACACGTAACACGCCACCAAGCGGGAACACGTAACACGCCACCAAGCGGTAACACGTAACACGCCACCAAGCGGGAACACGTAACACGCCACCAAGCGGGAACACGTAACACGCCACCGAGCGGTAACAGACATAAAGAATTATGTTTTCTAAAACTGCCTGTCAGATGAGAATTTTTCTTGAAAGACGCTGTAGCAAAAAACATGGAAATAAAAAATGTATAATAAAACAGCATCACTAGTGAATGACAATGCCCACTTCTTTTCCCAGAAGAAAGCTTTTACTTTCTTTGTGTATTATATTGACATTTTGAGAAGGTGTATATACTAAGCAACCCTTCAATACATTCTTTAAAGTTCAAAACACAAACAACAGTATGTCAAAGATGTGTACTGGAAAACGTGGGTGTCTATGTACATTGGTTTGTGTGAACTTCCCTTCCTTTTTGTCTCACTTAGGGTTTCATAGAAATATAATGAGTAGGGCTGCTGAGCTAACAATTACCAATTCCTCATGACAGGCAGTCATATCTGTTCTACACAATCTTCATTTTAGACACGACACTGGACTGACATCAGTAGAACTGTATTTTTAGTAACAAAAAGAAGTGGATAAAAACTTCATCCCACCTTCAGAAGCCTAATGATAACTTTGTAAATAACTATAATAAACATAGTAGAAATAGTAAGAATGGTTGTAGTAGCAATAGCTTCTGGTACATTTTCGAACATACCTGATGTTATGAGAGCTATTTTAAACAGAAACCGGTGACTGGCCAGAATTAAAGGTGTAAACCAGATAATGATGGGTTAAGATGAACTAAACGTCACGTCGTATGATCACCAACATAAACATACCATGGATGTCGAGACACCGAAACGACAGTTTTAAGTACCTGACAAACATTACCAACTTAAATAAAATCAGAACCATCCTACAAAATAGGAAGGCCTATCTAGCTGTGAAATGGTTGTGCCATAAACAGCTTGTTCTAGCTAGCAGCTAGTTGGCTAAGTTAATATAGCCAGAATGCAAATAGGGCAAGTGAAATCAATGATGTTCGCAGGCACCATCCAGTTACCCACCTAGCTAGATACCTATTATGGGACGCGCCCATTCCATTCTCACCTGAAACAGCTGGGCTAAATAGATCCTCCAGTTAGCAACGTCGTTACTCATAATAACGTGAAAACATAACGTTGGTTATTCCACCTAGCCAGCGAGCTAATTCCAGCAGTGTTGTCAAGGATAACTTCAGCTCATCGTATTAGCTTCTAATCCTGGACTGACTAACACCGAGGTAGCAAGCAGGCTTTTTCCAAAACTGACAAGCCTGTATATGCACGTCGTCCTATGTTTACCTGTGGTCCAATCCTATACGGTTAGCTAGCTAACAACACATAGCTGTGTAGCTAGCTGTCACTACCACCGCCGAAAACAAACTAGCTGTAGACTAGCCTTTATGCAAGTATGAACTTACCTCTGCAAACATCGTTTACAATGTTATGGATGTCGTGGCTTTGGCTAACTCCCCCACATTGTACAAGGTTTAAATATATGGATTTTCTGGTTTAAAAACGGTTGTATCGCCACTCTCCGTAGTCTCTTCGGAGAGTCGCCATGTTGCAAGCTTTACGTTTCGGGCAGACAGGGCACCCCTTTTCTCGACGTGGCTGCGATTGGTTGAAAACTGTTATGACGCAACCAACACACCCGTGACTGGTTTTAATTTTACATTCTACTACTGCAACTGCAAACAACATACTTTCTAATAGACTGTTAGGATTGTGTAAACTAGCGCAACGACAAGTTTTTATACGGAAGGGTGAGGTCCAATAGAATGTTGCGTAAAATGGGGGGAGAAATCCTACTGCTCTACAACCTGTATTGATGGATTGCGTACACAACACGACATTTTTATAAAAATGTTGCTTAATCAGCTCTCAATAAATGAAAAATAAACAATCAAGTGCATGCTTGACCAGCGCCTGACAGCTAACCACGCACAACTAACCTGCATAGTCACATGGTTCACCCAGGGACTGCATGACCAGCAAGTAGATGCATTATTCATTCAGGGATCTGCTAACAACACTGGGACAAGCAGCGGCAGGAGGTTTTGACTGTGGAAGCTATGACGGGGTTAGGTCGAGGCCAGGGGGTGCTGATCTCCAGCGGCGCCGATCTCTCGCGTACTGCGGTTTGGAGTCGAGTATCGCGCCTCATCCATCGACGAACACTCGACGCGTGGCCGTCAGCTCAGCTGACGTGCGTGGACGCGTTCCAGAATCATTCTTAGGGGTTCGCCAGTGAACATTGGGTATATAAAACCGTAGATGGCACGAGTAAGGATGACCAAGAAATCGAGAGATAAGAGTTGGGGTGGAGTTAGGCCAGACAGAAAAAAAGTAAGTATGAAAGAGAACTGGAGACAAGGAAACGGAGAAAGAGAGTGAAAGGGAATCCTGTGAAGAGGTCAGAGCTAATTGATTGTGGAAAGCTTATATAAATCCAGGTGGGAATTGCCCCAGCAGGATCACACAGCAGGTAGGAGTGGAGATGAATATGGTCCCAGGCAGTGTTGGCAGATACAAGGGGGAAGGAAGCTCTAACCAGCCCAACCATCCTTTCTAGGCAAAGGTCCAATGCAGTGTGTGTGTGTGTGTCAGCAGTAGAAATTCATAGAAATTACATCTAGTTACTCCATTGGTGTCTCTACTCTCTAACACACACACACCTGCTGATCACAGTGTTTCATGAGACTCAGTAAACTTTGCACTTCCATTTTTTCGTTATTTATTACCAGGCTGGAAGAGGAAATTGGGCTGTTATCACATATTTCTAATTTTTTGTTGCAGTCCTACTTGTAGCTTATGAGTTATGTCTTCATATTTAAGATACTATATATACACCGATCAGCCATAGCATTATGACCACCTGCCTAATATTATGTAGGTCCCCCTTTTGCCGCCAAAACAGCCCTGACCCGTCAAGGCATGGACCCTACTAGACCTCTGAAGGTGTGCCGTGGTATCTGGCACCAAGACTTTAGCAGCAGATCCTTTAAGTCCTGGTAAGTTGTGAGGTGGGGCCTCCATGGATCGGACCTGTTTGTCCAGCACATCCCACAGATGCTTGATTGGACTGAGATCTGGGGATCACACAGATCCCTAGCAGTTTCTTGTCCCAAACCAATTTACCTGTGATGTTCCAAGAATTCCACTAGAGGACACTGCTTTTCCACTCAAGACTCAACAGGAGCGCTCTTTTGGTGTTGTGAAAGGCAGCCTATGCGAGCAATGTGTTCCTGGTTTGAGCTCCTGGAAATACTTGAAACAATTAAGTATATTGTTTTGAAACAATTGTCTTGTGTATATTGTGTATATTGTCTTGTGTACTTGATTCATACTTCAAGTACACAAAACATGATGTGTAAAACAAAAATCTACACTACACTCAATCAGAGGGCACTTTCCAATGTGCATCCTATGTACAAATCATCAGATGCATTTTTATGGGATTTGGAAAATGGCGTATAGTTTGTGTTACCAGAATAAGTACCAATTTAGGTTAACAACGGCTTTCTGCAAGGCAATAAAGGCAGACACTGAGTGCCAGAGGCCACTGTACCCAACAGTGTAGTACGATCTACTGGGAAATACAGGAGCATCAGGCATGGGGAAAAATGGCAAAACGTACTTCAAACCAAGCCTGCATTAATTCCGTCGCTGAGCCAAACAGGCAGATTTTAGGAAATCACTCCACTAAATTTAGCAATTCTATGGAATAACTCTCCCTGTTAGCATAAAGTTGTTTCCAACATGGCATGAGACATTCCATCCAGTGCGATGAAGAACCGAAGAACCGAAAAACCTGAGGATAAGAGCACAGCAGGGATTCTATCACCTGGGAGGTGGAGCTTTCAAAGGGCTTGGGCCCTCATTGGCCTAGAAAGGCAGTAGCTGTGTGTCTTCAGGTGTGGATACAGTAAGAGCATTGTAACAAATCTCATTCACAGAGAAGGAACCAGAATGTCAAAGTTTATGTCATTCCATATTTGGCATCAAAATGAGCATGTTTACATGCAATAGTCCAAGTCTTTCTAAAAGCTTTGAATATAGTAGGGTTAGCCATAACAGAGTCCTAATCAGGCCTGTAAACTGGATCTTGGGCCGACCAAAGCCAGTGGAGCAGAAGCCCGATACCAGGCCTGGTCCATTAACGAAATGTACACCTGAATTTGCCCAAAACTTGATTCTGTCCAGACGGAATAGCTATAATAAATAAAAGCACATTGAGGAAAGGGAGACGATAGGGGAGAGAGATGTGTAGATAATTGGGTGGATAAGAAAACAAAGGTTGAATAATTTTTTTGGGGTGGCATGGAATAAACTCTGTGTTGACTAGATGCTAGATTTTCTTTCATTTCCTCTAAAAACCCACCACCTTCCCCATCTCACTGTCCCGCTGTCTATATCTTCCTTCCTCTCGCTCATGCTCTCTCCCACTTGCTCCCTGTCTTTCTCTCCCAGTCTCTCTGTCCGTCAGTTTCACAAACATCCCTTAGATAAGCGACAAGTCTTCAGTTATTAGTGTTTGACCACTGTCTCAATAGCTCAGCAGACTGCAGGTTAACGCAGACTACTGGTCTGTTAAATGTCCTTTTCAAGTGGATTAATATCAATCTCTGTGTGTGTGTGTGTGTCTGTGAGAGAGAGAGGTTGAGAGCAAAAGAGTGTTAGTGTGTATGTCCTTGTAGTTTTACTTCTCATTTAAGACCAATATTTACCCAGCAGCCTTAGGGTGAGATTACCTCATATCTCTGTCCAGCTGTGCTTTCTCAGCATTACCACGACTACCACGGGAATGTCACCGTTTACCCTCCTGCCAGGACAACAGAGAAAGAGAGAGAGAGAGAGAGAGAGAGAGAAAGGGAGACAGGGAGAGAGAGGTGGGGGCAGGTCGGGGGGAGGAGTTAGAGATTAAGGAGAACTTCTCAACTTTGAGTGCCGACATACACGCACCTGAACACACACTTGCACATGTGCACAAACATATTGTTGTACTGTTGGACCCCTTAATTACATTGACCTGTTCCTGAGGGGCTATGGGATGGTGGTACTTCTGCTAAATATACTGTTGTTGTGAAGAGTGTTGTTATTTTGCAGAATTACATTTCCCACAGCGCCCCAGTGTAAATAATGTCCATTCTAAAGATCCCTTGTTAAACGCTGGCCTCCTCTAATTCTATTTTCTCTTTCTGGTCTTGAAAACCCAACCCTAGGCAACAGCAGTGACTATGCCATGGTTTCATTGATGGTCTCTCCTGGAAAATTTGATAAAGGGAAATAGTATGAAACCAAAGTTTATATTCTCTGTCGTCTATTCAAAGGTGTTATCAGTAACATACTTGTATATTTATACATTTTAACTCATAAGGCACTGTTATAAAACCTCACACACATTGCGTACTTAAAGGAGATATCCCTAATTTGCTCCCACCATGTGGAATTGAACTGAATTGCAGTTCACGCCAGTTCACATTCAAACCAACTCTCCTCTTATAACGCGCTCGCAACACGAGCATACAGATCTTAAAGGAATGCGTGGAACATGATCCACACACACGCTGATCTATAGCCTGAGACATTCTCAGGTCAGAGAAGATTTCACGTACACAACCACAGCCTAAAAATAACCTTGGCGGTCTCCATTCTCCTGTTCTGTATTTAGAATTGGACACATGTGAAGTAGTGATCTAGGCACTGATGAATGCTGAACGAAAAATATGAACATAACATGCAACAATTGAAAAATATTTTTTCTCAGTTACGGTTCATAAATAAATCAATAAACTGAACATGATTTGGACCCTAATGTATGGACCTCACACGACTGGGAATATAGTTATGCATCTGTTTGTGAAATGGGGATGGAAAAGTATTTTTCGTGGATCAGATAACTGGTCAGTGTCTGGTGTGACCACTATATGCCTGATGCACTGCGACATGTCTGCTTTGTCCCACTCCTTTCCAATGGCTGTTTCCGGAAGTTTCCGGATGTTGGTGGGAACTGGACTAGCTGCCGTGCACACCGACCCACAGCATCCCGGACATGCTCACTGGGTGACATGTCTGGTGAGTACGCAGGCTACAGAACTGGGACATTTTCAGCTTTGAGAACTGGTGCACAGATCCTTGTGACGCGGAGCCGTGCGTTATTGTGCTGGGGGATGAGGCGATGGCGGCGGGTGAATGACACGACCCCGGGACTCAGGATCTTGTCACAGTGTCTCTGCGCATTCAAATCCATAACCCCACTGCCAGCACAGGTCACTGTTAACAATGCTTGACAGCGCCAAACTGCTCACCGACGCCATGCAAGTGTCCACCATCTCCCCTGGTCCGGTTGAAACCGGGACACATCCGTGAAGAGCACACTTCCCCCCCGGTGCCGGTTACCGTCTGAGTTGAGCACACGCCCACTGGAGCGATTACGGCGGCAAAATGCAAATCGGGTCAAGACCCTGGTGAGGATATCCAGCACACAGATCAACCTCCCTGGGGTGGTTTCTGACAGTTTCAGCAGAAATATTTTGATTGCGCAAGCCCATATTTCATCAGCTGGCATTGTGTTGTGTGACCAACCTGCACATTTTACAGTACAGTCAAGTGTTTTTATTCTTTATTGTCCAAATCACAGGGTACACCTGTGTAATGATCATGCTGGGTAATCAGCCTTCTGATAAGCCACACCTGTCAGGTGGATGGATTACCTTTGGAAAGGAGATATGCTCGCTAACAGGGATGTAAACAAATGTGTGCACTGTATTTGAGAGAAATTATAGGCTTTTGTACACTTTCCATATTTTTCTTCAGTGTAATTCTTCTCTGCCAAAAGATCACTGCTGTTGCTTTATCCCTCCTGGCCTCCTTTCTTCCTCTGTCCTCTCCCACTGGCCTGTACTGCTCTGGCCTACTTGCCCTGCTTCCTCCTCTGGCCTTTAAAAAAAAAAAATGTCTGCTCTCCTTTCTTTCCATCTCCTTTTCCTCTACTTTCCTCTGGCCTCCCATCCAGGCCTATACTGCTGTGTAGACACTGCCCTCCTACCATGGGAACGAACAGCTATTTACACTGATTTGCAACAGAAAGCCTTGTGGAGGATAGCGACAGTTGGGAATGTATTGTTTGGTCTCTATCTCTCTCTGGCCTATGTAAGTGGTAGAAGTGTCATTATTTAGCCTATGAAGTGAAGGGGAGAGAAGAGAGCAAACACGACTGAATGACCCTGGGGTGGGAAAGGCTCTCGACTCCACTACCTCATTAAAGCTTAAAGCGTTCAGATGGACAACACATCAAATGGTGGTCCCGACCTCACAAGCTTCGGCTACTGCTCTCCAATCCCACCCAACTCACTTCACTTCCATGGAGATCAGCTCACAGTTAACTTCTGAAATGGACTCTGTTTAGAAGTGTAAAAACATGAAAGGCGTTACGCTGAGGGAGAGGACAGAAGGGACTTATTAAAACAGCAGGACCGATGACAGTTTGGTGGTTGGACTCGAGCCAAAGAGGAACTCAGAACCTAACATGTCATGCCCTGACAGGATTTGGAAATCTCAGGTGGGAACTGGACCAGACACATATTCAGAAACCACAACAAGAACAAGAAGAAGAAGAAATTATGTCCTTTTGGCCTCAACTGCTGTTTTAGGATTTGAAAATCTGAAATAATGGTAGGATAGATGTCTTCCACTTCAAACCAGAAGCCGGCAGCCGTGCGTGGTTATCATCAGGCTCAAAGTTAATAGTGGTGGAGCGTTCATCTTCACGAAGCCAAACCCTAATCTAGTCACGGCTCTGATGAAAGATTATTGTGCTTCAGTGGTTCCCTAAAGTAACAGGACTATATATTCATTAACTCTTTCCCTGACAGAGGCCTTGAAGGTTTTTTAGTAGGTGTGTGTGTGTGTGTGAGGTGAGTCTTTGTCTGTGTGTGTGCAACCAGCGTGTGCGTGAGAGTTATAAATGGAGAGGCAGGGATGTCTTGGAGACTCTGAGCTGTATGACTTTGTCAGCGATATAAATCTCATGGAGTTTCACCCAAAGTCCACTGCGGGACCTAAACAGCTGGGGGACGGTGCTCAGTCTCCCATGGCCTACCGGAGTCGGTTCTACAACCTCTCCTACGTTCCTGGGGGCCACCGGGAGACGGCTTCATTCCAGGGGGAGCACAGTGAAGACGGACAGCCCCTGCACGAACCAGCCCCCGGGGACACATCCGTGTACCCCTACAGCCCAGGCCCTTTCCCACACACACCCCCCCCCCCCCTCACACACGCCGGTCGGTCGAAGCGGAGGCGCGTGATCTCGGTGGGCCAGCGTCAGGCGGCGAACGTCCGGGAGAGGAAGAGGATGTTCAGTCTGAACGAGGCGTTCGACGAGCTGCGGAGGAAGGTGCCGACTTTTGCCTACGAGAAGAGGCTCTCCCGCATCGAGACGCTTCGGCTCGCCATTATTTATATCACCTTCATGACGGACCTGTTGGAGAGCACCTGACCTGATCGCATAGAGTCATCGGGGTGATAGGAATCCGACACATTTATCAGACTGGTTAGATGTATTGACGCTTTGACTCCACATCATCTATGTCTTCTCTGTGACGTACCTGTTTAGAACCACTGATCAGGCTCACCGTGGCCAAGAGTGATTGGAAACCTGGTTAATTGATATGTTCTGTTCATGGCAGGCCAATACTGGAAAAACACCTGACCAGGAGCGATGTGAGTGATAAGATATCTGATTTATTATATGTATTTATGGATCTTCCCGTCTTAGAATGTTGCTGTGGTTGGTAACATTTAATACGAAAAGGGTTTTTAGTTGCATTGTAGAAATGTGTTATTAACATTACTCAGAAAACAATAATTATCTTACAAACAGTTGAACTGTGGAATGATATGTGCTAAGTAATCTTTTGGTTTAGCAGTCTAAATTGGGTTCATTTTCATGGCAAAAAATAATAATAATATTGTAATGAGATATCAAAGAGAAACCACTTAACTGATACCATTAAGGTGTCTGCACAGGGGTTGGCCAAAAGGCCTAGAACCCCACGGGGAGTGTTTGTGATTAATAAGGAGTTAAAGATAAACGCTGATGGTGTTGACTCATCATCAACTCTATTTATCTATCGGACGGTAAAGTGCTAACTGCTTGTGAGGATTTCATGAGTGAACTGCAGGGGAAGGAGTGGGATTAGAGAGATTTACCACTAGAGGAGAAGCTACCTCATCAGCCCCAACTGTTTGTGTGTCACAGTATGCAACTCCCTGGTGAGCAACCTAGTCCCCCTCCCCTCTTTTCATAGGAGAGTATGCCACCTAGTGGCCATTTACTTACCGTTAACATTCATTACTGAAGGCCTACCTTTAACCAGGGCTCTCTAACTGTATTTCCACTTAAAAGGTTTATGCAATTGTAACGCAGCACTCCTTTACATAATAAGCCTAGACTTATTTTTATTTTTTATGCTTTGTATGACAGGAACATTTGAAGAAATAGACAACAGGGTTTTTTCAGAAAGAGCATTGGGCCAGATTCAAACCCATAATACCCCAGAGACAATGGCTTAGACCACAGAACCACCAGAATCTATCGTTGAAAAAATAACAAAGCCAATAACCACATCTGTTTTGGTAAAAATAAGTAATATTAATACAAATTTTTTAAAACAGTGAATGCAAGGAATGATGTTCATTCAATTAACATTATAGTTTGAGCTTTGACCATATACAGCGTTTGTTTATGCATTCATTGCTCACCAACAATAAAGTAAAACAACACTCTAAATAATGCTCCAAATCTGGGCAATTTTGACAACCCACAATGGGGTCCATATTGGACAAACAGAGCATTGTTATTATTCTACCCAGCAAGGTTGGGTTGTGAGATAAACCCAGAACACCAGTTTGAACCATCACCGCTGTCATTATATATGTAATCGTTTTGTAATGTTCTGTGTCATCGCAATTAAAATGTGGGTCACATAGTTTTGCATTCTCTACTATCCCACCCTTTCTCCTTTTCTACCAGTATCTTGATCACCTGTGGGCAGGGACAAGTGTCCCCTAGGATGAACCTGAGTAGGGTCCATTCACCTCTGCCTGGTATCGGTAAAGTTAGAACCTGCCTAAAACCACACATTCACAGGGTTTAACCGTATATGACACCATTATTATGAGATTGTTTTCCTGCATTTAGTAGATAGTTAGTAGTTGGAGATGCTATCACACTACAGTAAATTCAGGAGTTAAAAATGAATCACCCTGAGCTTGCTAAAACTTGTGTTTCCGGCTCAAATCTGTGTTTAGGTTGCAGTCTGCAAACTGAGAGTCAGTGAGAAAACATCTGCTTTGCTTTGTAATAGTTAGAGGAACGAGATAATTCATCTGACAGAGCACTGTGTACTTTGAGAAAATATAAACCAAATACAGATATTTTAATGGCGATGTATATGGATGGAAGTAATCTAGATATATGCCCATGCCGTCTACTAACTAATGTTGAGTGCAAGATAATGGTTTGAAACGTGTTATGGAGAGAATATTCAGCTGTATATAGCTTCGACACGTTACAGTACTAAACTATTTCCTGAGTTCACAAACGAAGTTACATTTCGGTGAAAACGTTGGTTTTTAAATGAAATATGGATACATATAATTTACAAAACAATAATAAATGTTTCTCCACATAAATATATTTGATTGAAAGTGCTTGCTAATCTTGTGAATTAATGGTTCAAAGAGAGTATTTTTAATTACCTAATCCGAAGCAATATTGCCTCAGCGAAGCTAAGAGCTAGCATCTTGGGTCAGCCAAACAAACAGAAAAGGGGATTTTGATGGGGTACAGTTGAGCTATACGCTGTGGGTTATCATTGTTCATTCATATTCTAGTAACTATCATATTCATATTCTATATGAATTATTTAACCATATGTAGTTAATTGCGTAATGCATTAATGTGGGTGGTCTCACGGTTAAATACGAGTATAGTTCGGGTGCTGTGCGTGCGTTTATGTTTATTTGTTCGCGTGCGTGCGCGTTGGTCCCCTCCGCGTCTTTGCCCTCCAAGCGCCTTCAATGTTTGCATAGCGCTCCAGCAGTCCACCGCACCAGCGACATGCTGTGAGCTTCGATCCGCCCTGAGAGCTCCCTGGGCAGGCTTGCTTTAAAACCTGAGCTGCTGTCCCGGGGTCCCAGTGGGGAGGAGAACCACTTAGTCGCATACCTTAGCAAAGAAAAATAAACATTCAAACTTTTTTAGGCCCTGGAAAAGCTGCTGTTTACACTTCTCTGTTCTGAAATGTCGGATATTCTCACAGGCTTTTCATTTCATGCGATGGAGCAAAATAGGTAAACTATCTTATCTAACTGTAAGCATTCTCACAGGCTTTTCATTTCATGCGATGGAGCAAAATTGGTAAACTATCTTCTCTAACTGTAAGCTGCTAGGACTGTTTTCACGATCTCATTAAAAATTAACCAAAATTAATTAAATTAAACCTGAATGATTTGCTTAAAGCAAAGTCAATAGGTCTACAAGTGTGGTATTTTGGGTTGTACAAATTTTGCGACCAAAGACAGAACGAGCCGGGGAAGATTTGACAAGCAGCAGAGGCGCCCCATTCCTTATTTCAACACTTACCTTGCAGCTCACTACAGGGTCCTGCTCCCTCTCACACACCCCTCCTGTCGTCACATAATCAGCTCATCCAATCACAGCGTTCCTCAATATCCGTGCGCTGTGCATGGCACAGTTATAAAGATCTTGAACTAGCAGAGTATATTCTAAATGATGGCAAGACCTGGCGTGAGAATGCATCCCCTTTAACTATCTACACTCCACTGTGATAGTAAAAAGAGAGAGGAGGGACAGACGGGGAAGTGGAAGTGAAATATAGAGAAAAGAAAAACGAAAGAAAAAGAAGGATCTTTATTCCTTTTCTTTTTTTTTTTAAAGGAACAGAAACCACCAGGTGGTGTTTATTGATGCTGTGACCTGGGTGGGGTGTTAAGGTCATTAGTCAGGGGTTAAGGGTCAGGGATAAAGTGATGTTTGGCAGTGTGACGAGTCCTCCAGAAGGATCTCCGGTTGACAGTGCTGGGAACAGCGAGGAGGAGTCGAACAAACAGCGGAGGCCCCAAAGAGGTCCTAGAAAACAGCGGGCGAGCCGAAGGACACAGAGAGGGCAGGATGAAGAGAAAGAAGAAAACTGGAACCAGGAAAGCCTGAGCCCTGGGAAGGTGAGACGGAAGAGGTGTTGGGGCAGTGACGGGAGTGACGGGAGTGACGTTAGCGCTGTGTGTAGCCCAGCCAGATGCCTGGAGGTTCTGCAGTCTCAGCGTGTCATAGCAAACGTGCGAGAGCGTCAGAGGACCCAGTCCCTCAACCAGGCTTTCGCCTCGCTACGACAGATCATCCCCACACTGCCCTCGGACAAACTGAGCAAGATCCAGACACTCAAACTGGCAACGAGGTATATAGGTAGGCCACACACTGTTGTCAAGATAATTCAATCATAAAAATGTTACCATTTATAATGTAAGGTGCCAGGCCGCGTTTTGGGCTGTGGTGCAGTTACAGTGACAACATCTTGATGATGAATGGTCCTAATTAAATGTATACTACAGTGGCGGTGGTGATAGTCACAGCCACGTTAATGATAATGTTTCCCCTGTTCCTCTTCTTCCAGACTTCCTCCATCACGTGCTGCAGAGCGAGGGGACGGACCTGGACAGCCTGCATGGGTTCGCGGCCGCCAGCTGTGGTCACGCGGCTCACGAGCGTCTGAGATACGCGTTTTCACTGTGGAGGACGGAGGAGGGAGCGTTGCCCAAGATTGCTACGTAGCACTGCCCACTGCTGAGGCACAACCAAACGTGGTAAACTGGTCCTCACGTTTGTCCAGTGATTGATGCGCAACAACTAAATGCATGTTTCATTCTGGAATGACACAAATCAATATGTGTTTTAGAACAATATTTGTATTGACAGTATGTACATTAAACAAAATACCAGACAACTGAACAATATCTTATCAATCCATAGATGATCCAACAAGGTGCGTACTGGGAAGTGGATTCCTCAGGCTGAAATCTGGAATACCACTGGGACTAATTGGCTGAGGAAACTACATTCAAAAAGGAATTTCAGAGGCATGGACAAAGATGGCTGTTTTCTCAATTTCAATGATTCTCCTGCGTGCATGGTATACGCCTTATGGGGAACACAGGTCAATTACCGTCGGTGGACAACTATGGCTTATTTCGGTCCTTTCCATGCCTTACGCAGGCAACAAGTAGACTGGGACTGTACCAACTGACCTCATGGGCATTGGAAACATGTGTAGTGCCAGTTTTGGTATCTACAAATTAATTGAAAGTATTTATTGATGTTACAATGAAGATGTATCCATTTCTAGATGCATTTCTAATTTAATATTTTTTTGTGTGCTATAAATCAGAGTTTTTGGTCAATTCCAATTGAAAGCAGGCGATTCAGAAAGTAAAAGTTTTCAAGTATATATATTTATTTTAAATAGGGAGTATTCAAATCCCATTTGGATCTGACTACCTCCAGTTAGAACTGATCCTAACGCTTCTGTAAATATCTTTAAATATTTTCTGAAATAAACATTTAAGTATGATTACAATTTTGATCATTCAAACTGTACTTTTTAGCAAGACAAAGTGAACAAGACTAATGTTTGACAGAGGTTAGAACAGACCCTGATTGAGCAGTGGGCCGGATTGAAACCAGCGCTGTGGCATTGCGTGTACACCAGAGGCAGACGTTTAGACTGCAGGACCCCCCTTAGCCAATGTAGGCATTTTATATATAATATATCTAGAAGTCTTGGCAATGTGCAAACACTCTCCATACAACATCTCCCAATTGTATCATGTGTACATTAAGCTTGTCTTGAGCAGAAGCATGCATGCTATCTGGGTTCAATATGGATAATGTTGATAGTCAGACAACTGTCAAATGTTAAGAAAGCTAGCTAGTATTAGCAATTTTAGAAAATATATAACGCCAGCAAAACTGTTATTAGTTGAGGAATTGTTCTGACTTCAAAGGCACTTAAACACATTTCATGGAAAATTGGTAACGCCTTGTTTACTTTTTTGTTTTGAGAAACTCTTCTGAAAGTTATTATTCATTTATAACATTAGTGATTTACAAGGGCATTATATAGCATTTCTGCATTGTAACATAAGAAACTGTCTGCAATGATAGTGGAATCATAATGTTTCACAATATTTACTCAACAGACATTTTGGGTGCATATAGAAGCACATACTAAAATGTAGATGTTTTACAGCTTTTGTAAGGTGGTGGACCAAAGGTGATATGAAGTGAAGGTTGAGTTGTTTGAATGCGTTGCTGTAATTCAGTTAACTTCCACAAATTACGAGGAGATTTGGGTTAGGGTTAACAAAACCCTTTAATTGAATCTGTGAGCAAGGTAGGTTGTTAAGCCTGTCCTTTCACAATTTCTTTCACTCCACTATAACATTAATTTCCCATCGTGATTTAACCTTTTACAATGTCTGTATGTGGAATGTGCTAAAAAATTGTTTCATGGTCGGGGACATAAGAGTTTTCAAATTCATATTTTTATAATTCGAAATCAGACCATGGACCATGATATGATGTGGTAATTCACTACTCCTTCACACTAGACGGCGACATACCAGAAACACTGACTGCCTGTCAACAACTAACCGTCCCTCTTCACTGACAAAGACTTTTCTCGTCGATTTCCTTCTTAGTTTCTCCCACAGCATGGCAAACTTAGAGCAAGCAGAACATGAGCCAAAACATGCCAAAATGTCCACCGATGTCTCTGCTTTAAACAAGCAGATACCAAACGGACACGCCGGGGCTTGCGGCGGTAATATAGACACGCTGCCAACACTCATTCCGTCGTTTGCTGAGGCGTGCAAGTTGGTGTCCGCGCCGTACTCGTGTCTCGTCATGGACACGCACAAAAGACACATTGCTCTGTCGCCCATGTACTTAAAGAAGAAACGGACAGGTATCCAAGAGGAACTCAATACTGAACTACTAAGATACTCGGAAAGGTAAACTAAAGTTATGCATTATGCTAGTTCGCTTGTTTGAAAATTGTTAGTCTGCTGTTATGCTGCTAGTTACTCTGCTAATGTTTCAGTGCACCTACTACGGATCCACGCGCACCAGAAAATACAGTCAATATGTCATTAAATACAGTTCAACACAGCTTAACGTAGCGCATGTATGAGTTGGGAACAAGGAGATAAAGAAAAATAATAAATGGTAACTTACTGAAACTCTACGCCATTTTAAAATTATAAAGTTGTCTGGAGAACAGCAAAGTAGATCAAAAAATTACTTCAGCCGTTATCATTTTAACTCGGTGTGCATGGGTTGCCGGGAGGGCATAGACAGCTAAATGTAAATGTTTACAAATACATTATCAAACGAGGAATACATTATTTGAACTAATAGCTGGATTTTTGCTCACGATTACAACATTTTTATTTATTATTCACGGATTGCAACGGGCTGATTACATTTTGTATAAATGACACTATAGGAACCGCAAACTCTGGTCCTTGAAGCCAGTTCCACGCCACTTTTTAATTTCAACCCTTTAATCAAGGACTGGTTAAAACTTGGGACGCCAGGGTGCAAGTTATAAACGGGCACGTAGACCAGGTAACCAGCAAGCTTTGGACATTGTAGAGTAACTAAGAGTTGAATACCCCTGCATAGCGACTCAGCATTGATAAAGTAGGCTATTCAATAGACACATCATATCAAATATACTTGGAAAGATGGCAGTGTTGTCATAAGCTAGCAATGTCTGTCAAGAATAACTGGGGGTGCTAACGTCGTAAGCTAGCATACAGTTCGGTGGACCAATATTAGCTAACTGACTGGCTAGTTAACGTTATAATGCATCTAATGTCGAATGATGGCAAAATCTTTACCTACTAATTATTTTCCTTCTTTGGCTGGTATCGTGTTTCCGTGCCTTAGTGGACTTAAATCTTGATCCGCTCCCATTGAAAATGCGTTGAGTAGAATGCTCACACTTGGACATCCACCCCGAAATAACCTCCTAAACAGTATTGTGACGAAGCGCGCAAACCCACTCGTGACGAAATAATTTGACGACTCCAAATAATAACAAACATCTTGTCTGTCTCCTCTCCTCCATTCCTCTATACGTTTATTTGTGCCTTATGAAATAGTGCAGTCAAATTAAATATGGTTACATAATCAGAAAGTTTGGGATTCAGAGAATTTTCTGGGAATGGGAAAAGACCCCACTGTCTTAACTTTAATGGGAAGCTGGTTTCATCGTTAGGCTTCCAAGATGGAGAGGAGCTTTGGCTTGGCTGACCAAGAGTTGCCCTTACACATTTCGCCCTTATGCGTTCTTTGTGATTGCTGAGGTCATCAGTTCCTTTTATGTTCCAAACTGTTGTTTTCGGAAACCTATCATTTAGGATGTTTTGATTCTTTCAGATTTTTTCCAGCTCATTGACATTTTATTGACACCTATGATCCTCATCTTAACACACAGTTTGCACACTCGAAAGGCAAACAATCTAACTGTGACCTTTTCCAGTCATGCACCCATTCTCCGAGTCATGATTTGTTTGTCTATATAAAACAGGTGTCACAGGATGGTTAAGATTTCCTTCTGTCTTACAAACACTTTGTCAACCCTCTGCATCATCTAGTTACCTACTTGCTTCCATTAGTTTACAAAACTTGTCTGTGTTTCATGGTAATAGCCTTGATGCTAAAAAAGGAAAAACTGTTAGTAATTCCCCTCACTGAAGAGAGGCAGGTGCTTTTAGAATTCTGACATAGGCTGACTTTACATAAAAAATTAAATAATTGGTTACTCTAGTTAGTAACACAGTGATGAGGTCCGGCCCTCTGGTGCAGATAGTACAGTCAAAGACAGGAACATATCTTAATTTGGTTTGTAAATCCCGTGCTTTGTTGAAGACTGTCACTGAATTAAATTCCTCAAACAATAATACAATAGATACTGGAGATTATGCAGCATTTGTTAAAGGTCCCATGGACCACATTGTCCGCCACACCCACTATTCTCAGGTGACTACATTTGTCCAATGGGAATTTGTTGCTGTGTGTTTTCCTATGATGCTGTGCATTAATGATAAGGACCTTGTCTGTCTGTGCAGTCTGAAGGGTGTGCCTCTGGCCTATGATGAAGTCTGTGTACTGGGGCAGCATGGGGACATCTATGACGACAGTGGATACATCCACCTTGACATACAGGCCAACTTTGTTGTTTTCCAACCCCGGAAAGGACAGAAACTTCTGGTGAGCCGTGCGTGCTTGTGCGACATTAACATCAGTACAACCGTTTTTTTGGGTTCTTAGAGGACTGCACAGTTTTGATGTGTTTTTGGTTATATAGTTTAAGCTAACTCTCTCTCCCTCCACCCTTTTATCCCACCCACAGGGTGTAGTTAACAAGCTGAGTATGAATCACGCAGGCTGTTTGGTCCACGGCTGCTTCAACGCCAGCATTCCGAAGCCAGCCCATGTCACCGTGGAAACCTGGAGGGATGCGGGGCCTAGGATAGGGGCGGAGCTGGAGTTTGAGGTCTGCCAGTTGGATGCAGACACTGTGGGAGTGATCCTAATTCGAGGACGTCTGCGCCGGACTCGGTAACTACAGAATCACAAACTAACAAAAACCCTTGCATCCCAATTAGGAAGTCAGTTCTGCTCAAACAGATCCCCTGAAACATGCATCACTAGCAGGGTGAATGTGAGGGTGTAGTAGAGTGGTTCTGCCTGAGACTCAGCAGGGGTTTGTGTATTTCTTTGACAGGGTTCAGGAGCTGATGGCGGCAGTAGAGATTTCTGATCCCAGTGACCCAGCAGAAACGCTGGAGGAGCCATATCCAGAAGTAGAACCAAGCCAGGACTTGCCCGATGCGTCTGGGAAAGTCAAGAAGAAAAAGAAGAAAAAGGACAAACACTGCGTGGAAGAGGCTGCGATACCACCTACCGACCATGAGGTGGGCACTGTGAACGGAATAGTGGAGGACAGCAGCACTAATGGCCACATAAAGAAGAAAAAGAAGGAGAAACGACAGAAAGAGGATGAATTGGAGTGTACATCTTCTGGAGTTGTTCAGGGGAGTGACTCCAGTGGTTACCTTAGTGACAAGCAATCCAGGAAGAGAAAACATGGTGATAAAATCACGTCCTCCTGCCAAGACGACCCAGAAACACCGAAAATCAAGAAGAAAAAACTATGATACAACTGCAACTAAAAGACTGAAGAAAAATTATGTTTTGGAGCTGAATGAACATCAACAATGATAATGACGACTGTAAAGGAATACCATAAAAGGATATTTATGTTTCTTGCGTGTTAGACCTACTTTTCCATATCCGTTTTAGTGTTGAAACATCAAGGAAGTCGTTTCGGTCAGTGTTAAATTTCTGAGATTGAGTCTGCTTTTTAGTTGCGTGCATGACCAATATACTGCAGTCGGTAAGCAGGGCAAGATATATTCTTCAAAACTACACAACCATTTCAGGTCTATAAAGGCATGTCTGCAAAAGCGCTTTGCCACTATTATAATCAAAAATGTGTGTAACTCAAAGTGTATTTACCTCCTGCTTTGTCCTTGTATTGAAAATAATTTATGTCTGTGCACTGCCAGTCTCGCTCTGCCACTTACACATAAAGAATTTCTGAGCTTTCTGGGTGATGTTTCAATATTAAAATTAACTGGAAAATTATTTCTGAATTGCTAAAATACAAAATATCCCTTTAAGCATACCACAGGTTTATACACCCAAGTGTTTCAGTTATAACTGTCAGATTCTGTTGAGAAAATTCAGACAGTTTCCTACCCGTTTCTTTCTGTTTGACCAAACAGGAAGGAGAATAAGTTAATTTGAATCTCTGTTAAACTAAATGCTTTACAAATTAAAAAGGCTTTGATTTGTGGATAACTACACCCCTGGTGACGTTGATTAGTAGATTCATCAGCAGTATTGTTGGTGAGATCGATTTCACCCAAACATCAGTTTGTGTAATTCTGTTTAGCAACCTGCAGAGAGAGCCAAACCTCCATTGAGACTTGTCGTTGAAGACATCAGTAAAACAAAATGTTTTCTAATAATTAAATATATATTTTCAAGTGACTTTGGTGATTAAATAATTAAATCTATATTTTCAAGTGACTTTGGTCTTTCATTCAGTAGCTGTGGTAAAGGATGGTTGTATAGGTGGATCTACAACCCCGTTTCCAAAAAAGTTGGCACGCTGTGTTAAAAGCTAATAAAAATCATTTATCCCCATATTTAATTGAAAAATGAACAAAGACAACATCTCATGTTGAAACTGAAGTGTTTAGGAGAAATTCATTCCCATTTTGAATATGATGCCAGCAAAACTTCTGAAACAAGTTGGGTCAGGGGCATGTTTACCACTGTTGCATCACTTCTTTTAACAATACTCTGTAAGCCAGAGGTGTCAAACCGGCTCCATGGAGGGCCGAGTGTCTGCAGGTTTTTGCTCTCTCCTTGTACATGATTAATTTGTTCACTAATTGGTTAGTTTCTACCCTCACCTGGTTGTTTAGGTCTGAACTGGGAACCAGTTTATAGGAAAAAACTCAAACCTGCTGGCACTCGGCCCTCTGTAGAACCGGTTTGTAACCCCTGCTGTAAGTATTTGGGAATTGAAGAGACCAATTGCTGTAATTTCGAAAGTGAAATGTTTTCCCATTCTTGCTTTTGATCTAGGATTTCAGCTGTTCAACAATTTGGGGTCTCCTTTGTCATACGTTTTGTTTCATAATGCGCCAAATGTTTTCAGTGGGTGACAGGTCCGGACTGCAGGCAGGCCGGTTATGACGCAGACTCTTTTACTACAGAGCCATGCTGTTGTAATACATGCAGAATGTGGTTTGGCACTGTCTTGATGAAATAAGCAAAGCATTCCCAGAAAAATACATCTGGATGGCAGCATATTTTGCTCTAAAACCTGTATATATTGTTCAGCATTAATGGTGCCTTCACAGATGTACAAGTCACACATGCCATGTGCACTAAGAACCCCCCATGCCTGGAGGACGCGGTTCCCAAAAATTAATCTGTCCACAGGACAGTTTTCCACTTTGCCCATCCCAGCCTTGTGCAGGTCTGCAATTTTATCCCTGATGGCCTTACACAGCTCTCTGGTCTTGATAATTTTGTGGAGAGGTTGAAGTCTGTTTGATTGAATGTGTGGACAGGTGTCTTTTATACAGGTAATGAGTTCAAACAGGTCTATTAATACAGGTAATGAGTGGAGAACAGGATAGCTTCTTAAAGAAAAACTAACAGGTCTGTGAGAGCCAGAATTCTTACTGGTTGGTAGGTGATCAAATACTTATGTCATGTAATAAAATGCAAATTAATTACTTAATAATCACACAATGTGATTTTTGGGATTTTTGTTTTAGATTCTGTCTCTCACAGTTGAAGTGTACCTACGATAAAAATGTACAAGGACTACATGCTTTGTAAGTAGGAAAACCTGCAAAATCGGCAGTGTATCAAATACTTGTTCTCACCACTGTATTATGTATCATAGTGACACCACCAAACTCTTAGCAATTTTACATTGAGAAACGTTTTCTTAAATTGTTGGACTATTTTCATGTGCAGTCTTTCACAGAGTGGTGAATCCCTCCCCATCATCTGTAAGACGTATCCACTCTGGGATGCTCTTCTTCTACCCTGTCATGTTACTGACCCGTTCCTAAGTAACAACTTCCAGTCTTTTGTTGCTCCTCTCCCAGCTTTTTAAAAAAAACATGTTTCTGGCATAATATTCGGAATGTGCATTTCTCAGTTTCAACATTTGATATGTTGTCGGTGCTATTTTCAATAGAATATAGGGTGTAAATTATTTGCACGTAATTGCGTTGTGTTTTTCTTTACATTGTACACCGCGTCACAACTTGTTTGGAAATAGGGTTGTGTGTACACAGTTGATAGCCTGATGGACGTCCTGAGTGATGTCTCCTCAATTCATCTAAGTGGGTGAGTTATGTGTTCTACAGTTTGGCATGTTGTCCGCTGGGTGGTTTCCATCATGCAATCTGATCTGACGGCTATAAACCTCTATAAAGATGAGTCTGTATAGCCTGGCTACCCAATAAATGAAATGTACTTTAGAAAACGTTTACCTTTCATGGCAACATTGTTTTATTTTATCAGTTATATAGTCAGTCGATTACAACATTTGGAGAAAGTGAAGGGGTCTACATATTTTCTGAATGCATTGTACGTAATCTGTGAAGTCTTCTTTTACTCCTCTTCACTCTGAAAATCAGTTTGGTTCCTCAGCAATTGAAAAGGTGTTTGTGTATGGACAAAATGTAGTCTAGCAGTTTTCAATAATGCTGTGAGTAATCAATGAAAACAGCAGCGAAGTGGCAGACAGACGGTGACAAAATAATTTGTATTAGTCTCATTCTTTGTAGATGAAAGGGTTAATTCAACAAGAATCAGATCTGTATGATCAGTGACTTGCTTTAGGATAAACATTGACCTAACAGGATTTAAATGAGCCTTCACATAACTACAGGTGATCACTTTCTCCCATTTGCCTTGCATGGAATGACTGCATCCAGCTTGCCACTGTACTGTAGTGTCAGGACTGTTTCAGGAAATGTCTTCCCAGATGGACATAAATGAATAAGGAATTATATCAAGTCATTGGGGAACCACTTCTTTTGAAAATATAATTTGGTTCTAAACATCAGTTGGCGCTGTATCAATTACGTTTTGTCGTTCAAGATGAGCCAGCCGAGTGTGAAGCGGTGGGGATGAAAATCAGTACCTCCAAATCCGAGGCCATGGTCCTCAGTCGGAAAAGGGTGGCTTGCCCACTTCAGGTTGGTGGAGAGTGCCTGCCTCAAGTGGAGGAGTTTAAGTATCTAGGGGTCTTGTTCACGAGTGAGGGAAGGATGGAACGGGAGATTGACAGACGGATCGGTGCAGCTTCTGCAGTAATGCAGTCGATGTATCGGTCTGTCGTGGTGAAGAAAGAGCTGAGCCGCAAGGCGAAGCTCTCGATTTACCAGTCAATCTACGTTCCTACTCTCACCTATGGTCATGAGCTTTGGGTCATGACCGAAAGGACAAGATCCCGGATACAGGCGGCCGAAATGAGCTTTCTCCGCAGGGTGGCCGGGCGATCCCTTAGAGATAGGGTGAGAAGCTCGGTCACCCGGGAGGAGCTCAGAGTAGAGCCGCTGCTCCTCCACATCGAGAGGGGTCAGCTGAGGTGGCTTGGGCATCTTTTTCGGATGCCTCCGGAACGCCTTCCTGGGAAGGTGTTCCGGTCCCGTCCCACCGGGAGGAGACCCCGGGGAAGACCTAGGACACGCTGGAGGGACTATGTCTCCCGGCTGGCCTGGGAACGCCTCGGTGTCCCCCCGGAAGAGCTGGAGGAAGTGTCTGGGGAGAGGGAAGTCTGGGCATCCCTGCTTAGACTGCTGCCTCCGCGACCCGGCCCCGGATAAGCGGAAGAAGATGGACGTTCAAGATGAGGTCATTTGTTGCAAGGCTGAGTTTACTCAGGGCGGCCCAGTTATGATACACTAATTGGTCTTTTGGGAATGAGAAAGCTGAATCTGATCTGCAGTAATCCAGGAGACTGATTATTGGAAGACGATATATATGTCAATATATAGTTTGCTAAATCATTTTTATATAGTAGAATGTATACATCTTTATGATGTATTTATAGCCAGTATATATTCACTTTATACACATTACACTATGGTTGTGTATGTCCACCTATATATAAGTGGACTATGGCGCAAAGTACTGGCTCAAACCTGGGCTCATGAACGTTATCCATTATTTAGGACTGACTGCATTCTAGATCTGATGTATGCAGAAATACTGAAAATGTCAAATGGTTCAAATGTCTTTCCCTACTGTGTTGTTCCAACCACTAGAGATCAGATGTTTCCAGAAGTGAACACAGACGTTGTTTTTCCCCCCTTTGTGTCCTATTGACTTGAATGTTATCGATCCAAGCCTGACTTGATGTCAAATTATAGCTTCTTGGGATTGGTGGGTTTTAGAGGTATTGAATCATAAGCGGCTGTCTCATTTCTCCTGCCACGCTGAGACTCATGGCTATAATTGCTGCCGAATATGCCTCTAACAAATATTGACTAAAGGGGGTGGATATTTATACGACAAATTATTTCCTGTTTTGTAAATAACAAATACATTCTTAAATAAATGTCATTCATTTTGTAACAATAATATGTGGTCCAGGGGTATGAATACTTTTGACAACCACTATGTCATGGGTAAGTTGTGACTGACTGACTGGTGTATAAATTATAATTTGATAGTTATATTATGTTAATTTGTAGTCAGTTGGCAGTTGATTAATAATTTGGCTGTCGAATGAATCGGTTTGATCCACTCCAACACTGCCAATTTCTCATACAAAGGCCAGTGCCATTTACATTTGGGAATGTCTCTTCTCTTGTAGAATGAAGCTCTCAGATAAACCCTTCTCTTCTGCTAATTTCACCTGGGTTTATCCTGGCCAGAAAATACATTTTTGTTTTAATAAATGTTTACAATATAGACCACTTTATGGGTTTAGAATCTTTAGGAAAGGTTTTACGATCTACACATAGGCTTAAAGTCACCGCCCCAGTTTAAGTACTCGATCCAGTATATTTATCACATCCCATAATGTGGATGTTGACTCATTCCAACCAATAAACCTGCCCACAAGGGATTATCTATTTTAAATTAATTGTTCCCTCAGTGGGAGTAGGTACACTAATGTGACCTGGGTTGTAAGTCAGTCAGCATGACACGCGCGCACACACACACGCATACACTCTCCTCTAGTGTTACAACTTTGTGACATAGCAGCACTCGGTAAGGTCGGCTGGTCTGATTCAGCGCTGGCCGTTTGTCTTCAGAACAACCATACACACAAACACAAACATGCACATAATTGTGTGTTCTACAGTAACCTAATAACCTTGACCCATAAGGTGGAAATTATTCTTCCTTTTGGGGTCCTGCCAAGAAAAGCTTGTGGAGACCAATTTGTCAGGTTTATTATCTTTGTGGGAACTTTGGGTTCCCAAATGTACACACAGACCTGTATCTCTCTTTCTCTAACGCACACACGCGCACACACACACACACAGCTGGCATTTGTGACCTAGGCGCAGTGATAAATAGGGATGTGGCTCCTCAGTCAGCAAGATAGCCCCTGGCTAAAACTTTTGACGTTGTCCCTGTCAATACCAGCGCGGAACTGTCAGGGCCCTCCACACCCTCAGAGAGGGCCTAAGGATAGATACAAATCTGTATATATTTTTATATTATAATTAGCAGTTTTGTTTTCACTGATTTAATCATTTTTGTCTTAATTGTATTGATCTTCCTATTGAATTTCTTCGGTTTGTGTTTGAAAAAGAAGGGTTAATATCCAAGAAAAAATAACCAATCAGAATCTTTCTTTGATAGAAATAATCTAGCTGGGCTCAATGCTCATTGGCTAGGCCCTCAGGCTTTGAATAGAAGGCACCAGCCAATGTCATTGACATTTTCAATTAGAGCAGCATTTTGGAATGACAGTAGAATCAACCAATCACAAATAGTCTTGTAATAAGTGGGACAATTGTATGACGCCTTAAGGCCCTCTAGAGGGCCTAAGCATACGTCTCTAATTCAGAGTCAATAGCAAGCCTTATCTTGTTTTCTCAAGGTTGAGCCCGCTTGAGCCTAGCTAGCTGGCTAGCTTTTTGCAGTGAGTGTGTTTAACGATGGTGATGGCCTGACTCTCAGCCCTGGCTTTGATCTCCATTGAAAAAAGAACTTATTTTGGATTTTAAATCAAGCTGCATGAATCTGCCTTTATCCATTTCATAAAGAGGGACAGGAAAATGGATGAGGTCAGATATTTTTCTGCTACTGCGGGCCTAGCTCCAATAGTCACGGTTCGCCACTGGTCAATACACTCACACGTGCTTGTTTGTTTTTTTCTTGACAAAAATGTATTCCCATAATGAAAAATAAATGTTACTCTAAATCCTAAACTTACAACTAACCCTTAATGCCTAACCTTAACCCTAATTCTAATCCTAAACCTTATCAGAACCCTATCCCTAACCTTAACCCTAATTCTAATTCTAAACCTTATCAGAACCCTATCCCTAACCTTAACCCTAATTCTAATCCTAAACCTTATTAGAACCCTATCCCTAACCTTAACCTTAATTCTAATCCTAAACCTTATTAGAACCCTATCCCTAACCTTAAGCCTAATTCTAATCCTAAACCTTATTAGAACCCTATCCCTAACCTTAACCTTAATTCTAATCCTAAACCTTATTAGAACCCTATCCCTAACCTTAACCTTAATTCTAATCCTAAACCTTATCAGAACCCTATCCCTAACCTTAACCCCAGGTCTAAAAGAGTCATTTAAAAAAGTAAGAATTGGCTAAATGTCCTCACTAGTCATGAATTATCATAAGTCACTGTATTAGTGAGGACATCTGGATCTCACAGGGTATAGTAATACACACACACCTTCACACAAAATAACACACACATACACAAACTGCATGCTGTGTTGTCTGATGGAAGCGAACAGGTTAATGAGCTATTGAACAGCATTGATGTAGTCTAAAATCAGTGGCTATATATCTCTCTGAGAGGTCACATTGGGGTTATACGTTTGAGTGTGTGTGTGTGCGGTGTTTGTGTATGTGTGATTTGTCTGTGTGTGAATAGGTCATGGATCTGTGTGTATTAGCAGCAGAGCTTGACTTGGGCTGGAACGGTCTGGAACCAGTGCTGTTCCAGTGCTTCGAATTTTAGGCAAATAGCGTTCCTGTTCCTTTTATAGGCAGGCCTTATTTACGCTTACATTTTCATGAACATAGTCTAATTTGCGATTTGTCAGTTCCTGCACTTATTTTATCCCAAGTCAAGCCCTGATTAACAGAGATAAGTCTAGTTACCAACTGTATAGAACCTGTCGATGTTTAGTAGCAGATGGTGAGAGATGTTTGCCATTAGGATTAACTACACACACACACACACACACACACACGCACACACACATACAGGAATGGAAGATCAATCTCTTGGACTCCCACAGTAATAGCTTCCCCAGCAGAGTATGTCTGTTTCCAATAAATATGAAGATGAATGCCTGAGATCAGTGTTGTTTTGTTGTGTGTGTCTTCTGGGTGTATCAAACACACCAATATTGTTGTTGTGGGGGTAGGCCAGGAAGGTACTGTAGTAGGCCATCAACAGACATGTAGTTCTGGGGTAGGTGCTCATCAACAGACATGTAGTTCTGGGGTAAGTGCTCATCAACAGACATGTAGTTCTGGGGTAGGTGCTCATCAACAGACATGTAGTTCTGGGGTAGGTCCTCATCAACAGACATGTAGTTCTGGGGTAGGTCCTCATCAACAGACATGTAGTTCTGGGGTAGGTCCTCATCAACAGACATGTAGTTCTGGGGTAGGTCCTCATCAACAGACTTGTAGTTCTGGGGTAGGTGCTCATCAGCAGACTTTTAGTTCTGGGGTAGGTCTTCATCAACAGACTTGTAGTTCTGGGGTAGGTCTTCATCAACAGACTTGTAGTTCTGGGGTAGGTCCTCATCAACAGACTTGTAGTTCTGGGGTAGGTCCTCATCAACAGACATGTAGTTCTGGGGTAGGTCCTCATCAACAGACGTGTAGTTCTGGGGTAGGTCTTCATCAACAGACTTGTAGTTCTGGGGTAGGTCTTCATCAACAGACGTGTAGTTCTGGTGTTTGGGATTCTGCCGTGCATATGGAATGACTGGTTGTATGCTTTTTTTGTATCCAGAAGTGTTTAGATATCCATGATTTCACTTAGATAATTGTATCTGTAAGGCTATTTGTGGATTGAAATAAAGTATTTAAAATATTTGTGTGACAGTCACTAGTTTCTCTCATTTACCATAGTTTAATATTTGTTTTATAAGAAGGCTATAGAAAAATATCATAACTCCATAGAATAATCCCTGTTTTCCTGATATACAAGCATTAATATACAACGTGGGTGTCCCACCCTCCTCCTGATGAACTACTTGGTAAGTAGTTGTGTTAGTGCAGGGCTTGAGCAAAAACCTGCACCCAGCTCCCAATGAGCAGGGTTGGGCACCACTGATTTACAGTGTGCATTGTTGGATGTCTTTGACCTATTGATATTTTAAAGCATTCCTTATTCAGCTCTACATCAGATAGCTTAAGCACTGTTCTTCATATATCAAATACCTCTCTTCATACAGTCAGATGCAGAGTAAAGAGAGAGAGAGAGACAGAGAAAGGAGAGAGAGTAAGATTTTAAACATTGGAATTGATTGCACGCTTGTTTTGGTCTCCTCTGTTTAAAGTGTCTGACTGTACGTCTGTTCATCCGGTCCATAAGGTCAGAGGTCATATGCATTTGTCTAACTATCAGATCTAGTAACAAATTATCCAAGAAAATCATTCATTGCTGAAGATCCATTCGTGCTGAAATCCCATATGCGTTGTTCTCCAGCAGCTGCTGTGAGTGACTTTTCAAAGCTCTTGGATGTGCTGTGGATCCAGGTGTGCTGTTGTTAGGGCAACAAGGTGTGTCCATTGTCAGGGCAACAAGGTGTGTCCATTGTCAGGGAAACATAGTGTATATGTTGTCAAAGAGACGTGGTGTTGCCATTGTAGGAGATCTGAGGAATCCCGTTGCTGGAGTTGTCCAGGATCTCCTGTTGGGAAACACACAACCATGCACGCACACACACACACACACACACAGAACATTAGTGTCAATGAGTCGTGTCGCTGAGGAGCGATCCAGAGCTGGGTGAAAGGCCAGTGCGTTTAAGTCAGCGTGTTGGTTTCTTACAAAAGATCCGTGCGTGCATGGTTCCTTTTCAGCCATCTCATGGGAGTGATGCAATGAGTGTTCCCTCTCCAGGAACATTCTCTGTTGTTCTGAACTGGCCAGGCGACAGGTCAACCAGGTGGAGAGAGTACAGGAAGAGATCCCTATAGCAGACACAGAGAGAAACTCTGTCAAATGTACACATTAACTCATTTGAATGTGTACCAATTTGAACTGTACCAAGGTTCTTATCTAAGAAGAGGTATTACTGTTAATTAGAGACTGTAATGCAAGTTAGAGGGTTTAACTGGAATAAGCGGATTCCAGTATAATGTTGAACTGTGTTTTATGTTATGTGGCAGGGTTTCCTAGCATTGCATACCCAGGCAGGCAATGGTCATGGCTGCTAGATGCAGGGAGCGGAGAGAGTCTGGTCGCCGTGACAACGCCCTAACAAACTGGAAGTTGAGAATCCCCCCAATCAGACCACAGATACAGCAGGCTGAGAACAGAATCATCTGGAGTGAGGGAGAGAGATGGACATGGAGAGACATGGTTCACTTAGCAGTAAACAAAATATACTGAGAAACTTTTGTTTTTTGTCATAGAGTGCTGTACACGAATCCACACATTGTTTGTACATTGAATTTACATTAAACATATCTAACACATAACCCACACGTAGCCTTTTTCCTCATGGCAACTAAGGTCAGATTTTCTTTGTTTTAGCTTGGCAGGAGCGTCAATGCCACAAATGTTGTCAAGGGAGTGCAACTACAGAAGTCTGGCATGCCAACACGAGTCCTCTCGAAATACAACAACCGCACGGTCAAGAGGATCCTGACCGGCTGCATCACAGCCTGGTATGGGAACTGCTCTGCCTCCAGCTGCAAGGGCCATTGAGATGGACCAGTACATCACTGGGGCCTAGCACCCTGCCCATCCAAGACATCTGACCCAACGGCTGCCCAAGGCCAGCTGCGTTGTCTAGAAACCCACGCACCCACGGCGTTCATCCGCCTGTATCAGAGCATAAGTTCCCATGCCAACAGACTCTGAGGCAGCCAGTAGGCTGGTTCAACACTTGAATTAGACAGGCTGACTGCACACACACACACACATACACACACCTCACTTAAAAACAGCCACTACCAGATCCTTTTTTAATGTTTATTAAAGCTCAGACTCTGTTACAATTTACTTCTGCACTATGTAAAAATCCATGTGCAATACACTTGTAAATATGGCAAACACTGTAATAACAGATTTACTCTGATTTCACACTTTATTTGCACTGCTATTTTGTCTAAATTTTTTTATTTATTAGTACTTGTATTGTATGTGCATTGTCATGAGGGAATCGGCAAGCAAGCATTTTCTTGAATGGTCTTTACCTTGTTTATACAACAATCCTACTTGAAACGTGACACACATTTTGGATCGTTTCAGGAAGCTCAGTTACAGTTATTTGCTTTCAGGTAACCAGTCACATTAAGAACCACTATGCTGTCTAATGTTAAGTATGCATGTGCGTGCGTGCGTGCGTGCCATAGGTTTTTTTAGTGTTTCATGTGCCTTCTGTAAATGTCTGCATGGAAAATCAGAGCTCTTGTTTCAGTCATCATCCATTGTTAGGAATCTCATCTGTCTCCAGATCTACACTAACCTAACATAACCTAATCAACACGCAGAGGAGAGGAGAATGGCTTCAACTGAAATGAGATTGAATGACAGTAAGATAGATAGCGTGTGAAAGGATGAGACAGTGGCCTGATGGACAGAGAGGGATGATGGAGAGAGAGGGCTGAGGTAGAGAGAGGGATGATGGAGAGAGGGATTGTGGAGAGGGCTCATGATGTGAGACAGGATGAAGGGATGTTGGAGAGAAGAAGCTCAAGGGGAAGGAGAACGATGATAAAGAGACAGAGAGATGACAGAGAGGGATGAATGATGGAGAGAGGGATTGTGGAAAGAGAGGGCTCAGTAGGTGAGATAGGATGAAGGAATGATGGAGAGAGAAAACTCCAGGGGAATGAGAGCGATGATGCAGAGCCAGAGAGATGATGGAGAGGGATGGATGATGAAGAGAGAGGTAGAGAGAGGGATGGATGATGGAGAGAGAGGTAGAGAGAGGGATGGATGATGGAGAGGGATGGATGATGGAGAGAGAGGTAGAGAGGGGGATGGATGAGGGAGAGAGAGATGATAGAGAGGGATGGATGATGGAGAGAGAGGTAGAGAGGGGGATGGATGAGGGAGAGAGAGATGATAGAGAGGGATGGATGATGGAGAGAGAGGTAGAGAGAGGGCTCATGGCGAGAAACGGTTGATGAGGAAAGAGCGACAGAGGGCTGGAGCGAGAGAAGACCCGGAGATGGAGTGGCAGGAGTGGAAAGAGAGAATGACACACTGAGAGAAATGAGAGGCAGGTTTCACTTTGATATTGATCAGTTATTTACACCCTTCGTGACTTCTGAGAGAAGGAGAGCGAGAAGAGTCTCTGCCGAGAGAAAAGGAGAGGAAGAGAGAAGTGGGTGAGAGAGAAAGATTGGGAAGGAGAGAAGCGGGAAAGACAGAGGGGGAACAGAGAAGAGAGGAGTAGTCTTTCTCTCTGAAGAACTTGCCTCCTGTTATGGATATTTCTGCACGTGCCCAGTGCCCTCACAAAGAGGACAACAGTGATACAGTAACTGACCTGGCAAAGGTTTTTGTACTCTGGTGTACGATATGGTCATTTTTAGCACTGTGTGTTTCTGGAATCCAGTTCTAACAATAAAGCTTTTTTTGCTGGTCCTCACTAGATAAATAATATAAATGGCTTAGGCTTTAGGTTTAGGGTAGAACTGGAGTTAATTATGTAATTAGGTTAGGGTTAATATTATGGTAAGGGTTAGAATTAGGGTTCAGAGATAAGGAACAAGGATTTCTATTTTATTTTGGTCCCCAAAACAAATGTGTGGGGGTGCGTGTGTGGATGTGTGTGTGTGTACTTACAATGAGTCCAGTCCTCTTCTTAGCACACAGGACTCCACACATCCCACAGATTAGAAACTGAGAGAGAAAAACCAGAAGTTGTTCAGAACCTGATAAACAGTTTAGAATTAGATCATAAATTAGCACTAGATTTGAGAGAAAGTTAACTGATTTTAACGTTAAAAGGGACACATAGGCCTAAGTGAAATTATGCCAGCATGAAAACTTTCTAATAATTTAGAAGGCCACTTGTTAAAAATAAGAAGAATTATAGGTATTTAGTTGACTAACAAGCTCTTCTGGCGAACAATAACCGTTAAGACCTCTGTGGAACATGTCACCCAGAGAAGTGAAATCGAGACAATAAGGCTGTCTTCTGTATGGGCGCGCCAATGTACCCCGAGGCCGGGAGCAGTACGGAGAACATTTCAATTAAACTGACAGCATGCCACAGACACAAAACGATGGTAAACAAAAAATTCCACGTACACACAGGCCACTCCAAACCGGAGAAGCGTCTCCTTGCAGCGGCTTGTGCTCCTCCCTGACACGGCTAATCCCCACTGCTCCCAGGACGATACTGGCGACGCCTAGCCCCACCTCCAACACTGACAGTAACAGCAGACTCCACAGAATCTTCCGGCTGGAGCACATCCTGCCCGAGCATCCTCCTGGAGACCACTCTGCCTGTCTGCTGTTTTAGGTAGGCTTAAGTCAGGAGGGCAAACCTGTCTGCAGCAAAAAACTTTTGAAAGGCAAATTTTTTTTTTTGCGAATTCCCAGAAAAGAGTCACGGTTGTTACTAAGTTGACAATTCCCGTTCTATAAAGAATAACTGAACTGGGTAAGTGCAGCTTCCCCTCTTTTCGAACACAAGAATCTTGTTTTTGTTCCAACTAGCAACCGGACCTATACAGTCTATGGTCTGGAGGAGCCGCAGTGCCGTAGCTTAGGAAAATTATGAACAGACGCTCGGGGAAATCGGTGTGAAAAGTGAAAGCTGGTCAACCGAAATCTGTAATTTAGAACAGTTTCTAAATAAATGTAAAAAAAAAAAAAAAAAAAAAAACTATTTCCCTTGTATTTTTGGAAGACTAACCGGAATGAATAAAAACTAGATCATCATTCCTTCATAGTGGAATCGTTGCGTCTCTGGTTAAAAAGGGTGCTCTCCCGTTAATCATGAAGGGAGCGGGTCCTCTGAACTTCTTGCTGGTCGGTGGCTAACAGACTGTTGTGCGGTTGCTGTCCGTGGTACTCAGATGCTTGCTCAGACAAACTCAACACTCCGCGACCCGACCCAGGCGCCCTCCGGTTTACTCTCTCGTTCCGTCTGCCGGTCTCTCTCTCATACGCTCACACTCCCCCTGGACAGTACGACACCTCCTCCCCCAGTCTTTCAGTTACATTTAAACTGTCGCGACTCCTGTGCTGATTCACATGAGCAGGTGTCATTACCACAACACCGTTAAATCCAATCACAGCTGGTCTGATCTTATTCTCCAAGTCACACACACAAACATTATATACACCATCGAACTGTTAACTACATTTCTCCACTGAAGTAAGTAACATGCAAACACCTGTAATTACGTGTAGAGGATTCAAATATATTTATTTTTATAAATGCCATTACTGAAACGGATTCAGACTCTGAATCATCACTATGCAGAGCATTAGTTTTATGTTTCAGAACAAAATCAATCAACTTCCTACGGTTTTTCATGTGAGTTCCCTTCAGTTGTTTGTAGTTATAGAGTCATACACACAAAACCTTTCTCAAGTTACACACATAACCTAAGGTTTTTGGGGTGTGGTCGGTAATCAGTTAACTGTGTGAAAACCACTATTCCACATAAATACCATTCAGCATACCATTCGTATGCCTGCTTAGGGGAGTCCAGCAAAACACTCAGTAGACATTTATATCACTGTGCCTCCCTGGTACTCCCAATCCTCTCACTCTCTCATAGTCACCTGTCCTCCCCCTCTCTCCTTTACCGCTGTTCTCTTTCTCTCCTCTCCTCCCGTCCTCCACCGCTCCTCTTACTCTGTCCTACCTCTCTCTCCTATTCCACTGTCCCCCCTTCCTGTCTCCCCCGCACCCCTCCACCCTGCAGTGTCAGTCCCTATAAAGCGACAGAAGATAGCCGCGCTCAGACTCTGTTCACATAGCAGTTTTCCCAGCTCCAGATTGATTGTTTCTCTCTCTTTCTTTCTCTCTCTCTCCCCTCTCTCTTTTTTCTCTCTCCCCCACTCTCTCCCTTTCCCATGTGTCTTTACCTCTATCCCCTCTCTCCCTTTCTCTGTCTGTGTCTGTGTGTGTGTGTGTCTGTGTGTGTGTGTGTGCTATGTTTCGCTTAAAAAACCATTGTAAATAAAAGCTGTATTTAGATGGTGGAACATTCAAGGGTCGTTTCTGCTCTAGATGCTGTTCAGTATTAATACATTTTCCAAGCACACTTATACCAAATGCTTTTACATACCACATAAAGGTTTGCACAGTGTTTGTGGGTAATCTAGTGGTCTATTATCTACCCAGATCCTCAGCTGTGCTTCGGCTCAGGATCCGGTATTGTCACACCCTGATGTGTTTCACCTGTTGTTTTGTCCCCGCCCCTCACCAGGTGTTCCCGGTTCCCTATTAGCCCCGTGTATTTAAACCCTGTTCTCTGTTTGGCAGTTGCCAGATCGTCTTGTCCCGTACAGTCGTTTCCAGCGTTCTATGTGTTCATCAGTCAGTCTACCTGTCCTTCTATTCCCCGGTTACGACCCTTGCCTGTTTTCCGGATTACGAGCCTGCCTGCCCTCTCCTGTACCTTCGACCATCCGACCGCCCGACAACGAACACTGCCTGTCCCCCACTACGAGCCTGCCTGCCCTCTCCTGTACCTTCGACCATCTGACCCCCCGACAACAAACACTGCCTGTCCCCCACCACGAGCCTGCCTGCCCTCTCCTGTGCCTTCGACCATCTGAACGCCCGATAACGAACCCTGCCTGTCCACCACTACGAGCCTGCCCACTGCCTGGTTGTTCAATAAATACTTTGGACCGCCCTCCTCTGCCTCTGTGTCCGCATTTGGGTCCCCACCCGTTCATCGGTGTGATAGGTATAGCTGTAACTCAGTAACTCAACTCAGTGTGAGTTGGCATTCAGAGTCTGTTGGAGCATTTATAAGCTTTATACCTCAAACACACAACTTACCCGAGAGGCAAGTACATCTAGGCTGGACCCACATTCCCTGTATAGTGTTTCAGCCAAAGTAGAGATCCTTTACTGAGTCTATGGTCACTCCAAGATTATCCCCCATTTAAAATGGCCTGGGTGGTATGTTGTTGTTGTTGAGATAGTCCCTTCAACATAGCAGTACAATAATCATTATCAATAATAAGACAAATAACAACTAATAAAATATGTATACACAATAGTCAAGCAGGACTGTATTTAAAAATATTAAATGAGAAATGTCTTGGTCAAACATCAAATTACTTATGAGAGACTGTCCCACTGTTGCATCAGTGGGACAGTTTCAGGTCAGAACAGGTCAAAGGACAAGAGAAGAGAGTACAGGAAGTGACATCAGGGGACAAGAGAACAGGGAACAGGAAAAGACATTAGAGGACATTGACAGACAATCTAACTTTAGAACATCTTTCTGATGTGATGAGTACATATCTTTTGGTTTGAGCTTCTACTTCCCTTGAGGGACACTTAGAAAGAGAGAGAGAAAGAGAGAAGTGCCTGTTTTTATTCTCTTTGTTTGTCCTTGCATCTGTCTCTGTCTCATATCAAACGGCCCGTTAGTCTGTCTCAGAAATAGTCAGCAAAACAACCCTGGAAGTCAGAATGTAGTTAACTCTAAAGTACTAGACAGTTAGCTAATAGGATGAGTGGTTTATTCTAAAATACAGAACAGTCTGCTAACAGGAAGTGAGGTAAATTCTGAATTACCATTCATTCTAAAGTACTAGACTGTCTGCTGACCGTAGCAGTTCTTGAATAGAATTACGTGAGTTGGTCACAGTCTGTAAAGAAGTGAAATAGACTCTATTCTGCTAAATGACTAGAAAGAAGGTTGTCCTCCCTCTCAGCTTAAGCTTCAGAGCTCATTTTGTCCCTAAACAGTGTCTTTGGTTCACTGGTGATCTTCTAATCAATGTTAGATTGGCACACACACACACACACACACGGGCACATGTGCATGGTAACACACAAACTACACACTACCATTCACACCATGTTGTCTTGTTCAGGTTTCCTTTAAAGTGCTGTGAGCTAAAAATAAAAGTGCTGATGGGACTGTCAGAATTTAGGAACTGGAATAGACCTGGGCCACAGTGCTGTGTTGTCGTGTATGTGTATTTGCCATTGTGTGTGTGTTGTCATGTATGTGTGTTGTCGTGTGTCTGTGTGTGTGTGTGATTGTTGGATAGAAACCCATGTGCCGAACGCAGTAAGCGGGAATAGAGATGGGGGGCCATGCTATTTTTAGCCCCCTGCCACTCACTGTTACATAATGAGTGTGTGTTATGGGTTGAGGTGGTGCCTTGTATTGCACATCAACAGGAGAGCAAATGTCCACTTCTGTTTCCTCGCAAGCAAGAGAGGGCAAAGAAAGAGACAGAGAAACAGAGAGAGTCCGAAATGCGTGTTGGCTTGAATTAGTCACATTATCAGACCTGCAGAGATCTGTGTGTGTGTGTGTGTGTGTGTGTCGGAGATTCCGCTGCCATCTGTATTTGCCCCAGCTCTGCTCTCATGGCTTTATTAAATCCTATTAAAATCACCCTAACAGGAAAGTCTACGTGATTTTCTCACAGTGAGTTATTCTCCAATGAACGACATGATATCCTTCCCCCCCTGTTTAGTTGTTATATTAATTGTTTTTGTTGTATCTGTTGGTTATTTTCTCCAAGTGAAATCTCAGATACAAGACCAAGGGTCAATGGATCAGGGCTTAGAAATCCTATAATCTCTATGTTGTGTTCTGTGGTATAATTGTCATGAGATGCATGTGTTGTTAAATCACTTCAGTTGCCAGGGACTGGGAGAACACCGGAGCTCATTTTCCAACTTTGTGATCCGGTTTTGTAGGCACAGATTATTAATGGACTAGGCTTAGTCTGTGTCTGCAAAAGAGGCCCTTAATGGTTGAATTCAGTCAGCTTTTTGAGCCTTTCTGTTTTCACACTGTAGCAACACCCTAGAAAAAAGACAACAGACTCCCACATGACTTGCCCTCTGGTCTGTCGTGGACACACACACACACACACACACACACACAAGCAGCTACGCACCCAGACATACAACTCCCTACGGCTTTAAATGCTGACCCTGGCTCCAAATGCAAACACATCTCTTCAGGTCTGCAGATAGTTTGTGTGAACTACATAAAGGTAATGATAACGTTGATGAAGACACGCAAACGCACACACACACACACACACAAACACTGCCTGATTCTCTGTTTAATGGGACGAAGCACATTGCTTGATGAGGTAAACAACAAGCTGCAGTCCCAAAATGCATTGCAGCAGTGTGGACAAAAGGGGATCTACTGACACAGGTAGGAGTTTGCTTCACACACCATCATCAACAAACATACATACCTGCAATACTTTCCATTAGATCGAGGAGAGTTGGTCAGTCACCTGATTCTGACCTATTGATTGCTAATTTGTTGCCCCCTCCCCCTCCGCTCATCGCTTTTCACTCACACACACACACACACACACACACACTCACTCACGCACACATGCACACGAATACAGAGTTGCTGGGGTAGAGGAGAGGAGTCGTATTTCACCTCACACTGATGACTTAGAGGAGAATTGACCTAAGAGAAGACAGGGAGACAGAGAGGGGGATAGAGAGTGATACAGAGAGAAAGAGAAGGACAGAGATAAAGAGAGAGAGAGAAGGATGGAGCAAAAAAGTGAAATAGAGGGAGAGACAGAGAGAGGGATAAAGAGAGGCAGAGGGAGGCAGATCGATAAGGAGGTTTCAGTGTGATTTCTAAGAGACACAGCCCTAAAGTCAATCCTCTCTGCAATACCAAACATTCTCCCTGTCAGCGCTGACACACCTTGAGAAAGTGACAGTGGTGGTCAGAAGTCAGAGGTCGGGTGTATCTGTTGAACCTTCTAACCGTCCTAAACATCAACAAACCATCTGGAATGGAAAGCTTAGGCTGCGCAGTGTTTCCCCCCTATTGTAATCAGAGTGGCGCCCCGCCGCTGGTAAATTGTTATGCAATATTTTTTTAAATTGCCCCCCCCCCCCCAAACTGCGTGCAGTTTACCATCGTGCACAGTTTACTATCGCACAAGCATCAGAACAGGGCAATAACGTCCTGCACCCGGCCTATGTAATATCAAGCCTTGGAGTGAGGTCAAAGAAATGTAACTGGCTGTGTCTGTGTACGTGCACGTTTGTGTTGAACCGTCAGTATGTGGCTGTGACATTGATATAAAGAAGGTAGCCATCGTCTGAGCGACAACCAAAGGTCAGAAGCAGGCTAGCTAACTGACTGTCAAACATTGATAGCTATAATCGGCTACAATAGATTTGTGTTATGCTGGAAACATTAGAGATTTGGCAGCAACAATAAGACCTACCGTTTTCGTATTTTGCGAAAAAAGGAAAAACTATGTGGGAAAAATATAAACAAAACAAAATGACTATTTAAATAATATTTTAAATAAGTTAAACAATATTAGAATGTAGAGCAATGAGTAATGGTTAGGAATGGTTATCTAATATAAAAAAGTACATTTTGATGTTATTAATGTTGTTAATTTGCTTGTGCTCATTAGCTTTGGGGAAGTATTGGGTAATAAATCCAACCCCCTCCGTAATGTACAAGGGATACTTTTTGTGGAAAAACTGTCCAGTGCTGCAGTGAATGTCCTGTATGAAATACTCAGGAGAGTTTGTAAAGTTACAAATATAATGTGAAATCATGGGCCACTGTGTGCTACATCCAGCAAAACTATAATTCCTACCCCGTCTTTAACCCCCAATGCAACACATGGTAATATAGTGTACATGGAATTCATATTGCCTCATCGGTTAGTAGCTAGTGACTTTTATTAGTCTGGGAGGCGATTCATGAACAGTTTTAGAGAATGGTTAATTGAGGGGGAGTACTTTTCACGCATCAAGCCTTTTGTGTCGTTGATGCCGGTGTGTTGCCCCACAACCCCCCCACTGTTGGGAAAAGACAAAGGAAAACACTGGGCTCCGTTTACACAGGCAGTTCAATTCTGATCTTTCATTCCAGTAGTTTGCCTTTTGACTAATCACATCAGATCTTTGTCAGCCTCTCTCTTGGGTATCAGCGTTGAGCTCAGTATACCTCAGACTTTGTGTGTATGTGGGCGTGTCCATACCACCCAATCAGGCTGTGATCTGACATGATCTTGCGCATCGTCAACAGAGGGACGTGATGTAACGTGTGATTTGGCACAACACACATACATCTGATGGACAGAAAAGCTGAGCCTGCAATCTCCCTGGGTGACACACACACACACACACACACACACATAACCACATACACACAGACAGACATGTAGCTGATGGACAGAAAAGCTGGGCCCTTGCTGATGCACACACACACACACACACACACACACACACACACACACACACACACACACACACACAACGCCTGTCCCTAACACTGTTCTCAGTTCAAGGACATTCATCACCACTCTCCTGGCAAAGCTGTAGCCTCTGTCACCCTCTCTTCTTTCTTCTCTTTGTCCCACTAACAGGAAATGTGTCCTCACACTGCAGGACCATCATTCCAGAGCCTGCCAGACACAGCTGGACACACACACGCACACACACACGCACACATATGGACAGAGCAGTAATCAGGTGTGCCAGGACAAGGTTATGGGCAGAGGGAAACAGTCTCTCTGTTCCTGTGTCTTGCTGTTGTTCTGGCTGGCTGGTTTTCTGTTTTACTATTTGTCAATCAGGCTGGTTGGCTGGCTGAATATCTTTCTGGCGTTTTATTGGTCTGTCCCAATGTCTGTCTCAATTGTGAATTCACACTTCGCTGTGAAAAATGTATCAAAATATTAGGTAGTTCTCTAATGATCTAGAATATACATTCAGAGAAGCTGACCTAGGGGTCCAGTATACAGTATACAGACCAACAACATGGACCAAGACAACTGCTTGCACTCATTCACACCTACATATAGCAACACATAGAGAAACACTCAAAAACACCAACAGAGCTGTAGAGAAACACTCATACCCACCAACAGAGCTGTAGAGAATATACATAACTGCATTGCATCAATATAGAAACACAAACCATATTCATGTCTGTTTATCACCTACTTATAAAACAGTTGCTGCGTTGTGTTTATCACGTCCTCTGGTGTGGTGTGTGTGTGTGTGTGTGTGTTTGTGTGACTAGTTGTGTTAACCAACCAGGCCTGTGGTGATGATGTCTGTAAAATATGTCTGAACAGGCTTTTGTAAGAGTCCACCTAGACTCTCAATATATTATCATATTACTTTTTGTATCCTGTTTTTCAGTTTTCATCCTTCCAACTGCATCTGAGCCAGAACCTTGCTGAGTTAGCCTGCTGAGCTAAAGTTCAGGGTCTGAGCTGGAAGGTTGCTGAGTTAGCCTGCTGAGGAAAAAATATAGAACCTACTCCAGGATTCTGCACAGTGCCACTCACAACTGCAGTCTTTCAAAATATTTTTCCTCTCGTTTAATTCCACAAAATGTTGCAGAGCTCAACTGTGTGTCTGTGTGTGGGTGGTATGTGTCTATGTGTGTGTGTGTGTGTGTGTCTATCTGTGTATGCCTGTCCATTTTATAATTGTTTCATTTATAGACACCGAGCACCAATATCCATAGGGCCAATGTTACTAAGATGTACAGTACGCGTTCCGGCAAGCTGTCTTCCACTGATTTACTGTCAGAATGTGACATTTAAAAATGATGGGTGTGGTGGCTAAAGTCTCCAATGAAATTGTCCTAGACGGGAAAAGAGACGTCTCGCTGTAGCCTAGGGGTCAGGAGTCAGACGTTATCCATATTGATTTCTGCTTTCCAAATGGCCCCCTATTTTCTACATGGCACACTACATTTCGACCATGCTCTCCGGTCAGAGGTAGTGCGCTGCACAGGGGATAGTGTGTGGTTAGGGATGCCCCCATCTGCTCCCTAGCTTGCAGAGTTGTTTGTAACAGCGGTAGTAGATTAAAACTGATCATCTCCCGGGGTCACGAATGAATGTGTGAGTGTGTGCGTGTTTGTGTGTGTGTGCGTGCGCATGTGTATGCAGACGCGTGTGTGTGTGCAAGCCTCTGTGAGGGTGTGACGTGAGTCGGTGGGTTGGGCTCGTGCACTTGCATGGTTAATTTATGAGTGTGTTGTTAATTATTAAAGTCTTGGAAAATTTGCCAACAGAACCATCACTTTCATTGCCAGGCACACACAAATTGGTCTGGCGAACAACACCAATGTTTTAGTGTGTGATGTGTGTGTGTGTTTATATGTGTGTGTGTGTGTGCATGTGTGTGCGTGCATGTGTCTGTGCGTGCGTGCATGCGTGTGACTGAGGACTGAACCCGGATCTCCTGAATGACATTTTAAACTGAACATGTTTACAAGCAAATTAGTCATGTAAATGCCTTACTCCGCTAATCTTTATCTGTGTCGGTCAAATACTAAGGAAGCATGCGCCAACTGCACCTGATTTTCGGAGCAGGATTTCAATTTGTACTAGGTTACATGCACACAAAATTGAGATTGTTCTTTATCAGTCTTGAGTCATCAATCTTTTGTCTTTCAATATTTTGACACTATCAAACCACGTTTGTTTGAAATGATTACATGCTTTGCAAAACTCCGAAAATACTGTTTTCATGGACACATTTGAAAATTGCTACTAAAAATAAAAGTTCTAACAGTTCTTATGCAAATTTTTTGGACAAATAATGTAAAATGTGTAATAACTCTTTCTATGGCCCCTAAACGGAGCAGCGGAAAAGTCACTGCTTCGCAGTAAGCTGCGTCATTGTGAGACCAGAGTTCAAATCCTTTTCTCAGATCAACCCAGAGGTCCTCCAGAAGGCAATGAAATGGGCCATCATTGTCCGGGTTTGTGTGGGGTTGATGAGAGAGTCGTATATGGTTGCCTTGACCGGGTGGCTTGTGATCTAAATCAAAGTAGAATATTCTGGAGGACACATACCTTGACATCCACTGTCTTGAGTCTGCTGGGAATCGCTCTGATAAAGCAGGGCCTCGATCACAAAGCCGAGGAGTAATATATAAGTATATATGTGTTAGAAGTAGTTAACAAAAAAGGTAACTACTTTTAAGTACTTCAAATGGACGACCAATTAAGGTGTTTACATGCTCTAAACATTTGAACGATTGCCCAGAAAAACAGGTGTTTGAATTGGCATATGCACACTTGATGATGAAGTGATAAACAGGGTGAAGTGTTTACATGACAAATGCCGTCGTTGGCCTACTGCCGTGGTCGGCTTAGTGCTAAACTGTTAGTGTGACTGTAAACATACTAAATGAGGACATGTAAACTGAGTCAAGTGTGTTCCACTCAAACTATGTGTCTTAGAAGTGGTTCCCATGTACAAACTTTATATGTAAGAATTTGGAATTGAACACATGGTCAAAATGGTTAGTGATTTTTTGCATTTATCAAAGCCCCTTCAGTTGGCCAAATTTCATGTGTGCATGTATACAGGATCATTAAAGAAATAGTTATTATTTTCCAAAGCACATACAAGGTTTTATCAAACTATTATGGGAATCTGACTGATCACAATAATCCCTCTCAATAGAGATGTCACATGACTGTTGATGCAAGGCTTCAGGTCTCAGGCAAGTGCTAATCACTTAACCTCCTACAACATACCTACAACCCTCCACACACACACACACACACACACACACACACACTTTCACACACACACACACACACACACACACACACACACACACTTTCCTTTTAAGTCACTGAATAACACCAGCTGTGTCAGTCACCATCTTTGCCAAGTAAACAACTGCCTTATTAACTATTTATCACGTTATTATAAACCAACCAACCACACACACACACACACAAGTTTGTATGGCTATCCTCGTGGGGACCAAAAAATAAAAATTGCATGCTCCCTTGCCCTAATCTTAACCCTAAACCTAACCCTAACCTCAAAAAAGTAACATTTATGCCTAAACGTTAACTAGATGTTACACCTAACCTTAACCCTAAACTTAACCAACCATGCCTGGACCTTAAAGAAACCCCAATTCTAACTCTAAAATGAATTGTAAGTTTGACCCTAAACCTAAACCCTGAGCCGGAAATTGACTTTTGCCTCATGGAGACCGTAAAAAGGTCCTCATGAGTACAATATTTTCTGGTATTACTATACTCATTGGGACATTTGGTCCCCATGAGTGTATTTAGACCTAAAACACTCACTCACACACACACACATGCACACACACACGCTCACACATGCGTACGCTCACACCCAGACAGACACGTTTTCCCTCCCGAGACCTGGGAAATTGCCCACTGAAGATGTTTGGGGTACAGGAAAGGGAAGAGAGTATCTCTCTCCTTGTTTTCCACGTCTCAGTGAAATAAGATCTGTCTGTACTCCACCTCACACAGAACCACCCATTTAATGTAGAATATACTAACTAAGTGCATGGTATGTAGCATACACGACAGCAATCACAGCAAATCACAGAGAATTAAAAAAGAGAATAGTTTGCTACCAGTAAGGTAAATAATATGCATATTAGTATAACTAAAATCTACGGATTTAGTACACCAAACCCTAAACATAACCTGCATCCAGCAATGAATATTATAGTCAAAGACTATTGACACAATATTGACCAACATGGGAGGACTTTCTGTGATAATAATGGTCTGCATTAATGCTCTGCATTATTATCCCTGTCAATCAATCAAGTCCTACAGGATCTACCTCAGGCACACCAGGATAACTGCCCATTTGTAGTTGTGCTCATAAGTTTGATTACTCTGGGAGAAATTGTGACATTTTGGCATTGATTTAGAAAATATGACTGATCATTTAAAAATAAATGTATTTTATTTAAGGATAGTGATCATATGAAGCCATTTATTATCACATAGTTGTTTGGCTCCTTTTTAAATCATAATGTTAACAGAAATCACCCAAATAGCCCTGTTTGGCCTTGTTACAGACATACAAGGTGATACACACAGGTGAAAATGGCAATTAAAGGTGAATTGCAATGGGACATTTTTAAAATTGCAGTTAGTGTCTGTGTATAAATAGTCAATTACTATTTATACACAGACCCTGCTCAGCCGACATACCATTCATCACTGCCCCTGAAATCAAGACACTGACCTCATAAGTTGGAGACAGAGAGAGACAAGTCTTTCAGTATATGTGTAATTGACCAAGCATGCGGAATACCAAACCCTTCTAATAAGATAATGAATAAATAAGGATGATAATAAATTAATTTCCTACAGTTTGTTAGCTCTTATGTGGATGCACTGAGGAGGCTAGATACTGAGCTATGGGGAGCAGAAAAGACCTGAGTAACAAGGTAATGGAACATTATAATGATGGAAAAAGATATCCAAAGCCTTGCAAATGCCAGTCAGTACTGTTCAATCACTTATTAAGAAGTGGAACATTTGGGGATCTCTTGATACCAAGCCAAGGACCAAGAAAGATTTCAGCCAAACCTGCCAGAAGAATTGTTCGGGAGACAAAGAAAAGTCCACAGGTAACCTCAAGAGAAATCCAGGCTGCTCTGGAGAAAGACAGTGTGGTTGTTTCAGGGAGCATAATACAATGATACTTGAACAAAAATTAGCTGTATAGTTGAATTGTCAGAAAGAAGCCTTTACAGCGCCAATGCCACAAAAAGGTGTAGTTACAAAATGCCCTCAACACCTTGACATGCCTCACAGCTTCTGGCACACTGTAATTTGGAGTGACAAGACCAAAATAGAGCTTTATGGTCACAACCATAAGCGCTATGTTTGGAGAGGGGTCAGCAAGGCCTATAACGCTGAATAAAGATGGCTTCTGGTTGCATTTATTTTGTCCATGGTTCAAAACAGGACTGAATCTAACATAGTGAACAGAATACCATCTCCACTGTAACATGCAGCATGTTATCAGAAAATACTGGCAGACAATTCTTCTGCATTTTTCTGCATGAAAGCTGCCCATTGGACTTTCCAGCACGACAATGACCCTAAGCGTAAGGCCAAGTTGACCCTCCAGTGGTTGCAGCAGTAAAAGGTGAAGGTTCTGGAGTGGCCATCACAGTATCGTGACCTTAATATCATCAAGCCACTCTGGGGAGATCTCAAATGTGCGGTTCATGCAAGATGACCAAAAACTTTGCATGATCTGGAGGTGTTTTGCCAAGACGAATGGGCAGCTGTACCACCTGCAAGAATTCGGGGCCTCATAGACAACTATTATAAAAGACTGCATGCTGTCATTGATGCTAAAAGGGGCAATACACAGTATTAAGAACTAAGGGTATGCAGACTTTTAAAAAGGGGTCATTTGATTTTCTTCTTTGTTGCCATGTTTTATTTTATGATTGTGCCTTTCTGTTATGACCTACAGTTGAATGTGAATCCCATAAGAAATAAAGACATGTGTTTTGCCTGCTCACTCATGTTTTCTTTACAAATGGTACATATATTACCAATTCTCTGAGGGTATGCAAACTTTTGAGCACAACTGTATATGGTCCAGTGCGCCAATAAAGGTCTAGAACCGAGCAGCCGAGCAATATCAAAAAGACTCAAAGGAAAGAATGACTGGATTACTTTAATGGTAATATATATGGGTAGCACTCAGCTAGGTGTCACCATATATTAAAGACCTGTCTGTTGATGACCTCTTCCAACTTCCTATATCAAATGTCTGCCAGCGTTGAATGCTTTTGTAAGTTAATCAACCAAACGTGAAAATGCATATTCATTATATATATTTTTAACAACCTCAAATCAGGTAAGGCCCAGGGCCCCCTAAGGAAATAAGGTCACCACATTTTGGGGGTTCCCTGAGCGTATCTAGCCTGCTCCAACCCTAGTCACTGTGTGTCTGTTATACCATCTCTGACCACAAGAGGGTATTGTTGCCTCATATTCCCAATCGCAATGAACCGCATTCAGTGTAGTGTCAAATTATTCAGTTTGTATTTCTGTCATGGTAAATCATTCTTACCTAAAACATTTTTATCCTGCTGACCGACTTCAACCTATGCATAGTTACAATAGTAACTGTTTAGCTTTAGCTGATAAAACTTTACAACTACAGTAATGTTCTGTTTAAAAGAGCCATAATATTTTCACTATACAAATGCATACTTGAAAAAGTGTGTACACACTCATCGAGTCGGTGACTTATTTTTTATTCATATTGATCCGGTTGTTGTGCGCTGTTATGGACCAGAAAAGAAAGCTGTTGGCCTTATTTCTCCTCCCGGTAAGTATTCCAGGTAGCAAGCTGCTTTATCTAGTATTAGTTGTAGTGAAAGCTACCCATATATCTCTGTCCAGCCACTAGCCAGGGACAAGTACACATGAAGTACTTGTCCACTCGGTTATTGTTACACCATGAACAGGCATAGAAATCTTAAACCTCATGTCGTAAAATGTTGTCTGAAACGGCAATAGCTGTTATCAAATTTCTTCATATAGGCTAAATACAGTAAGCTCTGTCCTGCGCCACTACCCTAGAACATATACTGTGGATGAACAAAAAGTGTTTGTTTACTTGGTAATTGGTATACCACAGGGCATAAAATAAGCTATAAAACCAGACATTCCAAACCAAACGTTGTGGCCTGATAGTTTTGTTATATAGAGTTACTGTATAAATACATTGTTTCTGCTATTCAGCTGCAAGCCCTTTAGAAATACAATAGTATGTTTAGCTGAAGTTAAAAACACTTTGGAACTGCAGTAACAATGGTAAAACACTACAGAACCACTTCTTTCTTTAAACATTTTAGGAACTCAGTACACAGTTTTTTGGAGTCCCTTGCAAAACGTGTTTACCTTAGCTAACGTTTTCCCAGCATTTCAGAAATTCGCTGAAAGATTGTAATGAACCATCCCAGAAGCTCCAATCCAGAGCGATTTGCAAGATCACAATCTCCTTTTTTTTTTTAAGTACATTTACACATTCAGGGTCACTGGGCATTCTGCCACCTGCCTGTTGATGTTTTTATTTTAATTTCCTCGCAGCATCAGAAGATTCTTCATAGAATATAAGTGGAATGAATCACTCCACTTGGTTTTGCATTTTTCTAGTGTAGCCGTTCCGCCATGGAAGAAACATCGTTGGCATTCCTGATATTTTTAATGTGTAGAATGACCGGAAATTAATTATTCATTTTTTTCTTGAATTAAATTTGTTTCAAATATTTAGTATTTGACTCAGAGCCTTGCAAAAAGTATACAGATCCCAGACCAATTCTCTCACATTTCTGAATTACAAATAGTAAATTTACATTTTGTTCTGATTGATATTTTATTTAAAAACAGTGACACTAAAAATCTATTACTGTATGCAGGGGCAATTTAACCTGCCTTAGGCCCCAGGGCTACAGCTCTTTTGTAGGCCTCACTAGCCTACCATCTCCCAGCCCTCCAACTTGCAACGTCTAACTGGTCATCTCAACAACACCTAGCTCCTTGGCTGCTGCCCCAATGTAATTGCATTATGTTAAAGACATGCTGTGTTTTATTCGTAAATTACAGACAGTACCTGACTTGGAAGTAGATCAGTGCAGGAGCTGTTTTTTCCACGTCAGTCAAAAACACCAGGGTGTCACAGACCTTAAATGTCAACCCTCAACCTACCACAATAACGGGCAGTGTCTATTTATAGCCCACATAATTTCAAATTGAAGGTTACTGGTTTCTGATCTCATAGTTCTACCATCTCCTACCTTTGCACTTTTGATTTAGGCACCAAGTACAATAACTGCTATTTAGGCTACTGTATAAAACATACAGTATGTCAAGAACTGCCACCTTAACGTGGTGGAGGGGTTTGAGTACCCGAGTGACCCTAGGAGCTATGTTGTCTGGGGCTATATGCCCCTGGTAGGGTCTCCCAAGGCAAACAGGTCTTAGGTGACGGGTCAGACTAAGAGCGGTTCAAACCCCCCTTAATGAAGAACAACATAATGAGTACCGTGACGTCGCCCGGTATGGCGCAGCCGGGGCCCCACCCTGGAGCCAGGCCCGGGGTTGGGGCTCGTATGCGAGCGCCTGGTGGCCGGGCCTTCCCCCATGGGGCCCGGCCGGGCTCAGCCCGAACGGGTGACGTGGGGCCGCCCTCCCGTGGGCTCACCACCCACAGGAGGGACCATAAGGGGCCGGTGCGAAGAGGATCGGGCGGCAGTCGAAGGCAGGGGCCTAGACAACCCGATCTCTGGACACAGAAACTAGCTCTAGGGACGTGGAATGTCACCTCGCTGGCGGGGAAGGAGCCTGAGCTAGTGCGTGAGGTTGAGAGGTTCCGATTAGAGGTAGTCGGGATCACCTCTACGCACGGCTTGGGCTCTGGAACCACACTCCTTGAGAGAGGATGGACTCTTCACCACTCTGGAGTTGCCCATGGTGAGAGGCGGCGGGCTGGTGTGGGTTTGCTTATAGCTCCCCAGCTCTGCCGCCATGTGTTGGAGTTTACCCCGGTGAACGAGAGGGTCGTTTCCCTGCGCCTACGGGTCGGGGATAGGTCTCTCACTGTTGTTTGTGCCTACGGGCCGAACGGCAGTGCAGAGTACCCGACCTTCTTGGAGTCTCTGGGAGGGGTGCTGGAAAGTGCTCCGACTGGGGACTCTATTGTTCTACTGGGGGACTTCAACGCCCACGTGGGCAACGACAGTGACACCTGGAGGGGCGTGATTGGGAGGAACGGCCCCCCTGATCTGAACCCGAGTGGTGTTCAGTTATTGGACTTCTGTGCTAGTCACAGTTTGTCCATAACGAACACCATGTTCAAGCATAAGGGTGTCCATCAGTGCACGTGGCACCAGGACACCCTAGGCCGCAGGTCGATGATCGACTTTGTTGTCGTCTCATCTGACCTGCGGCCGTATGTCTTGGACACTCGGGTGAAGAGAGGGGCGGAGCTGTCAACTGATCACCACCTGGTTGTGAGTTGGATCCGATGGCGGGGGAGAAAGCTGGACAGACTCGGCAGGCCCAAGCGAACTGTAAGGGTCTGCTGGGAACGTCTGGCCGAGTCTCCTGTCAGAGAGATCTTTAACTCCCACCTCCGGCAGAGCTTCGACTGGATCCCGAGGGAGGTTGGAGATATTGAGTCCGAGTGGACCATGTTCTCCACCGCCATTGTCGAAGCGGCCGCTCGGAGCTGTGGCCGTAAGGTCTCCGGTGCCTGTCGAGGCGGCAATCCCCGAACCCGGTGGTGGACACCGGAAGTAAGGGATGCCGTCAAGCTGAAGAAGGAGTCCTATCAGGCCTGGTTGGCTTGTGGGACTCCTGACGCAGCTGACGGGTACCGACAGGCCAAGCGGGCTGCAGCCCGGGTGGTTGTGGAGGCAAAAACTCGGGCCTGGGAGGAGTTCGGTGAGGCCATGGAGAAGGACTATCGGCTGGCCTCGAAGAGATTCTGGCAAACCATCCGGCGCCTCAGGAGAGGGAAACAGTGCCCTACCAACGCTGTTTACAGTAGAGGTGGGCAGCTGTTGACCTCAACTGAGGATGTCGTCGGGCGGTGGAAGGAATACTTCGAGGATCTCCTCAATCCCGCTGTCACTTCTTCCATTGAGGAAGCAGAGGATGAGGGCTCAGAGGTGGACTCGTCCATCACCCGGGCTGAAGTCACTGAGATGGTCAAGAAACTCCTCGGTGGCAAGGCACCGGGGGTGGATGAGATCCGCCCTGAGTACCTCAAGTCTCTGGATGTTGTGGGGCTGTCTTGGTTGACACGCCTGTGCAACATCGCGTGGCGGTCGGGGACAGTGCCTCTGGGATGGCAGACCGGTGTGGTGGTCCCTCTTTTTAAGAAGGGGGACCGGAGGGTGTGTTCCAACTATAGGGGGATCACACTTCTCAGCCTCCCCGGGAAAGTCTATGCCAGGGTACTGGAGAGGAGAATACGGCCGATAGTAGAACCTCGGATTCAGGAGGAACAGTGTGGTTTTCGTCCGGGCCGTGGAACACTGGACCAGCTCTATACCCTCTACGGGGTGTTGGAGGGTTCATGGGAGTTTGCCCAACCAATCCACATGTGTTTTGTGGATTTGGAAAAGGCATTCGACTGTGTACCTCGCGGCATCTTGTGGAGGGTGCTTGGGGAATATGGGGTCCTGGGTCCTTTGCTAAGGGCTGTCAGGTCCCTGTACAACCGAAGCAGGAGCTTGGTCCGCATTGCCGGCAGTAAGTCAGACTTGTTCCCAGTGCATGTTGGACTCCGGCAGGGCTGCCCTTTGTCACCGGTTCTGTTCGTAATTTTTATGGACAGAATTTCTAGGCGCAGCCAGGGGCCGGAGGGTGTCAGGTTTGGGGACCACACAATTTCGTCTCTGCTTTTTGCAGATGATGTTGTCGTGTTGGCCCCTTCTAACCAGGACCTTCAGCATGCGCTGGGACGGTTTGCAGCCGAGTGTGAAGCGGTGGGGATGAGAATCAGTACCTCCAAATCAGAGGCCATGGTCCTCAGTCGGAAAAGGGTGGCTTGCCCGCTTCAGGTTGGTGGAGAGTGCCTGCCTCAAGTGGAGGAGTTTAAGTATCTAGGGGTCTTGTTCACGAGTGAGGGAAGGATGGAACGGGAGATTGACAGACGGATCGGTGCAGCTTCTGCAGTAATGCAGTCGATGTATCGGTCTGTCGTGGTGAAGAAAGAGCTGAGCCGTAAGGCGAAGCTCTCGATTTACCAGTCAATCTACGTTCCTACTCTCACCTATGGTCATGAGCTTTGGGTCATGACCGAAAGGACAAGATCCCGGATACAGGCGGCCGAAATGAGCTTTCTCCGCAGGGTGGCCGGGCGATCCCTTAGAGATAGGGTGAGAAGCTCGGTCACCCGGGAGGAGCTCAGAGTAGAGCCGCTGCTCCTCCACATCGAGAGGGGTCAGCTGAGGTGGCTTGGGCATCTTTTTCGGATGCCTCCGGAACGCCTTCCTGGGAAGGTGTTCCGGTCCCGTCCCACCGGGAGGAGACCCCGGGGAAGACCTAGGACTCGCTGGAGGGACTATGTCTCCCGGCTGGCCTGGGAACGCCTCGGTGTCCCCCCGGAAGAGCTAGAGGAAGTGTCTGGGGAGAGGGAAGTCTGGGCATCCCTGCTTAGACTGCTGCCCCCGCGACCCGGCCCCGGATAAGCGGAAGAAGATGACATGACATGACATAAAACATACAGTATCTCACAAAAGTGAGTACACCCCTCACATTTTTGCAAATATTTGATTATATCTTTTCATGTGACAGTGAGGAAATTACACTTGCTACAATGTAGTGAGTGTACAGGTTGTATAACAGTGTACATTTGCTGTTCCCTCAAAATAACACAACACACAGCCATTAATGTCTAAACCGCTGGCAACAAAAGTGAGTACACCCCTAATTGGGCCCAATTAGCCATTTTCCCTCCCCGGTGTCATGTGACTCATAGGTGTTACAAGGTCTCAGGTGTGAATGAGGAGCAGGTGTGTTAAATTTGGTGTTATCGCTCTCACACTCCCTCATACTGGTCACTGGAAGTTCAACATGGCACCTCATGGCAAAGAACTCTCTGAGGATCTGAAAAAAACAATTGTTGCTCTACATAAAGATGACCTAGGCTATAAGAAGATTGCCAAGACCCTGAAACTGAGCTGCAGCACGGTGGCCAAGACCATACAGCGGTTTATCAGGACAGGTTCCACTCAGAACAGGACTCGCCATGGTCGACCAAAGAAGTTGAGTGCACGTGTTCAGCGTCATATCCAGAGGTTGTCTTTGGGAAATAGACGTATGAGTGCTGCCAGCATTGCTGCAGAGGTTGAAGGGGTGGGAGGTCAGTCTGTCAGTGCTCAGACCATATGCCGCACACTGCATCAAATAGGTCTGCATGGCTGTTGTCCCAGAAGGAAGCCTCTTCTAAAGATGATGCACAAGAATGCCCGCAAACAGTTTGCTGAAGACAAGCAGACTAAGGACATGGATTACTGGAACCATGTCCTGTGGTCTGATGAGACCAAGATAAACTTATTTGGTTCAGATGATATCAAGCGTATGTGGCAGCAACCAGGTGAGGAGTAGTCTATTTGAGGAAGGAAAAGTGTCTCTTGCCTACAGTCAAGCATGGTGGTGGGAGTATCATGGTCTGGGGCTGCATGAGTGTTGCCGGTACTGGGGAGCTACAGTTCATTGAGGGAACCATGAATGCCAACATGTACTGTGATATACTGAAGCAGAGCATGATCCCCTCCCTTCGTAGACTGGGCCACAGGGCAGTATTCCAACATAACGACCCCAAACACACCTCCAAGACGACCACTGCCTTGCTAAAGAAGCTGAGGGTAAAGGTGATGGACTGGCCAAGCATGTCACCAGACCTAAACCTTATTGAGCATCTGTGGGGCATCCTCAAACGGAAGGTGGAGAAGCTCAAGGTCTCTAACATCCACCAGCTCCGTGATGTCGTCATGGAGGAGTGTAAGAGGACTCTAGTGGCAACCTGTGAAGCTCTGGTGAACTCCATGCCCAAGAGTGTTAAGACAGTGCTGGAAAATGATGGTGGCCACACAAAATATTGACACTTTGGTCCCAATTTGGAAATGTTCACTTAGGGGTGTACTCACTTTTGTTGCCAGTGGTTTAGACATATATGGCTGTATGTTGTGTTGTTTTGAGGGGACAGCAAATTTACATTGTTATACAAGCTGTACACTCACTACTTTACATTGTAGCAAAGTGTAAATTCTTCAGTGTTGTCTCATGAAAAGATATAATCAAATATTTTAAAGAATGTGAGGGGTGTACTCACTTTTGTGAGATACTGTATATGCACCAGTTATATGTAGATCTGCAGGGTGTGCAGGCATTTGATCTAACACTAAATCACACCTAAGCTTGTTGAGGCACCTTCCTTGGATGTTTAGGCTGAACTGTGGTAAGAATGGGGTTAAAATGGGGGGCTGTGAACAGTAGAATTCCTGATGGATGGTTGGCCTCAACCAAATACTTTTGTCTTTTTCAAATTATTCCCAAATTCAAATGCATAAGGTAGGCTACTTGAATCATGGGCAAAGGAATGCGGTAATCAAAGTGGCGGGAGACGTTTATCCACAAAGTTCAACCGGAGAAACCTGTTATTTTTGCAGAGCACGAAAGTTGTTTCTTAAATCCACTTTTACAACATGTTTTGATGGAAAAGCAACCGAAGATGACATCAATGATTAGCTCAGGCTAGCAAAAGCATTAAATAATGAAAACATAACATATTACAAGCAGGGTGTAGCCAGTGGATATGTGTCAGGATCAATTGCAGAAGAGGGTCAGAGTTTGGGGAGGCGCCACTGGCCTTGTTCAATGTTTTTTCTGGAGGGAAACGCAAGAGAGATTTCCATCGATGCGAAACAAACACGTGCATACTTTATGCAGGATTCGTAAACTAGTGGAGAGTGAACGCAATTCACAACATTAACGCGTGCTATGTTGCAAAAGTACCTGTGAAGCGCTCTGAAAAACTCCAACGCAAGTCAAGCGCCAGTAAAATCACTGATCAGCCGGTTCCTTTACAATGATGCTCTGCTGAATTTGGTCTTTACATATCAAATGCACACGCACAGGTAGTGCCACCTGAACATCAAAGCCCAATATCCCCTCTGGTATTTATCTAGCAAATGTGACACTTCCCTCCCGATAGGCTCAGTTCAAAACATGAATAAAGCACCCTGCACCTAAAATGTAATTAGTGATCTGAAATTCGGTATTTCGTGGACACAGGACAAAGTCTTTCTGAATTGTACAGTAGGCCAGGGTAAACTAAATCGATGCCTATTTCCTGACCATTTGTATGTGAGAACTATGTGAATGACATCCAGTCTGTCCCCATCATAGCTAATATTAAACCTGAAGAAGTTGACTCATCTTTGTCCTCCCAGTGAGATCAGCTGCTGAAGGTGTGACTTTGAGGTGGTCCACGTGATTCTGGCTGGCAGTTCACCCAGTTGTTGCTACAAGCTTGTCATCCAGGCAGTTGTGGCTGTTTCACACCCAGTCGGCAGCTGACTGGAACTGGGAGCTGGCTGTCGGGCTTACCAAAATACTGAATTTCTGTGTTTTTCTTTTGCTTTCTTTCTGACATTTTGATCAGGCTAAGCTACTTCCTAGAGTGGACATGACATGAAGAACATCAAAGATAGCAAACAAACATTGTGCCAATGTTACAAACAATCAATTCCAAATATGCCCCTGGGGTCTGTAGCCCTGGGCCATTGATTATATATATATATATATATATATATATACACACAGTGGGGAGTTTTTGATACACTGCCGATTTTGCATGTTTTCCCACTTACAAAGCATGTTGAAGTCTGTCATTTTTATCATAGGTACTCATCAACTGTGAGTGACGGAATCTATAACAAAAATCCAGAAAATCACATTGTATGATTTTTAAGTAATTAATTTGCATTTTATTGCATGACATGAGTATTTGATACATCAGAAAAGCAGAACTTAATATTTGGTACAGAAACCTTTGTTTGCAATTACAGAGATCATACGTTTCCTGTAGTTCTTGACCAGGTTTGCACACACTGCAGCAGGGATTTTGGCCCACTGCTCCATACAGACCTTCTCCAGATCCTTCAGGTTTCAGGGCTGTCACTGGGCAATACGGACTTTCAGCTCCCTCCAAAGATTTTCTATTGGGTTCAGGTATGGAGACTGGCTAGGCCACTCCAGGACCTTGAGATGCTTCTTACGGAGCCACTCCTTAGTTGCCCTGGCTGTGCGTTTCGGTTCGTTGTTATGCTGGAAAAACCAGCCACGACCCATCTTCAATGCTCCTACTGAGGGAAGGACGTTGTTGGCCAAGATCTCGCGATACATGGCCCCATCCATCCTCCCCTCAATACGGTGCAGTCATCCTGTCCCCTTGGCAGAAAAGCATCCCCAAAGAATGATGTGTCCACCTCCATGCTACACGGTTAGGATGGTGTTCTTGGGGTTGTACTCATCCTTCATCTTCCTCCAAACATGGCGAGTGGAGTTTAGACCAAAATGCTCTATTTTTGTCTCATCAGACCACATGACCTTCTCCCATTGCTCCTCTGGTTCATCCAGATGGTCATTGGCAAACTTCAGACGGGCCTGGACATGCACTGGCTTGAGCAGGGGGACCTTGCGTGTACTGCAGGATTTTAATCCATGACGGCGTAGTGTGTTACTAATGGTTTTCTATGAGACTGATGTCCTTACACAGCTCTCTGGTCTTGGCCATTGTGGAGAGGTTGGAGTCTGTTTGATTGAGTGTGTGGACAGGTGTCTTTTATACAGTTAACGAGTTCAAACAGGTGCAGTTTATACAGCTAATGAGTGGAGAATAGGAGGGCTTCTTAAAGAAAAACTAAAAGGTCTGTAAGAGCCGGAATTATTACTGGTTGGTAGGTGATCAAATACTTATGTCATGCAATAAAATGCAAATTCATTATTTAAAAATCATAGTACCTAGAACCACAATGGGTTCACAACTTCGACATCAGCAAAGCGCTTGCCCACACAATGCCATATGTACATTTGAAACCAGGATTGAAACCAACGGTACATTTCAAACCAGGATTCATCTGTGAAGACCACACTTCTCCTGCTTGCCAGTGGCCATTGAACATTTGCCCACTGATGCTGGTTATGTTTTTGAGCTGCAGTCAAGTCAAGACCCTGGATGATGAGTAGCGTCTGGATGTTAGTAGCAGATGAGCTTCCATGGAATGGTTTCTGACATTTTCTGGAGAAATTATTTGGTTGCTCAAATGCACAGTATCATTAGCTGTTCGGATGGCTTGTCTCAGACGTTTCTACTGGTGAAGAAGCCAGATGTGGGAGTCCTGGGTCTGGTTACGTGTAGTCTGCGGTTGTGAGGCCAGTTAAACATCCTGCCAAACTCTCTAAAATGACAGTGGAGGTGGCTTATGGTAGACAACAGCTCTGGCAGACATTCCTGCTGTCAGCATGCTAATTACACGCCACCTCAAAACCTGCAATATCTGTGGCATTGTGTTAAGCAATAAAACAGCACATTGTACAGTGGAGTAAATCTGTGAAGGCACCATTAATGCAGAACAATATATACAGGTTTTGGAGCAACATATGCTGCCATTCAGACAATGTATTTTTCAGGGAAGGCCTTCCTTATTTCAGCAAGACAATGCCAAATCACATTCTGCATGTATCACAACAGCACGGCTCATAGTACAAGAGTCCGGGCGCTAAACTAGCTTGTCTGCTATCCAGATCTGTCCCCTATTTGAAAACATTTGGCACATTATGAAACGAAAAATATGACAGAGACCCTGAACTGTTGAGCAGCTGCAATCCTGTATCAAGCAAGAATGGGAAAACATTTCACTTTCAAAACTACAGCAAATGGTCTCTTCAATTCCCAAATACTTACAGCAGTGGTTACAAAACGGTTCCACAGAGGGCGGAGTGTCTGCAGGTTTTACGTTTTTCCTATAAATTGGTTCCCAGTTCAGACCTAAACAACCAGGTTAGGGTAGAAACTAACCAATTAGTGAGCAAATGAATCAATCATGAATAAGGTGAGAGCAAAAACCTGCAGACACTTGGCCCTCCATGGAGCCGGTTTGACACCTCTGGCTTACAGAGTATTGTTAAAAGAAGTGATGCAACAGTGGTAAACATGCCCCTGACCCAACTGTGAAATGTGTTGCTGGCATCAGATTCAACAAGGGCATTCATTTCTCCCAAAACGATAACATTTCTCAATTTCAACATTCGATATTGTGAGGGCAGGGTTTGCCTGTCTTGTCTTGTGTTTTTTATTTTGTCTTTGTAGCATTGTTTCAGTGTTGTTTTGAATGTAGCCTTCTTCCCTGTGTTAGTCCTAATGAGTTTCACCTGTGTTTCTGTTCACTTGCTCTCTATCAATCAATCAATCAATCAAATGTATTTATTAAGCCCTTTTTACAACAGCAGTTGTCACAAAGTGCTTTTACAGGAACACCCGGCCTAAAACCCCAAGGAGCAAACAACAGTAGTTTTGAATTTCAGTGGCTAGGAAAAACTCCGAATTTTAGGAAGAAACCTAGAGAGGACCCAGGCTCAGAGGGGTGACCTGTCCTCTTCTGGCTGTGCCGAGTGAGATATTAAAAGTCCAATTGGGAGGAGACTGAGAAAATTCAGAAAATGCATTCCTCATATCAACAACGATTTGTAACTTAGTGGGGAAGGAGAACTCTCTATCAGTTTCGATATAGATGCAGTTCTATTTGTAGCTTTGTGAGGTACTGTGTTTATGTGTCACTCTACTGAGTCTTTCTTTCTCTTCAATTGTAGTGTTTACCAGTGTACGATTAGTGTTTTGACCACGACTCTGCTTTAGTCCTTCTGTATCTTTGCCTCTGCCTGACCTCATGTACCGTCCTTTTGGCCTTTGTTTGGCCCTGGTTTCTGGACTTTGGATTGGGTTGTTTTAAAACACTTTGTGTTATATTGTCTTTATACTATTTTCATTTAAATATAAAGATAAATGATTTGCACATCATTGCATTCAATTTTTTGCAGCGTCCCAACTTTTTGGGAAACGGTGTGGTACAATCAACTGCTTAAGTTACATGTATACATTTCACTTTTCCTTTCCCTTCCAGACCAACTTACAGCAGTGACTTCATATATATTCATAATTCCTTGAACAGTTCCCATGTTGGAATAAAACAAACAGTCCTAGCGTTGCTAGTACCATGGGTCTCTAACAGTGTAAGCACACATACTAACTGCAGGGTTAGAATCCAGCCCACTTCTTTCAGTAAAAACCCTCAACATATTTTTTCCTCACTGTTACTGTCCATGAAGTGCTTGTTAATAATGTATTTTAAGACTTGAGAAGTTTTTCATGACCTTTTGTATGACCTTCAATGTTGAATAACATAACCTTTTTGTTTTTACAGATGGCTAAGCGAGGGTTAGCCGTAACGGGAATTACCGCTCGTTTCCCACCTCAACCATGAAAGCATTCCACAAACTATCTCAACATTGAGCAATCACACACCATAGCTGTTGGGAGTATGTGTGGACAAAAATCCTGTGTTCACAAATGACTTTGAATAAGGCGTTGTGAGATTTCATTAATGACTCCCGTGTACATTCTTAGTCCAGTCTCTCTGATTCACAAAAGTGTATTAAGTTCAAATGGTTCTGTTGTGTATGTCACGACAGATTAAATAAATCATAGATTTTACACTTATGTCTGTCACAGGAGAGACTGGACTTGACAAAATCTCTACTTTCGTACCAGCAATGACAGGCAGGGCCTGTTCTAGGCAAATGTGACATAAGCGGTTGCGTAGGGCCCCTGACCGCTGGGAGCCCCCAACTGATAAGGGGAGAGGGGGCCCCAAATCACATTTTGCATAGGGCCCCCAAAAGGCACCTGTGAGCTAAATCGACGTTGTTTGCTGGGAAACGTAGTTCTTCATCAGTGGTGTATGCTATAAGAAACCTCCCGGTTGATCAAAAAGTGTTATGAAGAAGGCTTGGCGAGATGTGATTCAAAGTAAACTTGTTTCGATATTTCGATTAATTCAACAGATGAGTCCCTGAAGATTTTAATTTCACTATTCGGGAAATTAGATGTTTCACTGTTTAAACATTAAAGGAGCAATATGTAGGATGTATTAGGTGGATTTTTGACCATCGTTCCGTACAGAATCTAATTGTTTTTACAATTAGCCATTAGCCATTGCTGTGGATTTCAACAAGGGCTTGGGTTCATTGTCATGCTGGAACATTCACTTGCCATGTTTCAGTCTCCTAGAAGATGCAACCATATTTTTGGCTAAAATGAATGAGCTTCCTATGCCAGGGAGGTTTATCGCTGTTCCACTGACTGGTATATTTAGTGGTAATAGTGGTAGGTGGTATATTTAGTGGTAATAGTGGCAGGTGGTATATTTAGTGATAATAGTGGTAGGTGGTATATTTAGTGGTAATAGTGGTAGGTGGTATATTTAGTGGTAATAGTGGTAGGTGGTATATTTAGTGATAATAGTGGTAGGTGGTATATTTAGTGATAATAGTGGTAGGTGGTATATTTAGTGATAATAGTGGTAGGTGGTATATTTAGTGGTAATAGTGGTTGGTGGTATATTTAGTGGTAATAGTGGTAGGTGGTATATTTAGTGGTATATTTAGGCCTTTATATTTAGGCCATCTGTGCCTACAATCAGGGTTTTTACCCGTTTTATTTTATATTCATGGCCTAATTCATGAAGGTCAAAAACCATTAGTCTCTTTTCATTTCCAAATCCTTTGCCTGCCCCAGTGGCGTTAGATTACATTTGATATGTTTGTTACCACATTTTTATGACCTAGTGAAACAGGAAGCTATGGAAGGCCAAAATACAGTTGTATTTATTTTGCAAGTTAGTGACATAACCATTTCCAGTGGCGGTGAGCGGGGTCAAGTTGAGGCCACATCTGTAAGTGTGTATTTCTCTGTCTGGCGTAAGTCCGAGTATAGCAGAATGACATGGGGGTTTGGAGCTGCTGCTGCTGAATGTCTTTGGATGAGGTTAAGTTAAGAAAACACAGAAACAAACATACAGACGTATGTCCATTCATTAGAATGTCTGCTGCTGGTAACTCACCACATTTAACACAACCACAAGAGTGTGTGTGTGTGTGTGTGTGTGCGTTGTGTATTGTGTGCCTGCTTGCCTGTGCCTGCGACCACAATATGGCCATTGCTTCTCCTTCCAAAGACATTCCTCTTGAACGATAAGAGCCTCTCATGCTGTGATTGACACACCTGCAACAGGGTCATAATGAACGGATGTGATGGCACTCTTAAAGGACACAGAGTGGTTGCGGTGAACCTCACACTTGGTGATTGTGACAGGCAGGACTTATGCTCCCTCCCCCTTAACAATGCCGTCATCTGTGCCTTTTATGACGACATTGGGACAGAGACAGGGTCATTGTGGTTAACCCCCATACTGATGTTGACAGGGGTGGTTTAACTTTACATCTGTGTGTTTATTTGTGTTTGCATGCATAAGGATGGGTGTAACACTAACAGGACAATGGTGGTGACTGGTCAGAGACCACAGGGTTTCCCTGGTCTGCATTCAGGGGTACAGAACAGGAAGGGACCTGGTACTGTACCTATTTTCTAAACATCCAGACTGTTTAGTTCCGTATTGGAACTCTGCATATTTGGGAAATAACCTTTTAGTTACTGAGTTTTGTCTGTCTGGTGACCTTTGATTATTTGCCTAAAATAGTATCCAACAGAGTATATAATTCTGCTAAAAAAACACCTATTTTGTTTTCAGCGGAAAACAAAGTCTTGTATGAAAAACATGACTGAGAGTTAAGACTGGCCTTTTAAAGAGCCGTTTTAATTTTCACACTAGAAAGAGGAAGAGGACTAATACAGATCAAAGAACGTTTCAGTTCTACATTTCAGAAACTTAAGTATATTGCAGTATGTATACACAACAAATGATGGTAGTAGTTCCATAATAGTCCTTTGATGGGATTTCTGGCAGCCCAGATAGTTTAGGTCTCTAGCCAATGGCTGATAGAATAGGTAGTTTAGGTCTCTAGCCTGACTGATAGAATAGGAAGTTTAGGTCTCTAGCCTATGACTGATAGAATAGGTAGTTTAGGTCTCTAGCCTATGACTGATAGAATAGCTAGTTTAGGTCTCTAGCCTGACTGATAGAATAGGTAGTTCAGGTCTCTAGCCTATGACTGATAGAATAGGTAGTTTAGGTCTCTAGCCTATGACTGATAGGCCAGGTAGTTTATGTCTCTAGCCAATGACTGAATGACTTTGTACTGTGCTAATTGTGTTGATGAATGGTTTTGTGATGGCAATAAGGTATCTCAGGGATTTTGGGAATAGGGCTAAGTGCTCCATCCAGACACTCCTCAGTGCATCATGCCTAACAACAGCTCGTAGCAATGGAATATTGGCCATATACGACCCCCCCTACCGAAGTACACCTGCAGAAATCCTCTTCTTGCAGTAGCCGTATGAATTTCTCTGGTGCATGAAGTGATGAGCCATTACAGTCTTTTCTATTAGCGGTCAGCCAATGTGGACTGAAAGGTCATGTAAATTAACAGGTCAAAAAAGTCACCTTTCAACATGCTCTCTTTCTCGTAGTGTGAAAAGGTCCTAGGTCTCTATGGCGGCTTTCACCATAATTACTAGAGGTTAGTGAGGGTTTGTGTGAATTGCTCTCTCTTTCTCTCCCTCTTTTCCTGTTCCCAAATTTTCTTTAAGACCATCCCCCTCTCCCCCTCTCCCCCTCTCGACAGGGGCTGACAGGGGGACAAGAACACCCATTGTCCAACAGACCCTCATCAACGTTCCCAGCCTTTGTCCAATCCACTACACACACACACACACACACACTGTGTGTAATGTAACATTACCATAATTGACAATGAGTGTTGCGGGGTGAGGGGAAAATTGGCCCACTATGAGTATAATTGAAGTGTGTGTGGTGATATACTGTATGGGTGACCCAGTTATCACTAGTATGGTAACCCATGGTGAATCCGGAAAAGTTAACACATTTTGCCGGTCCACACTTATAAAGTACACACATTTTAGGGTTTGGGTTATATGAAGGTTTATGGTTAGAATCAAGATTAATGTTGACACTTGGAGTTTGGTTAATGAGTCACGGTTAGATTTTAGGGTTTTAGGAATAAAGCTTCAGGTCAGGGTGATGGTTAAGTTTAGTTTTTTAGTGTTTGGAGCTAGGGAAAATAGGTAAAGAAAGGCCAACGCAGTAGTATAGTCAAACATTTGTGTGTGTCTGTATTCCCATTTTACTAACTTAGTGTCCTCAGTACAATAGTAAAGCAAAGGATAATCATGCTGTCCAAATGTCCTCACTTTGACAAGAAGCTTAACTTGACTTCGGATAAAATTTAGGCATTAAGGATAAGGTTTAGGTGTTAGGTTAAACTGAGGCAAAAAGGTTAGATTATTGAGTTTAAGATTAGGGTAACATTATGGTTGAAGTTAGGATTAGGGGTACATTGAAATAGTTATTTTTAAAGGTACTAAATTGCCAGTCCTCACCTTGATGGTAAAACCAAGTGTGTGTGTGTCCATGAACACTGTCTGCTTTCCTCTATGGTGTATACAGGATGTAGTGCTATTTGTTGTAGGTGGGGGAACTCACTTTTAGTGACGTCATAATTTCTAGTTTGTAAATGTAGAAGGTTAAGAAAGATGTAGATTATTGAATAAATGTAGCATTATTGCAAAGTCTGCCTATCCCCACACATAGACAACTGTCACAAGAAGATGTAATATTTTTAATAGAAAACAATACATTGTAAGCATTAAGAATATGCCATCATTATAGTGAAAGGTGAAACATACCTGTGCAATATCCGAACTGCATTGCTATTGCAAGCTGTTTTGTTCCTGGTAACATGCTAATTAACATTAGGCCTGTTTGTGGCTACTATATGAGATGCATTGTTTAAACTTTAAGCTACTAACAAACACATTTCTGAGAAGTGATCATGTATTTGATCTTAACTGAGTTGCCTGGTTCAATAAAGGTAAAATTAAATAAATAGCAAGCAGTGACAATAATGAGGGAATAATAAGGGTGTAAAATGGCTATGTGGTGTAATCAACAGTTCATGGTGAGCGAAGTTTCAAGACCTGTTTCAGTTGTTCTCACTCCCTGAGTGACAGTGTTCTATTCTTTTTACAGGGCTCACCCAGCACACAACCCAGTCCTTTAAAAGAATGGAACCTTGCATTAGCCACCTTCTCAGTGGCGTGCACAAAAACTCGGTTGACAGCCAAGCACACACATTACTGTCACCAACTTTGTGTGTGTGTGTGTGCGCTTGAAATCAGAGACACATGCATTATTTTGCACTAAGCATTGAGGATAGATTTCCATAATTGTGAATGCATTGTCAAAATTTTGTGTTTATCCCACGGAGTGCAATATTGGATGGCAATGTTGCACTCAACCACAGAGTGAAACTCAAGCTCCATCCCTGTCTCACAACCCAGTCCCAAGGAAAGCTCCATCCCTGTCTCACAACCCAGTCCCACGGAAAGCTCCATCCCTGTCTCACAACCCAGTCCCAAGGAAAGCTCCATCCCTGTCTCACAACCCAGTCCCAAGGAAAGCTCCATCCCTGTCTCACCACCCAGTCCAAAGGAAAGCTCCATGCCTGTCTCACAACCCAGTCCCAAGAAAAGTCCCCTCCCTGTCTCACCACCCAGTCCCAAGGAAAGCTCCATCCCTGTCTCACCACCCAGTCCCAAGGAAAGCTCCATCCCTGTCTCACCACCCAGTCCCAAGGAAAGCTCCATCCCTGTCTCACAACCCAGTCCCAAGGAAAGCTCCATCCCTGTCTCACAACCCAATCCCAAGAAAAGCCCCATCCCGGTCTCACCACCCAGTCCCAAGGAAAGCTCTAATATCATAGATATATCATAGGTTTCCCCCAACACTGTTTTCCATTCATTTGTGCACCAGACCTTAACGCCAAAATGAATCAAAAGCTTCTTTGAATAGCACTGCCTCTCCCATAGTCTCTCTTTCCCTTTTCCTCTCTCTGTTCTTCTGTCCTCCACCGTCTCTCTCCCGTTGTCTGTCTCATGTTATCTATCTCTCTCATGTTGTCTGCCTCTTAATCAATCACATTGTCTCTTTCCCACTGTCTAATGATCTCCCTTCGCTCATCACGTCACTTATGACTGCTCTAAGTGTGTCTGTAACCGTTTTATAAGAGCTGTAAGTCATCTCTGTGATTTGAGATAGATTGCCAATATACCACGGCTAAGTGCTGTGTCGTGCCTTTGAAGAGCTCTTCGGTGTGGTATATTGACCATATACCACACCCACTCGTGCCTTATTGCTTACATATACCACGGCTATCAGCCAATCAGCAATCAGGATTCGAAACCTCCAGTTATAATAAACCACAGATGTGAAAGCTCAATTTTCATATAATTTTACAGGCAGTGTGCACATAACCGGTTTTCTCTCAAGGGCCCTGTCTGCCTATGGTGGCCTGTCTTGATAGATTTGGGTCAGCCACAGTGGTTAGGTATTCTGAGACTAGGCTCCCATGCTCTCCATCAGGTGTCTCTTCGTCTCTCCTTATCACATTTCTTTGACCTCTATCTCTACCTTTGTTCTCCTTTCCCACTCTGTCCTTATACTTCCCAACTCCCTCTGGCTCCTGCTTTAGTTCAGAGGTTGGCTGAGGCTACTCCTAGTCCCCACATCTCTCTTTACAAAAGACTAACTACACTCCATTCATTACTAAACTCATAATAGTACGACACAACACGATGACACAAGCGAACCACTAAACCAGAATAACCACATGCATTTTTACAGTAGACCCTCATTCTCTGCAACTGTGTGGGAAGCCTTTCGCGTTTGTTGCCATGACGGTGCCTGAGTCAGTGCGCGGGTTAAAACAAAACCCATGGAGGGGGAGAGAGAAAGAAAGACGGAGAGTGAGAGGGATATTTTCTCACGCGGTGCATTACAATCCCTTTTGTCAGCGTATGCTGATCTTCTTGGCAAAAAAGCTAGAATCACGGGAGCAACCAGCGCGAGCTGAGATGCCGGTCCATGTCGTTTGAACGGGCTCAATCTCTCCCCGGACGCATAAAATGTGACGGGGACACAGAAAACGCTACTACACCTGCTGCAGCCTCGAACGAATGGGCGTTAGAAACGGGGAACGACAGGGGTCTCTTTTTCACTTTTCCTTTGCACTTCAAATGGCGTTGCCGGTAAATCCCATGTGAAGCTGATTTCTGGGAATAGACTAACTCTTTGGAAGGTTATTGGGTGAATAGAAAACAAACAACAATGCCCCGCCGACGCGCGGTGCATTCCCGGTGCTGCTTCTTCTTCACTTGGAGACACTGTATTTCCCGGTTCATTCCCGTTTTTTGAGGTTGTCAGCAGTAGCCGGTGAGCGGAGCTGCTGCCTTCGTGTCACCGGTGTCTCGAGCTGGTCGGCTTCCTACAGCCTGCCCCAGGCGTGGATATGACTTCCTGGATACGTAAATACTGTAACTCGATTCTACATCGCGTGCTGTTCTGCGTGATATTGGCCGCCAACATCACCAGCGGGAGATCTAATTCCGGTGAGTGATAGAATATACTGGGCAGGTAGGCAGAAAGGGTCCAATGGAATGAATGAATGAATCAATGCAGGATAGTCTTGAATGCAGGGCCTACATGCTAACGTCATTATTGTTTCAATGAAATAATTTATCTTTAAGAATAAATTAACGTCAGGTAAAGATGTCAACGTGTTTCCTGTCAATTCTCTGGCTGGTCAATCTGCTGGTCCGCGTCTACTACGATGACACACAAACACACACACACACACACACACACACACTCCCAGTCCTAACCTTGCGGGTACGTGAAAATGAAATTCCATATTCCCGAACCCAAACTTTAACCATTACCCTAACGTTAACCTCAATTACCTAACCTTAACATAACTTAAAGTATACCTTAACTTAACCTATCCCTAATGCCTAACCCTAACCCATAATGCCTTAACCTGGTCCTAATGGGAAGTTTCATCCTAAACCTAATTCCTATGCCCGAAAATCCTACAGTCTGACATTTTTTGTTTTTTCTTTTAGTCCCCAAAAGGTAAGTAAAGCAAGCCTTCACAAACACACACACAAAACGTCCATGTTTCTATTAATAAATATGAGTTTATCAATGCTTATCAATCTATTGGTGCCCATTAATACCATTGTATTAATTCTAGTGTTTCTGCTGATGTATTCAGTATTACCTTTAGTGTTTTCTTGATGTACAGTGCCCTCTGTAGCTAATTATTGGGATAGTGAAGTATGTTTTTTCTTCTTTTGGCTATGTAATCCAAAATGTTGTATTTGAGATACCAGAAAGACTGATACCAGAAAGTATCGATTCACATCCTTAACTTGAGGGAAACGTGTAAAGTTTTTGTGTTATTTTTAAACGCATTATTTTGAATAGTCACACAAACCGGCCAATCAATGGATACTGAAGTGTGTAGGCTATTAATACTGACTTATACAATGCCCTCCAATATTCAATCCAAAGCCCTCATGATAAAGGAATAGTGCAGAGTCTAGTATGATATTCTACTATCTAGTGCAGTTTACTACAGAATTACACATGTATTCTACACACTCAGAAATACAAGTACCGGTGTGTACTTACAAGGGTACAAATGCTTGTAGCTGGGGGGCGGGGTACCTTTTTGAGAGACAATTGTGTACCCTTTAGTGCCAGTCCGTTCTTGTACCTTATCAAATTGTACCAGCAAATGACCTACACACGTTTTTCAGTGCTGCAGCGTCTAATGCAGCCCCTACCCTTGGGGTTGAAATGGTACAAATGTGTTCTTTATTTTGTTTTGATTCACACTGTACAATTTCTGTTAGTCAAATGGTTCTCCCCTGTCCCCATAAAGACCAACATTGTACCTTTGAGGGAAAATTCTTCAAAAGTGTACCTATAAGTACAGAACTGTTCTTGTTTTGTACTTCCATTTTTGAGTGTGTTTAGTATACTGTAGTACTGTATTATTCTATAGTACACTGTAGTACTGTGTTATTCTAGAGTACACTGTAGTACTGTATTATTCTAGAGTACACTGTAGTACTGTATTATTCTAGAGTACACTGTAGTAATCCTTTCTTGGTTATGGATGTATCTAATATATCTTGTGTAATCTAGCTATTACTGGCACTGTAATTAGGTCGGAGCTGCTATTATAATCCATTAATCGTTCATTATTTCACGAATGACTCAAACTGAAACCTGGGGTATTTCTCGTACAGCCTACATTCTCCTGCACACCAGTCAGTCTAAGAGGAGTGTGTGGTCTGTTAGCCACAGGTTGACAAACCTCAAAGTGGTGAGTTTATGCAGTGACACAAAGCACAGGCGAAAAAGTCTGAAGAGAAGAATATTTACCATATGCCCAAATATGGTCTCAGAATTGGCCTTTGCCATGGGAACATCCACTATGCTTTAGGAAAAACAAAGGTATTTATGGATGGAATGCCGTTTAGGTCTCTGTGTGTCTGAATAGGCTATATTCTTCAGATAACAACATCTCTATCGAAAATGTGGCTTCTTGAGCCATCGATATCTGCAAGTTTACAAAACAAAATAATCTAGCGTCTAGAGTCTTCTTCAATATGTCTCGGAGAATGTGGCGTAATAGAAACAAGCTGGGACTGCAGATCCAAAAAAAGATAACTAGCTCGTGGATTCATACATATTGTTTAAATACTCACGTATCAGATAGCATTCGTTGATGGTTGTGTTTGGACACCCTATGTTCACACAAGGCATGTGGAAAGAGTTATAACTGCTTGGGACAAGAGTGCTGCCTTTTTGCCTGGTTTATGTTCATAATCTGTTATGTTGTTTATATAAACCTAAGGATTATTAACATAAACCAAGTGATCAAGTCATAGATTAATAAATCAATGCCAAGAAAAAGGTAAAAGGGTCATGGTTTTCACGCTGGTTGTAAAAAGAAAGGAGTGGAATGAACTGGGTGTCACAGGAAAGGCTTGCTCCAACGTGAAAAACTGTTTTCCTCTGATTCTTGTTTTTCTTTACCTTTCTCCTAGTCGCAATGTGCAACAATCTCTAATATTTTCTGTGTTACAATTCTTTAAAGGAAATATGTGAACTGACAGATTCATTAGGCCCTAATCAATGGATTTCAAATGACTGGTGATACAGATGCCTGAGTCTGGGATCTTTTATTTCAGGTCATGATCTTTCATCCAAGACCTTAAGGGTTTTCTTTATGTTTTGGATCATTGTAGAAAGCACCACCACATAGAATGCCAGCCATGTTTTGTCTTTTGATTATTCAAATAATGAAGAATTATAATAATAATTTTAATACAAATTTGTGACAAAATTAGACTGAAGCATCAGTTTGCACACACACTGACATTTTAAGAATTTTGCTTATGGGGGCACCAAAAACATGTCCCATTCAGAATTCTAGTTTCCAAAACTTGACCTTAACCTAAATGCCAAAAACATAACCTTAACCCTAAACCTGTCTCTTAACCCTAACCATTAACACCGGACCCCGATTGTAGCATAAACCCCAAGGGTAACTTTTACATCAAACCTGAACCCTAGTTCAAAAAGGTTTTACATATTTCCCCACGAGTGTAGTAAAACGTGAACACTCACATACACACATACACACGTACACACACACACACACACACACACACACACACACACACACACACACAAGCATACCCCCAGTAAGCTGTTGTTGTTAATTATTTCCTGATTTAAGTACGGCAGTTGACAGGGCCGGCCTGTTACATGGTTAATGACTGATGAACCAGTCAGTGTTTCTTGTAATAATCCTCTCCTATCTTGCCTTTTCTCTCTCTCTCCTTCTGCAGGTGTGAGTGTGTGTTCGTCTCCTCCTGTCTTGTCGTGTTCAGAGTGCCTCCAGCGCGGGCCGTTATGTTCCTGGTGCTTTCAGGAGGTAGGGCAGAGTGAGATGGAGGACAGTGAAGAGGGTGCTGGGAAACAAACATGGAGGAGTGCAGCATTCCCCCTCCCTTAGCAAAGCCGACACTCTCTGATGTTGTTCAGAGAGGTGTATAATGTGTGTGTTCAATAGCGCGTGAAAGATATCACCCACACACACACCCACACACAGACACACACACAGACACACAGACACAACATATAATGGCCTAGGTCACTGGTTTTTAGACCTTGAGCACTGTGTGATTTGGAAAGCACCCCTCCCACTCACCCTTTCTCCAAGTGGGTTACCTCAGTGTGAAAGCCCCTTCAACCCACTGTCAGTTTCAGTTAGTGCCATTAATTTGGGCTTGGGTGGGAGGAAAGTCCCTGTCTGACTGTGGTTCAGATCACAGGCATGTAGCCAGTGGCCGGAGCTGACCACTATTGAAAACTAACAGCTTTTGGTCTGATCCTGCATTCTTCGGAAAAGAAAAGGCTTCCTGAATGGTTATTCAGAGGGGTTCCCCAACTGGGACAGCTAGAGAACCCTTTTGGAATCTGCTTTCTGAGAGCGTGTGGTCACCTGCCCAATGACATTTTCCAGGTTAGTTGGAAGCAGCTTGTTTAGAATCGTCTTACCGAAGCTCCGAAATACCTATCCTTTTATATCCGGGATATGTTTTAGAGCTACAATGGTGGTGATATTTTTTGGCGGAGTACTAACGTTGCATACTAGTGGCTTGTTGTTTTGTGTCTGTTGTACCAGGCTATCAGCTCTTTAATCCTCGATGACCAGCCACCGGAAAGCCCTAAGGCATGACACAGTTGACACAATCCCATTCACAGAAGTCGCTCTCTTTACTTGGATTAGTGTCGGTGTTGTGTTATGGGACTGCAGGGCACTGCCAAGCTTTAAAACAACAATTACAACACACTCAAACATACACACACACACACACACACGCACACACACATACCCACACGCACACACGCCGTCCTATATCCTCCATCTTTTCTTTTTAGCTATACGAAACATAAGCGTTAAAGTCAATCATATTTGTACTCAGGCAATTTGAAAGATTACAATCCCTTTTCATACGTGAGAAAACGTGGTCATTTAAATTAAAAGCTTACTTGTCCCCCATGCTTACATGTGTTTCCACTTCATCCCTTATAGTAACAGTGTATTAAAACATTTATATAGTAATCTTCTATCCTTTAGGGCAGTGGCTCCCAACCAGGGGTACTAGGACCCCTGGGGGTACTTGGCCTCTCCACAGGGGGTACTTGAAAACACTCATGACACCATAGACTTACTAGTGAAATTAACATGAGGGGGTACTTCAGGGGTACTGAAAGCAGTGCAAAAACATTTTGGGGGTACAGTAACTGAAAAAGGTTGGGAGACAATGCTTTAGGCAGTGAATTTAAATGGATGTGATCCCCTAATGTCAGGGATCGAAAGACATGGGTGCATATCTTGGTTAACCAACAACTGAAGTCCTGCTGAATTGTTCAAATGCTTCATTAAGTCCTGGGTCAGAACTTCCAATACAGCAAGTCCATGAGTCGAATGTCCCCTCTTCATAATTTGAAAGATGCTAACACCTGCAAAAACGTGACTCGCCAAATAACCACAGAAGAACGGTGGTATAAATAAAGTTTGACCCCTGACAGGGTTTCCTGGACGGAGCGGTGGGAGTGCGCTGTGGCCTGGCAGGAACCCTGGCCATGAGGGGGTGTGGCCCGGAGTTCATAGAGCATCCGGAGGTCACGGTGGAGGTCAACGCAGCGACCGGAAGAACTCAGGTGTCCCCGGCCGAGGTGACGGTCACGGTCAGACCAGGTAAGGGGGTAGCGTTCGGCCTCGCCGTTTCGTGGCTGGTTGGTGAACAAACGCCGCTGACACACGGGCCTGTCCTTTCACACTGTCCTCACTGCTGCCTGGCCCGGGTGGAGTGAGCAGGCCACTGATTCGTGATGCTGTGTGCAGGGTCCGAGGCCAGGGTTACGGTGGCAGTCCGGCAGTTAGAGAGATATCCAGTAGACCTGTACTACCTGGTGGACGTGTCGGCATCCATGCAGGAAAACCTGGACCAGGTGTGTGATTGGCTTGCTCTCTACATCGCCTGCTTGACCTTGCAGGACCCGGCCTTGTGAACACGAGAAAAACGTTTGAGTCACAAGCGCCGGGCCCGACGTGGCATCAGTCGACGCCGTGCTAGCGGAATACCTCCAGTCATAAATGTTGTAAAACTTAAATATTCACCCACATTTATTTATTGCGAGCATTTATTGCACGTACGCGAATTGCACTTGAGACCACAAGTGCAACCACGCATTTCCAAACAGAGACTCACAGAGGTGAGTCAGTAACATCGTGCAAAAACAGTACAATAAATCGCTAAAGCCCGCTTATTGGTTGGGTGTGCCCTGTGCAACTCTCCACAGTTGAAGACAGTGGGCGTGGCCTTGTCTCATCGTATGGGCGAGTATTCCAGTGACCTGCGGCTGGGATTCGGCTCGTTCGTTGACAAACCTGTCTCTCCCTACATCAACGTACACCCCTCCAAGATAAACAACCCATGCAGGTAGTGGTCCACCGGACGCGCACGTTCACACTGCCCCCCACGGACTGGTTGACAGGCTGACCGACTGGTTTTTACTGACTGTCTGACTGGGTTTCTTCTTCTCTCGTCTCCCTCAGTGACTACGAGGTGAAGTGTCGCCCGGCCCATGGCTTCCACCATGTTCTTAGTATGACGGCGAACATGTCCGAGTTTACGCGTGTGATTAAGAGGCAGAGGATATCTGGCAACATGGACACACCTGAGGGAGGGCTGGACGCTATGCTGCAAGCTACTGTCTGCCAGGTGGGTGTGGTTATGGGTGTGGGTGTGGTTATGGGTGTGGGTGTAGTGCATTAAATGAGTCAGACCCCCTTTCCCTTGCCTCAGCCATGGGATGACTCGCTAAGCAGGGCAGTGTGTGTGTGTGTGTGTGTTCAGGGATAATGGTGACTTGCTGAGTCAGCACTGGGTTGTGCTACATTGCTCCCTCACTGGTATTTGAATCACGAACACACACACACACACACACTCACACAATTTCTGAATCTATCCTTGTGGGGACACAATTAAACCTAATTTGTGTCCCCTGACCTTTCCCCCAGACCTGCGAAAAGGTCACAACTAACTCTGATTTGTGTCCCCTAACCTTCCCTCTAACCTGCAAAAAGGTCAAACGTTCCTTGCTTTACACTGTGGGAATTATCAGTCCCAAAACACGAACACACACACACACACACACACTCAGGGCGAGTGACAGCATTGGCGTGGAATGGGACGTTGTGGAGTCAGAGCCAGCAGGGGGTAGGAACACAGTCACCCCAAACTCTCCTCACTTTTTCCCAAACAGACTGGATTAACCCGTCATGACTGGTCAGCAGCCACTTAGACAATAGAAATTAATCTCTCCCCCTTCCTCCCCTTCAACTCCCCCCTCCCTCATTTCCCCCCTCATCTCCTTCATCTCCCTTGCTCTACATCCCTGCTTTTTTCTTTTCCCCGCCCCCCCCTCCCTCTCTGTCTCTCCTCTGTCCCCCTGGCAGGATGTGGTGGGTTGGCGCCGGGAGGCCAAGCGTCTGTTGTTGCTGATGACGGACCAGCCTTCTCACCTGGCCCTGGACGGCAGACTGGCCGGCATAGTCAGACCCCACGACGGCCTCTGTCACATGGAGAACAACGTGTACACGGAGAGCACTTCAATGGTGAGGTGCACACACACACACACACACACACACAAGGTCAGACACCACACGCTGATAACACAAACCAACGTGGACTCAATAGAATCTTGACTCGTCCTATCTGTCGGTCAGGACCACCCCAGTTTGGGCCAATTGGCCGAGAAGCTTCTGGAGAACCATATCTACTCTCTCTTTGCTGTGGAACAGCAACAGTATCAGTGGTATGAGGTAATGAAATACACGCACATACGCACGCACACACACACACACACACACACACACGTACACAACACTCTCTTTGACACGATTTCTCTAGAACACAAACCCATCATATCAGCATTGTCTCAAAATGAGTGTCCCAGATACTGTGTTTCATTGGCCTTGGAATTGACATCTTTCTCTCCCTTTCCTCTCCTCCCTCTGTTTCTCCTCTCTCTGTCTCTCTACCTCTCTCTCTTTCCCTCTCTCCACTCCTCTCTCCTCTCTCTTTCTCTCTCTCTCTAGGAGCTGATCAGGTTGATACCAGGCTCCAATCTCTTGTTCCAGACACCTAACCTTATAGACTTGGTGGTGGATGCTTACACGGTAACACATACACCCACGCAAACCGACACACACACACACACACACACACACACTAGTGGGATCGGGATGTTGTTGTGTGGGCGGAGGGGTGGGTGGGTATGGCATGGCCCATTCTAATCTCGATCTCGCCCCAGGGCACAAGAAAGCCATTATTCTTTATGGGAATCTGCTGACTCTACAGGCTTGCACACACACGCACGCACACACACACACACGCAATGAATCTGCAGAACAGAGCCTGGCATTATTAAGACTATCCCGTCTCCAAGGTAACACAGTTTAATCACTGATAAATACAAAGACACTATTTTTAGACCCCCCCCCCCCCGTCAGCCTCTCTATTGATCAGAGGACAGGAGAACAATGGAGGCTTTCTGAGGACATGTTCTGTCTTTCTCCCCCTCTCTGCCTCTCTCTCTCTCCCCCCCACTCTCATCCCTTCTCTATTACTTCCTCTCTCTCTCCCCCAATGTTGTTCCTTTTCTCTCCCTCCTTTTATTTCTTTATCGCTCCTTTCTTCCTCTCTCGCTCGGTTTGGCCCTCTCACCTTATTTCTCACTCTGTCTCCCTCTCCATTTCTCCCGCGCTACATCTCTATTCAGTTTCAATTTAAAGGGCTTTGTTGGCTTGGGAATCATTTGTTTACATTGCCAAAGCAAGTGGACAAGAATACATGTAAATAAAGAATTGTCTGTCTGTACTGTAGAGGTTGCTGTCCGTCGTCCAGGTCTCAGTGTCAGTGGAGGACAGAGCCTTCAGGCATTTCCTGGTCAGAGTCTCTCCTCTCTGTCCGGTAGGATCTGTATCCCACGACAACCACAGCTGCTCCAATGTTCAGCCCAACCAGACGGTACACACGCCCACACACACACACACACACACACACACTTTAGGTTTTACTGGTATTGGGGGAACAGTATTCCTGATCCAAATCCTATTTTCCCTAACTGCTAAGCCTAACGCTAACTCCTTAACATTTCCCCCAAACACTAAGCCTAACCCGCATTCTAACTCTAACCGTATACTGAACCCAGAGCCTAAACCCTTGGGCTGAAATAGCTGTTTTCCTCATGGAGCCTGAAATATCCCTGCCAATGTCATATCTTATTGTTCTTAAGATCCTTGTGTTGATGTTTGGGCCCAGCTGGGATGGTGAAACATGCACATGAACACCAGCAAGTCTTGGTGGATCAGTGTTTGTAGATGCATGTGTGTCTATGTCCGTGTGTGTGTGTGTGTGTGTGTGTGTGTGCGCTTGTGTGCTTGTGTTTGTTCATACTGACATAGGCCTGTTATGGAGTAATCAGATCTGAGTAGATTATGACTCAACAAATTAGCTTGTCCTGTGATTACCAACAGACCTCTCGTTATTATGTCTGAAAAGCTTCTGGGTTATTGGACAGGCTACAGTGTAATGAGCAAAGTCAGAGTTTTTTGCACAGTCTCCCATTGAAGTAGGGCTTCCAACCGGCTGTCCATCACGATGCCTCAACTGCTTAACCTTTAGTCAACCGCTCTACGCAGGTCTACTTCAACGTCGCTATCGGCCTGCGCTCCTGCCCCGACGACGGCGATGAAGACGACGCGGTCCTGGTCTTCGTCAGGCCCGTGGGTTACAACGAATCGACCGTTGTCAAGGTTCGTTCGAGGTGTCGCTGTCACTGTGGACCGGATCGGAGTTGCCACGACGACACAACCGAGCAGCAGTCAAAGTGTCAAGCCGACGCCGCTGACAGAAACCACAGCCATAAAGACACGCTCCCATCCGAGGGGCAGCTGCACTGTCGTCCAGACGGGTCGGGCGTGGATTGTAGCGGTCGCGGAGAATGTGTGTGTGGGAGGTGTGTGTGTGAGAGACACAGCCTGGGGACAACGTACGGAAGGTACTGTGAGATGGACGATTACTCCTGCCCCTACCATCAAGGAAAGCTGTGTGGAGGTAACACACACACCACGCCAGGCACGCACACAAACACACCATGCGCGCCCACACACAAACACACACCGCGCACACACACACACAAACAAAAATAGTACTCCTATTTTGTACGTTTTGCACTTCAGAGGTTTTAAACAATAAATTCTCTGTGTATGTGGTGATTGTCAAATGTCTCTCGCTGTCTCTCTCTCTCGCTGCCAGGCCGGGGTGTGTGTGTGCACAGCGAGTGTGTGTGTGAGGACGGCTGGACAGGGGAGAGCTGCGGGTGCCCGGTTTCCACAGCAACCTGCTCGCTTGACAATGGATTGCTTTGCAGCGGGCGTGGCCGGTGTGTGTGTGGCAAGTGCGAGTGCGACGACTACCGACACTCCGGAACATTCTGCGAGTTATGTCCCACCTGCCTCAGCTCCTGCCAGTCACACTGGTGAGGCTTTAGCTCAGCGGGCTAACACGATCCTACTTGATGGCGTTCAGACGACCCAGGCTAAAACACGGTTCATCGCGTCATGTCAAGCACTCATGTAATCACTTCCTCCTTCGCTCCCTCTCCACGTCTTTCATTCTTGTTCTCTCTCTCTCTCTTTCCCTCTCCCTCTCTCTCGTGTTCCCCCTCTCTCAGGATGTGCATAGACTGCCACTTGTCTCACGGTCTGTCTCAGAATGCGGCGTGGCAGTGCAACCATACCTGCACCCCATTGGTCGGTTATGTCAGTGATGTCGCAGGTACAGTGGGGCCAGATTTTACAACATAGATCAGCTAGTCACCGCTGGATGATGCATGCCAGATTTTACAACATAGATCAGCTAGTCACCGCTGGATGATGCATGCAGTGTCTTACAGGGGCCATCCGACTCCGCGCAAAAACACACAAACATCATGAGGGTCTTTGATGATGGGATGAATGATGGGATATACATGAATACTCACGGTCTCTCTGTCTCTCTCTGTCTCTCTGTCTCTCCCTGTCATCCTTCTTCCTTCCAGTTACAATAGATGGGGTGTGGAGACAGTGTGTTTACATGAAAGACAACTGTCACTACCGCTTCCACACAGCAAATACTCAGCTACACATCAACACCCAGCCTGGTGAGAGAACCACAACACAAGCTGAAACACATGTACTTTTCACATCGACTCACTTATGTGTGTTGAAAAGGACAAATGTAAGAACCTTGTGGTTGACACACACATGAAGACCCACACACCATGTTCCAGTGTTGAGTCAACAAGTCTGACGTCACCTTGACATTTCCTCATTAACGCCACTGTCTCACTCTAAGTTACATACACTCGGAGAACACCCCTCTGACTCGTCCTCTACTCCCTTTGACTCCCCTTTTACTCTCTTTGACTCCCCTCTACACCCTTTGACTCCCCATCTACTCCCTTTGACTCCCCTTTACTTCCCCCATGAACCCCGCTGACTCTCCCACAACTCGCCCCTGAATGTCCCTGGGCGCCTCCCTGACCCCCCTCAACTCTCTGGCGTCTCCCCCGCTCTCTCTGTTCCCTTCTTGTCCTGTACTCCGGAACACTCCCACTCATGGTGCGGAAGCCAAAATTCCATGGCAACAGTCATAAATGTCCTGGTAGAACTTTACTGTCATTGTCTGATGGATGGATGAGTCCATGCAGTCTTTGTGCGTGGTCCTGGGTTTCCCCCAAAGATAGTATAACCTTACAATTCCGGTTTTTTTCAGCAGGTTCCCAGAAGGAAAATTGCTACTTTCACGTCAGGGGTTAGGGTAAAACCTATTGTTTGAACTGGTGTTCGTTTTAAGTTTAGGCTTTAGGTGTAGGGTTAAGTTCAGGGATAGATGTAGACATATGTTAATGTCTGTGTCTGTGGCAGGTTACGATTAGGTATAGTGGATAGAGAAAATAGGGAATAATATTTCTGGTTCCCACAAGGACAGTATACAAACGTGTGTACGTGTGTGTGTTTCTAGACATTTCCAAGGTCAAATATTGACGAGTTGTGTCTGTGTTTCTATACACTACAATAGATAAATACAACCATGTGTGTGTGTGTGTGTGTCTTCAGAGTGTGTGTCCAGTGGACGGTACATGGGGACGTTCCTCAGTGTGTGTGTGCTGACTTTTCTCCCGGGCCTGGTGATATTGGTGGTGCTTGTGCTGGTGCTGCAGAGACGAGCTCTTCCACACAGTGGCGCCACCAACCGGCAATTTAACTCCGCTGGCAAGGTAAGACAGTCTGGGAATCAATACATCTTTTGGTAAGATACTCCAATACTCAGGACTACACGCACACAGGAACTGCTGTGTGTGCGTGTGTGTGTTTTTGACTGCATTTGCATGTTTTATCAAAGGACATATATATCCCAACGACCAATGAGAAGACAGTATCCTACCGGAGAGACCACCCCCTAGGACCTGACCGGCCAATGGAGATGCATATCACCATTCCTAAGATGCCCCTGGGGGAACCCTGGCAGTGAGGGGTTGAGGGTCAGATGAATATGACGGGTATAGAAAAGCATTTTCTGTTTTATTTCTTTTTGTGACACATCTCATAGAGTACATTTGTTTTACATATTTTTGGGCATTTCTTCTGATTTTATTGATAGGTGTGAGTGTGTGCTCAAACAGGGGTTAGACCACCTCACACTTACTCTGAAATATGAAACACTGGCACGGTAATGTGAGTATGAGGACCTCTCCAAGCACTAGTTCCAGGTTAGGGGAAGAAAACTGGACAGGGTACAATTCCACACAGCCTTTTTTTATGATGTAATTATCGGTGGCTTTTTGGACTGGCAGCCATTGAAAGGTACTCAGCGTTGGTTATCAATGTTTATCAATGGACAGCAAGCACAGAGAACACTACAACTTCACTGGATCTCCCTCCATCACTGCTCAACCTATGCTAGCCTCCCACCTAGTGGACAGGCGTGAAGGACACACGGATAGATGGAAGACAGCGGACTAGCACCAGCAGTAATGGGTATATGTGAAACTCCTTCGACCCAGTGCCACCGAATCGACTTGATTTCTTAATTTTGTGTGCGTATGACTAGAATTTCACGGCGATTGTCAGATTCTCCGATGTTTTATACTGTACAGTTTGAATCTCTTTAATGTGATATGAAATGCTTGTTTGTCAAAACCGGCATACTTTATGTGAAGAGGTATAGTACAGATTTGCACTAGCATTGTTACTACTGTAGAATTACAGTGTGGCATCAGACTACTGATCTTTAATTGGTTCCTTAACTATTGGGGCTGCTGCTGATTGGTTCCTAAACTACTGAGGCTCTCGATTGGCTCCTGAATGTTCCTTAATTCATTTCTAATACATCTTGTCTGAATAAATTCCAGTAAACAAAACTATTAATTATTAACAAAGAATCAATTACATTGTCACTGTTTCTATATGCAGCATTTTAAGGAGAAGCTGCTAATTTATTTAGTTTAGAAACACTAATTAGGTGTGCTTGCCACCTTATCATGTTTAGGCTAGCAAGAATTTTAATTGACTGGTACGATTTATTTAGCCTCATTTTTAAGTAAGACCAAAACAACTTTGTTTCACGTGTTTTGGCTACACTTACTGAAAATGTGTGTATTTTGAGTGACTTTATTAAATACATACTGATGAGCCAAAATATTATGACCACCCACAGGCCAAGCGAATAACATCTCCTGACAAGGGCACAGGTCAAGGTCTGGGTAGATTAGATGGCAAGCATACTGGTCGGAACTGACAGAAGGTCCACTGTGGCACGAGTCAAAGTAAATGTTAGTGATGGTTACAGGAGGACCGTGTCACAACACACGGCCCATCACACCCTGCTGCGCGTGGGGCAGCGTAGCCGCACATCAGAGGGGCCCACGATGACCCCTGTCCACCGTCGGAAGCGATTACAATGGGCACATGAGCGTCGGAGGTGGACTTTGGAGCAGTGGAAGAAGTTCGCCTGGTCCGATGAGTCCTGTTTTCTTTGACGTCACGTGGACGGCCGTGTACGTGTGCGCCGTTTACCTGGGGAAGTGTCAGCACCAGGATGCACTGTGGGAAGGCGACAAGCCCGTGGAGGGAGTGTGGTGCTCTGGGCAATGTTCTGCTGGGAAACCCTGGGTCCGGGCATTCATGTGGACGTCAATTGGACACCTGCCATCTACCTAAACATCGGTGGAGACCAGGTACACCCCTTCATGGTAATGGTATTCCCTGATGTCAGTGGCCTCTTCCAGCAGGATAATGTGCCCTGCCACACTGTTTGGCAATGGTTTGAGGAACATGAAGAAGAGTTCATGATGAAGAATTCAAGCAGCTCCACCTTGCAACTTACAGGACTTGAAGGATCTGCTGCTAATGTCTTGGTGCCAGATACCACAGGACACCTCCAGGGGTCTTGTAGAGTCCATACCTCGGCGGGTCGGTGCTGTTTTGGGCGGCACGTGGACAACCAACAGCATATTAGGCAGATGGTCATAAGGTTTTGGCTCATCAGTGTATGGGTCAGTGTAATTTGAATAATTAGCATTAATTAACCCTAAAAGAGTGTATCTTGAACTGTTCAAGCGAGGGATTCCAAAACCAAAAAAATTGCCTATCCCAACTTAAAATATGTACATTTCTATTGTTTCTGAGTACTAATTTGCATAATTATCATAAATGTATCGGCGGCAGTGTCTCCTGAGTGACCGAGGTAGAGACCAATCCATCTTTGTTTCACATATTTACACTATCCCAAATTAACCTCTAGCTGTATTTGTTTCACATGTTGAGGTTTGTGATCAGCTATTCATTTGTAGAATTAACATAAATGAATCCACTAACAGTATCTATTAAACTTTTCAAGCTAGGGACATGAAACAAAGTGTGTTTAACATGTTTAATCTATCCTAACTTCAAAATCAAACATTAAAAAATAAACAGGTTGGCTAGCACACCACGTTTACTTCTGTAAATGTATTTTGTAGTTATCAATGATTGTGAAATTATTTATTGTGATTTATTTCCTTTTTTTAAATATTTTTTTATTTGTGCTCTTTTAGAGTGTTTTGCATATTTTGCATTAATGGTACTGACTAGGCTAAAGGGGCTATATTACAATGTTGTTTCTCAGTGTTTACTGAATCAGCAATAATATTCATCTCTCTTACTGGCAGACCTTGGTCAAATGATGTCCAATACTTTCAAAAAACGGGTATCCCTTTATTAACGTGAACCACGTGAATCACATCCAATAGCTTGACAACTCCATCTACACTGCCTTGTTTATTAAATGTTTGTGGCAAGTTAGTCATTCCAACACAATTTCAGTGTCATCACTGAGTTTGCCCGGCACAATGGAATATTGCAATATTTCGGAGTTCAGCAGAATTAAAGCGCACATATGTGACATGTATTTGATACATATTTGACATGTATTTGACCACTGGCTGCTAAGTGGGCATTGTGTTTGTTTTCTGGTTATTTTCAGTTATAACAACTGTTTTCTTGTTATTTTCTATTAGTTCACCCGATTGTTTCCAGTAACATGAATATTTCAATGAAATAATTAAACATGTTTCAGTTTTTTGTGTATCCTGTTGTGATTGTTTACAACACGTTGTGCGAGGATCCATTTATACAGACAGCACATTTCAGTCCTTTTGACCAATCTGAATGAGTTCTCACATAAAAAGATCAGAAGATATTGGTTAGAAATGGCAATTTGTGGGAGGTCTACGTGGAAGTGGACTCATGGTAAGGTCATCATTACCGGCTAAACTGACTCAGTCGACTGAAAGTGTTATACATTGAAATGCACACACACCACATCAGTGTTTCACACCACATAGATCTCACATTGTACGATTTGTTGCACACATGTCAGAAAGCCTTTTCCATTCCTACATATGATTATGGGGTTTGGTACATTCTTCCCTCCAATCCGCCAAACAACAGGACACGTCTCCCTCTCTCTCTCTCTCACTCACTCACACACACACACACCCTCCTCCGGCCTGCAGACTGTGGTCGTTGCCTAGCAACCTCCATGAGGGGTGGAACGGAGGAGGTTTGGCTTCCGAGGTAATTACAGAGTGAACGCCAGAGGACGCGTTTTTAGGGCAGCGCAAGCGCGCGCGTGTGTGTGTGTGTGTGTAAATGTATAAGGAGAGAAATTGCAAAACTGTGAATTTTAAATAACAGTCTCAGTGACCATCAGAACAGGACCAGACTAGACTTGGCAAGTCTCACACTCTCACAACACTGCTAGAAACTGAGAGGCGGGGCAAAGTCCACTGTGTGTTCCAAACGTGTCACTGCAACATGGCCAAACAACACAGCACACACGCCACACAGGGCTTCAATGATTTCATCACTTTATTTTAAGTGTTATGCAGGCAGTCTTTTTTGTTCTCTTTTCAGTTGTTTAATCCCGGTCACATAACACGTTTGTACAAAGTTGATTTAAAAATATCAATAGTCAAGAACCTGTAGCCTTGGAGGCAAGCCTTATCAAATGTCATGGAGATCCACAAACAGCTTAGAAAAACATTTTACAAATGAGATGTCACTAGAAAATATTAAAGAAAACTGGTTGTCACATAAAATATTACCAAAAAACATCCAAATTTGGTATATCAACCATTTCATTTTCAAATGTTTTTATTCTTCACTTTTTTTTGCTTTAATCTTTTTTTTTTTTCTCAACATATCATGGCGCGAGAGAGAAGTAGAAATGACGGGCCGCAGTCATGACGACAGTTGGACATAGAAAAAGAAGTTTACGATTAATAAAATAAGAAAACAGAACAGCACTAAAACGCAACATGCTGTACACACACCTCTGACCAACGCGTACGTACGATACACTCCAGCAAAAGGCAGATATTAAAACAGGACAAATAAATTAGCCGTACACAGTAATCACCTGTGTCAGAACGTACTGGTGGGTTAAGAAAATTAAAAAAGAGCCAAGAAATAAAAGTAAAAAAAAACAAAAAAACACTGACACTAACAAAGAGCAACGTCACCAGAAACTTGTCATTACAACCACATAACTAATAGAATCCCCCCTCCCCCAAACCCTTATCTCCCTCTTTGCTCCCCCTTTCTCTACCTGCGTCCGCCCATCACACAAAAAGCAGAGGGGAAGATGGGGGCAGAGGGGGGCAGCTCAATGTGTGTTTGTGTGCACTACTGCTTGTGCTAAGGCGTTTCAGTACCAGATCTCTCACACAGGGGGCGCCAACTTCCCAATGCAGCTGAAGCGGCACCAACGTCAAATCCCACTGTAAATCTATTATCGCTAATGGAATATTAAGAATCACGTGAAATGGGACTTGAGATACCCTTTTATACACAGAGTAAATCCGGAATACATTTCATTACTGGAATGTTCTCTTATCGCAGACATTGATACTGAAAGTTTAGAAGGTTATTAAGGAACAATGAGTCACATCGCAGCTGTATTCTAAACTGGTAATGACATAGGCAATAGGTGCTGAGAATCTGAGGAGACACAGTGTGTTTTGACATTAGTGCTGCTTACTAACCCTGTCCTACCCGCCCACCAGCCCTGGGGGAGGAGCTACTCTTTAAAGGTTCACTTGGAAATATGACATCATCATGGCAGAAGTTCTCCAGCTGTGTAATATGATGTCGTATTAACAAGTCTAGCTTGAACAAGAGTTAACTGGTAGTTTTTATACCAGAGAAACCTTTCCCTCTCCTCGCCATAATGTAAACATGGTTTCTAGGATTGTCTTATAGTATTGCTTTCACTAAACAGCCTGTTGGAGAAAGCTAGATTGTTAGTTTAAAGGAAACAAATATTTCAAATGCAGAGCGTTTCTCTAGGAATGCATCATTAATAAATCTTTACTTTTTTTATATGTGCTTTTTTCTACACTAGAACTCTTTTCTTTTGTTCAGTAAGAGTTTATCAGACTGGTCTTCTTTACCTGAACTACTGGGGTACAGTTGTACACACACAGAGACACACACACACGCACACACACACACACACACACACACACACACACCTGTCCCTGGTCCTCTCATCTTCATCACCATCGTCACTGTATTAGAGGGGAACATCTTTGTGCATAAAGATACAATTGTTGCGTTTCAAATGTCACCAGCCACGTCGGACATATCCAATGTCTCTCCTCGATGTATTAGAAGTCTGGGCTTCGGTCTTGTGCTAGTCTTATTAGCATATCCAAAATGGCACTGTCTTCCCTAAATATCAAACTACTCAGATTGCGATGGCCAAAAGAAGTGCACTATATGGGGTTGAGTGCGACTTCAGATTTTCCCAATATCTATAGTATACATCCTCCTCTGGCCTTGGTTCTGAAAAAAATCCCACCATTCTACATATTAATTATACCTTAAGTTTGTTAAATTCATTCATTAGTTTAGATTCAGAATCCTCTGTTTATGTCATTTTTCAGTCCATCATATTTATCTTCTCTTTTGAGTCCGTAAAACCTTTGTTTAAATAAGAATAACAAAAATCAATTGACCACCTGACCTCCAAACCCTCAGTGTAACCATGGAGTCAAGCACCTCCCACTCCCCACCCCCCCCCCCCCGACAGGAAGTGGTCACTACTCAAACTCCTCCTCTTCCTCCTCGTCCTCCTCTTCTCCCTCGATCTGATTGGGTGACGAAGCTGTGGGCGTGTCTGGGGCGGAGTCCTGGGAGAGAGTTGCCACAGTTACGATGCGAGGGGAGGAGCCTAAGCCCTGGTTGGAATCTTCCATGTCGTCGGTTGTAATGATGGCCAGAGAAGCGCCGCCCTTCTTGTTCTGGTGCGTTTTGATGTGTTTGGAGAGATGGTCGCTACGCATGAAACGTTTACTGCACTCAGGGCACTCAAACCTCTTCTCACCTGGAGGATGGGAACACACAGGTACATTTAGAACAACAGATGTAAAACATGTCTGTCTGTGCGTGTTCAAGCATGTGTGTGGACCTTTACCTGTGTGTGTTCGCCTGTGCCTCTGCAGTTCATCAGACCGCGTGAATCTCTTGCCACAGAAGATCCAGTTGCAGACGAAGGGTCTCTCACCTGTGTGCCAGCGGAGGTGAGCTCGGAGGTGACTGGTCTTACCTGGCCAAAAGAATATTATACATCACCTCAAACTGATTCTGTTCTGATGACATTATACAGAATATTATACATCACCTCTAACTGATTCTGTTCTGATGACATTATACAGAATATTATACATCACCTCTAACTGATTCTGTTCTGATGACATTATACAGAATATTATACATCACCTCAAACTGATTCTGTTCTGATGACATTATACAGAATATTATACATCACCTCAAACTGATTCTGTTCTGATGACATTATACAGAATATTATACATCACCTCTAACTGATTCTGTTCTGATGACATTATACAGAATATTATACATCACCTCTAACTGATTCTGTTCTGATGATATTATACAGAATATTATACATCACCTCTAACTGATTCTGTTCTGATGATATTATACAGAATATTATACATCACCTCTAACTGATTCTGTTCTGATGATATTATACAGAATATTATACATCACCTCTAACTGATTCTGTTCTGATGATATTATACAGAATATTATACATCACCTCTAACTGATTCTGTTCTGATGATATTATACAGAATATTATACATCACCTCTAACTGATTCTGTTCTGATGATATTATACAGAATATTATACATCACCTCTAACTGATTCTGTTCTGATGATATTATACAGAATATTATACATCACCTCTAACTGATTCTGTTCTGATGATATTATACAGAATATTATACATCACCTCTAACTGATTCTGTTCTGATGATATTATACATCACCTCTAACTGATTCTGTTCTGATGATATTATACATCACCTCTAACTAATTCTGTTCTGATGATATTATACATCACCTCTAACTGATTCTGTTCTGATGATATTATACATCACCTCTAACTGATTCTGTTCTGATGATATTATACATCACCTGTAACTGATTCTGTTCTGATGGTCTCAGGAGTGCTGTCTGATGACTCCCTTTATACAGTCTATTTTATACAGTATAGACTGAACTCACCATAGACCTTTCCACAACCCTCCATGTGACACACATGCTGTTTCTTCTTCGACGGGTCTCCACTGTTCCTGCAACACACACACACACACAGAGTAATGATGATGGCTGATGGTAACACCTGATAGGTGCAGAGCAGTAGGGCCATACATGTTTGCATACCTGCCCTCTCCATCCCTACAGTTGGGACAAGAACAGGCCACCCTGCGTAGCCTCTTGCTTGGCGGTCCTTCCTGGTCCGATGAACTCTGAACTGAACCCATCTGGTCCGGACTAAGCGACGACCCCGCCACGCTACCCACGGTAACCGCCACCGGCGACGACTGGACCTTCACCCCGCCCTCCTGGCCTTGGGGCTGACCTGATGGCAAAAGGGAGGAGAGTCATGGCTTGTTTCTTCTCACCACCCCCCACAGACCGCCACGTGTTCTCACCCTGTAGTCCGGTAATGGTGAGCGGAACCCCCTGCATCTGTACCCCGGCTGTGCCCAACCCGGCGATGCTGACGGTCTGCACCCCAGCGCCCGGGTTGATCTGGGCCGCGCTCAGCGTCAGGGGAGCCCCCCCCAAGTGCATGAAGCCCGTCCCCCCCATGGCCCCCCCGCCCACGGGGGCCAGAGTCAGTTGCTGGGGCACAGACACACCGCCTGGGATCTGCAGCGTCTGCCACGTGATCTGGCCCGACGGGGACAGGGTTGGGGTCCGGATCAGAACCTGGAGAACCCACACGGAAAGTTCCTTCGTCATTCATACGTTCAATCGTAGCCAAATGCGACACGCACAACAGTGACTTAGGACTGGAGGACAGGATGCCCTTTGTTTTGCAAAATGTCCAGCCGGGCGTTTAACGTTACTTCTCCGAACAGACACTGTGAAGATGGTGGTGGAGGAGAGGGCACCTGTTGGTTCTGGAAGGCCTGTATGGGCTGGAGGGTCTGGCCGGGTCCTAACTGAAAGGTTTGGATCTGCTGCGGCTGGCCCTGGATCTGGAGGGGAGGAAGGGATTTTAAAACTCTCTGCAGAGTTGCAGTGTGTGTGTGTGTGTGTGTGTGTGAACTCACTACTCTGGACTGACTGCTTGGTCTCTCAGTCCATGTATCAGAATGCTAATAAACGTTCTATTATTTAAGTCGAAGCTACAGGTCCTAGCAACAAAAAAACAAATGTTATTGTCAGGGGAGTCCATGGGGGGGTGCTCATCTTGGAAGTGGGCTGAACTCAACATGTAGCAGACCTCTGGTGAAAATACCAGTGTCTTGCCTGAACTGTTTTGGGTATCGTTGCAGACTTGTAGTTCTGATACTTGGGAATCTCTGCCATGCTCACAGGCTCACAGGCTCACAGTGTGTGGCCTTCAGATTTGAGGCCTGTCTAAAACCAAGGAAAATCAACTAGTGAGTCACTGCTCTGAGTCAGAGGTCATGGACTGACTGGTGGTATGAAGAACATGGTGCTTTCAGTACCCTGAAGTGTGGATATATCCATTACCTTAAATATACACACATAAATTTACATTTGCTTTCATTACATTTTTAAAGTATAAAATAATTCTGCAATAAAAAAAACTATGTTTATCCTTTCGACATGTAATGTTTGGAGGGGATTCAAAAGAAGTTTTTAAAATACAGCTCCAGAAAAAATTAAGAGACCACAGCAATTGATTCTTTCCTTTCCAAAAAAGTTGAAAAGGAAGGTTTTGAGTAAGGAACAGAAGGGTTAAAAATAAGAGACCACTGCAAATTGAACGATTCTGTTCCTCACTCAAAACTTTCCTTTTCAACTTTTTTGGAAAGGAAAGAAAAAGGTGCAGTGGTCTCTTCATTTTTTCTGGAGCTGTATGTGTGTTACCTGGTTTTGTTGGTGGATCTGGGCCTGTGTGATCTGCTGGGGCTGAATCTGGATCTGCTGCAATACCTGGTTGCCCATCTGAACCATGACATAACTGTTAGATTATGACAGAATAATAAAATTTCATAACACAATAAAATGGAGACACACCACAGTGCAAACACACCACGGTAGAACCCACCTGGCCTACGATAACCTGCTGGATGGTTCCTGGCGGATCTGATTGGCCATTGGCCTGGCTTTGGACCTGTCAATCAATCATGCAACCAATCAGTTTATCAATCATTCAATCAACCAATGAATGAATACATATACACAGGAGCGCGTGCACACACACACACAGACACACAGACACACACAGACACACACAGACACACACACACAGACACACACACACATACTATCTGTGTGTTCTGTGAGTCCTGGTCACTGGGTTGGTTCTGTATGTCTCTCTCAGCTGCTCCATCTGACCCAGCTACAGAACTCAGCTGTGTTCCGTCCAACGGCGCTCCATTGCCCCCAGCGATACTCGTCGTGGTACCGCTAGATGACCCAGTGACAGTAACTGCCCCGGATACCGCCGCTGACGTTGTCGTTACCAGCTGGTTGCTGTTAGCTACAGTAAAGCTGCCATCGGCTGATTGAATAAGCTGCATAGCTCCACCCCCCGTTAAATTATTCATGACGGGCAGGGCGAGGGTCATACCGCCGATGTTTATGGGTACTGTCGTCATGACCTGGGTCTGGGAGCCCTGTAAGGTCTGCATCTGCAGCGGGAAGGACTGGGCAGGACGAAGCTGCAACGTTTGATTGGCTGAGCCAGTGAGGATGGCCTGCTGATTGGCCGGCTGTAGGATGGCCTGGGTCTGGGATTGGTTCTGGATCAGCTGGACCTGCTCTGGTAGACCCCCCTGGGCCGGACTGAATAAAAGAGAATAATTCTATCTTGTTACACATGTAAAACATTCCCATGGGGCTGAGTTAGTAGAGCATGGTGCTTGACAAAATGGTGCTTGAATTGTAGCTATAAAAAACAGTACACAAACAATATGCAATCACTTCCTGTGAGCAGTTCTGGATAAGATCTTAATCGAAATGACAAAAATGTAAATGTTAATTTCCCACTTTTTAATTGCCTAAATTATCTGTGTAACCTCCAGCCGTCAAACTACTGTCTTTCCTTCAGACAACCAGTCTAAATTTCAGACAACCAGCCTAACCTTCAGACTACCTGTCTAACCTTCAGACTACCTGTCTAACCTTCAGACTACCTGTCTAACCTTCAGACTACCTGTCTAACCTTCAGACTACCTGTCTAACCTGCACTTGCCACACACCTGATGTGGATCTGTTGGCCCCCCAGGGTTGCAGTCTGGGGGCTGATGTGGATCTGTTGGCCGTCTGCTGTCTGCAAGTGGGGGATTACCTGGTACTGGACCCCGCCCCCCGACGAAGGCATGTTCTGCACCTGTTTGGATATCGATATGTCATTAGTTTAAAACATGTACGAGTAACACAAACATTAAACATTTTATTCTTCCATCTTAATATGTTTTACCTTTCTAGCCCTTATAGTTATGGTCAGTGACATGGCTGTATGAATAACTAAACTGGAGAAATCTTGTACTGTTACACCCCATCTGGTATCAGCACTGCCTCCACTGTGTAGCTGACATTCACCCTCCAGAGATTTTCAGGAGACAGTTGATCTGGCTAGCTAGCCAATGGCGTTAACTATTTAAATAAAGTTCAGTAAAATAGACCAACAATTTTAACTTGAATTATTGTGACGGGTGGGAATCAAAACATTAGTCAGTGTTTCCCAGGATACCTTATTAGATGATACATCAAATGTTGTTGTTTTCACCCCCGTGTTTTAAATCCCTCCCAGTTTTGAGAGGTCCAATTTGAGCTTATGGCCTTGCCAAGCATGTCTACTTCTTGTGACACTGATTGCACAACCAGGATTTACTCGCCAGCAGCTATGGGCTTGGAGGAGCACGCATTCACCAGCCAACAACCATGACCAACTCCAGGTCAATCAAGAGACGCTACATCACAAAAACTAGTTAAACATCCGCTGGAGCCAAGCTCCTATCTAGATTTCTTCCTAGCTTTGTGGCTTTCTAGGGAGAATTTCCTAGTCACTGTGCTTCAACTTCTTATTATTTGCTCTTGCAGGTTTTGGTGAGTGAAGGGTTGGCAAAGTCTGGTGAGTGACAGTGGGCAGGGTCTGGTGAGTGACAGTGGGCAGGGTCTGGTGAGTGACAGTGGGCAGGGTCTGGTGAGTGACAGGGGGCAGGGTCTGGTGAGTGACAGGGGGCAGGGTCTGGTGAGTGACAAAGAACATGATGAATCCAACACCGGAGAAAGTAAACCATAGAAGTAGTCATTGCCAGAATAGCATAACATTTAGTAAAACAACATTTAAATACAGGAAGTAAAGTAAAAACCCAAACTCTGGAAGGCACTGTGCCTAAGAACAGCTCTTAGCCATGATATAATTGCCATATATCATACCCCCTCCAGCCCTATTGCTTAAATATGATATACTGCCCAGCTCTAACATGCACACATACCTGGATGATCTGAAACTGCTGCTGCTGAGGCTGCTGATTGGCTGCTACAGTGTTAGTCCCGCCCTCCGCCTTCACCTTCCGGCCGGCCGGAGTACTGTCGTTGGCTGAAGTAGTGGCCAGTGTCACGGCTACAGGTTGATTGGCAGTGTCCTTGGCTATCTGAGGAGCAGTGGTAATGATTTGCCAGCCGTTGCCAGTAAACTGGGCAGGAACAAGCTCCAACTGCTGCTGAACCAACGTCTGATTCCCTGCTGCGTCGACCACAATTTGGCCCTGGATCTGGCCACCCTGCAACTGAAAATAAACACACACTAGTACAGATTAAATGAACAAATAAATATATTCCCACTAACATTTACTAGAGTAGGGACGTAGGAATCAAAGACTTATTCCTGACTAAGTCTACAACTATCTGGCCATCCTCAATCAAGAAGCACATACCTCACATTGCAGCTGAAAGCCTGTCGGTATTATGCCTTGTCACATTAGCATCTACGTGCCTTTATTTGCCAGAACTTACATTACTAACATAATAGCATTATACACATTATAATCAGCATGAAAAAGTATAAAAAGCACACCATACATACACATATATATATACACACATACATACATACACCCATGTACATATACAGTGAGGAGAAAAAGTACTTGATACACTGCCGATTTTGCAGGTTTTCCCACTTACAAAGCATGTTGAGGTCTGTAATTTTTATCGTAGGTACACTTCAACTGTGAGAGACGGAATCTAAAACAAAAATCCATGACATAGGTATTTGATCACCTACCAACCAGTAAGAATTCCGGCTCTCACAGACCTGTTAGTTTTTCTTTAAGAAGCCTTCCTATTTTCCACTCATTACCTGTATTAACTGCACCTGTTTGAACTCATTACCTGTATAAAAGACACCTGTCCACACACTCAAACAGACTCCAACCTCTCCACAATGGCCATGACCAGAGAGCTGTGTAAGGACACCAAGGATAAAATTGTAGACCTGCACAAGGCTGGGATGGGCTACAGGACAATAGGCAAGCAGCTTGGTGAGAAGGCAACAACTGTTGGCGCAATTATTAGAAAATGGAAGAAGTTCAAGATGACGGTCAATCTCCCTCAGTCTGGGGCTCCATGCAAGATCTCACCTCGTGGGGCATCAATGATCATGAGGAAGGTGAGGGATCAGCCCAGAACTACACAGCAGGACCTGGTCAATGACCTGAAGAGAGCTGGGACCACAGTCTCAAAGAAAACCATTAGTAACACACTATGCCGTCATGGATTAAAATCCTGCAGCGCATGCAAGGTCCCCCTGCTCAAGCCAGCGCATGTCCAGGCCCGTCTGAAGTTTGCCAATGACCATCTGGATGATCCAGAGGAGGAATGGGAGAAGGTCATGTGGTCTGATGAGACAAAAATAGAGCGTTTTGGTCTAAACTCCACTCGCCATGTTTGGAGGAAGGAGGAGGATGAGTACAACCCTAAGAACACCATCCCAACCGTGAAGCAAGGAGGTGGAAACATCATTCTTTGGGGATACTTTTCTGCAAAGGGGACAGAACGACTGCACCATATTGAAGGGAAGATGGATGGGGCCATGTATCGCGAGATCTTGGCCAACAACCTCCTTCCCTCAGTAAGAGCATTGAAGATGGGTCGTGGCTGGGTCTTCCAGCATGACAATGACCCGAAACACACTGCCAGGGCAACTAAGGAGTGGCTCCGTAAGAAGCATCTCAAGGCCCTGGAGTGGGCTAGCCAGTCTCCAGACCTGAACCCAATAGAAAATCTTTGGAGGAAGCTGAAAGTCTGTATTGCCCAGCGACAGCCCTGAAACCTGAAGGATCTGGAGAAGGTCTGTATGGGTGGGCCAAAATCCCTGCTGCAGTGTGTGCAAACCTGGTCAAGAACTACAGGAAACGTATGGTATCTGTAATTGCAAACAAAGGTTTCTGTACCAAATATTAAGTTCTTCTTTTCTGATGTATCAAATAATTATGTCATGCAATAAAATGCAAATTCATTACTTAATCATACAATGTGATTTTCAGGAATTTTGTTTTAGATTCTGTCACTCAAAGTTGAAGAGTACCTATGATAAAAATTACAAATTTCTACATGCTTTGTACATGGGGAAAACCTGCAAAATCGGCAGTGTATCAAATACTTGTTCTCCCCACTGTATGTATATATATATATATATATATATATGAGAGCAATTATTTATCTCACCTGTATTTGACCAGCCTGCATCTGAATCTGTCCCTGTCCCTCCACACCTCCCTGACCTCCTATCTTACTGCAGGTTGCAGCCAGCAGGGCTAATGGAGATGGCTGGGAATCCTGCTGAGCATTCACACGCACACAAACACACCCGCGCAGAACGTGCAGGCAGATAGTGCAGATTCGAAGACAGAATGCACATTTGCACAGACAGAAAACAAAGACAGAAGGATAGACGGACAAACAGACAGAGAGACAATCAGACAGATAGAGACCAGTAGTCTGTAGAAGTGGGCTGTATTACGGGAAGTGAGTGGGTGGGTGTGAGAGCCACAATTCTCTGTTCTCTCAGAGCAGCGGAAGAGAGCCTCTCTCTCCTCCCTCTATAACACTCTCTCAGAGAAAAGGAACTAGGTCGGGGGCAAATATGTAATGTCACACACACACACTTACACACACACACACATTAATACACACCTCTAAAACTGTCTATACTGACAGGTAGTTTTGTTTAAAAAGAACTTTAAAAACCCAGTCTGAGCACATGCTACTGACAGTTTTTTAAATGTACACTACTAAGACTTGGCTGGAGTTCAAATAGATTTTGCAGTACTTGGAATTTGCCTTTATACAGAATTAGGAAGTAGTGTTTGTGTGTCTCTCTGGGCACCTTTTTGTGTTGTGTGTGTGACCAATCTACCTGTGATGCAGAACTTTTGTCTTTCTTGTCTGTTTTGCCTCCTTCTGATCCGGACGCTTCCTTCTTCTGATCTGAGGACAACCGATCAATAGGTAAAACAAATCATGAATAGACTAACACTCTAGGACTGAATGATTATTTATCACCTTTATTATAACACTACGAGTGAACGGACATACATCGTGATACATACTAAAATAAACTATTAGGCAATACAGTTGCCTTTATTCCCCTGCACATGGTGACAGCGGTAAACTATAGTGTCAACATATGGTTCAACTCCCAACCATAATGGCAAAGACAGTGGGAATTGCAGACTTAATTTTAACAATCTATCAGTTATAGAAACATATCTTGCCTCTTTTTTTAGAAAAACACTATAATACAACCAAATTATAGTGTTAGAATTTATATCCGTCAGTCTGTAAGCTCACCGAAAGAGTGATAGAGGGGTGGAGACGGAAAGAAGAGGGGGAGGGTACCTACCACTCATAACGCATTCATAAACCGGAGAGGAGAGGCTAGGGGAGAAAGGCCGGCTAAAGCACCGGGGAAGGACGGCCTATTTTCTCCGCGAATGGCTCGTGCTGTGCTGTGGCGTCGCTCCCGTTAGCACCGAAACCACCCACCCGCCAGGAAGGGCGGTACCAAGCTCGAGCAACAATCAAACCTCTCGTTATAACGGGAAACAGTCCAGTGTCCGCGCCCAATGTCTCTCAAAACAAACCGAAAACACCCTTTAAAGGCCGAAGCGCGTAAATTCCATTAACGGAAAAGCCGACTGTTTGCAGAAATGTATCTTGGTCGAAGTTGGTAGTGTGTGTTCGCGGTAGGCCCACCCACTTCCATTTACCCATCAGACCAACACCCCTCACACTCTCTCTCCTCTCTTTCTGTCGCTGCTGTTTCAGCCGCTGGGTACAACAAGCCTTTCCAACGATATTTCTGCAAAAACGACCCTTATCAAAAATACAATTTTATGACTATTCTGTGTACTTGCATTGTAGAATTGCAGCTGGAGACAGATAGATAGCTGTGGCTTTTTGTGGGCGGTGCGCTCCTCCCACATATTTAGATTGGACGGTAGGACTCGGTCTGCGAGGGTTGAGATGGGAGTTGTATTTGGCGAAGCCTCGCCTTCAAAATGTGTTGTGGCGGTAGAGACTCAATTTCCCAGCGTGCACTCCGGTTAGCCGGGTTGGGCTGGTGCGGGGTAGTCAAGGTAGAGAGAGCGGCAGAGCGAAGGGCGGTGACTGTGTGATGTGGGGGTTGGGCGATAGGGGAAGGGAGGCGTGAATGTTCCGTTCTCTTTATCATAAGCAAGAGTCTCATACTTTCCAAGTTTCTCTTCAATATACAGGTTCAGTATACTCACTTGGTCTTTACCACAAATTCACCACGATAAAGGTAAAATACTAACTCATTCTGTCTCCCTTACTTGCTCAGTCCGACCTTTTACAACTATTGTGTAACATGGGATGTATTCATTCCGCTGCCCCCTCTGAAAAAAAAATGTTTAATTGCGAAACGTTTTGTAAAACAGTTTCTATTGGACAACTGCAGCCCCTCCCTATGTTATTCTGTTTTGGGAGAAACTACAGGGAGGGACATACCTGAACTGTTGACTCATGGTGTACACACTCATCTACCAAACGTTGCTCACACTTCTTAACAATTTTCACCTTCTGAGTCTGACAGCCAGGAGAAAAAAAAACGGGTATAAACTGAAGTTAACCAGACAAAATCTTTAAATGCACGGTCTGTCTATGCAAGACTTACCACATGACCCTTGACTCCACCAGTGGCATCTAAAGCCCAATTCAGATTATTGCCCATTTACCCATTAACAGACACCCTAAACTGCTACTACAGCCACACACATTGTACTCGCCATCACTTCAGCTCTTTATTCAGATTGGACTTGTGTACAGAACCCACTTTAACATAACATAGAACAAAAAAATAAAATGTTCTGAACCAAACACTTGGTATTAGCTGTGGTCTGTTTGGTGACAAGACAGAGGCTGCATCCTACTCATTCAATGCATGCTAGTAGAAACGTAGTTGTTACATTAGGTGAAGACTTCTAGCGTAAAGGAAATGCTAACATTGCTAATTTAGCATATCAAGGTGTATAAACATTATTCCCCAAATAAAGAATATATGCAGTTTAAAAGCATTTGTTTTTTTCCCACAGCTTAATCACTGGTCTGACTGACTGACTTGCATAAAACACAAACCTTTAAGAACTATTTAAAATGTGTCTATTTGCCTCAACTATCATCATTTAAAAAGAATAGAAAATAAAATGCTAATTATGCATGTGATATGCATTAAGTGCTAGTTAAATCCGATGTCCGTTTTTCTAATTGCCATTTTGGGGAGGCAGATTGTCTAGCAGTTAGAGCATGTCCAGAACACAATAAATTGCTAGATCAAAACCCTGAGCTTGCAATGTATAGAATCTGTCACTTATCCCTGAATAAGACAGTGAAACTTAATTGCTCCCAGAATGTGTACTCAGTCAAGTTCAGTGGTAAAAAAAAAAACCAAGTAGTAAAGAACAGCAGTGCTTTATCTAGACCAATGTTTCTAAACCTTTAGCAACAGGAAGCCACACATTGTCCCCCCGCCCCAGGTTGTGTTCAGAAATATGAAAAAATTTAATTAAATGCTGTCATTGGATTCTGGTACTCCTGTTTTAAACTTCTTTCTTTTTTTTATAACTGTTGAACATAATTGAATGTGGCAGGGGAACCTGTGGTCAAAGTTTTGGGAAAACCGTTCTGCACCATTCAGTGATCCTACTAAAACCTTGGGTTCTAATCAGATCTCTGGTTGTAGTGTAGCAGGATGGTGCCATGTGTCAAAGTGACTACACCCAAGCTACACCCCTCATCCCTTCCCAAATGCACATAAATCACTTTCATTCATTGATTAGAAAAGAGAAATAACAGGTCGTGGAAATATGGTGGAAACTCTTTTCAGTCCCTGGCTCCACCAAGTGGACCTGTGCACATAGTGAAGTGTGCCCTTCAGAGAGAAAGTGGAGATTATTGGAACGTGGGCACACAGTTGGGTCCCTCCGCCCCATGTCTAAAGGGTGTAATTCTCTTTCTTGACCAGTAGGGGGAGACGTCTGCTTGTCTGGTCTATTTCTAGGATCAAAGATCTTTCTGGATGCTGTGGAGAAAATTAAAAATGTTCAGGTATATTTCTTTGTACAGAAAATAAATATACCTGGTGGAAAACGAGACCTAACACTGACTCAGAAACCTATGTTCCCCAGCCCTAACCATAAGCTCAATAACCTTCATGCCTAAACTTAAAGCCACAACGCTAACCCTTAATGTCTAAATCTGAAAGTAACATTAATTATAACAATATTCCCAATTGTACATTTTCCCTAAACCTAACCCCACAACAAGGACAGAATGTAAAAAAAAAAAGATCTATCTTTTTGGGGACATCGGGGCCCCCCATTTACATAAACTTGAAACACAGTTTTTCTATCCTTGTAAGGACCCGAGGCGTGACCCAGAAATCCATGTTCCCTATTCCCTAATTCCTAAACATTCAGGTATTCCATCTTAAGTATACATAAAAATGCCTCACACACACCTCTCCAGATAATCCTGGACGTTGCTGTGGCCCTTGTGTTGAGCCAAATGGACAAGTATTCCTGTTGCACAGCGTCCTTCTCTCCGTCGACACAGACTGCAGTTACAGACACCTCTACAAATGGGACACCCCCAGTCCTAAAGTCCGACAGAAACAGGAAAAAGATATGGACTTAGTTGAAAAACAATATAGTACAAGGTACTATAGGAAAGACAGTAAGGAATATGATGTGTGTGTTTTAGGGATATAACAATTCACTGATGCATCGGTCCCCAACTCAAATGCTTAAAATACTAGCACTTTGAAACACAGGTCCACAACAAAAAAAGCTAGTATAGGCAAGTCAGAAAATGTACTCAAATGTTGGAAAACCTTTTTGCTGAAATTATGTATGAAAATAGCCATCATCTTCTGTGACAAACTATGCCCCGTTTCCTTCAATTCAGAACATGACAGTTGGTCATATTCCGGACCTAAACCCCATTAATGTTGTAGCAGAACCTGGAACTAGCAGTTCCAGCTCAAAAACCCCCACAAATGTCACAGCTCTGAATGGAGGAGTGGGACAAACACAAATCGCTGTGAGAGACCGATCAATGACTATAGGAAACATTTGGTTACAGTCACCACTGGTGCCAGTGGAATGACCAGTTTGAGTCTAAGGAAGCGATTCTTTTCCCACACAGACACCTCTGGTACTGACCATAACAACATGGGAGTATTAATACATTCTTGCTAGATTAAAAAGAGAAATATCAAGGCTTGACATTAAGCCATAGAAAAGGGTCAGCCAGAATGTAGACTGTATACATCTTTATTTAGCACCAATTACACAGATTGTATGGGCTAAACAAATAGAGCTGCAAGTTGGTAGCTCTTCAAGTCTATTTTCTGTCAAATGACCTCTGTGCATGGTGTGGGTCTGCCCGCAATCTTACCAGTTTGCATTCTGAAACTTCATATTCGGAGAGCTCAAGATAGCAAATGTTATTCCTTCATCAAAAGCTAGTCTGAAGAATGAGTATCCAGGTTGCAATTTATAGCACACACACAAAATCTGCCATAGCGGTTTTCAAAGTATTTCTTTTTGTTTAATAGTTGGGTTTTATTTTATTCAACAGCAGGCAGTGACAGCCAGACTGCTGTAGGCTACCGGACAGAGGAGAGGTGAAATATAGAAGCCCTGTACAGCCATAATTTGGCATAATAAATTATTTTCTCAGTTTCTGGCATTGTCTGTTTACAAGCTTCATGTGTTTAAATTGGTATGTAAAATTTGTTCCAAAATGGTTAAAAAAGCTTACCTGGGTTCGATGTGAAATACTGCTTGTTATTGCAGACATGCAAGTGAATCAAAATACTTTAAGCTTTTGTTTTCGGACAATTATTTAGTGCTATTGGACAAGTAAAAGTCTGAAGTGGCCAAAAGGTTTAACGTCAAGCCCTGAGTAATGACACTGTACTGTAAATTACTAGCTCAAACACCTAATCTGCAAAAACACCAAGCTAACTAGCAGACGATGGGGACATTGCATAATGATTGTGTCGGAGTCCATGTACCAAGGCGCATATTAAACTGTGTTCGATAGGGGCACTGACCGGGTCAAGCAGTGCTGTGCGTACGTCCTCCCCATAGCGGTTCCTCAGACAGGGCCCACAGAATTGACCTTTGCCCCCTGAACACACTCCACTACGACACACCGTCTTGGTGTCCAGAGTCTTCTGTCGACACTGGTGACACGTGCTGCCCTGGAACACACACACACAAAGCTTTAACAACTGGAACGAACAAACACACAAACACCTTTCCTGAGACAAACTGAGTGTGTGTGTGTGTCCCTTACATAGTCCTTGTCCAGAATCTTGTCTTTGGCGCGTTCTGCCACGTTGTCCAGTTCTTCCTCTGTAATGTCATCAACTGATCTTACATGTGTAATCTTCCTCCTCTTGCCGCTGCTTGCCCTCTTCTTCGCACCTCTAGTCAGCTCACCATCCACCTGGCCAGATGCTCAATCAGTTATATCCAAGAAACTTGGGTGTGTGTGTGTGTGTGTGTGTGTGTGTGTGTGTAATGAGTCTCTGTGTCAGACTGCAGTGAGTGTGTACCTCCAGTAGTTTCTTGATGTCGACAGTCCTCAAAGATCTATTTTGTCGCGAGGTGGAGGGACTTTTCTCCTCCACCCCAAACTTCTCGGGTGGTCTGGCCGCACGGGATGGGTTCCTCCTCCCACCTCCCTCTGCTGCCCCGCACACACCCCTTCGCCGAGGCGTCGGCTTCTCACTCACACGCCTCTTCTTCTGGAAAACGACAAGACCCAAAATTGCACCTGAGCCTCACGGTAACCCAAGAAAGTCAGCATGTTTGTGGGTGTGGTTTGGAGCTGGATCCCAGGCCACTGTGTACTGTACTCACTGTGGGAGAAGGCGTGAGTTCAGCCATGTTGGTGAGGTCAGCGAATAGCTTGGCCAACTGGAGGACAACGACAACAAGGGATTAGAAAACACTTCAAAAGAACGCAAATAATGACAAGAGACCAATCCAAGGTGTGTAGGGAGGTACAGTGGAAGGAGACTGGACCACTGTATTAAGTAATTGCATATGAAACGCAACTTTTGTCAACGTTTAGAGGTTGTGTACCATGGCTTTGTTCTCCTGAATGTTCTTTGCCCGTTTATTTAGAACCGGAGACTCGACTTCCATTTTCCCTTCTTCCTCCTCTTTTTTCAGAGGCTCTTTCTGGCCTTGTGTGACTCTCCCCCTGGACACCTGAGACACACCCCTTTTCAGATGCAGCCTGTCATTGGTTCTCCTCTCTGGGGGAGGGGCGGCAGTTGGCTGAGGTTTGTTTGGCGTCTGCCCTTTCTGGGCGGATAGTCTTTTGGTGGGAAACCTGAAGAAAGAACATACCGAATGGAATGAATGATGAGTGGAATGTTCAGAGGCAGTAATGCTGGACAAACTTTCCCTACATCCCCATGAGGCCCCGGGGCAAAGGGAAGAAATGCCCAGCCAGTGGCCGTGTGATTAGCCTGAGGGTCTGCCCGTTGTGAGTTTGACCCTCTGTCTTAAAAATAAAACCAGACGCATCTCCGCATTCACGAGAGGGATTGGTATAAGGCCCTGTGACAGACTAACATTCGATCCGGTACATCAAGATACCTCACGCCACAGAAACAGAAGACAGGATGCGGCTCCTACGTGCACGCGCGCACGCACACGCGCACGCGCACACACACGCACACGCACACGCACCTGAAAGCGACACAGAGACTCCTCCTCTTGTATGTGGCTGGCTCCTCCCCCTCAGAGTAAAACCCAGTGTCCCCATCACTGCCCTCTGCTGATGTCAGGCACTGGAACAGCACAGCGAGGAGAGAGGATGAGACAAAGCATTCCTATACACACACACACACACACACACACACACACACACACACACACACATAGTATTACTGGAAAGAAGTAGTACGGGGGACCCAGGGAAACAGGTCTCTTACCATAGTCTTCGTCTTGCTTCTGGAAGCTCTCTTCTCCTGCTCTTCTTCCTCACTGAAGCCCTCAAACTCCTCTCGCTCACTGTCTGAATGGCTGAACAGACTAACCAACTCAGAGGTCACAAACTTTGAGTTGAAAACCACAGCCTGGGGGGTGGGTGGGGGTATAAATTACTTCAATAGCTTGCCGTGGCAGAATTAAATTGACCAGGATTGTAGTGTCTGTGGTAACTAGGGGGCAGATACCTACCGGCTTCCCAGAATGCACCAAGGCAAGGCTATCCCTGCAGTCATCTGATTCGCTATCACTAGATGCTGACGTGGCAAAACCCAGGAAGTCCTCATCATCACTGGGACTCTCAAATATGGCCGCCAGGGCTCTTGGGGTCTAAGGAAGAGTGAACAAACGATGAATGCACAAATGCAAGTACGTTATTTTGGTGAGTGAGTGTTTCCCAAACTACGGGCTGAGACCCCATTTAGGGTTGCCTGTTGGAAGAGGGGGTCCTGAGAGATATTGTGCTGGTATGTACAAACCCGATTCCAAAAAAGTTGGGACACTGTACAATTGTGAATAAAAACAGAATGCAATGATTGTTTCAAATTTCAATATTTTATTCAGAATACAACATAGATGACATATCAAATGTTAAAACTGAGAAAATTTATCACTGTAAGGGAAAAATAAGTTGATTTTAAATTTCATGGCATCAACACATCTCAAAAAAGTTGGGACAAGGTCATGTTTACCACTGTGTGGCATCCCCTCTTCTTTTTATAACAAACTGCAAATGTCTGGGGAATGAGGAGACAAGTTGCTCAAATTTATGAATAGGAATGTTGTCCCTTTCTTTTCCAATACAGGCTTGTAGTTGCTCAACTGTCTTAGGTCTTCTTTGTCGCACCTTCCTCTTTATGATGCACCAAATGTTTTCTATGGGTGAAAGATCTGGACTGCAGGCTGGCCATTTCAGTACCCGGATCCTTCTTCTATGCAGCCAAGACATTTTAATTGATGCAGTATGTGGTCTGGCATTGTCATGTTGGAAAATGCAAGGTCTTCCCTGAAAGAGACGACGTCTGGATGGGAGCATATGTTGTTCTAGAACTTGGATATAACTGTCAGCATTGATGGTGCCTTTCCAGATGTGTAGGCTGCCCACGCCACACGCACTCATGCAACCCCATACCATCAGAGATGCAGGCTTCTGAACTGAGCGCTGATAACAACTTGGGTTGTCCTTGTCCTCTTTAGTCCGGATGACATGGCGTCCCAGTTTTCCAAAATGAACTTCAAATGCTTATTTATCTGACCACAGAACACTTTTCCACAGTCCATTTTAAATTATCCTTGGCCCAGAGAAAACGCCTGCGCTTCTGGATCCTGTTTAGATACGGCTTCTTTTTTGACCTATAGAGTTTTAGCTGGCAACGGCGAATGGCACGGTGGATTGTGTTCACTGACAATGTTTTCTGGAAGTATTCCTGAGCCCATGTTGTGATTTCCATTACAGTATCATTCCTGTATGTGATGCAGTGCCGTCTGAGGGCCTGAAGATCACAGGCATCCAGTATGGTTTTCCGGCCTTGACCCTTACGCACAGAGATTGTTCCAGATTCTCTGGATGATATTATGCACTGTAGATGATGATAACTTCAAACTCTTTGCAATTTTTCTCTGAGAAACTCCTTTCTGATATTGCTCCACTATTTTTCACCGCAGCATTGGGGGAATTGGTGATCCTCTGCCCATCTTGACTTCTGAGAGACACTGCCACTCTGAGAGGCTCTTTGTATACCCAATCATGTTGCCAATTGATATAATGAGTTGCAAATTGGTCCTCCAGCTGTTCCTTATATGTACATTTAACTTTTCCGGCCTCTTATTGCTACCTGTCCCAACTTTTTTGGAATGTGTAGCTCTCATGAAATCCAAAATGAGGCAATATGTGGCATGACATTATTGTGAATTAAATATAAGTTTGAGATTTGTAAATTATTCCATTCCTTTTTTACTCACAATTTGTAGTGTCCCAACTTTTTTGGAATCAAGTTTGTAGAACCAGGATTACATAAACTTAAACAGCCACAAACATGGTTTTATTAGGGTGCTTCAACTGCAGTTGAAGCATTTTAACAGTAAGCAATATAAAACGTTTTTTTTAAAGATACTTTATACTGCTTGGTCCCATTTTACATTTGGCCAGTAGGAAGAGATTAAATGTTTATAGGACAGTTTAACCTATTTTTTCAGGTCAGAGGTCTGTATTTTGTTTTCTTGGCTGGTATTTCTTGACATGCCCCGTCAGAATCAACGGGAAATACCTGAGGTTCATTTCTTAGGTCCCAGAGGTTTCCCGAGGCCCTTAAGATTAAAATGTAATTCCAAGTCAGTAAAACTATTTTTGTGCGCCAATTAAGAAAGTAAACATTCATTTAATGCAAACGGAAAAGTAATTGAAACAAAAAAGATACATAAATTTGATAAAAGAACAATAAAAGCGTTATGTTAAAAGATAGAGCGTCAGTCTTCTTACGCTGAACTCCCTTAGTACCATCTTACGGTTTCTGGCCAGTTTGTTGTTAAAAGGTGATATTTTGTTTGGGTGGTACTCGGGGCTACGCTCTACCAACTGAGCTACAAGGGCCCACAAAAATAGGTGACCGCGTTGCACTACATATTTTATGCACTCCCAAAATGAATATTTCTGAACATTTCCTCCACCCACAACTGACCAACGGCGTCACACTTTTTAAAGTGAATGCAGAATACTGCAGTGTAAAATGCAAAATAGCTAGCTGTAACATTTTATTTTAGACAGTATTTGTAACATATCTTCCGTTATTAATTATTTATTTTGTTTCAAATGGAGGGGTAAATGTTGAAATTGAGTAGGGTTACCCTACAACCAAGGCCAGTGTACAACAACATATTCTTCAACATATCTGAATCTAAAAGCCGTAGGTCACTAAGAAAAGGAGCAAAAGCATTAAATTATGATTTTCTCTTAACACAATAATGTTGTTATATATAATTACCTATAATACATAATTATAGGTAAGAGCCTAGCAAGCCACCGATACTATATTTGTTTTTGTCCCGAGTGGCCGTAAGACCCTGGACAGGGTTGAACCAGAACTTCATGTAGCCCATAGACATGTTTCGGCTTTTTACCTTAACGGGACGATCTAAATTATTCCGTTTTAAAACTGACTTACCTTGGCTGATAAGAGCATTTTAAGTATTTTGAGATATGGAGTTTTCACTCTGAAGTAGCGACTCACCACAATGAATCGAATGAATGAATGGTTTTGAAAAAAAACACGAGTTCACACATTTCTGTCAAGAAACAGGGGGAGCAATTCCATTTTAACTGTCGTTCAGCTATTTTTCCAGAATTGATAACAAGACTCTCCAAGCGCATACTACTTTTGAATGATGTATGCTGACGTCGTATACGAGAGGGAATTTAGTTGTTTTCAAATTAAATTTTGTTTCCGCTCGAGTTTATATCCTTTGTCCCCTGCGTAAAGAATGGAATCATCCTGCGCTCTTCCCAGTTTCGCGGCAAAATACTGTGGGCGTGACAAAACCGCACTTGTGCTGTGGCCTTTGTTGTTTGAGACAGTCTGCAACAGGCCATGCGTGGAATTGTAGAAAGTTGCATCCGTAAACATTTGGCGCGTCCTTACTATTCAGTTAACCCTTATGACCCCCTCGGGGATTTTTGTCCACGAAGGTGTCCAGAGGGTAGTACATTTGAGCAGGGCACAAGGGTTAACTTTAGATTTCCGATATATGCAGAATTCACTTTGAATGATAGGTGTTTCTCCTGCATTAAAAAGCTGCATACATGTAACGTATTTCTGTGTTCAATCAATACTTAAAATTATGTTGAACCAATCGTACTTTTAGAAGTGAAAGTAAAATGATAACAGTCCTGCCCTCTCCAGGTTCGCGGCAAAAAGACAAAGAGGGCGTGACTGAACTACACTGTCTAGGGAAATTGTTTTGGTGTTACTACGGTTGTGTTGCTGCCTTTTCTATCTGCTGCAGTAAAAGATGCAGTCTGGGACTTTAGCTAATAACAAAGTATTTTTATAAACATAACATTTTCTGCCGAATCTGCGAAATTAACTATGAAATTCCAAGTTTGAAAGTTTTGATGAGATCGATCAGGCACATTGGTGACAACAATTTTCCTGGACCTGTTTAGGCTCAAAAATACACTTTAAGGAATATTGACCAAAACTCAAAGAACATGTAATTAATCTATGGGTGTGTTTTGATTTAAATATATATGTAGACCCACAATTTATAGAAGAGTTGGTTGTGACAACAAAACAGATGCGTGCGACCCAAGGAAAAAACAGGGTGCTACTGGGTAAATTCGACATTTGGTGGGCGAACAATTGTAATTCGGGGCTTTAAAGATGGCGGTCTTCTTTTTGTGACAGCGGAGGGTAGTGCTTTTTTAAACACCTTGTTCACATTCTCCAGCGAAAGCAAAATAGCCCCATGGCATCAAAGACCCACCACTGTATTTAACCGTACAGTTGCGGCCCTGTGCTCAATCGCTCTCCCACTCCGGTCAACGCCTTCTTTCCTATTAGCTCGCTGAGCTAAGAAGTTGTCGAGAACAATGAAAGATGAATTACAAAGCAATGCATCCGTAGATGGTCGTATGCTAGGTAGAGGTAAAAATATGAAACAACTGTTTTGTTCTTATCTTTCCTAATCATCCCTTATTTTTCCTCACTCCCCTTTCCCATTTTCCCATTCTCCTTTCTCTTCGTCCTCTAATACCTCCACTCCTTTATTCTCTCCACCATTTCTTTCCTCCTCCCTTCCCCAGGCCCCTTTCCTCTCCTATATTTGCAGAGACAGTGACCTCTGACAATGTTTAATATGACATAAAACCTATATTTTATTAATTATTTCAAGTAAAACTTTGACGTATAGTAAAACGCTCTTTAGAAAAGACGTGTGGCTTCAGCAGTCGGGGGACATATTGCTCTGTTACTCGTTTCTTTAAAGGTACAGTCCGCAATATGACATCATTTACAGTAGTGCAACAGAAACAATGAGAAAAAAATAATAATAACAGCATCAACAACAGATATGAAATCAAACACGACTGCCACTGTTAGCTGTCCCATTGTGCACCTCTCAACAGGGGGCACAGTTTCAAAAGAGCCAGTAGTGGCATATTTCAATTCTGTTGATGACTTTGCCATAAGCAGTTGCCTCACAGTACATAATGGTGTCATAGTGTGGAATGTATCTTCAGAACATGATAAATAACATCTCAAACATCATAGTAACATCATAATAACATTGTAGTAATAACATTATGCCTATTTACAAGTCAACAATATTACAGTAGTATAAAGCCATTGAGCCACTACGACATGGCACATCATTTCCTGGTTGGTGTAGTACACTACTTTTAACCGGAGCTCCCTCTTCCCTATTGTAGGTTCTGGTCAAAAGCAGTGCGCCACATAGGATGCAATCTGGAGCACCACCGGTAGTCTGGTGTTGCGTCGTGTTGTCGTTGGGTCGGCACATCATGCAAACACATTCAACAATATTCTTTAGAACAGAACCTTACGTTGTTATGACAATGGCAAGAAAACAACAGCAACACCCAGCGCCTCTTCGTCCGTGTGTCTTTTTTCTCTGTCCCCATTTTATGACATCACAGGACAGACGCCACGTCGCCCCATCTCCTGTTTTAAACATTCCAGCCTTTTGGCTTCGACAAGAAACCTTTTGACACACAGTTCAGTATGTTCACACATTTTAACCCATGTCCCGTCTTAATAGTTTAAAATTGTCCTACAAATATCAACAGAGTTTCTTTTCGCTGTGGCAGTCTTACTTGGCATTCAAGACCATTACATTCTACTCCCTTTTAGGAAAACATAAATAATGCAAATATTACAATAAATAGCCATAAATCACTCCAGCTCAGCCCCGGCACACAAGGACAGTGTAGATACAGTTGCGGGTACTTGGCCAGTCAGTTTCAACACACCCAGCCTAAACTGTGACATGCTAGATCATGTGACTGGATTTAAACCCAGAACTTGTGGCTGAGTGAAATCTGTGTAACAGGCGGAAAAATCTCTTCAGTCAGTCAAAATGTCTAATAACACTAGAATAATGTAATACAATGTTATTAACGTCTAATAACAATGTATAATATTCAGATTTTTGTGATCTGGTTTGACCCAGAAATGAGGGTTTTGTGGTTACTATGGATATGTGAAAATCAGTGTATACGTGTGTGTGTGTGGCATCTCTCTCTGGGCATTTGGCACTCATCAACCAGAGAAATGGAACATATACAGTATATATCTACTGTATATCGAATCTCTCCGTATAAACATGTATATTTATACTATTTGTTACCATCTGCTGTCTTTTCACAGGTCCCTTGCTGAGGAGCATGGACCCCGAGACTGACTGCGAACAGAACAACCGTCTCAGAAACCATACAAACTCCACCGAAGAGTAGCTTATCAGCTGTCCTCATGACAGAACAATAACAAATGTCTGTCTGTCTTCTCCTTAGGTTTTTAACCGGTCAAAGTTTGTCCCTGATAGAAAAGAAAATCAGCTTTCGACAGTTGACAATTTTCCATCTGAAAGCTGCCTCAGTGTGCAGCTCTGTGGTTGGCTGGTTGAATCAGTTGTCTGGACAAAGTTTTTCAGAAGTTGTAAATCTGGATTTCACTTTTGAAATCGGAAACAAATGCTTGAAAATGCTTACAAATCAAATAGACAAATTTACCTGAATGGGGACCCCTGTTCTATTAATTTTATTTCTATGTATCTAATCTTATCAGATAGCTGAAATCCTGAGACCACCTTCGAAAAACTGTGCCCTAAATGTTGGTTGGCTGGCTGTAGCAGCATTCAAAATCTGTGAGAGACGGTGGACAGATGGCACCTTTGACAAAAGGAAGCGTCTTTTCTGTTGTTCTGTGGTGGTCAATGGTTCCTTAGGGAGTGTGTGTGTGTGTGTGTGTGTGTCTGTGTTCAGGCGCGTGGCTCTAGTTTATGTGACAATTGGAACAAAGTCTGTTGATTGTCGATGATGTGGAGGTAGTGAACACTCGCTCTGACTTCTGCACTGTCGCTGCCCACCGCCTCGTTACCTAGGAGACAGACAGACATATAGATCAGGTATAGATGTGTGTATAAATGCTAAAAAAAACACACAATACCACAGAGATACACACACATACCTAGTTGGTCGCTTTGGCAGTGACGAATCAGACGCACTGTGTCGGCGATCATGTGCTGAGAGGGCGGGCATTAAAGAGTCAATCACCGTGGTCACAATTAATAAACACAAGACAACTAGAAAAACCCCACTGTTTAACTCACCAATTTCTGAAAGTTGACCAGGTTGTCATGAAAGGTTTTGTTTCCCTCGTGAATAAAGGTGATATCTTTTAGCAGCAGTGGCATGAAGGGTATCTTAGGAGGCTTCATCTTCCTGAAGGCATCTCTGTATGCCTTATGGTTCAAAGATGGGTCCTGTCAAAGCAGAAGAGGTTAGTACCAAGTCAGGATAAGGTTAGGAATGAAAGTCGAGGCTTTAACACTAAGAGGACAGAGCCATGTAGAAGTAGAGCTTATACCTGTACCAGGTATGAACACATACAACTTCTCACCTGAATGCATGTTATTTTTAGTTTTTTTTGGGGGGGGGTGATGTGAAAAGGGTTTTATAAATACATTTGATTGATTAAGCCTTAGGTTAATGTGGAATCTACAGACTGATACACCAACATCCCTGAACTTCTCTTAACTATTTTTCAATCAATATTCCTTAAAACCTATGAGTCTTACTGTGATCAGCTCCAGTTCAGAGAAGATTTTCTTGAATTTCCCAGGAACTTTCTGAAAGTGAACAGAGGTTATAGACCGACTCAGTCCCCAAAAACATTATAAGAGCAATTTGCAACTCAATTGGGAAATAACACCAAAGCTGACACACACTGGAGGGCTTTTAACAGACACACAAACACACACCACACATGCACACCACTCACACATTTTTCTCTACAACTAACCCTGTAAATAGTTTCCCCTAGTGTTTGGGACTGATTTGTTGGGACTGATTTGTTTGGGACCTTGCTGGGACTGATTTGTTCGGGCTGATTTTTTGGGACCTTGCTGGGACTGATTTGTTGGGACCTTGCAGGGACAGATTTTTTGGGAATGATTTGTTGGGACCTTGCAGGGACAGATTTGTTGGGAATGATTTGTTGGGACCTTGCTGGGACTGATTTGTTGGGACCTTGCTGGGACTGATTTGTTGGGACCTTGCTGGGACTGATTTGTTGGGGCTGATTTGTTGGGACCTTGCTGGGACTGATTTGTTGGGACCTTGCTGGGACTGATTTGTTGGGACCTTGCTGGGACTGATTTGTTGGGACCTTGCTGGGACTGATTTGTTGGGACCTTGCTGGGACTGATTTGTTGGGACCTTGCTGGGACTGATTTGTTGGGACCTTGCTGGGACTGATTTGTTGGGACCTTGCTGGGACTGATTTGTTGGGACCTTGCTGGGGCTGATTTGTTGGGGATGATTTGTTGGGACCTTGCTGGGACTGATTTGTTGGGACAGATTTTTTGACAATCTTGGTCCTCACATGTACACAGACCTGGATCACACACACACACACACACACTCTCCTTTACCTCCCAGGTAATGTTAAGTCTGCTGACTGCTGCAGTGTTGAGTCCCATGATGATGGCAAAGGCTGAGTTTAGGTTTCTCTGGGCCTTACAGCTACAAAACACAAAACAGATTGTAGTCACGTGCCACTGTGTGTGTGTGTGTGTGTCACAGTGAGTGTGTGTGAGTGTTATCTTACTGTGCCGCGATCTTGATAAATTTCTTGAGCAGCTGAACTCGTTTGTTAAGTGACGCACACATCAGGACCTCAGACATGACCCACTGCTGGACCTCGTTACAGCGTTGCAACAATACGGACAGCCCCTCCCGGTGGCTGCCTCCAGTACTACAGCTCACTGTGGAATACACCAGCTCTTGCTGCAGGGAGGAAAGGTTGAAGGTTGAATGGGAGTGAAAAAGTGTGTGTGTGTTTTATGAAGAGTGCCTATGTGTGTGTTTTATCTCATTTATGGAGTTGAACAGGGTGTGTGACCCTTTCCCCTCCATTCCCCGTGTTTTACCTCATGTATGGAATTGAAGAGTGTCCAGTCCAGCTGTGTGAGGGCAGCAGCCATGTCCCAGGTGTTGATACCTAGCAACCGCACTGTCCTCCTACTCAGCTCGCTGTCAGTCAGAGGGGCCTGAACACACAAACAGTATCACAATAACTCCCGTTATTACCCCAGTTTACACAATCCCAGTATTCGTAGGTGCCGGTTTCTATGGGCGAATTACCATAATGTGTGTGAGGTCTCTGCGACAGACCATCAGTTTGTTCTGCGTCGCCACCGTCTCAGAATACACACACTGACCCGTCTGTAACACTGTCCTCTCTGCACAGAAGGATGGGAGGGGGTGGCAAAGAGAGAGAAACCAAGCGAGAGGAAGGCTGTTGGTTAACTAGTGTCTGTGTGAATACGTATCCATGTATCGGAGAGTGTGTGTGTGTGTGGAGTGTGTGTGTTCACCTCCAGTAGATGTCTGTGTCACCAGCACCATTTCCTCGTCTGGTCGGTCCATCTTTTGACCCACAATCCTCAGCAGCTCTGCGACGCTCAGCAAAGAGTGTGTGTAAACACACAAGTATGAGTCGGCGCTCACATACACACGACACAGAACTGGAACGCACAAACACACAGGATTAACACACACAATTAATAATAATAATCACGGCATTGTGCGTGCGTGCGTGCGTGCGTGCGCGCATGGGTGTGTTCTCACCCTTCTTGGCGTCAGCCTGTGGGCAACGGAGAAGCAGACTGTTCTCCTTTAAACTGAGCTGCTGGAACATAGGTTTACTCTGGAGAGAGAGAGAGATAGGAGAGAGCAAGGGACAAGGATGGAGAGACAGGAAAGGAGGAGAGAAAGTAATGTATGGAGAGAAAAAAAGATGTATGGACGAAGAGATCGAGGCAGTTGGATATAAACCATTAGGATGTTTTTTTTCACTTGGCTGTGAGCGATCATTTTGCTCCACCAACCTCCCCCACCTTCTCCTCCCCCAGTTCCATCCTTCTTACCTTTTGCTGTGGAGGACATTCATCAACCGTGCTGAAACACAAACAGAAGAAGAAATAAAAACAAGGTGGAGGGAATGGGTAGTTACCCCAGGACGTGTGCACACTTTGTAGTGTTATCTGGAAGTATTACTGGTTTAATTAGGATTTTTCTGTCATCGATCTACCTAAAGTATAACAGTATCGATTTCGGTAAAAAAGTATGTTATCTTTCTTAATTAAATACAAATAAAAATTAAAACTTGCATAGTTATCTACCACTTTGCTATGGCACATATTAGTTGTGGTGAAGTCAAGTGTTGTACATGCAGTGTTAAAAGAAAATAATCCAAACAGACTGCAATCCATTATACTTCCATAATTTAACGCAAAAACATTTGAAAAAATCCTTAGGGGGTGAATACTTAAATAATCTACATTAAAACTCAATATTGTTCATAAAGAAAGATGGCCTTAACAACAGTGGACATTAATTCAAATAAAACTTAGCAAAACAAGGTTTTTATATCAAGTAGGCTGGGGCCTTTTTATGCACCTTTGCTATGAAAGCTTCCACTTCCTCTATCCTCCAGACAAAGACACACAAACGTCTTATACAAACAATGGGATCATTGTGCTGTACACAGACAACACATGCACACACAATGCATGCAACCCACATGCACACACACTCACTGTCTGCGTCGTAGAAGCTTCTGGAACTCCTTCATGTCTTTCTCCAGAGATGGAAATTCATAAAGATCCTCTAACACACACCTAGAGAGAGTCTGAGACACACCCACCCACACACACACACACACACAGAATGTTCACTGTCCTTTCCTGCCTGTTACTAAGTAACTATCATTTGAGTTACACAAGATGCCCATGACAACCCTCACAGCCTGGTTACCATAGTTATACAGCACAGAGCAACAGAGGGGGCAGGTTACAGCAGGACAACTGATCAGTGAGCAGTGGGTAACGGCCCATTAGGGGAGGAGTTCCACATATAACTACTTGATTTCTTTTGTTTTTCAAATTTTTTCTAAAAACAAATTATAATAAAAGTGTGGTACATTTTTTCAACTGTGTTGTTTAAAAAGTATTGTTAAAAGCTTTTCACTTACCTACTACTACTCTAACAGAAACTCTGGGTGTTATATCAACTGCTTGCCTATGGGGAGGGCTGCACCAATGAGAGGCTAGGGATTTCAACACATGCTTTTTACAGCACAGTGTTAATGGACAACTTTGGGTCATTAAAATTAGAAGATAGTTGTCTAAGTGAGGTATTATCTAGATTGCGCCATAATGCGAACAATATTGTCATTCAGTCACCGTCACCATGGCAATAACACAGGGCTAGAAAAAAGTGATCGGACAATATAAACAGTACACCTGCATCAAAGAAGCTGCAGAATCAAATTACTGAGCTCAGAGGTAAGCAATATACTAATAACTTAGAAACATCTACTTGTTAATGGAATGAAAAAAAGCATGGCTGTGTAGCTGCATACTTTGGGAATATACTTGAAGCTAAGCTAACTATTAGTAAAGCTGTTAGCCAATGCTAACTAAGCACACAGCTAGACTGCTCGGGAAAACATTTTCATGAGTTAAGTGTCTTTATTGTACTGCAGTCATGATGCGAGTACCAGCCTGACCCTCGTCTGATCACTTGTGACAGCCTATAGCCTAATTCATAATTGTACTTATTTGAGCAATAACTGATTGAAGTCCCATGAAGAAGGAAGCAAAAGGGCTGTTGATATGAATAGGTTGTCGCGATTTGGAACCGACCCTACTACCCAGCTAATCAGAAGCCACACCGTGAGCGTGTGTGTGTGTGTGTGTCTGTATGTGTCTGTGTATATTTGCAGTGATGTTATTTTCCCTGTACATGACAGTAGCACATTCATTCACAGGTTCTGTATATGAGCTATCGTACCCGCACCTGCACAACAATAAAGAGCCTGTCCTACCTTCATGAACGTCTTGATGTGCTCGTCCTCTCGGAGGAAGTCCTTATATAGACGTGTCCAGTGCGAGACCAGATGTAATACCTTCCTCTTCCTATAGAGGGCCTCCTTTCCCTCCTCCGGAGCCTGGCCCTGGCTACATACACGCTTACTGCTGTAGGTGGAACATGTTGAGGATAACTTACTGTATATACATGTACCGAAAACACTACAGACATACAAACACAAAACACATTACATACACTAGGACAATGAGACACGCTAACAGACCCACACACAGCGGTGTGTAAAGGATATTGTCCAAGCAGAGCCTGACAGAGGTCAGTGGTCGTCATGAACACCAGGTATGTCAACAGGAAGTCATCCAGCAGCAGCTCTGAAACAAGAAAAGCATCACAGGGCACAGATGTAACTGACCAGACAGTGAGAGGGAGAACGAGGTTAAACTACTGTAGAGCAGGAGCAGCTCTCCATTTGGACCGGACCTGTGCCTCCTCCAGCACCATCCCCAGACGGAGATCCCCGCCGACCCCCACAAGGCAGAGAGGTCCGCAAGCTCTGGGGGCCCAGGCACCCCTCAACTCAAACCATGTCCACCATGGTGTGAATGAGATGCGCCAAACACACGATGATGCGCATTTCGTTTAGACAGTGTCTCCATTGTACCGGGTGGCAGGACATAGATTCTCTTTTTTATGTAACTGACATAAGAGGTACAAATTGACCAAAGTTTGCAGAACATATCTGTTAGGCAAAATATACAACAATGCAGAATCACAACAGCAGGATTTGCTGTGAGAAAGGAACCAGTACAGCACAAACAACACAACCAATAATTGTCTGTCTATACATCTGCCCTGCCATTCATACGTAAACTATTTGCAAATGTGTACAACACGATAAAAAGGATAATAATATGCTATTATATTTATCTATTAACACTTTGTGGATTATTTCTTTTTACCTTCTGTCACTATTCGTAGTAAATTTAGTACATAAATTAACACTCTTTCCAGTTCAATGGCGCACCTCTGAATGAATTAAGGAGGCTGTGACCAGAACAGGTAGAAGGACTGTCAAGTGACTAGCCCCTAACAACCAGCTGACCTCAGAACACCGAAAAGTGGCCCAGTCCCAGAGCTCACTTACAGAGCTAGTTTATGACGCCCCAGTTCCTCTGGTACTGTCGGGGGGGGGGATGGGTTTAGTGAGATTTAATTACAGTCCTGTCCAAATTCCAGCTCTGTTAGTGCAGTTTTATCAGGGAGGACAATGCCACCCTATGTTCAAAGTGACTGCCCTAAGCAAGGTTTTGCACAGAATCACTGATCTACAAATCATTGCCACTTCTACATTATCAAGGGCAATACATATGCAGACCACACAGCCCAAGAAGTTCTGGTTCTGGATGGATGGAAATTATGGAGGACTAGAAAGGATCCTAGAGATAATGAACTAACCAGCTATCTGACATTTAGATAAAGGACAGATTTATTTTTTATAAAACACCACTTTAAATGACAAGTCTGTTTAGCTGTTTTCTTACCCTTCCCCTCTTTCACTTCTTTCTGCTCTTCCTCCCTCCCCCTACCCTCCCTCCCCCCCACCGCTCTTCCTCTTTCGGTCCCATCTTCCCCACTCCTTTCAACCCTTCTTTCGTTCTCACAGCATTACCAAATCTCCTCTACTCCTCCAATGTCATCTTCAATGCACCCTCTATACTAATGCACATGAGTGAGCAGCAAGCGGACACACACACACACACACGCGCGCTCACACACACGCGCGCTCACACACACGCGCGCTCACACACACGCGCGCTCACACACACGCGCGCTCACACACACGCGCGCTCACACACACGCGCGCTCACACACACGCGCGCTCACACACACGCGCGCTGATAACTGAATAACATTCAGCTCCGACCTTGGATGTTTTTATTCTCAGAGAGAAAGAGAAAAAAGTGGAAAGAGAAAACTGTCAGTAAACAAAGAGCAGCACTGGTGGAGCATCTGACCAGGAAACAAAGGTTGCTAGGTTAAATCCCAACCTGACAAGGTAGAAATCTGTTGTTCTGTCCCTGAGCAATTTGCTTAAACTTGTGGTGGATTTCTGGCTAATTTTGTGGAAAACGGATGGCAAACAATTTCATTTTAATCATTTAGCAAAAGTGACTTAGTTAAGTACAGGGACGTTTTTCCCCAGAGCAATGTCGGGTGAAGTACCTCATCCAGGGACACAATGACCACTGGCCCAGTCGGGATTCAAACCAGGAACCTTCCCATTACAAGCCTGACTTCCTAACCACTGACACCGAACTGATTCGTAATCTATTTTCTTGCTGCTAGATGACGGCACTACTTGCAACTTGTGGCGAACCAGCAGTGAACAACTTTGCCGGTACTTCTCATTATTGCTCAAATGTTGCTTGAAGTTTGCCACTAATGGCCAACATTGGCAAACACTTTTTGGAAAACTAAACTGTTTGCTGCAAATCAGCCACAAGTTTACTGCAAACATTTCGTAAAAATTTTCCCTTACAAAATCTACTAACCCTCGTACTCTTACATTTACTGTAACCCTAACCTTAACCCTTACCTTAAACCTTCTAACCCTAACCTAAGCAATCAATTGCATATGATTACAGACAACAAAGTTTGTAGATAGTAATACTATATGTAAAACATCTACAGATGGAAATTGGGATTGGGAATTAAGTGAAAACCAAATTACATTTACATAATATGGAAATACAATTTCCCATTCACACTAGAAACATGAAACTCTCGCTGTATCAGAGGTACGCCATGAGGCGCAACACAGGCGCGCGTAGCACGTTGGCGAGACCTCTGACCTGGAAGGAGTATTTCTCTGGTGCATTATCTGGAAACAAGTCTCGTTCATCTAAATAAAACTATCATAGTGTGGAAGTGCTCAATGGCAGCCTCCCTCACCGTTCCAATTTAGATTGGTAAGTGTTAAATATGGCAGTCAATTTACAACTTCCAAAACATCACTGATTATATTTAGAAGGTCTGTGGACCTATAATTGGAGCATTTCTCATTGCAGCACAGCAATTAGTGCATTTGGGTTTTATCCCTTCATCACATTGGTTTTCCCCATAGGCTTAGATTCACAGGTATCCATCAGGCATACAGTATTTCAGGATGCTCAGGACAACAGAGCTTCACCGTACATTTGAATTCCCTGTATACACTGCCCTGATACACTTTAAACTTTCACAATTGTTCTTTAAAATGTTTTGCCCAGATTCTGGCATCAGCTACCAACGTCACAGGTGACCTCAGGGCCAAAGACTCTGCTACCCAAGATGGACTTCATTCAGCAAGTGAAGCCACCATAATGTGCCTGACTGACCACAGGCTGACACATTTAGAGAACTCACATAACTCGGCCCTCAGTCTACAACACATGCCCAGACGTGGAGGGTGTACTCGGCACCGAACCATTCCGTGTTCCCACTACACAGACGTCAACATGATCAAAAACAACACTCATCCCCAGAGATAATGACTGAGAGAGAAATGGAAGAAAAGCAAAGAAGAAAGTCTGAAAGTAAAATGAGTAGATGTGCTGTGACATGTTGTTGCATTCCTAGAGATGGGGGAGAGGGAGTGGTGCACACAAACACACTCATTAGCTTCTTCAGTGGAGATTTAAAACAGTTTAATGAAGCAAATGTAGATCGTTGGTGGATCCTACAATAACCAGGATTCTCTTCTGTGAAGGTGTTTAGTCAACAGACTCTGGTGTGTGGGTGTGTGGGTGTGTGTGTAGTCATCAGACTCTGGTGTGTGGGTGTGTGTGTGTGTGTGTATTCATCAGACTCTGGGAAAGTGTGCGTGTGTGTGTGTGTGTGTAGTACTCACCAGACTCTCTGCTCTCCGGTGCTTCTCTCTGATCGTCCAGTCGTAGGTCACTCAGCAGATGTTCAAGAATCTTCAGTGGCGTGCCAGACACCACCACATACCTACACAGACAGACAGACAGGTTATGCATACCTACACAGACAGACAGGTTATGCATACCTACACAGACAGACAGGTTATGCATACCTACACAGGCAGACAGGTAGACAGACAGGTTACACATGCCAACACAGGCAGACAAACAGACATGCATGTTAAACATACCTATACAAACAAACACACAAAAAAACATGAACTCCTGCACACCTCCCTGAAGCACAGGAGGAGGAGCAGGAGTAGTATTCTTCAGAGCTGCTATCTCTCCTCTTTTCTTGTTCACTCTCGTCTCCTTCCTCATCCTCATCAATATAAGGTAGACTACTCCAGTCCTCCTCCTCATCATCATCATCAATGTAACGCAGGTAGGGTACATCGAAGGTCAGGACAGAACTGCTACTACAACTACTGTGACTACTAATACCATCCTCTTCCTCATCATCTCCACCCTCTTCATCTTTCTCAGCATCTACTAGTGTGGCAGCTCTCTGGTCCATTCCAATTTCTCCAGAGGATCCACTCTCCACAGTGCAACGTGCCCATCCAGGGTGCCCTGCCCTGGGCTGATGAGTCAGCTTGCTACCCCTGTAGCTCCACAGATAGTCTCTACAGTAGCGCAACCCCAAAAGGCCTCCCTTCTCCCTGCCTAACACCAGAGACACTCCCACAATCACAACCCAATGCGCACACACACACACACACACACTCTTTAGAAAGCGCAAATACACACTATAGGCAGCAAACAGTCTTGCTTTCTTTTGCTTCAAGACAAGAAAACCATTCTCTCTCCCTTGTTCTCTCTTCCTCTCTCTCTCCCTATCTCAGTCTTTGTCTCTGCCTGTCGCTTAAACACTTATTAAAAGATAGTGCACACACACAAACCTACACTAGGACACACACACAGTATGTCTTGGTAAGCCAGCAGCTGGAGTGTGGAAGGTTTGACCTGAGGCAGTGGGCGTGGGAGATGACCGGGACATACCTAACAGGGTTAGACCACGGGGTTAGGGTTAGACCATCAGGGTTAGGGTTAGACCATGGGGGTTAGACCATCAGGGTTAGACCATCAGGGTTAGACCATCAGGGTTAGACCATCAGGGGTTAGACCATCAGGGGTTAGACCATCAGGGGTTAGGGTTAGACCATCGGGGTTAGGATTAGACCATCGGGGGTTAGGATTAGACCATCGGGGTTAGGGTTAGACCATCGGGGGTTAGGGTTAGACCATCGGGGTTAGGGTTAGACCATCGGGGTTAGGGTTAGACCATCGGGGTTAGGGTTAGACCATCGGGGTTAGGGTTAGACCATCGGGGTTAGGGTTAGACCATTGGGTTAAGACCATCGGACCAGTAGTCTCTTAGACCAGGTCATACACATGACGACATTTGGAGGCATGGCCTTACAAGATCTGACAAGTAACCTCCGCGCTGTTAGAGCAAAGTTGAAAGTCTCTTGTTCTGCCCTTGAGCGAGACAGTTAACCCAAATTGCTCCCCATGCATACAACTTAAAGGGGGCTGGGTCAAAAGCAAATGTTACAAAGAACGCAATCATTTCAAAAACACTCTTTTTATAGTTACATACAAAGCCTGAGATGGAGAAAGACAGAAAAAGAGAGAAGCAGGATACTGACCTCTTCTCTCCATCCTCTTCTCTGGCTCCGTCCCCAGGTGGTGAGGTGGCAGGGTTTGGTGAAGATGTCACTGATGATGGCACCCTCTGTAACACAAGGACATCCCGCCCTCTTTCCTTAAGACACACCCTCCCTAGTGCCTCTCCCTGAGGAATATAGAGAGAAAGAGACAGGAGGGAATGGAGAGAGAGATAATAACAGTATATTGGTATCAGGTCTTTGAGCTCAGTTGCTCCAGCATTGTGCTCACAAAACCATGGTTGTGGGTTGGATTCCATTGAACGGCATGTCTTCTACATGTCAAATGTGCTGTTGGTATAGACTCATTAAACAAGAGGACAATGTGTGTTGTACAATAAGTTGATCAGATAATACATCTACTACTACTGTAGCGCCTGGGGCAGGCACATAGACACACCCACCCACAAACGTGTACTTCTATCCTTGTGGGGACCACAACAACCGAAAACTCTAGGTTCCCTAACCATAACCTCAATAACCTTACATTTATATCTAAACTTGACTGGGCCATCAGCCCAACCCTAAACGCTATGCCGGAAATTGACTTGGTCCTCCTGGGGATCAGCAAAAGGTCCTAATAAGTGCACGTTTTACCATCCTTGTTAGGAATTCTGTTCTTAGTTTTATCTGTTAAATCAAAACACACGTGCGCACGTTCACACGCACACACTCCCCTTCAATCAAGTTTCTGTGAGCTGCAGATGAAAACAACTCTTTGATATTTGATACAGGGCTACCCCTTCCTATTCAAGTGGAAAGCGCACAACAAACACACACACATGCACACACACGCGCACAGTTAGCATCTGTCCCTGTATGGCCAAAACTATACAATACACCCAGGCTGTGCGATCTGTCTGATGACTCATGTGTTAATGGCTACCTGACCAGGTGCTCGGCTGATGATATCTGATCCTCTCACCAGGTGTCATTCCCACATCCGCTCTTAAAAAAAGTTCAACATTAAGTTAGGTGGTTCCTCACCCTGAAAACTGTCTATGAGGCCAGACAGACTTTAATTCACGGTCCAGTTTTCTTTAAAAAGTCATAATAAACGTCAGATAACTTTTGTCACTGGTGGTCAAGTCTGAATGACAGTACATATTTGCCATTATGTTAATTTAGTGAGCCCACCTTTGGGCTGTCCTGCCCCTATTCGCCCAATTCTTGTTTAGGTTCCACCTCCAAAGATGCGAGTGGCTAATACATATTCATAAAATATGGGTGGGAACATGTTGGTGTCCATGACAACAACAACCCACATATCCTTAATAGTAGAGGGGACTCAGTAGTTCAGGGTTGATATTTGTCTGACTGAAAATTCTATTTAAACTGTGTTGAGTTCCAGACGTCCTTGTTATTTAGACATGCAAAAATATATTATCAAATAGGTTGTCCTTAATTGTTTCTGTTATGACTGCAGCTAACTAGCTAGCCCTCTGTACTGCATCATATTTAATCACAGATGCACAGAAATACTACAGAAATAGAGTATAAAATAAATGCTCCGGTAATAATAGCCCTTCAGCCCTTGCATATACACATTAAACACAGCAGAACAGCCAGCGTACAAGTGGAAAATCATGTGGATATTATATCATAGGAAAAGACAGCATTTTAAAGGAGAATCTAAAATTATGACCTCTAAAATCAATGTACGGGTAAGCTCTGGGGTCTTTCGGGTAGAAAAAGTGAATTCCAAGGTGATTTGGCCATGAAGATATAATCCCATTAGTTTCATTAGATTTTTTGCTAGCAGTGGCTAAAGTTAGCTGAATTTTGAAATTACTGTTTAAAGAAAACTAACCATTGTATATAGTTGCTCTTTGTTCAATAGACTGCTTTCAGGATGAGATGCCATCTAATATCAAGTCCAAATTAATGTGAAAGACATAGCGAGACGGTATTCCCGAGCAAGATGACCGCAGTAGGAATCAGACTAGTTACACAAACTCTACAGTTCATAGAGCTTCACCCAATCCAGAACCGCTGTTTATGGGCCAGACCTGTGTGTGTGTGTGTGTGTGTGTGTGCGCGCGTGCGTGTTGACGTCCAGATCAGATGTGATGTTATATAACTTTATGACAACACCTCATTTCAACAACAGCACCCTAGAGGATACTGGGAAACATTCTGTGATGTTCCTGATAAAACAACGTTTATCTTACTGCAAAAAACACATTCTCTCCAAAATGAAAACATGTTACCCCTTTATAGGCACTCCCAAAACCAGACACTCAGGGGAATCACTGCAGCGGCACACAAACACTCAACAACATCCATGTAGTCTGAGAAAGTATGAAAGAGAAAACAGAGTTTAGAGATTTTATGACCTTAAAAGAAAATAAATGGTCTGAAGGTTATGTAGCTGAGGGATATGCTTCAACTAGTGTTCCCCTAGTGGACTGTGTAAGTACTGCAGGTCTAGATTTTTTCTAGATGGTTTTTAGTAATAACAGTTAGTACCAACTTTGTTGGTAAATGCTGATGGGCCTGTATTGATTACTTTCACTAAGAAAAATGATTCTGCATGATATTTTATTATAATTCCATAGCCCATGAAAGGAGGTCCCCAAGACATTAGGACAGTGATTTGGTGGTACTGGAACAGAAAAGCTCTGGGAAAAGGACTGGGACACAGACGAGAGAAAAGGAAAGGTGAGGACGCCATCTGTCAAATACACACATTGTAAAACAGTGACGCAAAGCTAGAGCTGAAAGGAAAGGAGGGCCTCATGGAAAGGCTACAGGAAGCACTCTCTGTTCCCTTCCTGTTCCTTAACCAACAGCTGTGTGTGTGTGTGTGTGTGCGCTTTCACGTCTTTTCCAAGAACAAGGCACACCTATCACAATGCAGCATCAATATATAAAAGGAGATTGAAGGCTGAATGATGGTTGAGGAAAACATTAAGAAAATTACGTGCGCATGTTGCGCGCGCGCGCACACACACACACACACACACACACACACACACACACACACACACACACACACACACACACACACACACACACACACACACACACACACACACACACACACACACACACACACACACACACACACACGCTGTTTAGACTTGTACTAAACGTGTAACAGTTGGCCAACTGATGTTATGTGGGGCGGTCTCCCTCACAAAACCTGTGATTCCTCATAACAAATCACACCACAATATTGCATTGTGGGTCCAAATAGAGGCAACAAATGCTTGTTGGTCAGATTGTCTGTGAGTGTGAGTGTGTGTGTGTGGGTGGGTGTGTGTGTGGGTATGTGTGTCTCTACTCACAGTGGGGTTACGGTGGCCTGGGACCCGATAGTTCTGGTTCTGGAGAAGTCTGCAGCCGTCCTTGGCCAGTCTCTGAACCAGCTCCAGTCGTGTCAGCTCCTCTCGTCCGCACACACCGTCCGGCCGAACACACACATTGCCCACGTCGCCGCGGAGCGAACACACCCCCCCCAACTGCAGAGCGGGCGGCAACGAGAACAAGTAACTTAACCCACAGCCCAGCGACATCCCCAGGTCACAAGGTTGAGTTCAGAGGTTAAAGGTAAGTGACACCCCCCAAAATAAAAATCTCTGTTGGGTTCAATCTACCCCACTCTCACTGTCAGTCAGTCTGTCTGTTGTTTTCTGTTAACCAAAGAGAAAAGTACTACTTCACCAAGTCTCTTTTCATGTTCTCTTGGCAGCCTCAATCTATCTGAACTTAATCGGTCTGTTCTTCAGGCAGTAATGCAGCCTCTTCCCAAGCGGAGGGCTGCCGAGAGGAACACTGGGTCTGGCGGTGTGTTTTGATTGGCCAGAGGGGAAGGGAGAGGGTGTGTTAAGGAGAGAGACCGAGAGCGATAAAGGAATAATAACTGAAAGTAAGCAATAGAGAGAAAGTGAGAGTGAGAAAGAGAGAGAGAGATTGAGAGAGAAGGAGAGGGGGAACAGAAGTGAAAGGCCAAGGTAGGAGAGTAGATATTAAACAGCACAATCGAGGGGAGGACATTCTCTTCTCAATATTCTCCTCATTCCTTTCAGATTCTCCGTCTTTTTACAGAGTGTTGTGATTTTGCGGGTCCAGGTTATAGCAGTCTTCTGGAAGGGTCAACACACCTCACATGTAAAGATCTATGTGCGAGCACTTGAGGGGGAGGAGTCAGATGTTTGCAGTAGTGGTAGACCAGGTGATGGGAGGGGGCAGTGAGAGGTTACATGGGCAGTGAGAGGGTAACAACGGGGGCACTGAGAGGGGACAGTGAGAGGGGACAGTGAGAGGGGGCGGGTTAGTGAGAGGGGGCGGGGACAGTGAGAGGGGGCTGGTGTGGTCCCTGGGGTCCTGGTGGTAGAGTGATAGTATCATCAGTAGCAGTGAGACTGTTTATTTATGTTGCAGTTTACAGTGTGTGTGTGTGTGTGTGTGTGTGTGTGTTGGGGGGGGGGGTCATGTGAGTGGAACTATCCCACGGTGCCCACCACCGTTTACTAGGAAAACAACCCTGATAACAACACACCCTATCAGACACAGAACTCCGTCCTATGTGTCCCCTCTTCCACTTCCTCAGGACATAAAGAGCAGGGAGGTCAACACAGGGTCCTCCGGAAGTATCGGCCCAGCGAAGCTTTTTGTCGGTTTCACATTTCCCAGCGTGATAATGGCTTCCTGGGTTGTCCATGAGACCGCTGAACCTCAGGTTAACAGGTGCCACTACAGACTCCAAGTGGAAAGCCTAGAATCAATACTAGGCATTGACAGCACTTACACCTGCATGATGCCCATATATGGCTCCCCAATGGAGACCTGGGTTCAATACCCGTCTCCACCCTTCTCCTCAGTGTCTCCACCCTTCTCCTCTGTGTCCACTTCACCAGTCTGCCTATGATTCCTACGGTCAATCCAAGCCGTACAAAGAATAAGTATGGAGAGTGACAGTCCATAACTCATTCCTTTTCCACTCAATATTTAAGACCCTAAAATCTGACAATTTGTATTTCAACCTCATAGTATTTGCAATTTTGAAGTAATATGTTGAAGTATACAGACACAGAAAAACACAGACACACAGGGAATATACACTCACCTAAAGGATTATTAGGAACACCTGTTCAATTTCTCATTAATGCAATTATCTAATCAACCAATCACATGGCAGTTGCTTCAATGCATTTAGGGGTGTGGTCCTGGTCAAGGCAATCACCTGAACTCCAAACTGAATGTCAGAATGGGAAAGAAAGGTGATTTAAGCAATTTTGAGCGTGGCATCGTTGTTGGTGCCAGGCGAGCTGGTCTGAGTATTTCACAATCTGCTCAGTTACTGGGATTTTCACGCACAACCATTTCTAGGGTTTACAAAGAATGGTGTGAAAAGGGAAAAACATCCAGTATGCGGCAGTCCTGTGGGCGAAAATGCCTTGTTGATGCTAGAGGTCAGAGGAGAATGGGCCGACTGATTCAAGCTGATATAAGAGCAACTTTGACTGAAATAACCACTCGTAACAACCGAGGTATGCAGCAAAGCATTTGTGAAGCCACAACACGCACAACCTTGAGGCGGATGGGCTACAACAGCAGAAGACCCCACCGGGTACCACTCATCTCCTCTACAAATAGGAAAAAGAGGCTACAATTTGCACGAGCTCACCAAAATTGGACAGTTGAAGACTGGAACAATGTTGCCTGGTCTGATGAGTCTCGATTTCTGTTGAGACATTCAGATGGTAGAGTTAGAAATTGGCGTAAACAGAATGAGAACATGGATCCATCATGCCTTGTTACCACTGTGCAGGCTGGTGGTGGTGGTGTAATGGTGTGGGGGATGTTTTCTTGGCACACTTTAGGCCCCTTAGTGCCAATTGGGCATCGTTTAAATGCCACAGCCTACCTGAGCATTGTTTCTGACCATGTCCATCCCTTTATGACCACCATGTACCCATCCTCTGATGGCTACTTCCAGCAGGATAATGCACCATGTCACAAAGCTCGAATCATTTCAAATTGGTTTCTTGAACATGACAATGAGTTCACTGTACTGAAATGGCCCCCACAGTCACCAGATCTCAACCCAATAGAGCATCTTTGGGATGTGGTGGAACGGGAGCTTCGTGCCCTGGATGTGCATCCCACAAATCTCCATCAACTGCAAGATGCTATCCGATCAATATGGGCCAACATTTCTAAAGAATGCTTTCAGCACCTTGTTGAATCAATGCCACGTAGAATTAAGGCAGTTCTGAAGGCAAAAGGGGGTCAAACACAGTATTAGTATGGTGTTCCTAATAATCCTTTAGGTGAGTGTATGATTGAAGCAATGTAAAAGGTATATTCTGTACAAAGATGAACACCATCCCCTCTTCACTTGTGGGTGAACAGTGTGTGTCTGTCTGTCAGTCAGTCCGTCTGTCTGACTTACCCTGGCGTTGTCTTCACTGGGTGTGGGTGTGTCTCGAGGGGAGGAGTCTGTTGACTCAGAACCACCCTGTTCTGCCACTGTAACCATTGACAACACAGTATGTTAGTTTCCTGTAAGGGGTTAATGAAATAGCATTACTATTTAATAAGTCAAAACTGCAGAGGAGTGGCAGGACATCTTGTAGAGGCACACATTGTAGTAATGCACATTGGCACGCACACACACACACACACACACACACACACACACACACACACTAAGCTAACTCACTGGCTTTGCGAGCCTTGTTGGCGAGAGCAGCAGCCAACTCATTCTGCACCTGAGGGGAGAGGACAGTCAGTGTGGTAGCTCATTAAATGCAAACATGCGCTCACACGTGCACGCACACACACGCACATACCGTGGAGGTGAGTCTTTCTAGTGCTTTCATCTGGAGAAAGCTGTCCCCACATACATCTCTGTTCCCCTCCAAGTCTTCTTCAGACCTGTAACACACACACACACACACAAAATTGTTGGTCTTCTTCTCACATGTTCTGTCTCTAAGTCTCTCTGCATGACCATCTTTACTGGTTTTTCTCCTTTATTAGTATCTGTTTATTGGTTTCTGTGTTGTCTTTTCACTGGTCCCTCATCTTGTCACTCTACTGGTCTATGTTGGTTTCTCTACTGGTAACTCTGTGTTGATCTCTCTACAGTTATTGTTCCACTGGGATCTTTGTCATTCTCTCTACGTGTTGCTATGTGACGATCTCTATATCAATCTCTCTATGTTGGTCTCTCTGTGTGGGTCTCTATCAACTGGTCACTCTGCTGTTCTCAATCTACTGGTCTCTGTTGTTCTCCCTAATGGTCTCGATCTACTGGTCCCTCTGTGTAGGTCCCTTTACTGGTCTCTCTGTGATTGTCACTCTGTTGGTTTCTCTTTACTGGTATCTCCATGTTAGTCTATCTACTGCTCCCTCTGTGTTGGTCATTACTTTTATTGCTATACTACTCTCTGTGTCAATATCTTTTTGGGCTTCATTGTGAAGACCACTATTTTAGATCAGATTTAACTTTATTGTCAATGAACTGTGTGTGTACAGTACAATGAAATGCAGGTAGCATCTAACCAGAAGTGCAAATAGAAGAGGGCAGGAAATGTACGAGTATTGTGTATAGTGTATGTTACAAGTGGAATGTGTAGATGTACAATGAAGGCATATACAGTACAAATATCAATTCAAAATGTGCAATGAAGGCAAGAAGGGGGGGGTAATGTACATGCTTGATCTCTCTGTGCTGGTCTCTCTACTGGTCTCTGGATTAGTCACTCTGCTGGTTACTCTTTACTGGTCTCTCTGTGTTATTCTCTGAAATGGTCTCTCCGGCTTGGTCACTACTGGTATTGTTCTACTGGTTTCTTTTCTGGTTTCTTTGCAGCAATCGCTATTTTGATCTCTCTATGTTGGTCTCCATGTGCTGGTCTCTCCAAGTCTTTAGCGCAAAGAACGGGATACCTGTGGCATCACGTTGTTCCACTGCTGCAGAGTCATACCTTTTGAGAGTTTGGCCAATATGTCCGGAGGGTCAGAGGGCACCACTTAGAGTCCTCCTCATAAGCGTTGCCAACGCGATACATTTTCACGTTTATCTTGTGCAAATTTTTCCTGGTAGTTTTCAAACCTACGAAGGTATATAACGTATATGGCATTGAGGTAAACCGCAGACAAATAATTAAGGGTGTTTTTGGATCCCCTATTCCATTTATTGTAAAATGTCTTTTTTTCTCTCATTTAATGTACTCATATATACATTTCCTTAAAGCAACTTCACAGCAAAAATCTCAGGTGACAACAACTGACAACCCTGTATCTATAGAGCCCATTTCAACCAGAACCAAAATGTATTTGACTTGTAATTAAAGATTTCTGCAACCGTAATGTCTAGTAATTGTATAAATCCTCTATCAGGTTTGCCTATTTCTCTAATTCAAGCAAGTTCTTGAATACGTAAAACGACAAATGTATTGTATGTTAAATTCTTAGGTGGATTCCTTTCACGCTCCTTTTCACAATGTTTAGACTTGATTGAACTACTTCCTGGTTGATGCCAACTTACTCTGTTATACCAAAAACAGGAAGTACCAGAACACTGAAACCTCTGATCACAGGCCTCTTGTTCTCACTGAGACTGGGTGACATTGTGCTTTTGAAGAGGCTATGGAGGTTTAATACTTAGTGCTGCACGGAAATGGTGATCTGTGAACATAAGTCAGAATTATAGTTTTCTTTTAAACTAACAAAGTGAACTCCCTGTCTTCACTGTAAATCCTTAGGGCTTATTTCAGGGGCTGTATCATATCCTTACAGGCACTCAAAAAGAAACAAAACAGGGCAGAACTAGTAGAACTGGAAGGACAAATTCACTAACTGGATAGGGTAAATGCTCATTCAACTATAAAGAAATCAAAAGAAAAAACCTGCCTTAAATAATGAAATACAATCGCATTCTCTTAGCTGAAATATGGCAGATTCTGTCAGTTGTATAAATCCCCGTATGCAGATGTGAATCCTCTAAACCTGGAGAATGTTCTGGAGGATTGTATTCTCCCCTCCATGAATCGAAAGGATTGTGACTTCTCAGTATCACACTCACGGCAATCAGAGATACAGTTAAAACCCTAAAAAGTGCCTAGACCCCCTCGGACCAGAAGGATTCTCCAACATGAATGATATGTAAAAAAGGTTCTGCCATGTTCCCTTACCTTACAAGTACAGTACCTGCACCTCAAAATTATTTCAGATGACCAAATGTGGACTTCAAGGTCGAGTCTATCAGTGGATTGAGCATTAATAAATTACTAAAGAATATACAAATAAATTCGTAAGGGGCTGGATTTTTCCAGTTGAGGGTTGTGTGTGTGTATGTGGGCAGGGGTTCTAGATTTTTCCATTTGAGGGTTGTGTGTGTGTGTGTGTGTGTGTTTATGTGGGCAGGGGATCTAGATTTTTCCAGTTGAGGGTTGTGTGTGTGTATGTGGGGAGCATTTCATGGTCATAATCCCATAACACATACTTTCAAAAAGGGACTGTAGTAACTTAGTAAGCTGAGTCTTCATTGCTCCCGGTATTAAGGAAGCCTCCAGATAATCATGTTGACACCTGGGGAGAGGTGGTGTCTACAACATTGGGGATCAATTAAAATAAATTACCTTGACCTCCTTTAATCAACTGAGGGTAAACTGTGATCTAACCTACAGACAAGGGATTTAAAGAAAAGACAGGGACTGAGGGTAAACTGTGATCTAACCTACAGACAAGGGATTTAAAGAAAAGACAGGGACTGAGGGTAAACTGTGATCTAACCTACAGACAAGGGATTTAAAGAAAAGACAGGGACTGAGGGTAAACTGTGATCTAACCTACAGACAAGGGATTTAAAGAAAAGACAGGGACTGAGGGTAAACTGTGATCTAACCTACAGACAAGGGATTTAAAGAAAAGACAGGGACTGAGGGTAAACTGTGATCTAACCTACAGACAAGGGATTTAAAGAAAAGACAGGGACTGAGGGTAAACTGTGATCTAACCTACAGACAAGGGATTTAAAGAAAAGACAGGGACTGAGGGTAAACTGTGATCTAACCTACAGACAAGGGATTTAAAGAAAGGTTTCAGTTTGTAGTCAATATTGACACTGACAGACACACGCCGTTATGAAGCAGAAAAATCTGTTCTTTGAGTTCAGTTTTTCTTGAAGGTAGAAAGTATGGCGAATGCCAAAAAAAACTGGGATGGAACACACAAGCCCCAGAGCCTGCATCGCTCGCCCAACCACCATCTGCTGGTCTCACAACAACGCAAGCCCATTGGATGATAATTATGGTTCACTGTTCCCCCTACTGGCCAACCCTGATGTTCTGGGGACTTGGAAAGAGGTCTTATTTAGAGACGGGAAAAGGGCACCATCTCTGTCTTTCTGCTGCTGGTTCTCCCTACACGTGTCTTTAAGTCTTCCGAAAATAAAAAGAACTCACTTCTCTCTTTTCCTAAGCTCTATCTACTTTCCTTGCTGTGTGTGTATGTAAACCACATAGTGTTTTAGGGTAAACTAAGCTCTGTAACAGCAGAACAAAGTGCCCCAGGGCCTCTGATGTAATTTGTTATTTAAAAAAAATTGAATTCCCTCCCTCCCTCCCACACACACACACACACGTTTCCTAGACTAATTTGCATGTCATATGAATTGTATCTGTGACTTCAGTGCAATGGATGCGGAAGACAAAGACAGGGGGTGTGTTTGTCCGAGAGCAGGTGTGTATGTGATCTGATAAACCACGACGGATGCAGTAGCAGGAAAGACAGAGATTGGATCACAATCCCTCTCCCTATTACACAGACAAGACCAGGAGAGGATGGGACGCTCGTGGAGTGATCCATCTCCCCTCAAATGTCATCGTCTCCCACTCTTTTGCTTTGTCCGCTCTCTCTTTTGTTCTTCCTCCATCCCCGTCTCCGACGGCCAGACTGAGTTCAGTGGCACGCTCAGTCGAAATGCCACATAGCGGAGTCAGAATTCTACCGGAGGTAACAAGAACTCTGCGTGACACTCGGAATGCCAGCCAGCTCCCTCCAGAAGCGCCCGCCAGGAGCTCGCCTGCATCCGTGTTCTGAAGGTTATCGGTAGCGGGTGAAAATGTACTGCGTGGATGTGTTAAAGGTTCCGAAAATTCCGTTCTGCGTACGCTCAGTGCTCCACTGACATTTCACAGGAGATCCTGGTGTTTTTCTGACTTATCTTCGAAAAAAGTCCTTTCAAATTATAACGAAGCGTGTGCTAAAACATGAGAAATATAACTGTTCCGTCTGAATATCGATGTCTATTGTACCTCTATGTTGTTGAGAAGAAAGATGGCAAGTTCAATGGGAAGGCGAGTCTGCCTGGCATTCAGAGCTGAGCCGTCCTGCCTAGCTAATGCTATAGACCAGAGTTACGAGACAGGGGTCCTATGTTTATGGTGGTCATGAGGAGGGGGAATAAAGGAACATATGAAGGTTATATTCTGCGCTTCTGAACTAATACAGTAAATTTGGAGTTAAGATGGAGTGTCACAGTCTCTCTTTCAATTTCACCTGAGAACTGGAACTTCCCGTTGTGGGGCATGCTGCAGAGAGAGGCCCAGTATCATAAGGACAAAGTGTGTGTCACAGCTTGACTAAGGATTACCAGTATGTAGAGAATAGAGATGAATCTTGCCAGAGTTGGAACACTGATTCAGCTCGTGTTCTGGTGTGGGTGTGTGTGTGTGTGTGTTGGTGCATGACTGCGTGAAGGTTACTCAGTGTTGCCGGAGTTTAATATGACCCTCATGGTCTGCACAATAAGACACGCACAGATAAACACACAGATGCATACATACACACAAACACACACATATACAGACACACACAGAAAATTACCCAGTTCTGAACTGGACGTATGGGACCAGCTGTAGTAGGAGCCTAACAGCCTCTGGCCACGCCTCCTTCTCCAGGCTGCAGAACTCACAGGCTGCAGACTCACACTCCTCAAAACTGAACTGGTAGTAAGAGTTAGAGTCCCCAAACACTACCCGCTGGTCCACTGCAACACACACACACAGGGTAAAACAATGAGGTAGCTCAACCCAGGAAGAGGAATATGTGTGTGTGTGTGTGTGTGTGTGAGAGTTTTTGCATGTGTATGTTTGGGTTTGTGCGTGTTTTGGGGCGTTGGGTGGAGTTTTCGTGTGTTTGTGCGTGCGCGTGTGTGTTTTTGCATGTGTTGGGTAAAGTTGTTGTGTGTGTATGTGTGTGTTTTTGCATGTGTTGGGTAGAGTTGTTGTGTGTGTGTGTTTTTGCATGTGTTGGGTAGAGTTGTTGTGTGTGTGTGTTTTTGCATGTGTTGGGTAGAGTTGTTGTGTGTGTGTGTGTTTGCATGTGTTGGGTAGAGTTGTTGTGTGTGTGTGTTTTTGCATGTGTTGGGTAGAGTTGTGTGTGGGTGTGTACTCACCAGACAGCAGGATGCCCAGCTCCAGTAGGACCTGCCACACCCGTGCAGCCATGCTCCGACAGCGTACGTACACACACTGCTCACACAACCACTGGACCAGCTCAACGCCCACGTAGCTTCGCCTGGGCGCGCGCACGCACACACACACACACACACACAAACATGTCATCATATGGCAGTCTTTAGCAGGAACGGATTACTAACTCTACTGGATGCTGAGTGTCACCATGGCAACTTCTTCTCACATACCATGCCGATCTGAACAGAACACCCTAAAAAAAACGTTTCCATAAAAGGTTCTTTGTTTCCCCTGGGCGGCCTTTTGCTTTTTATTCCATGGCGAACTTTTGTGTTTGTGGTTGAACCTTTTGGTTTTAGGTAGAACCCTTTCGGGTTCCATTTAGAACCTTAAAAGGTTATACCTGGAACCAAAAAAAGTTATTACTAGAATCAAAACTATGGTTTCCCCACAGTGCCAGCTAAAGGTTTCTCAACAATAATGTTCACAGGTAGTTTGCAGTTTATAAAAGGGACTTTGGCTCTTTTAGTGATAGTTGACATCTAGTGGAGGGATTATTATATATAGAGTTGTGGTTTGCTCATGGCTCTTTTTGTTCAGTGATGCGTCACAGCAGTTTAGGCCATGTCATTTCAAATTATAAACCGTAGGCCATGTCCTACATAGGAATCATGTGTGAACTGGGGTCAATTGAGAACGTCTCGCTAAATCAGTCTGTGGTTCTCAATTGTGTCCTCGCCTGTTCCCATAGGTAGCTTGTTTGTTTCATCAGGTCAAGACATAAGCAATCGTACTGAACAATGTAAAAATGGTTGCTCACAAGAACACACACGGGTCTACAGAAAATCCCCACTTCAGACTGATATAACCCCAACGAGGGTTGTAACCATGGACAACGCTTTTCTCGTTGCCATTCAGAAACATAGTTAAATGGTTACGCAACTTTAGATACAACTTCATAGCACCTTACACAGTCGGTTCCATTTTATTTACCACAGAAACATGACACAAACATGTTTATACAACCTGAAAGACATTCTACAGTATATAGGACAATGGTGCCACAGCGGTAACAAGCCAGCAGGCACCGATTTGTTACTGTTCAGAAGTAAATAAGTGTGTACGGTGCTGGCTCAGATATTTTCAGTACGGTTCCTGTAACTATGGACTGAACTCAAGGACCTGACTGTAGGGTTGCCATGGTGACGCCCAGAACTTGCAACTGCCAGCAACGATAGGACAGAAATCGTCAGATTTAGAACTCAACAGCATTTATCACCACAACACCATTGACTCATACCGGCTCACTGCCACACAAGGTCACCTTATGATTCTGGCGAGGTGAATCTTGTCTTTGGCAGGGTACGGACCATGAGACAGGAAAGCATTCCTTACGGCACGGCCTGCACATGGGAAACTCTGGGAACAGGACTGACACACACATACACACACACACACACACACACACACACACAATTTATAATGCCAAAACATCATACGTTTTCTTTTAGGACCAATGAAACCGAATTCTGGAAACCAAAAGGTAGAGCATTCAGCATGATGTATGTTTAAGAAGCATTTCACAGTAACATCCAGCTACTTTAGTTTTTGGTGAGAAACAAATGGCGTCCTCTATCCATGTATGTGGGCATGTGTGTCTGACTGTGTGCGAGTGTGTGTGTGTATGAGCATGTGTGTGTGTGTGTGTGAGCGCGAGCGTGTCTGTGAGAGTGTGTGTACCTTGTGAACCGTAGGGCTGGTGCTGGGTCCAGGGATGGTATCAGGTGACTGCTGCCAAGATCAAATCAAAACACACAGTTAGAACATACAGTGTTAAACAACAACACACACACAAACACTTCCAGACAGTGTTTGGGTTAGGATAGAAGAGGAAGCACAAAATGCAACACATCAGCACACATGGAATCTACAGATCTATAGATTTTCTCTGTTTCTCACTCAACAGACATGTCCTCCACCCCCACCTTATTAATAACCAGACAGGTACCTGCTTCTCTGACACACACACACACACACACCCGAGCTGAGCTGTCACAGAGCCTATGAGGCTACTACTTTTCGAATGTGTTTCACTGAAGCAATGCCGAATTCACATACAGAGACGAAAATGCAGCCTTTGCTTCAGGATAATATAAATAGTAAAAGATGCAATCAAAGGCGATCCGACAACGCCGCAAGAAAAGCTGTCAACACGCACACACAAAAAAAGACACAGAACACAGACAGTAAGAGAAGGAGAAAAACAAGCCCATCTGCCTTCATCCCTACAGCCTCAGCCTGCGTTGATCTCCCCAAACACAGCCACCTTGGATCCCCTACTCATCCCTCTGTTCTCATCCCAATTATTGGAGAGGAGCGGAGCAGAGAGGGAAAAGAAGTAGAGGGAGAGAGAGGAAAGGGGGAGAGAAAAGTAAGAGAGAGAGAGTAAAAAAGAGAGAGAGAGAGAGAGAGAGTCTTCACACGCGTTTATCTAAGTGACAACTTCAAAGCGACAATGATGTGTGTGTATGCGTGCGTGTTTGTATGTTTGCGTGGGTGTTTGTATGTTTGTGTGGGTGTTTGTATGTTTGTGTGCGCGCATGAGTGAGAGTCATTATCTGGTAGAAATGGATTACTCTCAGATTGGAGTACTTAACATGGCTGAGAGCTGTAGCTCTGCACACTTGCCATACACACACGCACGCACGCACGTACGTACGTGTAAATAGCTCCACCCAGGTAAATAACGTTATATCAGTGCCATCTATCTTGGTCTTAGGCAGGCATGTGCTGTTAGCCTATGAAGCTGGCTGAGACTGACAGATATTGCGGCCACCAACCTACATCAGTCTCCCATGCTGCCTGGGTGTGATACGAAGGGCGGGTATCTCCTGGGTCAGCTTCATGTAAGTCGGATGGACAGCCCAGTCAAGCCCATTTCTCCCGCAACAATGTCTGGTTTATTTAGCATCCCCCCCCAAAAAATCTAATTTCTGTCAACATTAAACCGGGCTGCCACATTAAACCAGGCTGCCACTGGCGCAGTGTGGCGTGGCGACGCCGGGCGCCGATCCTGCCGTAGATTAGCCTCACAGTTGACGTCTTACTGTGATAACCACATAGAAACACAGGAAATAAAAACACACAAAAAAAATATTCATCATAGAGGTCAAGCGGCCCCCCCCCACCCAGCAGTGTGGGCATGAATGTGTGTAAATCATAAACACACCCTGCATTAAATTGTCCCTTCAGCGCACAGGACACAGCACAGAAACATCCCTCCTTCAGCAGCTGTCTGACCAGACCTCCATGATAACACATGCGTGACAACACCGTCACTGCTTTCATCTGCGTTACAGAACCAAAGTATTCATTACATCCCTGAGCGTGTCAGGACAGACCCAATCTCTTGTCTTTCCATGCATTCACAGCGTGGAAGGAGACACAGCTCTTCATTACAGTGGGATGTGTGTGTATCCGTGTCCTTCCCTACCCCTGGATGAGTCTTAGCAAAGCTGCCATACCTTCACGCCTCAGCACACTAACACACACATCATTAAGCCGAAACAGTCTTGTGCGTTGTTTTTCTGTCATTGTCTGGTCGATTCTTTACCATTATGCATGCAGGGATAATCACTAGCAAGTAGAATGATCAGATAACAAACCAATATTCATATTACTTATATTTCCGGAACAGCCTGATCACATTACACCACAAAAATGCACTTTAGGAAAGTTATTCGATTTAAAACAACATTCGGTATGAATCTGATGCATGTCCATAAAACATAACTGTGTTTGGCTGGTTAAAGTTTACATTAAACTAAAATTCTGATGACATAAAAACCGTGGCCATGGATATCTCATTAACGTCCCACTTTTTTACAATAGTTTTACAATCCTTATTTGACTAACTTCAAGCCAGCCACAACCTGGAGTTTGGGTTTCAGCAAAGATTAAGCCACACAATTTGAAGAGGGGGTGTTAACCTTTTTTAAACAGGGTATACAGACTCACTTCTAACTCTTAGGATGTTCCCATCTGGAGCTTCGCACCAGGAAACCACCCACTTTGACTGGTGTACCTGTTTTCACCCTTACCAATAGTGATGTCTTGATATCCCAAGTCTTACATATTCAGATATACAGGTAATCTCATCAACAAACGGCTGCCAAACTGCCTGATTTCACAGAGCCTCAGAATAGAACTTGAATGGAGATAAATAATGGCCAAATCACAAACCACTTTCAATTGGGTTACCTTCGCCTTGTAGCCCAGCGCACAGGACCGGAACCAGACCCATACATTGTATGGTCTTCACAGTGCAAGCAGCAAAGGAGTGAGAAGATACTTACAGTATGTATCTCAGAAATAGTTTTCCTCTAGAATATTAATGTTATACGCCTAAACGCAGCATCAACACGACTTCTCTACAACAATATTGCAAATACATTAGAAAATATAGTTTGATTTCAGATTTTTTCCATTTCAGATTCCACTAGAATCCAAAGGCACAGAGTCAAAGTCCACAGTCAAAATTGGCCATATAGTTAATATTAAGGTTAAAAGTAAGGTTCAGGTTAGGATTATGTTTAAAATCACATTTTCTTGAAGGCAGGTTTATGACTTTTTGCATATGGAAGCAAATAAAGCCATTCCTCTCTTGCCTTGATTTCTAGCCAAGCCTCCCTACTTGCCAAATATCATCAGATTACAATGAGACTGGTATTGTAGAATTATGCAATAAACATAATGGCCACATTTCGATGGGTTTTTGGAATACAAAACAGTTTTGATACTAGGCAATCCTATGTCATTCTCATTACTATAATGCCAAGTGATTATGACCAGGTTTTAAATTGGATAACTTATACCTTTCAATTATTTACCTTTGATTTTCTTTTGTATCTTCATAACTCTCTCACTCTGAAAACTGTTTTGATAATGAGAGTCGGTGGGTGAGAAAACTGTTTAATACATGATCAATACCACAGTAATAATAATGAAATAGTTAGGTAGAAATCCTAATCTCAGTGTTCAACTTTCGCAGAAGAATGGCAATTCTGAATTCTTTCAGTTTTGTGCCAATTACTAATATTTGATACTTAAATTTAAAAACAGGATTGATAATGAAGTTTAGAGTTTTTATGGCTTTTGGCCTTATAATGATGAATATGTAAGGCTACAAAGCAATCAAAGTTAACATGAAGTTTGACTGCTGGCTCTGAACCAAGTAGAATTTTGATTTAAAAAATTCCCAAGAGTGAATGAGAACATATATAAAAAAATTCTGATAGTCTGGTAATAATGGTAGCATTCACCTATTATTTCTCTGTAAAAACTGTAACATAAAAGTTGCAAAACTGTCTTAAAGGATGCCTGGTTGAGGCCAAAATGTTATGGATATGCCAACATGGATAAGATATTGATGGTTTATATACAAATAAATAAAATAAAAATGTCTCCCCCACAAAAAATATTTCAGGATTTCAGGACATTACCTGAAAAAAAGTCCTGATTAACTGAAAATATAATAATTCAAATTAACTACATTGAGACTGACACAGCTGTGTGTGTGTGTGCGTGTGTGTGTGCGTGTGTGTGTGTGTGTGCGTGTGTGTGTGTGTGTGTGTGTGCGTGTTGCCTTGGTTACAGTCACTGTGCGTAGGTATTGGTCGTCACAAGCTTATATAGCCACAAACTGATATTATAAACCCACGTCAGGTTCCAAGGCAGAATTTAAAGTTTGTTTTTTGGCATTATGTTAATGTGATTACATTTGAAAATCAATTCGAATAAGCCAAATTGTAGGGGGCTTGATCAGTTAGTGAGATAACCTAATGACGACCGTAGGTACTGTTTGCAGTTTGGCACATATTAGATGTAGGTTACAGTACAACGACCAGTGAAAGGCTGGTGCTTGAACACACATTCACACATATGCACGCACACACACCTACTGCCTTTCCTACAGTGAGGTCGTCTGAAACAACAGCACAACCAGGTGAATCGTGACAACGAGGTAACAGAGTGGGGGTGGGTCTGGGAAGTAACTCGATGGTAACGATAAACCAAAACACATACACTACACCGAAAGGAAATGTACCTGAATGTAACGAATAGCGATACTCACGCTTTTTTTCCGTAGGTGCAGTCCATGTTTCAATAGTCCCGGTAAATCCCGGATCTTCTGCCTGAGCTGAGCCTGATCTCTTGCTCCGGTGTTCCGATTACTCCACCTCCAACCGCCGACCATACCGTCTTCTCCACCAGGCTCCGAATCCTCCATATCTGTCTCTCTCCTACACTTCCCCTCACACACGGACACACCAGCTAAGGCTCATCGTCTCCTCTCGGTATTCGCCTAGGGCTCTCTTTCTCTATTTCTCTCATTCACACTCCGACCTGCATCAGTTCGGAACAAACAGCGCGCGTTAACAACCTTCCGAGGATCCTCCGCAGCACACGACGCCGCTCCACCCAATGTCTTCCTCCCCCTCCCTGGTATTATCAGAGACACTGAGCGGGAGAGAGAGAGTGGGTGTGTGTATGAGGGGGAGGGGGACTCGCAGGTGCAAACGAACATCATTGCATCATTTCCACCTGTCCTTCCTTAAGCAGTCGGTGATAGTTATAACACCTCACTGAGCATTCAAATTCAGATACGTCTGGATAATTACACACACAGATTATGAGCCTACTGTATGACTGTTGTATTTTCGGTGGCATTCAAAAACGAAATGGTGGACTGGACAGACTGGTGGCTTTGTCACCACCTCACCTGTGTGTGGCTCCAATTTCCATAGGTAAACAAATGGCATTAGGCTAAACCATCTGAGTGTGTATTTCCATGTTTTTAGACTGAAGTCATCTGACAGTGGGAAAATGCCACAGAGATGACTCAAAACACACACACACACACACACACACACACACACAACTATACGGTTAGAGAAAATCTCTTCAAGCTAAATATATTTAGGTATTACTGTTAGGATTAGTTCAAGTTATTTGTCAAAGACAAAATTCATACCTGCAGGTTGCTTCTCAACAATGGTAGAGAAATAAACATTGTAGAAAATTATAAAAATGTATAGCTAATGATGAAAATTATCCCAGAAATTATGCCCCATACAAATAACAAAGAGTATTTACACAAACAGTATTTGCACAGTGTGTGTGTGTGTATAGGCGTGTTCTGTATGTGAGTGAGTAGTCAGACCAGGTCAAGTGTTCAGCAGTCTGGGGGTTGATACATAACATTTCCGAGCCTCATAGTATGCTTCACTATGTATGCTTCCCTATGCTTCCCCACAGTCCTCATCTGAAGGGTCCTTGATAACGCTCCGGGATAATGTCAAGCACTGTTTCCAAAAGATGCCCCGGATGTAGGGAAACACGGACCTAGTGATGCACTGGACCGTCTTCATCACATTCTAGGGGTCTTCGTAACATTCTCAAACATCTCTTCCTTTTCTCCAGGTGTGTAAAACCATTTGAATATCAATGCAAATGGTCAAGGGATCAGGTTTGGGTGGGAAGCAAATAATTGGTGTATTTCAATGAATTTCAACTCACAACCGTTGGAGTCAGTTTCAGCATCTTCAATCTAACTTTAAGACCCAGTGCAGTCAAAAGCTTGATTTTTCAATTTGTTTTACATGGTAATTTCACCATAGCTACTTTACGTACTAATTAATAATGTCACCAAAAGTACATTTGTGTGATGTAAATATAACATGTCAGCACAATCTGGAACAAGTGAATTTAGATTTCTGGATTAATCTGTTCATAAAATACAACAAGTTCCAGCATTCATAGCGAATATAGATACAGATTTGTTTGCCCGGGTGCCAGCAATATCCTTTTGACAAGCAAAATCATGCTCTTTCACCGTTTGTCTAGCATATTACGTAAAGGCAAATGTACTGTAATATAATTATGTTTTGTACATTCTGAGTAGGGTAGCCTATACATTTGCAGTTGTCACACTACAGTTGCAAATAAAAAAAACATTAACACATGTTTATCCAGAGAAATTACTTTTTCCAATGATAATTTCAAGCAAATTCTTAACCTTCTACTAAATCTAGTAGTTAGTCCTATGAACGACACCACAAACCAGTCAAAGATTGTATCCAGGTAGACAGATCCCGGTCAAGCACGGTTAGGCTCCAATGTTGTAGTAAACCAGTAGTTTTAGCAATTGCCGAACCGAAAAAAAGAGTAGCGTGTTTAACATACTGATTGCTAGCCACAGATTTCAACAGAAGTCTGAGTCTTCTAACCTACAGTAGCCTACCCCAAATAAGCAGTTAATTCTTACAGTCACTGTTTGTGTAGGCACAAATCAATAAAATTTACTTCCTTGTTTGCCTCTTGGTCCTGGTAAAAATCTGTTGGGGGCCAAATGCGATTAATATACACATTCTTTAATCCATGTTTGAGATCTGTGTTGTGTTAAGTTTCTCATGCCCATTTCCTATCATCAGCATATAGTCAGGCTTATTCTCCAGTGCAGCCATGTTGGCCTGTGGTTTAATATCACCGTGGACAATCATTTCCAAAAATATGTCCATCAAATCAGGGCGAAAAGTCCTTTTACAATGGAAAGTTAGTTAGCTTGCTCGCTGGCAGTACCCAGTCAGTCTACAGTACCTGATGTTTCAATGATGTTTAGTAAAACATGCCAAAGGGAGTGGGAGGGACTCGGACAAAGCAGGAAGTACTGTCTTTCCAGAGTTGTAGTCTTTTAGAAAGATTTTAGAAAGAACACGATGTCACCGATTACAGTACATCTATCAGGATATCTGCTGATGGGAACATAGCTGAAAGACGTCCAATGGCTCTATCAATTAAGAACAACCACGACTATACACAAATTGACTTGTAGCGCGGTCAGTATGACAAGGAGGCTTTGCAAAATGAGAGAAAAGTGACTACATCCATTTCTCAGACCTAGTTCGTCCTTCAATGCTTCAATATAATATTTAGCACACAAATCCCCTTCCCACGCTCCTTCTGGCCAGTTATGTGTGAGACAAATCTCAATGACCTAGAAATCTCTCAGACATGATACAAACCACCCAAGAGTCCCCCCAGGGTGAAATCCTGTGATAACACCGCTAAACCATAAGAAGAGCTTTAACCAAACTCACATCATTTCAGCTTGTTTGGGTGGGACGGAACAAGTGCATTATGTTACATTGCTGATCTGATTATTTTAGCCCAAATATTGTTAATCTTGGGTTGGGGGGGCTCTAGATATACATTTTGTTATTGATAAGACAGCATGGGGACTGTAATAGTAGTCATCAGAACCAGTAAATGTAGCAGACATTTCCCCACCCAAGCAAATGTGTTAACATAGACTGTAAACTGTAATCTGAGTGGATGGACTGAAGTTAACTGAACAAGACATTACAGTGACTGTTGCTGAATAACTGAAATGTCGTCCGTTTTATTCTGATACTAATATCTCCTAATTGGCCCCTTTCTGCAAACTGGACACTAATGTACCCGAATAACATTTATTGTTTATGTAAGTGTATTTGAGTGTTTAATTCTCCAAGCTGTGTCTCTAAAAGTTGACAACTGTACACTGGGTAGGGGGTGGGAGGCTGGTGGCAGGGTATGGAAGGCTGGTGGGTGAGTGAGGTGAAGAGAGGCCGAAAGAGGATAAGAGACAGACCGAGAGAGGAAGAGAGAGAACAAAAGTAAACCCATTTTCCATATTCACAGAGCTCTTCAAACAAACTCGATTAAATATTCAGAACGCCTGCGGCTACTGGGGAGCAGATGCAAACTCACTTCCAACAGAACACGGGAGAAAAACGAGTGGCGGGGAGATGGAAGGAGAAGAGAGGAGAAAAAACGAGGAGGTCAGAGAAGAGGTGTGGAGAGAAATGGAGAGGGGGAGAGAGGAAAGGTGCAAAAGAATTTCCACACAGTAGGAGTCGTTTAGAGATAGAGCCTTTAGAGCTAAAAGTAGGAACCATTACCTTTAATATTAATATTTTACTTGCTGTAACACACACACACACACAAAAATCACACACACACACGCACACCCGCACACACACTTTCCTTTCTGGTTTTGGAATAAGTTTCGGTTGGTACAGACCTGCAGTTTGTTGCTTTGACCAGTAGATGTCTCTGTTCGACTGCATGGGTGAAGTTATGTCAAATTCTCTAACGATCGCTATGGGAAGGCATCTCTCACCAACTAATGAAGCAATAGTGTGAATTCGCAGACAGACCTGGATCTGTAGTCAGACAGCATAGAGTATAAGTTCAAATCTAGGATCAGGTCCATCCTGGCCATGCAATTCTGACAATTCTAATCTACGAGACAACATTCAAAAGAGAGGTGCTGGTAACAGGTAGCTCAGTGACTGTGGCACCCGTACATCCCATTTGGACCAAGCCATGCAGCTTTTTTCCAACCAAGTAGTCAGCTGGGTTAATGCCTATGAGGGCACTGTCACTCACTTTTAGACTTAAGTTAGCTTTGCGGACACCCAAGCAATTTGACAGTCGCCTGAGTGCGATAACATCAGGTAATCCCAGCTGACAATGGTTGCTGGGTCTCTGTGCAATACTCGCCGCGTAGCATCACACAGGGGTCTTCCTAAACATGACGAAAGAGCGCCTTAGACCTTGGCACCACCTGTGAGGCACAAAAGCGCTTAGAAACGTGGTATATTGCAGGAATTATAGTGCATTCCATGAGAGGCAAAAGTAGAGAATATTAGGTGATTTAATTAATGGAAATCAGTTGTAATCTCCTTGCTGTTCATATCTTGCCCCAAATTTTGGAGTATATTTGGGTTATTCAACATTTTGAGACTACCCTCGAAAGTGGTAATGGAACAATCAGTGACTGGCATGTGTGCTGATCATCTGTGGGCAGGGGCGTTGGACTGGGGGGAAAAGGGGTACTAAGTATATAGGGCCCTCAGCGACCGCCTATGTACAGGGCCCAGAATTTTGTGCTACATCCATGTCTGTAGGTGCTGTCCTGGTGCCTTGCATGTTTCCAGCTAGTGTTAAGAAGGTGTTGTATCGTTTGGTAAGCAAGTGTCTCATTTTTAATGTTTGTTATTGACGTTTTCTCTGAATCAATGTGTCAATCATATTTGTTTCCTAGTGACTGAAAGGGAGCTGTATTAATCATTATCTGCTGATTAATGGTTTTCTTACTCAGTCACAATCTCCTTACTTTGCACTAACTACTAATGTACTACTAGTGTTTAAAAAAAAAACTAATTAACATTTAGTTATTTAACAGTTACTTTACTGACAGGTAAGTCAGTTCAGAATCGATTGTCATTATCAATAATATAATAATATAAATAAACAAATAAAGACTATATAAACAAGATTATACAGTAACCATCAAATTATACCAAACATACCTAAATATAAATAAACAAGAAACCAGGCAAGCCTAGTTCAGCCGGCCCGAAAATAGAAAGTGCTGCTAACTTGAGATTCAAATCCAGGTCTCCCACGCAAAAGGCTGTGTCATTAACCACAACTCCATGGAGCTGTACATTTAACATGTGTCAGTGTAGCCTATTGTCTCTACCCTGAACAAATCCTCTTTTGCCACTGGCCGTTTTAATAGTTAAATGGCCATTCGTGAATGACATTGATACAGTTAAACTGACGTTTTTTGCTAAGTTCACCTCCACCACAAATAGCGGCTATGTATTGTGTTTACCACTGGCCGTTTTAACAGCGTATTAGCCAGTAATAAGCTTTTCCTGTATCTACTAACCCTTACCCTTACAATTTCTGGCGAGACTGAAGATGAACTATTCCATGCCATAAACAGTCGCAATATAACCGTATACAGTTTCAGTTAAGGCTTACTATAATGTAACTACGTTATTAAGCCAGCAAATGTGTTTGTCTATCCTGACCCAAAACGCATGCAAGATGCATATTTCGAAAATCCACCAGAAACAGTTAGAATATAACCATAAACTGTTTTATTTCAGGCTTTCTGTAATGTAGATATTAACACTTTTAGCCAGCAAAGTTTTTGTCTATATGAAATAATTCATAATGCATACTCCGATTCACTGGCTAGGAGATACGAACTCGGGGACCTATAGTTCACTAGTCTGCTTCTCTAACCACTATGTTATTTAACAAGGGGCAGTCAGTCAGTAAGAGACATTCACTCTTCTTAGCCGGCTCCGCTTACGTGGTCCAGCAAACACGATCCGGCAAAAAATTACATGCCACATTCAAGGGAATAAATAATATACAATGAAATTACACAGAATAAAGTGCGACACACAAACAGCTTTAAAAGATGCAGCAGTTGCAATGATCAAATACAGTGGGGAGAACAAGTATTTGATACACTGGCGATTTTGCTGGTTTTCCCACTTACAAAGCATGTAGAAGTCTGTAATTTTTATCATAGCTACACTTCAACTGTGAGAGACGGAATCTAAAAAAATCCAGAAAATCACATTGTATGATTTTTTAATAGTTAATTTGCATGTTATTGCATGACATAAGTATTTGATCACCTACCAACCAGTAAGAATTCTGGCTCTCACAGACCTGTTTTTGAGTGGAGCCCTCCTGTTCTCCACTCATTACCTGTATTAACTGCACCTGTTTGAACTCATTACCTGTATAAAAGACACCTGTCCACACACTCAATCAAACAGACTCCAACCTCTCCACAATGGCCAAGACCAGAGAGCTGTGTAAGGACATCAGGGATAAAATTGTAGACCTGCACAAGGCTGGGATGGGCTACAGGACAATATGCAAGCAGCTTGGTGAGAAGGCAAAAACTGTTGGTGCAATTATTAGAACATGGAAGAAGTTCAAGATGACGGTCAAACTCAGTCTGAGGCTCCATGCAAGATCTCACCTCGTGGGGCATCAATGATCATGAGGAAGGTGAGGGATCAGCCCAGAACTACACAGCAGGAACTGGTCAATGACCTGAAGAGAGCTGGGACCACAGTCTCAAAGAAAACTATTAGTAACACACTACGCCATCATGGATTAAAATCCTCCAGCACATGTCCAGGCCCATCTGAATTTTGCCAATGACCATCTGGATGATCCAGAGGAGGAATGGGAGAAGGTCATGTGGTGTGATGAGACAAAAATAGAGCTTTTTGGTCTAAACTCCACTTGCCGTGTTTGGAGGAAGAAGAAGGATGAGTAGAACCCCAAGAACACCATCCCAACCATGAAGCATGGAGGTGGAAACATAATTCTTTGGGGATTATTTTCTGCAAAGGGGTCAGGACAACTGCACCGTATTGAGGGGAGGATGGATGGGGCCATGTATCGCGAGATCTTGGCCAACAAGATCTTGCGAGGGGGCCAAGGTTGCCCCATTCGATCAGACTAACCAGATGTGAGGATGGACAAATCAAAAAAGTAGAAATATGACTTGTTGGATTAACTGCACAGATTTTTGGTCTTTTAATGTGCGTCCCATAAAGGGATGAACTCTCCAATAGGTTTCAATGCTGTAAATGTTATGTATCGCTTGTTACAGGTAGATGTTTACTGGATGAAGAATCCTGCAAGACCAAGTATCTAGCTTTGGATGGTGCTAATTGAATATATGTAAATGTACAAAGGCCGTTTTCATTGTTTTAGCCAAGGTAAGGTGATCCTCTTGTAGATGCAATGGGGGAGTTTGGAATGGGTCTGTCTGGGTGGGATAAATAGGGAAGCTTGACGTTTTTCTAGGAGTCTATTGTTAACGGAAGGTCTTAGCACATCTTTGTGCTATAGTGTGTCTTACTTATGGTACTTATGGTATACTTAGTAGACTTTTAGGCTAGTTGAGAGGACGTTGAATTGTGTTGGGATGCAACTATGTTTTGTATTGTAACTTTATTAGTTGATTGGAATAAATTGTATTACTTTAGAAAATAGATCATTACGGCATTCCTTGTTCATCTTCATACTCGACTTCGTAGGGCTATAGATCTTTACACACACATAAGTAAGTCTAAGCGACCAAACTTGGCATCCCTGAGTCATGGATTTCGAAGCAATCTGGTCACTCCCAGTAACACATGACATTGACTTGTCATCCCAGAGTCATGGGTTTCGTAAATTCTGTGTAGCTCCAGGAACATACCATTTTACTGTACGGTTTGTGTTAAACGACCTACACCTTATGGACGCTTATGATGACTGATATAAGCACACACATACGTAAATGGTAGTGACCAGACCAGTCATCCCTGAGTTCTGTGTTGTTATACAATCCAGTCTTATATACTTGACTGACGAGGAGCATTGAGGATTCATGTAGGAACGTGAAACACACAACCTATTAAATGTTTGGCTTGTGTGTTTGGCTTTAGCTACAGATCATATCGATGAGTTTGTTAGCTCACGTGTGGCTGCACTGAGCAGACTAGATACTGAGCCATGGGGAGCAGAAAATAACTTAACCTGCGTAACAAGGTAATGGAACTTTATAAAGATGGAAAAGGATATAGAAAGACATCCAAAGCCTTGTAAATGCCAATCAGTACTATTCAATCACTTATTAAGAAATGTAAAATTCGGGGATCTCTTGATACCAAGCCAAGGTCAGGTAGACCAGTAAAGATTTCCACCAAAACAGCCAGAAGAATTGTTTGGGATACAAAGAAAAACCCACTGGTAACCTCAGGAGAAATACAGGCTGCTCTGGCGTGGTTGTTTCAAGGAGTACAATACGATGACACTTGAACAAAAAATTTGCTGCATGGTCGAGTTGCCAGAAAGAAGCCTTTACTGCACAAAAAAGCCTGGGTACAATATGCCCAACAACACCTTGACATGCCTCACAGTTTCTGGCACACTGTAACTTGGAGTGACGAGACCAAAATAGAACTTTATGGTCACAACCATAAGTGCCGTGTTTGGAGAGGGGTCAGCAAGGCCTATATAGAACAGAATACCATCCCCACTGTGAAGCATGGTGGTGGCTCACTGATGTTATGGGGGTGTGTGAGCTCTAAAGGCACAGGGAATCTTGTGAAAATTGATGGCAAGATGAATGCAGCATGTTATCAGAAAATACTGGCAGACAATTGGCATTGTTCTGCACGAAAGCTGCACATGGGACGCTCTTGGGCTTTCCAGCACGACAATGACCCTAAGCACAAGGCCAAGTTGACCCTCCAGTGGTTACAGCAGAAAAAGGTGAAGGTTCTGGACTGGCCATCACAGTCTCCTGACCTTAATATCAAAGACTTTGCATGACCTGGAGGCATTTTGCCAAGACGAATGGGCAGCCATACTGCCTGCAAGAATTCTGGGCCTCGTAGACAACTATTATAAAAGACTGCACGCTGTCATTGATGCTAAAAGGGGCAATACACAGTATGAAGAACTAAGGGGTATGCAGACTTTTGAATAGGGGTCATTTCATTTTTTCTTTTTTGCCATGTTTTGTTTTATGATTATGCCATTCTGTTATGACCTACCGTTGAATGTGAATCCCATAAGAAATAAAAGACATGTCTTGCCTGCTCACTCCTGTTTTCCTTACAACTGGTACATATATTACCAATTCTCCAAGGGTATGCAAACCTTTGAGCACAACTGTATCTTTTCTAAGAACCTCCAGCATATTATGGTAATTTATGACTGTGTATGTTTACAAACAATATGGAGACGTATTATTAGATATTCAATTATCACGTAGGTCATAGATTCTCCTGCACTCATTTTCCTACATGTCTGCACTCAAGGATATGTTTCCCCCACATTGTCCAGGCAAATGGGCAGTTGCTCATTGGTCAATGATATTACACTGTGTCAAATTCTGGCCAGGTAGAATTGTGCTTTAAAAACAGAGATTTACTTGGTTCACAGCTGCTCAGTTTGTAGATTTGCCCGTGACCAGGGGCTGATCTGATTTACTCCTCTGCTTTGATGTCTATCCTGCTCCATGATGAAAGATATTGCCAGGGTTCAGGTGGTTTATAAAGTTACCAGTTGTGGTTACTTCTACAGATGGCAATCATGTCCTGTATTTGACACAGTTGTATTGCACATAGGCAATGCAGTGGTCTTGTGGCTCACACTACCAAAACCAAGGTTGTGGGTTTGAATCCCACTGAGATCACACACAAATCTATGGCTTTAGGGTGTTGATTCTGTACTTTTCAAGCAGCACATACTAAGCAAAACAATTTACAGTATTCTTTACAATCGCTAACATAATTTTTTCCAATCTTTAGTCACATTTTCAAACCTCTAAACCCAATTAGCACAACATCCATGCAAATCATTTAAACCCTATATTCAATAGAAAGTAGTACAAAGACAAGATGTTATTGTTTCTAGAAAAAACAGCTATGAAAAAAATGAAGAGACCACTGCAAAATGATTAGTTTCTCAGGTTTATGTGTTTGAGTAAAATAAACAGTTTTGTTTTATTCTATAAACTACTGACAACATTACTCCCAAATTCCAAATAAATATATTGTCATTTAGAGAATTTATTTGTAGAAAATAATAAATGGTCAAAATAACCAAAAAAAGAGGCATTGTTTTCAGACCTCAAATAATGCAAAGAAAACAAATTAATAGTAATTTTTCAACAACAAAATACTAATGTTTTAACTTAGGAACAGTTCAGAAATCAAAATTTGGTGGAATAACCCTGATGTTTAATCACAGCTTTCATGCGTCTTGGCATGCTCTCCATCAGTCAGTCACATTGCTGTTGGGTGACTTTGGGTGACAAGTAGTTTGGCTTTGTTTGATGGCTTGTGACCATCCATCTTCCTCTTGATCAAATTCCAGAGGTTTTCAATGGGGTTCAGGTCTGGAGATTGGGCTGGCCATGACAGGGTCTTGATCTGGTTGTCCTCCATCCACACCTTGATTGACCTGGCTGTGTGGCATGGAGCATTGTCCGGCTGGAAAAATCAATTCTCAGAGTTGGAGAACATTGTTAGAGCAGAAAGAAGGTGTTCTTCCAGGATAACCTTGTAGTTGGCTTGATTCATGCGTCCTTCACAAAGACAGATCTGCCCAATTCCAGCCTTGCTGAAGCATCCCCAGATCATCACAGATTCTCCACCAAATTTCACAGTGGGTGTGAGACACTGTGGCTTGTAGACCTCTCCAGGTCTCTGTCTAACCATTAGATGACCAGGTGTTGGGCAAAGCTGAAAGTTTGACTCATCAGAGAAGATTACCTTATTCGATTCCTCCACGATCCAATCCTTGTGGTCTTTTGCAAACTTCAGCCTGGTTCTTCTTTGCTTCTCATTGATGAAGGGCTTTTTTCTAGCTTTGCACGACTTCAGCCCTGCCCCTAGGAACCTGTTTCGAACCGTCCTCCCCGTGCACTTCACCCCAGCTGCTGTTTGCCATTCTTTTTGTTGGCTGGTAAAAACAGATTATATCTTCGATAATATTAGCCGAGTAGATTTAGTTATTTACTCAATGCCTAATTCTCAGAACAATGATAGGCAATAGGCCTACTTGGTGTTAAATCTTGGAGTTATAGGCTATTCCTATTTGTTTTCCAATGCCTCTAAATATGAAAGTAATCTACAAGTAATTCAAAGTAATCAGATTACTCAGTAAACGGTTACTGGTTACTGAGTTTGAGTCAAAAAGTAACGTTACTGATTACAAATGTGAACAGGTAACTTGTAACTGTAACGGATTACATTTAAAAAGTCACCTACCCAACCCTGTCAGTCAATGTCAATGTCAAAAGATAATTCAGTATATTGAAAAAGGCTTTTTTGAACTGCAGTTTGTTGCACTAAGAGTGGTGAATTATTACCATGTGTGAATTGTATCAAAGCGACATGTAATGTGATGCATGTGTGAAAAAAGCATGTACAGGTAGTCGTCAACTTACCAACGGGATACGTTCCGACTTACCGGTTGGAAGTCGATTTGGTCCTAAGTCGGACGAGGAATAAAACTGTAATGTGATGCATGTGTGAGAAAATGAAATCAGGGAGAATTACATCATCTGGCCATTATAAATACAAGGTTTAAATAGCTGGTTAGCCAAACTAACCTACCGACCGTAGCTAACATTGGCTAGTTGAACAAATTGACATTTCTGTTATACATAGCTCTTTAAGAACCTGTCAATAAATGACCTAACAAAAGGAATCCTGCACATGTACTACCAAGTTGCAACTTTGAACAAAAGTGCAGTGTGCCTTTTGAGTAGAGCTTGTGTAACGGAGGCTTTTATTGCATGATTTTTTTCAAAATGGGGCCTGCATCTTCTTTCTGATCTCTGCAGACACAGATAGGCTGTAAATGTTGCGCACAAAAGAGCAGCTGTGAGTTCTGCTAGTCATGAATTTTAAGAAGGCATTTCAGAGAGGTGTAGTGGGGGATAGAAATGTTATGATAATATGTTGAGATGTATAAATTGTATAATACAAAACAGTCAGAGAGTATTTTATTTTGTGCTGGACCCTACCGCTGCATTCTATTCTAAGTTTAGCTTTCAGTGTTATCAGAAGCCCTGACAGAATGTCAGATCTTTCTTAGAACCAGTAAAGAAAGCCACAAATAGGAGAAAAACTGTAACTAAGGGAGCAAAAGGACAGGAAAGGGTGTTGATAAGGAAAGGGCAATAGACGTATGTGATGACTTATATCCTTGCCATTACACAAACACATAGAAGGGTTTCTGTGTGAGTGTACGGGAAAGCACAAGCTGCGTGAATCAGCATGGTTTCAACATAATTTGTATCGTATCTAAAACACATTTGGATTGGCTTAGAGTTTCAGTCTTGGACTTGGGTTAACAATCACAAATATGATTTCATAAGCCCTTATCCGCTGTTAGTTACCTTTTTGTTAGTATTATATATAATTCTATTACACACGTTTTGGCACTTTAGTGTTCCCATTTTTTTTGGAAAGGATGTCTGTAAAGCTATGATACAGAACCTCTGATAAGACTTTAGGGTTTCCCTTAGTTTAAGATAGGAAAGTCTCTGCATTATCGGTAGTTTCTGAGAAATGTTTAATTTAGTCTTTCTTAGTTCTTGTCATTTGTAATATTTAGTCCTTCTGCTTTCACTACTACACTCCTTAATTTGGCCCAATGTCCTCAAGTCTCTGGGAGAAAGCGAGGCTGTGATACAAAATTACATTATCAACAAACTTCACATTACAGTAGTAGAGTAATTTGGCTTTGACAAGAAGTAGTTCTTTCACGTGCAAACATTATGAACATGAGAGTGAATGGAATATTCTCTACAGGATATAAGTTGTGGAGTTCAAGCAGTGAACACATCAATTCATGCCAAAAGTGCTGTGGTTCTAATGATAGTCACTGAACGTGATTATTTCATTTTATTTATTTAACCAGGTTAGGGATGTCACAATATCAGAAAGTTAGTCGATACCAATACCAGCGAAATTCCACAATTGTCGATACCCAATTGGATACCATGGTGAAAAACTAAAACAAAACAATAAATCCCATGTAGTCAAGAAAACAGCAGAGGCCACACACACACACAAGTTTGTATGGCTATCCTCATGGGGACCAGAAAATAGAAATTGCATGCTCCCTTGCCCTAAACTTAACCCTAACCTTATCCTAACCCTAACCTCAATAAAATAATATTTATGCCTAAACTTTACCTAGATGTAATGCCTAATCGTAACCCTAAACTTAACCAACAACCCCTGGACCTTAAAGAAACCACAATTTTAACTCTAAAATGAACTGTAAGTTGGAACCTAAACCTAAACCCGGAGCTGGAAATTGACTTTTGCCTCATGGGGACCGGACAATATTTTCTGGTTTCACTATACTCATTGGGACATTTGGTGCCCATTTGTATAGTTAGACCTAAGACACACACACCTCTACTCGGATTGCAAGCAGTAGTTTAAATTTACTGACACGTAGCCTTTAGCGTTTAGCCATTGCAAATGTCGTATTGAACATAGTTGGCTAGGCTACACAGCAATGCCAGCTGTCTCAAACAAAAATATTGGTCATGTGAATTTCAGGATAAGGATATAATAAGCATAATACTCTGTAACGTGAATTGAAACTCACCTTGAATTCTTTAAATAAATCTGCATGTCTGTCTTTAAGGTGCTTTGCCAGGTATTTCCTGTAGTCTTGAGAGTTTGAAGGCACCATTTACATTGTTGTTTTTATGAATTAATTACTTCCTGATCATCTGCCTCGAACGCAAAGTTTGCAAATCTTACTGTTTCTTTCTTTTCGACGAGTCGAGGCGGAGCTGCAGATACACATGCTGCCATCAGTCATGTTTTGGATCCTCGTCTATGGTACTGTACAAAAACGGTTACCGTTCCAAAATGTTGGCATTGACTTAGTACCGAAGTAACATCCCTAAACCAGGTATGTCAGTTGATAACCAATTAATATTTTCAGTGCTGACCTTGTGCCGAATTCAGTATCATGTGGAAAAGTGAATAGGTTTGGCCCAATAATTAAACCTTGAGGAACACCCATTTGAGTGGCAAATAGCAGGCCTTCAGATGAATTTCTCCGACGCATTGTATATGGATAAAGAAATCCTTTTTAAACCAGCCTAGAGGTTCTAAATGCTAAATCTATTGAACAGGATGTTATAGTTGTTGGAGTGAACGGCTTTAGCTAAATCAATAAAATAAAAGGACGCACAAAACTCCTTTTCGTCTATGATTTCAATTAGGGCATTTACAGGTTTTTAAATAAATATTTGAAAAATGAAAAAAGAAATATTCACAGTGCCCAGTTCTCACCACCATCTGAATATGGCCATGTCTCTGCTGAACATTCCTTTGGAATTATTTACAGAAGATGTAATATGTGTAACATGTCTTTCTAGATGACGCACTGATGTTTAAACTTTTCACACTCAGTCAATGTCAAAAGAGCTCAGAATATTGAAAAAATTACTTTTTTGATGATCTGTTGTTTTTTTTGCAATAAGAGTGGTCAAATATTTCCCCATACTTGTGTGAATAATATCAGTGTTCCCTGTTCCATTTATTATTAAGTGACTTGTGTGAATAATATCAGTGTTCCCTGTTCCATTTATTATTAAGTGACGAAGTAGACTTTTAAATGACTATAGACTATTTAATTATATATGATTGTAAAGCTATTTAATTAAGAGACCACAGCATCTTTTTCTTTCCTTTCCAAAAAAGTTGAAAAGGAACGTTTTGAGTGAGGAACAGAAGAATTCAATTTGCAGCGGTCTCCTAATTTTAACTCTTCTGTTCCTCACTTAAAACCTTCCTTCTCAATTTTTTTTTTGAAAGGAAAGTAAAAGTTGCCGTGGTCTCCTAATTTTTTCCAGAGCTGTATAGACAGTATCTCATAGAAGTGAATACACCCCACATATTTTTGTAAATATTTTATAATATCTTTTCATGTGACAACACTGAAGAAATGATACTTTGCTACAATGTAAAGTAGTGAGTGTACAGCTTGTATAACAGGGTAAATTTGCTGTCCCCTTCAGAATAACACAACACACAGCCATAAACAGTGTTGGGTAAGTAACTCAGGAAATGTAATAAGTTCCTTTTTACTTATTACTCCTTTAAAAAATAATACAATTACTTGACGTACTTGGTATCAAAAGTAAGTAGTTACATTACTCGTTACATGACAATATTACTTTAGCTACACCACCCCTTATGAAAAAGTGACATACAACCTGTACCTATGCCAGTGAACTGTTACACCCAGAAATATTTTGTTGTTAGCTGTCCAGACGTGTTCAGCTGTGGTGGAAACAAAGTCTAGCTTTCCGAGTCTGGCCTTCAAATTAGATTCCATCACCGCATATTCTCTCTCGATATAGCCTGCAAACGTCTCTCTGTGGCAGCTTGGCGTTGCTCTTTGTGGGTATTTTCTCTGTAATGCATCGAAAAGTGGGTGAATCAACTGTGGAAACATCTCCTCCACAATATATCCACCGACATCTTGTCCACTTAGCGTCTGTCCACCACCTTGCCCTGCTCTGAAATCTAGTTTCTGTTGTTTAGCTGGAGTGCATGCATCACTGGGGGTGCCAGTGTTTTTTGCGACAAGTTTCACATTGCTGTGCTGCCGTATCAGCTGGTTCAATAAATTAGCCTAGATTTTTTTTTTCGCGGTTGAAAACGTTTTGTCATTCGCACAAAGTTTACAACGGATGACAACGTTCTTTGCATCTTTGACTGAGACAAAATAATGACAATACTTCCAGCTGTGCAAATTATAGATGAGACCAACCCATCCGGGTACTTTGCTTTTGCGTCATGCTCCTGCCCCTTTTTAGGGGAAAACAGCCCATTTAATTTGGATGGCGGTGAATACAAAACCCGACGTCTTTCCCAATAAATCTTACAAAATGTAGCAATTAGGAGCACAAACACTGGTCGTGATAGTATTTATAATTACAAATTTGTCATGCTTGAATACCTGTACAGAAGTGTTTGCTTATTTGAAGTGCCAGTGTACATTTCAATACAGGCCTGAAATGGTTTTATTGTGTGTAGCTGTAAACGTATGCACTTTTGGTTTCAATGAAAACTTTGTAGAGCTTTGTCTACTTTTATTTTTAATTGTATGTTTGTGCACATTATAGTAAGGAGTTGGTGTACCGGCCGATTAGCTGGCAGTGTTTGTGTATCCACCTGTTGTGCATGTGTTTGCGGAGTGGTCGATCTGATTTTATATTGTGATTCAATGTGGTTAGGCTGTCAGACGGAATACGTAAATTATCCGTACAGTATAATTTCTGCCATTTATAATGCACTTTTTATGGTTTCTGTAATCTCTCATAACTCGTTCTCTCTCGATTCCTCCTTTCCTCAAAGAATATGTAGCCTATAAGTAATATATACATGTTTGTTTCATGTTTTTGGTCATGGTTGTCCTCGGAAAAGCTGCGTGTTTTGTCAGCGGTGGTATTGTAAGCTGTTGCTGCGCTGCCCACTTAATAAAACAGTCTTGTCTGTCAGGGTTATAATTTTTTTTGCACATATTTTTTTTCCTCATATTTAAAGTAAATATGTCTGGTAAATTTGCTGTATTTAGTTTTTGAGCCCAGTCACCTTTACTCGTGCCCAGCCAAACAACAAAGTCTGCTTAAGCTGCTGATGTGCACACTTATGCAACCAGGTTATTGTAAGGTTTTTATTAAAAATGTTACCCCCTCAAAGATTTCTGTTTGTTTTTCAACTGAATTGTTCACATTAGAGGTCACATTAAAAGTAGAAAAGGTTCTGCCATGATTTATCTTTGTCTCATTCTTTTACATCACAAAAACCTGGCATTTTAACAAGGGTGTGTATACTTTTTATATCCACTGTAGAATATAATTATTAGAATATTTCGCCTGACAAGCTCTTTTTACATTATGATATATTTTCAGAAATGCTACTATTTTGATAGTTACATAGGTTTTGTTGTTTTTGGCATTGTACTGCAGCACCCCCCGCCCCGCCGGAGACTGAACTAGCTGGGGTGGTGGGCAGCTTTAGCCCATTAGATATGGAAATCATCAGACACCAAAAAGTAAGTAAACCTCTACCTTTACTATCACATAATATGGTATCAGATACACCAAAACAGGTGCATATTATTACAAAATCATCAGAGTAAGTTGAGAGCATTCAGTCTTCCATTAAGATTAGAAATGTGGGTTTGATCTTAACCCTATATGTGTGTGATATGTGTGTGTGACACAATCAAAAGGCCCTCATTTCCAAACAATGCCAAGTACATTCCACTGTCTGATGGATAACCTACAAATGGAGAACATTCCAGACCACTGGAAATCCTGGACCTTGTTGGACCAGTCGCTGTGCTACTGGACTCTGACACTGCTTTGCAAAGTCTGATAAGGACGTTTTCAATTGTTATGTGTCTACTTGACTGCTGCTATCCCTGCATTTCAGTCACACATGCCACCTTGCACCTTCAATTTGTCTGCTCTGCACATTTAGAATTGTCATTGTACTTGTATTTTTGAGTTGTTACATGTACATATATAACCTACAAAATCAACAGTGTTTCCTACTTACAAAGCATGTAGAGGTCTGTAATTTTTATCATAGGTACACTTCAATTGTGAGAGAGGGAATCTAGAACAAAAATCCAGAAAATCACATTGTATGAGGCAAGCAACTTCTCACCAAGCTGCGTGCCTATTGTCCTGCAATTTTTTCCCTGATGTCCTTACACAGCTCTCTGGTCTTGGCCATTGTGGAGAGGTTGGAGTCTGTTTGATTGAGTGTGTGGACAGGTGTCTTTGATACAGGTAACGAGTTCAAACAGGTGCAGTTAATACAGGTAATGAGTGGAGAACAGGAGGGCTTAAAGAAAAACTAACAGGTCTGTGAGAGCCAGAATTCTTACTGGTTGGTAGGTGATCAAATACTTATGTCATGCAATAACATGCAATTTAATTATTTAAAAATCATACAATGTGATTTTCTGGATTTTTTTTATTCCGTCTCTCACAGTTGAAGTGTACCTATGATAAAAATTAAAGACCTCAACATGCTTTGTAAGTGGGAAAACCTGCAAAATCGGCAGTGTATCAAATACTTGTTCTCCCCACTGTATATGTATGTATGTGTATATATATATAGTGAAACATTTCCCCTTCAGCTCTCTAATCAGGGACTGATTTGGACATGGGACACCAGGTGAGTGCAATTAATGATGAGTTAGAATAAGAAACCTAAATACATAGTTCATTTTCTAACTTAGGAAATGTATAATGGCATCTAATTCAAAATGTTGTAGGGGTGGGCTGATCTGTGTTTGGTAAAAACAAATCCCTCTGTTTCTGTCTTACTAAATTGTTTACATAAATGTATTTGCTATAAAGCTTATTGCTTGAGTTTGCATTGTGTGTACAAATGTATGTTTATAAAAGTAAATGAAATGATCTTAACTCCCCAACTCAGGTTTTATATCCATTGTTTTTCTGAATTATATATCTTTTAATAACCTTTTACGACAAGGCAAGCATTTCCAGGAGTTCCCACATATGCTGAGCACTTGTTGCCTACTTTTCCTTCACGCCACGGTCCAACTCATCATGAATTGAGTTGAGGTTGAGATTGTGGAGGCCACAATTAATGAGTGTCAGTTTCATCATAGTGCTTGATCGTTTTTGTGACTGCACTTGAAGAAACTTGAGGGAAACAAATGTTCCGTAATGCCTGACCTTCATGTCTTAAAGTAATGATGGCTGGCTACTTTGAAGAATCTACAATATGAAATGTACAGTATTTTAATTTGTTGAACACTTTTTTTTGGTTGCTACATGATTAAATGTGTGTTATGTCATACAATCCTCTGTCATATATTTGGTTTCATTATGCGACAAATGTTTCTATGGGTGACTGGTCTGGACTGGAACCAGGCTCTTTTACTATGGAGCCATGCTGTTGTAATATGTGCAAAATGTGGTTTGGCATTGTCTTGCTGAAATAAGCAAGGCCTTCCCTGAAAAAGACGTAATCTGGATGGCAGCATATTTTGCTCCAAAACCTGTATATATTGTTCAGGATTTATGGTGCTTTCACAGATGTGCAAGTCACTCTCGCCATATACACTAATGCACCCCAATACTGCCACGAATGTTAGCTTTTGAACTGTGCCCTTACACCAAGCTGGGTGGTCCCCTTTTTAGTCCATGTTTCCCAAAAATGTAAATTTAAAATGCTGATTTGTCAGAGTGTGTTTTTGATTTAAGGGTGGGTGAATTGTTTCTGAGAAAGTGTTTACTGAAGTGAAACTGCTCAGTGATGCTCTAAACCATCTGAACATCCCAGGGATATCCCATCCTGATGACACTGTATTACCATCAGAGGGGCATACCCTAAACAACTCCTGGGGCAGGAGAGCTGTCCCACATTACAACAGAACAGACACTCTTCTATTTCTCCTCTTCCGATGTCTTCCTCACCTGTGCACCCTGAATTTCTTTCTATCTTTGGGAAGGTTTGTGGGGGTTTTTTTTTAAAGGGGGAGTTTGGACACAGGAAAGGGTTGTTTTTAAAAAGAAAATCCTTTCATTTAGCAGAATTATTTGACTTAAAATGTCGATAGAATATTATTTATTTACATTATAAGCATAGAAATGCACGAACAGCAGTATGTATTTGGCTGGAAAACACCTATTTCAATTCATTTACACTGAGGGCAGTGCAGCAGATTAATCTGTTATCAATTTTAAAAGAGGGGTGATCAAAAGATACAACCATGGGATTCTAATATGACTAAAGCTTTTGTTGGACTATGAAGAAAGTTCAAACCAACACAACATCACGCTGGTTAACAGCATAATGGCACATTTTTATGAAATTTTTTGTCTAGGCTACTTTGAAACAAGACAGATATAAGAAAGAATGCACATGTTTTAAACAATTACTTTAATGGTTAAATAGTTTGAAAAGGCTGACTACCTCAGACCGTAAGGCAGATAACCTGCGGTGGTTAAAAACTGACCTTTTTTCTCTGACCTTTTAATTTTGAACGAACCATGCCTTGTGTATATTGACAGCAGTTAGACGTTAATGGTAATTATACTATATTATATTTGACAAGCATGACTGGTTATTTGGCACATGAAATGGTTAACCACAACTCCCCAAATCCCCAAACGATCACAAAATAAACTGAATAAATTATGTAATTTATGTAATGTAAATTATGTAATTTATTCAGCTGCTCATTAGCTGTAAGGTAAGTCAGTGTTAGAAGGGAGAGAAAATGAGCATCTGGTCCAACTTTGGGGTTCAAGGACAGAGAAGAGTTTTGACTAGGCAGAGTGGAAGCTTCCCTCGTAGGGGGAGGCAGAATGAAGAGATTGCATAGGGATGAAGGATTTAAGAATTGCCTAAATGCAGGGAGGGGGAATTACCTGTTGCTTCTCTGTAAGCATACACCATGGTTTTGTAGTAAAGATGTGCAGTACACACATTTTTTTTTCTTTCTGAACTACTCTTTTTAAGTCGATCAGTGGAATCATTTGAATGTCTGGGAAGTGAAACTGTTCAACAGGCTGTATGTGAACGATATAATGAATAATTTAATTAATTTACTAATTAAATGACCCTTCCCATCACTCTTTTGTAGTGGAACTGAGCTTCAACTGGAAACCAGTTGAGTTGAGTGGTGTACATTGGAGAACGTGGGAATGTTGAATACCAGGTGGGACGCGGCCTTCTGGCTTGGGTTTGGTCCGATCACTTGGCTACCCTGCCAGCCTGGCTCTGGTAAATGTATGTAGTTGATCCCAGCTAAATATTGCAATCCATAGTATGCCTCATTATCTCTGCATGCCATGGTGCATATACACTGATGAGGCAAAACATTATGACCACCTGTCTAATATGCTGTTGGTCCTCCTGGAGTTGTCCTGTGGTATCTGGCACCAAGACATTAGCAGCAGATCCTTCAAGTCCTGTAAGTTGCAAGTTGGAGACACTGTGGATTGGAATTGTTGGTCCAACACATCCCACAGATGCTGAATTGGATTGAGATCTGCAGAATTTGGAGGCCAGGGTAACACCTTGAACTCTTCTTCATGTTTCTCAAACCATTGCCAAACAGTGTGGCAGGGCACATTATCCTGCTGGAAGAGGCCACTGACATCAGGGAATACCATTACCATGAAGGGGTGTACCTGGTCTCCACCGATGTTTAGGTAGATGGCAGGTGTCCAATTGACGTCCACATGAATGCCCAGACCCAGGGTTTCCCAGCAGAACATTGCCCAGAGCACCACACTCCCTCCATGGGCTTGTCGCCTCCCCACAGTGCATCCTGGTGCCATCACTTCCCCAGGTAAATGGCGCACACGTACAAGGTCATGCATGTGATGTCAAAGAAAATGGGACTCATCGGACCAGGCGAACTTCTTCCACTGCTCCAAAGTCCACTTCCGACGCTCATTGTTTGATTGTTTGCTTACCATCTCATTTACCCAGACCTTGACATGTGCCCTTGTTAGGAGATGATCAAGATTATTTCACTTCACCTGTGTGTGGTCATAACGTTTTGGCTTATCGGTAGAGATATCTGATGACGTTCATAATGTGGGATGTTCAACATAATTAAAAAACATCCTGATCTTTAATGATAAAGAGGAAGAGAAGAGGGGGGAGGGGAGAATTTGTGGTGGGTAAGAATATAAATGCTGTCGCAAGGAGCACAAGTTATCATTGAAAAAAAGTAACCAACTTCGGCATCGTTCAACTTCACTGCACACAGCGCCAACACATAACTGGAACATGAATTATTTAAAAGGTAAGTCTGGCGCCACACCTTTCAGTAGTTCTCATTGGTCAAACATACTTTCCTTAATATAGTAGTCACTAACTGATCCCTCCTCTCTTGTTCTCCTCTTCTCCTTTCAGATATCATCCTCATGTCGGTGTTGGTAGTTTTAGTAGTTAACGGCACTCCCATACCCAGCGTGCACTCCGAAGTCCTGACTTCGGAATGGACCTCTGGAGAGGAACTCGCGATAAACTCCTTCTCTACTAAACCCCGACCGTCCACGAAGTGGGAGCAAATTATCAAGATGCTCGTTCACGAGGTCACCACATTCCGAGATCAACAGGTAAGTTGTTTTCATATTTATTTATTTAATCAATCAATCAATCAAATGTATTTATAAAGCCCTTTTTACAACAGAAGTTTTCACAAAGTGCTTTACGGAGACACCCGGCCTTAAACCCCAAAGAGCAAACAACAGTTTAATATAATTAAATTAATATATTAACCATATAATTGAAAACTACAAAACTCACGTTGAAAATATATTAAACTAATATTAAAATGTAAAACATTTTGCTTCTGTTAGTTTGTGGAGGAGTTTCAGATGCCTTTGGAAAATATGTCATCGTTTGCAGAGCACCAGGTCCCATCCATCCCTCAACACCTCACCAAGACGCCCTGCTTCTCCAACTACAGCAAGGTAAATATGAAGCTCTTTAAGGAGTGCCTCTGACATCGTTCTGGAATTCAGTCCAAATCATGAAGCTAATGTTTTCCCTGTGTGATTGAAAAAAATTATCCTCTATGTAGAAAAGCATTTAAATCACAGACGCAAATGGACTATGAGGTATCAACATGCAGAGATCTTGACTGGCTGACAGTCTGAGCCGGCTTTCACTCGATGTCTCTAATTTTTGGAATGTGGGGAATTTAAAATGAGATTTATTGAAATGTTTGGCCCGCAGGAGGCATGTCTGCAGGAGATCAGTCGTGGTCTGCAGGTGTACCAGGTTCTTCTCCAGCACGTTCAGACTGAATACCCACAATCCAACGTGATCCCCATGGTGAGGGATCACGCCAATGTCCTGATAGGGCTGGTCATAGGCAAGGTATGTGGTAGTAATATAACCGTTAATATATTTATTTTGTTTTCAGATAACTCAAAGAACCTCATAATACTACATTCATACACCTAAACGAATTTTTTTTTATATGATTTTGATTGGTTCATGCCTTGGAGAGCTCAAAGCCAACATCCCAACCCCGAGGATCACTTTTCTAGTTCAGGGTTTTTTTTCTGTCAAGGTGACCTAATGTAGAGTCTCTCTTCAGATGAAGGCTGTTGTTGTAGAGAGCCTTCCTGCCAGCGAGAAGGAACAGGTGCTGGGTGAAGTGTCTACAGCGACTGAGTGGCATAAGAAGACCAGCGTCCACGCCATTCTGAGGGACCTCCGACACTTCTTGGTGGACACCAAGAGAGCACTCTGCCGAATGGGGAAGAAGGGAGAAGGCTGCCAGTAACCATGACAACACTGCTGGGATTGACTGAGTCAGGGCCACAAAAAACCCTGCAGGGATGTCTTTAAATCTGAAACACTTCTGGATTCGTTTTATTTATTTATTTAATTATGTAATGTAATACTTGACTGAACTAGGGAAAAAAAGAAAAGTTATTTATATACTTATTTATTTTTGTTTGGGATGTGAAATATAATTAATATATTTGATTAAATCATTTTATTTGTGCCTAGTGTATTATACTTTGTAGGACCTTTTTTTTTTTTATAAATATTTATAGGATGTTTTAATGTTATTTATTTATAGAAAAACACTGTATACCGCAATGATTACATCTGGTTGCGGGATTTGAGGCGTAATTGAATGTATGTTTTTAAGTGCCTTGTTCTTAAGTGCCTTGACATCAGTTACTACATATTGAACATATATGTTTTTCTACCAAGATATAATAATAAAAGGTCTTGTTACAATACTGCTGTATTTTGTTTGATTTGCAAGACATCAAATAACAGTCATTTCAGGGCAAAGGTGATTTATAGACAAAAATTCAGCTTCTCTTCGAAGAAATGGACAGTCTTGTTACAAAGGAAGGTTTAACAGAGACATACAGATCCATGAACAAATGAAAAGACAAAATGGGTTTGGATATTTCCAAAGAACAGGAAAAAGGTGTCACACAGCAGTAAAGCTGATTAAAAATAAGACATCCATTTGGAACTTCAGAGTGAGAGAAATGTCAGAGCTTTAAGTGTCTGACCCAGCAGGTCTTTCCATTTATGTGGACCGTAATTACCATATTAAATACAAGAAAATAAATGCTCCAGTGACAATGATGATTCCAACATCTATGATAATTGTACCACATAAAAATCGGTGAGGGCGAGATGGTGTCCAAATCTCTGATGACAGCTGGGACTAAAATAAGCAATAGGAATGGTCAGAAGACAGGATGGACCTCAGCCCCACAGCAAACTGTAAGAGAGAAAACATGGTCAGAGGTAAGCATCTGAAATGGTGGTTCCTTAATCCTACATCAGGTGGCCGAACCACAAACAGACACGCATAGACAGTACCTCAGGATGTTGGGTTCAGGCATACCAGGATCACCCCCTCTCTTGAAACCTGTCCACCAGAAGAGCAGAGATTAGAATAAGCGAATTCAGATTCATTTTTCACACCTGTGTAAAGGTTTTCCAATAAGACACAGTCACTGTAATACATAAAAGTCCAGCCTACAAACAGGTATGCTAGCTATTTAGCTAATAATCTGAATGGAGTTGGGAGTGTTGAAAACACAGTTAAGTTACATATTCTCATTCTCACTTGGCCTTAGATTTAGCTAGCTAGCTAGCTTAATCATCTCTGTTTGATGCAGTAAAGACAGCTCATGTATCATTAGAAGATGTGATTAAAAATAAATGCAATATGACGACAAATGTTTTTTTAATCAATTCTATAAATTAATTCCATGATATTAAGGGATAAAGAAAGACATTACATATTCTGGGGGAATGCTTAATGATATTTGTGAGGAAAGGAGGCCTACCCAGTTAAACGAACACTACATTTCAATGTTAAAGGGCACATTGCATGAATGCCACTTTCCCACAGACCAGAAAACCTCCACTGTATACATGTAGGCTGTATGACTCTGCTTGTTCTGGACTCCAGAGAGATGACACACCTAGATTATATTAGCGATAATACCATCTGCATAGCATGATCGACTCCAGATGGACTAAAATCGTTTGAAAAGCACTTACAACTGCTGATGTAAAAAGGGCTTTAGAAATACATTTGATTGATTGATATCATATCCTCAAGTCTGGTACCATCAGAATATTGCAGTTTCCACCACCAGGCTATAGGTCAGTGTCACTTTTTGCACTACCCCTCCAGAAAGGCCCGCTCCTAGTGAATGTAAGTGTTCAGTGAAACTTAATGAAGCATCTGTTAAATCTAATTTAAAATAATTTAAAGGCAATTTTTGTGACATTCCATAGTGCGGATTTAGAGCAGCAGACAAGCTCAGTCTACACAGATTATTTTGTTAAAACATGCTTTCATGATTATTATACATTATAAAATTACTACCAAATTGATTGGCACAGAAAAGTAGTTCCATGGTCGACCAAGACTTTTTTTTTTTGCTGGGGATAGCCCTAGGATTTTGTCAATATGTAGTGTCAAGGGTTTCCCCTGTTACAATTTAGCCCTCCCAGAGCGCTTACAACCACATCCTTCTCCCTATCGCAAAAAATAACTAGTGGCATCAAAAAGTAAAATGTTTCTTCATTGAAGAGCAGTGGATATAATGGACTTTCACTGAGCGGAAGTGAAATGGAAGTATACAAACACCATAAGGGATGTGTAAAACTATTGCAGTAAATGAGGTCAAGCAACAAAAGTGGATGTGAGTCACGATTGCAATTGGATACCACGTCAAGAAACGTACACTCAAAGTGTTTGCCAATCCAGCGAAAATGGCTGACTACAATTGAGCAAAACAATCAACTTACAAAACCTTAAATATATGTTCCGGATATAATAATATTACAATAGTAGTAATGTTAGGTACTATGACCATATGTTTTCCATTCACTGGGTAAAAGGTGAAGAATATTCCCTTTAATAAAGGGACTCTCAATGAACATTTAGCCTACCTGTCATTAACTGACCAGTTTCCTTTGATGTCACGGAGTGTTCCTTAATCCTAACTCTAATTTAGGGACTGTCCACCACTGGTTTCGTTTCCCTATCTTACTATTGCCTATAATTGACTTACCACTAGTTTCACTAACTTGCAATACTTTTGAAGACACACAGGTTTTCTGTGCCAGACGATAATATAGCAAACATTTACATAAATATTCTGGGGTGGACGTAGTTTAGAGTCACCACCTCCAACACAGAAGAATACGGAAGTGCATTACTGGGGGAGGGGGCGTGTATTCCATCACTATTAACTGAAATGTAAATAAATATACATAGATTAGGCCCACGCCTAGACAAAAAAGCCAGCATATACTTTATCCCTTTGGTCATCTGCATCTGGGAACACCATCTGTCAAGATGCTTTATCACTACATACACATACGTAGTACACGGTGCAGGTTTTACCTTTTGGGTCAGTATAAAAACAATCAGGACACCACTTTCCCAGATCAGCAGTCCTATGTTGAAATTCTTGCTACATCAACATCCTGAATTTAAGGTTTCAAAACATCATCCTTGTTGGTATCACGGATACGCTAACAATGCAATATTTTAAAATTGAGAAATATATTACAACTACAGCTGTATGACATCAGTAACGTGTTTTAAGCAACACATGTAGAGGAAAAGAACACTACCATATCCACGCACATTCGGCTATTTTCCAATTTTTTTAAACTTTTCATGAGGGGTCCTACTCTATTGGTGTTTATGCCCCCCATTTCCCATGAGCAAAACATTACAATCATAAACTTCACTTTCAGGCCTCAACTCTACATGAAAGAAGTAACCAATGTACTACTGCCACCACCATCACTTGAAGAAGTTCCTAAAGAACTAAAACTGGCAATAATTACTAATAAGATAAAGGGATTATAACATACATATATTGCATATACACATGACCTTAGTTGTTGTTGCTGACGATAACTTCATAGAGTAGCTTAAGAGGTTAGCATCAAGACTAGCTTACAATGTTAGCATCAAGTGAGCTCATCCACAAGTGCCCCTTAAAGCACAGGAGTGAGATACACCATAATTACAAAATGGGTCCCAATTTATTGAAAAAGGCACGGCCGCAACAGTTGTGCAAATATCACATCATAAATCTAATCATAAATATAGCTGCAAGCAGCAATTAGGGGTCCAAGCAAACAGAGTGAAAGACAAGGATTGGCCACGCAAGCCCGAGAGTAGGCCCAGCAATTTGCTTTCGCGTTAGGCGGTAATGAGCGTGTAAACAGATTCTGAAACAGCGCCCCCACATGGCTGATCAGCGCCACACACCAAGGGCCTCTTTGGCATCTCGTTCCGACCACAGACACCAAGTTTGGTGACAATTGAGTTTTCAGACGCAGGAAGTTGTTGGCACATGACATATGCAGACCTCCCATGCACTCTATTCTGACCACTGATACCACGTTTGGTGACAATCGGACAAACAGTTGCTCAGAAACGTCCTCACTTCCTGTGAAATTCTCGGACACAGGAAGTTGTTGGCAGGTGACGTACCCGGACCTCCACGGCACCTCATTCCAACCAAGGATACCAAGTTTGGTGACAATCAGACAAACGGTTGCTGTGAAACTCACTTCATTTTTGATCGGCTGCAACGGGCAAACTATTTTACAAATCAAAAATCCACCAAGTATCTTTTGTTAGGCTTTGCCTGTAGATCATCTCTGCCAAGTTTTGGGAAGATTGGACAAAATTAGCAAACTGTGAACATTTTTAGATCTTTAACAGGTAGTTGAATATGGCAGAAATACAAGATATTGGAGCTCGATGTTCCAAGAGGCAAATTTCTTTAGCATACTGCTAGTCACATTGTGAGATAGGTTTGGTGATTTCAGCTCCAAGGAGCACAAAGATATTGCTATTTGAAAAGATCAAGTTTGACGACACACTGTAGCACCCCCAATGGCCGATCTTGCCCAAACTTTTACTGGTTGTTGGGGGCCTAGAAGACTCAGTTCATCAAGTTTCATGGCGGTCAAGCATTTCTAAAAGCTTTAATTGATAGCTTGAATTTGATTGGCCCATGGTGGTCACATGGTTTGGAATGCCGACTCCCTATTTGTTGTAGTACAAAAACCTACAAATGGCCTTTTGGTATAGCACCCCCATATGGCCGATTAGTGCCAAACACAGCAGGCCTCCTCTGGTTCTCCTTCGTATCTTTTATTATGCTTCACCTGTAGATCATCTCTTACAGGAAGATTGGACAACATTTGCGACCTGTGAAAAATGAATCTAGCTAGGCGCAAATTAAAAACGGCCTAGGACGGTTGTTCAGCACGTGGTCATGCATCCTATGACACTGGTTTTAAGTCTCTAGGCCAATCACAGCCTGAGTTATAAGCATTTAAAAATTGCGACTTTTACCAGATGGTGGTGCTAGAGGCATTGACCTATGGACACCAAAACTTGTTTTTGTGAGTTTGGCAAAGCCCTCTATGGATGTGCCAAGTTTAAAAAAAAAAGTTAGCCAGTAGAAGTTGGTAAACTTGCAAAAACGGCTGATGAAAGAGAATAATAATAAAAAAACTAACAATTACAATAGGGTTCCTGCAGCTTCACTACATGGAACCCTAAGAATAATAAAAAAAACTAACAATTACAATAGGGTTCCCACAGGTTCAGTGCGCAGCTTCAGCTCCGCTTCTTGGACCTCTAATAAAAAATAAATACATGCACAAAATAGCAAGCTACACCTGTATCAAATCAGCCTCAAATGATCCTATATCGCTATCAAATCGCTCCCGCGTCTCATCATTATGACACACACACACACACCCAATCTTATTTTGGATCCAACCACTCTGTTGTGCAAAGACTGACATCATTATCGGCTGATTTTACTAGCAACTGACATTTGATGCTGTAAGAGAACCCTATTTGGATTTGAACAACATTAATATTATTATAACCAGTGAAATAGTGAATGTCGAGTTCCTTTTTCATTTTTAAATGAATTCCAGTGGAACCGGTAATATGCTGAATATGAAGCATTTTTGTGCTACAGGGGATAAAGCGCCAAGCTTTATTGCAGAGATCCATATCAGTTCCACAGACTACTTTTTGGAAGTGTAATTAGGGAAATCATTCACCAGGTGTCGCCATTTTAAAAGGTAATTTTAAGGACATGCATTGCAAGGTAAATAAGCCCTTAGCTGTACAGTCCTGGGGTCACTTCTGCCTGATTTAAGAAGATATTGCTGATAGGTTTGACTGACCCATCAATATGAACAGATAAAAGAAAGGGGATATCAATAAAGATTTAAAAAAACACTATCAGCAAGGTAAATAAAGGTTTTGGGAAGCTCAACAAGACTATTAGAGAATTTCATTTTTAAGAAGTAACAAAAGTTATTGATAAATATTGAAACAATACACGTACTGTGAAAACCTTTGGGAGCTGCGGGACCTGGTGAAATTTGTTAAAAGGATTGGGGCTATTTCAAAGGAGATAGAAATGTGCCAAGCAGCGTATATGACATCATAGCATAGTGGGTAATACAAAAAAAATTACTAATCAGGACTTAAGAGCTAACCTCTCTGCAAAAGGTAATCCAACTGTATTGATGAGGAAAAGCCTAAAGGAACCAGTTCAAGACAAAAATGGATGGAAGAGGCAGGACAAAAAAAAAAGTTTTAAATTACAAAATAAAAATGTTGAAAAAAGGTACAATTACATTGATGTGTAGAAGAATACTCCCATAAAAACTCACAATAAATCTCTCAACATGTAACAGAGTTGTACCAGCCTGTACACAAAGTAGTCCGTCCTTTATATAATGGTCCTAGCTCTGGGAGATAAGTTCATGGGGCATCTCAAAGATTTCCTATTGGCTGTGGCATTAGGCAGGGTTGCCAATAAATACATTTTAATTTCTATAGTTATGGCTTCTCTCACACCAAGGGGGCATTTCAATGTTTTACAGGGCTAGGTAAAACATTTAAATTGTGTCAACTAGTGGGTGACTTAACCACATTTTAGAAAGCAGTTGGCTGTACTGAAACGTGGCAACATACCAAGGGAAAGTTGCATGCATGGATTGGACACAAAGTAATTTGAACTTAAAGTCAATCCATTAGAAGACAAAAAAATCTAATTGAATATCTGTCTACTAAGAGATGTTTCATTCTAGTGTCAAGAGCTCAAGTGTTATCTAGACCATATGTTTCAGTATTACCTGACTCATCACCCAAAGCAAAGGACTTAGATAACATCAACAACACGTCAAAATAAACCAATTAGGAATATTTGCAGTATTGTATTTCCCTTAACTAGATTTTTTAAATAAATTATTCTAAATGTTATTTTTCGCCAGATAGGCTACTATGATAGACTCAAAACTGGATGTCCCGTGAAGTCATCTATATTCACAGAGTTTAGGTTAATTGTGTAATATACACCGATCAGCCATAACATTATAACCACCTGCCTAATATTGTGTAGGTCCCCCTTTAACCGCAAAAACAGCCCTGACCCATCAAGGCATGTACTCTACTAGACCTGTGAAGGTGGGCTGTGGTATCTGGCAACGAGACGTTAGCAGCAGATCCTTTAAGTCCTGGTAAGTTGTGAGGTGGGGCCTCCATGGATCAGACTTGTTTGTCCAGCACATCCCACAGACGCTCAATTGGATTGAGATCTGGGGAATTTGGAGGCCAAGTCAACACCTTGAACTTGTTGTTGTGTTCCTTAAACCATTCCTGAACCATTTCTGCTTTGTGGCAGGGCGCATTATCCTGCTGAATACCGTTGCCATGAAAGGGTGCACATGGTCTGGAACAATGCTCAGGTAGGTGGTACGTGTCAAAGTAACATCCACATGAATGGCAGAACATTGCCCAAAGCATCACACTGCTTTTTTCCCCATAGTGCATCCTGGTGCCATGTAAGCGACTCACACACACCCAGCCATCCGAGTGATGTAAAAAAAACGTGATACATCAGACCAGGCCACCTTCTTCCATGGTCCGTGGTCCAGTTCTGATGCTCACATGCCCATTGTAAGCGCTTTTGGCAGTGGACAGGGGTCAGCACAGGTACCCTGACTGGTCTGCGGCTATGCAAGCCCATACTTAAAAAAACATTGTTCTGACACCTTTCTATCAGTACCAGCATTCACTTTTTCAGCAACTTGAGCTACGGTTGCTTGTCTGTTGGAACGGAACACACGGGCCAGCCTTTGCTCCCCACGTGCATCAATGAGCCTTGGCTGTCCATGACCCTGTCGCCGGTTCACTGCTTTTCCTTCCTTGGACCACTTTTGATAGGTACTGACCACTGCAGACAAGGAACACCCCACAAGGGCTGCAGTTTGGAGATGCTCTGACCCAGTCGTCTAGCCATCACAATTTGGCCCTTGTCAAAATTGTACAGATCCCTACGCTTGCCCATTTTTCCTGCTTCTAACACATCAAGGACAGAATGTTCACTTGCTGCCTAATATACCCCACCCACTGACAGGTACTATGATAACGAGATTATCAATGTTATTCACTTCACCTGTCAGTGGTCATTATGTTATGGCTGATCGGTTTATATTAAACATTCTTATCAAGTCAACAGTGTATATGAATAAAGTTTACTAAGATTTCATTAGATTAGTCAGTTATTTGCAGTAAGTGCAAATAACGTCATGAAAAGACGATTGATTCGGTTCCTTGTGGGAGTACCTGTGAAAATGTTTTTAACAACATCGCTTATGGCGAGGAACAAACCCAAACCATGAGTCCATATTATACATGGATGATACGTCTTGGTTTACAAGAAACGTGTTTTTGTCCAGGCCACAGTTTCGATCAAATTGTATTTTCTGTCAAGCTATGGAAACTTACGCAAAGTAAGATTCGCTAATATCTACCAACGTTAGTTTCGGTCGATGCTAGTCAAAATAGGGAAAGTATCATTTCGAAAACGGAATGTTCATTTATTTATTAATAGAAATACGGAACGATTGGATTCCATAGTTTACTTAACCGGTTGCAAGTTCTTCAAACTGAAATAGGAGAACACAGCTGATAACGCAAATACGATAATTATGAATTCAGTCGTCACTTAACCAAACGGTTCCCCCTTTTGCCAACAAAAGACACCGGTTACACACATGCCTTTAGTTACATAGCTAACACTAGTAGGTTGCAAATCTAATGTATTAGGTCGCTGTCCCACACCGTACTAACCTAGGTAGAGCACCGTGGGGATGAAACCCCACCGGATTACAAACTGTCCGGCTTGGAACACCGTCTGCAGTCGCTGTTTGGTCTCTTTGCTGAGCTTCGCCATTGTAGACAGACTAATTTCGGTAAAATACAGAGCAATTGGGTTCTATGAAGGACGGGGTCATGAAAAACAGGAAGTCTACGGAGGAAGCGTGGCCGTAAAGCAAGATAGCTATTTTTCATTTTTGTGACATTTATTACCATCACAAATGTAGCGAGCGCCACTTTGTGGACGCAGTGGGAACTAGTTGCTAGATGGCGTCCTACCAGCAACATGGGTTCATATTGTAAGTCTGTGAGAATAATTGTGTGGTTGTGCAACCGGTTTGCATGTGCAAAGAACAGCGAGAGACATGTAGTGAAATATAGAAAGACTTTATTCTTAAAGAAAGTAGCTCTAGCAATGAGTTATCTTCAGACAGAAAGGCCAAAACAACATTTTACATCCATCAATATTATCTACAGATTCATAACATCCAATAGAGCAACAAAATACAGAAACATGATTGTTGTTGTTCCACTGTATGAACGTAAAACAGATCTAGAACACTGACTGAGAAAAATCTGGCTATGACAGAACTCCGGGACTCATGGAACCGTGGTTCCAGAACACAAAGGTTCCAGACGGGGAGTCGTCTCAATGAGTGTTTTCGATCTTTATTTCCATTATTTTATAAAGCAGATTATGGAACAGAGAACTGACAAACACAGTAAAGTTCACGTTTTTAACATGACTAATTCAAAATCAATCAACCAATTTAGATAAACCAATCAGACACAGCATTACTGGACTGACACCTCAGTCCTATACCAAGCCCTACAACCTATCCCCTAGCTTGTAAAGGCTTCTCCCTTAACCCTCTATTACTAGGCCAGGGGTGGTGGGTTTGGGTGTCAGGCCAGCATCGTGCAGGATTGGTTTGGGTTCTACTGTACTTTAACACTGAAAGGATTCAATACTGCTAAAACAGTTGTTACTCTTAATCTTGTAGAAAAATACCACATATCCAGACTGTCTGTCGTTACATTAAACATCAGTTAAAAGGAAAATGCTGCAATATGACATCATCATACACAGCAAGGTAATGTCCTGCTAACAGTAACTAGTGAAAGTCTAGAAGCTCCTTTTAAATGTATCACAGTTTTCTGCCTCAAGATAAAATCTAAATGACTACATTATTGTTATTTGATCAAAAATAACAAAAGCACCAAAGCAGATAAAAATGTAGAGGGGGAACCCAGCTTAGTCCTCTGAAAACCAAATACTGTTGGTGATTTTCTTTTTCTGCTGAAAAACTACAAAAACAGATACTAAAGACACACCAGTGCTTTCCAAGAGGTGGTTCAGTCTCAATCCTGACTTAAATCTCCTTTAAAATATTGGTGTCGATTAATGAATTTCAACAAAATTTACTCAGTTTGAAACAAAACAATGCAGATATTTAGGCCCAACAGTTATGAAAGTTTATAGACTCGAATTCAAAGTTAAGCATCTTCGATTTTTTTATGTTCTGTACAAACAAAAAATGACTTTTTCAATGAAATCCCCTTTTAGATTAAAAATGAAGGCAGCAAAATGTGAAGACTGCAAAGGATTTGAAGACCTTTAATAGCGACCCTATACTTCATATTGCTAAGTATTTTTTAAAAACCCTAGTCTCTCTGAAATATGAAAATACCACAGTTTACATCATACAAATATTTTATACATCATCTTACAAACATTGCAACCCCACCCCAATTAACTTTAATTGTAAACATAACTACCCCAATCAGCTATTTTTATAGATCCGATCAGATCAGGGAGAAAAATCAACATAGTACAATAGCTATTGCTTTTAGTAAGGATGACATCAATATTTTACAGATGTAAACATTAATGATTATTTTTGGTTTCCTTCAATTTTGTGTTCTGTCGTCATTTAATCCTTTCACAGGATGCAGATTTACTAGGACTGGATGGATAAACAGTTGCTATGGCAACAGGAGTGTGAATGTCATGTCTTGGGGTTCGTTCAAACCCTAGTGCATGGTGTGGGTGAGGAACAGGGTATTACCTTTTTGGTGAGGTAGGAGGGGGGCTGTTGGGGGCCCTGACCTTCCAATTTATATAGGGAAGTGGGCATCTTAAAACCTTCCCTTGAGATCAATAATTTTTGTTTAAGAGTATCGCACCTTGTTCATTTTAAAAACATTTGCATACACCCTCAGATGCCCACTTTCACTTACAATTACAATTGCACGCACACACACAACCTCCCCAGAGATGTCGTAGTCAGAGGGGATGAACGGAGAGCAAAACAGGACTAACAGGAGTCTTTTAAATACTCCATTTCCAAACACTCTCTCCGAAAACTACGAAGTCTGTTGTTTTGCAACACAGTCTGTCTGGTTCCCAGAGCAGGTAGAGCGGGTGGACCCAGGCTCTTCACTCTCTCAGACTCTCGCTTTGGGAAGACAGGAGTGGGCGAAGATGATCCCATCTCTGGAGGTGCCAGCTGTCTTAGTGTAGAAGAGAGGAGGAGAGGAAGATGATGGTTGATGGGGATGGGGGGGATATGGTGAGAAGAGGGAATGGGGGGAAACGTGGTATGGAGTTTGAATTCCAGTCCCACTGGCAGGCTGGGAGTCCAGGTCGCTGAGGTCAGATGACTGAGAAGGCAGTGAAGGGTCAAGGGTTAGAGACCAGGTGTTCACAGGTCATTCCTGAAATGCACACCGAGTCTGGGCGAGCGCTGGGTGTGGTTGGGGACAGGGCTTAGATAGCCTAGCTCCTCCTCCTGCAGGCTGCCACTGCACAAATAGCGGCCAGCCTCCGGGTTGCCACGGTTACCTCCAGGGTTGTTTCCCTCAAAGGAGCGGGAGAACACAGCACTGGCGGTGCGTGACAGGTTGCTCAGAGGGCCATGGATAGGCCCTTTGGGCACCGAATGGCTGGATGTCAAAGTCAGGCGTTTGATTGACAGCTCCAGGTTCTCACCCAGGGTCTGCCCGCCCAGAGGACAGCCCTCCTTCTCCTTATGTGACCGTCCACCAAGATGCCATTTCCAGCTTCCTGTCTTGACCCCTCCAACCCCAGGGGTGACACTGTTGCTAATAGTAATGGTGGGCGTGTTCAATGAGACCAGACCCGCCCCTCCTGTAGGCCACACCCCTTCATCCACCTCCGAGATCTCCATCAACTCCTCCGGGGAACCCAGATCCACTGCATCTAGAGAGCAAGAGAGTACGAGAGAGAACGAGAGAGGGAGATGGTAAGAGAGGGTAGTTGAGAAACAGATGGAGAGACAGGAGTTAATTGTCGTTTAAGGACAGCGGAGATAGTAGAGCCGCAAAGTAGGCTGCAGGACAGGGAGAGCCAGCCAGCAGTGATAGATGTAGACTTTCAGTGAGTACCAGCTTGTTTTTACAGTCCAATTCACATCCTGGCTGCCATACATTCATACTACACCGTAACAACAAGTTAGTGGTGCTGCAATCATCCAACTCATCAGGCATTAGTTATCTGCAGCCAGCAACCTGTGAGATCTGGGCAGCAGGTGTACTGTAGTAGGCAGCAACACACACACGCATGCAGAAATATACCCTATGCAAATCAAGGTTTTTTCCCCACCTAATCTTAACCCAAAAACCTAATTCTAATTCCAAACCATAATATCTAACCCTAATTATAAATCCAAACCATAATATCTAACCCTAATTCTAAATCCAAACCATAATATCTAACCCTAATTCTAACCACAAACCCCAAGCCAAAAATGTAAGAACTGGCCAAATGAATGTCCTTACATACCCCAATGTTACTTTACTACAGAAAACACAACAATATACTCTTATATTAGCAGACAGACATATATGCAGTAGTACTAATGTGATCTAAATACACATTTTCTTTTTTGGAAGAACAAGGGAGGAGATTTCTAGTTAGGTCTGACTACAGTGAAACCCCACTCTAATTTGATGAGCAGTTACCTAACGGCCAATCCAGAGCTGCCTATCCTTCTCAGGTGCCGCAGCTAACCAATCAGGAGGGAGCAGTCTGTCCCCCCGGCAACCCAGTGATGTGTTAGAGCAAGGTTGTTTTAGAGACCAAAATACTTTCACACAGGCGCGCGTGCGCCCACACACACACACACACACACACACACAATTTCCATAAAAGTTAATGGTGAACAGATGGAGAATGGATGGCGAGTGATGAGGGGAAATCAGAGGACAGAGAGAGACAATTCAGTGCTGCGGAAGTTCATCTGCCATCCAATCAGCGGTCATGCTGACACCATGGCTCCACACTGTTACCTAGGTTACCCCGGGGATGAGGAGAGTCTTAGTACTGGGCCCTCCCTGCGGTGCAGGGCCCAGAACCCTCTTCCACCAATCGCCTCACAGACTTCTGCCTCCTGACCTCCTGACCCCTAGGACCAGGGTCGTGGGTGGGGCTGACCTCTGAGGCTGACCCCAGCAGCTCAGGCTCGGGTTGGATTAACGGTCGGGGGTCACGGGGCCGTAGAGAGTCTCCGTTGGGCATCGTCACACTGATCTCTGGGACAGACGACCCTTGACCTCCAGGGGTCGCTGGGTCACTGTCTACACTGACCTCCTGGGACTCTGGGGTCATGGAGATGAGACACAGATATAAAACACACAGACACATGAAAACACAGACATGACATACACACAAAGAGACATATGACACACACACACACACACACACACACACACACACACACACTAAAATAAATGTGATGGCAAAAGAAAATTAAAGACAAAATTATGCCTGTCCCACAGTACACACATGGTAAACACAGTGATAAAATACATGCATGTACGGTATAAAAATGCATCAAATACTATGAAAATAGATGACAGTGATCAGGTCTGTACAGAATGAGTTGTCATTGACGTTATGCTTATGCAATAAGTGATGTGTAGTCATGTACATATATAAGGATCATGTACAGGTGATAAGTATAGACACACATAAGGATAATGCACAGGTGACAACAATGTATGGAGGATAATCTGGAGACAGATGAGCAGTGAACGATACACAGCTAAGAAGACGTCTTAAGGTGGAGAACCCACGCTGAACTTTGGTTCCTCGTCACAGTAAATCAGTTTGACTGGTCTGGAACTGATAACCTCTGATTAGTACATTGACGTCCCGGCCAGTGTGACAAAGTGACAGCATGCGGCTCACCATGGCGTTTCCAGCGGTGTCCTCTGATCGAGAGCGATGTGACGGCATTCCGTGAGATCCTACATGAGAGAACTTACATTAGAATTTTAAAACAGGTAGACAGAAACATTTAAACAGGACACCCAATATCAATCTATGAACTACTAGCTATACAATGCACGGTGTAATTATTGGGAGAGTTTATACTCCAAGGTTTGGATCTGAAGTCAAATAATTACTATGAGGTTAAAGTATACACTCACAGCATTTGTTTTATTAGTGTAACATATATTGGAATCACCATTTAGGAATTACCACACATTTTATGTACTGTATAGTACTGAAACAGAATACTATAATGACCAAATTATGTTCAGTTTTTGGCTCCAAATCTCTTGCATGCTATAAGTGCCTGAACTCTGCAACCCCCGGACCCCAGCAGACGCTGGGGGACTTCTTGGCCTTGAAAATCCTCTTGCAATGGCAGGATGTTTTGGGACACTGTCTTGCTGTGTGACGAATCACTGTCTAATGAGACTGGTTGCCTTTGCTTGTGCTTTATCAGACAACGGGTGAGTTCTATTAATGCACTCTGATTCATTTTTAATGCGGCCGTGACTATAAACTGATGGACCAATCTGAAATGACGGGCAAGACTACTCGACACAAAAAACTAAGGATAACAGTGAAATGTCAAATTTTACTCTTCGCAAAGAATGCTTAGCTAATTTTCTTTTTATAGTTAGGAAGAAAATGTCTGATTTTCAAACAATTCAAATATTGAATTCTGACACAGATTTGGTTTTGTTTCAAGCTAAAGGAATATCCTTCTCTGCTTTTGTTTTTTTAAATGGTGAAACCAATATGTACACAGTGTACAGTATAATAAAAGCTTCAAACTTATAGTTCAATCTCAAAATCCTTCACTGTACCAATAACTACAGAAGGCTGTGGATGGAATATTCATCCTCTACATATGGTGTGTATAATATACATACCTAGAGGAAGTAGGTGTGATTTCAACCTGGATACTACGAGCTCCTTCTTTACTGGCGCTAGACTTTAGCGCTGCGCACTGTTGGGACGACTTGATGGCATTACCCACCTAGACAAGACACACAATGTCAGGCACTGGCTACCACCACAAAATGCTGTGTACATTTGTGTGTGGGAGTTTAAGTGGGTGGACTGGCCATCTGACAATTCTGGCAATTGCCAGATGGGCTAGATAGTGGGGGGGTGGGGGGTGGCGGGGGGGCTTGTTGAAAACCGAAATACATTTGTATTTATCTAGAATGACAAAGCCGGTGGCCCATGGGCCTGTTAAGCTGTGATAAATATGTCAGAATTTGTTACCCAACAGTTTTGCTTCGTGGAATGCTGGGGCCTGTTGATCTCTCTCAAGTCACAGAGAAACATGTGTTCCCATCTAGAACATTTCAAAATGCTAGTGAGGGGAAAAAGCCTTTTTTGCATGTTTCGTATTAATTCGGTTTTTGTAGGTATCATTTTGAGTTTCCACTCTCTCAGGTGTGGAAACCAAATTAATTCCATTAGTTAGTGCACATGAAGATAGGCCCACGGAATGAATATTTTCTGAACAAAATGTCTATTATCACAATAAAACACAGCAACTATAATCTATTTGGCATTCATAATGATCACTCGATTACGTTGCACAATATCTCTTGAGTCACGCATTTCTGGTTGGAATTGACATAGCCAACACATATTTATTGTGCCTCTTAATAAATCACTGCGAGTGACTATAAATATAGAAACATGATGACTGGCGCGGTCTGAATGTAAAAGTATGTGGCCCCAATGACCTCAATGGAAAATGTTAGTCTGAACCACAGTAACAGTGATCCAGACCTTGAGTGGCGTTTAGGGAAGAACATGCACCAGGCACTCATTAAACAGCACAGTCTAAAAACAGTTAGCTCAAATTGCCTGACAAGGCTTAAGCAGACCGGCAGAGGGAAAAACTGCAGCACAGTGGCAGTAGAGAAGACACTGAGGCAGGCGGAACAACAGGCATACAGACCAAAGGGCTGAAGCTTTGAGCTGAAGCTCAGTTGTACTGGTGAGCTGTATCCCCAAGGGGGGGGGGCGGGGGGGGGGGGGGTTGGGGGTTTCACAGAAGTAGGACGACAGTGAACAGTGTCTGACCAATCCCTGGCACAAAAATGCGGAATGCCGTCTGGCACCGCCAATGGGTCGACACCACTCCATGTTCATGCTGGGTTGGGGTCAGGGGGGAGACATTAGAGGATCTTTCTGGGTGAAGGCAGGGGTGTAAGGGGTGAAGGGGGTGGTGACGGCGTACGCAACACCAGGGTCTAATTCCTGTAAAGCTGTAAATCTGTTTGATACAGTGGCAGACTTCAGGATTACAGACGAATGTGTCAAAGTCCTAACACTGTGAATAATCTACTGGGATTACAGACACGCATACACACACACACGAAGAAACATACAACATGGGAGAGGTTGGTGTATATTCGTGTCACCCACCAGTAACGCTTCAGGGAACAGTTCTAGCTGTGCTCGGTACAATACATCATCCAGGGCCTTGGTGCCAAGGTCCACCTCTCCATTACACCTGGAACACAGACACACAAACTTAGAAAACCTCTCATTTACTGGGTCCTGGCAAAGGTTAAGGTCAGGGGTCAGAGGTTAGAGACAGAGTGCGTCAGTGTTGCTCCTCACAGTGCGTAGTGAATCCCAGTGATGAGCTGAACCAGGAACTCCGAGGTGACGGTCAGACGAGAGCTGATGCCTTTATACCTCCTGAGCTGCTGCCGTGGGTAACCACAGATGCACACCCTGTTAACCAATCACAGCACAGCGATATCAATCAAACAACAAGAACACAACAGCAACATTTTACTTGAGCCCTGACAATTGAGAAGTTTTTGTTGTGTTGTTTTAGTGACATTGCAAGGACCTTTCCTTTTTGGAAGGAAATCTACAGTAGTTACCTCAAACAGCCTAGTTTTTAAAAGCCAGTGTAGCTTCAAATGTCTCTTTAGCGCAGTCTTAAGATTAACATCTCCTTAGTTGGTGTGTGTCTATCCTAGCCTCTCATGAAAGTAGTAAGAGGATTAAATGAACGGATGTTGGCAAGGGAGTGTGTGTGTGTGTGTGTGTGTGTGTATGGATGTATGAATGAATGTAGACGAAATGGTATCAAGTGAGGATCCATTTTATTTTGACACTATTTAAGCAACATTTTGGGAAAGAAAGGACCTTATGGCCAGGCTTCACATACACAACACCATTTCTTTGGTTTGGGCTTTAGTTTGAATTTAGAATTGGGATTAAAATTAGATATAGGCATTAAAGGGGTGATAAATATTAGAAAATGTGTCAATTCATTCAGGAAGAGGAGGGCATAGCTAGCGCAGCATCATCTTGTTACATTTCTCTCCCTGTAGAAAGGGTACTTGAAGAACTTGAATATATAGACGGGCTGAAGGCTTATAGCACAAGCCAATGAAAAATCTTTGGTGGAGATGTTTGGAAAAAGTGATCTTCAAAACCCATGACATGATTGGAGTTCCCCCATTTTGTGTTTCTGCGGTGACGGAACATGGTTTTTCATGTAGATACTCGTTATTTCACAAAGTTCCATCAAAAAGATTCAGTGGAGGAAGATCAACATAACCAGACAACACTGCACTCACACTGGTTCTAACATGTTTTCATTCAGGAAGAGAGTGGCCTGCACAGAGAAACAGTCCAACAATTACTTGAGGAGATTTATGAACAAAGACAAAACACTATTCTCCTTTAAGGGCCTATTTAGTGAACACAGTTCAGTACTAAAAATGAATTCAAGATTTTCTTCCCCCTTGACTATGCCTAATCTGTGTCCGTAAAACTTTAGAGTAACTCCTACATTTAGGGTTAATAGCTACTGTAGGATGTAATGAAAACATTTTGTGGGGGGTTCTACATTTCTGGTCCCCACTTACAAATCAATTTGTGCGTATTTGTTACCTGGAGCTAAGCTGACAGAGAGACTGTAGAGAAGAGGAAGTCATGTAGCTGAGAGCTGCATTGTAACACAGCAACAGGAAGGTCAACACCTCAAACCTACACGCACACACACACACACAAAACGTAACATTAACACAAACCATGAATGGCTGCACAACAGTCAAATAGTCAAAACTAATTCAACCTGACCTGTTCTGAGCTGTGAACGTTTCTCTCTGTAGGTGAGGTCCGCTGTACACAACTCTACTCAGCCCGTGATTGGCTAGAGCGCCTTCTGTTAATGCCAGGGAGCCAATAGTGGAGGGCTGAAGGCAGGGTTTATTCATATTAACAACCTGATCTATAGACGTTTCATTAGTCCATAGGATTTTTTCTGGTTTAAATCCCATTTCACCCAGGGTGGATTAAACAGTTAGCCAAGTCCATTCATATATCATGTTTCACAGAAAAGGATTCACGAACCTCATGGTAGACTGAGGGTTTGGAGAGGGAAGGGACAGTGAAGGACAGGACTTTACTCTGTCCATCCTTATCTACGATCTCCTACACAGAGAGAGAGAGTGAGGGGTTGAAGATGAATAAAGATGAAATAAACAGTGCATGCAGAGGAACATTGTGTCGTTGTAGAATACTGCACACGGCTACACGCCAACAGCCAGAGAAAGGAAGGAAGAGGGATAAAGAAGAGAGAAAAGGAGGGGAGAGACAATGTCAGTGTGTGGTTAAATGTACTACAAGTGGTTTTGGTTGGGAGTGTACGTGTGTGTGTGTGTTAAAATGCCTGCCAGGCGACGTCAGAGCGGTTAATGTCAGCATGAGTAATCACTGAGACAGGATGTAGACTGACAGCTGACCCACTCTGCTATTCTGAGAATGAAAGAGAAGAAAGAAAGGAAGAGATAGAGAAAGCCCTAGTTGATGCCATAAAGACATGCGTGTGAGTGCCTGCCTCACCAGATTGTATATCCCCAGCAGCAGGGCCTCTATGCACCCTGAGGTGTGCGGGTCCCTAGCTGCAGATGGAGCCAGGAGGAGGGACCAGAGCAGCTCGGGGAGGAACTGGAGCACAAACCTCTGCAGCCGTGGCTCCCCGCTACGATAGAACTCAAACAGCTGGTGACAAACTGGTTCCAGTAGCTGGAAGACAGGAAAGGAGGAGTTCACTTCAGGACGCTGTAGTTTGTTGTTGTCTCAGGTAACCTATTTTAAAGTTGACCGGTGGATTGTAGCCGTGTGCGTGTGTTTTGGTTTAACAGATCAAATTAGAACCAGAAGCCCTAACAAGGATGGTAAAACATGCAAACAATTACCCTTATTAGGCCCTTTTCCCCAGTCCCAAGGTTAAGATTAGTGAAAGTGGACTTATTTACATTCTGGTCCCGACAAGGATAAAAACACACAAATGAACTTGTGTGTGTTTGTGTACCCATTAACAATGTTTCTGCTTGTGTGTGGGGTACATACGTCACTATAGTTCTCTCTGATGACCTTGTAGATTGCTGGGATCAAGGAGCCTTTATCCTTCAGAGACGCTGCGTAGCTGGACACTGCACTGTCAGGGAGAGTCTACACACACACACACACACACACACACCTTAAGGTTATGACAGGTAAAAATGGAAGGAGAATCTGTGTGTGCGATCTGATTAAGATTAAAATGCCTTCGGGTAGACAAGGTTACCTGGTGGCAATTAGCACTTCAGTGTGTGTGAGAGACAGTAACATGTAGTGGAATGTACAAAGTAATGTAAATACTGATGACGCATACTCACTTGCCTGTTAGAACACACACACACACACACACACACCTTAAACTCTGATAACCATTCCTCCACCACTCCTTGGTCCATAGCCAACATCTTCCCTCACCTCCGTTAGACAAACTTCTACCTGGGAAGCAAACAAATACTTGCCAGTAAGGGTTGTTACATTTTCACCACACCAACATTTTTGTTTGACACCAATACCAGATTTAGTATTCCTAGAGACCAAAATTGTACTCAATACCAAGGCCAACATTTTTTTTTTCAGGTTTTCAACCTCAAAAAAAAAGCAGACTGAAAAAAGAATGTTAAACAAAATTATTGGATGTTTTTCCCTTACAAATACAACAATGCAAAAAACAATATTTGCTGTTGTTGACATCTGGGAAAACAGTTGATTTGCAATGTTTAATATGTAATGCACATCAGATGGACAACATAAATCCTCGTGATTCTGCCAGGTAGAGGCAGGAAGGGTTTTCCGTCGTCACAAAGACCGTCATCCTTAGAATTGTTAATGGCTAAACAAAGTGGTAGAAATACACCACACACACCAGTCAAGAGCTGCTGCTTCCGGGAATGGAAATGACTGATGCATTCTGATAGATTTAATAAAACCAGTACAGGTTCTAAGGCATTTAAAACATTTAGTGGATTAATAAATGTCAGACAATTAAAAGGAAAACCCCTAAAAGCAATAGAATTCTAGTACCAAGACTTTTCCCCCATGTTAGTACAGCAATTCTATGTAAACTGATCGAGGTTTTCGCTGTGTATATCAATAAAAAAAAACGTCATTAACCAACTGTTACAGGGCTTCTGAAAGGTATTTCAGACCCCTTCACTTTTTCCCATTTTGGTACCAGGTGCATTATTTTTAAATTGATTGAATAGGTTCCATTGATCTACACACAATACCCCATAATGACAAAGCAAAAACCAGACCATATTAGGGCCAGCAATCCTGTCTCAGCCCTCACACAGACTTGCATGTCCACAACAACATCTCAAGGATGATAAATGGAAACAGGATGCAGCTGTCCTCAAACTCAGTGTCTTAGCAGATTCTGAATACCAATGGACATGTCATATTTCCGGGTTAAATTTGATTTTGTTGCAAAAACACTATCTAAAAACCAGCTTTTACTTTTGTCATTACGGGGAATTGAGTGCGTGATGTTGAGGAAAAAAAATCTATTTAAACCAATGTAACAAAATGTAAGGGGTCTGAATACTTTCCAAAAGCACTGTGCAATCCTATGCAAAAGGCCTTCTTTTCCACTGGATATTTTACACATGTAGGGCCTAATTCAAATAAGATCTGGTTTAACATTTGCATAGTGGTGGTTTTCAATTCTGAAGCGGAATTGCATTAGAGCAGTCAAATCTACAAATAGCCAGGTGCTGGTTAGATTAATGCCGAAAATGTCCCAAGTTACAACAAGTCACGAGTAACTATTTCATATACCTTCTATGTTTATAAGGTTTATATGAATCCTTATTATGCAACCTTGTCTTCCTTCATTTAAAAAATGCAATTTAGCTTTCATTTGACACTGCATTTTAAAGGTGTCTATGGAAGTAATGTTCATGGTCACGGATCAGTGGTTTCTGTGTTCAAAACTGTTGTCAAAGACAGATAAATATTCCTCTTTCTTCCCTCTCTCTCCTTCGATAGAAGCTTCACGTAATCTCTGCAGTTTCATACCTCTATGATAAACAGCACTCTCCCTCCACCACTGTGCTAACACACACACACACACACACACACACACACACACACACACACACACACACACGTGTATACCATACACAGGATCCTTGTATGGTAAAAACAGAACTAGGTGAATTGTGTAAATATCTACCATATACAGTGTGGTTCCATGAGTTCAGATCTGGCTTCCCAGAAAACACAAGATGACCGAGAGCTGATCATAACAGCAAAGCACCAGATGTCATTAATCTGTCATTCTAACCTAGCAGAGACAAATCAGAGTGTTGTCAGTGCTGCAAAAATGCAAGACTTCATGGATTTCCCAAAAGCAAAAAGAAACATTAGTGTGTTCTAATATTCAAATGTATTACAAAACCGGTTTTTAAGGGCCTACCAACCAGTTCTAGCAGAATTTGGTCTCACGCTTAATTCATTCCTCTCGTAAACAGCACACACACACACAGATTAAAACAGGAAACTTCTAACGCCTCTTTATAGTACTACATCTAGGCAAAACAACAGTACTCTGTCAGTTTACACCTTTACTCCTGGGTGGGTGCGTCTAAAGTATGTAGGGCTGAAAATTGCCAGGGACCTCAAAATCGTATGCATTTCAAGAGCCCACACAAAATATAAAATAATACTGCAATTAATGCACGGAGCTCCACGCATCAACAGGCCAGACATAACCACACACAGTCACACACTCCCGTGGGCGTTTGCCAAGTCCAACAGATCACGCTGCACACACTCACTACTTATCAGAAACCAGCTAACCGCCAGAACAACCAATCACCACTGGCTAACTAAACAATCCAAAACAACCTGATCTCACATGCACGCACCCTCAGACACAACAACTCACTGACAGCAGGAGATCGCTTACCACAAGGCTGCTTACCAACACACAGACAAGGTACACCCACTCCTCCCAAACAAGTGGCCCTGATAACTCTGATACGCCCCGGTCATCTGTTCCTTCCTCCCAAAGTCCACACCCTTCACCCCGTAAAATCAGTGGATTGGCGAAAGCGTGGTTTAGCTTACACTAAAACGAGGTTTCCATTACATGTCTTACACCGGTCATATTCCTTTTTAATCCATGACACGAAGTGAACAAGTGCTCAGAACGGACAGGGAAAATCAGGGTGGCTCTGACAAGCTATCCGACTGTGGCAAAGCCAGGAAGTGAACGGACTAATGAGAACACACTGTTTCAGAGGACTTGGGAGGGGAGAAGAAAGCTGCCCCAGCCGCTTTTTCCTGTGTTGCGGGGTAGGCTTTAAACCACACACCCACACACACACACACTTTGAGCCGTGCCAGAGAGGAAACACGAGAGCATACAAGTGAGTGTCCATGAGTTAGAGAGTGCTGTAACCCAAATGAGCTGAAGAAATGTGCTGAGAATACTCGCCATTATCCTCAAACGATCCTAATCCCTTTTTCTAACCTCTTCCTTTCTCCAGACATCCTCTACTCAGACCTCCTTTTCAGCAAATCCCACCTCCCGCCCACCTACTGTAGTGTGTCCCACTCTGTTATTAGGTGTGCGTGCAAGCGTGCGTGCGTGCCTAAGACCGTGGGTTCTGAGGGATCTGACAAGTTGGAATCCTCTTACAGCCTACGCTCCATGTATTTCCCTCTCTGACTCAATTTTCTCCCTCTCCATCTCTCTCAGATGCCTACAGGCTCAGCCCTCATCATGTACACAGATCCTCTCAAACCACTGTTAGTTTAAAGGCTGTTCCATCAGTCCACACGGTGGGTTGTGTGTGCACTAGCATCCAGAGGTTCCACTGTACTACTACACACAGACACTCTCGTAAAGTGTAGTGTTTCTGGACAGCCTCTAGGGGCTTTAGTAAGGTAAGCTCTGTCACATGTCAGCTATTGCAAACATCAGAACAGTGCATTACTCAAACTGCCCGCAAAAGGCACGTGTGTGTGTGCATACACACACACACGCGCACATAATCAGTGGGCCTTTACAACAGCTACTAACAGAAATATTAATCATGAAACTAAGGACTGTAATGCTTGACAGCGCGTACCGACATACCTACAATTCTCACACAAACAACGGGGTTATTCACCTCATATCCATTCTATAGGACCTTTAATCCTTTTTACAGCTGTAATACCTACAGGCAGAAACACTTAGCAGTACACCATCACAATAGCCAGTATTGTCATCAGCTATCACGTGGAGACTAAACGGACCGGTGACTGACTGAAACGGATCACTTTGGAAATAAGACGAGGGAACCTATTTACCTATGCTTGCCAAGCAATTGACTGTAAAACTAAGCATAGTTCTGTAGCTTACCAGTTGAAATATCTAGCGAATTACAGATAGTAGCTGGTAAACAGTCACGATACCAGCCTGTCACACTTCCAGGCTCAACATTACAACAAGCGTTGGTTAACTGCCTGTATAAGATCCCACATAGCCTCCCCAGTCAATTCTACCTGTAACCCAAATAATTGCTAGCTAGCTACAAACCTAGCTACTATAGTACTTAGCAGTTATTGTAAGTCAAAGTTACTTTATGTGAAGTCGCTGGCAGCAGTAGATGCCTCCCATCCCTTGTAGCCGACTCAGTCAGATTTCCAAACTGAAACTGCAGAAGGCGCTTACAAAAACGGGCTAGCTAGAAAGTTGTTTGTTCAGCTACTTACTATCATGCTATCGCTAATATCGCCTTTGTCTCCAAGTCCACTATTGTTCCTTCCCGAAAGACAGAAAACTGGCAATAACTCACTCCATAAATCCACTAGCTAAATCATTGATTAACATCAAAACCTCCATCTTCATTTACACCCACCCCTCACACTAGCATGAACCCAACGACTACTTTGGAATTGCAGGTCTGTTAGCCTATGGATAAGCAGTATAAAATGTAACCACGGCTCCTCCTGAAATAGTGACCAATTAGATTTGGTAGAGAGGCGGTGCATAATAATTTCCACAAATAGGGTAGATTGTCGTTGTTATCACTGACAGCCAAAGAGCACATTTTTATACTGGCGACTCCATAATTTATGACATTAATCTTAACGTCGATATTTGACGATAACTTAAAAAAATTAAGCTTTTTCATATAACTATAAAAGGGAAAGTATTCTAAACTACATATGGTATGTAATTGTGATATGCAGGATTATAAATGGTACAGTGTCTACCTGTTTTTTTTACTTTATTTAAATTTTATAAACCGGAAAAGATTACCGTTAAAATAAATATCATACCCGATTGATGTAATAATTACCTCTGGGAAATATGATTCTAATGTATTACGTAACTGTCTGTCTGCCAGTCGCCGTATGAGGTGCCCAGCTAATGATCCTGCAAAGGTTATGTTTTTAGAAAAACAAGCCTTTAGCTAATTGCCGTATTTAACCTTTGAACTAATACATTATGTATGTTATTGACTAGGCACATGGACTACCAACTCCTCTACCAACCACACTTCAGAGCTTTCTAACATACCAACGGCAAAGTTTTTCCTTCCATCCTTTCATGTTTTTCTTTCTCAAGCACACGCACACACACACTTTTTACTGTCTAACCCCCCACAGTCTCCCCTCCCTCCAACCACCCCTCTATCTTTACTCCTGCTGCAGGGTATTGTCAGTTCCGGTAGGCAATCTCTGTGTGCTAAGCGGTTGTGATGTGTGGTCTACCAAGCTCTAATACTCAGTTATGTCACTCAAACATATTTTTACAAATATTAAGACACAAACTATATAGCCTTTTTTATTTGTTCTAAAACAGTAAGACAATTATTATTAACACAGAAGAAACACATACATTGTGTCTATCATTAACAAGGATTTTATACACACAGTGATTAGAATTTGAATTCATTTAGATGAATCATTTTAATGAATTCCTGTCCAGAATACATTAGCTATATCACAGCTCATTTCTCTAACAAGGGCTTATACATACACATTACACAGCTATCTACACACAGTCACAAACTGTAGCACTTGCCCTGCAATTTAGTGTTACCTAACATTATAAGAATAATGTGCTTTTACAAGACACTAAAACTGGCCTAGATTTATTCCCAAAATATTTAATTGTGACCTATAGATTCAGTGCCACCAAAGATGTATTTTTGCCCAGTATGTGTGTGTGTTTGTGTGTTAGGTCAGCCCTGCTATCTGTGCAACCTCATTTTGCACCTCTCCAGCTTGCTGGCGGTACCCTTGCGAAAGCTCCCTAGCCCGTCTTACTTCCTGTATGGTCTCAACCAAGTTCTCCTCAAGCCTACAGCGCTCCTGGTGGGTTAGTGCTGCCTCCCTGACCTGCTCTGCCATTTGCTCCCCCGTATTCAGGAGCCAGTCAATCAGTTCCTGGAGTTTGGTGCCTGCAGCGCCTATTGCTTTGGCGCTGTGGGAAATGCTCCTGAGCTTCTCCTGAGCCAATCGGAGCCGGCGAGGCAGGTACTCCTCCACCTCGCTTGCAGACTTCAGCGGAACCACAGATAGAGAAAAGTCGTACCCATTTATCACCATGGTTACCCTATAGGTGTCCTCTAGAACAAGAGATATAAGAGGAGAATAAAGTTATACGCCTTCATCTGTATACACCCTGTACCTGTCCTATAGAAGGGCGTGGGAGTGAAAGGGTTAAAAATAGTACAGGCAGAGAGGACTGGCATAACTATACCTGTGTTTGTCTATGCTTGTGTGTGTGTGTGGACTTCTTGTAAGAACAGGTTGATGCTACCAATGGTAAGACCTGTCTACATATACACAGTGTATGTATGTATGTACAGTATCTCACAAAAGTGAGTACACCCCTCACAATTTTGCTACAATTTAAAGTAGTGAGTATACAGCTTGTATAACAGTGTACATTTGCTGACCCCCCAAAATAACACAACACACAGCCATTCATGTCTAAACCGCTGACAACAACATTTAGTACACCACTAAGTGAAAATGTCCAAATTGGGCCCAAAGTGTCAATATTTTGTGTGGCCACCATCATTTTCCAGCACTGCCTTAACCCTCTTGGGCATGCTTCACAGGTTGCCACTGGAGTCCTCTTCCCTCCTAAATGACAACATCATGGAGCTGGTGGATTTTAGAGACCTTGTGCTCCACCACCTTCCGTTTGAGGATGCCCCACAGATGCTCAATAGGGTTTAGGTCTGGAGACATGCTTGGCCAGTCCATCACCTTTACCCTCAGCTTCTTTAGCAGGGCAGTGGTCGTCTTGGAGGTGTGTTTGGGGTCGTTATCATGTTGGAATACTGCCCTGTGGCCCAGTCTACGAGGGGAGGGGATCATGCTCTGCTTCATTATGTCACAGTACATGTTGGAATTCATGGTTCCCTCAATGAACTGTAGCTCCCCAGTGCCTGCAGAAATCATGCAACCCCAGACCATGACACTCCCTCGATCATGCTTGACTGTAGGCAAGACACACTTGTTTTCGTACTCCTCACCTTGTTGCCACCACACGCTTGATACCATCTGAACCAAATAAGTTTATCTTGGTCTCATCAGACTACAGGACATGGTTCCAGTAATCCATGTCCTTAGTCTGCTTGTCTTCAACAAACTGTTTGTGGGCTTTCTTGTGCCTCATCTTTAGAAGAGGCTTCCTTCTGGGACAACAGCCATGCAGACCAATTTGATGCAGTGTGCGGCGTATGGTCTGAGCACTGACAGGCTGACACCCCACCCCTTCAACCTCTGCACCAATGCTGGCAGCACTCATACGTCTATTTCCCAAAGAATGTCCAAGTTGGGCCCAATTTTGTTGCCAGCGGTTTAGACATGAATGGCTGTGTGTTGAGTTATTTTGAGGGGACAGCAAATTTCCACTGTTATACAAGCTGTACACTCACTACTTTACATTGTAGCAAAGTGTCGTTTCTTCAGTGTTGTCACATGAAAAGAGTTTTACAAAAATGTGAGGTGTGTACTCACTTTTGTGAGATACTCTATGTATGTATGTATGTATTCATGCATGAATGTGTGTCTCACCATACTCCTTCTTGATCTTCCTCACACACTCAGTCAAACTTAGAGTGCTGTCATCGTTACAATCAAAAGTGTGAAGAAGGGAGATGATGTGTTCCTTCATGACATTATAGCTCTCCTGCTGTAGGTTGAACGTCTCAGCCACATCAGAAAACCGCTGGTCCAAGTCATTCACACCCACCCGTTTTTGGATCAACTGACCACTCCGACTCACTGGAAAAAAAAACACATGTGCAAATAGACAAAATGTCTATTAAACCCACACATCTAATGTTATATGCTAGTTATATGATGATAATATGTTATTTAACCTGTGGGCGCTGGTCGAGGCTTTCTGGCAGACTCTGGCTTCTTTACTTCTGAAAGATTTGGGTGCAGTAGGGGCTGTCTCTGTAACACACGCACGTGTTCCACTGTGTGAGTTATGTTATACATATCTGATTATTTTTGAGTATTTCTTTAACAACAGACCAACTATATCCATTACTGCGTGGTTCACTCAGTGGTTAACACTGGGGCATAACACTTCCTGACGCAATATTACAGGTCATATGTTGACAGTGCTACACACTGGTTTTTCGTAAACATCACTTGTTCAAGTCTTTGAAAGTAACTTAATCATGCATTTGTAATGGCAATGTACTTAAGTGTCTAATTTCACAAATTAATTTACTTCGGGAAAAATAAAGTTTTAGGAAAACTAGTGTAGCTGTAGCCTAACCCCAGGCAATAAATCATTTTTTATTTATTGCTCACATACAGTACCTCGTCCGTGTCTTCGGAAGGGGTGACACAGCAGCAACAGAAAAGCACAGACATTGTCACTGATCACGAGCACCGACAAAACACCGCAGTCAATGTCTCTAAACTGTTTGTACCCAAAATATCCTACTTAGATTTCTTTAACTAGATCAATCCATCTCGGCCCTATTCCTGATTACGTCATCTGTCATGGGACTCCCTATGGTCTTGCGGAAAAGTATTGTGGGTCTACTCTAGCAGGTGCGCCCAGTCTGAGAACTAACATTGTTTTTGGCCACTCCTTGTCATCGGCACATTCCACGGAGTACAGTACGGGGAGAAGAACATAAACAATTGCATTCCCAGGCTAGCTTCGTTACTGGGCATATTTGGTGTTAAAATAGAACACTAAACAAGACGTTTGACACGTCTGCTTTTTTTAATCAGTACATATATGAAACAACTACACTGCCTGGATCGGGTGAACTTTTCTCGTTTAAATAGAAACAGATAAGCAGGTCTCTGTAACCCAACGCCAGATGGCGATATTTGATAGCCACTGCTATGATTCTAACACAACCGAAAACTGTGAGGGAGAAAGCAGTGCCAGTAATGACGTTTGGAGTGCCAGCCAGCTAGTGCTAACCGGCTAGGTAATGCAAAATCAGATCCCGCTCTTCTTAAATGATTTTGTCATCAGACTAAACGTATACCTAAATGGTTTACTTGCAGCGAGTCCGCGTTAAGATTGGGGATTGTACAAAAAAAGCAACTGGACGTGCATGTAGCTCGCTCTTTTCTCTGCACAGGATCTGTAGCTAGCTAAGTTAGCATAACTGCCCAAACCAAAACAAGCATTGGTTCTGTTGTGCAGTGCAGTGGACGTTGCTGGTCGCGGAACGAGTAGGACTATTGCTTATTCTGTACATTTGGAGGCCATTGACAACCCTTGCTATTTAATTTAGTGTCCTGTTCTGCAGCTATGGCCAGCACAAGCATGGTTTCTGCAGCTGCAACGGGAGATAAAACCTCATGTTCGAGTTCTAAGAAGAAAAATGAAAAGAAGTTGGCTTCTAAAGAAGAGTTCAGATTCCTGTCCAGTATCATGGGCGTCATGAACAACTTGAGGAAACAAGTGAGTAGTTTTTGAAAGAAAATAATAAAAAAGTATATGCATGTCTTACAGTTTTTCCCTTTCTCCAGGGAACTCTATGTGACGTGATCTTGGTGGTTCAGGGGAAACATATTCCTGCTCACCGAGTGGTGTTAGCTGCAGCCAGCCACTTCTTCAGTCTAATGTTTACCAGTAAGTACAAACACGTTTGTTTTTATATCCTCCTGGGGACCAGAACAATTATTGTTTTTCCTAACCTTATCATAAACTTATCCTAAAGCCTGATGACTGCAACTATACCCACATTTCCGTGCTAGACCTGCTAAAAAACTGTTTGTAAGCTATTCTAATCCCCACATTTATAGTAAATCTCAGAATGAAACAAAATGTTTTTCCACTCTTCTTCCAGGTAACCCATTTGTCCCCTCCTTTCTTCTATAACAATTCTCCACATTTTCTAGCCAGCATGATGGAGTCTACCAGTCATGAGGTGGAGCTGAGGAGTGCTGAGCCTGAGATTATTGAACTGCTGGTGGAGTTTGTTTACACTGCACGGTAACACACCGCATGGTAACACACACAGGATTAGACATGTAAACAGAGGAAAATGGAGGATTATGAATAGAGGCTGCCTGTTTTAAGCTCTTTGGTAGAAATGGAAACAAATGCTTGTTTTTGTGTTTGTTTAAGAATCTCAGTTAACAGCAGTAATGTCCAGTCTTTGCTGGATGCTGCCAACCAGTACCAGATAGAACCGGTGAAGAAGATGTGTGTCGACTTCTTGAAAGAACAGGTTGATGCTACCAACTGTCTGGGTAAGAGCTGTCTACATTTTTACAGTGCCTCGCAGAAGTATTCAAACCCATGACCAGTTCTCTCACTTTAATGAACTGAAAATGGCACATTGAAATTTCTGTTTCATATTTTATTTTGAAGCACTTAAACACTTCATATACATTATTGGTAAGGTATCTCTGCTCTGGCCGAGTGTTTGGACTGTCCCGAGTTGAAGCTGTCTGCCGATGACTTCATCCATCAACACTTTACTGAGGTTTATAAACTGGACGAGTTCCTCCAACTAGACGTCTCACAGCTCACACAGTTACTGCACCAAGACACACTCACTGTCCGGGCTGAGGACCAGGTAACATGCGTGTGAATGCACACCAATACACAGTAAGAACCATGTTTTAACTAACGTGTGAAGATCATTGGCTTAAGTACGACGTGTCTTTCTCTTTGTGTGTGTGTGTGTGTGTGTGTGTGTGTGTGTAGATCTATGAGTCTGCGGTAAGATGGCTAAAGTACGACGTGTGCAACCGGCAGGGTCACATAGTGGAGGTGTTGGGGTGTGTCCGCTTCCCCCTGGTGTCTAAAGCTTTCCTCTCTAAGACCGTCCAGGCTGAGCCCCTCATTCAGGACAATCCAGAGTGCCTCAAGATGGTCATCAGTAAGTGTACACTCACACAAACACACACATCCACACAGAGTACACTAATCTAGGGGGTGTGTGTGTGTGTGTGTGTGTGTCCTGTCCATATGTGCAGGTGGGATGCGCTACCACTTGTTATCCCCAGAGGATCGGGAGGAGTTAGGAGAGAACAGTCGACCACGACGCAAGAAACATGACTACAGGATTGCTCTGTTTGGAGGCTCCCAACCGCAGTCGTGCAGATACTTCAACCCTAAGGTGAATACAATCGGTCCCAAACCCAGGGGGTTTCAAAATATGCACATGTGTTTTGGACTAGGCTCAGTCAGAGCATTGTCCATCTGCTGTCTCAGGATGTCGATTAAAAAAAAAAAGCTGCAATACCTCAAATGGGGTGTGTGCGTTCGTGTGCATGTGCGTCCAGGACTACAGCTGGTCAGACATCCGCTGCCCGTTTGAGAAGCGCCGCGATGCGACGGCCGTGTTCTGGGATAACGTCGTCTACATCCTGGGGGGATCTCAGCTGTTTCCCATCAAGAGAATGGACTGTTACAATGTACTGAAGGACAGCTGGTACTCCAAGCTAGGTGCTGGAACTTGTGCGTGCGCATGCTTTGGCAGTGTCTTAAGACGGGAGCCGTTCGGCTTGTGTTGCAACACAGTAAAAGTTGTACGTGTCCTAATGTTTTCTCTGTAAACTAGGCCCTCCCACACCACGAGACAGTCTGGCCGCCTGTGCCTCTCAGGGCAAGATCTACACATCTGGAGGGTCTGAAGTAGGTGAGTTTTTAGTACCCTGACCTTAACCTAAACAATCTAACATTCATGGTTAAACCAAGTCGTAGTTCCAAACCTAAACATGTAAGCCCAAGTCAGATAAAGTTTATTGAAGCAGGGACAGGCCAAATCTCCTCACTTTGCACGATTTCCCTTGTTTAGCCGTCGGATAAGTAAACCAGGAACTCACGTGCGCGCGCTCACCCAGAGCCGCGTGGTAGTGTGAATCCGTGCTGAAGCGCGTTGTCTGTCTCTGCGTCCAGGCAGTTCGGCACTGAACCTGTTTGAGTGTTACGACACGCGCTGCGAGTCGTGGCAGACCAAGGCCAGCATGCTGATGCCTCGCTGTAGCCACGGCAGTGTGGAGGCCAACGGCCTGATCTATGTATGCGGTGGGTCGCTAGGCAACAACGTTTCTGGGAGGGTCCTCAACAACTGTGAGGTCTACGACCCCGTCAAGGAGGAGTGAGTGCAAACACGAGTGTACACAGGCCTGTGTGTGTTGGCGGGTCATCAATGGGGGTGTGTGTGTGTGTGTGTGTTTTAGATGGAGGGAGCTGAGCGGGATGAGGGAAGCCAGGAAGAACCATGGTCTGGTGTTTGTCAACAACAGAATCTACGCTGTGGGAGGAATGAATGGACTGGGTATGACACCTACACATATATACACACACAGATGGCTACATAGTGTTGCATATTTATATGGGTGTGTGTCTGTGTATGAAGGGGGGCTGGACTCGGTGGAGTACTATGACATCAGCAGGAATGAGTGGCACATTGCCGCGGCGATGCCGTGGCGAGGGGTGAACGTGAGGTGTGCTGCAGTCGGCGGAGTGATCTACGTCCTGGCAGGGTTCCAGGGGGTCGGACGACTAGGACACATCCTGGAGTACCACACTGAAACAGACAGGTACACACACACACACACACACAACCTTTCCAGTGGGTTCGCATTCCACTTCCACTTCTCATACCTCTCTGCATGCCCACAGGTGGGTGACCTGCAGTAAGGTGCGAGCGTTCCCGGTCACCAGCTGTCTGATCTGTGTAGTGGACACCTGTGGAGCCAAGGAGGAGGAGACGGAGTCAGCGCTCACTCACACAATACCCCCGTCCTCTTCATCCTCATCGTCAGCATCTTCCACAGCGTAACCCGTTAGCTTTTGACGTTTTCTTCTGAGCACATTATTCGGACGATGAGGGCTGGTTGGTGTGGCGTTAAACTGAAGTGCCAACCATGCTGCAGTTTCATACAGGCCCACATCATGTAGAAAGCACAGTCTCTTTGAGGTGAAGCGTCACCGTAAACCCTAACAGAATATGGAATTTGAAAATAATATTAAATCCGTATGTTGATGATTTTCTTGAGCTAGGCAGGTCTTCGAAGCTAGAGAACGACGACTAATCTAATGACTGATTGATGAGCTCTCAGCCAATCGAGTACAAATATGAACTGAACATGTTTTAACCAGAACTGGATCAAACAATTTGAGGTGTGCTTGATATATAGAGTTAATTTGGCACTTTCCATTCCATAGGTTCCATTTTACAGCTCAAGCATTGATGAAATATTATTTGGGACTATGCATTTTATTTTTTGTGTTTATTTGATGGCAGTGTGTATTATATTGTTCTGTGTATAAAGTGTGTGGTGTGTCTGAAAGTGCATAGAAGAAACACTAGCTGATACTATGCTTTTTACATGTACTGTATGTATGTATGTATGATAAATACAGTATTTTTACAGCATGTTCACTGTTTGACACCACGTTATTTATTAGACTTTGACTGCTGGCTTTATTAGCTGTACAATTCCACAGGATACTTTTTTTTGTTTAAATGTCTGTCTAGGCTGTGGAGCTGTTTTTAGCTTTAATTTACAAGACCTGCTTTTAGCTAATATTTGCTAGCTGATTTACTATATTATCCAAGCTACAGTATGTTTAAAAATTATTTTTAAACGTTTTTGAATCTGGGTCAGTAAACAATGTTTTGATTTTTTTCTTTGCAACAGCCCAAATGAGAAAATATTGGTTTGATCTCTCTACCTGGAATTAGTAGAGGGTTAATTCATGAGAATTATGTAAATGTGAGCACATTTTGATTGACAGTCGATACAGGTTTAAGCGTTTTAAGGTAGGATAAATGGAACATGAAAAGAAAAGGTTGGATTGGTCTCTCTAGCTTGAATGGTTCAAAATATACTACTAATATCCCATAAAATGACTGAAGAAATCTCAGTAGTAGTGAATCAAATTTTAAAATTGTAATAGGTGTGAAATATTTTAAGTATAAAAATATCAACATTTTGAAGTATAAAATAGGCTGTCAAAATGTTGAATAGAAGAACACTATTCCAGACCATTCTGTAAATGTAGAAGTTTGAAGACTTGTACAGTAAATTATGACTAGTAAGGAAATTTTCCCAGTCCTGTTAAATAAATCAGTAGTTAAAGTGAGGGTTAAGTTTAGGGGTTAGTAAGGAAATATTTTTTCATGATCCCAGAAATGTTCTCACTAGTAAAACTAGAATGTGTATGTGTGTAAGTACATAGAGTGCCTCTCAAAATTATTCATGCCCCTTGGACTAAAGGGGGTGAATACTTACACAATCCATTATTGCATTTGTAATTAATTTAGGGGTATTCAACTCTGGAATTTGAAGCTACTTCCACTCTGTTTTTCATTTCAACACTGTAACTCACTTTGACATTATGGAAATTTTTATGTTGATCAGTGACAAAAATCCTGATTAATCAATTTTGATTTCATATTGTAATACAAAATCTGGCAAAGTCCAAGTGGGGGTGAATACCTTTGAGGGCCACTGCATATGTGTATATGAGATCAACAATAAAAACAAAGCTGGAATTTAAAATTTATTTTTATTTGGTAACTGGGACAGTGATTTATATAAAACAATATACACACATTCAATACATATACAGATTTTATTAGAAAAAAAAGTTATTAAAAAAATGTATTGAAGCTACAGTGGCCTCCAGAATTATTGGCACCCTTGCTAAATATCAAAGCTGCACTAGGTTGGATTTTTTCAGTAAAAAAACTAATGTTTTGTCCCCTATAAACATGTTGTGTAAGCTAATGAGGTGCTCTAAGAGTTGTTTAGCAACAGACAGCTCAGTGCCAATGGAAGGTCAATTCATGTTTTGAGTGTGCCGCTACTTTCCAGAAAAATCGGTTCCAGCAATCCCGTTCCAGAAAATCGCCTGCTGCGAGGCGGGCCTTCGCATTTTACCTGGATGATATGTATAGAGCATAAATACGCCATAGGGAGCGAAGTTCACTTACAGTAAGAAACAATATTGTCAGCTAGAGACCAGGGCAACGAACTGACAATTCAAAAACTGCAATGAAGCGAAAGACTTGCTCTCTATAGCTAGCGACCAGGAACCCTAAGCTAACGTTATTAAGTCTGAGAATAATGTCAAACTCTTGAGTTATTGTTAAAACTTTTAAAATAAATGTCTAATAGTCTATTTTCATATTATTATTCGTAACTTCATTCTCTATCGGGCGTTGGTGCAGAGCCGCTTTCTGACGGGTGAGTAATCAAAAAATGCTGTAAATGTTATTTTTTGTTGTTGCTGAAAATCCTACCTAGTGCAGCTTTTACAGAAAAAATGTACTGCGAAAAAATCTGTCCTTGCTGGTGGACACCTCTTCATATCATTCGATAGGTTTTCAAAGGGATTTGATGGGGACTGTAGCCATTACAAAATCTTGATTATGGATTATGGTGGAAGATCAAATGATGACCCATTACATGATTACATGACTCTTACCAAGGCGTCCTGGGTCTTTGGAAGTAAAACAGCCCCACAACATCTCAGATCCACCACCATACTTCACAGTGGGATTCAGGTTCTTTACAAATATATCCTCCAGGCAGGTTCATCACAGCTCCAGTTGTTTTATTTCTTAATTATGGCACTAATAGGTGGAGATTGATTTTTTTCAGGCATTTAGCTGTTTTGTAGCCATTGCCTGATTTGTGAACTTCAACCACCTTCTGTCTCTATCATTTGTGTCATGTATGACCACTTGGCAAGACTCACATTAACTTTGAAAAGTAAAATCCTAATCAGAATATACATTAATTATATTCTGTTAATAAGATTAGGGGTGCCAATAAAAATATTGAATGAAATTGTCTTGATGACAATTTTTCTATTTTCAATATTATGGATTATATTTGTATTTTGTGTGTAAGATTCAGCTGATTATATTCACAGCCTTATTTCATATTTACATATGGAGGCGAGCACAAGTTTTTTTGCTGGTACATACTATGTGCTTGGAGTTTTAGCAGAGAAAGAATAGTTAATAGTTTACATATAGGGTTTAAAACAGTCATTGGGACACAGCATTCCTTGAGTGGATTTCAATCATTTGGAATGAACCTGGCCTAAAACAGTGAACTAATACCAGGCCATATTTTGGTGCTACTCACTCCTATCCCTCAAAATTTATGAAAAGAGGAACAGTATATTTATGAGCACCACTGATTAGTATGACGCATTGGTTTTCACCTCTACAACCACTGTCTTTTTTTATCTCTCACTCTTCATCCTCCTCCTCTTCCTCTGCCATCAGCAGGGCAAACCTATTGTTTATCTCCTGGGAGACAGGAGCTTTCTCTCCTCTAGCTCTCCCTCCTCCTCTGCCCTTCCCTCTCCCCCTCCCCCTGCCACCACTTCTTTTCATCCCTGATGAGGAGTTCAGTCTATTTAAGGTGCAGCTCTCCAGAGCCGCCAGTAGGGAGCGGTAAAGTTGCAAAGAGAAAAGATCTGCAGCCAGGACAGACTCAGGAGAACAACCCCCTCTTAGACGCCCAACCAATCCATGGACCAGAGTACCACTGAATAGCCTGGGGAACAGAGGAAGAACAGGGTTTAAACAGGGGTTTGGGCTGTGTCTATGTTGTGTGTGTACGACTGCATGTGTGTGTGTTTTACATACCATGCTGTGTCTGGTTCAGGCAGGGGCATACACAGTAGCTGGTTCAGACTGAGCACACTCCACAGGCAAGCTTGCCATTGGCTGAAAGCATGCGTCACTCCCAGATCAACACCCCGCCTGTTTCCTGGCCGCAGGCGAATCTTCACCCATATGTTTCTTTCTGTGGCTAAATAAGACAAATAAGTGATTGTGTGAGTGTGTATGACTGTACGACGAAATACTTTGTTTCTTTGCAAAGCAAATAATTTAACGGGTGGACCCAAATAAAGTGTGTGAGCGTCTGTCAGGTGTGTCTAAATGTGTGGGCATACTGCTCCTACTACCTTTCTGTTTCAGTCCAGGCTGGGTGTTCCGGGTCATCTCACCATAAACAATACCCAGCAGCAAAGCCTGTATCTGGGGTAGAGTGGGAAGAGGTCTGGCCTCTCTCCTCCAGAATCCAGTCACTCCCAGGGCCAGCCTGAGGTGGGGATGTAGTGGGGCCAGGGAGGACTCCTTCACCCCCAGGACATCATACAGTACCCCCAGACGCACTGACACAGGAGCCTACAGAAATGTGGGGGTAGATTGAAAGATTGTCATGGTTACCTCACAGAACCTGTTGTTCTGGTGGTCTACCAATGTGTTGTGTTGATATGTCAGTGTTTCTGTGGTTACCTGGCAGAGTGTGTCCAGGGTTAGCAGGGTTCTGGGGGCACGTGGCTCCACTTGGTTCTTCCTCAGGTTCAGATCGTGTCGGTCATACTCCTCCACCCGCAGCCCGGTGTCCCGCTCCACGCCTCCAGGGCCGTTGTTCTCACCCAGGCCAAAGCAAGGCTCTGCATCCAGCCAACGCACTCCCTGATCCTGACCTCCGCCCCTTCCCCTCCTCCCCCTCTGCACCCCTCCTCTTGCCATCCCTCTCGCTCCTTGGGTCCCCTGTGCACCTTGTCCCTGGACATTGTGACCCTCTTCCCTTCCCATCTGTCCCTCTCTTATATTCCCTGCCTCCTGATTGGCCAGTAGGATCCCATAAAGGGCCTGTCGAATGGCCGTGGCGCAGCAGTGGCTGCTGGGTTGTCTGCTGTTCTCCACCTGAGGGATAAGCAGTACCCTTTTGAGGCCCAGGACGTCAAGCACCAGGGGGGCCATCGCTCCGCTAACCGCGGCCCAGCACAGCCACTCTGGTGGAGGGCACAGAGTAGAGTCCCAGAGGCCCTGCGGAGACCTGGAGGATCCCCCTGAGAACCAGGTGGAAAGACGGCTCGGAGGGGTCAGATGGTACTCCTGCATTCCTGACCGCAGCACAGCACACAGCCCGGTCCTCCCTCCTCTCCCCCCTCCTACTCCTCCTGTCAGTCTACCCAGCACCTCCAAAGCCTCCTCCGGTCCATTGAAGGACGAGAGCCAGAGGAGGATGCCCCTAACGCGAGACTGGCTCCCTCCTCCCCCGCCTCCACCCATGGCTCCCGCCGTTAGCTGAGAGAGGAGAGTGTTTATGTGTTTGCTGGTGTGTTCCGTGGTGTAGTCATTCCCTGCCAGCACGGCACATAGCGGCAGGAGTTCCCGGTTCATACCACCAAAGTGCCTGCAAAGCCCACTGACCGTGTAGCGCCTGGCTGAGATGTAGCGATTTGGAGAGGAGCCGCCAACATTGGCCCACTGAAAGAACTGAAAGGGAATGTACCCACCTGAAAGTAGAGGGAGGGGTGCATGGTGGGTGAGAGTGGGTGAGGGTTGTGAGGGCGATGGGGGTGCTGTGAGGAATAATAAGAAAAAACATTAAGCGACGTCCTGGTCTGGCATCACCTACCTGGCAGGTCAAAGATGTAAAAGTCGCTGTCATTGGTAAGAACGGGACATGCCCATTGATTGGCCAGGCAGGCAATCTCCCAGTCGGCTTCCGCAGGGCACTGGACCAATGGAACACCTCGCTGGGAGAGCACCTGAGTTAAGACAGGTGGAGACAAAAAAAAGAGGGAGAGAATGTGAACGTCAATGTGCAGTTCTGTTCCCTGTATGTACTTGGGCATGTATGAAACATTGTTGTCTGTGTATAATGACGTGTGTGTGTGTGTGTGTGTACCTGGATGAAGACGTGTCGGGTCAGCAGCGGGAGGACTGAGCCGTGTTGGCCCCGAGACAGTGACTCCGCCTCTCTGATCTTACTCTGCATACGCTGCCTCAGGGTGGACAGCTTCTTATCACTGGGGTCCATGCCTGACACACACACACACCCACACAATGAGACACACACACACACCCACACACCCACACAATGAGACACACACACACACCCACACAATTAAACACACTCACACAGAGGCGCAAACTATGCCACAGATTCTGTTGCGCGCACTCTCCCACACACACACACACACACACACACACACACAAACGCACGCACGCTGTCCTGCTTACCTCCGTCCAGCACCACAAATGGCTGTACGTTGCAGGCCTCCAGAGCAGAGATGAACGTAGACAGTAGGGCAGCAAATGTATCATAGTCCCCTCCGTGTGCCTGGTCCAGTCCATTGTTTAGATAGAGCTTGAAAAACAGACTAGAGCCATCTATCACCAGCCTGCTGTCTCGAAACTTGACTTCCTGGAAAAAGCCCCTGTTACCCTCCACATAGCTGGTTAGCCCATGGACACCCATGTGATCATAGACTGCCCTGGGGGGGAGGGGGGGTTGTTAGTGTCTTTTCCACAGAATAATCTAATTGGTGCAGATACCTATGGGTTCCGTCCAAGGCCGTATCTAGCCCTCCCTAACATGAACAGTGAAAGGTTCATCACAAGAGATAAATATATTACAAGAGACTGTCCATTTGGGATTTATCTATTGACAAGTCAAAAAGATAGGCTATTCTCTCTTGTGCCAACTGCTTATCCCTTTCTGTCTCACATTTGATTTTTTATAAATTATTATAAAAAAAGTTGTATTTTATTTCTGAGATTTACACTGTTCTATAAAAATACCAACACTCCAAAAATGTAATTTACTGGCATACAGTCAATGGCATAGGAGATGAGTGGAGCAATGTAGTAGGAATATCCATGCCATGTTTAAAAACAATTTGCAAAAGAATACAAAATGTACCCACCCCTCCCCCAATATCAAACCCACTCCTAGTCTTCATGTACAACCCTGTTTCCAGAAAAGTGACTTAAAATGCAAATATAAACAGAATGCAATGATGTGCAAATAATTTATCCCTGTATTTCTTGAAAATAGTATGAAGATAGCATCAAATGTTGAAACTGAGAAGTGTTGTTTTTGTAAAAATACATGCCCATTTTGAATATAATGCCAGCATTGTGTTTAAAAAAAGTTGGGACAGGGGCATGTTAACCACTGTGTTGCATCACCTCTTCTTATAACAATACTCTGTATTACCATTTGGGAACTGAGGAGACCAACTGCTGTAGTTGACAGTGAGCTGTGTTCCCATTCTTGCTTGATATACAGTGGATATAAAAAGTCTACACACCCCTGATAAAATGCCAGGTTCTTGTGATGTGAAAGAATGAGACAAAGATAAATCATGCCAGAACTTTTTCCACCTTTAATGTGACCCCCTCGAAGATTTCAGTTTGTTTTTCAATTGAATTGTTCACATTATAGGTCACATTAAAAGTGGAAACATTTCTGACATGATTTATCTTTCATTTTTTACATCACAAAAACCTGGCATTTTAACAAGGGCGTGTATACTTTTTATATCCACTTTAGGATTTCAGCTGCTCAACAGTTCGGGGTCTCTTTTGTCATATTTTTCATTTCATAATGTGACAAATATTTTCAATGGGTGACAGGTCTGGACTGTAGGCAGAGCAGTTTAGCACCCAGACTCTTTTACGATGGAGCCATGCTGTTGTAATACATGCAGAATGTTGTTTAGTCTTGCTGAAAAAAGCAAAGCCTTACCTGTATATATTGTTAAGGATTAATGGTGCCTTCACAGGTGTGCAAGTCTAATGCACACCATATCATCACTGATGCTGGCTTTTGAACTGTGTGCTGATAAGAAGCCAGATGGTCCCTCTCTCCTTTAGTCCGGCGTCCATGATTCCACAAAATTATTCCAAATGTTGATTCGTCAGACCACAGGATACTATTGCACTGTGCCTCAGTCCACCTTAAATAAGCTTGGGCCCAGAGAATGTAGCAGCGGTTCTGGATCTTGTTTATGTCTGGTTTCTTCTTTGCTTGGAAGAGTTTCAAACTTCATTTCTGGGTGCAGCGATGTACTGTGTTCACAGTCAATGGTTTTCGGGAAGGGTTCCGGAACCCACGCAGTAATTTCCACTACAGAATTGTGTCTGTTTTTAATGCAATGCTGTCTAAGGGCTCGAAGATCCTGGCCATCCTGTATTGGTTTTTACCTTGTCCCTTGCATACACATATTTCTCCATATTCTCTGAATCTTTTAATGATATTACATACAGTAGATGATGAGATCCCCAAACTCTTTGCAATATTATGTAGAGAAACGTTATTCTTAAATTGTTCACTATTTGCCCACACAGTATTTCAGAGTGGTGAACCCCTCCCCATCCTCAATTCTGACAGACCCATCCTCCCTGGAATAATCTTCTAATACCCAATCATGTTACTGACCTGTTGCCATTTGAGCAAATTAGTTGTGACATTCAACCTGGTTTAGTTTTTTAGCATTCCACAACATCCCTGTCCAAACCTTTTTGAAATGTATTGCTGGCAAAGATTCAAAGCGGGAAGATATTTTTCAAGAAACAATAAAATGTCTCAGTTCCAACATTTGATATGTTGTCTTTGTACTACCATTTTCTACTGAATATGTTTGAAATTATTTGGACATCGCTGAATTCTGTTTTATTTAGATGTTACGCAGCGTCCCCACGTTTTTGGAAACGGGGTGGATAGCTACCACTGTCAACTCTACTTAGGTTCATGTGGCTCAGATATAAGCATTCTTCCTAAACCTTTTGATATCAGGAAATTAAACGTCAACACATTAGCTAATGTGTTTTCACTATACCCAAATGGGTTGAAAGCGTTACAGGACTGAAGGTACGTCGGCTACCCAGGAAACATGCCAGCTAGCTAAGACGATTCTAGAGATAAACAAAATTTAGCGGGCTACACAACATATTTTCAAATAACTGCACAATTTTAGCTATATAGCTTCCTGTCATTCGTGTCTTTATCAACAGTCTGACTAATTTTACACAACTTCTCCAGCAATGCAGGTACGACTGTCAACCGCAACGACCCTGGCAAAAGGGCCTTTGCATCTTTCCTAAAGGCAAGATTTTATGAAACCAAAATCTCTGCCTGGCGTCCTCACGATAGCAATCAATGCAAGCACGCAGTGATCTTGATTTCTACAAAATCGTAATTTGTATCAATCAATACTATTTCGGGTGAAACAAATACCGACCTCGGTATTTTTAAATGGTAGCCTACATACGGGCCTGTTTCCGTTTAACATCGAAACCGTAAACGTGGTTTTTGGGGTGCAAATGTGAGGTGAACCGTTACAAAATGTTCTCTACTTTTAATTATTCGCCTTTCTCACAACGACACCACGTTAATCAAGTATGGCTGGCTATACAGTTTGAAATCATGCTTTTTAATCAATTTAAAAACAAATGCGTCCTGAATCTTTGTGATGTTGACTATCGAGAAGCTGCAAACAGCCTATATATAAATATAAACCGTTAGGCAGAGAGCACATAGCTCACTGAAGACAGATGGAGTAGGACGTTAGATGTTCAAAGTTATGATTGGTTTGACTACCCGTTAGTGCCAAGGAAGTTATGGTTTGCAACTGTATTACAAATGTTCATCCTTTGTAAATGTATCACTGTTTTGCTTCGATGAAACAAAAGAAAACTGATGTCAATTAGCAAGCTTTCATTCAATCGATTTATGGATTATATATTCCGTTTTCCACCATGTCTGCAGCAATGGGCATTCATATTATGACAACAACTGCATCCACTTAGATTTTTCTTGTTTTATTAGAAGGGCACATACAATAACTGACCGTCCAATTATTTGAATTATTTTTTTTCTATGTAGTTTTGTGAATTTATACTCAGAACAATGTATTATCCGACGGTACGTATTGTATTTACATCCAGCAATACATATAAAAATGCACTCACCAGTTTCACTTCCAAACAACTTGTTTTTACTTCTGAGCAAACTACATCCTACTACGTCAGAATAAGAGAGGATGGAATTTTGGGAGATGGAGTTCATTTTGTCTGTAAGAAATTGGAGGACTTTCCATACTTGCAAGCTGTCAAACATGTAAAAAAAAAGCATCACATCCCAAAATAAACTATCGTTTCATTACTCTTAACCAAGACTTCATGTGAAAAACCTATATTTGCACAATTCATCCATTTTTTCTCTGATTCAACAATGTATCTGTCAGACGCTGGATTTTTGCTACCATCTACTGGACATGGCAAGTAAAAACTTGAATCATTGGCCGTGTTTGAGATTTAAGATTTAAAAACGCCGCGTGCGATTGCAGATTGCCTATTAACAAATAACCTTACATCCTTAATAATCACTAATTATGGACATTTATTTGGACATTTGTCAATATGTCATTCACAATGTACAAACGACACGTTGTTTTGATTATGTTCAACACGGCCATTTTATTTTTTTAAATAAATCTATCGCGAGAGATATGTTTTGGGAAGTTAATTGTAGACGTGTGTGGGCGGGGCTGTCTTGTAGTCGTTCAGCGCTCGAGCGGGCTAGTTTTCCACCCGTTATTCCAACATTATAAGGCATTATAATGGCGACAACGTCTGGGGGACCGATCCTCGGGGTCCCCGGGACCAGTCAGAGTCCAAACACCACCACAACCCAAAGGAAAAAAGACGGAAATCCGTCCACGATGTACTGGGAGAGCTCCGACACTCTTGCTCAATTGGAGACAGTGCGACAGTGGATCGGGAAGCACTATAAAAAGGTGCGTTAGTTAACGCTAGCATAGCGGCTAATTGTATTTACATTGGTTAGAATGGGCCAGTTATCATAGATGGTAACTCTATTGTTAACTGTACTAAATGAAAACTCCTAGCACTCCTGACACTTTGCTGAGTGCCTTGTATAGCTAGGTACCGTTACCTACGTAGCTGGCTGAGGTTGGAAGCTAGATAACTATGATGGCACACTAGCTAGCTAACTAACTGACTGCACCGACTGTTACATTAGTTATTGTTTATTCATTTTAAACAGAGTTAGTTAAATTGTTTCCAGTTGCCAATTGTGCGACATTTTGTAATGTTCACTTTATAACACTAATCAAGCAATGCGTGCTCCATATTTCCTGTTGCAGATAGTATTATATAAAAGGTTGAACTAAATTGTCTTTAATCTGCTACATACATTATGATGTACAGTACTTACATATTAAAGCTTCACTAGACTGAATACCCCCCCCCCTCTCTTTGTGCGCGCATGCACGCGCAGTATGTGCAAGCAGACTCTCCATCCTGCCAGGCTCTGGCGTCCCTTACCATTCAGCTGTTACAGTTCCAGGAGGATTTCCTTGGAAGACGGGCCATCAACCCCACACTGACCAAACTACCTGTAAGTTTACACACACACACACTCAGAATTAATTTGAAGGGACGACTGGAAGTGTAGGACCCTTAAACAAAAATATCCCTACATCCTATCCCCCTAAATGTTCCCTAAAATGTAAGACTTACGCTAACCCTAACCTCAATAGCCTTTATGCCTAATCCTTACCTACTGTAACCTCATAATGCCTGAACCTAATTGTAAACCTATGCTTAACCCAAAGCCTATCTTATCTGAGGACCGGCCAACAGGTCCTCACTGAAATTTCTCAAACAATCAGGTTTTCACTTTGGTAGCAATTTGAGTACACACACACACACACACTGTCAACCCACTCTCAACAGATTTCCCTGTGTGTGTTGTGGTGTGTGTAATCCTCTCTAGTCTCAGTGCTTCCTGGACCTGCGGGCTGGCGGTGGGCTTTGCCACATCCTTGGATCAGTGTACAAGTTCAAGACAGATCAGGGCTGGTGCGTGGTTTTATTCTCTCCCTCGTAGCCCCTGTCTCTTGCCTTAATCATGACGGATGCCTGACACATTGGGTCACATCCCATTTCAACCTTTGCAAAGGTCAGCAACATGGTACTTTTCCTCAAACACTGTTTCTCTTCCCTCTGGTCCCTCTCTCCTTTCGCCAGGAGGAGATTTGATCTGCAGAACTCCTCTAGGATTGATCGTAACTTAGAGATGTTCTCTACCTTGGAGAAGACCTTGGTCCAGAATAACTGTCTGTCGAGGCCTGTTGTATATGTGGACCCGGAGGTGGATCAGAACCTGACAAGCAGACTGGCTGACATCATCACCAAACACCAGGTCAGAGAGGTCTGGGAGGTGGATGGAAAGAAGGGGGGAGAGTGGGAGTGTTCGCTGATATTTCAAGGATTCTTGGGAATGTTCTTTTTCTTGTCTTACTTTGTTCTGTATTGTAGTTCTTGGTTTAAGCTGAAAAACAATATAAATCTCTTTATCTCAGGGATCGTATACTGAGGACAGAACCCAGGCCTCTCACCACGTCTACCCCTGTCCAGGCATCAAAGACCAAGGTGTGTGTGTGTGTGTGTGTGTGTGTGTGTGTGTGTGTGTGGTCATAGCATGTTAGCATATAGCATCATATCATTAATTAATTAGGATCTTTGTGGGTCATAGACCAGTGGCAGCTTCAACCCAAATTCACAGTTGTAGGTCTTTGGGTGTGTTCTGTTCTTAGTTTTGATTTGTGTGTGTGTTGTAATTTCCAGATGAGTGGGTGCGCCCCATCATGCGGAAGGAGAAGCATGTGTTGGTGCATTGGGGCAGACATCCTGACAGGTAACACACACACACATGTTGGCTTTAATATCAAAGTGAGGACCAGCAATTAGTTCCTATAAGAACAGTTTTCCCTAACCTTAACCCCAACCTTGAAATTGACTTTACCCCGTAAAATCTTTATGCCAAGACTTAGCCTAACCCAAACTCCTAAACCTAACCCATAATGCCTAAATGTAACATAAAGCCTAATCTCAGGCCCAAGTCCCTGCATGATTTCTCTTGCGCGCGTGCACACACACACACACACACACACACACAAACACACACAAACACAACCTCCATACTCATGTGTCTGGCTTTAATCCTTGTAGCTATGACAGTTGGGTGTCCTCTAGTGATGTCGAGGGAGAGGTCGAGGAACCCCCACACATACAGAGACCGTGGAGGGTAAGAAAATGCATGAACACACACACACACACACACACACACACAGTCACATTAACCTACAACTATTGCCCAGAAGTGTGGAGTGGGCGTGTTTAAGTGCCCGTCTGTGTATTTAGGTGCAGGCCGGCTGGGTGTTGGACACAGAGGTGTTCAATGAGTGGATGAATGAAGAAGACTACCTGGTTGACGACAGGAACTTTCCTGTCATCCCCCGTCGGAGAATCCACCTGACAGACCAACAGGTGTGTTACCCCGCCTCCTACCTGTTCGCTTCAGCAACCGAGGCCTGTGTCTGTTTCTCTGACAACTACACTCTGTCTGCCTCAGGAGCGTAAGTTTACTCCAGTGAAGAAGAGGAGATGCTCCCCCTCACCGCCTCCTGCTGACGGCAGGAAGAAAGGAGTGAAGAGGAGGTCGGGCTGTTGCCGCCGCTTCCTAGTTCTTCTAGTTATTTTTTTTCCCTCCCTTCTTTATTTTTACCCCATCCTGTTCCCTTTCCTCACTCCAGTGGGGGGTCCAAGCGAGGTGGCCCCAAGGAGGAGGAGGAGGGGGTAGAGGAAGATCTGACTAAAGATATGGAGGATCCGACACCAGTCCCTAATATGGAGGAAGTTATACTGCCTAAAAATGGTACGCGCGCACACACGCACACACACACACACACACGCACAGCGGATGGATTTGTTGTTGTTGACTTGATGTATCTCTGTCACAGTGAACCTGAAGAAAGACAGTGAGAATACTCCTGTTAAGGGAGGGATGATGACTGACCTGGGTAAGGGAGATGGCGGGAGAGTTTTTCTCTGTGTGTGGGGGTGTGTGAGTTGTGTAACTCTCCCTCTCTTCTCTCTTTGTCAGATGAAATAGAAGATGACTCTGTGCTACCTGGAGGAAGGGTAACTATAGTGTGTGTGTGTGTGTGTGTGTGTGTGTGTGTGTGTGTGTGTGTGTGTGTGTGTGTGTGTGTGTGTGTGTGTGTGTGTGTGTGTGTGTGTGTGTGTGTGTGTGTGTGTGTGTGTGTGTGTGTGTGTGTGTGTGTGTGTGTGTGTGTGTGTGTGTGTGTGTGTGTGGTTTACCTCACCTCCTTGGATCCTTAAATTAAATCTGTGAAATTCCTACCCGACACTCAGAAGACCCTTTAAATATTTTTGGTTAAAGAAAATACCCAATCTGAGGATGACCATATCCCATATGTTTGACGTGAGAAATAATTGGATCTAAATTGGCAGATATGTTTCAGACCAACATTGATCTGAAATACACAAAGGGCCGAAATAAGACAAAGGAATATCTTTAAAAGCATTTTTGATAGTTTGCTAGATATTATATTATTATATAACATATCTAGAGCTGCAGAGCTTTGGAAAGTTATTTCATGTCACCTCACACAGAAAGTCACCCATGTTTTATATTCATAAAAACCAATGACCCATCTTTCGTAGTTTTCTTCGTTCTGATACAGGATCCGACCATTGGGTCTGGGAATATCTATGCAGACATTTAGTGTGTGGCCTCATTGACACCAAATGACCTGCTCACCTGGGCTTAAGTATAGGGTGGCTTGAACAATAAAGTGGTTATTGTAAGGGGAAGTTGACAACATTTCAGAAGGTCCTGGTAAATATACTTTGTGTGTGTGTGTGTGTGTGTGTGTGTGCGTGCCTGTGTGCCATCAGGAGGATGAAGAAGGCAGAGAGGGCATGCGTCTATCAGACGGAGAAGATCACATCACAGAACAAACTCACCACATCATTATCCCCTCCTACACTGCCTGGTTCAACTACAACTCGTGAGTGTAGCCAAACGCACGTGATGTCGGACATACTGGAGTTCCTACATTGTCTGTTAAATCAACATGTTCTTCCCCTCCAGAATTCACCAGATTGAAAAACGAGCTCTACCAGAGTTCTTTAACGGAAAGAACAAGTCTAAGTCTCCAGAGATGTGAGTAGCCGATTTGACGCCGCCTTCGGTCACTATCCACTCATGTACACACAAGTTGTACAAATGGTTTGGGTGCTTCCTGGAAATCAGTGCTTTTCACCCCTGTAGTTTGATTCTGACATGATTAAGACAACATGCCGTGTTCTTTGTGTGTGCAGATACCTGGCGTACCGTAACTTCATGATTGACTCATACCGGTTGAACCCCCAGGAATTCCTCAGCTCCACCTCCTGCAGACGGAACCTGACGGGAGACGTCTGTGCTGTCATGAGGTGTGTGTGTGTGTGTGTGTTTTTGTTTTCATCACTTGTGTCCCCATGACCATAGTAAAACCTGAACAATGTCATATGTGGGGACATTTTTCTGGTCCCCACTAATCAAAAGTCAATTTCCGGCTCAGGGTGTAGGTTTAGGGTCAAACTCAGTTAACTTTAGAGTTAATATTGGGGTTTCTTTAAGGTCCAGGCGTTGTTGGTTAAGTTTAGGGTTTAGGTTAGGCATTACATCTAGGTAACATTTTGTCATAAATGTTACTTTATTGAGGTTAAATTAGGTTTAAGGTTAAGATTAGGGCAAGGGAGCATGCAATTTCTATTTTCTGGTCCCCATGTGCGCGTGTGTGTGTGTGTGTGTGTGTGTTCTATAAAATCAACCTCTCTGGCATCATTGCAAAGTTTTGTGATTTTAAATATATACAGTACCAGTGAGAACTCATTCAAGGATATTTCTTTAGTTTTACTATTTTCCATGTGTTAGAATAATAGTGGAGACAACTATGAAAGACCACATTAAATAATGTAGTAACCATAAAAGTCTTAAATTAAGATGCATTCATATTTTCACAGCTTTGCGCACTCTTGGCATTCTCTCAACCAGCTTCATGGGGTAGTCACCTGGAATGATTTTCCAACTGTCTTGGAGTTACCACATGCTTAGCACATCTGATGCAGCACCTTCTCTCTCCATTTGGTCAAATTTCCCTTGCACAGCCTATAAGGGATTTTTGGGTCATTGTCTTGTCGGAAAACACATGATAGGATGTTGTATGCATCGTGGTAGCCATGCTGGTCGAGTGTGCCATGAATTCTAAATAAATCACAGACACTTTGGGCTGCAATCTGAGGTGCAGTCAATTGCCGGTTTCTGGTTTGCTTTCTACGAGGTTCCATTTGTGTTATTTCATAGTTTTGATCTCTCCACTAATATTCTACAATGTGGAAAATTGTAAAACTGAAGAAATTCCTTTAAATGAGTAGCTGTGTCCAAACTTTTGTGTCTGTGTGTGTGTGTGTGTGTGTGTGTGTGTGTGTCTAGGGTCCATGCGTTCTTGGAGCAGTGGGGTTTAGTGAACTACCAGGTGGATGCTGAAAGCCGACCACTTCCCATGGGTCCTCCTCCCACCCCCCACTTCAATACCCTGGCAGACACGCCCTCAGGGCTGGCCCCGCTACAGCACCGCCCCCTACAGGTAACATGTTATCTCGCACCCACACACACTAAGGTAACATTATTCAAGTACACTGGACCCTCTCAGTGATGTCCTTTTTCTCCCTCTCTGTTTGTCCCTGTCCAGGTGTCTGCCTCCCAGCAGATGTTGTTCTTCCCAGAGAGAAGTGTAGAGAAGCCCCCGGACTGCCAGAACTTTGGTCTCCGAACAGACCTGTATGCCCGTAAACACCCGAAGAGTAAAGGAGCTGGTTCAGGGAGGGATTGGACGGAACAGGAGACCCTCTTACTGCTGGAGGTCAGCCAATCATCTCAGTAAAAAAATGCAGTCTCTGGCCAATAATCATCTTCTGTTCCCCATCCGCCAGTCCCCCTAACTCTCTTCTCCTCTCCATCATGCATCGGCCCTCCCCCATGCCGATCTGTCTGTTGGGTCTACCCACAGGCGTTAGAGGTGTACAGAGATGACTGGAACAAGGTGTCCGAGCACGTGGGGTCTCGTACCCAGGATGAGTGCATCCTCCACTTCCTGCGTCTGCCAATAGAAGACCCCTATCTGGAGGACTCGGCCTCCTCCCTCGGCCCATTGGCCTACCAGCCCGTTCCTTTCAGCCAATCGGAGAATCCTGTGATGAGCACTGTGGCGTTCTTAGCGTCCGTGGTGGATCCCCGCGTTGCCTCCGCTGCTGCCAAGGCTGCCCTGGGTGTGTTACTCACTGTGTGTGTTGGTGTCTTTCTGCCTGTGTGTGAGTATGTGTGCGTGCATGTGTGTAAACCACTATTTATTTTTACAGAGGAGTTTTGTCGTGTGCGTGAGGAGGCCGACAAGGTTCTGGAGTCTTCTGCCCTCAGTGAGACTGAAAAGACAGGTAGGAAAGGTTGACCTGAGGGAGGTGGAGGAATGGAGGCTTGTGGCTTTACTGTGTGCTGATTAGCTGTTGTCCGAGTCTTTAGCTAATCGGCTGTGGTGATGAGACAGATCATACATAGAGACCAGTTCCTGCTGTGTTCCCGGCTAGTCGATCAGGGATAATGTCTCTCATTCTGAGTTTTTTGGGATGTTTCTGGTGCTAGTGGCCTGGAGTTCAGCTCGGGTTTCACAGCTATGGTCAGAGTACTCCAGGGTGACATTGACAGCGTTCTGAAAGTTACACGTGACTTGAGTGCTCCTTTTCAGGAGTGTAGGGGGCTCAGACATCGTTGATGCACCATTTCCTGGGATGGGGATCACCTGAGGTTCCGTGCGTGGTCAGAGGACACCGCAGCATTACGGGATTTGGGAGGATGTGACCGGGAAGGTGTAGTATTGGGGTTTAGTTAAGGCATTAAATGGCAGCTGCACCGCCCTCGACCGCAAAGCACTTCAGAGGGTGATTTAAAACAGCAGAGAGCATCACAAGGTCTGGCCTGCCATCCCTGCAAGATCTCTACACAGAGAGGTGTAGGAGGAGGAGCAAATGGATCATTACAGATCCCAGCCACCCATGCCATGAACTGTTTACCAAGCTGCCGTCAGGCAGAAGGTACAGGAGTATTCTGTCTAAAACAAACAGGCTGTTAGGCTGCTCAACTCGAGAACGCATCTTCCCTTCCGTCCAATGTCCATGCCCACCTGTCACTTTATATCATGCCCACCTGTCACTTTTACATTGCACTATAGTGGTATAGTTATTGTTATTATTATTTGTGTGTTTTTGTATAGTGTTATTACTGATTGATCTTATTTTTCTAAATTACAATTACTGTCGGAAGTAGGAAAACCAAGGTTTGATTGCCGTAACTTGTTATTGCAGATGACAAATAAACCTTTTGAACTTTAAATAAGATCAAGCTGAAAGGTTGATAGGACCCATTGGAGGGCCAATTTAGGGTTTGGTGATGGCATAAAGCCGGCATGGGGAGCGCTGTTCAAGCCACCGTTTCAGAAGAACACTGGTGACATGCAGTGGAGGGTGTTGTGTTTCATCATCTTCTCGTTTAGGCTAAGATGGGATTCAGGGTGGGAGTGGGAGGTGTAAGCTTGACTGTGATCAAGGGGATGTAGTTAGAAAGACAGAATTAAGCTGGATTTTGAATATTTCTCTGCGATGCAGGATCTTCCCATGATTGAGGGGAAGTTGGGTATGTTGTGTGGTGGAAAGGGAGCTGATGTTTGAGGATGTCATTGGTTGAAGGTGACCATTTTATTTTTTAGTTTGATGATTGATTAATTTTTTTTGGTTTGGTTATTGATATAGTGTGCCATTGTGTGTGCATAAATTGAGAATGTTGGTTTAGAAAAATGTAAACTCTCTGTCTCTCTCAGAAGCGATGGATAATGAGAAGATGGATTTAAATATAATGGAGATGGATTCCCTGCAGCCTCTTCAGGTGAGACAAGAAATGAACTTTGGTGTTTCAGAGCACGTTCTTGTCGGAGGGTGATTCTTTAGTTTGTGTTCTCCAGGCGGGTGGCCAGAAGGGTTCCGAGACTGGCGGAGGAGGGAGAACGGCGGGGGAGCACGTGAAGAGAGAGAACGCTGAAATGACTGTCACAGACACCAGAGATGGAGAGAGCGGAGAGAACAAAATGGGTGTGTGTGGATTTGAGCTTTTCACGTGCGAGTGCGTGTGTGTGCACTGGTGTGATGTTATAGGTTGTGTCTATCTCTCTTTCAGTGGGGGACGATGTGATCGGGGGGAGATCGAGGGAAGGAGAGCGGGATGAAGGGAGGAGACGGGAAGAGCTGGAGTTGGTTGACGGGACCGTTACCACGGCAGCGGCTGCGGCTCTGGCTTCTGCTGCTACAAAGGCCAAAGTCAGTTGGTCACACTGCACTTCCTGACTACTGTCAACTACTGACCTATAACCTCTGGACCAGCCATAAAAACAAACCCTTCACACAAAAATACCCCCCCCCCCCCCCCCCATTGCCATGGGTCTCTCTATGTATTTGGGTCTCTATGGGTCTCTGTGTTTGTGTCTATGGGTCTCTCTATGTATTTGTGTCTTTCTAAAGCATCTGGCAGCGGTGGAGGAGAGGAAGATCAAGTCCCTGGTGGCTCTGTTGGTGGAAACTCAAATGAAAAAACTGGAGATCAAACTGAGACACTTTGAGGAGCTGGAGACCATTATGGACCGGGAGAAAGAGGCTGTGAGTACAGATATGGAGTTGAATATGGAGTTGTCCCTGCTACACATTATATTGGATACCTGATTTTTAACATCCCTTCCCAGTGGTCCAGGTGGCTATTTGTTAGGCTGTTAGTACATTTTGTGGGAAGCAATCTCCAAAAGTAACCAAATATTGACGATCAACTGTTTTCATCTTATTACTAATTACTCATCTTATTACTCTGTCACATCTTACAGAATAAACTGGGGTACTGTGAGATGACCTTTGACATACACTGGACCGAACTGGAGCTCTGTGAGCAAGAGAATGTTTGACAGACACTGGACTAAACTGGGGTTTTATGAGAGAGGATGTTTGACAGACACTGGACTAAACTGGGGTTTTATAAGAGAGGATGTTTGACAGACACTGGACTAAACTGGGGTTTTATGAGAGAGGATGTTTGACAGACACTGGACTAAACTGGGGTTTTATGAGAGAGGATGTTTGACAGACACTGGACTAAACTGGGGTTTTATGAGAGAGGATGTTTGACAGACACTGGACTAAACTGGGGTTTTATGAGAGAGGATGTTTGACAGACACTAGACTGAACTGGGGTTCTGTTAGAGAGAGGACATTTGACAAACACTAGGCTGAACTGCTGTTCTGTGAGGGAGGGGACATTGATTGTGTTGAAACGGTCATGCAAAAATCTGTTTCATTTGTCCATGGTTTACGTATGCCATGGTTTTACATCTGGTGCAAATGTATACATTACAGACGTCAACACCACACAAACCAGCTCCTGCCAATTATAATGAAAGCCTAACGTCTGCTTGTCAATATTTAGTATCAGATTACCTCCTGCATGAGGCTAAAATCTGAGGACATCATGTAAAGTATATCCACATGAAAAATATGAAGCTTGTGATTTTTATTGTAATTTTAGTGTCTGAAAGTGTTACTCTGAGAGGACGTAACTGCAGAGGAGCTCCCTGTAGTTTGGAGATCTACTATACATCCTGGTTCTTTATGATGCCATGTTGTTTCCTTTCCTCAGTTGGAGCAGCAGCGTCAGCAGCTGTTGTCAGAGCGACAGAGTTTCCACTCCGAGCAACTGAAACACGCAGGAATAAAACTTCTACAGCAGAGAGAACAGCAGGCACCGTTCTCCCTGCAACCAGAGACAGGTCTGTATGCGGCCCTCCTCGATAAGTACACACACAGGCGGAAATTCAAAGCTGAGTCATATATCTCTGGGTCCTCCAGGTCAGTCCATGCCCAGCCGGATGATGCCCACTGGGGGCATGTCTGTCCCCATGGCCCCCAGGCACCATGGAGCTCCCAACGGCATGTGTAAGTACCAACACCTCTGACCCGTCCTCTAACTCCAACCGGCCCAGAGAATGACCTTTTGGATATGTGCGAGATGAAACTGACCTGTGACATTGAAGGATATTGAGTGAGTTTGTTCTGGGTTGTTTTAGTAAAGCACGTGGCTGCAGATGGGAGTTACTGATTGGACACTCGTTTTTTTTTTTTCTCAGTGTCAAGATGGGTATCGTTGTTTTTTTTTTTTTATGTAAAATTAATTTTGTCTGTACCCTCACACACTCTCAAACTGTACAGGTCATTTATTAGAAAAAGGGATGCTATGAAATTAATGATCCACTGTAGCTTTTGAATGGTGTCCAAGTTGGTTCCTGTTTCAGTAGTTTATGTTCAGGTGGATCAAATAAAGACCAACCCAGCATGCAGAAGATGTCTGTTGGTGTGGACTGACTGCAGAAACTGCATGGCCTTCGATTACATATGTGTTTTAGTTTTTGTGTTCGTGTTTTGAAAGGATCAAAACGATGGCAGGCAACTGCTGACTGACGGATCTACAAATCCTCTTTCATCATAAATGACAACTTATTTTTATATATTGTATGTTTAGTAAATGCTGTTGTCCTGAGGGATGTACTTCGCTGTATCGGTATTGTATCAAGCACATTTTCCCTCTGAGTATTTATCTGTAATGTAAATGCTTTTTCAGTGCCTGAGTTACAACCGTTTGTAAAGTTCCTGTTTGAGGAAAGGTGGTACTGTATGGATGTTCTACTGCAAGATCGAGTCACTGCAATTTAGTTTGCAGAGAATAACATGGCTTTGTCCAGGGTCATGCAAATGTTCTGTGGGCTCTTTTTACAATGTCCAAGGAAAAGTCAGGAGTGGTGAAGTCTTTGATTGTTGAATATCATTAAATGAAGCAAACAGTCTGCATTTCAACCCCATTATCTTTTCAAATCCAACGTGCTGGAATGCAGAGCCGGAATTATCTGATATGTGACACCGTACAAATACTTTTGGAGTTGAGAAACAGTTCAGGGCCTAGGACAAAGCCCTGGGGGACCCCAGTTAGAACACAGATGCCGACACAGATCCCCATCCATGCCCTCTTAGAAGAGCGGACTGCCTGGTTAGTTGCTGTCCAGTACAGAGCCTGGGAGTGTGGAGATGAGGATCTGATGGTTTGTAGATTCAAAGGTCAATCGATCACAATTTAACTGTGAGAAATTGAAAATGAACACTGTGTAGGGGGGACAATTTTTATCCCTGTTTTGAAACACTTTGAACATCTATATAAAACCGACTCAATCAAATGCGCCCACTCAAAGCAAACTTTCTCTTTTCTGCCAGACCAACCTGCACAGCCTGATGGGATAGCTCCGGCCCAGCCTGGTCCTCCAACGGCAGCCGTACACAGCTTGGGAGCAGACACATGAGACACATACACACATACGTACACAGTGACCCCCTTTACACACTCTCCAGACCTCTTACAAAGACATGCAGTACATAAACTGGATCCACAGTAAGACTCATACATGTCAAGATCATATAGGTGCCTGGGCAGGCCATGAAAGCCAATCTAATCTTCACATTGTTGTCTGTTTACTGATAAGTAGATGTAATTTAACCATTGTTTCACACACACACACACACACACACACAATGTACGCTTTATGGGTTCGTGCTGAAGCAGTAAAATCATTAAATGTTTTTTATATGAAACTATTGTCTGTGTGTATAAGGACTTTTCTTTTGAGTATTTCAGCTATTTTGATTAAAGTAGACATTCACTCAAAATACAACTGCAGTTTGCCAGTGATAGCAATAAGTAATTATACCCTGACACTTTGCCAATAATCAAAATAAGCTGTATTTGTTCAAATATGTTGATTACAGATCAGATCAGTTCAAAACTATTGTTATCAAATTATGTCTGTTGATTAGATATGAGACAATACATTTTATGTTATGGTCTTATTCTAACACAAAGTGAATTGATTGGTTCCCTAGTTAATCTACACAAAAGTAGGTATATATCTATTTTTTTAAATTTTTTATTTTTTTTACTCAAAAATCACAATGTAACTATTCAGACCCTTTGTCATGACACTCGAAAAAAGCGTCACACCGAGAGATCCTTAATGAAAACCTGGTCAAGAGCACTTAGGACCCCAAACTGGGGCGAAGGTTCCCCTTCCAACATGACAAAGACCTTATGCATACAACATAAGATAACACCGGTGTGGCTCGGGGAAAAGTCTGAATTTCCTTAAAATGTGTATATGAGTTTTGTAGTTTTTTTATTAATAATTTGTAGAAACAAGTATTAGACCTGCACTTCATATGTAAAGGTGTTTTGATTACACTGTGTTTCACCACAATTGGTGAACCCTTGATCAGGATTCAAACCCTGGTGTCGCAATGACCCAGTGAAGCAGTAAGTTTAGTGAATCAATTCAATGATTTGTAATTTACAAAATGAACATATTATAACAATTAGATGTGATCACTGATTTTATTCTTACATTTTCTCAAATCAGTAAACAGCCTCTAAAATCCCTAACTGAATATCTATGTCTGTCATGATATCTGGGAGCATCCAGTAGGGGGCGGGGTCACATCATGCCGTCTTATGAGCCTTTTGGTCTGTAACAACAGAAGCAGTACCATTTTAGGCAGGGCATGAACAAGAGGTCAAGAAAATGTTGCTATAAGTACATGCAGGCACACACAAAATCAAAGACAACATTCTGTGTGTCCAAGGACAGTTACTTACTCCCTTTGGATTTTTGGTAGACGCAATAGCCAACTACACCTGCAGCCGCTATGAGCCCAAGTCCCACCACAGCAGTTGTGGAGGCTGTCGCTGTTCCCACTGTGATGGCAATTTTCCCCAAACCCAGTGTGATCCAGTTTCTGGGAAGATGGAGCAGAATCACATTAAATGTGCACTGTTTAGAATCCTGCCTCTAACCCTTTACAAGACTGAACTTCAAACAATGACATGACTTGTCTCGTCCACCCGTCTCCATTCCCTTCTCTTAAGTGGATCGAAATAGTATTAGCTAGTCCAGGGTGGTTTAGGGTGGATAGTAGTGTCTAAAGTGAGTATGAGGAGAACTGAAGTCAATCCAAACGGATTGGATTTAAATGAGGAATATCTCAGACAATCAGTGCAATTGTGTAGAAAAAAATATTTGAAACATTAACTTAAAACAAGCTGCAGATTTCTGCATGTATTCATGCTAGTAGTACAGTAAAAGTCATACATATAGCCCCTTTACGTTTTTTTAACTGAGAGGAATTCATATAAACACAGGGGGAGTAAGTTGGACCAGTGTGTTAATTGAGCCATTTCTTGTTTTTAGGACAACAAACACAAAACTAATTCATAATTTAATGGAAAGAATAATCCACACAAAAATCTGATAAGCAAGATCCAAAGAATAGATTTTCACATGGTCAATTTATTATTATGTAAACTGTTGGAATTCAAATGTAAATGGATATGGAATAAGAGAAAACTACTATATACAGTTGTGCTCATAAGTTTGTGGCAGAAATTGTGACGTTTTGGCATTGATTTGGAAAATATGACTGATCATGCAAAAAACCTGGAGGCATTTTGCCAAGTGTAATGGGCAGCTATACCACCTGCAAGAATTCGGGGCCTCAGACAACTATTACAAAAGACGGCACGCTGTCATTGATGCTAAACACAGGCATATATTTAAAATATGCAATATACCACACCCCCATTCCATACATCTAACTATGACCAACAGCAGTTTGTAAATAATGCCCTGCTTTATTGGAGCAACTGCCAGTGAACTCTGGACCATCAATGTCGTTTCTGTAGGATTATAGCCGTTCCTAGTGTATTTGAAATGATGTAGACCTGGTGAATGTCAAGGGAGAAAGAGAAGCTTTTATTAGTTAGTTCATTAGTTCTCCTTGTTAGTCTGTGTATTTAGTTCGTCCAGTTTCTCCCTGTCTTGTCGGTCATTGTGTTTGTTCATGTCACGTTCTGTGTTCGACTCCTGATAGTATTTTGTAGTTTTCTACTTTGTTTTCATTAAATACGTCTCCCTCCTTGGATCGTGACAAAAAATTTATCTAGCATAATTAAAGATAATAAACTTTAAATGTAATTATCTGACTTCCCAATATTGTTCAAGTATAACAGTAATATTTCTTCCCTGGAAACCCAGTGGCTCAATTAAATTACCAGATGCTTTCTTACAGAATTATTTTTTGCTTTTAACCCCTAAGATAACTTCAATAGATTCCATGCCATTTGAAGTATGTCTCTCTTTATGTCTCTCCCAGTACCAGTTACTTCTCTCAATCTTCCCTCCAGCGTATGCTAGACAGAATATGCTAGTCACCAAAATATAAATTTCTGTCCAACACTATGCATTTTCCTCATGCCTTGATTGTGCCAAGATTACTTTTTTGAAGGAACTAGTTTATGTTTCAAAACTGTTGTTTACTTTAACTTTATTTCCATATCTTTGTTAAAAATATATATATTTCTATTAACCTAAGCATTTTAAATGTTAAATATGGCACAACCTTTCAAACGTTTCCCATATATTATCTGTTCACTATACATGACCACTTCAAGAACTGTAAATAATGTTATGCTCGTTCGGTTTTGTTGTTACGAAGTAGCACAAGCAGAAATGAATACTCACACTGTTAAAGACATAGCTTTTAAGGTTTCCCGATGAATGTTACAAAATATATATATGATCAAATATAGCTGGTTGTTTAGACTTCCTGAAGAGATGACTGGAAATAATGGACGGTTAAGGAATGCTACACAGTCATTTCCTCATCACACCCGTGATGTTTCACTTTCATTTTTTCCGTTTATGTGGCAGCTACAATAATAAAGGAAAAGAGAAAAAGCAGTGAGGCAATCTAACTTTGTATAATTTAGTATAATAGTGAAACCCATAGTTTTTTTTAAGGTTTTCCGATTATCGTTACAAATTATATATATATGACCAATTACAGCTGGTTGGTTGGACTTTGCTGATGAGAGGATGGAAAATAATGGAGAGGAAAGGAGTCTTGAAAGGAATTTCGAGCACCACCCCCTTGATGTTTCACTCATATTATTCTTTCGTATTTTCTTCAGTTGAGTTGAAAGCTACAGTGTGTGAGAAACTCAGTTAGCTCATAGACCCAATGGGTTGTGTGGTTACAGTTGTAATTTATTGTAATTATTGTATGCTTTGTCCTTTGAAGAACTGCAGATTTAAAGGAGTAAACAAAAGATAAATAATAATGAAAGGCTTTTGCCATGTCTGAGTCCAACCAGCAGGGTGTGTGGTCATATCATCTTATTTCTTGTGTTACTTAATACAATAAGCAGCACTACAGTACTTTGGAAATACTAGTTAATACTAGGGGATGCTACATTCTCATTGTTAATACTAGGGGATGTTACATTCTCATTGTTAATACTAGGGGATGTACGGATGCCACATTCCCATAGTTAAAAATGATTGCATTAACATTTTCCTACAGCAAACAATCTATAGTGCCTTTGGAAAGTATTAATCCCCCTCAGTTCCTATACATTTTGTAGACTTGGTATACTTAATAATTTATAATTGATTTGATATTTTTTTTGCCATCAATCTACACACAATAAGGATGAAGTGAAAACCCAATTTGATCTCACTTAAATAAGTATTCTTTTATTATAGTTCTATTATAGTTTTTTTTATTATGGCATTTGTAGAAGTGATCACACATTTGAATCTTCTTGTTTGCTCACCTGGGTATTGGGAGATTCCCCCATTCTGATTTGCAAATCCTCTCAAGCTCTGTCAGATTGGATGAGGAGCATCGGTGAACTGCAATCTCTGGATGTTTAATTGGGTTCTAGTCTGGACTTTTGGTCACTAAAAGACATTCACAGACTATAGAAAGCCACTCCTGCTTTGTGTTGGCTGTATGCTTTCGGCCTTTTCAATGCTGAAACATGAAGTCTGAGGTCCTGTGTGCTCTGGATCATGTTTTCTTTAAGGATCTCTCTGTATTTTGCTCCATTCATCCTTCCGTCAATCCTGACCAGCCTCCCAGTCCCTACCACGAGAAGCATCATCAAACCAGAGAATCTTCACCATTCTTTCAGAGTCCTTTTACTCAGGAGGGGTTTCTGTCTAACCACTCAAACATTAAGGTCTATTTGATGTTCGTGTAGAGATGGTTGTCCTTCTGTCAGGTTCTCCCATCCCTGCAACAGAAACTATTAGGCTCTGTTAGTGTGGCTATTACAGTTACTTAGTTGTACTGGCGGCCAGCTCTGGGAAGAGTCATTTTTATAATCTTCCACTATGCGTCAACACAATCCCATCTTAGAGGTCTACAGATATTTCCTTGGATTTCAGGGTTTGGCTTTAGATCTGACATTCACTGTGATGTGTGGGAACGTATACATGCCTTTCTAAATCATGTCCAGTCAATTGAAATTGCTACAGTGGGACTCTCAATGAGGATTACTGGACACTGGAGGATCACTGGACACCATTTGGAGTATTATCACTTTGCCATTATGGGGTATTGTGAAAAGATTGATGGCAGAAAATATACATTTTATCAATTATACATTTTTCCAGCAAAATGTGAGGGACGTGTATGGGTCTGAATACATTCTGAACACACACACACACACACACACACACACACACACACACACACACACAATAACAAATGGGAAGAAGATTGTCTTCATGTCTCAGGCTGAATTATTCATTAACCCATTCTCTGTCTTCATGTCCCAAGCCAGGTTACTCATTAACCCATTCTCAGTCTTCATGTCCCAAGCTGGGTTACTCATTAACCCAGTCTCAGTCTTCATGTCTCAAGCTGGGTTACTCATTAACCCATTCTCAGTCTTCATGTCTCAAGCTGGGTTTACTCATTAACCCAGTCTCATTCTTCATGTCTCAAGCCAGGTTACTCATTAACCCATTCTCAGTCTTCATGTCTCAAGCTGGGTTACTCATTAACCCAGTCTCAGTCTTCATGTCTCAAGCTGAATTACACATTAACCCATTCTCAGTCTTCATGTCTCAAGCTGAATTACACATTAACCCAGGCTCAGTCTTCATGTCTCAAGCTGGGTTACTCATTAACCCATTCTCAGTCTTCATGCCTCAAGCTGAATTACACATTAACCCAGGCTCAGTCTTCATGTCTCAAGCTGGGTTACTCATTAGGAGCACAAACACATTCTCTGGCATGTGCCATAATGTATCTGCAGTTTTTTGTGTGAGAACCATCTGTTCACACACAACACATTGAACCATACCTTCCTCTGCATCTTTTCCTCTCATTCTTAGAAAAAAGAATTCCTAAAGGGATCTTCGTCTGTCGCTATAGAACCCTTTATGGTTCCCGGAAGAACCACTTTTGGGTTCCATGTAGAATCCTTTGTGGAAAAGGTTCTAAATTAAACCAAAAAGTGTTCTTTAAAGGGTTCTCCTATATAACAGCTGAATATCCTTTTTGTAACCCCTGAAAGTAATTTTTTTTCAGATTTCAATGAAAAAGGCCTCTTCTTACATTAGATTTGAATAATATTTTACAAAAAAAATTCTTAAATTAACAGCAAGAATGAAAAGCAATATATATAAATCTATATAGGTGTTTTTTTTTTACTTCTAATAATTTGAAAAGGAAAACCTACCAAAATGCATGACAAAGGGAAAAACCTACAAAAATATTTAAAAAAAGAAGACACCTATGTGTAGATATTACAAATACTTATAGTAACGTTTTTACCATCCAGCATGGAGGGGGTGAATTGGGGGTTTTTGACTATTGGAGCAGGGATGAGCTCCTTGAGAGAAGAAAATAGTTTCCTGGTAACAGATCTGACTCTTCAATCATATGGAAATACTTTGTGATGGCCAATAGTTTGTGAGTTTTGTAGACTGACAATGTTTTGTTACAGAAAAAAGTTGGATCATATTTTTCCCAGAGAACGTCTCAAAGCCATTTTGGTGTTTTTGCTGATGATGAGCATCTAGTAATAATTTTTTTTTTTCAAATGTGAACTCAGTGTGTATGATTTCTTTCTAGATGCCAGGAATGCTATCATGGAAAAAACATGAATCTTTCCCATAGTAAAGGTGGGAACGTTTCTGCATTGTTGTTAAGCCAAATCATCCTCGCTCCGGTTCTCACTCCGGTTCTCACTCCGGTTCTCACTCCGGTTCTCACTCATGTTCTAAACTCCGGTTCTGCTCCAGTCAGCGCACATACTCTGCCTGGGACAGTTTAAGTCTCCTCCACAGTATTCAGAGAGCTGTCTGGGTACCACGACTAGATTAACTTCCTAAAAAAGGATTATCAATGTTGTGACCATAGATAACTTGGTTACTGTTATCTCACTTACAGGGATCTCTGCAATCAGAAAGCGACCATCGTCTGGCTGGGGGGGACCAGCAGTCAATCAGAAAGCGACCATCGTCTGGCTGGGGGGGACCAGCAGTCAATCAGAAAGCGACCATCGTCTGGCTGGGGGGGACCAGCAGTCAATCAGAAAGCGACCATCGTCTGGCTGGGGGGGACCAGCAGTCAATCAGAAAGCGACCATCGTCTGGCTGGGGGGGACCAGCAGTCAATCAGAAAGCAACCATCGTCTGGCCGGGGGAGGGTCCGGGAGTCCAATCTGCTGCCTCCAGTGCACATATGTCACTGGATTGTGGGTCTGAATCCTACCTACTACTCATTCAGCAACAAATCTCTGCCTTTTCAACCATTTGCTGTTAAACAAAGCATAAAAAATGCCTGAAAGATATCTTAAAAAAAAAAAGAAAGCAATCATCCAATCATTCAGCGATGCTAGATCTGTGTTGGGGGGTATCCCCGTTGTGTATCAGAATCACCACACCTCTCATCCTTGCTGAGGAGATGGAGTGATATTGCTGGCCCATGGGTCAACATGTTATGGGTACCATGGCAGGCATTCTTTCGACTAGTTTCTTGTAAGACAGAAAGAACAGAAGATTGAGATACGCTAGGACCTTGACTCTCTTCATTGGCTAGTTCAAACTTTATTCCACTATGTAAAAGCCCTGCACTCCCCTTGTTTGCAGTTGCGAACTGGATAAGAAAGTTGTGGGCCGGGAGTCTTTTTCCAGGAAGGGGGAGAGGTAAGGGATGAGGAGGGAGGGAGGGAGGGGAGCAGATGCCCCTGTCTGGAACCCTGACTTCCCAAACCTCTAAGAGGATTAAAGACCCCCCATCTTAATGCCGTTTACCCCGACTCTCTCACACACACATACACACACACACACACACACACACACACACACACATACATACACACACATACATACATACATACACACACATTAATGCACAAGCAATCATTTAATGAGCAGAATTCTGTCCAACACACTAGTACCCATCCTCTCTTTCTCTCTCTCTCTCTCTCTCTTTCTCTGTCTCTCCATCGCACTCTCTCTCTTAATTCACATGCATGCTTCCACACACGCATACTCACCAACGTGAAAATGAGGGACATGAAAAAGTGAACTAATGGGGATGTGCAGTAGGCATTAACAGACTGGCACATTGACACACTTTTTCTGTCACAACACACACACACACACACACACACACAGTGTAACAGCACGCGTAGTGCTTCAGCAACACAGTCACAAAGGCTTATCAGAGTGCCTCATGTCGCACAGGAGTACCACCGGGTGATTACAATACCAATCCAGTCAGTACTACCTGTCTGTCTGTCTACCTACCTGTCTGTCTGTCTACCTGACTGTCTGTCTACCTACCTGTCTGTTTACCTGTCTGTCTGTCTGTCCGTCCATCTGTCTGTGCATGTGAGACACTGAACCTGTGTGTTGGTGAGTGTGCGCACAGACAGTCGGTGGAAGAACTCTGTTGTCTTTGTGGCGAGAGGACCCGCTTACTGAAAGATACACAACAAAGGAGCACAAAAGGAGTGACAGACCAAACAACGAGACAAAGGAGCACACCGAACCAACAAAGGAACAGACTAAACCAACAGCCGAAGGAACACACCAAACCAACAGACAAAGGAACGGACCAAAGCGACAGACTAAGGAACAGACCAAAGCGACAGACAAAGGACCAGAAAGCCTCCTGACCACAGACAAAGCAGCCGTGTCACACCGGCAACGGATCTGAACACAGAGGGGATTTACGCTTGGATTACCCCTCATGCACACACAGGCAGACATTCATACACCCAGAGACACACACATACCAACTCTCACACACAGACCCACTGCGCTCCTGACAGAGTCCGCGCTGCTGATTGACTAGGTGTACCGGTGTGTGTGTAGTGGGGTGTGTGTACCGGTGTGTGTTCCAGGACGGTGGTATGGCGCACGGGGAGAGACGCTCGTTTTGTTGGTCATTAATCCTGTCTCTCCTCCTCCTCTCTCTGTCAGCTCACGGTAAGGAGACCACTGTGTGTGTGTGTGTGTCTGTTGGTTTGTGTGTCTGTGGCTTTGTGTGTCTGTGGGCATTTTTGAGTTAAGTATTTTACCTCAAACGTAGGAAAACCTGGGCATAACAGACATAATTAATGATGTATAATGGTATTCTAATTGTTGCTTGAGCTTCAACGGTTATTAGTATTTTATCGATACTCCAAATATTGTTTGTACATAAGAACATAAAAACCAACTGTATTTGGACATAGGCTTATGTCTATATGTATACAGTTTCAACTATACCCTTTATATTGTGGATGGTCAGGTTCCCGCCAATCCGTAAAAAAGTGGTTACATTTCTCCCAACCGTGATCTTTGCTGTTTTGCTGTAATTATTTTGTCTGAGTGTGTCACTTGACAAAAATAGAATATAGTATCGAGTGTGTGTGTGTATGTGTGTGTTAGTGATCGTAATGAACTTTGGCTTTTTATTGATTTTTACACTGTAAACGAGTGCTGATAGCTTCTGTATTGATCATTGATCAATTATTAAGCTATTTAGCCAACAGGACAGTGCTGTCCTACATAACACAAAAAATGTGATAAAATTATTACTTTTTTTTTGTGTTAACCAGAAAAATTATTCCTTATCGCCTTACCCTAATCTTAATACACTGACCCTTATGCCCTATAACTTGGCCCCTGTTCCATTACTAAACCCATTTTTACATCAATCCCTGAACCTAGCCCATGAACAGGAAATGTAGGTTTTCTCAATTTTCACTTTAAGTTCAAATTGTACGGTTTTCCTATTTTTGGATTGACTTCTGGTCTTCACATGTGTTGTTAGACCTGGATCAGACACACAGTGACTCAGGATTGGATGCTCACACACATGCCTGCACATTCAGAAAAACCCACACATACACACGCATTAGTGTGGAAGAGAAGAAGGTTCAACTGCATAGCCTGTGTGTGAGTGTATGCGTGAGTGGGTGCGTGTGTGTGGGTGTGTGAGTGTGTGTGTATTTACAGTGTGTATTGGAATGTGTGAGGATGCACCCTGTGAGGTCAATCTGCCCTGTAGCCCAGGAGAGCAACATTCTGTCACAATGTATTAATCAACACATGCTCACACTATACGTGCGTGTGCGCATGTGTGTATTAGTGGCCAACTGGTGTAGCTACCCATGATCCTGTGCTTTCCTGCCAGGAGAGGTTGTTAGGTTTGAGCTCTGACCAATCACAGCCAAGCCAACCAGGTTACAGTAGCCAGAGCCCTGTTTCTATGGTTACTGATGTTACTATGGCTTTCCTCTCTTCTCCTCTCCTCTTTTCTTTTCTCCTCTCCTCTCCTGTAGTGGCCCTGTCAGTAGAATGCTGGGAGTTTTTCTCCATGGTTAGTATTTAACCTATAGCTGTAGCTGTAATCCTAATCTAATCTGTGGTCAGTAGAGCATGTTAGAACATAATTGCTCCTAATCCACACTGACACACAGCTTCTGCCTCACATACAGTGCCTATAGAATGTCTACACACCCCTTGAACTTTTTCACATTCAGTCACATGATGTCTAGTCTGAGTTTTGTGCATTTAAATTATATATTTTCTTATCAGATTTTTTACACATAATATACGAAAGACTTTAAAGGGGATTTCTTGTGATCATAAAAAAAATAAATAAATAGAAATACAAAACTGACTGTCCATCTTTTGCTTTGCAGCAATTAATGCTGTTAGTTGGTATAAGCCTCAAACAACTGTGCAATGTTTTGGCAATATTTGTCCATTCCTTTCTTGTACAGCAATTTTCATGCCACATTTGTTTCATTCGATTTGGATTTAGGCTCTGTCCAGGGTACTTAAGGACATGTATCCGTTCCACTGTAGATTTGGCTTCATATCACTGTCGTGCTGAAAGGTGAACCTCTGTCTCTGTTTGAGCTTTCTAGCAGAGGACTGTTGGTATTCCTCAAAGACTTTCATGTAGATTGTTCCATTAATCTCCCCTTATGTCATGACAAGGGCCTGTGTCCCTAATAATGAGAATCATTCCAATAACATGATGCTTCCACCACCATGCTTCACAGTAGGAATGTTGTTCTTTGGTTGATGTGCTGTCTTGAGTTGGCGGCAAACTTTTTTTCAGGCCAGAAAATGTATTCTTATTTTTGACATATTTCAAAACATTAGATAAGTGCAAATGAAATCATAATTTAAATGAATGAAACTCTGAGGCACTGACACATCCAAATGTAAAAACATTGTGTAAACGTCTTCAAATTCAGATTGTTTAAAACCATTTATCTAAGCAGTGTTTGTTTGAAAAAACACCAGATAAACCCTATATAAGATTGCAAAGAAAAAGGCAAATTAATACAATAAATCATAACAAAAACATGCTGTTTAACAAGTCAGTATTTTGTGTGGCCTATCTTAGAATGGTAATTTCTTCCATGCTTTTTGCAAGATTTGCCATAGCTCATCTTTTGATTAGATTAGATTCAACATTATGTCATTGAACATTACGGGTACAGAACAATGAAATGCAGTTAGCATCTAACCAGAAGTGCAAATAGAAGACGGCAGGACATTTCCGAGTATTAAGTATAGTGTATGCTACAAGTGGAATGTATAGATGTGCAATGAAGGCAAATACAGTGCAAATGGCAACTGCTTTTTGTTATTTTGTCTACCTTTTGTCTAACTGATTTCACACAGCTTAAATTGTTTTATGGTTGTTGCTCTGATGTGACCATTATAATACAGTGTTTCATCTGCAGACATCCGCTAAGTATGTCTTATCGTCTTGGCAAATTGTTTCTTATTATGCTGAAAGATAATGTTTTTGCCAATCCGTCTAAGATAGTTATTTTGTAAGATTTCAAACGAAGAAAAACAACGTACTACCCAGATAAGTAATCTGTGCCTGTGTGTGTGTGAATCCTGATAGATTCTAGTTTCTGTCTTACTTGACAGGAAATCCCACGTTGGAAGTCCAGGAGAGCGAATCATCTCTGTCCGCTGTGGAGAGGGCGATGCTCAGTGGCGAAGACTCAGAACTGGTTGGCTTAGGGTTTGGACTCGGTGCTGAACTTCCCCTCCAGACCACCAAACGTGACTCGTCTCACTGGAGACACCCTTACCTGGACTTTTCTGAAGAATACGATCAGCCTGTCAGAGAAGAGCTTCCGGGAGCGGAGATTCCAGGAAACTCAGATGACGCCATCAAGGTGGAGTTCCGTAACTCTGACCAGCCCTTAACCCCGGACCTCTTATCTGATTCTGATTGGTTGACCGCTGTACCTCAGCCCCTGCCACAGCGTGAGGGAAACCCCACAGCCTGGACCATATCAGACTTCTACGACTACCTGTCCCCAGATGATGAACTCTCCGCCATCGAAACCACCCTTGACCCCGAACCGACCCTTACCCCCCCTGCGGACATGGAAGATGAGAACCCATCGCTCACCGGATCCCCTGTCCCGACCTTTACCCTCGGAAACGACAACCCCAAGCCCCCCTCACAGTCTCAAACCCCTCCTCTTCCATCCCCTCCGCAGGGGTCAGAAGGGTGTGGCCTGGGCTTTGTGAGGTCAGAGGTCGGTGGGGAGTGTGTGTCTCAGTGTGACGCTCAGCCGGACTTCTGCTTCAACAGAGGAGTGTGTACCATCGCTACGGGGATAGGAGCATTCTGCAGGTAATACACACACACGGCCATGTTAACACACGAACTGGTACCACAAACCGCAAAAGGTGCCTGATGATATTATAAACCCTTCACCAATGTCATTACAACATAAATGTTTTGGTCATACCCACGGTATAAAGTCATACATAAGTCACATACCGCAGCTTTCATCCAATCAGCATTCAGGGATCAAACCATTACGTTTATAATAATGGTCTATATATTACAGGACAATGTAAGGTAGGACAAAAGCCAGGATGTACTGTAGGACAGTTGAAATAGACGGTGACACCTGGAAGGCAGCCTGATTTGAGGGTTAAGGGGGTACTTATGTCCATATGTCCATAACGTAACCTAAACCTTGGTCTTGTATATGTCAAGCACTGACACGCACTTACACTCACAAACATGCACAGGTAATTTTACTTCCTCTGTCATGTCCTGCCTTGACCTCACACACACACACACACACACAATACATATACAGCTCCGGAAGAAATTCAGAGACCACTGCACCTTTTCCTTTCCTTTCCAAAAAAGTCAGAAAGGAAGGTTTTGAGTGAGGAACAGAAGGGTTAAAATTTAGAGACAGCTGCAAATAGAACGCTTCTGTTCCTCACTCAAAACCTTCCTTTTCAGCTTTTTTGGAAAGGAAAGGAAAAGGTGCAGTGGTCTCTGAGTTTCTTCAGAGACCACTGCACCTGTATTTAGTTGATCTAATTAGAGGATAAGATAAAACAATTTCTCTCTTTCTTTCTCTCTCTTTTACTCTCTTTCCATCTCTCTCTTCCTGCCTCTCTAGGTGTAACATCCAGGACTATGTGTGGAATAAGGGCTCTCGTTGTGATTGGATGGTGACAGATTTCCAGGTGCTATGTGTCGTCGTGGGCGTGGCCTCTCTGACCCTCATCCTACTCATTGTCATCATTGTCTTCTTCGCCAAACGCCTTCACCGCCTCAGGAGAGAGAACAGGCGGCTCCGCAAACATAGGTTAGTGTGCTTCTTCGGTGTTTCTTCAAGAAACAACAAGAGAGAGAGAAGGGAGTGAGCTAGAGAGTGAGAGAGAGAGAAGGGAGTGAGTTAGAGAGTGAGAGAGAGAGAAGGGAGTGAGTTAGAGAGTGAGAGAGAGAGAGAAGGGAGTGAGTTAGAGAGTGAGAGAGAGAAGGGAGTGAGTTAGAGAGTGAGAGAGAGAGAGAGAAGGGAGTGAGTTAGAGAGTGAGAGAGAGAGAGAGAGAGAAGGGAGTGAGTTAGAGAGAGAGAGAGAGAGAGAGAGAAGGGAGTGTGTTAGAGAGTGAGAGAGAGAGAAGCCATTTAAAAAGGTTTTTCAACTAGGTTGGAAATACACACTTTTTTTTTAATAAGAAACATGGTATAGAGGAAATGGATCCCCTCATTGCTCCCAACAGTTAGAGAGCTGAGAGCCACATCCACCAAACTACCAGGAATCAAACAGGGAAGAGATTCAAGGGGCATCTATTTTGTAGTGGTCTGACCTAACTCACTCTACTAATTCAATCAAAACAGGAACATCTCGGCATCTACTTAGAGAAACAATACAGAAAGTAACTCAAAAGAGAAAAATTTACTCCTGTGAGCTCAGACACATACAGAGGAAGAGAGATTTGTAGAGCGAGCATAAATCTAAAAAAGACTTGGTAGGGAGCCCCCTACCTTTAGGAAGCTATATTGTTTTGTGGCCCCCCTTGACAGTGGAGAGAAAAATTTACATATATAAAATGTGTCAACACACTTTGCCACTGAGGGAACAGACGGCCAGGGACGCAGGCAAACGCTTAGGCCTGGAGGCAACCGTGAGGAGGGACTGGCACAGGAAAGGCCAGACATTGATGCAGCAATAATAACTGTGATGTAATCAGATGAGAGTAGGCCAGTCTGAGAGTATGTGTGGGTGTGTGTGTGTGTGTGTGTGACAGAGGGAGAGACATAGCATGATGACCTATATACCGTTGTTCAGCATGAGGGTTTAGCCTTTATACTCAGAGAGATATGGGCCTCGATCTTTGAGATTAACTCATGTTTGAGAGAATGAATGACTGTGTGCACGCCACGTTTCTCACTTGAATGAAATTAAATGTCTTCCTCTAACCTCTTTCTCTCGCTTACCCCTCTCTGTCATCCCTGTCTCCACCTGTGCCTCTCTGTCATCCCTGTCTCCCCCCGTGCCTCTCTGTCATCCCTGTCTCCCCCTGTGCCTCTCTGTCATCCCTGTCTCCCCCCGTGCCTCTCTGTCATCCCTGTCTCCCCCTGTGCCTCTCTGTCATCCCTATTTCCCCCCGTGCCTCTCTGTCATCCCTGTCTCCCCCCGTGCCTCTCTGTCATCCCTGTCTCCCCCTGTGCCTCTCTGTCATCCCTGTCTCCCCCCGTGCCACTCTGTCATCCCTGTTTCCCCCCGTGCCTCTCTGTCATCCCTGTTTCTTCCCTCTCTCCACCCAGTCTTTACCGTCCACACAGCGAGATGCAGACGGATGGCTTCTCTGTTTCCACGGCTCAAGGCGTCTCCAATGCCAATGTAAGGAAGCTGTGTGCCTCCCCTCTGCCCCCCCCTCAACCCCACGCTCACAACCTGGCTTACTATGACAACATTACCTGTCAGGTAACTAACCCCTGACCTCTAACCCCTTCAACTCCTTTGACTGAGCCCTGACCCCATCCTAAACTCTTAATCCTGGCTACCTGTGTGAATCAGTCGGTCCCAGTAGATCAGTGTCTCCATGATCTGTAACACACACGGACACAGTTTCCCTTTTAGATTTGGTTTTCACCGACAGAGAACAAAGAGCAGCTGGGAGTATATGCCCAGACACCTTTACCGTCAGGTAAGCAGAGCCACCACAATTGCCAGTTTCCCCAGCTGGATAGGCTTTAACCTCACTAAGCAGGAAACTGCACACTATACCCTGGCTAACGTTTAGTTCAGCAGGCCAACCATTATAGTAGACATTAATATATGATTTGGCTGCTTCTTCCTCTCCACTGTGGTTACAGGCATAAGGACAGCCATTTTGGCTCTCTAGGCTTCTGGTTCTGACTTGCAGTATTAGGGTTAAGGGAGACATTATTGGGCTGCCTGCTCTCCACTGCCTAGACCATCACGTTGGTCATTCTGCTTCAGCCCCAAAGCAACCTTCCCGTCATTAGCTCCATGTAACATGGCAACATTGATTGAACAGGGGAACATTTGTAGGGCTATTGGATTTACAGCGAACCTAAATGAACATTCAGGCACATGCAAGCATTAACGTGCACAAACATCTACACACACACACACAAACACACACAACTCCACATGCACACGCAAATGAACACACTTTCTAACTGGCACAGGATATCCGGTCGATGCTTGCTGACCCAGTCCCGGTACTACCCCGATGACCTTTGTGTCTCCCATCAGGCAATCAATGTAGATCTGGGTGACGTGTGTCTGTGTGTATCTGATTGTGTCTAACCAGCGTATGTGTGCTGTTCCACAGGATGACCCTCAGAAAAAAGAGGAACCTTCGAAATCCCCACTCACAGGGGACGAGTCCCTGAACATCACCAACTCGTATTCGCCAAAACATGTTAACAACTGCCCCGTCGACTCTGACCAAATCCCTAACAATGGCGAGGAGGTAAATAGAGAGGACGCCAACTCCTCGCCCTCCAACAACCTATACTAAATCATCATTAAGATCAGTACAATAACAGTACCATGCACACCAGGGCAACATAATAACACGCCATGTGATATACTACAGTGGGTATAATACTACACCAGGTACTATACTACAGTGGGTATAATACTACACCATGTACTATACTACAGTTGGTATAATACTACACCAGGTACTATACCACAGTGGGTATAATACTGCACCAGATACTACAGTGGGTATAATACTACACCAGGTACTATACTACACTGGGTATAATACTACACCGGGTACTATACTACAGTGGGTATAATACTACACAAGGTACTATACCACAGTGGGTATAATACTACACCAGGTACTATACTAAAGTGGGTATAATATTACACTGGGTACTATAGTACAGTGGGTATAATACTACACCAGGTAATATAGTACAGTGGGTATAATACTACACCAGGTACTATACTACAGTGGGTATCATACTACACCAAGTTGTGTGTTATTCTGTATTATACTAAGGTGGGTATTTAGTACTACACCATGTACAACCCTGTTTTTAAAAACATTGGGACGCTGTGTAAAATGTATAGAAAATCAGAATGCAATGATATGCAAATCATTTAAACCCTAAACACTAGGAAGAACATAAGAACTGAAAGGTTGTGTAATGCTAAAAAAAACCTGGTGGAACATCTCACAACTAGTTAGGTTAATTGGTCAGTAACAGGATGAGTCTTTCAGAAGTAAAGATGGGGAGGGGTTTACCACTCTGTGAAAGACTGCATGGGCAAATAGTGCAACAATTTAAGAATCTCTCTTGTCAATGTAAAATTGCAAAGAGTTTGGGGATCTCATCATCCACAGAACATAATATCATTAAAAGATTCAGAGTACCCAGAGAAATCTCTGTACACAAGAGACAAGGCGAAAAACCAATATTGAATGGCCGTGATCTTCGAGCCCTCAGGCATCACTGCATTAAAAACAGACACGATTCTGTAGTGGAAATCACTGCATGGTCTCAGTAACACTTCCGAAAACCATTATCTGAGAACACAGTATGGCGCTGCATCCACAAATACATGTTAAAACTCCACCATGCAAAGAAGAAACCAGATATCAACAAGATCCAGAAACACGGCCGCCTTCTCTGGGCCTGAGTTTATTAAGATGGACTGAGGCGAAGTGGAAACATTTCCTGTGGTCTGACAAATCAAAATATGAAATTATTTTTGGGAAACGTTGACGCCGCATCCTCCGGGCTAAAGAGGACAGGGGCCATCCGGCTTATTATCAGTTAGTATAGGGGTGCATTAGTGCACATGGCATGGGTGTCTTGCACATCTGTGAAGGCACCATTAATGCTAAACAATATATACAGGTTTTGGAGCAACATATGCTGCCATCCAGACAACATTTTTTTTAGGGAAGGCCTTGCTTATTTCAGCAAGACAATGCCAAACCACATTCTGCACAATTTAGAATAGCATGGCTCCGTAGTAAAATAGTCTGGGTGCGAAACTGGCCTGCCAGCGCCCCAACATTTTGGGAAACAGGGTTTTACTATACTATTCTGTACTATACTACAAAGGATATATAATACTACACCATCCAGTATACTATTATATAATATTCTACTGTGGGTATGTAATACTATACCATATAGTATACTAAACTGTACTACACAACAGTGGGTATATAGTACTACACCATGTAGTATTTCTATTCTGTACTAAACTACAGTGGATATACAATAGTACACCATATAGAATACTATTCTGTACTATACTACTGTGGATATTTAATACTATACCATGTAGTATACTATTTAGTATTATACTACAGTGGGTAGGCAATACTACACCATGTAGTATACCACAATGGGCAAATTAAATATTGTCACCCTTGGATTTCTTCATATTTTGTAGTATTAAAAAGTGGGATTGAAACTGATTTTATGTATATATATTTTTTAAATGACTTAAAAAATATATGTTAAATTTTGCTCAAACATTTTCTTGTAAATCAATGTACTATATTTGTATAGGCAAGCCTACATTAGTTCAGGAGCAAGAACTTTAATAAATCACAGAATAAGTTTCTTTAGGCTGTGTTTCAGGATACTTTCTCTTAAGGGCGAATTTCCATGAACTCTGAGAGTGTATAATGTCTGTTACAGGAGCACACAAAGTACTTTGAAATAGCTATATTTGGAATTTGCTGGTCCTTAAGTGGACAGAAAGCTGCATCAGCTCTGCACAGCGACATTATTACTAACAGACACTTTCTATGACATTTCTGGCTGTAGGCACTTTGTTATTATGCTAGGTGGAAAACTAACTAAGTACTCATTCAGGAACACAATTTCAAATGGACCATAGAGCTTTATAAAAGTCTCATAATGGACGGCAGACTTTGGTAATGGGGTAACTATGAGAAATCAGACATGTAATATCCCTTCAAGCCAATTTAAGTTAATGATTATGGTGTGGATGGTGTATTAAACCACTTAGACAAATCTAAGATACAGTCTTCTTTCTAAACCAAGCTGCAGGACAGGACGGACATTGCTTTATATGTCCCAGATTGGCAAAGACTAGATCTTTCAGGATTAAAACAAATGGGATGGAGCAACATACTTGAGGACATCCTTCTTCAGGCACCTTCCCACTCTTTCACCTTTCAGCAGGACAATAACTAACCAGACAAGTCAGTGAATTTTCCTGAGTTGCCAAATTAAAGTTTTTACTTAGATTGTGGAAAGAAATTGTTGTCTAGCCATCAATATAAGGACCTTGACAAAGTCAATATAAGGATTTTTATTTATTTACCTACACGAGAAGACTCACGGGTGTAATCGCTGCCAAAGATGTTCCTAACATGTATTGACTCAGGGTGGTAAATACTTGTCTAGTCAAAATATATTAGTGATTCATTTTTCAGTAATATTACATTATTAATCGTATATTGGTATATAAAAAAAGAAATCACAATTCAATTTAAATCCCACTTTGTAATGGAACATTATGTGACAGGATCATCAGGACGTAAATACTCATTTTATCCACTCTATACTATAATATAATGTACTCAACTATACTAATGATATACTTTACTGTACTGTACAATACTATGCTACACCTTGGTCAAGGAGTGAGGCCCATGGGGGTGTGCTATAAGGAGAATATATATTGGCTTAGGAGGGTTCTTAGTCACGTTGCAACGCAAATTGCCTTGATGTAGCTTCGGTACATCAATAAAATACCACAGACCCTGTGCTGATTTATTACTATAATAAACAGGTCATCAACACAAGGAGAGCAATTACAAATAGGTTCTTACCCTATACCTCTTGGTATACTCTCTCATGTATCTCAAATTTCCAATGAGCATTTAGAGTTCAAGTTTCCCAGTTAATACTTTACTGGGTTACTGGTGAGGCACTGTTGAGGCCCTTAAAAGGAATGAACAACACTACAACAACAACTATATGATATTATACTGTACCGCGTACACAACAAACAGAATGTTCTGTACGGTAGTACTGACCTGTAATGACCAGAAAAAGCATCCTATCTGTGTAACATCACTGTGGCGACCCAGGGCTGAAGTGTCTCTGACAGGTTCTCAAATGTACACTCCGTGCTTCCTCACTGTCTTTTCCATATTAAAAGCTGACCCAGTGGGTTTTAAGAATGAAATGAGAAAACGGGACACAAGGAGAACGCAATTGAGTATCTTCCCTCTGGCTGGGCGAACCTTCGACCTTTGAACTCTTACCCTATTCTGCTGTCCCCCTCTTTTCTCCCTTTGTCTGCCTTAAGTCTATGTCCAAAGTCGCACCCTGTTCCCTGGAGGGCACCACTCTTTGCTGGAGCCCTATCTGACAGCTTGGGCAAAAGAGGGCAGCAAAGAGTAGTGTTCTGGGGCAGTAATGCTGGGAACAGGGTGCCATTTCAGATGACAACCTTCCTCTGTGTCTGCGTGCTTGGCTGTTTTGTACAGATGTTTATGGAACCTCGATATAAACAAGATTAACTAAGATTTTACTGAATAAACAATTGAGATAGTTTCATGTTGGATATGAACCAGTGAATACGTTTGCATTTCTGTCATGAGGTGAAGTTACTGTGTTGCCTGACTTGCAAATATTTAAATATATTGTTTATTATAACCCCTTTGATGTGCTTCAATTTTTGTAAATTGATATTTTTTATCTGGTTACTTCATTATAGCGTCAAACCCAGAGTTGTTGAAATAAAACGTTTTAACTTTATATTAGCTGGTTCTTGTTTGTTCCTGGAACAGCCCTCTCCCTCTTCACCTTCATTGTCTTCTATCGTGCTATCCATCCTTCTCTCTCTCCTATGTCCCTCCCTTTCTCCTCCCTTATTCTATCTCTCTGTCCCTTTCTTTTTCTTCTTCCTATATTTATTCCTCTCTCTTTCCTCTCTGTCTATCTCTTTATTTATCCCCCTCTCTATCTTCTGTTTCTTTCAACCCCCCAGTCTTTCTAATCCTGTGCCTCTACACCCCTTTCTCTTTTTAATGTTCAATTCTACCCCTCTGTCTTTGTATCCCGCTCATTCTATCCCTCTCTTTCTCTGTCCCTACCTTTTTCTGTCCCTCTCTCTCTCTCTGTCAGGCTGTTTCTGCATGGCTTTATTAACACTCTGAAGCAGCTACACACACACACTCTCACACACACAAACACACACGCACACACACGCACACACACCCACACAGCTTACAGTGCCATGGAAATGAATAAACAGCTGGATGGATGAAGGTAAACCAAGCCGATGTACTACATAGCATCTCTGTATATTCTCCACCTACTGTCTCCGTTGATCAATCATCTCTCACACACACTTCTATGTTTGAATCCTCATTAGCCTTTTCTTCTACAACATATCAACGATCTCTCTTTTTTCACCCATCCTTACTATTCCAGAAATGTCTACCGCCTGACACTCTAATGTATATATTTCTATGGCAGGATGGAGTCACCATCGATCTGCAGTTGCTCCTCCCCAAAGAGGCTAAGCTCCGCCCAGAGGCCAGCCCACCACTGCACTACAATGTCTTCCTCTATAAGAAAGGGACTTCTACCACTAATAACAATAGTACCTTCACCAGCCACAATGTGGCTGTGGCTAGGAACCCCTCTTACCCTAATGCACTGCCCACTAGTAAGTACATTCAGACTTCCCGGAGCTGTGACAATAAGTCTAACCCCAACATTAACCATTGCCCCAATAGAGATGCACAGGTTTCCCCAAATCATGTTACTGCTCATCGACATCACTCCTGCCCCTTTCCCCATCACAGCACCCCCTGTTTCACCTCTCCTCAGAGAGCACCTGTCTCGCCCAATCATGCCTCACCCAACTACTCATCAGCCTCGCCCCATCATAGCTCCTCCCATTTTTCTTCCCCCCACCGCAACAGCGCTGTCTCCTCTTCCTCCCCCCGTCACTCCCACAACCGGCCCTCCCCCCCTCTGCAGCATAGACCTAGGGGTCACTCCAGAGCCCCCCGGGTCTCCTTACATCCTTCCCCCTCATCACCGGTCGTTGGCTATCCCTCCTGCCCCTCCTCCCCTCACATTCCCAGGGCAAAATACAACCCTATCAGCACCTACTCACTGTCTTAACCCTTAACCTAAAAACCGCTGTACCATACCCACATCCTAACCATAGTCTAACTATACTCAAATCACAATGTACCACACCCTCATCCAAATCATAGTCTTACTATACTCAAATCACAGCGTACCATACCCTCATCCAAACCATCTTCTAACTTTACTCAAATCACAGCGTACCATACCCTCATCCAAACCATCTTCTAACTATACTCAAATCATAGCGTACCATACCCTTATCCAAACCATCTTCTAACTATACTCTAATCACACCAAACCATACCCTCATTCTAACCAAAGTTTAACTATACCTTATACACAACCATACCCACATCCTAACTATATCCTAAACACAATCATACCCACATTGTAGCCATAGATTAACTATACCCTAAACAGCTAAACCTGATCATATCCCAACCGTAGTTAAATCATACCCTAACCCTGCCAATATCCCAGCATAATCAAAACATGCCATACATTTGACCATGTTTCAACCAAACACAAACCTAAGCCAGGACCCCACTTCTGGGACGCCATCAAATAATGACAGATTAATCAGTGAGGGACTACAGATGTACTTTTTCAGTTTTGTTCATGTCTAACATGAAGGGACAATTTATTGACAATCATACACGTTAATAGGCTTCCAATGTTGTTACAGCAATGCTTATGTTTATTTTTGTGTTGAGGTTTATTGATATATATATATATATATATATATATATATATATATATATATATATACATATATATATTAATGGTTATGATATTTGATTACTTCTTTTTCTTTAAAAATAAATGGTTACCTTTAGCAATGGGCATTTCAGTCATTCTCTATAGACATGGCAGTTCCACAGTAATGAAAATGTTATGTACAACTGCATTTATCCTATCGGCCACTAGACGTCAGGTGTGTTCCATGGTTGTGACGGGAGAGGCTGTTGAACTGTACAACAACTTCAGATCCCTGATCAGAAAAAAATCCTATAATTCAAGGACACACAAACAAACACATGTACACACACACGCACGCACACACACAAACATATACACACACACACATAAACACAGAGCTAGATGAGACAACAGTCTTACTGCAATGCATAGCTCTGCATGACAATGACAACTTGGATACAGCAATGTTTACAGGTTGCCTCGCAGGAATTTGTGTGTGTGTGTATATGTGTCTTTGTGTATTTGTGGGAGTGTGTGAGAGAGATGTGTGGGACAAGAGGGCTAGTTCTTGACCTGTGGTCCGTATCTGACATTAATAATGTGATTTTAAGCTATTACATTCACTGATAATATTCCAGGGTCTGCGGAAAAGAAAAGATTGGAATCCACTGCTGTAGAGGAGAACCTCTTTATCAGTCAGCCTCCAGCAGTTCTAACGGTACTTAAACTGAGAGACGAGGTTTCACGGTTGTTGGCGGTGGGGGGTGTACGTGGTGCAAGTGTGTATATAATGTGTGTACAGGTAAGCCGATTGTGATTCTGGGGTGAATAAATGTCAATCGTTTTCCGGGTGTTAACGGAAACCATCACAACAGGAAGTCAACCCAATCAATAGAAAGGAAGTGGGTGCGAGTGGGGCGGAGTGAGAGGAGGAACCAGTAGCCAGATCAAAGGACAGAGGGGATTGTGGAGAACATAGAACGAACGAATGCGTATAATAATAGGAGAACAGTGAGAGGAACAGAGGGTTTTAAAGGGGACAGTAAAGGAGTGTAAGACTGAGATAAGGAGTAGGTGTTTAGGGAGGTGAGGTCAGCAATATCTTTCTCTTGCCCAGAGGTCCTAGGGAACTGGATAATGTGACATACTGTAGGCTTGCTGTGCCGTGCTGTGTGTAGGAGAGAGTGTGTGCATGGGTGAGACAGAGAGAGAGAGAGAGAGAGAGAGAGAGAGTGCGAGAAAGTGTGTGGCAGAGAGAGAGAGAGAGAGAGAGAGAGAGAGTGAGAGCAAAAGAAAGAGTCTGCACACACACAGTGATGACATTTCTCTCCCTAGCCTGAAAGGAAAGCTATTTAACCTGACACAAAGGCCTTTAGCAGAGAGAGAGAGATAGAGGAAACTACAGAGTGAAATAAAAGGAGGGATGGAGAGGGGTTTCCAGATTACTGCTTGTATCCTGTCCACCTTATTGCTCCCGAGGGATGAATTAAGTTGTATTGAATTTAATCGAGGTCAAATATAAAAACCACTGGATAGTTCTAGTCAGGAGTTTCATGTTATTTTACTTCTCTTCTTGCTTTCTTTTCTCTCTTCCTTTCTTTTTTTGTCCCCCTTTTCTCCTCCCCTCTTTTCTCCTCTCCTCTTATCACCTCCTCTCTCCTTGTCCTATTTTCTCCATTATGAAGTCTCACTTATCTGTGTCGTGTGTGTGTGAGCGTGTGTACGTGTGTGTGTGTCACTTTGTGTGTGTCCTGCAGACTGTCAGTGTGGTGCTGTGATAGAGGGTTAATGTTGAGCAGCTGCTTCCTTCAAATAACACACTCAATTATTCATATCATGCAGCGCTCACTCTCTCTGCGCGCACGCGCACGCACACGCACGCACACACACACACACACACACACACACACACACACACACACCCCATAGCTGAAGTTAACTTACGTGCTCATGTCCCCCCCCAGGGTGATAGAAACAGGTCGGTCAACTTGGGGAAGTGCTGTGTTGGTCAAACAGCTGATGTGTCAGAATCACAAACCGTTTAAGAAGGATTCATTCAAACCTGCAGCCACACTGTTTTACGCGGTGCCTTTCTTTACAGTGTGGACGTTCCCATAGCTCTAATTCTGACAAGTGAAAGCACACCTGCTTGTCATAACGTTGCAGAACATCTACTGGATTTGAAAACACAGTGGATATTTTGTTTCATTTGATGTGGCTTGTGCGGTTTTCTGGCTGACAGTGACAGTAAAGATTTCGTGTTGCTCTCCTGGGACTCATCGTGGAATACAAATTTTTGAAGACAAATCGTGGAAAACACATTGTGCATTAGGCTACACATCCTGGAAAACACACCTATTTCGGACTGGTCAAGTGTCTTACTCCAACTTTCAGACCCATGGTGTCCAGCCTTCAATGAATTTTCAGCTGATATGTTGTTATAATGTGTTGTCATTCCTACTAGGTAGTGCCATTTGGACCTCAAAATGATATCCTCTAATAGATGTTCTCACCAGAAGAATGACAACCAATATTAGCTGAATATAGATACATGTGTGTATTACTCTACCTTCTCAGCCACTGCGAGATGTCTGTCAACCCAATGTTATGTTTCTGTAGGGCGGTGTTTCCCAATCCTGGTCCTGGGGACCCCAAGGGGGGCATGTTTTTGCCCAAGCACTCACACCGGATTCAAATGTTGCCCAACCCCTCACACACTCGAATGACGTAATCAACCTCTTCAAGTCACTGATGTAGAGGAACGTAGGGGAATCTCAAGCCATAAAGTTTCATGTAGCAATACATGGTTTACCAGTCAAACCACTCAAAACATCTCTATGTGCTGATGATGTAATTCTGTTCTATGTAACTGATGCCCAATCTAGCATCCCGGTATTCTCTAGACACTGAATTAATTGGAATAAAAGATAATTATGCTGTGAACGTGTCCCCTGTCAGCCTGGAGAAAATCACTTCATAATCATTATCCCATTATACATAGCACATAGCCCATTTCTGGAAGCAATTATTTACTGTTTTTGTTTATTCAAAACATAACTCCTACAACAAAGCATTCTTAAAGTTTTTTATTTTCACTTGCATGTTCAATAAAGATATTTGAACATTTGAATATTGCATAACTGGTGGAATGCAGATTTGATTGAAATGAGCCCTCTGTAACCTGCTGACCAAGTCAGCATTTGTTTGTTCCAGTAAAACACAAATATCCACAAATATCCCTGTGGAGACAGAAATCAAGTACATCCATCAAGTGGAAAGGTCAGACTGATTCTCTTTCTCTCTCACTCACACACACACACACACATTCTCACTCACACACATACAGACAGACACGCACACACACACATGCCCCATGATAGTAGCAGGTGCAAAATGGATGATAGAGTTTCATACGTGTTAAATCCGACTCTGGGGTTTACAAGATCGATTTACTTCTCCACTGGTTTTCAACTAGTTCATAAAAAAATGTACATTTATTGCGGATTAACTTTTGTTGGATTTCAATTTTAGGAATCCATACAGATGCCAATCACTGTAATACCTTTTTCCTCTTTAAGAAAAACATTTATTACTTATTTAAGAAAGTTCTGCACAATTCCATTAGTATAAAAATATAGTTTCCCCAAGTTCTATAGAATAAAATACCCATGTTTTCTGTTTATACAGCTTTTTTGCTCATATTTATCAAGGTTTCCAGTACATGTCTAAAATTCAAATCCTGTAGTTTCTGGTGTTATATCTGGAAGAGACATGAGTAAATAATGAAACGTAAAATAAATAAAACAAAATGAAAGCGACACTCGACAGCAGATGATATTCAGGAGGTGCCCCATCTCATTAGGGTCAGATGCTGCATGCTACACTGGTGGGCCTCGCGGACCTGGGCCGATGTTTCTGGAGCTCCGGTGTAGTTCTGTTAAATGGGACCTCCGTTGGCTCCACTCGATGCTTCTGTAGCGTCTGTCCGTACAGGGCGGAGGCCGGGTTGGCTCATGTCTCCCAGCTGTCTCTCCAGGGAGAAGTCCATCCTGTAGTTGATGACACATTTCCACAGGTAACCTTCACATCGGAGTCCTCCTGTTTAAAATGCTCCCCAGTGTGTAGATCCTCTTAAACACACTGGACATTCGAGATTCTGCCGGTGCTCTTCCGGCACAGTCATCTGCCAGCCTTTGTAAATGCCAGCTGGCATAGGGCAGCAGTGATGGCAGTGACAGGCGATAGGGTGGCGGAGGGCAGGTTGGACCTCATCTTCTCTATTTTGCTCGCAAACCTGGCCTTCTCCTTACATCTAGATAGGTGCATCAATAAGATCTGTAAACCTGTACATCTACTATAAAATACGGGTCATTGTGTTGGATGTACTCTTTCCACTCATTTACCATCATCGTGTCTGCTCAGTATAAACTGTATACAAACTGTAATGTAGATTGGGTATTCTGTCACTGGCAACTACTAGCAAAACCATTACACCAAGGAAAATTCCGAATGTGTAATTGTAATGTCTCAAATAGAGAGATCTGATCCTTTGGATCCACTAAAATCTCTCCAAAGGGTCTCTGGGTTTTCCCAAAGGTTTTTTTATTGATAATGACTTGCTTTAGTGGTTGTAGTGTCTATCAGTTATACATTTTCAATCCCACAACATCATTTTCACAATCATACATACTCACACAGCGGTGGGTTTTTGTTCCCAACAGACCTCCGGTATTTGAGACCAAACAATATTCAACAGATCTAGACATTATTTCCATGTTATATTTATTATTATTCATACAGATCTACATATCAATATAGAGCTAAATATTAGTGTAGGTGTAAATATTATCCATGTACAGTGCGGAGAACAAGTATTTGATACACTGCCGGTTTTGCAGGTTTTGCAGATTTAAAACAAAATGTATGTATGATTTTTAAGTAATTAATTTGCATTTTATTGCATGACATAAGTATTTGATACATCAGAAAAGCAGAACTTAGTATTTGGTACAGAAACCTTTGTTTGCAACTACAGAGATCATACGTTTCCTGTAGTTCTTGACCATGTTTGCACACACTGCAGCAGGGATTTTGGCCCACTCCTCCATACAGACCTTCTCCAGATCCTTCAGGTTTCAGGGCTGTCACTGGGCAATATGGACTTTCAGCTCCCGCCAAAGATTTTCTATTGGGTTCAGGTCTTGAGACTGGCTAGGCCACTCCAGGACCTTGAGATGCTTCTTACGGAGCCACTCCTTAGTTGCCCTGACTGTGTGTTTCAGGTCGTTGTCATGCTGGAAGACCCAGCCACGACACATCTTCAATGCTCTTACTGAGGGAATGAGGTTGTTGGCTAAGATCTCGCGATTTGGCCCATCCATCCTCCCCTCAATACGGTGCAGTCGTCCTGTCCCCTTTGCAGAAAAGCATCCCCAAAGAATGATGTTTCCACCTCCATGCTTCACGATTGGGATGGTGTTCTTGGGGTTGTACTCATTCTTCTTCCTCCAAACATGGCAAGTGGAGTTTAGACCAAAAAACTATATTTTTGTCTAATCAGACCACATTTTCATGCTTTCATGAGAGATTTGCATTCAGAAATGCAAGCTGCCTCACTTTTGAGGAGCTGATGCGGTTTCTTCTCACAGATATGATTTGTCCTGTTTTTGAGAAGACCCTCCCAGAGGGAATGGATGTGACCACAATGCAGTCTCCCTATCATGAGTTTAGTAAGCTGTGGATAGACAGAGGCCATGTTCTTCCACCAGCTCAGAGGGTCTGAAGATCTTTGGAGATCTTCTCCAAAAAGGATTGGACCACCAATATGGCATATGAAGAGGGATTCCTTTGTGCTGCATCTCCAGTTGCTCTTTCGTTAAACAGCATCCAAACAAGAGATGTTTGAGGCACTAGTGCTTCTGCTCCCTCTTCTTCCTTGTGCCTGAGCCAGCTGACTGCTAGGGCTGTCTCTCCATGCTGCTGAAGTTATGATTTGAAGATGTTGCTCTGCCATCATTAAAGGCTAACTTCTTAAACCAGGTGTCAAGTGCAGTGGTTTCTGATAGACCCTCAGAGCCTCAAAAGGAGCATTGATGAAGGCTAAAGGCTAGAGATGATGGCATCCGTTGACTCCAGAAACCGCTTTAACATATAAAATGTTGAGTTCCACTCTGTAGCGCAGTCTTGTTTGGGCATGAGCTCAGATATCCCCATCTTGTGTTGGGTGGAATTTAGTTTTTCAGCAACAACTGTACTCCTGTGGAAGAATTCCTGCTTTCACTTTGTCATCACCTTCAGGGAATCTTTTAGAATTAGGTTTAATGTGGGCAAAACATGGCTGATGGATCCACTGTAAACTTTTTACAGCTTTGGTTATGCTGGCTGCGCTGTCGCTAACACAACAGACCACTTTTCCATCTACTTGCAATTCTCTGGCCACAGTTCCTCTCAAAGTATTCCAGAAGACATCTAAGCATTGAAAAATCTTGAATGAAGTGATATGTAACCAACATAAAAGAAGTGGTTACCCTTTAGCACCAGCCGTCAGTGATAAGGCAAACTGCAGTAGCCTGGCCTTCTCCCATTCCTCCTGTGGATCATCCAGATGGTCATTGGCAAACTTCAGACAGCCTGGACATGCGCTGGCTTGAGCAGGGGGACCTTGGGTGCGCTGCAGGATTGTAATGCATGACGGCATAGTGTGTAACTAATGGTTTTCTTTGAAACTGTGGTCCCAGCTCTCTTCAGGTCATTGACCAGGTCCTACTGTGTAGTTCTGGGCTGATCCCTCACCTTCCTCATGTGCATTGCAGACCGAGGGAGAATTGAAAGGGTAATTGACTGTGTGGTCATCTTGAACTTCTTCCATGTTCTAATAATTGCGCCAACAGTTGTTGCCTTCTCACCAAGCTGCTTGCCTACTGTCCTGTAGCCCATCCCAGCCTTGTGCAGGTCTACAATTTTACCCCTGATGTCCTTACACAGCTCTCTGGTCTTGGCCATTGTGGAGAGGTTGGAGTCTGTTTGATTGAGTGTGTGGACAGGTGTCTTTTATACAGGTAACGAGTTCAAACAGGTGCAATTAATACAGGTAATGAGTGGAGAACAGGAGGGCTTCTTAAAGAAAAACTAACAGGTCTGTGATCAAATACTTATGTCATGCAATAAAATGCAAATTAATTATTAAAAAATCATAGTGATTTTCTGGATTTTTGTTTTAGATTGTCTCCCACAGTTGAAGTGTACATGTGATAAAAATTACAGACTTCTACATGCTTTGTAAGTAGGAAAACCTGCAAAATCGGCAGTGTATCAAATACTTGTTCTCCCCTCTGTAGAGGAGAACAAGTATCTACATATTAGTTGTTGGTCTAGATATAATTCATACAGATCCACATACAGTGGATATAAAGGGTCTACACACCCCTGTGAAAATGGCAGGTTTTTGTGATGTAAAAGAATGAGACAGATAAATCATGTCTGAACTTTTTCCACTTTTAATGTGACCTATAATGTGAACAATTCAATTGAAAAACAAACTGTATCTTCGAGGGAGATAAATAAAAACCTTACAATAACCTGGTTGCATTAGTGTGCACCCCCTATTATAACTGGGGATGTGGCACATTCAAACACATGTTAAATAAAAGTCATTACACACCTGCCATTCATATGAATGGGCTAAGGGGTAGGATGGCAAGGCGGAAGCATTTTCTTACAAAGAAAAACATCCAGCTGAAGTTCGCAAAAACGAACATCAAGTCCAGATGTGCCATGCAAATAGACTCCTACCCCAAAAGACTGAGTGCTGTAATCAAATCTAAAGGTGCTTCCACAAAGTATTAGTTTAAGGGTGTGCACACTTATGCAACCAGGTTGAGTTTATTTTTTATTATTCATACATATTAGTTGTAGGTCTAGATATATTTCATACAGATCTACATATTAGTTGTAGGTCTAGATATATTTCATACAGATCTACATATTAGTTGTAGGTCTAGATATTTCATAACTCCTCTGCAGTCATGGTGCACTGCAGCTCCTCCGTCTGCAGCAGACCATCATACAGGTACACAGACGGGAATGCCTGCCCCATTTAAGACCAGCAGTCAACAGAAACAAAGCAATCAGAGACTGAAAGATGGGGAGGAGGAGAAGATGAATTAAGAGGAATAGAGAGTTGGAAAGGGTGAAACAGAAGAATATTAAAAAGAGAGAAAGGTCAGGACATGAACGGGTGTGAGGAAGAGAGACGGTTGGAGGGAGGGGAAGATAGATGTGCAGCATGATTAGAAGATAAATGTAAACAGGATTCGTTAACTACTTCAGAGGTTTGCGCGTGTTCCAAAACATCACAGGGAAAACAATGACTTTAAATGAACACACCACATTCCAATGATGACATAAAATGGACTGAGGCAGAGGAAGGGAGGACATTTTTAATAGGGAGGCAGTCAAAATAACATTGACACTTTAAATTAACCCTACTATAGCTGGCTGACACACACACACACACACCTCTAACTCCCCAAATTCTCTGTGTGTTAATCTCAGCGGTTCTGCTGCAACATTAATGTACTAATTTATCCCCCCCCTCCTGCTTCTCCTGGCTCCCTCTTCTGCTCCCTGGCTGTCATCTTCCTTTCGTTTATCCCCCATCCTCTCACACAAATGTCAGCCTTTGTGATTGCGCAGCCCTCCCTCTCTACATTACTTCCCCTCCCTGTCTCTCTCCATCTGTCAACATCCAGACCCTCCATCCATCCATCCATCCATCCATCCATCTCCCTTTATCCCTTCCCCTCTCTCCTGGCTCTTGTATGTTCAGTTTGTCCCTCTGGGGGTCCCTTACATCACTCCCCTGGTTACTATGGTTTCAGGAAACAGGGATGACTGAACTTTGGTCATTAGAGAGAGAGAGCGACACAGGGAAAGAGAGAGAGCGACACAGGGAAAGAGAGAGAGAGCGACACAGGGAAAGAGAGAGAGAGCGACACAGGGAAAGAGAGAGAGAGCGACACAGGGAAAGAGAGAGAGAGAGCGACACAGGGAAAGAGAGAGAGAGAGCGACACAGAAATAATGAAAAGCAAACATATTTCCAAAACAGGATGTTTAATGTCCCAGACACAAAGGCATCATGGTTACTCTGGGGTGTAAAATAACATTTAAATAGTTGACCGTTAACTCTATGACACAGTTGTTCACCAAAACAGTTTTGTTAGTGTGAATGTGCTAGAGTTCGAGCGAAGGCGCTGTGTATATGAACATGTCTTCATCATACAGGTCTTCTGGTAGCTGTTCCTCCTCAGAGAAGAATGTTGGAAACGGAGGGTTGAAGTTGTTCTCCAAACGATTCGGTAGGATAGAGTCTGCTACCTAAAACACATGATTGGAAAAACAACAAGTCAGGAAAATGATGAGATTCCCCTCCAGGACATTTACTCTACCCGGTGCTGCAAAAAGGACACAAACGCAATAATGGACCTCTGCCACCCGAGCCCAGGGCTATTTACGCTGTTACCATCTGGCACAACAGTTACCAAGCCTTTCCATTCTGGGGACCATCCCACAGTCAAAAGCTCTCCGGGACCACCCCACAGTCAAAAGCTCTCCGGGACCACCCCACAGTCAAAAGCTCTCCGGGACCATCCCACAGTCAAAAGCTCTCCGGGACCATCCCACAGTCAAAAGCTCTCCGGGACCACCCCACAGTCAAAAGCTCTCCGGGACCACCCCACAGTCAAAAGCTCTCCGGGACCACCCCACAGTCAAAAGCTCTCCGGGACCACCCCACAGTCAAAAGCTCTCCGGGACCACCCCACAGTCAAAAGCTCTCCGGGACCACCCCACAGTCAAAAGCTCTCCGGGACCATCACACAGTCAAAAGCTCTCCGGGACCATCACACAGTCAAAAGCTCTCCGGGACCATCACACAGTCAAAAGCTCTCCGGGACCATCACACAGTCAAAAGCTCTCCAGGACCATCACACAGTCAAAAGCTCTCCAGGACCATCACTCAGTCAAAAGCTATTCAGAACCACCATTAGCAGAGTCACAGCTTACTTTTGCAGCTCAAATTCACAGTACACTATAACATTTAACTAATGCGTCCTTGCACTAGCCAGTGGCTCTCCATCTTTTACCAGAGTGCAGTCAGCAGCCAATCACATGATGCTCCTTCATGAATGTGAAGCCTGGCACTTTTTCAGCAGCTCAGTCTATTCTCAAACAGAAAAAAAGCACACTGCATCCCTGTTTAAAGGACTACAAAGTCTATGCCTCCAAAGCATTCTCCCTGGCCCCGCCAAGGACAATCCCACCTGCAGAGATCGACTGCAAGGCCAAACTTAAGAGCAGTGCTTGACTTGGACTGAAATAGGTCCTGGTACTTAGTGCTGGCAGCCAGCACCATATATACATTGGTGCAGCACTCCTGATGTCCAATTAGAGGTGCAGGAAAGGAAACATGTTCCAGAACTCAGTTGCCGTAAGCTCCAGCCAAAGTCAAGCACTGGTTCAGGGTGAGCATACAATTTCAGATTTTAATTGAGGACGCCAATGTGAGCGTTGCTACTGGTTTGCCCAGTAGTGATTTGCATTTAAATCGGATAATGGAAGAAAAATTGTCAACTTGCATATTGTGTTTAAATTATATAAATATATTTTTTTTATCAAAAATGACATCATACTTAACATTACACAACTGGGCAAGCTTGGGCATCCACACACATCAACATATTAGTTTGGACATTAATATGACACCATGGTGAATCTGCTAATCTGAGAAACACTCTGGTAATACGTTCTTCACGGCTTCGTCCACATTTATTTGATTTTCTACCATTGTTATTGACACCATGCCTGCCTTTGTAGGCCGCTATAACGCACATGAACAATGTAACTCCACGTGAGGAAAAGAGGTCAGAAAATGCCCTGAGACACACAGAAACGGTGCGACATTCCCGAGCTGTAATAAACGATGCGATGGCCCAGCGGGCGGAGGGTGGTAAAGAGCACCAGGTTTGTTTTCATGCAGATTTACTTAAGTAACATTTGTGCCAGAAGCGGTGTACTCAGGCCTTCTGCCGCAAATGAGATTGCACGACCCCAAACCGCCACATTGTGTGCGATGGAAAAATCCAGAGCGTGAGAAGAATCTTTGCTGTATAAATATTCTCATTAAACAGCCCTTCAATGGTAAGGCATCAAGTGGAGAGAAGAAACACATGAAAATATTACTTGTATATGTAAGAAAAAGAGAAACACATCTGTAATTCTCATGGCTGGTACATGAATACAAGTGGTGAGAGGTGATTTATACATCCTATGTGAAGAGGTTTCCATGTCTCCATGTGGAAAGGTTTTACCTTTTAGGGAAAGATCGTGTGTCCTGTTAATCAGACTAGCATAGATGAGCCAGGTTGCATTAAGCTGTGTCACTCTGATATCCCCCAGAGCTCAGAATAAAAGAATCCTTGACTCAGAGACACTCACTTTTATTTCTAGAAATATCCATGACAGGTGTTACTGGAGTGTGATAACCTTATTTGGTTGCTAACCCCAGACAGTGTTGGCCAACGGCAAAAGGTCAGTTACACCATCTTCCATAACAATACAAGCAGCAGTGGTTGACAAACATGTCTTACCTTAAGTATGCAGTTTCTGTGGCCGGGGACAGAGCCATGAACGTAAATGATGTTATATCTGGTGTTAACCCGCCACACCTAAAATAGAAAAAAAGAATGAGAACTTGTGTTACAGACTAGTTCTCTAGCAACATGAAGGGTTTTGGCAAGCCGTCTGAATGAGCCTACAAAATAGACAAAGCCGTTTTTCCTTACTACTGCTACTCAAGTTAGTGGTCATACAGACAGTGCACGTGTGTACACACCTTAAGGCCGTGGGCGGTGTCAAACACATTTCCCATCCTGCCAGGCATCTTCTTCCCTTTGAAGACTTTTGCGGGATCCTGAAAGGACAAATGGGGTCATTAGTGTCAAACAATGTGTATTATTGTCACAATGCCAATATTTCACTAACAATAAGCAATCAGGAAATGAATGTGTTCTGTGCAAATTAATGTTGTAAATCACTGGCAATTAAAGATATCGCATAGACAGAAACAAATCTCAAATACAGCTGCGCCGACTTACAACTATAAAGAATCGATAGCCTATAAAGTATATTCAAATCCATTAAAAAAAGAGGTTTCTAGTTAACCTGAAGGAGATTGATCATTTCAGGATGTAGAGGTGTGTACAATAATTCAGTCCATTTCGATAAGATCAGGATCCGTTTTACCAGGGTCCAAGTAATGAAAATAGTTGCACACTGAAGTCGGTGCACAAGCTGCCCGTAATCTTGTCCGTATCGCCAGTTTAAATTCAAACACCAGGAAATGATTACGCTAACACAGGCCAGTCTATCCACTGTCATATTATATCTCAGTCTAAAAACCATTGAAATTAATACAGCACCGATACAGAGTATTGGAATACATTTTCAAGGTCTGTGTGTGTGTTCATCTTACCCCTCCAGGTCCTGATGCTCCAGGCCTGCGGTGTGTTTTCGTCTGGCCGTGAGTAGCTGGCTGTCCTTTAAACCCATATCTCTTCATCACCCCCTGAAAACCCTTACCAATGCTACAAAAACACACCACACACACACACACACACACAGACACAGACACACACTTGAGAACAAAGAAGCATCCAGTAATCCTCGTGAGCCAGACTGATACACATACTGAGAACTCACGTCTTGGCTGTGACATCCACATACTGTCCTGGACGGAAGTGAGCTGCATACAGAGGAGTGCCTGGTCGGGAAACAGGGACAGCCATGTAGTGTTGTTGGGCTCCGTGGTTAGTTTGACCAATGGAATGGGTGCGTTTATGATGTTTTGTATAGTTTGCGTGTTTATATCTGACGCTTTCCTCCCCCTCCTCCAATCAAACAGCTGAAAGTGCGTCTTCACTTTGCCATAATGCAGCATTGTGTATAGACTGATGGCAAAAATAGAATTCAAATGACATCTATAACACAACCAGATCCACAGAAAGCAACACTGGTCTGAATACTGTGTGTGTGTGTGTAAGTACCTGGTTTGATGATTGCGTTATCAGAGACTTTAAAGGTGGAGATCTTCTGTTTGGGAGGAACTCCAGCAAACCTAAACATCTCCATCTCTTCCTGCGATTTCTACAAAAGAGTAAAGGAACAACTTTGTAACAGTACAATCTCGTTCCCAGGCACTTCTGCACGGGTTTATGGGTCGATTGTTCCGTTGATTAAGATGTGTCCGATGTAGCCTGAAAAGAACAGCACCAGAAACTGGCAGCTCAAAAGCCATTGGCACAATGGGCAAACTCCCCACTACACCGTCCCTTTTTGGCGTCTTGTACGCCACAGTTTATTCCCCTCATAGGTGTTGGATCCATTTTTAATTCATGGAAATTTCCAAAGATGCGTTTGATGCAGATCTGCACAAAGTAACGGCAATAAATTCACACAGCGTATTTGTTTGAGAGAGCCTGTCCCATAATTCATGGACTGCACCACTGGTAAACTGGTCACATATACAGGGCTAATGGCTTTAAACAGGGGCCTGTTACAATTCAGTCTCACATACACCAGGGCTTGGAAATACACTGGCAGTAATAAAGCGGTATTAAGTATTAAACCGCGTTGTCTTCATCATCATGTCATCAGGATTTAGATGGCCATGCTGTCATTACCTAGCAATTCTTACATTACCTGACTCATTTGGTGAACAACCCAACAACATGAACTTTAGTTACCTCACTGGCCTTAAACTAAATCCAAATGTCCAGTACACCAGGCATAGCCAATCAGTTCTAACCTTCTATGCAGCCCGTAGTCTACGGTTACATTCATACTAACCAGCTAAAATACCTAGCTAGGAAATATGAATGAAGGCAGTGAGTTGGCCATTCGCAGTGTGGAGTTAGCTTTTTTAGCACAGCTTCGGTCGTATTTCCACTACAGTAATGATTCTCTCTCAAAGTCAACTTCCAGGTCACCATGTTAGCGAACCAAATTAGTAAGGTCATTACAGCCTTGCACCCAAATATAATTGTATCTGTCCCACGTCTTGCCAACAGAGATGGTGTTTGTACTTCTCACTGGGATAGATTCCTCAACAAGAAAGAAGCACATTTTTAAGCAGGTGGGCTTTCTTGGTGAGGACATTAGCTCACTAGCTCAGATTTGTCATTTACTAATTAAGTAGCAGGAAAGTAGGGCATTTTTCTTTGTCAGTCATAAGTCAAGGGGAAAATGTTTGCTAGTACACACCGCCAATTCCCACCAGAGTCCTGCCTCCATTTGAAACCGTGCTTTATAGTACTATTATTAACTAAAATGACAAGAATGTTCCTGAGTGAAGTCCCTTCCACAATGCCCACTTTGAATGAAAGGTGTTGCAGGCTAATGTGTGTTGAGGGCACTAGCCTGGCGATAAGGTTAATAGCAATATGTCTTTAACAGTATAACAGAGGTTATTAACTTACGTAGAAGGATGAGGCATTCTTCCCTCCCACCAACAGGGCGGCAGTGTGTCCATCATACTCTTCTTTAGACAGGTACTTCAACACATGGCAATCCTGCACCTACCAGACACAGAACACCACACATACCATCTATGAATCTTAAGGCTTCATTAAGTGTTGTGTGTGTGTGACCTGGGCTTATTGTGGTTGCTTGTGTGTGTTGTCACATGTTTGTGTGTTATCACATGTTTGTTGTCACGTGTTTGTGTGCCTGTGTGTTACCTGCAGCAGGGTCACGACTTGTCTATCTCCCATTTTGGTCCAGACTGGGGCCATGCCCAGCTTCACCGCTACCAGCCCCACTCGCCGACTTCCTGAATGACAACACACATTAAGACTCCCAGCCACCAAAACACAAACAGGTCGCACGCACCACTGACAAGGAGCAGCAACACACACCCTTTGTCCATTCATGTCTGGGCCACGGCTCATCCTTCAGTGGGCAGAACTTAGCAGCTATCTGTTGATTATACTCCTCTCCCAGACTCTTCCTAGAATAAGACAGAAACCTGCTAATTGCCTATTCAAGACTTTACTTTGCAGTTGGAAAACACCCATGTACACAGGAAACAGACCTCATGTATGATTTATTATCCTCTGTCAGATGCTCCTCCCACCAGGTTGTGGTCTTCACAGTCCGGAAACTCTGAAAGAGACAGCTATAGGAGAGAAACCTATAGCAGGTATGCAGGTATGATGTGGTTTATGGGATTATTGTCCATGAATGACTTTCAAATACGCACCCAATTATTCAAGTAATTTAATTAAACTAACCAGACGTCTGTATCACTTCTCCACAATTCTTTCAGCAAAGGCATTGTCACATCAACTGACTGACATCAACTCATTCATAAGCTCACTTAGCCTAGTTTGGTACCTGCAGTTCTTCAGTCTGAACAAGGCTGACTAGTCTTTGGTAAAACTACACAACTTGAAACAAACTAGAACTACATTAGAACTACAATCACACAAAGGGATATCAATCAAGTTATCAGTTTTCTTACTAAAGTGGCCGGTATGTAGCTTCCTGTTACCACAACTGCATTATATCCCTAAGTAACGCTGTAAGAACTAATACAGTATTGTTTGTTAAAGGAGCAAGCGAACGCTTCAGTTAGCTAGCTAGTTAGTCTTGGCTCTGTTCACGTTACCTGTCGGCAGTGGCTGCAGCTCCGGTTCGTCCCAAAACCACGCGCCCTACTCTACAGAGCAGAACTCCGCGGGACAATGCAGCCATCCTGTTGTTCCTTTACCCACGAGGTTAACAATACAACATAAATAAACGCCAACGTATATAAAAGCTTCGATTCAGCTGCAATCCCATGCCTTCATGCTTAGGTCCTGTTGTGAAATGTCACCCTGAGCATTTCCGGTGCGGCTTGGAAATAAATCCGCAGGTTGTCGGAACTTTAGTTCCTTTTCAGTATTGGACAGTATTCCTAGCCACTGAAATCCAACACTATTGTTGTTTGCTCCTTGGGGTTTAAGGCCGGGTGTCTCTGTAAAGCACTTTGTGACAACTGCTGTTGTAAAAAGGGCTTTATAAATAAATTTGATTGATTGATTGATATTGTTGGAAAAATCATTTTACAGTGCAGTCGTCATCCAAAGTGGATACATTTTTTTATTTAAAAACATTTGACAAGACAAGATTATAGGTCAATGTAAGCCAGTGGGTTTGACTTGCTTTAAAAGTTATGGTGGCAAAATAGTCGATGAATTAAAATCTGCAAGAAAACAAAAACAAGGAGAAAACAGCAAACATGTTGTCCCTTGGGCCAATTATAGTACTTCTGTACCACTTAATATATATGACAAATACCTAATTTACGCAATTTCATTTTTTAACTATGTTAGTGGTGCCCAAATTATCCAATAGGTTATAGCTTCACAAATGTCCCTGAACATTTATGACAAGTGTAATCACTCAGTAAAATAGAACGGAATTTTAATCCTGCTAGCTGATTAGCGTAGCCAATGGTTCCGCTGAGTTTGGTGCAGTTGACCAGCACTGTCGTGATTTTGAGGGATTAGTCATTTGTGATGAGTCGTTCGCGAACGATTCGGCTCTAAGAGCCGGCTTTTGTCGATGAACGTTGGGAGACAGGTCGCATATCAGAAGAGCTGAATCTATTTATAAAAATATTTTTAAATTAAGATACGAATAATCAAACGATTTAAATGATTGGAGTTAACTAATTTAAAGCACGAAAGGATAAATAAAATAATATATGCCTAAATCCTCAAGCACACTGTCCGATCAGACTACCGCAATTCCCCGTTAATAGCCGCGCCATTTATAAACCGCAGCAATGCGCAACTTTTAGAGAGAGCCGTGAAAACACCTTTCATCGTATGTTTTTTTACGTATATTTGAGCATCACGGACAGAGAACGGAGGTCTATTTATCATTAGTCATTTGTTTAAACTTAAAATAAAATAAAGAACTGGTGTGCCTGTTTAAAATTTAATTTGTGGAATGATTTTCCGTCTTAATGCATTTGGGTGGGAAAGCAGAGGGTAATAAGGTAGGTAGGGTATACAGAAGACAGAATCATTATGAATCTATTGTAGTAGTAGGGTGGCTGCTTTGAAGAATCTACAATATGAAGTGTATTTTGTTACTTGGGGTTGAATTGAAAACAGTAGGCATTAATCAAGGGGAATTGATTGTGACACTTATACAATGCACAATAGACTTGAAATATTGAAAAGATATAAGTGTTTTTCTATGATAAGATTAATCCAGAATGCACTGAGCATTTGTGATGGTAGATGTAAGATCAAGGGGGGAGTGAACCAGCAGTTGGGAAAAAGCAGGAAATCTGAAATACTCCAACAAGGATTTCTGGAAAAACAAGGAATTTACTAAGAGTTCTAATAATTCTGGAACCCATTTGAGTATTAATACAAATATTTAATCTGTATAAATTTAGTTTAACTCAACTATACTCCCAGTGTGTATTATTATAAATAATTAAAATGTATTCAAATGTTCTATTTTCTCATTACAAAAGATAATCACATTGTTTTAGGGTGCAGAGTAACCATATGGACAATACAAAAGAATACTGAACTGCCAAAATGGAGACTGTTTATTTATCTTTCTGAAAAAAGTAATACATTTACTTGCACAGCTTCTTTCGCTCAGATCTACATAACAATGTCTGTGTTGAACTAGGTATTTTGACAGTTTCAGAGGAACAAAATCTTCATCCTCCTTCTCTTTGGGATGTAGGGCTGGTGAAGTCGTCTTTTCCAACACGTGTTGGTGGTGCTGATTGGCTGTTGAACATTGGTGTCTGGTTCGTGGTTGCCTGGATACAGGCTGTCAGGCTGGATGCCCAACATTTCACTTTGTTCTGATGGGAGAATAACCAACAAGTAGCAGGTTTTGATGGGCAGAGCCAGACCCTTGTCTTGGTCGTACCTGCTGATTGGCTTGGCCGTACTGTGTTCTAGCTAGTTAATGTTGATTGGTTGTTATCCACAACATCAATATCCATAGGTTGCTCATCTTGATGAGAGGGGTATTTATTCTGCCATAGATAACACCTACAATCACGAACATCATTTGTACAGGCTGTTGGACACTTATCTAAAGCAGCTGGAAGCATTATATAAATGCTTCCATAACCAATTACACACCGTCGAAAATCATGGAGGAAAGAACAAGTTCCCTCACCGACACTCATTTTCACTGATGGGTTTTCATGAATCAGCGTTCTATTTTATTCTTATAGATAAATAGGCCTGAATGAGTGCTTGTTGTGCATACAGTGCAAAACCTTCAATTTCAATAAGTGCTCCCTAATGTCCAAGTTGCCTCTCAAAAATGTCTATCCTTTCTATGGGACACCTGGTCACACAGTTCACAGGTCCAAAAGCATTCCAATTATACTGTTCAGACTGTATTCATTTTAAATGGTTAGATTTGTATGCACTTTGTTTAGATACATTAAAAAGTTATACTTCAAATGCAAATGTTTAATAGCTTTCTTTTTCATAACAAATCAATGCATTTTAAATACATTTTGGTTAAGGTAGTGTAGGATTTCATTTAATAATTTCATTAGAACTGTTTTAACACCAATCATAGTCAAACTATCACAAACTTTTTGACTTGAAAAAACACAAAACATATCATTTTAAAGAGCCATTTGGGAGCCAAAAGAGCCGGCTCTTTTTGGTGAGCTGAGTTTAACGAACCGGCTCACTGAAAAGATTTGAAATACCCATCACTATTAGTCATTGAATATGGATACTAATCCTCGTTGTGTTTCCTTGTCAAATCCTTGGGGCGACTTGGATGCATGTGACCTTAACTTAGGAGTGAGGCTGGAGCGTGCGTTCCCACCCGTTTGTACAGAATCTGGCGTAGAGTCCCTGGTTGAGTGAGCAGCAGCGTGATGTGAACCAAAACAGCATACTTTGGAAGACGTATCTAGACATCGACTGTCATGAGTTCACTGGGAGTTGCTGTGATGAAGCAAAGCGTTCAAACTGGATATTAGGAAATTGGGACAAAAAAACTATACTAAAATAACAAAATAGATCAGTGTAAATAAAACTTTTCGGTTATAGTGCCACTGTGGGGTTGATATAAATGTTTTTGCACATCTTGGGTCTTGACAGTATTTGCAATGTGTGTATAAAATGGTTATTATACCCCTGACTGATTCATATGCATTCATGTACTAGACCACAGCCGCTTGAATGTTAATGGTTCAACAGCGACCTTGCAAAGTTAGCATCTTCAATTGCTTTTCATACAGCCCCCGTCAGGCCAATCAATGTTCTGTAAATGCCATTTTGTGTAGGCAGGATACATCATGCATCAACATGTTTTCTCAGAATCAGACCGGCGATGCGTCTTGTCACTGATCAATTGTGAATACGTGGAGATACACTGTGGTTACAATAAGACAACTCTGATTAGTCATAATAGTAGCCTACACAACAAGGAAACACAGATGAAGTCTCTCTGAATGAGAATCATTTCCATATTCTTCCAGGGATGGGGGGGGGGGTGCTATGCAATCTTTGTAGACAGTAATGTGTCAAGTACATAAACACACTCACACACACAAAAAAACGTGAGACAAGAAATTGAAAACCGATATTTTTATTTTCAACATGCATATAGAAACAAAACAGTCTGCAGCAATGTTAGACTGCTTACAGCTGACTAGCCCACCCACCCACACACACACACACGCACACACACACCAATGCTTTACAAGTTAATTAATTAAGAAGGTTATGAAATTAGTACAATGTTGTATTTATTCATTTATTTCTTTAGCAAACTCTCAACAAACCTGTAGAAAAAGACATATACAACACACCTAACAGTATATAATCCTCAACCCTTAAATACCACTCTGTAAGATGTGCATACCATCAGAGAGTGGGCTACCAACAGAAACGCAAACAGAGAAAATGCATCCCATGATATTTCCACATGCAAATAGCATTCGATTCTAAATGAAATAACCAGTGGTGCCGAAGGAATTATATTCCGTACGAGCAACCTTATTTTAAAACATGATTTGAAGCTATACATTATTTGTTTACAAAGGCTACTAAGTTACCAAAACCCCTAAACACTGCAATAATATGACCTAATTGATATTATGGTTCTCATCATTAGGTAAATCTCTTACTAATCCCTATTTAGCCTACACTGTATGCAATAATCTTCAAAATATTAAAAGTCACCTTTAAAAGGTGTGTGTCTGTGTGCCAGTATGTTTTCTTTTTAATCATGAATGTACACAGTATCTGGGATATAATGACTGTGTGACAGCATGCAGTAGTCCACTATGTAGTCAAACCCTCAGATCAAACTACGTCTCTAGGTTACCCTACTGTAAGAATGCGTGGGTGGATGGATGGGGTTCTTTTGGTTTTTTAATGTATGTGTGTTTAACGTGTGTGTTTAACATGTCTGTGTGTTCTTATGTCAGGGGCTGAAGGCTCTGGAAGATTCGTTGTAGTCAGACAGACATTTAGGGTGGATTGCTTTGGCATTGTAGTAATCCACCACCTGATTGGGCACCTCTGCTAACACACTCTTAGCTAGTGCAGCCGGGGACGCCTGGGGAGACACACACACACACACACACACAGTATATTACACACATGCACACACTTTTGCAAATGCACTCCTCAGAGACTTTGTTGCTATGGTGCCCGAATAGCCAGTGGGCTCCTATGCATTTGTGAATAAATAATTAACATTTTGGTTTTCGCTATAGTCATGATAACAATTCATTTGTTTTTCCTTAAATGCTTCACTGTGATTATGAAGCTAAATAAAATTTTAGCAAACGAGCTACTGTAACTAGCTACTGTATTCTACTAGTTATGTTTTGAGTCGAACTAGAAGGAGATGGTAGGCAGGCTCGTTAAAGATTTAAGTTGGGAGCATCTTTCTCCAGTTGATGAGCTACTTGCCTACGCCTAAGAAGACGACAAGGAACAGGATGCCTGGGTGTCCCGCTCTGGCCTGGCAGTCTAAGACCCCCTGAAGGTGATCCCTCCTCTGTTTTCAGCTATGTGAAATACTTTTGGTCATGCCTTCCTCGTGAAACTGACTAGCCCAGTCATGATTAAACAGCCAAGATCATACATTAACTATTTGTTTTTGCATATTGTGTTTTGGAACTCCTTCATTTAAGGTTTTTGAGATTGTATTAAAACTGCTTCAAAGGTTGAATGAATAACAATAATGGAGATCACTGTTATGATTGAAGACAGTGTCATTTAAACTACTGTATACAGTCATCCCGCCTCTCCTCCCGCCTCTCCCCGCTCTCCCGCCTCTCCTCCCATCTCTCCCCACTCTCCCACCTCTCTTTACCCCCCCTCTCCTATCTACATGTTATTACCAGTCCTCTCAAGGTCTTTGTCTTTCTGATCCTCTTTGAAAGGAAACTACAGAGCAGAAAATCACCTCTCTTCAACTGGCTCTCTATTCTGTCTCTCTCTATCTGTTCTGCTGTGACGTAATTCTTTGATTTCCCCCGCCTGTCAGAATCTGAATACACCATGACCCACACACTCAAACACACACACATACGCACACAAACACACACTCACACACAACCCTCCGGGAAATAGCCAACGGATAAATGCGTTTTGACCAGCGGAGCTACAGCGCGTCACTGCCTGTTATTCATACATGAGCACATGCACACACACACACACGCGCACACACACACATATCCATACACACAGACTTACATGTTTGAAGTCTTTGAAGGGAACAAACTGGACAATATCTCTGAGCACAGGCTCTCCCTTTGGGGACCTTGAGAAATGTTATCATATTTGTATGAGTCATCATATTAACATCATAAATGTTGAGCGTACACACAGACAGACAGGTGTATCTGACATACCTGAGTATTCCATCATCTCCGTCCAGCATCTGCATGTCACTGAAGTCAGCGTTCCCCACTCCCACTATGATTACAGACATGGGCAGATGGGAAGCGTGAACAATAGCCTCTCTGGTGTCAGCCATGTCAGTTATCACCCCATCAGTCAGAATTAACAGAATGAAATACTCCTAAAGAGGATGGACAGAAGGGAGAAATATGTTCAGATTCTTCTCTAATTATTACATTCTGCCAGCAGATGTTTTGCTAATTAATATTCCTATCATGAACAGTGAAAAAAAATCCCACCAACTTTGTGAATGTGTTTTATTTTGGAGGATAAATCAAGATAAAGACAAAAATGTGTTTTAGCATTACAGACTTTTTCACACACAAACACAGACACAATATAAAAAAAACTACATGGAAAATATGAGAACAAATGAAAAACAATTGCATTAAAAAACCTTATATATATACATATATACTGTCTATATATTTTGTTTTGAAGCTGGCTCTCTGAGAAGAAGCACTCAACATTTCAACAGCATGTTGTTGGCCTAAATGTAATGAAAGGAGATGAAGTGCCACGGCTGAATTTTACTGAAGCTAAATTAAAGCAGGACAAGTGTCTGCTACTCCAAAAAGGCTTAAGCCTGCACTGTGCTCAGCTCCTCATTCCTCGCTCCAGTACCAGTCCTCTCATTTACAACACCCCCACCAGTACCAATGTCATTTAGGGCAAGGACAAGTTGTGGACCAATGTGCTTTCCATTTATATTTCACACAGGAGAGGATGCCTGCATTGATCTACTAGATTTTCTGTACATCACCAAATTGGATGTATCGTGTGAATTAATGATTCTCACCTTTTTTGCAGGTAAAGTCATTTCTATTGTTTAACACCTCCCCAATTTAAACCTATTTATGCTTGATCAAAAAGTAAATAGCTGTTTCTCCTCAGAGAAATGTGTGTAAAGTTGTTGCTGTCCCTGTCCAAAGTCCTCCTGGTTGTGTTTCAGATCAAGATGATATCCGACAATTCCAGCTGCAACTCTGCTGACCCCCCTCACACGTTTGCCATTTAAAAAAACACTGCCATTCAGAATGACACTACATGAGCTAATTGGCCAATACACATGGCACTTGGCCATACACCTCAATGGTTAATTGTTACCAGTTCAATCAGGAAGTAAGCACTACCTTTTGTTTTACAACAACAATGGAAGACGTTGCAGAGAGAAGAAGAGGAAGGTGGGGGGGCGGGGTGAGAGGGGGAGGAAGAGTGAGAGGTAGAGGTAGAGCTGGTAGAGGAGTTCATGGCCAAAGAAGACAACAACTTTCAAATGAAATCAGAGCAACCCTTGGTTGATCATGTCATCAACCATGGGCTGACCAATGTGAGAGGAGTGCAGCCCAACTTGAGCCGTTTTACTGTCACCTGTGTCATATGGACATTTAGACTGGACTACAGGTATGTAACCAAAATGTATTTCACACTATGTAGTACACCCCATGTCATCATGTATCAGGTGGGTGACACCTGTTTATGTCATGAATGGCTGATGTCATACACTGACTGTACACGTTTCCTGTACAATGTACTCTACTGTGGGGGAAATATCTTTAGGCTGCATTGTCCAAGCCCTATATTTTAGTTTTTTGAGTTTTTCTAAAGGACTGAGAGACGCCACCATGGTGGAGGAAGGGGCCAAATGTTCACCGGGGTTCAGGAAGCTGCCGCTGTAAACTTGGTTTTGGAAAAATAATGAAATCAGATTATGAGAAATTCAAAGCCACATCATCCAAAACAACACCATATTCAACTACATTCAACGAGTCAGTCTGTCCACATTGGCTCGCATTCTCAAGCGAAACCAAATCAGAATGAAACAACTTTATAAGGTGCCGTTTGAGAGAAACTCTCAAAGAAACAAAGAGGTTTACTGGATAACACCATATTGACAGATTTTTGTTCTTTGTTTTCAGGGAGTACTGGAAATGGATGCTCATGCAATCCCACGAGTTCATCTTTACAGATTAGGCTGGGTTCAACCTAGCAAAGACCAGATGAAGGGGGAGAAACGTCATTGGGCATAGAGCCATTATAGATGTTCCTGGCCAACGTGGTGGGAACTTCACAATGTGCGCGGCCATCTCCAATACGCATGGTGTCCTCCACTGTCATGCCAACCTTGGACCATACAACACAGCCCATATTCTCACATTTCTGGACAGACTCCACAACATTCTCATACAACCAGAGCGTATGAATGATGCAGACCATCAAAGAAACCGGTACGTTGTATTATGGGAAAACGTGGGCTTTCATCGTGCAGCCCCAGTCCAAAACTGGTTTGCTGACCACCCACCATTTCTCGTGCAATACCTCCCACCATACTCACCATTTCTGAACCCCATAGAAGAGTTATTTTCAGCATGGCGGTGGAAGGTATATGACCGGCAGCCCTTTGTGCACATGCTTCTTATGCAGTCTATGGAAGAAGCATGTGATGAGATTGATGTGGGTGCGATTCAGGGATGGATGAGGCACTCAAGGCGCTTCTTCCCTCGATGTCTGGCAAGGGAGGATATTGCCTGTGATGTGGACTGCGTTGTGGCCAGACCCAGCTCTGTGGCAAGTTGTGTCTAATAATTTCTCTTGCTAATTCTTTCTGCACTTTTCTTTTTCAGTTTACTGTTTTTTGTGAGCATGTTTTTTGTTCAGTCCAATATAAATATATCTGCTGTGCATATGTTGCACTGACTTGTTTGGTAAAAAACAAAACAGCATGTGTGTGTATCTGAAAATATTTCTGTGCATGTGAACAATCTAAATAATTTTCTACAATTTGAACTATTTTAGTATTATGGCAAAGCATACTAAAGATAAGAGTGCTTTTCATTATGCATAACAGTGTGTAGTTGGTTAAACAAAAAACTGGTAATATGAATGAAGTGTGTGCCATTTCGTGCAAAAGTTAGATTTTGCTAATGCGATATGTACTTTTGGTTGCATTGCTTCATTTTGCAGGATATATGAGGTACTTTGCAGTTTGGGTGTGTGTTTTTGTGAATTGTGTATTTTGATAAAACCAGCCTGGTTTGCAAAATTGTGTTTTAGCCAGAAGAGGACTGGTCACCCCTCTGAGCCTGGTTCCCCTCTAGGTTTCTTCCTAAATTTCGGCCTTCTTAGGGGGTTTTTCCTAGCCACTGAAATTCAACACTGTTGATGTTTGCTCCTTTGGGTTACAGGCTGGGTGTTTTGTAAAATAACTTTGTGACAACTGCTGATGTAAAAAGGGCTTTATAAATTCATTTGATTGATTGACTGAAAAAAGCTTGATGAAAGGTCACTGATCAGTCTCACCATAGCCTCCTTAGTATGCATCTCCTCTGAGGCAGAAGAAGCCACTTTCTGAATAATGGGAGCAATGTTAGTTGGCCCATACAGCTGTATTTTAGGAAGGCAACTCTGGTAGGCTTCTACTACACCCTGGATACCTGTAATACACACACACACATTCACACACACACACACACACACAAGGACACAAAGACGTACATAAAAATACATCCACACAGACAAAGGACATATAGACATACATCCACACACATACAAAGAAACATAAACAGACACACAAACATACACACACAGAGACACACACAGTTAAAAATAAACAACATGTCTCTATCAACAGTAATGAAGTAGCTAAAACATCTTCTCTTTGAATGATCAAGGAGATGCAAAGCCCTGATTTTGTGGATATAACACAGTTTCTGTATTTAGGATTAAGGCTCTCGCTCTCACACACACCCACACACACAAACACACACACACACACATGCACACACACACACACACACACGCATACACACATACACACACATACACACACACACATACATGCTCCACCAAGTAAAGTGTGTCTCATTTCACACATTCAGATAAGTGTTTTTTAGGCTCAGCTAAAAATAACGTCTTCCATCCGTAACAGACCAGCTGTTTACTGTTTATTTGTGTTGGACGTGTGGTGGTCAGGATGCTCACCGGAACATTCTGGATTGTCTTCATCGAAGTTCACGGCGAAATCATGAGAGACCTGAGAACGTGTGAGAGGGGTGTTTACACACAGACACACACCTCCCAGCATAGTGTGATATTTTCTAGCGTGGTGACACCGTTTTGAAGACCAACCAGTCAATTTCACGGCAACACTCCCCAAAAAACCCCAGAGCCACTTTGATTGAATATCTCTCACCTTGAAGTCAGGTGGGATCTGAGCTCCAAACCCAAACACTGGAAACATTTTATCACTACAGAGCGAAGGAGAGATTTACAGATTATCAGCATGCTGCAGTGCGTATAGAAGCTACTGCAGATGGTATCATCTCGTTTGTTTACACCCCACTGATTCGTTTTATTGATTGGATAATTGATAGTTACCTGTCATAATCCTGACATATTTCGCCCACAGCCACCAAGGCTTTTAGATATTCGTTGGGCTGGTACGGATGGATGTAGTGAAGGGAACAACTGTTTCTGGGGTCTCCGTTTGACGCTGTGAAGTCTATAGCCACCTGGGACACACACACACACACACATACACACATAGTCATGGAACCAAAATAAAGGTTGTAATTTCATACTGAGACTAATCCTACATCATCTGGAATCAGTTAATTTGATGACCTGGTTCCAGTTTTGGACTGTTGTGTTCTGGCACTTATTTGGCTAGGTCCAGTACATTTTAGATTTGGACGTCTGTGTTCTGGCACCTTTTTGCTTAGGTCCAGAACATCTCAGTTTTGGTCTGTTGTGTTCTGGCATCCCAGGGCATGAAGATGTGATCAGAAGCCCTTGACAATTTATTATAATATGTTTAATATAGCAATAGTTAAATGTGTTCCCTTAAGGGGAAAAACATTGACAAGGTAGTCATGTTCCCAACAAAAAAAAATCCCAGCTTGTATACCAATCAAATGCTAACAAGACAAAATAAGAGTCAACACTGATTCCAGCCCATTGAAACAGACAAAGCAGCCCTCAGAAAAGGACCTGCTGCACAACTGAGGCTGATTCTGATTTCTGTTCTGATTTGGATTTGGATTGGTGGTTTTCTGATTTGGATAGTGATTAGTGGTATTCTGATTTGGATTGTGATTGGTAGTGTTCTGATTTGGATTGTGATTGGTGGTGTTCTGATTTGGATTGTGATTGGTGGTGTTCTGATTTGGATTGTGATTGGTAGTGGTCTGATTTGGATTGTGGTTAGTGGTGTTCTGATTTGGATTGTGATTGGTCGTGTTCTGATTTGGATTGTGATTGGTAGTGTTCTGATTTAGATTGTGATTAGTGGTGTTCTGATTTGGATTGTGATTGGTAGTGTTCTGATTTGGATTGTGATTAGTAGTGTTCCGATTTGGATTGTGATTGGTAGTGTTCTGATTTGGATTGTGATTGGCAGTTTTCTGATTTGGCTTGTGATTGGTGGTGAAATATGAGGAACTTTTTTAAAACAGTGTGTTTTTTCAGGAGCTTGGCCATTTGAAAGGCGTGTTCATGTAATTGTTGTTCCCCTTTTATAAATGTAAATAGTTTGCAAAAATGCTAAAAGTTGTCTTGATCTACTGCTTAATAAATAAAATTCTAAATTCTACCATAAAGAATAAAATGTAGTGAGGTTTAATAGCTTGTTAAAATTTTTTCCTTTTGTGTCCTGGGATTATCTTAATAACTTTGCATGTCAGAAATGCAAGGAAAATATCAAACAGTTGTTTATTAATTAGCTGCAGTCATTTAAAAGTCAGCAGCTATTTTGGCCGTTCGCAGGAAAAAATAAATGGTTTGAAAGAAAGGCTACTGCTGAATAGAGAAGACTTGATGGGCTACCAAAATATGTGAGCTGCTAGGAAGCCCCAAGGGCCATGCAAATTGGCTGGGGAGCTGGAAGGCAGCAGGGATTTCTTGATTGCTCTAGCGGTTCTGATTTCTCACTACGCTCTAACGATTCCCTCAGGCAAAGCTAACCCGAGGTCGTCATGAGAGTGAGCGTGTCCTCACACATGTTGACCCACGTGTCTTCCTGGTTGGAAGAGCAGTGTTGAAGAATTACTTAATCCGGGTGCCAATGAGGAAAGCTTGCTGCAATCATCAACTCTGCGTTCTTCATCTTCAACACAATTATTGACACCCTCAGATTTAATACCCAGTGCAGCCTCCCTCTGCCAATATTCACATCCTATAACATGTGATGAGGTGGGAGAACACGTAGAGATTCCAGACTACACCCCCATACACCTCCTATCTTGTGGACCCTCCTCTTTGGCTCACCTCACAGGTTTAGAACGGGATTTAGGTCAGGGACTGTGCTGACCACTGCAAAAGCTTAATCCGAAGGGCAGTAAATAATTTTTGTTGGATGTGGAGGTATATTTTGGTTTGTTGTCCAGCTGGTTCTCTACTGAGCTTGTTTTTAGAGTCCTAGACTAGGCTTAATCTGTGTCTGAGTCTTAATCTGTTACCACTACCCCTATTTGCCATACTAAATGTACCAAATATATCACAATAATTTCAGTGTCCCAGGTGTATGAATACTATGAGACTAGGCTATACACAGTCACACACTATCTTTACATGTGCATGGGTTTGCCTCAGGCTGTCACAGCTTGGCAGCCATGGGACTAAACAGAGGCAAAGACCTCCAACACTTTATGGCTATTTCACATCAGAGGTGTTGAGATATTTGGCAACAGAAGTGCCCTTAGTAACCACGTTTTACAGCTTCCATCCAAAAAAGACTCCTGTGAAAATGATGCATACAAATACTCAAGTAGTGAGAGGCAGTCTGTTGGAATCCCTACTGTGGATAGAATTGCAGTATCTGGCGAGTGGAGTAGCTTAAAAAGGAACAGACAAAAAAATCTAAGTTTTCCCTCCCATAGGAAAAAATATATCACAGTGTTCTTTCAATCCCAGGTGGATATATTTGTCTGGGTGGATCTAACCCTTTCAGCTTGGATGTTACTCTAACTGTAATTTTCTGGGATCTGACAAAAATCAAGCTTTCTTACATCCAAAACCAGGTACTGAATATTGGAGATGCCTTACTAGTTATGTTCGGCCAAAAATGTAACAGAACGAAAAATGTCATTGTAGGTTAATGGGTTGAGAGTGACGTTCATGTCAGTGAAGGTGGCGGTTGCTTTCAGTGTTTCCCACTCTCATCTGGTCAACAGGGTGTTTGGCTCCTTGTCGAACTCACTGCCTCACAGAGTTTGGTTTAGTGCGGCAGTGGAGACTACATCCTCTGGGGACCTCAGCTGCCACCTGGGCAATCAGCTCCTCTGTTTGGTGGAGCAGGTGAAGCAGAGACACGGGTGAAGCAGAGACACGACTTCCGGGCTGGCTCCAGGATAAAGTGACCGAGGGGCCAGATGAAATCAGCAAGGGGGCTAAAACTTAGGGGGCTAACATTTCAACTAATGGGGCTAAGGCCCAAAATCACATTTCAGGACGGCTAGCAGCCTGATCACTCGACACACAAGAGTCCATTCTGGTCGCTTTGGTAACAAATACACGCTCTATAGCGACCAACCTAGCATGCTAACGTCATGAACAAAAAAGCCTGTCGTCAAATTGTGAGAGACAGGAGTTCATTGGTTTTTCTTGCATGAAGTTGTCCTTTCAAATGTTTGTGTTTTAATTTGTGCTGCCATTATTTCAGTTCAGTTCATCACTCGCTCTGTGGCCTTGTGTCTCCAGGGTCTTTCGTGTGCAGATGGTAATAATGTTTGTTTTTAGGGTGGGCTGCTACAGTGGAATTGCCAATACTGTTAAATATGAACATTCTGTACAATAAATGTCTCTGCTCTACTCTGCGCCACTTCATAAATGCAATGATATGCAGTTTTTCATTAGTGGATATTTTACTGATGCGTTCAAATACCTCTGAGCCCGCCAGCTCCCCCCCCCCCGGAGTTCACTATCCAGCACTTCCCAATTTGCAAATTAAACACTGATCTGCATGATTTCAACCACACAAATATGCAGGCACACACACACACACACGGACACCAAAGATACCCTTCATGCACAAACACACTTACTGTGAACTGGATTTGACAGCCTCCCATAATGTAATCCAGGAAAGAATACATCTTTATGACCTGTCGTTAAAAAGAAAGCCACACACACACGCACACACATTCAAACATGGCATTATCATCAGTGTGTGTGTGTGTTTGTGTGTGTGTGTGTGTGAGAGTGTTTACAGAGTAAATTAATACCAACGGTCCTCACAAAGTTGGTAAATCCTGACAAATGTACTTTGATTTGGACCACTTGTCTGTCCACCACAAGGACATCTTAGAGGTCAGGTTTAGGGTAAAACTTACAAATGGAGTTAGTAATAGAATTAAGGATACTTTTAGGTTTAGGCATTACAGGTTAGGTTTAGAGCTAGGCATAATGGCTAAGTTAAGTTCAGGTATAATGGTTAGGTTATTAGGGTTATAGGGTTAAGGCTAGAGTCAGGGTTAGGGAACATTTGTTCTGGTTCCCACACGACAGAAAAACACGTGTGCCTGTGTATGTGTGCCGGGGGAACACTAGTAACCAATAACCATAACCAATGAATAACGGGTTGCCTTCTGCACAAGAGCCTTCATAACACGCTTATGAGTGTATAAACACTTCTCAAAACAACCTTCATACTGTATCATTCATTTAACATAAAGCAAGAGGTAGAAAGAGGGGATAGGGATGAAGAGGTAGAAAGAGGGGATAGGGATGAAGAGGTAGAAAGAGGGGATTGGGATGAAGAGGTAGAAAGAGGGGATTGGGATGAAGAGGTAGAAAGAGGGGATAGGGATGAAGAGGTAGAAAGAGGGGATAGGGATGAAGAGGTAGAAAGAGGGGATAGGGATGAAGAGGTAGAAAGAGGGGATAGGGATGAAGAGGTAGAAAGAGGGGATTGGGATGAAGAAAGACAGGTAGAAAGGAGGAGTGTTACCTTACAGTGGTTGAGGACGACGACACCAGAGTTCCGGTAGTTTTTCTTCTTCATCTGGTACTTAGGGTTTATACAGTCCCATTGCATCTACACACACACACACGCACACACACGCACACACACACGTACACACAGATATACATACACACACACATACATACATACATACACATAAGTTTGATTAGGTTTGGGTCAGGGTCGGAGTTAGGATTATGGGTTGAATAAGGTTTTAGTATTTTTTTTGTGGAGAGGTGGTGCCCATCACTAAGGCTTTTATCGAATGTTACATTTCAAGAAACTCCTCTCCACTTGCCATTTGAAAGCATATGTTGTTTTTGCTAATTCTTTTCATGTCATTTACATTTCCTTTATATTTATGTAGAAGACCACGGTGACAGGAACTACACACTGTTTAAGAAAGCCCACCAGTCATTACAAGCCCTGTCCTAGTCTGGTCAGACAAATAACGATTTACCTTTCAAAAGGCTATACCTCATCATTGCTTGACGAGGTTTCAATTATATTTCCAGGGCCTTATCATACAATGTGGCAATTAAGACAATAATTAACACCTTTTGGAACTCCAAGCAAGGCAATTGATTAGGTTGTAGTGTTTGGAGACTATCTGATTTACGCTTGAGCTCCCACGCCTAGACTAACATGGCCTAAGAGGGCTAGGATTATGGTTGGGTTAGGGTTGCGGTTGGGTTAGGGTTGTGTTTGGGTTAGGATAATGGGTGGGTTAAGGTTGGGTTAGGGTGTACCTGTCTCCCGTCCAGGTCTGTGCGTATCTCCTTAAATGTGGTGTGGAACTCTCCGATGAAGTCATGCTTCCCATTGGAGTCCCAGTCATACACTGTGCACTGAAACACACACGCACGTAAGCACACACAAAACAGGCATGCGCATTCACACACACGCACGCAATTACACACACACCCGAAAAACACACGGAAATGCATTGCTAAATGATTGACAGCTGGTTTCGTTGGGGGGGGGGTCGTGAAATATTAATCTGGAGATGCTGAGAGAGACTCAGCTGTAGAGAGTTTGTGTGTGTGTGTTCAGTCAGGGTGGTGAATGGCCATTAGACAGCAATGGTCGGGACCTGAATCGTGATCATATAAGACGCAACAACAATGCCAGATGAATACATTTAAAAAACAGAGAGCCACAATCTGTCATCACATTTGTAGTTTCGTGTCCATTTTAAAGTGTTTTATTTCAGACATAGGTCTGTCTTGCACAGTGATTCTGACCTAACATATTGGTAACAGATTAAGACTTAAAACAATAATCTCTAATTCAGAATTCACACAGCCCTAATTTAGTCAACCTTGTTCCCCAGAGACAGCCTTGAAACAGGTAACTGTGTGTGTGTGTGTGTGTCCTGCTGACTAAGTTGACAAGAGCCACGCAGTGTTAAGGAGGGTTTGCATAATTAATGGACTAATGATTATTCATGAAGACAATATCGTTTAGAATCTCTCTAAGGTCACACAGTCCCCACTCCCAGCTACTGCCAGGTAAACTAAATGTTTAGAATAACACGACCATGGGACTATTGGAAACACTGTTTTATTAAAATATTGTTTGTCAGTGTGTCACCAGACTGTTATAGGCTGATTTGGGATTATGTCGGGGAGATTAAATCAAATTCTGTGGAGGATTCTCATTAACATCACGTGTGTGTGGCTCCCCAAGGCGCCGGCATGTTTTTATGGTCATGTTATGGTTGTGGTCTTACCTTTAGTTGCCGATCGTGGTCTCCACTGCACAATGTGTTGAGAGAGACCTTGAATGACCTCCACACAGGGCTGAGGTCATTCATCACCGTCTGAGAAAACACACACACATTCAAACATGGCACTATCATCTGTGTGTATGTGTTTGTGTGTGTGTGTGTGTGTGTGTGTGTGGTTTACTTCTGTTCTGTGTACTAGTGATCCACTGCCATCGTCATTTATTCTGAAGATTTCCAAAAATGGATCTGATTTACTGAAGAAATCCTACAGAAACACACACATTTGGTTTGCTTGTCGGTATTGCTTCCAAACTTCAGGGTTATCCTCTCATCTCTGAAGACATTAAATAAAGAGCAAACACACCGTATTCTGAGCACGCACACTCACCAACACATGCACACTCACCAACACATGCACACTCACCTTGTCGTCTAGTTTGCGAGCACTGAAGGAGAGTTCTACATAGTCGTCATTACCTGACAGTTCCTCTGATGTTACCTAGAGAACAAAAAACATCAGATAAATCATCTAAGCTTGTATGTGTGTGTGTGTGTGTGTATGTGTGTGTGTGTGTGTGTATGTGTGTGTGTGTGTGTGTGTGTATGTGTGTGTGTGCTTGTGCATGCGTCACACCGTAATGAAGCACTTGCTGGTGGAGTTTCCCTGCTTAAGTAATGCTTTGGTCAGTTTCCTCTGGGATACAATCTGCACCACACACACAGAGAAAGACAAACAGACATACACACCAGTTTAACAAACAGGTAGAAAAGCGCTATCTTATGCACAGTGTTATTGGTTACTGGCTCAACTCTCTAACCAGTAAACTGTCCGTTGCCCAGTTAAGGCAGCTCACGCACTCCTCACAGGCACTAAGCCCTAAACTGTCCCACAGTCACCTGCCCGCTGCGCACTGACCTGAGGGCACACCCACATACCTGTCCCAGGGTACACTCCATGGCTCCAAGGAAGTCTGTGTCTCTAAGGCCGTTGTGAGCGGAGCTGATGTCATGGAGCTCATAGCGAAGACGCTGGACCTCCTCAAAGTAGTAGTCAACCAGAAACACCTTGGAGAAAACTGGACTTATACTGCTGCGGATCACTTCTGTCCTGTCCACCTGCCCATGGGAAAGAAGTACCAATGTGCTCTAAATAGTGTGGTGTTACCATATTTAGTGAACATGCATTGAACAGGAATAGTATAGAATTCACTGCCATGGTTTGCTGACTTTACTGTAGCATACCGTAGTTAAGTTTAGTATATTATAAATACTGTAGTATTACTACTCTAAAAACTATAGCATACGCCATAGTACTGGTAGAAGTGGGGGATTTCCCCAGCCTTCAGGGTAAATAAACAGTTTTGAGCTACCAGAACCATTAAGAAGGTAAGACTGGAGTTTGACTCCTGTCAGCACATTACCCAATCCTAGTTTTGACATTATTGGCTAAAAAAGACAAATCTAACACGCTATATTGCATTCATTACCAGCAATGTTCCTGTTTGATGCATGCGTTTGATCTGTCAATGTGTAATAACTGCACTCCACACCTATAACAGTCATTGACTCCACCCCTGCAGCAGAAATTGACTCCACCCCTGCAACAAGCATTGACTCCACCCCTGCAACAGGCATTGACTCCACCCGTACAAAAGGAATTGACTCAACCCCTACAAAAGACATTGACTCCAGCCCTCCAACAGGCATTGACTCAACCTCTAAAACAGGCATTGAATAAAAACCATACATCAGGTATTAACTCAACCACTATAAAAGGCATTGACTAAACCCCTTCAACAGGCATTGACTAAACTCATTCAACAGACATTGACTCAACCTCTTCAAAAGGTTTTAACTCAACCCCTACAAAAGGCATTGACTAAACTCCTTCAACATTTATTAACTCAACCCCTACAAAAGGCATTGACTTAACCCCTTCAACAGGCATTGACTAAACTCATTCAACAGACATTGACACAACCTCTTCAAAAGGTTTTAACTCAACCCCTACAAAAGGCATTGACTAAACTCCTTCAACATTTATTAACTCAACCCCTACAAAAGGCATTGACTAAACCCCTTCAACAGGCATTGATTCAGAATATCAAATTTAGTTCTCTACGCATTATTGTAATTTGAAGAATAACAGAATAATCCTTCAACCAGGAATAATAAAATTATATAAATTATATATCTGATTTAGCCCATTTAGACATATTGACTTTATCATCAACATTTTGGAATTTAGAATAATACGGAATGATATGCAACAAAAATGTATTAATTATATTTTTTGGGGGGCTTAGATACCTCTGCAAAGTAAAGAATTTGGTGTGGAGGGTTAGAAGAATGTTAGGGAGAGACAGAGATCGGGGTCTGAGACACCACTAAGGCAAAAACAAGGCAGAGGGGGCAGTGATAGAGACATGATAGAGGGGGCAGTGATAGAGACATAACAGAGGGGGCAGTGCCAGAGACATTACAGAGGGGGCAGTGATAGAGACATGACAGAGGGGGATATGATAGAGACATGACAGAGGGGGCAGTGATAGAGACATGACAGAGGGGGCAGTGCCAGAGACATGACAGAGGGGGCAGTGATAGAGACATGACAGAGGGGGCAGTGATAGAGACATGACAGAGGGGGCAGTGATAGAGACATGATAGAGGGGGCAGTGATAGAGACATGACAGAGGGGGCAGTGCCAGAGACATGACAGAGAGGGCAGTGATAGAGACATGATAGAGGGGGCAGTGATAGAGACATGATAGAGGGGGCAGTGATAGAGACATGACAGAGGGGGCAGTGATAGAGACATGACAGAGGGGGCAGTGATAGAGACATGACAGAGGGGGCAGTGATAGAGACATGATAGAGGGGGCAGTGATAGAGACATGACAGAGCGATATGAAGGGACAAACAGTACCTCAAACCACTGTCCGTGTGATTGCATCTTAAGGACGACACAGGGGTCTGGTTTAGAAAGGGCATCTCGGTCTGAGATCCCTCCACAAGCCACTCTCAGCTCAACCTGGCATCAATCAATCAATCAATTAATTGTTTGGTTGGTACATTTGCCACTGTCAATTAATCCATTTGTTTGTCAATTAATCAATGGAGTGTGTTTGACCTACCTTGGTCAGACAGGAAGAGTTGCACAGGCCGAGGGTAGCCTCTGCAGATTCGTATATGTTACTCATACTGGGGACAAAGAGGACCTGCAGGCAGGCACGCAGACACACAAACAAACACACACACTTGTTTTATTATACTTCTCAGAACTTCTTATGGATCACAACAGCGTTCCAATAAAAAACAAAACATCCTTTCTAACACCTTACCTTAATCCTAATCTTAACCTAGAAAATCCCATTACAGCCTCAAACTTCAACCTGAGCAAAAAAAGGTACTTATACAACTGGGGACCAGAAAAATGTCCTCACTAGTCATGTGCTAAAATAATATTGAGGACATCTGGACCTCACAAGTATAGCAGTACACTTCAATGAGAACCGACACTTCATTAATAATAACACAGTAAGAAAACATAGTGAATAAGAATAGACACACCCAAATAAACCCCTCAACCCATTAAAAAACGAGAAGATCCATTGGTACTGAGTAAGCAGTAAACAGCTCTTATTATGAAGGTCAGGACTCACACACACACACACACACACACACCATGCTGACTAACCAGAATAAGAGAAACATCGCCTCCTGTTACAGTTATCTGACCAACAGCAGAAGGCCCATTCTACCTCATATTCTGATGTACAGTCCAGTGTAGTCAACATAGCCCACTCTCTACATTTAATATTCTATAGTAGATCAGTTACCATCCTCAACCTCCACTTGTACACTGTATCCACTCCACCCTCTATCTGTCCCTCCCTGTTTATTTCTCTTTCGCTTTCCCTCTCTTTTATGCCACAGCCCGAGGTTGGAAAGCAAACTCAAAATGACCCAGTTCTATTTCATGGTGTTTCTCTCTCTCTGTCCCTCTCCTGGTGTCTCTCTCTCTCTGTCTCTCTTGTTCGTGTCACTCGTCTATATTTCATGTGCTCAGTGAGTGTATGTGTTCAGGGTTATTATTTTTAGCGGAGAGGTTCAGCGCAGGCAATTGGAAATGGACAAACAATGGTATCACAGCTCTACTACACAGCATCGGAGCCAATTACAGCTCTACTAGGCAGCATCAGAACCAATTCCAGCTCTACTAGGCAGCATCAGAACCAGTCACAGCTCTACTAGGCAGCATCAGAACCAGTCACAGCTCTACTAGGCAGCATCAGAACCAACCACAGCCCTACTATGCAGGATTAGAACCAATCAAAGCTCTATTAAGCAGCATCAGAACTGGTCACAGCTCCACTGGGCAGCATCAGAACCAATTACAGCTCTACTAGGCAGCATCAGAACCATTCACAGCTCTACTAGGCAGCATCAGAACCAGTCACAGCTCTACTAGGCAGCATCAGAACCAACCACAGCCCTACTATGCAGGATTAGAACCAATCAAAGCTCTATTAAGCAGCATCAGAACTGGTCACAGCTCCACTGGGCAGCATCAGAACCAATTACAGCTCTACTAGGCAGCATCAGAACCATTCACAGCTCTACTAGGCAGCATCAGAACCAGTCACAGCTCTACTAGGCAGCATCAGAACCAATCACAGCCCTACTATGCAGGATTAGAACCAATCAAAGCTCTATTAGGCAGCATCAGAACCAATTACAGCTCAACTAGGCAGAATCAGAACCAATTACAGCTCTACTAGGCAGCATCAGAACCAATCACATATCAGAGTGATTGTAGATGTGTCTGCAAGCCTATGGGTGTGCCAGTCTTTATATGTATATTTGTGTGTGCATGTAGGTGTGTGTGTGCGCGCGTGTGTGCATGTGAGTGACATTAATGGATCATTAGGGCAGGAAGGTCCATGCTGAGTAATCCTTCCACAGCTATCATCTCTCTCCCAGTCTTGCACTCGCTCTCACTCTGTGTCACCTGTGACAAGCACAGAAACACACTCACACCCCATGCACACTTACACACGCACACTGTAACATAACATCATACCATAACATAAACCCTGTTATTTTACTAACAGGGTGGGTGGCATGCGCACCATAAAAACATCTAGAGCCTTTGCCAACTGTAACATGCCTATGGATTTGCACAAACACCCACACAGGCCAGACTATCCTTACCTTATTAATGTTCCACACAGTAACTCACCTCGGGTACCAGGTGGAGACGAGCAGCGCAGCGCTGAGCTAGAGAAAACTTCACTGCTGGGTGGAATCACAGTGACTTCTCCCTCCTCACATACTCTGCACCCATCCCTCTTCTTTCTCTTTTGCTCTCTCTTTCTCTATCTCTCTTTCTTTCTTTTCCTCCCTCTCTCCGTCAGATAAGCAGTAGCTACTAAGCCGTGCACCTGAAGCCACGCGCAGACAGGACATACGGTACAGCAGGGTCCACGGTCCAACAGCCTTCTCACGCCATGGATAGGGAGGGAAATCTCTCTGTGTATTTTCTCTCCCTCACTCAGTCTCTCTATTTCTGTCTCTCCCCTTCCCTCTCTGTCTCCTTCCAGTAAATTGTGATGAGGAGGATCGCTTCGTACTGGTTAACATTAGTTATATTCCAGCCTTTGAGCCGTGGGGAGCGTAGGACTACTGCAACGGCATAACAGCATCCCCCAGCGGCGAAAAGAAGTGACTGAACGAGACGAGATGGCCCATCCATTTAACATTACTGTAATCCAGATCAAAATAATCCTCCTGTGTTACATTAGATTATTAGTTATCCCTATCAGGTTTGCCCCATCTTATGTTTTTGTAAGTAACTTTGAGAAAATCTCTCAACCAAATCTATCTGATACCAGATATGCTTTATTGTATGGTATTTGATTAATAGATGTTCTGTTTCTATTCAGGGGTCAGAATCAAACAGAAACCCAGGAACTAAGGGACAGTTTTCTGGACACAGATAATGCCTAGTCCCAGGCTCAAATGCGCACGCAATGGTAAATCTTTATTGAAATAGATTTTCAGTTAAGGATTAGGCTAATCGGCAGATATTCTATAGGCTACAACTGCAAAAGGCCCCAGAATGCATCTGATTACAGCATATATATCTTTACTGGTAATATAACAGACTTATTGTAATGGTTATTCAGCATCTGTATTTACAGGACCTCCATGTAAGGTTGAAAAATATGTTAACTGTAGTGTACCAACTGGAATAATTTTAATTTTAAACACAAGCAATACGAATGTAAAATACATATTTTAATAAAGTAAATCTTGTTCTGTAGAATAATTAATTAATTAAGATTGTTGTAGCAGTCTGCGGGACGACCACGCCCAGGACTATGTGCGATCCATCCGGGTCTTTGTTGGTTGACAGAGCAGTAGGGAAGATGGCGTCGTCAGGGAAGAGTGCTTTATTATCCTCTAACAACAGTGGACTAAACAGCACAAGCGAACAATCAAACGCCGAAGACGAAGATGGACATGATTTATGGTGGGAACAGCTGACACCTGTTTGTTTAGATTTTAGAGCAGCTTTGAGATGGAGAGCTACTGTTATCGTTCAGGCTCAGACTGACAGCCCGTCTGACAGCTAGCTACTGCAAAGCTTGGCTGTGCAAAGATAGCTAGCAAGCTAGCTAGCCAGGCTTGCTGAATGAATGGTGATGCTGAGTCTGATGATGTAGTTTAGCTAGCTGGCTTAGCTAGTTTTCTGTATCCCAGCATTGGCTGGCAGATTAACTGCCCAGTGACACCAGTTAGATACGTGCTGGTTACAGGCTGATAACTACAGTTGGCACGCTAGCTAGTGTGGGCTAGTTAAAATTATAATTTGTATTATATTTGCTATTCCTCAACTTAGCCACGATGTAGAGAGTCTGCTAGCTAGCTAGCTAGCTAGCTAACGGGCTGATCTATCCATCTGTCTGCAGGTCTGCTATTCTGAGCGAAGTATCGACGCACTCTAGATCTAAACTACCGGCCGGGAAAAATGTGCTGGTCATGGGTGGGAATCTCTCCTTGTTTTATAAATATGTGTGTGTGTCTGTGTCTGTGTCTGTCTGTCTGTCTGTCTGTCTGTCTAGCGATTCTTGTCTCTCAGTCCAGTCATCAACATCCGCCTAGCAGTACCAACGCCCAGGATAATCCTCTGCTACAGAGGCTAATCAGGGTGTGTGTGTGTGTGTGTGTGTGTGTGTGTGTGTGTGTGTGTGTGTGCGTGTGTGTGTGTGTGTGTGTGCGTGTGTGTTGCATGCATCTATGTTTGAGTGAGGAAGGCTGCCTACTATGCGGTGTAAACTGTTAGTTCTAATAGTTGAATATTGTAATGTACTTTCCTTTATTTTGTTGTACATAGGTCTTAAATATCTCTGTGTGTGTGTGTGTATAGGGGAAGTGGGCTCGGGGAAGACCACCTTGGTTGCTAAGCTACAGGGTGTTGAGGACTTCCTGAAGGGGCGAGGCTTAGAATACCTCTACTTTAGTGTCCATGATGACGACATTGACGGTAACCAATAGCAGCTTTCCACTCACCGTTCACACCGTAATTGCTTTTCACCCAGTCTCTGAATGTCTAAAATTGTGTGTGTGTGTGTGTGTGTGTGTGTGTGTGTTTGTGTGTGTGTGTGTGTGTGTGTGTGTGTGTGTGTATGTATGTATGTGTAGACCAGACCAGGTGTAATGCCTGGCTGTTAGATGGAGACCTGTACCATAAAGGTCTACAATCAGTCGCCGTTCAACGAGAGGCGCTAGGAGACTCGTTGCTATTAATTACCGTGGACATGTCACGGCCGTGGGTGGCCATGGAATCGCTACAGAAGTGGGCAGCGGTTGCTAGGGAACATGTCGACAAGCTCCGGGTTCCCCCAGAAACCCTGAGGGAGTTGGAGAACAGACGTGAGTCGCACGCGCATGTTTCACCCCCTGAACCCCTGACCTCAGACCTTTAAACCCCAGAACTGACCCCGAACAGGCAGGTACCAGGGTTGTTATTGTCTGGCCATGGTGCTGAGGACAGTGTTGGAGCACAATAGCATGTGTGATTCTGCTTGGCTTGACGAGGGCTTTGACCAACTGCACGCTGTCCGTCTCTGCAGTGGTAAGGCAGTTCCAGGAATACGTAGAGCCGGGCGGGGAGGAGAGCGCCTCCCAGAGGAGGAGTGAAGAGGAGGAGAATGTTCTTCTGCCGCTGGGAGAAAACACGTTAACACACAACCTGGGACTGCCCATGGTGGTGGTCTGCACTAAGGTACACACGGGAATGGTCCTTGTCCTGTGTTTGGATGTGACTACATCAGAATGATTACATTTAACCTGTAACGTGTGTGTGTGTTTGTGTGTGTGTGTGTGTGTGTGTTGCAGTGTGATGCCATCAGTGCGTTGGAGAAGGAGCATGACTACAAAGACGAACACCTGGACTTTATCCAATCATACATCAGACGCTTCTGTCTACAGTGTATCCTACACACACACACACACACACACTCACACTCGGCTTTAACCCTGACCCCTGTTCCATAACATTTTTCTAACCCCTAACCTATCAGCATGCATTGTAAAACCAAAATGGTGGATGCTTTCCGAGTTCCTGCCTCAGATAGAGGTATAGTCAGTGAAACTGTCCTTAATGTTGTGTCAGACGGGGCTTCTCTGCTGTATACGTCTGTTAAAGAGATGAAGAACATGGATGTTCTGTATAAATACCTGGTTCACAGGCTCTACGGTTTCCCCTTCCATTGCCCTGCTCAGCTTGTGGAGAGGGACACCATCTTCATGTAAGGCGGTGTGTGTTTTGGTGTTTGTTTGTGTGTGTGTGTGTGTGTGTGTGTATGTAACCTTGTCTTTTAGTCCATCAGGGTGGGACAATGAGAAGAAGATTTCTATCCTCCATGAGAACTTGCAGACACTGAAACCAGACGACAACTTTGAAGAGGTCATTGCCAAACCGCCTGTCAGAAAGGTACTGGTGGTTAACTATTTAGAAAGATGCAATGAAAAATGTTATTACATTTCATACATACATACATACATACATACATACATATATATATATATATATATATATACATACATACATACATACATACATACATACATACAGGTGCTGGTCATAAAATTAGAATATCATCAAAAAGTTGATTTAATTCAGTGATTCCATTGAAAAAGTGAAACTTGTATATTATATTCATTCATTACACTCAGACTGATATATTTCAAATGTTTATTTCTTTTAATTGTATATATATACAATGTTTCCCATAATGTCCCATTAGAATATAATGAATCCTGTCCTTCTGTCCATCCTCTGATTTTTCAGTTTGTTCATGAGAAGGAGATTCAGGCTGAAGATGATCAGGTGTTTCTTCTCAAGCTACAGGTAAGACTTGTTACATGGTGACATGATGTTCACCATCATCATGTTCCTCCTCTAATGTGTGGGGGGGGTTGTTTTCTAATGTGTGGGGGGTTGTTTTCTAATGTGTGGGGGGTTGTATTGTATTGTGTGTTTGGGGTTGTTTTCTGGTGTGTGTTTGGGGTGTTCTCTAATGTGTGTGTTTCTGGCTCTAGTCGATGCTCTCCAAACAGCCTCCTGCGTCTGCAGGGCGACCAGGGGTAAGGTTCTCCTCCCTATCTCTGCTCTTTCTTTTCTGTCTCCCTCCCTCCCCCTCTCCTGACACCATGTGGGTCTTTGTTTCAGGAGTCCAGCAGTATCAGACCTCCCAGCGGCTCTCCCAGGACCAGCAATCGTTCCGCTGCCGCCAATGTAGCCAGCGCCATTCCCCAATCAGGTAGTTCATGACGCATACGTGGGTAAAGAGAACAGCCCACACAACATGGAGAGGATTAGTAATTTATATCATGTTTTCCAACTGTGTGTGTGTGTGTGTGTGTGTGTGTGTACCTGCGTGCGCAGCAGGCCAGACCAGTGAAGGGGTGCTGGCTAACTTCTTCAACAGTCTTCTGACTAAGAAGGCCGGTGCCACGGCGCCGGGCAACAACACACCAGGGTCTGTTCGAAAGTCCGGTAGGGAGCACTCTGTCACTTTGTCACTTTGTCACTTTGTCACTTTGTCACTCTGTCACTCTGTCACTCTGTCACTCTGTCACTCTGTCACTCTGTCATTCTGTCATTCTGTCACTCTGTCACTCTGTCACTCTGTCATTCTGTCACTCTGTCACTCTGTCACTCTGTCACTCTGATTATTCTGATTATTCTCTAGATTTGCCTGGGATTTGTTTTACTAGGATTTGATAGTGTAACGGGCACGAGCAAAAATCATCCCATTTGTCATGTCGGATTTTATTTTGCTGGAGTGTAATATGTTGGTCTCATTGTAGTAATGTGTAAATCCACAACTTTCTGTTTTGAGAAAATTGTCACAGTCGGACAGGGGCTTCTAGTGCTTAGCAAGAAAACTGGTGGATTTGGAAATGAATGCATTTTGTGCTGGTGTATAAAACAAACGCCAATATTGCATCCTAGTGAGACACTTTAACCCTTGAAGTTAACTGTCACTGATAGTCCGAAAAGCCATATCTTTGGCACACTGCAGGCCCCCGTGGTTGTGCATTTCCAGTATTTTTGGTGAGCTGTCTTTTGTAGCTCCCTTCACCTAAAAGAGGTCTTTTGGAAAAATGTAATTCCCTTGATTCTCTTGGAATAACTGGTGGTGCTTGTCCAACTGAAACATCAGGGAAATGATTATGGGAAATAAGGATTTTTTTCTATCTTGTGAACTCTTTGTGAATTGTGTGTGTGTGTTGCAGGTTCAAAGCTGGGTCTGAGTGATGTCCAGGCGGAGTTGGACAGAATCAGCAGTAGAGATCTGGATGAGACCAACAATGGAAACACTAATCACCCTAACCCTAGTCCTGAGACCCACGAAGAACAGACATGAACAGACCTATCTGTACCCCCCCCCCCCCCCCCACCAAACAGAACAGAGCTCCCTGTACCTCACCCCCCCGAAACAGAACAGACCTCCCCATACCTGCCCACCCCACCCCCCGAAACAGAACAGACCTCCCCGTACCTCACCTCCCAGAAACAGAACAGACCTCCTCGTACCTCCACCCCCCCCGAAACAAACCAGACTCAAAGAAACCAGACATCACCCTGTCTCTCATTTCATGTAGTCTCCCACTCCTCCCTTACCTGGAACACCACCTCCGACAAAACGTAAAGGCTCATCATGCCTGTTTGTTTCCTCGTGAAAGACTGGAAATACTACAGACAGGCCTGGAGAGAGAGATGGGGGGGAGGGGTGCTTGGGAAGGAAGGAGGCTTGAAAAGAGTGGGAGGGAGGGAGGCTTGGAGAGAGGTGGAGGGAGGGAGGCTTGGAGAGAGGTGGAGGGAGGCTTGGAGAGAGGGGGAGGGAGGGAGGCTTGGAGAGGGAGGGGAGGGATTCAGCCGTGAAGGGAGGGAGGGAGGGGGAGGGGTGAAAGGAGAGGGAGGAAGAAAGAGGTAGTGGAGAATGGAAGAAGCCCTCCAGATTTCTGTCTTTTTACTATGAGAGGTTTTTGGGCTCCTTCCATACTGTAGGGTTAGTTACTGTAGGAGATAATGAAGGATTTGTGTACATATACATACTGAGATGCGTGTGCGTGTGTGTGTGTGATTGACTGATGGAGAGTATTACAAAATGAGCCTAATGGGTACCTGTCTCTTTAGCTAACATTACACTCTCTGCGATTAGCTCGGTTTCCATTCAGTTGGCGACATTGAAATGCAAATATTGTGTTCCCAACATTGCAGTTTACACAAAACACATTTATTTGGATTTAGAAAACAGTGCACCATGACATTCTATAAAAGGTTGTTTTCCGTTAACAAATACACAGTTTGTTAAGGGTTTTCATACATTTTCAAATGTTCTGATAGTTTTGTTACCGAAAAACGAAGTCAAGTAAGACTTGGTATCTGTGTTCTGGCCAACAGGTCGCAAATACGGTGCCGATTGACTAGTGAAAACTAGGTTATGAGGCTACGGAGGATAAGGGAAGGATCATTTTGATTTGTCCAACGGCAACCAGAATATGACCTTAAATGTTTAGCGGAGAGAAGCACCATGCTCCTCCCCTTTCGCGTTCACCACCCAATGAAGAACGATGGCATTCATTTCATCATAACGAACTGTACAATTTCCCAGTTTGTTGTTGGAGGAACACAGAACCTAACCACTGCTTGACTCCAAGTTTGCTTTGACGTTTTGCTTATTTTTTCAATGTTTTTGCAGAAACAATCTTATTTTACTGACACAAGATCCCTATTAGTCAAACGAATTGTCTTTTGACAGTATTTTACAGGCAATTAATTTTCCTTCACACCTGTTATTTCTTTTATATATACATACTTTATATACTACATGACTTTATTGCGTAAAAACTGTTGATGGAAACCTGTAATTGTCCAATACAGTACAGGGGGTGGACGCTATGCCAGAGAGACTTCTACCCAGGCAAGTCAGAGCCACGTAAGGAGAGAGTTTTTCCCCATTGATGTTTCAAACCACAAAGCAAGATAATGTGTGAAATGATCTGAATGTCACAATCTTTAAGCTTATGAGTATTCTAACTAAACGAAGTAGTACTAGAACCACAACCAAAGTCATTATCACGCATGGTTGGATAGATGATTCAGATGCCCAAGGCTGGCAGCGAATGATGTCGGGCTCTAAAGTTGGGCAGACTCTCTCTGTAACTTGGCTCTCACATGTAGATATAGATGAGGAAGGGGGTTTGGTTGGAGAAGCACTAGTGGGTTATAAGCCTGTAGTTACTCTAAATTGGGAGGGATGGGCTTAGGGAACGGCCATCTTGAGGATGTACAGTCCTATTGTCTCACTGTAATCTGATTGGTCTGTTATTTCAGAGCTCTGTAAGCTGATTGGTCTGTTATTTCAGAACCGTATCCTGATTGGTCTTTTATTTCATACGGTAGCTCTGTGGTGGCGTTTGTATCGTCAGGTCTCTGATGAGTCAATTAAAGGTGTATTTATTCTGATTGGCTGTCTCACTGTCTCCCACGTGATGATTATTTTGTTTGTCAAGTATCAGTTTGATGTGGTTGGGTTGGAGGAGGAAGTGAAACCATTTATTCATCCTCCCTGGTGTGGTACTAATTAACCAGTGTCCAGGTCTGGTCCAAGGGTGAGATCAGCTCCCTAATCGTCATGTTTTCACTTTATTCTTGTGCTATTTTGCATTTTGTTTTGTGTTTTCTGGCCTAATATTTAGTTTACCACTAGCAGCACAGCTAGTAAATTCTGAGTAAAAATGCTTGCAGATGTTGATTTCATAATGCAACTCAGTGGAAAGACGTATTCAGTGAAGTTTACCGCAAATTCAATTCATACAATTTAGTGTGTGATCATACCTATGAAAGGCTATTTTCACCCAACCCCAAATTCCATGTTCAGACATTCCTCAGAAAGCTTTCCTATCCAGTGGATTTCATTTGACAGACATAAGGTTGGTCTACTGCAAACTCCTCAGCCTGTTGGACATTTTCTTTACAGAAACTAGCTCAGTATAGTCAGTGATTATAAACTGAAATAGTGTGGTGATCAGAAACTAGTCTTAAAAACCTGTACCACATGAGACAACAACTAGGTTGGGTTTTCAAGATTAGTATCAGGTTTTCAAAAATATGAAAAAAAATGTGTTGGTTCCATGTTTCATGGCCTGTAACAAAATATCCACAACATTTTCCATGCACACAAAAAGTGTTTCTCACAAATGTTTTGCACAAGTTTACATCCATGGAGTGAGCATTTCTCCTTTGCCAAGGTTATCCGTCCGCCTGAGAGGTGCTGCATATCAACAAGGATTAAAAACAACCTAATCTTTACACAGGTGAACCTTGTGCTGGGGACAATAAAAGGTCACTCTAAAAGTCACACAACACTGCCACAGTTGTCTCAAGTTTTAAGAGAGTGTGCAGTTGGCATGCTGACTGAAGGAGTGTCCCCCAGAGCTGTTGTCAAATAATTTAATGCTCAATACTCCACCAAAATCCACCTCGTCATTTTAGAAAATTTGGCAGTATATCCAACCAGCCCAACAACCGCAAACTGAGTGTAACCACACCTGCCCAGAAACTCCACATCCCTTTTGTTTCCCTGTTGGATCATGAGACCCGCAACCCGGACAGCTGATGAAACCAGGTCTTTTCGCAGCTACTAATTAACTGACCAACAGGGAAGCAGACACAGTGATGATACTGATATTGATTTATCACTTCAAACATCTGACTGATAAACACAGAATCAAGTGGTACACCATTTTCTATACCTCAATAACTAAGTAACTAAAATCCAATAATTAACACAGATAAATAACTCATAAACAGAACTACTAATAAAATTGGCACGTGGTGAACTGAAATAACAGGTGCTTCAAACATTCATTTGATACTAGTGAAAATGTTCTGTCGTAGAGTTACGATCCTTTGGATTCATTAGTATGAATATTTTCAACAACAAAGAAAAGCATCCTCAGTAAAAGACCAGGACCTTTTCTGTCCAGATTAGGGTTGGGATTATAACTGTGTGAGAATATGTAAGGCTACCTTTGAAATATGCTGTGAATGAGGGTCATCCTGGATTTGCTGTGCAACATGAAGTGGGTCCTCTGTATCTTCGTCTCTGTGGCAGGACCTTTTTTGTGACATAGACTCTACCCCAAGCTCTACCTTAGAGTAATACAACACATGGCCACCAATAAATGTTTTCTTTGGGGAACAACTGAGCAATACCCTTTTTATAAGACTCTCACAAAATCTGAGGGTGGATAGGAACAAGTGTTTTTGCAAGCACCTGTATCTCCAAGCACTATTATTTATTTAAATGCCAAAGAAAATAATATTGTGGCAACTTGTATGTTAATTATATTAATAATATCCAGTTCATCGAAAAACCTTTTGCTTGAAGTCTGACATTTTAAAGGGGTAATAACACTTTATGCTTTTTAACCTTGAATAGACATCCAGATTTTAAGCATTCAGGTGTTATGAAAATTATGTCCACTACTGGAGTATCCCTGAAACTAGGTAATCACAGCCTCAGCACATTACATTGAATGCATATTTCAGCATTCATCCGTTTTTAAAAAAACGCTTTTTATACAGCTCCATACAGTACACTGGGCAATACACAACACCCAGGCAGGAAATAAAATGGTTAATTAATAAACAAAAATACACAGACACCTTTATTTAAACAACGGTGCATCCCTTGTTTGGATGTTTTTTTTTTTATGAACCCCTGTGCACACAGTTACACACAGTTACACACACACACTCCCACAAGGGTGGACCTGAAACACATGCCCAGGCAGGAATTACATTCTAATTATAAAACTAAAATCTACACACACACACACATTTATGCCTTTTTCAAATGTTGTATAAGATGCCCCCTCGTTAATAAGTGGCACTCTTATCGTGATATAACAATAGACTCAATGTCAAAGCCATTAATCAGTTGCATCAGCTAACTTGAGCTACAGGAATAAATTAAATCCTCTGACATATATAAACAGAAACCCTAAAATACAAACTCATTCAGACAAGCAGACTCGCAGAATAGCAAACTACTAGACTTCCCTGACAAATATTAGCTCAGTGAAAAGTGTCAGAATAGTCTTAAATAGCAAAGGTGATTCAGAGCAAAAGAAAATTCTAATCTTACATTTTTCATTTTCTTTCCTAAATACTATTCATATTAATTTATTCAATATTTCTTTGTTAAGGGGTTCAATCATTTTGGCGCTGACTGTAGTTTTCATAGAAAATATTTTCTTTAACCTTTTTCAAGTGCATTTTGCTTCTCTGTTTCAGATGAGGCTGGCAGTGTTATTGGCCTGTTTCGTTGTGCTGGAATGCACTCTGGGATTGGAGCTGCTTCCAGAGCTGTCAGACCAGAAGTTGGTAAACAACATCAACCAGACCGTGGTAACTAGAGTAGAGGGTGAGTACTAACACTACAATGCATGGACCAAAACTGAAACAGTGCTATTCGGTGCTGTGAAATATATTTATACATTCACATTCTGACCTTTGTGAGGGAAATGACTCAGACTACCTAGAACATAAGAGAGTAAAATGTGAATTTACATTTAGCAATAATCCAAATGGATGTTTTACCCCTGTGACTTAGAGTCAAGGATGGTTATAAATTACAATATAATAACATGACCCCAATGTTATTTTACTGTCAACATGTCAGTATTGCTCTTTCTGTAAAGAAGTGTTCATTATCATTTTTACATTTACATTACATTTTATCACCTGGTATAAGTTGTTGGATTTAGTTTGTCTTTAAATATATGCATTTTTATTATTATTATTATTTTTTAAATTACTTAAACATTTTTCTTTACTTGACACCCACTTTCAAAACATTCCATGACCCAAATTTGGGTTGTTGCCCACTGTTTGAGAACACGGCTCTAAAGTATCTTGTTGCATTGGACTGTAATTCAAATGACACAAATTTGCACAAATTGTAAAAAGGTTTGAAATGTGTGTAACTGAAATGCAGCCCATCCTGATATTACAGAAGACTAAATAACAGTGTTTCCTCTGCTCTGGGTGAGTCAATGGTTATTTCCATCATCGAAAATTTTTTTAATAAATAAAGTCGTACTGTTTTTACACCAATCTGTCTAAAAAAAAGGTCATATTTAATATTTATAATAAAATGTGCTGATGGGACCACTAGGGGGTGCTGTTACACCGTTTTTTGTCTCTAATGACAGATAGATGTTAGATATCTGCTCCGATTTTTGCCTACACTAGAGGGAACTATTGACCCACACAAGCATGAATAGTCATCACAGGGTACAAAAAAACATTCTGTGTGACTTAGCCCTCTGCAATAACAGATTAAAGTTCCGTGAGTGCATCTATTTTTTATCTTTTGAAGTAATCCATGTAGGTTTGGTCTGCTCCACTATTCTTTCCCTCTTTTCACAGAACCAATGTCCAAGGCCTCTTTGACGCCCAGAAGCTCAGGGCGACCCTCTTTCGGTAACAACCTGCACCTCAAGTGGGTCACATGGTCCGGCTCCCTCCCAACATGGGCTGTCAGTGTGTTCAACAAGAGAGCTAATCGTACTGACTACATCTGTGCTCCGTCTAGCGGGCGTGTTTATGAAGCAGGTTTCTACAACCCAAAGTACGGGCCGTACTGCTACAGCCCCTACTACCCGGTAGAAGCTCGCAACCCCAAGTTCACAGTGCTAGTGAACGAGGAAAACCTTGAGCCTTTAGAATGGATGAGTGCCTCCAAGTCATACACTCCTCCCAACCCAGTCCAAACCCATGCTAGCAACAATGTTTATGTTGGAAGAAAAGAGCAAGGTATAGGCTCAGCTTACTCCAAAAGCTATTTTGACGTAGCTTGGGAAGGTGACGTATCAAGACATACCAGTGGTTACGAGGTACTGACTCTCAACAAAGATCGGTATTCGCAGAAAATCAGTAACTTCAGGTACGACGTGGACCACAAGGCCACTGTGTCAGAGCCCCCGGTGATGCTGGGCCAGTACGTAGTGATCAACCAGGACTGTCAGCCCGTCCAGCAGACAGTCCAGCTACAGGAGAGCACAGAGAGACAGAGCTTCTGGCAAACTGGGATTTCCAACTCCCTGGCGATAACCAGCTCCATATCAGTGGGTATCCCTCTAATCTCTGCCTCCACGGGAGTTGGTTTCACGGCTGAGAAAACCTACACCAACGGTAACTCTGTGACCGAGATCATCACGCACTCCCTCACTGTCACGGCCATGGTACCCGCCAACCAGTCCTGTACCATTAAGCTGGCGGGGAAGCGATACAAGTTCAACATTCCCTTCACGGCCCACCTTGCTAAGCAGTATGCTAATGGTAAGGTCCATACAACCACAGTGTCTGGAACGTACCATGGTGTTCAGGTGGGGGAGATACAAGGATTGGTTGAACGCTGTCAGCCAATTCCCAGTCCAAGGCCATGCAACTAGGCTGCTGATATCTCCTGTCTGGAGAGGAATGGTTTTCACCGTTTATTCGCCTTGTTATTTAATGATAATTATTTCTATGCATATTGTGTTATAAAACAAATCTGTTTTTGTATTGATGATTCTTTACCTTTAATGTGATGTGTAATATTTCTAGTCCCTATTGGTGTGAAGCCAATGCTAATGAGAAAATCTTGTAAATGAAAAAAATATTATTTCTTTACAATAAAAGTGTTTGCATTGACAACATATCTGTGAAATCTGTCATTTACTCATTCGAACTACACAATTTTAAAATGCTGTGTCTGTCTGATTCCTGAAGAGGGCAGTATAGATACAAGCATTACAGTCATTCCTCACTGGTCTGGTCTGTATACTTGGTCTTCCTCATGAGTCTTACCTAATCTAGTTCTCCATTGAGATCTTGCTTAATGTGACCAAAAGGTAATCTAGATTGTTTAAATGAGAAACGTAACAAGAAAGGCTATGATATGTTCAAGCCAGATCAGATGCTTTTAAATTACACCGCACAGGTCAAGAAACTTTATAGTTGCAATGCCTGAATCTTGCGTTGGTAATAGTTTCGCAATCTTGTGTACAATGAATACAACAGAACAAAAGAGCACTTTTATTCAAAACACAAACCACATTTACTCTGCCTCTTCAAAAACAAGCATGCTCACCTGTGGCCTTTTTAATGAATGTGACCCCATCAATTGAATGTAAGAATGTGTCACAAGTCAATCAATCGAATTTGTTTGATAAAACTCTTAAAACGGAAGTGGTTACTGAGTGCTTTCGCACATATGAAGCCTGAAACCCCCAGAGAGGAACCAGGCTCTGAGGAGTGGCCAGTCCTCTTCTAGCTGTGCCGGGTGACGATTCTAAGAATCATTTTGTTTTTGCTTGTTTAGATGACCAGCAAGTGTGATCAGTTTTGAAAATTCAACACATACTAGTACCAAAGCGATTATAAAACCAGTATCTATACCCTTAATACTGGGTGTTATGTCGAGTCCTATGTTTTGGTATGAATCAGGAAGCAGACCTTTTGGTATGAATCAGGAAGCAGACCTTTTGGTATGAATCAGGAAGCAGACCTTTTGGTATGAATCAGGAACCAAGCATACCAAGGACGCACACAGTCTAAACACACCACCACTGAGATGGTCTAGTTTTCAAACTTTTCTGTGGACTTTGGATGCAGCAGTAGCACGCGTGTATTGGATATAGCAACTCATACCCCTGGACCACCTTAGGTCTTCAGTCCTCCCCTCAGGGACCCCCAGACGTTTCAAAATGTTGTTGTAGCCATGAGCAGGCACAACTGATTTGCTAATCAAGGGCTTGGTGATTATCTGACAAGTCAAATCAGCTGTCCTGGCTGGCTCTAGACTTGCATCAAATGCATGGAATGGCTGGGTGTCCCTGAGGAGAGGGTTGAATAGCTCTGCTCTAGTCTCTTAAAATAATCTTGTGATTTTATTTAGCTTCATATGTTAGACCAGTGCTTCCCAATCTTTGTCATGGGGACCCAAAGAGGTGCATGTTTTTGCCCTAGCACTCACACACCTCATTCAGGTTAAAGAACTGAGGATAGGTTGATTACATCGATCAAGAGTATAGGTGGCAGGGCAACATTTGAATCATGTATGCGAGTGCCAAAAACCAAAACGTGCACCCCTTGGGGTCCCCAGGACCAAGATTAGGAAACACTGTTTTAGACTCTTCTGGATAATTTGGTCACGATGTGAAAAAAAATTGTAAAATCAGTAGCAGGGGAACTAAAGTGCAGCATGGATTACTGTAACACCATGTCTGTAGATGACTAACTCTGTAAGAAAACCAATATATTATTTAGTAATTTGGGTGAAATATCTCTTTAATACCGAATAACAATTTGTATTCCTCATTTAAACCCCATTTCGGGAATCATTGTTGATTAATGTAATCATATGGTCTGGGTTTTTGTTATAAATAATGTCTTTGGCCTACTGCGCATCCAAAATTGCATCCTATTTCCTACATAGTACACTACTTAAAAGTAGTGCACTAAAGGGAATAGGGAGCCATTTAGTGTAGGAGATGCAGACCTAGTTTTACTTCTTATTTCTTACTAAATAAGCTGTCACACCTTCTCAGGTGGAGTAACGGTTAACTCTGGCTGAATCATGCACTGAGGCAGGAGTCTGAGGCTCTGCGGTTCATTTAAAACTGTAACAGTAAAGGAATGTGATTCACTGACCTAGAAACACGGAAACACACTGACGCTCTCAGAAGCTCCCTTCATATCTGTTTGAAAGGACTCAGGCAACCGCGCTCTGAATGGTTCCGCCTGTTAAACCACATTTATTTCAAGTCAACTAAAAAGGTCACCCTCATCGTCCGCGGTCGGTTAAGGCTTGTTACCGTATCTGCACGTTTGTATCTTGTCACAGCTAGTTGTTAATTAAACAAACCTCGATGCATTTCATTTCAAACGAATGAAGACCACCGTTAGATTTTCAGGAGGAAGTCAAGATGTTCCAGCAGTTCTTATTTCTCTGTAGCGTGCATTGGCAAATTATGATGAAATTATTTTGCAGACAGTAATTACGGTGCCATGCTTATCGAATGCTGGTGGGGTTACCAAACATAGGTTATTTGTCGCTCTACACACACAAACACACGCACGCACATCATGAATACCATAAGGAGGGGAGGAGATCTCTGGAGTATATGTGGGGCCCATGAAGTTGACTACGTAGCCACAAATCTATCACAGACTCATTCCTCAAAGACTCCTGGCTGTCAGATCTTTGGCTAACAAGGTACACAGGCAGTCTCAATGGAACGAGCACTGCTCCATAAATTTAATGGGGAAAAAGACACTCAAATGCAAAAACCAGACTGGGAACATGCAGTGAGAAGCTCCATCTCGTTTGTTATTAGTTACTTCTGTAAAACGTCACCTGACAGACAACGCATCGGATGACAGAGAGATGAATGGGCCTTTTCTGATCTGTGCCATTCAAGGCAATCCCCTGTGGTCAAAGGGGCTGGCGTGGGCCTCGCCAGTAGGCGGAGTTTGAGGCTCAGGATGGCACAGACTTTCACTGCTGGTACCTGAGACCAACTCATAATGCAGAAACAATTATGGGCGAAAAACGAACCTATTGTAGATTAAAAAAAATACAATAAAAATTTCTAATGTAGACCTAGGTTTTAAACCTTAATTAAAATACGGATTAAGAATGTTTTTTAATTTGCACATGCATTCATCACAGTGGTTTTTATAAGCATGGTTTTATCACTGTTTCAGTCAGCTTGATAGGTAATAGACAATTACGTATTCAGCTCCGTCCTGTTTACGCTCTGGTTGCCTCCATGCTGCTCTCTAGGGGTTAAGAATGGGAGTCACAGAGGCAGTCAGGGTGATATATCGTTGTCTACAGTACATGTCTATAGGACTGCTTGAATCTTATGAGTAAAATATATCTTCACATACAAGAAAGGAATTAGATTGAAAGTTAAACAACCACTTTCGTTAACAGTTTTAACAGACTTAATCTCAAGGGAATTCATATCTTCAGAGGTCTGCAAGTTTCAACTGCGCAAAAATGCCCTTAGAGAGCACAGATTTCCCCGTTTGTTCTCCTCTGTTCTCCTCTGTTCCTCTTGATCTTCTCCCCTCCACACTCTTCCACGATGGTCTTTCATCAGCTGTTCTGAGAAGTAGAGCTGGATGGCTTAAGATGCCTTTTTCAGACTCAAAACCACATTCATGTACATAAAGCGATAAGGATTTGGACTTTGCCGATGCAAATCAGCTGCGCACGAGAATTCAATTGTGTTTTAGAGCGCCAAAGTTTCTCGCCTTGCTAGTTTCCCTGAGGAAAAATGAAAGAGACGGTAAGAACGAGAGATAGAAAGACAGAGAGCGATCATGGCATTGACCGAATAATCTTCCATATGCACATCCCAGACATGCCTTGTCAGTTTCAAACAAGGTTTAACCACACTTTCCCATGCCCAGAAGCTACTGTTAACCAATAGAGTGAATTCTTATCCTAAATTGATTAAGCACTGTTACAATCCATGTGGAAGGAAAGATTGTGGTTGGAGTGTGAACATGTTGGAGTGGGGAAGGAGGAGTTTGGAAGACAGACAGTAGAACACATAGTCCCTGAGAGCAGTGTGCAGCTTGTCAATTGCCAATTGACTGCCAGTGGTAATACTTGTATTCTACACGTTTTGAAGTGAGGCTGAGCTAAATCTGCACTGGTGTGCGGATTGACACAGGGATGGGCAAAGCCTGTTTACATAATGATGGAAAAATATAATCATTGGGTTATAGGTAAGAAAGACGGGAAGATGATTAAAGACTTCACCAAACATATGTTTATGAAGGCATGTTTAAATTCATATAAATATAGAAATTAATAATGTCGTTTTCCAACTTTTTTTTTTGCAGAACCTCTGGTGTCTCCTTGAGGAATGCTGAGGGTTTTCGGGAGCAAAAAAAAAAAGCACAAAAAACAAAACATCAAAAGCTTGGCAGCTGTTTTCATGCATCCAAATCAGCCTAAATTAATGATGAAATAATTGTGATGTGTGGTTGGTCTGTCTGCCAAAGCACCTATTTATAAATGCCAGGATAATGAACACTGTATGATGAATAAAAGGCCAAAAGAGTAGGAGGAATATGTCTGAATATACCGTTAATCATCAGGGTTGAGGATTCACGGCTAAAAGAGGAGGATTTGTGAGGATTTGAAGAAAGGCTTATGACATGCTGTAGGCTGTGCTTTGGCCAAGTCTCTCAGCTCGTCACACGGATCAGTCTCACGTTCATGCTGGCCTGCCACACTGTAGGACCTGCCCACCAGGTCGTCTGAGGAGAGTTGCGCCGCGTGCTGGTCATATGCTCTCATGCAGGAACACATTTTCAATCTTCACACATGTCAGTTAGAATGTCTTGCTTCCAGAATGAGCTTATATAAGCCATTTACTGTACGCAGAATGAACAGGGAGTGAGAAGAGTGAAGTTCATTTCTGCAGAAGCCCAGAGCATTCCCTTTGCCTTTTCTAAGCTACAACCCTGTTTCCCAAAAAGTTGTATAAAATGGAAATAAAAACAGAATGCAGTGATGTGAATATCATTTAAAACCAATATTTAATAGAAAAGAGTACAAAGAAAACATTGATTGTAATAAAATCTTTTGCAATAAATTTGAAGCGCCCAGTTACACTTTACTCTGGCTAATCTTAATACCTATTTATTGCCAGTATGAACAACCCAATCTTAGTCATTGCTTTCGTACCATGAAAACTGCCTGGTCCAATGCGCAATGCAGAAAGGGCTACAGCATCATAATATTCTGCTGGAACTATGCTAGTACAATAGATTGGAGATTTAAGGGAGTACATGCTCTGGACAATGAAGCATCTTGGGCAGGCAATGGCTATCTACATCGATCCATTTCTTTGTACAATTTATATATTTTGATTGTACTTTGGGGTTTGGGACTGCTGCTCAATTATAAACTGTTTTGAAGTCAGCAGAAAGTGATGAGAGTCAAATGACTGGGAGTGTTGTTGCTCTTCAGCAGTGGCGTTTTTATATGTAAAGAACTTGTGGGGCACAAACTATTTCAAAATATAGGATACATACCAGTAAAGCTACAAAACTCCCTCTTGCTAGTGATGTGTTTATTTAACACATCAACAAACAGCGTGGCTCCACAAAACACATTTAACGACAGAGCGGCTTGCTTCTACCAGGTGTTGTAGTACACAAACTGGAGAGAGAGAGAGACCTTCTTGTGTAATTGCTTTCCTTCTCTCTCAAACATGTAAATAAATTACCACTGTCACATTTACAAACCTAAATTAGGAATGCAACCAAGCTCAGAACCAATGTGCCTACAGGGCCATACGCGAACAGCAATGAGCTCAACACCACTGAAGGCCACAACAAAGCAGAAATATTACTTTTTAGGGAAATAGATCCATTCTATGACAACAACCTAAATAGATAAGCATGGACACACTGACCCTCGTCACCATCTATATCAATTGATCCAGCAAAAAAATATGACCAATGCATGGACAAGCACTACAATGGCAGATTGATAAAATATGCTTTCACTCACCAAGGCTGAGGGCTCACTTGAAGAGAAAGGTGGCACGGAAGTTCTTCCTCTGGGCAAACTTTTCTATGACTTTAGGAATGAAGTCAAGTGGCTGCTGAATCAGCTGGCTTTCGATGGAGAACATGGCCAGTGCGTTGAGTCGCGGCTGTCCCATGGTATTGCAATTGAAGGTTTTTACCCCCCTCAAGGTGGAAATGTTCCTCTCTGACTCGGATGTCGTTATAGGTGTTGTTATGATAATGACAGTCTCAGCAAAAGCCTCCTCTAGGTTGTTCTCATGAATGGATCTTAACAGAGACGGGGCCGTCTTACCAGTGTGAAGCTCAGTGTGGCGGCACAGAGTGGTCAGCGATCAGGTGGTCACTTTGTGAAATCCTCTGCTCCACCTGGGAGATGACTGTGTCGCATGCCTCCTTCATCACTGGCACTGTGTTGGTTACTCGTCGTCCTGGCTCGACTGTTCCAGTGGACATTCTCCTTGAAACAGGGGAGCACACTGCTAATCATAGATGCATCGAAGCTCAGTTTTTGCGGAGTGTTGTATAAAACATCCACTTCTGGCATAAGGAAGAAAAAGAAATTCAGCAGCTGCAGAAAGTCTCGGTCCCAGATTTCTTTTGACAGGCCATATGCCTCACTTATGGTGGCCTCATCCCATCCTGGTTGTGTGCGTATGTCCTCCATACACAGGAGCAGCGCAGGGCGGTTTTCCCAAACTGCATGACAGTTCTACTTTTAAAGTTCCACCGTACAGCGGGTGGCCTTGGAATGCGTCTCTGTGTTGTCTCAGCAAGTGCCGCAACACGTTTTGGAACGCCGGAGAAAAAGGTGGCAAAAGCAATTAAAACTGCAAAAAACACCTTCAGGATGCTCATCCTTGCTGAACAAAGTTGCTGCAAGGTCAGGTTCAGCTGGTGAGCATAGCAGTGAACAAACTGGGCATGTGGGTATGTCTCTTTCATTAGCGTCTGTACCCCTCGGATGTTTCCACTCATTACAGCCATCATAAGTCTGAGTGATCATCTTTTCTCCCAGCATCTAGCTAAGATTATCCTCGCTATTCTTGCCGACTAATGTTGGCGCCAGACAGACAGACAGCCAATCAGGTCTGAAATACGAAATGACACTGTAGTGGGGCTACTGGCTGTCAGCCCCACTTGGCATCACATTTGTGTCATCTACATTGATAACACTAACATTCTGAGCATGCGTATTAATATTTTCACAAGAACAATTCACGCTTAGCCTATGGCCTACTATTGCAAACATAATTTTGTTGCAGTTCTTTCTGTTGACAACAGGTGGGGCTGTGACCCACCTGCCCCTAATGACCGGTCGCCCATGCTCTTCCGAGGGAATAATGAATCATTCGACATTTAGTAGGATATATAATCAATGCTTTATTTTTAACTTTGTCCAAACGTTTTGAAGTTTTGACTTCTGCAAAAAAAATTGCTTAATATGGGAAAGGTCATGAAATAAAAAATATAAAATCTGAATTGATACGCATATCACACACCTTTCCTGGCCCTGTAAATTGTTGCTTAGTCGACAGTAACCAGCCGTCGAGCAGCAGTGGTGACAGACCATTTAATCCGGAGTCTTTCTGTTGAGTACTTCTCAGGTAGGGTACTACACACCCGGGGGGAGGTACATAGTCCCTGGTGGACCACATCGGCAGAAAAAACAATTCTGCTGAGCGGGTCCAGCGAAAAACAGAACTGTGCTACGTCATCAACTTGCATTCATTTCACCCAGAGTAGGCTGCTGGCAGTTTGAGTGTTGAAAACTTAATCCAAGCTGTTCCTATAATGTGATGGTGATTAAAATTGTACATGTATACTCAGTGATCAGTGTGTGTAGCACCGGTGTTTAACCCTTTACCACCAGAGCCGATCGCATTTTTCAGGTGATTGAATTTATAAGGTGTTGGAGACGCTCCACCGGATATTGCTGACGCGATTGCTCCGGGCAGTTGCTGCAGATTGGACGGCGGTACATTCGGTAATGTTTTTCTACTGCTAATTTGTTGGCGTGGAATGGACACTCACTGGCTAAGGCAATGCGCCAGAGCCTTCTTTATAGCAAGCCTTGGCATTGTCACTGTGGGAGTGATCCGTTTTATCCTGCGTGTAAGATGATCTTATTTGTAACATATTGAATCAGGAATCAGTGTTGAGATTTTGAACGTGTTTTTTTGTAACATCTGCTTCCTGCTTCTAGTAGGCCTCTGAAGATGGCTCATACTAAGGTTTATTCCGACCTTCACGTCTGGTTATGGTAGGTCTAGGACCAGTGCAGCCAGAGGTGGAAAAGGCACTTGGCTTACCGTGAAGTTGCCCTCCTTACCGTTAATGTGTATAATGTAAATGGCAAGAGATTACATAAAAGATCTCAAAATAACCTGATCCCCTCAGTCAGTTAGTTCACATTTCACTGAACAAATCTAGATTTTTACTCTGTTATAATAAGGCAGGCCCTTGATGACAGATGTTTGTTGATAAATGTGTTGTCATCACAAACACTCTTTGTAAATTAAGACTTAAATGATAAATGAAAGCATACATACTGATAGAGACATTTTTGCTATTAAATTCCACACTGTACACCCTTTGAATAAATTATTATTATTTTATTATTTTTAACTTGACACTTACCGTCCACTGACCTAATTAAAAAAATGTTTGAAAGAAATGTTGTCATTATAAAAGTATTCTCATGATTCGCGATCCACCTCTTAAAAATGTGCCAATACCTTTTTGTGAGTTTGCTACATGTTTGCAAAAACAGTGGCAGGTCTAAAAAATTGACAGGCAGGTAATGGCAGGTGAAAGCAGACGAGGACAGGTTTTAGCCTTTGGAAATGGAAGGTGTAAGCAGACGAGGACAGGTTTTAGCCTGTGGAAATGAAAGGTGTAAGCAGACGAGGACAGGTTTTAGCCTGTGGAAATGGAAGGTGTAAGCAGACGAGGACAGGTTTTAGCCTGTGGAAATGGAAGGTGTAAGCAGACGAGGACAGGTTTGAGCCTGTGGAAATGGAAGGTGTAAGCAGACGAGGACAGGTTTTAGCCTGTGGAAATGGAAGGTGTAAGCAGACCAGGACAGTCTCAGGGTAGGAGTAGTCCAGTAAGCTGCCCTGAGGGTAGATGGGGAGCAGGTAGAAAACACTGACGGACAAATCCCAGCAATAGGCAGCCAGTCCTCTGGGTCTAAGGTTCAATAAGACAATTTAGTAGGCAGCAGAGAACATGTTCAAGCTCAAGTCTCTTGGGTCTGAGAGATTTCACCTGACAGGAAGCAGGTGAGTGTATGTGCGTGTTTGTGCATGGAAGAGCATCTGTGCTGAGATCGCAACGCGTGTGCGCGCGTGTGTGTGTGTGTTTGTGCAAGATATTGTCCCTTACTCAATGGATTTTTCCTGATACTGGTTAAAGCACTGAAAAATATTAAGAAATTTGAAAATCAGATAAATAGTAGAGGATTGCTATGACAGCAATATTCTATTGGATAATTATTTTCTCTGCAGATCTCTATCTGTGGAATATTCCAGATAAAAAAAAAATATTATAAGCTCTGGTATCAATGTACAAACCTTCTCAATTCACAACCAGACTTAAATGTCCACATAAATGTCTCTTGTGCTACATAAATACTGACTTATGGAAACATGGTTCTTAAATGCTGGAATGTTGGCTCTCTGTGTGCACAGAAATCTACAAAAGCCTACCGTTTGGAGTCAATTCCTCTCTAAACTCAATTTAATTCAATCACATTTACCACTCCTGTTAACCAACATTCAACATTTCAACCACAGAAAAGCATAGGCATGAATTTTGCTCAAAACTGACTTAAGTTCCTAACTGAATTACTGAATTACCATAATGTAATCTGTTGAAACTGATTCCTAAACAGTGTGCCTGGTCACAAGCCCTGGAAGTGTCCCTGCACTCTGCCAGCCAAAACCGGTTGTCCTCTGTTTGCTGTGTCTCCTGACCTCCCGCAATATGCTTGTATGAATGTGAGTGACCCCTGTCGGAGATGTTTCTCTGTGGTCCAGATATACCTAATCTACCCGTGAAAAGGTATAGGTTGTTGCCTAATGTGGTTCTGCAGTGATATGCACATCTTGGAAAATCTAAGTGCTGGACTAACAAAGGGTACTTCTAATTAAGAACAAGCTCTGCACACTTTGTTTATCCATTAATAAGTCCGCCAATCTGTGATGAATTAAACTGTTTGGATGTTATCTTATTTCGTTTTCAAGAAAGTTTCGCCTCTGACAGACAGGGGAGTGTTAAGAGAAGACTTTCATTTCTGTAAAAACAACTTTTCAGTGTCTTACATTAACGGAAGCACCTGTGAAAGGCCATCTTTCATCATTCCATCTAGAGAATACAATAGGTGGAAAATGGATTCTGCCCACATGTGCTTCAAGTCACTTTTTTAATGGTTTCAAATGGCCTTCCCTCTTGCATTTAACTTTCATTCGTCCATTCTCATGTAATTGTAAATAATCTACCACTCACCCACATACCCATTTTGTACATGAAAAGGACCATTTGACCTTGACCAGAAATGAAATGAGAATCGATGTGGTGATAAAACGTTCTGGATCATCACTTTAACATTTTATTTAAAGACCAATCTGGCTCCAGTCACTGGTACTGTGTGTATGGGACTCTACTAAAGAAAAGTTTGCCCAAGGTTAAGAGAACTCGGACAGAGGTCTTGCACCCTAGAAAAATATCCAGGGCCCATTCCCACAGGATGAGACTAGAGGACTGGACTCACATTTCTATATCTTATAGCCTTTAAGCGCCGGGTGAATTCCCTTGTCTACTGCATCCAGCTGGATGTACGAAAGTTACAGAAAAACGATATGGGAAGTGGGGGGAAAAAATCAATCCAAATAACATTCTCTTGCACTCTCCCAGCTGAGATTCACAGGACTCCTCTCCCACCTCCCTCTTCCTGCCCCCCCCACACATCGCTCGATCGAGCTTCCTTGTTTGCGTTAAGAGAGAGAGAATATATGACTCCCCGTCTCTTCCCTTCTAGCTTGGAGTTACGCCACGCTTGTCCTCATATCCCAGTGACAATGAATCATTCAGAGGCCTCCGCTCCCACAGGGCACAGGGCTGCTCTCTGTGCTGCGGTCACTGACCAACTGTCTGCTCTCTGTGCTGCGGTCACTGACCAACTGTCTGCTCTCTGTGCTGCGGTCACTGACCAACTGTCTGCTCTCTGTGCTGCGGTCACTGACCAACTGTCTGCTCTCTGTGCTGCGGTCACTGACCAACTGCCTGCTCTCTGTGCTGCGGTCACTGACCAACTGTCTGCTCTCTGTGCTGCGGTCACTGACCAACTGCCTGCTCTCTGTGCTGCGGTCACTGACCAACTGTCTGCTCTCTGTGCTGCGGTCACTGACCAACTGCCTGCTCTCTGTGCTGCGGTCACTGACCAACTGTCTGCTCTCTGTGCTGCGGTCACTGACCAACTGCCTGCTCTCTGTGCTGCGGTCACTGACCAACTGCCTGCTCTCTGTGCTGCGGTCACTGACCAACTGCCTGCTCTCTGTGCTGCGGTCACTGACCAACTGCCTGCTCTCTGTGCTGCATGATACCAATGCCGCAAGGCCAATTCCGTGCCACATTACGCCACTCCCGTGACTGACACATTTCCCTATTACTCATTTGCAAGTTTTTCTTTTTATTCTGTCATGGGAAATCAGCATAAAACCTGTGTGTGTTTGTGTGTGTGTGTGTGTGTGTGTGTATGTGTGTGTGTGTTTTGTTTTGTGTGTTGAACCCTCTCTTCCAGGGTCTTTCTAACTGCTGCATTTAACCACCATAGTTCATAGAGAAACATGAGGTGTCAGTCATGATGCCCGGGTGTTGATCTTAATAAATATTATGCATCGACGTTTCACTGCACAGCAACTTCCTGTCATAGTATCTATTCTAATGAAAAAGTAATTGAAAATAATTGAGAATAACTGCAAATACATTCACTGACATTTCTGAGCTAATCCTTAGATGGGTGGGAACCTCTACTGAGGCCTTTTGCCTCGCTATCTCCCTTACTGGATATTAACCGGGTTGTGTTGAGTGGCATCTTATACAATTTATTTCAAGACAACTTTGCCTTCATCCATTTTAATCAACCTTGAAGCCTACTGAGAATAAGATAATAAAATAATCCCACCCCCCCATACTTCATAATTCCATTTTGTCACATTTGTTCTCAAGAGAAGGAAGATTTTGTCATTGATTTAATATAAAGCCTGTCTTCAACTGAACCTGTTAGAGGTTGAGAAAGGAGACCCATACAGAATATGAGTAACGTGACTTGGAGGATAAAGCATGGGAGATATTCCCTGGACTCAGCTTTTTAACAATACAGGAGAGACAGTTGAAAGAAAGATGAATTAAACTTTTTTTGCATAATAATTTCCATAGTGTTTCAATTTACAATGGTGTCAGCTTAGGGTCTTGTTACGAACACCTCCCAGGGGAGGGAAGGCAACACCCCGCTGTTCGTAAACTCCCTGTGAAGTGGGCATAAAGTGGGGTAGTGGGTGTGAGAAAGGAGGTCGGACAAACAGGCTTAGTCTTAACCAAATGTCTTGGGGATTTAATGAACGTATGAATTGGCTAGATATCTTGTTCATTTCATTAAACATAAAATTATTTTCATTAATTGAAGTTTGATTTTGTTTCTAAATGAAGCTGAAGAGTATCAGAAGAACTGCAGTTTCTGGTCACTATTTTCAGGCTGGTTGCATTGCGACTGCATGATGCTAGCTAGGTACGGAGCGAATGCATTCATTTAAAAATGAAAACCCCCCCAGTGGTGTTCCTCAGATACAATATTTTGTGAAAAAAGGAGTGCATTGCTTTTTTCACATTCAAGGTAGGACGCTAGCTACCAATGTTGCTGAGCCAGCCAGTCAAACTCCACATTCCAGAGAACACGGAGCATTCCACAACCTCAGAAGGTGGCAGGGGATTCACACAAGTTTACCCTACAAAATAGTCCTTTCAGGAAAAAGCCTAGTGAAATGAGGCCCTTGTACGTGTTTGACACGTAGAGTATGGGAGCGTGACGTGTGCACGTTTGCAGTCCTCCCCCACATTTCAATTGTAGAAGTAGAAAAAAGAAAATCTGCACTGGGTCGGGGAATGCTTCAGCTACACATCACAGGCCAAGGTCGTCATAAAAACATTGTGTTTCGGTAAAGAGAAACCAGGGACATTTTGTCTGTGTTTTAAGGAATGTTTGAACCACACATGAGGCAGACCTTCAAATCCAATACTGCAGACAATCTCTTGTGATTTTGGTTCATGTGAATCCCTGCCTCAGTCAACTGTTTTTCCGTCTGCAGTCCGCACATCTTAGGAACATTTCCTTCCCTGCCTGAACAAGTGTTGTGGCATCCCACGAGAAACGCACTGAAAAACTCAAGTAATTATTGTGGATTGCGTCACTTCTGCACAGGCGATAACACCTCGGAAAGACTCAGGCACTCAAGAGACGGAGACTCAACCAAGACCCTGAAGATAATCTCTGGGCTCTGTCAAACTTATCCAGCTAGCTATCAGCTGGTGGATGCCTGTAGCTCGCTGCTTCGGACAGGTCGTTACAATCCGAGATCAGAGTCACCGGCCAAACAGATCTGTTTGGAGGACTGCAATTTTTGTTTGTCTTTGCTATCATTGTCCTGGGCCCTGTTATTAAGTTAAGCCTCGTGGCTTGGTCAGGGACAGAACAAAGGGCCAGGTGATCCACCAGATGTAGTGTGGATCTTGTTTTCGCTACCCACGAGGAGAAGAGGGCCAGCGGCTTGGCAGTGGGAGCACAATGTCATCAGACGGTTCTCACATCGATGAAGCATCTCATCTCGAGGGCAGTTTCCTAATGCCAAAGGTAGAATGTGTCATGAACCCAGTGGGCTGAGTTGGGTATGATTTGGCCTAATTTGAAAAGGTCCTTGGTTTAGAAGAAGTGCATGGCAAGGTGCGTTAATGCACACACACACAGACACCCACATCACTGAACAGATGTTTCATAATTTAAAACGCAACAACATACTAGAAGGCACCGATAGGATGTTGTTGGTTCATCCTTCCTTCCGCACCTCCTCTCTATGTTCTGCCCACGCAGCTTCACTAAATTCCCATTGGAAAAACAGCCTGTGGTCGGTTTTGGGTTAGTTATAACAGACAGTATACAGCATTAGGCTCATCAGAGATGAACCGGATCCCTGTTAAATCTCTCACTACAGTCAGCTTTAATCCCGCAGGATTAGAAAGCTGCTGCCGTCATTTGTCTTTTCAACGGTGGCAACAAGCTCGACCCTGATAGTTATAGGCCTATGCCAATTCTGCCTGCGCAGTCTTTGAATGCCTGGTCAATGACAGCTATCTGGAGTGACACTGTAATGTCTCATTTAAATTGATTTCAGCTGACAGTACAATGCAGTTACATTCCATTGACATTCACGCAGATTCACTCTCAACATAGAAATACATACAGAAAAAGATACACATTTCAACGTGACCAAAAAAAATGAATATACAGTTTATTTATGTCGCATTTAAATCTTTAGCTGCCTAATCCACCATAGCATTTCGTTACAACTGGGACTGTAAACTAATACAATATGTTTATCATCTTTATCATTTAGTCTACCTTACCAGTCAGAGTCGATCTTTTTAGATTTCAAGCTAGATAGCGTTGATCCTGGTCGTATTGTATGCCTACATCATCAACTGTGATTCAGTTGCATCACCTGCCCTATGTGATGATTATTGACAATTCAGTTTCCATGTTTGTGCCTTCAGGGTTCAGTCTTAATGAGAGAGTTCAGACCTGTGTGGTTGATTTACTGATTCAGGGTATCTCTGTCTGTTATGCCTGGTGTCTCTTTCTCTATTACTCCTGTCTACCATTCTACCCCTTTCTCTTTTCTTCTCTTCTTCTTCCTGTTTTGATTGTTTCTTCCATCTATCTTTCTCGCTCTCTTACTATGTCATTTAACAGCAACATTATGGAGAACCTGCCAGTGAGCTAACACCTCACACTCACGGAGTAGACTGTGCCAGTTATCAACTCAGCAGTGCACTCCCTTTCTAACAGGCAGTCATAGTCACACTTCAGGATAGAAAGAAGGACATATTGTCCCTCCCTGTGAAGTGTGACAGTGTTTCAGAGGGAGCAACAACTTCCTATCACAGTCGTAGATTTGTTGGTTTTGTCTTGTCTTGTCGACAGTAAGACATCAACGTGGACGGAAAAAACACCAACCGTTTTCAACAGTAAAAATAAATGGTATCAATGAGTGTCAGTCTGGCATGTCTGGTTCTATTGGCAGGGTGGGGGCTGGTATTTCTTATAGCTGTACCTTCCCCATTCACACACACACAGCTTTAGAGGGAACATTGGCAGGCCCTTCATTTTATAATGTTCCTGAAAGGTCTGGGTTGCATTACCATAGCTGCAATTATTCTTAGATTAGAATTGATTTAATCACTGAAACACAGAAGTTGAATTCTGCATAATTCGGTCAGTCTAATCTGCCCAAGGAAGAATAGAACTTATCCAATATGAACAGATTCCACATGTAAACTGAAGAATCTGGAAGAAGTGAGTAGGATGAGTGAGATCACAACCAGCATAACTTTTTAATGATTATTCTGGACGTGTCAAGATTAGGTGAACAGTTGCTAAACTGGGATGGTTTCAATTGTAACTACCCGTTTTCATCAGTAACAAACTGTAACACACAAAGTGCTGGAACTGCTTGTTTGTTGCATTGTGCGTGCCTGTCCCATTGTTCAAGATAATTGGTTATTTAACTGGCAGGCAACTTTAGTGATAACCCTGACATCTTTATTCATTCGGAACCAGTCTATTTTATCTTACATATTATACATATCTTGAACATATGTTGATTTAGAGGAATGGGTGTAGTAGAATAAATACATTAAAAAGGAATTAGTGAGTGCAAGAATAAGTGAACCCCAAGTTGCATTGGTTAAATCAAGTAGGTAAGTAGAATCAGGTGGGTAAATATACCAACTGAACCAATGAAAGGACGGGATCTGCAGGAACGGGTTTGGGTGGGGACTCAATAAATAGAGACAAGAAACCTGGACAGTTTGATTGATATTGAATGAAAGGGTTCACATATTTTCTGAGCTTGTTTTATTATCTTCTACAAAAATAACGACCATCTATGTAGGATTCACAAACTTTCAAGGAGCACTGTATATATTCAAGGTTTATGAATACATGAGAATTGTGGATTGAAACTGGATATCCCATTGTCCCTGTTATTCTAGGCTCATGTCATAGCCAACTGCAGAAACTGAATGCCTCCGCTTACCTCAATCTAACAATGAACACTTTCTCCTTCTGAGATTCTAGATATTAGTGAATGATCAGACCTGTCTCCAGGGCAACCTTAACAAATTGCTTTCACCAACAGAGCTGAGCTGTACTGATCAATAACTGATGGGCTCGCCTGTCGATCAGTAGCCGTGTGTGTGTGATGTTTGTGTGTGTGTGTGTGTGTGTGTGCTTACAAAGTGGGAAGGAAGATTATAGCGATTAGGGAGGATGAGCTACTCATTTGCCCCTGACCTTCTTGAGGTACGTTGGAAAATTAATCGATATGAAAATGCAGTAGATGAATATACTGTATGCTGGAACAGTCCTAATAATGAAATAAATAAGGTTGTGTTTGTTGTGTGGCTTTTGTGATGACAAATGTTAATGAATAATCATTAATCATTTATTTTAACTCCAGAGGTCATCTATTTAAAGACGAGTTAGCTTATATAACTGTCTGCTAAAGGATCTAATGGAAGAGAACTATACCACACTTTAACACACAATCAACCGCTAACTCCCTGCAATGGGGAATTCAACTTTTTAGACTTCAAAATGTTCAGGTTAAGATGTCATTATAGTTGTTAATTTTAATGTGAACTTAGTGAACTTTGTATTACAATAATATGTGTAATAAACATGACTGAAAGTGCTAGAACAGAAGCAAGAGTTGGCCATGTCCACAGATGTGCATTCCGGGATCGAAAGCACACCAAATTCTTATGATATGTTACAAATTAGATTTGTCTGAATTGCAATAAAAAAATTGAAATAGAGGATAAGAAATGGATGATGTAGTACACAGATGTAGTACTCTTTGATTAAAAGTATACAGAGACTTCCAATGCATCTTTAAAGTAGGCAAGTTCTCTCCAGTTTATATACAGCTATTTGTTGTAACTCAGTTCTGATGCTTTTACCTTTGACCTGTTTACTTTGACCTGTTCAGCTGCCAGCAAGCAATGGTTAGCTGGAGCCATCTGAGCTGTCGGCTGTGATTGCAGCAATTGACTTAAGCTGACTTTACTTTGATCTGGTCCACTACAGGTTGTCTGCAAAGAACAGTATAGATGCTCCTCTATTCAGGACTTTTATTTGTTTTTGTCACCGTCACACATCACTGCACACATGATTAATCCTCTACTGTAGGCATGGTTGTGAGGGGCATGGACATTCATAGGACATACACGGGATTACTAAAAAATAATTTCACTTTTTGACGTAAGATGCATCTTCCCCATAGAAGAAGTCTCTCGACCATGAGGAACTACATTAGTAGTTTGCTCGTTATTGCTCGTTTTTCTTTAAACAGCCTTTCCAGACTTCATTTGAAAAATACATACAAATCTAAAATCACCTGAAATTAAATCCATAATTGGTTTGATGTTTCCTAAAAGTGATTTTGCCATGAAAAAAAAAGAATAACAAAAAAACTAAACATGCTCATAAGGCCTGATTGCTTCCATTGTGTATTGACAGTGTATTGTACTGCTAGTGACCGCTGATGTTAGCTGAAGTCTGGAATGGCTGATTAGAGTAATCTAAGCCATGGATTATAAAATCAGGGTGAGGAACCATCTCACATCACAACTGAACAAAGTGAAACTCCTATTTGATACAGTTTTATTAGCAATAAAAATATGTTAAGTGAGCATTTCACTTTTATTGGTCAGCTTGATTTTATAAAGCTTGTGAAAAGCATGACTTGATTTGAAAGTCGCGTTGAGACGAAGGTCTTGTTTACAAGGGAGTCCTGTTGAAACAAACAAAACAGAAGAAATACAGTAAATAATTATAATAAATATGCCATTGAATCAAATTTAAAAAAATATATATTTAAGAAAACATGTATCAACATCCATCCATGAGAAGGGGTTGGTGATTCCTCAGTCTAAAATGAATCAGAGAGGTTACAAACCGAGAAAGTTCCTTCAAGATTGCATTGTATTTGAATAAAAGTGAATGCAGCGCTCTTCTTACAGACTGAGAGGTCCATTGATAAATCCAAAGTGCATTGATAAGTCTTAAAACTGTACCCAGTGATAAAACGTGAAGGATTGCTGAATGAATGATTGTTTCCTAGTGTTTCAAAACAGAAGCTGTTGCATGCATATAAATAGCATTCCCACAGTCAATTACGGGCATAATTGTTGTTTGAACAATCTTCCTCTTATTTTCAGACCTGAGGCAAGAAGTATTTCTATATTCTATATATATAAAAAAAATTCACCTTCTAAGTCACATTTAGGTGTGTTTTAATAAACAATCCATATGCATAAGTATTTACAGTGAGAAACCTGAATTTCATATAATACAATAATATATAGTTCTATGATACTATATAATGCAGGTGCAAGAACGTAATGACAGAATCATCCCTTTCACAGAAAGACACAATGTGATCTGTTAGCTACAGTATTCGATTGGCTACATTTAACAGCATGCCTTATTTGGATCTATCAGAGCCCATTGATAAGGGTGAATGGCTCAGGCAAACCCAAGATAAAGTGAAGCCAATTAAGGATTTGAGATCAAACAAGCACTTCGAATCCAGGTCTGACACAATGTGATGTTACCCCTCATGAACTCTGACCTTGGTAGGTGGTGACAGTGGATCAAGATGGCAGCCCTGGGAGCCACACCCCCCCCCCGGGTAAGCCGTGTGTCTCCGTCAGACAGGCTCCACTCTGCCCTGAACCTCGAGTTAGTCGCGTCCCACCTCTCACTCGAAAGGTCTGCCGTCTCCACACCAAATGTACAATCTCTGTTCCACGGACGCAAATCCACGCGGACAGGGAGGTCGGCGCTCCGCCACTCAGACAGCTGGAAAGATTTCTCTGTTGCTTGTGTCTGCTGAGGTTGAGACGGTACAGTGAGGTGAGACAACAAAGAGAGCCAACAACACATTTATCCTCAATCCTGAGTTCACTTGTTTCCTTTCCTTCTGTTCCTCTTTGGAGTGTTCACATGCCGCCCCTACATCTGGCTTTGCCATCTCTCTGGCTGTCACAAGTGTGTTGGAGTCCTTTGTACTCTGTTGATCTCTTAAATCCAGTGTCTGGAATTAGTTTTCAGCCTTCCCTAAAGCAGACACAGCTGAACATCAATTTTTTTCTATGTCAGTCACAACAAGAAAGAGCTCCCTGTTGCCTACTGCTTCAGTGAAATGAAAAACAAATCAAATGTTACCACAAACTGCTCCAGCCCGCCCTGGTCCTTTATGACATAATCACGCCGGGTGATATCACAGATAGACCCCTTGTTGCTCCTTTCATGTCCTATTCATCTCAGTGAATGCCTTGAAGGGAGTGATGTCACATTACGTAATGTGATGCACTAGAAACCCCACACCAAAAACCTCAGGAATAAGGGTTCAGGTTCACGCCAGAGGTCAGCCTAGTTCAAGGGTAAAGAAAGTCACTACACCCTCAAAATGAACGAACAAGCATGTAGTGTCATTTCTACTGAAATATGCAACTAGGTTAGCACACAAGGGGCTCAAGTTTAACATGGTTCCATAATAGCAGTCCTAATGGGTGTTATTGATTATCCTATGATTAATTTCAGTTTGCGTATTAATATGAACTGTTGTAACAGATGGTTTAGACTTGCATGGGTCAGAACCATGTTGCTCCATCCACCATGATTTGCAGTTAGGAGGAGTTTTTGGTGTTGGCATACAGTATTATTTCCTCCTCCAAACATAGCGTGCCCTTCTGCCAAAAAGTTCAATTTCTTTTTTGTTTGTCAATAGATCATTCTCCCAGTAGTTTTGTGGAACATCCAGCTGGTGTTTGGCAAATCTGAGACAGGCAGCAAGGTTTTGGGAGGAAGCAGAGGTATCTTCCCATGAATTTGACTTTGTTTAATGACTTTCCTATTGTGGACTCACAGAGCCAGATGTTGGAAAGTTCAAGAGACACCTACAAGTCCTTAATTGTTACCTGTAGGATCTTTGTCACTTCCCCGACCATTACATAATGTAACCTTGCTGTGGTCTTTGTCACTTCCTTGACCATTATACAATGTGACCTTGCTGTGGTCTTTGTCACTTCCTTGACCATTATACAATGAGACCTTGCTGTGGTCTTTGTCACTTAAATGATTTGAGATATGTTGGTTGCTGCTAAATCTCCTTATAAATGAAAAGAAGCCTTCTGTTGTCTTACATAGAGAGAGATGCCCATCCCACTTTTAGCATGAACGCGTAAGCGGAGCCGGCTAAGAAGAGCGAATGTCTCTTACTTACTGACTGACAGACTACCCCTTGTTAATCCTCAATGGAGTCTAGCGACTGCTAAAACTTGTGATGCCGTGGCATAGTGGTTAAAGACAGTGCCTCTTATATGGAACACCTACATTCTAATCTATTGAGATCAACAACATTAATTATTTCTGGTGGATTCTCTCGTCTTTTCACTTAATGAAAACTTTAGTTATCGTTGCCTTTATTGATAGTTATTGTATAAATGTCATTCACAAATGAAAAGTATGTTGTTTTGCAATGAAATAAAAAAATAAGTTCTTATGCCATGTAATGAAATAGCTTTGTCAGACTCACTAGCAATTGCTCAATTCTTATGACTATCCCAGTAAGTTAGTAGATACCGGTAAAGCTTATTACTGGCTAATACACTGTTAGAACGGCCAGTGGCAAACACAGTACATAGTAAGAAACATTAGTCAGGTTAACTGCATCAATGTCATTCACGAATGGCCAATTAACTATTGAAACAGTCAGTGGCAAAAGAGGATTTGTTCAGGATAGAGACAAGAAGCTATACTGACACCCAGCAACTGTACAGCTCAGTGGTGTAGTAGTTAACGATACAGCCTTTCACGCAGGCGATGTGAAAGGCTGCGTCGCCCACGTGAATGTCGAGGTGGGAACATTTTCTATCGCGGGCTGAACTAGGCTTGCCTGGTTTCTTGTTCATAAATTATACCAAAACCTCTTTCTTAAGCGTTCCCTGTTACTGTCCTAGTTCCCTGTATTTATTTAAATCTGTGTAACACAATACTCTGAGTCATACCCCTACAGGAGTATGTATGAACTGTGTGTGTGTGTGTGTGTGTGTGTGTGTGACTTCCTCTTCTTCTCTTTCACTTCCTCTTACCCCTGGAATTGCGGCTATAAAAGAACTTCTTAGGAAGTCTTCAAGGTTAGTGTCCAATTCAACAACCATTAACATAGGTCATGTAAATAAATGGGATGACGTGATAACTTTTCATTAACGACAATCCGCAGAGAAAGGATTTCCCTCAAGTATTTATCCTTGATGTCTTGCTCTACAGTGAATGCTGCGTCCCTGATATAAATAACTTATAATCACAATCCATGGCTATTTTTTTTATGCCCTGATATTGCAGCGAGGTGCACAGTGAGGTTAACAGATTGCTTTGTAGTTCACTGAATGGACGTCTGTTCTGAACATGCCTCGGCTCAATCGAAAAAACACAACTGGATGGCCGGACTGCACTCCCGGTATCCTTTCATACAAGCATTCTAGATTCTTCTGACGACGACATGGCAACATGTCTCAACTGGCAAAGATTGTTGTCATGTCCCTGAGGGGGAACAGGTGACAATTCTGTATTCAAACATCTGAATGATAGCTGAATTATAGTCAAATGTTAAGTGGATTGGGCCATGTCTAGTTGGTCTGTGTAGTAGCTGGGTGCAGAGGTGTGAGGTTGGACTAAACCCTAGACACATGAGAGACTGCGTTATGCTGTCATATAGGCCAATGGGAATGTTGAGAGCAGTGTTGCAAAAGGAGGCATCGCACCTGTACAAGGAAATCCATCTAACTCAGGGAAGGACTGGCTCATTAATGTTGGACGATGTTGATGTTGAAGTCAGATTTTCCACTGGGGACTAAAAAGACACAAACATGTATCTAACCCAGTCAGACACAACATCTAAGAATCAGTTAGGCCAAGCCACATTGATGTTTTTGTAATTTTATAAAAAATCTATTGCTCCCTTCCCTAATTTCTTTTGATACAGTTGTGTCACACCCCTATTTCATTACAACATCTCCAAGTGGATTCGAGAGAGTTCCATCAAGTTTTCCTCATAGGCATCCGCTTGTCCACTTTGCTTTATTCCACACGGCTCTACCGACCAGGATGTCTGCTTGGGCATTCATCCGGGAGATAAATCATACTGAGCTACTCACAGCTTAATGCTGCTAATGCTCCAGGAAACAACATGGTAGGTGATCATGAGCTTCAGTTCAGTTCAGTATCTTACTGGGAATTGAGATTTAAAAAAGCAAATGTACACAACCCAGTAAGACAGAAAAAAAATGAATCTAAGCAATAAGTACGACCCCATTATGAATGCTTGCTCCACTGATTTCTGGACATGGACATTAATTTTCATAACGTCTTCCCAGACAGTGACCCACCCCCTCTAGTCCACCCTCCATCACACTTTTCCTGGGAGCCACAGTTTCACACCTTTCTGTGTTGGCTGTGTTGTCTACAAATGCATTTGGGCACTGTGTTTTTAATTGACAATGATTGCTTCAAGATACTGTATTGCGCCCTGGAAGCTAATAGCTAACTAAGCAAACATAGATATGTTACTTAGCTGACAACGCATATTCTCAGAAAGAAAAAAAAAGAGGATGTTAATGAATTGCACTTGTTAAGTAATGAAAAAAAATATTTGGAAGGATAGTTTTTCTCAAAACTACCTCCCGATAATTTTATGTTTTAATTCTAGTTGTGAATATATTTCATCACGTCTTTACAGTAGTTTTGAAGTAAGGAACATGTCAAGTCTTTTGCAGTCTGTTCCTGCCATAGGCTGCAAATAACTTAAACAAATTACATCTGCAAGAAGTGTGGATTTTGAAGTGACTAATGTGAGAATTTTTATGCTAATGACAGTATTGTCACCTGCAATAACCCATGCCCTTGCTTATTTACGGACTTTCAAGCATTAAAGAGCACATGCTTGGACGTTAAACTAGTGCTAAATGTAAAAGAAAAACCTATAATCAATCGTTAAACTGCCATCCAGGATGACATTAAGTCAGTTTTTTATTTAAAACACCCATTGCCAAATTAGTAAAACAAATATGTAAATAAAGATTGTGTTTCTTTACAGAAAGAGAACATGACTATCTTTTGAACGTAGAACTCAAATAGTCCAAACCACTTAAGTCAGACTTGGACTAAGAGGATACAGTCTATATGCAAGCAGCAGCTTCTACACTTACACCGTTACATGCTATATTTTACTACCAAGTCCATTAATGTGAATCACAGCACTAGGCTAGCTGCATCACAAGTGAACATTGATATCTTCTGCCTGGCAGGCTCAACAGGCAGGCTAGCTCCCTGGTGTCCTTTGGCAGGGTGTGGAGGTCAGACAGTTGTCTAGGCTGAACACCACACTAATGCACTGACAACACAGTTCAGGAAGCTGCAATGCTTCACTCACCCACAGGCTTTTATGCCCACTATAAATCCATATTACATTCACCATGTTATCCTGTTTGAAAGTCGGGTAAGCTAAAGTCATTGTCACAGACAGTAATTAATTTTTCCGATACCATATTCACAATTGATGGGGAGCATTTTGTTACACATATGTCAGTGAGAATTATTTTTGCAATTTCACTTTCACAGCTCTTTACATTAAAATTGTAAATCTTATAAATCATGTTTAAAATGCATTCAGGATTTTAAGCATAACAGTTTTGTGTGATATGTTACAAATTGGAATGCATATCATATTAATTGTAAGGTCACAATATACACAAAATTGGTAGTGAAGATACACATTTTGGCTCATGAGCACCACTTTCATAACTACTGGCTAAAATTTCATCTGAAATGAAAGCATATTTAAGTCCTGCTCCTGTGGAGCTTTGAAGGCCTGATTCTTAGTTGTACCAAATGTACAGGAATAGACATAGCTCACATGGATAGGGCAATAAAGTGGACTGGGTTAAAACAATGGAAGCATTTGGCATTAACAATTCAGATGGTTGGGGGCACACATAGTCCCATCTACTGTGGCTATTTCTGAACACTGCTTCAACGCATTAAATAATGAATATGCAGCCACTTACTCTGAAAAAGCTATACTCAAACGACCGTTGTTTGTCACCTGTTACCATTCAGGTGACGGTCCTAAGTACTATGGCTGCGCCGGCGAACAGCACACTGAAGAAAATCCCCAGATGGGGGCGCATTTGTTGTCCCCTGTCATGTGCTGTAGCCACGAGATGAGCTCGTTCAGGTTTGACCGGGCTCGCGGTTAGAAAGCTTGTGGCTGCGAATATGCTCAACCGACTGTCATTGGCTGCTTTGGAGTAGGCAGTGCTATGCATAGCAATTCATTGATATAGCCTACAGCTGGTAAGTAGTGTTTGCCATACGAAGTGAGAGGGCTTGGAAAGTGAACGAAAGCTTAATGTAGGGTCTCTAAAGGAGGGATACCGTGGTTGTTTTATTGTTTTTAAAACAACGGTATAGACCAAAGATACAATATTTGACTGCCAAAATGCGTTGCTATGTTACTCGTCCGGATTCGGTGGTAATGGAAGTGGAAGTTGATGCAAAGGCGAATGGGGAGGACTGTCTGAATAAGGTATGGATACTGATTTTAATTCCCCGTTTTAGTGTTTTTTGTATGCGGGATGTTTATACGTTATTTTTAGCTTTTCTTTTGCTGAGTTATAGTTAGCATGGGTATTTATTGTAATTAAATTGTGGCAATGTCTATAGATTACGCGAAACACTTGTGCGGCTTTAACATATGTGTTAAAAATGTTGCCAAGAAGGGGAATAATTGTTTTGATGTAGGCTAGCTAGACTACAGGCGAAGTTCAATGTTGATTGTTTTTTTTATTGATTTTCTATGGATGTGTGTGTGTGTGTGTGTGTGTGTGTGTGTGTGTGTGTGTGTGGCGTCTTTCCCTCTGAAAGCGTTCTATGTCACTGGACACATTGTCACACTTAAAGCGATACAAAATGCAGTTCCTCTATTAGGTTTTGCTACTTTGATGAGAAACAAGTTGGCTACATCTTGAGATGACCAATAACCTACACTTGTGTCCTCGCGAAATAATGTAACTTGTGGTTAATGAGTTAAGGATTTCCTAAATGGGTATTAAGGCGCTGCTTGGAGGGGTTATTTCCTGATTCAAATTGCGAGAGATGGCTTTGTCAAGTCGAGGTTACTCCAGTTCATTCTGGTACCCGTACATCGCTTTGCAATCTTATTGTGTTGCCACAATGGGGGGTTTCCCACGGAAGTTGCATAAATTTGACTTGATCGACATCAGTTTATTTATTAGTTCACTGCCAATGGTGAAGGTCTAGTCAACAATTAATTAAATTGTGAATTAATAAGGCGCTTATTCACTGTCTTATGAGTTGCAAATAAATGAAGTACACTTCTCATGTACAGTTAAATTGCATGTCTCTTAGTTATTTCACTCTCATTCCCTTCTGGACATCGACCTTACGTAACTGAACTCGGTTCGCTGGTGGAAAAAGGTGCGTGGGATGCGTTCAAAGTTTTAATACCGCGGAAAAAATATCCCAATTTATTTTCAACCAACCGTTCCCATCGGCTTTACTGCTTGCATATTTATGAACGTACATGTGCCCTAAAGCAAATGGCAACAATAGAAAGGAAGTAATATGATAAACTCAGTCTCATATTTTATTCAAGATGTTCCCTAAACTTTTCTCTCTCATTGTTCTTTTCCAAAGGTGTGCAGAAAGTTGGGAATCATAGAGGTGGACTACTTTGGCTTGCAATTCTCCGGAAATAAAGGAGAGAACCTGTGGCTCAACCTGAGGAACAGAATTTGTCAGCAGATGGACAATCTGACTCCCTGTCGACTAAGGCTCAGAGTAAAATTCTTTGTGGAACCACATCTCATTCTCCAGGAACAGACGAGGTATTTGTACAATGCATTCATCGATTTGCATGTTTCACTATCTCATTACAATAGTTAAGGTCTACCCATGTCCTCACGAAGGAGCCAGATTATGTATAGGACATGTTACTCACTAAATATTAATATGGCAACTTAACTACTGTTATGAACAGCCCTCTGACTTGTTCTCTAGGAGAAGTAGGGGAAAGGGGAACAGCAAGATCCCTTAAGGCTTTACTGTAGATCCTCCGGCCTGTGAAGTTAGACTTTCTGTTTAGGCACTACTGTAGAACGACCTAAAGTAACCCTGTAGCGTGCAGGGTTACTACAGGTCATTGTAGATGAGAAGAGTTGGGTGGCGAGCAGGAAATGTGATATGCTGTTCCCCCAGGGTCCCTCTGCCTGCCTGGTCCTGTCTGATGAGCTACACACTTCTCCTGCTGTGTCTCATTCAAGTGAATAAAGGAGAAGTGTGCTCACTTCAGCCTATGTTGTTTCAGGTGCTGTTTTCTGTTGGTTTCTTTTGTTGTCGGTTAACTTCTTGTCGTTCAATGTGTCCTTGTTTACATATATTTTTTTTTTGTGCCTTTCGCCTTTTCGGAGAGCTTTTTTTCAGAGCCACATTTGGCAGTTGTTTGGATGCTTAAGTGCTTTTAATGCAGTTCTAGAAAATATGCAACTAGAGTTAATTATATATATATTTTTTTCAGTAACCAGTATTGATCAATGTTGTCAAAACAAAACTACTTGTCCACAGAGACCGAACTAGAGAGATTCTCCCGTATTCCAAAAAGCATGTTGAAACATGTCTCTAGCAAAAGGCCTGACCCACTGAAGACCTAAAGATCAACAACCTCCTCCCAGCCCTTCAAAGTTCCTCTAGGAGTTTCAGTGCAAAGTCACAAGTCCTGGCAAAGCCGGATTCTGACTCGATCATAATCTACATCCCAAATGGCATCCTATTCCCTAGGCAGCACCCTCCTTTTGAACAGAGACCTATCAGCCCCAGTCAGAAGCAGTGGACTATATAGGGAATATGGTGGAATTTGGGAACCAGAGTATTTCAGCTTGCCGCCTGTCTTACTGTTATTAATAGGGTGCTCCTCTCCGTGTGAACTGCCTGCTGCAGTAAAAGCGTGGCATGCAGTTTTTGATGTGGATATCATCAGATGACTATCTATCCACAGATGTGGGGGAGATGCAACATCATTAAGAGCTGATTTGAACTCCAGCCTGTCAGCCAGGGAAGACATCTGATAACATGCTGTTAGAGGGGAGGGGTGTGTTTAGCTGAGCCTCTTGGCTCCCTCTCCAGACCGGCATGGTCAGCCAGTAACTCTTCTTTAAACTGAGATCCATCCCCATCGGCCTCCCTCTCCCTGCTGTCTCTGTCTGGACTCACGGAACCCAAAACCCTCCACCCTCCTCCCACGCTTACTTGAAAGGCAGACAGGCTAAAGACTCTGGTTTTATGTGTGTGGATGGATGGACAGTGCCACTGTCCTGGTGAGGGGGTACTGAGGATGAAGGAGTGGGGGAGGTTGAGGCTCTGAGGAGAGCTTCAGGCAGTGGAGAACACTTAGACACACCGTGGGTCTTCCGCTGCTGACCTCTGGCAGATTAGGAGGGTTACGAACAGATGTCACGCGCTGATGGTGGGCGGAGCTCATCTCAAGGGTTTTATTTTTGTCCCACGCTGCCAGATGTCTTATCACTAAAGTGGCCCAGGAGGTCAGAGCCCCACTCACAGAGCAGGACAATAGGAACATGCTTATGTCCCATTGTGGAGTGTGAAAATTCCGCTACATCTTTTGTGTAGTCAAGTGGGTGGGACTTCTAACTGCTTCCTTCGGGATGACCCGGTTTGATGCAAGATCCTGACCATGCGTGCACTCACATGCATGTATTAAGCAAGTAAAGTGAAATGATGGCTGAGGCGTGTTCTGACCTTTGCCTGTTATTTCGCTGGTGGTTTCAGTCCCCCTAGGATGACAACAACAGGAACTCATTAGTCTATTTGCTTCCTACGAAGGCTTCTTACTAATAAAGAAAATGTCGCAGCACGTCTGGCAGTTCACATGTTTTCAGTTTGAAGAGAAGGGGGCTATTTTGACTTTTTCTGCAATTCCCCCAATAGCACAGGCCTGGTGAACTCAACAGAAACGTCCCACTCGTTCTGTGTCTGTTGGCATGCTGTGGGCCCTGTCTCTGTTCTTGGGCTGGAATCTGTGACTCAGTGCTGCATGTAAGGACATTTCTCTGTCCCTTGTTCCTGCACACGTGTGCTCGAGTGAGGAGGAGAAGAGGCGAGTGTTACGAGAAGTTGGCAGGGTCACGATTCTCTAACCCTCTTTGTGCTTTCACCTTTGCCCTACTTGGGCTCTAACTGTCTCCACCCACTGCTCGTGTTACTTTATCTGTTCTTCACGCGCTTTGCACTTCTTTAGCTCAGGCTGAAGGCTGCAATTTGTTTCCATTGCTGCGTGTGCGGAAGAGACCCCAGCTTTTAGTTTATTAATGAAAGACTCCTTTGAGACTTGTATAGACTGGGAGGCATGCGCATCTTGGCAAGTGACAGCTGAGCAGTGATTTGACCCGGTGGTCAGCAGGATTTTCGGGCTCTAATTCCAGTGCCAGTAGCTCTTCTCTCACTCAAACTGCCATTGAGCTGAGGTTATGAGGACTATGCCCACTCCTTTATGTGTAATGTAATAAAGTTGTCCTGAAGCTTTAAAAACAAGTTTTATTTTTTTTTAACATTTTGAGTAACCAAATAGTATTTTGATTAAAGGTTACTATTCGAATAATGTCAATTATTGTGGACTCCTACGCGCTTTCACACACCGTAATGTTCTGGTATAGGGCCACCTGAGTGTATGAAATGTTCTTAGTGGGTTCAGGCAGCTTGCCTCCTCTCAACCACTTTCAGGTCTGTTTAGTAACGGCCATCCCCAAATCCTGCTGATGTCCCATCATTGAACAGTTGGCTCTATTTTCAGAGATGTGTTTTTCCCAGAGATGTTCATATCCCGCCGAACAGGGATTACTGCCTGTGTACCGTCACATGTTTTCCATTTATTTTAAAACTACGGAGTAAATCCCTAAAAGCAGCTTGTCACTCCCAGGAAACGCTGATCCTGTGATGAGTTTAACCTGTGAGACGCAATCTCTTCAGATGCGTGCACACCCCCCCCCCCCCCCAACCACACGCATCCACAGTGAAGGCTTTCTATAAACACTGGGGCACCGGCTCTGTGGAGTGGGATTTTTTCCGGTTGCTCTGTCCTGTGCACATCAAACGGACCTCTCTCCTAATCCTTCAGCCTGGAGATCCCAGCATCGCTCCGGTCCGCCTGCCTGGGTAGCTTTTCAAACAACCTGTCCATCTGTCTAATGCAGCCGGCTGCCTGGAACCAGTGGGAAATTTTTGGGGATGAGAAATCAGAAAGGGTTCTTCACCCACAACCTGACCCTGTCTCTTACCGAGGTTTTAGGCAGGCTTGAAGTGTGCGCCTGTGGGCAGTGACATTCTGTGCAGTGAAATACTGCTAGTTCTACATGTGGTTGGTATTTGTGCACTTCCAGTTAACCTGGCTACCTGTTTGTTTCCAAGCAGTCAGCCTGAACGGTAACATCCCCCTTCTTTGCATGTCCCTGACCAATCTGTCCATTGATAAACTGGGTTGTCGCGTCTGATCGGTTTAGAGATGAGAGGCAGGGATTAATTCTGGACTGTTGAAATGGCATGACTAGAATGTTAGTTATCCCAGTAGTTACATCATCGCCCCTCGCTAGCCAGGTCTAGAGGGAGAGGCGTGCTTTAGCTGTCCTTGGAGGGCACTGCGCAGACATGAACAGACCTCTTTCTCTGTGAATGACAGGAGGGCAGTAGAATCTCCAGAAGAGAGTCCTATCTGCTAACCTGTTAAGTTGGTCTTGATACAAAGTCCCTAAGGGAGAGTGTCCAGTTTTGGCTGTGTTTTTGAACAGCATGCTTTCGTTCTTGTGTTTTAATTAGTTGCAGGTGGGAGGAAGACTGAAACGAGTCTGAGAATGTATTTATTTTTGGCAATTTAATTTGGGTGCAAATGTAGAAGTGGCTGTTTTTCAGTCCTGCAAACACGCTCCGCAGTTTTGATGTCCTCCCCACATCCTGAAGTGGTGACGCTCACTCTACGGGTTTGCCGATGCAGAACCATGGGGGTTTCGTTGGAAGGCTGATCGATGTTTTCCGTGGAGTAGAAGAGCATTGATGTTGTCACAGCGTTCCTGTAGGTTCAGAAGACGAGGCTTCCATACGCCAACTTGTGCAATAACCATTAGTTTAAACCACTGGTCTGAAATGGCGTGCTCATGCTTCTCAGTGCACCAGGCCTCCATAGATGAAGACCTCAGAGCCCTGCCTTCGGAAAGGTTGAAATGGAACGAAGCAGTTGGATTGCTCACTGTTCTCCCTCTGGAGGAGAATTTGACATGCATAGTCAAAGCAATTAATGTAGACAAACGTGATAAGATAATGTTTTTTAAGTGCCCGATTAAAATTTTTATACTGAATCATTCTACCTAGTTGGCACTTGAGAAAAGCTGGCCATTTCAGACTAAAGGATTTGGGAGGAGTTCGCCAGGATGGGCCAGAGACAATCTTGGCCTAGATTTTTAGCTCCCTTAAATGTCCTTGAACTCCAGTAACCTCCCTCATACTTGGTTTAAACACACAACAGTAGTCTCCAGTCTGGAATGATGACACGCTTTCTTCTGCGTTTGTCATTCCTGCTCCAGGTGTCTTGGCTTGGCCCCTGAGTGTTTGTGTTGCTGTTTTACCATCTGAATGTATCAGTTGTAAAACAAAGAATCATGATAAGTGGGGATACATTGCAAGTCACCTTAACCAGAAGCCTTTTCTGCTTTGTGGTTGGGTTTGGGAATATGTTTAGGGGTTAGTGTTAGTTTGAGGTTAGGCATAAAGTTTAGGTTATTGAGGTTAGGGATAAAGGTAGTGGTAAATGTTTACTATTTTTATGGTACAAAATGTATTGTCCAAACATTGTCTTGTATTGTCCTTCTGTTTTCTTGAACCAGTGGATATTTAACTTACTAAAACAACTTCTTTGTTCGCTTTAATGCCTCTTGTTGTATGCAGGAATTCACACTGTGCAGAGTTTTTTTTTTTATTCGGTTTCTTTTTCCATCAGTGTGAGTGTGAATTGAAGTTTCCACTGAGAGACTGTGTAAAACCGATCCCCCGACTGGGGTTACTGGAGTTCGTTGACTGTGAGTCACCTCCAGCTCTGAGCTCTGTTATTTGTTAATGCTACAAACCACATTGTTTAGTTCCTGGCCCTGTGAGCTCTGAAACCAACCACTCCTCATTGGTTGATGCCGGGCTGTTACTAGGCAGAGGTTTCTGGTTTCATTTCTCGGGGCCTTTTTTTCGGTTCTTCTGGAGACAGAGCTCTGACGTACTGATGAGATCTTTGTTACAAGTGAAAGAAGTCATGTTTGAACAGTCGTTTTACAGGCGTAGTTGGTTACAAAAAAATATGACTGGGAGAGTCGTTTATGACATTGCTTTGTAATTTTTTTTTTTTATTCTGTAAATATGTTTGTGGAAACAGTTGTTTGCTATGTGAACCAGGAGCAGTTTAAAAAAAAGAAGCTATAGAAAGGATTTTGAGGAATGTACCTGTGAAAGTCTCTCAAAGTGAAAGCCTGAATAACTTTGTACGGCCGCTTTGATAACAGCCAAAACTCCATAGTGCTGCTGGAAATGTCATTGTGTAACTAATGAAGTTAAGTGTGCCAGAAACCCCATATCCCCCTATTGGTATGAAACACGGAGCAATGACCCACCCTCCCCCATCTCTGGCCGTGCCCACCCTCCCCCATCTCTGGCTGTGCCGGGCTACAGCACATTTTAATTGAATCATTCCTGCCATCGAATCAGAAACCTAACGTTCTGGCAGGTCAGCAGTTGACTTTGTGTTGGCGCTCCTGCTGTTGTCGTGTCTGTGTGTCTGTGTGTCTGTGTGTCTGTGTGTCTGTGTGTCTGTGTGTCTGTGTGTCTGTGTGTCTGTGTGTCTGTGTGTCTGTGTGTCTGTGTGTCTGTGTGTCTGTGTGTCTGTGTGTCTGTGTGTGCGCGCGCGCGCACATCTGAACAGTATCTACAGTGCTGTGCACTGGTCTGAGCACAAATGTCAATGCCGCTTTTTGTTTTCCTTTCATCAGGAAGACTAATGGAAGCCTTAAGAGGACTCATGCCAGTTGTTATATTAAACTGGGCCATGATGGAGGAGGTGGTAGAGGTTTTCTTCAGTATCAGATTCCCTGCAGGCTTAACCAGAGCCCCCCTGTGGTTTGGTCTCCGTGGCCTTTGTTCTCCTGGGAAGTGTGTGTCGGTGTGTTCCCTGGTGGTATGGCATTTGTGCAGTTGGCAGTCCGAGCTGCTCTGTGAGGTTTATCTGTCCCGATGCAGCCGGGTGCTTCTGTCCACCACACACAGTTGGAGTTAGCGTTAGAGCCATGCCCTTGTCTCGCCCGGTCACCGCTCTTCACCGTAACCCGTCAGAGCAGCTTCCACCCCCTCCGTTTTGCCGTCCTTCACCGGGGCCCCATCAAACGGTGCTGGGTGGCGGTATGGTCACTCTCCCTGCTGCCCTGGGCGTCAACCTCTGTAATGGCTGCTGCTTCCTGAGCCTCTCTGTTCTTCATCTCCCCGTGTGGTGTGTTAGAGGGCCTGGCAGGTGCTCTCTGGTCTCCTGTGAGAGTGGCACTCGCAGGCAGGTTCAGGGCACCTGTTTCCCCCCTGGGCTACGAATCTGGCTGGTCAGCAGACCCACAGGCAGTTGTGATGTTGAGCAGTTGTCATAGATGACAAATCAATGTGGTCTGGAACCTTTGTGTTGTCCATGATGAAGAAAAGTTTACTTTGGTGAAAAGAACTCTCTTTCAATCTGGTTGGTTTCACAGATATAGACACAATGTACAGTATGTGTGGTGATAAATATGCTGGGCAGTGTGGTGATAAATGGTCAGAAATCTGGACGCTTTAATGTTTAATACTGATCTTCCCAAGTGCTCTAGTTTTCAGAACAATAGACTTACAGATCTGTGTTTGGGTCATTGTCTAGTGAATTATGTTGTTTCAATCAGAGTGATTATAAAATTACGCTGATTTTATTGCTGCTTTTGGTTTATAGTCATTAAACAAAAAATCCTTAACACTTCTAGACAGTTGCATACACTTTAAAAAAAAAAAATCTCTGGATAAACCCTGAATTCTAAGGTAAATTGTGAGAGCTAAAGAAGTGCCACTTGTTCTTCTAAACAGGCCTAGCCTGCTTGTGCGTTTTCCGACGTGATGGCTTGGCCCCGAAGCAAGCGTGTATCCTGTTCCTCATTTCAGTCCATGGCAGACCGACGGGAGTGTCACTTTAAATGTGGAGCGGCTGTGTGAGTCTCTAGGATTAGTGGTGTAAGGTGCTGCCCGGCGATGGAGGGGGGGCAGCCGCTTGGGCCCATGACCGATGGTAACCCCCAGGTAGAGCCCTTTGTTTCAGCTGGCCAGGTAGCGGGGGGGGAGAACAGATGGCTGTGTGTGTTTCTGTTCCAGCCGTCCAGTGTGATCTGGCTGGGCTCGCCCTGGTTTGTTTAACACCAAGACACAACGGTTGTTTATTGTGGCTGGAACCCCTGGAGCTACTGTTGTTTCGGTCCCGTTACAGGCTTATTGTATGATAGCAGTCTGTGACTATCGCGTGAGGGTCAGACAGCCCGGCTGCCATCCGGGCCGTACGGTCTCGCTATCACGCCTTCTTGCACAGTACCGGTTCTAAGCTCTGCAGCTTTCTGTCGTGTGTGTTCTGGTTCTGGGCTGTTTGTTTCCACAGATGTGCTGGGCGCTGGTGCTAGTGATGTTACCTTCAGTGGGAGAATGAAAGGGCGTCTGCTCGGGTTCCCTGTATCCTGTCTGTTTGGAGGGAGGGAGGGGCGGCAGGGTTGTAGGACTGGTTTGGGCTGGTTTTCCGTTCCATTAACAGGTGGTGGCAGGTAAACAACCTCTGTCAGTGTAAAAACAAGACACATGAGTTGACTGGATTTTGGTTGAAATACTGCTAGTTCTACAGAGGGGCCACTTCCTGGTACGGCGTTTGCTCGCCCTCTTTGCAGAGTGGTGTGGTTGGCTGGACGCTGCCTGACCTTCAGGCCAATATCTATACACAGTGCCACAGAAAGGCCAGCATCATTACGAAGACCTCAGCCAACTGAGCCAATGGCTTTGCTGCCACCAAACAGGCGTTTCATGAATATTACGAAGACAGAAACTAAAAGATTCCCACTCTTTTTGAAATCTATACCGGCATCATCACATCATAGCCAAGTTAAAATCAACCTGACTGCTAACCCTAATCATTCACAACATCCCTTGAAATTCTAAACAAGACTTTGTTGAGAACAATGAAAATGTGTTCCTGGCTTTGGTTGTGTGTATTCGATGCGCCACAGCCCAGCGTCCTGGAGACGCATACAAAGTCTTTCATGTTGTTTCACCACGTCTTCCTCCGTAGTCTACTCCCCAGTCCATGTTAAACCAGGCACAATAACAAGTGTTGAATGCCAACTGGAGAGGGCTCTCGCGTCGAGAACAAGATTACGTTGTGGCTGCGTTGTCCCTACGTTTACTCAGCCGTCCTTGTGTGGGCTTATGTTGATTTGGTGTTTAACAGGAAAGCATTTCAGAGAATAAACGGGTGAGCAAGGCATCCAGGCGCAACGTGAAAGGGGGGTGTGCGAGCCAGAGTGAGGCCTCGGTTAAAATGTTGCTATCGTTCCCAAATCCCACTGTTTGAATTCAGCAGCGGTAGTCTAGCTGCTCATCGCTCCACAGTACTTTACTGGGGCTGGTGAATGAAATGTTACAAAGGCTGTGAGGGGCTGACTTCCATTATATGCTGTGACACAGATTTGGAGGTGTGTCGCGTTCGTGTTCTGCCAACGTGATACGGGCTACGAAGCCGTTTTGAAGTTACTGGCCGAGTCACTGTGTTGGAAGTGAAATTAGTTCACTGACAATCTAACTAGGAAGCAGAACAGGGGACTGCTTCTGAGGGTGCGGGTCTTTGGACAACTGCAAGTTAACTGTTGTAGTCGCGTGTATGAGCGAAAGCAAGCTTTATTGCCTGTCTGTGACCGTGAGCTTACAGACACCACTTTTTTCTAAGCCTGTTGAACCCCCCCACACACGTACACACACACAACCCCCTGCTCAGGCTGTATAACCCTATCACTGTCACCACCACCTGCTCCATTCAGTGAATCAACACTCCCTCTGATGTGCAAGCCACCATCTGTCCCTGGCCTCTATCTGTCCCCGGTCATCACCTCTTCCCTGCTAATGTCTCCTCCCACTCTCTGCATTTCCCTCACAGGCATGTGTTCTTCATGCACGTCAAGGAGGATCTTCATAATGGCCACCTGAGGATGTGCTCGGAACAGGCCGAGGAGCTGAGCGCCCTGCTGGCCCAGGCAGAGTTCGGCGACTACAACCAAAACACCGCCAAGTATTGGTATTCGGAGCTGTGTGGGAGCGAACCCTGCCCGGCCACAGTGAACAGGTAAGGAATGTCTGGTGGTTGTCCTGTATCTGGGCTGTGTGTACCGTCTGCTGAGAACATTGACACTTGAGCCAAAATGAAAGGGGTTTGCAGGCTCATATACCTTCGGAATATTAACATCCAAGCTGTCCGACCTGACACCGCCTGGGATTAGTGAACGGGTTGGGGGGGGGGGTTTATTGGAGGGCTATGATATGAAAGTTCAGAAATCTGTCACAGCCAAGTGCCAGATGTTTTGTTAATGATTCATCCAACATCAGTCAGACATCCAACAGTCGGGTGCTTCAAAGAAGAAACATCCCTTTTGCTGGCCCGCTTCTACATATTTAAAATCAGTCCACAAACATACCTTTAATTTCTGGCCGTAATTAAATCGAACACAGACGAGGGTTGCTTTACCCGGACTTGCGTACCAAAGCCGTGCTCCCGTTCCCATGAGTAAACCCTTCAGTGTAACAGTTTCTATATCATTAGCGCCCTAACCTATCATTTGTTCCAAGGTGTAGCTTTGGCCTCTAGTTGCTATGTGCAGCTAACATGACTGTGTAGCGCTGTGGGAATGTGCGATCCGTTACGCTGACGCCGCAGGCAGCAGCCGAGTTTGGAAGCCCCCGGCGATTAAGTTTGTTCGGGCAATTGGAGCAAAGTTCACAGCTCTCTCCCACACATCGGTGGCCGTTAGCAACAATTTAACAGGGAACCACGACAACACGCACCCATGCGCTTCCTCTACAGGGGGCCTCTTCCTCCCAGTCATTCTCACTCAAAGCCTTCTGTTTCTCACCGGCCAAGGTTGGTTTGGACCCCGCATGTCACCCAGCATGAGGTGACGACGGAGAGGGAAAACCTGGCACCATATTCCCCGTAGCTAGTATGCAAAATGGCGCCCTGTTTCCAGTAGGCTCTGGTTCATAGTGCTCTAGAAGGAGAATGGGGAGCCAGTTTGGTTGCGGATGAGATTACACAAAGTTTGTTCTGCCGAGACACGCCTCCTGTGTGTTCTCCAACTGGGCCAAACCTGCCGAGGCACTGAACTGGACACTTAACACAAGGAATTTCATTGCTAGAAAGGTCATTGAGTTCTAGCCAGTCAACTGTCCTAAATATTCTGGAACCACTCGCTGAATCGTACAAAAGACCTGGAATAATGGTATTTAATCTGAATTGTCTGTAAAGGTGGGAGACAAAGTCTGTGACTCCTAGGTGTTGAACGTGATTGTGTCCTTCCATCCCAGCGTAGCCCAGCAGCTCATTGACCGGTTAAGTCAACACTTTGAGAAGCAGGAGTTTGAGTGCTGGCCAAGCTAAACGAGGGACTGTTTGTGCTAGGTCACAGGACATGTCTATTGCTCTGTTTACACACACAGGCACACGTGTGCGCGCTTCCTTTCAAATGCCAATGAGCTTGGTCAACTCTGGCTAATGTGGCCGTACAGCTCTCTTATTGTTAATTATACACCCATATTAGGTTTTGATTCAGCACTGTTGTTAATTTTTTATAACCATTCTCGCTCTGCCTGATCAAGCTTATGTCTCGGGAGGAATACGGAATGCATTTCCGTGCATTGTTTAAGTAATTATGTTTACCATTTACAGCTTCACTCAATTTAAGTTGAGAAACCGCTTTTAAATGGCTGTGAGCCAGCCGAAATGAAATAATTCCAGATTACCCTGCCTGGTTGAAGCAACCATTGCAGGGAAAGATAATTATGGTTTGGACCGTTTAAAACAGCAAAGCTGTCTGTAAAATGGGCAGACTGTTGGGAGTGGACATTATTACATTGTTTTTGCTGCGTGATTAATGTCCGTCAGAACTGAGGGCGTCTAGGATTAGATGAGTAATGGCTGTGCTGTGATGCCCAGTGCGCTAATCCACACAACACAGTGAGGTCAGAGGCCATGCTTAGGTGAGGTCAGAGGCAGTGTCTCACATTACATTATGCTAACTGATTCTCAGATCAGATTATGGGGATCATGATGATAGGATTATGTATGAACCCCCCCCCCCCTCTCCCCCCAACAGGCCTCTTATGGAAATGTTATTTCCCTCCCTCGGGTCTCGTTCTTTTCCTGTTGTCCCAGCTCCTCTCTGCCTCTGGAGTAATGGAGTTCATACACATGTGATGGAGTTCTGATATGTTGCCTGAAATCTGCTGACAGTAGCAGCTGGGACCTAACTGTGTGGCTCCGCTGTCAGCCTGTGGGAGCCCTCACTTCAGATCCTGTGGCCATAAAATTATATATTAATGGAAGACTGTTGTACACCCCTGGCTGGCGACAGGCCTGACTGCGGTTAGGAATACCTCCTACACAAGGTCTAATCCTGACAGGCTGTGACGTTCGACACCAGCCATCTCTTCCGTGTTTTTCAGCTGTGTGCGGATGTGCCTTTCTGTACTACTTTCTCACAGGAAATGACTAACCGAATGTGGACTACTTGAAGCACAGTGGCACCTTGTGTGAACCGGCAGTGACACTGTGATCTCTGTGTCACCCCCCCCCCCCCCTTCCCCACAGTATCATCTCTAAGCACAAGGCTCTGGAGGGTCAGGGCCCGAGCTCTGTGGAGTACCAGGCCCTGCAGCTGGTGTCCAATCTGGAGCACTACGGTGTTGAGTGGCACTGGGCCCGGGACTCAGAGGGACAGAGGCTGGCCATAGGAGTGGGTCCCGAGGGCATCGCTGTCTGCAAGGAGGACTTCAGCCTGGTCAACAGGTACATGACAGGTCTCCGGGACCCTTGAACGGTGCCTTTATTTGGGCCCGATGATAGTTATGCATCTTAAAATACCACCAAATATCTGAAAATAATCTGGAGTAATTGAATAATTTATGACTGTACTTAGTGTAGAATTTCCACTTACATATTTTTGGTAGGCTTTAGCAGGGTTATTAATCAGATCAGTTGCAACTTTTGGCTACATTCAGATATAATTTATTTTTTTCTCTCCTAGGTTTCAGTTTTGATTCTGTTTATTAGTTTCCGTGCCACATTACACAACCTTTATTTAGATATGAATAATTTAAATGTAGGAGTAGTTGTCTCTTTATGAATTCAACTTTGTTTTCCTTGCAGAGATTCTGCACTGCCCATTTGCATAGAATGTTCATGTTAGGTAGTATTTCTGAGATGTCACAATTTACCTGTTTACCATCCAGGACATCTGGCATTAGGATAATGCACACCATTTTTATTGTATTACAGGATTTTATTTTGAAAAAGTACAATTTCCAACTCCCAACTTTTCTTTATCCATCCTAGGATCAGCTATCCCATAATTCAAATAGCCACCCAGTCAGGAAAAAGTGTGTACCTGACCGTGACCAAGGAGACCAGCGACAGTGTGGTTCTGCTATTCAAGCTGATCAGCAACCGGGCTGCCAGCGGACTTTACCGGGCAATCACAGAGACGCATGCTTTCTACAGGTGAGAGGACAAGACGGGCTTGTGGGAACCCAACACACACACACACACACACACACATCCTGTCCATCACAGAGCGCACGTAGCAAGTGATCTGATGTTATTGCATTCAGACTTGATCACATAAGGCACAATTCATCTCTGGGTAATGACTTCTGTCCAAACTTTCTGTTAGGCCTGAATTAGAAGGGCTGTGGAGACACCATAAGCTTTATCACGCTAATGTATCGAAACGTGTTTTTGCACGTCCAGGTAAAGCAGTCTCTGAATAACCCTGTCACTTAGACTCATCTGAATTCCCCCTCAGAATTAATGACTTAAGTGCTCGTAAACCACTTGGCATGAGGTTATAGTGCCGAGAGGGTGGCCAGCCTGTCAACGGTTACACCTCACCAGTCAAAGTCTGCTCAGGTCACAATTTCCGTCCCTGAAGCCGTGCTGTTACCAAAGACTGCTCTGTTTAACCATTTACCGAATGCTTTACTGTTATTGTTCTGCGGTGATAATAATGAAGCCATACGCAGTCCGGGACATGTTTTGGTGTTTAAACTGCTTTGTTCTGTCTGAAAGCACTTTCTGAAAAAATGTCAGTTTATACATTCAGTTAATTTCTGGCGTGTCAGCCTAATCAAAGTTCAAATGGTTGTTGATTAACCACCCCCTGGATAGTTGAGTCATTCGCTTCCCAGATCCTAGGGGTTCTTGGGAAATTTGAATGTAGGCTTGCCACCACAATTTGGGATGTTTGACCCCTGACATTTACGACGACATCCTCCCAGGTGCGACACCGTGACCAACGCGGTGATGATGCAGTACAGCCGGGACTTCAAGGGCCACCTGGCCTCCCTGTTCCTCAACGAGAACGTCAACTTGGGCAAGAAGTACGTCTTCGACATCCGGCGCACCTCCAAGGAGGTCTACGACTACGCCCGCCGGGCGCTCTACAACGCCGGCATCGTGGATCTGGTGGCGCGGGCGGCCGGGGCGGGCGGCGCGGGCACGCCGTCGTTCCGAAGTCCTCTAAGGGGCCCAGGGGAGGGGCTTGGGGAGGACTGCGGGAGCTGCCAGCAGAGCAGGGCGCTGCAGGAGAGGTTACAGAAGCTGAGGGAGGCCTTGCTGTGTATGCTGTGCTGTGAGGAGGAGATCGACGCTGCCTTCTGCCCCTGTGGTCACATGGTCTGCTGTCAGTCTTGCGCCAACCAACTACAGGTAAAGACACGACTTCACTTGATCAAACCTGCAGCCATTCTGTGGTAGAACAGGTGGTTTGGGTAAACTGGAGAAAGCACACTGCCATCGACCACTTTAATAAACCCCCCGCTGTCTCGTTAGGTGGTATTATCTTCCTTTTCTCATCTCACGAGGATTTATGGTCGTTTGGTGTTAAACCGCTGCCGAACGACAGAAACCCATCCGGTCCTTTGTGTCCTTGAAGAAAGGATCAGTTGGAAAGGAAGGAAGCTGTTTGGTTTTGGAACCTGGCCAGCATTTCTGTTAGTCTCGTTAGTGGTGGTCCTTGGCACTCTGGGACTGTAGCTGAGTAATACCATGAGAGGCTGAGCACTCCGATTCAAGGAAAAAGTATGTGTTCTCCTGAGTCACTTTCAGCAGTAACCTCTCTCCTTCATTATGGCTTTTTAAAAAACGATTCAGCGTATTGCTCATGCCTGGGTTCAGCTAACCGGATTGTCCCTCACACTAATCCGCTCAGTGTTTCTCAACTTTGGTTAAACTGCCGTCGCAGATGGTGAATTAGGAGCTGTAGATTAAAGCTGCTGGCAGCAGGCCAGAATATCTGTTCCATTAAATCCACAGGGAAAGGTGTTGTAGGGTTGGTCCCAAATACACTTAGGGAAATAGAACAGTCATTTGATCTAGGTGTCCTGAGTGTTTAAGTAATTGGCTTTTACTTGGCTACAATTTGGCTAAATGTCATTGAAGTGTATTTCCACCACCGGTTGATTTTATTATTCTTTCTATAGTGTGTGTTTTGCCCGACGGTCAGGTCCGTTCTGGAGCCCAGGGTGTGAGGTGGAGAGTCCGGCTTTATTTGCTGTTTAAAACCTCAGATCCAGACCACACTACCGTCCGGGGTGAACCTGGGCTTTTGGCTTAAACGCTGTAAATACAGTTTAAGCGTTGTTTTCCGCTATGCCTGAAACCCTGCTTTTTAAATCTTTGTGAGCTGTTCGTACCAGTGTCAATGCTCCTCGCCCCTGCTTTCCGTCGGCGTCCTGTTTAGCGTTGACCGTTCTGTCCTTTCCCGCCAGTCGTGTCCGGTGTGTCGGTCGGAGGTGGAACATGTGCAGCACGTCTACCTGCCCACCTGCGCCAGCCTGCTGGACCTCAGCATCACCAACACCTCCCACAACGACCACCACAACAGCAGCCCCGGCCCCATCCGCCGGGCCGTGGGGGGGCTGGCGCACACCTGCCGCACCAAGGAGTACTCCGACCACCAGCACGACGCCAACAAGATGTACCAGACCGAGACGTAAAGCCCGCTGCCCCCCTCCACTGCCATCCGGAGGGCTCCTTGGCCTCCTTTTAGGGCCCTTAACAGTAGTGATGCTACATGGGGACTACGATGTCTCTCCGCCGGTTCTGTTGGGCTGCGTGACACTCCTGACGGGTCGTTCCTCCACTCCCGCCCTCAATTGAGGTTTTTAAACCAATGACGGACTAGATTTTCACCCTTCATTTATTGTTTTAGGTTTATTGTGTATTATTGTTATTATTATTGTTGTTAATATTTTTGTATTAATTTAATTGCATCAGTTGACCTGATCGTCGTTAGCGCCTCCAGTTGATTTATTTGCTCGTTTCGAGTTTTGTTGTTGTTTTGGCTTCGTAGCGGCCTACAGGAGGTGAATTCTCTACCAGGCTCGTTACCTGCCATGTTTGTACAATACAAGGACAATGTGTTTTAGGAGGATAGTAGGAGTCCTCGTCATCATTCGGCATGATTGTTTTTATGGTTTGTGTCTTTTTAAGCTTTGAAAGTTTTATGGATTCATGGAGTGAAGTAAATGTTTAGCTTTGTTCCATGGGTTTTCCATGGAAGCAGTATGACACTTGAGTACCACGGTGAGTTTCTGATCACTGAGTGTCTGTCCCAAATTACTGCTCAATCCCAATGTAGTGCATTACTTTATACCTGTTATGTACTTCTCTTCACTATGTAGGGAATAGGATGGCATTTTGGATGTAGGGGCCTGCTTGATTAAAAAAAGCCTGGTATTATTCTATTGATGTGTAGATTGGCACCAGGGCACTGGAACTGAACCAGAACACCAAGAGGGGAAGAGAAATGGATGAATGACACTGGCCTAGTCCTTTCCCAATGGGTCGTATAAAGTAACTGTTGTAATAAAAGACTTGATTCTCACAGAACTCTCAAAGCTCCATCCATTTAAGATTCGTTCCCAGACCTACAGAACCTTCAGAATGAGGCCCCAAAAATAAGATTCTTCTTTGTGTTGTTTTATTATATGTTCTCTGTGATTATTTATTAGTAGGGCTCTAGCCTGGTGCATATCTATTTGTGCTGTCACTAATGCAGACCGTAACATATGGCTATACAGCGCCAACAGCTCGGAGACCAGGTTATATGTTCAGCCTCCACTTGTTTAGTCTGACCAGTGTTTATTTTTTTTAATGCTTCCCCAAAACCTCAGTACTTCTGTTCTTTAACTATTGCGCTCCTTATGGTTTCATTACTAGGGGATACTAGTTGATCTGTCAGTGCAATACTAGCTGCTTTCTTTTTGTTTTGTTTTTACAGTGGAAGAACAGAAACAGAAGGGGGGGGGGGATAATTCACAGGAAAATGTTGATCTACTCTGTCACTTTACCAATGAAGCTTCCTAAGTGTATTATCTATAGGGGTTTGCCTTAATGTAGCAACACGCTCATATCCTAAGTGGCTCCCTGGGTCCTCTATAGTGCACTCCTTTCACCTGAACAGGTGGTCGGGGACCATTTGGGACTTGCCCACAGTGTGTGTTGGTATGCATTCTTTCTTTGCACAGGCTTGATTTTTTTTGAACGATGATGGGAAAAAGAGGAATTTTTTTCTTTATTGCTGGCACCATTTAGTAGTTACAGCAGGGTATTGCTGATTTGCTCTTTTTTTTTTTTTCAAGTAGGATTTGTTTCTGTTTTTTTGAAGCAAAAACTATGCGTGTGTAAATGTAGAAAGATATAACTCAACCTTTTATATTATATTTCTTTGAACAAGAAAAGTATTAATAAAGTTTTTTGTTTTTTTTAAAACATGTCTTGCTGTTTGTATTTTATACTTCATCCGTTTAATTATGGCTTTAACAGTGTTGATTGGAAGTTATCCAGGAGCCTTTACACAGATTTTCCTGTAGGAACATTGTGTTTTCTGTCACTCTTTCTCTCAACACATTTTCCCTCCCAAATCCTAACGGGGACATTCACAGGTAAAGGGTCAAAGGTCAGAAAGTTGTGGTTGAATCATTGGGTGACTGAAGTAGGCCATATGCTCATTGGGTTAAAAGGTAAACCCTGCGTTGGATGTTTTCACTAAACTTCAGTAAATGGGTGATGTGATTTAAGTAAATCCATAAAATTGTCCAGAAATTGATGGGCTGATTATTTTTAACGGACGCACTCAGGGGATTGCACATATGCAATGGAGCAGTCTGTCTCCAGCGCTGATTATTTTGCTTTACTCTAGTGAAAATAGTGTGCAGATGAAAGTGAGGTGACCACAGACCACTTTAAGCTTCAGAATCTGTACTGACTGGCAGGCAACACCAATATTGTTAAAAATGCTTCAAGGACATTAAAAAGAGGTTGGGTTCAGGAAAGCTGAGCTAACTGCTGCTCATCAACAGTTCAACAACTTTCTTCCCTGAAGCTTCGCTGCCTGGCAGTTATGCTAGTGTTTTTATTATTTGGTCTACTGAGGCTGAAAACTGTTTTGAAAAGGGTTGAAAGAAATGCCTAAAACTCGCTGCCTCAAATACTGATCCTGATTGCAAAAAGTGGGCATATTTCTTTTCTGTATTCTTCAGCCAATTCAATGTTGAGTAGTTAAAATTGTGAAAACTAGATATATCTGATTATTACCATCTCTACAGAGGTGGCAGTAAGATTTAGGAACGGCTTCTTTTTTTTTAGAAAGGAATTGGGCAGCCATAGGTTGCATTCAGTAGGCCATTTCTGATCTTCTGTAGGTATTATGACAGTTCTGAGGCTGAGAATATTCACGTAAAAACAAAAAAGTTCCTGCGGTATCATAAACCGTATGAGCGCTCTTGCACACCTGCCACCTGATTTCCAACTATTATAAAACTCAATGATGGATCGTAGATTGGTTTCAATATTCACACACAACTGAGTATATCTGTTGCTGCCCTAAGGTCTTATGTTGAGAACGGAAAAGTAAAGTGTACGGACTTCTTGAAAAAAATAAACTAGCATGTATTCTAAAATAAAATTTACTTTTACGTATTATTTGGAAAGTAAAATATAATGTATGACAGACTGTGAAATAGTAATGTAAGACAATCTGTCTAAGAAAAACACACATCATTCTCTTGTATAGGACCTTAATCCATAATCAATTTATTGTTACACAATGTGACACCATATGTTCCAAGACACTTAAGGGAGCAGTGATAAACAGAACAGGAGTGAGATAGAGAAATAAAGACAGAGGGGGAGGAAGTGATAAGACACAGGAGAGAAAGGAGATTGTAGATTCCACCAGAGAGGAGGAGAGAGGAGAAAAGAGTCCACAAGATAACAATCCTGACGCTGGAGTCATTATCTTAATAACTAGCGCAGTCTGTTCCAACATTCATCTGTGTTGACTCTACAAACTCAAGGTTCTCCTCAGACATTCTCCACTCTCGTGGCTTGGCAGCTAGAGTCTGTGTTTCGAGGGCTCACAAATCCCCATTATATGAATGACAAGACTATGTCATTCCAGCGTTTTGTGATTAACGATGGTTTTAAATATTTTTTTTTTAGAAAAGGTATATATATATATTTTTTTTTTTTTGAGTATAACACCTTCTTTATGGTATGTGAGATCATTGTAGTTTGTGTGCTCATGTTTCTTCTGATGACCCCATGAAACAAATATGAGTTTATTATAAACTGCATGTGTAACTTTACACACAGTAATATTATAGATGTCATAGTGTTTTCACAATGATGACAAGAGCCCTTTTTGATTCCAGTGCAACCCTGAAGACTGCACAGTGCTTTCTCAGAAAGAGAGTGTCATGGACACAGTCGTCTCTTCAGCATTTGTTTCCCTTCATGTCTTTCAGGCCAAAAGACGTCTTACTTACAGGGGTGCTTGCTAAGTCTGCTACAGTGGTTTACACAGCATGGTGTGAAATAGGACACTGGGGAGTAATAGGAGTAAGAATTATTTATAGGAGTTATTTATACACCTTAGAACCCGGCTTAAGAAAGGTGCTTTATTACAGGTGCCGTTACACACTGAAATTCAGATTTATACCAGGAAGCGACTTGCTAACCCCCGCTACTGATAAGGTCCCCTGCTGTTTCTGTGTCTGCTCCACTCTGCCAAACCAGACGCCTCATTGCTCTCATTTCCCGAATAACATTTGTTTCCCCCAACACGTGTTTGTGCCTTCATTACAGATGGATGAGGGAGGGAGATGGTTTTAAAGAGATCTGGTATCTAATAAGGGCTGTTACCAAGACCGATCCTCGACCTCACTTGTTGCTGTTACTCAGTCGTTGGCTCAGGTGTGTTCTGCTTAACGTTGTTCGAGAATTTGTAATGATATATACACAGATCATGTAATGTTGTTGGTTTGCAGACAACCATTTGAAACGGATCCCCCTCCTGACAGCCGCGTCTGTCAGCGATGCACACCAACAACGACAGCCTGCCTCTTCTGTCGACTGTGTTCTGACAGGAAATTGAGTTTGGAGGGAAAAGAGAAAATAGACCTAAGGGACAAAATGTTCTCCGCGCCGAGAATTCCAACCACGTGCTGTGTTCCGCTTTGCTCTCATCAATGTGTCTTTAGTCCAGCTGTTTGTCACTGACCCACTCCCCAGTGGTTACGAGACACACACCGAGACCCTTCTAGGCCCGTCTGGCAGACTCGGTCCCTTCAACATCCTGATGTAGGTTTTCACTGTGTACATTCTGTATGACACAATAGGCGACCTCTTGCTGATTTTTCGGAAGTGATGTGGGTAAAGCCTGAGCACAACCCCGAATCCAAAGACACTTACAGGTGGCTAAAACCCAACCGCTAAATAAAATGAATGTGTATGTGGTGACTGTAAACACTTATACCCAGAAACATCTTCTTTTACAGCAATGCTCTCCCAAGCAATAAGGCTGAACTGATTTGCTTAGGGACCTATAACTCACCTGTATCACAGAAACATGGCACTCACCTGTATTACAGAAACCTATACCTGACCTGTATTACAGAAACATATAACTAATCTGTATTACAGAAAGCTATACCTTACCTGTATTACAGAAACATATAACTAACCTGTATTACAGAAAGCTATACCTGACCTGTATAACAGAAACATATAACTAATCTGTATTACAGAACGCTATACCTTACCTGTATTACAGAAACATATAACTAACCTGTTTTACAGAAAGCTATACCTGACCTGTATTACAGAAACATAAAACTAACCTGTATTACAGAAAGCTATACCTCACCTGTATTACAGAAACCTGTCATTCGCCTGTTTTACAGAGAACTAAAGGCTTAATTCTGCCATGCTGGCAAAGGCTTCAATGGTGTACATTTGTACCACAGACGGACACATTTCTTATCTCTGTCTTGTACTTATATTGCTGCTTTATCAATGCAGGGCAGTCACTGTAACCACATAAATCCTGTTCCCAGACGGGTCTGTTAAAAGCATGGTGCAATGAGACAGTAGTACTGTAAAAAGGGTGAAAGGTCAGATGGTAATTAGTTACATCATGATATAATATGTTAAGTAACTACTTTCGGTTACGTTATCACATTTAAGTCATCACAGTTTTATGTAGAGGGGAGTTTGAGCAAGAGTTAGAAGCTTGAAAATGTGTGTGGAATATCGCTAAACACCATCACACTATCACAGAACGCTGAAGCCGACCAAGGTGGAACAAATATTCTGTAAGCTTTGATATTGTGACACCTTGTGGCCAAAGTAGGATCACAAATTGAAGATAGTAGAGGGTTATCCTAATGTTATATTCCTATGCTCCAAATTTCCCATGGTCATTGGAACAGTAACACATTGTAAAATAGGTAACTCCATGAACAAGCATACTAAAAATTATGTGCCTACCGATATCGGATTTCACATTATATTAGAGGAAAATAATTATCATCTACATAGGTCCAAAACATATTTTCTCAATTCTACCACCATCTAACAATCTCTTCACATTCATATCTCCCTCAGCTCTTTTCTCTCTCTGTCTCTCTCTCTCTCTCTCTCTCTCTCTCTCTCTGCCTCTCTTTGTCTCTCTTTTTCTGTCTCTGGATCTCTGTGTCTCTTTGTCTGCCTCTGTCTCTCTCTGCCTCTCTTTGTCTGCCTCTGTCTCTCTCTGCCTCTCCGTCTCTCTCTCTTTGTCGCTCTCTCTTCCTCTCTCCGTCTCTATCTGTCTCCATCTTTGTCTGTCTCTCCCTTCACTCTCTCTGTATCTCTCTCGTGTTCTCTCCTCGGGTATCGATTTCACTGTCCAGGCAATGCAGGGAGCAGTGCCCCTAGTGGTCAGAGGGTGCTGTCTCCAGTGCTGCAGTGCTGCCCAGCCCCACTGCAGTGTGGCTGCAGGCACGTGTGTGTGTGTGCGCCGCGTGCGATGACAAGATGCGTGTGTGGACAAGCAACGGCCGCCGCTGCTGCCACTCCACCGCAAGACGAGGGAGGGGACAGGCCGTACGGGGAGAGAGAGAGAGAGAGAGAGAACGGCAGAGGCGAGGAGGGAGAGAGGGAAGGGGAAAGGGAAGGAGAGTCCGCGGCCACGCCAAATAAAGCAATGGGGGCCTGTGCCGGAACAGCCCCCTGAACACTATAAATACGCTGTGCTCCTGGAGGTTCGGGTTCGGCGGCTGGGGCTCTGTGAAGACGACAGCAGCAGCCTGCTGCCTAAGAACAGCCTCCTCCCTGGTCCTACAACACTCAGCCCCCGTAGCTGCAACCTCAGGAGCCATGCCTCGCGTGGACGCAGACCTCAAGCTGGACTTCAAGGACGTACTGTTCAGACCTAAGAGGAGCAGTCTGAGGAGCCGGTCTGAGGTAGGCCTGGGCGCAGGGGGGGGGGGGGGGGGGGTGACGGTGGGCGCACGCGTGTGTTTGTGTGAGTGCGTGTGCTTTTTTGCTTAAGTCATGTCAGTATGAACATGTGCAGGAGTTGTATAGGAAAGAGAGGTACTCAGGGTGGCGAATGACCTTGTCATGACGGTTTGAGACAAAGCTTTGTTCTATGCCAAGACGGCCAGCCCGAGGTCAGCCTATGGCACGGCAGCACCGATCACAGGTCCAAAAACACTCATTTCAACCCTGGACCATGTCAGAAGACATCCGGGTTCACGGTGTTGTAAGGTAGGGTGCATCATGAGACAGGAGGACGCTTCTGGGAAAAACAGTTTAAAAATAGCCCTGGAGAGGCCTATGTAGTATCAACGAGAGAACATTCCACACAGAGGGGAGCTACCAGAATAACACACACACACACACACAACCATGCGAGTACACACACTAACAGCACAAGTAGGCATTTATACCTAATCTTAACCTAGCCCTAATGACTAATCCTAAACCTAACTGGTAATGCCTAAACCTAAAAGCAACCCAAATTCTAACATGATGCCCAGTTGAAAGTTTTTCCCTGAAAAGAAACTTCTGTAGAGTACTACACAGTGCAGAACACCATGGGAGTTAACATCTTTCTTTGGCCCATCTGTTTAAAGTCCATTCATTCATCCAGAGCCTGCAGGCCACTCTGCTTTAGTGTTCTGCTGTTTCTCTGGACAGGCTGATTTAGTGTTCTGCTGTTTCTCTGGTCAGGCTGATTTAGTGTTCGGCTGTTTCTCTGGACAGGCTGATTTAGCTTCTCCTGTACACAGTAAGAAACTGTTTACAGACTGATTCAGCTCCCAAAATAAGGGTGCCAGAGATATTGTCTGCCACCCTTTTACTTGCATCAAATATCACAGTGTCATGGGCCTTAAACGTCTTGTTAACATTACATACCATGGAAACATTACATGCCATCTGGAGAGGGTCTTGTATCATGAGATTGCCCATGCTTGGCTACAATCTTGTGTCTGTCCTCAGACAGTTCTGTGGTTTTACACAGTGACACAAAACAGATGAATGAGTCCTTTTCTCTTTTGAAACAGGTTTTAATATTTGTAGGCATATATATAAACACACAAACACACACACACACACACACACACACACACACACACACACACACATATTTACAGTATATATTTAAGCAATAAGGCACAAGGGGCTGTAGTATATACCCAATACACCATGGCTAAGAGCTGTCCACACATTGTTGACACAACATTTGGTGCGGTATATTGGAAATCACTAATTCCCAGATGCCTTTTTGCTCTTATAAACCTTTACAAACACAACTAAAGCAGTAAAAAGTGATGTGATGTCATACCTGTGATATCTGATCTCATATACCACGGCTATCAGCTTATTGGCATTCAGGATTTATATATACTGAATGTAAAACCCGGTTTCCAGGCTGATTTAGGTCCTTGACTTACAGTATAACATGCTGTTTACAGCTGAGCTTGACTTTATCATCACATCTATACAATAGGTTGATTACTGGCTGACATTGGCTGTACAGTCACACACATCTCTGCCTTGGATCTACCGTACAAGTGTCTTACCATCCTGTACTCCAAGTTGTTTCAAAGAAGGTTACCTACAGAGACTTGGTACTGACAAAAGACTGTTTTGTTGCCTTTGACATAAGCATTTAGACAACTTCCAATTCAACAGTGAGATGTGAGTGTTGATAGGGGACATATCACATACTCATAATGGTGAGATCTTCAAACAAGGCTTAGTAATGAATCAGAGGGGAAACGATTGCAGTAGCAGCGGAGGGTTAGCGCTCGGATATGAAAGGAGATGCCAATGTTGATCTATATCATGCAGTACGGCACGATGAAGCGGAGACTCCCTCCCTCTTCTTTTCCCTCCTGAGTCCCACTGCAACATGATGTCACGGGGGGGGGGGTGTGTGACGAGGGTATCAGAGAGGGAGGCCAGGGTCCCCGTCTCTGCTGCTGTTTAATGGGCCTACAGCGATGCTCCCACACGTCCCAGCCTCCCTGCACCCAGCCCTCGAGTCCAGATGATCTACAACTTGTCACTCCTGGGTTGTGGCCACAGTGACGCCAGCCACAGCCATTACTCCCCCGTCAGGGCCGTCGAGATAAAGATCTAGAGGTACAGACACCCAGGAAAACAGGGGGACTAGTGGACATCTAGTCACAGGCAGCGGTAACGGAGGAAAACTCTATAACGTATTGATTTCCTGCTGGGAGGAGTTTCCCTGCAATACCGCAGAGGGGATTGCAGTGTTTCACTCTGACAGGAAACTGATGGGTCATCTTCACCCCGCCCACCGTCATCTTGCTCACCGTCACCCGGACCAACGTCACCCCCCCCGTCCGCCACCCCCCCCGTCCGCCACCCCGCCCATCGTCACCCCACCCCCGTCGCCCTGACCACCGTCAGTTACTGAGTTAGTAGACAGAACTATAAGCAAGACCCAGGCCTCCCTCTCTTTCTTTTACTCTTCCTCTCTCTGTGAGGCCAGTAGGGGGTTGATTACAGAGAGAACAGGGCCCAGTCTCAATAATTCATCAGTCTTTGCCGTTGGTACTGTACCACGTGGAGTCTGGAGTTTCAATAAACGCTCTTTTTGGCCGCATGATAATGACAGCATGATGAACTATGGCCTTTCCTTAAAAGCCCCAGTCAGACCATGTTGGACACAACAGACGTAGTTCAGTTAATCATCTTCTCTCAGCCTTCTTTGTCCTGGGGGCGATTATGCCCTGATTGCATCTGAAAGCATTTTAGATTGAGCCAGCATCTTCTGCATTTTTTGTGTATTGCAATATCCCCAGATCGGCTTTTGGTATGAATGCAGGCCTTAATTGAGATTTCAACTCTAGCAGTGAGCTGACCGATATTTCATTTGAAGCCCAGAAATGCCAAGGCTTCACATGTCCACAGGATGGCACTAAACCTAACCCTCAACAACTGTTGCCCACCTTCAGAACTACAATAAATAGTTTGTAATCTCAGCCTTCTGAAGGGGGTTATGGAGTTATATTTGTAAAAGCCAACCGGCCTTAATGACTAATTGCCTGTATATGCAGCTACAGTAACATCTTTTTGCCTGTAGGTGGACCTGGCAAGGACGTTCACATTCCGCAACTCCAAGCAGACCTACCATGGCATCCCCATCATCGCCGCCAACATGGACACCACCGGCACCTTCGAAATGGCCCGGGTCCTTAGCAAGGTGGGTAAGACACAACCTCGCACTATCATGACTGTACAGTACATGAGACAACCACCACAATCAACCAGAGTCATATTATGTACATTCATAAAAAAGTTAACCTGCAAATTCAGCACGGGTAGGAAAAGTCAAGTGCCTCCTTTTTTTAAAAATCCAATACTGCCTCTCAGACTGACAAGACCAACAGCCTGACAATCTACAGTAACAGTTCGACTGAGTGAAACGTTGACTCTCTCTTCATATCCTCCAGCACACTCTCTTCACAGCTATGCAGAAGCACTACTCACTGGATGACTGGAAGACCTTTGCAGCCAACCACCCAGAATGCTTAGAGGTAGAACAGGAACATTCCATAGACAGCCTTCCTCAATACACACCTTTTACCTGCAGCCTCTGATGTCTGAGCTTTGTTGAGTAATTGTATAACTGCCCTTCAGGGTCAAATACGTGTTTATTTTTATTTGAATTGAATGAACTGATCATGCTGTTGTGTTTTTTCCCTCTAGCACATTGCGGCCAGCTCTGGCAGTGGTAAGGCTGATCTAGAGAGACTGACGGAGATTCTGGAAGCCATTCCTGCCATCAAATACATATGTCTGGACGTGGCCAATGGTTATTCGGAGCATTTTGTGGAGTTCGTCAAAACAGTCAGACAAAAGTTCCCAAACCACACCATCATGGTATTTTCAGACTTCCAACCTCGTAAGATCTGTGATTCAATGCAATGTTCCTTGGATCATAGAGACCGCATTCTCTGCCATGGCTGCGTTACGTCAGCTTAATCAGAAATTACCATCGTATTTTAGTCGCTTTATAGCAACGATTTTATGGGGTCAAAATAAAATGTATTTAAAATGTTATTTTTAATTCTTCATTTATGTACAGTAAAATAAAACACTGTCTGTTTATTTCCTCGAGCCTCTTTTGGCCTTTAAAATGCTCAGTCTGATTGTGTGGGCATTAATCAAATTGAAGATTTTTCAGTACACAGATCTGATTAGCTGATCTACAGCCCATACCATTACCCAGCTATACAGTCATTGGTGTTATTATTACATTCAAATTAGATTTGTGACATCATGTAGTTGGCCAAAAGTAACATCCCACACCCACAGTGTTCAATTTCAAAAAGCTTCTACACAAAAAGGGAATCCTTTGTCATGTAAACCATTTCAGACATGTTCTTTGAACATTATAGTGTGGACATAAAAACGAAAAAACAAAGGCATTGGGTCTTTAAAACCTATTGAGTGTTTTTTTGTTTTCACATTCTGTATATGTTTGTGTGTGTGTCTGTGTGGGTGTGTCTGTGTGGGTGTGTCTGTGTGGGTGTGTCTGTGTGGGTGTGTCGACAGGCTGGCAACGTGGTGACAGGGGAGATGGTGGAAGAGCTTATTCTTGGTGGTGCTGACATCATCAAAGTTGGCATCGGGCCAGGTGGGTGGTCAGCCTGAGTCCCCCCCACGATACCGTTCGGATCTGTTACATCAGTGGTAGCCAACTCCGATCCTCCAATACCTCCATCCAGACATATTTTTGTTGTAGCCCTGGACACGCCCTCCCCATTGAACTCAACATAGCAATAATCAGTGGACAAGCTGTATCAGCTGTGCTTGGCTGGGGCTACAATAAAAATGTGGACTGTTTAGGGTACTCAAGGACCGGAGTTTGGAACTGCTGTGTTAGATGTACACGCGCACACACACACACACACACACACACACACACACACACACACACACACACACACACACACACAGAGTAATGTAGCACAAAGGGGTGATGAGGTGAGGAATCACAGTTTGAACTCTACATGAGCCATGTTGTTCTGTGAAATGTCAGCAGAATAATCAGTGGTCTGTCCGTCTCCAGGGTCAGTGTGCACCACCCGAATCAAGACCGGGGTGGGTTACCCTCAGCTGAGCGCTGTCATCGAGTGTGCAGACTCCGCCCATGGCCTGAAAGGACACATTATCTCAGTAAGGGCACACACATGGACACACATCCTTGTTTTTGTAACTTGTGGGGACCATAAAAACACAATTCCACACTCCCTTGCCCTAATCTTAACCCTAAACCTAACCCTAACCTTAACCTAACCCTAATCTATACCTAACCCTAACCCTAACCCTAACCTCAATTAAGTAACATGTCTGCCTAAACTTTACCTAGATGTAATGCCTTACCTTAACCCTAAACCTAACCAACAATGCCTGGACCTTAAAGAAACCCCAATATTAACTCTAAAGTTAACTGAGTTTGACCCTAAACCTACACCCTGAGCCAGGAAATTGACTTTTGATTCGTGGGGACCAGAAAAATGTCCCCACATGTGACATTGTTCAGGTTTTACTATGGTCATGGGGACACAAGTGATGAAAACAAGAACACACACACACACACACACACACACACTGAGACAGACAATCCTATCTTTTGAGTCACCTCCCAGTTATTTTGAATTGGGGTGGATTCCGAGAATTAAGATGTTAGCATTATTTCTTTCTCTGTTAGTATTGAAAATGGTCCAGGGCGTGACAAAGTATAATCAGTGGAGTTGTTTAAGAGATATGATTCTCTTGTTATTGTGGAAACGGCCATGAAAGACCCATCTAAACTGAGCAATCTCAGCTCCAACACTACAACAACAGGGGGCAGCATTTGTCTTGAAACCAACTACATTACACTCTGTATGAGTTGTTACAAACAAATACAACCACAAGCCATTCAGCAATATAAATATAAACTACATTGCCCGGCATGATTTACTATTAAAAATGCTAATTTATACTGAAATTGCATGCAGTAACTGTAATATAACTCGCTGGAGACATGCTACGACACGTCTGGTTTCTCTATCCCAGGATGGTGGCTGCAGCTGCCCAGGGGACGTGGCTAAAGCCTTTGGTATGTACACCCCCTCACTGACTGACCCATAGCTGTTATCAGTCCAGTGAATGTGAACGGCCATCGATACAACAGGGGCCTTTTCAACAAGGCCCGCCCACGGCTGGTTGCTGATTGGCCTCCCATCCGCGTCCTCAGGCGCAGGGGCGGACTTCGTCATGATGGGCGGCATGCTTGCCGGACACGACCAGTGCCTGGGTGAGGTGGTTGAGAAGGACGGCAAGAAGGTGAAGCTGTTCTACGGGATGAGCTCCGACACCGCCATGAAGAAATACGTAGGGGGTGTGGCTGAGTACAGGTAGGGCTGGCGCAGGAGAATCCGCTCAAACGTATTTTTTATTCTCCCTCCAGCATAGCAACACCGTCATATATTCCTTTCATCCATCGTTGCCATCTCGACATCCCGCCACTCACATACCAAACGTCTCCCCTCTGTAGAGGGCACATTTTGGCCAGTTGTCAGCAGCAAGCTGGCAGTGACGTTCCCCTCTCCCTCCACAGGGCGTCAGAAGGTCGGACGGTGGAGGTCCCCTACCGTGGAGATGTGGAGGACACCATCAGGGATATCTTAGGGGGTCTCCGCTCCACATGTACCTATGTAGGGGCCGCCAAACTCAAGGAGCTCAGTCGCAGAACAACCTTTATCAGAGTCACACAGCAGGCAAGCACCATGTTCCACTAGTCTGACACACACACACACACACACACACTCACAATATATTATACACACATTTGCACACGCACATTAAAAATATGTGTGCGCACAAATTCCAGTTAGTTTAGAAAGTAAAACAAATTAAAAAGTCTTCCTCACTGGAAAGCACTGAATTTCCCAGTCGTTGGACTTAATTCCTCAATGGAGTTAACCCCAGCCCTGCCTACCAACATCATGAAAAAGAAAAATCTCAGGACCTCTGTTGTAACATGCTCTGCACATTTGGTTCTTGTGTAATATTCTGAGTATTACAATCAGAACATGATTTAAAACATTCAGTCTTCTCTGCAGAAATGAAATATGCAAGAGCAAGTTAGGGTTGCTTAGTGAAACCTTGCAGGTCTCTCCATAACCAGAGGATATTACTTAGATGCAGTAATTGCATGTCAGCTTTGGATGTTATAGCCGCTGAATCTCTCTCTAGACTGATTCACTTTATGAAGCCATTGCATAATAGGATGTGTTGTACCTTATTGTAGCTCAATGTAAATGACTACAAATGATCAGGCTTCAGTGCAGTGAGAGGGTTAAAAGAGTTTGCAGTGAGAGGGTTAAAAGAGTTTCTATCTGCTATCTGGTAGTGTCTGCTCCTTTCTGCTTTGTGTCTCTGTAAAAGTGCTCTGGGTGTGGCGGTAAGGGAAGCGCCATCAGGGCAGTGGAATGTCAGGACAGCTGGGTCAACTAAGTGCAGAGCCTTTGACTCACTGTAACGTGGGGTAACATCATTATTTTAATGTAATGTTGGATTAACTCACCACAGCTCTATTACTGTAGTGTTGGGTTAACTCACTACAGCTCTATATTATTGTAATGTTGGGTTAACTCACCACAGCTCTATTACTGTAGTGTTGGGTTAACTCACTACAGCTCTGTATTACTGTAATGTTGGGTTAACTCACTACAGCTCTGTATTACTGTAGTGTTGTGTTAACTCACTACAGCTCTGTATTACTGTAGTGTTGGGTTAACTCACTACAGTTGTGTATTACTCTAATGTTGGTTTAACTCACTACAGCTCTGTATTACTGTAATCTTGGGTTAACTCACTACAGCTCTGTATTACTGTAATGTTGGGTTACCTCACTACACCTCTGTATTACTGTAATAGTGGGTTAACTCACTACAGCTATATTACTGTTGTGTTGGGTTAACTCACTACAGCTCTGTTTTATTTTAGTGTTGGGTTAACTAACTTCATCTCTGTATAACTGTAGTGTTGGGTTAACTCAATGCAGTTCTGTATTACTGTAATGTTGTGTTACATCACTACAGCTCTGTATTACTGTAATGTTGATTTAACTCACTACAGCTCTATTTTACTGTAATGTTTGGTTAACTCACTACAGCTCTGCATTACTGTAATGTTGGGTTAACAAAGTACAGCTCTGTATTACTGTAATGTTGGGTTAACTCACTACAGCTCTGTATTACTGTAATGTTGGGTTAACTCACTACAGCTCTGTATTACTGTAATGTTGGGTTAACTCACTACAGCTCTGTATTACTGTACTGGAACTTTCAGGGATTAAACCCCACTGTAAAACAGCAAACATACTGTTGCCTTTCAGCTGTAATAACAATGGAATGCCCATTATTTAGGCCGATGCCTGTGTTACAGCAACATGCAAGAGAGTAATAAAAGGCAGGTTAGGAAAAAGGAGAGCGGTCTGTGTTGTAAGTAAGGGAGGGTTCAGAGCTGTTGTGTTTGTTCATGCCACATCTGTCGAACACTTGCATGTATTTGAAACTGATGCTGTACGTGCAGTAGTAACTGGGGTCGGACCACATGTTCATCGTAGCCACAGAAGTATGTTGCTCATGAGACATTCAGACTCAGTTTAATTGGTTTAATTGGTTCCATTCTCACCATTCAGGAGTTACACCTCCACCCCCTTGTCATGTCACACTACATGAAAATGTTAATGTTGTCAAGGCCATGATGGGTTGTCACAATTCCATGGCTACAAAAAGACAGCGCTAACATGGCCTATTTCTACACATTGGTGTTGTCATTTCATTCTAAACCTAACCTTACCTTCACATCGCTTCTGTCATCATGCCTAACACAAACCTTATCTGAAGAAAAACAAGCAAATAGTTTTCTGACAATTTAGACTTTGGCCTGTGGCTGTAAAATACGAGTTTGTGGCTATGAAAAGATGAGGCGACAGCCCCAGCAGTCTGAAGCTGAAAGCTCTTCACTCCCAAAACTTTGGCTGCTTCGTGGGAGTGGGTGTAGGTAATGTGAAATAGGAATTTTAAAAGTTACCTTCACAACAAAACAAACATATGCATAATTGTTTGATTCATTATGAGGTTATAATTATTTGTTCGCTTCCATACAATCCCAGTACTTTTTGAGAGATCTTTGCTGAGGCAACCCTCTGCAGTCCTGTGTTGCAGAGCATCATGGGAGTTAACATGTCGGGTCGTTATCCACCAGGCTTCAGGCAGAGGAGGTGAACTACTTTTACCAGTCCGCCAGTGAGATTTACACTGCTTACCTTCCTATCATCCGCTGAATAATGTATTATTACAATGATTTGACCTAGATTTGGATGATGTTTACAATCTTCATAGGCCTTCATCTTTCACTTCGACTGATTAATTAAATTCTATCATTCCGGATGTACAGTAAATACAAAAACGACTGTAACCCTGTGAACGGTGGTTCTCGGGAGATTTGGACAGTGAATTGGTGGTCCGAGGAATGGAAAAGGTTGGAAATTGACCCTCTATCCTACACGTATTTGAAGCGGCTACTGCTGGTGAATGACCGATCTTGTTGACTCTGTGACCCAAGGCTGAAGAGGGTTGACATGTCTTCAAAGATCTCTGAAACAACAAACAGGATGGAAGCATCAGTATGTCTCTGTAAGTGATTCAGGTCTGATTCTAGCTAGCCAATGTAGCAACAGAGAGTTTGTGTTCTCTGCGCCGACACCAACTCAGATGAGTCGACCAGGACTGATGCATAATGATACTCCAGACAGCCACAACTCATTGACAATTTACTGTTTAGTACACAATGTGCCTAGATCTCACAAGAGCATCTACACATAGATGTGTTTGTGTGTTTAGTAGAATTACAATGAGTCAACCAATGTCACACAGTTTTAATGTGAAAATCGAAAGGTCCTCTTTGATGAGAAACATCTAGATAATAGTTTTTCCCGGACATACAACATAATGCATAATTTCACATTTGCTGGCAGAGGAAGGTTATTTCCACATAACCTCTGTAGACCAAACAAGCAACAGATGTCTTGTCTATTGTACATTCCTCACATAGTCACTGAAGAACGCACCTAGAAAATGAGTGCTGCAGAGGATCATTTTTGCTAGCAAACACATTATATGCTGATTGTAATCAAAAGGCCTGTACTTGCAATTGGCACTGTTATTTTATTAATATGTGTATAATGAAACAAAGTTGTACTGGTATACAGACAATTTTCTTTTTTCAGAAAACATATTTGTTCTCAATCTGGATCAAATATTGTTTTATTATTTGTTAAAATAATTAAATAAATTCTAACTAGAAAACCTGCAAGCACCATCAAAGAAAAGAACCATAAAATCCAAGAAACTTGAGACTTGGGTGTATCCTACAAATAGACAAACCAAAATTTGAAAATAGAATTTCAATTGTAACTTTTTTTGATTATTTTTTGTTGTTTTTACATATAAAAAGCTAGTGCAAGTACAATATTTTACACAAATTACAGAGTATGCACACAAATGGAGATAAAATAATAAAGGTTTGATCTTTTCCCAGATAACAGCTCCTATCTATCTAAAGCCTGTATGAACATGTTATGCTTTCATCCATTTCCAACTGAGTAAGGTGCAAAACACTGTCCCTCTCCCAAGATCTTCACTTGACACAGATCATAGACATGGAAAAACTAGATTGGCGTAAGACACTTTCTCACAATGTGCCTGCAACATCTCACAGAAATGTACAATACCCTCAAGATCCTTGATTTAAATGTAACACCATTAGGATTTTCACCATTAGAAGTTTCTACTTGTCAAAGTTACACTTTCAGTGCAAACTTAAACCCCTCATATTCATGGGTGACTCTCCCTATATCCAATATGGCCATATAGCTAACATACATACACCCATTCTTTACTATCACACTGTGACCAATCCGGAGTAACAATGTCTTTTTTGCGCCCAAGATCAAGTGTAAAACAATCCATGTCCTCTCCAAATAGACAACTTAATCTCATAAGGACAATACCAGCTCCACCTGTACACTATGTCCTGGCTATACTGCTTTGTCCAATATTCACACTGGTACTCTAAAATGCACTAGTGTGAATGCACTCTAGACAGTGTGCTAGCATGGACATGGGACCAATTCAGGCCCGGCTTCCGTGCAACATTTTACATAGAACAGACCACTCCTTTCATTGGAATGACCTCCTTGGCTTCTTCCCATAACCTCTCACAATACATATCTGTCTAACTGTTTGGATTCAATCAATGAAATAAAATTAATAATAATTAAAGAACAGCTACAAGAACCAGGAAGTTGTAAATGTGTGCGCAACGAGTGTAATGTAACACCGGTCATTGTCTTTCCTCCTCAACACCAGCTAAGAAATCACACTGTCCAACAAGGGAGTACTGTAAGCAGGGAGTAGTGTGGTGTCACGTGACTAGGCCAACACTAGGCCTAGCAACTCAGCCATACAAACAGAGACGACGTGGGGCTGGTGAGGCTGCATGGACCCCTTCCAGAAAGTCTTGTCTGCTTGGTCAAATGTACTGTACAACCTCTTTGTTTTTCTGTTCACCCCCTCTTTTATGAAACATTCTCTGTTGGGTTGGGGAGTGTGGATGTAGTTTTGTGTGAAATATTATATTACAGATGTACAATATCCTATAGAGCATTCATTGGCAACATAAAAAAAAAAAAACATTGGACATTTATATTTATCAATTTCTTGATGATATCTCAAGGTTTCTTTTCTTAAGAGGTGCGTTCATATAGATCTCAAATACATACACTGACAGTTTGGATTGCTATATAAGACAGTGACTGACACTGGGGTTGGTGGTGATCAACTACAAGCGTCTATACAACATGAATTAGTTGTTGGTTGATTTGCTCTGGCTCTCATCATGTCCAGGTCTGTCCTTGCCTGACTTGCCAGTCCTTGTGTTAGGTGGTTCTCAGTTCTCTGTGACTGGCAGAAGACAATGCCACTGTCTGCAGATGTCAAGCTCGTGTCCAGTTTTACCAGCAGCCAAACCAAAGCTCAACAGAGACCCACTCCCAGACATGTCTTTACCCACAAGGCTGTGTGTTCCGAACAGTAGACAGACAACCTTTACTGACCCGAGCTGACAGACGACCCCTCCCTGGGCATCAGTGTGTAGGGGTCAAAGGTCAGAGAGCACAGAACGGACGTATCTCTGAGTGAGGGTCTATCTGTCTGTCCGCTCTTCATTATAGCATGAAGCAGGATAAATTGTTGCAAGATGACACCGCTTCACTGCAGGAACACAACAACTCGTGACACCTAACTCAGCCACCAAACTGAGAGGACATAGCCATCTCCAGCATTTAACAGTTTAATAATAATAATAATAATAAATAATCAATATAATACAATATATTTAGATATTTATTATATAAATATAATAACTAATAATAGTAATAACCCATATTGAACAGCCCACCAACATTACATTGGGTGAAACTTAACTATGGAGTTAGTGGGTGTGTTTTCTCTGCCTGAGTTGGATATCCAGATGTATGGACATTTATTGACAAGACGTCAAACAACAGTCAAGTTTGAACAAAGGAATCCTGATTGAATTCTGTTCAGTTTAAACACAAAAATGTGACAGAACCTTCTTTTTTCCATAAAAAATGACACAAAAATAAAACAAGAAACAAGAAAAACAACAACGCGTGCCTTTTCTTTTCGATTCGCTGAAACTCACACCAACATTCATTTTATTTGTCAATATGTGCAAGACGTAAATAAGCCAGTAAAAACAGACAACGTCAGCTGTGTGTTCTCCCCCAATGAGGAGGCTTGTCACAAAGTCACATGACACATTCCCTAAACAGACGTCCAATAACGTCTCCTCACAGAGTCAAGTGCTACAAAGGAGACCAACACAAGAAAAATAAAATTTTATAAAGAAATGTAAGGTCTTTTATACTCTAGGATCAAACTGAACAGCAAAATCGGGTGCGTCGATGAAAAAGTTACTTCCTGTTTAGAAACGTGGAACCAGGAAACCGCCTAGTATCTCAACTCGTTGGACCCAAGAACGTGTTGGACACTAGATGAAATAGAGTGAAGAGTGGAAACACTACTTTTTACAAACAGGCCATGTGCAAAAAATTTGATTTGAGCAGTCTCTCTCTCTGTCCTCTGTTTTTATTTCTCTTATATTCTCTGTCTGTACAAACAAAGGTTCTACCTCTCAGAAAGGCCTTGGTCTGAGATGAGGGTTTAAAACAGACCTTTAGGCCAGACCTTTAGGGAAGATCTTTATATCAGACCTTTAGACCAGACCTTTAGACAAGACCTTAAGGGCAGACCTTTAGACAAGACCTTAAGGCCAGACCTTTAGACAAGACCTTAAGGCCAGACCTTTAGACAAGACCTTAAGGCCAGAGCTTTAGGCCAGACCTTTAGACCAGACCTTTCTTCAAGGTTTACAAAGTGCTGAAGCAGTATCAAGTCTACACTGTTAAGTCAACTACTTTAAATGTGCATCTTTATTGGTAGGTTTTACAAAAGTGGTCCCCACTGATATATGAGGTTATAATAACTCTGTCTTTTCTCTCTGTAACTTATAAGGGGTTAGTTATCTTAGAGCTGATAGGAGAAAACACCACACACACACGCACGCACACACACACACACACACACACACAAGCGCGCGCGCACGCTAGTACACATAAAAAACAAAACATCATAAAAAAAAATGCTGGCAGGGACAACCTCATCTCAAGTTTAAACAAGAAAAAGTATCCACAAACATTTCCATATACCTGGATGTATACTAGCCTTTGTTAAACAGACGTGACAACATGCTCACGTGACCACCGACACAATACAGAGCAACCAACCACACTGTGTTGAAGCCAGGAGCACCGAGCACCCAGGTCCTCCTATTCAAACAGGAAAGTGCTTTCATTTTCAGCTGTGACTTGGAAACAGCATAAATTCACCTGGCAGCGTGTAGCCCCAGGCTTAAGAGAGTGGCCTACAACTACCCTATGCCCATCGTCACATTTACATACCAGGACTGACTTAATTGTACAGCGATCATGCCAGCTGCCCGTTTTGCCCATCCACTCCTATTCCCACAATGCAACAAGCCTTACGATAAGCGTGACTCCAAACACGAGTACGGTACGCCCCACCACGCCAGTAGCAACGCCTTCCTCCCCGCTCTCTTTCATGTGTTCTTCTCTTTCTTGCATCACTCTATGATTGAGGTGGTTTTTTTCCTGGACTACAGAATGTAGAGTACTCAGTCTCCAGCTTCGTTCTGGTCTGACCGCGACGCTGGTTCACCGACAATGCATTCCATTTGCCAAGGTCATACCGGTGGGCCTGTGAGTGCTGCCAAGATTACACTCGACACCCAGGCAATATGTGCACTCACTCAGTCGCCTTTCTCATTCACTCTCCCACAATGCACTGCACTCTACCGAGCCCTAACAGTCTGAGGTGAATAAAACTTGGGACATTTTAGGGGTACAAAAAAGGTGTACAGTACATAGCACAAAGACACGTACAGCACATGGCTAACACGTCGGACATGGAAAATGCTACAAAGACTTGGCACAATAATGGGAGAGACAATCTATACACAAAGACAACTATTGCACATACAGTTGGATTCAAAGAGCAACAGGAATAATGATCCGCATAGACAACAACTGGGACTACCTGGTTTTTCCTGAACTAGAAAGCAAATATCACAAACAGCAGGTTTACAGAGTGAATTTTCCACGAAGCTCTGCTCTTCACTTAATCTGCTCACTACTTTATTTTAACCACGCACAACCTTTCAACTCCAATATAACTTCTCCAACACCCTTATAACTGTTCATAATATTTAAACAACGAGGCATCTCCACATTCGGGGTTGCATTGGGCCTAAGAACCATGCACCATGGGCCTCAGTCAAGCTTTATTGGCCTTATACAATAAAAGCTTAGGTGCCTTAAAGCTAATATAATCTGTTTACCAATGTAATAAGAACATTAAAAAGTGTTTTATATCACACCCATGGCATAGCCTGATATACCACAACTTTTAGCCAATCAACATCTAGGGTTTGAACCATTTGTTTCATAAGGTATTTTATATTATGTGAAATCTGCTGAATTAATTACCCCGGTCCTCTACCGTCTTCCTATGCTGACCACTGGGTTGCTGACCACTCCAGTTAACCTGGCACACTGACTGTGAAGATGACCTCAGCAGACAGGGTGGCTTTGGGTTCCTGTGTGTGCATGTATCCAACAGGTCCGACTTCGCTGAGTCTCTGGGTTCACCTCACTCTCACACAAGCTGTTCCACTGGAAGATGAATGCTGTTACTTAATAAATCTCAAAAAGAAAATAGTGTGTCTGTGTGAGAGCGGAAGGAAATGGTGCTGGAGAAAATAAAAGACAGCTGCACATATAAGGCCTGGCCATCTAGAAGGTAGGTAGCTAGCTAGCAGTTGGTGAGGGCAAACTAACAGGCTGTCTAGAAGGTAGCTAGCTAACAGTTGCTGAGGATAAACTAACTAACAGCCCGTCTTGAAGGTAGCTAGCTAGTGTATCCCAAGTGTAAACCAACAGATCTAGAAGGTAGCTAGCTAGCAGTTGCAGAGGGTAAACGAACAGTCCACCTAGAAGGTAGCTAGCTAGCATTTACTAAGGTAAACTAACTGGCTGCTGAGGTTCTAGAGAGGGTATAAGAGAGGCTGGCTGGCTATGGTTATGTTACGAGTACCTGAACTACGGGTCAGAGGTTAGAGGTCGCTAGCAGGTGTAGCATTTTGCGTATTGTAGTCCATACGTACTGTCTGTCACTGCATATATGATAATCTCCCTGAATTTATTCAATGGCAGGCCGTGCAACTTTAAAAACTTAATTGGAATTAAATGCGCTGAAATGACTAGACTGGTTTGCTAAAGGCTGGCTGAGTTCTTTGAAGGGACTGAGTGAGTCTATACGTGTTTATGTGGGAGCGTCTCTTTATTTTGGTTCTAACATTGAGGGAAACGTTTTTTTTTATTGCAGAGAGCTTCTAGAAGGAATGATTTACATGTTATTGCCAGCCAGTGAGGGCAATGGGGGGAAATGCTTTTTATTAGTTTGGTCTCCAGAGACACAGCTCCCCCTTTCCTATCGCTGGCTGGCCATCAGAGAGAGGTGTGAGAGGAGGACAGCTCTAATGGGTTCTAACATAACACCAATAGTGGAGCCAACCTCCAGCTACTCTCCAGTCCTCCAAATAGTACTGCTGTTGCCTCAACATTCTCTCTCTCTCTCTCTCTCTCTCTCTCTCAAATACAACTATACAAAGGCTGGCTTGATGGTAGATGCTTGTTGTAGCTATAACTATTGCTATAAGAAAGCAGCCCACACACAACTGCCTTGGTGCTTTGCATTTGCACCATAAAAACATTACCTGAAAGGGTTTGGTTGATGAGTGCTGTGTGTGATTTGCTTTAGGTGTTTTGCTGTATTTTCCCATGGTGACAGTTTAGGAGGGGCAAGTCAGTCAGAACAATAATTAATCAGGGCCTCGTTTTGGTTCAATGTGTATGAATAAAAAACCTAAACAAAAGACACACACAGAATGTCACAAAAACACATAAACACACAGACACACACACAAACTACCTCTAGTAGACAAAATCATACAGTGTCATAAAACAAAAAAGGAAAATGCACTGCTGTGGTTTTGATCTGAGAAACCCTGTTTTATTATAAAAAAATAAAGCATTTTCAAACCGTATAAGGGGTGTATACTCCCTCATCCACCACTAGCATCCATCCGTCTAAATGCATTCATCCATCCGAGTAACACATCCATTCATCACCACGCGGCAGCTTCTCCGCCCAGCTGGAGGTAGAAGTTGCTCTTAACCACAGATCTACAGTCAGATTACCATACACCAACTCTGAAGACTAACCATTAGGCAGATGAAGTAGACATCTGAACCGGGATCAGGGGTTAAAAGCCACATCTACAAACGTCTCCTATTCTGACACACCTTCTTCCGCCCCAAAACACACCTAAAAAAAAAGTCAATCCGAGATCTCAACAGGTGTACCTGCTGGTGGCCCAGCGCCAAAACTGACTAACACGCCTCCACAATGCGTCTCAACCAAACCCCCAACATGTGAGCGGGACTTGCCAATGGTGTGAGTGGCAGTGCGACGATCCAAAGAGGAGCAAAGCCGAGTTCGTCATGGGCCAATCAGCAGGTAGCACACTTGTTAAGAAACTGCTACATTTCAGTAAAATGGGGTTTCAGCTCACTGTGTGTGCACGTGGGTGTCTATGTATTTGAGCGCATGTTTGAATGTGTGTATGTGTGTGTGTGTGTGTGTGAACAACCCGGCTGAAAACATATGTCAGAAATGGCATCCTATTCCCTATATAGTGCACTCTTTTGGCCAGTGCACAAACATTTTACAGGTTGCCATAAAAAACATGGTCACACAGTAATGTCCCCAACTGACTACCTCTCCAGATGTGCAAAGTGCAAGATTTTCTTAAGTAGAACTCCAAAAACAGAAAAAAAAGTGGACATTTAACATAGGATATATCATATGTAAATTATATGATATTTTTATACACATATACAAACCCATCCCCCATACACACACATACATACACACACACACACACACACACACAGTACAGCGCACTGAGAACCACCATCGTCTGTGTGTGGTGGTTGGATATCTTGGCTTCTCATGTCATTTATCATCAAGGGGGAATATCTATGCAACAAACGTGTTCGTATATGTAAAACTTATATCAACAAGTAGGAAATACTTACAATCCTGGCCTTTAGAAAGTGCCTGCCTGTGTGTGTACGGCAGTGTGCTTGTGTGGGTGTGTATGTACTTACACATTCATGCGCACTTGCATACATTTGTATATTACAAACATACATTATGTATATATGACACCCTTCAAAAAGGATGTGGTCTGGGTGTCTAGAACTTGCTTTCGGTCTCATCCACAACATTACTGGACATTCCCACATTGCTCATCCCCTCATCCTGCGTTATCCCATTCTCTAAATCGTCTTTTGAATAACTTTTAACCTTTAAAAGTCAGTTGTGACAAAAAAATTATTTTTTTTTGACCACACCCATATTTTGAAGAGCATGTTTTGAGAAAGTGCCTTAACAAAGCTGTGATATCATCCTCTATTGTCCTTTCTTTCTCTTTCCCTCTCCTACCAGGCACTTTCTCCATCACCTGTCACATTCATCCATTTTCAAAGGTTGTGTAACCACATCATTATAACCCTCAAGACATCAGCATGACCCCGTGACATCATCGTGACTCTGACATCATGAATCATGACCCTTTCACCGTTCAAAAGTGCTGTTGCCGCAGAGTTCTACTTACTCCTCAAGTCTAAATAATAAAAACATACAGTACTGTGTTAAAGGAGATTTTCACTATTTTCCAACTTGATGTTAGTTGGCTACTCCCACTGAAAGTAGTGTATGGGCTTAGAGAACCTGGAATCCATTGATACATTGTCTTTAAACAACCATTACAGACTTTATCTAACGTTCATGCTCTACTAGCTACAAAATCTATGTAAGTTATAACAAATTCTCCTTAATTTCATCCCAAATTTGGTTTGTTGTCACTAAATGTAACTGCCCCATTCAAAATCTCGCTTTCAAAGTAGAGAAAAAAAAACTTTAACAACCACAACAACATCAAACAGATTTTTTTTTAAATGCTGATAACCTCATGACCTGACCAATCAGTAGTCTACATTAAGGCTGAGTTGGCAATCAGCAATTTATCTGCTTATGTTAAATAGCCAATCTGCTAACATAAACTGCAATCATTTAGAAGGAAATGTATTTTACTGTAAGCAATTATATGTCACATATCATAGAGATCTTTAAATCGTGGCTAATAGGTTATTAGTGATTGTGTTGATTGATTTTGCTAGAGGTGGTTTAAGTTTGTATTGGCTGTTAAATGAACACAGAACAATGGGTTACGTTTTCTCTTGGCACATAAAACACTTTCAGGATTAGGAGCAATGTAATATTCTCCTTTAATGAAGATATAATAATATTAATATTTTTCTTATCAGCTGGTGAGTGTGACAGGTGTACAAAAGCAAGTGCTTCAATACAACATCCCGTCCCTGCATTCGCTAAACACTCCAATCTGACTCTTTGAGACAATATCCTGTCCCTGCACTCGCTAAACACTCCAATCTGACTCTTTGAGACAATATCCTGTCCCTGCACTCGCTAAAGACTCCAATCTGACACTTTGAGACAACATCCTGCGCCTGTACTCTCTAAAGACTTCAATCTGACTCTCTAGCAGTGTCCTAGTCCCTACATTATGAGTAACCTTTGACCCGGGCCCATAGGGATAGGATATCCATAGGGATAGAGGGTTGGTCAAAAGTAGTGCATCAAGGTGGCCTAGAGGACACAAGTTTGAGTCGCCAAGAATTGGAATTCAGCCCACCGGCCACTGACCCCCTTCACCATCTTTCCAACACTGGTCAGTATCTGTTGGGACTGCCCCTCTACTTAAAAATACCGTTCCAAGACAAGTTGTGGACTGTCTAGGGAATTGTGTGCCTTTTGAAACATGGTTTGGTTCTGTCTACCTCTCACTCTGTTAGAATCCCGGTCATAAACCTGTTCATCATCATCTTCCTCTAAACATGTAGTCACCCCAGTATGACTGCAAACATAAGCATTGTTAGGGTCGAAAGTATTAAAATGAGACATATAACTTAACAACCATGGTTGAAACTCCACCCACCCTACAGTAAGTGAGCCCTGATCTCCAAGTTTTAGACAATCATCCAAACAAATACATCATAATCCACTCACTGGGTGGAAAGAGGGGTTTCAAAGGTGAGAGGGGAAATATTGAGAACAAAACTTAAAAACCTTTCCTTTTCAAGAAAAAAAAAGACTTCACTGTTACCCAAACACAAGAAAGGAGGCAAGTTCCCTCTCTCTGGTGGCACACTGGCGCGGCCTGATGACCTCACCTGGCTGTTCTGGCCCTGCAGGATGACATCACCCAGATAAGTGGTCTAGACGTATGAGTGCCGAGGCATCCTGTGCCCCTTTTTTAGGATTAGATGTGTAGTTCAATTCTTACGTCTGAGACAAATAAAGGAAATACAAAAAACACTATTCTATTTATGAGGTTTAAAATTTCTGACAGTCATTTTTTGCACAGTCTTGAGTCGATCGGAATGGATGACATCATATCAACTCGGTCTGTAACGATGGCAGCATAAGGCATGGATAGTGTTTCCGTCAAGATCTCCTGAACCCTTTAGTTAGTAGTGCCCTGAACCAGGAAGTGACATCACAAATTAAGTAACATCATTCACTGGTCTACGATACAGCATCTTAGTCACACCCTAAGCACTATGGGAAAACGAACTACATTTATAATTAATTTAATTGTCCACCTGCGGCCATCAATTGACCAGAGAGGTATGAAGCAGCGCACTTGTATGCCACACACCAACCAATAAAACATTCATTATACTTCACAAAACCCCTCGCCCAGAGATTTGTGGAACAAACCTAAAGCAATTGCACTGATTACTTGTTATCTAATACCAAAAATAACTATTACAATGTTATTACTAAATTGGACTTAAAGTAAAGTGATAACATGTAAGTACAGGTAATCCAGACAGACATTAAAACAAAAACAAAAATCAAAAACAAATAGTTAAAATAAACATTTCATGAGGGCATTTTTTTCTTGTTTCCATAAAATTCTTCATCTCTCCAATCAATTCCAATATCAATTAACAGTCAATTCTGTCTCCAGCCTTTTCTACTTGCCTATATTGGACCTGCCTTCGATGCTGATTTTAACCTCCTGAGTGATAAAGGATGGTCTGGGCAGGGTCAATGGGGGCTCCTCCTCGCTCTTCTCTACCTTGCGCCCCTCGGGGGCCGACCACCTCCTCTTGCGGCTCACTGGCCTGGCGGTACCACTGCTGGATTCCCAATTTCCACGCTGCCCTCCTTTCAAGCTGGCCCCCCCCCCAACGCCAAACCTCAGTTCCCCATTCTCAGAGGCAATCTGAACACCTCCACCCACCCCAACCACACCTCCGCTCCTCGATCCTCTCTGGCCCACCCCGTTTTCTTGCTCCCCGTGCCTAGCAGACCCTCCTCCAACCCGGGAAGCCCTGGAGGGTTTCAGGGGCCCGTGGATGGAGCCCATGTTGCAGCTGGTGGTGATTTCCATGGCCTGGTTGTGTGTCTGCTGGGCCTTGTTCAGGGAGCCATTTCTCAGGTTCTTCAGGGTGAGGGAGATACAGACGTCCCCCACACAGAGCTTGGTACAGGGCAGTTCCAACAGCTGAGTGGTTCGGTCCGGGGAGCAGGAGGACCAGCCCTGGCCAAACACGAAGAAGGGATACTCCACAAGCACCTCCACACTCACCTGGAGCGACCAAATGGGAGAATGAATGAAAGAGGTTGAGGAGAGAAAAACTGACATCAAACATGAATTGAACATAAAGAAACAACCTCAAAGTAAACTTTATCAAAATGCAACCACTTCCAAACTGGTTCACGTGGCCTGGACCCGATATCATGCTCAGCTTGTTCATCTAAAAGTTATTTTGAACCTTCTACATGGTCTGTGTGTCATCATCCTCACACCCCGACATGGAAAAGGATGTGGGAAAAGTCCCATGTGATTTGAGTTGGCTTTGTAGCTGAGCGTAACGTGAAGGTATGGATGGAGATGGGTGTCAGGCGTAATTGACAGTGGAGGTGGAGATGGTCTAAGAAGTGTTCTTATAAGTGTTCACACAGCAGACTATGAGGCATGTACAATCCTCAAAAACCGCGAACAAAAGGGAAACTGAAAATAGAACTCTATCATATAGCCTGTCAAGTCAACGCGATACAAGTACATTGCAATGTTGTAGATGTAAACATCTCTGGTTATTCACGGTCTGGCCCTTACCTGTAATAATCAAAGTTGCTATTATTTTACCAACATGATAAGTGCTTGTTGAACAAAAGTTTGGGCGTCATGAAGTTATAAAAGGGCTTTCTCACCTGAGCTCGGTGCTCGCCCACAGAGAACTGCACGATGGCAAAGTTGGACGCGTGGTTGCCGTCAATGCGTTCCACGGTAGAAGAGTCTATCTTGAGCTCGCTGCTGATCTCAGCGCTCTGGATGAAGTCCTCTGTCTTCAGGTCCTCCACACGCTTCAGCTCACCGTTCGCCAGCTGGATGATGGAGCCCTTGATGAAGTAGGGGGGCAGCGAGGGGCCCGGGGCGGCCGAGGAAGGGGCGGAGGAGGGGGCGGGCGGAGAGGGCACCACTGGGAGGTGTAGCTGGCCCTGGAGCACCCCCGCCCCAGGCCCGACCGGGTGGGACAGAGGAGGGTACGGTGCCGGGACCTCGAACAGATGCTCCCCCTTGGGGTTGGTGTTGGCTGTGGCGGCGTACGCGTGGGGTAGCGTGGAGGGGAGGGGCTGCGGCTGGCTGGTGGCGGCGAAGTGGGCGGCCTCCAGACTGGTGACCCCGGCCCCGCTGACAGGGATAATGATGGGTTGAGACCCCCCTGGGATGAGCAGATGCTGGGGCAGAGCGGCGTGATACTGCTGCCCCCCGGCGGCCCCAGCCAGGTAGCCGATGATGGGCTGTCCACCCGGGCCGGCCTGGTAGAAACTGGTGGAGAGTTGGCCCAGGGAGAGGGGCGATGCGTCGCTGGCACTGTGCGTGGTCTGGATGACCGTGTGGGTGTGGGGGGACAGGGAGCTCACGGCCGCCTTCAGGCTCTCCACACTGAGCGGCGGGGGAAAGGTGAACGTCGAGGGGGTGGAGGAGGGGGTGCGGGACATAGGTTTACCCAGCTGGAGGCCGCCCTTCTCTGGGTGCGAGGAGGCGGCGGAGGAGGCGGGCAGTTTGTCAGGGCTGTGGTGGTCCGGTCCCCCGTGGCTGTTGGGCACCAGCATGAGAGAGGTCCGTAACCCTGAGGCATCATGGGAGGTGTAGGCCTCATAGTGATGCTGGGAGCTCTGCTGCTGGTGGAGCTGGTGGTGCTGGGAGGAAGAGGCGGTGGAGGAAGTGGAGGGGGTGACTTGGCTTTCCTTCCTCTCATAGCGCCCCCTCTTTTCCAGCTCCCCGTTGTGCAGATCTCTGGACCTGCCCTCCTCTCTCTTCGCCAGGGGCCCCTCGGGGCCCGAATACTGAACCAGCAACGGAGAGCTCCCGCTGAAGGCCAGGGTATGGTGGGAGTCGTGGTGCAGGTGGTGGGTCCCTCCGTGGGGCGAGGAGGCAGTCCGGGGGGCCGCGCCCAGGGGAGAACTGGAGATCGGGACGTAGTGGGGGCCAGAGTCACTCGCAGCCAGGACCGGGGGCAGGGGTTGGGACTGGGGCGGGGGGCGACCTGGACCCACCGAAGGGTCCGGCTTGGAGCACTGGGAGATGATGGTGGTGTTGGGGTAGGTGGAGTCAGCATGGGAGCGCTGGGAAGCGGAGGTGGGCGGAGGGAGGAGCTGGGAGGTGATGTAGCCAGTGTAGGGGCCCGCGTACGGGGAGCTGAACACCTGGAGGCCGGGGGGCAGCTGGGTGTACTGGAGGGAGGAGGGGTAGATAGTGGGGAGGGACGTTGTCACCACTTTCGACTGATGTGATGAGGAGGAGGACGAGGAGGATATGGAGCAGATGGAGGAAGGGACCAGGAAGTCCGTGTGTGTGGTGACGGCGGGGCAGAGCGGTTTGTACTGGGGCCCGTCGGACTCGCTGGGCGTGCCGGCACGCTGCCCACCTCTAATGCCATCCCCGCCGAAGTCTCGATCGTGCGCGCTGTTGTGACCGCTGGCTACGCTGGCAAGCCACGCCAGATTTTCCCCGCGCTGGCTCTCGCTGGTGGGCGCCATCACCAGGGGCCTGTCATCGGCAGTGCTTGCGGGGAAATCTCTCTTCTTGGGCGGCAGACACTCATTGCTTCGCTCCTGGTTGGACTTCATGCTGTGGCGTTTTCTCTCCCTACTTCCTGTTGCATAAACAAACCCGGCTGTCCACTCCACCTACTGTTCTCTTCCTATCTCCCTTGTTCGCGTCTGGGCCTCGATCACTGTCACTCCTGTCTTTGGCTGTCTGTCTCACTTTCTCCCTGTCTCTCTCACTCTGCTGGTCTGGCCTGGTTTTCCTAGTTGACAGCCTTCAGGTACTGGTAATCTGGAGTCTGGCTCCGGGCCACGGGGAGACCGGGGAGGGCTGTCGGAGGAGGTAGAGGAGAGTCTGTCCCGTAGCTCAGCGCCTGTTGGACGTCCGGCTCAGCGGGGAGCAGGGAAGAGCACACCTGCCGTTGCCGTGGGAGCAGCGAGAGTCACACCGGGCGTTGTCGTGGAGAGAGGAAGAGATCCGTCTGTCAGCTTCATGCGGAATCATTTCCCTCCGAGAGCCAGCCTCCTGGACGGCAGTGGGAACCTGGGGAAACGAAGAGACAGTGCACGTGCACGCGCACGCGTTAGAATGACCTCGCAACGACCGCAAGGCAAATTTCACCACACACTGCGCCACCAATGACATTTCCATCCCAGCTGGAGGAAAACAGAAACAGCGGATTGGTTGTGCGCGGGGTTAAACAGAGCACACCGGTTGGCCAGGTGAGCCTTCCATCTGTGTGCCGGGCGGAGATCCCCCGCAGAGAGAGAGAGAGAGAGGAACAGTCAGCAGAAACCTCATCAATAATGGACACACAGTATCTGCGCTCCGACCAGACTGTCTGCAGTTGCTCCCGTGGCCCCCCAGTGAGCAGCGTTGAAACAGCTTAAACGCACGGCGTCTCCAGACGTCCCGGGCACACGCTGAACACCACAGTGGGTCTGGTGTGAACCTTTTGCTCCGCAAGCACATTACAAATGGCACTGACATGCCTCAGACAACCACAACCCCTACTGCTACTATGACGACAACGACTGGGCATGTCGACACAGACAACCATCAGACAGGTCCCAACATGGTGTGTGTGTGTGTGTGTGTGTGTGGAGGGAGGGAGGGAGGGAGGCGGCGGGGTGGGTGTGTGGGTGTGCGTGGGAAAGAGAGTGCTGCAGGCATTAAGCTTTTATGTATTGTTAACTTCCACAAGCTTGTTTGAAGGCTGACACTATAGCCAGCTGAAACACATCAATACTTAAACAGGCACTATAACTGTTGTGTGTGTGTGTGTGTGTGTGTGTGTGTGATTGTATACGGTGTGTGTTGCTATTACTCCCTGAGCTTCATTGATTGACACCGACCTGTGTCTCTGTCTGTTGTGTGTGTGTTTGTACGAGAGAGTGTGTGTGTGTGTGTGTTTTTGTATTTCAAACGTAGGCCAATGATCTATGATGAAAGTATAATAGCACTTGGTGTTAGATGCAAACACACACACACACACAGACACATGCCCACACACACCACACACACACAGACGCACACACACACACACATATACACACAGACCCACACACAGACATTTGACACTTATTCTGATCATCTTTCCTGACTCCTGTTCTGAGTGTCATTGCTGTACTAATCAAGGGGGTGCAAAAAGTTAAATCAAGTTCAAAGTTTATTCATCAAATGCCCTGAATAACTCAGTGTCATTCCGAACAATTACATTTTGTGACATGGCACACGACATCTACGTAGTAAGAATTAAGAAATATGTAAAGCAAAAATATAGCAATAATATGCATAACAATGTGAACTAGCAGCAATTTGAACCAGTGTAGAATGGGGCCCTGAAGGCAGGATCATTGGACCGCCTGCAGCTGCGAGGTTTTTAACTGGCACAAGAAAGAGAGAAAGCATCACTCCTGTACTGGCCTCTCTCCACTGGCTACCTGTTAAATATAGGATTGATTTTAAGGTTCTTTTATTTGTTGTTAAGGCCCTACATGGATCAGCACCCTCCTATATTCAGACCTCCTTAGCCAGCACTCTTCCTCAAGGACCCTTAGGTCTCTGACCTCCTTAGCCAGCACTCTTCCTCAAGGACCCTTAGGTTGTTCAACGAACTGCTTTTGTGTGTTCCGCTGTCACGTTTGAAATTTTAAGGAGATTGCGCCTTTTCTGTTGCTGCTCCAAAGTTGTGGAACAGCCTACCTTTATATATTAGGTCCTCTACAAGTAGCAACATTTTTAAATCCAACCTTAAGACCTTTCTTTTTTCTTTAGCATTTGAGTCTGCAAATGGTTAGGAAGTTCTGTTTATGTTTGTCATGTCCTATGAATATGTTTAGTTGGCAATATGTTTTGGTTGACATAAGTAGTTTTTAAATGTGCTTTATAAATACATTTTACTTTGACTTTGACCTGTAGAATATGTATCACACATAGACGAGTAACAATAAAAATATAAATCTCATTGAATAGGAAGAATAACTACCTTTCTCATGTAGAACGGGAACAGCAGATGAAAGCAAGCTGTTGTTTCTGTCAACATATTATAGAACCCCTTCACCTGTTAATTCAGTCTGTGACTACATCTAGAATAATTACAACACTAGTCAGACGAAGCGCAGTAGCGCTGCATTCGTCTGTCCTTTGTCAGGATTCCCATTGTGACGGTTCATTGTTCCTTTAATAAAGACACTCAATGCAACGTGCTAAGGGGAGAGAGAAGGAGACTGAGAGAGAACGGGGAGCAGACAGAACAGCGTATTGATGAAGGATGAGTGTACACACACAGATCAGTGCAGTGTGTCTCTCCAAAACAGCCATATATCCCACAGAGAGTCGGTCCCTAACCCTTTCATGCTCAGGGCCCCCTCATCCTCTCTCTCTATTCCTCCATCCTTCCTTTCGCTCCTCCTCTTTCTATCCATCCCTCCTATATTCATCCCTGCTCTCCTTCTCTCTGTATACCCCCATCTCTTCCTCTCTATATCCATCCTCTCCTACTTTCTCTATTCCTCCTCTCCTCCTCTTTCTATGGCTCCTCACCTCCTCTCTCTCCCTCCACTCCTCTCTCTCCCTTCACTCCTCTCTCTCCCTCCACTCCTCTCTCTCCCTCCACTCCTCTCTCTCCCTCCACTCCTCTCTCTCCCTCCACTCCTCTCTCTCCCTTCTCTCTTGCTTAATTCTGCAGGATTAGAGATGGAGCTAAATCACTGCACTGTACCTCCCCTGGAGAAAGATAGAGGGAGAGAGGGAGTGGGAGAGAGTGGGAGGGAACGAGGGAGGGAAGGAGCGTGAGAGAGGGAGGGTAGGAGAGAGAGAGAAAAAGGAGGGAGGGAGCAAGCAGCCTCTACTGACCTACATTGGAGAAATAGAGAGTATTAGTTCACTGACAGATTCCTATTCAACATACACACACACACACACACACACACATACAAACTATCCTACACAAATACATACCCAAGTGTGCACACATACAACAAAAAAACACACAAATACACTCACACACACTGACATACAGTAGATAGGGACATTCACATACACAGAAGGCTAAAGCCTCTGCAGAAAAAAACACACTACGAGATTCAATCACAGACACACGGTAACATGACCTCAGTCTCAGCTGAGTCAATCACCAAGGCAACATACTGTAGATGTCCATAGGTCGAGTGAAAGAAAACATCTGCATGTGAAATGAGAGATGAATGTCTATATTTGAAGTGAGGGATAAACGTCTATATGTAAAGAAATCAACGACACCAGAATTATTTCCACGGACCGTTCTCAGTAATAGTTGGGGTTAGGATTCTGTAGGCTCTGATAAGAGGTCTAGCAGTTAGAGAATCTGACCAGTTACTGAAAGGTTACTAGATCAATTTCCCAAGTTGATACGATGGAAAATGTAAACTGCTTACATGGTTTCGACCTCACAACATATGGAGTCAAAGTAAATTACAACTGCCAAAACCGCTAGTCTATTTGCATGTAATAGCGTTTACCGCTGCCCCTACCGGCAGGTTATCAAGTCATATATAGGAGTTTACAACCCACCTGGAGAAATGTTTAATATTGACCTTTATCTCCTCCCTGCACCCCCTTGCTTCCTCCACACTCACAACGCCACAAAAGCCTGAATGCTGTGTCACCTGAATCTAGCTGAGTGCTGCATGGATCCAAACATAGAGAGCTGTGTCTCAGATGACCTGTAACCAAAGCTGCCTGCCTTGTCCTCAATCAGTCTGCATGGACCACACACACACCACACACACACACACAGACACACACACCCACAGGCACACACACACACACACAGACAGAAACACACACACACGCACACACACAGACACACACCCACAGGCACACACACAGACAGAAATACACACACACACAGACACACACAGCCACACACACACACACAGCCTGTCTATTTACAGAGAACAAAATATACATTAATAGCCTACATTCAATCAAATAAAATATGTAGATGACATGCATATATATGTATGCTTTTCTAAAATATGTTCAATGCCCTGTAGAATTATTGGCACCTTTGGTAAAGGTGAGCAAAAAAGTATATAAAGAAATTACATTGTTGGTTATCAGTTTCATCTTGACACTCATAACATGAGACATACAAACTTCAACTGATGTAAAAAATTATACTGAAAACACTTTTCAGAACAATGTTTCAATATTAAGGTCCTGGGTCCGTGCTTGTGCATTCTCCTGTTCAGCTCAGCCCACAGGTTTAATGGAGTTTAGTTCAGGGGACTGGGATGGCCCTTGTAAAAGCTTGATAGTGTGTAAAGTTATTTTTGTGAAGATTTGGAGGAATGTATCACTGTTCTGTTTGAAGATCCAAAATGTTTACCCTTTCAGAAGAGGCAGAAAGACTTTGCTGAAAATGCTTCTTACTTGACAGAGTCTTTGGATGCAAAACAGCCCCACAACATCACACATCTACCACCATACTTCAGAGAGGGGATTAAGTCAACGTCTCCATTACCATCCCTCTTTTTACTCCGAACCCACTTGGGGTCTTTTTACTCCGAACCAACAGCGTCTAAACAGGTGCTGGTGTTTTAGTCCTGATGACAGCAGAGGCTTTATTGCAAGACATTCAAATTTACTGTTTGCATTTAGGTGGCATCTAACTGTAGTTTGGAAGACTTAGAGACCATGAGATTTGGCCAACTTTTTGCAATTCTATATTTGTGATTCATACATATTATTTTTACCTCTGAAACCATCCTCCACATTGTGTGGGCAAAATACACATGCGTTCTCTTTCAGGCCTGTTCATCACAGCTGCAGTTGATTTAAACGTCTCAACTGCCCCACTGATGAAGATGGGTATTTTCAAGTGTGTAGAAATTTGCTTTAATTGCAGCCATTGCCTAATTGATGAAGGTTAACAATATTTGTGTCTTTTATTTGTGTGTTCTCAGACCTTCCACATGGTGGAAGATGATTAATGGAGTTGTGTCAACTCATTTTTATACCCCAGTGAACCAGGAAGTCATGGACGACAACCTAAATGTTCCTAATGACTCATATTAAGTTGACCAAAGAAGTAAATGCAAAATATATATATTTTGCATTTACTTCTTTGGTCAACATAATCTGAGTCATATATATAAATATATATATATATATATATGTATATATATTTCTACTTGATTTTGTTCATAACAATTTTCAGTGGTGTCAACAACTGAGACTGACAGGCATTTTTTGAATGTAAGATGAGGCTGATGAACAACAATACAATTTGTTCCTAGCATTTTTTTGTTAATCTGTCCCAAGGATGACAGTAATTTTAAAGAGCACTATATGTTTTTAGGAATATATCACTATTGTTTTGCAAAGCTAGAATTAAATAAATGTTTTGTTGGTGAAGTGCCTAGCTATAAATGTTTATTTAATTGGAAAACAGATTTGACATGAAATCATAATGCATACAAGTGAATAATAGACATGTAGGCTGTCTCTAGTGACACTGTCTGTTGCTGCCACACTATTAAGATCTTTGCCAGCTCCCACTTCAACTGTCTGGCAATGAGAGCACCAGCAAAGAGAAGCAACAAGACTACGCCCACTGCTTTGGAAAGCCACAGGCCTTGTGGGTAAAATGATAACCCCAATATGAAGGCTGTCTCAAAGACATTAGATTCTTTCTGTAGTACATGGCTTTTTTCACTCTTTTTGTGTCTTCCCAATTCTAGCAAAGGATTGTATCCTAAAGAGCCTATTCAGGCTACAACAGTTTTTGAGACAACAATTTCATTTAAATAACATTTATATAATATGTAAAAACACTTTTCTTTTCCCACTACCAAGGACAAACTCTCACTGTGCCACAGGTACATAAGATGCCTGACCTGGAATGAGTATAAACTCCCAGACTGTTGTTTACCCGGTAACTATGGTGCTCTCCATGCAACCAGGGCTGTTGTTTCTGATGGTAGAGGTTTTCAGGTGCCAATGAGAACCAGACGTCCTATGTCACAGCTGATTCTATACCAATACACATTTAGCAAGACATTGTCTTTAAAACCTCACGGGAGTATCCCTCCGGAAAAGTGACCCACGTTACCTCGGATCGTGACAATTTACATTTTCATTGTGTTTCCGACAACAAATCTGGCAAGAAGTCTTGTTCGTCTAAATCAAACTGTCGTAGTGTAAAACCACTCCCCCAGTTTTGAGTGGAAAGTTAAGTGACATGAAGTTTAGACAACAAAAATGTAAATGATGCTGAAATTCTGTGATGATCGGGTGAAGTCTTCACCCTGCCATTTGACATCCAGATAAGGTAGTCTGTGTTGTCATGAGAGCTAGCATGATTTCCTAAGTTCGCCAACGTTAGCTAAGCCAGCAACTCCAGCCGGACATAGAAACTACATGCGATATAAATATATCTCAGCTGCCTCAGCATTATGGAAGCGTTCATACTAAGCTGGAGGCAGAACTTTACTGAATTCACCTCTAAATATATCACTGCCGCCTCAGCAGTACAGCAGTGTTCTTCCGAACTGGAGGCAGGAATGTACTGAATTCTCCTCTAGGTTGGTATGTTGGTAACCTAGTCCATCAAAAACAACGCTATTTGCCAATTTCTGTTTCCTCTCTGTAGGAAAGGCACTGAGACCAGACCAGAGAGAGGCGAGGGAGGTAGAGCAGTGACGGTTGCACAGACTGTACAAGCAGCAGTCCACAGATGAGCACCACGCTCACAAACAGGGAACAAAATGTCAGTTTGGCAGCTTGAAACACCAGACTCTTTGGCCAATCAAAGTATCCAGAGGGGTGTGAAAACACAACTTCTAGGAACAAAGTTGATTAACTGGCAAGGCTGAACGTAAAATACGATGTAAGGGGCGTGTCAAGAGACATTCCTTCAACCGGAGTAACAGAACACTTTCCACGGAGAGATTTAAAAGGGATGTAATCCTGTAGCATTCAAACGATTTGACCCCACCCCCAAAATGTTCGTTTTTTTTATGAATAATTCCTGCTGCCCACAACCTTTTGACCTGAATTCCTTTCTATTTCATACGAACGGGTGGGGCAAAGGCTAACATTTGAGAAGGGTGATTACCCTTTAAAAGACACCGTTTAAGTATACACATTCATTGCAATAATGTGATTTAATATCAATGTAGGTCTGTCTTTGTGTTGCACTGAACTACTAATGTTCTGTATTATGTCATGTTTGATGTTTTGTGAGGATTAAAAGAACACTAGCTGCTTTTGGCAGTAGTTGATGGGGATCCTAAAGATATTCAACAGACAAAAATAAAACAAGAACAAGCGGAGAAAACACAAATAATATAAATAGATTGCCTATAGAAAGTCTCCACCTCCTTCACATCTTGTCACGTTTTTCATAATTTCATTTTGACTTGTTTCTACTCACACGGAACTAAATGCATGAAGCTCTGAGGCACTGACAGGACACAATCTATGAAATCCTGTCAAGTCTGTAGACTTTCTATAGACACTGTATGTTGTCACAGAGAGGAGAAAGCTGGCGTGCCAATATAGACCTCTATATGCGTTGTAAGGTCTGTTGAAAACGTGTATGAATACAGTTGACATAAAGGGTGCGTGTGTATGTGTGTACTAACCTCTCCCCGTCCAGCCCTCAAAGGAATAACTACAGCGTGATACATTATCTCAGGGCTATATTTAGTTGGAGATCTCCAGCTTGTGTAGTATGGTGACTGTCTTACTCCTCCCTCCCTCCCTCTCTATCTCACTGCATCCCTCTCTCCAACCCTACCTCCATCTTCTCCCCCTCCTTCTCCTCTCTCTCCCCTTCCTGTGAAAGTGTGTCTCTTTAAAGGCAAAGCAGGCGGGGAGCCCAAACACGCCAGCCACTAGCTTCACTAGAGCCTAGAGCTCCTTTCTCCTCTCCCCTGATTACACCCCCCCCCCCCCCACCTCGCACACACACACACACACACACCATGTATAATAAAGAGAGAGAGAGGAAAAGAGAGAGAGGGGAGAGAAAGACAGAGTGAGAAGAGAGTAGAGAGAGTAAAGTGTAGGAGGGAGACATAACACAACAGAGTAGCCATCAGAAAACAAGCACTTAAACAGAGTTGCATGACTTGCACTTTCTACACCCCTCACGCAGGGGACAGTCACCACGCTAGTTAAGAGAGAGAGGGAGAGAGAGGGGGAGAGAGGGGGAGAGAGAGATGTGTAGGAGTGGAGAGGAAGAAAAGAAGACAGGTACGACATGGATAGGACGGCTCAGACAACTCACAGCACAGTAGAATACAGGACGGCATAAAGCACATAGGGAACAAGCATAGTAGAAGACAGACAGACAACAGACAGACAACAGACAGGCGACAGACAGGCGACAGACAGGCGACAGACAGGCGACAGATAGGCGACAGACGTGGGGTGTAAAAGCAAGGAGTCAAGTGGCTTACCAGTGTGTTCGGAGTTGTTCTCTGCTGCATGCTACCAGCCTGCCTCTCTCTCGCTCTCTCTCTCTCTCTCTCTCTCTCTCTCTCTCTATCTTACACACTCCCCCTCTCTTACAAAACACGCCAGAGGCAAGCTGTGTCTCTCCGTCTCTCTCCTTTTCTCCTCACCCAGAGCGAAGCGGAAAATCCCAAACAGAGTCCTGTTAGAGTGAGGTGTGCCGCGTGTCCTGGCCCCTGCCTCCATCCACCTGCCTCCATCCACCTGCCTCCGTCCACCCTCTCTACCTTTACTCCATGACAGCTGACAGGAAGTTCCCCCTCTGCCCCTGCTGCCTCACGGGCGTGCACAACGAACACACTCACACACACACACACACACTGTGAGTGAGAGAGAGGGAGGGAGCCCTGCACGCAGCGCAGGCAACGTGTGTTATGCAAGCGCTACAGAGAGAGAGAGCCGGAGGACAGATCTCTTCTACACACACACACACACACACACATACTAACACACACACACTAACACACACACACTAACACACACACACAAACTGGGCTCCTCCCACGCCTCGCTCCACCAACTTCATCAGGTATTCATTCAAAAAACACACACGCCAGCTGGCACACTGCCCAGATTCACAAAGGAGAAGGGAGGGAGAACCAGGAAGGGAGGTTGACATTCTGAGAAGGGGAGAGCTAGAGAGAGAGAGATGAAGTCAAAGGGAGGAAAAGAGAAGAGGGAGGGACGAACGAGGGATAAAGAGATCTAAAGACATTAGTGAGAGAGAGAGAGTGTATGAGACAGAGAGGACATTGACAGACTGATACACACATCACCTCACAGACACCCACACAGCAAGACATGACCAACGCTATGAGAAGCAACCCCGTGACAGAACAAGCCCATCGCCAATACTCACAGATATCATAAAACTACAGGCCCTCAGAGAACACAGTCAAAAGTGTCATGAAGCCATTTCGATGACCTCAGGCACTACCGCTGACGAGCCCAGCACAGCCTCCCTCCACCACTAGAGGGCGTAGTGGCTCCTCTCCTCCCCACAGTCAGAATGACTGGTACGATGGAGCAGCCAGCTTCAGTTGCTGTTGTGTTAGCTGACCTAGATAATGTCGATTTAGAAATAAATACAAAATGTTCCCTTCTGCGGTGAGGAGAGACGAGGGGTGTTTTCAGCAGCACACCACAAACACACTGCTAATGTGTCCCAGTAGACAGGCCGAACCCATGAAGGCCTAAACACAACGCTACTTCCTGTTTGTGTTGGGGTTGACTTCCTGCTTAACGGCTCGGGGGAGTAGGTAGCTAAAACAGAGTCGTGCTTAAAGTTCAACCAGTGCTGCACGCTCCAATTAGGAGTGACGGTGGTAAAACTGAAATGAGTCTCATCAATAGGCACATAGTTAACTGTCACATTAGGTATGAGGTCTTATTTCAACAATACATTATGACATCGCTAGGAGCTCTACGGCAAACAGGTGACGGAGCAGAGCACTCGAGTCAATACAATTCGGAGTCAATAGTCTCTGTGGGTGGTTTGTTAAAGTCAATCTGCAGTGAACTCAACTCAACTCACTCCTACAGCCCCTGCAAGGCCACGAAGGCTTGTTTGTTGCCGTAGCAGCAAATTAGCTACGCTCAGGGTTTCCGGCCCTTTAAGATAATTACATTTGTTTGTGTTGCTTATTTAGAAATGGTTCAGTCACCTGAGAGGAAGAGGAGAAGGGAGTGGGGGAGAGTGGGGGGAGAGTGGAGGAGAGCGGATGAGAGGAAGAGAGAGGGGGAGTCGAAAAGAGACAAAGGAGTAGAGGAAGAAGGAGGGGTTGGAGAGGAGGTGGTGAGTAGACAGAGTGAAGAAAAGATCATGCAAATAAATCAAAAGGCGTATCACAAATCAGCTGCTGTTCTGACTTTCTCCCTCACTCCCTCTCCTTGGCTTTTCTCCCTCACCCCCTCTCCTTGGCTTTTCTCTCTCTCCCTGCACCTATATCCTATGTGTGTGTGTATGTGGGAACACATGTGGAGGTCACATGACTCTGTCAGTCTGTTGAAGCACAAGTGTTTCCAAATGGCCCCCGAAGACCCCCAAACTGAGCCTCAGGTGCCCCACCAGCTCCACGGGGGAGGGGAGGGGGGGAGGTAAAGGTTAGAGCAAGTGTTTTCCCTTCTTTCTTGTTTGTTTCATTCCGTCTTTCTTACCTGTGTTTTCTCCCCCCCTTTGCTTCCCTGTCTCATTGGCAGGCGGGAGAGGAGAGTGTCGTCAGTAGCCAGTCACCAAGGAGACAGATGAAAGGGTCTATATATACATGCAGAGCGCAGCATATCAGAGAGAACCCAGTCCCACTGCAGGCTAGCTTCCACCACGCTCCGCTTGGCCACTAGGGGAGGGGTTGGCACGGCGTCTCCATCTCTGTGACTCCGTTTCTTTTTTTCTTCCTCTGTTAATCGACCTGTCATTCTACTCCCCCATCTCTCTATAACTATCTCTTTCTTTCTTCACCTCTCCCTGTCTCCGTAACTCCACTCGCTACGTGGCTGTTGTCCTTGCCATCCTTCTTCAGTCTTTGTTCTCTCACTCACCCTCAATTTAAGTCCATTTTTGTACGTCCCTTTACAACAATCTTTTCCCCCCAAGTGTTAATCTCCAGAGAAATCCATTCTAAACGTCTGACATGATACGACCCCAGTAAACAGAATGAACTATGAGTCAACTGTTTGACAGAGAAATCATGGAAATAACATTCCCTACATCAACAGGAATGCTCCTTTGATGTGGGGGTTTGTTCTAATGTGTGTGTTTGTGTGTGTTAGTGTGTGTGTGATTGCCTGTGTGTGTCTTGCTCTGGTATTATGCCAGTCTGAGGGGGAAGATGGGAAGCTCAGAGCAAGGTTATAATTGCATAATTGTGAACTAAAACCAAGAGATATTAGATATTAACTAACCAGAATAAAAAATTAAAATAAACACATGTTGGCCCTTATAAATGGAAAGTGTTTTAGACAGTACTACATGTGATTGATCCCTGTGTCCTGCTATTCTCAGGGACTTCTCAGGCCAAGCGAAGTTTGGTGAAATGTGAGTTTATCACAGGGCAGGTTTATAGTTGAACAGTATTACATTACTCCATTTTGGAATGAGACATTTTCTGTGACTGAACTGAGTCTGTTAATAGTCATAAAAACATATTGTGTTTTGGCATCCTTGGTTCTTTGTTTTTGTTACATCTCATGTGACACTTTTTGTCATGTGACACTTTTTCTCCCGTTCAGATAGGAATTGCGGGATTGTTGCTGTACTGATCCCTCTAAAAATTGGGTAATGTTTATATTCACAGCTTATACATATACATGATTATGCTAACGGTTGCACTATGCAAATTTATACTGACATTGTGGTGGACAGGAAATCTGGGCTGCATTGGCTAGCATCAATCCAGGGACGCTGCCTAGTGTTTGCAGCTTCCGTCGGCTAACATTTGTTGGCATGCTAAAATCATGTATAAAGTCTTACCGTTTGGTGTTGCTATTAACAAGCTAGGAACACTGATCGTCTTTTGCGCCTGCATAAACCTTTTACATTACGTTTAGAGACCAGTGTCTTTGATGAACGTACAGTCGTGACAAACAAATGGCTAACTAGTTCTAATATATTATCTGGGCATTAATTGAACTGTATGATTATTATTATTATATTAAACATTAACAGAATTAATATTATTATTAACATTTTTGTAGTTAGTTAATGCTTTTTGAAAGAAGCCAATGAATATAACATTGTCTGTGTGTGTATGGGATCTTGGCTTGAGAACATTTGTAGAATAACTAAGCTGAATGAAACAGCCTGTGACAGTCTCAAGGTAAATGTGTCTTACTACAACTACACAGAGAAAAGAGAGTAAAGCTGCTTAGAATCGACTATTTCTTACCGAAAACTAAAACTAATAAAACTCAAAGAACATTAGAAAACAGTTTAGAAACTAACCAACTGTATAAAAAACTAAAAAAAATTGTTTTTAAAAGAACTGCAAAAATACAAAACTGTAACAACGGTAGCTCAGACAAATACTATGCAGACCCCGCCACAGAGACACACATAACACCAGCTTATCAACATGCAGGCAGGACAGTACTGGCCTGGACAGCTGACATAAAGCCAGACAGTTGTTAAGCTGGAATGAGTCTCAGTCCTTCAGTTATGCCCTTATCACAGACCCTGCTCTGGTGGACTCATGGCACTATGACACTATCCTACTGCTCCCATTCACAAACAGCCTAATCCACCAGAATCCTTACTACTCACAGACAGACAGAGAGACAGCGAGAGTGTGTGTGTGTGTGTGTGTTTGTGTGCGCAGTAGAGGCCAAAGCACCGCTAAACCCTCCACTGCTCTATAATCCCATAGGCTAGAGTACACAAATACACAAGCAAACACACAAAAATACAGACATGCACACACAAGCGTGTGCAATCTGGCACATATCACACACACGTGCACGCGCACACACACAGACATAGACACAAGCAGTCAAAGACTCAACAATCCACTGATAAAGCCTACTGTAGAAACCAAAGAGTGAGGAGAGTCAGGATGCTAACTTCTGCACAACATGTTGTAGACATTGTTACCATGTCTTTTGGTGGTCCAGATTTCCTTCCAAACTCACAGACCCAACATGAACCCAGCACATAGGACTTCAATTTGACAGAATCTTACTGAGGCTAAGTGTGTGTATGTGTGTGTGTGCGGGCGCGTGCACTACTATACTTGTAAGGTCCAGATGTGCTCACCAACGGTAAATCATGACTAGTGGGGAAATTTCGCTGGCCCTCACTTACATTAACAGCTTTTTGTTCAGGCTTGGAGTTAAGGTTAGGGTTAGGATGGCATTTCAGTAGTTAGTATTAGGGTTAGGTTTTGGGGTTAGACATTAGAAAAGATGACATTTGTAATGGAAGTCAATTGTAATCCCTGAAATGTCCTTACAAGTATAGTAAAGAAAGTGAGTTTATGTACTGTATAACATACAGTGCCAAATGCCCCACGCACATGTTATTCATCATGTTATTCATCATGTTATTCATCATGTGGATTGATTTCCTGGCTGTTGGGCCCTGTCCGGGTCCTCCCCCGGGTAGGGCCACAGTGTCACCGGACCCCCCCGTCTCAGTTCCAAGGTGTTACACTGCTATATTATTGTGCTGAGGGATATGAGGAATGCACTTCTAACTTTTCTCAGTCTCCTCCACTTTTAAATTTTAGGAGGAGATGAGGTCCTGGTCCACACCTGCGGAGTACCTGGTTTGGGGGGCCCGTTGCTGTCCCTGTCCTTGTCCACCTGGTCATACTTTTGACCTAGTCTAGAATCAAATAGACTCTGGATTTAGCCCAGAGAAATGTATTTATTATTCCAATTGGACTCTTAATATCTCACCCGGCACAGCCAGAAGAGGACTGGTCACCCTTCTGAGCCTGGGTCCTCTCTAGGTTTCTTCCTAAAATTCGGCCTTCTTAGGGAGTTTTTCCTAGCCACTGAAATCCAACACTACTGTTGTTTGCTCCTTGGGGTTTAAGGCCGGGTGTCTCTGTAAAGCACTTTGTGACAACTGCTGTTGTAAAAAGGGCTCTATAAATACATTTGATTGATTGATTGTTACTCATTATGTATTATTCATTGTGCGTTATTCATCGTGCGTTATTAATTGTGCGTTATTCATCGTGTGTTATTCATCGTGTGAGATCATTAGGCCAAGCTCTTCCTATCACGTAAAGGTGAACAGACCATTAGGCCACAATGGTTGAATATGAAGACCTTAATAGAACCGGCCGACATGACAACCACACATGTAGACTACAGCTGTAACCCTGGCAATATTATGGGCTGTCTGACAGACAGACTTGTAACATTTGGTGGCAAAGTGCGCGTTAGGGAAAAGGGCACTATTTGCAACGCCCTCATGATCTTTTGTTCTTAGCACAGAACCGTGTCGTTAAATTAGCTCACAGGATTATGTTTGTTGGCAACCATGCACCAGTGAACTAGGCTTGCTTGACGAGTACTTTGCTCAAGACCTGAAGATCTGTTTTAGGGCCCAAACAACATGCATTAGGAGTGTGCCCAGCTCCTGAGGGACAGACAGTGCTTTCATCAAACGTATCTAGGTGACCTGGTTGGTTTCAGTGGTGCTCCTGGTTTAGTTTCAATACCTGGTCAGCCACAAATTGGTGTTGTCACTGTATTATAATTTAGCTCAGCTGTCCTTTGTGTGGTCAAACATTACGTACCTTGGATTCTACGAGGAATACTGGGGGACGGGACTCACATTCAAATGTCTATGTGAACAATGAAATGAACGTGGTCATTCAAACTGATCAGACGACAACCATGCACACAGATGTCTGTGTAATGAAACAAGGCCAACAAAGGGAAGTCGGGTCTCCGAACTGCGACAAACACACACACACACATACTCAGATACACACACACACACACACACACATACACACACCCTGTGAGTCGTGAGAGCTTTGAGTGTTTGAAAAGGGGAAGGTAAAAAGCTGGACAAAAGGTATTGTTGGTTAGCAGGAGGTAGATAAGGGCGTTGCTGTGGTGCCGTTGGACAAGAGGCCCACACAACCACCCCCCACCCTGACCCACACCACACACAGACACCAACACAACCACCCCCCACCCTGACCCACACCACACACAGACACCAACACAACCACCCCCCACCCTGACCCACACCACACACAGACACCAACACAACCACCCCCCACCCTGACCCACACCACACACAGACACCAACACAACCACCCCCCACCCTGACCCACACCACACACAGACACCAACACAACCACCCCCCACCCTGACCCACACCACACACAGACACCAACACAACCACCCCCCCACCCCATGCCATACATACAGATACCCACGCAACCACCCCCCACCCCACGCCACACACACAGACACCAACACAACCACCCCCCACCCTGACACACGCCACACACAGACACCCACACCGACACCCCACGCCACACAAAGATACCCACACAACCACCCCCCACCCCACGCCACACACACAGACACCCACACAACCACCCCCCACCCCACGCCACACACACAGACACCCACACAACCACCCACCACCCCACGCCACACACACAGACACCCACACAAAAACACACAATCTGACCTACGCAAGCATTTTTCCATTGTCAACCAAACTGTTAAACCAGTGCATTCAACGTTTGCACTCTTCTGTGACCAAAACATTGTGCTGTGTAAAATTAGTCTTTAACAGGTCTAATCACTGTCAGACCGCACACCGATAACCACTGTTCACATGGTCCACCGCTCTCCTTCCAGCCAAAAACATCTTCTCTGTTCCAAATGGAAACCTAAGCTCTGGTCATAACTAGTGCACAATATGTGAAATGACATTGAGGACACGGCCCTAGGTTTCTCTCCAGCCGTGGCGGCCATTTTATATGTTGTGTGACAAATGAAATAAAACATTTAGACAGGGCTAAGAAACCAGGCAAAAGTATAAACTCTAGGCGACACACACACACACACACAAACACACACACCACCCCCAATCATGGACGGGAGCTCTATAAACAGACTGACATCTGATAGCATGAGAATCAGAGGACCTGGCACTGGGAGAGAGCAGAAAACACACACACGTACAAATACACAAACACAGATATATAAACACACACACACACATACACGTATATACACACATACAAATGAGTAATTGATTGACCCCAAAAATGTGTTCCAAATCAAAATCCCACCCTAACTCTTAATGTAACACTAACCATAACCCCAAACACATAACCTTAACGTTTAACCTAACTCATAAACCTCAATTATCTCAAACTCTAACTTTGAGCCTAAACTGAAACCCAAGCGCTAAAATAAACAATTTCTGCAGTGGCAGTTTAGTGTTCCATGTTGCAGATTTTTTTTTTGTCATTTAGCAGTCACTCATATCCAGAGAGACATACAATAAGTGCATTTTTAAAGAGTTTAGTGAAACAACCACACAGTTTAGAAGTATGTGCATTCAAATTAATAAATTAATTATCGGCAAAGGTCAGTGCTGGAAAGACTGTGCTTTCCTAGCCTCCAAGGGAAACTTGAAAACCATTTTGACAGCATGGATTGGAAACTGCCCCAAAGGGGCGTGACAGCCAAGAGCCCACTGGTGGCTTAACGAAGAGCCTGGGTAGGGATGTAGAGTTTGACCAATGGGTGAAGGTAGAAGTAGAAGCTCCACTTGTTGGTCCAAAGGCATTCGAATTTCGACTAGAAGCCGACTAGAAGAAGAATAGAGTGCGAAAAAGTGGGGTGACATGGTAGCACTTGAGAAGGTTGAACACCAGACCAGACGGTCTACTGGATTCTGAATGAGTCACCGGGGTTTGGGGAACAAAGCTGAGTGTCTTCTGCATAACAGTGATAGGACAGACCATTTGAGGATATGACCGAGCCAAGAGACTTGGTGTACAGACAGAAAAGGAGAGGGCCAAAAAACCAAGCCTTGGGGAACACCAGCAGTAAGAGGCTTCATGGCAAACACCGATCCTCTCCACGTCACCTGGTAGGAGTGGTCTGCCAGATAGGAAACAATGCAAGACTGAGCAGAGTCTGAGACATCTGGCAGTCAACCAGGGGAGACTACAGATGTGGGTACACTCAGAGAGAAGTTCCCCTTCACAGATCCAGTATCAGTTCATCATCCCAGAACCAACAATCCTCCTCTCCCCTTCTAAATGATGAAATAGAGATAGGCAGCTTTTAAAATATTTAACTAACCCTGCACTGGCCTCCGTGCAAATCAGGAGACATCTCTTCACTCTTGACTGAACCCATAGTGGAGAGAGTGAAGAATGGAAGAGAGGGGTGGAATGCAGGGATGGAGGATAGATGGATGGGGGAGAGAGTGAAGGACGGAGAAGAGTGAAGGATGAAGGAGAGACAGAGGGATGGAGGGGAGATGAATGGAGAAGATTGAAGGATGGAGGAGAGATTAAGGGATGGAGGCGAGATGAGGGGCAGAGGAGAGAGTGATGGATGGAGGAGAGATAGAGGGATGGAGGAGAGATAGAGGGATGGAGGAGAGATGAGGGACAGAGGAGAGAGTGATGGGTGGAGGAGAGATTGGGGGATGGAGGAAAGATAGGGGATGGAGGAGAGATTAGGGACAGAGGAGAGAGTGATGGGTGGAGGAGAGATTGGGGGATGGAGGAGATATATGGGATGGAGGGGAGATAGAGGGATGGAGGAGAGATTAATGGAGAGACAAGGGACAGATGAGAGACAGGGACGGAGAAGAAAGTGACTGATGCCGATTATCAAAACATTTACTAAAAGAACGACAAGAGGCTATTAGAAATGAATGTCATCTTGGACAGTGACATCCAGAAGCTATTCATTTGTCAACCAAACTGGTCCACTGTTTGTGAGACAAATGTTCCACTTCTAGATGAGATCAGCAGGGCATGTGTGTGTATGCAGGCAAGAGTGTAGGAGACAGGGAGACATGGGGTTGTGTGTGTGTTTGTGTGTGTACGAAAACCAGTCAGTATCTGGTGTGACCACCATTTGCCTCACGCAGTGCAACACATCTCCTTCGCATAGAGTTGATCAGGTTGTTGATTGTGGCCTGTGGAATGTTGGTCTATTCTTCTTCAATGTCTGTGCGAAGTTGCTGGATATTGGCAGGACCTGGAACACGCTGTCATACACGCCAATCCAGAGGATCCCAAACATGGGATGTTTTCAGCTTCCAGGAATTGTGTACAGATCCTTGCAACATGGGGCCGTGCATTATCATGCTGCAACATGAGGTGATGGTCGTGGATGAATGGCACAACAATGGGCCTCAGGATCTCATCACGGTATTTCTGTGCATTCAAAAAGCCATCAATAAAATCCCCGTGTTCGTTGCCCGCCTGCCCATACCAAACCGATTGTTGCAGCAGCTGTCTGGGTGGCTGGTCTCAGACGATCTTGGAAGTGAAGATGCTGGATGTGGAGGTCCTGGGCTGGTGTGGTTACACGTGCTCTGCGGTTGTGAGGCCGGTTGGATGTACTGCCAAATTCTCTGAAACGCCTTTGGAGACGGCTTATGGTAGAGAAATGAACATTCAATTCACAGGCAACAGCTCTGGGGGACATTCCTGCAGTCAGCATGCCAATTGCACGCTCCCTCAAAACTTGCGACATCTGTGGCATTGTGTTGTGTGATGGAACTGCACATTTTAGAGTGGCCTTTTATTGTGGCCAGCCTAAGGCACAGCTGTGCAATAATCATGCTGTCTAATCAGCATCTTGATATGCCATGCCTGTGAGGTGGATGGATTATCTCAGCAAAGGAGAAGTGCTCACTATCACAGATTTAGGCAGATTTGTGAACAATATTTGACAGAAATATTTGTGTACATAGAGAAAGTCTTAGATCTTTGAGTTCAGCTTATGATAAATGGGGGCAAAAGTGTTATAATTTTGTTCAGTGTATGATTACATGCGGATTTGAAGTCATTACATGGTTACATTGAGAGAAGCTGTGGGGAGAAACAGGGAGGAGGTGGCACAGAGGAGGAGAAGGACTACTGTGAAGTCAGCTAACTTTAATACAATGGCTGTTTTTATAAAACACAGCAGGACAAAGAGTGTGTGCGCGCACACACACCCGCGCGCCAGGCCTGCTGATTGAGACATGAAAGGAAATTCCTCTTCTGTGAAATTCTCTGGGTGGCCTAACTTTCGCAGTTTAAATTAAGACAAGGAGCAGGGAGGATGTTAGCCTTCAGAATAATTCACTGAAACCCACAGAAGATCTGTGTGTGTCTATGTGTGTCTGTGTGTGTGTGTTTGACAATTGTCCAATGGACCAGGCCTGACTATGTGTACCAAGCCAACCCAGTGGTCCTTCAACACACAGTTCCCTGCACCACATCAGGTCCATCAGTCACGTCCTGTAAGCCCACAGTGTTTGTCCCGCAGTGACCTGGTGCTGTCAGGAAATAACCCAGTCATTCCACAACCACCTGCTACTTCACCGTTCCCTTCCCTTAGAGTGACTTAGGGTGTCCAGTGTTCGCTAACAGTTAACGTCCGGAGAGTAACCGGAGATGAAGCGGTCATGCTTGAACAAACTATGTTAAAACACACTTTCCCCTCCTTTGACCTCCTGTCTAAGAGGATCCACTGTTTGCTACAGAAACAAGTGGCAGGAAAGAGAGACTGGTTTATATAATGTACTGAGGAGCAGCAGCTGTACTCAGACAACAGTTCCATGCAGTATTTGATTTTGCACTTTGGGGATCATTCCAATTGTGCTATTGACCCAAGGAAGCCCATGCGATGTTAATCAAGTGCGGCTGAAGCATTTGAAAGAAAACTTATTCGAAACGAATTCTGATAGCAGTCAGGTGGTGTGGATCACTTCTGCCGGGAAAGCACTGACGATGAGGACAAGGAGGAGACTGAGGAGGAAGAGGCGGGAAGACAGAGATGAGGAATTGGAGGTGTAAAATGAGGAACAAGTGCTTAAAATCGGGTACAAGGTCTTAGAGAGCTATTACCAGTTAAAAACCACGGAGACATCATCCTCCTTCCACTGGCAGTTGATTCGAGATTTAGTACATCTGTGTTTGAGTGTATGCTGAGGGAAAGGTCGTCCCACCAGTGAGACGTGGCGCTGTAGACCCACAAGAGGTCATAACGAATCCATGTTTTAAAGAGGTCATAACTAGTCCCTGTTGTCACATTGCAGGGCCATAGGTCAAGCCCAGGGTCCACTAGTACCGTCTCACAGACGAGGCTGCCTGGCCCCTGGCTACACACACGGCCTTAGTGTCAGCATTCTGTCTGTAGAAGCCTCTCTTTTAAGGCAGCCACTACAAAACTCTTCAACTGGCGCAACTCTACTTTCCTGGAAATGTGTGTGTGTGTGTGTGTGCGTGTGTGTGTGCGCGTGTGTGTGTCTGGACACCAGCACTATTCTTGGCTGGACGGGGGAAGTCTTGGCTCCTGAGCGCATGGGAAAAGTGCTCTTGGCAGAGAGAGCCGAGGCATTCCATTATGCTCTCCTTTTAAAGTGTACACGACACACACACACACACACACACGTACTTACACACACACACACACACTCTTAGCTACACAAACACAGACACTTAGACACACACAGTGGTAAGCACTGAGTCGCCTAGTGCTGTGAACTACAGAGCCATTAGGTTTATTAAGGGGTCATCACAGACACATGCTAGCACCGCGTAACCAGTCCCTCATGTCGAAGAACAGGACAGGGTTAGGAAATCTAGCCCCAGGTCCACTAGTACAGGGCTGTGGACACAACTGCCTGGCCATTGTTCCCAGGAAGTCCTTAGTGCTTATAGTTATGTGGTTGTTTTGCTGTTCAACTGAGTAAATGATTTATGCACCTAGTGTCTCTGTGTTGTGCAGACAAGGGTAAAAGGCTGTATGCACACACACACACACACACATGCACACACAAACAAACACAGAGCATCTAAGGTGCAATGAGAAGACCAGAGAGCAAAGCTGCGCTCCTTTTATCAGGATCCTGTGCTGACAGTAGAGCTTAGCACCAAGCTAAGGAACAAACCTTTAGCAAGGGTGTAACCGAACACAGTAAGTTACAGCAGGACATCAGTTACATCCCTCTTATCAGCACTTAAATGGTGGGTTTGGTTCCATTTTGAATAGGTTGCATGTGTCTAACAAAAAAAGTAAAATAAGTCAACACCAGTCTGTGTATATATATATACATAGACATTTCAACATAGTGAAATAAAACCAGGAAATCTCTGCTGACGATGCCTTCCCATTCTTGGGTAATGCAGGCCATTTTCTATCGCCCGACGACCAACAGAACTGGACCGTGGTAAATGAACTCCCAGTGGAACCAAAAGGGGAGTACAGCAGAAGCCCCATGTTAATGTGCCAGTCTGGGACAGTGAGGTAGTAGATGGATCTACCCGCCATGCTTGTGACCAGAGCAGGCTGCAGTACCATATATAAACAGAAGAGGCCGACAATGTTTTGATCCACTCTACAGAAACAATCACAGAACTGCGCGCACACACACACACACACACACACACACATACAGACACACACACAGGCATGCAGAGAGCATCACAAGGAATGTGTAAAAACAGGGAAACACAAAGGTCCATATATGGATGAATGAAGTAGATTATTTCAGGAAATTCATTTCATCAGAGTGCGTCAGGCCTCTACGCAGGGACTGAGATGAATCTAGGAAGAAAACAGAGACAACTCTCCTTGCCTGGTCTGTGTGGCTGTTGCTAGGCAGATTTCCTATTTTCTGTCCTCCAATCAGGGTCCTGGGAACACTGAGAATGGAGTGGGGGGGTGGGGGGGTAGGCAGGCCATACAGCTAGCTGAGGCACACCCACACAGACACGCACACACGGACACACACAAACAAACACAAAAAGACATGCACAGACACACTGTACGAGAGCAACAAGGTCCTACTGTACAGGCTGTAGACTGTCTGACTGGGCTAACTTCAGGTGGATTATCATCACTGTACAAAAAGATGCTAACAGAGGCTGACGGCGTGGCAATTTCTTTTTACAGTTATTTACATTTAAATACTAAAATAAATCATAAGTCACAACAATGTTATAAAACAGCTCACTGTGTCAGATAGACACACACACACACATACACCCACACACACACACATATACACATGCGCACCCACACAAACACACCCAGTAAAAGCTCGCTGTCAGACACAAAATGCTAAAAAGAAAAATAGTGAAGTGAGTCAATCCTCCCCTCGAGACACCAATCCTGAGGCTTGTTGTCCACAGAGGATTGCTCCATAATAACTAGAGCTAACATGTAAGCAGCCCAGTCTCACGCTGGTTCAGTCTCCTCCCTTCAGACATCACAGCGCTGCTGGACGAACGTTACAACGCAGACCTCCACGCACGCTACTTCACCACGCACTGATGAAGCCTGTTCAGTCCCTGACAAGGGAGGTGTCCTACCTCATTCAGCAGAGCTCCGCCAGTCCCTGCTCTGTCAATCAGGGCCCCCGGGCACCACCTGAGGAGACAGGGACAGAAGTGCAGGCAAACGTCAGACAAATGGCGAGGAGATTAACAGGGTTTTGTCAAAGTTGGTGCAAATTTAAATGTTCCCGTTTTCGGTGACAGGCGCCCTTGAATGTACACAAACAGAATTACAGAAATACTACAAAATATGAGCACACACACACACTGACACACGTTATTCAGAGTAGAGACCAGAGTAAAGAGCTGTGATGTATAGAACACAATACACCCTGTGGGACTAATTAGGGATGTTGTGTCATGAGGGACACAGACACACACACACACAGACACAGATAATCTCTCTTCTGCTCTTACTGTAGAATTATTCTACATTGTGTCGTTGCTTGAACTACAGCATCATAATACATCCTCCCAAGACATCTTACTGGACTTACAATGAACCAGGAAGACACTGGGAGGGAGGCAGGGAGGGAGGGAGGCAGGGAGGGAAGGAGGCACAGAAGAGTCTGGTTACTGAGCAATCAGTTATCGTGAATTCCCTTCCGATCTACCATACCCAACCACAACACTCTAACGCACGGTCCTGTCCATTTCAGCAGTTCTCAAACCTTTTATTCTGATTTATTATTTACCTTTATTTGAAGATATGTTTTTGTTTTTACAATGCCTGCCTGCACACATGATGAAACAACACATTTTTCAATATGATAATAGTGAACGTAAAAATACATATAAACAAATACAGCAGCACCGCAAAAACTGCTTTACTATTTTTCTTCATGTAAAACCTCAAGCAAATGTTAATTGCATTCAACCTAAACTAATTTTGCAGTTTATTCCACCTATAAGGGAAAGAAAAGTAAAGGCAGTTTTACCTAATTCCAAAAATACCCTTGGTGTATTTAGTTTTAACCAATCATTTGTTTTGTCCTTTAAGTAAAGGGATAGGTCGCCCACATAACAAAACGGCAGAAGGTTTGACAAGAATCCATGCTTTGGTTTAGTGTTTTGGCACTTTTCCCAAATGCTATCATTTTTGTATTTGTGGCACAAATCCAGTCCATAGACCTAACGTTGGTGCATCATTTGTGCATCACATCAAAAATATCTGAAATTGATTGTGAGGCTCAACAAAGGTCCTTATGGATGATTTGAACATTATGCATTGGTAACATCACTTCAATGTAATCATGGTTTCCATAATATAATTGTATGCATGTCACAGGAGAAATGCTCAAATGTTATCATTTACAAACAATGCCAGTGGAACTAAACCAAAGCACGTATGCCTGTCAAACTTTGTCCATAAACTGCTAAAAGGGTAAGGACAACAATGTACACCCTTTGATCATTTGGGTGAACTATTCCTTTAATTTATTTAACTTGGGAATGAGAGGAGGCCAGACACAGCATCTGTACTGTGGGGGAACGGACCTGAGCTGAATAATTATCAGAATGTTTGGAAGGACTGAGCGATTGAATTATGTCCAGATTTGGGGCCAAACTGAGCGTCTTGTTGACGGATGTCTGGGCAGCTCTAGTCTGTATCTCTGGCTGCTGACCCTTTCTGCTAACATTTACAGATGACAAATCACCCTTCTGTTTCTGGCACCGAGAAACCCACAAAGTTGTCTTCATGGAGAGCATGATGGGCCTCCCTCTGCCAGAATATTTCTCTCCTCATCCTCTTTCTCTCCTTTTCACCCCCTTCTATCTCGTTCTGTCTCTCTCTTTCATGATCCCCCTTGCCTCTCCTCTCTCACACACTCTTTAATACCCATGATAGATTCCCTTTGCCAGTTGGTGTCTGGTAATCTTCAGCCAGTGAGAGCTCTCCTTCTCCCTTTCTCTCTCTTTATTTCTTTGTGATGCTTCCACTCTCTTTCTCCCTCTCTCTCGCTACTCCCCGCCCCCCTTCTCCCTCTCTCTTGCTCTTTCAAGTTCTCTCGCTCTCTCTCTCTCTTTCACTCTCTCTCTCGCTCTGTTTCCTTCTCACTCGGTCACTCCACAAATCCTACAAGCCCACGTCCTTTTTTCTCACCCTCAGTCTAAGGAGGGAGTGCAGAGGAGAGGCACAGTTGTGTATATTTGTGTGTAACTATGTGTATATGTGTGTGTTTGTTTATTTGTGTGTGTGTGTGGGGGTGTATTAGCGTGTGTGCGCGCGCTGTCCCTGGTGTAACAAAAGCCCACTGCTTTACAGACTCATACAAACATATTGATTATTTTTCTCAGTCTGTTATGCCAGACAGACATTCTCTTCCTCTATTATCATAGCTGGCATATGAAACTGGTCCTGTACCAGACAGCACCCCCTGTTGGTTAATGACTAAAGCATTAGAGTTATTCTCCGTGAATACTAGATTGGAGACAGGGTTAGAGTCAACATCAGGCTTACTGACTGAATGGATGACTGACTGACTGACTGACTGGATTACCGACTGACCACGGACTGATTATCAAACAGACTGACTGGCTAACTGACTTACAGATTGATTGACCTGCTAACTGATTGACTGGCTAACTGACTGACTGACTGGCTAATGGACTGACTGACTGGCCAACTAACTTACTGACTAATGACTTAGTTCCATTTGATGAGTCATGTTGCATCTGTTTTCCCGAAGACTCGCTGCAATGTCAAAGTTCCTGTCAATCAAACACCCAGACTAGCAGACCTATAGTGTTGAAAGCAAAACACACTAGCTCCCTTTGGCCCTCCGTAAGAAACGAAGGGGAACTGTCCCATTCTCATACACCTCTTCCACAAGTGTTCTCTGTCAGTCAGTGACTGTGGAAGAGAGCTGTGTTTGAGGCCACAGCTACTTAGTGATGTCACGCACACAGAAACACAACACACACACACAGCTCAGCCCCCCCCCCCCTTCTATTCAGCGCTGCAGGCTGTCTGATCCACTCTGTTTTGCAATTCAATCAGCCACTCAGCCGCTCAACGGCAGTACATCACTATAACACAGCCGCTAATTGGCCCACTCTGATTAGAATAGTGGAGATACTACACACGTATGTGTGTGTGTTTCGTGTAGACAAGATGTGGAGAGAGAAGATGTGTTTGTTTCTTCCACAGCGATAGAGCTTTTCACTTCTCATCCACCCACAATACATCATCTCTGTAGCCCAGTGTCCATACCTTCAAATAAAACAAACACACACTTTTATTTTGAAGGCCTGGGGACCCATGTCTGTAACACTGCATGCCATGACATGTCCCAAAGTCACTGAGCGTCAAGGACTTGGATGTGAGCTAAAAACACCGGTCACAAGACTTAGACACTGTGTCCTGTAATATAGACAAACGGTAGCGGACTGTTTAACTGCAAGTACAGTGTTTAAACAGGCCATCTCAGCTCGAATTTTGTGAAAACAATTTCTTCCCACAAATCCCTCCCACATGTTGTGAACAGAAATAGAAACGTACTTGGATATTTCTTCTTTTTTATGAAAGAGAGTTCAGTCTGTTCAGGCTGTTTGGCTCTTTCCTGGAAGCCCTATATCTTTAAAGGTCATTTAGCTGCAGAAGGCTGAGGGAGATGGACAAAAGAAAGGAAAATAGGGAGAGTGAGGAAGTCAGACGGAGGAAGAGAGTGGAGGGGTGGGGGGAGAAGGAGAGAGGAGAGTGGGAGAAAGACAGAGAGTTATTTAATGTGATGGTAAAAAGCATTTCTCTATCATCGGGGACAGATAGGTTCATGGCTTCCATCCACCGTGAATTACATTTCCTTAGATCCAGCGAGGAGCGAAATAGGAGGAAAATGACTAGGGTTTCATTAAACAATCCCAACATCTCAAAGTGACACATTCGTTCCCATCAAATTCGTGAATTCTTCCAAAGGAACACATGCAGTCTGCCTGAGGCTGAGGCCAGACATCGCTTAGCAAACAAAGGAAAGCAAATTCCGTAGTGACCAAACATAGTAACGGTCAACCACTTTCCCTCAACCCATTACTTCAACAGTTATCATATTAGGTCCACTGAGCTTTCGTAATCAGAATGCACAACTGGCCATTCAATCCCAGGCATTCACACACACAGACACAGACACACACACACACCCATACACACAGGGTATTTATTCTCAGGCATCAGCCACACACCCAGATAATGACCAGCCGATCTAGCTGGCCCTATCCCAGAATGCTTTGGGGCTGACGTAGTGTCTGACAGGTGGTTGAGGCAGAGGAATGCAGTCTGAGCTCTCCACCACTATGGGCTGACAGGGCTAGAGGGAGGCGTGGACGGATGTGGGTTGTGGTGGAGAGAAACACCTTACAGGAACTCCAACCTTACATCTCCACCCAAATATCGGGGGCCAGCTGACACTGGCTCTCAATACACAACTGAGACATCATTCCCTGAGTCGATCCCTCAGTCGTAGGCACTTGTTTTAGGTGGAATGTTTTCTATGTGGGGAGTCTTCATTGCCCAACTCCATTCCAAAACCTGCCCATTCATTTGCTTTAGAGGACAAGAGGGTTCCTTGATCACAGCTCTATTTCATGCTTTATATGATAATACACTGCTAACCTGCATGTAGTGTGCTCTAGGCCTACATAAATCATTTGGATCTACTGTTTGAATGGGAACAGAATAATTGTCAACATGATCTTTACTCTCAGTATTGACTGTATTGAATGACTGAAACAAACCAAAGTGAACAATAACAAGGACTAACCTGTCTAGCCCTAAGGTCTATTAAAGACATTACTATAGTCCATAAACACAGATGGACAGATACAGTAGTCCCTGAACACAGAGACACTCACTGAACACACAGAGATAAACAGGTAGTTGAGTCACCGAAAATAGTTTTCTATCACATCAATTTGCGTAATGTGTGTTGGGAAGTCTTTCCCTCAGCCTCTATCTTAATTTCTCCATCGCTCAGTTTCTCCCTTCCTTTGTCTTGCTGAATTGGGGGCCTTCAGGGGGTGCCCAGTCAATGGAGGAGGGAGAACCGGAGATCTCAGTTGAGCATTTGATCACACAGACCTCTTTTACATGGCATTTTTGAGCATTATGGCCTAGGGGCTGAATGGTGAAGTGTTTAAGGTAATCTGGGGTCCTGACTCTATACAGTATTTTTTAAACTGGAACCTTTCACCCTCTCCTCCTTGAGTCTGCCTAACAGGACAGGTTCCCAAGCCCTGCCCTTCGGACAAACAGGAGTAAGACCACCAGGCTGGACAGGGTAAGATAAGACATACTAAAGCTGAGCATAAAGGGTGCATTTTTTTTAAAACTCAAACCGTAAAAACCGCAAGACAACCAGCCAGACATCCAGGCAGTCAACCAGCCAGCCAATTAGAGCGCAGGACAGCTAGCGTCAGCCAGAAAGGAAGTCAGTCAATTGAACATCTATCCATTGAGAGACCCAACCAAAAAACCAGTCAGCTTGCCAGCCAGTCAACCAACCAGCCAATCAGAGACTTAGCTGGTTTGTCACCCAAACAGCCAGCCAGTGTTCTGTTTTCCGCAGCTTGGCAGCAAGGAAGGTGAGCAGCCCGTGAGTGTTTTTAATGGCTTGATGATTCGCCAGTTAGTATTCTTTTTAGTCTCTTAACCTCTGTGCTTGGCCCTGCGCCTCTCCCCAGCCTGGCAGAGTCACAGCTGCACTCAGGGAATGTACCAGGGCAGGGTGAGGAGGGGTGAAGAGAGAGGAGGCGGGGGTGAGTAGGGTGTGTGTTCTTGAAACCCCATTTTCACAGTCGAACACACACACACACACACATACTTGCAGAAGTGCACATATGTATACACAGACAAACAAACACACACGCATAGTTAGGCCTTATGAAGAAAAAAAAAAGGAATTCCCCCCTGGCCAACTTGGCGAGGTTAGAGAGAAGGTAACCCTCCCTCCCCCACTTTCCCTCACTCCCCCCTCCCTCCCCCCCTCTCTCCCTCTCTCCCTCCCTCCCCATCTCCTCCCCCTCATATATTCCCCTTAGTGTTTCTGCAAGTATGTGTGCTCATAGCAACAGCAGCTTAACACACATAGAGGATGTTAGTGTGGTCACCGAGGCATTCAACAGCCCATAATATCCCCCCTGCCAGGCCCCCAGGGCCACTAAAGGTTCAATGGACTCATCTGGGATGGATGCATCCCCAATGTGGATTTTAGATACAGAACACTTAGAACAGACATGCATAATACACTATGGTATGATAATGACCTACAATGTTAACTTACACTATGGTATGATAATGACATACAATATTAACCTACATTATGGTATGATAATGACCTACTATGGTAACCTACACTATGCTATGATAATAACCTACTATGGTAACCTACAATATGGTATGATAATGACCTACTATGGTAACCTACAATATGGTATGATAATGATCTACTGTGGTAACCCATGATCCCATGGTTTTGGGTCACACTTGATAGAGCTGGCTAAAAAAAGGGGAAGGAACTAACAGATATTTAGCAGACGGTCTATTGATCGTCCCTTAGACAAATTGAATGAGCATTGTGTTCTTTTTGTTTGAGCGCACGGCTGTCTAACCAGTGGGAGTGGGACAACGTTTGGATTGAGCTTGGTTGGGTGTATGTCTAGCGTACGTACGTGATTCACAGGGCAGTCACAAGTCCTTTCTGCTGTGGTCTGGCAGTAAAGCCTATCACTCACTCCCCCGCTGCTTTGCCTAAGTGCACTCTTAAACACACACACCCGCACACACACACACACACACACACACACACACACACACACACACACACACTTCTACTTAGTATGCATGCGGCAGCTCAGCCAAACCCAAGGTCACAGCAGAGAGAGAGTACGAGAGGTAGAGAGAGGAGGGAGAGAGAATGAGAGGGAGAGAGAGGAGGGAGAGAGAATGAGAGGGAGAGAGAGGAGGGAGAGAGAGGAGGGAGAGAGAGGAGGGAGAGAGAGGAGGGAGAGAGAGGAGGGAGAGAGAGGAGGGAGAGAGAATGAGAGGGAGAGAGAGGAGGGAGAGAGAATGAGAGGGAGAGAGAGGAGGGAGAGAGAATGAGAGGGAGAGAGAGGAGGGAGAGAGAGGAGGGAGAGAGAGGAGGGAGAGAGAATGAGAGGGAGAGAGAGGAGGGAGAGAGAGGAGGGAGAGAGAGAATGAGAGGGAGAGGGAGAGAGAATGAGAGGGAGAGAGAATGAGAGAGGGGAGAGAGAGAGATGAGAGGGAGAGAGAATGAGAGAGAGGAGAGAGAGAGAATGAGAGGGAGAGGGAGAGAGAATGAGAGGGAGAGAGAATGAGAGAGAGAGAATGAGAGGTAGAGAGAGGAGGGAGAGAGAGAGGTAGAGAGAGGAGGGAGAGAGAGGAGGGAGAGAGAGAGGGAGAGGGAGAGAGAATGAGAGGGAGAGAGAATGAGAGGGAGGAGAGAGAGAGAGAATGAGAGGTAGAGAGAAGAGGGAGAGAATTAGGGAGAAAAACCTCTTGGTCAAATTAGAACAAAATGCTACTTGGGTCTAGAACATGTCTCAATCTATTCCCAGCTGCATTCCCAGACCTTGGGAACTATTCTGCTTGAGGGAAAAAAACATTCAGGTTTGGGAGGATTACTTGGAAAATGGAATCCATCATTGATTACAGTTACATGATCAGTTAAAAATGTCAGTAATCGTGATCAGTAATGCAATTTTTCGGATTATTCCAAATGACCAATGTAAGTACTCTTGTAGTGTGTCTAGATTATTCTCAGACACACATTCACCATAGTGTTAACATCTCAGATTATATGGTTTCCAAAATATAATAGATATGTTTAATGATATTCTATATGCGAGACAGTCGCGTGATGTTGTCAGTAGATGGTACCAGCCGATGATCTCACCATAATGTGATTCACCACAGTGCAAGAAATGTGGAGCGCAAAAATAACTCATTTAACTTGTGACTGTTAAATGCAACAGATTAAGTGTAAAGGAATTTAAATTGTATTATTCTAAACAGACACTGTCCATCAGGTTCATGATATGTCCATATTTGCAATACCAATATACATAGTTTAGTCAAATGCAGCTTTGATATTACATTTAAGTAATTCCTAGCTGTTTAAATGAATATAAACTAAGCAGGGCTGAGTACAATTACTTGGTTTGTTTAATTTGGCTACCTACACCATTGTATTTACATAATCCCTGTTCCATGTAATCTCTTACTGGCTATCCTGCCTATGATTCCCACAGCCTGAAAGACAGTGATTCCCAAAGTAGATTGATTTCACAGTAAATACAAACCAGTATTATGTAATCTAACCATCATCCATGTACATTTGAGCAATTCTGCTTAGTTTTTCTTCCATAGTTCTGTAGTTACTAACTCATTTGGCATATCTATTACAGTATCTAAAGGCCATTAAAGCCCCATTTATTTATATTTGAATGTGAGAGAGAGAAAGAGAGAATGACATCATTACTACACAAGGCAGGCAGGCAGGCAGACTACTCCTCTCTTATGGCTGATCAATAGAGAAAGACTCTGAGACAGAGAGAGAGACAGAGAGGGAATGAAAGAAGGATGGAGGGGTAGATATAAAGAGAGAAAAAAGGAGAGGTGGAGAGAGAGAGAGAGAGGGAGAGAAAAAAGGGAGTGAGGTGCAGTGAGATAAATAGAGAGAGAGAGAGGTGGTTGCTGTGATTTACGGTGATGAGCTCATCCTCCCAGACAAGGGCCAGACTACTGGAGCCTCCTACTGGGGGTGATGTCAACCCATGGACACCTCACACACACACACACACACACACGTATACACACACATCCACACACAAACACACATTTACACACACACACATATATATATATATATATATATATATACACACATACAAACACATCCACACACATCCACACACATATATACACCCACACACACACATACACACATACACCCACACATGACCTACAATGTATACACATCCACACACGTTTGCACACAAACATTTTCATGTCATCTCATACACACACACAGACATGAACAGAAGGCTATAATAACCCTTATAAAACATTACCATCCCTGGAAGAAGCACTCCTCTATCTACCTCTCCTGCTCACCTCATCTCTCTATCTCTCTCCTCTCTCTCCTCCCACTCTGCTCTGCCTCATTTCAGTGCTGGTGATGGAGAGAGAGCAGGTGATGGAGAGATTGCAGGTGATGGAGAGATAGCAGGTCTCCTGCTTCATTTCCCAGGCCCGTTCTGACACATCAGCCCTGACAAAGAGCTGTAAGGAGATCTGACTACAGTTGGAAAGGGGTGGAGAGGGGAGACAGAGAGAGAGCGAGAGAGAGAGCGAGAGAGAGAGATAGGGAAGAAAGACTGGTGAGTAGATAGGGAGAGAGAGGAGACAACAGGAAGACAGTGAGAGAGGATAGAAAAACACTCATTTAGAGCCAAACTCTCTGGGGTTGACATCTGTACCTGCCAGACGGACAGGAATTCCCACCAATCCTGAGTCAGCTTGTCTAGGTAGACCAACTGTGCCATCTCCTTTCTCCCTGACAGAGAACAGGCTTAGATTACCCTCCTGCTTTTGTGACAGCAGAAATGATCAGCTTTCCAAAACAATGGGGATGTTTATTTTAGAAGTTCACTGTTCAAGGAGCATACCTCTGACAGTCTGTTTTTCTCTGGAGTATTATTCAAGGTGTTCACTTTTCTCACAGCGTATAGTTTTGTCAGTTTACTGACAGTTTATCTCCATTTTCTTTTAGCCATTCACTGCTCTCTCAAAGAATGAAAGTCCAGCCTCGACCTCAACACAAGGAGAAAACCAAAGACTTCCTCATGTCGTTGAGGACACGACTAATGCGGTTCAGCTGACTGTGTTAGCAAGGCACAGGACCCTAATTAAATATCCAGAGACATAAAGAAGTCCAAATGTTTCTCTAAGACTGTGACAAACTATGACAAGAAGCCTTGAACTCCTATTGATGTCTGCCCTAATATGTTCTGCACATTGTAGTAGACACACATACAGACCTGCTAAGCATCTTTCTCTTTCTTCTCTCAGGCTGGTGCACACAAACACACACACACACACACACACACAGACGCACACACACATCTCTGCAGACAACACATAGAAGCACTTTAAAGCATAGAGAAAGAAAGAGAGAGAGGAAGACAAAGATGAAGGGGGAGAGAAAACAACGAGGCGAACACAGCAGAATAACAGACACTAAGTATGGCGTCTTGGGGAGCTAGTGTTCTGCTCTGTTCTGCTCTGTTCTGGCAACTCAATGAGGAAGAGAGAGATAGAGAAATGAAGAAAAAGAGAAAAATAAAGAGAAAAGTCTTCATCAGCCTAAATCTTCAAAGGCTCTGTCAGTACTCCAGTGAGACTCCTCAAAGTACTTTTGGGACATCAGAGCCCTCACACACACACACACACACACACACACACGGCCCCCAACTGGGAGAAACGCCAGGACAAGACCATGCTAGCTCTATTTTCCTCTCCATCTGAGAGTTGGCACACAACAAGCAGGAAGTATTGTTATATAATTGATGCCACACTGGGTGATGAACAGAAAGGCGCACACCTCTACCAGCACAGTCATTTATTATAATCACACCTCTACCTGCACAGTCATTTATTATAATCACACCTCTACCTGCACAGTCATTTATTATAATCACACCTCTACCTGCACAGTCATTTATTATAATCACACCTCTACCTGCACAGTCATTTATTATAATCACACCTCTACCTGCACAGTCATTTATTATAATCACACCTCTATCTGCACAGTAATTTATTATAATCACATCTATACCTGCAATGTCATTTATTATAATCACACCTCTACCTGCAATGTCATTTATTATAATCACATCTCTACCTGCAATGTCATTTATTATAATCACATATCTACATGCACAGTCATTTATTATAATCACACCTCTAACTACACAGTCATTTATTATAATCATATCTCTACCTGCACAGTCATTTATTATAATCACATATCTACCTGCACAGTCATTTATTATAATCACATCTCTACCTGCAAAGTCATGTATTATAATCACATCTTTACCTGCACAGTCATGTATTATAATAACATCTCTACCTGCACAGTCATTTATTATATGTACAGCTGGTTGATTTTTTAAATACCATTTCAAACAACATTTTTGATAAAATGCTAAATAAAATAAACTGTACTATGTTAACTTTTCTCCAGTTTAATTACCCATTCAACCATCAGAATGGAGCACATGTGTATTTATTAATAAAATAGTCAATTGACGATCAGTGAAGTATAAATACTGCTCTGCAGTCCACATAAACCACCAAGCAGCAATGCAGAGAACAAAAGCAATAGTTCAGAATGTCTTAACACAGCTCAAAACGTTCTGCTGAACTTTCTGAGGTTATGTGGCCATAACACAGACAGGGGGCGCAATGTCTGCCACAACCCATAAAACCTTCATTGTAGACCTTCCTCTTAGACCCTCATCGTACCAGTTAAGTGATAAAGCCACAGACCCCGAGTTCCCGAAACACACTCACTCACATATGTAGTGAAGAAACCACAGACACCGAGGTCCCAAAACACACACACTCACACATGTAGTGAAGAAACCACAGACACCGAGGTCCCAAAACACACACACTCACACATGTAGTGAAGAAACCACAGACACTGAGGTGGTGGAACATGGCCCTTAGCAAGCACACATTTAGAGTAAACACTGCTTACTGAAGTGCAACCCCACCACAGGACAAATGAGCTAAACAGAAAAACCCTTGGCAGTGATGCAGAGAGCTAGCCCTGTCCCTCTGTTGTCATGGATTAACATACATCACACTGAGAAGGCTCCTGTTGTAACCATACGCCCTCTGAGAGACCACTCTTCAGTTACACCTGTGTGGCCTCGACTGACAGCACGTGTACAGTACAAACAATATTCCTATAGGAATGACTACACAACAGGCCTTTGTCTTTTGCTACAACAGACTTAGCTTATCAGTGATTAGCTGGCGGGGGACTGGCTAAAACTGTGATATTTACTTCTTACCTCAGTAGGAACTCAAAGACTACCTGCCTTCACTTAAGGTAATCCAAACACGTCTAAGTCTTGTGATATTATGGAGAAAATATGAAATGGCAACAATGAAAAAAACACTGAATCTCTTAAATTGTCATAACAGAATCGTAAAACTTGCCATGAGAATATTATCTCAAGACAATGAATTTCACACCATTATGTTCTAAAAAAAAACATGGGCCATAGATTGGAAAATATGTACTTTACTCACAGCTAAATCTGCCTGACATTTCAGTCATCATTGGTTATGCTTGTTTCCTTATTTCTATTTTGGTGAGAGTATGCACTCTCTGACAGTAAAATAAAGTGCAAGACATTGCTAAATTTCCAACTAATCTCAACTTTTTCTCTGAAGTTAAAGTGACATTATATTGAAAGCAGTAGCAGTTGGCTCTCCTGTCCCTTTAAGAGCAGGTCTGAGATAGTAACAGTTCAGGTAGTGTCTCCTGTCCCTTTAAGAGCAGGTCTGAGGTAGTAACAGTTCAGGTAGTGTCTCCTGTCCCTTTAAGAGCAGGTCTGAGGTATTAACAGTTCAGGTAGTGTCTCCTGTCCCTTTAAGAGCAGGTCTGAGGTAGTAACAGTTCAGGTAGTGTCTCCTGTCCCTTTAAGAGCAGGTCTGAGGTAGTAACAGTTCAGGTAGTGTCTCCTGTCCCTTTAAGAGCAGGTCTGAGGTAGTAACAGTTCAGGTAGTGTCTCCTGTCCCTTTAAGAGCAGGTCTGAGGTAGTAACAGTTCAGGTAGTGTCTCCTGTCCCTTTAAGAGCAGGTCTGAGGTAGTAACAGTTCAGGCTAAATTCTAATGGATTTCTAATTGATTTATTTTTTTATAATTTAAGTGTTGTGTAATTTAAATGTTGTACATTTGTAGGGCCTAATAAATGAATGAAAATACTATAACCCATGTTCTTAGAAATAATCTTTCTGTGTATTGATTCTTGTATTTCTTTTCAAATTCATTAACCATTTAAAACAAAGAAATTCTATAATTCATTACTATTCTATATGGTTTGATGACCCAGTAGATGAACTGATGCTCCGGGCTGGATGGTGATGCTGCAGAGGAGAACGTGTATGCTAATAGGGACGATTCCTATGCTAATGATGAGAAACGGCTTTCGGCTCTGGCCAATAATGTTTGTCTGAAAGGCTTGGCGGTTCTAGTGTTATGAGCAGGTCTGAGGTAGTAACAGTTCAGAGGTAGTAAGAGGGACTGAGATGCGACTTCATTCAAGCAGTCTCAACATTACATTTATATGGGAGCCATGCACACACACACACACACACACCTGACTCATACACACATACACCCTTTCCACTCTGCTTGCACTTCATCTGAACACACAGAGAGGCTGTTCCACTGAGGACAACGGCGAACCATTCATTAGTGTGTTGGTAAGTGTGTGAGTCTCCGGTTGTAGGCTGTTTCTGCTGCAGCTGGCTAACCAGTGGCTGACACCTAAACTACACAACTAAAGTGAACATGATGCATTCATTCATTCATACTGTGTCACACATTCAGACAGACAGAGACAGAGACAGAGACAGACAGACAGACACAGACGGACAGACACAGAGAGACAGACAGAGACAGACACAGAAACAGGCAGACAGACAAGAGACAGGCAGACAGACAGACAGAGACAGATAGACACCGAAACAGGCAGACAGACAGAGAAACAGAGAAACAGACAGACAGACGCAGATAGAAACAGACAGAGGCAGACAGAGAGTAAGCTGTGGCTGTGACATTAGCCCATGCAGTCGCAGAGGGAAGTGCATCTCTCATTAGCAGTGTTAATTAAACCGTGTGCATGTGTGTGAATCCTTCTGGTCAATACTGTTAACAGCCCAGTCAACCTTCCCTCTGAGCCAGAAGACCTAAAGAAGTCTCATTTGCAGTCTACCCGTGGCCTGTGCAGCACAGGGCATGCATAGGCTTCGCGTAGGCATTGACTGTGCTACTAGGATATGAGTGACTGGGAAGCTCCACGCAAATGGGCCCCAGAATCACCCAGGGGTGTCCCGGTGTCTTCCTGGTCAGAAGAGCAGTCGGGGGCAGTCTGCCGTCTTCAGCCGTCCCACATGTGTCGAGGTTCTTGAGGCAGGGCCATACACACAAATGCATATGATGAAAAACCTTAAGGGAGATTCATTCTATCAATAAATACTCACTTCAATTACAAATGTTTTTCAGTTGATAGCAAATACTGCTGCTGTTGCTTTATTATTATTATTATTATCATTACATGAATTTCTCATCTCCCGCTGTACGATATAAGACAGACAATCATCCTCATTTACCTCACAACAAATGACCTGTAGCCTACCACTGAGCTACTAGAAGATGCTCTCAGCAGATTGGGAGCACCAACCGATCAGGGCACTGGGAATTTGTTCACATTGATTTTCAACGTCTCCTCAATATGTTTGCGGTTGTAAATGTAACTCTGGAGCGATTGGAGAATATCCTTCTGTAAAGATCCATTGTTCATGCTGCAGAATTGCTCAGCAACAAACAGAGGGATTATGTTTACGGCCTAATCACTGGGTTCTGCCTGTTGTGTTTTGTCCTGCTTATTGCACTCAGATTAAGACCTGTCCACACATATACACACACACACTTGCTTTCTATAGAAATCAATGTTCCCTATCCGCTGAACCTGTGGTATTCAAATCTGGCCCTCAAAGCAAGTTCCACTCCATTTTTCCATTGCACCCCCCAACTCAGGAACTTTGCCTTCTGTTCTACCTCATCATTAATTGCACCCACATGGGTATTTAGACCTGGGTGTCCCTGGTCTAAATATGTCCCTGATTAGGGGGTTGCGACGAAAAAAATGGAGTGGAACTGGTTTCGATGGCCAGATTTGAATACCACTTCTCTAAACCGTAAAGCTAAGCTTAATCTCAGTAATGTAAACTTCATGCCTAAACTTAACATAGATATAACACCTAACAGTCATGTGTTCCTTTAATTCTTTAACCAGAACTCAACTCTTTCATAGTGGGGACCTGCACAAAAAACATCTGGGGGAGCAGCAAGTTGCAAGTATTTACTATATTTGCGGGGACTTGTACGCAGAGGAATATCACAAACCCACTCACGAACACACACACACACACACACACACAGGGAAACTCATAGTGCGTGACAGTGCAATATGATCACATTGTTATGGGGCTTGTTATTTCTCTTGTTATAACCCCCCCTCACCCCCTGTCTGTCCGCCGTGCTGTATGGGGGGTGTTGGACGCTCGCTGTTGCAGAAAATCCAAGGCAGTAATAAAACTGCCAAACTCCCACGCTGTTTAATTTAACCCTGCGTGGTCCGAGTCACAGACTGCAGCACGGAGCCTGCCAGTGGACACTCCCCGCAGGGGAGACGGGTGGGAGGGGCCGCCGGGGACGTTCTGCTCCAACTCCTGGGGAGGGGGCGCAGGAGTTGACGGCCCCGAGGGGGGGGGGGGGTGTCGTTTGTCTTCGATCTAACTGGCAGATAGATAGACCCTGTTTAAGACTGTCTGTCTGCACTATGCACACAGGGAATCCTCCACTCTCATCTGTGTCTTATTACATCATCACATACTGCACTGGGCTGGGCAGGGCTGGCAAACACACAAGAACACACGTACGCATGTACACACACACACAAAGATACACACCAACACAGATAGACAGACAGACAGGCACACACACACACATACACACATACACACAGACAGACAGACAGGCACACAAACACATAGACAGGCACACACACGCACACAGACAGGCACAGACCCACACCCAGACAGGCACAGACCCACACACAGACACACACATAGACAGGCTCACACACGCACGCACACATAGATAGGCACACACACGCACCCAGACAGACAGGCACGCACACAGACAGGCACAGACCCACGCCCAGACAGGCACAAACCCACACACAGACAGGCACAGACACGTGCCCGCACACACAGACAGTCTCAAAGAAGGCATTACAAAGCTCTCACCCTAGGCTGCAGATCCCCACAGGGATTCAGGCTCTGCCTCAGGAATAGAGGAGAAACGCCACCAGTCAGTTCTGTTGGAACTCAGAAATGCTCTCTCTAACTCTTCATTGCTTCTCTCCCTCTTTTCCTCTTTCCTTCACACTTTCTCCCCACTCTCCATACCTCTCTCTTCACTCCCTCCCTCACTCCCTCCCTCTTCCTCACACCATCTTCCCTCCCTCCTTGCCTCTTCTCCCTCTCTACCTATTTTCTCTGTAACTCTTTCACTCACTCACCCTATTAGATCCTGAGCACTAAAAACATGCCTCAGGACAACTGGCCTGACATCTCCTACAGGGCTGCCCCAGTCAACAATACACATGGTCGTGTTGTTCATATACATTCTGCATGATGACTCCTGCTGTCCCGGCCCAACTGGTAACATGATGACTCCTGCTGTCCCGGTCCAACTGGTAACATGACTCCTGTTGTCCTGGTCCAACTGGTAACATGATGACTCCTGCTGTCCCGGTCCAAATGGTAACATGATGACTCCTGCTGTCCCGGCCCAACTGGTAACATGATGACTCCTGCTGTCCCGGCCCAACTGGTAACATGATGACTCCTGCTGTCCCGGCCCAACTGGTAACATGATGACTCCTGCTGTCCTGGCCCAACTGGTAACATGACTCCTGCTGTCCTGGCCCAACTGGTAACATGACTCCTGCTGTCCCGGCCCAACTGGTAACATGACTCCTGCTGTCCCGGCCCAACTGGTAACATGACTCCTGCTGTCCCGTCCCAACTGGTAACATGACTCCTGCTGTCCCGGCCCAACTGGTAACATGACTCCTGCTGTCCTGGTCCAACTGGTAACATGACTCCTGCTGTCCCGGCCCAACTGGTAACATGACTCCTGCTGTCCCGGCCCAACTGGTAACATGACTCCTGCTGTCCCGGCCCAACTGGTAACATGACTCCTGCTGTCCTGGTCCAACTGGTAACATGACTCCTGCTGTCCTGGCCCAACTGGTAACATGACTCCTGCTGTCCCGGCCCAACTGGTAACATGACTCCTGCTGTCCCGGCCCAACTGGTAACATGACTCCTGCTGTCCCGGCCCAACTGGTAGCTTTGCTATTTTTGTCTCAACCTCTTACTTTCCCACCGATGATCTGCATTCCCCCTCGCCCATAGAACTACGACTATATTTTCATTATGAGTCAAACTATATTCACTTTCATGCCTGAGGAGTAGGTATATTTCTGTATTCCTATAATCTCCATCCAGCAGGTATACACATCAGCATTTCTTTTTTGTGACACAGAAAACCGAGACAGTCAGTCAGACAGTCAGTTAGACAGTCAGTCAGACAGTCAGTCAGACAGACAGACAGTCACTCATACATGACAGACAGACAACAACAATCAATGAAAAACAGCAGATAGCTTAAAGGTAACCTAATCTGCTTCTCATAGTTTCACACACTGACAAACTCTCACAGAAACACATAGTACTGAATAGTACTGAAACATCTAAACATACAGTACAGTACACATAGCCACAAACGTATGTAAATGCATTCACATATACACACACGTGTACACAAGTCCAACATAGCTCCCAAGTTGTCTTCTATTCCACTAACATATACCACTAGTGCTCACCCTGGACCTTGAGGTGCAGTCTTCTATTCCACTAACATATAACACTAGTGCTCACCCTGGACCTTGAGGTGCAGTCTTCTATTCCACTAACATATACCACTAGGGCTCACCCTGGACCTTGAGGTGCAGTCTTCTATTCCACTAACATATACCACTAGTGCTCACCCTGGACCTTGAGGTGCAGTCTTCTATTCCACTAACATATACCACTAGTGCTCACCCTGGTCCTTGAGGTGCAGTCTTCTATTCCACTAACATATACCACTAGTGCTCACCCTGGTCCTTGAGGTGCAGTCTTCTATTCCACTAACATATACCACTACCCTTCACCAATCACGATGTTAGAATGCCCTCCCCTCTCCCTTCAGTTACAAAAGAAACCAAGATTCGCTGACACACATCCAGGACCAAGGAAGATGAATAGCATTCGATCTGCTTTAAAATCATTTATTCCAGAAATATCCTGCTCTGAGCTGTGTTGGGTGAGAATCTCATAGCCTACTAACAGGCCTTAAGAGGGTTCTGTGCTGGAAGGAAAGCATGTAGCATAGACTGGGAAAGAGGCTACCATCAGACCTGGTGCAGATGTGTCAGTGTCTCTTGGGGGGAAACTGAAGTAAGACGTATAGAGTAGTATAGTTGTCTGCTTCAGTTATGGCCCCCTGTGTGTGTCTGGTTAGGGGGTCTGGTTAGGGTCTGGTAACCCTATTCCACCCTATTTGTCCCACACACATTACGTGTGTTTGTGCGAGTGTGTTGGGCTAGCTACAGCTCCCTGAGGTGATGTCATACCATTCTTCCTCTCACTCTCACGATGGGAAATCTTCCACTCCCTGTTCTGAGAATTATTTTGCCTTTTGTTGGAAAGGTCTTACCAAACCAGCCTTACTTTAGTGTAACCATCTGTCTGTCTGTCTGACAGTTGACAGCAAGAAATGAAGAACTTAATTTGAGTCAGCAGGAAAACAGTTCTACACAATAATCATATAGTAGTCTTCTTGAAAATTCATTGCACTATAAACAGGCATTCCCGTTTGTTGTTTAGGATAATTCATTTATAGGGAGATCAAATGAAGACAGGGTATTTGTACCTGGGACCAGACATTCCTGTCTGAACGTCTCAACACTCTGCCTCACTCCCCTGGACATAGGTCCAAAGCAGTGATGTAGTCTCCATATACTACCAAAATCAATAGAGAGCTCTTTCCACATACTCTGACAGTCACCGTGGGGATCTCACACTAACTAATGCACTCCTCAGAAGATGTTCACAGTACAGGCTGTTCAGAAAAAGAGACGGTGGATGAGAGAAGCTGTGTGTGAGTGTGTGTGTGTGTTTGTGTGTGAAAGGGATGGGTGGCTCTATCAGTCTGTTATACAACATCACACATTGTATAACGATCGGTGTGGGCGTTATCTGCCACCCACAGTCCTGCTGAGCCCATCCACAACACTGCCACGAACAAAACCACTGTCTTCCATGTCAGGGCAACCAGTCTGACTTGATCCAGGATGAATGGATGGGGGTGTGGATGGATGGATGTGTGCATGGATGGATGTGTGCATGGATGGATGTGTGCATGGATGGATGTGTGGACAGACAGATGGACGGATGTGTGGATGGATGGATGTGTGCATGGATGGATGTGTGGACAGACGGATGGACGGATGTGTGGATGGATGGATGTGTGCATGGATGGACGTGTGGACAGACAGATGGACGGATGTGTGGATAGATGGGTGGATGGATGTGTGGATGGATGGATGTGTGGATGGATGGATGTGTGGATGGATGTGTGCATGGATGGATGTGTGGACAGACAGATGGACGGATGTGTGGATGGATGTGTGGGTGGATGGATGTGTGCATGGATGGATGTGTGGACAGACAGATGGACGGATGTGTGGATGGATGTGTAGATGGATGTGCGGATGGACAGATGGATGTGTGGATGATGGATTACATTATTGTACTGTGAGAGAAGGAGACAGGGAAGCCGTGGAACACTGGGGTACAGGAGGCCATGGTGTCACAGCTAACAACAGTAGCACGCTGGCGTGGGCTCCGGCCTAATGTGCCTACGTCTCAGTCATGACAGTCAGTGTACTGACACTACTGGAGCCCGTTGCCAACTCGTTGCCATAGACACACAAACTCACTGAAACCGGTGTGGAATCATCAGCCCCTTTGAAGGAAACTCCACAGTTAAACTAACAAAAAATGAATGAAGACCCTGAATAAAGAAGCCGGGTGCATTCAATCCCAGCAGTGACCTTGCCTCATGGTGTCTTGTGTGCTGGGCTTCCAGTGCTTCATCACTGGCTCCCAACGCCAACCTGTGGAGCAGACCAGTCTCTCTGTTTCCATTCAATATTGTCCTATTCAGTTTGTCAGTTGTACTGTTAGCTGTCAATGTCCTAGCCTCCACACAAAAGTTTAGATTCCTTCCTGTCATATGGATCACTTGTGTGATTGGCTTAGTTTGAGTGGTTTCGGTACCCCCAGCGTCCAATTACAACAGGGTGTGCAGAACACACAAGAAGTCTGTACGGAATACGGTCAATGTGACTCCTCTTCCCTCCTCTAGAAACTTTAACAGGAAGTGAGCTCGTTCTGAGGTTCCGACTTCTTCCAATCCCCTGCCCATGGTAATGAGGCGTTGGAGTGTGTGTGTTTTCAGTGTGTGTATTTGCATGTGTGTGTGTATTTTCGCAATTGCATATGTGTGCGCAAGTGTGTAATGATGCTTGTGTGTAGAAAAATCTGTCTTTAATTTACAAAAAGCTTGACAAAGTCCCAGTTAGGTCTACAGGGGTTATGGGAATAAGACCTTGGCTACAGATGTGGGAGAAAACTGTGATTTACACAACACAAACACACACACACACACACGCGCACAAACACGCACATACAAATAAACACACATGTACACACTTGGACACACATATTACCTTTCTTAAAAGCCACAGAACGGCAGACAGGCCGAGGGATAGAAATGAGACAACTGTCCGTATTATTAGGCGGTCGTTCATTCTAATCCATCTGACACTCAGGAACGTGACCAGACACACATACGCACGCCACATCCATCAGAACGGCTGCACCAGTGACACGGGTCCCCCGTGATTCCTCAGGTGACAGTTCTCCACTAACCATGACGAATGCCACCCAGGAAGATTTAAAAACACCATCTCTTTGGTGTCATCCCGGAGCCTAAGTACTGCAATGGGATCTGGGATCAATTTATTATTTTAAAGCAGAACGAATGGACCCGTGGACCTGAGCCTAGATTCTAAGACGCAACACGCCGGTTGACATCCACTGCACTGTAGTGCTGGTGTTGTTCAGGACTCTGGCAGAGTGATAACCGGTTGACATCCACTGCACTGTAGTGTTGGTGTTGTTCAGGACTCTGGCAGGGTGATAATCGGTTGACATCCACTGCAGTGTAGTGTTGGTGTTGTTCAGGACTCTGGCAGAGTGATAACCGGTTGACATCCACTGCACTGTAGTGTTGGTGTTGTTCAGGACTCTGGCAGGGTGATAACCGGTTGACATCCACTGCAGTGTAGTGTTGGTTGTTCAGGACTCTGGCAGGGTGATAACCGGTTGACATCCACTGCACTGTAGTGTTGGTGTTGTTCAGGACTCTGGCAGGGTGATAATCGGTTGACATCCACTGCACTGTAGTGTTGGTGTTGTTCAGGACTCTGGCAGGGTGATAACCCTCCCGTTCACTAGCAATCTGGATTTTCACAAATGCAGGTGCTGTACTACACTCTTTGTTTTTACTAGGCCATACCTGGTATACATACTGATGTCAGTTACCATGCCCTGGTATCCATACTGGTGTCAGGTACCATGCCCTGGTATCCATACTGGTGTCAGGTACCATGCCCTGGTATCCATACAGGTGTCAGTTACCATGCCCTGGTATCCATACTGGTGTCAGTTACCATGCCCTGGTATCCATACTGGTGTCAGTTACCATGCCCTGGTATCCATACTGGTGTCAGTTACTATGCCCTGGTATCCATACTGGTGTCAGTTACTATGCCCTGGTATCCATACTGGTGTCAGTTACCATGCCCTGGTATCCATACGCGGTCAGTAGACACCCCAGACCCAGTCGGGGGCAAAGAGGGAGCCTTTAACCTTTTCACGCGTGAGTTTCAAATATGCCTTAACGGCCCCCCAGAGTGAGTTTTTTTGCGCGTGAGTTCAGCACTCACTCAGAGTTCCAGAATTTGATTGTGACGTCACAAAACATTTAATCTGCAGCTTCCCAAAAACACCACGCTGCTTACTAGTTATGCATCTAATTTTTTATTTAAATCATATTAACAAACTTCTACAGGTAGTAACTGTTAAAAATGTATATTGAATAATTATGAACCAATCTTAAAAATGCTGTCCTATTTCTAAAGATCGCGGCGAGAAAGATACTGAAACGCTTCACTTGTTGTATCAATAAAACATACGCAATCTATCAGGCAATAGGTGGTGTGTAAATAGTTTTACGTAATTATTCAGAAGCTCTCAAAAAATTATAGATTCCGATTCTTGCATTTAGTAATGGACAAATGCGATCAGTGAAAAGGTAGATTTTTGAAGATTATGAGCTTTTTTCTCAACAAAAGTAGTGCTGTAATACTGTTTTAGTTTGCGCCATCGGTTGGCTACTAGATCTGCCAATTGAACTATTGTGCGTGAACCCTACCAAAACAAACTGACTGGATTAACCCCACGTTAGCTACATGCATTGAGTGGCGTTCAGACGGTTGACATGAAGTCACTTTGCCAGGTAAGGAACACTAAATACATTGCATTGCAAGCTTCTCTTTTTGACTCAAATTCAAAGAGCTGCAAAGAGCTGGTTTATGTGTAACTGTAGCTAGCTAGCAAACGTCAGCTAACCGCTAGCAAACGTCAGCTAACCGCTAGCAAACGTCAGCTAACCGCTAGCTAACAAAGTTTGACCTGTAATGCAGCGCAGCTAAAATGAAGATCATAGTTTTCCCAGGATGGCAAATCTGTCCGAAAGACTGGCAAATGTAAATGACCATCAGGTCTTAGAGTTACTCACCTTTCTTTATCTTTGATTGATAAAAAGCATAGCAGCACCCTCAACAGGTAACGTAACTTGAAAGTTTTTACACAATGATTTTGACAGGTTGTCAGCTCTTTCAGGAAATGGTTAGATGCTCTGTAGTAGTCGCTAATATAATTCGTTTTTGCGTATTATGTTTATTGTAGAAAATCTAACTTCTAGTGTTGCCTACCTGTTGGTACGTAAGTAACACTTTTTTATGCTTGCTACCTGGTTAATAACATAGTGTGGTCTTGAAACAATTACAATCAGGAAATAAAGTTATAAACGCTGTTTGAGCTAAATGTGAGTAAATAACAGCGCGGTCTGACCAGCCATTGTTACGTCACTCGTACCTAGGCGTTCTAATGATGCGTTCTAAACAATACGTTCTAATCACACCGGTGTGATCGTACGCTTCAGGGACCACTCTAGACTGATCACACCGGTGTGATCGTACGCGTCAAAGGGTTAAATGGACGACACTGTAATCTTCCTTCGATACACTCATTTGTCACCGGGCATATCATGACAACAATGTCAGGCTCGACTCTTTCCTGAATGTTCAGGAAAACTCTGGTGAAGAACCAGAGACCAACCACTATACATGATACACGTCTCATCACGTTGTCATGTCTGAACATCTTCCTGATCTATGTTTGTATATATCTATCTGATGTGGTTGTACTGTATATCTTTTATAATTTCATTACTGTTATTTTCAAAGTAATTTGACTCAGAACACAGCAATTACAGGGAGCAATTAAAGTTAACTGCCTTGCTCAGGGACAAAATGACACGTTTTTCACCTGGCTTTTCAGTCAGTGGTCAGACACTCCAACCCAGTGGTATTCAAGTCTCACCCTACGAGGACTGGAGCCTGCAGTTTTCTGTTTTACCTCATTATTGATGTCACCAACCTGGTGCCCCGGGTCTAAACAGGTCCCTGATTAGAGGGTTGCAATGAAACAACGCAGTGGAACCGGCTTCTAGGTCCAGAGTGGAACACTCCAGCAAAAAACACTGAGCAATCCTGCCACAAAGTATCTAATCTGTGCTTATCTACTGCATCTATCTGATGAATGTATGTGCATGTATACATGTATCGGATAGATTTGTAACTTAATATTTCTGACCTCTTCTGTGCTGTGTTATGTGAGCAACACCCTTGAACAGTCCAGGAAAGCAGATACGATTGGACGTTGATCATAAGCGATAGGTAGAGGCTTTTGGGGGGGGGGGGGGGGGGGGGGGGGTCACTAGAGAGTAATATCAACAAGTGGTTGTCTTGACACAGATGATGCTGAATGTATATCTGGGGGTGTAACCCTAAAAGCCCCTGGCATTCCATGTAACAGCCCCCTCTCACTAACCCTACCCGTGCTTCTGTCCGTCCCCTGGGAGTGGCTCACTGTTAGCATGTACGACTGTTTAGTAGCTAAGTAGTAAGTAAGTCTCAGTAAGAACACCTTCCTGAGGGGTTCAGAGACTGTGTGGGTGGGAGCCGCACACAACAGTGAATACCAATTGAGGTATGCACCTGGGATTTGGGCAATACCATCCTGGATGTTATGGGATGTGTTCCCAAGGTGACACACACACACACACACTCACACACACACACACACACTCACACACACACACACACACTCACATAGACAGACACACACAGTTACAGATACAGGCACAAACAAACACACACACCATATCATTTGAAATTCTGACAACGCTTGGCCACAGAGATGTTCCACATGGTAGACATTGCTGTAGCCTCTCCACCTCAGGGACCACACTTAGCGCTCCTAAAAAGGAATTAATAGTGTGGTTAGCGCTCTCGTCGCTAACTCCCAATAAGAATTAAATACGGGTCGCCATTATTTTTCTCAGTGGCAATTAGTGCTACAACTAAAACAAGGAACGGAGTGAACAACTAGCTCCTCTATAACAATGAATATCACTGTAGCACCGAAGCAATGTAATAAATGATGATGAAGAGAGAGAGAAGTGAAAATGGGAGGGAAAAGACCAGAAAATGCATTTAAATAATTCAGCCTCTGATCTAATTTACAGCAGAATGGCTCCCCAGACTAGGACCTGTGACCTGACATAAATAGCAGTGGAACAGTAGTCCAACTAATAGATATGGATTTCTATTACCCTCTATCGTAATGTACATTCATTAAAACTGGTGTTGCCGTCATGGCAAGTCCCTTGCTACAAAAGCACTGAGGGAGGGAGGAGAGACGGAATATATCCTACATATACTAGATGAGAAAGAGCAACAGAGAAAGAATAAAGACATAGGTGATATCACTTCATTCCCCTCTTTGATCAGGTCCTTTCTAGAGTAAACAACTCCTCTCCTCTCCTTCCCCCGCCTCCCCTTTCCAATATCCCACTCCTCTCTTCCCCTACTGTACCCCCCCCTCCTTTCCTCCATCCCCTCACTACAACCCCGCTGCCAACCCTGACTAAAAATACTCAGCAACCTCCTCTCCACTCCCCTTCTCTCCCCTCTTGCCACCCCAGCTTATGGGCATGTGTGACCCAGGATGAATCGATGCAACAGACTAGAACTACTCCCATCAACCCACAGACATAGAAAACCATATGTAACTGGGAGTGTGTGTGTGTGTGTTCCCTAGGAACGTCATAGAACACTGAACGCTGCCAACAGTCACTCCTTCAGAATTGTCAGCTTCACAAGGCATCTCAGCTACCAGAGGGACAGATCATATGGAACAGATAAGACACCATGGAACAGATGGCGAAACAGAGAGAGAAATATAAGAGCCAGACTGACATGTTCAGAGACCGAAAGAGAGAGAGAGAGAGAGAGAGAGAGAAGGCAAGGTAGAAAAGGAAAGGGAGAGAGGAGGTGTGATTTGAACATGAAATGCATGCATCCTTTATGAAAAGCATGTTTCCTTTTAAAGTTGTGTGCGTAGTGTTTACTTAATATAGAACCCTGTTCTTAAAAAAGTTTTAACGCTGTCTAAAATGCAAATAAAAATAGAATGCAATGATATGCAAATCATTGAATCCCCATATTTAATTGAAAAGTGTACAAAGACAACATATTAAATGTTTAACCAGAGAAATGTTATTGTTTTTGGAAAAATATATACCCATTTTGGATTTTATGCCAGAAACACGTATAAAAAAAGTTGGGACAGGGACATTTATTACTGTGTTGCATCTCCTCTTATTTTAACAATACTCTGTTAGCGTTTGAAAACTGAGGAGACCAATTGCTGTAGTTTGGAAAGTTTTTCCATTCTTGCTTGATATTTCAGCTGCTCAGTTCAGGGTCTCCTTTGTTGTATGTTTAGTTTCATAATGCGCCAAATGTTTTCTATGGGTGACAGGTCTGGCACCCAGTCTCTTTTACTACAGAGCCATGCTTTTGTAATACTTCCCTGAAAAAGACGTTGTCTGGATGGCAGCATATGTAGCTCCAAAAACTGTATATATTGTTCAGCATTAATGGTGAAACAACCATTTGCGCTAATGCACCCCCATACCATCACAGATGCTGGCTTTTGAACTGTGCAGTGATAACATGCCAGATGGTCCCTCTCCTGTTTAGTCTAGAGGACACGGTATCCATGATTCCCAAAATGTATTTCTAATTTTGATTTGCCAGACCACAGGACAGTTTTCCCGCTTCACCTTAGTCCATCTTAAATGAGTTTGGGCCCAGGGAACGCGGATGAATTTCAGGATCTTGCTTAGTTTTTACTTGCATTTCTGGAGCCCATGCAGTGATTTCCACTACAGAATTGTGTCTGTTTTAATGCAGTGCCCGAAGATCACAATCCAATATTTATTTTCGGCCTTGTCCCTTGCATACAGAGATGTCTCTGGATTCTCTGAATCTTCTAATGATATTATGTACCGTAGATGATGAGATCCCCAAACTATTTACAATTTTACGTAGAGAAACGTTATTCTTAAATTGTTGCACTATTTGCACACACAGTTTTTCAGAGAGTGGTGAACCCCTCCCCATCTTTACTCATCCTCCCTGGGATGCTCTTTTTATACCCAGTTATGTTTCTGACCTGTTGCCAATTAACCTAATTAGTTGTGAGATGTTTTTGTATTACACTTTTCCAGTCTTTTGTTGCCCCTGTCCCAGCTTTTTTGAAACATGTTGCTGACATAAAATTTAAAGTGGGCATATATTTTTCAAGAAAAAAGAAAAATGTTCAGTTTCAACATTTGATATGTTGTCTTTGTACTATTTTCTATCGAATACAGGGTTTAAATAATTTACACATCTTTGCATTCTCTTTTTATTTACCTTTTACACTGGCGCCCCAACTGTATTGTAAATGGGGTTGTAGGTTAATTTAGTATTTGAACTGAACTGAGAGGGAGAGAGGCAAAGAGAAAGAGGGACATAGAGGCTGATATTGTGAGAGATAATATTTATCACATCTCTCCCTCTCAATCTGTGCCTCTCTTTGCACTTTTCACCTACTGAAGCTTCCTTGAATCATTCTGCTGTAAGATTTGTCATAGGGTCCCTGACCTTACTGTGACTCCAATACTTCCTCTGACTCATCTTCAGTAGCGCCCCGGACAGTGGTTTGAGATAACAGGCTAAGCCTTAGAATAAATGTATAGGATGGACAACTGATTTCAACGTTTGATATAGCAGAATTGTCTGCCCACTAATGAGGAAGAGCATGGGGTTTCCTGACTTGTTTGTTTCACAACTGCTCGTATTCCGATGAACTGAACTGACAAAACAAGTGGTACACCAGGAAAGGTTCTGGACACGCCCACTGTGTTTTTCTCCCTATCCATGATGTCATTGTTGTCATGGTGCCCTGAGTGTCCTTCACTCTGAACGGCCCTCAGATCGGTACAGTACAGCAATATTACTGCAGGGGAGACTGTGTCCTGGATAGAGTACTGCGTGTGTTTCCAGAATGTTCTGCTCCAGGTGGCTTACTGTATCACAATGACGGATCTCACCTCTGACACCGAAAGGCAGCTTTATTTAGCTTTACTCCAAGGCATGAAGGACACGGTTCAGCTAAGACACACACAATGTCGTACTACGGGCCTAAACTTGTGGAGTTGATATTGATTAACCCTGCCAACGAATGTCAACACAATTCAACCGGGGTTGAAAGACGCGGTCTCGCAGCTGGCTAGAGCCTCATGAAATCCCCCTAACCTCCTTGTCCAAGGTCTTTTACATCCCATTTCATTGTCCCATACAGACAGGCAGTCCAGAGTCGGTGCATTAGGCCCTGAACCTGTGAGGAGAGGCTCCATCCATTTACTGAGCACCATCCGTGGACATCAATCGTATCTTCAATAAGGACCCCCTCAAATACTGTCTCCATCATTAGGCTTTAGATGGGGGTAGCACACAGTGTGTCGTTTGAGCTATGAGTCTTCATAACCTGTAGTGCGGGTTTGAGTCAGGTAGAGATGCCCAATAGTAACGCAAGGCGCCAAAAAGGCTGCATCAACCGTTGTCATGCAATGTCATTTATTTTGAGTAGCAGATCACACACACGCTCACGACACGTCAGATAACTGATTGGAAGACTAGTACACATGAAGACAACTGGTCTGTCACGGCTCAGGCGTTGGGGCTGGTGGGGACGTTCTAAAACATGAGAGCCAACCATGGGATGTATATGTTTGTGATTGTGTGCTGGTTTGTACAGTATTTCTGTCAGATATACTGAACTGGATAGACCAACCAAACTCATCTGATATCAGGACAAAACTGATTTGCATTCCAATCTGTGGTGACATCATCACATCACACACTGATAAGACGAGTCCTCTTTTCTTCTATATGATTAGAAGAAAACTACAGAAGCTTGATGAGGGACCAGTCAAACTCCCTCCTAAAATCAGACAGACTGACAAACAGCCATTGAAGGCCCAGGGCCAATTAAACTCCTACTGTCTCCTTTGCTTCGGTGTCTGTGTGTGTTTGTGTATAACAGTGTTTACTATTTCCTATGTGTCTTCAAGCCTACTGGAGACAACAACCTTTTCCCCTGAGAGGAAACCAACCATCATGGAACACATGAGTTGTATGAGTAGAACAACAAGGTAGCAAAAGCAACACTTAACAGAGATCAGACACACTTTTATAAACCAAATTACAGACATGGAGAGAGATACAGAAAGATACAGAGACACAGAGAGATACAAAGAGAGAGATATGGAGACAGAGAGATGCAGACACATAGAGATACAGACACAAAGAAAGAGCGAGAGAGTGAGAGAGTGTGACTGCTAACTTACTAAATTGTAATTGAGGGGAGATAACATGACAGATAACATGACAGTAAACAGTCCTGTCAAGGTAGATAACATGACTGTCAACCAGCACTGTCAAGGTAGATAACATGACTGTAAACATCACTGTGAAAAGAGATAACATGACAAAAACCAGCACTGTGAAGGAAGATAACATGACAGTAACCGACAATGTGATGGGAGATAACATGACAAACCTAGCCCTGTGAGGGGGCATAACATTACAATACCCAGAACTGTGAAGGGAGGATAACATGACATTAACCATCACTGTCAGGGGAGATTACATGACGGAACCCAGCACTGTGAGGGGAGATTACATGAAGGAGCCCAACACTGTGAGGGGAGATAACATGACAGTAACCATCACTTTGAGGGGACATAACATGACAGTAACCATCGGTGTGAGGGGAGATAACATGACAGTAACCATCGCTGTGAGGGGAGATAACATGACAGTAACCATCGCTGTGAGGGGAGATAACATGACAGTAACCATCACTGTGAGGGGACATAACATGACAGTAACCATCACTGTGAGGGGACATAACATGACAGTAACCATCACTGTGAGGGGAGATTACATGACCGCATGACAGCTCTCATACAGCAGGATGTGTAGTATTAGACAGGGCAGGGAGAGGGCCATCTATTTACACTAATCCCTTTAAACAGCTCTGAACAGAGAACATCTCTTCTCTCCTTCCCTCCATCTCTCGCCTGTCTTCTCTCCGTCCATCCATCCATTCCTCCCCTCCCTTTCTCTCCATTATGTTGAGCGCCGTTTCATTGGGTGTGTGGTGTGAGTTTGGGTGTTAGGGTGTATGCTAATGTGTGTGGTGTGAGTTCGGGTGTTAGGGTGTGTGCTAATGTGTGTGGTGTGAGTTCGGGTGTTAGGGTGTGTGCTAATGTGTGTGGTGTGAGTTCGGGTGTTTGGGTGTGTGCTAATGTGTGTGGTGTGAGTTCGGGTGTTTGGGCAACCATTAACCTGATGATGTCATCTTCCACTACCCCATTACTCACCGCAACGTCATAGTGCAAATGGGAAAGCTTTTATCAAGGCAAAGAGTGGCATCTAAAATACACACGTATTTTGATTTGTTGAACACATTTTCAGTTACTGCATGATTCCATATTTGTTATTTAATAGTTTTGATGTATTCACTATTATTCTACTGTGTGGGAAACAGTAAAAAATAAGAAATACTCTTGAATGAGTGGGTGTGTCCAAACTTTTGGTTTGTATATTTATACACAATCATACATTACTTATCTACACATATACACACACACACAAACATTACATACATTTTACACACACACACAAACACACACACATTTCAGATATACACATACATTTTATATACACAAACAAACATAAGATATACTATGCACATACATTACATACCTGCACACACACACACACACACACATATACACACACATCTTTTTATCTCCTTCATGTCTTAGTTATTATACCAGAGGGTAGTGCTGTGTGAATAAACTCATCAGCACCAGCATGTCGTCGGGTAATTAACTAACTGTTCAGTATTCAAGAGACATAAGTGTGTGTATGTGTGTATGTGTGTGTGTGTGTGTGTGTGTGTGTGAGAGAGAGAGAGAGAGAGAGGGAGAGAGAAAGAAAGAAAGACAAACACACATTATATGAGCATGAGAGAACAAAGACAAAGAAAGAGACAGGGGACAGAGTGGTAGAGAGGGAGGGGAGATGTGTGTATCTTTTAATTATTTATGTTTCTTTTTTCACTTGTTTTGGCACTATCAACATGTTTCCTTTACCAATAAACACATTTAAACAGAACAAAAAAGTTAAGAGAGACAGAGTGAAAGAAGTGACAGTGCAAGGAGAGACCTTGATTATATACAGACTGAGTAAACACGTCTTTTGTACACAAAAGGCTGCCATAGGCAGACCTGGCTGTCAAGAGAAGTCAAGACTACTGCACACTGCCAACATCATATTAGAGACACATGCCTCCCTCAGATCATACAGACCTATAAAGAATGTGAGATAAACATGAGAACATTGATTAAATTACCATGTCTGTTGCAAAATACAACATTACGCAATCACCGCAGCAGAACCAGGAACTCGTTGCCATGAGACGAGAGAAATCGGTGGAACGCATGCAACAATTGAAACATACTTGATGTTTACCTCTTTATTTATAGTCCACGATCTGTCATTCTAACTACTTGCACATTGTTAAAACACTGTGTATATCTAACAATTACTTTCCATCCATATTCGCTCCACTCCTTGTAGTTCTTACAAAGGACTTCGAAGCTCATGGCTGCAACCCTCTTATGTCCCAAGCCAAATGACTCACGTGGAATTACTGGTGTCCGGCATAGTTTGGAACGCAATGGGCTGTCAACCAGGCAGAATTCATCTCGGCCTGTGCTGCCCTTCAGTCCCTTGACTTTTTGGCACTGGCTGAGACATGGATCACCCCAGAAAACCCTGCTACTCCAGCTGCTCTCCCTTCATTTGACAGTCATTTTTGTTTTCAGTATTAAAGTGTCCGGTTGTGACAAGTGGAGATTTCCTTTCTTCCTTCCTGCTCAGTTGCTCTTTTTGAATTCCATGCTGTCACTGTCACCTGTCACACTGCTGTCATCTATCGTCCATCAGGTGCCCTTGGAGACTTCCTTAATGAGCTTGACATCTCGATAAGCACACTTCCTGATGATAGCTCACCACCGTAATTAGTGGGCGACTTCAACCTACCGACAGCTACCATTGATCCATTGCTTTGCAACTCTTTTATGTCTTGATTTCCTCTTCAGATATCATCTTTATTAGAGGATGTCTATCAACCCCCCCCCCCCCCCCGGTATCTGATTGCTCCTTTGTCTCCCTCTCTCATTATCTCTCCTCCAACCCACTCAGCTACTACCCAGGTGGTCATGCACCCCCACAATCATTCAGTCAGTGTCCCCTACCACTCTCTCCTCTACTATCCTATCGCCTTTCATGAATAGCCCCGGATCTCAAATTGACCAATAATAATAATAATAATAAAAGATGTGCCCGATCTAGGCATCTATAATTCCGATCGCGCATTATTATTAGTGTAGGCCACTAGCGTGTACATTAAAACCCCTGTACTTTCTGTCCCGGCCGGAGCGGGGATGGGGGCTGAGCCTCGAATGTATTGTGATCCTAGCGACGCCTGTGGCCTCCCCTGCCACTCTCTCCTCTGCTATCCTATCACCTCCCCTGCCACTCTCTCCTCTGCTATCCTATCACCTCCCCTGCCACTCTCTCCTCTGCTATCCTATCACCTCCCCTGCCACTCTCTCCTCTACTATCCTATCACCTCCCCTGCCACTCTCTCCTCTGCTATCCTATCACCTCCCCTGCCACTCTCTCCTTTACTATCCTATCACCTCCCCTGCCACTCTCTCCTCTGCTATCCTATCACCTCCCCTGCCACTCTCTCCTCTGCTATCCTATCACCTCCCCTACCACTCTCTCCTCTGCTATCCTATCACCTCCCCTACCACTCTCTCCTCTGCTATCCTATCACCTCCCCTGCCACTCTCTCTCTGCTATCCTATCACCTTCCCTGCCACTCACTCCTCTACTATCCTATCACCTCCCCTACCACTCTCTCCTCTACTATCCTATCACCTCCCCTGCCACTCTCTCCTCTACTATCCTATCATCTCTCCCATCTGCTGAAACCTTCTCCCTTTTGTCTCCTGGTATTGCCTCTTTCACCCCACTCTCCCCCCTTGCCAGGTGCTATGAGCCACTGTCTCTTCCAGGCTGGCACTGTGTTTCCTTCTTAGTATCTAACTGATTAAAAGTGGATTCACCAAACCGGCCAGCACACGGCTGAGTGAAGCCAAAGAAAAAACAAACTTCTGAATGACTTGTCCTTCCATTCTTTCCTTGGGGGTTGACTTAACTACCTATCTACATGCATTTTGGGGTTTGACCTAACTACCTATCTACATGCATTTTGGGTTTTGACTTAACTACCTATCTACATGCATTTTGGGGTTTGACCTAACTACCTATCTACATGCATTTTAGGGGTTGACCTAACTACCTATCTACATGCATTTTGGGGTTTGACCTAACTACCTATCTACATGCATTTTGGGGTTTGACCTAACTACCTATCTACATGCATTTTGGGGTTTGACCTAACTACCTATCTACATGCATTTTGGGGTTTGACCTAACTACCTATCTACATGCATTTTGGGGTTTGACCTAACTACCTATCTACATGCATTTTGGGGGGTTTGCAATGTGTCACTTTTGCAAAAGTAAGTGTTTATCCTGTTTTGTAAACTCTAGGTCGGTGGGTGGAGACCAAAACACCAGATCATCTAAAAACACCAGATCATCTAAAAACACCAGATCATCTAAAAACACCAGATCGTCTAAAAACACCAGATCATCTAAAAACACCAGATCGTCTAAAAACACCAGATTGTCTAAAAACACCAGATCGTCTAAAAACACCAGATCGTCTAAAAACACCAGATCTTTCCCGTCAGACGTGTGAACAGTGAGTGGACTCATTCCCTACAGACTTTCCCATCTACATGAATACAGGACACACACAGCTTCTTTGAACCCACTGAAACCCACGCTTAACACGTATGGAAGAAAAACATGTACACAAATGCTCTCAGACGCAGGCGCGCACACACACACACTCACACACACACACACACACTCAAAAACAAACCATATAATTAGCCCTTCTCCTGTCAATTACTCTCTCCATTAACAGTGTGTGCGCGTGTGTGTGTGCGAGCGTATGTGTCTGGGCCAATCACTCTCCATTTTTTTTTGTTGGTAAACAAAGATGGCCCCACAGATGGCCGCCTCAGTTTGCTGGTGCTACATTTTTTGTCATATTTTGTGTGTTAAATCAGTGTTCTGCCACAATTCTCAGAGTGTTTTCCTAGAAGAGGAGAGGGAGTTATTGCCAGATTTTTTCATAACATCCCTTGAATTACTGGACATTCTGGTCAAGGCTAAATCTGCACTTTGTCAAGCAGTGAAACGCCTGACGGCGAGGTAAACGAGCTGGGGGCACTTATACGCTCAAGGAGCCATGGACTTCCGGATTCCGCTACCAGGAATATTCTCTGCCAACTTGCGATCACTTAGCAATAAACTGGACGAACTTCACCTGCTGTTGGGGAAAAAACAGACCACTCCTTGTCTTCCGCCTTTTGTTTCACGGAAACGTGGCTGTGTGGATCGATCCCGGGATCAATCCTGGATCCCTGGATCTTCCGGGCGGATCGTGGCAAAACAAAGGGAGGAGAAACATGTTTCAACATTAACAACAGCTGGGGCAACAATGTGACTGTCATGCTACAGTACTGTTCTCCCGGAGTCATCTTTTATCAACTGCCACCCTTTCTATAGCCCGAGGGAATTCTCATCATTTATCCTGGTTGGTGTTTACATTCCACAGCTAGTCAACACGCAGTAGACACAATGGCAGCTAGCGGAACAGATTCAACGGGCGGACAGCTCATACCCGGACTCCTTAGTTATTGTTCTTGGCGACTTCAACAAAGGAAACCTAAGCCACAAACTACCAAAATATAAACCGTTTATTAAAACCCCGACCAGAGAGGCATATACTTTGGATCACTGCTGCACTACAATCAACAATGTCTATCACGCTGTGCCCCGCGCTGCTCTGGGACTCTCAGACCACATCATGGTCCATCTAATACCCACATAGAGGAAAAAACTAAAACTTACGCCAGAAAACTAAAACTTACGCCAGAGTTTGTGGACAACAGTTCCGCATTAAAAACCATAATTCCCGCTCTGCTCCAAGACAAGCTGTCCCAACTGGGAGTGACCGAGTCCACATGCAAGTGGATCACAGCCTTCCTGTCCAACAGGAGGCAGCACGCGAGCCTAAGGAAGCATTTGTCTGACCCCCTGATCATCAGTGCCGACTCCCCTCAAGGCTGCGGCCGGTCCCCACAACTCTTCTCCCTGTATACAAATGCACCTCCAGTCGCCATTCTGCCAAGCGCCTGAACTTTGCAGATGACACCACCCTTATCCGAATTATTTCTGATGGAGATGAGCCCGCCTATGGGTGGGAGATTGACCATTTGGTGTTCCTGTGCAGTCAGAACAATTTGGAGCTCAACGCCCTAAAGACAGTGGAGATGATAACCGACTTTAGGAGAAACCCAGCTGCCCTCACCCCAATCGCCATGGGTTGCTGCCTCACCCCAGTCAACTTTGTGGAGTCCTTTGGCTTTCTGGGCACCACCATCACCCAGGACCTCAAGTGTGAGCTGAACATCACCTCGCTCACAAAGAAAGCTCAGAAGAGGATGTACTTCCTGAAAAAGTTCAACCTGTCAACGACTATGGTGGTGCATTTCTACACTGCCATCATAGAGTCCATTCTGACCTCCTCCTTCAGCGTCTGGTATGCTGCAGCCACTGCCAAAGACAAGGGCAGGCTGCAGTGCATCATCTGCTCTGCAGAGAGGATGATTGACTGTAATCTGCCATCTCTACAAGACCTACACACCTCCAGGACGCGGAGGCGAGCGGCTAAGATTGGGGCTGATCCCTCTCACCCTGGATATGGACTATTCAGAACTCTCCACTCTGGCAGAAGGTTGAGGTCTATCAGGATCAAAACCTCTCACCACAAGAACAGTTTCTTTCCTACAGCTGTACGCCTCATGAACATGCCCCCGGAGCCAAACTGACTATAGCCTCCCCACATACACACACAACCCTCAACTGGACAAGTCTATAACCCCTCCCCACATACACACACACAACCCTCAACTGGACAAGTCTATAGCCACTCCCCACATACACACGCAACCCTCAGCTGGATAAATCTATAGCCACTCCCCACATACACACACAACCCTCAAATGGACTAACCCTCTGTAGTTCTGAATCTTACTTGGCCTTAAAACTGATTCGGATTCTGATTACCAGAGAACTGCAGAGAAAATGCACCTAAAATGTAAAGGAGAAGTGATAAGACCAAGTGAAAGAGAAAACAGAGAAAGATTTTCTACATTTGATTCATAGATGGAGAATGAGATCAGAACTCCCTAGTAGAAGGAGCTACAAAAAATAAATGTGGAAGGAAAGAAAGAAAAAAGAGAGACAGCGAAAAAGGGAGACAGAAAGGACAGAGCAAGCAAGGGAGTGCAGAAGAAAATAAACACACACAGAACTTTCAAACCCATAAGCACAACATTACCATACTTCCAGAAACATGTCATGGAGACTTGACAGAGCAGACCAGCTGGGAGAAGACAACATTTGGATATTTGTAGTTGAAAGTGTGATTCCAGCAACACTTTGATTGGAAGGCCTGCATGTCAAAAGATAGATGAACACCTCTTTTCAAGACTCACAACCCCCTTTGACACACACACCTCCCCTCAACACACACACACATACACCTCTCCCTGACACACGCGCACACACACCTCCCCTCAACACACACACACACCTCTCCCCGACACACATACACACACACACCTCTCCTTGAAAAACACCCTTTGGTACACACACTTCCCTTGAACACATACACGCACACACACTCGTGTTGTCATGCACGTACACAATTCACTAAAGGCTATGAGAATCCCACTTATAGATTATATTGCTGCAGTGACTGGACTGGACCGGACCGTACCACAGAAATAGAACTCAACTCAGGGATCTCCACAGCAGGAGGGCGGTTACTGGACAAGAAGCCAGACCCAAGAGAACACACACACTCAAAGAGAGGCAGAGAGACAGAGAGAGAGAGAGAGAGACAGAGAGAGAGAGAGACAGAGAGAGAGAGAGACAGAAAGAGAAGTTATATTGGATGGGGAAGATTTTGCTCAATCTGTTCTCAATAAGCCCTTGGATTTCAACATTCCCCAAGAAGAGGAAACCTGTCACTTTGAAGACTCATTACACATCTGGGAGCAGGCAGATAAAGGAGAGAGAGGGACAGGAGGAAAGACAAGAACAAATGAGAGAAACAGAGAAACAAATAGTGAAGAAGTGAGAGAGAGAGAGACCGAAATAAGAGTAAAAGGGTAAAATGAAAGAGGATGAAAGAAGAGTAGGGGGGACAGGATCACCAGGCCTCAGACATCAGTGAGTCAGCAGCAGACAGTAGACTTGGGGAGGGCGGGGGGGGGGGGCGGGGCTGGAAAAATAGACACGGTGTACATTTTCACACCTCTGTGGGAGGAGCTGACCTCCGGTTAGTACATTTCTCTCTCACACACACACACACACACACACACAAACACACACAGACACACGCTGTGGCTTGCCAGAGCCCATTGCCTTGCAGTGGAAACTCCTAACCAGTCGCCTTACAACACCCCTGGCCTTGGCTTACTGGACAACATCAATGGCTTCCAGTGTACTGGAACTGCTGGCACTGAATTCCAGGGTTGTAAACACTGTGTAAACCAAGGCTGCATGTAGAACCCTATTCCTTATTCCTGCATTACGTTTGACCAGTACCTGAGGGCTTCGGGAAGAACCAGGGTACTACACAGGGGGAATATTTGGGGAGCAGCCTAAGCAATATTGTTTTTGTTTACAACATGCCTCAACTGCAACGCTTTAACATGTGGTCTGTGCTTGGGCTGTGTTTCACTCCAGAATGTTCTCCCCTGTTCCTTTCCCAGCACCCTTGTTCTTTCCAGATTGGACTAGACAGCTCTGGACATTATGTTCTCAATTAGATAACACGGAACACCTCAGGAAAAAGACAAGATGTCAGCTGAGCATTGCCTCCGGCCCACCAGAACCACAGTGCATTCTGGGTCAGTAAGGCAAAGCACGGCTATGGATTTTGAGTACAGGACTCCCTAAAAACACCCCTGTGACGTCATAACGTCTGCAGCGGGCATGATTCATGTCCACGGCAGAGACATTTTATAGCTTGATGGCGCCAACATGAAAATAGAAATTGCATGTTGTTATTATTTGCATATTGTTTTACATATAATACGTTACAAAAAACTATTTAAATGGTAAACTGAGTCCATGATTTTGACTGGATCACTCAGGGTGCTGTCATACGCTAGCATCTGCTTCCACTATAGCTGATTACCCTGACTATGCTCTCCCTTTTGGCCGATTATATTTGAAGCTTGAGTTTACAATAATAGGACCCAATAAGCACACCAGTGTAATACAGCAGCGCTACTGAATATTATATCCATCGTATGGATTAAGAATGTAGGTGACATAATTCCATTTCTGATAATGCTGAATGTGAGCAAGGACTAGCAAAGCCCTTTTTTACAATATAAATTTTACATTAGTAAATTATAAATGCATACTGAGTAAATCTGAATAGCAATACTGGGAACCTGATTACCAGCATACCATATAGGACAAATAAGTCCATATAGGACACGGAGACTACAACATGTCCAGTCTATATAGGAGACTGACACTACAACGTGTCCAGTCTATATAGGAGACTGACACTACAACATGTCCAGTCTATATAGGAGACTGACACTAAAACATGACCAGTCTATATAGGAGACTGACACTACAACATGTCCAGTCTATATAGGAGACTGACACTACAACATGACCAGTCTATATAGGAGACTGACACTACAACATGTCCAGTCTATATAGGAGACTGACACTACAACATGTCCAGTCTATATAGGAGACTGACACTACAACATGTCCAGTCTATATAGGAGACTGATACTAAAACATGACCAGTCTATATAGGAGACTGATACTACAACATGACCAGTCTATATAGGAGACTGACACTACAACATGTCCAGTCTATATAGGAGACTGACACTACAACATGTCCAGTCTATATAGGAGACTGACACTACAACATGTCCAGTCTATATAGGAGACTGACACTACAACATGTCCAGTCTATATAGGAAGCTGATACTAAAACATGACCCGTCCATATATGAGGCTGATACTAGAATATGTCCAGTCCATATATGAGGCTGATACTAGAATATGTCCATAAATGAGGCTGATACTAGAATATGTCCAGTCTCAACACAGTATCACGGGTTTTTGTGACAACTACACAAATCTGCACACGTAAAAGGGCTTTTTTTCGAGTATAGGACACAATTTTCTTCCTGTGGCAAACCTTGTACCGTAGGCTCCACCTTTCGTGTGCATGTCACGATTTTGTAATACACAATTCATGTAGATGTCACAAAATCCTGTGATACTGTGTTGCTAGTCTATATCGGAGATTGATACTACAACATGTCCAATTAGAAGACTGATACCACAACCTGTCCGGTCCAGGGGCGCAGATTGGACTTTTTAACCAGGGGGGACCAAGCTGTCAGCAAATGATTTAAACTCAATTCGTTATTTTGCGAAATTTGGGCTTTAACTAGTCCTCAAGTAGTTACTTTGCATAATTTGGGCTAATGATTTGCACTGAAAAGCCATTGGGGGATTCTTATTTGAAATCATGGATAAACAACAATAAACAAAGGTAAATTTGTATATGTCATTATCATGTCAACATCTTAGATTTCCTGCTATCATAGGATGTGATAAGTTTATGTAGGCCTTTATTTGTTGTTTGCATAAACTTTGCACCACACAAATGTACTTATATAATTATTTTTATAGTGGCTTACACAACAGTGAACATACCTCAGTCAATCTATACAGTACAATGGGTTAAATGATAAGATTAAACATTATTTCCTGACAACAATAAATTGTTTGATTTATCCAACCATTCTTTTTGTGTTCATTCATTATTTGCCTCTGTCCACTCACCTAAATGCATAGTTATGGTCTCCATATTTTGCTGTGTTTGCTAAGTGCAAAAGCCTTCTTGCCATTATTGTCAGACTAGCTATTCCCCTTAACAAATCTAATCTGCCACATCTGGGAAAGTCAACAGGCATAGGACACTTACATTGTTTGGTTTTTGAAAAAACGAGGTGATTGTTTTTTGTCTCTTCATTGTCTTTATGTGGCATTTATACAGTCGATTCAGTTCAGAAAATCACTGACTCAGCTCAGTCATAGATGGTATATGATCACTATGGTAACCGGTTACCGCTCCTACAGGCACGATTGAGGCACCTACCAGCTCCTCATAGGACCCCGGCGACGCGTCACTCAGGAGTCGTAGCACACACACACAGAGAGTGAGTGTAAACACTGGTTAGTCCTCTGTTTTACCGATTTCTTTCGCCTTTCGTAGGGATAGTGAGGGCGGGGGACGGATCGGGTCTCTATGAATCTGGGGGGGTCATGACCCCGTCCCTAGTGCCATCTGCACGCCTGGTCCAGTCTATACAGGACACTGAGACTACACCACAGCCGGTCTATACAGGACACTGAGACTACACCACAGCCGGTCTATACAGGACACTGAGACTACACCACAGCCGGTCTATACAGGACACTGAGACTACACCACAGCGGGTCTATACAGGACACTGAGACTACACCACAGCCGGTCTATACAGGACACTGAGACTACACCACAGCGGGTCTATACAGGACACTGAGACTACACCACAGCCGGTCTATACAGGACACTGAGACTACACCACAGCCGGTCTATACAGGACACTGAGACTACACCACAGCCGGTCTATACAGGACACTGAGACTACACCACAGCCGGTCTATACAGGACACTGAGACTACACCACAGCCGGTCTATACAGGACACTGAGACTACACCACAGCCGGTCTATACAGGACACTGAGACTACACCACAGCCGGTCTATACAGGACACTGAGACTACACCACAGCGGGTCTATACAGGACACTGAGACTACACCACAGCCGGTCTATACAGGACACTGAGACTACACCACAGCGGGTCTATACAGGACACTGAGACTACACCACAGCCGGTCTATACAGGACACTGAGACTACACCACAGCCGGTCTATACGGGACACTGAGACTACACCACAGCCGGTCTATACGGGACACTGAGACTACACCACAGCCGGTCTATACAGGACACTGAGACTACACCACAGCCGGTCTATACAGGACACTGAGACTACACCACATCCAGTCTATCAGTCTAACCTGAGTGTAGGAAGTGGATTTGGAACGGGTCCTGATCCAGCAGTCCTGTTGGGTGAAACCAGGAGGTGGTTCAGTTGAAGACAGGGGACCAGTAAGAAGTGCTGTAACTGCTGCAGTCTGTTTTTCTCTCAGTCTCTGGTCTGAGGGGACCCTGCTCCCAGTTTCCCACTCTGTCTGTCCGCGTCTGGCTCGCTGCAGGTGCCCTCACCATTCCCTGCAGAAAGGAGAGCGGCCACGTTACTGGGGAATGACCAAGAGAATACGGCTGAGGTTACAGATCGGAAAACCAGACTTCAGCAAACCACTTCTATTGCGACTTTTTCAAGTAATCTAATTGACTTTACTTTAGGATGAGAACTCCTGTCTACTGGAGTCACAGTTCAGATAACAAGGGGAACATTCAATCACTTCACTCATATGTCAAGCAGAGACTTTTACTGCCTTGAACACTTCCTATCCCAATGTGTTAAGTATGCACAGTCAATCATGGTAACATGTGTAGATAGCCTGGACTGAGTGGTGACCCCTGACCAGTACAATAGGAGAACGCCTCACCTGTTCCGCCACCTCTTTCCACAAGGATGGTTTGGGAAGTGAAATAACCACACGTTTTTGATAGACATTTCAACAGCATTATCGTGTTAGCGTTTAAAATGTTTAAAAATGTCGGTGAACCACTAATTCCAAAAATAAAAAAATTGCTTAAAAAAGATTAACGAAAAAAAGGTTACAAAAAAGTAATTTCTAATCTCATGAATTAATGGTTCACCACGGGAATTTGTTTACCATATCTGCATTTATAGGCACTATGATGCTATGACCAGTAATGATGTTGAAATGTGTACGCTTGAAAACTAGTGCCTGTAGTATTTCCTAAAAACATAAAGACGGAGAAAGGGGCCAGAGAGCTTGGTGGCCTCTGTGGTTTTCCAGCTACATTCCTATGGTGTTGAAAGGAGGAATGACTGGTTTTTCCCATGGTACCCAGCACTGTTTCCAGCCATTAACCAAAATGGCTGGTCTTTTTCACTTAATAACTAATCGAAACAACAGTCGTAAAATAAGTTGGATTTTATTTTATTTGCTCTTTGTACAAGCTCAAAGCAATGCCTCTCTGTAAATAAATACATAGTTCACCAGAGACACTGTGAAATGAACAAACTGGGACAGCAGGCTTTAGGGAGTTGTAGTTTCATTAGACAAATAATCTATTGCAGCACAACTATTTTGATAATTAACTACAATGACCACATTCATTTTTGGACCAGGAAACAGGAGGATAACACACAAGCATGATACAACAACAAGGGGGTAGTTCTACAATGAGAAGAACTGAATTACTAAAATATTTGTAAAGGAGCTCTGTTGTAGGATCATACAACTAGCTACATTATCTCACAAAAGTGAGTACACCCCTCACTTATTTGCAGATATTTGTTATATCTTTTCATGTGACAACACTGAAGAAATTAAACTTTGCTACAATGTAAAGTAGTGAGTGTACAGCTTGTATAACAGTGTAAATTGGCTGTCCCCTCAAAATAACTCTACACACAGCCATTAATGTCTAAACCGCTGGCAACAAAAGTGAGTACACCCCTAAGTGAAAGTGTCCAAATTGGGCCCAAACTGTCAATATTTTGTGTGGCCACCATCATTTTCCAGCACTGTCTTAACCCTCTTGGGCATGGATTTCACCAGAGCTTCACAGGTTGCCACTGGAGTCCTCTTCAACTCATCCATGATGACGGAGCTGGTGAATGTTAGAGACCTTGCGCTCCCCCACCTTCCGTTTTAGGATGCCCCACAGATGCTCAATAGGGTTTAGGTCTGGAGACATGCTTGGCCAGTCCATCACCTTTACCCTCAGCTTCTTTAGCAAGGCAGTGGTCATCATGGAGGTGTGTTTGGGGTTGTTATCATGTTGGAATACTGCCCAGCAGCCCAGTCTCCGAAATGAAGGGATCATGCTCTGCTTCAGTATGTCACAGTACATGTTGGCATTCATGGTTCCCTCAATGAACCTTAGCTCCCCAGTGCAGGCAGCACTCATGCAGCCCCAGACCATGACACTCCCTTCATCATGCTTGACTGTAGGCAAGACAAACTTGTCTTCGTACTCCTCACCTTGTTGGCGCCACACGCTTGACACCATCTGAACCAAATGAGTTTATCTTGGTCTCATCAGACCACAGGATATGGTTCCAGTAATCCATGTCCTTAGTCTGCTTGTTGTCAGCAAACTGTTTGCAGGTTTTCTTGTGCATCATCTTTCGAAGAGGCTTCCTACTGGGACGACAGCCATGCAAACTAGATTGTAGCCTCAAGTTAGCAACATACCTTCTAGCATAGCTTAATAAGGAAGATGTGGGAAGCACAGAGATTACATGGTTGTCTGGCTAGTGGCTGCCCTACTGCTAATGTGAGCCAAGATGAGATGATGACTGATTAAAACTAAATGTAAAAATAGTTCTTTGCAGGGAACTCAACCCACCCCCTCACCTTATTATTTCGTAGTACCTTATTATTTGCATATAATTGTAAAAAAATTAATACAAAATATTTCAAATAAAAATTACCTCAGACAGAATTAATTGCTGAAAACTACAACAGCACTACTCAACTAAACCCTGTCAACTCTCTCTCCCTGTTTTTCTCTCTCTCTTTCTCTCTTCTACTAGTTCTCCAGGAAGAAGCTGGCCCCTCCAACCGGCAGGCAGTCTGCTTCCACTAAACAAACACTAGCCATGCTATATATAGAACCCTGGCCCGTTGGCATGGCAACCTGGTGTTGTTTATCCACATCACAAATAATTTCAGCTTTTTTGTGTTTTTCTCTTCTAGGAAATGTTAAGCTTTCTTAAGTTGGGTCATCTCACAGCCTCAAGGCGGACATGAGATGTGATATTTGTGTTCCTTTTTTTAGCCCTTTAGATTCATGTCATTATCTGTTGAGTTCAAGATATTTCTTGTCCGTCTGTTTAGCGCAGGATTCATCTTGGGTGTATTTGAGTTGTGGCCTGTCTGTCTGTCTGTCTGCCATTCTGCCTGTCTGTCTTTCTGACTGTTTATATGTGTGTGTTTACCATAGTTATATTAGTATATTTAAGCCTTGGTATGCTGCTCTCCCTCTTCAACAGAACACACCCAGGACCTGTCTCTATGGCAGCCACAACCAGGTCACCTGATCCAATGTCAGTTCAATAGTCCTCTGGGCCAGAAAACCACGCGAACAATTACAACTCGTCTACAACACAAACAAGAACAAGAACCCGATAAAGCTGTTTTAAAAAAAAATGTGATTTTTAGATATATTCTATCATACCTTAGATTTAGTCCTGTCATGAGAAATAGATATTGTAGATCTAATAATTTCCCCCCAAAATTCTGGAATATCGGATCTCTGTCTTATTACATTTACCGTTAAAACAACAAAAGCCGTACTATAAATTCTCAGACTACAATTAGATTTCTTGATATTCTTACAAGCTCGCTCATCAACGACAGAGTAAATAAATCCGCAAATGATCAAATCGAGGATCTAAACTCAATACTGCAAAATCCTTAGGTACGGTTGCACCACTAAAAACTAAAGAAATACGCAACAAGAAACTTGCACCCTGGTACACAGACAATACTTGAGCACTCAAGCAAACCTGCATCCAAAATTTCTCTTCGATACAGTTGCAAAGTTAACAAAAAAGCAACACCCAACAAGTGAAATGGGTCTTCACTTTAGCTGTAATGAATACATGAACTATTTTGATGAAAAGACCATCACCATTATAAAACAAATAACTGACTCCTCCTTACATAGTTATAGTCCCCAAAATATCAGTTGTCCTGAGAATGTCCTGAACCTCCCTGATCAGGTGTCAATGGGGACACTTGAATTTTTTGATCCCGTATCACTCGACACATTCAATCAATTTCTAATGAGTTGTAAACCCACAAATGGTCAGCCAGACCCTATTCCAACAAAATTACTTAAGGAGATATTTACTGCGCTCGGTCAGCCAATGTTGAACATAATACATTGCTACCTTTCCTCCGGATGTGTACCAAACTGACAAAAAATAGCGGAAATTAAGCCTCTTCTAAATGGATCCGGACATATTAAACAATTATAGGCCTCTCAAAAATCTTAGAAAAATGTGTTTCCCAACAACTGAATGCCTTCCTGAAGACAAATAACATTTATGAAATGCTCCAGTCCGTTTTCAGATCCCATCATAGTACTGAGACTGCACTCGTGAAGGTAACAAATTACCTTCTAATGGCCTTAGACAAAGGCTCCACATCCGTCCTGTTGCTTCTTGATCTTAGTGCTGCTTTTGACACTACTGATCACTCCCTTCTCTGTTCTAGCCTGGTTTAAATTTTATTTATCTGAAAGATATCAGTTCGTATGTGTGGATGGCATATCCTCTGACAAATCAAAGGTATGTTTTGGTGTTCCTCAAGGCTCGGTTCTGGGCCCATTTTTGTTCTCACTATATATGCTGCCTCTGGGTGATGTAATCCAGAATCACAATGTCAATTTTCCCTGTTATGCTGATGACACACAGTTATATATTTCAATGAAGCAGGGAGAAGCCCCAAAACTTTGCTACTTTGGAAGCATGCGTTTCAGATATTAGGAAGTGGATGACAGAGAACTTCTTGCTTTTAAACTCAAGAAAAACAGAAATGCTCTTTTTGGGCCCAAGAAACAAAGATATTTGTTGGCAGATCTCACTGTGAACCTCGACGGCTGCATGGTCGTATCCTAAAAAACTGTAAGAAACCTCTGCTTTACCCTTGACCCTGACCTCTCCTTTGATGTATAAAAGATGTCTTATTTTCATCTTTGAAACTGCATGAAAAACTGATGCAGAAAAACTAATCCATGCTTTTGTTACTTCTAGATTACATTATTGCAATGCTCTTCTTTCCGGTTAACCTGACAATTCAATAAATAAACTTCAATTAGTGCTGCACACAGCTGCTAGAATCCTAAGTAGAACCAAAAAAATTTAACACATTACTCCAGTACTAGCCTATTTACACTGGCTGCCTGTTAGGGTTAGGGCTGATTTTAAGGTTTTACTCTTAACCTATAAATCAATACATGGACCTGCTCCTACTTACCTCGTTGAAATGATCCAGCCATACATACCTACACATAATCTTAGATCACAAGATGCAGGCCTTTTAATTGTACCTAGAATTTCTAAACAAACAGCCGGCGGCAGGGACTTCTCTCTTAGAGCTCCACTACTGTGGAATGATTTGCCAATTAAGGTTAGAAATGTAAACTCAGTGCAAACTTTCAAGTGTCTACTAAAGACTCATCTCTACAGTATGGTGTATGATTAAGTATAGCCTGGCCCAGGGGTGTGAAGGTGACCAGAAAGGTTTGATACTGTCCACCCTTGCAGTTTTGCCAGGTGAGCTCTCATTGCCACTGGGATGCCCTCCCTCCAATGCCTTTCGGGGGAGGAGTCACTGGCTTGTTGTTGTCTCTCTGTTGCGCCCTTGTGCAATTGGGCTGCACTCTGCTGGCAATACTCAGCCCTCATTCAGGGTGGTTGCGGTTGGTGGGTGTCCCTTTGGTTAATGCTTGGCAATGTGGGTGGATTGATTTCCTGCCTGTTTGGGCCCTGTCCGAGGCCTCCCCCAGATAAAAAATAGCGGAAATTTAGACATTGGGGCTGAGACAGATTATTGTGTGGGGGAGTAGGGTCAGTTCTCCTTCTCCACTATAAATCCTTGTAGATATAAGGAATGCATTTTCTAAATTTTCCCAGTCTCCTGCCGTTTTAAACTAAGGAGGACATGAGGTCCTGGCCCATACCTGAGTACCTGGCTTGAAAGACCCGTTGCTGTCCCTGTCCAAAGTCCTCCTGGTTGTGTTGCAGATCAAGACGATACCTGACGATTTCAGCTGCCACTGTGCTGACACCTCCCCCTCCCCCCATGTTGTCCCTGTCCTTGTCCATCTGGTCATGCTTTGGACCTGGACTAAGTTTAAATAGACTCTGAACTCAGCCCACATGCATTTATTAATTATTACAATTTGTACTCTGGCACAGCCAGAAGAGGACTAGTCACCCCTCTGAGCCTGGGTCCTCTCTGGGTTTCTTCCTAAATTTCTGCCTTCTTAGGGAGTTTTCCTAGCCACTGAAATTCAACACTACTGTAGTTTGCTCCTTGGGGTTTAAGGCCAGGTGTTTCTGCAAAAGCAATTTGTGATAACTGCTGATGTAAAAAGGGCTTCATAAATAAAATGTATTGATTGATTGATTGATTCTAGAGCATTTGACTTGGATATAACGTCATTATATGTACAAATAATCAGTGAAAGAATGCATGTTGGATTAAAATGCATATTCAGCATTGCTTTATTCCATATGTTTCCACCTGTGGCTGTTAATCATTATATATTGTCGGCTACCTGTTCTGCTTTCTGCTCCCATCATGAGCTGTAGTCGGAGGGGATTTTGAATTGGATATGTGAGGAGATCACCGTAACGGTGAATCTCTACATTAATCATTCACCAGGCAACCTACCAGGTAATAAACTAGTACCATGAAGTCAGGACTGAAAGAAGCTGACAAGCTAAAGCAGATAAGCGCTTAAGTGCACGCACGCACACACATGCACGCACACACACACACACCTGCATCGTTTTTTCCCTGATGCAGCAGAGGACATAGGTTTCAGTTCCCATTCTCAGTGACAAAAGAAAAGTTGCAGGGTCTGTGATTTTGTGTGTGTGTTGAGGGTGTGTGTATGGTTTAGAAGTGCTCTGCCCTTTACTGGTCCACTCACATGTTTTCTCTAAACACACATACTATTTTCTAAACACTCATACATGCTATTTTCCAACAAAGACATCAGGGTACAGCAAAACAGACAGGCTTTGAAACATCTACACACGAACACACGCAAACACGCGCGCACACACACACAAACAAACACATGCACCGCCAAGAAGAATATGACTATGAACTACCGAAACACAACAAAACATTTCAAAATTCTCTCTCATGGTTTTGTTGCACCATTGTATTTATCAGCTGATTTCACGCCAATTCTACTCAGCAAAAATTCCCTCCCTGAACATGGTAGTCCATTCTCCTGGCTGCGTGTGATCAGGCCGGGTCAAACATTTGACATCTAGTATTTGGTCCCCCAGACCTCTTGTGTAACGACAGTATAATTATCAAATTCAACAAGTCCCATTTTTTCCTTTACATATTCTCTCTGCCACAGGTGGCAGTGCTCTCTAGTAAATCAATTATATTTCGCAGCCTGTACAGGTTTGCGTGTATTACAAGTGTAATGTTGATATTGATTGCATTCATTCATGTTTTTGTGTATTAGCCTTTGTTTCCATTCATCACCTGTTTCACTGGTAAACTAATCTATCATCTTGAGCCCTGATAGCAGTCAGTTTATTGGAATATGTGCAATACCATTTGTACTGCTGCAACTCAATTACACAAACATTTAGCTGTTAGCTACCATACTATTCATGTTCCATTATCAGCACATAATATGACATGACAAAATCATCACTGATTCACTCATAGGAGCCTGTTTTAGACTTTGAATTCATCACCTTGCCGGGGCATGAGCTTGTTCTTCTCATGCGTTAGCTATGTCCCGGTTCATTTACGTTAGGTTCTCTAATAGGCACCGTTGCTTATTTGCTGGACAAAGCATACTGACCAATCAATGCTGGTCACACTCCGGCCTTTGTCCCAAAACTATAAAATCCTTAATCCTTGTAGCTCATCCAAAATAAATACCCTATAGCTTATGTGGTGTCTGCGTTATCATGATCATTTAGAATTTCATACACACTGTTGTGTTTTATTAGCTCTGTCATCTCAATGATGTGAAGAAGAATCATATAGGTTTGGCTATATCTTGGGAGTGTCTTTATTAGAGTAGTAAGCTTTACTAAGAATTAGTAACTTATACAGATGACACAGCTATAGTCTTTTATCATGTTGTGGGTCACAAGCTGTCTGCAAAGTGGCTAAGTGTGTCTTATATCTGTTGTGGTGCTAGCCTGATGCTGCTCCATTCTGCTGCCTCACAGCTTGATGTCTCGTGCAAATTATATGGTGCCAGGCTTGTCACAAGCTCAATTTATTCCTGGGTGCTTTCATCACTATATCAAAGAAATATAGGTTTGTTTCTAAATTACTACTGCTACCCCTAAATCATTTTTCCCAGATTTGAAGTTGTCACCCTGGACCTTAGTTGAGAAGCTGACCCTACATTACGGTTCAAAGATTGATTAAGGCACTTTACTTTCCAACTGTGTTGGATGATGGTTGATACTATCCTTACCAAGCAGGCTGTGGGCCCTTTGGATGATGGTTGATACTATACTTACCAAGCAGGCTGTGGGCCCTTTGGATGATGGTTGATACTATACTTACCAAGCAGGCTGAGGGCCCTTTGGATGATGGTTGATACTATCCTTACCAAGCAGGCTGAGGGCCCTTTGGATGATGGTTGATACTATCCTTACCAAGCAGGCTGTGGGCCCTTTGGATGATGGTTGATACTATACTTACCAAGCAGGCTGTGGGCCCTTTGGATGATGGTTGATATTATACTTACCAAGCAGGCTGAGGGCTTGTTAAATGTTATACCACATGGCCATCAGCTATTGACAATCAAGCATTTAATCACATTTAATTTTCGGTTTGAGAGATTATTCCATACAACTCTAGTCTACAGGCCATCTGATATTTATGAGATCACAAAATAGAAATGTACCATCCAGCTACCCAAACCAGCGTCAAACTACTCTGATAGCATGCTCATATAGATGTATTGGCATAAGTTGTGAACCATTTTGTACATGCCTAGGGCCCACTTTAACCACCCGATACATACTTGAGCCTGCCTTTAGGTATCAAGTCATTTATTCGGCCTAAACCCACTGCTCAGCTTTATATTTAAGGGCTATATTTTAAGCTTTTTTGTGCATGCTCGTGCACTGAGACACACTGAGACTGACACATGTCAGCTACTTTTTAACAGTAGCCATAATGACTTAAAGTTATTTGTCATAAAGGTGGCCATACATGACCATCACTATTCCCATTGGTCTTTCATACGTACTTCTATGCTATGTGATTTCATGGCATCAGTCCAATGCCTACTTATCTCTTTCTACAATTTTCACCACATATTTAACCATTTTAGCTTTTCTACTTCAAATCTGTCATTGCTCCATCTCTAGATTTTGTTTTATCGGTCCGAGCTCACCCTCAAGATCACGGGTCAATGACCCTCTGCTGCTTAAAATCCTTGGATATGATTTAATGTTCCTGGATTGTAGAAGCCTGAGTTCCTGCAGTAAATTGCTAATGTCGTTATGACGGCCAGCCCTGTGGTCCAGAAGCTATGCTCCTTCTCTCATACAGCAATCTGCTATAAACACCTTTGATACACATGGTTTGCGACGCGTTGTGTCTCCTAGCCTAGGTACATTGGCCATAAACCACGCTTTCTCATGACTTATTGTTTAAATATATAGCTGTGGGTGGTCTTGGCCATAAACCACGCCCTCTTATGCCTTATTGTTTAAATATATAGCCGGAGGTGGTAATGGCCATAAACCACGCCCTCTCATGCCTTATTGTTTAAATACATAGCCATGGGTGGTCTTCTTTCTGTTCACCAAGATGGTAGGTTAATGCTGTTTCAGTTAGGTGGCCTAGAGTGAACCAGCGAGATAGGTCACTGCCTCTGGTGAACATGTACTGCTGAAGAATGGGTTTAAATCCATACCAGTGCTCTCTCAGTAAAAAAAATAATCTTAATCTCCGCCCACAGTATCTAACAGGTGAAGCACAGCACCCCTCAAATCTGAACTCACACCATTGGTTGTGTAACATTACAGTCAAGCCTACTAACGGAATGATTAAGTATGGAGCCAGTGTGAAGCCAGCATGGAGCCAGTGTGAAACCAGCATGGAGCCAGTGTGGAGCCAGCATGGAGCCAGTGTGAAACCAGCATGGAGCCAGTGTGGAGCCAGTGTGAAGCCAGCATGGAGCAGTGTGGAGCCAGTGTGAAGCCAGCATGGAGACAGTGTGGAGCCAGCATGGAGCCAGTGTGGACGTGTAGATGTGAACAGTTTTCCTTTGCCAAGATGGCATGTTTATCTTGCCTCAGCAGGGTTGCCATCAGGTATTACTTAAAATAACATTTACTAAGAATTGATCTTAGTAAGGTGTTGTAATAGCAGTGCAGATAGTTTTCTTTCTCATTTACGGCTATGGAAGGTTCATTCGGCTTCAGCAAGGATGTCGTCAGGTGTTGCATAAGAAATAACTATTCCGGGAAGACAATGTGTGACAATAGCTGTGCAGATGGGTAGTTTGTTTTTCATTTACAAAGATGACAGGCTTACCTTGCTCCGGGAGGACACTGTCAGGCCTGTGACATGACAAATAGATACTCATAGTTCTGACAGAGTTATCTTAGTAATGTTTCACCGCGTTATGTAAGTCTGGTAACACATTAACCACAATCAGGGAGCACACCATCATTTGTTCATCGAGGACAGACGTAGTCCGTACTACACGTAGTTTCCCCTTAAAGACACTTATATAACACAATAACAGAGCATTTCTGAATCTTTAAGCAGTGGATCACATGTCACAGAGCTCCAAATAGAGAGATAGGTCAGTGGAATGGTAACAATAATAATGCAGAAGCTGCCGGTATGTGTATACGTGTATGTGCGTGTGTATGTGTGTATGTGTGTATGTGTGTGTTGAGTTCACTGATCAGAGTCCAGGGATCTAAAAGCTCTGATCCTTGATTATCAAAGGAAGTACTTCAAGCACTGTGGGAAACTCTCTACCATACCGCTACCCTCTCTCCCTCTCTCTCCCTCTCTCTCCCTCACCCTGTCTCTCTCCCTCACCCTGTCTCTCTCCCTCACCCTGTCTCTCTCCCTCTCTCTCCCTCTCTCTCCCTCACCCCGTCTCTCACCCTCTCTCTCCCTCACCCCGTCTCTCACCCTCTCTCTCCCTCACCCCGTCTCTCTCCCTCTCTCTCCCTCACCCCGTCTCTCACCCTCTCTCTCCCTCACCCCGTCTCTCTCCCTCTCTCTCCCTCACCTCGTCTCTCAACCTCTCTCTCCCTCACCCCGTCTCTCACCCTCTCTCTCCCTCACCCCGTCTCTCACCCTCTCTCTCCCTCACCCCGTCTCTCTCTCTCTCTCTCCCTCACCCCGTCTCTCACCCTCTCTCTCCCTCACCCCGTCTCTCTCCCTCTCTCTCCCTCACCCCGTCTCTCACCCTCTCTCTCCCTCACCCCGTCTCTCACCCTCTCTCTCCCTCACCCCGTCTCTCACCCTCTCTCTCCCTCACCCCGTCTCTCTCCCTCTCTCTCCCTCACCCCGTCTCTCTCCCTCTCTCTCCCTCACCCCGTCTCTCTCCCTCACCCCGTCTCTCACCCTCTCTCTCCCTCACCCTGTCTCTCACCCTCTCTCTCCCTCTCTCTCCCTCACCCCGTCTCTCACCCTCTCTCTCCCTCACCCCGTCTCTCACCCTCTCTCTCCCTCACCCTGTCTCTCCCTCTCTCTCCCTCACCCCGTCTCTCACCCTCTCTCTCCCTCACCCCGTCTCTCACCCTCTCTCTCCCTCTCTCTCCCTCACCCCGTCTCTCACCCTCTCTCTCCCTCACCCCGTCTCTCTCTCTCTCTCCCTCACCCCGTCTCTCACCCTCTCTCTCCCTCACCCCGTCTCTCACCGTCTCTCTCCCTCTCTCTCCCTCACCCCGTCTCTCACCCTCTCTCTCCCTCACCCCGTCTCTCACCCTCTCTCTTGCTCACCGCATCTCGCCATCTTTCTCCCTGTCTCTGTAAATTTCAGATTTCCTCAAACAATGAAAAGGGTAAAGTTTCTCCCTCTATGAGGTCTCCCTTCCACATGCTGAGTATCAGTTACACAACTCCTAGACAAGTGCAATCACTGCATGCTGCCCACACACAGAAACACACGCACACACATACACACACCTGACTATCATGCTGCACTGTGCTGAAACACACACACAGATTAACACACAACAGCAACGTGCCAAGCAGGCCTTTACAGTCCTGTGTTTACTAGAGTTACCACCCTGATGATCATAATGTGAGTGGTAACTAGGTAGAACCCTGACCCCTGGGAAAGACAACCACCCAGTGGAGTATTGACAGAGCTAACCATCCATAGAAAATTAATTTAAACAAACCAGCTCTGCTTTGACACAATGGCAGGTCCACTAGTTTAACAGCACTGACTAATCAGGATCACCACTAGCGAAACGGCACTGACTGATCCAAATCACCACTGATGTAACAGCATTGACTGATCCAGATCACCACTGGTGTAACAGCACCGACTGATCCAAATCACCACTGGTGTAACAGCACCGACTGATCCAAATCACCACTGGTGTAACAGCACCGACTGATCCAAATCACCACTGGTGTAACAGCACCGACTGATCCAAATCACCACTGGTGTAACAGCACTGACTATCCCAGGAAACTCCAAACGTTATTGCTGAATTAAACTAAAATATGTCTCCCGGAGGTGCTACACATCAAACCAAAAAGGCAGGTCCTCTTAGTGGACATAAAGAGGATGAATTCAGCCAGTTAAAACCTCAGCAGAGCCTGAAAACAATGGGGAAAAGGAAACACGTAAACAGTGCTGTCTAGCCAAAAGAGGTAATGCCCTCTTTTGCCCTCTAAGAATGAAAAGCAGAGTAGCAGTCTGGAACAGTCAGTCCTGGCCTCAGTCCCTCATCTTTCCCCCACTCTCCTCTCTCTTTCTTCCTTTCTCCCACTCTCTTTCATTTCTCTCTCTGATAATAGTATTATTCACGTACTCCCTGAGCACACATTGGCATGTGAGGAGAGGGAGAGAATCAGCAGTAAAGTACAGGAAGGTATGTATTTTCAGGCAGGGTTTCACACACTGTCGGCACTCTCAAGAGGTTGTGTGTGTGTGTTGATGCGTGTGTGTAGTACAGTGCCATGTGATCTGAGTGCGCAAACGCAGACAGACAGACAGACACACACACACACACACACACACTTACACACACACACTAGACATCTAGGATGTCTTAACACAGGGTGACAGAGTGCACTAACTCTACACATCAGAACACCAAGCATCACCTGAGGGAATTACCCAACATTCCTGAGTCAGGCCCGGTTAGAGCAGCGGAGAAAAAGAGGACACAGAGGAGTAAGAAGAGAAGCGAGAGAAAGAGATAGGACGGAGGAAAGCAAAGCGAGGCGGAAAGGGAGAAGAGGGAGCGAGAGGAGAGAGAAGAGGACAGAAAAGAAAGTGGTGAAGAGAAGTGTAGAGCCCGGCTTTGATCAACAAATGACCAGAGGGGATGCGTCATAATCCCTTAAAGGACTTCAATGAGATGGAATGGCAGCCATTTGGGGTCAGGAAGAAATCCTAACCAGTCAAACTGACCCATCGCACGTATGCCCGAGCTGCTGCGAGGAGCTGCTAGAGCGTGACGAGGCCCGCCCGGCGCTGGTCAAGACACATCCGCGGGACGCCGCGGCTAATTCGGCAGCAGGATTCAAACCGCGGTCTTGTACGGCAGACACCGTATTTGCTGACATTAATGAAGGTGTCGACGTTTCAACATTCTGATGGACTCTCTCGCAGTTCCAATGGCAAAACTGTCCCGGAAGCGGCTGCTGCCTAAACAGCAGGTGTGTGTGAGCGTGTGTGAGCGTGTGTGAGCGTGAGCGTGTGTGAGCGTGTGTGAGCGTGTGTGAGCGTGAGCGTGAGCGTGAGCGTGAGCGTGTGTGAGCGTGAGCGTGCGTGAGCGTGCGTGAGCGTGCGTGAGCGTGCGTGAGCGTGCGTGAGCGTGAGCGTGTGAGCGTGAGCGTGTGTGAGCGTGTGTGAGCGTGTGTGAGCGTGTGTGAGCGTGTGTGAGCGTGAGCGTGTGTGAGCGTGTGTGAGCGTGTGTGAGCGTGAGCGTGTGTGAGCGTGTGTGAGCGTGTGTGAGCGTGAGCGTGAGCGTGTGTGAGCGTGTGTGAGCGTGTGTGAGCGTGTGTGAGCGTGAGCGTGAGCGTGTGTGAGCGTGAGCGTGTGTGAGCGTGTGTGAGCGTGAGCGTGTGTGAGCGTGTGTGAGCGTGTGTGAGCGTGAGCGTGAGCGTGTGTGAGCGTGTGTGAGCGTGAGCGTGTGTGAGCGTGAGCGTGAGCGTGTGTGAGCGTGAGCGTGAGCGTGAGCGTGTGTGAGCGTGAGCGTGAGTGTCAGCTCTTATCTGCCCTTCAGTTCTGCTGTCTTAGTGGTGGTCAGGCTGCAGAGCTGTTTCCTGCTGCTCTGACAGTCAAACTGACTGACACGAGGTAAAATGCCTGGATTAACAGTATTTTTCTGCAGAGCGTTAGAAGACCACAATGTGCTTGTCTGAAAAGGTTTCCTGCACATTATCCACCTTGAATCATTTGGTCTCAGAATCTCTTACTCACTTTCCGTGCATCGTCCTCACCCTCCCTCCACAGCTTCAGTCACTGTCTCCATCCTTGTCTCGGTTTCTGTCTACGTCTCCATCAGTTTCTCTCTCTTTCCACTATCAAATGATGTAATTAACCAATAACGTGCAAGGGGGTATGGTATATAGCCAACATACCACAACGAGGAGCTGTCCTTAGCCACGACACATGGTGGAGTGCCTGGATACAGCAGAGAGACATGGTGTTGGCAGTATACCATAAACCTTTGAGGTGCCTTACTGCTATTATTAACCAATTAACCACGCAATGAGGCCGGTATTAAGTGGTGTTATGTAATATGTGTGTCAGCATCCAGTAATAAAACTACCAAGTCTTTGTCGTAACATACAGAATGCCATTCAGCAGACGCTTTTATCCAGACCAACTTAAAGCTATGGAACTAATGTCTTGCAAAAACAGTTTCTCTGAAATGTGTCAGATTTAGTTCAACTTACATAGTATTAGGGAATGTGACTGCTCAATTCTAAATAATTATAGTTGAGATGATACGCTTTGAAAGTTCTTAACATAACTTATGGCAAGCAAGAAGTGGGAATTTTTTTATTTACATTCCGAGGATAGAGTACTACAGAAAGATGGGCTTGTACTCTTCAACAAATTAAATTCCTCATATCAACTTCCTTGTTTGTAAAGGTTTCACAATTTTATTGTCACACCAGCCCAGTGAAACTCACATTATGGACAGATCTAACAGCCTAAAGAAACTCTTATATTATGGACAGATCTAACAGCCCATTGAAACTCTTATATTATGGACAGACCTAACAGCCCAGAGAAACTCTTATATTATGGACAGATCTAACAGCCCATTGAAACTCTTATATTATGGACAGATCTAACAGCCCAAAAATACTCTTATATTATAGACAGATCTGACAGCCCAGTGAAACACTTACTGTGTTACTGACAGACTGCAGAACATGTATTTCAAATGAAATCCAATTATAATGGCTGCTGAGATAAATACGGGCTGCCCAAATGAATAGACGGAGCTGTATGTTAAAGTCAATGCATGTATTTTGCATAGCATAAAAACACTGCAGGAATGTATGAGGCAACAATGTCACACAGCGTTGGACCCATGCCAGAGCCCCACTGACAGCCCATGCGCTCCTACCCTCTGCCCCTACATCCCCCATCCACCCCTGAGTTCCTCCCCACCCCTCCACTTCCCACCTTCCTTTCCGTCCTCCCTCCACCCCTCGGGAACCGGCACCAAGGTCTGCTGCCCAAGCCTGAGGACAGACAGGGGTTGGACGGAATATGAACAAGGCCTAGCAGAAGGCGGCGCTGACAGAGGCAACTGGCACTAATAGTGTGTGTGTGTGTGTGTTTGTGCGTGTGCGAGTGCACATGCAAGCTAACGCTCAAGCCATGTCTCACATCTTTTTGGCTCTCCGCCAATACGTTCTAAGTACAGCTGAAGCCTTTTTTCATTTCCTGGGTGAAACAAAATGACACATTTATTTTTACAACCATCACATGACACACCTTGCAGTTGACATTCTTGGGATGTTTGTTCTATGAATCAAATCATTAACTCAGGATCAGCTTTTGAAGTCGTAGGCTCGGCGCTTGGCCCTTACAGACTGTCAGTTTGTACCAATGGTCAGTGACTGTAATGTACTACAACGGATGGCATAGATGTTGGTGAAGCCCCTTGAAATTACAGAACTATAAAACAGTGTTGTAACCACATCTCCTCTTTCACACAAAAATAAACAGGGAAAAACCTCCTAGTGGTAGACTGGCTGCCTGCAAGCACAATCGTGGTTGATAGAGTTAGGGTTAGAGTTTGGGTTAGCCCACATGCACTCACTCACACTAGGTATGTACACTACCTGCTATGTTTGCATTCCAGGGTACTGCTTCACTGTCAATACAAAATAAAAGTCTAGTGATATCTGATGGAAGATGAGTTTACCTTAGGACTGCCCAAACCAATCCCTGTCTGTGTGTGTTACCATAGAAATCAGCATGAACAGAAGCGGCAATCCTATTCAAGTCAGCATTGGCATAATGGCTCACAGCCTTTCAAAATCAGCCCGTAGTAGCAAAGCAGGAAGTAAAAGCATGAAGTGCATGATTGATGTGTATTATTGATGTGTAAGATTTGTTAGTGACTCGCGTGAGAAAGCATGTGGATTCTGCCCAGACTCAAGTTTCACATAGGGTTATAGGATAAATCAAAAGTGGTTTGGGTAATGTTCTGTATAGGATGTTACCTAGGAAACACACTTTTAACAATGTGTTGAGGCTATATAGCGTTGACATTTATGTCAACAAAAATAACCAATTACTTTAGGTTCAGGTCTGGTACAGCTGCTGACATATGCTCATGAGTCTTCATAAATAATATTTCTTCAAGAATTACTGGTTAAAGTATATTTTCTGTCACAAATTTTCAGTCAAACAGCAGCCTGGTTCCCTAGCTTACACTATGTAAATCTCTGATGGGCTTTGTATTTGATATGGCTATAACCTATGCACTCATGTCAAATGTCAACCCAATCACACTTGTAAGATCATTCAATTGTTCTGAGTAGTATTTAAGATCACTAGTGTGATGCGATTAAACTATTAATATACAGAAATATTATCAATCAGCCATTTTCCCCTGGACCTGTGTTCAATGAACTAAACAGATTATGCTGCTGTTAAAAGTGTAAGCCTGGTAAATGTAATAATCTAAAGTATAATCTGAGTTCTCCAAGGGAGATGTGTCATCATTGGTTTTGTACTGTTACCTGTAAATGGAATCTGCTTCTCGTGGATGAAAGACATGTTACCTCCATAGCTAAATTAATCTGGTTTAAGTAATTCTCCTGGCTTTTGGACTGTCTCCTGAACCAGAACCCATTCAGACACTAGAGGACAGGACAAAAGATCTCCAGACTTCTGAACCCTGAAAATTATCATTCAAACAAAAACAATAGTGGATACTGACGATAGACACAATCCAAAAACTGACTTCCTAGAACTGACTTTGGATTTGTACCTCATGTCAATTACAATGAGAGTAAGCCTAGCCCCAGCTACTCTATAAAACAGTAGAGATTGTAGTAATGTGGAAGGGTAAACCCTTTACAGGGTATTACGTAATGTTGCCTTAGTTAGAAGATAACATTTTTTAAAACAACATAACAATAACACTGCCAAAGAACCCAAATCCTAAAAGCTTGAACGGTGGAGATTGACCAATACATTACTATTGACAGCCTAATCATGCGCTGCCCTTGGTAAACAAACTCAAGACCAGAAAACTCTTGCTCTTGCTAAAACTTGCTAATCCAGCAACTTCTTAACTGCTTGTGTAAGGTCTGGTTCTTATTGCACATTCACTCTGCAAAATAAACTGTAGGGAAAGATACCTTACATTTCTAGCTTGTATTTCGGTCGTATTGTGAATATTGCATTGAATATTGCATTGAATCTGGCTTTCCCTGTTTTCCTTTGGTAGTAGTGTCATTTAATATCTAATCACCATCTACATGAACTTAACTCAAAATGACAAAATTTACCAGGCAGACACTCTGAATACACCAGACGGATAATCTGAACACACCAGACAGATAGTCTGAACACAACAAACATTTGCTCTGAACACACAAGACAGGTACCCTGAGCACACCAGACAGATAATAAGCCAAATTTAACATAGAACTATCGTACTATAGCACAACTACAGCATCTCCACAGTTCAAATTCAAATTGAATTGTAAAGAAAGAGAAGCACATTTCTCAAGAACAAACCAAATTATTTTCCCTTGGGAAAGGAGAGTTGTCCAGGGGTTGCTGTGTTATCTACTGTGACACAATCTGGAGAACAGGACCTTGGCCTGGATCTGTGAGCGTCCTCGTTATCACCACCAGCCCAGCCAAAACACATGTGTCCAGCCAGGGTGGGGGGACCTCTGGCCTTGGTGTCCTCTCTAGCTTCTAGCTACCTCTGGCAGATACTCTTCTAAGCAGACAGATATCAGCCCAGGGGTCAACAACCTGCAGACTGCTGAGGGTACATACATCATTTTAATTTACTGTTATTATTCAATCAGAAGTAGTAGCAAACCAATGTAAAAGCATTCGACCACAATGTCTTATTTTGCTTGGGATTTAAATTGAAAATGAACATAAATTCTGCATATTATTACCTACTGGTCATGAGATGGACAATACAGTTGCTTTGTCCTGTCCACAGTGTAGAAAATGACACTACTGCGATTGAAAATGTATTTCATGGCTCCTGCTCATTTTAATTAAAGAATGTCTCTACCAGTCTGAAAAAAACCCTGTTTTACGCAGCCTAGCAGTCCGAAACACAGACCAGAGACACAGAAACTCAAGACAAATACGTAATTCATGTCGTCCATTGTGTTTTAGTAGCACTTAAGAATATTTAAGCCAAATATTTATATTTGGCTACAATTTGAACATTTGAAGTATTTAAATGCTAAAAAATACAGTAAATAAAATATATATTATATGAATATTGAAAAATGATCATTTTTACGCTCATGCTAAAGTCGTTCATCCTGAAGCTGCTTTAACAGGGACGGACGCCCAGGCATGCCTGGTGGTGTGTGTGAGGACCCTGACCTCGAGGGCTTGGCTGTGTCCCAGGCTCCAAGCATGCGGTCAGTGTGGAGCTTCAGCCAAAGAAAGAACCCCTCAGAAAGAACCACGACCACCGTCTGAAATGTGTAGGGCTCCGAAGACAAGGTCTTTGTTCCTAGGTTGGTACAGTATAATCATATGTCATGGCTAATGGGGAATACATGCACATGCGCGCATGCGCGCGCACACACAATCAAAGGAAAACCCCAGTCACTAAGTGTAAGCAGAAGCCGGCTAAGCCTTTAGAAAGCATTTATTAGTCACCCTTCAGCAGAGCACCTTGACAGCCTGAGCCGGCTACCAGCCGCCACCACACACTCTCACACACACACTCTCACACACACACACACAGACCACTTTCTAGCTCAGAGCTAAAGGAGAGGTGGAGGCAGGGCAAGCTGTTAGGCAAGGTAATGACATGTCATGTAGCATTACCAGACCGGAGTGTGTGCAAGAGCTAAACAGCTTGCGACACCACCAGCCATGGAGAAAAATAAAAACAGCTTTTCAGTCAAAAGACGAGTGCTGGAATCATTGCCAAGGATTTTAGGGCGATTAGCTGATGGGCAGTTCTACATTTGAAAACAACTCTTATCAAGAATAACGTAACACTAAAAGTATACATTATCACGCTGGTCCAGCGTAGGACAAACCTGTCTTAGCTGCACGGGATGTCAGTAACGTGGTGGTTCCAGTCTGAGTGGGGGACAGGGGACTGAATCTGTTGTGGAAGTGACCTGGGTCCTACAGCAGTACAGGATAGAATGTTACAGAATGTTCTGTTAGTCCTTCATTTCGATCGAGCTTCTTCAAAGTTGTCAGCTCACCTTCTATTCCAATAACATAACTCAATGCAGTTCCTCGCCTATGGCCAAATGCTACCCATCCAAGTCTTTGGGTGGTTGTAGCTAGCTGACCAACATGTGCTGATATTTTCCAGCGTGAAATGCAGGCCAATGGCAATTGATTTTAGCTTTCGCTACAAAACACATTCAATAGGGCTTTCCATGATGCTATAAGTACAGAACACATCACATCCAGAAACAGGCTGAGGACTGGTTGACTGGCTGGCCCCAGTTTCTGTTGACATCCTATGCCAAGTCACAAAGAGACTGAAATATGTCTCCACTCCCCAATGTTTTCTGAATGCACCGTGACACTTAAACGATTAAATTAGATGGTGTCTACATTTCTTATTCAGTTGACATAGAGCCTGATCTAGACAACAGATGGTGTGGAATCAGAAATCATCTCTCGAGCACTTTTACAGTCAGATATTAGTTGTAATTTGTCATCATTCTTAATACAGTAAGTAGAAACCGATGCCAATACATCTTGAAAACTACCCATGTGGTTAAGACTTTCTAAATGTGTACCTTTGGCTCCAGATACAGATCTGTTGTAGAGTGACTGGGTGGAAAAATCTGAGACAGAAGAGGAGTAAGTGTATATAAAGGAGAGAGGATCGGCGGAGCAAGGAGAGAAAGGAGGAGCAATGGGAGGTGAGGGGATAGGAGGAGAGGAAGAGTGAGGACGGGAGTGGAGAAGACAGAAGAGCAAAAGAGAGGAGAGAAGGAAGTTGAAGAGGAGAGAAGAGGAGAGAAGAGGAGGAGCGAGGCGAGGAGAGTTTGTCTCGCAACACCAAGAAGCTCTCAGCCCAGAGTGGGGGGGCTTCAAACCCTCTAATGAAATGACTTTTCCCGGATAGCCAGACAATGTGTCACTCTACCAAACCGGAAAGGTTTAAATCCTCCAAAGAAATGACTTTTACCAGATAGCCAGGCAGAGTGTCGCTCTACCAAACCGGCACTGTTAAACAGATACTATGGCTGTGATGACAACTCATCTGTAGAGTGTTAGTGCCTAAGACAAGACAGGAACGGGACAAGCTGTCTCTCCACAGCTCATGTCTTATCTCGGCAACCAGTGTTTTGGTAAAGCCCTGCCACTGCCTGTCATTTCTAAAGTGCCTCTGCCATTGTCAAAACCACAAAGCGGCAGCCAAATTAAAAACCTAGTCAGACAGCCGTCTAGCTGTTCAGAACTCGGGTCTAAGTCCTCATCCCTCAGCCCAAGGGCATGATTTCAGACTGAGTGATTTAAGTTGTGGCTTTTGAAAAGTTCAATACACACACACACACACACATAAATACACACAAGTTTGTATGGCTATCCTCCTGGGGACCAGAAAATAGAAATGATATGCTCCCTTGCCCTAAACATAACCCTAAACCTGACCCTAACCCTTACCTAACCCTCATCTAAATCTAACCCTAACACTAACCTTAACCTCAATAAATTAACATTTATGCCTAAGGTTTACAGGCAAAAGGTCCCAGTGAGTCAAATTTGTTCTGGTTTTACTATACTCATGGGGACATTTGGTCCCCATGAGTATAGTTAGACCTAAAACACACAAACACACACACACACACACAAGCGGTGCTCTTGAAACCTCTTTCGATGAAACCAGACAGCGAAAGTATGACAAACAACAACCACGCCCCCACAGGTCCTCTGAGCTACGTGGAGTCCAGGGCTTGTCAGAGGAACACGGGAAAGTGGAGGGCCAAAGAAGGGGCCGCATCAGCCAGGAATAACAGCGGCCAGGGTGGGTTTCGGTATTCCATGGATTGTTTGTATCAGTGCCTTTTTCCTGTTATTGAATTCCATTCTCAATGCATATCCTCTGCTGCTGAACCAGAATCATTGTTGATACCCCCTAGGCATTATGGGACAAAACAGGGTATCTCTCTGCACCACCCTCTGCAGAGCGTGTGTGTGTGAGTGAGTGTGTGTGTGTGTGTGTATGTGCATAGGAAGTGCACACCAGGACCCGTCATCTTCCTGTTAGTGTACACACTGGGGGGTCCGCCCTTTGGAGCAAGCATTCCTCCACTTGATGACATCACTACTACGGCACACCTCCCTTTTCCACTTTCCACTTCTTTCCTTCTAGTTCATCCTGCTCCTCTTCTCCTCATTCTTCTCCATCCCTAATCCGTCTCTTAGACCTAGGCCTCCTCCTGCTTCTTCCCAAAGGATGTTGGGCGTTAATGGTCCAGAGCCCTACACTGTGTCTGCAAGTCAGTGTAGAGACAATCTGCCATCCAGCCATGATAAGACATGATATGTAATCTGGGTCAGGCTACAGTGCTGTGGGTATATGTTTGTGCGTGTGTGTGTATAAATGTTTGTGTTTTGTCTGTGTGTGTTATTGCGTACGTGGAGCTGTAAGGCTCCAGAGAGTTTTTTCACTTCCCATTTATCATGCTGAAGACGTAACGGGGACTGGACAGCCTCTAATCTAACACGCTCGGGATACGTCCTGCCACAGGGTTTAATGCCATACATAACCATGTCATTCCACATGGATGTCATGGTTACGGCAGACTGACTGACAGGGCCACTGGTAAAACCACAGAGCATCTACAGACTTGGACTAAATAACAGCCGGGTGTGCTGAACACTTCACACTGCATACAACAAAATCAACAAAAAAGAGCTGTCCTACTTCCTCCTTCCCGACAGTGAAATAAGGAGGAAGGAACACATTGTTCATATAAGCAAAGTAATACAATTATAAGTGAGAACAAGTACAAAACTTTGATGGTGAATCAAATGGCTAAAAATAGAAGGTCAGTTGGTTCGTTTAGCTAGGCTTTTCAGTAATTCCCTGTGTGTGTGTGTGTGTGGGGGGGGGGGTGTAATGGAGAGAGAGAGAGCGAGAGAGAGAGAGTGTGTGTGCGCGTGTGTGTGTGTGCATTAGCCCTTTCTTCAAAGCATAAAATTACTTTATAATTACTGTTGCTTAAAGCTTCCCAAACGTAATCATCCCACAGAAAGAACATTATCACATATAAATCAAGGCGCTGAGATGAAAGGTGGGTTATGGATTACACCTAATACCTATCTTGAAGCTCACATCTATAGGATGACATTATTTCAGCTTCCAGTTGCACGAGGAAGACCAACGGGAATGTAACATCTGCTTTTATCTCTTCAGGGGAGGCTTTAGTGTCCCGTCACATCAGGAATTTGATCCAGCAACCTTCATGTTACTGGTCAGAAGATGTAACCGGGAGGCTATCAATCATCTCTCTCGCCGTTTCACTTTCTCACTGATACTGGACTTAATGATTCCATTAGACATTGTTTGCAAACCACGGGCATGTTCAAAGCTGTGGCACAAAGCTGTGGCATCTCCATGATTACCACTAAGTAGCCGACCCCTTTCTAACACCACATTGGTCGCCTGCCCAACCGTTAAATGGCAAACATTCCGGCGGAGTTTGATCATGCCACCGCTTCCCTGGTGCATCCATAAGTGGAATACTCTGTACGGCACTCCCCCGGGCATTCCCTCCAGGAAACTGCATGGCCATGATGGATCGCTCCTCACAGCGCAGTACAGAGCCGGGCAGACTCCACAGCACAGTTTCCAAACGGTCAATGAAGCATGCTGGGGCTCATTGATCCAGTAGTGTGACACAGCTAGTTTCCCCAGTCAGTGTCACTCCATCCCATTCACAATGACACGGGGCCATTCAGGACTCTGCCCATTGATTCTCTACAGGTATGAGCACAGAGACCACTAGTCATTACGCCGTACAGAGCAGAAATACCTCAGTGGATATCAGCCTCAACACGGATGTTTCACTTAACTGCATTACAGTACATCCACAGTCACAGGGTGACAACGTACTGGTGTGTCAACCAATAGTGTGGAAATACCAGTCTAGATCTTCAGTATGTTATGACGCAAATATATGCAGAAGAACGGGTTCCCAATCAAGACGCGTCCTAGTGTAGTTTGAATACAAGGAATTTCAAGTGGTTTCTTTGGATGTATTGTCACTCTGTCACGCTGGCTGGAAACAAGAGAATTCTACCGGCGCAAACTCAAAGCGGTGTGTGCGTGTGAGTGCGCGCGTGTGTGTGTTGCGTGTGTCTGTTTGCCCATCTACTCACAGCACAGCAAAGAATGTTTTATCTGCTTTCAAAACGAAAAGAGCTCTCAAATGTTGCACTACCTTGTGAGTCTCTGGGTAAAGCAGTGTCTACTGCTGCACGGCCTCGTGAATAAAGCCTGATGAAAGGAGGAGCAGAAAAGGTCTGGAAACTGCATCACTCTTGTTCACGTTCTTTCTCCATGTCTCTCCCTCTTTCCTTTCTCACCCCCTCCTTTATCTCTCTCTATCTCTTTCTGTATTACCTCCTCCCCTCCTCCCCTTATCTGCCTTGTTCCCCCTTTCTCTGTCTTCCTTTCTCTCCTGCTCCATCTGCCTCCTTCCTTCAGTAGAGTGAAGGCCTGGATACGGTTTCATGGTTTCATATCACAGAGGATATACAGATAGACCGGGGCTGTGCGCTCTCTCCGGGACTATCCTGTTTAGATCAAGGGCTCCAACTCAAATGATCACCATTCCTTATAAAGTGCACTAATTTGACACCAGGGCCCAGGAGGCCCAGAACAAAGTAGTGTGCTATGTAGGGAATAGAATAGCATTTGTGAATTAACCTGGGCCTTTCATCTGGTTCCACAGAGATCAGGGAATGTACATCGTGGAAGAAACTATAATAGGGACTATAAGAAAGGAGAGAAAGAAAAGAGAAGGGAAGGAGAGAAATACCAAAAAGAAAAAAAAAGGAGGTGAAAGAAACACAGTGTTCAATGGATTTGCTCCTTCAAGTGGCCCACCAGCGTGACTTGGAACAAGACCTCTCTCTCTCTATCTCTATCTCTCACACACACACACACACAAACACACACATCCAATGTGGCTACCTTTCATCCTCTGTGTATACCCACATACACAGGTTTGGGAAATACTGCCGTTGGTTCTAAACTAAGTTCATCTCGTTGCTCTGCTCAGAGTGGAAGAGCAGTGTTCCCGGTCCAGACCCCCACAACTCGGCCCCAGGGAACCATGTGGACCCACCCACTGCCTGGAAATCCCCACACAACATGGGCCAAGACAGAGCACCTCAAAAGCCAGCCCACATTTTCATGGGCCTTTCAGCGTGTGTGTGTGTGTGTGTGTGTGTGAGTGTGTGTGTGTGTGTGAGTGTGTGTGTGTGTGTGTGTGTGTGTGTGAGTGTGTGTGTGTGTGTGTGTGTGTGTGTGTGTGAGTGTGTGTGTGTGTGTGTGTGTGTGTGTGTGTGTGTGTGTGTGTGTGTGCACTTACGTATTGCATCTTATATTGACATGTGTAAAGGAACATGAGGAAGAGTGCAGATGAAGACAGGGAGCAGAGATTCAGCCAGACGTGACAGTGGAAGCTGGTCTGCGTGAGGGTGCGTGAAAACCTGCGACTCTGAAAAACCAGCTGAGATGGTTAAAATGGCTCATTATTAGGCCACATTGGCCGCTAATTGGCTCTCATTAGCATTTAAAGGTAAGTGGGTGTGTATGTGCATGTGGGTGTGTGTGTGTCAGGGTGTGTGTGTGTGTGTGTGTGTGTGTGTGTGCATGTTTGTGTGTCGACCAGGATCAAAGGGAGGCGTACATAGAAACGTCAGCCCCCCAAATGATTATCTCCCTCCACAATAGATAAGGTCAGGTTCATACAGACGCTCTCAATTGGAGCAAACATTTTGAAAGGTTTTCAGAAAGGCAATTCATTTCAAATGTTATGGAGATCTGACACTGAGCATGGTTATATGCACACAATAATGTCATTACAGTGAAATGTCCAGTGAACAAAATAGTTTTATGTAAACATTTCCTCGCAATGCAAATAGAACAATTTCTCTGGGAAACTTTACATGTAACTTTACATGTAACATCCAGCACAACTAAAGAAAATATGCATGCCTAGTACTTCCTATTCAGGAAATACCTAGTTATTCCTATGCAGGTCATATGGTAGGGAAATACTCTCAGCCTTATGCATTTTATGTCATTCTGATATCTAAAGCGATTAAAAAACGAATTATACATTTTGAATAATGAACATACCCCTTAGTTAACAGTATCCTTCAAACTGAAACCAAGTGCTTAATAATATCATATCGCTAATGAGTAAGTGGAATGAAATAGTCACAAATCACTAATGGAGAAGTGCTATAAAACAGTATAAAATACCTAATGGATAAGTGCTATAATATAATTTACAATTCTGTAAAGGATAAGTGCTTTAAAATAATCTCAAAATCTTTAATGGATAACTGCTATAAAATAATATATATCTAATGGAGTGCTATATAATATAAAATCTCTATTGGATAAATGTTAGAAAATAATATGAAATACCTAATGGATAAGCGCTATAAAATAATATAAAAATCTCTAAATGCCTTAAAATAATATATTATCTCCAAAGGATAAGTGTGAAATAACCACCACCAGGTGAACAGATCTAGTAGAGATATCACACTATTTAATCCTGTGGTGCCCAGAAGCGTGTAACACTCACTGGGCAACGAGCCAACACCAACCGAACCCAACTCAACCTAAAATACACTACCAAGAAGACAAGGTGCATAAATAAACAATGTCCTGTGGCCTGTAGAGTATTACCCAAATGTGGCTGGCATGTAAGGCGTCTCTTCTGTAGTGGAATTTCTACGTAAACCTATACTCTTCAGCAGCAATGAACAATGGCAATACAATACAAAACAACGCAAAACATGCAACATTAACAACAAAGTTAATATAATGCATTTCGGCAATACAATGCATGCAACAATAACTGTATTATCTTAAAAACTAACATTATAACTGTGATCTAATCGACATGCAGATCTGATGGAATGTAGAGGCGCAATCAATATTACAACTCTAAACCTAAAACAGCATCAGACGTTTTTTTTTTATAAGCACTATGATCGAGTGCATCAGGTGTGTGCTACATGAACACCTATTTCTGTAACACTGCAGCCTTTCGTGTTGTTGAAAATTACTAGTTGTCCTTCAATCATTCGCCAAGTTACTGTAACATTTAATGTACATATATATTAAATCGGCAATATCGTAACACACTTTGTCTGTGACTCCTTATTTGTACTTATTTGATACTGGGCTACAATTCACCATGTAATAACGGCGTAGTAATTGTGCCATGCCTTAATCGGTAGCTATCCTCTCTAAGGAAGACAGTTAGCCTTTACACATCTTAAACTACTATGCATAGTGCAATTCTTGACTGTAAACAGAATATAAATAGCTCACTATCACACCCCGGGATCCCTACAGTCTCGTTATATAATCACCAGGCTAGATGAGTGACATCACGCCACGGGTAGTCGAGCAATCTCTACACGCACACAGCAGAACCAATGTCCTTTACAAACCAGCCAGTGTCAATGAAATGGGACTGTAGCCTACCCGCGTAGTAAAATGTTCACTGTCAATGGAGGACATGTCATTTAGGCTATAGATGCGTATTTTTTCAATGACACCGGTTACATTTGGTGGACTACGTTCGGCTTTCCCCATCTTTGAAGAATAAAAAAATACTTCCGCGATTGTATTAAACTGTTCTGGTCAAATCAGGAATGGACAAACGGCAACGTAGAATATGCACGTACGACAACAATGTTTAAAGTGGACAGTTCTATACTATAACACTATCCTACTGTGAATGTATTTTACTATTCCTTATGCAATAATTCTGGGTGGAGTGGCGCAGTTAAGCTTGCCTTACACTCCAACCCGCCTGCGAAACACTCCTTCCTCGGTTTCAATTCCGCGGAACAGCGGCTTTCCTATGTCGCAGTTAACAGTAAGTTTGCAATTTTAGTTTGATATGACAAGCACATGACTGTAAACCACAAACAACCGCCTCCGTTCCAGACACAAAAAAATGTAGGTCAGAGTGCGAAGTAAACATTTTCAAAGGCTTTGGAACGAGCGCTCTCTTTGCGCGTACCCTTCCTAGTTCCAGCCATTTTCTCTCCCGCAATCGCGGGGAAAAAAAGTGATAATGTGTTGGCAAAGACGTTGACAGTATCAGGCAGGGACAGGATGAAATGGACAGAGCTAGGACTTACTGTACGGTGTAATGGTCTTGTAGGAGTGTGTCTCTCCTTGTTGCCAGGGCTCCCTGTTCCTGCGCTGACGTTGGAATCGTCTCCCCTCCACTCGCAATGATGTCTGCAGCGCGGAGCTAATAGCTCTACCGCTCAATGCCCCCACCTTCAGAGAGAAAGAGGGAGGGAAGGAGGGAGGGAGAGGGAGGGAGAGGTAGACAGGGAAGCAGAGGAGGAGGGAGAGTGACTACTGTGTGTGCGTGCGTGTGTGCGTATGTGTATAATACAAATATGGAGCAGTTGGCAGGCTTTGTGGTAACTCAGGGTTTGTACTCTGCTCTGTACATAATGGAGTAGACGGGTAACAAACAACTGACATGCAAATGAGGTCAACAAATATTGAATCATTAGACTAAACCTTTACTATGGCATTGGGATTTATTCTTTCCATATTTAGCTCATATTTTTCTGCTTGGACAAGTACAAAGATTATAAAACAATCCGATGCTGAATGTGGAACTTGACCATTAAAATATGTTTTCATCAACCTTACATAATTTCAAGACATTAAAAAATTCATTATTTTTAGGAATTTTTGAATTATTTTATTATCATGCCTTGTAAAATATAACATTCTGTCCTCATGCCCACTGGACAGAATGGAAGATTATGACAGGTGCTTTCTGGTGATGGCAATCTGAAAGTTTAGTGGAAAGATTGACTGACTGATACACTGACTTGATATCTGATTGATTGCCTGACTGTCTGGTTGACTGAATCATTAACTGGCTGGCTGGCAGCTGACTGTGACCAGGATAATTTGGTACATCTCTAGTGCTGAGATGTATTGTTATGCCACTGTTTTATCACAGTCACTTAGTGTTATGAAACTGATTTATTCATTAGAACCATGGAATTACATTAGTTAAGACTTCATTTTAGTGCAAATACACACACACACACACACACACACACACACAGACAACCTCCAACAACCCATCAGCCTCATCTGTCACATTATCCACATTTAACTGCAACACCTTGAGTAGCTGCACTGACAGCAGCATTATAACAGTGGTCATGACATAAAGTCAGGAAATAAAATATTTGATTCCCTGCTGATTTTGTACGATTACACACTGACAAAGAAATGATCAGTCTATAATTTTAACGGTAGGTTTATTTGAACAGTGAGAGACAGAATAATAACAAAGGAATCCAGAAAAACTCATGTCAAAAATGTTATAAATTGATTTGCATTTGAATGAGTTAAATAAGTAATTGATCCCACAGGTAATTTATTAATCGAAAAATATACATTGCACTTCCTTGCAATGGGTCATATTTCCATAATAGTTAACTTGAGTTATATTAACATTTTCATATTCCACCTTGGACATTTTTTACATTTTGCCCTGAATTAACCTGACAAGCTGAGTTCTGTCTGTACCTGTCCTATAAGGCTGTCTATCTGTCAGCACCCAGAGCTACCATCTGCTGTGCTCTCTATGACATTCAAACACGGTCACCTGTGGATTTAGAGCTTAAGGCAGCTGCGGTTTGCCAATCAGAAACAAGTATTCAACAATGCCACAGTGTAAAATATTGTATGTTGCATGTGTTAACCCTGAGGAGGTGAGGAACCCCGTACTGAATACATACTAATCCTACTGTGGTGTACTAAGCCCACTCTAGTACCAACCATACTGTATACATACTAATCCTACTGTGGTGTACTAAGCCCACTCTAGTACCAACCATACTGTATACATATTAATCCTACTGTGGTGTACTAAGCCCACTCTAGTACCAACCATACTGTATACATACTAATCCTACTGTGGTGTACTAAGCCCACTCTAGTACCAACCATACTGTATACATATTAATCCTACTGTGGTGTACTAAGCCCACTCTAGTACCAACCATACTGTATACATACTAATCCTACTGTGGTGTACTAAGCCCACTCTAGTACCAACCATACTGTATACATACTAATCCTACTGTGGTGTACTAAGCCCACTCTAGTACCAACCATACTGTATACATACTAATCCTACTGTGGTGTACTAAGCCCACTCTAGTACCAACCATACTGTATACATACTAATCCTACTGTGGTGTACTAAGCCCACTCTAGTACCAACCATACTGTATACATATTAATCCTACTGTGGTGTACTAAGCCCACTCTAGTACCAACCATACTGTATACATACTAATCCTACTGTGGTGTACTAAGCCCACTCTAGTACCAACCATACTGTATACATACTAATCCTACTGTGGTGTACTAAGCCCACTCTAGTACCAACCATACTGTATACATACTAATCCTACTGTGGTGTACTAAGCCCACTCTACAACCAGACCCCCTCAATACAGTGAAACTGCACATTTTAGAGTGGCCTTTTATTGTGTCTAATCAGCATCTTGATATGGATTATCTCGGCAAAGGAGAAGTGCTCACTAACACAGATTTAGACAGATTTGTGAACAATATTCGAGAGAAATAGGCCTTTTGTGTACATAGAGAAAGTCTTAGATCTTTGAGTTCAGCTCATGATAAATGGGGGCAAAAACAAAAGTTTTGCGTTTATAATTTTGTTCAGTGTACTAACCCCATTGTAGTTTACCAACCATACTATGACATTATAATTGCAGCGCACACTATTGTGGCATACTAACCTTAATATAACGTACCTGGATCTATACATAACTATTTCACTCCCACAGCTGCTGTTTAAATATGACATGTTATTATTTATAAAAAGTGTACAGTCAGGAAAATGCAACAGGCTGTCCTCGTGTTGCCATATTCCTTCACACAGAAAGGATTCAGGCTTTCTCCACTGCTTCCAACTCCCCCTGCTGGGGGACAAGAGAACCGTTTTAAACTTCAGAAATGTGGAAGTGCCGTAATGTAATGTATTGCACACAACAGGACATACCATTACAAAACAGAATCTACAACAACGCTGAACATAATCTTTCGGTTACCTGCTCTGGGAAGTTAAAAGCTACAGACGTGGCGTGGGGGCGATCCAGCGATTTACACCGTGCACGTGCACTGCAGCCGCATACAACACGCGTATTACATATTGTGATGCGAGCGCCCCCCCCCCCACCTGTTGCAACAGCGTCACACCAACGCCCCCAGAGGGAGCGGTCAGCTTCCAGAATGTTCCGGGGGCAGCCAGCAGAGGCCCCTGTGCAGTCGCCTCCTGTGAGGAAGGACCTCTTCGGCGGGGGGAGCCATTTAAGGGCTCCCGGGGATCAGCTGGGGGCCCAAAAATACAGAGGAGGCTTCAGAAGGAAGCCAGGACACGTAGGGTGCAGAGACTGCTGACGCTACAACGGCCAGTGCCCATTCGACACAAACCGTCTCCGGGAGGCTGGCCTGAAGATGACGCAGCCGCCCCAGGAGGGTGGTTTGGTGGCTGTTGATTTTTCCCTCTCCTTCTCCGTCCACCTGCCTTAAATAAAACGCTCTCCGGGATCGTAAAACCTTTCCCTGGGCCCCTTCCCTGTGTCCCTTACTGCTACATTACTGTATATAAAAAAAAAGGAATAAAGCTATACAGCAGGCAGCATAACGATACATTAAATGTAAGAAAAAGAAACGTCATCTCAATAAACGTGTATTTGATCTGTGCTAGGCCATTGGCGAAGCACTAAACCCACTGTAGTGACATTAGACTCTCCTGGCAAAGCCCGGGCTTAAGACAAAAATCTGCTGTCTCTGTGCTTCTAATCACACTTTGACATCCACCTTGCTTCAGCAGTCACTAAAAGGTAAATACAGATTACAGGAGGAGAGTTCCAAATCTCAGAATAAGACCAGCCAGTTTAATCAATTTGTTCTGTGTAGACAGATTAGTGCTAATCTGGAGGTTCCTAAAGTGATCTTCGGAAAGTTTATCCCTTAATTACAGGGTTTCACATCTGTCAAATCACACAGTCAGCAAGAAATCATTAGTTCTTTTTCTATCTGTCTTCATCACACTGTCTATCCGAGAGAGAGAGAGAGAGAGAGATCAAGACAAAGACAGAAAGACAGTGAGAGACTGAAAACGAGAGACAGCGAGAGACATGGAGAAAGATAGCGACAGCAGATCAAAAGTGACTTACACGTCGCTTACGATAAGAAATACAGTGACATGGATGGAAAGAGAGAGGGAGGGAGTTGCTGAAGCGGAGAGAGAGAAGTAGAGATTCAAAGAGCTTCGAGTAATTCAAATTCTACACGTGTCCTCAGAGGCTGTGTGTGTGAAGAGAGTGATGAGTTGGAAGTTGCTGTCATTGACGCCAGGAGCAACACTGTGCGGATGTAAGGATATAGGATGAACAAAGGACTCTGCGCCACTAACTTCGCAAAGTTTACTAATTAGTCTGGGTAACACTTTATTTTGAAAGTCCCAAAAGTGTGCATGTAGATACTCTACAGATTGTCTACTGACTCTCTGTGACATTTTAACTGTTTACTAACCCTAAACCTAACCTATATCCTAACCCTAACCTTTATTCTATCCCTAACTTTACCCTAAAACAAATTCTAAACCTAACCCTAACCTTAACCTTAGCAAGCAGTTGTTTATCTACCGATAGTTTGTTGAAAGTTTGTTGCAAGTGTTACTGTCTATAGAACACCTAAAGATGAAAATTGGGACTCTCAAAATAAAGTGTAACCTTAGTCTGAATCTGGATCAATGGCAATTAGAGGTGGTTATTTGCAGCTTAAAAGTTTGTAGGTAACCTCACTTTCACCATGTATGGAGACAAAGTGCCTGTTTTGATAGTTATCAGGACAGCATCTCAATGTAAATGCATAGATATACCTGTCTATTTACATTTGCGAACGTCTTAAAGATAGGCACGACACCTTACCTTGCAGAAATGTGAGCTGCAAAGGGTGTTTAGAACCATTTCACATCTATCTAAGGTGTTTTGTGCAACAATTTCTCGAATTTTGGAGTCATGAAAACCCATATTAGACAGATAGCCTATGTTAGAACATATTGAACTTCATGTGTGTTGCATTTGTTAGCAGCATACCTATTCCCTTTCTTTTGATATTAAGATTGTCTGGCTCAGCGAACTATCTTAGCTGATGTTTATAGCTAGCTTGTTAATGCAAGTTTTCATGACAGATCTTTTTTTAGCAGTATGTTTACAACTTTATGGTCAATAAAGCAAGCTAAGCACAACATTTGTGTCAGAAGAGCTAGAGTTACATAGTTAACCCATTTCCCTAGTTAACTTATGTCAGTAACGTTGTTAGCTTCTCTGGTGATTATCTTTAAGTGTTTGTGTTATGCATAGCGTCTTTTGACTTCTTAACTTAGGCCTCTGTTACCTCTCATGTGAATGTTACCTCTCACTACACATTAGGCAATGCAATGCATTCCCAATGCAGAGATTTTAGCGGTTATATTTGCCAGAAGTGTTACACATTAAATTGGAATGTAACAGGTGACCATTTTGATTCTCACAACTTTCTCTTGTGAACACAGTAATGCACACTAAAATGAGAGCACAAAGCCTACATGGCATCTTCTGCTGAGATTGAAAAACAAGTTGACTTGCTCACTCCCAAAAACAAAAACAACTATAAATTCTTTCAGACCCCTCACACCCTAATCTAGAGTATGCATCCCCTCATTATTTTATTATGCAAACAGTTAATGGAAGTACTCTAGGGTGATCGAATGTCTCAGAATTTTGCATAGGAATCACCAAAGAAACAATCAGGCCCAGGGAACCTGCCACCCTTTCAGTTATGAAATGTTTCTCAGATTTCTACTAGATAGTTTGGGGGGGTGTTTTAGGAAATCAGAATCCTCTTGGTTCAGGGAGGGTACATTACATTCCCCAATAACATACAGTCTCCTCGATGGTCTCACCTAGTTAACAGATGCCAACATGTCCAGAACACAGCTGCCTACTCTCATAAACCACCATCCTTCAGGACCTGCACTAGCTCCTTGTAAAGGATAGACCTTAAAGTGCTTCTCATTACTTCCAAGGCTCCATGACTCCCGACGCCTACTGCTCACATTGCTCCCAATGTTCCTCTGACTCAGACAGTTGTAGAGTCTATGCCAGGCATATTCAGGCATATTTCCTGGCAGCTTGGGATGGCTCAACAACATATCCAGACACATTATGTAGGCAGTTCATTTAGATTTGCAGTATTCTCCATGTTTGTTCTTAGTATCAGGCAGATTACGTTTTTTTCAACACGGATTTGCTTGTGCTTGTGTGTCTATGCCTGAGTGTCTACCAATCGGTATCCCTGTCTGTCTATCTGCTTTTATGTCGGTCCAGCTACCTGCTCATTTAATGATCACTTTGTCTCATAAATAAATGTTTGCTCATCCCTAATGCTGTATGCTCTCCCCTTACCCAGCTAGACAGTCATTGGGTGTTCTATAATGAAATCATCCTTATGATATATAGTTGACCAACCGCACCATTCCACACAAGCAGCCCCCCCCCCATCACCACCTGTATCGTGTAGTATTCCTCTACTTTCAGAACACACACACTAACACAATGTTCCTGTCCCTCTTCTCCTGGATGAGAACCACACACACACACACACACACACACATATTGTAGATGTCGTGTGCCATGTCACAAGAATTTCATTGCGCAGGACGACGCTGCGTTATTCGGTGCATTTGATAATTCAACTTTTGAACATGAGTCACCTTTCGGGTTGAGTAGTGGCTGACTACTGACCAGTGGCTATGGGAACTGAACACTGTCACGTTACAACGGGGGGGATTAGTCCCAGTCAACTGGGTTCAGCTGTCACATGGAGATGGCAGGATGAGAGGAGGGGAAGAGGCACTGGGTTCATTAGGACAGTGAATGTGTGAGCCGGACAGAAGGGAGTGTGTGTGTGTGTGTGTGTGTGTGTGTGGGGGGGGGGGGGGGTCAGCTGTCTGGCTCAATGCCCATGATGGCATGGCGTCTGTACCTGAAGCAGCGTTTCACACCACCTGCCAACAGACATCCACCACAAAGTCATTCATCATCCTGCCCTTCCCCTGCTTTTCTGCCCTCCCACATTTCTCTCAGTACACCCCCCCCACCAACTGACCTAACTCCCACAGAGCTCTCGTATCTACCTGCATGGCAGTTGGAGTGGTGTGCCATCTTCCCTTGAGCAAGGCACTTAACCCTACTTTTTTCCAGGGTCGCTGTTGACGATTGCTCATCCTCTGCTGTGACCCCGTGCTCCTAGACTGAGCTAGGGTGAACGGGGACATACGGAAAACCAAACATTTCTAGTCGACACAATGGAAGTTCATGGGTTCGTAATGACCGGGAAAACAATACGCACGTGAGTTGTTGACCTTTGAACTAATATCCATTCCCTATCCGCCCCCAAACCCTTCCCATGTTTGCCGGATGTGACAGGCTCTAGGCACAACCTACACACGGTGGGCTTATAAATATATTTTGTAGTGTTTAAAATGTGGGACTGTTCTGGTGTATCATTAATCAGTGTTTTATTTGTTATGTACCTCGTTGTTTCCGAAAGGAAGCGTAGCTGCAAATTTTTGCCGGTGCTAACAGGATCATAATAAACAAACTCACACACGTTAATGACAGGCCTGTGTGATTTGGGTAACAAGCATGAATTAATACAATACTGTTGTCTAGCAGCAATTTCTGCCTAGGGAGTCTCACATGAAGACGGACTGTGATGACAGGGTGAATTTACCGAACATAAAACATCTATCCTTGTTTCAACACCCATGTTTCCCCATGTCCTCCCCCTAACCACATGCAGGTTGTCCCTCCGTTTCTGTGACTGACTGTCACATTAGCACGTTCGCCTGTCTTTCATTCTTTTATCTGTCCTCTTTTGAAGTAACATTTAACCAGGAAAAGACCATTAAGAGTGTCTTTCCTATCTCCACCCCTACCTCCATTTATCATTTAATTTGCTCTCGGCCGCCACCACCACCGCCCCCCCCCCCCCTCCCCTTTCAATCTGCTCCCTCTTCACTTGCTCCCTCTCTGACTGTCACACTTTTTCTGTCTCTCATTATCTCGCTCACACTCATTCACTCTCTCAGCCCCTCTCTGCCTCTCCCTCTCACTCACTCACTCACTCACTCACTCACTCACTCTGTTATCATTTCTATCTGTCGTACAAGCTCCCCTGTGACAGCCACATTGGGTATCTTTTGAAGTCCACTTCAATTGCAAGACAGATGCCTGTTCTGTTATTCAGGCGGGGTCCAGTCCACCACCATGTGATGGAGGACTTGTTTTGTTCTCTCCCTGCCTGCAATAGATACAGCCACGGTTTACTGAGGACGCAAATGACATTGAATTCTAGCGCATTCTCTTCTGCTGTAGATTACATCACAATTACACATAGAGTAACCCTGCCTGACACCTGAAGACTTGGCCTGCATCACAAAAGGCGACCTTTTCCCTACAAAAGGCACTACTTCTGAAGAAAATGTTTACCAAGGGCCCAAAAAGAGCACTATGTAGTACATAGGGCACAATTTAGGAGTTCACTCTTAGGTTAGCTTCGCAAGCTATCGACCAGGCTTTAGTTCGGTGAGCTAACACAGTCATGAAAACAGTCATATTTAAATGCAGTCAGAAAAGCATTGTTTCAGCAGAAAATAGCAGCCGAAAATATAACGCTGTTTACTGTAATTTAATGCCCTGTTACAAAAAACATGAGCATGATAAAATGTGTGACTAAATATATGGCAGTCTGTAAAATCAGGATTGTGGGATGAGTCACTAAAAAGTATTTATGAATCAGAAAAGCAGTGGGAGATTCTTCTGAGATACACATATTTCCTGGGATTCACATCTCTCATCAGATACACATCTTATCTCTCATTAGATACACTTCTTTCATTAGATACGCATCATTCCTCAGAAACTCAGCTCTCCTCAGATACTCAGGTCTCCTCAGATGATCAGCTCTCAGATACGCAGCTCTCCTCAGATACGCAGCTCTCCTTAGATTCAGAAGGACAGCATGTATCTCTTTCAAGATTATCTTAAATCCCACTCAGATTATTGATTACAAGATGTTGTCTGTTCACCAACAGGCCCGATGGAGTCATGGATCACAGAGTAGTATTACAGCAGTATTACAGCAGTACATTCGTTCATATTTTATATGTTATTACCAGGGACCATTATAGCAGCTAAAAGAAACTGGTTTATCAATCTGGACGAAAGTCTCCATCCACACCCACACTGTGTCACACACACATCACATGTGGTACAGCATGCATTGTCGTGTGTTCATTCACGTCAGCATTCCATCAGCTGGTTGCTCTCGATCTCCCAAGCCATTGTTGTGCTGTGAGACTCCGGCACTGTAGAAACCAAGGCCTTTCCCTCAAAGCAGCTGCCTCGGATTAAAACAAATATGTTGTATTTAATGCATTTTCAAGTAATGATATGCAAAGTAAATGCATTTAAAATCAAATTAGAGTAATTTTGTTTATAGACCGTTTAGCCCTCTTACCAAAGAGCTCTTCCATTATAAAAAGTTATAATGTATTCCAGCTGCATTTCCCTCTCTCATTTGTTAAGGAGCCTGTCTGAAGTTAATTTGGCTAACCTAACACATTGTAATTCCTGCTGTAAACTGGATCAAGCTGGCTGTCCCTTGCTGTCATGTACTATGCTGCTGTAGTAAAGCTTGTAGTACTCTGGGGCTGTTTTTCACTGTTTTCTTTTTTCTAGGTCAAGGGCTCTCCCTGTGGCTGGCTGCCAGTTGTATCAATGGCCTCACATAATCCACAGAAATAAATCAAGCTAGCCTCCACAGAAATCCTCCTCCCTGCCCCGCTATGCTTGGCCAAACCCCACAGACAAAGACACCCCGGGCGGACAGAGAAAGACAGATTGTGTGTGTGTGTGTGTGTGTTCTGAGAGGAGGTATTTTGACAGGAATCTGTTTGCCTGTCATGTACCAGACACTGTCTCCTCCGATATTGTGATTTGTGTACTGTCTGCGCTCTCTCTCTCTCTCTCTCACTCACCCACCTTCTCCCCTCCTTTCTCCTTGTCTCTTTCTCCCCCACTCTCTCCCCAGCAGTGTCTTCAGCCGTTCTCCTCAGACATCAGAGTGTGACACACATCGACCCTGGCCCCTACCCAGTCCTCTCATTTCGTCCGTTGTTTCCATCACTGACAGAGGTAAAATCATGTCCTGTGGAAAGGTTGATCAGTTGGTGTCCCGGTACGATCAAAATAACCTGGAACATAACACAGACAAAACCGCGGAAATGGCGGTTGAATTCAGGAAGCACTCTCCACCTTTTCTCCTTGAGACTGAGGGCTCAGCTGTGAGTTTTATTGAATCACTGAAATTCCCCCGGGAACAGTCATCTTCCACAACCACAGGTGGGTAGACAACATCATAGTGATTACCAATAAGGCACATCGGAGGATGTCCCCCTTGAGGCACCTGTAAAAACAACTCATTTCCCAGGTAACCTTGATCCAGCTCTATGAGTCCGTCCTGACCATCAGCGTCTTGTCTGCCTCTGCCCGCTTCAGGGGGCAAAGCACAATGCATTGCACTGTCCCCAGAAAGGGTCATCTGCTGCCACCTGCCCTCCATCAAAGTCCTACATGACTCCAGGATAAGGAGTGCAGACAGGATCAATTCGTTCCAAAGATTCTCCTCTGACAGGCAGAGGGCAGGAAGGAAGTACAGATGAACCATGATCAAAAACCCCACTACCTGAATCATTCCTTTCCCAGAACTTGGGCCCTAAGCTACTGGCCGATTATGTTATGCTAACAAGACTATGCTCTCTGCATCCAGCCACTTCCTAACTGTTCACTACAGTTAAAATACCTCTTTATCCATCAGTAAGCTCCACAGCACACTTGGCCATCTCTTCAGTTGCAAACTGCTCTAGTCCTGCAATATTCTGAGATGTGCCTTTGTCCCACTGATCATTTCACCTCAGGGTTTACAAAAGCCATTCCTGAGTGTTTTCTCATGTGTTTGGGTCAGTATCGTGCTAGAGACCCAGAATGTTTGACACAGACTCCGTTTCTGAACATTAGTTTGAGCACGGCATTCCAAAACACCTTGATTATCACGCCAATGTAATGAGCCATAAGTTCAGAGGGACAAAAGCAACCCCAAAGAATTATGAAACGTCCCCCTCATCTGACTGGAGGTAGGGGTTCTTTCCTCTGAACACTTAATTGTCTCACTTGTCAACGTAGCATTGATTTGCTTTGCGGAATAGCAGCTATTTTATTTTGTTGTGTAAAGGAAATGTTCCCAGAAAGAATTAGGCTTGTTTATATTATATGGGTCTTTGTGAAGTTCAATTGGGCTGGCAATGGCGCCTTTCTGGGCTTCCTAGCATGTAACCCTTCTAGGCACAGTGTGCAGGCTGAAACTATTGTTGAGGGTCTGTTCGAAGACTTCCAACCAATCCAGTCAGACAGACAGTCCGTGTTCCTCACCCTCCAACCAATCCAGTCAGACAGACAGTCCGTGTTCCTCACCCTCCAACCAATCCAGTCAGACAGACAGACAGTCCGTGTTCCTCACCCTCCAACCAATCCAGTCAGACAGACAGTCCGTGTTCCTCACCCTCCAACCAATCCAGTCAGACAGACAGTCCGTGTTCCTCACCCTCCAACCAATCCAGTTAGAGAATTATTATTTTAGAGTCATGAGCCACTGGGCTCCTGGCATACAGTACATACCTCCACCCAGGCTGACCAGACCCACAGCAGACCCACCACAGGGCACTAATCCTGGTCTGCTACCGGCTGTCTGGCCCCCTCAAGTCCAAGCCTGTGCCGCACACCAGAGCCAATTGAGGCCTTGGGGAGCAGTAGACACCAGCTACCCAGCATAGCTGAAATGAATCTACCCTGACCTCATGCCTCCAACAGCTGCCCTTTCCAACCAACCCCTCATCTTGGTGACCAATACATTACGGTGATGTTGCACTTTGCCAGTCCGTCATGAAACCCCAATATCTTTAAGTCTCTGTGGGAGACAGGCAGAGGACTCGACTAGTTTATAAATTATAAACTCATCAGGCCTATAGGACATTGTAGGTTTCTCCATTTTAATAGTCATGGACATTAATGAATGAAGAATATTTGATTAAACTCAATGGTATTGGCCCTTTAAACAGGAATCGGAGAGAACCTGTGTGAAGAACATGTGTGAAGACAAGCACCAAACAATCAAAAGAAACGCACATACCGAAGCATTGAGCATTTTGAACAACACTTAAATCAGTAGAAACGTTGGGTCAAGGGAGAGTTGTACCCAGGCAAATGTGCTACCACCGTCAATGTGCTTACTTGATTCCTTTCCTTATCTCCTTATCAACTACTACATATTTGATTACCGCTGACATGTACGTTCACATTAATAACAATATCACAAAAAAGGCCTTATTGTGTTGTTCTCTTCCTTTCCCCACTTTGTGTTTGTGTGCATGTGTGTGTGTGTGTGTGTGTGTGTATGACTATACTGACGAGGACCAGATGTCCTCACTTTTTGAATTGCTTTTTTAAGCTTGGTGTTGAAATTAGTGTTCTAATGACATTTAGGGTTAGAATTAGGGATCTGGTTAGGTATTAATGGATACGTTTAGTTTTAGGTTCAAGAGAAAAGTTTACATTTACATTTGTAAAAACCGCCTCATTCTATAAGATTTTTAATGGCAATACATTTTGGTCCCAAGAAAGTCCTCACAAGCCTAGTAAAACAAGAGTGTGTGTATGTAGGGAAGACAAATAAGAACTTTATTTTGCTGTGGAAAAGGAAAGATAGAGAACAACAGAGAAAGGGAGAGATAGAAAAAGAGACAAAGAGGAGAAAGAGAGCGAGGGAGAAAAGAGTGAGACCGAGAGAAAAAGAGAGTGAGAGGTAGAGACAGAAAAAAACGGAAGACAGAGATGTAGCTGAGCTAACAGTAAGATGATATGGCCGGCATGTTCCGGAAAGGTCCCTCCAACATACTGTTACGCTTGAACACACACGAGCACATTCCATCCCTAATCAACTCCCCTCAGTGGTGAAGAATGTCTACGCTGGCAGCCAGCTGTTCTTAACTAGACTCCTACTTGTGTAGTGCCCTACATTTTGTTTGTTTTTTTACCACACATATAGGGGCTGTAGTCATATGTAGCATACTAATACAGGGCATAGGGTGTCATTTCAGACACGACCTGGGAGTTCCAGGGAGTTCACGAACAGCGCCTTCTCTTTGGTTCAGTCGGGGTTCGAGACGAAGTGTGCGCCCGCTATTGAGCCCAGGGCCAGTCACTGGGTGGCAGTAGGAGCACTAGGAGAAGCCGAGAATAAAGTCGGAAACACGCACAACTACAGCTCTGTCATCACCTGCTTAGTGGGTTCCCTCTCTCCCTCTGTCCACTCCTCCTTCCTGCTCTCAACCCGGCCCGACTGGCTGCTGGTACTACACTGACTCTGCAGCTACAGAAGTGGTGCTGACAGCAGCACATGCCGACCCAGCACATTCCAAATTATTACTACTTCAGATGTTTGTGGCCCCTGTGTGCTCTGATTGGCCAGGGAGCCTTTGACTCTAGGGACAGGGACAGCCAATGAGGAGCAGGCTTTGGGGAGCAGCCAGGAAATAAATAGTACACTGCTGGAGAATGACTCCTTCTGCCGAAGCAAAGCAAAGGCAGAAAAGATGCTTCTTCCTCTAGAGTAAAGTACTGGCTAAAGGCAGAAGGAGGCTTGTTGTGCTCATCAAGTTTAACTCTGCTTAAATAAAACCGCCTAATTCTTTCAGCCTACAGTGTGATGTTCTAGTTTTTTGTGGACACTGGGTTTTAAAAGTATTTATTTCAGTGAAGTATACGCTCTGACTCTGTTAATCATTTTGCCTCTCTTGGCTAATGACTGGCTCTCTCTCGGTTCCTTTTTATCTCAGTCAGCTGAGCAAAACCGATGCATACAGTTATACTTACAAACATGTATAACATACAGACAGAAGGACAGACAGACCAAGACAGAAACATAGAACAGAGACAGCCCTCCCACCCCGCTGCAGTCAATAGGAATGCAGCCCGCTCAACACTGTGTTTTGAGGTTGCTCCAGTACTATGGAGAACCTGGTTGCGTGCAGACCTGAGAGCATAGAAATTCCATGCTTTGTTCAAACAGCTCACAGACCAGTCAGATCAAAGTCAACTGCCTAACTCAGCCATTTTAGGTCTGCCACGGAACACAAAAATCAGCTGTTGCTCCATTCAGGCCAGGGTACCTCTTCACCATGGAGAGAAGTTGTATGTATGGGGGGATTGGCATTTGCTGTGGCAATCATTTGTTTAGTAACATGAGCAGTGTTTTCTGTGTTGAAGTTGGTGTCATAGCAAGCTCAAGAGGTTCCTGAAGAAACCTGCACCACACAGCATTAAAACAAGCCTGTCGGATACTGCCGGTTCAAAGGGTTCACAGTAATCAACATGCTTTGTCATCGCAGTTTTAACACCAGTGTCACCACCCACAGGAGGGACCATAAGGGGCCGGTGCGAAGAGGATCGGGCGGCAGTCGAAGGCAGGGGCCTAGACAACCCGATCTCTGGACACGGAAACTAGCTCTAGGGACGTGGAATGTCACCTCGCTGGCGGGGAAGGAGCCTGAGCTAGTGCGTGAGGTTGAGAGGTTCCGATTAGAGGTAGTCGGGATCACCTCTACGCACGGCTTGGGCTCTGGAACCACACTCCTTGAGAGAGGATGGACTCTTCACCACTCTGGAGTTGCCCATGGTGAGAGGCGGCGGGCTGGTGTGGGTTTGCTTATAGCTCCCCAGCTCTGCCGCCATGTGTTGGAGTTTACCCCGGTGAACGAGAGGGTCGTTTCCCTGCGCCTACGGGTCGGGGATAGGTCTCTCACTGTTGTTTGTGCCTACGGGCCGAACGGCAGTGCAGAGTACCCGACCTTCTTGGAGTCTCTGGGAGGGGTGCTGGAAAGTGCTCCGACTGGGGACTCTATTGTTCTACTGGGGGACTTCAACGCCCACGTGGGCAACGACAGTGACACCTGGAGGGGCGTGATTGGGAGGAACGGCCCCCCTGATCTGAACCCGAGTGGTGTTCAGTTATTGGACTTCTGTGCTAGTCACAGTTTGTCCATAACGAACACCATGTTCAAGCATAAGGGTGTCCATCAGTGCACGTGGCACCAGGACACCCTAGGCCGCAGGTCGATGATCGACTTTGTTGTCGTCTCATCTGACCTGCGGCCGTATGTCTTGGACACTCGGGTGAAGAGAGGGGCGGAGCTGTCAACTGATCACCACCTGGTGGTGAGTTGGATCCGATGGCGGGGGAGAAAGCTGGACAGACTCGGCAGGCCCAAGCGTACTGTAAGGGTCTGCTGGGAACGTCTGGCCGAGTCTCCTGTCAGAGAGATCTTTAACTCCCACCTCCGGCAGAGCTTCGACTGGATCCCGAGGGAGGTTGGAGATATTGAGTCCGAGTGGACCATGTTCTCCACCGCCATTGTCGAAGCGGCCGCTCGGAGCTGTGGCCGTAAGGTCTCCGGTGCCTGTCGAGGCGGCAATCCCCGAACCCGGTGGTGGACACCGGAAGTAAGGGATGCCGTCAAGCTGAAGAAGGAGTCCTATCAGGCCTGGTTGGCTTGTGGGACTCCTGACGCAGCTGACGGGTACCGACAGGCCAAGCGGGCTGCAGCCCGGGTGGTTGTGGAGGCAAAAACTCGGGCCTGGGAGGAGTTCGGTGAGGCCATGGAGAAGGACTATCGGCTGGCCTCGAAGAGATTCTGGCAAACCATCCGGCGCCTCAGGAGAGGGAAACAGTGCCCTACCAACGCTGTTTACAGTAGAGGTGGGCAGCTGTTGACCTCAACTGAGGATGTCGTCGGGCGGTGGAAGGAATACTTCGAGGATCTCCTCAATCCCGCCGTCACGTCTTCCATTGAGGAAGCAGAGGATGAGGGCTCAGAGGTGGACTCGTCCATCACCCGGGCTGAAGTCACCGAGGTGGTTAAGAAACTCCTCGGTGGCAAGGCACCGGGGGTGGATGAGATCCGCCCTGAGTACCTCAAGTCTCTGGATGTTGTGGGGCTGTCTTGGCTGACACGCCTGTGCAACATCGCGTGGCAGTCGGGGACAGTGCCTCTGGGATGGCAGACCGGGGTGGTGGTCCCTCTTTATAAGAAGGGGGACCGGAGGGTGTGTTCCAACTATAGGGGGATCACACTTCTCAGCCTCCCCGGGAAAGTCTATGCCAGGGTTCTGGAGAGGAGAATACGGCCGATAGTAGAACCTCGGATTCAGGAGGAACAGTGTGGTTTTCGTCCAGGCCGCGGAACACTGGACCAGCTCTATACCCTCTACAGGGTGATGGAGGGTTCATGGGAGTTTGCCCAACCAGTCCACATGTGTTTTGTGGATTTGGAGAAGGCATTCGACTGTGTCCCTCGTGGCATCCTGTGGAGGGTGCTTCGGGAATATGGGGTCCTGGGTCCTTTGCTAAGGGCTGTCAGGTCCCTGTACGACCGAAGCAGGAGCTTGGTCCGCATTGCCGGCAGTAAGTCAGACTTGTTCCCTGTGCATGTTGGACTCCGGCAGGGCTGCCCTTTGTCACCGGTTCTGTTCGTAATTTTTATGGACAGAATTTCTAGGCGCAGCCAGGGGCCGGAGGGTGTCAGGTTTGGGGACCACACGATTTCGTCTCTGCTCTTTGCGGATGATGTTGTCGTGTTGGCCCCTTCAAGCCAGGACCTTCAGCATGCACTTGGACGGTTTGCAGCCGAGTGTGAAGCGGTGGGGATGAAAATCAGTACCTCCAAATCCGAGGCCATGGTCATCAGTCGGAAAAGGGTGGCTTGCCCACTTCAGGTTGGTGGAGAGTGCCTGCCTCAAGTGGAGGAGTTTAAGTATCTAGGGGTCTTGTTCACGATTGAGGGAAGGATGGAACGGGAGATTGACAGACGGATCGGTGCAGCTTCTGCAGTAATGCGGTCGATGTATCGGTCTGTCGTGGTGAAGAAAGAGCTGAGCCGTAAGGCGAAGCTCTCGATTTACCGGTCAATCTACGTTCCTACTCTCACCTATGGTCATGAGCTTTGGGTCATGACCGAAAGGACAAGATCCCGGATACAGGCGGCCGAAATGAGCTTTCTCCGCAGGGTGGCTGGGCGATCCCTTAGAGATAGGGTGAGAAGCTCGGTCACCCGGGAGGAGCTCAGAGTAGAGCCGCTGCTCCTCCACATCGAGAGGGGTCAGCTGAGGTGGCTTGGGCATCTGTTTCGGATGCCTCCGGGACGCCTTCCTGGGAAGGTGTTCCGGTCCCGTCCCACCGGGAAGAGACCCCGGGGAAGACCTAGGACACGCTGGAGGGACTATGTCTCCCGGCTGGCCTGGGAACGCCTCGGTGTCCCCCCGGAAGAGCTGGAGGAAGTGTCTGGGGAGAGGGAAGTCTGGGCATCCCTGCTTAGACTGCTGCCCCCGCGACCCGGCCCCGGATTAAGCGGAAGATGATGCGATGCGTGTGTTAAGAGTGTTTTCTATTATACCCCAAACCATATTATACACCAGGCGGCTTGCTGAACACAGATTAGCTGAACTCCATAACATGTAAGACAGTATACCGTGGGTACAACGTTACTTTTTATTGTCGTAATTGAGTTGGAAACTGGTTTATAATAGACACAAGGCACCTCCGGAGTTTATGGTAAATGGCCAATATATCACAGCATACTGTAAGTCAGCCTTGTGATGATGAATGAGGCCTCCTACTGGCCTTAGACAGAATGACAGAAAGGTGACCTGCTGATGCAGCCACTGGCTTCTGAGCAGTGGCAAGCTCTCTTGTAAAAACAAATAACATCTGACCTATTACACAAAACCTCAGTTATGGGTCAACCGAGGGGATATGACTCAGCAGTTATGCTTGTTTGGCTTTTCGGATCACCACTGAAATATAGCATAGGAGACAACAGAGAAAAAAAATCTCATGTCTGCATACTTCCTCACAGAACTATACTTATATACTATACTAATAATTGACGAATAGAGCAGTGTGAGTTAGCACCAGCTATAGGAGAGCAGTGAGAGTTAGCACCAGCTATAGGAGAGCAGTGAGAGTTAGCACCAGCTACTGGAGAGCAGTGTGAGTTAGTACCAGCTACTGGAGAGCAGTGTGAGTTAGTACCAGCTACTGGAGAGCATTGAGAGTTAGTACCAGCTACTGGAGAGCAGTGAGAGTTAGCACCAGCTACAGGAGAGCAGTGTGAGTTAGCACCAGCTGTTGATGTGCGGAGTATGATTTAGCACCAGCTATTGAAAAAAATAGCACCTGAACACAGATGTGCTGCTGCAAAACTGTAATAGGCTCATCCAGTATAATAACTAATCCTGAGTGCTGGTAAGACGTGATGAATTTTAATTGAGTTCTGCGGCGTCGTCCACAGCCTCCAGTCCCTCTGGTGAGAGATCTGAAAGAATTTACAAGCAGGGTCTCACTCTCTCACTTTCATTCTCCCCATGTCCCCCTCTCCTCCTAGTTCTCCCTTACCTCTTCCTTTCTTTCCCTATCCCCCCCCCCCCCCCGTACATCTCTCTCCCACCCCCTTGACGCTCTCTCTTTCAACACAATGGATTCGATTCACTCGGGTATAATTATTGCTTAGGCCGTCTCAGTACTTTGGCGTAGAGGACAACTTTCTCTACCCAGCAACACATTTGGAAAGTGAGACAGTACAGCTGTGAACCCTCTCCACCTACCAAGTAGAGCTGTGCCATGTTTGAAAAACATCCCGACTTTGTTTTGTAGAAGTAATTGTGGATAAGTGCATCGAGGCTTGCCCAACTTTTTACTAATTGCTTGAAGGATCCTGTTGTTTAGAGACAATGTATAACTTCTCTGAGTCGTGCTTCTCAGGCATAGCGGATGCTTCTGAAAATAGTTCTGCAGTGGTCAGAGGAAGGCAGTGAAAGAAACACACAGAAACACACACACACACACACACACACACACACACACAATACAAAATCCCTTGATACTGTACTTCAGTCATCATGTCCTACATTATGTCATCACACTCCGCTGTTCTTACCAGTCTTTGGACTCCACACCCAGGAAGTATCAAAATACCACTGTCAGTCAGTCAGACAGAGACACAACCAGTTATATGCTAAGCAAGCAGAGATAATTGGCTTATTTTCAGGGCAGGGAATTAGTTATAATGATGGCAGGAGACCAGTGACAACTGATGCATCAAGCTGAATACAGTTTCAGCTTAGGGAACTGATAGAGTGATACAGAACCATACAAACACAAAGAGGCATCATCAATACTGTGTTCTGGTCAGAGTTGCTTTCATCTCTTGCAGTGTACATAAGGGATTAAGTTGACATAGTTATGAATTATGCAGGTTTAGTTCAATTTACAATTTTCTCAAGAAAGGAAACCTAAAAGTCATTTTGTAACTTGGCAACGTTTATTTTTAAGGCATGCACTTTACCTTAAAAATAAATGTAGTAAATGCTTTTGAGTTTTTTCTTTTTTACTAGAACACAAATGTACTAAAATAAACAGAACAGCAAGTGCTCAAGTGCACGACACATTCCTCACTTTGCCAGCCTAGGGATTTAAACCAGCAACCCTTTCAGTACTGCCTCAACACACTAACCACTACTCAATCTGCTGCCCATGGAAACCAACCAAACGCTGTCCAAAGCGAGATTTTTTCTTCACACCCCCCACCCTCCCCTTCCTAATTTTCTCAGCGTTCCCATTCACACCAACTGTACTGTACATTAGTCTACACATTTCAATTAGCTCAGCATAACAAGGGGGAAAATGCAACGATATCAAGACTAATAGCGCACATTCATAATTTATCATAAGGTGGGGTCATTTCTGCCTAACACTCCGTTGCTTCGAAATTACGGCGCATGTACCAAATGTGCTCCATGTAGACAACCTCACCAGTCCCATTCAGCACATGTAGACAGAACCTCCACGCAGAGTACACGACGGGACTACGACCAGTGCCACCTGGACTGACTCAGCAGAGCAGAGTTCCAAAAGAATAACGGAAGGCCCACGTCGTAGTCAAATGCACATTTTCCAAGACGACGGGGGATGTCTGCGTCGTGGCAGAAGCTATTTGTGTTTGAGTGATGCAGGCTGGAGGGGGAAAAAACTGCTGGTGAACGCGACTGGGCTACAGTCAGACACACTTTGGTCAAAGCAACACAGACAGTAGGCATGTGTCTGCCAGCTCAACGTGAGACGTCCACACGGTTCCTAGGAATCAACAGCCTGAAAACCACACGGTTCCAGCCCTGAATGAGGACGGTCCGAAAGCTTTGGGATATCCTACTGTGTATCACCGTCACGACCCTAAGATAACTAGAAGAGTAAAGTTATGTTGTCACATCAGCTGGTAATTATGTAATACAGCTATTATAAAGCTATAGCAATGGAGTTATGGATGCATCTACATGATTCCACAGCAGCAGGCAACCTACTTGTTATTGACACTTCACACAACATCTAAATATGCTTTCAGTGCTGGTAATGACATCATCAGGAAAACAAGCCAATCAGGTTGGGGTGTTTCTAATCATATTCTGGAGGCTCATTCCCACCCTAATCTAAACTGACCAATAACCCTTACTTAAAACTTACCTTTGGGGGTGGAGGGTAACCTAGCAGTACAGCATCCAACCAACTAAAAGGTTTATAGATGGAATCCCAGAACCAGCAAGACATACTTTATTCTGTTCTTGACCAAGGCAGTTACCTGAAATTGCTTGCCAAGTCATGCAGTAAAAAAATACATGGTCTCAAGCAACTTACCTGCTAAAAAAAAAAGAAAAAAAAAGGATTACATTCTTTATGTATATATTAAAACCTTAACAGGGAGTTATGCCAATATTGATGGTTTTACGATGTTGTGTCACACTTCAATTGGGAGATTTTTGAGTTGGTATGTAAGCCCTTCTGTCATCATGTAGTCAACCAATCACATCATGACTTCAGGGCAGATCATTGTGCACTCAACCAATCACATCATGACTTCAGGGCAGATCTGCCTCCAGAACAAGATGAATTGCAAAAAAATGACAGAGGAAAAATTCCAGTATTGACATTAGCCTGCTTTGTGTCCTGTCAGAAAATAGAAGGGGAAAATAAAAATAAAACCAATAAGGGAGCGAGCGGGAGAGAAAGGGGGAGGGCACCTGCTCAACCAAAGGTGTATAGCTCAACAAAATTCACATGGTCAAGCATCAGACAAAAAAAAATACAGAAAGGACGAAAGAGGAAAGGGCTGATAGATGGCGTAGGTAAATAATTTGTGGCAAATTTTCTTTTACTCAGAGTAAAGTCAAACAAGTCAAGTGAGCAGAGGAATCTGATGAGGATTTGGGTCAGTGTCTCTGAGGTGAAGTGGTCAAGCAGTTGTTTTCAGTTAACTGGTCCATGTGTGTGTCCTCGCTTGACCGTGGGACTCCTGCTCCAGTCACTCATTCACTCCAACCAGCTTTTATTAGAAGGAATTCCACAGGACTGATTGGCTTCCAGAGGGACTCCAGGGGCCAAGGGGAGGGGTAGGATAGGATAGGGGTTGACGGGTTTGGACTGAAGGAGCCAGGACGAGGCTCCTTGAGCCCAAACTTCGAAATGACGTGCTCTCAACCCAATCCCCCCCGATGGATGACTAGGGTTTCCATCTCCCCCCAATGGATAGTTGCTGTAACTGTTTCAAGTCTGAATGATCACTAAAAAAGGATTCTAGGACTCTAGATCCTACAGTGTTTGTGGGGGCAGTTACAAAATATGACAAATGTACATTAGAAACCTTGGTGAATTTACAACATCTTAAGACCAACTCACCAGCTGTAATAAAACCTGTGCAGTATCGGAATGCAGTTTTAGAAAAGGAGGGTGTTTGGAAAGATTGAAATAACTTTAATGACATTCAAGTCATGTTCTAAGCATATTTTAGATGAAAGTAGTGACTATGAATCAAATATAAAATGACACCATTGTCACTTCACATTCCAGTCCATTAGATGGAAAGTTGAACTTTTATTTTGTAACTAGCTGAAAGTACTGAGCGGACAAAAGAAAAGTACTGAAACATTTTCAATACTGTGACGTCTGTAAAAGGCCTATTTTCATACAGAAAACCAAAGACTGTTATGATGAGTCAGGAGTGAGACAGTATAATTTGTAGAGTGAACAATGACATAACTCCCATCACTAGTCACTAGTACACTCACCAGAGAGGTCAGCCTTGGCTGTCAGCCTCTTTAAGGAGAGGGTACATCATCATACACTATACCCTGAATGATGGTATTGGAGGCATGACATTCCTGCACATACATACATGCATGCATTAGTCTACCCAGACACAACCAGCACATCTCATGACGAGGATGAGGGGCCTACCCAGACACAACCAGCACCTCTCATGGCGAGGATGAGGGGCCTACCCAGACACAACCAGCACCTCTCATGGCGAGGATGAGGGGCCTACCCAGACACAACCAGCACCTCTCATGGCGAGGATGAGGGGCCTACCCAGACACAACCAGCACCTCTCATGGCGAGGATGAGGGGCCTACCCAGACACAACCAGCACCTCTCATGGCGAGGATGAGGGGCCTACCCAGACACAACCAGCACCTCTCATGGCGAGGATGAGGGGCCTACCCAGACACAACCAGCACCTCTCATGGCGAGGATGAGGGGCCTACCCAGACACAACCAGCACCTCTCATGGCGAGGATGAGGGGCCTACCCAGACACAACCAGCACCTCTCATGGCGAGGATGAGGGGCCTACCCAGACACAACCAGCACATCTCATGACGAGGAGGAGGAGTCTACCCAGACACAACCAGCACCTCTCATGACGAGGATGAGGAGTCTACCCAGACACAACCAGCACATCTCATGACGAGGATGAGGGGCCTACCCAGACACAACCAGCACCTCTCATGACGAGGATGAGGGGCCTACCCAGACACAACCAGCACCTCTCATGACGAGGATGAGGGGCCTACCCAGACACAACCAGCACCTCTCATGACGAGGATGAGGGGCCTACCCAGACACAACCAGCACCTCTCATGACGAGGATGAGGGGCCTACCCAGACACAACCAGCACCTCTCATGGCGAGGATGAGGGGTCTACCCAGACACAACCAGCACATCTCATGACGAGGATGAGGGGGGACTTTTTGTATGACGGAAATATTCTAATCTGTGTTACTGTGAGACCTTTCTCAGCCTGGTTGCGTGGAACAACAGACTGAGAAGTATTATGAAAACCTGCTGTTGAATGCGGCTCAGACATACACACATCATTGGCTCGACAGGCAGCCTTGACACAGAATCCAGAGTAAATCAGTACAACACATCAAATAGACCCACGTAAAATTTAGTATGCAGAATGGCCATTATGCACACAATCCCATCACGTTTCACCTTTCTTCCTGACCTGCAAAATGACTTCATCCATAAAACTAAACAGAATATAAACTAATACATGTTCCCTAACATTCCTTTCTGCTCTGCTTGACTAGATACAGGGAGCAGTAAGTAATCCTCCCTATGACACTTCTATTTCACCTCGTATCAGGCTTTCTCTGTCCTGACTGGGTTTCAATCCAATCCATATGAATTCACTGGCAGAGTTCTTTAGGGTCTTAAAGGCCTAGTTCTGTACTACAGGCCTTCTGTTCAGTCCAAGAAGCCTGCGGTCTGGGTTGTTTTCAATCAAGATTAAAAGGTTTTCAAACACGATACTAATATCTGAACTTGTCCTATTACAATATAGATTTTAATTTCCTGTAGCAAAGTGTTTTGCTACGATATGCCCTACTCAACATAGCCCGTCCATCAGGGTCATCTGCTATCTGGCTCCTCTGCGTTGAACCACAATGGTTCCAGCTACGATGTCATACACAGTCCTGTTGTGTTGGAAGAAGAGGAGGGTGATGAAGACAGGAAACAGGAATGCGATGGAGAAGTTCTTGTTCAACGCCCGTACTGTTGAACTGGGAGGAAAGAGAAAAGGTTTGATATGAATAGATTGTTACCAAGCATAAACCTAACAGTGTAATACCAAGTAAACACGAGGGGAAACAACGTCATTAGATCATTTGCTAGCAAAACAAGAGCTAAACATCAAATCCCCACTGAATCCCGCCTCAATGACCGCGGTCCTTCCTCTCAGGAGTACCCTGTAACGAAAGATGTCTGTCGCCAACTGAGCCAAGTAATCAAACCAGTCAGGCAGGACCTGAGACATGCGGTCGGTGACTTACGCTGAAAGGGAGACGTTGGATGCTGGTACCACCAGGACCCGGTTGGGTCGGACCAGAACTGAGCTGTCACATGTCACAACCCGGAGGCCCATGAGGAACTTCCCAGGTGTGGCACCGCCAGCCCCCCAGATACAAATGATCTGAGACGAGGAGTAGGAGAACATGTGCAAGCCAAGGGTTACAGTCAGCACGGGGTTACAGTCAGCACGGGGTTACAGTCAGCACGGGGTTACAGTCAGCACGGGGTTACAGTCAGCACAGGGTTACAGTCAGCACGGGGTTACAGTCAGCACGGGGCAAGTGTGACAAAGAGCAAGTGTGACATACATTAGAGCAACAGTAAAGATATTCTTGCAACTCAAAGTTTCCTCCAAAACAATAAAGGTTGATTAACTCCCTATGTATCATCACAGAAGGGAAATTACTTGTGTTTTCTATTGTGAAAACAGGGTTTTGGCCGTAACTCAAAAGCAATGCTGAGCATGGTTAACACATTCACCACATCTTTGTGTCAGCACCTGAAAGGTAAAACACCTCTCTTAACCTTTTCAGTAAGCTGCTCTGAGAATCACAAGTGGAATCCGTAGCCTATTCTCTGAACTGTGAGAAGGGAAAAACTCAAACGCCCACCTCATAAAAACAGACCAGCACCCGGTACAGAAGAGCTACCGCCATCATCTTCTGTAGGTCCTCCAAGGACGTATTCTCATCGATCTCCTCAACTATGAAGTGGGTGACAAACTTAGTGATGTCCCTGTGGGGGTAAACAGAATAGAACATAGAGTAGAACAGAATAATGTAGAATATAATGAAACAGAAGGCAATACAACAGAATAACCATGGCCTACTAGAAACACTCACACAACCACAGTCAACATTGACCCACGGGCATACTTCACAAACTGCTGTCTCTTGTTCAGTGGGTTCACCTGTGCTGAATCCTGGTCACTTTCCATTTGCTTTTTTCTGTTTGAGTTGACTTTAAGTGTTTGTGATAGTGCTTCTTCAAGTTTCATTTGCAATTGAATCAGGATACACAAGTCACAGAGGCTTCGAAGGAATTCTCGCTTGTCAGTTAACTTACAAAAGCGCAACAACAACAGAAATAATAGAATATTGGAATAATATAAAACGGCGAGAGGTCTTGACTGATTGACTCACTTTATGCCACTAAGGTGCATGATCCACAGGACGATGGTCGCCTTGACACAAAACAGGATGAAGAAGTCCACTGTCTCAGCTACGAATCTGTGGAGGGGAGAGGGGATGGTGTATTCCCGGCCTAAACGGACAGAACACAATTTCAGGTAGTATATTTTTAAAAGGTGCCACTCCCATTACATAATCAACCCTCTGAAATTGCCAAGCTACTCCGAAGAAAGAAAAAAAACAGATCCCGGCCAATCGCAGTCCTAACCGAAATGAGGTTCAGTTGAACACTGTGTAGTTTTGCAGAGGGCTGTGCACTGCTGTAGGTTATTAATAGGCTAGAAACAGTTTTCACTCTTGATGTGTCTTCTAAACCAATAATATATTGGCAAGGTGGAATATATAAGCTGCAAAGAGATTTCAGATGGATGATCATGTGCAATAAGTTGGATGTGGAATGGGGCAAATACACTCACCTAAAGGATTATTAGGAACACCACACTAATACTGTGTTGACCCCCTTTTGCCTTCAGAACTGCCTTAATTCTATGTGGCATTGATTCAACAAGATGCTGAAAACATTCTTGAGAAATGTTGGCCCATATTGATAGGATAGCATCTTGCAGTTGATGGAGATTTGTGGGATGCACATCCAGGGCACGAAGCTCCCGTTCCACCACATCCCAAAGATGCTCTATTGGGTTGAGATCTGATGACTGTGGGGGCCATTCCAGTACAGTGAACTCATTGTCATGTTCAGTAACAATGCTCAGGTAGGCCGTGGCATTTAAACTATGCCCAATTGGCACTAAGGGGCCTAAAGTGTGCCAAGAAAACATCCCCCAAACCATTACACCACCACCACCAGCCTGCACAGTGGTAAAAATGCATGATGGATCCATGTTCTCATTCTGTTTATGCCAAATTCTGACTCCACCATCTGAATGTCTCAACAGAAATCGAGACTCATCAGACCAGGCAACATTCTTCCAGTCTTCAACTGTCCAATTTTGGTGAGCTCGTGCAAACTGTAGCCTCTTTTTCCTATTTGTAGTGGAGATGAGTGGTGCCCGGTGGGGTCTTCTGCTGTTGTAGCCCACCCGCCTCAAGGTTGTGCGTGTTGTGGCTTCACAAATGCTTTGCTGCATACCTCGGTTGTAACGAGTGGTTATTTCAGTCAAAGTTGCTCTTCTATCAGCTTGAATCATTCGGCCCATTCTCCTCTGACCTCTAGCATCAACAAGGCATTTTCGCCCACAGAACTGCTGCATACTGGATGTTTTTCCCTTTTCACACCATTCTTTGTAAACCCTAGAAATGGTTGTGTGTGAAAATCCCAGAAACTGAGCAGATTGTGAAATACTCAGACCGGCCCGTCTGGCACCAACAACCATGCCACGCTCAAAATTGCTTAAATCACCTTTCTTTCCCATTCTGACATTCAGTTTGGAGTTCAGGAGATTGTCTTGACCAGGACCACACCCCTAAATGCATTGAAGCAACTGCCATGTGATTGGTTGATTAGATAATTGCATTAATGAGAAATTGAACAGGTGTTCCTAATAATCCTTTACCTGAGTGTATACTGTGGCCTGTTCTCATGTACAACACATCACAGACAGCCTGGATATAGTCTTTTGCAGAGATATGTTGGCCATATACCACAATTGGAACAGTATGAATATTTTCCGCAATACCTGTGGTCATCAGCCTTTAGCCCACACAATTTAGAAAGTACTCACTAACCTAGATTATACAAACTTCAAGAGAAGGTAATGTAAGCATTATGTTAATGTGCTAGGACATGCAAGTGGGTTCAAGATTAAACACCCAATGTTGTATTTAGACCAGGGCCTGACTAAAGATATGCAGGAGCAGGCACACATCATTGTTGGCCTGCTGCTTGCAAAAAAGCTAAATAAACAGTGGAAAGTTGACTTTGTTTGAACACGTTTGAGATTTTTGATTTCATGTAGCTACCTGACTAAGCGGCCATAATGTTGTTGACACAAAAACGACCTACAGTCAGTTGGTGTATGCTGTAATAGGTATTGCAATTGCTGTCATCATCTTGTTGTAATTAGTGTACCTGCTTGAGGTGCGTTTCCGTTCTGTTGTTGCACTGGCCTTGCATCATGAGGCGGTGTCCCAGCTGTCATCTGTTGCCCCATCTGAGCACCTGTAGTCGGTGGCGCAGGGGATGAAAAAGGATACCCCATTCCAGCATAGTTGTACCCATATCTGGAATCTACATTCTGTTGTCCGGCTGGCCATGGAGTTCCAGTCGGTGGTTGAAAGCTTCCAGGTACGGGGAAATTGCACGAAGAAAAGGGAAACGAAGTCATAGTCATCCAGGTTTGCCAACTTGAATAGCCCCAATAATACTGCCACATCCATTCTTGCAACTTTGCGCAATACTCTTTTGTTGCGTTAACGTTTGTTTGCTCTTCTTGGCTCTCCTCAGAACTTGAACTCGGCCTGTTATCTGTAGTAGTAGATGTGGCCATGGTCAAAACACTTTTAATTCTCACTTAAATCCTTTAAAACGTCTTCCCCAGCAGCTAATCTCATGCTACAGTGATCCATGCTAACATACGATGATTTGGAAAGTTCCATAGTGGGTGCAACAAACAGGGATACCCGGAACAATTTATTCACAAATGTATCCAGTATACAAATGCAATGAAGATCTTACTCATGTAAAATAGTTTTTAAATCAATTCAAGTTAAACGAAAGTAAATGTATTATTATATTAATAATAATAGCAAGTACTGTCCAATTATATTTTTATACTAGAAAAATAGTGGTATAGACCATATCCTGTATGTTATTTCTGTCTTAAAGGGACAGTGAAAAATAATTACAGTACATCGCAATGTGGGATTACTTCGATTTATAAACCGGGTACTTTGAATCCTATGCTTATTGTCTGATAGCCTTGTTATATGTAAGCAATAAGGTACAAGGAGTTGTGGTATATGGCCAATATACCACGGCTGAACGCTGTTATTAGGAACCGCGGAAGTCATTAGTTATTTGTGAGAATATTTGTTATTAATTTCAGTAAGGGGAAGAGGAGACGTGTTGTTTAAAATTATAAATTGGCTTGTAAACGGTAGAGGCAGGATTCTACATATTGTCCCTTTTACGTATTACAATGTATATGTATGTGCTATGGTCTTTATATGCAAGCCAATATAAGACCAGAACACGAGAATTACATCTAACTTCTTCATCTCATTTGAATAGGCCCAGTGATCAACAACAAACTACTAGAGAACATACCCTGTACTTTTCAGACATGCTTGGCAGACATGTACCACAAGAGGGCAGCAGTGTCTTTCAAACGTTTGATAAAATTGCAGTTAGCAATCTGCTTTCGCTTCAGCCACAACCATCTCTTGACGTATCTTTAAAAGCTAACCCACAACCATCAGATACAGTTAATTTACCAATACCGGACCTATATTACATTCCACGCATGTGTTTTTAAAGATGCCTAAAAGAATGATGTACATACAATAAGACAACATTCAACGGGCAAACGGGCTAACACTTTGGTTGTGGTTTAGTGTTAACATCAGTGGTGTTAAATGGATGCACCGTGGGTGTCTCATCCTTTGTGATGCTAACCGGATGCTGCAATAAGAAAGATGATGATGTTTTTACACAGGTCAGAGCACCCACCCTCACCGAAGGTGTTTCCGCAAGGATTCTGGGTCTCTGTTCCAGTGCCACTTATATCGGACAGACGGGCCTTGAGGGTCACACACACACACACCGGCCGACAGTATATGTTCCGGAAACGGCTTGAATTCGGGGCTCCCTGGCCAATGGTCAGCTGTTATGGTCAGCTGTTGTCGATGAGCTGTGTTAGTGTATATTTACAGTAGTTCTTTTTACCTTTGCGTCTCTTACCCGACCTCCATCCCACGCTCCCTCTATCTCTCGGCTGTCTAGTGGAGGTTTGTGCTGACTGGGCTGCAGCAGGCTGGCAGGCCTGTGGTTGTGAGTGGGGTCTGGCTGGCCTTAATGACAGTGCTGCTCTCCTGAATGGAGTCAGTCAGGCAGACAGAGATGGCACGGCCGTGACGTTGATCCCCACTGACAGACCCATAGGGTGACTGGTCCAAAAATAATCGACGACAAATAAAAGCCAGGTTCTGCAAACGCTGACCCCCGTGGAACCCAACGACATGGGGATTACAGAATGGAGTTGTGCGCGGCTGTGTGTGTCTCTGTGGGTGTTTGTGGGTGAATAGACTAGTTGGAACTGACTTTAGCACACAGTTAGCAGTCACCAGCACGCCAGTCACTCATTCACCTGCCAGTCTGACCAATCCAAATTGTTATGTGTGCTATGCACGTATAAGGCCCCTTTCTTTAACGACAAAGGTATTTTCCCACCTGACCGAACACTAGAGACCCTGAGGCCCTAACAAACTAGGAAGCCTATCAAAACATATAAGTAGAGTGCAGGACGTGTGTGTGTGTGTGTGTGTGTGTGTGTGTGTGTGTGTGTGAGTGTGTAAACTTTGCACCTTTTTGTGTCAACAGAGGTTACCTGTGCGGGGATATGAACCTGCTGTGATGGTGTATACATATTGGTGGGCGTGGTTCTGTCCGGCAGCTTTCTTTTGCCCTTGGGTGACCACCAGTGGAGTAGTGGGCATAGGACTTGACAGAGGAATTTTAGATTAGACTCAACTTTGTCATTGAACAGTACAAGTGCAGTACAATGAAATGCAGCTAGCAGCTAACCACAAGTGCAAATAGAAGAGAAAATGTACAAGTATTTACAAGTATTAAGTATATGTATATTACAAGCGGAATTAATAGATGTCTAGTGTAGGCAAATGCAGTACAAAGGGCAATACTAAATGTGCAATTAAGGGAAATAGAGGAGTTGAACTTCTATTCTTTTTGCTCAGTGCCAACATGTATGTGCAGTGATTTTCCAAATGTTCCTCTCCCCATGGTCTGATACATTGTATTTGATTCACCATACAACTTTACAGACTGTTCTCTTCCTGAAAAACTGGTATATTCTTTCGGAGACATTCCAACACAATGTTTTTATTGGCTTCAGTCAGACAATGAACAACTTATTCATTTTGCTGAATTTGCAGAAGTAATGGAAAAAAGGCGGACTTACTGCGACTGCCAATCAGAGGTTTATCCAATCGTTGGACCACTGTTGACCTTGTGTCCCATCACTGCCATTGACTGAAAGGTGAGGGGAGATCATGCTGTAGTATCGATTATTATTTTTATTTTTTTGTCATTGTACATCTCTCACATAGTTACTCGAATAAGCACCTCATGTTCTAGGAAAAAAGTAAATCAGTCAACAACATTTATTTTGTTATAATTCTGTTTTTAAATCAGCAGTTGTCACAAAGGGCTTACCCACAATGTTCGTCAATGTATTATTTTATTTTTAAATACAGATGGGGTGTGGTTAGCAGCAGCAGGAGTCTTCAGCAACAAGACCAGTTGGGTTCTGGACAGGGACCGGTGAGAAACGTTTGGCCAAGTATTCTTGAGATGGGGTTCTTTGGCTCATGTTGTTCTGAGATGGGGTTCTTTGGCTCATGTTATTCTGAGATGGGGTTCTTTGGCTCATGTTGTTCTGAGATGGGGTTCTTTGGCTCATGTTGTTCTTGGAACCAACAGGACACCAGAGATATTAGAGGCACTCTACCTAGGAACCAACATTATATACAAGATGGCCACTATCAATGTAAATTAGTTAATGTAAATGTTTTAGAAAACTTTTTATTTTATGTATGCGTTCTTAACAATGTGGGAGATGGTGTGAGTGGATTTTTCCCATGTTTTCCTGTTAAATTCCCACTTGTGAGCTGCCAGTACCTCTTACAGGGACTGATAATGAAGTTATTCTTACAATAAATAATTGTGATAACCCAGTCGAAAAGGTTATACATTATTTTGAATGGCTGAGAATTGTTTCTGTGGTATTTTGTCAAATATAATGAATGCATTATAAATAAGAGGTCTAATGGCTGTCTGCTAAAATGGGGTACTAATTCTGGAATATAGAAGGATAAGTAAAGAATACATATATATATTTTTTTTTTACTCTATTAACATAAATTTTTTACTATATTCACACTCTATTAACATCTATTTTAACAGGTATTTGAATCTTTGAGTCTTTTTTGTGGCATGCTGACTAGTTTTGCTTGATGCAGTGACACCTGACCTTCTAACTCTACTACAGTCAGGCTATTTCCCTATGCTGACCTGGTGCTGAGTCATAACCTAGACACAGGCATACTTCGCGTTATTGGAACTTTGCGTTATTGGAACAGATTCAACTGGAATTTTCTTTTGAAAAAAGGGAACAAAACATTTCTGAATTCAGCCCAAATAGATTTTGATTGGGGGGGGGGGGGGGTTGCTGACTGTTTTCCACCTGAGTCAGATGATGCATTAGAATAATTCAGATCCTTTCTCCCAACAAGAATAAATGTTTTAAATGAATATTAGGAGAATGCTTTATTTTGCTGCATGTTTATATCTTTTATAAAATGTCAGGCTGTACTATTTTTAAGCTGTGTAAACAACATGCATTAAAAAAGATGACTTTTACTTTTCCCATCTGCCAATTGATTGAGTTAACTTTGTAATTTCTCTTCATTTTTTGACTTAAAGGATGTTGTTTCATTAAATATTAAAATGGCAAAAACCACTTTAAGACCTCAAATTAACTTGAGGCTAATTTGATTTAGTTATGTTTATTTGAAACAACTAAGTAGTAAGAAGTATTTTGATACAGTACTCTACTATGGAGTATTTGAAACAATACTGATCAACCGTCTGAGGTCATAAGTAAAGCAGGCACTCTGCTGATTTATCAGAAGTTCATGTGACATGACCAGGAAAGTCTCTGGTCCTGTGTAGTGCAATTATTTTTCCAGCAATGTACATACAGGACTTATAGTTTTTTGTGGTTAGGTCATGTGGTCAGGGATAACTCTGGCCCTCCTCTTTGGGCAGTCTACCTTTAGCCCTTTGAACAAATCCTTCCTGGGAGATCTGGAACCACATCCCAGACAGAGCCCAATTAGCTGAATTATGTCTGCTGTCTTAAATCTCATGGACAGGAACACACATGACTTGATACGAAATTAAAGGAGAATTTAATTTATTTTTTTAACTTGATGTTAGAGGGTTTCCTGCCTTGAAAGAAGTCTATTGAGTAATACTAACTGTATAATGCATGATTACAATCAATGATTCTGTGAACCGCCATTAAACCTAAACATCAGTGAAAGTGTTCATGGCATGTGAGGATGGAATAAAATATGCATTTCAAAATCCACTGAATTAACTATTAATTTAGTCTGATGTTGCTTAAAGGTTAATTTGATTCAAGTTCGGTCAACTTCAATTGATTTATTCCCACAGACAAGCAAGTGTTATGAAGCATTTTAATTAATTTCAAAGTAGGATTTTAATCCCAGGTCTGCAAAAAATAGTAATTTCCACAGTAATCTATAATTTTTCCATCCATGTCCCACCTACCTCATCCAGCTCCAAACACACCCATTTCTTCTTTCACTTTTTATAAATAAAATGAATAAAGATATCAGCTCTTTTAACCACAGTGTTAGATCGACCACACATCATTTGACCTGTCCCATTATGGTGCCTGTGAAAGCATCAGCAGAAAAGTCTCTTTTACCTAAATTCCCAATTTACTGCAGCCCACAGTTATGGGATGTTTTTTAGAATCTGTTCCATCCTTAACCTATAAAAAGTCCTGCCCGGTTCACCACTTTCAAACAGTGAAAGTTCGCAATGGTAAAACTTGCTTTTGTGCTCTGAATTGCTCTATCTATCTCTATATTTTCAGCTCAGTGTGAAGCCTTTTCATCCTCTGAGTCACATGGCTCCCTTCTGCTTTTCTGGATCAAAAGGGCCTCATGAGAAGAAAAGCCAAAGACATACAGTAACCTCAGACCCACTAAGGGTGTTTGTTTGCTTTACGTGCAGCTGTGTAGTAAGGGGAAAGGGAGTGTAGCTGTATGTTGTTTCAGTAAAGGCCGAACAGATGATCAAAAAGCCTTTACAGTCCAGAGAAAGGAAGTTAGCTATAGCTTTGTTTGTATGTACTTGTGTGTGTGTTCAACAAGTTATGGTCATTGTAGACTCAAACATATTGTGACATCTCACTCGGTTCTGTCATGTGGGATAGTGGTCTCCAGCAGTCTAAACCACTTCCTCCAACGCACATGTACCGCTGCAGCATGATTGTAATTCCAGCACACTGCTATTTCACACTGCAAAGTGAACTGTGTCAGGGGTTTTCAAATGTGGCTTTGCACGGAGTTCATTCTTTTTAAAATACATTTTCCTTTGAAACAATTTAATTTTTTAGAAATGCTTTTTCATTTAAATTCCAATTTACTCTCCACCCACAATTTTATAGTACAGTCTACAGCTCTGGAAAAAATTAAGAGACCACTGCACCTTTTTCTTTCCTTTTCCAAAAAAGTTGAAAAAGAAAGTTTTGAATGAGGAACAGAAGCCTTCAATTAGCAGTGGTCTCTTAATTTGCAGTGATCTCTTCTGATCCTCACTCAAAACCTTCCTTTCCAACTTTTTTGGAAAAGGAAAGAAAAAAAGTACAGCGGTCTCTTAATTTTTTCCAGAGCTGTAGACCATACTATAAAATTGGGGGTGGTGACAGTCTGACAGACCAGCGATTGACTTCTCTCACGTATGAAAAGAGTATCAAACAGGGCAAATAGGAAACAGCAACAAACGCCAACAAATTATCTGTTCTTTCACTTAGTCCAGAGAGGGTTAACGCAAGGAGGACTGTTTTGCTTCAGCTGGGTGACGGCAGCTAACCAAGCTACTCAGAGAAAGGTCAGCTAATGACAGATGGTTTCCTTTTTCCTCTGGACTATCAGTGGCTCCGTTAAAGCACCTTGTTATCTTCCCCTCAATGTGGGGAAGTGCATGTAGTGTACAGCGCTTTGTGCTTGAAAGGGAGTTCAGATGCCTATTGTTTTTTTGTTTACGAACAGTCAAGAGAAAACCGTAGGCTGTATGATCAATCAATGACAATATTTAAAGTGTGGCAATATTTAAATCTGTAAAACAAGTTCATGTTGTATGGATTCTGTACTGGAGTTTAACTTCTATTATTTTTGCTCAGTGTCAGCCTGAAAAGATTTGAAGTGATTTTCTGTATGTTCCTCTCTCCATTGATGAATTGTATTTGATTCAACATGTGACTTTACAGTGTTCTCTTCCTGAAGAAGAGGTACATTCTTTCAGAGATATTCCATCACTGTTTTTACTGGCCTCAGTCAAACAATGAACATTTACCTCTTTTTGTCTCTGACATCACAAATCCCCTTCTTTTGGACATTATGGACCGGTTTCACAGATACGGACTAAGCCTAGTCTGCGACAAATAAATCTAGTTCAAGAGAAAACTCCACTGAGCTTGTTGTTTTAATCCTAGACTAGTCTTAATCTGGGTCTGTGAAACTGGCCCTACGTGAGGGAGTAGTTCTGTAGGGTATAGTTTAAGGAAATCAGTAAACACTCCTATAACAGAATCGCCTTACGTGTGACAACACCCATGTTGCCTGCATTAGAGAAGGACGCGGTGGCTTCACGGAGCATAGATGTAAACAAAGTACATCTCCATAATTTTGCATCGCACATCTAAGGGACTCCAGTAATTCCCACTAGGCAGTAATTCCCACTCTTTGCACTTTTGTTGGTGAACAGGAGTCAGGACAGACACAACTTATTACCGTTTACCCAACATAGTCCATCTCACTGGAGACGTGGCACAGACCATTCTGGCTTTATTCTAGACCATTCTGGCTTTATTCTAGACAATAGTCTCCCCGAAATTCCATCCATGGTAAGAACTTCGCAACAAACCCTATATTTCTATAAGGGCCTTTTTTCCCAGACAGGAACTCTACCTCTCGCGTGTAACTGTGAGCAGTTGGCGACAGAAATTTCACAAAATGAGATGGGCAAGGGTAGCAGATGAATGATCCAATCCAAAACACACCAGGTAAACCTTGTGAAGATCGGTGTGAGCGATGTCAAGTGATGAGAATATAGACATGGTCTAGAACACAAACCCAGCGTGGAAAGGCTCAGAGAACTCAGATTCTAACCCGTGCGTGTTAAAAGGGCCCAATGAAATGGGATTCACACATATCTTCAGTGTTAGGTCTCACCTAGATATCACACACATCCATCCTACAGACACCTTTTTCATTCACATTTCTCCCTCTCATTACTTCATAAAGGATTATAGATCACATGCCTTGTTGAGAAGCAACATCCCTCCTGTGGGACTAAGGACTCGCTGAAGTGAGAAACGAGGGCACCTTCTGTGAGAGGTCCCAGCCAAAAATCCTCAAGCATTGTGATTAACCCTCAACCCTAGCTCAAAATGTCTAACCTATATTTTCTAAATTACATGTTTTGTACATTTTGATGCAGTATGTGACTGTTGGCAGATTAGACTATTACTTTCCTCCATCAGTTGTTCAACACTGAATCCTTGATAATTTCCTAGAAATACAACACACTGAAAAACACAAAAGAATCCAAACAAACTTTCTGTGAGGTGTTGCTTCTGCAGTGCATTCATACCAGACCAGACTGTCCTTTTCAGCCTTGCGTAGCATAACATAATGCTTATGTCCAGAGCTGTTGTTGCTGAAATCAGAGAGAGTTCATCCTATCTCTGCTCAGTATAACTGGATTTTGGGAGTTGTTCATTGAAACCCCTGTTGCATGGCAACAAGCCTCCCTGCAGTTCTGCTGGGGCCAGGGCTGACATACCTAACCTTCCTACCCAGCAACCCTCTCTCTACCCAGCAGGCCGCAGGACCAGGCTGATCCCAAGGTCCACTTCACTCCAAAGTAGACCGTGTTCAAATCATATTCAACATTTTTCCGAGGCCTTACATTGGTTTGATTAAACTTTCCTGACACAAATATACCAAAGGGATACTCCCAAAAGTCCAAACTCTGCCCCATCTGGCGCATAAAGAGGGCTCAAGCATATTGTCATGTACTTGATTGATTTTGGACCCAATTTGAAACTGTCAGCTTCAGAGCTCCTGTTACAACATGAGTAGAGCAATAACAAGGCACAGAGGATAAAAGACAAGTATAAAGGAGTCCAGATGATGTTATTGTCACTACTTCTTCCTGAGTGGAGAACATTCATTTTGATAAGGTCACAGTGGAACTGCCAGGGGTACTATGAAGGACCATAAGTATCAGATAGTTATTGTTTCCAGGTAAAAACTATATTTACCAGATCTGATACACATGTTCTCAGAACACAATGGGTGAGGCAGAGGAAAACAAAGTCATTTGACGGACTGCTGTAAACCGCGCTGAACGTGTACATTTGTGCACGGATGTGTGTGTCAGTTGAGCCAGCTTGTCTGCACTGGGCTACCGTGACCTTGGTGGCTGCGGTCGTGCGAGTGTCGAGCGGGACAGCGGAAGGGTGCGAACGGCAGCAGGCTGCTAGTGGAGCTTTCCAGATGTGACACAGAGGATGTGATTTCATTCACTGGAATCAGGCAGTAACTCGATTACATTTAAAATTAGCTGTGGCTTACTTTTGCTTCAATGTTTTTTCACTTGAAGTAAAATGAATATAAGTTCAGTCAAAATATTATTTTTTTTAAACTACAGGTAGAAGCTATTTGAGGAAGATACAGTATTTCTGTATTTCTTTTTTTTACCCGTGATACACACACAGCCTCAAAAATGTCCCTGTGAGTGGTGAATGGAGATGCAATTATGTCCATTGTAAGGGCTGAGGGGGACTTTCCAGACACATATTATGTAAACCTTTAGTGAATTGCTTGATCCAGAACCTAACACCTAACAATTTAACAGATGACACTTTTCTGTACATTTATCTCACTTTTGTATGTGTTACAGCAGTTGTCATGAAGTGTTTCTATTGACACCCCAAAACAACCCAAAACCCTGAAAATCAAGCAACAACAAGACATTGAAGTACAGTGGCTAGTAAAAACAGTTTTAAAGCGAGGAAGGAAGCTAGAAGGGACCCAGACTCTGAGGTGTGTCCAGTCCTTTTCTGTTGTGTAAGGTGGAGATTATAAGGCCACAATGTCAATCAATATACTCACACATTTACGGTATCTCACAGAAGTTACATTTGGTGTCATCGCTCTCACACTCCCTCATACTGGTCACTGGAAGTTCAACATGGCACCTCATGGCAAAGAAATCTCTGAGGATCTGAAAAAAAGAATTGTTGCTCTACATAAAGATGGCCTAGGCTATAGGAAGATTGCCAAGAACCGTGCTGCAGCACGGTGGCCAAGACCATACAGCGGTTTAACAGGACAGGTTACATTCAGAACAGGTCTCGCCATGGTCGACCAAAGAAGTTGAGTGCACGTGTTCAGCGTCATATCCAGAGGTTGTCTTTGGGAAATAGACGTATGAGTGCTGCCAGCATTGCTGCAGAGGTTGAAGGGGTGGGGGGTCAGCCTGTCAGTGCTCAGACCGTACACCGCACACTGCATCAAATTGGTCTGCATGGCTGTTGTCCCAGAAGGAAGCCTCTTCTAAAGATGATGCACAAGAAAGCCTGCAAACAGTTTGCTGAAGACAAGCAGACTAAGGGCATGGATTACTGGAATCATGTCCTGTGGTCTGATGCGATCAAATACACTTATTTGGTTCATATGGTGTCAAGCGTGTCTGGGGGCAACCAGGTTAGGAGTAAAAAGACAAGTGTGTCTTGCCTACAGTCAAGCATGGTGGTGGGAGTGTCATGGTCTGGGGCTGCATGAGTGCTGCCGGCTCTGGGGAGCTACAGTTGATTGAGGGAACCATGAATGCCAACATGTACTGTGGCATAATAAAGCAGAGCATGATCCCCTCCTTTCGGAGACTGGGCCACAGGGCAGTATTCCAACATGATAACAACCCCAAATACACCTCCAAGATGACCACTGCCTTGTTAAAGAATCTGAGGGTAAAGGTGATGGACTGGCCAAGCATGTCTCCAGACCTAAACCCTATTGAGCATCTGTGGAGCATCCTAAAATGGAAGGTGGGGGAGCGCAAGGCCTCTAAAATCCACCAGCTCCGTGATGTCGTCATTCCAGTGGCAAACTGTGAAGCTCTGGTAAACACCATGCCCAACATGGTTAAGGCAGTGCTGGAAAATAATGGTGGCCACACAAAATATTGACAATTTGGGCCCAATTTTGACATTTTCACTTAGGGGTGTACTCACTTTTGTTGCCAGCGGTTAAGACATTAATGGCTGTGTGTTGTGTTATTTTGAGGGGACAGCAAATTACACTGTTATACAAGCTGTACACTCACTACTTCACATTGTAGCAAAGTGTCATTTCTTCAGTGTTGTCACTTGAACAGATATAATCAAATATTTGCAAAAATGCGAGGGGTATACTCACTTTTGTGAGATACTGTAGATGAACAACGCATCAACATGTGGAGTGTTTTTAACGTACTCCTACTTGAGTGTGATCATCAGTTGGTGCACAGATACTAGCCCCACAACACACCGTCCAGCAGAATCTGGCCTCCCATTCAGGGAATGACCAGGGCTGACCCGGATCAGCTTCAGAGACAAGTCAGTGACACACTGCTATCCCTATTGGAATTTAAAGTATTTTCCGATTCATAATCTTAATTTACCCCTACAGTACACATACCCATTAACCTTATGCTAATCCCTAAACAAAAAACCCAATCCTTAGCCCCAATTCTAACCATAGGCCCAATTCAAAATGTTCTTCTATGACCATCACCTTACTGTTGATATCACATAAACCTTCAGCTGTCAACTGTCATCAGTGTAAATATTCAAATATCATGAAAGTTCTCATGAATAGCCACTGATAAGTGCGTTTTACATTTAATTGAACCATTCCCAGATGTGATATATAAAAGTTTGTACGTTGAACTGGGTTGGGTCTACTACAGTGTATCCAACTGTCCATACCTCAGTTAATGTTCTTTACAGTGTTTTATCCTACCAGCATTTACAGCCATGATGAGCTTTGTTTTCCACCCACTGTGCAAACTTCACACAGCGTAGACAGTGGCATTGTCCTGCCTAAATGGGATATTGGTGGAGAGTTGGCCCACAGTTCCACCTGTTTCTGCTGTTTTTCCCATTAACCCCAATCAGTGTTATCAGCTTTCTTTCCTGCAATGGGAAAAGTGGCTCTCGACCGAAAAAAGAATGTCTAACTGTCGCTTGCTGGAACAATCTCAGCTTGAGTCCCACAATGCCCTGGGTTTCCTAAATTACTAATGCTGCAAATATGTGGCCCACAGAACGGGACATGTTTGAAAGAAAAAAAAGAAAAGGAATACACATCCTCTGTGACCTCTATCACTGGTCCCCTCTGACCATCTGAAAGCATCCACATTCCAACAGAGAAGGCCTGGTGGTCCCCCCGCCAACAACGAACGTACATCATGCAGTGTCAGCTACTTGACCCCTCAGAGTTAGCCTGAAGTACATAGCTTCCATGTGTCATATCCTGTCCCATGTTAGGGGAGTTGTGTTATCGGATAAAGGATCAAATTCGTTTAGATTAGCCAGGGTTTAAATGGAAACCCTCTCGAGTGACCCGAACTGTTGACTGGCAGAGACACTCGCTGTACTTGCAGTACCTTTAATCTGTGCAAATGTTTAATACATGAGACATTAATTACATATGAATTTGGCATGCGAAGTATCAAAGGACTGTGACCTATCAGTTTTCCATCCACTCTATCAATGTTTTTTTTTTCAGATGATAGGGCACTTCTATGATAACAACAAAGCCTAACCCTTCTAGGATATTATAAGTAAAGTGTGTTTAAATCTTTATAAACACTTATTATTGGTATAGCCCAAAGAAATGTCAAAAATCCCAAAAATGTATTAATAGATTTGTGAATACCCTAGCTATATTGCAAACAATTAAGAAAAACATATGAATAAATGTAGCTATATGATGTACTGCAAAAGTATACAATTTCACATTCTATGAAAAAGTGACTTTTCTTGTTACGTTATAATTTGGCTATTTAGAAATAAATAGTAAAATATAGCATATTATTTTTTACCTGTTAATATTGTTTACACTGTAAAAACACCTGGAGAATGCAAACAAAACAAATCAATACAGAAGAGAACAGGGGGAATTGTAAGGTTTTTATTCAAATCAAAACAATATTTATAACCAAATGTATCATACTCGAGTAGTACAATGCATACATTTGCTTTGGCAAAACAATGAAGAATATGAGCAATACGTGCTGTAACTTTAGCTTTGTTGCTCATTGAACTGAGCCTGTCGTCATCCAATCCATCCATCGAAAAAAATGGTCTTGAGTCCCATTATGCCTCCTTCACATACGTCCTCACTGCTACCACATCCCCCATTATGCATTTCTGCAAGAATTAAGAGTTATAAGGGGGGGGGGGGGGGAACAGGAGGAGAGGACAAGTGGTGTTAGGTCAGAATTTAGACATTTCTGGTGCAGACAAGGAGCCAATAATAGGGTTCACATTATGACAGATTTCAGGGTTTTGTTGAAGAGAGTAAAACACTTGCACAATCAAAAATCCATGATGTTTTGCATGTGAAATTTAACTTTCCCCACAAGTTTTTGTTGTAATTATCGGAATTTAATTGTGATTATAATATTAAAGAAAATAGCTTTTTTAATAGGATACATAATTTGTGAAGTTCATAGGTTATTAATAAATTAACAAACATTACAAATAACAGAAACTAAAACTATATGCATTATACGTTTTTGGGGAGGTTTCTAAATTTTTTTCCCCAAATCAGAGAGTAATAAGCAGGAATCAGCCCAGTATTCAATCATGACTTTTTTATGGGCAGATACGTTTTAAATTAAAATAATTTCTTACCGCTATCAACTTTCCATCACCAGTCACTTCTCTCTCTATTGTTGTCTCTTTGCCATCCCAGGTCTGTTTTTGCACAAGTTTGCCATTTTCAAGAGTAAAAACAGTCTGAAGATGAAAGGGAAAAAATTGAAAGTTATTTCCAACGACACCGTAACCCAAGTCAAATGACTCTGAAACAGATATTAATCCCAACCAACCATTGTTTTTCTGTCGTCGGCAGTTGTTTCCTCGAAAGGCTCGTTGAGTTTGAATTTAATCTCAACGGTTTTGAATGTACTCTGAGATTTTACGCAGATCATTCCTACATCGTCCAAGTTGATGATCAGACTCGGCTTGGTACGGTTTCCTACCTGCCGGGTCGCGAAGCCAACACCTGGACAACGGAAAACAAATTGTAATTGGGATATTGGCAGTGTGGCGGTTTTTTTCTATAAAAACTTCATCAAATAAAACGGATTAACAGAATATAATATGTTTATTATATTTAGACCACTAAAGTCTATGTAATATATGTTTTTAACATAATTTTTTCAATAAAATCATATATATATATACACATATATATCATACCCAAAGCTTTCATGTAGTCATCAAAATTCTCGCTGGAAATCATTTTCCAGGTCCCCACGAAGTTGTCAACCATCCTCCCAGTTGCTTGTAATAACAATACGATGAACCCTTCCAAACTCGACTACTCCCTCTAATGACAACGATCCTCGGCTTTAAAGGGATTTATCTGGCACGCGCTTTCTAATATTGGCCAATCACAGAAACGAACGTCAAGGCATGTAGGCTAGTTTACCCATTTTCGATGGATGGAATAATGTTGGAATGGGTGAAAGGTTTTGGAGTCCCATATCTACTGTGCCAAGTTATATTTAGCTTACCGTGTCAAAGGCTATGCGTTTCACAATGTCCTTTCAAAAGCAGAAAAGAGTGTATCTGCAAATAGTTGACTGATCAACCAAAACTATGACAGAGCTACTTAATGTGTCATCACGACTGACTTTAAGGCCATGTGATGTCAAAAACCGAATTTTGGCATTTTTTCTTGGAGTCAAGAATCTTGTTCTGGAGGCAGAAATTATCTGATTGGTTTTCTGACTGTTAAAGGCGGAGATTGCATTTGAAACATGCACTCTGAGGCATTTGATTAACCTCCCGAAACCCTGTGTCCACGTATGTGGACATTTTAGGCTTCCTGCACCAAAACACTACTTCTACCACTCCAACCATTTAATTAACGCTTTGACAAACTTACAATGTGCAGATTGTGTATTTGTTTACAGTTGAAGAACTATATAAAACTAAAGTTAAATGCTGTAAACGCTCAATTATTGATGGTTAGTTCTTTTGCAGAAAAAACAGACTGACAGACCCTCTTTGTTCAATCAGATTTGACTGTGCAGTGATCGGGTGGGAAAATGATATTTTCCCAGAACACCCCATTCACCAACTAGTTGTGTTCATTTTTTCTTCTAAGGTTTACAATATCAAAATGGACCAAAGAGACCAAGGTCAATGACCACACAGTGTTAATCCCAAACCAGACACTTGTCCCAACCAACTTACTAAGAGTGTCCTTATGTGTTGCTGACCAAACTGTGTGTGAGAGTGGCAAGGAAATCGGCAAATATCCAGAAATACGTATGACATTCATGTTCCTCACTTGAAATAATCATGACATTCAAATGAACTATTCCCGACGCTCAACTGTAAAAAAAATAAACGTAACACTTGACATTTAAAAGTTCATATTTGGATGTACCCAGTTTCGATATGTACATATCCAATATTTCCACATGCCTGGCCATTATTGTTTGAAATTGTGTGAGCACATAACATGGTGATAAATAGGATTCCAAGTTTGCTTTTGGAGTTTGCATAATTGAACACTCACTAAGAGTCTAATTAGGGTTTTGTGAACCCATGAATGGAGGGAAGAGGGCATTATTTGATTAGTGATAAATCTGAAAACAAAAATAAAAACATTGTAAATGGAAAAACTGCATAGGGTCTTTCAACAAACTTGTCAGAGAATTAAAAAAACCTATTTCACTTTAAATACACATATGCCATCTAACCTACAGTAACTTCAAAATGTGAATGTGAACACAATAGAAAAACCCATTCAGTAGAGAGGAATCTCAATGTCTATGATAACACAGAACTTTCAATAAGGTATTTTATTATACAAATTCACAGATATACATAGCTACATAAATATGACTATAGGACAGGCTAGTTCTTGGCTCCAGGTTTGGCTTGGGGATCCTTGGTTACACAGTGAGACTGCAGTGTGGTCAGCATCTCCTTGCTGGTCAGTCTCGCTCCCTTCATCATTAGCCTTTCCCCATTCACTGTTGGGAAGGAAGGGTGAAACGTGGGCCAGGTTACAACTATGCAAGCTAATTATAGTTTAAGCAAACGTCCTGTCGTTTACAAACAGCACATCAAAAATAGAAGTTAGTCAATCTTACATTCGCCAATACAATATTCTCTAGTCAATGTATCAAAAGGTTTATTTTAAGAACCTCACCTCTGACTGCCCCAGACATTTAACTATTTAGTTTTTAAACCAGCCTGGTCCAGATTTAGCCAATCAAAAGCTTGATAATAAATTGGTATCAGATTATGTAACTCAGAGTAACTCTTAAAGAGATGAAATACACCAAAGAGCCAACAGCTAAGTGTCCCAGAGCAGAGGTTTGATTTAAAAAAAAAATAATCTCAGTCACAATGGTCATTGACCCTAGGCCTGGAGCATGGCAGAGCGTGTGGGGCAGACTATTATCATCAGTGAGTTAAGTCGGCATACTCAACCTCATATGCTCACATTAGACTTTATTGTACTTACTGAATGTGATGTCCACTACTGGTTCAGACTGGTCATGTTTCACTTCTGTTATCACTTCACAGTTCATATTGGTAGATCTGGCCTTCTCAGAGCCAACCATGACCAGGAACTCCCTGCAGGACACAAACATGGTGCATCACATTATTGACCTACAAGGGCTGCATCCGTGTGAATCACCAGAATAAGATCAACTTCGCCCAGCTGAGGAATCAAGAAATCTGTCAAATACATAATGCAAAGAAAGGATTATTTATTGGAATGCACATTTGTGGCTTTAAGAATACTCTGTGTGTGTAAAGGCCAAACAATTAATGACTGCTACAGGCTTGCCAAATCATGTTATGAAGAATTGTATACTTACATGATTTGTTAAATTATTTTTAATAACTGACAAAAATTAAGTAAACACCCGAATGCCAATCTTAATATTGGCCAATTACAACGTTTATTAGGCTAACATTAACTAACTAAAGAATTAAGAAAGTTGACGAGGCATGGTAAACAATATAAAACACTTTACAATAGCCTACGTGTCTCGCTTCAGCACTACCATTTTGCTAAATGAATGACTGCTTGTACAGAAAACATTACACGATAAGATGATCGCATGTATGCACGCATCTCTGTCAGGAATTATTTGGATAAGTTGTCAAACAGGACCAGACATACCCAATATCAATAACGGGGGGGGGCTTCCCTTTCATACTAAATAAAAGCAAATGTTTCCTAGAAAATTAATACCCACAACATGCAGGGAGACATGTAAAGTCCTTACCGTGTGGAACGAACATTAGATTCAAACGGACAAAACTGAACAACAATCTTCTTGACGGCCTTAAGCACTACCGCGGACTTGCTGGAAGTCGCCATTTTTTGCGACTATAACCTTTCAACCAGGGTGACGTATAAGAACGTCTCGAACGCAGATCGGCGCATTCGACTGTGGAGCTTGTGTTCTCTACAAACGCATTAGACCTACTGAAACATGACGGGTGTTATGTTCACCACCAGGGGGAAGTGGAGGATAACAAAAGTCCAAATGATGTCCGTATGCAGCTATTAGGAAGTTCTCATTCTACACAAGCGTAAATAGCAACCGCAACGCGCGACCGATCTGTCCTAGTCCAGTAAGTTTATTTTTGACTGAGTGGGATGTGCAGACGTGATCCTTCCGATGGATGACAGTGAAGAAAAATTCACATTAAGGTTTTGCGCCATAGCTGAAGATCTACATCTTTTGGTTGTGGGAGCCGACAGATTATATGACACTGCGACTTTAAAAGGCGAATTATCAATATATAACTTTTGAAAACTCGTTTATTGTATGAAGCGGAATGGATCTAGTAGGTTTTAAAACTTTGAATGAGGACCACAATATTTTCCGTGTGTTCCAGAGGTTGCATGCCAGAATCAATTAAAAGATTGATTGTTAGTTAATTAAGAAGTTCGTTCGGGTGTGCTAGTTCTGGAATATATTTGCTCCTGTAAGTCAAAGTGAATAAGGTCTGTTCAATTACTAAAATGTCATATGAAATCATTTAGCCCCTAATACATGGCTTTGGCTCCACAGGAAGAGTTTGAGGACCGCTGTACCCGGTATATGTATCTTAGCTCAAGAATTTGATATTTTCATTAATGTAATGCTGGTCTAATTGCATTGGCTAATGACAGATTGGTGGTGTCCAATAAAATGTATATCAGTGTTTTGCATGAATCTAAATTGTCGAAAGACTGACAACCATCATAGACGTTAACGTCACAACAGGTAATTAGCTACTGTAAAAAAACTAATTGTATGGGCTATATTCTAATATTATTTCAGTGTTTATTAATGTTTTTGTTTAACTGGCCATTTGGCATAGGATCCCACAGCTGCAACTTTCAATGAGCATTCAAGTCTTACAGACAACTTTTTGCTATTCACAATAGCTTAACAAATAAATGGCCCATTATATAATAAAAGCTAGTGGTCAGTAGTTCCCAACTCCGATACTCGGGTACCCCCAACAGTACACAGTTTTACTTTAGCCCCACCTATTCACAGCTGATTAAATTTTTTGAGTAATTATCAGGCCCTCGTTGAGTTGAATTGGGTAAGCTTGTCTAGGTTTAAAAATCTTTGCCGTTGGGGGCACTCGAGGACCGGAGCTGGGAGCCACTGGACTCTAATTTACTCATTAACAACACTTTAGCTGTTCATTTATGCAGTGCTGGCAATGATGGGGATGAATGTAGCCTACAATATAATTTTATTTACAATGCCCTGCACAACTGCCCGTATATTCAGCCTTGCAACAAAAAAAAGACTCTAATCAGGCAAAACTCAATTATAATTATACTATCCAGTATTTGCACATATCCTGGCACGCAGGCCAATGAAAGACATTTAAGGAATGTACATTAAACTCAGGAATATATGTAGGCCTGATTAATTAACCATTACAAGGCCTTCACAGTTTGTGAACTCTACAAATACTGTTGACACTATTGCATTTTTTATTAGGGTAGTGAACAGAAATTTCCATAACCAAACAATCTATAAAATAATAGGGAAATAGCAGTACATGACAGTAGGTAACTACACTCAGGAATACATTTTACGGGGGCTATAGAATTATATTGATTGCTCTGTAGCGCCTTGACCATTTTCACATTTTAAAATGATATTTTAAAAATTGAAAAAATGCTTTGGAGGGTGTAGAAATAGTCGCTCTTAGGAAACCTGTAATTGGGAAGCACGTGCCATAAATATCTAAGATAATTTTCCCTAAGCACTGTTTTATTGTTCTGTGCTTTAATTGGTTGCAGTTAAGACCGGATGTTTTATTGATGTTAGTATGACTGACTCCCCTGTCATTTGTCTGTTAGCCTATTAAAAAATGCATTCAGTTGTAAATTAAGAAAATGCTTTTTTCCTTAGACCACAAATATGCAATGCTTAACTTTTTTAATGTATCCCCATCGTCCCTGTAATCCAGGCTAGAGCCCCATATGGTCGGAAACATTCAGAACATGTTTTCTGAAAAATCTTACATTCAGCCCCTTTAAGCGAGCCGTTTGTCAGAAGAGGTAGCTCTAGCTTTTAACTTTTGTCAGTAAAACCATCAGCTTCCCTGGTAGATGTCTGTATTGTTTGTTTGAACACTGGGTCAAAGCATCCTTTGATTTCTGTACCATAAGGGGCCTTGTGTTAGATTTGTACTGTACTATTACATAAATACAATACTAGCAGACATCTACAGTTAATGTTTAAAGATATTGTTTCAAATAGTCTTTCTCAAATAGATATTGTTTCAAATAGTTCAGAGTATTCCTCATTAAACATTTCTCGCCGATCCTCCTATCAGTTTGAATTGACTTGTAGTCTCAGTACTCATACTGGCTTTAGAGACTCCCTGAGACCAAAATAGAACTTTATGGTCACAACCATAAGCGTTATGTTTTGAGAGGGTCTATATTGAACAGAATACCATCCCCACTGTGAGGCATGGTGGTGGCTCACTGATGTTTTTGGGGTGTGTGAGCTCAAAGGCAAAGGGAATCTTGTGAAAATGTATGGCAAGATGAATGCAGCATGTTATCAGAAAATACTGGAATACAATTTGCATTCTCCTGCAGGAAAGCACAGCGACATACTGTGGTTTTAATGCAGTGCTGCCTGAGGGCCCAGAAGATCATGGCCATCCAATATTGGTTTTCGGCCTTGTCCCTTGCATACAGAGATTTCTCTGGATTCTCTGAATCTTTTAATGTTATGTACCATATATGAAGAAATTCCCAAACTCTTTTAAATTTAACATTGAGAAACATTATTTTAAAACTGTTGCACTATTTGCACGTTCAGTCTTTCACAGTGTTGAGCCCCGCCCCATCCTCACTTCTGACAAACCCATCCTCTCTGGAATCTTCTTTTAATACCCAATCATGTTACTGATATGTTGCCAATTGACCTAATCAATTGGGTGATATTCCACCAGGTTTAGTGTTTTAGCATTACACAACTTTTCCAGTCTTTTTTTAAACGTGGGCATATATTTTTCAAGAAACTATAAAATGGCTCAGTATCAACATTTGATATGCTGTCTTGTACTAGTTTCTATTGAATATATGGTTTTAATGATTTGCACATCATTGCATTCTGTTTTATTTATATTTTACGCAGCGTCACAACCTTTTTGGAAACGGGTTTGTATATCTTTAATCAAAACTCGTAAAAAGCTAACAAGCAGATAACATAACAAAAAAAGGTGTAGGAGTGCCCTGGTTCTCATTCATATCTGGGTAAAACATTTAAGAAATGTCTGTTTTGTTTCAAATCCAAATCTCTCACGTATGAGATATGAGATTTTATCATTAAGCTTTTTCCATCTAAGATTATGCCTCTGTCCTTTCCTTAGTTACTGAACAAACCATGTAAATCTGTATATGTCAGTCATTAACCTATATTTTGTATGCACTGTTATGTTTTTCTTTGTCTTTGATGTATAAAAAAAAAGGCTTTATAAAATTGGATTGATTTTTAGTAGGGTACTCGACAGGTTCACCTTTATACACTTTTTGTTTTTGTCATTTAGCTTTAAATATTCCGAGTGTTCAGCCATTTTTACATGAACAGGGTGAAACTGTGATGTAACACCAAGGACAGGAATCTCTTTCGCAAGCTGAACTGGAGGCATAGGTCAGACCATGTAGGAAGTGAATAAACAAGTAAAATACAACACACAAGTTTCAAAAGGATGATATCATTTTGCATGCTATATGACTTTGGAAAAAAATGACCTGCTAAAATGACAACTTTATAAGTGGGTGATTTCAGATGTGAATGGGAGATGCTAATTCTTTCGTTGTTTTAGTATCCTTGTGGAGTTTGTTTTAGTGTTTGGAAAAAAGACTTTTATGTAATTCCTTTTATATCTATTGCACTGCATTATATTAGCTGGCTATAGAGCAATGAACAGTGCTTTCTCCTGGCTGGGTAGAGAACTGCAAACACTCAAGAAGAGCTGCCGCTCCTTCCTCACTCCTAGGCCACACAGGGTTAAATTGGGCTAGAATATCACAACAACAAGGCTACCAAAACATAAAAACGATTGTAGTATTACTACGGCTGTTCGCCAATGGGATAAATGTCAGTATCTATTTGCATTTTACGCAGCGTCCCAACTTTACTGGAAACAGGGTTGTACTTCAGATTCGCAAAAGTAACTAACCCGAACCCTTACTGCGCAGATTGTCGATATGGATAAAACTTTTCAGACACCCAAGCCACCCGAGAGAGTCGCAAGAGCGTGATGTGTTCAGAAAATCCCTGCTTACAATGACTCCCAGTTCCCCATGCTGGCTAATTTGTATGGCCCATGTAGCTTCCCTGCATGTCCTTCAAAACAAGACTGTGGTGGTCTTCTTGGTACATAGAACGAAAGAGCACCTTAGACCTCTGCGTCATAATGGAGATCACGGTTACAGAATTCCCTGAAAACCAGTGTGCAAGGACACACAAATAAAAGTGTGAAAGTATTGCATATAATGAAAAGGTTTTTGAACAACATGACATTGTAGATTTGTGGTAACCGAGAGAAAACCACATCTGACATCCCAGTAATCTAATGACTCATGATATGGGTATGTTAAATCATTTTAGGGTGGAGAGGGCCGACCGACCTGGGCAATCTGTCTGGCGCTCGGGCAAAAGCAGAGCCAACACACATATACACCCTGTCATGCTCAATATTAAAGATGTTTCTCTTAAAAATCTCTCTCACACCCACCCTGTCACGCTGAGTCAATATGGCAGAGGTTTCTCTTTACATTTTCTCTCTCACATACACGCTGAGTACTGAGCATGTACATACACGCTGAGTACATGCTCTGAGTCAGTATAGCAGAGGTGTCTCTTTAAATACACAAAGACACTCACATACACACACACCTGTTATGCTCTAAGTCAATATAGCAAAGGTGCCTTTTTAAACAAACGGACCGACAGGTCACATTATTAATTGGACAGGAATCATGGAAGTATAAGGCAAAGCTACAGCTTGTTGTGTTGGAATACACAAGCAGAATGCAACATTGTGTCAATAATTTGTTTATTATAATTCTACTGAGTTGGCAATTACGTCTTACGGTGAAGCCTCTGTGTCCTCTCGACCATGAGCAGAGCTGCAGGCTTCTTCTGGTCTTGCATGGTGGCTCAAACATCAACGTGTCTATCCTCGAGACAGTGTGCCTGCGCAGTTTCTCTGCAGTGATCGTCAGTGGAACGTGAGGTGTTGCAGTACAACGCACTGAGCTGCGTGGATCGATACCATCAGGTCCGGCCACAGGATGAAATGACCGAGGGGGCCCGATGAAATCAGCAAGGGGGATACATTTTCTTCAGTTCTCGCATTGAAATTGTCTTGAATTATCGTCACCGCTAATCATCACTCTACTCCGAAGAAGAATGGTTCCAATGCTGAGAACATTTAGTGATTTTGAGGTGACACGTTGGTGTAAAACGTATAGCTCTCGGATATGCACCATGGACAGCAAACACACTAATAGGACGTCATTGCCAATATAGGCTACTGTAAAAGATGGTATTCATCTGTTAAAAAGAATGTGAATACAGCTGGCTCAGCTGACTTACCAAACAATAGTTTTACTAAATATGGTATGTTTATATGCAAACAAAAATACTAAATAGCATGTTATGCTGAAGAATGACAAGTGAGCAGAACAACACTGTGAAAACAAAATATTTGATGAATGCAAAAATCTATATTTATATTAGGTTAACAGCAAAGTAACGCAAGTATGAAGTTCTTAATAACCACCACATAATGGCCTACTAAAATGCCTATAAATCCAGCTGTGTTATACTAGAGCACATGCAACACCCTAGTCCCTGCATCACACCAATGGAACTTTGAAGAGAAACCTGGGAAGACAGCATCATGTTCCCTTGTAGCCAGGGCCGGCTATAGCCTTTTGGGGGGCCCTAAGCAAAATTCTATTTGGGGCCCCCTCCCCTAGCTGTCCCTAGTGATGGTGATATAGAACCCTGCCATTCCACTGCATTGCTTGAGTTTTCTCGACAGTGCCCTTTACGCATTCAAACATTACGGCACATACTGTAGTGCAAACACAATGACATATAACTTATTATTCACTGTATTCTATGGCAATGGAAACGCAACCCATAAACACATATGATATCTTAAATCCAATGGAAAGCATGGAAAGTCATGCCACTCACAGTAGCTATAGTAATCTGTGACATGGCACAGTTCACTGAGAGTAAAATTCAACTAGCTACGTAATAAATAAATGAAGCAATAGCAGTGCTTTGAATCAGTTACCATTGGTTGAAACATATGGACAGAAAGCCTGCATCTGTGAGCGGTTTATAGACCAACTTTGTAGGGTACCTGGGCTGGCTACTCTATTACAAGTTTATTAGTAGCATTCAGAGATTGGGGAGCTGTGCAGCCATTATCCCACCAAAGCTTGTAGAAGAGCGGTCGACTGTATGTGGACCTATCTGGAGTTCCTCAACATTATCGCTTGTGGAGTTCCACAACATTATCGCTTGTTGATCAGGCTGCAGCCTCAATCATGGTGGTTTGATGGTGCAGTAGCTGCTCATTGCTCTTCTCTTGACAGGCACTTTGGAAAAGCCAATTTCTGATATCCATCATCATGGAGGCATACTGCCTACCAGAGATCAACACAATTTCTTCCATTTTATTTTTTTCTAAAATTCTGTATAGTTTTTAGTTAGGTTTTTTGGTATCAGATGTCCACTGGCAAACTTCAGACAGGCCTGTACCTGTACTTTCTTGAGCAGGGGGTCATTGCGGGCACTGCAGGATTTCAGTCCTTCACGGCGTAATGTGTTACAAATAGTTTTTTGGGTGAATATAGTACCAGCTGCCTTGAGATCATTGACAAGATCCTCCCGTGTAGTTCTGGGCTGATTCCTCACTGTTCTCATGATCATTGCAACTCCACAAGGTGAGGCCTTGCATGTAGCCCCAGACCGAGGGAGATTGACAGTTCTTTTGTGTTTCTTCCATTTGCGAATAATCGCACCAACTGTTGTCACTTTCTCACCAAGCTGCTTGGCGATGGTCTTGTAGCCCATTCCAGCCTTGTATAGGTCTACAATCTTGTCCCTGACATCCTTGGACAGCTCTTTGTTCTTGGCCTTGGTGGAGAGTTTGGAATCTGATTGATTGATTGCTTCTGTGGACAGGTGTCTTTTATACAGGTAACAAACTGAGATTAGGAGTGTGCTCCTAATCTTAGCTCATTACCTGTATAAAAGACACCTGGGAGCCAGAAATCTTTCTGATTGGGAGGGGATCAAATACTTATTTCACAAATTAAAATGCAAATCAATAAAAAAAAAATTTGACTTGCGTTTATTTGGATTTTTTTTGTTGTTATTCTGTCTCTCACTGTTCAAAGTAACCTACCATTACAATTATAGACTGATAATTTCTTTGTCAGTGGGCTAACGTACAAAATCAGTAGGGGATCAAATAATATTTTCCCTCACTGTATGTGTATTGGAGTGAATAACCAGAGGAAGTCAGATTAAGAAGTCCTTCCGCTCCATATACTGTATTAACAAATCCGAAAGTCGAGCTTTTTCCAACCTAAATAAGAAGCTCCATATCTATGGTTTCAAATGTCCTACTTCATACCAAAAAACTAAAAACTAAACAGAATTATAGAAATGAATAGACCTTGAGGGCTTTTGCAGGACAATAGATTTAGATGAATGTGACTTGATGACATATTTGGGTGGCATATAAATGTTTTTATAATATAAACTGATTAAAATCGCATTTGTGAAAGAAAGTGTGCCCTGCTCCATATTTTGGACTCAGCCAAGATTATGGGAGTTTATTTATGCACTGGGTGAGTTGCGCCACAGACCACATTCCCTTTATCAAGTCGCCGTCACCAAGTGCTCCCCATCTCCTGAGTTAGATCTCTAAAATCTGCAGTTTGAACATGAAAACGGAGTACTGAGGTGTGCAACGTCACCTGTTTATGTGACTCCATAACTATCAGTCAATCACCCAGAGAGGCCAATACTCTGAACGCCTTGCACATCATTGGCTTCCACAACCACATAGGGTGTGAGGAAATAGGCGGTGTGAAAGGGAGAAACTTGCATGTTACAGCCTCAAAATTGAATTTTATAAATGTTGTACTGGGGGAGAATTGGAATTATGTATCTTTCAGATTGATTGTTGTAAACCAACCGTTAAGTCTGTGAGCATCTTGAATTTCTAGACAGAGATACACTTTGAGGGCCAGTAAGTCAAAACGTACTGGCTGTTACCACTTGAACTGCCTCTTTCTGAAGGAAAACCTCCCCGTCAGGGCACCTCTGAAGCCACTGTATTGAGATAGCTGGATCATGATTTCTATGGTTCGAAAAATTATTTTTTTAAATGTGGTATGGGTTTTTCTTAATGTTAAACATATGTTGAACTTATACACCCATGGCATTTAGTTGTTGGGTATCACACCATTCCTACACATTAACTAGCCAACTACTTTTTATGTAAATAAAATTGTTTGGAAGGAAACCTTTAACTTGTGTCGTGAGTAATATTATTATAATTCATATTTCTTAGAAAACTGTCAGGACTGGTCTGTTAACGTCAAATGAACAGTCTGTTAAGCTATTCTGTATCTATTCTGTGAAAACGTTTGTTTTCTCACTTCCTGATGTGGTACTAAACTTAGAACCTCACCTAATGTTCCGTCAGTTTACAAAGTCATCAGCCCTTTTCCTGAGTCGCTGCTGGCGATGCCCTCTGATGGATTATTTGACAGTAGGCTCGAAGAAAGAATGGTCATAATCTATATTTAACCAACAGGCTTAAGGCCAGCATTTCCTGGCCATATCAACCCCCTCTCCCATTCTGCAATCTGGTTCCTTTTTGTCTTCTTTACTCTGACCATGACAATAAGCCCTGTTGGGACTGGTCTCAATAATGTCCAATTTTAGGTACGCAGAGAAAGAGCTTGGCTCGTGGGAACAATGTAGAGGAATTGACCAGGGAGTGGTCAATTCCTAAGAATAAAGGTTAAATAACAGTAAGGGGTGTTTGTATTTTATTTTCCATGTTTAGTTCAATCTCTGACTGGCTTCATATAATCAGTGGCCATGCTGAATCATTCTTTCAATGAGCCTTTGAGGGGATAGGCAGGAAGCCAGAGATGGCAGTCATTGTCTTATTTCATTTTAGCACATTCCCAAAATAACAATTTGGCTCACGAAAACAGTCCCTTTATAGCTATTTGTGTAGGTTACGTGTTGTTCTAAAATAAAGGCGGTGTTTTAAAATGTTGTAGTAAAATTTTATTAATAAACAAATCAAGTCAAACATACTAGCCTATAAAATACATGTAAATACATTGCCTTCAATACTGTACACTATTAAGCATAGTCTAGCTCAATGGAGTTTTCAATTGAACTAGATTTCTTGGTCCTATATTAGGCTTAATAGGCTATGTGTCATGCGAAACCGATCCTATATACATACAAATACATTTTATTATAATTTACACATGTAAATGCACTTTCCATAGCCTATATTTCACATCGATTGAGAAACTGTATTGTTATTGTCTTATAAGCTTATTCACATTCTGAGTGCACTACATGTCCCAGAGACCGTAGCGCCCCTGCTTGATAATCGTTGTGATATGTCACTCCTCCCCAACATTACCGGAGAATAGCAGTAGGCTGGGTCTGGGTGCATAGTCTGAATAGCAGCACCATACTACGTCAGGGAATATTTGTGCCCTGTAGACAACGCGCCTCAAAGCTCCTCTTTGAATAGGGGGGCTTTTCTATAGGGTTGATTAATACTTTGTGGTTTTAATTTTCATTCTTAATTCAATGCGGGATTTTCTGAGGTGTTGGTGCAGCACTGAACAAATCCAACGAGTTTCAATTCAGCAACATCCTAACCGACTGCTATTCATGGATGTTCTTCTCTGGTGAGTGGTCTCCAGACTCCTTCATCTGCAAATCTAGAAAGTTGCATTTTCTTTTCAGACTGCTCCGTCTTTTATAATGCAAACGAGGTCTGAGTTTAGGCTGCTATATGCAAATCAAAACTTCGGGGAATTCTGTTATTAGTATTTTTATGCCGCAGTACCACCCGGTGAGGAATGCGGGCTTCGAACGGTCGCATTGAATAAACCAAATATGTTAGGAATATTGATGAGGGAGATGGGGAACTTCAGTTGCTTGAAGTGTTAAACGTTTTGGATTATAGATGTATGCTGCTTAAACTTTCGAGTTATGAATCAGAGTTTCCGCTAAATAAGTAGCCTTCGACCATTTGATACACTGAGCAATGCTGCAGTTTTCCAAATCATTTTTGGATTAAATTTGAAATTCCTCGTTTGCTGCACTGTCCTCTCATGACTTCTCCGTTTCTAATGATAAATAAATAAATTTGTCTCAACATACACACCTATAAATTCAGGTTCTGCTATTTTGCAAAGCCAGTAATTACATTTCGCATGCTTGGTATACTGTAATTAACCATGTGTAGATATCTGAGCGTTGCCCTCCATTAAATATAATTATTTTCATACTTCATACTCCATACTTCACTTTATATTCAGTCAGATGAACGTTATTTAGTACCTGTCACTCAATCTTCATTAGTGACATCACACCGGTTTTGGAACACAAATGTTCTTGTTGCATGTGCACGGAGATGAACAGGTCGTACTCGCACGCATGCTCGGCCAGCAGGTTACGTTAGCATTACGTCTCATTTTATTTCATATTGCAGCATTTTGGTGGCATTGCGATAGACAGTGTTAGCGTTCACTGGCCTCCGTAACGTAAATATCCGATAACATAAACATAGAAGGAGGATTGCGGTCAGATGGATGACTGAGCCACTAGTTACTGAGCCAGAGACTATGTGTACACTGTAATTAAATGGACAAATAGCATTGTCTGGCTTAGAGTTAGAGGTTTCTTCCCACCATTGACTTGGCAAGCTGGCAGTTTTTCTTTACCGATGCCAAGAGAAACGCCTTCACTTGGTCTGTGTATTTCTTCTGTGTGTGTGTGTGTGTGTGTGTGTGTAGTCAGTGTAGTCAGGATTAAAGAAAGTGTCCCGTCTTCTCTGAACAATTGAGGAGACAAGCACAACCACCGGAACAACAATTATTATTATTGATCCAGTCTAGTTTGCTAATCTGAAAAACGTGTTGTAGACAAGCCCCTGTCAGTCAAGTTTCAACTGGTTACTGACTTAGCAAGATGACGGCATCCACTACTCCATTAATACCAGGGTATTACACATTCAGGCCATTGCGTTGGACTGAATCAGTTTCTTGCTAAATGTAACAGGATGGTGTTTTTGTTTTGACGACATCGAGCGGACAGCTGTGCACACGGCACACGTCTTGGATACATGTGACTCCCGTTAGTGGTATGCCATGTCTGTGTCAGGGATCAGCCATACTTGCAGCTGTTGTTGGGAGAAGTGTAGTTGTTGGGAGAACACCCAGCCATTGTATACATTAAACGCTTGCTTTCACCAACATACCTTACTTGGTGAAGGTGGAGGCTTTATTTCACACACCCTCTGAGTGACACTACACGTTGTGTTGTCTCAGTGTTTGCACAGATGTGACTCGCAACAATTTAAATAATGCTTTGGGCCTGGCAACCCAGACGTTACAGATACCTATGTCTAGATTTTGTGTTATTTGTTTGACATTCCCAATAGGCCGGCCTAATCCGGGCTGCCATAAATCCCTCACACACCTGACTGGAATCCACTTCAGGAAGCATTAAACTGGTTTATTTCCATCCCAGGAATGTGAGCAGTGAGGTGTCTGGTTCTACCCGCTGACTCTCGGGAATAACGCCACCAAACGCTCCCTTTGACACCTGTGATGGTTGAGCCGATTTGAACCCGTTTTCTCTTGGGATTAAATGGTAATTTGCAGTTTTATTACAAGCTTTCTGGTTCATAGTAAACTCATTTAAAAATCAAACATTGTTTGATGAGCATCTTTTGCGGATCACCATATAAAATAAACAGACTTTTGGTTTTGTTGGAACCCATAAACTTAACTTTTATTACAATAGGTCTTTCTTTTTAGCCCCTATCTTTCCCAATCAGATTATCCGTAAAGTCTGAGCCACTTTAGACACGATCTTTGCCTTACAGAAAACAGCAGTTAAGCAGCAGTTTAAAAATACAGAGTGTATTTAGATTTTATAACCTTTAATCCCATTTATTTAATGTTAGACCAGATTGAGCTCTCTATTTATGTTTCTGCAGATGGTACTCACCATTTTCATCAAATGTAGATGAAATTAGAGAGCCAAATGAATAACTTTCTACATTCACCTGAAAAGATCTGGTAAACAAGAGCTGTTCTGTCACAAACAATGTAGTCTATGCAGACTAGTCACTGGCAAATCATCCAGATATTGGTTTCATATCACAGGGCAGTTTAACCATTTTTAATTACTCAATGAAACATTTCCAGGGGATTTGCAAATTCCCTGGAGGAAGGGACATCATGGTCTTCTGACTGGAGCCAAGTATGGCATACTGGATGGGCAGAGAGAAGCATGTTTTCCCTGTCTTTATGACTGGCATATGTGTGTCCTACCAATAGATCACCAATAGAAGATGAATATCATTCCTTCTAGATGGACAGGGCTCATCTTGTTTTTTTATGGGAAATTAAAAAGTAGCCTACATTGCAAATTGTGGCAATCCGAAAATAAATCACTTCCCTTAATGTTTAACTAATATCTGGAACTAAAGCAAGCAAGTTTATTTATACATCGAAGCAATTCAATGTGCTTTACAAAGAAAAATATATGAAAGTACAATAACATAAAGACAAATACTCAAATTAAAACATCAAAACAAATGAATACATCATAATAATAAAAAATACAAAAATATCAAAAATGGGATAAAAACATAGGAAGCTATGAGGTTGAACAGTGTGGTTAAGTTTAAGTGCTCAATCATAGGCACGTGAGAAGAGAAGTGTTTTTAACCTGGATTTAAAAATGGATACGTTTGGGGCATGTCTAAGATCTTCTGGTAGTTTATTCCAGTTTTGTACAGTGTAAGTGCTAAACGCAGCTTCTCCATGTGTAGTTTTGATTCTGGGCTCTACTAGCTGAACTGTTTTCATGGATCTAAGAGCCCTGCTCGGTTTATATTCTTCAAAAATATCAGAAATGTTTTCGGGTCCTAAACCATTCAGAGATTTATAAACTCAAAGCACCACTTTGAAATCTATTCTGTAACTGACTGTAAGCCAATGCAAAGATTTAAGAACCGGAGTGATGTGCTCTGTTCTCTTGGTCCTGGTTAACAGTCTAGCAGCAGTATTCTGAAAAGGGACCCTCAGCTGGGTGTGAATGCTAATGGGTTAAAATAGTTTATTCTGTCAACCACATGGATGTTTACAAGTGATGTAGATATTGACCATGCAGTCTGAAATTCTAGGAAGATCTACGAAAAAGGAAGTACTCTTGAGCCACCTCAAAGCCATTCCCCTCTCTCAGTTGCACTGTCAGCAAGTTTCTGTCAGCAGGTTATCACATTTGGCAGCTATAGTCATAGTGAAAGAGCTTGGTTGGCACTTTAACTTTGTGCTTCTCCTCACCTACTCCATTTCCTGTCTTAAAACCCAAATTATAAATGGTGTATAGCTGTCTACTGATTATTTGTAAAACCTTCTTCTAAGTATTCTCCCTAAGGTTTTAGCGGTGGCGTCCCTGCCTGTCCTGTTACAACCTCAATACTCCCAGTGGTTTACTTTCTGTCAAGATACACACAGTGCTTGCTTATGATTGGGCAATGAAACGAACTGTGATCGGTCTGATTATGTTGAATCATGGTGTCCACATCCTGTTTCTCACGCTACTGTTCACCACAACCAGTACTCCCTGTGGATAGGCCACGTACCCTCAGGGGGTGTAGGACCCCTGGTTGGGAACCGCTGACTTGCATTAATGAAGCCGTACACGGAGATCCGTCTTTACTGACTGCTGACTAGCTTTCGTGTATCGTCGCCCCTCTGCTTGTCACCGTGGAACGTTGGATGACGACTGTGGGAAAGCAGGTGTCGGGCGTGTGTTCACTACAGGCGATTCGTCCTGGGGGTTACTGGGGGTTACTGGGGGTTACTGGGGGTTACTGGGGGTTACTGGGGTCGGTGTTTGTCTGGACTCCTGACACAGATCACTACACGTCTAAACCTGCCCGTGAACATTACCCGCACACTCACGCTGTAATCAACCAGGAGCAATTCTCCCTGGCTAACAAGTTTGTGACTGGTTGTTGGGAGGAGGAGCAGTTAGGGACTGAGACGAGGTGCTGGCTGTGGGTGTGGCTTCTGACTGCAGTATGGTGCGTGATAGGACAGGAGAATGCCGTGTGTGTGTGTGTGTGTCTGGGTGTGTTGTCTGGTTTTGGTCATCCTGCCGCCCTAGGAAAGACCGAAAATTGCCCTCGTCTTCTGTCCCTACAAAAAATAGAATAGTAGCCTTAACAGTGTCAACAGGCAATGTTATGAAGGCCCATAGTTTATGGGTTGGACCTACATTGAGTCAAAGAGCATTTGTGTGATTACAGGTTCTGTTGAATTTATCTCTCTACTGTGTTGTCTGTCATCAGCTGTTGACTTGCGTCAACTAGTCTCAGACCTTCTTCTGAAATTCTCTGTTGCTGAGCAAAGTGTTCAGGTATTTATGATGTTTCCGCACATTGTGGGATTGTCATCATTATATTTTGCTCTTTAACAGTGGAGCTCAGTACTGAGGGGGAGACTGTGGTTCATCATGTTTAAAATGTACCTGAAGTAAGGGCTGTTGGGCTATTGTCATCTGCAAAACTTATGAATTAGTTTTTTGCATACAGACTTTGTTGACGTTCTGTGCAAATGCGAAGAAAAAAGGGCTTTGAGAAGCTCTGCTCATTATGGTGGTGAGTTATTTGTCAGACAGAAATGTTGTCAAACAGAAATTGCAGTGTGGGCAGATTATACAATGAGATGGCTTTAGCTCTCACCCTAACTGTCACCATTATTGTGATTGCGTGAGAGAACCTTTAATTGTTTCAGGGCAGAATAATGTGAGGTGTGTCCAATGATGTGTTGTTGGTCAGTTTAGCTCAGAAAGTGCTGCCATCACCAAATCCTCCTACACTGTCCGTGCCATTCCTGTGTGTGTGTGTGTTTGAGTGCGTTTGAGTGTGTTTGTGTATTTGAGTGTGTGTGCATGTGTGTCTGTGTGTGTGTTTGAGTGTGTGTGTGTGTGTGTGTGTGTATGTGTCTCCCAGTCTCACTGCAGTGATGTTATCCAGTGAAGTGTGAGATGAGGTTCTTCCCTCTGTCTGTGTCCCATTATACAGGGGCAGCATCAACACACTCAAACACACACACACACGCACACATGCACACTGCGGTGATGACTGGGGGCGACACACACACACACACAGACACACTGCATGTCTGACTAGATATCACAGAGAAAAAAGGCTTTCCATACAGGTAGGATTTATCGCTGTTTTAAAATCCGGTATTCGGGTTGTGGATTCAGTTTTCAGTAAACACGTCTTCCCCCACTTTTGCTGTTTAACCCATAGTACTAACCTATCCTTCATTTAGGCCTAAACAGTTTAAAGTCAGGTGTTAGTGTTGTAGGGTTGTTGAGTCAGTTTGAAGTCAGGTGTTAGTGTTGTTGGGTTGTTGAATCAGTTGTTTTTGTCATGTGTTTATTGAAAACAAGACCTCCATTCTACAGTGACAACCCCAACAAGCTGAAGGACGTCACTATCAGACTCATCAAAATAAAAAATAGATAATACAAAAATAGATTATATTTATCTGAAAACAAACAACTGCTTGTCCTTTGTATGTCGAGTTGAGAGTTGTCGATGGCCTTTGGGTACTCGAAGAGCAACGATGGCCTTTATGTAACCTCATCTGTTATTTAGAGACGTTCTGATGCTTCTCATGTTTCACATATGCAGGTTGCCTTAATGTATGTTTAAATCTGGACCAGGGCAAATACCAGGTTGCCTTAATGTATGCATAAATCTGGACCAGGTGTGATTTTTTCATCAACCTGCATTGCAGTGGGGGTTTTGTGTAACGTCTTATTTTTATGATCTTGTGCAATCAGATGAGAATTGTGATGTTAACTGTGAAGTCGCCTGGCGTCGTTGGGAAGGTTGGGTCTTTTGGCAGAGAGAAGTTGGAGGCCTCTGGCAAAGAAAGACCATATCTACCACAGACCCTGGCTTCCAACCTCATCGTTCCCCCTCCCAGAGCTGTGTGTGTGTGTGTGATATATTTACATTTTTCCCCCTAATTTACCCACAGTGCACCACAACACGTACTGTAGCTCTTGTACTTCTCACAATTAAGGGGGACCTCCCTCTTCCTCTTCCTAATGGCTCGTCTGGCTGGGAGTCAGGTCTGTTATCTAGCTGGGACATATTCATAAAAAAACAGTCGAAAATACAACATTTGGGTACATTACAAAGGCCCACTCTCAACTCAGATCACTGTTCAGCGAACAATGGGCACATTAGTCCACCTCTTACTTTTTAAGTAGATTTTTTTTTCAGGGGGGGGGTTGATTTTCTAAGTTTAATCATTTGAAAACAGAAGGGGGGGACAAGGCGGGTGGGAACCCAGCTGGAAGAGACCACCCTGGGTTCGAACCCTGGTCTCCGGTATGGAGCTGTATTGGTGACTTCTGGTGGTTCTTCACATCCACCCCGTGATATAGTTGGACTCAGGCTCAATATCACATACTGAATCAAGAAGCTGGTTATCAGTGGCGGAAAGAAAATCAATGTCATGATATTGACCACATTACAGTATGTCCAGAATCAGATTTGAAGCAAGTCTTGAACAACCAACTGCCTGTATCTGTATCATATATTATTCATTGGTTGTTTCACGTCTTTGTGTGTTCCTGGTTTAGCCTGAGCCGATGCAAGCCTGCGAGAGACAAACAGTCTTGCCTCTTGTGTGAGAACGACAATGAAACTGCAGTACAACGAAATGGTCAGACGGTTTCCCATCCCATAAGAGCAGTGGCTGACGCTGACAAGAAATGGACAGAGAGATGGAGGAAGTGAGCGTCTAATTTGTCAGATCCTCAGTTTCTCTCAGTCACTCCCACCCGGAGGCCAGGCCAGGCTGTTCTTCGCTGTCCATTTGTGGCTAAATGCTGTCCTTCCAATGAGCCCCTGGCCGGCATGGATGATTAGTAATAATATTACTGGTATACAACCGGCTTCCATCTTGATAATGCCCACTATTCCTGTTACTGTCTTGCATAGAGACTGCCTGAGGCCAGATCATGCTGATTAGAAATTACACAAACTGTATTCTGTACGCAGGCAAACAGGCCTTCATAATGATAATGGGTCTGGTAATAGGATGCAGCCCGTCGTTGGTCTCTGTGTTTCCCTGTAACACGATGACTATAGCGGGGAATGGATGATGAATGGATGATGCAATTACGTCCATTATCTGCTGTTAGTGTATTATGGTTGTGTTTGGCTTTCTCTTTTGCCTCCCTCCCTCCCTCCACTGGGCAGATTGTTTACTGACATTAGCCATCCAAGGAATTTACTCCCGACTCTCCCTCGCTCTTCACAGACATTGGGCTCATTGAGTAAATCCTTGGTTGTTCGTTTGCCAATGTCGACAATCAGTCAATATGCTGCACTATCCTAAGCCAGACAATAACCCTCAAAGAGGACAGGGTCACGGGTGTTGACACGGAACGAGGGAGAGAGAAATGGCAGGGACCCCTGAAGGAACGAGTAAATAGTAAGATATTGAAATATCTTGGACATAGGGATATGTAATATTAGGCAGATTATTTTTGTTCACCTGAATACCTCTTTACACAATCCTTCTAGCCTTGCTTTAGGAACTCCAGTTTCCTTGGAAACTTCCGTTAGTTTATTTCAGATAAATCTTGAACCACCCCCGCAATAGCTCTTTGTAGCAGACATTTGGTTGATTTTATTCTTACCCCCTAGTTGAAAAGCACTAGAGAAAAGTATTCCATTGTTGAGCATGAGCTAGGCTCACATTTGTAGAATAAAATGTTTTAACTGTTTTAACAGTAAAAAGGCTTTCATGACAAACCACATGGGAACTTTTGTATCTGTGGAATGTATGTATATCTCTGACCATAACCATGGGGTCAGAGAGGAGAAGATGAATATGGACCAGAAAGGAGGCAGTGGAAGGAAGTTAAATGAAAGATAGCGCGTGTGCGTGTCTGGTGATAATGGTAGTGATCTCTCAAGACTGGATGTGGAGGGAGTGCTGGAACGAGAGAGAGATTGAAATAGAGCCGAGAGGAGGGGATTGAAAAAGAGCAGAGAGGGGGAGAACGAAAAAGAGCAGAGTGGGGGAGAACGAAAAAGGAGACTCGCACAGCGGGGAGGAGTGCTGCAGTGAGCAGCAACAAAAGGTTCTGAACTGAAGCTGGGCCAGACAACCTGTTCAGAATACTGAACGACGGGAGCGGAGGAGAGGCCAGTCCACAGCTGAAGAATAGGGGATTAGTGTGTTCTAATGAATTTTAGTGCATTTCAGAGCGTTCTTTACAAGTTCACTGGCCTTTAGAAGGGAGGAAAAGGGTGGCTGTTCGCTAATCTGTAATGCAATAAAAAACTAAAACACAGTGACAATGGGGATGAATGTACTGTGCTTTATTTCAAGACGCATCCTTGGAATGAAAATGAAATGTGGAACAGAAAGACATTGGAGAAGAGCGTATAGGGAGATGGAATGAGAGTTGGGGTTCAGGAATAGGGATCGGAAGACAAGCATTGGTTTATGGGATAGGAACGTTTTTGTGTTGAAACCCAAGATCTTTCCTGAACAAAGGTTATGATAAAGACAGTGGGAAAGCATCCAATGGGAACTACTCAGACAGGAAGTGAGCCGAGGAAATCCCAGTTGTAATCAAACGTGTGGGATGATGATTGCCCTGAGACTGCCTTGTCTGCAACACATGCTTGGGAATGTGAAACAGAGCTGTACAGTACATTGGTCGCATTAACTTTGACTGCAGCTACTGACCGGTCTCCTTGCTGGTTACCTGATCTTTTTGTGCATCGTTCCCAAAGCTGAGACGAGAGATAAACGTAGTCGGGCTCAGCTAAAACAAGTCCTCATTTACTGTACTTTCCAGTCTTTGGGTTTGAATGTGTCCTTCACTATCAATACACCTATTATACAAATCTGTTTTTCCGCCAGTTTCGCCTCAAATTAATCCAAGTTCCTTTAGAAGGGGCTCAGTGCTGCCCCCCGTGGTCAGGAAAGAAAGGGAGATATTTGAACGCATTTGAGTGCGACTGCCTGAGGGAAAGCAGATGTTTAATATGTTTGCTGATGACGAGGCGCAGATTCAGACCCCCGACTGGTGATTAGCGTCCATAAGGGTTATACATATGACTTCGTTGAGGAGAAGTGTGTTTTTGCCTTGCCAGACTACGTTTCCTTATGCAAACTAAGCTGCCATGTTTTAAAATTACATTAAGAACATGGCAGCTTAGTTTGTTCATTAGGTTGTTGAATGATTGGGGTGTCTTGCCCCTTTTGCCCTTTGGATGTTTGTCTCCCTTCAGATCACCAGATCCCTCTTCGACTCAATGATCCCATCATGTTCGGTCTCTGAATCAGTTTTCCACAGGACCCCTGTGAGTTTTTTTTTACAAGACCAGATGTGTGGGAATCCAGGCCACGTCAGTAATCACATAGTCAGAACAGACCAGGTCTCTCATTAACAAGCCACTAAGCAACTAAAAAAGCTGCTCAACAAATGAGTTGATTCCTCTCTTCTGGACGCTCTACATTAATAAACTCTCCGTCGCTCTTCAGAATGAAACTCTGTGGCGGATAGAAGAGCGAGACGGAGAGAAAGAGAGAGCGAAAATAGGAACTGCATTCCACCCCAGCTGTTTCAGCTGCTCCAGTGCCTTGAACTCTAATTAATTAACACAGAAAACTCCAGAGGGAGTGCCCGTAACCCGTATAGAGGAAGATATGAGGGCTGGGATTGGGTTGTACACTGTGTTGGTGGAAGTGATTCTGAAGGCTGGGTCCCTCACCAACCATTTGCAGTAGAGGCCTGTCGTACTGTTTCGGTACTCTGACTGTTTCTGGGGGTGGGTGGCAATGGCGGTTGGTTTTCTTGGCCAGTGGAGTGTTGAAAACGAGTCAGGGCGTTTCCTTTATGTGTGCGATGCCGATGAGCAGCTCCCCCCATGGTCCGCTGTCCTCTCCTCTCCCCCAGCCAGGCGGCTGACATGGGTGCCATAGGGGGGAGGATGTTTGTGTGTGAACCCCGTGTGCGAAAACGTGTGTAGAGTGATTGTGTGATCAATTGCTTGTGTAACTACATCAGCATCGATCCCGCCATCTTCTCTGTAGCGAGTCGTCTTATTGACTGACTGTCTGCTCGCAACTCTCGACTCGGATAATCACATATGGTATTGGCAGGGCCGTGCGTGTCTGCCTGCCTCTCTGTCTCTCTCTCCTCGCGTGAACCTGGGGTTTACAGTCCTTGGCGGTTTCTTGGCGAGGAGGGGGAGGTTGTGGTCGGCCCCATTTCTACTTCCTCCCGTCTCCGTCTCCAGGGGTGACAGGTTGCTAGGTGATGGACGGGCTAGTTGGCATGGTGGCCCTGTTGAGGAACAGGGCACACGGCATCACTGCATCACGTCTCAGAGAGAGGGAGACGGGGGAGGGAGAGGAAGACAGAGTGAAGGGGAATGACCGAGAGAGGAGAGGAGAAAGAGAGGGATGGAGAGAGGAAGAGAGAGAAAGAGCCTGAGAGGGATGGAGTGTGGCGTTTCCTTTCGCCGTCGTGCAAAATCATTCATTATGCTGGATAGAAGACAGTATCCATAAAACCAGCTATGTTTCTCTTCCTGTTTGAAGATACAAATGTCAGATGATCAGATGATAAATTGACATGATTAGATGCTTCCTGTCTGTTTGGAGTTAAGTGAATATTCCTGAACAGCTCTTTGTATTCCTGTGTACTCCACAGGACATACAGTTCTGTTGATCCTGTAAAGTTTAATAGGGTTGACTTGATTATTTTGTTAAATGTTATGTGAGATCCTTGCTTTTTTATTTGACATACATTTTGCTCTTATGGGAGTTATAGAAACTGAGAGAGAGGGAGGAGAGAGGGAGGAGAGAGAGAGGAGAGAGAGAGGAGAGGGAGAGGAGAGAGGGAGGAGAGAGGGAGGAGAGAGGGAGGAGAGAGAGAGGAGAGAGGGAGGAGAGAGGGAGGAGAGAGAGAGGAGAGGGAGAGGAGAGAGAGAGGAGAGAGAGAGGAGAGGGAGAGGAGAGAGAGAGGAGAGGGAGAGGAGAGGGAGAGGAGAGAGGGAGGAGAGAGGGAGGAGAGAGGGAGGAGAGAGAGAGGAGAGGGAGAGGAGAGAGAGAGGAGAGAGAGAGGAGAGAGAGAGGAGAGAGGGAGGAGAGAGGGAGGTAAAGAGACAGTGCAGTCCAGGACATGTCAGCCCCTGGGATATCCACAGCAGCTGTCGTGTTGACAGAGCAAAGTATTATGGGAGCAGTACCCCAATCCTCCGCTTTCCCAATAGACATTGGGAAGTATGTGTATGTGTGTGTGTGTGTGTGTGTGCGTACGTGCTTGACCACACAGCTGTGGCATCTACAACAGCTGGGGCATGGTTAACCACACAGCCACAGTACAGTACTGTACATACACACACACACACGCACTTACATGCTCACACAAACACTCGCAGTTCACACGTACAAACTGACTGTGATCCGTATGTGACAGCAGATGGCCGGGTGGCTTTTTAAAGCAACAGGATATTACATTTGAGCAATACAACGGCTCCTCTTTGGCTCTGGGAAATGGCCAGCCGCTCTGCCCCATTGGGCTGCGTGTTTCCCCTCCACCCGTGTTAACTGGACACAGCTCGGGGACGGCTGGGCTGGGTGTCCCCCCGCATCGCACCCCGCTGTCCGGGGATACGCAGACTGGTCGCCGTGAGTCCCTCATCAGTGGTTGGTTTTGTCTTCTTCTCTGCTGGCCTTGATGTCATAACGCCCTTCCAAGGCTTCTTTCTGTCTTGACGTCTTTACTGCCAATTACCCTGACAGAATCCTGGCCCACCACACATATTGTTGCAGACTGTGTGTGTGTGAGTGTGTGTGTGTCAGGGACAGTGTTTCTTTGTGTATGTTACCAAGAAGCCTTGATGTTGACGTGTAAAAGCAACATATCATTCCCCCGGAACATGATGCCTGTCTCAGTTTAATGGCTGCCCTACTTCCTTTTTTCTGTGTCTCCAGAGAAACGCATCGGGCAGAGGTATATTCTTTTAAACTAACTACTTGTTAGAGGAAAGCGTTACATAGAGAACAAATAGAAATCACTTGGGGATCGTTCAAAGATCACATAGAGATTAAATTGAGATTATATTAAGAGAAACCAGACATCTGTAGCTCAGTGCAGTCATATTCTGCAGTTTCACATCTGTTATTTTTAATCTTCTGTGCTCTTTGGTTTCCTGTGAAACGCTGCACCAAATCTTGGGGACTAACGGCAGGGGCTCTGGCTGAATCCCTGCCATGTTGAGTAATGTTCCCCTGTCATCTTCTCTCCATTTTAGGAACAGAACAGAAGCAGGCAAAGGGAAGTCCTCATTACGGCAGTGGTATTTTTAGAAAACAAGGCGACAAGATGATGACTTTCTTTGTTTCCCTTTCATTGTTTCCCTCTCTTCCTCCAGTCTTTTCTCCCTATGTCTGCCTTCCATTCCACCTGCTCGATACCACTGTACAGCAGCCTACATCAAACACCAGTGTTGTAGTGTTTTTTTTTTACTGACACTTTGATATCCACCGAGGCTTCCTATACCTGTTGGGTGTCAGACAGTCTTCAAAGCAGCCCAGTTCAGGACTTCATTTTGTTGTTGCATTTGCATTGCAAAGCACCATGGGGATGTAAAAGAAAAAGGAACTAATGTCGTTGAGACTGAAAAGCGGGTTTTGTCAATACAGGGTTAGGGTTAGATTTTCATAAAAATAAAAAAAACAAAGGATTATTCATAGTAATAACCAAAGAGAGAAACAATTTGTCCGGACAGAATGATTCTCTAGGAGATTTTTTGATAATGGATAACTGTGATGAGCCTTCTCTGAAGGAATTAGTCTGATGTCTCTGTGTGGAAAACATTAGGTCTGCTGGCCTGAGTTGAGGGTGAAGTTGTCTGTGTGTGTGTGTGTGTGTGTGTGTATGAGAGAGTGAGAGAGAGAGAGAGAGAGAAGGAAGCTGCTACCCCTGGTTTGGATCCCACCTATTTCAATGGCCTCATAATCTCTGATCTCAAAACAATGGGAAACCAAAAAAACAGCACTAACAAAGGTCCGTGATGGTGCCGGTCACATCAAACAGTGTGTGGGCTCTCTGTGGCGTTGCTGGTCGGCAGAGGATATAGTTACAGTGACTAGGAAAACATGTGGGGACCCAGCTGGGTTGAAAATAAATGTGTCCTCTAAAACAATAGCAGTGACAAGGTCATGAGCGGGGAAACCCCACCACAAGGCCCGTTAAAATGACTCGCTCCACACCAAACCAATGGGCTGCTGGTAAGAATGACACATATACATCCCAGTTATGTAGCCTCGCTCCACACCAAACCAATGGGCTGCTGGTAAGAATGACACATATACATCCCAGTTATGTAGCCTCGCTCCACACCAAACCAATGGGCTGCTGGTAAGAATGACACATATACATCCCAGTTATGTAGCCTCGCTCCACACCAAACCAATGGGCTGCTGGTAAGAATGACACATATACATCCCAGTTATGTAGCCTCGCTCCACACCAAACCAATGGGCTGCTGGTAAGAATGACACATATACATCCCAGTTATGTAGCCTCGCTCCACACCAAACCAATGGGCTGCTGGTAAGAATGACCCATTTGAGCCCCCAAATGAGGCTGACGTGTAGCGATCGTAATCCTTCAGCGACCTAGAAAGGCATGTATCTCATGAGCAGGTGGTGAAATGGGGTGTAATAGTGCCATCACAATGGTGTCATCTGTCGTGTGTCCTCAGAAAGTGTGTCCATGCATGGCTGATGTTTTGGCTTTCTGATAGCAGAAGAGAAGCAGATTGACTAATAGTGTTAGATTACACCAGAGTACCTGACCAGTAGGGTGTTAGATTAGACCAGAGTACCTGACCAGTAGGGTGTTAGATTAGACCAGAGTACCTGACCAGTAGGGTGTTAGATTAGACCAGAGTACCTGACCAGTAGGGTGTTAGATTAGACCAGAGTACCTGACCAGTAGGGTGTTAGATTAGACCAGAGTACCTGACCAGTAGGGTGTTAGATTAGACCAGAGTACCTGACCAGTAGGGTGTTAGATTAGACCAGAGTACCTGACCAGTAGGGTGTTAGATTAGACCAGAGTACCTGACCAGTAGGGTGTTAGATTAGACCAGAGTTTCTGACCAGCAGGGTGTTAGATTAGACCATCGTTTGTGTGCCTCTGTCCTGCTGGATTTCATCTAATATGATGGACAATATGTATCATCCCATCTGACTTTCCTTTTTAATCCATCCAAGCACCTCGAGCTCAACTCACTGTTAATCATTTGGCTCAGAGCTGATTAGTTTTTTACCACCATTGCATAACATGGAGCTCTGTTTACTTTACTTTAGACCTAAGCATGTGTCCAAAGAAACACACACACACCCATGCACACATCCCCAGACCTTCTGTAACTGACTGTCTCAGGGTTGTAGCTGATGTCTTTCTCAGGGCTTGGCTACATTCCTCACCCCCGACCCTGGGGCTTTGGGTTAAAGGAGTAAACGGAGTTCACCCACTGTAAACAGTCCCCCCTCTCTGGGGCATCTTCGTCCAGATGAGCCCCCCACCTCACCCCAACGTCTGGCCCTGACATCTGACATTTGTCCCACATCCCAAAACAAAACCTCTAACACTAGGATTACATAGTCGTCGTCGTCGTCCCCCGACCTCCAGCTTCATCCCCTGGAGGACAATTTACTCTGAGGTTATTTTTAGTATCTTAGGCACGCTGTTGCTGAGCAGTGCATCCCCTGGCCTGTGGCCCCCAGTCCTCTGCCTGGTCTTGCCCTCATCTCGGGCCTTCACCCTGTGGCCCCCAGTCCCTTTCCTGGACCTCCCCCCAACCCTCCTGTTCATTTAATTTCATACCTGTTTCCAAGTCTCCTCGCTCCATGGCTGTAACCCCGGACCGATTCCTTGTTAATACTGTTGTGTGTGTTTTTGTGTGTATCGTGTGAGTGTGTTATATGTGTGTTAGGTGTGTCCACCTCCACCATGCGGAGAACCTGTTGTTCTGTTGGCAGGAAGAGCTAGCGTTGGAATGTATCTATCATCCTGTTTGCCTGTACACATTGAGTCAAGTCGTTTTCCTCAGGGAATCCTAATGGGAATTCTGCAGAACAGCAGCTGGACTCTCTGTGCAGAAGACCTAATCAATATCGTAATGTCACTGGGATTTTGGAGGAATGGATGGTGTTACCAGAGCTCTGCGTTTGTGTGTGTGTGTGTGTATGTGTGTGTGTGTGTGCGCCTTAGTCTGCCTGTGAGTGTGTTTGTCTTCACATGTGTATTGTGTGTCCGTGTTTGTGTTTTCTTTTTAGTCCCTTCTGCAGCACTCTAGATGTTTCTAGGAACTCAGAGAATTCTAAGACGCTTTGTAGTCTAATATGAATCTGTGGATGATTACACATGTTTGCTGGGGGCAAGCAGCTTACCAAGACATGAAATCTCCCTGGCCACCCTGGCCTTAATTCCTCTTCACAGGATAAATCTTTTGCTCCAGTTTGGGCTCAGAATAGAAGCCCCAGCCACAGAGATTATGGCGAATCCAAAAATGCTTTATGATATTTATTTTTATATATTACTTATATTTATAGATTTTTTGAACTCATAAAATGTTCAGCTACGCCTGCTACTAATGCTCCTGTAATCTGTTTTTAATGATCCGTTGAAATCATTAATTATTACAAATGAAATTCAAATTCCTTCCACCACCAGGGGCCTGGTTGAAACTGAGAAATACAGCACCTGCTACTGTTCCGTGAACGGTTGTCCTCTTTCACATGATTTGGATGGCTGAGTGTTTGGCCCGCAAACTGGTATGTGTGTGTAAATAAAGCGATCGGCTTCACTAGCATCGTATGTGATGTCCGTGAGTACAGGTGGAGTACTAACGCATAGCGGTAGTCGTGTAGTGGAGTGAGGATTCCCTCAATTTGGCTGTACAGTAGCACTTTCTGTGTTGGTAGCGACTTCCTGTTTATTTGACAGTGACCACCGCGCTAAAAATAATCTGCTGTTATAAGGCATTTGCACATTGTGTTGGAGGTGTCCGCGATGAACAATGTTCTCTCAGCGAAACTCACATGGTTTAGACAGTTAAATCTATTTTTAAAGCCCTGTTTTAGCGAGCCACATGTAAGTGTGACCTGGTGCATGACGGTTGGGAGTCTAGGGTTCAAGAGGCTGCTGACTTGTGACTTTCGCACACGTTGTGAGATCAGATTTCATTAAGGGACTGCCCTGCCACACGTGGATTCTCACAAAACCAACTGTGACAATACACTGCTACTCCTACTACACTGACCTACTGACACATTTCGGCGAGAAACAGAAGATTCTGAGGAGTCAGTTGAAGGTAGGCACGTCCTTCTGTTTTTTTAAAATGGTCTGAAACAGAGTGAACATATGAATGTTTGAAGATTGATATGTTATATATATATGCCTTTTACAAGTGCCTTCTATAAAATGTTTCAATTGGCAATAGCATTAAAATACCAATTTAAATTGAAGTGATCATTATAATGGACTATGTTAAACCAATTGTATATATTAGCTTAGTGCAAAACAGAAATGAAGGGAAAATACATTTGAGGCTTAAGTGCAGTACGATAGTAAAAGTTTCTAACTTAAACCACCACAGTGTGAAGTGTCAGTGGGATTAATGGCTTAATGACCGAGACGAAGCAGGAGATTGAAAGCTAATTGACTCTAATGGAGGCTGGGGTTTTAAAGAGACACTCTGGTGGTACATGGGACAAGCTGTCCGGCGCGGTGAGTAGATGCTGGAATAACAGAGAGCAGGGACATAACGCTGGGATGAGGAGCCGCTGGAAGCCATATCTAGTGTGTGTATGTGTGGTGGTCTGTTAGCCACTTTGACCTCCAGTCAGGATGCTCAGGTTGAGGGATAACCACCTCCCTTCTCCACACCAATTAGCACTGAGACAATATGGATCTGCCTTTAGTGAGCACATACACGCATGTTCACGTGTTCATACACTCACTCACACACACATACACACACACGCACACACACACGCGCACACACACGCGCACACACACAGAGACACACACGCACATACCCACATCCACACACCACCTCTTTGGCTCATTCCTATTCTGAATCCAGTCGAATCCCTCGGTGATTTTCCACAGATTTGCCAGCGGCTCTACATCGGCTGCTCCGATGCGCACGGTTGGCTCACTCAGACTTGACAGTTATTCTTCCCTGTTGAATATCATTTCCTCTTATCTAATATTATGGGATGCATTTCCCCTGTATCCCGTCTGCATCACAAATGCATTCCCAGGAACCTCCGTCCGTACCCCTCCTTGTAATATTTAAATGTATAACCTTCAGTGGGATCTCGCTGTGCTGCCAACCGTGCCTGTTTCAGATGTACGGGCAGACTGATTTAAACAAGCCCGGCGTCTTCCTGTGTTCCTTTCTTTCCGGCCGAGGCTTCCTCCTGCCTTACGGTCCCTGCCGATCCCTCTCGGGGCGCTGCTCCATAATTTACCATATCTTTATGTCTGACAAAATGGGCTGCATTTGCACCGGTCCAACCTGGAGGTGGGCGAGATGGAGGGGAGGGTGGGGGTGGAAATGGGGAAGACGGGAAGAAAAGGGGCCAGAAACACACACACACACACACACGTACACACAACCACACACACACGTACACACAACCACACACACACACAGAGGAATCCTGACAAAGGACCGGCTGTAGGGGGGACGGACTAGACAAGATATGGGAGAAAGAGGAGACAGGAGAGGAGCGGAAGGAGAGGGATGGGGAGGCAAGGTGAGAAGGGAGGAGAGAGGCTGTGTCCTACACAACCCCGCGGAGCTCCAGCCGGGCTGATAAATGCTGCTATGACAAAGGTCAACCGCAGCGTCGGCAGAGCAGCTCTCCTAATGCGAGGCTTCCTCCACCTGCCTCCACCTCTTACTCCACCTGCCCTCCACCTCTTCGACCCCTTCACGGCGAATCAGACTCGTACCCTTGGGGAGCTCTGCACCGTGCCTCCAGTTTTTATCATCCACCCCCCCCCCCCCCCAGCTCAGTCTCATGCATCAGGTTGGGTGTAGGTGGATGTGTGGAGGGAGGGGAGGGGCACATACAGAGACTCACGGATGTAATAAATCACCCCAGGGATAAGAGCTGAGGGGGTCTGGGAAAGAGGTATCACATTTCCATTTCCACTTGTATTGCCACTCCCTGCGTTTTGTGTGTGTGTGTGTGTCTGTGTGTGTGTGTGTGTGTGTGTGTATATTAATAGAAAATATCTTAGTGGATGGTTTGACCACCAGGCTATTAACAGAGGAGACCTGTGATGAATGGGTTGTCAACTAGAAATGGGGCCCATTGTTTGCCAAATGTGTTTGTTATGATTAAGATGTTGAAGATTTGCTTTGTGTGAGTGAGTGAGTGAGTGAGTGAGTGAGTGAGTGAGAGAGGAAGAGGAGATAATGTCTCAACGGCATTTGTTCCATCTCATTTAAGGGCTGGCATTATGAATCAAACGGCCTTGTGTACAGTCTACCTGAGATTGAAGACGGAAGGATGGGGATTAAAGGGGAACACGACAGACAGACAAAGGGGAAAGCGACTGAGAGACAGAGATAAGCATCAAAAAGGAGAGAGGAGATTAAGCCTTTTCATCTCCCCTCTTCTGCAGCACATCAGAATGGTTCCAGTTGAATAAAGACCTGCTCTGCTCTACTTTAGATACTCCTAATCTGCGTCTCTCGTTTGCAAAAGACACAGGAGCAAGACCCAGCATGTAGCCACAGCGTCTGACTCAGAATCAAAGACGACTCATTGCTTCTGACTCAGAATCAGACACGATTCAGTGCTTTTCAGTGTTGTTTACTGTTGTATCATATTTGGGACTGTTGGGAGTTGTGGTATTTGTGGCTCTAGTGCGGGGGATTTTTTTTTTTAAATGTGGAGGATTGGAAGGCTGGAATTTAATCACATTAATTACATTCCAAACCATTTTTGTACACTGTTAATTGAAAGCCAACAAAGAGAAAACAACGACAATAGTACGAGGCCAAGAGGTGAAATCCATTTGGACAAGTGGGAGTCACACATGGCGTGGTGGAAATTGGCTCAGACCTGCCTGGGGTTGATTTAAGTCCCTGACAATTAGTTACCTGGTATCTAACATGGCGCCCTCTGTGTGACAAGGGCTGTCGCTGGTGAGAGCATAATTGTTTCAGTGCCAGTGGGAGATGTTTTTAGTTGCATTCCAGAAATGATTGTGTTCATGGACACGGGACGGGCCTACAGAACCAGTCTTCATACATCACTGCTTGGTCCGCTGAAACACACACAGAGCGGGCGTCATCTGTGGGGAGTATTTGTTGGAAAATTGACCCGCGTCACCTCGGGAGGTGACATTTTCACCCGTTTACCGTGTCATTGTATCTCCGATGCGAATCTAGCGTCGGTGTAAAAACGACACGGGAGAGCTAAAACTACACCAATGTTTGTCTGAAACCCCTCCCCATCCCTCTCTGTGGGACAGTAGGCCTCTTATTGGGCCATGGGTTTTAAGAGGCTTCGAGATATGATCAGCACGTGTGTGCATTCACCTGAGAGTCTTAGATGTCACAGGAAGACAAACCACGTCCCGAGCCCCGTCAGAAACGCACACAGGATTTGTTTGGAGGCGTTGCGTTGCCATCTATCCCCCAACCTCGGTGCGGTTCACTGAGAAGGTCCCCCCACAATTTGGGACAATTACCAAACTGTGAAAATGTTCATATCCTCTTTCTCTCTATTTAGAGATACATTTTTAGGTTTCCATATTTAAATGACCACTCATTTAAAATATTTAAATGAGCATATTTAAATGACCGCGCATACATTTTGTCACTGGGAAGTAAACATTATCATTTCTCACCATAGTTACCGGGTAAACAACAGCCCTGGTTGCATGGAGAGCACCATAGTTACCGGGTAAACAACAGTCTGGGAGTTTATACTCATTCCAGGTCAGGGTTCTTACGTACCTGTGGCACAGTGAGAGTTTCTCCTTGCTAGTGGGCATAGAAAAGTGTTCTAACATATTATATTAATTCTGTTTAAAAATTTAGGTTGATATTGTTGCAGTCTAAATAAGCTCTTTTACACTTGTTATATTATCTACGAAGCACTACATACACCACATTATATGTGCAGTTTATTTAAGCTACATAAATATATTTCTGTCTTAAATCATACTGTACATGACAAACAAAGCCTCCTCCTTGACTGTGTGAACGGATAGACAGAACAAGAAGGATGGCTGAGAAAAAGAGTGTGAAATAGAGAGAAAAAAAGAAATGGACAGCACAAAAGAAAAGATGAGAAAACTGGAGGGAGAAGTCTCGCTTGACTAGTGTGTTAATGGTTGACACTGACAGCATTGTTTGTCTGCTGGCTGAACCAAGGACACAGTAGACAGAGCAGAGCAACATGCTCTGAATGCCGAGCGAGAGCCCCAGGCCTCAACCCATGAGGAACGTCTGAGCGAAAGCAGAGAGAGTGAGCGGAAGAGAGAGACAAACAAGAAAGGGCAAAATAGCACTCCTTTAGTAACCTGCCAGACATCCAAAGCCCCGTTCTGAGCCCTAGAATGGTTGCTTCAGCTTCTGCTGTGTGAGTGAACTAGAGTTACATGTGGTTTGTTTTACTTCCTCCACTGGTGGCTTTATAGAAAAAGGACGACGAGGCAGGCGTTGCGGTGCCCTCCACATATCCTCTTGTGTTTTCCAAGATGTGGTTCGATGGGTTATTTCTACGGGCAGTTACTGGCATGGCCTGCTAAGCTTCCTGCACTGTTAATCATTATCCCTGTGTAGACTTCCTCGTGGGACATTTCTATACACGGTTTTGCATTTATTTATTTTGAGCAGGTACTGGTCCAGTGGTTAGATGAGGAAGAAGCAACAAGGTGTTTGTTCATTCGTGCAGCACTCTGTGGCACTGCATGTGTGTGGTACTGTGTGTGTTTGTGTGTGTGTGTGTGTGTGTGCTGGCAGGCCTATATGGAACATTGGGGGGACAGTGGGTTTTGCAGTGGCCTGTGGGTTGGATGGATGGACAGTCAGACACAGATGTCTTGTTTTAATCATGGTGACTGGAATGGGTGACATTAACTACAGGCAGAGTTCCACGCTAATCAGTAACACACCTTTATTGCAGGTCAAAGCTGTGTGTGTGTGTGTGTGTGTGTATGGTGGGTGGGGTGGAGCCCTGTCCTCAAGGGACCCATAGGGTTAGATAAGAGTGTTGTGGTCTTCGATTTTCTCATTTCAGAGAAGAATCTCTCAGCGGAAGTGGAAATACATCATCAAGTTTCATTTCTTTAATGCCTTGTTTATAGGAAACTTGAAAAGCGTTAGAAAAATGGAGCGGGGGACTTAAAAGAGAAGCGAGACAAGATATGAAGAGAGAGATCCCTGTAGGGATCTGAAGTCTGAAGAGAAAGACAGATGCCATTCAAACGAAGAGGTAAGAAAGGGTCCCAGCGGCCTTGAGTCCCACCTTTTTATAGGTGAGAAGTAGAGGAAAATGGAAATCCAAACTACCCTCCTAAATTATGCAGTTGTCCTTCAGACTGATTCCCATCTAGGAGAAAAATAAGTCATATATATGTTTCTCCCGGGCCATTAACATTGACCCGCAGGACCTAAATCATCTCCATGGCAACATCACGCGTATTCCATTGATTAACCCTGACAGTTTTAATTGGAAGGTTTCCCTCTCGCAATGTCCCCTTGAGACAGACACTGATTGGTTGGAATTAGACATTTCTCTGAGGTCTGCAGAACATCAGACAGTGACCCATGGTTGACTCTACTGCCTTTCCCTCTGACCGGTCGGGGGAATATTCTAAACTAGATTAGTCACAGTTGGTTTATCAGTGGCGTTAGCTAGCTGATGGTATTGTCTTAGACAGGGCAGTTGGTTTATCAGTGGCGTTAGCTAGCTGATGGTTTTGTCTTAGATAGGGCAGTTGGTTTATCAGTGGCGTTAGCTAGCTGATGGTTTTGTCTTCGATAGGGCAGTTGGTTTATCAGTGGCGTTAGCTAGCTGATGGTTTTGTCTTAGACAGGGCAGTTGGTTTATCTGTGGCGTTAGCTAGCTGATGGTATTGTCTTAGACAGGGCAGTTGGTTTATCAGTGGCATTAGCTAGCTGTTGGTATTGTCTTAGACAGGGCAGTTGGTTTATCTGTGGCGTTAGCTAGCTGATGGTATTGTCTTAGACAGGGCAGTTGGTTTATCAGTGGCATTAGCTAGCTGTTGGTATTGTCTTAGACAGGGCAGTTGGTTTATCTGTGGCGTTAGCTAGCTGATGGTATTGTCTTAGACAGGGCAGTTGGTTTATCAGTGGCATTAGCTAGCTGATGGTATTGTCTTAGACAGGGCAGCGGGGGCCAGTGCAAGCGTGAATGGGGGGCCTTATGGAAAGCTGCTGTATTGTATTAATGACCCTCAGACCATTCTTAAACAGGGATGTGTCTCACTGTGTCAGTGGTTCTCTGTGTGTGTGCCCCATCAAAGGTGGATGTGTTAGTGTGTGCCTGTGTGTGTGTGTCTCTATGTGTGTGTGCGTGTGTCTGTGTGTGCGTGTGTCCGTGTGTGTCTGTGAATTTATTTCCATCAGCAATTGTCATCCCCATTGCGTTTTTTAATTGTGTTTTAAAAGCAGAATCGAGAGTGTCTTTTCTTTCTGTGTTGTGTCCTCTCCTGGCCCCTTAGAGGGCTGTGGCCAGAACACTAGATGGTGAGCGTTGTCAGGAGGAGGCGTGGTCTGGAGGACATGGGACAGAGGTGTGAGCACTTGCCCAGAGGGATCATGGGTTAGAGTGTCATTGAGTATCATTAGGTTTGTCCCACTGGTACTTAGACACACACATTGAGCAACATATGCTGCATGGCGTGAAATCACGACCAGAGGCGGAGATGAATCTGTTGAAAATGTTTTTTCTGCACTCTGTCAGGACAGAGCTTATCGTAGTGTGGCATAGAGGACTGTGTCTCCAATACACAGAACTCTTGAATTGGATAAAACATTTCCTTCCAGAACCAAGAAGGCCGCTCTGCGAAAGAGCAATGAAAGTGGAATGTTGCAAAAGCGCCATAGGATATCTTTCGTTATTACATCAGAATCTTTTTTACTCCCCTTTTTTCTCCCTTTGACATTTTTTCTGTTTTATTTGAAATGCACTTTTGAGGATACTTCCTCTTCCCCCGATCATTCAGTCGCAAAAGCCAAATAGTCTGTGAGTTTGTGCCCCTGCGTGCGTGTGGCTCCTTCTGGTGTATCTCTGATGCAGCGAGATATCATTGCTAGTGTGAATAGATTGTCTTTACATGTTATTTAAATGAAATTGTTGTCACCACAATTGCTGTAGTGTAAATAGGCTCTAACCTACTGACCTAAGGAAATGGAGGCTGTTTACTTGGCTTGACTGAGACCAGAGAATCAAGAGACCTCTACTCGCCAGTCCAAACACACTCCTCCTTCAAATGGCTTTTCCATTTTGTTCTTTTCCATGGCAGGGAATGGAACACTATCCTCAGTCTTCCAATACTGTTTTTCTTTTATTAAGACTGAACTGTGGATTGCTTTCTGGTTTCAGGCAGGCGAGGAGGGCTCTCTCTCTCCCTGTCTTTCTCTGGCTCTGTTTGACTTAGAATATCTGTAGCCGTACACAGAGGAACCAAAGGGGGGGGGGGGGGGGGGGGGGTTCACAGTGGAAAAAGTACTAGAAGAATGTATGTGTGAGTTATTTCTTTCTGGAGGGAAAGGTTTTCTGAGCAGACTGGGAAGTAGGTGAGATGTCGGCTTCGGATTGAGCCTAACATAGGCTGCCTTCTTGATTGCTTTTCTAAACAAGATATGAAAGAATGGATGTCTTTGCTGTTGTGGACTTAAGGTATTGGGGTTCAGGGAACGAGATTAGCTATGATCCCCGGTCTCTACTGATTTATTTAGGTGGAGCAGATGGAGTTGAGTCCTCATTATCATCATTCATCCACCTGTGTCCTTCAACTCATTCCTGCTCAGGGAAGCGCGTCTAAAACATTTCTATAATTGTTGTCGTGGAACCATAAATAATCATGAAGGGGTCGGGGGAGAATGCAGAGTTGCCATGGTGACACGGCGGCGTCCGTGCCAGTCATTCAGTCAGTCTGTAATTATCTGCTGTGTGTCTGTCTGTCAACAGGCTTTCTTACAAGCCGACAGAGAGAGAAGCGTGTTCTGACTGGCAGTTGTAGAGAGTCGTCGACTGGAAGTTCCCCCGGAGACTATGAAATAAGTACAAGTCGTATGGACTACTGTGCCGCTTAGGCCACACCCAGAAAGAAAGGGTAATTTCTTTTGTTGACCAACAAAAAAAACATTTATGAAGGAAGCATTGTGTAACTGACTAAGACCTATAATTCCCTGTAAGTCCCTGGAGAAACCAAACTTCAGCAGCCACAGTACCCTAAATGTTTACTTTATCCAGTTTTTGATGTCTTTCTCCCTGGTTGTGAATGAATTGAGAAGTTGTGTCGTGAGTCACTGAGTATGGAGAAAGTCTGGAGAGAGTTATCAGTCACCACAGCCGACCTCGCCAGGCAGGGTCATGGACAGTTTGCTGGCCTGCGTGTTGTGCTTATAGCTGTCCTCCCCTCAATAATTCCATGTCAACTTATTCCCAGAATCAGAAGCAGGATTTGGGGAATTCTTCAAACATGATTTCCCGAAAAACCAGGAGTTTTTGGCATTGTCGTTTTAATGTTTACCCTGTAAAGAACGCATCTAAAAATGACACACCAAATGCAGCTAGGTGATGCTATGCTGTCATACAGTAATCCTCTCAGTGACTGTGTACATTATCAATATGTCCCACCATAAGGTCGTCCTCTCATTGACTGTGTACATTATCAATACGTCCCACCCTAAGGTCGTCCTCTCAGTGACTGTGTACATTATCAATATGTCCCACCCTAAGGTCGTCCCCTCAGTGACTGTGTACATTATCAATATGTCCCACCATAAGGTCGTCCTCTCATTGACTGTGTACATTATCAATATGTCCCACCCTAAGGTCGTCCTCTCAGTGACTGTGTACATTATCAATATGTCCCACCATAAGGTCGTCCTCTCAGTGACTGTGTACATTATCAATATGTCCCACCATAAGGTCGTCCTCTCAGTGACTGTGTACATTATCAATATTTCCCACCATAAGGTCGTCCTCTCAGTGACTGTGTACATTATCAATATGTCCCACCATAAGGTCGTCTTCTCAGTGACTGTGTACATTATCAATATGTCCCACCCTAAGGTCGTCCTCTCAGGGACTGTGTACATTATCAATATGTCCCACCCTAAGGTCGTCCTCTCAGGGACTGTGTACATTATCAATATGTCCCACACTAAGGTCGTCCTCTCAGGGACTGTGTACATTATCAATATGTCCCACCCTAAGGTTGTCCTCTCAGGGACTGTGTACATTATCAATCTGTCCCACCCTAAGGTTGTCCTCTCAGGGACTGTGTACATTATCAATATGTCCCACTCTAAGGTCGTCCTCTCAGTGACTGTGTCCCACCCTACTGTGCTCTTCGCAGTACTCCAGTCTAATGTCTCACCGCTAGTAACTCCTCTTATCTACTCTCCTCTCTGCAGGCAAGGACGGTCTACTGAATAACCAGTCAGAGGAGACAAGGTATCAAGGTGAGGTTGTGTTTACTCTCTGTCCGTTTACGTCCCGTTGGCAAGTTGACTCACAGGACTGATAAAGGTGTTGCCTGTCTATCTCTGTGGTGTAGCATGTTTAAAGCATGTTACCATAATTCATCCGTGTCACTTTTCAGCACTAGTTTGTCATTCACACCGCTGACAGCGTTTGACGCGTCTCACTGTGCTACAGGGTGGTGTCACCACAGTATTTTTCACATGACTGCATATGCACACACCACTATTACTGTGGTGACAATAGTGGGAGTCTCATGTGTGTTTGTGTGTCTGTGTGTGTGCATATACAGTCATCTACACAAGTAAGTACACTCTCTGAAAAGTAGTTTTTCATATTTTTTTTTTCTTTTTACAAATATGGATGCATGGATATGTAGCCTTCACTGCAATACTACTGACAGATGAAGGTAACCTCATTTATCAAATATCACTTTCAATAATGTATTAATCAAAAGAGACCTTTTTTGTCAACTCTTATACAATACTGCTTCAACTGTGTCATGTTCAGGGTTTTATTTTATGCACAGCCCACTTCAGGTTTCCCCGAGGCGTGTGCAGAGCACATTGCTACACCGTTTTGGTTGTAACCTCCGTATTGTCTGGCAAACGTCATTTGTCTTGATAATTTTTTTTTTTGAGAGCTTGAGACTTTGCCATTAAAGGGGCCTTTAGATCCCTTGATGTTTTAGAGACGTCTATGAGCTCTTGGGCTGAATGTGTAGCGGTCTGAGCGGTGAATTAGCAAGTGTCCATTTCTAAAGTCCATCCAGCTCCATCTATGAACCGAATCGGAAAAACCAACTACAAACATCTCACACTGGCACCTCACTAATAACCAGGAACAGCACTTGTTCGACAAAGAGCGGCATGCTAGTTACCAGGTAAATACATATGCAAATGTGAATGGAAATTAGTTTTGACATATTTTGTAAATGTTCTTTAAATTAATTCATGGTCATGACCATTGTTGTAGTCTTCTTAGGCTTTAAACACACACAGCTACTGAAGACGTCCCTTGTAAACACACACGTCACAATTGTCATTTGTCTGTTTAGCTGAGAATGCAACTCATATATTGTCAGAGTTCCTCTTCCTCTGTTATAGCTGTCAGATTGAATAAGAAGGTTTGAATGCATTCGGACAGTGCTGCTAGTACTGAACTGTCCTGTCTATATTGTCTCCATTGCCCTCCTTCTGTTATCTGTCTATCTGGGTTTTATTTGCATGGGAAACATTTGTTTACGCTACCAAAGCCAGACCTTGTTAGTCTACACAAATATTTATCAAAAGGATTGCTATTGTGGCTATGTGAAGCAGGACAGATAAGTGAACTATGAATGGCAGTAAATAGATAATAGATTAGTCAACAGATATGATGTAATATTGGTTATGCTGGCAATGTTGCTACTCCACTTGTTGGCCTTTTCCCATGCCAACATGTCACATGTCTTGTTGTTAACTATATTAAAAGGATCCTTTTGAATATTACACATTTACTTCCAGAGGTTTGTTTCATACCACTCAACTCTGACATAAACGTGGAGAGAGACAAACAAAATGGAAAGAGAAGGGGGGAGAGATATACAATAGACATAGAATGAGAAGGGGGGAGAGATATACAGTAGACATAGAGTGAGAATGAGGGAGAGATATATGGAGATGGAGGGGGGAGGGAGTGGGGAGGGAGGCTAAGGTGGAGAGATAGAAAGGGCAGAGAGAAAGAGGAGGAAGGGGGGAGGGGGGACGAAGAGGGAAGGCAAAGTGAGATGAGGGGGAGAGAGAGGGGGGTGAGAGGAGAGTGCGAGGAGAGGGAGGAAGTAGGGGTGAGGCGTATAGGAAGAGTGATGCAGGGCCCATAGTAACACTGTGCCGCCATCTGATTGTAATCTCTCCATTCGTTGTCTTGTGGACGGTCACACCCTCCCTCCTAAAATCATTTAACCCCCCTGGGTTCCTCCTGGCCCTCCTGCGCAGCCCTCAGGCAGACACAGCTGACGTGGGGAGGGTACTTAGTACATGCGTAGCACGCAGGTTCTCTGGTATTCTCAGTGCTGAGGGTACTGCAGCATGTCTCTAGTGGATGGATGAGAACCCTGAATGGCTGCATAGCAGTCTGTGTCTGCACTGGCCTGCCCACTAGTGGCTGGTCTGTAATAGCACAACAGTGACAAGATTCGAGGGCTACGAGAGTTTTGTTTTGTAATTAAAAGATTATTTTTAGGAATGTCTATAACTGGTGATTTCTTCTCAGTCCTCAAATAACTAGGCAATGAACAGTTTCATATAAAGCCATAGAACTCCCCGCCTTCTTAAATCACTCATGCAAAAAGTTTAAGTCTTAAAGTAATACGTGAAACAGCTCATCGCAGCACTGTAAGTTGCAGATGAGGTGTGTCTCTGTCTGTGTGTGTTTGAGAGACTGGTAGATACTGCTGGGTGTAAATGTGGTGTAGGGAATATTCAAGGAACTCTGAGGAGATAAGACTAAGTAATACTCTGATTGGTCCGGTACTCTATCAGCTAAAAAGCTTCCCTTTGGTTGTGTGAATAGTTTTATGCTGATTTTAATGCCAACGATACCGGCACCTTACCAGTACAATAACAGCTCCAACCAGTCTGTTCTGACCATGCTACACATTACCAGTCTGCGCTAACACTTTACCAGTCAGCTCCAACCATGTTACACCTTACCAGTGAACTCTATGTTTCACGGACAGAATAACCAAGGAGACATTGTAAGATCTGGTGTTTACAACTGGTGCTGTTAGATAATATAACAGGACCTGCATAGACAAAGAAATTAAAACAGTATCACAATGTACTGCATGAGGGAAATAATGAATTAGTGTCTGCACTTAACATTGATGATTATAACAGAAAATGAATGAAAAGCTGCACCTAACATTGAGGATGATTATCAATGTAATAAAGTGTGCATTCATTTAAAGAATAATGCAGTGTTTTTTATTTTTGTTTTTAAATCATAACATAATGTGCAGTAAATCAGAGGGCGTTTTCGTATTTCTATTTCAAATATATGTTTATTTATGGATTTCCTTGCGCCCAAAATCCTTAGTCTGATCGTGTGGGCATTGAGAAAGATGTTTTCAAGCACAGATTTAATTGACTGATAGGATGGTCTGGAGCCCACCACTTAACCAAGTTAACAGGGATTTGTCAATGATGTCATCAATCCTGGGTGTGACATCAGCCAAAGGTACCAGGCCACCCAAACAGACTGATATTACATTTTTGGAATTTAGAACTATTATTATTATCTGTTTGTTTTTTACAGCTTTTACACTGACATAACCATTCATTATCTACATTTAATATCAGAACATTTCGGGCTGTAAAATTCTCAGAGGATGATGATTTGGAAAGTGGCAACACAACTGTCATCTAGAATGTCTGACACAACTGTACTGTGTATCTGATTAGCATAGATTCGGCGAGTCTTGGCAGAGCACGTTACGTTTATGTCCCCTAGAGAAGTGTGTGTCATTTTAGAATTTAGTGGTTACATATAGTGAATAAATAATAGAGAACCCATACAAATCAAGTGAGAGAATACATTTAGTATTTATTGGAATAATGCAGCAGAGTTGTCCTATTAGTTGAACGCCAGATTGTGACCTACAGAGAGAGTATCTGTTCTTCTCATTATCTAATTCCCCAGGCAGGAGAATGAACCAGTCAGATAAAAATCAGAGGTGGAACATTCATTGTTCTCCTGACTGACCTTGTCCGCTGTTATTTTCTCTCTCCCCCCCCGCCCCCATGTGTCTCTCTCTCTGTCTCTCTCTCTGTGTCTCGGTCTCTCTTTTCTATAGTGGCCTTCCTAGGTTTGTGTGTGTGATGTGTCTTTCGTAGCGGGTCCCCTCCCAGTGTGTGATGCATCATGGCTCCGGTCCTGAGTGCCTTGTGGGGGGCGGGGGTCGCAGGCTCAGGGGTCGCCGCGGCGACGTCTCTAGGCAACGATCACCTGGTTGTAGTTGGCACCTTCACGGCCGTCTCTGCCTTCATCCTGCTGTCACTGCTTCTGCTGCTGTGTACCAGCTGCCAGGGGTGAGTGGAGACACACAAGGACACACACACGGTAACATTAAGGTGAACGTAGAAGTGTATGAAGTGGTCGTCCTGTCAGTCAATTCCATCTCTAGGATTTCCCCTCCTTTCTGTCATCATGGTCTTTAATCGCCATGCTTTAGTTCAGAGTTTGAATCACAGCTTCTTCTTCTTCTGCTTGTTTCTCTTCTACTTCCTCCTCCTACTTCCAGGCAGAAGAAAGCCAATGTCCACCCAGGAGACCAGGAGAACCTCATGAATGGGGTGAGTCTCAGACTGTACAAAACCATATTGTCTTACCTATCTTGAAGATTCTGTCACTTCCTCTGCTTAGTAAGGGATTTTACATAGTGGGAGGGAGCCAGGGAGAGTGTCTGGGGCGGGGGGTTAGCAGGAGGGCGAGAGGGAGGGGTGGCGGGCAAGAAAGAGAAAGGGAGTGAGAGAGTAAGGGAGGGAGGGAGGGAAAGAGAGATAGACAGGGAGTTAACCATATGCAGCCACTCACCCCACTGTCTAAGTGATGTTGTAGGGAGTCTTTTAGAGGAATCGCCTGGGTCACAAGTTCAAAGGTCAAAATTATCCTGAAAGGAATGGACATCAGGGACATGAATTTTACACACAAACATGCACACAAATGGACTCCAGATGTGCAGAATTTCTTTCACTCCGTTGTGCAGTCTTTGTGTATCTATGATGTTCTTAGAAGTAGTATCAGAACCACATTCACTTGTTCCTTTACTGGGTCATGAGTTAACACGTTCATTGAATAGTTTACTTACATAGGATACTGAGTGTGAAATATTAATTATCACCGATGACCAGCCATCCTGATAGGCCCAGAGAAGCTTTAGCTATGGTAAAGACCAAATTATACTTACAATTGGGGGTTTTCTTTTCATTATAATCACATGCTGTCTCACTCTTTCTCTTGCTCTCTCTCACACACACGCACGCACGCCCGCACACACACACACGCACGCATAAACCTCCAGGGACATGGAAACCTTTTAATAGATATCTGGAGAGTAACCTTTGCATGTTAATGTCAGCTTCGTATATGTGAAAATATTGCAGAGGACTTCACTTAAAACAGCTTCAGAGACAGGTTAAACAATGAGGTATCTGTCATAAAGACACGTTAAATGTGTTATCTGTCTTCTCATGGACAGCCTGAGTGATGCTCTGGTAAGCTCTACTCTTACTCAAGACATCTTTCCTCCGTTCCCCACCTCCTAACTCCTTCAGCCTTTTCCCCTTACCCGAAGCGGTCAAATCCCTCACGATGTTAGGGTACTAATTGCTATTACAGCGTGTCTGTGTTGTTAGTTGGTCTCATGACGAGGTTAAATAGTCTCTTTGTCTATGACGTGTCGTCAACTCGCCATCAGATTCAGCCTAGCAACAGTCATTATCAGACACAGCCAGTAGTGGGCGCTGCAGATTCAGCCTAGCAACAGTCATTACCAGACACAGCCAGTAGTGGGCGCTGCAGATTCAGCCTAGCAACAGTCATTACCAGACACAGCCAGTAGTGGGCACTGTAGAGCTGTAGCTCACTGTTTCTTGGTTTTATGTCAGTCAACAGACTGAAAAACAACACAAAGAAAAACCTGCAGTGGCCAGAACACTTCCAGTGACTTCCTTCACATTGTCATGATATTCATATTCATTTAAATACAACACGTTATATTTGAGCGTGAGGAGTTGGGTGACATAAATCCGCAGTAATGAATGTATAATGTATATGATTCCAATTGGCTGACGCTTTTATCCAAGAGTGATTTATAGTACTGTAAGTGCCTGTGTTAGTGTGTGTACTAACTGAGCCTAACAGGACCACACATGTACAGATGCAGTTTCAACAGCAGTAGACTAATCATTCAGCAACCGGAAATGTGAATTGTGAATTGTATATTGTAATAAATAAATACATGTTATGTTTTGTTGCACTAATTTATTTTTCTTGAGGGCAAATCATATCTAACATTTTATAGTATAAATTACAAATATTCAGTGCTTATAAAAAATGAATGCAGCAACAGGATGGACAAATATATATGTGATCTGCAGGTTAGGGGAATCTGATCCTAGAACTGTGCCTAACCCAGGCTGTGTCTGTGTCCAGGTGTCGGAGAGGGAGACAGTTGGGAGTCAGTCTGTGGACAGCCCGGGAACTGACCTGGCAGTCAGCAGTTCACACAATGGGCCACTGACCAGTGGTACAGGTATAACACACAACTTTTCTGGCTGTGATTTTTACTTTTTTGTTGCGGTTCCATTGAACTTAGAGTGCCATATTCATTCAGGATATATAACATTTACATTAAACCTAACTTGATTATTAATTTGGCTTCCACACCTTTGGCCATCTAATGCTCTGTAGTTCATCATGACAAGTTAGTGTTGTGACTCCACTGTTAGCTGTCTTGCCAAACATGTAGAACCTACATCATAACAACCAGACAACATGTCATGAAAACCAGACAATATGTCATAACAACCAGACAACATGTCATAAAAACCAGAGAATATGTCATAACAACCAGACAACATGTCATGAAAACCAGAGAATATGTCATAACAACCAGACAACATGTCATAAAAACCAGAGAATATGTCATAACAACCAGACAACATGTCATAAAAACCAGAGAATATGTCATAACAACCAGACAACATGTCATAAAAACCAGAGAATATGTCATAACAACCAGACAACATGTCATGAAAACCAGACAATATGTCATAACAACCAGACAACATGTCATGAAAACCAGACAATATGTCATAACAACCAGACAACATGTCATAAAAACCAGAGAATATGTCATAACAACCAGACAACATGTCATAAAAACCAGAGAATATGTCATAACAACCAGACAACATGTCATGAAAACCAGACAATATGTCATAACAACCAGACAACATGTCATAACAACCAGACAACATGTCATAAAAACCAGACAATATGTCATAACAACCAGATTATATGTCATTAACAATCAGACAATACGTCATGACAACCAGACTATATGTCATGACAATCCAACAATATGTCATGACAACCAGACTATATGTCATGACAACCAGACTATACATTATGACAACCAGACTATACATCATGACAACCAGACTATACATAATGACAACCAGACTATACGTCATGACAACCAGACTTTACGTCATGGCAACCAGACTATACGTCATGACAACCAGACTATATGTCATGACAACCAGACAATCCGTCATGACAACCAGACTATACGTCATGACAACCAGACAATACGTCATGACAACCAGACATAGCTGTCTTGCCACAAATGTAGAACCTACGTCATAATAACCAGACAACATGTCATAAAAACCTGACAATATGTCATAACAACCAGATTATATGTCATTAACAATCAGACAATACGTCATGACAACCAGACTATATGTCATGACAATCCAACAATATGTCATGACAACCAGACTATACATCATGACAACCAGACTATACATCATGACAACCAGACTATACGTCATGACAACCAGACTTTACGTCATGGCAACCAGACTATACGTCATGACAACCAGACAATCCGTCATGACAACCAGACTATACGTCATGACAACCAGACTTAGCTGTCTTGCCACACATGTAGAACCTACGTCATAATAACCAGACAACATGGCATGACAACCAGAATATACGTCTGCCCAACGGTTGTCTGGTACTTCATGACAACCAGACTATACGTCATATCAACCAGACTATATCGTGACAACCAGACTATACGTCATGACAACCATACTATATGTCATGACAGCCAGACTTTAGGTCATGACAACCAGACTGTACATCATGACAACCAGAATCTATGAAATGACAATCAAGCTCAATTGCACTTGAATCTATTGAATCTAATCAATTTGAATCTATTATATGACAACCAGAAACTATGTAATGGCAACCAGTGACATGGTTGCCATGCATTAGCTAAAGTTTGACAAATTCTGTGAAGAAACAGGCCAGCTAGTCCACTGCTGCTTTCAGCTATGCCATATTGTTAAGTAGAAGACCTTGATACTAAAACGGTCTCTGTTAACTCAGCACAACATACATTTTCACTTTTCTTCTGTCCAATTCAACGGAATTAAAAAGAACACCACTTCACTCATCCATCTTTCCCCAGTGCTGACCGACACCCAGGACAACAGTCCCCAGCCTTCTGAGGAGATGCTGTCCAGCCAGTCAGAGCTGCGGAGCTCCAAGTGTCCCCAGGACCGCGAGCTACCAAGCATCCCACCCAACAGCGCTCTGGACGGGGTGGGAATCTCCAACGGACTCCCTCCCCCTCCCTCTGGAGACGGCACCTATGAGGTACTAGAGACAGTTGTTATATATGTTTGCTGGAATGAGGCGCCTTGTGTCTGTTGTGTCTGTTGCGTTATTGTGTTGTCTGTTTGATATTGACCCAGACAGATTGGTCCTAAAGTGCTTCTAATGCTGTCAACCGAACTCAACTAGGTGGTGAAAGAGAGAGGCGCTGTGTCGACGGCATCCCGGGACGTGAGTGCTGAAGACTCCCTGTACGAGACAGTGAAAGAGCTGAAGGACCACCCGGGGAGCCTGGGTCTGCCCAACGGTACCACGTCGCCCCTCAGCCCCGATGACAGCCACCGCCACCTCAGCCGCCTCCCCCCCGCCCTTCACAACGGCCACCTCAGTCCCGGGACCCCGGAGCGGGGGCCCCTGTGCGCCGGGGTGGAGTACGCCTCGGTGGATCTGAACAAGAAGAGCCGTTTCAGCGCCGACCTGGAGGCCAGGCGCTCGGCCACCGTCGCTGCTGCCGGGGGCCCCGCCGAGGAACACGAAGAGGAGGACAGGCCCCCTCCGGTGCCTGAAAAGGTCCTGGATGAGAATGACAACCACCCGACCATGCTGGACGGAGAGGCACTGCACAACGGCCAGGTGAGTGTGGTTATTAGTGTCTCTGTCAGTGAGGTGGGTCGTACGGTGGACCAGGAGTACCGCAGTACCCAACTACACACCGCACGGAGCATCTTAGTTGATGAGTTCAGGTTGGCTAAATCCAAAGGGAGATTTGTGGAGCTCCTGTACCAAGGTGTCCTACGACTGATCAGTGTTTCCTCACAATATGTAATGATTTGTTCCTGAGCCAGAAGTGAAGGTAGAGGGCGAAAAACTGGAAACAGCTTTTTTCTGTCATTGTCTTTAATCTACATGGAGGGAGAGAAGGGAGGGAGTTGCAGGGGGAGTCAGAGACTGAGGAAGAAAGAGATGCATGAGGAAATCCAGATGAGGCCTCTGTGGAGGAAAAGGGAAAAAACGCAGAGCTCACAGGGCGTTGTTGTGAGGATAGGAGAGGTACTCTACCAGCATGCCTCTTCTACACACAGCCATGTATCAGAGCTGGCTGACACACACACACACACACATACAAACATGTATCAGAGCTGGCTGACACACACACACACACACACACATACAAACATGTATCAGAGCTGGCTGACACACACACACACACACACACAACCATTATCAGAGCTGACAGATATACACACACACACACACACATGCAAACATGTATCAGAGCTGGCTGACACACACACACACAACTATGTATCAGAGCTGGCTGACACACACACACACACACACAGCCATGTATCAGAGCTGGCTGACACACACACACACATCCATGTATCAGAGTTGGCTGACACACAAACACACACACACACAGAACCATGTAACAAAGCTTGATGACACACACACATAGACACCCACACACACACAGCAATGTATCAGAGCTGGCTGACACAGACACCCACACACACACACACGCACACACGCACACACAGCAATGTATCAGAGCCGGCTGACACACACACACACAGACACCCACACACACACACACGCACACACAGCAATGTATCAGAGCCGGCTGACACACCAACACACAGTCTTGTCTGGCTGACCATCCTGTTTTCCTCTTCTAGTGTCCTTCCTCATATCTACTGTCTCTGAATCTCCAGCCAATTAGCTCGTCTTTAATAAAAGTGTAGTGTAGCTGGAACACAAGCGGCGCCTATCCCAGCTTGACCCGCTGACCTCCCGGTTTATGATGAAATATTGAGCTAAGCGCTGGACCGGGCCGGCCTGAACCCCCAGAGCCTGTCCCCCATCCTCAGTGCTCTGTGTTGGAACGCGGACTCGGCATAAATCCCCCTCCACATCTCCAACCCTGTTTTTTAACAATCACCATATTACACACGCATGAACGGAATCATATGGAGACACACACACACACACACACACACACAAGCTCGCCTGCGCACACACCTTCACATGAGCACACACACATTTTGCAGACACCCTGGGGCTGATTTAAGGTTCACGCAGTACATTCTTTATACCCCGTGGTGACACGTTGGTGTGACTAGAGCTGGCTGGTGATCTGTCTTGTCAGGATAGACAGGGTAACGTGTGTGGTAATTTATGCAGAGTGGAGGGGAGGGGAGGCAAATTGTCTTCCTGTTTCTCTTGTAGCCTGACATTTGAGGACGGGAGCTCCAGCTGTCTACCATCAGTATGACAGACAAGGCAGGTGATAGATGATGCTCGGTATGGCTGTTTTAGTGTGCGTAATGTCTCCCTCTGGTCATCCGCCCTCTTTAGCAAACGCACAAACACACGACTCCGTTCAACGTATTGCCATCTCCCTCTCTGTGATGCAACCTGTCTGTCAGTCCGTAACTTCACCTGCCTTCTTATCTAAAACATATCTAAGTCATAATCATTCGAACTGTTCTTCATTTCTCTACAGGTTTTCCTGACCATAAATGGTCTACATAAAATATAACTCTGGGCCCTTGCTTTCATCAGAGCTGCCTGTCCCGGCAGCTACAGTATACACTTCTAACAATTAGTTTTCACATGTGGTTGAGAAACACCACTAGCTTAGACAAACACAACTCGGTACATTTCAAGGACAAGCATTATTTCATGCAAGACAGTGGTGTTAGTTGTTTGTGTGTGTGTGTGTGTGTGTGTGTTGAGGGGGTGGGGCGGGTTCATGACTCTACTTACCTAATTGGACCTGCACTTTAATTTGTAAAGCTTTACGGACAGACACTTTAGGGTCACTAAATTAGAACAAAAATAATATTATAAGAGACACAGAGTTTTGTTTATAATTGGGTCAAGTGCCTGTCTTTATGATTTCACCTCACTGGGCTCCAAGACAATCAAATGAATTGGCTATCTAATTAAGCCAAAATAAAAATGGCAGCTACAAACATAATATTGAATGAATGCTGTGTGAAAATAAAAATAGACTGAATATAGATGTTGGTGTTTCAAATTGTACATTAATTTAGCACACCACCATCCTCCCCAGTCTCTTTACGTTATTGGTTAACCTTGAGTTGTCCAGCCCAAGATAAGTATCTTTTGAGTCCTTTTATGTCCTTGGGAACCCTTTTTAAACAGCCTTCATCCAAGCGTATTTCGTAGTTAGCTACCAGCTCTAGACACCCCGGGAGAACTGTTTTGAGTCTGTCAGCCATGTATTGTTGAATAATGACTCTCCCCAAAGTCTCTCTAGGTCCCTTTCAAAGAGTGCTGCAAAAGGGCTGTGCAGAGGGAGTTGTCAAAGATTGCCAGCAAAACAAAGCCTCCATTTACATGTTGCTTGTGAACACATTTCACAGATCTTTTGGATCATAATTGGATTTTAAGGATTGTATGAATGTCATATAAAAATCACTGCATTATACTTAAAAACAACATCAGCTTCAACTAGTGAAACAGCTCTTTGGCCAGCTTGTGCTAAAGCCCTTAATGACCACTGAAATTGGTGTTTTGTAAAAATGACAACCAACTAAAATCAGTAAATAGTAAACCGATAATAAGTAAACCGACTAGAAAACCGAATTTTTTCAAACAATAATTCAATTAATTAATTAGGAGCATTTATTGAATGGGAAGTGCGTCCAAACGTTTTACTGGTTGTGTATATTGGCCATATAGCACTGAAGATTCGAAGCACCTGGTTTATAATATAGAATAACACATCTGTCACTGGTTTTTATTTTCTTCTAGTTCCGATCTTCGCTGTCTCCCTCACCCGGGCTGAACAACCATCTGCTGTCAGAGAGGGAGGTAGGATGGTGACTTTCTGCTGAACTCACTATACTATTCCCATTGCCCTATTGTTGCCTGGTGTTTTTACAGATTTCACTTGAGAAAGAATTTCATTCCCACTGTGACTTCCTTTGTTAGAATACATAAATAAATGGTAATTTGATGCTCACACTGACCAAATACTTTCCTCCCTAATTCTCTCTCCTTCCTGTATCCCGCTCTACCTTTACTACCTGTACTCTTTCTACCCTTCATATTTCTCTCCTCCTCTTTCTCTCTCTCTCTCTCTCTTTCCTTCTGTCTGTCTTCCCTGTTCTCTGCAGCTGTCAGACTTGTATTCCACAGTGGAAAAGACCAGTGTAGATGTGGATGAGAAGGAGAGTGACTACAGTAGCATTGCTGAGATCAAAGGCTTGGTCCCAGAGTCTTCATCTAGCGACCTGTATGCCACTGTCAGGGAAATCTACCCCCAACCTGAGGAAGAAGAGTCAGACCTCCGGGGACCCCCCAGGGACCTCCAGGAGCCCACGGTGGAGAGCACTGACCCTGGCTACGAGACCATCCGCATCCCAAAGCAAGGAAGCGGAGAGGAGTTGGGGGCGGGGAGTCGGGTTCGGCCGGAGTCAGACTATGAGGAGTTGGGGATGAACGGAGAGAGCTCCCGTCTTTGAGGCCTAAAGCCCCCCTTCAGCCTAAAGCCTGACTCTCTGGGGGCCCACACTCAACCACAGTCATCCCCCTCACTCCATGCTGCCCTCTTGCCCAGCAGCCTTCATGGCAGTGAGAGCACCACAGCGCTCCAAACAGCATCCATAAACCCCATCGTCCATCACCAATTCAGGTTCTCTGTCCATCGCCCCCCCCGTCCGTCCGTCCCCCCCCCCGTCCGTCCCCCCCCATCCGTCCCCCCGTCCGTGAAGTTTGGGTGTGGCCATCGCCCAGCAGTATCTAATTGAGTTATAATGTTATCTCTCCATCATTGATTTACGGTGCCCTTCAATTACATTTTCATATCACAGAAATCCTGAACTATGACCTTTGGTATGGCTCTGGCATCCGTCCTCTTCTGATTCCTAATTCACCCTCTGCAGACATATCTGTCATGTTGGTGCACGGTCAGTGCCGTTGATTATCCATCAGTATCATTTTCACTTTATCAGAAGATGGAAGGATCCCTCGCTGGGCGTTTATAAATCATTAGAAATTGAGTTAATGTTTCAATGCTGGTGACAAGCTGACTGGCCAGTGACACTTTGTCAGTGCCTTGTGATTGAAAACCAATGAGTCTGTGTGCCATAATGTTGTTTTATAAGGCATAAAGGTGTAAGTAGACATGAAGGTTTCCCTACAAGGTTGTGTACCTTTTTTTGTATGCGTTCTCCCTCCGCATTGGCTTGATTCGTTTATAAAATCTAAATAGATGAGAGCTATGGTAGTTATGTTTGTGAAGTGGCAGCAATTCTGGCAGTTTCGATATTTAAACTCAAAATATAACAGCTTTCGTTTTGGTTTCTAAAGCATTGTAAAGCATTTTTACATCAGATGAATTGATCAAAATAATATTTATATTAAGATGGTGAATCGTTGTGCTATTCGAAGGGGAAATCAGGAAGTATGTTTGTTTATCGTGGTAATAAAGTAGCAACAAAGGTACTCAAAAAGAAGTCCCACTTTAAAAAGTATGTATTCGTAAAAAAAAAAAAGGCAAACAGTGATGACACCATATCTATTAATGTTCTTGTAATTTCTTCTTAAATCTTTTGTGATTTTTTTTTTTAATATATATTTCTGCACACAATTCAAAATGTATTTCAAGTACTTGTATTCTGTCAATGTGATAATATGCAACAGCAAAACGGTGTGTTAATGCAGCTGTATATGTCAAGGTGTGTAACGTGTCTTTGTCCGGGGAGTTCATGTTTAGGCTCACCCTTATGTTGGTACACAAATGTTGTTAATATGGTAGAAATGTATTTTAAAGCACAAAGTGTGAACAAATGTTACGGTACGGCTTCTGCACAAAGCTTACAGAGCAAAGATCTCATAGAAACAACATCATCATCCTGCACATAGGCCCCGTTATGCACACGTACGCTTTTAACTGTGAGACTTCTCTGCTAAAATGAATTACTCACCTATTTTAACTAGCACTATTACAGTTGCATGTGCTGACGACATGCCCAGCGTGGCTTGTATATAGTTTTGAAGTACTATTTTAAACAATTGTTACTCAGTTAATGTATGAATTTGCATATGGTAAAGTATATTTTCTATTATGTATGCCTGTGAAGTGAACTGGTTAATGGTGGCTGTGAAAGCACACTAAGCCCATTGTGTCAATTTGAAGGGAATTCCCAAGGAAAAGTGTTGTTATCCAAACTGCAGGTGGTAGCTGTGATACGCTGTTCACTCAAACTGATCCAATGGAAATAGCATGATTTGATTGAATGGTGGCTTTAGAGCAGGGGTATCAACTCTTAACCCACGAGATCCAGAGCCTGCTGGTTTTCTGTTCTAGCTGATCATTAACTGCACCCACCTGGTGTCTTAAATCTGAATAAGCCCCTGATAAGAAGGTGGCGATGGAAAAATGGAACTGGGTTCGAGGTCCAGAGCTGAATACCCCTGTTCTAGAGGTTCTGTATAACAAGACACCACCCCAATAGTCCTTTTGTTCTGTCATTTTATTTGATTACGGTACACTGTGTTGGTACAGGTTTTTTCTACAAGATGAAGGTCAATGCTGGTACTTTTATTTAAAAAGAAAAATAATTATTGTCTGTCTGAAAATGGTTGTGTGGTGTTTATTTTGAAACTGAACACGTAAAATCAGATAAATATTTTTTTATGTATATTTCAGGCATTCGTATGCTTTTTTTTTAGGGACAGTAGGAGCGATGGAGAGCTGAAATAGCAGCAGGCCTGACTGGAACCCATAGGGCAGCAGTATGTGTATTCTGGACACAGCAGCTTAGACTGGTGGACCAACCTAGGCCCCATAACCAAGTGAATCCTGCAAGCTAGTGGAATAATATAAATCAATGGAATTAGCTTATTCTTCCTCCCATTTTTGTGTTCTCCCTGCGTTGCTCAGTATTCGGGTACGTGGAGTGAGTGCATATTTCAAGGCACATGAATGAGATGTGTAAGTTTGTTGACAGTAAATCCAGCCCCCAAGTTGACTGATTGGATTCATAAATGATATCGAATAAGGGAAGAAAGGACAGGTTCCCTTTAATTAGCCACAGTTAATAAACATACAATGAAACCTACACATTTCATTTTCCAAGTTAGCGACAAAAGCACATGAGATCTTGCACAGATTTTATAGAGGGTAATAGATTTTCTGATTAAAATAGAGGAAAACATGACCTTTTTATGACGATTTTTCTTCCCCTCAAGATAAGTTCATAGAGCAATGCTATCATTTTAACCTAACGGTGTCCATGGAAATGCCATAAAAAGCCTTGAACAAATGCTGTGTCAAAGTGGAATGTTAGTGCCAAATCTCATAACCAATGGTACCGCATACAGTCGTGTGTGTACACACACACACACACACATGCTCTCACAGAGGGGAGTAGGGAGGACCAAGCATGAAGGGCAGGTTTATCACAGCACCCTGTCATTTAGTCCATTCTAATATTGAGAAAATATATTCTCAACAACCAGCAGCAGAGAATTCCATACCATTCTCTTTCATTTTAGCACTGTAACCCCATGACTTATGTAGTGCATCACTTAGGCCTCTGGTCAAAAGTAATGCTCTATGTAGATTTAGGGAATGGCATGCCATACTGCAGCCATAGCAATGCTTGTATTGGCAGTTATGTATATATCTGTCATAGGGTTCTATCTGGCTTCCGGTGTATGCATGTAAATATTTGATTACCGTAAATGGAAAATATTAAAAGATATATGACGTGAAAGTGTGTTTTTATTTATGAAGAAAACTTGCTGCAGAAAAAAAGAATTATATGTTTAATATTCTATACATTGACTGTCTCTTTGCTACAACACTTTTTTGAAAGTCAAGTTTGTTAAGTTAAAAGTAAAATATCTAGCATTAGTACATGCTTAATTTGATTTATTGGGGAGAAATGGTATTGGGTATCCCCTCTGACATAAAGCGGAAACATTTTAGGTGGCACTTTAATTTTACAGGGGGTCTACTCATACTAGTGAATTACATACTAAAATAACAAAAGAGACACTTGGTGAATATTCTTTGCAGTTTATTTTTCACATTGAGACCAACAGTAATGTATCTTAGAAATATACAAAAATAATACAAATACAATGAGAATACATTTAAAATAGTAAAGTACAACTACACTGTTTGTTCCTAAAAATCCAGGAACAATGCTTTATCATACTGCCTTCTAGAACTGATCCTAGAACTGTATGTAAGCTAAGCTAAGTGTGCAGAATAATAGAATGCTTAGAATTGCTTTTAGCTATACACATCATGCACAAATATTAACACCAACTTCTACAAGGTCAGTGTGGTTATACTTTTCTTTGCTTTTTATCTTTGTCCCTCTTTCACAACGACTTCCTCCATTAATCCATCAATACTTTGCACAAGAACATTTGCAAAAAAATTGAAATGTACATTTGATAATACATTTAGTACTGACAATTTATCCAAACAATATTCCACAAGGATTGTATGAGATCCTCACAACAATTATTGTGACTCCTTCAGACTGACAATCTTTGCCTGGTTGATCCCCTTCAGGGACAGAGAGGAGGAACCATCACCTTATCTCATCAAATCCTTCAGTCTCTGGAGGGGATAGAAGACCTTGCTCGATATGCACCAAATACAGCCCATGTGCTGCACAGCAGAACAAACACATTAAAAACAAAACACAACAAATCCATAAATGCTTAATCTCTTTAATATTAATTTATTTTGTTTTATTTCCCAAAAGAAAACAGATTGTTATAATTTTGTTTAAAACTTCCTGACAAGCCTTGGAATATGATGAGGTGAACTGATGGATAGCAGGCCAGCAGCAGTCAGTATGTAACCTTTGGGCATTTCTGTAGAGATGTAAGCAAGTGTAGATAATGTATGGAAAATAATGTAGCTAGGATCAGACTAGCCTATAGTCGACTGTACATCATCATTAACATGACCATATCCCTGGCAGTAGCTCAGACAGTTCTGTCCTCTTCACTGTCTTTTCTTTTCAGGGAAGACAAAACTACAGTGGGGAGAACAAGTATTTGATACACTGCCGATTTTGCAGGTTTTCCTACTTGTAGAAGTCTGTAATTTTTATCATAGGTACTCTTCAACTGTGAGTGGCGGAATCTAAAACAAAAATCCAGAAAATCTCATTGTATGATGTTTAAGTAATTAATTAGCATTTTATTGAATGACATAAGTATTTGATAACATCAGGGATGTAAGGACATCAGGGATAAAATTGTCGACCTGTCTCTCACAGTTGAAGTGTACCTATGATAAAAATGACAGACCTCTACATGCTTTGTAAGTAGGAAAACCTGCTAAATTGGCAGTGTATCAAATACTTGTTCTCCCCACTGTATGTGCTACAGACAGGAAGCCCATCATGGAGCCTTCACTGGTGGCCCTTGATGATGTTCTGTGGGCCTCTTGCAGAGGGATCCCTGCACTGAAAAGAGGACAAAAGAGACAGTGAATATATTTAAAATCCTCATGACTTGCCCAAAGACGAATGGCATCCAAAATCATACAGGGGATCTCAAAAGTATTCACCCCCCTTTGGACTAAATCACATTTTATTTAAAACTTGAAATTGAATTGGATTTAATTGGGAGCTTACACCTGTCTCTGGTTGGTCTGAATCAATCAATTAAATGTATTTATAGAGCCCTTTTTACATCAGCAGTTCTCACAAAGTTATTTTACAAAAACCCAGCCTGAAACCCCAAGAAGCAAGCAACAATAATGTTGAAGCACAGTGGCTAGGTAAAACTCCCTAAAAGGGGCCGAAATTTTGGAAGAAACCTAGAGAGGAACCAGGCTCCGAGGGGTTGTTTAAAGTGCCAATTTTACAAAATTAAACATTGAGCATCAGAAGATATCTTGGCTATTTGCCCTCGTCTGCAGACTCAGATTTCCATAGGTAAGTTATATTGACCAATTCCACATTTTTCAGTAGCAGCTCAGACACCCTACAATGACAGTGAGATCACACAGAGCAAATTTTTATAACACTGATAATTCCACTTACTTTCTGAATTTATTGCGAAGCAAAATTTTCAAAGATAAATATGTATTCAGTCAATACAGAACTAAAGCTGACTTAAAGACAGAAAGGCCATATCAGTAATACAGTGTAATAGTCTAACAAATACCAAACTGTAACATGTAGAATATGAAATAGAGAATCTGTTAATTTCACCCACCAGGATCTTAGTACTGATTTTCATCATATTGTTCACCTCAGATCCTCTCTCTGCTCAGCAAAGGTGTTGGAACTTTGTCTGGTGTCCTCAATGGCATGCTGCTACTGTACATTGTAGTCCACTATGATCTGCATGTGACACAAAAAGTGAATACATTTGTCTGTGAGTGAAAGAAAAGGCCTCTAGAATTTATGGAGAAATTATTGGAAAAAATCTAATGTATTTTTTACGTGATAAATAATTAAATGTGTTTGTTTGGGAATTTTTAAAATGTTTTATACATGAGAGATTATACTAGAATGTAATTTTTTTGGGCTGGACTGCAGTAAAGCCCTCTTGCAATGCTTCCACACCGGAAACCCTTGCCCCTTGGTTGAGAACCCCTGATCTAGAGCTTCCTTTGCCTTGTTGAGATCTCAATAAAATCCTCTTTGTGACCTCTCTCCTCGTCTGCTTAAAACGAACTGGATGGTAAGTCTCGCCTCTTTGGAGTTTTCTACCAATAGAACGTAAGAAAGGGACGAGTAGCGAGGACCGCAAGAGTTGAGATATTCCTCTTCAGTTGGAGGGAAACTGACACAGAGAAAAAGAGCGTAGCCAGTGGAGGCGTGTGCTCTGCTGACCAATGAGAGCTTGAGTGGGCGGCGAGACCGCACATGTTTACAGGCAGCACTCCGCCGGTGGAAGCAATGGTTCTAGGATTCGGCTACGGACTGGAGTTATTTCCATTTGGATCCGGAGTCGCTTTCTGCCGCTCTATCATCTTATTTCACATTGTCAGAGAGACAATCGTGTAAAATCTTTGTAAACATGTATTACATTTTTATGCCGGTCACAATAAATCGTTTTGATTGATGTTTGGTGAAGCTCTTTTTGTCTGTTTAAAGATTGCTGTACAAATGTCATTGTCGGTCCGAGAGCGATAAGCATTCCGTTTTTTTTTACTGTCTCGCGAGCTTAGAGAGAACAGTCAGGAAAACAAACAGGTCGACGAAGAAATATCTCTAGCCGGTCTGTTGAAGGGATTGTTTAACGGGAGCGGGGATATTTGGGGAGTTTAATCGGTGCTTGTGTTTTGGATTTTTTAATGTGCATTCGTGCTTTCGAGTATAATTCCTTTTGAACTGTGCAGAGTATGTTGCTGCTTTCTAACATTTGGTTAGGGTTTATGGCGCGTAAAGTCTATCAGCTGCGGTTTCGTGTTTTTCTTGTCAGTGTTTATCAATTGTAATTCGACGTCCAGATTGCTTGATTTTGACCCCATTCCGGTTCACATTTGATGCCAAACATTTGTCGCTATGCATACAAGACGTTTGGTCAAGCGTTCGATCCTGGGGAGCCGAGTGTATGCGCCGAGTCCGACGGGGGACGGAGCTCCGTTGACAGGAGTGGTCCAGGCTGTCAAGCAGCAGGAAAACAGAGATGTTTCAACCGGACCCCGGCGTAATGTCTACACCGTGTTAATGCAAGACGGAAGCTTGAAAGAATTCTCTGAGGACGAGATAGCCGTGGGCTTCAACCAAACTACGGGGAAAGGACCTCTCAAATCGAGCTTAAAGGTGTGTGTGTGATTGTTTATATATATACGTGTGTGTGTGTGGCTGGGAGCCTGTTGTTATTGTTGTGCGGCGGTGTTTTGCAGCGTTTAACCAATTCGTGCACTGATAAGAGAGAGCCCGTACACCCAATGCCAACCGCTGCAACCGGCTTTTGCAAGATATTTCAATGATAGGCAGACAGAAACATTAAGTCTATATATATATATATATTTATACATACATATAATGTATGCTGCAGAAAGTGCGTATTGAATCATAACAATCGCCAAGGACTGTCATGATATTTTGCATCAAATACCGGAGGACAAAGGGGTTCCCGTTGAGTTATTATGATAAGGAGGACCATGCGCAGTGTCTATCAGACCTTGCTAGTGGGTGGGTAGCGGAGGCAGGCAAAACGGTCTGCAGCATTTTGGACAGATAATTAATGTAATAAGCCGGTCAAAGATGGTCGGTGTCATAGTCTGTATGACATAGGCAATTCATGTATATTTACTGGTAGTTGCATTTAATTATGGTCTACGAGAAAGTCATAATGTATTTAATTTAATTACAGGTTGCATACATGTTTGTTTGTTTTTTATACATAGGGGAGGGGACAGTCTATGTAATATTTGTTTAATTAATTTACAGGTATAACACATTTTGTAGGTATTTACCGAGACGTAAAATTGTGACGTTAATGAAGTTACCTAACATATAATAGGAAAAATATTTGTTATATTGTTTAAGCCACAGCGGTACATTGTGTTTCTAAATATTATAGAATGTGTTACTTTCTGTTATAAGAGGGTATGACTGCATTTGAAAGTTCCAGCATGATGGTGTCACATGGTTTCACAACAAAGATGCTCAGATGAAGCTGGCCGCCTGGCGGTCCGTCACGAAAAAAATCTCCTACTGAGAGTAATGCATGTGACTCTTTACGTAACATTATGTTGATTTAATATGTGTGTGTTATTACAATAATCTTGCGTGTTATCCTTAAAAAAGATTTATGGAAAGCAATGTTTCCAATGCCTTGTGTTATTGTACATGTAGCCTAATACGTATTTGGTGGATTTTTCCAAGTGACTGGAATGCGGAGTTAACCGATGAGGCATATGGACACTGTTTTATCTATATCTTCACAAGACAGGAAGTCAAAACGTCATAGCCAGGCCTAGCCATTCCATTTATAGGTACGGTCTTACACTTTAAATGAACTGGTCTAAAACAGCGAATTGCAGATTATGTCGGCAGAGTTCCGAATCTCTGGAAGGCCAAACGTAGATAGAATCTGGGTTGGAGGAAGTAAGAGGGATGTGTAACTAAAGAGGGTCCCATCGGCGCACGAGGCAGCAGCTGGAGCAGCAGTAGCAACAAAGCCCAGCCAGTCCGTTGGAGAGGCATGGCTGGGAGACCAGTCTGGGACTCTGGCAAGGTGTCAAATAAGTGCCATTCTTTCTGGGTGGAGGGTGGAACCTAGGGCTGTGAGAATGCCACTTGTTGTGAGGGAAGGAGGTGTGGTCACGGTGTTGACCAAGCGAATGCGCGCCGCTCCCACACAGACAAAGGCTTGTGTTTTTTTTTTTGCAGTTGTTGTTCAGTTGATTGATATCAGATAAACTAGAGCAAACTGGCTGCCAGGCTGGAGTCACTGACTGTCTTTGTTCGACTGCAGGCTGGTCGTCATTGGTCGGTTGGCCACCGTGTGCCTACACATGGCGGGGCCAAGTTTAAATTCCCTCCTGACGGATGGGTGAGGAATCGGATGGGAGAGAGGCTGGTTTGGTTGAGATTCTGCTTGTGGTCTGCCCAAAGCATCCACCAGGCTCTGCCACCAAGACAAACCCCTGCCCACCCCACCCCCACCTGGGCCAGGGAGCCACAGAAGCATGTGTTGATCAGATTTTAGGCCACCGTCGGAGGCTGGCAGTCCAATCAGTGCACTGTATGGGAGACTGTTGCATTTGAGTGTCGTAAGCCACAGCGATGTGATGGCTTGGAGAACAAGATTAAAATGATTAGGTAACTAGGCTACATCTCCAGACACATTCGGTGTTTTAAATACATCTGTTACTGCTGCATAGTTCCTGCCTTTTTCAGTGTAGGGTACTATGTAGCAATAAATAGCTTTGGAAGTTAAACTCTATTTGTTTTTTTCACTCTGGAGCAGATCTGTCCCCATTAGGTTAATTCATTAAGGTGACTGAATGACTTGTCTTAACAGATACTCCAGCCTAATCCATCATATAAATGTACTATCTACAAATATAGCTTTTTAGAAAGTTTAACTCCATGAATAGCATGCTTCAGGCTATTGGATACAAATACAGTCTGGAAACATTTTAGTAAATAAAATTGTAATTTTTTAACAATAACAGGTTGAATGGGGCAAATTTTAACAATAAAATTGTAAGGTTGAATGGGGCAAAGTTATGGGGGAATGCAGTATACCATGACTCCTGAACTATTGACCATTCATTTTACAGTACATTAAATCATATTTACTTTTGGCATATGCCTGAAGCATTACCGAAGCACGGACATCACTGAAGCACGGACATCGCTGAAGCACGGACATCACTAAAGCGCGGACATTACTAAAGCGCGGACGATACTAAAGCAGGGACGATACTAAAGCACGGACGATACTTTTGTACAAAACTGGATGTCTGGAAAGGAGGCAGTTGCTACACATTCCTGTTATGATATTAGTTTTGGGCTGTATTGTTTTGACAGTATTGCAGTATAATATTTGTGCTAGTTTGCTCTACCTGCACCAAAACTCTGCTATCTCTCCTTCCATGTTCTTTCTGAATCGGCAGCCAATTTGTTTTCAACACTTGTATTCCCATGACTTTTCCTCCTCATGACTCTCGCTCGTTCCTCAGCAGCAGACATATGCTGAGCAATATGTTCAGAATATCAGATTGCAACAGAAAAGCCCAGTATGGAATCTCAGTACATATAGAATGGTGAGAATTGTAGTATGTGTCATATCGGGGAAGCCCCCAGCAGTTTGTGTGCCAGAGTCTGTATTGTGTTAACAGCTTGGTAGCTTGTTACATTTCTTACATAATGAATCTACTGAATATAGGGACTGCGAGAGAGTTGACCTTAACGAAACCCTTATGACACATGCAACACACCTCTCATGGAGGATTTTTGTTCGCTCTGCAATATCCTGCTATCAGGGAGAATCTGTCATACAGCTGTGAAAGTAAGCGATGGGGATTGGTTTGGTTGAAGTATAATAACTGGTCAAAATAACAGTTAACATTTCTCTCCATTCGGATCATCCATCTTGCTATTCGCAAGTTTGATCAGGCAGGTATTTATAGAGAATAATTCATCTTTCACCTCATTAATATAGAAACGGGAAAGTGTTCAAAGGTGTGCGTGTGTGATCAGCTAACTGATGCCTGTATGTTTCTCTTCAACTAATTATCACTCCCTCCCACTCTCACTCCCTCCCGCTCTCACTCCCTCCCACTCTCACTCCTTGGCTCTCACTCCCTTTGGCTCTCACTCCCTCTGACTCCTCGGCTCTGACTCCTCGGCTCTGACTCCTCGGCTCTGACTCCTCAGCTCTGACTCCTCGGCTCTGACTCCTCGGCTCTGACTCCTTGGCTCTCACTCCCTCTGACTCCTTGGCTCTGACTCCTCGGCTCTGACTCCTCAGCTCTGACTCCTCGGCTCTGACTCCTTGGCTCTCACTCCCTCTGACTCCTTGGCTCTCACTCCCTCTGACTCCTCGGCTCTGACTCCTCGGCTCTGACTCCTCGGCTCTGACTCCTCGGCTCTGACTCCTTGGCTCTCACTCCCTCTGACTCCTTGGCTCTGACTCCTTGGCTCTGACTCCTTGGCTCTGACTCCTTGGCTCTCACTCCCTTTGGCTCTCACTCCCTTTGGCTCTCACTCCCTTTGGCTCTCACTCCCTTTGGCACTCACTCCCTTTGGCACTCACTCCCCCTGCCTCTCATCTGCCCTTTCTGGTGTGCTTTTAGATGGTACGAGTGCACAACTAGATCGTTTACGAGTGCACAACTCAGGACTGCACTCTTAACACACACACACACACACTCTGTTGCCGTGCCATATCAAGATGTTGTTTAGGAGGAAGTGTGTGTACCGCTTTGTGCGTCACCTCACATCATTGTTGCCAGGGGTGGTGGTGTCTAGAATAATGTCGGGGATATGCTTGCCTGTGTGAAAAGGGAATGGCTGTCACCACCACCGCCACCGGATAGCAGTGAAGCAGCCAGACAGGAGCCACCTTCAGGGGGCTTAGTCACACAAACGCAGAGAGACCGGATTGACTCGGTCTAGATTTTGTTTACCGCCTCGCGGTGAATAGACCTTCCTCCTAGGCTTTAAGATGTAATCAGTCTCTTCTGACGTAGAGAGTCGACACGTCAGGCAGTGGCCCAGACCCAGGGACCCGTCCTGGGTGGCGCGCTGGTTGTGTAGGAGCATTGCGGCTCCACACCAGTCATTTTGTCCCAAAACGGCACATAGGCATCCTTCCCCACACGGGCCTGTGATTCCAAATAAGCCACACCCACAACCGGCGAGACTGTATGGACGAGGTGATGTTCTGGAGGCTCGCACCCGACACTAAACCCGCAAATGTCACACAGTGTTTTATGACCCTAAACCTGCCCGCACAGTGGATATAACTGGGGACGCAGGGTTATGAGTAGTCCAACCCAGGCAGGTAGACTTGTCGGAGCGAGCTCTCGGTTTCTGGCATATTTTGCGTGAGCCTCCGCACACACCACAACGGCATGGTAAACTTAAACCCCGCGGTTCATGTAGGTCCAACGGTGGGGCGGTTCTGCGTTTTTCCCCACAGAAACGTTATGCAGCGTGTCCCTCACAAAGTTTCACACATCCGTGTCTGTATGTTTTGGTCTCGTTGAATTCGGGATCCTGTGACTGCGTCCGCTGGCGCTCTTAGCTACGCTGAATTTGTCCGGCCCTTCGATTCTGAGGTAATGTCTGTGTTTCTCTCAGGCGACTTGGCACTGTTGGTTTGTCAACGTTGACCCAGTCATATTTTCCCTCTCTGTCACAGAGCTCTTGTAACAGCCGGGGGGACGGCGCTGCCCAGCACGGCCAGACCGTTGAGGCCCAGAAGGGGGAGGCCGACTCTCTGAGCCCAGAGGCGGTAGAGGGGGAGCGGGCAGCAGACGGCAGGAGGACTGGGCGCTCCCTGGAGGGTCCGGAAAGGGAGAGAGACCACACCCGCTCTGTCTCCCTGCTGGAGCAGAAACGCAAGGTGGTGTCCTCCAGCATTGACGTGCCCCATGCCAGGTAACGGTCTGAACCAACGTGTGTGTGTGTGTGTTTGTGTCTGGCGTGTGTGTGCGTGTGTGTTGAGCGTTATGAGATTGTCTTTAAATCTTTTCAACAGGAGCTCATGCCTTCTCTATGTGTGTTGAGTTTCCCTAAGGCTTCTCACAGAACTGACCCAGTGGATGTATGACGCTGGATTGAAATGGGAAATTACATTGCCATCAGTGAAACTGTAAAATCCTTTAAGGTGCTTTTAAACATTAAAGCGTTTGCTGGACTGCGCATGATCTATGTGTATTAGACTATGCAGTAATTCCACAGAGATAATATACATCAAATAGATTTGGAACACTACACTGCACTAATATTTTGTTCTGAATGTCAGTCAATCTGAACTGTCATTATAGGTTATCGATGCATTTTAAATGTCTCTACCACATCTACTGCAGTTGCATGAATCTGCTAGCGATTTAGCAGAGGCCCTGTTGAGTTAGGATCCTTCCGACAGAGAAGGTTCCGGTACAGCTTGAGTAGTGGTGTGTGGGCACTGCTGTGTCTGTAGGTCATAGGATCGGCTTGCTCCAACACACGCGTGCACGTACACACTTGTTTCACTCTACCCGTGAGGATGTTTTCCAACCCTTAACCTTGACCTTTACCCCGCAAACTCCATTAACTCTAACCTTAACCCCAAACCTAAAAAAAAAAGCAATCAGTGGGGACCAGCGAAATGTCCTTACTAGTCAGGGTTTGCCATGGGTTAATATTCTAGTGAGGACATCTGGACCTAACAGGTAAAGTAGCGCACACACATACACACACACACAAACCCACACAATAAGGAATCCCTGTAGACCAACAACATAAGCCTCATCAGCTAGGCTCAGCATTCTAACTCCATTTAGATTATAAAACCATTGAACCCTGAGAGGTGACCTACGCTCCATGGATATGCACAGAATAAGCACTATTACCTTTTCTTAAAGAACGGGGATATACCCAAGGTAAGCTAACCGCTATGTTGATAATATAAAAACTGTGTCCTACTGTACAGGCCCACAGTTACACATTAACCAATTCAACAGACCCTTAACCAATACAACCGTGTCCTACTGTACAGGCCTACAGTTACACATTAACCAATACAACCGTGTCCTACTGTACAGGCCTACAGTTACACATTAACCAATACAACCGTGTCCTACTGTACAGGCCTACAGTTACACATTAACCAATACAACCGTGTCCTACTGTACAGGCCTACAGTTATACATTAACCAATACAACCGTGTCCTACTGTACTGGCCTACAGTTACACATTAACCAATACAACCGTGTCCTACTGTACAGGCCTACAGTTACACATTAACCAATACAACCGTGTCCTACTGTACAGGCCTACAGTTACACATTAACCAATACAACCGTGTCCTACTGTACAGGCCTACAGTTACACATTAACCAATACAACCGTGTCCTACTGTACTGGCCTACAGTTACACATTAACCAATACAACCGTGTCCCAAGTGGAAGCCTGCTCCCTGTGTAGTGTGCTGTGGTTAAACAGGCCACAGGGCTTTATACAGGAAATGGGTGCATTCGGAACTTACTGAATTATTGATTTGATTCTCTCAATACTTGTCTCTTGTCAACCATTAAAGTGAACATATCCCTGTTAGGTTAAATTTATTATGTGGATAAGCCAAGGAAAGTCTACATCTCATGAGATAATTGGCCTTTTGCAGAGGAACAGCAATGATATTCATATTTCTATTGACATCACTGGGTGGCTTGTGAATCATCTGGATGTATCTGCATCTCCTCAGCTCATTATTCTCACTGCTGTATGAGGAGACAGTGGGGAACTCTGTGTATCTACAAAACTATTTAGCATCCTGAATTAGAGCAGAATATTTTACAGATGGGGATTGATCTTTTATTGGTTGACACACAAACTGACAGACACACACACACACGTGGCATCTGCTCTGCCAGCATTAGGTATTTTGTTTTCATCTAGTTTCATTTAGGATTGATTTATTTCTTGACGGGGACAAGGAACAAAGTGGATATAAGAAGATGAAGTGTGAGAGCAGATCCTGACATTCTGGCTCGGAGCTTGGTTGCCCTTCAATAGTCAGAAAGTATTTGAAAGTAAAAGTGTCTGTAAAAATCTCCCTCTTTGTTCTCTGAGTAATTTGACACACAACATTTTGGGTGGACTCTGTAGTGCGCGTAATGTGGCTTTCTGTGGGTCGTGGTTTCGTCAGACAGCTAGACAACCGTAGACAGATCTGGTCAGGTAGGTCTCTGTGCTGTGGTCTCCTTTTCCCACAGAGCACGTTTACTTTTCCAAAGGGAAACCGATCAACAACAGGCTAGTTGGAATACTGCATTTGTTCTAGTTTTCTGTATTCAGGCTCCCATCCACCAGCCGAGGGCCCTACATCCAGTGGTCAACAGTTTCATTTACGAGGGACATTCTAGAGGTCATACTATGAGACCATGCCCCAAAATGTGTAACTCAAAAGAAGAAATTGTCCGCTCCTGCTTCTAGGGTGTAGGCCATAGGGACTCAGACGTAAGCATAAGCACACGCTCAGACTAAAATTAATGAACGTGGAGCCTTATTCTTCTGGGGAACCGGTTTAACTTTGTGTTTCTCTCGCTGGGGCCCCGCGGTGACCTCTCTCCCAATGCACGGTCATTATTGCCTTCAGATTAAGATCCATTGTACTCGGCCACACACCTGTGACTGATTTCTGCTGGGAACGCTGAACGCTTTCTGGAGAATAAATGGTTCTGCCACCGCCACATAGGAGCCACTCCTAACAGTCATCCTGTAATTGGGACTGCAGAGAGGTGGAGAAAGGGAGCGAGAGAATGGGGAAGGAGGAGGCGGGGTGGGGATCAAGAGTGAACGAATGAGAAAAGAGACGTGGATGGGAAGAACCAGAGACGGAGAGACTGCCTGGGGATTTTTGTGAAATCAACTCCCTATAGGAGTATGACCTTGAGGTTTTTAATTGTTTCTTTTGATGCAGAATGGTGGCACTTAGTGATGGTTTACTGAAATCCAAAGTAACCTACATAAGAGAGTAACCTTGACGGAGTATAGAGCTACCTGTGAGTACTGTAGCAGAGTCTTTAAGTTTGTTAAATTAGTGTGGAGATAAACATGTGTGAGCTAGGTTGGGATGACCCAAGGGGCTCGGAAAGGTCTGGGAGTTTTGCAATCACACACTTGCGCCTCAGCTATTCTGTGAATGTCATTATTATATTGAATAGCTTTGCTGGTCATATATCTCGCAGATTGCACCGAAAATCAATACGCTCCTATTTGATGATTGACCGGTTTTACCTCCTCACTACGAAGTGCCCCCCTCTCGATATAGTTCTTCTGTCTGGAGGTTTTAAGTGCTGCGTGTCACTACATACAACTGTTCACAAAGCAGGATTTAGCCGTCCATTTTTGTTTAATTTCACGTGTGCTTTAAATCAACTTCTCTAGCACTCTGTTCCACCGAAGGTGCTGAATGCGTAATGTAAGCCTTCCTACCCGTATGGTTTTCAAGCAGCTGCTCTTTTGTTGGGCTTGTAGTTTCCCTGTTGCAGGAAAAGTCCAGTTGTAATGCAAGCTAGGTGGCGGGTGATGCAAGTGGATGGCCAGTCAAATCTGACAAATAGCCTTCTGGAGACTAATTGCTAGCAGGGGAAGTGGATAATAGTTTTGGGGAAATCAAGAGTGCAATTCCGCTTTTTACTGAAAACAGAAAATATGCATCAGTAAGCCGGTGATCGGGAAGTTCAAGGCATGGTCTCCTGATCTGGGTTCAGCTAGAATGTGAAGTCTTTCAGTTTCTTTAGGTGTTTGCATGAGTCTGCCTGGAACCCGGTTTGCTACTGTTTAGTACATTGCAACAGTCAAGCTTAATTAAACACAGGTAAAGTATTTGATACCATATTTAATATTTTCCTGTTTCGTTATTAAGTTTGGATGAATGTATGTACATCGGTGCATTTTCAGCCATTCGGACTATTGATAAACGCTAGCATGTGCTGAGCACAACCATAGGAGGCTCATCCAAGATCGTGAGAATCAGCCTAGCTTCCAGCAGCTTGTTTCTAAGTCCAAACAAATCTGTTTCTTTAGTTTTGTTGTTTTCTGTCTGTGTTTGTGTAAGTGTGGGTTCTGGAATGGTACCGCATTGCGTTCACAGTGTTCCGCCAGAAGCCATGTGTTCTATCCACAGTACAGGCCCAGTGCTCCAGCTTTCAGCAGGGACCACAGCCAACGCTATCCTTTCAGCAGGGACCATGGCCAACCCTATCCTTTCAGCAGGGACCGGGGCCAATGTTGTTCTTTCCTTCTGAAAAAAGACTGCCTTCAGGGACAGTGGCATTATGGTTTGTTTTGATGAAGTGACTTTGCTTTCTCTTCCTCTTGTAGTTTTCTTTCTCTGGCACATTGATAGAGTTGCCGGATATGTGCGGATTACAAAAAGGCCTGGCTGGATGAAATGGAGAAGGAGTGGTTTGAGGTTTGTTGCATTGGAACAAAATGGTTTCTCAGCCGCAGAGCTGGGCCGCTTCAGCTAGCGTTTGCCAAAGTAAACAGTTTTGCTCCAGCGAGAGTTGATGGTGGTTGGACTGCTAGTTTTTAGGGACCTTGTGATTACAAGGGAGACTCCTCTATTTTCTGTCTCTGCACAAGAGCACTGTACTGACAGGACGGAACCATTCCTAACGGACGCTTGTCCGCAGAGAGAAAGGGATCTTATCTAATTGGACTAGGATAGATTTAATCGGATGACAGAGGTCCTCCAACATACTGTGTGATGATGTAACATTTCTTCAAACCATATCAGTTGGCAGTAGAATCCTCCTAAAAGCACAATTCCAGTCATCTCACAACAACGACTAGTGCCCCTTTGTTTAGTGCACATTCAAACAAACGAGCAAACGAAATAACAACTACACAGCAGCTGAATGTGAACTGGCAAATTCTGTAACCCTGACAGAGTACTGTCATACTGTAGTAATGACACAGCACTGACACAGTGTAGTACTGACACAGCACTGACATACTGTAGTAATAACACAGCACTGACACAGTGTAGTACTGACACAGCACTGACATACTGTAGTAATGACACAGCACTGACACAGTGTAGTACTGACACAGCACTGACATACTGTAGTAATAACACAGCACTGACACAGTGTAGTAATAACACAGCACTGACACAGTGTAGTACTGACACAGCACTGACACAGTGTAGTACTGACACAGCACTGACACAGTGTAGTACTGACACAGCACTGACATTCTGTGTTAATGCTCGAAAGCAACCGTTGAAAAATGGAAGCAACAAAACCTGTTGATGTGTAATGATACCATGAGTGTGTATGGCAGGCTTCTTCTGGAGTTAGATGGATTTTCATGGCGCTCAGGAGAGGCCAGATGAATGTGAGTAGCTTGGGTTAAAGGATTTAGACGAGACGTGGTAAGTCCATGGAGGAATAAGTCAGTGACGCATATGCAGGCCTTCTTGCTAAGGAAATTGATCCCTGTTATAAGGATCATGTGGCCCTTTCTCAGTGTTGAATGTGTACCACTTGTGTGTGTGTGTGTGCTAAGTCTAGCTAATCCATACCAGGACTGATAGCCACACTGCTAGCCAAGCCACAGAGAACACTGATTGATTATATTGACGGAAATGCATTCATCCGCTGTTACCGATCAGTTATTTGGATAAACAAATAAGGTGGTAGACGAACAGTGTCACAAAGTTTCTTTGTTTTCTGACTCTGTTTTTGCTGACTTTAGATCTGTTAGAGCTGTAGAAGCCAGTACCTCTTTCTCCTTTGAAGTCAAACTGAATTCTGATCAGGGAAGTGTAGATGTGTGTTTAGCTGGAATGAAAAAAGAATTACTAACTAAAATGTTTCCATACACAAAGTTAATGTAAGTAATCTTATATGAGAACATATCTGGAATGGAAGATGGAAGTGTCTGGAAAATGTTGTCAATGTAAACTGTTTGTTTGTTCTTTGTGGGATTCTTTTGTGTCGGTAAAATTATTTATATGTGAGAAATGGCAGAGGAAATGCCTTTTATGCAGGAACATTAATTAAAATACTTATGGATTTAAACTTGGAAGTCAAGTTGTAATTATGGTCTGTTCTCCTCAAACTACAAACTGGGAAAGGGTGCCATTTTTTGGCTGCAGATTAAATAACTTATGATGAACTAACATGAGTTCACAGGGTGGTGAAAGTGACTGGTGATCAGCTTAAACCTCTGTGCTTTCAATTTGAAGAATGGAAACCTGGATACTTTCAATTGGATGGAAACCTAGGTACTTTCTATTGGATGGAAACCTAGGTACTTTCAATTAGATGGAAACCTGGGTACTTTCTATTGGATGGAAACCTGGGTACTTTCTATTGGATGGAAACCTGGGTACTTTTATTGGATGGAAACCTGGGTACTTTAATTAGATGGAAACCTGGGTACTTTCTATTGGATGGAAACCTGGGTACTTTTATTGGATGGAAACCTGGGTACTTTAATTAGATGGAAACCTGGGTACTTTCTATTGGATGGAAACCTGGGTACTTTAATTAGATGGAAACCTGGGTACTTTCTATTGGATGGAAACCTTCTTCTTCTTCTCCTTCTTCTGCCCTCCGTGGCCTGTCTCTGACAACAAGGTAGTAGTCAGCGTCCTGGTTAAGGGCAAAGGCACGCGTGTGTGTCCTCGTCAAGTGTGTCCCATTGAAACAACTCCTGTGTCACATTTCCGTTTCACGTTTTCTCTAATCACACCCTCAAATTGACTACGCGTGTGTGTGTGTGTGTGTGTGTGTGCGTGCGTGTGTGCGCGTGCGTGCGTGTGTGTGCGAGGCACCGTCGGATATTTAAATTATTGATCTGTGTGACGATGACAGCGTTTGTCAATTAAAATGGAGATGTACTAATTAGGAGCCCAGCGTGCGGGTGTCATAATTGTCCCTGATTTAATTTGGGACACCAAAGCTCATCGCTTTTATCACGGTTTAGCAGAGCGGGCTCGGCGAGAGTGTTATGACTGTGACAAGGCCGGGGGGATTCTTTCAGGGGGGGAAACATCTACACACATCCAAATGGTATCATTCTAATGCAAGCTGTTTAGTCACTTGTCCTTCTTTCACCAAAACGTGCAGAAAGAAGATATGGAAGCTCCCCAGACTCACCAGTCGCTCTCAACATTTCACTCGAGACACTTAGTTGCAACCATTGCAAATTTTGCAGACCCACAAATAGTGTAGAGCGAAAGCATGCACTGCAGAACCAATGACTTTGGGGTGAACCTTCTTAGTTAGCTTGTAATTTTGGCCCACAAGTAAAGGGTGTATCTTTCCACTGCAGTGAGCATAGGTTCATGGGCACTTTTTGGAAAATAGCTGGCAATCTCAATAGTTTAGTAGTGCCTGCTTCCTAACGTCTAACTAATTTCAGCCTACTCCAGGGCACAACAGTTCTCTGAGCAGTAGGATCTGTTTGACCTTTTAAATAACATTCAGTGGATGGGAAATACCTGAACCTTGATCAGCTTTATGAAATAGGCTTCTGAATATTCTTTTTCATAATTAGGAGGAGGAAGTGGGATTGATTGAAGATGACAGTTGATTCTGGAAGAACTCCCAAAGACTCTCATCCATATTTCAAAATGAAATGGGGGTCTTTATACTCTCCTCCTCCACATCTTTCCCAAAAGATAAAGCTCAGCTGGCTTGATGACAGAATGAAGGGAATCTGGATGACAGACTATGGCAAGTGGACAGAGAGAGTCGGTATTTGTGACTAACTAGTTATAAGACACAACAGGACTGGATCTGGTGTGTTTGACTCTCTCTGTCTTGGTGTGTTACTGTACTTGTGACAGTCTGTCCCCATGATAATCCATGTCAAATCTGGAAATGTGAGGAACCTTTTCTAAAACAACATTTTAGTCTTGGTTAAGTTTAGGGTTATATGCTTAAATATGGAAGTGAATGCATTAAAGTAAAATGCCCGTAGAGCATTTTATGGGATAAAACAGAAATTATTTCAAATCAAATTCTACCAATACCAATAGCCAAGGAAGTGAGGTTTGGGGACCGCTCAAAAGACTGGACTTTAAAAAGTGGGACAATCATCCAGTTGAAGCCCTACATGCAGAATTCTATAGAATTACCTTACAAGTCCCAAGGAAAACCCCAACAAAGGCATGTAGGGCAGAATGAGGCCGTGTCCCAATGCTAGTGAAGATACAAAAAAGAGGATTACAATTCTGGATTCACCTAAAACAAAGCCCAAATTCAAGTCTCCAATTCAAAGCACTTCAAACCCAAGAGCTGAAACCCGAAAAGAGTTCCCTGAGTCAGCTGGTTCTGGAACAATCAAACTGTTACCAGCACTGGTTCAAAAGAAGAAACAAAAATATGAACACGATCATTAAACAATCTATGGACTTTCATCTACAACATTGGATAATGAAACAAAAACATAAAGCAGACTGAACTCTCACCCTAAACAGAGCATATGCATTTGTAGAATATCTCCACTCTGTCAGAGAGCTGCAGCAGAGAACAATACAGGCTGAGTGAACACCACTTGGCAATACAAACCGGCAGACATAAAAACATAAAATGTGGCTACCCAAACAGGATGTTAATGTGGTCAGTGTTTGACTGGGGGAGATAGAGGCAGAGATGCACTTTTTGCTTTACTGTTAGAAATATCCTTCACCAAAAAACTCAATATTTTAAAAAACGGTCCAAATGTATTCCAGATTTTAGATCATTACAGCCACCGAAAAAAAATAAAAATGCTAATCTGGGAAGGACCAACTGCTATTGCAACTGCTATTTCAGCCAAATTAGTATTTTCCTGCCATGGCCTGAGGGACACTCACTACACCTTTATCCCTTAGAAATAACCTCTGATTACAATAGATTTAGTAGGAGGGTTGGGATTGACAGTGGTTGTGGGTTAATGATGATGATAGTGTGTTATTATTGATTGTTGTCTTTCCTGATTATTCAGTCAAATGTATTTATTTGCATTGGTATTAACAGCTATCATTCTATTATTCTTATTTCTACTATGACATATTTTGTTAGTATTTGTTATTATCTCAGAAGAGTATTGGTTTATTTTAGATTTTTTTTTATAGTGTACATTGATGCTTTGGCAATACTTACGCAATGTTCTTCCTGCCAATAAAGCAATTGGATTGAATTTAAATTGTTATATTGAGGTTTCTGGTTAAAGTTTGGATCCTTGTCTGACTTGGGCATGAAGAACTCCGTTGAGGATGATTTTTTTTGGGGGGGGGCTTACATTAGGCTTAATCTGTGTCTGGGAAAATTGTCTGTGTGGGTTTAGAAGTTAGGGTCAGGTTTAGTTTTTTGGATCAAGGTTAGGTTTTGAGATAGGGTTTAGGGAAAATAGGATTTTTAATGGGAATAGTTTAGTCTCAAAAGAAACGTCATCACAAGTAAAGTAAAATGTGTGTTAGAGTGACATCAGTGTGTAAAGTGCTCACCTGGGTTTCTCATAACAAAAAACTGTTCAGTTCAGTGCAGTCGGTTTTAACCACCTGTAACAGTGATCTGTATTATTCCAAAGCGCCTAGGTTAGTATCACTCACATCTCACATTCCAAGAAGGACAATAAAAAATGACAGCCATTAGCTGTTGAAATTGGAAGACGCGTGAAGTGTGTAAATGAGCATACAATGGTCAGTAATCAAGGCCAGGTTTTTTTAAGTGTCGACCACAGCCTAGTAACTGTGTAGCCAATTAGTGGTGTGTATACTTGTACGCTACGAGTGTCTCTGTGGACAGCAGCATGAACGTGTTTTACACACACACACACATACAGTGAAATGATGTAAAGGCAAGATCATGTGATCCAACCTTATTAAATAAATACCGTTTTAAAACAAACTGCCTGCAGACTAGTCCCAAACACCGATGTTGCCTAAGGACCTACAGACATACGTTTGTTTTTCTGTCCTTGTTGGTGCCCCGTAACATTATTCCCTATTTTCCTTGGCCCCTAATCCTAACCCTAATGCCTAAACCTAATCCTAACCCTAATGCCTAAACCTAATCCTAACCCTAATGCCTAAACCTAATCCTAACCCTAATGCCTAAACCTAATCCTAACCCCACACTATATTAAAATTAAACCCTAAACCAAACCGTCAATGTCTACATTTAAATGTAACCCATATTATGCCGAATTCAATCTAAAACTAGCCCCTTACACACTACTAACGAAAATTTGGAAACCAACGCTAGCATCACCCAGAGTGCCTCACTTGTGTCAGGTCCTGGCTGGGGGCATCTTTATGCGCCTGGGGGTCACAGCCAGGGCCTGACCACAGAGGTACCTCTAGGCATCTCTGCGCTGCTGTTTTTGATTGTCCCCAGTTAGAGGCAGTTGCTCCACGTTGCCTCTAATTCAGGACCCTTTTTAAGTTGGTCTTGTTGGCCTTCGTTTGTGGATCATTGTTTGTGCCAGTTGTGTTTGTGCCTCAGTTTGCAGTTGTGCCTTTCCTTGTGTTGGTTTGGTTTACGAAAAACTTTAAAAGGATGTCACTCAACTCTCGCCTTGCACCTCGTGTCCTGCCTGCCCTAAACTGCTTGTGGGTGTGTTTGTGGGCATGCTAGCATCATAACATCAGTTACATTTTGTATCAAGGCGTGATAGAAAACCAGCTAGCTAGAATCAGCTAACATAGCTAGCTAGCTAATATTGACATTCTATTTAATACAAGTGAAGAAGGAATTTATTACATTTCAATGCATCATGATCGCATGAGGCGTCTTTTTTGGGAGCTCTCATCTCAGGATTCCATGTCAACAAGTGACATTTTGTGATCACACCAAATCAGTTTTTTTTCTCTCACAGCATGTTGCTCATACAGATCAGTGATCAGTGGGATCCAACCAGATGAAGGAAAACACTTTATCACGTTTCAGTTGCCCACTAATGCCGTATCTTTTCCACCACATGTGTTTTAGGTATATGACACATCAACCGTGGGACTACCTACACCTGTCTGAACTGAGCCCCACAGAGCCACATGAACTACCCCTGCTGTGTCCAAACTAAGCATCAGTCCCAATCATGAAGAACAGTGTCTGTTTAAGTAGGCCAAAAGCGGCTCTACAACCCATAGATCCTGTGTTTTCTGACGAGTATCTACACACTCGCACCTAATATTCAGCTTAACGTGAAGTGGCAAACTTGACAGCATGTTTTTCTTTGCTAATCCTCAGGTCAGACAGAAAGTTGAAGAGGAAAAGGTTAACGCACAGTTGAAACCCTGCTGTGTCACAAGTTCAGTTCTCCCCAAAGCCGATTATGTGCAGGCTTCTATAACGTGCAGTTGCACCCGTGCGCGCGCACACACAGCCCTGTCTGGCGGTAACAACAACAAAAACTTGCAGCGTTAAAGCGTGGACTCAGCAGAGTGGGCCATTAGTGTCCCAGTCAGATGGAGGTTTCTTCCAGGGAAGTGGTGACAGTGGTGTTATGTGGGCCTGGCAGGACTGGGTCTTCCCCCTTCTTCTTGCCTTTAAACAAATGAAAATCAGGGCTGTGTACTGTACATACCTTGAAAAACTGTTTCTACACTCACACGTCACAGGGATCACCATTCATGATTCTGTGAAAAAAAACTCCAACATCTGTGAAGAAAATGAAATATCAACCAAAATACCCAGAGACTTATTATTTTACTAGGAGCCAGAGATCAAGATGAGAAGACCTGACCTTTCACAGAACATGAACACGCATACACACACGCATACACAAAAACGGCTAAAATATAGCCTGTAATTTGGCTGCCCATAAAAGGTAATGTGTTTGTAGTATCGTTGGCATTACTTTACTCTGCACATTGAGGCCTTGTTGGTTGCCAACTGGGTAGGCCCCCTTTGCTTTCTACGAATTATGAAAGACGTTCCCCAGAAGATGTAACAGATTTCTCCGTCCCTTATTGCTGAACACAGTGCATCATCGACACAGCGAGAAAAATCCATTAAATCGAATCACCTATTATTGTTCTGGCAAAGAGACGTCTTGATATTCATATTCTGAATTTTATATGCATAACATAAATGTATTTATAATTTAAAAAATTGTCAAGCCAGACCGGGGAAATGACACTGGTGGTTCTGTTCTCTAGTCTGGATATCGCTGATGACTGGTCAAGACACGCAACATTTCCATTCTGAACAGGCACATAGACAATATACAGTATTTGAGATAGATAGCCTATTGAATTATGTATGACATTATTCTATTTTAATTAATAGTGTCACAGAAAACTGTCTTGCAAGCCCCTTACAGCGAATGGCTGAAAGGTGCTGTACAGTGCAGGCCAGACTTTCTCAAAGATCTCAACTGTTGAGTCAAACCGCTGAAGTTTTATGCTGAGCTCCTCATGATCAGTTCTGCTGACCCGAAACTGAAACAAAACATGTAAAGCAGCGGCGAAGCCATTTAATACTGAAACATAGCGCATATTGTTCACGTTCAAAAGGAGTGAAATAAAATAGGCTACGTATGTAAAAGGTTTGTAATATTTTTATATCAAATACAGCAATTTTGATAGCACCCTCTGACCAAAAGGCCCAGTGTACTGAATTCTTGAGCCCTGAGAAGAGACAGATATGAAATATCAGTTTGTTTACGAAGTCAAATGTTGAAAATGTAAAACATATGGACTTTTGAAAGCTAATGCAACCCCTACAATCAGTGGCAAAGAAGGCTCGGTTTTATTTTTGTCCCAAGGTAAACACCCACTTAGATTTTTCAGATAATCACAAAGACTGCATGCGGCCTTTAAGACTACATTCAGAAGGAGCAAAACGTTTGCAACACGCTGCTTTTCCTCTTGCAAAAAAACATGTTGGTCATGTGACTTAGCCAGCGCTAGCAGCCTGGCAGCATCTGATGAGGAGGTTGTTCTTAAATGCTCTGAACTTTGTTCCCTGTTGAAAGAGAGTTGAGTGGAGAGGAGATGGGAGTGGTTGTGGCTGGGGCGCTTTTTGCCACACTCACGGCAGCCTGCCACGGCCTGCTGTTCTCCATGAAGACTACAGTAAAAACTGGTGAGAGGAGGAGGAGGGATGAGGAGGGAAAGTGGATGGATTTGTCATTACCTCATTGCAAGCTGCTTATGAAAGTGTTTACTAGTCTGAGCTGCTATGATGTGTCTCGCTCTCTCTCCCCCTCTCTCTCTCTATCTCTGTCTATCTCTCTCTGTCTCTCTCTGTCTCTCTCTCGTCAGCACCATTTCTCCTGGTTGGCTCCACCTCCCCTCACTCCTATAGACTTTTGTCTCCTTCTCTCTTTCAGACAGCTGTGTCTACCTAGCGCTTTTGCCACAGGAAATCCGTCGTTCCTTCTCCCAAAACTCTGACGGATTATTACAGTACATACAGCCCCGTAAAAAATTAAGAGTCCACTGCACCTTTTTCTTTCCTTTCCAAAAAAAGTTGAAAAGGAAGGTTTTGAGTGAGGAACAGAAGGGTTAAAATTAAGAGACCACTGCAAATTGAACGCTTCTGTTCCTCACTCAATACTTTCCTTTTCAACTTTTTTGGAAAAAGGTGCAGTGGGCTCTTAATTTTTTCCGGGGCTGTATATCCATGTCTTCCCCGTCCTTCTGGAACTTTCATATGGAGTGTGTGTGTGGTAGAAGAGCACAGCTGCCTTGTTGTTTAGGCCGGGCCCGGGGTTAACACAGTGATTTAACCATGCTGGGTCCTTCCCCTTAGGGAATCGCCTCCGTCCCCAAATAACCCCCTCGTACCGCACACACACGCACACTAATACACACAAACTAAAACACACACAAACATGCTGACTCTCATCCTTGTAGACGAAGGGGTCAGGACCTGCTGCTTGTGAACAACACTGCTGGTCCTCTGGAAAACCACAGGAGATGCACCATCTTTCCCCTTCCCTCCCCTGTCCCTGCCTTCCCCTTTTCCTTACTGCCCCCCCCCCCCCCACTCTTTTCTTCTCTATCCCGCTTTTGTCTTCCTGTTTTCCTCCCTCTCTCGATTCACTCCTCTTCCCTGAGTTTTCTGTGTTTGTCTTGTCACATGTTTCTGCCCTGTAACAGTGGTGGCTCTGCCACTGTGGTGGACTCACGAGAAGCGAAGACCACTTTGTGTTTCCCTTCCTGTCTGGGCTGGAGGCATTATCCTACAATGTCATTATCACCAGGAGGCCAGTGAAGACCACTCTCTGTTTCCCTTCCTGCCTGGGCTGGAGGCATTATCCTACAGTGTCATTATCACGAGGAGGCCAGTGAAGACCACTCTCTGTTTCCCTTCCTGCCTGGGCTGGAGGCATCTGGTGTTGTTTGCCATCTGAAGAAACGTGCTGAGCATCTGACAACACACACACCAAAAACAACCTCCCACCTGTTCAAACACATCATGCTCACACACACGCACCCGCACAGTCACACACAAGCACACAGTCGCGCACAAACACACAGTCACACGTGAATTGTCTTTTTAAGCGGGTATAATAAGAAGTAAGGACAGTTTAATCATAGTATGTTGAGAGGTAAAATAATTTGGTTTTATCCAGATAAAACCAAGACAAGATAACCATTCCAGGCAGTAATTTACTCACACAGTCTTTCAGCAGATGGAGACAGGAAGGAATCCTGGGATAAAGAATCAACAGTGACAAATGACAGACTAATTAGCTTCTGGAATCTGTCGATCATTTTTCCATCCGTTGCATGCAGTCCGCGGAGAGTTGGCTCAATGGATGTGAAAAACATACAGATGCAGAAGGGGATGGTTTTAGCCCCAGGCTATTATTGTTTTTCGTGTCTGTATCTGTCAATGGTAGCTTTCATTTGTTGAAAGTTTTTATTATTAACAGCTGAATTGACGTGTTTTTGGAGCAGTTGGGGGGCTTTGTCTGCCTGTGGTGTTTTAATGAGAGATCTCGTTGTGGTCTTCGAGACCAACTCTCCCAAAGGTCTTGCGGGTCTTTCTGTGTGCGTGTGTCTGTGGGTCTCCATAGGCCCGCAGGCTTTGTTGATCACTGATGGGCTCCTATATAACACCCCTCCGTCACCTCCCTCTGCAGGGAGTGACAAGCACCTCCATCCCCCTCCGAGGTGGAGCAAGGGAAAAGCCCCCCATCTCTGTTTGTCGGTCTGTAGCTCTCCCCTGGGAGAGTCTGTCAGCCTGCATATGTGTGTTCTTATTTTGTAAGTACGTCCACACTGTTTTGATCAGTATACGTATGCGTGTGTGTGTTCTTATTTTGTAAGTACGTCCTCACTGTTTTGATCAGTATACGTATGCGTGTGTGTGGTTTTTGTGTTTATCAGATCTGTGGTTATAGTTTCATCATCTTTCAGTACCTCAGAACCTGGCAGGCACGGCTGGTTCCAGGCATAAGAGACCGTAACGGTCTGACCATTAGGGGAGAGGGGGCCCCAAATAAAATGTTGCTTAGTGCCCCCAAAAGGCTGGAACCGGCACTGCTGGAGGGTCCAGGGTAACTGGGTCAGATAGTCCAGGGTAACTGGGCCAGATAGTCCAGGGTAACAGGGTCAGAGAGTCCAGGGTAACTGGGCCAGATAGTCCAGGGTAACAGGGTCAGAGGGTCCAGGGTAACTGGGCCAGATAGTCCAGGGTAACTGGGCCAGATAGTCCAGGGTAACTGGGTCAGAGATTCTGATCTATAGGCTTTGCATTAGAAGATTATTTTAGTGATAATCTCAGCAACTCTGAACAAACATTGTAGCCTTATTTGAATCCATCTAAAAAGGTATTTAAGCCTAATAAGAAGTGATTTCAGGCTCTTGTGCACTTGTAGAACCTGTAGCCAACTAGCAATGGGTTTTTTCCCTCTGTGACCAAACTACTTTTAGTTGATTGGAGTGAATATCAAATTGGGATCAGTTAATACAACAATCCTAATATTTCTTCATAATGAATCTGATGATTTACCATGGGGATGCCTGAAGCGACAAAGGATAGCTCAATTAGCTAGCTATGTCACGCTAGAAAAGGTTGTTTTGCTTTCACAACAAACGAGAAATTAAAATCCAACAAACTCTGCGTTCTGCCCTGGTAAAGGGGAGGGGAGCCCGCAGCGGTTATTACACCACCAATGGTTCTGTGCCTGGTGAACTCTGAGGCCTTCAGGGAGTCTACATTCTTCTCCTTCACCACCCGGAGCCCAACAGCGTCATTTTACTCCCTGTTCCTGCCCAGCCGCAGCCAGCGAGTAGCATGTCTGACCTCAAGACAGCCGCTGCTCTTTAACTGGCTCTGTTGGCCCTCATAATGGGCATGAATTCACTCTGTTATTGTTATCTGGGGTCAGGGGTCATGAGGGTGTGGGGGGGGGGTGAGCGCGTGGTCCTTCAAGCTATATGCCGCATAGGTCATTATGACTCGCTCAGACGCTGCCTTTGTTCGCCCCACCCACCCCCAGCTCCCCTCTCCCCTGCTCTCTCCCGCAACCCTCCCCCCTCCCTCCCTCACCTCCCCCCTCCCTCACCTCGTCACGATTGCTGTCTGCAGCCGGCTCCTGTGTTCCCCGTGCTCATTAGACGGAACAGGACCATCCGTTCAGTCAGAGGCCTTCACAACGCAGGAGACGGCACGAGAGACTACCGCACGTACGCACGCACATGCACACGCACACACGCACACACACACACGCCTCTACCTCCCATCCTACTGTACCAGGGGAATGCTTTGTTCACCCTCCTCAGGTGCTTTGTCATTAGCCGGGCCGGTGATCGTCCTTCTCCGGGCCCGGGGGCCAACCTATAGACCAGACAGTGGGGGGGAGCTCTGACTGGGTGCCAGGCTCTATACTGTGATGACATGCTGTGCAGACCTACAGGCAGAATCTGGGACAGTTGGACGTGAAGGCCCTCGGTGGCGCGACTGAGTGGCTGTGGGATGATTGTATCTACTGCAGTGGGAGGGGCTGTGTAGCCGCGGTGGTTGGAGGGTGTAGCGGTGTGGGGGCCGAGGCAGGGTGAAGGAGGGTACACTTCAGCCTGAGGGGAAGCATTTAACCCCCCCTTCCCTGTCCCTGAACGGCTGATCACCCATGTATACTGAGATCAGGATTCATGTGCATTAATCTATCTATCTCTCTCTCTCGCTCTCTCTCTCTCTCTCTCTCTCGCTCTCTCTCTCTCTCGCTCTCTCTCTCTCTAAATCTCTCTCGCTCTCTTTTTGTCTTGCTTTCTTTCCCCTCCATCCTTCCTGACCCTTAACATTCCATGTGCTCTCGCTGGCTCTTTATTCTCTTGGGTTTCTGTGGTACTTGTGATGATGTCATCGCCTACTTCCTGCCCACAGAACAGACACGGCCTTCACAACATTCACTCTTCAGGGGAAGATGTATTATCACATTTTCATTAATGCGCGCTCTCACGTAGTGACTCGAGATTATTTTCCTTTTAGTCTGTAAATGCATCTTTAATTCTGCGGAACTTTCGAACTGTGTTAGTTTGTCTTTAACTCTCTTAGTTTTGTGTTTAACTGTCTTAGTCTGTCATTAACTGTATTAGTTGGCCTTTAAACTTATTAGTCTGATATCACGTCACAGTCCTGCCTGTCCCCCTGCAACAGCAGTCTGGTCTAGTGGGATTAATCAGTGGAATTTGTATTTTCTGTTTTTCTTTCTTGATCTCTCTGTGCGTCCCCTCTCTCCCTCAGAGTTGGAATATTTGGGTCAAAGAGCACAGTTGGCTTGTGTGGTGCCTTGGCCCAATTTTCCGTGGTTTCTGTGGCGTAGAGGCTGTAAAGAAACACAGAAAGAAAATCCATCCAGAGAGACGGGTGAATGGCAAGAGACTGAAACACACACACAGAAAAATAGACAGCTAGAGAGAGAACTATATAGGCCAGAGAAAAAGAACAACATATGGGTTAGCAGGCAGTCACGTGTTCTATATATAGCCTAGCCTTGCACCAGACAGACAAACTCAGGCTACTATACCTCAGTGTGGCTGTACTGCCTAATCTCTCGTCTAGTCAGCGCTTTATAATAACTACAAATAATGAAGCATTTGTAAATGGCTCATAGTTTGTTAATCCTCCCTTAGTACTACTCCCACTTTTGTAAATGTTAATAACCTTGTCATCCACTCACAAACAACTTGTGAAGTGTATTGAGGTTTTTAAAAGATCTCCCCATAAACCATCTACTAATAGAGTGTGAGGCCTCAAAGACAATTGTGGGCTATTTATACTTCATGTTTGCCCAGTGTGACAAAAAGGTGATTAGTATACACTTGAATGTTCCCTCAGAACGATCCGTTGGACATATCAACAGACAATGTCTTACGATACAGAGAATGTTGAAGAAAACGCATTAAAAAGTCTAACGCAAATGAGTTACACTGTTGTAACTGTGCGATGTGGCACTATGCAGAATAAAAGGAAAATGCTCTAAACCTCTAAGATTCTAAAGTCGGGGGCTTTTTTAAACCACTGTGGATTGCACTCACAAATGATGATTGTTCTTTGGTGTGCTGTGTGATTGTGTTCTGGCCGTGTAAGTGTTAGATGTGGGGAGTTTCAGTTTCTGAAGCCTTTATACAGACTACGTAGCCCACACTTTGTGACGAGGCTACACAAGGCTTCACTAATGGTTTATAAGGACCTTTATTAAACTTAATGATTTATAACGTATCAATAAGTGATTTACCATCCCTAAACATGCTTTCTTGGCTTAGTTATTTTTAAGGGTTGCATCCCAAATCGTTCACTACATTGGAGGCTGCGTGTGGACCAGGACAGGGCACTGTTTAGGGGAGAGTGTTCCATTTGAAGTGCGCTGTGGGTAGATTAGTACATAAATAAGGTGATCCAGTGTTGGAGTAGAATCACTGTTGGACTCTACAGCCTCACCATGCCTGTCCTGCTTTCTGCACAGAGCCGTCTACAGCTGGGTGTGTTGACTGTGTGTGTATGCGTGTGTTAACTGTATCAGTATTGTGTGTGTGTGTGTGTGCCTGGAAGCGCATGCTCGAGGGGTTCGAGGGCGGGAAGCCGGAGGACCTGGCTGGCTGACAGCGTTTCTGTGTGTGGTGGTCGGGCCTCCTGCTGATCCGAAGCAAACCTTCAGGTCTGAGCCCCAGTGGTGCTGAGAGGCAGTGGGCTTCCTGTGTGGAGAGCAGCCCAACACCACTACACACACACACACACACACACACACACACACACACCCCAGACTAGGAGGACACCGACAGACCAGTCAGGGGAGCGGAGAGGTACAAGTTCTGAACATAGAACATGCGTGTGTTCACGTGAAGGGACAGAGAGCACTGAGAAGAGGCAGTGATTGGCCGAGAGGGGCGGGAAGGCGGGGCCTGGTTTGGTTTTAATCGTGTGGGTTCAAAGGTAATGAGTTGATTCATCTTTTAGTGAACGGACCTGACAGAGGTGGGACACGCCAGATCAGAACTTTAATAATACAGCCCCTGGGTGTCAGACCGTAGACACACAAACAGACACGGCTGCTTTTCCGTCCTAGCGGGGACATACATCCTAGAAATCCATTTTCACAGACATGGGTCACACACACAGTGATTAGTTATTCCACTACTAAAACAGCGATTTGTACGTTTGCGTAATCTCTCAGTTGTCCTCTCTTGGAAAAGGAAATGTACTCATGTTAATTCTTTGATTAGATTTCCCAGCCAGAGTATAAATGACGCATTACCATGGCATTAATCGCTCTAGACTGCAGTCATTTCATTGAGGAGGAAAGGGCTTAACATACTTACGGTGAGTTTCTTTGGGACATCATTAAAGCAGGATTTCTGCCCGCTAGTTGTAAATGTGGCGCTATGGAGAAAAAACTGATCCCAGTTGTACTGTACTTTAGTGAACCTGTCACCAAAAACACTCGCTTTCAAACTTGGAATTTCATTGCTGTCTGAAGTATGAAAGGGATTCGACACAAATAAACAACATATAACAAACAACCAATAACATATTCAGCCTGTGAGATTTCTGTTTTTTCTTTTAGTTATTCACCAAAGTCCTATATGTATGATTAACAGCAGTTACAGAACCCCCCCCCCCTCTCTTACAAAGTGTGTTTAAATGTAATAGTGGCACTGAGGCTCACATTTCAGCCAGCCATGAATACACACGTCAGGGATGTTGGGAGAAAGACTGGGAGGCCTAAAAGATGCCTTGCTACTCTGGGATTTGCATAGTCTTTATGGCTGGTCGACGGGACCACGTGTGTCTGTGTGTGTGTGAGTGAGCGCATGTGTGTGTTCCTGTTGTGTGTACGTGTGTGTTTACGTGTGTGTGATATTGTTCCTTGGGGACAGGGAAGCATAGGAACAGACTGATGATATTGTTGAGTTGTGACACCTAAACCACACACACACACAAACACGCACATTGTGTGCTTATACATTCCGTGTCAGCTCAGTTGGGCTGTATGTCATTTTGTGGTGTGCTAGCTAGCCAGGAGTCTTCCAGTAGGAATGACCCTTGACAGGATGTTTTGAGACTTACATTATTGGACATGAAAGATATTTAAGTCAAACCTCCTGTGACATAAGATTCACTTCTATTCTGAGGTTTATGTGTGGGCTGGGAAAGTGTTCGGTCCACTACGTGCAGCACAGATCATTACACTTCTGTAAACACTAGTGTGTAAGTACACACACAAACACACACACACACACACACACACAAACGCATTCTTGAGACTCAGCCAAACACTCTCTATAAATTAAAGGAAAAGATCTGATGTGGAAATCACACAGTAACTTCTAGTTTAAAACATGGCCAATGTTTCTTCTGGGCGACTCAGAATGCACCACTGTCTTTGTCTCCCCCTCTCTCTCTCTCTCTCTCTCTCTCACCTGTTTGTCTGTCTGTCTGCATTTCTCCGTCGTTCTGTGTCTCACTCTCCCTTTCACTCTCCCAATCACTATCTCTGTCTCTTTTCATTTTCCATGGTCTCCTGTGAGATGAACGCATGGTTTTATCTGGAGCACACATCTCTGCCACTCTCTAGAGAGAAAAAATGTGTGTGTGTGTGTGTGTGTGCGTGCGTGCGTGCCCCACTGTCACTAGTATCCCCGGGATCAGGGTTTGTGTGTGTGTGTGTGTGTGTGTGCGCGAACAGTGTCTTTGGAGTAGAGAGAGGCAGGGAATTGTGGATTGGAGGGTGCTTAGCATTTAGCCTGCCAGGCACGAGGTGTCAGGTTTCTAGTTCATTATTCAGGAGGAAATGAGCGTCACAGCCCAGTGACTGTAATAAACGATGAGCCATCCCGCGGGGGCGCCCCCTCTTCCCCATTAATACAGCCCCCTACTCTGCTCCCCTGTCCATTTTACTACCAGCTCAAAACAGACGCCACAGAGAGGGAAAACAACTGACTCTCAGAGTTCAAGGGGAGGAGGGAAGGAAGCTGTGCTCCCTCAGCAGAGTTTTGGGGGAATTCCAGGCAGATGGTTCTTTTGCCTGATTGGTCTGGTGAAGTTTCCACATATTACTACTGTGTTTAAGTAGGATGGGATGAAGGACATTTATTTGTTTTATGTAATTTCCTAAGAATTGTGTGTGTGTGAAGTGTGTGTACTACAACAAACCTGGAATGTCTGTTGCATATCAAATTTCCCACGTAATGTCTTTATCTACGATGTGACATTTTTGTTTGTTCTTGATTAAAACCTGTTTTCTAACTGTGATGATTAGTTGGCAGAACTACTTTAGTAAGGTTCACTGTTGAAACATTGTCAAAATGAATCCAAATATTAATTATTGAGTTAGCAGTCATTTTAGAGTATGTGCTTTGAATGAAGGTTAAAATATTCTCTGGGAAGAGACCTTTTATTTGCTGAGGACATACGCAGTACCATAAACTACTGCTCGCATACCATCAAACTTTATCATCTCTCTCACTCTGTCTGTTTGGGATTCCTGAGGTAAAAACTCACCTCATCACCCATAAATATTGTGTCGCCCACAAAAGATTCAGAAACAGGGCATTGAAACAGTTCATTGAAACAGTTCATTGAAACGGCATTGAAACAGTTCACTGAAACAGGGCATTGAAACAGGGCATTGAAACAGTTCATTGAAACAGTTCATTGAAACAGTTCACTGAAACAGTTCATTGAAACAGTTCATTGAAACAGCATTGAAACAGTTCACTGAAACAGGGCATTGAAAAGTTCATTGAAACAGGGCATTGAAATGTTCATTGAAACAGGGCGTATGAAACAGTTCACTGAAACAGGGCGTATGAAACAGTTCACTGAAACAGGGCATTGGCCAACGACAGCTGTCAAGATAAATCTTCTGTAATTCAGTCCATCAGTTCTTTTACACCCGGCATTGTTGTTACAAACTTGAAACATCACTGGCTTGGACAGGTGGCCGAGTATGAATGAGGGGGATGAGCTGGGTCTGGGGGATGAGTAGAATGTGGTGGATGAGCAGGGTTTGGGCGATGAGGGGATGATCAGGGTGTGGTGGATGAGCTGGGTGTGGTGGATGAGCATGGTGTGGGAGATGAGGGGATGAGCAGGGTGTGGTGGATGAGCAGGGTGCGGGAGATGAGGGGATGAGCAGGGTGTGGTGGATGAGCAGGGTGTGGGAGGTGGGGGATGAGGGGGACGAGCAGGGTGTGGTGGATGAGCAGGGTGTGGTGAATGAGGGGATGAGCAGGGTGTGGTGGATGAGCAGGGTGTGGGAGATGAGGGGATGAGCAGGGTGTGGGGGATGAGCAGGTTGTGGTGGATGAGCAGGGTGTGGGAGATGAGGGGACAAGCATGGTGTGGGGGATGAGGGTGGCGCGAAGGGTGTTGGTTGCCAGATGATTCCTCAAGAGGCTGGTTAATTGTTTTGCAACAAAACCCCTGTGTGGTTGGCTAAGACTGTTGACGACATCAGTAGTTTTGCAAAGTTACCACCTGTTGTCCGTCAAATATACTGATACCATTGTTGGTTAGCTAGTTATTTCATTTTATACCTCAGAACAAGACAAGGTTTCACTAACAAGTTAGAACCAGCTGAAATGAGACGCCAACAATTCTCCCCGTCCCAGCTCCTTGTCATTGTTGCCTTAGCTGTCCGACCGTTTAGTGTACTCAGCCTTCTGACCCCTCCATGCGCACAAATCATCTTCATGACATAGTCAGCAAACCGGTCTATAGGGTCATTAAAGACAAAGGAACAGATGTCTGGGTGTGAGGGGGAACCGTGTCAGTCTTTCTTTCTCTCTCGCTCTCTCGCTCTTTCCCTTCTCTCTCTCTCTCCTCAGATTGCCTTTCTCTCACCACTTCTTTGTTGCCACTTAAGCCATTTGTCTTTCTGAGTTTGGTCAGTCAGCCACAGGAATGGCTAGCACGCCTGTCTGCCTGCCTGTCTGCCTGCCTGTCTGTCTGTCTGGTGCAGTACAGTCAGCAGACAAAAGACAGACGGCTTCTTTCTAGTTGACATCCTTCTCCCATGTACCCTCCTGCTGGTAAACCCTTACTGGTCCTTCATTGATCCAGCTGAGGCCAGAAACAAGGAAATGATCAGAAGATGTTTTGGCAGAGCCTCCATGTCAACAACACATGCTAGTTACAGTACAAGGCTGGCTAGCTAACACACCTCTCAAAACAGTAAAGGGCCCGGAAGCTACTTTAAGCCCTGCTCTACCTTCAGAGAAAAATCTTTTTAATCTCTCTCCCACCCTCTGTCTCCACTCTCCCACCCTCTCTCTCCCCTTCCCCACCTCCTCCTCGGTCTCCTCGCTTCCATCTCCTCCCCTCTTCTTAATTTAAATGAACAAGGTGTAAGCACTGAAGGATCAGTATGAAGTGTCCTATCATACAGTTGCTCATATTCTGTAGAAGTTTAACTTGTATGTTCATGAGTCTTCATCGTATTAGTACAGTAACATCCATACCATATTAAACCAGGCTATTTCATCCGCTTGGCAGTCACTCATAGTCTACGCTGTCATGTGCATCATGTTAACCCTGTCATCCCTCCTTCTCATCCATCTCATCCCCTAATCCTCTCCTCAGCCTTCCCATTGCTTGTATTACCTATCTATGTATATGATAACCACTGGAGTGTGTGTCTGTGTCTGTGCGTCTGTGCGTGCGTGCTTGTGCGTCAAAGCATGCTCCAGTTCTTCTGGCATGATCAGGCTGCTAATGACCAATGTGATTTGAGGCTGTTCTTCTGTTCTCTCTCTCTCGCTCTCTGTGAACGTGTGTGGCTGTACGTGCCTGTAATAATGTATTTTCACCAAATCTACAATATATCGTCCATGTAAAGAGATGAGGGATCGCAATTATGAGCTGTCAAGTGAGAAGCAGGCATTTTTTATGTATTTACACACACACACACACACACACACACACACAAACACACGTACTCCAAGGTGAACAGAGAGCTGGGGATCTAGAAAAGCAGAGGCTGGGTAGTTCCCTGTGACATCTGGGGAACCCGAATCAGTGATTTATTTGTAATCCAGTAATGACATCATATTAACTGTCATCGGGATAATAAATCTGGATCTGCTTAATTGATCCTGAGGTACTTTCCATCAACCTCCATGCGCCCTCTACCTTAAGGGATTCCCTGTTTCTCTCCATCTAACTCTGGCTCTTTTTTTAAACCACTCCCCTGTTAGCCCTCAGAACTAAGTCCTATCCCTTCACCGCAGTGGGCTCACAGTCCAAGCGGACCTGAGTTTGTTGTCTGGGAGGGGGGGAGGGGGGGGGGGTTGGGGTGTTTGCACAGCCAGGCAGATTAAGACATTCCTATGCCTATTAAAAGAGACAAATACCTACCGGGCTGACCGCTGTCTCACAGTCACACGGGCCAAGTTTGAGGCCGGCACGATGAATGGTGCCGGAGATGCGAAGCCGACACACAGCCTCAGTGTCTGTCACCCGTGTCAAGCCCGTTCCTAGCGTCTGTTGGTTCTGCTCTTACAGGAAGTCTGAGGAGGAAGTGGATATGGACAAGGTGACGGCCGCCATGGTTCTGACGAGCCTGTCCACCAGCCCGCTGGTTAGGAGTCCACCCGTCAAAGGCACTGGTGAGTTCAACTCAAACGCTTTCTTTCTTTACTCATCTTCTTTTTATAAAGGTTATCACCTTGCCATTGAGAGTCTCTCTTACAAAGGGGATTTAAGGTGCACGACGGAAACAACTCTCACTGAGTGGTGGTCGTGACAGCAACTATCTGTACGTGTCGCTTTTGCTGCGCACCGAACGAACTGACAGAGGAACTGTACCATTTCCTGTTTGCTATACATCTCCCTTGGCTGAGGTCAGGTCACGGTGAGGTTGTAGACCAGCCGGAGAGAGCTCTGCTGTAGTGTACATTATATGGGTACTGCATCACAAGGCCCCCAAGCTAAGTCCCTGGGGGTGAAAACCTGGACCTGAGGTGTTGTTTGTCTACTGCGTACAGTCAAAGTCTGTGTCACTGGATGGCAACACAGTGTCTGTCATTGGGGTCAATGAAACATACACAGTTGTTGCTCCAAATTTTTTTTGTAATTTATACAAATGCATTTGTGTTTCTTGTATGACATTGTCTGTGCCCCCCCCCTTCCTCCAGAGGGTCTGAATGGATGGTGGAAGGACAGCGGCGGGGGCTGCTTCACCCCCTCCAGTTACAGCAGTAGTGGTTACTGGAGCTGGAGCGGCCCCAGTGACCAGTCCAACCCGTCCACACCCTCCCCGCCCCTCTCAGCGGACAGCTTCAAGCCCTTCCGCACGCCCGGCGCCAACGGCCCCGCCCCCGACGACGCCATCGACGACCAGGACGGCAGCAGCCTGCTCTTCGACGAGCCCATCCCGCGCAAGCGCAAGGTGGGCGGCCCCCCCGGATTTAACAGAAAACACAGTTCCTCGTACAGGCAGTCGGGCCCCCCGGATTTAACAGAGATGACAGGAATTAGCTCGACAATGTCACCGTTGATTGTGGTCTTTTTCCGAGGAACCGCGCAAACATTTCATTTCGATCTGGGTTTTTTTTTTTTTTTTTTCGGTTCATTTGGAAATGGTACTGAATTGATTTAGATGCTAGCTAGCTACTGTAACTCCTGTGTTCCACTGACCTCCATGACACTGGGCGGTGACGTGCTGACCAAGGTAGTGTTGGAGACGACGCGCGTCAGGTCGCCACACACAGTGGCCGGACGTCATTGTCACAGGAACGCGATGAGGTAAAAGGCCAGCGGAGGAACCACACGACTTAAGGGGGCGAAAACGGGATGATGCAACACGTCATCCCCACTTACAGCAGCCGAAATGCTTGCCCCCGCCCAGTGTTTCATCTCTCCATTATTCACGCTGTTGACAGCCGCCGTTCTGCCGTCAAATGAATAGATAGTCGCTGCTTTATCTGTCCGACTCAAGCCCTCATCCCTGTTATATGAGAGAGCATAAATTCCATGCAGGCTAGGCGAGGGCTAAGACTCTGTTTTGTGGTGTTTAGCTGTCAATGCGCACACTTCTGCCTCTCAACATGCTAAACACACACACACATGCCCATGAGTCTCTAGCCATTTGTCCTGCTTAATTACTGTACAGCCACACATAGTCCCACCTGGCATTGGAATGAAGGAATTTAAATATCATCACCGGCAAACATGAAGGGGAAGCAGCCGGCCTTTTGTCCCATCAGATCAATAGGATCTCTCAGCTGAGACGCGCCTGGCACCGCTCATCTCTTAATGGGATAGGGATTCTAAATGAGAAGATGGATGGGGGGGGGTAAAGGAAGTGTACAGAGAGATGAAGACGGACAAAGAGAGAGAACGGTTGAGGGGAGATATACAGAGAAAGAGATGAGGACTGGAGGAGTTTACATCTGGGTCGTCCCACAAATAGATTCAGTTGTATCCCTTTGAAATTTTTACTAGAAAGTATGGACTAGCATTTTAGAAGCCTATTACTTTAAATGTAGTTAGTTCACTATATCTGTGTAATATGAATAAAGACATACTCAAGTGCATAAAATTGACATTTTTACTACTTCTACTTCTAGGAATAGTTTAACCCACTCAACCACAAAGTCTTTTCTCATCATTGTAAAGCTCTAGCTTCAAATAATGCCAATTTATTTTTGATTTGACATTATTTCAATAAATTATCTTTTCATTGACATGCACCAGAACCAAGTTAGTTTGAAAGTGCTAGTGTAGTTTTTAAAGTGTAAAATCGTTTTTAAAATAAACATCTGACATAATATTGTTCTGTAGTGAAACACTTCAACTAGTTCTGGCCATTTTATGGTGGAGCAACTGAATAATAAGTCAACCCTATTACCCATAGATACTTAAGCTGTGGCCATTTGTATAGTCCCTATAAAATCAGTTTATGTTTAGAGCGATTCCGTTACATTTTTTTTGTAAATTCAGTGATATCCAATTAATTTTTTTGTGATTCCGTTCTTAATATCACACCTCCATATAAACACCCAAGGCAATAGTGGCGCGCGGGGCCGTTTTTTTCTTCATCCACACAGGCTCGTAATTCCAAATATGCCATCCGCAACCAGACAGATTTTATAGATGAAATTAAATAGTGAGGCTCGCACCCGACACTAAACCAGTAAATATAGAAATTGCTGCAGTAACATGTAGTTTGCGTAGCGTTGTTTGATCATGGGTTTGAGTGACGAAGGCGCGGGCTGGAAGCTGAAATGAATAATATGGCCTAGTTCACTCACAGGTTATTGCAAAAATGTTAGGCTTATCAATGTTTTTCAACATTCAGTCTGGCCGCAACCCTTACGCCCTTAATCTAAACAATGTTTATTTATTTATTTTTTACCTTAAACATGCCTGCACAGTGGATATTACCTACCGCCTCTCTACTGTGCATGTAGACCTGTTCGAGCGAGCTCTCGGTTTCTGACAGCGCGCTTCTGTGCCTTCAGTGCGTGAGCATATTTTGTGTGGAATGAGCTTCTGCAAACACTGCAACGAAATAATACACCTAAACATAAACTCGGTTAATGTAGATTGAATAGCGAGGGCGAATCGGCGTTTTTCACGCCGATAAGTTCCACGTAGTGTTCCACGTGACTCTGAGCGACACAACTGCAAGCAGATACCCAGTGTTCTTTCAGAATCGGTGCACTTTTAGAGTTTACAAAATATGGTGTTAATTATTATTAATATTACGGGACTGTATTGGAATTATATTTTCTTATGACAAGATATTTAAAAACATATATTTTGTTGAATTCCCTGTTTATGTTCCGTAATTCCGTACGCGTTCCCCTCAGCGTGGAAATTATAGGGCCCTAATGTGGAGGTCCTTTGGAGGCTGGCTTCACCCGGATTGCAAGTCTGATTCCAACACTGGGCAGAAGTACAAAAACGTATTCACTCAGTACTGCATGTCGCGATGATAAATGTAATACTATAAATTTTTTTACTTTAAAAAATTTTTTTTGAATCAACCATTACCCTGTCACAACCAGATTTACAGCTGAAGATATTCTTTTATTTTTCATTTTTTAAATCCAAATTAGAAAACACATTTCTTTGAATTAAGTAAAACATGTGTCCTTTCACATAATGTGAAAAAGTGAATGTTTAATTTGATTTTATTGAAAGTAATACATTCAGCTTGATTACATTTATTAAAATATCTCATTCGTGTTTTTTTCAGTTGTCAAGTCTCAAACTCTCAATATTGGCTTTAGGGACAAGTCAGCCTTTTTCAAGGTCCCCCATCTTTTCAAAACAGGTCCCCCAAGCCAACTAATGGTGCCGGGTTGCAAATGAAATCCTCACCCACGCCAACCTGAGCCTAGGGCTGCTTGTCTTCCTCCTCTGAGCCAAACATGATGCCGCCTGCTTTCCAGCCTATTTTAATTAACTGTGTGCAGCCTTCATGGAGTACTGCACCGGGATTTTGTTACCTCAGAACCAACACACACACACATTCAAAAGCAGTGGATAGCGACTAATGCTTGATAGGATTAAATTGGGATTTATTAGTCTTAGTTTGGTCATCGCCATTTAATAAAATAAGAATGAAGTCTTCTAAGAGTATACTTATTTAAAATGCTTAAGCTGCATATGTGTGCAATAGTGCAATAGTCTAATACATAGTTATCCATCATTTTAGGTGTGTCTGACCTTAATTGTTTGCTACAAAGACGATTTCTCAGCTGTGGTGAGATGGATAATTAGCTTCGTAATTGTTCTCATAATATTGTCTAATGAACAAAGTAGAGGTGAGCTACGTTAATGTACAATCTCATTGGTTAATATCATTACGGGTGGGTTTTAAGGATGAATGTGTGCATGTTTTTCACCTTCTTTAAACTGGCTCCATAGAAGTTTGCACAGAAAGATGATGTGATCTCTGCTAGACTCTTTAGTTCTGGTAACTGGGTGAGCTCAGTTTGGATGAAAGTTAGAAAAGGGTAAAATCCCTAGATGTCCTGTTTAGCATTTAGACCTAGTGTTTGTTGCAGTAGGAAGCCTAATTGATAAGCTGAGGTTTTGGTTCAAAGTCGTTAGTCATTTGTGAGTCCTTGCCTCCTGAATGGTGCTGTTATTTCAGATTGTTTTTCAGACCAGACATATTTGCTGAACATCCTTCAATAAATCAGGCAGTAAATTATGGACTATTTTACAGTTATGGGACCTCATCCTTTTTACTCTTGGTGTGCTACTTTTTTTTTATCTACTGATTTGACATTGTGGGGCAAATAGTTGTATGCTCCGAAGAAAGTTGGATTGACTCAATCGTTTATGACGCTAGCCAGCTTCATAAAATGTTCAGTAAAATATTGAATTAGCCCCCTTCCTCAAATGAAGGGGATGATGACTAAATCTCCAAGAGGGTGAGAGTCTGATTTCATTGGTCCTCAAGTCAAAAACTCTGTGCAGTTGACCATGCCCGGAGCACAAAGTTAATTAAAGAGAGTCTGATGAACGAACAGCATTGCCTTTGGCTAAGGAGATGAGCCCCATCCGTACGGTGTGCTACAAAACAAGGGCAGTAGATGGCCTTGTGGTTAAGAGCGCTGGTCCGAATCCCAGAGCTGACAAGGTGAAACATCTGTTGTTCTTCCCCGGAGCAAGACACTTACTCCCAATTAGCCCCGAAATTACTCTGAATCAGAAAATAAAAAAAAGGTTGTGGGTTAACTTAACCTGTTAACCTGTTATCTTTTAGCCAGGTAAATCACAATAGCAACCTATCTGTAAAAAGGAACCTGCTCAACATTTACCCTTAATTAAACAATGTTGAATGTAATGACTTTGTTACAAGGACTGAGTTGTGGGGCAAATAGGTGCACATGACATCCATAATATAGGACTCTGATGAGGGAGCAGAACATTAAGATACTGGTCTTCTCATAAAGCTTTCAACTGGAGACACACACACACACACACACACAAACTATCTGAAAGGCTGTTGCTTGGAAGTAATTGCTCTCGTAGGGCCGTGCTGTAATTAGAGGACAGATTGTGTGAGAAATGGCACAGTGTGTGTGTGTGTGTACATATGTGTGAAAAATAACACTGCAGATTGCAGGACTCTTGAAGGAATCCTTGTAGAGCGTCGCTCTCCTCTTTCCACCCTCCTCTTTCACAATCCACCAGCCTTTACACTGACTCAGTGAGACAGACAGCTGGTCAGGTCAGTGAGTCAGTCATACAGCCAGGTCAGTCAGTGAGTGAGTTAGCCAGCCAGCCAGCCAGGTCAGTCAGTGAGTCAGACAGCCAGCCAGGTCAGTCAGTGAGTCAGACAGCCAGCCAGGTTAGTCAGTGAGTGAGTCAGACAGCCAGGTCAGTGAGGGAGTCAGCCAGCCAGCCAGGTCAGTCAGTGAGTCAGACAGCCAGCCAGGTCAGTCAGTGAGTGAATTGATGATGTGCCTGATGTTAAACAGGTCTTCTCTCCCTTCTGACATACAGAACTCAATGAAGGTAATGTTCAAATGTCTGTGGAAGAACTGCGGGAAGGTTCTGAGCACGGCTGCCGGGATCCAGAGGCACATCCGGACCATCCACCTGGGGTAACACACTGTTATATATATACACATCCGGACCATCCACTTGGGGTAACACACTGTTATATATATACATCTGGACCATCCACCTGGGGTAACACACTGTTATATATACACATCCGGACCATTCACCTGGAGTAACACACTGTTATATATACACATCCAGACCATTCACCTGGGGTAACACACTGTTATATATACACATCCGGACCATTCACCTGGGGTAACACACTGTTATATATACACATCCAGACCATTCACCTGGGGTAACACACTGTTATATATACACATCCGGACCATTCACCTGGGGTAACACACTGTTATATATACACATCCGGACCATTCACCTGGAGTAACACACTGTTATATATACACATCCAGACCATTCACCTGGGGTAACACACTGTTATATATACACATCCGGACCATTCACCTGGGGTAACACACTGTTATATATACACATCCGGACCATTCACCTGGGGTAACACACTGTTATATATACACATCCGGACCATTCACCTGGGGTAACACACTGTTATATATACACATCCGGACCATTCACCTGGAGTAACACACTGTTATATATACACATCCAGACCATTCACCTGGGGTAGCACACTGTTATATATACACATCCGGACCATTCACCTGGGGTAACACACTGTTATATATACACATCCAGACCATTCACCTGGGGTAACACACTGTTATATATACACATCCGGACCATTCACCTGGGGTAACACACTGTTATATATACACATCCGGACCATTCACCTGGAGTAACACACTGTTATATATACACATCCAGACCATTCACCTGGGGTAAGACACTGTTATATATACACATCCGGACCATTCACCTGGGGTAACACACTGTTATATATACACATCCGGACCATTCACCTGGGGTAACACACTGTTATATATACACATCCAGACCATTCACCTGGGGTAACACACTGTTATATATACACATCCGGACCATTCACCTGGGGTAACACACTGTTATATATACACATCCGGACCATTCACCTGGGGTAACACACTGTTATATATACACATCCGGACCATTCACCTGGGGTAAACACCACCACCTTGTGCCAGTTAATCAACTAACAAGTGCAGCCAGTTAGAAGAAATGAAGGGTTCATATCACAATGGAAATTTAGGGGTTTTTGTTAAAACTGGAACCTTTTATTTATTATTTCCCTTTGCATTTTAAACAGATAGAAAATATTAAATTTCTATCATTTAAAGACCCCACTAGCATTTAATATTAAATATTAAAGACCCCACTAGCTTTGTATTTAGGGGGGCTCATGTCTCATCCGTGCCCCCACCCACCCCCAAGTTGAACCTCACAACAGAGACACAATGCCGGACTGGACCTTCTCTGACAGAACAGAGGGGTTTCTGACGATTGAATGCCGGGCCTGCCACCAGAAACCCCCCGGTCTGTGCTGAGGATGAGGGTGACCGAAGCCAGCCCCGCCCGGTCGATCCATGACGGAGCTGACTTTGGTTTCTCTGTCAGCCACTGAATGGATATGATCGGATTGGGGCGGGGCGACTGTCATTTCCCTGCGATGAAAGCAGGCCTCATCTAATTCAGCAGCAGGCTGATGTCGGGCCATCATTTGAACCCCCTCCTGTCCCTCAGGCGAAACTGGGACTCTGACTGCAGTGACGGAGAGGAGGACTTCTACTACTCTGAGATCAAGCTGAACACCGATTCCGTGGCCGACGGCTTGAGCAGCCTCTCCCCTGTCTCCCCCTCTGTGCTCTCCCCTGTCGCCCCCCCCCCACGATCACCACCGACGACCCCCGGCAGAAGGCGGAAACAGGACCAATGGGAACAAAGAGAACCACAGCCACGCCCACTCCAACACCACGCCCCTCAGTCGCTCTGCGCCCAGTGCCCTCTACCTCATCCACTCTGACCACGCCTACCAGGTGAGAGACACGCCCACAAAAACAACGTAATCCCAGACATTCCCGTGAATGCTCTGGATTATGCCAGTGTAATCAAGGAGGGATGTTAAGTCATTTCGAAATCCAGTTTTCAACCACTGGTTTGGAGTATTTACTAAAGACCGTGCACGTACATGAACTGAGTGCTTGGTTGTTATTCACATAGTTCATTCACTGACAGATTGATTTATCTGACTGACCAGTCGACTGGTTCTTTGGTGAATTGATTGATTTGTTAATTGACTGTGTGTGATGTACGTGAGCCTCCTGGGCGCCGATTGTCTGAGGTGTGTGACTGACCCATACTCCTCTTTCCCCATCATAGGCAACGGCTCCAGTCACCATCCCCTCCAACGGGTCCGCCTCTGGGTCCGCCTCTGGGTCCGCCTCAGGGTCCGCCTCTGGGTCCGCCTCTGCGTCCGCCTCTGGGTCCGCCTCCTTCACCCCCAGCAGCAACAGCAACTTCAGCATCTCCTGGCAGTCGCCGCCTGTCACCTTCACCGGCAACGCTGTGAGTGGAAACCCAAAATAAACACACACACACATACACACACACACACACGCACAAAACAATACAACCCCACGCAATGTCTGCCTGTCTGTGCAATGTCTGCCTGTCAGGAATACCTGAGGTTTTCTGTTGTTTTCTGTCTGAATCGACATTCCTGTTTACTGTCTGCATGTGTGTGTTGTTTCTGCTGCTCCCAGGCATCGCCCACACAGAGTCAGACACAGAGCTGTGGGGAGCAGCGCTCCCAGACCTTAGCCGTCCTCTCCTCCCCTCCCAGAGCCTCTGGCTCACTCAGGTACTGACCACATCCGTTAGCTGACCACCTCCTGAAGTCAGAGCACACCCATGGTGACTTCATGCCTGGAGACAGTGACCCTGGTCCCTTTTTTGCCGTTGCTTTCGCCCCTGTTAATTCTGGATTCATTGTAATGCGTGGTTATTTTCTCTGGCGTTGTAAAACCTGGTGCTGACCAGCTCATGTATCCTCCTATGTCCCTCCTCAGCCGCAAGTCCCGTGGGGAGGGCAGGAAGTGCCGTAAAGTGTACGGGATGGAGAACAGGGACATGTGGTGCACGGCCTGCCGGTGGAAGAAAGCCTGCCAGAGATTTACCGACTGATTTTACCAACCTGACGCTTGGCCGAGCGAGCGTCGAGGAGGTCTGCCGTGGAAAAAGGTGGGGGTGTTGTTTCCGTCATGCGCGTGTGCGTTAACGCCACCCCAGAACCAACATTCGCACCGCTCTACGGTCCTGGGTCCGCCCCGTGCTGACACAGGCTGTGTCCTGAGTGTGTCCTGGACCCCCAACCGTCCTGGGAAGCAAGAGCCGCTGCCTTTCCCTGTGTTGATTTGGTTGTCTCTACTCTTTCCCGTTTTCCGGTTCTTTTCTGTTTGGTAAAGCGTCTCTGTGATTTTAACGGGTCCGGGGGTGAGGGGATCAGAGACCTTTCTCTTTTTTATGAGGAGAATGGGCCGCCTGGGGAGAACACTGTGGTGAAATGAGAGGAGGAGAAATGTCCTTGTTTATTCCATGTGGACTCCTCTCTCCCCCTTTTCTTCCCTCTGTTCCCTCTCACTGCCTGGTTCTTCTACTGGACAGTATTGGGTCTTCTGGTTCCCTACAATCACACACCCTGTCCTCCCATTCCTCAACCAAGGGAATGTCTTGGGTCTGGACCCAGCTGGGGTAGACTGAGAGGTTAATAGCACCCCCTAGTGGTGGGAATTATATTGATGCAAAACAAATACAATATACATTAATTCCGTAAGGAAGACAAACCTTGCCAGCAGCTACGAACCCCACACCGCAACGCTGCATCACAACAAGCAATTCAAATCACTTAAACACAGGACAACAGGATCCTATCAACATTTTATAGTTATCTATATATCCAGTCGACGGAAGCTAAAAAAGGGTTATTTTCTTTCAGGGAGTGTTAATCAACAGAAAGCAAAACCAGCAGCTAACATTTTAATACTGTGGGGTTTTGGTCACATGATATCTACCTTCAACCAAAAAGTTTGTTCTGTTTAAATTGTGTTAATTGTGCCATTTTCCCTATTGCTGATCTTTGTCTGTATTTGTTCTTGGTGTATTGAAACCACAACAGACTAAGAACTTAAAATGTGCTGGGTAAAGTGACACTGCTCGTACGCACTTTCAGGCCAAACCAACTGCCAACGTCTAGTCCAGACACAAACCGGCATCCAAACAACTGTCCTGCTTCTGTTCCCCATCTTCCACCAGGGGTACAGATGTGAACGTTTTGTTTATGGCCACTATACCTTAGGTCACCTACAAGATGGAGGGTCCCCTCAATGCCAAAAGTGAGTCAACAACTTGTTCTGAATGTGCACTTGTCAAGGCAGTGTCTTTGGTTGGTCTTGTTTTGGGGGCGGGGCAACATCTCTGTCTCAACCCAGCCCTCTAAAAACACGGCACTGTTGGCAGGCCGGACCTGAAAGGTTGACTTTGAGTTAAACCTAGAATTGGGAAAGGACATTGGGAAAGTGTTTTGGAAGTTTCTTTTCAGTGTCATTCCCTGCGCTCCCTTCCAGACTTATTCCACCTGGGCAGGTGCAGCCCTTTTCTCATTGGACTCAATAAATAGAAAGAGACTTTTCAATAGGCTTTGGTTTTTACCCGGTGGCTGAGTTCAAACCACTTATGCATCTAGCTGATTGGTTTGTGGACTAGTCTATCCCCGCCCACTCCACTTCCCTGTGCTGAGATAGGCCACCTGGTTGACTGGGATGCGGCAGACTTGTCATGATTTTTTAGTTACTTTGAAAGTGATATTAATGTTTGTGGTTAATCATGAAATCAGTCCGGGAGGCTGTCTCTGTCAGACCGGGAGGCTGTCTCTGTCAGACCGGGAGGCTGTCTCTGTCAGACCGGGAGGCTGTCTCTGTCAGACCGGGAGGCTGTCTCTGTCAGTCCGGGAGGCTGTCTCTGTCAGACCGGGAGGCTGTCTCTGTCAGACCGGGAGGCTGTCTCTGTCAGACCGGGAGGCTGTCTCTGTCAGACCGGGAGGCTGTCTCTGTCAGACCGGGAGGCTGTCTCTGTCAGACCGGGAGGCTGTCTCTGTCAGACCGGGAGGCTGTCTCTGTCAGACCGGGAGGCTGTCTCTGTCTGACCGGGAGGCTGTCTCTGTCTGACCGGGAGGCTGTCTCTGTCAGACCGGGAGGCTGTCTCTGTCAGACCGGGAGGCTGTCTCTGTCAGACCGGGAGGCTGTCTCTGTCAGACCGGGAGGCTGTCTCTGTCAGACCGGGAGGCTGTCTCTGTCAGACCGGGAGGCTGTCTCTGTCAGACCGGGAGGCTGTCTCTGTCAGATCGGGAGGATGTCTCAATTCAAAGGTGTTGTACCACATCACAATTCTCCACCCTTCAGCCAAAGTGCACATTATCAGTCATGGATTTTACAGTGGTGAACTCTTCAGCCAATGTTTACAGCATGCTTCTAAATTCGTAATGGGGAGAATGCAGGTGCTCATGTTGGCACTCAAGTGCGGAGAATTTGGACTCGGTCTAATACTCTTATAAGAAGGTCACACTGGTCAAAGATGAAAGTTCCACAGTTACTATTAAAGCTACTTTCTGTTCATCACTCATCTCTGCATACCTTCATTATGTTGCACCCTGAACACAATGCTTTACTTTTTTTGTGTTTTATCGGTATGTTTATGTAGGTACAGCTCTGACTTGACCATTTATTAAGCTAAGTTTTCTCCATTTTAAACCTCAGCCAACACACAATGAACAGGAGATTCCATGTGTCATTCACCTGTAGGTTGGAAACATGGGTGGCTCATTTAATGTCCTGCTTATATCATGTTGTTTCTTTATAAAATACAATATTCATGTAGGTTATCTAAAACCATGCAGTTGTATATGTGAACGTACTGTTGTTTAAAATGAAAACGTTTTATATACGTAAAGCAAGTATATGTTTAAATCTAAAGCAAAAGAGATGGATCTGGCTGTTGTTATTTTTTATTTTTTACTATTTTGCATTTCTGAATTGCTATAATGGGTTTATTTTCATTTTCTGCTGACAGAATGCTGTGGTTATTGTTACTTTGGAACTGTTGAGGAGTATTCTCTCATTCTGAAATCAAGGCGAAACATTTCGTTACATAGCGTCAGTATGTGAACCCCACAACCTAATGCCCAAATGCTTACACACACTCACAGTAACCTTTATAACATTTATCTGCCTGTGACGTTTAGTGGTTGGAGAGATTTAAAGACCTGTGTATTTTCTCCAGTTCTTTTCTCACCAACCTCATTAAGTAGTCAGATTGGCATTTAGCTTGACTGACACCCCTGTGTTGTGTGTGTTAGCCCCTTTAAGCTAACATTTGGGCCCCTACTGTTGCTGGTGCTGTTTCCACAATGCAGGCCCTTCCCTCTTACCGGGGTCATCTCAGGTCAAAGGCCTGTTGGTGAGTCCACTTGATTGGGCATTCCTCACCTCCTTGCTTTAAAATATACTTTGAAATGACCGAACAGACAACATTTCAGCTACAGGAGTCCACCCCTGAGAATCTGTTGTTGCAACGCGGTCGGGTGATTTATTGTCAATCTTGTTTTTGTTATCTGATGCCCTACTGCTATCACTCTGGTGCTTCTCTTACTGTTTTTAAGAAGTGGTATCCCAACAGAAATAGAATTCTAAAAGCAAAATTGTGTTTTCCATTTCCATGTCCCCGTCGTGGTGGAGATTGTGACAGCTTCTGGAGGGCTGCGCCTGGGTCATTTACTGGTGCTGTGCACTGAGGTGGAAGAAAAACACACATGGGGAGGTGCTACTATTGTCCAATGCTATTTCACTATAATGTCCTTTCTATCTTCTATATATCTATGGCCTCTGTTACACTGTGGTAGAAGATGAAAATAAAAACACCTGCCTAAAGACAAGTCCAACTCTCCACAGAGAACTAGGTGTGTTAACTCTGACGCTGTCCTTTTTTTTGGTCATTGGCGGTAATTTCAGTGGATATCATCTGACCGGTTTCCAATTCCACCAAGTAGAGCTGTATATTAAGTATGAAATGCAAGATAAATAGTTGATTGTGTGTTATGGGTAATGACATCTTCAGATGTAGCAACATTAATTGTCAAGACTGGAGGAAATCAATTTCTTGTATATAATGAACATCCACCATGTACGCCTACATGACCTTGTCTTTAAGAAATTTAAATAACATTCAATTAGCTGTGGGTGACTGTTTTAACATAGGCTACCAAAGTAACTAGGGTATTGTGTGATATGTAGTAAATTAGGGTTCATCTGATTTCCCAAAGGTGACAGGTTCAATAATGTCACGTGTTATTTACAGCAGTCAGCGCTGGCTGGGTGGAACCTGAGGGAATAATAGTTTGTTTGAATTACAGGTTTGCTTTATTTACAGGGACCTGTAAAATGGCTTCCCACAATGAACAAGTGTTAGAGAAGCCTGGATGAAACACCTGCATCAAAGCAGCTCTTTTGGAGTTCCCTGTAGGAGCTGGTATAAGTGGCTGGTATGAATACATACGACAGGCATTTTGATGGGGATGTGGAGCACGGCATCATAGGTCTAGCTAGTCTTTTGTTGTCTTGCACGTATACGCTGCTGCTGCCTGTGAAATGCTTGGTTTTCCTGTTGATTTAGAAGACGGATAAAACAAGGCAGCGTTATTTAAAGGGGGATTTCACCCGTTTTTACATTTGGGCTTATTTTCACTCTTTCTGTGCTTTGTGTTAATAACCAAAACATTTTATATATTCTTTGTTCTATAGAATGGATATCACATTTACTGACATCTTTTACAACTAAAATGTACAATGAGCTTGTGTCAATGTTGTCGAACAATCCAGAGCACTTGAATTCACTCCAAAACCAGGTTGTGTATGACAAAGGGATACAAATTTGAGTTGGTTTGGAGTACGTAAATAATTTTGTTACCAGCTTAAAAAATTTGATGTTTTATAATGCGTTGTAGTCAACCGTAAGTGACGACAAGGCAAAATGTGGCAACCAATTGTAAGTAAAAAAAAAAAAGAATGTTTTGGGAAGAAACATCTATACAAGCGCTGAAAGAGTATTAACAAATGTAAAACTAGGTAAACTCCACCCTTATCTTATGGAGCTGTGACCTCAAGCTAGCATGAGTTGAGGACAATTTGCACTACATACACACACAAATACATACACTGACTTTCTACCAGCCGTTTCCTGCCAGTGCAGGTGTAAGTGTAATGGATTCTGAGGCCATGTTGCTGTGATAAACCAGGGCTGAAGTGTTGTCATAAAAGTATAAAAGAGAAGCTAAGTTTATCTGAGCAGTCTTTCCAATGCCCCTGTCTTCTGTTATGTTCCAGAGCTGCCCAGAGCTGACCTTTACTTCCCTTCGCTGGATTACCCAGCTAGCTACAGTAACGCAAATGTCCGGCAGGTGCAGTCCAAAGGCTTTCAAACCTGGTCACGCTTTTGTATCTGCCCCTCCTCATCCCCTGTGCTCCTGCAACAGTGGAATCCTCACTCCATGATTGACTAGCAGCAGGTGGGATGGGTGAAGCTGGGCTGAGCAGAGACATGTGAACGGGCACATTACTTTCTGACTACTGTGTGTGTGGATTCAAGCAGTGAGGAGAGGATTTACTGGTCACACACACACACAGCAGGACTTTATGGTAAAGGATTTCATAGAAAAATGATCTGATGTACAGTACCATTCAAAAGTTAGAACTTGTGACTGGTACTGTATTTCTCATTAAGGACATGTTTGTTTTCAAAAGAGAATTTAAATCACATGTTGCTTGTTGTATGGACAGTCATGGGAATATGGCTGCTGAATTAACTCTTTAAAGAAGCTCACGAGAAGCAGACATTGAAGCAGCCAGCAGGGCTTCCAGCAACTTCCCAGTGTTTCCATGCTGCTGGCACTTTTCGGGCAGGTTATGTCTGGTCCCTCCCACTCTGTGCGTTGGGTTGGACAGTACTGTTGTGTTCTCGGATTTAAGGAGTAAGGGGCGGTGTCTATGACTGCGTTCAGGAATGTTATTTCATTGTGAAACGTGAAGTAAAGGATGTTGTTTTTCTTGGCAACCTTGAGTTTGTGCCTTGGGATGGTGAGTCTGGGTGTGTAGAAACACAGCTAATGGAATGTAGGCTTCTTAATCCCATCTTAGATAAAATGAACACGTTTAACTCCCTGTTTGGCCCCCATGGATATACAAGGCTGGTAATTTATGCCCTAGATGGAGATTTGGTTGGACATTTTGATGACCCAGGAAGGCGTGACTTTTCTTATATTCACAGATGTTCTTTATAAACAGTTTTTTGATACATGTACTTTTTTGCCTATACTGTTCTTTTTTCTGCTTTTCCAAACATGTATTTCTCTGTGTTTGAGGGCTTGTACATAAAATGCATTCATGTGAGATTTAAGAATAACAGTCATAATGATAACGGTTGACTACAACATGTTTGGGAAATCAGGGAAGTGTTTTTTTTTTTTTTTATATATTGAAGCGGTGAGGTAACCCATTTCATTCAGAGACTGGGCGCAACTAGAAGTCTGCAGGCACAGTACCTGTGTTCTCTCATTGGTGGACCTCTTTCGAATGATGGCACTACATCATCCTGTGACCTCCAATCAAATTAAAGTTGCTTGCGGCCACCATCCATTTGCTGGCCCCTTGTTCAGAACAAGCAGGAGGCAGCTTTTTGAACAGACGACTTATGTTGCCTGAAATTGATACCTCAGCCCCTTCAGCTTGCACTTCCTCACAAGGAGCATTTACAAGTGAAAGGAGCTGGGTCAACTGTTTTATTAAGTGCCCAAATTCTAGTTGTCTTCCCGTAAAAGGCCAAACGCAGCCTCTGGAAATGGATCATCTCACTGTCCCGTCATTCATCTACAATGACCATATTAACCTCAACAAAAATCGATGACTGTCGCACTGGATTTTTACACTTTTCCAATAGGCCTCTGTACTCTTATCTAGGATCGTCTATAACTGTATTTTGTAATACTGCACGTGCATGCAACGCTTTAGAGGAATAACTTTACAAATGTGTGTGTCATTGTGTCGTGGTTGCCCACGTAGGAAGCAGAGGGCCTTCAGGAGGGCGGAGAGACCTCCAAACACTAGCGGCAGGGTTAGCGATCTGTGGCCTCTGGCCTGGTTGTCCTCCTGCCCTGCCGTTCCCTGGTCCGTTCCAGTTGTAGCTCTTTCCCTACGGGAATTTACGCTGAACCCTCAGTCACGTTTCAGAGGTGGTCCTGCCATTCTGTGGGCATCCCTCCATCCAATATGTTTCCCTCAGGATGTGTCCTCTTCTCTCCACCCCCCTCCTCCTCTGTCTCCTCCCCTGTCTCCTCCTCTGTCTCCGCCCCTGTCTCCACCTCTGTCTCCACCTCTGTCTCCTCCCCTGTCATAATGTGTGCACTGGGTTGGTTAGTCCTCGGTTAGAGCATCTTGGCCAAGGCAACCAGGACCGGGCTTGAAGCCAGCCAGGGTGTTCTTCTGGTGCCGTCTATCTCTCGCTGTCTCTCTGGCACCGTAATAACTACGGCAGTGTGTGTACATAGCCGATCGTCTTTTATAGTTCACGGCCAAGTGACTCCAATAATACAAATATGGATACAGTAGAAAATGCAGAGTTGATGCCAATGGAATTGGTTAATCTACGCTGGAATGTGTGAAATTGGCCATTACTCTGCTCCAAGGCTTCTCTAGGAGGACAAAACCACCTGAGCCAACACAGACAAAGGCATTTTCCTGCTCTCCACTCACAATAGGCCCAATGTGTGTTTTGTAAAACTTTTTAAAATGTTGTATGTAAAAATGTTGTATGGAGAATAGGAATATGTGTCCGGTTAGAAGCAATGCATCTTGGGACATAGTGAAAGGTTCTACATTGCAGTTACTCGGTTGCAACTTTTAAAAAATGTATTCTTTGTCTTCAGTTGCCAACCTGAACACATATGGCCATATAAGAAAACATAAGCTGTGTGGACCAGACCTGGGTCAGGTATATTATTTCGACGTGCCTGAGCATCAGGCTATGGCTGGAAATATGGAGGGAAACCTATTTGACCCAGGTCTGTGTGTGAACTCAGGATGTGTCCTTAATAATTCTGAACAGGGGTTGCTGGTGCGCTCTGAATCTGACGCTCTGGAAACAGACCCTAGCCGCTGCTCGGCCTCAGAATCTCCACCACCAGAGCGGGTGAATGATATCCAACCGCGTACAGTGTGGTAGAATTGTAATGTAGGCTACGAAAGGTCCGTTTTAAGGTGGTCTGTCAGGCACATGAATAGGGAGGTGATGACCTCATTTTAGTTCTGTCAGGATATGGAAATATGTCACTCTGTGGGGTCAACGTCTCACAATGTCAGCCATACAGGGCTCTGACGTCGTTCCGACCTCCAACCGACCTCTCATTGACTACGTCGTTATGGCACCACACGCTGCATATCATCCATGCCATATCAGATAGCTTACACTGTGTGTTTTACGGAGAGGCAACGCTGCGAATTCCAGTCATGCCGTCAGCTAGCCAGAGAATAGGCTCCACAGAACAGACTCTGGGTGCTCTGCCTTTCCCGGGCGGAGGCGATTCTAGGCGCACTGTACCCAGTTTTCATTTCCCACATCCCCACCTACTCCTGAGCCAGGCCAAAGCCAACGAGCCCATCACGATGAAGACGAGCAGTCGGAACCCCGATCCCTCGTTTATCCACGGAACACAGCAGAGGCCGCGAGGCGGACGGGGGTCACACGTCTTTCAAACCTGCGGATTGGGCCGGCTGTGGCGGATGCATTCAACATCCAGCTTATCGAGTCATGGACTTTAGGATGCGTGCACCTCGGCGCAGCGTGGCAGCGTCGCAGCGTCGCAGCAGCTTGTGTGTTTCTCCGCAGCTACGGGTCCTTCCTAGTATCTGGCTCCTTTACGTCCTGGGGACACGTCCGCTGGCGCCTAAGGAGAGAAGCTGCTGGTTGCGCATGTCTGAGGCTCTCCAACAGGGAGACCGCAGAGCGACAACAGGTTGGGGGGAGCGGCGTGGAGGTGCACGGGGGAGGTGCAAGAGTAGTGTACTGGTTAGGTTTCACTGTCGGGGAGAGAACAACGCTAAGAGAGGTCTGGCAGTGTAGTGTGTGTTTGTGTGCTTTTACACATGCTGCGCAATGTATACACCCCCCCCCCCCCCCCCAATGCACACACACACAACACATACAACACATACACAGACCCCTTCTTTTTCAAAAGATTGAGTTAGGCACAGTACAGGTCTGCATAAATGGGCCATCTGGTTGTGTAATGGTAGATAAGAAGCATTGTGGTCCATAAAATCAATAGCTTCCCCACAACAGGACCACAGTTCTGACTGTTTAATGGTGGGAGACAGACAGAGAGACAGACAGGCAGACGGGGGAGGCAGGATGACAGGCAGGGGGTGACATCGGATCTTATTTTTTCACTCACTGTTTATTTTTGATCAGAAACAGCAATAGTGTTTGTGTGTCCCCTGATCGTTCATGATCTCCATCAAAACCATTTTCTCAAATACAGATCTCCGTCAATCTCATCATGCCTTATCATGCTGACTCCATTAGTGTCTTGTTCACAAACATGAACGTTTGAGTGTTGTTAGAATTTTCAGGCTCTGAACATTTAGTAAACCGTCAAACACGGTTGAATGTTGAATGAACATTATGACTGCACACTGGGTTTGAGAGACCATAAGCTACAGAGATTGATTTTATTATGCAACACACTGGGTGACACACACATCACATGGCTGTAGGTAAGATAATAGCATATACAGAGTGGGGCAATTGACAGCGCACAAGTCGCTGTTTTTATTATTATAACTGGGATTTTATATATTATTGCAATACAATACACAGAAAGCACTTACCGTACATGTGTTTAGGTGATGTACAGTATGTCTAAGAAATGGTATCCTACTGCACCAATGATGTTTGTATATCACTATTGTCCAATAGCTTAACATAAGTATAACGTTGATAACCTTCCCTCTTTGGGAAGATCTACTCATGCTGACTGTTAACTCTTCTTGTACTGCAGTATGTTTATACTCTGTGTGTAAATATAATCTGCCATTGTTATTATTGTGATTGTCACCATATTGTCGTCCATTGAGCTTTTGCTCTCGCCATTCCTTGGTGTTCCTATCTAGGGTTATGTTCAATAGGTATCAACTGGATATAGAAGGAATGACCGGGCTTATTGAATGACTAATGGTCATTTTTTTTTTACGTTGCAACATTCTTTGAAACACTTTCCGTTGTGTGCCCTAATGAACATGGCCCATGCTTCTACGTGATATAAGCTACAGATGATTATTCAACTGAGAAATAAAGATACTTTTTGGCAGCTGTTTTACTACTACCTAATGTCCGCTTGTCTTCTTCTAAGGGTTTGCGTGTGCACGTTGCGTACAGGTGTGCGTGCAATCTGGCGCGCGTGCGTGCATGCATGCGTGCGTGCGTGTGTGATCTGTAGCCTAATTATATTTAAAAATACACACAGTGACGCTAATTTGCTCTCTAGCATGAAGTAGTATTTTGATCCCACCATTAGTGTTCTGAATGATGGATGTGTACTCCCCCAAACTGTTGGGCCAGATTACTTTGATTTCATTGTATAATTTATATTGAATGTAATTCTCCTAATCTTGACAATACAGTCTCACCATTCTGTTGATCTAGATAAAACCAGCTCTGTGTCAATTAATACTTAGTTACCATCACGGCGGAATCAACCAAAGATGTGTTGAATGAGATGAAGTCATTGGGGTAAATTCTGAGGCTTTTGTCACACTCCGCCATCTGGTGGTCTTGGACGATAATACACGTTGAACCGCTAGTAGACGATGGCCCAGTGTCACATAAAGGGATTGAGGCCTCTAGTGGACAAAAGCATGTTTTAGCATGAGCAGCACCGCACCCACTGTTAACTCACAATAACATCCGTCACCAGCGGTGTTTCTCAGCCCTGCTCCTGGGCGCCGCCCTGCCCTGCATGTTTTCGATCTCTGCCTGCTCATTCAAATGATCAGCTCATCATTAAGTCCTTCATGAGCTACATCAGGTATGCCAGGGCAGCGCTGAGAAACACTGGGCTACGTAGCAAGCGTCACATTTATTTCAGGTTGCTTGCCAACTAATAGAAATTGCAGAAAATAATTGATAAGTAGAAAATAGATTTCCTCAATGGCCCTTAAGTGCTCACGTTTCCCATAGAAACCATGTAAGGAAGCATCCTCTATGCATCTTTGTTGCCCAAACACATAATAGGTGACTTATAAAGCTTTATTCTGCAACAGACATACAAATAAAGTATATAAGCAACTTGTGCAGACAAAACACCCTCTTCATTGTTATTACCCTCATAATGACACTAAATCTCAAACTGTGAAGGGGAGATAATTACAGCGAACCTAAAACATAATAATGATGTTAACATAGCCACATATTCATAAAAAAATTATATTTTAAAACATTTGTTTATATGACCCACCCAACTGTAATATTGAGTCAGGAAAATCTATAGAGATACACAGTGCATTTTTATAGCAACAAGCATAAACAGTGCAATATAAAGTGCAAACATAATAAAGGGACATTACCAAATGTTTTGCCCTCAACAGTGACAAAGATTCACTACCCTGCTGAGACCAAGAGTTCTCTAGCAAAGAGTGTGATCAAATGGCCCTCTGCCATTTCGATCCAATGCCCCAGAGTGAACCTCCTGGCCCAGAGCTGCAAAATGAGGCCCTTGCCTGATACCCAGCTACCACCTGACCCTAATCAAGCCTCGTCAGGGGAATCATAAAAGGGCCAAGAAGAACAGCTCAGGAAAGGAGTGTGATGCCGGATCTTGCGGCGGTGCGGACCCTGCCAAGAAGGTGCAGAGGAAAACCGAGGAGAAGTTGCTGAGGTTGCAGAGGCTTTGCCTGCCTGCACCCATACTCCGGAACGGCCACTGTGAAGCTGCCTGGAGGGAAGCCGCCATGTTCATGTTAATCTCCCACGTTCTACGTGGAAGCCATCGAAGAACATTCTAGCACATGTAGCAACAGGGATCTGTGAAATCCCCATTGGGCATTTAGTCTGTCTGCAAAACCGGCCCATAATCTGTAAATTTAACTGTCAGGTATCAACCAAGGAAATTAAATATGGTATTAATGAACTATAAGTACATATACAGGTGCATCTCAAACATTTAGAATAATGTGGAAAAGTACATTTTTTACTGTAATTCAAATCAAAATGTACTTTCATCTGAAGAGAGATGTGACACTTGTAGCCTATTTCCTGGAAACGTGTTTGTGTGGTGGCTCTTGATGCACTGACTCCAGCCTCAGTCCACTCCTTGTGAAGCTCCCCCAAGCTCTTGAATCGTCTCTGCTTGACAATCCTCTCAAGGCTGCGGTCCTCCCTGTTGCTTGTGCACAGTTTCCCTTCCAGTCAACTTTCCATGAATATGCTTTGATACAGAACTATGTGAACAGCCAGCCCTTTCAGCAATGACCTTCTGTGGCTTACCCTCCTCGTGGAGGGTGTCAACGAGTGTCTTCTGGACAACTGTCAAGTCAGTAGTCTTCCCCATGATTCGGGGTGTGTACAAACAACAAATGGAGTTAATTCGCCGATTAGAGCTCTTTTCAGGTCGACATTTCTGTATAACATTTATATTCTAATATTTTGATACGAAATGTTTCACTTTGTATAATTAATCTAGAATATATGAAGGTGTCACTTTAACTTATCCACAATATATATATATTTTTTTAGATGCAGCTATATGTCGTTACTGGCACTGAGTGGGTAGGGAATCCCTGTAATGCTTTGGTAGACAGAAAATGAATTAATAAATTGATGAAACATTTAATATCATGCTAAGAAAACTGAGAAACAAGGTGTTGTAATGGTCTAAAATAAGGTTTAGCAAGAACGCACTTGAACAGTGGTCATTGTTTGTCTTGAAAATCTCTCAGAACCATTCAAATGAGACAACAGCATTCGGATTTCATCTGAAACTAGTTGTGCCCAGAATACATTTGTGCCACTTTCTTCAGAGGCATTTCTGTGAAATAGGTCTTGACTAGACACAAAAGGGAACACCTCGTGTCCTTAAGAGACCTTCATGTACTCACTGGAATACATTTCATTAGCCACAATACATTCTTATAGATGGAATCCAAGGCTTTCCTTATGGAACGGTTTACTTCCTCAATGCATCTATACGATGTGGCCAGTCCATATCAGTACAGGACTCAGGCATTTACAATATATGTACTAGTCTGATAGGCAATGTGTCATAATGGTTTTCAGGAGTAAACATTTACAACATGATTTTGCAAGCTCACTATTTATTTCCAAAATTGTTTTGGTTACATCCTTTGAATCAGAAGAGAAAACCCTCTCGTATTAAGATTTCACTGCAAAGAATGTATAATTTGTCACACCACATTCAACAAACCCTTGATAAATGAAATCAAATGTGTGTGGGGGGTGCAGTAACTAACCCACCTATTTGAGGGACATTCTAAAATATTTGTTAAAAGGGAAAAAAATGGACATCAGGGTAAAAACAACCTACACATTATTGTGTAACATTCAACAGCAGAAACGTACAAAGCATCCAGTGAATATCCGGATGTGTCTCTGCATAGTAAGCAGAGAAAGTAGCCATTTTAAACACCCTCACAGAAACAAATGACTGGCGCTCAAATATTGACTTTGGCCCAGCCTGCGTAGGGCTGTAAGGGATGAACATTGGACTGACCTGGGGGGGTCAAAGCTAGCCGACCGACCATATTAACAAAGCATTACTCACTGATCTGGATGCGTCGGCACGCCCCCTTTCATGTCAGAGTTTAGCTTTATAAACTGCTCTGAGAGCAGATTTAGTCCAGTGCCTGTGGTTTTCACTGTCAGAGGAGTATTGGAGCTATAAAGATCTGGGATTAACTCAGCTGGGCTCAATACCACATTACTAGTGTTATTCAGATAGACAGGGACAGTTGAATGGAGATACTGGTGAGAGTGACATGCCTTTACCCAGTAAACTGTGTGAGACCAAAACAGACACTTCAGTGTTAGACTAGAAATCGTCAAAGCAAAATAGGAAATTGAAAAACATACCAAATGAAAAAAATAAAAAGCCTGATACTGCTCAAATGCCTTGTGTGAATTAACTGGCTTTGTGCCGTTACAACTTTATAACCCACCCCTTACTGTTACAGGTGCTCATCTCACGTGTAATATATACTGACACATTTACAGGTTCCTTAACCCACGGACATTCTAATAAAAACTTAGTCAAACAAACACACAAACGTTAAGGTGTCACAAGAATCTTAAAAATGTATCAAAAATAAAAAAAAGTCACAGGGGAACCACATTTGTTTGCTTTTCTTATTGGCTGTGTTGTGCTTGGGGGTTGCGGAGCAGCGGAGGTGACAGGGAGAGCAGAAAGAAGGGACACAGAACTTTATGTTTCCACTGGAAGTCAGGCTGGCTGGGGGTCTGGGGTGAATGATCACACTGGTCTCAGTGGGGCTGTTCATTCTGGATGTCCATGGGCGTGGCCTCCGGTTGTTTCTCCACAGGAACAGCGGGGTCAGAGGTCGCTGTAGAGCTCATACCATCAAAGTCACCCGGAGACGCCGCTGGGTTAATCTTGACCTGTAGGACCAGACACCCATTTTGAAGACATAACTGAAGTGCGTTTTGACGAAGTGATTCTAAGTTCAGACTCGTTTTTATCAGCCATTACCTTTAAAGTCTCTACTTTCTCCTCGAACGACTTAAAGGTGGGAGTGTTCCTGTGGAGAGAGGGACAGGTGACGAGGAGTGATTTGAACAAGACCAACATACGGCATCTAAATGCAGTTCACTACTCCAGCCTCACGATTGTCCTAATTATTTTACAATTTCTGAATTGTACGTCATACGTCTGATTAACCACTTTCTCAATATTTCAGATTGTATAACTTATATAATTTAACATAAAATCTTATTGAACTGTGCTCAAATACACTCCATGAACACTCAACAGTAGAATAAGTCATTTGCTTTGCAAAGTGTGCAAACTACCAGTTTCACTAGTGGCTGTTTCAAAAGTAAATACCAGACTGCGGACACTGTGGTTTTTGATGACTTCACAAGACATAGCCCAAGTTTCCAGTCTGGCCGTCATCAACAGCTCGTGTTTAATGCACAAAGCAATAATCGGTTTTGTGGCATCGGGTCATTACACAGGCTCTTGGTCAGCGGTACCCGGTCCCACATGTTTTAGCCCGTATCGGATCGGTACACCCCTGACCCAGGGTGTGAGAATATATTAATACAAGGATAAGGACTATTACAGAGCCATCTGACTGCCTGTGGCAGCAGCAGGAGTCCCTCTAGACCAGCTCATGGGGGAGTGGAAGGTTCCAGACTGGCTTGGTTCCCCCTTACCTCATCACAGGCATGCTAGCGGAGTGCTGGAGGGAGCGTATGCTATCCGACAGCATTAAAGCAAAAGGAGAGAGGGGGGGGTTAACGAAGGTCGAGAAGTCAGCCATTCTTAGTGTGGAGGTAGAGTCATACGTATCCATGTCATATTCCTTCCATTCACCCTATAGTTCATTCATTCATTCATTCATTCATTCATTCAATGTCCCCAGTTAAAGTGATGAGAGACTGTAAGAGCGTGCTAACATGGAAACATGCGGTTACTGCCGTTGCGTGTGAAAACATAGGCCTACATAGACAATCATGCAATGACGGGGAGCACTGGAATGAATCCTAGCCGAGCTCACACCATTCCAATGACTGCAGCACAAGAACACCCATGTATTACAGACAGAGAAGACAGTCACCACCACCGCTAGCAGACACAGGCTAACGTTAGCAGACAACGCTAGCCTACACAGGCAAACACTAACAGACGCAGGCTAACACCTAGCTAGTAATGGGTGCCGAGGCATCCAAAATGATTTTGTATGGCCTGACTGACTGATAGCACTAAGGGGACCATCTTACCCAAAGGAATTAGAAAGAGACTGCAATCTGTAAAAGCCAGGTATTGTGTTAAAGACGTGTACAATAACAAGACATAAGATATTATTACGTAACGATCCCCTGCAACAAGCATAGACCTCTAGTGTCATTCTAATACGGTCTAAATAACAACACTTAGTATTAAGAGTACAGGGACGTTAGTAGTAAACATGTCCACCATTCATTCCAATGTGTCTCACTGGTGATGAAGACAACAGGGCTTCGGCAGGGAGAGTGGGGTGAGTGGAGCGCTTCCCTCATGGTTATAACAGAGTCTTTCCCTGGGTCCAAAATGGCACCCTACTCACTACATAGACCCCTGTCATAAGTAGTGCACCCTACTCACTACATAGACCCCTGTCATAAGTAGTGCACCCTACTCACTACATAGACCCCTGTCATAAGTAGTGCACCACATACGTAGGAATAGGGTGCCTTCTGAGATAGAGGCTACGCGCGAGCCTCACCTGACGTCCTCCAGCTTCCTGGTGATGGCTGAGCCCATGGTGGTGAAGGCGGCTGTGGCCTTCTGACCGGCCACCGACAGGCCCTCAGACGTCTTCTTAAACCTTCATGGGGAGGGGGGAGGGAGGTGAGAAAAGAGGGAGAGGTGGATGACAGAAGTATGGTAGACATTCCTCCTCTGATTACTCAGCAAGTTAGAGTAGAACAGTGTCACATACGCTGTAGAGGTGGTGACCTCCTGCCAGCTCTTGCTGATATTCTGTTTGAGCTCGTTGAGTGGAGTGATGCCCAGCTTCCTCTTGATGTCTGCCATCTGCTTCTCCTTAGACGCCAGCACCTGAGATAGAGTCACAATCTCATCCTCCACCTGAGAAAAAATTTAACAAATAAATAAATAAACAGACAAACTGAGTGCTGAAGAGATCTGAAGTTCTGGGAGAAAAATAGTGGGCCTTCGCAGAGTCTATAGTCTGATCCTGGAATTACGGTTTGCCAGAAGAACACATTTGCCCACTAAGCCAAAGCCTAGGCATTCGTTCTGTGACAAAACTCAATAAGTAACTGTGGTTACCTTGAGTAGCTGCTCTCGTAGCTCCTCCTGTTCCTCCTCTGTCATGGGGGGGACGGATGGAGACACTGACGTCACGGCATCCTCCCCCACCTCGGGGACAGACTCCGCCCTAACAGCACCTGGAAGTAAGCAAGATGTCCTCAGACTAAAAACGATCGTGACAGGACAGTTAGTGGGACCCATGTAACCCTCATCTCGCCGTCTGGAGGATGAGGAGGTCACAGATACCGGCCAGACAGATCCTCCACAGGCCTTGAATGATGGGAGCTGAGGGAGGAGCTGGATTGAGAGATGATCCTTTGAAGACAGACAACTGCTCAATGGCAGGTACCTGGGCTCACACACATTGTGTGTGTTCTCACCAACACTCGGATGTGTGACAGTGAGCTTCACACAGGCCAGTCAGTCCGGGCTTCACCCTGGAGGGAAAATGACTAACCAACAGAAGAACTTTCTGGATGGAGCCCGAAGATTGGACAGCAGGGAAGAAAAAATGAGAGCAGGCTCCAGACGTTGTCAATAAACAAGCTGTGAGGAAAAGTCTGGAACTGGACAGAACTCAATTGAATTAACTATGGTACAGTGAATATCCCAGGCTGCTGCTAAACTGTCCTAACATTCCCTAACTGGAGAATTCTGGTGTGTCTCTGTTCAGTGTGAATCATGGGTTCAATATTTGGATCTACTGACTGGTCGCTTATCAGGGTTAGATGACTGTATGCAGTGGTAACCGCACATTATCTGACTAAACATTACAGTTTTCTTGCCTGCCTCTACATGTATTTGACATTTACCTTCTGATAAACGACTTATACATTTTAAGTCATTTAGCAGACACTTATCCAGAGCGACTACAGTGGTACAGTGTATACATCTGGGTACTGGCCGTCCAAGGGAATCGAAACTGGAGAATGAATGCCACCTAAAACCCAGTCACAATATTTTTTTTGCCCAGACCATATAAGCATCCTATAGGTGTTAGGTTTGTATGAATGGTTCTCCACTTTTTGCATGTACATTAATGAACAATTCCAAACATGCACCAGAGTTTTTACAACACCGGGCAAGACAATGCAGGAACACTGAGGACTGGTCTCAAGGGGAATTATTATGGACAAGTAGAGGCAGGCTCTGCATTGTTGCTCAAAGTAGCATCAATCAAACAAATATAATTATATTTCTAAGGCCTGACTTGTGTGTAGACCTGTGCTGATTAAAATACACAACACATATTTAATACCATTTCCCCTTTGACCTCCAACACTCCAGTCTCCAGCTCTCGTTGTCCTCTTTGTTTTCCTCTAGATGACGAGGCCCTGTGGGGTTTCAGGTGTCCGTACTACTGACACAGTGACTGGTCTAACCTACCGCATTGTCCCGGACCACCAGGGTTTCTGTTATGACCCAGAGTAATGTGGATCTGTGCGGACCCCGGGGACACACAAACTGAACTAAAATGTGTACCGTTGGGGCTACCGGAGGACTGGAGTTGGGAGACAATGACACACCCCAACTGGCGATGTGGGTCATTGTATTCCAAAGTATCAGGTCAGGAAACCGGTTCTGTTGGCTCACTTCTTGTTCTCCCACTGCTCGTTGATGCATTGTTGCAGCATAGCCTAGATGTAATCAAGCAACTGGTCTGTGTTGGGTACAGTGGAACAGTGGTACCAACCAGGTTATTGTGAGTTTTACATTTTCCCCCCTCAAAGAGTTCAGTTTGTTTTTCAACTCAATTGTTCATGTTATAGGTGTCATTCACATTAAAAGTGGAAAACGTTCTGTCTTCATCTCTGGCATTTTAACAGAGGTGTGTAGACTTTATATACACAGTATGTAGGGCAGTGCTCCAACACTATCTCCTAACGAGAGTATAAACCAGTTTTCAATCCCTATCACCTAACAAGAATACAGGCCAGTATTCTGCAACCCTACCCCCAACAATTTCTGGGCAGTGAAATTATTACACTAAAACATTGTGTGCATGTACAACAGTGTATTAAACCATTATAAGCATAATCATTATTGGAAAAACAAAACTCCTGTAATGAGTCTCTATAAAACAAGGGAATAGTATAATAATGGCCAGGTAGCATCAATTATTACTTATTATAAGAAGCCACAATAGTCTTTACATTGTTAATATTACTTAACTGTCATTTGCACTGTAATTTTATTTCAGTAGCCAGTGTATGCTAATTACAGGGTATTGCTTTAAGCAAGCTGTACAACTAAGGATTGCCAGCATTGTTAAAGAGTAACTATGTAACTATTTGTTATTCTCAGACAAATATTTGTTTAAAGGGCTTTTCCTGTGATACTTTATAGATTATTTCCCATGGCTTGTCAGAGCTTAACCCCCAGCAGATGACCAAACCCCAGCAGTCTATGCAGTTTGCAGTCACTGCGGATCATGTTGCAGAATCCTCCTTATGACAGCAAGTGATAATACAGCCTAGAATTGAAACCACTGCTCTGTTCAGATCCATAGACTAACTTACTTAAATTGTTTGGGCCTATGCTATTTATTTAGCACTACATTAGATTCATTAAGCAGTAATAAAATAAAGACAGCACTCCGCTTGAATGTTTTTAGGGAGAATTTGTTTAACAGCCTTATGAATATATTATAATAGTAATTTGTAAGTGATTCCAGCAGGGGCACAGGCATTTGATTAAATGTTGGGATGGTTGTATGGACAGACTGCCTGTGTCAGCTGGAAATTGTAAATGACAACACTGTAGTACAACTGAAAGAAATGAGCTTTGAAACTAAGAACTCCCAATCGCCCAGGAAGGGGTGGAGTCACTCCAATCAAAGATGTCAGCCCTGCTCGTCTTGTCATCTGTTACAGAAAGCCTCATCTTATTCAACACGTCAGGATGTGCCAGCAACAGAGCACTAAAACCAAGACATACAGACAATCCTGTTCTCCTGTCAGTATCATAGTACAAACCCAAACACATTGACTCCCCACACACACTCTGTCTCTAGTTACCTTTGGCTCTGACCGTCCCCTGTGGTGAGCCTGGTGGTGTTACGTTGAAGCTGGGAGACAGATAGAGGTATCGGGTATTCACCCCCTGTTCAAAGTCAAATGGGGACTTGTATTCCTGCTCCAAAGGGTCCATGTCTGTTTTCTGGGTGTAGCTTGCTCCAGGCTAGGTGTAGCCTGCCGCAGGCTGGGTGTAGTTTGCCGCAGGCTGGGTGTAGCTTGCCGCAGGCTGGGTGGCTCCAGGCTGGGTGGCTCCAGGCTAGGCTAGGTGGCTGGCTAGCTTGCCGGTTTCCAACCACAGCAGCTCACAGGCCACTGTGGATGTTGCAGCTGATTGCCTGCATGTGACAGGGCGCGTGCCACTGGGCCAGTTTCCTCACTAGTCTGATTGTCCTCAGTGGGTTGGGTCGAAGCACAATCGTGCGCGTCTCATGCCAGCATGTTTGTGTGTGTTGTGTGTATATGTGTGCGCGTGTCTTATGTCAGCGTGTTTGGGTGTGTTATGGCCCGACACACACAGCTCTAGCCCAGGCTAGCCTCCTAGCCTGTCCGTCCGTCCGTCGCCTGGGTCCTTCTGTCGGCGGCAGACTCACATGACAGGCAGCTTGCCCGGCAGCGTCACCACACCCCTTCAGTGGTGTTAATGAGTTACCTCTTCCCAACACGGAAATCCCCCAGTCCCACCCTGTCCCTGGGTGGCCACACTCCTCTGAATAATCCCAAAAGGTCAGAGGCGGATTCCTGCCGACTCCCACACACCCACAGTCTCCTGTTCTGCACAAACAGGAGGATTTGTTTAAAGGAGAACCCAGACGGAAGGCATGCTGGCGTTTATGGCATGCAGGAGGTCCTCTGTGTTGATCAAACCAGCATGCAGGTCTGGTCCTCTCCCTGTCTCCTCCCTCTGGAGGGCCACCTCCCCGCCTCATCCATCTTGTCATCTTAGGGAAAAGCGGGTTCCATTTGTTAGCTGGACATGTGACGCACCCAGAGCCAGGATAGGGCAGGCCTGTGAGATGGAAGCAGGCGTAATCTGCAGTGTCCCAGATTAATGTGAGCCACTAATCCAGTTCAGACTGTCATACTTGGAGCACTGCACAGCTACAGAGGGAAGAGTAGAAGCCTCGCCGTTTAAACAGGGCTGTGATGTAGTATGGAGAGAGTAGAAGCCTCGCCGTTTAAACAGGGCTGTGATGTAGTATGGAGAGAGTAGAAGCCTCGCCGTTTAAACAGGGCTGTGATGTAGTATGGAGAGAGTAGAAGCCTCGCCGTTTAAACAGGGCTGTGATGTAGTATGGAGAGAGTAGAAGCCTCGCCGTTTAAACAGAGCTGTGATGTAGTATGGAGAGAGTAGAAGCCTCGCCGTTTAAACAGAGCTGTGATGTAGTATGGAGAGAGTAGAAGCCTCGCCGTTTAAACAGAGCTGTGATGTAGTATGGAGAGAGTAGAAGCCTCGCCGTTTAAACAGAGCTGTGATGATTAATCACAAAAATAAGTTCAGGTGTTTTTCTTAGTTGCATCACAGAGCAAAAGCCATGGTGCGCAAAGAATTTCCAAAGCATTAGATATACCATGGAACACAGGGAAGACAGTAATCATCAAGTGGAGAAAATATGGCACAACATAGACATTACCAAGAAACTGGACTTCCCTCCAAGATTGATGAAAAGACGAGAAGAAAACCTGTCAAGGAGGCTTCCAAGGGGCCTACAGCAACATTAAAGGAACTGCAGGGATTTCTGGCAAGTACTGGCTGTGTGCTACATGTGACAACAATCATATGAATGGGCTCTGGGGTAGGGTGGCAAGTCAGAAGCCTTTTATTACAAAGAAAAACATCCAAGCGTGGCTGAAGTTTACAAAAACAAACATACCATAAACAGTGTTATGGTCTGATGAAACCAAGGTTGAACTTTTTGGCCATAATTCCAAAAGGCATATTTGGCGCAAAAACAACACCATCAATCAAAGAACACCATACCCAAAGTGAAGCATGGTGGTGGCATCATCATGCATTGGGGCTGTTTTTCTTCAGGTGGATCCGGGGCCATATTCAGGGTGGAGGGAATTATGAACAGTTCCAAATACCCGGCAATTTTGGCACAAAACCCTTAGGGGTCCGTTAGAAAGCTGAAGACGAAGAGGAAGTTCACTTTTCAGCATGACAATGACCGAAAGCACACATCCAAATCCACAAAAGCGTGGATTCACTAGAAGATTAACGTTTTGGAATGGCCCACCCAGAGCCCAGACCTGAATCCAATTGAACATCTGAGGGGTGATCTGAAGAGGGCTGTGCACAGGAGATGTCCTCGCAATCTGACAGATTTGGAGCGCTTTTGCAAAGAAGAGTGGGCAAATATTGCCACGTCAAGATGTGCCATGCTAATAGACTCCTACCCAAAAAGACTGTGCGCTGTAATAAAATAAAAAGGTGCTTCAACAAAATATTAGTTTAAGGGTGTGCACAGTTATTTTGTGAGTTTTTTTGTTTTTCAATTGAATTGTTCATTTTATAGGTCACATTAAAAGGTGGAAAAAGTTCTGACATAATCTTTGTCTCATTCTTTTACATCACAAGAACCTAACAGGGGTGTGTAGACTTTATATACACTGTAGCCTGGTGCCCTTTTTCCATTTCATGGGGCAGCAGCGCTGTCCATCTGCGATGCCACATTAAAGTTCTGTTTTCAACCACTATTGTACAGGGCTACATTGCCAGTGGTGAGGAAGAAGGTACTTTGGATTGGGTAGGGCTTGGCCATTGTTGTAGGAACGTAGCAAGTCCAAGACTTTCAATCATGGTAAGTTCAATGTGTGTCCTAGCAACAGTCTTTGTTGGATTGCAAATTTAGGTAAAACCAGTGTTGATGGATTCCCTGTCAACAATAGAGACCAGGAATACAGTGCTGTAAAAGGTATTTGCCACCAGTCAGATTTTTGCATATTTTTCACACTGCACTTGGTCAGGTCTTTATCTGGTTTATAATAGTATAAACATTCAGGGTCAAATGTAAAAGTAAATCAGGGGCTCAAATTATTTTTCACAGGACTGAGAGACCAGTCTGTCTGTGTCTGTGACCCAGATCGGCAGCTGGGTCACAGACTTTACAGTGCTTCCATTCAACAGGTTCCACACCAGCACACAGGCATTGTACGAAGGACAGGTGAATCTTTGCTCCTCTTCATTCTGTCTGCCGTCACTAAGAGCTCTACCACTCCCGGATGTTTGTCTTTCTGACTGGCCCTTGTTGGCTGCAGGCCAAAGCAGGCATCACTCAATAAGGTGACATTAGAGAACAGAGACGCCCAGCGGCCCACGCGGACGTATAAACAAGCCTACTTTCAATGCACATATGCATGTACATATGTAGCAAATGTCAGCGACAACTCATTAAGGGAAACCACCCTGTAGGCCCTGAGGTACATATTTAAAACACTTCCTAACCACCGAGTAGAAGTGTACAGTTTATCTTTACAGGAAATTGAGAAATAACAGGTTTCTTTTTTACAATGTATGCTGCTTCTCCATTTAATACTCTTTTCAATCCTAGTTTGGGATTTTGCTTCAGAATAAATGATATGCAGAGCAGACAGCCATCTTCCCTCTGACAGAAATGCTAAAAAGCTGAATCTTGCCAGCTATACATAGAATCCCCTAAAACAATAATGTTGAAAGCATGTTGGGTTGAACTGACAAAGAAAGGCATTCGACTGTTATTAGATTATGTGCTTCTCTCTTGTTTCATGTTCCTGTTTCTGTCCTTCCCTATATATAGGGTCTGTCTGTGGCCTGACTTCCATTTAACCACAGTCCAGCAGATTGGGAACCTAATGTCCAAATCACAAAAATGTCCCTTTAAGTGGTTAATACACCACAGCACAGAGACTAGTCAAGTTGTATATTATTTCCTGCGCCGTGTCACATGGTGGAGGGATCAAAAGTGGAATCATGGGACACTGACTGGTCAGGGGCAGGACGGGAGCCAGACAGTGTGGAGACAAAGAGGCCAAGGACTTCTCCACACCTAACGATGGGGGCGGGGGGTGGGTCGGGAGGGTAATTTAGGTCTCTTGCCCATGACACAGCCTGGGGCACCATGGGAGACCGTGGGGAGGGGAGTGGCCTGCCATTTGTAGTGTTTTATGATAGTGGCCCCATTGAAGACAAGGGTGTTCTATCTAGGCCTTCAGGGAGAAGAGGGAAGCTTTCATCTGATAGTGGCTGAAACCTTTTCAGGCTCTCACAAATCACTCAGAGATGGTAAGAGGACATAGATGCATATTCTATAACGGACAATGCCATATAACGTTTTCTTGTGTAATATAGTCAAAGGTTGGGACGTCCAAGTTCATTAAGAGCAAGGATAAACAAATCTTTCCATCCTTCTGGCCCTCATAAGACTAACAGCAACTGCACAGCACAGACTTGCCCTATCTCACGTTTTGATGGGGGGAAAAAAATAGCAACGCAACACGCACGCGCACACACGCAACCAGTTATTATTTCCGCCTACCCCTGTAGAATGCTTTTGGTAGGGCTCGTACATAGACGAGCTGGGACATCTGTTACTTAAGCCAAATGATCTAAAATCAACAAAATAATTTAAATACATATGTGTTATACTTAAAGTAAGCCGAGATGACGTTTCCCTATCCAGATATGGATGAAATCCACGTGCCCTTTGAGCTGTGTCCTAAACCACAGAAAATGACAGCTGATTGGTTAATTTAGGCCATTTACAAATACCAATTTTCTGAGATGGAGCTCAGTCATGGCTATAGATTTATTACATGATTGATAGAATGACACAAGTAAGTGGCAAAAACAGGTTAGGATGATCTGGCATTAGGCCCAGCATGCTTTGGTGCTGTCCCCTCCTTCTACCATCTACATACGCAATTATTGAAATAGTGGATTACAATAAGGGATAGGCCACCTAGCATGTTATACTGCCGATCAGGTAAAGTTCAATAACACAGACAGTTTGTGACAGTGATGTCGACAACATCAACCACAGGTGTCAACCATAGGTGTCAACCATCATCTGTAGTCTCAGTTGGCTTTGGCAGGTGCCAGGCTAGTCTGAAGGAGATGCTGGAGCGTGATGAGACGAGGAAATCCCTGCTTACGTAACCTTGATTCTATTCATACTTAAATACAGCGAAACCAAGTGCTAGATGATGGTTCCAGAACTTTGCTTTCTGGGGAAGGACCACTGTCCATGGTTCTGAAAATGCCACAAGCATATCAAATCCCAGAGGAAAAAAAAGAAAAATCCATTCAGCTGACTCAACAAGGAATGTGAAATAGTCCCATTCTTTTGTGATGCAATAAATAGGCTAAGCATTACGCTACAACTATCAAGCAGAAGGTGCTGATATATTAGATTAGACAGGTTTTGAATGGGAGGAAAAGTGATGTCCAGCTGGAGTTTTCAATGGAAAAAACAAAACCCATCTAGTTTAGTGATTCTTTAACTATGTGTCTTGACCAGAAGTAAACTCACGGTTTGATCAATAATAATTTTTCCTTAAATTAACGATGGATATGTACAATTTGTGTAACTTGGCTTGTGCAGTAAGCCCAAGAGTCGTCTTTGGAGATGTTAGAAAAGGTAAAAATCTAAAACCCAAGACAGAAATAAAATCACAAAATATTTATGGCATGAACCACAATTTATTTGGGGTTCTTCAATAGTGTTTCCACTGTAACCAAACATTGGTGTTTCACTTAGATAATCGTTTGGACAAAGTTCTATTAAATTGAGTGAGAGTTGTGTGCATAAAGAGAGAAAGTCCAACAATTACTTTAAGCAATTCAGATATTTGTTGTCATTCCCCTTTAATTTGAGTCCCAGGAGAACGGTCCATTTTTTATTTCGGGTCTTGGGCCTACAATGTTTAAAAACCCATGTTCTAGAAAGGCCTCTCTAATTTGGTGTCAGTACAGTTCAGCTCGGCAGTTGAAGCCTAATGTGTTGCCTATTTGTAGACCAGTTGTTGCGTAAGCCAATAAGTTGCAACAACAGTCAGCAGAACCCTACGTTTTCTAAACCTAATTTAAGCCAGTAGCAGTGTTTCAAGAAGTCAGGTGAAGACGCAAGGGCAGTCTGAATGCTCCTCTGTGTAGTGCCTATGTCAACAGCAGCACATCATCTGTCATAGAGTGAGTATTTGTTTGAGTTGCGGAACGCCAGGTTCCCAACACTAACTTTGGACTCCTGAGGCACTGGGGAAGAAGCTGTAATAGAAGCTTAGACAGAATATTTATTTGGCTTTGTCACAAACAGTTATTTGTCACATAGTCAACACACTTGGATTTCAAGCAATCCACTTGCAGAACAGGCTTAATGTCAATAAGCCCAAAGTAAACATGCTTTCTGTTTTGATTACAAATCTAAAATTAAGCTATAATTTATAGCTACATACTTGTATGTCATTTTTTAACACCAAAGTTGATAAGATCCACCAGCAACTGACAACTACTACCTTTCAGGTCTCTCAGCCCCTCTTTCTCGTGCATTTAAGTTTCACGGTTCCTTCTGTTGCTGAAATATCTGACCTTATTCAAAAGTCAAAGCCAACTACCTGTCAGCTAGACCCTCTACCTACCACCCTGGTAAAAGCCTGCTTACCCTCTCTCTCCTCCCTAATAACTACCATTACATATTCTTCTCTCATCTCTGGCACTGTTCCTTCACCTCTAAAATCTGCTGCAACAACTCCTATACTTAAGAAACCTGGTGCAGACCCCAACAATTAAAATAAACCCCAACATCTCAGGTTCATGCACAATAACCTCTATGAAGAATTCCACTGAAACAGCACCGGTATAAATCACTAATGATCTTCTCATGGCAGCTGACTCTAGACTAGTAACCATTCTCATCCTCCTTGATCTGAGTGCAGCCTTTGACACCATCTCTCATAACATCCTCCTTGACAGACTAGTCTCTATTGGTATAACTGACACACCTTTGGACTGGTTTAAATCCTGGCTCTCTGGCCTCACTTAATTCATCCAACTCAGAACATTCAAATCACAGCCATCTCCCGTCACTACTGGTGTTCGCCAGGGCTCTGTCCTGGGGCCCCTTCTGTTTATCATCTACTTCCTCTTGGTCATATCTTTCGTAAATTAAAATATCCATTTCCACTGCTATGCGGATGACACCCAGTTATACCGGTCAACTAAACCTAACTCAACCCTCCCACCCACCTCCCTCTCTGAATGCTTAACGGAAATCAAATACTGGTTTTCCTGCAACTTCCTCAAACTTAATGTCTCCTCATTGGCACCAAATCCACGCTGACATGACACTTTCTCGCCTTCCATGATAGCACTGTACCTCCAGCCCATTTGACCAATATGGGGTTTAGAGCCTTCAGCCGCTCTGCCCCTCGCCTCTGTAATTCTCTTCCACCAGACATCCGTAACATCAACTCGCTTTCCATTTTCAAAATCTGTCTGCAAACTCATCTTTTCACACTAGCATATCTAACGATCACTTTTCATCTGCTTATAGCAAAGTTCATCACGATTCATTCTGCTTTTAACAATGTTCTGTTTGTTTTTATCTTTATTGTGATTTGTGTCTTGTATGGTGACCTTGAGTGCTTAGAAAGACACCTAAAAATAAAATGTATTATTATTATTATGCTTGATGAAAAGTTTGCTTTTTAAAGCAGCATAATTTACAGACAGCTGCAGTCTGATCTAGAGCTGGGAAATGCATTTGTGATAAATAGCCAGATTTTGATTTGAGAAACAGAATGAGACTCTATAACATTAACGTGCTCTAAAGTTTCTTATTTTATTTCAATTGGCCTACACTTTAAATACCACAACATATGCCCACATTAGCAAACTTCAGACTTCCTATTTCTCTGCTAGGCCTGTGGGCGGTCATTGTAATAAATGATACACAGTGAAATCAGCTATAATTTTTATGTAGGAAAACTTTACTTTTGAAGAAGACAGCTTCTGGAAGGGGGCAACCGCAGGCTTACAGAGTTCACCATGACTCAGAGTCAGCAGAGTGTTCACCTCAGATGGAAGGGCTGAGAATGCTGCCAGCTCACACCCAAAGACCAGAGCCAGGTCTCTCAATGAAGCTACTTGTGTACAATATTTAATTAGCTTAACCTTGCCATAACCCACATCCTTTTGTGGTATCATTAGATTAGGTCACTTTACTGAGAAAAACACGTTTTGTAGCATACTGGAAGAATAATATATAACAAGCATCCAGTCGTACTTTGATTGCGGTCATGCTACCTTACAAAAGGAGATTGTCATAATGGATTTTTGTACAAAGTTCCAAAAGTCGAAGTGGATTATCTTAGGTGCTTCAATAAGCACAAAGATAAATTATAAGGTTGTCAAAAGCTCTAACACACAGACAGCATTAGGCCCTATATTGCCATTAATTCGATGACCATGTCACATTTCATTGTCTGTAATAAATAGATATGTAGCCCTAAACCTAGTCCTACACAAAGAAGCAGCAGGTCAAAAATGTTATGTCATAATGGAGGGGAAAAAACATCAGCCCTTTCACATCACGCTAGTAGCCAATTTTGAGGTCCATCTCTGCTCACACATTTCACTACACACACCTCCATAAAAAAGAGAGAGGAGCGCTCATCTTAAATGTTTGTAGTAAAAATATTATCTCTGGGTGCCAGTCTCAAATGTAGATTCTGGAGAAAAAGTATATATTTTGGTACACACAACCCACATTAAACACATCAAAGCAGAGAGCAATATTTAAAAAGAGTTAAATAACATCTAGCCATATTTTACAGACAAACATTCCCACACACTTAAACTGAGGGAAAGAAAATCCCAGACAGCACACTGTAGGTAGGTAATTGATGGTAACAATTGCACCAAAGAGTTTAAAAAAAAAAAAGGTGTCATCTAGAGTATGCTTATCTAAAATATATATAATTTTTTAACAAAGTGGAGATATATTTAAAGACTCATCGCTCATTTTAAGTTTTATGACTTATGGACTGGGCTTAATGGGTACCAAATGTACCCTTTCATTTCAAAAATTTAATCAGTTATCCAAAACACAGATTAAGCCTAGTCCTGAAAATATTTTTTTTAATCAGATCCAATCCATCATCCATATAGCTTACAGTCTGCACTTTAAAACTATACTCATTTTGCAATTTCAAATGCAAAATACATGAATACACACACAATGAAAACCTTTGTCACTGCCCAGATACTTAAAGTTCACTGTTTTATATAATAAGATATTTATACCATTAGTGTTTTTTAACAAGTAATGTGTGTTAATAATTCCCCCCCTGTGGGCACAACACCAACACCCCTTCCCAGGGATTAAAAAAGATGATTACATTATCTATCGACAATGTCTGGACAGGTCGTTTCTGACGATGTGTAAATGCAGCCATTGCCCAGTCCTAGTTCACTGTGTATGGTTGCTGAACTGGAGCCGTTTCATACGTTAGGATACTCTTCTCAGTGACACCTGCCAACCACAACGTAAAGGCATTTAGCTGTTGCTAAAACTGTTTTATTTTCAGAACAATGTTTGAATGAACCTGGAATGCTTACGACAGAGACAACACTTTATACTGTTATATTATAATAGGGGTATGTTTCAAAAATGGGTCTTCAGAAAGTCATATCTCAGGCCTAACATATAAAAGGAATATGGTCAATTAGGCTACAGATCTAGATCAAGGCACAGTAAGATACTGACTCTGTTACTGCATTTACCTGAAGCTCTGACAGCAATATTAACAACAATCTGTTGCCAGGACAGCTGCCTGAGAACAACAAACCTGTGAATTAGAGCAGGAGTTTTCAAACCTCTCCTGGGGAACCCCCAACGTTCCACGTTTTAGCTGTAGACCTGAACTAGCACAGCAGATTCACTAATAACAACAAGTAGAATCAGGTGTTCTAGCTTAGGAGTGATTCAAACACCCGGACCGGCTGGGGTTTCCTGAGGAGAGGTTTGAAAACCCCAGAGAACTCATAGCAATGAAGTCACTTAATATACTGACAAACAGCAGCCTACAGTGGGACAAAATTGTGCATTTGAACAGATAAATAGTGGCATTTCAGGAATGCTGCCTTTTGAAGGATATTAAATGCGTGCTCTGCTATTGGGGAAAATGACTAATATGCGTATGTTTTTAAAAACAACCAACAGCAATATTTTGGTTTCTGTTGCAGGTTTCTGAACATTCAGACACAGCACACAAGCAGGGGAGCTTGAGGAAATTGCATAGCAGACTAACATTTCAGATCAAAGACATGCCAAGCAGGTCACAGAGTTCTTTCAATCTGCCAGCCTGTCCTGCAGAGCACACAAACAAGATAGTGTCTCTGGCATCATGTTGTATTCTGCTGTTTGAACAACACACAGCTTGCTGGCCTGCATGCCAGCTGCAGTGAGACGTGAGAGGTAGGCCCACAGACATGCTGGGTGAAGAGGGAGAGAGAGGCAACAGGCAGATGGGCGCTATGCAGGAGAGGAGAAAGAGGCAGTGGGGAGGAGGAGGAGAGGGGGAGAGGGAGAGAGTGCAAAAGAGCAGAAGCGGAAACTGATGCTTCGCCTTAAAATTGAAATGCTCAAGTGGAACAGGCTACTACCTGGATTGCTATTGCACAAGGTGTAGCCTAGGCTAGTTTTGGGCGTAACTAAAAGCTAAACCTGTAGAGACATGAAGTGTTTTCCTTCTTTCAGAGAAACATGAGAGATTTTGATAGGCTACCAAAAAATATCCTGTAAACAGCACATGATTAACACAACAACAGTGCCAATCAAAGCCACCATAATACAGTAGAGAACGTCAACCAAATCCATACCATAACATACATGTATATCCAACATCTGACAACTTAGTTATAACATTGAAGATAGTCTACATTGAACCAGGCAAATTGTATAATCAAAAAACTTTAAAAAGCACAAACGTGATGAGGTTAACTGTCATAGGGGGACTATAAAACGCTAATTATCAATAGCCAGAACAATCTAGCACGTGACACATCTAAACAGAGGTGTGGTGCGTGTGCGTTTCAAGAGCAAACATATGGTAAAACTTATTTTCACCCCCCTTCACTGAAATATAACTGCAGAGCAACGGGCATAAATGTATTTTTGTAAAAAGCATAGTTTTCCTTAAACAATATTGTTGAACTTTTCTTTAATTCCTGTTTCAAAAGCGTTCAACAAGTAGCCGGGAAGAACCAGTGTGAAAACTTCTTTGAACTGTTTGCCCTAGTTCCATACTCAGGAACATGAGCATTGTAGAGGATTGTACATATTATAATACTCCTATTTTACTGGCATTACTTGAGCTAAAATGCCGATATATTACCTTTACGGGTATAACGAACACACACAAAAAATCTAGTTTATGTTCTTGGGTTAGGTAGCATATGCTGTGATTAGCTAGCCTACACAGCTAGCTCGCAAACTTTGGTAAGAAATTAACTAAGCAGTGTTTTAAATTATGTCAATAATATTACTATAATACTGCCAGTACATTACCTTGATCTGCTTCTTCCATCCTCACAATATATGGTGTTTCTGGAATAATGTTATGGTCCAAATGCTTGCAGTTTCCTCAGTTCGCTCCTGCAATCTTGCGCGCTTACATGCTGCTAGGCAGCTTGCAAATGGGGTGGGGTCCGGGGTCCTCAGTGACGTCAAGCCGCAGAAAGAGTACGTAGAAGTGTAAACAAAGTCAGGCACGTGGTAAATTTTTTTGCTGAACACATGGATGGACTTAATTTGTGGTTTACTTTAATTATGATTTGTAACCTAAAAACTAGATATGGGTAGATGTTTCCCACTATGAGACTTCACTCATAACCCAAAGTCTATAGCCCTGACACACCAGCCATCATTCACCCTCGATTTCAGTTCAAACAAATCAAAAGCAAGCAACCTAAAAATGTATTGCCTGAAAATAATCTAAGTAAAAGCAGAATTACAAATGAACACTCCCCTCGGCCCTTCATCAGCATGTTCGTTCTTGCCCCTGCAATTTGTCGCTAAGGTGAAGGAATTCAAATGTTGAGGGTATAGGAGCTAATTAGAACCTCCAGTGACCCCTTTAAGGAAATCTGCAAAGATACAGCCTTGATAAGCAAAGTGGAATCGAAAAAGGCTTACCCACTATGTAATTTCCTATTCTGTGCTGTACAATATCTTGAAAGATTATATATATCACCTACAAGCGTATCTTCTCATTATAGTACATTCCATGTAGATACCGATATAGAAAACACATGTATTTCAGCAATTAAAGAAAATACTGTCAGCACTACAATAATGCCTGTAGTACAACAAGCATATTTAGCAATGGAAACACATTGTTTTCATGCATATTTTATTACCCTGCCTCCCTTACTCCATCTACATCTCACAGAGCTTTACATACACATGCCATTACCAGAAACAGAATTGGTCACACTCTATGCCCGTCATTTGTACATGCTATGCCCTGGTCCTTAATTAACTGGCCCAGAAACAGGACACTGAACACCAGGCAGACAACACCAGTCACTACTGTGACAGAGCTGTCAGTTAGAAGCCTCAGGACATCATGAAAGGCTTCCACCTGCTGGACTAAAGTAGTAGGAGCAAGCTGTCATGGGATTACATTTTTAGGGGCTGGAATAGATACATATACATTCCCAAATACTCTTCAATAATCAAAAGGAGAAAAGGTTCTGACAGACATTTTTTTTATGAACTATAAAAACATGTTAAATGTTTGTTGAAGTTGTTGACAGAAACATGCATATTTCTATATAATTACACCATGGTGTCCAGTGCTGCCACATACACAACGAACCTTAACAAACCTTAACAAACCTTAGCACTAGTTTCAGCCTCTCTATACAGACACATTTCCAAAACTAGTGACATCAGTCTACCCCTTAAATCTCTTTAGAACATTTCTCTTCCCATTCCTCACTTCCCTTATCAACTCATCTCTGACTATCGGCTGCTTCTCATTTGACTAACCCAAAGACTCTACGCTTCTCAAGCAACCAAAGTTTGACTCCTTTTAACATAGAAAATGACAGACAAGTCTCCATCTGTCTCTTGACCCTGACCCACCAGGCTTCAAGACTGCTCTCTTTGGTGTCACAAAGACTCTCTGCACAGCCAAAGCTCACTTTCTCCCCAGTGTTCTCATCATCTTAGGTATATCTGCCATTTTTGACTCTTGTTGGATTGCATCTTACATGGCAGGCTGTTTCTCCCAGTTGGTTTGGAAATGCTCCGTGCCTGCAACCTTTTGCTTTGGCTAAGCGCAGACAAAACCCTTCTCTGTGCTTCCAACCCAATGAAGCACTGAGCCTCTACTTACACTAGAACAGTAGAAGACCTGCCCATCTTCTGAATATGTCTTCAACCAACCATTTCTCTTCAAAGATGATCTTAAGGAATGTGAGTCTTACACCTCCCCTCCAATAAATATATTAAAAGATATGTAATCAATAATCATTTAACTTTTTATCTACTAGCACTGAGGTAAAATGTACCCCTACAGCTGTCACATGTTGTTGTCTCTCAATTGCACTGATTTAAGTCAAGGTGGCTTCATTAAAAAAGTATATGTGCATTTTAGTTAATTCACATATAAAATCAAATTCCAATAGAAAACATGTTCAATTTGGTCTTGTTTGACTGTGAACATCCCAAAGGAATTATGTTGTTATTTTATTGTTATTAATTTATTATTACATTATTTCTGATATTGCTTTGTTTTTCAACATAAAATCTATTTTAACAAAATATTTAGTAAACATTTGGACAGAAATAGTATATTTTACTATAGTGCTAAAATAAACAAAACGCATGTTGGATTACATAAGAAATAACAAAATGGAAGTGGGGGGAAAGTCGGAATGTAAAAAGAACCATTAAAATGTTAATAATTCAACTGGTAGCTATGCCAACACATGCTATGGGTTTGATCGCTTTTTGTACCAATACACATAAATTAATGTAAAACATACACGGTAGGTGCACGAGATCTATTCCATGCAGTTAATACAAGAAGACTGTCACCCCGCTTGGCAGGAGGTCTGAATGACTACAATGATTTATTGGTTGAAGACAAGCAAAACCTAAGATGAAAAACACGCGGATAATGGGTGCAACCACTCACACAAAAGACCCCTTGCTGTTAACAGCACCCCCATCTTCCTTTAAATGAGCCCCCACGACCCCCCTTTCTCTAGTCGAGGTGCATTATGGGGAAAGTCGTTGCCATTCGACCTCTGCAGGGCCTGCGCGGACGCAGCTAGAACCCTGAAATTCATTATGCGTTTAAAAGCTTTATTTATTTCCGCATAACCTACATACTCTCACCAGGAGGCCAAAGCGCAAAAACGACAACCAGACATTTCATTTTGACCCGTAACATAGAATCGTTAAATAAATCGAAATTAGTAGGTAGGAATATTAGTAAGGAAGTGGTAGATTATATATATATATATATATAAAGAAAAATGTCCGGAGATAGAAGCCGCAGGTCGCTTGCGTTCCGAGGAGGTGGATTAGCCGTAACCGGCTCCAGTGGTGTCGGTGGTGGCAACAGTAACAGCTGTGAGGCCCAGGCCTGTCAAGACCGACATTTGAACGGGAACAGGCCAGATCAAGAGGAGGAGAGAGACCTAGGAGCAAAAAGACCATCGCAAGGGAGAATGGAAGGTGGGGGGTCTATCAGCGATAGCACAGAACCAGAGGCTGAGGAGGAAGAGGACCCGGAAGGGGGCAATTGGGCAGCGGGGAACGGAGAGAATCGTGTGGGTTGTGTGGCAGTAACTGTCGGAAAAGACGAGTCCAGGGAAAGGAGTAGCTGGACAGCAGGTAACGGCCTGAACAGCGAAGACGGCACTGGCTTGGGCAGTGGTGGCACGGGATCTGAGGACGACCGAAGCAAAGCGGGGAGCGGGGGAGACGGGGAGCAGGAAACGGGTGCTGCCAGGAAATCTTGGGTAGAAATGAAACCGCAGACGCTGCTCCAGAAACATTCGTTATTCCAAGCTTCATGGCTACAAGAGTTTCCATGGCTAAACTTTTCCCAAGAGACGGGACTTATGTCTTGCTCCTGGTGTCATAACATTGCCACTAAAAACAACGACGAACTGGTCAGAGGCAGTCGAAATTACAAGAGGGCCTTGCTTCTGAGACATCACCTGTCTTCGGAGCACGGGAGAAATGACCCGACCAAGCAGGTAAAGTGTCAACCGCATATTATATTTTTGATTTTGGTTTGATTCTGTAAGTCCGACCATAGTATCTACGAATGTAAATGGTTATACCTAGAGTTACCAAGTTGCTGCCTTTTATAAGTTTGCTAACTACTTAGCTGGCTATATTCTGTTTTACACACAGCTGACTAGTAAGAAACTACTAGCTGGGCTAGTTCCCTGGCAGTTGCATTTCCCCGCGAGAGGCTAGCTAACTGGTTTCCTAGTTAGCTTATGTTAGCCTGCTAGCGTAGTAATACTAATTGTTATTACAAAACTGACGTTAACGTTTGATACAAAACGAATGTTCCCATGTCAATTTAAACCATTACATTTTGCGTCATTAAAATGTGCTTAATTGTGACATTGATTCGATTTTACGTTATTAAAATAGGCTGTACGTTAATAATACTACAGAATCCAATTAGCTAACAGTAGTTAGCTAAACAAATCTGTCTAGTTCGTGCTTGAATGTACATGTAGCCCATGACTTCCATTACATTAGCTTGATATTCCAGTAAAAGTAATGGGAGTCACATTGGTGGCTAGCTAGCTTAGCTTGTTATTTTACATTTTCGTCGCCCCAAGGACAGTACATACTAAGCTAACCACCGTTAACATTTGGCTTCCTATGCTAGAGTAATGTGCTGTGTAACCATTAAACAAACGCCTTTGTTGCCCCCAGCAACTACCTTAGTTGATTGCTAGCTAGAGGTCACACAATAGCAAGGGCTTGACCCTAACAGCCTTTGGGGAACCGCACCCCTGCCTCTCCAACCCCTTCCTCTGTTCTGCTTTGCATGTAATTTTGCCTGCTCACAGTGGATAACAGAATGACCTCTGGCGCATATCTTCCCTCCTCCCCTTTGGGAAGATAAATTAGAGTCATTGTGCTAGATGACTCCCCAAAATCCATAGATGGTGTGTCACAGGCTAGGTTGGACAGGAGAGGTAAATCAAATCCCAGCAGCTTGACAGCTAGCTACCCGTCTGTACCCTCCCTTCCGGCCTCACATGCATTTCTTTCTGTGAATAGGTTACAATAGGTTTGTATGTGTGCGGGCGGTAGGTTGTCATGGCACCATCTGACTGTATCACCCTTTACATTTATGGACCCTAACCCTAGTCTTAGTGCTTATCGTATAATTATATAGCGTGCATTGTCAGAGCACATGTAGGGGAAGACTGAAACCAAATGTGCCACCTTTGAAAGACCATCACCAATCCTGCTTCTTATCAAAGATTGATCAGCCTACTGGGTGAAATTAATAATGGGAAAAGGATCTATGGGTATGGCTGCCAGTAAATAAATTGCATATTTGGATTAGCAGTCGTCATAGTACATGCAGCTCCTTACGAACGGCGTGAAGTGTTCCACTTGTGTTTACCAAAACTGCCCAACAATTGCAAAGCAATTACAGAAATCCTATCCAGCGTTGTTGTTACTTTAGTAATGAGCCTAGGGTTAAAGAGAAGCAAAAACTACACATCCCAGTGACTTCTAGCCTATCACCTCCTATCCTGACTTTGATTCAGGCTGTCAGGAAAATTAAGAGCATGCAGCTATAATTTGACTCTAATTTGTGAGTGAAATGCAAGAGGATTGGATCCCACTTCATGGACCACCACGGTTAGTTCCTTCCGTCCGATACTCACAATCACTAATCAGAATGACTTAAAGTGAAGGGATCCATTTGCTGGGGCACATCACTAATTAGGAAGGAAAGCAGTGGGAGGAGGGATTAGAGACAGTGCTCCCTAGCAACAAGACAACCCTGGCTGGTTGGCAACCGGACCCTAGCTTTGGTTTAGAGGTTTGGGGTGGACAGACCCTAGCTTGGATGTAGAGGTTAGGGGTGGGCAGACCCTAGCTTTGGTTTAGAGGTTTGGGGTGGGCAGACCCTAGCTTGGGATTAGAGGTTACAGGTGGCATAGTGAGGGACAGGATAGGTACTGCCATGCAGCAGTACCTTATTTAATTTCCAAGCATAATGTGATATGCATTAAGATCCAGTATAAATGTTGGGGATTTCTCTGCTTTAATTAAGGTAAATGTTAAATATGTATGTAAAGTATTTTTTCCCTATTGTTATGTTTTCGCTCATATATTGTCCTACTGCTGTTTAATATCAATACTTTGTGAAACTGCATTGTGGCAGCCTGTCATTTCATTCTCCTAATTCCAGACCAAAATGTGTCCCAGCTGCCTGGCTAACTTAACTCTATTAGTATTGCTATAGCAAGGACCCAGACTGGACCTAGCTGTGGCTGATTGTCTGTGGGTCTGGTTTGGACTGTACTGCCCTGGTATTGTGGGTCTCTTTACAGCACAGCCTTCAGCCCTGTGTTGGGGTGGAGTGTATGGTTTCGGTCTAGGAGAGGGCTCCTCCCGTCTTGTCTACAGACACAGACTGCACCCTGTAAAATGGTGTATTGGCTCTTGGGGGGGGGGGGGGGGGGAGAAAAAGAGAGAATTATTCCCAGGAATCCTTCAACCCGACGAGGAGCCCTTTGCATTGTTGAGAGGCCTGGAGCCCCACGGCCCTCCCACACCTTAGGGCCAGACACACTGCCGCATTGTTCCAGAATCTGGGAGACGGCTGTGTCGGGTGAGGGTTGAGTATGGAGTAGGCTGGCCTCAGGGTAGGGATGGGATGGAAGATAGACCCAGGGGGGTGGAGGGTTGTGGCTATATGGGGCGGGTGCATTGAGTAGGGGCAATGGTAAACAAAAACGGACCATGTTCCTCTATGGTCTGTGTTGTTTCTGAGGACAAGGTTATATCACTGTGTGGCTGGAGGTGTCTGTAACGTAGGTAGGGCTGTCATTACCCGCAGGGCTGTTGTTTTGTTATGGTGTTGTGGGATATTTTCCCCAGAATTATGCTGTGACGGTTTTAAGAGGAAGTGTTTTATATTTGTACTCCTCGACAGTGAGAGACGGCCTACATAACATTGTGTAGGATATTTATTATTATTATCATTATTCTTTAAGTCTTAAGGCAAAACATGGATTGCCATTGCAAAGAGATGGCTATGAAAATATATTATGACACATTTGTTTGTCATTTGGAATGGTTTTAAAAGGTCAGCAGATGGCGTAGTAATTTACGATTGCATAATTACAATTAGTCTACAAGACCAGGAACCACACCCCTAACACACAACATTTAACTTTAAATATAAAATGTCCAAATTACCCATAACCAGTTAATTGTAAATGCAAATAATGTTTTTGATTTGAACACATTGATATCTGTACTGCCAATCCACATTTCAGTGTCAGTGAAACAGTCAGTGAAACTGAAGATATTACTTTCACATATGGAAATGTATTTGAGCAGTAATCTTGAGAGAACATTGTACATTAGGTAATCTTCCAAGATATCAATCTTATTTTTTTTTAAAAGGTATGTTTATACAAAATGTTGCTTTATTATCCGTCACTTCCCCAACCATTATACACTCACCTGAAGGATTATTAGGAACACCTGTTCAATTTCTCATTAATGCAATTATCTAATCAACCAATCACATGGCAGTAGCTTCAATGCATTTAGGGGTGTGGTCCTGGTCAAGACAATCTCCTGAACTTTTGAGCGTGGCATGGTTGTTGGTGCCAGACGGGCCCGTCTGAGTATTTCACAATCTGCTCTGTTACTGGGATTTTCACGCACAACCATTTCTAGGGTTTACAAAGAATGGTGGGAAAAGGGAAAAACATCCAGTATGTGGCAGTCCTGTGGGCGAAAATGCCTTGTTGATGCAAGAGGTCAGAGGAGAATGGGCCGACTAATTCAAGCTGATAGAAGAGCAACTTTGACTGAAATAACCACTCGTTATTTCAGTCAAGGTATGCAGCAAAGCATTTTTGAAGCCACAACATGCACAACCTTGAGGCGGATGGGCTTAAACAGCAGAAGACCCCACCGGGTACCACTCATCTCCACTACAAATAGGAAAAAGAGGCTACAATTTGCACGAGCTCACCAAAATTGGACAGTTGAAGACTGGATGAATATTGCCTGGTCTGATGAGTCTCGATTTCTGTTGAGACATTCAGATGGTAGAGTCAGAATTTGGCGTAAACAGAATGAGAACATGGATCCATCATGCCTTGTTACCACTGTGCAGGCTGGTGGTGGTGGTGTAATGGTGTGGGGGATGTTTTCCTGGCACACTTTAGGCCCCTTAGTGCCAATTGGGCATCGTTTAAATGCCACAGCTTACCTGAGCATGGTTTCTGACCATGTCCATCCCTTTATGACCACCATGTACCCATCCTCTGATGGCTACTTCCAGCTGGATAATGCACCATGTCACAAAGCTCAAATCATTTCAAATTGGTTTCTTGAATATGACAATGAGTTTACTGTACTGAAATGGCCCCGACAGTCACCAGATCTCAACCCAATAGAGCATCTTTGGGATGTGGTGGAACGGGAGCTTCGTGCCCTCCATCAACTGCAAGATGCTATCCTATCAATATGGGCCAACATTTCTAAAGAATGCTTTCAGCACCTTGTTGAATCAATGCCATGTAGAATTAAGGCAGTTCTGAAGGCGAAAGGGGGTCAAACACAGTATTAGTATGGTGTTCCTAATAATCCTTTAGGTGAGTGTAGATGTTATGCTAAAAAAGTAAACGGGCAGTTAGTCAAAAATTAATAATGTAGTTACACTACAGGCTGGTTTCACAGACACAGATCGAGCCTAGCCTAGGACAAAAAAATCAAGTTCAGTAGAAAACTCCACTGAGTTTGTTGTTTTAGTCCTAGACTAGGCTTAATCTGTGTCTGTGAAACCAGCCCTAGTAGTTTCAAAAGATAAATCTATATAAGGTCCATGAGGTACGAAAACTGAGGAGCTCAGCTTGGAAATTATTAAATACAGTTTTGGACGCTGAGGTTGACTTTAGCATGGAATTGCTCTAAATAAATGTGCAGTCATCATTGTAATAACTCAACAGAAGTAGCCTAAGCATACATAGATGGAATTGAATTTTAGGTTATAAACGACTTTGTCAACGACCCTGGCCAGTTCTCTAGACAATACTTTCCACCGTAGCATCTCGCAGCTTGGCTCAGTGAAAACCGCCACGTCACAGTGGAGGTTGATACTGTCACCATGACATTCTGTCTTGGACTCGGCCAGCCAGAGCAGTGTGGGAGCCCTGCTGATCTAGAAGCATCTGGTCTCCAGCAGCACCAACACAGTAACACGTGGCACATCTGGAGAAAGGATGAACCGAGCTGGACTTGGACCAGGAGAGAGGAGGGTCTCGTGGCGTGGCGTGGCTTGCCATTCCTCACACAGCCTGTTTTAGTGTGGCAGGCGTGGACCCAAAGCAGTCTGAGTTATTGGGTCAATTAACTGACTCTGTGCCAGGGTGTCTCCTCGTTAATAATGGGCATGGGTGTACCAGTGGTTATACCTGTGTTCCTCTTCATAGGTTGTTGTCCCTCCACTTCTTAAAACTGCTGAGTAATAATTGACAATATATGTCCATGACCGATCATATGTTGTTTTTTCATGGCTCTCTTGTCCCTCTGCGGCAGACATTTTGAAGAATATGAACATTGTCTTGAAATAACTTTTTTTTTTGTGCATGCTGTGCCTTGAAATGCATTCAGACCTTTCACTTTCTCCACATGTTGTTGTAATATAGACTTGATTTATAATTAATTAAATATAATCAAATCCATGGAAAATGGAAAAACTGAAAGATCTCTTACATACAGCCATTCAATTACTTTTCTTAATGTATATATTATATTTTTCATTTTGTATTTAATATTTCTGTGTTTTTTTTTTTAATTATTGATATAACTGGGTTCAACTGCAAAAGATACCTAGGTCCGCTTTATTTCCCTGTATAAATAAAGGTAAAAAATGTGAACAAGCAAATTCACCCTTGGAAAGTTGTTTTTATTTTTGCGTATTGGAACACATGGACATTTCCGCTAAATTCATTCCATAAATCAGGCCTTATGGTAGAGTGGCCAGATGGCAGCCTATCCTGAGTAAAAGGCATATGACATGCCACCTGAAGGACTCTTGACAACATGATGAAAAATATTCTCTCGTCAAATGAGACCAAAATCGCAATAGGCCTGAATGCCAAGTGCTACGTCTTAAAACAAGGTACCACTTATCACCTGCATAATACCATCCCTATGTTGAAGCATGGTGGTGGGAGCGCCATGCTGTGGCGATGCTTTTAGGTGACAGGGACTGGGAGACTGGTCAGGATTGAGGAAAAGATCAATGGAACAAAATACAGAGATTCAGAGCACAAATCTTTCGGCATGACCGCAACCTGACGCACACAGCTAAAACCATGCTGGAGTTGCTTTGGGATGAGTCTGTTAATGTCTTCGCATTGGTCCAGCCAAAGAACTGGCCCAGCCCCAGACTAAACATCTGTGGGTAGACCTGAACATTGCAGTTCACTCACGTTCTCCATCCAATCTGACAGAGTTTGAGATGATGTACAAGGAAAAATGGGAGAAACTGCCCAATTCATCACGTGTACAAAGCTGATAGAGAGATACCTAATTAGACTCAAAGGTTGTTGTCAAAGGCACTTCTACAGCATACTGAGTAAAGGGTCTAAATACTTGGGTACATGAGCCATTTCATTATTTAATTTTTTCTAGAAGCATGATTTTGTTTTGTCATTATGGAGTAATGTGTGTAGATTTATAGCAAACATAATAAATGTAATCAATTATTAATTAAGAAAATTAAAAAAACAAAATGTGTAGAAAGTGAAGTAGTCAGAATAGTTTTCGAGGGCACTGTCTACTGTAGAATCTAATGTTCTTAAGAATTGTGATGGATAATGTTGTATTGAGAGATCTCTGGCAATTCCCTGCTCTAATCCCCATTAATATGACGTGTTGACTGTCAGTTACCAGGGAGCCCGTGAACATTACAGGGTTAAAGATGGTAATTACTCCTCTTTTTCAAACCAGGAAGTAGTCCCGTCTCTGTGATTTTCTGTCGGGTAATCCGCCTGCCCTTCCTCCTCCCTAATGTACACATCAGTCAAGGTGTCACGGCCACGCCTCTTCAAATACTCCCCACCCTGTTAGGGGACAAAATGAGGTGACTGACTCTGACATCCAGTCAGTTGGGTGGTGGTGTGTACGCGGATGATTTATTGTGGGACGGGTGATGGCGGAGTCGTCCTGCCGCTTCTATCCTTCCTGTTATATCTTATTCAGGGATTAGCCCCTCTTAGAGAGAGAGAGAGTTAGAGGGAGGGGGAGAGAGAGAGAGAGAGAGAGAGAGAGGGAGACAGAGAGAGTGTATGAGAGGCACACGCACGCACACAGTGTCAGGTCAGGCCAGGCCTTTATGGTTAAGTGGGAGAGGAGGCAGAGGAGCCAGGCTTTAGCTGCTGTGTGTAATAAGAGTGTGTTAGTGTAGGGCCACACAAAGACCCCAGTGAGGCACAAAGCCGCACTGAACAATGAGTCTGAAGGAGAGGAGAGGGCCTGGTATTGTGAGGGGTAAATGGGGTGCCCTGCCCCCCCTCCCCTCAGTCACTCCCTCTCTCCACTTCCCTCTAGCCCTGGCCCTTCCTAGCATTAGCTAGCATTAAGAGAAAGCGTGCCGCTCCTGATAATGTCCCCCATCCTGCCTGCTCGGACAAGGGCTTCCAGTCAGTTGGAGTAGGGGGGTGGGGACCTGGGAGGGCTGGAAAATGGATTTAATCTGAATTACTTGAGCTGAAAACCCAGCTGTGGGAGTGGAGTGGAGTGGATGGGAGGGGTGAGGGGGGGCTCCAGCAATGTAAATTACTCAGGATTAGGACATCTGCTATGAAATTCCAAAACCGGGCTGAAATGTATGCAAGCAGTGTGTTAGTGTAATGTTCCCAGTTCAGTCGGTGCTGTGCACTCCCCCTCATGATGGACTTCTTGGATGCGTCAGTCCCGACTGGCAGGGATGGCAGACGTCTCCTTTACGGCCCCTAATTAAATGCTTACACCACAGAAAGAGACGGACAGGAGAAAAGCATGCTGGGTAGAGAATGGCAGGCTCCACGTGGGTAATTCGCTGTAACGTTGGGATAAACGCCCCCCCCCCCCCCCCCCCCCCCCCCAGAGTATTTGTCTACTTTGTTGTAGTGGTGTTTTTTCCCCCCTAGGTTCCCACCAGGTTAAGCAACCCCACACCTCCGCCACCCTGTTCCTCCACTTCCCCTATCTCAGCTCCCCTATTATGGAGCCAGTCAGACCAGTTTCTCCCCTGCCAGGTGCACCCCTGTCCCTGCCACTGCCCTTTGTGTGTCCCTAGACATTAATCCAGCTCTTGTGTGTGTGTGTGTGTGTGTGTGTGTGTGTGTGTGTGTGTTCTTTTCCAGGAGCTGGAGCGGCCAGGTTGTGAAGACTCCCCTCAGGGGACCGACATGGAGACTGAGGATTACTACAGGAGCAACAAGCCCAACCAGGACTCCTACTGCTACCAGCTGCTACAGGAGCTCAACAGGCAGCGCAAGGGAGGTGTGCTCTGTGACGTCAACATTGTGGTGAGCGGGGAGGTGTTCAGAGCGCACAAGAACATCCTCGTAGCCGGGAGCCGCTACTTCAAGACCCTCTACTGCCTGACCAAGAGCGAGAACTACTCGTCCTCCTCATCCTCGTCGTGTGACCAGACGCCGGCGGTCACCGTGACCCACCTGGACGTGGCGGCCGTGGCGGGGTTCTCCGTCATCCTGGACTTCCTGTACAGCGGCAACCTCCTGCTCAACAGTCAGAATGCCATCGAGGTGATGTCCGTGGCCTCCTACCTCCAGATGACCGAGGTGGTGGGGTCTTGTCGGGCGTTCATCAAGGACGCCCTCAACATCAGCATCAAGCAGGAGGCCCCGGACTCCGTGGTCGTGGACTACAACAAGAGGAGGACGGTTGCCAAAGATGGACGCGGAGAGGCGGGCCCTGACGGTAGTACCAACAAGAAGTCCGGGAGTAACTTCTGGGCTACCAGCATCCTGTCCAAGCTGTCCATAAAAGCCAGTGGTCACGTGAAGGACGGGGACCAGGCGGGGACGGGCAGCGTGAAGGAGGAGCCCAGTGACGTGGAGGTGTCTGCTGGGGAGGGCTGTGCCCTGGGGAGCTCTGGCTGGGGCTGTGAGAACTCGTCCGAGTCGGCTGAGAACGAGCCTCCCATCGCCCCGGGACCGGTGTTCGTCTGGAACGAGCCGGCGCCCGGGGCGGCAGCTGGCGCAGCGGTGGCGGTGAAGAGGGAGGCTCAGCGGGCCGAGCCGGGGAGCGGGCGCAGGAAAAAGCAGACCACCAGGCGGTTCGTCTACAACATCCCGCCAGAGCCTGAGGAAGGGTTTGACCAGGGGATGTTCCTCCAGCCGTCAGCGTCCTATCCCAGGGATGACTTCTCCTTCCTGTCAGAGAACGCAGGTACAGAACGTCACCTCGCCCTGCCCTCAACAGTTCAGTAGGAAGCCAGCAGTGTTGGGCTGTACAAATGACCCAGTACGGCTGCTTGGGAAAATTAATTAGTTACCCTGCTAGTTCTATTGCTTTAACTTTCCATTTCAAAATGTTGCTCATTCTTACTTGTAAACAATGTCAATCTGACAGTTCTGGTTGACAGCCCCCCCCTCCCCTGACACTCTGACTGAATGCTTAACTTAGATACCTCGCAAATGTTTTCCTACTGGCTGGTGGCCTTCATTGCCTGTCGTCGATGGTAAGCAGTCTGAAAGAAGAGCATTTTGTCGTGGATTAGGGTGGTCTTGACCAACGAACAAAGGGAATCCCTGAGCGGAAAAAGTGTCCTTGAGTCAGACCGCTAACCAATATTACTCCTGTAAGTGGCTCTGGATGACAAATGTAACTGCAGCTCCAAGCTTGTTTCCCTCTCCCTCAGTTACAGTCCATCTTCCCAGGCCATTAACATTAGGTAGGCCTATCGTCCTCTTCGGCAGTAGTGTTCTGTTTTCTAAACAAAAAGAGCCTGTTTCCATATAGAAGTTACCCTGCAAGCATAAACAGGAAGTTGATCAAATGAACCATATCTGGCAACAGATTAAAACCAGGGTCTGGGTCTGGGGATTTTTGAATTGCGCAAATAGAAGGTGTGGCAATTATCGGTAATTTTTGTGGATCAGTTGCTGTAAGAGGAAGGGAATTCTACAAGTAGTGCAATGGGTGCAGTACCCAGTGACTGTCATGGTGTTACTCACGTCTGCCAGTCCTCTTGCATGAGTTAACATTTGTCCTTACAGCGTTACTTGGTGACGCGTATACAATGCAACTGAGTTGAAGTCATTTTGGCCAGAGACAACGCAGAGACTAGTATCTGCTTGATACGTGGCCAGTACGCTGGCACAATAGTGTCACCACGCCGCTGGTCAAAACGTTTAGAGGTCAGAGGTCAGGCCGGTCCACGGTCATGGAGAGAGGACAATAGCCTTCTCTTGCTAGCTGACTGCCCTATCGCTCTGCTGGACATGGCACCCTGGTAGTTCAGGTCAGTCTCTCTCTCTCTCCCTGTCCCTCTCTCTCTCTCCCTGTTCCTCTCTCGTGCTTTCAGGCGATGGATGGCAAAGAGGCTGACTAGAGAGAGACACAGCCCAGAGCAGACCTGGGTTCAAAAATGTTCGGAAATAAATAAGTGCTTTGTCTGTGCTTGGTTGCGCTTTCATGGAATATTCCCCGGAGTGCTAAACCCACCCATCTGGAACTGCAGGCAGGCTTGAGGAAACGTCAGTGTTTGAAAGATATCGAATAGCGTTTGAAGTGTTTACCCCAGGTCTCATCCAGAGTGGAGGCCCTCTCCCGTCACTAGCTATATTTCTTTTTAATTAGCAGCTAGCCTGGTGTGAGTATCGTTTGGTTGGCAAGTGTTCCCTTTTTAAGCCGGTCCAGTCCCCTCAGCCCGTGCCCCATACCATAGACACCCTGGGTAATCTCTAAGTCTGTGAGCTTGTCAGAGCCCCGCGCCAGCTCTGCTCCCTTTAAGCACAGCGCTGTATGGAATGATATCACGTATTAAGTGGTGTGGTTTGCCGGGGGGGGTGGGGTGGGGGGTTCACTGCTAATGCAGGGTAATGAAGTAAAGCCAGAGAAACATTCTTCCCTCAGGCTCCTGTTTGCACTACCCTAACACTCCTAGCTCGTGGTCCTCGGGGGGCTCCGGCGTTGCAGTGGCGTGTATGTATGTATGTACGTACGTGAGTGCGCCTACGCTCATCATTAATGCAGCAGCACGATTCCCTAATTTGGCGCTCCGACGTCTCCCTCTGTCTCCCTCTCCTCAGCCCATCTATATGTATTAGTCATGCTCCAGTTTTCCAGAATTCCTGGAGACCAATCCCTTGTAGAGGGTTACTAAACCCTAGTAGTTGGGCGGCTGTGAGGAGATGCTGCCGTTCAGCGGGGCTGGCCACTGGAGCAGTCTGGGTTGTGTTCATTGGGGCACGATGTTTGGGAACATTATCGCTACGCAGAAACGCGTAAACATGAGCGTTCGCTATTTTGATGGCCAAGTGTCAGTGTGTTTGTTTCTGCCTGAGTTTGGAGGTGAATAAACTCTGGAGGTGAACCAGAGGAGCGTCCCTCTCGCCACCCCCAACCCCTGCTTTACCGTTGCATGGCGGCTCAATCCATAGCTATAAATTCTTGGTTCTTGTCCAAACAAGGGTGTTGGATTGTTTGAAAGAGCCGGCTGCCTGGTTGCTGCCTCTTTAAACACACCCACACTATAAATAACCGCCCGCTCCCCCAATCCCTCGGAGGTGCAAAGCTGTCAGGGTTGCCCCTCCCTCCCTCCCTCCCTAATCCCCCCTAATGCACTGGGCATGTCCTCACCATTCCAATATTGACCCAGGCAGGCCGTCAAAAGCAGGGAGGATAGAGAATGGGACTGGAGAACCAGGTACTTAACAATAGGCTCTGAAGGCCCGGCCCAGACCTAGGGCCAATTAAGCTGGTTTAGTGTAAGAAGATCCACAGTGAGAGCTCCATCCTGCCCGTCTGCCCAGTGGGAGCGCCTGCTGGCTAAAGGAAGTCTTCTACATACAGCAATAGACCAGCTGACCCGCCGATTGACATGCAGGGAGGCAGAAAGACAGAGGGCCACTAAGACAAGCCGACAAAACAAAAGGTGACCTAAAAAAAAAGAAGGGTCTCCAAAAAGAGATGCTCGTTTACGTTTTTGACTTTTAAAACACTTCTGCTACGATGCGCCCTGCTGAACACGACCACTGGGGCATGTCCATTGGGATGGGCTCGCTAGGCGAGATTGTGGGCCGTTGGGTCTTTATGTACGTAAGGTAGTGTCCCTCCCCCGCCCACAAAGCTTCAGTCCCTTTTATCACCTTATCATCTTTCTCTCCTCTCAACTCCACTGAACTCCTCTCCCCACTCCTCTCCCCACTCCTCTCCCTCTCCTCGCAGAGCTGGCCAACCAGATCCAGTACAGTCTTCTACAAGACTCCCAGCAAGGAGAGTCTTGGGAGAACGGTAAGAGATGTGCTCTCCTTGTACAAAGCCGCATGTAAACACCTGTTAAACTGCGTAGAAGTTCAGTTCAGACCTGAGTGCTTATTGATCAGAGTTTACTAAACACATGCTAATCCCAGATGTTTGCAAACCGCATGCCGTGATACCAAATTCGCCGGATGGTTGATGTGATGACAACAAATTACTGAAATATTTCTAATTGAAGAATCTCTGGATCGGAGCTAAATTACAGTGATCTTCAATGTTGAGTATATTGGCACTGTAACCAGTTGAACACAACACAGCACAGGTGACCTGCTTTTCCTCAGCCTATTGGCAGCCTGGGCTGCCTGACTACGCCTTTGTTTTGGACGTCTAGTCTCAAACAGAGACAAAGGCTCAATCCTACCGTTCATCTGTCTGCGCTGTGGCACGTGACCCTACTCTGGGCCCGGCCAAATCAATACGCTGGCTCTAGTCTGCACATCTGTAGGCCTCCCCTGGCTCCTTTACTGGTCAGCGGGGGATGTTAGGATTCTACTGCACATTTCTAGCCTTAGATTTATTGCACAGCTTTCTTCAGTTTTATTTTAGTCGCTTACTGTTATTTACTAATATTTTACTAATATTTGCACACTTGAACCTCAGCCATGTTGAAATCTTGGGAAGTGTGTTAGCTGCAGCTGAGGCACTTCTTTTTTTTGAAACATTTCTTAGACATTCTATCCTTGCCGAAATAGAAACGTTTTGTCTCTGTGGATTAATGGTGACACAATTATGTTAAGGGAATCACATTCATGGAATTTAGTTAGGCCCTCCTGGCCGTAGTGTTGCCATGGGAATCGGAACACAACTAGTATTTAACTTGAGTTGAGTGTTTTTCCTTCCCTTAAACACCCGGGTAAATATAATGTCCTCACAGGGGGGCCCCCACCCTAAACACGGGGGACCCCCCTCTGTTGGGAAGTGATGAACAAAGGGGCTCCACCATTAGACATTGGGCTGTATCTACGGACTGCCCCAGATTCCACACTTCATTGTGGGTAAAATGTGTGTGCGAGTAAGTGATTAGAAAGCAACCCCGTGACTGATAACCTGTCTGTGTTTCCCCTCAGGCGAGTCGTCCGACACAGCCCTGAATAAGCTCAAGTGTCCCCACTGCAACTACATAGCCAAGCATCGGAGAACACTAAAGAGGCACCTCATTATCCACTCTGGCGTGCGCTCCTTCAGCTGTGACATCTGCGGCAAGCTGTTCACCCGCAGAGAACACGTTAAGAGACATTCCCTGGTAAGACCCTCCGCTCTTCAATTGAAACGGCCCCTCCTTGCTGTTCAACAATATAGAGCCGGTCCAGAGACGTTCCCTGATGTGGGCCTTAAATGAGCGCTCCTCCTCCACATCCTCAACGTCCCCCAGATAACTGACCATCTCCCTGGGTACTCACATTCCCGGGCTAGTACCAAGCACCTCCCCTGCCTCTAAACACCAATCACCATGTCTTCTCCTCTAAACACACATCACCATGTCTTCTCCTCTAAACACACATCACCATGTCTTCTCCTCTAAACACACATCTCCATTGATTTTCCCACTTATAAACATCATCCCACAGATATCCTCCCTCAGTCTTTATACCCCTGCACTCCCACTCTATCACTGCCACAACAAAAAAATAACTTACTGCCGAATTAGGTTCTGAATTATCCTGTCGTACCCAAAATACAAGCCTGGTTTATTCCAATGTTTGAAACTCTGTTTACCTACATAGACAAAAGGATGATTTTATGAAAAGGATGTATTTTATAAAACTTAATGTATTTTCACCCAATGTTGGATATTTGTGATATCCAATTTGCGATAATTGTCCTGCCTCATCCCAACAACTCCAAAGTAGATTTGAGAGAGTCGAAGGTCAAGAATTGTCCATCTGACACACATCTCGCTAACCTGATCGGCTTCATATCACAATGCTTAATTATCCAGGATGTTTACACTGGCGCTCGAGTGCTAGAGGTGAATGCATTCTCTGGCCAACCACCACAATTTAGTTTGTAGGTGCCTGACCTATCACCAGGATTCGCTAGATTTGATTGCTGGATGAGCTCTGTTTATTCACTTTGACAGGATAAGATCCACTTGAACTAGTACGTAGCAGGTTTGGTTCAGAGCATTGGTTGATATGGTTCAGACGACACTGCACTTTCTCATGTTCTGGTTTGACAGAGCTTGTTAAGCTACTAATCTAACTTTAAGGAATACCCCTCTGGTTGTATTCTGAGGCAGTGAGTTAGACCAATTAATAATTACCACTTGGGGGGAGGGGTCCCATAACATGATAATGTTATGGATAGTCGTTCCATTCCATTTATAACTCTGCATTGGAAAGTGTTTAAATGTCTCCATGCCTCATCTGTTTACTAAAACATAGATGGGTTGATTTCCTTGTCATTGGTTCAATTAACAATTCCATATTGAAAGTATGTTTTCTAGCTTTTGTGTTTCTGACAGTTCCAGAAGTCTTTGTTATGCAGTTTCTGATTTCTGAAAGGACATGAACACAGTGTTAAACCTAGTCCCTCCCCTTCACCATACAGGTGCACAAGAAGGACAAAAAGTACAAATGCATGGTGTGTAAGAAGATCTTCATGCTGGCGGCCAGCGTGGGGATCCGGCACGGCTCACGGCGCTACGGTGTGTGTGTGGATTGTGCTGACTCCCACCAGGCCACGCAGGGCCTGGAGTCCCTGGAGGGTTTTGTCCGTGAAGATGATGACTTTGAGGGGGAGGAGCCTGACGAGGACATGGCTGAGGAGGGGGAGGAGCCTAACGATAATGACCAATCCAACTGGGAGGAGGGCGACACAGGTGTCGCTCCCGAGGACGACTAGCTCAGATCGAATCAAATGAAAAAATTAACGATTTATAAATAAAAAAAGCTGGTAAACAATCAACAACTCCAAAGTGCTATCAAACCTTGAGGTTAGTTACAATGGTTTTAGTGTATGAGACACAGAAAGAAGCTTTGGTAGAGGGACTAAGATATGTGCTTTGTGTCAGACTCTGGGTCTACTGCTCATTAGAGAAAGAGATAACAAATTTAATATTAAAATCAGGTTTATGGTGATGTATTTTTATTTTATTTTGGGGTGGGGGGATGGGGGTGGTGTACATTGTTGTTTAAGTTACGATAGGCCAATCATCTTAAAATTGTTTAATTATTTAATTTATGAAAGAGAAGTTATGAGCTTATTAATGATATAATTTTTTCTGTTGTTTTGTTGTAAATTGCTATCAGAGAAGTTCACTTTTGCATTTTGACCCTATTTTCTGTCAGATTTGAAAGTGTGCAGGTAGGTGCGACTTTGAGAAGAAAGTATGTTTAAAAAAATTGAAATGCATTATTTGCAGACAGGAAGATTTTATGTTTAGATGGCCTGAAAATTATTATAATTTTTTTTTATTATTATCTTTTCCCTGCACAAATCTTGGAACCAAAAAATCTGTTTTGTGACTCTAATTTATCACAGCCATATTTATGTGTTTAATTTAAGTGGGCTGTGCTGTTGTGCCAAGCAGAACGCACACCAAGATTTTGCAGGAAACAAAAAACTACTGAAAAATGCTGAAAAAAGTAAAGCTGAGAAAAAGACAAAAAAAAAATTAGAAAAATAGAAGCGAAAGTATAAGGGGAAATGTTATTTGCTAGCTTTATACGAATCACAGCACCACACAGTAACACTTTATAAAGCATTTTGACATTCACTTAAAGCTTGAATTTTGCCAAATGACGGAAACGTTTGGTGCTGTAATGCTTATGTCGCGAAATACTGGACCTACAGCTGTATATGATGTTTATAATCATAAAGCTTAAACTGACTCAGTTATATATATATATAAATATATATATATATATATATATAATATTAATCAGCTATCTATAGAACACTGTTGTGCTACGGCGCCTATCAGGTATGCTTTGCCATTGTCTTTTTTTATTTAATGCACACACACTCACATACCATTTTGTAGAACTACCGGCAGTACTTGTAAAAATGACTTAAGGACCTAAGTTGAGAAGCTACCTTTATATACAGTATGTGGTTTATATTAGGTACTGATTATATATAGCTATATACTTTCAATCACTTGAACGTTGGGTGTAAGAGGGTGTTTTAAGAGTGCAGATGGATCATAATATGTGATGTAAGTCCAAACGATAAACTCCATTTTAAAATGTTATTACATTTTTACAATCAGTTTTTTTTTATTTAATTTGATATAATTCTTTTTATTTTTGTCTGCCAGGTAGGAACACTTTGTTCAATATAAAGTGAAGCTCTGTGGCGCATCATAGACATGCACTTACTTTTTTTGCATTAATGAAAATCATTTATTTTCAATGTCTTTTCTTGCTTCCCCAAAGCGGGTCTGAATGGAACTATATGAAAACTGTCTTTTCTCTTCCATGCGGAAACCTTTTTTTTTTTTTTACGATTTGTTATTTAATAATATTATATTGACTCAAATGCAATCAAGACTGTTAATTTCTGTCTATTTGTCCAACCAAATTGTTGTTAATGAATTCTTGTTGAGATAATGAGAAAGCCAGGTAAACGCTGTAGTGTGTAGATCCTTGCTTGTGTATGTAATTGTCAGATTTAAATGTTTTTATTCACACACAAAAATAATCATTCACTTTACCCTAGATGCATATATTGTTTTATTTGTCCTTTATAAAGATGTATTTACGTTTCCTTTTTTATTTTATTTCATTAAGCACATATTTGATAAATGTATGTTGTTTGCAGGTTAAAACCTAGGAGCAGCAGTATCTGTTCATATGCAGTGGATATATTGAAGTGCTATAATGATACAGAGAAGTTTTATCTCCCATAACTCGAAATGCAAATGTATTTTAAAGAAAGCTCCTAGAATGATCCTCATCCATGTTCGTAAAATATAATTTACCTTCAAATCACTGTGGGAAGGATTATATATATATATGAGAATATATGAGAAAATATATATATATATATGAAAAAAATATATTATTTAAGTAGTTGATTTTACTTAATAGAACACAGTCAGCTGCAGTTAGCTTGTTCAAAACCTTGGCCTGGCTTTGTGTCATGTCCTACTTTGTTTGCGTTCAGACAAGCACCAAAAGAAAGTTAAACAGGGAGGTGCTACGCTTTCTGTACTTGTCCAATAAAATAAGAATGTGTTTTTTTTCCCATTGCTTAATGTATTGCTACGGTGTGCCCTAATGAACATTACCCTAACCTTCCACTCTATTTGTTCACACCTGTGCTCGTCCATCAAACCAAACCCTGTTTCTTGTTTTTATACCATAATTTGACTCATTTACTGTACAGCAGATAAACTCAAGATGATGTATTGCTTTAGATTTGTTTATGCTGTAGTTTAATGGACAAAACAAACAAAACACTACTAGAGAAACAGGTTTTTTTCTGGCTGTATTTTTTTTAAAGCTCTTTTCAAAGGTGTATTTTTCAACTCTTTTCAAACTACAGTGATGCAAAACCAATGGGTCTTTCTAGGCTCTACCCCCAACATTAAACAAGTCAGGTTACTCTTTTTACGTTTTTCAAGGTTTTCAAAATGAATACATTCTCCTTTTTTCTGTTCCAATTGTACTACTACTGTTCCTCTATAATACATTTTCGAAATAAAACTTTGATATTACTTAAACTTGATCTCGGTTTCATTTCTTTACAGATGTTATATCTCTTTCTAGTCTTCTCCACCTAGATGAAACTTGGGCCTCTGATGAAAATAAATATATTTCAAGGAACTCTGTTGTGTAGATGTAGTTTCACAATGTTTTAGTGCAGGTTGTCCAGTTATGTGAAGTTCTCTTGCTGTCTCCTGGCTACTGGCAAAATTAAGTACTGGTGTTTGAATTTCAGCTTACTCAACTTCACTATTCATTCCAATATGAAGCAGCAAAATCAACAAGCGAGATCTTTGATAACCTCTTGTGCATGGCTATAACCTCTTACCCTATGAGGTCCAGAGCCGGCTGGTTTTCTGTTCTACCTCAATTGCACGCACCTGGTGTCCCAGGGTTAAATATGTCCCTGATTAGAGGGTTGCAATAAAGAAATGGTGTGGAATCTGGCTTCGTGGTCCAGATTTGAATACCACTGCTAGTTAATATGCCTTGGAAATATGTATGTTAGTACACTACTATTTCAAGTGTTTCATTCTGTGCTGTTTCATGCTGTATCCTAGGATGGCCCAGCTGTCTAAGCTGATACCTACGGTTCCGTGGGTTCAAATCCGACCCAGCTCCTCCAACAAAACCATCTCCTCCATCTTTCGCCATGCTCTTGACAAACAAATCATAACATGCCTGAAATACAACATTAACATTTTGAAAACCAAATAAAATAATGCCTTTGCATGGGGATGGCTGGTGATCAAATCTGGTGGGCCTTGGACTTCTTTGACTCGTTTCTGGAATTGTATCGAAACAGGCCAAGAAGACAACATTGGAAATCCCACTGACTTCAAGGAGACATCTCTGATTGACTGCCACCCTGTGGAAATGAGCTGAATTACAGCAACAGCAGTTCACATTCAAGGCAACTTTCTCCTTAAAGCACACTCGCAATACTAAGTATCACTTCTGGTTGATCAGCTTATAAAATATATTTTGTAAGCCGGCATTTTACGATGCGCCTTTGTATGCACCCCAAATCATTCAAGGTTAATGAATGTTGTGAAACACTGTTGTTCTGCTAATGCATTCAGTATATTGCAGTAAATAAGGGAAATGTTCTGATATTACATATAAAAGGGAAGGAACATATTGGGAACTTTCTCAAAATGTCCAGGTTTTCCAGAAATCCTGGTTGCTGGTTTCAGAATGTACAGCTTTTTCCGACCTGATTTTGTTAATTATTAATCTGGGATTTTTGGGAATGTTACGGAGACTCTAGTCAATATACTCTGATTGTAGTAGTTAAGAAAATGTAAGCTCCCTATATTTTAAATGTATTTTTCCGCAAAAGAGAAAATCTGGTATTTAAGTGTGCAGCCCTGTCATCCATTAAGAAACAATACTGCCATCTAGAGGCTGGGTTGGAAGAAACATCTTTCTTATCCCCACCACAAGATAGCAGCACTTCCCTTCGTATTCTGCAAGACAAAGCACGTAGATGGAGAGGGCGAACTACAGCTCATTGGTTACTGTAAGTCAACAAATCTCTAGCACAGTCTTTTCAGCATTGATTACAGCCATACAGTAGATACAGGTCTTCAGGGTGTGTATTTCAACATTGACACTGAACAGCATTCAGTGTCAATGTTGTGGATAGAGAAACACTGGCATGCTATGATTTTATTGTACTGTTGTTTAACCAGACTGGGGGAAATGGTACAGGGTCAAGGAGGAACAATAAGGGTTAACCATTTTGGAAAGTGACAGAACGACAAAGCTTTCACCTTGGGAGTTATGGAATAAGAACCAGGGACCTTTCAGTCCATACTCAAATGACATAAACCCCACACCTTGCAAACACCACACCTTGAAAACACCACACCTTGAAAACACAACACCTTGAAAACACTACACCTTAAAAACACAACACCTTGCAAACACCACACCTTGAAAACACTACACATTAAAAACACTACACCTTAAAAACACCACACCTTGAAAACACAACACCTTAAAAACACTACACCTTAAAAACACCACACCTTGAAAACTCTACACCTTAAAAACACTACACCTTAAAAACACCACACCTTAAAACACAACACCTTAAAAACACAACACCTTGAAGACACCACACCTTGAAAACACAACACCTTAAAAACACTACACCTTGAAAACACTACACATTGAAAACACCACACCTTGAAAACACTACACCTTAAAAACACTACACCTTGAAAACACTACACCTTGAAAACACTACACCTTGAAAACACCACACCTTGAAAACACTACACCTTGAAAACACCACACCTTGAAAACACTACACCTTAAAAACACTACACCCTGAAAACACTACACCTTGAAAACACAACACCTTGAAAACACCACACCTTGAAAACACCACGCCTTGAAAACATCACACCTTGTAAGCACGACACCATGTGTGGGGTACACCCACACACACACCAACTCACACGCATGCACACACACTTACAGACACACACACCTACCCACACACACACGCATGACCACACACGCACATACACGCATGCATCCACACACACACACGTACACACAGGCGCGCACGCACACACACACACACACACGCACGCACATACACGCACGCACGCACCCACACACACACGCATGCATTCATGCACACAAACACTCATCAAACAGTTAGCAGCCCACAGCCACACACTGGCCCATTCTTCGGTGTGTGTGAGAATGGCGGGGGAGTCTGTCCGGGCTCTTTGTGTGGGTGTCTGTCAGCGGTGTTGTCCAAGGCAACCCCATTGTGACCCACCACTGTTCCTTATTGACATAAGACCCTCTCTCAGCGTGTTCCCAGGCTCCGACCCACCGCCCCGGCGGTGAGCGTGGACAGGGTTGCGCGCGCGTGTCTGTGTGTGCGTGCATCTGCACGTGAACGGCTGAAACCGAAACTGGAACCTGAGGCCACGGTGGGAGTTTGTTTTCTATCTCTTCAACACATTGTCTGGTGGCTTTCGGCCGGGCCCTCGTATTTCAATCTAAACTGGGGGGGTGGGGGGGGGGTTACATTAAAGGGACACAGGTGATCATGTGGTCACAGCTGCAGTTACTGACAGCCCCCGGACACACACACACACACACACACTCTCTCCCTCGCTGACGCTCTGCCCCACCACCCAGAGAGCAGATATCTTAATGGGGACACCTACGTTGACTGCCCTTAAGAAATCATACCTTTACTAATCCTAAATCCTACCATAAACCTTAGGCTAAACTTAACCTCAGTGTCAACAACCCAACGATTATGTGTAATCTTAATGTAGCCCTTGTGCCTAACCCAAAACTTACCTGGATATGTCTAACCCGAACCCCAACCCTAAACCCAGTTGCAACTTATGCCGTAAACTTAACCTTTTAAGACAAAAAATATCCTATTAAAAAACGGGGATAGGAAAATGTCCCTGTTCGTTAGCTTTTTCTGATGTCCTCACAGTTTTGGATAAATTAGATGAGTGAGGAGAACCATCTACCTGGAAGAGCCTCCTGGTTTTCCCACAGTAACGAGTCAGTGTCCAGTTTACAGGACTAAGACAGTCTGGATACACATCCAGCATAGTGGCTGGAACTGTGCTGGACGAGGACACCGTGAAAAGAACATGTCCAAGTCGGCACAGCAATGTTTGAGCTGGCCCTATTGTATGAATCAGACTTATGTGCTCCTCAAGGGGGACAAAAAGAAAATCTCAGTTCTGCTCCAGTCAACATTTTTCTTTTTAATGAATACCACTGCCCCGTTTAAATCTCAGCCCCGGTCAACGGTGACTTTTGAAACTGCTCTGACGTTTTACATGAACGCCTGCACATCTGTCACTTAGGCAGAGGGGAGGACCAATGGTGAATGCCACCAGAGAATGAGAGAGCGTGCAAGAGAGACGAAAGTAGGAAGACAGTGAAAAAAGAAAAAAAAAGGCTGTGAAAGGAATCTCTATATGGTTGGAACGTTTTGTCCATTAGTGGAGCAGTGGTCCATGGGAAATGGCGGTTGATGAACAGAAAACAGGGGTTTTGTTGGGCTTGGTGCATCCGGCCAGGCTGGGCTGGAGGAGGCTGTGTTGGGGGAGAACGCAGGGGCCAAACTGAGCTGGATAGCAGGCTAGTTTAGGGGAGGCAGCACTGCATAGAGTGGAGGGGGAGACTAGACTGGAGCAGACTGGGTGGGGAGACGCAGGAAGGGGAGACTGGACTGGACTGGGCCAGGTTGGGTTGGGAAGGCAGGAGTGGGGGGAGGTGATAGTGGGGGAGGCAGGAGTGGGGGAGGCGGAAGTGGGGAGGCAGGAGTGGCCAAGCTGGGTGAAAGTGGATGCAACTAGGTAAATGCTGGGGGAGACACTCACTGACTGGTAGGCAGTTTGGCTTTGAATCCGGCAAAGGTTTATGGGTCTCCACTGCTCTCAGAGCAGACACATACAGATCAGACAGGACATTAGCATGAGAAAGCTGGAGGGATATTTAGTTGTTGAGAGTTTGCCTGCTTGTTTTGCTGTTTTCTTTCTGCTCTTCTTTTCTCTGGCTGAAAGTCAAGGCCAGAGCTTGCTGCCCACCTGACAACCAACCCCCGACACAACTCACACTCTTGAGGACTCCTCCACCCGCCCCAATTCCACCTCTTCACCACCACCTCTCTGTACCAGTCACTGCCAGAGAGCTGACATCAAAATCAACCATCTGCCTTCCACACACGGGCATCTACTGACTGCTCTTGTGTGGGGAGGGTGGGTGGGGGGGGTCGTCCATTGAAACTGCGGTTTTCCAGTGTTTACACTATCAAGTCTTTACCAGCTTTGCACATCTGGACATTCTTCTTGCTCAAAATTGCTAAAGCTCCGTCACGTTGGATGGGGACCTTTGGCGAGCAGCAGCTTGCAACTCTTTACACGTTATCTCAATTGAATTGAGGTCCTAGCTTTGACCGGGTCACTCCAGGACATGACCATGCATAGCGCTAGGTGTTGAGTCACCGAAAGTATATGAATCTGAAAACCCTTCACTGTTTTAGCGTTGATCCAGTATGATCACAGTCCTCAGCTCACAGAGTCAGCCCTAGCCACTCCAATTGCCAAAAACCCATTGTCCAATGAAATCACAGAAGAAAAATATAAAAAGGTTGCGTCAACCAATCAAATTGCAGGTGCTCACAGATACATTCTGGGCATTTTGCGAATGACAAACTATTTTATCAGAGGGTCTCATGAAATGGCAATGAAATATTTGCGCTTTCGTCTAAGTTAATGCACCAACATTACATAATTGCGTGCTGTTTCTCACATTTCCCATTCTTCGCTCCATCCATACGTATATTCTGCACTGACCCTTTAAAGTGCCAACACAACATAGAACGTCATTGAAACCTATGCCCCAAGTCCATTGGCCACGGCTGGCAAATGGGGATGCTTGGGCGGCTGGTGGATGTTTGGGTAGACCAGTGCTATGTACACTTTGAAATGTTTTTGTTTATGAATACCTGAAGTCAGCCAGAGAAGTGTTCAGGTTTCACAGCAATGTTTCGTTGCAGTTTTGCACCGTCAATAAACAGTGTGTCACTGCAACTACTACTGCACCGTAAACATTTACGTCAAGAAACACCTGTGTTCGAACGTCGGAACTGAAGTCATTTTATGATATCACGTTGCTGTGCGCTCAGGCATGAAGGTGTGTATGTGTGTATGTGTCTGTGATTTATGTATGCGTGTGTGTATCCTGTGTGTGTATATACCGTGTTTTTTCAGTCTGAGTAATGTTTATACATAGCTTGTGTGTGTGTGTGTGTCTGTGTCTGTTTATGTGTACTGCTGGAGAGAATAATGTGAGCATGTGTGTAGGTGTGTGAATGAACAGTGTGTGTGTGTGTGTGTGTATGTATGTTTGTGTGCACGGCAGTGTGCATCTGTTGAAGAGCGTGTGTGTGCATTGTGTGTGAGCGTGTGGATACGTACGCGAGTGTCTGAGTGTGTGTGTGTGTGTGTGTGTGGATAAGCATGTGTATATGTAAGCAAGTGTGTGTGTGTGTGGGAGAAGGTGCTGGTTCCCACAGCTCAGATCTAATTCAGCAGTAACTCAATCTCCGTGTGAGCGGCGTTCCGCCAGCACTCTCCCTCCCGCCGGAGTGTGTGTGTGTGTGTGTGTGTGTGAGTGTGTGTCAGACATTTCCCCTGTCAGTCCCACAGTCGGACCCCCGGATCGGTTTACCGTGTCGACGGTGGGAGCCGGCAGCCGTGTTCACATTGCCCGTGGCCTCCTGTAAGCATGCCATCCAGACACCCTATACCTGCCATTCAGACAACTGCAGGGGGGAGGCGAGGTGGGGGAGGAGTATGAGGTTGGGTGTGTGTGTGTGTGTGTGTGTGGGTCTTGGGGCCGTCAGGTTTCATGACATTTTTGCCTACTGGGAGCAGTAAGGAGATAGAATGGGACGGGCCGTGGGTGTGTGGGGACGGCGGGTGGGGACGGGGTGTGGGGTTGGGGGTGTGGGGGAGGAGGGGGTGGGTCAGACGTAAAAGAAATCAAAACAGATGTGAGTGTGGGAGAGCTATGCTGAAAGTGTGTGTGCCTGTGTTTGTGTGTTTGTAGAAAGAAAGAAAAAAACTGACAGAGATAGGGGGTGGGGGGGGGGGCTGTGTGTGTCTGTGTGTGTGTGTGTGTCCGCCTGTTTGTTTGTGTGTAACCAACCACCAGGAACTGAATACCAGGAGCCCTTGAGAATGCTTGTAAAGTGTGTTCTCCGAGCCCAGGGGGCTGGGATGATAGGGCTGCTGTTCTTGTTAACCAACTCTGACTTGCTCTCACTCTCTCATACCTTCTCGTTCTCTAACTTAACGCTCTGTCTTTCTCTCACTTTTTATCACTCTCCGACTAAACTTCTTTTTCACAGCCTTTGTCTCGTTTCTCAGGATTATTGTTACGGTATATCCCTCTGCCTGGATCAAATTGTGTAATCCAACTGACGGTGGAAGCAGCAGTTAAACAAGCTGCTTTATCTTCCTCAACAGGCAGCGGAGTTATCCAGGAATTAAAATCCGAATGGTTTTAGTTACTACTCTGTTCAGATTAATGTGCTTAGGGCTTGAATCAAAATCACTAACAATAGCGGATCAATACTTTGTGACAATTGCTGATGTGAAAAGGGCATTCATTTTTACATTCAAAAGTGTTTTAATTTGATTCAGTGATGACGCAGTATAAACACATGATGATGCTTTTGCTGTGCAACAACTAAAAGCCAGCAATGCATCAGATTAAAACAGAGTCAAGAATATTCTGTACTATTCTTCTAATGTGTATACATAGAATTACAAATAGAATCATAAAATAGAATTACAAAAATACATTTAGAGAAGTAAATGTGGGGTGCTTGCCAGCTTGTTTACATAATAAAAAGGTTTATAACCAGTTGAGAAAGCAAACTGAAACTCTGCTTTCCCAAAATGTTGGTTTGGTCACATTGGCTTGGACAGTTTAAAGGGTACTGTTTTAATGTTAATTAATGCTAATTATTCAAACTTTGCCAACTTGTTTAGACATAGTCAATCATTGTTTTATGTTGGAATAGCGAGACAGGTGAAACAAATCTGCTTTGATCTCTCGAGCTTGAACTGTTTTAAGGTTAATAAATGCTTACTATGCAAATAACATTGATTAACATAGTCATAACTGATACAAACTTAAAAATCCTGAATATATTATAATAACTTGTTTTGGTCTCTACCTGGAACCATTCAAGAGATACAATTTAAGGATTTATTAATGCTAATTATGCAAATTAGAATGAATGTAGTCATAGACAACACGTACATTGATGTAGTCATAATCATGTTTCAGAAATGTTCGCTGGGATAGCCTAAACATGCTAAATAATGTTGGTTTGGTCTCCCTCGTGTAACGATTCAAGAGATACTGAGTGAAATCTTTTTGTTTTTATTTAGCTTCTATTGTGCTTTTCATTACAAAATGATCAACCTAAATCCCATTAGAGTCATGTCCACCTAATAAGAATACAAGAGAAATCTAGTCTTGCTTTGCCTTTGGCAAGGAAATCTAACTATGTTACTGTTTCCTTTCCAACAGCTTTATACTTCCTGAGCGGTAGAACCTCAGGGACCTGTTCTCATTTTTATATACATAGACTCTCGGTCCAGGGGAACTAGCAGCATTCAATGACAAAAGCCTAGATGTCCCTCTGATTTGATGTGTGGCCATCGGACACACCCTGGGTCCTGGGTCCAAACTTGGTCCGCACAATGCTCCCCAGACTCGGACCTGGGTATAGAAGTGGGGGAGAGAGACGCCTGTCGCCTGCCTCCACCCTCCAGCCCCATAGTTCTCTTGTCCTTCATCCAGACCAGTGTTATCCCAGCACAGCAGTACTTCCTGAGGCTGGCTCAAACTGCACATTACCTCACAACTCAGCATCAAGGCTGTCTGGGCGCTGACCGCACGCCGGCCATACCCAGACCACACCACTGTGATACAACCTCATCACCAATACATTTGAGATGATCACATTCCCGAGTCCATGGGGGACTACAGGAATCGGACTACAGGACCCATGCCCCATGCACATCATCAGGGCTGGAGTGAGTATTGCTTCAAGTTTCTCTGAATGTGGTCCACACATACACAAACAAACAAACAAACACACACATACTCAAACAAACAAACAAACACACACACATACACAAACAAACAAACACACACAAACACACACATACTCAAACAAACAAACACACACATTCACAAACAAACACACACATACACAAACAAACAAACATACACACACAAATAAACACACACACACACACATACACAAATAAACACACACATACACAAACAAACATACCCAAACAAACACACACATACAGAAACAAACACATGCATACACAAACAAACACACACATGCATATTGTCTGTCCCTACATTTTTCTCCACCTTTGAAGTTAGGAAACAAATCAGAACTCAAATCCTAAATAGCCCCTCTGGAACTAGTCCCTGACTCACACCAGTCTACTGGTCTGGGTACAGTCCTACAGTCCATCACTCTGACCCTGATCATACCAGTCAACTGGCCTGGGTACAGTCCTACAGTCCATCACCCTGGTCGAGTAGCTCACAGTAGAATTTGCACAGACTAACGTATCTGGGATCAGCTCCAAAATCAGAAGTTTACAGCGAAACAGACCTTGTATCAGCATGTCGTTATACAGCTAAGCCCCTTTGGCAAACGTTGCCTGATGTAAAAGCACTGTTTCTGTTCTCTACTAAGTCAACACCCCCACCTTACAGACACTTATCCCCCCCAAAAAACTTTCCCCACCCCATAGTGTCAAAATCTCTGAACAAAAAGACCCACCATCCAAAATAAAGCATCCGCCCCCCTCCCCTTTCTCACCAAACAGCCTCTCCTTCTCTTATACCTCTGTAGGTAAATAATCAGCACAATGTCCTCCTCTTTCTTATGACTTATGATGGGGTCTAAAAGCCGAGACAGACTTACAGTTTTTTTGGATTGCTTACACACTAAAATTAAAAGTAGTACACTATTAGCAAAACCTTACACTCAAGAAGCAAAACATCAGCCCATATTTGCACAACTATAAGCACATTGTCAACCTCACACTTGTTGTAAAACTCTACACACAGTGATTTGCAAAACACTAAACACACTTAACATACATTACACTCAAAAATCTATTATGAAGTCACTTCCTTGCAATACCAAAGCACTGACTGTCAAATTACCACACCGTCCAACCAATTGGTTCCACACAGTCATCAGGTGTGCAAACACTTGTTTGCTTAATTGTAGACACACCAATCAGGTGTATAAGCACTATAAAAAGCAGCAGGTGAGTTCATCGGTCTTCAAGCACAATGGAAAGAGTCAGAAAAAGAGTAAGACGAGGAGGAGAACCAGGAGAACGAGAACGAGGAGGAGGACAAGGAGGAGGAGGAATGGGAGGAAGAGGAATCAACAGGAGGAATCAACAGAGGAAGAGGAAGAGATGGAGGCCATGCTGGAGGTAGAGGAAGAGGAAGACAAGAAGGTGCTCAAAGTGGACCAAATCTGACAAATGAGATCCGCGCAACACTGGTTGACCACGTTGTCAACCACGGCCTGACGCTGAGGGAGGCTGGACTGTACAGACAAATCTAAGCCCATACACAGTGGCAAGTGTGATAAGAACATTTCGACTGGAAAATAGGTATTGTAAAAATATCATCATTTCAAAAACATCTGCATGGTTTCAGTAACTGCTTACAGTACTGTATTCTATGAACAATCAGCACTTCTGTTACCTTTTCCTGTGAAATTACTGTACTATTGTATACTGTTTTTTTTTCTACATAGGATTGAGGGTCAGGAACGACAAGGGGGAAGGCCTCCTATGTTCACAGAACAGCAAGAGAGGGAGATAGTAAACATGGTTTTGGCCAACAATGCTATAACACTCAATCAGCTCCAAACTAACATTGTCAATAACCACGCCAGTTTCAACGATATCCATCAGGTCTCAACATCAACACTGGCACGCATCCTAAATAAAACCCCTATTCAAATGAAGCAAATTTATCGAATGCCTTTCTAGCGCAATTCCGAAAGGGTAAAACGACTGCGGCATGATTATGCAGAGGTATGTATTCACTTTAGCAGTGTGATCTTGCATACTGTCTCATTATCTTTTACTGTACTGTAATATGTATACTACATATACACTGAACTACACAATTTTGCCTGACACTGTTCTTCAGAGAGTTTTACGAATGGATGGAGAGGAGATCCAGCATGATTACACAGAATGGGGTCCTCCACCGCCATGCCCATACGGGCCCTTACAACACAGCACTCATACTTACATTCTTGGACCAATTGCACACCATAACAGCAGCAAATCAAATCGATCATATGCAATACATTGTTGTCTGGGACAATGTGTCTTTCTACCGCTCTGCTCTGGTTCAGAACTGGTTTCAGCAACATCCACATTTCACCGTCCTATATCTTCATACTCTCCATTCCTCAACCCTATAGAAGAGTTTTTCTCGGCATGGCGGTGGAAGGTATATGACCTCCGTCTCCAGGCTGAGGTAGCCCTCATCCAAGGCCTGTGACCAGATGGAGGTAGCAGCGATGCAAGGATGGATTCATCATTCAAGACGTTTCTTTCCAAGGTGTCTTGCTAATGACAACATTGCCTGCGATGTTGATGAAATTCTCTGGCCAGATCCAACAAGGCGAAGAGACAATGTCTAGTTTCTTTTCTTTTTTTTACAGTAAACTTACAGTACAATACGTAAAGTGACATTTTGTTACAGTATTATGAATCTACATGTCAACATTTTGGGCGTGTTGAGAAATGAATGAGTTTCTTCAGTCTGCAACATTGGTCTTGTGTAGTGTTTGGTGTATTTCATTATATTTGTACTTTGTTGATGGTAGCCTACTCTAATCATAGGGAAGTAGAAGTGCTAAAAGTGTTTTAGGTTTATCACAGCAGAGTGTAACTCGTGCAAACAGAGTATAGTAATGTGAAACGTGTGTGTTTCATATGTTAACAAAGTGTGGTTTTTAAACAGAAGTGTATAGTTTTTACAAGAGTGTTTAATTATGCAAAGGACGTGTTTTGCTAATTGGGTGTGTGGTTGTGCTAATTGTGTGTAGTGTTTTAAAAACACGGGCCCTGTTTTGAAAATCGTGCTTAAGCAATCCAAAAAAACTGTAATAGAGTTGCAAGATTTGGAACTTTATGCAATGTTTCAACGTTCAATTAGCCTCAGCACCCCCTGACGTAGCCTCAGTCCCCCCTGACGTAGCCTCAGTCCCCTCAGACGTAGCCTCAGCACCCCCTGATGTAGCCTCAGTCCCCCCTGACGTAGCCTCAGTCCCCTCAGACGTAGCCTCAGCACCCCCTGACGTAGCCTCAGCACCCCCTGACGTAGCCTCAGTCCCCCCTGATGTAGCCTCAGTCCCCTCAGACGTAACATCAGTCCCCCCGACGTAGCCTCAGCACCCCCTGACGTAGCCTCAGTCCCCTCCGACGTAACATCAGTCCCCCCGACGTAGCCTCAGCACCCCCTGACGTAGCCTCAGTCCCCTCCTACGTAACATCAGTCCCCCCGACGTAGCCTCAGCACCCCCTGATGTAGCCTCAGTCCCCCCTGATGTAGCGTCAGTCCCCCCTGATGTAGCCTCAGCACCCCCTGACGTAGCCTCAGCACCCCCTGACCTAGCCTCAGTCCCCCCTGATGTAGCCTCAGCACCCCCGGACGTAGCCTCAGCTATGCTGCCCCCTTTTGCTGTTATAACTTCATGTAGACGTTTATTGTAACTGTTTATCAGTTTCTTACATCGACCAGGAGTAGTTTTTGTCGTCTGGCATTGTGACCAAAACAATCCTTCTTTGACTCTGTGCTGAGCACATTGTACAAGTAGGTTATCCAGGCGTTGTGTCCGTTCTCCGTTCCTCTCCCCATTCCAACTCACACACGGCAGGAAGTGAGCACAGTGCCAGCGGAGGCCCAGGACCATTGAGTGAGCGCACCAGGAGAGAGAAGGTTCCAGATCAGAGTGGGAAGATTGTGGAGGCAGGTGTGAGGAGGTGGGCTAGGCCCCTCCTAGTCTTCAAGACTAATCAGGGCAGCTACAAAGGACAGAAAGCAGCCACACAATGATACGCTCCCGCACTAACAAACCGACAGCCTGTTCTGATGTGTGTGCCCCCTATGGACTGTATGGACGAGGAGCCGTAGCCGCCTGAAGAGCCTGGAGGCAAAACCCAGCCAGGGTCGAATCAGCCCACGTTTATTTACTGTTCTCCTTCGTCTTGGGATTGTGTGTGTAATAAAGCGCCACCAGGACTTGTACTCAAACACGTCTACCTATCCTCGCTCTGCCTTTTGCGTTACAATGTGTTCAGGTACAACGGTATGTACTGTAAAACTACTGTTACTGTTTCATGGGTGTACTGCAATAACAGTAGCCTGTTGTCAAATGATTACAGTAACCAATATCTTTTCTAGAGGGTGATGGAGCTCGGTGCTATGAACCACGACGAAACAAACTTCTAACTTTCCAAAACTCACCACTCTTGAAGCAATTTAACCAACTGACTCGTTAGGTCCTACAAGGATACACACCAAATTGATTTCGTCAATGGAATTGAGCCGGTCTGTCGAGGTGAAGGGGTCATTTGTGATATTGTCTGGAACATTGTTGGGTAGAGGTGGTCAAGGGATGGTTTTGGGGAAATCCCAGCTTCCTGAAATATCATCCTATTCTTCTTTCGTCAACCTATTGAGGAATTATTTTCAGCCTGATATGCCAGCATTCTTTCAGGCCATAGATACACCACACAGAAACATTTTTCCTGCAGTGCATGAACATTTTAAATATTAGTTGTGACGTGGATGAGAACTCATGACCAAATGTTGAAGACCCAATTGATGCCAATTAGTGTAATGTATGCTAAAAAATGTAATGTTGACTTTGTGAGTATATTTTCACATATTAATACACACAAGACCCAAATTGGGAAAACTGTAGAACTTTAAATTGTCATATAGAAAGATGAATCTTGTATTGTCTGTTTTTGGATTACTTGGTTGTTACAATGACTAAACTAAAGTATTGTTATTATTATTATGTTGTACGCTAATAACTTACTGCACTCATTATATTTCACAAAAAATGCAGTTGTTGTGTCAATGATCTTCTGCTGAACGTTAACACAAAGGAAATAAAAGCACAACCAAGTGTTATCCGTTTGGGGTTTTGTGCTAAGAGTTGTAAAAAAATCACCCCACCAAAAAAACTTTCAGCGAGTCCTCAACTTTCCACTTGAGGACGTACTGAAAGAGGAAACTAACAAGTATAATCAGTCAGTCAGAAGTTTATCAGTAAATCTCTCGGTGTCTGTTTGTCTGTCTGTCCATCCGTTGGCCTGTGTGTCTGTCGGTCAGTCCGGCCGTCTGTATGTGTCCTTTCCCAGTGTCAGGGCCATGGTGGTGTGGTGACTGTGGAAGTGCCAGCTGTCTTGGCCTGAGGAGGGAGCGCTCCTGTGTTCCCAAGCTCCAGCCTGTGGGAAAATCCTCCCTGGCTAGTAATTGATTCCGCCCTGCCAGCTCCATTAGCCCACAACACAGTCAAACGGACAGTCCCCAGCCCACCCTTCCTCTCCCTCTCGCTTTCTACGGCCCCCCCCCCCCCCCACACATTTTTTCTCTCTCTTTCTCTTTGAGCCTCCTCTCTCTCTGCCAACTCAATAGTACCCAGCACCGCTCTCTGACCCCCCCCCCCCCCCCTGCCCTCTGTTTATAACAGTCAAATGGACTGTTTGCCTGTACTATGGAGGGCAAGGCCTAAAAGCTCTGTCACCCACCACCTCCCCTCCCTGTCTGACCCCCCTATCCTTTTCTCTCTCTGTCTCTCTCTCTCTGAGCCCCCCCTCTCTCCCTTGCCAGCTCTTTAGTCCACAGCACAGTTGTGCTGCTACAGCAGGACTGGTCTAAAGGCCTGTTCCCCCACCCCCTCCCTGTTCTCAGTGACTCCCCTCTTAACTCTCTCTGTCTCTCACAGTCCAACTGGCAGTCCTCCCCCACCACTCCTCTCTCTCTCTATCCCTCACAGCCCCTCCATCTCCCTAGCTACTCCGCTCTTATCCATCTCTTACTCACTAAATCATTTCCCCCCTAAATGTATCTTCTTCAATTCAAAGGTATTTATCACTTCCAAACAAACTTATTGACATCAGAATTGGGCTAATCTTGGAATGCAAGTGAACACAATTGAAGAAAAACTGAGAAGATAATCTACATTTTCAAATTATGTATTTTATTGAACTATGCACAGTGTCTATGCACACTATTTGAAATTTGTTGAATTATGAAAGGAAATGTTATGTTTACAGTGCTGTTGTGCTCCACAGGTTGGCCTTTTCTCCTGGCAACAGGTCACAAATCGTGTTATTTAAATGCACATCACAATAATTCATGTATCAGATATGGGAGATAGTTTTTTTGGGGAATTCTTTGTTGGTCTGAATGATCTGTGGGAAATATCAGTCTCTAATGTTGTCCAACAGTTTCAGGAGGTTTACGTATTACAGCTCTATTTCCATCTCAGAGAATGTGTGTGCTTTTCTTCTCTCAAGGGTCAGGCCTGAATATGGCCACTTCTCTTGATGGCAAGGCCATGCTCACTGAATCTGAACATAGCCAAGAATTTATTTTGTTTTGGGTCAGTTATAGTCGTCAAGTGTACATTCTGCCACTGTGTGTTCTATTTTTATTATCAACCTCCTCTCATCCACATCATCCTCATATTCAACCTCAGCCCATCCCCATTATCTTCACAAACAAACTCATCCCATCCCATCATCCTCATTATCAACCTGATCCCAGGGATATTTTTATGTGTGTGGCTGTGATACTGTGTTATTGTTCAATTCAAAATATAAAAATATATTTTTTATTATTTTATTTGTATTTCTTTTATTTTTAGTATTATTATTTATATATATATATTTTTTTTTTAATGATTTTTATTTTAGATAATAAGTATGAAATCTAGTGTAACACCATTGCTCAATTAAATATGGATTATATTACAAGACAAGACAATTTTATTTGAACCTTCAAACATAAACTGATACACTGATCTTCTCAGCAACCTAAAGACACACGGTAAAGACGCGTGCTAAAGACACGCACGCTAAAGACACGCGCGCTAAAGACATTCACGCTAAAGACACGCACACTAAAGACATTCACGCTAAAGACACGCACGCTAAAGGTGACCTAGCGGTGTTCCTGCTGGTCTGTGGAGTGTCAAGTATCTAACCCACAACACCAGACTAATTGGTGTAATTGCCCCCTTTAAACACCATACCCCCTTTAATTCTCTCTCCCTCTCTCACACAAATACACACACAAACACACACACCCACACACACAAACACACACACACACACACATACACACACCACTTCTTAAGAGGGGTGAAGGTGCCCCCGATTTGCTGGTAATGAAATATTAACTGCAGTCAGCTGCCGACATGAGAGTGCCCACCTCGCTCCACGGTCTGCCACATGTCTGATGGAAGCTAACCCATCCCCCCGTGGTGTAACAGGTCCCTTCCTCTCATATCTTCCTCTGTCTTTCCCTGCTTGTGCATCTGTGTGTCTCAGTCAGTTGACGTCTGGGAGCCTGGGGGTAAGGGGCACGGGGGAGGAGGGGTGGAAGAAAAGAGTTAACAGGGGATTAAATGCAGTATGTGGGTTGCTGGAGGGTCGTACGGTGGATGTGAGTCTCACAGTGTTGTACGGTGGATGTGAGTCTCACAGTGTTGTACGGTGGATGTGAGTCTCACAGTGTTGTACGGTGGATGTGAGTCACACAGTGTTGTACGCTGGATGTGAGTCTCACAGTGTTGTACGGTGGATGTGAGTCTCACAGTGTTGTACGGTGGATGTGAGTCTCACAGTGTTGTACGCTGGATGTGAGTCTCACAGTGTTGTACGGTGGATGTGAGTCTCACAGTGTTGTACGGTGGATGTGAGTCTCACAGTGTTGAACGGTGGATGTGAGTCTCACAGTGTTGTACGGTGGATGTGAGTCTCACAGTGTTGTACGGTGGATGTGAGTCTCACAGTGTTGTACGGTGGATGTGAGTCTCACAGTGTTGAACGGTGGATGTGAGTCTCACAGTGTTGTATGGTGGATGTGAGTCTCACAGTGTTATACGGTGGATGTGAGTCTCACAGTGTTGTACGGTGGATGTGAGTCTCACTGTGTTGTACGGTGGATGTGAGTCTCACAGTGTTGTACGGTGGATGTGAGTCTCACAGTGTTGTACGGTGGATGTGAGTCTCACAGTGTCGAACGGTGGATGTGAGTCTCACAGTGTTGTACGGTGGATGTGAGTCTCACAGTGTTGTACGGTGGATGTGAGTCTCACAGTGTTGTACGGTGGATGTGAGTCTCACAGTGTCGTACGGTGGATGTGAGTCTCACAGTGTTGTGCGGTGGATGTGAGTCACACAGTGTTGTACATGCATTATTAAACAAATGCAAGTGTAGACATTCATACTCAACATTGTGAGTCTGGTTACCAAATGATGAAAGACTAGACAACATCCCTGTTTTCTGGACCATGTGTCCATGCGCAGTGTAATGAGTGAAGAGGACACGGACAGGGGTGTAGCTGACGTGGACGGCTTCAACATGCCTGCAGATATGCCCCCTGTCAACCAGTGACATGGGAACAGCACAGCCTGCTCTAAATCACCACCCTAACCACTCCCCCGACCTCTGAGGTCCCACATAGTTCACATTCCTACTGACTGTGAGAACCAAATGATGGGCAGAAATATACTGTATCCTTATACAGAGGGATGTGAGTGTGAGTGCTGAGTAGAGTGTGTGCTGAGTAGTGTGTGTGCTGAGTAGTGTGTGTGCTGAGTAGTGTGTGTGCTGAGTAGTGTGTGTGCTGAGTAGTGTGTATGCTGAGTAGGGGTCACTCCTGTCTAGATGAGACGATGACAGTGGATGGATTAACACACATACAGACCCAGTCAGGAGTTTGTTCCCACTGTAGATCTGATGTCCCTCCTTGTACCTCAATTCCACCTCTGTGGTCCCCCTACCTCTCCTATCTGGCTCCTCTACCTCTCCTCTGTGGCCCCTCTACCCCTCCTCTGAGGTCCCTCTGCCTCTCCTCTGTGGCTCTCTCTAGCTCTCCTTTGTGGTCCCTCTACCTCTTCTCTGTGGTGCATTTATCTCCCCCTCTGTGGTTCCCCCATGGCCAACAGGCCCTCTGTAGTCCCTTTACCTTCAAAGTATCGTATTGCCCCACCCTGCATGAAGTTAACGATGGACTGTTTGTGATAGAGGGCTGGTCTGAGGGCGTGTGTGCTAGGCTGCCTGGCTAACATGGTGCCACCAACCAGGGACAGCAACTGGGCGGCAGGTTGATTCACCGCGGCAGAGTGGGGGCAGAGGCCACAGGCTGAACAACAGCTGAGCGCCGTGGTGCACTTTCCCATGCCACCAGGGTTCGGGAGGTCACTGTGCAGGCCCAAGCTCCTGCTTTGCCACAGTTGTTTTCCCTCTCGACACAAGGATCCTCCTGTCATCCGGGACCACATGGCTGGGAGGGAAGCTGAAAGACGAGAGCGGGTCAGAGTGAGAGAGCGGCAACCCTGCCCATACAGTGTTTATTAGTGTGTTTGTGTGTGTGCATGTGCCCTTATTGAAAGCACACTGTGACCCCTAGCCAGGCTTAGCCCATTTAGGAAAACGACAACAGTAATGTGTGGGTGGGTGGGCAGGACCATGTGAATGTATGTTTGAAAGAGGGTCTGTGTCGGAACTGCCTGTGTGTATGTAAGGGAAGGTATGTTTGGCCATTGGACCATGTGTGTGTGTATGCTGAGCAAATGCCAACCAAAACACTGAGCCTTGTCATTCAAACTCGCATCAGCTGTTCACTTGACAACCAATGTATAGTCACACTGGCCCTCATTTATCATTCTTGCGTAGAAACGGGCGTATATGTTGGCGTAAGATTTTGCTTACACTCCTCTCACCGCCTGATTTATGAAGCTGAGCGTACCTTTAAAATCCAGGTGTACGCAATACCTGCCCTTGACAAATGCCGCGGCTGAAAACGATCGTCATTAGAATAACACGCCCCTATATATTCAAGTCTCCGCTTCCCCCACGCCCTCACTTTACGCCATGGACACACGGAAGACGGCAAAAAAGAGAAACTTCTCTGACGTGGAGATTGAGACGATCACCAGGGAGGTAGAAAGAAATAAAATTGTTTTATTTGGCAGTTTAAAAAGCAGAATAAAAGATGATGATGTGATGTAAAGTACCATTCATTCACATTAATAATTGCATGACAATTTGTAATATTCGTCTTATTATTTTATGATATTTATTATTAATGATGTTTATTGTTATTTAGAAGAAGAATGTTGTCATTATTATTATTTCTATTATTATTATTATTATTTAAAAGAAGAAGAATGTCATTTTTATTATTTTGTCAGTCTGAATTATATTTTGGTCATTAAAAGCCTTTTATTACTGAACCCAGTCCGTGCGCAACTGTCGGGCCTAACCCTCAAACGTCATGTAAAGCGCACAGGCTCGCATCTGAAGGAATACATATAAATCAAATGCTTTGGTAAAGTCACACAAATTAAACATTGAAGTCCATGTTGCTCAAAAATAAACACTGAAGTTTGTAATTATGTTGCTGTTTTTTTTACAGTGGGTCATAATATATCATATCTTTTAGTTTGTCAGTGCATTAGGATTTTTTTTTCTGCGCATTTCCGCAGTAACTCAAAACGTGCGTACACCACCTCCTGAGCTGGCGTAGGATTTGAGAGTGCCGTACGCCAACGTCCATATTGATAAATCTCAAAGTCACCGTGGTTTTGGGTGTACGCCAGGTGTACGCTGGAAATTTGGTGTACGCACTTTTGATAAATGAGGGCCACTGTGTTTCAGAAGGAGACCCGGAGTGGGAGATGTGTTTAGCGTGTCATGGTGTTAACTAAAACCATTGCTCTTTCACTTTTAGTCTCTACCTTAGGAGTTAGGATTAGGAAGACTCATCCTTTGTAAAGATCAAAACATTCCTCCATGTTATCTTCACCAGCCTGGTTAAAGATGAGAGTGATGTGTCTGTTGGGGGAGGAAATCTACCCTGCTAGAATGAACGCCTTAAGCGCCAGAACTTCCAAATCATGTCAAGGTCCTGGACAGGGTGTCCTTCGTTCCATTCAGATCAGTCAGAAATGTCTTTAAAGGAGGCTTGGACGAGCTCGAGGTGAGTGTAACCACAGGCGCATGTGTGTCACCCACTTCACCCCCCCCAACCTCCCACCCCAAACCTTTAAACCAATCTGTGGCTGATTACATCACTCACCCCTCCACAGGTGAAGTCATCCAGAGATGGCTGCACATTCATTCCCTCTGTATACAGATACTAGCTTTTGGAGACATGCTAGTGAGGAGATCTGTTAGAAGGGGTATGGAGGCCAAAAACAACACCTCAGTGTTAAAACCCCTTCTGTAATCCCTTCTGATGGGCCTCTGATCCACCGGTATTGCTGGGGAAGGGGGAGGGAAGGGAAGGGAAGGGAGGAGATGGGGAAAGAGGCAGCACAGATAAAGCGGGAGTGAGAAGGGGAAATGAAGAGAGCAGAAGATAATGGAAAAAGTCATAGAATACCTGTCTGGTTTTGTGACATTGATGTGTATATCCCCTCCCTCCTGCTTCCTGCTTCCCATTGGGACAAACAGGTTGAGAGGATGAGTCAGTCCCACCAGGGAAACAAAGAGACAGGCAGAAACCTGTAAGGGATTATACAGCCACCACCTGACATGCTACACCAACCCAGAGATGGAGCAAGGCTACAGGAGCCATTCAATCACCGGTTCACTTTTACTGTTGTGGACCTGGTTCACTACTGTTACTGCTACTTACCTTGGTCACTGCTGTTACTGTTATGGACGTGCTTCACTTTGGTTACTGTAACGGAGCTGGTTCACTACTGTTACTGTTACTTACCTTGGTCACTGCTGCTTAGCAGCAGCACATTCAAGTGCAGCAATGTGCCAAAATATCTCCAAAAGCCCAAATCGCCATTTATCTATCTAGCTGAGCTGGACATTCAAAATGAATTTGAAATGAAAGGGATGTGGCCAACCACAGCAGCACATAAAAGAAAGGTGTCTTTTTGCTCCAGTAAGCAGTATTTCAGAAGTTTAATACCAACATCAACTGAGCTAGTCAGTGTATCCAACACAGTACACATGAAGTTGATATACACGGGCAAAGCAATGTATCTACACTACACTGACTGGTGTGTCTGTGACAGAAGGGAAAAGTTAGATGTCACAAATTCACATTGTAAATTAATGTTTTGCTGGTCGATTGAAAATCTCAACTCAGATTGACAACTCTTGTTAATCTGATGATAAGAATAAGACCATTGTCAAGCTATCCCAGTCACAGTGCTGATCTGCATGTTCTAAAATGGGTATGGGTTGGGGACCAGGCTATCCCGCTCACACTACTGATCTGCATGGTCTGAGATCTATATGGGTTGGGGACCAGGCTATTGTCAAAGCTACAGCAGCCTTTGCACATTAACATTGTAGCAGATGGTGCTACACAGTCCAGAATATTACAGTCAGTGTATTCATCATAAGACAGCTAGGTTGGACAAACCTAGGTCAGTGCTTGAAGGGGGGGAGAAATCCCTTGTGTGTGTGTGTGTGCGTGTGTGTGTGTGCGTGTGTGGCTAACAACGCAACCCCTGAAAGACCAATTTAAAAGGAGCCAGACCAGGGGGTTTCCAGAGCCCAGCTGGGAGAGGTTATGTTTACAGTTGTCCAGCCTGGAGCTAGCTGTCCCATAGTTCACGTGGATTCTGCCCAGCCTAGCTCCACCACTGTCCCCCTCCACACATCAGACACTGGAAATTATGTCAGACCGGGGGCCCTGTTCTTTGTAGTGGCCCAGGATTGTGGTGTGGTGTGGTACAATGTGTGTGTGTGTCAGTGTGTGTGTCAGAGAAGCGGTGGCGACGGAGTGTAGACAATGATCATTTAGACCAGAGGGGCCTGGGATTCCCACACATACAACCTAACCCAATCAGAATATACAGGACTGTACCCTCAGTCTCTCTGTCTGGGACTTGGTACTGTCATCGGGAAGCCTGGGGTTTGACCGCCGTCTGGTGTGCATGTGTGTCTCTGTTCCCGCGTGTGCATGCGTGTGCATGCGTGTGCATGCGTGGCTGTGTGTGTGTGTGTGTGTGTGTGTGTGTGTGATTCTCTGTATCCATTTGCCTCAACCTCCTACCCTGAGCCAGTGAGTCTGGGACCATGAAATCCCTCTCCACATCTTAGTTCTCCAGGCACAATCTTTAAACACTCAGGTTTTGTTTCCACTCTTTTTATTTTCGTTTTCATTCGTTTTAGTTTTTTTTTTCTTAAATTCCTTGGCGTCCCATCCATCCTCCCAAAACCTCATTACTTTCTTGGCATGGACCAAGATGCCCATTTTTACGAAATCCTAAAATAGACCTCTAGCTTCCTGACCCTTCATCAGAGGCCTATCTAATTATTCTTTTGGGATCACGAGAGGGAATGGGACAACAGGCCTATTGCTATAGTAACCACGTTGTAACTAGGTTTTCTCAGTTTTGAATATGGGTACAGGTTTTCTAGACTTCCTCTCTGTAGAAATACTTTATTATGCTTGTTGTTGATATCAAAAAAATGTGGGTAGTTGATTTGTAGATTCTGGTGTGGCGCTTCTCGACCACACTCCTCAGAAAGATAACTATAACCCATCAGCAATGCATCACCCCGGAACTCTGCATCATTCCAGGGCTCTGCATAATCTCAAAGCATTGCATCATCCCAGAGCTCTGCATCGTCCCAGAGCTCTGCATCGTCCCAGAGGACCATGCGAAGTAAGGTTAGTGGATGTGGTAGCAGGACCTCCTGGCAGGGTGTCTGATAGGGTAGCAGGCCCTCTAGGCTGAGCCAGAACCAGGCTTGTCCCAGTGCCTAGGCAACAGGCAAGGACAGGGCTTATCACCATGACCTCTGGGAGGCTGAGAGAGTGTGGGGTCTGTGACACATACACTAACTGTGGGTAAAGCCTGTGAATGTGTTATATATAAGCAATTCATGTATCATGAAGGCCATATGCATTACTAGAGCTTGTCTGTACCGAAGGCCCAGTTCCAGGTCTCTGACTTCATCCCTGTGGGGGAAGATCAGTTATCAGCCACAGCTGTCAATGGATGACGTTGCCTGATGTGTCCCCTATGTTTTTCACTAACTGTCGTCATGCTTCCTGTGTTATGTCCACGAGTGTTCAGTGTCACTTCCTGTGTGGGGCGGTGTGGGGGCGGTGTGGGGGCGTCGGCCACAGCTGAATGTATGGCCGCCACAGGTTTCGGTCACCAGCTGAACATGCAAGGAAACACCCATCCAGAGGGCTGCTGTAACTCCCATCAGTCCACTGTAGTGTTTGGACTTAGCACATCGGAATGTCAGGTTTGATCGACCTAATTCGTTTTGCAATTAGCAACACATTTTTGTAACTACATGATTCTTTGGATATACTGAATGTGTTTCAAGATATGATACAGTCGACTTTACTATGATGGCTTTGATGTTTGTGACTGTCGGGCTGTTGGAGACCTACTCAAAGAGTATCCGGAGAGGTTACATTGACTGACTCCTTTATCAGGCGCTCAATAGTTCCTGTTGTGTTTACAATCAGACACACACACACACACACAGTCTCACAGGGTTCCCAGCGGATCAGATTGCCACCACAACAGTCACACACTGCCTAGACAGAACTCTATTCAGACCAAGTCTGAGGTCTCTCTGTCATTCTCTCTCTGTCTTTGTCTCTCAGCACACACAAACACACACACACACACACACACACACACACACAAACAGACAATCACACACAAACTCTCTCTCACATGAGCTGGAAAGACTGGTGATCACTCACACACATGACAGCATGCATGTCAAACACACACCCACACAAACACACACACACACAGACACACTCACACACACTAGCCTACTTACTCCTGCCTTTCCCCGACACAACCATTTGAAAACAATGCATCATTACCTATCATCAGTAGTTGTACAGAGAGAAAGCCACCCCCCATGGGAATCACTTTCCCAGCCCCCAAACAACAAAGCAATTATGTGTGGTCAACACCAGGCATTACAACTGTGGTTTGGGGCAGAACTTCTATAGAATATGGGCAGACTGAAAGGGGATGTCATAACTGTGTTGTTTTCTGTTCCTTTGCTGCTCACATTCAACCAGTCTGGGGTGAGGGATCTGCACACCATATTGACTGCTGTGAATGTGGCATGTTCTGCATTCTCTGTTCTGCATGCTCTGTTCTGCATGCTCTGCTCTGCATGCCATATTCACAGCTACAGGAATGTTCTGGGAACCATATTCACAGCTACAGGAATGTTCTGGGAACCATATTCACAGCTACAGGAATGTTCAGGGAACTCTATTCCCAGCTACATTAATGTTCTGAGAACTCTATTCACAGCAATAGGAATGTTCTGAGATCCCTATTCACAGCAAAATGAATGTTCTGAGAACCCTATTCACAGCTGCAGAGAACGTTCTGAGAAACACATTTTCCGTAAGCTACCAATGACAAGAGACAGAGAGCAAGGTCTTGACCTCATTGTCTTCGTTTACTTGGGTGTATTACTAAATAATTGCCGAGAGCAAAGCCCAGACCGGCGCTCTACACACACACACACACACACACACACACACCACATGCCACACCAGTACACACACACCTCCCGGCTATGGCCAACAATTACTTTTCTGTCCCTGTGAACCTCTCTGAAACTCTCTACCCCTCTCTTCTCTCACAGCAAGGAAAAATAAATAGGGACAAACGCAAGTTCAATATACATTGGGAATGTGTTGGAATGGTGGCTCCTCTGTTTTCCTATGGCATTACCAAAAATTGTCTCTGGCTTTGATAAATAATCACATTAAAAAACAAACAAATGTGACCAATGAAAAAAAAATTATGACTTTGCTTTTATTTACAATAACTCACACCCACATCGTCTAAGAAAATAGATTTTTTTCTAACCAAATTCTTGAAATGAGGGAACAAGAGCAAAACTAACAAGAGCAAAACTAACTGTAGACTTTCATTACCCAAGAAAGAGCTCATAGCCTTTTGGTTTCACCCAAAAGTGACTGCCACTCAGGCTGCCCACCATATCCTGTTGTTACAAAAACAAGACTAGCCTGGTTTCAGATGTGTTTGTGCCTTTTTACCGTGGTTGGTTTGTCAGTGACCATAGGAATCGGCAAGAAAGCACCAGCATGTCTGGCACCAGACCGAGTAAAGACCACTTCCTGTTGAAGCTGCAAACCAAACACTTTTCTTTTGACAGAGACTGAGAGTTCTTACCCTCTTTTCTATGGAACTGTTATTCTGTGAAAAACATTCCCAATGGAACGTTGTCTAGGAATAGCACTCCATATAGACACGTGGAGGCACTGCAGCAGCTAGCCGAATCCAATCGTCACAAACACACACACACACACACACACACTTTCTATTAATCTGAACACAGGGCGGCCTTAGCAGCCGGTTGGGGGTGAGGTGGGGGGGTGAGGTAAGGTCTACATGTCCTCAGTTGTAATCCTCTCCCCTCCTCCCTCCTCTCAAGGCCTGGGAAGCGGCGGAGGGGGGATCCCAGGCAGGGCTAACTAATGTGGACAGACAGCTGCGGATCCGGCGGTAAGCAGCCGTTACTGCAAGGCCCTGTCTCACCCCCAGACCGGCCCACCTCCCTGCCCCACACAGGGTCATTCCATGACCGTGCTGCCTGCTGGTGAACCAACATGCTGACTGACAGACACAAGGCAGGCAGGGGGACCTCAAGAGGGCAGGAGACACAGGGAGGAGAAGGCTGAGGAGGGGGCAGGGGGGTAGAGGAGGACATGGAGGAGAGGACAGGGAAGGGGTGGTGCTGAGAGAGGAGAGACGGGTGACAGAAGAGAGATGGTTAGGGAAGCGTCTGGGTGTGTGATCAGCAGACGTGACAAGGCTGACCTAAAGCGAATCGTGTATGTGTGTGTGTGTGTCAGTGTGTGTGTGTGTGTGTGTGTGTGTGTGTTTGTTTGTGTGTGTGTGTCAGTGTGTGTGTGTGTGTGTGTTTGTTTGTGTGTGTGTGTGTGTCAGTGTGTGTGTGTGTGTCAGTGTGTGTGTCAGTGTGTGTGTTTGTGTGTGTGTGTGTGTGTGTCAGTGTGTATGTGTGTGTGTGTGTGTCAGTGTGTGTGTGTGTGTATGTGTGTGTGTGTGTGTGTCAGTGTGTGTGTGTGTGTGTGTGTGTGTTTGTTTGTGTGTGTAAGGTTCCTTGGACCAACGGAAGGAGGGGTGAGGAGGGAGAGGGCATGACCTGCATATGGGCACTATGCAGGATGTCATAGGGGACTGAGTGCGTGTGGGCGTGTCTGCATGCATTTATGTATGGATGCGTCTGTGAATTAATGTGTTAGCCGGGGAACATGTGACTGTACAAATGTCTGCATTTATACGTGGGTCGTAGCTTACTCGGAAGTGTGTGTGCTCATCCACGTAATGTACTTCAGGATATGTGTGTGTGTGTGTGTGTGTGTTTGTGTGTGTTTGATTGTGTCTCACACATGTGGTGTTTTAATTTTATTTAAACATGTGGTGTTTTGAGTTTATTTGAACATGTGGTGTTTTCAAGACTGTTCGACGTGTGTATCTGGGACCGTCTTATTATTTATAAAAGAAATAAGAAAAAAATGTATCCTGCATTATTTAATTAATGCGGGATCAACAGAATTAATTCTGTGAGAAAACATATGTAGAATGTATCTGGTACCACAAAAGACGAGCAGAATTAATTCTGTGAGAAAACACATGTAGAATGTATCTGGTACCACAAAAGACAAACAAATAACATTAATATGTGGCTATGCATTTATTAAGTTGGTGTGGTCGGACAGTGCCGCATTAGTCCCAGGGCTGCAGGGAGATGTGGTCAAAGTTCAAACCCTGTGTATTTGTATTAGTGCTGCCACGGGACCTTCTGAAAACAGCCTGTCACTGCTGTATGTGTGTGTGAGTTTGCGTGTGTGTCTGTAATATGTGTGTGTGTGTGTTACCACTGAGTTCCTTGTCAGACTAACAGCCAAATAAACAGTAATCAGGCTTAAGACACACCTCACAGTCAGGCTCTCCATATCGTCTCACATCACTCCTGACCCATACTGGCACCAACTGAGCCTCTGGGCCCCGACACAAACACAACGGACCAGGCTTCACCGCTCTAATGGATGTTTAGTGACCAAACCTTCTGAATTTGTGGCAATACTGACTACATGCGCCGGGCCTCAGCCCCGGTCGAGCTTGTAAAGCAGGTTCCAGAGAACTGTGAGAAATGTCAGGGTTAACCTGCTTGTCATCTGTCATCTGCGTTTCCCATACTGTTAAAGCCATGTTTACATATGATTGTGAATTCTCCTGCTTCTGATGTGATTTTCTTGTTTTCTTTTACCTCTTTCTGAAGTATCCGTTGAACTGCTTCGGAGACCCAGGGTGCAGACACCGCTACAGCCGTTCCACTCTCATAACTCAGTAAGCAGATAGTAGCTTGTAAATGTGCCTAACGAGAGTCATGCTTGGAAAAGACATTACCGTCGGCAGAAGACCGGGCCCCAGTCCAAATGTTACACACATAGCAGGGGCAGAGGTGGATACGGGGGGAGGAAAAGGGGGTAGAGGGACATGGTGGAGGGGTGTTGACTGTGCTGACGGCAGGGGTTTGGGTACGGTGTAGTGGGGGGGGGGGGGGGGGGTCATTTATGGTAGACAGGTTTAGGAGCCCTCTGGTAGATTTTCTTGTAATCTGTTGATAGCCCTGAGACATGCAGAGTTGAATGGGTGAGTGCAGTTACTCTGCCTCATCAAATCCCTGTAACATTCTGTGTCTCCACTCTCTCCAGTGGAGAGGGAAAGGTTCAACCAGATCAACAAAGCAACAAGCAGTGAAGGCAGTTGTCATTCTCACAATGCTTATGCATCTAGATAAAGAAAACAGTCCTTTGATATACTATACAAGTCTGCATGAGACAAATAGGCATTTGATTAACATCAAAACCAGCTACTTTGAACAGTGATTGTCCCAGAGCAGTTCCTATGAATGGTCTTAGAAGAGTCGGCAGACAAAGTAGCGTCTTTGAGATTCCAGAGTGTGTAAGTAGACGTTCTGGTCTGAAGCTACAGTAATTAGGGTCAGTGTAGCGCCGTTGATGTGGTCAAATCAGAACCAGCCGAACAGACAGTCACAGGTTACGGAGGAGAGCACCAGACAGACACAACAAGATGAAAGAAGAATGAGCATGGTCTCCCTCCAGGCTTCCTCTGTCTTCCTCTGTAATTCTCCCCGTCCCTCCGTCTCTTTTTCCCTACGATTCCACTCCATCTCCTTGGCATTCCTGCCTTCCTCCCCTCCCCCCCGTCGGCATTTACTCGGTCACAGACGGACAGACAGTCCCCTCCTGGTCACGGCGGCAGACCACAACATGCAGGGAGCCTTGCACTTTTCCGGTTGCGTCTGCTGCCCCGCTCCTGGCCCCCGAAGGGATCGATTTCACGGGATCACACAGGCAGCGCTGGTTCCCAGCCGCACAAGAGCCTTGGAAGATGCGGAGGGGCTTTCCGACAACCTGGCTTCTGACCCCCACATCATTACCAGGGTCAGGGGCTGCCGCGGGGGTGCTCTCCCAGGCCGTCCCAGGCCACCACGCCTCAAAAGGCCATTTAGTCAGGCCAAATGTCAAACACTACCATGTTTTGATCTTGGCTGTCGTTATCAAATTAGCGGATGCAGGAGAACGTGTGGAAAAGTGGGAGTGTGTGGATATGTGTGTGTTGGTGGGTTTTTCCTGGATGGGCGTGTGTGGGACGTTTAGCTTATGTGTGTGTGGGTGTGTGTGTTCCCATGGGTAATAATGCTAAGACATTTAGGACCAAGTCTACAACTGACAAATCAGAAACGGTAATGTATTCACGTGGTAAAACGACAACAATGACGACACCACGAATACATGTAAAACTATTCTAAAATGTATCCTACATCACATCAGCCTTTCAACAATCTATTGATAACAATTAGGCAACGAACCAGCACAAACCAGTCATTTGTTGACCTCTGGTGTCCTTAACCAGACGTGAGATGAAAGCCCCCACCCCAGGGTGAGTCTGTCACGGCCACCCACGACGAGTCAGACTCAACTTTGTCCCAACCAGAAAATCCCTCTGTGTCTAGGAAATGACATCAGCAGTGTGTCATATTTACAAGTCTTTCTAAAATCAACAAGCACAGTCTGACATTGGCTGGAAATAATGACAATAGAAAAAGTAAAGCACAGTTTGAACTTTGGTATTATTCAACAACTTGACGAGTATTGATGGTGAGTTCCAGAACAGGGTCAGCCCAACAGCTGCTATCGTCTGTTTCTGACATACAGTGGTTTCATGCTTGAAGTAGATCCAATGAGTGGGCTTTATGATTGTGCAATGAATATGCATGGAAATAGGATGTGACCCTTTTGACTTCAGTCAATCAAATTCAGGCTGAGATAAAGAAGGGGTGTGGCCGGTTGGTCGGGACAGAGAGGGGCCCCTAATATACTTCCCTTGGGGGAATGGCAAGAATGTGACAATAGGCATGGCTTTCAATGGGTTACCTATACATATCCTCTGTATGCACACGCGCGGCCACACACAAACACACATGTGCACGCCCACACACAAACACACGCGTGCACCCACGTGTAGTGTGTAATCACTATGGGCCGGGAAGAAGAATGGAGTCAAGAGGGGTGAGAGAGAGAACCCAGAAAATAAAAACCCAGGGACTCTATGAAAAGGCATTGTGTTAGTGTAGACCACCAAACACCAAACAAACAATGACACAGCCACCACCCCCACCCCCCACTGCAAACACACACACACACATAGACGCACACAATGAGCGGGTGTCACACACATCTCAGGGAGAATTAGCAAGTACTTCCTCTCTTAGTGAGTGGAGACAAAGCTAGCCAAAGCTGGTGAGTAAAACTAAATGCACATAGGCTATTTTTAAACAATAACATTTTGTCTCTGTTGGTTCTTATTGGCTGGAGAACAACACGTCGGTCGGCTAATTGTTTAGAGGGATTGTTTCCATTAGGGAAATGTCTGGGGTCAGGGCTAGCCATAGTCTCTGAGGTGATGTTTCCATTAGGGAAATGTCTGGGGTCAGGGCTAGCCATAGTCTCTGAGGTGATGTTTCCATTAGGAACATGTCTGGGGTCAGGGCTAGCCATAGTCTCTGAGGTGATGTTTCCATTGGGAACATGTCTGGGGTCAGGGCTAGCCATAGTCTCTGAGGTGATGTTTCCATTGGGAACATGTCTGGGGTCAGGGCTAGCCATAGTCACTGAGGTGATGTTTCCATTGGGAACATGTCTGGGGTCAGGGCTAGCCATAGTCACTGAGGTGATGTTTCCATTGGGAACATGTCTGGGGTCAGGGCTAGCCATAGTCTCTGAGGTGATGTTTCCATTGGGAACATGTCTGGGGTCAGGGCTAGCCATAGTCTCTGAGGTGATGTTTGCATTGGGAACATGTCTGGGGTCAGTGCTAGCCATAGTCACTGAGGTGATGTTTCCATTGGGAACATGTCTGGGGTCAGCCTAAGTGTCAGACGGTTAGACAGCCTGTGTGTGTGGAAGAGACAGAAACTTCAGATGGGGAAGACAACAGTGTACAACATGAACTTAAGAACCTCTGGAGACCTGGCCTCTGTCCTTCTTTTTAGAGGTCAGCGATAGTCCAGTGCCCTCCATTTATTTGGAACCAGAGCACCTGTGGCTTGTAAATCCATTTGAATGTTTGCTTGATTAGCTCAGTTCTTAACAAACGCAAGTGAAACAGTATAGCTGAGAAGAGAAATAAGAGGGGTTCAATTTTAACTGATCCTCCAGATCTCTGCTTTCATGAATCGATCAATAGGGCCTTTTACTTGGCAGGGAAATAAAGAGTTGGAATAGCAAAATTGGGTACAAGTGAGTTTAACTTAGTGCACACCGTGTACGTCTGTCAGACCGATTTGACAACACTGCCTGAGCTTCAGTCTGATTGGCTAGCAGAAGGGGGGGGCTGGACAAATTATGTTGTGTCGCACTCAGACAGGAACCTAGCTGGATGCGTGTATGTATGTTTTGTGTGCGCGTGTTTGTGTGTGCATGGGTATTTGTGTGCTTTCTCTGTGTGTGTGTGTGTGTGTGTTTGTGGGTGCATGGGTGTTTGTGTGCTTTCTGTGTGCGTGTGTGTGTGCGCATGTGCGTGCGTTCCTGCCTCCACCACCTTCAAAGGCACCGCTCTGAAAGGCACTAATCACAACATGTGATGAGTCTGGAGAACAAAGACAAGCGGGCAGAAAATAACAGCGGCGTGGGAACCCTCTGTGAACCTAAAATACAACGCACCTCCCCACCCCATCCGCCCTCCGACTCACAGCCCGCCAAACCTGCTTGCCTGTCGCCTTGCTGACAATCAGCGGCAGAATGTGAGTGTGCATGTTTGCGCGCGTATTTGTACATGGCGCCCGGCCACATCGACAATCAGTAGCCAGGGGAGAGGTAGGCGTGCGTCTGTCTGTGTCATGTTCGAGCCCGAGGCTAGCTGGTGGCAGGCAGCAATAACAACAGCATGAAAACAGCTTCCTCTCATTCATGTTTCTGGACAAGGCAGCTCCTCGTCTGGCCCAGGCTTGATGACTATCACAGATGCTGCTGCCGCAGGATAAGCACGGACACACAGACATGCACTACGATCGGGGGCATCTCACTGCGTCAGAGCAGGAGCGCTGATCTAGGATCAGTTTTGTCTTTCAAACCGTGACTAAGATTACAAAGACTGGGGGCCCACACTTCTGATATATGATCCTCTCATCCAACCTGCTCATCTCATAAACTCTACAGGGCAGCAGCCAGTCAGAGTACGGTCACAGGGGGAGGTCGCTTTGGAAGAAGGCGTCTGCTACTATGCAGCCAATATATTGCCAATAGAAGCAGAAAACATGATAATAATAGAGAGCCCTACATCCCAAACAGTTTCCAGATAAATAATAATAATAATTGAATTGTCTCACTGACTGAATGGAACCAATTCACTTAATGTAGGCATACATACACTTTTTAAGATGTCAAATACTTTGGTTTGACAATGAATGTCCTAAAAAAAAAATATATCAATTAACATTTGGCTACATCCAGTCCATAATCTAAGCCTCGTCCCGTAAAATAACATCCTGACAGGCGACATTTCACCAAAAACAAATAAGTTGTGTGTGTGTGTGTCTGACCTACATGACAAAAACACTTCAAAAGGCAAGCATCTGCTTGTCTTATGGAGCGGGGAGATACACAAAACAATGACCGTTTTTACACTATGATCGTTTTATGTAGCTAAACGAGACTGCCACATTTGCATCAGAATGTTTTTTATGATAGTGTTAATTAATAGGTGAAAATGTCAATCTTCTGACAGATGTTTCGCGAATGTTTTTACTCTGCAAGCTGTTTTAGGTGCAGAACCTGACTAACTATGTCACAGCCCATTCCACTGATACACACTGAGCGAGACCTCAGTAGCTGCGAGGAGTATCTTTTGGAAATGTATACAATAATGTTGTAGTCTAAATATGCTCAATGTCTTTCAAATTATTAGGGAGTGTGGCTATTATTGGGACCCAGTAGGGGATGTTGGTGGTGACACACGGGAGAAGCTGGCCTGCTTTAATTCCATTATGCCTTTTGTTGTGGCTCAGTCCCCTTGTCCTCCAGTCCCTAAAACATCTTTACCATGCATGATGTAGCTCCCTCTTCTCCGTCTTGGGTGATTTAGACTTCATAGCTTCCTCTTGTACACTGACTCTCCTTTGGATGAGTTAGTATTGGATTACAGGTTCACACGCTCGGCTCTAGACCGCCCGTCGCCCGGACCAATTGCCCCATTCATTCCGAACGCCGGAGACGGCCGTCGCCGCTGATTGGTTATCAGCGTTGGTCTAAAAAACTTTCCCACGGCCAGCGCGTGCTGACAGCCGTCAGCCCAGCCACTCCTCACAAACCGGACAGACAGCCACTCAGAGCTCGCGCGAGTGTGGGGGAGTGTTGCAGTCAGGAACTAGAAAGCTATTGGATCCGTGTCAAAATTATTCATGAAGAGGGGCGTGTCTCGGCCATAGAGCTCCCTTGCAACTGGCCTGTCACTCAACCCAATGTCTGCCTGATAATTCGCTAGTTATGTTGCCATGTCCCGCCCTTACTGGCTGGCAGTGGTGTAGAAATGATACCGTGGGAAAGCTTGGTCCTTCAAACGGATGAGCTCGAGGCGTACCTGTCAGAAGCACGGAGAGTCTGACAACTTAAGGGCTTGGACTATATTATATTGTACTTTGAACGAAGAAAACACGGGAGCGGATAAAAATGAAAAGAAATCACGATTTTAGCTCTTCGGACAGCGAGCTTGACGAGAACATTGAGGTTGAGAAGGAGAGTGTCGATGAAAATGGGTAAGTACTGTAGTCATTCTTCATTTGTGTTAGGTAATATTTGTTCCGAGGGTCCTGCTGCTTTATTGATTTGATGTTGTTTGTAAGAAAATGTATTTGAACAAAATGTGAATATGGGCTGAAATGTGAAAGTTGGTACTGTGTTTGGGAGATGAAAAATAATGTACCTAAATAAATGTTTTATCTTTTTGCTTTAGGAACATTAGTTCTCCGCTCGGGCCAATGTCTCCATCAACAAAAACCCAAGTGAATGCGAGAAAGCGGCGCCGAGGAGTGAGTACTCTTTCTCAATTATTTCCCCAATAAATTGCATGCGTAAAAGTGTGTAATAATAGGCACGTTTTTACAGAAACTAAGTACCCTCTTTCTATAGTAAATAAATGTATTTTATTTTTATTTTGACAGATCATTGAAAAACGTCGCCGTGACAGAATCAACAACAGTCTCACCGAACTACGTAGGCTGGTCCCCAGCGCCTTCGAGAAGCAGGTAAAAACGTTACAGGCGACCTAAAGTTGATCGGAACTCTTAAAGAAAATTTAAGTTGATAAACTTTACACACGTTTTCTCTTGAAATGTATATATTTTCCACTTATTACAACGATCGACATGTCCTATGTTTTTAGTATTTTTACTTAATTTGCCTTTTCTGATTCGCAATCCTGCAGGGTTCAGCTAAACTGGAGAAAGCAGAGATTCTGCAGATGACGGTGGATCATTTGAAGATGCTCCATGCTGCTGGAGGCAAAGGTACATTAGATTATTTTTTTAGATTAAAAATATATTGCTTTCTTAAACATAATATAATATTGATTGACATTAAGGTTGCCGACCTGAATTATTACTTGTTTTGATAATGCAAGCTATGTGCATGTCAATAGATATTTTTACAAATTAATTTGATGTCGAAGAGAACGAATAGGTCTGCCATATTCAAACATGGAACAGGGCGTCTGCTTTAGTTTCTTTGCTTCCTGCTCTACTTGTTTCGTGATTGGCTGAAAACACCCGGTCAACCCTGCCCCTCTGCTCTCCCTCCAGGTTACTATGACGCCCATGCTCTGGCCATGGACTACCGGGGTCTGGGTTTCAGGGAGTGTCTGGCAGAAACGGCCCGCTACCTGAGCATCATCGAGGGCCTGGACAACACTGACCCCCTGCGGGTCCGCCTGGTGTCCCACCTTAACAGTTATGCCTCCCAGAGGGAGGCGCACTCTGTCTCCGTGTCCGGGCTGGGGCACCTGGCCTGGGGCTCGGCCTTTGGGTCCCCCTCCACCCACCTGGCCCACCACCTCCTTCTCCAGCAGCAGCACCATCAACACCAGCCGGGGGCAACGCTATCGCTGACACGCAGCCCCTCCGCCAGCCCTCCGTCCTCCTCTTCTTCTCCTTCTTCATCTTCTTCCTCCTCCTCCTCCTCTCCGATAGAGAGAGAGCCCCGCTCTTCGCCTCATGGCCACGGTCCCAGCAGGCTTAGCGGTGCCACCCCCCTATCTGAGCACGGCCACGCCAAGGGCGGTCCCCTCCGCGTCCTGCCCAGCACCGCCTCCCTCCCCCCGGGGCTGAATCTCGCAGTGAGCTCCGCAGCTGCTGTGGCCTCCAAGCACTCCCCTTCCCTCTCCCTGTCCTCCCTCTCCACACTGTCGGCATTCACCTTCCCCTTCAGTGCCTTCCCCCTGTTGTCCCCCGGCACGCTCAGCCCCCCTAGCCACAACCCATCCAATCAGGCCGGCTTGGGAAAGCATCCTTACCGGCCCTGGGGCATGGAGATTGGGGCTTTCTGAACTCTCTAACCACAACCCCCCCCCCCCACCTCCACCCCTCCTCCGCCCCACATGGACTGAACTCGACCATACGGATGGGCCCGAGGACTCGCCCCTCGTTATGAACTGAACTCGCCAGCCGAGCTGGGCCTTTCTACGGACAAGACAAGATGATGTCCAAAAAAAAGATGTCCTTCTGTCTGTAATATTATATCGACCTTCTATAGAGGAGATAGCTATAGGATCCCACTTTGTATATTTCAACTTTCTTAGAATTTATGTTTTTCTACGATGATAAAGAGAAAACAGTCGTGATAGAGCAGGAAAAGTGATTGTTTTACGGTGTTGAGTTATCTGTTAGTCATTTATCAGAGGACTTGGCTCCTCCCTCTTTCGCGTGCAGCCTATAGGGCGGGGGATTTCACAGATGGTCAGGCAGTCAATCAGTCGCCCATCAACTTCTCAGTGAAACTGTGGCCCTTTGTGTTTTCCCCACTGTACTGTTATCTCGCCTGACCACTATATGAAAGACTGTGTGAATGAGAGAGGCGTGGAGGGAGAGGCTGAGGAGCGGCCCTTTTTTACCGCATTTTATGGACTGGAATAACCGAAACCAGGTGTCTGTTTGACTGTTAATGTTGGGAACATACGTGAACAATCTGAATGAGTCTAAATATAATTTATCCCGAACCCCCTTGTCTTCCATTGTTTTGATTTGCGTCCTCGGTGTGAGTTTCTTTGGCAGCGAAATCTCCTGAAAGTAGTGTATTTACAGTCATGAGTGAAGGGTGAGGAGAACAAAGAGTTAATATCCTTTGGTGGAGCATCTACAGAGGTCCTAAGCCCCTATATTTCTGATTGTTAGCAGATGGCAGTTTAAGAGTGTTCTTTAACATTAAACACCCTACTGTCAAGGCCAGCTGAACAGGCTGCTTTTGACTCAATATGGAACCAATGGGAATCTTAGTAAAGTATTTATTTACTGGTTGTTAGAATTGTAACATTTTCTTTAAACTCCTTTACATTCTACTTTATATGTTTTAGACAAAATACTGTAGGCGGGACACTTCCAAATATAAAAAAAAAAAAGAAAGATTTTATAATATATTTGTCATGTGTTGATAAAACATCCTATTACCTTCAACGTAAGTAGATGCGAATTGGAACAATTTCCCACCCCAGACCGACTGCTCTTTCCTCTAAATGATTTCTGCTCAGAGATATACCGTTGACCTGGTTTGTCTGCTCCAGTTTCCTTCCCCCTGACAATGTGTTGGTGGCAGAAATATATCATCCCATTGATCAGATTTGCTGGTCACTTCAAAGGTTTTTATCAAACCTCTAAGGTGATGCTGTACATATGTGATTTCTGTGGAAAAGTGCTGACAAATCAGATTTCTCAGATGATATTGACATCCTGTTTGTACTCGTGTGCTATCTGTAGAGATGGGCTGTGTAGAAAGGTGGGAAGGCCACTGTGAAACTATTCCATCCTTTACTTATGTGACTGCTTTGTAATAAAAGAAGAAGCTATACAAAAATGAATCCACCTTTTCCTCATCCTGTGTCTAGAACTATGGTGTGATAGAGGCTGTGGAAACACATTGAAAGAGGATATCTGACGGAAAATTCACTGATCTTGATTCATTATTATAAAAGAATAGTAAACACAACTCTTTACATAATACACTAATCTCAGGTGAGTAAATCAAGTCATACAAAATGAACACAACTGGCCACAGTGGATGCAAACTACTGCCCTTCGATATTAACCTCTTCTGCATGTACATGTTTGTTCAATCAGCAATCCCTCCTAATTCATGCATAAAATCTCAAATGTTATCTGCAAGACGGGTCAAAGCCAGGGGAAAGGAAGTGGGATTTAAATGTGTGGCGTAATAGCAGCTGAAAGGGGAATAGAAATTACTTTGTTTTTCTTTTATTTAGATTCAATCAGATCTACAATGATTCACCTTGTTGTCAATCATGGGCTTCCAGTCCAGTGTCAGTAGATAAACTGTGGCATCAAGTAAAACATACTGAATGACAAAGTCGCAATAGTATACCACACCATATTTCAGTATTCATGTGCAAAATACATTTTTATATTTATTTGCTTTTGCAGTGATTTCTTAGCTTGTATTCTATTTTTATTACCTGTGTATATGAAATCATGGAAGGACAAATAGAAAGGGTAAAACAAATCATTTTGTTTCTGTGCATTCATACTCTTCAGTAACATTGGTCATCTTTATTGCAATTATTTAATGAAAAATGAGTGGGTGTTTCGCAACAGTTTTGTTTTAGAATTTTAAGCATTATCCAAACTATGGTAGGCGTGCCCCTAAGAGTTTTACTAATGTGAAACTCGTAGGTGTTAGACTCATGCTGTGATAATAACACTAACAAGCATAATTCGTCAACAATCAGGATGTTGGCATGAATAAAAAGGCAATAGATAAGCTCACCTGTGTTGGGAAAAATGAATGACAATATCAGATAAAGAGGGAGAGGAAGAGGAGGTGGACAAAGGAGAGGAATAAGGACAATAATCTCCAATGACTTTCTTTTTTACACTTTACGGGAAACTGGGCTAGGTCCGGAACCACGTGTTTTCAGAAATTAAGATAAGTAAGTTACTGTATCTGACCACTGTATTGACAGTAAGTTACTGTATCTGACCACTGTGTTGACAGTAAGTTATTGTATCTGACCACTGTGTTGACAGTATTGATTAGGACACGCTGAACAGTACAGCAACATTACATGAACGTGAGACTGTTGGGTAAAATACAAATGTTCTTCTATTTGTAGAAATGAGAGACACCAGTTGATGGTGGTAGAAAATTAATCCCAACAGCAAAAAACTGAGAATATGGTTAAACAACCGTCTACAATTTCAAAAATCGGGAAAGTAGAAAAATTCTAGAATATTTAAAAATACATACTTCTTGGGCTAAATGTGATGGTGAATTGCAGTGCCAAACCCCCCACAATATTAATATTAATGGTATTTGTGTATTTTGTGTACGGTTCATGGTCTCTAGACATCATTTATCTGTAATATCCTCCAAAATCCAAAATTCAACAAATGACACACATAAAAACGTTAACCATGTCAGGTATATTGATAGTTGTAGTTATTATTTACTGGGCCATTGTGTAATAATTGATTGAAATAACGTTTCAGTAGACCAAGTAATACATTTTTATTTCAGTTGATGATTTTGTTTTGTATTTTTTGAGAGTCTTAGTGCTATTTACAAATTACATTTGTAATTTTGGTCAACAATGTTTCAGTTTTGCCAGGCATGTTTACTGTTTTGTCAATTGTGGTTGGACAGAAGTACTCAAACAATTGACACAACCAGTTCCATTTTGAACCCACAGTGCCCCCTGTAGGTAACAGTGTGAGGTATTACACATTCTTTTCACTTATATTGCTTAAGTCATTAAGCAGATGCTCTTGTTCAGAAATAATAGATTTAAGACAGCTTTTCTCTTTTTTTCTTTCTGTACCACTTTCAATCTCCCTGTCACGCTCTGCGATTCTTCAACTGTCTCAGTCCCTGTCCAACTCATTGTCTCTGTCCCCCTCTCTCTCTCTACCTGTCTCTGTCTCTGTCCAACTCATTGTCTCTGTCCTTCTCTCTGTCTCTCTGACTGTCTCCGTCCCTGTCCTTCTCATGTCTGTATCCTTCTCTCTGTTGCTCTCCCTTTCTTTGTCACTCTACCTTCCTCTCTTCCTTTCTCTGTCTCTCAATCTCTCTGTCCTTCTCTCTGCCTGTCTCTGTCCCTCTCTCTGCCTCTTTACCTGTCTCTGCCCCTGTACTGCTCTCTGCTGCGATGTTTGACAGGGGAACGGTACCCGTCACAGCATCTGGTCTCTTTCTGAGGCCTCTCTGTGTGTACAGGAAGCGATTAACAACAAGGGGATATCCTGGACAATGGCAGCCTGGCTGGCCATACTGCATGGGAAGAGAGGGAGAGATGGAGGGGTGTAGAGAGAGAGAGAGAGAGAGAGAGGAGGAAGAGAGGGACGTGGTGTGGGAGAAGGGGAGAGCAGCGTGGGAAGAGAAAACACAGGGAGAGAAAAAGAGGGACAGAGGGAATAGAGATGGAGAGAGAGCAGTGTGGGAGGGGAGAGAGAGCAGTGTGGGAGGGGAGAGAGAGCAGTGTGGGAGGGATAGGAGAGGTAGGAGAGAGAGAAGCACAGTGCTGCTTTGTCCTAGAGCCATGGTTGCAACTCACTCTCCTCCCAGAGTGCTTAACTCCCACGCTTGCCTGGTTGCTGCTGCTGCCCGTCAGAGGAGCGGTAAAGCAGTGCCTCCTCCGTATTTCGTCCACACACTGCCAAATGATCCTCTTCAATGTCTGCCTATCCTCTTCTATGTCTATGTCTATCCCTCTTTCTTTCACACTGTCTCTGTCCACTCTCCTTCTCCCTTCTTTGACATTCTGCCAAATGTGCTCTTCTCTATCTCTCCCACACCCTTTCCCTTCGTTTTCCCCTCTCACTCTAACTTCATCATTCTTCATTATTGGTCCCCTTGCTTTTCATTTCCAAGACTCATAAAGTGATTCTCATCAGCAACTAACAAAGGAAAGTTCGATACTGGGTCTAGTGTTTTGTCATGTAAGACTTCCAAGCACTGCTGGAGTTTTTTTCACAGCAAGGGGTCAAGATGTTACAGCACTGCCAACTGCAATCTTCTGTCACCACCTCGTGGCCATATTAGATACTACATCTGTGATTGATTATTAATGCCTCTCCTTGTCCTTTTCCATTTCATTTCCTACTTTGTCTAATTCAGAGAAAAAATTAACAAAATATGCAACATGGGGCTGGATATATTTAAGCAATAGTTCACCAGTAGGTGTGGTATCTGGTCAATGTACCATGGCAAAGGACTGTTCTTAGGCACAATGCAATGCGGAGTGCCTGGATATAATCCGTAGTTGCAGTATATAGGAAATATATCACAAACGCTGCAGTGCTTTGTTGTTATTATTAACTGTATGGCAACAGAATTAGAACTGTACAAATAAAGGTTTTGTCATACCAGTGGTATATGATCTGATAAACCCCAGCTTTCAGCCAATCAGCATTCAGTATGCAAACCACCCAGTTTCATAATAAAGAATAATACAGATCACAAATATGTATGCAAACAAATACATCCAAAATAAAATGACGACACAGAAAGCCGATATCATTCACAGAACCCCAATCCTTTATTTACCACAGCTTGCTCACAAAGATATATGCGGAGCGGGAAACACACAAACAGGAAGAAATAGAGGCAGGCAGGCAGGCAGATACATCACCACGGGTAGGATGCTCTGATGTCACAGGCAGGATGCTGTGATGTCATCAGCATGTGACCGAGGGTCAGACATAACTTCCTGGCTGTGTTCCCTCTAATTAGACACCTCTTCTGGCACGCACACACACACACACACACACACACACACACACAAACCTGGCCTGTATACAATTGCATGCACCCTTTGCAGATGGCCCTCAACTTCCATTGTCATGTCAACGCTACTAAGATCTTCTAGCTATTATTTAAAGTATATGTGTTGGTTGTTTTTCTATGGCACTACATGTCGCCTACATATGCAGCTTCTCCTATGCCATAGTCTGCTGTTTAAATACTGGGAAAAAGATACAAGGACTCATTCTGGGCAGTGAGAAGGTAAAACTATGACTTTCAACTGTGAAACCTCCCCAGTAGCATGTGGTTCCTCATTGGTACAACATGAAATAAATGAGGGTCTGATTAACAGATAGAGCCATGTGAATGTTAAGGATTTACACTTGCCTCTACATTAGCCTCTATATGAGCTGGTAGCATTCCAGGCACGATTACAGAATCTAAACATCTAAGATGGTTCACACATGCTGACAGAGTGATTGACAGGCCGTGACGCAGGGGTTCTTGAGAAGCAGGAAAGGACCATAACACCCCTCTGTGACATTGCTATGAGCCAAGGATGTCGTGTGACATCTGCAATATTCAACAGACAGAATTCAGCAAGCTCCTCTTGAGGGGCATGTCTTGTTTGCCAAATTCCTAGGAGTGTGTGTTCATATGTGTGTGCATGTGAGAGAGAGAGAGAGAGAGTGCATGTGGCCTGCTTGAATGTGTGTGAATGAACTACTGTATGTTAGAGGGTGGAGGGACAGAGAGACAGACATGAGAGAATCGGGTTATAAATGCTATATTAAGTCTCCTGTAGACTAGCAAATCTCTCTTGCAGGAGTCAATGTGCAGTGACAGCTTGGCTAGCATTCTCCTCATCTCCACACTGACCTACACAGAAACACACATGGTCAGAAAGCAACCAGACAGAGCCAACGCACGTCTGCTGGCAAACTCACGACAACACTGAAGCCTGATAGTACGAGAGAAACTGCAAAGGTGTTTTGTTCAAGAAAAAAAACCAAAAAGTACATCCATAAGTACATCCATAAATTAGAAAATGGCACACTGCAATACTTCTGCTGTATTAACATACTGTATATAACAAAAAAGGAAGTATTTACAAAAAACAATATTCACTTTCACTTGGTGGGTTTCTCATTTTCCTTTTTTTTTTCATCATTTCAAATCTAGCGAAAACATTCTTTTATAGGGAGAGCGGGAGAAATGTGTACTTTTTTCATTTTTCCCCATTTGCTAATGCTGTTGGTGTGGGGTGGTGGTGGACAGGCTGCTCCTCCTCTCCCTGGGGTTGAAGGGGGTGGCGGGGGGGGAGGGGGGGTGTACGACGGTGAGTGGCTTCCCACACCTGTTCACGCTGTCAGCTCTTCCCTCAGCTCTTTGTTCCTGCGCACCACCTGGGCATGTCTCTCCTGAGGACAGAACAGCGTGAGGAGAGGCGGACATTTTTGACACATCCAAAAACCCCTCACTAATAAACCTCCCCTGAGAGTCACTTATAAAAGCCTGTGAACTGAATTCCCCCCCCCTTCTCCTGACATGTTTGACTCTAACGGCCGGCTTCCATATGAAAGCCTTCTGTCGTCCCACTCCCGTCCTTCCACCGCCCTGGTGCTGTTGTCTCACACCACCATCTTTCCTACAAAACCGTATTCTCACCTTCTTCTGCAGGCGTTCCATAATGGAGGCCAGATAGGCCTCGCGGTTCTCCTTGAACTGCTCCATCTTCATGGTGAGCTTCTCCTCTGCCATCTTGCTGAAGTTGTTGTTCTCCTCCATGGCCTTGATCAGAACCTCCCTCTCGTGCTCCCTCTTCTCACATAGGGCTCTGAGGACCAAGGCCTCCTGAGTCTGAACGGGACACGTAGAGTTCATTAGAATGGACCAAAATAGGACACAATAGAACTCAGGAGGAGGTCGGTATACAAGGTACGAGGAAGAGGTTTCAATTCGTTTTAGTACTGTCCCAAGGTACAGACACGGAAACTCAAAGGGGGATTTAGTAGGAGTCTGTGATTCAGTAATAGAACTAACGGGAGACATACAGTATCTCACAAAGGTGATTATATCTTTTCATGTGACGACACTGAAGAAATGACACTTTGCTACAATGTAAAGTAGTGAGTGTACAGCTTGTATAACAGTGTACATTTGCTGTCCCCTCAAAATAACACAACACACAGCCATTAATGTCTAAACCGCGGGCAACATAAGTGAGTACACCCCTAAGTGAAAATGTCCGAATAGGGCCCAATTAGCTATTTTCCCTCCCCAGTGTCATGTGACTCGTTAGTGTTACAAGGTCTGAGGTGTGAATGGGGAGCAGGTGTGTTAAATTTGGTGTTATCGCTCTCACACTCCCTCATACTGGTCACTTGAAGTTCAATATGGCACCTCATGGCAAAAAAAAGAATTGTTGCTCTACATAAAGATGGCCTAGGCTGTAAGAAGATTGCCAAGAGCCTGAAACTTAGCTGCAGCACAGTGGCCAAGACCATACAGCGGTTTAGCAGGACAGGTTCCACTCAGAACAAGTCTAGTCATGGTCGACCAAAGAAGTTGAGTGCAGGTGCTCAGCGTCATATCCAGAGGTTGTCTTCAGGAAATAGACGTATGAGTGCTGCCAGCATTGCTGCAGAGGTTGAAGGGATGAGGTGGTCAGCCTGTCTGTGCTCAGACCATATGTCGCACACTGCATCAAATTGGTCTGCATGGCTGTCGTCCCAAAACGAAGCCTCTTCTAAAGGTGATGCACAAGAAAACCTGCAAACAATTTGCTGAAGACAAGCAGACTAAGGACATGGATTACTGGAACCATGTCCTGTAGTCTAATGAGACCAAGATAAACGTATTTGGTTCAGATGGTGTCAAGCGTGTGTGGCGGCAACCAGGTGAGGAGTACAAAGTCAAGTGTGTCTTGCCTACAGTCAAGCATGGTGGTGGGAGTGTCATGGTCTGGGGCTGCATGAGTGCTGCTGGCACTGGGGAGCTACAGTTGATTGAGGGAACCATGAATGCCAACATGTACTGTGACATCCTGAAGCAGAGCATAATCCCCTCCCTTCGGAGACTGGGCCGCAGGACTGTATTCCAACATGATAACGACCCCAAACACACCTCCAAGACGACCACTGCTTTGCTAAAGAAGCTGAGGGTAATGGAGATGGACTGGCCAAGCATGTCTCCAGACCTAAACCCTATTGAGCATATGTGGGGCATCCTCAAATGGAAGGTGGAGGAGCGCAAATCTCTAACATCCACCAGCTCCGTGATGTTGTCATGGAGGAGTGGAATAGGACTCCAGTGGCAACCTGTGAAGCTCTCGTGAGCTCCATGCCCAAGGTGGTTAAGGCAGTGCTGGAAAATAATGGTGGCCACACAAAATATTGACACAATTTGGACATTTTCACTTCGGGGTGTACTCACTTTTGTTGCCAGCGGTTTATGGCTGTGTGTTGTGTTATTTTGAGGGGACAGCCAAATGCTTTACATTGTAGCAATGTAATTTCTTCAGTGTTGTCACATGAAAAGATTTAATCAAATATTTACAAAAATGTGAGGGAATGTACTCACTTTTGTGAGATACTGTATGTTCCGCCTAGTCAAGGACAAACATCTGATCTCCAATGACGTTTATTTTATTACCCCTAGACACACCCGTATTTGGGTTATGTTAAGGGCAATGGTTACATGGTTACTCACTCTCCTCCGGTCCTCAGCTGCCTCCAGCTTCTTCTGGATGTCCTCCAGTGAGACATCTTTCTTAGGAGGCGAGGTGACGCAGTGGGCTGCGTCTGACACTGGGGAGGGGGGCTTCAGGATCACCTCGAAGGCCTGGCCAGAGGCACGTTTGTTGATGGGCTTCACCTCCATGCCTGCCTCTGAAAAACGGAAATGCGTGTAAGACGATTTGGGTGTGGGTGTTGAAATAGCAGGGACGGGGGTATAATTCCAATCAAACATTTCAGTGATAATAATCCATAAAAACGAATCCATTCATGTAGATGAAATAATTTCAGTATGTTGAAAGCAAGATTTAAAAACTCTGTTTACCTTTCTTCTTACCTTCAAACTCTCCAATAAGGTTTTTACGTGCCTCTGGATACAGGCAGGAGCAGATAAGAGACAGGACAGAAATCTCCTTCATCTTCTCTTTGTACGCTTTGGGGAACAGACACAGACACACACACACACATGTAGTTAACCCACTTCCTCTCCCTAATAAATGATAATTTCCCTTAGCATCGCTGTCGTTAGATGTTCAGGAAAATAAATATTCAGCAAATCCTTAAAAAGAAAAGCATGATCATCAAAGGCGGTCTAGTCTGGCAAGATGAATCACCTTGGGGTTTGTAAGCCCCATTTTGTGTAGCTTTGTTTATGCAGACGATGTGTGATTGTGTTTGTGCGTGTGCGTCTTCGCAAGTGCTGTGTCCTTATATGCTCCGACTTCCACAACGTTCGACCACCTCCCCACAGGATTCGTTAAGGCACGCATCATTAGCTATGCATTTCATTTCAGCCTATTATTTATTTAAAGAGCTAGCAGGCTAGGCTCCCATCTGACCTAGTCTTTAGCTAACTGGTAACATCCATCAGGCAGCATGGACTCCATCCACAGGCAGACTGATGTATTCCCCCATCAGGTCTTTGATGTAACAACAGTTGGATTCCAGACTGGAAATCTACTGAGATATTATTGGCACCCAGGCAGGGATGAGAACCGACTGTAGCCAGCAGAAAAAAGAAAACTACTGCAACATCTTGTACTGCAACATCCTGGTGTTGCCCTGCCTTGGCTCCGCCCTGTACTGTCTCCGCCCTTCGTTTCTCACGGCTGCCGTTCTGCTGGGTACTTTGCAGTGTATCTGAAGTCCCGCCGGGCACCTCGATGTGCCAAGCAGCCACTAGCGCCTGCGACCCATCATTCAACACAAGCGGTAGTGGGCTGCAGGGCTGAAATGCGCTACATTGATCCTTGACATAATTTTCCTGGCCGGGAGTCAGCACTATATAATGCGTGGCTCAGGGATTTATGGTTAAACAAATATTTTATGGGTGAAGTGTAACTAGCACATATGCTTGTTCTGCTCGCTCCCTGCACAGCCAACCTCACACCCTGTCTGTCTGTCTCCCCATCAGCCTCCATCCCTGCCTGTCTGTCTGTTTGTCTCCCCATCAGCCTCCCTCCCTCCCTGCCTGTCTGTCTCCCCATCAGCCTTCCTCCCTCCCTCCCTCCCTGTCTGTCTGTCTGTCTCCCCATCAGCCTCCCTCCCTCCCTGCCTGTCTGTCTCCCCATCAGCCTCCCTCCCTGCCTGTCTGTCTTCCCATCAGCCTTCCTCCCTCCCTCCCTCCCTCCCTGTCTGTCTGTCTCCCCATCGGCCCTCTCTCCCTGTTTGTCTGTCTGCCTCCCTCCCTCCCCATCTGCCTTTGTGTCTGTCTGTCTGTCTGTCTCCCCATCAGCCTCCCTGTCTGTCTGTCTGCCTCCCTGTCTGTCTGTTTGACTGAATGGTAACTTTTCCCACCTATGGCTGTGATGCTACACAACCAGATGACCAGACAGCCAACAAACCCTCTTCTCTCTCTGTATGTCTTTCCCTGTCTCTGTCTGTCTGTTTCTGTCTGTCTTTCACTGTCTCTCCCTCATCCCTGTCTGTCTCTCCCTGTCTCTGTCTGACTCTCCATGTCTTTATCTCCGTCTGTGTCTCTCCCTGTCTCTGTCTATCTCTCCCTTTCTCTGTCTGCTTGTCTCTGTCTGTCTCTCCCTGTCAGTTTCCCCCTATCTGTGTCTGTCTGTCTTTATCTGTCTTTACCTGTATCTGTCTGTCGATCTGCCCGGACAAGCAGCTATCATCCTAGCAGCAAGCCATGGTTAATAAGATACAACCTCAAATGCGATATTATCTCATTTTCAGGAGAGGAGGGGGTAAGGGAATGTTGGTGAATTGTGTACTAGCCTGACCCTTCCTGTATAGGAGGTAGGAGATCAAACATGAAGATGAGAGGGGGGCTGTTTTAGAATGGCTGAATCCCACTGGGATAGAAGGCCCTTAGCCAAATAGAGGCTACTGCTTTTGCTGGAGTGGTGGATGGGATTTAAATTTGCAATTACCAGACCAGAACATTTCTACTGGTGAGATGTGAATGTGTGTGGTGTGTGTGTGTGGTGGGGGGTGGGTTGGGCAGTCATGTCCTCATTAAGACAGCAGTGTGTTTTGCCAGGAGCCATTTACAGCGCATTTCCTTCAGGACAACTGTCATTAACGTATACAGTGAGAGCAACTGGTGATTCAGTAGATCAGAAAATGTAGGTTAAGCGCTTATTGAGCAGATTGGAAGAAAACTACCACTTGTGTTAACAACTTGTCTTCACCCTGGCCTAATGTGTGTTTAGATGTCTGGAATGTTTTCACTGTCACTGATTGGTCCACAGAAATGATGCAGGGTATATTTACGTGAAATTATACCGATCAACTATTTAAAACATTCTAAGGAGCAAGGGTCAGGTTATACTCTCCTATCCCGAAGGAGGTATCCTTCTCACCAGGCAAACAGAGCCATCAGTATGTCGCCAAAGATCATCAATAACCCCACCCTCATCCAAGGTCTCCACATTTCTTCCTTCCTGCTCCTGCAACCCCCCCCCCCCTCCTCCCCCCCCCCACCCCCAACAGGAGCCTGACTGGAATGTGTGTGTGCATTTATGCGGGGGGAAAAAGCTAAACATTTAGTTTAACAGCCAGACTCCTGGCTGTAATATAATGTGCAGAGTAATTAGAGCCTTACTGTGGGAGTTACAGTGAAAATGGGAATGGGATGGGCAATGGAGGTTATTACCAGCATGGGAAGGTTCACGCACCACTACGCATTATTGAACATCATAAAGCAGACAATTGGTCTTTAGGCCCTTTTTATTCCATACCATCAGCTGGATTCATGATCTCTATTTGTGCATTTTCATCAAGGCTTATATTAGGATACAGTGACTATACCTGAGGGACATTCATCAAGTTGCTACAACCTCCCCCGCTGCCTGGGATATTCTGATTCCTGAATTTGCTTCAGGCCTCCACATTTTCTTGTCAAACCATCAATTTTTCTAGAAAAGTGATGACCACTGCTCTACGGCAATATAAGTCAACAGAGTTAGGCGGAACCGTCTTGAGGGTTGCACTCATTGACACTGCAGAGGTTATGATGGCCCCAGGGGGGCGCCATTGTCCCAGAAAGCTTTGGCTCCTAAACACAAAGACAGCAACAGAGGTATATCTGACGGCCACACCTAACTCATGGACTTATCCGAGACAGAACGCCCCAACTTTGTTTGGTAACCAACACCTTGCTCCGTCCAAAATAAACACTTTTTTCTGCCTGGAGTTTGGATCTGAACTCCTCAAAGACACACAAAAAAACAACTAAACATCTGATTATTACCAGAAGCTGATTGTTTAATTAAAAAATGTAATAAGTAATTAAGTGATCAGCAAGTGCATCATCTCTAACCAATCACAGTATGAAATTCAATAAAGAATATTCAAAATATTGGTTTACCCATGTAAGTCTCAGACTGAAATACTGTATGGAGTGCAGGTTAGTGCAGTGAAAGATTTAATCTTGAGTTGTCAGGAAAGCAATACACATGTAAAACCTAATAATAATGACTTGAGAATACAAACGCTACATAATGTGTGTAATAAATTAATAAAGATAATAATAAATGTTAAGGAGGCATGTTTTCTGTCTACTAACCAAGCGGACTGAAAGTTAGCCTCATAATAACCAGATTGATATTGTAGTAGAAAATGTTAGTGTACGTTTGAGAAATAAAGCTGCTTGTGATGAAAAGCAGAACGACTGTAAACTTGAATTCTAAGAGCCTATTATATGCAGTTGTGACAAAGCTGTATAAGCCACAACTGTCAATAATCCTTCGTGACTGTCTTTCTGATTCTCTGTAGAAAACAGGTGGCTACTACTGCAGCAAAAGTCACTGTCATAGCAAACATGATAGGCCTACGCGACCCGTCACAGCTGATCCGGCCTGCCTTCCCGACTGCCCGTGCCCCCCCCCTGACGATGAGATGTCTGGTCCGTCCCACTCAGCCACTGTCTGCCTACGACTCAATCGCAACAAAAAAAAAGAATCCTCGGCCGAGACATGACGAACCAATCCCAACGCAGGTGCAGAGCGCTATCAGGACCTGACACCGTTCCATGTACCGCTGTCTGTCTCTGCATCCATCCATCCATCACTGACCCATTCAGCCGGAATAAAAGTAGCCCCTTGACCGTTGCCATAGAGACAGATCTCCTCACTCAAAAGGGCCTCAAATCCACATGAATATATTAAGACAATCTAAGATAGGCCTATAGACTGTTAATCAATATTTGCACTACCAAATGTCTTCAAAAATATGTAATTTGAATAGTATGGCAATATGAAAGATTCAGCCTATACCTACATAATGTAGAAGCAAAACAGGAACAGCTCATGCAATAAAAATGACTAAACTGATAGAAAATTATGACACATTATAACTTCCATCCATCTTTTCCAGAACCGAATAGTCCAGATAATAAATAAAATGACAGGGCAATCATTGGCTACTAGAATAGCCTACATTTAAATGTGAATAAAATCGATAGACTATGGATTTGGGTGAAGAAAATATCACATTTTAGCAAACGACGATTTTATGTCCATCACAAATGTAGTTCTTCCCCTGATAGCTTCAACTCGGATATAAAGACACATTTATTTTAATTGTAGATGGAAATCCTGCAAACTGATCAAGCACAAAAGTATAGCAAATGGAAGCCCATTAATTGCGAAGATCCATTCACACCCTCGAAGCAGGCGCTCGTGATAAAAGAGACACCGTGATGTTGGGTGCGGTCCTTCTGCATTATGCTGTATGAGCATGTGTCGGGCTAAAGCGGCAGGTGCGGCAGCCAGCATCCATAAGAGCATTTAACCTACTCGAATGATGTAAGGCAAATTTGTCAATCAGATTTAGTGAATCATGGCTAAGTATTTGCTTTACTCACACGGTAAATTATGTTGAATATAACACGTTATCTGGGTGTTTTATAATATAGTCCATACCACGCGCCCCCCTTAATTAAGAATGAGAGGAGAATAGAAGCTGTCAATGCTCAAGGTTGTATGAAAACGTAAAATGATATTAGCTTGCAGGTATACAATAAAAATATTTGTTGACATGCGACATACTTTGACCGCTCCCTTGGACCATTCGCAATCTTTTGTGCCAAGGGTGTCGCCGCTGCATTCTCACGCATGCCATCCTTATTAACCAACGCTCCTTGAGTGTCATCCCGTCCCTAAAAACATAGATGAATAACAGTAAACCCTTAGCTTACCAATTGCTGTTTTAGCCATGTCTGCCGGTTTGTGCGGCGTTGGTTGTCCGGAAGAGGTTTAAGCTATTGAAGACAGCGTGCGTCGCAGTTTCTGGTCGGTGCTTTTCGAGAACAGGGAGCACTGCTGTTAAGGCACTGAGTCAGCAGGAACTGCTATGTGGGGAAAGAGAGCACTGCGCGAGACAGCAAAGGGGGCTCGTGAATAACGAGCGTCTATACGTGCTCAAGCAGATTGGCTACGGTGGTCCTCTGACGCGCATCTCCAAGAACGTAGCTTGCTCTGATATCCCTGAGTTCAGTCGGCCCTATATTAAAGGTGACTGGTGGGTGTCACCATCCTTTGTTTGTCATAATGAAAAAGGCTTGGTAGAGCTGAAACTGTTCATTATGGTTCTTGTCCATGGTGCTGAAAAGGCATCAAAGCGAAAACTGATAGTCTAAACGTATTACAAATATATAATGGTAAATAAAACCTAATTTGACCTCAGTAGTCGACAGGGTTTGAATCAATTCGGAATTGAGTTGCGAATTTCTCAATTCAGTGCTCCAAGATAATACTTGAAGGTGCATTTGAATTGGCCACAACAAACAGGAAACAGAATTTAAGAAGGCCCTGTTGTTGGTTGTCTACGAAGACTGCATTCGATTAAATACTGCAGTCAACTGGGAAGCAAACATCTCATGACAAAGAATAATACTTTTAAGATAGTCAAATTCATTAATGGTTTGTTTATTCTTTGAGTTAAGGGGCTGGCACATCCATTTTATAAAATATTTGTTATATGAATGAGACTTTCCTGTTTCACCTCTTACATGCATTGTTTTGAATTCAATTATACCTACAATTAAATTGATACTATATTTGTCATATGAATGGAACTTTCCTGTTTCACCTCTTAAATTATTTGTTTTGAATTCAATTATACCTCCAGTTAACTTGAAAATTAAATTCAAAATCATTAATTGATTAAGAATTTCCAAACACACCGAAAACCCTGTCAGGATGATGTTCTGTACGTGACAGAACAACAGTGATTTGAAAATAAACATTTGTAGGTCTCAATAGCCTATTTTATTGATAGCCTATGCAATGTTTTAATGTGTGGTGGCTAAATGGTTTGTTCTTTTGTCTTTCTGATTGATACAAAGCAGAATGGATATTTGCAATGGATTTGCCATGCCCACAATAATACCCGAGAGCACACGTGAGGTGTGTGTGTATTTACAATCTACTGCCATTAACTACATACATGTACTACGAAGACAGTTATCTACTATAATTAATCTAAAATTGGTTGATGAACAGAAATCTTAACAGGATACTCCATTAAAGTGGAAGCCATTAATTGCCATGTCCATGCTAAACAACTTTTTTACGACTAGAGGCATTTATCATTTTATTTGACCAGCAGTGGATGTCATATCTGTTTCCTCTACAACCACAAGATGGCGGCAGACGTTTACTTGAGTAGTCACCAAACCATAATTAATGGACGTGATCTTGTTTACTTTTTGGGAAAAGTCACTGGTGAACACATTTAAATTTCCCAGCCTATTTCATAAAAGCCGTCTATTATCGTCCATGTGTCAGTGAGAAGAGGAACGAGGAGGGTAAATCTGCAGACCGCACGTCGGGGGCATAACATAATATTGGGATTCCTTAATATTAAGTTACGCCCACTGACAGTTTCCATAGGTGTGGTGTTTTTTATTTAGTGTATGCGTTTATGAAGGAAGGATTACAGGGTCAATTACGATGATTTTGGTAAGTGCTTCCATATGACAACCTCTAGCTATATATTTAGGGATAGTGAACGTGTTCACTAAGGTCGCAAATCTACTAAATTATTTGAATCTGATATTGGAATAGCTTGCCAGTGACAGAACACAGAAACCACGACAAACATTATAGCTACGTTTAAAGATAGCTAGTTACGCGACGAGGTAGGCTACTTGTTAACCAGCTCTAGTCAATTAGGGTAAGTTATGTAGCTAATGATGCATGATGCACCTGTCGCCAGTGGCGTTGTTAGCCCTTTTATGAATAGCCCTGGATCTAAAATGGACCAAAATAGCCCCGAATGTATTGTGATGCTAGCGACGCCTCTGCCTGTCACCATATGCAAGCATGCAAGATCCATTTATTTTTTAGCTTCATATACACGATGTTGTCATTATTTAGAAATGTAAACTAAATAATTTGTCATGGCCATTTTCTATGCAGTGGTGTAAAAATAAAAAGTAGAAGTATTTGGCTGTGTTCACCAGTTATGGGAAGTTGCTAAGGATGAGCTAAATTACCTAAACAGAGTTCATAACTAACCAATGACCATAAATTATCATTTACACTCTTCCTTTTTATTTTATTGATCACTGGTTTGTTTTGAACTCCCTTTACCTGGTTATTTATATCTTAATTGGATACTTCCCCAAAGTGGTAAACGCAGCCAAATCCATTTGAGTACTTGTGCTTTGTACTTTCTATACCTCTACTTCTATGTGATTGTTGTGATCTTTCATTTCAGTTGCCAAGGTGCGTTGTTGACCTGGGGGATGCTGTTGCCTGGGTAAATGCCAACACAGGCTTCTTCTGAGACCGGGTACAAGTCCTCACCCCTGAATGATGAGGAAATACAGAGTGCTGTGCAGATGCTCAGAGAGGCCTCAACTCTAGAGGAAGAACAAGAAGCTCTCTCCCCATTCATGTTTCTTTTTAATAATTTTGAAGACACTGAAACATTCATGGATGAAATAGAAAAAAGAGGAATTAGTGATAATTTTGAGCTTCTCTGTTAATAATTTTTGTTGATGAGGATACCTATTAGCTGTCTTTAAACCATCAGCTAATGCTGGTTTCCACACAACAAAAATGACAAGATCCAGAAAACACAATATAGTTTGATGAGATAAAGAGACAAGAAACTTTAGTTGTTTAGCAAGAGTAAACTGGCCATAGAACATTATTGGATGAAACCAAAGCCTACAGAATCTGGGCCAAGCTGAATACACAGTACATAAAGAAATAGTTTAGTTTTGTCAGTGTTGGAATGGAATGTTTTGAATATTGGATCAGGTGATTAAATGTTTAATTGTCTAACTGGTATATCATTTAATTTTGTATTTTTAGGTTATGCCATTAACTTTAAGATTTTGGGCTATATTAATTGACTTTCAATAATGTCTGTTGTGATCTTTTGGACCTGTTCTACTTGTAATTTATGCCATTGAATCAACTTTTAGGATAAGGGTTAAATTAAACCACAGATAATCAATTCCAAGACATGTAACACTTATATTCCTCCCAACAATGTTAAATAACCACGTCATTACTCTAGAATAAAAAATGCTTGTTCCAGGCACCCCCAGAAAAATTTATATTTCTGTAAACAGATGTTCACCTGACCTCTACATGATGCAAATTCAAACGTTCCAACTTTCTGCAACAGGCTACAGAAAATTAAACACTTCCAGTTCCCAGTTTCAACTTTCTAGAACAATGCTGTTAAATTGAACAGTTCAAGTCAAAGGAAGGAGAAACCATTACAATGATTTGTATGAAAACTGGTCAGATCTACACAGCAGAACCCACAGGTCTCGGCAAAGGTCCTTCAGTTTAGCTGACAATGAAGTTGTTACTCACAGGTCCACCGCACAATGTACCTTACGTAGCATGCTCACATTTATGTGATATGTTGAATCTATGGAAAATGCATAAATGGTAATCCTGTATAAACTTGTGCAAAAGGGAGGCCTGTTTCACTTAACTGTAACATGTAGAGCTCAGATCAACTATATTGTAACTGCATTAAGCAACCATCAACCTCCTAATGATGGCCCTCTACTGTATCATATATAACCAAGCAATGGCTACTCAAAGAAAAACTGACCATGGCAGGCATAGTGAGTATGACTGTGTATGTATGCATAGGTCTGTATTATAACTGAACTCGGCAGCTTTCTAAACCACCAGTGTCTCATTCTTGAATGTAACCAAAAATGTATTTTCAGAGACACTTCAGTCCTCAAATTAATATATTTCAGGTGTATGTTATCAAACAATTTGAATTCTGAAACAAAATACAATTAAGTGGTATTGGACCTAGTGTTATATCTTGAGAAAAGATATTGAATGAAATCACATGGACTCTGAGATAAAGTTGGTTAACCCTTCCTTCATTAGTACACTCCATGTAATGACGTCATACCCATACATGACAAGTTCAGCATTCAATACCAGTGGTTTTTAAAACCTCTCCTGGGGACCCACAGCCTTCCATGTATTCAGTGTATCCCAGAACTAGCACACCTGAATCAACTTGTCAACTACAGGTGCTGGTCATAAAATTAGAATATCATCAAAAAGTTGATTTATTTCAGTAATTCCATTCAAAAAGTGAAACTTGTATATTATATTCATTCATTACACACAGACTGATATATTTCAAATGTTTATTTCTTTTAATTGTGATGATTATAACTGACAACTAATGAAAATCCCAAATTCAGTTTTGTTCTTTTGGGCGCGAATGTTAAGCTCCACCACTGCAGAAAAGCCAAAGATGGGACTTTATACTATTGGTATAATAAAAAATGCTTTGTGTTGTTCAAATTGCATTGGTATATTTTTCATAATAGCAATGAGGAACCTCTGAGTTTTGGGCTATATAAAATATATATATATACATTTAGCCATATATCACGCCTAAAGTCTGTATTCAGGCACTCTGACATGCATAAGAACATACCCTATCTTTAGTATTATGGCCATACTACTGCATTATAAATATGTTTGTTAGTGCTGTGTGGTGTTTCTGTTACTGCATATAGTATTTGTAGATATATTCTGTAATAAAAATATACTATAAGAATACATTTCTATACATAGATTTCATATTTTTATCCTTCATCGCTTACTACCTTTTATTTCTCTGACATTATCGAGCGGAAACCTATATAGCCTATGCAAATGTGAAGTGGCTGCTGAAAGTCCTGGAGTCAAGTGTGTCAGTCTAAAAAAAATGACCATCAAAACCTGAAACAATGAATGATATATCCGTTTCCTCTTCCACCACTATCTGTCAGCAGGCAGTTTTTTTTCATGACAATATATTAATATGTTGTTTTATTATATTTTTATGCAAGTTCTGCTAACGTTTCCAGGAAATATAATTTATTAGTATATAAATAGTATATAATGTTTCCATAAATAGCATGTGATAAGTCATTACTTAGGCAGTTGCGGGGAAATCAACAAAATCCCCAGACCCCATAGCAGAGTTAATGATTTAACTAATGTACTTCTTTCAGATTGGATGAATAAGCAACAGTCCTGCAGTAGAACTGTAACAAACGCGCTTCACACACACCTGCCTTACACCCAATAATAATCATTAATTGAAATGGTAAAATAAGCGTTTTCACAGGCAACAAAGCTAAGCCCCCGTCTATTTTTTTTTGAAGAAAGGTATATATACCGTAATACAACCGTGTGTGTATGTATATATATATATATATATATTTCTTTTTTTTTCTTCAACCTAATGCAGGAGGTGGGGCCGGCGGGAAATGTAGTGACAATGTGTGAGCGTCACCAGCGGTAATAAAAAGACCCAGTGCCAGCAACTGTCCTCGTGTAGTAGTTTTGCCCCTTTATCGGGTTCCAATCAGATTCAAAGAAGCTGTTAAGGTAAGGTACTGAGTATTTACGGAGGATTTTGGTTTGCTTCTGATGTACATTGTATCCTGTTGAGATTATTTTATTATCCAGGCGTTTAGTTAAGGATGATTGCTAGCTAGCTAGCTAAACGTGCATGGAGTAAACTGCCACGCGGATGTAGTGTTTCAGCATTGGGGATTGTAACTTGGTTTACTAGCTAGCAATGAAAACATTGGGTACTTTTTGGTATTTTTTAGAACTATCTTTATACATTTTACTTTTTAGATTTTTAACTGCAAGTATTAGCAAGCTGCTTAGTTTAATTTCTACGAACATCGCGCCAATCAGTTCTTCGTTTTATCAAAGTAGCTATTAATACTGTATGGTACAGTGTACGACTAGACATGACTGGTTAGCTACAGTAACAGTAATGTACTAACAATACATTTTAGAACACTTATTCGTATCAATTCTTATAATGTAGCGTAGGTATAAAGATGGACTACAGTTTACCGATTTGTCTAAATTAAACGGAATAACACATAACTTGTATCGCGTTTTAACCCTTCTTTGGCCTTCAAAGTTAAAGTCCGGTATTGAAAGAAATGAAAATGTATAAGGATGTTCGCCGTGGTCTACGAATTATTTCCGTCATTGTAATTATGTATTTAAAAAAAATTTAATACAACCACTGTCCATTCAAAAAAGTATTTAAATACATTTTCTGGGGCATTTTATTTCATTTGACCGGAAAGCGGGAAAAGATTGCGAGCTTATTGCCGAACGAGTCGGGTTTTAACACATGCTCTAGCAGTGGTGGATATTCATTGAAGACTGTTTATACGGCTGTATCACTCAGTGTTAAAAGCAAGAAAAACCTTTGCAGTCAATGAAGATTTAGCTTGACATTTTTATACACTGTTCTGAAAAGCGCTACGGACTTGTGAGCGGTTTCATGTGACTGATTAAAATCTATTTTAGATTTAGATCCGTATTTAGATTCAACAACTGAAATGGGTTTGTAATTTGACTATGATTTTGCCTTTGGCTACTCTCCTGTCAAAATGAACGGGCCCAGAATAAGACAGTCAACGGAATCAATCCTTTCGATGCACATTTTAATTATCCTAAATCATATTTGTCAAATATGACTGTCATTGGCAAAATAAATGTCTTAAAGATTGTATGTATTCTGGCAACCCCATGTTAGCATCAGTGTGGCGTCGAGACTAGGTTTCCGGTAAGCATACCATCTCTTGGTCGAGTAATATCACCGCTGTCCCAGACCAAAATCTCTTCTGTTTCACTTCTTCTAATCAAGGTTTTTTTCCTAACCTTGGACTCCAGGTGACGTTGGTATGCTGTGTCCAACCAAAGCTGTTGCCAGAACTTTAGTTTATTTCTCGACCATAATCTGCCTCGCACATCATTTTAGAAAGTTGTCTGTACGTCCAACTGGTTTAAAAACTGCAGACCACCTGTAACTACGCCAGTCCAGGAACTCCACATCAGCTTCTTTTGTGAGATTGAGTCCAGCCTCTCAGAAAGCTGATGAAACTAGGGTTGCGTAACTGAAGGATTTCAATACAAGCTATGTTCAGGGAACTGATCTGTGTGCTTGTCGAACTGACTTTAGTGGGCATGTATTCACCTTCAATGGCTATGGGCACACTGGGTAGGTTTGCTAGGATGAATCCTGATTTCAGTTGCAGATTGTGGTCATTTTCCTCTGGGTGAGGGATTTGGTGACGTGAATGGAGCTTGCTGTGTTAGTGTTGTGGTTATGTTATGGGCTGGCACAAGCTACCAAAAACAAACCATTGCATCCAATGGATGGCCGATTTGAATGTGCATTGATACCATGACCAGATCCTGAGGCCTGTCAGTGTTGTTCATCTGCTGGCGTCAGCTCCTGTTTCAACATCTTAATGCACAGTGCCATGTTTCAAGGATGATCTCCTGTACGGCTGAACTCCTGGCAGCTGAACACGTCCTAGATACTCCGCACACGTCACCTGTTGAGCATGTTCGGAACGCTGTGATTCTATAAGGGTCGATGGGTAGCATGGCCTCCTGCAACGGATATTCTGGTTGACCTTTGTAGCGCACCTTATGTGGAGGCAAATCTACCCCCGAAGGCAGATATGTGATTAGCTGACCTGATGAGGTGATGACCTCCCAAATCTAAAATCCTTCAATTGAGGTTTACATTTGAAACGGTTGGGTCAGGGTTATGGTTAGGATACAGGCTATGCGGCTGACACGCGGAGCATAGAAGGTTGTCGTTTTACATCATTAGGTGCCTTCTTGAATGGAGACTGCAGAATGCAATGGATGTTTGAAATGCAGGTTGTAACCCCATGTAACATCTTCTGAGCCTGCAGCCTGTTTAAAATGCAAGTGCTGCATTCGACGCTAAAGCAGCAAATTGCCGTTTTCACCTTGGGGTAGATCTTCCTCCAGAGCTTTTGGGTGAAGCAGTGAGTTTGCCGTTCTGGAGGCCATATGCCTTCTCTACGCTGATGTTATTGCCAGAATTATACTACTTAATTGAAAGCAGGGCATTAAGAAACAGACAACCAGACCAGATGCTTTTGGAATCTAATAGTGATGCCTGTTCTTCCTCCTGACTGCATATTATGTCATGGAGATGAGGCGCTTAGGGACTAGATGAGCCCTCTGGCACAGTTGAGGCATTAGAGCATTACAATTATTTAAGGTAATGGGTTTACTCTTATCACAGCTGTGATGTAAGTAGCCTGATCTCCTGTATGTATTCTAGAGAATAATATGGTAGCCGGATGTGAAAGCAGTTTGCTGAACACAACTGCAATTATAGAACTCTGTATGATGTCCTGCAATAATGAAGCCTCAAGGGTGGAGCTGTACAGTCAGCAATAGACAAATGCTTCAGGAACAGAAGTGTTCCCAGATCCTGAGCTTGCAGTTTGGAGGGCAATGAGGTCTTCCTCGACTATAGTAATAGGAGGCATTGGAATGAAAGCACTATTTACATTTTGGGAATAAAACACTAGATGGACTTATCTTGGTTTGCATAATCCGTTCCCTAACCTTTGAGTTCAGACTGGCATGTTTGAGGCGTACCACGAAAGGCGCAGGACTTTAGCGGCAAAGACATCTAGTAATGTGTGTGTACTGCACAATAACTTGAACTTGATCAAAACTGTAGCACACGTTGCTTCTGAAGGTTGTCTTGCTCTTGACATCTGCAACAAAATAATCCATCATCTTGGAAAATGTATCCTAATGTTAACAAAGCTCAGACTCTCAAAATAAACTCTTTGCTATTGTTCTTTCTGTATTCTAGAGGTGGAACGTGGATGTGCCTAGAGTCAGATGTGCTGACTTGAGCCTGCTGGCCTGCCACTTAATTTTCACCCCAGAGACGAGAAGAAGGGATTGGAGACTGAGGTGTGTGTTTTGTCATAACAAACGCCTTGTTCTGACTTCTAAGGCACGCGCTGTATTGTTCTCTGTCCCAGTGGCAAGAGACCTTGCCTGTTAGTGGAAAAACATAGTCACAAGACCTGTGCTGTAGCATTCATTAGCACTACACCATGGTATCTGCTGAACTGGAACTCCTCCCCTACTGCTGGTTGGCCCAGATTATCTTGGCTTGCTACTACACTGTACCTGTGAAGTTGGCTTGTTGCCAGCTGCACCTTTTGAAAATCTTGTGCTTGTGAGCTTAACTAGATTTTCTACATTTATCCTTGTGTTTTATTCTAGGGTTCTGTACATCATATATGTTGCTGTTCTATATGTGAAGCCTAACATTTTCTCATGGCATGCTGGGCTAACATTTCACTGTTTCCTGCGTCTACAGTTTGGTCTTGCTCTGGAGCGTATCCAGCTGATAAGGTCGACACAACCATCGGCTGACAGCTTGAGCAGCAACGGCCTTGATTAGTGACGAGCTGTTCTCCTGGTCCTCGTTTCTCCGTCCCTGGCCCCGTCCTGCCCCATCTGACCTCCTTCCTGCCTGGCCCATTACCCCCTGAAGCGGCACGATGGGGGTGGAGGAGGCAGCGGACACAGCGTCGACCGGCTCCATGCGTCTGAAGCAGGAGATCTCCCTGCTCCACGGGGTCTGCCTCATCGTGGGCAACATGATTGGTTCCGGCATCTTCGTCTCCCCGAAAGGAGTCCTGTTATACACGGGCTCCTACGGCCTGTCTTTAGTGGTGTGGGTCATTGGAGGGGTCTTCTCTGTTTTTGGGGCGCTATGCTACGCAGAGCTGGGAACCACCATCCGCAAGTCCGGGGCCAGCTACGCCTATATCCTGGAGTCCTTTGGAGGCTTCCTGGCTTTTATTAGGTGAGGTGTCCTGTTTGACTTGTTAGGCCGTGCTACAGCTCACCTAGGATTCAGGTTATTGGGCCAACGCGTGAAAGGTCCTTGAGCCATTAGTGTTCGCCTGCAAGGTCTTTGTATTTAACCTCTGAGGTTCGTCATGTTTAGAATTTATATTTCCAAAAGAGCTCTTCCAAAAGTGATGCGCTTTTTATTTCTGAATTTCCTGTAAATCTTAATCGCTAGACTCTGGACGTCTCTGATGATCGTGGAGCCGGCGTGCCAGGCGGTCATAGCCCTAACCTTCTCCAACTACCTGGTCCAACCCTTCTACCCCACCTGTGTAGCCCCCTACCATGCTGTGAGGCTCATAGCTGCAGCCATCATTGGTAAGATGAGACCACCTCAATTCTTTACCTGCCTCGCCTCCGACTGGGTCTGGGTTCACAAAGCTTTTGAAACGTGAATCTTACCTGACGCAGTGCCAGTAATTGTTAAAAACCTGTATGTGTTTTTGTTTTGAGGCATGTCTGCTTTTTAAGATGCCTTCTCTGTTATTATGCTATTAACCAGCATTCATCATGTACTGTTGGCTCGAATGTTCTTCATTGTCCAGCAAACAAATGCACAATTCTGGTCATGTTAGCAATCAATTCTAGTTGTTCCATCTTTAGGTCAACCCCCTTTCTCCATACATCTGATATTTTAATCTGTGGTGTGCTTGGGAAATTCCTACCCATTGCCTTATGGGACATTTCCCATGGCCTACTGCAGTGTGTGCATTGCTGCGCTTAAATAAATAATAGTTGCTAAAAATTTTAAAGCTAAACAAAAATGTTATACTATAAAGCACTAGCATCCCCAAAGCAAACAGAAACATCCCTCTTCTTGAGATGCGTTCAGGTTGCAGTGCCTTAGGTGGAGAAATGTGCATTTGACATGCCGTTCATGTACTTTTCAATGTGGTGTAACTAGATTGACTGGCCCTTTCAGTCACTGTACAGGATTCTCCCTGCATACCTTACGGCAGTTCATTTAAGTCTACCCCTATGAGGGCCAGATCCTGCAGTTCTTCCTCATCATTAATTGCTACAAACTGGTTTCCCAGGTCTAAACAGGTCCCTGATTGCAGTGAAACAATCCAGTTGCACTGGCTTCTGGGACCACCTGTCTTTATGACATTAGTACTAGGATAGTCTACTTGTATATATGTATGTATATGGCACATCAGATTATATGGTTTACTACACTAATACAATCTGTTTAAACAGTGGTTGTCAAGTCATTTCCCAAAGTATTGTCAGGTACCGATGTAGACCGAAAAAGCGTAGTTGTGGAATACCTCTATTGAGCTTTCTCTTTTGTCTAAAATTGTAATTTATAAATCAAATCATAATCTCACAAGCCAGTGGATTGGACAACAGCTGTCTGTTTTTATACACCTAATAATGACTTTATTTACACTTCTCAAACAGTGGCTTTATTGTTTCAGGCACATATCTCACTAGGAATGTAATCCAAATGTCTTATTTACTCATTGAACAAATGGAAAATGCTTTCCAGCCTAGTCAGGGTTGTCTCCCTTGTCCTAAAGCCTTTTTTGCTGTACATAAATGTGCTTTTTTTTTGTGGTTCTATTAACTTATTTTAAATTGTTGGTTTTGCGCTAGTCTGCATTCCCAATGGTCTACAACTATTTCTGATTCAGGAGAAATAATTTAAAAGATTTGTATTTTTCAAAATATCTGACTAGCCAGGGAGCCATGGAGAGGATGGCTATAGAGCAGCATGCTGTTGCTGACAGGCACATTTGCAGGTTGTGGCTTACAGGCTCCAAACAAATGTCATTGTGGCTAGCTGCTTAGCTAGTGATGTAGAATTCCATTATATTGAGTCCAAAGAATCAATCAAATGGGCAACTCCAAGCATCCACCTGTTTTATGGTCACTATACCACATCCCTTGGGGTTTAGGTGATAATATTTACCATGCATAGGCAATAATATAGCTCATGTGAAAACTAATATTACCTCTGTCTGCTCATTGTAGGTGGAAATGATAATCTATTCATTTGACCTTTTACTGAAATCTGTGATGGCAAACATCCCTGTGGAAAATTGTCGGGAAATTGCTTTAAAAAATATATATAATTCTGTACCCTGCAAATGTTGTGACAACTGGCCTGGCTATGGCTCTTTGATCCAGAGAGAACCCTCCTCTGTATTGCTTTTTGTTTCTGTAATTTCCTGTGTGACACCTTGCCAGGGGGTTATGAATGCATGTGTTTTTCAGCCTGAGCTGAGGAAGTCAAGGTCAAATATTTGTGCTTTGTGTGACAAACAGTAGCCTGATGTTGCGTTGAATCGCATTAACATTCCTTAATAAATTGAGTGTATGAATGCTGGTTCCCTAGTTTGTGTGGGAGATCAAGGAACATGCTTAGACATCTCATTAGCTATTTCAAAAGCTACTCTGTGGTATGTTTGTTAAAGGGGTGGTTGTTCTGTAATGCCACGTTACAGTTTGTAATGTAACTGTTTCTTTTAAATACTGTCCTGGTCTCCTGTTGCGAATTGGTCTGGTGTCACTCTGGTGTCCATTCCTATGTTTCTACAGTGGTCTGCATAAGTCCTAGGCAATGCAAAGTCAAGCTAAAGTCATTTATTCGGGTAGCAAGAGTTTATTTGTAAAACAAATGTATACGTAAATGTGTGTCTCCGTGCCTGCCTAAGACTTTCTCACAGTGCTGTATGTGTTTTCGGAGAAATCAAATTCAGTGTGTTTGGAATCAGTCTTTTTAATATCCCAGAATCCTTGTTGGAGCCTCAACCATAGGCTATAACAAATGCCGTTAAGCACACATCGCTGAAGCATTTGGAGGTTGTGTGAAGCCACTGAAGCATAAACACCCTGAACAGTAGCGTTAGCTCTTATTTAAAGGTCTGGTAAACCTTCCACTAACTGAGGAAGGGAATCCGTTCATGGGATTTTTCTGGACTGGATAGACCCATGCACCCATGTTTCCCGTCGGATGCTGCATCTGACTGTTTGACTGATGTGCCTTGGTAAAAGAGAAATGTATGCTAGATGGCATTTTATATTTTACTAAAAAGACATGGTGTTGTACATTGTCAGGCATCTGAGCAGGGGAACGCAACCGAAACCAGAAAAGTCTGGGACATTTTGTTACCGTATCTAGTAATTATGTTGCTTGGCAACTAGTTTAGATTTGGTACTCCCATCCAAATGAGATATGAACCTATTAGAAACATCCGAAAATGTAGATTGAATTAATGGGGAAAATACTTAATAGTGTAAGAAGGAATGTTGTAGGCTTAGCTTTACTACTTCAATGGTTACACATTTGAAATATGGACTGCCTGTTAAGTTTTTTGATGGTGATGTTGATGATAAATGACCATATCAGACAATATATAATCCATTTAATTGAACACCAATGAAAAGAACACTCAACATGTCTGCTCATCAAGAAAATGGCTTTGCTTAGCTGGTGTGTCCAATTAAAATGCATAATCTGATCAGCTCCATAAAAAGATCTGTGATGGGTCAAAAGTCAATTTCTCGAGAAATATTTGAAGAACATCCGCCTAGGTTGTTCTGATGAGAAACTAGAGGGGAAATGCTCAAGCACTGCGTAGCACCCAAGAAAGTGACACATTATGTAACTTAGTTTCCTCAACAGTGTAATGTTCTGTGTTTTTCCTGGTTAGCCACTGGTGTGCTGTAGCTGTTACTAGATTGCTACATGGTATGTGGACTCCTGGCAATGGAACGTCTTTCAGAATGGATTTTCCCCTCCAATGCTGATCTAACCGCCTCCACTCTTCTGGGGGGGGCTTTGCTGTAGATGTTGGAACATTCTGCCTCAAAAGCAGTAGTGAGAGTGGGCTGATGTCGGGTGATGGGTCTGTTGAAAATGTTTCTATTATTCCTGGTCCCATCATCCCACAATTCTTGTTTATACATTTTAACAAAAATGCGAGTCCTGTTGCTGGCTTCTGGAAATAATGGTTATTATGCATGGAGAGATCTAATTGTCCCATAGCACATAGTGTCTGCTTTAGACAAACCAGATGCCATTTTGTGCCGTTGTCTTTATTGATCTGGCTAAAGCCTTTGACTCAACCCCTGCATCCATATTAATGGACTCCTCTTTAAATTCATGACATTACACTCTCATCCACACTATCCTGTACACAACTGGCACCTTGCCGAACACCCTTCAACATGGCTTTAATAACATACGAAATCCATTCATTCAACCGGTCTGTTTTATCCGAGAGCAAGAATTGTGTTGTAGAAAATTAGGCAGTATTACGACTAAATAAAACCATCTAATTCTGAACTGGAAGTTGCTGTCCGGTGGCGGTGTCACGCTACGCAATGTGCCGTCGTACGGGCCATCCTACTACCATTGTTCCTCTGTGGGTGTGACTGAAATGGCTGAGTCCACATGCTATTGGCCATGTAGTGAAGCTTCTTACTTGGCCTAACCCACATGGGCAGTTAAATACGCTATGAGGTGTTATTTCCGCTTTTTCCTTTGCAGTCCTTTTCTAGGATGACAATGCAAAACCATGCGCACATCCATATGGACCAGCGCTTCACTAATCAAGGTAGGTGTGTACAATTGACTTGGCTGTAACACTTCCTGCAAAAAAATATATCTATTTTCAAACATTGGGGAAAATCTTGCACATGTCAACCCATGTGTCGGACCAACTTATCATTGTGGTTGATCTATGATGCTCAATTCCCACTAGCAGCAAATCCTTGTCTTGAGAATAGGACACAGATTGAGAACTCGTGGTCTGTGGGCATACTGTCTACCTGGGATCACATCTAGTAGATTAGTGCAAGGTTAAATAATTTGGGGAACAAAGTTCAGTTAAGGGTCACACATCTACCATAATATACCGTACGTATCAACTGGTAGTAAACCACAATTGCGGTCCTGGTATGTCATGAGGTAGGACAACAATCTCCAAACAAAGGGCTGATGGCAACCAGAACTTGGGGAGGACAATAACAATGGAACTGCTATTATGTTGGACTTATATCACACTTTTCAAGGGCCCAAAGTAACTTTAGAGTTGTGAAATAATGTGAGCTGTAGGATTTACTTTAAATTGTCTGAGCCATGTAATTAGCAAATAGTTTTGAGTTTCAGCAAAGAGTTAAGCATTCTGCCCACACCCCTGTAGATATTAGATGTTGTTACTCTTTAGAAACTGAAACAGAGCCGAGTTACATTTCCTAATCGTACAACTGAAGCGCACATGATACTACGGGTGCCTTCTAGGTTGCTGTACCACCAGCTATTCATGAGGAACTGCAGTATGGGGTTAAAAATGGCAATGGAAACATGCATATGTTTTGCGTGCGACAGTTTCATGTATCCCAAATGTTTTTGTGCACGTGCAAATCCCCAGGGTTATTACGCATGCCAGGATTCAGTCAGAAATGTGCCCTTGGTTGCTAAAACAAAGCCCCCAGATTCAAGTGCAGGGGAAGTTGCTGGGCAGCATTCTGACCAGTCCGATCCATGCCTACCTGCAGGTGTTCCCTAGTTGGGATTGCATATCGTTGGCTCAGGCATAGACACTCCTGGATTTTGATGTTATCCACATCCCATCTGAAGTCATTCCAAAAACCATAAACCCTGTCAGCCTAACCAGGGATGCTGAAGTCTAGGCCAACCTGGTCCAACACGATGACCTGGTTAAGTAACTTAAAGAACAATTTGACACTGCAATATGCAGTCACACTCAAGGGTTTGCTTCTCAGGGCAGTCCAATCTTTCAATTAGTCTTATCGAAGAGTACAAAGATTGTACCCCATTTAATCCACCTGGAGTCATTCCTGAAACGATTAGCCTCGTCAGACTAACCAGGATTGCAGATTTGTGTCAAGTCATTAGTATTCAATGCGGACCGACCTGTCCAGCTCTCTGACCCCTGCTGTTGGTCTTTCCTCGTTTTCCCCTCCAGGTCTCCTGACCGCAGTGAACTGTATGAAAGTGAAGTGGGGGGCCATCCTCCAGGTCATCTCCACGGTAGCCAAGGTCTTGGCTCTCATCGTCATCATCATAGCTGGGATGGTCAAGCTAGGACAAGGTAGGAATGACCCTGCTGGTACTCAATGTGGTGGTCTTCATCACAGGCTCTCTCGCCACGGGCCTGCCTACTCCTCTTTGTGTAGGATTTAGTAGTCACTGACAACGACTCAGTTCCAGTAGACTTGAATCTACATGTCTTTGTCCCTTTGTCCTCTCTGCAGGACAGACGGCCAACTTTGAGGATTCCTTTAAAGGTTCTAAGTGGAACCCTGGGGACTTTGCCCTGGCCCTGTATGCGGCTCTGTACTCCTACTCCGGCTGGGACACCCTTAACTTCATCACAGAGGAGATCAAGAACCCAGAGAGGTAGGCGGCTGCCAATCCTGCAGATGGTTCCGCCATGCCCCTGCTGACACGCCCCGTCCTGCTGGACACTTTCACTTAGGGGTGTGGACTTGTTTTAGGAAGTCAGAAGTAAACGTATTTCTCCGTATCTGGCAGGAACCTCCCGTTGGCCATTGGGATCTCCATGCCCATCGTCACGGTGATTTACATCCTGACTAACGTGGCCTACTACACCGTGATGAATGCTGACACTGTGCTGTCCTCTGAGGCCGTGGCTGTGGTAAGGTCCTTGTTCCTTCAGGACAGGAGGTTATGTGGGGTCGTGGTTAGGGACTAATGTCAAGTCAATCCTGTTAAAAGGTTGTCTCTCTCTCCAACCACGCACGCGCTTTGGATGCTTGTGGAGACGACAACCGTCATTTTAGAGAAACGTATTTTCTCCAAATCCGACCAGAATCTAGCTCTTATTCTGAATCTAATATAACCCTAACTGTAACTGCAGGCCTTAAATAGACGTTTTTATAGAAGTGTGCCCTGGCAAATTGTCCTCGCTTTGCCTAGTTGTTTCATGGTTTCTATCCTTGTAAGGTCTTCTGGTTCTGGTGTACACACCCACGTGGTTAAACCATTATCAGGCCATGTGGTAGGTCTTCTCTGTTTAGTGAACTGTTGACACCGGTAGTACCCTGGCTGTTCTGTGTGACCGGTGGTCTCTCTACATCGGCCCACTAATCTCCTGGGACGCTAAATGTCTTGATAGCAAGGTTTCAGGGAAGTGCTCTAACTGATGAGTTTAGCTTGTGCCCAGGACTCCGCTAATCAATGGTGATGTAATGGCAAAAACTGCACTGACTGAGGGACCTTTTCGGGCCCGTTGGCAGTCATAGGTGTGTTCTGTTAGGGTCACATTAAGTACTGTGTCTGCAGACGTTTGCTGATGAGGTTCTGGGCTGGGCCCGGTGGCTGATTCCCCTGGCGGTGGCCATCTCCTGCTACGGCGGCCTGAACTCCTCCATCATCGCCGCCTCCCGGCTGTTCTTCGTGGGCTCCAGGGAGGGCCATTTACCCAATGTTCTCTGCATGATCCACGTCGAGCGCTACACGCCGATCCCAGCGCTGCTCTTCAACGTGAGTGTACACCGCCTTAAATGGCGTGTCACGCAGCGTGCGTGTGCGTGTGTGTGTGTGTGACCACCCATAATCGAGCATGGCTACCTCTTCTAAACCTGGGACCAGCTTGTTCCTGAACACTCTTATCTGACCTTGATTTGGTTTATGGTGGAATGTCCCTAAACCAGGGTCGTGTGTGGCCCTGATCCAGGATCAGATTTGTGAGTTCATGTATGTGTCTCCTGCAGGGTGGCATGTCCCTTCTTTACTTGTGTGTGAAGGACGTGTTTCAGCTCATCAACTACTTCAGCTTCAACTACTGGCTGTTCATAGGCCTTTCCATCGCCAGCCAGATTTACCTCCGGGTCAAGTTTCCTGAAAAGCCCCGGCCCGTGAAGGTGAGACTTCCGCCGGTTCTGTTCCATTATCAGCCGCTCTGGGGACTGTAGGGGGCAAGTAAAGGAATACACTGTTAATGTCATCTTTCTTTCTCTCACCCACTCCTCCCCCCTGGCTGGTCGGGGGCATGTAGCTCTCTCTGTTCTTCCCCATTGTGTACTGCGTGTGCAGTGTGTTCCTGGTGGTGGTTCCCTTGTACAGTGACACCATTAACTCCCTGGTGGGCATTGCTGTGGCTCTGTCTGGAGCTCCAGTCTACTACATCTGTATCCACCTGCCACCCTCCTCCAGACCCGCCTTCCTGGCCAGGATGCTGGGTAAGTAAAACGGCCCGTAGGAGTTTGGAATAAGAGTCGAGTTGGGTGTGATTACGCTTTTACAGGTGGCGGTGAAAAGCAGTTCCTACTGGCTGCTTTTGGGATTTTAGTTTTAAAGGGCTAGTTTTGGTGTTCATGTGGATGTTGTGTAGGGCACAGTATGAAGGAGCTTATGTAGGTTCTGATGGTGGGGTCACATACACTACCCACTGAAATTGCAGCTGGTACTGGTTTTGACCCTTGGTTTCACTTCCTTTCCTCAGATGCCGTCTCCCTGAACACACAGAAGTTATGTCTGTGCTGTGTGGCTTCTCCTGACCTAGACCTCGACAACATCCCAGAGGAGAAGTTAAAGTGAGGGGTGGAGTGACGTTAAGGATGAAGTGGGGTTGGAGGGTGAACTTGAGGTGGGAACAATTTTTGCAGCGACCCTCGACACCCCCCCCCCCCCCCCCCCACCTGCAGCACAGGCCTTATCGAAATGTTTTTTTTTCTTCCCTGTTTTACCAGGGCTATACATTTGTTTGTGACTTGATCTACTATGCACAGCGTGTGTTCTCTTTTGGCCACGATCTGCCCCATCATGCGCTGCTACGTTCATCTGCATCTAACAGAGAAGACCCCTAGTCACACCGATGGAGCTATGTCAACCGTGCAAGAGATCCAGTTATTGCAAGCGGAAAGTTGTGGCTTGTTTTTAGAATAGATTTCCCTAAGCGGGACCTGCCGTCCAATGTCTTTGTCAAACCTTTTTAGAGATGTACATTTTTCTGGCTTGTGATTGAATGAGTTTGCTATTTAATGTTTTGAGGAAGTTGAAGATGCCCATTCAGGCCCTACTTTACCTGCCTTAGGCCTTGGGTGGGGTGTGTACTTTAACATGAGTTGGTACTGTATCTTAAAGTGGTTTGGTTTGAGCCATTATGCAGTTAGTGTTTATTAGTGAAGTTGACAGGGGTTTAGAACATAGAAATTGTTGTCTATCTGGTTCTATGAAGTTCCAGTTATTTTGCATTTTTCATGTCTCTGCCAAACCATACCAAGCTAAGCTGATCTCTGGCACTTGCTGCTTTCCTGTTTGTTGCATTCTCGTGCTTCTTTTTACAAAACCTTGTTACCAAACTGTATAATGGTTTATTAGCTTTTTTCAGATTTTGGTCTCATCAATTCTATTGTTCTATTGGCCTTGAATAGCACAGCTAACATAGGAAATCTTACAATATGACAAGTTACTGACATGGATAGTGTGTCTGTTGCCGTTTTGCCATCTGTTACCAAAAGTGTGTAGGCTACAGATCAGGACAATTACTTCATGCCTTTAATGAAAGGTGGCTCTCAGTCCATTGAATTCACCAACAGTGACATGTTTACAGCATTTGCTGAAATTAGCGCACAATGTTAGACTGTTTTTGCTTGTTTCCCCTCAAACCATACCTCTGTTTCTGCTGCTGTAGAAATTGGGCGAATATAGAAAAGGGAGGCTTTAGAATGTGTTCATGTGTCTGGTTTCAGTTGTTTTGTATAAGGTAGTATCCCATTTTAATCCAGTTAGGTGGTGAATGTTCGCTCCCATTGACTTGTCTTGCATGTTTGGTTATGTAGGATGTGTAACTAATCTGCTCAGATCCAGTGACATCCACCTTCTTGCAATTTGGATTGACTGTCTTGCCTGTCCTGTATTTTAGGGATGTCACCTTTCCTTTATGGTGCATTTCATTGATTGTGACTCCAGACCAAATGTTGTAGCCAGTTTGAGTTCTAAGTGCCATCTAGAGGTCAAGATTCAGGAGTACTTAGCACTCAGTGGCACTTGACAAATCAAAACTGTCAGTAAATGCAATCCAAAGTTTGTACTCTTTCTTTTATATTGTAATTGAGAGTTTTCCTGTTTATTCTAAGCGGTTTCAAAAAGTGACTTGGTAAAAACATGAATTTTATTTTCTTACATGACCTTATTGTAGAATCTGAGCAGTTCTGTGAATGTCTGTCATTGTAATGTCTTTAGAATCTTTTAATTTAAAGCTTTGATGGTTTGTGGGATGTTATACAGCATATGTTTTTATTTTATTTTACTTTTTCTATTTTCCTGATTAATGCAAGACAAATGTGCAGTCTCACTTGCTTTATTGATGTCACTGATATGTTTTTGAATCTTTTGGCCATTTTCCTCAAGATGACTAGATTCTAAACAACATTTTATTCAAGTTAACTACAAGTTAAAGTCTGTCTACAGAACTGTCAGTTTAAGGTAATCGTTTTTGGCTTTTCCTACTGTATTCCTAAATTGCATACCGGACTACATGATGTTCAACTAAGACTTACTTGACAGAACAACATGGCCAGTTCTGCCTCTATCATTGTAACTGATGTACTGGTCTTTCAATTAGCCAATGGATTTTGTCTTGGAGTGTCTGTCACACATGTGACACAGACTGATCTTAATCACAGCTGTTTTGTTTCTTGTACAACCTATAAGAGTTGCTATGTAGGCAGAAGAGTCTTTGCTTGTGCCTTTCGTAAACGTGACTTGTTAAAGCAAATGTATTTAGTTTTTTTGCATCATGAGTTGTCCCTTCAGCGTAGTTCTACTGCACCAAACGTTGTCTTTTAGGTGTGAGAGACTAGCTGTTCTGTTAGTCTGGTCTCCACTCAGTTGCTTTAGTCTGACACCAAAAGGGGCATTAGGTTTGAAGTTCTTCCTTTTAAAGCAAGAGGAGGATCTATTGGTGTTGCTGTGATTTCCATCTGCCACGTCTACACTGTCTTGTCATTTACATCAAATTCATTACACAAGATCCACCACCCATCGTTGGCTTGTTCAAGACATTTCATTGAAGCCTGTGGTTCCATTTCATTCCTCATGTTCTTATGGTCTTGTCATTCTTTTCCATATGGCTGGTCATATTCTGCTCTTTTTCTGGTTCACTGTATCTGTCCTAGTCCAATTCTAGTCGGTCCTTGTAGAGGTTACATAAATCACGTTGGTGTATACATTTTAAATGTTGAAATGTATTCGAGTGTTTGACTGATCTGTTCCAATTTGTATCGGTTTTATGATTGAAATGAGTACTGCACAACAAACTGAAAACAAGCTTTGCATTGCAGAGATGTCTTCATCGAAGGGTTTAAAGAAAATGGAATAAAGAAACACCGTATTCTACACTGCCTTATTCTTGCCTTACAGATTACATTTTTTTTTTCTTCTTCCCTTCGTTTAATCCTCAACTAATTGAAAATCCCACTCTGACAACATTCAATGGGAACATATATGCTATACATAGCTGTTCTGTGAACAGTTGAAGACCTCAGCCTTTACATAGTGAACTGGGTGCGATCCATCCTAATGTCTAGTCTTGTGATCATAACTTCAACTTGGTGGTCAAGTGGCAGTCAGCCAGTGAACTGTACTGAAATGAAGTGAACTGAGCTGCTTTAATGCAGTTTTTCCCAATCCTGGTTCTGGGGCCCCAAAGGGGTGCACATTTGTGTTTTGGCAGCACTCACTTTCTCAATTTAAGGACTTGACTGTCAGTTTGATGTAATCAACCTAAGCTGTAGGTGTGAGTGCTGGGGCAAACATAAAAATGTGCACCCCTTTGGGGCCCCAGAACCAGGATTGGGAAAAACTGCATTAAAGCAGCTCAGTTCACTTTATTTCAGTACAGTTCACTGGCTGACTGCCACTTGACCACCAAGTTGAAGTTATGATCACAAGACTAGTGGTTATGATACTGATACAAATTATTTCCATATCAATGATTACTTTCAATGTATGTCCTCTGTCCATCTCTATGGGAGATGAATGTAACATGCACTGAAAGGGTTGTCCACTAGAGGGCTGTAATGCAACATAAACCTCTCAAAGTATATGATGGATTTGCATGGGCAATAGTTTGCAGGCAAGGTAAATGTTATTTCATCTATTGGGCTTCAGCAAACTAAGAGTAAAGAGTTCTTGTTTGTCAGTCCAGAATAACTGATGGCTTTGTCTTAGGTCAGCTAATCTTGTCCACAAGGGGTGGGTGTGTGTATGTGTGTGTTTGTTTGTGTTGGTGGGATCGCTATGTGTTAAGTCCTAGCGGCGGCTCACATTTCAGCAATGTGTGCACTCTCCTCCGGTGCAGCCAGTCAATAGGTGTGTGTGTGTGGTCGTCGGCCCGGGGATTGGGTTCCAATGACTCATGCATTAAAGATTGAGCTGAGAGGGAGAAGACAATCCACACCTCCAGTGTTATTACCAGACCCAGTCCGACTGTGACCCAGGAGAATTTCATATCCTGAAAGGTTGCTGTCCAGTACCAGAGACCACCAGGTTCAGGCCCCGAGCCTGGCCGTTACAACCCAGGCATGACCTCCTGTCCCTGGGATGAGACCGTGTGGAGGATGGTTTGGTGATGGTGGATGACTCAGGCCATGGAACTGTCTCGACGGCTGCACTGGATCCGGAATCGGCCGTGGAAGGCCCGGGCCAGACGCAGGGAGTTCAGCAGTAAGTAGTCCTATTGTTTTCAGTGTCTCTACTTTGCCAAGGCCTGTGGTCCATGAGCGAGTCGAGAGGGGGGCTCTTGGGGCCCTGAGCGAATCGAGAGGGGGGCTTTTGGGGCCCTGAGCGAGTCGAGAGAGGGGCTCTTGCTCCTTGTTTGATTTTTGCTGTGAATTCATTTCCTGTGAAACTGAGACGTGCACACACATGATCAGCCGCTCAGTCAGCATTTATGTAGGCTCTATTTGAAAATGCGGTGCTGTGAAGGAGTTACATAGAGACTACAGTTAGAGTTCATGTTAATGGGTTTGCCCCGTGCGTCTTATGGATGGAAGCATGTAGACAAGCTCATATATTCTGACATGGAGCCATGCATTAGCCCTAGCCATTAGACGTCCTCTAAGAGATGGAGAAATGTAGTGGTGCAGTTCGCTGTATTGCGTAACAGCAGCACAGTAGGAGGGCTTGTGTAACTGTTGTTCAATGTTTTGGGGGCCTTTCCTGATTCGTCACAAATCCCAGTTCCTAGGGGACCCCCTTTGTAATGAGAGCCCAACACGGGTAAGATGAGGTTTTACTATGACGTAGCAGTGAACGTCTAAATGATCTGGGTCTTGGGAGAGAACATTTTAAATACCCACCTCTTGGCAACGCAGAGAACATTTAGCAGTTGTCAAGATTTCCTGCAATTATACTCATTTTACCAAGAGGCCTAGGGAAACCATTGTAGTTGTAAAGCTTAAATTACAATGAAATGAAGTATTAAGAGAACAGACATGTATTTACTTTTGGCTGCTGTACTTCCACCGACCCTCGGGTGTTTAGAGAACTTGCTCAGTAAATGCTCAGGACTGTGTTCACGCCCCCTATAGCTTGCTTGGGTCAAGTACTGCACTTGAAACACTGATGCCCTTGAGACTTGCTACATCATTTGGCTCTAGATAAGAGCATCTGCTTAATGATTTTAATGAACGTCTAGACTGAAGTAATGTTTTTAATTGTTACGATGGCCATGTTGAGTGGGTTTTTTGTATTTCATATTGACTTTTGGACTGTTTCTTTATGTGAGTGTGTGTGTGTGCGCATTGATATGTTGACAGGAGAGTGTGGTGGTGGAAGATGTTACCTGAGCCTCTGCTGTATAGACAGGACAGAACTGTTGGAGAGTCTAGGATCACTTCACGCATCAGCTCGTGTGACCAGCTGATTGGCTTCCATCCTTGGCTGTGACCAGCTGATTGGCTCTGATCCTTGGCTGTGACCAGCTGTTTGACTCCGGTCCACGGCTGTGACTAGAACAGTTAATGTTAAATGCAATACTTGAGGTTGTAGGAAAGTTAGCTCTTGGCTAGTTTACATGTTTGCAAGAAAATGCACTTCAATACTTTCTCACAAATGTTCCGTTAGCTGCTTACCTCTTTGAAATTGGTGAAAGATCATTGGGAGGGGTTCATTTTAGAGCGTAGTTCAACTAGCTAAAGGGGAAACATGCTTGCTGTTGCTGGTTAGAGTGACATTTTCTGGTGATTTACAATATCTTACTCTGGAACAGAGAAAGGCGGTGAGCTTAGAAAACCTCAACATTTCTTAGGTGTTAATAAAACTAGGGGCCTGCATTCCTCACATGCCCTTCCTGGACATGCACAGTAATGGGTAGGCTGTGCCAGCTTTCTGAGCAGCGTCAAAAGCCCTTTTGTGCCTTGCCCCAACTACGCAGGAGCCGGGGAAGGTGGATGTTGTCAGTGGGGCGGTGGGGGGGGGGTTAAATCTGTTCCAGTTCAATTGAAATTGCAGAGGATCAAGTGGTTTTACCTGGACTGGGCCAGAATACATTTATAGCTTTGTGTCTGAGCATTAAGTGTCCTGAGTACTTCCTGTTCTGTGGCATTTCTGCATCCCCTTTTGTGTGTGTGTGTAAGTGAGAGAGTGATGGACTACAGAAACGGACCACTCATCTTGGTCTGTGGTGGACTAGGCTGATGGGTGAGCAGGATGGGATATTACTGGGTCTTATTCCCTGTAGGACTGGAACAACCCTGGTGACATTGGGTATTATTCCCTGTAGGACTGGAACAACCCTGGTGACACTGGGTCTTATTCCCTGTAGGACTGGAACAACCCTGGTGACACTGGGTCTTATTCCCTGTAGGACTGGAACAACCCTGGTGACACTGGGTCTTATTCCCTGTAGGACTGGAACAACCCTGGTGACACTGGGTATTATTCCCTGTAGGACTGGAACAACCCTGGTGACACTGGGTATTATTCCCTGTAGGACTGGAACAACCCTGGTGACACTGGGTATTATTCCCTGTAGGACTGGAACAATCCTGGTGACACTGGGTATTATTCCCTGTAGGACTGGAACAACCCTGGTGACACTGGGTAATATTCTGTGTGTTTGACTGGACAGAGATGTCTGCTGAGCAGTTAAGCTGTAATAGGGCAAGGCGCCAGGCACGCGCATCCCTGTGAAATGAATAAGAAGTTTATGAACTAGGACAGAGCATATGACTGGCACTGAAGCCTACTCCTAATCTCTTGCCTGCTTGCTCAAGAATTTGGTTTAATTACAGAACTGAATATGTTAAAGCGATTTGAGAGGGAGAGATGGAGGGACAGAAAAAGAGTTTGAAAGAGAAAGGAGAAGGGTGATAGAGGGAGAGAGAAGGGCAGGAGCAATCCTGTTGTACGTGTGACAGAGAGGATTTAGTTCAAGCTAATCAGCTGAATGCCATGTTAAATGTCCAGTGACAGCAGAGAGAACGCTTGGCTCAAAAGACCCTCACATATCTAATTAATAACCCACTGTGGAGTGCCACAGCGTTCCCTGGAACTCTACTGCCTTTTCTACGGAATCTACTGTTGTCTCTACTTTTCTACTGTCTCAAATGCTGTCGCTTGTCTTTTCTGCTGTCTCTACTGTTATCTCTATTGCCTTTTTTCTGCCTTCTCTGCTGTGATCTCAACGGCTGTCTCTACTTTTGCGGTATCTACTACATCCTCTATTGTCTCTAATACTGTATCGAGTGTCTATACTTCTGCTTCTACTGCTGTCTCTACTACTGTATTGGCTGTACTCTAATGCCGTCTCCACTGTCTCTACTGCTGCTCCAATAGACACAGTTCAGATGAAGCAGCCTAGTTGAACGGAACATGGTAAAAGGACAACAGATTGTTTCTCATCACTGTTGTACAGTAATTTGGAACAGAACAGTTTGGTTGTTTAAGTACAGATAGACTTCTGATTCCTCAGTAGTTCCTCAGTAACTGCAATGACAGATTGCTTGACAAACACCCTTTCAGCATGCAGCCGGACAGCGTAGGAGAACATCAGATGGCATTGGAGGGCACAGTACAGTAGGCTTACAGGACCTTTGTGTCTGCAGCCGGGGCAGGAGCTCTTTGTAGCGAGACGGTTAAAAGGATCATCTCTAAGAACTGAATCCCCACCCCCTTCTCATATTAAAAAGCAATTGTTGGGAACACCCCGCGGTGAGGAAAAGTGTGAAGCTCTCTCTAACCCCCCTGTCCCGTCTCAGCCCATCCCATCTCATCCCAACACACACACACATAAAAGGCCAGAGGCTCTGTGGGGTATGTTTAATTTCAAAGCTCTCTTTCATCTGAGTGGCTGACTGCGTTGCTGCGGTCTAGTTTCCAGACACGTTGTTGGAGATGTATTTCTACCAGTCAGACAAAGGCAGCACCGCTGGGGAGGTGTGTGCTTGATGCTCATCTTCAGTCAGTCTGGGTCCTCCTGGAGAAATGGGATTGAGGGATAACGGGAGAGAGGAAAGAGACCAGAGAAAGGGATGAGGAGAGATTAGTGTTCAGGGGATTCGGCTGGATGCTGTCTGGTTTGGTCCAGAGCCAGATAAGAACAGCTGATCACTCCGGGGGGAAAAAAACATCTTAAAAAGAGGAAGATGGGAATTGTAGAAGACACCAGAATACCATTACCTCAATTGATGGTCTGTGATACTACTGTAGCCATTGCTTCCAGAGAATATAGGCTTTTGCCTTCTTATCGAACGAGTAAAGCTTCAACAATGAAACATCTATTTAATTTAAAGCCCTTAGTTTAAACTGAACATATTAGATAAAGACAGATAATGGAACATTTCCCAAATAGAAGACTGTGTGATTCAAGGCCCTGCAGCAAGGATCCCTTTATTTTACCGAGTGCCTGACTAAAACTCATCATGTATTAGCACCTGTGTGTGCACCCATCAGTGGGTTGGTTTATGTCTGTGTCCTTTAGTAAAGACAATGTTGTGGAAATCAGACTTGAATTGGGATTCTTTGAGAAACTGCTGCTTGTACTTAAAATCAATATTAATAGTGATTCTAATGATCCTCTTTCTTATGGATTATAGTCGTTTTGTATTAGGCTGTTGATACATTAGATAAAATGGGTATTCCATGTGGAATGCATGTGCATTAATGAAGGGAGGATTATGAGATGCCAAAAATAAATATGTTTCCTTTGCTTTGACAAGCCACTTCCAAATCATCAGTCCCGTCTCCCCTGAGGAGGGAGTGAGTTTAATCTATTCTTAGTCCTCTGGAGAGAGAGGAGACATGTCGGCTGGTTCAATCAGGAAACACTCCAGTCCTTCCTTATTCGGCAAAGCCCATGCAGGGGTGGTGCTTCATTTATTATTAGTGTTCAGATGAGCCCCCAGAGGAAACATCCTGAATATAGACGACAATGAACCCAAAGGGTTTGGTTAAGGGCCTGTGCCCGTCAATGAGCTGTGGTTGCCATGATTGGTTGGAGCAGAGAAAGACTCATGATCTGTTTTTGACGCCCTGAACTTTTAGTAACTATGTGGGTTGCAAGTGTTATTATTTTGCTGTCTGGTTGAATTATAGATGTGGGTTAGAGGGTGTTTCACTGTGACGTGTACAGGATGATTAGATGCCTTGTTCATCTGAGGTGTTTCCAGGTATGACCACCAGGGGGCTGTAGTTTGGATGGCGATCCGCAGCAGAGAACCAGCTCAGCGTCCAGGGGGACAGGCACACAATACCCACCGTGGATCTCTTGTAGTTGGCGCGATGATTATTGCAGAAAGTACTTTTTTTCCCCTATTCCCCACTTCTAAACCTGTACCTATGCTTTGATCACTGGTAGTGAGAGGAAAGAAGAATGGACTTATTTCACCACATCCTCTATTCTTCCCAAATTCATGACTGAGAATAAATTTCTGTCACTTTCACAAAAGGATGTTTTGTAAGAGGAAGTATTGCACTTTTTTTTATTTTTTTTTATTAACGGGTATATTTGGAAATTATGAAAGTACTGTAACTTCAGTTCTGTTGCTCAATTCTCAGTTCTGACTGACTCACCCAGGGGATTTGGCATCTCAGTATCCTGCCGGGCTTTGATCAATTCATAAGGGATCAAATCAATCTGCTGCTGAAACGCCGTAAACACCACCGGCGCGTGTCAGCATTCATACTTTTGATGTGTCTGTGCGTGCATATACAGCCGTGGTGTGTGAGGCCATGTATGACCACGTAGACACAAGTATGACATGGCATCAGTTTCCACTGTCCTTAATTGCGATGTTAAGCGCTTCATGATAGCAACAAGGCATCTCAGGGGTTGGTGGTATATTGCCGATTTACACCAGCTGAGCTCTGTGTCCAGGCACTCAGCGATGTGTTTTTGCCTAAGAACAGCTCTTACCCGTAGTTCATCAGCCACATGCTAGACCCTCTGGAGTTATTACTCTATTACTTATTTTCTCTTTCCTTCTCTGCATCCTTCTCTCTTTCCCTTTCTACAGCCTTCTATCCTTTCGTCACCCCCCTCCATCCATCCTTATCTTCTTTTCTCAAACCTATTTATCTCTCTCTCCATCATTATTTTCTCTCCCTCTCCTTCCTTCTCTCCTCTTTGTTAGTCATTTCCTTCTCTCCCTCTCCATCCTCCTCCCTGTGCCTAGAGCCTTAAAGGCACAAACACACCATGGCAACGCACTCCTAAAGTGGTACAGCAAGAGTCATAATGAGAGAGACACACAGAGAGAGACAGAACAACAAATGGAGAGAGCGATGGAGAGATGGAAAGACAGACAGAGAGAGAATAAGACAGAGGGTCCAGGTGCTCATGTTGCTTAGTTGCTCAAAACCAGATTGTATTACTGATTATCATGAATCATCCTGCCTCTTTGCCTCTCTCCCTTCTCTCTCTCTCTCTTCTCTCTCTCTCTCTCCCTCCTATCTCTCTCTCCCTCCTCTCTCTCTCTCTCCCTCCTCTCTCTCTCTGTCCTCTCTCTCTCTTTCTCACACACCACCTTGTGCCACCTCTCTGATATAGGCTTCTCCCTCGCTCATTCTCTCTCCTAATGGATTTGTCTGTCTTTCTGTCACTGTTTCTGTTGTGATCTCTCCCTCAACCCCTCCGTATGAGCTATGTCAGATTACTGTGCCTTTTCTAACGTTTGATGCTTGTCATGCATTAGCCGATCCTGAATGTCCTGAATTGTTGTTTTACAGAATAACGGCACAAGAGCCCATGAAGGTGTATGTGTGGGCCGCTCATAAACAGAGACAGACCAGAGACCTGTTATTCACTGGAGAAGGAACATGGCAAACCTTCTAATTCCTAGTGAGATAATCTGTCATATTGGTCTGGTACCTGTAAACACTGTGTTTGGCTGTTGTCATTAAGAGGCTTGAATGCTGTCTGAGAATAAATACTTGTTCATCATTCTGAGTTCACAGACGAGGCACTCATGGATCTATATATATACATAAACACCTCACAATGAGGCTGCTCTTCTTTTGGAGAAATCAAAACAACCCACAGTGTTTAAATAACTTCAATCAGTTCTATCCTCAGAGCATGACTGCATTGAACTCTAAGTACTCTCTTCCCATCTAAGTAAACAAGCAAAACAATACCTTATTTGTGATGCTGCTCTATCAAGTCTGAGTTGTGATCAGTTTTTATACATTTGCAATGGATGAATCTGGTTCAAATCAAAGTCGATTCCATTCGAATTGCAATCCATTTTTATACATGCGCAGTGGATGAATCTGGTGAAACACCAAGTCTATTCTACATGAACTGACAGCCACTGTGTGTGAGAATGCGTAATGACGTAATTCCATGCTGCTCCCGTGCATACCAATCCCTGCAGCGTCAGTCCAACGCCTGCTGCGATGGAGCACCGTGACCCCCACGGTCTTCTGTTGGCTCCCGCCAGCGTGATCCTGGATGCCCGGCTCCTGTTCTCTCTCTGCGATGGTGACTTGGAGCCACAGGGTTTAGTTCTCTGGGTTTCCTGCTGTGGAGGACTTCTCAATGAGCCGCACGGTTTGCATGGTTGTAATGGGAAGGAAGGATGTGGCTCCATTCAGTGGATGCCACACACACACACACACACACACACACACACACTAGTGACAGGCTGGCAGCGGTGAATGGATGGAGGATGGCTGGCTCTGGTGAGAAGGAACATTCTCATGCTGATGAACCGGAAAAGTCTCTCTTGTCTTAGAGTCTGGAAGGCCATGTGAGAACCTCTCTCGTCTCAGAAACACACTGACAGGAAAAAGACTTACAGGGAAACGTGGATGCTTTGCTTTCGCTCTGCTCTCTGTCACAATCGGATAATGGCCAGCTCTGCTGCCGAACGAGTCTGTGGTCCTCAGCTTATTTGAGGTTGGTCTAGTATCTAACGTGGGTGCCTTTCTTTTCAGACAGTAAAAGGAGACTGCCAATATGATTGGTGGAGATGTGTGTTTGTATGTCTTTTCTGGGAGTAGAGTAGCACTGCTTTCCACTTTCTTTGACAGATTAGAAGTCATTGCAGATGTGATCCCTGCTGAGTGGCTTGGATCCCTATAGGCAGGAGGAGGGAGTCTCTCTCTCTCGCACGCACACTGTACTCCATGAGGAATAACAAGCTGTCACTAACAGCCTGTGGTTTCAGTATCTCCGGTCATTTCACTGAGGTCATCTGTAACAGGGTTAGAGATGACCTCAGTCATCTCTAACCTCTGTCCTCATTCACCCAGTGAGGCCTCGACCAACCCTACAGTTGTGACACCCATTATCATGATTGTGGCACATGTCTATTTCCTTTCATAAGCCAATAATATTGAAGTATTGCACTACTGCAACTTCCTTCTCTTACCAAAGCCATTGTTCTGTACCACTGGCTGGATTCCGGGAAGTGTGCTGTGTTCAATGTGACCTCTCAGCACACATGCAATAGATTCTCTGTACCAACGTGGATATGCTGAGTAATATCACTGGTAGGTTCCCCAACCCTGCCCTTCTCCTCGCTCTCTCCCAGGTTTTACATCCCCTTTCTCTGGTCACCTGGGGCCCTGTAGAGTGTGGGAGAGGAAGCTGTGGGGAACCCAGTGGTAACCACAGTCTTACTCCACCCTGTCAGAACAAGCAAATCAGACCTGGGCATCACCAGTGCAGGAAGAGAAACAGTTTTGCATGTGGTAAAGTTGCTGGGTGGAGTAGAGAGGCACAGGGTGAAATCTGGGTGATGTTTCTTTAGATTGAAATCAATGATTTCTACTTAGATAACGTCTGTGTTTTTATTACATAACCCCACATGATATTTGTTTAAATCAAACATGTATTATTTTTTGGCCACGGAGAACATATGAGCCCTAAACTTTTTAACGGTGAAATAAAAGAGATCTGTCCTCTCTGACATCCTGGTCACCTTTCAGGTTGTGTCCTTGTGTTCCGCCAACCGCAGTAAAACTGTTGTAAACAGAACCTGGGTGTGGTTTATTGTGGTTCACTCTGGTCTGCTGGTTCCCTTTTTGTTTGCTACCCCCTTTTCCTGTGTTAGGTGCCAACAGCTGGCATATACCAGCTGAACATAAAGAGCAGTGGCATGGACAGTGCCTCCACACCCCGACCCGCCCTCACAGCCGGCACATACCAGCTGCCCCGCCGTCATCGTCTGCTCCCCGGGCCACGACATGCGAGCGCCGAGAGACGCGCCGTAGCGGTGGAACCGGCCCACCGCCTCACTCCGGCTTTCATGTGTCAGAGGGGGACACGCGACTTTGAAAAGAGGCAGCGTTCAGAGAGTGATATCACTGCAATGTGATAGTTAAGCCAATACAATTGTTTGTGTGTCACAAATGCATGTGGAACCAAATGCCTATTACCCAGAAGCCTTCCAAGGAGTGGGCGGATGGTGTTGTCGTACCCAAGCCACAGCGCAGAACATCACACCCTGGGCCTTGATTCATTTCATTGCTGGGGGTTTGGTTGAGAATGTGGGATTAGAAAGTGGGGCGGGGTTAAAACGTGGGGGTTGTTTTCTCTCCTTACAGCTGCTGGAACGGGAGGTTGGCCCAGAGCGGCGGGCCCAGCACATCATTGGCCAGAGCCCATAAAGCCCGGATGAATCCGACTGAGATCCCAGCCCTTAACCACCACCCCAACGCCGGGGCGGATTTGCTGCTATACCACGCACTGCCCTCATTATTGTTGCCCTGGAAACCACTTCACAATTATCTCTCATTGTCCTGCAGAGAGAGAGAGAGCGGACAGCAAGGCTTGATGTGTTGAAATAAGTGGGCAGAGTTGAGGGGTGGGTAGGATTCGTTTAACTTGACCCTCCCTTGAGTCCACCAGGGACGGCTGGCATGTTGCCCAGCCAGTGGTCATATTGGCACCTGTTTTTTTTTTTATTGATTCGACTCTTAGTCATTTATTTGACTCTTAGTCATTTGGCATACAATATATTGACATTTTGGTCACTTTTTTTGTCATTTCAATAACGTTCTATAGTTATTGTTTAAAGTGACAAAAGCAGTGAGCCATTTTAGTCAACCAAAATATTTCTTTTCACATTTCTTTCTGGATCTGTTTAGTCAGTCACCACCTCATCAACTGTCACTATATTTCTTTGACAAAATGAAAACTGAACCCCGGGTAGAAAACAACCCCGAGATGAATGGAGGGACCGGCCCTGGTCTTCCTGTTGTTTCATTCCGTTTTCACATCTCACACCCTTCCTCATTTTGCTGTCCCTTCATTTGATATCTCAGTGCAGCATGTGCTTGCGGTGAATACGGTCTTGCACAACGTTCTCAGACCTCAGATGCAGAGTTAACCATCAGTGAGCAGAATTAGCTTTCCTGGCACTAGCGGGCTCCATGCTAATCAGCTGTATTTCAACACGGTGACAAGCTACACACTGGACCTTATTGTCACACTGTTAAGGGCAGAATGCAGAATGTAGGATGCTGAAAAGTCCTATTCAGCAGTCTTGGTTACTAATCATTTGTGCCTTTTTCATATGGCACTGAGAGCCATTGTTTAACCCATTCAAAACAGTCCATTGTATAGCCCAGCAGGTCCCAGGCTGCCATGATTGTTCTTTGCCATTGGGCTTCTGTGTCTGCCGCTATGTACACAAGTGTGTGTGTGTGTGTGTGTGTGCGTGTGTGTGCATATGAGCGTGTGTGCTTTTGCCTGGCCGTGTGTGTTTGGGTTTACCGAGGCGAGGGGTTATTCTGTGTGAAGACAATGTATCCAGTCATTGACATTCAGCCGGCAGAGCGGATACAGGACTAACTAACATGACACTACAGTGTCCAGCTAACTACAGCCTTCCCGTGAAACCATGAAATACTGGCGCTGAAATCCTCGGCAAACCACAGTCACTGTCACACACGAAAGGCATAGGGGGCCATCCGTTTCTGAGACGCTGGAACGGGCGGGCGTGGCACTGACGTTCGTAACTCGCCCAAAACATTAAAAGTACAGGCAGTTACTCAGTGGCCCGATGACCGTGTCCGATGTACGTGGAGGTCCGTCAAAGAGTCTGACTGTCTGTAGAAATCATCCATTTGAGTGTACAGCGTTGGAGTACCTGATAAGTGGCCACTAGCTGTATACAGTATGTGGGTTTGCATGACTACTGAGTCGGATAATGAACATGTCTGAGGAGGAGAACTGCAGAGTAACCATTTGGTTGCCGTGGGTTTTTTGATGGTCACGAGAACACAGAACCACAAGGACGTCTCCATACTGAACCCCCCCCCCCCGTCACTCAGAGACCTCTTTCTTGACTAGCTTCTTAACGTTCACCCGTGAACTCATTGACACTGAAGCCCCACCAAAAGCCCATGATGGCTAATCTGGATAAATCTGAGGTGGGAACCAAAAGCTACGAGCTACAGTCTCTTTAGCTATGTGGTGCACAATGTAGTCTTTGATCTAACAGGCCCCGGTTCTTTCGCGGTGCTGAGTCACGGCTCCCGTTCCCAGCTGCTCCTTCATAATTCATGGCTACAGGTCAGGAAGAGACAGCCTGTTCCTCCCATGTCCTGTCCACGTCTTCTGGCTGGGGCCGAAATGACACCAATGGAAACTACATTCAGCTCAACGCACATATAGATGCTGTGTCACCCATGAGCGGATTCAAATAATGAATGAGAGGCTGCGGTGTTATACAGTTATCTACCTCCACCAAGCAAATCCTCGCCGCGTCATTCTTCGTTGACAAGACAAGCTTAGGACATCTGACACATTAGTGCATCTTTTGGCGTGTTTATTTCTAGTCTCATAGTGGGAACGTTTTTTTACCTCCTAATAGCTGTTCTGAGAGCTGTAATGTAGGCTCCGTTTGTCTGGACTGGCCCCTGTGATAATGAGTATGTCATCAAGACTATTCCAGAGAGCTTCAGAGGGAGGTGCGCAAAATTCCTAGATTAAACCTGGAGTTTGGAGTTAATTCACACTGCAGTCTTGTTACTATTTGTAGGGAATTGGCGTTTGTCTTAAAAGGAGTCTCAATAGATTGATGTGATGTCACCTTGTCTAAGTCACTGGATGCCCTGGTCAGCTCTGAGGAAGAGGAGGTAGGACGAAGACAAAATTACAAGAGTAAATTGTCTAGTTGTTTAATCTCTTGACCTTGAGTTTGTTTGAGTTCAACGACCATTTATCGGTCTGTTTTTAGTTGTCCAAATGGGTTGCTGCTGAATTGCATACTAAACCTCACAACACAGTTTCCCATGAGCTAAATACGGATATTCGGTCCCATGTTGTTGAGCTGGTATAGCATGGTGCTCGCAACGCCAAAGTTGCAGGTTCAACTCCCACAGTGTCAGTACAAAAAGTTATTAAGAAATTACAAACAAAATATGTATGCACTCCCTCTGGAGAAAAAATTCTGCTAAATGACTTTAATGTAAACTCAGCATTAACACCAGCCACCACTGCCGAGCCAGGTCTCTGCTAGCATTTAAACGAGGGTCAACTGAGGAAGCAATGCCAGGACTTCATCGGTCACCTATGAGGGAATGACAAGCCATGACAGATATGCACATACACACTTGAGGCAACGGAAGCCTAGCACCTCATGTCCCAAAATAAACCAGCTAATTATGCCAGCTAATCAGCAGCCACTTAGGCTGAATCACTGAACAGGGCTCCTGCATATCCGCCCATACACACACACACACACACACACACAGCAAGTGTTATTGAACTCCATCACTCTCTCAGTTTCAATCTCTATCTCTCTCAGTTTCACAAAGGAAATAACGAAATCATCCGTGTTGATGAAACTTGGTGGTGGTAGTCGTGAGGGCTTCCCACTCACATGCACACACTCCCGTCTGTCCATCTCCTCACACACATGCACACGGACACACACACTCGCCTAGGTGCAGTGAAAATACAGGCAGAAGAGTAGCAGCTCTCAGTCATTGCCTGCTTGGCTTTTCTGTTTAGGCTGGATGTCATTCCTGCTAGGGAGTGGCCATCGATCACCCGGGGCATAAGAAGAGGCCAATGCAACACTGATTCAGGTTTCCTCTAGAGTCACCCGGTCGCTCAGAAATAAACCCACCAACGCTGCATCACCCCGAGAGGAAAAAAAAAAAAGAAGTGCTGGCAATGGCTGAGTTTGGTCAGGATCAGGATGACCTAAATGAAGAGATGCATGACGAGATGGAGGATGTCTTCATTTATTATGGTAGGATGGTTGGATGTTCCTGGGGATTCTGGGATCAATGTGTGGGAGGAAGACTGGAGGATCTGTGGGGAAGACACTGGGGCTGTGGCTAGATACTCTATAGAGGTTCTTCAAACTGAAACCCTTATGGAATGCCTATGTTCTTTATAGAACACTTTAAAGGGGTTAATAGGGTTTCTCTGTGAACTTTTCCCTTTTAAAGGTTGTTTTATAGAACATGTATTATGAAAGAGGCGGTTCTGTGCTTTGGGGCTGTGTTTACTGTGACAACATCTTGTGTAGTGATTCCATGGCTGCGCAATCAAACTGACCAATGAAGTACCATACATGAGAACATTTGAAGTTAAAATGTATTTGTTTTGCAGTTCTCTTTCTACATAGTTTCCTTGCTGCTTGCAGTTTTATTTTGTGGATTTTCAACTTTCACCCTTCTTAAAAGCAGAGAGGGAGCATTGGTGCTGTGTCTTGTGTGGGAGTTCTTGCATAACTCACAGATGTTTTAAACCAAACATTGTACACCACAAGAGTCTTCAACCAGTCATTTATTTTACTGACACATTTTCAAAAACACACAGTCACATCATGCATCAAATTTGTCTTTCCACTGTGATGTTTAGAGAATTTAATTCCGGGATTTTTGGACAGTAGGCAACAGACAGTAAATGACTGTACCGATAGCCGATTATATCATTTTGTATTACATAAGTCTCCAGTTGATTTTACTATTCCCCCTCAGCTATATACAGTGCCTTTTTTAAAAAGGATATTATAATGGTCACTTTAGTGTATTGTAATTAGTGAATTGACATAGATACATGAATACAATCACTGATCACCAATATCCAGTGTTTTCTTAAAAAAGATATGGTCCTCACAGGGATTTGGTAATGTATGATAATGCTTAGGTTGGTTGACCCACTTTGAAGTGAATTCAATGAACCAATAGGAATTTTCTTTATTTCACTGTGAGCAAAAACACACGCAAGAGGGCGAGTGAAGGTAGACGTTAACCGTAGCGTCGAATCAGAGAGGCGCATTCCTCCTCAGACTCTCTGCTGTTGAAGGTTGCAGTTTATTGGCCGCTTTTGGTTTACATTTGATGGTGCTTTTTTGGGCATTAGTTCGAGATTTTTGTACAATATGCCAGTAGTAACAATGCAAATAATTACCAGAGGTTTTATTGACTTTGCTCGAAATGCATATTGGATGTGATATTACATATTCACCATTGAAATGTCCATCATCTTTGTAGCTCATGCGGAGCTGTCCTCTTCTGCCACATAGGGAGGAAAAAGCAGTTGAGTCTGACAGAAGAGCCCTTTAATACCACGTGTCCAGCTTAAATTAATGATGGATTTCTTTCCCTCGTCATGGGTAGGCCGGTCAATTATGATCACGATGGCCTGTTTCCCTGTGGTGGTGTGTGACAGGTAAAATGTCAGGGAGTAATTCTATAGAGAAATTAATGCTGAGTGGTTCAGAGCTCTTTCGCTCTCTGTCCCTCTCACTCCCAGCTATGGTCACAGTGTCACAGTCGGTAGAGAACCAAGGTCTAACTCAATTCCTCCCACATGCTTTTTATAACACAAGTCATACTTTTCTCTATCCCATTTCCATAACGCATGTTTTAAAATGATACAATGTACTTTACTGTGAACATGTAAATGGTACGTTTTATGACATATGAGACCGTGAACCTGAAAAGGCTTTGATACTCCAACTGATACAGTAGGGAATATCTACGTTATTTCAAACAGATACTGTACCTTCTGCAATTTTCAGAACACTTATGTGAACTCTATGTTTTTATTGACTGGGTAGAACCCATGACTCCCTGGAAAACATTGGCATTGTTACTGTGCTGGTTAACAATTCAAGCATTTCTTCAATTGAAACTCAAATGAATGAATTCTATTTATTCATTCCTCTATTTCATTAGATTCAACATAGCCCGAGCGCATAAACGCTGTCTTGTAGTTTTCAATCTTTTTCCTGAATCTTTACTAGTAACTTTGTGAGGTTTGTATGATAAGAGAATATAGATACATTTTCTCACAGACTTCATTAGTAAAATGTTTATTGTCCTTTCAAATTAATCAAATCGAATCCAGCAAAAACAAATATGATGTACAGTAAAAGAAAACAAGAAGGCCACATATACAACAGGGTGATTGTGACCGAAATATCTCACAATGAACGCCTTTGACACTTTCTTTGCGAGGCCCGACCATCATAACTTATTCAAAGGTCTCCATTTGCTGTTAGAGCGGAAACCGAGAAATAAGTGTTGAGACTACACCCCAAAAAGCCAAAGTTCTGAGTTCTGACAACACGAGTGGAAACCATCTTCGTTCTCCCCTACAGCGGATCAGAGGACCCAGCTGGAGCGTGGTAGAAATGGAAAGCTATTGTTAGCAAGGAATGAGAATTGAAATAAACCAGAATTTGTAAAATAGGGTCAGGTGGGCCAGCCTGGGTGACTCATGTGACTCTACACAGCACGGAACTGAGCTGGTGTCAGCTAGCCAGGAGCAGGGGCAGAAGTCTCAGTGGTGTCCCTTCAGGAAGAGGTAGTGATGAAAGCTCTCTATAAACCCATAGTCTGAGGACTTCTGTAATAGTGGATACCGAAGAACCGGACCTGGTACTTAATGATCCGCAAGTAAGCAGATCCACCAAATTCAAATGTAAGCAAACTTTTGTTGATAGCGCATCGCACCGAAAATGAGCATTGCTTCTATTAAGCCAGGCTGTGACTTTCATTCTATTTACCTGTGACCTATTAGCATCCTGATGGAGGGAACTCCTAGAACTGCTAGTTCGGTGAAGTCAACCCCTGGCCCCCACGGCACACTGGGACCTACCCACCACGTTCTCCCGTACAGAACACAGCTGTTACGACACCGCTACACTTCAGCTGTATTACAACAGGACAGACACATCACTGGAAAGTTATTTTCTGAACCATAAGGCAACTCACGAGGGTTCACAAGAAGCCGACAAAAGCGAGGAGAGTGTGTGTATGTGTGTGTTAGAACTGGTGATATGCAGCGACCCAGGCACTCAAACGGGGTGAGCAAGTGGTATTGGGTTTCACAAATCCATTTATCCTCTGTGGCTGTCCTTGTCTAGACATGCCCTGTTGCCTTGTGCTTCTGCAACCCAGGAAACGCTATCTTTTTCTGGGACCTCGCCGAGCCCACTGAGGTAGTACTGCATTACACAGGATTACACATGTACGTGTGTATCAGTACGCACGCCCGCGCATTTTTTTACACGCCCGCATGCAGCCTCCTCCTACAGTCTGGATTGAATGATGAGGTCACGAAGGAGGGATGGGAAGATGGATGGTTCCCCCTCCCAGAGCGGTGGTTTGACAGGCTCCGTGTTGACGTGGTACTGGTGTGGATGTGAGGGGTCCTCATATTGGGTCATGGTTCGCTCTGTCCTGGTAATGAATCCGAGAGCACTGATGTTCTGGGCTTCTGACATCTGACAGGAACGTTTAGGGGTCAGTGTGTCTGGCACAACTTGCAACAATTTCCCCAGTACTGTCATAGTGGCATATGTGGGTGATTATTGTTCAAGATTAAATGAGCACACGACGAATAATCCCATGAAATATTCATGAACTCGTCTCCGTTGAGATAGAAGATGCAGATGTTTACTGAGGGGCGGGACTAGAAAGGCTTGTACTCTGTGGTGATAGGAGTCTCCTCATTCTGGACTGACTCTTGTACTCATATCCCATCAATGTTACTCAAAAACAACAACTTGTTAGGGACGGGACAGTGCGCTTTGCTGTCCTTGCATTTTTACAGAGTGTGTGTTTGAAGGTGCTCGTGTCTGCACGGCATGTTTTCATTCATTTTTTTTGGACAATCTGTGTGTGAAGGTCTAATTTAAATGCTCCCAGCTTCCTTTCTCATCACATCACTGAACTAGATGGCCAAAATGGGTTGTGAGAAGGAGACGAAGGCAAGAGTAGGCAATTGAGACATTCCCTGTGTCTTTTTGCTTGGTTCCAGAGAGTGTCTGGGCAGACTGTAGTCCAGAGATCAGCCATGCCGGTTTAAGCCCAGTGTAGCTTGAGGAGGCCTGAAGGAGGAGTCCTGAAGGAGGAGTGCAGGAGGAGGGAGGACTGAGTCATGCCTAGGTCACACCAGCTAACACAGTGCATATACAGTACACACACACACACACACACACACACTCTCTGGTATACATTCAAGTACTTTCAAATGTACAATACAGTGTAATACCATACAATGTAGTGTTTACTACTATAAAAAAGGACATTTGACAGTAATTTGGAATGAAGTAATTCACCAATGGATGAGTTAATTAAATTCCTAACTTTACATATAGTTTCTTAAAAGGCAAAATACCTTGCAAAGACTTACTAGTGGTTAAAAGGTTTTACAACTTCAAATGCAACAATTATTTTGTTTTGTGTGGTACCGACAAAGTGAAGCTGCTGCCATTAGGGGATAACATAATACCCCCACATGACTGTATGAATTGCAGTGCAGCCTCTAACCTAACATCTCTGTTCAGAATAATTGCATAAAGACTATGTGACTGTTTGTACTGTGTATGGGGGTTGGGAATGGGAAACATTGCCTCGTTTTCACCCTAGAGGGGCAGCCTCGCCCTGGCCAGGCCTTTCTCTCGCTCTGGTTATGACAGTTGCATCCATTGACCTAGTTCAGCCTGAACGGGCTTCTGCAAAGCTTTTCTTCACAGACACATGTTTCTGTATATTTGTCTTTTCTAGAGAATGTACAGTAGAGAGAAATAAAAACTGGAAAGGGCAAAAGCAACAATGCGATGAATTTCTTCTGAGCTTAAAGTCACACGCTTGGGTTCAGGAAGATGTTAAGAGATCTTGTATATGATAACATCCAATGACGTGTTATGGCGTGTTCAGGGGAATGACGTGGTAATGATGTGTTCAGTACTGTTCAAGTAAAATGCGAAAACTGATTTTCTATGAAAGTTTGCCAGGGATACCTGAGAATCGCCTCGGAGAAAGAAAGACAGACGAAGTAGGAAAATGACACAGAGTTTACTTACTGTGACGGTTAAGACCATAGAAGCTAAAACAATCCAGCATGGGTGGATTTTATTTCTGCCTGTTGGCTGCGCAGATAGCTTAGCGCTGGCAGCTGGGTGGTGTGTCATGGAGGAACACCTGGACCCCGAGTCCTTGGTTCTAAGCTTCCAGCCCACAGTAAAGCTGGTTCTCAGGGGGCTGGGCTGAGGCCTACCTGCAGTAACCAAAGCCCTGTCATTAACACCAAAGGAGCTGTGCTACAGGGCAAGGCTGCCCTTTAATCTGCCTACGTCTTAGGTAGTCTGAACAGCACTCTGTCTCACTGCTACTCAGCCACCAGTGAAAAGAAAACACACAGTATGGTCGCGAGACCTTTCTATGGCATTTTGAAGGCCGCAGGTGCTATACACACACCACCATCACACACACACAGTACTGTAAAGCAGTGCCTCTGAACCGTGCTCCATGGCGCCCCCCTGCCCTGCATGTTTGACATCTCTCCCTGCTCTGTCACACCTGATTCAAATGATCGTCTCATTATTAAGTCCTTTATAAGCTCCATCAGGTATGTCAGGGCAGGGAGAGATGTAAAACATGCGGGGCGGGGGGGGGGGGGGGGTGTCCAGGAGCAGGGTTGAGAAACACTGCTGTAAAGTGCAGGATGACTCATGGAGGTCTTCCCTCACACTGACAATGAACCATGCCATGTCCAGGCTGGCATCTAGCCTTGAGGCTTGGATGTACATGGCCTTCGTTACCATGGTGAATAGTAGTCAAGCTAGGGTGTAAACTGGTAACCGGAGAACAAACACCCATTGGCATTTCCAAAGTTCCCTCCCTCCTTGACCCGCCCTGTCCCACTTCCACTCTCACCCTCAGCTGTTGCAGCCCCTGACCTCTTGACCCCTTCCCCCTGTCACGCGGCACGTCGGACTGGTTCTCGCACGTAAGCGGTCACAAGTGTTCTGGGGGCGAGGTGAGGGAGGGAGCAGCGGGTGTGTGTGTGTGTGTGGGGGTGTCAGCTGAGATGCCTGAGAGAGGTGGTCCCATTCAGACATGTAACATTGCATCTGGCTGTGTGAATGAGCCAGCCTACTGTAGCTAAAGGGAGGGGAAGCTAGTTAAAGGCCACGCTACATCAAGAACAGGAGGATCCTCGGCCTAGTTACAACCAGTGGGGAGGCTTGGACAGGAGGGGCGGGGACACCCGGAGGAGGTTAGTGCCAACTACTGGGAGGAAGGAGGACCCTTTCACCCAGAGCCAGACAGACAGGACCAGTGCAGCAGTCTGTCTTGGTCCAGGTGCATCTAGTCAATGAACGGCAAAACTTACCGATCAAAGCAGAAACACACCTATCGGTCCATGACACCAAGTTTTCTGCGAACAGCCCAGGTTTTAGTTCTGCTAACCACGGCTCTGATTCTCAACGGTAGCGGCTTCTTTAAGCGATCCTATCAGGAGGACTGGGTCTGTTTGTTGGCTCTCCGGTAAATATAGCGGCTGATCGGGGGCTGTTGATGATAGCTAGCGGTAATTACAGGATGAGATGCCGGATGAGCCAGCTGAGAGGAGAGATGGTACTCTGTAGGTGTGTGTCCTGTAGCTGCAGGCTAAAACACACTCGCTGCCTGAGTGAGAAACCACAAAAGCTTTTCAGAATACAGTGTTGATAGAAGGAGGTGGGATGACAGATTTCCATCAACATTCCCTCTGAACATTTACCACACAGCTGTGAAAATATTGAAATACTATGTTCTCCTGGCTTTTGTTGGCTTTTTAGTTTTCAGTTCACTGTGTGTGTGTGTGTGTGTGTTTACCTTTAACCCCCTGACCCATGAGCGAATAGAAGAGCTGAACAGAGACATTTAGAACAATACAGTTGGCACAGTTCATTTAGACCCATATAAAAGTCTTTGAACCAAGTTTTAATTCCACTTTATTTGACCATATCACTTTTTTTATTCATACTATTTGTATTATAATCTGGGTTACCCAGAAGAAATTCTCTTGCCAACGTTTGTTTGTTTTTGGACAGGACTATTTCGACACTGACACAGCCCTGTACAGGAAGTGCTCGCAAGTAAGCGTTTTACTTTACTGTTAAAACCTGTTGCATCCCTATCATCGTACTGCATCGTGATTAAATACACAGGGCAGTATAATGGTCTGAAGGATGTCCAACATTTCCTGCAGGTCCCAGATGCCAGTAGGATAACCTTAGATCATAGAGTTACTTCATTACCAAGTTCCTGTCTTTCTCAATGTTAAATGGAGACCGATTAATCCGATCAGACAGCCCATTTTCTCTTCTTGCTCCATCCCTCCCTTCCTCCACTCTCCAGTCACAGAACAGAATTGGATTTGTAGGAAATCAAACTGGATTTGTAGGGCATTGTGTAATTGCAGCCACATTTACTCATATGGGGGTCAATCATGTTGGCAGTACTGGATTATGAGAATCATGACAGGCAATTTATCGTAGTAAGAATCTGTAAGTTGCAGTGGACATGCGATGGACAGGCCATGAAGAAACGTAGACACTGAAGTGTGAGGCTGTAGCCAATTAGCTCCACATATGCAGTTAAGATACAAAGGGGATTCAGTTTGTAATTTCCAGGTTCCGTTTAATGTTTGTTGTTTGCGGTGTGCCAATTTCTTTAAAAGCTCTTGAGACAAAGGGATTTGAATGGGACCAATGGGACATGGCCCTGATTTTGAACCGTGATTGCATATAGTATATCGTACCCTTGAAGAGGATTGTTGTTTCGAATTGACATATCCGTGACACTAACAGCGTAAGCATTATTGTTACTGACCAATAATTAATTTTAAAAACTGTAAAAATCCTACATTTTCATGGCATGTCTGGAGTCCGTACCTAAGCTTAGACAGAATACAGGATATATTTGTCAGGTGCCAGGAGCTGCCACAATGAGTGCCCAGGGAGCAATTATGAGCAATTATGTTCACAGACAAAACAACAGAGTTCTTTCAACTCGGTAGTTCTGGATTTAATTTAGCAACGTTTTAGGTACTTTTCTGTTACTGGTCAGATGTTCTAACCACTTGGCTACCTGCCAACCCTAAGTTAAGGATCCTCCGATTGAATGTATAATTACCCATCCATGCTAAGTTGCAAAGAGCAACAACTGCCTCCTCATCTAGCAAAAATGGTTTCAAGGAAGTCACGTACCCATGATTTTGTATCATTTCAAAAACATTCTGGTTATGGTAACTCGCAATGATGAATAATTACCCCAAGCTATCAAGTGAACGATTAATTTGATGGTTTAAAAAACACATTTGAAAAATTGTGATGAAGACAGCTTACCTTTCAGAATGGGATTAGCAAACCACTGTTTTCAGTAACTAAAAAAAGTGTGTAAGTACACAGACTTTTAGTCGACTTCACCTCCTGCAGACAATCTCCTCCCTTTAATTAACCATGACATAAACACTATTAGAAAGCTAACTAATGTGTTAGCAATTAGCTTACTAGAGGTTTTCACTCTTGTTTCACAACGAATAGCTAGCTAAACATTTTAATATAGTTTCGTTTGTGAAAACAAATGTCACTGGCACTGCCCGGCACTTCCGCATGCGAAAACAAACAACGATCAGTATCCATTTGTCAGTACCGCTAAGGCTCATTGTTAATGTATTTTTGATGCTTTATGAAAATTAAATTGGCAGTAAAACACAACTCTCTGAAAACAGAGGTTGAAATATTTAAACCTGATTGCCACTAAATGGACATAGAAATTCCTTTACAATCTTGGCAGAAAATAGAACCTCCACGTTGCACAGTAATATAGCTATCATTTAAATAGCGCTATTGCCAAAGACAGTGGATTATTACTTTCCAGAAGCGATTGTTGATAGCCTAGTCATTCATTCCACGCCGATCCAGCAGCAGTAATGTCTCGAACGAAAAATAAATCAATTGTACATGTCTTTTCTTTGGCTATCTCTTACTCTTTGTAAAGAATAATAAGCAGAAGCCTAGAGGCGTATGTGCATAACATGTTTTCTCCATGAAGGTATTTATAACCACAAGATGTGATTTGTACATGCGCAGGAGGTTCTGGACCTTAAGCGAAGTGTACAATTGGTCAAATAGCCTACAATATATTTGTATTCAGACGTACCAGCCATAACGGCAGACATGCCAGTAATTGTTCTGCTCAGCTTCATTAGCATAAACAAAGCATACTTTAAAAAATTGTAATAAGCGTCTATCTTTTTTAAACCGTCTCAGCCTATCTGCAAGGGCTGTGGAAATGGGAAAATACTTCATACGGTGACAGCTGTGTAAATACAATAGGTAGGCAGGGACTTTACCAGGGACTGTCGCCCCAGTCGGCATTCACAAACAGCAATGACCGAATTGTGCTGAAATTGTCATGATGTTGTGTGGCTCCGCCTACTGTTACAACTCTGCTTATCCATTGGTCCAACGCTCCTCTGGGTGAGCGCTACAAGCCTAAACTGTTATACACACGATTTTCTGTTAGGAATTACCAAGGGTAAATGATATTGTTCAGAACACAGGCGAAGGAATTGTCCATTAGAACACTATTGATCTAGTGGACTAAACGTTCACGCTGGAAAGATCCGCGTCTCCTTACGCACGGATGGAGCGTCACAGTTAGCCAACAATACATAGGATTCAGTTGAAATAAGTTTTTCAGAGGTGAGTACATTTCTCTCTCTTGCATTTAGATTCTACGTTATCTGCCTTAGTTCTTACCTTTATAGAGCAATGTGGGACTAGGCGAGTACATTATCACTGTCTCTGTAGCCAGTACGAAAGAAGAACAATTCCTGAATGAGAGGCTATTAGTAGGGCAATGGGTTACAAGCCTAAACTCAACAAACATTCAAACGGTTTTTCCGCACATTTTTACTTTTACAGCAAAATAAAATTATGCATCTACAAAAATGTTTTTTTATGTAAACTTAAAAACCAGTGATATTGTATTTTATATTTGCCTTTGATGAGATACTATCTCCTATATCGTGAAGATAAACTGGTAATCTAGCCTATGATAACGATCCGTTAATTCTAAGTCGATGTGGTGTGGGTTAACATGATGCTTCATAATTAGTTTGTCCACCACTTTCTCTTGGTTGGCTTCTGACCACAGCTGTCGGTCGCGTCATCCGGATCCGCGGTGATGTAAATTTGACAACTCTAGTGTGGTGTACTTTGAGGTTTAGGACAATTAGTTTAAAGGTCCTCATAATGATTTGAGAAAGGCTAGAGAGTTGCACCGACTGTGAGTGTAATTCACTAAGTGGTGTGGACAGCGGATTAGGGGGAAGAAATAATTTAAAGGTCCCTTTTATGATCTGAGATTCGGGAAGGCGGGATAGTTGCTCAAGGTGTGTTTGTGGGAGTGAGATTCAAAGTGGTGGAGACAGAATGCAACTGGACACACACACGACTCTAATGGACTGAGTGAATGGATTTAAAACAAAAGCCCTGCAGGTTTTGGAAAGGTGAGGATCATTAGGTCACCGTCAAATTCTGTAACTGGGAAGTTAATAGCTTACCGTCTCAGCAGTTAGACCAGATACTACTATCCATTTATCATGTCATATTGTAGGAACGATTTGTACTACACGTGTTAACAATGGACAACCCAAAGTTAGTGAATTACACAAGTCAATTAAGACCTATCTTTCATTTATTTGTTATTTTCATTTATTTCCTGTTATGCCATGGAAGTGTATAGATGTCCGTTTAAATGTCATGTTATCCAGAATATGCTTAAAACCACCGTTTTGCCAACTGCTGTGCACTCCCCTCCACTCCAGCTGCATGGATGGTTTTGAGAGAAAGTAGCATTGAGGATAAAACGTTTCTATGTAGAGAACTGCTTTGATATTGTTAAATTGAAATGCTTTGCTCCACTGCCAGGCCAAATTCGTTTAGTAAGTCTCTTGGTGGGAGACTTTGGGATGGTGGGGGTGTGGAGGTAGGATGCCAAGGCCTAAACCAGCCTGCATGGCCACTGCCAGATACAGTCACAGTTTCTCGCTGTTTCTCTCTTTCACATGTTCTCCCTTTTTCTTTTGCTCATTCCTATCTTTTCTGTCCTCCCCCCATTTCTCCCCCCTGTCTTTCTCCCATCTTGTTCTCTCTCTTTCATTATCGCTCCCCTTAGTCCTCATTAAATAGATGATTATAGCTTTGTGGTTTGGAGTAAATTCAGACAAACCCTGCATGTTTTTCACGGAGGGTTTTTCTCCTCAACACAAGGCATCAGGGCCCCTTGAACACAATGGAGAGGGATGCCATAGAGCCCCGCTGAGCGTCAAGCCTCAGGTTTTTCATACAGTCTCTGATGCTCTAATCAGCTGTGCCTGTGTGCATGCGTGATGCACATATATGTATACTTGTGGGGACCTGATGGCCTCAAAAAGATACAGAACCCTGAAAAAGGGTGCGCACAAGGGTTTCGGCCGGTGTCTGGCTCAAGGGGTTGTAAGGTTTAGTGAAAAATGTACAATTGGTCGTAGTTTTAGAATATGGGTTACTTTCAGGTTTTGCGTTACCAGTTAAGGCTAGGTTTAGGGTTTGAACAAGGGTATAGGGCACATGGATTTCACGGTCAGGGTTAGGTCTTAGGTCCCGACAAGAATAGGAAAGATATGTGTGTGTGTCTGTGCTTCTATCTATGTGTGGTTTGCACGTCTCTGTGAATGTTGGTTTTGAATTCTTTAGAAAGGAGGGCGTTTAGTTTTCACAGCTGAAAGTCATTTCATAAGGCGTGCAGCCCACAATGTGGCCAGCGATGTTGTAAAGATGACCTCCTGGCTGGGAACACACTGATTCCTACAATCTCCTACACATTTCTGGCTCCTGAATGGGCCAAACTGGACATCTCAAAGCTTAAATGCTGCTCACCAAATTCCTCAAATGCAAAACAAGGTTTCAAATCACATCCTCAATTGTGATATCAACATTAGGAATATGTAATATTGTAGTTATTTATTAGGACCACACTTGGTGTTTGTGTTTAGTCTATAGCATCTTTGTGGAGGTTAGTTTACAGAGTTACTTACAGTAGTGAGGGTGTATAATTTCATAATGCCCCCCCCCCATGCTAATCAAACACAAGTCCATAGTCCTTCCACACCTTACCATCAGCCTGGATTAATCCAGGCTTCATTCTCCCAGACTGTAATCAGTAAGTGACCAGGATCTACAGTGACCTCAACTGACTATCTGTATGGGTGATCTGCTCCAGAGATGTAAATCAATCAATCAATCAATCAAATGTATTTATTAAAGCCCTTTTTACATCAGCAGTTGTCACAATGGGCTTTTACAAAACACCCGGCCTTTAAACCCCAAGGAGCAAACAACAGTAGTGTTGAATTTCAACCCTGTTTTGATCCCTCCTCAGGCCTGTCTTTCTGCGTCATGTTTTGACACGTCCAGCCCTGACACGGGTATCCCCGAGGGGGAGGTGTCTCTCCAGGGAGGGGAGTGGTGAGCAGGGGGATGGCGGCAGAAGGGGCATTTCGGACATTCCACTGGAGGGGCTGCTTAGACCGTAGTGAAGAAGGGGAGGTGAGGGGAATGCTATACATCTAAAAATACGTCCAAATCAGGGAGTGGTAGACAGTAGTTTGAACTTTGGGAGGGGAGGGAATGTATAGAGGTGGAAGTATGATGAGAAATTCAGATTTTCCTGTTGGGATGCGACACTTGTGAGACAGCAGGAAGAGTTGAGGTGGGGACGAGAAGAGGGTTGTGGTGGGAACGGGAGAAGAGCAGAGGATTGGAATTTTCAGTAAAGGATAGGCAGGGTCTGGGGAATCCTGGGATGAGAAAGGGAACTTCTGGTCTCCCTCAGGTGGGGCTATTATGAGCCATCATGGAGGTGGGACACTGGAGGGGCTGCTTCAATGCTGCAGAAGACATGGAGGGGAATTTAGAGGAGGTGTGGGAGGTGAGTGGAGGTGTGTTGGGGAATTGAAAGGGTGAGGTTGTGGGGGTGCAGCACAAGGCCCCAGATTAAAGGTTCTTCACTTCGCAGCTGTCCTTACCCAGGCCCCGCAGAACAAGGCGTGTGAGAGAGGATGGAATCCACACACACACACACACACACACACACAAACACTTCCACGCCTCATCCCTCCCCTCCTCCCCTAATCACTTTGCCTCCCAGCCTCTAGAGAAGGAAGGTCTGAATGAAGTCATAAACAGTCATCCATAGTTCACCCAAGCTTGTGATGTTGTGTGTCTGGGAGAGATAGCATCAAGTGATGTCTTCAGCCATGGCCAACGAATCTGACTGCAAACGTGACTTGGATATTGGTTTTTCTACTCTTACCTAATTTCTCGCAATGGCAATTTTATTTTATGGTAGTCATGAAGTTGAATGCTTATTTATGTGTAAAGCCTACTCGAGCAAGCATCAATGATGTGTGACTAAACTGATTGCCTGAGCTATGGTGGTCTTCTGTAAACGAATGCGCGTGCGTGCATGTGTGTGTGACCATATTGTGGCAGATGCTGTGAGTGAAAGGGCAACTGGTTCATCCTAAGGCTGTGTTCTGTCCCTGGGTCCTAGATAAAGTTGGAAATGGATGTGGGGTGATGGTAGTGGGGGAGGTCCCCCTCTCTCCTCTCCTCCCTTATCTCTGTGCAGATCAGCAGATGTGTGTTGTCATTCCAGGCCAATGGGGGGTGGGGGGGCTTTAATCCCTTTGGGGGGACACACACAGTGCCCATATGGCCCCTACCTCTGGTCCAGATGCCAACCTCTGCCTGTTTCAATGGTTCAGTACATCATCTCATAATCTGCGTGGTTTCTTGTGTTTTTGCATCTACAAATGGGACCCCCAGTTGTGAAAAGCTGGAAGCTGGAGGGGGTTTAGATTCAGTAGAATTGTCTGCTGGTGCCATGGATATATGGAGAGGGATGTATTTGCCTCTAGGATGCATCCGAGACAGCTTCCTGTTCCACTCTCCAAAGGGCTCTGGTCAGAAAGCATGTAGACCCAGTCATGACATTTCAGACCCAGCCCGAGAACAGTTTGACTTGGAAACATGGAGCATGTTTGAGTGACACCAAGAGATTGACTACTAGGACCGATGATGCTGAGGCTGTATCACTCTGTCAGGGTTTTTGTGTGAGGGTCTCTGCGTCTGTTTTTCTAGGTCACTCTGACATACTAAACTCTTCCTAAATGCCAATATTGACTTTAAAGCGACTCAAAGGTGATAAAACAAAACGGTTTCAAATATTTTTCATTCTCTGTTGCTTTCCAAAATCAAATTTTTCTCCAAAACAATATTCTTCTTTCAGGGAAGTTATCGTTAACATATTTTTGATGCTCTTTTCCAAAGTGACATACCAGAGCGATTTGGGTTACTTGCCTTGCTCAAGGGGCAATGCGAAAATTGTTTCCCCTCGCTGGATCAGAGTTTCTTACCAGCGACCTTTAGTGTACAGGCCCACACGCCAAGTGACTATAAGGCCGCTATGCATGACACCAGTATGTTCATTATAATATATAGAATACCAGCTGCTACAGAAGGAACTCCCCTGACTGGTTCCAGATGTGCTGCTACTGCTCTTCCTATACAGGCAACTGGCTAACAGCTGGTGGCTGGGTTCACATGGATGATCCGCAGTCTGAGCCGCCAGCAGCTGAACAACTGGCTTCAAATACATACAGTGGATATATAAAGTCTACACACCCCTGTTAAAAAACCAGGTTCTTGTGATGTAAAAGAACGCGACAAAGATAAATCATGTCAATGTTTTCCACCTTTAATGTGACCTATAACGTGAACAATTCAATTGAAAATGTAATTGAAAACAATTACCTAGTTGCATAAGTGTGCACGCCCTTAAACTAATACTTATTTGCAAAAGCGCTCCAAATCTGTCAGGTTGCAAGGACATCTCCTGTGCACAGCCCTCTTCAGATCACCCCACAGATGTTCAATTGGATTCAGGTCTGGGCTCTGGCTGGACCATTCCAAAACGTTAATCTTCTTCTGATGAAGTCATGCTTTTGTGGATTTGGATGTGTGCTTTGGGTCGTTGTCGTGCTGAAAGGTGAACTTCATCTTCAGTTTTCTAACAGACGCCTGAAGGTTTTGTGCCAAAATTGCCTGGTATTTGGAACTGTTCATAATTACCTCCACCCTGACTAAGGCCCTGGTTCAAGCTAAAGTAAAACAGCCCCAAAGCATGATGCTGCCACCACCATGCTTAACTCTGGGTATGGTGTTCTTTGAGTGATGTGCAGTGTTGTTTTTGCACCAAACATACCTTTTGGAATTATGACCATAACACATTTTCCCACGTGCATTTGGGGAACTTAATGTTTGTTTTTGCAAACTTCAGCTGGGCTTAGATGTTTTTCTTTGTAAGAAAAGGCTTCCGTCTTGCCACCCTACCCCTTAGCCCATTCATATGAAGAATTTCGGGAGATTGTTGTCAGATGTAGCACACAGCCAGTACTTGCCAGAAATTCCTGCAGTTCCTTTAATGTTGCTGTAGGCCTCTTGGAAGCCTCCCTGACCAGTTTTCTTCTCTTCTTTTCATCAGTTTTGGAGGGACGTTCAGTTCTTGGTAATGTCTCTGTTGTGCCATATTTTTTACACTGTTCTATGGTATATTTAATGCTTTGGAAATTATTTTGTGCCCTTCTCCTGACTGATATCTTTCAACAATGAAATCCCTCTGATGCTTTGGAAGGTCTCTGCGGACCATGGCTTTTGCTGTGAGATGCAACTAAGAAAATGTCAGGAAAATCCTACTAGAACAGCTGAATTATTTTTGTGATTAATCAGTCACTTTAAATGATGGCAGGTATGTCATGACTTCTATTTAACGTGAGTTTGAATGTGATTGGTTAATTCTGAACAAAGCCACATCCCCATTTATAAGAGGGGGTGCACACTTTTGCAACCATGTAATTGTAAGGTTTTTATTTTAATATGTTCCCCTTCGAAGATTTCAGTTTGTTTTTCAATTGAATTGTTCACATTATAGGTCACATTAAAAGTGGAAAAAGTTCTGACATGATTTATCTATGTCTCATTTTTACATCACAAAAACCTGGCATTTTCACAGGGGTGTGTAGACTTTTTATATCCACTGTATCCCATAAATGATCAACCACTGTCTCCACCTTTCCTGTCCTTCTTCAGTCCTCATATTTCTTCTTAAGTATTTACAGTGTATACAGTATAAAGCATGAACATTTACTGTAAATTCCCAGCCCAAAGAGGATTTCAATCAATAAATAAAATTTATTTATAAAGCCCTTTTTACAAAAGCAGCTGTCACAAAGTGCTTTTACAGAAACACCCGGCCTTAAACCCCAAGGAGCAAACAGTAGTGTTGAATTTCAGTGGCTAGGAAAAACTCCCTAAGAAGGCTGAATTTTAGGAAGAAACCTAGAGAGGACCCAGAATCCGAGGGGTGACCAGTCCTCTTCTGGCTGTATTAAGAGTCCAATTGGAATAATTAATAAATGCATGTGGTCTAAATCCAGAGTCTATTTAAATTTAGACTAGGTCAGAAGTATGACCAGATGGACAAGGACAGGGACAACAACGGGCCCCCCAAACCAGTTACTCCGCAGGTATGGAACAAGACCTCATGTCCTCCTAAAGTTTAAAATGGGAGGAGACTGGGAAAATTCAGAAAATGCATTCCTCACATCAACAACGATTTATAGTGGAGAAGGAGAACTGACCCAATCCCCCGGCACAATAGTATATAGCAGCGTAAGACCTTGGAACTGAGAAGGGGGGGTCCGGCGACACTGTGGCCCTACCTGGGGGAGGTCCCGGACAGGGCGCAACAGGCAGGAAATCAATCCACCCACATTGCCAGGCATCAACCGAAGGGACACCCACCAACCGCAACCACCCTGAATGAGGGCTGGGTATTGCCAGCAGAGTACAGACCAAGTGCGCAACAGATAGACAACAACAAGCAAGTGACTCTTCCCCCGAAAGGCATTGGAGGGAGGGCATCCCAGTGGCGACGATAGCCCACCTGGCAAGGCAGCAAGGGTGGACAGTATCAAGCCTTCTGGTCACCTTCACGCCCCCGGGCCAGGTTACACCTAATCATAAACCGTGCTGTAGAGATGAGTCTTTAGTAGACACTTGAAAGTTTGCACTGAGTTTGCCTTTCTAACCTTTATTGGCAGACCATTCCACAGTAGTGGAGCTCTATGAGTGAAGGCCCTGCCTCCGGCTGTTTATTCAGAAATTCTAGGTACAATTAAAAGGCCTGCATCTTGCGATCGTAGGCTACGTGTAGGTATGTATGGCTGTATCATTTCAGCAAGGTAAGTAGGAGCAAGTCCATGTTAACCTATATTGATTTATAGGTTAACAGTAAAACCTTAAAATCAGCCCTAACCCTAACAGGCAGCGAGTGTAAGGACGCTAGTACAGGAGTAATGTGTTCAAATTGTTTTGTTCTAGATTCTAGCAGCTGTGTGCAGCACTAATTGAAGTTTATTTATTGATTTGTCAGGGTAACCGGAAAGAAGAGCATTGCAGTAATCTAGCCTAGAAGTAACGAAAGCATGGATTAGTTTTTCTGCATCAGTTTTTGATAGAAAGTTTCAGATTTTTGCAATGGTTTTCGAAGATGAAAATAAGCACCTCTTGAGAAATGTTATATGCTCATCAATGGTGAGGTCAGATTCAAGGGTAACGCCAAGCTTTCTTACAGTTTTTTGGGAGACGACCATACAGCCGTTGAGGTTCACAGATCTGCTAACAATGCTCGTTGTTCCTGAAACGAGCATTTCTGTTTTTCTAGAGTTTAAGAGCTCTCTGTCATCCACTTCCTAATATCTGAAACGCATGTTGGCATGCTGAGCAGTTCGCTGCAGGTTGGCGTTGGGTAGTGGTATTAGTGGGGCAAGGAGCTCGTAATTCGGTTCAATCCAGTTCAATTTAATCAGGCTCCAGTTACGTCACTCAGTGGTAAAAGACTCATTTTTTTCACCAATAAGTCGATTGCATAACCATAATTAGCAGAACTGTGGAAATTAGCGTCTTCCATTAAACGTTATCCGGGGAATGTAACTATAACTGTACTTTATCTCTGACAGTATATTTAGAAACATTTGTCACATTGTTACTTTGCATATACCACAACCCCTGGATTTAAGCTCATGCCTGGTTGGAACACAGGACCTCTGCTTCGGGTCCCACATTCTGGGTCCAGGCTTCCAAAAGGTACCTCTTGGATTGCTCCACAACACATCCAGTTAACTGTGTAGTGAGTTTACTGCATGTTTTTACCTCTGCGACAATTGCAAGTTCATATATTCTTAGAATTTTTAATCTCTTCCTCCCGCTGTGGGAATATGTTGTTACTCTGTTCATAATGTTGTTGTTAAAATAGACGAGACATAAACAAAATTCACTATGACCTCCGTAGCAAATAAATTGAATTGCTTCCTTACATTGTCAAAAAAAATCACAATGTCTCTTCTTTAATATTTTTATTATCCCCAAACAATTTAAGATGTAACTTATTTTAGCAATTCTTTATTTATGCAGGCCTTTCATTTGTAAAGCCTTTTATTGGAGCACCAGTTGTGTAGACTGAGTTGTACATGTCATTATCCTGCAGCCCCCCAGCTTTATGCTGGTCATAGTCGTGTCCCTACACATATAGGAATGTCCTGCCCTCCCCCATTTTCTCTTCTCCCCACCTCCCCTGTTCTATAAATATCGGTTTTCCGGATCATTCCTATTGCCTACTAAGGCTCCAAAAACACAGTGGATCACCTTAATTAGTTTCATCATAGACATGCCATGACTTGACCTACATAATGTCCCCTTTTTCCGTCAGTGTTGCGATTCTTGTCATATTCCACTTACTATTGATATTTCAATTCTGAGCAATGTCATGAACTTCTTTTTTCTCATAAATTTCCTGTTATGATTTTTTTTTTTTTACATTTCAGTGTTGAACTAAAGTCCAATACACAATTAGGATCTTTCATTGCAGAGACTCCCAGCAGGTCGAAAAGCGTAGAAGATCAAGACCTGTCTTCTGGTGCGGGTCTTGCCATTTCTCCTTAACTCCTGGTGTGCGTGGTTGTGAAAGCTGCTCTTCACACAAGCTGTTGTATTGCGATTAGTCCTCTGATTTCATTCTAGGTCAGGAGCATCATCCATGATGGGCAGAGAGACGTTTGGGATAGGTTGTGGCGTGACATTTAAACATTCAGATCAACAGATTACGGTCTTTGGGCATCTGTTTGCCTTTTTACATTTGGTGCAGTTGGCATTCTAAATCCATGGTTGAGATAGGCTGTTGAAATTTCCCAAAATGTTGCGGGTTACATTTACGGTTGGTGCCGTGTTTAATATGTCACGGTGGTTTTCAAATTACATCTACATTTCTGTGTCTCTCACTTCCTCTTTAACAGTAATCCTCTGGTACTATGTTGTTGGTTATGTTGATGTGTTGGGCTGTGCTTCAGTCCGTCATGGTTAGTTTTGGGTATTGTGCTGAGCCTCTATCTCTTAGGCTAATGATGCTTGCTTGTGACCAGCGCTCAACCTCTCTGATTTTGATTGCCGATGTCCTAATGCGTACACACACACACACACACACACACACACACACACACACACACACACCTACCCTCATTAGGTACTTTTTCTCCCCACATTAGTTGCCTTACTCCACCCCAAAGGCACATCTTAAATGAAATAATTGAATCATGTCATTTAATTGACTCTCAGCTGACTCCTAGTTAGATACTATCAATCCTTCCCTGTTCTATGACTCATGACACAGTCTAGACCACACAAATCCAATCAGTGAAGGTTAAAGCTTGATGAACCGCCAGAAAAGGTGCCATGCATACATGAGTACTTGCATGACATGATGTGCTTGACCACTGAAAATAGGAATCAGTGTGCTATGCAGCCTCAGACCGCAGTGCACATGAGGGATGCCTTCAGTATGTAGATTTCATAGTCCATTCATATCCCCAACATACCACATTCATATCCCCTACATACCACATTCATATCCCCTACATACCACATTCATATCCCCTACATACCACATTACTTACATTCCACAATCCATACCCATATCCTCTTAGTTTTAAACCGTCTGGTAGATTCTACTACTTTAGCCTGTATGACCTGTTATAAAGGATCTTTAAGTTGACACATCCTGAATGAAAAGTACCTTTAGTGGAACGATGACTGCTAGTGCTTGTTCCTGTTAGCATCTTATTCACAACAAATATAAATGTAGCTTTGGTCAATACACCAACAGAGTAAGAGAGCTGAAAATAATGATGGTAAAAAACTTTATGAACCCACTTTAAAGCAGTGTAGCATTTTTTTTTTTTACAGCCCTCAGTGGGCCAATTTCATTGAAATGTTTTTCCTCACTTAGCGTGTTAGGCATTCTAATGCTTTTTAAGGAAAGTCACTTGCTAAGTGTTTCTTGTTTTCCGGAATAAAGACGCATGTGCTCACAAATGCACACATGCAGCAAAAACACACCAGAGCACATTTCCTTAAAATGCTTAGCCTGTCTGAGTTGCTGTGAAATAGTAAACAGCCATTGTGCTTGTACTCTGTTACAGCCTCAGATTCACACGCTCTTTCCCATCCTCTGTCTTTCACTGGCTTGGTCCTTTGTCGTGTTCCGCTGAGAAAGCCACCATCACGCTATGAATAGAACACTTCTAAAACATCCTGGGAATAAATGTGCAAAGTTCTCTTCCTCAGAGGGTTTTGGGGATACTGAAGATCTATTTATTTTCTACTTTTTGGATACTAGATGTATCTAGACAATATTGTTAACAAAATAAAACGTGAAACTTGTTTCAGTGTGACTTGGGGGTAGGAGTGGTTTTGGCCTTACTCATTGGTCAGTAGGGCACAGGAATCTAGCCAATTAAAACGCTGTTTCCCATCGTGGTATTAATCTCTTTTATTCACATGCTAGGCTAACCCATTTCTGAGCAGGGCTGTGCACCTGTTTACAGGGCTGTGAGTGAGGCCTTGCTAACTGGTCTTCTGAATGGGGTTCATTGAGTTAAGGCCACCCTGTCGACTGGATGACCAAGGAATATAGTTGAGATCATAGTGGTTACTGGTTTCCGCCTGGGCCAAGTGTGGTAATGACTCTGAGGTTGTCGTGGACGTTTCGTAGAGACAAAACACAGCCTGTGTCCCCAGGCCTGGTCCGCCTCGTTGGCAGTCCGGTCAAGAGGGCTGTAATCGTGCCTGACCCTGACTGTAAACCGAGCTGCACACTTCTTTTAGAATGCGTGAAAAATAATGTTTGCTCTGATACTCGCTCAAACGGCATTTCCTGGAAAAAACTAAAACAACAGTGAAAAGTCTCTATCACTGTGGGACAGTAGGCGGAGATAATTTGGTAGGAGGCACATCGAGCTTTACTGACAGGAAGAAACTTTGCTGAAATTGACCAATCGCAATAAAAGGGGTTAGACTGGTTTATTAGACTTCGAATTGACCCAAGGACAAATATAGTGTACATTAACCACCGAGAGGACGGAACGAGCCCAACAGGCACAAACTGCCAACTGTACTGGAACCTTAACAGAAATAGAAAGAGGCTGAAGGTGTGGGGGTGTGGGTGCGTATATACATCAGAGACACAGTAACCCGTAATTGTGTTTTACATAACACATTCCTTATTATCCACAGTTGCCATGGATACTCATTTATACAAGCTTATAAAATTTTCAGGCAAGGCAAAGACCCAGGAATTACATCATGACAACTGGACACACACACACACACACACACACACACACACTACCTGCATCTTCCATTGGTGTGTGGATGTGTCCAGTTGTCATGATGTAATTCCTGGGTGTTTGCCATGCTGGGTGTCCAGTTCCTTTCGCAGCGCTCCTCTGTGCCTTCTGTCAGTCATTGCATCACCGCCCCCCCCCCCCCCCCCCCCCCCATCCCCCCGTGCATGGCCGAGATCAGGCCCATGAGAGCCCCCTTCCCCCGTCCCCCAAGGTTACGTCACTGAAAAGCCCTGAATAGCCTGACTGACTGAGTGGCAGCCTCATTCACCAGGACACCCCGTCTCCCTCCCAGAATGCATCAGGATTCAGGAAGAGTGGTGTTCTGTTGAATGAAAGGATCTCTATTGGAATGGAGGGAACAGAGGGGTGGTGCTGAACTGTGGGAGAGAAGGCTTGGACTCCTGTTCAACTAAGAGCTGTTTATCTTTCTGCAGTGTTCCTCTGTGTGAGGGGCCTGCTTTTTGATTGGTCTACCCTCCTGACCTTAGACACTTCAATTAGTCGTGTGGTTTGTTTTTATGTTGAGAGTGCTTAGAGATGTTTGACATATGTTCGGTACTACCGGTTTTTGCCATACCCTAAAAGTGTAAGCACACTGTATACTCCCACTGAGCGGGCGGACTGCTCTCCATGTGGGGATGTATGGAAGGGGTGTTAAGGCCAACTGACGCTGAAGCTTTTCTGTTCATTTTGTTCTGAGTCATCGTCAGTCTTTGTGTGTCCATACACAAGGCTTTTATTTTCCACTCCTTCTCACGGAAATTACTTTTCAAGTGTTTTCCTGGATGACGAGGACGAAGGCTCTGTCATTTAGTTACCAATCCTCCAGCCTCCTCTTCAGCTGGGTGAACAGTCTATATACGACAGGGCAGTGTGAATCACTGTGAGGAGCACCCGGTTTTACATCAAGCCGGCAAAATATATCCTACGTTTTCTACTGTTGCGTGGAAACCAAGGACTCCAGGGGACCGGAAAGATTCATCTTAAAATATCTTAAGTTTCTAGCTCAATTTCCAATACTCTTATACGAACACCTGGATGGAGTCCATCTCTGGTCAAGCAGTTGGGTCCTCGTATGCGTGGTATCTTTGAACAGATGCCAACTGCTGCCAATTAGATGATGATAAGATCTTATGTAAGTGGTTTTGAATATTTGAGTGGTCATCACAGCCACTTGCAGCTAGGCCTAATCGACCTTTGTACCAGCGTTCTAGTCAGCTGCACGTCAGGGCTGCCACGCACAAAGGATCTCTACGATCAGGTTTACCTTTCGAATCCTGACTAATTTCATTATTTGTTTGGAGACTGGAGCTGATTCTAAATCAGCCCTCCCTTTTGAATAGGACCCAGCTTCACTGTGAGTTTTGAAGTGTGCACTATAGATAGATGAGGTCATATCGGATCTGTGTGCTATTGTCCCTGCGCTGTAAAACAACATCTAGCCTTTCCCCATAACAGACCCGTTAGCTATTGTCCCTCCACAGTAAAACAACCCATGTGGCGCAGGTCTTTTTGTGCGGCCCTCGGCCCCGATCTCCGTATCTCTGTCACATCTCTCTGTACCCAGGCACGGTGTCAAGTTGCCGGATACTGCAGGTCGAAGGCTCCCCTATAAGCTTTTGTTGCAGGGTGGGAGGGCCAAGTGGCGTGTGCTGCATCTCGCTCCTGGAACGCCTGTTCTCATACAAACCTGCAGAGGTGGTTAGGGTTACAATCTTCTATTGTTACCATCGCTTTACATTTCACATTATAGTTCCTAGCATTTGTCTGGTGGTCTGGACGCTGTGTAGGACAATATTTGGGTCTGTTCAATTATGGAGGTGATTTGAATGTTTCTTTAAAGATCGATTTTTATCTTTTGGAATTATTCACAAAAAAAAAAAAATCTATTTTATAAAAATGTCAATTCCTGTATTGACTGTCTTCGGTTGTATTTGACCTGAATTCGGATTCTACCTGCTCCAGCTCAGATTCCCGGGTGAGACAGGGATGTATAGCTGTTGCTGTGTTGTCTGCTAGCTCTAGTTCTAATACAGTTGGATTCACGTTGAGCCTCGCTCTTGCATGGCTGAGCCGACTTGTTGCTGTAGGCGTCCGGCGTTTGTTTACCAAGGCTGTCAACATTAGTCTGTGGCGGAGGGATACAACAGCGCGATCAGAGGAATGTCTCTCTAACTGTAATTTACTATTTACTACTGCTTCTATTGTCTAGTGTCATTTAGTGTAAAATAGATAAATATAAACGTATCTATCTATATATAGATGGATCAACGACGGCTCGTTTTTATTTATCCATCTTCAGTGTTAGCTGTTAAACAACACTGTCAGTGCTATATTCGTCCACTTCCTGTGCGTTTCTTTTTTGAGCCTTCTATTAGATGTCTGATGAGCTGACAGCCCAGGTTTACCAGATATAAAAATGGAGTAGATCTAACAGTCGATGTCTGGTTTCCAGAATGCTAGCCTGTCCCCACTTCCTAGAATGTTCTATCAATTATCTGTGATGTGTGAGCAACGCCACTAATGTGTCACTGGGAACACAACAACATCCCGGCCTTGGTTTCTCTGTGAAAAGAGTGAAACGGAGAAGAGGGTTATATAGGGTGCACAGTGGAAGTTGAAGTGAAGAAAGGCTTGTCACTGATCAAGGACAGGCGACGTTACAGAACTGACACGCTAAACTGGTTTGGGGGTATCCAGTGAGAAAATATAGGCTCTCGTAACTGTCAGTTGCTCTGTATTGGAGTATCTGTGTCCAGATTGTCATACTGTTCCCGTATCATACCAGGCAATGCTGTACTGAAATACAGCTCTTTACATTTTACAACTGTCTCATAATCCTACTCACGTGATTAAAAAGGGAATTCATTTTCTGTGCTGTGATGTATGTCTGATCTTGCGAAGAGGCCACCTAGCTAGTTAACAAACCAAATAAGTTGAAAGAAATGTATTTATCATATCTTAAATAGTTAACTAACTAACTTAGCTAACTAGTTAGCTATCTTCAGATGATATTTGGCTGACTGACATTGGTTGTTTATTTGTAGCTTAGTCACCTTGGCGTTATATCTCAGATAAAGAGTTAACCATCTACAGTAACTAATGCAGACTTGCAAAACACATTCATGTTTTTACATGTCTGTCTCCACTCTCTGACACGCGTCCTGTCATTTAAACGTACCGACTCATACAGGGCCCTGAGTACTGTCACCCATGACTACTGTTGTCCTTGAATAAGTTACAAAACATACCTTTCCCCTTACTCAGTTTCACTGTATGCCTCATTGATATATTTCTCTGTTAGTCTCCTCCACTACTGAAGCCCATTGCTCAATCTCTCTCTCTCGGTCTCTCTTCCTCGCGTTCTCTCCAGGAGTGTCATCCCGCGTCCCAGAGATCATGGCGGCCGGAACCCACTCTCCCGGGGGACCCAATGGGATTATCCGGAGCCAGTCCTTCGCCGGCTTCAGCACGCTACAGGAGCGACGCTCACGGTAAGGGACTGGGGAGGACGTTGTCATGGAGCTGGACAGAGTGTGCCGTTCCCCGGTTACAATCGTAGCTTGTTACCATTGTCTTACATCAGATATGTGATGACACCATCTGACGTTTGTTGTGGCTGTACCTTGGAAAAAACACTAAACTCACCTTAAATGTGTGCTGAAGCGCAGGTTTATATTTCTCTTTTATATTAGGCCGAAGGGTGAATTCTTCCCTTTGAAATATTAACCATATTTATCACAGGCATTTAGCTGAAATTGTTCATTACAAAAAGTAGCCTATTCTAGGGAAATATGAAGTTTGAAATGAAATATGCTTGCTAATATGGGTGATTGTTAATAGGACAGTTGGTGGCTTCAACAGTCCTGAGTAAATCGTTCTGATGAATAGAAGAATATAGCAGTCTTTTTCTGGGTGGGTAACCCCTTTAAACTCTAATACCATAGACTTTTTCAGTGAAGCGGTGAAAGATCCACATTAAAAGAGAAATGTGGCTGTAGTAATTGATTTACAAAAATCAGCTGAGTGAGTTACTGACAAAAAATAATTCACATGCACAGTTCTTGAGATAATGAGGGTGCGAAAGGGCCGCGTGCGCGTGCGCCTACTTAGCGAAACGTGAACCCCCACATTCTGCACGCTGGCCTGGATTTGTCAGCTCAGAGTTGCAGGCATGCAGTGATATGTTCCGACTTCTCCAGTGGAGGAACCTGCTGTCGCTGTATTCCCATAATTCTACTTTTTAAAAGGAAGGCTTATTAGAGCCGTACATCTGCTGTTTCCCTCTAATCTACACTACTCGAGGGATGTGTAGGTACAGGTAGATTTTCAGTGTGGCAGTCAGTCTGGAAAACCGTTTTCCGTCTTTTGAGTGAACAATATTGGAAAACGTATTTTAATGTCACACTCCAGCAGAAGACTAGCCTCTGACCACGCTACAGTTTCTATTCCTCTTCCTGTATACTGCGACATAGTCTCCACGGGGACTGTCAGCAGGTTGATGGGACCTTCTCCAATGTGAGCTTGTTATAGGACTTCTTTTTGTACACTGAGCTGAACTATGAAAAGAAAATTGACGTGACTCATTGGGACCGAGGAGTCCAAATTGCTGTATTGACCTAAAAAAGACCTCCTTTGTGACTGTTTCTTTTGTTGAGAACCCAAAGAAAAGCGTCCAGTCTGTTTTGTGCGTTGTGTCCAGGTGTAACTCGTTCATGGGGAACTCTGCAGTGCAGAAGAAGCCCACATCCAAGCCGAAGAAGTCCCATCTGTCAGGGCACAAGGCCAGCAGTGGCTCCAGAGATCCACAGCCCAAGAGGGTGGAGGAGGTGTATGGCACCCTGAAACAAGGCCTGGAGTGAGTATTCACACACACACACACACACACACTGTATTGGCACGTGCGTGCAGGCACAGGAAACACACATCTAACACCCCCATTTCCTGCCTCTGTGTAAGTCAGTCTTTGATCTGGTTGGCTCACATACAGTCTATAACAGTGTAACATAGACACACACTGTACAGTTTACTATCAATTGTGAATATCAGTTAGTATGTTGCCGCTCCATTTATCGCATACGTACAGGCACTTGATGGCAGTGTCTCTATCTCCTCCTTACCTCTCTCTCCTGTTCTTCCCTCCCTCCCCCCCTCTCCTTTCCTGTCTCCCTTTGTCCTCCTCAGTGAGTACCTTGAGGTGCACCAGACAGAGCTGGACAAGCTCACCTCCCTAATGAAGGACATGAAGAGGAACTCTCGACTGGTGAGACAGGATGTGAGCTCACAATCAACGACTCAAACACTCACTGTAGCGTCAATTCTAAACCTGTGGCCCGATTAAACCTGTGACCAGATTAAACCTGTGGCCAGATTAAACCCGTTCGCCCCACACGCTTCTACAGTGCTGTCCAGTCCCCCGGGATCACCAGTCATTTCGCTTTGGCCATTTTCACTTTTCTTAAAAACAGGACACCAGATTTTACTGGCCACTGCGCACTGGAAATTCTCAATTGTGTGTGCTGTAGTCTTGGGATAGAGCAAACCGTCTGAGAAACACTGCCTAATTAGACAGATGAACTGTTGTTTATGATGACCTGTAAGGTGTGAATAATGACGGCAGAAGCTGCATCTCGTTTGTGTATGTAGCTAGTAGTTCAGGGGTCCCCAAACCTGGTCGCTCCGTGACCCCAGTTAGATTTCAGAAGAACTCTGTGACCTCACTATGCGAGAAAAAAGTAGTCTGTTCAACAACTGATGGTTTCCTTCCTAACTTTAGCAATTTTGTTTTGTAATACATGATGTACACTCTGAAATACATGAAGGTAGATCAGGCAAAACATTTGTATAAATAATCTGAGTATAAAGAACATTATCACTGATGTTTCTTCTCTCAAAGACTGATTCATTCCTGTTGCTGTCCACTTTGTTCTAAAGGGTTCTGAAGGAAATAGACACATTTGTTTTCTGAGTCTTATCAAACAGGAATATTTTGTGGCTTAAGCCATTAATAATTTAGAGCCCCATTTGTGGTAAAAAAAAACAAATGCCGCTCTGTAAAATACAACTGCTTGTCTATCCCTGATTGACAGTACCATGAGTGCATTTTCTTTTCTCCACATTCTCTCACAAACCCATTTTAAAAACAGGCAAGTCCTAGTTCAAGAACAGCTGTAGTAGTTACTACGCCAGTCAGACAGCAAACAGATCTCATCTTCTATAATCAAAGACAGCTTCTCCATGGGAGGAGCTTGTTTTAATAGAAATCATATTCCTTTTGATGTCAGACAACCCCAATCTGCTTTGCATTTAATGGTGTAGATGTGAGCTTGGCCTTCAAGTGCTGTGCAGTAACTAAGGCCTGTGTGTGTTTTCTCCCCCCAGGGAGTCCTGTACGATCTTGACAAGGTGAGTGAGGGGAAGGGATACCTAAAATCTCTGCCAACATGTTTTTCTGAGGGATGATGGGTCTTTTGAAGTGTGAACTTGTGTATTGTGTGTGTGTGTGTGTCCGTGTGTGCGTGCGTTTGTGGACATGAATAACTTCCCTGCCAGGAAAAGGCGGGTGATAAGATTACCATTAATTGAGTCTACTCAAAAATGAAATTATCTGAAATGTTACCCTCTGTTTTAAGTGCTGTCAGAGTGAATTATAAATGTACCCACAGTATTTACTGACATTATTCACTTCTGTCAACAACACACAGTGACTGGAGCTTGATCTGTTTCTGTCCACAGCAAATCAAAAGCATCGAGAGGTATATGAGACGGCTGGAGTTTCACATGAGCAAGGTGGGTGTTTACATAATAACCGAACAGACTGTGTAACTTGTCTGTTGTGGATTCTGCTGTAACTCAGCCTTTGGCTTCATTCTGGGCTTGTGCTTTTGAAAACCTTCGATCTGAAACATAGGGCAGGCGTGACATGCTCTGTTTTGTAAAGGGTTAAATATTGCTCTCAACCTCTCCCCTCGTCCTCTGGCCTCGTGCTACAACACATCCACAGTCACCACGGTAACGCCTCTGCCATGCTTCGTGCGCGCTAGCAACAGCAGCTCATGACTGTTGCTAAGGCTCCATCCATCTAGTACCTGGCGCTTATGTCATCTATTTGGCTTGACACTTTGACCTCCCAGACTTCTCCGGTGTTTGCAGAGGTCCATACCTCTCCCGTACCTCCAAGTAACCCTGCCTCCACATATCCTGTTGATGTTAATCAGCCTGACACGTTTCAGTCCCCCTGGCTGGACTCCCATCTGGGGTTGGCCAGATTTGGTGGCTCACTCCTCTGCCATGTTGTTGTCAGATTGGTACATCCCTGTCATGTGCCATCTATGGTTTCCCTCTAATAGCCCTGGTCTGTGCGTGTGCGCTGCGTGTGTGCGCGTTTGCGTGTGTGTGTTGTCAAACCTGCAGCGGAGCATTGATGAACGAGCACCCGTCTGTCAGAAAACATCACACGTACCAAAAACAGCTTCTGTGCCAAATGTAACCATGGTAACATGGTTATGTCAGCTAAGGGGCTCCTGAAGAGCTAATCACTGTGCGACGTTAAACAGTTCCTCACATTATCTACTCACAAACAAATCCCGGTTTGTTTGTTTTCTTTGTAAGTCTGTGCACTACCAACCTTTGAAAAAGCCCCTAGTATTTATCATTTTGTTGCTGTGGATTTTGAAAGGTTTAGTAGTTTTGTTCTGTAGTTGTGTTGTTACGGTACTGTTTTGTTGTCCTTCACCTAGCGTCGTTAGCACTGAGCACTGCCGTTTCCCACTTTTTTTTTGGTTGTCCCTCACAGCTGACATTGTTACGGTTGTTACGCGCACACCACGTTACCCTCAAAGGCAGCGGGTGTTGAATCTAGGTCAAAGCGCATAGCGTCTGGAGCAATCGACAAGCCTCTTGTGACTGACTGAAAGAGAGAGAGAGAGAGATAGGTGGTGGAGAGCTGTGATGCTGTGACAACGCTAATGAGGCCTATTTGGGTAAGGCTGGGAGGCGTCTGAAACTCGGCAGAGAGCGGGTGCGAGCGTGCGTGCGTGCGTGTGTGTGTGTGTGGTCTGTTCATTGTTGGCACCATGTGGAGAGACTGGGGGCCCTCAGGTGACAGAGATCGACTGGTCCTGTTTCTAGTCTGGGTGTGGGGGGCCGGTGAACGGTTCTGCTGTGGGCATGATGCTCGTTGTGACAAATGTGTCTCTTTGACCCTAAACACTCTCTTCTCCTCCATTTGTTACTTGGACTATTTCACTGCTACATTCTCATTGCTGGCGATGAATGGTGTCCATTTTGAGTTCTTGCGAACTCCGGGGGATTTCTGTACAATAACAACGCAGGCGTTTCTCATACGGTATCCATCGATGCTGTAAAACTACCTTCTTGTAATTCTTTCCGTGAGCTGACAGACATGTATTGTTAATTGGGCAAGGGACGGTGCAGGCTGGAGCGTGAGTGCTTTGAAGGGGGTAGCCAGCTGATGCCTATCTCTGTGTGGCAGACTGCTGACACACACACACACACACACACACACACAAAGCTAGCCAAGCCCAGCCGTCAGCAGATATCCATTCAATAAGGGCAATGTGAATAAAAATCCAGCTGGAAGAATCAACAGACTGAATGCCTGTCTTCTGAAACGTTGAGGACGTCAGGGAGTTAAACCCTGCTTCCAACCTTCATCACCACAAGGAAAAGACCAGGTGAAAGCATCCCTTACTTTGAAGCGTTAATGTTCCTTGAACTCGGACTGTTCGTTTTATTTGTTTCACACATAAAAACAAAATAGCCAAATTTAAAGATAATACTTTATTAAAGTTCAGAAGTATACGTGTCTTTGCTATGAATGCTCGTCAGTCTTCGTCTCATTTTCAGCCGAGGGGTCAAAGGGTAGGGACCTTGTTTGGCGTTTGGTGGGCTGAGAGTGGTAGACCGAGTGAGAGGACAGAGTCCTTATTTCCCACTCCCCAGTGTTATTCATGCAGGTTCTGCTCGATTCCACGTTTTTCAAACTCTGAACCAGACAACAGTGACCGTACACACCACCCCCTGTGGCTTCTGACAGGAAGGAAGTAAGGCAGGGCCAAACAGGAAGGGCTGATTGCGACAGGTGGTGGTGAGAATAAGAGGAATGGGTACAGTCCCCTCTTTATCTTGTCTTTCAGGAGAAAACAAATGAGTAGTCCCAATAGCGGACTATAAATAAACAGGGTCGTTTTGAAGGGTGTGTTTGTGCGGACATTTTTGCTGCATAAGTGTTGCTGTGTGTAATTAGTCGTACTAAGACCAGAAGGCCCACGCCGTAGGCCTGGGTGCCTGTTGCCATGGGTTACTTAAAAGTTGCCTATTAGTAACAAGAAGCTGTGAGTGACGCACAGACATCCCTGTTTCCTTTCTTCAAAACATCAGGCAGTCCAAAGAGAAGCCTGCCCTGTCTGCAGATGAGAGGTATAATTGGGGAGCAGGTGGCATGAATCACCCCAGTGATGGTGCCCTGCCTAAATGACTGTGTGTGTGTGCGTGCCCGTGCGCCCATGCATGCTGGTTGGGCCCTGTCCTCATTAGGGAGATAAGGGAGGAAGAGATTGAATGAGGGAGCAGGGACTGACAGCCGCCTCCTATTCCCTTTCTGGGTTGTGCTTTTTGAGACGGGGTTTCACATGAACAGTCTGGTGATTGTTACCACCCTGTACCTGGTCCCCTCTGTCAGCCAGCATGTGTCCGCTCCCCCACCGACAGAGACCCAGGCCATGTCCCACTCTACCCACTACCTCAGACAGCCTCGTCTCCCACTCTACCCACGACCTCAGACAGCCTCGCCTCCCACACCTCACATTCTACCCAACTACCTCAGATCGGCGCTCTCCTCCCCTCAGTACTACATGTGTTCGGTGTGCCTGGGCAGGAGGTCATAATCCTTGGGTATAATCTCTGCCCTGGTTGGCCCTGATGTAATGTAGAGGGTTAAGCTCCACCAGACCAGATGATCAACATCATATCATGAGAGGATTTCCTTTATTCTTAGGCACTATTGTTGCCGTGGATATCATGATCTTATGTATGGCAACTGATTTCATGTATGCCGGCTTTTATTGTAAATTGTCCCTGAGGGCCCTGAAAGCCGTCTACCCGAAAACATTATTATTATTGTTATTATGATAACTGTCATCATTATCCTTTCTTAGTTCATGACTGCAGGTCAACATGTCGATACAGTGTACAGCGAGGGGATTTTTATTTTTTTTTACGTTTGCCCACTGACAAAATGTCTATAATTGTAATGGTAGGTTTATTTGAACAGTGTAATGTAGGTGGATTGATTTCCTGCCTGTTGGGCCCTGTCAGGGGCCTCCCCCGGGTAGGGTCACAGTGTCGCCGGACCACCCCGTCTCAGTTCCAAGGTGTTACGCTGCTATATTATTGTGCTGGGGGATATGAGGAATGCACTTTCTAACTTTTCTCAGTCCCCTCCAGTTTTAAATTTTAGGAGGAGATGAGGTCCTGGTCCACACCTGCGGAGTACCTGGTTTGGGGTGCCCGTTGCTGTCCCTGTCCTTGTCCACCTGGTCATACTTTTGACCTAGTCTAGATATTATTCTAATTGGACTCTTAATATCTCACCCGGCACAGCCAGAAGAGGACTGGTCACCCCTCTGAGCCTGGGTCCTCTCTAGATTTCTTCCTAAAATTCGGCCTTCTTAGGGAGTTTTTCCTAGGCACTGAAATCCAACACTACTGTTGTTTGCTCCTTGGGGTTTAAGGCCGGGTGTCTCTGTAAAGCACTTTGTGACAACTGCTGTTGTAAAAAGGGCTCTATAAATAAATTTGATTGATTGAACAGTGAGAGACAGAATAACAACAAAGAAATCCAGAAAAACACATGTCAAAAATGTTTAATGAGTGAAATAAATATTTCGTCCCCTCTCAATCAGAAAGATTTCTGGCTCCCAGGTGTCTTTTATACAGGTAACAAGCTGAGATTAGGAGCACAATCTTAATGTGTTATACATTTATTTGCATTTTAATGAATGAAATAAGTATTTGACCCCTCTGCAAAATATGACTTAGTACTTGGTGGCAAAACCCTTGTTGGCGATCACAGAGGTCAGACGTTTCTTCTAGTTGGACACCAGGTTTTGCATCTCAGGAGGGATTGTCCCACTCCTCTTTGCAGATCTTCTCCATTCATTAAGGTTTCGAGGCTGACGTTTGGCAACTCAAACCTTCAGCTCCCTCCACAGATTAAGGTCTGGAGACTGTGCATCTTCTTGAGCCACTCCTTTGTTGCCTTGGTCGTGTTTTTTGGGTCATTGTCATGCTGGAATTCCCATCCACGACCCATTTCCAATGCCCTGGCTGAGGGAAGGAAGTTCTCACACAAGATTTGACGGAACATGGCCCCGTCCATCGTCTCTTTGATGCGGTGAAGTTGTCCTATCCCCTAAGCAGAAAAACACCCCCAAAGCATAATGTTTCCAACTCCATGTTTGACGGTGGGGATGGTGTTCTTAGGGTCATAGGCAGCATTACTCCTCCTCCAAACACGGCGAGTTGAGTTGATGCCAAAGAGCTCGATTTTGGTCTCATCTGACCACAACGCTTTCCCCCAGTTCTGAATCATTCAAATGTTCATTGGCAAACTTCAGACAGGCCTGTACATGTGCTTTTTTGAGCAGGGGGACCTTGCTGGCGATGCAGGATTTCAGTGTGTTACCAATTGTTTTCTTGGTGACTATGGTCCCTGCTGCCTTGAGATCATTGACAAGATCCTCCCGTGTAGTTCTGGGTTGATTCCTCACCGTTCTCATGATCATTGCAACTTCACGAGGTGAGGTCTTGCATGGAGCCCCAGACCGTGGGAGATTGACAGTTATTTTGTGTTTCTTCCATTTGCAAATAATTGCACCAACGATTGTCACCTTCTCACCAAGCTGCTAGCGATGGTCTTGTAGCCCATTCTTGCCTTGTGTAGGTCTACAATCTTGTCCGTGACATCCTTGGACAGCTCTTTGGTCTTGACCATGGTGGAGAGTTTGGAATCTGATTGATTGATTGCTTCTGTGGACAGGTGTCTAATCTCAGCTCGTTACCTGTATAAAAGACCCCTAGGAGCCAGAAATCTTTCTGATTGAGAGGGGATGAAATACTTATTTCACTCATTAAAATGCAAATAAATGTATAACATTTTTGACATGTGTTTTTGTAGATTTTGGTTGTTGTTATTCTGTCTCTCACTGTTCAAATAAACCTACCATTAAAATCATTTCTTTGTCAGTGGGCAAATGTACAAAATCAGCAGGGGATCCAAAAAAATCATCCCTCACTGTATGTTTTTAAGCCACAGACTTTCTTGATATGTTTTGGTTTGGCTGTTGCTGGACTAAAGACATCCTGGTGATTTGAGGTTTGTGTGTGGGTTTAATCCACTTTTTGTCCATCCTTCTTTAAACATAAGAGTACAAAAGCCAAGGAAGATTAAAGAATTGTGGATAAAACTCCCCCACGCAGGCCAGCTGCGTGTGTCTGTTTGGGCCTGCTGCTGTCGCACACTGTGTGCGTGTTTCCTTCAGTGTGTGAGCAGTCCACACTGCATTATGTTTGGAAATGGCTGCTGGGAAGTATGACAAAGAACAATTTTTTCACAACAGCATTCATTTACAACCACCTCCCCAGGAAATGAAAGGGTGTCTGGGTAGGAGAGGTGGGTGGGTAGAGGGGGGCAAGCGGGTGGAGGCGTGTGGGTGGGTGGGGGAACGCTTAGGGCTGTTGCCTCGGGCCCAACGGTATGTTAATATAATCTCTTCAATCGCTACATGGGATTCATCACGAAGTGATGTCACCTCAGAGAAAAGACATTGTGGAACTTCCACATGACGTGGTTGGTTGAGAATGGTGCTTGTAACGCGAGGGTTGTGGGTTCGATTCTCAAAAGGGCAGCGGTATGAATAAGTCTTCAAATGTATGCTCTCACTATTGTGAATCGCTGTGGATAAAATCATCTGATGAATTACTTAAGTGCTACACGTTAGAAGTGTATGCTAGCCTGGTTGTGTAGTTTAGATTGAATAGTCTGGTGTTGCAGTGTTTATAGACCGGTCTAATAGCAGTGGCTCTCCGCGTCGTTCCCCACTGGACTGTAGTGTCTATGGGATGGCCAGGCAGGCAGCCCACCTGGACAGACTGACCCCAGCAGCGGGTGTCATTGACAGACAGTCAGTCTCTCCCTGCCTGCAACACTGCCCAAAGTCCACATTCTTCAGATGCCTCTCAGTGAACATGCTGACCTGAAGCCGATAGGGCGAAGTGGTTCAAACACTGAAGTTACTTTCAGCTGTATGACGGAATTGGCCATATGGGTTGGGGGATTGAGTGGAAAGGTCCTGTGGTAAAGGGTTAGAGAACCTGGAGCTCAGTGGTTGAGGTGCGGGCTGGTGTGAGGTGCGCTGCCTGTGAGGTGCGCTGCCTGTGAGGTGCGCTCCCTGTGAGGTGCGCTGCCTGTGAGGTGCGCTACCTGTGAGGGGTGGTGCCTGTGTGGGATGATGCCTGTGCGGGATGATGCCTGTGAGGGATAGCCCTGTGAAGCATGACGCTGTGCGGGACAGATTCCACTGTACTGACAGAACATCATCAACCCAAACCTTTGTACTTCCTCTCAGGCGGAGCGTCCCAGTCCCCTCCAAGACAACAGGCAACATGCAGCCCTTGTTGTCTGCCTACTAAATATGATTTATCATCCCCTCTCCATTCCACCACTTGCTGTGATTGTCTGGACTTTAGGGATATGATTGGCTAATTTTTCCCCTGCTTGACCTCTAATGAGATCCTAAAATACATGAATATTTCAGCTAGCTCCAGGGCAATGGCTGAATATTTCATTGTGATTTGGTCCACTCCAGGTGTTTGGTAATGTCTCCCAGACAGTACAGTTACACTACAGAAAATCAGCACATCCCTAAATCTCAGAATATCCCTCCTAAATGGTGTGTTGGCTTCTCTCTGTCTCCCTCTCCTCCCATGAGTGTTAATGCTGGCCCAGCACATTGTCTCTGTGCAGTCCTCTGCTGGGCTTAGATTTCAAAACACAGATCTGGTGGTACAGACTGGACAGACTCCAAAGCACAGAGCTGGTGGTACAGACTGGACAGAATCCAAAGCACAGAGCTGGTGGTACAGACTGGACTGAATCCATAACTCAGAGCTGGTGGTACAGACTGGACAGAATCCAAAGCACAGAGCTGGTGGTACAGACTGGACAGAATCCATAACTCAGAGCTGGTGGTACAGACTGGACAGAATCCATAACTCAGAGCTGGTGGTACAGACTGGACAGAATCCATAACTCAGAGCTGGTGGTACAGACTGGACAGAATCCATAACTCAGAGCTGGTGGTACAGACTGGACAGAATCCATAACTCAGAGCTGGTGGTACAGACTGGACAGAATCCCAAACAAGCGCTCCTCTACCATGGGGCATTCTGCAGGGGTGACATGACAGGAACTGGACAGCATATTGCCAGGCAATGTTTACACAGCTTCTGTCTGTCTCTTTTTCTGTCTCTCTCTCTGTTTCTGTCTATCAGAATCTTTGACTCTTTCTTGTTTACTGCATGTTAAAGGTCTGGGCTCATCAGTCAGTCAGACATGGTTGGCTGTCTTCCCTGGGGAAGGCTGGAAGACATTATCATACTGCTGAATTCTACATGCGGAATATTTAATGTAATTCTGTACGAGGGAGAATAGTTTGGATTTAGAAGTTAATTTCCATCCCAGGGCTATTTTTACATAAATATAGGACACCACATGCTCCGAAGTCTGTTACAGCATGGTCAGTATGGAAAGGGCAGGGTATGCTTGTGTTATTTCAACTTATATAAAGTCATTTATATACAGTCAATTATATATTGTATGTTACATACAGTATATTATATGTACTGTGTTTTTTATATATATATATATATTATACCTGTCCTGTCTTGTGTCTGTAGGTGGATGTTCACTGTGTTCTCCTCTGTGTCTGTAGGTGGATGAGCTGTATGAGGCCTTCTGTATCCAGTGGCGGCTGAGGGAGGGAGCCAGTAAGATGAAGCAGGCCTTCTCTGCCTCTCCCTCCACTAAGGCCACCAGAGAGAGCATGTCTGAGGTCAACCGCAGATACAAGGAGTACACAGAGGTATCAATACACACACAAACCCCCAAACACACTCGAACATTCACCTACAGAGTACCATTGCTCGCTGGTTTCTTTTCTGTTTGGTTTTGAGCTGATTGTTCCCTTTTTCTCCTCAGAATATGAGTACTTTTGAGGGGGAGCTGGAGAACCTGTTGGGGGAGTTTCATATCAAAATGAAAGGTAAGATTGAGGTCAGTGGAACAACCGTTTGGAGAATAACTGGAAAAAAACAAGCAATGATTACAAATTTCACAGCCCAATTCTTTTCTCTTCTCTCCCCCTCCAGGACTGGCTGGCTTTGCTCGTCTTTGTCCGGGAGACCAGTATGAGGTGAGGTGGATTAACCCCTCTCTCATTCTCTGTCTTTATCCTATTTAAAACACCCCATAATCCAGTACACAACTATCGTCCCCAAACTACAGAATACCTCAAACAGCACATAGCTTAAAAGTTTCCTACTTCACCCCCCATCCATCCTTATAACTCTGACAGATCTTCATGAGATATGGACGTCAGCGCTGGAAGCTGAAGGGCAAGATCGAAGTGAACTCCAGACAGAGTTGGGATGGAGAGGAGATGGTCTTCATGCCCCTCATCTCTGACCTCATCAACATCAAGGTACGGCACAATCAATCAATCAGGCGATTAGTCAGTCCTGGTGGGAGGGATCCACGTCGTGGGTATGGGCTTATATTCCCGCCCAGGACTTACACCACTGCCTCTGGTCCAATCAGGTGACAGAGCTGAAGGGTCTGGCCACTCATATTCTGGTGGGCAGTGTGATCTGTGAAACGAAGGACCTGTTCACCGCCATGCCTCAGGTGGTGGCTGTGGATGTCAATGACCTGGGGACAATCAAACTCAACCTGGAGGTCACATGGTTGTAAGTGGAGTTCATAAAAAAAAAAATACAAAATTAAGTGTGACTAGACACTGTGGACTAATGGTGTAGTCTGATGCAAAAATATCTTTTTAGGACATAATTGATGAAATAAATGACAATACATGCATACGTTAATATACATTATAATACATATGGTAGGTCATGACATCACTCTCCTGGAGAATTGGGACATGTTGTTCATTTCCTCTGCCGCGTTAAAATGCCGTGTTATTATGGACTCCTTCCATCACTCATTCAGTAAACACGTCTTAATGAATCCAAAAAAAGGCTTGCACTTCTTTTAAAGGGTGAGTACTGCTGCTTAACCACTGCCTCTCCGAACACTTTCACGCAGCCCATTCGACGTGGAGGACCTGACCCTGTCTTCGGGCAACGTGAGCAAAACCGCTGCCCTCCAGAGACGGGTGTCGATCTACAGCCAGGGGACACCGGAGACGCCCACGTTCCAGGACCAGTCCTTCTTTGTGAGTGCCAGGTTGAGCCTCCTGTCTCTGGGCTGGGAACGGGTCTATGGACCGATTGACATGGTCCCAGTGTTGTCCGGTAGCCCAGCACACTGCACTCCCACTGGCCAGGGGTCTCTGATTGCACTAACCCAGAGTGTATTGCTGTAAACTGCGACCGCGTTTGGCGAGTGTCTGTCTGTGTTCCTGTAGGGATATTTGTTCGGCGGACACGCTTGCGATATTCATGTGTTTGCGCACGCTAACAATGCTATGGCAACGTCTAACTCTAACCACTTGCCCCTCCCTCCCTCAACCCGCCCCCCGCTCACTCCCTCGTTACCTCCCTGCCCCGCACCTGTTCCTCCGCCCTCCAACCCTCTGCTCCCTTTGTGTGTGGGGGGGGAAGAAGTGGCACCCCAGCCCCTCGCCGACCCATCACCGCCTCTCCTTCCTCCATGCCCTGAGGAACTCCCTCTTGGACAAGCTGAGGCGCAGTCGCTCCTTTGGCGACCTGGCCTCCCTCCGTCCGAGGCCCAGGTCCAGCCTGGAGGTCTATGTGAGTGAGGTGTGCTACGCCCAGGTGGCCCAGACAACCCTCCTGCCTGCCTGCCTCCCTCCCTGCATGCCTCCCTGCTTGCTTGTTTGTTTGTTTGCCTGTTTGTTAGCGTGGAGTGGCTTGTGTCAGCCTGTGTTCCCCTCCCTCACTCAGTAAACAACAGATGTAGAAAAAGAGGAGTTTGCAGTGATGCTGTGAGTTTATTATACTGATAGAGCACTTTTATGGTTTCTCTTCCCTAATGTCTCTGTTCTCTCTCTGCCTTGCTTACTCTCTCGCTTTCTCTTTCTCTCTCTCTCTCTCTCTCTCCTCTCTCATTAGTCCACACTCCCGGATGACGTCTTTGAGAATGGTGGTGGGTGTGGCAATGCCGAGTGCAAGCGCCTCTCCTTCACATTTACCGATACCTCAGCCTCCTCCGCCAGCCTCGCCCCCGGCCAGACCAACCCCGAAATCACTGTCACTCCCCCAGAGGCGGCCCCCATGACCAAGCTGCCCTCCAGGGGATGTGTAGTGGAGGAGGAAGAGGAGGGTGAGGAGGAGAGGGACAGTGGTGGCAGCGGCGGTAGCACAAGCGCAAGTCTCGTCAGCGAGGAGGCGGAGTCGGAATGGGAGGAGGGTGCTGAGACTCGGCGCAGCGCAGGCTCCGTCTCACTCTGCTCGGAAAGCCGGACGTCTGCCGTCGCTCTGGAGGACGTATTCCTGGACCACAGCGGGCCAGTCGGGAATGGAGATGAGAATGACAGGTAGTGTGAATAATGTTTTGTCGTTTTGGTGTGTTTCACACATCTGTCCTTGAGGGACATTGTTTGGTATTAAATACTGAATTTTTTGTCTAGCTCTGAGCTGCTGAAGCCTGTGGAACTCGACACAGAGGAACCGGGCAGCTTGACCAGGCAGCTGGTGAGGAGGCTGACGTCGTCCGACATTGTGCCCGAGGCAGGGGCTCTGAGCTGGGCTGGGGAGGGGAGCAGCCTGGAAGAGGCCCTGCAGAGCCTTCTGCTGAGGCTCGAGTCACTGGGACAACGCTGCAGAGAGCTGCACGACCTGGAACAGGAAGTTATGCGCCTGGAGGACCTACTCAAGGTGAAGCCTGACCTTTCTGGTCAAGCACCTGTGCAGGGATGGGCGGCTGGGGTGGGGGGGGGGTTACAGCTTTTATGTTTTGTGTGTTTTACCTCCCAGTAGCAGCACCATTAAACTAAGTTAAATGCATTTCTTCCCATAAGATGCTTTTTCATTCCTGAGTTGACCTTAGACATGACATGGTGCGTTAACTGTTGAAACTGTGTCTGGATAATGTGATCCAATAATAGTCTGTTGTACGGTGGGTGTTTTTGTGTTGCATGTCACTGACGCTTGACATCCAGCTGAGTCCCCCCGTGGCTGCAGGTCATCTCTCTCCGCACGTTAGGCCAAGTCCGGACTGTGTTTCTGAAGTTCTTTGGTTCTGATTTGTCCCTCAGTGCCGTCTCCCGGGGCACCGTAGCCGGTCGTCCAGCCTGAGCCTGACAGTTGAGAGTGCCTTGGAGAGTTTTGACTTCCTCAACACTTCGGATTTCGATGACGAGGACACAGGCGATGATCATACCTTGACTCACCCAGTGCTATTGGACATGGAGGCCGAGAGGATTGGGTGAGTGGAAGTGACATCAATCGCGTTATTTTATCCCGAGCGACCAACAGGAGCCTTTATAGTCAGCAGTTGTCTTGCTTAAGAACAGATAAAACAGATTTCAAACCTTGATGGTTCAGGATTCAAATTAGCCGGCTTTTGGTTTTTGGTAAGATGCTCTATCTACTGGGTCATCTGTAGCCATGTAGACAGAGGGGGTGAATCCTGACTTTACTGCTGTCACTGTCTGTTTTCTGGTTTCCTTCTATTTGACCTCTTACCTCTGACCTCTAACCCCACTGTCCCAGATCTGTTATGTGATTTGTGGTGGTTGTTTCCTCAGGCTGTCCACTTTCCAAGTTTTAGTTGTTTTTTTAGCTGTGACATCACATAATGAAGATACACGTGTTTGTTCTGTGGCTTTAGTAGTGATTATGGAGCATTTTATGGTGTTGCTGCCCTCTGGTGGTGACTGGGTTCATCTTCTGTGTCTAACAGGGCTGTGGGCCAACACCCAGAGGCCAGGGGCCACCTGAGTGAGGCCCTGACAGAGGACACTGGGGTGGGAAACAGTGTGGCTGGCAGCCCCCTGCCACTCACCACCGGCAATGAGAACCTAGACATGGCCATCATCATTCACCTGCAATACTGTGACCATCTAATCCAGGTAATTGAACATGTTGAAGTTCCCTGACCGAGGAGATTATATTAGCACTGACCTAGGTGTCTGTATGGGATGTTTCTTTTTTTTGCCATTTATCGGCCATGACTGCTTAGAGGAATGAAACTGGGCAGAGTTGTTTGGGTTCAAAAACGCTATCTGTGTGTAATTACAGCGCCTGTCCATTGGGGGGAGCCCTTGGTTGCGTACAGCTCAGCTCCAGAAGCTCTCAAATCAAACTCAGCTGTTGGAGGAGCTGGGAGAGATCAGCACTGAACGCCTTGGGAGCATCACCAGCGCTGCTGACGGTGAGTACTCTCTCTTTCCCTCGTGGGTGACTTTACTTGGAGGCGCACAAGTCGGACAATTGTTCCTGATATATTACCTCCCGGAACTGTCTCTGGAGGCTGCCATGTTGTCTTTTCCCCCCCCAGTGCTCCCAGGACTGGCAGAGCGGCCTGCCCTGATGTCTCTGTGGTCAGAGTGCAGTGGATCTGGTGGCCTGTTCCATACCACGCTGTACAGGGTACTGAAACACCTGCAGCACAGCTACGCCGGTTCACTGCAGGAGAGACTCCCACGGCCTGCAGCCGACACAGGTGTGTGTGTGTGTGTGTGTGTGTGTGTGTGTGTGTGTGTGTGTGTGTGTGTGTGTGTGTGTGTGTGTGTGTGTGTGTGTGTGTGTGTGTGTGTGTGTGTGTGTGTGTGTGTGTGTGTGTGTGTGTGTGTGTGTGTGTGTGTGTGTGTGTGTGTGTGTGTGTGTGCGCGCACCATGGTGAACTGTACACATCCCTCACGGCTGTCTCTCGGCTCCACCCAGTGATGAGGCTGGTGGTGAGCGAGATGGTGGACAGGAGTGACCTGGCCTCCTCGTCCCCCTCGGCCCTGTCCCGGGACGCCGTCACCGTGTTCCAGTTCCACAGCTACGTCTCGGAGCACAGCGTGGAGGACATGGAGGAACACCTGCTGCAGGTGGCTAGGGAGGGTAAGGCTATGGACGGACACATTTTGCCACCAACGTAAATGGTCTTAGTCTTCCACCTGTTTTCTGTTGAGGCACTTGGGATGCCACACTGCTTGGTGGCTGGCTTGTTTATGGTCTAGGTGATGGAAAGAGAATGTGCTGTGTTGAACATACAACCAGTTAAAAACTCAAGAGGTTGGATGATCTGGTAACGATTCACAGGGGTCCAAACGTTAACAGGCACGCTGCACTGAACAGCCTTTAACTGTAAGAACTTGAGTGAGTTCAGTCAATCAGTGAAACGTATTTCATAAAACGCTTTTTACATCAGCAGTCGTCAAAGTGCTTTTACAGACACCCAGCCTGACACCCTAAAGAGCAAGCAACAACAGAGTTGATGCAGAGTGGCTAGGAAAAACTCCCCAATAGGTTGGAACTTAGGAAGAAACCTAGAGAGGAACCAGGCTCTGAGGGGTGGCCAGTTATTTTATTTTTCACATCTCTAGTATCCGTCACTCCCTCAGCTATGTTTGCGGAGGTCCTGAGCGGTGGCGAGTCCGACCGTTGTCTAACAGAACTAGAAGAGGTGTCACACGTCAGCCTGTGTCCCCGGCCACAGACTCTCAGGGCCCTGGCGGCCCTCCTCTCCCACGAAGACCCGCGACTCGGCGAGGCTGCAGCTGCCTACATCACCTCCGCTGCCTCACACGCACCCTTCAGGTCAAAGGTCAGTGTGCGCGTTTGTGTCAAAAGGGGGTGATCATTGACTGATGTTATGTTGAACTTGGCGCTAACATAAACACAGTTCGTCTGACAAGTACTCGCTAATCTTTGTTTCCTTACAGGCGGTGGAGTGCTACACACAGGCCTTGTCAGAGGCAGGGGTTCAAACTCAGAAGTCTGCCTGCGCCGCCCTTAGCTGTCTGCAGGTAACCATGTACATCTAGCACGAATATGCTGTTCCCATGGTCAAACTGACCATTTTCTTGGTAAGATTATTGCTTCAGGGAAAGCTTTGTGATCCGTTGATCGAGTGGAGTGACATGCATTCCCACTGAACTTCAGAGGCTGTCTCATTCCATTAAACGTACCTGTTTGTAAGTGATTCCGTTTTCTCTCCATCAGGCTGTGGAAAGCCTCCGGGCTGTGGTGTCACTGTGTGACTCGGCCGATGAGGAGCTTTGCCATGTTGCCATAGAAACCCTACTCTCCTTTGGTCAGTGATGGATTCATGGTGGAACATGTTGGCTACGTGTGTCCAAAATCTGGCTTGACTTTCCTTTGGGGACTATTTACAAAGTGCAGAATATTCTAGTATGCTACATCAAAAGCAAGAACTATGACAGCCTGTCTTTTTAAAGCATATTTTCAGTACAAGTAAAAGTATAGTCAAGTATAGACATTCTATTTAGAAATGAATTTTAAAGTACTTTTAACTTAGGGCATTTAGAGACAATTATATTTTTGCTAAATACAATGCAAGTATTAGTATTCACACTAGGCTGATGTCTGATGACTGTTCTTCTCTCCCGCCACAGGTGAAGAGGGTCGGCTGGCGTATGAACAGCTGGACACAGTCCCCAGGGAGTTGGTCCGACTGGGGACGAGACGAGGGAACGCTGTCACCACTGCCTTCTGAAAGAACAGGCCCCAACTAACCCGGAAGCTTCATCACCCCAGGAAGGTGACAGACACCCCTAGAACCGCCTACCCCACCCTCCCCCTCTGAGCTTATGCTTTGAGCCGTGCAGACAGGACATGCATTCCAGTGGACACATGTTGGGGCCCAAGAAGAAGGGGCCCCGTCAAAGCAGAGTTAGAATCCCGACTTGTGATTAAGGGGCCTCACCTGTCATCCTTATCAACTGAATCATCTAAATCCTCACTGTCTACTCTCTGGCAAGAATTATTAAGCCATCACTCACAAGGCATAGACATTTACAACATATTTACTATTGTTATCATCACGGTTGTTGGACATTCATGATCAGTTAGGATATCACTAGATAACTGCAATTCATTATTTGTTCTAGTAGGTGATGTTTATTAAACAACAGTTATTTGCTCTTTTCAAATCTGCACTGTGCTAGGCATGTAAATATACTAGCACAACGTTACACTATTGGTAATAATGTGTCACATATCAAACTGGATTGATTTGGTGTTTTGTTCCTCTGGTATGAGCTGTGGAGTTTCAGGGATTTTACAGGAAGTTTAAGCACGCTCTGTCACAGGGTGTCATGGAAGATCATTAAGACGATGAGCACACTTAAGAAGATGAGCACACTCAAATCGCTCAGGAGGTAGTCATGTGATGTTCACAGTTAAACAACATGCACAGAGGACAGTTGTCCTACGGTAGTCATCTGTAACGAATGTTCTAACGCCATCAACACAAACAACCTGAAGAGAGAATCATGTACTTGGCCTGCCTAACAAACTGTTCTAAGTTCTCAACCGACACATGCCTGGGATCTTGCATGGAGAGTTTGATTGAATGTCTTCTTGCTGGGAACTATTTGAGCCACTGGAAAGGATGGACAGGATGGACGTCGTTGGATGCAGGTTGGGCCCTGTGTTACCATTAATACATGTACTTCTTTTTCGTCCAGTTGCTACCCATGCAGTCTAGAATTTGTGAGTTAGGGATAGTGGGTCCATGTCCGTGAGAAATCAGAATGCACTTTGTCCTTAACTGTACAGAGCAGAACCAAGGGGTTGTCTGCGATGGTTTGGTGATCAGCAAGGAATGAAGCTATACCGCTTGTCTAGCTTCTTATGCCTTTAGTTTCTATACTACTGAGTCAGGTCTTTCTTTGCCATGACAAAAGGTTTATTTCCTGACTTATTCTCCATTGTATTTATTTTTTTTACACATCACATTAGTGACTGTAATATTCTTTCATTTGCAAAGTGGGTAGATACTATTTCACATGTAAAATAACTGTACATTTGTTTTAAATCTTTCACTTGTTTGATATTTGAAATATTAAAGGCCTCGAATTCATAATTACCTTGGGACTGATCTTGCTTATAACATTGTATTTGAAATTAGAATTTTAGAAATTTTAAATTTGTGTGTTGATTAATTATATACATTGATATTTTGAAAAGGACTATTTCATCGATAGTGTCACCCCAAACAAACAGGAAAATAAGTGACTTAACCAAAGTAGGCCAAAGCCTGAAATAAAAAATAAGAATGTATTCTGAATTTATTAGCATCCTCAGCCCCTACACCCTGACTCTCCTGAAAAGCACAACAATATTTATCAGCTTTATCTGAATTATCATCTCAATGTTGTGACTTCACTTGGGTTCTAAGAACTGCACACTGTTCTAAAGCCATAATGATACAAAGTGTATTTCAGGCAGTCATTTTTTGTGAATATTGTATTTTCTCTTTTGTACATTTAATATGTAATTGTGTGAAAGTTATTACTAAAAAACTTAAATGGCTTTTAGTCAAAGTTTGGACTTGTGTTCGCTGAACTTGGTCGTTATTGCAAGTACCAATGCCGGTTTCTCCCATAATGTGAATAGTATTACAGTATTTTGGTATGAGGATACTTGTGATTTCAAGAATATAACAGTTACATCCTTGGTTGTTTCCATGAGGGAGCTGCTTTCTTTGTACTAAAAGTGACCAGTGTTATGTTGATATGTTGCTTCTATTCAACTCATAATTTAACATTTAGTTAATATCTTCATATTTGTGAATCTTGGACTTTAGCCGGAAAAATGCCGTAAGGTCATGTTACTTTGCTTCAGTACTGACTGCATTACATGTTCTGCTTCTATTGGTTTACAGTTTTTCCCTTGCTCTATGAAAGTGGCAATAAAGTTTATTTTTTCATATTTATGAAAGATGGTCAGTTGATTGTTTTATTTGAAAAGTTGCTTTTATACATTTCATTACACCCAATGAAACAAGGCAATATTCAGTGAGGTTCTCTGGCTAAGAATGCTTTGAAACTGCTGCCAGAAAGTGTACACAGTCTTGTAATTTGAATGTGTCCTGTCCAGTGGACTAGGCACCAGGATCACAGGTCCTATTCATGTTGATTCCTTTCCCACAGAAAGGTTTGGTTACACCTTGCATTTGGTATTCAGGTATTTCTATAAAACCAGAGCAGCTATACACAGTATGTCGTTATGGATACCTCTAGACATTCTGCTTGTAGATGCATCACAATGGGTTAGGTCATTCTCTTATCCAAGCATTCCGATCCACACGCTGCTGCACAAGGGATAACTGCCACCATGATTCGGCATATTATGTTATTTTACAGCAACCATATCAAGCGATACTTGTTTCCCCACAAGGAGGAGGCTAATGGCAGTGGCAAGAACCTGCACTATACGAAGATCAGACTAGCAGGCCAGGATATTAATAACATAGAACTGCCTCTGGAGGAAAGAGTAGTAGCAGTCCACCATATTGGACTACTTGGCTACACAGGTATATTGTAAATTAGCAAGAAAAACTGGTTTGTCAAACTAATGTACAAAGTTTTGGTCGCACCACATTGTTACATTAACTAGCCTACACTTCACTTATTTCTACAAGCGCTGCACTCCACAAGACAGAGGGCAAAGTTCCAGACAATGCTCTCAAACATTGTGTTTCGAAATTGTGGCAAAGTTCTTGTGGCCTAACTACAACAGGAACAAACTGTGCCACAGTAAGCTAATTAAGACAGCCATTGACAATGGCACTGCTCAGAACAGCAGAGACTTGAAGCACATAGCCCTGATTTCACATGTACTGTAGAGCTACTTTAAAGCCCTTTCGGGAGCCCTGAACGCTGAGCGTCTCCCAGGGGGATACACAGCTGCAGTCTATGCTGCAGGATACATGCCCGTCATGGCGGACTTACTCAAGCAGCCCAGCCTATCAGACCACCAGAGAACCGCTGTGCTGGAGGGCCTCTCTGGGCTCTGTTATGTCCACCTGGCCAACCAGAGATCAGCCCAAACCCTGGGCATCCACGCAACACTGCAGGTAGGGACGGCAGACGGCCTAGAAGGGATGTTCCACACTGGAACTCACAGCCAGTCGCACTTCTAATTTTGTTGCAACCCTTTTATAAAAGGGACTAGTTTAGACTCTGGGTTGACCAAAAAAACCTAGCTTGCTCAGGACCTTGAGTGGTAACACTTGAATAGCCCTGGCTTAGAGGTTGAAGGAACATCTGGCACCACCTACTGTTGTGGCCTGGACAAAACTAATTTTAGGCTTAATACTTGATCAAGATGATTCCTAACAAATGTAATAAACTGTTTAATCAACCACAGGAGCTGATAGACCCTGCCTGTCCTCTGGCACTGTCCATTAAGGTTCAAATGTGGAGCGGCTACCTGATCAACATCCTGTGCTGGAACAACATCCCATTGATAAGAATCCTGGCGAGGTCAGACGGTCTCAGGCAGAGCCTGGAATGCCTGGAAAGCCATGACTGGTTTGGCTGGCCGAAAAACTATGCCAGGGAACTGCTCTATATTCTTGGGTTTTGGGAACCACAGACTTTGAAAAGAGCCGACTCACGATCACCTGCAGGTGAACTTTGTTTGCAGTCAGACTCACATTAAGCATGTTAACCCGGCAACTGAAGTTGTGCCCTTGTTACCATTTGAGGACCAAAATTCAAATGTATTAAAAGTTTATTGCACAGAAAAGTCTTGAAGCATATGTACAGAGTGCATTAAAACTGCACTATTAACAGCTGTAAACTAAATTATATTAAAAAGCATTTGCAAAGTTTCAAAAAACATTAGGATCGCTTTTTACAAAGCTCCCCAGTAAATGGTCATGGTCTATAATGAAGTAAAAAAAATCAAAGTCTCTTGATGTTGAGAAGAGAAAAACAAAATACAGGCTAAAGGTTAGCAGCAAAGTACCCAAACTCATTACACCAGAGCATTGAAAAGTACAGTCACTCAGTCAACCTCCCTCGCATCTTCCAGACATTCCTCAGTGACATCATCCTGGAAGACATCAGCCCCAGGTGTCAAATCACCGCTGGTACCGAAGTCAGATTCTCCAAGCTCCTCTACCTCATCATCCTCATCTTCATCACCAAGGGCAAACTGTCTCATGTCCTCTAGACTTTCTGGACTCTTCCCAGTTAACCTCTGAAAGACAATACCATGATTGAATATTGAACTTAAGCAGCACAGGCCTAGAGATGGTCACCAAGTCCCTCCCGTGTCCCCGGTCTCACCTCTATCATGTCAGCCATGTGTTGTACGTGCTGGGCCAATTCCTGAAGCTCATCATTCTCAGTCTTCAGCAGGGCTATCTGCTCATCCTTGGCCTCAATGTCTTTATGCAACTGCACAGAGGTGATAAGGCAGTTAAAGCCATTAGTATTAATGGAATTGCACTATGCACAGAGATGTGACGGGGGCCTAATTGAGCTGATTAATGGGTTCAGAGACCGATAAGCTGGTGGGTTGCTAGAGACTACATGATTAACTCAATTTAAACTGTGGGAAAAGACTGGTTTCAGGCTAAACATTAAGTCAGCTTTGTTCAGTGATTAACTGACCTTTTCATTCTCCTGGAGGACATTGTACAGTGCTTTACGCCTCTCTTCGGCAACCTCTTTCCAGTAGGAGGAAGGTGGGGTTTCTGAAACAGTACATGACATTTCAACTAGGCAAAGATGGCAGATCAGGGCAACACTGAATTCTTTCAATTTTAATATTGTACATGTATCCAGTGAGAGTCAGTGTGAATCAGAACCTCAAAGTACCTTTGATCATGAGCTCATAGGCCTCTTTGGTAACGCCGTCAGGCAGATTGTCACTCAGTCCGTTCGTACTTTTAACAGCAACTTCCGCCTTTGTGCGCTTTGTTCCTTTCACTTGCTGTGCGTCCCACTGTTTCCTTTTAGGAAAAACCTTTCCTGCCTGAACAGGAAGACATCACTTGACCTCTACCAACACTGGAGGCACTTTCACCAACACGACCAACCAAACTGATTAGGTGAGAGATACATACCGGTACAATTCTGCCAAGGTTCTTATTGACAGCAGAGGGTTGGAGAACTTGCAGTGTTTTCCTAGCTGGTCCCATGCCTTCAACGGGCCCACCAAAAAACCTCTGAAACAAATTAACTCCAGGTCAGTAAAATGAGGCAAATCACCTTATGACAGTGCTCATGTGATCGCACGCAATTATAGTAAAGTTTCAACCCAAGAAACGTCAGTGGGAAAGAAAAAAACTGATGTACTATGAGCACAGTTAGAGCAGACAATCAGCATTAATCTGAGGCTTAGTTACCACACAATTGCCCTTACTCTGGTTACAATATCATGATTGTCACTGCGGGATAGCGAAGTGGGCGTACAGATCTGTGCCAGACATGGATTCAAATTACTTCCCCAAGACATTTTGATTGCAAGCTGCCCTTTAATTTCCATTGAGAAAGGGAACCAACAGAAAGGTACAAGCCCAGTCAAGCAGGCACCTTAAGTAGGTCATAGCAAACAGCCAGAGAACTGAAAAGGCTTCAGATAAGGATTGAACCCAGGTTAGGTACTGACTGGATCACCCGACAAGCGTGGGAAAAGGGCAGGCTCACCCGGTTGAGCACCACCGCATGGGGCAATCGCCCTCCAATTCCCACGGCCTGCGATTGGTCTCCTCGGTTACCTTACCAGCTGACATTCTTCAACAAATAATTACCGTGGGAACTGTCCTCCAATGGCTCATTATGGACAGCTACAAGTTAGCGAGTACAAACATTAACCAAAAAAATAAATAATCTGCAACGTGGCTGTAATAGTGCAAAACGGAAGCCCTGGAGGCGTTGACAATAATTTGGGGAACCTGTGGATTCACTGTTCCAGGCCAGTTATCCATGTAGGTCACTTCATTTAAGCCCAAACAAATTGCAATGCTGAATTACTGGGCCGCACAGAGAAGTCACCCATTTTGGCATTTGAATTGAAATGTTCTAGATGTGCATTAATAAACACAACAACGGCAACTGTTGTAACAGGCATTGACAGAGTTGAATAGCCTTCCTTTTAAAAAAAGTATATTGGTAAAGCTACAGCATAATGCCTTCAAAGTGTTCTGACAAGTTAAGCTAATCTTTAAAAGAAACATTTTAGTATTTTAGCCCACTGGTTGTGAAAAGGGTGCTAGAGAGCTTGAATTTCAGTTAACTGAGATATGGTAAACATTCAGCTCAAAATAGGTGTAAAACAGACATTTGCAAAACCCCCAGAAATAATTTGTAATTATATGTTTACTGGCACTTAAATGACTTCGGTCTTAGTTAAATGAATAACTTAAGCCATAATTCGAGTAATTTGTTTCAACATGTATTTTAATCAAACAATGGCGACCACCAAGTCAAAAAAAAGCATTGCAACAAACCGTTAACCTGAAGTCTAATCCATATTTGTAACCAAAATAATGAAAACCCATCAAGGCGAATTATTGTACACAGGACTCCAAGCCAAAGTAAAACGAGTCGGCGCATTCCTGTACACGCCATTACCACATTACTTACCATGGTGTTCTCGGAGGATTTATCCGCAGGTTTCATCTTTCTGATGGACATTGTCTTGCCTAGACCCGGTGAGAAAGGTAAACTGTAAAGAAACTAGACGCAGATCACCACACCGTGACTGTTAACTAATGGAACCATGTCAAGTTACGTTACGTAATTGAGCCATCCTACATTGTAACAAGTCTCGCGGCAGGGGGAAAAACCGCGAAAACACTGAGGTCACTAGCTAACAAGGTAGGGACAGTTTCAGGTAAGTATAAATGTATTACAGAACTAGCGGTCTCGGTAACATGTGAACAACTGTATTGCTCCAAAGATAACGTGAAAACAAAGTTAGTCATGAGAAAACATTTCAGTTTAAGCCATGGCACGTATGAATACGGTAGGGTAGCTAAACAGCTATTATTGTTTGACCTCAACATATCAGAAAAACTGAATACTTCACTCTCGACATGTATTTGACCTTTGAGTGAAAGTAAACATTTCTTACAATTACTATATAACTTACACTTTTAGCAGCTTCCGAGATTGGAAAATGATATACAATAACTTTGCGCCTGAATTTCTCAAGTCAATTTTCTTTCTCCCCAAACCGCGCCAGGAGGTTAAATATCCTGTTAATCACGTGACCAAGTGATGCCACTTCCGTGAATTATAAGAAACTCCCCCAAGTCCCGCCCGGGCCCCATTTGCTGTTTGAACTGTCTAGTGATGTAGGCATTTATTAGTTGTAGCCTCAAGCAGAGATCAGAAACCTTCCTTTGATAATGTCAACAAATATATTTTTTGGACTTTCAGTATTTGCGTATGACTTGAAAATAATCCCTTTATTATAGGCCATAAGCAGATCAGATAACATTTGTTTTTCTTTCTGCTGTCATTTTAATGTTGTTTTTGTAGTGTGACAAAGGTAGGCAATATAAAACAAATACATTTAGATTCATGCTTAAATAACATTTAATTATATTAAAAAAAACTGCAAATGTATATTAAATATCTACAGTTTAGTTATTAAACCAATACAAAAAATTGTTCTTCAAATTCAACCTCAGCTGATCGAAAAACGTATCATAACCATACAGTCTATGATCATAACTTGTAGACACACTGACGTGTTAGAGACGTACTAAGCAGGATTGTGGCCGTCAGTCGCGGGAAAATTGACAGAGATGCGTGCCCACTGCACAGGAAGTTGATATAGTTCGAGGAGGGGGGTGGGGGTGCTCGAAAATGTGGCATAAGCTCACTTGCGTCTTAGGGCTTGTTTACATTACAACACTATTTTGTGGTGTATACCTGCATATAGCCATTGGTCGAGAAGCAATCTTCTGAGGTAGCAGAAATAAATAAAATAATTCTGAGAAATTATGACTTTATGATTTCAGCACTTACATAAAAATAGCTACATTTTCATTAAGAGTGTGTTGAATTTTGATATCCACTGTATATATGATATATATTTCATTTCACAATAATAACAAAAAACTAAAAATGTAGAGTATGGTGTGTACATGACTAAAACTAAAGACTGACAGAACAAAATGTGAAAACCTAATTGGGGTGTAGAGATTTTATATGCACTATATATGCAAATCAATTATTTTCAAACATTATTGTTCAATCCATATAATATATGTTGTTTACAGACATTGTAATGTATTATTTCAAAGAAAAAACTATTGATATTTGACTTTTAACTGAATACTTACAATCTGACCAAAATGTCAGGATTCTATTCACTTTCTATTTCTCATTATGTAATGGCTTCTGTGCTGTAATCAGGTATTTTATATATTTTTTAAACATTTAAAATAGGTGAATATTTCAATGTTGACAACCACTGCTATGGTCAGAATGTTTGGATGATAAAGCAACAGACAGAGGGAGTAACACTATACTGTTTTATGGATTCTAATGATTGTCCTAATGTATCACCAACCATAAGACAAACAAAGCACCAAGGCTGCGATACAAAATTATTTTAAATTTTGAACTTAAGTCAACTACTGTCACTAAGGCAATGTCATGACATTTTATGACGATTCTTCAGGTGACTTTTAAGCAGTGGATTATTTCTAAAGCATCTGCTGCAGAAGATGCACCGATACGGCTTCTCTCCAGTGTGAGTGGACAAGTGTTGTGTTAGATTTCCTGGGGTGGCAAAGCAATGGCCACACACAGTGCACTTAAAAGGTCTCTCTCCTGTGTGAACCGCCATGTGCCTGGTCAGTTCCTCCTTGCGCTTAAAGCTTTTCGGACAGTGTTGGCAACCATGCGGTTTCTCACTCCGGTGAGTCCACATGTGCTGTTCCAGTTGCTCCTTCTGATTGAAATCTTCACCGCAGTCTTTACACCGATATGATTTCTGCCCTGTGTGAAACTTCATATGTGCTTTCAAATATCCATTACAAGTGAAACTTTCTCCACATTCTTTGCACCGAAAAGGTTTCTCCCCCGTGTGAAGCCTCATGTGCAACTTCATATATGCCTTAGTTTTGAAGCACTTCCCACATTCTTTGCATTGGTGCTGTTTCTCACCTGTGTGAGACACCATATGTATTCTCAAATTAGCATCACTAGGGAAGCATTTTGCACACACGTTACAAGTACGCGTTGCTTTAATGTGGGTGTGCAAGTGATCGGTCAGACTTGCAATGGACTCAAAGGCTTCTTCACATACACCACACATTTGAGTATGCTTTGTGTGCACATTTTTCACATGGTTAACTAAAGGGCCCATGTACACAAACGTGCTCCCACATAACTTGCAACAGTAAGGAGCCGAATTAGCGGCCGCCCTGCCTCCAGAACGGATACGAGAGCTTAGTTCTCTCTTTGTCCGTTTTCTGGGTGACTTCAGTGGCTCTGAACCTGAAGGTAGCCCCCCGGTCTCCACCTCACTGTCACTCCCACCGTTTTCACTCTGAGCTGCAGAGTAGCCCGGATATCCTTCTGAGAGGGACTGAGAGGCACTGGTTTCTTCTGATACTGTGCAGCATTCTCCTTCAGGCTCAGTTTTGATCTCATCTGGAATCTGGACGCAAGGCACGTCTACCTGTACAGCTTGTGAGTTCTGGATGGAGAAATCCCTGGGATTACGGTCACTTTCTTCACAAACTTTAAATGTAGAGTCTTTGGCATCAGACTTATGTCCTTCAAGCTGCTTTTCCTCCTGACTGGTCCCAAGTTCCTGTGTGGATGGTGGGTCATCACTAGCGTGGATCTCCATATGTGCTTTCAAGTATCCCTTGCAAATGAAACTTTCACCACATTTCATGCACCAAAATGGTGTCTCCCCTGTGTGACGCCTCATATGTAAATGCATATATCCCTTATTTTTGAAGCATTTTCCACATTCTTTGCATTGATACTGCTTTTCCCCTGTGTGAGATACCATGTGTGTTCTCATACTAGAATCACTAGGGAAGCATTTTCCACACACATTACATGTACGTGTTGCTTTAATGTGGGTTTGCAGGTGATCCGTCAAGCCTGCGATGGACTCAAAGACTCCCTCACATACACCACACCGGTATTCCGTTGTAAGCTTTGTGTGTACATTTTTCACATGGTTAACTAAAGGACCTATGTACACAAATGTGCTCCCGCACAACTTACAACAATAAGGAAAATCAGCATTTGTGGGCTCCCTGCCTCCAGCGCTGGTATGGGCCATTACTCCTTTCTTTATACATTTTCGGGGTGATTTCTGCAGCTTGGACCCTGGCGGTAGCTCTTCGCACTCCACCTCACTGTCACTTCCATTTTCATTCTGAGCTGCAGAGCCCAGATATCCTTCTGAGAGGGACTGCGAAGCCATGGTTTCTTCTGATATCGTGTAGCATTGTCCATCAGGCTCAGTTTTGATCTCTCCAGGAATGCGAATGCACAGTACATCCCCCTCTCTGCTGTCTGAAGTTTGGCTAGAGAAATTAATTTCAGTAGATGGGTAAGTAGGGTTACTGTCTCTGTCCTCATAGACAGTGAATATGGAGTCATTGGTATCAGACTCTAGCCCTTCAAATTGCTCTTCCTCCTGATTCGGGTAAAGTTCCTCTTGTTCATCTTTAATCTGTGCGTGCTCTGGGTCTTCTTGTCCCAGCTTCTGCTCACAGTGCTGCAGATCAAGTGGAACCTGCTGGGCTTCTAGAAAAAAGGGGGGAAGGGTTAATGTAATTTGTTTTAATATAAATATCAATAAAAAATGTTTTATCCTATTTTGTTATTGAACTGTGGTACTATCAATGCAAGCTATAAAATGACTGAATTTCAGTCTTCTAGCTAGCTACGACTATTTGCTAGCAAGCAAAGTAATAATTTTAATCTAAACGTTTCTAGTTTTTAATCTAAAGGTTTTTAATCTAAAGGTTTTTAATCTAAAGGTTTTTAATCTAATTTTTTATCTAAAAGTTAATCTAAAATTGAATCTAAAAGTTAACATTTCATTTAATGCAATTGCCTCTCAAGAAAATCTTGATATTCTTGTATACAATTCTCAACAGTTTGAAAACTCATACGATTGTTCCAAATCATGATTGAAAATCGAAAAATATATTTTGACAAGGAAATCATCAAGCCCTTGACCAATTTGGGGCCTGGGCAGAGTTCTTTTTTTGGAATATGTTTCTAGTTAGTCTGTTAACAATCTTTTAAAATAATATTCCAGTCCCTGTTCCAAGTCAGTGGTGGCTAGTTTCTAGTTAGTCTATTCTAAAATATTTCTGTCATTGCTCTTTACATCAATAGTGTAACTAACTTGCTCGCCACTTAAATCGATTGAACTTTGCACTAACCTGCTCTATGTAACGGTATCTGTGTGTTAACATCCAGCCGCCGTCGAAGACGTTCGTTCTCCTCCTTGGAACGGCAGATTTCTTCCTGGTACTCTATGATTGTTCTCTCTACTGCCCCAAATATCTCCACAGCCGCTGCGGTTAACCGTTCATTAAGATACACATTAAACAATGCCAATTTAGACATGTTGAAATGTGTGACGTTTTCTTTTGTATATTTGCTGGGTATTTCTCTCCACCAACAGGGAAATTAAATTAATTCCAGAAGATGCTGCGTCTATTATTCCCATTTATTTCCCACCAGCCTTTGCCGCTTCCGGTTTCAACGTGTGTTTCAGGAAGTTGTTTGTTTGACAGCTGAGACGGAAAAGGTAACTAGGATAGGGCTCAAACAAAAAAATAAATCCTCAGTCGTCTGGAAAAGCTTGCTGTACAATACGCAATGTCAAGGCAATCCAACCGAACCACAGACAGCAAAAAGATGGTAAGGAGTCGTGTTCTGCTTACACTGGGTAGGTGTACAGTATACAGGAACGGGCTCTTCATAATGCTAGCTAGCTAGCTTGCTAGCAAGAAATGAACGCCATTTATGACAGCTGGTTGTTAATCTTTAAAACCATCGTATTGTTGTGTTTAGAATAATGTTTTAATGGAGTTATACTACGTATCAATTCATTTCTAACATTAGAACAATGTGGATGTTAGTGAGAATTGAATAATGAATGACAACTGCTTGTACACTAGCTTGGCTAGGTAGTTAGCTACTATTTAATTACTAACAAGTTAGTAGTAGAGAGCCGCTCATTTCATTAACTGCAGCTTGTCTGCACTGAGTTACAGTAGCTTTCTACCACATTTACATTTCAATTATTTACACACGCCTTTCCCATTCGCTTAGCATTGCCTTTGTAGTTGCAGGAGAATTTTTTTGACTGCCTCAAGTCCAGCTCTCTTGGTGGTTTCATATTTGAAAACTAATTCTGTTTCACAACGATGGAGCCCACTGTGCTCCTAGGACTTTTTTTTTCTTTTAAATAACCCTACCCAGATGTATGCCTCGACGCAGTTCTTTTGGAGATTTACGGAGAGTTCCTTGGACTTCATGGCTTGGTTTTTGTTGTTACATTCATTGTGTAGTGTGGGACCTTATGTAGATAGGTGTCTGCCTTTGTAAATCAGGTCCAATCTATTAAAATTGGCAATTATGTCCAATCAAGTTCTAAAAACATCTTAAGGATGATCAAAGCACACACGATACATCTAAGCTCAACTTGATTGTTATGGTAAAGGGGCTTCAGAATAAGTTTTGAATTAATTGGCACACATTTCTGAAATGTGTTTTGCTTTGTCATTATGGGGTAATGTGTGTTTATTGATGGAAAAATATATTTTATCCATTATAAATTTTGTCCAAAACACAACAAAATGTGGAGAGTCTGAATACCTTACAAGAGCTCTATAGACTTCTATTAAAACTACAGAAATCTAATAACATGCAGTTTTTAATACACTGGTCTGGCTCTGTTTCCTTTTTTTTCTGTTATAATGTGATAATTTACCTACTTATGCAGAGAATGTAAAAGACTAACTATCCTTGTTTACCAAAATGTCATAAATTAACCACATTCATGTTTTTTGATCACTTTACAGATTGCAATTACTGCACATGTATGATTGAGTGAAAAGCCTTCTTTGAGATTTGGTATAGACTACTACGGTCAATTATCAAAATTCAAACAATGTTCTACTTAAAATAGAGACTACACTCCAACTTCAATTAAGTTACATTTGGAAATTACCATTACAAAGATATTTGTTGTTGCTCCAGTACCCCTATTATGTTTGGGCTACTTGTCCTTGGCCCAGGTCTACATTATGGCATCAGGCTGAATTCATAAATTATAGTGCTGCATAATGTTTGACTGCCTTTGAATCAGTGAAATGTGTCTGTCTGAACACCAGGGGGTGCTGGTAGCTAAGTTTTCTACCTCCCTTTTCTCCTGCTCTGTCTCTTCCTGTAGAACTCAGAGCTATTCACTCTGACGTACGGGGCTCTGGTAACCCAGCTGTGTAAGGACTATGAGAATGATGAGGAAGTCAACAAACAGCTGGATAAGATGTAAGTCTCTTCACTTCAAGGGACCAGGAAATAGATGAAGAACTTTGTGTGTGTGTGTTTCTGTTACATCTGCAGTACATGTATAGTGTCACTGAATGACACTATACATTCTATGTGTTAAATCCTTTAATAACACATAGAAGTGAGGGGTGTCTAACTGAAGGGTTTATAAATGAGGCAGTAATCACACATCATTTGGTCAGTTTAGGCTTCTTATAAAATGTCAAGGTTCTTTGCCTTTTAACAGTAATTTGGTGTTGTCTAGTATGATCAATGCTTTGTTTTTCTGGCTTAGATTTTTAAAGATATTTTAGAACAAGGCATAGTTTACAAGTTTGTCATGATTTTACTTTGGGAATGTGACCTTGCTAAGAGGCTGAATTATGGGTCTGGTTGGACATAAAGGTATTGTGCTCCAGGACATACGCTACACCAACCCTACAGCAGCCTATTCGCCCATGCTCTACCAGTTTTCCCACTGTGATGATCTCATCTGAATCTTTTTGCTCTCTCCAGCTTTGATGTCTGTATTCGTCTAAAGGCTTTACAGGAGGTGTAGATTCTTGTCTGTAAACTAGTTGTCAGTATTTTACACCATTCTTCTCTCATAACTATTCTCTCTGGTTGTTTCCAGGGGATACAATATCGGAGTGCGTCTCATTGAGGACTTTTTGGCGCGCTCCAGCGTTGGGAGGTGTCAGGACTTCAGAGAAACAGCCGATGTCATCGCTAAGGTAACGGGTATGTTCCAAGGCCAATCAGTGTGACTGTGGAACCCTCCCAGAAAGGAAAGAGGGGACACGGAGGGAGGGAAGAAGTGAAAGATAAGAGAGAGAGAGAGAGAGAGAAAGAAAGAGGGCAGAAAAGAGAGGTAGAGAGAGTGAGATTAAGATCTGGGAATGGGAGGGAAGGGAAGGGAATTGAGTGAATGAGTGAGTTGGAGAGTAAGGATGTCAGTGACTGGAATTTGAACTCCCAACCTGCTGTAGTCTGCATATTTTCTGAGCTTTCATCACTCCTCTACTGCTTTTCATTTATCTAAACACGCAGGTGGGAAGCATCCCAACTATGCCTTTACAAAGCCAGCTGGCCCCAGCATGTCTATCTGTCTGTCAGCCTGTCTGTCTGAGTCTGTCTGTTAGCCTGCCTGTCTGTCCGTGTGTGTCTGCCTGCTTGTCTTTTTGTCCGTTTCTCTGTGTTTGCTGTCTGTCGGCGTTCCCCACTGCTTATTGTCTTTGTAATGCAGTAGTCCAGGCTGCGCGGTCAACCTGAACCCATAGCAACACACAACCCCTCAGCCAAATACTTCATTTCACACTTTAGGAAAGACTAAACACAGTCTCTTTCTTGTGGCTGTGTGGTTTAGACAGTAGTCTGCTGTACCGCTACACCGGTGACGGTATGACCGGCAGACTTGGTACCAAACCACCGGAGACACAACATCTCTCACCTCGTGGTTGAGACGGCCTATTCATCCCGGCTCCGGCCGTTTAGAGCACTCTGACTGTTCTAGCTGTTGAGTTGTTTCCCAGCTGTTACCACACACTGTAGGCTTATGGGTTAGTTTACGACGGCAGTGCAGTGGAATAATGGGTCTGCATGATGACATGTTGTTCGTACTTGCTGAGATAATCAGCATCCTACTCTGCCCTGAACTCTTTTGTAGGCCCCTGTCTGATTTAGTTTCTTTCTGCACGGTGTTCAAGGTTTTTTATTTTTGTAACTTTGTTTGGTGGATTGTAAAACATGATATAGAGGGTGTCTGAGAGGGGAATACATTTCGTCAAAGTTCGATGCTTCTTTCTGTGTTTGGTTTGCAGGAGAATCAGACATGCAGTCGTTAGGTGTGAACAATTTATTGTCACCATAGTTAACCTGATGAAAGGGATAATTCAGGTTAGCTGTTCTTTCTTTACCTACCTGGCTTATTTTATATTAGAGTACCTTTGTCACTTTCCATGACACTGTCAGCACACATGTTGCAGAGAAACCACATGACACATTTATTATTATTATTATTATTATTATTATTATTTATGTCAGAAAAAGGTGTACAATAATACAATAACAGCAGTACAATAATCTAAAAACTCTGTGTTTGTATGATTGAGGAGAACTACATATTCCATTTCATAATGTCCTAGTCCAGATCTAACCCCCGTTGAGCCGTGGCGGCAGTTCATGCTCAAAACCCCACAAATGTCACAGGGGGAAAGCATTTCTGCAAGGAGGAATGGGATAAAACCACTCTTACAGGATGGTTAGGGTTCACACAGGGATATTGGGTAGGGCTGCATGATACATGCTGAGCATATCATCTTTCAGAAAGCCACAAGTGTTCAATGTCACCGCAATGCGACAACACTGGGGTCGCTTTTACAGAACCTCACTACCAAACCGCCTTCATGCAGTTTAAATATAGCCTAAATCCGCGTGTTCGGCGCTCAAAGACCATATAACTAATTATCTTGGCATGCATGAGTTCCTGGTTACGATTGCTTTTACCCTGGGCTAGTCCTTTCTCTCCATGGAAAAACATGTACGACTGTCCTTGTGGCTGTAACAGCAATGCTAACATCATTTTACGATTTCACATGCTGACCGCTAGGTGGCGTTTAAGATGTACCTGGGCATTACGCCGAGTGTGACCAACTGGAGCCCGGCTGGGGACGAGTTCTCCCTGATCTTGGAGAGCAACCCCCTGGTGGACTTTGTGGAGCTGCCCGACAACCACAGCACCCTAGTCTACTCCAACCTGCTGTGTGGAGTGCTCAGAGGAGCTCTAGAGATGGTGAGGAGCTGAGCCAGTCCATCCTGCGCCGCGTTGGCCTGGTTACTCATTTCGCATTGCCATCGTAACTGTATGTCAGCTGCTGGGGAGAATATGGTAATATCAGAACAAGCGCGGTTAGTCGGCACCCTACTGGGAAAGTGTCCTTTTCACTCGTCGTGTTTTATCACCTAGAGAACAGGGTTTTCTTTATTTCTGTTTGTGCTGTCCATTTAATTTCTAATGCCACCCTCTAACTCTCGCAGGTGCAGATGGCCGTGGATGTTAAGTTTGCTCAGGACAGCCTGAGAGGAGACAATGTTACAGAGATCCGCATGAAGTTCATCAAGAGAATTGAAGAGAACCTGCCGGCTGGGGACGAGTGAGAGACTGAGAGAGGGAGAAACAGCGTCCCTCTCCCTCTGCTTCCCTTCCTGCTCTCCATCCATCCTGGGTCTGAGGTCACCCAGGGGGTTGGGGGTGAGAGAGAGAGAATAGGAAATATTTCATTGAGAGTATATAACAGGGAGAGACCAAGAACCAAGAAAAGTGGGCGTGGTTGAAATGTAATCTTTGAGTCTTTTTTCCTTCAACTGCACTGATGTAAAGACAAAAGTTAGACAGGTGGGATGTAAATGTTTGCTATCACCTCTAGTGTTTTCAAATTAGTACAGATTAAGAAAAATAGACAAAAATACTTGTGGTGTTTGATTTGCATCCTTTGATTTATGGACTTCATGCTGAAATTTGATCCCTGACATTGGCTCTCTCATCCTTGACTTCTAACCTCTTAATCCCTGGCCTTTCTTCTCCTGGAATGAGCAACTCTTTGGACACCTCATCATTTTATATGTTCATTTTAAATACCAGGAGGATTTCCAAGAAAAACCTGCCAGTTATTCTAGATTATTTCCTAATGAAATTGGGCAGGGAATGCTATTGGGCCTTTAGAAATCAAATTTGTATTCAGTAATTTGCATTTGTTTCATATGGAACAATTGTAATAGGTTTCACTACCATGTCAAATTTGGTTTTCTGAAGTGTGTTGTGCATGTTATATTATGACGTGCAAAGTTTTGTTTTTATGTTGGGTTTGTCTTTTTTTTGATAACTAGAACATTATAAAGGTTGACGTTAGTCATTGTGTACAAGATCTTTGTTATGATAGACACTTTATGGCAATGTTTATTTAATTAGGCTGATATGTCATTAAAAAGGTCATCAGATTGACATATCCAGTAGTTACTGGTAAGTTACTAACACTCTCCAAAAATATTTGTTTACGTTTATTTTGTGTAAAGGCTTGCATTTTAGCCAAGCTACTTATGGTAGCTAGCCATTTAGCTAATGATAGTAAAAGTACTGACATTATTACCTAGTACTATGAAGATGAGCTTATCTTATCTGACTGCAGTGCTAATATCTGGGTGAAGAGCAAGATGTTTTTTGGGGGTTTACTTTCCACTCCAGGATTTGTGTTTTGTGAAGACTTCAAGCCTAAAGTGGTATGATGGTGTTTTGAGGCGCCATACTGTAAAAAGCTGGAATCTTTGCCCAAAGTCAACATTTAACAGAAGAGACAAACGGCCACTGGTTGCGTCTATGTTATCATTTAATAACCAATGTGTAAACAGAAAGCTGTCTTCAGAGAACGTGTGGCCGTGTACAAACTGTCTTCAGAGAATACGTTGGAGGCGTCTGGCAGTGTCTGAGAGGGTGTAGTAGAACCGGCGTGCCTCATTAACCTAGAGCAGGTCTCGCACACACTCACCCTTCCCCTGTGGCCAGTTGTCTGGGACACCCGGTACACTGGGAGGCTGTTATTTCTGTGGAGCCGCTCCAGTCAAACAATACCACAGAACTAATGCTTCTGATGTTTGTTCAGGCTTACATGCTACATAATCAGGACCTGCTGGCGGATGTGTGTGTCTGACTGCCATAGGAACAGACTTTTTAACAGGGTGGAGTACGAGTGGTATGTGTGCTTGGAAGGCGCCAGCAGGGCAAGTTGTCGTTAAAAACCTCTGGTTCTTCAACCAGAGGCCCATTCTGACCGTAACACCTGTGAATGGGCTGATGTCATCCAGGAGTCGCCGACACCGCGCAGCTCACCTCGTCAATTGCGGGAGAGCTGACAGGGCTGTCCGTTCGCAAATGCGCAAGCGCATACACGCGTTGTGTTTATTGTTTCATGGCTCTCGTGAGTTGAGATTGTCAGTCGCTTGCATTACAGGCTGTAACCACCAGAGGGCACTGTGGCCATGGTGTTCCCATACTGTTAGACACTTCCTCACTCCCCAAGAAATTCCTTCTTCAGGGTGCTTTCTCATTTGAGAAGTTTCTCCTTGGACATCTTAAATACATTTTTATTAACCCCTTTGTTAGTAATAGGTTATAAGGGGTGGTGTGTTGGATCCAAGATCTTTTCTTAAGGGCACCAGTGCTCAGATATTTTTAATGGTCTGGCATTGAAAGATCGGAATGTATTTTGCATATTTTGGTCAATTGGCGAGATGACAGATAAGCCGATAAATATTTAACGACATTTCGATTTGGTTTAAAACGAGGCTGACACTCGTATGAGTTCTCCATTCATTCCACCCTCCAGGGATGGGCCGTCCATTCATTACTTACATTAGAAATCCCATATCCGATCTTCCACCTTGCGTAAGAGATATCTGAAGAGATAAATGATGGAAAGTAGACAGTGAGGTCTGTTGGTGTGAAATAAGCCACTTCCCCCCCCGAAGAGTTTTCACTCCAGTTTACAGCCATATATATATATATATATATATACACTATTAGGATTATTAGGAACACCTGTTCAATTTCTCATGAATGCAATTATCTAATCAACCAATCACATGGCAGTTGCTTCAATGCATTTAGGGGTGTGGTCCTGGTCAAGAAAATCTCCTGAACTCCAAACTGAATGTCAGAATGGGAAAGAAAGGTGATTTAAGCAATTTTGAGCGTGGCATGGTTGTTGGTGCCAGACGGGCCGGTCTGAGTATTTCACAATCTGCTCAGTTACTGGGATTTTCACACACAACCATTTCTAGAGTTTCCAAAGAATGGTGTGAAAAGGGAAAAACATCCAGTATGCGGCAGTCCTGTGGGCGAAAATGTCTTGTTGATGCTAGAGGTCAGAGGAGAATGGGCCGACTGATTCAAGCTGATAAAAGAGCAAATTTGACTGAAATAACCACTCGTTACAACCGAGGTTTGCAGCAAAGCATTTGTGAAGCCACAACACGCACAACCTTGAGGCGGATGGGCTACAACAGCAGAAGACCCCACCGGGTACCACTCATCTCCACTACAAATAGGGAAAAGAGGCTACAATTTGCACGAGCTCACCAAAATTGGACAGTTGAAGACTGGAAGAATGTTGCCTGGTCTGATGAGTCTCGATTTCTGTTGAGACATTCAGATGGTAGAGTCAGAATTTGGCATAAACAGAATGAGAACATGGATCCATCATGCCTTGTTACCACTGTGCAGGCTGGTGGTGGTGGTGTAATGGTGTGGGGGATGTTTTCTTGGCACACTTTAGGCACCTTATTGCTAATTGAGAATCGTTTAAATGCCACGGCCTACCTGAGCATTGTTTCTGACCATGTCCATCTCTTTATGACCACCATGTACCCATCCTCTGATGGCTACTTCCAGCAGGATAATGCACCAGATCTCAACCCAATAGAGCATCTTTGGGATGTGGTGGAACAGGAGCTTCATGCCATGGATGTGCATCCCACAATTCTCCATCAACTGCAAGATGCTATCCTATCAATATAGGCCAACATTTCTAAAGAATGCTTTCAGCACCTTGTTGAATCAATGCCATGTAGAATTAAGGCAGTTCTGAAGGCGAAAGGGGGTCAAACACAGTATTAGTATGGTGTTCCTAATAATCCTTTAGGTGAGTGTATATGCTGTAGACCTTTAATGTGTATATTGGATGGTGAGCAGGGAGGAAATGGTTTTATGCAGACGTTCCATGTAAATCATCTGGCAGAATTAGAGACATGTATCAGGGATTTACAGCTGGGATAATGTGGACTGTTGCTGTGAGGAAACCTGTATCACTCTTCCATATGCTCCCAGGAATTTTACAACGCGTTCACACACACATTTCTGCCCTGGCTTCATGACTCAACCGCCGATCGGATGCGTTTCATTGCTTTATTTGTTTTGTATTGTTAGGTGTTTTATGCCCTGTGTAAGAACCGCTTATCTGGGTTGGATGTATCTCTGTCGGTCTCATGCTTGTTAAACAGCGCAGAGAAACCCCTGCAGCCGGGTGGGAGAGCCTCCATGTCATTCATATCCCAGACACACAATTTGTTCAGTGCCATGGTCACACTTCATTTTTTGTGTGGCTCCCTATAATATTCAAGGAACTTTGTTATGACAGCTCCGGCAAGCAAGTAGCAAATGTTGCGGACCTGAGACGATGCACTGTAATCATTTTGAAGCAGGCCAAACACTTCCATATGTAACATATGGCAAACAAATTAAGAGTAGCACACTGTGACAGAAAAGACCTAGCTAGGGCATGGATGGCCCTGAGCTGACCTGTTTGCTTTCCAAGTACCCCATTGTTCCTACATAATCAACTCTGCATCTACTCCAGTATATCAAACCAACCCTGCCTTTCCTGTTCTATTCCACTTTATTTCTTTCTTTTCTAATTAATCTCTCTTCTCCATTCCTTTTTCTGCACAGCCTTCTCTCTTTCACCTTCTGTGAAGCGTCTCTAAAAAGAGCAAGGAGGGTCAAATAAGAACATTTGACAACAATGCTAGGAAGTCTTCTCACCATTTTGATGTTTTGCTGAATTTCTGGGCCGTGTTTCATGTCTGGATAGTAGCGAGGTGGAGGATGACAGGCATTTGAATGGTATTCTGGGCAATACTCTGTGTATTGAAGGAGAGGATGCACTAAGAACTACAACAGCTGTTTTTTTTTTTGTAAGAAATTCCCAAACCGGATTCTCGAGGAGACTTCTTCTTGCTGAGAAGTGAAGAGAGAAGAAAAGGGCATGTCTTATGTCATTGCCTGATTTTGGGAGATACAGTCCACTTGGGAGTGTTCTGCAGGTGTGATAGTATATAGTTAGAATCTTGACTGGTAATACGGAAGTTTGGCTAACGGCCAGATGGCCTTGTCCCCTTCTAGCCCCATGGGCCAAACAAAATGAATGGTTGGCTCAGAACTATCATTAGTTGGCCAATAACTTGGCCTCAAAGAAAAACATGGGCCAGTGCCCAGGCCCAGTCCCAGTCTGACCCTGTATGTAATATGATTTGAAAGGTTTGACCCCTGTACACTACTTCCTTGCATATAAACATCCAACATAACTTTGCACAATGAGTTGCTCATCTAAACCATATGGAGCAAAATTCACACCTTACAAACTTAGATGAAGTCTAGAATTTTGGTATGTTCTGTTAGAAGTGAATAATTGATTCTCCCTATAGCTAATAATTCATATAGTTCTGAATAAAGGCTTTTACATGGCAAAAAAAAAAATCATGATATTTTTGTGTTTCACAGTTTTTTTTCTCCAGTCTTTTACTCTCATACTATTTCTTGTATATGCTTCTTGATCAGTATATCGTTGGATATATGGTTTGGAACTATGAACATGAATCTTTTATAAACTTTAAAACATATATACAGCACCTTTTTCTTTCCTTTCCAAAAAAGTCAAAAAGGTAAGTTTTGAGTGAGGATCAGAAGGATTAAAATTAAGAGACCACTGCAAATTGAACACTTCTGTTCCTCACTCAAAACATTCCTTTTCAACTTTTTTAGAAAGGAAAGAAAAAGGTGCAGTTGTCTCTTAATTTTTTGCGGAGCTACATATATATAGCTCCGCAAAAAATTAAGAGACCATATATATATATATATATAAACAGTGGGGAGAACAAGTATTTGATACACTGCCGATTTTGCAGGTTTTCCTACTTACAAACCATGTAGAATCCAGAAAATCACATTGTATGATTTTTTTTAATAATTAATTTGCATTATATTGCATGACATAAGTATTTGATCACCTACCAACCAGTAAGAATTCTGGCTCTCACAGACCTGTTAGTTTTTCTTTAAGAGGCCCTCCGGTTTTCCACTCATTACCTGTATTAACTGCACCTGTTTGAACTCATTACCTGTATAAAAGACACCTGTCCACACACTCAATCAAACATACTCCAACCTCTCCACTATGGCCAAGACCAGAGAGCTGTGTAAGGACATCAGGCATAAAATTGTAGACCTGTACAAGGCTGGGAGGGGCTACAGGACAATAGGCAAGCAGCTTGGTGAGAAGGCAACAACTGTTGGCACAATTATTAGAAAATGGAAGAAGTTCAAGATGACGGTCAATCTCCCTCGGTCTGGGGCTCCATGCAAGATCTCACCTCTTGGGGCATCAATGATCATGAGGAAGGTGAGGGATCAACCCAGAACTACATAGTAGGACCTGGTCAATGACCTGAAGAGAGCTGGGACCACAGTCTCAAAGAAAACCATTAGTAACACACTACGCCATCATGGATTAAAATCCTGCAGCGCACGCAAGGTCCCCCCTGCTCAAGCCATCGCATGTCCAGGCCTGTCTGAAGTTTGCCAATGGGAGCATGTGGTCTGATGAGTCAAAAATAGAGCTTTTTGGGTCTAAACTCCACTCACCATGTTTGGAGGAAGAAGAAGGATGAGTATAACCCTAAGAACACCATCCTAACCGTGAAGCATGGAGGTGGAAACATCATTCTTTGGGGATGCTTTTCTGCAAAGGGGACAGGATGACTGCACCGTATTGAGGGGAGGATGGATGGGGCCATGTATCGCGAGATCTTTGCCAACAACCTCCTTCCTTCAGTATCAGCATTGAAGATGGGTCGTGGCTGGGTCTTCCAGCATGACAACGACCCGCAACACACAGCCAGGGCAACTAAGGAGTGGCTCCGTAAGAAGCATCTCAAGGTCCTGGAGTGGCCTAGCCAGTCTCTAGACCTGAACCCAATATAAAATCTTTGGAGGGAGCTGAAAGTCCTTATTGCCCAGCGACAGCCCCGAAACCTGACGGATCTGGAGAAGGTCTGTATGGAGGAGTGGGCCAAAATCCCTGCTGCAGTGTGTGCAAACCTAGTCAAGAACTACAGGAAACGTATGATCTCTGTAATTACTTAAATCCTACAACGTGATTTTCTGGATTTTTAAGATTCCGTCACTCACAGTTGAAGAGTACCTATGATAAAAATTACATACTTCTACATACTTTGTAAGTGGGAAAACCTGCAAAATCGGCAGTGTATGAAATACTTGTTCTCCACACTGTGTATATATTATAGCTTGCTCGGTTTACCATCCTCGTGTTTGGAAAGGAGCTGTCTGGCCAAGTATGTACAATATCTGGCTTCTTGTTTTGTTTAGAATTATTGAAAGATAACGAAAAACCTTTTATTTTGGTAAATAGTGATATATTGGCTAGTTAAGAGTTCTTGGAGCAAATTGACCCTCTGAAGGCACTTTAAGAATTGCGTATATTTAGCTTTATATGTTCTTTCTACAGAAGTCTGAATTCTTCCATCTGTATTGCATTTTGAGAGATAAATCATGAATCTGACAAGGTAGAACTTTGTTTTAAAAACTTTAGTTAGGTTGACGCAGATTTTGTTTGCAATTACTACCCAACTGAGCTAAATGTTCTGAATGGATTAATCTGTTGATGGATGTTAAGTGAATAACAATGTTAATGCTCACAAAAAGTAGGCAATGAATGTGTGTGATGTTATCTGTGTTCATGCTAATCAGTGTTGGCCACAGACTGATACTGACCCAGTCTAAAGCCACAAGCTTTGAAGTCAGAGGGACTTAATATTTTGTCTGAAGTCCTGCATGATGTTTGAAAATACTGTAAATTGTTTTAAAATGAATTATTACTAAAACTGTCTATTCATACATGTAATTATGTGATAGGTTGCCATTAAATTGCAGATTTTAGATTTTCAGATTCAAGAATAAACAATGCCAAGTTCTTAGATTAAAAATGATCGCAAACTGTCAGGCAATACCTTTCTGAGGTTAGATAAGGAGTGAGCTCCAGGCCATCTATGATTTGGCTAGAGCTGCAGAGAAGTCAACACATCTGATACTTTGTTTATATTTTACTTCATTCTCTTTCTTCCTAGCTTTTTGGATGCTTGTTGCTAAGCTGCCATCCCTCTGGTTCCAATTTCCTCCTGATCTTTTGTTGTTCCTCTCTCAACCAAACTATGAAAAAAAGAGATGTTTCCTTTTGATGATGAAGATGGTGATGACGATGAAGAGAACCATTCAGGTTTTACTCATTCTATCCTAAGCCTACTTCTCCCTTGTTTTCTCTCTTCATCTATACACGTGCATATTCCTGTCTCCCTCCTCTCTCTCTTTCTTTGTCTTCCTTTCCTCTCTCCCCTGACCTGTACACTGATCTAAGTGGAGTTTATGTAATGTAGGCATAACTTTCCAACTTGGAACAGATTGCATTAAAACAATGCAGGAAAGAAGGTAAAAAGTGTCATGTTTAATTCTACATCCGTTGGCCCTCTGGCGAACGTATGGTGCCTCACCTTAGAGATCCTTCCAGGGTCTTGCCTCAAAAACGCTTGTAAAGCGCTGGCGCACGGCCAACCGAGAAGACAGAGCCGCTGCGCACCCACTTTCCAAAACAGGGATGCACATATGTTTCAGTCTTCATGTTTTGTACCAGAACAATATCACAATCCATATCACAATCCATATCACAATCGGTTTCTCCATTGTCATTGCATCCCCGCATTTCTCAATTTTCACTTGTTTTTAAGGCAGTCGGCACAAAAACTAGATACTGCGCATCTGAGCCTTTCCTCAACAATGTAATATTGACCAGATTTCATTTTGCAGTGCACCCCCTCTTTCCTCAAGATGAATAGATTTGACCACTTAAGTGCTACACTTTGCTACACGTGGCAAAAATGCTTTGATTCCGTTCAGATGGAAAACGCTATGGCCAAAGAGTTTTAAAAGTAAAGCAAGAACCCAAAAGCTGTCGTTTCCAATGGGAGGCAGGTGAGGTCGAGTAGGCAGAACCTAAGAAAGGCAGGTGGGTAGAGCCAAGTTCCAGCTTGTGAGATCCTGCTGGGCAGTTCTGGTGCACTCAAGCATGTTTCTTCACTGTGAAGTGCACATGTGGAATAACTAAATTCACACTTCTTCTAAACAAAGCAGTTTTTTTTTTTTTTTTTTACTTTGGCAAAGGGTTAAGTCTACAACATAACAGTTTGCATTGCAGGGAACAGAGAACTGCATCTACAACAGTTGTTTCTTTGGTGAGATAATCTACACAATCCTGTGAATAGGTTTCCTCTGGCTTGAGGAGTGGTCGGGTGGAAATTATGTCCTGATGCTTCAGATTTCTCCATTAGTCTACCTTGCTCAATATCCGTTAATGCTATAGCTACACAGCATGTTTTTATTTTATTTTATGAAAAGGCACCAACATAGGACAGTTCAATGACATTGTTTCCTTTTTAAAATGTGCCAATTTCTGAAGAATACCTAGATACGTTTGTTGAATATTAAGAGGAAAACATGTATTGAGGTGCAAAAATATCTACATTCTCTGGAGAGAGGAGAGAAAGAGAGAGTGAGAGAAAAGGAGGGTGGAGGAGAGGGACTGCCAGTGCACAAGGCTGCCTGGAGGCTGGAGCCCAGCTGGACAGGATGGAACGCCACCGTACACGTCTGCCAAGCATGGACCAACACACGGTTCAGACCCAGTGTGACTAACACCAGATCGACGTCTGCATTAGATATTTGTCCAGGTGGGGAGAACATCTATGCATGAAAATGTATCAGTGACGGCAATGGTGAGCTGCGCGGCATGTACATTCGCTGGTTGTATGGCCAGAGTGTTGTGGACAGGAATGGTGAAAAGCTGGCTAAGTCGCCACCTTCTGGATTTAAGGGTTTTGAATTCGTATCCATTGAGAGACTAATCCGAGGTCTTTCTAAAATCACTTCTGATGTTAAACTATTTATGTTTGATGTTGGGAAAGTCCATATTTTTTAAACACTAAAGAATCTGCTAGAAACCATAATTACAACAGTTACAGTCAGGGGATTCTAAAGTGTTTCTTTATGATGCACACAAGCTTTTACAGGAGCCGTTTGAAGGTAGGCATGTCTTGTTGTTTTCCATTACCTTGCCCAGGTAATGTAATGCTTTGTCATGGTGTTTTTTGTTTTCCCGCCCTAACCATAACACAAATATTAATAAATGTATTATGGTATATATTAGATATGCGTGGCTATGTCTGGCACCCATTGAAGTTAAAGCTAAGCTCCGCCCCTGATCAGTGATATTTGTTTCACATGTCATTTTCCAGAAAGAGCAAGGGAATAGGATTTGCATGCTAAAAAATACTCTACTACTTAAGAACGTGTATCGTAGGACTAGTGAGAATTGACATTTTTAGATGAATAGATGAATATAGAGGAGGGTCCATACCGATTGTACCGCAAAATTCAAATTAGCTCATTCTAGAAGGTGTTGAGGAAATGTTGTATTTTTGACATTAGTTGTGGGTTAAGTAGATGAGCTATGGTGAAATTCCTCTTTAAAGTAGCCATTCAGAATAAATGCCTAAACCTAACCATTTCCCTCAATACGTAATCCTAATACTAACCTTAAACCTCAACTTAATGTCTAATCATAACCCTAACTTTTTTGAGTGTTTACCTCACCTGTAGATGTCTGCATTCTCTCACCCCTGGAGAAACGTTGAATGGTGATATGAGACTGGTGTTTCTGTGTGCTTGTTCTCAGTGTTATGACGTGTGTGTGTGTGTGTGTGTGTGCCTGCTGAGCTATACGTGTTCCAGTATGTGTGCACATTTGCAAGCCTCCTGTCATCCAGACACATATGCACTATAAGGTAAGCATTGTTCTCAAAACCCTCTCACCGCTGTATGGTTCTGCACACAGGACAAACTGTGTGTGTTACATAAGTGTTTGAGTGCTTGCGAGTGTGTAAGCGTGCTTTTCCTGTATTTATCTACGTCCACATACATGTACATATGTGTGTGACTATTTTATGTGCTTCTTGTACTAGCATTCAAAATAGGTATAGGTGATGAAAGCCCTCACCAACGACTTCATAAAGCATTTGGCCTTTTTCTCATTAACCAGCCTGGTTGGGCCAGCAGCTTCTCAGGTACAAATCTGACCCAGACTGAACACTCATCTAATATCCCAGGTTTGAGAAGAGGGCGCAGGTACAAAAGAAAGTGATGGATTTATTTTTTGAAAGTGAGTGAGAGAGAGAAAGAGAGGGGATATTCATTTAAAAGAAAGAGAGTGAAAGAGAAAGATCTTAAATTGAAAGATAGGGGGAGCGAAGGTGAGAGAAAAGGACAACGAATTGAATTGTATGCAATAGAGAGGAAGAGATCGATAGCGAGGGAAAGAGACAAAGACAACGACCAGACAGAGTAGAACAGGACAGAACAGAATAGAACAGGACAGAACAGGACAGAGCGGAACCAAACAGACGGAGCAGGCCTGGTTCCATGGATCAGGTGACAGCCCAAGCCTGCTTGGCGTATAATTGGACGGTGACCAGGCCTCTCGTGCCGAGGGTCGCCTTGTCTGGACCTCCAACTGTCGTCACTCACACAAATACGTCTGGGCTTTATTGGCAGAGGGAGGACAGTCATATGGTTTTAGTAATGGCTCGTAGCCCACACTCATTCTACTGTCTCTCTCCTTCCTTCTCCCTCTCTTTCTTCCTTTTTTCTGTTTCAGAAGTGTGGCTCAAGTCTTTGGGATAAAGACCTTTTGTTTACATAGAACCCATACAGGACAACTACAGTACGGTATATATGCAGAGAGAATAAAGAAGTGTTTGTCTGTCTGTATTCATGATTCAGTCCTGGTAACTGTTACCCATCATGGACCAGGAAGAACCATGATGGACGTAAAAGCCAATGAAGCTGAAAGACTGTGGTCCGAAGACTGTGACCTGCCATGCATTCAGAACCAATCACCAGGGAATATTCAAAAACACATTGATTGTCCTATCATAATGAGGACCAGAAAACTTAATTTCCTGTCACCTAATCCTAAACCCAACCCTAAACAAACCAGGAAGACAACGGCTGCCTTGTCCCCTTGTCACCAGGCCCCCCAGGGCAGTCAGAGTGGTGGTGACATCATGTTCTGGCCAGGTAATGGAGTGCTTTGTCATGGTGTGTTTTGTTTTCCCGCCCTAACCATATTAGAAATCTTACAAATGCTGGGAAAACATGCATGCCAATGGGGCAACTGTTCACTGTTAACTGAAAATGAAGTGGTGGTGAGTAAAGAAATGGAATGGAATAATGACCAGGGAAAACATGCTCCGAACACAGTGAGAAATCTTGGCAAAGCGTAAGTGGGGAATTATAAAAAGCCCCCGTCAATCAACTTGTTAGCCACCCTCTCCATGGCCAGACCCCCTTCACCATCACGCCTTCATGACCCCTGACCCCCCCATCCACACACATACACACACACAGACACACATGTACAGACACACACACACACACCTTGACTCACAGTTAGGGGGTTACCCATAAACCCATATGTTGACGGACAAATGAGGTGGAGGTACCAGGAAAGACCAGGAAAGAGTAGCAGAGTTAAACAGGTAATAGAAGCATGCAATGAGCCCTGTTTAATCATCATTATCTAATTAAAGAGAGATTGAAAGAAAGAAAGATTGTGTGTCAGAGAGAAAGAGAGAGAGAGGATGATGATGATTGGAGGTTAATGATGTGTAAAGGGTATAAGCTCGTGTTTCTGAAGACAGGAGTGGAGTGTGTTGTGTGACCAGAAATGACACCTCTGTCATACCACCACTCAGACCAATCAGCCTTGAGCCCCAGAGGCCGATCAGACATTCACCACACCCCACAGGAGAGCACAACGGAGACACGCATACGTGTGCGCACGCACACAAGTTCCTTTCACCTTTCAGGGAACGATGATGTCACTTCCTAAGTGGTGTGGAAATTGGTTGCAGTCACAAAAGACAGTGCTCGCCTCTTTGAGTATGTTTGTGCAACTAGGGTGTGTAGTGATTCGAAAATATATGTATGTTTTTAGCTTAACCTCAAACCCCACCCTTGTCTGTCTGTCGCCCAATGTCCCACAGAGCTCTCGTTAGACGATCTGAAGAGAGCGGGGTCATTATAATATTCTCAAAGCCAAATCAGAAATGAGTTAGATCAACACACACACACACACACACACACAAACACAAACCCACAGAGACCATTAAATTTACACACAATAAAAAAAAATAAAAAAAGGTATTGTGTTTGTAGAGAAATACCTGAATGTCCCTTTATTCTCTTTCTTGTGGATAACCTGAATTCCACATGAAGCTTTAGGGTTCTGATATACAGATGAAAGATGAAACAATTCCATTGAATCCATTTCAGTCACTACAAGCAGTTTCAACCCACCGAACAGGCCATTACCCAGAATGCATTTGACAGGTCATTACAAATGGTCCCACACATACACAAGTGGGAAATAACTACAGTCAAAAGACAGACTACGGAAGAGTCAAATGAAATGAAAGCAATCAATTCAGTGACGATGGGAAATGGACTGTCAGAACCGAGTAGGGCAGGGTGTGGCTAATTGGACAGGCTGTTGCTGAGACACACAGTCAATCACACCCAAGTACACATTGATGACAAACACTAACATAATGAAGGACAATGCAAGGCAGACCAATATAGTTTCTTCTTCATTTTCTCTTCGCTGAGGGATTGGAACAACCAGTGTAATTCAAATGGTAGTGCAGTGGTAGGTAAGTGACTCTTAAATGCCAAATCCCTTTTTGGAAAGTGTAAGCAATGTACGCTCTCCATTAATAAAAGTACATAATTCTTGTATGTCCAATCTGAACACCCTTCAGCATAAAGCATAAGCAGATAGGATATATATAAGTAGGGTGGCAATGGCGACACGTTCACACATAATGGTAGCTCTCACTGATCTTCTAACCAGAAGCCCTTGCTCTAAAACAGGAGCCAATTAGAATATAGGTATGGATTGTTCACATCCCAGTCCTACCATAGCCAGTTAGGACCCATGAGAGAAGACAGAGACATTATAGAGCTAGCAGAAAAAAACAAGAGGAAGTCTTGGTGCATGAAAAGCCGTATTTCCTCAGCTCATATTCAACTGACAGACGGCCACACAGCCAGATGCAGCCTCCCATTAGCCTCCTTTTCCTGTATGACCTCATCTCAGGTCTACAGCGGCACAGCTTTCCCACCTCCATCCTGGAGCTCCGGGACCGGAAATGACAGAGGGGAAACATTCTGACCAACCCAGTATCCTGAGAACAGAAGGCCGTCTCAACATGGCCTCTTGTGTTTGTTTGAATGTGAAACCATTGTGACTAGTTTTAGGTTTAGGGTAGGTTTTATTGGTTAGGTTTAGCGTACGTTTAGATGTTAGGGTTCAGTTAAGTTTTGGCGTAAATGTTAGGTTATCAATGCACTATGGCAAAATGTGTAGGGACATGAGAATGCTCATTCACCTTAAGCTCTGGAGTTGCTTTTACCAAGTGATTCATTGGACTCTCCTGCTGTCCCCGGTCTGAAAGTGGAGATTTGAGTGGCCCATTATTATATTTGATATGCTTCTGAGAAACTGTTACTCAGTCAGACTATCACTGATAAGTGTTACGGTCCTTTCCGTGGCTGAATGATTCCTTGCGTCAACCAATCACTGAGACCGTATCAAAATAGCAATATTGCCTTATGGTTTACTGCTGTACTACCACTGCTGCTTGTCTTCTGATCACTTTACCTTGGCGGCAGGGAGGACAGCATTCGACCCACAGCTTCCACTTGAAGAGATAGGTTGACCAATGCTTTCCCACTTAGCCACTTTCTGTACGTGTTGGTGGTGAGATGTTTGTCCCACTGGTCTCTGAGCAAATTTGCTGGATACACTTTTAACGCAACTCAATCATACTATAAAAATAAAAAATTTAAAAACATACTCAAACACCCATGTCACTTTAATAAGCGATTTCTATTGGTTGTTAAGGTTTTTAACATCTTTTTAAATAAAAAGGCACCATGGATTGCATAACCTATAGACCACTTCCTGGGTAAGGAACCTTCTTGTGGAAATCCAGCTAGGAACTGTTTCTGATTTCACAGATTGAGCATCAGCCACAAAAACCTTTGCTTAAACATATCTGGGATAGAAACACAAAACTGATCTCAGAACTGCATCTAGCATTAACTTGGTCCCTGGTGTAGCTTTATCTAGAGGCAGCTTTGTGTGCATCCCAAATGGCACCTTATTACTTATTTAGTTCACTACCAGAGCTCAATGGGTGAAAAGTGAAGTAGGGAACAAAATAGGGAGTGGTGCCATTTGGGACGCACAATTGTTTCACTCAGTAAGCTGCTATCATCTCTCTGTAATCTGGGGAGTAATTGTCATACAGCCCAACAGAGCAAATATAAGGTTAGCGGTCTGAGAAAATTGGCTTCCATTAGTCCATTAAACAACAAATTCCAGCATAGCAGGGGAACAATGGTCAATCACCTCCCCACCATTGTGAGCCTCTCTGGGGCTGAAATGTGAGAAGAAGACCCTGCTGGGAAATGTGATTCTGAAGGTCAGAGAAAGGATTGGAAGGGAAAAAGATGGCTGGTGGAGACATTGGGGCAAGAGAAACCTACTGGCATCTCCTGAAAGCGTAACATAACGGGGGTTTATTGCTGTATCAAAAATTAATCCTGACTCAAATATAATTAGGTGCGGGTGCGGGTCCTGGTGTTCAGACTTAGAACTTTTTGACCACAAAAAAGTCTGTCACTATTTGGTCATGCCAAAATAGACTCAAAACCAACACTTTCTAACAACACCTGCACGCTTTAAGACAGACATGTTGAGCATGAACTTTCCCCTCCTTTACTCTAACAAACTCAAGAGCGGGAGGAGGAGGACAGATGAGGATAGTGTGTTTGTGTCTGTGTGAGAGAGCGAGTGATAGGAAGATAAATAGGACGGAGGGATTCTCATCTGCGATGGCAGTGTTTACCCTCTGTACTCTGTTTAGATGTAGGGTGATAGGCGTTACGGTGTATAAATTTGCCTGGCCAGACCGTTTCACCATACAATGGAAAGAGTACTGAGAGAATGGGGAATGAGGTGTATGTGTGTGTGTGTGTGTGTGTGTGTGTGTGTGTGTGTAACCCTAATTGCGGAGAAACCACAGGAAAACCCTGGATGCGTTCGTTCATTCCAGGACCGCCTTTGGCAGACGAACCTTCTCCTTTAACTATGGATCTCTAGTTCTCTTTTCCAACCTACTGTGGCCTCTCTCTCTCCACCATTTTCCCTCTCTCCATCCCTGTCTCTCTCCCTTCTTCCTCCCTCTCTCTATCTCTTGTTCTCCCCATCTCTCCCCCATCTACTTATGTCTCCCTCCCTCCCTTTGCTTATTTCTCCTTCTCTCTCCCTCTCCACCCTCCCCTCTTCCCCCTTTTCCTCCACTCTCTCGTCTGCCATGTCTGAACATCTTCCCGAGTCCCTCCCTCTCCATCCATCCCTCCCTCTCTCTTTCCCTCTTTCCCTCTCTCTTTCCCTCCGTCTCTCTCCCTCAGTTTGTTAACAGACTCAGCCCAAGTCATCTTCCCCAGTACACCTCTGACTATTATTTCAATTGAAATGGAGCGCGAGGGAAAGGGGGAAGGAGGGATTGGGCGAAAGAGGGGTTGAATGTAAAACAGACCAGGAGGTCAGCGAGAGACGTTTCTTTCTTTCACACCATGTGTTACTGTAAGATATTCATTTCCTTTTGGTTCCTCTACATCCCTCCCACCCTGTAGTTTTCTCTTGCCATCAGTATCAGTGAACTGAGGAAAGTATTTCAGGTCAGAGCACGGCCTACAGTATCCTTTATCCATCTTGGATCCATCCTTTCGAATCTCTTTCCTAACATCTAAGGCCGCATTTACACCGGCAGGCCAACTGATATTTTTTTCGTTAGTCAGATTTCTCCATATCGCTACGCTCTGAAACTATATGTTTCCACTGAACCTTTTTCGACATATTTTGAGTTATCTTTTCTGCAGTGTTATGGATGTTGCGAAGACTGGCTTGAAGACATGAGTGTTTAATTCAAAGGACAGTGGCCGGTGCTAACAACCTTAACCCTTAATATTTTTCAGCTGGTTAATTAAGTTCACCACTGTTTTGTCCAATTGTAGGGCCAATGCGCTGATGTGAATGCTTAAAAGACCAATTCATTAAATAAATATCAGGGATCACGTATGCTTCCTGTACACAAAGTGTAGAAAAAGTTAGTTTAAGGTTTTCCTATAGGTGGCTAGTTCCTAAGACGGCAGAACTTCCCCCTTGAGGACATTGTCATCATAAAAATACTACCAACAGCGTCCTGGGACCTTGCATGGGGTGGTGCACATTGGCTTAGCACTGCTCTGGGTTGTGGGTCAGTTTAATTAAGACAAGGTTAACCTCCATGCATTCCAGTGACTCCTTGTGGACTAAAAAAGTGTGGCACAAAAAGCCCTCTACTTCCTGTATGGACATAAATCCCCATGGACCCTAGTCTAAAGTAGAGCAGTGTTTAGGGGATAGGGTGCAAAAATAGCAATTTAGATGGGACTTGAAATAGATCCCTGAATCTCTTTCCACATGTAAAGCACCTATGCAGCCTGGTCCAGCCATGTCAAATGCTGCTGTTTGCTTGTTGTCATTTTCACGATATACGTCTGTGTAATTTAGGGCTGCGCTTATGATAATGTCTCAATGCCACTGAAGCTGTCAGAATGAGTTAAGAGAAACAACCATAGCAGGAAACTTAGATTGTCTGGAGAAAGAAAATAACATCCATCATCTGTTTGGTTCTAATAATATTGGCATGACATTTCAGTTCTGTCAGTCAGTGGGTCTGTTCGTCCATCTGTCCCTAACCCCACCCGTACCACACCGCAACACGTAGCGTTTTTACGGCCCTGGAGCCTATGTTTTTCTGGTAGGATTCTGGTTAGATATAGGTTCATAACCCGAACTCACCCCACAGGCCGACACTGTACAAACATCCTCCATTGTTCAAAGACAAGTTGCAGACCCAGATTACACACAATGAAGAATGCAATCAGTGCCTGGATTTTTTAGATAGTTAGTTATTTTCAAGGGGTTATTTTTTCTGGTCCTATACATGTTTTTCGGGAAGCAAAACAGTAGTTTTTATTACCCGCCTAAAGCAGTCTCCTTTTCCAGTCCACTCAACTGCTGGTTGTGGATTAACTGTTTTTTTTACTTAAAAGTGCATATATTTTGATTCAAGACAGGTAAAGTACTTTAGTGCATAAAGTCACAACCACTCCAAGCCACTGACTGCACACTATAAATCAATGACTGGAAATGCTGTTGTAGATAGCCCCACACTATAAACAGCTACATCCTTGAAACTAAACCCTAACCTTAAATCCAAAGTAGTCGGAGTGTCAGAGTATTCTGCAGACAGCTTCGTCGGGATGTCACCAAAGCATCACCAGGATAATATTTAGTCAGGTGCTGACTGCAGGTCGGGAGATATTTATATGTTCTGGTGCTTTATGGAATCCATATCTATCCTCAGCAGGCTCTCCCCTACACCAAACTCACTCCTACCCCCCAAAAAACCTACGGACCAGATGAAGAACTTAGAGGCCTGAGCAACGAGACCCTGCCAAATCTGTCAAAAACAAGGAGGGGTACACGGACGGAGGAAGGCAGAGGAAGGAAGGGAGGGATGGTGAGAATGGGTGACAAACAGATATAGAGTGTAAAAGACAGAGAGAGAGAGAGAGAGAGACAGAGAGAGAGAGAGAGAGAGAGAGACAGAGAGAATGAGACATACAATGCTATAATGATAGTTACATTAAGTACCACACATGATTTATAAATATATCAGGACATTTCAAAAATCTGTAAAAGAAATAATACAAAAATCACATTCCATAGTAAAGTTAATCTAAGGAGCGCTCCTGAATTCCATAACTTGGAATATGCTGGGGGACATTTGCTTTTTATGGGAAAACTGAACCCAGGCCCATGTCCTGTTATATTTGGTTAGCATCCACTAGCTTGTGGTTGGAATGATGGGAGGCCTTTTCAGTGTACAGGGCTCCCACCACGCCCCACCCACTCTCATTCCTCCCTCCATTCCTCCCTCATCACTACATCCATTCCTCCCTCTATCCCTGCCTCCATTCCTCCCTCATCACTACATCCATTCCTCCCTCTATCCCTGCCTCCATTCCTCCCTCATCACTACATCCATTCCTCCCTCTATTCTACCCTCATCACTACATCCATTCCTCCCTCTATTCTACCCTCATCACTACATCCATTCCTCCACCCATTCCTGACTCCATCACTGCCTCCATTCCTCCCTCATCACTGTCTCCATTCCTCCCTCATCACTGTCTCCATTCCTCCCTCATCACTGCCTCCATTCCTCCCTCATCACTGCCTCCATTCTTCCCTCATCACTGCATCCATTTCTCCCTACATCACTACGCCCATTGCTGCCGTTTTCTGTCATCGTCTCTGAGCAGAGATAGTGGTGTGCTTTCTTTTTTCGTTCGTCAAAACCACACTGCAACACTTTCTACACGCTTTGGACCAAAAACACATGCTGACCTTTCTGTCTTACCTCAGCTTCTCAGTTTTTTGTGAATTTGCAAATACAGTATATCAATGGTAATAAACATGATTTGCTGAGGAGTTTATAATGTTTGCTGAGGTGGCCACACATTCCTGCTTTCCTTGAGTACATGACCACAACCTGTTTAAATATACAGCCAATCCTTAGTTTACAATGGAGCGAAAGATTTAACCCTTCAGTCTGCCCATTATCACAAACCTAATATAAATTGGAATCCTGTAAAACATTCATTCAACACTGAGTTCATGTCTGTGACTTCACTTGCAACGTCCAATTCACATTTTAGTATCCAGAGCAAATAATAGCAGAGAGTGCATACATTTATATACTACACCATTCCACACAGGGCTCAATGGAACCCAAAATGGATAGATCAGCAACCAAACAGAAATAAAATTGGTTCTCTTATGGTGACAGATGGAGAACCCTTTTGGAACCTGTTTTTACTAGAGGGCAGAGAGAGAGACAGACACCCCAGGGCGAGTCCATTCTCATCTAGAGCTCGTCTCTGCCAGCAGATGTTCCCTCTCAGGGTGATCTGAGGGATTTGGGCAGCGTTTTGAAAGGCTGGGCGGATGCCTGCTCTCCAAAGCCCCTGAGATTTTGGTGGCGGCCTCTGAAAGGGTATTGCCCTACCTGCTGAACTCCGCAAAAGATGCTCACTTGGTAGCTGAGCTTGATGTTTAGAGAGAGAGTGTGTTGGATGAAGAGGAAGTGGATATGAGAGGTGAACATTCGTGAGCCAAAACCGACACACGGAAAATGTACTGCTGACCTGCCCATTACCTGTTTGATTCCCACTTATGTCAAGACACACAAGGACACTGGTGGGTAACTCTTTCCATGTTAACCGTCATCCACAAAACCCCCGTTCCCACAAAGCAGGGTCGTCGTTTGGCTTTGACAGGCTGGGAGCAACATGAAGGGTCAAGGGAGGTGACATGTTTGTTCCAACTGCAAGCCAACAATGCCTAGCAACACAGCACGTACGTACGCGCGCACACACACACACACACTTGCAGAGTAGTCAAAGTTTGGTCTGGGTGACTGACTGTTTTCTGTTTAGAAGTACTGTCCAGTAATAGACTTCATTACTCTGACCAAATCATTACTCTGACCAAACAGATTTATAATTATGAGCTATTGTCATTAGACGTGGATTCCATGGATGTTTGCCTGCTTGCGAGTCTTCGTGCTGACATGGCTATTCTTTGAAAGTTAGTCCTTAACTTTGATAATCTACTGTAATTGTTAAGATGGTCAATCACTTATTAAAATGCAACTTGGTTGCTTGAGTCTTTATCATATTCTAACTAAAATACTTTTGTACCCGGCGGCTTGCTCAAACCATCTCAGTTTGAACAAAATCCCCAACATCTTTTAGAATTTTTCTTTTTGAATAAAAGAACAACTCCCAGTTTCTTATATTTTTTTCACATTCCATGTAATTCAGTGTTACGACAAGATACAAGAATGGTTTCCATCCGAGAAGCAGTCATCTGACAGATATTGAATCCAGTCAAACCAAAATGCATAACTGAGGATTCATACAATAAAATAAGTACAATAAATACAATTGAAGTGTTCAGCTCTTGATGATTCTAACATTTCATCTGTCTTCACACCTCAGAAGGTGTCAGTGATCCTGTAATCCGTGGGAACACCCTGTTGACCAAGATTCCCATTTCACCACAACTTGAAAACATCATAAACTGTGTTATTTGAATGAACATACCAGAATGGCATATGTAAGAATACGACTCAGAGGCTGAGGTTTGGTACTAATTGCAGAGCGGGCTGCTGAAGATTTAATGTAGAATCCAGAGACGGGCAACAAACGTGGTCAGGAGTAGAAGCAGAGGTCGATACACAGAAAGACTCAGGCAAAAGTACAGACTAGGATTTGGCTAACTCGAAAAAACAGAAGGCAGGCTAGGGTCAACAATCGTTATAAAGCTATCACACATTTTTTATGCGGGCTTAATATGTTGTACACCTACAAACAATGCAGAAGGGTGTATGGACCTGGGCTGTATGCAGAAGGGGTGATGAGGAACAGGTGTTTAGAATTCCGATGATTGAGAGCGGGTAGGAATGGTGAGTTTGTGGGAGCCGGAATCGTGGAACCCGGAGGCTGTGTCATCCTGTTGAGGGGTTTGTGGGCTAGAGCCCTGTGCAGAACTTACAGCACAGGCCAGCCCATGCAATCACTGCTCTTAAAGGGAAAATTCTGAAATGTTTTACATGCACACTGTTTTCACTCAGTCCATACCATTCGATGTGCATTTCTTTTTTTTTTTACAAAGAAAGATGTCAATTTGCTGACTCACAACCATAGATCAACCATAGATTTTTATTGTATTATATCAATAAATGAAAATGTTCTGGGATCGACTAAAAGTACAAAAGCCAAATGTTAAAGTTGGTGAACTTTCCCCTTTAGAGTCCCAAATCTCTCTTGCTCTAACATGCACACACGGGCGAAAAGAGATGAGATGAAGCCTCATGTCTGACCCCTCAGTGTCCCTGTGGCTACAGCTCTATCCAAGGGGATATTTCTGAGTCTATGAATATCTTTGCATGATTTTCTCATTACAGACACGTTCAGTGGTGGGGTCCGTCGCTGCGGTCCCGTTGACTTTAAAGCTGGAAGTCTGTCTGGAAATGTTTTTACGTAGAACTTTCACATTGGCAACATGCCGCTGATACATATGTTTCCTATTCACTAATAGGAAAGATTCTGAATCGGCTATATTTACATCTTCTCTGTGATAGCCGATCGTATTCGTTGAGTACATTAGGTTTCCCAAAGGTTGTTTTTTTATGGGGAAATGTACCCAATAAAAGCTGAATCGATATGTATTTGCAAAGCTCTGTGCAAACCAGCCTCCCTTGTCCTGACCATATGTTTTGGTCTATGGCATTTATTTCAAATGTGTTTTATTTTATTTATGATTCTTTTTATTTTATTGTTCTTAAGCACCAAGCGTTCAGCAGAGTTCTCTTTTTATGTAATTCTAACAGACGTTTTAAATGTTGTTTGTAATCGGTTGTTTCAGGGCGGTGGGTGAACTGTGCAGGATGATGTTTCTGTGCTGCTATCATGACTAATATATAAAATGTACCAGATGGTAATAGTTGTGGCGCGATAGCTAGCTGCATGAGGACAGAAGGATAATAAAACACATAGAAGTATCCACAACAGACCGAACAAACACGCACAACAACATTAACACTAGATCTGGAATTATAGTGCCTGAGACTCAGTAATGATGCCTTAATCCATGTCAGGTCTTTTGCAAATATTTTCTGACGCAGCCCTGGGAAGGAGACTTCATGTGGTAGGGCAGTATCAGAAAAATACCTAATGTGTGATATAATATTTCATGTAGTCTCAGACCGTGGCCCCAAAATTGTGATCTCCCAGTCAAAAGTAGTGGACCAGAGTTTGAAAGAAGGGGCCCATTTGGAATGCGGTATACTGTCTCATATTCATGTGTGTCTCCCGTGGTATCTATTGATGAAATCAATTCAAAGCTTCACATTCAACTTGTGACTCAAACCTTCGATTTTTACTAATAAAGGAAAGACCTGTGTGGCGTTTTCCACTGCTTCCCTCCTTCCTTTCTACAACACAGACTCAAGACGCATAATGAATGATGAAATAAAAACTAGACTTGTTTAGCATCAATGCAACCTTTGTAGCATGGTAAAAAAAAAAATCTGCCGCCGACTACATGGTTTGATTTTAATCAGATTGGAGGGGTACGCTTTTTGCAGAGGTTTCCATTTTGAGGTTACACAGTCTGCGGTTTATTTGGGCTTTTTGATTCCACCCCCCCAGTTCCACCCCCCCCCCCCCCCTCGTGATGCATTCTTATTGCACAGAACATTATTGAGTCGAGAAGCTTGGACTTGATCCCACATGGCTGTCTGCTTCTCAGAGAAGTGAGAGATTCATTTGAAGTCCTAATTATTCATTCCTCTTATGACTTCAAAGATCTGACTGTAGAGACAGAATTAGTAGGGCAAAATCTCATTTTTGTCAGCAGCGTCTTAGCGTATATTCTGATATAGACTTGATAGTTCCTGCCTTAGATATGAAACCCTAGATATGTGTATGTATGTGTACGTGTTATACTCCATACACACAAAATGGAGGAATTTGTTAGCCACCTTTTCTTAAACAGCAACAAAAGGCAGAATTGGCTCATGAAGGCTTTATAACTGTTCCATTAACTTAATAGGATTTACTGTGCTTGCCCTGCTTGAAGTTTACCATTGCTGTACTTCTCAATTTTAAACAGTTTTACAGAAACATCTCAGAAACATCTCAATTTTAAACAGTTTTAAACAAAAAACATATCTCAATTCAATTACTAGATATAACAAAACGGGTATGGAATTATTTTTTTTAAAGAAACTGACAATTGCTTAGAATTACACCAATTACTACATTTACTAAACAAGATTGGACCCATTGGTAAAAATGTGCTGGAAAGGCTATGCAAAATGTTTTTTATGTTTTTAATCAGCTTGACTTTACTTGAAATAAATTGTTCAAAGAACAAAACAGTTCTTAGTCAATAAACAAATACTTTAAAAATATGTATGCGACCCCTCCATTTAGTACTTCATGCCCTTTGCACTTGCAAAGATAAAGACACTGAATATTGTCCGATAATGTTTAAGGAGGTTGGAGAACACATAACAATGGATCTGAGGCCATTCATCTTTGCAGAATCTCTCCAGGTCTTTCAGAGTAATTGATACTCACTTGTGGACCCTTTTATTCACGTCACACTATAGGTTATCAATGGGGTATAGGTCAGGGGACTGGGATGGACATTGCTTGCTTTTGTGGAAATGGAGTCATTTTCATGTGGGTATGGATTAATGCTTTGGATTGTTGTCCCACTGTAAGATGACCCAGCGATGACCCAGCGATGACCCAGCTCCTGACAGAGGCATACAGATTTTTCTCTAAATCTTCAATTTGTACCCCAGCAAAACATGACCACCTAAGAGATCTGCATGACTCAGATGAAGTTGAATATTTAAACAGGATGATGCTTGTATTAGATTTGGTTCATGAGAACATTGAGAGTACAAATGATTGTGACCAATGTTATGGAGATTTCTTTCCTTTGTGAACCTCTATTATGGGTGTAATTTCCCTCACGTTCTATAGTAAAAATAAAACGTATAAAAGACAAGAAAACTTTCCCAAGGAGGCCTGCACTTCAGGATGGCATATTGTCCCTGCAATACTCGGACTTGCTAAAAACACTGAATACAAGTCCGGCCCTAGCCTAGTGGGATTTTTGAGCGGAGTATTCCACTTTTCTTATCCCCCTTTCTTTCTTATTCCGCTTTTCTTATGCGTCCTACCTACAGTATCATTTATTTATGTTTTATATTCAGGGGTGTCGTGGTCCCCTTAGTGTCCATGGCCCCCTGATTTATCCTTTATTTTGCTTATGCCCCGATTGACTGCGTAGTGTCATTCTGCTTCGTGTAGATAGTGCCCCCCTCCCCAGGGTTCTCAAGGGGCCAAGCTACTAAAACTATGTATCACGGAGAAAATACCCATAGACAATTTCTGACAAGAAACGGGCAACTCAGGAATGTAGGGGTGTGTTGGGTAACTCATCCCTCTTCAATGTGTTTTCATTTTTTGTCCTCAGAGAACCCACTCTGGAAATATACTATAGATCCAGAGCCAGGATCATTTTGAAAACAAACAACTTTTGCTGAAATATTAGAAAAAAAAGGATACAAACATGTTTGACTTTTGGACCCATGGACGATTTTGAATGGAAAAATAAAGAGCAGGGCAATCTTTTATGCAGATGCTTTTTAATGGTTTTTGATAGATGTAGTGCAACTTCTGTGAGGTCCTGTCTTTTCCTATTGACGGTATTCCTAATAAAAACACATTGTTTGGATTCCAAATGTCACCACAGAGCTTTGGTCCAAAGTGACCCACTATGTAGGGAACAAGGCCTATTTAGTGCTCCCACAATGTATTTCCATCCTGGTATTTGTTCCTCTTTGTCAGGAAATAACGCTCCCAGTTACAAACAACAGGTCTTGACAACTACGCTGTACTTTACCAGAGCAGATCGATGGACATAGCGGTCTTCCACAGAACTTAGAGACGTCTCATTGTGATGATGTGAAACAATGGGACTGGGCACGCTTTCTCAATAATTATGGAACTTAAGTTTACAAGTGTCTTTAGAGCTTTGGCCGAAGGTGGACATTCGCTAACATTCGCTAATTACATTTTAGTTGTGTCCATAATTGTACTGAACAAAAGGGAGTGCTGCTTTCGAATCAGAATTCTACATTTGTATTTTACTTAGAAATTATATTTAATGCCACAATATTGACGATGGATAAGCTCCTATGTGTAAACACATTTGAGTCTTACCAGGTAAGTTGACTGAGAAAAACGTTCTGATTCACAGCAATGATGTGGGAGCAAAAACCCTCCTACGTCTATCTAAATCTTTCCAATGATACAAAATGAAGGCTTTGCGAAATTAAAGAAAACACGACTACACATAATTTGCCATTCAATACATTTTATGATGTTCTGGAGTGTTTTTTAGGGTGGAAACCGGCCTTGGTGAGCACCATTGGTGATAATCCCTAGTCATTGTGTCATTGTGGCCTGAATGTAACTTTTGTGTTGAGCAACATATTATCAATGGAATTCGATCGCTATTCTTTGGCCGGTTGGAATTTAATCAAATATAAAAGTTGAGGATGATGACTTTCTTTATTGCATTTCTACACTTGGAAATTACCTTCTTTTACCATGGAGATAAATGTTTCTAAGAATCCCAATACAATTTAGTTGATCACATTATTTCTTTGGTTAAAAACCTTTCCACCAGAGCTGGCATAAAACTATTGCTGTATGTCCTAAATAGCATCCTACAGTTTACTGTTTAGTGCACTACTTTTGACCCTGAGCCCTGTGGCACTACATGCCATGTGGGATGCATTGTGCCTCTCCAGGCCATGACTCACTCTGTGTCTGAATGCTTATAAAGGATGAGGATAGGATTCATTGAGGTTTGAAATGGGAAACAGACTAGCACAGTCATCCAGAAGTGATTAAGTCTATGGGATTGTGGGGTCCATCCAAAATTCATGGTGCCTTGTCGCTTTGCCTGAATTGAGACCTCACCTTGAGGTGGGAAGAGTCTATATCAGAATGTGCCAACATCAGGGGCACCTAGGCAGATAGCTGTAATGGAAACCAGTCTCCATGACGCTGGCACTTTGCATTGAATGGAAGGAGTTGGTATTTCAGGTATTGCGTCATGCAGAAAGCATTCCAATGTGACTAGCACTACTGAATTGAAACCATAAGGACTTCAAACATGGATAAACTACATTGGTACCATTGTTACAAGGCCGAACTTCAACTACTTGCTATATGTGTATGTCGAACAACCAACCAGAATGCTGTCTATGCTCTACAGAGAGGTTTGGCAATGGCATTGCCATTTAACTGGCACATCTGAAATATTGTGTCTACTACACAATAGTTTTTTTTTTTCACAAACTTTAAACTGTTTAGGTCTGATTCCACACTACTTAACAATTCAGTAGTTTGCTTTCCTGTAAGCATAAAACAGATTTCACGTCTTATTAGACATTCACCCTTGCTTTCAGTGTAATGTGCTCAAGTTGATTATAAGGTCACTAGGGAGACAAGGTCTTTGGGAATGTACAGTATGTCCTTTACTCTGACACACAGGAAACTGGCAGATAACTTCCCGTATGTCTGCCTGTCTGTGGGTTTCCATGGTGCAGAAGGGTTTATATTAGTCCTGCGACCCATTCATCTCTGAGACTCTCTTCTTACATTTGTTTATATCAGAAACAGACCAGGAAGAGCCCAGATCCAGTCTGAATCCATGTGACCGTCCAACACAGAGAGAATGGGAATGAGACAACGTCTGTCAATGGCCAGCTAAATTCATTCAGGATTATGTGATTGGGATGGGCAGTAACCTAAATGGATATATACGGAAGGCAATAGCTGATGACACTTTTAGCTGTGTTTAACTGGGGTTACTGGCTCCAGGCAAAGTGAAAGGATGACTTGTCTTCCAGACATTTTGAAAATTCTGTACAACCATGCTAATTGCAGGGATTCTGTAGTGCCCAAATAAACAGGATTCTAATATTTCTGTGACATTTAGATATTCCTGCAGTATATAACATGAACAAATCCTACAGGTTTCAGTCTTGCAGGATTTGTGTAAGAATTGACATGGTCTTGCAAGACCAAAACCTGTAGGATTTTCATATTCCTGCATGATATACAACTTCCTTAGATCCAAGTACTGAATTGTAATGGCAATTTCTGCAAGGATATGGCAATTTCTGCAAAAACTGACAATTCCTCCAGAAACAGTTTCATCAAATTCAAATTGCTGAAGGAAATTGCTTGCTTGGAGGTTTCTGCACAACATTTTATATACAGCTAGTGAGATGTGTATGAACATTTTCTTTGGAATTTAGAACAAGAATGGTCATGTGGTTACCAAAGAAACTGTGGTTACCATAGTTGATCACTGTCTGCTAGGTAGTCTGGGAATTTTTCTGATGGATATGTAATATGCTGTTTATATGTGCATAATCTATAAGTAGAATCACTATCTTACCACAATAGGCAATGGAATTTCATATTTTGAAAAGGAGTGGTTTTAAAAAAATGATATGCATATCGGCACATACATTTTTGGGGAACCATTTTGGTTTGACATTGTCACTTTTACAACTAGTTGCCAAGAATAATTTATTGCACCTAAGCTAATTCATGTTGTTTGAATATTTATTTTTAGGTAAGGACACAGAGTAACATCCTAAATCGATAATTTAGATAACTAACTAGCATCTTTTACAATTATTTTACCAGGTAGGATTTTTTTAAAAATGTTTTTAACCACTGCCTGTTAGTTAGTTAACTAATGTTACCTTTGATAAATAAAAACAATTTAAACTTTTGATACTGTGTAAAGTGACTAATGAGGTCTAATATCCCCTTACAATGTGTTTTAGATAAAGTGGTCATCACTATCACCAGTTACTAGTGCTGTCACCTTCTGTGTGTAATCAGTCTTACATCCTCCCATCCTATTAACTAATATCTTACACATGCAATAATCATTACATTATTAGCAGCTATTACATCACACCTTTAGCCCATTAGATTTTCTGGACTAAAATGGGTTTACGTGTCTCTGTGCAGTACATCAGCATGTGACCCGACAGCTCAAACAAAAACTCTTAACCATCATTATAGCCTTTGAAAGTTAGTCACTGTCATCACAAATACACATCATATGAGAAAATGCCATTGATAATGAGCATTGTATGTTCATCTAATACTTTGTTACACTTTTTTTTTTTACATCTGGTGATCTTGCTGGTGCTAACTACATTGCTAGCAAATGGCTAAAACATTCAGGGAATGACTGAACAGTGTTACTCCACAGTAAATGTATACGGATGCACCTTCAGTGTTACAATAGATTATTATTACTCCTGATAGGAAAAAAGGCAGGGTTATGTGTAGACGTGTAAACATTGCTTACATTAGAGAACAGCAGATTAATGGCTTTCTTTAGGGTTAAGGATTTCGTTTTTAAGTGAGCGTGAGGAGGTTTGTGTTTAATTAATTGCCTCGTGTGCATTTTGGTAACTGTAGTTACACGCTTCTGTGGAATCAGTAAGCCTGTGCCCCTCCACCTCCTACCAAACGTTGTCATTGTTCTCTCTCGCTGAAGAAAGCTTCTCGTTTTTTGGGGATTTCATAGCAGAGACTTCGTAATTTGAACCGTATGTTTGGATTCCTGCATGGGTTCCATTGCCCACCATCCTCTTCACTCTCTGTCTCTGTTTCTGACTTCCTCTCACATTGTCTCTCTTTGCCTCCAGCTGCTTTTTAAAACGTACTTTCTTCTGTTTCTCTGGTCCTTTCCTTTGTCGGTCATACTGTAAGTTTACTCCCTAAACGTCTACCAGGTACAGTTCACTGTGTGAATGTACATGTGTGTGTACTGTATGTGTATACAGTGTGTGATCCCTTGGAGAGCCTGAAGTCAAGCGTAATAGTAAAGCCTGGAAATTGGTCCCCACAAAGTTGTTTAGCTGGTCCCCTCTGGATAAAATGCAATTTCCAGCAAAAAGAGTTTTGTGCATGGGAAAAAATTACAACTGAGCATTGAGTTAGAAATTAGGTTACTTTTAGGCGTTATCATTTAGTTTATTGAGGTTAAGGTTGTGGTTATGATCAAGTAATAAGGAACATAGATTTCTGGGTTGGGTTTACGAGATGTCCCCACAAGGATATTAAAAACAATGTGTGTGTGTGTATGTAGTCGGGAGGGTCTGTGTGTGTGTGTGTGTGTGTGTGTAGTCGGTAGGGTCTGTGTGTGCATGCATGTGTGCTTTATCCATGCGTGTGCTTTTTGTACATCTGGGCAACAGCTGAACAGTCTCCTTCGGGCACGTCTGCTGTTTGGATGCTTGTGTGTGTCTACATATCTATGCATTTGTGTATCTAGGATCTACAGGAGTGTGTGTGCGTGTGTATGGGTGAATGCACGTGTTGTTAATTGAAGGAAATGCAAATAATCTGATTTCTGCCTGAAAGGACAAAGCCCAGAGTTACCTAGTAATGCTACATAGTTTGTTCTACATCTGAGGTGTTCTCAGTTTTGAGGTCACAACATCAAGTACTGTACATGGTACGAATGTTATTTGAATTGGAACTATCACTGCCCTTGAAAAAGTGCTTGGCGATCAAGATCATAAAATATAAACTACAATAGAAAACATAATTAATACATCTGCTTTGCATAGCCAGCAAAACCTGACCTTGAAATGACAGCTTAGTATGCCTTGAAGCCGGGGTGTTTCTAGGATTTAAAGACAATTGGGGCTTAGCCCAATCCCAGTAGGTGGGTCGAGGTCAAATGCATGAATTTGGTATACTTCAAAAGGCACAATAGATGAATATTAGAACATTAAAGGAAAAAATTACGGCACCAGACTAAAGTCACTTGAATGAGTAATTGTGTCCCAACTTTTGACTGGTAATGTATATATTTAGTTATAGTATTTTTGCCAAATGTCGGTTCGGAAATCCTAACTCTTATTTTTTTAAGTAACCAAATTACATTGTAAGTTACTTACACCTCCCTGCTACAGCAGATAATCCCAGGGCTCATTTACAGTGGCTATGGGCTTGTCTGTGTCTTTGCCATCCAAAACCTCTTTTCTACCAGCTGCCCCTGGCCACCGCTGTTCTTATCTGTCCTTGTCCTCCCTCATTTGGAAGAATGTACAGCATTTGATTAGTTCATTTCAAATGTACGCTGTGCTGATAGAACCACTCTTTCTGGTCCTTCAGTTTTTATTTATGTTATATACACATGATGTACACATCTGAAACTGCACTTCAAGAAACAATTAAAGTTCTTGACATTTTCCGGATTGACTGACCTTCATGTCTTAAAGTAATGATATTCTGTCGTTTCTCTTTGGTTATTTGAGTTGTTCTTGACATAATATAAACTATTACAGTGCAGACCTAATGATGGTCTTCTGTATACCTACCCTACCATGTCAGAACACAAACTGATCAGCTCAAACGCATTAAGGAAAGAACTTCCACAAATGAACTTTGAACAAGTACACCAGTTAATGGAAATGCATTCCAGGTGACTACCTCATGAAGCTGGTTGAGTGAATGACAAAACTTTGCAAACCTGACATCAAAGCAAAGGGTGGTCACTTTGAAGATTCTAAAATATAAATATATTTTGATTTGTTATTACACATGTGTTATTTAATAGTTTTGATGTCTTTACTATTTCTCTACAATGTGGAACATAGTCAATATAAATAAAATAAAATTTTAGGAGTAGTAGGGTACATCCTTTTGTCTTGTACTGTGGTAATAGGTATACTTCAGAGTAATAAGTATATTTTAGTATTTTGGTTATTCCAAGGGCAAAAGCAGGAACTGTAAAGATTCTTTTTAAAAGTTCCATAAATAAAAAAAAAATGATGGACTTCCATGAAGAACCAAAAACGGTTCTTTATACAAACATTTCGTACTGGTTCCAAGTTACATCAAATGTGTTTCTCTAAAACAACTTGATTGAAAAGGTTCTTAATAGATCCTGCCAAAAATGGGCTCTTGAATGATCCAAAATCTGCTCACCTATGGCATTGACGTCCAAAAACTGAAATATCTTCTGACTTGTGGAGCTGGACTAAAGCGGCAGAAGTCTTTACTAATCTAGATGTTGAAATCTCCAGTGGAAACTTGATAAACAATCCAAACTTTAAAAAGTGGCAAGTTTTCCCCTGTGAAGTTGGCCTGCTTGCAAAGTTAGCTGAATTTCATGATGACTGCCACCTACACAGGATGAGGCAGATCTCTCATGTACTAATATCCACAAGGAAAGATTAAGGCATATAGGCAGATCTCTCCTTAACACAGATAGAATAGATATTGGCTAAGACTATGGCCAACAGGCTAACTCCTTTGGTGAACTATTCTACTTAGATTTAACTTGTGTCATGCATCCCCATAAGGAACTTGTTTTTAAATGTTTTGTAGAGCTTCAATATGATGTAATCTCCTAACGTGGAACTTTATATCTAATGACTTCATATAGAAAATCCCTTCTATCAAGTTGAATTGCTCTACAGAAATGTTACATTGGAGATTCAGCAGATGTAGTGTAACATTAGGCTTTCATTAAATGTATCAAACAGTAGCCCCTGCCACTCACCAAGCAATCACTGTCACACCAATTTAATCTCCATAGAGGGATGAGACAGGGTTGTGCGTCTTCGCTGCTGCTTTTCTTCTGGCAGCCGAGCCTCTTGCTTAAACCATAAGGTCTTGTGTAGCAATACATGGTTTTACTGTAATTCTAAAGACACGTAATAGAGTCAAGTAATAAAGTCATCATCGTATGATGCTGTTTCCTATAAAACCTGTAATACCTTTCTGTGCAGCCTTTGGCCATAGACAGGTTGTTGAGGATGGTACAATTATCCAATTTATTTTATATACTGTGAAACAAAACAGTTGTGAGAAGTATTTATCCCATCCAAACATTTGAGGGGAACCTAAATAAAGTATATCTACTATGTTTCTTAATACATTCATGACCCTGCCAACCTCTCCGGAACAATCCAGAGCTAAATTATTATCAGGTAACCGAACACAGACAACGACTTTAGAGAACTTCTCTTGATTTTTAGCCCAGTTGTTCAGTAAATGAGCCCGGGGTCCCAGAGGTCTGTAGATGCTAGACTTTCCCTGAGGCCATTGGACTGCTGTGTGAGGTGGATCTTTTGGCAGACGTTGCTGTGCAACAGGCTCTGAGCCAGCTGACTGACTGTGGATGTATAGTAAAAATGACACATGTCATTCATGAATTAATTATAGATTACATACGTATGCTAATGTGTTACAACAATCAGGAAATACAGGTTTAGAATAAACTACAGACTTGTTTAAAGTCTATATGTAAAGGCCATGCCCAAATGAATGAGTTTGAGGCAAATTCCTTTGAGGCATATGATGCGGTCCAGGAGGCAAGAATCCAACCCTTTTTGCTTTTCCATGTTCCAACTACGTCACGTAACATTCATACCATGTGCAATCAGGATCCACTATGCCCCCAGACTGCATCAGTTCCTGTGGGTGGCTGCCTCAAACACGAGAACAAGGAGGTTTAGATACAATGCACATGACCATCCAATCAACCATTCAAATAATTGTTTTTGTTAAAATGTGCCATTACTCACACCTATGACACCCAGTGCCACTGGAAAGTAATCTGACACCTCAACTTTCTCCAGATTTTGTTATGTTAAGGACTCAATTTATGATTGATTAACAGAAGTGTTGCCATCAGTCGACACATATTATTCCCCATAACAAACAAAGGAAAACCCTATTTTTAATCTTGGCAAATGTATTGAAAAGAAAAAAATATTTACTGAAATATCTTACGTTTTCAGTCCCTTTATTCAATACTTTGCTGAAGTGCTTTTGGCTGCAACAGCAGCATTCGATCTTCGTGGGTATGCTTCTACTTGCTTCGCACACCTGAATTTGGGCATTTTCTCTAATACCTCCATACAGATCCTCTCAGGCTTTGTTAGATTGGATGGGATGCGCCTGTGAACTGAAATCTTCAAGTCTCTCCACTGATCAGTGGGGTTCAAGTACAGGCCTGAACTTTGACACTCATGAACATTCACAGACTCGTCACGAAGCCACTCCAGCGTTGCCTTGGATCTGTGCATTGGGTTGTTGTTGTGCTAAAAGACCTCGATCCAAACCAGTTGGCCAGTCCCAGCCACTGAGATTAATTTCCATAGCATGATGCCTCACCGTTGGGATCCTATTAGCCAGGTGATGAGAGGTACCTTGTGTTTGCCAGACATAGCTCTTGGCATTCAGGACACATAGTTAGATTTTGGTCTCATCAGCCCAGAGAATATTTTTCCTCATGTGGCATGTCATATGCCTATTACTCAACAACAGTGGCTCCTGTCTAGCTACTCTACCATAAAGGCCTGATTGATGAAGTGCTCTAGAGATGGTGGTCCTTCTGGCAGGTTCTCCCATCTCCGCCCACAGTGCTCATATGAAATGCTTTAGTTGTCTTCTATTCCATTCCCCAGATGTATGCCTCGATACTTCTCTATGTTGTCAGTATACGGAGAGTTCCAAGGACTTGAAGTGCTCTGACATGCACTATGGAGTGTGGTAGCATTTACAGACAGGTGTGTCTATATTGTCACAGATGGACTCCAATTCTCCAGTTCTAGAGACCTCTTAAGGATGATCACAGGACACAAGATGCATCTGAGCTGAACTTGGAGAGGCTGCAACACAAACAAACATGACATCAACAATAAGCAAAAAAAGTGTTTGTGTGTACATCTGTGTACTGTATGTGTCCCATGGGCGAGGCAATACAAATTCTTTGTGACTGATGATGACAAAAACAATATCCTGTATGATAAGCACTTCTGGCTAAATTGTCAAACATATGTTTTGTCAGCATTACTTTCAACTGCTCACCACTGTTTTTGGTCTAGCTATGTAGTTTGCTGGAAGGTTGGTGTGGATGACTTGTGGAGAAATAAAAACATGGCTAAATGAAACACATCATAGTTTGTGGCCATAAATGTGTTATGCTGCAAGCTTTTAAAAGGTTGACAGATACTGTAGTTTATGTCATCGGTTAAGCAACCCGGTTTGTATTCTCCCGAGTGCTGCTCCCAAGTTATGTCAATATCATATTGACATTTTTAATATTGGTGCCCACCAATAATGAACGTATGGATACATACTAGTACCCCATGCAGTACTGGAATAATTGGATGTCTCTGGCCATCTGCAGGATTTCATATGCGTATATAGATGTCACAACCTGCCATAAAACTGTAACATTTACGTCACAACAGCTCCGGAAAAGATTAAGAGACCACTGCACCTTTTCGACCAAAAAGGTCGAAAAGGAAGGTTTTGAGTGAGGAACAGAAGGCTAAGAGACCACTGCAAATTGAACGCTTCTGTTCCTCACTTAAAACATTCCTTTTCAACTTTTTTGGAAAAGAAAATTATAGGTGCAACGGTCTCTTAATTTATCATGATCATGGCAATATTATAAACGTATGCTTAAAGTAAAATGTTACCAATCTACCTTACAATATAAAAGTCCCAATACTGTGCAATCTACGTGGTCAACATTTACCAGCAATCATTTTCACTTCTCTCTCTAAAATTCAGAGATGGGATTTCCCTGAAATCATACACATTAACTACACCTATGAGGTTGCCCAAAAAATACAGACTTTCACTACACACGTGTACAAGTATTCAAACACACATATGCACACGCAACACATGCAACACACGCAACACACGCAACACACGCAACACATGCATGCAAACAGTTAGAGGCCCTGTTAAAAGCCAAAAATGGAAAATAAATGTTTTGTTCCTCTCGAATAAAGCAGTGTCAGAAATCAAAAAGTTAGTGGTCAGATAAATCACTGATGCTTTTGACCGCCCTTCCATTGTTCTGATTTTAACCGCTTTGCATTTCGTGGGAAATCAGAACTGCTCTATGAGATGTGAATGGGCGCGAAGGTTACCATGGAAGAGACCCTGGACAACTCTGTCATCGTAGAGTCAAGCCCACTGCTTTGATTATCTTTATTGGCGTATTATCTAAAGGCCAATAGTTTTTTTTTCATGTTTATAATCAGGTGTGTGTGTTAATAGATTATCTGTGCGTGTGTGTGCGCATGTTTGTATGTGTGCATCTGGGTGTGCGAGTATGTGTGGGATTTTCTTTGTGTGTAGCTTATGTGGTTTGTAATGCGTGCACCTGCAACAATTTATTTATGGGGGAATGTTGGCCATAAACACATGAGTGGCATTTGAAAGGGTTGTTAGGCTTACAGGTAGAGAGGCCTTGGCCAGAGCTCTAAACAGACAGACATCAGTAAATCATACCATAAAATAGCAGACAATAAAGAGCACAGAGGCCTATAGCCGTAATATATTGTACACACGCACACACACACACACACACACACACACACACACACACACACACACACACACACACACACAAAAACACAATCAAAACAAAGGAAATGAATGAAAGAAACATGGAACAAGATGTATATCAGCATGAGACTGAGTGTCTGAGTGAATGACTCAGTCCCTGAGTTTACTGGTTTGTGCGCAGACCACTTTCTCACAAAACCACTTAAACAAAATAACAACACCTATTTACAGTCATAGCAGACAGATTTCATAGGAATATGGTGTTCCAGGTTAACCGGTTAATGATTGGTCATTTTTACAATAACCCAGTCAGACAGACAGACTGACTGGGTCATTGTAAAAAACAGAAGAAATAATGATGAGAAAATATGTTTATAAATCTTTATGTATTTTATTTATCGGGTCAGTTAACGCTAGGTAAACACATGTACTATAAATACAGTAGACACGGGCATACACACACACACACACACACACAGACACACACACACACATTCGCACACATACAGTCGCTAGGATACATTTCCCAATATTTAGGTCACTTTTTCAAAACTCTTCACACAGTTCTCCAAACCAACTTTCAGCTCGGCACAGCAGTTCATTTCACTTTCAAAATGCACTAAAACTACCAAATCACTTCATACATGTCTCAAATCAACTCATTCTTCCAGAACACTAGCAAAGGTTGACAGACAACAAAACAAACACACTTTGTCACCCTAAAAAACACTAACAACAGGTAGCATTTTACAATGTTTTCTTGTGTAAAACAAGGACACATCTCTGTTTATAATTCACTGCAATATATGTTACTGGAATGAATCAGACATGATGCAGAAAGCCACAATATGTTTCATGTCGTTTATTAATTTGTATTTTTTGCACTGAGTAATTCCCAAATACAAGAATTTGTATTTGTATCCACTGATACAGATACAATAGTAATGCTAATCTACTCGGTCTTCTCCATTTTGCCACAGGTTCTCATCCGCATCACATCTTATGTCATCTAGGGCAATACACCGAGGAAATAATCTTCTGGCATGCCTGATCCATCCCTGACAATCTTCTGCTGATATGTCCAGGAATCCAGCATGCATTGCGTCCAGGAGGGATATTTGATCATGTGGATGGTGGTCATAAACCTTCCACCTCCATGAGGAAAATAATTCCTCTATGGGGTTGAGGAATGGAGAGTAAGGTGGGAGGAAAAGTGACACCATTCTGGGATGGGCTGTAAACCACTCTGTGACTGCACCGGAGTGGTGAAATGCCACATTGTCCCATACAATTATAAATGTTGGCTGATTTCTTCTCTCCATCCCTTTCCTCACCTAGCACAACCCTTCCATAGAGGTCATGCAGGAACGTGAGGAGACGTTCAGTGTTGTATGGCCCAATTAGTGGTTTGTGTAACAGCAATGTGCTGCGCACATTGTGATGTTGGCACCCCTCTGGCCCGGGACATCCACTGTGGCTCTCTCCCCAATCATGTTCAGAGTTCCTCTCAAAAGGCACAGTGCACAACTGTTTCATCCTTACCTGATGTTTTTTCAGGACTCTAGAAATAGTTATGCTTACACTGTGAATATTTGCAAAAGTAACGTTGTCTGCCAAGACTCTGTCTCGAATCTCAGTGAGTTTTATGCCATTGTTTCTGATGACCACATCAACAATGGCAGTTTCCTGCACATCAGTGAACATCCTTCCTCTCCCACCTGTGCGAGGTAACCATTGAGTCCTAAGCAGATATGCGAAAGCAATTACACACAAGTCTATTTACTTCTGTAATGTGCAACTCAGTCAAATGCCCTTGCAGAATACAAGTTACCTGTTGGTTTGCCGGAAAACTCTAACAATAGATGCCACTGTTGAGTGTTGCAGATTTGGCTGCACTCTCTGACCAGCCTCTTTCATTGAGAGACCATGATTTACTACATGATCAATTACAGTAGCTTTGATCTCATCTGAGACTACAGCTCTTGATCTTCCTCTTATTCTTCTTCCACCACGCATACGTATTCCTCGCCCCCTCCCAGCCACTCTTCTTCCTGTTTCAGCCACTTGTCTATCTCTGACTGGGTCCATTTTCTGGCTGGGTCCACATCACAACACAAAACTACTCAGCAGTTGTCTCCTTTTGTGATGAAATTGAAAAAGTAACAACTGTGTAGATGTTCATCTACTATGAGAATCAACTGTGGTTGGTCCAATTGTCCAATTGTTTTATAGCATCTAATTTTAAGATTTAAAATATATTTCATTAAAATATTACTGTAGAATTGTAGCAAATTGCTGTCTTATTCAGTTTTGTATTATGTTATTGTTTTGAACTTAAGTTTAACAGTTTTGAAAACAGTATGTAAGCATGTGCAAATTGGCCTGTAAGTACACAGAGTTTTGGCGGTTGTGTCGAAGTGAGAAAATAATTAATGTAATTTGAAAGATGTAGTCATTAAATGCATTTTGTGCCAAAGCAATGATAATTCAGTTTAGCCCACTTATACTTCTGTTGTGCTCCTTGTGTGAAAAAGTGACCTAAGTATTGGGAAATGTGTCCTAGCGACTGTAAAAAACTGTAAACCATTGACTGAAAGGGAGCTTCTTTGAAACCCAGAGCAAACTGAATATTCTGTCAATCCACCTTTAAGCAAGGCACCTACCCTTTATTAATCAATGGTCACCATCAATAATGGCTCATGCCTGGCTGACCCTGGTCTCTGAGCGTCTCTCAGAGGGAATTGAGAGATGTGTAAAAATAAAACAGTAACATGCTTGTATGATATGTGTGCGCGGAGCTACGCAAATATTATACCTAGTATTTCACTTTGACTCATAGACGTGTATGGCGGGGCAATATTACCTTAACTTCATCAGAACCAGAACGAACTATGACCTAACTGTCTCCTTGGTTTGTTCTTCATGCTCATTTGTTTACACTCTGGCCAACATGATGTGGCTGGTGTTAAAGAAATGCCTCAAGATTATACAAACAGTACTTGTCTTGATGAGAAGAAGAATGAAAACATATATGTCCAGTTCTCTTCTGCTCTGCTCAACCAATCAAAACAATGAGGAGGGGTTAAGATGGACTGTCGGCCTTTTAGCGTCCAAAAACCATTAGGGCTGGTTAGGGTTAGTCACAGACTCTTTCCATTTGTCCATGCTAACCAAGTCTTGGGTGACTCCCATATTATCTGTAGCAAATCATTAATGTTGATGTGTTCTCTTTGCCTTTACAATGTAATTTTGAACATAAGGGCACATAAGGCTGTGGTAAGAAATAATGCATTGTATTGGAATAGGATGCACACACGGACTGGAGGCCCGCTACTAGACTATACTCAAGGGATAGGGATCACCCCTCAACCCATGGAGACTGGATCACCCCTCAACCCGTGGAGACTGGATCACCCTCAACCTGTGGAGACTGGATCACCCCTCGACCTGTGGAGACTGGATCACCCCTCGACCTGTGGAGACTGGATCACCCCTCAACCCATGGAGACTGGATCACCCCTCGACCTGTGAAGACTGGATCACCCCTCAACCTGTGGAGACTGGATCACCCCTCAACCTGTGGAGACTGGATCACCCCTCGACCTGTGGAGACTGGATCACCCCTCGACCTGTGGAGACTGGATCACCCCTCGACCTGTGGAGACTGGATCACCCCTCGACCTGTGGAGACTGGATCACCCCTCGACCTGTGGAGACTGGATCACCCCTCAACCTGTGGAGACTGGATCACCCCTCAACCTGTGGGGACTGGATCACCCCTCGACCTGTGGAGACTGGATCACCCCTCGACCTGTGGAGACTGGATCACCCCTCAACCTGTGGAGACTGGATCACCCCTCAACCTGTGGAGACTGGATCACCCCTCAACCTGTGGAGACTGGATCACCCCTCGACCTGTGGAGACTGGATCACCCCTCGACCTGTGGAGACTGGATCAGCCCTCAACCTGTGGAGACTGGATCACCCCTCGACCTGTGGAGACTGGATCAGCCCATGACGACTGGATCACAACCTGTAAAGACTGAATCGTTTTTACAGTTGTTCCTGTTGCATTTCATTTCATTATCAGATAGTCGACTCACTGGGAGTTTTGGTCTCGAAATACAGAACACATTTTGTTTAGTGTTTTGCAGCACCAATCTTACCAATCAGAGAAGGGAATGGTTTTCATTTTGTATGCAACTTATATGAAACACATTGCAGCCAGTAGAGTGCTTGGGATTGATGTCTTTATAGTGCGAATAATAAAGGAGGCCTAGAAGCACGAATCATTTTACTGTACTTATTGTAAACCCTAATCCCCATGTCAACATTGGCTATGCACCAGACATGTGAATTTACTAACTCCATAGAAATTAACTTTGTCGTAAAGTAAACCCTCCTCTCAACTCACTTGACTTCGCTGTTGCAATAGCCAAAAGCCCCGTAATGGACAATTTTATCACACTGAAATATCACAGTCAAATGTTATTTACTGTTAATTACAATCCACTGAAGCAGCTGCTATGCTTCCTGGCGTCCACTGAAAACAAACATAACAATTATCTGAACATGGTCAAATGTGTGTGAGTTTGCATGTGAGTGATATGTTTTTGTGTATATATGTGTGTGTTTGTGTGTGTTTCATGTCTATGTACTGTATGTGTGTGTGTGTGTGTGTGTACGTGGGTGAACACCTCTGCTTCACAAAATGGCAGCAGAATGATTTCCTCAGATTGTCTGTTCACCTACTGGGAGGAAACAGGATATGGGAAGTCATTGTTGTCAGGGCACAGTGGGAACGGATGACAATGTGCAAGGCGCAGTGTTGCTGTCTGGACCAGCTGTTTAATGCTCTCAAATCAGGGCATGCTGTGTCTGTGTGAGAGTATGCATGTACGTTCTGTTAATGCGTCTCTTCCTCTTCCTATTTGTCTTTGGTCAGTCAGGAGGGCGGCTGCCCACCGCTGTAACCTGGAGAAATGGTCGCAGTTAAGAGGGGTCAAGAGTTAAGTTGTAAAACACTCTCTATCTCTACCGGCCAACCCTGTTCCCCAGACGCTCTCTCAACAACTTCCCTGCATTCTTAAATACACAGCAGAGGCCGCACGCACACGCACACGCACACGCACACGCACACACACACACACACACACACACAAAAACACACTCATGTTGAATTTAAATATAAATAGGGACATAACATTGTATTCTTCTTAAAACTGTATTCCCCTACAAACACTAGTCAACACTTAAGCCAAAATAATATTTTCAATATACTTTTAAATAGCATTTTCCAGTTTTTTACCTAGTTTATAGAGTAAAATACAGTATCATTGCCTCCCACTCAACACGTCGCGGGCTGTTTAGTCCATGTTTCAGTGGGTTTTCTGTTTTTGTTCATTCATTTTCGGCAAGGAATCCGCTAATTGTTTTGGCTTCATGCCTTCTTTAGTGTGTAAATACATATACAATTTAAACAGCTCTTTATTAGTGACCTCAGGTTCTTTCAAACTCTGTCATCCCTTCATTAGCTAATCAAATCCATCAACATACACAGAACCAAACAAGGACAAGCAGACAATTCCATGGCATAATTACACTTAGAGTGTGACTAAAGGGGCTCGTGGGTCAACTTTGGTTCAGCGGCAAAGTCGCTCATTAATCCATAGTCTCAAGTGTCCATACGCTACACAGTTAAGGTGGTTAACTGTGTAGCGTATGTGGGGAACAGTGTCAAATCATCAGTATTGCTGTAAAAGGGTTATTCTCATGGACGCACACACCAACACACATGCACAGGTGCGGGCACACACTTTTCTCTCTTCACCATTAAAGAGAGGTTTGCTGTAGACCCTAGCACAGCCTGTTGAGAGCTGAGGCGCTGGGATGGGTGGGCGTTCTAGATAAATGAACTGTGTGACTGAGAGTCTACAGCCCTCCTGCTTTTGAGTCCTGTCCTCCATGCTCTCTGGAAGTAATCTCTGCCCTTATTTGTCCAATTCATTTGGGCTCTATATCAAACCTAAGCAGGACAGGGGAGAGGGGAAGCGGCAGAGTGTATGTTTGTCTTTGATCTCCACAAACCGTAAACCCTCAACAGAAACACACACGCGGTTATCAGAAAGTCCCTTTGACTGCACATTGTCCTGCTCCAGGTACCCAATCTGGTGGTAGGAAGGACCTGACAGAGAGGCACAGCAGCAATAAACTAAGATATCAGCCTGGCTGCATCTTATACTGCACCCAATTCACTCTACAAGGAACTTCTTTTTACCAGGGACCACTTGTTACAAATATCTGCCAAAAAAAGGACAATCAGAACGAAAACCTAATTCATTCACCAAGTCCATTCACAGTTCCAGTAAATACATCTACCTCGATGAAAGGAGTTTTGAGCGCCGTGGACTGCAGCATTTTAGTTCATGTAACAGTTTGGAGGTGGTTTGTGGTGGTAAGTATACAGTACAAGTACAGTACAACGAAATGCAGTTTGTGAGGTAAGAATGCAGCATGGAAAGTGCGGTTAGCCTAGTATGAAGACCCCCAAGCCAAGGAGAATATCATGGAGAATACAATGGTTCAGAAAGTGTCAAAATCAAAAGCTACTGCTGGTGGATTGAGCTCAGGGCTTAATAAAGCCTGGCAAAATGGGATGAACTGGCAACAGATCAGATACATACATCAATGTCAAACATCACTACCCAGGATGAATCACTTTTAGATTTTAAATACCATAGTAGGGTTCAGAAGGTTTAGCAAGAAGAAATGACACCAATAGTTAAGGTATTTAATTCTGCATTAAACAGAACACAAAACTCCAAAACTGTGTTTTCATAATAGTGAAATGTGATCTCCCTGTTCTTGGCGATGTGTCATACAAATTTAGATTAAGTTACATTGATGATTGAAAACATCCTAAGATTATATCACCATACCCTCAAAAAATTAAGGTCGTATCTCCAAAACCCGGCAGCTCAGTCTCCACAAGTTTTGGTTTTACAATGAAATGTTAACATTGTTGACAAAATGTGACCATTTACAATCTAGATAGTGAGAAGGCTTTGAGTTGGCGGATGGAATGAGAGCGCTAGGATTAATTGAGGAATTGTGCAAGTTTTGGGAGCAGAGAAGGAAAGGGGAGGAAAGGGAGTATGGAGAAGGAACGGCTAGAAATCCGCTCAACAAGAGAGTGTGGATGGAATAGAGGTGGAGGTTAAGCAGTTTAAAAGGGCCGAAGGGTGATGGTCCGAAGAGGTTTCAAGATTTGCTGAGGATGAACGGACGTTCTGAGGGAGAGTCTGATTGGTGGAGGGGTGGGAGGGAGAATTTAAAAAGGGTTGATTAGTAACCAGTGGTGGACAGGGGAGTGAATGGTTAAAGTAAGGGGGGACAGTAAGAATTGTTGAAACCCTAGAATAGATGGTGTTTGATTCCCACTAGTAATTACCATTCCTCTGGCTCGCTACATACCCAATCTGGGCCTATCTTATATCCACAGCACATACCAAGAATGACTGGCTGGACATGCTTGCTGCTTCTACTGCTTAAACAGTTGCCCAGGGATTGGTCCTGGGGTCCCGGAGTGATTGTATTAGCCAAACAATAAAAAATAAATGAAAGTCAGACAAGGTTTGCCTTGCTTCATTGCATTCTTGTAACTGCTTGTGGTAGGTCAGGCATCTAAAAGCTTAATCTTGGTTGTTGGCTGGTTGCATGTGTTCTTGAAGTGCTTAGGTACTGGAATCTAACTTATTAACCCTTCATTTTCTATCCAAATCCTCAATGGCAACTTTTACCATGAACCAAAGAAATAGCCCCTTTTCACATGGGGACTGGTAAAATGCAGAATCTTAAATTCTTTGACTGTCCTGGAAAATTGGTCATCACAACTAAGTGCCTCCGAAACCCTGGGCTATAAGGGTCTCCTAAGCCCTGGGCTATAAGGGTCTCCTAAGCCCTGGGCTATAAGGGTCTCCTAAACCCTGGCCTATAAGGGTCTCCTAAACCCTGGCCTACAAGGGTCTCCTAAGCCCTGGGCTATAAGGGCCTCCTAAACCCTGGCCTATAAGGGTCTCCTAAGCCCTGGGCTATAAGGGTCTCCTAAACCCTGGCCTATAAGGGTCTCCTAAACCCTGGCCTATAAGGGTCTCCTAAGCCCTGGGCTATAAGGGTCTCCTAAACCCTGGCCTATAAGGGTCTCCTAAACCCTGGCCTATAAGGGTCTCCTAAGCCCTGGGCTATAAGGGCCTCCTAAACCCTGGCCTATAAGGGTCTCATAAACCCTGGGCTATAAGGGTCTCCAAAGCCCTGGGCTATAAGGGCCTCCCAAACCCTGGGCTATAAGGGTCTCATAAACCCTGGGCTATAAGGGTCTCCAAAGCCCTGGGCTATAAGGGCCTCCTAAACCCTGGGCTATAAGGGCCTCCTAAACCCTGGGCTATAAAGGCCTCCTAAGCCCTGGGCTATAAAGGCCTCCTAAGCCCTGGGCTATAAGGGCCTCCTAAACCCTGGGCTATAAAGGCCTCCTAAGCCCTGGGCTATGCAAGTGTTCACACTTGCATATTTTGAAGTGGGCTAGCACCACCCTTAGGCTAGGGCTAGCTTTTCGGTTAGCACAGACTTTTCAGGGATAGCCCCGGAAACACGGTGACAGAATAACCATGGTTAAACGTGGTCAAGAACAAAACGACCCGCCATCAGAAGAACACGGACACCCATGTCAGTAGAATACGTTAGGATTCTGAGGTTGTTCAGAGAGAACATGAGAGAACATGATGGGCTGATACTACAGCAGGTTATCAGAGAAGCACCTGCTTCATGTAGGGCAGCCAGAGTGTCCCTGGGTTGGGTGACCAGATGTCCCTGGTTCGCCTGGGACTGTTCCGGTTTCAAGCTGGGTGCCCCGGGTCCCGACAAATATCTGTAAAACACTGAATTGTCCTGGTTTCCGACATTCACTACTAAATTGTCCCCGGTTCTCACCACAATAATAATAATACTGTAATGTTCCTACACACGAGTAGGAGCCAAACAAACAACTGCGTAGAAATGCGTAACAAAGCGACAATTCTCATCAAAGCTCAAATTGCCCCCCGCTCCACCAACCACAAGGACGCATGACGACCAACATGCGTGCATAAGCGCATACGTGTGCGTGCATCAACGCGCGATTACACAAGGGTCCCGGTCTGGGGGTTTCAAAATGTGGTCAACCTATCCCAGGGGCCCCAGCACACATCAACAACAACAACATCAACAGTGTCAGGCATATTCAGGACAATGGAGAGCACATTATCATCAATAATGAACAAGCTTGTGAATGTGCCCAGCTGGTGAGGTAACTTGACAAGTAGTCTATACATTTCTGTAAATGTACAGCAGTCAGAACAGAATCAATCACATGAATACTCAGGTAGAACATAAAAAGGCTCATGGATTGTGGGCTACCAGAGCGCTGGATTGAATTTTGCTGGTAGAACCTGTAATAGCAGCGTTCTGACACCTGGAATAGGAGACAGAGTGGTTACCGTAGCTGCCTGATGTAGTGTTTTCCTCAGTTTAGGACAAGCTGTTCCATCCTGTGTAAAAGAACACTTCATGACCTCACAGGGGCCTGCCACAACTGCCTCAGAGGCAGTTTCTGACTCAAACTGTGTGTCATTCTGTGTCCTTATGAGTTCCACTCCAGTTCAGCTGTGCAGGTCACTGAGATTTGGCCAACCTGACCAGACTCAAGCCTGCGGCACGACTGTTTAGTTTTCCATTGGCCTCCATCCTGAAGTTGTCTTCAGTGTTCGTGACCAGGGGAACCTTTCTTTTCTGCAATTCCAACAGGAGGGAGGCTACAGTATGACTGGGTCTCTAAGCATTGCATAGCCGTTGTTTATCACTGTTTATCACTGTTTTACCAAAATGCACACAGACAAACACATCACACAGGCACCACTTTATAAAAACACAGAGTCTACCATGCTGAGCAGTGTGAACGTGTGATGGCTATGGTCACAGACTACATCACTCTTCAAATGACCCCTCAAAAGTTGACTGGAGTAAGACCAGGATCAGTGAGTTAGTGCCTCCACAGATTATGCAGGCCATTCTTACTATGTAGTCCCATTTGGACATCAAATTCATACATTTCATATAATTTTGTAACGACATTTCCATCCTGTTAGCAACATGTTCCAACCTGCGCGTATTTGTAACAGGGGTGGAAATTTGGAGACTAAGTTAGCCAGAGTTCTGTGAGTGAGCGATATTGAATTAGAATGATGATGAACACTTGACCAAGATTTGAACTTCTCAAGCAAACATGTGTCAGAATTATGGAAGGTGATTCATTTTCTGTATAATATAGCTTAACAGGGTGGATATGTATGATTGAGACATGAAGACTAACATTAAAACATTTAGAGCTGTTAGAGGTGGTTTTCCCCATCTAAAAAAATGGTATACTCCCCAAATGCAGTAGTGATGTAGCAACTACCACAAACTAATAGGGTGGATAATGTCAAATATAATAGTAATAATAATATAAATAATAATAAACACAATATTAATGGGAAAATTGTTTTTGATGAGATATATTAAGAAGGACTACCAAATAAAGAAAGAGTACTTTTAATATTATTTTTAGAATATTAAAGAAGTTGATGAGTAACACCTTGTGATTTGGCAAAATCCATGAACAAAGTAAAGCATTCCCTTAAAAAGTGGTAAAAATGCATATTGTTCCCTTTAAACTTAGTGTTTATAAGGTTAAGGACACTTGTTCTCATATTTAAAAGGGCAATATGAAAGATTTTTACTGTAATGATAGCATAAAAACAAGCAGCATTGACCAGTAGACACCGGCAGACATTATTTGAAGCTAATGTTTCAAATAATATTTTCCCACAAAATAAATACGAGTGACTGACATACAGTGGGGAGAACAAGTATTTGATACCCTGTCGATATTGCAGGTTTTCCCACTTACAAAGCATGTAGAAGTCTGTCATTTTTATCATAGGTACTCTTCAACTGCGAGAGACGGAATCTAAAACAAAAATCCAGTAAATCACATTGTATGATTTTTTCATAATTAATTTGCATTTTATTGCATGATATAAGTATTTGATCACCTACCAACCAGTAAGAAGTCCGGCTATCACAGACCTGTTAGTTTTTCTTTAAGAAGCCCTCCTGTTGTCCACTCATTACCTGTATTAACTGCACCTGTTTGAACTCGTTACCTGTATAAAAGACACCTGTCCACACACTCAATCAAACAGACTCCAACCTCTCCACAATGGCCAAAACCAGAGAGCTGTGTAAGGACATCAGGAATAAAACTGTAGACTTGCACAAGGCTGGGATGGGCTACAGGACAATAGGCAAGCAGCTTGGTGAGATGGCAACAACTGCTGGCGCAATTATTAGAAAATGGAAGAAGTTGAAGATGACGATCAATCTCCATCGGTCTGGGGCTCCATGCAAGATCTCACCTCGTGGGGCATCAATGATCATGAGGAAGGTGAGAGATCAACCCAGAACTACACGGCAGGACCTGGTCAATGACCTGAAGAGAGCTGGGACCACAGTCTCAAAGAAAACCATGAGTAACACACTACGCCGTCATTGATTAAAATCTTGCAGCGAACGCAGTGTCCTCCTGCTTAAGCCAGCGCATGTCCAGACCTGTCTGAAGTTTGCCAATGACCATCTGGATGATCCAGAGGAAGAATTGGAGAAGGTCATGTGGTCTGATGAGACAAAAATAGAGCTTTTTTGTCTGAAATCCACTTGCTGTGTCTGGAGGAAAAAGAAGGATGAGTACAACCCCAAGAACACCACCCCAACTGTGAAGCATGGAGGTGGAAACATCATTCTTTGGGGATGCTTTTCTGCAAAGGGGACAGGACGACTGCACCGTATTGAGGGGAGGATGGATGGGGCCATGTATCGCAAGATCTTGGCCAACAACCTCCTTCCCTCAGTAAGAGCATTGATGATGAGTCGTGGCTGGGTCTTCCAGCATGACAACGACCCGAAACACACAGCCAGGACAATTAAGAAGAGGCTCCGTAAGAAGCATCTCAAGGTCCTGGAGTGGCATAGCCAGTCTCCAGACCTGAACCCGATAGAAAATCTTTGGAGGGAGCTGAAAGTCTGTGTTGCCCAGCGACAGCCCTGAAACCTGAAGGATCTGGAGAAGGTCTGTATGGAGGAGTGGGCCAAAATCCCTGCTGCTGTGTGTGCAAACCTGGTCAAGAACTACAGGAAACGTATGATCTCTGTAATTGCAAACAAAGGTTTCTGTACCAAATATTAAGTTCTGCTTTTCTGATGTATCAAATACTTATGTCATAAGTATAAGTAATTTGCAATAAAATGCAAATTAATTACTTAAAAATTATTGTATTGTATTGTCTTTATACTCACTTTAGTCACTGGCAGTACAATGCCTCCCACCCAGTACTTCCTATCCCTCCCACCCAATACTATCCCTCCAACCCAGTATGTACTATCCCTCCCTCCCAGTACTTACTAACCATCCCTCCCACCCAGTACTTCCAATCCCTCCCACCCAATACTATCCCTCCCACCCAGTACTTACTATCCCACCCTCCCAGTACTTACTAACCATCCCTCCCACCCAGTACTTTCTATCCCTCCCACCCAATACTATCCCTCCCACCCAGTACTTACTATCCCACCCTCCCAGTACTTACTAACCATCCCTCCCACCCAGTACTTACTATCCCTCCCACCCAGTACTTACTATCCCACCCTCCCAGTACTTACTAACCATCCCTCCCACCCAGTACTTACTATCCCTCCCACCCAGTACTTACTATCCCACCCTCCCAGTACTAACTATCCATCCCACCCTAAACCACCCTGGACCAGCTAATACTATTCCAGTCTTGTTCGATTAGGGAAGACGAGGAGGAGACAAGTCATGTTATTGTTTAGAGGCAGGATTGTACACAGAGCCCCTATTTGATATTTAATTTTTCGCAAATTTACATTAGATTAAAAAATATATTGTATTGGGGACAGAAATTACACCTCATTGGAATCCCCCCCGCCCCCCCCCCCCCCCCCCCCCCCCCACACACACACACAAATCCAGAGATCTGGTAGACCAGTATACAGCAGCTGGAGGGCCCAGGGTTCTATGGCTCTCCCATCTCCCCCAGCATCAATCACAGGGCTGTTACCCAGCAGGGAGGAACGTTGGCTGGCTCCCAAACACTCCTGGAATCCCTGTGCTCTACTTTAGGCCATGGCCCATATTTACAATATACTGTAGGTGACACGCAGACTTGTAGACTTCCCAGAGAAGCACAGGGCAATAACCGTAAACCGTAAATGTCTGCATGTGGCTCTAGGGCATACATACACAAAAACATTCAATTGAATGTAAGAGAACAGAAAGATATCAATACTTAAGTATTCTTAATTCTGTTCATGTTAAATTATGCGCACATGCCCCAGCACACAAAAACATCCACACACACTCACACACACGCACACACACACACACACACACAACACAAATGTACACTGATCCACACTGATCCACACTGTTGAACCCAGGGAGGGTAAAAAATGACCTGTTGAATGAATGACTGCATCGGGACGCTCCTATATCCAGGAGATATGGGTGACTGCTTCTGATAGGGTGTCTAGACAGAACTCCCTCAGGCCTTCTGTTCTCCTTCCTCTGCTCCTATGGGTTGTAATGGAGAGGTACATGTACTTTTCTTTGACCCTGGCTAATTCGGTCAGGGCAGGGTTTTTAATCCACCCCCCCGCGTGTACATTTCAATTAAAACCAACCAAGGGCTTGGGTTTGATGAAAGCTGGCACAACCCAACATTTACATCTCTTTTCCGTGAAGTAGTGATAACCTCTAGGAAGGAAGAAAGGGATGAAGGAAAGACACAAAAGGATGATTTTAGCAGAGCTAGTAACTGCGTCCACTTCTCCGACGCTAATGGATGAGATGTGTGGATTAAAGAATGGGAGGCTGTCTGATGTTGGAGTGTGTTTGGGCAGATTATCCCCATATTTCTCCACTGGACATTGGATATTTGGATAAGTGACGTCTGTGTATTTGAGTAGGTCGAGAAAAGTCATTTATGCCAAAAAGAGAGAAAAAACAAGGGAGAGAAAATAAACCCTTTCTCTGTCGTTCAAGGACAAGCTTGCATTCTTTCCCGCTTTCCCCCGCTCTCTCTGTCTCCCCTCCCAATCTCTCTCTTTCTCTGTCTCTCACTTTCTTCCCCCGTTCTTTCTTTGTCCAACTTCTCCTTCTTTCACTTGTTCTCTATGAGTCTCTTTCTTCCCTCTCTCTCTCTGACTCTCCCTCCCTCCCTTTCTCTCTCTTTCTCTTTCTCTGTTTTTCTTTCTTCCCTCACTCCCTGTCTCTCTCTTTCTCCCTTCCCCCTCTTTTTCTCCCTTCTTTCTCAGTTTTTCTCTATTCCCTACCTCACTCAGCGCTCTCTCCTCCCTATCGGTCTTTGTCTTTCTTTGTCCTGCTATTCCCCAAATATAAATATATATATATATTTTTTTTTACAAAACTCCAGATCAGGTGTTTTTCCCTGCCCCTCTCAGGAGACGTTAGATAAATATTTAGTGTGTCCCAGTTCCAAATGTATGTCTTATCAAAAGCCTTTATCGCAAATGCTCACAGGTGCTGAGGTGGCCAAGTTCACAGCTTAAGCAATACTGTTCCACAGCCAGCTTCATTGACACAACCGGAAGCAGTTCGGAACACTGCCACAGACCAGGAATCATCCTGGATTTAGGAATTATCTGATGATGGCTATGAAAGGATTTGCAAAACTCTCCCAGAATATGCTTCGCACACACGCACGCACACACAAACTGCTGTTGGGTGCAAAGGGGCTGAGGAAAGGCTGTTGTGTCCCAGTCTTTGATCAGAGGCGATAAGAGAGGATGGGGACAACAACGCCTTGCAAGGATTTACACTCTCTGAAGAGAGAAAGTTCATCATGGAGAATAACACATGGTACAGCTTACACACACACACACACACACAAACAACACTTATCATGTGGTTTGGAGGAGGAAAGCAATTCTCAAATATAACAATATGTGTTGTATATGACCCTCTTTACGTTGCCTGACAACTGGCTAGAGACAGGAATGAGAAATGGTGTCTATCTCTCTGGTATAGTTCTTCTCCGTCAATCTCTTGATAACTCATCACACAAATAACTATCTGTGTCCATCTCTTCCTCTGGCTCTATCTCTACATATCTCTCTTGGCACCTATTATCCCTACTCATCCTCTACCTCTGTCTCTCTCTTTCTTTTTTATTCAGTAGGACTCCCCTATTCACATAGATCTGACTCAATACAACCCATTTGCTTTCGCCCTTAAAGACGTGACCATCACGCTCATTCAAGTTGTGTTGACGATTCCAAAACTATTGCAGAAATGCGCCTGCACGTTCCCTTTTAAGGAAAAGGGAGGAATGTTCCCCCAATCTTCCTCCAGTTCCCTCTCCCGTTCTCTCATTCCACTGAATGTACCAGGGAAGCAAGCAGAGATGTCAGCAGTGGGTACATGTCTAGACCTCGGCGTCAGCATACAAGTCAGATCAGGGCGAGTTACACTGGGCTGAATGAATTGTGTGTTGAGTGTTAGACAGGGACAGACGCTTGGAATACTTGTCGTTATTGGACGGGAGGGCGAAACCCAAGGACTCCTTTAACCATCCCTCCAATCATCCATCCATTCATCCATTCGTCCATCCATTCATCCATCCATTCATCCATTTCTGCTTGTATGTTTCCTTTGGCCAACAACACCTCCCATTATCCAAACCTGCACCCCCCCCCCCCATCAACCTTTCAATACAGCACGGATTACACACTGACATATAGATGATCACCTTCCTCTCTATGTCCACTTTCCTGCCCGTCTCTCCCACATTGTCCCTCCATGTCCCTCCTTTAACTGGGAATGACCAAAAGGGAAATTCAGAAGTCTGAAAAACGTGGAGAGAAACCAAGAGAAACTGGGAGAAACAAACGAAGAGAGAGATATACACATATACAAAGAGGCATAAACTCTATCATCATCAGTAAATGCCTTCTCTTTCAATAAAATTATATTCCAGGGGGCGTTAAAAGCATGGAAAATAAAAATGAATAAAAATTAAAATTCATTGTGTAGTACCCCTCTCTATCTGAGTAAAATAGAGATGGGTGATGAAAACTTTGTTGTGGTTTGAATGTGCTCAAAATGTCAGCAAGAAATGTCTTTACTCTCAATCTCACACCCCCCTTTCCCTCCCAGATCCACAGTTTAGCATTGGGTTACAGGCTTGGTTGCTAGCGATTTGCTTGACCCTCTTAATGTGATGTCAATCTGTGTTGGTCTAGGGCAGTGTTTCTTAAACCTGCTCCTGGACATCCCCCTGCCCCGCATGTTTTACATCTCTCCCTACCCTGACATACCTGATGTAACATATAATGGACTTAATAATGAGCTGATCATTTGAATCAGGTGTGACAAAGCAGGGAGAGATGTAAAACATGCAGGGCACTGGGGCGCACAGGAGCAGGGTTAAGAAACACTGGTCTAGTGTAATGGCTTAGCATTGCTGACAGAGAAAGGATACTGTATGAGTTCTATCATCACACACACACACACACACACACACACACACACAAACCCACACACACATGCACACCAGTTTACACTAATGACTTTTATTTAATTTAAAATGCAACCAATTCCATTACAAATTAACCAGTGTTTCCATTCAATGTGGCACATAGGATCAAATTGGATTTATAGCTTCCCTTGGGTCCTGCAGGTATAGAATAACAGGTTATTGTAGGTGGCTGTTCTGGAGCCTGACTGAAAGGCTACTCTCATAGCTACAGTATGCTTTGAAAATGGCATCTCTGGGGATACCTCCTAATCAGATTACATGTTCATGCAATAACATGGAGATAATGTACATCCTGTTAAGGTAATTATCCAAAATGATTACACAAAATCACAGCTCATTTAATATATGAAACAAGGAACCCTGTACTTTGGGAAATAATTTAAAATTGAGCTGTTTATATTTTCAAGAAGGACACACCCTGCTGATGTGGATTTCACCACACAGTTGATATCCAGTGCTTTGCTCTGAATCAGGGTCAACTGAAAAATATTAGCTGGCTTTTGAGGCACCTGGCTACCTGTTAATCCTCACGCCTCAGGCAAGTTTACTCATCATGTGACCACTGTATAGCCCAACAAAATACTGTACACACCAAGGTGCATGTGAGCATATGTACACGTGTGTCATGGAGACCCTGTGATGTAGCAGTATGTACACGTGTGTCATGGTGACCCTGTGATGTAGCAGTATGTACACGTGTGTCATGGTGACCCTGTGATGTAGCAGTATGTACACGTGTGTCATGGTGACCCTGTGATGTAGCAGTATGTACACGTGTGTCATGGTGACCCTGTGATGTAGCAGTATGTACACGTGTGTCATGGTGACCCTGTGATGTAGCAGTATGTACACGTGTGTCATGGTGACCCTGTGATGTAGCAGTATGTACACGTGTGTCATGGTGACCCTGTGATGTAGCAGTATGTACACGTGTGTCATGTGACCCTGTGATGTAGCAGTATGTACACGTGTGTCATGGTGACCCCTGTGATGTAGCAGTATGTACACGTGTGTCATGGTGGACCCTGTGATGTAGCAGTATGTTACACGTGTGTCATGGTGACCCTGTGATGTAGCAGTATGTACACGTGTGTCATGTGGACCCTGTGATGTAGCAGTATGTACACGTGTGTCATGGTGACCCTGTGATGTAGCAGTATGTACACGTGTGTCATGGTGACCCTGTGACGTAGCAGTATGTACACGTGTGTCATGGTGACCCTGTGACGTAGCAGTATGTACACGTGTGTCATGGTGACCCTGTGACGTAGCAGTACGTACACGTGTGTCATGATGACCCTGTGACGTAGCAGTATGTACACGTGTGTCATGATGACCCTGTGACGTAGCAGTATGTGGTTCAGACTGGGGGGATGGTTCTGAGGGCAGAGGACATATCGGAGGGGACTCTGATTGCCAACCACACATTCACACTGATTGTGAGAGACTACACACAGTAATGGTAATAGCCAGGCCACAGCCCTCAACATCATACTGTTTCACCATGAGAGCACGTATGGGACCGGGATGCAGTGTTAGGACACACAGGGCGAGGACACATGAGGTTAGGACAACAGGGCTAGGACACATGAGGTTAGGGACACACAGGGCTAGGACACCGTGTTAGTACACACCATGTCAGGACACAAGGTTAGGACAAACAGGCTAGGACAACATGAGGTCTAGACGCACAGGGCTAGGACACCGTGTTAGTACACACCATGTCAGAACACAAGGTAGGACAAAAACAGGGGCTAGGATAAAGTGTTAGTACACACCATGTTAGGACACAAGGTTAAGACAACAGGGCTAGAATAAAGTATAGTACACACCACGTTAGGTTCTGTAGGGTTAGGACACACAGGGCTAGGATAAGTGTTAATACACACCATGTTAGGACATGATGGGTTAGGACACACAGGGCTAGGACACAATGTTTGTACACACAGGGTTAGAACACATAAGGTTTGAACCCACAATGCAATGACACACAGGGCTAGGACAGAGTGTAAGTACACACAGTGTTAGGACACACAGGGCTAGGACAGAGTAAGTACACACAGTGTTAGGACACACAGGGCTAGGTCAGAGTAAGTACCCACAGTGTTAGGACACACAGGGCTAGGACAGAGTAAGTACCCACAGTGTTAGGACACACAGGGCTAGGACAGAGTGTAAGTACCCACAGTGTTAGGACACACAGGGCTAGGACACTTTGTTACTACACATTGGGTAGGACACAAAGGTCACACACGCTCATGTATAAAACATTTATAGGCATTTGTTGGGATTGACTCAAATCCAAATGTCTACAGGTTAAAAGAATTCCATCATCTAGACAAGCACACAAAAGTATACATCAATACAAAAACCCTCTGGATCTCAGCATCAAGGCAATGCAAATGAAACCAACTGAACACACACATGCAAGGCTCCCTCCGCACAAAGCCAATGAATGGACCTCTTCCCTCCGCCCCGCTTTGGCTCCCTGTCTCAGAGCAAGTGCTCGATCAAGCTAAGTACTGTGTCTTTTTGTCTGCCTCCTGTTTTCCTCTCTTCCCTCTCCTCCCTCTCCCACCATACAGAAAGTACATCCATATAAATCAGGCCCTCTGATCTCCCGGCCAGGAATTCCAGGCCAGATTACCCGCGCCACACCATTGAGATCCGTGAAACACGGAAACAGCAGCCCCATGCATAAAGAATCCCTGGAATGCCATTAGAATTTAGGATTCATTTGTTTTTCCGCGGCGGGGGTGGAGGGGTAGTTTGGAAATATGTTTTGATCATTCAACAATCGAAAATAATCGTCTTTCTAACTGTGAACATATGGTTTGGGTTCAGCTACGGACCACACACACGTGCACTCGGCATACACACTCACCTCCGTTTTAAAGTATAGAAGCACAACAATCCACATATTGTATACACACGGACGCACACGGTTAATGTACGCGCACATTGGTATTGGAAAGAGGCTGTATTGAGTGTTTGACTTTTTCCAATGGGAAAATAGGACTGGGTTGTCACAGTGTGTTGACCTATGACCTATGATCAGTGGCCAAGGGACGTCCAGCCATCTTAGCCACTCTCCCAGGTACGTATCCAATATTGGATCAGCCGCAAGTAAGCTGTCCAGGTTTCTTTTTGTTAACGTTTTACCCAGCATGCTTTGGGGGTGTTAATTCTATTGTTTGTGTATTTTGTGACTATTTGGAAGATGCCAATGAGTTCATTGTTGGCCAGTGTTACCCTTAGGTTTTCTTGTCTTGCTAAAGTTTGATGAAAGTATATGACACAATAAAGAGCTTGCTGTTGAATCTGAGTCTCCATGTGTTCTTTCTATCCTGTGGATGGTAAAAAAAAAACCTACATTATAGCGGTGCAGAACATGGGTTCGACTCCAGCTTACTGCTAGTTCAGGAAACTCTCCTCTACACTTTCCTCCTCTGACAGCAAAGCGTTGTACACCAAAAAATATATATATTTTAATTGAAAATTAAGTGAAAGTCCCTGACCCAACAGTTCTCTGTTTTTCTGCTGTAGTGCTTTTGATCACCCCCCACTAAGTAGAAGAACTGCACTGTTAAGTTACTGCACTAAAACTCATTAGCCCCTCCACCTGGAGAGCTGATGGGTGTGCAGCCAGTTCGAGTGGAGCTTGGAGGGGGCCTGCACACAATTTAAAATATTAATGAAATCATCCTGGTAAAAGGGTGATCACTTGTGAATCTTTAAATGTTATAACCAAAAACTTACAGTATGTCTTTATACAACAATACCTAAAATCAATTAATGATGGATAAAACATATACACGGTAGGCCCCCTACAAAGCATGTGGCCCAGGTAAAAATCCTTGCTTACAAACATTAATGAGGGTAGATCCATTCTTTATTGCGGTGGACACGTCCACATTACACTTTGATCCGGTGAATCTGAGACGGTGACTACCTGTTTCATATTGAAGCTGGGAGTCCCAATAGAAATCCAGTTAAAGTCAAAGAGTTTAAAAAGGACATGGTGCTACACAATCCCTAAAAAATGTAGGCAGCTCCAGCTTAAGTCAAACTCTATTACTGTAAACTTTCGAAGTTTACTAGTAAACAACCAGAATTTTGGTATGTTTCAAGGTCCATCAGATGACATCTAGTGGTCTTTTGGGTACTTCAGACTATCACAGGGATCTGCATGTATCTCTGGCCCTGGGTTGCGGCCCTGTCCTGTCAGGTTGACATTGTCTACTACATAAGGAATTACCCTCAGTGGTTTGTTAGGTACAAAAACCCTTTTCATGAAAATGCATTGCTCCTATAACGCAGACATTAAGTCATAAGATGGCTATTTACAGGCAGACATTCATCAAAGCATCCAGTTATTCTCCGAATAAATGTCTGCAACGGGCAAAATGTGTAACCTAAGCCAATTCAAGTGGAGTGTTTTCAGTGTGCTAGTTCCAGTATCTCAACGGGGGTTAAACCACCGGGTTTAACTAACCATTTTAACCAAAATGAATCGTCTCTGGTGGGCATTCAAAAAACCAACACTGGCTTATAATCTTGAAATTTGAGTTTCTGTATTTGGCTATTTAAATGGGTATAAAAACTTAAAAAACACACCTATTGCATAGAGTAGTACAGTAAACAAAGACCTTTGTTCCATTTCAAACCACTACAGATCTATTGGGCAAAGGGATTTGTTTTTGTTTAACTGTACTATATACTGTACATCTACTCATACATTTCACTTTTTACAATGTAAATATATAATTTAATGGACGTGCCATTACAACCTTGAATTAACAGAGTTTGGCATTCATTTGTTGTTTGTACTAAGCTAAAATATACAGTAGTTTTACATCGATCATAGTGTGTGGATCATCCACCAGTTTGATTTGGAGTTCAGTTATTATTTAAATTGTCTTTCACATGTTCTAGGCTGGTCCAATGATTTAATTTGCTGCTTCCAGTAAACTTTTACTGACAGCATGGGTTCAACTCCAGACTGCTTCCAGTATACATGTACTGACAGCATGGGTTCAACTCCAGACTGCTTCCAGTATACATGTACTGACAGCATGGGTTCAACTCCAGACTGCTTCCAGTATACATGTACTGACAGCATGGGTTCAACTCCAGACTGCTCTTTCAGCAAATACGCTCTCCTGTATTTTTCCTCACTTACCTCTTCAAATCGGATAGAAGTAAAACAAAATTATTATTCTAAGGACTCATATTTCTCCATGTTCCAATGTTCATGCTTTTATCAGTAAATGCAACCCTGCATGGAAACACAACAATACTTGACCTGTGAAACTTGTGTTTGTCCTAGAAACAAAAGTTGAACATTTCCTTGTTTCTAAAAATCTACTTATTGCAACTGGTGTGGTTAATAATTTTTTGGCCGATGTTTCTTTCCTGACATTCAATTTTGTATGAACATTAACTAATGGGAAAGTTATAACATCTCAAAAAGATTTCAATCATCAACACGGATCATTTTCTAACATAACTGATGACATTAGTTGGACGTAGATGCAACATGTTGGAGTTACACTAGATTGCATTTGAAAAAATAACAATCATTTCACACTTTGCACATTACACTGAAACACAATCACATAATGTTTCATATATTATTGGTGGGAATTTTTCAATTAACGCCTCAGTAAGTCGCTACATATCGATGGATGTAAAGGTATTCTGAAAGAGTCTAGGTAACAATACATTGTCGTTGGCTATGACCTTCACTGGTTTTGCCACACTAGAATTCAGTCCATGACACGGAAATCTGTTCTTCAAAATATTCTGCTCACCAAATGAACTTTTGGGAACAGTTATGTTGCACAATGTATGAAGCCTGTGTGGGAATCACGCATCATATCGACATCAATCTGTCCACCGGCAGACCCAGTGGGTTCCTGGCTATGATCACTGGTTCTGGTGACTTGCTTCAGGTCTGCTTTGAATTGCTTTATAGTGTGACTAGTGAAGCAGTTGGAGCTTGCGTGATAGTTTGCGTATGTGATTCTTGCATTGGATCGTCTGTACTGTAATGGAGGCGCATCAAGTAAAAGCTACTTTTTGTTCTCTGTCGTTTCCTTGGTGGATTTGAATTCCCTTTGTGTCATTTTATTGACTTGTGATCACTGGGGGAAATAATAATCTAATCATAGCCAATCTTGGATGGCCTTTTGATGTATTAGTGCTGGAGTGTGTTTCAAAACAGTGGGGAGCCTCAATATTTGAGGAGACACAGCATAGAGAGAGTCACACTACTGGAATTTGAGGAAGAGAGTGGAGAGTGCAATCGAACGATGCTGATCAAAAGCCCAGTGAAGGACACTTGACACCCTAAATCCATCTAAAGGCTTTGGCCTTGATTTTGGCGTGACCCCAAATCTCTCCTGTTCTTGCCAGCATTGAAGAAACATTGGACTCACACAGCGCCAAACTGCAAAATACTTATCACCATCAGACCCCAAAGAGAGTGAAGACAAAGTTGTCACAAAGTTGAAATGCAGCAGGAAACTGTGCAAGGGGCCAGTGTCCCATCCGTTTAGATAAAATCTCATGCATTGGAATTGTTTTTTCAACCACAAATTAAAGTCATATGCATTGGTTTCTGTGTTTCTCATAAGTCAGATTGCTTTGGAGTTCTCGATCAGCGAGCCAGAAGCCAGCTTGAACCAGACATAACCCCGAAGACTTGGGTTGCATTTGCACTCGGCCTCACTTTTATCTACCTGTCTGTCTGCTTACCTACCTAATCTACCCGACCACTCGCCCGATAATAAACCCACCCACCCAATTCAGTTATCTGTAGTGATAACCAAATATGTTTTAATCAGAACCTTATAAAACAAAAACAAAAGGGTCTATGCTGGAGAATGCAAGGTGATTCTCTCCAATCATATTCCATTTCCACGCTTGTCAGAATGAGGGAGAGATGACGAATGATGATGAATAACAGTTTCTGCAATCATGTGTTATCGTCTGCTGTCACACAGGAGGAAGGAAGCTGGAACCTCGTCCCGACTAGGGAGCCGAGACCTGGGAAAACAAAGAGGAACCTTTTCAAGCGTGTCTTATTTTATTGACAGACCCCATCGTCACCTCCTTGTCATCTGGAACAGGTAAAGAACAATTCTAATGAGATAGACAGTTGTAGCATCTATCCAAGGATGCTGTTTCCTTAAGATTCCCAGCTCTGCACGCCCAGTGACCTTTTTTCTTAACAGTAAATCTCCTCTAATTTTGTCATTTTAATATCCTGTTATGAAAATCTAAATGGATTCCACCAGGCAGGAAAGACATGGAAGAGGTTCCTTTATCTTAAAGAGGTAGACAACAGGGTTCATTCAAATGTAACATTCAACAACACTCTGGTATTTTAAAAACACCACCAGGCCTGGACACTAATTAGTGCAGACCTGGATGTGAAGAAGACCCCTGAGTTAAATGGTGAATCCTTTTATTAGTCAAAATGTTAGATGAGTCCGATGTCTCTTTGGGTCTACATTTGAATCCCTCTGTCCCCACACACATGTGAACATGCATACTGTATACGCACGCAAGAGGTATACACACAGACACACACACACACACACACACACACACACAGACACACATACACACACACATGTATCTCTAGACTTCACAGTACCTCATTGCTCCAAAATGTTTCCCATTTCTCTAAACAGTAAACTTTTGCATAAAAGATGGACGTAAATCAATCAAAGTAAATTACATTCACTGAATGTCCAAATGCACCCAAAGGTACATAATGTCTAGATCTTAACGTGGGTCTTATGTCAAGAGTTGGTTCAGAGGCCCCCAGGTCCTCTGGGAGGCTGTTCAAGAGTCTAGGGCCAAATTGGCGGGAGGCAGCCTCATGAAACATATTGCTTCTGAGCTTTGGAACAACTGAAATACCAGAGCCAGAGGATCAACAGACCAACTGGCCACATAACCTAAAAGCATGTTAGAGAAGTATTTGCGTGAACAAGGCCACCGATGTAATGTAGGCAGCAAAAAAATCTGCTTTAAAGTCAAAGTCTTTTTTTTCTTTGAATAGTCAGCCATTTCAGACCCAGACGGAGTGAACTTCTCAATTCGGAAAGGATTTCCTGATGAGTGAAGGAATTAGATTTAATGTGCATTACGTCATGCTGGAACAATGTACATGCTGTATTTTATGCTTTTTGCAGTGTGCAGGTTTCAGCCAGTGTGTCTTGGAGTCCATATAATCTGCATTTTAAAACACTGTAATATAAAAATACAGTAATGGCCAGACTCATAGCTGCTTCTGTGGAATACAGTGGAAGCCAGTTGTTCCCGAGATCTCTGACATTTATTTAAAGGGAAACTGCCAGATTTTGATTGATTTAGGTCGTTGTTCTAATTACCCAGTCAGACGATTACGTGGTTACCATTTTTTTCTGTCTCTGTGCGCAGTTCGGAGATTACTGAAGTTATTTAATGCTAAGTGCAATTGTTGGACGTCTCCCAGTGCGCAAATGGCCAACTTCAGTTAGTGTTACCAGGGCTGCAAGAAAACGTGCGGCGAGGTAACATTTGCCAGAGCATTCTTTTAGTCAGATGTGGCACCACTTTTAACACAATATCATATGAGTACACACATGAATATTTAAACTGCGCATGCACTTCTGTCCGTTGGTATGAGCGAGTGCGTTCATTAGTGGCTGTGTGGGTGTCCGGAGCACTCTCTCAGGTCCGGTATTCCTCACCCTGACAGGCTAGCAAACAGCAACAGTCCCTGAGCATCTTGGTACGAGAACCTGCCAGGGGTCTCCACCTGACCGACGGATCTTTATTTACCTCAGGGAGTACAGTTGCTGTTTCGCCATCTTGACAGCACTGATGACAAGCCCTCGGTAATGTGAACGCGGGAGAATTTGAAACTACTGACATTCTCTACTCCATCCATGTTCATTGGGAATGGGGTGTGTTCCCTCCTCTGAAGGGTTTGAAAGTGACATTATACAGTGGGGAGAACAAGTATTTGATACACTGCTGATTTTGCAGGTTTTCCTACTTACAAAGCATGTAGAGGTCTGTCATTTTAATCATAGGTACACTTCAACTGTGAGAGACGTAATCTAGGGGGACAGGACGACTGCACTGTATTGAGGGGAGGATGGATGGGGCCATGTATCGCGAGAACTTGGCCAACAACCTCCTTCCCTCTGTAAGAGCATTGAAGATGGGTTGTGGCTGGGTCTTCCAGCATGACAGCGACCCGAAACCCACAGCCTGGGCAACTAAGGAGTGGCTCCATAAGAAGCATCTCAAGGTCCTGGAGTGGTCTAGCCAGTCTCTAGACCTGAACCTAATAGAAAATCTTTGGAGGGAGCTGAAAGTCTGTATTGCACAGTGACAGCCCCGAAACCTGAAGGATCTGGAGAAGGTCTGTATGGAGGAGTGGGCCAAAATCCCTGCTGCAGTGTGTGCAAACCAGGTCAAGAACTACAGGAAAGGTATGATCTCTGTAATTGCAAGCAAAAGATTCTGTACCAAATAATAAGTTCTGCTTTTCTGATGTATCAAATACTTATGTCATGCAATAAAATGCAAACTAATATCTTAAAAATCATACAATGTGATTTTCTGGATTTTTGTTATAGATTCCATCACTCACAGTTGAAGAGTACCTATGATAAAAATTACAGACATCTACATGCTTTGTAAGTGGGAAAATTGTTTATGTATAAAATACTTGTTCTCCCCACTGTACATGCTTGTAACGACAGAAATTAGACACCCATTAATCTTTCAATTTGATGTGCTTGCAAACTGAATTGCAGTATTTGTGCTTATCATTCGAGCTTTAGAGGGTGCTAATCAGTAGAATATCTCACAAAAGTGAGTACACCCCTCGCATTTTTGTAAATATTTGATTATATCTTTTCATGAGACAACACTAAAGAAATTACACTTTGCTACAATGTAAAGTAGTGAGTGTACAGCTTGTATAACAGTGTACATTTGCTGTCCCCTCAAAATAACACAACACACAGCCATTAATGTCTAAACCGTTGGCAACAAAAGGGAGTACACCCCTAAGTGAAAATGTCCAAATTGGGCCCAAAGTGTCAATATTTTGTGTGGCTACAATTATTTTCCAGCGCTCCCTTAACCCTCTTGGGCATGGAGTTCACCAGAGCTTCACAGGTTGCCACTGGAGTCCTCTTCCACTCCCTCATGACGACATCACGGAGCTGGTGGATGTTAGAGACCTTGCGCTCCTCCACCTTCCATTTGAGGATGCTCCACAGATGCTCAATAGGGTTTAGGTCTGGAGACATGCTTGGCCAGTCCATCACCTTTACCCTCAGTTTCTTTAGCAAGGCAGTGTTCGTCTTGGAGGTGTGTTTGGGGTCGTAATCATGTTGAAATACTTCCCTGCGGCACAGTGTCTGAAGGGAGGGTTCCCTCAATGAACTGTAGCTCCCCAGTTCCGGCAGCACTCATCTAGCCCCATACCATGACACTCCCACCACCATGTTTAACTGTATGCAAGACACACTTGTCTTTGTACTCCTCACCTGGTGGCCGTCACACACGCTTGATTCCATCTGAACCAAATAAGTTTATCTTGGTCTCATCAGACCACAGGACACGGTTCCATTAATCCATGTCCTTTGTCTGCTTGTCTTCAGCAAACTGTTTGCGGGCTTTCTTGTGCATCATCTTTAGAAGAGGCTTCCTTCTGGGACGACAGCCATGTAGACCAATTTGATGCAGTGTGTGGCGTATGGTCTAAGTACTGACAGGCTGATCCCCCACCCCTTGAACCTCTGCAGCAATGCTGGCAGCACTCATACGTCTATTTCCCAAAGACAACCTCTGGATATGACGCTGAGCACGTGTACTCAACTTCTTTGGTCGACCATGGGGAGGCCTGTTCTGAGTGTAACCTGTCCTGTTAAACCGCTGTATGGTCTTGGCCACCGTGCTGCAGCTCAGTTTCAGGGCCTTGGCAATCTTCTTTTAGCCTAGCCCATCTTTATAGGCTAGGCCATTTTTTGGGATAACTCGGTGTCCGGCCAGAAGGGCTTTATTATGCAAATAGATTACCAGGTATGTTAACAGAGAACACATTCTCATTTAGAGCAACACACTTGGGAACAGGTACAGGGGAAGGGAGGGGACAAATTACCCAAATGGAAGCTGGGAATGATTAGGTTGCGATATCGGTGTTTATGGCTGGATTGGAAGAATGGCCATGACAACCTGCTTAACACCCTCATGGTCTGTGCCATTAGATCACCCATATAAGGTACCTTCTGAAAGGCAGCACCATACTGAGAGCAATTTCTGTTTCACTGCCCTGGGTTATTAGATCATTAAACTAGAGAGAAGAGAGCCCCTAGTGGCCCAAGGGGGCAGAGACAAAGGCAGCATGTGGTCTCCCCACCAAGAAAAGACCAGGACTGACCCTGCTTAGCTTTCGAGGCAAACCAGCAGATGCAGGGTGATCTGGTGCTTAGACAATTCTGAGCTAGATTTTTTGTCCATATAGGTAGCTGGTGAAATAAGGGTTAATAAAAAACTCTTTATATCTGATTGAACATGACTTCAATTGGCAGAAGATGAGATTTGCGTAAAAAAGAACAAAAAACAAACAACAAGTGAAAATCGCTCCAGGACAGGCCTGGCAAAGCATCACAAGAGAGGATACCCAGCATCTGGTGCGGTCAGTCGGTCGCAGAGTTCAAAACGTTATTTCACGCAAAGGATATGTGACCAAATGATAAACATAAGTACTTCATTTGGATATTATAATAATCATTGGCAGACTGTAAATGTAAAAACTGTTATCAATTCTAAATGGTGAAACCGAAATGCACACAAATAGCCTTGAAAAGTAAATCAAATTAAAGAGAATCAATCATTCCTCCTTCATAGCACTGGAATGTGGAAGGGTCAATTATTGAACCCATTAACCTGGGCATCCAGTTCAGTGTGTGAAACGCATGCTCATCCAGTTCAGCATGTGAAATGCGTGCTCATCCAGTTCAGCATGTGAAACGCGTGCTCATCCAGTTCAGCATGTGAAACGCGTGCTCATCCAGTTCAGCATGTGAAATGCATGCTCATCCAGTTCAGCGTGTGAAATGTGCCCTCATCAAGTTCAGCATGTGAAATGTGCTCATTTGGATTCAGATGAATGAAGAAACGTGAGCCAGTTCCAGTGGCAGCCATACATTAAAGGCCCAAAACATAAGGACCACTCCTTCATATTTCACAAATTATTTATATACAGTTCACATATACAAACATAAACAGTATATTCTTCTACACATTTTCCTCCGTCTTCAGAAATCTGCAAGATTTTAAGTATGTTTTAGACTATTCTGTTTTTGTGGCTAGTGTTTTGGGACCTTGCAGTCCGCACCAACAACATACCAGCAGATAGTTTGTTTACAAACAAGATGACATTTTGGGTTCTAATAAAGAATGAATGTGATCGTTTTCACGTATCGATGTATAAATGTAGTTAAATTATGTAGCTACACAAAATATCCCCTTTAGAATAGTTATTCTGCAGTGCTCCTTGCCTGGAAATGTTATTGTTCCTCCAGGAGTTGTTTGAGCAGGGCCGTTCATTTTTCACTGTAGATTAACTTCTCTTTTAGCCCGTTCTGTTGGAAGAATTGTCAATGCTACTACAGGGCCTTATCCCAGGCACTCCCGCTAGCTCTGATCAGTGTCCCCGGCGCTCCCGCTAGCTCTGATCAGTGTCCCCGGCACTCCCGCTAGCTCTGATCAGTGTCCCCGGCACTCCCGCTAGCTCTGATCAGTGTCCCAGGCACTCACGCTAGCTCTGATCAGTCTCCATGGCACTCCCACTAGCTCTGATCAGTGTCCCTGGCACTCCCGCTAGCTCTGATCAGTGTCCATGGCCCTCCCACTAGCTCTGATCAGTGTCCCTGGCACTCCCGCTAGCTCTGATCAGTGTCCCAGGCACTCCCGCTAGCTCTGACCGGTGACCCAGGCACTCCCGCTAGCTCTGATCAGTGTCCCAGGCACTCCCACTAGCTCTGACCGGTGTCCCAGGCACCACCGCTAGCTCTGATCAGTGTCCCAGGCACTCCCACTAGCTATGATCAGTCTCCATGGCACTCCCACTAGCTCTGATCAGTGTCCCAGGCACTCCCGCTAGCTCTGATCAGTGTCCCAGGCACTCCCGTTAGCTCTGATCAGTGTCCCAGGCACTCCCGTTAGCTCTGATCAGGGATTTGGCCTTGGTTCTTGGATTTCTGTATATCCATACCCTTTCTTTCATATAATGAGGTCATGACAATGCCATACAAGTCCCCAGCAATGCGGCATTGAAGCTTTTTAACTTTAGGCAAGGCACATTTATTTGTATAGCACATTGTTTTTCATACAAAGGGGCAATTCAAAGTGATTTAAATTAGGACAAAAAACTGTTGGGCACATTTCATAACCAGACTGTATGTTGCTGTAAACAGCCGGTCGCACTCACACATGCACTTCCGGAGTGTTCAACTAGAAAAAGCATTAATTTGTGTTTATCCAAAGACAATATATGCGTGTTGTCAAATGTGATTGACAAGATGTGTCAGCCACGGACAGGTTGGCACTTCTGAAGCAGCACAAACAGATTGTTGGAAAACACTCAAAGGCTGATCTGTACAAGTCCCTGACACTGAATTCCATCCTTAGGTCTTAGCGCTGGACTCCGGAGCTGGGAGTCCCAGAAGAGCCGAGTTATCAGTTTGACATAGTGTGTGTACGAGTCACCTGTGACAAACACACTGTCTCACTGGCAGCGATTTGTCCCAGTCAGAAGCAGCTGTCCACACGCGGAAAAATGCAGACTTAGCCACTCAACTTTGTTTGAATAAGCTGAGCCGTTTCACAACGTAGAAACTGATGTGGGAGCCGTGTCCGTTGGTTGTCTGCTGAGGGCGGTGTCCACTCCGGAAGCACCTGCTGTTTTCACCAAGGTTGCTCCTTAGAGAACTGAATACTGTACACACGCACACACACACACACACACACAGACACAAGCCTACTGTTTTATTCACACACATGCCCGCCCACCCACACGCAACCCCTCGATAAACCCATCCGACATACCCTGTATCAGTGTCCTGTAGGGGGGAGGCAGACAGACAGGCAATCAGAGAGACACACACAAAAAAAAAAGACATAAAAGCATTCTCATTATCCAGGAACACATGGACATCCACACAAGGTGCAACACGATTCAAGTCATATATACATTTATTTCACTGCCTGCTATTGGATCCACATGCCAGGGGTAATTTGGGGCCGAGCGGCACTCCTGATATGTGTATGCCTGCAACTTTATCATCATTACGTCCGTGTGTGCATGGGTCTAGTAAGACTCCCGACCGTTAACTGTTTCCGCCTGCGTACACAGGTTCAAATATTCTTTCACCTCATTTACGATGAGAAACGTAAAGAGTGAAATCAAGCCGCCTAGGGTTTTTTCCTTCATTCGTTCTTCCCCTGCTCTCTCCTTCCTGCTCGACCCTCACTCTCTCAGTTTTTGTTTCTCGCATCGTTCCTCCACAGATGTTCTAATTGTCTGTGTGCTGAGGACCCAACACTGTAATATTTGGGCACTTTTCCTCCCTCCCTCACTCCTTCCCTCTCTCTGTGTTCTGTCATTTCTCCTGCCAACCAGCAATGCTTTGCTCCCTGAAAACACTAAAACTAGTGTTTTAACAAAAAACACTGACATTCTTTCTAGCCACTTTCAAAGGGGCCATCTCTGGCACTGGAAACAAGTAATGTCTGGTTGTGTGTTCTCAGTCGCGTTCCCACTTTGTAAGGGAAAAGGAGGGCAGATGGAGAAAGGAAGAGACAGAAACAGGCAGGGTTGGAAGGAAATTGTTTCAGCTAACAATTTTCGCACACAAACAGCAACCAATAACGCAACTAAAAATCACACAAACACAACATTTAATCACCATTATTCACTAAGTATATCTACATTTATCTTGCTAGCGGTAAACAACATATCTGGAGTTAATACAAAAAGTCCACACATAGTTTAATTTTATATACCCAAGAAAGTAAGAGAGGGAACGAGAGAGAGAGAAACTATATAGAAGTTGAAGTGGGGGGACGAAATTAGAGAGAAGGTGAAACTGAGTAATGACAGAGACAAATAAGGATACACTAGGGCTGCGTATATGGTCATACTTTTCCAGGGGTTAACATTAGTTCTGGTGCTGGACTCTCTAACGCTAAGTTGTAGACCCCAGGGCTGTGGGGTTTCCGGGGCTTGTGAGCTCTGATTTCCCCCTAATGAGACAAAGGCCCAGGTCAGCCATTGTGGGCTCTGGCTACGGGTTGAACCCATGCCATTCTAACCACGGACAGCCCCGCCAAGCTATTCAAATATTCCTTTCTGGCACCGCCGTCTGTGCAAAACATCTCCCCTCTGCTCATTTCTAGTCCAGCTGCTGCGCCTTTCTGTCTTTCATTCTTTTGTGTTGTCTCTCTTTTTGTTATCTTCCACACTCCTGTTCATTATCTCTGCACACCTCACTTACTTTAATGTAGTCAGACACGTATAACGTAGTCAGACGCGTATAACGTAGTCAGACGCGTATAACGTAGTCAGACGAGTATAACGAAGTCAGACGCGTATAACGTAGTCAGACGCGTATAACGTAGTCAGACGCGTATAACGTAGTCAGACTCGTATAACGTAGTCAGACGCGTATAACGTAGTCAGACGCGTATAACGTAGTCAGACGAGTATAACGTAGTCAGACGAGTATAACGTAGTCAGACGCGTATAACGTAGTCAGACGCGTATAACGAAGTCAGACGCGTATAACGTAGTCAGACGAGTATAACGAAGTCAGACGAGTATAACGAAGTCAGACGCGTATAACGTAGTCAGACGCGTATAACGTAGTCAGACGCGTTTAACGTAGTCAGACGCGTATAACGTAGTCAGACTCGTATAACGTAGTCAGACGCGTATAACGTAGTCAGACGCGTATAACGTAGTCAGACGAGTATAACGTAGTCAGACGCGTATAACGTAGTCAGACGCGTATAACGTAGTCAGACGCGTATAACGAAGTCAGACGCGTATAACGAAGTCAGACGCGTATAACGAAGTCAGACGCGTATAACGAAGTCAGGCGCGTATAACGAAGTCAGACACATATATTGTAGTCAGACGCGTATAACGTAGTCAGACACATATAATGTAGTCAGACACGTATAACGTAGTCAGACGCGTATAACGTAGACAGACACGTATAATGTAGTCAGACACAGCACGCACACAGACACCTATGCTAGGATCGCTATACCTGTGAGGACCTTTTGGGAATTAACAATTGATTTACATCCTACATACCAAATCCCTAACTTTTAACCTAAACCTAATCCCTTATTTTAACCATATCCAAAAACTTAACATGTGAATTATTGATACTGGAGAAGATTTCCTTGTATGTTCCTTGGTATTCAATTCAAATGAGGTTTATAAGGAATTCTGATACAAGTACATAACTGTTAGTTGACACATCCAAACACACACACTCAAACACACACACACTCCTCTACTCATATGCTCCAATACTTGGCTATATTTGAGGCTTGCAAGGTTCACTGTTTTGACAGCATGCGATAGCTTGTTCTAAAGGGGAGAGGAAATAGCATGGCCAAAAGGGTGGCCAGTTTTAAAGGAGAGGGTCCATCTGTACAAACAGCGCCTCGTTATGGGAGTTATTAATTACTTTGAGTCACCAGCCAAACATTTGACTCAGCCCAAACCTAGGCCCTGATGACTTTCCCGATCTACATCTGAAGGAGAGAGGGAGAAAGAACTGGTGGAAGTACAGAGACAGAAGGATGAGTGAGACATGAAAACAGTGATAGACAGATGTTGCATGTGAAGATGGAGAGAAGAAAGAGTAGGACAGGAAGTAAAACCTCTCCACTCTACAGAGACCCGCTCTGGTGTTCTCCTTAGGCGTACAGGAGATCCAGCCGACGACTTGGTGTCACTCCACAGAGTGGGTGTGTGTTTCTCTGTGTGTGGTGGTGAGTTATCCAACATCATTTCACTTCCATCTTCTGTGAAAACATTTTTCCTGTTCTGCTCTGAATCTTCCCTGCCTCTACTTCTTCACCGCTCCCTATTTCTCCTCTACCTCTCAAAGTTTCAGAGCGAGGGATCACAATTTTTTTCCCCTGTGCTTTCAAGAATGTCGGCAATGCTTCCCAGGAATGTGCTGTTGTTGACTTTGGTTTGGGATAAAAGGTGTAACCCAGTTTGTACTCCTTGCAGATCTCAAAGGCGATTAAATGGCTTTAATGTGATCTGTTACTGACACACTGGGCAGAGACACATTAGTCTTTGGTCTGGCGTTTACCTTTGACCAGAGACCTATGGGAAAAACACTCTGGGCCCTGGTCAAATGCAGTGTCCCGCAATAGGAAATGCAATGGCATTCTGGGTCTACTAGTCACCGGGAGTTAGAAGATGGAGGGTGGGGCAGAAGGAGGAAGACCAGAGGGGTGGGCGGGGAGAAGCATTACCCTGAAAGGGTTAAAAGTTCCCAGATAGAGGGGAAAGGACTGGAGCTGCAGTGTGCATCTAGAGGTGAAGCAGATTGACTCCTCATAACGTTAGTCTGTGAGAGGGCGGAGGGGTGGGGGGGGTCAGTGGGAAATTCCATTCTATGTCACGACAATGCAACACACTCGGACGCCCCTGTCATCGGGGATCAGCTCGACTTTCTCATTGTGATCACTGTGATAAAAAAAAAAAAAAACAGATCCAAAACCAATACTTTCACTGAGACGATTGACACATCCCACCCCAGGTCTCAACACTGCACCGCCTCAGACTGGCTTGGACTGGCTCGGACCTGTTTGGACTGGCTTGGACCGACTTCCCTGCTTCACTACGTGAGTTAGGGCTAACATCGATGCTGATGATTATTCCCCATTATTCATCACCGGGAGAAAGTTGGTTTCCGAGGGGCGTTTTCTCCTTTTCTCCTCATTAATTCCCCTCCTCCCTGTTGTAATTACCTTTCACCCCCCAAGCCTTCCTCCGGGAAGGTTTAAGCGAGACTGGCATTTTAAAGGCAGGCTTTTTCCACGTGCACAGTGAAACATTCGAAATGGCACCCTACTCCAATGAGCTCTAGACAAAACCAGGGAACTATATAGGAAATTAGGGTGCCATTTGGGAAACAAATCTATACGTCCAATACATGGGTGAGAGAAAACGGGCTTCAGCTCTCATGATCCAACAACAATATTGTGTTTAATCTAGATACCATTACATGCAAACTGAGCTGGAGAAATTCAAGGGCACCATTGTTTCCCCAACGCCATTTTCTTCTCGGGCCAATAATGCAGTGTTTCCTTTAGAAATCCCAACCAGAAGAGACATGTGGAGGTGCTACTAATGAAAGTGAAGGAAGTAGAGAGAAAAAGAGAGAGAGACCCAGGAAGTCTTACATTTGGGCCAATCATCGTCACAGTACATCATCTTTCAAGATGTGAAATTGCAGTAACTTGACGTGTGAACGTTTACATACCCGCTGCTTGAACTTGAAAAATCTGATGGCCTGATGCCATTTTCACTCCATGACAATATAATCCCCCTCAGCTACATTCAGTATAATTCTTAGCCATTTTGTGCCAATACCAGCTCTCACACACACAGAGGGGAAAGCCAGTATACCCTGCCCGACTTGGTTGTATTCAAATTGGAGGGAGACCAGAGTAGCTGCTGTTGATACCAAAAAGGGTTTCTAAGGATATTGCCATGGATATCTAGTTCTGGGGTCTGGGCGTAGTGCTAACAAGCCAAAGGGCCATGGAAATGTTCCACATCTTGACCCCTTTACACGTCTTTGTGTTGGTTTGTGTCACCATGACCTCAGAATGACCGCCCAAGACCTTTGTTGTGATAATGTCAACATCTTTCTCAGCAAACATTCAAGCATGTAGGCGGACATATACAAACATGCATGCACAGATACAGACACACACACACACGCACACAAGCACAGAACCATACACACGTGCACATGCAACCACCCATGTGCACTGAAACATGTATGCGCACACACACACACACACACACACACACACACACACACACACACTCACGCATCAATCCCTGTCCAAGTTGGTTTCCTGCATAGCTCTGTGAATTTGTCCTGACCTCTGCGTTCACAGGAACCCCCTCCTCAAACAGCTGCTTCCATGAGCGTCACACCATCCACTGTCCTCCCACACCTAGGGATTTGAAGACGCTGCGCGGCGGTTCGCGCCTCAGAGCACAGGCCAAGCCGAGGCTGTAGGTGTCAGCATGAATGGAATAGTTCATTCAAATGTATTCCACTCAACTGAATAAAATGATTAAAAAAAAGAGATTCCAGTTGTAAATTAATTCACACATTCATAAATACATTCGTAAAACACTTTGAGGAAACAATATAAACAGACACTCCTTCTTTTTCATCTGTCAAGGGGTCCAAATAAGGAACAATGAGCTTGTTTAGCTGTGAAAGGAATGCTGATGACTGAGCCACTGTCTGAGCGCACCCAATTGGGAATCCCTATTTCATCAGAAAAAAATTCATTAGGATGACTTACTCCTGAGAACCGGAAAAGACGGCGTGCCGAGCCGCGGATGAAAATATGAATGTATGTAACATGAATCAAGATGGAAATATGAATGTATGTAAGATGAATCAAGATGGAAATATGAATGTATGTAAGATGAATCAAGATGGAAATATGGATGTTTGTAACATGAATCAATATGGAAATATGGATGTACGTAACAAATCAATATGGAAATATTAATGTATGTAACATGAATCAAGATGGAAATATGGATGGATGTAACATGATTCAAGATGGAAATATGGACGTATGTAACATGCGAGGGCTATTGCAACAAATAACAATGTGTGGATATTGGGCAAAGTGGGCTTACATGTTTCAGTCACACACAGTTCTAGTCAGTTCTGTAGAATGACAGTCAGACACAATGTATAACTAATGTCATGACCACTGTAGAACGACAGTTTTGAACACTGTAGAATGACAGTCATAAACACGGTAGAATGGCAGTCATGACCACTGTAGAATGGCAGTCATGAACACTGTAGAATGACAGTCATGACCACTGTAGAATGGCAGTCATAAACACTGTATAAGGACAGTCATGACCACTGTAGAATGGCAGTCATAAACACTGTATAAGGACAGTCACACACACTGTATAACTACTGTCAAAAAATGTAACTTGAAAATAACTGACCAAAGTCTTTTACGGTCTCTTTTTCAACGTGCCTCTCATCTCTCCCTCCCTTTCTTTGTCACTTTCTTGCCCTCAATCTCTCTTCGTGTGTCCTGGTTTCTCTCTCTTTCCTTCTGTCTGCAGATGTGAAAAACAGTCAGCAACACCTAGGCTTTGGTCGAAACGGAGAGACGTGCCAGAGAAACAAAACTCTCCGAACAGTACAAACAGCGCATTAGAAAACTGAACCCGGACCACCCATGGAGGTGGTCAGACAGCAACCCAGATCAACACCACCTTCTTGGCCCACCTCTCCTCTAAGGCGTTCTGGGTTGGTGGAGATCGAGTGGGTGGGGGGATTGAGAAGGAGAGAGAGAAGCAGAGATCAAGTTTGTGACAGAGCAGGAAAGAGAGAATGAGAGAGGAAAAGCTGGCGAGCAGTAGGAAGAAAACGAGGAAGAAGGAGAAGCTCTGGTTTGGTAGCTAGTAGGTCCTGATCTCATTCTCTGTAATTGGCCTCAGAGCCTCCAGAGGGATTAAGACATCACAATTCTCAACACTTAAACAATTACTGCACGCATCAGTTACAGTTAAACCCAGCCAAGAGCCACTACCTGCATGTTTTCTGTGTTGTTGACTGGGCTTGGTGGGCATACCACAGAGACAGAGATTGTGAGTGATGGAGATTATAGCAAGAAGGCCGGCTGTGTTCGGGTAAATTAAGCCAGTGGGTCTATGTGGATGTGTTATGTTTGTACGTGAGCAAATGGTTGGTTGACAGAGATTAGTGGAAGGCAACTGTCTACCAACCACAGGGGGTAGTGTAAGGCTTAGAGTGTGTGTGTGTGTGTGTGTGCAGGGCCTGCATAGACAACTCAGGAAGGCTGGTACATTATTCAGCACAGGCTATCAGCATATCGTTAGGGTCTATGATTTATTTGCCAGTTAGCCAATTAGATGCAGAGAGCTCAGTAGGAGGAGTGGGAGTGAGGAGTCGCAAAATAGCATGAAGACATCACAGGCCAATTTATGCGCAGAATGAGGCTCAAAACAACGGCAAAAAAAATATATTTGAATGTACACTCACCAGCCACTTTCAGGAACACCTGCTCGTTTACGCAAACAGACAAACAGCAAATCATGGTGGCCGCAACTCAATCAACCAATACGGCACTTGATCACAGGGAGAAAGGCCAGGTTCCCGGGCATAGGTAGACCTCTGTCCGTATACGTTCCAATGTGGTAATGCTCTTTAAAACTTGTGCGGTTTCCATTTCATTTCAGCGATTTTCTGCTGTGGCTAGGCAGTTGCTTAGAGGTTTTTTTGTTTGCTTCTTACAGAAAAGTAAACATTATTGTTGGAACTCTAATAGTTTATATATGGGTTGGGATTTCTTTCTGTTCGACTACGTGCATTTGTGTATTTTTCTGCACGTGTATGTGTGTGCCAGCACGCACCCTGTATGCTTGTGTAATTGTGTCCGCATATGGAACAACATATGCAGGGCAAGAGGAAACAAAAAACATGGAGTTAAGGTTGGTTAAGGAGTTTCTTCGTTAAAGAGTTTGTAGTCGTCGTCATGACGTCCTAAATTGCGACGTTCCATTGATCGGTCTTTCTCCACGGACTCCATATGGATGTCGCCTCAACAATGTAAAAAATACAGAACTGATGATAATCTTGCGTTGTAATTGAGTTTGAAACTTTAACAAAGTTCGTTATTAGACATTTAGTATTCAGTGGGAAACAATAGATACATCACCCTTTTTAAACCCTTTGCCAAGCGTCTTCGTCTTACATCTGTCATCACCTTACAGAATCGACTAAACGTCGACGTAGCTGTCATCTGGTTCAGCCTGAAATCTTGACGCTGACGGATGGTTCCCAAATTCCCTGCAGGACTGTAACACCATTCTGGGAGGCAGTGCATATTCCAGATTGAGTACTGAATATCGGTTCAGTACTTAAGTAATGGTACTGTTACTTTGATTGTAATTTACTCAGGTAAAATTTACTTTTCAGAAACTACTCAAATTAAAGTTAAAAAGTCATAGATCTATTTAGTTACCAGTTACAAAATGTATTTTTTTACTCGCATGATTCAAATAACTTGAAATCACACTGATTTGTTGGAACAGAAAATGAGTTCATTTGGATGACCCTGTTATTTTTCCCATTTATGATAAAAAAATAAAAAAAATCATATAAATAAAGCATGCCAGTTTACTATTCTGCCAGTCTGATTATTCTGTTAAATTAAATTGGCTTGATGACAGTGTAGCTCATATTCATATGTACAGTATACAATGAATACACTGGCAAAACAGTGAAGAGGTTTTCAAATTAAAAAAATTATATAAAAAACTGTGAGATAGCTCATAGCTAGGAACGTAAATCACAAATGTTTTCAAATAGATGGTACTTACCTGGTATACATTACTTATGTTCATGTAACCTAACTTTAACTTTATTCCATTTACTGTTTCCAAACTAGCAACAAACGTAAATGCTAGGTTCACAGTATGTTTAACAGATGTATTTTCTATTTACTTTCTTATCACGGCAGCTCCACTACTTTAGCCTAGAAAATGCCAATCACTCAACAAATGGAGCAAGCTAAAGTGTGGATTAAATGGACTTTTGTTGGCAAAGTCAAATAGCAGTAATTTTCCATTGTACAGGGATCAACAGTAAACCCACTTGTTGACAACATTGTAGCCTACAAGAAAAAAGCACTAGTATTTATCTTTATATGTATTTATTTTTTATTACTGTTTTATAAACTCAGCGTAGTAAGGACATTTTCATTTTCAGTTCATCTGCTCCAATTGAATGTTGAGGGGTGCCTATCTGATCCCTTAATTCCTAACATAACAAGATATACATACAGTGGGGCAATAAAGTAATTATTCAGCCACCAATTGTGCAAGTTCAATCACTTAAAAAGATGAGAGAGGCCTGTAATCTCCATCATAGGTACACGTCAACTATGAGAGACAAAATGAGAAAAAAAATCCAGAAAATCACATTGTAATATTTTTAATGAATTTATTGGTAAATTTTGGTGGAAAATAAGTATTTGGTCAATAACAAAAGTTAATCTCAATACTTTGTTATATACCCTTTGTTGGCAATGACAGAGGTCAAACGTTTTCTGTAAGTCTTCACAAGGTTTTCACACACTGTTGCTGGTATTTTGGCCCATTCCTCCATGCAGATCTCCTCTAGGGCAGTGATGTTTTGGGGCTGTTGCTGGGCAACACGGACTTTCAACACCCTCCAAAAACAAAATGAGAATATTTTTTCCAGAAAATCTAATTGTAGGATTTTTTATGAATTCATTGGTAAAATAAGTATTTGGTCACCTATAAACAACCAAGATTTCTGGCTCTCACAGACCTGTAACTTCTTCTTCAAGAGGCTCCTCTGTCCTCCACTCGTTACCTGTATTAATGGCACCTGTTTGAACTGTGGGAGCAATTATAAGAAAATGGAAGACATACAAGACCACTGATAATCTCCCTCGATCCGGGGCTCCACGCAAGATCTCACCCTGTGGGGTCAAAATGATCACAAGAACGGTGAGCAAAAATCCCTGAACCACACGGGGGGACCTAGTGAATGACCTGCAGAGAGCTGGGACCAAAGTAACAAAGGCTACCATCAGTAACACACTACGCCGCCAGGGACTCAAATCCTGCAGTGCCAGACGTGTCCCCCTGCTTAAGCCAGTACATGTCCAGGCCCGTCTGAGGTTTGCTAGAGAGCATTTGGATGGTCCAGAAGAGGATTGGGAGAATGTCATATGGTCAGATGAAACCAAAATATAACTTTTTGGTAAAAACTCAACTTGTCGTGTTTGGAGGAGAAAGAATGCTGAGTTGCATCCATGGGGTGGAAACATCATGCTTTGGGGCTGTTTTTCTGCAAAGGGACTAGAATGACTGATCCATGTAAAGGAAAGAATGAATAGGGCCATGTATCATAAGATTTTGAGTGAAAACCTCTTTCCATCAGCAAGGGCATTGAAGATGAAACGTGGCTGGGTCTTTCAGCATGACAATGATCCCAAACACACCGCCCGGGCAACGAAGGAGTGGCTTCGTAAGGAGCATTTCAAGGTCCTGGAGTGGCCTAGCCAGTCACCAGATCTCAACCCCATTGAAAAACTTTGGAGGGAGTTGAAAGTCCTTGTTGCCTAGCAACAGCCCCAAAACATCACTGCCCTAGAGGAGATTTGCATGGAGGAATGGGCCAAAAATACCAGCAACAGTGTGTGAAAACCTTGTGAAGACTTACAGAAAACATTTGACCTCTGTCATTGCCAACAAAGGGTATATAACAAAGTATTGAGATTAACTTTTGTTATTGACCAAATACTTATTTTCCACCATAATTTACCAATAAATTCATTAAAAATATTACAATGTGATTTTCTGGATTTTTTTTCTCATTTTGTCTCTCTTAGTTGAAGTGTACCTATGACGAAAATTATAAGCCTCTCTCATCTTTTTAAGTAGGAGAACTTGCACAATTGGTGGCTGACTAAATACTTTTTTGCCCCACTGTATGTCGACGTTCACAGTACTGTGTCCAATACGTAAGTAGCCCTGTTCAGTGCTCTGATAATGGCTCTGCTCAGTGCTCTGATAATGGCTCTGCTCAGTGCTCTGATAATGGCTCTGCTCAGTGCTCTGATAATGACTCTGCTGAGTGCTCTGATAATGGCTCTGCTCAGTGCTTTGATAATGGCTCTGCTCAGTGCTCTGATAAATGCTCTGCTCAGTGGCTGTCAGAGCAGGAATAAGTACATTGATTTCACTGTGCTTATTTTCTGTGCTGAAATGTATCATCAGTAAAAAAAAAAAAAAGAGCTTTAGCTTCTTCACCAACTGAACAGTAAGTGTTTTAAAAAATAGACATATGTCTAATGAAATCCCAAGGTATTGGTGGGTAGATCACGTTCTACAACAGAACCAGAACAGCATATACTTGGTTATAGTTGCATTTAGCACCAGCCTCAAGTCTATAAGGACATTTGGTTGTAGCTGAAAATCAGACTGCAGGAGTGCAAATATTTGAGCAGGAGATTGGCAGAGTCACCAATACTTGCAGTATGTAACAGCCCACCCCTGAGAGCAACACAAATGGAACCTACGTTATATGGCTATTATCAATGGCTAGGTTGCATCAACAGCTTCCTGCTATTAGCATGCCATTCGTGCGCGTGGTGCACAGAAACTGTAGTCGACCCATTCAAAACACTGTTGTCCTTTTGTCGTCCACAGCCAATATCACCAACAGAGCGATCCAACACAGTAAAATCTCCCAAAGCAAACAAACATTCACACTTTGCATTCATCTCAACTGTGTGTCTTGGGTTGTAAAATGCAAATAACCTTTGAGGGAGAAAAAGAGGACATTTTTGCTTGTCCGAACTTTACGATTCTCGTGGGAAGAGAAACTGAACTCCAAACATATTAATGACTTGTTATTTCTGCAATTATGGGTAAATTGCGTGACTTTATCATGGGCGTGGACAGAGGAACGTCTGAATACTCAGATTAAGAAGAGAGTGAAGAACCTCCATTGAGGCTGTATTCTCTGCCTCTATGCTGTTACATGTCTTTAACATGCCTCTAGTCTCTACCTCTATGCTTTAAGAGAGTCTTGAACATGCTTGTATGTTTTCATAAGGACCTTTCCCTTAAGATCTAGTATTTTTTAGAAAGTGAGGCCAAGCTGCTTCAAGTTAACGAGTAATTGTTAATACATACACATGTACAAAAGTCTAACATTCAAACCTTAGTCTAAATATCCATACACTCACGTGACTTCTACTAAAAGATAACTCATGAAGATAAAATACATTAGAGAAACAATTAATGTTTGAACTGTAATGTCTTCATTAGGGTGCGGGAGAAAAGAAGATACAATATTACTAGTGAATACTCCTTCTGTGGCCTCATATAACTCCAGCCATGCTAACCGTGATGTGCCAGGGAAAGTTGAGTAGAAAATACAAGCATGTGTCTCATATGAAACCCAAAGCCACATTGTTTGGTTCACAAGTCCCAGTACGTCTTGATATTACTATGTCATGTGATTCCTAGTCGATTTATAGGCATACCAAATGGAGTGGACAGTGGTTTGGCCAAGGCTTGGGAACACAGGTTTAAACATGGGAACACAGGTCTAAACATGGGAACACGTCTAAACATGGGAACACAGGTCTAAACATGGGAACACGTCTAAACATGGGAACACAGGTCTAAACATGGAAACACGTCTAAACATGGGAACACGTCTAAACATGGGAACACGTCTAAACATGGGAACACGTCTAAACATGGGAACACAGGTCTAAACATGGGAACACGTCTAAACATGGGAACACAGGTCTAAACATGGGAACACAGGTCTAAACATGGGAACACAGGTTTAAACATGGGAACACAGGTCTAAACATGGGAACACAGGTCTAAACATGGGAACACAGGTCTAAACATGGGAACACGTCTAAACATGGGAACACGTCTAAACATGGGAACACGTCTAAACATGGGAACACAGGTCTAAACATGGGAACACGTCTAAACATGGGAACACGTCTAAACATGGGAACACAGGTCTAAACATGGGAACACGTCTAAACATGGGAACACGTCTAAACATGGGAACACAGGTCTAAACATGGGAACATGGCTCTGGGTTGTAATCTCTGACTTCTGTACCCCTTTTGACTCTTTAAAACATATACTGTCCAAAACGGAGGAAAACAACCACAATATTGATTGTCATGTCCTCCTTTTTATCTTTCACTTCCCCTCTCTATCTCATTCCCTCAATTTCCCTGTCTCTCTCCCTCACTCCACATCTTCTCCTTCTCCCTCATTGTCAGCTACATACTTTTCTCCTATGTCTTGTTTAAAGCCTGGGCCTTCTCCTCGACCAGTGGGCTGTGGTTGCCTGTGAAAACCCATTCACATGGAACTGGTTAGGAAGGCATTCCTTCCATGGAGAAAAGGTCTGGCACCAAGTGACTGTACTGTAATACAGAAACCATACAGTAAATGGGAGGTCTCTGCTAATCACATCCCTGTGGCATTCTCACCCTTCGTAAGCTGCCTCTTCCTCCTGTTCTAACCACTCCCATTAGAAAGAAAACAGGAAGGAGGGAGGTAGGAAAAGAGGGATGGATGGAGAGATTGAGGGATGGATGGAGAGATTGAGGGAGGGATGGAGGTAGGTAGGGATGGATGGTTGGAGGCAGGGGATTGGAAAGGAGGGGACAGCGTTGAAAGCTAAAGATTTGCCTTTCTTGTCATTCTGCTATACCTGGTCCCATGTACAATATTTAACATACATTAGGAGCACATGAGGTTTGTAATTCCAACATTCAAATCAGTGGAAAGAGAATTAATTGATGGTGAAGCTTTTTTGGAAGCTGAAAAATGCATCCATGTCTCTCAATGCACCAAGCACACAAATCCACCCAGAATGCAGTGTGATTGTCTTGTGTATCTTGGCTTGCCAAGCTGCTCTTGAACCCAGTGCTAAAGCACGATGGTGTGTATCACAAAGTGGTTAGGTCTGGGAAAATATACAGGACTGCAAAGAATTACCCCCTGGGTTAAATCCCAACTGGCGTTCCAGAGAGCACACACCTACACACGTGCATGCAAACACAATCACACCAGCACACACACACACACACGCACACACACACAGACACACTCTCCGGTTGGACTTCAACTGTCAACGTTCAACTGGCGTGAGCATATTGCTCAGTACCATATCTTTTGAAATCTGGACCCAGTCTGGAGTACACGTCAATAGTCTAATAAATAGCCTTTTTGCTTCTGGGGGTTAGAATGTGTCTATGGCCATTACCCAGATTGAGATTGGGGAAATTATGACCAGCCAGTCTGGCTAACTTGCTAGCCTGCTAACCACTACCTTATCAATGCCATAGGTGTGGCAGTCTAGGGGCACTGATACTACTCATGGTTTAGGAAGTAGTAATGCTAATTCAGCCATCTGTTAAACGATAATATAGGATGGAAGTGGGGAGAGGTTTGTTTCTGCAGTGTTGAAAGTGTGATTCTCCTCAAGTAAACATGCTACAAATAAAAGATAGATTGCGGGATGATAGACATTAAAATACATCTATTCTGTATGTTTTACTTTCTGGGTGGATGTTTAACAGTCTTAAGATGGGTTGTAGAAAATTATAATGCAAACAAACCATTGTGTACTGAGAACAATGGGAAAAGGAATGTTACAATTGGTTCCAGTGTTAAACACAACTCAACAGAATATCATCCATTCCATTTCTAATAATTCCAAATATGTTAATGTTTATTTTTGTACCATGTGACAGGCAATAGGTTTTCTCCCCCGCTAACGTAATATAACAGTGGCCAAGTTTCACATTCTGTTGCCTTGCAGAAGCCTGCTATATCTAACAACGCCAGGGGTTTAACATCACCTAGACACATCTGATGGCAGCTGTGCCTTAAACATGGTCAATAACCAGGCCGCAAATTAATTATCTACGTCTTCAAAGATGAATAAAAAAGAATGAGAATACTGTAGAATGGGTTAATACAACTAATTGTATAAGCAGCAGTGTGAGTGATCAGATCACGTTGGAATTGCTAATGTTAAAAAAGAATGCCTAGATAAAAAATTATGTTTTGTTTTTCTTCATAACATTTAAATCCCCGGGCAGTGCACTTATCGCAAAACCAGCGATTGGACCTGCTTCCTGGAATTGGGAGCCCTGTCAGTTGAAAGGCATTTAGTCCAACCTGATTGTTTAGGTTCTGTGACACTGTTGCCATGTTGGGGAGGAAATTGCACGTTGGCCCTGCAGGTTCCGAAAAGGAAAATGACTTGGATAACAAGAAAAAAAACATCACTGTTTTGTATATTCAAAGGAATTTTGCTCGGAAGGCCTCTTCATTCTTTGTAGTGTGGACACTTGTGGAATGAGAGTTTCAGCAGCAAAAAAGGGAAAGTGATTCCACTGTGTTAGTGTAAGTCAGGCTCTTATTAGTTTAAAGTCAGTGTGTGTGAACAGAAGTTTGACAGAAACATATATGATGATGACAAAAAGCATCACGAGGAAGGGCAAAAAGAGGGAAAAAGTTAAAAGAGAAGAAAAAGTTAAAAGAGAGGGAGAAGAGAGATGAAAGCTTCCATTGATTCAGAAGTAGGGATTAGGTGATTAATGAGGCCTGATACAGGCCCTCAAATATTATCATTATCAACAGCAAATATCATACAACAGTGTTCATTTTGACTTAGTTACGAAATCAATACATAACTTTTACCGCTGCACATTGGAGAGCATTCTGACTAACTGCGCCACAGTGTGGTTTGGTTGTGGCTTCGTAGCCGACCTGAAGGCCCTGCAACGGGTCGTGAAAACCGCCCAGCACATCGAGGGTACCCAGCTCCCAGCCGGAAGCAGAGCATGATCCCCTCCCTTTGGAAACTTGGTCGCAGGGCAGTATTCCAACATGATAACGACCACAAACACACTTCCAAGATGAACACTGCCTTGCTAAAGAAGCTGAGGGTAAAAGTGATGGACTGGCCAAGCATGTCTCCAGACCTGAACCCTATTGACCTTTTCACTTAGGGGTGTACTCACTTGTTGCCAGTGGTTTAGACATTAATGTCTGTATGTTGTGTTATTTTGAGGGGACAGCAAATGTACACTGTTATACAAGCTGTACACTCACTACTTTACATTGTAGGAAAGTGTCATTTCTTCAGTGTTGTCACATGAAAAGATATACTCAAATATTTACAAAAATGCCAATGAGACTTCAAAGTCTCATTGGCATCGTATTTTGACGCTGTAGTCAATATGCATAGGCTGTCACCCTGTCTGACATGAAGGCAAATCATATATGTTACACATAAGTTCATACGCTTACATTTTTCTGAGCATAATATTGAGTGTTTTTGGATTTCTAATCAATTTAATTGGTGATTTTGGTTAATAGCCTTGGGTCCTTGGGGTAGATTGGTAACTTATTGTAGGTCAAATTGCCCTGCTTCTAAAATCCCAAAGATCTTGGCTTGAAGCACAGCATTACTAACTATTTGAAATAACTATTACTAAAAATGTTCACTAAAAGGAGGCTCAGGGTGCTTTTATTGTGATGTAATTTATTCATAGCCTCTATTCTGAACCTTTAGGGCCATGTTAAAAAATCTATTTGACAGCACACAGACCATGCATAGACAAAATTCACAGTCCAAGATTTAGAGGTGGAAATTATATTTCGGATGGAATCAACATTCCTTTACTGTCATAAATTCTGGTATAAAGGCACTGATATTGGTCAAGCTAGCAGTGTAATACATATGAAAAACAAATCTAAACTAAATCTCGTAGAAAACTGATCTGAGATCAGTTTACAGTAAACTTCATTCATGGGATTATTTCTGGCTTTAACTGCTGGTTTATGCAGTGTGCATATTTATATTAATAGTCCTATACCCACAAGCATTGTCTCTATTTATAATATTAATCCTATGCCCACAAACTTTGTCTGTATTTATTAAATTAATCCTGGGCCCACAAAATGTGTCTTTATTTGCAATATTAATCCTATGCACACACACTTTGTCTTTTGGGGGATCACCCTGGTAGTAGATGTAGTTTTTTTTAAACAGTGAAAGAGACCCGTCTGTGAATTAATTTGACCATTGGAAAATGAGCTACTGCGATGTGGGTTTGATAGAATTTATCCCAAGTTATACTGTAGTAAGTTCGGCAACTCTGGAAACAATTACTGGGTAATAATCTGCACATTCTTTCATCCCCCATCTCAGCTGATTAGACCATCCAATGGTACACAAGGCTAACCTCAGACATGAACACACACAAACATACACACACAAACACATACACAAACATGCCTGATTTCTGACTGTTGATAACTCTTGAGAGTTTATGCAGTGACACCCCATGGTCAGAATAACCTGCTATAAATACAGGAGCAGTAAAATACCATTCATTTGCCACTCTCCTATATACTGCAGCATTTTGCTTCTGTGTGTGTGTGTGTCTATTGAATAGTGCAGGCAACTGTAACCATTCTGTGTTCCTTCCTTTTCTCTGCTGGATGGACGTGAGGTTGACCATAACTGTCCTCTAATCTGTATGGAGCCCTCTTTCCCAGGGTGAAAACACTGGCATCCTTCTTCTCTCCTCCGTCCCCATTCCCCTTTTATCAGTGTCAAATAATGACCCAGGGGAAACGGAGCTCAGGTACAATATGGGCCTAGTTAGCCAAGGGGGAGAGGCTGGCGAAAAACATCTCTTCGCTCCTTCATCTCTTCCCCGCCCCTGAAATGCCAGTCAGAGTTCTTGGCGAAGTCCCAGGACCAGGACAAAGGAATTTCCCCCTGAAATTTATATCAATTACAGAGACTACTGTCTAAACAGACCTCTCACCTCCCTCCCCCCCTCTTCCCACTCCTCCCCCATTCTCCCTCTCTTTTATTGTCCACTTCAGTTATTTTTCTTCCTTTTTCAATCCCTTCCTGTCCTCTGATCCTTTACAGTTTTCTTCTTGCCCCTGTTCTCACTCACTCCTTTTCTCCATATCCTATCCCTCGTTCACTTCTCCTCTCCTCGTTTGTCTGCATTCACTCCTCCTCTCCACTATTTTCTCCACTGCTCCACATCCCGCCCCCCCTCACTTCATTCTTCCATGCACTTCTCTGTAGCCACTGTGGTGAATGCCATGCATTCCATTGTAAAGGTTATAGCAGGCAAGGTGGGCCAGGATCACCTGAGAGAGAGAAACCCTCCTTTTCATTCGGGTGAGGTTCATACGGAGAGAAATGAAAGAGTGTGAAAGAGAGAAAGAAGAAAAGGAGGTAGAGAAATTAGGTGTTAATATGTAACAGTAGAGGGCAAAGGAGAAATGAGAAATAAATAAGATGAAAACTAAGGAAAAAACCAAGATCCAAACCTTTATTCATGCGTTTACATGCATTTTCCAAGACGATGTCAAAATATTCTACAACTTACCTAACGCAGTGTATTATGGTTTGAGTGCATGTCCAGCTGTACAGGCTCATCAAAATGAAAGCTAAAGTAGAGGTGGTAATCACAATGTATTAAATGTGTTTGAGTCAAATCTAATAAATCCACCCCACTTCAATACACAAATACAAGCACACACGTGAACAAAAACACCCAAATACAAGCACATACGTGAACCAAAACACCCAAATACAAGCACATACGTGAACAAAAACACCCAAATACAAGCACATACATGAACAAAAACACAAATACAAGCACATACGTGAACAAAAACAGCCAAATACAGGAACATACGTGAACAAAAACACCCAAATACAAGCACATACGTGAACACAAATACAAGCACATACGCAAACACAACCATACAAACATACAGACGCCCTTTACATACATAAATATGAATACAAAAAACACACACACCGCCATTCACACAAACACTACTCACAGAACATGTGTACTCGATTCCCCCAGTGAATACACCCAAATTACGGTTAGTATACCCCAAAACATATAGGCACCCATAAACAGACCCCCTACATTAGCACATAGTGGGACCATTAACACACCTGGGTGGGGTGGAGGGCGGGGACCTATCAGCGACGCCAGCCCCTCAGTCATGGCTTATATTAGGGATTTGACACACACCCGTTTCCAAACAAGCTGTATCGTGCAATAAAGTGGCTTTCCAGTCAGTAAACCACCTCTCTGTTTGTTTTTGTGCTTGCTCATGGAGAGGAATGGACAGGACCTGGAAAGGAGGGGAGAGTGGACCTATAACCAGGTGTTGTCCCCCTCATCGGGGGGAATGTGTCACCTTGTAAAAGCAAGTGTGTGGGAGGAGCCTGGCCTGACGATGAGGTACTGTAGAGGATTGAACGGTTTGGGCGTGTTAGTGAGTGATATGAAAAAAATATATAATGTACACAGAAATGTAGGGAAACACCCCACACCTGGCCAGTGACCGACCAGCCTGACACACACACACACACACACACACACACACACACACACACACACACACACACACTTGGGAGAATAAATGGGAGGTCTGACTTAACACTCCACACGCCCATCACCACCACACACAGGGCTGCTATTGATGACCTCATCTGTGGGCATCTGGGCGCCCTGGCCTTTCCACGGACGTGCTCTGAGAGCCATTCACTCAAAGTGCCATAGACCCGCGTCCCTCACAGACGTTAGTCATAGTGCTTATTTCTCTGAGATTATTAAATTCAACATGACCAATAATGGACAAATAGTTTTCTGTGTCCCGCAGTTTATCGTAGTGTGTGTCCCAAAAGGCGTTAGGACACTGGTGAAAAGTAATGCACTATTTAAGAAATAGGATGCCATTTGGGACACCGGCATTACAACCATAACGGCCTCTTAAAGCACTTCATAACATCGATAAATAAGTAACATCATCTCTTGAACTGTTACGAATGTTACGCAACAAAATCTGTTTTTGTCATTTTTCGATTCCTCTTTCGCTTACTGAATGTAATCCTCCACCCATCTTTCAGTAAAAGAAAATTGTTACAGATCAAATAGGAGGGAGAAACACTCACATAAAACCAAGTCGCCATTAGAAACTGGAGCTTAATGATGCTCTTCAAAGTCTGGGCTCCCACTGATTCCAGTGTTCATTACCCAAATATGCCTTAATTGAATTGCAGCCCATGGAGACTTGCATTGGGAAGAGAGAGCTGAGCACAACTTTTCCTTTTAATCATAGAATTGATTAAATGGCTGAGGGAGATTTATTAGGAGACAAAACGTCCCTTTGGTTCCAAGTACGGTAGACTGAATAATGGTACAATGATTTGGTTTAAAACATTCATTCTGATCCACTGCATGCCTTTTTTTTAAAGATCTCACAGTAAACTGCCTTGATGAAATGTGTTTTTTTTAATTCAGCATCAATAGAAAATATAAAACTCTTTATAACAATGTTACACATTTCAGGATATTACACAACACTGACGAACAGAAATCCTTAAAAAATTTGTTTTGAAAACATATTGTCTAAAAACAGTGGTCTCTAAAAACAATTCAAAACAATTCTAAAATGAAAACATCGTCTGATCGTGTTTGAGTGTATGGACAGGCACTGTCATTCACCAGAGAAGCATATGACGTTACTGAGAAGAATTAACTAGCTGGATCGGCTAGCTGTTCGTTTTTGTGTCTATTGTAAACATCTCATTGCCGCACAAAAACCCCTTAGCTTGATCTACAATGGTACAATGGGACTTGGTCATCATAGGACGCCTGCTGTTTCTTTTTTGTAATCATGTCAAACCAGAGTTAAAGGACTTTGTCTGCTGCGGAGATGAAAATTCAGATCAGATGCCGGCGAGGCCCCTATCATGAAAACTGTCGCCCTCTATCACCAAAGTATGTTGGCCCAGTACATTCCTGTTAAAAACGTGAAGGGCAAAGTGTACGCATATATCATTTGAATTCTGCCCCGGAACTCTTGTTAATGTGAAGAGGCTCACTGTAAAGGGAAGCTCACCTCATCCACCACCAATGTAGCCCTGTATGTTTTGACTGCATTAGCCCACACAGCTACAAGAACACAGTTCCATATGCTAGGGCCAGGACCGTGTATTGAGGCTAACATATATCTACACTCTGGTTAACATGAAACAAATACATTCTCCATGCAATTGCTTGTTTCATACAATACATTGAATGTTGACCTATTCCTAAATATTTCGATAGGATACTCACACAGTGTGTGTGATTTCCTAGAAACAAGGCATGGCTTAACGGACGTTTAAGGCTCAACTTAAAGCCCATTCACATATCAACAGCACAGGCCTCTTTCGTCTTTCTCACTGTCCACAATTCTCTCTCCTGTCGCCATCATTGCCTTATGATCACTTGTTTCCTAATCTCAGACGGAACGAATCCCTAGTGGGTCTGTCAGGAAAAGGCTGGCTTTCCCCTACCTCTTCCAAATACACACCCAGACTTGGTTGGAATCCTAATTATACTTTATTCCCTTAAAATGCACTCAATTTCAAAGGATGGACCATACAGGGAATAAGATGTAATTTGGGACATTTATCCACAGTCAGGAAATTAAGGTCTACTACAAGAACACACTGGCAACACACAGATGGACAATTAGCTCTGAATGCTAACCCAGTGTCGAATTTGCTCTGAAAAATAAGCCTTTGTTTGATTCACGGTTAGCTTCTCTGTAAAAGGTTAATTCAATTAACTAGTGTTCCATTTGTAATTAACTATTCTGTGAAAAGCAAATTTGCAGTTAGATTCGGTTCACTTAAACTTAAATGGTTAGCGTCAGAGTGATTAGGTGCTTTCCATAGTGTAATTACTTTCTGGGCCAGTAGCCCAATACATTTTTTTTTTCTTACCTGTATAATTTGAATAGTTAGCATTAGCAACATTTCTGTTTTATTTTTATAGTTATTAATAACAACAATGCCTTCATGTAAGAGTATAATGTGCCATTATAGTTGTTTGGTTTACTTTACATTGGCTGTCTGTACAGGAGCATAACATTTCAGATTTTACATTCATTTCATAAAACCTGTGAAGTTTTTAAGCAATTTGAGATATTAAAATGAGTGGGCTCTATGTCCTTAATGCCTGCTGGTATTTTAAGCATCCAAATAACATTTGAGATTCATCTTTATATAGATGACAATGGGAACTTTTAGGGACACGCAACAGTTCAGTTAGGAAAACATTTTACATAAAAACATTTCTTTTCATTGCTGAAAATTTATTTCCAAGTCTCCCTCCATTATTTCCATCCTGCACAAACGAGCAGAACCTGTCAATCTCTGATATTTCTTTCAAAATGTCTAAAAGTTTTCATGTGGCGATTTAAGCAGGATTATTGAGAAGTGTTTTGTACTAGATGTCGGATTTCCTCTGATAAAGCTGGGTGAGAAGAGAGCTGTGGAGTTAAACCACTATGGCAACTCTTGTTTGTTTGTGTTTGTGTGTGTGTGTGTGTGTGTGTCTGTGTGTGTGTGTGTGTGTATGTGTGTGGTTTTGCCTGCTGGAATTTGTGTCCATGGTGGGAAAACAGAAGCTTGAATAGTAAGGGAGAAAGGCCTAGAAGCTCTCTGTAAAGGTGAGAGGGAGGGAGTGAGGGTGGGAGAAAGTGAGAGGGAGGGAGGGTGAAGAATGAGGGCAATAGAAGCCTACAAATCTGTTTTCCCTTCCCTCCCCCTTGTCCACCCCACCCCTCTCTGAATGACCCCACCTCATCCTGCCCACTCCCCAGCTCCATCCTACGACCCACCTCACTTTATCCAGCCTCACACACTCGTCTTTTGTGTTCCTGGAACCCGGGGGAACAATCCTGACTTTTCTTTTCCCAAAATAAGCTCGCAGTGAGAGAGGGAGCGCAGAGTAAAGCCAGGGTGAGGAGATTGGACCTGCGAGGTGCACAGCCCCTGGTTATAAGCTGTGGAAGTGGGACGGTACTGGCTGGACTCACTGCGTTTTTACCTCTCAGCCAAGTCCACTAGAATACCCTTCCTGCCTGCCGGACGGCACTACTTCAATCTCACTCTACTGTTCGTCACTTGCTCTCTCTTTCCGGCTCTGCCTCTCCTTCCCTCCTACTTTCCACCCGGAGTGGGTGAGCGCCGAGATTTGGGAAGGTGCTCCTCAGACCCTCTTTTGGTCAGGCTGAAGACAGAGCAGACAGTCTCCCCCTCCAATCTCTCTCCGTGTCCCTTTCTCAGTCCCTCTCTCTCTCTCTCTCCCTCACTTGCTCATTCTCTGCGGAAGCACATGGACTAAATTTCCTCCAGAGCAATAGAGAACCAAAACAAAAAGAGAATATATCCCACCTGCAGTTGGTGAAAATATTTTAATTTGTCTGTTGTTGTAATTTTTTCACTGTTTCCTCTGCATTTGTAAACAAACCCGGACCAGCTCTTAGAGGCATTGCCAAGTCGTTTTCTTTTTTTTAAATTTCCTTTTCGTTCTTTTGATATTGGCTGAGCTGACACCATCCTTATTTCTCCGGGAGACATGCGTGGCTGAAGGAGGAGAGGAACCAAAGGACCCACCTGAAATTAACCCCTCACTGACACCCAGCGCACATCACATTCCACCATCAATCCTTCAACGCTCAGTGGAGACAATAGCAAGGTAAGCCCTCCTGTTTTCTTTCCCGCTGTCCTTACGTGTCACGCATTTTCCTTATATCACATGTCATTGTGGGGCAGGGAACGAGAAACCCAGGAGCCAAAAGCAACAGTAAAAGGGGAAAGAAAGAAAAAACAGTCGGAGCAAGCAGTATCTCAGTCATGGGACCTGCATAACACTCTGTGGTGCTGAAGTAAAGCCAGGGACTTCAATGGCTAGAAGATTAGAAACTCCCTGTCTGTCTATATTTATTATATTTACTGTAACACTCATGGTATAAGCCATTTTATTCAACTCAAAGGTATGCAAGAAGCCAATCATCCTGGTCAATGTATCTCAATCTCTCCCCCGTCTGGGAGAAAATTATTTTCAATCAGAAGACTGATTATTGATTATGGGGAAATGTTTACAGGCTTCTCCCAAACATTTTTCATCTACTCAGGTCTTATGAATATAGTTTGGTTTGAGCAAAAATGACTGATGATAACGTGGCAGAATTCCACTTCATCAGTGATGTTGGGGGTGTTTGGGAGATTTGCGTAAGTGTGTTTGGTGAAAACAGAAAACAGTGTGATTTTCAGTCCGCTGTTTGTTTTCGGTGCGTCTTGTCGATCAAGTTGGTCTGTCTCACACACCGACACAGGTTCTCTTCATGTGAGGTGGGAGGGTATGTCTCTTTCCCTGCGTTCTCATTGGTGGGACATCTCACATCTGTTTGTATAGACCAACCAATTCAAGATAAAGTGCTGCATAGTGTGTGTTTGGCAACACAACACTATGGGTTTGTCTTTGTTCTGTGCTGGGGCGGGGGGGGGGGGGTAGTGGAGGTGAGCATGACTTATTTTTTGTGTGTAATCTTTCACTTTGTTTCCTCGCTCGGGTCCTCTCCTGACTAGCCCAGAAATGTAGCCCTCCTTGTCCACATTACATCTGCTCTTCTCCAGTTCTCTCCATCCCTCTTTAACCCCCCTCTTTTTCTGTGCTCTGCAAGACTGGCATGCAGGGTTACATTCTTCTGAAACAACATCTCTCCATCACTGAGAAAAATAAGAAATATTCCTGACCAATGGAAACAGACCGAGAAAAATACATAGAGGGATGGGGAAAGAGAGAAACGGGCAGAAATAAAAAAGAGGAGGGAAAGAGGGAATGAGAAAGAAAGGTAGAAAGTGAAGAGAATAGGGGAAAAACTGAGGGTTAATGTAAGGAGGGAAAAGTGAAGAGCAAGAAATGCACAGATTTGTAAAATAAAATACATTTAGATTTTCAGAATACAGCAAAAACAGTGAAATTGGATTTAATAACAACTGTTTTCCTTTGCTAGAATAAGGACAGACCTACAGAGAAAGAAAGAGAGAGAGAAAAGAGAGTCTGGAAAAGAAGGTAGACTAGAAATCTGGACTCTGGCTCTCTCTCTTTCTCTCTCTCCAAAAACATTTGGCAGCATCCTTCCACTTCACTGGCCCGCGGCAAGGGGGCAGCTTGGATATACCTGTGTGTGTGTGTGTTTGTGTGTGTACGTGTGTGTGTGTGTCTGTGTGATACACACACTGCCAGGAAAATGAACAAATGGATACACACACACGTGTGAACTCTGGCTCTTACGGAAAAGAGAAACGTAGGATGGGTCAGGAGGACAGTAACAGCGGGCGAGGACTCCACAACCCATACACGCACGCATACACACACACGCAAAACAGACATGCATGCAAACACGGGCACAAAAAGACACACGCACACCAACGCACATATACATACACAAAACACACACAGACACACACACAAAAAAAAATCACACGCAAACACACACGCAAACGGCCATGGCTTGCTAACCCACATGCAAACACACACACACACATACACACACGAACACACAAGCAAACATACACACAAACGCACACACACAAACACACACGCACACACTCGCTAACAGACACTTATGACCTAAGTGCCTTGGGAGTCACCGGTGACCATGCTAACACTTGAAGTCTATTCAGATGTCCACAAAGAATAGTTCATTCTTTCCAAGACAAGCACACGCCTTTCCACCGCCACTTAATTCCATGGTGTACGTCTCATGCCGTGCCCAGCTACACCCCCAACCCCCCCCGGAAAGCCCACGGTCGGTAATAACAACACCAGGCCGTGTCCATGACAACCCATACCGCTGCCATGGATGCTTAGGTCTCTGGTGTGCCGTTACCTAGCGGTTGACCTGTCAGGCGTTACGCCGCCACTTGGCTCGTGTGTGTGTGTGTGTGTGCAGCACATTACCACAACTGACAAACTCCAATTGTTTTACCCACAGTGCGCCTATGCTAACCGGAACCCTTTGATGTAAAGAGTCCACCGTGAGGTCCAGCACTAACACAATGGTCACAATGAATACTGAGAACACACGAACACACGCACTCACACACTGTACATACAATCAGCTTGTTGAACATTTAAGCCACACCTTCATTGTGAAGTCAACCAAACATATTAATTGCTGCCTTCAGGGCACATCAACCTCCATTACATGTGGGCATTACGCAAATGCAGTCACGCAAACACTCTAAAGACACACTTCTTGAAATCACACACACACACCCACTTTCACAAACACTCACTAGCCATCCAGCTACACACTACATTCCCCACCATATTAAACAAAGGCACACACTTTCCTTTGCCAGACCTCAAACGTGTTTGGTTCTGGGCGATTCGCGCTCCACTGAAGGCAGTTTATAGGCCAGAACGTGTTGAAGTCGTGTCTGTTCAAGAGAGACTTTCAAAACACAGTTTGCGTTCCACCCCCCCCCCCTTTATTCTACTATGATAACCGAATGTCTCGTTTCAACCTCCCAAACGATAATTCTGTAACCAAACTAGACCTGAAGGGTCTTTGGCTTCACTACACAAAGGAGACAGAAGGAGACAAAGAAAGAGAAAGAGAAATGAAACTTGTGTCTGCAATCCAACTTATTATTGATGTCTTTTTTTCATTTAGATGTATTTTCAAAGGCCTGACCATGTCTCTCTGCTGGATGGGAGTGGAGGAGAACAACTTCAAATCCATAACAAATGATGCATCAGAGAACACGACCAGACAGGGGGAGGGATGCACGCACACACACACACACACACGCACACACACACACACACACACACACACACACACACACACACACGAGCTCCATCAGCTACTGCTATGAGACAGGGAGGACTGAGCTGTCTCTCAGAAAGGATCAGTAGAACATACCAATAGGCTGGTCATTTTTTACAAGACTGTAGACTTATAAAGAGACAGACAGATGATAAACAGACAGAGGAACAGAGAGAGAATGGGAGGACATTCTCGTGACGTTCTTCTTCTTTTTTGTTCCTTCTCAGTTTCTCTGTGCACTATCAGCCTGCTGCTGTAGTAACACATTGTGAGCACAAGAGGTCAGGGTTTGTAAAAGGGTTTGTGCTTTCTCATTCAGATGTATCAGTCAGGGGTACATAAAAAACACTGGCACTGCGCGCACGCACATACACACACACACTCAAACATGATCAGACAACATTAATATCCAACATTTCTCCAGGGGCAATCTTATACAAATATTCCAGATGGTTTTGAAGTTGAATTCAAACTCATAGGAGTTTAAGTAGATGGCCTCAACACCCATCTAGCACACTGATCACACACCCACAATACCCATCCAACACACTGATCACACACCCACAACACCCATCCACACCCTGATCACACACCCACAACACCCATCCAACACACTGATCACACACCCACAATACCCATCCAACACACTGATCACACACCCACAATACCCATCCAACACACTGATCACACATCCAACAACCATCCAACACCCTGATCACACATCCACAACACCCATCCACACCCTGATCACACATGCACAACACCCATCCACACCCTGATCACACACCCACAACACCCATCCAACACACTGATCACACACCCACAACACCCATCCAACACACTGATCACACACCCACAACACCCATCCACACCCTGATCACACACCCACAACACCCATCCACACCCTGATCACACACCCACAACACCCATCCAACACACTGATCACACATCCACAACACCCATCCAACACACTGATCACACATCCACAACACCCATCCACACCCTGATCACACATCCACAACACCCATCCAACACACTGATCACACATCCACAACACCCATCCAACACACTGATCACACATCCACAACACCCATCCACACCCTGATCACACACCCACAACACCCATCCAACACACTGATCACACATCCACAACACCCATCCACACCCTGATCACACATCCACAACACCCATCCAACACACTGATCACACATCCACAACACCCTTCCAACACACTGATCACACATCCACAACACCCATCCAACACACTGATCACACACCCACAACACCCATCCACACCCTGATCACACATCCACAACACCCATCCACACCCTGATCACACACCCACAACACCCATCCAACACACTGATCACACACCCACAACACCCATCCAAATCCTGATCACACATCCACAACACCCATCCACACCTTGATCACACATCCACAACACCCATCCAACACACTGATCACACACCCACAACACCCATCCAACACACTGATCACACACCCACAACACCCATCCAACACACTGATCACACATCCACAACACCCATCCACACACTGATCACACTTCCACAACACCCATCCAGCACACTGATCACACATCCACAACACCCATCCAACACACTGATCACACATCCACAACACCCATCCAACACACTGATCACACATCCACAACACCCTTCCAACACACTGATCACACATCCACAACACCCATCCACACACTGATCACACTTCCACAACACCCATCCAGCACACTGATCACACATCCACAACACCCATCCAACACACTGATCACACTTCCACAACACCCATCCAGCACACCCTGATCACACATCCACAACACCCATCCAACACACTGATCACACACCCACAACACCCATCCAACACACTGATCACACATCCACAACACCCATCCAACACACTGATCACACATCCACAACACCCTTCCAACACACTGATCACACATCCACAACACCCATCCAACACACTGATCACACATCCACAACACCCATCCAACACACTGATCACACATCCACAACACCCTTCCAACACACTGATCACACATCCACAACACCCTTCCAACACACTGATCACACATGCACAACACCCATCCACACCCTGATCACACATCCACAACACATTAGCAAATCAGCTGTCTGTTTTAATGAAATAGGGCCACTGTCCTTTCATGGTCGCTTTACACATCACATGTAGATGTGTTCTACCCATGGATATACGGCTAATATACACATACACGTCCACAAACACACACACAAAAAATGATACATACATACACACGTATACACAGGTACAATACAGGCATGCATGACCACACCCAAACACACACACAGAGCCAAACTTATGTGTGTGTGTGTGAATACAGGGCCAGTATAATAAGTATGTTAATGAATATTTTATTCAAATGGCTGAGTCTCAATTGAACATAAGCAGTTCTGGGATAGACAGTTTGATCAAGTCGGTCTGTATTCGTACTGATTGGAATAGATTCTCTTCTGATGTAATCAATATCATAATTCCAGGTCCAATCCTCTATGGCCTCATGAAAAAAATTCCATGATAACTTGGGGGCATGGATAAAAGTTTAAATTGCCCCCCCACCCCCCCACACACACACACAAACTCACTTCACCATTTCAAGAGCTTGCATAGAAGTATACTACAACACACATGTACATGCATGTCGAAGTGCACATGTAGGGTCGTATACACACACACACACACACACACAATCACACCCTGATATTTTAATACAAGCAAAGTAAACCTCACAATGAATCTTTGAGCTGGTTCCTAGCCTATCTTGCTTGATATCCTCAAGCATTCCAAATCCGTTCCTGAGCAGACAACCAGCCAGAATATCATGCCACATAAAGTAAGAAGGATAACGTTCGTGGTTGGTTTGTGCCTGAATATGTTCATGTGTTCATTTGTATGGTTGTGTGTGCAGGCACATGTGTCTGTGTGTGTGTGTGTGTGTGTATACGACTCTTTGTCTGTGTGTGTGTGAGTGTGTGCGTGTGTCCCTTGCGTCTGCCTGTGTGTGTGTATTCGACCCTTTTGTCTGTGTGTGTGTGTGTCTGTAACTACAGCATTTGTGCCGCTGAAGCAGGAAATGAGGGAGAATGCCAGTCATTCTCAGGGAATAGCAAATGCTGGCCAGAACAGCACTCGCTCCTATTCAAACGCCCACCTACTGCCTACCTTCCAGGAACATAGGCCCCTTCCCTCCCTGATCTGAACACACACATACACACACATTTCCCTCATCAGAACTTGTTGTTCTTCGTGTGCTTTTCATTAAAGCGGAAAAAGAGAAAAACCAGGCCATTCCTTACAGGGCGAGAACATTCCTCACACAGAAGAGTGTTTTTCCTCATCGTCTGTTTGCTGTGGTAGGACATGTGCCTGTAATTCATACTTACACTCACTGGGCTGGACAGTATATCCTATTTTTCTTTGGTATTGATGTACTGACGAGTTAAACTGTACAGTATCGTCTTTAATGGTAATATATGTAGGTTAAATTCAAGTGCAATTTTGGCTTGTGTTATGCCAATTTTTTGAGTTCAGTGAATAGGCTCGAGTCGTCTATCCTTCCCACTCCTCAATTCTACCTCCCACACCAAGTCAGCTCTTCTGTCACTCACCAGGCCACACCCCTCTGTAGCTGACCGTGATTCGCCCCGTTTCTCACCGAGCCCCGCCCCCTGTAGCTCACTGCCACCTGAACACACACATACCCTGATGGTCATTATCAGCCTGTCTCTGCAATATCTTCTTAACCTGAGAGGAATAGACTGAGCGCAAATATAAAGTGAAGCAAAAATGTTACTTACCTTCTACTAAAAAACACTGACCAACACTTGAGCGTGAGCGTCCCAAAAAAATGCAATGTAAAATGCAAATAAAAACAGAATGCAAAGATGTACAAATCATAAAATCCCTATATTTAATTGAAAATAGGACAAAGGGAACATATACAATTTTGAACCAGAGAAATGTTATTGTTTTCGGAAAAATATATTCCCATTTTGAATTTGATGCTGGCAACACGTTTAAAAAAATTTGGGACAGGGGGATGTTTATTACTGTGTTGCATCTCCTCTTCTTCTAACAACACTGTAAACGTTTGGGAACTGAGGAGACCAATTGCTTTTGAAAGTGAAATGTTTTCTCATTCTTGCTTGATATAAGATTTCAAGGGCATCTAAGTTAACATTGCCATATATTTTTCAAGGAACAATACGATTTTTCATTTTCAACACTGGATATGTAGTCTTTGTACTCTTTCCTATTGAATATAGGGTTTTAATGATTAGAAATCTCTGCATTCTGTTTTTGTTTCCATTGTTCACAGCATCCCAACTATTTTGGAAATGGGGTTGTACATAAATATGATACAACAACAAAATAGCCGTGGTTTATGTAAGCAATAAGCACGGGTATGACATATCATTACTTTTAACTTCTCCAAAATACATTGCGCCCTAAAAACAGCTTTTATTGTTTTTTACTACCCCCCTTTGTGCCTTATTGTTTACACATGCCGTATATCTAAAATCGAATAGAACCATTGAAATAATGTGCACTTCATGGGTTGCCATACTTGGGTCTTGAACAATTTATTGTAAAAATTAAAAATGATACTTTCACAATATCGCCCAGGCCTAACTCACACACAGTAGAATTTCCGATCATAAAAATCCACCAGTACAGTAAACACAAAGATTACATTGAGCTGAGAGTCTGAACACACACATGGTCCCGTGAGTGGAGATAAGAGAATCACCAATCAGAGGCCTGCTCGAGGACATGTGTTGGCAGAGTGTTGAGCTTTATGGAACAACACGAACCAGAGGTCGGGAGTCCAAAAATTATGCATCTGGCTTTGTTATCTATCACTCTTTGTCTTGGTTAAACACTTTGCTGATTTTTAGTTGTCTTTATTATTCGATTGTTCATTTGACTGTATTTTTCCCTTTCTGTTTCTCTCTGTTCATTTCTCTCCCTCTCGTATTTGTGGCTGGGTGGGGGATAGTTTTTCCTTTCCACTGGCAGGAGGGAGAGAAGGAGAAATGGAGAGAGAGTGAACAAGAGAGGTCTTGGCATAGTGGTGTTGTTATTTTTCCTCTGCTTCTTCATTGACTATGTCAGCAGCCCTTCGATCATTGCAGGGATGTGTCCCAAATTGCAATTTTTTTTCTTATTTAACAGGAACTAAAGGGTCTTGATTAATGTTTGAGAAATTCTGCAGGGATCTGCTCAAACGTATTTAGGAAATTGGGTGTGATTTGCACGCACTGGAGCTTCAAATCGAACAAAGAACATGCCCAGCAGTATCGCCCAGACAAGTTTACAGGGCACCAGAGTCTTTTTCAGGGGACCAGAGATTATTACAAGGGACATGAGACTCTTACAGGAGACCAGAGAATCCTACAGGGTGCCAGAGTCTCTAACAGGGGACCTGAGACTCTTACAGGAGACCAGAGAATCTTACAGGGTACCAGAGTCTCTAACAGGGGACCTGAGACTCTTACAGGAGACCAGAGAATCTTACAGGGTACCAGAGTCTCTAACAGGGGACCTGAGACTCTTACATGGGACCAGAGAATCTTACAGGGTACCAGAGTCTCTAACAGGGGACCTGAGACTCTTACATGGGACCAGAGAATCTTACAGGGTACCAGAGTCTCTAACAGGGGACCTGAGACTCTTACATGGGACCAGAGAATCTTACAGGGTACCAAAGTCTCTAACAGGGGACCTGAGACTCTTACATGGGACCAGAGAATCTTACAGGGCACCAGATAGTGGTCCAGAGTCTCTTGCAAGGGTTCAGAGGAACCATACTCTTATAGGGGTCGAGAGACCTATACAGGGGACAGACTCTCACCAGGGTCAACATACTCTTAAAGGGGGCCAGAGACTCTTACACGGGACAGACTCTCACCAGGGTCAACACACTCTTAAAGGGGGCCAGAGACTCTTACAGGGGTATGAATACTTACAGGGGACAAGAGTGAAAATAGAGAGAAATGGTCATTGGTGAAGGAAGAGCAGTGGGATTTTAGGGAGTTAGGGTGGGGTTGTTGCTCACTCATCCATGCCAATATCCACCAGTCTCTCAGTTAACACATTATTCTGCTGTCTGTCAATGAGGTCAGTGAGCTCTCTGTATACCCTGTTACAGATAAACTATTTAGAATACCACATTTTAACCAGTTGAGTATCTTTGCAAATTCCAGATGACATGCACCAAATAAATGCCCCATATTGGATGCACAGGGTCCATTGTTCTGGTGGCCCGCATCAGGCTCAATGTGCTATAACCTCGGCATGGACACCAGCCAGGCAATACTTCAGAGGACAATATTTGGCTGGAATTATACAGGGTGGCAGGGTTTTAAGCCGAAACTGTACGTTTTCCGAAACAATCCAGAACGAACATACTGGGCAAAAACATTGTTTGTAAGAATCGCAACTGTACCCTTGTCTACGTTTCGATTTAATAAGAAGCGACATTTAGGGCTTCTCCTGAGAAGAGAAGTTTTCCATGTTTAAATTTTGCTTTCAGAGAAGCATATCTTGCCGTGACACATCCCAGAGTTTCCCAGGTTAGCGTGTGAGGAACTTCCTTGTCCTGGTGTCTTGGAAAAGAGAGGGTAAACAGCAGAGGGTCGTAGCCTGGGACTGGAACCCAGATGTAGCCAGTTAGGACACAGTTTGTTTAGAGCTTACCTCTACCTGTGTTTAACAAAGGAACTAAATATTGGATGGAAGCAGACTTGAAAGGGGAAGAGATTGATGTGTTTAGTGAAGTGTTTGTTTGTGTGCGCGCGTGTGTGGGTGTGTGGGTGTGCGTGTGTGGTGCGTGTGTATCTCTGCACGTGTATTTGTTAGATACCTCTGACTCTCATTGCCCCCTTGTTCACTGTCTGGCAGTGAATTGATCTGAGGTTTCCAAGACCGACGCCAAACAATTGTCCCGCCAACTCCTAGCAGGGTTCAAGTCCTTTATATAAAACAGAAAAATGACCCCCCCCCCCCAGGTTTAATCTTTTTATAGATTTACTAGAAACGGCCATGTTTTCATTCTCTCTGTTACAGATGTGGAGGAAGGAGAGGTTTCAGTCTGATGGATGGGTCAATATTGAATAAGAGTTGAAAATAAGTCTTCTGAGGCTGTTTTAAAAACCCTAATGATGTTATTATTATAGTCTGAGCTTTGTGTAGCTTTGTGTAGGTGTGTGAGGAGGGAGACAGGGGTCATTGTGATGTTACGGATCCCTTGGAGTCTGGTAATAAAAAGGATTTTACTCACATCTCTGGATTTGCTGGGGTAGGAAATGGCTAGTAAGTGCTAAACACACACACACACACACACACACACAAAGGATTGGATGTACATGCGGGTTGTTCCTTCAGACTGTGGCTGTTTTAGTTGGTTTAGGGTTTAGACTGGGGTTGTTTTGACTGATGGATTTGGAGACATCTTCCTGGATCTCTTAGCGAACACTGACCTCAGAATACCATTTGAAAGAAGTGACCACCGACCTAATCAGGAAATGTCTCCCGACCTCTGTCCCTGTAGCAACCTATGTAGCGCACTGCTTTTCATTTGACCCCGATCAAAATAAGTGTCTTGTAAAGGCAATAGAGACAACACACAGCTGACATCAGAGTCCTCTTACAAAGTGACTGTTTCCCACAAACCACTTGGTGTGAGGAAAAACACGTCGTCCCACCCGGGCTTGGCCCTTGGTGGCGGGGTGACCTGTTGTGCGGCATTCTAAGGAGGTTCAACACCAGAACCACTAACTTAACAAGGCTTCACCGGACCAGTCCAAAAGCTGGGCAGTGTCACAGTCTGTGACATCACAATCAAGACACGCAGTACTCAGTCGTCGCAAGTAGTTGACAAAGGGAATTCTTTTTTAAAAGCCAGCGTGTGACTAAACCACACCCTGTTTTCTTAGAATGTAGTCTTTATTAACCCAGCGTTTCAATCCGAAGGTGCTGAGAATGCTTGACTGTGTGGTGTTATGGTACAGTCATCAAGTGTATCGGCACCCACGTGCCCATCGGCCAAAGTCCGCTGATGCCATGGGTTGCGTGTAGGAGACCAGAGCCAGACGATCTAGAATTTTCCTATGCTGTTTGTGTCGTTACTTATTTTTTTTGTAGATAAGCTGGTACAAGTTATTATTTCAAGCCTTTCCCAAACTTTAACCGTCAACCTAAGCAACACCTTCACCATAACTATAATGCCTGACTCCAAAACCTTAATTCTTAACCCAGTCCTTATTATCCAATGCTAAAGCAGGAGTCAGTGGTTGAAACAAAACAAAGCCTTCTCTCTGTGAAAAGCAGATTAATTGGGAATGTAACGATTAGGAATATAAATTAAGGACTTAGCAAAAATGATACCATACCGATTGTCTGAACAATGTTTTAAAGCTTGTTTACATGCACTTTTTTTTATACCAAACATTAAGTAAAATATATTTTTGATAATAGGGAACTGTTAAACTAAGCTAATGACCAAGGTATATTCTTCCAAAGTCATTTGATAAATATAATTAATTGATACGTCCAAAAATGAATGCAGTAACTACAGATGGTCACTTTAACCCTAAACCTAAACTTTTACATAAACCTAACCTTTTCACTAATCTTGTAGATGTTTGTCTCCCCACTGAGCAATTGTTGAAACTGACATGAGACTGTGAGATCACATCACATTGATCATACCGTACATACAAAATTCTCCTTTATTGACATTTCCAACTACAACATTGACCTATGCAGAAATGGGACCAGTAAACAAAGTACATCAATAAAGCTTACCAGAGGCTGGGCATTGATTTTCACGTCAGTGTACTGAGATCAGCAAAAGACTAGCTTTTTTTGTCTGTACCAACCAGGGCAGTCTCTCAGTCTCTCTCAGTCTCTCTCAGTCTCTCTCAGTCTCTCTCTCTCTTTCTTCTCTGAGGTTCCAGACTGCCTGGTCCTGGTGTTAATTTATAATCCTTTCTGTACAGAATGTCAGTATATTGAGCAACATATGTTTTATAACATTGTGTCTCCCAGACCTGGGTTTCAAATACTATTTGATATCTTTCAAATAATAGCCTGTCTGGAGTGCCAGGTGGACATGATAGGCCATATTCGGCAAGCTCTATCGAGCACAGATCTAATACTTGCCATTACTTTAAATAGTGTTTGAACCCAGGTCTGCTCTGAGGCATTAGGCACAGGGCTGTCCAGCCAGTCGTTTGAGGCTTTTTCCTTAATCATTTCCTGTAATCAGGGACCAACAAGAAAAAATATATGAAAAAAAGAGAGGGAAAATGTTGTGTTCCCTCCAGTTTCTCCCTGCCGTGGTGTGTGAACCCTGGTTTCCTGCGCAGATTAAAAGATTGTGTGTGTGTGTGTGTGTGTGTGCATGCGTGTGTGTGTCTGTCTATCTGTGTGTCTATGCAAGGTGCTTGTGTGTGTATTTTTGAATGTGCACATGCATGGATATGTTTGCGTGTGCGTTTAGCTGTAACCCAAGGCATATTCTTCTTGTTTATCACCGTAATGTAACCACTGTCTGCTGGGATCAGGAGAGGCAATGCAGTTTGGCAGTGGTCCTAACAAGCGGAACGACTACTTAAAGTAGCGGTAGAAATGTGTTGGCATTGTTTGGTTTTGTACTTAACCAACAGGAAGGCTTGTTGCACGGCTTAACCATCTTACAGATAGGGAATGGAGTATGATTTCACAGCAGACATTGACTTTGTTTACGGGCTATTTACAATGGCATACTTCCCTCGTTCATTCATCTTTTTTGACAGCTTAAAGTCTGCTATATGTCTTTCTCTCTTTCTCTCTGACAGTATATTAGAGGATATTTTCTATACACAGGTCTCATGCAGCATTAGAAACTCAGCAACACGTTCTGCCTCTCCTCTTTTCTCCTTTTCTGTCTTCATCTCTCCTCTGTTTTACTCTCCGTGACTCACTACAAGTGGTGTGTTCATGTACCTACAGTAAGTATCGGGAGTCTGGCTCTGGATAAAGGCCCCTTTTTAATGTGTACTGGAGCTGTTGAACCGGCATCAGGGATGGATCATACAGGCAACCAACAGCACCAGCATGGTGCCACTGATGGTGGCAAGTGTCCCATACCATTCCCTACATATTACACTAACTTTAAGGCCATTTGAACTTTAAGGGAGCAATTTGAAGTGGAGACAAATACTTACATGACTTCCCCAAAGGGGTTAGTGCTCCCCAGAAGATTTAGAGGGAAATCTAAAGAGGTCTTCCACCTTACATTAACCATACATCCAGGTGTCCTGAAGCCAGTGCTGCGGCAAACTCTTCCAGGAAGGATGTCGGTTGGCCAACAAATACAGAGCTTAAGTGCTCTGAGCTCTGCGTCAGTTTCCGCCGCGTTTCATGCGGTTGACTGATGGTTACACTTTCTCCTTCTTCTCCCCGTCCTCTTACCTTTCTGTCCTTCTTCCTTCATCTCATTCCCTGTCTTTGAGCCACCGGCTCAAGAGCGCAGTTGTGTTTCGGCAGCACTAATGTAACCCGGTGATTTCCGACAACGTGACACTTGCAAACTGCTCTTCCAAAGAGCGGAACACAGAAGAACACCATCGGAGGCCTGATCGAACCTGGATGCAGGAGCCAAAGAACCGGGGCGAAACCACAGAGAGGAAGCCTTCGTGACATGTGGCTAGTAAATAGAGATGTAGGAAAAAGAGGGATGGCATGTGGACAAAGAGAGAATGCAAGGGAAGAGGAGAGTGTGAGGGAAAAAGAGAGACAGTCAGTGTAAAAGACCGCAAGAGATGAAAAAAAGAGATGGATTGAGTGAGACAGGGGAAAGAAAAAGCAAGAAAGAAAGGAGTCGGTCTGGGTCGGAGTTTGTATAAGCCCTGTGGGTGCTTTGATCTGACCAAGGATTTGAAACAGTGTCAACAGAAACATGCAGAGGCCGTCTGTTCACTCCAAGACGGAGATCAGTTCATAGTTCCAACAGCCCACAGCCAGACCTGCTACTACCTCTGAATCCCCACTGTTTGTTTTTGCTGTCGAAAAGGCCCAGACGCAATTCTCACACCACACACTCAAAAAGAAACCTGTGATTAGTGCAGGTATGGAATGAAAGAGTGGATGTTTTTAGACCAAAAACTGGTCTTTGTCCATCTAAAGATCGCATGTTAGGCATACGCTCTTTCAAAGCTGAATGCATTTCTAGACCCAGTCCTTCAAACAGACAAGTAATACACCTCCATATAAGTTGCACTACGTCAGTGCGTGTGAATTTGAGAAGAAGAGGATGAGGAGGAGATAGGCAATCTCTCACTCGCTTCGAAAAGAAAGACGAGTCTACTAGCGTAGGAGGCAGAGAAAGAGAGACGGAGAGACTGAAGGAGTGCCAGATCATTACAGAAAGAGGAAGTGTCTTGAACTCTTTGTCCCAGCCATACGACAGATGCTTGATTTAAACCTCATGTTAGCAGACAGCACCCAGAGACACACGTACATGCACGCAGGCATGCAAGCCCACAATAATGAACGCACGCATACCCCCCCACCCCACACACACACAGTCCCACTCACCTACACACATACACACATATATACATATACACACACAGCAGCCAGAGACAGTCCCATAACAGCAACAGGAGACAGTGATATTCCCCTAAACCAACTATTCCAAACCCAGAGGAGTCTCTGAGAAGCTATTCAGGATAGACATTATTCATCCTCCCAAAGTACTTCATCTCAACCAGGTTCCTATTTCAGAAAAACACAAATGCAATTTGTCATCAATACCAAGTCCAGTTTAGATCTTGTAGGTGGATCCGGTATGAAGCAGGTGTTGTTGAGTCAGATAACAGTTGGCTGTCAGCTGTGTTTTTCTCAGAGTCTGGGAGTTATAACTAGTGTGCAGGGATTCTACATTCTTTTCACACCACTCACATTTTCTGCACCTGTAGAGACTGAAGAGCCTGTAGAGCCTATAGAGCATGTAGTGCCTATAGAGTCTGAGGAGCCTGAAGAGCATGTAGAGTCTGAAATAACTGTAGAGTCTGAAGAGCCTGTAGAGCTACTAGGTTATGCAGGGTCTGTAAAGACTGTAGAGTATGAGGTCTGTAGATCCTGTAGAGTCTGTAGAGTTGGAATAGAGCCTGTAGAAGCTGTAGCCTGTGGAGTCTGAATAATTTATATAGAGTCTGATTAACTAATTTGGGCTGGGGCAGTGGATGTAATCTCGTTTATATACAGGACATGGATAGATCTTGTTTATTAGACCCTCTGTGGGACAGTGCTGGCCACGACATTTCGTTCATTGGGATCTGCTGAGAAAGACAATCCAGACATCTTACCATGCAAACACACACACACACACAAGTTTGTATTGCTATCCTCATGGGCACCTTAACCTGAATAAAGCTGAATAAAACATTTATGCCTAAACTTTACCTAGATGTAATGCCTAACCTTAACCCTAAACTTAACCAACAACGCCTGGACACACACAGACACACACACACACACACACGCACGCACAATCTATTTTTCTTTCTCACTCTATCTCTCCCTGTCAATGTAAACTGTTGCTTGACAACAGGTAGAGAGCAGAGTGACACTCCAGCTATAGTTAAGGCTTCTTCACTTACAACATACAACACTGTAGAGCAAAAGGCCACCATTGGTTTATTCGGTGGCATTCAGATTTAGCTACTCAGATAATAGGTGGAAAATGTATGATACTGGTCAGATATTTTCTTATAGTTTACACATAATGTTATAATTGGAGGGGTTTGGTTATCTGAACCTAAATCTGCAGTTATACGCAATATGAGCATTTAAATAGCACTGACAAGCACACAGACCAACACACACGCAGACCACCTCAGTGTTTTAACAGGCAGGGTGGACAGTAGGAAAGGAAGGCACTGTGGGAAGTGAGGGCAGATGGGGGAAGCATTTAAGCGTTACACCACGTGCCTTGGGTCAGTCTCAGGTCTGGGTTCCTTAAATTTTCTTTTCCCTCCTTCTGCCTCTGAAACTCAGACGACACAGCCCTCGTGTTTACTCAGCAGGAGATTTCTAAAACACGTCAAATCACTTGAGTCTCTCACGTCGCGGCCTGACTGACAGCAGTCTGTACAAAATGGCTGTTGGAGCAGTGTTAATTTCTTAATACAGGTGAGAACCACCTCTTTTCCCAGATCTCTGATGCGGAGGTCCCGAAACCTCTCCTCTGGTACTCCAAGCCTTCCTACATGTTTGATGTATTCCGGAGCACACCCGAGTCAACTTGTCAAATAATCATCGAGCCGTTGGACAGGTGAATTAGATTAGCTAGAGTCACAAGAGAGCTGTGAAATGGGTCCTTGAGAAGTTTGAGAACCACCCTGTCCACGTTTATGTAGCCATGTCTCGCTAACCTGTTTTGTATTCCAGTAATCAGTCTTTAACTGCCCACTGAGACTGACTGTGGATGGCTTTGGAGTACTCTCAACTTCATGGTTAAGGTTGGAAATGGGGGAGTGTAAGTTGATCATAGTCCTGTCAGTGCTTTAGGGCAACTTTTAGCTGTTGCAGCAAAGCGAAAAAATCAGAGAGTTGTAGATTTCAGGCCCTGGCAGACAGCAGTGTTTGGGCTAAGGATGTAATTGAGTTATGAGTGTTGCGGTTTCAGACGCGTCTTTTTGTTAGTCACATGATATTCTTTTCATGGGTCACATGATATCGCCGTGTCTGCGTGTGAACGCACTCTCACGGACGCAAGGCAAGGATGGTTAGATATGAATTCAGACTTCTTAAATGATAGATTCTGGGAGTTTTGTGAATAACAAAACATGTAAACCTCCAATTTCGGACTGGATGTGTTACATGTTGTTTATATGTGCATGATGAATAAGCAGAATCTCTTTACTATACATACCTCAGCCATACATTTCCAAGTTTGAAAGTGAGTGATTTTGATGACATGGGAGACATATCAACATGTGTTGGGACTGTGAAATACATGTACTGGTCAGTAAAATACATGTACGGGTCAGTAAAATACATGTACGGGACTGTAAAATACATGTACAGGTCAGTAAAATACACGTAAAAACACTCAGTAAATCTACTCATTCCATCTACATGTAACATTGTTCACCATTTCCCCCTAGCAGACGGTTTTCATGTTTCACTCATCTAGACAAACGTCTAAAATCAACATGGATCTTTTGAGTACTCCCTCATCACAAAGGCTCTCTGTGGCATAACCATGGTAACCAGACACTACTAGACAAAGCCAGTGCTATGGGGTTTCCCACCACTGCTTTTTCGATCATTGACGCCAATCGAGAGAAAAAAGGGCAAGAACGAAAAGTGAGAAAGCAACGTAGAGGAATGTGCAGCATAGTCCACATCGATTAATCTGCTAATCTAGTCCATGTGACGCACCCTCCATCTCTCCCTCCCTCCATCCCTCCCTCCCTCCCTCCTTACACTGCTCTCAATAAGATTATTCAGAGAGAGGGGAAAGAGAGAAAAAAACAACATTGCCTGAACTTTGCCAGGGTCCAATTGTCCAAATAGTTCTCAGTCCTGCCAGACACAACAGTACATTTGCAGTTTCTGTCCGTCTGTGAATTCACTTTGGTTTGAGCTGGAGTTTTAGCATTTATTCTAATGGACAGATAATGAGTCCCAGATATGGGGACCATGTCTGTCTATTGTCCAGGGAAGGCCAAGCAGAGGGTTCTTGTCAATGTCTTCAACCTCTGTTTCATAGTATACAAACACACACTTGGAAACACATGTACTTATGTTTAGATGTGTGCTTACTAACAAGAAAGACTCCTATAAAATCTCTGGCACACACACACACACACACACACATACACATACACGCACGCAGAGCAAGGAACACACACATAAACGTACGCAATATAATAGTGTTTGTATCGTTTGTCCGTTTCTCTTTGGCTCTGTCTTTTGTGGTAGTCATGGACGAGAAGGAATGTTATCACGTCTCAACAACCATTCACCTTAGATGACACTGTCAGCTGTCTTCCCTGTTCCGTCACGTCTGTCTCCCTCTGTCTCTGCCTCACCCTGTATCACTCTGTCTGTTTCTCTCCTCCATTCTGTGTGGTACTGATCGGAGCAGAGGAGAATGGGGAACTGTCACACAACACATTTTTGGTGACTGAGTAAAAATGCCTGAGTGAATATGACTGTGTGACTGAGAGAACACGCAGGGGGTTGGGAGACATGGATTAAACCAATAGGAGCTTGAAGACGTCTGTTGTGTACTTCCCATTTGCCAGCCGCTTTTTACCATCTGTCACCTTACAAATATTTTACCAGGAAAAACTGTGTTTCCTAGTCATTGGCTACAGACCCTAATTAAGACGTGTAAGTCACGGATGAACACCAGAGTTATACCTGAACTGTGTGGAAAATTACAGCAGTACTTATAGACCTCAACAAATAAAAAAAGTATTGCACCAAAATAGGACAGTGTTATTATTGCTAGCTCATAGTCAAACAGTCACAGGACACATGGGAATGTGGGTTGAGATGGGATCGAGGCATTATTCTACATGGCTGGGCTATAGACGGCTATCTCAACCCAGCTGCTAAGGATTTGCCCTGAATGAGAACTACTGAACAGTATGTGTCTAGACTAGAATTGTATTTGCACACATGTGTTTGCGCGATAAGCAAATAGTAGCCATTACCACATGTTGTGTGTGAGAGGCAGTGTGTTTTCCCTGTGGAATGGTTTGGAAAGAAAAAACATCAAGTGCAGCCACCACCGAGTGAACTGCGGAATAGGGCCAGTGAGAGGTGAAAGAAATGTGGCATTGCGTATGGAAACGGACTTGCAGGGCGTATATACAGACATGGGACACACACACACACAAACTCAACACATTCTATACACTCCCACACATTCTATACACACAAATACAAACTCAAAAAATTCTGTACGCACACTCTCTCTCTCACACACACACTATACACACAAATACACACAAACTCAACAAATACCATACACACAGACACACACACACACACACAGACATGACACATTTCATACCCACTCATACACATACACACACATCACATTCTAAGCACACACACTCAGACAATCACTTACATATTTTCTACGCACACATGCACACAAACACAATCCTGCAGACACTCAGTAAAAACGAGTCATTTTAAGGGCTGTTTATGCCATTCCAATAAAACCACAGTCCACTTATTAGGTCTGAGGCAGGCAGCAAGAGAGGGAGAGAGGGACAGAAAAGAAAGCAATAGAAAGAGAGGGAGAACTGAAAAACAGGGAGGAGAAAGGAAGCCAGAAGAGGAGGGGGAGGGGAGAGGGAGACAGAAAGAGAGGGAGAGAGAAACAGAAGAAAAACACAGAGGAGAAAGAAAAGGTAGAAGTCAGACGGTGTGCGTTTTCTCGTCTGTGTGTCTCGGTCTCTGTTCTCTCTCTTCTTCCCTCAACATCTCCATCCCGTTCCCTCACAGGGCGTTGCGGCCTGTAGTCTGGGGGGGAGATTTAGTGAAAGATGAAGGGTGCGAAAGGTTCACGCTCCCTCTATCCTTTACTACAATCATGTTGTTCCTCCCCTTCTGGGGGAGTACTGCTACACGCCAAGGGGGTCAGAGAGGCTCATGGGAATCATCCCTCTGCCCATCCACAGACAAACAACCGTCTCTCGTCCATCTTTCTCTCGCTCAGTCTCTCTCTCTCTCTCGCTCTTTCCATCATTCATCCAACTTTCACTTGCTCTCCCCATCTCGGTCTTCCTCTCTAGGAGCCTCGCCGCTCTCTCTAGTCCAGTCGCGTTTTCTCCACCACTCCATCTTTCCCTTCCTCCTCACCTCCATCACCCCCTCTCCCTCAGAAGACAATATGTCAGACCAGACCAATGTGTAACAGGAAAAGGGGTTTATCTGTCTACCTCACAACCTTGAATCTCTATCCAAGCCCAACAACCACATATACGCTCCTGCATTCCAACCACTGTTATTATGGCGTTATGTCTATTTGCACTGTTCTCAACCCAGAGGACGGGAAGTCATCTAAACACAACCATGTCACACGTCCAGTCCAGACCAGTGTTAGTGTAGGGGAATGGAGGAAATGGATGGACGTCAAAAGGATTGAGGGCGATAGACAGTCTCCAGCATGGTTGTCAAAGCAATTACGTCTCTCTTTATCTTTCTTCCCCAGATATTATCACTGGGTTTTCTCCCTCTCCTCCTTCTGTTTCTGTCTGTCTGTTTCTGTCTTTCTCCCCTCTGACTGTGGAGCGATGCCCAGTTGGCACTGTCGCTGTACAGTATTATGCTGGGTTAGGGTTAGTCCTGGCACTCTGGCGCCCACGGACAGGATCTTTGCCAGCTCCCCTTACTCCCCCGTTCCCCCTCTGAGACACACACACACACACGCACACACACACAGATACAGAAACATAGACATAGACAAACTCGGACACACACACACACACACACACACACAGACCCCCCCTTCACCCCATTAATGGATCGCAGTGTGAAATTCCATGCCACATGTGATTTTGATACACCCGAGACTGTGAATATATCAATACACACAACTAGCTGGACCAAGTCGTGCACTCAGTTGCCTGTACATTAATGTTCACAACCGTAACACTGTATTCACAACCTCCACTGAATCAACCACAGGCAATTATCTTAACTAACACTCCCTTCCTTAAATAGTTTAAGTTATGAATGGTCACACTACTGTAGACCCAATACTACATCCAGGCAGTGATAGTAGGTCTGGATATGTAGGTACAGTAACACATATTGCTGGTACAGTATTTAGCTGGCACTCTACTAGCGCCCTTCTGTCCCGGGGCCCTTAGAAAACAAATAGCCAGTGACCACCTCAGTTGGGAATTCTAGCTTAAATCCGAGTGATTTATTATTTTTCCCCTTCTACATGTGAAATGCTAGCGGTGACTAGCCTGAAGAGCGCACAACACAGAGTGCTTCTCTTATAGATTCTCATAGGGTTTTTTCTTCTTCTCTTAAACTTGTGGGTTGAGGGTGAGGAGGTGGAGAGGGGGAGTTGAGGAGGAGGAGAGATGGCTGAGGAGGGGTTGGTTGCTTTGTCAGAAAACTTGAGAGCGTTTTGGTTTTCGCCCCCTCTCCACAAACCTAAGTAAACACGTTCTGGTCCAAACCATATGCAGTCATACTTTCTCAACAGCGGATGAGTGATTTTAGAGGAAAGAGAGGTTTTGTGGGCAATTTGCATACAGCATGCAGCAGGGCTTTGAATCGTTTGCAGGCAGGCGAGTCCTGAGACTCAGGTAATTATCTTTTCATTTCACTTCCTCCAGTCTCTCTCCGACTTTCTCTCTGTCTTTCACTCTCTCAAATCACTCACACCAAACTGAAGGATGGGAGCGTGTGTGCATCAAACTCCCAATGTGATCTTGCCCCTACAAACCACGGTGTGTGCGTGTGTGTGTGTCTGTGTGTCTGTGTGTGTGTGTCTGTGTGTCTGTGTGTGTGTGTCTGAGTGTTTCTGAGAGAGGCGTGCATGCTAAAGTGTTTCCTTGTGCTTTATGTGATCTTGTGTAGAACAGTTTGCATTGACTACTATAAGTAACTCTGAGTAAGGATGTCTGACAGATGACCTAAATGACTTTAAATAGATGGTGAATTTATGTCCTTGGCCCGAATGTCTGCAAATGTGTACCACTTCTTCTTATTGGGTATATCCTAAACATCACGGCAGACCAGTGCATATGTTATGGCAACCGGTTCCCCTCGGGCCCATGGTTCTTATGTGGTTCCACCGTTGTATCTCTCAACTGGGCCACAGTGGCTGGATTACAAACTGTCTGTTCGAACCCGGTGCCTCTCTCAAACGGGAGACAGGGGAGTGACAGGGCCAGGGTCAGATCAGCAGCATGGCCCGTCTCCATGTGACTGCAGAGGCCAGCGTGCCCCCCCCCCCCCCCCAATCACAGGCTGACGGTGTGGACCACCGTAGGGCTTGTATCCGTTAAAGCTCAGCTCGGGTTGGTTAGGAGGCTGACCAGGGGGTGGGCCTGTACTTTGACTGCGCCGTTTCTCACTAGTCAGAACTGTGGCTGACTGCTGTTTCCTGTCCTTGTCTCCTCATGACAGGTGAAAGCAGCACAGTGGACATCTATGCAGTGAATCACAGGAGACCAGGAAGGGAAACGACCTACAGTCTTGAGACAGGTATTGGCTCTTTAGCTAAATACATCTCTATGCACCATGTATGAAATGGAAAAATTATAAACCAGTACACCTGACTTAAGACTAGGGGAATTCTTATTTTACTGTCTCTACAATTTTTTTTCAAAGCAGACTTTTACAAGTCACACATGACTATTCCAACATGTCCTTTATGTGAATAACAGGCTTGCAGAATCATTAATCTTTAGAGCGGGAGTATTCAAATCTCACCCTACGAGGGCCAGGGCTTGCAGGTTTTCTGTGCTACCTCTTCATTAAACCCAACAGGTGTCCTAGGTCTAAACAGGTCCCTGATTAAAGGGTTGCAATGGAAACATTTATTAGATCTGGCTGAGGTCCAGATGGGAATTCACCTGTGTTAACGTTTTCACTTCTTCGTTTGCTGGTAGGGGTTCCTCTATGCTTTGGCCATTACTCAATTAAATGAACTGAATGAGTCAAAATATGTTTCGATTGACTGAATTTCTGAGTAAGAAAATCAAACTTCCTGCTTCTGACTAGTCACAGTGACTTCTGGTGTTGGCAATGTAACAGAATGGGGAGATAGAGAAAGAACACTTATCTGTGGAAAGAAAAGAAAATCAAGGAGTTGTAATTTAATGTGGGGAATTTAAATGGAGTTTCTTTCTCCACACCGAAACAGAGGCTTTGTGAAGTTAAGTCTCCAATATAAATATATATGTTTAATAACAAAAAAAAGCATTTTGGAAGTAGTTTGGCAAATGCCAATGGTTTCCATTAAATAGTAAGTTTGAGGAACAAGATAATGGCTCTAGCAGAAATGAAGCCCAAACCTAACCTCATCTGTCCTTGTTATTCAGACACATACTCAAAGGCAGTCTTAGTGCTGCGCACACACACACACACACACACACACACAGACACATACACACACGAACATCCTCCACAGCAAACCTTTCCAACTTATTGTGTCCCCTTCAAAGCAGTTGTTTCAGCAACATCACAACCTTCGTTCTCCCTCCCCAACTCACTCAACACTTTTCAACGGTAAACTGTTGCCCTGTCGGTTACATTTACAAGCTTCTCCTTCCAGCTAAGTAATCCAATGACAACACACCTTATTGGCATCTCAACTGAACCAACCATTCAGGATGAATAAACAATAAATCATTACTACAGTTGCAGGTGGAAACATAACCAGTCTAGTTACACCAGTGACAGGTTTTTCCTCAGCTCAATTCAAACATCTCTCTACCATGTTCTTTGCTATGGGTCACTGCTTCTGTCTGGGATCTGTTTTTCCTTATGGTTGATTGATAAAAGCACTTTACAACAATGGTAATAAGAACACAGCTGACCCTTCTTTCAGCCCAAACACACACACATTATGCACACCCACACCCACACACACACCCACACACTGTGTTCTGTTGGATACAGGGCCAGACCAGACTGTCTGAGCCTCAAATACACTAACACTGTTCCCTAATACACTACCTACGATCAGGACCCATTGCACTGGTTCACGGTAATGTACTGCGTAGTGAATAGGGGGCTTTTTTGGAATGATTCAGGCCAACATTAGAGGCAAGGTTCTGTCCACTGATACAGAGCACCCTCTTTTTTAGCCCTCTCAACACCCTGCTTTCCTTTTGAAGGGAATGATTCCTATGGTTATCACATTGGGATTGTTCTCCCGTCCAACTACTCATTAGTGAGGGAGAACAACCGGATGCTTTAGATGGAGTTGTGTATATATATATATATTTCTTTTATTTTTTCTTCTTAGCTGAGTGGAAAGTCTGATGTTTTTCTTACTTGGGCATCTCCACATTGTTTGCATTGAAGTTGACCCAGGATAATCTCCTTCCATAGATGGCAGAAAGATTCAGAGAAAAAGACAATAATGTACAGAGACAGTAAAGGATTCACAGACAAAGACAATAATGAACAGAGGCTGTAAAGGATTCACAGACAAAACAATAATGTACAGAGACAGTAAAGGATTCACAGACAAAGACAATAATGTACAGAGACAGTAAAGGATTCACAGACAAAGATAGTAATGAACAGAGACAGACAGTGAGCGATAATGAGAAACATATTTAAAAAAACAAAACATATGCTAAGAAATTGAGAAGCAGAGCGTAGACTCTCTTTAATGAGCTGGTTGCCAAAAAGCTTCTCTAATTCTGTTTTTGCGTTTGGAAACGAGGAACGGCGGTCCGGTTTACAAGCCTGCTATTAAAATTCCTGCCTCCGATTAGGGAAAAACCACTGAACTTGTTCCCTGAATGTGAATAGGAGCACCGACCACGTTATGGAGCGTAAAACACTCCACTCTGACCGCTAATGGTGCCGTGAGGTGTCTGCCATGGCAGAATGAACACATGAGAAAAACATAGGCATTGGAATAGCACGGATGCCCACTCCAGACATTTTGACGCTTGTTTGCTAATATATAACATCCTGTGGCTGCACAATGGTGTTCTACAATCAAGTCCAAAATCATCAATTTAGGTTAAGTGTTTCTATTGTGTGCAGGAAAACGTCTTAATGCCCCACATGCCATGACAAGGTCATTTGCCAACCTTCATGTGTTTCTGATGACATGCCATATTTTTAGGGTCATCCTACTCAATGCTAACATTGTTGTTTATTTTGTTTGTGGGTCACAAAAAAAGCAAAATGGCAAAACAAAACACTAAACTCCGACAGTAAGTATGGGAAACATCTGTTACTACAAGAATCGCTGTAAAAGCACTTTGAGACCACACCAGACAGCGACAAAAACTGGAAAGACAGTCAGCTGGGGTTTCACCCTGCAACCTATGCGGGTGCTCTATAATTGGTCACATTTCCTGGAAAATCCTACCTCTAAATTAAGAGCAACTGTTTCTAGTGCTGCTACTGTTGATAAGCTGTGCACAGCAGCAGCTGACTAGCGGAGTTTACTCACGGAAGCTAACAGGAGGCAGCTGCTTTTGAACACAATACGTTCGCTAGTTACTAACCTAGCAACAGTAGCAACGGTAGCTAGGGCAGACAATATTCAACTTTGTTTTCACGACACTTCTTAACTGGTTAGCAGGATCCCTTTTGTATACAGGTACTGCTACGACTGGCTGGCATACAGTAGCTTACATAATTGGTAAGGCTACCTAGCTGGTAGCTAGCAAATGTGGGAGAAATCATGCTGGATGTTCTGTAATAATGAACTACAGAAATACTGATAATTTGTGCACAAAACGTCTTAGCTAGATGTGAAATGGTAGGACAAAGTCTATATCATTGGAGAGCATTGTCAAGATTAGCAGATTTATTGTTTTTGTTTATGGCTAATTTAGCCTTTGTTACCCAATAGATGTAGTGGTTCCAAAGATGGTACCACAATGCTTTCTTACATTATCTGAATAGAACAGGAGTGGTTCCTCTCTTTCCTTCTTTTACCGTCTCTCTGTCTCTTTCTCACATTCTTTCTCCTGGTCGGTCGGCCTCTATGTATCACTTTTCCTTTGTATGTCGTTTCTTCATTCCTCCTCTCTTCATCTTCTAGCCACTTATCCTCCCGTTCATTCTTCTGGAGTGTATTTGCCTGCTTTCTAGCTGAGCAAGCACTGTTCTGAAGTAATTATGAATACCTTGAAATTTGTGCTACAGACACTGTGCAGCAAAGTCCAAATCATGATATTCGGAGGCTGGGGGAGAGTGATTTGAAGATTTTCTGAAAATAAACTAAATGTTTTCAATAAACGATCTTACCTCTGACTATACATTTTTGACAGTTGGGTCTATATCACAGTATAACAGCAGGGAAAACACTATAAAATAGGAAATTCTTAGCATCTGGAAAATCAATTTCAAGGAGGTAAAAACCTATATTTATAATCTTGATGTACTCACAGTGTGGCCCAAATTGACCCAGAACATAAACAGCGTCTTACCGAATTGAACATATAAGGGGAGGGTAATCGAACGTTTCAAGAGTGAATCAATCTTACTGTGTTTCCATTGGAGCGAACTATTGGCAGCCTGCAAGCCTTTCCAAGTCCCTCCACTCCATGTTGGACAGACCACAGGGAATGTGCATATCTGACGGTCATGACCGTCCAGCCTCTTATTTTTCCTCCCCCAGTAGAATTCAGGATATCAATTCCACCAGTATTCCTGATTCTAAAGAAAAAGGTTGAAACAGACTAACGTCAGACAAAGTTCGTTAGACACTTTTTTCTTTTGCGTAAACCATTAACATATCAGGTGTTCAACAGAGTGCTGTTTATTTACACTCGTTTTCCGTGGGGTGTTATTTAAGAAGTGCTAAGTGTGTCACAGGGGACATGACACACTTCCTCTCCTATGATGTCATGTCACACACGCAGCAATAAACACACGCTAACAAAAAAAAAAAAGTGTACTCGCACACACACAGACACACGTTCTTGGCAGGTGTATTGCTGGGCGCGGTGGCACTGTCACGGACCACTAACTCACCTCCTGGTGTCCCTAGTCTCAAGTAGCGTTGTCACAGTTCAAGCCAAAAGCCACTTCACAACTATTTGTCTAGCGGCATACTAGACGTAAGGAAACAGAGGCTCAACACTCTCCTTCCTCTTCTCCCGACCTCCCTCCCTCCCTCCCGGCCTCCTTCTACTCCATCCACCCCGTTTATCCATCCGCCCTGTTTAATTCCTGCCACTGGTGGCGGGTGGGGGTCTGTTTATGTTTGGACTAATAACACGGGGGGAGTCCCACCCTTCCAGAGGCGTAAACAGTGAATACCATTTTCTAGTCACTCGTCTTGCATTTGAGCGATTTAGCGGACGCTTCTATCCAGAGAGACTTACAGTGAGTGTGTACGTTTAAAAAAGGCTAGTGAATTAATTAGTTATCTGCAAAAGGTCCGTGCTGAAAAGAAGACCTTACAAACAATAAACATAAAACCTAAAAAGTTCACAGAAGACCACAGATAGAGGTGGTGGCTGAAGTATTTTAAGATACTCTATGAAAAGGTGAGTAATCAGATGTGTTTTGAAGACTCTGGTATCCTAGCCTCCAAGGTTAGCTAGTTCCACAATTGAGGTGCCAGGACAGAGAATAGTTTTGACTGCATGGACTGGGAACTGCCCTGAAGGGTGGGACAGCCAAGAGCCCAGAGGTGGCTGAATGAAGAGCCAAGTAGGGAGGGTTTCAGCATTTCCTGAAGGTAGGGAGAAGAAGCTTCTCCTGTTGCTCCATAGGCAAGAACCATAACCTTGATTGGATTTGAACTACAACTGCAAGCCTGTGTAGAGTGTGAATACGTGGTATGACATTGGTGAACTTGAGGTAGGCCACTGAGGACACCAGGTGGGCTGTTGCGTTCCAAATGACTGGCAGGTGTTTTGTTGCACATGCCTGGAGCCGGTTTGGTTGAACACTCCAGGAGCCACTTTCCGAAAGTGAGTTGCAATAATCCAGTCATGCCTGGACAAGTACCTGTGGTGCTTCCTGAGTGAGGTAAGGTCATAACTGAACGAATGTTGTACAGCATGAACCAGCAGGAGTGGGCCACTGCCTTGATGTTAGCAGTGAACAGCGTGTTGTTGAGGATGACGCCTAGGATCTTTGCTCTCTGGGAGGAGGACATTGTGCAGCTGTCAACCATGACAGACATGTTCCGGAGCAGTCAGGCCTTCTCACGAAATAAGAGCTGCTCAGTCTTGTCAAGGTTAAGGTTGACGTGGTGGGCCAACGTCCAAGTGGCAATGTCGGACAGGCTAACAGATATGCGTGATGTAAACTGGTTGTCAGAAGGGGTTGGGGGCGGGGGTGAAGAATTAAAATGACTGTAGAGTAAAAACCACATAAACCCAGTGGCTTGACTGAATCCCTGATTGTACAAAAGCAGACCGTTGCCTGCTGGATGTTCCACAGTAGAAGTGTAATGTTTAAAGTGTTACATCACCCAGACCAAAGGGAAATTCACAGGGATTAAATGGCCCAGACATCGGAAGGTGTTCTTAGACAAAACACACACAAACAGACAAACAGACGGACAGAATCAACAAAACAGGGCATTATGGATTGGGAATAACTATGCTGTTTGTGAAAAAGCAGACGGCAGCATATCTTTTACTCTGATTGATGGGTTCTGGATACAGCCCCTTTAAGAAGCCTGGCTTTTACCACGTTCCTTGGATCCCCCAGCGATCCCTCCCCACTCCCTTGCACACTTTGTCCAAAGAAGTGTCTCATTCTCATATCTGTGGTGTAATTTTTATTCCACTAGTGCACATATGCCCCCCACTCATCCTCCCGTGTTTTGACTGGCAAACAGATTGGTCGGGCCATTATTTAAGCCATCAATCTCAACTAAATGTGGTTGTTCAATGAAGCCATCAACGTCTATTTGTTTCTCAACCTATATCCCTTCACGTACGCATTTCACCTTTAAACAGGAACCGCCATCGGCCCATCTGAAAGATGTGGTGTATAGAATAGAAGTAGTATGCCAGAACCACTGACTTTAGGCCAGAGTGGTTAACCTTTAAGTTACTATTGGGGAATCGACTTGGGATACGCTGGGTCAAGGATGTACTGATCGAGAGTCAGGCGCTTATCAACTTACCCATTTTCTGTGATTTCACCTTTATTCAAAATGTATGCTAGTCTTATAACAACCACTCCACCCAAAACCACCGCTACTGATTAAACATTACCTTGGGCATAATCATACAAATCCGATTGCACACCAGACAAGAATCACCAGTCTTACTCTATAAACTGAGAGAAAATAATTCCATGGTCTTTTATTTCTGTGTGATGTCAGGACATTTTCTCAGGTTGAATAATGAGGTGCTCCCTGTGGCGTCTGGCCTCTCAGAGGTTTAGTCCGTTGCTTTAGTGGGTGCTTGGCAATAGCAGAGGAATACCATGTAACAGGTGAAACCACGGAGATCTGTTTTCAGTGTAATTATCTCCCAACGTTCATTCTCGTTAAATACCTTTCTGGTGGATTTATGATTATTTTTACCGGTTTGTATTCACCCGTTGGACTACAACTCTGGAAGAGGGCCAGGCGCTTCAACAGGCCATTACCTATAAATTCACTCTAATTCCATTGTGTTTACGACGGCAACAGATGTAAAAAAGATTCCACATCGACATTTCACTAAATGAAACATTTATTTATGGGTTTGGGGGTAATTTGAATTAGTTTGTGTGCAGGAGTGGAAGTGGGTGTCTGTCTGTGTGTGTGTGTGTGTGTGTGTGTGTCAGTGTGGATGGAAAAATAATTGGTGAATGTTGGAGGAAAGGATCATCCTTGTACAACAATATATTGTGGGCCAATCAATACCGTGGTGTTCATGAAGTCGGTTTTTCAGCTTACAGGTGACCAAGTCTGACGTTGCTCTTTAGTGAGCCAAGATAAAAAGCAATAACTTTCATCTTGTTTCATAGCAACCAAAACATCCCATAGTCTTTGGCTGATGATTACTTGCTCCCCAAATAGTACGGAGGTAACAGGAAGGAATTAAGAGATTTGTTTTTAATATAAACACACCGCTGATGACATCAATGAAGCTTGGGGTCAGGAGATATACAGAGAGGTTTTGAGAGGTAAAGAGAAAACATGTGAATAAAACATGGGAATATAAAAGAGGGAATGAGATTAGAGAGATGATTATAAATATATGTTTTAGTTTGTAACATCCTGAGATGAAATCAGTGAAGTAGATTGAGGAAAGATTGCGGATGATACTGAGATGCATGTGGAGGTTCTGAGAGGTTCGGTCACAATGTATTGAGAGAATAACATGTCACCCAGAGTGGTATGGTTAAAAGCAGTGAAAAATACTGAAATTAATGACTGGGCTCACAATTACACTGGACGGATAGGTTTTTGAGTGTTAAAAGGATTGCTTTGCATTCTCTGTGGTAATGGGAACCCATTTTTGGAACGTAAAAGAACACTAACCTGGTTCCAATGCTTTGGAAATAATTGTGCAGTTCCGGAACACTACAGATAAATTTTGTTCCAGGTCCTGTTTCTGTTCTTTGAAAAAGTTCCTTATTAAAAAAATTATAATAATGTTGCTCTGTTCCTTAAACTGCCCATGCCAGAAGGAATAAGATTGTTTCACATTGTTAACTTCCAAGAGAGGAAATCGTGACCCAAGCTCTCTCTTTCCATCTGCTCTGATAGCTGTCAGCGACAGTACTTAGGGTGCAGCAGATGTCCGTTGGAGTCATCATAACTGAAGTGGGTACATGGAGGATTACGTTACACTCAGTTTCTGTACAAAGGAAGTCATCGTACTCAAAGAGAAAAATAAACATTTAGAAGAAACACCTCTTGGTGTTAAAAACATCACACTGGGAAGTGAAGGCTTGCATATGCACCAAGAGCTGTTGTTTCAGCTTGGCGGGTGTCCGTGGGCTTGAGGCCATGCTCTGTTCGCTCACAAACATCCAGACCCAGGCCGGCCTGAAAGCTGCTTCTCGTAACTCAGTTAATGCCTCTCACTGCCAGTGACTGTCACATGGTCACCATGACTTAGCATTCAGCCGCTGTTGTGTTTTCCTACTGAAATGTGTACACTTGTATTATTTATACAATTTCCAGAGCTCCTGGCAAATTACTAGGTTTCCTTTTTTTTCCTCGTCCTTGATATTTAGCAACCATCAATTCAGGTTGTTGGACCCAGAAGGGTGTTATGGTGGACCAGATTTGCACTCTGTCGAACGCCACGTTTCAGCTAAATTACTAGAAATAATCGACATAAGATTTACCAGACTAAGATATTATGGGAAATAGGACGTAATGAATATATGTTCTGCATGCCAAATGCTTTGTTCAGCATTTGTATAGTACTTCATCAAGACCAAAAACAGCTGGGTTTGTTCCTTGGGTCTGGGATATTCTTTCGATTGTGTGTAATACATTATGAGAAAATTATTCTAAGACTTGAAAACATTTGCTTAGGTTTAATTATTTAACATGCATTCTCATTAGCAGAGAGATAATACATTCTGATCTGACATGATTCCAGTCAGAACTGGATCAGTGGCCTAACATGGTCTTGACATGCAAAGGATCTGCTTGTTCACACAAAACTCTGGAGATGAGCTTATGGAAACGTTTTTCAGTGTAGTTATATTATGCGTTCACCCGTGGAATATGATTAGACCGGTTTTTATTTTGGTATGTTTTATTCTGTGAAGCTGTGAAAGGTAAGAAGGGAAACTATGGAAATTCCATGAGTGTAATAGCATGAGCCTCAACTTGTGTTGACAGCTCACCCGGAGGCACAGGGCATGTATGTGTGTGTGTGTGTGTGTGTACATGTGTTCTCACACATCTTTGTTTGCCAGAAAGTTAGGATGCACCCAGGGTATCTGTTACCCTTATGCATAGTGAGACAGAGATTTTTCCCTGGCCCCATTATGCATTATCTCCCTTGCCCCATTATGCATTATCCCCCTGGCCCCGTAGTGCATTATCCCCCTGGCCCCATAGTGCATTATCCCCCTGGCCACATAGTGCATTATCTCCCTGGCCCAATAATATATTATCTCCCTGGCCCAATAATATATTATCTCCCTCGCCTGATAATGCATTACCCCCTGGCCCCATAGCGCATTATCCCCCTGGCTCAATAATGCATTATCTCCCTGGCCTCGTAGTGCATTATCCCCCTGGCTCAATAATGCATTATCTCCCTGGCCCATTATTACATTATCTCCCATCATATCAGACCTCTCTGCACTCTGTTCTTATCCTCTTTATCACTTCTTTGGACGCTATCCATATCTTTCTTTAGGTAAAATAGCATTTCCTATTCTTCAGTTTCTGCTGCACACACAATTGCACATATTCATTCCATACTCACTGCCTCCACAATCCTTATACACCCCCACCGCACTTCCTCCTGACTGCCTCCACATCTCGCCAGGCCAGTGTGAACAAAACAAGCAAGGTAGAGCCCAACCAGGACGAGGTGAGTTGGGGACCGGCGGGGTCTTCTTACACAGCCAGTACTTAGAGCCAGCTGCTTATAAAGACTACCATTGATCCTGATGGGCGGGGTGAGACTTAGCCTGGACGGCTACATTCAGAGAGTTGCACCCCGGTGGTCTGAGCTGGTGAAGTGTGTGTGTGTGTGTGTGTGTGTGTGCAGTTCTTTGGGCTTTGTGGTAATTTTATGCTGGTTATAACTGGAGTCCAGGGAACAGCTCCGGGGTCAATGGTGTTCTAAGAGAGTAATCAATCAATCACACTTTTTGAACGGTTAATGGTCTTTAACTCCACTTCGTTTTTCCAGTTTAAAGTGTCTCAGGCTGATGAGTGATTTCTAAAGACAGTGGGATTTCTCCTTATGACAGTAATGGGAGTTGGGGAGGGAGGCTAGTGGGGGATAGGCGGCAGTTGGGGAAGGAGGTTAGTGGGAAGGGGAGGGAGTTGAGTCAGGGAGAGGAGGGAGTTGGAGAGGGAGGTTAGTGGAGGAGAGGAGGGAGTTTAGGAGGAACATTAGTGGGGAAGAGAAGGCAGTAGAGGACCATGTATAAATGTCCAGTTTGATGACACCTATCCCAAACCATGTATAAATGTCCAGTTTGATGACACCTGACACCTAACCACAACCCTGTATAAATGTCCAGTTTGATGACACCTAACCCAAACCCTGTATAAATGTCCAGTTTGATGACACACCCAAACCCTGTATAAATGTCCAGTTTGATGACACCTATCCCAAACCCAGTATAAATGTCCAGTTTGATGACACCTATCCCAAACCCAGTATAAATGTCCAGTTTGATGACACCTATCCCAAACCCAGTATAAATGTCCAGTTTGATGACACCTATCCCAAACCCAGTATAAATGTCCAGTTTGATGACACCTATCCCAAACCCAGTATAAATGTCCAGTTTGATGACACCTATCCCAAACCCAGTATAAATGTCCAGTTTGATGACACCTATCCCAAACCCAGTATAAATGTCCAGTTTGATGACACCTATCCCAAACCCAGTATAAATGTCCAGTTTGATGACACCTATCCCAAACCCAGTATAAATGTCCAGTTTGATGACACACCCAAACCTTGTATAAATGTCCAGTTTGATGACACCTAACCCAAACCCTGTAAAATGTCCAGGCTTTTAAAGATGGGATGCTAATGGCCAGTCATGTTTCTCAAACAGATTCTCTGACACAACTTCGTTCACGAATGTTTATCTTCACCAAACATAGTACTGAAAAACACCCAATCCACCAAATCAACCCACAAACCCTCCCTTTTCAACACCAATCCAAACTCCTTTGGACACGTCCATTGAGAAATGTAACAGCCAGATGCAACACTTCACAACACATTAGTTAGTGTCGTCCAGTGCTACCGTTTAGGAGGCCTTCTGAGGGCCTACATACATTAGCTTACTCTATTCGGGTAATGCTGTTCAAAATGGCACCATATTCGTGTTTGTATTGCTCTACTCTCTGACCAGCGTCTATAGAAACTATGCAGAAATAGGCTAAGGCAAACATGAGATATTGGGCCTCATTCAGGACACACTTATACATACAACTTTCAAATCTGGATCCGATCTCATGTCACGTTACCACTGGTCTGAGGTAAACCTCGAGTGCGCTTTCCCATGTGCATTTCCAGCACACGATCATGTCAGCCATTTTCAGAACACACTGCATAAACCCGTTCTATTTTAGTCTGGTCTTCTGCCTGTGTCATACACCTCCGAATCCCGCTCATCTTCAGCTGTCTCTCTCTCTCTCTCAGACACACGCAGAAACACACACGGGGTCACTTTGCCTGGAGAGTGCAGGCGCAGGCATTTGATCTCCTTCAGGGGGATTTCACCAAGATTTCCTGCCCCTTATTAAATTATAATCCCCATTCTCTGCCCCTTCTCTCCCTCTGCTTTTCTTTCTCTTTTTGTGTGCACGCGTGCGCGTCTGTATGTGTGCGCACACGGGTGCCTGGCCACTGGGCCGGGCCTGTCGGCAGTGTGTGGAGAGAGGGTGAGCGATGATTGCCGTGGCACACATCTGAAAGGGGTCAGGTGGGAGACTAGCGGCGTCTTCTGTTCAATTCTTCTTTTTTTTTTTCTTTAGCAAATCTCTCTTTTGTTCTCCTTTCACCCTTCCTGTCTCTCATTCTCCCCGTGTTTAATTCTTTCCCTCGCTTTCTCTTTCTTCGCCACGTGTCTCTACCTCGCCCCATTCAAGAGCCGTGGGCCGGCTGTGATGGTGAGAGTTGAATCAGCTCAGTGTTTTGATGGAGTGTCAGGCCCCAGATCTGCAGGTTTTCTATGGAATTCCATTAAAGAAAAACAGACTTTACAGACATAGAATTTTCCTCCCGGAAGTCTTTGTCGGCTGTGTGTGGGTCAGGAATTTCTCCAGTCCGGTAGAAAGGTGCGGAACAGTGGATCGCCTGTCATTTACAGTGGTCTTAAACCTCCCCTGTGATTCCCCTGAATTAGTTAACGCAGTCAAAACACAGAAACCGAGTTACCCCATTTTCCTCCATGGACTAGAATCGCCAAGAATACGTTTGGGTTGAGATGCGGCCACGAATGTAGTTGATATGTCTGAGGACATGATGTGGCGTAACAACAACGAGAGGCTTTTTTTCCCCTCTTTCTCTGAGGTACCTTTAACGCTCATGGCTCGGCCATTTTGTATGAGGTGTAATTGTCTGACACTAGGAATATTCAGCCCCCGTCCCCAAGTTGCAGCTGGGTCTGTCCCAGTTTAGAGGTGTGTGAATTCCTCTCCTCACCCCTAATAGTTTGACACACAGTAGGTTTTCCATCAGGCCCCGAGTTGTCCCATCATTAATCTCCCCACTTTATAAGCCTTTTAAACATACAGTAGGGTTGAACAGTATAAAAAAATAAAATCTGTTTGCCAAACATCCAGGGATTAGGTTTGCTCCTGTAGCCACAAAATGCCCGGGGAAGTTTCCAGAAGCGGCTATTCTGCTGGGGGGTTTACCAGTCCCTACGGGACCCTACTTAGCTGGTAAATGCCACCCACATGCAGGACCGGTCATCGTTCTGGGAGACATGGCACAGCGACAGGAGACACAGTCTACTCACACACATTCCAGTGTCAACACAACCAGCCGGCTGGCCTCGCACACTTCTTTTCATCCATCCCTCTCTCCATCTTGTCTTCAGTCAAGCAAACTACAGCCCTGTTAGCCCCTTCTCACTGTCCTTCGTCTCTCGCACTCCTTCACTCTTTCTGCTCTGTCCAGCCTTGGTGAATGGCATCTGGGGGAGTCCTCCGCATCTGTCAGTATTTCAAGGCTTTCACAAAAACAGTATGTTTCCTGCTAAGGTCTTGGCAGAGCACAATTAAAGTATTCACACCAGCAATGGGCCGCGCTGTGACGTACAAAGAGAATAATGAGAGAGGGAGAGATGGGACAAAATAGAGTGGTTTGACAGTGCAGACACAGTCTGAAAGAAGAGAGAGAATGGAACGCATCAGGGTCAACACCAGGCCAATGTAAAACCTGTTCAAATGATGTCAGTCATTGTTGCGTGGCACTTAGAGGCAGTCCGATGTTAGTTTGCTTAGAGGCAGCGCTGAGCTGGAATCACTTCGTGTGTTGTTGTTTTCATTTTTTCTCACTATTGATGACATAACCAGCCAGTCATATTGAGTTTAGCTGCAGCAGTGGGTTAGGGGGAAAGCTATGCCATAGCTCTGTCTGTCTGTGTAATACCTCTCTCTTTCTCCTGTTTATTTTTACTCTCCCTTCTCTGCAGGGTGTGTTTTCTTCTCAATATGTCAGTCTAATCTGTCTAACTGCAGAATCTCTCTCTCTCTCTCATTGCATCAAGGGGAACAGTTATACTGCAGCTCTGTGTGGAGAATGTTTTGTTCTGTTTGTCTCTCTTCTCCTTGTCCTCCATCACAGTCACTCTCTCCTCTTCACCGTCTCTTCTGGCTCTCCCCTCAGTACAACTGACACTGTTGACCCCCCCACCCACCCCCCATTTTAGATTTTGAGCGATGGGATAGGGATGACTTCCTTGGGGAACATACACAGACTTGTACATGAGAGGTTTATAAGTTATTGGCCCTACGGCCAGTTAGTCCCACTCTAACTCATAGAGAGATGGAGAACACTATCTATGGCACACACACACATACACTCTCTTGCGTCCCGCTGTGTGTGTGTGTGTGTGTGTGTGTGTCTGGTTTTGTACTCAGAACACAGCCTGCGGGACTACTGTGCTCCAATGATGTAATCAGGAATTCAAAACCCTGTATAGAGCCCAGTCCAGCCCCCAGACAGCCCCCTCTCAACTCCCGCCCTCTCCCCTCTGCCCAATCAAGATCCCCCTGTCAACACCCGCCCTCTCCCCTCTGCCCAATCAAGATCCCCCTTTCAATCCCTGCCTGCTCCCCTCTATCGAATCAAGATCCCCGTCTCAGTCCCGGCCCTCTCCCCTCTGCCGAATCAAGATGCCCCTGTCCGTACCCAACATCTTCACCCCTACTCACCTCACCCCTTCCCATCCGCCATCACCCTCCAAACCATAATCTGTCACTTCCCCTCCCGAAACCACATCAACACCTTTTTGGGATCTTGGAAAGCAAACTCTATCGGACCTGTAGGTACTGTTTCCCAGTTTCTTCTTGTCCTGCTTTCATTTTGACTGCCCTTTCCACCCCGACCGGTTCTCTCCTGCCTTCTCTCACTCTTCGGTATCACCTATTTCTCCTTCTATGGTCTTTCAGCTATGATGATATAACAGACCACATATTTGACCGTACCGTTTCTGGTTGAGAGCTAGTCAGGGACAAAATGAGATTACTTGAGTGTGGCACGAAGGGCATCCGATTCCCTACCTATTCTCCACGTGTGAGGAGAGACACGAGGAGGCAGAGCGAGAGGAGTGATGGATGGTGCATGACTGGGGTCCGGACACCACGGGAGAGAGGAGGCTGGGTTGAAGGAGAGTTGGATTCTCACACTCCTCCACGTGTTCTCTGGCTTCTATTATTTATTTCGCTCTGACATGGGTTTGTTGCCACCTGTTGTCCTCTTATATAAATACACACTGCAGGTGTTTCACACACAGCACACGTCAATTATTTATTGTCAGGGAAAATACTAAGCATATAACTGATATCCTAAATGTGTTTCTACTTGTGGAGGTATAACAACATTATTATACGAGGATTAGGGAGATGGTTAAGGATAACCTCTATCAGTAAGGTTGGGGTTAGAGGTTAAGGATGACCTCTATCAGTAAGGTCGGGGTTAGAGGTTAAGGATAACCTCTATCAGTAAGGTCGGGGTTAGAGGTTAAGGATAACCTCTATCAGTAAGGTCGGGGTTAGAGGTTAAGGATAACCTCTATCAGTAAGGTCGGGGTTAGAGGTAAAGGATAACCTCTATCAGTAAAGTCGGGGTTAGAGGTTAAGGATGACCTCTATCAGTAAGGTTGGGGTTAGAGGTTAAGGATAACATTTATCTGCAAGGTTAGTGTTAGATGTTAAAGGTAGATGTAGGACTGAACGTAGTTAGTTAAATTGGTCAACATCTGCCGGTCCTCACCTTGATAGTAAAACCTATATGCAATGTAAGAGTTTGTGGAGGGGGAGGGAGGGAGGGAGAGAGTGTGTGTCTATGTGTGTGCCATAGATAGTGTTCTCCATCTCTCTGTGAGTTAGAGTGGGACTAACTGGCCGTAGGGCCAATAACTTATAAACCTCTCATGTACAAGTCTGTGTATGTTCCCCAAGGAAGTCATCCCTATCCCATCGCTCAAAATCTAAAATGGGGGGGGGGGGGGGGGGGGTCAACAGTGTCAGTTGTACTGAGGGGAGAGCCAGTAGAGAGTGACTGTGATGGACGAAAAGGAGAAGAGAGACAACAAAACAAAACATTCTCCACACAGAGCTGCAGTATAACTGTTCCCCTTGACACAATGAGAGAGCGAGAGAGAGCGAGAGAGAGCGAGAGAGCAAGAGAGAGTGAGAGAGAGAGAGAGAAAGACTGCCTAGGTGCCCAGGGATTTGCCATGAAATGCTAAACACCTTGTGTCATGTCTTGGCAGGTCTCCGGCAGCACTAACCGGATCATTTATCTCCAATGATCCTGTTAAAAGCGACACTCGGGTGGCTGTGAGGAATTCAGGACAGAACCTCATTTGTGGCTGACCAGCTGAATCCCAGTCACAATAGGGGACTTCAGCACCACAACGTGTGCAATGCAAGGACCTTTAGCAGAGCCTCATTTAGCCTCAACAGCATATAGTGGGACAGCCATTAATGTGTCATACATTGAGCGGTAGACACACCCAGATGAATTTACGCAAACACACACACTCAAATGGCCACACTGTTTCTTTATAGGAGAAAAATGGTCACCAGCAAGTGATTGTTTTCCTAAATAGTGGTTCAAACGGTGAGTAATGTGTTCAAAGAGACCACATGCTATGAGCGCAACCTGAGCAATTTGTGGTCAACTGACACAGGGGAGGTGTCAGGTCCTGACTGCCACTCAGGCTGAGAGAAGGATTACCTCATAGTGACAAGGTTATTCTCCAAATAAAATCCCACACGCTCAATTTCCTCTCCGGCTCGCACACACCCTTAAACTCAATGAGTGCAGTGTGCTAGGATGCCACAGCGGGAATGGCACACACACACACACACACACACACGTGCACACACGCACCATGGAACATAAACTCTGACACGTCAACAGTGCATGTCAAAAGGGAGTAGATCCGTGCCGAGCAACAGATGTCTGGGTGTGTTTGCATTCGTTTCATGTGATTGTTTGTATTGTGTTTGCTCGGTGTTTACAAGTGCTCCTGTCTTGCCCAAAGTGGAAACACAACTTCACACGTCTCCGTTCCCCTGCGTTGTAAACATGCGGCTTGTAAAGCCAGTGCCACGGCCTGCGGGCGGTGTGTTTGCTTTGCCTACTCCCTCTCAGACTGGACTGGTGTCTAATTATGCCACCACTAATTGGACGACGTGTGGCGCCACAGAGTGCCATTTAGCAGCCTCACTTTTCTGTCATGTGTTGAGTCTGCGTTAAAATGGTAACTGTGGAAGCGAGTGAGCAGAGAATATTTCATATCATTCCATTCAATCCATGCTAGCCATGACAATTATCAAATCCACCGATCGGAAGGGACACCAACTAAAATGCATTATAAGGTGTTTCACTGAGAAGCAGAATACCAAGGTAAAGGGCATTCTTTCAGTAGTGAGTTGAACCCGTTGGTTGTGGTCTGTAAGTGAATATGATTATGCTCTTGGTTGAGGTTGCCATCATGTGGTCGAAGTTGAGGTTTGGTCAAGATCTCCTCACCAGCCTTCTGATGTGGTTGTGGTTGAGGTTTGGTCACGATCTCCTCACCAACCTTCTGATGTGGTAGTGGTTGAGGTTTGGTCACGATCTCCACTCCAGCCTTCTGATGTGGTATGGTTGAGGTTTGGTCACGATCTCCACTCCAGCCTTCTGATGTGGTAGTGGTTGAGGAGTGGTAGTGTTCACCGACTGTTTTGATTGTCGGGGCTGTGCCGTTGCTCTGAAAACATTCAAATGTTTTCAACTGAAATTGAAAACAACAGCAGTAATTTTCTATTTTCTAATAATATGGAAATATATGCTGTATTTAACCACTGATTAATAGTTACCCTTGTGTAACAAAAGAGAAAAAAAATTTGATACAAAAAAAATAGAAATAAGTTATGTTTTATTCCAACACCCAGAACAGTTGGTTAACATATAGAACTTGGCTCATGGCCAGCAATGTGACAGTTCGTGATGAGTGACCTCTTTTGAGGCTAGGTGGCAAATATTTCTGGGGTGAGAGCGTTGGGCCAGAAGCGGGAAACTCTCCGGTTCAAATCCCAGAACCAAAAAGGCAGTTTGCTGTTGCTCCGAGCAAATCATTTAACCCAGAATTGCTCTTGCAGGTTGTTTTGGATAACATCTGATGAACTAATGAACTGTAAACAGACCAAACCCTATAGCTCTCGTCACTCGCAAAGCCTTTAATTTGTTAATGTGATTGTGCGGCACAGAGAAAGTCAGGGCTTCAAACATCGACTGTCACAATGCACCACATGTGAAAGAGCATCACTCAGTTCTTTCTTCCCTGTTGATGACATTGGCTTCACGTCTGGAGCGGTTCGCCCTGGCAGTCACTGGGGTCTGTTTCTTGTCCGTCTTGCTTTGCCACTTGATCTGCTGCGATCAGCGGGTTTGAGGAGAACTGAGTCTGCCTCGACATTCGACTGGGTTCCTGCTGTCAGCCCCTGTGGTGTTTTCTGTTCGGTTAGCATTTCAAATGATGTTCAACGTGTGAGAATGGTGTCAACTGCGTGTGGTGTGTTTTGTCTGTGACCTTTTGGTACATTGTTTCACACCAAAGACAGTGTGAGATGTTTTTTTTTTTTGCGCAGGTGTGGTTTAGGGGGGAATAGTGTGTGTTTGTGTCTGTTTGTGTGTGTGTGTGTGTGTGTGTGTGTTTGTGTGCGTGCGTCATTAACTTTCAAGTCTGTTCTCCCTCAATAATTTGCAACATGCAACCTTTCATGTCTGATGCTTCTCCACCATCCCGGTCCAGCAAACCACCCATGTTGTCAACGCACACAACCCTCACCATCGCCACTAACGGCCGACATTTAAGTCATATACAGGTGCTGGTCATAAAATTAGAATATCATCAAAAAGTTGATTTATTTCACTAATTCCATTCAAAAAGTGAAACTTGTATATTATATTCATTCATTACACACAGACTGATAGAAGTGTTTATTTCTTTTAATTTTGATGATTATAACTGACAACTAATGAAAACCCCAAATTCAGTATCTCAGAAAATTAGAATATTGTGAAAAGGTTAAATATTGAAGACACTTGGTGCCACACTCTAATCAGCTAATTAACTCAAAACACCTGCAAAGGCCTTTAAATGGTCTCTCAGTCTAGTTCTGTAGGCAACACAATCATGGGGAAGACTGCTGACTTGACAGCTGTCCAAAAGACGACCGTTGACACCTTGCACAAGGAGGGCAAGACACAAAAGGTCATAGCTAAAGAGGCTGGCTGTTCACAGAGCTCTGTGTCCAAGCAAATTAATAGAGGGATGAAGGGAAGGAAAAGATGTGGTAGAAAAAAAGTGTACAAGCAATAGGGATAACCGCACCCTGGAGAGGATTGTGAAACAAAACCCATTCAAAAATGTGGAGGAGATTCACAAAGAGTGAACTGCAGCTGGAGTCAGTGCTTCAAGAACCACCACGCACAGACGTATGCAAGACATGGGTTTCAGCTGTCGCATTCCTTGTGTAAAGCCACTCTTGAACAAGACACAGCTTCAGAAGCGTCTCGCGTGGGCTAAAGACAAAAAGGACTGGACTGCTGCTGAGTTATGTTCTCTGATGAAAGTAAATTTTGCATTTCCTTCCGAAATCAAGGTCCCAGAGTCTGGAGGAAGAGAGGAGAGGCACAGAATCCACGTAGCTTGAAGTCCAGTGTAAAGTTTCCACAGTCAGTGATGGTTTGGGGTGCCATGTCATCTGCTGGTGTTGGTCCACTGTGTTTTCTGAGGTCCAAGGTCAACGTAGCCATCTACCAGGAAGTTTTAGAGCACTTCATGCTTCCTGCTGCTGACCCACTTTATGGAGATGCAGATTTCATTTTCCAACAGGACTTGGCACCTGCACACAGTGCCAAAGCTACCAGTACCTGGTTTAAGGACCATGGTATCCCTGGTCTTAATTGGCCAGCAAACTCACCTGACCTTAACCATATAGAAAATCTATGGGGTATTGTGAAGAGGAAGATGCGATACGCCAGACCCAACAATTCAGAAGAGCTGAAGGCCATTATCAGAGCAACCTGGGCTCTCATAACACCTGAGCAGTGCCACAGACTGATCGACTCCATGCCACGCCGCATTGCTGCAGTAATTCAGGCAAAAGGAGTCCCAGCTAAGTATTGAGTGCTGTGCATGCTCATACTTTTCATGTTCATACTTTTCAGTTGGCCAACATTTCAAAAAATCTTTAAAAAAGTCTTAAGTAATATTCAAATTTTCGGAGGTACTGAATTTGGGACTTTCCTTAGTTGTCAGTTACAATCATCACAATTAAAAGACATAAACATTTGAAATATATCAGTCTGTGTGTAATGAATGAATATAATATACAAGTTTCACTTTTTGAGTGGAATTACTGAAATAAATCAACTTTTTGATGATATTCTAATTTTATGACCAGCACCTGTAGACCAGCACCCCCCCCCCCCCCCCCCCCCCCCCCCAGTACAAATGTGCAGACGTCCATCTGGCAGCTAACTGACTTTATTTTCTGCAGGAGATCTGTTTTACATAAACTGTCATTGCTCGACGCCAGAGAAGGCTTTCAGTCTTTATGTTTTGGATGCAGCTCACCTTTGATTGTTAGGAATATCTTTGATGAATAAAACACAAATATTTGGCTTTTGGTTTGTGTTCAGGTGGGATGTTTGTGTTGGACTAATTCATTTATGGCCACTTGTGGGTCAGCCTAAAAGTTGAAAATAAATGTAGGACAATGTTTTGGATTTATTTGAGTGCGTGTGAGCGTGCATGCATTAGGTATTATTGCTATCACTGGTCATGTAATGCCAGTCAAGCCACAAAGCCTGAGCGACCACTCTCTCTCTCCCTCTTTACTACTAACTCTCAATTTCTTCCTCCCTCCTTTGCTGCCTATCAGTCCGTCTAACTCTTTTTACATCTTTTCCTCTACCTTTCTCTATTTCTCTCACTTTTAAACTCTCTCTCTCTCCCTCTTTCCGTTTGCCCCTCTCCCTCTATCCTCATCTCTCTCTCTCTCTTTTCTTCCCTCCCTCTCTCTCTCCATCTTTCTAGATTATGTTTTTCCTGGACTGGGCTCCATACAGTGTGAATAGTTAGGGGTAGTATTTTTTCAGAGGGTGCTGACACAGATCCCCCCCACCCCCCACCCCCACCTTACCCACACACACACACACGAACGTACAACACATACACTCTCACACACAAACACATGCACACACCAGACGTGACTAATTGAGAGAAACTTGCAGAGGACTGAGAAACACAGCCTAACACAGCTGTAAAATAAGAATGCAACCGCCAAAATATGTGCTCACTAGCACAAAACAACCACAGGAAAAAAGTTGAGCTACTAAACAGACCCAGATACCAATTCACCACACACTAAGAGGGAGGGAACACCTTCTGAAGTACTCAGCATCCTCACCTTTAAAAATAGTAAATCTCCTTCATGATCCTAATCGTTGGGTTTGAGAGTGTATGGTGATCAAAATATGGACCGCTTTAGCTTTGAGGTCTGCCAAACAGGAAATATAGCTGTTCAAATGACTTAATGTGATTTTAAAAATGGGCAGCTTAAGCCTAACTTAATCACAACAGTTTAGTGTCCAGGACGTAACAAGGACAATTTGAAGTGTGTGACAGTGTAGTCTCCTGGTCAAAAAAGTACTTGAGCACTAGTTACATATTTTGCTCAATACATTAACACCAGAGTAACAACAAGGAAAAATTGCAAACGCAAACAGCATTTTTTATGTTTGACTAGGCATTTGTTTTCCGGAGTCAGCCTACAGTAATGCAGAATAAATTGCAAAAATAAATAATACTGCAGTTCTATTATTAATCTGTGTGGCAAATACAATTCTTGCAAAATAAGACCATCAGACATGTTACTGGTAAAATATATGTATACAATATTATATATTGTGTAGTGATGCTCAATACATCTTGTCAATCAAATTAGTAAGTCAGGTCTTGGGTGGAATGACTGACTGCATTGCAACTAAGCCAGCTGGTTAGCAGCAATTGCTTTCAACTAAAATCTAGCTGGCTAGAGTGGGTATGTTGCAGCTAACTAGCCGGTTCGCTAACCTTACCTCTATGTGCTTGCAGAGGTTGGATGATGAGTTTTTGAAAGCATAGATGGTTGCATCTTTGGGAATACAAAGACAACATTTCATAATGACTGTGTTGCCTACTTTACATTTAAATCGAAACATGTCTTGCAACTGTGGCCAGGGGGTTGGAATTTCCCTCGTCAATGTCCTCCAATTGATTTGCCATGTCGATGCCTGTCATTTAATTAGCTACGTCTGCTCGCACTCCTACGCAGATTTAAATGAGCAGGAAGGAACACTCCAGCCCAACCTCAAATCAAACCACGAAACGAAAAAACTCAATAATCTTTGGCAAACTACTGAAGACAAAATTGTTACGAAAGAGTAGGTTAAATATAACAGAGTAAAAAGTACGATTTATATATTTTTTTAAATACCTGATTAAGAGTAAAGAGTACTGACCCCGGAAAGTAACTACAAAGGTACTCGTTCCTCTGAAACAGTACTCTTCTACTCATTTGCGTTACATGTAACGCCAATACAGCCTAAGTGTGACATCATCATCATCTCTTCTCCAGAACAAGGGTGAAATATAAAGACGGAAGAGAAGATTAGGTAGGGATTTGAAATGAAGGCTCAGTGATGGAGAAATGATGGGAGGGTATGGGTGAATGGAGGAGGTACAGCTCTAGTGAAGTGAGCAACCAGAGAGGAGCCCTGCTTCGTGGGTAAGCATGACTGTGCAGGGGCCTCCCCTGGTTCTCTTGATCTATACACTTTACAGTTCTCCTACTCTTCTATACCTTTATATCTGTTGCATAGGATGCTTCCTGCATTAGGGAAAGGTAAAAAAAAACTTTCCCTAATGCAGGAGATTATGTAGTCCCATCTTTATAAGCATGATCCGTCCACCTTTCACCACCCCCCTGCACACACACACATAAACACACACAGAGTGAGTGGTGGTTTCCCTGTCTTGCACCTGATCAGGGTTGTGTAAATATTTGGTGGTGGTAACGTGAGGATGTAGCGATCATTCCTTCCTTCGGTAAATTAAAGCAAACAGGTCCAGCTGTCACAATCACTGACTGGTCAAACAAACAGCCAGCCAAGAACATGCTAGCCCAGACCTCGCCCTCTCATAGCTATTATAGCACCCAGGTGGTTCCAATAACACACACTTACACGCACACACACACACACACACGTAAGCACAAAGGCATGAACAAGTACAAACACAAACATACACACACAAAATAAACACAGCACACACTCACATCCCTGGTTCCTACACCTGAATGTGTAGTAGTCCTCCTGGCTCTTAGCACACTACCAGTAAATCCTGACTGAACCCACCGGCATGCCGTCAGATAGAAACATTCTCCCGTAATAAGTGTGACTATTTGTTGTCAGTCAAGAGTATAATTGTTTCCGTTTTCCGCTGAATAACTGAAACACAACCTCCTCTTAACAGGAGCATGAGGCCACCTTACAAGTTATCACATTATAACAGCCAAGTACCAAACCCTGGTGCCTCCATTCTCTCTCTCTCTCTCTCTCTCTCACATTCTCTCTCGCTCTCTCTCTAATAGGCAAATGTCTAAACACATTCATTAAACTCTCTATCCTTGTCATTCCAGTTGCTAGAGGTGGAGACTGGAGCCTGTGAGGCTGATGACCATGCTGTTGGCTCCCGCCTTTGTACTGCTACTGCTGGGGGGAGGAGCCCTGGGCGGAGGATATCCCCCCATGCCCCAGATGAAATACATGCAGCCCATGATGAAGGGCCCTGTGGGACCCCCCTTTCGAGAGGGCAAGGGACAGTACCTTGGTAAGTGTGTTAACTGTGTGTGTGTGTGTGTGTGTGTTTGAGCCTGGTCTACATGTACATAAAGGTTAGGTTATTTTTATTTTGGTTAGGGTAAAGGTTCGGTTCAGGGCAGGTGGAAAGTAAAATCGATTTCTGTGTTTCCAGCCCTGACAAGTATAGAAATACAAATATGTGTGCGGGTGTGTGTTTGAGTGTGTTTAAACGTATGTAGTATGTCACCCATTTGTAAAGGTCTTCAGAAATCAGGAGGAAACAAGTTTTTCACTGATTACCTGTAGCTGTAACCCTCCATCCAGCCTCCCCCTGTAAAAGCCGCGGCCATGATTGAGTACATGTGAATGCTTCAATGCTTGCAGCTTTTGTATTGAGTGACTCACAGAGGCTCAGGGTCTTAAACTAGACTTGACGTATAGGAGTGAGTAAACAATATACGAGAGAGGAGAAGGGAAAGGCACCAGAGTAGGAAAATGGAAAAAGGACAGAAGACACCTGGAAAAGTATGGAGAAAGTGTAAAAGATACAGCGAGAGAAAGAGAATTGCCAACATAATTTGGATTGTTGGAAATATAGAAATCCTGTATGTTGATCATGACAGAGCCAAAAAGAACGTTGTGTTCCGGTACAGTAAATGTATATGTCAGAATGGAACTATTTTCTAGATAAACAGAGATTTAAATGAGATTAAACCAAGAATCAGATGCTTCCCAGGTATTTTATTCACCACAGAGCAGAAGTTCAACACTTTGATTGCAATAGTTAGCATGTGTTCGATGTAAACTGTGAATGTAAGCAAAGCAATGATACTCTTTCCTAATGTCTTTAAAATGGGAAGCACAGATCAAGGTATTTGACTGTTTAACTCATTGTACCCTCCCAGTATTCCCTGGTTTGTTATAACCGTAAGTACCAGCATATAACAACAACAACAACGACCGAATATTGATCCAGCCAAAACCTTTGTTGTTGTCTTGTTTTTTAATCCCAGTTGAATTTGCTTCTCACAGGTGACCAGTAGTATTGCTTGGATCAAGGCATCTTGTGATCTATATAAATTGGAAAAACAGCCAAGCGTTGGTTCATCAGTACAAAGCACAAGCAGGATAAAATACCACAATGAAACAGACATTCACAAAAAACATCTAACAATGAACAAAACATAAAACATTGACATATCTGTTTCCCCCTCAACTACCTCCATTTGATATGGAGGCCATCCCAGATTGAGACAGGTCAGACAAATATATTTGTGTAGTAAAGCCTGTGCTTTATTTGTCCTTGGTGGGGAGTCAAAAGGCTCAGAGGAGACTGTGGCTACTTATTCTCTCTGGGTCTAGCAGGACTTGGCAGGTCTTCACTGGATCTGATGGGGTTCTGATTGCCCACTGTTTGCTGAGCTCAGCCGGGTTTCACTAGGCCATGCACTGTGTGTGTGTGTGTCTGTGAATGTATGTGTGTGTGTGTGTGTATGTGTGTTAGGCTCTGGTAGGCCTTGCTCATTCAAGCATCTGGTTGCTGTTACCAGTGTTTTTTATTTTAGACGGTCAGGAACTGTGTGTGTGAGAGCGAGAGAAGAAAAGAGAGCAAGAGAAAAAGAGAAAAGATTTATAAAGAGAGCATCAGATTTTATTAATGTGTGGTTATGCACGTCTCTTTCGTTATGGAGGTGTTGGTGATAGTGCCTGTCTCTTTCGCTCTCATTACATAAGGTGTTGGTGAAAGTGCATGTTTCTCTCTCAATCTGTCTCTCTCAATATGCACAGTGTTGGTGAGAGTGCTTGTCACTCTCTCTCTTCCATTATGTACCGTGTTGGTTAGAGTGCTTGTCTCTCTCATTCTTTTTCATTATGTATGGTGTTGGTGAGAGTGCTTGTCACTCTCTCTCTTCCATTATGTACCGTGTTGGTTAGAGTGCTTGTCTCTCTCATTCTTTTTCATTATGTATGGTGTTGGTGAGAGTGCTTGTCTCTCTCTCTCTTCCATTATGTACCGTGTTGGTTAGAGTGCTTGTCTCTCTCATTCTTTTTCATTATGTATGGTGTTGGTGAGAGTGCTTGTCACTCTCTCTCTTCCATTATGTACCGTGTTGGTTAGAGTGCTTGTCTCTCTCATTCTTTTTCATTATGTATGGTGTTGGTGAGAGTGCTTGTCTCTCTCTCTCTTCCATTATGTACTGTGTTGGTTAGAGTGCTTGTCTCTCTCATTCTTTTTCATTATGTATGGTGTTGGTGAGAGTGCTTGTCACTCTCTCTCTTCCATTATGTACCGTGTTGGTGAGAGTGCTTGTCTCTCTCATTCTTTTTCATTATGTATGGTGTTGGTGAGAGTGCTTGTCTCTCTCTCTCTCTCTCTCTCTCTCTCTATCTGATTATGTACAGTGTTGGTGACGGTGCTTGTCTCTCTCATTCTCCTTCATTATGTACGGTGTTGGCGAGACTGCTTGTCTCTCTCTCTGCTTGTCTCTCTCTCTCTCTCTCTTTCATTATGTACGGTTTTGGTGAGTGTGCTTGTCTCTCTCTCCTTCTTTCATTCATTTTGTACGGTGTTGGCTGGAAGTGCTTCTCTCTCTCTTTCTCTCTCTCTTTCATTATGTACTGTGTTGGTGAGAGCGCTTGTCTCTCATTCTGTAAATATGGTCCATTCTATGGGGTTTTTCATGACAGGGACATCATCAATAACTCATTGTTTAACTGTTTGACAAAAGCACATTTCAGCACTCACAGTATTATGTATTTTTGTGCCCTAATGTAAATAGCATTCCTCTACCACCACCTAGTGGCCTTGAGACAAAATCACATTTGCATTACTGCCTGCACAGACCTAACTGGTACAGTATGTAATCAAATTAAATAAGTCATGCAGGAGTAGAGACCAGTTATTTTAGGACGTTCGTAGTTTTAGATGTTTTATAGGCTTTTAAAATGTTATGTGGTGTGTAGTATGAACTATGCAACATGTCCATGAATGCAAATTAAATTAGTAAATATGTATGTTAGACGACAGTTCTTTCAGAAAATATTATAGAATTGTCAAGCACATTCAAAGGGCCAATGGAAATGGAAACAGGCATGAAGTGGAAGAGAATAAGAATATTATTAATAAAACATGATAAAACCCATATAAATATATGTATGTGTATATATATATGTGTTTTATCATGTTTTATTAATAATATTCTTATTTACACTAATGTTGAAGTGTAATATGAAGTAGATTCGCTGGATTAAAAAGTATGTATAAATAAACTAATATACAGGTAATTGCTTTTTAGCACCTGACAGCCTCTTCCACTTTATGCCTGTTTCCATTGGCCCTTTGAATGTATATATACATACAGTGGGGAGAACAAGTATTTGATACACTGCCGATTTTGCAGGTTTTCCTACTTAAAAAGCAAAGCATTGCATGACATAAGTATTTGATCACCTACCAACCAGTAAGAATTCCAGCTCTCACAGACCTGTTAGTTTTTCTTTAAGAAGCCCACCTGTTCTCCACTCATTGCCTGTATAAAAGACACCTGTCCACACACTCAATTAAACAGACTCCAGCCTCTCCACAATGGCCAAGACCAGAGAGCTGTGTAAGGACATCAGGAATAAAATTGTAGACATGGACAAGGCTGGGATGGGCTACAGGACAATAGGCAAGCAGCTTGGTGAGAAGGCAACAACTGTTTATTAGAATATGGAAGACGTTCAAGATGACGGTCAATCTCCCTCGGTCTGGGGATCCATGCAAGATCTCACCTCGTGGGGCATCAATGATCATGAGGAAGGTGAGGGATCAGCCCAGAACTACACGGCAGGACCTGGTCAATGACCTGAAGAGAGCTGGGACCACAGTCTCAAAGAAGACCATTAGTAACACACTACGCCGTCATGGATTAAAATGCTGCAGCGCACGCAAGGTCCCCCTGCTCAAGCCAGCGCATGTCCGGGACCGTCTGAAGTTTGCCAATGACCATCTGGATGATCCAGAGGAGGAATGGGAGAAGGTCATGTGGTCTGATGAGACAAAAATTTAGCTTTTTGGTCTAAACTCCACTCGCCGTGTTTGGAGGAAGAAGAAGAATAAGTACAACCCCAAGAACACCATCCCAACCGTGAAGCATGGGGGTGGAAACATCATTCTTTGGGGATGCTTTTCTGCAAAGGGGACAGGACGACTGCACCGTATTGAGGGGAGGATGGATTGGGCCATGTATGGCGAGATATTGGCCAACAACCTCCTTCCCTCAGAAAGAACATTGAAGATGGGTAATGGCTGGGTCATCCAGCATGACAATGACCTGAAACACACAGCCAGGGCAACTAAGGAGTGGCTCCATGAGAAGCATTTCAAGGTCCTGGAGTGACCTAGCCAGTCTCCAGACCTGAACCTAATAGAAAATCTTTGGAGGGAGCTGAAAGTCTGTATTGCCCAGTGACAGCCCCGAAACCTGAAGGATCTAGATAGGGTCTGTATCAAGGAGTGGGCCAAAATCCCTGCTGCAGTGTGTGCAAACCTGGTCAAGAACTACAGGAAACGTATGATATCTGTAATTGCAAACAAAGGTTTCTTTTCCAAATATTAAGTTCTGCTTTTCTGATGTATCAAATACTTATGTCATGCAATAAAATGCAAATTAATTACTTAAAATAATACAATTAGATTTTCTGGATGTTTGTTTTCGATTCCGTCACTCACAGTTGAAGAGTACCTATGATAAAAATTGCAGACTTCTAGATACTTTGTATGTGGGAAAACCTGCTAAATCGGCAGTGTATCAAATACTTGTTCTCCCCACTGTATGTATATATATTTATATATATATATTCATACACACACCGATCAGCCATAACATTATGACCAATGACGAAGTGAAGTGAATAACACTGATAATATCATTATCATGGCAACTGTCAGTGGGTGGGATATATTAGGCAGCAAGTGAATATTCTGTCCTCAAAGTTTATGTGTTAGAAGCAGGAAAAATTAGCAAGCCTAAGGATCCGAGCGAATTTGACAAGGGCCAAATGGTGATGGATCAGAGCATCTCCAAAACTGCAGTCCTTGTGGGGTATTACCGGTCTGCAGTGGTCAGTACCTATCAAAAGTGGAAAAGCAGTGAACCAGCAACAGGGTCATGGGCAGTCAAGGCTCATGAATATACGTGGGGAGCAAAGGCTGGCCCGTGTGGTCCGATAAAACAGATGAGCTACTGTGGCTCAAATTCAGAACTGGACCACGGAGCAATGGAAGAAGGTGACCTGGTCTGATGAATCACGTTTTCTTTTACATCATGTGGATGGCTGGGTGTGTGTGCGTCGCTTACCTGGAGAACACATGACACCAGGATGCACTATGGGAAGAAGGCAAGCTGGCGGAGGCAGTGTGATGCGTTGGGCGATGTTCTGTTGGGAAACCTTGGGTCCTGCCATTCATGTAGATGTGACTTTGACACGTATCACCTACCTGAGCATTGTTGCTGACCATGTGCACCCTTTCATGGTAACGGTATTCCCTGATGGCATTGGCCTCTTCAGCAGTATAATGTGCCCTGCCACAAAGCAAAAAATGGTTCAGGAATGGTTTGAGGAACACAACAACGAGTTCATGGTGTTGACTTGGCCTCCACATTTCCCAAATCTCAGATCTCAATCCAATCGAGTATCTGTGGGATGTGCTAGACAAACAGGTCTGATCCATGGAGGCCCTAACTCGCAACATACAGGACTTAAAGGATCTGCTGCTAACATTTTGGTGCCAGATACCATAGCACACCTTTAGAGGTCTAGTGGAGTCCATGCCTTGACGGGTCAGGGTTATTTTCTGGCAGCAGAAGGGGGACCTACACAATATTAGGCAGGTTGTCATAATGTTATGGCTTATCAGTGTGTATATATATCTATATATATATATATATATATATATATATATATATATGCACATCATAGAATTTAATGCAGTAGCAAGTATTCATTCTCTTCTATATATTTGAAGAATATATTACTTTGAGTAGGGCATAATGTTTCTCTGCAGTTTAGCATTTGTGTCCTTTTTGATTCAATTAAAATCAATAGAGACTATAGCTATTGCACATGACCAGAGTTCTACAACTCACTCATTTGAGTGTCCTGTAACCTAGGGTTTTAAAATAAGCTAAATATGTATATACAGCTCCGGAAAAAATTAAGAGACAACTGCACCTTTTTCTTTCCTTTCCAAAAAAGTTGAAAAGGAATGTTTTGAGTGAGGAATAGAAGCATTCAATTTGCAGTGGTCTCTTCATTTTAACCCTTCTGTTCCTCACTCAAAACTTCCCTTTTCGACTTTTTTGGAAAGGAAAGGAAAAGGTGCAGTGGTCTCTTAATTTTTTCCGGAGCTGTATATTTAGCTCACCTAAAGGATTATTAGGAACACCAGTTAAATTTCTCATTAATGCAATTATCTAATCAACCAATCACATGGCAGTTGTTTCAATGCATTTAGGGGTGTGGTCCTGGTCAAGAAAATCTCCTGAACTCCAAACTGAATGTCAGAATGGGAAAGAAAGATGATTTAAGCAATTTTGAGCGTGGCATGGTTGTTGGTGCCAGATGGGCCGGTCTGAGTATTTCACAATCTGCTCAGTTACTGGGATTTTCACGCACAACCATTTCTAGGGTTTACAAAAAAAATGGTGTGAAAAGGGAAAAACATCCAGCATGCGGCAGTCCTGTGGGCGAAAATGCCTTGTTGATGCTAGAGGTCAGAGGAGAATGGGCCGACTGATTCAAGCAGATAGAAGAGCAACTTTGACTGAAATAACCACTCGTTACAACCGAGGTATGCAGCAAAGCATTTGTGAAGCCACAACACGCACAACCTTAAGGCGGATGGGCTACAACAGCAGAAGACCCCACCAGGTACCACTCATCTCCACTACAAATAGGAAAAAGAGGCTACAATTTGCATGAGCTCACCAAAATTGGACAGTTGAAGACTGGAAGAATGTTGCCTGGTCTGATGAGTCTCGATTTCTGTTGAGACATTCAGATGGTAGAGTCAGAATTTGGCGCAAACCGAATGAGAACATGGATCCATCATGCCTTGTTACCACTGTGCAGGCTGGTAGTGGTGGTGTAATGATGTGGGGGATGTTTTCTTGGAACACTTTAGGCCCCTTAGTGCCAATTGGGCATCGTTTAAATGCCACGGCCTACCTGAGCATTGTTTCTGACCATGTCCATCCCTTTATGACCACCATGTACCCATCCTCTGATGGCTACTTCCAGCAGGATAATGCACCATGTCACAAAGCTCGAATCATTTCAAATTGGTTTCTTGAACATGACAATGAGTTCACTGTACTGAAATGGCCCCCACAGTCACCAGATCTGATCTTTGGGATGTGGTGGAACGGGAGCTTCGTGCCCTGGATGTGCATCCCACAAATCTCCATCAAATGCAAGATGCTATCCTATCATTATGGGCCAACATTTCTAAAGAATGCTTTCAGCACCTTGTTGAATCAATGCCACGTAGAATTAAGGCAGTTCTGAAGGCGAAAGGGGGTCAAACACAGTATTAGTATGGTGTTCCTAATAATCTTTTAGGTGAGTGTATAATATATATATATATATATATAAATATATGGCCCTGGGAGTGATTAAGCTTGCACCAAGACTAACTTTCCAAGGACATCTAGATCACAGAATATCCTGTAAGTCGCATTACAATGTCAAAATGGTTGACGAAGTTAGATGGTCAACTGCTGTTTGGCATAAACCAAAACTCATAACCTACAACCAGATCAAAAACACAGATGATCCAGAACCATAAGTTACTTATCAACTAGCAAGAAATCAAAAAGGTTGTGTTCCCAATTGAGAATCGAAAGCTCCCTCTGGCAATTGAAATAGGTAGTTTTAATGCAAATAATGAGGAAGAGAAGCTATTAGGGGATTTAAGGGAGATTTAGATTGAATTGGAAATGTTTTATAATACTTCATAGATCATGATGACTTGAAACCAGATGTTTTAGGCATGTTTTTTTTTAAACACATTTTGGTCTTTTAGTTGAAAGGTGAATCAAAATTTGTACAGGCGCCTTGCAAAGGTGCTACATTTTGAGGGATTCATGGGAGGGGTTCAGGCAATAGGATGTTGGACAGTTGCTCTTTCGTCCCCTAGCATCTCATAACCCACAACATTTTATCTAAATGATTTTTTTCCAAATAAGCGGAAAAGTGGCAAATTTGCATTTAAGATTATCTTTGTTGAGTATTCTTTGTGGTAAAAATGTAACACTACAAATTCTTATAACTGAAATATGTAGCCTAAATATTTCTATATATATCGGTGGCGAACTGTGACTGCTGGAACTTGGCCCTAGTGGAAAAATATCTGACGTCATAAATATAGGAAGAGAACTCAAAAGCCTGTGTATACAGAGCATGACTTGAGGCCTTTCTTTTGCAGACCTATGTAGGAGAAGCAATTATTTGATGACAGAGTCAAATGGTCCTAAGCCACGTCTTGGCTGTCACTCAGAAGCAGCAAATGTAGGCTACACAACGGTTGCTAATATCGATAGCAGGAACCACGTTAGAAGAAAATACGGCTGAGTCATCCCAAAGAAACATTTGCCAAAACACTTAAATAGTGGAGAAATAAATGCAACCGCACAGCAACTCACATTGTTCCACGACCACAGACAGTATCTGCTGTCAGAGAGAAACAAGTTGTGCTGTATTCGATGTCCAGCATACAATAAAAATATGCACCATAAAAAGAAATGTCATATACCTAGTACTTCCAAATGCAATGTCATTAGCTTTGTTTTAACCGCACAAAGTGATGTAAAGTTGCAATTATATTTTACACACTATTCAAAATGATATGAAAGAGATAGCAACAAAAAGCACATACAATGGCTGCAAAAATCTAGCCAGCAAGCTAAGCTCAAGCAGGTTCAAGCGAGAGACAACGAGATAAGGCTTGCTATTGGCTCTAAATAAGTGAAGTATGCTTAGGCTCTCTAGAGGGCCTTAAAGGCATCATACAATTGTCAATGACATTGGCTGGTGCCTTCTATTCAAAACCTGAGGGCCTAGCCAATGAGCTTTGAGAACAGTTGAATAACAGCTGAATAGGACACTACCAAACAAAAATTCTGATTGGATATTTTTCTTCTCTTGGATATTAACCATTCTTTGTCCAACACAAACTGAAGAAATTCAATTGAAAGATCATTACATTTAAGGCAAAAAAAGAAAAATTGCTCATTATGATCTATAGAAAAATATATAAATTTGTATCTATCCTTAGGCCTTCTCTGAGGGTGTAAAGGCTCTTGACGGTTCCCCACTGATATACAGCTCTGGAAAAAATAAAGAGACCACTGCACGTTTTTCTTTCCTTTCCAAAAAAGTTGAAAAGGAAAGTTTTGAGCTTAGAATAGAGGCGTTCAATTTGCAGTGGTCTCTTAATTTTAACCTTTCTGTTATTCACTCAAAACCGTCATTTCAAAAAAAAAGTCCAGCCCCTGTATGCATGTATGTACCCCAGACAAATTCTCAAATTTTACTGTATTAGAAATGATACATTGTCATTTTGTTCTATTTGGTATTTTAGAACATTGACACTCAAAATGTATTACTTTAAGGTACTTTATGTTACATCTACTTTAAAGTAGTGTATGCTACCTCTCAATGCAACTTCAAACAGTTTTAGGTGTTTGGAAACATAGTGATTTAGGCCTATTCCTCTTTGAGCCAGGTTGATTTGAGCCTGGTTATTCATATTGATTGGACAACACTTTTGGACCGCAATTTTGAAATTGTTCCACAGATTTTCAATGGGATGGAGATCAATACTTTAACACAGCAGTGTTGCTTTCACCTGGTACTTGGGGTCATTCTTTTGCTGAAAGCATTTCCTTCTGAGCTTCAATTTGTCAGTGGACTGAAGCAGTTTATGTTGCAGAATTTCCTTTTATTTTGCTCAATCCAATCTACTTTCGACATTCCTTGCTGATGAGAAGCATCCCCATAGCATGACGCTGATGCCACCATACTTGAATTTTTGAGGCATGGGCAGTGTTATGTTTGTGCAAAAAATAATGCTTTCAGTTTTGTCTTAAAAACCGGATCATGGTCTCATCTTACGACAAAACCTTTTCCTACATTGCAGCTGGGTCAGTTGCATGCTTTCAGTTGGCACTTTTTGTGTAATGTCTTCTTTCTTGTAACCCTCCAATATAGGCTCTTAATATGATTGATTTGTGTTCTTTTACTTCACTCCCAGCCACTTAACTTTGTGGCTCAAAGTGGTGGTGGGCCTTTCTGTGGCTTCTCTTTTTTATACATTTGTATGTATGTATGTGTGTGTGTGCAAAAATGTAAAATTGTATGTGCATAGTGCATATGTGCAAGGCATCATCTACTAATAGCAAATACTGCTAGCTCAACTGCTAGCAACTACTGCTAGCTCTACAGAGAACTACTATTACTAGTGAATACTCAGAACTACTATTGCTAGCTACTACTGAGAGCTATTATTGCTAGTTAGGATAAACAAGGTGTCATTTGCATTTTTTAAATTCTACTCACTTTAGAACTTTGGATGAGAAAGTAATCAAATATCTTAAATTTTCTCTTACAGACATGCCACCCATGGTTGAAGTAAAGGGCGAGCCGGGGCCCCAGGGAAAACCTGGACCCAGAGGCCCAGCTGGGCCACCAGGACTTCCAGGAAAACCAGGACTGGGAAAACCAGGTCTCAATGGCCAGCCTGGCCCTCAGGGGCCTCCAGGTTTTCCTGGTATTGGTAAGCCCGGACTTCCAGGTCTCCCAGGAAAGGTGGGCATGAAGGGAATGCCTGGCAATAATGGTGAAGTTGGGCTCCGAGGTGAACCAGGTCCCAGAGGACTTCCTGGACAACCAGGTCTCCCCGGGCCAGCTGGACTTTCACTAAATGGCAAACCTGGGCTTCCCGGTGGGAGGGGCCCTCCCGGGTCTCGTGGAGAGCCAGGACAGAAAGGTGGGCCTGGAAATCCTGGGGAGCGTGGGCTGAAGGGGGAGAATGGAAATGGTAAGCCAGGGTTGCCAGGACCCAGGGGTCCAAGCGGGCTCAGGGGCCTTCCAGGGCCAGCTGGTAATCCAGGTGTGGGCAAGCCAGGACTAAATGGGCTTCCTGGTCCATCAGGGCCTAAAGGAGACCATGGGCCTCCAGGAGGAATAGGAGAGCCAGGGGAGGCTGGCCCTCCTGGCCTGCAAGGGCAACCAGGGCCCATTGGATTGGGCAAACCTGGTATTGATGGATTACCTGGTGCACCAGGTCCACTTGGGCCTAAAGGTGAGCCAGGGATCAGGGGTTCTCCAGGGTTTCCTGGAACTCCTGGCTATGGCAAGCCTGGTCTATCAGGGCCAAAAGGAGACAAGGGCCTTTCTGGGGGTCCCGGCATCCCTGGAGATAAGGGGGAGCCTGGGATGGAGGGAAAAACTGGAGACATGGGCCCAGATGGACAGCCTGGACCACCAGGACTACAAGGGCCCATGGGACTTCCAGGAAAACACGGTATGCCTGGCCTGAAGGGAGAGGTGGGTCCCCAGGGGCATCCAGGTCTGCCAGGGATCAGAGGGGACCAGGGTCCTGGTGGTCTGCCTGGAAAACCTGGAATTCCTGGTGACAAAGGTCTCCCAGGCCCTAATGGTGCTATTGGAAAACCTGGGCCCAAAGGCGAGGCGGGCCACATAGGCCTGCCTGGAAACCCAGGTCTTTTAGGCAACCCTGGCCCAAAAGGGGAGTCTGGTTTCGTTGGGTCTCCAGGACCAAGAGGCCAGTCTGGAATCCCTGGTCTTCAGGGGCCTTCAGGGCCAATGGGGCCACAGGGTATCCCAGGTCTGAAGGGTGAACCTGGACTGCCAGGTCTTCCAGGACTAGGCAAGCTTGGAGAAAAGGGTGTTCCTGGTCCTCAGGGTCCCCCAGGAAAACCAGGCAACCCTGGACAAAATGGTATCCCTGGCCCTCCTGGGCCACCCGGACCCCCTGGCCCAGCAGGAAACGGACAAACTGGGGTGGCTGGGCTAACAGATTCAGAGCTGGCCGGAGGAGAAGTACCAGACGGGAGGAATGGAAAACCACAGTTTGGCCGCGCAGAGCTTTCTGCCACCGTAGCACCTGCATTTACCGCTATCCTCACTACGCCCTTCCCTCCGTCTGGGATGCCCATCAAGTTTGACAGGACACTGTACAACGGGCAGAATGCCTACAACCCCGCAACCGGTATCTTCACCAGTCCCATGTCCGGCGTCTACTACTTTTCCTACCACGTGCATGTAAAGGGACTCAGTCTGTGGGTGGCGCTGTACAAGAACAATGTTCCCGCCACTTACACCTACGACGAGTACAAGAAGGGCTACATGGACCAGGCGTCCGGTAGCGCAGTGCTCGAGCTGAAGGAAAACGACCAGGTGTGGATGCAGATGCCCTCAGATCAGGCTAACGGGCTCTACTCCACTGAATACATCCATTCTTCCTTCTCAGGGTTCCTGCTCTGTCCCACATAACGCTTGACAACTCTCACCTAGGGTGCCTCCTAGTATCCCCATTGCATAACACCCGCAGCCATAACAGAATGACACCACCTGAATAAAGTTAGCATCAGCAACATCAACAACGACAGAAAAGACTTTGTTAACGAAAGACAGAAAGAGTTAAAAAGCAGGAGAAGGATACTTCATGCTGTGCTCTGTGTTTTTATCTCTTTCTTTCAAATGTCTGTTTTTTAATGTTTTTTTAGCTTATATTATTATAATTATTATTAATGTCATAATGTTATTATTATTATTTTGTCGTTGTCTGTATTGTTGTTGTTTATTGGATTCAGACAATTAAGTGGCTTACTTTGCAATGTGTAAGCAACAGCTTTGAGACCTACCCACGTGACTGCACATCCTGCCCAAATGCTCTGACATCATTAGGATGACATCGTTGAACCCTGATTGGTTCCCCTGGCTGCAGTCACTTCCTGCACAAAATCCTCAATTTTCTTCCTGTCTGCCATTTTATGTACACTGATGTTTTAACAGTCAATTTCCAATTTTCTGATGGGTGCTAATTTCTTGACTCTATTAGTAGCTGGATCTAAAAGCATTGGATGTTGATACCAGAAGCAGAACATTTTTGATTGTAGCGATTGCTTGATCAATAATAAGTCATATTACAACTTGTGAAACATCCACTCAAATTCGAGGAACAAATAAAGAAATAGTAAACCCCCTTAGCATTGTTAGAAATCTAAAAGTAACCATGCTTTACCCCTTTCTTCCTATTTCCTACAAGCATTTATATATCAACAGTAAAATGAAGAAGGAAAGATATATTGAAATATATATAATAGACTAATTATATTGAATAGACTAATTAATAGATGTATGAATGAATGTGTAAGTCAATAATTATATAATAAATGAATGTGTCAGAAAAGTGGACAGAAAGAGTGGCCAAATATTACTGGATCAGTGCCACGTTTCCCTCAATTGATCTATTCTGTGGCTATTCCCATCTTCCACATTTACTGCAGCTCCCATGTCACATTAATTTTGTCTCTCTGCTCAACAAATATACCAAAAACATAATTGCTAAAACAATGGCCGCGGCCGAGAAATGAATGCCCTTGTGCCTTTTACCTATTAAAAGGCACACGGGCATTAGCTTAAGTTATAAGCATCAATCAGACAAAAAAATTACAAATCTTGCAGCATTTCACACTCATTACAATTGGCTAAATGCCATGCTTCCTGTTTCCACAAAACGACCCCTTAAAGGTTCAAATATATAAAACAGTCCAAATGATCTCCCTTACAATGTTTGGCACTTCAGTTTTTGTACTTTAGTTTTTTTGATCGATGTACAGTAGCAATTCCGAATCATCCATATTTCTAATTATTCATGTCATCCATGAGGAAATGTTAGCCTAAGTCTTCTGACAGAATTAGACGAATGTTTACTTCAGCAAATGAGCATTCTTGGATCTAATAATAATCATAAGTAGGCTGAAGGGACATAGAGAGGGTTGAAAAGAGAAAGGAGAGAGACCAAGAGAGACCAAGAGAGTCCCGGAAGTTGTGAAGTCCTGATTGCATCACTGTCTCCTGGCTTCGTGGGTTGGGGCAGTGGGGTCAGATTGACGCACGCACCGTGTGAATGCTTTGTCTGCACTTCTTTTTCACAGTATGGGTGTGTATGTGTTTGTGTACATGTCTGCTGTTTGACACCAACACTGAACTCCCATCCGTTAAAATCTCTCCTGGGTGAAGGATGAAATGCAAAGACCGTAGGGCAATGTTTTTTGAGATGTTTGGAATACTTCACCACACATTTGAAATGAAAATGATTTGGTTCAAAGCGGATGTGTCTTCATGAGGTTAATTAAGTATTTGCATGGCCCGACAAGATTGGCCGATGTTAAAATATATACTACCGTTCAAATGTTTTGGGGAAATTTAGCAAAATGAATAGGAAATATAGTAATTGACAAGGTTAGAAATTATAATTTTGAATTGAAATAATAATTGTGTCCTTCAAACTTTGCTTTTGTCAAAGAATCCTTAATTTGCAGCAGTTGCAGCCTTGCAGACTATTGGCATTCTAGTTGTCAATTTGTTGAGGTAATCTGAAGAGATTTCACCCCATGCTTCCTGAAGCACCTTTCACAGGTTGGATTGGCTTAATGGGCACCTTTTATGTAACATACGGTCAAGCTGCTCCCCCGACAGCTCAGTAGGGTTATGATCTGGTGACTGTGACAACACTCTTGCTCATGCTTAGTTGTGCACCAGTGCCTCCCATTCCTCTTTCTATTCGGTTTAGAGCTTGTTGGCGCTGTTCTGTGAAGCAAGTTGTACACAGTGTTGTACAAGATTCAGTTTTTTGGCAAATTCTCACATAGAATAGTCTGCATTTCTCAGAAAATTAATCGATTAGCCAGTTTGTGCCTGTAATCCATGCCCTCAGCAATGGACTTGATTATGCCCAGATACTCAACTAGTCCAGTACTCAACTAGTCTACTAGTAAAGAAGACCAATTTTATTGCTTCTTTAATCAGCATAACAGTTTTCAGCTGTGCTAATATAATTGCAACAGGGTTTTCGAACGATCAATTACGATTAGCAAACACATCGTGCCATTGGAACACAGGACTGATAGTTGCTGATAATGGGCCTCTGTATGCCTATGTAGATATACCATTAAAATCAGCCATTTCCAGCTACAGTAATCATTTACAATATTAACAATATCTACACTATATTTCGGATCAATATGATGTTATTTGAATTTACAAATTAAAGGATAAGTGACCTCAAACTTTTGAACAGCAGCGTATATTCTACTGTAAAGAAAGACATTTGGTCTGGTTGTAGTTGTGGGCTACATATGCCAAAAAGAGCAAGGCATAATAAAGATGTGGAACATGTTTGCAAAGTAGAATACAAGTTATTTTATAATACAAACTATAAGAACCTTTTAAAACAAGGGGGCTATTGACAAACACTGGGCAGATTACAAATCATCTAGGTATTTTTGTGCAACTATTCTGTGAAGTTGGTGGTCAGACTAGAGGTAGGCGTGGTAGAATCTGTCACGGAATTAATGGGAATCCCTGTCTTGAAGACCATCATCTTCCGGTAACCTTGGACACAAGGTCATATTACTTCTGGGAGCTTTGTATTCAGATTAGAACCTGACGTCAACATGCAATTAAAATGTGTATTCAGCCCCGCACCCACAAGAAGAACATGTGCAGCCTGATGGATTATCGCTTCACTGTCTGCATACAAGATTAATCAGAAAATGCTGTATTCTCATTCCTCATCTTGGAGAAATGGTCATCAGTAATGACTGAGTAGAGCCTTGAGTCTCACAGTATCTTTAATGTCATGCATGTAATGTGAGCAATGCACTCACACAGGTCTCTGTGCTACAGAAAATACCTAGTTTGTATACCATTTTTGCTGTCTGAGTGTACTAGACAACGGAAGGGTTGCCTATTTTATTGCCTTGTTCTTTCAGACATTTGGAATTGCATTTTGGAATTCTGTGGCTTCACCATTACTCTCCTCTTTTCCTATTTTTGTCATAGACTAACTGTTTTGTCACTTGGTTGCAGAGTTTGCAGTGCGAGTGGAAGACATTTATCCCAGTGTACTGCCTTGATCACAATCTGCTTTGACTTGTTTTCTATTCAATTATTAAAATACGAAAATAAAAATACTTTAAAGTCTTGCTTCGGTTTTAAGGGATATTTGTTTGTTATAGTTTGGAGATAGATACAAACGGCCATTCCCATTTGCACATGAAATTGATGAAGATGTATTTATACATTGGTGATAATTTAACAGGAATGCCAAAACTGACCACCGAAGCCTAGATGGTATAAATGGTATTTAATAACATTGAACAAGTTAAGAGCATTTAGAACACATAGCATTCTAGCATTGTTCGTGAAGGATAATTTTTGTGTATTTTATTTCTTTTTTGTGTAATATACAATGTATCAACCTATAGGATTGTTGTCTTGTAAATGGCTATTGCATTGACTCTATGCAATAGAATTTGGGTATAAAATGCACTCTTTTTGATTGAAAATGTTTTGTCTGCTTATACAAAATCTACAATACTTGATTGTATTGATACCACATCAATAAAGACTTTCTTGTAAATATGTGTCATTGTTTTTTTTTTGGTCCATGCCTACAGACATCACATGTGACACTAGAAACACCACACTGGCTGGTTGTTGGCATAACTTAGGGAAATGATTGGTCTTGCCATAGAAGTGCAGCAAAATACCACTTGACACCGATTTGCTGGATAGTGGCAGCATAGCTAGGGACTGAAAATGCTAAATTTACAAGGTCACACCCCTCAACCTGTTTGACTTAATGTCTAGGTCAAATTCATACATAGGTCCTCAAAAATAAATAAAATTCCCATAGAAAAACCACACATCATCATTCATGCACGACAACATATATACTGATGCTTTGTTCTTTCTATTTTGGTTTGAAACTCATCACATTTGGTAACTGGGAGAACTATAGGCTTACTGTATCTGTCCCAAAACAAGATTTCTTTGGGTCAACCCGAGATTCAACTGATCTCTGATTAATCAACCAATCGAAATGTAAAACAATTTTTTTTCTGGATCCCATCTGCCATCTGTGAAGGTACATGTTACAAAATGTCTACATTGTACAGCCTATGTTGTATATTTGATTGGGATTTCCTAATTTTGTATTTTTGTTGTGAAGGAACATACATTTTTTTCACAGATACAATCGTGATTCAACAAAGTTGTATCAGACCGTATTTGTGGAGTGAGAGCAATAACCAGATAACACTCAACTATCGCTAGCTCCACCCTCCTCTCCCTGGGTGAGAGAGTTGCGCGCATAGAAAGACATTTCAAAAATTACTCCAAGCGATTCATAAACTTAGAAACATTTTCTATATTTGTTGTTATTCCTTTCTAACTAAACCAAATACTTTGATGCTGTCAGGTACAGTTGAATTAATAATAAGGAACACATTAGTAAATATAGAGGTATAACAGTATGACCAGAAATGTTAATCTGACCTGACTCACTGCAGCTGCTGGTCTTCTCAGTCTGCCACTATAACGTTACTCCTGTTGGTCCTGATGTTACTGAATGCCTTCCATGTTGTAAATATTTGACAAGTGAAATAAAAAAATATATTGTTTAACTTGCAAAACAGCACATTAAATGGAGCACATTGTTTAATTTTATTACCGACATGCACCTAATAATAAAATATATCGCATTTTAAGTGCCTTTCAAAAACCCCAAGGACACTGTACATCAATCACAATAATAAGAACGAATAACGAGAAAGTCAACAAACAAAAAAGCATGAGTAAATGGGTGTAGGAGATGTGGACCAAGCTGAGGTTAAAGCCATGGTGAAGAGGGGAGATTTTAGGTGCAAATGGAGTCCGAGTTGTGTGTTGCTGGTGGGAGTGCATTCCACAATTTGGGAGCCACAACACTGAACGTCTGGCCCTCTTGGTACACTGGATTTAGGAATGGTGAGAAGGCCAGTGTCTGAGGAGCGGAGACTACAAGAGGGAGTGTGTAGTTGGAGGACATCTGATACTGTAGATATACAGGAGCCAGTCCATGGAGGGCCTTGTAAGTGAAGAGCAGGATGAAAATGCATGTAACATGCATGGAAATATGCTTAGAAAAGTTCAACATATTGAAGAATGCCTCCTTACTACGACTGCCAGACAAGTGGGGAACTGTGCTACAGACACAGAAATGTTCTGATACAATTGCGCTCACGTGACCCGTGAAAAAAAGAACTCAGAGAAATGAAGTAAAGTGACAACATTCGTCCTTGGTTTTAAATGTATTTTGAAATTACAAATAATCAAAATGTTTTTTATCTTGTTTTGCACAACACCCCTCATTTTCAATCCACCTAAACGAAAACAGTAGTTCAGCGGTAGATGTTTTTTTTTTATCTGGATGAAAAGGCATATTTTTTCTCCTTGATTTAATAGCTGTGCCGGTGGAGAAAATCTATATAAAATATATTAACTGTCTTAATAAAGAAAGAAAATGAATCCACCACTATGCTTAAGTGGATAATGTTACATATATATAGCATAGACGATGTTGTGCACCACAATCAGCCAATCAAATTGCAGCAGTCTGAAACAGACAAGGCTCATTGACCAATATTATTTCAAATCTATCATACAATTATTTGTGCTACTCAGAAATGTCTACAAGAGAGGGCTATTAGGAAAGTAGAATTTACTGGGTGCCGTCTACTTTATAGGAACCCATTTTGAGGGCAAATAGATTTTGAACTGTTGTGTGCAGGTGTATGGAAAGTATTTGAAATCGTTACCAGTTGTGGACTGGGTTTCAGCCCCGGGGCTTTTTGGATGATCTGATGATTCAATATGTAAACTAGGTTTTTAAATGCTATAACGAAACAAATTACTCTTCTTTATATTAATTATTATGAATTAAGGTCTACATTTTGCATATGGTAGCCCCCTGCCTCCCACTATTTGTGGACTATATGCCCCCAAATCTAATAAAACACGCCATGCCAACAGGAAAGAATAAGAATGGGCATTTATGCACACTACTCTATATGCAGCTCTGGATAAGGGAACAGCTACATTACTGTAATAACCTACGTGGATGGGCGGCAAAAAAAGCCCTTATTTGCAGCAACCAACAAATGTAAGTGACTGGGTTTACTAAACGACATATGCGCTTGGACTGGAACCACGTAGGCTACAGTGGTGATAGATAGAAAATATAGCTATTTGGCTACGTGCAACATGCAGTGGGTTTAACGTTTTAAGAATTATGCAGGAACAAAACTGATACCTACGCTAAAATAGGGTGGTGTAGTTATTGATATATTATTGATTGTTTTGCTTTCACGTGTCCTGCAGCTCTTTTAAAGGACAACAACATGAACCTATACTGTACCAAATTGGGGAATATTTTCGCCCAAAATCCGGCTGAAGTTGGCTGCAAGAAGATTTTACATTAATAGCATGATGTGAAACAGTTATTTTAATCCACAAATATAGGATTCATTTATCACATAATAAAACATTTCCAGTGGCCAATCACCAGTTTTAATGTTACTGACTGAAAACCAGATCGAAATATATAGGTGGGGGTAACGACCAAGAGGGACCGTATCATGAGAACTAACGGACGATGCAGTGATGACGTGTGTCTTGTAGACCAGCAGGCGAAACCAGCCCAGCGTGGGTTTTGTGGCGAGGGGTATAGATCTGACAGCAGTTACTGCCCTCCATCCACATTCTCCGGGAGAGTCACGGGATTTCAATAGACCTGTAAGGTGGCAATAACATAGGAACACGAACCTCTATCCGATCTAGCTTCGATTGTAACTACTCTTATGTTTTGTTGCATATGTTCCATAGCTTGACAGAAATTTCGATTACACTGAAACGTGTTAAGATGTTTCTCGTCAAGAAAGTAATCTGTATATAATCTCTCTACAAACTGGGGATTTATATAAATTCCTGGTAATCAACAAATTTGTTAAAAATCTGTTTCCCCCAGATAGTACGACATTGTGTTTTTCCAAGACTTCACAAAAACATGTATTTAATCAAACCTTAGTATACCTTATTCATGTTTAATACATTTACAGTATTACACTATATATAACAACTCGGTGAGTGCCGATTACATCATGGAACTTCCGCTAGAGAATCTGTTTCTTAGCCTACCAAGTAAAAGCTTATTGAAAAACAGTTGTTTTTATAGATGATAGAGTCCGTATAGATTATAGGCCTACACAGCTTTGTAAATGACAAACATGTTATTGTGTAAAATAGCTGCTTGCTGTGTCCTATCCAGTTTAATTAGCTAGCCAAGTACACAATTGTCATAGCATGGCTAGTAAGGCAGCGAAGGTTTTGACTGGGAATGATCCAACTAAGTGGACCAAAATGAGTCACCACCACGTAAGCTGCATTGCTCATCACATTGGGGATGAAAGGATAACTACATTGAAGCCGATTATCTACCGCCCAAACTGAATTAAATATAATTCCTCTCGAGTTATTGAACTGAATATACACCAAAAACACACACCACTTCAACATAAGTCTAGGTACCTTCCAAATCACCACGATGTACTTAATCGTTGCGCTTCTTGCGTGGCAGTGACGCTAACGATATTACCACCTTGAAACTCCTCCCAACAGTTCGGAGGAGAACTCTCTCACCCACATTTTGAAGAGGAACAAAAAAAGATCTGACAGCAGTTACTGCCCTCCATCCACATTCTCCGGGAGAGTCACGGGATTTCAATGTTCAGCCTGCTCTTTGTAAGTAACGACATATCTCGTAATAAACGGTGCTCGTATCGTTAATATACATTATCACATAACAGATATTTCGCTACAGTTGGTGTGCGCGTCGCTCTTCCTGTGAAGAAAGTATCTCGCTTGCTACTAGCATAGCTAGATAGCGTGTTAACGCGGGGACATGGCAGCCATTGGCTACCTAGTTAACTAAATGTCATTTGGCGAAGCTTCCCGGTTAAATTATGAAAATAACTACAAACCATTTTGTCAGATAAGTCAGTTGAAATAAGTGATTTTTTGCGAACGGGTCACTGATTTTGTGCGAAATCTTTTTAACATCTAGAGTAGTAACTTAACGTTCTCTACCTAAACAAGTAACGTTAGCTAGCCAGCCTTGCGCCCGTTTCCTGCGTAGCTAACAGCTAGCTAGCAGAATGGTTTTACAACTGAATGTGGTGTCTGAAGTAAGATTAGCTTAGTTAGCAAGCATGCTCACCACGTTAACGGAAGGCGAATAACATATAACGAACGAACGCGTTAACCATTATATTGACTTGTCATTGTTGTTGTATTTTGTTTTATTTCAACCAGCTTGTCAAGTTAGTCATCGATATAACGTTATGCTAGGTATTTTAGGTAGCTTTACAAAACTGTCTTCGCTTAGCTGGCTTCATGTTTGCGCTAGCTTATAACGCTTACTTTTTACCCACAATGCGGTTATAGTCCATTACGACCCATTTCTTTTCTAAACTGCAATATGCTTGTAGGCTGGCAACGTTAGTTAGCATGGCTATTTAGTTAGCATGGCTACATCTTGTCTCTAGTTGCCAAGGCCTCACAGTCACAGAGCGGGGCAGTCGGCATTGTTGGGGAAGCGAGAACCTAAAAGCTAAATCAAGACAGAGGTCTTGAGTGCACGCATCACCGGATCATCACATGTTTTCTTGCTTGTTAGGTCTATTCGAGACACTCAGTGTTGTTCTATGTTCATCTGTTTGGTTTCTATTTACAGTCCAACGTTTTAAAGTAGTGATTATGAGGAAATGCATTTCAGTAGAAAGTTCACTTGAAAAACAGTGTCAGTCATGGGTAACTTTCATCGGGACTGCCTCACTCTCCGTTTTGTGTATTTGACGTTGACAACTTTTGTTGTGGAAAGGGAAATATCCCAATAGCGAACTGATTTTATGTTGTCAAAACCCACTGAAGGAAATTGTCAACAGAAGGCACGTCATGATTTGTCATCCGGTGGGTTTTGAAAAACATGCCAGGAGTGTGCAGTTGAGATCTTCCCAAGGTGAAGGGGGCAGCAACTAACACCAAGTGTGGGCGGAACCAACTAACACACTGTGTTTGTGTGGGCGGATCAGTCAAACAATAACTAGTATAACAGGAAAGCTTACACATTTCTGCGGGAGACGTACCAAGGTGCATGGCTTAGTCATGTACCTTGGACGTGTGCAGTAACCATCTGCATGTAACTGAGGTCATGGTTACCAGTGTCTACTGATTGCTTTCTGAATGTTGCATTGGCTAATTGACAAAAAACATGTGCAGTTTGCTTAATTTTTTCTGATTGTATATTAAGTAGTTATTTGCTAAATTTCCTTTTAAAAGCACATTTCGTGTTGAAATTGGGTCACATTGATCCAGTTCTTTAAAATGAATTAATGTAAGTTTCTGGAAATGGCACCCCTCCACCAGCCCCTAGGTATGTAGCCTGAAGCCAAGGAGAAACATTCCACGCCCAGGTAGGGAGGCCCTAATTGAGAAGATCCACTGCTTGCTTGTATGGTAGGTTAATACATATAAACTCACATAGATTAATACAAACTCCCCTTTAACTGCATTCCATGCTACACATGTTTGGTTAGTTCTTTTTCTATAGGGCACATAGGACTGCAGAGTTTGGCGAAAGCTTTAAATACCAGTAGACAGTTTGGTTCTTGTCTTATGTTTGGTTCAATTTGTTTGGTTCTTGTCTTATGATTCAACATTTAGCCTTTTCAAAGTGGATTCCTCCAAGTACGGGATCATCTCACCTCCCTGAAATCTTAGCATTGAAGAAGTACAAAGTGACTAATGAATCACTTCATCCCTCCCATGGGGCTCGGATTGGCAGTAAACATAGTGAGTCATCGTGAAAACAAGTGTTTGCTAACAGAAGCTGCTACCAAATTGTCTTTCTCGAACTCCGGCGGTCAAATCGTGTCTCAGCTGAATGATAGTGGACATTATTAAACTGTCATTTTTTTGTTTATTTACTTGTTATTTTGTCTAAGTAAGCGTGTGTATTGTATTCTGTAAGCACAGCCCTGGGGGTTGGTATGTGTGACACACTGACACTTCAGTAGATCTTGTGACATTTCCCACACAAAGAGACTGGTTTCTGTTGCTGTATTAACAGCATAAAGAAAGGATAACGTGACAGCAGGGAAAGTCCTCAGCCTTGGTTACCGTATCTGCGAAAGCTGAAACTAGCTGTAGTGTGAATTAGGCTAGGCAAGGGTCATGGGGGAGGGGGGGCGGTCAAAGCTTGGCGTTGGCCTATTTTGTCCACAGGGTGCCTGTCTGTTGAAAGGTGGGGTTGTTGCATTTGTAATGCCTTCTAGTCTGGCTGGTGTAACAGATTTGCCCGTTTAAATGTATTTCTACCCCATGGGGTCTGGGTAAAGTGATTGAAAGGTATTACCAACTTCTGTGTTTGGTATCTCTGTTAGTGCCCTCACTGTCCCTGACAACCAGTCTGCACTCTCTACTATGTCCTATTATGGATGCTGAAGGTAGACCGCAGGTCTGATTCAGGTTAAAACTCATCTATTCCTAAATGGAACCATTGGCTCCAACTAAATATCTTATTCTGGATCAGAAGTTACTTTCCCAACATCCTATTTGACAGTGAATATTATTCTTGCTCTCTATTATTAAATCATTTTGCAGTTCAGTTTTTTTTAATGCTTAAAGCCACAGTGCCTTTAGATGGACTTTTCCCTGTTTTATTGGTATTGCTAAACTATGAAGGCAAAATAACAATCATAGGAGTAAAATTATAATGCATTTGAACAACAGTCTCACTGATGGCAAAGACTGCTTCAGGCTGACCTTGTGTTTTGGACCGGACACTTGTTTTCTGTGTAGGGTGCTCAATTGTTCACTGCTAGACCATCCTAGGCTACAAGTAAAATGATTTACCTCTCTAGTGTAGGTTACATATTGTAATAAACAATATCAGTAAAATGCCTCTGATAGTGGCTTTTTTGGTCGTGTTGATAATTTTCTGTTTATCATCTCAGTTCACTTGACACCTTCTGGATACTGCTCATATCAGCCTATACAGGAATCCAGGATATTCTATTGTGTTGGTGTTAGAATCTAGTTAAAAACATCATACCACTCAATAGGCAGTCTATTGTGTTCACTCTCTGGCAATGGTGTTGACAGGTTTTTTCATTTTGACACCTTTTGTGAACACTAGCAAATTTTGCTGCTGTTGTTTTTTGTTGTTGTTGGTTGGTTTAGAATGTGTGGTAGTTACGTGGTTTACAATTTTAGAACTAGCCGGGCTGCTTAGACTTTGATTCGGTGCTGTTCCGTTGTCACAAATTTCTCTGCTCCAGCCATGGTGCTGGTCTTCAATTTTCAACCAGCTTACTAAGAAACATTAGTTGTGCTTTTTCTTCACACTGTGGTCATTTTCACCGAGGAGCAGACCTGGAAGCCATGGGATTAAAATGATTCTGAATTACGGTCAGTTCCTGCTTTTTAGATTAGACTGTGATCTGTAAACGGTTCTTGCCATGCCATTTAGATTTTTTTTATTTTGGTTGTCGAAGTTTGGCTTGTTGCATGCCTCTGTGATAGCTAATTTCATTGTGTACCAAGTGGGGAGTACAGCTTAGTTGGCTGACCAAGTTTTAAAAGTTGTCTCTTGTTCATTTGAGGTTTTAGGTATGTTTAAAATTAAAACATTCAAAATATCTTTGAGGATATTCTGTTATTGAGGAGGCCCAACCACAACCGCGAATCAGCCTACACTACCTCACACACGCTATAGCTGTTGAATTCATATTTGGTGTTGGTATGATTCGCGGTCAACCAGTTGACATTGAGCATGCCATCCCAGGTGCGCTACTGAAACGCGCTGAACGAGGGCCGACTGGTGCATCGTTTCAACAGTGCCATTCTTGAATGGTGTTTTTTGCCGGAAAGCACTGATTTGTGCCATCTACATTTAGAAATCGGGTGATATCCTCAGGACGTTTCTGGGCCATGGGTGGGGTCATAGTAGGTAAACACACATTGGTTTATAAGCTTTGTAAAATGGAACCTAAACGTAATTAGTAAAACTGACTTAATTGCAAAAATGGTGGCTACGTACACTGATATGGTCAGATTCCACATACTATATTCCGCGGCTGGAAATGTTGTGAATAGGAAAAGTATTGTGCTTGTTATTTAAGTGGATATGCTAGGTTAAAAAAAAACAAAAAAAACACCGCATATGAGGTGGATTTGATTAAGTGCCATGCTCCCATTGAGAAACCTTAGAACATTATTTTGCCATTGTGGCTGCCACCTCAAGCTGTGTTTGCATGGGCTGGCTACTTATGCCTTGGTTGGAGTTAGCTCAAGGCTACATTCTCATGGTGATTGGACTTATCATTTGATTCTGAATCACAATAAAGCAGTGGGAATCTTGCTGCTGCCTGTCTGATGTCTTCTATGGATAACTTTTTTTATTTTTTTAAAAGCACACCGTTGCATGCCCCCTGAAGGCAAGGTAAGTTTCTCAAAACCTGTGTTTCTTTTTTAAGTGTCTTTAGTGGTACTTTGACTTTTACACTATCTCTCACATTAGAGTCAGTCAATTAACTGTGGCTTGCTCTCACTTGGATTATTGTGATTCAATCTGCAACTTGAACCCTTGGCTCACCCCTGTGCCTCCTAAACATGTCCACCTTTACATGTTCATGTGGGTGGGGTAGAGGCCCTTCTGCATGTTCCCCACCAGTGTGACATGCCGTTAGTTGATGACAGCTAATTCAAACTAGCCACCAGCTGAATCCGCTCATTATTTTAACTTGCATCGCTATCTTGTTTGAATAAAGTTATGCAGTTACTGTTTATTTATGTCAGAAAGGTATGTGATTAAAAACTGATGTCAAGACTACCCCCCCCCCCCCAAACCAACACTTGTCTGCCCTGTGCAGGTTATGTGGCAATGGGTGTGTTGACCTTGTTTAAGGGACCTGATTAGATTCATGACAGTAGATTATGACTCATTAAAGAGCTCTGAGGGAGCTGCTTACTGTCTGTCTTAAGCCCATTTTCCGCCACGGTGTCTAAGGAAAAGGGGATGGAAACAAAGGAAGAGAGCGGCTGAATTAGTTAGTTTCTCATCTGCTTTTCTTACTCTCCATTAACCGTCTCTGGGGTGGAGTCGTTTTCATTTGTAATGCTCTAAGTAGGAGTGAATGTACATCTATGAACTGTTGCTCTAACTGTGGTCCTGTTCTGGATGACATGCACGTCAAGTGTTTTCCATTGAAAATGTTAGGGAGTGTTCAAATGTTACAGAACAAAACATATTTCACCTTATCGCTATCAGCACTTTTATGGCTAGTACCCTTATTTTGTTCCTCGCTAAAGCTTTGAATTGCCTGGCTTTGACTTGCAAATAGAGGCTTGATTTGAATCTTGGGATATTTAAATGACCTTGTAGGATTTTTATGTGGTCTAAGGTCCTCGGATCAGATACAGTACATTTTGCATAAGAAAGGAACGCCAGGTGGTGTTGGCGGCAGGGGGAGGATGTTAGTGTTCAGGGCCGGCGTGAAAGGATATATCCATGTTTAGTTGGTCTACCTGATTTAATTAGGCAGAGTAACAGTTCAATTAGTGTAAAAGAAATGAACTGTGTGTGCAGTGTCAGAATTCTAGTTTTGTCTCTGTTCAGTACCTCTTGTCCTTATTCTGAGGACGTTGTAAACAGGGAATGCCATTGGTGATTGGGATCCGTGTTGTCCGTGTTCATGTGTTCTGGGGCACTGGCTGTATGTTTAGCGATCACGGGTAGGTTGGGAGCCTGTTGTTCTTCTGGTTTGTTGCCTCTGCTCACTCGATTGGCAACAGATCTATAATTTTTTATCTATGAGACAAAGATTATGACCTCTGAAACAATGTCTCAGACCTTCGGCTGACCAAATTACAGTACTGACTGTGTACTTGTTGTACTAGTCCAGTGTGGGAACATTTCCCACAACCCTGGTGTTGTCTGCCCAGTACCTGGGTCAACTGAGGGATACGAGAAGGAGCGGCTGTCCATCTCTTCCTCCTATCCCTGACTGCGATTGAAGGCCTTTGATTGGCTCTCGTTTAGTCAAGTGCATGTTAATGTTTGGGTACATTTGAATTTTTTTATTTAGGTAATTTCACTTGATTACATTTTAGTTTGTTTTCAATATATTGAAATATAATGGAAGGGCTGTTGGTCAGCCAAAATCTGAATGTACAGATTCATGTTTTTTTCTGATTTTTGGAACCCTGCCATCCTCTGGGGGGTAGAAAATGATGGTGGGTTAAAAAACGGTGGGCCCTGCTGATGTTTGTATAGCGCTGTTCTAAGTAGCGCTTATAGGCCTGGTCCATATGACACATGACTTGTGGTCAACTAACCACCAACCTGGGAGCTCTTCAAAGAAGGGAGCTATGGCTGGAATGTAGACAGACATGCCCTGTGTGTGTGTGTGTGTGTGTGTGTTAGAGCGGGATCGGCTGTTTTTAACCCTCATTTTATTTTGGTATGTACAAATACAGTTCTGTGCCCACAGACAGGCTGAAGTGGTATGGATTATGTTTTTACATGCCATTGTTGAGAGTATCGTGTGTTTTAGACGTTCTTCTATCTTGTTGAACTCTATGCCTTGTATAATTTTGTTACCATGCCTTAATGCAACACGACAATCCTGATGTTTCTCCACAGCATTTGGTGTCCATTGCTTTTGATCTGAGGTTTGCTTATTCTGATAGTTGAGTCTGGAATTCCAATCAAGTTGACAATAAGTAGTCTTAACTGGTACTTGTCCACTGCATTTTAATGTTCAATATTTATTGGGCTATTACTGCTTCTGGCAGTAATAACTGTAGGGCTGGCAACCCACCCAGGAAGGCCTCTAACTCACTGCTATCTGAGTTTCTTTGGGAGTTCTACCTTTAGACTGCATGGGATCATGCCTGTCCCCTGTGGTTGTGAGTCAACTAAAATTATCCCAGGTCTCCAGAGTCACATTAACTTTTAAATGCCTGCATTTTCGAAACAATGACCCTGCATACTGTTTCTCTTTAAGTTTGACATCTGTTCTGATTAAACATTCTGATATTTAATACCTGGCTCCTGTCAGTGCTGTAGAATTCCCGAAATTGATATATAAAGATATAGATGATAAGAATGCTCCAAATGTATTACCTGGGGAGTTCCATCTTTTTACGTCCCATAGCCTGATATTATAGGCAGAGCAAGTTTCCAAATGCATTGCTAGTAAGGGATTAATGGGATTCTCGGCTATAGCCAACTATTCTGGTGAGAATGTCGAAAGCACATGGCTACACTGTATTTTAGATGTATAATATGAACGTACAGTGTGTCTAATTGTCAGGCCAAACTGGGGGAAATAATACTTTCTGGTTAAGCATCTGGCCATGCTTTTTTGCGTTTGCATGCCAATGCTGAAAACTGGTTAGAACAACGTTTAGCTTCTGGCCAACTATATTGAAACTAAGGCTTTCTATTTGATCTGCTTCATCGTTTTCTGTTCTTAGATCAACACAATCTGAGAACACTGGCTCTGTGTTCCTCTGTAGGGGAGATGTCTTGATAGCCTGTTTATTTCTCCCACTTTTATGCCGGTTCGACACATGATCAGTCTTTGGCTTCTCCCTGCACCCCAACACATGATCAGTCTTTGGCTTCTCCCTGCACCCCAACACATGATCAGTCTTTGGCTTCTCCCTGCACCCCAACACATGATCAGTCTTTGGCTTCTCCCTGCACCCCAACACATGATCAGTCTTTGGCTTCTCCCTGCACCCCAACACATGATCAGTCTTTGGCTTCTCCCTGCACCCCAACACATGATCAGTCTTTGGCTTCTCCCTGCACCCCAACACATGATCAGTCTTTGGCTTCTCCCTGCACCCCAACACATGATCAGTCTTTGGCTTCACCCTAGACCCACTCACTCACAGACTGAGATGTTGGAGGCTGTGGCTACACCAGTGGAAGGATGTATACCGTTGAATCCTTACGCACTTTACATTGGACAGGCCTGTATTTGCCGGTGTCTCATTGTTTGACCAGAAAAATCTTTGACTGAAGAGCCTTATGGCCAATTGCCTAATTGCGGAACAATAAACCAATTTACGATTTAACTTCATACCGAAGGTGGGTAACATGGGTTTGGAGTGAGAGGGCGGTGCCGCCACACATTAAATATCAAGATATTTGTGGATGTCAATGCACTCTGACCCACTGAGGGCGAGGATCTGGGCCAAGCAAGATGAAGTATGAGCATTTAGTTTACCATTAAGGGTATGTTCTGTGTGTCTGCGTTGTGTTTGTGGGCTACTACGGTTTTTAGATGAGTGAGACTACTTGCCAGATATGCATTGGCGATATGTTGTGGTGTAAAAGGGCGAAGATGTAAGTTGCGGTCACCGTCCGGACAGCCTGAAGACTGTCTGCTCACTCGATGTGCAGTGTTGTTGGAGGTCTGGATGTGTATGTCATTCCAGTTCCCCAAACATCTAAGGAAAACAAAGTACTAAAACGTCTCTCAAGTACCGTACGAGGAAACGACAGCGCTTGTTGGCCGGAGAGTGCCATGTCGGTTACCTGGTAAACCACCCTGAGCTTGTTTGCGTTCCAGGTCAGTGGTATGGTCAAAACACTGCGCACCCGTGTGCTTTTGTTGCGTGTGAGTCAAAGATAGTATTTACATATTGTTAATGTTATTTAAATTAAATTGCTTTCACAACAAATGTCTAAATGGGTTCAGAGTCAACAGAAGTGTCAGAGTTCCCAGCAGCAAGAGCAATATCATTAAAATACAGAAAATAGCTCAAATCTAATCTTGAGGAATACTCATGGGTTCCCTCAGAGGCAGGTCCTCAGATGTAACACATTTTTCAATCAGAGAATGCGTTTTCAGTCCAGGCTTGAGTTCAGTGTTTTGCGTACTCTAGCATGCTGAGTCTTAATTAGGATGAGATGGGTGACATAATCAAAAGCTTTAGTCGTGAGGGCTTTGTTACAGAAGGTGCAGTATTTCTGTGTGTGTGCTCTGCTGTTGGAGGTTGTCCTGCCTGCCTGTCTCTCTGTGCTCTGGCTGTTGGTGGTTGTCCTGCCTGCCTGTCTCTCTGTGCTCTGGCTGTTGGAGGTTGTCCTGCCTGCCTGTCTCTCTTCTCTGCGGGTAGAGAGTCCTACTTGTCATGTCCTGACATGCCTCTATTATTACCTCGCTCATCATAAGCGAGTGAGGGAGGGGAAAAAGGACATTCCTTGGTTGTGAATGTAAGCTAGCCTAAACGTCTCCTGTCAGGCAGGGGGTTGGGCAGTACTGCCGGTCAGTAGTGCAACAACTTCCTGTTACTGTTTGCATATTGCTGTGTGACATGTCAACACGCCCACCCTTTAACGTTCTCGTCTCTGGACTCCGACCCCAGGCCTGCTTGAAACAAACCTGCTTATCTTTAGAAAACATCAAGTTATTTTCCTTTTTGTGGCTACCATCGGTCCCTCACTCGTGACATGCAGCGTGAGGGTGGAAAGAAAGCGTGGGAGGGTATATTCAGATTCCCGAACGGTAGCCGATGACCCACGATCCCTGTTCAACGGTAGTGCATGAAGAAGAAAGGGACCAGTTTGGGACCCTGAGACCTCTATATATAGCAGGGTTAGTTTTTGCTTGTCATGGTGGTGAGTCGGTGACTGATGCCTTTGTTCCCAGTGTAACCGACCCAGTCAACCAGCATATCACATTATTGACGTCAGGGTAGGCAACCCACTGGGAACTGTGACAGGTGGGAACCACTGCCTTATCTGAATCCTCTTCTCTTAGCCGCCTGTGTTCCTTTGCTTTTTCTCTCCCATTCCAGAGATCTCTATTAGATGTTCTTTGGTGCTCTTTTCCACACTCTAATGCACAGGTCCTCTGTAAAATATCTAGGGTGTGTACACTAGCATTCAGATATATGGAATTAATTATGGCTGTCAGTGTGATTCATTTGAAATGCTTGTAGTCATAATTGGTTTTGTCACTGTTAACAATTTCTTCAGAAAAATGGTCTTCACACTCGCGAACCTCTTGTGGGCCGGGGTTCGGCTTGATTGAAACTGTGACGCACGCGCTACCTCAGAAGGTGGTGCTTCGAGCTATCGACTTTGGCATGTCGATGCAATAAAAATAAGTGAGCTTCTCGAGTCTTCTTTGAAACGTCTCGGAGAACGTAGCGTTATGTGAACAATCCTGGCGTGTGTTTTTCGGTCCTGGCTGCCTCCCTGCTGAGGCCCCGTTAGTGCCTGGCCTATCAGAGCGCTCGTTCAAGGAGGACGCTTCGTCACCTTGGCTGCCGGAGGTGTCTGTGTTTGTGTGCACACGGTCATGTCCTGTCATGTGCCTGGGAGTGATTCACTCATAGCGGTATGGAGGACAGTTGATCGTTTAGAAACTGTTCACATGCAGGCATATGATTAGCGAGAGTTGCAGCATGTACTCTGGGCATGTAATTGGAGAGGGGGGGTGGGATTATAAATTATTTGCTCTGAGTGTCTGTTTTCTTTTGGAGTTGTGTTCTGACTGTGAAACACTTGGCAGTGTGCATCTATGTCAGCTGTTCCGGGTGGCTGATCAGTGTTCGATGGCTGGTTGTGTTTCCACCATGGTTGTGAGGCTGCTATGCCAGGCATCTAGGTGACCTCTGAAACAGTTTCTCAGCTGAATCTAAATGAAGTGTCTGTGTCAGGGCTCCAGACTGCAGCTATGTAGTCAAATTTTGCAACACGTCTACTTGGCTGCGTGAGTATGATTTCTCTGTCTGTGTAAATCGCTTTGTGTGGTAACACGGCACCTCACTTAAACGGTTTATTACTGCCTGCCTGTGTCTGTCTGACTGCCTGTGTCTGTCTGACTGCCTGCCTGTCTGATGAAACCTAGCCGGATGAAACCTATTTGTTAAGTGCCAACTCAATAGCTCATCACTTAGAGCTAGAGGCATGAAGTGTTCCATTTGATTCTTGAATACCATAGATTCCTCCGGAGCCTGACACCCTTCAGTCTGGAGCTCTGTGTGTGGCGCGAGTGTGTGGACACTTATCTCCCTCTTGCCGAGCTGTCCCCAGCCCAAGGACTCTTTCTAGTCCGGGCTGCCTTCCCGCCACCCTTTCCCTGCCAGGCGGGCTGACGCCCAGCCAGACCCTCCCCTAGTCTCCAAAATTGGACTGGATGACTTTCTTACACCTGCCTGCCCAGTTGTGGGGAGACATGGCTATGGCCTGGTGCTGCTATTGTGAATATTTTATTGAGTAACTGCTTCAGTTAAGCAACTGAAATTCACATTCCAGCAGGTTACAGTGAACCATCAAACAGCTGCTTTTTGTAAGGGCGGGGTGGCATTTCAGCAGAAATAATGAAACTGCAGGAATTTGCGTGGACACCTGATTATTTGTTGGGCCAATTTAGACTGGAATCACTAGTGTTTGCCGCATGCCCCCACGCTAGAGTGTTAATGGGTGTTCAACCCAAGACCGGTGAGGTTAGCTAAACGCTCACAAACAATTGCCCATGTTAGGATCACCGCTGGTTTTTATTCATCGACACAAGGCCTGCGATATTTCACTATCTGAATGCTGTGTCTTTGCTGTTGCGTTTTTTATTTTCTTCTGTGAAATGTTTTCCTCTTTGCTGACGCACAGATACCCAAGCCAGATCATGTTTGTGACGTCAGACTCTGTCCCTGCAGGTTCCTCTAGCCTGAATCTTATAATAAATAAATACCAGCCCAACTGACTTCCAATTGGCCTATATCTGTTGCCACATCTCTGGTGCCGAATTAACAAATGCAAAACAGTGATCCCTTTGGTTACGCTGCAAAGGTTGCCCCCCCCCCCCCATTTCCGATGTAGCGCGCAAACATGGACCCGAGTCATGTAAGGTACCATGTGGGACCCTTACTTGGTCTGTTTCTGTTCCAGTGGCTCAGCTGGATTTGTAACAGTGATCTGGGGGATCTAAGGAATGGGTTTAGGAAATGGCTGTGGATATATTAGCTATTCAAAACCTCTGTTAATCCTGTGTGTTTCATCCAGTTTCAGGCATGTCTGATGGAGGCGAGGAGGGTTGATCTAGTAATCTCAGGTGGTTTTAGTTCTCATGGTTGTTAGCTTAGTGTCTATTAGCTTGAAATCCCACAACATTAACACTTCTACGTGGGGGATTTGAAGAGACAATATCAGTTGATTAATTTGTTTTCCCAGATTAATTGACTGCGGAACAAGCGGTTCTCATTTTCAACCGCTGTGGACTACAAAAATGTGACATTCCCCACAGACTTTGTGACAGTTGTGTAATGATATCCTGGAAGAGGTCAAGTTCAACTCCAGATCCCAACTAAAACGCTGAAACAAAACTCCGTCGACGGTGGGACAGCTTCCACGTCACATGGTCTCGGCCGTGTTCATGAAGGTTTCCGAATGCCGTTAAGGAGTAACACCGTTGTCGATCCTTCTAGTTGTGTCTGATCCCCCAGGGGACTAGCGGGGCCGCTGTTGCTCGTTGGAGGGACTCTCACCTAGTCTCACTGTGCGTTATTAAGGGCAATCTTTCAAACGCGCCATCCCCCCACAACCACTGCCCTTGCTGTTTGGAAACACTACTCCCATTATTTAGCCACCAGTCAGTTTGTTTTGTCATCAGGCTAGTGCTGTCCCGGACACATTTGTCCCCATGTCCCAGCTGGTTTTCCTGAGGGCGGTCTGTCTGAGACACGATACATGTCCAGGTGCCTGCCCGGCTGTTCTGGCTGTCCCCCCCTCTGTCTCTGCAGTCACCTATCTGGCTGTTCTGTTCCCTCTCTCCTCTGATACTGGGCTGGTTATCAGGCTGTGTAACGCCACTACCTGCCCTCCCTTCCTCCCACTCATTTCTCTCATTTCTTTTAGAGTTTTGCTCACGCTCACTTTCTCTTTTTCTCACCATCTCCTCCTCCGCTCTTTGTCACGTTGTGGGAGGTTGTGCTGGGAGTGAGGCCGCCTGATTGGGTTTGGGGGGGGAGGGGGGGAGCAAGCTGCCTCGGCCCCATAAGGTGATGTCCCAAATGGCACCCTATTCCCTTTAACTTTTGATCCCTATTTGCATCATAAGTCTACCCATAATCGTCTACCTACTCACTGACCTTTCTCCCACTTGGGCTCCCAGAGACCAGGGCCGGCTAATGTGCAACCTAGCTGTCATTTCTCAGAATACTTCGGGTAAAACCTCCGGGGAACGGATTGTAGAGTGTGAAACCGGCGTATCTTATCAATTTTAGATATAGGCTGGCATTGTTTTTATTCTGATTTATTAACACTTCAACAGCAGAGTTTTGTGGCACAGATGTAAGATAATGATGGATGTCAATTGTAGGTTTGTTGTCAGAATTCACAAATGGCGTACCTTTTTGGTCTAATCGTTTTGAACGGGGGGGGGGGGGGGGGGGGGGGTTGGTCTGAATTGGGACCCATTCTGCTGCAGCACATGTGCGCTAGACAACTGCAGCATAGACCAGTCTATTGCCATATAAATGGGCTACCTTTGGATTCCCTTTATTAGGCCATGCTGTTTTACCCACCAGCAATCACTTTCACACGCTGAAACATACACTCTGTGGTGTCTATACAGATAGTTGTTTCCTGTGTGGTAATAGACACATTGCCGAGTCTTTACTCATTCTGTGTGTTTGTTCTCCATGTCTGTGCACACTGCTTGTGTAATTGCAGAAGTACCAGTTTGCAAATATCGCAAAGTGATTTGCATAAGTTCCCGGCAGTTGTGGGGACACAGGGCTGGTCTGAACTTACCCCTGTTTGTCTGTTGGGGGCTGGTCTGAACTTACCCCCGGGTGTCTCGTCTTCTAGCAACACACTCCTATGGTTTGTAACTGCTGCTTCTCAGATTAACCCCCGCCTCATTGCCTTTTCTCCATTACAACTGACATCAACTATTGCCCGGCTGGTTGTGCTGTGTTGGCCACAAAGTTCCTTCAAGTCAGTTGGGCATTTTCTTGAGGTGTAGTTTGAGGTTTCAACCAAAAGGTCCATCTTTTTAACGTCCAAAAGGCTTTCATACCTGTAATTTCAGCGGCGTTTAGATGTTTATGGCCATGCGTCACACCCCTCATACCACCAGACCTATGCCAATGTGCTGCGGCAGACGTCTTCATTGACTGTTGTCAGATGGGATATTGTAGGAGCATGTCGTGGATTTGAAGTGCATGGTGTCGCGGTTCTGTAATGCTTTGTCTTTTTTTGCAGTGCCTTAATGCAGTGCTTTGTGTCAAGAGCTGTTTAGAGCTCATAATGAAAGGCGTCAGCCAGAGATTTTCACCCTCCAGGTAACTGGTGGCTGACAGAGAGGGTAAATGATCTACTGAAGCAGAGGAGGTTAGTTGTAGTCTCAGAACAGTAGCCTTGTCTTTGGCACATAGTGAGGCGTAGAGTGGGTGAGAGCTGCCTCTCTCTGTAGCCAGGGTGAACAAGGCAAAGTGAATAGCGGGGATCGGGTGTCTTTGAAGAGTTGCCATGATCCCGGTACTGTGTGAGTGAGTGGGCGAGACGGTGACTGCCGACAACAGACAAAGATATGGGAAGAGATGGCGCAAAGGCCAGTTTTAAAATCTCCAAGATGCTATGAAAGTTGGAAGACGCTTGGTCTCAAGGAGATGACAGAGAAAGTAGGAGAGTGTGAAAGTGGTAAAAAGGGACCTAAAAAGGAGACCTGAATAGCTGTGGAGGGGAGGGACTGAGGAACCCGAGGCGGGGGGGCGAAAGGGGGAGCGTGGGACTGTGAACAAGTCGGCTCGTGTGAAGCCCTGCCAACCTGTAATCCTCACCTTGTGACTGCTGCCTACAGAGGTTGGGCCCAGAGTCTGTCCCCATCTTTACTTTCTACTCTGCTTCTTCCTGGCCCCTAGCTCTTTACCCTCCACTTTCACCTCTTCTCCCAATCACCTTGGACTCTGTCGTGTGTGTGCGTGCGCGGTCTGTGGTAGCTACTAGGCAATTTTACTGTTAACGGTCTGGTTAGAGGCATGAAAATACACGGTTGATGAGAGGCTTTCGTTTAAAAGCTAGCATGTAATGGGTGTGTCTTAAGGATGTGCCAAATGGAATACGTTACTCATTGTGACATAACTTCTTTGCCCCTGTAAGTCTAAGCCCATAGATTGTGATATCCACCAAGCTAACATGGTATTAGCGTGGTCATACAATGGGCTATTTAGTTACTAGATGCAGTTTGTATTGCAGTGAAAGACCTTTAATGGTGCCTAAACCCTTGAAAAACACTAACATGGTTCGACCGCTTCAAAATAACAAGGATATTTTGAAGTTTGCTCCTGTACGGCCGATATCTGTGTTATTACCCATGGCATGGCTTTATGGCAGTAATTACCTTTGATGTACTGTCATAATTCTGCAACAGTACTTGGCTTACCTTGGATTTGGAAGCTTGTGTACATCACAGAACTGATGGCAGTGGCATGTTCCTGAGAGTCCTAGGAGTCCAACCAAAGCTCAAACTGTCTGGTGTGAACAGTCAGTTTGGTGAAAGAACTACTTCTAAACTGCTCATTCCAAAATTAACTAAATCTAGTGGGTCATGTTCAAATATTCCAAAAGTATTTTCCAACGATAGATTTGGCATTTTAAAGCAGTCCCATGGAAATTTAATTAAAACACTTATTGCTGCCAAACATTCTCCATAGACTGCTTAAGGGCTGAAGAAACGTGCTTGTCATTTGGGTAGTAGTAAGGGCTAGTTTCCGGGACACAGATTGTTTCGTCCTAGTCTAAAAAGCTCAATGGCGAATCTATATTGAGCTGGACTTATTAGTCAAGGACTGTTTAATCTGTCTGAAATCAGCCCTAAAAGGCATAATGGGTCTGATTACTGTAATTGGTTTGTGATGAGACAAAAAAATGTAAGCTGTTTCTCAAAATCCTGCATTTTTTTACTGCATAGGTTGAAGTGGAATGTTGAATTATAAATAAATATTCAGAACATTAACGGAAGAGCCCAATATTTCGCTAGTAGATGCGCAAAACGAATTACCATGTTTTTTAAAGGGCATGTTTTTTGCTGAGACAATGCATGGCAGTTGCCTTGTTTTATATTGAAATACTGTTACCATTTCTCTTTCTTGCATCAAGTTATACTTTCATTTTAACTTCTTACTGAACTGACTGAAGAAAAACACATTCTGTCAACAGTTTCTTGAATGCGGTGACCTTTTTGCAAGATGAGCAATGTTTTCTCCTCTTGAGTGTTTAAGTGCAACTGAAGTATATACTTGGTATGAGACCGAACAAAAGCGTTTTTAAGATCTGCATTTGCTAAAGTATGTTAATTGTGTTTTTTTTTTTTAATTCCTGTGTTTAAGGCATTTCCTCCCATTTCTGCCGTAATAAGTGATTTCAGATGACTGCCGTCTTGCTCTTCAAGACCTCAAATGGCCTTGCTAATGGGTGACTGTTACTTTGATGCCACGCTGAGTTTACCTCAACAAATGTTTCTTTCCTTTCAGTATTTCTGTGTTGAATTGGGCCATCCATATATGGCGTATGTGAGCGTCAGTGGAGACTTCTGCCAGGCACAGCACCTCGCCTTTGTGGACAAGTGAATCGTCCGCCCCCCTCGGGACTACGCTACCCAGAAACCCCCCTGAAGCCAGCACCCTGGGAAACCCTGCCTTCTCTCAACGGTCCCCTGGGATACTGCGTAGTCCTTGGACAGATTGCCCAGCTCTGATCCCCGTGCCGCCAATAAGAAAACTGCCTAGTTCTCTTCTAGTTCCTGCTTTCTCTCCCAGCAGCCAATCACATACCGCTCTCCTGAATGGGGTAAACTCTGAATGTCCGATTGGATGACTGGTGGATAGTCTCCCCATTTTTATTTTTTTTTATTTTGTTTTTTAATTTTATTATTTTTACATCTTTTACATTTCTTGTGGACTAGATCATTTTTGTTACCCTTTTTTTTGTGCACCACCCAGTAGCCATCTCCCTTTCACATCCCCACGTTGCCGTCTTTTAAGTTATTTTTTTACGTACAGATTTCTACACATTCTCGCTGACATCTGAGCCAAAAGTAGTCTCTCTCTTTTTTTTTTTTTTTTTTGTGCAAGATTGTAAGTATTTTATTGTAATTTTTTTCAAAGCCGTCTTGCCAACATGAACCGCCCTGCAGCCGTGGAGATTGCCTATGATTGCATGAGGTTTCTCATCACCCACAACCCCACCAACGCCACGCTCAACAAATTCACAGAGGTGAGGCCTGTGATACTGTGCCATTGCACGCATCTATAAACCTCGGGCTTACGCTAAAGTGACATGCACGTGCATTCATGTGCCTGAATAACCTTTCCTTGGTAGCATCTAACAAGCTCACGTAGCCAAAAACGACACATCATTTGGACTCCGATCTCACACATTCTTTGTAACGCCAGTTGTTTCTAGCACGTTGACACCCTTCCTCACTCCATCTGTCCATCTCAGGAACTGAAGAAGTTCGAGGTGAACACGTTGGTAAGAGTGTGTGATGCCACTTACGACAAGGCCCCAGTGGAGAAGGAGGGAATACAAGTTGTGGTAAGGAACATGCATGCGCACACAGGATTCTTTTTTTAATTAAATGTTTGTCTGGGTGAGGCTTTTGGTTCCTCTGTCTTCAAATGACTGCCGTGTGCTGAGCTCAAATTTGGAGAAGGGAAAGAATCTCTGGCTTAGATCCACATGAATGAGGTTACATCAAGGCCTTCTAGCTTTCTGTTTCTCTTATGCGTATTGTCACTTTCACACAACTTTGATAAGAATAATTTATTCCTGGTTTTTCCAATCTTGTGATATACCATTTTGACAGTACAACTGATGTATCATGATGACTATCGTCCCCTTCCTTTCAGTGTCTTCCTGTTTGAATTGGATTTATGTTATACAGACACAATCATTTGATATACAATAACCTTAAAAGAGAACAGATGGCCTATTAGTTCTGTAATGCCAGCGGTAATTGCAGTCCTGTTTCATATTGGTTGAGAACCAGTATGACAGGAATAGTAATGTGTAAAGTTGCGCCATTGTTAACTTGCCTCAACATTTCTTGGGTATCTGGACATATTGGAACGTTTCCAGAATCACAAAGGAATTTGCAAGAAATCTGGTCCCTGGATTTATGTAAAACCTGGGGACTTGGGAAAAGTCCAAAACATGACCAGATTGGCCAACTACAGTGAAAGATTTGTAACAAAACCGTTTGTCTGTTTCTGTCTCTGTCACTCTCAAAATGAAAACAGGATCTGTAATTGATGCCGACAAAAAACTGATATCATTTGAAAGTGCTGCAGCTGGGTTAGATGACAGTAGGCTAAAGAGAGGGAGAGCTGAGCTCCGACCGAGACGCTAGGTCAGATGGGTATACTGGGTCAGGCTGTCTGCCCACCTTCAGCATAACAGGCTTTCCAACTTACACACACACACACACCTGTTATAGCCCAATGATTAGCTGCTCTAATGCTCCATTCAGATGTGGTGTAATGCTCATGTGCCGCCCTTGAGGGTTAAATAAGTGATGAATCCCAGCCCTTGGTTTGATCCATGTTGACATTTCTGTCCCTCCTTTGTCCTCGTAGGACTGGCCCTTTGATGATGGCGCCCCACCCCCCACCCAGATTGTGGATGACTGGCTGAATCTGCTGAAGACCAAGTTCAGAGACGAGCCTGGCTGCTGCATCGCCGTTCACTGTGTGGCGGGGCTGGGCCGGTGAGTGGGGGATGAGTGGCTCTAAGGCCACTGCCGTGGATGTTAATTGGTTTTTCCCCAAATGGTGCATCATTCTGTTACTGGATGTTTTTAGGGTCTTCATTTAACACGTTCTATTCAGAAATTGGGGAAAAAATAAATGTTCATGAAGAACTTCAGATTATTCACCGTTTCTTCCAGCTCCAGTGCTTCCTGTCAGAATTAGGTTGAAGAACTTGGGTGGTGTTATGTCTGGGGAAGTACACTGTGATGGTGGTGGGATGTTTTAAGGATGCTTTCCTCCCTCAGGGCCTGAAAAATTGTCCATCATGGAAGAAACCATGAATTCGGCTGTTTGTCAAAATTCCAGTGTCAGGTCATCTCTCTCTCTACTTTTTTGAAGTAATGTTGTTTAGAACTTAATCCAGTTGAGATGTTGTGGTGGGACTTATATAGAATGTATAATTAAATGGAGCGGAGTTAAAGCAGCTCTCTGTGGAAGTGGGCCAAAATCCCTCAATAGTTCCGGGAGAATGACCACTAACTAAAGGAAGCATTTGCTGTAGTTATTGCTGCTAATGTTGGCATGGCTAGGTACTTAGTGCAAGGCAGCATTCATTATTCACAGGGTGCTTCATACATTTTGGATGGCAGTATAACACATTTGTTTGCTTGGGTTTGATTTAATATAAGGATTGGAATAAAGGTCTGATGTTTTGTTAGAATATGCAGAAAAACAAAGAATTTGAAAGAGCAAAGTTCATGGCGCTGTGTGTATTTAAAGACTCCGTAATGGCAAGTGTGTGAGGCATTGTTTTTAATTATAAAACCACAGCCATAGCCAGACAGGCAGGCTATCCACGTTGACGCCTGGTTAAATTATAATGTCTACTTTTCAGTTTTATCATTGCACTCTAGTCCCATAAGAAATCCTTATTTATCTTTGATTCAGTTGAACCAGTGGGTGATGGAAACATCCTCACTACCCCGAGCCTTCCTTCTAGTACAGTCTGCCCTCTCCCTGTGTCCTCCTTGCTAGCCCTCTCGTTCTGGTTGCACCGCCTGTATGCTTTTGGTGAGTCTGGATGAGATGAATGTGTTTGTTGGCTTGGTTGTGGCCAGGGAGTCTGCACTTAAGTCTGTGCACTGTGAGTGCCTAAAGCCTGTTAGAAAGGCCTGTGCTTATCCAGTTAACAGGAGTGTTGTTTTCCTCTGGACTCATACCCCTGTTTGATGTCTGCAACTGTCTCTCTGTCTCTCTATTTGTAATTTGCCCATTAGCTGCCGTAAACTGCATTTTCCCGTTAGATGTCCCGGCCCTCAAATTGACCCTGTTGAGGCTTCTGCCCACGGTCCCTGTGATGGGTCCCACCCTGCTCTGTGATGGGCCCCACACTGTTCTGTGTAAGAGTGTGGTGGACTGGTTTCACTCCCGCCTGTAACCGGATCCGTTTTATCACACTGCATACTCAGAATTACAAAAGTACCACAAATACGATGAAAAGGATTGACTGTTCAGGTCTCAATCGGACCAGCAAGCCACTGCCTTTGAGACTCAGTGAGGGAGTTGTTGTTGTTAGCTGTTCTTTTTCTTCAGCCTCTCGCGGTCTTTCTAGCTGTTTCACACGCAAGCAAAAGGTTTTTCATTCCTTCACTCTCCATAGCTGCCGCTTACACATTCTCTCTCTGGCTTGCTTCCTCATATCTCTTACTCTTTCTATCAAACTCACAAGAAGGCCTTGTCGGCTTTGAGAGCTTACACTAAGGCCAGTCTGTCTGGGAATTTAAAGTTTACTGCTGTTGTTACTCTAAAAAAAAATGTCCTGGTGGTAGGTGTTACACCGTAACACACTTATCACCTTCTGTGTGTAGGGTGGGTGGGCTGGAGTGTGAAGTTCACGCCACAGCAGGATTTCAGTGATCCCAGTGAACCTCTGTGGATTTCCCATACCAATGTCCCATGTTAAGGCCACCCGTCCTCACCCTCCCTGTCACCAGCTTAACCACGCACGCTGGTATTTATCTTTGACTCGCTCTGTTTCTCGCCCTCTCAGTTCTCTCCATCTTGTCTCTCTACTGTAGAGCTCCAGTCCTGGTGGCCTTAGCACTGATTGAAACTGGGATGAAGTATGAGGATGCTGTTCAGTTCATACGACAGTAAGTACTACGTTAACATGCACCGATCTCTGATAACTGGCTAACACTCATGGGATAGCGATCAAGGTGTTTGTGTATTCATAATAACCTTCCAGTAATGTTGCCAAACTCTCACAGGAGTTAGTTTTCTTGCTGAGCAAGTATTACCTACCCACTTTAGCAATTGCCTCTATGTTGTTTAATTGTATTGATAGTTTGGAAGTGTGCATGCTCTAAAGTTAACATCTCAGCTAAATTAGCTTTTTTGCTTGTTTGCTATCTCAGCTAAGTAAATATCCAACCCAAAGGGAACTCTAAATGTCTATGGACGCACTAAATGCTGTTTCCTTAAGCTAAAGTGTAGTACAATTAAACCTAATGTTTTCATAAGGTAATGAAACAGTGACTCATCCATGTCGGATGAGTCCTTAGGAAAATACAGCATGTTAAGTACATAGCCCCCTATTTAAGTGTACTGAAAGTATTTGGATAATTAGCTTCACAGCTGTTTCTCAATAGGCAGGTGTGTTTATTTGTATTGCTAATGCATGGACCAGAAAGCTGTCAGTGGTCTAGTCTGGATTGTAGGCTTTCAATTTCTATTTGGATTTTCTGTTGCTGATTCCACTGAGACCAAAGGAGAGTCACTGCAAGTCATGCTGAGAAACAGACAAGCCTGACAAATCAAAATGAATCAGAGATAAAACGTTAAGGCAAGGAGATCTAAACTGAAGATTTTTGCAATACAGGCCTGGCAGAGCATCACCAGAGACTATGCCCAACATCTAGTGATGGCAATGGGTTGCTGGCTTCAGGCTGCATTCCATACAAAGGATGTGCACTAAAATACTGAACATAAGTGTTACATTTGTAGATGTTCTTAGTCAGTAATATCTTTTGTGCCTCGAAATGGGGAACTACATTACAGGGTTGTAATTTCCAGATGGTGAAACTAAGATAAAACACCTTCAAATAAAAGCTGAGAATCTGTACAATTACCTCATAGAAATTGTTTAATTTGAAATCCAAACTTTTGGAGTAAAGAGCCAAAATAATAATACAGATTTCCTAATTCTTTACCATAGGTCATCCATCCTCCACCACCTATTATCAAAGCATGTGCTGACTTGGTCAAAATGACACCAGACTGTATTTTGAGGGCAGAAACCTGTACTTTTCCCCCGATGACACAGGGCCTACCCAGAAACCAATTAACTGTGGAGAGAGGATGCATCTCTCCTGTTAGTTTGTTAGAATATTCCTAGAATGTATTTTCTTTGCGATTGTGCTTGCTGCAGCGCCGCCTCTTATGTCGGAGCACTTTGAAATGTAACTGACCCCTTCCTCATCTCTCCCATCTCTCCCTCCCTCAGGAAAAGACGTGGCGCATTCAACTCCAAACAGCTTCTTTACCTCGAGAAATACAGACCCAAGATGCGCCTGCGGTTCAAGGATGCCAATGGCCATAACTGCTGCATCCAGTAAAGTCTGTCTGTGCCGCGTTTCCATCAAAAACAGCAGCAGCATATAGTGGGGCGAACATGATTCCAACCAAGGGGAGATAAAGCAACAACGAGAGAAAGCTATCAGTAATTATTATGATGATTTTTTTTAACACAGACACGGCTAATCGATGAAGTAACAAGCAGTTGATTGGAATGAATGCAGATCTAGGGGTCCAACCAGCCGAACCAATGAACGTGGTCAAAGGTCAAAGCACACAATGGCCCGCCTCCCATTTACGTGTCCACCCCCCCACCCCCCCACCCCCCGATACTTAAGTACATCCTCCTTTTTACATTTAATCATGGAATAGCTTTTCCTCTTTAAACATGTGAATGAAAGTTTAACAATGGTGACGATAAATCAACATGTAAGGGTATCAATATGATTGGTTCGTATTTTGTTTTCTTATTAATGATAATTATGCATTTGCCCATGGTTTATGTACCCTTTTAAAAAAATATTTCTCTTCAGCGCAACAATGTTTTGCTGTTTGAATGAAGAACTTAAAATGGCATTCCATTTGTGTTTTTGAGGTATCTTTGCACAACAGAAAATCTTCCACTTCCAAAAGTTCCACTGAAAATGCAGTAATGTTTTTCTCTCCCCCCCACTTGCTTGGAGTCACTTTTTAATTGCTAGGTTGGCTGGCTTTTAAATATGTCCACTGTATTTATTCACTGGCTATAACAAGCAAGGAAGTCTGGAGTTTGGTTGGGGCAAGGACACTGTCTTTTTCTCCTTTTTTTTTCTAGAGCCATGTCGGTTTCACTTTTTTTTTTTTAATTATTATTATTTTTTGGAAACATCTTGCGGGAGTGCAATATTCAGTCCACCTCAGAAAAGCCCCCAAACCCCCTTATGACCGTCCTATATACAAACACACACAAACACGCGCGCGCACACAGCCAGTTTCACAGGAAGACACTTGGCTAGTCTTACTGTGGGTACTTCTTTTCCATTCACTAAGGCTGTTTCCTGGGTTTACAATAGGACGTCCCTACAGTGACTGCGCTGTCATATGCGCTCACACTGATTCCAACTGTTAATTCCTACTCTCTAAAGGGAATGGGTTGGAAAAGAAAGCAAATGGCCAGTTTTTTAATCATTGTACCCGTTTTGAAGACATCCCCAATTCTTATTAGTTTTAAAAGATAAATAAAGACGTTTAAATAAGATTACCCTTGTATTTTGTTATTATTTGAAATTACACTTTACATATCTATTTATATTCATCCTTTATGACCTGAGGACTTGGTCAGTCACATCAATGATCACCCACATCCTTTATTTGATCTGGATTGCTTCAAATTGGCAGCACTCTCATGGAACCCACTAATCGGAAGGAAAAGAGGACCAAAAAAACTCCTCTAGGCACCTCATACAGATGCATGGAAAACCACAATGGGCAGAGTGTGCAGGTCATAGTGGTGGGTGTTAAATGGGGTCAGTGTGCAGGTCACGGTGGTGAGTGTTGAATGGGCTCAGTGTGCTGGTCAAACAGCCTGCAAATGGTTAAAGTATGGGTCCTTAAAATCTTCTGTTGTCAATTCTTTATTCTAATATTTTGAGGTACTGGATTTTTGATTTCCAAGAGCTGTAAGCCGTAATCATCAAGATTTAAACAAAAAAGGCTTGAAATGTTTCACTCTGTGTAATAAATCTAGAATATATAGTGTCACTTTCTGAACTGAATTATGAACATTTACAGGATATTCAAATCTTTTGAGATGTAGTATGGGAGGGTCATGATTATGTTTAAATAACACAGCAGTCGATTTTGACATTTTCAAATCCCAATGTGGCCTCCAGGCCAAAGTAACCCCCCTCCTCAATATCTAGACCATGAATCTACATCTAATATGTAGCTTTTAAGCTTTAACCTTCATAACTTAAAATCGATGATTACCGTTTTAGATAAAGGCCGTCCATTGTATAATTATTTTAGGTGACATCAATGCATATCTTAATCATATTAATTTCTTTATAATGTCTGTCTGTGTTCTGTCAGATATGTTTGTGAAACGTAAGGTTTGTGGAATCATCTGTTGATTGATGATTATGTATACAATGAAATGCTTTTGAACCCCAAAACAAAATTAACAAAAGTTAGTAAAGAAAGGACAACTTGTCGTTTTGATTGCAGTAGGGGCCATATGCCTGCAGATGTTAACCAGAAATGTCTCCAGCAATCACTCCTCTATACAGGTCAGTAATTTTTAATAGTTAATTCATAGTTTGATATAGACTACGTTACCATTTTTAAATCTTATAGCATTTTATATAATGTAGGTTTATTCATTTATTTTGTCAAAACCCCCCTATTCAGCATCTAGCCTGGGCCCCTATGGCAGTTCATTAATTTTGTCAGGCCTTTCACACTTCACCTAGTCAAGGCTTTATCATCATACCAAAATGTAATTGGCTTGTTGTTCGACACGTCTCCCTGACCTCGTTTGCTGTCATCTGTTTTTGAAAACAGTATCATTAAAAGGGCAGTTAGAGCCCTCATCTCCCGGTCTTCTGTTCTGAGCTCTTCCTCCTCTCGTTGTAATGGTCGGCACGCTCGTCCTTGTCCCCGAGACTGGTGACTCACCAAGCAGAGCGTACGGGATACCGACTGGGTGACATCACATCATCGCTCACTGAAAGCAGAGTGACACAGATACAGGCGGAACCCCTGCTGCTTCGGGGATGAAATCAATTCAGACTAGATTTATGAATAATAGAGGGACACTTTCTGCAGGCCTTGCCATGCATGACACAGAATTAGGCTGGAATGTTCTAGCATTAAATCCATGTCTTCCCAGCCGATCAAAAGTTACCTAACGTGTTGATTAAAAAGGAAGGACTAGTTCCATAAAACGAATAAGACTTTGCTGAACATCCATGTCGTGCTACTTATGTTTGGAGGCTGAGAATTTGGGTGAGCAAAGCAAGAGCCCTTTTTCAACACTAGTAAATTAATGCATTGCTTTTGTCACTAGAACTCTCATGGCAATTATCTTGAGATTAGGGGTGTTAATGTGTCTCAACCTGGCCTTATTCTGATCGTAGCTCCCTCATAATCTTCCTTATCATTAATTGGACATAGCTAACTCGTCAGTTCTCCACATCATGGCTGATGTGTGAGATGTTTTCTGGTACAAAAATTTTGCTTCACCCACGTGGGTAGCTTATACATTGGTGGGGGATCAGGTGAGTTTCCTTCTATTTATTTAGTGTTCTAAATCTGTGCAGTTATTTTAAATTTAGTTTGAGTATAATTATCTAATGTGTAAGATTCTCAGAGGAGTGCTGATCGATGATCTCTTCCGGTCTGTCTATGTAATCCTACCCATTATGGTGTAAAACAACAAATCTGTTCTCAGATCAGCACTCCACAGAATCCGCTCTCTGACATTTACTTCAGAGGGTAAGCTATTAAACAGAACCCTCCCATGACCTATTGGGTCCTTTTTTGAGTAATAACCCCTTAAGGGAGAAAGATATCGGCAGGGGCGCATGCAAGTTGACCAGCTTCTTAATGAGCCTTGAGGGCACTATCACGTCGGAAGTCAATCCTATACTCAGTCAACCGCTTTCTGAGAGATGGATGTGATGTTGTGGATCTGACCGCGTGGTGATTACGAAAGTCAGTGCATCTGGGCGGTATAGTTAGCTTTGCCACCTTGGCCTCTTTGGGCACCAGAACAATGGTGGACAGCTGACTGGGAATGCGATTAGGACCATAAACAATCCTGCTCATTGATCTGTGTGTGCTCTAATGGCGTGACTAGGGACGCTCTCCAGGCCTACAGACTTGAGATGGTTAAAATGCCTTGTGGGAGTTTAGCGCCGGTCACATTTGCAGCGGCGTCTGGCCGTCAGCTCAGTGGTATTTTCCCCCACTCCAAAACATGCAAGGAGGGGTGTTAGGCTTGGGATTGAGCCATCTGTGTCCGTGCTGCAGCTGGATTTAGAATCTGTTATCTTCTTCCCAGGTCTTGCCCATTGAGTTGTGACTTCAATATGCTCCTGTACTGACCTTATGGCTCTTCGGTTGTTTTGCAAAGGTCATAGCGGGTGTACTCAGCCATTTCTCGCCTTGCCATCAAGTTGTTATATACAAAAAGCGCTTCCGTATTCTCGTCACATTAAGCTTTCTCAAAAATGTTTCCTGTTAACTTAACTGCACCCAAAACTCTGCTCATTACCCTGCATCTAGATAGATATGTACAGGAACTGTACATCTGCAAATGTGCATATCAAATGTGAAAAAAAGGCTTTCGACCTATGCACACTACCTCAATGATAAAGCAAAACAAGTTTTAAGAAATGTGTGTCAATTTATGGACAATATACACAACATAGTATTAGTCATTTTGGTACTATTATCAATAGTCCTATATGTCATGTTTTTTTTAAACTCATAGTACAAAATCCCAAACTGATTATATTTAACTGATCAAACCTTACATTCATAACAATTGATTTTGCTTTAATTTGGTTTGTAGACAAACATTTGCAATTCTCTCAGTTTAGTCAATGTAACAATGCACAATTAATTAGTCCATGACCTAACAATGTAAGACACGTGTGCTAAAAGTAATTTTTTAGTTTATCACTGTTTTCACTTCAGACAAAACTTACTGTTCACTACCCATCACAACTGACTGAAAATTATTCCATGATTTCTATCTTTTAATCAAAAGGGTGCTAAATGATGACATTTACACCCAATGATGCAAAAAACAAACTTTTATTGCAACTTTTTATGTCCAATCAATTTTAACAAATACTATCAGACAGAAATAAAAGAAATGTCAGTGTTTAGCACATATTACACTAATTCTGTCTTCGGAATTTGGTTATTATATCTTGTCAGTGTCGTAGTGAATAAGTCCATTTTTCATGCGGTGCGGGAAAAATCTTTTGGCATGGTGAATCCAAACGTGACATTGGTCACACAATTTCCCTGAGGAACTCGATGAGGTGTGCAATCCTAGCATTGTAAGACCCAAGAAAGGGTTTGAAGTATGTTCTACCACATCTTCAGATTTGGCAGCCCACATGGGTGTGTGTCCCCTATGTTGTCCAGGCACTTGCTCATTGGTCGATGACGTTATGTCGACACCCTTAATGTTTTGGCTGGGTAAAGATTTCTTCATTCAAAGATGTGCTTACAAACAAAAGCTAAGTTCATAGTTTTGACCCTATCCACAGATTTGCTCCTCTGCCTTGCTGACTATCCTGATCCATTTTGACAGACATTGGCAATGTTCAGATGATTTATATGGTTATGTGGTTACCAGTTATGGTTACTTCTGTGGATGGCAATCATGTCCTGTATTTGACGATATTATATTGTACACAGGTAAATCCCATTAGATCCAATGGTTTTAATGTCTTTAACAGTGGAACCTCATTAATGAAGCATTACATTACACACAGTAATATAATGCAAATGAAGAGCACAATGATAGGAAACTACAACAGTTTGTGCCATTGTTAATCCATTGTTCCCCTTTAAAAATGCATGTTTGCTCTCGGCTCCTTTTGCTTAATGAGGTGTGTGTCTGAAATATTTGATGGCCCCTTTCTCATTTGGAAAACAAATACGTTTATTGTCATCAATATTTGATGCGGGAAATGAATATATGTAAAACACATAGATTAATTAGTCTGTTTTGATCAATTGTTTCTGTCTAACGCGTTTCTGCGTTCTGAGTACTTCCGCAGTATAATTCCCTGCAGGCCAAGCTGGCCCAGGCTGGCGCGTTGCATTGGCTGGTGGTGTAGAGCAGAACCATTTCATTTTCAAAGCGTATTTTAGAATCTTTAAAGACTCCACACAGTCAAACTTTGAATGATCAGTTTACTCGTGGTTAGGGGTAAACATGAATGCTATACTGTGAAGTGGATTTTTTCTAACTGAATTCATGCTCGAAGGCCAAGGAAAATACACAGAGATTGAGACTACAGTACGATGGGCGTTTTGATTGCTAGGTTGAATGATGCTGATATTTCTGTGGGTTTTCAACCGTGGACTATACAACGGTCTCTGACCCTCTGTAGGCAAAACCTCTTTTACTTATGAAATACACAGATCAGCCATAACATTATGACCACCTGCCTAATATTGTGTACATCCCCCTTTTGCCACCAAAACAGACCTGACCCGTCGAGGCATGGGCTCCACTAGACCTCTGAAGGTGTCCTGTGGTATCTGGCACCAAGAAAGGTACTGACTTTTGAATAGTGCCACTTTTGAAAGTTACTGACCACTGCAGACCGGGAACACCCCACAAGAGCTGCAGTTTTGGAGATGCTCTGACCCAGTGGTCCAGCCCTCACAATTTGGCCCTTGTCAAAGTCACTCAGATGCTTACGGTTGCTCATTTTTCCTGCTTCTAACACATCAACTTTGAGGACAGAATGTTCACTTGCTGCCTAATATATCCCACCCACTGACAGGTGCCATGATAAGGAGATTATCAGTGTTATTCACTTCACCTGTCGGTGGTCATGATGTTATGGCTGATCGGTGTAAATACTGGACAGAAACAACTCTCCTGACATGCTCCACACATAGCAGTGTGTGAATAGTGTCTGCTAGTATCTAGACAGTGAACATCAAGATGAAATACTGGAATGTCCACCTTTGGTTCTTTTGAACTAAAACATATCAGATTACTATCCTTATTGATTACCATTCAAATGAGTGGCTTTTTACTTAAAACCCCTTCAGGTAGGTAGTCAGGGTAAATCATTTGTTTGTTCTGCCTGGTTCTTTCTATTTTGTGTGAGATGCCTAGTACCAGAAAGGTAAAATATGTATAGAAATTGGGAACAGGTCTGCTGTTGAACAACAAACTGCCATGAAAAGGATAGTTTCAACCGCTTTAACTTCTCTTTAGCTGCGAGAAGTTACTTAGGTTTATGTTGTTAGGACTAGGCAAAAACACATTTCTCACCAACAAAGGCATGTGTATAATAAACATTAGGAAGTACTATTTCCTGAGGTCCTGTGATCCGGAAATACTCCTGGCTCTGTGTTTGTGCTGGTGAAATCATGTATTTTAAAAGCATAGTGTGTGTGCGTGCGTGCGTGTATTTTTGAGTTTAATTGTTGTACGCAATACATGCCTGTATACCATCCATAGCCACAAGATGGCGGTAGTGTCCCACAACAATGATGGCTCCACTGAAACACACGATCCAGGAGGACAAATACTGTGTTGAAAAACGTGATGCATTACCCCTGGCAACTCCTTGGACAGTGCCAATCTGGTGAGTCATGCTCACCACGGTATCCACAGCAAAGTTAGCTGTTAGCATACACCAGTCAAGCCCGCCTGGTAATCAATTACCACCATTTACATTAGGCTACCACAAAACCGGCTTACAACAAACAACCCCTCTATGGACAAGGTACATATAATCTGTAAGGACACGTGACTGTTAATGGATAACGGTTCACAGCTCCGGTCATTTTAGGCAACCGTGAGGAACATAATTTGAATAACACTGAGTTACTCTTGATTTATAATTTTCTGCTGTGGGATTAGATCATTGTTTTTTTTCTATGCACCTGTTATTCATAGTATGGATATTCATTTTTGTCCTTTGAAGAATTCTACAGTTTATCCAACGACATTTACTGAAAATGGACATCAAGGATGGCAAATAAAACTAACTGTGGGCTATTGTTGGTGTTATGTCCCTATAAATAATTGAACGCAGGCATTTTCAGCTTCATGTGCTGACTGTGTTGCTGATGTCTGTCTCTCTCTATGTCGCCAATAGATTGGTCCTCCCCTGAGGCTCTGTAGCCATAACGTCTCACCTCCGCCTCACCGCTGCCCTCTTCTCTCCACCCTGGTAGCCAAGCGAGAGAAAACACTACAGTCTCTTATTTGCTTTCTTTCTCTTCCATAATTCAGCCTGCTTCCTCCCCTCTCTTATATTCTTTCAGAACGTGTGACAATAAGAATGCAGACAGAAGCATCTGATAGGCGTCTGTTGGGTAGTTAGCAGCGTACTGCTAATTCTTCTGACCCAGTGTCTCAACTAAATTTGGCCAAAGATTTCCCCATATATTCCCCCTAAACATGAATACAATAGTAAAAATGTCATAAATTTTTTACAATTCATGTAGAATGAATTAGATTACAATGTGATATTTTCCTTTTTTAGATTGGTTACTTTTTTTGATTAATTCAATTAAGTCCTGGTTTTAGATTTGTTGTCTTTCGTATATAGGCATATAAATAAACAAATATGATTTTCCACAACAATGCGTAAATCATTAGGGTTTGAATCCTGATAAGCTCAGGATTCATGTTTTAGCAAGTTCTTTTTCCTTCCAGCTCATAAAACCTAGTTTCTATGTTGCATGTACACATCCTTTAATTCAAGTGCGCACCAGAAAGAGACCTGTTGGTTTAGCTGTGTTTCTGTAGCGCACATGATCATAGCATTAAATTGCTGCAATTGATGATCACAATATAATTTTGCCATGTACAGTAGGCATAGGTGGCTGTATAGTTAACATTTAATTACGTTTATTCAGAAATTATTTATCTACCATATGTCATTAACATAATTTCCAAGCAAAGTGGTAGGCAAACAAGGCAACATCCATTTTATGCCGTCTTCTCCGAGACCCCGGTGCGCTGTTGGTATACCGCCACCAGGATTAAAACACCTGGCTGTGACGACGCCGATGCAATGCAAAGCAGTGACTTTGCCCTGTGCAAACAAATTGCACTGACGCATTGCCCTGAGGTAACTGGCTAATTGGCTAGAATGTGTTCTAGAATGCACATTTACTTTATTCCAGATACATGGGGCAGCTGGATGTGTTCAGGGATATAGGACAACTGATCATGACATAAGATAGAAAACTGCTACATTAAAAAAAAAAAAAAATGTATAGAGGCATTTGTCACAAATTACATGTTTTTCTTTTCTTTTACATGTTTATTAGTGAATCTATTCTTGTTTTTTATTCATATTTAGGTTGCCTTAGATGGTACCCAGTCGTTTGTTCAATTAAGTCTATATAAATATTCAACTAATCAAACGAACGAATGACTGGGTTATGTCATGTTTTTCTCAAAGCTAATCATGTAAATATATATAAACACACTTAATTCCTTCTAGTAAATGTTTGCTTATTTACTGTGGTAGAAGCATACTTCATCATCGCGGTCCATGTGCCGCATCACAACCAAAATCATCACGCAGCTTGGAGAGGGAGACGTGCGGTTGTATACCGTGATCTAATGCCAGACATGCTACATGGAAATGACTGGCAGCAAGAGCGTCAGAACTCTGCAGCTTTTCTGTTCAAAGGGGTTTTGGGGTACATTTCGTTTGGACAGTAGCACATTCGCCATCCCTCCCTAGCATTTATACAAATTAGCAAAGCGTAATATTGTAAGGCTTTTGTCATGATCATAGTTTTCATAGTTGTCAGGTCCTGGCTGGGGGCCTCTAGTCATCTCTATGTGCCTGGGAGTCACAGGCAGGGCCTGACTGCAGAGTTGCCTCTTGGCATCTCTGCGCTCCATTTTTGATTGTCCCCAATTAGAGGCAGCTGTCCCGCGTTGCCTCTAATTGGGGACACTATTTAGGTTGCCCTTTGAGTCCTTTAGTTCGTGGTTCATTGTTTGTACCGCCTTTTGTTATTTTCTCTTCTGTTATTTATAAAGAAAAGCATCAAAAGGATGTTTCCCTACTACACCTCTGCTCCTCACGTCCTGCCTCCCCAACCGTGACTACAGTAGTGCTCACATTACAGCCACTTTGGTGGGGATAAGCTAGCTGACACAACAGGACGCTAGTCAAGTCCCCACAAACTGTATTATTGAATGTAGCTTGTGGATTTACAAAATGATTAGGCTAAATTAGTGAAATCTCCTACCTTTGATTACACAAATTTCCAGACAAATACAGATTCTTCAACACCGGTAATGAATGCCATTAAAGGCACAGAGGGAGCATTAGGTGGTCATAAGAAGAATTGGTCCCCGATTGGGAATTTAGCCAATTAGCCTCAGGTACAAGGATACGGTGGGATGCTGGATGCAGGGTGCTATGCTGCTAAGATACAATACATGAAAATCATCACATTTTCTCAGTGTTCAGTATACATCCTCCTTTAATGCACTCTAATATCCAGCCATATCGATAAGTCTGCTGCTGCTATCAAAGGCCGATCCATAGTGACACGCTGTTTGAGAAGTGGTCGGCTTTGGAATAATGCTCGCAAATTGGCACTGTGTTGGGATCTTGGGTCAGCCCAGCCCAACAGGCAGCTTTCCAATGCTTTTTAGAGTTACACTGGCTCTCTCTTTCTCTGTCAGTATGATGGTGCTAAGCACAACAATTCCCCTCAGGCTTTTGCACTTTAATACATCCACAAACATACACACACTATTTTCTACCTTTCTCCACTGTCCTTACAGTGCTTTACCCAACCATTTAATCTTTTCCTGTATTTACACTGACGGGCTACCTACGATACTTCATTTAAATCCACAAGTAACATTAGCTACATCAGTGGTGGGATGTTGTTCTTAACATAAATTCCCTTAACGGTACAAAAAGTGCCCTCTCCCTCCCCAGGCCTGTAACAGCCAACAGATCACTAGTCTGCTGTCTACCTTGCTCTGGTTTCAGGCAGGCATATAGACTGCAGGCTACATACATTTAGCCTATGTAAGTGACTGAGACAAATATATAGTAGGGCACCAACCTATATTTACTAGGCTGACTAGATATGATACAAAGGCCTGGTATTTGAGGAGCTTGTCTGTTTCGAGGCCAGTCCCCATATGCTTCTTCACACATACAGTACTCAAACCCCTAATCTTATTGCTCCCACTGTCTAGTTAGCATGTAGTTCTTATATCCTCAGGGTCCACCAGATGTTTCAGGATTTAGTTGTTCCCGATCCACCACCCCTGACTCAAATAATCATAGGCTTGAGGATCAGTTAACATGTTGACATAGTTCAAGCGCATGGAATGACTCTTAGAGGAAAGGTGTGAGAATAGTTGAGAACCCTCACAATAAACCACTATAACATTTCACACTCCCACTGGTTTAGAAATTAAAACACACTGGGCCCAGAGCCTGGACATGTCTGGAGTGTTTGTGTGTGCATTTGTGTGCATGCGTGCGTTTCTGTGCATGCATGGGCAGAAATGGGTGATATGGAGCCAGTTTGTCTACCTGTGAACATTTAAGAAAATCATCAACGAGATACTACAGCTTGTAATGTAGTTGTCTATATTCAGTGTTGATTTTTGAGAAATATATTGTATCCTGCAGCATATTTTGATGAGTTAAGTGCATTTGTTATACTGCAGTTGTAATGCATACCCCGGATTCTCATTTTACTTTTCCCTAACCCTAACCTCTGTAACCTAACATTCAGGTTTAAACTTAACCAAGCCCTAAGGCCTCACCCTAACCTAGTTCCATTCATACCTTACTAGCCATACCCACTACATCTCCCTCAAAGACCACACCCCGGATTCAGCTGCTATTAAACAAGGTGTTCCCCAAGGCTCTGTTCTGGGCCCCTTACTCTTCATCATCTTTATTCGCCCCCTTGGTCAGATCCTAAGCCACGCTGGTAACAGTTCTATTTAAAACCTCCACTAGCTCACATTGAATCCTGCCTCTCTGCAATAAAACCTTGGATCCACCAGAACTGTCTCAAACTCTACAGTGAATAATAGGCACTCCAACTCATAGAAATCAAATCCAACTCATAGGCACCGTTACCAAAACTGGCCTTGTCGCCCTCATCATAAATAGCATCACTGTCTCCTTTCCGAGCCATACACGTAACCCCGATGAAACTCTGGACTCAACCCTACGCTTTGACCAACATATGACAGATTGTCAAATCTTTATTCTTCTATCTCTGCCAAACTAAGGAATTCCCTTTCTCATCCTGCCACTGAAAACTTAATACATGCATTCATCTCCTCTCATTTTGACAACTACAATGCCCTACTCTACTCTATGGTATCAACACATCATCCCTCCATAAGCTTCAAAAGGTCCAAACCTTTTTCAGCCTGTCTTCTCACCCACACCAAGTCCTGGCAGCACATCACTCCTATTCTCCGTGATCTCCCCAGTCTCCCTGTCTCTGAATGAAGATCCTTCTGATAACAAATGAGCCCTGCTCCACCTTGCCCCTCCCTATCTGTCTCACCTTCTTATTCCCAACCAATCCACTCGCTCACTATGATTCTATACAGCAGACCAACTCGCTGTCCCCTGATCCAGGTTGCAGAGCTTTGGGGACAGGGCTTTCTCTAGGGTTGCTCCTAGGCTCTGGAAGTCCTGGTCGCAAACCATCCGAGACTCTTAGTCAATCACCACCTTTCAGGACCACATTCTTGGAACGCCTCAAAGCTCGTCTGTCCCAAACTGTCTCACTCTAGCCCTGCCTCCACCCCCTCTTGGGTCACTTGTCAAAATATCCCTTCGTTCTGTCCATCTGTGCCTTTGTTATTCTGCAAAGTAACTTTGGGTCCCAGAAAAGAGCAATGTAATTTTAATGTGTTATTTATTATCATTATTAATAATAATGTCTGACCCTGACCCTGTATTTCCAACCCTACCCCCAATTCTACATTTTGGCATAAACCGTTATTCCATTAAAACAGTTAATCCAAAATATATAATTTTTTCAAAAAGGGACAAATCCCCAATAGTCATATTTTCTGATTTAACCACAGTTTGGGGAAATGTTTGTCTCCATAATATAGTTAGATTATAAACATACACTAAAGTGGATTGCCCTTAACAAATCCTATTTACCGTAACCTTAACCCTAACTCCTAAATACTGCTGCTTTTCCCGTAAACCTTACTCTTGAACCAAATTAATACAATTTCAAAATGGGGACAGGGAAAATGTTGCCATGAGTTAACTTTGTCTGATTTGAACATTGTTTTGGGGCATTTTTGTACCCGCTATCATTGTGTCAGAAACACACACACACACAAACCCTACTTTTCGAACATTCCTATCCCTATTGGCTTAATTGGGCTTTTACGCTCCCATGTAATCTCTTCCTACAGTATATCACCATTGACTGCTAGGTAAAGTGTTCCTTGTTCATTCCCAGCCAGCCACCCAGCCACAGTAAATGCTGGTGTGTATAGTGGATAGAGAGATGGAATAGATAGTGGTGATCTCGACAATATCCCTCAGGTATTGTTCACTTGTGGGCGGATCAAAGTCCTGTATTTATGGTCCAGCCTTGGAATACACGACCACCAGGCAAAATGAAAGACCCCTGGCTTATTAACCTAGTGCTTCTCTTCCCCCGAAAGCCAGTCCATTATGGGATAAAAACAACATGGACAAGTGATGGAAGATCTAAGTTCTAAATATGCCCAGAGCCTTCTAGACATAGTGTCTGCACTAGCTGCTTCCCATAGACTTCAAGCGCCTTCTGTTGATCATTCTTATCTCTTTTGTTACCTGGTTTTCAGCATGTTTGTACATCATTGTCTCTTAAATGGAACCATATTCCTATATAGCGCCTTACGTTTGACCACAGCCCAATAGCCTCATGCAAAAAATAGTTCTTTGCTAGTGCATTCCAATTACACGTACAATTTATTTTTAATTCCAGATCTCTAAGACAATTAATTGTGCATCACTCACTCGAGGGTAGTTAAAATTTCCAAACTGGTGTCTGAGATATGTGGCGTGGGTGAGTTGGATTCCAATCCTTAAATACGCCAAATTTCAGTTAAACAACACAAAAGAGTATTATAGCTTAACTGTGTGGTTGATATGGATGTTCTTGACAGTGTTTGCAATGTGTACCAAAATATCAAGTTTGGTTCATATTTTCATATCCTTGAATCATATGCATTTAACGACAGCCCATAATCACGTGAAAAATAGTTTCGATTAGGGAGGGCTCCTAATCTCAGTTTGTTACCTGTATAAAAGACACCTGTTCACAGAAGCAATCAATGAATCAGATTCCAAACTCTCCACCATGGCCAAGACCAAAGAGCTGTCCAAGGATTTCAGGGACAAGATTGTAGACCTACACAAGGCTGGAATGGGCTACAAGACCATCGCCAAGCAGCTTGGTGAGAAGGTGACAGCAGTTGATGTGATTATTCGCAAATGGAAGAAACACAAAAGAACAGTCAACTCACCTTGTGGAGTTGCAATGATCATGACAACGGTGAGGAATCAGCCCAGAACTACACGGGAGGATCTTGTCAATGATCTCAAGGCAGCCGGGGCCATAATCCCCAAGAAAACAATTGGTAACACATTAGGCCGTGAAGGACTGAAATCCTACAGCGCCCGCAAGGTCCCCCTGCTCAAGAAAGCACATGTACAGGCCCCTCTGATGTTTGCCAATTGTTTTCTTGGTGACTATGGTACCAACTGCCTTGAGATCATTGACAAGATCCTTCCATGTAGTCCTGTATTTATGGTCCATAAATAAGGGGACAGGACAACTTCACTGCATCAAACGGACGATGGACAGGACCATGTACTGTCAAATCTTGGGTGAGAACTTACTTCCCTCAGCAAGGGCATTGAAAATGGGTCTTGGATGGGTATTCCAGCATGACAATGACCCAAAACATATGGCCAAGGCCACAAAGGAGTGGCTCAAAAAGAAGCACATTAAGGTCCTGGAGTGGCCTAGCCAGTCTCCAGACCGTAATCCCATAGAAAATCTGTGGAGGGACCTGAAGGTTTGAGTGGCCAAATGTCAGCCTCGAAACCTTAATGACTTGGAGAAGATCTGCAAAGACGAGTGGGACAAAATCCCTCCTGAGATGTTTGTAAACCTGGTGGCCAACTACAAGACACATCTGACCTCTATGATTGCCAACAAGGGTTTTGCCACCAAGTACTAAGTCATGTTTTTCAGAGGGGTCGAATGCTTATTTCACTTATTAAAATGCAAACATAACGTTTTTATGGATTATTTTATTCTGCATGTTGTTATTCTGTGTCTCTCTGTTCAAATAAACCTACCATTAAAATTATAGACTGATCATTTCTTTGTCAGTGGGCAAACGTACAAAATCAGCAGGGGATCAAATACTTTTTTTCCCTCAGTGTACCCTCACAGAGACCTATCCACAATCCTTTCTTCATCTAATTTTGGGGAAAAATAATATAGAACTTCTTTCATCTAAATATTACCCTGATGCCGTGGCGTGTCTGTGTATTCGTGTCTGTCTGTTTGTGTTTCATGATCTAATTCTAAGGTACTGTTTCAGTCCTGATGCTAGCTGCTTCTGTGATCATCAACGGCACCAGCTTCTTTTAAAGATAAAAGCACATGCAGGAAGGCATTCATTAACGAAAGACAGTCAACATCTTTTCCAATACACATTTGTCAACATCAAAATCTCTTCTATATTGGACCTAAAGAAGTAACACCAATCAAAATGACCGTTGTGAACTTGTAGACATAAAATTATAATATACTTTTGTGTCTTGATGTCCTGTTTTTCCTTTAATATTTATTAAGAAATCAGTTGTAAAAAAAAAAAAGGTTAAAAAATATAGATATATATTGATTTGCTCTGTTTGGTAACAGATTCACAGTTTGTTGAACACAGCATTATATTTTGTCACTTTGCTCTTTTTGTATTGTTGTTACATTAAGTTGTACATTAAGGTGTTGCTTTTGATTTTGACCTCCTAAGAATAGTATTATCAGATAGAAAGTCCTACATAAAATGTTATGTTACGGCTTTTTAATATACACCTAGCATCCCATCATTATTTAGGAACAGTCTATCAAGAACTTGGGAATAGAATATTCAATCTGCAATCTTCAAAATGTATTTATTAAACGTTTTGTTTCATTCATTGTTCTTAAAAATATTCTAAATATTCCAAAGCATGATGTTATAAACCATTATCATTTTCATGTTATTTGTAAATAATCTCTCTGTCAAGTAAATCAGTGTGCTTATTTATGGGAAAACAACAACTTACTGTACAATCAGAAAACACTTTACAAGAAAGGTTCAAATTCAGTCCTGATTGAATCAACTATCAGATCACGTCGGCCAACATTTCCCTCCCACCTGAAAATAATACACATTCTACACAAAAAACAGGCATTATCATCATTTCCAATTTTTAGTGGTGCTATCTAGAAAATGGACAAATATTTTTTTTTTTTACAGCACTGGGCCTGATATTAAGATATCATGAAATGTACATTTCTGAAATTATTCAAATTCAGGATTAGATTTTTGTATATAAAGCTTTTCTAGTTCCTAGCCCTGGCAATGTTTGCTTTCTTCAGCCCTAGTAATGGGCTGTTCCTCAATTTGCATACCTACATCACTTAGGTAGGTATACAACAGTCCCCAATGCTATCCGATATCTATGGTTCTCTGTGTAGCCTGTCTGAGGTAAAACGTCAGCATGTATATTTTCCTATGAGTGTGTGTGTGTATGCTCCAGTGTGCTCCTGTGTGTCAGTTTGCGTGTCAGTGTGTGTGAGAGCTTTACATCAGTGAGTGATTGCTGAATGGACACACCGCAGATTGCAATCAGAGACAGACTACAAGACAACAGAGGAAGATGGTGGGTGGGTGGGATGGATGGAAGGTGGGTAGAATGTATAGAGGGTAGGATGGATGGATGGTGGGTGGGATGGACGATGGGATGGATGGAGGGTGGGTAGGATGGATGGATGTATGGTGGGTAGGATGGATGGATGGATGGTGGGTGGGTGGGTGGGATGGATGGATGGATGGATGGATGGAGGATGGATGGATGGCTGGATGGATGGTGGGTGGGTGGGTGGGACGGTGGGTGGGTGGGTGGGATGGATGGATGGATGGATGGTGGGTGGGATGGATGGAGGATGGATGGATGGTGGGTGGGATGGAGGGTAGGATGGATGGATGGTGGGTAGGATGGATGGAGGATGGATGGATGGATGGTGGGTGGGATGGATGGAGGGTAGGATGGATGGATGGTGGGTGGGATGGACGATGGGATGGTTGGAGGGTGGGTAGGATGGATGGATGGATGGTGGGTGGGATGGATGGCTGGAGGGTAGGATGGATGGAGGTTGGCACATTTAAATGTTGAGGCCACATTCAACAGGTGAAGTGGACAGGGGGAAGGAAAGAGGAATGAACGACGAAGGAACGAGTGGGGATTTTGGGGAATTGATCTCACATCACATTCACCAAATATGCTTGCAAATACGCACGCACGCACGCACGCATGTATATAAGATGTCAAAACAAGTTAGGGAGGGAATGATCAGGCATTTTGGAGCAGACCCAGCCAGACGAGAAAGAATTTGAAGCCAGTTTAGTCCTTCACAACGAAAACATGATTTCCTGATTATAAGGTTATGGTGGCCTGCTCGATGACTAATCGGATTTTCTGTGGGTGAAGAGGGACATTCCGCTGCTGAGTCGTCACAGTTTCTTGATATCTGCTGCATAGCAGGTCACCATTGACAGATGGAGTAGCTGTCTCATCCTTCTCAGCATCAATATTCCAGATTCAGAGGGGTTTTCCTGCCACTGGTTTCAGTTTCTCCTAAACAATCTTCTGATTTTTCCTGACTTTCTGGACTAGCCTAGGGCTACCCTGGTTGCCTGGAAAACATGGATGTGGTATTGAGATGTATGGGCCCTGGTTCCTGAGTGGTCTAATCTCTTGGAAGGTGGCTTGCCTTCAAATCTCATTACTACTTTAATTGGCTGGTTTTCATATCCAGATATATCCCCTCACAGAATGCTGATGTTCCTACATGACCATTTGAGAAGGGGTTGCTCTTTCTGGGCACAGTTGAAAGGGGTCGGCTGTGGTACGCGTCTGTGTTGGGACAGTGGGTTCGTATGGTTTCATGGCCCTGATGTCACAGTTCTCAGCCTATGCTGGAGCGGTAATGGGAGAACAGTTAGCCGGTGTATTCTGCTTTGCCACAGACACTTTCGGTGTCTCCGTTTGCTTTTCATAGCGTCTGCTGTAACGCCCCTTAACATCCACTCCGGCTCAGGAACATGACTTTGTTCCTCCACATTTGCCGATTGTATCACCCAAAAGGGAGGAGCACCTAGGTTGACTCAAGCCCTTATTGGCCTTGTGAGACATGACTGAATATAGTTCTCAGGTTGCGCAGACGTGAAATCTGCTCCCCGTTATGGGCAGTGCTTCGTTTTCTCCTTCAGGGAGCCAGGGTTAAAGACTCGATCTAACATTTATTGTGGGTTGTGTTCTGTTTCCCTGCGTGTGGCAGCGCACCTCTGTGTGTTTTAGTGTGCGCCCTGCATATTGTTTCTTTGTCTATCTAATAACATGTCCTTCACACTGAGCTCATTCCATTGTGCATTCTGTTCCTGTCATCCCACTGATCCCAGGCTCCAGCTGTGTGAGTCAGAAGAGGTGCTGGAAAAGGTCTTGGCCCCGTGTGTCTCATCAGCCTCTCTCTGCAGGCCTCTTGTCTTATCAAGTCCTTTCCTTCCTAGGAGAAAACAAAGCATGCGTCTCAAATGTTACTCTCTTCCCTAGTGCACTGCGTTTGAATATACCCCCGTTCTGGGCCCTCACTTCACTCCAAAGAGGAGTGGATGCCATTCAAGACACAAAAACAACCAGCCCTGTGTGTTACCTTTTCATCACCTCCGCAGCATGTTTTCTTCAGGTTCTTGGCTGTGTGAAACCTTATTTAGAACACTGGAGAGTGAATAGCACTTTGTGTATCGTTCGTGCGTGTGTGTAATATGGCCGCCCTCTCTTTCTCCCTCTCTCTTTTTTTTCTCCATCTCTTTTGTTTTCTTTCTTTACTCTTCCTTTCACTATCACCTTTGTTAACATACTACCTCCCTAACTTGTGTATATACACACCTCCCTAACTGCCTCTCTTTTTCCCTAAGCATAGGCCCTTAAACACCTGTGTTACTCCTCTCTTCCTCTCATTAGCACTCTGAGCTGCTACTAGCTTTATACTGTACTAAACGGAGGTGACTGAGTGCGGAAGACTTTACTCCTGAAGGGCCCCTCTGGAGTGACCCTCACTGCGACGCGAGGGTGTGGAGTTGACTCTGTGACGGGTAATCAGCTCTAGGGCGTTGAGTTTGTGCCAGTGTGTTGATGTGGAGTTGTGTCAGTCGACAGGAGAAGAGCTCCAGGCATCTATGTATGACACCCTGTGACAGACTGGTAAAGCCCAGGATTAATACTAGCTGCTCTGGCCAAGGGTGATCTTGCCGTCTAAGCCTCTGCCTCCAGCACACGTGAAGCGCTGCAGCGCGGATCAAAACACAGCCCACTAATCTCGCAGGAAAAAACTCCCACTCTCTCTCGTCCGCTATCTCTGTCCAATCAAGCATCACAATGGCACAAAATACCGTATAGAAAACGTATGTATACGAGCAACTGTCATTCGCATTACTCTCGTAAAGCAATTGTTCCATCCAGGTTTTTAAAGAAATGAATGGCAATAAAATAAAATAAACATGATATGCTACAGTATTTGTTAAGCACTGCAGACAAATCCCATCTGACATAAGTATGGAGTTGTGCTGCAAGGGGAGGAAGAAAAAAGAAATCCCAGCAACCATTACCTCTGCTCCCCCTAGTACCGCAGCCAGTAAATATCTGAGACAATCTCTCCTTACCTCCATTCCTCTATTCCCCCTCTCCATCCTTCCCCTTCTATTAGACAGCCACTAAATTCAGTCTGGGAAGTAACAGCACTATCTGATTCTTGCCGTCACATCTCTCAAAACACACATGCACACGCACGCAGACACACACACACACACACACACACACACACAATGTGACAGCATCTCACTGCTTTCACAGCACTGTATTTCATAACACGCCGTGTAGCGGTGTGAGATATGGGACCTGGTTGCATTTGTGGGATGCCGTGGTGGGCCTTTTATCTCGCAGTAAATGAAATACCACTGTATCTCTGTCATAAATACATCAGCTACAGGCTGACATCATACATAGAAGTTACAGAGCATAAGACCATAGCCCTGGAATAATCGGAACGTATTGACACATGCGATTACAAAGAATACTGCAAATTCAAATAGTATACTTCAAATGAATGAGGGCCAGTCAATGGCATCAATGCCTTCGTCATCCAGGAACTGCCTACACACTCTGGCCACATGAGGCCGGAAATCTTCTTGCACCAGAAGGGCCCACTGCACCAGCGTAAGGTCTAACGATGGGTCTGAGGATTTCATCCTGGTACCTAACAGCAGTCAGGTTACCGTTGGCTAGCACGTGGAGGTCTGTGCGACCCTCCAAAGATTTGCCTCCCCAGACCCTCACTGACCCAGCTCCAAACCGGTCATGCTGGAATATGTTGCAGGCAGCATTACGTTCACCATGGCGTCTCCAGACTCTTTCACATCTGTCACATGTGCTCAGTGTGCACCTGCTCTCATCAGTGAAAAGAACGGACCTGCCAATTCTGGTGTTCTCTGGTGAATGCCAATCTGCACGGTGCTGGGCTGTGAGCACAGGTCCCACTAGAGGATGTCAGGCCCTCATATTTCTGACCATAATGTTTCAGACATTTTGGTCAGAAACATGCACAACAGACTCTGTGGCCACCATCTGCAAAACAATTCCCTTTTGTCACTTTCATTTGCTCCAAAACAGGTGACATTGATTCACAATCACTTATGCTTCCTAACCGGACAGGTGTGGACTTGGTGTTGTACTGTGATTATTACGTGTTCCCTTTATTCTTTTGAGCAGGGTATAATAATTGTTAGGGTTTATTCAAGTGTAGGGGTCTGTTTGTCGGCCTGGGCTAGATGCGTCGTTTCGACCGATGGGGTCGTGTTGTCCATCAGTCCACGTGAAATATTTTCGCTATGACCGCCCCACGCGTGCTTGACCACAGTGACGACGGTCACCCGCAAAGTGTCGTTAACCTTTACCCCAGAAAAGCCACGGCCCTTGCTGGGCATGGGACACGTATAGTTCAAGGTCTCAGAGCGAGTGGCATAACTGATTGGAATGCTATATGCGCTGACTGACTAGATATTACATACCCATTTCATCCACCCCCCTTTGACCTCCTCATTCTTTTCAACAACCCAGTGATCCGGGGCATGGCACCAATGTAATCGTTTCGCTCAGGCCACCTCACTCAGGATTCAAGCCAGCGATCATCTAAACACAAAGACAACTGTCACCCAGGAAGCATCATTACCATCACCCCAAAAAAGCTGCGACCGTTGATGAGCAATGGAAACAACTACTTGAAAGTCTGAGAGCAAGTGACATGACTGAAATGTTATGTGCGACGTCCGCAGCACAAATCTCTTTCCAGTAGCTAACCAGAACTAACTATCTAGGTAGCTAACTTCTGCCTGGTTCCAATAAACAAGCTGATATATAAGCATTAAGTTGAGGTTAATAGTACAACTGCAATCTACCTACAGAAATCAATTTTGTTGTCTCTTTGGCTATATTTACAGTATCTCACAAGTGAGTACACCCCTCACATTTTTGCAAATATTTGATCATATCTTTTCATCTGACAACACTGAAGAAATTACACTTTGCTACTATGTAAAGTAGTGAGTGTACAGCTTGTATAACAGTGTAAATTTGCTGTCCCCTCAAAATTACTCAGAGCCATTAATGTCTAAACCGCTGGCAACAAAAGTGAGTACACTCCTAAGTGAAAATGTCCTGTGTATATGTGTATGTATGTGTATATATACAGTGGAGAGAACAAGTATTTGATACACTGCTGATTTTGCGGAAGAAGTTCAAGGTAACAATCAATCTCTATCGGTCTGGGGCTCCATGCAATATCTCACCTCGTGGGGAATCAATGGTCATGAGGAAGGTGAGGGATCAACCCAGAACTACACGGCAGGACCTGGTCAATGACCTGAAGAGAGCTGGGACCACAGTCTCAAAGAAAACCATTAGTAACACACTACGCCGTCATGGATTAAAATCCTGCAGCGCACGCAAGGTCCCCCTGCTCAAGCCAGCGCCCATCCAGGCCTGTCTGAGGTTTGCCAATGACCATCTGGATGATCCAGAGTAAGAATGGGAGAAGGTCATGTGGTCTGATGAGACAGAAATAGATCTTTTTGGTCTAAACTGTTTGGAGGAAGAAGAAGGATGAGTACAACCCCAAGAACACAATCCCAACCATGAAGCATGGAGGTGGAAACATCATTCTTTGGGGATGCTTTTCTGCAATGGGGACAGGATGACTGCACCGTATTGAGGGGAGGATGGATGGGGCCATGTATCCCGAGATCTTGGCCAACAACCTCCTTCCCTCAGTAACAACCTCCTTCCCTCAACCTCCTTCCCTTGAAGACGGGTCGTGGCTGGGTCTTCCAGCATGACAACGACCTGAAACACACAGCCAGGGCAACTAAGGAGTGGCTCTGTAAGAAGCATCTCAAGGTCCTGGAGTGGCCTAGCCAGTCTCCAGAACTGAACCCAATAAAAAATCTTTGGAGGGAGCTGAAAGTCTGTATTACCCAGCGACAGCCCCGAAACCTGAAGGATCTGGAGAAGGTCTGTATGGAGGAGTGGGCCAAAATCCCTGCTGCTGTGTGTGCAAATCTGGTCAAGAACTACAGGAAACGTATGATCTCTGTAATTGCAAAAAAAGGTTTCTGTACCAAAAATTAAGTTCTGCTTTTCTGATGTATCAAATACTTATGTCATGCAATAAAATGCACATTCATTACTTAAAAATAGATTTTTGTTTTAGATTCCGTCACTCACAGTTAAAGAGTACCTATAATAAAAATTATAGACTTCTACATGCTTTATAAGTGGAAAAACCTGCAAATTCGGCAGTGTATGAAATACTTGTTCTCCCCACTGTGTGCATATATATGTATGTACACATATATACATACATACTCTGGAGGACGGAACAAAGAATCGACTTGGATTTAACCACAGGGACTAGTAACCTGAGCACATGGAAGTAGGAACTCAACTGGGTATCAATGTTTAGTGACTCGATCTGGGGCCTGTGGAAAGAAGTCTGGGGCCTTAATAAGAAAACAGGAACTGCTTTTTCCAGCATCAATTTCTTTATATTAAGTTTCAATTCACAAAATGATGTTATTCTTCATATTTAGCTTAGCCAGTTGTTTGGATAATAATTTTTTAACAGTTTTTTTTATTTATCACTGTAATGTGAAAAACTGGTGTGTATATTTTACTTGAAAATTGCTGCTTCAGCTACAGCTGCTTTGTAAGCAATGCGTTGTAACGTTGGCTAAGAATGGCCAATCAATGTAACCTTTTAAAAATTAATTACAGTCGTCAGTGTTGTTAATCAATATGCAAAAAAGAAATGCTGAGTGAAAAATAACTATATTCTGGTACTTTTGTCAACTCCGTGCTGTGTAATGATTGGACATAAACGTTGGGTTGGGTAGTGCAGCCAAACCCATGTTGCCTGGGTGTAACCTGAGTTCACTGTACAACCCCAAACTTATCGTTATTATTCAGGGATTGATCCAGTCAGCGAAGATCACACAGGCACACACACACTTCACTGGTTTGCACCACCAAACAGCCTGGTTGAAGTTCAGAACATGAGGCACATCAACAATGAAAATATACTACAGTCGTTTACATGAATAAAATCTCCTAACCCATGATGCTTACAGTAGAGCATTAAAGTTTTTTTTTGTTAAGTGACCAGGATCCATAAAGGTATTGAAAGGAACAGTCTCTCCTTTGCTTTGTTGACGTTGAGGGAGAGGTTGTTGTCCTGACATTCCAATGCTACTTTGCTTAGAGTCATCATTAATTCAGTGAACAGGATGTTAAACAGAGGGCCCGGACACCCCTCCAGAAGGTCCCAGTGTTAAAATCTAGTAGAAGGAGGTGTCGTTGCCAGTCCTCACAACCTGTGGTCGGTTTGTCAGAATGTCCAATATCCATTTGCACAATACTCTGAGCTTAGTAAAAGCCAGCACAGAATGTGTTGCTCTCGTCTTGTAGGTAGGCATCAGTTGGCACCGTGCCGCTCAATTTGCACTTGTTGATTCAGGATAGTGTGCAGTCCATGCCACGTGCCCAAGTTGTTGAAATATTCAATCCAGTTTCATCGAAATGGGCAATTAGTTTTGCTTGGTTAAAATCTCAATTTCTTTCTGTTCTCTTCCAAGCCTGGCTATTCTGTAACTTGATGGTCTCCGGTAAAACTGTTTGGGCTCCACCTAACAACCAAAACAGGTGGGGTTGGAGACTTGAGCCCTCGCAGGGATAACCACCGAAAGTTGCATTGCAACCAAATGCAACATGTCTTCCATGAATGCTAACACCCAAAAACAAAAGAAATACCGGCACCAATTTAAGATAGGGAATGAAAAATCAAGTGGGGTAAAAACATATTTGTATAAGCTAAGTGAGAGACCCTGTAACACCTTTTGCAAATCAGTCTGTCCATCAATTTAATGTTCAACATTGAGTTGAAACCATCAACCAGTGTCTCAAGTGTAATGCTGACTTAAAGGGTCTATTTAAAAAATAAAAGCATTCTGAAAATTGATATACGGATATACAGTGCTTTGGAAATGAACTGCTATTTACTACGGTAAAATAACATAGTCGATTTCAAATCCAAGTATCACTCTGATACTCACATATCCTTTCTGTTATGATATGCCTGCTGTTTAGAGTTTTTATTCTGGTGTGGCCTCATATATTGCCTGATCTTTCATGTCTTTTTTTTTTTTTTGACTAATGTAGGATCTTTATTAATGTTATGAAATTCAATCACACAGGGGACATCTTTCTAAGCCTTTAAACCCCAAAGAGAGTGCATTCTAAGGTTTTTTCTCTTAAGAAAAGAAATAGCTGTTGTCTCCATGGGGACTTATATATTAGATGCACAACCCAAAGCTGGTTCATCATGGGGACAGTGTGTCACTGTGGGAGGGTTTTTTCTGCAAGCAGCCATTTTGCTCAGATCTTAGAATATTCCAGAAGATTACGCTTTGCTGTAAAGCAATAGATAGAGACACATATAACTTCATGCCACTGTCTCCTGCTTCCTTGTCCCCTTTCCATTCCATCCCTCTGTTCATCCCCCTTTCCTCTCCTCTGTTCTTCTCTCTATCTATCCTCCTTTTTTGTTTCCTGAACAATTGCACGAAATGATTACATGATTGCACTAACTTATTTCATGCTCTACATGAAAAAAAAAGAATGAGCTGGTTTCTCACAATAAAAATGTGTCATTTCATTATGGGTTAAAATCGTAGCAATGCAGCCCTAATTTTCTGTTCTCTACATCATATCTGGGCGCTCCCAGTAATAACGCATGAATTGACAACTTTCACGTTGCACATGAAAATGTTGCATCAATGAAGGCTGCCCCACCCACTCTCTCTACCCATTCTCCTTGCCCTAACAAATCTGCTTAGCAGTCTGTAAGCTGACAAATAAAACTGGCCAGTGAAGTGTGAGGTGTTAAAGCACACAAGCATTGTATAGAAAGGGGGGGGGGGGGGCATTTCTATCGCAAAGTGACAAAATGCTTTGCTCTTGCATGAGCAAAAGGAGTAATTATTGGTATCGGTTCTGTACACAATGGCTTCATTTTGACAGTTTAAAATAGCGCCATGGAAATTAACACACTGGTGGCATAACCACTCCAAATTCCCCTGTTCATTCCCCACCTCACACCAAATACCCGACCCCTCTCAGCCCCGTTAGTTGAAGGTATTTTGTTTGTAACGTTGTGCAAAAATAAACGCTAAAAGCATGACAGACACAGACTGTTCCCTAAACTGAACACATCATTATTCTGTTGTTACCAGAGAAGCCAAGTCTAATAAGCTTTGTGGAGCACAGCCCATGGAAACAACAGCAATGCTGAAACAAGGCAGCAGTAAACATGACATCCACCACAAAAGATATATATATGCTCACCTGGGCCAACTAGTTACAAATCTATTTCACAAGATGCATCCCTCATCCAACTTTTGTCCAAATCATGACAGGGGTGCCTGAGATCCTATGAATGCTTGTTGGTCAATAGTGGTCTTTTTGTTTTAAATAACAATCTGAGAAATATAGCTCTGTGTGATCTTTGTCTATTGATGCGGGAAACAATTAATTTACATGGGCTATTCCGTGCCACATGAGCTGATTTTCTCCCAAATATTCTAAATAGTGGAAAAGACATCATGGTGGGTCTTATGTTATGTTAAATGGCAACAGGTCCGTAACTTGATTGTGTATAAAAGGAGCATCGCAGAGTGGATGAGTCTTTCAGAAGTTAAGATGGGGAGGGGTTCACCACTCTGTGAAAGACTGCAAGGGCAAATAGTGCAATCATTTAAGAATAACGTTTCTCAACGTAAAATTGCAAAGAGTTTGGGGATCTCATCTATGGTACATAATATAATAAAAAGGTTCAGAGAATCCGGAGAAATCTCTGTACGCAAAGGACAAGGCCGAAAACCATTATTGGATGACTGTGATCTTCGGGCCCTCAGGGAGCACTGCATTATAAACAGACATGATTCTGTAGTGGAAATCACTGCATTGGCTCAGGAACACTTCCGAAAACCATTGTCTGTGAATACAGTACGTCACTGCACCCAGAAATGCAGTTTGAAACTCTTCCATGCAAAGAAGAAACCAGACATAAACAAGATCCAGAACCGCCGCTGCATTCTCTGGGCCCGCTCTCATTTAAGACGGTCTGAGACGAAGTGGGAAACTTTCCTGTGGTCTGACAAATCAAAAGAATGGGAATATATTTCACTTTCAAAACTGCAGCCATTGGTCTCTTCAGTTCCCAAACGCTTACAGTATTGTTAAAAGAATAGGTGATTCAACACATTGGTAAACATGCCCCTATCCCAACTGTTTTAAAACCTGTTGCTGGCATCAAATTCAAAACAGACATGTATTTTTCCAAAAACATTTCTCTTTTTAATATATTCAAATAAATATAGGGATAAATTATTTGCACATCATTGCATTCTGTTTTACTTTGCATTTTATGCAGCGTCCCAACTTTTTTGGAAATGGGGTTGTAACATAATGACTAACATCAGCTACACGAGCTAGATATTTATTCTCACAGTATCTTTCCTTGGTGTTGATACAATCACATCTAAATGAACTACTGGTAATGGCATATGGCATGCCAACAGAAAAGTAATCACTGGACAGTATTTGCATTCTCTCCAGTAATACGTCAACAACCAAAACAATTACAATGAAACTTTTCAGTGCGATATGTCACGTGTGAATGAAAGACACATTTTTGCATTAACACATCGTGACTGTGTAGTAATAACAAGAAATGTATTACTGAATGAACACAACATCGTTATTCAAATTACTTCAGTGCATGCTCACGGTTTTGGCATCTACCTCAATGCTTTTAACTGGCTTGATCAACGCTAGCATCAGCTACTGGTGGTGATGGTAGATCCACAGGAGTGTGGATCTAAAACCACCATTCAGTTGACAGACAACATGGTGGTAGACCATAAATCATCCAAGGTGACGGTAGGACAGCCTACATGGATGCAATTGGAGACAGGTTACGTGGAGGAGATCAGAGAAAGCTAACATGGCTGAGTTCAGGGACAGCCTACATGGCTGAGTTCAGGGACAGCCTACATGGATGAGATCAGAGACAGCCAACATGGATGAGATCAGAGACAGCCTACATGGTTGAGATCATGGACAGCCTACATGGATGAGATCAGAGACTGCCTACATGGATGAGAGCAGTATTGTATCAGGACAACAATCTCTTCCTGAACATCAGGAAGTCCAGGCAGCTGATCATGGACTAGAGGCCAGGGGTGTAGGTTTGTGTTGCATATCACAGGATATTTGTCAGAAAGGTCAGTTTTATCTATTCTACTGCACAACTGACAGAAATATAAGAATGCTGATATCCTCTAAGATATAATTTCCCCTCCAGAACCCCTCTAATGAATGAGGAGGACAGATTGCTTCTGTTGATCAATGGTCAGTCTGGGAGAGTGTGACTGATGTGAGTAACAGGCATCTTCCAATTCTCTACTGTTTTGACAGACTGTCGTGCGTTCACCTGCCCATAAAAAGTTACTCTGGCTGCCAGGTTCCAACAAAAACATCTGTCCGCTGTCATTTAATCAGTTATTGGCCTTTTAATCAAGATTGTAATAATCATATTAGGCAGTTTAAATTGCCCATGTTGTTGAACTGGAGTGTTGCCACTGCTAATATTTCCAATAAATCTCAGAGGATTTTTGTCAGACCATACAGAAATAGACAATGGCTAACACTATACAATGCTTGCTCTATAGGTCCTGACTCCTGACCCCCCAATTCTGAAACATCAAGGATAGAACATATAGTAAAACACAAAACCACACCGCCGACATCATTTCCAGTATGCATTGCCCCTTAAAGATATCTGTAGAGGTACTCTCCATGACTTTCTTTGTTAATAACAGAGACATGGTTATACAACTTTTTCATTTTCAATCATTTGTCTTTCATGTGAGTTCCTGGACAAATGTTATAAATCTTAAACTTTTATTGCAGTACATATTTCATAATGCCTTATTTGAAAGTCTTGCTTTGCATAGTACATTGGAAATAGAAATGTATGGTTGAAAAATTCTTATAACTTTCCCAATCTTCCCTGAATTCCAATACAAGTCACAGAATGTATTGGAATTTCTGGGGAAAACTGAGATCTTTACCAGACTTGTGGAATCCTACCAGCAAGGTACTTGCCTGCAAAGGGATAGGTATAAATTTAGTTTTGACAGCAAGATGCATTTTTTATTTAATTGGGACAATCATTTCAGAAGTGTGTGCAAAGATTTTTTTACTAAATTATTGTATTACTTTACAAAAATGTATGTGCTTGATCTTTTTGTAAATAAAATAAATGAATCATGTAAACAAAGGATAATAAAAACAATAGCAAAATATAAACATGCAGCAAAGCATGCTTTGAAAATGTTCATGACAAAGCATGCTTGGTTTGAGTTGGATACAGCAAATTTAACTAACCTAACTGGATATGTTAGTCAATTCTGATTTTAAAGTTCAATCTGCCCATTTGACCTTTTTTAAGCAATTGCAGAGCGACAAGAAAATTATATTTTGAGCTACTGAGACATTTCAGAAGTGTTGCCTTTTGACAGATTCACGGACACACACAAACAAAGTGTGACGACTGCGCCCTCTGCTGCCTCTCCTACCCCTGCAGCAGGCAGGCTCCAGCGGTCGACGTCACCGGTCTTCTAACACCACCGCCCATCTCATTCATTCATTTCACCTGTTGTCTCGTGGAGTGGGAGGGGTACGGCCCAGAGGAGCGGAGCTGGGTCCCGGGGGAAGGACGTCCTGTCTCCCACCCTCCTGCGCAACTTCCGTCGCCCGGATCGCCCTGCTCCGCTCTTCATTTCCACTTGAGCCTGACACAAAGACACAAACATCCAATCTGTACACAAATCAAAAACCTGGCTAAGGATCACAGTGTTACTGTTTTGGTGACAGAGAGAACATATGGGCTTGTTCTGACAGTCTGATCAACACACAGAAACATGAGTGTTTTAAAGGCATCTTAAATGTGAAAGAATAATTCACAGTTAGGCTTTTGCACAGCACTCAGCTGGGTGGTGCACAATGACCAATCAGCTATGAGGTGGAGAGGAATCAAGAGTATCATTAATTGACCATGAAGGGAATTTGACCAGGTTGGGAATTAACCCAGGACTCTTGGGTAATCACCATTACTCTGGCCATAATTGCCACGGGACTTTGAGTGACCACAGAGTCAGGACACATGTTTAACATTCCATCTGAAACACAGCACCCTACGAAGGGCAAAATAAAATATATCTCACTGCTTTCACACATGACAGCAGCTGGAAAAACCCTAGCCACTCTCACACTCAATTCATCCATTCAAATTCAATCCTCACACTCCTGATTGCTAGTTTCCATTGATCACCCTCTTCTCCTTTTTGTCAGTTTGCATTGCTTCGCTCTCTCGTTCTTCTCTCTCCCTCTCTCTCTCCCTGTTTTGCATGCTTCTTTCAAAGCTTTGCTGCCTTGCCTCTGCATAAGTAAACCGTTCTCGACTCCATAAGTTCATGCAAACCGTATGATAATGACTCTGAATGCCAGATATAGACTTTTAACATTTGAAATGATTTCATAATTTCTAACTAATGCGTAACTAATAGATTTTCCTCACTCTCGCCTTTTCTCTCTCTCTCTTCGCCTTCCCCTCCATTCGTTGCTCTCTCCGGCTCTTCATGAGGCTCTTAGACTCCTAATGGATTGCGTTATAGGCCTTTTTCCTGCAGTTTGTTAGGGAGATGTGACAAAAATATGGTGAAGAAGAGGGAGGACAAAATCCCATCCGCTTCACCAAAGGAAGTTTTAATTGGAACCCTGGGGAGAGGAGCGATCGTCACGTTTTCTAATGTTTCCTTTTCTGGCTTTTGTGGAGGTAGAGAGATTCTTCATGGCGCTGGGGTATACTCACAGGGGACGAGGAGAGTGCATATGTTGACAAAAATGCGAAAGGCTCTTGGTTGTAGCGACTGAATGTTTAACACTGAGGTTGTTTGTATTTTTATGATTCAGCTTTTGGAGTGAAGGATGTGGTTTCGGCGGAATGAGAGTACTTTTTTCAGTGGTTTGGAAGTCCTCATAGTGAGCTGGGTTACGATGTATGCTGTCCTGTACTACTGTCTTTCAGCATTACATCAACTTGTGTCTCAGTTAGCAACACTTTAATGACAGTGGATTTGGACCAGAGTTGCTCTAGTGAAATGACCTGTATAGTAAAATCAAGCAAACCTGAAAGATGTTTGACTTCTAAAAGTATATGCCCACCATAGATGACCTGGTAAAACATATACTATACTATATAAACCATTTTAAACACAACACCAATTTCACTTAGCCGTTTCTCTCTCTACCCCACCTCTCCTGCTGTCACGTCTAAAACAGTCCCCTCGCTCCATCCCTTGCTTCCTCCGCTTTCCTTTAGTTCCCATTCGGATTATCTCTCTGTGTTTTCATGGCCGTATTGAGTTTCTGTCTACTCACCCTGCGGACCGCCAGCGATACTGAGGCTTGAACTCGGAGGAAACGTCCATCAAAGCCAGGCGAAGGGCGGGAAAGTAGCAACACAACAATGGAGGAGGACAAAGAGTCACCTTGTGACGTGTCACCTACTGTCGCTGACCATAATTGCCTTGTCTTGTCTTTTAGTTTCAATAAAACCCTTTGAAATCCCCCGGTAAATCATTCCATTTAAGCGGGTGTGTGACAAGGCCACACATGTCCCGTTAACGCAAAGATTAAATCTAGACATTGAATAACGTGCACTTTTATTTTGTGTATTAACCTGAAAACAACCCACAAGCCCATCATTTTATGCACTTGTGGAGATCTGAGAGGTGCTCTTGCCATGTTCCTACCCCTTTCAAAGCCTCTCCTGTCTTGGAGGGGTGCAGCTCAGGAGTCGATGGGAATTGGTCTGTAGTGTGTCGAAGTTTATGGCCTGGAAATTTGTAACACAAAGAATAGCTGTGTCATTCCTTGCAATGCAATCGGGGCAGTGCTGTGGCTTGTTTACTGAGAAGTATGATGCATAAAAGTAGCCTTTTTTACATTGATTACCCAATACCATTTCAGCTCTCTGACCGCTCAGTAAACAGTAAACCCAACAACATTGTAGCAATATTAGGATCCACCCGGGCTATTTGAATTTTTCGGAGATAGCCTTGTAAGATACAAAGACAAGTATACAACCATTCACCAGGGTATATTTCTATAATCAATCTGATTATCTGTCATGGAGATGAGGTAAGCTAAAAAGACTATCTTGGTTGGTTTTAAAGACATTAAATCACTACTAGTAGGGGATGACTGTAACAGGGATCAATGGACCCATTAGGGGTCAGGTCAGACTTTAGATAGTAGACAATGCATTACCATTTTGAATGCAAACCAATGAGATCTATAGATGTGTTTATGCCTTTGCAAAAGGGTAATGTGTGATATCTGTCTCTTACTCTTTCATTTCCTCTCTTCTCCTTCAGCCAGTTCTCCATCCTTGCCTTTCATTCCATTGCAGCCTATAAAAAACAAATGGAAAAGAGGTGTTTATCCTCAAGTCTTTTAACTTTTAAAGTGCAAGACTGGCGCACTGAGACCGGAGATATCCCCCATCCACCCCTCTCTTTACCAACTCCCCCCTCTACCCCTCTCTTTACCAACTCCCCCCCTCTACCCCTCTCTTTACCAACTCCCCCCCTCTACCCATCTCTTTACCAACTCCCCCCCTCTACCCCCTTCTTTACCAACTCCCCCCCTCTACCCCTCTCTTTACCAACTCCCCCCCTCTACCCCTCTCTTTACCAACTCCCCCCTCTACCCATCTCTTTACCAACTCCCCCCCTCTACCCATCTCTTTACCAACTCCCCCCCTCTACCCCCCTTCTTTACCAACTCCCCCCCTCTACCCCTCTCTTTACCAACTCCCCCCCTCTACCCCTCTCTTTACCAACCCCCCCCCCCACCCCTCTCTTTACCAACTCCCCCCCTCTACCCCTCTCTTTACCAACTCCCCCCTCTACCCATCTCTTTACCAACTCCCCCCCTCTACCCATCTCTTTACCAACTCCCCCCCTCTACCCCCCTTCTTTACCAACTCCCCCCCTCTACCCCTCTCTTTACCAACTCCCCCCCTCTACCCCTCTCTTTACCACCCCCCCCCCCCCTCTACCCCCCTCTACCCCTCTCTTTACCAACTCCCCCCCTCCAACCCTCTCTTTACCAACTCCCCCCCTCTACCCCTCTCTTTACCAACTCCCCCCCTCTACCCCTCTCTTTACCAACTCCCTCCCTCTCATTCTGCCTCTCCTTCCTTCCCCTCTCCCTGTATGTTTTTACATCCTCTGTTGAATTATAGATGGTTAGTGGAGCTGGGTGTGCAGATATTGAGGACAAGGTGGAAGGCGGAGTGGGGGAGTTAGGGTACGTACTGGAGAGGAAAGATATTGGGAGGGATACAGATGGAGGACAAAAGGGGGAGGGGAAGATGCTATAAGGGGTATAGAAAGCGGGTAGAGGGAGGACAGTGAGGGCGGAGGGGGTGCGGATGTGGGGAGCCTAATGTGTGTCTGATGAATGATTCATGCCCTAGTATAACCCAGGTCAGTTCAGATTCCTGCTGAATCTCTAAATCACAAAAGAGAGAGGGAGAGGGGGAGAGAGGGAGAGGGGGAGAGAGGGAGAGAGGGAGAGGGGGAGAGAGGGAGAGAGGGAGAGGGGGAGAAGGTTTAGTGTCACAGAGAGTCGCGGATCAGCGACCTCTGTCTCCTATATTTATGTACCTTGGGAAGATGATTAGATGACTCGATGAAATGACAGTAGCTCTGTTCTGTTTCCTCAACAAAGTCTGTATGTCTGCTCAGGTCTGTGCACGGAGGAGGCGTTCGTGCGTGGGCGACGTGTTCGTGCGTGGGCGACGCGTTCGTGCGAGGGCGACGTGTTCGTGTGGACAAGGTGCTTATGTTTCACAAAACATTTCTCTATGTAATCCTGTGTGTTCACACGTCACTGCATGACCGTAAGTATGCATCTTAAATTCAATATGAAGTGTGCTACTTTTGACCGAATCCCTGTGGTCAATGGTCAGCAGAAGTGCACAGGTTACTAGCGTGCCGCGGGGGACACATGCTACATGTTTATGCACCAGAGCTGGGCTGTGTAGTCGTGTCACCACTGTGTCACCCCTGGCCATAAAGCAACGATCATGACACCACAGATGAATACGTTAGTCGGTCCATGATGGAGAGAGGCAGCATGACTGCTCCATATTAAATCAGGTAGAAGACTTTTCCACCCCTGTCGCATTCATCAACCCACACCAGGGATATATAGGGGCTTTTCTATCAGCCAGAACAACACCTTTGCATCAATTGGGTTTTTCACATATTACTTTTTCATTTTCCTCGTATTCCCACAGAAGAGAGTCAGAGTGAGTGGGATGTGATTTCCAATAAGGCATTTCACTGTGTTTCAGCGAGTGCAAAAGCAGGTAGGTTAGTTCATCTTTGGCTCACATTATTAGTATTGATGCAGGGACTGTATGACAACAATGTTTGTGATCAAATGATAAATTTTTTGCTAAGATGTTTGCAAAGGCTAACATATTGGATTGCATGTTTCAGCAGCCTTTCTGCGGTCTTTTAGATAAGGTACATGGATACATTGATGGTAAACCCCATAAGGTGCCATCACGGAAACATGTTGGAATATGAATGTATATTGTTAAAAGAAAAAGAAACCCTCTCCCACAGAGAACGAACGGAGAGAAGAACCTGACTTATCTCAATACGGGGGAATTCATTTACATTAAATGTAAATGAAGAGAAATACTTTCAGCACCGGAATGTGCAACTTCTGCGTGATCAACGGGTTTGCGGAGAGTTTGTGTCCAACCACGTGTGTGTGTGTGTGTGTATACGCAAGCATGCATACATCTCTCTGTGTGTGTGCATGTTTAAGTGTTTGTGTGTTGCATGCATCTACGAGAGCATATTTGCGTCGTTTCCTGCTTCCTCACATGCCTGCTTCCTGCTTCCTCACATGCCTGCTTCCTGCTTCCTCACATGCCTGCTTCCTGCTTCCTCACATGCCTGCTTCCTGCTTCCTCACATGCCTGCTTCCTGCTTCCTCACATGCCTGCTTCCTGCTTCCTCACATGCCTGCTTCCTCCCATGCCTGCTTCCTGCTTCCTCACATGCCTGCTTCTGTGGCTGTAGCTGTGTGCACGCAAGGCGTGAAAGAGTGGAAAAAGAGTAGACGTACATGACATTTACATAATTCCATTGTAGAGCTGTCAGTTGGGATTATTGAGCTGGCTCTTAACATAGCCCAGAGCCGTGCATCTTTTCTTACATTACTCATTCTTTGTGTCCATTTCTTTTTTACCTCGCTAATTTCCAAATGGTGAGAACAACACAATGGAAGAAGCATGCTCACGTTACTTCACTGTTAGGCAGAAAGAGATGGAGAGAGAGAGATGGAGTGGGGGAGAGAGAGAGAGGCAACACAGGTGATAGAGAGAGAGAGGCAACACAGGTGATAGAGAGAGAGAGGAATTCAACAATGGTGTAGTGACCTGCCAGTTGCACTTTGTACCACTGACTAACAAGGAGATATAGAGTTTAGAGAGCCTAATGAAGACTCTGGAGTCAGCGCGCCTTCATGCTATGCCTCATTGACATCCCCTTTGAACATTCAATGCCTCTCTGCTCAACCAAATGCAGTATTTCAAAAATGCTATTTTCTCCGTGGGTACGTGTCCTTAAGGCACCGAGAGCTGTAGAATTTTCTCTCCCGTCAGGTTTGTCCTTTAGTTCAGGTTAGGGGTACAAGGTAGTGGCGGCGTTCCGTTTTTCATTCCAAAATATTAATTGCGGGCCTTCACCTGGTAGTTTACTTTACGCACCCCATCCTGTTTCGCTGAGCAGCTGAAACATGTTCATGTGGGTAGGTGTGAATGGTGTGTAAGCACACATTCCTAAACAATGTTCTTCAATTAAAATAGGCCAATATTAATTTTTTGCCAGTGCACGCTGAGTGTTTGTACATGTAGTTATACACATGGGACCCCAATCATATCTGGTGCACTTTGAAATACTGAAATATGTTTGCTTTCCATTTCAGAAATGTATGAAGAAAATGCTTTTGAAGAATAACCATGAAGCCAAAAATATGCTATATGTCTCTGTGTGAGTTGGCTGTTAGTGAGCATAGCGAGTGTGTGTGTGTGTGTGTCTATGTGTGTCTAGGTTTCTGTTTGATACTTTATCATGTCTTCTGTAGATTAGATTTTCCACTTTTGACTAAATACATACAAGCATGCACAAACACACACACACACACATCATCTAATATCTAAAGGCAACATATTTTAAACATCAGAAGAGATTTGATGCAGAATTTGTTTTTTTGGTAACAAAATGCAACCCCTTTGGGTATAACAGCTAAGCATGCTTACAAATTATACATATATACGCATATAGTTTGTTAATTATTTATTATCAATTAATTAACCATTACTCACACATATGTATATATCAGTGACCTAGCACTTATTAGTCAACTAATAAAGCATTGAGTATGATTATTTGAGAAATTATTTGTAAAATAATTCATAAGGGTGATTAAGTTAGGTAATTAAAAAACATTTACCAGTTTTTTTTTGTGTGGCCTCATCTTAAGTGTTGGCTAAGTGTGGGTATTATAGTATTTTTGCGTGGCCTCATCTTAAGTGTTGGCTAAGTGTGGGTATTGTAGTATTTTTGTGTGGCCTCATCTTAAGTGTTGGCTAAGTGTGGGTATTGTAGTATTTTTGTGTGGCCTCATCTTAAGTGTTGGCTAAGTGTGGGTATTGTAGTATTTTTGTGTGGCCTCATCTTAAGTGTTGGCTAAGTGTGGCTATTGTAGTATTTTTGTGTGGCCTCATCTTAAGTGTTGGCTAAGTGTGGGTATTGTAGTATTTTTGTGTGGCCTCATCTTAAGTGTTGGCTAAGTGTGGGTATTGTAGTATTTTTGTGTGGCCTCATCTTAAGTGTTGGCTAAGTGTGGGTATTGTAGTATTTTTGTGTGGCCTCATCTTAAGTGTTGGCTAAGTGTGGGTATTATAGTATTTTTGCGTGGCCTCATCTTAAGTGTTGGCTAAGTGTGGGTATTGTAGTATTTTTGTGTGGCCTCATCTTAAGTGTTGGCTAAGTGTGGGTATTGTAGTATTTTTGTGTGGCCTCATCTTAAGTGTTGGCTAAGTGTGGGTATTGTAGTATTTTTGTGTGGCCTCATCTTAAGTGTTGGCTAAGTGTGGGTATTGTAGTATTTTTGTGTGGCCTCATCTTAAGTGTTGGCTAAGTGTGGGAGTGGAGGAAAAAAGGTCAAAAAGATCAAATGAGACTGTAGATTTGACAATGACTTTGGATAATCCTGGGAGGTCAGTGACAAATACCCCCCAAAATGAACAACTGTTGCTCCCCATTAATTAATGACAATAGCATCAGTACCTCTTGTTTTTCTATGCACTTAATCTGTCCACGAGAGCATGAGTGCAGTCCATTGACTACTTACAAGGCAAGGAAACCCACAGGTAATACTGTACATTAGCATTAGAAGAGTTACTACCATTGTCTTGATTTTAACTGTCCATGTCATGTACATATTTAATTTGCCGTCCCCTGATTTCAATGTCAGGATGCTATTCTGATTAGTCGTAACAATAAAACCAGCTGATCCTGTAAGATGTTCTTGAAGGTTTCTTGGTTGAATACTGAGGATGCAAGCCCGGTTAGCAGACCATTCTGGGCCACATGCAGCAATTGCGGTATCAGGCATTGCAGGCCAAGCCTCGGCCACAGTGCTATGTGGGCCAACAGTGGGCCAAGCATGAGATACATTTTTGATTTTGGCAAGACACGCCAATGTTGGCATGATCGTGGCTTGTGATAAGTTGCCAACCCTTTTTTTTATATTTTTTTTTACCAAATTTGATTCCTCTCCCATTTTCATGAACTGCAATGCATTTTTGGCCTTACTGACTTAGTGCAAGCAACTCTGTATGTTATTATACCAATAGTTGAACCATATGTGTTCCCCTAGCACATACATGTTGGAGGGGAGAGCATTTTCTGGCCAAAAACCATAATTGCACTTGCATTTTCCTATAGCACAAGACAACGATTTGATTGATCGTAAGGGTTTAATTCATAACTTTGTCAAATTACAATAGTTGGGCTTAAGTTTCTGAATAACTATCAGGAAGCTTTGTAGTTAGCTTGATTGTACTACATATTTGCATTCAGAACTGACCAAACAAATTCTCACTCAGATGCCATATTAACATTGTTAGGCAGATGTTTTTCATTGAGCTTGCAGGTGGCTTACCTACCACAAGAGTTACTAGAATATAATGAGACGATAAGGCAATCATGTCCATTGTATTTATGTGTATGATGTGTAAGATAAATCGCGTGATTAATTACATTTCTGCTATTTATCTTTCTATTTTGTTACATGGGTACATTTGTTTTTATTTAGCCTCATGAAATTATTTTTGGTGCATCCAAAATGGCTGCGGGCCGGTGGTCTACAAACAAATATAACAATATTTTTGCAAATATCATGGAACACTGTGAAGAAAATAAATTCGAAGTGAAGGCAAGATGGCTCCACTAGGTCATTACAGGATCAGAATGTCCCTGTGAAATGGATGACAGTGCAAGGAGAAAGGAGCCTAAAACCACACCAATGGCAACATTTAAGAACAAACTGGGCACTTTGCGTAATTACAACCATTGTGCATATATGAAAGCCATTTCCCACAAAAAAATGTTTGCAAGCAAACAGATTTGATCAGTTATGGTCTGATCAGGCCAAGGAATACATCTTTGGCTCTTTTTCAGAAGATATGTTTGGCTCACAGCTCATCACGCAAATAACACGGTACCTGCTTTCAATTATGTTGGTGGCACCATCATCCTGTGGGGCTGCTTCTTTTCAGTTTGGACAGGGCACTAATCAGGGTAGAGATTTCTACCTGCACTTAGGTAAAGTTCAAGAATTTCACCTTTCAACAAAAATTATCTGAAACCCACAGCTGAATCAACTAATGAATTGCTGCAAAAAAAGAAGATCAAAGTCCTGGATTGGCTCAGTCAGAGCTTGGACCTCAGTCCTATAGAAAATATGTGCAATGACATGATGAGTTTCTTTATCTTTGATTAAAAAAAAATATATATTATGAAAAAATTAACATGTTTTAGGTGTTGTTACAAAAGTACACCTTATCCCAGCTGTGTATTTCGTCTAGTGGTTGAATGTGATCTCGATATGAGCTTTTAGAAAAAAATCATAGTAACTCCATTCAAAAGAATAAATCAATATTTCTTAATCCCCCAAATAATCACCAGTGAAACCAGCAAAGTTTTAGCCCTCAGTAGTTTATAAAATGCATACAAATGTTCAGTCATGTAAAAAAAAGTAAGAAAACTGTTGTAAAGGTGTGCTTTTATTTACTCTTTACTATCTGAGCTAAATTCCAACCACATTCATGTACATACCTTTTCACATGACTGTATGTACTGTATAAATTACTTTTCTTGTAAAATAAAACTTTAGCCTACATATAATCTGTACCTGTTATGTGATTATTTTTTTAATTTATTTTTTTAAAGTGCCAAATTCAAGGAATAGCATTTACCTGTAAAGTCAATCAGGATTAATCAGACTCATACACAATCTATTCGAGGGCCGAGAGATCTCAATTGGTGATGAGACAAAGAGATGGGGAGTGATAGCAAGAGATAAATAGAGAGTGAGCTGTGATTGGCAGACGATGGGTGGTGTATTTTGACCAAAGTGTCCTTTCCAAGCCTAGAGGTAATGGAAACTTGCTATGATCATTAATGGAATGAGGCCACACACCACTTCCCACACATACTTCAATAACCTCAGTTGCTCAGACGACACAGCGGGCCAACATATTCCTGAACACTGTTATTCAGCAACAGGCTTTCTAATTTATGCGTTCATATCTGGTTATCTATTTATTGCTTTTCCAATCTCTGCTAATACAGCATTGCTGAGACGGAATGTAACTGAATGTGTGATGATCACGGACCTCATATGACAGTGTTACTGTGGAGACTGGCTTTCACAGATGGTGGGTAGGGAGAATCGGTTACCGTGGATACGGATCAGGACAGAACCTTTGCACCTACTAGAAAGGTGTTAAATTGTATAATGTCTGTTGGGTCTGGACAATTTTGGGTTCTGACTTTGAGTTTGCTTAAATGTAGTATGTGTGCTGGCTTAACTTACAGCTTTGTGTGTGCTTGTATGTTTGTCTCATGCATAGTCACACCTTTATTCATTTGGTAGGGTTATGTGGCAAGATCAAAAGATTTCCTTTTCTCATCAATTACCTTATAACACATAGCTCAATTGCTTCGATATTATGGAACAGGTTCAGGGAACCAGCTAATCGTGTGTGTGTGTGTGTGTGTGTGTGTGTGTGTGTGTGAGAGAGAGAGAGCGAAACAGAGTTGTCTCCTATGTATAGAAAATAATTTGAACTGCATATTGTCTTCCTTTATACCTTTTCCCTCTCCAGGTCTCTGCTACAACTTCTTTGTTGAGGTCTCTGCTACAGCTCTCACCCGGTCTCTGGCCACCCTGTTTAAACTGTGGCATGGTGTCGTTGCACACATAGGCACGGATGGCTACACAGACAGTCCCACAGACAGGTGTGTGTGTGTGTGCATGCTTTGATGTAATCACCTACCTGTGCCTCTTTTAGGCCTCTTGAGGTGTTTGATCGCCTGTTGTGTTTAAAGAGTGACATGGAGTTTGGGAGAATAGGGAAGAAGAAGGACAGGCCCGGTGATATAATGCAAACACAATCAACATACCCCACAGTCCCTCTGACACACTCTGACAGACATACACCAGTGCACACATACAGGCCAATGTGCTCACGCACCAGCAAAGCAAATCTGTGACTGGCATTTGATTCAGTTTTCAATAAGGGTCTGCTTTAAATGCAATCGGGTTCGGATTACGTTGAGAAAGTGTGGTGAAATAACATAGAAACATGCTGACTAATCTGATGGAGGGGCCACTGCCTCTAGCCTTTTGACAGACCCAAGACAAATCAGGTGTGCATTGCACATGTAATATTTGGACCGTATGTATACATTAGAAAACTCTGACATGCTGAAATACATTTGAAATCGCATATCCCCGTTTTTTTTAACCCTTAACAAAACGTTTAGACTGTGTTTTTTTTAAACTGCCCTAGTCTTTTAAACGTTGTGAAAGACTATCCTGTTCTACATAATATATCCTATATCATTACCCCATAGCCTTTGCTACATAAATTACTTCATCCATGTGGATTTGACTTTGGAAAAAATATTTGCTCAGAAACAAGCTAAGGCCTTCACATAGGGCTGCGTTTGGCGGCTCCACCACTATAACTATTCCTCCTAGTCTCATCCTTTATCTGATTTCTCTCTATTTCCCCTTCGTTTCTTTCTCTTTTATTTCTGTTTCTCATCCTCTGTTTCAATCTTTCTTGCTGGCTTTCTTTCTATCTATCATTCTCATCATTAATTCATCTGATTCATGGAGAAATAGCGGAAGACAGTTCAACCATAACAAATCATCTAAAAAAACCTCCTCAGTGCACATTCTCTAGAGTATGAGGATATAGAGACAGAAAATACTCATACAACTTTTTTGAGTTTGATGTGAATCATAGCTTACATTTCTTTTATCAGAGCACTGTGAGATGTGATGCATCCTTTCATATGTTACTGTATATGAGATTTTAGGAATATATGAAAAGAGGTTGAAAGGAGATTTTGAATGTTTCATTCTTAAACTGGCAGTTTTGGTGTACTTTGAAATAAAAATTGTGGAAGCTTGAATCAGTGTTTGAGAAATGATCTCTACTATCTGTATTCATTAGCCTGGCAATCAAATCCTGAAGTAAATATGAAAAAAATTAAACACTAGGTTATGTCTACTATTTTCTGTTCACCCAAAGGAGGAATTTCCTGGGGATAAAAGTGTGTTGTTGCTTCCTTAAATTTCAGTGTAAGGTATATTAATCCGCTTGTACAATGGCTCTCAAAAGTAATCATCCCCATAGAGCTTTCCACATTTTCGTTACAACATGAAATCAAAATGGGTTTAATAACTCACTTTTGCCAGTGATCAGTGCAAAATCAGATCTGTAAATTGTTCAAAATGTATTACAAATATGATACAGAAAACGTTAGTAAATTTGGATAAGCTTTGCTTTACAATTTTCTCAAATTTCGTAACGGGGAATTGCATGTGGACCTTTAGTGAACAGGAATTTTCAACTCGTTACAGATGTTCTCAATTGGATAGAGGTCCAGGCTTTGACTGAGCCACTCCAGGACTTTCACCATGCTTCACGGTGGGGATGGTGATCTTAGGATAATGTGTTGTTAGGCTTGCGCCAAACATAACGCTTTTGAGATCAAAAACTCTATTTTGGTCTCTTCAGACCATATCATCTTCTTCTGGTTGGTCTCAGAGTCTCCCATATGCCTTCAGGAAAACTCGAGCTGGGATTTGATGCAAGTCTTTTCCAACAATGCCATTATTTTGCCACTCTCCCATAAAGGACACTTTTGTGAAGTATCCAGCCAATTGTTGCAGGATGCACAGTGTCTCCGAGCTCAGCCGTGGAACAATGTAATACCAAGAGTTGCCGTACCGTTCTTGGTAGCCTCCCCGAGTAGTGCCCTTCTCGCATGGATATTCCGTTTTTAAGAGGGCTTGTGAAACATGCACAAGTAGACTCCATTCAACTAACTGCATGACTTCTGAAGAACATTGGTTGTCCTACAACTCATTCAGGTGTGTCATAGCAAAGGGGTGAATACTTATGCAATACGTAAAGCAATCAACAATTTCTTATTACATTTTTTATTAAGGTTAAGAGATCTGCTGATTCATGCGACACACATCTCGATTACTGAATCATAAAAATATCCATCGTATACAAAATAGGCCATAATGCTTGCTTCCTAAGTTAATGTTAAACACCAAACTTCTGGAAACAGCCATACTGCTAATTTGTAATACATGCTTGAATGATTATAGTGTAACTGAAGCCCAGAACTACACGGCAGGACCTGGTCAATGACCTGAAGAGAGCTGGGACCACAGTCTCAAAGAAAACCATTAGTAACACACTACGCCGTCATGGATTAAAATCATGGTCCCCCTGCTCAAGCCAGCGCATGTCCAGGCCCGTCTGAAGTTTGCCAATGACCATCTGGATGATCCAGAGGAGGAATGGGTCATGTGGTCTGATGAGACACAAATTGAGCTTTTTGGTCCAAACTCGACTCGCCGTGTTTGGAGGAAGAAGAAGAAGGAGGAGTACAACCCCAAGAACACCATCCCAACCGTGAAGCATGGAGGTGGAAACATCATTCTTTGGGGATGCTTTTCTGCAAAGGGGACAGGACAACTGCACCGTATTGAGGGGAGGATGGATGGGGCCATGTATCGCGAGATGTATTCCCTCAGTAAGAGCATTGAAGATGGGTCGTGGCTGGGTCTTCCAGCATGACAACGACCCGAAACACACAGCCAGGGCAACTAAGGAGTGGCTCCGTAAGTAGCATCTCACGGTCCTGGAGTGGTCTAGCCAGTCTCCAGACCTGAACCCGATAGAAAATCTTTGGAGGGCTGAAAGTCTGTATTGCCCAGCGACAGACCTGAAACCTGAAGGATCTGGAGAAGGTCTGTATGGAGGAGTGGGCCAAAATCCCTGCTGCAGTGTGTGCAAACCTGGTCAAGAACTACAGGAAACATATGATCTATGTAATTGCAAACAAAGGTTTCTGTACCAAATATTAAGTTCTGCTTTTCTGATGTATCAAATACTTATGTCATGCAAAAAATGCTAATTAATTACTTAGAAAACATACAATGTGATTTTCTGGATTTTTGTTTTAGATTCCGTCACTCACAGTTGAAGAGTACCTATGATAAAAATGACAGACTTCTACATGCTTTGTAAGTGGGAAAACCTGCAAAATCTCCCCACTCTATATATAAAGCTCTGGAAAAATATTAAGAGACCAATGCAAAATTATCTGTTTCTCTGGTTTTACTATTCATAGATATTTGTTTGAGTAAAATGAACAGTTTTATTCTATAAACTACTGACAACATTATTCCCAAATTCCAAATAAAAATATTGTCATTTAGAGTATTTATTAATAGAAAATAACAACTGGTCAAAATAACAAAAAAAAGACGCTTTGTTTTCAGACCACAAATAATGCGAAGAAAAGCAATTCATATAAATTTTTCAACAACAAAAAGAGTTCAGAAATCAATATTTGGTGGAATAACCCTGATTTTTAATCACAGCTTTCATGTGTCTTGGCATGCTCTCTACCAATCTGTCACATTGCTGTTGGGTGAGTTTATGCCACTCCTAGCACAGAAATTCAAGCTTTGTTTGATGGCCTGTGACCATCCATCTTCCTCATGATCAAATTCCAAAGGTTTTCAATGGGCTTCAGGTCAGGAGATTGGGCTGGCCATGACAGGGTCTTGATCTGGTGGTCCCCCATCCACACCTTGATTGACCTGGCTGTGTGGCATGGAGCATTGTCCTGCTGGATAAACCAATTCTCAGAGTTGGGGAACATTGTCACAGCAGAAGGAAGCAGGTGTTCTTCCAGGATAACCTTGTACTTGGCTTGATTCATTCGTCTTCAAAAAGACAAATCTGCCTGATTCCAGCCTTGTTGAAGCATCCCCAGATCATCACCGATCCTCCACCAGATTTCACAGTGGGTGCGAGACACTGTGGCTTCTAGGCCTCTCCATGTCTCTGTCTAACCATTTGACGACCAGGCGTTGGGCAATGCTGAAAATTTGACTCGTAAGAGAAGATTACTCCATTCCTCTACAGTCCAATCGTTATGGTGTTCTGCAAACTTCAGCCTGACTCTTCTTTGCTTCTCATTCATGAAGGGCTTTTTTTCTAGTTTGCCTGTTTTGAACCGTCCTCCCCGTACACTTCACCCCAGCTGCTGTTTGCCATTCCTTTTGTAGGTCGCTTGATGTCATCCTATAGTTGTGGAGTGACATTCGAATGAGTGGACGGTCATCTCAGTCAGTGGACAGTCGTGGGCCTCTGTCAGTCTGTAGCTTTGTTGTCCCCAATGTCTGTTGCTTGACCTTTTTCTTATGAACCGCTGTCTTTGAACTTTTCCGGATGGAAGCAACCTGACGCTCACCGTATCCCTCTGCTAGTAATGCCAGAATTGAACCCTTCTTTTCCTCACTCAAAGAAAACTCTTTTGTCATGCTGAATATTTATATTATATTCAAATTTCCATTGAGGTACTACTTGCACTGTTTTTGCCATCCAGCTGGTCATATTGAAAGAGGATAGTGATGACCACAGCAGAGGTTTTTATACTTTTACTTGTTAAATTTGATTTGGTTCAGGTAATCACCTAATCAGTACCTCATTAGGTAAAATGAGGTGTGCCTGTGTTGGAATTGAACAGACACTGGAATGGAATGGCTGCCATTCATGTAGAGATGCCGATTTCAGTGAAATTAGGAGTGGTCTCCAGAGCTGTATATATATAAACACATCACACAAGACATAAGACAATAAGACAATAAGATTTGAACAGGGTAAAGTTTGTAATTTGACTTTGTATTGTGCGTAAGCCCTGTGTGTTTACCAGTCATTCCAAAGGTACAGACGTCCCTCCTCACGCGGTTGCTGGAGAAGCAGGAGAACACTCAGGGCTTTTTCTCCAAGACGCCAGTGGAGAAGTTTTAAACAGAGTTCAATGACTGGGTGATAGGAGGGAACGGAGTACGGCTCCGCAACACTGATGTGGCTCTGCAATCTTAACGCAAATGACTGACTGAAAAGAAACAAGAGTGTTCGGGAATAAAGAAAACACTCCAAAATGTGCACCCTGTTTCCGACGACAGTCTGATCTCAAAGACCAGATGTAACATTTTGTACCGAAATATGGCACACTTAAATTAGAATGCTATGTTACATTTAGTACAAGCACGAGCAGAACTGAGCCCTATTGCATCTCCATAGATTTAGATTTCAATAGATAGTGAGTTATGCATTTTATGTTATACATTTGGTTCACATGGTCACAATTGTACCTTTTCTGAAAGCACTGCCAAGCAATAGGGCTTACATGTAATATTCTACAGGAGGAAGCCCATTTCTGTGCAATATATGATTGATGAAACTGTTCAAGTAAACACACCAGCAGCTTTCAAAATACATCAGACACAGAATTCAGAACAATACCTTTTACTAGACCTTTTGTCAAAAGCCATTTCTCTCTTTGAATGTTTTTGTCTGTAGCCTACACCAATGTTTCACCTACTTTTTAGATGAGAAGAAAATATGCACCATTTTTGTCATGTCAACCATCTATCCAATTGAAAGAATGTGTCTCATGAAGTACCACCCAGCTTGATCAAATAATTCCATATTTTGTCATCATAAACTGTAACTCGTGTATTGCATAGCCAATTACTGTATCCCCAGTAATCATCATCTGTTGCCACTGATAAGAATTAAGCATTTGGTGCATTGGTCATGATTTTAAGATCCACAGACGTCTGGACTGGAGGAAAGCTAGTCCTAAACATAGACTGTCGATAGCTCTTTCATATTTGGTCCAGCCTGGACACTGACGCAAGTCGCTATGTTGATGCTAAATAGTATTGTTTTTTTGTTATTGTCAACAGTATTCCAAAGCTTAGACCTAGCCATAAAAACCACTCAGAAATAAATATGTACACTTACCTAGCTAAGTAGTTGTTTTTAACTCTATTGCAAAACCTGAAACCACACAGAATAAATGCATTCAAAAATGTGTTGAATATTTTTGTTCATAATCTGTCGTTCATAACCATACAGCTTCGAAAAAAATTAAGAGACCACTGGACCTTTTTCTTTCCTTTCCAAAAAAGTTGAAAAGGAAGGTATTGAATGAGGAAACTTCCTTTAAATCAAAATGTAATCCTTGTAAATGAACATGGATGCATTGTTGTACTAAATATATATACAGTACTGTGCAAAATCTTAGGCACCTGAAAGTCTAGCAAAAGTAATTTATTTGGATAGTAAGTGTTCTTATTTTCAAATTTAGAGTGATGCAGGATAACACAAACATACACACACAAATTGAAAGATCTCACACACACACACACACACACACACACAGTGCATTCATACACGCCTGCACTAGCAGACACCCGCACACATGCGATCCCCTTCCGACAGTAATGACCAGGCTTTCAGTTTGGCAAGACACATTTCTATTGGCAGTCTCAACATTGTGAGTTTGACAAACACCCTGCCAGAGCCAGTTGGTTTAGAGAGTAGGGACATGGAGGAGCCGTGACTGCCCAGAAACCCAGCTCTCCTCTGGGGATGGAATCAGTTCAGTGCCCTAATGGGCTCCAGAAATCCAGGGATAACTAGCTGCATTGGCTCTCTCACGCTGACACTGCAATAAATATTCAGCCACAAAAACATATTATGACATGAAGGTCTGAGATGTCTGAGCAATATTCAGGCACTTGGGGGCAATTGCAGTTGTAATGCATTTTTATTGTGTTACACTTTTATGGGGCAACACTTACAAAAAAATAGAAGCAATTTAATTCTAAACTCAGACGGTTTAACAGAAAATTTTAATAGTTTACTTGCAAGTGATCGAAGGGTTAGAATCTTTGACATGGTTGACACAGACATGAACATGATCATCCGTTTACATTAACATAGACATGTTCCAATGCTTCAATTCATTCAAGCTAATTCTTAGTTTCTGTGAAGGCATTTCTGAACGGAGGTGCGATGGCATATTCTTGCAAAAAATAATTGCCAGGAGATAACATCGGTTTGATTGACTGCCCATTTAGTTCACAGTATAGGGTGCCTACTCTTCATAATGAATACACATTTTTGGAAGGTTGGAATTACATGAGCCAACAGCTTGAAATGACTAAGACTAAGAATATATTTAATAAAGCACCGTGTCCTTATTCTGCCTTGCAAACAAACAATGCTATGGCCTTGTAGTCCTATTGCATAAGCTGTTGAAAACCAATACTTTTAAGAAACAACTATGGATTGGTCTGAAATTGAAATGCCTACCCAATCAATGCTCAACCACATAATTTTTCCAGCACATGACGCTGACCAAATGCAGGAGCTCCTGTAGTTCCTACAACGTGAAGGCAGGTTGCTGAGGGTTAGAAACCAGCGTTGGGGGGTAATTAAGGGACATTTCTCATGTGGGGGGATTGTTCAATTAGTTGGCATTCTCATGGTTAAAAAGTTACAAAGTTGTCAACAGCAATCACATTACAACTCATCCTCATGTCCTTGCCTCAAATGTTTCGCAACAACTTTTGTGAATAAAATGTTCAATATAACTGAAAATAGTATTTGATACACTGCCGATTTTGCAGGTTTTCCTACGTACAAAGCATGTAGAAGTCTGTCATTTTTATCATAGGTACACTTCAAGTGTGAGAGACGGAATCTAAAAATTCAGAAAATCACATTGTATGATTTAAAAATAATGAATTAGAATTTTATTGCATGACATAAGTATTTGATCACCTACCAACCAGTAAGAATTCCAGCTCTCACAGACCTGTTAGTTTTTCTTTAAGAAGCCCTCCTGTTCTCCACTCATTACCTGTATTAAATGCACCTGTTTGAACTCGTTACCTGTATAAAAGACATCTGTCCACACACTCAATCAAACAGACTCCAACATCTCCACAATGGCCAAGACCAGAGAGCTGTGTAAGGACATCAGAGATAAAATTGTAGACCTGCACAAGGCTGGGATGGTGTACAAGACAATAGGCAAGCAGCTTGGTGAGAAGGCAACAACTGTTTATTAGAAAATGGAAGACGTTCAAGATGACGGTCAATCTCCCTCGGTCTGGGGCTCCATGCAAGATCTCACTTTGTGGGGCATCAATGATCATGAGGAAGGTGAGGGATCAGCCCAGAACTACACGGCAGGACCTGATCAATGACCTGAAGAGAGCTGGGACCATAGTTTCAAAGAAAACCATTAGTAACACACTACGCCGTCATGGATTAAAATCCTGCAGTGCACGCAAGGTCCCCTTGCTCAAGCCAACGCATGTCCAGGCCCATCTGAAGTTTTGAGGGGAGGATGGACGGAGGCATGTATTGCGAGATCTTTGCCAACAACCTCCTTCCCTCAGCAAGAGCATTGAAGATGGGTCTTCCAGCATGACAACGACCTGAAACACACAGCCAGGGCAACTAAGGAGTGGCTCCGTAAGATCTCAAGGTCCTGGAGTGGCCTAGCCAGTTTCCAGACCTGAACCCAATAGAACATCTTTGGAGGGAGCTGAAAGTCCATATTGCCCAGCGAAAGCCCCAAAACCTGAAGGATCTGTAGAAGGTCTGTATGGAGGAGTGGGCCAAAATCCCTGCTGCAGTGTGTGCAAACCTGGTCAAGAACTACAGGAAACGTTTGAGCTCTGTAATTCCAAACAAAGGTTTCTGTACCAAATATTAAGTTCTGCTTTCTGATGTATCAAATACTTATGCCATGCAATAAAATGCAAATTAATTACTTAAAAATCATACAATGTGATTTTCTGGATTACATTTCTTTAGATTCCGTCACTCACAGTTGAAGACTTCTACATGCTTTGTAAGTGGGAAAACCTGCAAAATTGGCAGGTTATCAAATACTTTTTCTCCCCACTGTATATATACATTTAGGATAGTCCCTATTCTGTGTTTTATTGTTCCAGATAAATTAATTGACAATACATACAAAAATATACACACACAAAAAAATAAGCAGATCACACACACACACACATACATTAGGGTTATTATCTAACAGAAGAAAATAAATACTGTTGCCAATAGAGCATTTCATGCCAGGAAATATAAAGATACTATATATATATTTGTATTTATATATGGCATATATATATATATATATATATATATATATATATATATATATATATGCAGTATATTTACACAAATATGTTGTAAACCTTTATTTCATTATGAAGAATAATATATTGTGTTACTGGATTAAATGGACATTGTTATGCATCATTGAACAACGTTGAAGTTCTGGTGTTTAAGTCTCTCAAAATATTGTGTTGATTTATTGTATGTATTGACCTGTCTTAGTCCAGGAGAACAAATATACACAACCAATGGATCAAAATGCCTTTGTTGCTCTCTACTCCCAAAGCAATAATGTCAAGTGAAGCCTTTGAAGGATGACCTGTTTTGGTCCACCTGAAGCTATTTTAAATAGAACCGGGAAAGCAGCATTGGACAATCATTCAACTGGAACATGTCTCCATAATCAGACCTGTAGATTACTGTGACATGCCAGGGGTAGCTGAGTACATTCTGTGCAATGTTGTGGAATATTCATTATGTAAACTTTCAGACAGCAATCTTTCAATTTCCTCTTACTTTCCTTCACTTATTTGTGATTTTTCAGATAAATATTTAACCTCTAGAACAAATACAATTTCAATGACACGTCAACGGTGTGAGCAGACATTAACTTAATCAGAAACTCTTAGTGTTCGGTCCATAAAGTACACCCATCCTCTACTGGGTTGCAATCCTTTGTGTCAAGAGCAGCACAAAGTCACCTGGGCATGGATTCTAGAAGGTGTCAGAAGGTATCATTGAACAAGGAAGTAGGTAAACACTGACACAGTGGCAACACAGTTGCATATATTTTAGTTAAACCTCACGTTTGTCCTCAAGGGAATGTAATGTTTGTCCCAAGACGAATTGTCCCTAGGCGAATTGTCCCACTTCTCACATTAACTCACATCTGTTTCAGGGCTATTGAAGATCAAAACGTGTCCTCAAATGCCGTTCTTGTCCTCACCAAACAGAAAAGCTTCTGTTCATTCAACCAGGATGTATTTGCCAACACATTCGCTTTGTAGGAGAGCACGTTACCTAGAAAACACGCAGGCACTTGACCTATCACAAGAAGTTACCGGGGAGCATCGAACCAAGGCTGCCCTGTCTGACTTCCATCTGTCTACCATTTGTGGCTCTAAGCCTATTTTCACAACAATGTAGAGAACTCCCGGTCACTGTCGGTATGCCACAAATAGGATCCAAACACCTGGACGCAATGACGCGGCTGTACTGTTTTGAGTTTTCCTATCCTTGCAGGAATTATTTTGTCCCGCCCAGGATAGTACAAACTGTACACATGTACACGCACACACTCTCTTTTAAACTCTCCCCCCCACACTATCTCCTCCGATCCAGGACGTCCCATAGAAGCAGTGTTTGTGTTTGCTTCGGAAGCCAACCAAATGGAGCCTGAAATGAAAAAGGGTCGCTCTGATGCATCAATATGCTGTTTGGCATTGTTAGTGCCACTCGTTTCTGCCTGGCTTTACACGGGTAGCACGCACATGGGGGTAGCTTCACCCGGCTTCGCCCAGATAGGAGCACTTCTCACCTGGCTTCACCCAGATAGGAGCACCTCTCTTATCTCCTGTTTTGTTTTTGTTTTGTCTCGTCTCATTGTGTCTAATTTCTTTTCAGTATCTGCGTAAAGAAGTATGTGAATATCTCTCACAGAGGGAGTTCTACCCTCTCGATGGTTAAGCCTTTGGACTCACTTGATCTTTCTCACTTGTTTGTCAGATAGGAAAGAGAGAAACAGACAATTGTGAGGGTGAGGAAGTGATAAAGAGGACTGGGGGAGAGAGAAACAGACAGTGCGAGAGAAAGATATGCAGATAATGAGATGTGATGCAGACTCTGAAAATGAACAAATAAACAATGTGAACTTTGAGGTCTGAAGTAACTAGTTACATGAATCGGTATGCGTAAGATTACCCCAAATGATCGTAATCCTTTCTACATTTGAAAGCACGTAAAGGCTCTCTGAGAGCCAAAAGAGTTGAGTTTACGTTTTGAGAAAGGCAAACTATATATGGATAGATGAATGCTAGTTCATGTTTGAAGATATTGGTTTGTACCTGAAAGTTACTTTTTTGTCATGTTAGGAGGCAAAGAGCCTAAGTTTAATAAGCAAATGTGGATATTATGTAGAACACCAAGCTGTGGGTTCTTGCCATTTATAGGCTACAGTATGTGTGAAAGGCTGTTTTATGTTTCAATGGCTGCATCCCAAATGTAAAAAAACTGTGCCATTTGGGATGCAGCCAAAATCATCACGACATTTCATGAAAGATCACATCATTCATGGCAGACGTCTTAAGACATCATCTTAATGAGACACATATGACATGTCAATCTCTCATCTGATGTGATATCTTACACAATCTATTCTTACTCTCTGGGAACCCCTCTGTGTGATGCGGTGGCTGAGGGGATGAGGACGTGTGAGAGAGAACGCTGCTGAAAAAAAAAAGACCAAAAGGTAGAGGAAACCAGGAGAGAGTGAGCCACAGTGTGAGCTGAGTCTTACTCATCTCCCGGCGGGCATTTGCAGATTAGGCATATCACAGTGCTGTGGGTAGGCATTAGTCATTTCCCAAAGTGCATCACTCTGAAGACCGGTGGGAAGCTCCAGAGACGATTATCGTGGCTCAAATCAAAAGTCTGAAATGAGTAACGGTCGCTAGTGTGTCCCTGGACTGCGCAGTCATTATCCAGGGAAGAATCAGATGAAAACATGGAAAGGGATAGAAAGAAAAATGACATAGGTAGATGTTGCCGATGGTAGAGTTGCCATTTTGAACGGAGACATCATATAGGTTTTGGTGGGCCGTAAAGCAAGACTTGTCACCCATACGCCTACCTTCCCCCTCCATTTTCCTTTAGACACAAGAGGTACAGGGTGAGAGAATGAGAAGGATGGAATGAAGAGACAGAGCGGGAGGAACTATAATGGTTGGAGGGACAGCTGTTCTCCCGATGGATGTCTTTGAAGAACAAGGGATGTCTGACAAGTAACTGCGTTAATTGCAGACCTAAAAGAATTCAAGGGAACAAGACTGAGAATACATCCCGCATGGCTTCCTATACCTTTTTCCGCCCACTACCTGTTACCACAGCTCATAGAGTGAAAGTAGTGCCCTACACAGGGCCGCGGGTGCCGTTTAGGACTAAAACACGAGAGCAAAGATGACTGCTTCTCTTGTCTTTGTGAGGCTCAGCTTAATGAAGGGATCCCAGAAGATAGGAGTGACTTCAGCTTCAATACGGATTTTCCACAGCCTCAGCCATCGATGCTATAACCGCAGCCAGGCAAGGGACCTCATGCACATTAGTATGGTGTAAATGAACAGTGAGAACAAACGACAGACAACCAAAGCTACCGTCAAACATAAAACATTTATTATAGACACACGGTAAAGGGGTTAGGGAAAAGGGGCTGAGCTGGACCCAAGAAATTAAATAATATAGTCCAAACACCCCTAAACTGAACTACACGGCAGGACCTGGTCAATGACCTGGAGAGAGCTGGGACCACAGTCAAAGAAAACCATTAGTAACACACTACGCCGTCATGGATTCAAATTCTGCAGCACACGCTGTAAAAATACAGTGGTTGGGCCGCTCAGTTCGAACTTGTGTTTTTAGACAATGTTTTACTACATGTTGTGTATGCCCAAGGGCGACATGCTATAAAAAACATTTTCCCAGGGACACAGGGACAAACAAAACACACAACAAGGACTAAACAGCAAAGAGCAAACAATTGACCAGACAACACCAAACAAAACACCACAGCAATACATACTCACATGAAACAGGACAAAGTAAGATGTATGTGCTAAACTAAGCAATGTATGAATGAACAAATTGTCTGTCTATTGAAAAGGATATGTAGCTCAAGAGTGTCTATGTAAAGCAAAAGAGTCTCTCTGGGCAAACCAACTGACTGGGTTTTTAAACCAGGGATGTGTGATGCGATTGGGTAATGGAAAAAGGAACAGGTGGTGCAATTAGGAGGGGTGTCCACTGATTGGTCCACCTCAGCAGTCAGGCAATGCACTCATGACTGCCAGGTGGGAAACACAAACAAGCACAATCAGGAACATAAGGGACACCTGGGGAAACGTCAGGAGGGGCAAAAAAACAAACGTACATACAGGGTACCTACATGCATAAAAGCCAGTGACTCAATGATAACATGCGCCTACTTTGGCATAGCTATGTTACGGACGACCGTCGTTTCATATACTCCTGCTAGCTTGTAAGTCCTTTTGGATGGGTGATTGTTAGTGTCATTCTACTCTAATAATAAACTGACAGGGCCTGCAATGTGTATTTAGGTGAAACTCCAGAGTCCAACCGCAATAATACATTCAAAGCAATTGTCATGTGTGGTCAAAATGAATTGTCAGACTGTTTTATAACTTTATTTTAATGTAGATACTCCCATATTGTTTATAAGCAAATATTAGCTAAGTTGACATTAGTGCTCATAATCGTTAGTCGTAGTTTGCCAATCAATTAGCATGATGGAGCCACAGAGAATAAGTAGCTTATCTTTACCAATCTATGTTGGATTGAGTTGTTACAAAGGCAAGCATTTGGGGGATCCAACAATTACCCATCATGCACAGGAAGTTTACCAGGCAACCCTCAACAAATAGTACATCAGCAGAACTGTATATTTGAAGAACGATGCAACCAAATAAACCATGTATTCAGCTTTTGTGGCATTTTATTAATATTCCCTCTTATCCTGTTAAACTGTAAGTGATTTAGCAAATTCCCCAAATAATACATAGAATAATATATTTTTTAAGCTATTTAAAGCTCTATAATTTATACAGTATCCTCCAGGAACCCCATGCTTTGCCCATCAGGAATGGCAAATTAGCTCCTGGTGACAGTGACACAACATATCGGCAGAAACGTTAATCTATGCTGAGCCCCATTCAGACACGCTGTCTACAATAAACAAAACAAATCTGTCAAGTCAAATATTAATGTTGCCCATCTGATAACAGGTACGGTCGCTCCTGACACCGTCACTTTTAGAATTATCTGGGTTATGACTCAACAATAATATGTTCAATAAATTTACAAAGAAGGACATGGATCCATCAGTATGGGAACATTTGCTTGATAGCTAACTCAATTATTAAATACATTTTTACCATGAATCATAGAAGCTAATTAGCAACTGATGTGGTAATGGTTTTATGTTAGTTAATATAGCTGCCTGGCACAAACCAACTAGCTAGTTAACTTCTAGCTAACTTCAACCATTCTAGCTACACTACCTAATGTTACCGACCATGGTGGCTAGTTAGCTGACTAAAGGCTACTGCTGCTGACTCCTGGTTGCTAATACTACAGCAGATGAATAAACTGGTACTACATAACGTAGGACAAAGACAGGAGAAACGTAGGAGAAACAAGACAATAAATGCCTGCAAAACGAATATGCTTGAAGCACTTACCATACACGATCAGTCAACAGGATGGAGTCAAGTGTAGTTTACTTGTTTAATTTACATGGTTCCTACAAATTCCTACTTGCTGATTCCTAAAAATGATTTGGAGGAAGAGACGACACTCAGATTGGCCAAAAAATATTGTTGTGTTGCAGATTATCAAAAGTGCATGAATCAAAACACAGGACACTGAGCAAAAGCGGAAGTGTATATTTCAGTAGGAAAGAACCCATCCGGGTCTCTTCTACCACGTTGAATCACAGACAAATGAAAAACAGTCATAGCAGAGTATATGAACATTGTCTAATCATTCTACATACATCATTACATTTCCTGGTCCAATCAGTACAGATGGGGTCAGGCGATTACTTCTGACCAATATCCACCAAAAGTACAGATACAAGATGATGACCTCTGTCTGGAGCTCTTTCTGTCATAAACAATCCTCAAACAGTTGTCAGCCTATATCTGTGTATATTAAACTAGTCCCATTTATCATTACCAATACATAGGTACATACACCCCCTTAGAAGAATGTCATTGCTTTCTGCGTAATTGGGCACATGTCTGTGCTAAAATCCAGCAATGATCAATGTTAAGGTAACCCAGTTTAACAAATCACACAAAACAAATTCAAATTTGAAAGCATTAATGCAATGAAAATCTACCAAAATGCTATTTCACCAAATTCATCCCAAGAGCTGGCAAAAGCTGCTCGTAGATGTCACAGCAAGGTTACAGCAAGGGTCTTGTCACAATCAATGTTTAAGTGCATTAGTCAACAGTCAAAATGAAACTGCAGAAAGATGGCCAACATGCGAGGTCAGGAAAGAAGCTCTCAAAAAAGAATACCAAGACACCACTGAGGTTTGCCAGTGATCGCTGCGATAAGGGACAAAATTGCTGGAACAATGCGCTCTGGACCAATGAGACAATGATGGAGTCATTTGGCTTCAATGCCAGACTTTTATGTTTGACGAAAACCAAACAATGCTTTTGAACAGAAGAACCACATACCAATTTGTGAAGAATGGAGATGGTGGCATTATGGTTTGGGGCTGCATCAGGGCCTTGCAAACTTTCCAAAATTGAGGCATGAATTCCATATTGTACCAAAAAGTTTTTGGAGAATGTGAGGCCTTCTGTCAAAAAGCAGAACCAAACTAACTTGTGAAAAGACAATTCCATGTTCAATTCCAATGTAGAATTCAGCCACCAGGAAATGGCTGAGGGATTGTCTGCTATTGTTCTTCATTGTGTTCCAGGATGAGATGACCAGTTCTCTTAGTAGTGTTGACAGAAGAAAGTGTACAGCTTTTGCATTTGGTAGCAACTTCTGTTCACCAATAGTCAACAGAAGTCTGCATTTTAGGATGCAAAATTGTGCATTAACAAACGGTACATTTGGATGAACAAAAAAGGTTGTTGCTTTGTCCAAATTTGCAAAGCTGGTAGATGCTTCCAGATAGACTCATATTGCTGTAATTGCTGCCAAAAGGTGCCTGGTGCCTCTACTAACTAGGGGCTTACACAGCTCTGGACCACTGCACCTTTTCTTTCCTTTCCAAAGAAGTCGAAAATGAAGGTTTTGAGTGAGGAACAGAAGGATTGAAATTAATAAACCAATGCAAATTAAATGCTTCTGTTCCTCACTCAAAACTTTCCTTTTCAACTTTTTTGGAAAGGAAAGAAAAAGGTGCAGTGGTCTCTTAATTCTTTCCGGAGCTGTGTCGTAACACAATAAAATGTCAGATGTGAATACTTTGGTACAGGCTAAATATGTTAGTAAAAGGCAGTACTGACACAAAACAACATTCTACATTAGAACCTAGAAACATTATAAAAGGTAATATATAGTACTTTCTGTAATTACCCATATTTGAGGGCACATTGGTGGGTGCTTTCTTCGCCTCACAATAATATTGCTTTTTGAAATGAATTCTTTGGCCAAAACAATATTCTAAGAATATTCCCACAGCAAATACTCTTCTACCAAACTTCCAAGTGAATGTCTAAAGGCTCTTCTTCTGATGGATTATTATTAAAGCAATGTGCCCATACACCAAATGACCTTTGTGTTGCTCCCCAATGCAGCTTATCTATCTGAACCAGACAAGTGTTTTTGCTTGCTCCTCTACCTTTTGAATAACACCAGAGACTGCCATGAAATCAAACAATGCAGTGACTTTGATAATGTTTCATTCTTTTAATTTATTACAACTTATAATTTATTTATTATTCACTAATTTCAACTGTACACCAAGTCAAGGTGATGTGGTTCATCTGTAACTGTCTTGTCATTAAAAATAATGAAGAACCTACAGATTCCAATAGAAGGAGAATAGAACAGGGAGGGGGAGAAGAGTGGAAACACTAGTGAAGTCAATATGTGCTGAATTGAAAAAACAAGGTGAATAGAATGAAAGTTAATATTGACAAGAGAAAAGCGGTATGTGTTGGCAGACATCTTTTAAATTGCTTTTAAAGGTACAATGTTCTCTGAACCTTGAAAGTTGTCTGTACATCATAACACATGGGAGAAGAGAGAATCAGTCAAATGAATTGGAGTGCATCGCAATTCAATTCAGTGGATATTGCAGATGACTCCATCGCCTTTTTTTCTTACTGTCCAGAGATACAATTATTATTATTATTATCTTACTCTAGTAAACAGTTTAAAATGAGAACCAATTATTCCATATTTAGTGCATCACTTTTGACCAGGCCTCTTAGTTGGTGTCATTGAAGTTTATTGAGTTAATTTCTGTGTGTGTGGGCTCCCTTATTTTTCCACATTTTGTTGCATATACCCATTTTACTTACTCAAACATTTTCTGACGGCAGAAAATAAAATGTGATTGGTACAGGTGAACACCCCAATTGAAATGGAGAGGAGGCGGTGTTCATGAAAACTTCAAATTACATCAAGGAGCGTGTAATACTGCTGAAGTCTGTGAAAGAAATACGTTTGCCTGTTATGTTATAATGAACAATCACATTTAAGCATGTAATCAAGTAATGTAGCTAACACTCAGTGGTGGATTTTTGGTCTAGATAACATTCACTTGCTCTTTCGATCTAGCTAGAAATGTTTATAAGCACTGCCTCCTCTCCAATTTGATTGGGTGTTTGCCTGAACCTAGCACATTTCTTTCTGCCCTCAGAAGATGTTTAAGTAAGTAAAACTGGTACGTCCCCTTTGCCATAAGACCTCTCACATTTCTATTCTATTTACCAACATACTTTTGCTTTTTTTGCCCTACCTTCTCTTCATTAACCATGCTGGCAACTGTTCTATTCATTCTTTTTTGTTTTTGTTACAATATCTTAGTCCTAGTCAGCACTTACAAATTTTCATTTTAAAATGTCTTTAAATAGAATTATATCAACAAAGGAGAGGGCTTTGAAATGCTAATGGGGGTGCAGTAGAGAGGTGCTCCAACCAAGAATCCTGCTTCCTGACGACATGTTCACACTTGGCAAGAAGAGGATATGCTGATCGGATGTATAGAACACACATGCTCAGTGAAGAAAGATTTAAATTATATTTAGAGAGAAAAACTCTTAGAAATAGACAAATAGAAGTAATCTGTTCTTTCTTTCTCTGGGTTTTTGCCTTCAGTTCTTTCTGTTGATTTGTTAAAAAAACTGTGTGTGTGTGTTGTTGTAAATAGGTACTGAGTCCCCATGTTTAGATAAGAAAAGAAATGTGGGAGAAGGGGATCTGGTATTTGTTTATGGTCATCATTGGATGGTCTCAGAAGATCATTGGGTTATCCATTAATTGTCTATCAGTTTAAATCATCTTTTATTTGTTCTTTGTCCAGATGCTGTGTGTCCCTTAGAGTTTAAGATTAAACACAAGGACCTTGGTTCAATGTGGGAGAGGACAACCTGCCCCTTGGTCAAAACATAAGGTATTGATAGAACAAATGGAATGTGTATGGTTGACACAGGACACTGTATCTTACCACACCCCTTTTCTATCATAATAAGTACTCTGACTGTTCTGTGTTGTCTCAGAGATTCCTCACAGGGTTATTTTGTAAGCTTTTGACGTGTCTATTTGCAAATAAACTGCTAATTATGCCAAGACTATTTTGTCTCTGTACTTACTCCTCTAAGAGTTCCTATCGATGGAATTACCATCAAAATTAGTGTTGATGTGATGGAATTATTTACTCACCATTAAACGCAGAACAAAGTGTGTGTGTCTGGTAAGCTTGATAGTGTTCCATTGTCAGATTAGCTGACTGACAAGAGACATTGACAGGATAGAGGAGGGACATTACCACTCAGTGGAGAGAGGGAAGGAGGATAAAGAGAGAGCAAGCAGAGAGGGGAATACAAGGTGTGAAAAGGTATTGTACCAAGAAGGACACTGAGACAGAACAAGAGGGAGAATGGAAGAGAAATGAAGGTGGAGAAATGGCATGATGAGGAAGAATGATGAATCATTACTCAACCACTGGAAGATGGCTTCAGAGATGGATCTTAATTAGTTGTGCAATAATAGAATGAGATAGACCAGGGATGGCTACTGGGATTCGGGTGAATTTAGAAAACCGACTCTGAATATCGACCTTAAAAAATGTGAACACTCCCCATGACTCGAAAACCCAGTGGGGTGTTTCTTTATTTATGTGTGAATGTGTCAGTATATGAATAGGCTAGTTATTGTGCATTTGTTTGTCCTCCGATCATGTGTTTTCGCTTTTCCTTGTGTCTTGTGTGTGTGTGTGTGTTTGTCTGTACCCTGTCCCTACTCACATGTTGAGGGCCTACATTCTAGATGTGAGCATTTTTGCACTGCTGTTCTTTACAGGAAGAAAAGGTGTTGCCAGATATATGTAGGATATACATTTTTTATAGTGTAAACGGGTGAAAAGGTCAATTTTCACACGTCACCTTCCGAGGTCACGTGGGAAACTTTCCCGAGAGATATTTGCTGTAGTTACTAAAGTCCGAATGTGTATTCCAGTGGAATGAGCAGTGATGTGGGAAGCCTAGTTCTGAACTCCTTCCGCTCCATCTATAAAAAAATATATATTTCATGTTGGAATGCAGCTAAAAATTTAGCTCCAATTTGCACCAGGAGCAGCACTTTGAGGGAAAGAGACATTATTTGCTAAGCAAACAACACAGTCAGGGAGTTTATATACCTTCAAGATCAAGGGTCTTGCCAATCAGCAGCATGTACATGTGCTGCATCTCACGCTATTCATCTGGCATAGTGAGTGTCTCATTGCTAATGTGAATTAAAAAAAACGTTATTTGCATATTATGTCAACTTCATTGAAATGGAATTGTTGTAACAACAATTGTTGTAGTTTAAATAGCCTCTAAATCCATACAGACCAGGCTGGCTCCCCCAATAGTGCTTGGCTCCAGCAATCACAACATAATGCGGGGCCTTCCTCTCTCCTCCATCTACGTGCAGACCCCTGTAATTAGTGTAAGCCTGTTAATTATGCCGCAAGGCACTCAATTATACTTCTCCTTTTAGCTGACCTAAATCTGAGCGGGAACATGTAGAGCCATCAGAGAGAACAATGGCCGGGCTGATCTTCGAGTAATTATCAATTACAATGCTAATTCATCACTCACGGTCAATCCATCCAACAGCGAGCAGAGCAACCGGCGCCAAAATCGTGCGTAAGTATAAAGAAGAATTCTCAAAGTCTTTCAAAACAGATAGCAAGTAGTGAGACAACTAATATGTGTGGCCTCTGTGACTGGTTGGTCAGGTGAGGTGGATGATGAAGTGTACCCAAGGATGTTGCATGATGAGGACAAACATCTCAGTCGTTTTACTGTTGAAAAAACCAGAGGGATCCGGTCTCTGTAAGTAGGCATTCTTCACCACATGAGCTCGTAGTTCCTCCATAACATCTGCGAGCTCACTTGAGAGATGGAGAAGCTCTCACTGGTTTACAAAGTGTCTCTCCTCCATCCGCTCTCCTCGCCCGCCTGAGCAGAAAAAAAAAGAAATGAGGTGAGATGTAGCTCTCTGGGGCACCCCCTACACTGTGTGGAGGCAACGAGTGGACCAAAGCGTCCCCGCCTCAACAAGATAAAGAGTGGGACGTCTCGCCTTCTCTTCCTTCTCCAATGACGCGTGGCGGTAACACGATTAGAGTGCGATGATGTATTTGTATTCTGAAAGGTTTTTGAGTTGATTAAAATAGTAGTGCTTGTACTGACGAAACTCACCCCATTCTCATGTCCTTCTAAAATCAAGGGGGTTGTCATTACAGAGACCCAAATAACAGTTTGCAGCTTTAATAGTTCCCAAGACCAGTCTAAGTCAACTTGGCCGATAACAAAAAAAGGGATACCGCGTAAATACATGCATTGCGGGTTCGATCGAATTGAGCCCAAATGATTGTCTTTGGTGAAAATTAAATAGACATTTCTGATAGTCTTTACTTTTTGCATTTTATCCTGCAATCGTTTGCCAACAAATTTGATGTGCTTAAAGAACTTAAGAAACGTATTTATTCTGAAGGCAATTACTTTGGGCATGTGAGTCAGACAAATGAGGATACACCACACAAACATACATTACTGGCATAAAAACTACTGACAGGTCTATATAAACAAAGCACTCTCTCATTTCTCTCTCAATGTCACAACAATGACACACCGTGTGTGTGTCTGTGTGTGTGTGTGTGTTTATCTACTCAACTACTACAGAAGTAGTATATTAATCTTACATAGAGATGGAGAGATGAGAGGGGAAGATGAATGAAGGGGGCACTTTAACTCGTCCATAATAAGGTAAGCTCTTTGTCCCGGTTGGTGTCTCACACAGAGAGGAGAACACGTACTTAAGACTGCTTCATGGAGACAGCTACCACTGATTAATTGGCCCCTAACCACACAGCTTTAAATCACAGATACGCACACACACATGCAGTGTAGGTGAGGAACCACACGCACACACACACACACACACACACACACACACAGACACTGGGGGGAGCATAGACCCAGACCCACACACATACACAATACAAACTGGCCCCTAACCACAAGACATTCCATCAGAAAGTTGGGAGTATAACACTCATAACAGAACTTTTTAGAACACAGACACAGGCGTTGTGACCTTGTTTGGCATCGTCTGGCGGGTATAAATAGGGAGTGCACACACCTCTTCAAAGCACTCCCTTGTTTGACACATGATCTCCATAAGTTCCAGTATTCTAACTGGGGGGCAACCCAGGAATGTGCATTTTCTCTACACTGTCAGCCTGCTCATTTCACATCTACATACTGCTGGGACGTCAGGGCGGATTTGGTTCTATTTGTGCTAAAACCTGTAACTCCATTCCCTATGTTTGCCTGCTTTTAACCAGGGCCCATAGGGTCTCATTTGGGGTGCAGACTCAATTGCGCATGAATAATGTCCCTGGCATTATGTCTGCTGTATACCAAAACACCCCAGAAATAGAGTCTGCTTCTCAATCGTCGATACATCTAATGTTCTGCTTTTGACCAAAGGAGACGGCTTGTCATGTGAGATTTGCCCGCGGTATACCCCAAAAAAAGCACTGTTTGCCTGGAAATGTAATAATGATATCCTGTGAAAACATTCAGGGTGTTAGTCCACATTCAGGCAAGTTTTATTCACTGTTGGAGATTGGATAATCTATCATTTTGAATTGATAGCACAATACCAGCGCACTCAATTGTCAATGTTTCCCAAAAAGCATGGCATTTAGAGATACTGTACGTCCTCTTTCCTACTGCCTCAGCGAGACGTAACAGAGAACCTGTGGAATGGATGCATCGTCTGCCATTCGATAACATCCTGTAACTCAACACAAGCCTGTACTACACATTTCTCTGATAAAGCCTCTCTCGGACACACACACAAATTCAAACACCCAGAAACTCCCCTTTCCAAACCATCTCCACCCTCGAACAGTTAATGTTTGATAAAGGTATTGCACATGAAAAATCTGCCGCTGTCTTGCCGCTATTGTGTGTAGTTTCATAATGCATAAAAGCAGAGACTTGCACTTGTCTGTTGTGCTCTTAAATAAATGCAGCCATAGAATTCCAATTAAACTTGGCTAGCAGGACTATTAGTTTGCTCTAAAGGTAGTTGTCATATGGGAATTGAGCTAGCGTGGCCCGGACTAGCGTGGGTGATAAGGGTGCCAGTGAGAGGTGTATTTATCTAGCCCTAGACACAACCAACCCAACAATGAAGACACAGGCTCACAGCTAATAGAAGCAGAACTCTGTGAGGCTGTAATCTTTGTGGTCTGTGTGATAGCACATAGGAAGAAATGTGTATCATTTGGAGAAAGCCACGGTTTTAGCTGCCATGTCTCTCTCTTCATCTATCTCTCGGATCCCCGTTGGTTCAAAATCTCCCTTGATATCTTTCTATATCTCCCTGCATTCTGGTTCTTCACAGCCCAAACAAACATCTCATCTATTCCTCTTTACAGAAGGATATACTCTAGCATGGGCTTCAATGATACTGCAGGTTTGTGGAATGGGAGCAGAATACAGGAGAGAGAGGGAAAAGGAGACTCCTGGAAAGTTACTATGAAGTACAGAAAACCCACCGACAAAAGAGGGTTTCAGATATGCAGGGCAGGCAATGAGGGAGAGAGAAGAATGGATGAAAAGGAACCGGGTAATTGGGTAACTTGGATAGTTAATCTGTAGATGCTTTACACTGCCTACAGACTATCAATACATTTTCAATTGACAATCCGCTACCACTAACCCTAACCTTAAATCTCATGCTATCCCTAATCTTAATCCTTCCCCTAAGCCTTACCATAACACTTATTGTAAACCTGACCCTAACCTTAGCAAGAATTTACTTGGTTTTTGTTTGTTCGTTGATATATCTGTAGAGCATGTACAGAAGTACATTCTGACTATCCGAATAAAGTGCAACCAGGAAGTGAGGCAGTAATCTACAAGAGAGTGGGTAATGTGTAAAAAGTGCCAGCAGTGAATGGTGAAGGAGTACGCAGAGAGAAACCGAGAGAAGACACAGCGCGGGGTTAGGGAAGAGGGAAGTCCCTTATCCCTAGATATTTCTCACACAAGACGTAAGAAGCGCTAAGTGTCCTAAATAGAACCCTTTTTTCCCTGCGCCATGGTCAAAAGTAGTGCATTATATACTGTACAGAGGTGATAGGGGGACACTGGTGAAAAATGCTTGTGGGTACATTCCAGTGTGCTTGTCAGAATCAGTGATTTGCAGTATAGTTCTTTTTTAATAGCATGTAGTAATTCTCACCCACGGCGCAAAGCACAGTTCATTTGCCTGTAGGAGGCCTGTGTGTTTGATTTCCTTTTTCTATGGAATGAGTGGAAAGGTTTCCCTATTTCTCATTTAATCGTAATTTAAGGTTTAAGAGGAGTTTTAAATTGGTGGAGGACAAAAGGCAGATGTTTGTTTGATAGATTACATCAAACTTATTGAATAACTTTTTTCTGCAATCCAAAACACTATGTCCCGTATTTCAGGACAGGCAGGATAGTCATTTTCAAATGAGTATGCTTAGCAGCATGGGTAAATGACTTGATGCCAATTGTGGATGCAACATTAGACTGAATCAAGGTTATTGATTGAGAGTTAAAGCAATGTATCATGATATTTGTAGGTGTTGAAATGCTTCCGATTCAGTTAAAAGACTTTTGAATGGGCAGGCAGGTTGACGTTGGCTCTGCTTAAACCTTTTGTTTTTTGATTTTAAGGGAGTAGATGAAGCCCAAAGAAAGCATGCTCCATGTTATTAAGCTGTGTTTTATGGTACACAACACATAATTCAGTGAGGGACCATTTGAATACAGGATAGTGTCATAGGCATACATGTGAGTGATGGAGTTCCAGGCAGCAAAGGCAACATTCTTAAACCCTCTGAGGACTAAGACTTTAAACCCTCTGAGGACTAAAACTTTAAACCCTCTGAGGACTAAGACTTTAAGCCCTCTGAGGACTAAGACTTTAAGCCCTCTGAGGACTAAGACTTTAAGCCCTCTGAGGACTAAACCATTTATTGTGGGTTGGAAGGGTGATGGCATTACTAATAGTAAGCAACATTTTAGTCAAGAACAATGTCACCATCATCATCATGTTGTTGACTTTATTTTTTAGAATGCATGTTCTCATTTGTAAAGTCAGCCAAAAATTTAAAGCGATGCTTATGTTAGCTTACATTTAGCTGACTCTTTTTGATGTTAGCTAGCTAGCATTATGTTAATGTCCACCAGCAAAAAAAGAAAAAGAACGTTTTTCAGAAGTACAAAATTGCACCGTTTCGAAGTATGTTTTGCAATGGTGAATCCCACCCTCTCCCAGCTATGGGTATCTTGGGTATTTTTGTCTTTGGCAGATATGATGTCATTTGAAAACCTTTAGAGATGATGAATATACCAATGGCCAGTTCTTAAATCTGACTGAACCAGAAACAACACGGTGGGGCCCCAGATGGAGGGTTAGCTGTTTGCTGGCCAACTATACAAAAGGTTAAGGTAAGCAGGGAATGACTGAGGTAGTCCTGTAACAAACAAGGCCAAACTTAAAGATGAATGACAGCTGCAGGATTTCAATCTGACAGGATTACACCATTTTGTAATGGGAGGTTAAGGAGACAGGTGTAGAAGGCCACTTTATCAACAAGCCTATTAGTTGAGCTGGTTTACTATATAATGTAGTTTCAGTATACAGTGCATGCACAAAAGTTAAACTGGTTGCTTTGTAGTTGACAATACATTAGGCCTATTATTCCCCAGGATCTAAATAATGAGTTCTCTTCTGTAATCATCTGTTGGCCTTTTCCTTTGTAGTATAATATAGAATATTATAGTCATCATGAGACCTCGCCATGTGAACGCCTACACACCCGTTAAGAGAGTATCAAGGCCCCCAGGAATGGTGAATTCCCACACCTGATTACCATAATTAGACTGGTATTTAGTCATCTGGTAAACTGGTATGTAGTGTGGAAGATGGAAAATGTTCGTGATTTATCAGAATAAAACTTCTCAGAGTCTGGTATAACAGTTGATTATTTCAAGTTTCATTTTGTGGATCCACGGGAACAATCGTCACAACACTGACAAAGAATGAGTACAGAGACCAGCAGAGTAACGTCATGAAAGATTGTTCTGATTATGCATTTCAAGTTTCAAGCTTATATTCTCTTCCAACAGTACATATGACGGAATTAGCATTTGCAGAATGTATGCACAAGGAATAGTAGCCACTATGAAGTAGTCTAAAAATGCAAGGTTACACAAATAGCTCCAGGAGGCACAGAAAATCATAGAGTGTTGGTTGCCCAGACAACCCAGTCAAAGGCTGAGATTTATCAATCTGAACAGTTACTACATGGAGATTTAAATTAACTATGCTCTTCACAATATGGAATAAAGCTCTGTTCACCTGTAGGATGTAAGTAATAATAACCCCCTGCTGTTCAAGAGTTTCCTCCTAGAGAACAGTTTCTTATGGCGGTTTTATGGCACAGGCAGAGGCCTGTTTCTCTTACAGCTAAAAGGAGCCAAGGCCCTGCTCAGCCGACATTCCATTCATCACTGCCTTTCAGTATATGTGTAATTGATCAAGCATACAGAATACAAAACCCTTCTAATAAGATAATGAAAAAATAAGGATGATAATAAATTAAATTTCTACAATTCCTCCCTTTTGTCCCCAAGGGGAAAATAAAACAAATTAATTTATTCTAGTATAAAATACATTCTTTATTGTCAAAACTTCCTGGTCTTAAGGATCAGGAGGTTACAGTTACTTTTAAATAAGTTATAGCAGACAATCAAGAAAGTTGTTATGGTAATAAAGATCATTGTTCAATATATACTAAGTGTCAGAATAGTAATGAAAAAAACTTTATTAATCATCCTAATCATCATATTTATTCTCACCTGTATACCATTACAACAGTTTCAGCGACAATGGCTAGTATTTAGGTTTTCCTTTTAGATTTTGAGAAAATGAATAAAAAAGAAGACATTTATCACTCCCATTTTGAAACCTATGTCTGGTCTATGGAGACTGCTTCACTACATTTTGCAACCGTGCAATCTTGCAGCAGGAATCCTTCAAGTGTAGAAACCTTTTGCAATTTGCACTGGATTGAATATATTAGTGTGTCTTAAAGGGTAACTTTACAATTTAACCACTTGATGTTAGATGGTTCCTCAACCTGACAATAACCATCATGAATGTAACTTAACTTTAGCCATCATTAGCTAACAGTCTATACTAGTGATTTGTGTGCAATTGTTATTTTATGGGGGAATCACCTCTCTGAATTGCTACATATTGCACATTTCACTCAATGAGTTAAAACATGGAATTAAAAGGAAGGAAAAGTTTCACAGTCAAAAACCTGTATTCTTTCCTTTTTCTTCCTTTTACAGGTCCTCAAGGTACTATTTTCAGGTTGAGGAGCCGTCTAACATTACATTGCAAAATAGTTAAATGTTCCTTTAAGACATGTTCTTGAATCAGGAGGATGAATAATCACAGAGTTGAAGGGGCCCATTAATTAAATGACACTTATTCCTCATTTCATGTCTTCCCCAAAATGGAGGGAGGTGGAAAGAGAAACAGACTTGGATGCTGAAAGAGTGAATAAATGCAAAAAAAGCTAATGAGAGTGAGAGAATCGAGATGTCCATAGACAGTGTGTTGTAATGTCTCTCTATGTGTTGAGTGTGTAATAAACATAGCAGCAGTTTCTGTTGTTTTCTCTCTCTTAAGATTTCCATTCATGACCAATCTCTCAAACCCCCAGATGCTAATGACAGACCACAGCTGGCAAACTTGCATATGTGTGCATGTATAAACGCAGGTGGATAACAGTAGATTTACTTGCACATCAACATTTTTGTCCAGATGGGTTTAAACTGACTTAAAAAAAACAACCGCAACGGGAAATGTTACGTTTTGTTGCATTTAAATAGGCTGTGGGTTTGGCACTGTGCATGTCTCTTATGGATGGTTGGCTGAGGTGACACTGATTCTAGAGAGGATTTTATTTACCTGGCAATAACCTTAATAACTAATCTTAATTAACCCGAATACCTATGGACAAATGTCCAAAAATAATGTGAGGCTGTGAGATGTTGTTACTGATCTTTTCCCTGCTTTACAGCCACCAGTGTTGTGTCGGTTAATGTCAGCAGGCTCATTACCAATGGACGCAAAGTGTTGGTGTGTGTTTTTGTACACACTTTTTTTCCCTTACAAGTGTATGTGTGTGTGGGCCTGTTTGTGGCTCATGAATAATTCCAACCCCAGTTCTCCCACTAAAGCGGTCTTGAGTAATGGCTGTTCAGCACAGTACAAATTATTTTATTACATCTTAGTGCACTTTACTGCAGCTTTAATGGGACACACAAATACACACACACACGCGCGCACACACACTCTCACCACCCTTAAACTGGGATGAGCCGTGGAGTGATGCAATGATGCAATCAACTATTTCAATTACAGTGATTCATTTGCCGTTCAGGGCCCCGCGTGAGAGCAGTGGAGATCTGGTGGTGGAAGTGACGTGTGCTCCCATGAATCCCTGCTGGTTTAGGTGCTTATGTGAACGTGTGCATCCGTTGTTTGTGTGTGTTAACACTTTAAAGTAGGCATCGTAACACATCATGACAGGGTCATCGCGTCTGTTTCGGAAGTAGTGTGATTGACACATATTGCCCCTGTAATGCGCATAAACCCACATGTAGGCTTGGTGTGACATGTATTGTTATTTCTAGTGTGTTCTGACTAGGGCGTCGAAGTTGCTTAACGCACAAAATCTGCCATACATGGCCGAGTGTTTCATTACACCATACTCAGTACATGTGTGTCTATGTGGGACTTACATATCATATCGTATCATGTCGTCATTGTTGTAATTCAGCACAAATTGATGTCAGGCATCTACCTACCCCAGTGGTCTGTTGCTGATGACTGGGAGAATGTAGGTGCAGATTTCAGGAGAAGGACAGGACACCCTCTTTATACACGACACTTGATACAGTTACAATCATTACTTAACCTACTATGTAAATGTCTTCTATATGTTCACCAGCTCTGGTCATTCATTTACATTTTTAGTTTATGGCTGTGTTGAATTTAGTAATCGCGGTGTCGTTTTATTCTGAATAGCTTAGTACAATGGATGACAGAAATGTCTTCTTTTTTTTTTTTTTACTTTCCCCCCAGGTTTTCTCCCCAATCTCTTGATATGCTATCAGTCTATTAAGCCCTGCTTCATCGCAGCAACTCCCAGCAGAATCAGGGCAGTCGATGTTGACAGGCCAGGGGGTACCTCAGTTGAGCACACACACGCCCACGCCCTCACGAGGCATCCCTATTCAATACTCCATATTATGACTCTCAGGATAATACAAGTAGCAGTCATTAGTCCTGAAGAAGATGTCTTATGGTGTTCCTGAAACCAGCACCTGAATCTGCAACGCGTTTCCGTTCGCTTTCCGTTTGTTTGCTTTTTCTGTGTTCATGTTCTTTCATTTAAAAGTGCTCACACCGTTTATGTAGCAACAGGCAGGGTTCGTCCACTTCAGGACCTCCCTTCCTTTGCCAGATATTTCCTGTGTTTGAGAGGTGTAATATCCACTTGCTTAAATCTTACTGAATAGATTGCTTTCATTTTGCTCTGTTGACTCTTTTCCACTCCAGCTTGGACCGTTTCGTTTTTTCATGTAATGACTACAAAAAGGTTACTAAACACCTTTAAAAACTGGTGTTGACTGAAATAGCCACACTGGAATGAAATTGTGTCTTATGTTACAATTTTATAAATCTGTCTGCTTGGGATTTAAAGCATCATCTGTGATAATTAAAGGGAGGTATGTCTAATTTCATTAAACTGTTGCCTTAACGGTGAAAAGCCATTCAAATTAATAAAAAATTACTAATATGCATATGTTTGATAATTTGATTCATGGTGGTTTAGAAAAAGCTGGCACTACAATGGAATCTGCGTCCCTTTAGAGTTAAAAAATAGTTATTGTCACATCAATCAATTCAAAGTTGCCGGACATAAAACATTGATTTACCTTTAAACCAATGACCATGAGCCTTCTTGGGCGGGCACTGCTAATGTATGTCTACGACAGCACCAAAGTGGCACACAGCGCCAATGAATGAACTTACTCATCCCAAACCCTTGACCTTGTGTCAAACATGCAGCCAGATAAGCATAGAGAGACTCAGGAAAGGCTGCTGCCCGGCTATGCCTCAAACTACAGGGCACCGAGGGAAACTCGAACAGTTGCATTAATGCCTGAACTTAACCCTAATTCAAACATTTACTATTCCCTAAACCTAAAAGTACACAGTGCCTCAGATTTTTGCTTCATTATTAATGCCTAAAAGGATGCATTGCATCCAGGTATACTGCATAAATAACTAAATATGTGATATTCAGATTTGTAACACCTTCTTTGCTACTCAGTTGCACTTTTCTGAAATCAGAGCAGAAAATACAGCTTGGTTTTATCTGTTTTTTGTGTAAGAGGAAGAGCCCTTCTAAGAACCATGTCACCCTCCACTTCCTCTGAATTCTCCGTCATCGTTACTTTTGGGCTCTTCATTCTTCTTTAGATGTGCAGAACTACAGATCTTTTATTTGTTCAACCCCACGCCGATCTCTGGGTGGCAAATAGCATGGTATAACCTTTTAAATGTTAGTATGTATTTCTTGATTTCACAGGCCGTCTGAAATTATGGGATCGAGTCAACAAAGTTGTTCAAACAAGGGTGGTCAAAGATCTCGGCCACCTGGGGCCTTTTGTGACAGCCTCGCCTAAAGTCTGTCTAGTCCTCTGTACAAGGACTTTGTAGGTTGCAGAAACTTTGTTCAAGTAGGTCCACTACGACTGTCCTCCTAGCCGCTCTAAATGAGTTAGGTTCAGCGTTCACACTTCTCAGCTGCTCAATTAGCCTAGCAGTTAGAGATTTTGACAAGTAACTGAAATGTTGCTAGATTAAATCCCCTGGACAGAAAGGTGAAAAGCATGTTGTTCTGACCATGTGCAAGACAGTTAACAGAAATCGCATTCTGGCTGCCCAATTTGACAACCCCTCTGCAGGAGTGGGTGTCCAATTTCGGTCAGACCCGGTGTTTAATTGAAGACTAAATTAACGTCACTTGAAATTAGAGAAAACTCTTGCAGGTGTGCTGACAAGTAACCCTGCACAGGTGTGTTGGGTGAGCAGAGCAGAATGGAGATTTCCTTGTGTAAGCTGGTGCTGAGAGATAGGCCGCTTTCCCCAGGGCTTTTGTGATGGGTGATGTCCACTGTAGCTGCTGTGACTTGTGGTGCTTGACTTCTGTGCTAAAACCTGTGGTTTTGTCTACAGCGCTGAATTAGTCTTCTAGGCTTTAGCTCAGACCTGGGCAAGAAAAGGCCCCCGGGCCGGATCCGGCCCGTTGAGTCATTCTATCCGGCCAGCGATACATCCAAAACCTTTACAATAATACAAAATAAAAAATACCTGACAAGGTCCGCAGATTACGTTACTTTATTTACTGTTGCGTCTTTATTTATTTTAAAATCCCGTGGCACTACCAGTAATAAGTATAGCAGTATCATACTGTCTGTTTAAAATACCTTTAAGTTTAAAAAGGTATTTGCGTTGCTATGATATGTAGGGACCAGCACAACAATCCACGCGCGGAAGTTATCATTAATACGTACTATACGCAATTGATGGCTAGCAATCTCTGGAAATGAGCGAAAGCAGGGTATTTAAAAAACTGTCTCTCATCTCATCTTAATTTAAAAAACAATTGAAAGGAAAATATTTATTTGCAGATGTTGCAGGTAAAGCAACTTGCTTAATATGTTAAGCTAACGTCACAGTTAGCAGAGGCACTTCCAGAGCAAGCATGCAGCGAAATACAAAAACTGATACCCGATGCTACAATTCAACAAGTCCAAGGGCAGATGCAGCCTCACTGAGGAACATCTTGCAACAGTACTGCACACTGCTTCAACAGAACCGCACACTACTTCAACAGAACCGCAAACTGCTTCAACAGTACCGCACACTGCTTCAACAGAACTGCACACTTCTTCAGCAGAACCGCTGAAGAATTACTCCTGACTTCAACTCACTTGTCAACGCCCATACGAGGCTCTCCTGTTCATACTGAGTGAGTAGTACTAAAGTAGATTTCTTGGGTCTGAGCTGCTGGAATCACTGTCGTTAAAAGCACGTAGTACAAACAAATATACTGTATGAAGTTAGATGACGGCAATTATACCAACATTTGCTTGGAGTGAAAATCTTCAGAAGTGATTTCATTATGTCTGCCCTAATAACTGTTATACCTATATAACTGTTATACACTATACCTTATGTAATGTAGCTTACTCTGTTGAGTTGAAAGTTAAGTTTTAAGGCATTTCTGTTGAGTAATAACCCTAATAAGGGATTTTTTAGGCCTTTGTGTGCCATAACAACAGTTGTTAACAGAAAATAATAAAAAAAAAACATTGTTAAAGTAAATTAAGTTCACTTATGAAAATGGTGTTTCATGGAAAATAAATATGCATAAATTTAATATGCAAGTTAACAGAGTTAGCTATGTGTTTTTTAGGCATGTTGGTTAAAAAAGTTATCAGGCCCACGATGCTCTCTGGTATTTTCAGTGTGGCCCCCCAGTGAAACATATTGCCCACCCCTGCTTTAGCTTGTGGCCCTCTCCAAGGTGCTGAAGGGCCCCATCTTTGCTTATGCACATGAGGTTGTGACACTGGCCAACATGAATGTTTTATCCCTGTGTCAACAAAACAAAGTACCCCCCAACCCCATAAACCATTTTATGTTTAGCATAAATAGGCAATTGGATCAGATTGTGTAACTTCTAAGACCTAGGCAACTCCCAAGCCCTTATGCATATGTTCAATGTCTGCCTGATTCATTGAAACATGTCGCTTACTCTCACTCACACACACATAAACCTCCTCTTCTTCGCTCCAAAATGGCGCTGATCCCCATTAGTATAGAGCTTCATTTTAGAAATACTGTTTTTGGGATGACTCACCAGTTATTTTCTATGCAAATGTTGTCTGGTAAATTGAAATTTAGTGTGTGCTTTTTCACGCTGTATTGTATCAACTCTTTTTAATACGTGTATATGTTTACAAATATTTTATAAATCCTTTATGAATGGGAAAACAGAAGTACATGTACCTTTACTGCTACACTTCATATATAGACCATTAATGTTGGTGTTATGGATAATAGTGGCAAACTGCATAGATAATTATCATGATGTGCATAGCTATGAATGTTTTATGAATCAGAAAATGGCATATTGGCAGTTCAGTGGGTGTTTAACATCCAAAGTGATTTCTTTACCCATTTAACGTGTGCAATTTTTATAAAGGTGATTTCTGCCAAGATTCTTACCGCTGACCTGCACAACTTTCTAAGTTACTCTGATTGGTTCATGTGACAAAACCAAGCCATGGCACTACATTAACAGTTAAGACAGATTCAATTAAGCATATCTACAAGGGCTGACATTCAGCCTTCTAAGTGTCTAGAATAAGAGGAATATGCAAATTCTTGGTGAATCTGTTGCCTGCTGCTGCTAATTTATGCAAATAACAAATAATAGTTCTAAATTATATACTTACTCAAGAAATACTTCTGCAAGATAAATCTACTTTTTGGTTTTCAGAAAGTTCTGAGAGAGTGATGATAATGGATAAACAGTACTACTGTATTGGTATAGAAAACATGTTCCTTGTACCTGTACATTTTTTACAGTTATTTCCTGTATCACTGGACTCTATAGACCCCCTCAGGTAGGTCTGGCACATGTTTGGGAGTGCAGTGAAGGAAAAGTTGGATTTTTCTTGGCATGGTTGCCTAGGAGTGAAGACATACCATCATCTTCAACTCTCAAAATACAATTTGCCTGCAAAGGCAAACTGAAATGCATTGTTGTTCTTCAGAGAGGCTTTTTGGCTGCCACATGTCCTCCATTGCGATCCAGGTCTCGGGCAAGGACATGTGCAGATCATTGTCAAGCCCACTTCATTACACCCTTTGTCCAAAAAGGATCCTTTGTCAACCGCAAGGCAGATGGGCAGTTCAGGTCAAAACCTCCAGCCACTGGAACACTTTCTTTCCTTGCTGTGGCCTTCAACAACTGTCAATCTTCCCATTGACAGATTTAGGACATAAGCCAACTCTAAACTGTAATATAAAACCCCAGCACTGTTTTACCTCTCTTGTCAGTTCATACACCTGCATTCATTTACAGTATATTATAATGATACCGTTAATCAGCTGTAAATCGCAGTATATTTGGATATTCACAGATAATTATCTAAAAGCTTGTTATCTTATAGCCCTTACTACCCACTTGTATAAAGTATGTAAACATGGCATAACCAAGCTCCTCTTTCTAATCATGGAGACATAATTTCCTGCATTTTAAATACCCAGTGCAGTATTTGTTATCTCCACATCAAATAATTCTTGGTAACAAATGAATTATCTTTCTGGAATAGATTAGCTTGAAAAAGTCAACAGGAAAAACAGTGCAACATGCCTACGTGAATGTGGTAACATTTATTTTGTTATAAAGTGATAGCTACAGGCAATTATAATTAGAATACTTTTAAAAACGCCATCTGCACACTCATGTGTGCATGTGAGTGTGTGTGTGGTTGGCCAGTGAAGCCTATCAGACAACAGGTTGGTGAGAACATCACCCAGTCCCTTGCCAGCTGGACTCAGATCACACACACACACACACACACACACACACATACACACACAGATGGCAAACTATGCTTATGCTCAGTGTCACTCTCCAGACTCTGTGTCAGAGATTTCTGGCTGTGAACGTCTGGAAGAAGTGAATCAGGAACCCTGTAAGCTGATGTTGATATACTGTATAATATGCTGCTGTTGGATCACAGCCAAGTATCTGTTCCGTCCTCATAGTTTGGTAAATGTTTTGTGGATATTCACTTAAAAAGAAAAAAAATATATAATAATAATAATAATTAATTCAGCTTTATGTGAAAAGAATGCATGATGGATTGATTGAAAAAATTATATTCCTTCAAAGATTCAGTCTCATTAATATCTTACTGTGAACAAACGGGAAAAAGCTGTTCATTGTATAACTTTTGTAAAAAGTCTCTCCACGGTCATTTTCTCTTGTCATAATTTTTCTTTCCATTTTAAATTTTATATGAGAAACATTATTTCATATTAACAGCAATGCATAACTGTTTTGATTAACAAAATATTTGTTGACTGTTAATTTATAGTGTTTTATTGTATAGGCAGTTATTTATATATATTCTTATTCTGATGCTAATTGATGCGTGGCATACATTAGGCCAATTAATAACTTCCATAACTATCTCATCATGTAGCCCTGGGTAGCCAAGCTGCAGTGTTCCTGCATATTTTCATTATGTATATATTTGTTTTACCTTATGAGATGAGGAAATGTACGCAGTAAATGAAATATTAGCTAACAGTCCTTAACCATATATCACACCCTTATTAGTGCCTTATTTCTGGGTTTAACTTTGGCGTCAATCCACTGTGTCAGTATTGCTACACTTTTTTAGGATGAAGACTGCAATTGTACATAGCCTCTATCAATAACTAATAACTAACCTGTTGGTGTGATACCTTTGTTTCCAGGATTTGTTCACACTTCCAGGATATCCTTTTAAGCTTCTTCTTCAAGGATGCATCTTCAATTATGCATCTCTGCAGGTGGTCAGGCAGATCTAATTACAATCAGTTAGCAATGTGTCTTTTGATCATCTTGGGCTTTCAACATATGTCAACACAATTAGAAAGTGGACATGATCTGGACTACAGACATTTTACATTAACATTTTAGTTAGCAGACACTTTAATCTAGAACGACTTAGACAGGGTTAGTGCATTTATCTTAGATAGGTGGTACACGCAGACAACCAACCAATAGTAAATTAACTTCAACGAAGCTAGTGCCAGGACAAAAATCCATATAGACATGGCAGAGTAAAGTCCTTGGGTAGAGAAATAGGGTTTGATCAATGCCTGAAGGTAGCAAAAATAAAATATATTTACCTGCATGAAGCAGAGAAATCAGACCACTTTCCCTTTTATTCCTCTGCCTCAGTCAACGTTGATTCACATGCCACTCATAAGGTTTGGAGAAAATATTTTCAGACCAAGCTAGACAATACTTTGAAAACATTTGTTTGCTGTCTGTAACTGAAATTTTATAGCCAGGCAGAATCATGTGCTTCAGCCAAATCAATAAAAACGTACACACAAAACTGCCTGCTGTTTGAATAATAAGAATACCTGGGATTTATATAGTGCTTTACAAGTAAACAAAGTTGCTTAAAGCAAACGTGACGCCATTTAAGAACTTTAGAGATGCTGAGATACACTCATGGCCAGTTCTGAAGCCTCACCATGTCACAGAGAACACACTGTGTGTCTTAAGATGGTGATTTAGCTGTTTGTTGACACAGCATTCAAAGACTTTGGAGTGACAGGAAATGATTGAGATAAAGGCCTATAGTATCCAGGGTCCAGCTTGTACCCATTTCTGAAAGGAGGAATGACAGCAGCAGCTTTACAGCCTTGTGGGATTACATGTGCTTGTAAACAAAGGCATGGTAGGTTTTAGACAGGCATGTGATCGAGGCTGAGATAAAAGAGGCAGACTGCCGTAGAAACAAGGGGCCCAGATCACCTTCTGGCTCCTGGTAGAATGGACTCTCACAGCCGCTACCAGTCCTTTCATGTCAAAGGTCTGGACATGGGCATACTTTATATTTCTTCATATCATTATTATTATTATTAACCAACCATGTGAATTTTTTAGTTGAGTCATGTTTTTTGATGAAGGTGACCCAATAGACATCACCATTTGCCAGAGACAGTTCCAGCCACAGCAGTCCCTGGAAATGTCTCTGGTTGGCCTTTGGGAAGTCACTTTTAAGATAAATCGCAGCTAATATTTTAATAATCACATGTTTTAGTCTAATCACAAATGCCTGTAAAAATATGCTGTACATATATCTCTGCTATAGCCCATTCTGCAGCCTTTTTATGAGCAATTTTGATCGGTGACAAATTGTAACCACAGCATAAACAACTATTCCCAGGTCCAGAAAGCACTGTATTGCAAAACATTATCATTACCACAATAACACTGACTAGGCAATTAGAGCCTATACAAAATCCTTGGTTTTAAATTCAGAAATCCTGTGTTTTTTGCTGTCAATAAGTAATCTACATCACACTGCGATATTCAGGAGGGCTCTTTTGACAAGGAGTATGCACAAACTCAGAAACAGCCGGTCCAGAGCAAGTTTTTACTACAACAAAATCTTGAATATACTTTGATTATTTCAGTTTTGTCAAAATGTGTCCAGTTAGTGTACACGTGTATGTGTGTGTGTTTGCGGGTGTGTATGTGTGGGTGTGGGTGCATGTGTGTATGCTTCCTTGTTTGCGAATATTGTTGACAGTATTCTGACAATTGCTCAAATGGTTCCCAGGGAAATTACTTTACTCAAAGCAGATCAAGGATAAAGCAGCAGCAATCAACATGAATTGGCATGTTTTGTGTGTGTGAGAGAGTATGAACTGCTTTTCTGATTGTTGCAATAGATTGTATTTTCATAAAGCTGAGTTGGCTAATAATGACCACTGACAAAACAGCCGTCTTTTACAGGTGCTGGAGTAATGAGTTAGAAGTTAAAATGTAATAAAGTATACTGACTGTGCTGACCATCATGAAGGCAAATTTGACATTTCCCCATAACGATCTCCATCTGAACCCCTTAGCCCACTTTCCAAAATTAACAATGACAAGATAATGCACTAGGTTTCCAATGTATTTTTCAGTGTGTTCAATGAGGTTCCCTACTTTAAATGACTACTCGCCTGAAACCTTTATTCTGATCCCCATGCAACTTTGTAGTTAGCATCAGGAAGAATTCCAGACCCTCAGGGCTTAGGTCAGGCCAAACAATACTACTAAGTCACGCTGAAACCATGTTAATCACCCAATATATCTGATTTCAGTTGGAAATAAAGTAATGAACTTAAAGACTACAAGGTTAACACATGTCTTATCAACTACCAGTGTGATGAAGTCACAAAGGAAAAAAAAAAAAACACGCTTTATAATAATACCTCTTAGTGTCCCTCCTTCATTATGAATGTTAACCCAGTTGTTCGCAGAGCTTTGCAAAAAAATGAAAATGTCACCACCAAGGACATTTGCCCTATCAGGTGAAATGTGTTGGCTGCGTCCGATTGGGGGTGGCAATACAATTAAACAGTCAGTCACGTCACATCTCTCGATCGGCTTATAGCGCGTTTCCTGAATAACAATGGCGAAGTGAGGCGGTAAAAGACAAGAGACATACAAACACACACACACACACACACACACACATACTAACAAATTGAACGGCTACGATGACCCTCTGCCTCTGTGATCTGCATTGATTGTGTGTGTGTGTGTGTCTGTGTATATGTGTGTGTGTGTGTATTTGTATGTCAGCCCGGGCTCAGCCAGGCCACTTGCCTTGTTTGTCAGTTGTTTTCCATCCGGTCTGACTGCTTTGCATTGTTCCTTGGCTTCTGTAGTGCCATTATGCACCCCTCTGTGCAAGTTTTTCCCAGCACAACTTATTACAGAGTTCAAGGGTTTAGATGAGAGTGGATGGGGGAAATGTGTGCATGCAGAAATGCAGGGGTCAACGCTTATGTGTCTGTACGTGTGTGTGCACGTGTGTGTGCACGTGTGTGTGCACGTGTGTGTGCACGTGTGTGTGTGTGTGTGTGTAATTTCCATAGGCCAGAGGAAAAGACCAGAGCACATGGCTACAAGCCCAGGGGGTAAGGAGAGAGGATGAGAGGCAGGGAGGGGTAAACAGGAAGATAAGCATTTTATTCTCTCTTTATCTTCACTTGAACTCTGCAGACCTCCCTTTCAAATGCAAATGGAAAACAATTCAAAGTGAGGTCAAACTTCTTCATTCTCTGTTTCTCGCTCAGCTCATAATGAATAAAGATACATTTGAAATGCTTGCCGCTCCACACATGGATGGGGAAATGGTGATGGACGCGTGGGTATAATAACACACAGTGGGGACACACGTAGAGATTGGCAAATCACTAGCTCGTTTAAAAGTGTACCATCAGCAAACGACATCTGTGCTGGGATGTTGAACGACAAACATGGCAACAAATTGCTTCCAATTGACATCGAAACATGCTCAATGGCTCAGCTGTGTTGTAAAACATATTTTTGCTTTACGTTTCACCAGATATAACAAGGATTTTGATATGATGCACACAAAGTTCCACTTCCAGTTAAGGGTGCTGGTTTGTGTTAGATCTACATTCTAAGTGGATTTGGACCTGATCAGCATTGCTGGATTTTAAAGGATTTTAAAGTTTCTGTATATAATTGTGATAACGCATGTCATTCCCCCTATTGGTGGGTTTGGCCAATGCAAATGCATTGCATAGCATAACCAAAGCATTGGGAAAAGTCAACAAACTTCGATGAATATAAATTATCTGAGCAAATAGATGCTCAGATGATGCATTATGCGTTTAAAAATTATAATGTGCAAACACTGTTTTTTTTACGGACCGCGTAAGTGGAGCCAGCCAAGAAGAGTGGATGTCTATTACAGAGTGAGTGAGTGAGTGGGTGAATGACTGACTGACTACCCTTTATTAAACACAATGCTTAATGATGTCTTGCTAGATATTGAAACTTGGCGTGACATTATTGCTTGACGAAATTATGACAAGGTAGTATGTCTCAGTTGGCCAACAAGACTGGTCCTCTCTAGGTTTCTTCCTAAATTTTGGCATTCTTAGGGAGTTTTTCCTAGCCACTGAAATTCAACACTACTGTTGTTTGCTCCTTGGGGTTTAAGGCCAGGTGTTTTGTAAAAGCACTTTGTGACATCTGCTAATGTAAATACATTTGATTGATTAGCTAGCCATCTACACTAATCTCTTTCTAATTTAACGCATTTATACCTGTTGTTGGTTTGGATATTAGCTACTAATTTCAAGATCTGTGGAGTTTCGACTAATTGGTATAACAATGTAGAAGTACACAGACACCGCGTCTCTCGTGCAATAACACCCGCTGTTTAAATAGCATAATGGTTAAAGACACCGTCTGTCACATAGGAAACCGTAGATCGAATCCAGCTCGGGTATCAACATTCATCCCTTCTAAAAGCATGAATGTGTACACCAAAAGCTGTTTTGTATATATACTCAAACACACTTCCATAGTTTTGCAATATCAAGGATCCCTTACCAATTATTTTAAATTTCATACAGGAGAGCTGTTAGACCTTAAACAATTAATACATTATAAAGTTACATTAGTACTATTAATGTATTTATGATATTTAGACAAACAAATACTTTCCACTCTGTTTTTTACAACTGCCCCTTTTTACATTATTTTGGCAAAGCTACAAGTAAATTATAGTTTTGTATTTAGCAGGCATCTCCATGAATTTCAGATAATTTCTAGTGTGACATTATATTACCTAGTTTTTTTCTGTCTTGAAAAAACATGAATACCTTCCTTATATATTTAACAAGTGTAACCGTACTATTTCCTGTAATGTTTAGTCTGCATCCTCTGGAGGACAGAATTGGAATTGGAATCGACTCTACATCTCCGGAAAAAAATTAAGACACGCCAGCGCCTTTCTCTTTCCAAAAAAGTTGAAAAGGAAGGTTTTGAGTGATGAACAGAAGGGTTAAAATTAAGAGACCACTGCAAATTGAACGCTTCTGTTCCTCACTCAAAACCTTCCTTTTCAACTTTTTTGGAAAGGAAAGAAAAAGGTGCAGTGGAGCTGTATATGGCTTCATTTAGAAAGGCATATAAAAGAAAAAAAGTACTTATAGCAATTAATAGAAAGGCAAATTTTCCCTTTTTAAAAACTGGACATGCATATTTTAGTAGCTACAGGAAAACCTGTATATTCTTTTATTTAACATTCTGCCCATTAAATCAGGGAAGTACAATATAAAGTTTGTACCTTTTTGAGTTCCAGTTTGTAATATAGTTCATTTAGGTTTGAAACCTGAAACATTTATCTATAGTAGGTCCACAATAACACCCATCAGGATTGAAGATTGTGTAAAATTGGAATCGTCAGCAAACATTATAATGTTTTTCTCTAATCCAGGCACAGTATGTTACCCAAGCAAATAAATTAAATACATTTTGTATCAAATATTATTAATTCCATGATGAACAATGTTAGGCTTTTCAAAATGCTTAAGACCTCAAACAGTCTCTTTAAGCAGACGGTTGCAAATGGTACAGTCTTTTTACTCAGGCAATGCTCAACCTCTTTCAATGTCACAGTAGCCCACAAACAATCTGTACATTTTCTGCAAAAAACATGAAAACATTTAAAAATGAATGAATGTCTTAATGTGAAATTCATTATTGTTTTATTAGCGTTTACATGGCTATGGATCTAGAATATCCTAAAGCTTCTTCAAGTTGCCGCCCAAAATATTCTTCTAACTATATACACACACACACACACACACACACATATTATATAAATATATAACTGTATATATTATACAGTGGGGAGAACAAGTATTTGATACACTGGCATTTTGCAGGTTGTCCCACTTACAAAACATGTAGAAGTCTGTAATTTTTATCAGAGGTACTCTTCAACTGTGAGTGATGGAATCAAAAACAGAAATCCAGAAAAATTATTTTTAAGTAATGAATTTGCATTTTATTGAATGACATAAGTATTTGATACATCGGAAAAGCAGAACTTAATATTTGGTACAGAAACCTTTGTTTGCAATTACAGAGATCATACGTTTCCTGTAGTTCTTGACCAGGTTTGCACACACTGCAGCAGGGATTTTGGCCCACTCCTCCATACAGACCTTCTCCAGATCCTTCAGGTTTTGGGGCTGTCGCAGGGCAACACAGACTTTCAGCTCCCTCCAAAGATTTTCTATTGGGCTGGCCAGGCCACTCCAGGACCTTGAGATGCTTCTTACGGAGCCACTTCTTAGTTGCCCTGGCTGTGTGTTTCAGTTTGTTGTCATGCTGGAAGACTCAGCCACGACCCATCTTCAATGCTCTTACTGAGGGAAGGAGGTTGTTGGCCAAGATCTCGCGATACATGGCCCCATCCATCCTCCCCTCAATACGGTGCAGTCGTCCTGTCCCCTTTGCAGAAAAGCATCCCTAAGAATGATGTTTCCACCTCCATGCTTCACGGTTGGGATGGTGTTCTTGGGGTTGTACTCATCCTTCTTCTTCCTCCAAACATGGCGAGTGGAGTTTAGACCAAAAAGCTACATTTTTGTCTCATCAGACCACATGACCTTCTCCCATTCCTCCTCTGGATCATCCAGATGGTCATTGGCAAACTTCAGACGGGCCTGGACATGCGCTGGCTTGGGCAGGGGGACCTTGCGTGCGCTGCAGGATTTTAATCAATGACGGCGTATTGTGTTACTAGACTGTGGTCCCAGCTCTCTTCAGGTCCTGCCATGTAGTTCTGGGCTGATCCCTCACCTTCCTTATGATCATTGATGCCCCAAGAGGTGAGATCTTGCATGGAGCCCCAGACCGAGGGAGATTGAACGTCATCTTGAACTTCTTCCATTTTCTAATAATTGCGCCAACAGTTGTTGCCTTCTCACCAAGCTGCTTGCCTATGGTCCTGTAGCCCATCCCAGCCTTGTGCAGGTCTACAATGTTATCCCTGATGTCCTTACACAGCTTTCAGGTCTTGGCCATTGTGGAGAGGTTGGAGTCTGTTTGATTGAGTGTGTGGACAGGTGTCTTTTATACAGGTAACAAGTTCAAACAGGTGCACTTAATACAGGTAATGAGTGGAGAACAAGAGGGCTTTTTAAAGAATAATTTACTGGTCTGTGAGAGCCGGAATTCTTACTGGTTAGTAGGTGATCAAATGCTTATGTCATGCAATAAAATGCTAATTCATTATAAAAGAATTATACAATGTGATTTTCTGGATTGTTGTTTTAGATTCCATCTCTCACAATTGAAGTGTACCTATGAAAAACTGACAGACCTCTACATGCTTTGTAAGTAGGAAAACCTGCAGAATCGACAGTGTATACTGTATATAGTAAGAACATTAGTTTCTACACATTATCAATTAAATTAGAAAATTGCATAATGAATTTGTCTTTATTATAAGTCCGAAAATATGTGTAGATGATAAGGCCAAAATTATTGGCACCGAAGGCAAAACATTTGGCTGCACATCTTTTGGCAAAGACCACAGCAGTTAAAAGGTCCTTGTAACAATCAGTAAGCTTCCTACACTTCTCTAATGGCAACTTGGCACACACCTCAGATGCAATTAACTCAATTTCTCAAATAATGTCTGCTATCGCCATAGGTTTTTAATGGGATCTGGAGTCTTCACAGACCAATCTATAAACAGTCCACTGTTTTTTCTTGAGATATTTGTGAGCACTATTTGATGTGTTTAGGTTGTCCAGTTGAAAGACCCAGAACCCTGGGAGGAGACCCAGTGTCTGGGCACTAGTTTGAACATTGCACTCGAAAACCCTTGATAATCAGCTGATTTCACAATGCCTTTCACTCGTGCCCTAGTACCAAAGGAAGCAAATCAATCCCATATTAATCACTTGATTTTAAATACAAACTTCTGAGCATGGAGCAAAATAAATGTAAACAGTTTGATCCTCAGCCACTCATTCCATTATATTAAATAAATAACACAAAAATATCTAAATTACAAAATATTTATTTCCTTTTAAAGATAATACCAAATGTATTTAATAGATTTAAATGCAGATAAAAATGTTATATGTTTCACATTAACTTACTACAACTGAATATTAATTTGCTTGGGATATTATCCTGTCGCCCTATAGACTAAATTCCCTTCTCCAGGTTTATGTATGAACATCTATCATTGATCCTTTATCATTGTCAACATGTACTTCTAGCCTCTGTCTGTTTGCTGATGAGAGCCAAACCATTCAGTTCAAACACAGAGCCCCTCCATTGCTGCGGCTCACCGAGGACTATTATACCGTGATATGTTTGCTCTCCTCCTTCTTTCCTGCCTCCGTTCTATCATTTGTCAGTATGTTTGCTCTCCTACAGACCCTGTGTCCTTCTCTTACCATTCGCTTTCTTCCTCCATGCTTTCATTTGTTCTCGATATGTAATCGCCTTCTCTCTTTCATCAGTTCGTTCCCATGCCTCTTGTCTCAAGGTTTGCTCGCTACCACACTTCTGTTAAGTCACTGACGCCCCCTCTTCTATTAATCTCTCTGTTCTCAGCTCTCCTATTACAGTACACATCTTCCTTTTCCGTCCATTCCTTTTTCCTCCCAACTTCTAATGATCCTATATCATATAGGGCATTATACATGGACAATCACGCATTGGACACGAGAATATTAGGTTAATGGACCAGTGGCTAATTAAAAACTACATGTCAGGGTCAGTGCTGTTGTACTGATTGGGCTGATGTCCAGCTGTTCAATGGGAATATACATAGGTAGGTTATCCTAAGCTATACATATGATATAATGGATAGGCAATCAGCATACATAATTGGTCATTGAATTGCTGTTGATGTCTATGGTTGTCCTTATGGTTGATTGGTTATGGGTGAAGAATCAACTCTATCTGGCCCAACGACTGCCAGTCACTACATGCTGATCCCACATTATTATGCGGTGTGGTGCAATATGATACTTAACTGATTCCCGAAGGGGACAAATAATTGCAGTTCACAAAGTTAAAATACAATACAATAAATCAACCAAACAATTGATGACATTCCTGCCATAACTACATAGAACAAATAGCCTACCGCAGACAGAAAATGTCCACCAGAAGACATCAAAAGGATTGACTGTAAACTAAGGCTTTTCAAATACTGTTCTTGGTGACCTATCGTCCCATAATGCTTTATTTAAATGTTTTAAGTATTATTAGTTAACTACTATCATAACCAAGAACACTTGATTGTTCAAGAACAAGATTGAAGAAACATGATTTAAACCATAACAATACGACCAGCAAGTTGTACCGCATTAATCCCACTTCTGAAGACACTACGGGGGTGTGCTAGATAATGAAGACAGTGTGAAACTGGACATCCCATTTTATTTCAAGATGTGTGACATTTGCGGTAATTAAATTTTGCCCTGTGTTACTGGCGGTCCCTAGCGCAGCTTGGCAAGAACCACAGCGGAACCAGTAATGACATTCAGCAGGCCAGCTAAGGAGCAGCGATTAGGGGATTGTCTGGGCACTCGAGCGTGGAGCCTGGCTTTACATGTGGAGGAGTGTAAAGCCTCTTCTCTAGCCTTGGTCCTGAGAGAGCAGAATGATGATAACCAGTGGTCTACTGTTGTCTCCAAGATTGTTCTATCATTTTTTCATTTTTATAAGAACCATTCTGCACATTCTGCAGCCGTTTCTGTTTAGGATAATGATGCAGGGGGAGAAGCCGGTATAAACGAGAACGGGAGATGGGGGGAAAAACCGAGATGGGGACAGAAAAAAAAAGGAAGAATTGAGATGGGACAGAGGGCAGTTAATGAAACGGAGGAAACTGAAAGGTAGAGAAAAAGAGAGGTGAAGGAAGATGGAGAGAAGACGCGTTAGAAATGTTTCGGCCAGTACTACTACTGATTGGTATTGTACACTGGTATAACACTTTGTAATTGCACATTTGAAAGTCACCTGTTAATCACAATGTTCATAACCCATGCCAAAATTTGATCTTGTAATGGCGCCACTATGAACTCCACAGGTAATCCCCTTATTAAAGCCATTCTGATCTATGATTAAAATAGGTTGGGCTCTAGCTACGAAGAGTAAGCAGGCACACGAGTAGCACTTTAAAATGAGAACAATTGCATTGTGGGATTGTTGACGTGCTGTACGCTACCTGCTGTTACTTACCTGGCTACCTGCCAAACATATTTACTCTATATAAACTAATTGGTCAAATTCTACTTTAAGAGTTCACCAACGCCATATTTTGCATCTGTTGACCTCTTACCCAACCTTACTACACCGGGACTCTTTTTTACATAATTAACAGAATTACTCACCCCTGAACACCCGAGGCTAAGTATCATTAAAATGCCTTTTCATTGTAATTGTTGTAGCTACAACACGGAGGAGAACTATCGTCTTCAGGTAAAGATAGCAGAGTTAGAGACTCGGCTTCTGACGCAAATGTCAGGCAAGGATTATGTTAGTGAAGAAATAGGTTTTCCCCACTGGAGTCAGAGTCAAGGCCCGAGCCGTCTTCGGAGGGGAATGATCGGAACATAGCATCAGCGTGTAAACTAGCTAGAAAGATGTGTCGGCATCGAGTAATTGTCTCTGGCCCCCTCCCAGCTAGGGGTGGTGACGAGCTCTAAAGCAGACTTGCGCAACTCAATCGCTGGCTGAAAACTGAGTTCTGCCCGTCGCAGGAGGTAGAGTTTGTAGATAACTGGCTCTCTTTTTGGGACTCTCCCAGAAATACGGCCAGGCCTGATCTCCTGAGGAGTGAAGGACTCCCTCCTAGCTGGAGTGGTGCTCTTCTTTTATCTAGGAACATTGACAGGAGTCTCACTCCTATAGACCCACCATGTGATAGGGTGCGGGTCAGGCCGCAGGCTGTTAGCCAGCCTGCTAGCATAGTGGAGTTTGTCGATAGCATAGCCAGAGTAGTTAGTACAGCTTTACCTATTGCCACTGTGAATCGTTCCAGGCTGAGAAAAGTTAAACAGGGTAGTTCTAACAAATACAACCTTATTAAGATAAACTCTTCCTTCACCTCGGTCACAAAAAAAAATAAAAATGACCGTATCACCTCGCATCTCAAAATGAAACTCCTAAATGTTAGATTCCTTGCTCCAAAGTCAGTTGCAGTAAATTAATTAATTGCTGATCATAAACTACATGTTATTGGTTTATGTGAAAAATGGCTAAAGCCTGATGAATTCATTGCCTTAAATGAGGCCTCTCCTTCTAGCTATATTAGTGATCATATCCCTCGTGCATCCCGAAAAGTAGGGGGTGTTGCTAATATTTATGACAGTAAATATAAATTTACTCTCAAACACATCACTGATTGTCATTCTTTCGAAGTTTTACTCATGAAAGTTAACCAGGCCGATAAATCGTTTTACATAGCTACTATTTATAGGCCCCCCGGGCCATACACAATGTATCTCAATGAGATTCCAGAATTCTTTAGTCATGCCTTTTAGTCATGGCAGATAGTATTCTAATTTTTGGGGATTTCAATATTCAAATGGAAAAGTCCAATGATCCTCTTCAAAAAGCCTTTGAAGCCATAATTGACTAAATGGGTTTCATCCAACATGTCTCAGGTCCAACACATTGCCACAATCACACCTTAGATTTAGTCCTGTCACGAGAAATAGATATTGTAGATCTAATAATTCCCCCCAAACTCCTGAATTATCGGATCACTGTCTTATTACATTTACCATTAAAACAAGAAATCCACTTGCTCCGCAAACAATGAGTTTCAAAATCCGTACTATAAATTCTCGGATTACAAATAAATTCCTTGATATTCTTACAAGTTCGCTCATTAACGACAGAGTAAATAAATAAATCTGTAAACGATCAAATCGAGGATCTAAACTCAACTCGGCGATATACATTAGATACGGTTTCACCACAAACAAGCGTGCACAAGTACACTCCAATACAGTCAAATGACATAGAACCATTCCACACAAAGACACCCAGAAACACAGGAACTTATATGTGCGATCTAATGAAGGAATGGACACCAGGTGCGTGCAATAACAAAACATGACAGTGCCGTGGGAGGAGGAGCGGCGTGGCTCGAAGGCCGGCGATGACGTGCGCAGAATACCACGTCCGGAGGGGTGGCGCGCGTCCTCCACGCGCGTCCTAGTTACAGCTCGTCTGCTCGATAAGCTTATTTCTCCAACCTGATTGAGGTGAACAAAAACAATCCAAAATGTATCTTCGATACAGTTGCAAAGTTAACAAAAAAGCAAAGCTAAACAAGTGAAGTGGGTCTTCACTTTAGTTGTAATGAATACATGAACTACTTTGATGAAATTATCATCACCATTAGAAAACAAATGACTGACTCCTCCTTAAATAGTTATGGTCCTCAAAATCTCAGTTGTCCTGAGAATGTCCTGAACCTCCCTGATCAGGTGTCAATGGGGACACTTGAATATTTTTGAAACCGTATCGCTCGACACATTCACTAAATTTGTAATGAGTTTTAAACCCACAAACTGTCAACTATCTACAAAATTACTTAAGGAGCTATTTCCTGTGCTTGGTCAGCCAATTTTTTACATAATAAAATTGCTCCCTTTCCTCCGGATGTGTACCAAACTCACAAAATATTGCGGAAATTGAGCCTCTTTGTTTCCCAACAACTGAATGCCTTCCTGAAGACAAATATCATTTATGAAATGCTCCAGTCCAGTTTCAGATCCCATCATAGTACTGAGACTGCACTCTTGAAGGTAACAAATGACCTTCTTATGGCCTCAGACAAAGGTTCTGCATCCGTCCTGTTGCTTCTTGATCTTAGTGCTGCTTTTGACGCTATTGATCACTCCCTTCTCTTAGAGAGACTGGAAACCCATATTGGGCTACGTGGATATGTTCTTATTTATCTGAAAGATATCAGTTTGTTAGTGTGGATGGCATATCCTCTGACAAGTCAAAGGTATGCTTTGGTGTTCCTCAAGGCTCGGTTCTGGGCCCATTATTGTTCTCACTATATATACTGCCTCTGGGCGATGTAATCCAAAATCACAATGTCAATTTTCCCTGTTATGCTGATGACACACAGTTATATATTTCAATGAAGCATGGAGAAGCCCCAAAATTCGAAACATTACAAAAATCTGAAACTTTCTATCAAAAATTGATGCAGAAAAACAAATCCATGCTTTCGTTACTTCTAGACTAGATTACTGCAATGCTCTTCTTTCCGGTTACCCTGACAAATCAATAAATAAACTTCAATTAGTGCTGCACACGGCTGCTGGAATCCTAACTAGACGGCCCTCATTCAGGATGGTTGCGGTTGGTGGGTGTCCCTTTGGTTGATGCCTGGCAATGTGGGTGCATTGATTTCCTGCCTGTTGGGCCCTGTCCGGGGGCGCTGCTATACCGTTGTGCTGGGGGATTGGGTCACTTCTCCTTCCCCACTAAGTTCTCCTTCTCCACTATACATTTTTGTTGATATGAGGAATGCATTTTCTGAATTATCCCAGTCTCCTCGTTTTAAACTTTAGGAGGACATGAGGTCCTGGTCCACACCTGTGGAGTACCTGGTTTGGAGGGCCCATTGCTGTCCCTGCCCTTGTCCATCTGGTTATACTTCTGACCTAGTCTAAATTTAAAAAGAGTCTGGATTTAGCTCACATGCATTCATAAATTATTCCAATTGGACTGGTCACCCCTCTGAGCCTGGGTCTTCTTTAGGTTTCTTCCTAAATGTCTGCCTTCTTAGGGAGTTTTTCCTAGCCACTGAAATTCAACACTACTGTTGTTTACTCCTTGGGGTTTAAGGCCGGGTGTTTCTGTAAAAGCACTTTGTGACAACTGCTGTTGTAAAAAGGGCTTTATAAATACATTTGATTGATTAAAAATTGATTGGAACACATAATACAGCCTTTAAATAAGTAAGTAAATATTTTGCCTTTCATTACAGGCTACTTTTATTAGCAGATGATTTGAGGCAGGCCATAATAGCTGATAACCTTGACGTGGTTTAAACCATATAGATGCTCAGAAAAAAATCTTTCCCATTCCTAAACAAAATCCACAACAGAAACAATCCGAGAAGGCCTATCTGTTCGTACAAAATATAAAGAATGCACTGTAGACAATACTTAATTGTTATCCACAAACCACAAAGTAGGCTAAAATATCTCAGAATGTTGCAGCACAGATGAATCCAAACATTCTGGACAGGGGTGATCTTATGCATTGTTCTTGGTGTTTGCTGGCTTGTATTTTGTATTATAATTTACCATTGAAATTGCTATTGTCTGAAGTTGAAGTGGACTTTCCTCTAAGGTTTTCCTTTCAGGTAAATATTAAAAGATGTAGATTAAAACTGGCATCTTCTTCAGGTCAAGGCAAACATTTGATCACATACGTGACCAGATTCACCTTTGCATGTCCTGTTGACATACTCAGATACACATTCGGTGCCTGCACAAAAGCACACCACATTTGCTCTGCGGGGGTTTGCCCCGGGCACATGCAAAGGTGAATCTGGTCACGTATGTGATCAAATGTGTGGCACCGGGCATCAGCGTGCCACACCATTTCACAATCTCTGTTCCCTTGGGAGACCAAAATCAGAGATCCTTCTGTGAGTTGGAACAATATTAGGGTGGCAAATCCACATCTTTACCACCCAGGACAACACAACAACTGCATCCACAGTCGATGCATATATCTTAATGGTCATGTTGGTGTTTTTCATCAAAGCCTGCTACACGATTCAAAGTCATGTTTTACCGTTCCCTATTAGTCCTTAGTCTCTATATTTTACAGGTGAAATTATGGATACATTCTGAATCCATGAATATAACTGCTTTTTCAAGTTGTTTTGAATAGCGCGTTGCAGAAGGATTTTCACTTTCAAACTAAATTGAGTAGGCTAGAAAATCTTATGTAGAAATAATTAGCTTACGTGCTTTTTGCTTCCTGATCCACCTAGCCATGGTAGCTAAAAAGATTACAGAGAGTAGTGCTTGCCACTTCTTTTCAAGTTCCAACCATTCATGGGAGTTGTTTCATGCTGAGATACTAAAATCTAAGAGACTTGGTCTGCTTTGGCCTTCACCATATGGTTGTGTGGTAACACATCACGAAGAAATCAGAATACTTATCCTAAACCCTGACACCCATGAATCTGAGAGGGGTTGCAAAGCCATGCAATTTAAAAATACATAATTCCACTGTCAAATGGATCATCTACAAATTGAGAAAATTCCATCCATCGGCATTGTCCCACCAAATTAAATCCAAAAGCCGACCATAATTGATCTAGCGGTGCAATAATCCCAAACACACAAACATAGCTGAAAACAAATAGATCAAATAGAAGAAAGGAGGGTTGGAATGGCCAAGTCAATGCCCAGATCTCCATCGTATCAAAATACTGTTGGGGGATTTGAAGCACGCTATGCATGCAAGATAACCCTGAAACATGAAAAAGCTGAGGATGGGTCTGTCAGATGTGAGGATGGGGAGGGGTTCACCACTCTGTGAAAGACTGCGCTGGCAAATAGTGAAACAATTTAAGAATTACCTTTCTCAAAGGAAAAAATGCAAAGAGTTTGCGGAACTCATCATCTACAACACATAATATAACAAAAAGATTCAGAGAATCCAGAGAAATCTCTGTACACAAGGGACAACGCCGAAAACCAATATTAGATGGCCGTGATATTTGGGCCCTCAGGCGGCACTGTATTAAAAACATGCATGATTCTGTAGTGGAAATCACTGGATGGGCTCAGGAACACTTTTGAATAACATTATCTGTGAACACAGTATGTCTCTTGTGCAGGTCTACATTTTTATCCCTGATGTCCTTACACAGCTCTCTGGTCTTGGCCATTGTGGAGAGGTTGGAGTCTGTTTGATTGAGTGTGTGGACAGGTGTCTTTTATATAGGTAACGAGTTCAAACAGGTGCAGTTAATACAGGTAATGAGTGGAAAACAGGAGGGCTTCTTAAAGAAAAATTCACATGTCTGTGAGAGCCGGAATTCTTACTGGTTAGTAGGTGATAAAAATACTTATGTCATGCAATAAAATGCTAATTAATTATAAAAAAATTATACAATGTGATTTTCTGGATTTTTGTTTTAGATTCCGTCTCTCACAGTTCAAGTGTACCTAAAAATGACAGACCTCTACAGCTCCCTCTAGTGTAACATAGCTAAACTGGGTCAGTATTCCTTGTTAAGCAGGAGTTTGCAGAGCTATGTGTAAATGCATAACAGCTGATCTTGAGTTGGAGTAACTGTTCAAATTACAGACTTCTACATGCTTTGTAAGTAGAAAAACCTGCAAAATCGGCAGTGTATCAAATACTTGTTCTCCCCACTGTACAGGTTTTTGAGCAAAATATGCTGCAAAAAAATTCTTTTTCAGGGAATGACCTTACTTATTTCTGCAAGACAATGCCAAACCACATATTACATCAACCACGTATTACATCAGCATGGCCTGCCTGCAGTCCAGACCTGTCAGTCATTGAAAACATTTGGAGCATTATGAAAGGAAGAATATGATAAAGGAGACCCAAAACTGTTGAGCAGCAGCAGACCTATATCCTGCAAGAATGGAACTGCATTTCACTTACAAAAACTATAGCAATTGGTCTCCTCAGTTCCCAAACGCTTACACAGTATTGTTAAAAGAAGAGGTGATGCAACACAGTGGTAAACATGCCCCTCTTCCAACTTTTTAGAAAAGTGGAAATCAAAATCAAAATGAGCAGGTAATTTTCCAAAAACATTACCCACTTTCAACATCTGAAATGTTCTCTTTGTACTATTTTCAATTAAATACAAGGATAAATGTTTTCATATCACATTTTGTTTTTATTTGCATTTTATGCAGCGTCCCAACTTTTTTGGAAACAGGTTTGCATTGTGAAACTGTGTTTTTCTGAAAAATTACACAATCAAGCATTCAATTAGAGTTGTGGTTCATGCACAAAATCTGGAGTATCTTTGTTTTCTTTCCCATGAAGTGACCTAGTTGTTAAAATAAAGCTCACTTCTGGATCTGACATACACTCACCTAAAGGATTATTAGGAACACCTGTTCAATTTCTCATTTATGAAATTATCTAATCAACCAATCACATGGCAGTTGCTTCAATGCATATAGGGGTGTGGTCCTGGTCAAGACAATCTCCCGAACTCCAAACTGAATGTCAGAATGGGAAAGAAAGGTGATTTAAGCAATTTTGAGCGTGGCATGGTTGTTGGTGCCAGACGGGCCGGTCTGAGTATTTCACAATCTGCACAGTTACTGGGATTTTCACGCACAACCATTTCTAGGGTTTACAAAGAATGGTGTGAAATGGGAAAAACATCCAGTATGCGGCAGTCCTGTGGGCGAAAATGCCTTGTTGATGCTAGAGGTCAGTGGAGAATGGGCCGACTGATTCAAGCTGATAGAAGAGCAACTTTGACTGAAATAACCACTCATTACAACTGAGGTATGCAGCAAAGCATTTGTGAAGCCACAACACGCACAACCTTGAGGCCGATGGGCTACAACAGCAGAAGACCCCACCAGGTACCACTCATCTCCATTACAAATAGGAAAAAGAGGCTACAATTTGCACGAGCTCACCAAAATTTGACAGTTGAAGACTGTAAGAATGTTGGTCTGATGAGTCTTGATTTCTGTTGAGACATTCAGATGGTAGAGTCAGAATTTGGCGCAAACAGAATGAGAACATGGATCCATCATGCCTTGTTACCACTGTGCAGGCTGGTGGTGGTGGTGTAATGGTGTGGGGATGTTTTCTTGGAAAAATGTAGACCCCTCAGTGCCAATTGGGCATCGTTTAAATGCCATGGCCTACCTGAGCATTGTTTCTGACCATGTCCATCCCTTTATGACCACCATGCACCCATCCTCTGATGGCTACTTCCAGCAGGATAATGCACCATGTCACAAAGCTCGAATCATTTCAAATTGGTTTCTTGAACATGACAATGAGTTCACTGTACTGAAATGGCCCCCACAGTCACCAGATCTCAACCCAATAGAGCATCTTTGGGATGTGGTGGAACGGGAGCTTCTTGCCCTGGATGTGCATCCCACAAATCTCCATCAACTTCAAGATGCTATCCTATCAATATGGGCCAACATTTCTAAAGAATGCTTTCAGCACCTTGTTGAATCAATGCCACGTAGAATTAAGGCAGTTCTGAAGGCGAAAGGGGGTCAAACACAGTATTAGTATGGTGTTCCTAATAATCCTTTAGGTGAGTGTATATTTGTTCATTTTAAATGAGCCGTGTTTATCAATATGTTTGTGTTCTTAATTGTACCACCCAGGCTCTGCCTTCAGTTCAGCGGTTTCAGCATTAAAGAGGTACTTTGTTTGGAATAGCTCCCTCTCAGCCTTTTCCAATTTTGAGAACACGTAGCATATTTTTTTGTATGTCTTATCACGTGAACCAGCCTGTGGCTGTTCCATGTCAATAGATTTGTTATACAGTAATCGAACTTCATCGCAGGTCATCTCTGTGTATTGATTAACAGTTACAGCCATAATCAAGGATGAATATTGATTAATAGTTAAAGCTGGAATCACATAAAATAAAACATTTACAGTGAATATAATTTCCTCTGAAAAACCCAACAATTTCAAAACCCTGTTAGGTCAATTAACCTCATGCTTCATTCAGAGTTCCGAAAAAGAGGAATAATTCGAAACTGGAAGTTTCCATAGAGAGAGAGAGTGAGAGAGAGATGGCCTCATCCACCCTGTCCTAAATTGAGTTAGTGGCCATGTAGCCCAGTCCAATTTCCTGTTGAGTGAGGGAAAAATAAAGTAAATAAAGCATACAAATTACAAATACAAATACATCCCTCAAAGGCTTAGCCATTTAAACTAAAATAAACCGTAATAAAAAAGTAATGTAGCCAGAGGGATTTATAGGGTGTGCTGTTTGTGTAGTTAATAAAACGAAATATCAGCAGAATAGCAATGTAGCCATAAAAAAATATTATTATAATAATGAAATTGGCACACTGATCACCACCTTAATACATTTCTAAAGATGTGTGTCTCCAATACTGTACATCCCTCTTGCAGACATAAAAGAAGGAAATGTTTTAATAATGGCATTATAATAACAAAATGTGGGCCATTGGATATTGGCTAATCCCTTTAAGTCATCAGTCTATGTCTCAGCAGTCGTATTGTACCTAATAAATGGCCTCTACAGCAGTTTAAAACTGTCAAAATTCTCTTTGGTTAAGAATCTTGAGCTCCTGTGGGTATTTGAAACCTCTAAAGGAGCCTTGACAATAAAATCATTGCTCCCTCCCTCAACCTGTCAGTGCTCCTGCTGTCAATGAAAGAATGACATACTGGATGTTGTATTGTTTATGTAAGGGATATTAGAACCTGAACAATGACCTAACTCCCATTATTACAATGGACAGAGTTGTCACTTGTCTTACTGTCTGAAACATCTGGAACAGCCTTATTCTGGTATAAACTGACAACACGATGATGGTTTCAGATACCAACAGATCAGAGGGTTCCTCTGTTGCATTTCGTTATCATACGGTGTGATAACAGTATGTTATTGGTGCTGATTATGTGACACAACTTCCAGGGCCTTTTTACAGAGGGTTTTTAAATCCAGTTCTATAGGAATTTAGAAATGTTTTTATATATCCATTTCATGAAAAGCAATGATGTGTTAGCTTAGTTCAAAATGTCACTGAAGGGTAATGACTTTGTTTCATGGCCAACAACTCATGGTGTACACTCATTGTGTTTTACACTCATGGTGTTTTACCCATACTCTGATGAATCTGCTTCCTTTTTCCCCGACTTTTGTTACTTTATTTGTCTACTGAACCCAACTTGACCAATCAATAATATTGGGGAGGGAGGGCTCACGACCAAACTGTCCTGCCAAAATCTACGCCCCTGAATATGTCTATAACCTTTGTTTCCTGAAGGAGTAACACTAAATGGAGCTATGGTACGGGTTGGGTGCTTGCATGAACAGGGTTTTGCAGCCTATTCAGGCTTTACACCAAGGCCATTCAACCACATATGTTTTCTCTCCAAGAGCAGGACATTAGCTCACCAGAACAGAGTTGGGCAGCCCTGCCTTACACAATTAAAACACGGATGCAAGTTAACAATTTGGCAATAATACTTTTCTACAATAAAAATATTTATGAATTTAGGATTATCAAAATAATGTGTTGGTGTGTAAAATGAGCTACTTGGCAATGCCCATGCATAAGACATGGACATGCTTATTATTTTTATTTGAAACGATTTGGGAACCTAATAATTTTTTCATTCCAGAACCCATGATCTGGTACCTCTCTTAATTGCGTTCACTCTCTGCCATGATACATTTACTATAAACGCAACAATAGTTGTGGGAATGGTTTGTCTCACAATAGTTGCTTTAATAATAAAAATAAAAACATGATGAGGTGATGACATGTATAACCTTCCCCCAATAAGCTATTCTGATTGGGCCAGCCCAGGATTCATGTAAACACTGTAGCCTTAAGACCAACATGTTGACGTTGCTGTGGTGAGATAAAAGAAGTATGTCTATCTTTCACAAAACTAAATAAGATTTACATGATCTCTCTCTCTCCCACTATCTGCTCTCTGCACTAAAATACGTGAGCCTGCAAACATAATCTCTCCAGCTAATAGAATCGTAGCCGTGGGAGGTGTGTTGGAGGTGCTCCTGATAAATTGAAATACATTTTGCCAAAGTTATAGAATTAGACCTAGTGCCATCTTATCAAAGGATACCACACATTATACCACACCAGGAGCAATGTGCTATGAATTGTGTTTAGTCCAATTACAAGGTTTAGCCTACAATTAGGACCATGCGCTAAATCTGTCAATGAACAGTATGCATCCACCTGACTTCAAAGGGATTCTTTGTCATTGCAACTATCCAATCAGCTAGGGCGCCCTCTACAAGGGGTCTCTGGACATTTGTGGCACTGTGCCGGGAGTTGTATTCTTATCAAAACATTGCTCTCTAAGCAGGGCCATTCGTTCTCCAATGTTAAGGTGTATTTGGCTTTGCATTGAGGGTCTTGCACATTACTCTCTGGGGTCTCACCCCTGATGTTGTTTTAGGCCATCTTCCATCCTAGTGCCTCAACATGGGATTAGACAAGCCTCTAGACCTAGTGGCCAGACAGCATTTGGTCTTGGCTATGGATGGGTTGTGCACCCCGCTTTGTCTAAGGGAGGCAACTGAACCTCAGTATCCTCCCTTACACAACAGCTCTTCTCATATGTAGATCTGTAGCAAATGCATACTATCTGGGAATGCAGATAGTCTAGGGGTTTATGTTTAAGGCCAGTAAACTTAAGGTTGTTTGAGGGAGGCAAAACCTCGTTGTAATAACCCCTTCACTGTTAAAATGGCCTCTGGGTTTGGAAGAATATAATGGAGTTTCAGTGCAAGTCTTGGAGCTGTGGAGGAAACATTCTGACAGTAGAACGGCTGGCAAGGAGAAGGAGCTTTCGGGCAAAACATTTTTCACTGGAGTACTGAAGGTGAGAATGAGCTCAAAGTCTTCAGGCGTTATGGTGTACACTGCATGGTCACACTCATTTTGAGCCCAGTTCATCTGGAGCTGCTGTTCACTATCATTTTGCAAATTAGTTGCCATGGTTTTGTGACTAGGAGTGATTAATGACTAGTTTTTAATCATTTAAAGGAAAATACATATGCAACGAGGCCTACCAGGAATTAAGTCTACAAACAGTTTTTAATTGTTTTTTGATGTGCTTTTTTACGCCACATTTGAGCAGAAATGTGTCGGCATGAAAACAACCGCAGCAGCAGTAGCATGAGTGGTAGTAGCAGTATAATAATACAGTACAACATAATAATAACCACACTAACATTAATAAAACGTTGATGTTACTGATGAAAAATATTGGAATAATGTTTTAAGCTTTCTAAAGAAATCGGGATGCATTTAGCATGCCTGGATCACAGTGAGGAGTCTTTCTTGAGCCTGACTTCAGCTGTGGCAGTGGACCCTCACGTGGTGGGCAGCGAAGTTCATTGCAGGCAGTGGTGAAGAAGGTTTAGTGTTAAATCGCAAGAGGTGATGGAGCGAGAACACGGCAACGTTGGGGTCCCTGCTCAGCGAGTGCTGGAGAGGAAAAAGCTCAACTTCACTGCCTTTTTTAAATAAAATTAAAACCTTATGTTGCTTTAACACAACTCGATCAAATGGTGTGTGAGACCTGGCCGGAGACTGGGAGCACTACTGAAAAAGGTCAAAACGATATTTGAGATCTGTTTATTGCAGACTCACTACTGGTCAAATTTTCTCTCGTTAATGCATCTAAAACTGTTAAGTCCTGTCTATTGCAGAATTGGATTACTTATTCTTGAATATATTTATGTTTGAAACTGATTCATGCATCTTTTCATTAGTCAGCTTAACCTACTTTGGAAGGCTCTCTTTAGAACAGTGCTCATTAATAACTGCAGTAAGTGGAGGTTTTACTGGAAAGGATGCTATAATCACCTACACCATTTTCAGACAGAAATGTTGGAGTGGGTTGTCTCATAATGTTGTCTTTCTATAAAAATGAATCAGCTGTAGCACACTCTTCAAGGCTATTTCTTGTAAGACTTCTCACAATAAAAAGTATGCCTTTGTACCAGATGGATCCTCCAGATGAGTTAGCAAGCACTTCACTGGATAACCTACCGTCTGACAGATGGTATTCTACAGACATTACCGACTCCCACAGACAAGGGGCCAACAGTTATCAAGAAACCTTTGTTTGTTGACATTTGGATTGAGGTGGATCGGAAATTTCAAGCCTGGATTCATCCTTCTTTTACAGACTCTTAGTTTGCTGCACGTTACAACCCATTGCTACATGAACCTTGGGTTTGTAAATCAGGGTCTTTTTTCTGTTTTATGAAATGTTTTACTATTTAGTTACACGTGTCAGGGTGTCTGCAATGTATTGAACCTTCTCATTCTGTGAAATTGTGAAGTGTTAATAAAGAAAAAAAAACACCTTTTTGGCTCATTTTGTTTACTCTGTTTCCCGCTGTTCACTGTTCCTAGATTTTAGTTTTCAGATACTTGGCAGTTTTATTACAAAAAGTAATCTACCTCATAACGCAGCTTTATTTTGGTTTCCTATATCAGTGATGCCCATCTGTGGACTGCTGCTTCTGGTTGCACCCATCAATTCACCCCCTCCCTTGCCTCTTTGTTCTCAGCATTCCCCCGTTGCTACAGACCGAAATGAAAACTGTCAAAGAATTTAGCTAGAGTCTGCTGTCTTCCAGGTCTAGCTGAATGTTCACATCAAGTCGGCCAAATATTTGGTTAATTTATTTTACATTCAATGTGATGGCATGACTGAGAAAGTGGAATGTTTATCACATTCTTTCAATAAACTGTTTTCAGCATTCGAAAATGTTTAACATCAACTTATTATTTGCCTGTTTTTCATTAAAAAGATTAAAGAGAAGAGACCTGGCAGGAGTTTAAACCATTTATTTTGTGTTCCATATTGCCTTCATTTGTTGGTTCTATCCATGACATGATTCTTTCTAAATTACAAAGAGCCTGGTTTCTTCAGGCTTCATGTCCTACACAAAAGGTTAAATAGATTTTACATAGAGCAATGTAATGTATAATATAAGGATACACGATGGTACCCTAAATAATTATCATTACTGATTTGGTCGACCCGGCCCCGGATAAGCGGAAGAAGATGGATGGATGGATGATTTGGTCACCAATATGTTACTTTTCTAAAACAAAAGCTGCAGACTTCGTGATTCACACATGAGCCAGTTCTGTTGTCGATGACTGTGTGAAAGTGACAGATGTGTTTGTGGAAATGCTCTCCAGCTCTGTGTTTACCTGCGTGTGATGCAATACAATAACACATGGCAGTGTTTTACGGTAGATTCTAGTCTCTGCCTGAAAACATGGCATTTCACTCAACATATTTTATTTACAATGTTAGAATTTGAGCACTAAATTACTGGAATTTCCATTCTTAGTGTATATTGTGAAATGTGTTGTTATCAAATGTATTTTGATCTATTGTTTTTGCCATATTGACCTAAAAGCAGGCATACCTGGTTGGTGATTTGCTGAGGATAAATATAAACTTTTGAGCTACTTACAAACAGCAAATCAATGGACAGCCGGTTCCTATTTACAAGGGCCTGGAATTTACTAGCAATTAGCTAGAAATGTAAGTGTCTTTGCTAACGTTGGGTAACTCTGGGGCTGTCAGCGACTGGCATAACTAGCCTAACACCAGCAATGAATGAAACTTTTTCAGAAACAGCACTGTGCATAAGCTACTTTTCAAATTATCGACAATAAATCAAGACCCTGAATGAGTTCCTTAACAATTTTTTGTTGGAACAAAAAATCGTATTGCGATAAGGAGAACGAGCTAGGTGCTTTGATTTCACTTTTCATGTGTATAATCTATAAGACTGAATCTTATCTGAGTGAAAAGACTGAAATGTATCCCCATGAGAACACCACACAGCAGCAGACTGGAGGCTGATTCGAAAGGAGCTGTTTTGCAATCAGTCCGAGGCATTACAGGCAAATTGCTGATGGGTTTTCAGCAAAAGGAATAGAATACGGGAAAGAAAAAACTTTTAAAGAAAAAGATGCTATCAATGCCTATCGCAGGCCCTAATTCTGAACTTTTAATTTGTTTGTAATTCACAGAGATGTCTGTTGTTGTTTTTCTCAGCAGATTTGACTCTTTGTGTGATATCCACTTTATCTGAGCTGGTTTCTGACAAAGGGAGACAGTGAAAGACATAGAAAAAGAGGGAGGGATGGATATTATCAGAGAGGAATGGGAGAGAAATAAGGACAAACTTAGTGACTGAAAGAGACAGCGTGGGAAAGGGACAAAAAAAGACAGAGAAGGACAGATAGGGACAAAAACAGAGGAACTAAAAGACATAGTGAGGAACAATGACAGAGAGGGAAAGAGAGGGACATGTAAAGAGAGGGGTTACAGAAACAACAATATAGCAGCCCTCAAATCTTGCTGGTGCAGTATTCCTCACAATTATTATTAATATTGACTGGAATACACCCCAACCATTCTGTTATTTGGGTACTCCAACTGATAGAATTACTGTTTTTAGAAATGTCCATAACACAAATCTATAATGTAATTGTTTTGAACTTACTGTTGGTTAAATCTGAAGACGTTTGTTAAATGGAGAATGTAAGAATATTTCTGAAAAACTAGTTTATTTTTCAATAAATGTTCCTTTTTTTACTTCTTTTGAAGGGATTTGTTGTTGTTTTAACATAAACCTAACACCTAAGCAGTAGTGCCTAAACTTAAAAGTGACAGAAATTTTCGCACTGTGCCCGAATGTACATTTTTCCCTAAAACTAACCTCTGAGCTGGCAATTACATTTCCTTTTGAGGAGGAGCCAAAAACCTTTTTCAGATTTTACTGTCTCTGTGGGGACATCAGGTCACATAGACAAACACACACATTAACTAAGAAAGAGAGTGAAATAGCTCTTCTAGATTTCTTCTAGATATCCCCCTGAACATATCAACTGTAAGGGAATATTACCATTCATTCAAATTTGTACCAATGGATAGCACTAGACTTAATTACTGAGAGCATAAGCAGAGCAGTCGAGGTTACCTGCAAGAACTCAAACTGAAAACTGCCCCGGGCCACACACTTATTGAAAGTACTTACCTGGATTTTAGACCTGAGAAACATATTAGATCATACAGCAATGCTAATAAAACAAAACTAGACATGGCATTAACACAATGCAGTGTGATTTTATTCTAGCCTGGAAATGAGTTCTATACTAAACACAGTGCAAAGACACTATTTTTGCCAGGTCTAAGTAGAGCACATAGACACATCTACTGTTGTGTTTCTCCATCCAAATGTCAGTTGGTTTAAATTCCGGCATGTAAAACTGAGCAGACCCAAATTGCTCTGACTGGCGCTGTTACCTGGCCAGACACACCTGACTAAGCCAGTTAAGATTCCTGTCAGGTGTTATGGGATCTGACAGGGCAGAATTCCTAAAAATGAGAATGTTTCTGTACTCTTCCTAATTCCCCCAAATGACAACATTCATTAGTTGGTTCTCTACAGTACCTCAGTGGGAAATGTTGTTTAAGGATGACTGAACTAACTGCCAGGGCAAATTGTTGTAATAACACACAGGCAATGCCTCGGGCATGCACACACACACACACACACACAGACAGACAAACATATACCTAACAGGATCTGGCAGTGAGGTTAGGAGGAGCCATTACAGTTTGTCTAAGGAATGTATGTATTATTTAGGAAATTGCATTCATAGCTTATCGCCACAGAATTACAGCTGTCGAGGGAGAGAAAATTAGCACGGAACGATTTCTGTTCCCACGTGTATCTCGTATTTATGTGTGCGAGAGTGGGAGTAAATGAGAGTGAAGGAGAGAGAGTGTGTTGGGCCTTTCTATTATTGGAACAGTAGAAATGGTTACAGCATAGTCCTAACATTTTTGGACAGGTTCAAAAACTTTTGGTTCTTTGTATCTAAAAACTGCTTTGTTGTATCCTTGATCTGAGGGGGTAGGCAAGATAGAATGTTCCAGGACAGGATGTTACACGGAGGCTTTTATAGTTGTTGGTGAACATTTTAAACTTAACATTCTTATACACAGTGCATGTCACTTTGTTTTTCACCTTGTCAGCGCAGAGATTTAGAATCAGCAACCTTTGGTTTACTGATCCAGTGCTCTTATCACAAATTACCGTCACAGATTTTGAATGTGATTGGTTGAATCTGAACACATCTGAATACTAACACCATATCAAAGTATGCAACCAATGACAGTTTAACGTTTTTTTTTTTTCTCCTGTTTTATTCTTCACATTATTGTTATATCCGATTACAGGTAAATAGTGGTCAGACCTTATTTGTCTAGATTTCAGCCTTTATACCATACTACATTTTCAGTAAGGGTGTATATACTTATGATATCCACATTAGAAAAAGAAAATGTATGCATCAATCCCAGCTCCTCTGCAGCTTGCGTGCGTCACAGAGAATACAAACCCATGCAGTGTTCCTGCAGATCCACTCAGCGTAGCAGTATAGTTGTGACACCAGTACAGTTGTGACACCTGATTATGTAAGAAGACTAATCATAGAGCTCGAGTCTCTGCTTTCATATCCATTCTTTCTTCTCTCTTACATGGTTGTGGTTTTACTAATAATTTCAGGAAGAGTGTCTTCTGGAACTTCTCACTCTGATAACACATTGCGATAAAAATGTTCCTTCAAGTCCATGCAAATGCTTTATTTCTTCACAATATTTATAGTTTAATAGTCACTGTGAAAATATAAAAAAAATAACGCAGACAATGCTGTGTTCAACAACGAGCATGTGAAATTGAAAAATACATTGTGGTCCGTAAATATTTTGCTCAGTCCTCGAGCATGTTGGATTTGAAAAGACTAAGATGTTCATGTGCAGACTGTCTCCGCCCTTTCTCTTTACTACAAGCAGGTTTATGAGGCAAGTGTTCCCTTTCCTTTTGAAATTCAAAAAGATGATAAAACATACATTAAGGATTGGTCCAAGTCAATGGAACTATTGGGGCAAATGTCACACAAACCCTTGTTTAATGACAGAACTATGGTACCATGTATTTACCTAGTGTTGTCCATGAGAGATAATGATTAGCAAGACTAGGAGTACTAAAATTCTATTTTAACAGCTATCAACTATTGGAAGTGTGCCTGAATGCAATTTCTGCCCTGGTATATTGGCCATACACCACAAACCCCCAAGGTGATTTTTCTTTTTATTAATGAACAAGTTGCCAATGTCATTATTAGTTTGTCATACCGTTGGTATAATGTCTGATATACGACGGCTTTCAGCTATTAAGCATTTAGGTCTCAAACCATTCATTTTCCAAACATAACCTAATTCTTTCTTAATGATCTCATGAACCCAATAACTCCTTAATACCTGTTTTAATAATAATGATATGAAAATACAATTATCAAATATGATGGATTATTATAACAAATCTTATGAATCATGAGCAAATGAGTTACAACAGTATTTATGGATTGATAGAAATAGTGTTTGTGAATATTTAACAACAATGTATGAATGTAGTAACCAAGTTTAATCAGAAATGTTACCAATTCATCAAAATTGCTTTATTGTCTGTATTACTGAAGACTTATTTAAAAAATTATATAACTGGTCACTTAGCTTAGTAGGACCGGTGTTTTGCCTAGTTGATTAACATTCTGCAGTACTTTTGGCACTCCAGGAGCAGGTTTCCTTATCCTAGCAGATGTAGCAGGACAATACCATTGAAATATCTACTTCATACATATAAATATACAACCCTTTTCCCAAAACAGTTGGAAAGCTGCATAAAATGCAAATAAAAACAGAATGCAATGATGCGCAAATCATTTAATCTATATATTTAATTGTAAAAAGTACAAAGACAACATATCAAATGCTGAACCAGAGAAATGTTATTGGATAATATATATGCCCATTTTGAATTTGATGACAGTAACATGTTTCAAAAAAGTTGGGACAGGGGCATATTTATTACTCTGTTGCATTTCTTCTTTTAACAACATTCTGTAAGTAAGATTTCTCCGGATTCTTTGAATCTTTTAATGATATTATGTACTGTAGATGATGAAGTCCACAAACTCTTTGCGATTTTACATTGAGATATGTTATTCTTAAATTGTTGCAGTATTTGCCCGAGCAGCCTTTCACAGAGTGGTGAACCCCTCCCCATCTTTAATTCTGATGGACTCATCCACTCTGTGATGCTCTTTATATACCCAATCATGTTACCGACCTATTGCCAATTAATCTAATTAGCTGTGAGATGTTCCACCAGGTTCTTTTTATGTCTTTTGTTGCCCCTGTCCCAGCTTTTTTAAACGTACTGCTGGCATCAGATTCAAAGTGGGCATATACAGCTCCAGAAAAAACTAAGAGACCACTGCATCTTTTTCCTTCCTTTCCAAAGAAATTTGAAAAGGGAAGTTTTGAGTGAGGAACAGAAGCGTTCAATCTTCAGTGGACTCTTAATTTTAACCCTTCTGTTCCTCACTCAAAACCTTCCTTTTCGACTTTTTTGGAATGGAAAGAAAAAGGTGTATTGGTCTCTTAAATTGTTTACGGAGCTATATTTTCCAAGGAACAATAAGAAAAATCTGTTTCACCATTTGATGTGTTGTCTGTGTACTATTTTCTATTGAATATAAAAAATATTTGCACATCTTTTGCGTTTTCATTCAGTTTTTATTTCCATATTACACAGCATCCCAACTTTTTTGGAAATGGGGTTGTACATGAATATAAAATTACAGTATCAGATGTAATATAGAAAGAGAGCAGAAAGACAACAGAGATAAAAGACTAAGTCCTGAATCTCTTTAATAACCCTTCACACAGAGGGGTGTGTGGCCATTTGAGTGGATTTAAGATGTACTGTACTGTACTGTACTGTACACACAAACACACACCTCAACAAGCATGAATATATAAACAAGTATACACATAAACACTATCACATGAACACACATAAATGCACAGACATACCTGTGTATTGTTTCTTCTATCGAAAGACAACAAACAGGAAGGCCATTCTTTCACATGCACAGAAATGTGTATTTTTCACATACGCTGTATTTTTCACTGTAGGAATTGGCTACACCGCGCATGTACCTGCCTTTGGAAACATGCCATTAAAACTGCAAAGCTTGAAATTGGAGCTTCACCTAAATCTAGCGTAGCACGAAGCAACTGGTTTGCTTACAACGGAGTTGCTGCTTGACTGCTTTGCATAACACCTCCCCTGCAAGTTCTAAGCCACTCGTCTAAAACTTGTTTGCAATTATTTTGAGTTTGGATGAGATCACATTTCCTCCAGGAAAGGACTTCAGAGGAGCTGTTGAAAATAGTACCAAGACAACATTTCATATGTTGAAACCGAGAAATGTCATTGTTTCTTGGAAAATATATGCACACTTAGAATTTGATGCCAGCAACACGTTTCAAAAAGGCTGGGACAGGTGCATCCAAAGACTGGAAAAAAAAGTAAGCTTGATAGAATATAACACACTTAATTAGGCCAATTAGCAACAGGTCAGACACATGATTGGGTATTTAAAGATCATTCTAGAGAGGATGGGCCTGTCAGAAGTGAGGATGCGGAGGTTCAACACTCTGTGAAAGACAGCGCAGGCAAATAGTGCCCCAATTCAAAAATTGCAATGAGTTTGGAATTTCACCGGTACGCTATATCATTAAAAGATTCAATGAATCTGGAGTAATCTCTGTATGTAAGGGACAAGGCCAAAAAACAATATTAGATGGTTCAGGTCCTCAGGCATCACTGCATTAAAAACAGACACACGATTCTGCATGGGCTCAGGAACACTTCCTAAATGAACGTCACTGAATACACAAATGCAAGTTCAAACTTTACCATAAAAAATAGAAACCATACAAAATCAACATCCAGAAACGCCAGCTCCCCCTGAGCCCGGGCTCATTCAAGATGGACTGAGACGAAGTGGAAAACTGCCCTGTGGTCTGACAGATCAACAGTTGTGATTATTTTTGGGAATCATGGATGCCGCGTCCTCCGGGCTAAAGAGGAGAGGGACTATCTGGCTTGTTATCAAGGGCACAGTGCTAAAGCGTGCATTTGTGATGGTATGGGGGTGCATTAGTGCCATGGCATGGGTGACTTGCACATCTGCAAATGCATCATTTATGCTGAACAATATATACACTGCAAAAAATGGTTAGGGTTAGTCCAGAATAATTTAACCCCTACATTCAACTCTATATATAATTTCAAAAGATAATCTTAAAACTACTGGTTATGTTAAATTTACACTGACTGTAACATAATAGGAAATATGTGCTTTGAACCTCTTAGTGTAAATTACAACTTTTTGACCAAACTCTCAGATAGAACCTTCTAGTCCCAAGGTCTGAATAAAGAACTCTCCATATTATTTTAATTTACATGAATCTATACAGTTGTCAAAGTGAATTGATGATTGGGTATATTTTATGTAAAATACTATTATAAACCTTCCTATCCTACATCCTTTAATTTATACATTTCAATATACACAGTACTTAACCTTTGACATGGTCAGAAGAACGTAATTAACGGCCGCTTTGTTAAAATAATGTATTCATCATCATAACATTGCTATATGGCTAGAGTCAAAGTTTACAGTGGTGATGCCAGAGGACGTCAAACTGTTACAACAACCAGTAGAAATAAGATTTGTCTGTCATGTTAATATTCATAAGCTTTGGTTATGGCCTAGAGAGAACTATGTGTTGGTCTGATTCTCTCTGTCCATCTGTCTGTTTTATATAGATATACGTAACCTATACTTAATATCACAGATATTACATTATCTAAAATTACCTACATTGTGAACCAAAACTTGTATCTTAAATACAATGAACTGTATACAAATCCAGTGTGTACTACAGATATTATCAATACAGGCACACATATGTGCTCCCATTACCTAACTCCACTGACAGTTGTGGTTTTTCACAATGCTTAATTGACCCTTTGCACTTACTCCCTGTGCCATAAACTAAGTAATGTGTTCTTATTGTGCTACCATGAGCGTACATCAGGGTGATGTATAGATCTCCAGAGTGCACATAAAGGAAAACACATCACATCTCCCCTTCTTACTGGACTCCTGATCCAGCTACACAGACCCTTTAAATAATGCAACCACGATTTCATATGAATTTTTAAACTTCAATAAACGTTTCTTGTCCAGTGGCCCTTCCTAATGGCGCACATTATTGTTTTATGCCATGTTATTTGGTAGATGGTAAAAGTCTTTCAATTTCACAGTGTCTGTTTTATGTAAGGGTGTGCCATCACCTGGGCATATCTCAATGATTTAGAAGTGGACTCTCCACTTGACTACATTTCCCACAAAACCCCTGATGAACTACACATCAGCTAGCCAAGTTCATCCCTGTGAGTTAAATAAAACAGTCGAAAACATTAACTTACTCTCTCCATGCGCTTTTAATGCCCTCAACCTACCGCGAGCTGCCACACGCACACATTGTGTCGCAGCCTGCTGAGAGATCGCATCACATCAACGTCTTTGTTAGACGTCTGTCCAGGTAGGAGAACATCTACACAGTACTGTATAATGTATGACATAACAAACTGGCCACTAGCGGCAATGGTGAGCTCTATTACATCTATTCAACTGAGGGTTTTTTTAACCTCGCCAAATGTTTCTTTTTTTTCTTTTATTTCTCATACTGACGTTTGCAAAATTGTACTGTGGAATCCGGACCCCCCCCCCCCCCCCCCCCCGCCCCCGTGGAGAAACGTTGAAAACTGACGGGAGACTGTGAGATCTTGTTAGCATGCCAGGCCTCATCATAGCACTGCATGCTGAGCGGGGCCCTAGGTTAGCGCCGCTGTGCTCCTCAAATATTTTAGATAATTGAACAAATTATGCACAGCTTGTTGTGGTGTGTTCAGGTCAACGTGGCTCCTAGCATTAAGTGCTTGCCCCTGTGCCTATTTAATTATTGTGAAAGTTGTTGCTTTTCATTTCTGTTTTCCTTTTCAGGCATCATTAGTCACCCCACTGACATACCCTAGGCTACGGTTTCCACCAACCAACCCACCATCCACAGGAAAATATCAGTAATAGGAGCAGCTGTGCGCAGAAGGGCTGGCAGCATGTGGGTGTGTATGAGTTCATGGTCTGGGTGTTTGTGTATGAGTCTGCGGGTGTTTTGTTTATGGGTGTTTGTGTATGAGTCTGTGGGTGTTTTGTTTATGGGTGTTTGTGTATGAGTCTGTGGGTGTTTTGTTTATGGGTATTTGTGTATGAGTCTGTGGGTGTTTGTGTATTAATCTCTGAGTGTTTTGTTTGTGGGTGTTTGTGTATGAGTCTGTGGGTGTTTTGTTTGTATGTGTATGAGTCTGTGGGTGTTTTGTTTGTGGGTTTTTGTGTATGTGTCTGTGAGTGTTTTGTTTGTGGGTGTTTGTGTATGAGTTTGTGGATGTTTGTGTATGAGTCTGTGGGTGTTTTTTTGTGTGTGCTTGGGCATGAGTCTGTGAGTGTTTGTGTATGAGTCTGTGAGTGTTTTGTTTGTGGGTTTTTGTGTATGAGTCTGTGGGTGTTTTGTTGGTGGGTGTTTGATTATGAGTCTGTGGGTGTTTTGTTGGTGGGTGTTTGATTATGAGTCTGTGAGTGTTTGTGTATGAATCTCTGGGTGTTTTGTTTGTGTGGGTGTTTGTGCATGCGTCTTTGAGTTTTTTGTTTGTGTGTGTATGAGTATGTGGGTGTTTTGTTTGTGGTTTTTTGTGTATGAGTCTGTGAGTGTTTTGTTTGTGGGTGTTAGTGTATGAGTCTGTGGATGTTTTGTTGGTGGGTGTTTGTTTATGAGTCTGTGAGTGTTTTGTTGGTGGGTGTTTGTGTATGAGTCTGTGGGTGTTTTGTTGGTGGGTGTTTGTTTATGAGTCTGTGAGTGTTTCTGTATGAGTCTGTGGGTGTTTTTTTTTGTGTGTTTGTTTATGAGTCTGTGAGTGTTTCTGTAAGAGTCTGTGGGTGTTTTGTTTGTGGGTGTTTGTGTATGAGTCTGTGGGTGTTTTGTTTGTGTATATATCTGTGAGTGTTTGTGTATGAGTCTGTGAGTGTTTTGCTTGCGTCCAGTATGAGTCTTTGGGTGTTTTGGAGATTTGGCTGTGAGTAGCATAGTTAGCTACTGCCATAAGCTTCAGTCACAGCTACTGAATGGTTGCATGGTAGCATGGTTGCTATATTTTTCTCTCCAACAGACATGCATCCACTAGCGGCTGGCCTTCCAAGACTTGACAATTCTGTCTGAAATAGCATTCAGTATTTGAATTAGTACAAGACATCCAAGTAACAACAGGTAGACTCTAGGCCTTCTGACCCAAAAATAATAAAATGTCATTCTGGAGAATCTTTTAACATCTGTAACCAGTAATCTAAAAGGTTTCTAAAGGATGGGTTTAACATTTCCATGTCACAGTAACATAACCCTGTTGCTGTTGTAGATCACTCTGTTTGCCCATTTTACTTGTGACTAGTTTTTTTTCAGACATACTATGTTCAAGTGGCTATATCCCAGCAGCTTGATACTTCATCCACTGCCCCTGAAAGAACAATTTAGCTGAAAACAAGTGGTCACACTGGAAACAGCAGAGTAGCACTTGTGTTATGATTGCAGTGCAATAAATACATTTAACATACTATACAAAGAGTTTAGGAAACTCGGAATACATTGATTTATCACCTTGCACTGTGGTAACTTTTGGCATTGATTTTGAAAATATGACTCATCATGAAAAAAAACTATATTTTTTACGAATAGTGATCATATGAAGCCATTTATTATCACAGTTGTTTGGCTCCTTTGTAAATCGTAATGATAACAGAAATCTGTAATGAACACCCGGACCAGGGGTTTGAGGTTCCAATTGCGGAACGCAACTGTCGATTTATTTGCAAAAGCACAGAGGGATGAGGCACGAATCAAACGAGAGAGGCAGGCAGGTACAGTAACCGGGTGATCAGTCCGCGAAGGCGACTGTACAGGTAAGGGCTGGCAGGCAGGATAGTCCACGGGCAGGCAGGCTGGTACGGTCAAGAGGCAGACGGGGGCAAAGAAAAGAGGAAACAACAGGCTGGGAATCAATGATAAGCAAGAGCGCGCTTCGACGGCTTGGCAGGTCCACTATGAACAATACCTCACACCCAAGTGGTGGTGGAGAACTGGCTAATATAGAGTGAGATAGCAGGGTGCAGGGTGTTTAGTAATCCGGTGATTGAGATCTGGATTGTGAGCTGCGTTCAGTTACACTGCGTTCAGGGACACTGTGTTCAGGTACACTGCGTTCAGGTACACTGCGTTCAGGTACACTGCATTGTGCGGGCGTAGTGGTGGCTGGCAGAGGGCGTGAGTGGGAGGAGCTGGAGCAGGAACGATGCGGGGACCTCACAAAATCGCCCAAATTGCCCTGATCAAAAGTTGACTTACCTTTGAATGTTTGACCTTGTTAAAGACACACAAGGTGACACACACAGGTGAAAATGGCAATTTAATGTGAATTTCCCAAACCTGTGGCTTTTTGAATTGCAAGTAGTGTCTGTGTATAAATAATCAATGAGTTTGTTAGCTCTCACGTGGATAAACTGAGCAGGCTAGGTACTGAGCCACAAGGAGCAGAAAAACAATTACTGTCAAAAGACCTGCAGAACAAGGTGATGAACTTTATAAAGATGGTAAAAGATATAAAAAGATATCCAAAGCCTTGCAAATGCCAGTCAGTCCTGTTCAATCACTTATTTAAAAGTGGAAAATTCAGAGATCTCTTGATACCAAGCCAAGGTCAGGTAGACCAAGTAAGATTTCAGCCAAAACTGCCAGAAGAATTGTTTGGGATACAGAGAAAAACCCACAGGTTACCTCAGGAGAAATAGATGGTGTAGTTGTTTCAAGGAGCACAATACAACGATACGTCAACAAAAATGTGCTGCATGGTCGAGTTGCCAGAAAGAAGCCCTTACTGCGCCAATGCCGCAAAACAGCCTGGTTACAATATGCCCGACAACTCCTTGACCAGCCTCACAGCTTCTGGCACACATTTGGAGTGACGAGACCAAAATAGAACTTTATGGTCACAACCATAAGCGTTATGTTTTGAGAGGGGTCAACAAGGCTTATAGTGAACAGAATACCATTCAACACTGATGTTTTTGGGGGGTGTGAGCTCTAAAGGGATGGGGAATCTTGTGAAAACTGATGACAAGATGAATGCAGCATGCAATTAGAAAATACTGGCAGACAATTTGCATTTTTCTGCATGATAGCTACGCATGGGACGCTCTTGGACTTTCCAGCACACAATGACTAAGGCTAAGTTGGACCTCCAGTGGTTACAGCAGATAAAGGTGAAGGTTCTGGAGTGGCAATCACAGTCTCCAGACCTTAATATCATCAAGACACTCTGGGGAGATCTCAAAATGACTAAGGCTTTGCATGACCTGGAGGCATTTTGCCAAGACGAATGGGCAGCTATTCCACCTGCGAGAATTCGGGGTCTCATAGACAACTATATCAAAAGACTGCACGTTGTCATTGATGCTAAAGGGGGCAATACACAAAAAAAATTCCTTTGTTGCCATGTTTTATTTTATGACTGTGCCATTCTGTTATGACCTACAGTTGAATGTGAATCCCGTAAGAAATAAGACATGTGTTTTGCCTGTTCACTCATATTTTCTTTACAAATTAAACATATATTACCAATTCTCCAAGGGTATGCAAACTTTTGAGCACAACTCAGTATAGATTAGGTGCTCATTTCAGATGAGCTCTTTGTGGTCTTTTGTTGATTGCACTGTCCAGTCATCAAGAAACTACCTTAAAAACAATCCTTTTTACAGTCAATTGTCATCATCAACGTCCAGGTCAGGTTGTGTTTATGAATACACATTTGCCTTTGTCTAGCTGTTTTGCTATGTTATCTTTGCTAACAGGGGAAGTGTAATGCTTGTTTTCATATCAGGTCTGCAGTAATATACACTAATGTATTCAACAACAGCAATTATAATAAGTGCATTTCTATACAATCTATGAATTCTAAAAAGTATTTCATATTATTTCATAATTTATAGAATAAGTAAACAAATATATAGAAATGTATATTTTGGTCACTTTGCCCAGTAATGACAGAAAAGTGAAAGGAGTCTTCACACACAACGTCATACCTTTTTACTTTATAGCGGGAATTTTAGCATTCAACACATTGTCCCAGCATTATCGTATCTCAGCAACTGGCATGCAAACGCAAACTCAAAAGATGGTAAAAGTAGAACATTTAATGAAAACATCCTATGTCCCAAATTATGCTCTGTCTCTCTTCTCCTCTCCCTCACTCTTTACCTCCCCTGCCTTGGTCTACATTTTCTTTGTATTTTGCTATGGGCTAGGTTCATATTCAGAGAAGCATCTGCGATTAGATCTTCGCATTACCCTGAGTGTATGCAGGGCAGGAGAGACACTTTTCCTGGCTACTAATCACTGATTGCTTTCTTTTGTACAATACCCCTCTTAACAAAACTTCTTTAATGATGGCAGATTCAGACTAAAGTATGTAGCAAATAACAGAGGGGCTCCTCACAGATATGATATGATTGGCAGACACCTATGTATGTGTGAACAAGCTTATAAAGATATGCGGGCAAATTGAATGTAAAAAAGCGATAACCTTGTTCTTATCCTGGTTGTGGCACATCAACCATGCTTGGGGGCCTTGCATGTGACAGTGCAAATTGGCTCTGGGGTTGCTATCAGACAAGGGTTAGCTATCTATTTGCATTATAGCACCCCCGTGTGGTAGGTGCAGTGCCTTCAAGTGAAATCGCTAATGCTGGCCGGTGAATGTGATCTCCAAGCGTGTATGTGCTGAGGAGTACTTCCTGGTTGAGCGAGCAGTGTGATAACAAGCGTAACAGCTTGACGAGATGCTCTTTGTTAGATGTGGGATGAGGTGAGACCATAAGTACAAATTGGACAGGAAATTGGAAAGAATTACAATTAAATAAATGTTTTTCCTTTTAATGTGGCATGTACACAAACAATCATGATGTTTTCATTTGTTTGTCAAACAAATTACTTAAATTCGCCGGCGGCTGATTCTCTCACAAAACAAGCACCCGTTTGACATCTGAAATTTGTAAAGGACAGTATTGGACTGATTTACTTTTTGTTACTTAAAGAAAATAAATGCTAATTTGCAGTGATGTCAGTAATTACAAACAAGGAATTCATATAAAATGAAATAACTTACAATAACATGGCATTTTACAGTGAGTACCATTATCTAGTCAGCCTGAGGACTAAGGACTCATTGAGGTTTATATCCCTATTAGTACAGTAGCGGTAGCAGCAGATAGCTAATAAACAGCAGCAGCGAAGGTCTGAGGTTCACATCCTTGTGACGGTACACTGATGATAATTTTTTGTGTAAAGATCGGCCACCTGCAAACTTGTTGTCACAGGAAAAGCCTAGTTTTGGCCCCTTTGAACAATTCTTCTCCGGGTAAACAGACAAGAATTAATGGAAAGTCCTGAAAACTAGAAGAAACCAAAAAAATAGATTGTTACTCAGAACTACTGCACTGTATATTGTAATGGTATTTTGCATAGTTCTAACCCAGAGTGTCAGAAGTTTGATTTGCAGGATTCATAGTGGACCTCACAGAAGGTTGCCAAGATAAACAGGGGCTCTGTGGGATGTAGGGCGCAACATGGCTGTTGGTTCTGGGGCCATTATATGGTTTTCTTTGTGTGTGGGGCTAAAAGCCTTATTGCAACCCTGAAGCCAGGTTATTGTGTTCTTTCACTCTCTTCTTCACATCCCTTCTCCCCCCTCAACTCGTCTCCTATCTCTCTCTCTCTCTCCATGTTATCTCTGCGTCTCTTCTCTCCATCTCTTTGTCTCCCTTATCTTTCTCACTCTCTCTGTCTCTCTTGTTCTTTTTCACCAATCCCTTCCAATCACTTTTTTCTCTCTTTCTCTCTCTCTCCGCGTTCCCCAGCCACCCCTCGCTTTACCCTTTCATGTCGTCAGCATCATAACGCATTGTGATTTCGGGGAAACACCCCTCCTACCCTGCCTGTAATCTCAGATCTGCATTACCTGCAGCTTGGTTTCGTTAATACCCTGTTTGCAAATTGCAGACACACACATCCACGTCCACACATCCATGTTTACAAACACATATGCAGAAACACACACACTCACACACAGCCATTTCCCTGAAACACACACACGCAGCCATTTCAATGCACAGGCATTTGCCAAAGAACACAGTCAGAGTGTCAGATTAGTGAAGAGCTCCTGGGAGGCAGTAGGAAATGAAGAGAATGCTTTTAAAGCCTGGAGTGTCTCTACAATGCTGCTGCCATAACTACATTTCTCTCATGCTGTCTACCACTTCAGTCTTTATTATTTCTTCTTTCTCTTAGTCTCTCTCATCCTCTATCTAGTTTTAAATTGTTCCAAAGGAACAGTTCCCACTTTTTCTTTATGCAATTACAGCCTGCTCCTCTTTCAGTCTGCCTCAATTCCTTCTATTGATTGTGTATGTCGTAGTAACACGCCCGTGCAAGAGGCGTCACTGTCATCCCCGCCTTCAAAGATGCACTGACATATTTGGTGTGTGTGCGTGCTTGTGTGTTTGTGTGTGTGTCGGAGCTGACACAGGGCGTGCGTCATTCGGCATCGCGATGCTTGCGACCTCATTCTGTCACAGTGCCACCACGTCCCCCCTACAAACAGCCCGTCAGCATGCCACGGACACACACACTCACGCACACACACACACACACACACACACACACTCACACAGAAAACACTATGAAATAAAAGCATAATCGCAATCACTGCCACACACACACACGCACACACACACACACACTTATGGACACACACAAACAAACACAACTACCTCCAACTCCCTCAAACTGGGGGGCTAGGCACTCGTGCCTTATACCTTATAGAAGACCTTAGAGAATAAAATAATGTGTCCTCAAGTGCCACCACCACTGTATTACACGTGTTGTTCAATGCTGCATCAGATTCAAGTTGCTTAAATTGCATGTATTTTATACTATCCACAAATGAGTGTTGCCCTTAGCTAATGAAATTACAACGTTATTGCTTAGCATTCCAGTACAGTAGTTTCATTATTTTCCTAAGTGCCCTGGTGCCATTTCATATAGGGTGTCACAATGTGGAAATTGATCGGTTCCCTGCACTGCAACACTGGTTTTTCAGTTGTTGGACTGTCTAAGTCTTTAGTTGTTGGACTGTCTGTGTAAGTCTTTAGTTGTAGGACTGTCTGTGTAAGTCTTTAGTTGTTGGACTGTCTGTGTAAGTCTTTAGTTGTTGGACTGTCTGTCTAAGTCTTTAGTTGTTGGACTGTCTGTTTAAGTCTTTAGTTGTTGGACTGTCTGTGTAAGTCTTTAGTTGTAGGACTGTCTGTGTAAGTCTTTAGTTGTTGGACTGTCTGTGTAAGTCTTTAGTTGTTGGACTGTCTGCTGCTTGTGATGCTGCATGTGATGCTTTTTCAGTAAAAGACATAAGGTAGAAGTCTGAAAATGGGCACCCATTCACAAACTAATTAGGCATGATTCACAGTGTTCAGTACTATCAACTCTGTAATGTAATGTAATCAAACCAACACTCAGTCAATCATATTTAATAAGATTCTCTTTGAAAAGGTAGGCTTTCAGATGTTTTCTGAAAATAGGCCTGGGGCTCTTAAAGCTGTCCTAGCTTCAAGGTTAGACCATTAAGAGATTAGATCTTTTTTACTTTCTTATTTTTCTATAAGAAAAAAAAAAAACATTTTAAAAATGTGATTCAGATCTCATACTCTTTATTTTATTAAGAACAAAATACAAACTCAATAAGAGACAACTTCCACATGATATAGCAGACACTGACAGCGCTCAGTGACGGTAGGTTTTCTCTGTGTCTGGGTCGCCCCAAATCATCCAGTTTTTTTAGCAGTGTGCCGCTGCTACAGTGTTATTATTCCTTCATGTGTGTTCTGTATGTGTGTGTGTGTGTGCACCTTTGCATGTTATATTAGAGTATTTCACTTATTCAACCTTTATCATGCATGTTGATACCTTACCACCACACCACAAACCAATATTAATGGTGCCGTAGAACTCATTTAAACTGGAAGGAAAATAAACAAATTTTGGGCCACCGCATATAAATCCATCAATCCTCTCCTCCGTGGGCTCAAACCTGTCGGCTCTCTTTAACAATGAGCGGTAAGGGAATTCAAAAACAGTCTGCCACGACTTTGGCCACTACCGACTAAACTAAATATGCCGTTTTGATGGTGTTGGAATTTGTGGTCATCAAATGAACACATGTTGAAGAGTAAAGTGGAAGCAGGATGAGCAGAATTACTGCCGGGTACATTGTTGATCCACTTTTCCCCAATGGTGACATAACAGACAGCAGACTTTAGAGTTTCTACGTTAAGCTGCAACTGTAGGCTCTCGGTAGCCGATGGAAAATGTAGGTCCCTAAAGCACGCACACATACAACTTGCTTGGTATATATTAGCCTAACCAAATGGACAGAGAGGCACGGCCTGAGCTGTAGGATGCTCTAATCTGCCTCAGTTCCTAAAACCTGAGGTGGCAGAATGATCAAAGTTGGAAATCATCAACATTGCCTTGCCATCTGTTTTACTGCAACCCCTGCTGTCAGGATCAACCCAAATATGGCTTTGTGTGTATATGTGTGTTGCATGTTTGATTGTGGTTGAGTGGATATGGCTTTAGCTGGCATACTAGGAAATGGGCAAGGTACATGCATGACTGCACACATGCACTCACCCACCCAGAGATGTACTGTAGATTGTAATGGTGCAAAGGAAATACAGCAGAATATACAAAAGTTATGCTAATACACATAGTTATCGCAAATAAACTTTCCTACTTTTTGAGCTATGAAAAAGTGCTGCAAGGTTTGAAATATTCCAAATTAGAAATAGTCAACATTTCAGAAAGTATGTAAGTAAGTTTCTTTATAATTTCATAAAATCATCCAATTTGTCATAAAGTGCTGAAAAGTTTCAAACACACCTGCAAAGATTCTGGAAAGTTCTGAGAAGTTCTGAGAAGTTTCATGAAACTCATAAAAGTGCCTTACAGGCAGCTTCAGTTATCTAAATATGTGGCCCCTCTAGAAGCTTTGTGCCATTTTATAAAACTTAGCAGGATTTTCTGAGAATTTGCTGGAATATCTGAAACTCTGCAACACTTTATGAAACTTTGCAGCCATTTATGAAATATGAATATGAAGGCTGATTTGCCCCTTAGGGCCATCATACTTTCCCCTATATTTCTGTAGCTTTCTTTTCATCTCAATATAGTGTATATCATCATTTATTTTCTCATTTTCCTCTCATTTCTCTCAATCTCCCTCCCTATTATTCCCTCTCCCTGACTGTTAATAAGAAAACTAAAGATGGAAACAAGAATAAACAAACCAAAAAAAATCTCCTTATCATTTACTTGCTTGATGTATATAATCGTTTTTTTGAAGCCAGACCTGTTTACATGTTTTCTTAAATTTGTTTTCAATTTTAAGCTCTATGAAAAAAACATATTAGCCTATATGTACAGCACTAGTGCCTTTTTATGCTTTCCTTCTTAACATAAAAACCACAAATTTGTGTTGTACTTGGACTGACTGAACCTATTGTGTTTTCATATCTAAAATAACTTTATTGCAAAAAGCTGAACAATACAACCTTAATAGAAATGTGATTATTTAATGAGGATTTGTTTGTGTGTTGATATCAATATAGCAACCAACACCCAGTATAATAACCCTTGTCCTCTAGAAAGGGTAATTGGTCTTTCTCCAACTACAAATGGTGCCCATATCAGACACCAGCACACACACACACACACACACAAGCACACACACACAGACACACAACCAATCACACACTCATTATCAACAGCTATTGACCTGTTGCTAGGATTGCTCTATTAACCTACTGAAGCCTACCTGTTGATGTTTCAATCACTCATCACTATTTGCTCATATTAGACACAGCTATGGCATCGATCCACACTGAATGTGTCACAGTTAAACGAGTAGCTATTACTCTTTCTGTGGATATTGTGTCCTTCTGATCAGCGCTCTGTTTTCTGCAGGTCTAGTTTCTCATTGTCTCTCTTCACGACTGAGACCTTATCACTTTCATATCCCTATGCTTGTATTAGAAGGTGCAGTCGTGTTGTCCGAAAATAATTCAGGCATGCAATATGAATGTGCGTGTTGGTAAGCATGCACGTACCTACATTTACAAACACACACACACACATTCTCAAATACATACCCATGAACACATACTAACACATATAACTCTGTCTTTGATTTTACCTGCCTTGATATTCATTAATCTCTTCTGCCTCTGATTTTCAATCACAAATGCAATATAAATGCCATAAACACTGCAAATGTCAAAATATCACTTTATTTCAATATTCTCAATGAATAATTATAAGTTATCTGTAGACAAGATTTGCACATTCTAGAACTTAAATCTTGTTTTTGTGCTATCAAAATAATGAAGAATAACTGGATACTTGATTTATCGTTTCTAGTCAGCAATTACCAATGAATACTGTAGGAATACACAGATCAATCTGAAGGTAGGTCTGATGTGATTACTATGAATACTGTAGGAATACACAAATCAATCTGAAGGTAGGTCTGGTGTGATTACTATGAATACTGTAGGAATAACCTTTCCTTTTTATTGGCCCGTCTGAGACATGGCTGTTTCTTTGCATCCTTGCCTAGGACGCCAGCATCCCGGAGTCGCCTCTTCACTGCTGATGTTGAGACTGGTGTTTTGTGAGTACTATTTAATGAAGCTGCCAGTTGTTTCTCAAATTCGACACTCAAATGTATTTGTCCACTTGTGTGTGTATATGTGTTTGTAGAAGTACTCAAACCTGAATTGCTAAATTGAACATTGACATTTTGTTTTGTGTTTGAATTCTAAACAATATGAAGAAATAGAAAGCACAATCACTAGAAGTTCCTCCTTGCGTGCTGCTTCTAATCCTCTCCCCTCCACACTATTTCACTCACCAGTGTATCTCCCCCTCTGTCAGGAGGCATGGAGAGAAAAAGAAAGAAAAACGTGGCGTCAAAGCTTCCCCGTCAGCTCCTCCTTTCTTTCTTTCGTTCATTTTGTCTTTTTTCTCCTTTATTTTGTCCACCTTCCCTACCCACATGATCTTATCAAAATCCTTTTACCTTCCATTGCGGCTGGATCTAACGTTTCTGTCTCCTTTTACACTTTCTCACACCCAATTGTCATCCCTTTCTCTCTCTCTCTCTCTCTCTTACACTTTAATCCCTATCTCTCACCTCTGCTCCAAAGCTTATCATTTCCCTTTCGTTCCTTTTTGCCCCTCGGTGCTGTGACAATTAGGAAAGATCACTTGACAGGGAGTGTGTTTGTGTCTGTCTGTCTGTATGTATGTGTGTTTATTCCCTCTTGTCCCTCATAGGGATAGCCAATCATATGGAAGCTCTTGGTTTCCATACATTGAAAACACATTGCCAATGACTGACAAAGTAAGAGTGCCCCCTCCCCTCTAGCAAACCACCTCCTTCGCTCTCCTCTTCCACTTCTCTCTCCTCTCTGAAAGAGTATCAAACAATATACAGCCAACACAGGCCAATACGTTTGCCAGTCATCTAGGTAGTATGTTGCTTCACTGCTGCATAGTAATATTTTGAATCTTCCTTTTTAAGATTTAGAAGAGCTCACTCACCATATGATCTAGTCTGTGATTGCAAACAGTTGCACACCAACTACAGTACAGCACTCTGTCTCATCTCAAATGGGGTGGAATTTGGCATGTAGGAGTAAAGGACCGGAGGGGGGAGTGCCAGGGATGAGTTAATGCTGCATTGTACTGCTCCCGGCTTGACTAACCCAACTTTGATGGAATTATTGTTTAAGCACAAAGCCAATGAAATCATACCATTTTACTGTTTAATGAGGCCTGTCAAAACTATGGGCATGTTCAATTAGCTGTGAAGACTGAAACAGGAAAAAACGCACATTGGCACATCAACGCATCTCCTTCTGGGTCCACCAGTGATTAACAGTACGTTTATGCCCCTCTCTCTCTCTCTCTCTCTCTCTCTCTCTCTCTCTCTCTCTTTCTATGTGTGTGTGTGTGTGTCTGTGTTTGTGTGCAGATTCTTGTTAGGAATAAAAAAATATTTGCAAGGTAGGTAAAAGAAGGAACACCTAAGCTTGTGGAGGCAATTCATCGGTCCCCATGAGGAACATGGCTAGGGGTTTGATTTGGGGTTAAAGTAAAATTGGGCTGAGGTTTGAAATAGAACTTAGGGTTAGGTTTAAGTTTACATTTAAAATTAGGTTACATTTGGGTTGCGTAGGCCTATTGCAATGTTCGGTAAAGCATTGTCATCTGGTGTACTTGTGCCAATGCAGCCATATTGACAACCAGAAGTTGAACAAGGCTATTGACTTCAAAATTACATCATCATATCATCTTACGTAGTTTGCTACCATTGAGGAAGGATTTAACAGAATTCTCAGTTCATCAAACCCCAAAAGGGACGTTATAAACAGTATTGTGACACACGGAATATATATGTATATACACCGATCAGACATAACATTATGACCACCGACAGGTGAAGTGAATAACACTGATAATCTCCTTATCATGGCACCTGTCAGTGGGTGGGATATATTAGGCAGCAAGTGAACATTCTGTCCTCAAAGTTGATGTGTTAGAAGAAAGAAAAAATGGGTAAGGATCTGAGCGACTTTGACTAAGGCCAAATTGTGATGGCTAGACGACTGTGGCAGAGTATCTCCAAAGCTGCAGCGAAGGCTGACCTGTATGGTCCATTCCAACAGACGACGAGTTACTGTAGCTCAAATTGCTGAAAAGGTTAATGCTCGTACTGATAGAAAGGTTTTAGAACACACAGTGCATCACAGTTTGTTGCGTATGGGGCAGTGTAGTCGCAGACCAGTCCGGGTGTCCATGCTGACACCCGTCCACTGCTGAAACGCCTAAAATGGGCACGTGCGCATCAGAACTAGACCACGGAGCAATGGAAGAAGGTGGCCTGGTCTGATGAATCACGTTTCCTTTTATATCACGTGGATGGCCGGGTGCCTGTGCGTCACGTACCTGGAGAACACATGACACCAGGATGCACTATGGGAAGGAGGCAGTGTGATGCTTTGGGCAATGTTCTGTTGGGAAACCTTGGGTCCTGCCATTCATGTGGGTGTTACTTTTACACATACCATCTACCTACTGTAAGCATTGTTGCAGACCATGTGCACCCTTTCATGGCAATGGTATTCCCTTATGGCTTTGGCCTCTTTCAGCAGGATAATGCGCCCTGCCACAAAGCAAAAATGGCTCAGGAATGGTTTGAGGAACACAACAACAAGTTCAAGGTTTTGACTTAGCCTTCAAATTCCTGGACAGACAAGTGCTGGGCAAACAAGTCCGATCCATGGAGGCCCCACCTCGCAATTTACTGGACTTTAAGCATCTGCTGCTAACATGTTGGTGCCAGATACCACAGTACACCTTCAGAGGTCTAGTGGAGTCCATGCCTTGATGGGTCAGGGCTGTTTTGGCAGCAAAAGTGGGACCTACACAGTATTAGGCAGGTGGTAATAATGTTATGGCTGATCGACGCATAGGGTTCAGCTTATCGTAGGCTAGGCTACAAAATAAATAGGAATTAAACAGTGCTTTCAGTTAGTATTGGGGACATGTCCATATACTCTACTATTGGGAGATATTTATTTAAATCAACATATTAAGGACTGGATATTATTTGCACTTAAAAATCTGTGACACAATGACAAGACAAGACATTGGTTATCTTCTCTGGTAAATTTTCTTCTCAATTTCCTATTTCTTCTTGTCAATATCCTAGAAGAAACCATTCTATGCTACTTCCACTTGAATATTAACACAGTGTCCACTCACCCAATTCAAAAGGCTTTTTAGAGGCTGTTTTGTCCAATATTTACTTGGACCTATGCACTCCAATCATCCCTTGGAACTCAAACTTGTGAAACATCGCTACAACATCTTATGACATTTTAATGTCACAAAAACAAAGTTACTTGCATCCTGAGGGAACTCAAAATGTGCCCTATAAATTCTCCAAAATCTCTAATATTTCTAGATGCACTTTTACAGGCTCTCTCCAACTACTCAACGTTAACAAAAACAAATTCCAGAAGTTGGCCTTCACTTTGGCCGGGATGAACTTTTAAACTTAGATGAGATTATTAGGTAAAATATTTAAAATAAGATAATAATATTTAAAAAACAGATATCCAGGACCTTGGACCAATTGGGACACAGGAGGTTTTGTTTTATCCTGTATCCCTTTTAATATACTAGTAATGGTCTCTAAACCTTCCAGATGTCTGCTGGACCCTCCTCCTACTAAAGCTTCCTGTGCTCGAGGTTTCATGTTAAACATCATAAATGGATCCTTATTATCTGGATCTTTAACAAACTCATTAAAGGAAGTAGTAGTAAATTCTCTCCTAAGAGAGAAGCTTAACCTTGATCCAGTAAAATGTTATACCCAACGTCTTACATTAAATTTCAAATTTCTTTCAAAATATGTACAAAAAACAGTTGTCAGTTTACTGTGACAACTATATGTTTTGTCGGTCCTTAAGGTTCTGTTGTTGGACCACTTTTGTTTTTCTTTATATATGCTGCATTTTGAAGGCCAAGAATGTCCTGTAGGACATAAGAAGTAGATGGCAGAAAAGTTTTTACTTGTTAACTTGGATTAACCTTTTCACGCGTGAGTTTCAAATATGCCTTAACGGCCCCCCAGAGTGAGTTTTTTTGCGCGTGAGTTCAGCACTCACTCAGAGTTCCAGAATTTGATTGTGACGTCACAAAAAATTTAATCTGCAGCTTCCCAAAAACACCACGCTGCTTACTAGTTATGCATCTAATTTTTTATTTAAATTATATTAACAAACTTTTACAGGTAGTAACTGTTAAAAATGTATATTGAATAATTATGAACCAATCTTAAAAATGCTGTCCTAATTCTAAAGATCGCGGCGAGAAAGATACTGAAACGCTTCACTTGTTGTATCAATAAAACATACGCAATCTATCAGGCAATAGGTGGTGTGTAAATAGTTTTACGTAATTATTCAGAAGCTCTCAAAAAATGATAGATTCCGATTCTTGCATTTAGTAATGGACAAATGCGATCAGTGAAAAGGTAGATTTTTGAAGATTACGAGCTTTTTTCTCAACAAAAGTAGTGCTGTAATACTGTTTTAGTTTGCGCCATCGGTTTGCTACTAGATCTGCCAATTGAACTATTGTGCGTGAACCCTACCAAAACAAACTGACTGGATTAACCCCACGTTAGCTACATGCATTGAGTGGCGTTCAGACGGTTGACATGAAGTCACTTTGCCAGGTAAGGAACACTAAATACACTGCATTGCAAGCTTCTCTTTTTGACTCAAATTCAAAGAGCTGCAAAGAGCTGGTTTATGTGTAACTGTAGCTAGCTAGCAAACATCAGCTAACCGCTAGCAAACGTCAGCTAACCGCTAGCTAACAAAGTTTGACCTGTAATGCAGTGCAGCTAAAATGAAGATCATAGTTTTCCCAGGATGGCAAATCTGTCCGAAAGACTGGCAAATGTAAATGACCATCAGGTCTTAGAGTTACTCACCTTTCTTTATCTTTGATTGATAAAAAGCATAGCAGCACCCTCAACAGGTAACGTAACTTGAAAGTTTTTACACAATGATTTTGACAGGTTGTCAGCTCTTTCAGGACATGGTTAGATGCTCTATAGTAGTCGCTAATATAATTCGTTTTTGCGTATTATGTTTATTGTAGAAAATCTAACTTCTAGTGTTGGCTACCTGTTGGTACGTAAGTAACACTTTTTTATGCTTGCTACCTGGTTAATAACATAGTGTGGTCTTGAAACAATTACAATCAGGAAATGAAGTTATAAACGCTGTTTGAGCTAAATGTGAGTAAATAACAGCGCGGTCTGACCAGCCATTGTTACGTCACTCGTACCTAGGCGTTCTAATGATGCGTTCTAAACAATACGTTCTAATCACACCGGTGTGATCGTACGCTTCAGGGACCACTCTAGACTGATCACACCGGTGTGATCGTACGCGTCAAAGGGTTAAAAAGAGATGCTGGAAAAAAGAGATCTGCTGTTGGATTTGACAAGGGATCGTAATAGTTGTTCAATCATTTTTTTTTTATCAATATTTTGTTACTGTCATAGCGGACCTAACTTCTGAGTAACATATAAAACATGTTGCATTTCTAAAGCAGCTTTATTCCAGCTCGTGTCAGAAAACGGTGCATAAAAGCTAATATATCCTTTTGTTACTTCAATATTTGTCTATTGTGATGGTCTACTCTCTGGGTACCCTTAAAGATAGTAAATACATTACAACTAGTTCTAAACAAAATCCCTAAACTAAAACTATCATATTTGTCCAGTGCTATATCTCTACACAGGCTTCCTCTCAGATTTTAAGGTTTTATTGCTAACCTACAAAACACTACACTACAATACAAAGCATGACCTCCCTGAATTGCTCCTGCTTAACATACCAAACGTACACTATGGTCACAAGACACAGGCCTCCTTGTCTTGTTCTCAGAATTTCAAAACAAAGCCACATTTTTTCTCTGGAATAGTCTGCCAATCCATTTTAAACACACAGACTATGTGGTAACCTTTGAGTCTTTACTGAAGATGAAGACTGAGCAGCATCCGGCCCCGGGACATCAAGGTGATTGGTGTACAACCCCCCCCCGCTACTGTCTTTATTTGGCAGGATACACTCCCTCCACTGGGACACCCTCCCTCCACCGGGAAACCCTCCCTCCACCGGGAAACCCTCCCTCCACCGGGACACCCTCCCTCCACCGGGACACACTCCCTCCACCGGGAAACCCTCCCTCCACCGGGACACCCTCTCTCCACCGGGACACCCTCCTTCCACTGGGATACCCTCCACTGGGATACCCTCCCTCCACCGGGACACCCTCTCTCCACCGGGACACCCTCCTTCCACCGGGAAACCCTCCCTCCACCGGGACACCCTCTCTCCACCGGGACACCCTCTCTCCACCGGGACACACTCCCTCCACCGGGAAACCCTCCCTCCACCGGGACACCCTCTCTCCACTGGGATACCCTCCCTCCACCGGGACACCCTCTCTCCACCGGGACACCCTCCTTCCACCGGGAAACCCTCCCTCCACCGGGACACCCTCTCTCCACCGGGACACCCTCCTTCCACTGGGACACCCTCTCTCCACTGGGACACCCTCCTTCCACTGGGACACCCTCCTTCCACTGGGATACCCTCCACTGGGATACCCTCCCTCCACCGGGACACCCTCCCTCCAACGGGACACCCTCTCTCCACTGGGACACCCTCCCTCCACTGGGACACCCTCCTTCCACTGGGATACCCTCCCTCCAATGCTATAACAGAGGCTGAGTCACTGGCGTACTGTTGTTACAATGTCATTTCTAAGAGGGTGCATCGTGTCGTGTCAGGCTTTTAGTTGTCTGTTCTCGTGCATTCAAACGAATTCACTATGGGAGCGTGCTAGACTTGCAGACATTTAAGCTTTTCGCTATGTCAAGCACTTTGCTGTAATCGGCATGAGTGGGTTGAGTCACTTAGAAGATCTTTTTGTCCGGCTTTGCGCCCCCTGGGGCTTGTGTGGTGGGAAAGAACTCTGCAGGCAACACTCAGCCGTGTCTCAGGGTGAGTGACGGCTGGTGTAATTTATCCTGTCTTATCGTCCATCCATTTTGGATCTCATATGCTTTCTCTTTGGTTTCTCTGTTGTGCTGTTGGATCTTGGGAGGACCTGAACCCAAGGACCACACCTTAGGACTACTTTGCCTGATGACTCCTGGCTTTCCCTTCCAAAATATACATGGTTTGGTCTCTCATGTAGATTCGGCCATAAGACGATGGTGGTCATCTGAACATTGCCATGTGATGAACGATGTGCCATCACATCAATATACATTCATGTGAAGAAGTTAGTGCTCCCCCAGTCTATTTCTTAAAATTTCTGGACATTTCAATAGGTGATCTTCACTTTAAAATGCAACTCACCGATTAAGGTAACCTAATTTAACAAATGACACTGAAGGATTTTACTCTGAAATAATGTATTAATCAAAAATCAACAGACTCCATAGTGCTGAGAAGTGTATACACTCACCTAAAGGATTATTAGGAACACCTGTTAAATTTCTCATTAATGCAATTATCTAATCAACCAATCACATGGCAGTTGCTTCAGTGCATTTAGGGGTGTGGTCCTGGTCAAGACAATATCCTGAACTCCAAACTGAATGTCAGAATGGGAAAGATAGGTGATTTAAGCAATTTTGAGCATGGCATGGTTGTTGGTGCCAGACGGGCCGGTCTGAGTATTTCACAATCTGCTCAGTTACTGGGATTTTCACACACAACCATTTCTAGGGTTTACAAAGAATGGTGTGAAATGGGAAAAACATCCAGTATGCGGCAGTCCTGTGGGCGAAAATGCTTTGTTGATGCTAGAGGTCAGAGGAGAATGGGCCGACTGATTCAAGCTGATTGAAGAGCAGCTTTGACTGAAATAACCACTCGTTACAACCGAGGTATGCAGCAAAGCATTTGTGAAGCCACAACACGCACAACCTTGAGGCGGATGGGCTACAACAGCAGAAGACCCCACCGGGTACCACTCATCTCCACTACAAATAGGAAAAAGAGGCTACAATTTGCACGAGCTCACTAAAATTGGACAGTTGAAGACTGGAAGAATGTTGCCTGGTCTGATGAGTCTCGATTTCTGTTGAGACATTCAGATGGTAGAGTCAGAATTTGGCGTAAACAGAATGAAAACATGGATCCATCATGCCTTGTTACCACTGTGCAGGCTAGTGGTGGTGGTGTAATGGTGTGGGATGTTTTCTTGCCACACTTTAGGCCCCTTAGTGCCAATTGGGCATCGTTTAAATGCCACGGCCTACCTGAGCATTGTTTCTGACCATGTCCATCCCTTTATGACCACCATGTACCCATCCTCTGATGGCTACTTCCAGCAGGATACTGCACCATGTCACAAAGCTCGAATCATTTCAAATTGGTTTCTTGAACATGACAATGAGTTCACAGTACTGAAATGGCCCCCACAGTCACCAGATCTCATCTTTGGGATGTGGTGGAATGGGAGCTTCGTGCCCTGGATGTGCATCCAAAAAATCTCCATCAACTGCAAGATGCTATCCTATCAATATGGGCCAACATTTCTAAAGAATGCTTTCAGCACCTTGTTGAATCAATGCCACATAGAATTAAGGCAGTTCTGAAGGCGAAAGGGGGTCAAACACAGTATTAGTATGGTGTTCCTAATAATCCTTTAGGTGAGTGTATAATACACCTGTAGTTTCAATTGCTGAATTGCTGGAGTTGCCTCCATTGCCTGAAGTACCTTCATGTAGATATTTCTTGTAACTCTCTATCTTCAGTCTCTTACATATAGTGGGGAAAACAAGTATTTAATACACTGCCGATTTTGAAAGGGTTTTCTTTTTTACAAAGCATGTAGAGGTCTGTAAAAATCCAGAAAATCACAATGAATGATTTTTAAATAATTAATTTGCATTTTATTGCATGACATAAGTATTTGATCACCTAACAACCAGTAAGAATTCCGGCTCTCATAGACCTGTTAGTTTTTATTTAAGAAACCCTCCTGTTCTCCACTCATTACCTGTATTAATTGCACCTGTTTGAACTTGTTACTTGTATAAATGACACCTGTCCACACACTCAATCAAACAGATTTCAACCTCTCCACAATGGCCAAGACCAGAGAGCTGTGTAAGGACATCAGGAATAAAATTGTAGACATGGACAAGGCTGGGATGGGCTACAGGACAATAGGCAAGCAGCTTGGTGAGAAGGCAACAACTGTTGGGGCAATTATTAGAAAATGGAAGAAGTTCAAGATGACGGTCAATCTCCCTCGGTCTGGGGCTCCATGCAAGATCTCACCTCGTGGGGCATCAATGATCATGAGGAAGGTGAGGGATCAGCCCAGAACTACATGGCAGGACCTGGTCAATGACCTGAAGAGAGCTCGGACCACAGTCTCAAAGAAAACCATTACTAACACACTACGCCGTCATGGATTAAAATCCTGCAGCGCACGCAAGGTCCCCCTGCTCAAGCCAGCGCATGTCCAGGACCGTCTGAAGTTTGCCAATGACCATCTGGATGATCCAGAGGAGGAATGGGAGAAGGTCATGTGGTCTGATGAGACAGAAATAGATCTTTTTGGTCTAAACTGTTTGGAGGAAGAAGAAGGATGAGTACAACCCCAAGAACACCATCCCAACCGTGAAGCATGGAGGTGGAAACATCATTCTTTGGGGATGCTTTTCTGCAATGGGGACAGGATGACTGCACCGTATTGAGGGGAGGATGGATGGGGGCATGTATCCCGAGATCTTGGCCAACAAACTCCTTTGCTCAGTAAGAGCATTGAAGACGGGTCGTGGCTGGGTCTTCCAGCATGACAACGACCTGAAACACACAGCCAGGGCAACTAAGGAGTGGCTCCGTAAGAAGCATCTCAAGGTCCTGGAGTGGCCTAGCCAGTCTCCAGACCTGAACCCAATAGAAAATCTTTGGAGGGAGCTGAAAGTCAGTATTGCCCAGCGACAGCCCCGAAACCGGAAGGATCTGGAGAAGGTCTGTAAGGAGGAGTGGGCCAAAATCCCTGCTGCAGTGTACAAACCTGGTCAAGAACTACAGGAAACGTATGATCTCTGTAATTGCATACAAAGGTTTCTGTAACAAATATTAAGTTCTGCTTTTCTGATTTATCAAATACTTATGTCATGCAATAAAATGATAATTAATTACTTAAAAATCATACAATGTGATTTTCTGGATTTTCTTTTAGATTCCGTCACTTACAGTTGAAGAGTACCTATGATAAAATAACAGACTTCTACATGTTTTGTAAGTGGGAAAACTTGCAAAATCTGCATTATATCAAATACTTGATCTCCCCACTGTATATATATATATATATATATACATTGAAATCAGGGTCACTCTCTGTCACAGAAATAAGTTGTGGACATTCCTTAGCTCATGTAGGATGATGAGCTCATCTAAGATCACAGCAATACCCAGCAACTCTTCCGCTATGAGTTTTCGGTTTGTCCAAGTCTGCTTTTTGATAGACAGGATACCAAAATTACAATTAATAATGTGAACATATACACAGCAATGGTGAGTTCATAAACCAAATTAACTAATGCATTGCCACAGGTATTACACAGCAAACAACACGTGTAAAATTAGAAAATCAGTGGTGTTTGCCATGAAAACGAAACATGCAGAAGTCAAACACACCGGAGGTCTTGATGAAGTTCGGAGGATCCCCCTGAGGATGTGTGGACGGCAGAACAAAACAGCAGCTCCTCATTTTTCTTTGCAGTTCTGCAATGAAACAGAGAGTGAGAAGGACTGCATGTGAATTGTTTATTACCAGAAGAGTTATCTCCACACACACATGCGCGTCTCTAGGGACGCCATTGAAGATGAAGAACGAGCCTCCTTCCATGGTGTTTCCCAGGATATCATCTATTTCCACTGACTTCAGATCCAACTGGGCGGGCACTTGTTCTACTGACACATGCTGATACACACACATGCAGGGCCGTCACACACAAACACTTGTTAGGATGGTTTCACAGATAAAACATTTTTTATGGCCATTTCTAAGGCTGGGTATTGTGCTCCAAAAAGTCCTTTCAAACGTACCCAGACCGATTTACAGCACACTGATCTTTAGATGAGATTTCTAGGTGGGACAAACAGACCACCCTGAAGTGAGAAGCACACCTTACATAATAAAGTTGCCATCCTTTTGTGCTAGGGGGCAACTTAAACTAAGTTTTTTTTTAAAAGCAAGGATTTCCTCATGAACGGCAATGGTGGGGGAGGTGGGAGTGACCTTAATTGAAATACTCTTTATGAAAGTAAGATTCCACATTTTACCAAAAGTAACACTGTCATAGTTTCAGGTGTAGCAGATTCCATCATTAAGGTACCAGGTAGGAGAAGTGCTTTGGCTAGATGGTGCCTCTAAGTTTGACTTAACTTGCAATGTGAACTAAGCTGACATGGTATTGTTTTAAAATGGACTTACCGTGAATTGTTACGCTATTTGATTTGAATGTTAATGTTATGCTATGTACGGTAGGGATTCCAAAATATTTACTAACAACGATTGGAAATGACAGTAATTTTTTGGCCGGACTGCGTAAGCGGAGCCGGCCTAGAAGAGCGAATGTCTCTTACTGAGTGAGTGAGGGAGTCCGTGCCTGACTGCCTGACTGCCTGACAGGGTACCCCCTTGTTAAATAGCATAGTGGTTAGAAATGTGGGCTACAGCACAACGGCTCCCGTGTTCAACTCCCGTAACAATCTGAACATATTATGCCTGAGGTTCAGGACAGACAAAAACTTCGCTGGCTGTAACCGTATGTAGCTGCGTAATTGCAAGCCCAAAATGAAACAGTTCTGGTGGATATTACCTGTATTGATAGATACTCGTTGTCATTCACAAATGGCTAATTAGCTGTTACAATGGCCAGTGGTAAAAGCGGATTTGTTCAGAATAGACAAAAACTTTGCTGGCTACAACCTTCTGTAGCTACGGGAAGCCTAAAATTAAACTGTTTACTGTAGTGACGGCCAAATGAGGCTTTATTTTAGCAGCATGATATTATGCTGGCAGCACTCAGATTTTCATTATCACAATAAAAGCCATAATTTAAATGTATAAGGCCATATAGTTAACAACCTAGTATATAAAATAACAACAGACAAGAACAACATTGGAACTGACTTAAACATGAAGTTACAGACTAGATTGACAAACTAGATTGTTAACTATATCGCCTTATATAGTTCAATGATGGCTTTTATTTTGAAAAAATAAAATCTGAGTTAGTGCTGCTGGCATAATATCCTGCTGCTAGAAGAACGGCCATCACTAGTTTACTGTTACATTGCAACTTTTTCTGGTGGACTTTCGAATTATGTCTTAGGATTTCTTCAGGATAGTCAAACACTTCGCCGACTATATGATTATCTCGTCTTTTCACTTGAAGTGAAAGTCAGTTATCGTCACCTATATTGATACAGTAGTTATTGTATCAATGTCATTCACGAATGGCTAATTAGCTATTAAAACGGCCAGTGGCAAAAGCCATACAGTTAATAGATGCTATTTGTGGTGGAAGTAAACTTAATAAGAAATGTTACTCAGTTTAACAAGATGGTTAATAGTGTCTAACGAAATATTCAAACTTGACGTGATGTTAATGCATGTTTATATTATATATTATATAATGTCAATATGCTATACTGACACACAGCAAATGATCAACTCTGTGGCGTAGTGGTTAAAGACACAGCCTTTCACGTGGGCGACCAGGGTTTGTATCTCAAGAGGGCAGCCATGATCACCACTTTTCTATTGCGGGCCTGCTGAACTAGGCTTGCCTGGTTTCTTGTTTTTTTTTTTAATATTTCCTTTGTATAGAAACTTATTTCACCAGATTCATAAAAGATGTACTCAATGAAAATAATGCCAACATGTCCCTAGAACACAAATCTACACAAACAGGGGGTATTTATAAAATGTTACAGAATGTGATAAACAAACAATCTGAGAGAGTTTCACTTACACTGCATTTGAAACAGTCTGTTTTCCAAAACTATGTACTGCTTTTTCTGCTTTTGAAAATATACCTATGCTTTGTATAAGCCTTCAACAATCATTAAAAGACATTGATGATTTAATAATTTTATCAACATATGTAACCAGGCCTCCCAGGTGGCACCATTGTCTAAGGTTTTATAACATCAAGCTACATGTGTGTCTTGAGTATGTCACTAGCTGACGAAATGGGAAAAAGGGAAAGAGACAATTTATTTGTCAGATTGAACTTAAAGGTCCAACAGAGATTTAGCTTCCACATTTGACCCAAACCCCCAAATTGGAGAGACGCCGGACCTGCCACGATGTACACTCTGGAAGTAATTAGAGTTACCCAACAGTTGCCAGCTGCCAATATATACTTTAAATATATATATATTTTATTATTGTATTTATACAGGGAGAAACCTGAGACCAAGATCTATTTACAGTGGTTCCCTGTGCTACAATAAACAATTAAAAAAATATTCAAAATATGTATTCAAAATACATTAGGATAACAAACACAATTCACTGTAAAATGGTAATTCAATACTTTTTTAAAAATTATGTAGCCTTAAACCTATGGCCTTCAACCTACTGTATGGTCTTGGAATGGCCTTCAACCTACTGTATGGTCTTGGGATGGCCTTCAACCTACTGTATGGTCTTGGGATGGCCTTCAACCTACTGTATGGTCTTGGGATGGCCTTCAACCTACTGTATGGTCTTGGGATGGCCTTCAACCTACTGCATGGTCTTGGGATGGCCTTCAACCTAAGGTCTTGCAATGTCATGAGCAGTAGGTTGAAAAAAAAAATATATATATATTTTTTATATTGATTGTCGAATATACACTTAGGCAAGCTCCTTTTTTGTCAAGCAAGACTTTTTTAGATGATTTTTACAATCACTTACAAATACGTTTGCCTACAAAAATGAAACTGAGGTTTTGGTTATTGGTGCCATTACAAAATACTTTCTTCATTCTTACTGGGTTCTATATTGTCTAAATTTAGACTCACCACTTAAACCTAGGTGTGATTTTAGACTAAAGTTTTGAGAGACACATCTAAAATGTGACCAAAGCTGTTTTCTATCTAAATAAACAAGTGTGTCCGTTCCTCTGTCAGGCCAACACATAGAAGCTAATGCATGCTTTTATCACTAGCAGGCGGGATTATTGCAGCACCCTCCTGTCTGGTATTCCCCCCAAAAACACATTAGCAAAATTACAATCAATTCAGAATGCAGCAGCTCAAGTGCTAACAGGACCAGAAAGAGAGCCCACATAACACCTTTAAGACCCTGCCCTGGCCATGTGTTAGTTTTCGAATTTATTTTAAAATTGCTGTATTGATTTTTAAGGCACAACATGGCCTTGCACTCAAATAAATGTCTGACATGTTTTAAAGATGTGTGTGTGCCCACGCTGTCCCTCAGATCTTTGGCACTGTGCTTTTAGTGGTTCCAAAAGTCAGAACTCTTTCAACCACTTGGAACAAATTGATGGAAAAAATGGGAAACTGAAAAAGATGCACCTTTGTGACTAGGTCCCGGTTTCCCGATAACATGGCACTTAGGACGGTTTAATGATACACATAGCCTTAAGATGGACTTTGTAACGACTGACTTACGCTTGCTTCCCAAACCACCACCATGTGTTCTACTACTTCTGTACTTAGGCATCAATAAGAAAATTTAACATTCTAAGAAGTAGTGAAATGTAGAGTGGACGAAACTGTTATTTCAAACAATTAGGTGGACTTCAGCCAATCAAAATCATATCTCCAGAAATCGATCATGTGACATCCAATTATCAGTTCCTCCAGTATGAGACTTATGCATCGAGTCACATAGCAATCAGCACATGATTGGTTAACTGGAAATATAAAGCATAGTGGGGAAAATCCATTCTAATTGTTTGGAATACAAATGGAGCGCCAGAGAAAACAAGCATTCACGATCTGAAGAAATCAATGTTCCTGACGAGGTAGAGGCACCTGCACCCATCCATCAAAGACAGTACAAGTACAATGTGGAATTCTGAACCCTTTTTTTTTTTTGCCTATTACTTGTTTTACGTATGTTTTTCTTTATCCTCAGTTGATCAGTTACATTCAATTGGATTTACAACCAGTCATGCACTTATTATATATGTAATATTAATAAGTTGGTCTAAATCAAAACAGTTTTGCCAGTCTATTGTCTATTGCCTTAATATTTATTCTTTGCGAACACTCCTCGCATGTTGAGGGAGGCGCTATTTCACAAAAACAGCAAAGTGCCTGTTACCTAAGTGGTCAGGAACACTCCTTAATTAACAAGCGATGTTATGTGCCACTTAAGTAACGATGCTTTCAGGAAACGCACTGATAACAACGAGGCACTTACGTGCTACTTACGATCATCTTAGTGCTTAGTGCACCTTAATTATGTTAATGATTATTATTCATTCATTCATCTTCTTCCGCTTATCCGGGGCCGGGTCGCGGGGGCAGCAGTCTAAGCAGAGATGCCCAGACTTCCCTCTCCCCAGACACTTCCTCCAGCTCTTCTGGGGGGACACCAAGGCGTTCCCAGGACAGCCGGGAGACATAGTCCCTCCAGCGTGTCCTAGGTCTTCCCCGGGGTCTCCTCCCGGTGGGACGGGACCGGAACACCTTCCCAGGAAGGTGTTCCGGAGGCATCCGAAACAGATGACCAAGCCACCTCAGCTGACCCCTCTCGATGTGGAGGAGCAGCGGCTCTACTCTGAGCTCCTCCCGGGTGACCGAGCTTCTCACCCTATCTCTAAGGGATCGCCCAGCCACCCTGCGGAGAAAGCTCATTTTGGCCGCCTGTATCCGAGACCCAAAGCCCATGACCATAGGTGAGAGTAGGAATGTAGATTGACCGGTAGATTGACCACGACAGATCGATACATCGACCGCATTACTGCAGAAGCTGCACCGATCCGTCTGTCAATCTTCCGTTCCATCCTTCCCTCAAGGAAGACCCCTAGATACTTAAACTCCTCCACTTGAGGCAAGAACTCTCCACCAACCTGAAGTGGGCAAGCCACCCTTTTCCGACTGAGGACCATGGCCTCGGATTTGGAGGTACTGATTTTCATCCCAACCGCTTCACACTCGGCTGCAAACTGTCCCAGTGCATGCTGAAGGTCCTTATGATTATTATTATTAATGTTATGTATATCTTGATTTGGTATGAAAATGTGCTGCTTCGAAACAGTCCTATGTTTGTAACACATTTGAAAGTAAGAAATGTGGTACATTAGGGGTATTCAAATGTGGCCCTCCAAGCCATTTCCACTCCATTTTTTCATTGCAACCCTCTAATTTAGAACTGGCACACCAGTTGGGTGCAACTTATGATGAGGTAGTAAATAAAAACCTGCAGGCACCGGACCTCATAGGGTTTGAGCTGAAGACCCATGTACAGTTACAGTAATACATTTGTATTTGACCTGAATATGTTAGAAAGCAGAGTATACATACAATGTGTCATTTTAGTTAAGTGAAAACATCCTTTATGAATATAAAACAAGTTATTATTAAAAACAAATTCAAAGGTATTTGTAATCGGTTACAATCGGGGACCATAAAAGATACACCGTTGGTCTTCCGTAAATTGTAATCCGTAATATGTACGTTGCATGTAATCCATTACTCACAACCCTGATGATTCTGTGTTTATTTCAGTTTATCTTTGTATCTATGTGCGTGTGCGTGTGTGTTTGTTTGTTATCCCTGTTTGCTTCTCTCCCTGTTTTTACAGACACTACAAATCCCACAGGTGCAAACCTTCAAATGTAGAGTACCCCACCAGCCCCACCCATATGGCATTCCTTGTGTCTGGTGGGTTTGAAACTGTTGATCTGCTGCCAACAAGGCAGAGTTAATACCAGTTTGTGCTCCCCTTGAGTCTCTTGACTTCTTAGCCCTTGATGGAGACATGAATTGCTCCAGGACACACTACTACTCCATGCTGTGCTCACTTCATCTGGCCTCATGTGTTTCCCATAGTCTGAGAACATCTGGTTGTGGTGGCCCGGACAACTCATATCTCACTCACATGTCTATGTACTCTTTTGGATTTCGTATTTTCAATATCACCTCATTTAAGATTAAGACTCATGTCTCCTGTTGTCCACTATGAGCCCTGAAACAAGTCCTGAAACATGTCCTGAAACATGCCCTGAAACATGCCCTGAAACATGCCCTGAAACATGTCCTAAAAATACCCTGAAACATGTCCTTGTGAATCCATACTACAGTGGATTCAATGGGCAATGGGGATCTTCTGCCCCCGTTGTCTTCTTCTGTTGCTGCCTTTTCACAACGTTGTGGCCCTCAGCATATCATTCATACTGATTGTGTTGACCCATGAACCATCACGACTATGATAGGCCTGATCACTGATGAATATGATACAGTCTTGATGGTGATGTCGGCCAGACACTATCACATCTACGATAAGTCGAATCACCGATTGACATTTCACTGACATTTCCAAATATTTTGTAATAGGGACTTAATAAAGTGTATTAACCCCAAAGCTGAAATTCATGCCAAGATGACCGCCAGACTGGATTTGTAAGACCACAGGGAACTTGAGAAACGGAAATGTTAGAAACTCCATTTAAAATTCTAGGATCTGGGTTCCTCCATAGTGCAATGTTAGCCTTGGGCAAGTATCTCTATGATTTCCTTTTGTCCTAGTTCATCCATCTTTGCCCCCTGATCAAACACACACTCGTGCTCACACACACTCACACACGCACACACACACACGCGCACACACACACATCCCCAGTTATCAACATTGATCGATATTGCAATGTGAAGGCCTACGATTGCCAACCAACACACACTCACAAACACAAACAATAACAGAGCTGTGTGTATGAAGGTGGAGTACACACTTTAACAACAAAAGTTGAACGTTTTATTGACCCAATAGGTTACCACTCTATGGTAATACCCAGGGACCACTCTGGAAATTCTGGTGGTATGTTTCAATGTAATGTCTGAAATAGTCTTTTCCTCCACACAGACAGCAACTTTAAACAAGTAACATTTTCATTATGGAACTAATCTTTCCTACATTGACGCTGTCAACTACAATGTAACTATTCCCAAATGAAATGTCTCTTTATTTCCCCCCGTCTCCCTTTCTCTCTCTCTTTGTCTCTCTCTTTCTGTATTTAAACCCTTCTCTATTCTCCTCCTCTTTCCTGGTGCTTTCTTTTCTTTCTCTCTCTCTTTGTTTCTCCCTTCTTGCTCTCTTACTTTCCCCCTTCCACTGCTCTCCACCTTCCTTTATCAAAAAAGTCCCAGGATGGAGTTTTACCATGCAACAAACTGAAGCAGATCTCATGTGTACACTTGTATCTCAACACAAAGAGGGAAGATCCCTGCAGAACGACGTGCTGAACGTCTCTGAACAAACCCCTGCCCTAAAAGGATGCAAATAATGTTGCTGGGGTTGTCTTCATTTTATGTGTTCTCTACTTTTTCTGCAATTTGGAGAACCCTACGTTCAGCATTTAACTCAGAGTTATGTGTGGCAGGATGTTGTAAAATTTTTCACACACACACACACACACTTTTATACACTGGACGTTTCACCCTTAACACATTTAAGTCTATTCCATTAATGTTGTACCTGGTGTTAACGCTATTTCCTGTTCAACTTTAGAAATACATTGCATATATTGCGAAGTATATTATCCTATATCAGAAAAACAGCTTCCTTAGACCCATATTTGATCCCTAAAACGTCAAGATATCAAAAATCGAACATTAAAGATCTTCTCGGAAGGCTGTACGCTTCACTGAGAATGTGCTTTGTGATAGAAATTACAGCTTCACTGAATGTAACTGAGGGAGTCTTGCAGCTCAAACCATTTAGTGGACAATGTCAGTTTTGTAAGAAATAATTTCAATTTCTTTGATTAAATCTGATCTCCCAAAATTTTATTACAATTTGCAGGGTTCCTCACTGTGATGGTCACTCTGAAAAAAGTACTATGAAAAACAAAACTGATGGTCCCACATGTTATTGGTGTGTTTTGTGTTCATGTATTACTGACTGGCATGACTGAAAAAGTACACACCAGAGTAAAATGTACAACAGGGTTCAGAGTTTAGAGTTCATCTTAGGGTTGAAGTTCGGATTTGGGGGTAATATTAGGATAGAGATTCCACAAGATAAAGAGACTCCTAAAATGTGTTTGTGTGCATGACAGTCTATTTTCTGCCTATTGTTTCCCTTCTTACTCCACCATATGGAAAATGTTCTTTCATTCTTTGTTTCAAAATCAGTGAAAAGTGTGTTTTTCCATGAGCTCACTCACTATAACGCCTTGATGTATCTCCAGCACTGAATCCTTTAAAGCCTCTTAAGCACACTCTGATTTATTTTGCATTGTGAGCCTCATCCCAAATGGCATCCCTTACCATGGGCCTTGATAAAAATAAGTCAATTTTGTAAAGAATAGGAGGCCATTCTGGACAAAGCCAATATTCTCCATTAGGAAAAGACTACAAATAATGACTTAGGTTAAATAGTTAGCCTGGTCCGATATAAAAGCAGTTTTTCCTTCTACACTCAATAATTAATGCATTTCTTTGTTAACTTTTGACCATTGCCAGAAACCTGTGGTCTGTCAAGGTAAAGATAATACAAAGATCGAACATTGTACAGACGGACGCTGTGTTGATTCTTTACCCAGTTGATCCATGAGGCAAATAGAGTAGTGTAGTGTAGTGTAGTGTAGTGTAGGTATAGCATTATTCACAGAGCTGATGTTTTATCTAGTGATGAACGTCATGCTAGTACATCCATGCATCATATTTAATATTCACACACACACATATATATATAAATATATATATATATATATATATATATATATATATATATATATATATATATATATACATACACTACTCTTCAAAATGTTGGGTCACTTAGATTGTTGTCTATTAAAATAACATAAAATGTATCAGAAATACAATGTTGACATTGTTAATGTAAATGACTATTGTAGTTGGAAACAGCTGATTTTTTTATGGAATACCTGCATAGGCATACATAGGCCCACTGCCAACAACCATCACTCCTGTGTTCCAATGGCATGTTGTGTTTTCTAATCCAGGTTTATCATTTTAAAAGGCTATGTGATCATTAGAAATCCCTTTTGCAATTATTTTAGAACAACTGAAAATGGTTGTGCTGATTAAAGAAGCAATAAAACTGGCCTTCTTTAAACTAGTTGTGAATCTGAAGTATCAGCACTTGTGGGTTAGATTACATGCTCAAAATGTCCAGAAACAAACAAAATAAATTATTACATTAGAAAATACATTAGAAATATATTTGTGTCTAGTTAGAAAAACAGACCCCTCAAGGTCCTCAACTGGCAGCGTCATTAAATAATACTCACAAAAATCCAGTCTCAACATCAACAGAGAAGAGGCAACTCAGGGATGCTGGCATCCAAGGCAGGTTTGCAAAGAAAAATACATATCTCCAACTAGCCAATAGAAAGAAAAGATTAAAATGGGCGAAAAACCACAGACACCTGACAAAGAAAGAAAGGCCAGCATCCCGGAGTTGCCTCTTCACTTTTGACTTTTGAGACTGGTGTTTTGCGAGTTGAACTGTTTCATTTTGTTGTGCTGATCCATTTTCTCAGAAAAATAACAGAAAAAATATTATCCCAAATCAATGTCAAAGTTTAACATGGGTTATCATTAAATTGAGGATTAAACGTTTGCAGATACTGTATTTTGCAAACTGAAATTGGAATATGAGAGTCAAGCATTCAATCATATTTCATGGCCATTATGCATGACATAATAATTGTTACACGGGTATGCTTTTTTTAATTATAGAGACCCGCATATCTGAGAGTTGTAGAGCATCATATTTTTAGCGTAATGTGCAATTGCTTTTGACAATCTGTAACTCTGTTCCAAAAATACTTGATCTCTGTTCCAAAAGTGCATTTGAGCGACTTGTATTGGCAGACCATTCTGCCCTTAAGTTAAACAGATTCAGTTGAGAAACTCAATATTTCACAAACCGATACACACACAGTATCAGTCAGTGCTTCCACTTGACATTTTAGAGCACACCTGGGAGTTGGTGAAGCCCTGAGCTTTTTTCTATCTCACCTTCCCTCGCTACCTCTCACCCCATCTCCTCATTTTCTGTTGGGTTTTTAGCAGCCTTAGGCTCAATTACCCGAAATGCCCTGTTAACCTCACCACCCCCATATGCACCCCAGAGTCTCTAGACACAAACACACAACAAACCATCCGCACACACGCACACACAACATGACAAGCGTGCTTTTTTTTTCTAGTATTCAAATTATCCTAAATAATAGTATGGGATGCTGTATATATATACACTATACTACTATCTACTAGCTTGAGCCCTCTCACCATGTGCTTTCACTGTCTGAATCCGTATTGTGAGGGGAAGTGATGAATGTTGCCTGCCAAAACATTGCTAGATGGGGTTTGATTGAATCCTGTCTTATCCAGGACATTCAGAGACCTACAGCTGTAAGAGGCTGGACGGAGAAAGGAAGAAGAGGCCTGATGTTCCATGTCAGTCACCCAGGCCAAGGCTCAGTGACAGTGGGTCAGCCAGAGTGGATGACTGCATTAGATCCAGTCCATAAGCCCCTGGAGGCTCAGCTCCGTGCGCCCCCTAAAACCCTCATATCTCTGCCCCAACCAGGGGATTAGATCCCTGGCATCCTACCACTAGGCTACGGGCAGTCTGAGACAAAGTCATGGAACCCCACCACAGGGACTCAAATTAGAGAGGGATGGTACGAGAGCAAGGGATGGATTCGACAGAGGGATCGATGGAGGTGGAGATGAAGAAAGAGGATAAGGCCGTGAAGGAGAGAGATTGGGCAGAGGAGGATGGGAAAACAGGTGGACAAATAGAATAATTAAAAAACCTTCATCGTATAACTTGTATAACTTGTTCATTACGTTGCACATTTGATCAAACAGATCTTTTCATTAGCATTGTACAGGTTTGTTGTTCTCCTCCTTCCATCTGATCATCATCATCATCTTCATTACCACCCTCGACAATATTGTTTTCTGAATATTGATCCTGATCCCTCTACCCCCCCCTTCTCCTTTCCCTCTTTCTAACTGGCCCTCTCTCCACCAATCTAAACATATACTGCTTTCTTTGGAAGTTGTTGGTGAAGCCATTGAACAGTCTGTTACTAAGAATACGCAAAATGTAACTGAGGTCGTTTGTTTGCCTATAATGGTTCTGTCTTGAGTGTCATTTTTGTAAGATGACATATTCATGAGGAAAGCCACAGGAATCCCAGTGTCACATCCATACAAGTAAAACCATGTACATGTGTGAAAACAGACAAAATTAAGGACCCACCTAATTGTTCTTTAATATTCTTTGATCAGTTCGATTTACCCTAAATTCTGTATCTAAACTCTGTGTAATTCACCCATGTATACAACTCGGTCCAGAGGGCTCTATAGAAATGAAGTAGTGCACTGGAGAGTGAACGCTGCTGTTTGTTTAGTCATTTCATGAATGGCTAACCTTTGGTCTCCTGGGGAGCTACTGATTCAGCAAGATCAGCGCTCAGTCTGTCCATGTCTCTCACATGACCCTCTGATTGATTCCCCTTCCCAAATCTCTCACCCCTGACCCCTAAACACTAAAAACTATTTGTACCTTGAAGTGCAAAAAGGATCACTCACAATACTGTGTGAGGAATCCTTATTGTCTGCTTTGTGGCAAGGAATTGCCAGCTTAACTAAATTGTTGTCAAATGCGGGCCATTTCAAGGGGATAATTAAATAATTTTTCTAAATTGTTTTTCCATGAATACTCTTCACAATGTGATGATATTACAACCAAATTGTTAACATCCAATTCGATATGTGATTTTAACTTCATACTTTTTCTCTCCATGTGCATTTACACTCTACCGCCATTACGTACAGCTACTCCGTAACACAACCAGCCAAACAACTCAACACAAAGCCTGCAGACATAATCAATAGGTTTACTTGTTGTTTGACCAAACACTTCAATGGGGAAAACAGGTGAACTAAGCAGCATTGGCCATTATTGGTTCCAGAAGTGATGGTTCCAAACTTGGATTTTCATGCAATGAAGTATCTTGTTGCAATAAACCAAACAAAAAAACATCCAATAAGCAGCAGTTTTGTGGGTGAAAACACCTTGTTAATGAGAGAGGTCAGAGGAGAATGACCACACTCATTCAAGCTGACAGAAAGGCCATACATGCTCAAATAACCATATTTTACAACAGTGGAAACAAAAAACATTGAACCTTGAAGCAGATGTTGCCACCAACGGTTCATATCCGATATTAGGTGTTCCTAATGAAGTGGCCGCTGAGTGCAAATATGTATATTGTGATGCTAGCAGCACTGCAGTGAGAGCTTGGCCTCTGACACTTTGTGCACCTCTGTGCCAATTTGCATGTGCTGCCTGGCAGATACACGCTAGACATTAGCTGTTATCCAGCAAGCTGCAGTCGCACAGCTAAATACATACTGCAAAATGCAAAAGCCACACTTCAATCACGTTTCAAAACCATAATCCTTCAAATCAATAAACATGTTTGCATTAGCAGTTGTCACAAAGTGCTAAAAAAAATTACAAATGTGTGACAAAAATTCCCAGAGGAAACCACAACAAGAAATTTGATGCACAGTGGCTTGGAAAAACTCCCTCGTAGGGTTGAAACCTAAAATGAGCCTGACTCTGAGGGCTGGCCATTCATCATCTGGCTTTATCGGTTGAGATTGAAATTAGAGTACTACTCAGAACACAAATATGTTTCACATGTTCAGATGACCCCTGGCTCGATGGGCAGGGTTGGTTGGGGGTTGTCTGGCCAGGTATCCCTAAGGCATAGTCCAAGGATTCGGGTCCTCTGAAGATTGAACAGGAAATGGGAAAAGGCCTCCCAAAGGCCTCTAAAGGCTCAAAATGAATTTGGGAGAGGGACATCTGGATTGGGAACAAATTGATGCATACAATAACAATAGAATACACTAGAAACACGCAGGGAACTATGGGTAAAAATAATGTAATGATGCTGTCTCAGTCACGAAAGTGACCAGGTACTTTGTGAGGTGGATGTGGCTTGAGACTTGATATTCCTCAATATTGAATGGTATAACTTTTTAGGGGTTTTTAACCCCATACAAATTATTATCCCTAAACACATCCAGTCTTCATTACCTCTAAACCTAACCATTTAGCTTTCGTATTTTAAAGTCCGTGCAGAGTAAATGTATTTTTCCCATAACAGTATGGACAATTGTTTTCCTTAAACAAAGTTGAAATGAAACCGTGAGATCTTGTTGATCCACTACTGATCCAAGCATGCACACACACACACAAACACAGACACACACACACACACACCCCTTATAGACAGAAATGCATGATTCCATTTGATTTTGTAAACCAATCACTCTGCCCTGTCAAGCCATGGCCAGCTTTCCTCCCTCTCTCTGCTTTGTTTTCCCTCTCCTCTTCCTTTTCTCTATCTTTTATTAGACACTATCTCTTTCCTTCCCTCACCATCACACTTTCCTGACTCTCTGCCTCACTAGTTGCAGGTGCGAAGCGCACATTCTCCCATCTGGTCCTTGAGGTCCACGGTGTTATTGATTCATGGTTCAGGCCTATATCGGATACCTAGCTAATTGCCGAATCACCGAGCCATGGTGAAAAAGGGAACACTGAAACCAAAAGGGCCCAGACCTCTTTGGCCAGGATTAGACTTTCATCACTAGGGTAAGAGCTGAGCCAGGGAGGAGGTCCCTTGGTTCCCATGGCGGACAACATGGAGCCTAATGCCAAAGACTCTCAGTCTACAGTCATTGAAATCCAATTTGTTATGTGTGTTTAATCACATTGGGAGTATAGATATTGCTCTTGCCAATCTGAAACGCACACACACATACACACACAAGCTCACTCAATTCCATCAGACCTTGGTGTCCTTTTACAAACACACACACACACACACACAAACTCACTCAATTCCATCAGACCTTGGCTTTGTTTCAGCTGTGTTGTTGAGCCGCAGATATTCCTCGATTTCACCGGCGGACAATATGGCATTGAAGCCATGTGGAAAATCCCCAAAGTAGCATTCCCACAAACACTGGCAAGCCTTGAGCTCTTATTTCTCCCTTCCACCGTTCCTTCTAAGCATGTTAAGGCCTCGAGTCTTCTTAAAATGTTTTTAATATTAAAGGTGCATTACACTCTTCACTTAGTCCCAAACAGCTCCACTTGATAGGTTTAGGTAGTGGATATATGGAAGCTTGGAAAACTTAGCTAGGCTGATCTTTTTCCTGTGGCGATGACATGCAGAAGAGAACGTTATTATCCCAAGATTACCTAGATATAATTTAGGCAAGGGATGATGACCAGAGTGGTGGATGGAACACGAGATGAAAGAGATGAAAATAATTAACGAGCACACTGCCACTGAAAAGTGACAGAAAAAGAAAGTAAGATAGAGGGGTGGAGGTAGAGACAGCGAGGAAGACAGAGTGAGTGAGGAGGACATAGAAACAGAAACAGAGTGAGAGAGGAAGGGACAGAGAGAGAAAACAGACGGAGTGAGTGAGCAGGATTTGGGTACTGAGCCTGATCCCACTCACAAAAGCAGGTCAGATAATCAGCTTCCTCTCTCATCCAGTTTGATTCATTCGTATACGGAATTCCCACACGACGAGAGCCTTCCAAACCGGACTGCTATCCTCGCATCCTCTCATCCCTTATCCTTTATTCCATGATCCCCCCTTCCCCAAGCCCCCCATTTTTCTGAGCCTATGACACACTGTGCGTGGTAACCCCCCCCCCCCCCGACTGATAGTTGTTGCTTCAATCACGTATCCCTTTGAAATGTTTTGTTTTCTTAATTTAATATCCCTTTGTTCTGAAAAAAAAGCATGTTTGTTGTTGATTACATTATGATTTGTTTTACTCTCGTTGTGCTCAGTTCTCTTCATTTATTGTTCCTCTCTCTGTGTCACTCTCATCCTCTCCATTTTCCACCAATGATTATTTCAGGTGTGTGCCTGCAGATAGGTTGCAGCCTAGTTCTAATGCATTATTTCACATTTAATCAAGTGTGCAAAACATGTACAGTGAATGTCAAAAGTCCATTGTCATTTTATGAACCTGTCCCCAATCTTACATTTCTGTATTAGTGCAAATTGGTAGGGCCGTTTTGCTTGATCAAGAGATATAACACCAGAGTCCATATTTAGTAACCGCAGAGAGTACGATATATTGAAGAGATGCTTGAAATATAAAACTAAGTTCTGGTTAAGGATGAAGACTTTGCTAATATGATTTATGGATACTTAACTGAAATATCTAATGTATAAAATTATTCAGACCCTTTATTCATGACTTTGTAGAAGCACCTTTGATAATTATCACAGCTCTTAGTCTTCATGGGTATGACTCTAACAGCTTTGCACACCTGGATGTGCGCAGTTTCTCCCTTGGTTGCAGATCCTCTCAAGCTGTGACAGATTGTTCGGTGAGCATCAGTGAACTGTCATTTTCAGGCCTGTCCACTCTCTCTTCAATGGGGTTAAAATCTACACCTTGGCAGGGCCACTCCAGGACACTCAAGGACAAGGATATTCACTTGAGTGTGTCAGTCGTCAGCCGTGAGTTGGTTCCTTGTTGTTGGTCCATTCAAACAGCCACTGCTAGAGGAAACATCGGTTTTAAGCGAGTGAATGGCACTGAGATATTGTCCCATATACCCAGCATCATGGTTTTTAAGAGATTCAGCTTTAAGATAAGTGCCTGAAAAGAGACTAGATATGTGACAAAAATTGTTCAAGGGTTGAGAAACTACTGGCAATTTTGAGAAATTTAACACGTTCATTTCTATGATGAAATTAAATAAGGACATCTATTTTGTTTACACTCAATTCACAAACATAATTGCAACTGGTGGGTTAAAATCTAAATTCTACATTTTCTCCAAATCACGTATCCCTACTGAGGTGTGGTTTCTGTCTAGCCACTCTTTAACAAAGGCCTGATTGATGGAGTGTTTCGGGCCCATTTTGAAGCTTGCTAGACTAATCCATTGCCAAGATTGGGTTCCTTGTGGTAGACAAATAAAGTGGGAGTCAGAAATTAGCATATGGTATTGTTTTATCCCCATTGGTATTCTCATAAAGGCTTTGAGGGTAAATGCTGCAGTGCAGGTGTCAGAGAACTACATTTTTGAGAACGTCTTTAGCAAGCAGAAATTGCTATGCTTCTTCCACTTACTGCTCGGTGTGCAACACAAAACCACTTTACAAAATTCCAGAAGGAAGACCATTCTGTTAACACTATTCACAAATCACAAAATGCTCCTTTCATATTTTTTGGCAAAATTCTACACATAACTCTCCTTATAATGCACAACTGTCCCGGTGTGTTCGTGTAGAAACACTGACCTAATATAACACTCTCAAAACAGAGGTGTGAATACTAACATAATTAGTCAACAATCAATGAGGATGTTGGCATGGATTAAAAGGACCACAACTAAACTCATCTATGTTTTGGAACAATTAATGACAACATAACATGAGCGAGGTAGAGGAAGAAGAACAATGATGTGTACTGACATTTGTTATACGCCACTTGACCATGAGGGATACTGAGCAATGAGTAAAGGCAAGCCTGAGCCGTTTTAATGTTTCATCAATTATCCGGTCTGGAAATTAATTTGGTATTTGGTATTGTAATTGTATCTGATTCATCTGACTACTGTGCTGTTTCTATACAGGAAATAGCATGAACTTGAGACTAGTATTCATATTCTACGGTAGAATTGAAAGACAACAACTGACAGTGGTAGGCCTTGCAAGAACTAGCCACTGTGAATGTGTTTGTCATAAATAACCTTAGAAGTTGCAAGAAATCCATATTTTTCAAGGTACACAGACCATCAGAAAATATAGTTTGGGAAGTAGGTGAAAATCTTTGTTCTAGGTCAGATACAGAATTCTGAGGCTGAGGCAAAATAAACATGTGTTTTTATGATTATAACCCTGTACCTATCTAAAGCATTTTTCCCTGTTGTCTTCTTAGCCTACATTTCAGGTGTTAGGGAAATACAGTGCAAATCCCGCCCAACAAACTATATTTGGAATTTGTGTATTTTCTGTTAATTTTAGCAAAATGCTTAGGGGTGATTCTGGAACACATTATGGTAACTGAATCATGAATACGTTTTTTTATAAAAATGTTTTCAGTTCCTCTTACTAGGGTTAGATGGGTATTCAGTAGTATAATTTTATTTGATGCTTTTGTGTGATAAATTGTGTTTATGGTTTTGAGCAAAATATTACATTTTGTTTGAGACGTTTAGTCAATTGGATGTGAATTCTGAGTGTGTTTGTAGTTTTGAGATAATGCAGTACTTATTCAGGAAATGTGAGCCTACTTAATTTGCAATTGGGTAAGCTTTGTTTAAGTGCACCTTGATTATCATTAATTGCCATGAGAAAAGTGTTTGGAAGAGAGACAAGATGTTAAATATTTAGGTGAAAGAATCCAATCTTAAAACTGTAATTATTTTGTGTTTCTCCTTAGAAGATCATAATTATCCTAATCTAGTAAATTAATTTGTCTAGTTTCATTAACTTTGCTTTACTTTGTTTCATTAAAGATTACTGAAAGGCTATGATGCAGCCACTCAGACAAGCTTTAAGTGGTTAACATAATAAAGATGGAGAAAGCTCTGTGTTATCGTTTGTTTTAAATTAACGTGTGATTTTAGCATTTATAGGTTCCATGAGGAGCAGAGGCTTCAATCTCCACACACTCTTATTAAGCCCAATGCCCCAAAGTAACAGGGAGAAAGTACTGGAAGTGGGGTTTGAGGCAGTCTTGCAAACCATGTGCTTCAATAAAAAGAAAATAATTTGGATGCTCTTATCAGTGGAGACATTAGAAGTCAGTCCACCTGTTGCCTTCTACCAGCCTTTGTGAGATCCCACCAACCTATCCTCCTAATTATTCATATACACAAAATAATACAAGAAAATTTAAAATTGCCAAGAACCTTACCAAAAGAGATATGGTACAAGCTTACCTAGGAGATGGGACTAAGAAAAACACCTAAGAATAAACCTTCTAAAATATATACGAGATATTTGGCGCTCTCCGCTGAGCAAAGGTAACTTCCACGTGTCAACTGTGAATCTAAAATAAAAACTGATAGTTCTAATTAACAACCAAGAGAATATTCAGCAGAGAGCGCCATCGTGACCAAAAGTATAAACATAACAGCTATTCCAAACGAGTGGCACTAATGAAAAGGGAAGCTTGCCCACAGAACTGGAAAACTCATCATCAGCCAGTTATCAAGTTAGAAATCATTAAGCATAGCAATACAAAAGTGGAGACTAGGTTACATGCTACATAACATTAGCGGACAATATAGCATGCTAAGTATCATGTTTTTTTGTAAAATGGAATTCTGCTTTACAGAGTGAAATAAAGAGCCTTTGTTGACCATTGGACATTATACACAGCCTGACATGGGCAAAACACAGAATCTGGGCAAAACCTGATGAAGTCAAGCATGCTGCTGGGCAACGCAGGTGAGACATTCTCTGAAGATATTATAAGGAGTCCATAAGTGTTAGCTGTTATAATATTGGCCCCATTACTGTTAATGTTTTATTAAGGCATTTAATAGCCACTATATCTCAGCTGGCTATCATTTTGAAATAACTCAAGTGCCTCATCCTTGTGGTTCCTCATGATCTCCCAAAAACTTTGGTCAGAGTTTTGGTTTTCATATTTACAGATAAATAAGTCCCTAGTGATTTTTGCTAGCTATAGCCACAAGGATACTATGTAAAGCATTATTTATTGCCGGCTCAGTGGGCATATACTTAATTTCATACTATAATTAAACTCTGGAGTTATTCCTAAAGTAAATAAGTGCAAAAACATGCTCTACCACTCTGGATGATAAACTGTCAGATTGTGCTGTCAGAGTCCTTTGAAACAGTTGATCATTCTCTCTAAAATTAGCAAGTTGATGTCATTTGGCTTAAGTGCTAAAAATTACTTATGGTTTCATGACTTCTTTGTGATAAATCTCACACTATTGTGACAAAATGTGGATGTTCTGTACTGTATGTAAATGACATTGGAAATTCTGTGAAGTAGCGTAACGTTAATTAAATAATTTGATTCTGATTATACAGTATTTTATTTTTCTAAACCTGACTTCAAAGAATTACCCAAGTCACTGTTTAAATTAATTATACAAATAAATACGTAACAATATTCACTATTCCTTAAAAGGTTGCCTTTATATTCCAGATCATAAATAGAAGGAGTTACATATTACACATTCTGCATATTGGTATTTGGCTTTATCACAAGTTGCTGTTGGCTTCATTAGACACTACTGAATTAGTGAATAAAGAAAAAATTAAGATTAGATCCCTTTAAATTACTAAATGATCTTTCTATCTCTCTCACTCTAAAAGAAAATGTGAATTGTGAGAGAGAGTGAGATAAGCAGATGTCTGTGAAGGTCAGCATATGCTTGAAGTTAAAATATCACCATACAGGGTCATACCTAGAATTGTTCAAGGTATGGGTTTGTTTTTTGTTTTTACAACAAGAGAATACCTATGGTTTAAAATGTTACATACCAGAGGTACAGTGGCAATAAAAAGTCTACACACCCCTATAATATGAACAATTCAATTGAAAAACAAACTGAAACATTTTATAAAAAACTCACAATAACCTGGTTGCATAAGTGTGCACACCCTTAAACTAATACTTTGTTGAAGCATGTTTAGATTTTATTACAGTCTTTTTGGGTAGGAGTCTATTAGCATGGCACATCTTGACGTGGCAATATTTGCCCACTCTTCTTTGCAAAAACGCTTTAAATTTGTCACATTGCGAGGGCATGAGCCTTCTTCAGATCACCCCACAGATGTTCAATTGGATTCAGGTCTGGGCTCTAACTGGGCCATTCCAAAATGCTAATCTTCTTCTGGCAAAGCCATGATTTTGTGGATTTGGATGTGTGCTTTGGGTTGTTGTCATGCTGAAAGGTGAACTTCCTCTTTATATTCAGCTTTCTAATGGACGCCTGAGGGTTTTGTGCTAAAATTGCCTAGTCTTTGGAACTGTTCATAATTCCCTCCACCCTGGCTAAGGCCCCTGTGCCACCCTATCCCATAGCCCATTCATATGAAGAAAATGGGAGATTGTTATCACATGTAGCACACAACCAGTACTTGCCAGAAATTCCTGCAGTTCCTTTAATGTTGTTGTAGACCTCTTGGAAGACTCTCTGACCAGAGTGGAGGGACGTCCAGTTCTTGGTAATATCTCTGTTGTGCCATATTGTCTCCACTTGATGACAGTCTTCCCTGTGTTCCATGGTATATCTAATGCTTTGGATATTCTTTTGTACCCTTCTTCTGACTGATATCTTTCAACAATGACATCCCTCTGATGTTTTGGAAGCTCTCTGCAGACCATTGCTTTTGCTCTGAGATGCAACTAAGAAAATGTCAGGAAAATCATACTAGCTGAACTTTATTTGTGAATCATTAGAGTCACTTTTGAACACAGCCACATCCCCATTTATAAGAGGGAGTTCACTTGTGCAACCAGGTTATTGTAAGATTTTTATTTTTCATTTTTCCCCCTCGAAGATTTCAGATAGTTTTTCAATTGAATTGTTCACATTATAGGTCACATTAAAAGTGGAAAAGTTCATGATTTATCTTTGTCTAGTTTTTTTACATCACAAAAACCTGGCATTTTAACAGGGGTGTACATACTTTTCCACTGAATGTTTTCAACTCAGTAACAAAAATGAAATGTCAAAAGATCTTAAAAAAAATATTTGCCATGGGGACCAGATAAATAGACTAGAATTGCTTTTCATATTTATGGGGGAATTTTTTTTCTTCACTTTCTCAAATAAAATGAAAACAGAATTATAAATAAGAAGAAATGTAATCAATCTTCATGTTTCCTCCACCATTTCCTCTCTCTGCTCTGTTAATTTTCTTCTGTCTTCATTTCCAGCCTGTTAGTGAGCTCTCTGACTGCACATTGAATACACCTTACAGTTCCAACTACCTGCCCATTTGTATAGTCTAAATTAGAGCAATACACCTTATGCAATTTGTTCCAGACCATTTTATTTTTCATCTTGCCTGAACTGACACTCTTATGAAATGTGTTAAACTGGGTGTGTAAGAAAAGCGTGGGACAACAGCATGCTTAAACCCACAATGATTTGTCTTTATATTTCCACAACAAGAGAATATTATATAAGAGTGCAGTATATAACACTAAGTTACTGACAAACTATGACTTTCAGCAAGACAACAACGCTGAGTTAGCTTTGGGACAAGTCTGTGAATGTCATTGAATGGATCAATCAAAGCCTGGACCATAGTTAAATTCAGAATATGTGAAAAGATCTGAAGAATTGCTGTTCACCGAAGAGTTTTGCAATTTGGCAAAAAATAATTAGTAGAAATTGTTGTATTCAGATGTGCAAAGCTGCTAGAGACTCATCCAAATAAACTAATGGCTGTAATTGCTGCCAAAATGTGTCTTTCCCAAATATTGACTTAAAGGGGTGAATACTTATGTAATAAAATATTTTCTGTGTTGTATTTGTAATTAATTTAGAACAATTTTAAGATGTTATTTTTCACTTTGACTTCATGGGCTTTTTGGTGTTGACCATAACCTTCTAATTCAATCAATTTTGATTTAATTTTATCACACACAATAAAATGTATAAAAGGGTTGAATACTTTTGAGAGCCACTGTATTTTGCCATGACAGCAGGGTTTTTAAAAAATAAAAAATTCAATATTCTCACCCCATGTAATTTTTTCATTGACAGCCTGGCACTGGTATACACTACAACAAGCAAAAAGAACAGCAGGTGCAAATGCATAAATCCTACAGGCCACAATACTGATACACAAACTAATACAACAACTACAAAAGATTTATATGCTAATAAATCAGAATGCAATGATGTGCAAATAATGTATCCCTATATTTGACTGAAAATAGTACAAAGATAACATATCAAATGTTGAAACTGAGTAATGTTATTGTTTTTGGAAAAATACATGCATATTTTGAATTTGGTGCGAGCAACATGTTTCAAAAAATTTTACCACTGTGTTGCATTACCTCTTCTTTTTACAATACTCTGTAATTGTTTGGGAACTGAGGAGACCAACTGTTGTAGTTTTGAAAGTGAAATGTATTCCCATGCTTGGTATAGGATTTCAGCTGCTCAACAGTTTGGGGTTTCTTTTCTTGTATTTTTCGTTACATAATGCAGCAAATGTTTTCAATGGGTGACATTTCTGGACTACAGGTAGACCAGTTTAGCACCCAGACTCTTTTACTACGGAGCCATGCTGTTATAATATGTGCAGAATGTGATTTGGCATTGTCTTGCTGAAATTAGCAAAGATTTCCCTGAAAAATATGTAATCTGGACGGCAGCATATGTTCCTCCAAAACATATTATTCAGCATTAATGGTGCCTTCACAGATGTGCAAGTAACCCATGCCATGTCCACTAATGCACCCCCATACCATCACGGATGCTGGCTTTTGAACTGCGCTAAAAACAAGCCGGATGGTGCCTCTCCTCCTTAATCCGGAGGACGCGAAGTCCATGATTCCCCCCAATAAAATTCACATTTTGATTTGTCAGACCACCGGACAGTTTTCCACTTCGCTTCAGTCCATCTTAATGAACTCAGGCCCAGAGAAGGCGGCAGCGGTTCTGGGTCTTGTTTATGTATAGTTTCTTCTTTGCATGGTAGAGTTTTAACTTGCATTTGTGTATGCAGTGACGTACTGTGTTCACAGACAATTGTTTTCGAAAGTGTTCCTGAGCCCCTGCAGTGATTTCCACTACAGAATCGTGTCTGTTTTTAATACAGTTCTGCCTGGGGCCCAAAGATCACAGACACCCAATATTGGTTTTCGGCCTTGTCCCTTTCATACAGAGATTTCTCCGGATTCTCTGAATCTTTTAATATTATTACATACTGTATGATGAGATCCACAAACTCTATGCAATTTTACATTGAGATACATTATTCTTTGCCCACGCAAATAGTATTTCGCAGAGTGATGAACACCTCCCCATACTCACTTCTGACAGACCCATCCTTTCTGGAATGATCTTAACCCAGTCATGTTGCTGTTAGCAACTGTTGCTAATTGACCTAATTATTTGTGTGACATTCCACTAGATTGAGTTTTTTAGCATTACACACATTTTGTAGGGTTTTGTTGTACCTATCACAACTTTTGTGAGACGTGTTACTGGCATCAAATACAAAGGGGTCATATACAACAGGATGTCTGAGTTTCAACATTTGATATGTTGTCTTTGTACTATTTTCTATTGAATATAGGGTTTAAATATTTGGCACATAATTGCATTCTGCCCCAGAATGTTTAGGAACAGGGTTGTAAATTGTACAGGTATGTAAATAATGCCATCTTAATCTTTTACATACAATATGTCAGACTGTGTGATGATGTGAGGTGTCTGTTTGAGTAAGTCATCTTTTTAGGAGCTATGGAATATAATTATACTGGATTCACTATCACACATGTAATTGTGTAATTATCCTGTCAGCGTCTTTAACTAGTCCTACGCCACCTTATGTTAGCTGGCATTGCACTCTGTTTATGTGGGCCAACTGACGCTTGCAACGAGCCCCCTGGCCCCTATTTGTCTCTATGCCCTATGTGATTTTACCCACAGGCTATACACATTCCTCAGGTCTCCAAAGCCCATAGCACTGTGATAAAAGGAACATTGCTAAAGTGGCTAGAGAGATGCCTGAAAGACAAAAGGATCAACGTTTTAACAGATGTATTGTACATTCCTGTGTCCCTGTCTGTCTTTCTTTCTCTACCTCTCTCTCACTAGCTGTCTCATCTATGTCTCTCAAGATTCCTCCCAAAGCATTTGTGATAAGAAGACTTATTTATTTATTAGATCACAGGTTTTTCTGAACCCTCTGGCAAGCAGCTGATTGGAAGAGACAGGTTGCCAGGGCTGGCTGTTCAAGCCACTATGGAATTTCAAGACTTCTAGGAACAAGGCAAGCCAACTGACCATTTACATAAAAGTGATGTTACTACTGTTATGCAATGACTTATAACACGCTTTAAAATTGAATGTAACTCTATATGCATGTGCAAAAAATGTTTTGCATTTAGTCAAGATGTTATAAATCATAATATAACACAGACAATATAGTCAATACACACATGATGTTCCTATAATAGAGTATAACAAATGAATATAACAATGCATTACATTATCACGTTATAATGCCATTTGGTTGCTTTAAGTGTGACAATTTTCCAGTCCATATTGAAACGTGACATTTTAGTACATATAAAAACAAAGTTGATTAAAAATTAAGTTGTTAATTACTTGAATACACAACAAAAGTTCTTAGTGAAACTGTAATGGACCGATGAAATGTGTCTGTTTGACAAAGTAAGGTAGTAACCATATGGCTGTATCCAGGTGCTAGCTTCCCCACAGCTACAGTATATCAATCTTCTTCCTCTGGCAGTAACTGTAAGATTTTTGTGCTAAAAAAGCACAGTCTTGATACTAGCTGCCATTAAAAACCCATAGTGGTAAGGGCTATGAATTGCAAGGGACTTCACAATACAATAATATGACATTCCCAACCTCATCTCCAAGCTAGTGCTCCCAGTGCATTGAGCATGGAACAGACCTTAACCTCCCATTTTACATTGACCTTTAGGTAAGGACACAGTCATTCAATGGGAGTGTTACGTCTTTGTCATCTTTAATATAGTGAGTTCTGGCGTTATGGACCAATGTTTCTGATGTTCGCTCATTAAAATAAGAACTCTTATATCATCCAGTCTATCCTGAGTCAACCACTTCATAGTACCACTTTATTATTATAACAAACCCGTTTTCATAAAGCAAGAACTGCCTTGTTATGACACGAGTCAGTGCTAGTGAGACTGCATTCTACGTTCAGCTGCATTTAATGCTCACACAGCTGTCCAACAGCAACTTTACAATGTAATTACAGCAAATATTTAAAACGATTCATGACTCATGAATTCCACTGAGTCATTTTTGGACTGTCTTTATAAGCTTGCTGCTCTCTCACTCAGGGAATAACGGAATTATATTTTTCAGCAAAAATACATAACGTGACCCCTCAATTGAATGACCTACATTTTTCTAACATCTGTGCCAAGATCAGTAAATGGCTGGCTTACTGAAATAGCAATTGCATTACCAATTTGAGATCTATCAAGGAACTTCTGTATTGTTTGACAATCTCATTATAAATAGGCAATAGTTTGATTTACAGGTCCAATGGAATATTGTACTGCTTCATCAGCATAAAAATGAATGTTAAATTTTTTCAGGATCATCAACATAGTTTATAAACGGAACCAATAACCGATTACCCGAAATCTATTCATAACAAAAAATCTGATTCCAATACATCAATATAATCTGTTTTATTTTTAACTGGGATAATTTGTTCCTATTATTCTTATCTGTTATATATGTAAAAACAATACTGTTGAAATTCTGTGAAAATCACTTTAGGAGAGGTCTTGCAAAAAATAGTTATTCACAAAAATGTCAAAAAAGTATTTGAGTGATAAAAGGTGATTTGGACAGTGAACGCTAATATCTAGTGGAAATACAACACTTTCCATGTATTTTTTTTAATAGACTGTTCAATATATAATCAATCAATATAGACCATGTAAGGTAATTTAAATTCATTTAAATGTGGATTGGCTTGATGATTAACTCGCTTGAGTGTAGGCCAAAACAGAACGCCTTAACACTATCTGCTTCCTGCAATTCCCAGTCTAGATTAAAATCACCAATGATAATCACTTTATTTGATTTAATATATACAAACCCGATTCCAAAAAAAGTTGGGACACTGTACAATTGTGAATAAAAACAGAATGCAATGATGTGAAAGTTTCAAATTTCAATATTCTATTCAGAATACAAAATAGATGACATATCAAATGTTTAAACTGAGAAAATGTATCACTTTAAGGAAAAATAAGTTGATTTAAAATTTCATGGCATCAACACATCTCAAAAAAGTTGGGACAAGGCCATGTTTACCACTGTGTTGCATCCCATTCTTCTTTTTCTAACAGACTGCAAACGTCTGGGGACTGATGAGACAGGTTGCTCAAGTTTATGAATTGAAATGTTGTCCCATTCTTGTCTAACACAGGCTTCTAGTTGCTCAACTGTCTTAGGTCTTCTTTGTCACAGCTTCCTCTTCATGATGCGCCAAATGTTTTCTATGGGTGAAAGATCTGGACTGCAGGCTGGCCATTTCAGTACCCGGATCCTTCTTCTATGCAGCCATGACATTGTAATTGATGCAGTACTGTATGTGGTCTGGCATTGTCATGTTGGAAAATGCAAGGTCTTCCCTGAAAGAGACGACGTCTGGATGGGAGCATATGTTGTTCTAGAACTTGGATATAACTGTCAGCATTGATGGTGCCTTTCCAGATGTGTAGGCTGCCCATGCCACACGCACATATGCAACCCCATACCATCAGAGATGCAGGCTTCTGAACTGAGCGCTGATAACAACTTGGGTTGTCCTTGTCCTCTTTGGTCCGGATGACATGGCATCCCAGTTTTCCAAAATGAACTTAATATTTTGATTTGTCTCACCACAGAACACTTTTCCACTTTGTCACTGGATCCTGTTTAGATACGGCTTCTTTTTTGACCTATAGAGTTTTAGCCGGCAACGGCGAATGGCACGGTGGATTGTGTTCACCGAAAATGTTTTCTGGAAGTATTCCTGAGCCCATGTTGTGATTTCCATTACAGTATCATTCCTGTATGTGATGCAGTGCCGTCTGAAGTTCCGAAGATCACGGGCATCCAGTATGGATTCTCTGAATCTTTGGATGATATTATGCACTGTAGATGATGATAACTTCAAAATCTTTGCAATTTTTCTCTGAGAAACTCCTTTCTGATATTGCTCCACTATTTTTCGCCGGAGCATTGGGGGAATTGGTGATCCTCTGCCCATCTTGACTTCTGAGAGACACTGCCACTCTGAGAGGCTCTTTTTATACCCAATCATGTTGCCAATTGACATAATAAGTTGCAAAATGGTCCTCCAGCTGTTCCTAATCTGTACATTTAACTTTTCCGGCCTCTTATTACTACCTGTCCCAACTTTTTTGGAATGTGTAGCTCTTATAAAATCCAAAATGAGCCAATATTTGGCATGACATTACAAAATGTCTCTCTTTCAACATTCGATATGTTATCTATATTCTATTTTGAATTAAATATAAGTTTATGAGATTTGTGAATTTATTATACAGTGTCTTAACTTTTTTGGAATCAGGTTTGTATTTTTTTTGAATGAATCCTTAATGCCAACAATTCAAATTCATCATTAATACTGAAACAGTTAAGAGAGACTGAAAAATTCCCATGACTCCAGCTTTTCCCAGCTTATTTGCACTAAATACATTATACCCATTAACTGCATCATTGGTATTCTTAGATAACCAATTTTACGATAACATAAATAAGTCTGGATTAGATTGAGATACCAAAATCTTTATAAAATCCATCTTCAACAATAAACGTTGTGCATTTAGGTGTAAAAACCAAAGACCCTTGTGATTTTTGAATGTATTTGGATTGTCAGCCTATACAGGATTGCTGTTTATATTTCTTAAGGTATTTGCACAACTCAACTGTATGGAGAGAAGATTACGACTCACAGTAACTCTTTGTTTATGCAAGCGTGTAGTAATTAGATCTTACTGATAGTAATGGTGGAGTTGACATTGTTATTTGTACAATATGATTCAATCTTTTACATAATCCCTCTCCACATCGAAGGCAGATGTAATGCAATGGGACTGCAAGTTAAAGTCAGTGGTTACCTTAGCTGAGGTTGGTTTGGTTGGTTTAGCCAGTCACTTCCATAAGTCTGATGTAGTTTTGATATAAAATCCAGGCATCCCAGATGACATACAGTAAGTGGATACCATATGCCTTACAGAATAAATGTCACTTCTAGAAAGTATTGAAATTGTCTATAAAGGTTACTTGTTTTGAAATTTAGGAGCTTGCTGAAATGTTCAATCCCATGACCTAGTGAAGGTGAAGGAACTGGAAATATATTTATTTGCTAGCAGTGACTGTATCAGATCCAAAACATCATGCTTCAACTGCTCTGAGCTCCCTATCATGATGTTTGATCCCACATGAACGACAATAGAATCAATTCTGGAATGTTTATGCAGAACATTAGGGATCATTGCAGTCATTTCCTCCACCTAGGACAACACAGTTTTAGCTTTCATTTGGACTAAAAACTAGTAACATGTGTTGTATAAATGAAGTAAATCCAAATAAAATCCAAGAAAAAGTAAATCCAAGTAAAACGATAACATTCACGGTAAAAAAATTATTAAAGAGAATAAATGCGTAGGTGTCCTAACTTTTGACTGGTACTGCATTTCAAAATTATTCAGTCTGAAAACTGCATAGCTGTATATTTACCTGTGATTCTCAAATGAACAGACCAGATAGTTTAGAGTTTAGGCAAAACCTATCAAATAAGTACTTAGTTAGCAGCCTTGTTCTGACCTTGGTAGCCCTGCTCTCTGGAAACCATGTACAGTTAACCTATGTTAGCCTTTGTACATGGCCAAGATTGCTAAATATTTGAGCAGCTGGCGTGTCTGGAAAATTCTGCTCCATGAAAAGTCTCCCTTCCCTCGACAAACATCCACACACACCCAGAACACTAGATCTGTGCTCTCTTGTCTCCCCAAGGACCTGCTGTCTGGTGGAGGCCCAGGTGAAAGTGTAGGAGGAGGAAAACCCGGACCAGTGGAGGAAATAACCCTGAAAGCTGAGTGTGTATCTGGGTGTGTGTGTGTCTTGGTATCTGTGTGTGCGTGTCTATGTGTGTGTCTCTGTGTCTGTGTATATGACAGGTGTGTCTATGTGTGTGTGTGTGTGTGTTTATGTGTATGTGTTTATGTGTGTGTCTCTGTAAAAGGCTTATTCCTCTTCTCACCTGTCAAAATGTGGAGTCAAGGTGAAGACAAGGAGAACTGTAACTGGAGAGAGAGTGAGAGAGGGAGAGGGAAAGAGAGAGAGAATTGTTTTGTTAGTTTGGCAGGGTTTCTGACAGAACGGCTTGAGTTCAGCTCACTTTACAAAGCTATTCACTCTCTCTGCCCTAAAACTGCAGGGGCTCATGTCCATCAACACACTGATCCAATGTTTTATTATTTGAAGTATCATTCACTTTCTCTCGCTCTGTTTCTGTTCCTCTCGATGTATATCTCTTCTCTCCCTCTGTCACTCTCTTTCCTATCAATGAGACAGGACTGTTGGAGAGAAAGAGACAGGGTTAGGCTGCAGGTGACGGTTGGATGTTGGACTGATTGCAGGGTACTCTAATTGCTTTCTCTCTGACATGACCTAAATAATACAAAGACTATCACCCTCCTCCTCCAAGTGTCTGCCCTGCTGTAGACATAGTGTTGTGATGTAGTACAGTTATATTCTACTGTATATAAGCGTACACATTAACTGTGAAGTTACATGAGCAAGGCCTTATTCTACACATAATCAGGGACAGTTCAGAGACAGCACATGCATAACCAGAAGAACATGAGAGAGACGGTGAGAGAGATAGAGAGAAGGTATTTATTATGATCATTAATGTTATGTTAGCCGGATACCAGACTCTGCAAACTCTGCAAAGACAGTGCTGTCATTCACCCCTCAAACCAAAATTAGCCACAAGGTTCAGGTGAAAGGATTCCGAGAGGTTAAGGTTTGGGTTCAAACAGAAGGAAATTACATTCAAAAGCGTAAACATGGTTTAGCCTCTTCTCAGCTTTTAGTTTTGCTGTTGGGTCAGTATGGCAGTGCATTCTGATGAAATGTTCGCTACACCTTCACCTCTGGGATAAGGTGTGATTAATTCATTTCATAGAGGTTGTGTAGGTGTTCTTCTGTTTGTTAAAGACCACATGGCCTTCTCAATTTGCACAGAAAGAGGCTGCTAAAGAGTTGGTAGATGTGGAGAGAGAATTTGTATCGTGTCTCATTTGCTAGAGGTAAGTCATGTTTTCATGGCCAAAAATATTTTCACAAAGTTCTTTATTAATTGTAATTCAGTCATAATATACTGTAGCATGATGCTTTGGCTCATCAATATCAAGATTAAGGCCAGGATTGAAATTGAGGACACACTCATACATTTTCACAACTTTAAGTGTTAAGACACAGGCAGACATATGTTAATTGTCATCACAAATCTATACTATGCTTGTCAAAGGTAAGTGTGCGTGTGTTGTTCTTTGTCATTAAACCCAGTTCGACCATGCATCAGTTGGCATAGCATTTGAAATGACGATGGGTCTAACACAAACACACTCACATTCACTGCTGCTTTATGGACGTGTGTGTGTGTGTGTGTGTCTGTGTGAGTGTGTGCATGGAAATGTAGCCTAGGAGGGCCTGACCCCCAAAACTTTTGGTTATGTGAATTCCGCTTCCAACAATTTCTGTGGAAAATCTAATCACCTGCCTATCAGCAAATATTATACAGCAGTCCTCAAAAATAATGTTATTTCCAAAATTATTTAGCAGGAGACATGAGAAATGTTCAGGCCAAATTACTATTGCAATATTCGGCATGTGTAAAACCATTGGTGTCACTGACATTATCTCTCCTCAAATGAGCAATGGCAGAAAGGGTCAACCAAAATCCTACTGCCATTTCCTGGTTTCTATATTTCTACACAGTTCAATCTTTTTTCTGTTCAAGTTAGAAAACTTGCAATGAATCGTGTAGGGAATCATTGTGTTGTTAAAATTGCTTGTATACACTTTTTTTATTCTAAATATTGTTTTTAGCTGATGTAAGCTGGTCAGCCAAAAGTGAAATTTGGTGAGTAGATTGGAAAATGTAAAAAATGTCAAAGGTTATAATAAAGAACACAGGCGTACCGGTATGAACAAGAACCATATGAACAACAAACCAGCTCAAAAATCTACCATATAATGTTTTCAAATAGTTCTTTATGGAACCATATAAAAGCAGGTTATATGAAGAATCATTTTAAAGGGTACTTGGAAGAACATATACGGGTAGTTTCAATGTGAAGAAACCATTACATTACCATAAACATGATTTCAGTTAGGCTACTAAAATATATCAACTCCATTTCAAAAAGAAAAACATTTCGGGCCCTGGGAAATATTTTCAGACTACCATTTAAATTCCTTCTCAGTGGCCTGGGGTTTAGGCTATTGCTTGCATTAAAGAAATGTTTATTGATTGTGTGTTTTTCAAGAGGCTACTTCCACAGCCAAATTATTATCCACTAATTAGTGTTTTGACCAATCAGATCAGCTGTGTGGCCAATTACAGAGCAAAATTACAGAATTTGGATGAGTGTTATAATAAAACAATAGTTAAGATAGGTTTAGTGGGTTTTTGCTATTATTCAGCTGTCTAACTTTGGAAACCTTAAATGTTCATCGTATGTGGAAATCAAACCAAAAATGAACACCTCAAAAATAAGCAACTACGCAAACGCTATGAGATATGAATACAATGCTTCATTTTAAAGGTTACAGTTTTTTATGCATATGCACTGAATGTACAGTACATAATAAAATGCAAATTAATTACTTAAAAATCATGTGATTTTCTGGATTTTTGTTTTAGATTCCGTCACTCACAGTTGAAGAGTACCTATGATAAAAATTACAGACTTCTACATGCTTTGTAAGTGGGAAATCCTGCAAAATCGGCAGTGTATCAAATACTTGTTCTCCCCACTGTATTTGTGTTTCCAGGTCACCTACCCAAGGTATGACTGTGTTCATGTTGGTCCATGTTTGTGTGATAGTATTCATAGTAGTCTAATGAGAAAATAGGAGACACAGCAGAAGCTGGTAACAGTTTATCACAAAGTCTAATTGACACAAGCTGACACTGTATTTGTTTACCCAAATTCAAGAGTTGGCAACTTGATTAGGCCTAGGGCCAGTCTAATTCATATCTAATATCTAAGGTTCTGCACTAGACACATATAACACATCTGGCTATCCATTCAAATAACTTAATCATTTTGATCCGGTTACAGTGGTAAAATAACCAACGACCCTTAAATTAGATACATGCATGGAGGTGGTTAGAGATCAATGTGGATAAAACTTGTTCTGTCATAGATACTGCCATGAAGGAAATGGACACATTTCACTGTATCCACACCAGCCACATGAAGAAATCAATGACATTCAAGTCCATATAGACATGAAGATTTTTATTCAAGCATTTCAGCTATCTATATTGTCTTTCTATTCAAGGACAATATTTGGATTCATTGTTTTCTAGGTGTGTTACTGATTATGCAATGTTATAGCAACAGGCAAGCATCCATGTCTGATGTAATTATTGCTCTTGAAGGCTGTGCACAAAGTTGTGCGTTGAGCTGAAGCGTAGACTTGGCACTGGAGAGGCTTCTGGTCCCATAATTCAAGTGTTCTTAAACCAAATTGTTGCAATTTCAGTGTCTGTATGTTGACCTTTTCTCCTCTCCAAGAACAAAACACTGCTGCGTGTCACTCCTCCCTTGCATGAAAAGTCCGTCATTTTCATATGAGGGCAAAAACAAGCTCAGCTCTGTCATGTTCCATTGCACTGTTTTTGTTACATTCTCATTGTTTTTGTTTTTGTGGGCAATTTAAAATGTGTGTCCCAAGGGGCATTGCATGAATTTTTTTGAGTAGGAGAGAATTGAGATAAACACAAAAAAAAAATTATATACCCAAACAGTATGATGACACAGTGAGAAACAAACAATGCAATTCATGACACACAGACAAAAATATGTATGAACACACTCCATCGAATTTTTGTACATGCATGTTGATTGTATGTAGAACTGCCTAAAAACCTTGACCTCAGGTTCAAGGAGAATTGAAATTAACATTGCTGTCAACTCGGGCAAAGAAGACAAATGTTCAATTTTCTTTCCCTTACTGATTCGTCTTTACACCTTGCCTTTTTTTCAGTCAACACTTTATCTCCTGTGGGTGTTTGCACTGACACTTGGCAAGATGGATGCCACGATTCACTTAATTCAGATATTTTTCTCTAACTGTCACCAAAGTTCAGGCCTCAGGCCAGCTGTATTTCCATCTGTCCGTTTTTGTCTGTCTAAGTTTGTATCCATCTATCTCTGCACTGTGTACCGACACACACACGTATACCTCTGCATCCACCTCTCTCTGTACAATGTGAGCACACACATATTTAAAATGTTACTCTCCTTGTGCGGCCCCCCAAACAATATCCCATTGAAAATCCTATTTTCCTTAACCCTACCATAACCCCATAAACCTAACCTGTTACTTTGACTCCTAATCCTGAACTTAATCCGCTGACACTAAACCCAATTGTGACTTTTAACTTCAACCGAACCACTAAGCTTTAAATCCCTGTTTTCCTCATAGGGACCAGCAACATGTCCCCACAAGATAACATTTACTTGTTTTATTATAAATGTAGGGATATCCTAGTTAATCACCAGGATATCATTTAACACATATACACAAACACACACACACACACACAAACATTGCAGAGCCACCCACAACTACCAAACCAAATGTGTTCACAAACATGGACACACAAACTGTACATCCACAAAGAATATAAAAATGAAAACAGCAGATGAACAAAAACACAGACTTACTCAGATGATCATCTCTTTTGATGTAGGTATTCACCATCTTCCAAATTGCATTTAAAGCCCATGTACTTTCAGATGTTTTGTGTGAAACATACTGTATGCATTATATAAGACATCCAGATAAAGTTGTAAAGGCTTCTGTAAGTAAGGACAGTAATGTACAGTCACCTCCAAATTGTTTGCCATTTTTTAAAAAGATTTGTGGAATACATCTTGGAATATATTTTTTTGTTTACAATGTGGAAAAACGATACTATTTCATGCTAATACAATTGCTAGAAATATTATTAGTGAAGGAATGTCAAAGGGCTTGTCATGGCCTGTGCCGTGCCAGGGGATACATGGTATCCTATGTTCTATGTTCTGCTCTAGTTTCCCTGTTTCTATTTTCAGTTTAGTGTCATCTTTGCAATGGGTTTCCACTGTCTCTTTAACCCCTAGTTAAGTCCTAATTTAAGTTCCTCCTGCCCTAGGGTTTCTTGTCGGTCAATTTTGCTATGTCATTTTCCTGTCTAAATATCCTTGGAAGCTGAGGGAGCTACAACTACTGAACAAATGAAATTCAATTTTTTTTGATTATATTTTTTTATATTTTTTATATTTATGTTGGAATTGCTCATTAACCTTCTTTATTTTGATTTGTACAGCTTTCCTTGCAAATTGATATCAGCGGCACCAACTATTTTACTGTGAATGAAAATAAATAGTTTCCAAACAGCCAGGTACTTCAGCCAGAACTTGAATGTGTGCTTTTGCACTTTACTATTCAACCATGATCCATTGGGGAATTATTAAGCAATTAAATATGAATGGTTTTGACCAGGCTAAAATTTTGCTTCACCCCTAGATTTCTCCAGTGTAGCTGGATGGCACTGTTTTCCCCGTAATGAAAGGAATTAAAGGAATATGTGTTGCATTGTTACATCAGTACTTGTGTTTCATGTCGAATGTGTTAAAGGCTCCATCCTATCACTAAAACGAGCATTGACACCAGCGGAGATGTCCACACTGAGTACTTCTATTAACTTTTCATCATTGGGTTTATGCCACTTCAGAGATTGTTTTTGGAAACTTATTTTCTCCTCCATGTTTGGTGCATGTTGAGAGGTGCATGTTAAGAGGTGCATGTTAAGGGGTGCATGTTAAGAGGTGCATGTCATATTGTATAATTTGTTTCCTTTTATTTGAAAGCCTAAATTAGATGGTTTTCAGATAGGGTCATATTTATTTATCAATGTATTTTATTATAGGGAGGCCACTCTCAAAACAAGCTCCATTTTGCAAATGAGTCTTGTTTACGAATACACGTCAACAAAACAATACAAAAAGATATTGTGTAAATTGATAGTAATGCATTTTTAAAAAAAAATTATGTAATTACTTTCTAAACATTCAAAATAATGTATGTCCCTACTATTTTTGGTGCAATTGGTCCTGTTTGATTCCTAGTGAAGATGCTGTTGACATTCCCATTTGAAATATTAACTCTTACAGTCTGACTAGACCTTATGCAACGACAAGTGTGTGCATCAACAAGTGTGTGCTTTGACAGATGTTAAAGTAGCTGTGTTTTTATTTGCTGCTGTGATTACAGTATGATGTGCAACAAAAGGTAATTGAGCAGCACAAATCAGGAAATGGCTATAAGAAAATAACTAAGTGGTTACAAATGCCCATTTCCAACATCAGGGCCAAAATTAAGAAGTTTAAGACAACTGTACATGTTAACAATGGGCCTGGAGGAGGATGTGTGTCTATATTGACCCCAAAGGAGGATGGTCCAAGTGGCCAAAGAATCTCCAAGGATCACAGCTGGAGAATAGCAGATGTAACGGATGTTAGTTGGGTCTTGAGGTCAGAAAGTCTCCAGAACTATGATCAGACACCACCTACATGACCCAAAGTTGTTTGGGAGTGTTGCCAATATAAAGGTTTAGTGGTCATCAAACAAAAACTTCAAGCACCTGCAGTCTGGCGAATGATACTAGAATTTAGGCGTAGACAGAAAGATAGCTGTGCCATAAAAGTATCTCCTCCCCATTATGAAGTATGGTGGTGGATCTTTGATGTTGTGGGGCTGCTTTTCTTTCAAAAACATGTTAGGATACATGGTGTCATGGACTCCATCAAGTTACCAGCAAATGTTAAATCAAAACCTGACTGCCTCTGCCAGGAAGACTAAACTGGGCCGTCGTTTGATCTATGAGCAGGAAAATTATCCAAAACACACCTCAAAATCAACACAAATGTGGTTCACTGACCATGGCCATAACAGTCCCATTAACCTTAACCTATAGAAAACATGTGGGATGAGTTGAAGTGGAGAAACCACAAGCTGAACCTCAGAATCTGAAGGAAATGGCCAACAACTGTATGAAGAGATGATCTCAGATGTTCTCCAACCTCATTACACGAATATAGGAGAAGACTCAGAACTGTTATCTTGAAAAATCATGGCCCACATATTGTATATTTGAGAAAAAAAATATTAGTTTTATGATAATAGCATAACAGCTTTACATATTTTACTTAAATAAATGTTCCATTCTTTTTTATTATTTTGAATGAAAGATCAAGAGGATAAAAAATAAATAAAAATAAATAAAAATTCACAGCCCATTACTGCTAATATTTACCAAGTGTCCAATATTAGTGGAGTGCACTGAATAATGTAGCTTTGAATTGTTAATATTAAAGTAGCAACATAGTGTGGTTTAGTCCTCCCCACATAGGGATAGCCATGTAGCGTAAGTCCTAACCCTAACCGTTACTTTCCTCTACCCCCCCCCCCCCACAGACACTTCTTCCCTGATCCCTTCACGTCTCCCCTGCTCTTTCTGTTTCTCCTCTCACCCACTGGCTACCTGTATAATTGGCTCGAGTAAGTTGGAGAGAATATTGGGGTGACTTATACTAGAGGGTGACTAGGGTCAGTCGTTAGTGGGCCAGGGGACTAGGGTCAGTAGTTTGTGGGCCAGGGGACTAGGGTCAGTCGTTTGTGGGCCAGGGTACTAGGGTCAGTTGTTTAGGGGTCAGGGGACTAGGGTCAGTTGTTTGTGGGCCAGGGTACTAGGGTCAGTTCTTTAGGGGCCAGGGCACTAGGGTCAATCGTTTAGGGGCCAGGGGACTAGGGTCAGTCGTTTAGGGGCCAGGGTACTAGGTTAGTCCTTTATGGGCCAGGGCACTAGGGTCAGTCGTTTAGGGGCCAGGGGACTAGGGTTAGTCGTTTATGGGCCAGGGGACTAGAGCCAGTAGGTTCAGAAGTTAGCGTGTGATGGGGGAACTTAGATTAAATATAATTTTGGGAATGCCTCCTTTAATTGCTCTGGTGTCCTGTTAAGTCTTAGGAGGACCTGAGCCCTTAGATCACGCCTCAGGTCTACCCGGCCAGACGACTCCTTGATGTCCCTGTCCAGAGTCCTCTCGATTGGATAGGGGATCTAGCTGCTGTTTGACGACTCCTGCTTTCACTGCCAACAGCCCACCTGATCACACCTGGTCTCCCCTGTCCACCTGGTTGTGCATCTGTATTCTGTCTCTGGTCACAGCACAGCCTGAAATGGAAATGTAGACATGAAAAAGGTGAATTAATATTACTCATCATATTATGCAGATTTACACAGACTTGAAAAGAATCACTCAAGCTTGTCTGCACAGCGTTTCATGCACTCCTTAAAACAATGGTAGAGGTCTGACCGGGATGTGTCAAAGGATGAGACTTTGGAGAGGAGGTCTTGTTTAAGGGATCCATGAGCAGGTACTTTGGCCTTGACAACTGCAGATTTCTGGAAATCCAATGCCCTCCTCCATTTGGAGTGCAGACACCTGTTTGTCTTTATTGCCCTCACCTTTGTGCCTAACCACTGTCCCCATTTAAGTTTGTTGTCTGTCACAATTTTGGTTTTGGGTTTTGCAACCTTATAGTTCTTTGTTAAAAGTCCTGCATTCTGCCCGTGCCTGTGTTTTACCTCCTGTTTCAACGTCACACTCATGGCTCTCTGAGGCCTTCTTGATCTTCACAAACATGCACCAGTACCGAACCCCAAGTAACCTGAGATTGCCTTTTCAAAACCTGGGAAAATAGCAGCAGTGTCACTTATTGACTGGCCACTTAAGAGATGTATGAACATTTCTCCACTGTGCTCCAAACCAATTGCACACAATGCTTGCTGTGAAGAGGCACAACAGAGAACTAAACGCTTAAAATCACTACTTTGTTTCCTTCTCTTTTTTTTTTTTTTTTGCTCATTTGCCTGATGAGAGTTATTACAGATTAAATGACCTTAATTACTTTTTTTTTTCTGATATGCATCTGCCTACATCTAATCAACAGTTTAGTCATTACTTGAACATAAGGCCTGAGTCATTACTTGAAGACAAGGTTGCAGCATTGCTGATTTGCATGCAAACAGGTTTTTATTTATATACTGTTGGAATGCTCAATATGCTGTTAATTTAGAACATTTTACATAAAAACAATGCTCTTAGCAAACAAAATGAATCTGCTCATCTCTCAAACAACTTTCAGTGATATTAATGAATATATTTTCAAGAAACGTCTGTCAGGTTCTATTCAGAATGTACTAAATTGCCTTTGTGTGCTGTTTATGAAGGTGGAAGGTCGCCTCCACTCTTTTCATCATATGTTGTCATTGTCCGAATGTGAGTGTGTTTGAGGTATGTTAAGTTGTACTACTTAATAAATACACTACTGGTCAAATGTTTGAGGTCACTTAGAAATGTCCTTGTTTGAATGATTTTAATTTTTTTTGTCCATTAAAATAACATCATATGGATCAGATGTGTAGACATTGTTAATGTTGTTGCTGGAAATGGCTGATTTTCAATGGAATTTCTACAAGGGCATACAAAGGCCCATTATCAGCAACCATCACTCATGTGTTCCAATGGCACGCTGTGTTCGCTAATCCAAGTGTAACTTTTGAAATAGCTAATTGATAATTAGAAAAACCTTTTGCGATTTGAAAATGTCTTTGGCAAAGATAGGTGGCAAAACACAGGTTGAGAACAATGTCTGCTTCGAGTATTTGAAGAACCAAGCTGTTCTGCTTTTTACCAAAAAGCATGGATGAACCAGGATGTTTTCGATGGGACACACGTGCAGGAGTGAAGACAATCCATAGTCACTCCAGTGAGAAGCCCACTTTGTCTGACCACCAACCGTCCACCTGGGCAGCACTCAGCCACATCTGTGCCATCCTTTGCTTAACCCCAGGCACTGTCAGTATTCTGCCACCAGGATTTTACCACATGGCCCCAATGACCAAGCTGTACTGAAATGAGGTTAGCCGCTTAACCACTCAGGTTCCCACTTGGTTGAGCATTCTAAAACCCTATAGCTTCTTTAGTAAGCAAGAATATGTGCTGCTCCCAGAGTGGTGTATACACAGAAAATGTCAGTGGCAAGTACTACAAGGTCCCTCAACTTGGGGACATTTCATCAGCGTGGTTTTAGACCCTTATCTTAGCAAAAGCAAGACCCTGCTTAGAGATAGTTAGTTAGGGAGAGCAGAAAAGAGAAGGGTTGAGAGCTGATGTTCATCTTGTTTTCTCATCAAAGTGTCTGTGGCAGATAGATGACACAAGTCTGTTCTCTACTCGTAAAGTTAAACTTTCAGGTAATTATCAAAGATATGAACAAGTACCTAGGCTTGTGATAACTCATCCACTAAATTGTTTCGAGATTTCTCTTGTTTTACTTCCTGATACATTAAGACATTAATAACAGGCATATGTGCGTTGTACTTATTGGACTTTTCTGCCAGTGTTCCTTTCTTCCTTGAACTCAACATATTTCTTACATATATAGACGTAAATGACTCTGAATAAGCTTTGACCTATTAGGAGCAATCCTTTACGCCATAAAGACTGTCGAGTTATGGATATCTGTGTATAATTTGTGACTATTAACATATCTATATTCTCTTAAGTGTTATTATGTGAATGCACATTTGATGAGAGCCACTAAGAGGGTCACTATCTGGATTAATGTCACATCCCTTTCCTGGATTTAAAACAATTACAAATAACCCTAAAATACACATTTTAATTAGAGCCAGTTTCATGCAGTAAAACAAGTGAAGCAATGGGAATTGTTATGTGGGTTATAATGAATGAACACATATCATTCGGGTTACAGTATTCATTAGAGCCAACACTGACAGTATTCATTAGAGCTAACCAAGTCTAAAAAGCATTTTCCAACATGACAATGCCAGACCACATATTGCATCAATTACAATGTCATGGCTGCATAGAAGAAGGATCCGGGTACTGAAATGGCCAGCCTGCAGTCCAGATCTTTCACCCATAGAAAACATTTGGCGCATCATAAAGAGGAAGGTGCGACAAAGAAGACCTAAGACAGTTGAGCAACTAGAAGCCTGTATTAGACAAGAATAGGACAACATTTCTATTCGTAAACTTGAGCAACTTGTCTCCTCAGTCCCCAGACGTTTGCAGTCTGTTATAAAAAGAAGAGGGGATGCCACACAGTGGTAAACATGGCCTTGTTCCAACTTTTTTGAGATGTGTTGATGCCATGAAATTTAAAATCAACTTATTTTTCCCTTAAAGGGATACATTTTCTCAGTTTAAACATTTGATATGTCATCTATGTTGTATTCTGAATAAAATATTGAAATTTGAAAGTTCCACATCATTGCATTCTGTTTTTATTCACAATTGTACAGTGTCCCAACTTTTTTGGAATCGGGTTTGTATATTACATAGGGTGTTGTAAATTACATGACTTTAATATATTACGTTTCTCTTATTTTCCCACTGCCAGTTGTCTAATGTAGCTGGCTGTTAGGTAGCGAACTTTACATATTTGACCTGAAGAAATCATGAAAACAGTGAGACAAGAGACATTCAACAAAGAACAAAGAAATAATAACATTCATAAATGAGTGGTCAACAGTTCTGGACATTGCTCTCTGCCTCTGTGTAGTTGTCTTGAACCAAATTCTCCGGTCTTTCTTCTCATTAATTCATTCCCAGTCCATGATGAGTGGGACAAAAATGTTTCTGTCACGACTAAGTGTTTTGGAGAAGACACAGTGACAAAGAGATGTTTTGGTCTGCAGTGGTTTGCAGAATCAGATGAGGACATAACATTTGCTATTATGTAGCCTGGCGCCTGTAAAGCCACACTTATTTTTATTTTTATGTTATCAAGGTAGTTAATCAGGCACTGTAATCCTATACTTTGTCTTTTGTTAGCATTTTCCAACAGATTTTACAGTTATGAACAGGTTGTGTCTTTTTGGATATGGATTGAGCCAGGTCATTCCATCTTTGTATGCCTTACTGAAAAAGAAAGAGCCACCCAGAGGAATAAGGAGGTTACTTAACTTTTTGACCCAAATGCTCTGCAAATATTGTATCACCTTTTGATGTTAAGTATGTACACTGAACAAAATGATAAACGCAACACTTTAGTTTTTGCCCCCATTCATCATGAGCTGAACTCAAAGATCTAAGACTTTATGTACACAAAAGGCATATTTTTCTCACAAATCTGTCTAAATCTGTGTTAGTGAGCACTTCTCCTTTGCCGAGATAATCCATCCACCTCACAGGTGTGGCATTTTAAGATGCTGATTAGACAGCATGATTATTGCACAGGTGTGCCTCAGGCTAGCCACAATAAATAGTCTTAGATCTTTGAGTTCAGCTCATGGTAAATGGGGGCAAACACAAAAGTGTTGCGTTTATCATTTTGTTCAATGTTTGTTAAAATATTCAATACCATGTTCAATACACAAATGGTGAATCCACTGCAAACCTTCTGGAAACGTTAATATCCCACAGGATGACTGTGCAGAACCTACTTAAAAAAAAAGAGAGAAAGTGATCGAAATGTACACAACAATGACACACCCCTTAACACTACTGTACACGTAGCCTGCATTTACAGTGGTAGATGTTGCAGCCAGTACAGATAATATTGCTCATCCTCATGTCTTGCGTTGGGATTGAAGGATAAATTGCTGGCCCAAGGTTTTCACATACGTTGCTCAACACTCAACAGGATCATCATCACCTCTCGTCAGTTACCATCTGGATGTCACAAGGGTAAGTGAAGGCCAATATCCTGGAAACATTTAATAGCTACTCAGACACACACAGGTCATCACTGACTCTCTTCTGTTGCCCTGACAACAAATCCCACTTCAGAATAAAGGCATAGCTCCTTCTGGACTGATCACATTTGTGTCCTTCCTTAATGTAGGCTCCATCAGCAATAAATACATTTTTAAACAGTCAGGCATCCAACAAGTCCTCCCCAAGGACATGGCAGTAATGGCTGACAAGGGCCATTAACTGTAACCCAGTGAACTTGTGCCAAGAATAGTCTACCATTCTCAATTCCTTACAAAACAGAACCAAACGCCAACAACAGACATTAACCAGACACTGCTCGTCTGAAGATCAATGTTGAGCGGATGATTCAAAGCCTGAAGGAGAACAAATTCTTCGAAACCCGCTCCAAACACAAGCATGCACAAAATCTTGAGCCTGAAGCGGGAGAAATTATTATCAAAAATATAATACAGTTCCGGAAAATATTAAGAGACCACTGCACCTTTTTCTTTCCTTTCCAAAAAGGTTGAAAAGGAAGGCTTTGAGTGAGGAACAGAAGGGTTAAAATTAATTAACCACAATTTTAACCCTTCTGTTCCTCACTCCAAACTGACCTATTCAACTTTTTTGGAAAGGAAAGAAAAAGGTGCAGTGGTCTCTTAATATTTTCCTGAGCTGTATATTATGACACCTACAGTACATGCAAAATATAATTCCTTAGAATGTTGAGTATACAACTGGTTGTTTGGCTTTTACATGTAAACTAGAATCACAAATCAATAATTAAAAAAAATATATATTTTTCAATTTTAGGGCATCACACATTGTGTGGATACAGTTGGATTGTAACCGATTTAGTGTTGTGGCTTGGCAAAGAAGCACTTGAGCATGTACCTGTTTGAAGTAATAGGAGTTGGCCTTCTATCTGATTTCCCTTGTGACCTTTAGGTCAATATTCAGTCGCTGCACAAGCACACCTTTCTGGGCACAAACAACAGTTAAGTCTAGCCCAGTAATGGGCAGCTGGTGCACAGTAACACAGTAACAGTGCTGGTTTTAAAGAGCATATATTTGCAGTATACACCTTGTATGGTTGGGAGGCTTTATTTCCACAGCTTGTGAACATACCTGACTGCTACTATAGTTCTTTACCCTAACAGACACTCCTAAAAAACTAGCTATACTACAGTCCTCCACATGATCATTCTCACATAACACAAATAGTATGTGGCTACTGCCTGACTAAGATACACTATGACACAGGATATCACATTGTTGCTAGCTACTTAACTACTGATTTGGCAAAGGTAGATATGTGTGTCCATAAACACTGTCTGGCTGTTATATACACTACTACAATTGTCAACAGTGTGTTGTCGCAAAACCTACATCCAGGGTTTTCACAGTTAATGCGAATAGCGTCTATTTCACCCATCCAGTGTCCTCCACCGCTAAGCAAGGGACTTGGAGGAGAAGGTAACCACGAGGAAGCCTGGGCCACGTCTGTGTTCACTTATTGTTTGGGAGTTATTGAGGGAGTAGACAGCAGAATTAAAGGTGTTTTCCCTTGAGTGGAGATAAACCTCGTAAAAAATGGTAGAGGACTAATTGAGCAAATACGATGGGCAACCTGGGTGACACACTGGGGAATGGTGGGGGTGAGAATAGGTGACAATGTAGTGGAAGTTAGATGAAGAGAGACTTTCTATATTTCTTTCGGGGTCCGTAGATTGCAAGAAGGGGTGAAAGGTGAAATATAGCAAAGAAATTGGGGTCAGAGTTTAAAGCCTGAGCCTCGTTGTAGGAAGTAAGAAAACGGTGGTGGTGAGGAGAGACAAAAACAAAAAGTAGAGCATGGCTGACAATGGCCTAATATACTGGGTAATGTAATGCAATGGGTGGTGAAATTGCCATGTTGTTGGGTTTGAGTCATTTTCACCAACACTGGATGTAAACTGACAAAACACTATTTTTTCTCCAGGCGAAGGCAAGGGTTGGATGAAGAGATATAGAGACAGAAGGATACCAAGAAAGAGGCAGTGAAAAACAGTAAGATGCAAAAAGAGGAAGGCCAGATGAAAGGAAAATATAGTAAGACAAATAAAGTGGGTGTACAACTGTTAAGAATGAGGAAAGGAGGGAGACGGATGGAAATATAGAAGAGAAAAACAGATGAGCAACCACAGGAACCAGGGGAGTTAGATAAGGATGGAGAGATCAAGACAAAGATGGAGAGAGGAGTTAACTTCTTTATTCACAGCGGGGAGAGAAAGCAGGGCTACTAGGAGGGATGAGTGGGCGAGGAAGGTGAGGAAATTGGGTGAGTTTTAAGAGCCTTTGTCCATAACAAGAGAGAGTGTAAACGAGGGATGAATGTGCTTTAATTCACATAATTTCCATAATGTTTTAATTTACACAGGCTTGTAATGAGAGACGAGCCAAGGATATTTCAGTGTTTGAAATGAGGGAGTTAGTTGTGCAGCAAATTGACTTGGCCCTTACCTGTGTCCACACATCTTTTATGAGGCATTTAAATAATATTTAGACAAAATAATTTCAAAGCAATTTGAGTAAATTACATTGTCTTGCTCTTTCTCCACCTCAGTCATCACTGAATCAATCCCACGTGGATGTGTGTCATGTGCTGAGCAACTCATCCTGCTGGCTCTTTGTAATAAAACAAGATTTTCACAAGTTTATATTACAAAAAAAACGAATCAGCCCAAGCATTCTTTGATACATTTCTGAAAATGAGTCCTCATACTCATTAAAAGCAAGGATCACCCCAAACATCGGACATAACTAGATTTGTCAAATAATTGAATGGTTAGTCAAGTTTCAAGGTTTATTTGTCAAATGCACTGAACACACAGTATCATGCACAACAAAATCCTTGTGAAATGACACCCAACAACAACGTAGTGAGACATAAGAAGAAAAAAATATATGTTAGCATATAAAGCAGTAATATACAGCTCAGGAAAAAAATAAGAGATCACTGCACCTTTTTCATTTTCTTTCCAAAAAAAGTTTAAAAGTTACGTTTTGAGTGAGGAACAGAAGCGTTCAATTTGCAGTGGTCTCTTTGTCCGGAGCAGTACATAACACTGCAGACTAGCAGAAGTTTAAAAAGATTACTGTAAACTAACAGCAACCTGGGTAGTAGTATTGAACATTATATACGTAACAATGTAAACTAGCAGACATTTTAGAAAGAGTAGGATGGGGATTATGAACTAGAAACATTTACCATATGAAGTATGGGAGAAATACTGAATATTATAGATACATATGAGTGTAATATGCTTGTGAGTGATACATGCAAAGGCATATTCAATGCCCATTAAATGTACCTGAAAGTACATCAGAGCATATGGAATGTCCATGTGTGACCAGGAAGATCATGGATCAGTGTTGATGGTTGAGGAGCCTCATGGCCTGAGGGAACAAAACAGTTTGTCAGTCTGGAAATGCGTCCCCTGATGCTCCGGTAGCGTCTACCAGACGGCAGCAGTGTGAACAGACCATAGGTTTCATCGGTAGAGGGACGATGGTGGTCTTTCTGAAGCAGGAGGGCACTGCAGACGGAGACAGGGAGAGGTGGAATATGGAGGTGAAATCCTCCGCCAGTTGGTCGGCGCAGCCTCTGAGGACACTGGACTCTGGCCCTGGTGACATCCGAGGGTTCCCTTTTTTTTTTACTCTCCTCACGTCAGCCGTGGTTAGGGACAGAGTGTAGTCGTCCTGGTCCTCAGCAAGCCTCACCGATGGAATTGTGTTGATCGCCTCAAACCGTGCATAGAAGGTGTTGAGCCTGGGGCGGCGGGACCAGCAACATTGCTATTTTTCCTTTCTTTTTCTGTGATGTGTCGCAGTCCTCCACACATGCGTCTGGGGTCAGAACTGTGGTAGGTAGACTCCAACTTATCCCCGTATTTTCTTTTTCCATCCCCAATAGCCTAATGTAGATCATATCTGGATCTCCTCAAAGCCTCCAGGTCCCCTAGGCGGAGGACCGTGCTTTGAGCTTAGGACGGATATTACCATTAACCCAGGGTTTTTGGTTGGGGAAAGTCCAGACATTGACCCTCGGGACGACATGATCAATGCACTTGGAGATATAGGTTGAGACAGAGTCTGTGTATTCATCAGTGTTCCCATTGGCTGCATCACAGAACATCTGCCAATTTGGTGTTTCAAAGCAGTCCTGTAGAGCAGCAATGGAAATCACAATCCAGCGTTGAACTCCATGAGAAACCGGGTTATCCTGTTTTAGGTGTTGTCTATAGGATGGGAGGAGCAAAATGTATGTGTGGTCCGCCTTACCAAAAGCTGGATCGGGAGATAGGTTTGTAACCATTTCATATTTGTGAATAACAGTGGTCAAGAGTCTGATCACCCCGAGTAGGAAAGTTAATGTGCTGGGGGATATTTGGGCAAAACTTTCCTCATATTTGCTCCATTAAAATAGTCAAAAACAACAGAAGCTGCCTCAGGGTGGCCGTCCTCTAGTTCATTTATGACTCCATGTAGGCGTTTTATCTGCCAGCTGGGTATGTAATGTAGACTGCTGAGATAATTGCCGAGCTGAATTCCCGCAGAAGGTAGAAGGGCCATACCTTTACAGTCATTAGCGCCAGGTCTGGTGAGCAGTGTGTTGAGATTACTGCAACATTCATTCCCCAGCGAGAATTGCAGACCGCTCCTCTTACGTTTACCTGACTCTGACGTTCTGTCCTTTAGGTAGATAGAAAAGCCAGCAGGGGTGACGTACCAGTCTGACACCAAGGGATCAAGCCGTGTTTCTACCAACGCTAATACACAAAAGTTTGCAATGTTCTGCTGAAAGTTAATCTGCGCGTGTAGTTTGTCCATTTTATTTTCTAGGGATTGAACATACGCGAGTAAAATGCTCTATAATGGCAGATTGTAGTATCTCGTCCGAGATCTAAATAGGATATCGGCATTTTTGCCTCTCTTCTTTCTCCTCTGACAGCGTATTAGTAAACAGATCGGTGACAGGACAAATGAATCAAAGCATGGGCTCAGGTGATTTGTATGAACAAAAATAAAAACAATATTAAGCAAAAAAACAGGTAGTGAATGCGGTGCCATTGTCAGTGCAACCTTTTTATACTTTGCACCGGAAGATGAACAGTGGTTCCATTAGACTTATAGCAGCATTCATTTACAGACCTCACAGAGACATTTACAAGGCCAGAGTATTCTTTGTTATCACTGTCTGAAGTAAGATGTTCCTTATAGTCACAGACCATTGCCAATAGGAGTTAAAACACAAAAACTGACCTTAGATCCATTTCAGAGGACAATTCAAAGGTAGTCCATCTAATATCAGTAGCCAAACCAGGGTTAAAGGGGCGAGTTTAGATGAGAACATGCAGCCATCCTTACAGATCCGGTTGAACACCTGGAGATATGCCCACAGCATTCTGCTCTTAGTTCAACTTTGACCCCACTCCCACATCTGTCAAAGAGCCTTCTGGCAGGGATAACAGCGTGCAGTTCAGTGTGGGTGTACTCTAATGGAATCAGTACACACATGCAAGCACACACAGGCTGGCAAAAATACACACACACACACACACTTTTGAGCAACTTGGAATAACAGACTTGCTCAGGAACACAAGAACAGTTTTCATATTACCAGGTTTGGGATATGATTGAGTAATCTTTTGGTTAACAGACTTTTGCTCCAACCACTAGTCAACATCCTAGCCTACCCTACTGTCTGCACACATATTCTGGTAATCACACACAAGCGCGCTGGCAACCATGCAAACACTGCTCTGGGATCAGGTATGGTCTGTATGGTGAGGGCAAGAAAATAACATACAGTGGATATAAAAAGTCTAGACACCCCTGTTAAAATGCTAGGTTATTGTGATGTAAAAGAATGAGACAAAGATAAATCATGTGAGAACTTTTTCTACTTATAATGTGACCTATAATGTGAACAATTCAATTGAAACACAAACTGAAATCTTCGAGGGGGAAAAAAGAAAAAAAAGAAGAAAAAAATGATATAAAAACCTTACAATAACCTGGTTGCATAAGTGTGCACACCCTCTTATAACTGGGGTGTGGCTGTGTTCAGAATTAACCAATCACGTTCAAACTCACGTTGAATAGAAGTCATTATACACCTGCCATCATTTAAAGTGACTCTGATTATTCCCAAATAAAGTCCAACTGTTCTAGTAGGTTTTTCCTGACATTTTCTTAGTTGCATCTCAGAACAAAAGCCATGGTCCGCAGAGAGCTTCCAAAGCATCAGTGGGATCTAATTGTTGAAAGATATCAGTCAGGAGACGGGTACAAAATAATTCAAGTGGAGAAAATATGGCACAACAGAGACATTACCAAGAACTGGACGTCCCTCCAAAATTGATGAAAAGACGAGAAGAAGACTGGTCAGGGTGGCTGCCAAGAGGCCTACAGCAACATTAAAGGAACTGCAGGAATTTCTGGCAAATACTGGCTGTGTGCTACATGTGACAACAATCTCCCGTAGTTTTCATATGAATGGGCTATGGGGTAGGGTGGCAAGACAGAAGCCTTTTCTTACAAAGAAAAACATCCAAGCCTGGCTGAAGTGTGCAAAAACAAACATCAAGTCACACAAAAGCATGTGGGAAAATGTGTTATGGTCTGAAAAAACCAAGGTTGAACTTTTTGGCAAAATTCCAAAAGGTATGTTTGGCACAAAAACAACACTGCACACCACTCAAAAAATACCATATACACACTGAAGTATGGTGGTGGTATCATCATGCTTTGGGGCTGTTTTTCTTCAGCTGGAACCGGGCCCTTAGTCAGGGTGGATGGAATTATGAACAGTTCCAAATACCAGCAAATTTTGGCACAAAACCTTCAGGCGTCTGTTAGAAAGCTAAAGATGAAGAGGCATTTCACCTTTCAGCACGACAACAACCCAAAGCACACATCCAAATCCTCAAAAGCATGGCTTCACCACAAGAAGATTAACGTTTTGGAATGGCTCAGCCAGAACCCAGACCTGAATCCAATTGAACATATGTGGGTTGATCTGAAGAGGGCTGTGCACAGAGATGTCCTCGTTATCTGACAGATTTGGAGTGCTTTTGCAAAGAACAGTAGACAAATATTGCCACGTCAAGATGTGCCATGCTAATAGACTCCTACCCAAAAAGACTGAGTGCTGTAATAAAATCAAAAGGTGATTCAACAAAGTTTTAGTTTAAGGGTGTGCACACTTATGAAACCAGGTTATTGTGAGTTTTTTATATAACTGTTTTCCCGCTCAAAGATTTCAGTTTGTTTTTCAATTGAATTGTTCATGTTATAGGTCACATTAAAGGTGGAAAAAAGTTCTGACATGTTTATCTTTGTCTCATTCTTTTACATCACCAGAACCTGGCTTTTTAACAGGTGTGTGGACTTTTTATATCCACTGTAAGTTTCTAAAATCAGTGAAATGCATGTGGGGGGATATGCACATTTCAGACGATGGGAGTCAGTTGGGGGTGAGAATAGGTGACATTCTAGAAAAAGTTGATGTCACCTAGAAGAAGGAAAGAAAACAGGTAAAGCATGACTGAAATGTCATCGAAACTCCGCCCTTCTTAGTGAGACCCTCTGTCTCAACTCATTAGGTACTAGATTAGCCAAGCAGTCATGTCTAGCAATGTAGCGTATATATTGAGTTTTTTTTTAGCAGCTTTATCACGTTAGCAACCGTCTCCTTTTCATTTTTGTGTGAGATGCAGAAAAGGTCATTGTTTGCAGGTTACCAGCTGAAGTATATTGTATAATATAGGTAGAACTGGTAACCTTGCAAAAAAGTTAAGCTATTAGATACAGGTACTGTGTGTCCTCACAAATGATCAGACAAGAGTGGTCAGCAACTTCCAGAGTAGCGAGTTTCCCCTGTAAATCAAGTTCTTCCAATGCACAGCTACAACTTAACAGCGCAGTATTTATCTATTGTGTGTTTAGGCTTAGACACACTCTATTTCTGCTGCCAGGTAGCCTAGCGGATAGTGCATCTAGATCAAATCCCCAAGCCTTTAAAGTGAAGCGTCATTTTGTCCCTAATTGTTGCTGAGATCGTTGCTGTAATTAAAAATGTGTTACCTGATGAAAGAGGACAAAAAATACAAACACCAGTGTATGAAGATTCCACACACATAAAAAAATGCAGTAGGTGAGGTAAAGGGAAAAAGAAAATATATACTTAAAGTTAATGCTATTTTGTCTAGTAGCAGATTTTACCTGAGAGACATGGAGTTGGGACGGCGAGACCAGAGATGGTAAAAAAAGCAGATTCTGTCTATCTGTCAAATTTTTGTGGTAATGCACTAACCACATCCCTGAGGAGTGAGTCTTCACTTGGTGCGTAATAATAATATAGTGGATTCATATGGAACCTTCCTACACACTGAGCTCTTGAAATTTCTTGACAAAGTAAAGGGGAAAGTAACCTCATTAACAACCATTGTGTAGCACACACCTGGGAGATGCTTGGCAGCCCTTTTTGTGCCAAAATGCTCTTCACCCAACTGGAAAAATACATAGAAAAATATTTAAGACAGATAAATACATTACATGAAAGAGAAACTGATACATGCTGACATTACAATCAAAATAAGAATGAATTGCATTTTGATTCAGAGTCGTTAGAAATGTCCAGTTTCAAGTTTCCTCTTTTTTGTCTTGTTGCTTTGCCAAATTGGAACTTATCAGAAACACAAACTCCATTCCTGTCAGAGCCCCCTTTCTATTAACATTCTTACTGTGTTCTAAATGTACCATCTTACTTTTCCTTGTATATTAATAAACCCTTTTTAATAAATATGATGTGTGTCTCTCGCAGCTCACGCAAATAATTCACTGATTTAATAATAGTCTGGAACAATGTTTAATTGTTTTTTCATTAAATGGATGCAAGGTTAACGGTTACATGAGAGATTTAACTTAAGTTTGTATTTGAAATACAAACCTAATACTTATTTTATGAGGAGATATTCCCAATTTCCCTAAAGTGTGAAAAGTGCATCCTTACAATGGACACATAACAGGCAGATTCACAGCTCAGCAGCAGTTCATCTTAAACAAAGTCTAATCAACCACGAGCCATTGGTATTCATTGCAAATATAGCTTTTATTCACCTTCGTTCCACTTTGATTCACCTTTTTTGCAACACTGTGCTAATCAAGACGGGGATCCACTAGAGGCTACTTCTTTTATAAAGGAGCTGGTAGCGTATACAAAAAAAGGAATAGTACGCTCTTCTTCAACAATTTTGAAGTGCTAATATGGCGTTCTGGACAAGTAAATCACGGATGGCACGTTGAATCAACATCTATGTCATTTTGTTGAGCATGCCCACAGATCTATTGCAGCTGGTTGCCATAAAATTAAATGTTATATTAATCTCCATGACATCTTGTTGAGCAAACCTTAATCTCCTTGGCAATCAAAAACCACAAGGCTATTTTTAATCCATGTCATACCTCTGTATTAAGACCAGACGTGTTAATGCAAACTCTGACACAAATGTCAATGTTTATTCAAATGTGTCCAAGCCTGAAATCGACGGCGTCAAGACTCCGGCACACAGTACGGCACCCAGTGAACTGGACCACATTGTGTCAGACTAAGTGAACACAGTCTGACACATTTGGGACACCAACCTACCTTGATGCGCCATGTAACTTGTCATTTCAGATTATTTGACACATCCTAAGATACAAAAAGTAAGCATTGATCGCATATTGACAATTGCAATATTAATATTTTGCATTGCTCTCAACATCCCTCTAGGATGACCTCTCTCCAGTGCCATTCCTGGGCGGAGTCATTGGCTTGCTGTTGTTTCTCTGTTGCGCCCCTCGAGCAATTGGAGTGAACTCTGCTGGCAATACTCGGCCCTCATTCAGGATGATTGCGGTTGGTTGGTGTCCCTTTGCTTTTTGCTTGGCAATGTGGGTGAATTGACTTCCTGCCTGTTGGGCCCAATCCGGGGCCTCCCCCATGTTTGGCCACGGTGCCACTGGACCCCACTGTCTCAGCCCCAAGGTTTCACACTGTTACATTATTGTGCTGGGGGTGTAGGGTCAGTTCTCCTGCTCCCTTGTAAATCCTTGTAAATCTGAGGAATGCACTCTCTAAATGTTCGTTCAGTCTCCTGCTCCGTTTAAACTTAGGAGGATATGAGGTCTTGGCCCACACCTCTGGAGTACCAGGCTTCAAAGGTCAACTGTACTGGACCCAATTAACCATGATTTAAAGTAATTTGGAATTGTAATACACTGACTAATACTGACATTATTTAAAATACAAACAATAAACCACACAAACCATTTTTCTATTATTTCCAGCAGCCTAACATTGTCTGAGCAGAATTCTGCAGCGTAATTGCTAGTGTCTGCAGAACATGGTGAGAATGAGGTACGCCCATTGTGTAAGAGTGTATCCAAGTGTGTGTTTAATACGTACCATCCGTGGTGCGCCTGTGTACAATCATTCCTTATAATTACACTGTTGCTGCAGCATATATACAGTGGGGAGAACAAGTATTTGATACACTGCCGATTTTGCAGGTTTTCCTACTTACAAAGTATGTAGAGGTCTGTAATTTTTATTATAGGTACACTTCAACGGAATCTAAAACAAAAATCCAGAAAATCACATTGCATTTTATTGCATGACAAAAGTATTTGATCACCTACAAAACAGTAAGAATTCCGGCTCTCAAAGACATGTTAGTTTTTATTTAAGAAACCCTCCTGTTCTCCACTCATTACCTGTATTAACTGCACCTGTTTGAACTTGTTACCTGTATAAAAGACACCTGTCCACAAACATAAACAGACTCCAACCTCTCCACAATGGCCAAGACCAGAGAGCTGTGTAAGGACATCAGGGATAAAATTGTAGACCTGCACAAGGCTGGGATGGGCTACAGGACAATAGGCAAGCATCTTGGTGAGAAGGCAACAACTGTTGGCGCAATTATTAGAAAATGGAAGAAGTTCAAGATGATGGTCAATCTCCCTCAGTCTGGGGCTTCATGCAATATCTCACCTCGTGGAGCATCAATGATCATGAGGAAGGTGAGGGATCAGCCCAGAACTACACGGCAGGACCTGGTCAATGACCAGAAGAGAGCTGGGACCACAGTCTCAAAGAAAACCATTAGTAACACACTATGCTGTCATGGATTAAAATCCTGCAACACATGCAAGGTCCCCCAGCTCCAGCTAGCGCATGTCTAGGCCCATCTGAAGTTTGCCAATGAACATCTGGATGATCCAGAGGAGGAATGGGAGAAGGTCATGTGGTGTAATGAGACAAAAATTGAGCTTATTGGTCTAAACCCCACTCGCCATGTTTGGAGGAAGAAGAAGGAAGAGTACAACCCCAAGAACACCATCCCAACCGTGAAGCATGGAGGTGGAAACATCATTCTTTGGGGATGCTTTTCTGCAAAGGGGACAGGACGACTGCACCTTATTGAGGGGAGGATGGATGGGGCCATGTATCGCGAGATCTTGGCCAACAACCTCCTTCCCTCAGTAAGAGCATTGAAGATGGGTCGTGGCTGGGTCTTGACAACGACCTGAAACACACAGCCGTGGCAACTAAGGAGTGGCTCCGTAAGAAGCATCTCAAGGTCCTGGAGTGGCCTAGCCAGTCTCCAGACCTGAACCCAATAGAAAATCTTTGGATGGAGCTGAAAGTCTGTATTGCCCAGCGACAGCCCCGAAACCTGAAGGATCTGGAGAAGGTCTGTATGGAGGAGTGGGCCAAAATCCCTGCTGCAGTGTATGCAAACCTGGTCAAGAACTACAGGAAACGTTTGATCTCTGTAATTGCAAACAAAGGTTTCTGTACCAAATACTAAGTTCTGCTTTTCTGATGTATCAAATACTTATGTCATGCAATAAAATGCAAATTAATTACTTAAAAATCATACAATGTGATTCTCTGGATTTTTTTTTTTATTCCGTCACTCACAGTTGAAGAGTACCTATGATAAAAATGACAGACATCTACATGCTTTGTAAGTGGGAAAACCTGCAAAATCTGCAGTGTATCTTATATATACACTCACCTAAAGGATTATTAGGAACACCTGTTAAATTTCTCATGCATTTAGGGGTGTGGTCCTGGTCAAGACAATCTCCTGAACTCCAAACTGAATGTCAGAATGGGAAAGAAAGGTGATTTAAGCAATTTTGAGTGTGGCATGGTTGTTGGTGCCAGACGGGCCGGTCTGAGTATTTCACAATCTGCTCAGTTACTAAGATTTTCACACACAACCATTTCTAGGGTTTACAAAGAATGGTGTGAAATGGGAAAAACATCCAGTATGCGGCAGTCCTGTGGGCGAAAATGCCTTGTTGATGCTAGAGGTCAGAGGAGAATGGGCCGACTGATTCAAGCTGATTGAAGAGCAACTTTGACTGAAATAACCACTCGTTACAACCGAGGTATGCAGCAAAGCATTTGTGAAGCCACAACACGCACAACCTTGAGGCGGATGGGCTACAACAGCAGAAGACCCCACCGGGTACCACTCATCTCCACTACAAATAGTAAAAAGAGGCTACAATTTGCACGAGCTCACCAAAATTGGACAGTTGAAGACTGGAAGAATGTTGCCTGGTCTGATGAGTCTCGATTTCTGTTGAGACATTCAGATGATAGAGTCAGAATTTGGCGCAAACAGAATGAGAACATGGATCCATCATGCCTTGTTTTCCACTGTGCAGGCTGGTGGTGGTGGAGTAATGGTGTGGGGGATCGTTTAAATGCCACTGCCTACCTAAGCATTGTTTCTGACCATGTCCATCCCTTTATGACCACCATGTACCCATCCTCTGATGGCTACTTCCAGTAGGATAATGCACCATGTCACAAAGCTTGAATCATTTCAAATTGGTTTCTTGAACATGACAATTAGTTCACTGTACTGAAATGGCCCCCACAGTCACCAGATCTCAACCCAATAGAGCATCTTTGGCATGTGGTGGAACGGGAGCTTCGTGCCCTGGATGTGCATCCCACAAATCTCCATCAACTGCAAGATGCTATCCTATCAATATGAGCCAAGATTTCTAAAGAATGCTTTCAGCACCTTGTTGAATCAATGCCACGTAGAATTAAGGCAATTCTGAAGGCGAAAGGGGGTCAAACACAGTATTAGTATGGTGTTCCTAATAATCCTTTAGGTGAGTGTATAATCTCAACACTGACTCAAAAGTACAACTTAAATATTTAACACTTCCCTAAAACTTTAACAGGCATTAAGACTCACTGGTTAAGTGAAGGGATAACAGAAACAACTTGACTGATAAGTTCAGGCACTTGAATTAAGTATGCCTGCCTTGCACTGAATAAAGCTGTGATCCCTGAAGCTCATTCCCATTCACACGTGACCACAGTCTCACCTGTCTTATTTCAGATATTCTTTAAAGAGCATGTGTTTTAAGATACTATTTTGGAGCTCTAAGTTCATAATTTTTTTTTGCTAAAACATAGCATTTCCATTTATCAATGCCTAAATGGAGTGCTGGGTTACCACATATTAATGCTGAGAATCTATACTTCCATGTCTTAGTTATTGTTAGTTATTTCCAATCCAAAGTTTTGGATTATGAATCAAAAAGAAGAAGAAATACCTACTGACCCATAATGTACAAAATGCGCTGCTTAACTGGATAATATTCATTAAGTCCAGTATACTGAAGCTAGTAATAATTCATATCTTGCTAGCTAACCAAATGGCACCTGCATATCCAGATGTAGACACTGAAAAATATATATGGGAGAAGCGAAGAAACCCATTCATATGGCATATTCTTGATATATTATGCCCTGTGATTTCAACTGGCTAAATAAATAACAAGCTTGCTCCAAAAATAGGTCAGCTAGCCCTCGCATTACCACTGACTTACGATCACGTTCTTCGCTAGTATAATTGTGTTGACTTTCCCAGCCTTACTTAAATCAGTTTTGAGTAATTTAAACTATGATTGCATAATCCAGATTGTCTGGAACCAGCAAATGTGACAAGTTATTTTACCACGTTGGGCTTAAGACACAGTAGCAGTCCTGCCAGGCATGGAAGTAACAACAAATCAGGCACACACCGAGGCGCAAGTGGGGATGATTATACAGTATTTCTCCCTATCTTGAAAAAACAGGTGCCACTTTGAGGAGGCCAACGCTGCTAACAAAGAGACTCTCCATGCTGCAAGGAGCTACAGGTACTATTTAAACAAGGTCCAGTGAAGAGGACGGATTCCTCATCGCTCCACTAAACTCCTAATTCTCTTCTATTGTCTCAGTAACCAAACGTTACAATTTTAGTAATTCATTCTGTTTGAACAAATTTTCTTTCTGTTTGAATGATTTTGTGAACTTGACACCTGTGCTTTATATGGATTTTGATTCACAATTCCAAAAAAGTTGGGACACTGTACAAATTCCTAAAAAAGGTATGGAATCATTTACAAATCCCATAAACTTATATTCAATAAAAATATAGATAACATATCGAATGTTGAAAGTGAGACATTTTGTAATGTCATTCCAAGTATTGGCTCATTTTGGATTTCATGAGAGCTACACATTCCAAAAAAGTTGGGACAGGTAGCAATAAGAGGCCGGAAATGTTAAATGTACAGATAAGGAACAGCTGGAGGACCAATTTGCAACCTATTATGTCAATTGGCAACATGACTGGGTATAAAAAGAGCCTCTCAGAGTGGCAGTGTCTCTCAGAAGTCAAGATGGGCAGAGGATCACCAATTACCCCAATGCTGCGGCGAGAAATTGTGGAGCAATATCAGAAAGGAGTTTCTCAGAGAAAAATTGCAAATAGTTTGAAGTTATCATCATCCACAGTGCATAATATCATCCAAAGATTCAGAGAATCTGGAACAATCTCTGTGTGTAAGGGTCAAGGCCGGAAAACCATACTGGATGCCCGTGATCTTCGGGCCCTCAGACAGCACTGCATCACATCACACTGCATCTCAGGAATACACTGCATCTCAGGAACACACTGCATCTCAGGAATACTTCCAGAAAACATTGTCAGTGAATACAATCCACCGTGCCATTTGCCGTTGCCGGCTAAAACTCTATAGGTCAAAAAATAAGCCGTTTCTAAATGGGATCCAGAAGTGCAGGCGTTTTCTCTGGGCCAAGGATCATTTAAAATGGACTGTGGCAAAGTGGAAAAGTGTTCTGTGGTCAGACGAATACAAATTTGAAGTTCATTTTGGAAAACTGGGACACCATGTCATCCGGACTACAGTGGACAATGACAACCCAAGTTGTTATCAGCGCTCAGTGGGGTTGCATGAGTGCATGTGGCATGGGCAGCCTACACATATGGAAAGGCACCATCAATGCTGACAGTTATATCCAAGTTCTAGAACAACATATGCTCCCATCCAGACTTCGTCTCTTTCAGGGAAGACCTTGCATTTTCCAACATGACAATGCCAGACCACATACTGCATCAATTACAATGTCATGGCTGCATAGAAGAAGGATACGGGTACTGAAATGGCCAGCCTGCAGTCCAGATCTTTCACCCATAGAAAACATTTGGCGCATCATAAAGAGGAAGGTGTGACAAAGAAGACCTAAGACAGTTGAGCAACTAGAAGCCTGTATTAGGCAAGAATGGGACAACATTCCTATTCATAAACTTGAGCAACTTGTCTTCTCAGTCCCCAGACGTTTGCATTCTGTTATAAAAAGAAGAATGGGATGCCACACAGTGGTAAACATGGCCTTGTCCCAACTTTTTTGAGATGTGTTGATGCCATGAAATTTAAAATCAACTTATTTTTCCCTTAAAGTAATACATTTTCTCAGTTTAAACATTTGATATGTCATCTATGTTGTATTCTGAATACAATATTGAAATTTGAAACTTCCACATCATTGCATTCTGTTTTTATTCACAATTGTACAGTGTCCCAACTTTTTTGGAATCAGGTTTGTAAATGAAAAAGTTACATTATATAAAAGACACATGAACACATTTTAAAATGGGGTTTGGTGTATTTTTAACACCCTGTGTTTCTTTTTTTTTCTTTTTTCTTTTCATTTTGTTTGTCAATGAAAAAACACAAACCATTACAACCTAAAACATGCAGATAAATTACATACACTAGATACACACATTTAAAGAAACAGACATGGATTTGCATTGCCCGATCATTAGCAAAATGTTTGATATGATCTGAAAAGGAATATATGGTTGGCATGTCTCTGCATTAATGAGGCGGGTTGATTCACTCAATAGTGCTGGTATATAAAACAAATCTAGCTGATTAAAATGCTCAACCCCCAGAGGAGAATGAGGGAGGTTAAAACTCTTACCAATGTGTTTTGGCAAGACTGTAACTTATTCTTTTGATGTGCATGCATAATTGAAGTGACACTGAACCAGAGCACTTGCCAGAGCCTTTAACATGTCACTTTATAGATACAGTATTTTGACACCTAAGCTAGGAATTACATTTGTTGGCTCATCACCAGTAAAGCAAAGAGTCATGTGCATAAAAAACAAGTTACTGCCCGGAACAGGTGAAACTGGGAATCATCCATCCTGTGTAACAATCATGCTGTTTAATGAGTTTCTTTATGCCACAGCAGTTGGGTTAATGGATTGTCTTGGAAAAGAAGAAACACTGACAAACAGGCAGGAAAAAGAAATGTGTACATGCCTTTTATGCGTAAAGAATCTTTGTGTGTTTGGAACATTTCTGTGTTTTTCAGCTAATGAAACATATAAGCAACACATAACATGGGGTTATATTTTTGTTAGGATATCACCTAGATCAAACAGAAATGGTATGTAAATATTCTCATATTCCTTTAGCCCATAAATAACTGGTTCTCAAACCCCTTCCTGTTGACCCCCATCTGCCTCACAATTTTGTTGTAGTCTTGAAATGCCTCACCTGAATGAAGAAGTCAAGGGCATGATACTTAGTAAACAAGTTGTGTTAGGTGCCAGGTTTTTGTGATGTAAAAGAATGGGACAAAGATAAATCATGTGAAAAAAAAAACATGTTTAATGTGACCTATAATATGAACAATTCAATTGAAAAACAAACTAAAATCTTCGAGGGGGAAAAATGAAAAATAAAAACCTTACAATAACCTGGTTGTATACGTTTGCACAGCCTTATAACTGGGGATGTCTCTGTTTTCAGAATTAACCAATCACATTCAAACTCATGTTAAATAAATAAATAAAACAAATAAAGTTCAGCTGTTCTTGTAGGATTTTCCTGACGTTTTCTTAGTTGCACCTCAGAGCAAAAGCCATGGTCAGAAAATTTCCAAAGCATCAGAGGGATCTCATTGTTGAAAGATTTCAGTCAGGAGAAGGATAAAAGATAATTTCCAAAGCATTAGATATACCATGGAACACAGGGAAGACAGTCATAATCAAGTGCAGAAAATATGGCACAACAGAGACATTACCAAAAACTGGACGTTCCTCCAAATTTGATGAAAACACGAGAAGAAAACTGGTCAGGGAGGCTTCCAAGGGGCCTACAGCAATATTAAAGGAATTGCAGGAATTTCTGGCAAGTACTGGCTGTGTGCTACATGTGACAACAATCTCCCGTATTCTTCATATGAATGGGCTATGGGGTAGGGTGGCAAGACGGAAGCCTTTTCTTACAAAGAAAAACATCCAAGCCCAGCTGAAGTGTGCAAAAACAAACATCAAGTCACCCAAAAGCACGTGGGAAAACGTGTTATGGTCTGATGAAAACAAAGTTGTACTTTTGGGCAAAATTCCAAAAGGTATGTTTGGCGCAAAAACAACACTGCACACTGCACATCACCCAAAGACCACCATATCCACAGTGAAGCATGGTGGTAGCAGCATGTTGTGCACAGGAGGGTTGTGCACAGGAGATGTCCTCGCAATCTAATGGATTTGGAGAGCTTTGCAAAGAAGAGTGGGCAAATATCAAGATTTACCATGCTAATAGACTCCTACCCAAAAAGATTGAGTGTAATAAAATCAAAAGGTGCTTCAACAAAGTATTAGTTTAACGGTGAGCACTTTTTTTTTTAACCTCAAAGATTTCAGTTTGATTTTAAATTGAATTGTTAATGTTATAGGTCACATTAAAGGTCGAAGAAGTTCTGACAAGATTTATCTTTGTCTCATTCTTCTACATCACAAGAACCTCACATTTTAACAGGGGTGTGTAGACTTTTTATATCCACTGAATGTACATATATTCAAACATATGTATGAACATATACTGTATTGAAATATGTTGATATTTTTATAATAATATAAACTAAGTTCATTTTTAAATATATGAAAAGTAAATACATTTTCACATGGATGTAAAGGTAGCTATGGCGAAAAGGTGTTTGGTTGATGTTTTGGATTGACAAACTTTTCCATGCTAGTGGATGGTAACAGAAGGAAAAAAAAAACAGAAGGAAAACATACAGTATCTTTGTGCAAACATCTGTGTGGATAATGATATAAATCAGCACGTCAAAAAAAACATAACAATTTGACAAAAATGATGACCTACTGAACACATTCTTGGCTAGAGCTCATTCTTGATATTGGACATCACCTTTTAGAATGATTCGAAAATTGGTATAGGATTTTAAATGCAACACCCCCCATCCTAGCGGCTATTTTCCCCACCTGGACCAATGTCTAATATAAAATGAGATCTGGTGTTAACTGAAGGTGTGAGGATATTGAAGGTGTGAGGATACTGTATACAGAGACATCTGTGATTGCATGCATAATTGTCTGTCAATCATTATCTTTGTAATGTATGCAATCATTCGGTTGTACTTTCTTTCTGCATCTAAGCTAATTACGTTTGTTTGATTGTTTCCAGAGAGATACTGTCGGAGATAAAATGCCAACGTTGTTGCTTTCAGTGGCGTGTCTTTGGGTAAATTGGGAATGTGTGTATGTCACCACTAAGCATCCTATTCATTTACACTAATGTGGGGCCATAGAGTACAAAATTACACTGATCAACTGTCTGAGAGTTCACACTATAGGTCATTTTCCCTGGGCCTGAAAAACCTATTTTGCTTTTCATCACTCCTGGGTTTAAGTCTGACCGTACAAGGCATTGTCGTTGTCCTTGCTTGTGTTTAAAATTTTGTGATCACAGTTAGTGGTAGAAGTTTGTTTCCCTTTAGAATGAAATCAACCAAGCAGAGAGAATGGGCCTTAGTTGGTTTAAATAGGAGAGGCTGGGTGACAGAAAAACAAGTCAAGCCTATTTAATTTCACTTTTACAATAAACAATGATCTGAAGTTATCATCAAACATTTTTTTTTTCTTCAGTCAATTTATTTTTTATTTTTACTAATGTCAGAATTCTTCCTGGAAATGTACCAGCCAAAAAGAATAACAAATTATTCATGTTTGTTAGTACTGATTGGTTATTCAAATGAACGTGTTGGTTGGGTATCGTAAGGAGGAATTGTTTTCAGCAGCCTAACACTTAAACTAGTCTACATTTGTTGCATATGCCACCAATGCTAAACAAATGCACACACATTTTTTTCTATCAATTAATCTCAACTGCTAGCATGTGTCAAGACATATCAGTGGTGCCAGGTTTTAACTGGAACTACGTTTTGTTAATCTTGAGACACTCAACGCACTGCAAGTCACACCTCTACCTTCCACTCATTGGTTGTCACAAGCAGGCTGACCCATGTGGCTCAATTAAATATTATTCAATACCGGATTATTCAGCAATCTAAAAAACCCATTGGCTTCCCTTTTTATTTGTGTACTTTATACAGTATCCTCAGAGTAGAGAAACACATGAGTTGTTTGAATCTTATTTGTGGATTAATCCTTGGAGTACAGAAACACATGAGGTGTTGGGAGTCTTTTATTTGTGGATTAATCCTCAGAGTACAGAAACACATGAGGTGTTGAAGTCTTATTTGTGGATTATCCTCTGAGTACAGAAACACAAGTCTTTTTACTGTGATGCACACACTCTTCTGAGGAACACTTGGAAGATTGTTGTGTCCGTTTATTTTTCAATAAAGGAGTTCCAAACATGGACATAGGGGTCTAGAAAAGAAATGTTTACCATCTTAATAATTTAAGACTTTATATTTTGCAAATGCTTGGAGTCTTGTGGGACAGATGGACCATAACTGGGGGTCAAAGCACAGGGAAAAATGGGAGGGGACTGATGTGATCTTGCCTGAATGCTTTCTTGCCCTCAAGACATTGATGGAGGCCAGCTGATTAGTCTTTCTACAATGGATTTTAGTTTTGGAGTTAAGAAACCCTTCTTGCAAAATGTCAACAATCAATAGCCTTTAAAGAATGATTTCTGAGATGCAAGATGTCTTACAAGGCCATTTCTGTAGATGTCTTCAAGCGTGGACTTGAAGATATCTTCAGGATGTCCACTGGATTTCTTTCTGTTCCTCAAGAAAGTACTAACCATCAGATATATGAAGAACAGTACTTTTTTGTACTCTTCCATGTATTCATGTTTATATGTATTTTAGAGCACATATTTTTGGTCCCCAGTAGAATAGTAAAATGTTTATATACAAACAGATCCTACAATTGAACATGATTTAGTGGCAGATGCGTGTCAGAGCTTTGAGTATTGGATGTCTCTTTTACTGGGTAAGTGGAGGCTTGATAGGTAGAATGATTGATTGACTGACTGTTGTCTGGTAGAAATGTCACCAGAGTAACCTGGACACCAGTGGGGAATATGCCATCTAAACTGATACAGTGGGGAGAACAAGTATTTGATTTTGCAGGTTTTCCCACTTACAAAGCATGTAGAAGTCTGTTATTTGTATCATAGGTACTCTTCAAATTTGAGTGATGGAACAAAAATCCAGAAAAACACATTGTATGATTTTTAAGTAAATCATTTGCATTTTATTGCATGACATAAGTATTTGATACATCAGAAAAGCAGAACTTAATATTTGGTACAGAAACCATTGTTTGAAATTACAGAGATTATACGTTTCCTGTAATTCTTGACCAGGTTTGCACACACTGCAGCAGGGATTTTGGCCCATGTTGTGGAAATTCTGAAACCTGATGCATTCTTACTGTTTAAAGGACTGAGTCCCATTGTTTGGATGTGAGGATGAATGTGTTAGAGAGGGATCAGGTATTTGTCCTAGGGGGCATTCTTGATTGGTAACAGTAGATTATAGGGTAAATCGTAAATCTACCTATCTGTAGGTTGTCCAGATGCTTTAGGTCCCCTCAAGGGTTGAGGAGGATACCCAGATGGGGAGGACAACATCTGACTTGTTTGAAACCTAGGACATGTGATAGAACAAAGGGAATGAGTTGTATTGACATAAGACAGATGGGCAGCATCTTACCACACCCCTTTTCCTCCCTTATATACTGAAAATTGACCTGTATTGAGTTAGAGACTCCTCGGACGATTATGTTTGTAAGCGTTTGACGCGTCTCTCTTATTTGCAAAAAATTAATAAACTGTTAATTGTGCCAAGATAATTTTGTCTCTGTTTCTTACTCCTTTAGGAGTGTCTATCGATGGAATTACCATCACACCCACTCCTCCATACAGACCTTCTCCAGATCCTTCAGGTTTCGGGGCTGTCGCTGGGCAATACAGACTTTCAGCTCCCTCCAAAGATTTTCTATTGGGTTCAGGTCTGGAGACTGGCTAGGCCACTCCAGGACCTTGAGATGCTTCTTACAGAGCCACTCCTTAGTTGCCACGGCTGTGTGTTTCGGGTTGTTGTCATGCTGGAAGACCCAGCCACGACCCATCTTCAATGCTTTTACTGAGGGAAAGAGGTTGTTGGCCAAGATCTCGCAATACATGGCCCCATCCATCCTTCCCTCAATACGGTGCAGTCGTCCTGTCCCCTTTGCAGAAAAGCATCCCGAAAGAATGATGTTTCCACCTCCATGCTTCACTTTTTGGATGGTATTCTTGGGGTTGTACTCACTCTTCTTCTTCCTCCAAACACGGCGAGTGGAGTTCAGACCAAAAAGCTAAATTTTTGTCTCATCAGACCACATGACCTTCTCCCATTCCTCCTCTGGATCATCCAGATGGTCATTGGCAAACTTCAGATGGGCCTGGACATGCGCTGGCTTGACCTTGCGTGCGCTGCAGGATTTTAATCCATGATGGCGTTGTGTGTTACTAATGGTTTTCTTTGAGACTGTGGTCCCAGCTCTCTTCAGGTCATTGACCAGGTCTTGCAATGTAGTTCTGGGCTGATCCCTCACCTTCCTCATGATCATTGATGCCCCACGAGTATGGAGCCCCAAACCGAGTGAGAAAGACCGTCACCTAGAACTTGTCTTCTCACCAAGTGGCTTGCCTATTGTCATGTAGCCCTTCCCAGCCTTGTGCAGGTCTACAATGTTATCCCTGATGTCCTTACACAGCTCTCAGGTTTTGGCCATTGTGGAGAGGTTGGAGTCTGTTTGATTGAATGTGTGGACAGGTGTCTTCTTTACAGGTAACGAGTTCAAACAGGTGCAGTTAATACAGGTAATGAGTGGAGAACAGGAGGGCTTCTTAAAGACAAACTAACAGGTCTGTAAGAGCCGGAATTCTTACTGGTTGGTAGGTCATCAAATACTTATGTCATGCAATAAAATGCAAATTAATTATTTAAAAATTAGATTTTCTGGATATTTGTTTTAGATTCCATCTCTCACAGTTGAAGTGTATCTATGATACAATTACAGACCTCTACATGCTTTGTAAGTAGGAAAACCCACAACACCAATATCGACGCAAAAACGTGGACACACATTCATGCCTAGGGGAAGATCAGTGATTCTATTTCCAGATGCGGGTTTTGAATATTCCCGACACCAGAAGAAAGGGGAAATTTCAAATGATCAATTCTCATAGAGCAGAAAGGATGAGGATTTGACTTCTTTGGACAAGCACTCAACAACCTAAAAAGAGTTAGCTTTGAGGGAATGTCTTGACCTTGCTATGAAGTGCTTTTCACAATGCCAATGAGCTGAGAATAATGTGAGCCATGTTTATTTATAAATTATAAATTCCTTTTTTTTTTTATCTCCAGGAATTTACAGAAATCAAATGCTTATACACTGCAGAGCCGAGTAGTTGTTAAGTCTGTATGAACGTCGACATCCCTTATTGTGGATAGGTATACCTGAAGCTGCCTGTATTCATTCACTGAGCCTCTTCATGTATCTCCTCATGGTTCACTTATGGTCAGTGGCAATATTATATTCTTCTGTGTAAAATATTATTTTGTGGATTTACTTTGTTATATCTTTATTTTTATTTATTTTTTTACTTATTTTGGAGGTTGTGATGGTAATAAACACTGTTCTCCAGTCTGATACATACACTATGCTGAGCAGCTGACTTGAAAGAGGTGAAAAATTGCTACAAATTGCTTTCTGGTATTTGCAATCTGACATCATTTCCATACGGACATCTGCAGCCAATCGGGGGGAAGGTAAAGGCTGGCGAGGCTCAGGTGGGAGCAAAGCCTCCCGAATACAGATATTATATTTTGGCTCATGCAGCGACACAAAGTCTTACACACTTGTGCACAAACACAGATGCAGTCAAATGCACATACACACAAGTGCACATGCACGCACACACACACACACACACCCACAGACTTGCACACACACCTGAATGCTCTCTGACCCAGAAGTGCCATGTAGAGAAGGGCTTTAGCAGCTACTGATGTATAATGCACCTTTGATCAGTTTTGATCAGATTCACACCCCAGCTCGTTCTCCTCCACCCTTTCTGCAGTATGCAGTCCTCCCCGCCAACAGCTTTTCATAATACAAAATGCATTTTAAAAGGTCATTTTGGTTCATTCTTTTTCATTTTCCCAGCCTGGAAGCAACTATTTAAGTCATTGTAACATACTTCTATACTGATTAGGCCAATATATTAAATAACAAAAGGTTAAACGTTGGCTGAAATTTGTGAAGAAAAAAGGCAAGTAAGCTTTGTATGCATAACAGTTATGCATACAAAGCATACAGTAGTATGCTTTATATGTATAACTAATTATGTATGCATAATTAGTATACAGTACTGGAGAAAGATATTGACTTCCAGGAAAGTTCCAGGAAACGATTGTAAGGTAAGAGTTCTTACCTGCTGGTTCCTAAAAACTACCTGGATGTTATGCGTTATTTAAAGCAAGAGGGTCTAATCCCAAATGGCAGTGTATTTCTGTTTTAGTGCAGTGAGAATCGGGTGCCAATCAACACAGCTTAAAATCAGAGGACCCTTGACGTATTTTGGCCTGTCCTCCTGGGGGAATAGGTACCATTTCATTATAAGATCATATATATCTGTGGAGATGCCATTGTCATTCATCTTTCAGTAATGGACCACAGACTCCAGGGCCCCAGGGGTTAGTGGAGTGAGAGCTGAGCAGAGTGCCCATGTGGCTCCTAAAGACGGATAAATTAACCTTGATGTGAAATGGATAGGAATAGTCCTCCTTCGTTTTGGCTCCGTGGCAAAAGCTCACTTGATGCAGTTGTTAATTGAAATGGCCTGGACGATGTAGGTGTGTGCTGGTAAGTAAAACAAAAAAGAATTTACCTTTTGGGGTTCTTTAGCTAGTCACCACAAGGATTTACTGTACTTGTACGTGTGTGTTTGTGTATTTGGGCAACAATCAAATGTAGTAGGCTGGTCAGTGGTATTGATTGGTTTGTGCTTCTCAAGGACTGTGATTTAACAGACAACCATCAGAACCAGATGCAGTGTGTTCTACTCATCCACCAAGCATATCCTCAACACCTAAATGGGATAGGAACAAAAGTAGTTGTTTTGTTTTTCAAGGATGTTGCATAATAACAGTTGTTTAGCTGATTTGATGTTCCTCCAGAATTTTGGATCAAAGGTGCCAAGGCTTAGACAAGATGGTAGACCACAGACACATTTAAACATACTACGCGTGTCATTCACTGTCTGTCAGTGTATGTGTTTGTGCGCTTGTATGTGTGTGTATTTTAATCACTGGGCAGGGGCGTGTCAGAATCACAGATAAAACTCTCTGGCCATTGCAGAGTGCTAGCAGAGATGGATGATGAGTGGAGGGCAGAGGGATGGGGATAAAATGGTGGGTTGCTGGTAATCATGATGAGTAAGGGGGGGGGGGTGTGAAAGGACAGCCACTTTCATGGGGGAAAAAAAGCTTCAGAACAGAGAAAGCATCTGTAAAGAAGTTCACTGATTACATGTGAACGCAAACACAATATTTATTGAAACCTTCGTAGAAAGCAACATAAAAAATCCCTGCAAGCATAGTAAGATATATATGTCTCCTGTCTACTGTATGTATGTATATACAGTATACTGTATATATACAGTGGGGAGAACAAGTATTTGATACACTGCCGATTTTGCAGGTTTTACTACTTAAAAAGCATGTATCATAGGTACACTTTAACTGTGAGAGACGGAATCTAAAACAAAAAGCCAGAAAATCACATTGTATGATTTTTAAATAATTAATTAGCATTTTATTGCATGACATAAGTATTTGATCACCTACCAACCAGTAAGACCACAGTCTCAAAGAAAACCATTACTAACACACTACGCCGTCATGGATTTAAATCCTGCAGCGCACGCAAGGTCCCCATGCTCAAGCTAGCGAATGTCCAGGCCCGTCTGAACTTTGCCAATGACTATCTGGCTGATCCAGAAGAGGAATGGGAGAAGGTCATGTGGTCTGATGAGACAAAAATAGAGCATTTTGGTCTAAACTCCACTCGCCGTGTTTGGAGGAAGAAGGAGGGTGAGTACAACCCCAAGAATACCATCCCAACCGTGAAGCATGGAGGTGGAAACATCATTCTTTGGGGATGTTTTTCTGCAAAGGGGACAGGACGACTGCACCGTATTGAGGGAAGGATGGATGGGGCCATGTATCGCGAGATCTTTGCCAACAACCTCCTTCCCTCAGTAAGAGCATTGAAGATGGGTCGTGGCTGGGTCTTCCAGCATGACAACGACCCGAAACACATAGCCAGGGCGACTAAGGAGTGGCTCCGTAAGAAGCATCTCAAGGTCCTGGAGAGGCCTAGCCAGTCTCCAGACCTGAGGCCAATAGAAAATCTTTGGAGGGAGCTGAAAGTCCATATTGCCCAGTGACCCAAAACCTTAAGGATCTGGAGAAGGTCTGTATGGAGGAGTGGGCCAAAATCCCTGCTGCAGTGTGTGCAAACCCGGTCAAGAACTACAGGAAATGTATGATCTCTGTAATTGCAAACAAAGGTTTCTGTACCAAATATTAAGTTCTGCTTTTCTGATGTATCAAATATTATGTCATGCAATAAAATGCAAATTAATTACTTAAAAATCATCTGAAACAAAATTGTTTCAGATTCCGTCACTCACAGTTGAAATGTACCTCTGATAAAAATTACAGACCTGTACATGCTTTGTAAGTGGGAAAACCTGCAACATCGGCTGTGTATCAAATACTTGTATATATACAGTCAGGTGAGAAATTTAAGGGAAAGATGTAGGGGCAACACGAGACTGGTATTCCACCTTTACCTTTGTTAAGGTTGTTTTTCTTCATATTCATTAAGCTAATCTTTTTTTTTGTTCTTCACCATATACAACTGGGTGACAGCGCTTTGTTGGATTGATGATTGGCTGGTGGTACCGTACAGTGGAGCATTCACGTTCTTGGCATTCACCACAGGCTTATGCCTTTGAATTTTTATAGACTGTGCTATCTGCCATCTCTTCCACATGTGAAAGACTAAGTCTGTGCAATTTATCTGCCATAAACTATAAGCTCTCATGAGTCTTCCACTCTCCTAAGGAGTCACCTCCCATCTCTCTCCACAGAAGAAGGCATATAGAATGTTTCTAATGCTTAGCGGCATATTTCCTGTGGAGGCTATGCTGGGAATCATAAAGAAGCCTCCTGAGTTTTTTCCCACTTTTTTAAGTTTGATAGTACTTTCTAGTCTTGCATGCTGACATCATCTCTTAAGTAAGCCTGTTAAACAGATGTATTTTTATTTCAGGCAAGTCTTTTGGTTGAGTTCTGTCTTTTGGCTTCCTGGCATTCTCTAAAATAGTTTTGTACATATTTATTTCATTTGTCATTTGAACACACTACTCTTTTTGAAGAACCATGCCCTACCGACTGAGCTACAGGGGACCACTGTTGATAAGTATTTGTGTTCCAACAGAAAGGTTGTCTTAAATTCTGACCTTGAAATACTTGCTCTGACCATGCTCTAAAAACATTCAAATAATAATAGGTTTAGTTTGGGGAGCACACGATAGCAAGATCCTCTTGGGCAATATTAGCTAGCGTGTTCCAGCCTATTGTTTCTGTCAGAAGACACTTACACTGTGAAGTGCACATCTGCAGCCACTTAATTAGCCCTGAACTCTTTCTTGTTTAAGAAAATGTAGTCCAGAAATTCAAGGTTGACCCTGATCTATCTCGCTCCATGTTGTTCCACTACAAGGCCAATACAATTTTCGGGAGTCAGCCATATTCAAAAGAGTGGCTAGAAGACTCATAACAAGTCTGTTTTGGAAACATCCAGCTCTTGCTTGTGGACAGATTGAGTGTCACCAACCCACTATGAAGGCCTACGCCACATATGTTGAACTGGTTCTGCAGTGCAAGGCAGTGCGTGGCTTTTCTTTGCTCTATTTGTGTTCACCCAATTTGAGCAACACATTTTACACTAAATCTGGGGTTGAAAGGGTTACTTGTTATAATAAGTTAAAATTGGATTACTTTGTTGGTAATTTAAGTAACACTAAAAAAGCAAAGGTGAAAAAGTAGAACTAGTCACAAATAGATACATGTTATGGTAAATTATAATTCTGTAGCAAAAAAAAAGAGAAACTTATCTCTATTTCAAATGCATATTATTTAAGCATTACTAAGTTTTATTTTGCCAGATAGATTATTTGTTATAGTATACTGTATATACATTGCTGCAAGTATACTGGATGTCATCAGCTACTGCTGCTGTTAGTACTTCAGGCTAACAACATCAAATGCATACCAACTGTTTCTCTTTCTGAGGATTTTATAAAAGCTTAAACAATTATGTTATGCACCCCTGCTGATGGACTACCCAAGCCTGTCATAAAACAAACATAAAATACATTCTCAGATTCGTCCATAGGTGTGTGCGTGTGTGCACATTTGCGGATGTGTGTGGTTTCTCAACTACCAGTGTTGTATAAAGTGGGAATAGTGGCCCACTTACATATTTTTTTCCCCCTTTTTTAGAACAAAGAAAGGTCAAAGCGTGGAATATTCAATTTACACATTGCAAATGCCACAGAACATTAACTTAATGCCCATCCTTTTTCATGCACATGCCTCAAATCCTCTGTGCGTGCATGTGTGTGTGTGTGTGTGTGTGTGTGTGTGTGTGTGCGTGTGTGTGTGCATGTGCGTGTGTGTCTGTGTGTCTGAGTAATGGTGATCTTTTGCGGGAGGGACACCACAAGGCACGTTCACAGATAAGGGGGAAGTTGTGTCCAAGCACCTGCTCCTCTGCCCTTTCTGTTGCTTAAGTGCACTTCTGGGAGAGGGTATTCAATATATTTATGAATATTAAAAAACAGATTTAGCATATAGTAAGTGTCATTATATCGTATATGTCTGCCAGTCTGTATTGTGATGACGTAAGATTAATGCGACAGAATAAACAAAGAACATAGCTAAACCTCACGTTGTGTCCGGAGTCTCATTATACAGTGGGGAGAACAAGTATTTGATAAACTGCCGATTTTGCACTGAACGATTTTTCCACTTACAAAGCATGTAGAGGTCTGTCATTTTTATCATAGGTACACTTCAACAGTGAGTGACGGAATCTAAAACAATCAACTAGAAAATCACATTGTATGATTTTTAAGTAATTAATTTGCATTTTATTGAGTTACATGCTTTCATTTTAAGGGATGGTGAGATAAAAACATCTACACCAGCATTTCCTTAATAGCGTTAACACCATCAATAACACATATATTACTCTGAAATGTAGCTATTAATGGGCTTAATGTTCAGGTAGACCTCTCACTTTTTAATATAAGTTGACTACTGTTACTCTCACACAAACATACAGATATACCTGGCACAGCACCCTACACCCTACACAGCACCCTACACAGCATCCTACACAGTACCCTACACCCTACACAGCATCCTACACAGTACCCTACACCCTACACAGCACCCTACACCCTACACAGCATCCTACACCCTACACAGCATCCTACATCCTACACAGCACCCTACACCCTACACAGCACCCTACACCCTACACAGCACTCTACACAGCACCCTACACCCTACACAGCACCCTACACCCTACACAGCACCCTACACAGTATCCTACACAGCACCCTACACCCTACACAGCACTCTACACCCTACACAGCACTCTACACCCTACACAGCACCCTACATCCTACACAGCACCCTACAACCTACACAGCACCCTACACCCTACACAGCACTACACAGCACCCTACACAGCACCATACACCCTACACAGCACCCTATACAGTATCCTACACCCTACACAGCACCCTACACCCTACACAGTATCCTACACCCTACACAGCACCCTACACCCTACACAGCACCCTACACAGCACCCTACACAGCACCCTACACCCTACACAGCACCCTACACCCTACACAGCACCCTACACCATACACAGCACTCTACACAGCACCCTACACCCTACACAGCACCCTACACCCTACACAGTATCCTACACCCTACACAGCACCCTACACCCTATAAAGCACCCTACACAGTATCCTACACCCTACACAGTATCCTACACCCTAAACAGTATCCTACACCCTACACCTTACACAGCACCCTACAACATGTTCAAAATGTAAATCTACCAAATCCAAGCAGCTTGATCATTCTTCCAACCTAGTTTGAGTATGCTACACATTTAGAGTCAATTCCTTCCACTCCCAAGAATCCCCTCTCCAACTGAGTGCAGTGGTTGGTGCTATGAATACTGGCACTCACTGACACTGGCAACAACAGCCAGGCACTAACAGTGCTAACAAATAATGTTTACTTTGATGGGTGAGAGAGAAACAGCTTGTAATATTGAACCATCTGGATGTCACATTGATTAACATTACAGCTGACATTATGGTGGCTGACGTTCCTGCCCTTGGGATACACAGTGAACGATAATCCGGTTTCAAATGACCGACACACAGGACGAGCACTGTCCCAGATAGCAAAAAAAAGTCCACCTGCCTGCTATTATATACTCCCCTAACACAGTCCTACCACAAATGGGTGACAAGAATTAACCACGCTTATGGTGCTTTTTGCATCACCGATGGTCCAATTTGCCCACTCTTCTTGTGCACAGGAGGGTCAAAGTGTAAAGTATTGTTTTGTGTAGAAATTTATATGGCTATTTTTTTGATAGACATAGTACGTTGATAGCAATTATGCAACCACATGCTGCTCTTTTTTAATGTGAGGACCACAGCAGATTATGTTTGGTGTTAAATGTGGAACTTGGTTTAAACCTTCTATCCTTTTCAATTGAATGTAGGTACTACACTATAGTAGCTAAATTACTAAAGTCTGGACCAAATATAATGTATAGGAGTTCACAAAAAAAAAAAAAAATGTAGTGAATCATATGCTGACGCTGTACAAAAATATTTGCTGGTTAAATGTAGGAAAGAAAAAGCATCCAGATGCCTTCATGAAATTCCAGTTGACAAGCATTCACAAGCATGCACACATTTAATGAACTGTTAGAGTGGTAAAAGCTCAACTGATTGACAAAGAGCTAAAGAAATTGCATGTCAGTTTTAATATTTTTCATTGAAGCAGATCACTCATTTATGACAAAACCTCTTGAGATACCGTAGCCATATATCTGTATGAGTATTTCCTTAATAATGACATACCAACCAAAAACGGAGGCTTTGGATAAAACAGATGTAAACAATCTTTATTTTTTCAAAGCTATTTCTTTGTATTGTTCCTTTCTTTGTATTGTATTGTCATGTTTGATGTTTTGTGAGGACCTGGGTGCCAGGAAGAATAGCTGATGCGTTTGGCAACAAAAACAAAAACCAAGAGCCAGGCTGCAGCAACAGAAACACATTGCACCTTTAACAAATAATGACAGTACAGAGTGTTGCCAACCCAAGCCATGTACTGTATATCATCCACAGTAGCATCCAAGTCCATTTCTGAAAATGTCAGCATCTCATTCTCAAGCTGACAACACATTAGATAATTGGGTCTATCAATACAAAGCTAGGGTGAATCTCAGTTCACCTGCAATTTCACCAAAATACAAGGCCGATGTTGCAATCTTGCCAAAATGGATAGGCACAATCAACAATGGGTTCTTGGAAAAGGTAATAGCTCTGTATGCTTACTTACCTCTATGGGGTCAGGTGTGATAGCCAGGGTGGGATGTTTGCTGCTTTCCAAATATAGTCAGAAGAAATTACTTTAATTTGCGATTACTGTGACTTTAAATTTATAGCAATGTTGGTCACAGGTGTTTAGCAACGTTGGTTCCAAGCGGGAATGTCACTGTATTAGAGTGACTGGGGAGTCATGAGGCGTCGTCAGCTGTAGTTTTCTTCTCCAGTACCACTCTAACTGACTCCTATAATGCTAACATTGAGCATGCCATTGCACACGTTGACCCACATACATTTCCTATTGGAAAAAAAGCAGAATGGCATATGAAATATAGGATGGCTTGCTTCAGGGAAGGGGTACCACATTATTTGGTTAGAGCGGTTTAAAAAGATTTCTTTATCAATTATATATTTTTTTTATAATTGGCAAACAATTTGCTGTTAAAATTCTGTCTGCATATATTCAGATAGCTTACCTCCACCCTACACAGCATCCTACACAGTACCCTACACCCTACACAGCACCCTACACCCTACACAGCATCCTACACCCTACACAGCATCCTACATCCTACACAGCACCCTACACCCTACACATTTTCTACACACTAGATATAAGTAAGCCCCAATCATGACAAGGGTGACTTAGTCCATTAGCCTGTGGCTCGAAACCTGCACCTCTCTAATTACTGACTCCTTGCTCTGATTGGACATGACTTGTCAGTAAACCTCAGGAGTATTACATGAGTTGTATTTTCAGAGGTGTTACTTGTATTTGTGAGAGATATATTTATGCTCTGTGTACTGTTTACACTGTAAGAAGACAAGTGTGCTGCATATGTTTAGATGTTGATACAGTATGGTCCTACTATTGGCAGTAATATCAATATTTATTTCAGAAAATACCCCATCCCTGGGTTACACCTAAGGGACCACACAGTCCTTGCCTTACCAAATATCCACTAAAACCTGAGGCTTCTAAGGGAATAACACCTATGTTTAAATCATTGTATTTTGTCTTCGACTATCTGTGATCGTCTTGTTTTGTCTGTTTTTTATTTTCCTGTTTGTTTTTAATCATTGTAACTAAACTGTATGGGTGAACATGTGTCTGTAGGGCCCAGCTGTAAAAGAGACCTTGGTATTTGGGGTATTTGGCCCAGTGTCAGACTGTGTTTCATGTTGAAATAAGGGTATAATAATATGAAGAGAGCTTTGTGAGTAAATAGGAGATTGTTTGCTGTACTGGATGAATTGATATATATTCAATTCTGCTTTCAAACTGTGTTTTTAAAAGTATAATCCTTGATTGTGTCTTTAATTTATTTAAAGGATCTTATTTTTAAATGACAAAGCAAATAAATATATTTAAAAAATCAGTTGTGCATTTACTATAAACTAAAACATTATAGATACCTTGACGATGAAATGTCTCTCCTATTATATTTTTTAACAACCTTGGTAAAGCTATTACTCCCCACTCCTAATAGGATAATGGCAAGCAAGCAGATAACAAATATTAACTGTAGCACTAAACAGGTGACTCTCATTCGAAACTAACATAGTGTCTGTGATCCTTCCAGGCCTAATTGTGTCATTTGCCGTGTCCAAAACCTTCCCACCAATTGCCAGTCAAATGCTGACTGGTTGATTATAGTCATTACAAAATCCTGCTCTAATACACCTGGCAGATGACCCTGAAGGTCTAGCCCTAGCTGGCTGAGCTGTCTAGAGACAACAAAAGTAGAAATCTGATTGGACGCTCTTTGGAATTAACCCTTCTCTTTACAACCCAAACTCTATTGAAAAGATCTTTAAATCATTTGAAAAAAAATGATGGCAATAAAAATGGACCCAAAGAATTATCAAATAAATTCAAATATAAGTATGGTGTTACATGCAATCATATTTAGGGAATTTTTTATAATTACATTGACAGGTTTAACTACTGATCTTGATTAAGATACAGTAGATATAAAAAGTCCACACACCCCGGTTAAAATACCAGGTTCTTGTGAGGTAAAAATATTAATGTTCATTATTTTGTTACAGGTTTGCACTGAGTGAATTGACTGTTACATTCATTTACTTATATTACTTGTTGCAGGGTTTTTGCACAGTAAACTAGATTTTCTGAAAAGTTTTAACTAGCTGGCATATTTTCACCCATACTTATTTTAACTTTGCTGATTCCACATGGTGGATACTTCATCAAATAATAATTTGTATTTCTTTTCATATGCTTATTTAACTTGCAATTTGGTATCTCTTTCTGTGCTTTATCAACTTTTCCACATTCTCACTATTATCCAATTAACAAACAGACTAAATGCCCCCAATATGACCATTCTGAAAATAATATGCAGTCTTTTTTATGTATGAAAGATTTATAAGGACCAAGCTGATTCATTCATTTCCTGCAATGGACTAATTGATTATTACTGAATTCCATTGGCTTCTGCTTATTATTAGTAACAAAATGTGTTTCTACACAGTATGCTCTAAGTGCTGTCTACCAGCAATGCAATTCCAGCAGTGCTCCGTTACCTACCAGTGGAATTTTTACTAGTTTAGCCAGTGCATTTTTAGCCATGACTGTACAGTACATTCATCAAAGCAACGAGTCTCTAAGTGTAACGTTACTGTAAATGTTTATAGACGTGTGAAAGCCAATCGGTGTTCTTTGTTCTTGCAAAACTGGCCAGCTATGTAAGTAGTAGACCAAATGGTAAAAAAATTGATTTAGGAAGCCAACAAATGTTAGCCAGCATGAGCTGCAAATGTTCCTGACTGAATGTCTGCATAAAACGTCCATCGGCATAATCATGTCTATGTATAAATGGTGACCAAATAAAAGATACGGTATCGTTTTCAGAACGATAATGGAAAAATTGGGCAATTCGGCAGTCTGAAAGGGATATGTGTCTCGTTCCTTACTTCGGTACACTTTTTACCCTTTCTTTTCTCTGGAGTCTCCCTCACGCTCCTCTTCCCTCACCCTTTCCTCACAAGGCTTTCCCTCTATCTATTCTCTTTCTTTACTCACTCAATCTCTGCACTCTGCATATTTTCAAATGTCCTTTGTATTGGTGCATTTGTCGTGTTACACGTGAGAAAGCTGTGTGATTTCTTTTGCCATTGCCTTGACATGCATCACTATTCATCTTGATCCACGTGTTTGAACGCTCAAAACCAAATTAAGCTTGATTTCATGTGTCTAGTAGGCCTGCCTACATACAATCACATATTATTATTATTATTATTTATTAAGGATGATGGAGGATGCTGAAGACGACATGATCTTAGAAGACCTCGATCAACATGCACTAAAGGAAATCAAATCACTGCAGGTATCTGCATCTTGGGAGGCAATTCTTTTATTTGTGATCTATTATGTTATAAAGCCACGGGGGTTCAATCCCTCGCCCTGAAGCACTGTTTATTTTATAAGTGAGTGGGTTTGATGGATTCATTAATGTAACACAGGTTTGTTGTTTGTAGCATTATACTGTAATGCCTCAAATATCCCCCCACCCTCTACCCTTTGTGTTCTCCTCCTCGCATCCTTTCCCTAACTCCCTGCTCATGGCCCCTTGTCTCCATAAAGCAGGAGGTCTCCTTCTACACCTAAACACGGTGATGATCAGCGCATCCCTGTTTATAGGCTACACATATATTCCACATGTCACAAGACTAGAGAAAAGCACTATTCCTGCGTTTTTCAAATCTTCCATTGTTCCAGTCCCCCCCCACACACACAAACAAAAACTGGTGTCCTGTCTAAACAGTTGTCCTTTCCCTTGTTATCATGAACACGCTTTGACGCTTAGTCTTTCACCCCATCAAAACCTCACTTACTGCCCCACTACAGAGCCACACACATCAGGACACATCTACATGTAGGTGACGTGACAGTGTTATGACATATTGTGACAAGCAATGCCAGCTGTAGAGTGTTACCAATTTTGAGGAGCATAAAACGGATTACAGTTGCTGTGCTGTAAAGCAAATTACAGTAACATACCGGCCCCTGGCTGCCCGTAAATTACAAAAAATTTTCAAGGAATATTATGCTATAGCATCCTTTTTTTCCTGGGTGTAGTGAATTGATGCATTTGTTTATTTGAGATTCAGAAAGCTTGACCAGCGGACTTTTCTAGACTGTAGCATTAAATTGAACGGTTAATAGCTGGTTGGAGACATGGACAGCATTTTCCCATGGAGACGTGTATATCCTGTGTGAGTTGCCCCATTTAACTTTAAGTGACTGAGGGAATCTTTGAACGCTGAGCAATCACAACGGTAATCAAAAAAGCTAGATTTTACTAAACGGCCATGCAGAGACAGAGGACAGGCAGTGTCATGGGGAGAAAAGGAATTGAAATATTATGAAACATAGCAATCTGCGTGTGGACTGCAATTTACTTTTGGCAAGTAGTAATACAATTAAAGAAGAGGCAATGCAATCGCTCAGGCAAGCTGGATGGGTAAAGGCAGGTAATGACAGTGGTTATGGTGCAGAGGATGACAGACATTCTGCACATAGACATAGAATCACTTACATAAGAATTCGCACAGCAGGAAAGCATATGCAAAATCACACACACGAAAGCACACAGAAAAAAACTCATGCCAAAAAAGAAATACACACAGACTCCCTTTGAATATATTTCACAAACTTCACTTGAAGTTGATCCTTGAGTTCTTGTCTGTTTGGGTCGTGCCAATACAGCACTGACGTATTCACGCGTTGGAGTTTCAAACACTGAAACTTGACTCTCTGCCCTGAAGGCAAAAGTGAATGTGATCGCTTGACTAAATGGAGAGGGCAGAACTAGCTGAATGCTCTGTGTTGATCTTTGACCAAGGTGCTTACCCCTAACCCAAATCTAAAAACCTACACTTATCCAAACCTTAACCCTAACCCTTATAACTGTTTTAGAATTTAACTTAAATGTACTGATTTCAGAGTTGGAAAGAAAGCTCCGCTTTCTCCATTGAGGTACCAATCACATTAACTTCTGCCTTTATGGCAGATCTGCTTCCAGAAAATCTTTGAGTAAGAAAATGTGTATACCGATATGCATGCCAAAGCAATTAAACTGTGAAGGCTGTAAAACTGATTATTAAATTGTATATGCAATTATTTGCAATTGACTATGCAATTGCAATTGTTTATTTTAATTTTATTATTATTATTTTCTATCAAAATATTGGGATATATTTCAATCGCCTGGAGTACTTGAAAGACTAGCGCCAAGTATAACACCATTCTGAAATATTTTAACGGCTGGAAGCAAATGCCAGGACACAAACGTGGTCTTCTCCCAATACATGTTTTGTAAGGGCAGTTCCCAACAGAAATCCAACAGAAAACAGAGAAACAAAACACCAGCCCTTGGCCTGAACATGAAAACTAGCAGAACCAACAAAACAAAAACCAGAATACACGTAGACCGTTGTGGACTCAGAGCACTGGAGCAGACTGTGAAGTCCGTCCTCTAACGTAGAGAATAACCGACACAGCACAAGTCATAAAAACAAAAATAAATAAATCATGTTTGAGCGCTGTGGATAAATTTTTCTCCGTATGCATATATATATCAGAAATAATATAAGACATATGTACTTATTTACACGATTTTTAATTGTTGGTTGCATAATAACACAATTTATTTGTTTGTCTTGTATTTAATAGGATATTCACTCTTCACGAAATTTCCCAGGTGGCTGTTGTCTACTATGTAGGCAAAAAGTCTAGAATGCCATTTGCTACAGCATTTTACTCTATAATATAGAGCAGTCTGGCTGTCGATCAATAAAAGTATTTTTTGTCAGTTTTAGTTGTAGCCACTTTTGAAAAATGTGTACTTTGTACTTACTGTACCTGACAATCTGTGGAAACCTGGAAACATTGTAAACGTGTGGAATGATGGGGGGTTTTTCCAGATTATTTTGGGAGTCCTCCGGTTGTTAGGTGAAGTCAGCAGCTTCTGCCTAAACTATTGCTGCCCTTACAAAGATTACCATATTATTCCTGATAGTTTTGCATAGAGCTATTTAATCCCGGTCCTGGAGTACAACAATCCTTTTGGTTTTCATTTGGTTCTTCTGATAGTTGACTGAATCCCACCCAGAAATATCAGCTTATTGTAATTAACATTGATGGTGTTCTTTCTTGCCCAGTCTGATTCACTTGGTCCAGCCCAATATGCTCTGATGGGTTTTAAAGGAAGATATACATGTTCTTGAAAAGCTAATTGTACATAGAATTTCTAAACAAACAGCTGGCGGCAGGGCTTTTTCTCATAGAGCTCCACTACTGTGGAATGATCTGCCAATTAAGGTTAGAAATGCAAACTCAGTGCAAACTTTCAAGTGTCTACTAAAAACTAATCTCTACCGCACGGTTTATAATTAGGTGTAGCCTGGCCCGGGGGCGTGAAGGTGACCAGTAGGCTTGATACTGTCCACCCTTGCTGTCTTGCCAGGAGGGCTCTCGTCGCCACTGGGATGCCCTCCCTCCAATGCCTTTCGGGGGAAGAGTCACTGGCTTGTTGTTGACTCTCTATTGCGCACTTGTGCAGTTGGGCTGTACGCTACTAGCAATACTCGGCCCTCATTCAGGGGGGTTGCGGTTGGTGGGTGTCCCTTTGGTTGATGCCTGGCAATGTGGGTGGATTGATTTCCTGCCTGTTGGGCCCTGTCCGGGGCCTCCCCCGGGTAGGGCCACAGTGTCGCCGTGTTACGCTGCTATATTATTGTGCTGGGGGATATGAGGAATGCACTTACTAATTTTTCTCAGTCTCCTCCAGTTTAAAATTTTAGGAGGAGATGAGGTCCTGGTCCACACCTGCGGAGTACCTGGTTTTGGGTGCCCGTTGCTGTCCCTGTCCTTGTCCACCTGGTCATACTTTTGACTAGTCTAAAATCAAATAGACTCTGGATTTAGCCCAGAGAAATGTATAAATGAGTCCAATTGGACTCTTAATATCTCACCCGGCAAACCTATAAATTGTTTCCACCATTATCTTCAACACTGCAATATTTCTTTTCTTTTTTTTGCCATGCCCAAATTAAGAAACTTCTTCCGAAATGTTTTCTGAAATCTCTCTTACCCAGCTCCCAGAATATACAACCAAGCAGTTTTATGTGGCCCAATTCCAAAAACCCAGTAGGTTGGTTATTCAAAGCATTTTGCTGGTTGTGTTTCTTATTTTAATCAACCAAGATTTACTGCAGTAAAACATGTACTTTTAAAGGGGCTTTATGGATATTTTATTATCTATGTGGAAGCTAGGTGAATTCCAGAAACAGCAGTTTGTATTCAAGCCGACTCTCCCCATTCCAACAATGTTTATAAAGGACACTAGGTGGATATTTTGTTTCTCTAAACAGCTCCGGAAAAAAATAAGAGACCACTGCATCTTCTTCTTTCCTTTCCAAAAAAGCTGAAAAGGAAAGTTTTGAGTGAGGAACAGAAGCGTTCAATTTGCAGTGGTCTCTTAATTTTTACCCTTCTGTTCCTAACTCAAAACTTTCCTTTTTGACTTTTTTGGAAAGGAAGGAAAAAGTATCTCTCTTATTTTTTTCCGGAGCTGTATGTACATTTATTAGAATATGCAATATAAGCAGTGGATATCGATTATAAAATTACATTTACCTTGCACTTTTAATAGTAAATTTCACTTTCACTTTTGTTGAACTAGCTTTCAAAAGCTGTAGAAACTGTATTGGTTGCATAAATGTGCACACCCTTAAACAAATACTTTGTTGAAGCACCTTTTGATTTTATTACAGCACTCAGTCTTTTTGGGTAGGAGTCTCTTAGCATGGCACATCTTGACGTGGCAATATTTGCCAACTCTTCTTTGCAAAAGTACTCCAAATCTGTTAGATTGCGAGGACATCTCCTGTGCACAGCCCACTTCAGAAGACCCCACAGATGTTCAATTGGATTCAGGTCTGGGCTCTGGCTGGGCCATTCCAAAAAGTTTATCTTCTTCTAGTGAAGCCATGCTTTTGTCGATCTAGATGTGTCTTTTGGGTTGTTGTCATGCTGAAAGGTGAACTTCCTCTTCATCTTCAACTTTCTAATGGACGTTTGAAGGTTTTGTGCAAAAATTGCCTAGTATTTGGAACTGTTCAAAATTCCCTTCACCCTGACTCAGGCCCCGGTTCCAGCTGAAGAAAGAAAGCCCCAGAGCATGATGCTGCCACCACCATGCTTCACTGTGGATATGGTGCTTTTTGGGTGATGTGCAGTGTGCAGTGTTGTTTTTCCGCCAAACATACCTTTTGGAACTTTGCCCAAAAGTACAACTTCGGTTTCATCAGACCATAACACGTTTTCCCACGTGCTTTTTGGTGACTTGATGTTTGTTTTTGCACACTTCAGCTGGGCTTGGATGTTTTATTTTGTAAGAAAAGGCTTCCGTCTTGCCACCCTACCCCAAAGCCCATTCATATGAAGAATACGGGAGATTGTTGTCACATGTAGCACACAGCCAGTACTTGCCAGATATTCCTGCAGAAATTCCTAATGTTGCTGTAGGCCCCTTGGAAGCCTCCCTGACCAGTTTTCTTCTGGTCTTTTCATCAAATTTGGAGGGACATCCAGTTCTTGGTAATGTCTCTGTTGTGCCAAATATTCTCCACTTGATGATGACTGTCATCACTGTGTTTCATGGTATATCTAATGCTTTGAAAATTCTTGTGTACACTTCACCTGACTGAAATCTTTCAACAATAAGATCCCTCTGATGCTTTGGAAGCTCTCTGCGGACCATGGCTTTTTGCTCTGAGATGCAGCTAAGAAAATGTCAGGAAAATCCTACTAGAACTGCTGAACTATTTGTGATTAATCAGAGTCACTTTAAATTACGAAAAGGTGTGTAATGACTTCTATTTAACATGAGTTTGAATGTGATTGGTTTATTTTGAACACAGCCACATACCCAGTTATAAGAGGGTGTGCACACTTATGCAACCAGGTTATTGTAAGGTTTTTATTTTTCATTTTTCCCCTCGAAGATTTCAGTTTGTTTTTCAATTGAATTGTTCACTTTATAGGTCACATTAAAGATGGAAAAAGTTCTCACATGATTTATCTTTGTCTAATTTTTTTACATCACAAAAACCTGGTATTTTTACAGGGGTGTGTAGACTTTTTATATCCACTCTAGATGATTTTGTCCCTGGAGCTAGCAGATAAAAATCCCTGCTCAGTGGCTGTTTAATTTGTTAGTAGTCAGTTTGCATATCCCTGAATAATTTATTTGATAAAATACCTGTCTAGTTGTTGTTCAGTAGTCTGCTTTGGCAGCCTGTTGTCAAGAATAGGGATTTGAAAAATGTTTTGGGAAAAAAAGGCTTTGTTAATGATCTGTTGTGTTTTGGAACTAAAGGTAGTGAAATATTGTCACATATTTATGTGAATATTGTAGTATCACAGCAACTAAAACAATCTGTAAATGTTGAGAAACACTATCATTCCACAGTTACTCAAAATGTATATTATGGACTTTCTGATATCATAATGAAAGATATTCGACATTCACCCCCTTTAATGAGACTACTTGCCATATTATAATTTATACGATACCATAAATTACTTTAAATACTTAATAATGGCTGATTGGATATTTAGAATTGAACAATTACAGTAATATGTCCTTCTTTATTATAATTAAAAACTGCAGCTAGTGAGGACACTGACCCTTCTCAAATACGAAGGAATCTTCTTGACTTTGGATCATCCCATTAACAAGATGCTTGATTAATATTTTCTATAGTAAGATCATCCTTTTTTAAGCCCAAAGAAAGAATAGAGAACAGTCATTATTAATAAAGCCTATTTGATGGAGCGTGTTATTTTAATATGCTATTAAACAGCTTGAGAAAAGTTAATGTATTATGAAAATGAATTGCCTGAGCATTTAAGAGAAAAGAATGACATCAAATTAATAGCGAGGTGTACAGAGTTTTTGGAAGCATGACGATTACAAGGATATATACCAGTATTATATTTAATCTTTTGATTCATGGTTATTACACGAGGGTTGTATCTCACAAAAGTGAGCACACCCCTCACATTTTTGCAAATATTTGAATATATCTTTTCATGTAACAACACTGAAGAAATTAATCTCAAAATAATTTAACACATAGCCATTAAGGTCTTAACCGCTGGCAACAAAAGTGAGTACACCCCTAAGGGTGGCCCAATTAGTCATTTTCCCTCCCCAGTGTCATGTGACTCATTAGTGTTACAAGGTCTCAGGTGTGAATGGGGAGCAGGTGTGTTTTATTTGGTGTTATCGCTCTCACACTCCCTCATACTGTTCACTGGAAGTTCAACACAGCACCTCATGGCAAAGAACTCTGAGGATCTGGAAAAAAAAGAATTGTGGCTCTACATAAAGATGGCCTAGGCTATAAGAAGATTGCCCAGAGCCTGAAACGATGGTTACCTAATGTAACTCCGGTTATATTATTGGGGCGGAGCCCCATAGAGGGGCTTTAGCTCCTAGTGGTTTAACCTGGCCGCGTGCACGGCCGTACTGAAAACTCATTATGCAAGATGCGTCAGCCAATCAGGGCACGCCTGCCCCTATAAATGACCTGTGAGCCCAGAGAACGCCCTCCCGAGATTATTCAGCATAACTCGTGGGACGGCAGGGCAACAGGTCTAGGGGGCTACGCTCCACTCATTTAACCGGAGTTACATTAGGTAACTAATGTTATATGTCGTGGAGCTCCGCCCCCTAGAGGGGCTTTAGCTCCTAGTGGTTCACGGCGGAGCGAGCGAGCCAAAAATGTGCTCCCTGCCGGAACACCAGTAAGCTCACAGGATTCAGTAAAAACCGACCACAATAACCCCAAGACGAAAACATCCCCGACAGCTGACAAGGTCAGAAAGGGATGATTGGATGCGTAATGATGGAATCCCCCTAGTGTAGGCCTAAGAACATAGGCCAACCCAGGGAGAAGGGATGTTGAGCTCAAGTGAGGCGGAAACGTATCCGTTCCAAGCACAACAGAAAAGATCGATGCACCACACATCACGAAATGAGGGGCAAGAGGATACAAAAAAATTATGAAATAATAAGTAACGCCCCAGAGAGGAAGCAAACCTACACCATGTGTATTGGTGGACAGTGACAATACCCCGGAGCCAACGAGCCAGAGGGTAGGCACAGAAGCGGAGAAGATAGAATCAAGGCAAAGCAGGTGATTCTTCAAGTTCAAAGATCTCGGGCAGCTGCTCCGAGGACCGAATGAACGAGGGATGACGGAGACACGTCAAGTAAATAGAAGCGCACAAGCGCCGAAGGCGACGACCACGACGCCGCGGCGCAAATGTCATCCACTCTGACCCCGTGGAAAAGGGCAGAGGAGGCGGCAACACCCCGCGTGGAGTGGGGCACGGAGACCCTCCGGAACCACAGAACCCGATGCGCCATAGGCCAAAGTGATACAGTCACAAAGCCAGTGGGAAAGACGCTGTTTGGAAAGCGGACGACCCAACCGGGAATCCGAATAGCAAACAAACAGCTGGGGAGTCAGTCTGATAGACCTGGTGCGCTCTACGTAAAGGGCGAGAGCGCGCACCGGGCACAGACAGTGAAGCCTCTCGTCCTCCTCACGAACGTGCGGAGGAGGGAAGAAGGCCTGTAAGTCGATAGTCCTTGACCGAAAGGAACTGGTGATAACTTTAGCTACGAAGGACGGATTCGGTCTTAACGTAGCGTGACCCAAGTCCTCTCTGATAGCCAGGCACCCCGGGCGCACAGAGAGCGCGTGGAGATCACTCACTCGCTTAGCAGAGCACAGAGCGATAAGCAGGGCCGTCTTAAGGGAGAGCAACTTGAAAGAACACTGCTGCAAGGGCTCAAACGGAGGTTCGCAGAGAGCGCCCAGCACCTTAGCAAGGTCCCATTGAGGAGCGCCCAGTCTGGCCTTCGGGCGCAGACGGCGCGTACCCGAAAGAAAACAGCGAAGGAGAGGGTGGCTGAAAACCGTGTTTCCACCAAAACCCTCATGACACGCAGAGATGGCCGATGCATATCCGCGGATGGTCGAAGGAGATCTATCTATCTATCTAAGTAACAGGAGTAAAAGTCGTCCTGCCTGAAATCCTCCGGGACCTCGGAGATAGCTCCTTTGCTCAGCAATTCCGTCACTTCTGACAGTAGAGCGGACGCTCTGTCGGGTGATGACATCACCGTCTCCACTATCCCCGAGAAGGGAGGTGGAGCCGAGCGAAACTGGACCAGATAACCCCGCTTGATCGTTCGATCGAGCCAGGCTATGGTACAATGCCGACGCCACTCCCAATAATGCTCTGAGAGAGGAAGAGCAAGGAGTTGGGGGGCGTTGTTGAGGAAAAGTTTGAATTCCCTCTCTGCCCTATCAGCTTGAATCAGTCGGCCCATTCTCCTCTGACCTCTAGCATCAACAAGGCATTTTCGCCCACAGGACTGCCGCATACTGGATGTTTCTCCCTTTTCACACCATTCTTTGTAAATCCTAGAAATGGTTGTGCGTGAAAATCCCAGTAACTGAGCAGATTGTGAAATACTCAGACCGGCCCATCTGGCACCAACAATCATGCCACGCTCAAAATTGCTTAAATCAACTTTCTTTCCCATTCTGACATTCAATTTGGAGTTCAGGAGATTGTCTTGACCAGGACCACACCCCTAAATGCATTGAAGCAACTGCCATGTGATTGGTTGATTAGATAATTGCATTAATGGGAAATTGAACAGGTGTTCCTAATAATCCTTTAGGTGAGTGTATATTCATATACATACTGCCTTGATTTCAGTGACTAAATATATTATAGATGTCTTTCAGATATCCTATCTTTTGACAATAACCTTTGACTTAAACAGCTATATTTGAATTACAATGTGTATTTGTCAAACAACGACACATGGATTGTATGTGAAAATAGCAGTAACAGCTGGTAGTCACCATCTACATTCCGTCTATAGGACAATAAACACAGAAATACACACAACGCTCAACATCTGTGATGGGGAGTTATTATCAACCAGCTGCTGTTTCCACCCCACACGTCACACAAACACACACAGACACACACAGACGCACATGCACACACACAGACACACACATACACACACACAACGCTCAACATATTTAATGGGAGTTATTCACAACCAGCTGCTGTTTCCACCCCAAATATCCCAATCTGCATTGATGTCAATCAGCCATCAGGAACCGTCATTAACTGGGCTTCACTTGATGTGACAACATCCAAGAAAAGCCTTTTTCCTTTTTCAAAAACAGTCACTGATGGATTTCAGAAGAAAGTTCTTAGTTTTTAGCCATTTTGAGCCTGTAATCGAACCCACAATTGCTGATGCTTCAAATACTCAACTAGATTGCTGATGTTTCAGATACTCAAGAAGGACAGTTTTATGGCTTCTTGAATCAGCATGAAAGCTTTCAGCCGTGCTATCATAATTGCAAAAAAGTTTTCTAATGATCACATAGCCTTTAATTATAAACTTGGATTAGCAAACACAACATTGCATTGCACATGTACTGTACAGGACGGTTTGACTGGTGGTTGCTGATAATGGGCCTCTGTACGTAGATATTCCATAAAAAACTGCCTTTTCCAGGTATAATATACATTCCCAACATTAACAATATCTGCACAGTATTTCCGATCAATTTGATGTTATTTTATTTGAAAATAATGTGCTTTTCTTTCCAAGATGAGTACATTTTTAAGTGACCCCGAACCTTTGAATGATTGCGTACGTTATTTCACCTCATAAACACATGCACACAAGCACATTCACAGACACATATCTTGGATCAATGCATTTTCAAGGTCAGTTGACATGATCAGATAATAGCAAGGTTATTGTTTTTGACAGGTATCCAATAAGACAAAATTGAAAAGCAGAATTTGTAATTGGACTTATACCTCCATAATCCTTGGTAAGCCGCACACATATATACATACATACATACATACACACACTGCCTTGATTTCAGTGACTAACTGGGGGATTGTGCAACCTATTGATGGAATGGAGACATCTTGACATAGCACTCCTTTAGAGGGGAAAACCTACAAACAGGAAAATAAAAGCAATAAGCAAAAAAGCTTAAATGTTTTCAACAGCTTCATAATGTATTCAGATGCACACACTGCTTGATATACTCAGCTAGTTTATTATTCTAACAAGCTCTTATACTTGTGTTGTCTTATTGATGTGTGGGGGGGTAGATGTGTGTGCTGGCCTATCAGTGTGAAAGAGCTCTTCAGTACAGATCACTGACTTCAATCTGACTTACAGGGTGACAGCAGGTTCACGTCTATGTAAGACGTTAGTCTGGTGGGGGAATGTCTTTATATTTGCCTTGAAATGGTCACTAGGGGCAATAATGACTGCTATTCAGAATCAGAATCACTTTTATTGCCAAGTTTCACAACAGACTAGGAATTTGTTCTGGTCCGCTAGTGCCGTAAAAGCTTTGCTGGGGTTGAGACTCAAAATAATATATGTTTGAGACCAGTGTCAGACAAATTAGCAATCCTAGAATATACCCTAAAACCCTAAGACTAACTTAATTCTTACATGTATTCCATAACTCATTACACTCAGATAACAGATGAAACATTTCAGATGTGGCCACGGATAAGTGGTAAAACAGTCACAGTATTAGTCATTTGCTATACCTTTGGACACCTGCTATACCTTTGCTATACTTTTGGACACCTGCTATACCTTTACTATTCCTTTGGACACCTGCTATACCTTTACTACACCTTTGGACACCTGCTATACCTTTGCTATACCTTTCTACACCTGCTATACCTTTGCTATGCCTTTCGACACCTGCTGTACCTTTCCAATACCTTTGGACACCTGCTATACCTTTGCTATACCTTTGGACACCTGCTATACCTTTGCTATACCTTTGGGCACCTGCTATACATTTGCTATACCTTTGGATACCTGCTATACCTTTGCTATACCTTTGGACACCTGCTATACATTTGCTATACCTTTGGGCACCTGCTTTGATCCACTAAATTGTTTTTGACTTACAGACGTTCTGTTCTTGAGCCACCACACATGGGAAAGTTCCCCGATTCCTCGCACTAATTTGATTGTTTCATACACAAAACATTTCTCAGCGAGTGAAAAGCTGAGGGAAATCAGGAGGACATGATAAATTATCAAAAACTGAGAGACTGAGGAGCATAATAAATAGTGTATTAATGACATAAAAACAAGCCAAACACCCTCAATCCAAATTGACTACAGTTCCATATGACACAATTAATTTCAATCAAGTTTCAACGTTCATGATCACGTTGGTTGAGGATCACAATGTTTGCTGTACAGTTACAAGATGACAAGGTTTCATACACCAGGTTGTTCTGAACAAAATGAACATATGTTTGTCAATTATGAAAACAAGTTGCCACTGAACAATTACCTGAATGGACTCATTAGCCATTTCTATGCGCAACAAAAATTACAATCTGTTTCTAAATTGGCTTTTGAAAAACCTAATAAGATGTTTTATAACCTCACTTGTCATGCTGGCAATAGAACAAGCTTTCATATTATGTCCACCTGATTTAGATATGAAATACAGTATAATGGGAATTTTTTTGGATAGTGTAAATAAAAAAATATATTGTGTCAAAAGGTTGTGTACCAAACAACTAGCAGTATACCTGCTATCATTTCTCTATGAGACAGAAGTCATTTCACAGCATAAAAGTGCTATGAAAAACTGTGCCCACATTTCAGATATGTGGAGCAACTATGATGGACTAGTCGAATTGTTGACAAAGTCTTGTCATGTTACTTAATGTAACCAGAAAATTTATACATTTTGTTTTCAACGTTTGATGAAAGGAAGAGTAAATGTAAAATACGCATCAAATCAACTGTGTTGTCACAGTGTTGTAGAGGCAGGATGGGTGGAGCAGAGCTATTTTCAAACATTCCTTTATTATTCCTATAACTCACTTTGGACCAAATAATAAACTCACTTTACGAAATAATAAAGAGGCACAACACACATGAACTGAAGTAACCATCAAACAATGGCCGACAAACCAGAAGGCAAACCAATGTAACTTAAATAGGGCCCCAATTAGAGGCAACGCGAGACAACTGCCCCGAATTGGGGACAATTAAAACAGCAGTGCAGAGATGCCTAGAGGCACCTCTGCGGCAAGGCCCTGACTGTGACTCCCAGGTGCATAGAGATGCCTAGAGGCACCTCTGCAGCCAGGCCTTGACTGTGACTCCCAGGTGAATAGAGATGCCTAGAGGACCTCAGCCAGGACCTGATATGTGTGATGATGGCATTGACTCTTTTCTCAGGTGAAATGTTGTGTCCTCTCATTTACAATACTTAGGTTTTTTATGCTTTCCCCATCATCTCTAGATTTCCTTGATACAATGGTAACGACATGCTTTTTCCTCTTTAAGAAAAGTGTCTAATTACTATATTCACAGAATATATAGACATGCTGTTGTTAACAAAGTGGTCCATCAACACTGTGCTGCAAAAGTATCTTTTTGTGTAACACTCCCCATAGGCAAGCAAATGAAATCCTTCTTTAAAATGTAACTGAAAAGCTTGTATTTTAAAATATATTTTTAAACATAAAAATATAATTTTATCACTCTCTGAAGAATGTGTAACTTAGATTTTTGTTGTTGTTGTTGCTGTAGCACTATTCACAAGTATTTGGTAATATTTCACCACTTTAAGAACTAAAAACACAACAGATCTATAAAGTTAGATGTGTCTCAATATTCGTAAATATATATATATATATATATATATATATATATATATATATATATATATATATATATATATATATATATATATATATATATATATATATAAATATATAATACAATTGTTTTCTTAATTTCTTTTTACATACATTACCAATTCTCCAAGGCTATGCTTGGAACTGTAATTGCTCATTGACAGTAGTGAATGGAGGATGACATCAGGCATTCTCAAAGCAAAGTTTATATTTTTGAATGCAAGGATACTCCAGTATGTAATTACTAATTTGAATTCAAGGGGATTTAATAAATACAGAGTATTTTCTACAATCATACTGACAACGTGACATGGTTCATAACAAAAAAATAGAATAATAGTAATAATAATGTTCAGTGACAATAAAGTTGAATCTAATCAAATCTAAAATATGCACAGAAGTCTTTTGATTAGTAAAGTATATGGTTCATGCACCTCTTTGCCTGTGTCCTGTCTACTGATGCAATGCTACAAAACCAAATAGAAAGGATTCAAATCAACAGAAGTTTGACCTGGTGTGAAGTTCTATGTATGTATGTTTCTCACTGTTCACATTGTTGTACAAAGAATTTCCTTTTTTACCTTTTTTTTTCTTTTATCATGAATAAACGTTAGGTTGTTGTATGAACAATTGTAGAAGATTATCTCCAATTATTGCTCTTTTGATTTATTGCTAGAAATAATGGAAATTATTTTCAGTCAGTTGTGATGGGTGGTGTACAGTAACAGCTTTGTCTAATGTGAAAACAGTGAAATGAACTGTAACAGACTATTAACACTGCATTGAGTCATTTTGAAATACATGTCTGACATTATTTGATCATGGACCAGCTTATTGTCACAATTACTATACTGAGAGAATTGCAGTATGCAATGTTTTGATTAATAATCAATGTACTCATTATATTTGACCCAAACTTTTGTTGGATCAGTGAAAGATTTGGTGAAAGATTTTTCTTACAAAGCAAATGAAAGCACACGTTGTTTTGAATGCAAGATATAATGGGTTTGGAGTTTTGTCAAAAGAGTTTTGATAAAACACAACATACTATTGATAATAGAACCGAAGCGACTTAAAAACAGTTATACATTATATAGGAAATACATTTTAGGTATAAATACACATTATTTGGTATTTAGGCCCCAAAGGCCCTAATGGTACAGGCCCTCGCTATCTCCTGATGGTGCAGGCCCCCACTATCTCCTGATGGTGCAGGCCCCCACTATCTCCTGATGGTACAGGCCCCCACTATCTCCAGGTGGTGCAGGCCCCCACTATCTCCTGATGGTACAGGCCCCCACTATCTCCTACTCGAAAGTGAATGGATGTCTGATACAGAAAGGAATGTGTCCTACCTAATTTCCAATAACATATAGTGCAGTCCATAAGTATTTGGACAGTGACAGTTTTGGTTTTTTGATCAGTACTCCAGTACATTGGTTTTGAAAGTAAACAAGAACTGAGAGGTGAAAGCGAAGAGGTTCTGCCCATAAACAGCGAAAATGTTATGCCGTCTCGTGCCTCTGAGGATCCCATTCATCGCAAAGCCTTCTTTGGAAGAAGGAAGCCAGTAATTACATTTTCTTAAAAAAACATGGAAGGGTTGAATCGGTCCTATTCTCTCGCTCTTTATTTCTCTTTAGGCACCCGCCACACACTTACGGTAGCTGAGTGGAAACACTTAATCCATCCTGCCTCTTTTTCATGTACGGAGGAAATTAGTTATAACTCTACCTTGAGAACCAGTCTTTCACTTTTTCACTTGTTCTTTAGCTTGTTCAGAGTGAGCGAGAGCCAGGGGGTGCACCTTGCTCAGTCAGACATCATAAAGAGATGTTAAAATGGTTGAGGAATCTCATTGTATCACGTTCTGTGACCTATTCCTGTTTCTCTCTGGTCTTTAGTCTTTTAATCTCTCTCTGGAAGCCATACTCATCGCTCCACATCTCCTATATACTCATTTCCTTTCTTCTCTTACTCTTTTTCTTCCCCTCTTTATCCTGTCTCATCTGTTGCTCCTTCCAGAAAACCTCTCTTTTACTTTGTCTTTATAAACCCTTTTGAATGTTTTAATCTTTATTCTGTTGCTCATACTTTCAAAATTGGAATTCATGGTTAACTGAGGTACTATAAAAACAACATATTACACATCCACTACCCCCGAAGAAAATGTTTTTGGCACGAGTCTTTAACTAGCCACCGAAATAAGAAGAATAAACAACTCTGTATCATAGAGAAGAAATCCCAGCGTATCATTTGCACGTGCCAACCATCAGAGGCTATGTTTGTGGAAGTGGTCAACTTTAAAATAAACCGCCACGTAACAGTATTGTAGATTGATGGATGTAATTAGTGAAGTAGCAGTGAATACCGTCACCTGATATGCTTTTTCTCAATCTCCAGCTGTCCCTATGGGTTCTTGCATAGCTACAGTGTGCATGGTTCTAGATTGAAACTGAGTTGTACTTGGAACTAGGGATGCAAATTATCGATTAATTAATTAATCATTAGTTGATTGACTTTATCGATCGATTAACGATTAACTGATAAGCGGCTTTTTTCCCGAGAATGTACATTTCTCACAGTATCAATACTGTCTTTAACATAAAAAGCAGAATATAGCTTATGTACTGAATAAAAATGCATGTTATATTGCTCAGTTTATGTTTTATTGTACCTGTTGGGATACGGTACAGATAATTGCATTTATTTAGTTTAACAAAATAAATTATGCACAGAAAATGTAAATACATAATAAATAATTGTGCACTGGCTCACCTGTTGCATGTGAAACATTAAGCAACATAAAATACATTTGAAATAGAAATCTAAACAATATGGGTAGGCTTAGCCTACACTATATTAAACCTACATATTATAATCTGGTAAACTATCTGGAAACATTAGCAGCAACATTTATAATCCCCCTTGGTCTGAGAAAGGTAACAGTGGAGGAAGGAAAACACCTGAGGAAGGTGACAGTACAATTAGAGGGTGTCCCTTAGAACAGTCAAATGAAGATATAGGCTCTCCTGAAACAAAAACATTCCTGTCTTAATGTGTTTTGAATAGGCTCCTGACCTAGACCCCTGTATTTAGCCGCGGCTAACTGTGTTTTTAGCTCAGCCTTCTTGTTTTTGTAGCATGCTTCCAAGTGGGTAGTAATGGTCGCTCGAGAAGGAATATTATATCCTGGCTCAATGTAGTGTAATAACTCCCGAAATCCCTCACTGTCAGTGGTGCTAATTGGCATCATATCTTTTTCGATCATGCCGCAAATCCTCTGAGTAATGCCCTTCGCTTTCCTGTGGTCACATACTCGCCTTCCCACCACAGCAGCGATTGTAGGTTGTGAAGGTGACAGACTTCATGGCTGCATGCAAGTTATGAAGGTGGTATCTTAACGAACTCGCAGAGCTGCTCAACTTAAATGTAGTACCACAGAGTTAACATTGGGCGTCTTTGTCATCATTAATTAATTTGAAATGCTCCCACACTCCACTCCGTTTTGACCGCCTCATGCTTGGTTTCTTTTTTGCCGCCTCAAGTTTGTGTCGGGTCTCTCGCCGCCCGCGAGAATCTCGTGTCACGTTCAATTAGGCCTATGTCCTGTGGAAAACGGTCTTAGATTGCAATGTTCAATTAACCGACAATTAATTTTATTTAATCAAGTCAATTCTTATTGACAATTACTCGATAGTCGATTAACTGTTTACATCCCTACTTGAAACCAAAAGATTCAATCAGGTAAACTTTTTTCAGTATCCCAAAAGGGTTACCCTACCGGGAAAGCCTTGGCATTGTAATTGAAACCTATTTTTAAAACTGTAGCTTCTCTCCAGGTATCAAAGTAGCATCTGCTCAACTTGAGGCAGCCGTCATGGTTCGCTAATCCCATATCACCTTGCCTATCTCTGGTCAGTGCCCACCCATACTCCCATCGCTTTCCACATTCTTATCTCCTTTCTTCTCCCTCGTCACACCTGTTGGGCTCCTCCCTCCACACTCCCACGTGCACAGGGTCCTCCCCCGCCCTCACACAATCTCATCTGTTCTACGGTCTTGGTCTTCTACCTCTTGTAGAACACAACTCCTCACTCTCCTTTGTTGGGTAGAATCCAAACTCTCTCCCTCCCATGTCCTTGATCCCACTCTCTTCCTCCCCTCCTATCTCCTTGAACCCTCCTTCACATGGACAGTGTTGACTCTCCTCATCCCCTCCTATCTCCTTGAACCCTCCTTCACATGGACAGTGTTGACTCTCCTCATCCCCTCCTATCTCCTTGAACCCTCCTTCACATGGACAGTGTTGACTCTCCTCATCCCCTCCTATCTCCTTGAACCCTCCTTCACATGGACAGTGTTGACTCTCCTCATCCCCTCCTATCTCCTTGAACCCTCCTTCACATGGACAGTGTTGACTCTCCTCATCCCCTCCTATCTCCTTGAACCCTCCTTCACATGGACAGTGTTGACTCTCCTCATCCCCTCCTATCTCCTTGAACCCTCCTTCACATGGACAGTGTTGACTCTCCTCATCCCCTCCTATCTCCTTGAACCCTCCTTCACATGGACAGTGTTGACTCTCCTCATCCCCTCCTATCTCCTTGAACCCTCCTTCACATGGACAGTGTTGACTCTCCTCATCCCCTCCTATCTCCTTGAACCCTCCTTCACATGGACAGTGTTGACTCTCCTCATCCCCTCCTATCTCCTTGAACCCTCCTTCACATGGACAGTGTTGACTCTCCTCATCCCCTCCTATCTCCTTGAACCCTCCTTCACATGGACAGTGTTGTACTTCACTCTCCCGAGTCCCCTCGAATGAAGTCAGTGTTATTCCCTGTATTCTGTCCGTCCTCTCACCCTTTTATTGAACACTCTCATCTACCCTACTCTGTTTCCCTCAAGGAATGTAATGCCTCTTATCTCTCTTCACCTAACCTTTATGGAGATCCTCCTTCACACTCTTTTCTGCCTCCTTCCAACCCCCTCCACTCCCACCCCTTAGTTCCCTGCATAACCTCCCACACTGCCAGGCAAGGAATGGTCTCTGTTGGGAGAGGAGCCAGGCGACCAGAGCCCCAGAGTCAGTGAGCGGGCCAGGAGCGCCAACCCAGGAACACAGCACCCATTCTGGGAGCACCACGCTAAAATGAGCCCCACCTCACAGCAGCTTTGCTGCTCCAGTCTCAACATCTCTGGGATCCAGCTGGAGGGGTAGAGATTAGACAGGGAGGAGGAGCTGATTGAGATTCAGAGTAGCCTTTTTTGTTTTTGTAATTGGATAAGAGATTACTCTGAAACATCTTGCAAACAATAATGTAATAACTGGGTGCATTTCCATCAAAAATATATGAATGAAGACATAATTATATACAATTTGGAACTATTCTCCACCCAAATGGCTAGTAGGGGTTAGTGTCAGAGTAGATATTTAACCGGTTTTAGGAAACATGTTTTCAGTTATTCTGCAGTGTAATTTACATAATCACTGTCTTTCAACTAATGGTGTTTATATAAAATATTCCATGGACTTTGCTAAAAGTAGTCATTTCACATGGGTTGTGTTGTATGGTTAATAAATACAGTATCTCACAAAAGTGAGTACACCCCTCACATTTTTGTAAATATTTGAGTATAACTTTTCATGTGACATCAGTGAAGAAATGACACTTTGCTACAATGTAAGTAGCAAGTAGAATATACAGCTTGTATAACAGTGTAAATATGCTGTCCCCTCAAAATAATTCAACACACAGCCACTAATGTTTGAACCGCTGTCAACAAAAGTGAGTACACCCCTAAGTGAAAATGTCCAAATTGGGCCCAATTAGCCATTTTCCCTCCCTTGTGTCATGTGACTCATTAGTGTTACAAGGTCTCAGGTGTGAATGGGGAGCAAGTGTGTTAAATTTGGTGTCATCGCTCTCACACTCCCTCATACTGGTCACTGGAATTTCAACATGGCACTTCATGGCAAAGGACTCTCTGAGGATCTGAAAAAAAGAATTGTGGCTCTACATAAAGATGGCCTAGGCTATAAAAAGATTGCCAAGACCCTGAAACTGAGCTGCAGCACGGTGGCCAAGACCACACAGCGGTTTAACAGGACAGGTTCCACTCAGAAAAGGCCTCACCATGGTCGACCAAACAAATTGAGTGTACATGCTCAGCGTCATATCCAGAGGTTGTCTTTGAGAAATAGACGTATGAGTGCTGCCAGCATTGCTGCAGAGGTTGAAGGGGTGGGGGAAGAGCCTGTCAGTGCTGAGACCATACGCTGCACACTGCATCAAATTGGTGTGCATGGCTGTCGTCCCAGAAGAAAGACTCTTCTAAAGATGATGCACAAGAAAGCCTGCAAACGCTTTGCTGAAGACAAGTAGACTAAAGACATGGATTACTGGAACCATGTCCTGTGGTCTGATGAGACCAAGATAAACCTATTTTGTTCAGATGATCTCCCAGACCTAAACCCTAATGAGCATGGGGCATCCTCAAACGGAACATGGAGGAGTGCAAGGTCTCTAACATCCACCAGCTCTGTGATGTCATCATGGAGGAGTGGAAGAGGACTCCAGGGGCAACCTGTGAAGCTCTGGTGAACTCCATGCCCAAGAGGGTTAAGGCAGTGCTGGAAAATGATGGTGGCCACACAAAATATTGCCCAATTTGGACATTTTCACTTAGGGGTGTACTTTTGTTCCCAGCGGTTTTGACATTAATGGCTGTGTGTTGTGTTATTTTGAGGGGACAGCAAATGTACACTGTTATACAAGCTGTACACTCACTACTTTACATTGTAGCAAAGCGTCATAGTATTATACCGTATAAATACAGTTTATTCAACATGAAATATAAACTATTAAGTTATTTTGGAAATGCCCTGGCAAAATGCAGAGGACTGTTTCTTTGAAAGAGAATGGATTGACAAGAGGGGTCTCATTCGGTCTTGTTACCAAGCAACTGAAACCTCTGGGTAGCCGATACAGATATGAGTGGCCACAAAAACGGACACTGAGCCAAGAGTTCGCTGGAACATAGTCAGCTTACATTAAGAATGGTCTCTTGAGATGCATCCATCTATTTCTACAACAAATATTGCACTGACTTGGATGTCCATGTCAAGTACTGGATTTTAGAATTCAATGCAATTAGAATTGCAATTAGAATCGCATGGCACAGTGAGGTACTATATTATATGACGAATTTGGGGCTAAACTTCCAGAACACAAACCTACCTTAAATATTTTGCTTCAGTGTCATACAAGTTAGGGGTACCAAACAATATCCAAGCAGACAGATTCTTCTACATGGTTTCTCACAGCACGGGGCTATGGTGGTTGCTGTCATCTGCCTAGATTGATAGTGTACACAATATAAGACAGCAGCACACAGTAGATCACCATGGTGGATCATCTGTGTTATGTTGCCTTTGTGTTGCAATTTGCGGTAAACATTGCATCATGCTCCACAAAAGGAGAACATGAACTACAATACGGGTTGACAGAAAACTGCCAGAAGGTTGATTGACTCTACACCCTGTGGGACTCTACACCTTGTTCAAATGGGACCCTATTTCCTATAGCTATATAAAGATCTAGTTCACACATGAAAAAAAAACAAAACGGGTACAACACACAAGATCAAATGAATTGAATTGATCTTAATTTGTCATTTGTTAGTATGTTGTTAGTAGGATACTGTTAGTAAAATGTCAATCAAACAGAATGCAATGATGTGCAAGTCATTTAAAGCCTTTATTCAATTTAAAATGGTACAAAGACAACATATCAAATGCTGAAACTCAGACATCCTGTTGTTTATTGAAAAATAAAGTTAGGACCGGACATAATTCGACAAGTTATGTTATTTTGAGTGTTTACCAAAAAGTATTCAAGTTACAGTTATATAATGAATATTTTCACATCCAAATTGGAGGAAGGATTTAGGAATTACAGCTTTTTATATGTAGCCCCCTTTTTTTCAAGGGACCAAAAGTAATTGGACAACTGACTCAAAAGCTGTTTGGACAGGTTCCTTTGTTATTCCTTTGTTATTTCTTCATTAATTAAGCAGGTACAAGGTCTGGAGTTGATTCCAGGTGAGGCATTCACATTTGGAAGCTGTTGCTATGAACCCACAACATGCAGTCAAATGAACTCTCAATGCAAGTGAAACAGGCCATCCTCAGGCTGCAAAAAATAAATAAAATAAACATCCATCAGAGAGATAGCAGGAACATTAGGAGTGGCCAAATCAACAGTTTGGTACATTCTGAGAAAAAATTAACACACTGGTGAAAGAATGCAACACAAAGTGGCCTGGACATCCATGGAAGATAACATTGGTGGATGATAAAGAATAACCCCTTCACAACATCCAGCCAAGTGAAGAACACTCCCCAGGAGGTAGGCATATCATTGTACAAGTCTACCATAAAGAGAAGACTTCACAAGAGAAAATACAGAGGGTTCACCACAAGGTGCAAACCACTCATAAGCCTCAAGAATAGAAAGGCCATATTAGACTTTGCCAAAAAACATCTAAGAAAGCCAGCCCAGCTCTGGAACAGCATTCTTAGGACAGATGAAACTAAGATCAACCTATACCAGAATGATGGGAATAAAAAAGTATGGAGAAGGCTTGGCTCATGATCCGAAGGATCACATCATCTGTAAAACAAGATGGAGGCAGTGTGATGGCTTGGTCATGCATGGCTTCCATTGGCACTGGGTCACTAGTGTTTATTGATGATGTGACAGAAGACAGAAGCAGCCAGATGAATTCTGAAGTGTATAAAGATATATTGTCTGCTCAGATTCAGCCAAATTGAATTAAAGCTGAAAGCCAATTGCATCTCGGTTCTTTCATTTCAAATCCATTGTGGTAGCATACAGAGACAAAATTAGGAATATTGTGTCCATGTCCAAATATTTCCAGACCTAACTGTATATGACCACATTGAATTTGATGACAGCAAGACATTTCAAATAAGTTGGGACAGATGCAGATTTTTTTAAAATAATAACTTTGTGGAATATCACACAACTAATTAGATACATTGGCAACAGGTCAGTAACATGATTGGTGTCAGGGAAATTTCTTTTACAATTGTTTAGATAGGTAGAGGAATTGGTAAGCGTTTGACGCGTCTCTCATATTTGCAAATATTAATAAAATTGTTAGAATGTGCCTGGAGAATTTTGTCTCTGTTTCTTACTCCTTTAAGAGTGTCGATCGATGGAATTACCATCACATTGGTTAGTAAAATATAAATGCAGAGAGGATGGGTCTGTCAGAACTGATGATGGGGAGGGGTTCACCACTCTGTGAAAGACTATGCAGACAAGTAGTGCAACAATTTAAGAATAACGTTTCTCAACGTAAAATGTAATATAATTTGGGCATCTCATCATCTATGGTGCATTGTATCATTAAAAGATTCAGAGAATCTGGAGAAATCTCTTTATTCAAAACCAAGAATGGATGGCTATGATGTTTAGGCTCTCAGACGGAACTGCATTAAAAACAGAAACTATTCTGTAGTGGAAATAACTGCATGGGCTCAGGAACACTTTAGAAAACAACTGTCTGTGAACACATTACATCACTGCATACACAAATGCAAGTTAAAATTCTACCATGCAAAGAAGAAACTATACATAAACAAGATCCAGAACAGCCTACCGCCTTCTCTGGGCTCAAGCTCATTTAAGACTGACTGAGGTGAAGTGGAAAACTGTCCTGTGGTCTGACAAATAAAATGTTGTCATTATTTTTGGGAATCATGGACGACGCATCCTCCAGACTAAAGACACGAGGGACCATCCGTCTTGTTATCAGTTCAAAAGTCAGTATCCATGATGTGACTTGCACATGAAGGCACCATTAATGCTGAACAATATGTACAAGATTTGGAGCAACGTATCCTGCCATGCAGACAACATATTGTTCAGGGAAGACCTTGCTTATTTCAGCAAGACAAAGCCAAACCACATTCTGCACATATTACAACAGAATGGCTCTGTAGTAAAAGAGTCCTGGTGATAAACCAGCCTGCCTGCAGTCCAGACCTGTCATGTATTGAAAACATTTGGCACATTTTGAAATGAAAAATATCACAAAGGAGACCCTGAACTGTTGAGCAGCTGAAATTCTATATCAAGCAAGAATGAGAATACATTTCACCTTCAAAACTACAACAATTGGTCTCCTCAGTTCCCAATTGCTTACGGAGTATTGTTAAAAGGAGAGGTGATGTAAAATAGTTGTGAACATGCCCCTGTCCCAACTTTTTGAAACATGATGCTGGCATCAAATGGGCATGTCTTTTTTTCCAAAACTATACAGTTTCTCAGTTTCAACATTTGATATGTAGTACTGGTACTATTTTCTATTTATTATAGGGATAAACGATTTGCACATAAAAACATTCATGTCTTTTAGCATTGAGCAGGATTAACAGGAAGGAAGAGTATAAAATCAGAATGTCCCTGGACAAGGTCAAACCTAACACACAAGCTGCTGTGAACCATCAAAAATACATTTGTTGATGAAACAGGCTGCAATTCGGCCCAAAACTAGATGCCATGTGCACTATATCATCAGCCAGTGAACAACTGTCCAAGTCCCTGGACAATGTGGTTGAAACATATCCATTTGTACACTCATATTTGAAGATGGGTAGTATGACAAACACTAGGCCCGGTCTTCGGCCTTACAATGCTGGCACTGCACACTTCATTAAGTACATCAATGATATTGTGTGGGATAATGTTAGGTTTCATCATTCAGAAGTGTTTCAGGAATGGTTCCGGGCCAATCCACTATTCCTTAACCTATACTTGCCATAATACCCTCCTTTCTTTAATCATACTGAAGAGTGATTTTCTACATGGAGGTGGAAAGTCTATGACCGTCATCCTTCTTGAGCATGCCATGCTCCCTTAGCCCATGGATAAGCCATGTCATGACATCACTGGTGACCAATGTCATAATTGGTTTAGCCATGCCAAAATACTTTTTCCAGCTGTGCATGAATAATTTAAATATTCACTGTGATGTGAACAAGAGATCACGGCCAAATGCCCAAGAATTGACACAAATTACTGTATGACACTGTGAGGTAAACATTTATGTCTTTAATTACAGAACTTTTTACATTTCATTGGACCGAAAACCGATGTTGCAATAAAAGTAATGTTTTTTTGCAACAATGATCGCAGAAGATGTCTTCATTGATCCCACTTCATTATTGGATAGAAATTATGGAAATTATTTTCAATTCATTGTGATTAGTAGTGTAAAGTAAGAGTTGACTTATGTAAAAGCATATACTGTAGCAGATTACCTTCAGCGCTTCAAAGATTTAACACACCTTGCATTCTTTGCTCTTGGATTAACTGCCGGTTACTATGAATACATTGAGAGGATTGCAGTAGGTTTTGATTACTTTCATCAACATTTTCCAAAACACAGTTGTTGAATCATTAATGTAGTGGAAGATGTTATAAAACAAATTAAAGCACAATTGTTTTGAATTTAAGACTACCTGTGCTTCAAGCAAGATCAGTTTATAGTTTTGTACCAAGAGTTTTGAAAAATCTCCACATACTTTTGAAAAAAGTTCCAAAGCAAATTATAAATCTGTACTTCAGAAGAGAACATTGAAATCAATATAAAACTCTACAGAATGGAATTCTGGTAACTACTATGTTCAGCCAGAGACGTCGCTAGGATCGTAATACATTCGGGGCTTAGCCCCTCCGTGACAGAAAGTACAATGTTTTGAATGTACATGCGGAAAATGTCTACATTGCCATAAAGCTTGATCGGAATTACAGATGAATAATGCACGGTACTACATAGTACCACAAATACTAACCATATAACCATACAAACCATAGTACCACAAATACTAATCATATAACCATACAAACCACAGTACCACAAATGCTAACCATATAACCATACAAACCATAGTACCACAAATACTAACCATATAACCATACAAACCATAGTACCACAAATGTTAACCATATAACCATACAAACCATGTGAACGCTGGCAATGTCGTTCAAAATGCAGCAGGACAGACAGCAATGCAGAGGAGTAAATCACATCGCCCATGGACAGGGTCAAAACTACAAACTGAACTGCTGTGAACAATCACAAGTAAATCTTTGCTGATAAAACAGGTTCCTATCTGACATAAAATCGACAGTGTAGGCGCCTGTACAACATCATGGAAACATATCCATGTGTATAGCCATATCTGAAGATGGGCTGGTAGGATATTAGCCCCTTTGTGGTGCTTACCTCATTGAGTTCCTCAATTAACCATATTAAGGATCATGTTAGCTTCCACAAAGGGGATCATGTTAGCTTCAGAGGTGATTAAAGAATGGTTTTGGGCCAGTCTTTGGTTCCAGACCGTAGAACAGTTTATCTGTTGATCACTTTGGTACTATTTACACAAGAATGTGGTAATATTTCACCACTCAGTACAAAAACACAACAAATCATCAAAAAAGCAATTTTTTTTTACTTAAGGCACGTTTGACATAATAAAACAAACAGGATCAAACATCTGTGTCATCTAAAGACGTTTCACATTGAAATAATTGATGTTCATGTAAAGTACACGCATACATTTTTGATAAGATTTTCTTTTTGATTGTTATTTTACCTTTTACTTTCACTATGGTAGTAGTTATTAGTATTTTTTTTTTCTCGCTTTGCTACTATTATCCATAGTATGTTGGGGTATTTCAAAACTCCAAATTTGTCACACTTGGTTATTTAGGGATACTGTACGCCTTTAGCATGCTGAGATATGCAGTGGTAAAGGTTATGGAATGGCCTCATCAGAACAGAAATTGAATGGCCCCATTCATTGTATAGCTCTATCCATATTATGTTCAGTCATTTCAAAACAGCTGAACTTTATTTGTGATTAATCAGAGTCACTTTAAATTATGGCAGGTTTGTAATGACTTCTATTTAACATGAGTTTGAATGTGATTGGTTAATTCTGAACACAGCCACATCCCCAGTTATAAGAGGGTGTGCACACAACCAGGTTATTGTGAGTTTTTTATTTTTAATTTGCCCCCTCAAAGATTTCAGTTAGTTTTTCAATTGAATTGTTCACGTTATAGGTCACATTAAAGGTGGAAAAAGTTCTGACATGATTTATCTTTGTCTTTATCTTTTCATCACAAGAACCTGGTACTTTAACAGGGGTGTGTAGACTTTTTATATCCACTGTGTCTCTAAATAACCAAGAGACAACACTTCACAACAGAGATTTGAGCAACTGCAACATAACAAGTTTACTAGGAATGATGTCGTCTGCCATTCTATTTGCTCCACCTGCTTCTATTTCCCAATTCACATTCTACCTTCCCCTTCTTCATTTCTCCAACTCGTTCGTCTTCTCATACTTTTCCATTTTGACCTTCCACCTTCCCCTTTATGGTGACTGGAGTTAACCCTTTTGGGTCTCCATCCGTGACACATGTCTTCTTTGGTGTTATTTTTGCTAGCTGTTATGAAGAGATAGACATCAATTGTTCTTGACTATAATGGACCTCTGTATACCAAGAAGCACCTGAGGCACCATTGATAATCTCACAATCACTGTGGAGGTTGATATGAAGGTAGCTGTTCAAATCACTATGGAGGTTGATGCGAAGGGAGTTGTTATAATCACTATGGAAGTTGATATGAAGGGAGCTGTTTAAATCGCTATGGTGTTGATACGAAGGGAGTTGTTATAATCACTGCGGAGGTTGATACGAAAGAAGTTGTTTAAATCACTATGGAGTTTGATATGAAGGGAGTTGTTCAAATCACTATGGAGATTGATTCGAAGGGAGTTGTTCAAATCACTATGGAGGTTGATTCAAAGGGAGTTGTTCAAATCACTATGGAGGTTGATACAAAGGGAGTTGTTCAAATCACTATGGAGGTTGATACGAAGGGAGTTGTTCAAATCACTATGGAGGTTGATATGAAGGAAGTTGTTCAAATCACTGTAAAGGTTGATATGAAAGGAGTTGTTCAAATCACTGTGGAGCCTGATATGAAGGGAGTTGTTCCAAAAATCTTATTTGAGATGTTTGGAAAAGAAAAACAAGAAACATCATGCAAGAGATTTAGCATCATGCAAGAGATGTAGAATAAACTCAAAATATAAGTTAATTTTCTTTTCAGATAAAGAACACTAAGTACTTCATCAAACTGACACTTCAATAGAATGAGAAAACAAATCAATAAAAAAACTATGTTCTTTAAACTCCAGTGGTTAGATAAATAAATAAATAAATAAATAAAAATGCCATCCTGAGCAGGGGACAAACAGCATCTGTAATGTTATTTTATAATTGCTGATACAGTATGCCAGGGACACTGACAGACATTTGACAGACCCATAGCCTCTGTGTCATCTCTGTAATATCAGGAGCAACCGGAACTAGATACAAAATGCTGGTCATCCTCTGTACAGCAGAACATGGTCCAACTTGACTCTTTCTCACTTAATGCCCGAGGACTGTTTATGGAACACTCCAACCAAAAAGGGTCTCGATCAGAGGTTTTAAAAGTGTGAAGCAAGTGTCTCCAAGGGGCTTCTAGAGTGCTACAGGGGAGGCAAGAAAGGAAGTCAAACAGTGTAGCCTAGTCAGTTCTCCAAAAATAAATTCATATGATATCAAGCTCGAAAAAAAATAAAAATAACATTATTTCATGCCTTTCTTGTTCATAAGACACATCTGTCATTTTTTGCTTACTTTGATGGAGTCAACAGCAGTGGAAAGAGTTACGTTATGTTCCAGATTTTGATGGCTAGCAAAAGGAAGCAAAAACATCAGAAAATCGAAGGGGTATTTGGGAAAATGTTGTATATGTTCAGATGCATTCTGAGAAACAATAAAATCTAAAGAAAAACATGAGGGATGATGTGCATTTCATTTTGGACTGATATCCACATATAGCTCCACATATAGCTCCACATATAGCTCCACATATAGCTCCACATATAGCTCCACATATAGCTCGCTATTTGCTAATATCAAAACAAGCACAACCCTACCCACTCTGGTCAGAGAATGGACACTGCCGAGACTCTGGAAAAATATTTGTGTATTTGTTCATATATTATAGGTATTTCTTTTTATTAAAGAAATGTATTATTTAAGTGCAAATAGTTACAGAGATAGAGAAGGGGATTGAACAGTGCATACATGTGAATATACCTTAAGACAGTGTGGCCTGCACAATAAATGTTATCTTTTGTCAACATATCTGGCCAAAAACATCTGAAAATACAGTAGCCTACATCTTTCCTTTTCTCAGGAGGCAATTCAAGCAGTGAAATGAGTAGCAGAACCCATTGGAGAACAACTATAGTACCATAAATATGAAAATGCTTAAAATTGGATTTTCATGGCTGAGATGGGATGCCAATGCTTGTTGGGCACAGTGTGCAGCTTTGCAGCTCTGACATGGAATCAAATGTAAAGGAGCAGGTGCTGGATGGTATTTGCGAGAGCCCTTTTCTTTGACCGCTTGGCGAGTCAATGGACGTAAAAAAACTAGTAACTAGTAAAAAGTAGTGGAGAATTTTCAGTACATTACAGAGCTTGAGGTGTTATCGCCCACTGCCCACTGTTTAACTAGAGAGGACATGTGAATGATTTTGTGGTGGAGAAGGGAAATGACTGGGCACATTGCTGTGGCATGTCCAGTTATGGTGCCAGATCAATGACCATCACAGAGGAGGGTGCAAGACGTGGCTGCAGCAGCCATTTGGCATAATTCACAGAGCATCATCTGTGTTCTTCAGACAGCAGTCCCGGTATTTCGAACTAACCCATCGCTGTGGTTTGCACCTAACTTGCCAAAGTCGACTCACTATTGCTTCGACACGTGAAGGACATTAACTGATTTTTATTTTTGTCGGCCTGGGTAACATCTCTGACTGCATGAATGAACCAAACTCATCTCAGAAGGCAGAGTGCAATGTTTTTTTGGCACATGGTGGACTTTTAGAAGGAAGCTTGATCCTTCTGCTTGTATACAACCAGTGGTCGCCATACAACCAGTGGTTGCCAAAAAACCAGTGGTCGCCATACAACCAGTGGTCACCATGCAACCAGAGGGAATTGAGTCAGCAGTTTGGTGAATACCTTGGAGGGATTCAGTCGGTGAGATATCATTCACGCCCAGCGCAGGCCAGTGATGGACGGTCCTTTCAACACGATTTAAGTATGAGCAAGCCAATTAATTCAGACAACCGATAACATAGTAACGCCAGATGTAGGCTACACTGCTGAAATGACAGCATCAACTGAAAACATCAGAGGGAGCAGTTCTTTACAGTTAGACAATAATCCTATATATTATTTGCTGTTAAATAGCACTGACTAACTGTCACAGTGATGGTGTTACCACATAATCTCAGTGAGTATGACTGTTTCTCATCTACCTTCTTTCAAGAGAATGTGATCATTATGACTGCATACAATCACGACAGAACCAGATATACTGTTTGGAAATCACATATGAATTAAAAAGGAAAAAATAAAGTATTTTCATTAATTAAAGTAAATAATGTTCTCTTCTTTGCTTACCCAAGACAAGACAAGGAGGAGAACTGTGAAAGGTAAATCAAAGAAAGCAAAAACATTTGTTTGACAATATAAAACTACTGAAATAATTGTTTCTACAGTTACTTGATAGAAAAATAAGAAAATAAGAAAACAACCTTTCAAACAAATCATTGGTAATACCTGCAAGAGCCATTTTGTTTGTGTGTGTGTGTGTTATTGTGTGTTAAAATGAGTGTGTGTGTATAGAGATTGCACTAGATCTCAATAGATGTCTTCTCAATTCCCCAGAACTACCGAAATCGCCTTAAAACTATTCTTGCAGTTTGCAATGGCATTGAGGAGGGGGTTGGTGAACAGGCTTGGAGACTTATAGGTTCAATCCCAGTGCTACAGTGGGATATGTTTGTTGCGTCATAGGGGCAGGACTATCAAAGCTAGATAACAAGACTTCATTTACATACCAAGAACTATATTTTGTGTGTGTGTGTCTGTGTGAATGTGGTTAGTATTTATTTCTAAAAATGAAAATATTGGTAAAATTGCATTTTAACCAGTTTTACATCTGCAGTTTCAATGAGGTTGAAGTCAGCACAGGTGTAATAGAAACATGTTTGTTTGTCATGTTTTGTGAAATTATGCCTTCGACAAATACACATGATATCCCTGTTAAATGTAATAATCTTGTGATATACAGGTGGGTCACAATTACGCACACACACACATGTACAAACACACACTTCACTGTTTTGAGACCAAACCAATCAAACTCCCCCTTGTGGGCAACAGGAACAATGAAACAATAATAATAACACTAACAAAAACACTAGGTTTTTGTTAAAAACCCTAATGGTTTTTATTTTTTCTTATTTCTGTAACAGTACCTCTGTCAAATGGATGTAAAGCACTTTGAATGACCATTGTGTATGAAATGTGCTATATAAATAAAATTGCCTTGCCTTGCCTTGCCTAATGACGTGACAGCGCTGATGTTTGGAAACGTATCATTGACACAACCATTTAAACTTAGGAACCCACCTTTATCACCTCTTCCCCTATAAACCTTAAGCGTTCACCTTTAATCCTACCCTCAAAACAAGTCACGTTTCAAAAGGAAACTGTCTTAGCTTGTCGGTGTGAGTTAGTGCGTGTGTATGTGTGTGCGTGTGTGTCACAGTCTATGTTGCAGCTGTGCACTGTTTCCCGCTAGCCGATGTACTGTACCGTTAATTAACACCTATACTGCAAATTGGGGGTAAATGTACTCAGATAATATCCACATCAAATTGGTTAGCGTTGACAGTAATGAGCAATCCATCTCATTAGTCGGTTTATGGCATTTGTGGAGGTGAATTAGATTCTTTATCTCTATTGCATTTACTCTATATATCTTTTACGCAATAAACTCTGGCTATTTCTCTAAGCCCATGGAAATACGTATATCTTTGTGAATCAATGCTGTTTTGATCAGATACAGAGAATGTCTTAATTATGTTATGACAAGTACTCTAATAATACAAGATAGGAAGGATTTTCTTAAAGCAGCGTTCACAGATCAACAAGTATTCCATTAAATGTCACATATCTAATGTTTCTTGTTTGGCATGATTACCGAAAAACCTATTCATACTATACAGTATATGGTTTAAATTAGTTATTTGACATTCAAGTGATTATATGATCCTTTAATGGGGCACTTCAACACAGGTGGGACGTTTAAGTTGTGTGTATCATGTCTGAGAGACTTGAAGTACAGTGGGATGTGCTGCACACGTAATTGGCCAGGAGGAGCGAGGTTTACAGTAGTACAAATTGAGAAATGTACAAGGGGTCAAGATTTTTCCTTTTTCTGAAGGTCTGCACCTCTTTAAATCTGCAGTAGACTTAGTACTGTTAGCTACAGTGAGAGAAAAAAATATTTTATCCCCTGCTGATTTTGTACCTCTGCCCACTGACAAAGAAATGATCAGTCTATAAAACGCATGTCAGAAATGTTATAAATTGATTTGCATTTTAATGAGTGAAATAAGTATTCGACCCCTCTGCAAAACATGACTTAGTACTTGGTGGCAAAACCCTTGTTGGCGATCACAGAGGTCAGACATTTCTTGTAGTTGGACACCAGGTTTACACACATCTCAGGAGGGATTTTGTCCCACTCCTCTTTGCAGATCTTCTCCAAGTCATTAAGATTTCGAGGCTGACATTTGGCAACTCGAACCTTCAGCTCCCTCCACAGATTTTCTAGCTAGGCCACTCCAGGACCTTAATGTGCTTCTTCTTAAGCCACTCCTTTGTGGCCTTGGCCGTGTGTTTTGGGTCATTGTCATGCTGGAATACCCATCCACGACCCATTTTCAATGCTCTGGCTGAGGGAAGGAGGTTCTCACCTAAGACATGGCCCCGTCCATCATCCCTTTGATGCGGTGAAGTTGTCCTGTCCCCTTAGCAGAAAAACACACCCAAAGCATAGTGTTTCCACCTCCGTCTTAGACGGTGGGGATGGTGTTCTTGGGGCCTCCTCCAAACACAGCGAGTTGAGTTGATGACAAAGAGCTACATTTTGGTCTCATCTGACCACAACACTTTCACCCAGTTCTCCTCTGAATCATTCAGATGTTTATTGGCCAACTTCAGACGGGTCTGTACATGTGCTTTCTTGAGCAGGGGGACCTTGCGGGCGCTGCAGTCCTTCACGGCGTAATGGGTTACCAATTGTTTTCTTGGGGATTATGGTCCCTGCTGCCTTGAGATCATTGACAAGATCCTCTCGTGTAGTTCTGGGCTGATTTCGCACTGTTCTCATGATCATTGCAACTCCATGAGGTGAGAACTTGCATGGAAACCCAGACCGAGGGAGATTGACAGTTCTTTTGTGTTTCTTCCATTAGCGAATAATCGTTCCAACTGTTGTCACCTTCTCACCAAGCTGCTTGGCGATGGTCTTGTAGACCATTCCAGCCTTATGTAGGTCTACAATCTTGTTCCTGACGTCCTTGGACAGTTCTTTGGTCTTTGCCATGGTGCAGAGTTTGGAATCTGATTGATTGATTGCTTCTGTGGACAGGTGTCTTTTATACAGGTAACAAACTGAGATTAGGAGCACTCCCTTTAAGAGTGATTCTTTTGTTGATATTCTGTCTCTCACTGTTCAAATAAACCTATCATTATTTCTTTGTCAGTGGGCAAACATACAAAATCAGCAGGGTATCAAAAAAAATTTCCCTCACTGTAGGTACCTTTACAATAAGCAATACAATGGCCTGTCATCATTATTTGAAAGTTACACTGTGATATTAAACCACAAGTTTGAATAAAAGTAGACTATGGTAAACACATTTGAAAGACAGTTTTTTATGGGATTATGGGATTTGTTTCCTGCCTGGTTAAACACGTTAAATATGGATTGAACAATGCATTTCATAATCAAATTTGAACTACAGCAGTTTAACAAGACCAATGTTACAAATCAGTAAGTTAATCCTAATGATTTGTGCCTTGCTTTTTGTTGAAGAAACTGGGAATTCCTTGCATATTTTGGCTCGATAATAAAGAGAACTATTGAGGTCGAGTTTGGTAATCTACTGTAAAATGTACAGCCTAGTTTTTTTTGTTTACATAAGGCTAGTTACTGTGGTTATAACAACAAATTGATTTGAGACGTGCTTATTATAAAACCATGCCTGTGGAATTTACCATTGAGATGTGTGGCCAGCATTATACTGTATAATGTAATAAACAACGCCAATGCATTTACTTTGCTTTTATTCAAGCTCAGGGAATCACAGCCTTCAGGTACATTTGACAAACTGGGCCCTCAGCTGTCTGCACAGATGGGCATGGCTTGGTCCTTGCTATAGTTTGCACCAGTGTCTTTGTCCCCATATTTGGTTGTGTATTTCTCCCTCTATACACATCTCCATATCTGTGTGCATGTCACTGCAGATCTGAATGCCTGTGTGTCGGTGTGTATATCCCCATCCGAGGCTGGTTGATCAGTATTCCTGACTGCTCTGCTTTGCTGTGGTCAAGTCTCAGTAGAGAGAGCGCGGAGTAGCCCGCATCTCATCCCCAGTCTGAATAACACAGGACATTTACAGAACTACATTAATAATTTTCCGTCAGGCCCGCCAGCCGGCTCTTATGAAAGTATTCCTTTCAATCTATTTCATTTTTTTCATTTTCATTTGTCATTTCCTGTAGTGCACCTGAGACATCCACTCCCGCTCCCCTTACTCTTTCCTTCTCCTTTTCCATATCTTTTCTCTGTCTTTCCATGTTTTCATCATTTTTGTATCTCATGAATTTGGATAAGACGACAAACATAATGCCTTCATATAGTATTTTGACCCCTTCAATGTCTCCATAATATGTTGTAAATTGAATTTATAATTTATTTTGCATTGAAATGATGACACCTTGCTTCTTAGCTGTATACATGAAACACAAGAAATCGATAGGGCTTCAGTTAGGCGGTGAAAAAGACGCAATGGGTCCAAAATGTACGTAGTAGCATCCATGCCCCCCTGTCAATCGGAGCGATTGTTCCAAAACGTAGACTGTTATTGTGTATCTCTCTCACTAACCCTTTTGGTAGTTCATTTCATTCTGGAGTTGATATTCATTCAATAACCAAGGGGACATTGTTTCTGTCAGCCTCCGCCAAAATCCGTGCCAAAACTTATAATGTTTTTGTTTCTTTCTCATGCCAACACATTCAGTTGTGTATTTCATTCTAGAGTAGATGTTCATTCATTAAACAAGGGGCCAGCTCTCATGGAAATCTGTATTCCTTGGTATGTCCATTTGTCAGAATATAACAAAGCATACAGTTCTCCATTGGAATTGTACTCACAACCTCTGCGTTGCAAGTGACAGGCTCCACCAATTGTTTCAGAAAATTATAGAGAATAGATTTTTATTCAATAAACAAGGGGGAAAATAGACAGACAAGATTTATTGTGTCTCTCTCTCTCACCAGCACATTCAATAGGTTATTTCATTCTGGGGGAGATTTTCATTCAATAACCAAGGGCACTGTTTCTGTCAGCCTCTGACATATTCCGTACCCAAAAAATTCAGAATTGTATCCAAAATCTGAATTGAACCCAATTATTCAAAAAAATGTATATAGCCATGATGACTGTTTAAAAAATTAGCACACTGTCCCGTTGAATAAGAAACATTTTATTCAGTAAACAAGGGGACAGTGTCTCAGCCTCCGCCAAAATCCATGTCAATCGTGAGGGATTTTTTCAAAAATGCCAAAACTAATTCTGTTATTTTGTCTTTCTTTCTCATCAACAGATTTGATAGGTTTATTTCATTCTGGAGCATATTTCCATTCATTCAAGATGGACACAGTTTCTGTCAGCCTCGGCTGTAATTTGTGCCCCACTGTCAATCGAGAGGGATTGTTGCAAACAATTCTAAACGAATTAGAGCTTCAGTAAGCAAAGGCGCTCCATAAGCACAAAGAGTTCTATTGTGAAATGGAATACATTTGGAACCACCAAGACTCTTATTTAAGCTGGCCATCCAGCCTAACTAAGTGTGACCAACCAAGATAGGCCTCTGTCAGGGATTTCGCCAAGAACCCAATGGTCACTTTAACAGGGCTTCAGAGTTTCTCTGCAGAGATGGGAGAATCGGTCTGAAGGACTACCATTTCGGCAGTACTCCATCAATCAGACCTTTGTGGTAGAAGGCATATGACATGCTACCTAAAGGACTCTGAGAGCATCGGGAAAACAATTCTGTGGTGATAACAACAACAAAAAAAACATATACAGTGGACATAAATAGTCTACACACCACTGTTACAATACCAGGTTTTTCTGATGTAAAAGAATGAGACAAAGATAAATCATGTCAGAATATTTGCCACTTTTAATGTGACCTATAATGTGAACAATTCAATTAATAAACAAACTGAAATCTTCGAGGGGGAAAACCACTGCAAATTGAACGCTTCTGTTACTCACTCAAAACTTTATTTTTCGAAAGAAAAAGGTGCAGTGGACTTCCCAGAGCTGTATATATAGATAGATTAGGTGTGACTGCAAAGCATTACGTCTGGTGAAAGCAAGGTACTACTCAGTACCTGGCTAACACCAACTCTACGGTGAGGCATTATGGTGGTATCATTATGGTATAGGGATGCTTCTCAGTGGTTGGGACTAGGAGGGAAGGATGAACAGAGCAAAACAGAGAGAGGTCCTTGTGCAACGGTCTGTCTACTTCCCAAAGGCACTGTCCTGTATACAGACACGTGCCCAGAGATAAATACACAGTCCTTTTCACACCCCTGTACCATCTATTAAGTCTTTGAAAGTGGAAATGACATCTGACTGGAAATAGTTTTGCGAGCACTTCATCAGATTATGATCCACTGCATATTGGCCTATGCTGCACAGCCCCACCCACCGAAGAAGGCTGAGGAGAGCCAGGTGCCTATCATGTGCATGCATGACTGTGCAAATCTTTGCCAAAATAATGGAAGAACGGAAAGTGTCTAAATAGGTTTGACCCCCATGTGCCTTCAGGACACTTTTGATGTATCTTGGCATGGATTCAACAGGTGTCTGGAATTCATCCATGTCAAATTCTGTCATTTGCTGCTTTAGTGAGGCAATGTTTCAGGCGCTGCTTTTGATCTCGGTTGAGTGTTGAATTAGGTTGGGATCACAGCATGTTGTGACAAATCAGCAAGTTTAGCAGTTTTCGTCAAGGCAGCACCTGCAAAACGTGCCCCAACAATCACTCTTCTTTCAAAGTCATTGTGACAGTACAGTATGTATCTACATGTGTGTGAGTGTTTGTGCCTGCGTGTGTGTGTGCGTGCGCGTGTGTGTGTGCGCATGTGCCGCAAATGCTAAGAATGTCACTGCTGTATTAATTACCATTAACTTTCTTCTAATGTGTTACTCATTAGCCTTTGTCTACATTGTGATTAATACAGGGGCACTACCCACAAACGCAATCATCAAAAACTTTATAGAGGACAAATAGAAAGAAAAATTAAGGAAATCAAAAGAAATTCAACAGACGTTGCAGCAGTAAACTATTAATTACAGCACCCTGCAATTTCTGAAGTTATTACACAAGCTCAACTAATCAAGTCCTTTCAAAAAGCTTTTTGTTCATTCGTGCAATGATCTTTTTTATTATTATTTTTCGCGCTCAATTATGCCATCTCTGGCCCCTGTGGCACTGCCGGGGCCAATTACAGGGAGTTTAAGAAATGACACTTACACAGTTTCTGCGGCTTTCACTGTGCTGACAGATCTTCATTAAAACAATAATAATGCCGCTTTAATGAGTTGGTTCACTGGAATGCACACATATTCTGTTTATAACTGGGTGGTTTTCGGATAATGTTATTGTTTGCAAGTGTAATGTGTTGGTGGATGGAGGAATAAAGGAGTAAGGGATGGTGGTGGGGATTTGGTGGAGTAAAATCACTGCTCACTGAGCTGTGCATGATGACTTTAGGTGCATTTGTTGAACTGGAAATCTTTTTTTGGCCAGGGCAGTATTTACTGCCCATTTTACAAATTGAGAATTACATTTGTAACATTATACTGGGAAAAGTGGAGAGACTCTTTTTTTTTTTTTTATTCACTTAACACTTGACCCCTTGCCATTAATTTTCATTTCAGAGAGACCAGACATTTCCCGGGTGTCCCCATTTTAAACACGGTACATTCCTTTATACATGTTGGGTTGTGTGTCCAAATGAGGAAGAAGGAACAGAGGAACAGTGTTACAAGTGGGGTTCAGCGATCAATAGATAAAGTGAAAGATGGAAGAAGAGGAAGTGTTGAATGACTGGATAATGAGGTGTTTAGTTTAGGAAACAGTTATAGAAAGGATCCAGTACAGACTAGGGTCAGACTCTCCTATGGGGTTGGACGAAGATTGTTACCAAGTGGTTACGCTAATTATCCAGTACTAATGATTATTTATAAATAATAATGAGAAGAAAAATCACAATAAGACTAATGGAGTAATTTGGGGACACATTCTGAAGACCAGATACCATAAATAGTTCAGTGAAAGGGCTATCAGTTTAGCAAATCGTGGGTCAGGACCCTTTGATGGTAGTGATTCATTATAAGTTGCAAAAACAAAACTACTGTGGTCACAGGTAATCCATTGTAAATGCCTTTTTTTAAGAATATATTGTCATTACTTCCATATCACTATGTTTCTATTACCTAAGTGGTGAGGGAATCAAGGCATTATCCATTACAAATATACCTAGATCTGCAAAGCGATGACTCTTGCATTTCAAATAGAAAAAAAAAAAACTCTGAGAATACAAGCTGCACACTCGTTAGTTCACTCGTCAGACACAAACGAGTCGAGGGATCTCTCAACTCTTAGAGTGTGGGTGATGTTGTTGTGTGATCCACATCACAGCACTGTATCCACAAATAAGTAATTAGTGGAAGCTTTGAAAACCACAGCTCAGCCCTATGGGGTCATTATTTTGATGGTTAATGTTACTCGACAATACACTTTATGAAGATAGTTTGGCAGCCAAGCAACTATGATATGAAGTGAACAAAGTGAGAAAGCGCTGAGCTATGCTTTCTAGGGTTCTAATTGGAAGAGCCCAGGGTGACAAACTATTACAAGTGGCCTCAAACTATAGATAATCTGATTGGTCCCAAGACAATGTTTCAGAGAAAATCAATGGTTCAGTTGTTAATTATTGGATGTTTCAACCCTAACTATTTTTACTAGAGGATTCAAAAGGAGCCAAAACAAAATACACATTCCAAAGATAACAATATATTTTATTTAAAGCCATTCATAATTTCATGATAAAGCACAGGTACTAGTTAATTAAATTACTTTGACATTCTTGAATTAATCAACTTTGCTAATAGACTGACAATGACATGTTCTTGGTAGGCAGCAATTTCAACCACACCTTAGTTTCCGGCGCCAATTCCTAAGTCATGTACAGTAGGACCTCGATGGAGGGCAGGTGGTAGCAAATCACCCTTTCTAAGGGCCGTACTGTACAGCGTTTTCAGTCGACACCTGCAGCGAGGCAATGCTCAGCTCAACCAAGCGATGATGGAGGAGGTGAGGATGGGCTCATGGAAGCATGTGTAAAGCCAATCGACGACTGACTGTTTGATATATGATTCTTTTCAGCTACTGCTTTTCAGCTAAGTATTACATCCACAGGTGTAGCTTCTTGCTGGTTGCTGTTGAGGGAATGAGCCACAGTCGGCTCAGGGATTGGCACCAGCGCCCTCTGGGTACTTGCCTGACAGTCATGACAACCAGGTCATAGAATCTGCGGTATAAGAGTGTCTGGGCTTTTCATGTCCTCCCTGAGATGCGTACGCGCGCCAGATCATGACAGACTTCGCCAAGAAAGAGGTATTTTGTCGAAACATTCGATGTCGTCAGGACACACAGCTAAAGGAAAGGGCTGTCAAGCTGTTAAATGTCTACATTTCCTGAATGAGCTTTTTCGAGGCCTTGAAGGTCATCACCCCCCGCACCCGGGAAGCATTTGCAACAACAATGCTGAGCGGACGACACTGGCATACCAGAATGGACTGCTCAGTGCCAGCGGCGTCTCACGGCGGCGGCGTCACGGAGTGCTTTCCACTGCTGGTGCCGCTCCTGGGATCATCCTGCTCCGCTCCCTGTGTGCCGGACTCAGATTCCGTTCTCGCTGTGCGCCGGACTCAGATTGTGTTGCTGTGTGGTGTAAAGGAAGGGCTGAAGAGTAGTCTGCAATAAACCAACAGGCAGTCGGACCCTCTGCCGACTCAACAGGAGCTAAAGCTTACCGACTGGTTTGCTCCGACCGGTTCCGTCGTCATCACCGGAAACTTGTTGTGGCTAGAAGACAATTTCAGTTTCTTGTAAATTATCTTTTTATTTTATGTATGTATGTATGCATTTTGGATGTGTTTTTATTGTTGTGATGCTGGGCTCAACCGTAAAACAGACCTTGATTGACGTTGTTTTTCTCTGTATGAATGGATGGAAATAAATAAATAAATCTCAGTTCCAATTACTTCTGCATTATTTCAAGAACTATCATGCATGATAATGTTCAAATCTTTGGGAATAAAGTCAGAAAATAATTCTTTGTTTGTACCCTTGCCGTTTCACCCTTGTGTGAAATGTCTGTAACCAGTGATTCCCGTATTTATTGATCAGTCTTTTACATTGTTGTGAAAGAATTTGGGCCAGCTCTCTTCAATGCCAAACTGCTTTTAAACAGAACAATCTTCTTATTTTTTTCTTACACGAAATCCAGTTACCGCTACAACATGTATTTTAGGTTTATGTCTGGCCATGGACTTGACCTGGTCACATACATTGCTTTTCAACCATTCCAACTTGCTTGTGAGTTTTGGATAATTGTTGTTCTGCATGACCAAAGCATTCTTCAGATGTAACCTGCAGGCAGATCATCTGACATTTTCTTTTATATTTTTATTTTTATAGCAGAATTTATGGTTCCATCAGTGATAGCAAGTCTTCATAGCTATAATGCCATTAGGCATCCCCAAAACATCCCACTGCCACCATCATTATTAACCTCTGATATTTGTCAGTATTGTCAATACATGCAAAAACTATATTTTTTACTCATTTATAGACATCATGTTTTACCTGAAGTCTTGACAGGTTAGCTAAGTTGGCTAACATTGACTCATGCTAGCTAACGCCACATGTCACTAGTTAACACCATCCATCACTAGCTAACACCATACATTGCCAAAATGCATTGAATAGCAAGCCTACCTGTTTGTTGTTGAACAGCCTTTCCTTTTAGTTTCATTTTCAATTAATTAGTCAGATTGACATCTAGTGCCACATCAAATGGAATTTTTATTAAACACAGATAAGAACATTTTTGGATAAACTTTTTAAATAAACAAAATGGTCAATTTGTCACATGCCTAGTTTTCACTGCAGTGACTTATCCACTTCCCCATTATACTGTACACTGCTATAGAATTTCCACAAATGCTTTGCTGTGCCTTGGAGTGTCTTTTAACATATTTAAGACACTCCAAGGTATAAGATTTGATGTTGCAAAAACTTTTTTTATTCCATAATCATAAATACTGAGAAAGTTGCTAATAAAACATTTTATTACACACAATTGAGTCATTAAGAATAATTATGGTTGACATAACACATCGACAAAATAAAATACTCAAAGTCAGGGCTGTGCACAGACCATTCGACAGGCAAGTGCTGAAACTGAAAAAAATGGGTAAGACCAGGTTATTGTGAGTTTTTTATTTTTCAGTTTGTTTTTCGATTGAATTGTTCACGTTATAGGTCACATTAAAGGTGGAAAAAGTTCTGACATTATTTATTTTTGTCTCATTCTTTTACATCAGAACCTGGCATTTTAACAGGGATGTGTATACTTTCCACTGTTTAGTATTTGAAAATATAAAATATCTCTGATAATAGACTATACCTTCTAGTCTATAGAGAGAAAAAAACATCAAAGAGAGTGCTGAGAGCCAAAGAAACAAGTCAAACTAATTCAGTGAGGAATTTACTTAAGTCGCCTTTCCATTCATTAACACAAATAAAAACAAACAAATAAGCGAGGTATGACTGAGTCACCTAAATGGGTCAGTTCCTACACTAGTATGATGTATGACTGTTTTTATTGTAGTGGGAGCGGAGGAATACATCATTTCTCTCTGTAGGAGATTTTTTATGCTCTATATTGAAATATGGCATTCCCCATACAACCATGGCTAACATTATTTACATCAGCAAAGATTGTTTGTAACTTCCGTTAGCACCTCAGCTGGCCTCCCATCTCCACCCTTTCCCTCCCATTCTTTCTCCCCATCCTCATTTCATTTACCTCCCCACTGGTGATTTACCTTCCAGACTTCTATTTATCCAGCACTAACAAATTGGGTTAGCATGCTTCACCACTCCTCTATTCACCCTATTCTTTTCTTACCAGCCACCACTCCTCTCCCCCCTTTCTTCTTTGCCCCCGATCTTTCTCCTCTCTGGTGTCCCTCTTTTGCCATGGCAGTCGAGATGGGGAGATATGATGTGCTATGTGTAAGAAATGGTGTCTGCCGAAGCGTGTCTGACTGTGTGTTGGTTCCGCCACAGTGTGGTGATTTTTTTTTTCCTGGGCGTAATCAAATGACAGGTGGTTGGACCATAACAGGTGAGACATGGTGTGCACGTCTCTGTGTGTGCGTGCGTGCGTGCGCATACGTCTTTTTGAGGTTGCTTGTGTGATAACGGAAAATGGGATAAAAACTCAAGGAAAGGATATTCACACACACTCACACACATACATAGACACACAAAATCCATAGAGAAGAGGAGCTAGAAGGACAGGGAGAGCTTTGTACCGTACGTCTAACTGTCTAGCAAAACATGCTCTTGTGTGTGCTGATATTGTTTACTTCTGAATGCCGTATGTACATACTGAACCGTGTGCATTGAATGCATAACCTTGTGTGTGTGTTTTTTCTCTGTATGTGCACATGCACATGCGTGCGTGTATACGTGTACCTGGGTTTTTCCGCTTATTGGGGGGGGGGGGGGGGGGGGGGGGGGGCGTGGGTATGTCATTTAGCCCACGGGGACAAAGCAGAGTGGGAGTAAAAGGCCAAGCGGTGGCGTGTAAAACTGCTCTTCAGCGGGGTAAACCAAGACTTTAGCTCTGATAAACTGTCTCTAAGCAACACGAATGTCAAGAGCCACTCCAAGGCATGTGAACGCGTGTGGTTGTACCTTTGATCCATCGAGAGTGCGCGCTGTCTTTCCTTTAACACATTCTTTCTATACTGTCTCTTTCGCTCTCGTTTCCCTCACGTCTATATTCCTTGTCAAGTAAAGGTCCATTAGATATCAATTATTTCCGGGCTGTATCCGCCAATTGGCAAGACATAGATTGAAGAGAGCAAAAGCGGTTACTTGTACTTTTCTCTGGAATTACATTTTCTGTGTAACTACATATTTATTAAGGAGTGTGTGCTTTTTTTCAGATGCAGACAAATGGCCTTCTGGTGATCAATATTTATTTCCAGGCTAGGTAGTAAGCTTTAAGTGAAACATAATTAGTTTCCTTGGAAAGATAACTTCTGTGCAGTTCCCTTCCATGCATGGACCGCCTTCTCTATTTAATTGAGAACACACACAAGGCACACACCCAAAGTGTCTTTACAATAACATATATCCTAGGGCCTAGGATAACTAATCCAAATCAGAAAGGTGAAGTGTCCAAATAAAAAAAACATTTTTAAAACAAATTCTGTGTGACAACCTGCTTGCTCCCACAGAATGAAAAATGCCGACAACCCACAATGATCTCCGTCGGGGCCTGAATTTCCCGTGGGCATAATGCGGTAATGCAGCCCTCTCCTGTCAAGCTTCTAGACGGTAAGCCAATGCTAATTAGATTTTACAAACAGCATTAAAGGGATAGTACATTATATCATGATAGCTGTCCCCACACATTTCCAGTCATTGCATTAAAGCTAATTGGCAAGTGCACCAAATGAACACAGGGACTTAAAAATGGCATCCACAATAAACAAGCTTTGTTGCCTAAATAGCGAACTATTTAAGGAATAGGGTAAAGCCACCCTCGAGACTATAGGTAGAGGTGCCCCACGTCTGATCATACCGGGACACCGCTGCCTTCGTTGAGGCTCCATGGGCATTTTAAAAGAGATTATCCGATGCAGGTATGGGTGGGGGGCTGCCCCTGTCAGGTGCCTCTAGATGCGTCTGCCATGCACACTCCAGGTACCTCACTCACCATGGTCCGAAAGTACTACGGACGCAAACAGTAACCGTGTGTGTATATATATAAATATATATATATATATAAAAAAAAAAAAAAACATTTTAATTTGAAGTATCCATATAAGGTCTCACAATGGCAATGCAAAAACTAAACCATTAAGTCCAAGGACCTCTCCGAGATGAACATGTGGTCTAACATATTTTGACAAATCTTGGGGTTTATTAAAGTTACTGAGCTGGTCCCACTGGTGAACAAACCAATTCCAAGGCCTTGCTGTACTAGTCATCCAACAAGTAAAGAAGCTAATACTGGTATATTTATTTTTGCATATTTATTATTTAACAGAAACAATATGACGCGTGTCATTTCACCCAAAGTACATGTTCATTAACACCTTAAACAATAGATTTATCTTGTCTTGAAATAAAATGACATCTCTCAGAATATATATGATCTCTGCAAGAAACATACCAACTATTGGATATAATTCAATATTACTACATATGCATACTGGTATAGAGCGCGGTTTAGAATGCAGACATGTTCTCTTAAGTTTTTTATAAGTGATTTATAGCTAGAATACTCTTTAATCCCCTCCATTGTTAATGTATGATCATTGATAGCCTAAAGATTTGGTTTTTGACTTGAGCCATTGACTGAAAATTAATTGAAAGAGTCTAAGTTAAGTGTTATGCTAATTATGATTAATTGATGGATGAGAAAATTAGATAAAAAACGTTTTTTTTTCTCCTTTCACAAGTTTTCAGGGTTAAAGTTAATAACTGTGGAATTCATATTTAAAAATGGGATCCTTTTCCAATGTGTTCCTCCATGAAGAAGTAACAACTGGATTATGTGATTGTTATTATGTATTTAGTATTATACTAGGCCCCCCATTAGCCCTGTGTTGACAGCAGCTACCCTTCCCATGATCCAAACAGTATTGCAAGACTCATTACAAGCAAATTGTGTCAGAGAAAACAATAGAGATCAGATAAAAACATTTCAGCAGAATTAGATGATTGGATTCGGTTTGATGTATTAGTATTGTTCTATTGAGCAAATTGTGACAGGCATACTAATTACAGATAACATCCTTGTTAGGCCCTACTATTCAGCCACACAAACAACAAACACTGTAAACACTAACAGGTCCAACATTGCATTAATTTAATTGACCAAATGTTTTGGAACCATTGATTATTTTTAATCCAATACCTATTGCTCTGAGTAAAATACACACACACGCATCATTTATTCCTTAACAACTAACCCTAAACCTAACCTATTATCTTTCTAATATATACTTCTCCCTTACCAATTCTTCTCCCTTACCAATTTTGTGATGTCCAATTCCTTGCTTCTAAACAATACCTAAACTGGGTTTGGCAGGGTCGGAGATCGAAGCCTTTCCCTCGGTGCAGTTCTCACCAAACCTTTCTGCTTCTTATCACACTGCTCAACCGAAAAGTTTTAGGAGGTATCCATGGACTGGAGAATTATGAATCCTCTGGCCAACAACGAGGGAGGTTGCTGGTGCCCAACCTACCACAGGCAAGGTTGGTATGACTTGACCAGGATTGCTGTGACCTCAATGACACTTCTGTACTGTGGCAACCCTGTACCATACGCCCAAGTTCTAACCCTCACCTCAGTTGTACTTCTTACCCTAAACCTCAGATTGAAGCCCACCAAGATAATAAAAGAAGAACCATACAAAGTAAAAATCAATTAACCCTATTCCCTAGCATTAAGTGTAAACCTAAGCCTAGGTATACAATCCCTTACCCTAACTCTAACCTTAACTTTACCCTAATATCCTAACCTTTAAGCTTAAGCATAAAATAGCCCTAATGACTAAAAGCAACATCAATTGTCACTGTATGCCTGTTTGTAATTTTACCTTAAACATAAACCCTACGCTGAAAATTATTGTTTCCTTTGTGGGGACAAATTTGTCAGGTTTTATTGGTCCCCACATGTACACATAGACCTGGATAACACACACAAATACAAATATCTCCCACAGGTCATATTAGGGCATATCAGACACATCCTAGTGTTCTTTATACCCTGAACCAACCCAGCAGCCTGTCGAAACCTGAACACGGAATAGACATTTCCCGGTGGATCCAAACAATTCACAGTACTTTGCATAATAAGACACAGAAGGCAACAAAAAAATCTCTATTCACAAATGCCTTTGTGGTATATGTGTATTGTTTGCCGAATACAACAATCGGTAATAATCCTGAATTACTGTATCTGTTGTGTGCGCGTGAGGCTGCACTCTTATGGCATGCTCTTTTGTTGTGGATATTTTGGGCTGCCAAGCAGGTCTCAGGTGAGGGTAGTAAAGAGAGAGACAGAGAGCAGAGGAGGTAGGTTTCATCCAAAAGAGAAAAGTAAACTAGACAGCACGCCACATGCTGAAGGTAATAGGGGTCCAAAGGTGCCACAGGCTACACACACTCAAACACACACAAACACACACACACACACTCAAACACACACACAGGCAGAGGCTCTTGAGTCCTAACAGGGGAATCAATTCCGGCAGGATTCCCTTGAGGGGGTTTGATTTGTGAGCAGAAATGAAGAACAGAAGAGAAAACAGTATAGAGAATAGACTATAAATAATAGGAGGGTTTACTCATGACCCTAAATTATTAGCTTGATGTGATTTTGCATGTACACACACTTAAATAACAAACACGAACACAAATAGAAGTTCAACAAACACACACACTCACGCACACACACAGACACAGAAACACATATCTTTTCCACACACTCTTTCTCTCCCTGTTGATTTCCCGCTTTCTCAACAAAATTCCATAAACCTGATTTGACAGCCATGGAGAGGATCCTCCTTGCGATTGATTTACCCGTTTACTCACTTCTCTTTCCCTTCTCTTCCTCGCTCTCACTCACCTTTCGCATAGTCGATATATTTTCCCTGAGCAAACACATTTATTCACTTTGGTTTGTTAGGCTGTGGAGTGACGCAGGCATAACATATGGTCTAAACTCTACTGTCTATCTGTGAGCTAGCGTATTTGACTCCGACTATGGTACACACCATAGAGAGCCACAGTACCAATTGAAACCGGAAAGCACAGAACAACTTATAAGGTAAAGCAGAAAATAAGATGAAGGATGGAAAAGATAAATTAATGTCATGCCTCAACCCTCATCTCTCATCTTTTTTAAACTGGAACTGACAGTATTTTACTAACATAAAATCTTATTAAAATCAAATAATATACACACCTAGGAATACAAGGATGTATTATACACCAAGCACATATATCTATGGTTATTTTCAAGTTTTCAAATTTGATAGCAGTGTAGAGTAATAATGCTGCCATGGGTTTGAAGAAATATTACACACTACAATAAATTAAAACAAAAACGTGGCTGCTTTTTCCAGACTTGACTCAGTCCAGGCTGACTTTAGGCCTGTTATGCAAATAAGACATTTCTCTTACAGGACTTGTCATTCACAACTGAAACTGTTTAAAGACAGTAGAAACAGCATGACGTCCTTCAAAAGCATTACATTTAAGATAACAAAAAACACCAGCATTTCTTAGATTGTTAGGTAATGATAGCCAGAGCTAGATGAGCGCCAATCTAACAAGGAAGCATTAGATGAACCCTCTTAAAATGTAGCTTGTTGTAGTCATCAATTAGCACACAAAGTTCCCGCAGGTATTAATGATCACTTTCATTTCTATTTCCGATACATTCTGAATTTATTATGGTTTGAGTGAAGAAAAGAGCGCTCACAATGAAAAGCCAGCCCAGTGTTAGCACACAGTGCAGACCAGCCATGATGTTTTCACACCGCTAAATACGTCAAGCAAAAGATAAATGGAAGTGTTAAATATTTTATTTCCGTATCGAAGCGTTTTCAGTGTTGGGTTTTGACCTGTTATATAGATGATTCAAAAGAGGCAACACATAAATGTAACAGATGAGTTTAAAAAATAAAGATAGTATACAATTGAATTACAAGGTTTTAAGATAGCAGTCCTCTGCAGATTTGAGATTTGCAAGAGCAAAGATATATGCAGAGGGGCTGTGGAAAAAGCAGGAAGAGAGCGTTACAAAATCTCTCTGTTACAACCCAAACTATGGATTTGAGGGATGTTTTACAACCACTTAGCCCACTATGTTCCAATCTATGCCTTCCTGTCAAATGGCATATGATTTATATCAGTGCTTCCCAATCTAGGTCCTGGGGACTCAAAGGGGTGCACGTTTTATCAGGTTTGTAAGTGCTAGGGCAAAAACTAAAATGTGCACCCCTTTGAGGTTTCCTGGACCAGGATTGGGAAACAATATGTATATGATACAATGGAAATACATCAGAATGGATATACTACACGAATACTACTAGGATTCAAAATGTTTGAACAACAACCATTTTGGGGTTCTGAATTCAAGTAGAATGCAATGGGTTAGAAACATGCCTAACTGATACCTTAAAATGCACCTTTGCCTTTAGGGTTAGGTCTAAGGTGAATAGTATAGTAAATATTAGGGTTTGATTTAAAATTAGAATTTTACAAAATAGTGTTTATCCATTTGTGGCTTTAGAATACCGAAGAGGCTGATTGCTTTGGCGTTCTAAATGGTGGCAGATGGGCAGAGCACAGCAGGTTGAATAGCAGTGCTAGGCAATCTTCTTTAAACTTTTTTTTTAACCACCCAAACTTTATGTAATACCACAATCATGCGTTAACCATTAAAATTCCGCAAATGTTTGTTAGGTATAACTGAGACAACCTGAGAGAAATTCAACAATTTCAGACTCTATCTTTTACTCATTTGGTGTAAATATCAGTTACAGAAAATGCATTTTGGTTTCCCATTGTGAGAAATTCTGTAGTGTTATTTCTGTAGCTCAGTGAAGAGAGCTGCAGTAGCTGTAATGCTGTGCTGGGTTTATAAATGCTTATCATTGACAGAGCATTATACAGCTCAGAGTCTGCTGTCTCCATGTGGCAGTGTGAGTAACATTTTAATCCCCAAAACACTGGGACACCATTACACTCCCCACTCTTCTACTTTTGTTGACATTTTGGAACCATGCTATGCATGACAAATTGGATACTGCATTTGTGTGTGTGTGTGTGGGGGGGGGTGTCTGTGTGGGTGTGTGTGTGGTGTGTTTGTCTGTGTTTGTGTGGGTGTGTGTGGTGTGTGTGTTCACATCCTACAGTACTAACCTGGTGGGGACCAAAACTCCCCATAAGGATAGTAAACCAAGACAAAAGTAACCTTGTAGTTACATTTCACTGGCTTATTCTTTCGTGTGGGGGTTTAGTTTTTGGCAAGGTTGTAATTGGGATTAGAATAAGTGTAAGAATTTGCTCACGTTAATGTTAGAGTCAGGGTTAAAGGGGCACAGTGTAGAATTAATTGAAACTTTAACTTCAAACTTAAATGGCAGACGTCTGCTGGCCATTTGTGCTTATGTTTATGCTAATAGTACTGTAAAAAAATCACTTACATATTGCCCCTATAAGGTAGGAACTGTTTTTGGGTGGGGTTTTGTTGGATGATGAAGTAAGCAGTAGAAAGCCCAACATTAGTAGTATACACAGAGAATAGGGTCAGCCCAAATATCAACCCTTTAGTGACCTCCCATAGACTGAGATAGCAGGCTCCTCAATTTGACACAGGCAGAGGCTTGGCTAGGCAGTCCTGTGAGAAGCATAGTTTGCTGAGTCTATTAATTGGGATGAGCTTGTCGAAGTCAAAAGGCCGGAGAGAAATCTATACAAACAAGTACGTTTCAGACTTTCCGTGTTGCTATGGCACATCGATGGCCAGCTCAGAGGATTGACAGCACTGCAAAGAGAACACCGTGCAACTGGAATTGTCAGGGTAACCGTTTATTCAACAGACGTTTTACCTTGTGGGTTGCACCAGTGGCGTGGTGGATTCTTTACAACGTCCTCCAGTGGCAAGTGGTGGGAGTCCTGGAAGAGTAAGGGAGTGTAAGAGTATGACCCAGGATGAAAATGTTTTCAGGATCGTACCTGGATTGACTGTAGATAGTGGGCTACATTTGTGGTTCCTTTCTGTCGAAAGTCATAACATGAACCAGCTTTTGAGTGTTAAGTGATTAAAGTCCGCAGTTCTCTAGATTGGCCTGGAAGTGGCAAAATTCTTCAAAAGTGTAAGGATACCTAGGATTACCAACGGGTATTTGGCACAGTGCAAACTAATGTTTGTTTTAGTCTGCCTTTGATTTCCTGATTGCCTGAGTACCATATTTCCTTGTTTCCCTGAAGAGTTACTTGAAGAGACCATGTAGCTATGCACTCCTGTGCGCTTAATTGGTTTTGGTATGTGTGTCACGAAAACATTTGATGGGCACAGAAAGAAGCTATGTTGTGCACGATGCCACACATGGAATCACACATGTGGCTGGTTTAGTGTAGATGTTATTCACTAGCCAAGTCGTTGTTAAAGTGATATTTCTGAAGTGTTATTTCTAATGGACATAAACACTTGTCCATCACCTTGTTCTAAACCCGATACGGCCACTTCATATAAAACTGTCTCTTTGTGACAACACCTTTCTCCTTCCTATCCACTTGTATCACTGTTTCCTATACTCTCCCCCTTTGTATTATATCTGTTCCTCCCAAATGATATACTTGCATTTGTGTGTATATCCCTATGTCTGTTATCATGTTGGTCTGTGTGGTAGGAAATGTTTGTAGGCGTCCATGTGTGTCTGTATTTACCCGCTTTAGTGTGTTTGTCAGTACATGTGTCTTGAGCAAGCCGGGTAATTCATTTCAAAATTAGAACTGGGAGATGGTTGCCAGTTTTTCCGACTCCAAGGGACAGGACACCCATGACGGGAGACACAAATCCCAAACTCTGATTCAGACAGGATATTGTTTCATGGGCTGTTTGGTGAATAGATATTGTAGTGATGCCACAGGCAGAAGTGTTTTATTTTTTCATTTTAAGTAATATCCGTGTTCTGCTATTGTAAACACAAGGATGATCATTGAGAAAATGACAAGGCTGTGGCCCCTGTCATTTTTCTAAGTCTGTTCTCCCTCTTTGCTGTCACTCTTTGCTGTCACCCCCCCCCCCGTCTCTGTTACAGAAATATTCAATATTTTCAGCTTTTGCTGAAAAAGAGGATATGAAACCTCTATAGTTTTTCACCCACCATGTTCCATACGAGCCATCACTACAGAATATTCCAAAGCAGTTTGAAATTTCCCCTTGAGAGAGGTTGGCTTTGATGGCTTTGTCTTTTTCTGAAGAGGCTATTCATGCCCATTCTCTGCCCAATCTCTGGCCTGAATGCGAGTGTATCTTTCTCTCATCTTCAATCCAATTTCTACACATGCGTGTGCATATACAAACAAACATGTCACTCACATCTGCTCGATCAGCTTATTTCTCCAACCTGATTGAGGTGAACAAAAAAAAAAATAAGTATCTTTGATACAGTTGCAAATTTAACAAAAAAGCAATGTTCAACAAGTGAAGTAGGTCTTCACTTCAGTATTAATGAATACATTAACTTTTTGGATGAAAAGATCAACATCATTACAAAACAAATAAATGACTCCTCCTTAATTATGTATAGTCTTCAAAATTTCAGTTGCCCTGGGAAAACCCAAAACATCTCTGACCTGGTGTCAGTGGGTACACTTAATTTTTTTGACCCATATCGCTCAACACGTTCACTAAATTAGTAATGAGTTCTAATCCCACAAATTGTCAACTAGACCACAACCACTTAAGGAGCTACTTCCTGTGCTAGGCCAGCCAATGCTGAACATAATACATTGCTTACTTTCCTCCGGATGTGTACCAAACTCACAAAAAATTGTGGAAATAAAGCCTCTTCTGAATTATGACATATTAAACAATTATAAGCCAATGTCGAACCTCCCGTTCCTCTCAAAAATCTTAGATATGTGTGTTTCCCAACAACTGAAAGCCTTCCTGAAGACAAATAAAAGACAGGAAATAGTCCAGATTCAGACCCCATCATAGAACTGAGACTGCACTCATGAAGGTAACAAATTACCTTCTAATGGACTCAGACAAGGGTTATGCATCAGTTCTGTTGCCTCTTGATCTTAGTGCTGCCTTTGACACTACTGATCACTCCCTTCTCTTAAAGAGACTGGAAACCCATATTGGGCTACCCTCAACCCTGATCTCTCCTTTGATGAACATATAAAATACATCTCAAGAGCTGCTTTTTTCCATCTCCAGAACTTTTTATCAAAACCGGATGCTGAAAAACTAATCCATGCTTTTGTCGCTTCTAGATTAGATCTTTTCTCAGGTTACCCTGATACATCGATAAAAACTACAGCAAAGATGGCGCCAGTGAATCGTCTGCTCAGTATGGTGTTTTGCTTTGTTTTTATGTGTTTGTCGTTGTTATGTCTCTGCGTTATTCGTTTATGAACATCAAGCTCTTTTTAGCATCCGAGACACAGTTGAATGGCTGCTGCTAAAGCACGACCTGGGAAAGCAAATTACAGATCTCCCTCCCTTCTCATCTAAATGACCTGTAGACCTCCGTCGCCTACCCAGTGCATACTCTTGTAAAAAACGTTTTAAGAAACGCCTGAAGAGACGGGGAAAGCGGGGAGGTGTCCTGGTAAGACGAAAAGCTTACCCCACGCCCTCAAATGCGACTGATCCTGGCGGTGGATGATACGGTATTCCTGCAGTCAGGTGTCTACCGGATCCAACCTGTCATTCCGTGTCTACCGGCCGAGGCTCCCCCAATCCGGCGAACACGGGCCAGCAGAGGCGGCGTGGATCACGGCAACCTTCGTCCTCGGAACCATGCCCCTTCACTGATCAGTGGGGAGTGTGTGCTGCGCATGGCTCTGATTAATGTTAGATCGCTAGCAAATTAGACGTTCCTACTCAATGACTTTTTTTTACTACTCGTGAGTTGGACTAATTGTTTTTGACGGAGTTTACTCCTCTCTCATAACTTCTTCCTCCAGAGTGTAATTTCCTCATATCCCCAAGGACTACTGGCAAGTGTGGAGGGCCAGCATCTGTATTAAATTCCACTTTCAAACTCCTTCTGACAGTTTAGTTAGTTTTGAACTGCAACTGTTCGAGTACAACCATCCTTTTCCCGTACTGTGCGATTCATGTTGGATTACGATAGTTTTTTTTAATTGTTGGTGATTTTAATATACATGTTTGCTGTGAAAATAGGCCTTTTGTCAAGGATTTTATGAGTCTTATAGACTCCTTCAATCTCGATCAGTCAGTGACTAGTCCGATACATGAAAAAGGCCACACTCTGGACCTTGTGCTGTCTTACAGTTTGTGTCCACGTCACTGAAATTTGTGATATTTGTATATCAGATCACCTGCCGGTTTTGTTTACTGTCACAGTCCCCTGCTCTAAGGGTGGAAATTGTGTTCCCCTAGATACCATTCCGTCTTGTCTTTTAAAATATGTTTTTGATACGGTTGGGCCCAGTATTCTTATTCTGATGAATACTTGCCTTATTTCCAGGTGTGTTTCAGCCACTTTTAAACATGGTGTAGTATAGACTTTTATTACGTCATAGTACTGAAACGGCACTCAAGAGTTTTTTACGTTTTTAAGAATCTTCTTGAAACTGTTGACTCAGGGAGCCCTGCCATTCTGGTGCTTCTGGACATGTCTGCAGCCTTTGACACGGTAGATCATTGGATTCTCTTGAAATGCCTTGAACAGTCCATTGGCATCAAAGGAACTGTCCTGAAATGGTTCGATTCATACCTGACAGATACGAGTTTTTCGGTCCACCTAGGCAAATTTTCATCAACCATGGGACCTCTCACTTGTGGGTTCCCCCAACCTTTTCTCACTATATTTGATGCCCTTTCGGTCCATTTTTAAGAAACAAAATATCTCCATTCATTGCTTTGCCGATGATGTACAAATGTATATGCTGATAAAAACAGCATCTAAAGACTCTGTACAGCATGTTTTAGACTGCCTAAAGGACATCAAAATCTGGTTGGCGCTAAACTTTCTTACTTTTAATGAAAATAAAACAGAGATTCTTATGTGTGGACAAGGTAACTTGCTGCATGATCCTTTTGGTACCCTAGGCTCTCTAGCCTAGTCTCTTATAGTAGACCGTTTGTTAAGTGTTATCTCAGTGTTATCTTTGATAGCTCCTTCAAATAATAAGCAAATTAGTCTAGTGATGAAATCTAGCTTCTTTCAGCTAAAACTTTTGTCAAAGGTTAAGATCTATCTTTCTCAGAGGGATTTTGAGATAGTTATCCATGCATTTATTACATCTCAGCTGGAGTACTGTAATTCCTTGTACTTGGGAGTAGATCAGAAAACCCTAGGCTCCAGCTAGTACAAAATGCTGCCACTCGACTTTTAACCGGGAGCACATAACACCAATTTTGGCCTCCCTCCATTGGCTTCTTGCTCATTTTAGGATTGACTCTAACATTTTCATGCTTGTCTATAAGGTTTTAAATGGATTGGCACCTTTATATCTGTCAGAACTTTTACATTGTCACTCTTCAGCCCGAGCACTGAGGTCAGCTAACCAGTTACTTCTAGTTGTGCCAAAAGCCAGGCTAAAAACTAAAGGGGATCAAGCATTTGCGGTGGGTGGTCCCATCCTCTGGAATAGCCTACTACTGCATATTCCAAATGCCCAGACTATATACAGTGGGGAGAAGTATTTGATACACTGCAGATTTTGCAGGTTTTCCTACTTACAAAGCATGTAAAGATCTGTATTTTTATCATAGGTACACTTCAACTGTGAGAGAAAAAATCCAGAAAATCACACTGTATGATTTTTAAATAATGAATTAGCATTTTATTGCATGACATAAGTATTTGATCACCTACCAACCAGTAAGAATTCCGGCTCTCACAGACCTGTTAGTTTTTCTTTAAGAAGCCCTCCTGTTCTCCACTCATTACCTGTATTAATTGCACCTGTTTGAACTTGTTACCTGTATAAAAGACATTCAATCAAACAGACTCCAACATCTCCACAATGGCCAAGACCAGAGAGCTGTGTAAGGACATCAGGGACTAAATTGTAGACCTGCACAAGGCTGGGATGGGCTACAGGACAATAGGCAAGCAGCTTGGTGAGAAGGCAACAACTGTTGGCGCAATTATTAGAAAATGGAAGAAGTTCAAGATGACGGTCAATCTCCCTCGGTCTGGGGCTCCAAGCAAGATCTCACCTCGTGGGGCATCAATAATCATGAGGAAGGTGAGGGATCAGCCCAGAACTACACGGCAGGACCTGGTCAATGACTTGAAGAGAGCTGGGACCACAATCTCAAAGAAAACCGTTAGAAACACACTACGCCATCATGGATTAAAATCCTGCAGCCAGTGCATGTCCAGGCCCGTCTGAAGTTTGCCAATGACCATCTGGATGATCCAGAGGAGGATTGGGAGAAGGTCATGTGGTCTGATATGACAAAAATAGAGCTTTTTGGTCTAAACTCCACTCGCCGTGTTTGGAGGAAGAAGGATGAGTACAACCCTAAAAACACCATCCCAACCGTGAAACATGGAGGTGGAAACATCATTCTTTTGGGATGCTTTTCTGCAAAGGGGACAGGACGACTGCACCGTATTGAGGGGAGGATGGATGGGGACATGAATTGCAAGATCTTGGCCAACAACCTCCTTCCCTCAGTAAGAGCATTGAAGATGGGTCATGACTGGGTCTTCCAGCATGACAACAACCAAAAACACACAGCCAGGGCAACTAAGGAGTGGCTCCGTAAGAAGCATCTCAAGGTCCTGGAGTGGCCTAGCCAGTTTCCTGACCTGAACCCAATAGAACATCTTTGGAGGGAGCTGAAAGTCCGTATTGCCCAGCGACAGCCCCGAAACCTGAAGGATCTGGAGAAGGTCTGTATGGAGGAGTGGGCCAAAATCCCTGCAAACCTGGTCAAGAACTACAGGAAACGTATGATCTCTATAATTGCAAACAAAGGTTTCTGTACCAAATATTAAGTTCTGCTTTTCTGATGTATCAAATACTTATGTCATGCCATAAAATGCTAATTAATTACTTAAAATGTATACAATGTGATTTTCTGGATTTTGTTTTAGATTCCGTCTCTCACAGTTGAAGAGTACCTATGATAAAAACAAACTTCTACCTGTTTTGTAAGTGAGAAAACCTGCAAAATCGGCAGTGTATCATACTTGTTCTCCCCACTGTAGACTTTTAAGTCATTGTTAAAGACACACCTTTTTTACTCTGGCTTTTAATCCTAACTGAGTTGGCATCAAATGTATGTGCTGTTATTTTGTCTGTTTCTTGTTACATGTACCTACGTAAAAAATGTTTACCTGTACATTTAATATATTTTGATATTACCCTGTAGAGCACTTTGGTCAACGACAGTTGTTTTAATTGTGCTTTATATATAAAGTTGACATTGACAGAAAAACTTCAATTAGTGCTGAACACGGCTGCTAGAATCCTAACTAGAACTAAATTTTCTGTACATATTTCTCCAGTACTAGTCTCTTTACACTGGTTGCCTGTTAATGCTAAAGCTGATTTTAAGTTTTTATTGTTAACCTATTAATCAGTACATTAACTTTCTCCTACTTACCTCACTGAAATGATCCAGCCATACATACCTACATGTAACCTAAGATCACAAGATGCAGACTTTCTAATTTCACCTAGAATTTCTAAACAAACAGCTGGAGGCAGGGCTTTCTCTCATAGAGCTCCACTACTGTGGAATGATCTGCTAATTAAAGTAAGAAATGCAGACTCCGTGTCAACTTTCAAGTGTCTACTAAAGACTAATCTCTTCAGCATATTATATGATTAAGTGCAGTCTTGCCCAGGGGTGTGAAGGTGAACAGGAAGGCTTCACACCCTTGCTGTCTTGCCAGGTGGGCCCTCATCGCCATTGGGATGCCCTCCTCCAAGTCAATTTGGGGGTGGAGTCACTGGCTTGTTGTTGTCTCTCCATTGTGCAATTGGGGTGAACTCTGCTGGCAGAGTTATACTCAGCCCTTTATTTCAGGGTGGTTACGGTTGGTTGGTGTCCCTTTGGTTGATGCTTGGCAATGTGGGTGGATTGATTTCCTGTCTGTTGGGCCCTGTCTTGGGCCTCCCCCGGAGAGGGCCACAATTTCACTGGACACCCCTGTCTCAGCCCCAAAGTTTTACACTGCTATATTAATGTGCCGGGGGGAGTAGGTTCAGTTATCCTTCTCCACTGTAAATCCCTGTGAAGGAATGCACTTTCTACATTTTCTAGTCTCTTGCTCCGTTCAAATTTAGGAGGACATTAGGTCTTGGCCCACACCTCCCGAGTACCAGACTGTAAAGATGTTGCTGCCACTGTCCAAAGTCCACCTGGCTGTGTTGCAGATCAAGACGATACCTGATGATTCCAGCTGCCAGTCTGATAACTAGCCCCCCTGTCCTTGTCCATCTGGTCATGCTTCTGACCAGGATTAGGTTTTATAGACTCTGGACACAACCCAAATGGATTTACTAATTATAACAACTTGTAGACCTAAAATGTTCACCCGGCACAGCCAGAAGATGACTGGTCACCCCCCAGAGCCTGGTTCTTCTCTAGGTTTCTTCCTAAATTTTGGCCCCTCTCTTAGGGAGTTTTTCCTAGCCACTGTGCTTCAACATTGTTGTTGTCTGCTCCTTGGGGTTTCAGGCTGAGTGTTTTGTAAAAGCACTTTGTGACAACTGCTGATGTAAAAAGAGCTTTATAAATAAATTTGATTGATTTATTGATTGATCACACATGACAGAAAGTGTGCTGATGGTCACTTATTCTCTCTGTCTGGCAAAAGCAATCCGGAATTTAACTGTATGAAGGCATCTTCCTTCCAGTGCAGCTCGATTATGACATTGGAGAGATTAAGTAAAAAAGGATGCACGTTTACTGATCCGGAGGCATCTTTTTCTTCTCACATATGTTGTTTTTTGTTGTTTAATGCAGACAGAAGCTATGGACAAACGTCCTTGTGAGGTTCTGTAAACAGTGAGCAGCGAAAATAAATTCAAGCAAGAAAGACCACTCCAACACTAAAAGGGGAGGTTTAACCTCCTGAGACCCTGTGTCTGCATATGAGGACCGTTGTCTGCGCCACACTTATAAACAAGTTGAGTTTGATTCAATAGGTAACTCAATTGTTATTTGAAATCATGTTGGTGACAAAAATTACTAGTGAGCTAATGCTAGATAGCTAGCTAAACTTGTATAGTTAGATAACGTGGGATACCTATTTACCTTCATATTGCTACTTAGTGATTGGTAGCTAAAGTACGAGCAAAATCTGCAATTTATTATGCTAGTACGAGAAAATCTGCAATTTATTATGCTAGTGTAACCGAGCCCAATAAAGGGCTTAGCAAAAATCTTGCAATTTAACACTTTCGACAACGCCACTTTGGGACTTTCACCCTAAGAGTTAAAAATGTAATTTGTTATCAATTGGTACCAATTCTGGGGACTCCCACTACACAGACAAACCCACATAAATGATCAGAGACAAGGTTGGTTTGAGCTATTCAAAATGATTTATTGTACTCCCAGAGACAATATTCATTTGACCATAACGGTAAAAATAAGTTTAAAGCAGAACCAATGTAATAAAAGACAAAGCAACCAACAATACAAAACACAGTAGGAGAGGAGAATTTCTATTGTAAAGACTATTAAAGTGGAAACTATTTAAGTGGGTGCAATGATCTTAATGGGTGAATGGTAAAACAAAATGTACACAACATGCAAATATCAACAGAAAACCAAATAACACACTAAAACCATGCAAGGTTACTAATAATATGAGCCAGTTATACGTCAACACCTCTACAAATAATTCAAGCAGCCACTAAGTTTCTAAAAACTAGACCAGATTAAATGTCACTACCCCTAATGCACCATATCCAAAAGAAATGACCTCTCCTCAATACAAACATGAAACAAAATCTTCACAATACACAAACAGGCAAAGGTTCCAGTACCGATTAATTAAAATTACTAAAACAAGTAAGCTAAGTGAGTAAGTGTAAAACTCAAATTAGGCAAAACAGCAGCGGCGCTGTGCACTTGGCTGTCTCCTCCAGCGAACCCACAAATCACACAGAGCGTCAATCTCGAACCAAAGAACAGAACAGCACACCAGGCACACCAGGCAGCTACAACAGCAGGTCAAGTCGGAGATTACCGGACGGCATTCATTTCCGTGTACCTCGCATGACGTCTCACGTGACAGTATACTTAACCTACCGGTTACACTAGCTTGTTACATTACAAAATATACTAGCAAATTCATTATTTCTTATTGGTTTAGCTAGTCAAAAGGGGCTAGATGCTGAGAGCTGTTTTCTGAGAAAAACTTAAACCTACCCCACAGTAAATATGTCCAAAGAACATTAACAAAACACAGGGTTTTCATCAAATATGGATGTTATGGTGGATATTTATAAGAACTTCTCATTGAGACGGGGCAACACTGGTCTCATTACAGCCCCTGCCCTGTGTAGGGATCATCCCGGAAAACAAGACGTCTTACCTGTAACTAGTGTCTGCTGGGGGGAACCTGGGTGGGAAAATTCAGCAGACCAGCGGCCCCACTCAGATTAGAAAAGAACTGGGAAGTATCAGATTCCTTTGCCATGTCTGGTGTGCATGCTCCAAATCATTCTGATCCCACCTGAGTTCTAGTTCCGAAAATAACGGTTATCATGATAATCAGCTATTGAATACTGGATAGTGCTGTCATTCCTTTCGGTTTTTCGGCAAATAAACAAAATATCAAAATAGAGCTATGGGCGGTTTATTTATTGTAATTCATCTGGAGAGAAACCGCTGTTGTTTCAGCGATAGTAAAGCAGCGTTGCCGTGGCAATTAGGGATGGATCTGGGTGGTTTACTTTATTTGTTCAACAAATTGTTAATGAGCTTGCAGGCAGGCAGACATGATTATTCAACAGCAAGAGAATAAGCCTCTAATTTGGGCTGCAGATACAGAAATCAATGAGGGAGAGAGAGAAAAGACGAAGAGAGTAGAGAATATGACTCAAAATTGTTTGGAAGGGAATGAATGAAAGATGATGGAAAGGAGATGGAGGGTTTAGGCCAAGTTCTCACAAAAAGGTGCAAAAAAATTTAACGGGAAATAACAGAGGGCTGGGAATTGTATAACCATACTTTACATACTTGGGAAAATATATACTGTCCCAACGTTATACAGTAAGATGTTATACAGCATGTCTGTGGAATTGCCTCACACAGGCAAATGCAAAAGAAATTGGCCTTTGGATTTGTGCAGTCTGCTTTCTCTAGAAACCATGAATACATAATAAATTCACCTGCGCAGCTGATCTCAGTTGCAAACAGTTTTGCCACCTGATTGCCCTTTTCTAAGGCTGATGTTGGGGTTATTGTAGTTGTCATTGCAAAATGATTTTACATAATTGAATCTACTGGTCAGTACTATGGAATCCCAGGAAAGATAAATGTCAGTAAAAGGTTATTTGATGAGTAAATTATTTAAAAGGATAGTGAAATGAAAAAAGTTAAAAACTGTTTAATAATCTCATTTACTCACCCTTTATATTTTTCAACACCACATTTTTACAATATTCTCAGGCCTACAACAGTTGAATAAATTATCTATTTCCCATTTTTCTGATGTAAGATATTCCATTTTCCTCATGTCATATTACAGTACAAGTTGTTGAAAGGAACAACTTGTAGTATACAAATAAAAAAGAGAATCAAATTTTGACCCGAAAAATACATAAATAAAACTAAACTGCACAAAGCCTAGATGGCTCCTCATCCCGCTCAATGCCCCGGGGTGCTCCGAAATCTTTCAGAAATTCGCCCCTGAATTCGCATTGAAATACAGTATATTAGTCTGACACCCTAAATAAATGTGTTGCACAATAAAATACATGTTTAGAATTCATAAAATGGAAACTGTGTGATAAAATTTGAGAACACTAAATCCGATTTCTTGTGTTGGGATATATCGGGTCACATGCCAATACATTGACCGTCCCTCAGCTTCAGTAGAATTCCCTCGAACATTCTGGAGATGTTTCTCTATGTTTTTTCTTTTTCAGCAGAATTTGATGTGCACGCGTGTGTGTATGTGTGTTTGTGTGTGTGTGTGTGTGCGTGAGTGTGTGGTGTTACTAAGCAGTGTGTCGAGCTAAAAGGTCAGGCTGTAATCATAGGTATGTGCACCAGTCTGCCCCGGCTTGGTCCGGCCCCCCGTCCATGAGACAAAGCTGCACATCACCAGGAACAAAATGTCAGCCAGATTTGGAGTGCTGATTGCACATTATATGACCAGATTCAACCCCGAACAAGATTAGACAAATCCCACAGACAAGGTCAAACACATCAAACAGACTGGAGAAGTTTTTGGGGAGGATTGTTTGACCTGACATTCAGATGTGTGTGCGCAGATTTGTTGCAGACACATATATCTATATAATTCACTGCTTTTTATAGGGGAAGTTGACTGCTATGGGTGAGAAATCTTATTTACTAAACCAAGCACTGAAGTACATCCAAATGTGTAAGATTTGTACTGTAACACTGGCATAAATAAAAGCCTAAATGACAAGAAGTTATCTGCAGTTAATGTGGCACTTTTTTTGCCTGAGATATTCCCAATATAATCTGCATCGCCGGTACGTCTATCAGTTTGAATAGACTTGTATTCTCCTCATAATCACTATATACACTTGCAGCACAATCCCCCCACCTAAACCACCCTAGACGAGCTAACGCTATTCCGATCTCATTAAGGTGTCAAGTCATGTTATTGTTTAAAATGCAGTCTTGTTAACGTCAGACGCAGGATCTTCCACACTGCACCTTTAAGGTTTGGAAAAGGGTTAGGTATCAATTCCGAGACGGTAATTGGTTATGTTTGGGCAAATAAATTAAATGTGGTAGCGCATTCAAATTTGCAGACACTGCTTGGACAACCATGAAGCCAAAGTCTGCAGCTAAACCATCCCCCCACCGTTCCCACCCACAGTACTTCGGCCCAGCTAACACTGTCCAACTGTGGGTCTCCCTAGCATCACATTTGTTGTAATCTTGGCAAAGGCAGCACCAAAAGGCCTTCACCACAGTGGGTGAGATGCTACTTTGCTCTGACCGCCAAAAAACCTTAGAACTAGCCGCAATATGTAGACAACAGATACTGAAGATCAGTCTTTAGCTTATTTGACAAAGGATGCAACAACAATAGGCAACAGGAGGAACACATAATGCCTGGTGATAGTAAAAACAGAAATACAAGTGCAATGTGTGAACATGGCACTAACATTGTTTTGCAGTGATATGGTGTGGGTCCTACCTCTTTGCTGAAGTAAGCAGGAGAAGTAGCCGAAGCACTCTAGAAGGTGCTGAAACCCTTATTACAGGAGCGTGTCTGCGGCCATACACACACATCGCTTGTGTAATCTCTTAGGACCTATTATACTGACGCTAAGAGCTGCTTGAATGCAGTGTGTTTATTGCATACCTGTCTGATTTCTTTTGAGTTTTCATGAAGCGTTGGTGAATGTTTTATTCTGTTTGAGGTGTTTGTCCACACATCAGACACCCTGCGTAGAGTCCTTTGTCAAGCAGCGTTGACGTACAGTTCGTGTTATATCAACACCTGTCTCTCCATCAACACTGTAGTCTACGCTGCCAAAGTGACCAGATTTCAACTGGAGGAGTCTAGAATGTTGGTTTATCAATACCACCATTTACCATTGTAAAACTAGCTGTTCCCTCTCAAGTTCAGGTCACAAAACAACAGCTGGAAAAGCGTTAACCATTATTAGAGCTTCGATTACGACTTGCACAAAAGCTGTCATTTAAACAGAATAGTGCATTATTTTGTATATGAAGAATACATTTTTTTTTTCTTCAGATCAATCAGATTCATTCAAGAATCATACAGTACAGCAGAGCGAGATATTTCTTTGAAAACTGTTTTAAAATATAATCCCTTGGGTTTTCACCATTCTTGTGAACTGTGAAAAAGCCCCCATACCGTTGCAGCCCTGCCTGGCAAAATATGAAAAACATCAACGAACAAAAGACCTATACTCTGTAAGTAAAAAGTGTAACTGCCTGATAAAAAATACATGAAAGAATAAATGAAAGGAGTCTTTCCTCTTAAAAAAATTACAACAATGTTGTAAGTCTGTGGGTTTTTGTCAATATGCATTTGTCTTATCTTTTTCTGGGTATTTTTTGTGTCAGTGGGTTTTGATTATGTTTGTGTGTTTTTTTTTTATGTGACTCAAATGCTCTCTAGGCCTTTTCAGACTGCAATGTTCTTAGTCCTGGGCTATTTTCGCATTAGCTTAGCATGTGTTCACACCAGAGTTAGTTAACCCTGGGCTAAAGTTTAACCCCTAGGCTAAGGATTCACACTTGTATTCCTAAGCCCTGCGCTAACAGACAAATGACACAATACCATTTTACATTCTATGATAAGCTACAAAGGATATGTCCTCTCTGGCATGCAATTAATGTTATCGTACATCAGTGACACACGATCAGTGTTACACTACCATGATTCAATTAACGATTTCATGATATCGGTTGATGAAGATGCCCACCCTGTCAGTATTTGCTTTGACAACTAAGTTAAAACTTTGCAAAGAAAGAGAAAACAACGTTAATCAACCATCATTCTTTCGACATATTTGCTAGATTTACGCCCCAAACAAGATGCAATAACTACTCTGCTAAGATTTAGCAGGTATAAAATATAAACTACCTACGTTTGCAGAGTGAAAGTACCGAAACAAAATGCATTGTAGCTGTTGGTAACGCCGCGCGTCAAGGGCGTATGTATATTAAGTGAAAGGGCAGGTTTTGTGATTGGACAATAAACATTCTATGGTTCTGTTCTGGACCCTGTTTTACAATGATTATTTTGTCACCGTATTTCTGGGGCTATCCCTGATAAGTCGGTGCTAACCCTGCTATAGAGCAGGGCCATATAGCCTGAGGCTAAGGGCGGTGATAGCCCACTTCAGAATATGCTAGTGTGAACACAGGCGCCGATACCGTGGGTGCTCCGGGGCTCGAGCACCCACGGAAAATAGCGAGCACCCACGAAAATACCGAGCACGAGCACCCACGTAAACTTGCCGTTGGTGATATGTAAAGCGTCTGTCACACTGTGATTGGTTATGTCGATGTTAGTGACAGCGACATAACCAGTCGCCTGCTCCGGGTGCTCCCTATCCACCAATCACAGCGTTTCTCAGATGAAAAAATGCCACTATCAAAAACTCGTAGCAGAAATTAGGGAGAAACTCCCAGAAACTATATGTGTCGTTTTTTTTAATCGCTATTTAGATAATAGCGCAAAACATTAATTTCCCACGAACTGATCGCGGTTAGGCCTACGTGTCAATTAAACTTTTCATCTCCAATCCTGTATTTCTGATAAGTGGTACATTTTGAAAGATCTACTTTACGGCTTTATTAATAAGTAAATGAATAGGTGTGCGTAGTGCGTTTATATATGTATATATAGGTGTATATAGGTGTGTATATATAGGTATATATAGGTGTGTGTGTATATATATATATATATATATATATATATATATATATATATATATATATATATATATATATAAATAAATGGCGTGCGCCTATGAGCACCCACGGAGGAAAACATAAATCGGCGCCTATGAGTGTGAACACTTGCATAGCCCAGGGTTTAGGAGGCCCTTATGGCCCAGGGTTTAGGAGGCCCTTATGGCCCAGGGTTTAGGAGGCCCTTATGGCCCAAGGTTTAGGAGGCCCTTATGGCCCAGGGTTTAGGAGGCCCTTATGGCCCAGGGTTTAGGAGGCCCTTATAGCCCAGGGTTTAGGAGGCCCTTATGGCCCAGGGTTTAGGAGGCCCTTAAAGCCCAGGGTTTAGGAGGCCCTTATAGCCGAAGGTTTAGGAGGCCCTTATAGCCCAGGGTTTAGGAGGCCCTTAGCCCTAACCTAAGGTGCAGTGTGAACACTCCTTCTGAGTGTTAAAGCCACTGAGCTGATAATAGTGTCATTCAGCTCAATACCATTGATATGTGATCAAAGGTCACATGGTTGATGAATGAAGATGGACGAAGCAACCTGTTTACTATTGAAAATAAATATCCAAGGTTGTCTTTTGATGTGTGTCCCCATGCAAGCGGGGTAACAGTGGGCTGTGGTCAACTTATTGTCCCCTTAACTGCATGACGGTTATGGCTCACAAGCATTGGACTGTCCTGTCGGTCTAATACATCATTCATATCTGGGCTGAACCCGAGGCCCGCCAAATCACTATCTACATAACCAAGCGTGTGTGCAGCTGCTTCAAGTGTCTACGGCAAACTGGGTCTCCCTGTAAATACATAGAAGACCAAAGTAGTATGCCAGTGGGCATCTATACTATTCCACCTCATCCATCATCTCCCTGACAAGTCTTTTACAATCATGGTATCCTTCGAACACAAGGGCAGCTCCCTTTCTGACAACCGTGGAATTGAAAAAGAAAAGAAAAAAAATTTCTGAGGTTCTTCACGAACAAAGACCCCACGAAGAGATTGACGCTATCAATGTTTGTTTGTGTCTGTTTAGGAAATGATCTCACATTTCAGACACACATTCACACTACACAAGGCATGCAACCAGATGTCATACTCCCCAAGTCCAGAAGAAAAGCTGGGAGGTGTACAGTAATAGAGCCATGACCAAATGGAACTCTCTGTGACCCTGGGAAAATAAAGCTAGCAGTAATAACAGATATGAAAACCCTGCAACCAGGCAGAGACTCTGAAGAGACACATATACATTTCTATTCGTTATGATTGATTTATATATTATGGTATTTCATATGACAGTTATTTTTTTAAATGCATTATGCTTTGTCGTGTGAACATTTCATTTTGGACCCCAGGGACACACGATAGAAGATAACAGGGATCAAAATAAAACACTATATGCAATTTTCACCGCAAGAAGACAGCAAGTTACTCAGCTCTCCGGCTGTGAGACGTGGCCCCTGTATGGTCTCGCCCCCCACGCTGATATACTAATCCACCACGCAGCGCCACCGGGAGGCAGAAGGAGCACCTTACGGACAAGGCCCTCTCGTGTCCGGCTGCACCTGGGTTGCCGCACTACAGGGGCCAGAGAAGACATGGCAAAGACCAAATGGGGACTGTTATGAAGGAGCCTGGCCGTGACCCTGCCAAGAAGGACGCCGCCGAACCGAACACTATGTCCAGTCCCTGGTGATTCACATAAAAGATGGCCCTGGAGACATGAAGCCATGAAAGCACCGGCTGCATCTGTCATTGATCGCCCACTCCTTGTCTGCAAGAACTTATGTGGGTCCAGGATTGGACTTTACTGGACCACCAAGACTTACAAGTGGAAGGTCATCAATGGACTTTATGAGCTACTATGAGCGAGTTTTGTGTGGGTGCGTGTGTGTGTGTGTGTGTGTGCATGCATGTTTGTGAATGGGGCAGAATGCTGTGTGCTTTGCTAATGCCTTTGTACAGTGCCACTAGTGAGTGCCTGGGTTCTGTATCCATCTATCACATAAACAATGCATCTCTGTCATGTCATTCATCTCGCATTGCATGCTTGACTGAAGTCCTCTCACAATCCTGGCAAACGGCGCTCTTGACAAAACAATGGAGGAAATGTTTACCCGTGCATATGATGGGGTATCTATCACCGTCCAAACCACATTGCATCACCGCCGATGAGAGAGGGGAGTACAGAAAATGAACAACGTGTCAAATGATCTAGTGGATATATGAAGTGTGGGTTCTGCCGCTGCAAGATGCTGCTGTCATTGACCCCCCCCCCCCACCCACCCCCCATGTTGCCCCAACCCAGGAGTAAGAGAGAAGAACATGAGGTGAAATCTAAGATCTACATTGGCGTGGGCAGGCGAACAGCAAATGGGGGTGAGTTGGGGGTGAGGGAGGGGGGAGGGAGAAAGGGGTGTTAGAGATGGGGATAGGCGAGCATTTTTCACCGAGTGAAAACAGCTTAACAGAAATTTTATTGAACTTTGATTGGATGGTTGATGGTCGCATGCGACTTATTAAAGCTGTGGACGTGGAGGAGGATCATTCTCATCCCAACATTTCCAGACAGGATGTGGAGAAAGGGCGTTACATGATGATCGTTGTCTTGTGAGGAGCTTGTTGCTTACAACATGTTATGTGGGAGAGACAAGCAGTGTGGATTATTTATAATTTACGAATAATCTATTCATTCTGGGTAAACAAAAAAGAAAAGGGCTCATCTGACGTAAAGAGAGAAAATATGGTCCTTTGCCAACTGACAAATCAGATCAGATATTTGCCTATATTCAGGTAGCCTGACATCCTGTAGAAAGCATTTAGGAAATGCCTGGTACTATAGCCTCCCCAAATACTAGTCTTGATGAGAGACAAAATTACATTGCGTATATCACTGGCACTAAGCAATATTTTGGCTCTGGGTGTAAACACAGACATATTCACTGACACCTGAAGACTGAAGTGAAGGGGGATGTGGGGACGTTTTGTGTACAAGGAGAGAAAAAAAGATGGATGGAGATGGAGAGAGAGATGGTGCAGAGGAGCGATGAAATGAACACAGGGAAGACTTTTTCACAGGGTGATTGCCAGGATGGAGGCGAGGAGTGACTATATGAAAAGGGGACAGACTGTCCACATCGCATCCGACCGGTTAAGACGGAGGAACATGCTGAAGAGGTGAGTGGGACTTCTGGAACATACGTAGGAGATGGCTGAGTGGATCACTGGAGTCGGCGTGTGTGGCGTGGACCATGGGCCATGTTCATCAGGTCCCATGTCTTTAAAACCGAAACAAGATGGGGACATGGTATGTGATCTTATTAGAACTATAAATTAGAAAGCTAATTGTTTTATGCCAAATGCTTTGTTAATTTCCCCCCAGAATATCATCCCGCACTAAAGGTAATAACAATTCCTAGTTAGTTGAGTCATTTTCCATAATTGGCATTGTTCCCTGGACAATTGTGGAATGTTACAGTTACACATATATCCATCGTTGAATAATTCATATCCGTGAGATATATTCATATAGCTCTCCTGCCTGGTCCTCAAGTTTATTCTGCTTTGCCGATGTCTCCACGGTAACGCTCCGCGGATGGTACGCATGGTCATCGTCCCTATTTCCGAAAAGCATTTGAGCAATTGTGTTCATATTCTTTGCTATTCGAAAAAGATAATATAGAACATAGGCACCTATGGACATGCAATTTAGTGTGTTAGTGTGTGTGGTCTTGTTTAACTATCCTTTCTGATTACCAGAAATCCTTCACAAGGGCAGTAACCCAAGGAAGATTCGACCTTGTCGGGGACATGTTTTTTCTCCACAACAAAAAAGGTCGGTTGGGATTAGGGTATTAATAGATGTTTCTCCGTTAGGGAAAGGGAAAGAGAGCAAAACCTAAAATGTGTTTAGCTTGCTCATACACAACTGTGTATTACATGTCATTATCTTCTCTGTGTACATGTTTGTGTGTATTTATAAAGGATTTCTGTCCATTTCAATACCTGATCACATACATCTTCAACCTGCTAACTTTTCTCTGCAATTCCCGTTCTTCTCAAACTGCTATGCAGTGCTTCATTATATTTGTGCATCCACTGTGGAAACCAAATGCACTCTGAGCCCAAATGGGTCTGGCTCCAGAGCCAGAATGGAGCTTGTTTACCACAGAGCCTTTCCTTCCTCCCCAAAGCTATTAAAGACAAAATGACAGGGAGAGTATGACAGAAACAGACATTTAGTTGGAGAGAAAAGGAGAGAATAAAAGACGGAAGGGAAGGCAAAGAGAAGAAGGAAGACAAAGGGAATGACAAGGAGGAAGTGGGGCAGTGATGAAGCAGAGAGAAAGTGGATGGGCGACGGGGAGGGAAACGAGCAAGGAGGAAAGAGTAAGTGAGCTGGCAGAGGAAGAGAGGGATGTAAGGGAGGAAATGGAACTGTAAAAGGCTTGTTCCTAAATCTCCCCTAATGCTTTATTAATGAGGAAAGGTCTGCTCTACTCCACTGTAGAAACCATTATACTCTCGTCTACTCCTCCCTCCCTCCCTCGCTCTCATCCTATCCTCTCTTATCCCCAGGCAAATGCTATGTTAACAGGTTTTTACATTGTCGCTTCCAGGGCCAAACAGGCATCACTTACATCTCTGGTCCATCCACCTTCAGTACAACAGACACACACACACACACACACACACACGTCCCTACCCCAAAACCCAATCTGGGAACCCAACTCACAGCTTGTACATATATATAATGCATAGAGTACAAACATAGGTTTTCTCTATATGACAACTGGTACTCTCCACACTTATTCTGCACTCCTCCACATTCCTTCTCAACTCCAATGTCTTTCTCTTTTTCCTTCAACATTTTTTTGTGGTGCATTTTCAAGGGCTCTTAGCTGGAATATCCACTCCCTCACAGCCACAGTGGAGTGCAGTGGTAATTGTGGGGCAGAACATGTCTGTTACATTTTGGGCACAATTCAAATCTAACCTGAGCTTTGCGAGGCAGACATAGATAAGTCCATCTCTGCGTGTAATAGAATTTCGTGTGATTGCACTGAGATGTTGAATAGGTGAATCCTATTGAAAGTACCAGAGGGTCTAGCAATGCTGGGTTTAACTTGTTTATTGTTAGTTTACAAATTCCTTGTTTTCCCGTTTGGTCTTTCTGCCTGTGATTGATCCTGGTGGCACCCCATTGATCCAGGGAAATGTGGTTTGCCTAGAATCTCCAACTGTTCTGGTGATATCTGCGCTAGCCACCGCTTTGTTGAGACCTATTGTCTCCGGCACAGGGGCAGCTTTGGCAACCGCGGATGGACAGTTGGAAAGGTCCAAACAGATTGCATGGTTCTTTACATATAATGTCATTGTTATAGTTCAATCGGCTAGGGCGTGCACTACGAGGGGTCTTTATGGATACAAGTGGCAGGTGTTTGAAGATGATTCTTCACCAAGCCCCCTGCATAACATGTTCCTGTTTCTCATGTTCCTGCCATCATAAACGCACACCAGCATATGTAACAGCTCAGCTCTACACATCAAGTTCAAAACAGTTCAACAGCGCCTCCTCCCTCACCGTCCGGTTTCAGCCTGCCTCCGCCTGCTGCTGAGATAAACTGACATTAGACGGACTGCGGAAGGCATCATCGGCAGTCACCTGTGGTACATCAAGGTCCAACATGACTCCATGGCAAGAAAGCATGCGAGAAGGAAATGTCACTGGCTATAGGCAGAATAGGAGGCCGACATTAACTTGATTCACCTCACCAAGTCACTTTCAAACTGCTGCTTTGTAGGAGCCGTGGACTTCACATACTTTCTGTCTGAGGGCGTGAAATGTGCACATTGGCCAGACACATGGGATTTGCTTTCTTACCAGCACTTGTGTCTGTCTGTCTGCAAATAAGGCACAAGGAAATGCACTTTTGAAGCAGCACTTTTCACTACGGGATTAGATCTCCAAGGCAAACAACAGTAAAGTTCAAACGATTGACTGAGGTGGAAATTGGCGCTGGAGCAAACGGCATGACCTCACACCTTTGGAGACATTTGATTGCCTAAATGTCACAGCTTGCAGTGTGCTATCGGCTGGAAGGGAAGAGGGCTCATAGGCTGCTCATGGTCTGTGCCGTGTGGGATGTTATTCGGCCTGGTCCTTGGGTCTCCGTGGGTCATATATTGAAATCTAAAACATGGCTTTAAAACCAATGAAGAGATATCGTGGTGCACCGTTCCCACCAGTGCCTCGTTCCTGCCAAGCCACACCTGTTCAGGTCCCTGAAGAATGTTTGCCGGGAGAAGGCTGGACGTTTCTAGAGTGAAGTGAGAACGCGCCGGTGATAGCGGAACATTCTGGGAGCATTCAGTTACTGATGGCCTATATGTTTCGGTCTCCACGCAGACTGAGTCAACGAGGACTAACATGCATCATCCATACCGGCCTGACGAGACGCAGTAAGCCAGTGAGCCTTCAGGGCCTGCTCCGTTTCGGTGCCATTTTGTTTGTCAATTGTCACATTAAAACTCTCTTGGGCTACATTCTCACCAGCGGTCTCCATGTCTAGAGCTTTGCAAAGATGTGCATAACATGATTGTTGTAAAAGTGTTTTGATTCCAACCGTCCTACGTTGCTGCATGTTTCCCCTCAAAGGATCTGATAGCATAGTAGCCTACCCTTGAAGCTCTGATGTTGCTGTTCAGGCCCACATTCATATTTATTTAATGCAAAGTGTACCAATGCAAGAGGGCAACGCACCACAGAAAAGTGCATAAATAATGGGAAAATAAAAGAGGACAATCAAATAATCAAATCACTCGAAACAAAGGCGGACATATACAGAGAGCTTTGGAGCTTGATGCTGCAGGTGTTTTGATAAAATAGCAGCTTGGTTAGTTTGTCACTGAAGGATTGAGGTGTGCTGAAAGGATGTCAGTATGACAAATGACATGTAACGTAATAACTTTTTAGTGGCAAGTCTGTAAACTATGTTGGCATTCTTAGGATTGGCAGGGTGGTCATTTCTAAAGCTCTGCCATACCATCTGACATGCATAGATCTACGTACGTAAGTGGGAAGGGGTGGAGTCTTGCTTTTTCGATCTGCTGAGTGTAGAACACCTTGATAAAAGCGGTGAGGTGTTTTGCCCAACGTTGGAGTCTGCCTGGTAACAAAATATCCACTAGATGAGGCTACAGGGTGACTGCGAGAGTAGCTTCAATCCAGTGTTCCTAGCACTCTTTGACAGTAATGAGGATATTTTAACTTCCGGATCCGAATTGTTTATATAGGCCTATATCATGTGATCTAGTTGTCCTTTTCCTTTCTTTATTTAAATGAATAAAAACATGTCTACTATTGATTTCAGATCTCAGGTCTCAGATTGGAAAAAACTAATTGAAAAAACTCCTCACTGCCCCTAGAGCACACGCAAGTTCACGCACATGTCTATGTAGCAAGCATTTGCGTTACTTTTGAGAGGCCACCGAGAACTTGTTCAGGAGAAAATCCCACCCATTTTATGACAAAAACATGACATTATAAGGTGCATAGATGCTCTGTCCATTATAACGTGCAGAGGCTCAATGATCCAACCCAATGTATATTATTGGTTAAGCAATGATTGGTATTGAAGGTGGGCTTACAATCCCACTGTAATCTTCATTGGAAAGCTATGTGGAATTTCTATAACCCAATACTTAGCGTCACATGGAAGCTAAGCCATTCATTTTATTATGCTGGTTAACAATCCTCTCTCTTTTCTTTGATCAACTTTCCTTTTTGTTCACATCCCTCTGCTCTATTTAACACCCTAATCCCCTTCATCTCTATGCATATCTCTTGTGTTTCTGGATCACATTCAGGCAATGAACTCAGGACCAACGCTCATTAAAATGATGCCTCTTCAAGGTAAGATACGTCATGACCATTTTGCTGCATGTAGCGAGCCCCTTAAATGGAATAATAACCATATAATACCGTAAATACCATATAACAACTGCATGGCACATAACAACCTTTTCATGGTACAAAGTAAAGGGATGTTGTTCCTGTTTCTCTTGTGTAAAGAAAGACAAGACGTTAGCCCAAGCTCCAGTGGATTATACAGTGTTATGCAGAGACATCACTGAAATGGTGTTATGGGTTGCTAATTGCTAGTCATTGTATTTTCATTTCCATTGGTCCACAAAATGGCCCATTCTGCAATCTCTATTGCCTCAACTGTCTCAGTCTGGCTGAGTTAAATTTGTTCTCTAAAAGGAATTAAAACTATAACCTTAATTCCAAGACGATTCTGTTTGTCTTTTTAGCTGTAGACTTTAATGTATTTTTTCAGAGACACTTTCATATGAGTCATAGCTTAACTGGAACTGAACCATACAGTTGTACCTTAACAAAATGTCTAATAACCAGTTTAGTCCCCTTCAGGCTACCATAGAGTACAAGTTTCCTGTTGCTTCCTGTTATTCTAATATATTTTGGTAGAGGCCATTTCAAATGGATTAATACCATAATCCGTCGCAGATGGCTACAGTTTCCTGTTCCCTTCTCCTGCGAACATTTAATGATTTATTGATCGCTGTCATCCAAGAAATCAACTTTCATGCATGTGCTTCTATTCTTTTCATTACCTCCCCAGGTATGTCCGATCTGCAAACACCTGATCTCTTATGGCGCTCAAAGTAGTAGATGGCAGCAAGTGATTTGGCCGACCTTTAATGTCCAGGTGTAAGAAGAGTTGGATGGTAAGGGTGTGTGATTGGGGAGGTGAGTTAATGAAATGGCGTGACGCTCTGTCAACTATATATGTGTCCGTATGTCTCGTTCTCCAATGGTCAAATTAACTCACCAAACTGGTCGTAGTTAAAATATACAACTTCAACGAGAGTGACGTCCTTACAGATATGCTTTACACTTTTTAATATCAGTGAATACTCAAAATAAAGACACTACATAAATATTTCTATGAGAGCTAGGTCAACCTACTTATTGTATCGACGTATAAAATTAAATGTAGTCGGGCTACCTATCGATTTCAGGTCTATCATTTGTCTATTTTATCTCCGTGCTGGGAGCAGAATGAGTCTTGCTTCCCACTAAACAAGTCAGTGTAAGGTGTAAAAATGTAATGGTCTGACAGCGCATTTGAAAATGCAGCATTGCGTGGTACTAAATCAGTAGTCTTGAGTCATTCTCAATGAGTGTTCTGCTTAGCAGCTCAGGGAGAGCAAGAGTGCAGGTGCTGCTCGTTACTCTGTCAAGAACATACTGTACAGACAGGACATACAACAGTAGAGTTTGTCTGCATCACAAATATTTCCCTGCTCCTTATATAGTAAACTACCTTTAATCAGATCGCTATGGTCAATTTATAGGGACAGATCCATTTGCTGTAGTGTATTTCAAAATGCTTTATTATGCCTGGGTGAGATTCCTTGGAGAAGGCCTGGTTTTTGATGAAGTGATTTGGATCAATAGAATCATTAAATCAGTCTGTTCTCATAGCCATTTGATTTAGTCAAGAAGCAGATTAAAGGTATACAAATTATAATTCTAGTTATTTTAAGTAAATTCGGAGGAGGATATTCCATCGTATGTCGTCTGGCCTGTATTTCAAATCCCCTGGTGTTTATTGGTTTCCCAACCACCTTAATTTTGTGGTAAATAATGTGTCATTTCTCATCCCTCCCAAAGCATACAGCCTTTATGATGGAGCAATAAGTGATTCCGCTTCATGTGTCTGTGATGGCTTAGTGGCTTAGCCCACCTCTGACTGATCAACAAGTCTTTCTCATTCTCCATAAGCTTTCACAATCTTTTCACCTTCCATTTACGGAATCCCTGTTTCCATTCCCTTTTTCTTCAACCTCTCTCTTCCCTCATGTCTCTCTACCCTCCCATCTCCTTCCACTTTCTCTTCCCCATCTCTCCCTTCCCCCTTCCCACTTCCCTCTTCACCCCCCCCCCAGCCTCTTCTGCCTCCTGTCTCTCTCTCTGTCTCTCCTGGCAGTGTGTGTGATTACTTAGCCCCCCCCCCCCCCCTTTAGCACACCACGACACTCACCAATGCAGCATATAGAAAAAGAACTCACTCTCTATACCCTCATTATCCTTTACCTCCATCCCTCTGTCTTTCTACTGCCAGCAGCACATCAACCTACATCCCACTGGTGACTTGGACTCTGAAGGTAAGCAAGGTTGGACCTGGACAATGCTTGGACACTACTGAAAGTGGTGTGGGAGATCCACTAGGGGGCACTCTTCCAAAGTTTTCTGATTCCCTGTGGTCATTGAAGAGTCCACTTGTTTTAGGAGTGCAAGTGTTTGCACTGTTTATTTTTAAAGCACTGTAAGTCCTAAATATATGCAACCAATAATGCATGGAAGTCTCTCTTGTTCCCTCCCACTGTCTATCTGTCGTTCTCACTTCCTAACTCCTTTTCTCATCTGCCAGGTTCTCCCTCTGTCAACTGCAGGTTATTCTCTGATAATAACAAAGCACAGAAATTTGCAAAGACAGAAACAACTCCAATTATGCATGTATTTCTTTCTGTCACTCCTTTCCTTATATTTCATGCTCCTTTCTACCCTCATTTACATGTAGACAGAGGAGGACGAGAGTTGTCGTGGCCTACTGTTAATCACAGCCATATAATTAAAATAGGGATTTGGGAGGGGAAGTGCTAGAGACAGATAATAGAAGACAAAGGCAAAGGGAGACAGATGAGCGAACGCACACACAAAACAGACACACGCTAACACAGATGCGCACCTTCCCATTCGTTTTAACACACAGTAAACATGGGACAGCACCTAATGCCACCAGCCTTTTCTGCCAACATGTAGTATGTGTGTCTGCTGACTGCTCAGGCCCTTGTCTAATGATCAGCTTTTGCTTTGGCAGAGCAAACTAAATGCAAATTACACCCTATACCATACATAGGGCACTCCATTGGGTCTAAATGATAACTATTACCCTACATAGGGCACTCCATTGGGTCTAAATGATAACTATTACCCTACATAGGGCACTCCATTGGGTCTAAATGATAACTATTACCCTGCATAGGGCACTCCATTGAGTCTAAGCGAAGCATTAGGTAGCAGTGGTCAAGCAGGGCAAAATGACTTGAACACTATGACATGAGCCCTCTGTGTGCTTTTTTGCGCCACACACCTTGAGGGGGAAATCAAGTCATACTCTCCTACTTCAGTGCATACTCTACCAGTTCTATTAAAAAATCACAATTGTTTTTTTGTATAATGGTGGGCTGCCTTGTCTGTATTAGGGCAGTGACTATAGGCTTTATTCAGTCTGTATCACTGAAGCATTACAGATTGCATGAAGGAAATGTAAAAGTAATTTTCAACTGAGATATTATATACTGTAAAAACATTGGCTTTCATTCATGAAAACTTCTCAGATTCAGGCGTGGGAAGAGATTTATGTCCAATTGTGATTTATGGAATTGGGGGGGAGCTTAAGGGGCGAAGCTTGCTTACTGTAAGAAACTATAATGGCAGCTAGAGACCAGGACGACAAACCATCAGTTCCTCCCTTGTCTACTACAGCGCACACTACAAAAATAAAAAAGCAAAAGAATGCTTAAACCAACTCTCTGTAGCTAGCTACCAGAAACCCTAAGCTAGCATTAGGAAGGCTTTTGGAACAGGTAATTACATTTTTCATATTTTTATTCGGAACGTGATTCTCTATCGGGCATTGGTTCAGAATGGCTTTCTGACAGATGAGTAATTGCAAAATGCTGTAATATAAAAAAAATTACTGAGAAAATCCTGGAGCATTTTTTTTGTTGAAATTTTACCAATAAATGTGTTTAACTACAGTACTGTAGCTATCTGGCTAAAACATTGCCAACATGCAACCAAAACTAGGAGCACAGAAATGGAAGGACAAATCTAAAAGAGAACGTCTAAATATGTGTAGCAGTTCAGTAATGGCTGATTGGGACTGAGTAGGTTATGAATTGAAAATATGTGACATAATTAATTACCTGTGTTGAAAACAAAGGGATTTGAATGTAGCCTAGTTATGATTTAAAGCATTAAACAATAAAATGTTTATGACTTGTTTTTTGGACAGTCATTTAATTACTATTAATTCATTTTTTGGCCCGTGGTTTGGGTACTACATGTTAAATTCTGTCCAGGGCCCTGTCATTCCTGTCGGCGTCCCTGCATAATGTGACCAACACCATGTGCTGTGTTGAAAAGCTTGCAATCGTGTAGTTCACGTAGTAGAGAGGGGTATGACGTGCTGCTGAACCTCGATCGGGTGTTGAAGACAGGGTGTCAGGTGAGTTTCTCTTGGGTGCCAGCACGTGTGGGAGCGGTGGGAAATGAGGAGGCAGACAGGCTTCGCAAAGAAGGCTCTGGAAGAGGAGGTGGTTAATTTGGTGGTGAAGTGGAGTAAAGGGGAGGCTAAGGCGGTGGTTTGGGCAAAGATGATGGATATCTGGCAGAAGCAGTGGGATGTAGGGGCTGAAGGGTAGGCATCTCTACTGGATTCAGAGAAGGGGGGGGTCAGGTCCTAGGGGGTGGAAGGAGGGGGCCATTTTCACTAGGCTTCGAATAGGGCATTGTAGATTAAATGGGTCTTTGTATAGAATAGGGAAGCATCCAATGGGGTGATGTGAACATTATGATGAGACAGTAGAGCCTGTGTTGATACAGTGTGGGCAGTATGAGGGGGAGAGAATGAGTTTATCAGGACTTTAGTATGGGGAACATGCTACGGGGTATAGGATGTGATCCTTTTTTAGGTTATTTTAGGTTATTGTTAGTTTATTTGAGGAACACAGGGTTGGTTGGTAGGATATGAGTTTGCCCTGTCTCTGTCCCACACTCCAGTACAGGAGGGGACGGTAAAGCACCACAAAAGCTGGACGCCAACCGCTGTTAAAAACCAAAGAAAAAGACACTAACCAACACGTTGGACCAACAGCTAATTTTACTAGTACAAGAGCAGGAGGAAATCTATAACGCCACACTCAAGGTCTATCGAGACAATATAAGAAACAATATAGCGTGGTCAAGGAGTCTCTGACCTATAGTTACCCTTGATCAGTTAATACGTAATATGTATTTAGTAGTGCTAGCTATTGCTATCAACCAAAACGAAATACTAGCTACCTGCTACATTATTTTTTTAAACAAATGCACCCATTTTTGTTAATGAACTGTTTCTGCAGGGCTGTCACGGTTCTCTTGAATTGCTAGTAGGCTATAGCCGAGAAATTTGCTAAAATTTGTTTTAGTGAGTTTCATTTTAATGAACAAAGATTACTACTGTTTTATGTTGGGCCCGCCTTTTTGCTTGAACGCAATAGGCTAATTTTCCTAGATTAAAGTAAGTAACTGATTGGTCAAAACAGCAAAGCTGTGACAATGTCAGCTGCCTCACGTAATCACCAGCGGAAGGCAAGCGATTTCACAGCTTATGTGTAAATGAAGGGTCAGCCCAGAGCCGTGGTCCATTAGAAGAGCAAGCTCTGCCATCATTAGGGTCAGCGGCGGTTTTATCTACAGGCAACATGGGCAGCCGTCCAGGGCGGTATCTTGCTGGGGGCGGAACAAGGCGCCCGCACAAAATGTCGAAATGTTGACATTTGCATTATAGTTTTTGTATTGCTCTTTTGCACATAACGTAAATGATAGAGTCATCGTGTGGGACTGTGGGTCAATTAACTTTGTTGGAGTAGGCGCCCTGATTCTAGTTTGTGAGCTAAGCAGATTACTTCCTGGGAAGGTCTCCCACTCAGAAGTAGGAGATGGGAAGGTCTCCACACAGGAAGTCTGAAGTAGGGGGAGTGGGGGAATCTATCAAAAAGTGCACCTCTAACTTTTTACAGTACTAAAGTGATTAGTAAAATCAGTCACACAGCGAAATGCTACCAAATAAACCATTAATCATTCATAATACAGTGAATATATAGTTTCACAAACATATTGTCTTATTTATTTCTGCTTTGTGCGAAATTGTTAGAATAATATAAAATAAGTCTACACACCACCAAGGTGAATTGGTTTAGTCTTGACTCTTGGTTGACAGAGCTGGGGGATGGGTAATATATTGATGCCGCAGTGCCAAATTAAAACACATGTGTCCATTATGTGTCCAGTTAAGGAAAAAGAGGAAAGATGAATAGAAACGCGCAAAAGATTAAGGTATGTCATCTTTTATGAGTAATATAGTATGCATGTGATGAAATAGGCTAATATAACCACCACTTGACTTGGGATAAAATAAATCCAGGAATGGACAAATCGCACATTGGACATGTTCATGGAAACTCCTCAGTAAGGAAAGTCGCTATTGGCTGTCCTAACAGTCGCTAGAAGTTGCTAAATGACATAATCGCCTAATTTGCATAATTTCCCATCAGCATCATGAATGGACTTTTTTTCTTTTTTAACATACAAAACTCTCGTTGGGGAAAAGAATATACATGCGTATTTACAAATGTTGTCCATGTACAAGAAATAATCACCTGAGCAAAAAAACTAAGAATAAATCAAAAAAGGGGGCGCTATTTAAGTCAAAATCAAAAGGCTAGAAAAGAATGTAACATTTAGAGCGACACACAAGGGGAGATATCATCATGGTCATGGATTAAGAGAACTCCACGTGATGGACGCTAACTGTAGGAGAGGAATTACGTCGTAGGAGAGACAAAAAGTGAGTTAAAACACCCTAAATATGTTTAGAACTACAAATTAACTTTCTTCTGTCGATTTTTTTTTTTTTAAACCAACCCTCCTCCTTTATCCGGGCTTGGGACCGGCAAAAGTTACCCAAAAGAGACACTCTGGCGGAGCGCATGCGCGATTCATTTTCAGTCTGGACGCGGAGGAATTAACATCTCCTGCTCTGACTGCAACTCAGGGGAACTGCTGTGCGAGGACTGGGCCGCCTGTGAGTGCTTTCAGATGGGGGAGGGGCCCACGGCGTCACCCGCTGCTTGTTGAGAAGAGTAAGAACAAGTCTTTTTTGAAAAAACTAAGGGGGTCTGAAAAGTCGCTAAATCTAGCGACAAAGTCGCTAAGTTGGCAACACTGATTACGAGGGCTCTCGACCACACGTTAGTCCATCGTAACAGTCACTTTACTGTTTTTGTGAAATAGCGCCTCCCTCAACTAGGAGTGTTTGCAAACAGTTAATATTAAGGCAACAGAAAAATTATCAAAACTATTTTAATTTAGACCAGTTTATTTAGACATATTATATAATAAGTCTGTGAGTGGATGTGAATGTAAATTAATGCAATTGTCAACTGAGGATCATGCAAAACGTACGTAAAACAAGAAATATAGGCTAATCAAGAAAAAGTGTTCAAAATGAACATTCACAAGACTGAAACAAGGCATCGTAGGCTACTGGTTGGCTACTGTCTTTGATGGATGGGTGCCGGTGCCTCCACCTCTTCACGAAGAACACTGATTTCTTCCGCTCTGAATGTTAGTTTTCTTTTGCGTTCCATTTTCATTTCAAACGATTAGAACAGATTTTTCCAACTATGCTTTATATTCACAGGTAACCAATCATGTGTTAAATATGTGACTAAACATATATTCTAAATTGCTACCGGAGGAACTGAATTTGATATCACGTGATCAATATCCAGAGATATGATTTTGATTGGTCGAAGTACACTCCAATGATTGGATATAATTTTGTCCTCCCTAAATTTCACAACTTTTTTGAGTTTTACATTTTCATATTGATGCGTAAGTAGTAGTACATTACATTATCAGCGATATTATATGCTTCTGATAAGTAATCAAGCTCTATTGAAATGCAATAGACTATAACTAAAACGTATTAATGGCCTAATTCCATTGCAAACCCCAAATATGGCCAAATTCCATTTCAAATGGCCGCAACGTAGCACTTACAATGCACTTATAAAGAACGACATACGTGATGGTTTGGGAAACAGCCGTAAGTCTGTCATTACAAAGTCCATCTTAAGGCTATGCATCGTTAAACCGTAGTGAGTGCCACATTATTGGGAAATCGGGCCTGCACTCTTGATCCTGAGCTCAGTAAGGGCAATTGCCAATGCTGTAGGCTAACTTAGAAGACATTTATATTATGCTGATATTTTATTTATTTTGTGATATATTGACTGTTTTGGGGTGTCTTATGCCAAGAATTAGCCAAGGAGGTTAGATGGTTCATTTGCATGAGGTACAATAAAGTTTTCACATTTGGTACAGCACAATCCGATACCTTTCGTTATCACTGATGAGGCAATCATTTATGTAGATGTGTGATGTATCAAAAGAAGTGAATTTGCCTTAGACTATTAGTAAAAATAGACTTTTTGGGGAAAAATGTTCTTGTTAATTTAGAACATATATTTTCTAAATATGTGGGTCACATTTTCAGAAAAACTATGAAAAAAATTATTTTCATTGTTTTTTCACATTTTATGCGTTTTATGTTAACAGGTAATGATAGTTCATGTAATTTGACTGTTTCAGTTCATTTGTGATGAAATTATTCTATATGATGCAGTCATTTGTTAAATTATCCTTGCTGCATGTAAAACAATTGTTGAATTATTATAACAGACGGGGATTGGGAAGCTGATTCCCCAGTGTAGAATTTACCATACTCTGCATTTCAGAGAGCACATTGTTAGAGACAGATGGGACCTATTTGCAGAAAGCAGTGTCTCTGCAGATTTCGTTTAGCCATTTTCCTTTAATAACATTTATTTTTGAGAGGCAAAATAAGATGCCCACAAAACAAAAATGTTCATACACTTTCCATACCCTCCACAGATTGGAGGATTGTATTTGTTGATTTGCCATTAATGGGTTTATAAAATGATCAGAGGAACAGACAGCACCCAGATCGACATGTAAGCACCATCCCAAGAATAGCATGTGAACAGAACGACCTTGCACTCAATTATTTTTTTGATAAGATGTTGCTAAATCTGAAGACGGAAAGTGGAACACAATACTTATTCGTCCTGCAGAAGATTACATTGTATTTTGGCTACATGGGGAGGGAGCTGTTCAGGATGGGAGGCCATTTGATGATGGTTGAATACTCAGTAAACTCACCATACTTCCCAATGCTGGTTCTTACAACGTGTATCGGACAATCCATCCCATTGTTCTCTCTCACTTTCTGTTTTACCAATTTCACCCCCCCTGAGTGATTAGTATGCAAACCACTTCCGTGGAAGAGCCCCAATTGGCTGTGCCTCTTTTTGAGATGGTTCCCTCCATGCTCTCCAAGATCGGAGACTGAGAAACAGCTACCACATCCAAAGAGAGCAGCAGGTCGATATGGGGAGATAGTGACGGAAATTAAAAACACAGGATTTTCATTAATTATACCGTCACACCTTGCCACGATTACAAAGCACTAATTCATGAAATGTTTCATTAAATTAGATATTAACTCAAAATGTTATGCGTCTACACAGCATGAGGAGGTTTCCTCCATACCTTACTACTGTTTTCATTACAGTTGGTAGAATTATCTTTGTTTCTTATTGTTTCAAGTTGTATAGCATTCAGTACTATGCAAAAGCCTTTGGCACCAGAAAGTCTAACTAAGGCCATTTATTTGGGTAGTAGGTGTTTTAATTTAAAATATTTTATATATATATTCAGCTCCAGAAAATATTTAGAGACCACTGCACCTTTTTCTGAAAAGAAAAGTTGAAAAGGACGGTTTTTAATGAGGAACCAAAGGGTTAAAATTAAGAAACCACTGCAAATTGAATGCTTCTGTTTTTCACTCGAAAGAAAAAGATGCAGTGGTCTCTTATTTTTTTCCGGAGCTGTAAATATTGTTTTAAAAAAATATATATTATTATTTTTTACAAATAAGCACTTACTATCCAAATAAATTACTTTAGTTCGACTTTCAGGTGCCTAAGACTTTGCACAGTACTGTACATTTCATGTTGGTTTGATCAATTATAGCTTCCCTGCTAATCAACAGTTTGTAGTTGTTGGACTACGATATTTAACCTTTTCATGCAAGATGATTCGCTGAAAAGATGTGTTTAAACTTGTTTTAATTATTGAACTATCCTTCAAAAGGTTCTACTAATGCAGAATAATGACAGATCACAAGCTATGTAACAAGGGGTATCTGTCTGTAATGTGTCTGTTGAATTCAAATTAACATTTTATTTTATTCTACTTGTAAGACGTGAACTTGAGAGATCCCTCAGGGGTGACCTGGCAACATATGGATAAATGCAACACAGTTGCTTTGTAAGGCCAATGATGTGTGTGTTTTATTTCTTTATTTTTTGCGAAGGCAGCTAGCCCATAGCCGAGACTGTCTGCAGAACTTTTTTTGTCTAATGTCATTTAGCACAGCAACTGACTTATTGTAAAAATCCATTAGATCTAATTTTACAAAATTTTACTTTGGTTTGAGGAATGAGCATTATGTGTGTCAGTGAGCACTGCAAGCATTCCTTTTTGGTGGGATATTTACTCGGCTGAACCTGTTTTCTTTTAACCAAAGACGAGAAATAATGAAAATCGTTGTCAACCGGGAAATGAATGCCCATGGATCAACTTTAAGATTTGTAGTCCTTTACAACGAATGAACAAACCGTGATTTGCTTTGTGACAAAGGATTAATCTAACAAGAAGAGCCCGTCTGAGACCATCACCATGCTTAATCTATAGAACTCTTCAAATGAAGTTAAGTCTCCGGTCAATCCATCCTTTCTCCCGGCAGACACAGAAGATGAGACCCCATCAGAAGGACGGCTGCAATGATAAACTATAGAAAGGCTGAGTGGCTTTGCTTTGGAATAAAGTACTCTAAACCTTCCGATCTATGTAGAAACAAGGGATTACATCATGTATTTAATCTCTCAAGGAGCAGTTTGGATGTGTACAGTATAGTGGTTTTAACTGCTAATAAATCCATTCAGGTACCAGGTACAAACATGTTAAACTTCTCCCTGTGATATAACCAATGCAAATCTACAAATGGCCTCCTTTCCCCTACCTGGTGAATAAGAATCAGTTGACATTGTCTTTTTATTGAACTGTTACTCAGTTTGTTTCCTGGGATCCCAAGGCCACCCCCATACAATTGTAGTGAACTTTAACTGCCTATATTTGTTTTGCATAACAAACCCTTTAATTGAGTAGTCCTACAGTATTATACATTAAAATTTGAATAATGTTTATCTGAAACCAACAGTAACTGTATAATTCACTTGATTTCACTTTTGAGATTATTCTCATATAATGAAAAACTATTTGCTAATGTAATACTGTTTCACCTAATACATATATTTAAGGTATTACCCAGCCATTTACGTGATATAAAAGGAAACATGATTCATCAGACCAGGCTACCTTCTTCCATTGCTCCGTGGTCCAGTTCTGATGCTCTCGTGCCTATTGTGGGCGCTTTCAGCAATGGACAGGGGTCAGCATGGGCACCCTGACTGGTCTCCGGCTATGCAGCCCCATATGCAACAGACTGCAATGTGTGTTCTGACACCTTTCTATGAGTACCAGCATTAACTTTTTCAGCAATTTTACCTAAAGTAGCTCATCTGTTGGATCGGACCACACGGGCCAGCCTTCACTCCCCATGTGCATTGATGAGCCTTGGCCACCCATGACCCTGTCGTTGGTTCACCGCTTTTCCTTCCTTGGACCACTTTTGATAGGTACGGACCACTGCAGACCGGGAACACCCCACAAGGGCTGCAGTTTTGAAGAGAGCAATTTTACTGTGGGGCCAAAAGGAACCAAATGTTCAGTTGACTTGATGTTTTACTTCGATGATTAGGTGTTCCCAATTTTTTTTTTGAGCAATGTATTTATGTATTTGGCCAACACTGTAGACAATATCTTTCATATTTCTAAAGCTTTGAAATGACAGAGCAACACAATTCAATTTGTGAATTGCATCATAAAATGATGTTTGTCGCTTGCGGTTTTTTGTTGTAATTTTTCGGGCTTGTGATCAGTGGCATTGGACCGGGGGGATGGGGGTACTAAGCATACAGTAATCCCACACTCACACGTCAACTTCAAGTTGACTGACCTTGCAGGTTTAGGCTGTGCTGCACATTTTTCAATTCCCAGCATGTCTCCTTCTGCTCAGAGACATGTTAAAGAGCTGAGTTTTTATATTTCTCCTTTATTTTTGCCTTTTTTTTGTTTTTCTGTCCCCTTCAATAAGATTAAGAGAACACAGTGGAATATAAGATTAGCTCACCTTTGGTGTGCTGTGTGTTTATGTGTGTACATTCCCAGTCTGATTTTTTTCAGGGCATTTCAGGCCTCCATTAGCTTCTATGTGTGACCCTGTGTGTTTGTAGTAAGTGAGTTTTGTGAGTGTGTTCATACACAATCTTTGCAAGGATAGCAAAACAATAAAAATGTCACCTTGTGGTGACATAATGATGGTCGCTATGGAGGAAAACACTGTTCATTAGGTTTATTTTTAGGATTAGGAGTTAGGTTTCATGATAAGACAGGGGGTTTTGGGGTTATGATTACTTTTAGGTGTTTGGGAAATTATTTCTGAATAATATGTCCCCACAAGGATGGTAAAATGTAAAGTGTGTGTGTGTGTGTTGTGGAGGATATGTGGTAGATTGATGTGTTTGTCCATTCTCTGTTGTTCTCCATTCTTTGTTTGGTGCTGTTGTTTGGACAGGCATTGGCTAGCTGGAGATGGGAATGAATGAGACTAGTAAGATGCATCTGTTATGTTGTGACACACCACTATTATAAAGAAACTACATGGTGTGTGTGTGTCTGTGTGTCTGTGTGCGTGAGTGCGTTCTCTGTTTCTGTTTGAAACGATCTATTACAATGAATCTGACTCACTCATTGACATTGTCCTCACTCACTGTCATTAAAAAAGAGCAGTAATTTAAAAGCATGTTTGTGAGTGTGTGTGTGTGTGTGTGTGTGTGTGTGTGTATCTGTCTGTGTGTGTTTTTGGTATCTGAATGACTTTGTATTTGCATGACTCTGTAAGGGGTATACCGTTTTTTGAAACACATTTTAAGAGAAGCAGGCTGATGTGTTGGTTGAGGGTCCTTAGCTAACAGAGACAAATGACACTTCCTTTCCTTTCAGCCACTGGCTCTATGTATGTATGCAAAAAGAAGGAAATAAAATGTTCATGTCATTTATTTATTTTTCTCCCTTTCATCCCATTTATTTTACTCTCTGTACTATCCCAAATGGAAAACAGAACCACCAACATATTAAACTGCTGCTTGGTTTTCAGACACTTTAGTTGCTGTCAAAGCTTGTCAGGTGGACCACCGGTGATAAGCAACATCTCCTCCCCCAGGTTGGCCCTCAACACGGAGACCCTCAAACCAAAAATCAGGCTGCAGCAGATATTCCCAAATACCAGAGGAACCTCAAAAAATGAAACAATGTGAGTATATTGTATCCCTGTCAATCATGGAAGAAAGACAGACACACACACTCACACACACACACAAAGACAAACAGATGACCACATTTTGACGCTTTACAACTGATATAACTGATAGATCATGAAGAAATGCATACATTGTTTAATACAGTGGCTCTCAAAACAATTCAGGCATATGTGACGTCCTGGAGGCTTGCCGTAGTAGTGGAATCCAAAGCCATCTCTACCTGATTTGGAGCACGGACACCTGTTTGTTTATAACCCTCACCCTTGTTCCTGATTTGCTGTCCCAATTTAAGTTCCTTCTTCCCTTGTGTTTCCTTTCACTTTTTTGGGGGGTTACACCCGAATGTAACGTTGTTCTTTCTTATGATTTTAGCTTCTGTTATGTTAATGTCAGTTATTTTATTGAACGTTCTCCCAGAACGTGTCCTGCCTCCGTATCAGCAGTGTTTCAAGACCCACATTTTTCTTTGTTACAACATGATATCAACATTGATTAATCAACTCAAAAAATAATGAGCTGTAGTGCAGCCAAAAGTCAAGAAATGTATAGTGTATGTCTGTAAATCTGTCTAAAACATGCTGTTCTCAAAATCTGAGTATCAGGGCTAGAAAGTCTCTAGTCAAGGAGGCGAGCAAGAGGCCCATGGCAACTCTAAAGCAGTTCCAGTCTTTCACGGCTGAGCTGGGAGACACTGTGCCTACTGCAACAATAACCCGAGTGGTTCACAAAGTGGCCTTCCTGGGAGAGTGGAAAAAAGAAGTTTACCAGAAGGCATGTGGGAGACTCGGAGACCAAGTGGAAGAAGATTATATGGTCTGATGAGACCAAAATAGGGCTTTTTGGCCTGAACACTCAGCGTTATTTTTGATGCAAGCCTAACACCACACATTATCCTTTTAAGACCACCCCTTCCGTGAAACAAGGTGGTGGTAGCGTCATGCTAAGGGGATGCCTCTCAGCAGCAGAGACTAGGAGACAGGTCAGGATGGAGGGTTAGGATGAAAATAAGAAAACACAGAGAGGGCCTTGAAAAGAAAACTTGATCCAGAGGGCACAGGACCTCAGAATGGGCTGAAGGTTGGTCTCTCAGAACAACAACCCAAAGCATTCAGCCAAGGCAACACTGGAGTGGCTTAGTGACAAGTCTGTGAACGTCCTTGATTGGCCCAGTCAAAGTCCGGACCACAATCCAATTCAGAAAATCTGGAAAGAGTTGAAAATATATGTTCACTAAAAGTCCCCATCCAACTTGACAGAGCTTGAGCAAACCCTTTGCAAAGAAGAATGGGTTAAAAAAAAAATCCAGATGTACAAAGCTGGCATAGATTTTTCCAAATAAATTAATGGCTGTAAATGCTACAAAAAGTGCCTCTATGAATCATTGACTAAAGGGGGAGAATACATACACAATCCATCACTTTCTGTTTAATATTTGTAATTCACATTGAACAATTATTTTTGAATGAATCCATTTTGATTACATGTTGTAAATCAATGAAATTTGGTACTATGTTTTAAGAGGCACTGTATCACATTGGAGTTGTTGCTGCTCAGCTACCACTTCCCATCTCTTGCATGTCTATTCACTAATAAAGAAGGATACATATGAATTAAGACTACACATTTTGGAAGTAACCTCATGAACCTCATATCGCTAGTACTATGTGATTAAATCTATGGACTGGCATTTGGAATTCTGTTGCATTGCTGTGTTCTGTTGTTCTGTTGTATTCCAAAGCATAAAAATACATGTAGACTCATGTACAAATAATTATTATTTCAAGGCATGGAAAATATATGTTTTGTAGGCAGGGTTGGGTAGGTTACTTTTTAAATGTAATCTGTTACAGTTACAAGTTACCTGTCCACATTTGTAATCATTAACATAACTTTTTTATTACTCAAACTCAGTAACATAATCTGATCACTTTGAATTACTTTTAGATTACTTTCATATTAAGAGGCATTGGAAAACCAATAGGAATAGCCTATAACCAACTGAACACCTTTTGCGGGATCAATCAATGTTAGAGTTTACATAGCTGGACAAAAACGGAATTTGCATTTTAACTTATGGGTTGTGTAGGCTACAGTGCTTTTGGAAATGCTTTCTAAATCATTGCTTTTTACTTTATGATTGGGCTACATCTCTACATTACAAGCTAAAGGTCTGTCATATATTCATTCATTCCAGTTAATCCAATAAACCTTGATCTTCCAGAATCTGACTTTTTATCTGAAACATAACCCAAAATCTAATGATGCTTAAACCTGTTCTTTTATTTGTGTTTTATTCATGTTTTTAATTGCTTCAAAACATTGTTGAAAAATAAATAGCAATTACTCGAAAAGGGTATTAAGATATCTTTAGCTTTTCGCGCAATAACTAAATCTGCAGTAGTCTGATGAATTGCTCAACAACCAACATTGCCATTTTTTTTGCAGAAACACCCTGCACGCCAATGCACGTTTGCAATCGTGAACACCCGCATAGAAATAAGATTTACCCGCGAGAACGTAACCTGTAATTATTATGGCCACCAGTGAAGGATTTTCAAAACGCAAATGAAAGAAATAAATGGTGATTATAAACCTGCACTCTTAGATTAAAGTAAATGATGTCAGCAGCCAATGATAAACAATGAACAACATTTTCAGAGATTCAAGGCAAGCAGAATCACATGGCCTACCTGTTTGGACCGAGTTGATGTGGCTGTGTCAAATGCAAATAATCATCCTTTGGCAGAGTGTTTCCCAACACACCTTTTCTCATAAAATGTTGTAGCGAATTCCATATAATATTTTATCTTGAAGGCAGCACCATGTTACAGCTATCTAACAAATAGTTGTCTAATCTATTAAACAATTCCTGTAAAAGTTATTTGGTGCCACTCGTCCTGGCTGTGTTGTTCGGTGCATTTGAAAAATAAACATTGAAACTTAAAAAAAATAGATAGACATTTTATATGATTCAGCTACTAATATCGAAGATATATACAGACATCCAACCAACCAAAACCGGAGACATTTTAACTAGCGCTTCCTCGTCACTAAACTGGTTATGCGCGTCCACCTTTGTGCGCATGATGATCACCCAAATAACTGAGGCGTGCGATTCATATTTTGGTTCAAATAGCGATTTTTTATAACATTAAATAATAAACTCAAACATACCTGTTTCTTTTTCAATTTAAGTAATCCAAAAGAAATCATACATTTTTTCAAAAGTATCTGGAATACGATTACAATATGTTTTTTGGTAACGTATCGGATTACAGTTACAGTTTTTTTGTAATTAGTTACTTGTAATCCAGATACTTGTAATCAGTTACTTCCCAACTCTGTTTGTATGTGTGTGTGTGTGGGTGTGTGTCTGTGCATGTGTCTGTGGATGTGAGCGATAAAGTGTGAAAGAAAACAGAGAGAGAATTATATGGTATTCACTAGAAAAGTGTATGCAAAAAAACTTCCGGTTTAAACCCAGTAGCTATTCACAGGGTCAGGTAATAAAGTAGTTTCTATGTTTCGGATTTTGTATGATTCTTTGTGTTTGGCTGCATGTGTATGTATGTGTGTGTCTGTGTGTCTTAGTGACTTTACATTTTTGTCCGGGGACTTCTGAACAAGCTTTTATGACTCTTAATAAAAACAAATGGACTCCGTCTGATTTCCATAATAATGCGGAATGTGCACAGTCACATTATTCATTAGTTTGCTCTTGGTGTGTTAGCCTAGCCGGAGCAGGAAGTGGACTGGATGTATTTAGTATCTCGCTGTTGTCCTAAGTAGCTCGGATTATTATAATTGCCTGTCAAGGCTAAAGCCTGCACCTAATTCCCCTTCTATAGATATCCCTTACAAAGAACAAGCTAATATTACCATACTTTTCCAATTCAGTATGCTTTTAACCAGGCTCGCTATCACTCAGGCTTTAATACATTGTATGGATATGAGAAAATGCTGCAGCAAAACATAATACAAATCTGAGGTATTTTATTGTTTGTGTGGTTAGAGTCCTTTTTTCCTCATTTTGTTTTGAAGACGTGGGGACAGTTGTGGTCACCCTCCCACACTCAAAGCAACAAACACACAGTCAAACAAAAATAATATTGTGAAACACAGCATGAAGCCCTTCCTGTCATCATAGTGAAATAGGCAGTGACAAGTCATATAGGATGTGCTTGAAATTCTAAATAGACCTTGAAGAAAAAATATAAGCTAATGAATAGGTTCTACTTTAAGCTCTTTAAATCATATTTTTGTTTTCTGCAGTAAGCTTGAGTTGTATTCAAGACATGTTTTAATCAACTTTCTTCGGATGTAGTTAAAAAAACTTCCACACACCCAATATATATATATATATAATTGTATGTGTCTTGGTTGGACTGCAAAGCAGTGACAGGATTACTTTCTCTTTTCTCATGTCAAAAAGTCCAAGTCCTTAATTTAATATGCAGCTTGTGGGGCGTTTACATTAATAACCACTATCTGCCATTAACATGGACATTGAGGGATTGACCCTGACCTGTCATTTACATATGTTGGATGTTATTATTATAATAGTATGCATATATCATGATTGATGAAAACTCATGGACTGTGTGGAGATGAGACTAAATGGAAAATAATGCTGCATGTTCAAGCTTCTTTTGGCCAAGAAGTAAAAAACGGCATGTGATGTGTGCTTTTCTGTAGAACTTGTGAAATACTAAGATTTTAGAAGAACAACAAAATACATACAGTATATACTATAGTTAGGTTTAGTGCTTTTGTCACGAAAACAGAATGTGCAGCTTCAGCCAGATTTGCCCTCTAGATATCCTCTTGATGTTAAAACATTCAAACTTTTATTTGTCTGCTAAACTTGTAGCGAAAATATGATCCTTTCCGGACATGAAAGTGTTTATGTAAACATGTGATTTGTGCCTTCTTATACATTTCCTCCTCTCCCAATAGTGGCTGTAGATTAATTATCTTCCTGTTAACTGTATATGGGAGCCGACTGAGCAAGTTGGATGGTCTGGACTGTCCTCAGAACCATTCTTGTACAGTATGTGGTTCAGTTGAGTATGGCTGTGGGTGAAAGGATTTGGTTGATGCTGTCTACTAGAAAAACCCCAAATAATGATTAAGGAGAAATAACATGTTCTGGTGCAGTCAACTGTGATCTAAGGGTACAGATATAGGGCTCCTGAACCTTTTTGTTGTTGTTAGTTGTTACCCCCTAATATGCTTGGCGACCTATCCAATGAAGTAAAAAAATAAATGGGGAGACGGGCTGAGGAGCGCACAGGGCCAATGGAGGAGTAGGATTGAGGAAGGGAGCCTGAGAGCAGAGCTTCATGGGAGTATGTCGGGTCTGCGGAGTAAAGGAGGAGGTGGCGAGAGGTGAAAGCAGAACCGAGCTTGCGAGTGTGTCGAAGCATATGGTGAAGAGAGAGTGTGTGGAGGCAGGAAGGGAAAGAGGGGTGAAAACAGAACGCGTGTCGGGACCTGAAAATGAATCCTGTCAGATCCCCAACGCAGTACATATTGGGATTAATGAAGGGGAATGTTCAGGCAGGGAGATCTTCACACCCGGTCAATTATTAATACAGAGGAGCAGGGAGAGATGGTGGAGAGGAGGGGGTTCTGTGGGGGTTAGATGGGGTACGGGAGAAAGAGTGTACAGGGGAGGGGAATCCTTTGGGTGAGGGTAGAGAAAGATGGATGAAAAGAACAGGAAAGAGAGAAATCAGGGGGTGAGTGAAGGGAAATATGAAGAGAGAATTGAGGAGAGAGAGAGGGAATGAAATGTTGCAGTGGAAATTGGACCACACCCGACACCCACACACCGACAGACACCAACAGACACACACTGACACCCACACAGCAACAGACACCCACTGACACCCACACACCGACAGACACCAACAGACACACACTGACACCCACACACCGACAGACACCAACAGACACACACTGACACCCACACAGCAACAGACACCCACTGACACCCACACAACGACAGACACCAACAGACACACACTGACACCCACACAGCAACAGACACCCACTGACACCCACACAGCAACTGACACCCACTGACACCCACACAACGACAGACACCAACAGACACACACTGACACCCACACACCGACAGACACACACCAACTGACACCCACACACCGACACCCACACACCGACACCCACACACCAACAGACACCAACAGACACACACTGACAACCACGTACCGACACCCACACACTGAGAGACACCAACAGACACACAATGACACCCACACACCGACAGACACACACCAACAGACACCAACATATACACACTGACACCCATACACAGACAGACACACACTAACAGACACCAACATACACACACTGACACCGACAGACACACACACGCACGCACAACCTTTCCTATGCTGCGTGGGCTTTGGCTGAAAATATGACAGGATGTAATTTGGCTCTGAATGGGCTCATGAAAAGACAAGGCCACAGCACACTTAGATATAATGGGTCCCCAAGTCACTTTTAACCAGGGTGTAGAGAGAGAAGGGGGGCTAGAGTGTGAGGCTAGGGAGAGAAACAGAGGTAGACAGGGTTAAGGAGATAAATAAGAAAAGGTACTGTAGACCACAGTACACTTAAATATAATGACTCCCTGAGTCACTTTTAACCAGGAGAAGAAGGGATGAAAAAAGCTAATGGAAAGAACAAGAGGAGATTGGTGAGTAAATGAGTCAGAAGTGGTCACTTGTTTTTTTAGAGGTTAAAGATTGACTTGTGAGCAGACATTTAGCGCTCTTTTTCCTCTCCTCCAGTCCTGTGCTCCCCCTGCTTCTTCACTGATTCCTATTGATCTGTTAGTTCACTTCTGTCAATGCCTTTTTAGTAGTAATAGAAGACTATTTATCTTACCTCCAACCTGAGGCAAGTGCACCGGTCCCAACACACGTATGCAAGCATACGTGCAGACACGCACACCCACAGACACGCACACCCACAAACACGCACACCCACAGACAAATAAAAAAATTTACGAACACATTATTGGCTACAATAATGAACAACGGAGTATGTTAACACAGTCACATTATTCAAACCACACCAAACGTCTATCACCTTCCAATTGGCGTTGGGTAATAAAAAAAAAAAATTTGGTCTGTTTGCTTCATTTATCTTCATTTTTCTTACTTCATATTGGCGTCCGCATCTCTGTGTGGACTTACGTATGCCTTCTCTAGTTAAATTAGTTAGTGGTGCATGAATGTGAGGCGAAAATGGAGGAGGAACCTATCGCTCCCCGGCTCCGTCCACAGAACATGTGTTCCAAATAGCACCCTAATACCTTTATCATGCACTGCTTAAGACTAGGGCCCATAGGGGGACACTAGCAAAGAGATCTTATAATTGTATTCAAAATTTCATGACACAGGGGCTAAATGTTATACTTATGCTAATGAAATGGGCAGCCCTATTCAATTGCCTGAAGTCATCTCACTCATGGGAAAAAAACAATTATATTCTAAAGAAAACCGAAGGGATTTGGAAGACTGTGGGCATCTCATTATTGCTGATAATGTTTAAATATTCTTGATTTAGACCTACAGGTGCTTTTTTACACAATGAAACACTGACACATACTCACACTCGCACACACACAAACACACACCCTTCATGCACGCACGCACGCTATATTCAGCCGTGAGGCAATTTTGTCTCAAGAGCTCCCCTCCCTGAGCACTGAAACATTTGGATTATATCGCTGTGAATATCACAATGGATTTGATGGTGAGGTCATAATGGGAATTACATTACCAGAAAGCCAGTTTGATGACTAAAAATAATAATGTTGAATAATAGAAAGTAGTCAACCAGATATCGTGAAGTAGTCAAGATGATGTGAACAACATATCAATTTTCTCAACGTGGATACTTTCCTCTCACGATATTATTGGAAGAACAACAAGTAACCAACCCATGTTAGATTCATCATTATCTAGTCATGTCGAATAATTAACAAATCGCTGAGGAACAGGCATGCTTCTGCTGATTCTGATCTGTTTATAGTTGTTAAATATTGATGTTTACGATTTGTCTCAATGGGGGACTGAGCTCAGCTCACACGCACCCATTAGTTCTCTGTCTCACTCATTTATAAACAAATATGTTTTATTAATGTCTCCATCCCTCCCAGACTACCGTTCCTCCAAAGTTTAGAACGATTCAATTTGCCACTCTTGTTTGTCAGATTCCTGTTGCAAAATCAGAAAATACAACTACACGGTGATTAATGTTGAAAAGAGTCAAGGGAGGAATGTGAACAAATTAAAAACGGGAAGAGATCTTTCTATATATTTTTTCATGTCGATTAGTCTCCTCTCCTATTTCTCAATTCAAAATAAATGAACTATCTCTCTGTCTCTCTCTCACTTTATTTGTTGATATTGGGCCTTGCAGTCAGCAAACATATGGAGTATTTGTGTGTCTCTGCCAAGTGATAGAGAAATCACAGACAGGACCACCTCAGTGTTGAATAACATTAAAGTAATCACAGAGGGAGATTATGGCCCTTAAATATCACATGAACTGCAGGGGTCAATCAGTTCTGAGACAGACAGATACAAACATGTATAGATACACATGAATAAACAATGGGAGATATGTTTACACACACACACACACACACCCGCAGGCCCACAAGCACACATGCACTCTCACGCACAAGCACGCACACACACACACACACACACATTTAGCTGGTATAGGGAACAGATGGTGGAGTTTCCGTTCCTGAAATCCATTATCGCTTTAAAACAGTAATGAGTGGTTACTATTATCAGTGAACCAGGAGTTATCCATCCCACACCATGCTGCATTTAATATTAGTTGTGCTGAGATGAGTCAACTTCGTGACTCATTAAAAACAAAATACAACAATGTGAACAGTGAGAAACATACATACATAGAACTTCACACCAGGTCAAACTTCTGTTGATTTGAATCCTTTCCATTTGGTTTTGTAACGTTGCATCAGTAGACAGGACACAGGCAAAGAGGTGCATGAACCATATACTTTACTAATCAAAAGACTTCTGTGCGTATTTTGGATTAGATTAGACTTTACTGTCACTGAACAGTACAAGTACAGTACAACGAAATGCAGCTAGCATTTAACCAGAATTGCTAATAGAAGAGGGCAGATAATGTACAAGTATTTACAAGTATTAAGTATATGTATATTACGAGTGAAATGTACTGGTGTGCAATGAAGGCAAATGCAGTACAAATGACAATACTAGATGTGCAGTAAAGGCAAACAGAGGAGGGCAGAAAATGTACGCGTATAGTTTAAGTATAGTCTATGTTACAAGTTGGGTAATAGTTGTGGGTACAGATGGCAATTCTAATGGCATTCTAGATCTGCAATCAAGGCAAATTGAGGGAGTAAGGTAGCATGTGCAACCAGTATGCAGAGGTCCCAGAGGTAGACATGCATATGCAACAACAGTAAAAATGCAAGCACGATGGCAGTACTTAACATGCAAAGAGGCAAATTAAATGGGCAAGGTGCATGTGCAACTGAAATGCAGGGATAGCAGCAGTGAGGTTCCTGAGGTAGACACGTACCTGTAACAACTGAAAACTTTTATTATCAGACTTTGCAATACAGTGTCAAAGTAGTACAAAGGGAGTAGGGCAACAAGGTCCCATGGGGGGGGGGGGGTTATTTGGGTCACAGAGTAATGCAGGGTTAGAGTGGATGGGAATAAACTGTTTTTGAGAATAAACTGGTGTGGGAACGAAGAGACCTGTACCGCCTGCCTGATGGTAGGAGGGCCAACAGTTTGTGGCCTGGATGGGAAGGGTCCCTCATGACATACCGTGCGCAGACACCACTTGTGCTGGATGTCAACGATGGCAGGGAGCTGGGCACCAGTGATGTGCTTGGCAGGATTCACCACCTGTGGCAGGGCCTTCCGGTCAGCTATGGAGCAACCGCTTACCCACACTGCAGCACAGTTTGTCAGAAAGTTCACTAGGATCTTGGAGGACAGGCCTGCTGTGCCTTTTTGACCAGGGCTAAGGTGTTGAGGGTCCAGGAGATGTATACCCCTACTCTTACTAATAGGACCTTTGAAACGATTCAGAGATCCTCAAATCAAGTATGCATCCTTGCAGCATCCCTACAGATCACACACACACACACACACACACACACATTAACCCACCCCTCCCACCTGTAAACACACACATCTACAGACAAGGAGCATACATTGCATTCCTCCACAGACACCCTACTGAGGCACACTCAGATGTCAGAGAGGCTAGGGTATCAAAGGTATCTGCAGTGTAACATTGCAAGATTAGTTAATCAGTTTCAAAGCAGATTTACAGTGGATGTATAATCATTTTTTTAATGCACTCCATTTTGGGAAAAAAGGTTTTGGCCGATACTGAACTACATGGGCACTTTAATTGAGAGGCTATTGTACATTATTCTTGTTTTTTATTTTACTATTGAACCACCATTTTGGAAAAAGAAAAACTAAACGGTTTTCCCTTTCACAGTAGTTCTAGTTGGTTTAAATCTTGAATCTTTAATGGAAGGTTTCAAGGTGTCTTTTGATCACAACTCTAGTTGACATGACTGCTAGTAAAGTTATACATTGAAATGACAGCTGAATGACAAGAATGACATAACAACATGAAGAAATAGTAACGTGTTGACACTAAGAATTCCAGTCTTCTTGTCAACAAAACAATAATCCAGTTTAAACATCAAGGAGGAGTTAAAATAGAGTTATGCCTTGTTGGTGTCCAAGCCACGTCTTAAAATTCTGCTTCTTGGTGACCAAATAGACCAAATACATAATACTGCAAAATATATAAATACTTAAATAAAACTTAAAAACAAACACAAACACAAAAAACTTGTGTAGGTTAGAACTCATCAGCATTGACTCACCAATGGTCCCAGAAGACTTCAACACAGCTTCTTCCTCCAGTGCAGAATACGTTTGACAGTCCTATTTAACACACAGAACAAAATGTCTGTAGACCGCCTCCTCACGGCTCCAGCTCCAAATGAAATAGTCCAAGCAATAAGTAAAATAAGAATGCTAAATAATGTGATTAGGTTTGAGTTGCTTGAAATAGTTGTAGAATTCTGCAAAGAGTTATATCTAATGCCATTTTGGGCAAATTGAAGAACCCTACAGAAATAAGAAATGTACTCAAAACGGAGTGTGAACAGAAAATAGTGTTTGCATGTTGTGTAAATGTTATTTAAATGAAGCACAGTTTTTGTAGTCTAAACAGACTGTACATGATTGTATTTTATAACAAATCCATTTAATGGGTTGCACTATGACTGTAAATATTCATTTAACGTTGTCTTTACAATTGTAATTGTTGCCCAAGTTCAGTGTACAGAGTTTGAATAACTTAACTGCTGTTGTAGCCCACCTTCAGTAGGTTGGGTTTTGACTGGAGTAGCGGAGACAAAAGAGTTAGCCCACTGACATGTAGGGCTAAGACAGGGTTTAATAAAAAAACTTGTGTGCCGCCATCACTGGCACCCCTTAAAAAGCTTGGCATAAAAAAGCCATGGTAATGCAGAAAATAACCAAATGCTCACTGAGACGTAAGGTGGTTGATCTGTGGTGTTTTGGGTCTGTTTCACTTCCATAGGCTCTGGGAACATTGTTAGGAGACATAGCCACATGGACTCCATCAAGTACAGAACCTGCCTCTGTCAGGAGGCTTAAACTGGATCATCCCTTCTAACAAGACAAGAATCCAAAGCATACATCCAAATCCACATGAAAATTATTCCCTGACCATAGGATCATGCTTTTGCAATGGCCATCATAGTCATCTAACCTAAATCCACAAGTGAGGACCAACAACTCTGAAGGATCTGTATAGTTTTTGTATGGAGGCATTTTATCAAATCCTGTCCTACTGTATGTGTTCCCCCAGTTCAAACATTATAGGAGAATGCTCAGAGCTGTTATCTTGGCAATGAGAGTTTGCACTATGTACAATTAGGGATGACAATAATTGTGGTAACTATATTTTTTATAAAATATGTATTTTATTCAATAACATTATTTGTATTCTTTGAACAGTTTTCTTCAAATTTAAAGTGAGATTCATGTGATTTTTTGAGTGTAAGACCAAACTGATAAACAACAATTAACATGTTTTACAGCTTTTTTGGTTCATACTAACCTAGGGTGCCAATCATTCTGGACAGCAGTGTGATTATGTTTTTGATAACCCTGTTCTGAATATGAGTTTGTGGGTGTTGTGTCCAAATAGGTCTTATGTTGTGATATTAACTAACCATTGCAGGTTTGGAAAAGTGCTGACAATAACAATAATAGTTTCGGCCAGTAGATGCTTTCCCCAAATAGATTATTGCTGGCAACAGTTTTGGTAATCAGACAGCAGGTCTCTTTGGTGTAATTGCTTTGTTTTATGTGAATATTTACCTAACATAAAATTGGATTGGGATTTTTTATTTTTTTTGCGTATCGTAGCAGTCCTTGCTCCAGGAGGACATGCATGAAGGGCGCATTTTATATCCATGGGGTGTACAATTAGTTCTGCTTTAAAGTCCTAATAAAACAAAGTAGATTGGTCCTACTGTTTAAATGAAGCCATATACTGTACATCACTAACCGTTGTTTTAGCGGCACACTTCACCCTGAGGGACCCTTAGCTGATTTTTTCAAAATCAGGAATGGACTCTGTGCAAATAAATACCAATGTTGCTGCAAGAAGTGTTTTGTGTGGTCATTGTTTCATAGAGGAATTGGGGGGGCTCAGTCTGGCCTCTAGGTTGGGTTTCTTCTCATTTCTTCTTTGTTAGTTCTTATTTTTATTGTCTGATAGCTTGCTAGCTAACTAAGTTTACGGAGAACTAGGGCTTCTCATTAAGTCTGAGGTCTGTAGCTTTTGGGTGCTGCCGGTACCCCTGACAATGACTCTGCACCTCCTGATGAAAATCCAGCGTTCCGTTATTTGGTGGGCGAGACTCGCTTTAAAACCTCTTCCCACAGACATGCTGAACTTGGATTGATTTTCTTGAAGGTGATTTTACGTGCTGAAATTGAATCATATGGGTTTGAAGCTGGACTTCTGACTGCATTGGTTCCTTTCTCCTTCCGATATTCTGATGAAACGCTTTCAAATATGGATTGAACAATGTGTATTTTTTTTACTAATACAGTATATGCAGTGTAATCAGTATATGTCTGCCTAACCATGCTTGAAAATCTGGATTGGAATCTTTGTCTGTCTTCTGTATATATTTCATGTTTGAAGCGTCTTTAAACAGCTTAAATGTAAAGTCAGTTACTTGCTAGTATTCTGACAATTCAACATTTAGTAGAACAAAAGGTTCCTTCATGTTACTAAGGACCAGATTTAATTTGCAAAAATATTTCTACTGGTAAACATGTTCATGTTAGTGTTTTTGCCAACTGTAGCAAAATAACTTTAAAGGTAGCCTACTTGGCATGTAGAAATGTCAGTTTTGACAGGTCAGCAAATGTAGGCTAATCCGCTACACAAACGGTGAAACAGCATGAACTTGTCAACAAGAAATGATCATTGGACAAAGTAAGTTATTTTAAATGTGGGTTAATGTTATTATTTGTTGGCACGCTATAATGGGGATAAATGTAAATGCAAGACACATATAGAATATTGAGTTTGATCATGGGATCTGCTCTTGCTACTGTACATACTGGAGAGTTACACTGGGGTACATCGCCATGTAAACAAAATGTGAAGGAGAAGTTTTTTTCAATTGCTTGTAATTCGTACAGCCAGGCACAGAACGTCACATGGGTGTGATCAATGCTGGGGTGTTTCTTTTTTTTTTCATGAGCAGACAAATGAAGAGGAAGTCCACAGTTCTTGATTCTACTGCAAAATTCAAATTTGCTTCTTAATTGAAGTAATTATTTCATTAAGTAAATAGAATTTATTTTTAATAGATCTGGTCCACTGAACATACAATTATATTGAAATACAGCAGATTTTGCCTATTTTAAAAGCAAGAAAACTAAAACACTTATGCTAAATTAGTCAGAGGCAACTGAGCATTGGAATACAGTGGGGCTGCAACTAACAGCTATTTTGATAATCATTTAATCGGAAAGAAAAAGTGTATAAATTCCAGATTTAAAAGTGTACTATTTAAAATAAATGTATGTTTTCAGTATTCATGCTTGTATAATACCCAAAACAACGGTAGGCAGTAGTTTTAAATTAAATAAAAACATGCAAAAACTAAAGGGTTATCATAACACAACTTTCAAGACTGCTGGAAAAGCACTGGTTGAGAAACCTTTGACAAATACTGTAAATGTCCAATATGATAGCCTACTTTTGAATGTTTTGGTCATACCTTCCTTTAGGTGAAACCTTCACTGTCTTCCAAAATGTTTGCTCAGTCTCGAGCAGACTCAACTAATCGATAATGACATTTGTAGCCAATTATCAACGTTATCGATTTTGTATCAATTAGTTGTTGCAGCCCTAGAATACAACTCCTCAACATCCAGGGCATGGGTATGACTTGCCCTTAAATGAGTGTTAAAGAGTGCGTTCAAATATTTTCTTTGTGGTGCATAGCTTTTAGAAGAGCCATTTTGAAGTTGGCAAGTCTATTTTACAGTGTACACATGTTTTAGTACATGTTCTAGCCGGCATTAAGGGAAAATATCATTAATTTATTTAAAAACAAGGGATCCACCCTGTAAGGGTATGTATAGTATACCTTGATATTATAAACATAAACATTACTTCTGCAGAGTATTCTCATTTCATAAAAAGTTCTATCAAATTAGGCAACATTTAGGATTTTGCGCTGAGGTCAAAATGAACCAAAATTACTTTTTAAAAAATCTCCATGAACAACAATCAATGAAACACATTAATTGAAAAAGTCATGAACATTTTGAAAAATGTAATATACCACCTTTGGGCTTTCATCCAAAATGTGCTCCTCAGGTCAAATGTACCCTGATAGTAGTTTGAGCATTAACGTAAGTCAGATTTGGTCATCTTTATTTCCACTGATAAAACAGGGGATGAGTAAAATAAAACATAGGGGAAGAGAGGGCAATCAGTTCTATGCAAAACCAAAACATATTTTGATCTGATATTAAGTGTGTGCTTGCTGGATCTAGTTAAACACATGAACAACATGCAGAGCACTTATCAAAGCCATTATGTAGATGTGATCATTAGTTGCATCGTGGAACGAGAGAGCTGAAAATTGTTGCTACAATGTTTTCTCTAAATGTATTGCATTTGTTTGTTAGAGACCTGTAAAGTAACAGACCTAGGTTTTAACGCAATTTGAAATCCTTTTAATATTGTCTCTGTGCTTTATTGACCTTGCCTTGATTAACCAGTTTGAACATTTATGTAGGACAAAACCCTCAATTTAAAAGATTTGAACACAATTCAAACCCGGTCTGATAGCCTTGAAACTACAGAATGCCATTCAGAAAAAGCTTTGCCAGACCGGCCCGGCTTAGATTAATTGGCATCAAATGCCTAACTAAATGTAGCTGAACATTAAAATGATTTTACAGCTGTTATACACTTTTGGGATCGACTGGGCTCCAACTACTTTTATTCTGATTGCTCCTTAATGATAACGAATAAATCTAAGCATTAATGATAACGAATAAATCTAAGCATTGCTTTCATTGCAGTTGATTCTATAGTGCAGGTTGTACCAGATGGAGACATTGACAGGGACCATAGAATATCTGGAAAAATAAGATTTTGGTTATCACTGTGGACAGAACCAGCATAGAATTTAACCTCTGAGGTAATGACTGCATGATTGAATGTGCACATACTGTTCCTACATACTGTACATGCATGTATATACAAATACTGTTCCTACATACTGTACATGCATGCATATACACATACTGTTCCTACATATTGAACATGCATGCATATACACATACTGTTCCTACATACTGTACATGCATGCATATACACATACTGTTCCTACATACTGTACATGCATGCATATACACACACTGTTCCTACATACTGTACATGCATGCATATACACATACTGTTCCTACATATTGAACATGCATGCATATACACATACTGTTCCTACATACTGTACATGCATGCATATACACATACTGTTCCTACATACTGTACATGCATGCATATACACACACTGTTCCTACATACTGTACATGCATGCATATACACATACTGTTCCTACATACTGTACATGCATGCATATACACATACTGTTCCTACATACTGTACATGCATGCATATACACATGCTGTTCCTACATACTGTACATGCATGCATATACACATACTGTTCCTACATACTGTACATGCATGCATACATGGAGGCAAGCCCATTCATACAATGCTGCTCACACAAACACAGTCAGGCAACCACAGTCACAACAAATGCATGCACCCACCTGCCTCCCTCCAACACACACACACACACACACACACACACACACACACACACACACACACACACAGAGATACAGTACAGTAGATCAGTGTGCTGCTCCTGCTGCCTAGCTTCTGCAGTACTGTGCAGTGTTTCTGACCTCTAAGCGTAGTGCCAGTGAATGTGTCATTTTTCCTCCCTAAGCTTTATTCCTATTGATCCATTTCTCAGAACAAATTAGCCACCTTTTACCCCAATCACACCTAGCACAGACTGGTGTGTGTGTGAGTATTTGTGTGTGTGTTTGAGAGAGATCACTCTTTTCAATATGGTGTTCCTAATCACCTAAAGGATTATTAGGAACACCATACTAATACTGTGTTTGACCCCCTTTCGCCTTCAGAACTGCCGTAATTCTATCTGGCATTGATTCAACAAGGTGCTGAAAACATTCTTTAGAAATGTTGGCCCATATTGATAGGATAGCATCTTGCAGTTGATGGAGATTTGTGGGATGCACATCCAGGGCACGAAGCTCCCGTTCCACCACATCCCAAAGATGCTCTATTGGGTTGAGATCTGGTGACTGTGGGGGCCATTTCAGTACAGGGAACTCATTGTCATGTTCAAGAAACCAGTTTGAAATGATTTGAGCTTTGTGACATGGTGCATTATCCTGCTGGAAGTAGCCATCAGAGGATGGGTACATGGTGGTCATAAAGGGATGGACATGGTCAGAAACAATGCTCAGGTAACGATGCCCAATTGGCCTAAAGTGTGCCAAGAAAACATCCCCCACACCATTACACCACCACCACCAGCCTGCACAGTGGTAACATCATTCTGTTTATGCCAAATTCTGACTCTATCATCTGAATGTCTCAACAGAAATTGAGACTCATCAGACCAGGCAACATTCTTCCAGTCTTCAACTGTCCAATTTTGGTGAATTCGTGCAAATTGTAGCCTCGTTTTTCTATTTGTAGTGGAGATGAGTGGTACCCGGTGGGGTCTTCTGCTGTTGTAGCCCATCCGCCTCAAGGTTGTGCGTGTTGTGGCTTCACAAATGCTTTGCTGCATACCTCGGTTGTAACGAGTGGTTATTTCAGTCAAAGTTGCTCTTCTATCAGCTTGAATCAATCGGCCCATTCTCCTCTGACCTCTAGCATCAACAAGGCATTTTCGCCCACAGGACTGCCGCATACTGGATGTTTTTCCCTTTTCACACCATTCTTTGTAAACCCTAGAAATGGTTGTGCGTGAAAATCCCAGTAACTGAGCAAATTGTGAAATACTCAGACCGGCCCGTCTGGCACCAACAACCATGCCACGCTCAAAATTGCTTAAATCACCTTTCTTTCCCATTCTGACATTCAGTTTGGAGTTCAAGAATATCTTTTTTATTTTTTCATTTGTGTCTGTGTATGGCCCTTACTGCAAGTTGTGTCTCCTTGTTTTACAGAAGAAATCTTTTCGGTTAATGTTGAAAAACCCTTTAAATAACTCCTCCCTTCCTTCTCACTCCAATGGCTGACGGCTGGGCCTGGCATCTGGAACCCGGCCCACTCTCCAAATCACATATAGACATTCCAGCACACGTCCGAGTGGAGGATCGATGAGGAAGTCCAGGCCTGATAATCCACTAAAGGCTTTCTCTCTTTCAGTATTTCTCTTTTGCTCTCTCTCATTCTCCTGTTCTCTCTCTCATGTTATCTTTCTCTCCCTGTCTCTTTCCCCTTCTTTCCCCTCCATCTCTCTTTCCTTCTGTCTTTCCCTCACTACCACTCTGTGTCCAGTTGATGATCGCCCTGTGGTACAGGCTATGAGACATATGAAGGATAATGTTGCTGTCTATCAGGCCTGATCTGGCTCTACAGCAGGCTGAGCCCATGGACATTTTGTGGCTAGCTGCCCACTTCACACCCACAGTGAATGGGATTAAGACCACAGGCAGAAAACAAAATGGATGACTGGGCAACATAGTGCAAATAAAACCAAGGTAGTGGGAAGGAGAGGAAGTGGAGAATTGCATGCAGTTTGTATCAAATATATTAATTTTTTTTCTGTGTTTATTTTCAGTTTTCCTTCAAGTGTCCTATGTTGTTTTCAAATATACTAAAATATATTTGTTCAGGACCACACTGACCAACTGGTAATCCTTCAAGATATCTTTCCTGCTAATTTGCATGTGTGGTTCCTGGATATTTGACCCTTGTGTTCACCATTTTCTTTGATATTAAAATCAAATACAGTAGAGACATTTTCAGTGGGAGTGTTCAAGTGTTTCAGAGGGGTTTGGTATTTAACAAAACAGATCACAGTACAGTTTAGTTGTGCTTGTGTGTTAGTTAAATAGGGCCGTACTGAAAGTAAGCAGCTAGCATACCCTCATCCTAACAGACTTAATGATGGCATTGCTATTCTTAGCATAGCATAATTTTACTTAAATGACTTCATATGTATCCATAACGCAGAGAGACGGCACAAGTGTCCACTTTCCAGTTGTTTGTTGTGACTAGTAAGTTAGAGAACATGATATAAAGGATAATGGATATGTATTCCAGCACTTTTACAATGACAATGGGATGAAAGTTCAGACTGTCAGATTTAATTTGGGGTTATTATTATCCATAGCTTAGTCACTAGTCACTACAACTAGGTACGTTCCCTGGTGATGTTCTGCCAAGCCTTTTCTGCAGCCAGCTTCAATTTATGTTGGTTTCCTTTTTGCCTTCAGTCTTTTTGAATTTAGATGTTGTGATTGACCAGGAAGGAAATCTCCAGTTCTTGACCCTGGACAACATTTTGGTGTCTGTGTGTTTGATGTCATTTTCCTGCTCCTTCTTGAAGCAACAAGTTTACAAGAATTTTGTGGTGTTTAAACAAACAATGTTTCTGTACACTTTAGAATAGGCTCTTCTTGGTACATTTTAGACCATGCTGATTTTGAGGCATTGCCCATTGCAATCCAGCAGTCAGAATATTTTCCAATACATTTTTCATCATAAAAAAGGATGCTTCTAATGTTTAATGCCTAAACCTTCTTATCGATATCACTAGGAACATTTTTTGACCAGAAGGACCCAGAAAGACACACACAAACACACACATAGACAGACACAGTTCAGAGGGTTGCTCCAGCTTCATTCCTATTGATCCACTCCTCTGAACAAATTGGTCACTTTTTCCCCAAAATCATTGCTGAGCGCAGGCCATTGTGTGCTTGAGATAGAGACCTCTCTGTCCTTTACTCACCTTTTCTCTTTATCTCTGCCTCTGTCTGTGTGGGTATTCTCGGAAGCGGTGCATTCCTGCTGAGTGTAAGAAACACAGACACACACAAACACACACACATCACATCTTGTGTAGCCTGATCTCTCAGGAGTCCCTGAACTATTCAAATATTGTACATAGCCTAGAAAGTGTTATCTAATGTTAGTTATACATTGTTGTTTCCTGCTAATGCAAAATATAATGTCTCTAGACAAGTATATAAAGCTGCATTTAAACTAAATATAGTTTTGTGTGAAAAAGAACTAGAAACACCTCATACAAAATAATAACAGTAAATCTGCTGACAGCACTAATAGTCAGTCTTTTCAATAAGTGTATTTTTCACAACAAAGTTAAAAGGTTAAATTCTCTTTATCATATCACACACACACACACACACTACCTATTGTCTTCACAAGTAACAGGGAAGTCGTAAACAGAAAAGTGTTGGACTCCGGAACATTCAGATGAAGCCAACATGTATGAGCATCAAAGATATGCAAACATGGAGGCTGTCCAAAAAATGTAAACGTTCCTCACACAAATCCAGCCAACCACTTCCAGCTCTCAGCCCTGAGTTCCCTTGGCTACCATATGTTGGTCATACAACACCTGTGTTTCTGCTTAATACCTGGCAACACAGACAGGTACAAACAGCACATTTGAGAGAGAAGGGATGTAACAAGGGAGGAAGGCTAGTGAGTACAGCTTTGATCGCTCTTTACAGGTGGCAGAAGGAGGGGTCTGAGTATGTATGAAGTGTGTGTTCTATCAGGATAGAGGGATGGATGAAACATCAAATTACGGAGGCACTGGTGGAAGGAGTGATGGAGTGAGACGTTTGTGCACAACTTAAACTGCTCATAGTTTTCCGAACAGTCTTTGGTCATCTGCGTCCGTTGAGCTGCTGCTGCCAGCAGAAGCTTCTAGTTCGCCAGACATCTGGACGTCCCAGAAGTCCCTTGCCTAAGAAAAGAGTAATCTGCCATTCCAGAGATGGAGGGAGTGGAAGGAGTGAACAAGCAAATGCACATAAAGGGATACAAACGTACACATGAGAAAGATTAAAGAACATGTGAGACAAATAGATAGAGGGTACCAAAAGAGAGAAAGATAAATCAATAAATAGGTAGAGCGTACCAAAAGAGAGAAAGATAAATGGATAGAGGGTACTAAAAGAGAAAAAGAGAAATAGAGGGTATCAAAAAGAGAAAGAGAAATATAGGGTACCAAAAGAGAGAAAGATAAATTGAGGGTACCAAAAGAGAGAAAGATAAACAGATAGAGGGTACCAAACCAGAGAAAGATAAATAGATAGAGGGTACCAAAGTAGAGAAAGATAAATAGATAGAGGGTACCAAACCAGAGAAAGATAAATAGATAGAGGGTACCAAACAAGAGAAAGATAAATAGAGAGGGTACCAAAAGAGAAAGAGATGAATAGATAAAGGGTACCAAAAGAGAGAAGGATAAATGGATAGAGGGTACTAAAAGAGAAAAAGATAAATAGAGGGTATCAAAAAGAGAAAGGGAAATAGAGGGTACCAAAAGAGAGAAAGATAAGTAGAGGGTACCAAAAGAGAGAAAGATAAATAGAGAGGGTACCAAAAGAGAGAAAGATAGAGTGAGTGAAAAAGTCAACAACAGAGAAACTAATGGAGTAAAACGGATTGAGAGAGGAAAGACAGCCAAGTCATCCTTAGATGGCTGACAATCTGACAGTGTGAGGTGCAATATTTATTACGTTGCCTAAATTTGTAATTGATTTCCTTACTGGATTTACATTTAGTCAATGAAATTGATGTCTTGCACACTTGCATAATGCTCTTCACATATGCAGAATGCATATATTTCTCTAGAAGAACATTCTTTGTCAGCAACCACTGAATTGATGTGACTTTGTAGTGTTTCTAATGTCCTCAAACAGTGAGGTCAATGTCTTGGTTAGCACTGGCTAATATCAAAGGTACATTTTCACAGCTCAAGAGTTTCCAAGAGTCACCGGTCTAGCCAAATGTGGAACACTATCTTATCTAATTAACCATACACAAGATAGTGTTCGCGGTTTCAATTAGGCTGAGATCAACAATGTATCAAAACTTCATCAACATGAGCTTCTGATGCAGTTTTAGGAAACAGAAAATAGTAGAAAAGGTAGACATATTTGCATCTTTATTTACTTTTTTTGCAGCTATTTTGTTTATCACATTGTAAGCACTGGTTACTCAGCTTATCCTGACTCTATGTCACTGGTCAATGAAGGGTCTCTGCCTCAAAATAGGACGTATTCCCTATAGGGCACTATTTTTGATTACTGCATACATACATAGTGAATAGTGTACCATTTGGGCTGAAAAATATATTTGGAGCTGTCAATACAGAACCCTGAACGAAACCCTAAGAATCAAGCAACGTGCTCTTTATAGAAAATCGATCAATCTTTGCTGGCAGTCAATGCCTACGTAGCTGAAAAGCTGTTATTTCTCTGTGGACCTTTCAGGTGGTCTATAGATATCTTTATAATGAACATGTCCATAGTTAATTGGATTTAGTTATCTCTGTAATTGTTTTTTATTATATCGCCAGGCTAAGCCTCACAGAAGAAGTAGAGAAGCCCTATCAACTGATGGCTGATTTTCACTTTCATTTATTCTATTATTCAAGAAATTAAAGAAAATAAATGGAACTAAATGAATGGCTTATCAGGAGTCGCTCCGTAATCAGGCACAGAAGTATGTGTTGTCATGGAAACAATCTATTATCTCCTCAGCTGACGATCAAGTGTCCATCTTCCAAGAATTATTCAGCAACAGAAGGGTCGGTGACATGGAAAACATTTACAGGAAGTAGAATTAACAGATAAAGATTATTATAATAATCACTTCTGCAAACATATGCTAAAAAAACAGTTGCCTCCTGAGCGGTGCAGCGGACTAAGGCAGGACAGGATGTGGTGTACAGACATTAATGACCATGAGGCCATGGGAGGTGGGAAGCGATGAAGCATTTCTTGGCTCACTGTGATTTAGCAACTCCCTCAGCAAGGCTGGGTGCCTGCAGGCTGATTGCGGTCATTATTCTGCCGATATGTTATTCCCGGCTAACTTCCTGTTTGAGTGAGCAGTGTGAAAGCAGCGGGTCAAAAGGTTCATTTACAGTTCCACCTGAAAGCATGTGCGTGGTCATCTTTGGTGCATGCCTAAATGTGTTTCTCTTTTTGGGGGGCGGGGTGTATTGACGGAGGGGATTTCAGCTGTTTGCACACATGATTTCTGTTCTACCTTTGTTTTTCTTGCATTTGCAATCAGTGATTGGTCAAACGGTTGCTCACTGTGAAAGAAATGTTTCAATGTGCCATGGGACTGAAGTCCACTAGGGCCTTTAGTGGCTTGGAGAAAGACCTCAGTGGCTTTGAGGGCATGATACACTCATGTGCCCGTCTTCATAATGCTCGCCAAATTGTTGTGAATACACAATGCCGGAACAAACAATCATGAAACTGGAACATATATTTATTAAACTTTTTTTAAATAAATATAGAAATACAAACACTAAAATATAGTGAATTACCTATTTCTCTCAGTTGTGTTCTTATTTGTTCCATAAGTAAGCCACAATCTCAAAATCCTAGCTTGGAAATAGAAAATCATTAACACCCATTGGGCCTGACTGGCTTGACATAAGGAATGTGTCAGTCATTATGTCAAGGAATACTAACAAGAACCATTAAAATGTAGAGTGGCAATGGGTCAATCCGCGATTGGGTGTATTTGTGTCCATTCGTATGTGCAAGAAATCACGCGTGACCCGTTTCTGAACCTTTTCCTTCACCTTACCACTGCGCCCACATTTCCCTCATGGGGCAGACTGATTCAGGGAGGGTGAAGATGTGTCAGGCCGGGGCTCACAGTGCAGGGGAAGGGGAGTGTATAGCGTGGCGTTTCCTCAACTCGAGGACCACAGAGGACCAGTGTGATCAGATGAAGGACAGCAGTACGCTTCCGTCTCTGCTACATCACACCCATATCTGTGTCAGTTAGCCATTAGAGCTTCCCCTGGAAATCAAGAAAAAAACGCTTGAGCACTGGCAGCACGTGGTATCCAATGTTCGCTGGTATCCAATGTTTGATATTTCCAAAAAATGAATTAAAGCGTTCACTGTTAATTATAGTTGAATATAAAAACGGAAATCTTCAGGGCGCGTGTTCTGACTGTTCGGTGTGGTGAGGCTGCAACTCTCATCTCTCCATCACTTTTGTTACCTTATAGAATCATAGGAAGGGTACTTGAAGAGCTCTTGATAAATGGAAATGCATTTGACAGAGTTAAGAATAGGTCTTTTTCTGCTGTCTGATCAGAAATAAATGAAATTATTCACAATAGGCTACTCCACACCTGGAGTATGCCCGGGTTATAGACTAAAATAAGATACTCTTATATGCCACACAAATGCAATGATTTACTGCTTTATTATAACCTTTTTTTTCATTTGTTCTAATATCTCAGAGTCCCCCAGCTGTTTTCTGAATTATCTTTGTTCCAGTAACTCTCAATGTACAAATAAAGCACTGGCTAATACATAAGTGTTTTACATTCAACAAGACACAATATACGATAAAATCACACGCAATGTATTTTAATTTGGTATGCCATAGAATACTACTGGATTAAATAACGTAATTGTAATTCATGTTAGAAATGTTTTATGTCAAAGCAAAAGTGAAGGGCATATTCAAAAGCATTTTGGACAACAACATACTGAAACACTGCATATATACTGCATATTGCATTTATCCTTCCTGGTTCTCTTAGCACATCTCTCTCAGCTCTCTCCTAAACACAAAGACTTACACTATTTCTGACATTCCAGGAGAGACCAGCCTTCCACAGCAGTGCCTGGAGGCCTAAGGCTACCATAAACCTGCCTCTGAAACCCTTTGACCTGCGTGACCTTGGCCCTGATTGCTTGCTACGACGGTCGCTCTGGGGCCAAAGACTGCCCTGCTCTCCAGCCAGTTCACATGCTCTCCTGTAAGTCTCCTGTAAACCCGTGCCTAGTTGGACTGTTCCCTGCATCTATTCACTTTGGTACGTTGTGGCCCCTTATCCGTTCAGTGTCACCTTACTCACTGCATGTAGTATTGGCTGTTGTGACATGATTATGTTCCTCAAAAGTGCTCAGTGAATTCAAACTCAAGAGTTTGAATTACGCGTCGGCATTCTATTTTTACATAGCCAATTAGCCTACTAATTAGAACTCAAGATGTATTCAGAAAGGCGTACCCACAGTTCCATCACTGCTTTTTAATTAATGTTAAAGAATTGCTGTTCTCCTAATAACCACCACGCATGTACACACACACACACACACACACACACATACATATTGTTCAGTTTTATCTGTGAATTATTCCACCAAGGTACTAAAAGAGAGAAAGAAAAATAGATAGAGGGTACCAAAAGAGATGTTTAAACATTTGAGATGGTAAAGATCAGAGAAAGCCTCTCAGAATGTTGAACAGCTGTGGAGAATGTGTAAGAATAACCTTGAAGTGTGTATCAGTGGCATCCTATCCACAACACACTGAAACACCTTGACTGCAGCCCTAAGGAAGCCGTTTTGGTTTTAGTGTGGGACGGTGCAGTGCCTGCCCTCTGCAGTGGTAGTTCTGACAGGAGATACTGTGATGGTATCTCTGACAGGAGATATTGTGATGGTATCTCTGACAGGAGATATTGTGATGGTATCTCTGACAGGAGATATTGTGATGGTATCTCTGACAGGAGATATTGTAATGGTATCTCTGGCAGGAGAAACTGTGATGGTATCTCTGACAGGAGATATTGTGATGGTATCTCTGACAGGAGATATGGTGATGGTATCTCAGACAGGAGATATTTTGACGGTATCTCAGACAGGAGATACTGTAGTGTGATGCCAAATATACCAAATATATGTAGTGTGATGTCAAAATGCCAAATACCCCCCCACCCAAATTGATCATTTGATCACCTGCTGCAGTGCAGAGAATGCTTGTGGCCTATGGGTAAACACCATCCTTCTATGCTGCAATGTCTTCTTCTGGCTTGTCTGTTTTATTTATTTCTATTTTTCCTTCTTTCCTTTTATTCCTCTCACTATTGCTCTCTCTCTCTCTCTCTCTCTCTCTCTACATATACACATACATAAATACATATATATCATTCACTGAAGGTATATGACAGGAGTGTGTGACTTCACATCTATCCACTGTTGTATGTTGCAACAGAGCAGAAAAGAATGGGAATAGAGAAGATACACGTTCTGTGAAGCTCAGTGGAGAAGAGCGTGGCAGTTGCCAGTGTTCTGGGTTAAATTGCCATGGTGGAAACTATCAAATTCAATGAGTATGCACTCACTGCTGTAGCTCCCTTTGGAGGAACACTGACGAAAATATAATGATCATTAGAAAACAAATAATAGATTCCTAGTCTTCAAAAACTCAGTTGTCCTGAGAATACACTAAACAGCCCAGACCTAGGATCAATGGGGACACACTGGAACTTTTTAATACTGTATTGCATGTTCACTAAAATAGTACCATAGCTAATAAACCTTCCAGCTGTAAACTGAACCCTTTTCCAACTAAACTACTGAAAGAGCTTCTTCCTGTGCTCAGACTGCCGATGTAAAACATCCGGATATGTAACAAACTCATTAAAATTAGGGGGTTCTGGGTGGTTTTATTTGGGTATTAAAGCCATTTTTGATCCAGATAAATTAAACACTTATTGGTAATTATCCAACCTCCTGGTTCTTCTCAACATTTTTTCCTATCAACTCAATGCCTCAATGTAGGGCTTTGTCCCATAAAGCACAATTAGTGTGGAATGATCTGCCTATTAAGGTGAGAGATGGAGACTCTCAACCTTTAAGTATTTACTAAAGACTAATCTCTTCAGTCTATGGTTAAGTGTAGTCAGGCCCAAGGGGTGAAGGTGAACGGCTGGGCCCTGGATTTACAAATCACCCTTGCTGTATTATCCAGGCAGGCTCCTCTGCCTGGAAAATCATTTTTAATAATTTACAAATACCAATCCCAAAACAATTTACTCTTCCTTTATTTCATTTTTATGTTAAAAGTCTACAAAATTGTATTTGAAATAATTTTCAAATATGCAGTTCAAAAGCCCCACTTGATATATGTGGGTTGAATATGATTTTATTATTATCTAAGAATTTCTAAGAGTTATTCCATATAAATTCCAATCTTCAATTACATAAAATATTATTTTATAGAGAATACAGTGTAAGTGTTTTTGTGTGTGTTTTAGGTCTTACTATACTCATGGGGAACAAATGTCCCCATGAGAATAGTAAAACCTTTTGCCGGTCCTCATGAGGTAAAAGTCAATTTCCGACTCAGGGTTTATGTTTAGGGTCAAACTTACAATTCATTTTAGAGTTATTAAGGTCCAGGCATTGTTGGTTAAGTTTAGGGTTAAGGTTAGGCATTACATTTAGGTAAAGTTTAGGCAGAAACATTACTTTATTGAGGTTAAGGTTAGGGTTAGATTAGGGTTAGGTTGAGGTTAGGTTTAGGGTAAGGATTAGAGTTATGGTTAGGTTTAGGGTTAAGATTAGGGCAAGGGAGCATGCAATTTTTATTTTCTGGTCCCCATGAGGATAGCCATACAGACTGTGTGTGTGTGTGTGTGTGTGTGTGTGTGTGTGTAATACAAAGGCAACACTTGTGCAGATAAGGAGGGGAGGAGAAACCATTTGAGATAGGGCCTGTCTTCAGTCTCCAATTCTGGTGCACTCAGTCAGTAAACCAAAGAGGCCTTATCTGGCAGCTGGTACACAAAGGCAGAGCACAGCCCTCATCTCAGAATGTTAACACACTCACACCTAACATTGTGATTTTACAGATGTTTATCCTTAAAAACAACAAAGCATATTTAGAGTTAGCTATTAAGGTTACGATTAGGGGTTACATGTTAATGGTAAAGGTTATCTTTACATATAAATTAAACTAAGTAGTATGTGTCATGCCATGTTTTTTTGTCCAAATGGGCAAGAGTAGGAACAAGGCTTCAAAAAATCGGCATCGCAACAAAGCCCCAACCAAAACAGCTGGGACCTTCTGGAAGATTTTTGAAGCTACCAGCTGGGCCAGTCCTGCCCCTACACACCTGCCTGCTATTGAGACCTTGTCAGGGGAGGTATTTAGAAGCAGCTCAGGGCCGAAGCCAGAAGCAATGAAGATTGATCAGGGAAGGCTGCAAGATGGAGGTGGAGGAAGATGGGCAAGGCTGCCCGAGAGTCAATGCTGCCTCCCCAGTTTCATTTTGGTTTCTCCCTCAGTTCCTCCCCTCACACTTCTCTTTTTGTTGATAAAATGCCAACCAGGGGTGCTGAACACACCCTTTCTGTTCATTACACTTTCAAACAAACTTAGAATCTGAACAAAATACAGATTTGAAGTTGGAATGGCCAAGCCATGTAAAACAATGTTGGTTTGGTCACATTCATGTAAATTATGCTAATTAGTAAAGTCACAGTTGATAAATGTTTTATGCATCTGCGTTGGTATAGCCAAGTCATGTGATACAAAGCAGGTTTTGTCTTGGTCGAACTTGAATGGTTTTAATATAATTCAAATAAAGATTGCCTTAAAGTTGCTGGTTCAACCCACACTCAAACCGGAGCTATAAAATCTTGGTTCCCATTCAGGCGCACTAGGACCCCCTGAGGGTACATGCCCTATTCAAAGGGGTACTTAGGCTTACAGGTTAAAGGCACATGAGAGGGTACTTCAGGGACACTCCATGCAGGTCAGAAATCAGAGGGGTAGTAGTCTTACAGGTTAAAGGCACATGAGAGGGTACTTCAGGGATACTCCATGCAGGTCAGAAATCAGAGGGGTAGTAGTCTTACAGGTTAAAGGCACATGAGAGGGTACTTCAGGGATACTCCATGCAGGTCAGAATTCAGAAGGGTAGTAACTACTATAAGTATCATTATCATCTTTTCATGATCATGCTGGCTTATTTGATGTGACAAAAGCAAGAAAATAAAATTACTGCGTTAATATATTTATGGTAACATAAATATATCGCAATACAGTACTTGCACTAGTTGGTTGAACGGCTTCTTGTGTGTCACTGCTAGCAAGCGCTTATGCAGGCGTAGTTAACATGACACTTTCTGTCGACAAGCCATGTCCGTATGGTTTCTCTACCCTTATTCAATGGTATATGTCATGGACGTAGTCTGTGAATAGTTTCTCCCTCGTCATAACATGATATTTTTTCGGACATGGCAGATGGACGTTCATTGGTGCAGCCGCGTGTTGTCTGCAGCCTGTTTGGCCACAATACACGCGATATGCTGCAGGGACTTTAGACTAGGAATTTGGTAGTTGTTCGTTCCCTTTATAAACAACGCTGCCTAATAGTCTTTCGTCGGGAACTCACAACATGAACGGCCGTATATGTCCCTTGCCATTATCGTTTTCGAATCATGGAACCTGTTATTTAGACCAAAACAAAAATGAGCGCATTTGCTTTGCCTCGTAGGATAGCCTACCGTATTTGGGCCCTGCTCTAGAATGCACTATGAACTATGATTGGTCAAAACAGGCGAGCCATCAAATATTATTGGTCAAAAAGATGATCCTGGCACTGTACCACACCCAGGGCGGAGAAGAAGCGCCGCATACGCATTTTAGTGGGAAGAGTGACAAAGATGAAAAGCAAACGTTTTAATACAATACTATGAATTTAAATGTGGAGATTGACGCATTGGCCAGTGACTGTCTTTGTCTACTGGCCTTACTGGCCCCGGGCTAATGGGCCATTGTTAAAGTTGAACTCTGTGAAGTGTCTCCACTTGCGTATACACATACCACCGCACAAACAATGGCAGCTTATTTCATGCATTTGGGCATGAACGTGCCATATCAGCTGTGGACCTACGACCCAGTGTGAACCACCTGGCCCAGCGCTGCAGAATGCAAAATAACCTTGAACGCAGTTCATCTGCCACCCCCTGACAGGGCTTGATTTAAGGCAGATGCACCTCGTCAGGGGGTGGCAGCTGCTCTCAAGGCTCTCAAGCTGCTCTCAGAGGAATGAGGGAATGAGGAGTGATGCTGAACTGCACAGCCCTTGCAGCTGTGAGCCCCGGTGAGGCCGAAGACGCAGGATAATGAGGTGCAGGGGAGTGTTGAGCCACGATAAAACCACCCGCAACAACCGCAACCACCCAGAAGCCCCTTCACCTTCCCCAGTGGTTCGATGGTGGAGTTCCTGATTATTCTATATTTTCCCACACGCCTTTAATTCCATTAACAAACGCCCTCCGGGGTCAGACTGTGGCTGTTCCATGTCTCCCGCTATTACAATTTGCACAAAAATCAAGAAAAGAGTGTTCCTGTCTGAACCACAATGGACGTAAAAGAAAACTAGGCTCACTGATAGATCTTTATGGGAGGAAAGTGTTGCCCTTGCCTTATGAGACTGTCATAACAGAGTCCACCGCTGCTAGGTGCTCTTATGATGGTGGGCCAGGCAATTACATTAGAGCAACACGCCATCATGGGCTCTACCCAGTGTGTCACTACCCGTAAAACACAGGCACGCCTTCAAGTCCCATCAGTTCCCCTAGTCAAGGACAGGAACACAGAGCTTCTGTATGAAGCGGCATGTCTGTTCTATTGGGGACAACGGAGGGGCCAGATTTATGCTGTGACATAAGCCAGACAGCCCAAAGCACCTGGCCACTGAGTTTCCCTGCTCCAGTGTATCTGTTCACTCTTTATTGGTGGGTTTGATTTAAGAGAAGCCATTGACTGGGAATGGAGTGCTTGAGGTGGAGGTGGTTTATGGCCTAAGCTCTGCTGCGGTGACTGGGATTCAGTTTGACTGGGGTGGGGGGGTGACAGCGGAGAGCAAGCCATGAGGGAGGAGATAGATATGATGCTGAGAATGGGAGGTAAAGAATGAGGGAGCAGGACTACAAAGCAGGGCAGAGAAACAGTAAGGGGGAGAAATGGAGTAAGGGGAAAAAAAAAGGAATGAAAGTGTGGAGACGGAGAAGAGAGAGATATAGTGATGGTGATTAGATTGGAGTCTTATTGCCTGCTCTGGTGCATAGCTCCCTCAGGTGCAGTGCATATTAACCCCTTTGGAGATAGAGGAACATTTGATTGTTGTTGAAGTCTCTCTTTCTCATACATATCCATAGATTTACTCTCCCTCTTAGGAACGCTTGAAGCTGAATACTCGTTCTATGACACATTGCTATGGACACCAATCAGATTGTGTTCCCCTATTGCTATTGCAACCTGTCAGCCAGTATATGTTATTGCCTGTTTGATAAAGGTAGAGTACCATTTTTGGATTAAATAAACCATGCGGAGAGTATAGCCTACAGTATATATGTATAGTGAATCGGCAAGTGTGTTTTGACTGGTAGTTTATCAAATATATATCAAATACAAGTATTTGAGAACAAGTATTTGATACACTGCCGATTTTGCAGGTTTTCCCACTTACAAAGCATGTAGAAGTCAGTAATTTTTATCATAGGTACTCTTCAACTGTGAGTGACGGAATCTAAAACCAAAATCCGTGATTTTTAAGTAATTCATTTGCATTTTATTGCATGACATAAGAATTTGATACATCAGAAAAGCAGAACTTAATATTTGGTACAGAAACCTTTGTTTGCAATTACAGAGATCATACGTTTCCTGTAGTTCTTGACCAGATTTGCACACACTGCAGCAGGGATTTTGGCCCACTCCTCCATACAGACCTTCTCCAGATCCTTCAGGTTTCGGGGCTGTCGCTGGGCAATAAGGACTTTCACCTCCCTCCAAAGATTTTCTATTTAGTTCAGGTCTGGAGACTGGCTAGGCCTCTCCAGGACCTTGAGATGCTTCTTACGGAGCCACTCCTTAGTTGCCCTGGCTGTGTGTTTCGGGTCATTGTCATGCTGGAAGACCCAGCCACAACCCGTCTTCAATGCTCTTACTGAGGGAAGGAGTTTGTTGGCCAAGATCTCGCGATACATGGCCACATCCATCCTCCCCTCAATATGGTGCAGTCGTCCTGTCCCCTTTGCAGAAAATCATTCCCAAAGAATGATGTTTCCACCTCCATGCTTCACGGTTGGGATGGTGTTCTTGGGGTTGTACTCATCCTTCTTCTTCTTTCAAACACAGCGAGTGGAGTTTAGACCAAAAAGCTCTATTTTTGTCTCATCAGACCACATGACCTTCTCCCATTCCTCCTCTGGATCATCCAGATGGTCATTGGCAAACTTCAGACGGGTCTGGACATGCACTGGCCTGAGCAGGGGGACCTTGCGTGCGCTGCAGGATTTGAATCCATGAAGGCGTAGTGTGTTACTAATTGTTTTCTTTGAGACTGTGGTCCCAGCTCTCTTCAAGTCATTGACCAGGTCCTGCCGTGTAGTTCTGGACTGATCCATCACCTTCCTCATGATCACCGATGCCCCACGAAGTGAGATCTTGAATGGAGCCCCAGGCCGAGGGAGATTGACTGTCATCTTGAACTTCTTCCATTTTCTAATAATTGCGCCAACAGTTGTTGCCTTCTCACCAAGCTGCTTGCCTATTGTCCTGTAACGCTTACACAGCAGAGAACAGGAGGGTTTCTTAAAGAAAAACTAACAGGTCTGTGAGAGACGTAATTCTTTCTGGTTGGTAGGTGATCAAATACTTATATCATGCAATAACATGCAAATTAATTATTTAAAAATCATACAATGTGATTTTCTGGATTTTTGTTTTAGATTCCGTCTCTCACAGTTGAAGTGTACATATGATAACCACTACATGCTTTGTAAGTAGGAAAACTTGCAAAATCATCAGTGTATCAAATTATTGTTCTCCCCACTGTATATATATATATATATATATATATATATATATATATATATATATATATATATATATATATATATATATATACAATGGGAGAAGGTCATATATATATATACATATGTATGTATTTGGAGTCATTTTGAAATGTTCTTGTTTTTGAAAGCAAACTAAAATAAATTCCATTAAAATGACATTAGATTTATCAGAAATACAGTGTACACATTGTTAATATTGTAAATGACTATTGTCATGGAATATATACATAGGTGTCCATTACTACTTAAAATGTGTCCTCTGTTCCAATGGCACGTTGTGTTTGCTAACCCATGTTTATCATTTTAAATGGCATTTTAAATGTGATCATTACGAGACCCTTTTGCAATTAGGTTAGTACAGCTGAAAACCCTTGTGCTGAAACAATAAAACTGTCCCTCTTTAGAGTAGTTAAATATCTAGACCATCAGCAATTGTGGGTTCGATTGTAGGCTCAAAATGGTCAGAAACAAAATAACATTATTCTGAAAATCATCAGTCTATATTTTTTCTGAGAAATTAAGAATATTACATGCGAGAAATTGCCAGGAAACAAAAAATCTCATACAACGATGTGTAGTACTTTACAAATCAGCGCAAACTGTCTCTAACCAGAATAGAAAGAGGAGTGGAAGGCCCCAATGCACAACTAAGTAAGAGGACAAATACATTGGAGTGTCTAGTTTGAGAAACAGACGACTCACAGTCTTCATGGCAGCTTCATTAAATAGTGCCCACAAAATATCAGTCTCAGTGTCTACAGTGGAGTCTGGAGTTTTGCGGGTACTTATTAAGAGGTTAATGAAGCTGCCCTATGAGGCGTCTTGCTCAGTTCTGCACCGGGGCCTCCCACTCCTTTTTCTGTTCTGGTTAGAGACAGTTAGAGCTGTTCTGTGAAGAGAGTAGTACACAATGTATTATGAGATCTTCAGTTTCTTGGCAATTTCTTGCATGGAATAGCCTTCAATTCTCAAGAGTAGACTGACAAGTTTCAGAAGAAAGTTCTTTGTTTCTGGCCATTTTGACCATATATTATATTCACATAGTTATTTTTGTAATATATTTTTTTATTTAATAAAAAAACTTACTACACAAATAAATGGCCTTGTTTCGACTTTCAGGTGTCTTTCAAGACTTTTTCTCAGTATTTTACTGAACATGGCGGTTTGTAAGAGGCTTCACCTCCTCTGATTTGGAAGTACACCAATTAGTTTGAGGAATGTCTTGCTTTCAGTTAATGGTTGCTCGGATCTTCTGTTATCTCTGTTGGTTTACAGTACACACACCTGGCCTACACACCAACAGCACACACACACACACACACCTGCTGTGATGAACATGTCCACAATTAAATCCTCCAAAGTTAGGATAGATAAAGAGAAATATATGAAAGGCATGTTCCCAGGTGTGCCCACGTGTTGAGGCCTACAGAGAATATTACGTCGACTTTATGTGGAGACAGGTAACAAGGCAAGAAGAAGACAGTTGAGCTGTGTGTGTGTGTGTGTGTGTGTGTGTGTGTGTTTGGGGGGGGGGTTGTGCGGAGTGATGATTCTGTCATACAGTATCAATGGCATATCAGAGACCTGTAAAAATCACACACACTTGAACATGCAAAAACACATGCATACATACATTTTTGCCACACACACATGCACACACACACACACACACACTAATTTACCACATGTACTGTACACACCTGTGCTACATGGTGGCAGCCCCTTAGGTGGAGTCCTGTGGGATCTGCCATTTTCCGCACCAGCACCTGTCACCAGAATGGCACAGGAGAACTGAAAAAGCATGTCAACCTCCCCCTTCCCCTCCTCCTTCGAATTATTTCCTCTCTCTTCATTTCCCAGATGTGTCAAGCCTGCGAGGTATGGTAATTCTGCACCACAAGACATGCTCACTTACTCAGGGAGCTGTTGTACCGGTTTCCTCGCTAAGCACCCGGAAGCTTAAGCTGGCTGTGAAACTGACAACGAGCAAAAACACCATTCTGTGCCTTTATGTCAGTGAAGCAATATGAATGACAGGGACTGACAATATGGAATGTCACACTTGAAGAGTAGACTGGGATAGGGTCTGAACAAAGACAGCAAATAGTGAGGAAGGTGAAAAAAAAAAAAATATATATATATCTAAAAATGTGAGAGAGGTGAAGCAGAACAACGAGAGAGAGACAAGGACTATGGGAGATGAGAAATAAAAACGAGGAAGCATTACAGAAGGGAGAGAAAGAGAGGAGAAGAGGGAAAGAGAGCAGCTGACAAAAATTGGGGCAGGAGTACAAATGAACAGGAACATGGCTGGGAGCCTGTGTTCATGGGCGAGTGGAGACAGTAGTTAACGTAACACAACCTGTGTTCGTCAGTGCCTGTACATTTTTAAGTGTGCATTTGTGCCTGTGAACAACAGACTCTTCTTTCAGCCCCTGTCGTAGCGTATCTCACTGACGGCTTTTGAAGTGACAGGGCTAGCGCAAAATCTAAGCTGCTCTGAATAGCCTGTCATCAGCACCACGGACAGCACCCAATACACCTATTATAAACAGCAGCCAGTGCGAACGCAGGCATAATTGCAAGTGTTTTACCAAAATAATGCCAAACCTAATGCCGAAAATAGAGAATGGTGGTTTGGGTTAGAATACAGAAACAACTGCGAATGGAAAGAAAGTATGCCAACTTACAGTATCTCACAAAAAGTGAATACACGCCTCACATTTTTGCTAATATTTGATTATATCTTTTCATGGGACAACACTGACGAAATGACACTTTGCTACAATGTAAAGTAGTGAGTGAACAGCTTGTATAACAGATTTGCTGTCCCCTCGAAATAACTCAACATGCAGCCGTTGATGTCTAAACCGCTGGCAACAAAAGTGAGTACACCCCTAAGTGAACCAAAAAAACAATAACATTACTCAGTTTCAAGATTTGATATGTTGTCTTTTAAATATGTTCTGTTGAATATAGGGTGATTTGTGCCACATTGCATTCTGTTCGTCTTTACATTTTGCACAGAGCCGCAACTTTTATGGAAACAGGGTTGTACTGTATAAGAAAATATCAGATCGTTTATCAGATCACTAGTTAAAGGCATCACAAAAAATGAAAAGTCAAAACAACAACCAACATGGCCTACTCTCTACCATATTGAGACACAGCTAGGCACAGCTGCGTGGTTAAATAAATAGCTATAGACCCACTTTAAACATAATAAATCATGCCGTTCATGAGTTCAGCAAAACCTTGCAATCTAACTCAATAGCTTAAACTTCTTAGGTTAAATGTATTCATATCAACCATATGTAGGCCTAAATATCAATGTAGAAGAGACAAGTGTACACACGGGATAACCTCTGATGGCTTCTACTTCTCTAGAATCAGGCAAAATGACCCTGTTCAACTCAGCTAGCCACCCAAGGTGCAACGAGTCAAGCACAAAGTGGCATATAGTTACATTTTATCAAGATTCGATAGGCAAAACAAAAAGGTATTGTATTCCCTCAACAGTAATCTAACCTGTAAATTGTACGAGATGTTAGATTTTTTTTGGACCTTTTTTAAATGAAGTCTGTGCCTGTCCTTAAATCACTGAGGGTTTCAGTAAAATGTTTCAGTATTCTTTTTGATGAAGGCATAGTCTTATTAACAACAGAAATAGTGGAGTTACAAAGTGGCTGAATACATATTCACTCTGAAATGATGACTGGTGTTTCCATAAGCAGGTGCTTCTGTTTTCCTTAGGCTACCTTAATTCTGTTGTTCATGGTTGAGGTCTCCAGCACTGAATTAGTATAAACAAATCTTCCTTGAAAATAGAACTTGGAATATGCTTGAAGTGGGTTTTTTTTTTGTGTCAAGGGATGCACACCAAAATCTGTGTAGACAAGAAACCTGAGTGGCTTTTGTTTTTACTTGATTAAGTGCGGAGGCTGAAATTAGCTGAATTAAATGAGGAGGTTGAGACATTGTCAAGATATATATAAGAGACAAAAGTCTGTACAACTCACCTATGAAGGTTATTTTACAAGAAACACTTTATGTCAGAATAATTTATGTATAGAAATAGAAAAACTAGACATGACAGCTTGTGGGAAACAATCTCTTACGGAAGCTGTTGGAGGTGTCTCCTACAGTATAAGCCAGTGCTTTCAACTTTATCCATTCACATTTTTTTTCTATCTCTCTCTCCGATACCTCCTATAAAGAAATGTGTGTGCGTGTTATTCCCTTGTCTCCTTAGCATGACAATTAACAAAAGAGGCATGGATGTGACAAGACATGATTTTGGAGATGTTTTTTTTTTAATGGATGACATTGTTCTCATTACTGGATACTTTTAGCACCCAGTTGTTGACAAACCTTACTGTGACACCTAATATTACTAATTGACATGCTTATCTATGAAACAACATATGACATGGACATAACCAATTGACAAGCCTGTCTGTGAAATCCAGTGTTACAAGAATATTTCTAATTGACAAGGTTATCAATGAAACCCAATATTACATGAATATTATTATTTGACAAGCCTACCAATGAAACCCAATATCACGTGAATATTAACAAGTGATAAGCCTATCTGTGAAACCAAACATTACATGCATATTTCTAATTGATTCCTTATAATGCAGCAGCATCCATCATACCTTATGGGTTTATCGGTCAGTGAGACCTGTTCTGTTTTCCCCAGTCCCTAAAACCAAGCACAGTTTACAATGCCAAGGGAAAGGGCACACTAATAAACAAAACAATATCAACAATTCCCTACAGACCTGTAATTTATGAGGGCATGACATTAGTCTGGAATCTATCAGTCTGTTTACTTCCTCAAGGACATTGTTTTTGATGTATTCTGATGATGATGATCTTCATTGTATGCTGGCATTTTCTCTTTGTTTGAGCCTTTGCCAGAATCACTATAAAGGACACTGGAAAGGATGACAAACAAGGTGCAGTGAAGAAGCAGTGAAAGAGATTATATGGGGTATAGAGGAGGAGACAGAAAGCAGAGGGGGACAGAGTAGAGGAGATAGAGGAGAGAGAGACTAAAGGCAGATATAAAGAGTAGAGGAGGCAATAGAGAGTAGAAGATAGGGAGTAGAAGAGAAAGAGCAGAAGGGAGATGACGACGCTAAAAGTACACAGAAGAGGGATGAGGAGAAGAGAACGGTTGGGGGGATGACAGATGAGGAGGAAAAACAGGGATACGGACGTGACAATGATAAGATGAGGAGGAAGATAATGAGGATGTGAATAATTGATAGAGGGACGTTCCAGGAATTGAATGGGGGGGGGGGTACATATGCGTGGGAAGAGAAACAGGGGTGTGTTTTGCTGTGGTATAGATCCGTGTGATTGTGACGTGTTTGTAGAAAGCGTTACAACGAGGAGGACCACTTTGTCAGGACAACGACCGATAGGGAGCTCTGTCACTGGTCGTGGTGGAGGTGTGAGAGATTAACTAGAGAAGGGAGCCACAGGGAGGGCGAGGAGGGGGGAGACGAGAGGGTCCTGAGACAGGCAAAGTGCAGTTGTTTTATGGTGCTTCCAGGGATATAAGGTCGCACCCTTTTTCTTTGGATCCCATGAGAAGGGACCACTCTGATCCGGGGAATGCAGAGATGCAAGGAGGGAGGGATGGAGGGACACGGCTGTCAAGGGTTTTATGGATATCTCCTCTAGCTGTGACCTTTAAAATAATGCTACAAGGCTACTAACCACTCTCATCCATTAGTCTCTCTCTTTCTCTCTCTCTCTCTCTCTCTCTCTCTCTCCCACATCCATCTTTTTAATTCTTTCCTGCTCTCTTTTCTTTTCATCCCCCATTCGTCTCTCTCTATGTGTATGTCTGTCTCCCAATCAGTCTCTTTCTGTGTGTGTCTCCCTGTTTGTCTCTCTCCATGTGTCTGTCTGTCTCCCTGTTGGTCTCTCTCTGTGTCCGTCTGTCTCCAAAACACCAGTCACAGCCACTAACCCATGTGATCTCTGTCACTGTCTGTCCATCCATCTACTCTACCTCAACCATTACAGCCACACAACCACTAAGCACACTCATCCCTCTCTCTGTCTACCCCCATCTCCGCCACACACACACACACACACACACAGCCCTGCCATTGCAGAAACAAGACCACTCACAGCACGCATGCCTCCCTCTCTAGCCCAGTGTGTCTTTACCTCTCCTCTCTCCTTCCAGCATCAGCCCCAATGGGCCAGCCACAACTCATTCCACTCCCAGGCCAGAGAATGATCTGGAGTCTCCGCCTCTGCTAACCTCACAGTGGGACTCTATCTCAGCCGGACAGCCCAAAGGCATAGGGATCGACCAAAGCCCTTTTCAAGACAGTCAATACCCCTCTGCCCCCGTCGCCCTAGGCAGGCGGTACAGCTCCCCATCCAAGATTGTCATTACCTCAGCTGTGCCCCAAGGCTGCCTCCCGAATTCCACTCTATTCTGTACGTAGGGCACTATATGGGCCCTGGTCAAACAAAGACCATGTTCTGAGCAGCTGGAGTTGGTTCCACGCTGAATCTAACTCTGTCACACCTCACCGGTGCCTCCCGGGCAGATGGTTGTCATACGGCCTGACTCTTTACCAAAGTCAATTATCTAACTGTCTCTCAGGAGAATGGTATCTGCACCTTCTGAGATAGCAGTGACCTTTCCTGCCCCCCCCCCCGGCATATAGGCTCTATGACCCAACCTCTCTTTGAGACCGAGGCGAAGGGTCCACTTCGATGACAACCAGTGTTCCAGAGGGATAACAACAGATTGACCTGACAATGAGACTGTGTCCAGACCCCCAGGACATCCATAAATGCCTTTAAAGCCGGCAACTAGTGAAAAAATGCTATGGCATTGGACGGGAATGGTGGATGGCGGTCAGCCATGAGCTCAGGCTCCAGGATTCGGGTAGTCAATCACAGGCTTTTGGTTAGCTCTTCCAGAGACCGCCATTCATTTTAATATCTCGGTGTTAATCAATCAATCAATCAAATGAATTTATAAAGACTTTTTTACATAAGCAGTGGTCACAAAGTGCTTTTACAAAACACCCAACCTGAAACCCCAAGGAGCAAGCAATTTTAAGTCTTTCCCAAACCCTAATACTTAACATAACCACTTAGAAGGGGGTACTTCAATTTAAACATGGAGCTGTTTCTGTTTTTGCCTATGCTAAATCCAACCCATTCTGACGTTCTTTTAATTCCTCCAATTTCACCACCTTCTCACGGTTTTGTGGTAAGTAATTTGGCCTCGCTTACTCGTCCCATCACAGCAACTCCCAAATGGTCCAGAGAGATGAAAACCAGGACACGTGTCCTGTTTGCCCTGCCAAGCCGTGCATCTTCTTCACAGTGCCCGCTAAACTATGAATTTGACCAAACCAACGCATTACAGAAAGTTCATTCATCATGCAGGAACTCAGGACCGCATACAGTATTTAAGGAGCAAGATTTGGTTTTATCTGTCATCCCTTGTCAAATGTCTTCACATGGTTGCTGGTTGATAAGCCTACTTCTTCCTCTAAATGTATTAGGCTGCAGGTTGCTGCACATTAGAAGTATCTCCTGGGACTTTACCATCGTGAAAGGAATGACGACAGAGTGAAAAGAGACTTCAGCATGTCGTAAACAAGACCTCGGAGTGGAGACATCAATATAAAAGGTCTCCACAGTATATGTCTATTTTTCTTCCTCACCACAGAGTCCCAAGGGAGCATGCATATGTACACACACACACACACACACACACCATTTAAATAATCCACTACAAAGAAAACGTATATGTGATTACCTACAACCTTGTAGAACACCACGACTGTGATTGACAGGCTCTGATGGGGCGAAGATGAGCACGAACCCTGAGTGTAAAGCCATCTCTGTCAGACGGAGAGAGGTCAGAGTGTCAAGAGGGGTTTGAGAGAGGTCAAGGGGGGGGGGGGGGAGAGGAAGCGGGAGAGAGAAGAGTGAGGAAGGAGGGGTTTAATGGGTTGAGAGAGAAGAGCGGTGAGAGCAGGACAAGGGAGGAGTTCAAAGGGATGAGAAAACGGAAAAGAACATGGAGGGGGAGTTACGAGTCGTGAGCAATGAGGAGCGTGAGGGCTACGAGAGGAGAAAGGTGAAGGGTGGGGGGAGATAAGGTTAGGGAGGTGGGGGGAGATAAGGTTAGGGAGGTGGGGGGAGATAAGGTTAGGGAGGTGGGGGGAGTTAAGGTTAGGGAGGTCAGAAAGCAGAGGGCTGTGAGACTGAGGAGATCAGAGCAGCCAGACAGTGCTAATAGGTGTTAGGATGTAGGGATGGAGATTGACCGGGATGCCATTTCATTTCTTCTCTCACTGAAAAGTAAGGATCATGATTGTGTGTGTGTGTGTGTGGGTGTGACGCCTCATGTCCCCCACTATCTACCCTGCCGCCCGGCTCTCTTCAGAGCCCAAACCGAAGCCCCAAGAGAGCTTGGAGTTAAGGGGTTGTTGTCAGTCTGTCTCTCTGTCTGTTCCCAAACCAGACCCCTGTCCAAAGTGTTGCCTGCCCGCCTGTCTGGCTGTTTAAAACCAGGCCCCAAGTCCACAGGAGTGAGTCAGAGGGCATTCACTGGGCTATTTTCAGCTTTAATCAGAACTCTCTGTGGGTAATGCCATGCATCAGAACCAGTAATCACCATAGAGACTGGGTGGGAGGGACGGAGAGAGAGAGAGGAAGAGAAAAGAGGAGGATGGAGAAAGAGAGAGAGAATGATAGTGGGGAATGAATGAGAAAGGGAGGGTAATAGCTTAGGGGAGGAGAAGGGAATGTGAAAATTGGAAGGCAACTATGGACAGCAATATCAATCCAGCTAAAACACTTGAATGAAAACGACGTGCCTTTTTGTGCTTTGCCACTTATATAAGATCATATTAAGGTAAATCAGAATGTATATGAAGGCAGGTCCACCATGGTTCCTATCTACTAAAAGCAGATTGGTGTACATTTTCTATGTTAACATTGCTTTGTGCTCATTATGTTCCAAGCACACAAACACACATGTTTATAGCAGATACTGTTCCCTGTGGAGAAGCTTTCCCCATCCACTCTCCTCACAATGCCATAACCATCCATATTTAACCAGGGGCAGGCAGTTGGTGCAGAGTGGGGACTGATGATGTCACATCACTGTTCCCTTTGATCTCATGAAACCATTCTAACACACGCACACGCACGCACACACATGCACACGCACGCACGCACGCACGCGCACCTCCACCCTGTAAACATGCGTGGATATTTACCATGCAACTCCTTCTACTCTTTCCTCGTTCCTTTTCATCTGTTTGTTCCTTCCAACCTTTCTGAAAGAGGTTCACTGTTTCTTCGATTAAGGGGTGCATGTATGAGGTGCACTGTGCATAACTAAAAAAATTTTTCCAGTAATAATGAGTCTGTTTTTGGCTTATATGTTTAAGGTGTTTAAAGTTTTGGGTGTAAATTGCAGTTGGATTTGTGATCAGAATTAGTGGGTGGGGGATAAGGCTAGGATTACGAGTTAGGGTTTATGTTTAAGGGTTACGTTTTGGCTTACGCTGTTAATTACTGGACCTGGATCGGAAGATGGGCTCAGACAAATAGTTGCCGAACCTTGCTGTGTGGCGTTTTTAGAACAGTTGAGTTTAACAGAGTCACGATCGTTTCATACGCTCACAGCCCACATGCGTTTTCAAGCAAGCCAGTTTCTTTCGTTTTGCCGAGCCGGGAATCACTTGTTCGCCCTTGGTGAGGGGCAGGGGAACGAAGCTGTTACCAGCCGGACGTCGGTTCAAGGGTCAGTCGAGAAGCGTGCAATTACCATGTCAGACCAACCGTGTGCTGAGGTGTACGAGACAGTGTGTTTGTGGAGGCGTGTGCGTGTGTGTGTTTGTGTGTGTGTAAGTTGGTCCTGCACTTTTAAGGGTGAGCAGGCTTCTGAAGAGCACTGAGAGGTTTAAAGTGGAAAGGTGTTTATAGGGATATGATCTGACAGTGTATGTGCATCGTTTCACAGGTGGAATTAGGACCAGATGTCCTGACAAGGTTAAAAAAAAAAACACAAACAATATATACTTATTAGAACCTATTGAAAAAAGTACATTTTTGTAATAGAAATGCAGTTTGGGGTAAAACTCACAATTTTGGTTTGTTTTAGAATTGGGGTTATTTTAAAGTTTAGGCATTATGGGTTAGAGTGAGATATTAGGATTAGGTTAAGTTTAGGGATCAGTGTTGAGGTTAATGAGAAGAGGTTGCATTTAGAGTTTGGTTAGGGTTAATTATACAGTTAGGGAACATGGATTTCTGTGTTTCAGGTCTCTCAAAGGATTGAAAAGCAGGTGTGTGTGTGTGTGTTTTCTCCACCTGGACAAGTATCTAATATAGATGTAGCCCTTGCGTGATCCCGCTTTGCAAATTATGTGTCGGTGTGAATGAGAGCATCTGTGCGTTGCAGGTGTGTGAGAGGGAGATTATTGGGACAGAGTAGGTGACCCATGCTGAATTCTATGTTTGCTGTGGTGAAGAGGAAATCACTGACCTCCATCCCATAGGGTTTGATGCAATCACAGATGATAAGCACATGTAGAGGGTCATAGATGGGGTCTTATGTTGCCTTTTCCTATAGTAGTTGGAGGATATATATTTAGAGGACTTGGTACATCACATTAATCAACAGTCACTGCAGGGCATGGATCAGAGGAATGAAGAGGGGAGGGATAAATAATCTTTCACTTTCTCTCCCTTTTCTTTCTCTCTGTTTGCCATGGGCATGTGCAGGACGGTTGTGTTAATTTATTTACTGTTTTTCTGTGTGTGTGTGTTTGTGTGTGTTAGTGTGTGTGTGTTTGTGTGTGTTTGTGTGTGTGTGTGTGTGTGTGTGTGTGCGAGTGTGTTTGTCCATCACTGAAACCCTTTAGTTCAAGGCTGTCCTCTGATTCGCTGTTTGGGTCTAGTCCAGGTTTATGTTAGATGTGGTAAGAGTATGATAGGGTAGCAATCTTACTCTAATTGAAGTACCATTACTTTTAGATTTTACTCAAGCAGAAGTAAAACTACTTTTTTAAAAAGATTAATTGGGTAGAATCAAACTAAAGTAAATTAATGAAATTACTGACCTGATCATTTGTATTTTTTATCCTTTATTGCTATGTCAACACATTGCAGAAAAGAGAGGAAAGCAAAGTAAGGGTAAATGTAATTTACATTCCTAATCGCTCTTAATTATCAATCAATATTTTGTCAATAAGCCATTTGCATTCCTTAACAATTTGATAGTGTAAAAGACAGTCTGGAGAAAGAAATCACACACAGATACACACACACACACACACACACACACACGCACACAATACCCTCAGAAAGTACTCCAACCTTGTCTTCTCTTCCTCTACATTTTGTTGTGTAACAGACAAAATAGAAAATTCATTAAATGTATTTTCTTTGTCATCAATTTACCCATAATTACACATATTGACCAAGCAAAAACACTGTATTAGACCATTATGCAAACAACTTAAATATCTTATTAAAAAATTCATAAATGTTGACGAAACAGTTTATTTACACAGTGGAGTGGAACTACTGCCAGTCAAGGTAGGAAGAAAATGGAGAAAAATATAGTTACGCAACTCTTGAAACTACTGCCAGTTATGTTTCTGCTTTTTGGCACTATATCCTGTTTTCTGCCGTTATAGCCTGCTTTTTGCCATTATATTGTGCTTTTTCTCGCTGTTTTGTGCTAGGCACTAGTAGGCTGAGGTTAGACAGAGAAAGGGTTGGGGGTGTTTCGGGTGACACATTGACGAGCCTACTTACAGCCAAACCTGTCTACAACATAACTCAGACTGAACGTATTCAGTCCTCTTCAGTTGTTACACATTCTGTTACATTAAACCTAAAATGGATAGAATATACTTATATACAACAATCTAGACACAATACACGTATTAGAAATGGTTGCAAAAGACATTGATCGAAGAAGCCACATTTTCCCTCAGCAATATAAATAATATGATAATGATTTAATCGCTATAGAAATGTGAAAAATCTGCCTGACACGTTCAAATCCTAAATCCATCCACTGGCCATCTATTGAAAGAGGGCACATTAGCATACCCAAATTAGATCATCCCAATCTATCGCCCATAGTGATGTCCATGTTTGTGACAGCCACACCCTTTTTTTGAGATGTGCACCAGAACCTTGGGCATCAGCCGATATAAGCCAGTAATGTACTTGCATTACTAGAAAGCATATTGAAAATGTGGAAATGTTTAGATTTGGTGCAGGTCACCAACAAGCCGTTTTATCAACAAAAAGGTAAACTAAGGAGTAGCTGTGAAACGAGGAAACTCAACATCATTAGGTGAACTTACAAATAAATTCCTTAAAAACTGTAAAAAATTATGATGAAAATGTGTTTTACATGAAGGAGAGTCTTTGGAAAAAGGGGGTGTTAGCCGTTTCGCTTTTCCACCAGATCATCTACAAAGTTATTGGTAAGCATAGTATGCTGTCGGAAAATGGAAAATGTAATTCAATAACATTAAAAATAAAGAAATAAATGCATTATGTATATATATATATATATAGTCTGATTTGACTAATTCAGTATTAGTAGTCTGAGCCAGAGGGATTGTCAGAGGAATGTGAGAAGCAATTGGATGGAAGCGGAGGTGAGTGATGACAGGGATACAACAGAGTAACCTTCCAAACCTATTTAGTTTAATATATATATATATATATATATATATATATATATATATATATATATATATACACACTCACCTAAAGGATTATTAGGAACACCTGTTCAATTTCTCATTAACGCAATTATCTAATCAACCAATAACATGGCAGTTGCTTCATTGCCAGGTCAAGATAGTCTCCTGAACTCCAAACTGAATGTCAGAATGGGAAAGAAAGGGGATTTAAGCAATTTTGAGCATGGCATGGTTGTTGGTGCCAGATGGGCCGGTCTGAGTATTTCACAATCTGCTCAGTTACTGGGATTTTCATGCACAACCATTTCTAGGGTTTACAAAGAATGGTGTGAAAAGGGAAAAACATCCAGTATGCGTCAGTCCTGTGGGCGAAAATGCCTTGTTGATGCTAGAGGTCAGAGGAGAATGGGCCGACTGATTCAAGCTGATGGAAGAGCAACTTTGACTGAAATAACCACTCGTTACAACCGTGGTAGGCAGCAAAGCATTTGTGAAGCCACAACACGCACAACCTTGAGGCGGATGGGCTACAACAGCAGAAGACCCCACCGGGTACCACTCATCTCCACTACAAATAGGAAAAAGAGGCTACAATTTGCACGAGCTCATCAAAATTGGACAGTTGAAGACTGGAAGAATGTTGCCTGGTCTGATGAGTCTCGATTTCTGTTGAGACATTCAGATGGTAGAGTCAGAATTTGGCGTAAACAGAATGAGAACATGGATCCATCATGCCTTGTTACCACTGTGCAGGCTGGTGGTGTAATGGTGTGGGGATGTTTTCTTGGCACACTTAGGCCCCTTAGTGCCAATTGGGCATCGTTTAAATGTCACGGCCTACCTGAGCATTGTTTCTGACCATGTCCATCCCATTATGACCACCATGTACCCATCCTCTGATGGCTACTTCCAGCAGGATAATGCACCATGTCACAAAGCTCGAATCATTTCAAATTGGTTTCTTGAACATGACAATGAGTTCACTGTACTGAAATGGCCCCCACAGTCACCAGATCTCAACCTAATAGAGCATCTTTGGGATGTGGTGGAACGGGAGCTTCGTGCCCTGGATGTGCATCCCACAAATCTCCATCAACTGCAAGATGCTATCCTATCAATATGGGCCAACCTTGTTGAATCAAAGCCACGTAGAATTAAGGCAGTTCTGAAGGCGAAAGAGGGTCAAACACAGTATTAGTATGATTTTTCTAATAATCCTTTATGTGAGTGTATATATATATATATATATATATATATATATATATATATATATATATATATATATATATATATGTCAAGGTGCTCTTGTGTTACAGCTCTATTGTGTAGACTACTGGTCTATAACCTGCTATGGTCATGTAATTTAGATATATTGGATTTAGTCTATTACTTAAATCAAAATCCACCTTAAACAGAGCCTCCAGAATTACTCGGCCCCTTGTTAGAGCCATAAAAAATACCACAACAAAAAAAAAGACAATTACATGCCACCTCCACGCCAATACGCCACAGTATTAAGACATCTTGCCAGAAAAGTCTCTACTCTCACCTGACCATAGAACCCAGTCCCAATCAAAGTTCCAATATGGTGCTGACATTTATGTGTTGATGAGAGTAGAGAACTGTGTCTGACAAGATGCCTAAATAGCTTGTTGGCATGGAGGAGGCATTTAATTGAAATTCTGGAAACTTGGTGAACCCAAGATTCAAAATCCTACTACCATTTTCAAAATATCTTTCTTAGATTGTTTTTTTTACTCCTCTAACTATCCTTCTGTTCCAGGTAAGTTAATCACATCTCCAGTTGATTAGAACACATTTATTATTGTCCAGATATTGGAGGTGGATATGTTCAGGTTTTTATCTATATGTTACAGCCAAATACCTCATTTAAGAATGTCAACAAGCTTGGTTGCCCTCAGAGAGTGTTGAAAGTTTCTGGCTATATTTGCCAGTCAAAATTATGAAGGACCTAACATAAATGTAACCTCAGTTTTGTTAAAAAAAGGCACATTAATAAAGTTGATATGAAAAAAAGAAGCTCTAGTTAGAGTGGCCACTGGGTTACTGGTCACTGTACCTTGGGCTCTTCTTACAGTAGTTACTTAGTTTGGCTGACACAGTCATAACATAATGTTTATTATTACTGCATAGTAAACCCAGCATACTTTGTTTTAAGGTTCCTGCAGTAGCAACTACATCCATTTACTAGCTGCTTGAATCCAGGTAGGTATCCCAGGGACTGGAACGGGTCAGGAGGAGGCGTGCTGCCCGTTTAATTCTAAAGACAGCTTTTCTTTCACCGGCAGCTGCGGTAGCACCGTCAGAAGACGAGCCACCTCTAAAATCCTGGGTAAACACAGCTGAGAATGAGTTTGAGACCCCTGAACTACACAGTGACGAGCATGGCAGTAAGAAGAATGGACACTAGGATTGAATCACAGTCCCTGGCGGGGAGCTGCATTAGTGACTTATGCCAGGGAGCGTTACCAATACACCATGGATGTGAGCGACAGCAGCCATGTTATTAAGACAGATTGGACAGACATGTGGCGGCCTCTTTATGATGACAGATGGAACCGAACAACGTAGCTGTACGGCCATCAGGAATAGTTTCCACATTTTACAATGCAACCTATCTGGTTGACTGCGGTACATTTTCCAGACACTCCATTCCACCTGAAATTTGACAAACATGGGTTTTTTTTTTACCCTTTAACATAATTAAAATCAATAATACATTTTTTTAACATAATGCGATTCACGGATATGACCTGTTCAATAGTCGAATTGAAGGTGGACCAAACCAGTTTTGTGAGTGCTCCTTGTAGAAGAGTAAAAACATTCCTCTATTAAACAGTGCGATCAATCAGGTTGGGTTGATGTCCCGGCTCAGTTGCTATTTACAGAGCCTAAACAAACGGAACACTATGAATCCTTGCAGGATTATGGGATTCTCGGGACATTTACTGACTAGGAGAGTGTGGAACAATGGTATGCACAAGTTTGCTTCTTCACCTTCCCTCTACCCTGAACTCATTAATCCCTATGATCTCATGTGGGCAGAGGCTGCTTATACTGCTCAACAATCCAGTGTACGTTATAGATGTTTCAGATTTTAATGTTCCTGTAATGTTCTACTGTCTTTTTACCCTAAACCTGAACCCCCTCCACAAACCTTACCTCCTCATCTGTCCTTTTTTTATCAACACATACTTTTTGCATCATCTCCTTTTTTGTGGTTATTTTTGGGTCATTGCTGAGTTATGGTTGCTTCTTGCTCTGACCTTTTGTGTTTTGCCAGTCAGCCTCTGACAATAGAACGAACGAAGAGTTGATAGCCTGGCTGATGTGTTCTCTCTGAGTCTTGGGTCTGGGTAAAATTACTTTCAAGTGAAATTACTGTGTCCATCAATCCAAATTCTCCACTGTGAATGTAGAAATAGGGCCACATATTGTCTGGCAGTCCATTTAAGAGTCCTCATTATGTAATGGAGCAGGGGTGTTGCAGGGAGGCATGTGTGAGTGTTAGTGAGTGCATGTGTGCAATCATGCCTGTTCATATATGTGTTGTGCATGAATATACATGTTAGTGTGTCAATGCTCATGCGTGTGTACGTTCCAGTGGTCTGGAAGACAGAAACAGAGTAGGGATCTCAGAGGTTTTAATAAACATCCATTGTTTTTTATTACATGATGTGTGTGTTTTTGACAAACTGGGGATGAATAAATATTGTTTTAGGTTAGGCATAAAGGTTAGGTGCGCAAGGTTAAGGTTAGGGTTGAATCAACCATGGATCTATGTTTAGATGTGTATTTGCCAATTCCATAGAGAAACATGAAAACGTTTTTGTTCTTAACCTTTCACATCGATATGTGACCCAGAAATAACCTACAGAATTGTTAAGCAGATATTCTCTATAGTCATGATCTTCTGACCTCGCTTGAAGACTGATGTTGCTATTCCATGCTCCCAAAAACGTCTCTTAAACTTCATAAAAACATATTTTGGTGACGGCATAAGAACGATTAACATGTTAGCATTGACGTGCTAAAAAGGGCAAAAACATGTATCCATAAAAGTACAATAATGTACATATTGTGAACACAAGCATGAGTAGATATTTATGTAATAATTAGCTGGTAATTATAGTCTTACATACACATACATAAATTATATATATATATATATATATATAGATATAGATATAGATATAGATATATATATAGAGAGAGAGAGAGAGAGAGAGAGAGAGAGAGAGAGAGAGAGAGAGAGAGAGAGAGAAAGAGAGAGAGAGAGAGAGAGAGAGAGAGAGAGAGAGAGAGAGAGATCTGTAACGGCATCTTGGCTACCTGAAACAGGGCATCTTGGCTACATTGGTAGGGCATCTCGGCTACTTCGATATTTATAGGGTCTCTTTGCACTCTGGACCATTACAGCTTTATATGAAAAAATACACATATGACCAAAAATTATTCCTTGTAAGATTACATATCTCTCCTGTCTATTTGTAATGATGCCCTGTAAACTACAATCCAATAAAACTAGAAATATGTAATACAATTAAATAAAAACTCATTGAATTTTAGAACATTCTATGAGATGGTATTTGAAGTGGAGAGGACAAAAATGTACCTTCATTGCTATTAGAACCATGTCTTATCAATCCAATAGGGCCATTACCATAAATAACCCTGACTAGAAAAAAACAGGCAATGCTGCTAAAACAACAATTGGCAACATTTGGAATTAATGGCAAATGAAGCTTACCTTTAACCTGTTCAATACCCAAGATAATGTTACAAATCTACAAATTCGTTATATGGGAGTATAAAATCAAGCAACCCCACACTGTTATCTGTCAGTTGGAACCAGATCAGACAATTCTACTGTGGAATTCTTTAGTTATTGATCCTGAAAATTAACCCGCAAAGCATTCAATTCATCCTTATGGAACGACATCTGACCTCTGTGTAAAATATGAAAGCTTGGGAGTGGAAACTATTGCTTAGAATAGGTCACCTGGAAACTAGTCTTGAAGGAGTTGCTGAAGTAGCTTGCCTGTATCTTTATCTCAGGCCAAGATATGGCCAGAAATCTATACAATTATTGTCAAAATCGCCAAACAATTTTGACTGTTTGTGACTGCACTAAACAACGCAACCATACCAAAATAACTATAGGTAACATTTTAGGAGAATTAAATCTAGCAACCCCACACTATTTTCTGTAGGTTGGAACCAGATCAGACAATTCTACTGTGGAATTCTTTAGTTATTGATCCTGAAAAGTAACCCGCAAAGCATTCAATTCATCCTTATGGAACGACCCCTGACCCCTGTTTAAATATGAAAGCTTGGGAGTTGAGACTATTGCTTAGAATGTCACCTGGAAACTAATATTGAAGGAGTTGCTGAAGTGGCTTGCCTGTATCTTCATCAAAACCCAAGATAGGTTTTGCTAGAAGATAGGGCCTACCTAGATTATAACAAAAATTACTGTTTGTAGCATTGAAAATGGAAGAGGACAGTGATAGCCATGTGTTAATTTATGAAAAAAATATAACATTGAAATATTTATTCAAGAAGAGAGAGATGGTAACTTAAAGGCCCTACAATACTTCTAAAGAGAGAGAGAGATTTATGTTTTTACATACATAAACTAAGTATATATTAGTTACATGCTAAAATTGTTCCTCTGTGCTTCTTGATACTACATATTGACCGATTTCACCATGCATTTACATATAAAATACCTTGTAACCTTACTGTCCCATTGACCTCATTACTTCACTCACCACAGCCAAAGCCACACATTTATTACCAAGCAGATTCCATTGATACGGAGAAGCTGGAGACATTAACATGCTTCTGTTAGTATACATGCTGGATGATTGAATCCAGTGTGTGTGTGTGTCGGAGAGTGTTGTTCATGCGAGCGTTTATGTAGACCATGTAATACATTAAAGGACTATGCTGACATGTGTTTGCGGATGAAAGACACAAATTGCAAATTGCCGACACAGAGGATTTGTTTGATTGTGTGTGTGTGTGTGTGTGTTACTGTAACGTGTCATGTTGACGAGAGGTATCAAGTATGATGGACGTAAATCACTGGACCAGAAGGAACGGACCCGTCAACCCGTCAAAAGCCACACTGCCCAGCAGAGAGAAACTGCGTCACTCAAACCTCCCGAAAACAACGTTTAAGTGGCAGTGACGTGCCGGCGGCTGGTACACCGTCAGACCGGCCAGGCCTCACAGCGCTGTTTAATTAATCCTTCCAAATCAAATTGATGGTAATTTCACCAGCATGGCAATGCGATTTGGGCCCTTATACCGCGGGGCAGCAATAAACCAGTGAGGGAGTGGAGAGAGGATCAGTGTTTGACAACAATCAAACAGGCCTGTCCATATGCTCACAGCCTGTCAGAGAGAGATGGGGAGGGGGGGTGTGGACAGGAAAGTGAGAGAAGGACAGTGAGAGACTGGACATTGAAGACATTTAGGAATTCAGGAATCCCCGTGTGACACAAATCGACATGTGAAAACCATGTAAACACTGTATAGAAAACCTGGTTACGTTAAAAAACAGTTATACAGTCAAAACAGTTTTTTTTTACAGAAAAGTTGTTAAATCCCTGAAAAGGAGAATTTCCCTTCCTCTACCCCATCAGATTACACTGTGTCCGCTCAACTCTGTTCCTGGAGATACCTTTCTGTATTTGTTGTATGTTTTTTAACCCTAATTGAGCACACCTGATTCTAATAATTAGCATGAATGAAAAGCTACAGTACTGCTATTAGGTTAGTCACAATTGGGATTGGAGAGAAAAGCAACTGGACAGCAGATCTCAAAGATTAGGCAAACCTGCTTTAGACTCTAGCGCCATTACTGATTAAAATGATACCATCAATGCATTTAATCACCACTTTAACTCAGCAGGCTATCTTTTAGAAAGAACATCTAGGCCTACTCCTTGAGGGCTAAAATGTGAAAATGTTTTACTTTACATAACTTTAAAAATAAGACTCAGTGTTTTCCTTTTCAGCCATTCACAGGCTAAATATGTCATTAATGCCTTACAGACACAAATAAATCCACAAGATGGACCCAGGTCTGCTAAGATGAGTCGCCCCACTTATCACAGGCTCTCCAATTCACATTTTAAATCTTACATTGACGTCAGGTGAAATTCCTAGAGTTTGTAAAGCTGCTTATGTGCTTCCTCAAAAGTGGGGGTAATAACCTTGTTAACTATCGTCCAACTTCTAAACTGTCTTGTCCATCTGAGCTTTCTGAAGCATTAGTGTTCAGGTACTTCCTGTCTGAGAACTATTAAGCACACCATTCAGGGTTTAGGCTAGGCCATAGCATAGCACAACCTCAATGATTGTTAAAAAAAATGTTTTGGAGGAAAAAGTTAACCGTAAAATGTTTATAGGCCTGTTTAAGACAGTTGATAGAGTTTGATTATTCCATTTTACTGAATAAGTTGATTTCTTTTGGTTTGGAGGGGGTTAGAAGGGGCAAAGCTGGGCATTGCCCCTCCAGATAGGATCTGTGACCCCCCCCCAGTTGTTTCCCCATAAACACTGCAAATGGTACATGAATTAGATAAGCCCCCTCATTTATAGAGAATGCCCCTCAGTCATGTTAGCAGAATTGCACAATTCTCGATGAAATTTGAAGTGTTCATGAGTACTGACTCCTCTCCATTTCGATTGGATGCTCTCCTGTACCAATCGCATTTCTTTCTGCCCTCAGAACGTTTGAATTATTAGAACTGGTATGAGCAAATAGTGGCTGCTTTTCGTTTAAAGGCCATCTCAATGGCTGGCCTGAATTACAAAAAGGGTTACTCCGAGGTACACCATTGTTGACTCTGTAAATTAAAATGACATACTGCATAGAAAATAAGATACAAAGATTTAAATTTTTTCACACTAGACAATGAAATGAAGTGTATTTGAAAACAAATAGAATGAGAGCACCTATCAGGATGGGTTTGCAAAATGTATTTCAAATGCAGCATTTTGACTATTTGAAACAAGATAAGACATCTCATAATATGAAATGGCTCATGTTAGAGGAGCAGCATAAATTGTATATTACAAGTCTTTATCCAAAACATTTTGTTTGCTTGAATGTCACTTATAAAGCATTCGGAAACATATTCAGACCCCTTCCCTTGTTCAATTTTCCATTTTGTTGTGTAATAAACTTAATTCATAATTGGTTATTCTTTTATTTTTGCATTAGATATTTTGTATATGCAATTATATGGCACACATTTGAAATCCATGTTTTCCTTATGTCATTATGAGTTGTTGTGTCAGTTGATGGCTCACAAAAATATTTAATCAATAATTGCCTATAACACAACAGCATTTGGAGAAAGTGGTGTGAAAACCTTCTGAAGGCTCTTCAAAGCCTGAGGGCACCTACAAATTAGCATACCCCTATGCCTAGCTGAATGATACATGTACAGACATGTACAGTAAACACACAGAAACAGCTGTCTCTCGCCATTGCTTGCCATAATTTTTTTAATGGCCATTTTCCACTACATGGTACCGGCTCAACTACTCACCTATAGCCTCGACTTAAATGCTTCATGGGGGACAGTTCTTTACTGTTTTTAAATAATGCCTTGTCCGTAGATGGTGCTGTAGCGAATGTGAATTGCATGTAAGGCAAGACAATTGCCATTTTGCAAACTAGGAATCCCACGTTCCAGTAAAGTGAAAAATGGATCATTGTAGTGACTTGGTTCTTTAAGTCTCGTTCAGGAAAAGGAACAACTCTTTTTCAAAGGGTGTAAGGTATAGGTACAACGTGGATTATGACATTGTTTTACTACAATTTGATAAACTCCCGAAATCCACCAGAGTGGTACTCCACACCACCATGTGGAGGACTGCTATTAAAGCATGTTGCTTCCAATTTTATTTGTAATTTTCAATTACATTTTAAGGGCAAGAAGGCAGAGGTTGGGGTAAGTTTTAGCTCTGCACAGGAAGGTAAGAATGAACATTTTGGCGGACACTGCAATATTTATGACTGAATAATTAACTGTCTGTCTTTACTTTCAGAACATTTGGAGAAGATCAAGCGGCTGACAGAAGAGAAAGGTCGAGCTGAGGGCACAGCTTGCTCTACAATCAGGAAAAAACAAGACTATAGTTACGCTAGCATCTTGTCTTAATGAAACTGCATTTGTCTGAACGTGTAACCTTTACTAAAATGCAATACTGTACAGCCTTTCTGAAATTACATGTATATGGCAGTTTTGTTTATTTCACTATTAAGCTATTGACATTTCATTGTGCTTTTTAGCTTCTGATAAATGTCTGACTGAAGAGAATGTCAAGCCGAGGGAACAGCTGGCTCTACAATCAGGTAAAACAAGACTATAGTTGTCCTAGCATGTTGTCTTCATGAAACATTTCATTTGTCTTGAATGTCATGCAATTTTCAAAATCATTTCAGGCCATTTAAGTACAATATCTGATTACTGTATTACAGGCGCCATAAGGAAGAATCCTTCCAACCGGGATGTCACTGACGAGGCTGTCCAGAACCAGGTCCCCAGGTACCAGAAAGGGGCAGCTGACGGTGCTGGTGGGAGAAGACGTTGCGGCGGTACAAGGGACCTGCCGTGAATATGAATGACATCTCCAGCACAACCAATATTGGTGCTAATCTCCAGAACTCTTTATTTTATTTTTTAAAATATTTTTTTTAACTGCTGCTATATACAGTTATGTATATGATCACATTATCCTCTTAATATATTTAAAGCTGTGTGTGAATGTTCTTAATTCTGACTGTAGTTTTAGTGTTCTGTGCCAAATTCATAAACTTAATGCATTTATGTATCTATAATATTCAATAACTATCGATTGTTGCTAGGTCACAGTTATTTATATTACTGCCATTCTAGCCCTTGTTTATTTTCTATTGGATTATGTTTATTTTGTACTTTTTCACATTAAAATACTGTAATTTTACTATATCTGTTGCTGGACATGTTTTCTTGCACTAATCGATAAAAAAAAAAAAGTATTTCAATTCATTTGCATATGTTTATTTTGCATGCTTGCTGTATAATGTATAATGTATAAGGCCTTTGTATGCATCTTGCACTATTTGAAATAAATTGTTTAGATTTAATTTAGTTAATTGTCCTTTGTGATATAACCAAAATTATTGTAATGGATTATTCTACATAAAACCTAATATTGGGGCGTGAGGCGTCCCGCTGGGTTTAGTGCATAAAAGCGGCTAGCCGTCGCTGAGCCGCTGATCAGGGTATGGTTGGAAGGCATTGTCATGAAAGCGGCCCAATGGTGGCCCAACTACAACTGGCGCTATACAATAGAATGCACGTTTGCAGTCGTGAACACCCACATAGAAATAAGATTTACCCGCGCAAACATAACCTATGTTTTTTGGGCCACCAGTGATGGATTTACAAGACGCAAATGAAAGAAATAAACAGTGATTATAAACCTGCACTCTTAGCTTAAAGTAAATGATGTCAGCAGCCAATGATATCCAATGAACACAATTTTCAGAGATGCAAAGGAAGCAGAATCACATGGCCTACCTGTATGGACGGAGTTGATGTGGACACGTCAAATCCAAATAATCATAATTTGGCAAGGTGCTTCCCAACACTCCTTTTCTCCTCAAATGTCGTAGTGAATTCCATATAATGTTTCATCTTGAAGGCAGCGCCATGTTACCGTTATCTAACAGATAGTTGCCTAATGTATTAAACAATTCCTGTAAAAGTTATTTGGTGTTGTTCGATGCATTTGACAAATAAACCTTGAAACTTAAAAAAGATAGATAGGTAGACCTCTCTCATCTCATCTTCACCTGCTTATCCGGTATCGGGTCGCGGGGGCAGCAGCTCCAGCAGGGGACCCCAAACATCCCTTTCCCGAGCCACATTTGCCAGCTCTGACTGGGAGATCCCGAGGCGTTCCCTGGCCAGTGTCGAAATATAATCTCTCCACCTAGTCCTGGGCCTACCCCGAGGTCTCCTCCTTACCAGATGCCCGAACCACCTCAACTGGCTCCTTTCGACGCAAAGGAGCAGCGGCTCTACAGCGGCTCTACTAGGTAGACCCATTGTTCTGAGTATGCATCAAGTAGTTAACTAAATAACATTTGATATGACTCTGCTAATATTATCGAAGATATACTCTGGTTTTACCAGACATCCAACCAACCAAAACCGGATACATTTTAACTAGCGCTTCCTCCGTCACTAAACTGGTTATGCACGTCCACCTTTGAGCATGATGATCACACACACAACTGAGGCGCACAATTCATATTTTGGTTCAAATAACGATGTTTTTATAACATTAAATAATAAACTCAAGCGTACAACGTGCAATAATTATTTCGCGCACCTATTACTTTTCAACTGAAATAATCCAAAATAATCATACTTCTTTTCAAAAGTATCTGGAATACGATTACAATATGTTTATTGGCAACGTAACGGATTACAGTTACTTTTGAAAAAAAGTATTATTATTTTTTGATTAAATCAATTGAAAAAGAATAGGTGTGCCAAATAACTGTGACATGTTGTATGTTTTTTTAATCCAATACATGTAATGGATTACTTGTAATCCATTACTCCCCAACTCTGGGTAGAACATATGATTTGGAGTTTAAAATGTGCCTTGAAATATCCGATTTCATTAGTGGACTTTTGTGTTTGCTATAGAACTAATTTCATGACAACTCCTTTAAGCACGGACACAGACAAACACATACATATACAGACACACACACACACACACACATACACAGACACACACCCACGCACACACACGCTCACACAGACTCTTGACCTATTATCTGACCATACTTAGTTGCTGTGTGTATGCTTCTTAGGTTTTGGGCTAAAGGGGATGTTTCAGGTCATTGTGTGTTGTTTTGTAGTGGTTGTTTTGTGGTGTAGAGAGGGTGGTTGTATTAACTGAAGGGATTGAGCAACAGAACCCCTGTTCCCTCTAAAGCTCCTGAAACCATAGGCTCTTGTCAAACATAGTACACTGGAATAGGGTGCCATTTGGGATACGTGGTTACATATTCAAACGGTCAGGGTATGGCCGCTACTGCTGAGTAATGCCTCCATGTTGTGGAAACTCGAATATATGTTGTCAAAAATGTATCTTGCGTGACATATTGTAAAAACAATGTTGAGTACTAATGAGTAATTAGTAAGATAATTGAATGTTGCATGACATTAGATTAGACTATTGAAGTTCAGGCCTGCTGCAAGTTAGAGTTCCTGCTTACAGTACCACCTGAATGGAGCAGCAGTAATGTCATTGTAAGACCATTGGTGGTGACGATTCTCTCCGAGCTCTACAATATGATGTTTCCCATTTTGTGGTTTCCCAATTTCACAAAAGCGCCTGAATAACACCTTTGCTTTTCACCCCATTTACTTGTAATCCGTTACTCCCCAACTCTGGGTAAAACATATGAATTGCAGTTTTAAATGTGGCTTGAAATATCCGATTTCATTAGATTTTTGTCTGTTCAGATTCCAGGAAGAGAATCTGATGTAGAAATCATAAATGAGCACTTCAGATGGCTAGTGTGAACCAGACTGTAGAGTAGACTACATTTCCCAAAGGGCTGTTCGTTAAAAATTACTTTGGCAACCTTTCCGAATACTTCCTCTCCAGCCACCACTACACTACTATTGAAGACAGATCTATAGTCATTATATATAGTCATTAACATTACGTTAATCAACCAAAGTAAAGTTGCATTAACGTCTGCTTTTCTCTTTGATGAGTGTCATCTCCCCTTTGGTTATTATTAGCATACAACCTGTCAAGTCAGTTCAGTCCATTCATTTCCCAATCAAGACTCCAATGTACTGCCAATGTAAGTTCACCAAAGAGACTGTTTCCATAACAACACGTTTTATCCTGATAGTGAATCAACAGGGAGGCACTGTAGGTAATTCTCTACCTGGTTTGCTAATACCAATCAATATATTCCATGAAAATTGGAGTGAGCAAATACACAATCCCTGTCTCACATAACATACAACACTATACAGATATCTTCTTCAGAAGGAAACGTAGGGACTTTGAAAGCCCTTGAGGTAGGAACAAGAAAAATGTACCATGAAGGGTAAGTAAGATGGACTTCGGGTTGCTACTTGAGAATGAAAAGCTAACTTCTTAAAGATAATGCATTTCAAGGTGTTGAATAAAACGTGAGAAAGAAATTCACTGGAAAAAAATGTAATAAAGTGTTGTCCATTGCATCCAACTCTCCGTGGGGTGAAACAAGAATTCTACTTCCAGGAGCTTTCGAGACACTTCCTTTTTTCATTGTTTCGTGTGTACGACAGAAAACGATCGAAAACGATGACATGCTTTAAAGATCGGTAGGTTGGACCTGATGAGGATGATGTATCTAATTGATCTAGTAGACGCACATGCCCACACGAGTACGCAGAATCGGCCACTTGACAGTTACTTCAACCCTTTGGAGTGAGGCAGTTTGTGACAGTTTGTCCCCTCCCCTGTTCCTTCATAACTGCGATGCCCTGAGACAACGTGGCATCAATGTGACATTGAGAGACAGCTGAGTGGGAAGGGGGGCGGGAGGACGTTATGAAGGAAATAAATAAAATATACGGCGGAAAGCCAAGGGATATGGAAATCCTATTTATGTGTTGGTAAACAGCCAGCCAAACATGCATAAACCGACCGAGCTCACACACACACATATCAAGTACACACACAATTAACATTCGCGTTGAACCGAACACATTTTGAAACGTGTGCACACCTATTTACACACACTTGTTATCATTTCCCACACAGATGTATTTTTTACCAAAAAATCCAGTACACACATACACACACACACACACACACACACACACGCCTCTTAAAAAATATATTTCAATGTGGTGCATGGCAGTGTTATGTCAGGGTTGGCGCGGTTCTGGCTTTGATATCTGTATCAAAGACAGCACTGGGGCGTTGAGAAGAGAAGGTGGGGGCAGAGAACACTGTAGGAGTGGGGTTGAGAAAAACCCAAAAATGAACACAGGAATAACCTCTGATACCGATCTGATAGGCAGAAATGCACACGCTGTAGGCAGGAAAACTTCTGCACACTTCAGAATCGCGCTTTCTGATAAATAAGTATTCCTCTAGATGTTCCTACTCTGGATAGGCATACAACGAAACAGAATTGAGGGAACTTTCCTCAAGTTCAGCAGGTAATCCAAAATTCGAAGAATTTAAGAAATCTATATTCTGAGGAAATCATCCAAAAGTTACCACAATATAGTAAATCGTCTTTCTGATGTAGTAAATCATCTTTGTTTCTGCTTTGTAATTCCAACAGATAGAGGACATGGTGGGATACATTTTCATAGAGGCTGGTAACCTTGACACAGCTCAGCAACAGTAAAGAAATAGGGAAGGAAAGATGATAAGAAAAATGTAGAGAGAAAAAAATGGAAAGGAATGAAAACACTCCAGCAGAGTGGTGACCTTGCGCCTGTGGTGGTTAAGAGTTAGGACTGAGGACAATACACCATCTCTCACATTGTTGCCTGGGGTTCAAGGCAAATGGGAGGAGAGGAAATGACAATGAGACACAGAAAGGCAGGATGGTGACTGGGTGCCGCTGCTTTTTTGACACAGAGAGAAAGCTTTTAGTGGACTTTTGTGTTTGCTGTAGAAGTCATTTCATGACAACTCCCTTAAGCACAGACAAAGACAAACACACACATATACAGACAGACACACACGCACACACACACACACACACACACACACACACACACACACGCTCACACAGACTCTTGACCTATTATCTGACCATACTTAGTTGCTGTGTGTATGCTTCTTAGGCTTTGGGCTAAAAGGGATGTTTCAGGTCATTGTGTGTTGTTTTGTAGTGGTTGTTTTGTAAGTGGTGTAGAGCGGGTGGTTGTATTAACTGAAGGGATTGAGCAACAGAACCCCTGTTCCCTCTAAAGCTCCTGAAACCATAGGCTCTTGTCAAACATAGTACACTGGAATAGGGTGCCATTTGGGATACGTAGTTACATATTCAAACGGTCAGGGTATGGCCGCTACTGCTGAGTAATGCCTCCATGTTGTGGAAACTCGAATATATGTTGTCAAAAATGTATCTTGCGTGACATATTGTAAAAACAATGTTGAGTACTAATGAGTAATTAGTAAGATAATTGAATGTTGCATGACATTAGATTAGACTATTGAAGTTCACGCTTGCTGCAAGTTAGAGTTCCTGCTTATAGTACCACCTGAATGGAGCAGCAATAATGTCATTGTAAGACCATTGATGGTGAGGATTCTCTCCGAGCTCTACAATATGATGCAATGACTGCAACAGGCAGCCATTTTCTACGTTTCTGACTAACAATGGGGATAAGGAGATTATTAATTAACTGGGCATTTATGAAGAGATCACCTTTCAAAAGAATTCCTGTCAATAATCTTTCCTATTTTGTGGTTCCCCAATTTCCCAAAAGCACCTGAATAACACCTTTGCTTTTAACCACATGCTCACGTTGCCAACCTGTCCCCACTCCCAACTCGCTACCTTTCATTGAAAGGGCTCTATCTCATTGCTCACATTGGACGAAATCAAAACGAAACGAAATATGCAGCCTTCTGTAAATAAGCGTTCTGGATAACCATGACAACGTGCAGGGATCATGTAAGTATCATTACCAATACAAAGTCATGCAACTGACTAAATTAAACAGTTCCATCAGAATGTTTGTACTGGTAATGGGGCCAACCGGATTCCACATAGCGCTAACCCTATCACTTTGTGTCAGGAGCTAACATTCCCGTAGCGTGCGTTGTGACGAGGCAAATGTGGGCCGCCCTGCCGCTCCGTAGGGAATTATGTCTACTTGTCCACGAAGACAAACAGCTCCTATGTAATATGAGGTCTGTCAACGGTACTGGTAGAATCCTCCAATGGCCAGTCTTGCCCGAGAGAAAAGTGCACTTAGTGAAAGCGTGTGTCCTGTGGGGCTCTACCTGTACTCGCCGGCCAGGCTGGGGCTTTCTGCTGGATCCAGGAGCCGCAGGGCTGCCCGACCGCTCACATTTGATTAGCAAAGCTGTCATTTGTGCTTTCTTTAGGTTATTTTCTGAGTTAGTAAGTGGCAAAAAAGTCTTGCACAACTCAAGTCACACAAAATGCACAAGACGCTGTGCATTTGTGTTTTCACTCAAATCAAGTCTCACAAAAATGCTAAACAAATGCACAAGATATGTGAAACACCTATGAAATGTCAATGCCAGGCAAATGTTTATTAGTCAGGTCAAACACAGTCTGGTACTCTGCTGCCAAGGTGACCGGTCTTGAATCTAGTTATAGGTTATGATATGTGTGTGACAGGTGAAATGTGTGTCCATGTATGTGTGTATGTGTGTGTGTTAGTGTGTGGAATTCCATCCATTCCAATATAACGGGCGTCTATGTCTCTCTGATGTCACAGGAGCTCAGATCAAAATTGAAATGTCATCAGCGTGTGTGTGGCCACAGCCGGGACGCACCTGTCTCCTGTCACATATTCAACAGGGAAGCCGGACGGATGTTGGCAAGGCATTAAAACAACACTCAACAAAAGATAAACACACACGCACACACACGCACAAATACACACAGAAACCAACTCAGGTATAAGCAGACTTACCACAAAAAAAACACTCAACAGGGACTCAGAAGAGATTATGGAACAATGTGACAGAACACACACACAACTACAGTCACTGGACATTGGAGGCAGTAATCGTTGGCACCCGCTCACAGGAATGTCCCTAAAATCCAATCCGAGGAGCAGTGCAGGAGGGAGCGGGAACCCAGTATTTATGAACACGGTTTGTCCATAAACGGCACAGTGATTGGCACTGACAGTAAAGTGAGACCGATGTGCTCACAGGCGGAGTGGAATGCACTCGCTTCACACTGACATTGAAACATTCCAGGGAAATGCCATTAAACCCTTCCTCACACAGCAGCGATAATGCAAAAAGAGCAATTGTTGTACTGACTGCCTTGCATGTGACTTACTATCCTCTCCCGAAGCCTAAAATCATATTATACAGTCTATCAGGACTGAGAACGGAGTACCCCATAAAATAAGAAAAAGTATTTTTCAAACTGACAGCGTCTGGCTCGGACGACATACCCGGTTCCTCTCTCAGAGCACGCACAGATCAACTAGCAGGAGTGTTTACAGTAATGTTCAACCTCTCCTTTTCTTTTCCTTATCATCATGGGCCGCAGCCATCCGAACCGTGGGCTTTTCACGCTGCTCCCATCTAGCAGACAGAGATGGTTCATCATAACCAGGACAGAGAGACTGGAGAAGCTACTACCCCCAGGTCATCAGATTGTTAAACTGCTCGTCTGCCCTTCACTTCGCTGCCCTTGATCGACACCTTACATTCACACTCGAAACGCAACAGACACTACAGCTCATTCACACGATATCCTGCCGCCACCAGTAAAAAACAAATGTATAAACACCATCAGGCGTGCGTGCACTAAGCACGTTTGTGTATAAACATGTGCACGTTGTTTTAATGTGGCCATATGCAGCAAGTGCGTGCATGAAGGCATTAAAAACATTGTTTTTCCAGTTAAATTAGTCCGGACTTGATATGCTTCAAATTGCAGAATTTGCCAATTAAGCAACGGTTGATAACATAACACATGTTTTTGAAAGCATTACGGGTTCAAGTTAACTGTCATTCTTTAAATATCTCACACATATAAACTCATATGCGCACAGACACACGTACACAGCGAACAGCGCCTTGAAGATCGATAGCATTTCACTCTATTAGCTGCTTAATTAAGCTTCTGACAGATGACATTTTAGATCAATAAACAAATTGGTCCAAAAAGACACCTTACCTCAATTAACATGATACAGATCAATAGCTAAAGGCTCAGTTCTGAATGATAAAGGGCCTTGAATATGAACCGATGGGATACATTATATGCTAATGGACATCCACGTTCATCAAAGGAGGAGAACCACGGGGGAGGTTTGGAGGACAGGAATATGGCTAATTGTAATGACGGGCTTCAACAACACTGTCAACAGAGCTCCTTTGAGGAAACGTGGTTAAGAGGGATTTACTACCACTACTAGGGAGAGTTTGTTAACGTCCAGCAGGACGTTGCTCAGACCTCTTGAGGGGCCTGTGCCAAAACTGGAGGAAAGGCCCTACCCAGAAAGATTTTTGCCACATGAGGAACTGATGTTGGCTCTCGCGCGCTCCATCGGAGCGAACCCAAAGAAGGCACTGTGGAGTAGATGGGTAAAAAGGGCATGCGCACTGCTTAGGCTCAGCCCTACCTGGTCACCTGCCTGACACCAACGAGATGTTAGATATCCTAAGGTCACCCAGAAAACACCGCCTCTTTACGTCCCAGGTCACGCACCCCTATATGAGCAAGCAGCACAGTGAGGTAGCAAAGATCTACACCAGAATCAAACACCGCAATTCACAGCAGAATCAGTCATTTCACAGGGGGAACGTCTACGGACGGCGTTTTCAAATTAGCATGACATTGAATGGCAAGTGTTAGTGGAGTGAAGCTCTATCACAGCAAATTATGCTTTCATTTTACATTTACAGACATTAGCATCCAAACAATAGTCCACGATAACACAGTTTATTGTCTTTTGCAAATGTGGGCTATTTTGTGGATGCTTAACTCTCATATTCTTTGAATTCTTGCATTTGCGGCCCGCAATGCACCTAAACACAAACACGCACACACAAACACACACACACACACACACACACACACAGAAAACACACACAGACAAGGATACCTTCACTCACGGTGCACTAGCAGCAGCTAGCGGTCTTCTCATTAAGACGTATGATAGGCTTCTAAGGAAGACCCATGGGAGGATTCCATTAGTTCTCTGTCAAGACTGGCTCTTTACTCGAGCACACAGTGGGCTTGGGGAGTTTTGGCTGCGGCTGTCTTAGGATTAAAACACTCAGCAAAACCCACAGGGTTTCGAAAAGATGGACACTACAGGAACAAGGGTTCAGCAAAATAATTTGTCAGAGGTGGTCCGGTGAACGAAGCACAAAGATCAGATGAAGATTGATGACGAAGGTAAGTTTACATACCAAGCGCCCCAGGGTTTTGTGTTGGCTTCCCGAGCTTCTTCTTCGACTTCAGTTCAGAGGCACAAAATGGTACGCGGGCAACCTCGGTTGAAATCAAAGTCAGCAATAGTAACACACATCTAACCACAGTTGCATAACATCAGAAAGCTATGCAGTGGATGGTCTGAACATTTTGTTCCGAGAACCATTTCTATGTAGCTGTAAATGTTTTCTGAAGACCTATTAGGGTTTTCAGGCAGCATGTATAATTGATGCATTGTGTGTATCTAATTTACAAAGCAGTATTTAAGTGCAGTGTAGTTTTAGCCACTACAATATAAAGAAACATAGACTGTCATGCTCTATTTAAAAAAACATAACTACATTTAAAAAATATAGTGCCCTTCGTATTTAATGCAATAGTATGGAAAATGTATATGTAGTTCCCCTATTTCAGGGCATCACAATTATTGGGACAATTGATATGACAGGTGTTTCTGGGTATACGTGCTCCTTCAAAACCTTTGTGTCGGCATGATAGCTGTCAATGTCTACGCTTTTTTCTAGGGCTTCGCGTTTGCCTTCTGAGGCTGCTGTCAGTGTCTGTCAAGATGAGGACCAAAGAAGTGTTGATAAAAACAAGGAAGCCATTATGAGGCTGACAATCTAAAACCTTCAGTTAGGGGCGTTATTAAAAAGAGAAAGCTCAGCGACTGAAAACACAAAGACGTCTACAATAATGACCGAAGAACCCTAATGAATGTAAAAAATTATAAAGAGAAAAATGCACTTTCTTGAATGTCAGCCACTACCATTTGTAGGCTTCATCATCAGAACTACAGACGCTACATCGCAAGGTGCAAAACACTAGTTAGCATAAAAGGTAAAAGGTTAAGGTATTTTAAAGCTAGGAAAAAGGAAAAAGCTACAGAGAGAAAAAGATTAACATGTATTGTACCAAAGCGATCAAAAGAACAAAGTGTAATAAAAATGAAACTGTCCAATATCCACAGCATATCATCTGTGAAATATAGTGGAGGGGCTGTTATAGCTTGGGCATGTATGGCTGCCACTGGAATTGGCTCAAAGTCATCATTGATTAACCATGCAGAATTAATTCCGAGCTCTACAGAAACATTGTGTCTGCCAAAGTATCGTACAAGCAAACGCCTCCAATATCATCAGATTGCTCCTCAGGGCTCAGAAGTGGAAAGTTCATGACTGGCCATGTCAATCTTTAGATCTAAGTGCAATTGCACATGACCATTTAGGAAGCTGCATTTGTACTGACACACACGTGTTGAGAACTGTGAAAGTTCACGTTTTTTAAATAAAATAATTTGTTTTAAAAACCTCTCACATTCAATTGCCTCTTTTGGAACGTGTGGAGGTGTGACGTACTCCTAGTTTCATGAAGTAGGTCGCACTAACACTGCAGTCATTTAGCAGACGCTCTCAATCCAGAGCAACTTGGCGCTACAATTAGGGGTATATGTATTGCTCCAAAGCAGAATGCGTGTTGCGTGTTTTTCCTCTGGGTTTCTGGCCATACACTTTAACCACTAGGCTACATGCCACCCTAGGTTACATGATTCAGGAAGTTATCGGGAAGCCATCAGAAGATCAGCAGGAAGCAATTGAGTATGACCGCCTGCGTAATCATAAACTTTCAGTGACTTGTTTGGTTTAGTTACACATTAGATTTCTTGAAAGGTTGCTTGGGCGGCTGCTGTCAGATGCAAAGGTTGTGGGATCGAACTGTGATAAAGGTTGTAGCGAGAAAATCCACTGTACGTCGTCGAAGTGTGCGGTGCATAGTGCTAAATCAGACAACGGGCTGGTTCGGATGGAAGCAGTTTCTGTCTTGCCACCAGCTGACATTCATTCGTTTGCTCTTTGTTGAAGTAGAGAAAGGATCGTTAAAAAAGCATGGCAGTTTAAATGAACAGTTCAATTAAACCAGAATACAGTTAACTGCATTTCAAGTGAATATGATATTAAACTGCAGTGATACTGTAGCATGAGTGCAGCTTTCAGTGTAAAGTAGTTTAAATGTTACTGAAGTCTGATATGTCTAGCCACCACACTGAGCCCAGATGATGGCTTGCTGTGGCTTCAAGATTACGCTCTGACACTTGTCGGGGTAAAACAACCGTTTATACCATCGATTTACAGTTAACACAGCCAACTGCACTATATTTTGTACCACCATAACTAATGTTAGTCTTTAATAGACTAACACTGCTAGGTGCCTGCTGCCAAATAAAGAATAGAAAGTCAATGTGAGTCAGGTGGAAGGAAATACATGAATAAAACGGCTAATTGTAATTTATAATCAGATCGCCTTCTGATGGCATGCGATACAAACAGGTTGACATTCCTAAGAATTAATGAAACTGCTCTTACCCAAAAAAGGCATTATCACTTCATAAGTTTTATTCTAACCTCATAGTGTCTATGTATCACCATAGAAACAGAAATTCTAGGTTCTGAACTTTTTTGTATGAGTAATGTTGTGCAACAATAAGAAAATCATTTGAAGCAAATGTGAATTTTTTTGGGATAACTGAGCAATTACTTTTGAAAGATAATCCATACATTTATACAGTATGTCTTGTAGTATAGTCTATGAACATGCAGCAGTGTAGTGTGAGAGGGATTTTGCATTTAAATGAAAGCATTAGCCCTGTGGCCTGAATATAATGATTATATTCCGGAACTGTCATGAGCTTGTTAGTACTTGGTGTAAGTTTGCCAAACTTTGTATCTATCAGTGTGATGTGACAGTATAAGAAGAACACATGCCATTCAAACTCACACAGGGGTGTCAGATATATTTGATTTGATTCCTCCAGTTTCTGTTTTCCTTAGACCTGTACCATTTTTCCAGTGATCTGTAGGGACAAATATGGGAGAATGAAAATGAGAGGAATGAAAGGAGAAATTATGGACCTTGATTTGAAATCTGCACAGATAGCCAAAGAAAAGGGCTGGAGAGTCGATCTAGGACAGAGTTGGAAAGAGGAAAAAAGATAAGGATTCATCAATAAGGATCTATTGTCACTCAATATGGGAGAGAAACATTGGAATGCCAAGTATTTTTGAATATAAAAGGAAACCAACATTTGTATATTTTTCGAGTCAATCACAACAATCACTTCATTGATGACATCAGCATTAGAAAACATTGGACATTTGCCATCAGAATGGGAATCAACTTACAGCTTCATAACTTCTCTCAAAGGAATGCATCCTAAAGAGAACCTGTCCAAATCATGTTTAGCAAGTGATGGAAAAAATTACTAGTTGATTTCAGATAACATCAAAACGTTGGAAAGTCACACCACAATCCATCCTGGGGTTTAAAGACTATTCTGAGGATACCAGAAGTTCTGATAATTGAAATGTGTCTACCATACAAAATTTATTGTAAAGACAGTTAAAGAAAACTGGACCACATCTTTTGTTGTTAATCACAGTAAGTTTATGTTAGCTTTAACATGGCAGTCACCAACAACCATTACATTCTAAAACATGTGGCAGCACCAACCAAATTCATGTGTTTTGCTGCCATGTTTTGATAATGGTGTTAAGTAAAGCCAATAAGGTGATCTTCAACCAGTGTAGTTTAGCTTATTTTTTTTATCTTTAGTTGAGTAGTGCATTGTATGTATATTTTTCCCAATCAGAATGTAATTGCCAGCTTGTACTCAATGACCCAAAGGAGTTCAGATCTGGCCCTGGACCATGGTAATGTCATTGCCTCATGGGTACATGCACTAAATACGTGGACGTATATGATGATTTCTCACATGGATGCACATATTTATTCAAGTTACAGGCCATGTAGCTGGACTTAAGATCCCTGACCATAATAGGAACGGTAAAAATGAATAAAGGTAGTCACTCCATGCACAGAATCCAATGCGTTTATAATAGTTCCTTGTTCACCCTTTGACCCATATTGCATCCAAATCTCAATGGTTTTAGACAGTGTAATCAAACAACAAGGTCTTTTGTACTCCGTAACAGCACCAACTTGAGTCAAAATAATATGCAGTTTCTTTTAATTACCAGACTTTGACCTTGAAACAATGGGAATGATTATGGAGAAAAGAAATCTAGTTTTGTCATATTTAGAAGAGAATAATAGAAGATTAACCCCTTTCATAACCCTGTGCCACCCTTCCAATTTTCTCTGTCTGTGTTTCTCTCTCCATCTGCTCTGTCTCATACTCACTCAGAGAGAATCCCCAGTGAAATGCCCATACATGGAAGGCAGGCTCAGCTAAGGTCAAAGTATTTTGTGCTTCAGTAAATTATGCAGTGGAATACATAACCTAATTATGAGGGGTTTTAATTAATACAGTCTCTCTGTGTGTAAGCTTGGCATAATGTTTATATATCTCTCTCACTTCAATCATCCTCAGTCCATTTTCCCCGTTCCTGTCTTCCTGTCTCTCCTCTCTCTGTTCCTTCCTGCCAGCCATCCTTCTCCCTCCCTTATGTTCCTCTTCATCTGTTTCTGTCTTGCCTCTTTTGGCTCCATCCTACCATCCTCTTCTCTACCTCCCATATCTCCTTGCTCTGTTTCTGTCCCTCCTGTCTTGCATTACTCTTTCTCCCTCTGACTCTTTCTCAATCCCTCCCTGTCATCCATATGCGGCCTGTAGATCATTTTGTAGAAATAAAGTGTTGTTGGGCAATGAAAAAAAAAGAAAGTTGCTGGAAATATAATTAATAATATTACATTTTATTTGACGGAAAAGTTTCATGAACACTCAACAACATCTAATATTAAAAATAGGGTCCAAATGAAATCAATTGCAGTTATGAATTCATAAAAACTTAAAATTAAATGAATGACCTCCCACTGAACTCCCCAGTTGGCACAGTCACACAGACAGTATACAAGACTGTCACTGACAGTAATATGTAACAACATTTCAAAAAAATTTCCAAAAAGTCAGCGACGTTCTGAAAGCTTTTGTATGTAAATTAGCATGCTTGTATACTTTTTGTCCTGCACTTCCCTGCCCTTGTATTTTATTGCCGTCTCAGGTTGAAACGTTTTAAGTTTGGATTTCACGTTTGACACGACTTTGCTAAGGGCATTTGTTTTCAAATACCAGTCTATTTACAGTACCACGCTGTTAACTAACGTACCGGAGCGGCCCTAAACCAAGTCAAAAGGACATTTTGACCCCCTCATGCATGCTTCCATCAGACATCTGTGTCGCGTTCACACACAAAGACGCAAGCAAAAGCACACGCGGCTACACACGCACGTAATGTAGAGTTATGTAATGTTTTCCCCTCTCGGATATTTGTCTAAATAGGCCTACACTGAAGTGGTAGACTCAGCCTGGCTAGACTCAGTACTCTGCACTATAGATTGTTCACTCTGGCTGTCTGCTCTCCTCTCTCTAGCTACGTTGGATTTATATTTGGTAAATATTCATTAGGGATACCTTATACAATACAATTTGGCTCCAGCCTGCAGAGATGCTGCGGCACAGGTAGAGGGTAGGCCCTGAAATTATTGTTTGTGTGTGTATCCGTGTGCCTGTGAAAGGATTTAGGAGTGTGTAACTGACAGCAGCGACAGACCGTATAAATCTCTGGAGTGAATTCCATGGGTAGGAATACAGCATGCGCACTAGACCTTCCTCTGCCCTTGATAGACAACGGCACACACACACACACACACATGCACCCACACGCACACACACACTGAGGCACACAGAGGCACAGGCCCCGTGGACATTTGTAGATTCAGCAATTCTAAAAAGTTCATAAAGATATAGAGAAAAACAGGTTTTTATTTTCATCTGGCAACAATACAGCGACAGCATAAATAGCTAATATGCAATGCTATTTTCAAACTTCGGCAAAGATTGGTAATTTTCCTGTACTGTAGGCTAGCTATTTTCGCTCCGATGGAGGGATGGAAATATTTGGCTTTTCCAAATTTTTCAGACAGTGTTGGTGAATGCAAAAAAAGCTTGATTTAGAGAGACAATGGGTTGGTTCTGAGACACATTTTGACTGTGGCAGTGTAGCTAATAAAAAACAAAAGGAACAACAATAATTTGCATTTGGTGCCAATAAATGTTATATGCTATTTAATTTGATTTGATTAACAAAGCATAGCATTCTACCATCTCAAGTCATCTATATTTTCAATAATATTAAGTGTTGGAATACAAAGACAAATATATATTAATTAAATGTGGTATTGTCTAAAGACTTGGTGCACACCGTATAAACAAATGCTATGTTTTCATATTGAGGTTTTGTATAATGTAGACAAACTCTTCAAATACCCAATGGGAAGGGTCTTAAGATTGGTTATTTTAGTTTCTGTAGGCTATTTAACAAACTCTAAAGTACTATCATTTGAACTGGAGTGTCTTTCATGGATTTGCATTAATTAGCAATGCAGCAGGCTCAAACCTACAGTGCTCCCACGTGCACTAAGATATGACTTTGTTAGGTTTGTTTCATAATTCATCAGCTCTTCAAAAATGTTTATCTTGAAATTAAATTAATTTTATTTGAAAATAGCTGAATTTGGGTTCTCTGAGTTGGGACAGCATTCTGACCCCATCTATGAAGGTTAAAGCCTTGCCTTTGCCGCTACCTAACAAGTGGCAGGCATCACATCAAAATTGGTCAGCATCACTCGGCAAGCTGGATTATGACCAGTGACGAACCCATGTCATTGCACTATAGCAACTTCTTCAGTTGACTAAGGTGTCTGCAAAGCTAACTGAGGTTGTCATATTTCAGGGGCTGATAAATGAGCTAGCCCTCATACGCAGTGACACACATAACGTCCTGGTTGGTAGAGCAGTGTGAAAAAAAAAAGATGAATGGTTTGGCACGGATGCCCTTGAGAAAAGCTTGATGCAATCTTCAACAATCCACGAATCCCTTGAGAGTTGTTGGGATGAAACGGCTGTATAAAAATATTGAAATAATAGTAATTGCTTTCAAGACCAGGACCCATCTGGTGGTATACTGTATTATGATCAAATGAAAGACTTCCACATAACACATCAACAAGGACTTCTTTCTCATCACATCCTTCAGCACGGACCCTTTCCTCCCCAAACCTAAAAAGAAAATGCTCTTGTTTTCCTGGTGTTGAAGTAATTTGTGCCACAAAGTCAAGGTCTTACGGGGACTAGAGGAGGTGGCTCAGACACATTCCTGGGGGATCCCAACTGTTGAGAACCAGTAGTGTGGCAGAGGTGTTGTTACCAACTGGCCTCTGTCTGTCGTTACGGATCCGTTTACAGAGGGATGTGCACAGAGGGCTGTGAGCCTACTTGTTTTAATAGCGTTTTTATGTGTTCCAGGTGGAACTGATGTTTCCAACACTGTTTTTTAACATATTTTGCCATGACCAGCACACACGTACAGATGCTGAGATGTTGACGAACTGTTAGTCCAAAACACCTCAAAATCCAGAACCAAAAATCACATAAGACTGGCAGTTTCCCAGTGTGTTCTGTAGTTCAAAAACAAGGTATGGCATGTGTCCTGGTATTAACCTCAGTGCTGTATGTATATAAATCACGTTTGTCACGTCTGCTTCACGTGATAGAGAGGCATCCCTTCCTCTCCGGCGCTCCACCTCACCGGTTTACCAACCACCCGCAGGAGAGTGACGGCCGTAGCGCATCCCGAGGACGCACCTGTTTCCAATCACTGTTTAGTTGGGTTTATATTCCGTTTTTCACCCAGCGCACCTCACAGATTATTGTTTGCCTGTTAGCTACCGTGCTGGTGCGCTTGTTAAACCTTACCAAAAGAAAATGACTAATAAAGTAATCATTTGACTTGTTCACTTTCTTTAAAAATGTTGTCTCTCTTTAATGCCCTTGTTATACTCGCACCATCACAATGTTTTTGAAAACTACAAGCTCTGTGTTTTGATGTTGATTTCCTGATTTCATAGCATGTTGTTTTTTTCCCCCTTTTTTTTTTTATTGAACATTAGACAACTGTTTGCTACAATTGGATCACATGCCACATAGAAGTGAACGTATCCACCTAATATTGCAAGTAATGTGACAAATATATGAGTGACCTTGAAAAAAATACCTTTCCACAAAAACAGAATTGTAGTGGTAACCAGAGTCCACTGGAGAATGTACAAAATACAATGGATATAAAAAGTCTACACACCCCTGTTAAAATTTCAGGTTTATGCGATGTAAAAGAATGAGACAAAGATAAATCATGTCAGAACTTTTTCCACTTTTAATGTGACCTATAATGTGAACATTCAATTGAAAAACAAACTGAAATCTTGGAGGGGGAAAAATAAAAACCTTACAATAACCTGGTTGCATAGGTGTGCACACACTCGTATACATGGGGATGTGGCTGTGTTCAGATTTAACCAATCACATTCAAACTCATATTAAATAGAAGTCATTACACACCTGCCATCATTTAAAGTGACTCTGATTAATCACAAATAAAGTTCAGCTATTTTCCTGACATTTTCTTAGTTGCATCTCAGAGCAAAAGCCATGGTCCGCAGAGAGCTTCCAAAGCATCAGAGGGATCTCATTGTTCAAAGATATCAGTCAGGAGAACGGTACAAATAATTTCCAAAGCATTAGATATACCATGGAGCACAGTGAAGACGGTCATCATCAAGTGGAGAAAATATGGCACAACAGAGACATTACCAATAACTGGACGTCCCTCGAAGATTGATGAAAAGACGAGGAGAAAACTGGTCAGGGAGGCTTCCAAGAGGCCTACAGAAACATTTAAGGAACTGCAGGAATGTATGGCAAGTACTGGCAGTGTGCTGCATGTGACAATCTCCCGTATGCTTCATATGAATGGTGTAGCACCGGTATCGCACCACTTACTGCGCCACTGGACCAGTTCTAGGTTCTAAGGAGTGGGGAGTAAAAAATAATTACACCAGAGACCGCTTTAAATTCAAAAGGCAGGCAATTTACTGAACACAAAACACACTTATAAAATACAGTACACAAAACAAAAATATCCTGCAGGTTCTTAATACTGAGGTAAGTATAATAAATGAAAGGTTATTTATTTTTGTTCAAAGTTATTTTAGTCGAACTAATCTAAGTTGGACCAGTCTCTTTTTACTAGGTTGCACCTAATTTAGAATTCAGTTTTTCCTTTCTTTTAAGGGTAATGAATACCTTCAATTACACAATCAAATCAAAGTGGACCACAATCATTTCGGATCACATTCAAAAATATGAACTCAATATGAAAATAAAAGTATAACACCTTAAATTCAAGTTCAAGTCCAAATGTGAGTTCAATTATTCAGTTCAATGAAAAGTTTCTGTTTGCTTCAGTCCAACATAATAATTCAATCAGTTCCCAGTTTAGTTCAAAAACAATTCCTGACACTCCTATCACTCTGGCAGCGATCGAGTCACCATACACAGGAGATTTCCTCCCTGGTGTGATGGAGAAGATGATTTGAAGGTCTGGGCCTGACTCGCCATCTTGAATCCTGTCTATGCACGTGCACGCCTGCACGCTGCAGATCAATCCTCGCTCCGACCGAGCTTCAACACCAAAGAAAACTGACTAAAACTGGTGTGGCTTAGTTCTCATAAAATCCCTGTCAATTCCCGACCAGGTAAGTTATGTTTTTCAACTGCAAAATCAACTTTTCTACTCTTTTCCCTGCTTATTAGCCACCACTTGTTCTCTCCGATTTTCCTCCCGCTCTCTCCCTGAGGTCTCTACTGCAGCGTCACTCAGGTGCTGCGTCTAGCGTCACTAGTCCCTTAAAGGGGCAGCGACATACATTTTCTGTCGGCATACTTTTTGTTGTAATTTTTTTTTTTCAACTTACATTAAATGAATCACTTACCTTCCAACTTATTTATGCAGCTTTTAAACTATTTATTCATACTTATGTCATATTTTAACATAGGTTACAGTGGGCTATGGGGTAGGGTGGCAAGACGGAAGCCTTTTCTTACAAAAAACCTTGGCATAAAACCTTCAGGCGTCCGCTAGAAAGCTGAAGATGAAGAAGTTCACCTTTGAGAACGACCCAAAGCACACATCCAAATCCACAAAAACATGGCTTCACCACAAGATGATTAACGTTTTGGAATGGCCCAGCCAGAGCCCAGACCTGAATCCAATTGAACATCCGTGGGGTGATCTGAAGAGGGCTGTGCACAGTAGATGTCCTCGCAATATCATGGATTTGGATTGCTTTTGCAAAGAAGAGTGGGCAAATATTGCCACGTCAAGATGTGCCATGCTAATAGACCCTTACCCAAAAAGAGTGCTGTAATAAAATCAAAAGGTGCTTTAACAAAGTATTAGTTTAAGGGTGTGAACACTTATGCAACCAGGTAATTGTGAGTTTTTATTAAAAAAAAATCCCCCTCAAAGATTTCAGTTTGTTTTTCAATTGAATTGTTGAAGTTTTAGGTCACATTAAGAGTGGAAAAAGTTCTTCACAAGAACCTGGCAGTGTGTAGACTTTTTATATCCACAGTAGCTTGTGCCTTTTTAAGGTTTCACATGTTCACCAGTCACTGCATGCATTTGTCAAAGATTAATTCGGGTATATGCTGATTAATAATTGCATTTGGGACAAAACAACAGCATACAACAAACAACAACCAGACATAATTATTTAAGGAATACATTTTTCCACGGATAACCAAATATCAGTTGTCTACTGACAAACTGAACAGTCAGGGAATAGTGTTTTTCATATGCTGTCTCTCACACAGACCTTAGATGAAACTACACCAATTTTCTGTAGTTTCAGTTGCACCTCTGTAGGCATAAATACATATATTATTATTATTATTATTATTATATACATATATTTTTTTTTATTCTCCCAAATCCTGATTTTTTTTTTTTCAATTCTCTGAAAATTTGGATTTCTAGTGCAACAACCAATTTTTGGATGAGTATAGTTTGATGTGGCCCTTAAGAAACTGAAGATTAAAACCATTATTATCTCACTGAAAGAGCATATTGAAAACCTGGCTACAGTAGCCAATATTGAACTAACATTATTTGTAGCTAGTTAGCAGTCCACAAATCGATTAATACCGCCATCTATATCATATACTGTATAGACACAAGCAACCTAATGAAAGGAGCTGGAAATCTAGGGATAGGAGTTGACACTGTACAGGTACTGTATGTTTTGCTAATGGATGCATAAGAGACTAAGAGTGAACATATTTCTACTGTCTTATCAGAGGGAGTGAAAGGGTGCTGTGTAAGACAATTGGTGTGTTAATCAACAGTGAGTAGTGTGTTGAAAAAGCTTGCTGAGGCATTTAATGTGCTTTATAGCCCAACATTTAATGAAACTGTTGAGAGGCATCGTTTCATTGTATGAAATCAAAGAAGTGATGAAGGAACTTAAAAAGTGACATATCTTAGACTGTTCGACGGTATGTGCAATCTAAGCAATATCAAACACTCAGTGATCCATGATGAATTGGTTTTGGCAAGAGAGTGATTGCTAAGAGAGAGAGTAACCTGACATTTGACAAATGCATGTAGATATGTATAGCTGCTGAGTTGTAATTTGAGAAGAGCAAAGCATTTCAAGGTGATAAAGTTTAGGGAGTACGTTCAATGATAAAGCAAAAGACAAATGCAATCTAATGCAAAGACAAGAGGTAATTTAACAAAATCCCTAGCTTTTGTAAATCCTTGGAAAAAGTGTGGAAAGGACCATCCTTTCACTGCAATGTCAAAACAACATTCTTCAAGATCAAAGACAAAATTGTCTCTGAAGTTCCCATGACCTTAAAGGGTAAAGAGGAACTGATTCTACAGTTTGATGTGTTGGAGACAGAACTGTGCTCAGTCTCTGCTCAGATGCCTGTGGAAAACCTATAGCATTTGGGAGCGGGACACTGAAACAAACAGGGAGGGGCAAAGCCCAAATAGAAAAGTCATGTTTTTGCCTTTGCTGAGCACACCAAAGATACTAAGAATGTTCCTCTTGGAAGAGAAATATCTCATTGATAATATATAATATGTGTTCTTTGTGAGGACATCTTGTTTTTGCTGAGTACACTTACTAAAAGTGCCAATGAAGGATCAGTTGTCAGTTGACAATTAATCTGGTCCATGGCCATTCATTTGAGATGACCACAGGAGATAACGCATCCAGGGAACCATGTCAAGCATTGCAACATATTGAGATGGGAAAACGCAATTATTCTGGACACATTCAGAGGTGAAATGAACAGAGTCACTATTTTCACATCAGGACTTACTATTGTCTCAGGAAACAAAAATAATAAATATACTGAAAATGCACAAATTACCCTGGTTAGATATCCACAGTATATGAAGTTCTGAGGATATAAAACAATAAAAGAGAACACTTGCCCATGTGAGCTGCCTACCCTCTCATGGAAAAAGATAGTCACAGATTTGTTTGGCTTTGACAAGAGAGATTATTTTATAACAGTGGATTACCTTTCCAACTTCTGGGAAATTGACTACTTAGCTGACACAATGTTCAACATTGTGATCCACAAGCTTAAAGCACACACCGCGGCTAGAGATACCAGATGTCAGTTTCTATGATAATGGACCTCAGTATTACTCATATGATTTCAAAAGATTCATTGAACTGTGGAAATTCCAACACAAGAACTTATCACTTGGAAAGCCTCAGTGACATGAAAGCAGGGTCCACTGTTAAAACGGAAAATAGTCTAACGCTGAAAGCTAAAAAGAGCAGGCAAAGATGCTTGCTTGGCAATACTGCACTTACGCAATAAATAGTAGCAAAGACTGAACTCCAGCACAGCTCTACACTTAGTATGGCAATCAAAACTGAAGGTCTTCTGAAACCTGAGATAAAACAAACAAGTCCAGGTGTGATAAAAAAGACAAGCAAACTTTTACAGCAGCAATGCATTGGAACACTGTCTGCGGAATCACACTCATTCTGGAGAAAATAAACCATGCAAAAGTTTATAGACAACAGAGCACACCAAGTTCAACCTGACAAAAGAGGTAGCGCATCCTGAAAGCAAACCATCAATCAATCAAATGTATTTATAAAGCCCTTTTTACCACAGCAGTTGTCACAAAGTGCTTTTACAGAGACACCCGACCTTAAACCCCAAGGAGCAAACAACAGTAGTGTTGAATTTCAGTGGCAAGGAAAAACTCCCTAAGAAGGCCGAATTTTAGGAAGAAACTTAGAGAGGACCCAGGCTCAGAGGGGTGACCAGTCCTCTTCTGGCTGTGCCGGGTGAGATATTAAGAGTCCAATTGGAATAATTAATACATTTATCTGGGCTAAATCCAGAGTCTATTTAAATTTAGACTAGATCAGAAGTATGACCAGATGGACCAGGACAGGGACAGCAACGGGCCCCCCAAACCAGGTACTCCGCAGGTGTGGACCAGGACCTCATGTCCTCCTAAAGTTTAAAACGGGAGGAGACTGGGAAAATTCAGAAAATGCATTCCTCATATCAACAACGGTTTATAGTAGAGAAGGAGAACTTAGTGAGGAAGGAGAACTGACCCAATCCCCCAGCACAATAGTATACCCAACCACAGAGCAAAATCAGTCTAGACTGTCTGGATAAAACCGACTGGGAATTTTCTGTATAGTCTTAGTTAAGACAGGACAGAAATGAAACATTGAAGGAACATATTTCTTTTTATTGTATGTTTATTTACCACCCATTAAATGATTCTTCACTATGTAGCATCTCCATTCAGATATATTTCCTATACATCATATAAATGCTATGATGTGCCTTACCTTACATGATGTAATTTGAATACGATTTGTTGCTGCTGTTCTGTTTACACGTCTCTGTTTCTGTGTCCTATTCCAAATGTAATGTATAATTTATTTAGGCTTGGTTGATGATTTAAGACCTGGATTGGAATGTTTCCACTGATAACGTAGTAAATCGTAAAACATCCCCCAAATCCCAATTTTGGGTTATATCAGGGAGATCATTTCAGAAATACCCGCTGTTTGCTTTTCCTCAGCCTCTCTGCATGGCTGCTTGCCCTTACAGCATCAAATCACAGGAGACCTGCTATCTTTGATAATTCTAATGCAACTGTATACAGTTTTTATTCATTAAATTCATCTGTTACATTAATCCATTGACGTCTGGGAATCATATATAAAAATGGCCAAAGTCCGGTTCCACAGTGATGCTGAAATGGGACAGTGGTGTCGATGGCTTCGCTGTGGTCCATGAACAGCTTTTACGTGTAGGTGTTCCTTTTGATCAACTAGTAGAGGGCAGTGTGCAGAACACAGGCAAGTGCGCCTTCTGTTGGTTCTGTATGCAGATGTTAATATGTCCAGGGTCAAAGCGTGACGAGAGAAGTGAGAGCTACAGGCCAATAGCCAATTAAGGAGGTCACCTGCATTTTCTTTGGAATAACCAGGGGAACATTTTAGATATCTTCAGGTAAATCGTGGAAAGTCTTAAAGCTTGTGGGAATCACAGACTTAGACAGGGAGAGAGTGATTAGGTCGGTGTATGCTCCAGACAGCTGGTCTGCACATGGTCTGAGGATGTAGCTGGGAAGACCATCTGGGCCAGCTGCCTGGTGAGTGTGCACGTTTGAAGAGCTCACAGTCCTGCTCAGGGGGGCCCAGGTAGTGTGGTCACGTTCCTTACTTCGAAGCAGGCATGGAAATGCACGGGCACTGTGTTGCCATTATCGTCTCGCCTCTGATTCTTTGCTTTGCCATCTTTCTCATCTACATCCATCTGTCCATCCATCCATCACCCATCTACCTACCCATCCATCCACTCATCCAACCAGTTGTGTTATTGTGATCCTCTTTGTCTCAGCCCTATCTAGTTCATTCCATCTATTGCCTTTCATTTACTTATGTTCTCTTCCATCATAAATCAAACCCATACTTCCTGTCGTGTTCCGTTTCAATTTTTCTTTTTTTACCCCATAGCACAAGGGACGGGACAGATTGTAAGACATCTAGGGAGCTCCTTTTCATCTCTACTACTAATTCCCATCTGTCTGTCCATACCTAGCAGAGACAAAGAGATATAGAGACACATTGTAAACATACAGGCATTCAGTACATACATGCATACATACATAGTACAGAGAAAAACAATAGTAAAATAAATACTGCACAGATGTGCTTTACCATATGTATACATGGTAGATAACGTGAGGAAAGTGAAACTCCAGTTCAGGAAAGGATGATGTTTTAATTAATTAACACGTCAGAAAATGGATACGACACATGGGGAACATGTATTAAATGGATAAATATTGGTAAGACAGATGGCATGCCAATGAGTAGCAGACAGTTCTGCTACATGCCACAATGTTATAAAGTAATTTGTCCTTGTCACAAAGTGGATGGCTCCTGTCAGCTCTATCCCCTAACACGTTTGCAGTGGCCTTATGCAGGACACAAAAATACCTCCACACAAAAACATGTACAATGTCTTAGTACCTTTTACTGTGTGTACCATTCTGTGAAGAGATATCATAATATGATTTTCAAGGCAAATCATTCTCTCAACCCACCTCAAAATGATTATTATCCAAGTCAAGGGTTGCATCCCAGTATTGTGAAGTTGCCCTCCTTGAATCTATGTCCACATGCATGAATACCTTGAAAAGGAAGGATGAATAGAATCAGGATATTGCCTACAGTGTGTATTTGAATCCCATCAGTCCCCATTGAGGAGAGGATATGTGGAACAGACTACTGAAATTAGACCACTTCATTGAGACCTGGCAGAGGACAACTAAATGCTATCATGATCTGGTAGTTGTAATTGTTTTTAAGGGTCCTTCCACCATTTTTCTTTTTCTTTCTGTAATGCAATTTATGGCCCTTACTTTAAGTAAAAGAAAAAGGGATGGGGGGTCCATATAGGGTTACTGTGTGTGCGTTTTTGGACTCTAATCAGAGTGATGGAATAGTTTTTTCTTAAACAGGGTGGGAGAAGAAAAATAAGTACTATATTTGGCATCTAAATGTAATGTTGAATCTCTATGGGGTTCTATTTGTTTCAATGAGGCGGTAACCATTATGTTTAATATGAAAATGAAACAGATCTTATTATTTCTGTGCATCCTGCCTTGCCTGCTTCGAATGGTAAAGAGCTATGATCCCGTTTGTGGGCTTTTAGACTCACAATGTAGATAAACAATGTAGATAAATCAACACATAGACACACCTCTTGCATGGATGGTCATTGATTATAGAAAGTAAACACAAAAACAATACAGAACGTTCACAGCATTTTACATTGATAAGTAAGATCCTGTAATGAATACAATACTGGGACAATAGCTTACAGTGAAATTCTTAACCGATCAACAATGTTGTATAGCATCCTTTTAATGTTTTGATTTGAATAAGCATATTGAAATAAAAAAAGAACCTGGAACAAACGTGATTTCCCATTAGGAATGGAATATGCTATATTGAGGTAAAGAGGATTGTGGGTAACAAAGCACATTTAAAGGTGAGGAAAAGGATAATGAAGATAACATTTGAGGATTGGAATATTCCATGCGCTATTAGACTAATGGTTTTAGATTTTAAACTAAAAATACACACCCCTGAAAAGGCCATGTTGTGTATACAGGCAGTCAAGAACTCATGGACACACCACATGAAAGAGGTTGTATTCCAGTCAACTTGGTTCACAAACACGTATACATGACCTAATTTTACGTTTTTAATAGATGTGTAAAAGTACATATGAGCTTGTGGGCTCTTTAACACTCATACAAACACTCAGACAAACACAAACAATCAGACTGTGACATGTGAGTGCCGTGTGTATGCATACACATAAACAGTTCACACCCAGTTTTAGCAACTTTCTAAAAGCTTTTACAATTTTAAAGCAGTTTGTGTGCAATTTCACACATGTAAATGGTTGAGTGAAAGAGAAAATATATAATTGTAAAGTGAAAACAAAATTGCTAATTAAAAATGTAGACATTAAAACTGCACTAGGTAGGACTTTTTTGACTATAAACATTTAGTGTTAGCTAATGAGGCCCTCTAAGATTTGGTTAGCAACACAGACAGTTCAGTGCCAGTGGAATGGCAATTTATAATTTTTGGAGCAAGCCGCAACTTAACAGCCAGATCTTTTGCAGCAATCCCGTCCCAGCCAATCACCTTCGGCAAAACGGACCTTCCAGATAATCCCCTTCTGCGAGGCGGGCCTTCCTCCTTAGCTTACTTTGAGAAAGTGAATTTTACCTGGACGATATACAGTGGGGAGAACACATTTGATACACTGCCGATTTTGCAGGTTTTCCTACTTACAAAGCATGTAGAAGTCTGTCATTTTTATCATAGGTACACTTCAACTGTGAGAGACAGTATCCAAAACAAAAATCCAAAAAATCACATTGTATGATTTTTAAGTAATTCATTTGCATTTTATTGCATGACATAAGTATTTGATACATCAGAAAAGCAGATCTGGTACAGAAACATTTGTTTGCAATTACAGAGATCATATGTTTCCTGTAGTTCTTGACCAGGTTTGCACACACTGCAGCAGGGATTTTGGCCCACTCCTCCATACAGACCTTCTCCAGATCCTTCAGGTTTCGGGGCTGTCGCTGGGCAATACAGACTTTCAGCTTCATCCAAAGATTTTCTATTGGGTTCAGGTCTGGAGACTGGCTAGGCCACTCCAGAACCTTGAGATGCTTCTTACGGAGCCACTCCTTAGTTGCCCTGGCTGTGTGTTTAGGGTCATTGTCATGCTGGAAGACCCAGCCACGACCCATCTTCAATGCTCTTACTGAGGGAAGGAGTTTGTTGGTCAAGATCTCATGATATATGGCCCCATCCATCCTTCCCTCAATAGGGTGCAGTCGCCCTGTCCCCTCTGCAGAAAAGCATCCCCAAAGAATGATGTTTCCACCTCCATGCTTTACGGTTGGGATGGCGTTCTTGGGGTTGTACTCATCCTTCTTCTACCTCCAAACACGGCGAGTGGAGTTTAGACCAAAAAGCTCCATTTTTCTCTCACCAGACCACATGACCTTCTCCCATTCCTCCTCTGGATCATCCAGATGGTCAATAGCAAACTTAAGACGGGCCTGGACATGCACTGGCTTGAGCAGGGGGACCTTGCGTGCGCTGCAGGATTTTAATCCATGACGGTGTAGTGTGTTACTAATGGTTTTCTTTGAGACTGTGGTCCAAGCTCTCTTCAAGTCATTGACCAGGTCCTGCTGTGTAGTTCTGCGCTGATCCCTCACCTTCCTCATGATCATTGATGCACCACGAGGTGAGATCTTGCATGGCGCCCCAGACCGAGGGAGATTGAACGTCATCTTGAACTTCTATCGTTTTATAATAATTGCACCAACAGTTGTTTCCTTCTCAAAAAGCTGCTTGCCTATTGTTCTGTAGCCCATCCCAGCCTTGTGCAGGTCTACAATTTTATCCCTGATGTCCTTACACAGCTCTCTGGTCTTGGCCATTGTGGAGAGGTTGGAATCTGTTTGATTGAGTGTGTGGACAGGTCTTTTATACAGGTAACGAGTTCAAACAGGTGCAGTTTATACAGGTAATGAGTGGAGAACAGGAGGGCTTCTTAAAGAAAAACTAACAGATCTGTGAGAGCCAGAATTCTTACTGGTTGGTAGGTGATCAAATACTTATGTCATGCAATAAAATGCAAATGAATTATTTAAAAATCATACAATGTGATTTTCTGGATTTTTGTTTTAGATTCCGTCTCTCACAGTTGAAGTGTTGAACATTCACTTATTAAACAGATACCTAGTAATTATGGACACAGAGCAAATCAGGGACTGCCTTCAGGCTGAAATAGACAGGTTTTAACTGCAGTGTGGCCTGATGCAACCAAAAACAAAGACCTACTGGTCCATTGCATTGATGGAGATTAAAAGACTTATCTTTGAGTGTGTGGAGTGACACAAATACCTAGGGACCATCATTAACAACACGTTCTCCTTTGAAAGGCAGTAGTCAGTGAAAATGTCAACAACACTTGTTCTTTCAACATACAGTATATTAAAATACATGTGAGGTACACCAATCAATTTTCCAAATACTTTTCAAGGGAAATTATCCATTTGACCCCTTTCAAATTGTGTGGGGTTTTGATGCTCTAAGGAACCCAAGTCAGAACCAATTTAACAGGGCAATAAGATTCAGTAGGAAGGTCATCAGAGCAAACCAGAAACACTTCAGTGACATTTACAGGAAGCAATGGAGGACCAAGGGGAAACAAACAGAATTTGACATAAAACTCTGAATGACTAGTAGAGCCCAAACCCTCTGGGCATAGATATTGATCTGTACTATTCAATTTGAAGAGAATAAATTAAAGTTTTGCACCAAAATCTATCAAACTCCTTAACTCTTAAAATGTATTTGTAGGTGTATTAAGTACCAGACAGCTAACATATTTCTGTGTCTTTTGGCAACACTGGCTTGCAGTACGATGTGTTTTCCTGCCGCAGGTCCTCAGAATACACTTTGGGTGTTTTTGAAGATAATTAATTATGGTTCATAGAATGGACACCTATTGTCTTTTCTTTCTTTTAAATTGATCATACGTATATTGAGTATATCAGTTGGCTTATGTTAGGATTAGACTGGAAAGGTGAAAGAAAAATAATTGCAGCATTATGAACATCAACATTTTAGTGGGCTAAAGAAATAGAGAAGGTATTGATCTACCATGGGATGAAAACAGCCTGCTGGTCTCCAAGACTGTCTACAGACCAACAGCACCTGTTCTCCTCTTTTCCTGGAGTGTAAACACTGATCTTCATCAGACTGGACTACAAGAAAATAAATATACTTTTGGAAATGTCAATGGTAGACTAGTCACCCCGAGTTTCAGTAAAAACATTTGATCCCACTCACATTGTCTCCCTAACAAAATGGCCTATTAATACACATGGTTGATTTCTTTAGCCATGGCAGAGGGACATACAGTGGATATAAAAGTCTACACACCCCTGTTAAAATTCCAGGTTTTTGTGATGTAAAAGAATGAGATAAAGATAAATCATGTCAGACCTTTTTTCACCTTAAATGTGACCTATAACGTGAACAATTCAATTGAAAAACAAACTGAATTTTTTTTAAAAACTTACAATAACCTGGTTGCATAAGTGTGCACACCCTTAAACTAATACTTTGTTGAAACACCTTTTTATTTCATTACAGCACTCAGTCTTTTTGGGTAAGAGTCTATTAGCATGGCATATCTTGACGTGGCAATATTTGCCCACTCTTCTTTGCAAAAGCGCTCCAAATCCGTCAGATTGCGAGGACATCTCCTGTACCCAGCCCTCTTCAGATCACCCCACAGATATTCAATTGGATTCAGGTCTGGGCTCTGGCTGTATCCAGCCTGCAGAACTTACAATAGCCCCTGTTTTAACACCTTGCATCTATGATTTTCATTGGTTATGAATCAGAAGTGCTTTGACAAATACTGTCTCTGAATACTCTTGGAAAATCCCTGGTCTTCACTTGCGCACCTGCTGGGCATTGAGCTATAGAAGAACCATGTTGACATACACTGCTCCAGACGTCCCTTCTGTCCCTAAAGTATATTCAGCAATCACATATATTGTGAAATTATTAATGCATACATCTTCAAAAGCTATGCCAAGGCAGCTGTGATGCAATTTAGAAGTAACTGACAAAAACCAGCCCAATTCTGTGGCAATATAGGGGACAACAGAGCATCTGAGCACTTCACTGGCAGTTCACATCTGAACTGAATTGTTATTATTATTTCTTTTGTGCAGATTAGTCATTAATGTCAATCAAGTCAATGGTGAATACAGTCATCATTAGCATAATTTCTGTAACCCCTCTTCTTTCCCTGTTTTTTCTTTTTCTATTGCATAATTTCACCCTCAATCCCAGAAACCCACACAAAAAAAGACACAAAATACAGACAAAAACAAAATACTACAGTATGTAAGTGGTGAGTTGTCGCTTGCTTTCATATCTGAGCGATGTGAGGATCCACGCTCCAGGAAAACCATAAAAACAACCGGCACGTGGGTTGGTGCACTAGTCTCCAGTGAGACTGTAACAATGTGTGCAGTTGGGAATCCAGTGCATTTGTCTGAGTGACACTCGACAACCTCCCCGGACCTGGAAATCACCATATGTTCTTGGTCTAGTCATTGTGCTATTTGTTCAGCACAGATCCTGTTTCTGGGTTACGTACACATGTACCTCGAGTATGTATATTGTGGATTGTGACCAGATGCACAACTGTGCCAGTCTTAGGTTGTACCGACATCACAGTTGGGATCTTACCCGTCACTGGCTAACCAGCCCTTTTCACTGGCCACACTTCTGAACTGGATTGTTAGTAGGCTGTCAAGTATAATCAAGTATAATGTTCTCAGCGTGCAACACTGCTGTCCAATCAAAACAGCTCAACCTAACTAAATGTCCCACCCCCCTATTGCAGTTGCATTGCAAAAATGTGTATTTATTCATTTATTTCATGAGATGGCAGAATTTGTCCTTGACACAAATCAATCATTCACTCATGTCTGTTCAGCTTGTCTGGTGAAAGGTTACTTCAACTTGATTAACATTTTAAAGGTAACTATACATGAGTGGCTATGACCCAGAGATAGGAACTTCTCTTTTGTTAAGGAGGTTGAGGGCAAGGCACTTTCACTTTGAATCCCTTTCATGCTAACTTTGAATGAAACAGCGATCCTGCTTTGTGCATAGGGGCAATGCGTAACACCATATGGTTATTGATTCATTAATACCTTTTATAATAGTGTTTTCAATTCCTGTAACCTGTGTGCAATGGGTATTGAGCAGTGTTCATTGTATTTTATGCTTTTGTGTGACTTTTGAAGGTGAATTTGTACTGCCAGATATATGGTTTTGAGAATAATGTTTAGTCTGGTATGTTTATAGTTTTGGGAAAGTGTAGTCCACGCAAGGTTATAATATTAATCTAAAACTAATACTGAAAATACAAAGGAAAATAAACTTTTTCGATTAAGGTTATAAAAATAACATTAATTTGACTCTGAGATGCAGTTTCAGATTGTCACCAACTCTAGACACTGGTTCATTTCCAGACACATGTTCAAATCATTGGTTGCTTATTCATTTATCCACCTAATAAAAAATGTGGTGCAACAAAAACCATCGGAGTAGCATTTACGTCTGCAGTGCAGAAAATGCACGTAACTTAGCAAAAGATTCAAGAGCAGAGTTTTCCATAATCCTGAATAAAATAAATGCGGTTATTTACTTACTTTTGTTTATTTTACTTTACGGATGCCACAAAATCAACAAGTCTACTAAACACTCCTGTTTTCTGATTACTCAGTTTCGTCATGTTCCCTATGCAAGGTCAAAGTAAAAAACAAAAGGATATATGTTGTTATTGAGCTTCAGCGAGACTTAATGAGTATTAACACTGGCATGGTAGTCTGCTTCTGGCTGTATTGATATGTTAGCTTTGAAAACAGGGGAAACTGAGATTTATGCAACTGAACACCCATAAATGTTTCATACTCGGTGCACGAGAAGGAGCAAGTATGTATATTCTACGAATTGTCTGATGCAGATATCCATTTTATCAGGTCCCATGTTTTTTATTTCGAGACCTGTGGCTCTCCCCATGAGGACCCTACTGCAATATGATTATTTTAATCAAAGTCAATTACAACAGTTGGCTCTTAAGCACTGTCTACACAGCAACAGACATAAGAATGTAGGCTCAACAATACATGCACATTCATTTGAGTACATTTCTTTCAATGCCCCAAAGTGGTCTATTAACATTGTGCTGTAAAAGTAATGTGATAAAATCTCTATGATCTCTTTGGTTCAGCCCTCCCTGTAGCAAACAATTGCTATGCAACTTTGAGGACTGAGGGTCAGGCCCAATGCCATAGCTGCACACAGACGTCCACACGTGCACACACACACACACACTCACACAAACACACACACACACACACAAATAAGTCTACCACAAGATGCCTCTTAGCTTCAGAACCTTTGAGTAAAAGGTTGTTTACTGCTGAAATCTAACTCCTTTCATTTCTACTCTCTTTCAACTTGCAAGCACTAGAAGCCAATTTTCCTAGAGTTGTTTTAGCAGCCGCCTTTGCAATTCTTGTGTTTGTTTGTTTTTTTGTGCATGCATGCATGTTTGTGTGTGTGTGTGTTCCTCTCTGTGTGGGAGTGAGTTCCTCTGTGAATGTATGTTTCCACGCTCTCTGCAGTTACCGTGGGTTACAATCTGTCAGAGATCTCATTTGTGTTAGTTCACCAGAAAACACACACTTCACACTCCATACTCCCTCACACACTTCACACACCACCCTCTGTCTCCCACATCGTAGCACAGCTCATCTGACTCGACAAAGAATCACAGCGTCCAAGACTCTGGAGCTAAGGACTTTCGAGGGCCCTGATTTGCTGTGTTTTGCTCTGTTTTCATAAAGGGACTTCAGTTATTCTAAGACCTTGAACTGGGGCAATACTCTGGTGGAGGCTTTTAGATCAATATCACATTAGAACAACCCCCGGAAAGCATGCTGTTCTCTGGGTAGTGCGAGAAGGATCAGAGGGCCTGAGCTGTGAGACACATATACAGTTTACGTGATTGAGGACACACACACAACAGCACACAGACACCTCACACACATACACACACACACACACAGGCTTCCGGATCGTTCTATAGATGAGTGGCAAAACCCTTGAGAGCCCAGGGACTTGTTACTAACATTAAATCAAAACCCATTTAATAAATTGTTTTAACAGCATGACAGCACGTATTTGTTTGGCTTTCCTGATAAATTCATAGCCAAGAACATTTCTTCCAAGTGATGTTTTTCAGTGATTCCCAGATTTTATTCAGTAATCTCTGGGTATTTGCATCAAACAGTGTAGTTTGAATACATTGCACTAACATGACTACCTTAGAATTTTGAACATATGGTTTGGATTTCTTTGGTCCGTCACTCCCTGACTGCATTTTTTAAAGGCAAGCCATCAACGTATCCTCTCAGTTCAGATTATGTGCCCTTAATATATCCACATTGACCCAAGACAAATACAAATAGAATTATCGAAGGTCTGTCAGTAGAGCACGTGCTGCACTCTCCGTCCGAAGTGGAAATGCAAACGTATGTGTGTTCCATACTTGGACAGCACCTTTTTACATACAGTACAGACGGAGGCTGAGATCAAATATTCAGGCATGCCCGATCATTATTATATGACTAGATTTATTTTACCTTGGGGGCACGTTTTACTACTGCCTAAGCTGGAACCTCCACACTGTCACCAGCCAACCAGTTTTCCATGGTATTAAGGATATTGTGGCTAGGCCTGACTCACAGATATCTAACTGCAACAGGTGTAGTTGTGGAACTTAGCGCTGTCGAAACTATTACATAATTGTATTTATGTATTTATTGTAATAATTTGAGCCATTTATTGTAATATATTTTTATTACACAACCTTTTTGAACAATATTTTGATTCCAAAATCATGTTTCCAATCTGAATAAGGGAGTTTTAACAGCAATGTTAGAAACGTCTCAACAAATACCATGCGAATTATGGTTTGTATTGGTGGGTGGTTTGCATGGGTGCAGATGAGCGTTTGACAGCTCATCATTAAATCAAACGTATTTGCTTCTTAATGTCACTCACATTTTCAGATTTGTTGCATCAACTCTGATCCAAACAATCCAATGCACTCAAGTGTGTATTTCTTTTGCAAATAAGTCGACTTTTGTCATTTTCATTCATATTTCTTAATTAGAAAATGTGCATTAAAATGAACGGAAAAAAAATATGTTGTACCATTGTATATTAACGTTTGAAAATAAAATGAATCGTCCTTGAAATAATTAACTGAGCGTTGAAACAAGAAGGCTATTTTAAATAACTAGGCAGTAATATTTGCAACAGATCAGAGCGAGAGGTAAAACATCAGGTTGCGGATGAAAATGTAATTTTAATTTGTTTGCGTTTTATGAGGAACAAATCGCTGACAACATTGACTGGAGCTCCAAAGCCGAACACAACTGCATGGCCCGGGGTGCATTTTGCATTTAAGCTAAATGAAAGTGGTCAGCCCAATCATTTTGAGGTGGTGAACTGCCGGATTTGTGTCAGAAAGATGGCGCTCAAAAGTGCAAACACAACAAATCTGAAGAACCATCTCCGGATCCGTCTGTAACGACTCGTCATGGTATAGTGTTGGAGGGAACCAGGCGCAGGCAGATATCACGTTCGTTGGTTTTATTAAAACAACAAACAAACCAAACACGAACGGAAAACAATACTAATGACTGAATGAAATAAAAGTGCGCAACATGCGTCTTAACAATAAACATTCAAACAGTACATTAAACAACACTCACCAATTAACCTACAAACAGCAACAATGACAGCGACAGCAACAATGATCCACAATGTGGGGAGCAGAGGGGAAACATATATACACATACAAATGATACAAATTGGGACCTGGTGTGGAGGATTGAAAACATGTGACAGTCCGGGATGTGTTCGTGAGATATGGGAACTTGTGATAATATGGCACGGTGGCGCTGCTGCTCACCGCACCATGACAGTACCCCCCCCCAAAGGCCCGGCCACCGGACGGGCCAAGACGAACCCCAGCCCAAGGGAGGGGGGGCGGGGCAGCGCAGTACCCCCATCGGCACAAACCCGCCGAGGGGGCGGAACAGCTGCGACTAACCAGGGCGGCGGAGCCGTCGGGACAGGCCGGGGAGGCAGAACCGGCTGAAGATCAGGAGCCGGCGGAGGGTCAGGAGCCGGGAGAGCCGACGGAGGGTCGGTAGCCGGCGGAGGGTCAGAGGCCGGGAGAGCCGACGGAGGGTCGGTAGCCGGCGGAGGGTCAGAGGCCGGGAGAGCCGACGGAGGGTCGGTAGCCGGCGGAGGGTCAGAGGCCGGGAGAGCCGACGGAGGGTCGGTAGCCGGCGGAGGGTCAGAGGCCGGGAGAGCCGACGGAGGGTCGGTAGCCGGCGGAGGGTCAGAGGCCGGGAGAGCCGACGGAGGGTCGGTAGCCGGCGGAGGGTCAGAGGCCGGGAGAGCCGACGGAGGGTCGGTAGCCGGCGGAGGGTCAGAGGCCGGGAGAGCCGACGGAGGGTCGGTAGCCGGCGGAGGGTCAGAGGCCGGGAGAGCCGACGGAGGGTCGGTAGCCGGCGGAGGGTCAGAGGCCGGGAGAGCCGACGGAGGGTCGGTAGCCGGAAGAGCCGAAGGAGGGTCGGTAGCCGGAAGAGCCGAAGGAGGGTCGGTAGCCGGAAGAGCCGAAGGAGGGTCGGTAGCCGGAAGAGCCGAAGGAGGGTCGGTAGCCGGAAGAGCCGAAGGAGGGTCGGTAGCCGGAAGAGCCGAAGGAGGGTCGGTAGCCGGAAGAGCCGAAGGAGGGTCGGTAGCCGGAAGAGCCGAAGGAGGGTCGGGCGCCGGGGCGGCCGGGACAGGAAGGGGCGCCGGGGCGGCCGGGACAGGAAGGGGCGCCGGGGCGGCCGGGACAGGAAGGGGCGCCGGGGCGGCCGGGACAGGAAGGGGCGCCGGGGCGGCCGGGACAGGAAGGGGCGCCGGGGCGGCCGGGACAGGAGAGGGCGGTGGCAGCCAAACCCCGGCAAGCTCAGGCGGTGCAGGCCGCTCCTCCTCGGCCTCAGGCGGTGCAGGCCGCTCCTCCTCGGCCTCAGGCGGTGCAGGCCGCTCCTCCTCGGCCTCAGGCGGTGCAGGCCGCTCCTCCTCGGCCTCAGGCGGTGCAGGCCGCTCCTCCTCGGCCTCAGGCGGTGCAGGCCGCTCCTCCTCGGCCTCAGGCGGTGCAGGCCGCTCCTCCTCGGCCTCAGGCGGTGCAGGCCGCTCCTCCTCGGCCTCAGGCGGTGCAGGCCGCTCCTCCTCGGCCTCAGGCGGTGCAGGCCGCTCCTCCTCGGCCTCAGGCGGTGCAGGCCGCTCCTCCTCGGCCTCAGGCGGTGCAGGCCGCTCCTCCTCGGCCTCAGGCGGTGCAGGCCGCTCCTCCTCGGCCTCAGGCGGTGCAGGCCGCTCCTCCTCGGCCTCAGGCGGTGCAGGCTGCTGCCACTGGCAGGAAGGAGGCGCTGGCTGCTGCCACTGGCAGGAAGGAGGCGCTGGCTGCTGCTCCAATGCAGCAGGGGGCAATCGGCGCTGTGGCGCAGGGACAGGGGCGGCGGAAGGCCGCGGAGCAGGAAGCGGTGTGCGCCTAATTGCCAGCCTACAGCCTGGCCAGCCTGCACGGGGTCGAGGAGGCACCGGACATAGAGGGGGCGCCGTCGGGACTTCCCTCTGGCACCCACTCAGCCCCCCCCTAAAATTTTCCTGGTGGGACCTCGGACCAAGCGTTGGGCACCTCGCCCTCTTCTTCCTCCGGCCTCACCTGCGTCCTGTCCTTCCTGCCTCCTGCATGTCCTGCAGGAGACCCTTCACCAGCTCCCCTTGCTCCTTGGTGAGGGGCTTGACCACTCCATACTGGTCCATGCCCCACAGCAGCACCCCGAACCCGTCTTGGGGCAACCCCCAGCACTGCTCCCCAAGGGGATCCTCCTCCACTCTCTCATAGACCGCTTCATCGTCATCTGAGGAGAGGGAGTCAGACCCCCAATCGCCCCTCCAGGTATATACCCTCTCTGGAGGGACTGCCTGCTGGTTCCAGGTTTGGTGGATCATTCTGTAACGACTCGTCATGGTGTAGTGTTGGAGGGAACCAGGCGCAGGCAGATATCACGTTCGTTGGTTTTATTAAAACAACAAACAAACCAAACACAAACGGAAAACAATACTAATGACTGAATGAAATAAAAGTGCGCAACATGCGTCTTAACAATAAACATTCAAACAGTACATTAAACAACACTCACCAATTAACCTACAAACAGCAACAATGACAGCGACAGCAACAATGATCCACAATGTGGGGAGCAGAGGGGAAACATATATACACATACAAATGATACAAATTGGGACCTGGTGTGGAGGATTGAAAACATGTGACAGTCCGGGATGTGTTCGTGAGATATGGGAACTTGTGATAATATGGCACGGTGGCGCTGCTGCTCACCGCACCATGACACCGTCGCGAGTATTTTTAGGCCTACAGTATTATTTGGCTTTCACAATAATAGCTGCAAATAAGTAAAGAAAATGATGAAGTGGTTTCTTAAATTTTATCCAGAGCTGTATATATTGTGGTGACCCCAGGGGCCAGCAGAGGGGGATAGTGGTCAACGGCCAGTACATTGCCAGGCGCTGGCTCCACCACTGGGAGGCACCAGTTGCAACCAACACCAGGTCGTCGTCTAAGCTGCGCACAATGAGGCCTGATTGGCAATCAACTGGGCGACAACCTATTTGACACAGGTGCAGACAGGTGGAAACCGCTGTATGGTCTTGGCCACCGTGCTGCAGCTCAGTTTCAGGGTCTTGGCAATTTTTTTATAGCCTAGCCCATCTTGATGTAGAGCAACAATTATTTTTTATAGATCGTCAGAGAGTTATTTGCCATGAGGTGCCATGATGAACTCCAAGTGACCAGTATGAGGGAGTGTGAGAGTGATAATACCAAATTTAACACACCTGCTCCCCATTCACACCTGGAACCTTGTAACACTAACGAGTCACATGACACCAGGGAGGGAAAATGCCTAATTGGGCCCAATTTGGAAATTTTCACTTAGGGGTGTATTCACTTTTGTGCAAAGATTATTTGTCAACTAAAATGTCATAATCATGACAGCCCTAGTGAAATTATTCTGGACATTTTTCAAGGCTGGCTGGAAATTATGTCTCATTGATTTCAATGCAAAAAACTTTTGTTTCACATAGTGAAATGTAGCATACACTGTAGCTAATATTTTAGCAACACCTATTGTAACTACCAGAGCATTAAACACTACTGATTGGTATTCGGGCGCCCCGGACACCCCAATACAGTGAAACTGCACATTTTAGAGTGGCCTTTTATTGTGGCCAGCCTAAGGCACACCTATGCAATAATCATGCTGTCAAATCAACATCTTGATATGCCACACCTGTGAGGTGGATGTATCATCTCAGCAAGGAGAAGTGCTCACTAACACAGATTTAGACAGATTTGTAAACAATATTTGAGAGAAATAGAGTTCAGCTCATGATAAATGGGGGGAAAATCTAAAGTGTTGTGTTTATTATTTTGTTAAGTGTAATTCTGAAGCATAAACAAAATGTTTTGTATTGACATTGTTAAAGAAACGCTCAAAGACAAGGTCTGAAGATAATCTGTACCACGAGATAGAAAAAGCAAATATTTGTTTTTAAACTGTACCTACAGACAGTGAGTCATTGGTAAACAAGTATACAATATGTGACTTTACAAAGTATAGTTGCTCCCAACTAAAATGAGAACATGTACTCTGAATTCTCTGCCAGAGTTAGGACTTTTATTGTGTTCTTCTAAAGAACTCCTGTTAACACACAAGAATATGTAAAACAGGAACTGTAACAAAATTGTACTATATTACCATTTTCTAACATCTGTTGTTGTGTATGTGTTATATAAATCATTCCTTTTGGGGTTCTGTAATATCCCCATTCTACAATTGATCTTCCTAAAATGCTAAGTTAGATTTCTGAAGTGTAAAAGACTCATGTCAACCCGAGGCCAGGTATTCCTCAGAACACAGGACACAACAACATGTGTTGAACGATTGTTGCCCAGTGCTACTTGACGCTGCACCTTGGCATAGCACACACGGTGCTTTTTAAGGTTATGATGAAGTCTTGGATGAGATTCTTTGTAGTTGCTGCCTCACCCTGGTGTCATCATATTGTGCAGGACATTATCTCATTAATCAAAGGAGGGCAACAATCACAGAGGACGACTCCACCTGGACTTGCCCATTTATTTTAATAGCAGGGGTTCACTTGCAAATCTCCAGTGGTCCGTGGACTGTGATCACACCTGTCCATTGACAGAAAATACATTTTTGCCCTGCTTTTACCCTAAAGGAGTGCGGCATTTGTTTTCCTCAAGGTGTACCGTACCCTATGACATTACTAACTGGGGTGATCAGATGGTAACATTAACCAGAGCTGTTCACAAAAAAAACCTAAACACAATTAACTGAACAGTTTACATGTATTTGTTTTGGGGGTTACCGTGCTAGGATTGCCGGGGAATATGCTGTTCAAGCATTGTGTTTCGATTGGCTTGCGTTTTCCTATTACAAAAATGTCCTATTTCCTAGTTCTGGATCAAGATGAAGCACTGTAGGGAGCACCGATTTCTAGGCACGGAGCTTGTTACAACTAAATAAATGAAGAAAACCAACACTGTTTAAATGTTAGGCACAAAAGTTGTGCTCAGAAAGGTAAAACAAATGAGGAGCAGGCAGCTCAGATGCTAAAATGAGACAAATCCACTGCAGGAATAATGCCTGTCTGATGCCTATCAAATGAGGGAGCATATTCTGTTTGTGTTGATATCAGGGCAGATTCCTTCAATACCGATAAAGCTTAGTCACAGGCTGAAAGTAAGATAAACAGAGATTCCACTTTGAAAATGCATTTCTCTGAATCTGGAAACAATTTCCATATAGCGTGGTTGCTGTGCCATGTAATTTTCCATCTCTGACCGTCGCAATGAGCCTGTTTTAGTCTAATAAGAGCTCAATAATGCAACAAACGTCGGCTGTCCTAGTTTTACTGTCACAAAGCATGCATAGGTAAAATATTGATTGCAAATCTGTTTATTAAACACTGCATTTACTAGACTCGCTCCTGTTTTTGCTACCAGGCTTCTGCTGCGGCTGTGTTGAGACGTGCTTTAATATGAGCTGTCGTTCCTGTGACTGTCCTGACCGTGCCCGTTGCTCCGCAGGGTGATTAGCTGCTGTATTTCTAATCAGATTGAGCTGTTTAGCACCGGTATATTGCTTATTCTGTTTGCGCCAACCACTCTCATGGTGCAGAATGTCTCTCTGTTACCCGGGGCTCCTACAGCAACAACAGAATAAATCTGCGTTCATATTAGTAAAATGAGTGCACATTGCTTGGTGCTTGTATTTCTTCCACGTACCTTAGCAAGGACGGACATTGTAGCTGTAGAGTGGTAGTTGGGTGCAGGGAATGTGGGACCCCATTGACCTCTCAGGATCCAGCTGTGCCATGGACCTGAGTGAGGTTATTTTCATTGCATGATATTAATGGACATGTATGGTAACTCAGGAAATGTATGTGAGGACAGGAGACCCGAGAAGATCTTCATCAAGAATGGATTTCCCTGGTGACTGAGGTAGTTTGCGCTGATTTCAAAATGATGTGATTTATGTTTTGTGTATGCCAGCTCTGGCCCAACCCAAAGGCATGTGTGACCAATCAGGATGGCTGGAATGTGTTCACATAGTATTTGTCACAGGGGCCGATGCAAATCCTTCTTAAGTTGGTACAGGAGGGAATGTTTTTGTGACTAAATTTAAGGTGAGGAAACTTCAAGGGATAAACATTTATTTTTCTACAGCCGGGGCCGTGAATTGTGAGACACCTTTGTGCTGTTTATTTGTTACAAAAGCGTGTTAATCAATTGATTTTCCACCATCCTTGTACGCCCTGTATCCTCAGCCAGCACGTAAACATGCCCGCCACTCAAAAGCTGGAGGTCCCGCCCATCAAATCCCATTGGTTAACTGACCTCCACACACCCCATTGGGTCACTAAATCCCCTGCACCTGACCATACCCAGAGAAAGCTTGAGACACTCAACTCGAACACAGGACTGAGGGTGGCACACTCATGGGAGTGTAAAAAGCATCCAGTCCCACATCCCCCCAGTCACTCGGTGCATCCTTGCCTATCACCATTATGCAGGCACTGCCACGCATTCACACACATCTGAAGGACAGCAGGGCATTCACGACCATGAGCGATCCCCGGGCACTGCCATTGGGAGGCCGGCGGGGGCATCGGTGCCCAGAGCTTTCCTGCGGTCCTCACCGTCCCAAGGGTAGACGGGATGAAATGGCTAAATCCAAACAGATGGACAATGTTTAGGGAGGAAGGGAAAGTAATGCACGCGCTGCAAAATCCCATACGGTTAGCGAGTGTCGGGGCGCATTGGTGTGTGTGTGTGTGTGTGTGTGTGTGTGCGAGAGTTTGCGGCGTGTAGAGCATTTTAGGTGTGCGCCGTGTATGGGTTTTCTTTGTAAACAGTGTGTGTGCGTAGCAGGGGGTGTGGGGGGGGGGTGGGGTGTGGGGGGGGGGGTGGTTGGGGTGTGGGGGGGCGGGGAATTGAGTGCCACATTATGTTCACGTATTGTTTGTATCCATCCTGGCAACGTTGTGTTTGAGCACAGGCGCTCCTGGTGTGTAGGGGTACACACGTTTGTACCGCCTGTCTTCCTGTATACTCCGCGTGTGTATCTGGACGTATTTAAATAGTGCTGGAGGCGCTGATGAAGGCGCGGTGGCTATGTAAACAGAGGATCATTTCTCTGTGTGTAGGCCTCTCGCTGCTTCCTCTCTCGCCGTCTCTCTTTGCTTCCTCATCCGTGGTGAATCTCAATTGTTTCGTTTTTTTGGCCAAAAGGCGTCTGCCTTTTTTAAAAATTTTTGTTTGATTTTAACACCGCTCTCTCTTTTTCAGAGTACCAGTGCGGAGCGGTGTTGGCTGACTCGCTGTTTCATTTCATTGGTGGAACAGTAATGCGTGTTCCATCTTAGATGACACTCTTAATCCAATTTCGTTGATCTACTGTTCTTCCCCGTGTATCCTTCTTGCTTGCAGTTAATAGGGGTGCGTGCATGCATTCAGTTGTATGTGTGTGTCTGTGTTAGTGTGTGTGTGTAGGGGGGGGGGGGGGTGTGATTAGCTTGAGTTCCCTGCTCTCCCAGGACTTTATTCGGTGTGTTGAATTCCTGGTCTGTGCTAAAATGAGTGTTCGGCTTGCTAAACATAGTTAAGAGTCAAGCAGGTGGGGAAATTAGATTCCTCTCTACCGACGTGCTGTGAGTTGAGGGTTATAGTACAAAATGGCTGTCAAGCTCTTATCCAGATTAAAGGGGGATGATTTTCACTTTTGGGATGGTGAGACACACAAACAAAGGCATATATAAATATGAGGGCATAATTACTTATGCCATAAAGGTACAGCAAAAGTGAGTTTTGGAAAAACATAATATATGCAGTGAAAATGGGATGATGGTGTTTAACAGTATAACTTACCCAACAGTGTTGTGATCGGCAGTGATAGCTGCCTATTGGGAAACCTGTTTTCATTTTGTGGCAGGAGCAAGAAGCCACGGCAGAACTTTTTGTAATTTACCAGGAGCTAAAAATCTACAGTTTGTTCAAAATGTGTTGTAAGAAAAAAAAATATATAAGTTACCTACAAAACTGAAGTAATCTGAAGGGATTTTAGTCTATTTGGGTGGACATGGCGTACTTGTGTCATGAGGATACTAAAAACACCCCAACCCCCACAAAACAAGAAGGAGGATTCAAAACAAATGGTTTCTCAACAGGAGCCCCTGAGCTGAATTTAGTGTGACCTTATTTTGATTAAAGGACTGACAAACATTTTAAGTCTATGAACATGAATTGTTAATGGGAGGTCTGAGACTTTAGCTGGCCGGCTTGTTTTGATTACAATATCTTTTCACTTTCTTCTCCCTTCTCAAGCACTCCAGCTTTCAAGTAGGGCTTGTCTGGGCATCCAGGGGATTCGAAAACTGTAAGAAACTGTAGCAAACAACAAAGCACAACATGGCTCCATTTGATGGCAAATTAATATTTTGACAGGATCAAGTCCAGCGATTGGTGTAAATCCTCTGATCCACTTTGGTCCCCATGGCGACTTTGGCCTCCCTCAGGCTTTAATAACAAATAGCCAACAGCCCCTGCTTCAACCCAAAGATAACCAAAGGGATTAAATATCAGAAGGTTATATATATTTATCTTTTTTTAAAGAAAATACGAAGGTTGTATTTGGATTTATCTTCACTATCCCAATTTCAAAGGTTAGTAAAAGGAACGACTAAAGTGTGGAGATGGGGTAGGACACTATTGTGAAATGTAGTGTCTGGGCTAAATTGATTTTGTTTTGGGTTGAAGGTTTTATCACAATTTCTAATCTTGTGGGAAAGGGACATGTCTAATCAGCTGCTGTTCTTGTGGGATTAGCGGGTTCAGACACTGCTGATGTCAGCTGAGATCTATCTCTCTCTGAAAATCTCTTTGTGTCCCACAATCAGTGTGTTGTATGTCATTATATCATTCTAATTTCTTTATGTGCATTAATCCCACCCACTATATCTCGTTATCACTTTCTCCACTTCCTTCTTCCTTATGTCTTTCTCTCTGGCTCTCTCTTGATCAAAATACTGGTATCACTCTCAAGAGAGATCCATTCCAGTATGTATGATAGATCATTTAATCGTAATACCCTTAACAAGCACAAAACTGTTCCTCTGTGACACTCGCTAATGATACAGTGAACTACGTACATCACAAGGGAACCCTTTACACTGGATGCTAAAAGACAGACTAGAGAGAGACTAACCACAGACAGCAATGAATGTTTGGGCACAGTGTTTTTTTTCTTGTGGAAAGGAGAGCTCTCTCTTCTTCAATTATTAGGTAGAGAAAAACTTAGAGTGTTACAGGTCAAAAAGAACATAAATGAACACTTTCTATGTTAGAACAAAATCGCATATGTATATACAGTATGGTACACATAGTGTAGTAAATATAGATATATTTTATATTATTTTGCCCAGGATCAATGATCAATACAAAAATGTGTGTTGATAGAATTTCTTGCTTTGATTCAACTGTCTAATGCATGTTTTGGTTCTTAATTCTGGTACTGAAATACAGAGTTTTTTGTTTCTATGGTATTTATCAGTGCTACCAGAGAGGTAGCACTGCTAAATACGTTCAAAAAATAAGGTGAAATATATTTGATTTCAAACAAAAATTGCTTGAATCTCTTCCCGCTGACAAGCTCATCTTCCATACCAGTTTCTGGACCAACTGCACCCAGTTTCTGGACCTACTGAACCCAGTTTCTGGACCTACAGAACCTTTTGGGGGGAGTCAACACCTCAAATGTGGTAGACTTTCAAAGGCAGCATGAGAGTGTCCTTCTCACACACATACACAATATCGATTTCTTGAGCTGGGAAATAATCAGCTTGAGTATGTGTAAGAACAGAACACAACGCTACATAATCCATGTGTGTATGTATGTGCTACGGCTTCCGTTAGCAAAATTTGTCCCAGAAAATGTGACCAGCGGCAATCTATTTTCCTGAACATCTGAGAAATGTGAGCCAAGATGTTAATATGATTAAAAAAGTAGAAAACAATAGTCCTATAACATTAAAGGTTTTAATAAAGAACAATACCGCTCCCACTGCGTCTTCACAGACAAAACAAATGTTTTTATATAAAAATACACCTATGTCTGACTCTGTAACAAATACAGGCAGTTAGAACATTTTAAATGCCAGTGTTTTGGTTAGCCACAAATTTTTTTGCATTATGTGACGGGAGCAAGGGGAGACGAGTGTGTTATGTTTACACCGCATGCTTGGTTAATTTTCACAGGGTTTGTTGGCATATTACACAGTACAGGAGTTCTTACGTGACTCTGAATCCACTTGTTGATAAAAATTGTTTATCCTTGTTTTGGTCTGTAATAATCTACTGTTTGGCTACTATCAGCTCCTCATCTATGGGATTGGGTTGGCTGATCCCATCTCAGTCAATCACTCTCTACTGTCCCCTCTGGTAATATTGCAGTTTTTTGGCTGAACGCAGTTTGAGGAAATATGAAATCAAACACATTCATTTTCACACATTTCAAACATATTTATCAACGAAAATGACAAAACATGCCCAAATCTTTTACCTGGTTGCCTTTTTCCTCCGGAAGACCCAATCTTGAGGTTGTCTTCCTTTGATTTTGGAGAGAAAATCCCATCTCTGCAGGCACACCATAAATATGAATAATTAGCCAAAAAATGCAGTCTTTGCCAGTTCTGCCCAGTTAGTTTATGCTTCACTGAAGTCACTTATAGGGGTTTTGCGATTAATTTGGAAATTCTGGAAAATGTGCCATAACATTCTGTTTTCTTCTGGACAATTTGGCCAGCAGCTAATAATTTTACCTGCTTTTCATTTTGGACAAAAGCGGGCTATAGCTGGCTAAGGAAGTGCCTGTGTTTGCATAAGTATTTGTAAGAATTCACTTACTTTTATCACTCTACTCTGAAACATGCCCTGGATTTTTGTACAGCTCTGTTCATCCAGGTTTATGTACTTTTTGTATTTTAATAAGAATTTCTACCGAAATGGCTGTATTACTTTTCTGACTGAGCGTGACCCGATAGCACAAAACCCTTTTACACAGTTAGATTTTCATATTTGAACTGCAATAATCTTTAGAAAATCAATAGTACAGTACAAGTCTGATGGACAAAGGCCAGACAGTCTCCCCACCCACATGAATGCCATCCAACTAATTATACAGACTACCAGTTCAAAGCTTCTCTTTGTTTCAGCGTGTCTTTGTTGGATCTGTCTGGCACATACTGTAGCACATGGAACATGATAATTCCAACTTACTGGGGTGCGAACGAGAGTTAATAGGTATTGAGAGACTGTGTCACCTCTCACCTCTTTCTCTGTGAGGTTTCTTAAAGGCCCTCATTTTGTTCTCATCCAGGACTTGGTTCATTGGGAAATGGTAAGGAGGTCCATGACTGAATGTAAATGTGAGTTTTATTTTCAGGTCAAGGTGTAGGTCTCTTGTTTGTTTTTGCAGATGAAAAGAGCCAGCCAAATTCTTTTGCCAAGCTTCAGATGGCCGGGGTATGACCGTGGAAAATATAAGTTATCTTTGATAGGGTTGGTTAGGGACATTCAATAAATTGCAAAATGCAAATTAGAGTACTTTTTTATGTTGAACACCTTTCAGTATCCTCATTAAATGCTTTTGATATTTATATATGAATTTCTACAATGTATTGATGGTTTGAGGTTGTTAAGGCATTAACATGTGGAGCTCTTGGAATTATAGCATGCACATTGTGTAATTTACTGATGGACTCTTAAGTAGCCCCATCAGGATATCAAAAGCACCACATTTACCACGGGCATATGATTGGGTCGGGTACAGCTGGGCCCTGAATTGATGATTACTTCAGTGCTGCCAGCTGTGGGCATGATGGCAGGATAAAAAATGAAAAAATAAAGAAATAAAAGGAAGCGGTTGAGTACCATTATTTTCCTGGCTTGTTCCCTATCATCTGAAAAATGGCAATTTTGAACTTTATTGACTTTTGGACTATTTACATTTTGTAGTCTAATTTGACACGACATTATAATTTTCTTTCTGATATTGACGCCACATAAGCTGTTTTCAAAAGGAGAAGTAGCTATTTTGATTCAGAGCCCAAACATTAGCTCTTTTTTGTCCACTGATACTGCACCCAGATGTACTTAATTTGAACAATGCACTGGTGCGGGGGTGTGCAATGAGGTTTTTATATGTATGTCTCTTGAAATCAAATTGTATTTCTCTTCTTCATGTATAGTGGGGAGAACAAGCATTTGATACACTGCCAATTTTGCAGGTTTTCCTACTTACAAAGCATGTAGAAGTCTGTAATTTTTTATCATAGGTACACTTCAACTGTGAGAGACGGAATCTAAAACAAAAATCCAGAAAATGTACATTGTATGCAAATAATTAATTTGCATTTTATTGCATGACATAAGTATTTGATCACCCACCAACCAGTATGAATTCCGGCTCTCACAGACCTGTTAGTTTTTCTTTAAGAAGCCCTCCTGTTCTCCACTCATTACCTGTATTAACTGCACCTGTTTGAACTCGTTACCTGTATAAAAGACACCTGTCCACACACTCAATCTAACAGACTCCAACCTCTCCACAATGGCCAAGACCAGAGAGCTGTGTAAGGACATCAGGGATTAAATTGTAGACCTGCACAAGGCTGGGATGGGCTACAGGACAATAGGCAAGCAGCTTGGTGAGAAGGCAACAACTGTGGTGCAATTATTAGAAAATGGAAGAAGTTCAAGATGACGGTCAATCTCCCTCAGTCTGGGGCTCCATGCAAGATCTCACCTTGTTGGGCAACAATGATCATGAGGTAGGTGAGGGATCAGCCCAGAACTACACGGCAGGACGTGGTCAATGACCTGAAGAGAGCTGGGACCACAGTCTCAAAGAAAACCATTAGTAACACACAACGCCATCATGGATTAAAATCCTGCAGTGCACGCAAGGTCCCCTTGCTCAAGCCAGCGCATGTCCAGGCCTCTCTGCAGTTTGCCAATGACCATCTGGATGATCCAGAGGAGGAATGGGAGAAGGTCATGTGGTCTGATGAGACAAAAATCAAATGCACTGTATTGAGGGAAGGATGGATGGGGCCATGTATCGTGAGATCTTGGCCAACAACCTCCTTCCCTCAGTAAGAGCATTGAAGATGGGTCATGGCTGGGTCTTCCAGCATGACAACGACCCGAAACACACAGCCAGGGCAACTAAGGAGTGGGTCCGTAAGAAGCATCTCAAGGTCCTGGAGTGGCCTAGCCAGTCTCAAGACCTGAACCCAATAGAAAATCTTTGGAGGGAGCTGAAAGTCCGTATTGCCCAGCGACAGCCCCGAAACCTGAAGGATCTGGAGAAGGTCTGTATGGAGGAGTGGGCCAAAATCCCTGCTGCAGTGTGTGCAAACCTGGTCAAGAACTACAGGAAACATATGATCTCTGTAATTGCAAACAAATGTTTCTGTACCAGATCTGCTTTTCTGATGTATCAAATACTTGTGTTATGCAATAAAATGCAAATGAATTACTTAAAAATCATACAATGTGATTTTTTGGATTTTTGTTTTGGATTCCGTCTCACAGTTGAAGTGTACCTATGATAAAAAAATTACAGACCTCTACATACTTTGTAAGTAGAGGTCTGTAAAAACCTGTACAATCAGCAGTGTATCAAATACTTGTTCTCCCCACTGTAGCTTGCTATGGATAATTAAATGGTTAATTTCATCTGTGGAGAAAGTTAAGGTTTATCTACAATCATTCTAAATTAGATATCTCTGGACATAACATCAACAAAATGTGATATGTGGTCATATATGATAAACAGTTGTAATTTAAATGTCAGTATCTCCAATTGCCATAATCTATTTATAACCTCAGTAGCCTCTATTCAGTGTTTGTATAATATAAGGCATTCATTTTCAGGATGCACTGATTTATGCTTCCGCATTTGGCAGAATAATATAAACAATGTGTCAAAGTAAAATACTGCATCTTTTCGCTCAATTTGTAAGTTGCATATATAATACATAGGGAACTCAATAGTCTAATTGAGATTTTGCACACTCAAAAGACTCATACCAATCTTTGAACACATAAACATCAGTGAAGAACATGATATTCATTAGCAAGACATCACACTGTGCATTTTCAGTAGCTGTATTTGTAAAAATAAAGTGGACATAACCAACAATAGAATGATATGCCACCCTAGAATTTCAAATTGCCACCCTCCTGCCACCCCATGTAAAGGTTTCTATAAACACCACTGGGTCTCTGACCTTCCTTTCTGACCTTCCTTATGTTGAAAAATGACAGCGGAAGAAAGTTTGGAATATTGTCTCCACATATTTATACCCCAGTGAAGGCATCAATAGTAAATTGTGTTACTAATGACTCAGAGGAAATAAAAATTATTTTTAAAAAATGAATTTTGGAGGGAGCTATGTAAATAACAACATATATATTCAAAACGAAATTATGTGTTGCTCTTCTATTGTGTTCTTTGTCATTATTTACACATCTCTATCCATTTTTGGTTCACCCCCATTTCTCCTGTCTCGCTATTAACCCTCTATCTCTTCACCCTGTCATATCTCTCCATGCTTCTATATCCCATTCTACTTTCTCTCTCAAGTCTCTATATCTCATTTTATTTCTCCACACTTTTTCTTACTCATGTCCCTGTCCATGTCCCTGTCATAGTCAATCCTAATGAGATCCTGCCTTCATGGGCCACAAATGTATTTCTCTCCCCTTGGATAAACATCCAATCACAGTACAACCTCAGCCTGATCCTTGACCTATGAGAGAAGATGAAAGCAGGAAGAAAAGAGAAGAGAATGAGTAGGAGGCAGAGACAGTAATGAAAGAAGAGGCTGAATGAAAGAATTGCTAGTAAAGATCTTGTCAAATGATATCTAGGTCATGTATGTTGTATGTGACTGTATAACAAGTGTACAGTGTGTGTGTTAAGGGGTGAAGTGCAGTAATGTATGTATCATCTTGAATATGTAAAATGTCTATTGTTTGATGCAGCATTACACAAATTGTGTTCAAACCTTGCTTTTAACACTACACATGACTAAAAAATGAAGTATGAAAACATTAAGCATGCCTCATCTGACTGTTAACTATAGTTCAGCGGCTTCAACCTCTCTTCTGGCCCGGTGTGCAGATGAGGCCAACTCAACAACACCTCTGTTTCAAATTGCATGCAAGAATTATTTTCCACTGCCTGGTTATATTTTATATAAAATAAAATTTTTTATTTGCAAAGAAATAAAACTACAATTTGATACCACATCAACAATGCGGGCACAATTACAGGCAGGTTGAGGAATGGAGTGAACCTCTCTGCTATGCACACCAAAGTGGACAAGTTTGATGCTTTCAAGAAAACTAGGAACTCAGGAAATGTCAACTCTTGGATTTTGCCAAGGTTTCAGACTTTGAAATCTAAGTCGATCATTTCTGTCAGAGCTATTTCTTCTCAAATTCCTAGTTGTATTTAATGTACCAAAGCCCGATTGATCCGTGTACTGATTCTAGATAACTACTAATGGTTATCAAGGCATATTATTAAAATCTATGCCATTTGTTATTCAAAGTGATAGTGCCCCCAGCAAGAATGTTCTACATTTATTCAACCGTTTGTAGCTATGCGCATTACATGAGCGGGTAAAAATAATTTTGTTACGTTGTACTCACTAATCGGCTACATTACAGAGAAATGTATTTCACTACAACAATTTCTGTATGCTACCTATATTACCAGCTATTGGACTCTAACTGGTTTTTGCAACTTTCTTTCTCAACTTGAAAAAGAAAATGTTATTGTCATGGATGCATCAGTATCGGACTTCAGTGACTACATTGTGGGCCTATTACAATAAATATGTCATGATAAATACATATCTTTGTTAGATGACAGTTTTGGCAGTGCCATTGACAGCAACCTCCTATCCAGTCTGTATTCCATTCTATTTTTATTCATCAACCATTCAGCAGAACCTTCTAGGCTACCTGTTGTTCACAAAGAAAAGTATAAGATATGAGGATGTTTATATTTTAGATTTAAAATTGATTCACATTTAATTCAAATGACTAACACAACATGAGACAGGTTTATGCTATAAACATTTCACAACGAAGGATCATGATTCATCTTACCCAGGTCAACTGTGAAGATGACAGTTTCTAAGTACAGTATTGACTTTCTTGTTAAATTAAAATGAACAATCATACTACATTTGTAATTACCTTATTAGACTGCAAATTAGCTAAACAGTGTGTAAAGTAATGCTACTGTGTTAGAATGGCAGTGTTTTTGTTGCACAATAAATATGATATTCTTCTTGGGGCATTATGTTTCCTCATTATGTTTCAATTGAGATAACTAACTGTAATGTATTTGTTTATAATGTGATACCTTTACATTGCTGAAATTGCTTATTTATTTTATCAATTTGAGGACACAAGTTAGTAAATTAATTAACCAGTTAACTAACTATAATTTGTGTGTATTGCTTTATCTTTGGAATCGCTAAAATTGCAGAGTAATATCTGAAGTAAATGTTATATTAACCTTTGATCAGGAAATATATTCAGATTGTTATTTTTTTTCTCTCACAAAACTGATCGGTAAACATGGGATGTACCATGGTAGCTGAAAATTAGTATTGTAAACCTATTAACATTATTTTGTTGAAGCTTTTGCTAGCTCGGGTATGACAGTCATCATTTATGAATTTGAGCAAAGCTCATGATGCTACCTTGAGTGGTTTATCATATAATATGGACCTACAGACAACCACAGGTAAGGTCATTTCACCCAAACAAGATTTCATGTAAAATTATTTCTCTCTCATCATCTTTAACACTCTATTATGGGTGTCACTCACAGTTGAAGAGTACCTATGATAAAAACGTCTACATGCTTTGTAAGTGGGAAAACCTGCAAAATCGGCCGTGTATCAAATACTTGTTCTCCCCACTGTATAGGCCGTGACAGCTTGGCAATTTTGGGGTTGAGTATTGCCAGGTAATATTGTTTGCAATACAGGGCATGACACACTGGAGCAATGATGACGATTCTTATGATGAATAAATATAAGTTTGAGCATGTCCACTTAAAGATGCATTGCAGGGCTTTTGCTAATGTTTATTTGTTTTTAAACCGAAAAAGGTTGGTCCAGATGTGATATAATGTATGTAATTCTTAAGCGGATAATCTATAAATTGAATCACTATCAAACATCAGCTAGCATAAAATTCCGCATACTGTATGAAAGGGAGTGGTTTTGATGACATGGGGCCCATATTGGCTTGCAGCACACAGGTAAGTAGTGCAATTGACCGTAAGTACAAAAGGCCAACTCATTTTGAAAACACTGAGCTCATCAGGCTGTAATTTCTCATCAGTTAGATGACTGTTTTTCTATATATGTGCCCTAAGGTCAATTGGTAGCCTAGCAATTTATAAGCCTTAGTCACATAAATCTTTCATCTAACAATGTTTTGACATCTAAGATGACATGCATTTTCTAGTTTGGGGTGTGTGGGTCAGGGAGCTTAGTGATGGCAATGCACTGCCATTTGGCCCTCAGTACATTAGCAGTGCTTGCTGGGATTTGTAGTGTGCCGTGTCACAGGTGGTAGTGAAGCAAGCCTAAAACCTACATCATTTCAAGGGCCAGATTTGGACGGATCTTCCCTGTGGCCCATGTATTTCACGTATGTGATCTACATGAAGAAAATCTTGTTTGGCTATTGTTGACATCACCCAGAATGTCACCGTAAGATGTTTTGAAGCAGTTGGTCAAATGTTTACTCCTCCCTTCCCAACCCAAGTGCCCCTCCCCAAATCGTAAGTGTCACACTCCATGTAGAAAGTAATTTCCATTTTACATGGGCAACACAATGGTGTTTGGGGTTAGTCTTTGTGGAAATACTGTCATATTGTCACCCATCCACATACACACACAGACACACATACGCACGCAGAGAGACTAACACACACGCACAAGCCCAGACGCGCACACAGACGTGCACACTGAAACACACACTTTGAGAGATGGACAGATAGAGAGAGAAAGAGAGACAGACAGACAAACATAGATAGACAGAGGGTGAAATAAAGTATAGGATAGCTGGTGGTTAGGCAGACATATCTATGACCATTCATTGTCACGTAAATAGTTGGATTAGATCTGCTGCAATAGTTTTAGCAGTGACACACAGAACAGACAAATACAGCAGACTGGCTGACTGTGACAAACGCAAAGAGACTAGGCAAATGGAATACATCATAATGCTACTTTTTGATGTGAATTCATGTGTTATAAATATATGGCAAAGAGAAGATGAGAGGAGAAAAAATAAGAGAATGAAGAGAGGCAAAAATAATGAGTTTGATTATAATACTAGAGAGAGCATGATGAAGAACAGGTGACAAAGACTTGTCATGAACAAAAATTCATTTAAATAACACTAGCATAAAATGCAAATACAATATTATTTGATTCAGACCAGCAATTAGCTACTCTCACCACACCACTAGGTAAAAACACATGCGTACAGTACTTTGGCCAGACCACTGACACAGGGGGCATATTTACTGACTATTGTGTTTACCTGGTAATCGACATGACACTCTCTGTCGAACAACTGCTGATGCTGTTGATATGAGAATTGTTTCGCAGTTTTTAGTTGCTCTCCAACAGCAAAGTTTTTTCTGATTATGTTTATGGAGCTGGAAAAAAACATACACAACCAGATTCCTACATCACCACTCATTCCACCTCAAAAGACATTGAGTGAGACATCGACGTTTGACCTCAGTAGCCACAGGGTGCAGCGGTTGAAAATGTCCATGTACGCACTTCCATCTATTTACATGATATATGTTTCTGTATTTTTCACCGACTTAAAGATACCATCTAAAAAAAATAATTACCGGCTACAGTACAAGTTTGTTTATTTTAAATGTATTTTTATAAGACTAGTCAAGACTAGTCACGAACAAATTCACTGATCCTTTGCCTGCATACAGCATTTACTGGAGAGGTTTCCTAAATCATACATCCTGTGGAGTCAGTCGTACATCCTGTGGCGTCATTCGTACATCCTGTGGAGTCAATCATGCATCCTGTGGAGTCAGTCATGCATCCTGTGGCGTCAATCATGCATCCTGTGGAGTCAGTCATACATCCTGTGGAGTCAGTCATGCATCCTGTGGAGTCAGTCATACATTCTGTGGAGTCAGTCATGCATCCTGTAAAGTCAGTCTTGCATCCTGTGAAGTTGGTCTTACAACCTTTGGTCAGTCTTACGTCACGTGGAACCAGTCGTCATCTTGAGGTCAGTCTTACATCCTGTGGAGCCAGTCTTATTTCCTGTGGAGTCAGTCATACATTCTGTGGAGCAAGTCTTATTTCCTGTGGAGTCAGTCATACATTCTGTGGAGCCAGTCTTATTTCCTGTGGAGTCAGTCTTACACTGATGATCTTAAGTTTGTACTCTCTAGCTCCCCAGACTTCTGCTGGACAGATGTTTGGGTCTTGGGTCAAGAGGGCTAAATGAATAGCCATGGACATCCCACTAAGGCACCATGTGGAGTCACCAGGATTTCAGAACTACAATCAGATGACACGTGCATGCCACAAAGCTGTGAGGATGTCTTGCCAGAAATATTCTAAACATCTGAACATAGAACTTGGTCCCAATCAAAGTTCCACTGACTGTGTTGATGTTTTCTGTCTTGATGAAAAGAGAGGCATTGGCAAGACATCTGAATATCTTGTTGGAATGGAGTTGGTGATTAATTGTAGTTGTGATTAAGAATTTCAAATTGCAGTAACGATTAGCAATTGTTGTTCAAAAAAAGGGCATATTACTCAAATATTTTGAATGTAAAGTCAAGTAATATTTTTCATAAAATGATTTGCTCATTTTTACCAAGGGGAACAACATTCTGGAGGACATTGAAAATGGTTAGCCCAGTACTAGCCTAAATTTAGCCCTTCAAGAGAGGTAGATTGAACAACAGGGTGGACGAGACAGTATGTAATTATTTTATTCTCTCACTCTATATATATATATATATATATATATATATATATATATATATATACACTCACCTAAAGGATTATTAGGAACACCTGTTCAATTTCTCATGAATGCAATAATCTAATCAACCAATCACATGGCAGTTGCTTCAATGCCTTTTGGGGTGTGGTCCTGGTCAAGACAATCTCCTGAACTCCAAACTGAATGTCAGAATGGGAAAGAAAGGTGATTTAAGCAATTCTGTGCGTGGCATGGTTGTTGGTGCCAGACGGGCCGGTCTGAGTATTTCACAATCTGCTCAGTTACTGGGATTTTCACGCACAACCATTTCTAGGGTTTACAAAGAATGGTGTGAAAAGGGAAAAACATCCAGTATGCGGCAATCCTGTGGGCGAAAATGCCTTGTTGATGCTAGAGGTCAGAGGAGAATGGGCCGACTGATTCAAGCTGATAGAAGAGCAACTTTGACTGAAATAACCACTCGTTACAACCGAGGTATGCAGTAAAGCATTTGTGAAGCCACAACACGCACAACCTTGAGGCGGATGGGCTACAACAGCAGAAGACCCCACCGGGTACCACTCATGTCCACTACAAATAGGTAAAAAGAGGCTACAATTTGCACGAGCTCACCAAAATTGGACAGTTGAAGACTGGAAGAATGTTGCCTGGTCTGATGAGTCCCGATTTCTGTTGAGACATTCAGCTGGTAGAGTCAGAATTTGGCGTAAACAGAATGAGAACATGAATCCATCATGCCTTGTTACACTGTGCAGGCTGGTGGTGGTGTAATGGTGTGGGGGATGTTTTCTTGGCACACTTTAGGCCCCTTAGTGCCAATTGGGCATTGTTTAAATGCCACGGCCTACCTGAGCATTGTGTCTGACCATGTCCATCCCTTTATGACCACCATATACCCATCCTCTGATGGCTACTTCCAGCAGGATAATGCACCATGTCACAAAGCTCGAATCATTTCAAATTGGTTTCATGAACATGACAATGAGTTCACTGTACTGAAATGGCCCCCACAGTCACCAGATCTCAACCCAATAGAGCATTTTTGGGATGTGGTGGAACGGGAGCTTCGTGCCCTGCATGTGCATCCCACAAATCTCCATCAACTGCACGATGCTATCCTATCAATATGGGCCAAGATTTCTAAAGGATGCTTTCAGCACCTTGTTGAATCAATGCCACATAGAAATAAGGTAGTTCTGAAGGCGAAAAGGGGTCAAACACAGTATTAGTATGGTGTTCCTAATAATCCTTTAGGTGAGTGTATATATAGATATATAAATATAGATATCTCTTACTCTCTCTGTTTTTGCTTTATCTTATTTTCCACTTGCTTTGGCAACAGAAACAAATGTTTGCCATGCGAATATAGCCCTCAAAATTGGAATTGAAATGAGAGATTGAGAGACAACGCAAGACATAGAGCAAGGGAGAAAAGGGAGATGGGGAGAGAGAGACAGAAAGAGGGAGAGATTGGGAGAGATTTAGAGACAGAGAGTGAGATAAAGAAACTACGAGGGGTAGATTGAGTGAGATGGAGAAAAAATCTAGTGACAAAGAGAGTGAGCGAAAAAGATGCAAAAGAGAGAGAAAGTATATTTTTCATAGAAATCATTGTTTTTTCTTTTGTCTTATTCTCTAACATCTCAAAGTTCCACACTAGCTGTCTGTTTATATTTATGAATACATTTTTTATATTTATGAATATTTCAGTATCAAACCAGAGGTGAGGTGAAGATGCTGAATAACATTCCCTAGAATCAGAAGGATGTCCTACTTTATTACATCAGATTTAGAATGTAGTGTCACATGATTTATAATGACACAAACAAATACACGTTTTGCATCTTACAAAACCAAACATATTTAAAACACATATTGTTCAGTGGTAATCAAACAGTTTTAGGAGTTTAGCAAACAAGGCTTTGAATGATTTACAGTATTTCATTCCATAAAACAATCCAAACATATTGTAAAGACAACGGATTTATATAGCTTTCTCATTAGTCTATGTCACTAACAGTAATTAATGTTGACATATAAAAATATATATATATATATAAAAATATATACATTTATAGCAGTACAGTTATACTTTCCAAAGCATCAAACCCTTTTTTTCTCTTACTGTATTTCTTTCTATTTCTGTCGCTTTCTTTTTCTGTGCTTTCTCCCAGTCCCCCTGCTCTCAAACTCAATTTCTTCTTTTTGTGCTCTTAACAATTTCCAAGACTCCAGTGGTCAGAAGAGAACATCAAAGGCCTGTCAAGATGCTTGTTTCCCACCTCAGTAGGCCAGTGTTTGCGTGCTCTTTGTATTTAGGCAGAGAATAGTGAGAAGTCAAAACAGAGCCATGATAGCCTCCCTCTAGAGTCACCGTAGACATTTGGGGTGAACTGTATCGGTCACTTCTCTGGCCTAACGTTGTCTCTTTCTCCTAACACTTCTCTGGCCTAACGTTGTCTCTTTCTCCTATCCCTTCTCTGGCCCTAATGTTGTCTCTTTCTCCTAACACTTCTCTGGCCTAATATTGTCTCTTTCTCCTAACATTTCTCTTAGTATGATACTAACACCGATCAGAAATGCCGTTCTTACCCAAACACACAAATACACTCACAATATATTATGCTCACACAGACACACATGTACTGCTAAATGTGTTATTAAATGAGCCACTCAATTGACATTTTAAGGCTAGTTGTCAGCAGCCTTAATAATAATATATATTATATATAATAATATATAATTCATGTTAATTTCCATAGTGTAAGTCTGTATACAGGATCTTCCTTCACACGGTTGGTTCACGGGTATTGTTATTATTCTCAGTCTGGATATAGTAGAGAAAGCTCAAGGTGTTGGACTAGAAGTCACTTATTTGGACAGAGGCAGAGAGAAGAAGGGATTACAGTGTGTGTGTGTGTGTGTGTGTGTGTGCATGTGAAGCGTATGGTTGTCAGTGTAATGACTTTAATGCCAAACTGGAACAGAACTGAGACTAACCCATTAATATAGACCTACATTTACCCAGTATGATGTTTAACTATGTTGAAAATATTCACTGAGATACAGTACTTTCTGAAGGTAAATCAATTATATTTACAAATCACATTTTATGCTCATTAGGTATGCTTAAATGAGAGCCATTTAGAAGTGTTCAATAATTGAAAGATGATAGTTACGTGCCAGAAATGGTGAAACTGAAGAAGCGGTAGGGGTCTTGCCAGATACATCCAAAATCCAATTAACCGAGATCCGGTCCGTTATCCAACTTGGTCGGAAACAACATGATGTGGTTGACCATTGGATCCCGAGTCGGATCTAGCGTGGTGGCAGTGAATCTCGGATCGGTGTGATAATAATAAATACAGACTAAATCTGAGTAATATAAGAAAATATCCTAATAATATATATATATATATATATAGTGAGTGTACAGCTTGTATAACAGCTTGTATAGTGTACATTTGCTGTCCCCTCAAAATAACTCAACACACAGCCATTAATGTCTAAACCGCTGGCAACAAAAATGAGTACACTCCAAATTGGGCCCATAGTGTCAATATTTTGTGTAGCCACCATTATTTTCCAGCACTGTCTTAACCCTCTTTGGCATGGAGTTCACCAGAGCTTCACAGGTTGCCACTGGAGTCCTCATCCATTCCTCCATGACGACATCACAGATCTGGTGGATGTTAGAGACCTTGCGCTCCTCCACCTTCCATTTGAGGATGCCCCACAGATGCTTAATGGGGTTTAGGTTTGGAGACATGCTTGGTCAGTCCATCACCTTTACCCTCAGCTTCTTTAGCAAGGCAGTGGTCGTCTTGGAGGTGTGTTTGAGGTCGTTATCATGTTACTGCCCTGCGGCCCAGTCTCCAAAGAGAGTGGATCATCCTCTGCTTCAGTATGTCACAGTACATGTTGCCATTCATGGTTCCCTCAATGAACTGTAGCTCCCCAGTGTCGGCAGCACTCATGTAGCTCCAGACCATGACTCTACCACCACCATGCTTGACTGTAGGCAAGACACACTTGTCTTTGTACTCCTCACCTGGTTGCCACCACACACGCTTGACACCATCTGAACCAAATAAGTTTATCTTGGTCTCATCAGACCACAGGACATGGTTCCAGTAATCCATGTCCTTAGTCTCCTTGTCTTCAGCAAACTGTTTGCAGGCTTTCTTGTTCATCATCTTTAAAACAAGCTTCCTTCTGGGACGTCAGCCATGCAGACCAATTTGATGCAATGTGCGGCGTATGGTCTGAGCACTGACTGGCTGACCCCCCACCCCTTCAACCTCTGCAGCAATGCTGGCAGCAGTCATACATCTATTTACCAAAGACAACTTCTGGATATCATGCAGAGCACGTGCACTCAACTTCTTTGGTTGACCATGGCGAGGCCTGTTCTGAGTGGAACCTGTCCTGTTAAACCGCTGTATGGTCTTGGCCACCGTGCTGCAACTCAGTTTCATGGTCTTGGCAATCTTCTTATAGCCTTCTTATAGCCTAGCCCAGCAACAATTATTTTTTATAGATCCTCAGATAGTTCTTTGCCATGAGGTGCCATGTTAAACTTCCAGTGACCAGTACCAAATTTAACACACCTGCTCCCCATTCACACCTGAGACCTTGTAACACTAACGAGTTACATGACACCGGGGAGGGTTGGGCCCAATTTGGAAATGTTCACTTAGAGGTGCACATGAATGGCTGTGTGTTTAGTTATTTTAAGGGGACAGCAAATTTACATTGTTATACAAGCTGTACACTCACTTCTTTACATTGTAGCAAAGTGTCATTTCTTCAGTGTTGTCACATGAAAAGATATAATGAAATATTTGCAAAAATGTGAGGGGTTTAGCTACTTACTTTTGTGAGATACTGTATAATTGAATAAAATGGGGAACTATGTATAAAAGGTGTATCATGTTATTGGTTCACATGGTATGGAGGAAAATACTGTCACATTAAATCTGTAAATCTGCCCTTTAACTTCACATTTATTGTAAGATTTTCAAATGTAATTTGCTGAGCCAAAGCAAAATAAAAGTGTCACTGCTTGACTATGTGTGTGTATGTTTGCTTGTCCATGCCCAAACTCATCCATCATACCTCCTTATAGTTTCCGTTTATCTGATTGTTTAATGACTGTGAATGATTTGCAGTGGTGACACACGCAAACACATAATCACACACACACACACACACACACACACATACAAGCACTCACACACACACACCCACACACAAGCTGTTGTCCCAGGACAGCTTGACAGTTGATGGTAGCTCTTGAATCCTTAGCAAAGAGGTAAGGATGGGCAAGGATGGAAACACTAGTTCAAGATCTGACCCCGATTAGAGAGAAAGAGAGAGAAAAAGAGAGGAGAGTGAGACTGCTGACCAGCAAATGTTAGATTGATTGCCAGTGTGATAAAGATAGATAGAATGAAAACAGAAGTGGAAAATGGAAAAGAAATAGATGGGGAGTGGTGTCTGGCCTTAATCAAGCTGATAAACATTTTAAAATGAGATCTCTCTTTATATTACCCACTACCTGGCCTTACCATAATAGGGCTGATATCTCCTCCATCCCTTCAAAGCAAGGCAATCCCTGTCTAATGAGAGTTGCTATTGCCTTCATACACAAGACTGGGTTGCCTTGACTTATTCTTAAAAACACAAAAAATCCACAGTCCACGAGTCAATGCAGAGTCTAAGCGAGCGCCAGGATATCAAGTGACGTATGACATGTCTGGCAACCTAGATGTGACCTTGTAAGGCAATCTAAACAATCCGGGCAAGAGTGGGTGGAGGAATTAGGGAACAAACAAGCTGGACATCCCTCAAGTATCATAGCCTCAAATTGGATAACACAGGTTAACTGGCCCTACCACGTGGGATGCATGGCTGAACAGCTCATCAATAACTGGCTCATCAATAACTTTCTGCTTCATGGTCCTAAAAAACCCATTTGGAGCTATGGCAGTGTGTTTGAGTTCATGTTCCTGCTACAGAATTAAGTGTCATCCAATAAGTTTAGAGACTTTTGGGTTAATCAGAGCAGACAGAATGATTCTCTACACACTCTCTACATTAGAATTCAAACTGCTGGTGTCAACGGTCACGTAACCAATAAGGAAAACGTAGCCAGTTCCAATGGCAGTCATACATGCCCAGGTCATAACATTACCTTCATTTCACAGATGAGATTGTACATTTTAGATCATGGGCAGTTAATTTTTTTCTCCACACCTTTGTCTTTCTGTCACTCTGGTACAGGCTCGTTTTTGTTTTGTCTATTTATTTTCCCACTTAATCAAGTGCCAAACAAATTGATAATAGCATGCCTGGTGTTTTGAAAATGTATGTGATCTATATGCAGTTGATGTGTAACAAAGCTTTTACTTGCATGCACTGTATAATAAACAAATAATAGAGGACAGAATTATCTGAACATAAAATATCTCAATATTTCTGTCCATTCTGCTCACACTTGTTGTTCCTTCCTTGATACTGGATATCTTTCATCATGTAATTAGCTGGATAAGCCATACTGTACATTATTCAATATGCATATATCCTGCTTCACACTTGTAATAGTTATTCAGATATAATATGACAGTCAGGCAACATATGTGCATGCTGAAGTCAGAATTAAAATCAATTGTTAATTATATTCATGTGGTTTATTTTTTATTGGTTGGTTTCCATTTCATTTATTTGGCATCACAATACATCAACAACCATGAATTTCACTTGAAACTTGCCTTGATGCCTGTTTTGATATGTTTTAGAACACAGCACAGATCTGCCAACTGCCCTACAAGCATTGTTTTGCAAAACTTCGTATGGACTTGTACTCTCACAGTTCCATGCTACAAACTGCATGCTCAGATCACGATAGTACGCATTGTAAGAAACACTCGTCTTGTGATACTAATTTATTTATTTAGCTGTTAAGAGAAGGGTCAGATGCCATTTGTGAGTAGAGTTGCTAGTCCATTGCACTTTTGGGCAATGCCTTCATGTCCAGCATAGTGTGTGTGTGTGTGTGTGTTTCTCTGTCTATCTGGCAGGCCAGATAAGGCCAGGTTGTGCCAGATTGTGTCACTTCATTTAGGACCCAATGAACTGCCAACAGCCTCATTGCTGGAAGATATATGTGTTAACCTCAGGAGTGCCAGACAGGTCACTGCAGTGTGTGTCTTTATGTGTGTCCATATCTGTATCAGTATCAGTCAAATGTTCGACACACCTACTTCTTTATTTTTGTTGTTTTTCACATTGTAGAGAACTAATGATGCTATCGAAATCATGAAGTAATCATGTAGCAATAAACGGCTCAAAATACATGTCATATTGTAGATTATTTCAAGTAGCCACCCGTCACCTTGGTGACAGATGTGCACACTTTTTGCATTCTCTCAATCAGCTTCATGAGGTAGCAAACTGTAATGCATTTCAGTTCATAGGTTTGCTTTGTTGAAAGTACATTTCAGCAATTTCTTTCCAAAATGCATTAGGGTGGGTATACGAAAGGTGACAAGGTAGGTTGGTTATAGAGAACACCATCATCATGGCTGTACTGTAGTAGTCCCTATGTATAGAACACCTCAAATAACCACAGAGAAACGACAGTCCATCATTACCTGAAGGCGTGAAAGTCAGTCAAGCCGGAAAATGTCAAGAACTTTGAACGTTTCTTCAAGTGCAGTCGCAAAAACCATCAAGCGCAACGATGAAACTGGCATTTAACCGCAACTTAGAATGCAGCCTGCATAAATGCTTCAAAGAGTTCAAGTGACAAACACATCTCAACATCAACTGTTCAGAGGTGACTGAACAATGTGAATCAGGCCTTTATGGTTGAATGTCTACAAAGATTACACCACTGAGGGACAGCGATTATAAGAAGATTATAATAATTATCTTGGCCACGAAATTATTAAACAGGTGGAAATCCGTCCTTTGGTCCAATTTTGAGATTTTGGTTTCCAACTGCCGTGTCTTTGTGAGGGATAGTGTGAGTTAAGGGATGGTCTCTGCATGTGTGGTTCCCACCATAAAGCATGGAAGAGGAGGTGTGATGTTGTAGGTGTGCTTGTGACACTTTTGGTGATTTATTTAGAATTGAAGTCACACTCAAGCAAGGCTACCACAGCATTCTGCAGAGGTACACCATCCCATCTGCTTTTCTCTTAGTAGGACCATCATTTGTTTTTTGACAGGACATCAAACAAATTGAGATGATTTGGTATAAATTGGACTGCAGTGAGGAAAAACAGTCAACAATTGTTTAGCATAGGTGGGAACCACTTCAATATTGTTAGAAAATCATTCAAAAGTGACTACCTCATGAAAATGCCAAGAGTGTCTCTTTGTTTTTAGCGAGCTGTAGCTTTACTAGGTCTTTCACCCCCAAAAGGTACCATAGCCGGGAACTATGGTCAAAATGGGACTAGACCACCAACAGGTACAATCCATATGTGTGTAAAAACAGCGCCATTTTACATTAACTTTGTGAGTTTAATGTCATGACATATGTCCAGTGTCCTATAGCAGTTTAGACTTTAAGTGTTTGATTCACCTACTCAATTCTAATGCCTGTTTCATTCATCCACTGGATTCTATTGTCTGCTTCATTCATCCAGAGGACTCTAATGTTTGTTTCTTTCACCAGAGAAATCTATTCACCATTTGTTTCACCTAGAGGAGTCTGTTTATGTCCATTGTGTGCAGGGAATCCAAAGATAACATATGTTTTAGGTAATGTTCACACAATACTGTATAGAATTATGTTGAAACATATTTTTAGACATTTTTAACATTCTAACAAAGGGTTGCTCGCTTAAGAATGTGCCAGAAAGAAAATTCGGCCTGAAAAAAAAGAGCTTCTTTATTGCTCCTAGCTAACACACTGGTTATGATGACACATCCGTTTGAGCTGTATCTCCAATATCTGCGATGTGTCCAGATGTGCTGTAAATGATAGATCATCTAAAAATGAGCTGGAATACATTTAACATTTTCCAACGGGCCTGGCAATACTATATTGAATGCTCCTTTCTTTTTCTGTCTTGAAGGGTATATTCCTGCTCATCTCCCAGATGCTCTCTTTGTCTTTTCAACCACTTCATCCTTCAAGGCTTCCTAGTTCTCTCCCTCCCCACTATCTCTCTTCCTCTCTATGTTTCTTTCTTTCTCTCGCTTCGTCCCAACCTCACTATCTCTCTATTCTTCATTGTTTCTATTTTTTCCCCCTCTCCTTCCCCCATCTCTCTGTGTCTCTCTCTGCAAAGCAGACCTGGTCAGAGTTGATGTAGGGTCGTTACAGTGTTGTTAGTTCAGCTCCAGTGGTCCGGCTATGGCTTGCTCTGAAATGGGTCTGCGTGGTGCAGAGCTGCCCTTTCTCTCCCGGGACCCGACCCACAGAGTCAGGCTGACATGCCACCCTTTCCACCATAATATCTATCTTCCCTTTCCTTCTAGCCCATCCCCAGTGTGCCTCTTGCCAAATTATCATTCAACACATGTTTCTCTCGCTCTCATCAGTCTCCAAAACCCATTCTCTCCTTTTTTTCCTTCCCTCTCATTGTAGGTCCATCCAGCCATTAGAGAATGGTTATACCTTCCCTCGCCTCTGTCCTGTCCGGCTCCTCAACCCCCTTTCTCCCATTTATCGTGAAGTCCAACCATGCCAGTCTATTCCCTTCTCTGTGCCAGTCCATGCCAGTGCATCCCCTAGCTGCCATTAAGTCAGCATTAGTGCAGCTGCTCCTCACAGGCTCTAATACTCTGTCCCATTATCAGAAGGCTGGCTGGTTACAGTCGCTAATAATCTTTCCCATTATCAAAAGGCTGGCTGGTTACAGTCACTAATAATCTTTCCCATTATCAAAAGGCTGGCTGGTTACAGTCGCTAATAATCTGTACCATTATCAAAAGGCTGGCTGGTTACAGTCGCTAATAATCTGTCCAATTATGAAAAGTCAGGCTGGTTTCAGTCTCTAATAATTAGTTTTATTATCAAAGTATGACCCTATAATGTCTGCGTTACAGAGACTGTGGATATAATCATGAAATCCAGACATTCAGAATTCAGAACGGAATTCAACAAAATGAAAATAAAAAAGTTTATATTCAAACATGTGCAGCTCTAAATCAGACATTTCTTAAGTGCTGTTATAGTCTTATGAATGTTAAAATATGGTTAATGTTTTTTGGTGAAAAAAAGAATACGGGAGGAATAGTTTTGTTGGTTACTGACCGTAACATGGTCTGCTATTAGCAAAAGAAGAGAGCCCATCTGTTGAAATGGGAGGATGGGGGTGAAATGGAGAAGAAAGCATGAGAGGAGGAGCAAGAGAGCGATAGCGTTCCTGGGATATCTTTCTTGCGATAGCGTTCCTGGGATATCTTTCTCGCGATAGCGTTCCTGGGATATCTTTCTCGCGATAGCGTTCTGGATATCCTTACGCTTTTGAATGTTTTCAGTTATCAAACTCAGTTGGATATATATTTATATTTTGTTGTCATGTTATTATTGTTTCGTTTTTGGGACGACAGTCTAATAGATTTTTCAAGAAGAAGAACGAATGTCTCTTACTGAGTGAGTGACTACCCATTAAATTGTGTAGTAGTTCGCGGACCATGTAGGGAACCAGTGTTTGATCCTCACCACAGGCAAAACAAATTAGACATTAGGATTTTTTCAGGATAAACTCAAATTTAGTTGGCTACAAGCTTCGGTAGCTACGTTATGGTAAGCCTAAAGTAAAACTGTTTACGGTTATATTGCGATGGACTAACTGCACTGACAACAAAAATATTGTTCTCGATTTTGCTTGATTTTGATATGCATAGTTTAGTTCACATAGCGTAGTGGTTAGCTGTAAAACTGTCATTGTTTTTTAAGAAACGAACCAGCCATGGAGTGATTGGAGTCATTGTTTTCATTATAGGTACTGTAGAGCTATTAGCTAGCCATCTACAGTAATCTCTCATTTAAGGTGTTTAATGTAGTGTAGCGACCTTCTTATACCTGTTTTTTGTATGGATGTTGCAAACCGTGGAGGTTCGACAAATTTGGTTAACAATGCAGAAGTAAACAGACACCACATCTCTACACACGAATCACATACAACAACACTCACTGTTGAATAGCATATAGTGGTCTGCCAAATAGCAAAATTATGCGGTCTGCCACATAGAAAACCGTGAATCCAATACAGACAGTGCAACAACATTCATCCCTTCTAATCACGGGCCAGTAAAACTTGCCTAGTTCCATTCCTTGTTTCTTCAAAACGTCCGTGAGTACTGATCAGAGAAGTTTCTGCTAACCTAGCTAGTTCGAACTGCTAAATGTGCTTTTTTTTTTGTGCGCCAATGATTTATGCGCCCCAATGCAGGTAACACAAGCAATTGTGTAAAGACCTATAAACAATTTGTGTATGTTGGTGGCTGTAGGTAGCTAACTTATTGTTTGTATTTGTATTTTCCATTTAAATTAAATGCTAGTAACATGTCGCATCTGTTGTACAGTACATTCTAAAACAAATACATATTGTGTGCCAGTAAAATATTGTAAAACTGTGTTTGTTGTGTTTTTGGTTGAAGTCTATAGTATTCTGTTAAGGCGCATTAGTATAAATACAATATTACATTAAAAAAATTTAATGTAATACTTTCCCTTAATATTGAAGATATTTACAACTGCAATAATTATGTTTTTACTTTTGCGGCAGTGTCACATGGATTTCTCACTCACCGCATACCAATACTACTTTGAAAAATGACAAAGTGCCCTTGAATCTGCATTAAGAGCAGTGTTTATGTTAAAGGGAGTGCTTGAGTCTCATTGTGATGCAGAGTGGGATGTTTTTTTTTGGCAAAGGGACACTGTTGACATGGCAGGCCCTATGTTCCAACCCCTGGGCAAATCGATGTCATTTTAACATGCTAAACCTCTTGCTTTTACAGAGTTGAGCCTAAGTCTTTTGAACTGATTTGAAAAAAATTCACATTTAAAAAAATATATATGATGACAGGGATACTATTATGTTCCCAGTTCTAGACATCATCAGTACTCAGCACAAAGTCATGAATTTCTCACGGAATGGCCTCGATACACAAGATATGAAGTGGGTCACTAAAATCATAAAGATTAATTCAGTCTGGGGTAGGGTCTTTTGTGTCACACCGAACAGGCATTTTCATTCCAAGACAGATTCTTGAGTCTATTAAGCTTCCATCTTGTGCAAGAGTGCATCTCAGGGTTTCACAGACACACACAAACCCACACACACACACACACACACACTCACACACAAGCGCACGTTCATACATAGTGGCACACTCATACAAACACACGCAGAAACTCTCTCGCAGACTGCCATGCTTGTTCGTACATGCGCACAGCAAGAAACATATACACACTCCTCAGCGCTGAGTATCTTTCCTTTTCATTCAAATTCAGAGGCAACCAGGCTCTTGGAGGACAAGATGGGCTCTTTTTATCACCTCAAATACATTTACCTCAGCAGTCAGAGGAAGAGCCTTATCTTAATGACATCTATCCCTTTTACTGATCTCTACCGCTTTAAGCAGCACAGCGTCTCTCACACTCAGCATGAAACTCAGCCTCTCTACTCAATGCTCTGCAAGTGTATGTGTGGTTACGTGTGTGAGTGCGTGTGCGCGTGTGTGTGTGTGTCTGTGTGTGTACGTGCAAGCACCATGATCGGAGATGTGCAGTTTTATCAACTGGTCCTCCAATTGAGAGTTAGAGATAGGGTAATGTTGTGGCTGTATGGTGTATGCAAGGAGTGGGCTTAGATTTGTTTGTTTCACCTGTGTGTGTGTCTGGGTGTGCAAACATATCCTAGTGAATGTGCGCCCATGTGTGTTTGTGTGTTTGACTGTGATACAGGGAGAGATTTTATATGCGGTGTGTGTGTGTGTGTGTACGACGTGTGAGTCACTGAACAGGATCACCTAAGGACGACGCCATCTCAAATGTGTGTTTCAATGTGTGAGTGAGTCTGTGTGGTCCATTTGTCTGTGTGGATCATAGTATCAGTATTCTATGTGTTGATGAGCATATATATATATATAGTCATTTCAAAGCATATTGGCACCCTTCATGAAACTGGATGAAAGTGAATGCAAAAAATAAGCAACGCAAACAAGGAGTCATATTTTCGGTTCAAACATAAGGTGGAGCCGTATACTTTTGGCCCAATCATTTTATGGAGGGGAATTGTTCTTTTTTTTCTGCAAAGATTATTGAACAAGTGTATTAAGTATTAAGGCTAGGGTTGGACATTCATTCCAAATGGTGAAAATAAGGTTTACATTTTAGGAAAGGCTTAAAAAAGGTCAGTGACAGAATGATGGGAAATGGCTCTGGACATTTCACCAAAGGTGTCACATAAATACATAATACAACAGGTGAATGGCTCCCATTAAGAAAGCATTGGCCGATATGGATAAAATATGTCCACTTCCTAAGCAGTCCATTGCCATCCACAATGCCCTAGCATTCCCACAGTCAAGTTAAATGCAACCGTGCTCACCTTTGCCCCTAGTGGCCAGTTCTCAAGTCGTAAACCAGGACGTCTAATAGAAAGTACTTCGATCTGGAGTGATCTCGCAAGGGGGTTTTTCTTGGTGCAAGTGGACCCTGTGCACGTAATGTGTTGATGTTAGCGTACAGGGGTTACTCTGGGACATCCTATGGCGACGTGCACGCGCCCTCTGAGTACTGTCTGCCGTTCTTAATGAATGTAATTGGCTCAGACAAAAACGTTTAAGTGATGATGAGCAGATGGCATCACCCACATGGGCTGAATATAAAGAGCCTGATATTTCGGCTCGTGAAAAGAAATAACTAAACTTTTTAGGTATAATCTGCTTAACTCATCACGTTAGAGCCTCAATCAGATGCAAATGACTAAAGTAATGATCACCTGCCAGTGAACGAGGCCTCACGGTGGCTAGTAAGTGGGGTGTATCTGGTTTCTTACACTACCTGGGATTTCATTGGGTTTCATGTTGCTTTTTTTTTTTTTTTTGCGTGCTTGTGTGTGTATGACGTAACATTAGTACATAACCCAGGGACACGCCATTCAATATCATCCCCGTCAACATTACCCATCCACACCTGATTCACTCATCATTGCCTCCCGAACATAATATGTCAAACTAGACAGACTGTCCCAGATTTACGTGTACTTCCATGTCTGTTGTATGACACCAGGTTGCTTTGTTAGGGTTGGCTATTTTAGAAAGCCTGCTAATTATTTACTCCACTGTGGTTTATGAATATTTACTGCCTATAAATACAACACAATAATCCCAGAAGTAATCAATCTTCACCACAGTAAACCGTGTGTGGGTGTACTTTACCGTCTACACACCCTTATTTTCAAACCCTGCTACACAGCCCCCTTTCCCTAGTAAAAGCTCAAGTGGGCAGTTTACAGGAGGTTAATAACATTAAACTGTGCTGAATGTGTTTACGGTATCTGGCAGGTAAGTCATCTCTTTCTCCTGGCACTTCTAATTAAAACAGACACTGGTGGGGTGCCGCAAGAAATGGGCATAGCTTTGGGCTTTAAGACACAAACACACATATACACACCACACGCCCACACATATGCACATGGGGAAAAACACTGTCTTAGCTGTCCATCTAAGATGATAATAACGATGGTGATCTTGTAGGGGGTTAGTTTTGGGTTTGCGCCCCTGGTGTTGGTGGAAACCTCATGTGGCTTTGGACTTTCACTCTCACACACACACACATCCAAACACACTCACACACACTTGCTCTGGGCTCGAACAGATGCTGTAGTCAGATAGAGGGAAGGTTAGCAGAGCTACGCTGCAGTAGTCTCTCCACACCAACCAGACGAGGACGAGTTATCCCCTGAGCTATTTCTCCTTCCCAAATGACACCCTATTCTAGGGTCTGTAGGGCTCTGGTGTAAAGTAGTATACTATGTATAGAATAGGGAACCAGTGGGGACTCAGACCTTCTGGACCAGTTCCATGTTGGTCCCTAGAACCTGGCCATCAAAGTCTGAGGTTTATGCACATCTGGAGGATTCTGAAAGACACCAAGTGGGTTGTTGCCTTGGAAACATTTGGCCTGGTTCCATTTTTTTCCCCCTTAATTCCATTCATTTGACTGCATGATGTCATGTGTTGTAGTGTTTACAATCTACCATGTGCCAAAGAGCCTTAGAACATTGAAGATAAGCACCATAAACACTGAAAGTAACACGCAATACAGGGCCACATTTAATTTAAATAGATGGATTATGGCTTTCTGGCTGGAAAAAAATACATGCAAATTGAATGAATATTATGGGATACTTCATTCAAGTCAATGATTCCACTGGTCCATTATGTTTCTACACAAAACATTCTATAAGAGACAATTTTTGGAAGGATAACTTTCGTAAAAATATCAGCCAAGCTAAATCAAAATCTTCTGTAGAAAAATGAATACATGGAAGCTGCTCCTGTATTAGGCTAACTCTTGGTCCAACTCTTGGTTTCAGGCAACATAGCATACTAAGAGTAGGCACCCAGATGGTGACATGTGGGTATAGGAATTTCAACTGTTTCATTAATGTGGTTGAATCAATAAGTCATGAATTAATATTTTTTACACCGCGTGCAAATAATGTAGCGCAAGTTACATTTTCTTTTTCTTTTTTTTATCGAGACATTACATTGCTTTTGGTCTGTATTTGCATTATTGAGTTATAAATGAATGGAATTTAAAATCTGAAGAAATAGCTAGAGGACTGGAATCTTTAGCAGAGAGAAACAGCATCCATTCATTACTTATTTTTGTGAATAGAAGCAATGCATTTTTTAACTAATCTGCTTCTGACTGAACACTTTGAGTAGGACAACACATCTAAGACATCTCCCTTCATAGTATACTCTTACTTTTGTGTGTGTTTATGTTTGCCGGGCCAGCGTACATGCTCACACCTATTCCTGTTCATTCTACTCTGGTTCTACTCTGAACGCCAGTTGACATTAACTCGTTCCACCTCTGGTGTGCCACCCACCACCTGGTCCACTAATTAACGTCAGCCTCATTAAATATGCATTTCACAATCACAGCAATAGAAGTCTGACGCAGCAGCAATGGCATGTAACTTGGATGTGTGCGTGACCTTTAAAAGAAATCTTGCTGGGTTTATAAACAACGGACGTTTTATTTAGATGAACAAGACATGATGCTGGATTTGCATTGGAGGTGTGAACTGCTGTGGGAAATGTTTCCATCCAGTACTCCACATGGCTACTGAGGTCTAACGACCATATCTCTATTGTATTGGAGTCAAATGAATGGTGGTTAGGAAGTCCAACCAAAAAATTTTTTTTTATAAAAAATGCTACTTAAAGCACCTAAAAACTCTCTCCCGTTGGCACAGAAACAATTCTACTTGTTTGAAAGAGAGTTCCATGTTAGTTGTCAGGTAAATGACATTCCAGGACTATGGTCTGACCAAAGCACTGCACGCATATTTGTTTCACTTTATGGTGCTACTTTGAAAAGTGTATTTACATTTTATGTTCATGTTATATAAATTCAACCGTGTTCACAACTTTAACTTTGAAAATAAAAAATCTATAGGATACTGAAGCCTTGGAAAGGATTTAAATATTTATGTTTAGCCATATTTAATATGGCTAAACTCAAATATATGAATAGAAAATAAACCAATGTTTGATAAAGACATAAATAGTACAGACGGCTTTCTTAAAAGCAACACATTGTGGTATATGGGGAGTAATGTTCGGTTCAAAGGTATAAATAGACCAGTGCTACACAAACACAAGAATGAATGCAGAAATAAAAACAACAAAAGAGATTTTAATTACCCAGTCTGCCACCGACGAAAAAAAGCTTGGCTAAAAATGACCAGCATTAACTGTAATATGTATCTTTTCCACTTAACGGCAAAAGGTTTGACTGATGCACCATGTAGAAATGAGGATGGCTGGGAACAAATGCTTGATGTCTCACGTCCATGGCTTTGGATGTATGAAATAATATGCAAAACAATGTTGGGTGCTTCTATCCATTCCTTCCAGTTGAAACTATTGTAGAATATTCTTGCAACAAAAAAGCTCAATGTATTGGGACCTGATCAGTTGGCACTGTGCAGACTATCATAATTAGATAGAATCAGTGGACCCTCTGTTCTGGTACTGTCCAGTTGGGGCAGACTTCTGGAATCAAGTTCAAAATTGGTTTTTGGGTTGTGGTTTATCTATTGAGATGAACACACAGACAATACTGATTGGTAATTTATAAAAAGTCATTGTCAATCACTGGAAAACATTTATTCTTGTGGGTAAAACATTCATCTGGAAGGCTTCATCAGAACAGATGGTACAACTATAAAAGTTCAAATATGTATTAAAGCTTTACAGAAAGAGAGATATATTGTTGGGGGAAGTGTGTGTGTGTGTGTGTGTGTGTGTGTGTGTGTGTGTGTGTGTGTGTGTGTGTGTGTGGAATGTAGTTCAAAAAATCTGGATATGTGTGTGCATGCATGTGGGAGTGTAACCATAAGTGTAACCAAAAAGAATTGAATGAAAAAAAAATGATATCACCAACTAGTATTGATTTTCTCTCTCTCTCTCTCTCTCTCTCTCTCTCTCTCTCTCTCTCTCTCTCTAGCTCTCTCTCTCTCTTTGTTCTTTATCTTTCTTCGACACAATTCTTTCTCTGTTTGCATACTCCTCACCTTCTCTCCCGTCACTACCTATCTCGGTTTCTCCCCCTTTCGCGTCTTACTCCCCCTATCTCTCTTGTTCCTAAGGCGGTGCAATTAGCGCCAGGGATACCAGAGAGGGGGACCACCCCTGGTGCACTGAGCTGCAAGAGAACAAGCTGTGGGACATCACAAAGATTCCATTACGCTTCCTTTTAAGGTTCCATCTGCCCAGAGGGGCTAAGGTAGAGGGATAGTTCTGAGAGCTCTAATTTCCCACCCCCACTGAAATAAACGAGGTGAGGGGAACGTCGAATTGCGCACGCAAGCACACACTCGTGCACACAGACACACACACACAAGCGTACACACATGCGTGCACACCTGTGCTTCTTGTGGGATTTTCCCTGGGTGTTTTTGACAAGGGTTCATTTCCCAGAAATCAAAGTAGCAGATGTTACTTTTAACATGGGAGATTTTTAATCATTTTACATCCGTCACTGTGGCTTTTAGTCAGCCTAAACAATAAACACACCCAGAATACAAAACTAAATGGAAATAACTAGATTGTATAACACAGAAATATATTGATAAAATAGTAACATCTGGCATATGAACTTTAAACATTTGTTTATGTGTGTGGGTGTGTGTGTGTTGGGGGGACTTATTTGATATGCACACCCGCTCATTTTAGACACACACAAGCACAGTTGGTAGAGTTGAATTAAAACAGTAATTTTTTACATTAAGTAAAAATAAAAAAAGTCAATCTGTTGTTGGACGGCGAGAGCCGACATTTGAACGGGGTAAAAAAGCAAATCGATCGAACCATTACAAAGGAACAATATTTGGCCCACCTTTACAAAAATCTATTTAAATATTCCGAGTGCACAATCAGCAAAATCCATTTGTCCACCCACGGAGGATCAACAGTCAATCTCCACAAATATCTGACATCCAAACACTCAACTGGGAAACACGTAGAGGTGAGAACTGGGGGTGACACAGCAGATGCTCATGATGCTAGGCCTACTTCAGCTCCAATCACCACCATAACCTCCATCGCATTCACGAGCACAACCACAGCTACAACAATAACCACAGTCACAGTTTCAACCAGAACTTTTGCCAATTCTGGAACAGGTGGTGTTCCAGTGGTGAGAACCAGAGTGCCTCCGGCTCTGCGGGAAACAAGTGTGAATCATTATAATATGCTAATTATTGTTCACTGCAGCCTAACACGTTTGCCTACAACATTATTTTCAATAGACAGAATTATTTTGTTATTGTTGAATTTCTATTTTCATCAGTCCTAGACTTATGAAACATTAAACAGAGTATTATTACAGTGAACAATAAGGTCCCATCATGAGATAGAGATGGAATTAAGAGCTTGGACAAAAAGATTCATTAAATGAATCAGCGATTCAAAAGATCAGAATCGTTTAAAAAGAACTGTACTGAGTGATTCAGTTCACTGTTTTGATTCAGAATGCCCATCAGTAGTGTGACACTGGAAATGTGAGGTGATAAAGGCAAAGAAAAGGCTGTGAAGCAATATCAGAGATTTTTTTCTTCTGGTTTTACTTATTTTTTCTGGTATACAATTTGTTTATTTTGACAACCACACGCCGTAGAAAAATTCATTTCTGAGCATGGCAACGACCCCCTATTAGGGTGAAGTAGGTATTTGGGCATTTCGGATGGTATTCTATTACTATCGAATGAATGTAAAACATGGACTATAGCTCTCTCTCTCGCTACATATATATATTCATAATAAAAACATGTATAACCACAACTTGGCTTCTGAAGTAGATTTGTGTAACATTATAGTCCCTCTCAGTCCCTCACATATATGCTTGCACACACAGAGAGTGGTGACATTAGCACTGAGAGCAGTGAGCAAATAACAACTCCACAAAATTGTTTGGGGCATGAAGAAAATTTGTAAAAACAGATTTAAATATTATTTTAGTGAAAAGAATATTCAGACAATCCGATTCATAAATCTTTCTTTTATTCTGTATACACACAGATATAAGATTTTGCTAGTTGTTAGTTAGTGTGACAAAATGCCTGGAGGATAGGAACATAGCTATATAAATGATCAACTCTGGACGAATTTCAATCCCCCAATTAGAATGGGTGCAAGGTCTTTTTTTGTGCTCCCAGACAACCCTCTTCCTGTTTTTGTCGGCCTCTGCAAATATAGCCAGGATTTATCTGGCTGATATCTAGCTGGTCTTGATAGAACAGATGTCTGCTTTCGTGTGTGTCAGGCTCAATGACCAACTGGTGTTCAGTTAGAAAAGTTCAGATATACCACCAAAGCCAATCCTGTTCTCTAAAAGGCCTGGTTTAAGAGCTTAGGCAGGAAAAGGAAATTAGGATGCATTTGGGATTTACAAATTGGTAAACAAACATGAGATCAGCATGGATGGGATCTAAGATGTGTGGATGGGATGCTTATTTCCATGAGGAGGAACACAACTGTGTGTGTCTGTGTGTGTGTGTGTGTGTGTGTGTGTGTGTGTATGTGTGTAAGAGAGAGCGCACTACCCCTTGAACGTTCATGCATACAGTAACCTTTAAAATGTGGATCCTTCTTGAAATGTAAAATTGATTGGTGGATGGTAATGAAGTATTTGAATTATCCGTGTGGGTGCCTCCATGTGTTACTGTGTGTTACCCTTTGGGTTTGATTTCCAAGTTTTCACCTTGAGTCACCTGTATCTCTTTCTCGTGCTTGATATTATTGACAGGCGTAGGTACAGACAGACAAAATGTAATGTTGACCTCTTAACACCTTCTTGGTGACAGTTTCCTCAAAATTGCTTGGTTGTAATCTCTCCCCCCACCTTTTTGTGTTCACCACGAAATCGTTATTCTATCAGAGCCAGTCTTTTTCATGGAATTCCTAACTATGGTATGAACAGGTTTATAGTTAGCAATTCCCAATGTTGGTTTAGAGGAAAATTATTTCTGTAATAGAAAAACGTTAAAAAGTTAAAAAGAAATGAGTGAAGGTGCAAAAGAAAGTGAAACCCAAGTTGCCTTGCTTAAATCAAGTTAGAGTCAGTTAGGTCAGTAACTGGGTACCAAATCAAAACAGGAAACCATTTAACATAACAGCAAGAGCCACAAGAAAAATAACAAATTATTGTTGAACAGTCTTTTCAGATACCTACTAAGTAAAATCTGGGAGTTTGGCAGCGCTGGGTTTGCATATCAATCTCTTGCCTTTGGAAGGGCTGCACCGGTCCAATACCCGGGATCACATGACTCGGACTATCAATCGCATAATGTCAATTGTGAACATTGTGAACATAATCTAATGGACTGACTTGGCAAAACACAGTTTATGCTCTTCTTTCTTTTCCAAAGTCAAAAAGTGAATAATAACATTCGGCTATATCATAAGGGACACTGATGTAAAGACATTATCTAACACTAACTTCACATGATTACCTAAGCTTAAGTCATATTTAATGGGATTTCATGAGTGGGGGCTATGAGACCTAACACCCAGGCCTCAGCACGCTCAATGCCTCCTCAGGGGTTTGTTCAGGGCCCCTACTGCAGTGGGATGCAGTTGCTGCTGAAATGTGGATAATTAATTTACTGCATGAGGACAACCACCCCCTTTTTCTGATTCTCTTTCAACGCCAGACTAGATTCCAACATCATCCCTAACACACTTTGGTTTGCGATGACACTGTTTTAGTCTTCTTCCCGTCAACTACTCTCCCTAAAATACTCTCTCTCCCCTTCTACCTCTTCATGCCGTCTTTTCAAAATGTTTCCATCTCTCCTGCCGCTGCTTTCTCCATCTAGCCATCTCTCTCTATTCATCCACCTCTCTCTCAATCTCTCTCCCTCTTTTCATCCACATCTCTCTCTCTCTCCATCCACCTCTCTCTCTCTCTATTCATCCACCTCTTTCTCTCTCTCTCTATTCATCCACCTCTCTCTCTCTGTCCATTCACCTCTCTCTCTCTCTCTCCTGCTAAGTGCTGTATTTCCTATCTTTAAAAGCCTGTCTGCACTCTTTTGATCTCCTCACCTCTGATTGACAGACAGAGGTCCTCCTGTTGTCACAATCATTAAGCCAGTTAGGGCCGGTAATCACACGCGGCTGATCAGGTGTGCCGTCGTCTGTACCAGACTGCCTGCTGGTCACAAGGTCACATAACAATCACACCACAGAATTTGGATTTTCATACTGGGACATCAAGCACCCAGAACAGTTAAGCCCTGTATTGCAGCGATATTATGTGTAAATATACTGGGGCTGTCAAACATGTGAGTGCGTGTTATTACAATAATTTATTTTTTGTCACCGTTACCATTTATTTTTAATTTTTGTTGAGCCTCTGGATCATCCAGAATAAGCGCTTCACTTGAGTGGGAGCTGTCTGGAAAGCTGACACCGGCACATTTAGTTTTTTCTCTAACAGAGTACAGATGAATGTTTTTGGCATTTGACTAGTCCGGAACTCTTCACAGGTAATTTGTTTTTCAATACAGCGTTGGAAAGTAGGCATTCATGTTGGTAATTGTGTTTACTCATCATTAGTCTATGAACCCTGCCTAACAGCTCGCTAGTTGGCAACACATCCGGTAGTGAAATAGATGCACTGTTCTAACTCTAAATCTCTTCCTGCTTCCCCCCCAAAAAAAACATCAAACAAGAAAGTCAGCGGTGCCTCCCCTGACCCTCTTCTACAACTGCTCCCAAGATGCCGTGTGTGCGCGAATCTAGCTGCTACCACCTTGCTTGAAGCAAATTATTATTATTTCCTGTTTTTAATGTTAAGCTAAGCATAAATGATGTTTCCAGTCACGTTTCCACCAAAACATATTTGAATAGCGGAATTCAAGGAACCTACATTTACAGACACAAGTATTTTGGTTGTGGCCAACCATCCATCCGGAAAGCTAATGTTTACAGGCCTGCAACATTGTATTGGGTGTATTTAAATGTTTTTCATGGGCTAGAAATAGACACTATCAGTTATTGTTAGATTTGGGTGCTAACATCTAACGTCTATGACATCCTGGTGTAATGGACTGGCTTGGATAAACACAGCTCCTGTTCTTTAATTCAAAGTCAAGTTCTGTCCATAGCTTACAAGATATTTCATTAACATAATGGACAGATTTGTATAAAAAGTAGTGTGTATTTAGGGCCAATTTTATTAACATAAATCGGAATTAACCATAAAAATGGTGAGATAAATTGTGATTAATTAGTCTAATAATTTGACAGCACTAGTTTATTAACATTTAATTTAATTTGAACTTTAACAAGAAAAGAGCCCATGGAGACAGCATTCTTAGCAAGAAATAGATGTAAAAGGTTTAATAAATACAACATTACAAAATATAATTTTCAATACAATCAGTACAACATATGGGTCATGACTGAATTTCGATTGTGACCCAGTTTAGTATTAAAAAGACTGATGGGGAAAACGGAGCACTCAGATAAAAAATACTGCTCTAAGTAACTTCAGCATTAAAAGCAACATCACTTTTAAAAAGATAGCAGAGTACCCCAAATGAGACCTAGATTCAATTGTGTCTTAATCAAAAGTAGTGCAGTGCATAGGGAATAAGATTCCTTTTAGGAACCAGTCCGTGTGTTGTTACTTGGGCTAAACATGGACAGTACCATGTTGCTAGAGGATGGCCAATGTGCTTTCTGCATTGTGATGCATGTAAATGACACTTCAACATACTATGACAGCCTTGTTATCTTTCAAATTGAATGAATACATTCGATGGCTCTGAACATGGATTATTGCATCACGATGATGACCAGCCATGACATCATAATGGGAGTAGACTATAAAATGGCTGAAAAGTTTTTTACTCTGTCATTATTATCATTCTACTCAATAGTTTTCTGGACACCCTGCTGTTAGCCTGACACTTCATGAAAGGTGCTAATCCATCACATCAGCACTCACCTGAAGCAAGCCAGCCTCTAGACATCCCACCTGCCTACAGAGACCTTTGGTTAGTCTCCACAAACCAAGCAGAAACCAGCCTGCCCAGCCAAGTGTGCAGTATAAGCCCCGATGTCACCTGGCCCTTCTAGGTTTACCCAAAGTGTGGCCATGTTGGTAAACCCGGCAAGACCATTGCTGCCAGAGGGGACCATTGCTGCCAGTGGGGACCATTGCTGCCAGAGGGGACCATTGCAGCCAGAGGGGACCATTGCAGCCAGAGGGGACCATTGCAGCCAGAGGGGACCATTGCAGCCAGAGGGGACCATTGCTGTAAAAGGTGAGAAAAATGCCCGGTAAGGGCTAGTCCAGGTTGTCCAGATCAGGGTTCTCTGGTACCTCAGAACAGACCTGAATGATCAAAGAAATTAATCGCACAGTATTTTGTGTGGTGGGAAATCAGCTTATCAAAGTCTTGACCTTATCATTAGATACTGTGTTTTAACTGAGTTCAATCTCCTTGGTATTACAGATGCGGAGCGAACTGTCTCAGCTAAATCTACTTGCTTCTTTTGACTTTTTGTGAAACATCATGTCCTCCCCTGTAACCTCTCTGGGGTGGGTTTCTCAGGCGTTTGACTACTTTAATACTTTTATGCTTTTATAACACCCACAGGATTGTTTTATTTTGTTGATCTTTTCCATGTTCCCTTGTAAATAGTGCTTTTGATTGTACCATATTTATGTGTTGCTGTGTGTTATATTGCAATTGTTACATTACTGGCCAGGTTGTCAGATTAAATGGAAATTGGTTCTCAATCAACTTACCTGGTTAAATAATGGCGCAGTATATAATTAAATGAAACAGTCAAAAAGGATAACACCTACTTATTTTTCCATTGTAGAATGAAGTGCCACTACATAATGTTGCCTGGCTGGGGAACTGGGGAATTATTTTATTCATGATTCTGTTTATTTCTAAGATCCTTCATTGTTAGTTAGTCCCCTAACAAGATCCTGTAGTGGGGACACTGTTTTCCCCAACACCCCTTTCCATAGTTTAATCAGCCATAGTGTTGTTTACCTTTTTGCGCGCCTCCATTATTATTGTGCCATGTCAGTAATTGCTTTTCCAGGTGTTTTCCATGTCCCTGCAAAGAAAAGGCTTCCAGGGGTCTGTGGGGGTGTGTTCATTAACACTCTGGCACTCAACACGACTGCTTACACCTGGGCTGTTGCTTTGTGATAAGTCACTCTGGAGCATTAGATGAAATGAGTGCTTCCATTCTCTTTTTGCTTCTCTTTTGCTTTCCTTTTTTCCCACAATCCTTTATTTATCTATACCTAATTTTCTCTCTCTGTCTCTGTCTTCCTGTCTTTTATTGTTTTGTTTTCTCTTTCTCTGTTTCTTGCTCTTTCTTCCACTCTCTCACCTGTCACCTGTCTGTCTGACACTGAATCTATTTGTATCTGTCTCTCTGTCTGTCTCACTGTCTCACCATCTTGGTGTATCTCTGTCTTTTAGAGCAGTGCATGTTTAAGATATACTGTAGGCTAGACAGTTTGTCACAGCATGTGGAATATTACAGTCTCCCTATGGATTACATTTTACTTTATCTCAGCACCCATACATACTGTAAATAAGCAAATGGACAGAAACACCTGTACCACATTTCTATCATACAACTTATCTTTATATATGCCTATCACAACTTTACAACAACTTTTGTTTCATGCTATGTGAAAGTTTCATGCTAAGTGAAAGTAATTCCCCCAGTCACACAATGTGACATACAGTAGTGACATACAGTTGTGACATACAGTAGTGACATACAGTTGTGACATACAGTTGTGACATACGGTTCCAATTACAAAAGGGCACAAATCAAGTCTAATAATTTATTTTCAAGTCAACCCATTCACAATAGCACAGTGCATGGTGCAAGTTCCATTTTTTGAATTACCAAAATGGCAGTCGCAGAATAATCGTGGGGACATTAATTTGTTCCACTATAATGTATTTTATTTTCAGTTATACTTTGTCTTTTGTGTGGAGTGGATAAGGCTGCATTTCCTATTAAATTTCCCATCCCAGCATTTCTGATAAGTCAGATCAGTAATAGAGAGATTATTACAGTCATCTCACGCCTACTTAATTCACTGCCTGCCCGTGTTCATTAGGCTTTGGACAGCTGTGTGTGTGTGTGTGTCCTAGTTTTACTATACTTGTGATGACCAAAAAACCAGACGAGGAGAGTAAAACAAGAAAGACATCCTACATTCTGGGAACATTTTGCTGGTCCCCATGAACAAAAATGCTGTTTAAGGATTAAGGGTTGGGATAGGCTAAAGCTTTCAATTGGGGTTATGGTTAGAATTAGGAAGAGGGTTTAAGGGCTGATGGATAGGTTAATGGCTCAGGCACTTGGTTTATGCTCAGACGCGAGAGCAATTAGCACCTGGTCCCGATTAGCGATTGACACGCTCACACTGACTACTTCTCAGCAGGAATCACAGTTTAGCCAATCAATTTTGTGGACGCACAAAAAAATACTTCTACTCGCCTGATTTTCACTAGAGATGTTTTTTTAAGTTCTGGGGCTGGCATCTAGCGACTAGAGATTCAACCAGATTGACTGATAAGCGTTAACAAGCTAGCCATGGGTGGTCATTGAACCACAGCATGTTAGCGATCTAAGCTAAGTTAGGCGCCGATGGGTCACGCGGTCTCCACGGTCTGCTACGGCCTTTAGGATTCATGTTAAGTCTTTGGAGTTACTGTTAGGGTTCTGGTCAATGTTTTTGAATCCCCAAAATGATAATAAAACCTCATTTACTTTTGTAGGTTTATTAGGATTTGGAGAACTCCATAGTTGTGAGACTGCTGACGTCTTAATTAAGGCGCTGAGATACCTGCCCATGTGCGTGTGTGTGTGTGTGTGCATGTGCATGTGTGTGTGTGCATGTGCATTCGTGTGTGTGTAAATAAGCAATAACAAATTATAGGTGTGTGGAGCACAATAGAGATCTTTGTGCACCTCTACACTGTGACTGCCAGTACACAGATATGTGGGTAATGGCTAATGCAATTTCCTGGGGAGAAAACAAGTGTCCATGAAGCATAGCTAGTAATGATGGTGAGGTGCGTTTTTGCATAAAATCTCCATGTTGGAAAAAAAATGATATTGAACTTAGCTCCTGAATTATGCCGCAGTACGAGGGAAAGGAAATTAGGAGGCAGAGGTAGGTTATGGCAACAAAGCGGAGGGAGGCTTTGATTAAAAAAGAAAAGAGGAAGGGAAAAAGAGTGGCGGGAGAACTATGAAAACAACAAAGCCTGTGAGAAATCAAAGCCCTTAGCAAAGAACAGAAAATGATGAAGTGAGGGTAAATAGAAGGTCAGAAGCTCAATTCGGCAGGCAATCTGCCATACAGGGAGACACCCTTCAGATTATTTACCTTTTATAAAGAAATGACAGAAAAGATTCATGCAGAGCTTCAGTAAAGAAAGGCGCTTTTGGAATGTCAATTGTCGTGATGAATAGTTTATTATACAAGTGGGAAGTTACGGAAACATTACCGATATAATGGCAAGGCCCATGTGGGTGTTTTACATGTTAGTGCATTTTTTCAAATACATATCATGTGAATAATCGTTCACCTTAATTAATCTGTATGCTAGAAATATTCTATATGGTCCCACATAAACAGCTGACAGTTTGGATCCACTAAAGACAATTTTCTGTGCTTGGGAGCTAAACATACATGTTCATCTTGTTTCCGCTTTGTATAATCTGGAACAGGTCTTTCTGTAAGAAATATGTTAAATAACCTCTTATTTTTTTCTCCGCACAGAGACAAGTTAAACAATTCAATATCAAATCTCCTAAATCTACCTGAATACAAACATTCTAAATATGTGCATTCAGAGACACAAAAAACCCACTCACACACACACAAACGTCCCACATTACTCTGACGGAAATGACATCATACACAGAATCTATTCCACGCCACCCCCATTACTCAGAAAACAAAGTTTCTTTTTATTCAAATCAATCACGATTGACCTTCTGTTAATGTTGAGGAGAGCTCAGAGGCCTGAATAGGCTTGCCTATGCTTGTTAGTGGTGCTCCTGTTTCCTGCCTCCACAGACACCTGTTTTCACTGCCTCCTCTCAGTATCTCAGCGTCGTGAGGATCCTCTTCATTATTGTAATGATGTGCTGCTACACCCACTCTATAGAACAGAGACTAGCTCTGTCTAACCATCCATTTCATTATCATTTCCACTGATGATAGAAAGTAAGCTGTACTCGGGCACTGATTAAAGTTATACCTGGTGATCGATGATAGTATGTTATACCTGGTGATCGATGATAGTATGTTATACCTGGTGATCGATGATAGTATGTTATACCTGGTGATCGATGATAGTATGTTATACCTGGTGATTGATGATAGTATGTTAAAACTGGTGATTGATGATAGTAGGTTATACCTGGTGACTGATGATAATAGATTATGCCTGGTGATTGATGATTGTAGGTTATACCTGGTGATTGATTATAGTCGGTAATGCCTGGTGATTGATGATAGTAGGTTATACCTGGTGACTAATGTTATAGATTATGCCTGGTGATTGATGATAGTAGGTTATACCTGGTGACTAATGATATAGATTATGCCTGGTGATTGAAGATAGTAGGTTATACCTCATAGACAGATTGTTTTCTATACCTGTGTCATGGTGATGAACAATGCAGGGGCCTAAATAAATTCAAAGTAGGTATATTTTTATTCACTAGTGCAGGATCCAACTGCACTTCTAGCATTATAAATCCCAGTGTGCCTGCCTGGTACCGCTACCATTGGTGAGATGTGTCCTCATCCTCCGTGTGGTCAGGGGTGAACAGTTTGCATGATCCTATACGGTTAAAGGAGTCAACATTGAGCTCATACAGTCTAGTCCATCGAAACAAACGCCATGACTAAAATGGCGCCCTATCACCTGTATAGTGCACAGTTTTTTATCAGATGGACGATGGTAGGGAATGTTGTGCCATTTGGAACGTAGCAGAACCGACGCTCCATCTCTCAGGACCACAGTCAAATCCCATGAAGACCAACTACTGCGTGCATATATGATACATTAGCTTGACTTCTGATAGCCCAGTCGCCACAAAATAGAGCACAGTGTGAAAACAGAGAGACAGAGATAAGTTCAATACAACAGCCTCACGCTAAATCAAAGATCCTGTTTTGAGCTGAAACTAGGTGGACTGAATAAGTTACTAACAGAGGTAGAGAGTGGGGAGGAGAGGAGGGGTGGATTAACATTTTACATTAATCACTGACAATCACTCCAGTAAGCAACAATATTATTAGAATAATGTTTTGCCTGGTGGTGTTTGTTTTGTGTCTGTATAGGTGAAAACCGAAGCTAGGCTCACTGGTTGATGGAGGATACATCAAGGTCTGAAAATCTGACTGGTCTCTGGCTGTGGTCCTCTGCTATCAGCAAACAACATTTTATAAAAAAAAACATCAGAAATATATTGCTGTCAAAAAAACAACAAAAAAAACTACAAAGTAGTGGTATAGGGGGCTAAGGTCAAGCAGGGACAGGTGGAAAAAAGGAGATGTGTAGAGAGATAAGGAAAAATAATTGGTGGCCTTGGTAGGGCTACACAATGAGGGAGAGGATGAGAAAGAATTGGAGAAATGGTTTGGGAATGACTGGAATTACTGGAGTGGCAGAGATGGAGAGACAGAGAGAAAGCCAGTGTGATAAGAAATATAAATGGAGGAAAAGAAAAACAGGAATAGAGGGGGAAATTGTGAAAAGGATGGAGAGATTAAAGGAGAAGGCTTGCACTCTTTTATCTCACGGCACAGCCACATCTCTCCTCCCGGGAGGCACATGGAACGGGGGAGCTGGGGGGCACAGAAAAGAGGGAGGGAGGGAGAGAGAAGAAGGGATGAAAGAGGAAAAATGTGCTGACTTTGATATTTCATTTTGTTTCTGTCGTGTTTTACACCTTTTTTCCTCAAGCTTTTTTCTGTGTTTTACAAGTCTCACACATCCTCTGTTAGGAGTATGACTCAAAACCTTCACTTCCTATCTCGTCTCCATTCTCTTATTCCCTCAATCCTTGTTGTAGAGTGCGTGTGTGTTTTGTGTGTTGTGTGAGTCTTTCAGCGGATGGTGTGTTTGTTCATGTCTGTAGAGGGTATGTGTGTTCATTTGGGCATGTCAGTGTATTTATGTGTGTATGTGTTTGATTGAAGGCCCATGCCCCACCCATGTCCCACACACCAGCTGTCAGGACAGAGTGTCTGTCGCTCCAATGGCTCGGGGCAAAGCTTTCATACCCACAATCCCTCACTGATAGACAGACTGAAGTTGCGTATCGAATGACATCCTACAGTGGACTACCATTGGGCAATGGTGAAAAGTAGTGCAGTACTTGATAATGCACTATGTGCCATTTGGAACACAGGCTGACGACAGCAGGACTGACCTCCCACCACTGACCACCTGCGTTAGCAGATACATGGGCAGCAGCACACTGCAAGATGGCTGTTATGCAAAATTGCGTGCAATCGACTTCTATCCATTTTGAACACCTGACTTTAAGGTCAAATGCATCCCTCAGAAGAATATTGGCAGAACATGGGGCTGTCATACTTGAGCTAAAACAATTTCCCAACTCACAAAAACACATTTTCACTGACTGTATTTCTTTTTATTTTTTTATGTTTTATTATTTTTAGAAGAGCAGCGTTGCAGTGTTACTGTGGCGGTCCAGGACCTCCAGCGAAGCCTTGGGCCTTCAGGAAGATTTGCAACCTTACTCTAATAAGACGAAAAACATGAATGCTTTCATGGATTGGTTTGTCATACTATTATTTGGTTTAAAAATATTCTGTAATATTTCCTTGTCACTAATATTTACTGTTGATGCCAATGGACACGGATCCATTCAGTCCTCTAAAGAGTGTGCTCAAGGTTGATAGTGGATGTCATGTTTACTTTAGTTTTGATACAATGTGACGTTTATGGTATTTGTGTACTCTTCTGCATTTTACCTGCCTTCACAACACAATGTATGATGCTTGCTCTGTGCTTTTGGTCAGCAAAAGTGCTTCCTGAGCCGTGCAGCCTGGCCATCACTGGAGATAATGCAGTAATGCTGCCTGGCCATCACAGGAGATAATAGAGTAATACAGCCTGGCCATCACAGGAGATAATACAGTAATACAGCCTAGCCACCACTGGAGGTAATACAGTAATACAGCCTACCTACCACTGAAGGTAATACAGTAATACAGCCTGGCCATCACTGTAGGTAATACAGTAATAAAGCTTGGCCATCACTGGAGATGATGCAGTAATACAGCCTGGCCATCACTGGAGATAATGCAGTAATGCAACCTGGCCACCACTGGAGATAATGCAGTAATACAACCTGGCCAACGCTGGAGATAATACAATAATACAGCCCGGTCATCATCGGAGATAATACTGCAATAGAGCCTGGTCAGCACTGGAGATAATATAGTAATACAGCCCGGCCATCATCCGATATAATACTGCAATAGAACCTGGTCAGCACTGGAGATAATACAGTAATACAGCCCAGCCATTATCTGATATAATACTACAATAGAGCCTGGCCATCATCGGAGATAATACTGCAATAAAGCCTGGCCATCATCGGAGATAATACTGCAATAGAGCCTGGCCATCATCGGAGATAATACTGCAATAGAGCCTGGCCATCATCGGAGATAATACTGCAATAGAGCCTGGCCATCATCAGAGATAATACTGCAATAGAGCCTGGCCATCATCGGAGATAATACTGCAATAGAGCCTGGCCATCATCGGAGATAATACTGCAATAGAGCCTGGCCATCATCGGAGATAATACTGCAATAAAGCCTGGCCATCATCTGAGATAATACTGCAATAGAGCCTGGTCAGCACTATTATTTTTAGACTGCTGCTGTTGTGCTGCTACTGCCTGCTTTCATGTCACAATTAAAACTTAGCCCCTTAAGGCTAGCACACATAGATGTCGAGTGTGTGGGTCTGCCTGTGTGTGTGTCTGGTTCAGGACAGAAGTCCATCTCTCTCCGCCCATCTGTATTCTGCCTATTGGTCTTACCTGTAGTACTATATGGCATCTGTGTGTGTGTCAGTCAAATCAGGGAATACAGGCAAATTTGACAACCCCCAACCTCTGTGGGCCGTGTCCCTTGAAGAGGTGGCCTAATCTGAGCGGGCAGGAGGCGCACCACTCCCTTCAGACACAGCGGGCCTCTGGAGAAACTCACTCAGATATAGATAGATGCAGTGACAATAAGGAATAAAATGTTGTCTGCCTACTAGCCATGAAATAAATAGGCTGAGTTGGCATTTAACGTGTTCCCTCTTGGGACTGCTGTAAAAGTATTGTGCTACACAGGAGCAAAAGTAGTCTTTTATATAAGAAATTCCTGTTGTTAAAATGCTTATGGTGGTTATTTCTCACACCTATGGGGTTTCCCAGACTTAGAAGTTACAGGAACATACAGGCACCTTGTGCTACTCTTGTAATTTAAACCCAGACTATGACTGTTATTTCCCTTAGCTGTAATACTAGTACTGTTGGGAATATCAGGTCTGTGGCAGTAAGAACTGATACCGACTCTTGTAATCACAGATACAAGGGCAGGAGGGGCCATTTTGGTTCCAATCCAATTTCATGTCTTCTAGTTTTTTCCTCACCTCAGCCAAGTTCTAACTCCTTTTTAACTCTCTTTTCTACTTCTCTCTCTTTCTCTTTATCCCCCACTCTCTCTCTCTCTCTCTCTCTCCATCCTCTCAATGCTCTCTCTATGGTGTTGATAGCAGAGGTATGATAGAGGACAGAGCCGAGAGGGAAATTATCTGCTAAAGGTACACTCTCTCCCTATGGAGAACTGAATTCGCACTTCAACAGGTTCTGCCTGCCAGTTTGTGTGTATTTGAGTGTGTGGTTGTGCACAGCCTCTGCTTCATATCTCCATATGTCTTCACTCGTCGCCTTTAACTCATACAATCACCCTCCCTTCCTGTCCAAGACACTTCCTCTCTCTTTCTGTTTCCCTCTCTCTGTCTTTCTCTCTCTCTGGAGGGTTAATTCATAAAAAAACTTTTCAGAAGCTATCAAAGATTTGTCACAGAGATCCCCAAGCATATCATCATCATGCCCTGGATTGCAACAAAGCACACAGGAAATAATAAATTAATAAGCTCTCTGACACAATGGCTTTACTGGTCTAGTTAATTGTTCTGTCTCTGTTGGGTAAGAAAAGAGCACCAAATGTAGCATGGTGGTAACATTTTATAAACGCAGAGAAATAGTGTCTTTTATGCACCGTTCACTTAGCTAATTGTCTATTGGTCCTGTTCACTTGCCTTCTAGTTCATTGTCTTTATTGATCCATCATATACCACCCCATATTTTACTCCAAAGCTTCTTCACTCATTTATGTCCCTATGATATCAGATATCTAAGATTAGGCAGATATCAGCAGCTACATATTGATGTGGCATGAGTGACAGATGAGGTGAATGTTAATATTAAGTCCTATATCAAAGCCCCGAAAGTGGCTTCCCATGCATGCATTGCATCATACCCTACATCATAAATCACACCTGCAAATCTGGTATTCTTTAAATTCAGTTAGGTCCGGAAATATTTGGACACTGACACACATTTTTTTTATTCTGGCTGTTTGCCAATATATATTGAAATCACTGGTAAATAATGAATATGGGCTTAAAGGGCAGTCACTCAGTTCTGGAATTGATTCCAGGTGTGGCATTCGCATTTGGAAGCTGTTGCTGTGAACCCACAACATGCGGTCAAAGGAGCTCTCAATGCAAATGAAACAGGCCGTCCTAAGGCTGCAAAAAAAAAAAAAAAAACATCAGAGAAAGCAGTAACAATAGGAGTGGCTAAATCAACAGATTGATACATTCTGGAGATACAGGAGAAAAAAACGCACTGGTGAGCTCTGCAACACAAAAAGACCTGGACGTCCATGGAAGACAACAGTGGAGGATGATCGTAGGATCCTTTCCATTGTAAAGAAAAAACACTTCACAACATCCAGCCAAGTGAAGAACACCTTCCAGGAGGTAGGCATATCATTATCCAAGTCTACCATGAAGAGAAGACTTCACAAGAGCAAATACAGACGGTTCACCACAAGGTGCAAACCATTCATAAGCCTAAAGAATAGAAAGGCCAGATTAGACTTTGCCAAAAAACTTTAAAAAATGCCAGCCCAGTTCTGGAACAGCATTCTTTGGACAGATTAAACTAAGATCAACCTGTACCAGAATGATGGGAAGAAAAAGGAGAAGGCTTGGTACGGCTCACGATCCAAAGCATACCACATCATCTGTAAACCACGGTGGAGGCAGTGTGATGGCATGGGCATGCATGTCTTCCAATGGCACTGGGTCACTAGTGTTTATTGATGATGTGACTGAAGACAGAAGCAGCCGGATGAATTCTGAAGTGTAGAGGGATATACTGTCTGCTCAGATTCAGCAAAATTCAATGAAGTTGTTTGGACGACGTTTCACTTTACAGATGGACAATAACCCAAAACAGACGGCGAAAGCAACCCAGGAGTTTTTTAAGGCGAAGAAGTGGAATATTCTGCAACGACCGAGTCAATCACCTGATCTCAACCGGATCAAGCACGCATTTCACTTGCTGAAGACAAAACTTAAGGCAAAAAGACCCATGAAAAAACAAAAACTGAAGATAGCTGCAGTAAATGCCTGGCAAAGCACCACAAAAGAGGAAACCCAATGTTTAGTGATGTCCATGCATTCCAGACTTCAAGTGTTCATTGCCTGCAAAGGATTCTCAACAATGTATTAAAAATTGTTTTATTTACGATCGTGTTAATTTGTCCAATTACATTTGAGCCCCTGAAATAAGGGGACTGTGTGTAAACTTTTTTGCAATTCCTAAATGTTTCATACAATATTTTTGTTCGACCCCTTGAATTAAAGCTGAAAGTTTGCACTTCAATTGCATCTCATTTGTTTCATTTCAAATTCATTGTGGTGGCACACACACAATTGTATCAGTGTCCAAATATTTCCGGTCCTAAGTGTATGCAAATAATACATTGATGTTATTGTCAGTATCAACGATCCTCAGTGGATAATACAAAACGCAACTGAAAATGTAGTCAGAATCATCATACAATTGTTTTAATTAGATACAATTATGCAACATTTAATAGAAAATCATGTGGAGTTTGGACTGGCAGATTTCAAAGTGGCACGGGAACTATGCACTAGTTTGTGACACACACACACACACACACACACACACACAGATCTCTGTACAGTATAGCTCAGTTCCAGCCAGCTCTGTGTTCCCAGCTTGAAAAGCATGTGTCAGCTCAGTGAGAGTGACATCTTATCCACATGGACCCTGAGTAGACTTGGAAACAACACACCATCAGGCCTCCAAGCCAGCTAGGGAGATCACGGGCCCCTCTACCCAGAGTCGGTCCTCCATATGCGAGGAGCAGAGTGAGATGTCTCCTCTATCACCCACCATCTGCGGAAGTAGACCAAGAGCCAGAATTGGAAAGAGCTAAAAAGGATTTTGAAACCGATTCAGGCATTGATGGATGGACAGAAGGAGTAACAAACAGAAGAACCACAGCAGGATTAGATGGACAGACAGAGAGAGTGGACCATGACAGAATGATTGAATCCTACATCAGTATTAGGGTAAGGGTTTCCCTCACGTTAGCGCTTTAAGCCATAAAGCAAGAGTAGCATGAATTCCTTGAAATATTTAGACGTCTAAGGTTTTCCTCTTTTTCATCTTTCATCTCATCCCACCCCCGGTTTTTATTCACGACTGAGAGTTTGGCCAGGACTGTGCTAGGGTATGTGTTTGTTGCCACCGGCAATGATTACATGGTCGAAGTAATTATTCACGTTATAGAGAATCTATACCAACCTCAATCAGAACAATTGACTCCTAACCCACACACAATCTCCAATATGAAGCATGCCACAACTGCTGTTTTAATTAAATCTCTGTATGATGTTTTATTATTTTCATTATTTAAATTACAGTTCAATGCCTTAGTCATAAGGCTAGCTACGTTAATATGCTAACATTAGCTTAGCATTAAGCTTTATACTAAATCCTTAACCTTAATATTTAAGTCTTATGAAAGGTGTACCCTGTTGCTTAAAGTTGTGGGTTAGAATGCGTTGCCAAAGGGATAGTTTGTCCAAAATAATTTTTTACTCAAAGAGATATTTCGGAAGGCAAATTAAGTAATCTTTTTAAACAATCCATTATTCAGCTCTGTCCCAGTCTGTAGTTAGTGTTATTAGCATCGTCCAAATTCATGAAAATAAATTGTTTGTACCACTATCGGAAAACTGTTTTGCAAGCGGAAAACTACTTAAAAACACTCCAAAAACATTCAGTAATCTGTCATGGTAGCATAGATTTTTTTTTTCTGTACTCTCACATTCTGTGGGAGTTCTGTACACTCAAGAAACAGCCGGTGGAATTGGCTGAATTCAAAGTGGCACTAGCAAACTATTTCCTATAGCCACTATACACAGCTTTTGATCTTCCACAGTCATTGAGGTAAGAGTTAAGTTTAACCTCAACAAGCTATGTGAAGATAGGTTGCTTCACCTAGCTTATTAAAATCACTGCTAGTTTACACTTATGTATATTATTGCTATATTTTTTGCTATAAAGTTTCCCATGTCAAGAATTTCATTGCAGGATGATGTCATGTTATTTGATGCATTTGAAAACTTTGAACTTCTGGAATTCCTTTGTTTGTATTGATGTCGACTTCTGCTTGCACATTTGCCTGCTTGTGGATCTTGGGTTAATAAAATTCTACCCGCTCTGCAATTTGGACAATACCTCTGCCTCTCCAGATTCGTACTGTGGGAGAATCAGTGGAGCAACTTCGCCAACGGGACATACAATTTTTGTCCGAAAGATTTTAATACAGAAGATCGTGACCCACGTTCACTTACAAGAGGACTAACGGCGAATGCAATTCCATCAATTTACCCAGTTCAAACCGTGAAGACAAGACAGATTGTAAGTAATACTTCTGATTGCTATGTTATAATACATAAGTACACATTGCCTCCGGATATTCTAGGAAAGGTTGGGGATTAACATGTTCACCATCACCCCCCTTTAGCTGCTGTCCAAGCTTCTATCCGGTCAATTCATCATTTGTGTATTATGGTTAGAACAAGTAAGGCTCTATTAAAACTAAAACTTTATTTATTTGAGGTAAACAACACCACTTGTCTTACTTGGAGTGTTTTAGAGTAGTTTTACACTTGCAATGTAGCTTAGTGATAGGAGTATGTACAGTTTCCATTCATGAATTTGTGCGATGCTAATAACGCTAATTACTGACTGTGACAGTGCTGAATAATGGATTGTTTTAGAAAATGACTATATGTGCCTGAAGGACAAACTCAGGGGAAAGGGGACTGTCACCAAAATATAACTATCACTTTAGGACAAAAGATACATAACAAATGTCAGCAAAAGTTGTTCCTCTCTATGAATATGAAGCAAGTGATAGGATGCCTTTTTAGTCTTATGTAAAACCTTTTTTACTAAGATTGCAACAATGCTACAGTCCAACAGTGCACCTCCAAACACAGAGCACTCATCCGCTTTGAAAACTCCGGCACAGCAATGCGTAGTACTTCCCCCATGTTGCTGCTTATAGCCAACAACATTCTGTGTGTTTGTGGTGACTCAGCTGACCTTAGTCTAAATACTGCACAATAATCACAGAAGGCTAATGACATGCATTAATTACCTTCTGGAAATCTGTTTGTGTGTATATTTCCAATTTCTGTTTACAGTCATGGGAAATAGCAAGTACACCACCTGGAAAGAATATATATTTTTTGTTAAATTCTTTATATTTGCACATATGGATATCACTTTCAAATGTGAAGAACCCTTAAATAACATTTTATTTTTTCACCTTGAAGGTAGAAAATTTTTTATAAGGATATTGTTGCTGTTGTAGACCATTTATCCATTCTTCCATGTGAGGAAGACCATGACGATGAAAAAACAAGATACCAAAGGTCTTGTGTTTGTAAGAACACGACTCAGACAGGCAGATGTTTTGGTTCCAATCGTGAAGTGCCCAGGTTTCTTAACAGAACCAGGGACAGCCAAAACCTGTGAGAAACAGGCAGAGGTCGATAACAGGTAAGTGGTAGCTCAGGCTGGCAGAAGTCATAAATACAAAAAACAGGCAGGTAGGTTCAGAAAACGGGTCCACAGTAGAGCGAAAGTACAGGCAGGGAAGAGACTAACAAACATTGTCAGAGAAAACAGGCTAGAGAACTTGATTCATGTGAAGGCTATCTAAAATTGTCATAGCGTACAAACAATACTTCACAAAGAAAAAGGTGTAAAAGAAACTGAGGTACATAGTGGGTGCTGATGAGAAGTTGGTGATTCGAATTCCGGTAATTGTGATCCAAGGAATGATCTCCAGGAGATTGGTGGCGTGGTCGAGGGTGTGAACTGGAGACAGACCTTACAGTGTTCACTAGACAACCAACCAGGTTTTTATTTGAATGCATTCTTACCCCCCATCTGTTTTCCAAACTGTAGTATTGAAGCAAGCTCCCAAATGAATCAACACAAAAAAGAAAGATGTGCTTTGAATGTACAGTATAGCAATATAACTGCGCCTATAACTGTGCTGAATGGCCAAGCGCATCATAATGCAAAAAGCTAAATTGTGGATTGCTTGTTTGTGTTCATGCATATTTGACCCCTCTAAACCCCTCAGAAACAATACAATGGTAAATCTCCTTTGCCTACGGTGAAATCAAAGCATGAAATAATCATGTCAATGAATGACCAAGCCTGTTTTATAAACATGAAAGTGAGAAGCACGATGAGACGTGACTTTGTTTCCAAACCTACACGAATACAAGCTTAATTCACACAAAACCAAACACTAACAAATACACACAGTGTGTCCATGCTGTTGGCTGTGCGTAAAACTGCTTATGCAGAGTCGAATTAATGTGGGTTCACAGGAATTAAAGATTGATTAAAAAAGGTTATACCTACACAAAGTGGCAAAGTGAATGAAGGGAACAAGGTGAATTTCAGTGATACCTTACCAACACTGAAGATGCAATTGTTGTTTCACCTTGACAATCACCTAAACATTAGATTCCAAATATGAGTGAAATCTAACTGGTAATTTAGGTGAAATAATAATAATAAAGAAATCCTAATCAAGAAATACAGTTATTAATATCGAGATATTTAGTACTGCCTGCACGTCCCCTGGCCCAAATAGATCTTCTATGAAGTTACATGAGAACCAGTCATGTACCCGAACAGGTATCATTTACGGCAGGCTCAAGGTGGGATGTCTGTTAACCCCCCACACACTTTCCTCCTGCCATCGCTCTGGTAAGTCAGTCTTCATGTCATCTTTCCACAACACTTTTTACCAGAAAGTTTGCGGTTGCCTGCCTCACCAGTGCTTGGTGCTATTCGTTTTTGTGTACGAAACAGTTGATTTTGGCTATGTCCCAGATTTTCGTTTATATTCGCATGCCGGGCATGTCTTCATATGCCGGGTAGACACATCCGTCAACTTTTACAGTAACACCAGTTCCTCGCTTTTGTCTAAAAAGAAATAAATGCCTCGAATTAATATATTAAAACATGAAATGGCATCAAAAGGTAAACAACCCTAATCTTGCCTGAGTTATCTTAATGCTGTTCTCGACATAGGCTAATTATCTTGATGCTTGCAACAACATAGATGCATACGTTTGATCTGAATCCTCAAAATCAAAATGAAGCCCTTGATCTTGGCTGGTGTTTAATTGGCTGTTTAATTGTGTGCGGTATCACGTCTCTTTGGCTGTCTTCATCAGCTATATATCTCTTTAACTGACATTCAGAAAATCCTCTCTGGAATCAAGTGATGTAGAGTGATATTGTCACATTGTAATTCATCAGCTGGACATCAAATCTGCATCAAAAGCCTACTTTGGATTTATTGCAGAGCTCAGTCATTGACAGTATTTGTTTTAGGTTTATCAATTGTCCACTACAAGAAAGATTTTAGAAACACCCACACACACACACACACACACACACACACACACTCATAATGCATTATGTAAAACCTTCACAAGGTCTGGTTGCTTAATGTTCGCAGTACAGTACATGGCATACATAGTAAATACACTCAGTACTTATTATATTTTCTTTTCAACACTTCTCTCTCTCCTTTCTTCACTTAGATGTTTCATGCTCTGCCTTACTCTCCCTTTCTACCCACCTCTCTGTCACCCCGTCTTTCTCACACTCACCCTCTTCCTCTTCACACTCAGATCTTCACTCTGAAGCCTCCCATCTCAGAGTCTCAGTCACCCCTCATGCATGGGCCTCTGTAGCTTTTCTCTGACCCACCAGGGACTTGCCTTGTTATTTCGGTCTAATTAATATACAGCTGGTGTCCATGCAGCTTTTGTTGCGCCACCATAGCATTGATCCGTGTTAACACCTAAACAGTGCAATTAGCAGATGAATAGACAAGTGGGAAATGGGGTGGGGGGGGTAGGGTGGCGGGGGGGGGTATCGTTCTGGTCATTCTTTGTTGGACGTTGAAAAAAAACAACAACTTTGAAACAACAACAGGCTTTTCTCTCTTATTGGTTCTCGTCACGCATTCATTCAGGCATCGACTGAGTAGTCTTAATGCAAATGGCCTGAAGTAATTGCTGCCAGGTAAACAAGCCACTGAAGGTGAAGACAAAAGATAAGTGTGTGTGTGTGTGCGCATTTATGTTCGTGCATGTTTACTAGGCTGCGGGAAAGCACATTGCATTATGTTAACGTGTTGACTGGTCAAGCCTGAGTGCATTTTTATTTGTCTTACTGTATAGATATATTAAAGCTAATAAATTAATTTAATGAATTGTGATACAGTGGGGAGAAAAAGTATTTGATACACTGCCGATTTAGCAGGTTTTCCCACTTACAAAGCATGTAAAAATCTGTAATTTTTATCATAGGTACTCCTCAACTGTGAGTGACGGAATCTAAAACAAAAATCCAGGAAATCACATTGTATGATTTTTAAGTAATGAATTTGCATTTTATTGCATGACATAAGTATTTGAAACATCAGAAAAGCAGAACTTAATATTTGGTACAGAAACCTTTGTTTGCAATTACAGAGATCATACGTTTCCTGTAGTTCTTGACCAGGTTTGCACACACTGCAGCAGGGATTTTGGCCCACTCCTCCATACAGACCTTCACCAGATCCTTCAGGTTTCGGGGCTGTCGCTGGGCAATACTGACTTTCAGCTCCCTCCAAAGATTTTCTATTGGGTTCAGGTCTGGAGACTAGCTAGACCACTCCAGGACCTTGAGATGCTTCTTACGGAGCCACTCCTTCGTTGCCCTGGCTGTGCGTTTCTGGTTGTTGTCATGCTGGAAGACCCAGCCACGACCCATCTTCAATGCTCTTACTGAGGGAAGGAGGTTGTTGGCCAAGATCTCACGATATATGGCCCCATCCATCCTCCCCTCAATACGGTGCAGTCGTCCAGTCCCCTTTGCAGAAAAGCATCCCCAAAGAATGATGTTTCCACCTCCATGCTTCACGGTTGGGATGGTGTTCTTGGGGTTGTACTCATCCTTCTTCTTCCTCCAAACACGGTGAGTGGAGTTTGGACCAAAAAGCTACATTTTTGTCTCATCAGACCACATGACCTTCTCCCATTCCTCCTCTGGATCATCCAAATGGTCATTGGCAAATTTCAGACAGGCCTGGACATGCGCTGGCTTGAGCAGGGGGACCTTGCGTGCACTGCAGGATTTGAATCCATGACGGAGTAGTGTGTTACTAATGTTTTTTTTTGAGACTGTGGTCCCAGCTCTCTTCAGGTCATTGACCAGGTCCTGCCGTGTAGTTCTGGGCTGATCCCTCACCTTCCTCGTGATCATTGATGCCCCACGAGGTGAGATCTTGCATGGAGCCCCAGACTGAGGGAGATTGACCGTCATCTTGAACTTCTTCCATTTTCTAATAATTGCGCCAACAGTTGTTGCCTTCTCCCCAAGCTGCTTGCCTATTGTTCAACAGCCCATCCCAGCCTTGTGCAGGTCTACAATTTTATCCCTGATGTCCTTACACAGCTCTCTGGTCTTGGCCATTGTGGAGAGGTTGGAGTCTGTATGATTGAGTGTGCGGACAGGTGTCTTCTTTACAGGTAATGAGTTCAAACCGGTGCAGTTAATACAGGTAATGAGTGGAGAACAGGAGGGCTTCTTAAAGAAAAACTAACAGGTCTGTGAGAGCCGGAATTCTTACTGGTTGGTAGCTGATCAAATACTTAAATCATGTAATAAAATGCAAATTAATTATTTAAAAATCATACAATGTGATTTTCTGTATTTTTTTTTAGATTCCATCTCTCACAGTTGAAGTGTACTCATGATACAAATTACAGACTTCTACATGCTTTGTAAGTAGGAAAACCTGCAAAATCGGCAGTGTTCTCCCCACTGTACTTGTATCCTATAGTGACATATAAAATCAAAATGAAGTTCAGTCAGTCAATTACATTTATTTCATAAAGCCCGTTTGTGCAGTTGTTTACCAAGTGATCCAGCTGATACAGACATCCAGCCAGAAACTCCAGAGAGAAGCAAGAATACATGATGCACAGTGGCTATGAAAGGCTCCCTAGTAGGGTCAGAAGCTAAGAAGAAACCCTGAGAGGAGCCAGACTCTGAGAGGTGGCCAGTCCCCTTCTGGCTGTGCCACATGAAGATTATTAAAGTACTTGACCTTTTTGAGCCACATCATTGTTTTTTGCGTTATCAAATAAACAGCAGGTCACTGAATGCATGTGGGCCGTGTCCTGCACCACTAGGTGGACAAAGACAGGGACTGTGGGCTGTTAAAATCTTTTACAACCAATACATGTGTATACTAAAAATATTTCTAGCTCCCTGTTTTATTACTTCATGATTCATGTCTATTGATTGTTAGAAAGCGTGTCCTTTTATATAGTTTTTAATAAACACATTTCATATGTTTAATACACCACAGCATAACATACTCTACTTGCTTTGGTTCCCATGGGTGATGCAGAGCTGCCATTTTGTACCAGAGTGGCTCTCCAAGCATGAGTGGTTTCCCAAGTGTTTATGAGATTCACCTGGGGGATCAGGTTCTCAATCATGTGGGAGTCCGTCCGTCCGTCCGCCCCCCCCCCCAAGCGACAGTCTTTACACACTGTCTATATGGGCTATAAATAGGAGGGCTAGACAGGTTTAGTAATGCATGTTCCCTTTTCTCCTAAGTCGTTTGTGTGTGTGTGTGTGTGCCAGTTAGTCTACAGGATGCTCCTATGGACCTATTCCACTGAACATGTCTGTCCATCTGTAGGACTACTGTATCTGTAGCAGCGGTCCGCTAGTTCAGGCTTGATGGATGTGGAGCTAGCAAGGGGGGTAATTGTGGCAGACACCCAAGGAGAGGTCTTATACCGGGGATGGCCTCTGACCTCTGGGTGGCCTGATTCCTCTACAGGATGATAGAGCCATATAATAGGAACTTGTCTGTGTACGCGGGTGCTGTTGTGAGTGAGTTGAAGACGGGGGGAAAAAGCGAGGACACATGGTAGAAGTCCTTTGTGTTCACATAGTTTTTTTGGTTTTATTGGTTAGTTCTGTTTTATTGGTGAGAACTGTAACATTTAAACAGAGCTGATTTGCCAGGTTGTTCCTTTCACTTATAGAAATGCTTCTCTCCCTGAACAAACACGAAACACTGGCTTGAGTCTAAGATACTTTCAATAGGATGAGATGGATTAGGTTTAGGGTTAGGATTTATTTTTATTACAATTGTAAAAATGCAGCACATACAGGCAGAACATAATTTTTTGTCTTCCCATTGATTCAAACTCACAACCTTTGGTGTCACTTGGCAATCAGTTTAAATGTACTACAGGTCACTATTTCCCTTAGCGGCTAATTTTCAAATCATACAACAAAATGTTACCTGAAAAAACCCACCTCGAAACAAGCGACATATGCACAAGGATATAGAGTGATATTGCTTATCCTTAATTTGTGAAATCTCTTATCCTCCATGCATTTCTGTTACTTCATGCATTAGACAGTGCGCACTAAAACCATCACATACAATGTACAAGTCACCAGTAATTACACAGTATTGTTGTAGCTGTTCCACAGACAGTCTCCTCTTTGCGTTCTAAATGCTTGATTAAATACAACATATTTCAATGTCTCCTCACAGATGAACAATGCTGATTAAACATAGTTACATCTTTTTAAATTTTTGTGCTACGTTTTAAAGAGTGATTTTTCGGCGTTTTGTTATTAATCGCTGAGTTTTTCTGTTGTGTGTTGGTGTTAACAAAAGGTAATCACACTGTAATCATGTTTGCCTATACGACAAAGGACAGGAAATGAGAGGATAATATTAACAGTGAGCAGCAGAGTTCTGTCCCACTGTATTAGCTGGAAATATGGCAATTTGCTTGTTGCCTTGGCCTGTTTTCTGAAATTCTTTGGTTCTTATTAACTTGGACAAATCAAATGACTTGTTTTTCTTTGATTACATACCATTGAAATCGTCAGGAAGGAAATTAAAATTACTGCAATTATTTGAAGTACCACGAGTCCCCAAACTATAACACACAGTAGCTGCTTTGAAAATCGACCACGGCAGTAATGAGTAAGAGAGGGATCTTTGGCTGTGGACAACGCCACTACAACCAATGACGTTCTGACTGTATTTCTTTTTACGTTGGTTTGGAAGTGGGGCGAGGCAGGCGGGAAGTCGTGTTTTTGAGGCAAATATAATAAAAAAAATGTTTTACTGCTGGTTCAAGCAAATGTAAAATAAAATAAAAGAATGAGAGAGCGAAAGGCCTGAGGAAGATATGAGGTAAGCTGCTTGACTTAGTGTCACATCTCAAATAAACACAAACACACACACTCGCACACACACGCACGCACGCGCGCACACCCACACCCACACCCACACACAAACTCTTACTGTGATAATCCATTGGCACTGAGCCTGGCGCCAGGAGACAGAGAGGTGTGAAGGTGTTTGTGTTTGCTGGTCCTGATCCAACCCTGGTCTCTCTACCACACACAGAGTTGCGGGTGTGGAGCACAGGAGGCGTGTTGCTACTGTGCGAAACCATCTCCCGAGAACCTGCACAGCCAGGCAGGAACAGAACAGTCACACTGGGACGGATTTGGGGGATTTGGGCTTTATGATGCTGACACAGACACACACACACACCGCTCATACACCAGCGCTTAGGCACGCACGCCCAAGTACGGACGCACAAAAAAAAAAAAAAAAAAGCACAAGCCACAGCAAATACAGGTACAAAGTTGTGCGCACATACACACACACACACACAATACACTGGCATGGACGTATTCCAAAGCAAAATAAGAAAGCATAACACCGCCAATGGGAGGGAGGGGGGGGGGAAAGTGACTCTGTCCTCTTCTTTAAACTGCTTTATCTCAGAAAACCACATTTGCTTTATTAATGTAACTCTGCAACAGGAGGAGTCCGCAAGCCAGGACTGCCACAGACTGGCGATGCAGCTTTCTCTACAGACAACAAGAGAAGGGAGGTCTCCCTGTTGAATAAAAGGAAGAAATGAAGGGTAAAATAAATAAATGAGCTTATATGACTGATTGTTTTTTGGAAAACAAAGGACCAAAAATACATATAGTGCAGTTTTTTGTCTTTTTTTTTTTTTCGGGGGGGTGGGGCTGGCTTCAAAACTGGGGTGGCAGAAAAAGAATAAAAGCAATGGTGTTTCAAAATAAGGGAAGGAGGGGTATGGAATAGGAATCAGTTGGCATTTAAATAACCACAAAGAAGAGATGGAATAAGTAAAATAACAAGTGCCGATATTCTCTTTCTGATTGGATAGTCGTTTAGTGCAGTCAGAGGCTTAATCCCCTTAAAACAACTTGCATGTAATGGGCCGTGAGAGTGGCACTCTGAAGACTGTTTTTTGGGGGTTTTTTCTCAGGAACGCCGCTCTTCCTCACTTCATTAGGCGTGAGGTTGTTGTTGTTCTGGAAGGCAACAGAAACTAGTGTCTAAATTTCAAGTGCTCTGTCCCCTGTGGGTCCGTTCAAACAGAAACCTCCTGAAGCTGATCAGCCAAATGTAGAGGAAGTCACTCAACATGCAAGCAAATAGTACCACAAGGCCTTTTTCACATAGTAAAAAGAAACACTAGATTTTTGTACTGTTTATTCTCACACTGTATTTACTAGAAATCCCTTTTTATTTTCAGAGACTGCATGTGTGCCGGCATTTTCCTCTCACACATCTTTTCAGCTAAACTAATGCACATATAACAGCTTTCATCGAATGCTATCGATAGCGCTGTTCCCCTACAATCTGTTAACGTGACAGAAAATGAACATATCAGTTGGGTACCATGTTCATTGTTTTATCCATTTGGTACAATGTAAATGGTTCATACACATGTCCATCATGGCCTTTTAACCTTATCTGTCACTTCATTTAATGACAAACTATTTGTGGGACAATTCTTTTTTCTCGACATAATTTCATAACTGATTAACTCAATCGTGAATTATGACGGAGTTTGAGTGACAGTTAGTGTTGGAGGTCTGAAGCTTGGACGTCACATCACATTTTTATTTTTAATGTAAAAAAATGGTGGATGTAAATGCAGCCTAATCAGCCTAACGATGTTGAATCCTCAGTATGCCAACAGTAATCAGCACTAAACATCATAATAACATGGTAAATTATGATGTTTAATCAGTTGATCAGGAACATCTTTGATGAGATGTTCAAGCCTATAACAAAGGTCCAGAGATTCCCTGGTTACTAAGTCTTAGACAAATCCAAATATCAGTAAAAAAGACTCTAATCACTGTCTAAAATCAATGTTGTTCTCTCTTCATTTTAGGTTGTGGCTGTTGTTGTTGTTCCGCTAATTTCATTCTGCCAGTGTTGCCGTGCCCAAGAGGATGCCGTTTGATGTCTGAATTGGTATCTTGACACCGCCACGATGGCAGTGGGGAAAAGGAAATTAGATTTGTAGGCACTTGTAACACCAGAAAGGCTCGGGACGGGACTGATTGCTGAGTCGAGCTTGCTCCACCTAGCTAGCCGACACTACTTGGTGTTTTCAATATAGATTGCCTTGTTTCTTTTAACACCAACTGGGAATTGCCAGGACAACAAACAAACACTCCACAGCTCTTCTGACCCAGGGACACTAATATACATGGGGCCGAGGGTGATGTGTCTTCTCAAAGAGCCGACTGCCTTGGAAAGACAGTAAGGCATATGGTTCCTGATATGTATAGAGACAAAAATACAACTTTGAAAGCAACATAAAACACTTTATTCCACTGTAATCATGTGTGTGTTGATGTAACCTGGCAGGCAGAGACATTTACTATTTATATTCTGCTTGTGAGGACTTTGAGGTTTATGTGTATATATTGTCTGCTGTAAAATCCTGAAACAAATGATGTCAAAACTATTTAGGAGCATTGTTATCTATCTTGTTACAGTTTGGTAGGAGTATAATCTATAAACTACCTGTCAAAACATGCCAAAATATTAGGATTTGGTTTATTGTTTGATAAGCATTAAATTATGAAATAAATTAAATCAGTGAGCCATGCATTTATTTATTTTTATTAATTTTTATACACATAAGGCCAAATAATATATTATGGTTGAAACTTAATCCAAATGTATTGCATCAAGAGGGTCATTACTGTAACGTACTGTAGCAAGTCACCCAAATTGAGAGAGAGCTGTACTGTATCTAACTGTAGCACAGTGAATATTCTTCTCTTAATGGAATCTTTGTAAGTAAGACTCAACTTTGCTAAATCTGGCATTTAATGACTGTTTTCCTAATTATCCCCAATTCTGCACAACACAATTAAAAATAACTTCAAAGAAAAGAGTTAAAGCTGAAAATACTAAGGAGAGTAGAATCCGATGAAAATACTCAGTATTTCTAAAGTAGACTGTAGCATTCCTTCCTAAAAATGCGCACAAATGTAAATAAATACACAAACACACACGATTACTCTAACCCACACACAAACACACACCCAAACACATACACACACCACCCACTACTTCCTTATTCTCTATTGCACCACAGTTTACTAAAACTTCAGAATAATCCCTTGAGAATAATTATTGCTTTTTGATGAATTCCCAACCCCTTATATAATAGTCTGTAGTAACATACATTTACTTGTCAGGATGACCACCCACACATATAGAGAGTTCTATTAAAACTATGGCAACATGAGCACAAACAACAGTCACAAACAAAAGATGTATTGTGCAAATATTAAATGCAACTTTTACATGTATAATACAAAACAAAACCTGCAAAATATGACCATATAGTGTTTTTTTAAGAATTCAAATTGATGCCAAAGGGCAAATGCAATTCAACTGGGAAGATATTCACAAATTAAGAGACCACTGCCCCTTTTTCTTTCCTTTCCAGAAAAGTTGAAAAGGAAAGTTTTGAGTGACGAACAAAAGCGTGGAATTTACAGTGGTCTCTTAATTTTAACCATTCTGTTCCGTGCTCAAAACCTTAATTTTCGACTTTTTTAGAAAGGAAAGAAAAAGGTCTCTTAATTTTTTCCAGAGCTGTACATTTGTCAAAATAATATATGGACAAAAATATGAATATTTACATGGATTGTCCTATTTATTTAATATTTATAATAGTATAAAATCCATTAGATTTAAATAAAAATGCCAGTTTGAGTAATTGTTTCAAGAAAACTCCAATGGTAAGAAATACAATAATATATGATAAGGAAACATAGTCAGTAGTTACAGACTTCTACATGCTTTGTAAGTGGGAAAACCTGCAAAATCGTCAGTATATCAAATAATTGTTCTCCCCACTGTATATTGAAAATATGGGGGAACTCCCAAATGCAATGCGACTTCTAAATGTAGTCGCCCTCATCTAAAATGACAGTTCACAAAAGTCACAAATATGTTCACTTTCCCAAAAACTTGTTTGATCTCTGTTGTGTTTGCAAATAACTAATATATTTATGAAATGTGCTGTGGTGACAAGAAAAATAACCGGAGTTGCATGTATTTGCCTGTCATCATTTGTATTCGTTAATGATGACTTATTTGTTTTCTGGTTCAACACGTGTTTGTGAAGTTATTTCGGCAATATTTACCGTTTTATGATTGAAATAATTTTTAAGGCATGTTTTAAAGTAATGCATTGTTTCACTTCAAACACAAAAGAACACAGACCCAATCAATAACTTGAACCCACACAAAAAACACCACCCCTGACCCCCGCTCCTCTCCATCTCAACTGGCCCCTACACCTCCCATCCACCCACACACACGTGCACAAAACACACACAAAACAGATATCTTAGAGAATCTTGAAAAAAATTACAAAATAAATTGTGCTATCTAGCTCATTATGATGCCTCTCCTCTAAAATAGATCTGAAAGTTGAAGCTTGAGAAATTATATACAAGCAAATTTTCCTTCTGCCGCAGCTGTCCTGGCTGCTGCCTGATTGCTTTTTGAGCGCTGCTTAATTGCCAATTAGGCCAGGACCAGGACAGCAATCGCAATAGGTAAGAGTGTGTGTGTGTGTGTGTGTATTTTTGTCTGAGTATGAGAAAGAGTTGATTTTCATGTTTACTCCACGCACACACAGACATACACACAAGGTGGGAAAGAGAATGAGAAGTGAACAGATGCTCAAACAAGCCCACTCACTTTCCCTATTACATTTTCAGCACTAAGTTGAAAAGAATGCAATTCTTGCCTAAAGCGGCTCAGATCTGGGCAATTTATTATTCCAACTCTGTGACAAATGACTTCGGGCTCAGAATTGCTCTCTTACAAAATGTAATGGAATTGAAATATTACAGAGTGACAAACAGGCCGATTCACTATGTGAAGATCCATCTGCCAAAATGAGAGTTTTTAAACAAACATCTGTCAACACAGCAAAGCTCTGTGAGACAAACATGAACGTTTTTCAACAGTACAAAACAGAACTACTTGTCCATTGAACACGAGCTTTAGGATGGTAGCATTGTAATGACATATTGATGGGTCACTCACATGTACTGGACAGCAAGGAGAAACTAGAGCTGGAAGTACAGTAGGTTTTTCACATGTACACATTCACAAAAAAATAACATAAATACAATATTTAATGTATTCATGTATTTGTGTGTTCATATGTATATATTATTATATGTATATATTATAAATATTTTTTATATACACTCACTTAAAGGATTATTAGGAACACCATACTAATATAGTGTTTGACCCCCTTTCGCCTTCAGAACTGCTTTAATTCTACGTGGCATTGATTCAACAGGGTGCTGAAAACATTCTTTAGAAATGTTGGCCCATATTGATAGGATAGCATCTTGCAGTTGATGGAGATTTGTGGGATGCACATCCAGGGCACCAATCTCCCGTTCCACCACATCCCAAAGATGCTCTATTGGGTTGAGATCTGGTGACTGTGGGGGCCATTTCAGTACAGTGAACTCATTGTCATGTTCAAGAAACCAATTTGAAATGATTCGAGCTTTGTGACATGGTGCATTATCCTGCTGGAAGTAGCCATCTGAGGATGGGTACATGGTGGTCATAAAGGGATGGACACGTTCAGAAATAATGCTCAGGTAGGCAGTGGCATTTAAACGATGCCCAATTGGCACTAAGGGGCCTACATTGTTCCAAGAAAACATCCCCCACACCATTACACCACCACCACCAGCCTGCACAGTGGTAACAAGGCATGATGGATCCAAATTCTGACTCTACCATCTGAATGTCTCAACAGAAATGGAGTCTCATCAAACCAGGCAACATTCTTCCAGTCTTCAACTGTCCAATTTTGGTGAGCTCGTGCAAATTGTAGCCTCTTTTTCCTATTTATAGTGGAGATGAGTGGTACCCGGTGGGGTCTTCTGCTGTTGTAGTCCATCCGCCTCAAGGTTGTGCGTGTTGTGGCTTCACAAATGCTTTGCTGCATACCTCGGTTGTAACGAGTGGTTATTTCAGTCAATGTTGCTCTTCTATCAGCTTGAATCAGTCGGCCCATTCTCCACTGACCTCTAGCATCAACAAGGCATTTTCGCCCACAGGACAGCCGCATACTGGATGTTTTTCCCTTATCACAACATTCTTTGTAAATCCTAGAAATGGTTGTGCGTGAAAATCCCAGTAACTGAGCAGATTGTGAAATACTCAGACCGGCCCATCTGGCACCAACAACCATGCCACGCACAGAATTGCTTAAATCACAGTTACAGCCTGAATGGATTTTACCACTGCTGTACTGTAAGTGAATGACACATATTTCCCTTATAAACCAGTAACCACAAAGAAATGTTAATGTTTGCTGCCCAGTTCCAAGTACATTTGCTCATTTAAATGCATTATTAAATAATGTTGTTGTTGCCAATAGTATTTGTGCCTTTTCTTTATAAGTGCTGTGATAGGCTCCCATTTCACGAGTTCGACTTTCACCCCTGGGAGTATGCATTCATGTACCCTGTTGGTGAGAGTAAATGTGTTGGCTGGATATGGTCTCTAGTAAATTGCAGCATTTCTCTCAAATTGTATCTCCTAGCACATCCAATGAAAATCACATCATGTCATAACCAGGACATGCATTGTGTCTGAGAGGTGATGGGCGTTGTGGCTTTTCTCACAACAACGTTTCAGTCAGAGTACATTATTTCAATTTACTTCCGTTCAGTGAAAATTTAAGCACAAAGTAATTGTTAAGAGTTCTACTGATATTTGCTCCAGTTCAACAAAAAAGTATGATGATTATACGAGTGGATGGATTCCATGTTAATTCTCAGTTTCAAGCATTTCCCTATAGATTTTCATTAACACTTTACTATGTAATACATAAAGATGGGTCACACACTCACCAGTTTATGCTTATGCTGGACTGAACTAAGCAGGTAATCCTTGATAGTTGATTAAGCTGGGCTCATACACTCCTTTTAAAAAGTGTTTCCTGAATGTGGCTTGAGGAGTTCTCACTGTTTTAAAAGGAAGTTTCACTACCAGATGAAAGCTGATGATCTAAACCTCCCTACTTCTCAAGCTGTTTTCGAAACATGACTTGCATTCTAATGAAGGGATCATATCTCAACTGATGCTTAGATGAACATCAAAGGTCAGGCCGGGCAGGCTGCGGATGGACCAACATGCTGGGAAGACAGAAAAAGACCATGGATAAAAGCGTTTTCTCTCGAATTAGCCTTAACACAAAATCACAATGTGACACTTTTACTCCAGACCCTCTATTGCAAAACCCTCTGAGATACATTCCATTTCATGGAGAAACTCTTGCTGTAATACTTAGATTGGACAGATCCTTGGACAGATTATTTGGGTCCTAATATATATATAATCTCGATGGAGTCTACTTACCAAGTTGGGTTTTGAATGTTTCCCTCGCAATCAACAAAGTTGTTAAAAATCTACATAGTGCCACTCCAATCACAAATAGATCAAATCTCAAGACGGAAGTTCTATTACGTCATATACTGTACATCTACGCATATGTTTGTAAACAACTTTGGAAGGACGTGAACGTGGAAGTGGACTTTCCAAAGAAATAGCATCAGAGTTCTTTTTCAAGTAAGCAAGAGTTTGTTTTTTATTTTCACACACGGTCAGGTGAGTAATTGATGAGTGATCAATGAATGATGTTGACGTGCTCAGTATGACGGAAGACATTCAAAGACAACCGTTGGAATCCTCCAGAGTTTTCCGCCATGCCCTGCGCGGTTTGATTTTCTGACTGCACAATCTGTCCACCGCTCGTCTTTTGCCTGAATGTGTGCCCCCCACCATGCTAAGGAGTGTTGTTCTTCTGTCTGCTCCAAAGCTCTGTGATGCCTGTTCATCATGTTGTACATTGCACTTTCTATGAGATTTGTGGGATAAGCCAATGTAAAGTCTAATTCGCATATCCCATTGCTTGTCTTTCCGTTTTCTCCGCTTCCACATTAGACTCCATGAGAACTCATTGGGTAAGAATGACGCCATGTCATCCCATCTAATCAGGATCTCTTTAATACTTGACTTGTTCAGATAACTGATGAATGAGCGGTTGTCTTTGTAAAAGGAAGATGAAGGAGGAGTTGAGAAGAGGCAAAAGGAGGAATTAGGTCGGCGGACAGACCGATCCTGCTTGCTCTGCCGCACAAAGTAACACCCACCTCATCATCATCATCATCATCATCTTCTTCCGCTTCATCCGGGGCCGGGTCGCGGGGGCAGCAGTCTAAGCAGGGATGCCCAGACTTCCCTCTCCCCAGACACTTCCTCCAGCTCTTCCGTGGGGACACCGAGGCGTTCCCAGGCCAGCCGGGAGACATAGTCCCTCCAGCGTGTCCTAGGTCTTCCCCGGGGTCTCCTCCCGGTGGGACGGGACCGTAACACCCACCTGGTCAACATAATGCCAACTCACACCCGTTATGGCTCAAACGATCACGAGTCCTTGCCAGCTCACACGGATGGGCGCAATCAGATAGCCCAGCCAAAAGCTCACTTGACCGCAGGCCACAGTAGAAGACAGAGAGGGTGTGTCTTTAGAGACTGTGCACGTGTGATACGCCATAACTCGTGTCCTTTTTCAGCCTGGGTCACGTCTCGTCTGCCTTGCGCGAGTCCATAAAATGTCCGCACTCCCTCTACCCTAACCCTTCCATCCATTCGAGGTCCCTCTCACATTCATCGGCCTCTCCTTCCACCTTCCTCTGGGACAGTTCCAATGATAAGGGCGTGTACCTTGGGTGCTCACTTCATCCCTCCCCCATTTCTCAATTTCTTTCTCCCCATCTTCTTCTCTCTTTTTTCCCACTCTTGCCTTTCTATACCAAACTCCACCCCATACTCTGCCAGACTCTCTATCACACACTCTTTTTCTCTCATTTATATCTATATCTGTTTATGTAACGAGATATTCCTGTTGGTCCACATGGGCCCCCTGCCTGACTGACCCCTGAAGGTGTTGTGGGACCTGGCCCTGCCTCCTCTGCAATACATCAGCCACACAGAACTCCCAGTTACCCTGCTTTATGGCACATACAATTCACCCATGACTGCCCACGCAGGCACACATCCATTTGCATTCATATTTGAATCACACCATCTCCTGAAAATGTACATGTGCGCACACACACACATGCGCATATGCACACACACAGTACAGTAAATGAGTTCAGTCCTTGGTCTTAATGCGTAAACCTTCCAGAATGTCACTGAGGTTCTAATGGTCAGTTCACTATGACAGTGTCTTTTTTGGGGTTTTTTCAACAGGAAAAATCTTCAATGTCACTGAATTACCAATCACTCCTCGGTTTGCTGTCAACTGATGGGATTACTTGGCACAGATGGCAAAAGAAGTACACACACACACACACACACACACACAGAGAGATACAGAGATACACACACATATTTGAATGTTAATTCCTAGTGGGCAATGAAGTCTAGTTTGTTCCACGTACCCCTATAAAGTGTCAACCTAACACAGAAAACAACTAACAACAAAGTGGAGCTTTAAAATGTAGGCTGTGTTCATCATGAAAGCCTGACCCAATACTGTTCATAATGTACACCTGGAAAGGTGCACTAACTAATGGTTAGGTTTTCTGATGTTTGTGGGTGTGCGTGGGCAGGACTTTTACGAACAGCGAGAATGTGAATTACCCACTTACTCCCTTGCTAGACATCTCCATCACTATCCAGTGTCAGTTATTTGCTCTCTATTTTGTGACGATGACACACACAGAGCACACACACACCAGAAACACACACACACCAGACACACAGACACACACACACACATGCCTCTTTTCTCACTGTGAGTAATCAGCTCTGTCTACAGATCTGATTACACTGTCGCCTGGCCTTTATTCAGCCATGACCAGCCAACCACAGTAAGTTAAACATTGGTTTGAACTTTTTATTCTTGCATTTTCCATACTCACCAATCAGGGCCTTGCATTGTCACGTTCACCAATCAAGACCTTGCATTGTCATGTCTGAGTAATCAATGCATCAATCAGAGCCTTGGATTGTCACTCCTCATTAATCAGAGCAGAGGCTTCAGGTAAAAAAACAGATTCCTTTAATTCTGTCTGGGCCAGTTAGTAGATTGGGCTGGTTCAAGTTGGTTTCCACTCTTGACTGGTCTGACCTGAGTTAGACTGGTCCATGCAGTACTGGTTTGAGCTATTTTTTTTATAATTTTCCTTTGAGATTTTTGTTGCTGTTAGTAAGTAAGCCCTGGCCGAGAAGCAGCATGCATAATGAACACAACATAAAACAACATCACATGTGCATAGGGGACATTAAACAAGCTGGTTTAAAGACATTCTGCGTATAGCAACCGCTAGATCTGTGATTTAAAATCAACAGCTGGAATAAAATAATAAAATAAAAATGATTTAGTTTGAGGTTCCTCTTCAGTCTTCCGGGATGCTGCATTGCTGATGTAGACTAGACTTGTATAAATTGGTTCCAGGCTCTAGCTGGGCTGAGCAGTTATGTGGAGGGCAATGCCAGGGCTGATTGTCTGGCTCTGCTACACAGTGCAGACTATGGAACTATGGAAGTATAAGTGGGAACATTTATTATTTAAGACATAATTATGCAGCGGGTTGCTGTGTTAGCCAGTCAATCAGAGCTTAGCTTTTCATTAGGCACCTTGTCACTGCTGGAGACTGGAGGCATGTCACACACACATGCATGGATGCACACACACATACACACACTCCTTCCACAATCCACTCCGGTAGGCGATGGTAGTGCACTCATTCTTGTTGTGCACTCTCTGTCGCTCTCCTACTGAAGACCATGCATACTCTGAAGCCTCTCGCAGCAGAGGACAGTGCCCTCTCTTTCTCAAGTCTGTATGTGTGTGTACATATACACACACATACAGAAATACAGTGGATATAAAAAGTATACACGCCCCTGTTAAAATGCCAGGTTTTTGTGATGTAAAAGAATGAGACAAAGATAAATCATGTCAGAACTTTTTCCACTTTTAATGTGACACACACATGCATGGATGCACACATCTGTGTGGTGATCTCAAGAGGGCTGTGCACAGTAGATGTTCTCGCAATCTAACATATTTGGAGCGCTTTTGTGGCCAAATATTGCCATGTCAAGATGTGCCATGCTAATAGACTCCTACCCAAAATGACTGAGTGCTGTAATAAAATCAAAAGGTGCTTCAACAAAGTATTAGTTTAAGGGTGTGCACACTTACGCAACCAGGTTATTGTGAGTTTTTTATTTTCTATTTTTCCCCCTCAAAGATTTAAGTTTGTTTTTCAATCGAATTGTTTACGTTATAGGTCACATTAAAAATGGAAAAAGTTCTGACATGATTTATCTTTGTCTCATTCTTTTACATCACAAAAACCTGGCATTTTAACAGGGGTGTGTAGACTTTTTATATCCACTGTAATACACCCTCATTACTGAAATGAGAAGTTCCAAGGCGAATTCAGTAGCAAGGATATTCTGACTTTCTCTCCCCCACTCTTCTCTTGTCTTCCTCCCCGTGAAATGTCTCCCTCTGAGAATCCATTTAAATGTCAAATGAGACTGATTGGATTTTACTGGAAATAAATTAAAGGAAGAGAAAAGGGTGAAGCAGAGTGGAGGGGTAAAAGGAGAGGAGAGTGGGATTAGGGAGGTGTCGTGATTGAATGATAGAGGGGGCAGATAGAAACGTACAGTACTCTTTACATAGAGAATTGCCCTGGTACACTGGACTCAATAAACTTCTCTTTTAGTCATTTTGTATTTATTTATTGGTTATCTCTGCACCAACAGGATAAATATTTATTATTATTTACATCTGCCACATAAATCTGTTCAAGAAGACACACACACAGACAAGCACACACAAACTTTTACATGACTTGCAAATCATCCCATCCCTAAAGTATATCTCTAGCTTTCTCTTGAATCTCACCAGTCATTTTTCTCCATCTTTTCTCCCTCTCTCTCCCTTCTTCTCCCTCCCTCATTTTGACAGTGGTGTAAGCCTTATTACAGGATGTGAAACTCCCTGACTGCGGCTATTTCTGAACATGCTGAATAACCCACTGTGAGCAATGTGAGATTGAGTCTCAGTAATGAAATTTAGTACATGGTGTTGTTGGGAGGTCAAATGAGGTGTACAAATTGTTGTCCGGAGAAAACCTTGCTAATAAAAATCGAAATAATGTCAACTCATATGCATATATTGTTGTTGACTTTGCTCACTTGACTACAAATTCACTTAGGGTTTTGGACATTTTAATTCACTTCAAAATCAGACATTTTAGAAGGGGGGGGGGGGGGTTGATGTCTATTGGTGACTTTTTCAAGGAGTCCTCAAAATCAGCACATAACATTAGGGTTGGTTAACAAAATGCCCTGTAAAACCTATTTTTATTTGTGGAAAAAGAATGAATTTGAGAAAACAAACACAGACCTTTTTTTTTTTTTTAAACAGTTCTTCACAGCAATATTGCTCTTTTCTCATAAAGTAAAGTACGATGTCATATTCCTGAGGAGGGAAAGCTGGTCAAGAAGTGGTCTAGAGCAGGATGAGCCAAATAGAGGTTTAACAGAGTCCTTTCTTGTAATTACCGGTACACAGCCGTACCACTCACACACAGAGAAGTGTATTTTTTTTACATACTCTTTAAAAACTGAATTTAAAAATATTTCCTTCATACTGTAAGCAGATATACCTAAGTGATAGGCAATGGGCGTATCACTTAGTGATAGAACAATGGGCGGACATCTTAAGATGGACCTAGCACCCTATTAAGCTGGTCAGGAGCAAGAGGATCAGGACACCAAGCTGAGAGAGTAGTAGATCTAATTGTATAACTAAATCTAATTCCCTAACTCCTAGCCAAGTCATAATAAATCCAATCCATTAAGCTGGATAAGCGGATAACAGAATAAGTGAATGAACTTTATAACCACATCAGGACTCCTCTACACATTACTGTTCTCCCACCAGCTGATTTAATGTTCACATTTAATGAAGCTCTCTGATCGTAGCTAACACTGTTACTTCACCCTATTAGGGGCTTTATTCAGAACCATGCAAGGGTCTGTTCATGTCATCTTCCAGATGGGTTGTTAAATGGGCGTCTTTTCTCTCTGTGGTCAGCAAAGGACCTATGGCAATTTATGCAGCAGTATGGGTTTTAACCCAAATCTACAGGCGTTCTGGCCCATAGACCAAGGCCACCTTATCATTCCCAGCTTCTAAGTCATTCGTCCCCTGTCCAACCCCTTTAACTCTTCCCCAGACTGTTGCTATATTATGCTATGTGCATATGTGTATTCAATTTACCTGGTCAAATAATGATTCCATAAAACATTTCAATATAACAGGGAGGCCGCGTTTACGGATTCTGTCAATCAACTTGGAATTGATTGATTTCTCTCTCTCTCGCCTGCAATCTGACACTCAGTGCTAACTGCCTACACGGCTCCACTGTTGCGTACATAAAAGACAGTTTAAACAAAAGTAGGTATTTGTCAGTTGTAACAGTAATCACCAGCTAACGTAAGTGTAACATACAATGGCATTTCAGAGTTAGCCTAAATCAAGCTATTTAGTATGCAACATAACAAACATGCAAGAAAGGCAGTCAAAATGAATATGATGTACATACTGTACACTGGCTATTGTTTGGTAGAGTGGCTGTGTTTTGCTTTTTTGCAGTATAAAACAAGTCTTTAGTTTTGCCCAATGCAATGCGTAGTAATACTTTTGCTACTGAAATTCTGCGGTGGTGGTGGGCAGGGCTTCAGTATAAACCCTGAAAGGATTTTGTGTCTTCTCTGTTTGTCCCTTTTAGAGACACATTTATGGTGTGAAGGCAACCTTGTCTGCATCAGTGTTGATTCGAGGCTCCCAAGAAAAGAATTGCAGGCAGATGCTGGAACACTCTGGAGGCAGCCAGCGGGGCTAGTCTCTTACTAGCCCCGCTATGGTTCCCATAAGGACCTTGTCCGGGTGGGTATATAAAGGCACCACAGGAGCAGCACTGGGCTGTGGAAGAAGGAAAACCAGGAAGAGAGAAAGCAAAAGACAGCACCGAAGTCACGAGAACGATGTGCTGTCATCACAGCTCCTCCGCCTCAGCAACGTTTGAGGTGAAGAGGCCGAAAAAAACGTCAGGAAATGACCAGCTTTTGACCTCCTCTAAAAGCTCCACTTTCTTTCCTGCAGTTCATTTAGTCTTTATGTTAATTAAATACAATCCACCAAACCAAAACAATTATCCTCTGTTCGTTCCCTGTGTCTTTCCCCATTCTAATATGAACTGTCACTGTATATATCTCACTGTCTAACTGTGTAAAGATGGTAAAGCATTTTCTGAGGTGGAATAGATTTACTCTAGTACAGCTTTAAAGAGCAAAATATATAATGCTGGCATATAGTGCCGCCACTGTCCTTTATTTCATGAGAAACAATGAATTCAACCTTGGAAAGAAGAGAGGGCTAAATGGGCTGACACTCTCTCCCTCTCTCTGTGGATATGGGGACAGAAAGAGGGAGGGGGAAAGGGACTTGGGGCACCAGAAGTGAAGAATGAGTAGATAGGGGTTATAGAAGGAGCGATAAAGGCGGATAGGAAACTTGGGAGAAAATAAGGAACAAATATTGGTTTGTAAACATTTGAAGGAGTTGCATATGGTTTATAGAGTGGTTATAGAGGGGTTTATAGAGGTTTAGATGGGTTAAATAGGGCTTTATATAGGTTTACAGGGGTTACATCAGGTGTATCAACGTTTAGAGGGGTTACAGAAGGGTTTATATAGGTTTGGCAGGGTTACATTGTGAGGTTATCACGCCATTCCGGTTCCAACTCCTCCCCGTCACGCTCCTCACCTACCACCGTAACGCTCCCACTCCCCGATACGCATGAACGCATCCAGCAATCCAGATCCCAATCACCAGAATACTAAACACCTGTGTCCAGTTTCCTTCCCAATTTAACCTGTGCTCTGCCTCCACTCCAGTGTGAGGTATTGTTCGTAGTGGACCTGCCAAGCCTTTGTATAGCTACGCTGTATTTGCCTTTTTGACTCCCAGCCTGTTGTTCTCTTCCTTCCCGTTCCCGTCCTATCTCCTTATCTAGAAACCTGTGTCCTGACCTGTCTACCTGCCCCTTGGATTCTCCTCCTGCCTAACCCTGCCTGTATTGTTGCCCTCGCGGACTGATCACCTGGAATTCCGACCTACCTGCCTGCCCCTGGATTCTCTTATCGTCTATCCCTGCCTGTACTGTTGCCTTCGCGGACTGATCACCCGGTTTCCTGACCTGCCTGCCTGCTTCTGGTTTTCTCCTCTCTGTCAATCCCTGCCGGTGCCCTTGCCTTCGAGGACTAATCTCCTGGTTACTGAAACTACCTGCCCGTCTTTACTGTTTTTCCTCCTGCCTACTCCATTGTACAACAATAAATCGACAGTTGCACTTCTGCAATTGGAACCACACCACTCCGGTCTCTGTGTTCATTACATACATAGTATATAGAGTGGTTATAGAGGGGTTTTATAGAGGTTTTAATGTGTTAAAGAGGGTTTGGAGGGGTTATATAAAGTTTATAGTGTGGTTATAGAGGTTTAGAGTGATTATAGAGGGGTTTATTGAAGTTTGGAAGAGTTACCTAGGGTTTTTAGAGTGGTTATAGAGGGGTTTATTGTGGTTTGGAGGGCTTACCTAGGATTTATAGAGTGGTTATAGATGAATGAAAATTACTTTAGATGTAGATGAAGTCAGAGTTTGCTACAATATCCCTTGGAAAATGTGTGTGTATTGGTGTGCGGTTGTGTGTGGGTATGCGTGTGCGCACATTCACATTTGAGAGTGTGTGTATGTCTCTGCGATTGTACATGAGCCTGCACCATGTCTGCATTCCCGTGTCTAAATCTCAGGGTTGGTTTAGTGCCTCGCTACATTTAGAGACTGAGACCCAAGAATCACCCTGCCTGTATGAAGTGTTATCAGCCGCCTCTACACAAGAGCCTCTCAATTTACAATTTACTAACACTAAGGAAATCATATTGACTCCGGTGTCCTCTGTATGTACACTCACTAGAAACTACTGCTGACCAAAACACACACACACACACACACACCACATACCACGCCACAAACATACACACACGTCACACCCAAACACACACTACACAGATGGACACTGACTAAACTCCATTGTGACTACACACACATGCACTGACTATACACTTCCTGTTGTCATGTGACATGTGACCTCTAACTTCCCGTCTGTCCACACTAGTTGCTGCTCAACTCCGTCGTTAATTAAAGACTTGACTTTGGTCGACATTGGGATGCGGTTCTATACAAATAGTAATGAAATAATTATGTTTAACAGTGAGGTATTTATTACCTAAACGCATCTTGTATGGCTGTAAAGCAGCAACAACAACAAAACTAGTGATTTGAGAATAACACAATATTGATGAGCAGATGGTTTGTCAAGGAGTGTGAGAAAGGAAACCGGGGCAGGCCGCGGGTTAACCAGGGGGCCTCTCCGTTCACATTGTCTGCGGCTTTGGAGAAGGAAGCATGCAGGTTAAAGTCAGATTATGATCAAAGTCCATCGTTTACTGAACAGCTTATTTGATTGGAGGGTCAAATGTGGATGAAGGAATTCAAAGGCCAACTGTATCACTTTTAGTCCATCAACTGTCATATGCGCAATTAAAGCAAAGGGCCGCGGTGGAAAATGTACACTACCTCATGAGTTATCCCCTTGGCTTTAGTTTACCCTGTCTGTCTACCACAATTCAACAGTGTGAGTGGAAAACCACAGAGTCACATCAAGAAACGTGTACGGCATGCATGCGTTTCACGGAGGCTGCATACTGTTGGTCTGATCAAAGAAAATCCTCCACTAGACCCCTCCCCCCAACACAAGCCATAGATGATGAATTACTGGGTGTTTAAAGGTTATTAATGTTGTCCATCGTTATTGAATCAATGGGATAGGGGGCCTTCGCTACCCAACATGCATTGTGTCTCTGTCAGCCTGCGCCTGCAGGTGTGTTTGGATGAGGCTAATGATTAGTGTGTTTAGATAGAAAGTGAAGGCAGCTTCATTAGCTGAGCTATTTAACTATGAGCTATTTAACTAAAAGGGAGTGAGGGAAGGAGGGAGATATGGATAGGGAGACGGAAAGATGGATAGTTAGAAAGATGGCGAGCGAGTCAGCAAACATCAGTGCAATAGAAGTTCTCCTGATTCTCACTCATTAGTAGCTTCTTAATTAGATCAACAGCATTGACCCAGCATTGATGATGTCAGGGGGGAAATCAGTTGGAAGATGCAAATTGCCCTTTAACCTTTAATTTTGTTCTCCCACACGGGCACACACACACACACGCATAAAACAGCATCATCATGGGCCCCGGTGCATGAGGTTTCACTGGGTCCCCAAGACTAAAGGTCCAATACACTCAGTTAATGGGGCCAATGGCTTACAATGCAGACACACTAACAATATAGTATGTGCTTGAAATGCTGAGCGATGTGCCGAATTACGTTTTCATATAAATATCAGCATGCAGGGCCCTGTAATTATCTGGTTGGGCCATCATGCAGGGTCAAGTCTGCATTAATCAACACACACACACACACAGAAAGATTACAAACTGGCAAAAATGATAATACTTTGTCATTGAATAGTACAAGTAAATGTGCGATGAAGGCAAATGAAGATAAAACGCAGGCATAGCAGCATTGAGGTTCCCGAGGTAGAAATGTACATGTAGCAACTGAAAAACGTCCTCATCAGACTTATGTCTAACATTTAGTATAACACATAGTTATGTTTTGTAATAGCGGACTCAAAAACAGTATACAGTTTCAGTTAAGGCTTACTATAACGTAACTACGTTCTTAAGCCAGCAAATGGGTTTGACTATCCTGACCCAAAACTCCTGCACAGATGCATACTTCGAAAATCCACCAGAAACAGTCGCAATATAACCGTAGACTGTTTTATTTCAGGCTTACTATAAAGTAGTTATTAATGGTTTTAGCAAGCTGAGTTTTCGTCTATACGGAATAATTCATAATGCGTACGTCGCTTCGCCTGCGAGGAGACACGAACGCGGGACCTATAGTTCACTTGCCTGCTTCTCTACGCTATTTAACAAGGGCCGGGCAGTTGGTCGCTTTCATGACATAAAAATATACATTATCCACTTTTTTATATCGTTATTTGAATAACTTTTTTTTTTTCCATAAACAAAGTTCCATTATCATGTTTTAAACCTTTGACATTACATCTACTCCATGCTAAGAAATTTATCAATTCTGGAATTCGTTTCAATTCAGGTTTAGTTGAGAGCATTCACATGTTCACATATTCATGTGGACACCAAACAGCTAACTGTATGACAGTTAAGTAACGTAAGGTTAACCTCTGTAGCAAGAAGGCTAAAATTACATCAGTTACACAAAAGAAAAAGCTAAGTATCCTTTAACAACACAATCACCGGAGCAAATGTGTATGACCTAAACAAACAAATGTAGAGATTTATTTGTGCGCAGCGCAAGTAATTCATTTTCAGCACAAACACTGCCATATCTAGTGATGTCAAACCTAACGTTACTTATCGGAGCTCTCAAAAAGCGTCCAGGTGTATTCTCACTCGGAGTCCGGAACTTTCCCACTTCCCATTTGCTCATGAACGCACCTTCCAAAACATAGAGGTTTGATTTAGTCAAGCACTAAATAAACAGATTGATCGATCGATAACTTGCTAGCTTGCTTACCTGCATTTAGTCCGTTCTTGTGGTTGTTCTCAGTTGCGAACTAAAAACAAACTTACAAACAAACAAACCGACTGCTGACCGCGAGATTTTTACAGTAGCAGTTGCAATAAGCCATGGTAGCCGTAGGGCGTACAATGATTTTCGGGGCATCACGGTCAGAGTGAAGGGCAACGACAGCCATGGCTGTCGAGAGATTCCTACGCTGGTTGGGACGCTGCATAAAATGCAAATAAACACAGAATGCAATGATGTGCCAATCATTTATCCCTATATTTAATTGAAAATAGTACAAAGACCACTGAGAAATGTTATTGTTTTGGAAAAATACATCCCCATTTGGAATTTGATGCCTGCACATATCAAAAATGTAAGCGTTCGGGAACTGAGAAGACCAATTGCTGTAGTTTTAATAGTGGAATGTATTTACATTCTTGCTTGGTATATGATTTCAATTGCTCAACTGTTCATGGATTTCCTTTGTTGTATTTTTCATTTCATAATGTGCCAAATGTCATGTTTGATTTTGCTTATATAATATAACAACATAGTCTAATAAATATAACAAGAATAATATTGCACACAGATGAGAATTGCTAATTAGCTGCTTACCTAGACAAATACATTATTTCAAATGTACACAGAAAATAAAATGTAAAAAAATACTTCTGTAAATAAATTTTTAGAGACATACCAAATCTAACTTTGCCAGAGCATTGTTGTTACTATGGTAACCAACCATGGTAAGTCAGCCATGATGGCTATCGTGTGTACACCCCTGCATGGGTATACACATGGTAGGCAGACTATTCTCGTGGTTCAGTTGTTGTTTACCGCGGCCCGTCTGTACAGTGAGTGCCTTTAGGGCAGCTGTAAATGAAATGTATTGTGACGTCATAATAACATTCTGTAACTCTGAGTACTGAAATCACTTGCAAATGAACTCACGCTGGGGGCCATTAAGAGATATTTGAATCGTACACATGGAAAGGCTAGGGGGGAGAGTGAGAAAACGGGAGGGATGACACTTAGGAGGATCAACCTACACCCGTTTCCTTGCAGACAGAACCACTAGCCATTTGAATTAACAGAGTGACAGAGGTGAGTGCTGCAGCCGGAAATAAACATTACGTTCCGGTCCCAAATAACTACAAATAAATCATAATTGAATTTGGAAAATTCTCTATTTCCATTTCAGTAATTGATTTGTCGCAGTGCTCAGCACAACCCTACAGGAAACTAACAAGAAAGAGGTGGGGTTCTAAAATAGGTTAAGAATGGCGGGGTTGCCTACTGGGTTTTGGCCAAGTGAGTCAGGTTGTGTTTAAAAGGGGAATTTCACAATACCTCACCAACACCTTTTACAAGTCACTAAAGTAAGCAATGATGCATCTCAATGAACATCTCAACACAATCTACAATCTGCAAATTCCTCTGATTCCTCATCAGTTCATTATACCACAAGATCTAGCATTCATAGCATACAGTAACAACAATCGGTGAATACAATAGTACAAATATTTAGTAGATCAAAGTAAATTTTTACTACTTGTAGGGTGATCTGATTTACATGGAGGCTTCGTGAAATAAAACAAAACATGACTACATTAGTTTTTCAGATCCCAATCGCCTTTCTATACATATTCTGCCATTAGAGTGAGTTGTTTAGTACGAAAATCCAATTCTCGTGCTCCTTCTGGACAATTGTGTGTGAAACAAAATGTTTTGAAAACATGCTGACATCCTGGGGACTGTACTCAACAACACGTCGACATCCTGGGGACTGTACTCAACAACACATCGACATCCTGGGGACTGTACTCAACAACACATCGACATCCTGGGGACTGTACTCAACAACACATCGACATCCTGGGGACTGTACTCAACAACACATTGACATCCTGGGGACTGTACTCAACAACACGTCGACATCCTGGGGACTGTACTCAACAACACATTGACATCCTGGGGACTGTACTCAACAACACATCGACATCCTGGGGACTGTACTCAGCAACACATTGACATCCTGGGGACTGTACTCAACAACACGTCGACATCCTGGGGACTGTACTCAACAACACATTGACATCCTGGGGACTGTACTCAACAACACGTCGACATCCTGGGGACTGTACTCAACAACACGTCGACATCCTGGGGACTGTACTCAACAACACATTGACATCCTGGGGACTGTACTCAACAACACATTGACATCCTGGGGACTGTACTCAACAACACATTGACATCCTGGGGACTGTACTCAACAACACATCGACATCCTGGGGACTGTACTCAACAACACGTCGACATCCTGGGGACTGTACTCAACAACACATCGACATCCTGGGGACTGTACTCAACAACACATCGACATCCTGGGGACTGTACTCAACAACACATTGACATCCTGGGGACTGTACTCAACAACACATTGACATCCTGGGGAGTGTCTTTAAAACATCTTGACATCCTGCGTAGTGGCTTTAACAACACATTGACGTCCTGAGAAGTGACTCATGTTGGTATCTCATCTCGTTCATACATCTACTATATGTCCTCTGGTCAAAACTACGGCTGCGTCTCAAATGAAGCCGTTTTTACTGCAAAGCGCATTACTGTTACTTAGTGGCAGCATGGTCAAAAGAAGTGAACTATATAGGGAATAGTGATTTATAGGAGACACTGACTGTCCACCCTATCCTTTGATCCCATCTGATACCAGCTATGTCTAGTAAAACTCTGTAAGGATCTAGTCTCTCTCTCCGCACTTTTCCCCTCCCACATTCCTGTCTCTCCAAGATGTGTTTTAGTATGTGTTTTGATTTGTGTGCATCTACGTGTTTATGCATTTCCTTGTTTGTGTGTGTTCATTTTTGCGTGTCTGTGTGTGTACTTGTGTGTGTGTGTGTGTGTGCCTTTGAGCGTATATCAGTGTTTGCCTCAAAATGTCTAGAGATAGCCCTCCCGTTGTCGTGGCGCTCTGAGCGACGTGCGGTATTAAAAGTGTCACCGTGGGGTGACATCGGCATGATAAGGAACGAGCAAGAGCCAGGCTCATTAAACATCAATCGTTGTTGGCTGAGGCCCGTGTCGCTACGGGTAAAACCCCATTGTTGCTGCAGCCCTGCAGATGCCAAGAATCAGAACACCTCGCTGGGAGTTGCTGTGATGAGACAAGGCTCTAGTTACGGGATAAAAAAAAATTGTCACAACCCATGAGGTGTTTCAATCAATCAATCAATCACATTTATTTATAAAGCCCATTTTACATCAGCAGCTGTCACAAAGTGCTTTTACAAAACACCTGGCCTTAAACCCCAAGGAGCAAACAACAGTAGTATTGAAGTTCGGTGGCTAGGAAAAACTCCCTAAGAAGGCTGAAATTTAGGAAGAAACTTAGAGAGGACTCAGAAACTTAGAGAGGGGTGACCAGTCCTCTTCTGGCTGTGCCGGGTAAAGAGTATAAATTGTAATGATTAATAAATGCATGTGGGCTGAGTCCAGAGTCTATTTAAACTTAGTCCAGGTCCAAAGCATGACCACATGAACAAGGACAGGGACAACACGGGGGGGGGGGGGGTGTCAGCACAGTGGCAGCTATAATCGTCAGGTATCGTCTTGATCTGCAACACAACCAGGAGGACTTTGGACAGGGACAGCAATGGGTCTTTCAAGCTAGGTACTCCTCAGGTGTGGGCCAGGACCTCATGTCCTCCTAAGTTTAAAACGGCAGGAGACAGGGAAAATTTTGAAAATGCATACCTTATATCTACAAGGATTTATAGTGGAGAAAGAGAACTGACCCTACTCCCCCAGCACAATAATATAGCAGCGTAAGACCTTGGGGCTGAGACAGATGAGTCCAGTGATACTGTGGCCCTATCTGGGGGAGGCCCTAGACAGGGCCCAACAGGCAGGAAATCAATCCACCCACATTGCCAAGCATCAACCAAAGGGGCACCCACCAACCGCAACCACCCTGAATGAGGGCTGAGTATTGCCAACAGAGTACAGCCCAATTGCACAAGTGCACAACAGAAAGACAACAACAAGCCAGTGACTCCGCCCTCGAATGGTATTGGAGTGAAGTGAACTAAAGAATTAAAATGAACGAAAACAAAGTTCTGGTGAGCGGAAAATAAAAGAAAGTGTTCATATTTTTAGCTTTGAATTGATATTTTATTACCTTTAGAATTATTATATCTTCTCTCGCAGAAGAATACGCACACAGGCACAATCAAACATCAGAAACACACACACACACACACAAGTGCTCTAACGTACGCAGCCCCAAATAAAGTCCTTCCTTGCCATGCCTTTACAATATGTCTGCTGTGTGCTTATCAGTTCTTCTGAGATGTCTAAACAGAAGGAGTGTGACGGGACTGTCAGGCAGCCTCCATGCTATCCGTCTGCAGACCTGGCTTCGTGTCTGGAATCCCAGTCCAAACAGGCGGGATGTGTTTCTCCTGTCCACTTATGGCAATGTGATTGCATGAATATTAGATGGTATTTTTTAAAAACGTAATATTGTGTCGTTGGCTTGCAGGGGCAGAGGGTGAGCACCTTCCTGCGATATTTCACACACCACACACGCACTACTGGGCTCAGTGGACTTCAGAATGACAATAAAATGGTGTGAAGGATTTCAAAAAGCTTGTTGTGTAAAATAAAAAATGCGTGTTTTGCGGTATATTTATTTTTAAAACTCGCCCACTATTTCCCAGTTTGCTTCCATTCAGAATGTCTTGCTTTGATATCTGGGTTTTTAAATGTACATTACTTGATTCATGCTTAGCATTAAAAAAGCATTTCATATATATCCCATTTATTGGTGTTCACTGAGATGGCTATTCCATATTGCACTTTATGATTGAGGTAGTTTGAATAAACAACCTCCACAACTCTGATAGTCATTCATCCAGGTTTCCCAGGTCATTGAATGTTCTGATTCTTGGTTATCCTCCTTTTGGACTCCGATAAGAAGTGCACATTAAATTGCAAGCTAGCATTGAAGTTGATTCAATGTATAAATGCAAGGCAAATAGCCATATTAGGATTGTAAGTTGCTTACAGCAATTTATTGTGATAAATTTAACATGCAATGGTTCTGTGTATTTTTGACATAACAAGGCTGCTATATAATTCCCAGATTTGATTGGCTTGCTTCTACCCCTGTGGTTTCCACACGCACAGCTCTTTCCCGACATGTCGCTGATATAAGCGAGACTATATTCTCAGTCAATTTACTTTGTTAAGAAGGGCAACACAAAAATTTAAATATATTCGAGTGGAAATGACTTCAGAGGTCTCCCTTCCTGATTATACACTGTTGTTCTCTGTCTCTTCTTACCATCTATTTCTCCTGCTGATACATGTGGTGAGCCTTCTCGTTTAGCCTTTCTGTCTCGCTCTCTTTCTCTCTCATTTTCTCTCTCGCTTTCTAACTTTCCTGTTCTCTCTCCATACATCCTTACAGTATCTTTGTTTTTCATCTCCTTTCTTCTCCTTTTCATTTGCTCTTTCTCGCTCCTTCGTCTTGCTTTGTAAATCACACACGTCTGTTCCATCTGTTTCTGTCTCCTTGCTTCAGGGAAAGAAATAAAGCACCCCCCCCCCCCCCCTTGGTCCTGACTGGGCAGCAATGTCATGGCCTGTTAAGTTCGTAGAGAAAATCGAGCAACTCATTCATAATCTGATTTTAACTTGATTAGGTGGAGGGATTTAGACAATAAGAGGGAGGATCACAATAACACAGGCTCTTAACTCTTTCAGAAATATCACTTTAAAATGAAAAAAATATTCTAATTCAAAGAATTATGGGTAGCAATTTCTCCCGTCAAAAGTGAGTATTAATATAGTCAAAAGGTTACAAACAATTGACAATCAACAATCCCTTCCACTCCACCCAAATGCTCCTTAAACACTGACCCCTTCTGAGCACCGTAACAATAACAGTGGAGCTCTACGCCAGTCAATCCTGTGTTATGACAAGGAAAAATATCATCTCACTAGGCAAGAATCATAAAATATTTAGTGCTATTGATCTTCCCAAATGCCCATTGTAGCAGAACATGCATAAATTGAAGATGCTATTTGTTGATAAGTGAATTTCTTCCCAGTATGAAAACAATGAGGCAGCAATGAATTACTACATTGTCAAGAACTAGAGCCTAAAGGCAAGCCTCTATCTATCAAGCCTTTATTGATCCAGATGAGTTGTTGATGTGATTGACAAAGGGGAGACAATATAGGAACCAAGGATCTTACAAACAAATTTTCATCAGATCAAACCTCCTTGCATCTGTTCGTGCTTCTTTTATCTGCCGAGAGAGCAGCACAGATACCTCGACTGACTAGAAGACTCAATTTTTCATTGACAACTTCATTTCTCCCAATATTTCTCTTCTTTAAGGATTATCAGATAATCATCAGATTATCAGATTATTAGCTATTAGACACTGGCGGCATCGATTGTGATGTCAGTTGAAAGGTCAGCTATACAAGGTCAGAAACCCAGCAGTGACCCAATAGCCGAGGGGTTCTGGCAAAAGCCAATTGGACTGTGTCTTGTGTCCACCTCATTGGCATGCATAAATGGTGGGGTTGGGTTTTAATGAATGGGGGGGGGGGTCAGAGGTATAATGGAGATATCCACTCTTCTATGTATTCAATCCAGTGTCCTAGGGCCTTGGATGCTGAAGAGAGCTGTGACAGACTTATTGAAAGTGCTTATGTGGGAGAGCTTCATTTCACAATTCAGTGACTCAGCAGTATGTACGTTGGGGCATACATACCCCAAACAGGTGCTGAAAGTCAGGACAGACAGGGCAGAAAGAGGATAGAAAGAAGAGAATAGAGGAAGAATTCCCCCAAGGAAAACCAGGATAAAATACAATGAGTTAGCCTTGGGAAAGCATGTCACCTGGACAGCTCCAATGATTGAAATGGATTCAGGATGGGAATCAGAACAATCAGAACTTATCAGTGAATATCTTGGAGGAATACGTGGAACAATTCATTTGTTCAGAGACAAACAAAGAGCGACTATGACAGAGACATTGAAGGTGACACTCCCATGGACAGCCCAAACCAACAAATGAACAGTGCAAGGGGTTATACAATATCAAACGGTTGATGAGGAACAGCACTGAGGACAAGACGGACCAATGCAAGCCATACTAATTGTCTATAAGTTGACTGGAGTCCACCGGTGGTAAAGGCAATTGTTTGGACATGATCTGAAAAGGCACATACCCACTGTTGACCGTGCATACCAGAGCAAAAACCAAGCCACAACGTCGCAGTGGTTGAAACACAAGAACACGGAACCACAGCAGGAGCTGGGAGTAATGGAAAAAGAAGAAATTGGTGAGATGAACGTACATATCATAGAGTTGTGCTCGTGAGTTTGCATAGCCTGGCAGAAATTGTGACATTTTGGCATTGCTGTTGAAAATATGCAAAAAAACACTTTTATTTAAGCCATTTATTATCAAATAGTTGTTTGGCTCTATTTTAAATCATAATGATAACAGAAATCACCCAAATGGCCCTGATCAAAAGTTTACATACCCTTGAATGTTTGGCCTTGTTAAAAGGTGTTAAAAGACGACCAAAGACTTTGCTGTACCACCTGAAAGAATTCGGGGCCTCATAGACAACTATTACAAAAGACTGCCTGCTGTCATTGATGCTAAAGATGGCAATACACAGTATTAAGAACTTAGGGTATGCAGACCTTTGAACAGGGGTCAGTTCATTGTTTTCTTTGTTGTCATTATTTGTTTTATGATTGTGACATTCTGTTATGACCTACAGTTGAATGTAAATACCATAAAAAAGAAATGTGTTGTGCCTGCTTACTTGTGTTTTCTTTACAAATGGTACATATATTACCAATTCTCCAAATGTATGCAAACTTTTGAGTACAAATGTACATAACAAAGCTGCTACACAAGAACAGACTGACGACAACAACGTCATACCAATCATTAGAGTTGGACAAATATAATAGCTTTAGCAAGTTTTAAGGGGAACAGCATCAGTACAGATTTTGACGCATAATGCACGTCACACAGATAGGTAATTTGCTTGCTCTCCGGTGTTACAGGCCGGGTATATGTAAAAGCACTTTGTGACAACAGCTGATGGAAAGTCTTCATAAAATATAATGTATCGATTGAATTGATATACCCCAGAACTTTGCCCCAAAGAAGTACATTCCTCTGAGAAATACAGAATAAAGTTAACCCAAAGCAAAAGGTTCTGTCATGAATAAAGGCAAGTACAACTTGGAAAAATTATTAATCTGAAACATTTGCTAGATGAAGTGAGACTCATGCGTGTAAGAGCCAGGTTTCCACAAACAGACTGGTCATTCAGGTAAAAACAACCATAGATACTACTATGAAATCAAAAGATTTCAGAACTGCACACAAAGATGAAACACTGTCACAAGATAAAGAGTCTGACCGGATGTTAAAAGCCGGAAAGATAATAATTGTACAAAAATGTCTAACTTGTAAGTACACGTAAGTACAACAATCCACAAAGACCACAGAACAAGGGCAACAGAAATAGTGTGTGTAATCAGGTGAATGGGGATCTGGTGTGCGTGGGGCGTGTTGCTGCCATTGTTCTCATGCCGTCGGTTAGTATACCGGTGAGGGTCGAGGGTCGAGGAGGAAGTGGCTCCGCCGTAGCCCGCGGAGCAGGTGGGACAGCTCATGAAAGCAAATAACGCATTTCTACTTGCTGCCACTTTCTAAAGACCATCCATCCATGATCAAATGGGTCGTTGTTCTTATCCACAAATCCCCCAAATAATTCCAAAGTGGGATTTAGCTTGTGTGGCCCCTGTTCATGTCTTGGTCGTAACTAGTTCTTCTAGTAATGTTAGCTAGACAAGTTTTCAATGAAAGTAGCATTGGTTGTTAGACTGTCTAGGAACAGATTATATTTTCTCTTTGGGGATAGTTGCTGCTTCATTTCCTCACTGTGTTGTTGCTGATTTTCTACCTCACGTCTCACAGAAACAATGTTTTGTCCTTAAATAAACGTTCCTGACCTGCAAAATAATTGTTCAGAACCATGAGCCGACCCACAGAATGAAACGTTTTTGTTCCACCTGCTGAGTGATTTATTTGCAGTTCACCCCTGTGAAACTGCAGGCAACCCCATGCAGGACTGTACGCAGAACAAAGCATACATAGCACTATTTACATGTGTTGTCACAAGAGTGGTACACTTGGTATTGGTCTCAGATTTAACCACAGATGCCTTTCTATTGGCTTTCAGACAACTTATAGCTAGAAGATGAATCTGAGATGTTATCTATTCCGACAAGACCGAAAACCTTTAAGCAAGCAGAACGAGATTTGAAGACATCGTGGACAATGTATTTTGCAGGGATTGTGTTTTGACAATGAAATAACATGTAAATACATTGTGGAAAAAGGAGCAAGGTGGGGAGGAATGTATGAGCGTGCGATGAGAACAATAAAAACCTGTCCACAGGAAATGCTCAGAAAGTAATGTTTCTCTGATTCGAGGAGGCATAGACACTTATTGCCAAAGTTGACATGGAACAAACTCAAGACCATTCACTTACCAACATACAAACATGGAAGTGAGTGAGTGTCACCCCCCACCCCTGCTCACTTCATACTTTGTTAAAGATTAACCACCACACCTGCACCACCTATATATTTTAAATCCACATTGAGATGGAGAGCAATTGACAAAAAGATGAAACTACAGATGGAGACTAATAACCTGTTTTTGGACTTGCTGGAAGAAAGATTATATGATGGACGAGGCCAACCCATGAAACGAACCCATGACAAGGGAAGTCTCGTTCAAGGTGGAGATGTTGCACTCATGCACAAACACAAAATTCCCCACATCACATGGAAGATGTGTGGAAGGGGAGATTAGAAGTATCCCCAGGAGTCTAAAGAGACCATTTCAAATGTCATGCTTTCTCAAATCAGATTGATGGATAAGCATTGAGATGGCCTCGTTTCTAGGATCAGAGTTTGTTGCAACTACAACTTGAGCCGAATTGAGACAAACTAACGCTCCCATAACAGAGCACTTGTAAGAGGTCTGTTTCAGCATCACCAAGCCGGGGATAATTCAACAGAAATTACAACCGAGCGTATTACAAGATTTCACACACACTTATGGGCACCAGACCGCAAGAGCAGCTCAGATGACAGAGCGCAAAGAGAAGTCAGAGAAGCTTAGGAGATGTTTGACACAGTGCCCTTCTGAATTCACCTAACCTTACCTAACCCAGTATCTGGCAATAATATCCTCACATATTGGCAGATTCAATCTCCTGATTATTCAACGCATAACTAGGCTTGTACAAACAATGAGAACACCAACCCCTCCCTCCATGATTGAGTAATCTGATAGTCCTGTGATAAATGAATGGTGCATCACATCCATCACTGCTTGGCTGACATACCGGTTTAACAGTCTTGTTAAAAGGGAAGTTTGACACAACACATATATGCTTGGCACAAACAGTGGGTATTGTTTGTTATGGATATTATAATAGATTTTTGTCAATTCTGCCTAGGACTTATTGGCCATAATACTGTACTACTCTCACACAGTTGCCAAAGTCAAGTTCAATATTCATTTTCAAGTGGGTGAACCATTTCTGTACCTACAGCACTCTATCAATTCATTTTTATAAGGTTCTTACCAGGCAGACTTACATTTTAATTGGCATTTTTATAAAGAGAAATGTGCGTTCAATTCCTCTGCATTCCACTTGTAGCCCTTGATGGTTAGGCACTTTGTTGTGAGACAAAAAATAAGGTCATGACATGCAGGTCAAGGAAAATCCTTTTAAGGTCATCTAGGGTATCCTTTCGTCTGCCTGAAGGGTTCAGACCTGGGGGGGTTCTCCGTTGAGGTTTTTGTGCTTGGTTAAGTGGACATGAATTCCTTTTGAAGGAACATACTATTTGTTTTATATATAGAACATAGTGTACATTCATCTTTTCAGGTTTCATTCAGTGCTCATTTATTCAGGAATCATGGGAAGCCCATTGAGAGATATGGAATCTGACTTGAATCACATTACGAAAGTCTGTTTGGAACCGTTGCTATTCAGTGCATTGATCACTTCATTTTAGAAAATGTCATGCAGATGTTGAACGTAGCCTTTGATCTGTACCATTCTCCTATCCCCCTCTCACCAAGGCAGCAGACATCCACAAATCAACACATAGACTGTGCGAAGACTGGGCCATCAATGATTTATTCTTTATGCTTAATACATATATTAAGATCATAAAATAGGTATCCTTAAGATAATGAAGACAAATTGAATCATGTACTGTAATAACTAGTATGATTGTTAATGTACAATCAAAGCTATTGAGTCATGTAATATGTAGGGCTGGAAATGCTAATGTAACATCACAGAGGATAAGAAGAGAGGTGTAGGCTCTTATAGACTTCATAAGATTAGCCGTGTGGTGCTGAGTTCCATGAAGCAAGACACAGCATGCATTTCTGGTGGGATGATTCTTACACTGTTCTATTTGAACTTTTATTATTGAACCTAATAAAAGAAAGAGAAATCTTCCTTTGTTGCTAATATAATGACAGTTATATCAGTGGCCTAAGGGGGCATTATGGTTCTTTGTGACAAAAAAAAACATTTAAAAAAATAAACTGACACTATTAGTGCTCAGTACATGCTAATGGACAGCCATTCTTTATACGCAAGTTACACTTCACAGCAATGCTCAGCAATCCACAACATTATATTTATAATGAGTCCTTTTCTTACACCCACACAACCCTTCACATTTACACTTTGAAAAGGCAGTATTACAACCATAAAGTTCACCTCAATCATTACAGCAGGAGTACAGAGGTTTTCATGTTATGTATGTGGGCGCGCACATTCACAAACCTGAATGCATGCATGCACACACACCCACATAAATCACTTATACACACACACACACAAACCAAGGGGACTTTTACTACACAGCTTGGAGTTGAGGGGTTAAGGTTTCATTCTATCAGGTATGTATTACAGCATAAGTAAGTTGTTAGGTTTCTTTGTTTTTGTTGCCAATGCTGTTTAGAATGTGGGAAAATGAAAGTGTTTGTTCTCAAACCCCCGCAATCGATGTTCCCTCAAGAAAAAAGAAAGGGAGGGGAGAAGCGTGCAGAGGAAGAAACTCACATAATTGCAACTGAGGCCAAAGTGACCAATCACGATAAAAGGGCTTAGACTTCGGTTACTAGACCTTGAGTTCCCTGAAGGAACAATTTTGAGCACAGAAACACCCAAACAAAGGCAGAAACAAAGTAAAAACACCTGAAAAAATGCCTGAAACTACCTATTTCGCCCATAAAATGTCAAAACACATGCACTTACCATTGTGATTGGGAGGCATGCAATCAAAACTGCAAAACATACTGAAACCTAAAGCATCTCAGATGAGCCAACTCTGCAGTAACTCACTTCCTGATTGCAGCATCCCAATGTAAAAAAACAACAACACACACACACACACACACGTGCACACCTGCTCACACATACACACAGTTCTAAAGAAACTATATTGTCTCCATGACCATAGGAGGAGGAAACCATCAATGCAGGATTGATTTTACACAGATGTGTCCCAGAATCAATGGAACTCGATCGCCCTCAAACTGGGACCTGATAATGAAGCATGGCCCCCCCTGTGAAGTGTTGTTTTAAGTCATCAGATTCCAGTCCACCGCTCCTCAGACCGTTGCCATGTTACTGCACCATGTCACTGCACCACAAGTTATGCCCATTATGCTGATAGTTTCTAACAGATCTGGCATAGCCTTAGTCTGCTCCATTAATGCCTTCATTTATGCTTTCTCATAATGGGGATGCTATAGATTGTTTGTTCAGTTATTTCGAGATATTTGGATGCTCTCCAGTCACTAAGTCAACATTTTCTTTTGTTCAGTCAAGATATTCTGTTGCCATGCTTGCTGTTAATGTTGATCCCTTGTGTTTGCTACACAGTTCGTAGCCTACATCTGTACAGTAGCCAGAAAAACAGCAAAGTAGCTGAATTTGCATTTGTTTTAGCTGTTTCTGAACTGCCGTGTATTAAACGATGCTGTGTTTTACGCCTTGCATAACTGTAATGTTAACACACACTTGGATTGCCAGCTAAGGGGAAATGGTCAGTAGGTGAAGTAGTTGAACACATTTCTATTAAGAAGTCGGTTGGCATTGTTCCATTCCATGTGCATGGGGTGACCAAAGCTATCTAACTAGGTGAAGTTGCCAAACCCTTCTGGGATCAAGGACTAGCGCAAGAAAGTACTACTAATAATAACCGCTGGTAACAGTAACATTACTGTTTCACCAGTGAACAGCTGATCCACTACAAAGCAGGATGAATGAGGTGAAACATATATTTAGCAGTAATAAGACAATTATTGCAGAATCCAATGGTGAGTGAGTAGCATGATTTTTTCAGTGTAACGTCGCAGATAGAAGGAAGACTCAGGCACAGGAAGAACAGAGGACTTTAATAAAAAAAATAAAACAGAACAACATTACAATGACATGGAATCCGAACAATGACTGGCAAGAAACACGAGGGAAGAAGGAATTTAAATGCGGACAGTGATCAGGAACACATGTACAGGTGAAGACAATAACAACAATGAACAGGTGTCTGCGCTCCAAATGAGGTTGAAACATTCTTGGATCACAGCGGTGCAGTAGGCCCCATCAAAACACAAGAGATCACTCAAATCCTGTAGCTAGTCCGCAAGTCCACATTGGCAACAATGGTACTGGGGTGAGGTTATGTTGGAATTGTCTCTTCTATATTTAGATAACTTTATTGGAAGAGAGGTGTTACATATTGAAGTTGAGAGATAGTGTGTGTGTGTGTGTGTGTGTATATATATATATATATATATCTAGCCGACTCCCTTATCCACACACCCCACACACACATGAACACGCACACGAACACACACACATGAATGCACACACGAACACACACTCGTGAACACACGCTCATGCGTTATAAAAAGACTCACACACACAAGACATTTGCAGTAAGAAACAAAGTGCAACTAATCATGGTAAGGTAATGGTCACTATGGCAACATATTCATAATAATGTGATAGGAACGAAGATGGCTTCATCACTATCTTAATGAGTCCAGTACGACCATCTGTGTGTGTGTGTTTGTGTGTCTGTCTTAAAATTGATGAGTTGGATGCTCTTAACAATATTCTTCTTCTTTCTCTCTCTCTAACTCTCAAACACACACACACACACGCATGCATGCACACTCTTATCTAGTACTCCTTGTATATTTGGCCAATGATATATGAGCTAAACCTAATACTTTTCTCTGCAGCCCAATGTCCTGATTACAAACAATTATTCATTGTTACTTACATGAATAAAAGGGTAATGGGGCCTCATGAATTCTCTTAATTTCTCTCCCCTTTAATCACAGGAGACATACCTGTTCCCCAAGTTTCTAGACTGGTGCCAGGTCTGGAATCCAGTGTAGTCTCAGGTACGAACAGTGTTCTAGGACTGGATTGGGTTGAGTAAATCCCCAAGCAGGTCAGACAGGGTTATACCAGATATAATGATAGTTTGCCCATTGCATGAAACATAAACCAGGAATAACCTATGAACTATGATGTTAAATTGTCTTCAACCTTACAAAGACAGAGTTCAAGTCAACAGCATGGTTCACCAGTCAAGGTCATGCTATTTAAAGGTTATGCCATCTAACACCACTAAAAACTATCTGTCTCATCACGTCTAGGTCAACAATGCATTTTTGTTGACTGAACACAGAGTGAACCCAGGCATTTCTATCTACCCAGATAAAAATGATGAGGTGATCTGAGCCTTGCAATGTCTGACAGATGCAAAAATCGAAAGAAAAAGTAGCATATGTCTGTTTTATCCGTGCAATTCATCCTGTAATTTATGTCCAACTGTTTTTGTTTCAGAATATGATTACATGTGTATGTCTGTGTAGGTGTGTGCTATGTGTGTGTGTGTGTGTGTGTGTGTGTGTGTGTGTGTGTGTGTGTGTGTGTGTGTGAGGACGTGTCGCACAAGGACGCGTCGCACAAAAGTGGCAAACCTAGCAGAATGTAAATGAAAAATGGAGTAAGGGAAGAGCCAGTGAAAGAATTTTGTTTTCATTTTAACACATGATTTTTGGAACCCTTAACTATTTCAAACCCAGATCCAAACCCATCGTGCCCCAACACGCACACGCACACAGACACACGCACACATACACACACACACACAGACACACACACACACACACAGATTCCAGGACTCCCCCTCCGACAGAACGGAAGGGTTACCATGACGGGGCTCTGTCGGTTGTCGAGGATGCCTAGTTGATATTCTACTCGCTGCTCCCTTTCCTCAGTCCCTCACCCTTTCTCTCACCCGCTCTGTCGGCCTCCCTCTCCTCTCCCTGGCATGCCTTTGTTAAAAGAATTACATAAGTGGGAGAGGGGGGAGAGCCAGGGACGGAGGGAGCGAGGAGGGCAAAGAGAGGAGGATGAAAGAAGAAATAGAGGGCCAAGAAACTGCAAAAACAACAACTCATGTATATATTACACTGCTTAATCCTTCCTAAATCACTTAGTATGCATCTAAGTAAAGCTGAGATAAAATGATTAGGGGGATGTTTGAGAGGGACCTCTGATACCCACCCTGACGCCGATTAACAGATGAACACTTTGCATTGCAAATGACCCATAGCTAAGGTATGGGGCTGGGAAGACAGGCACTGAAAGAGAGACGAGTGCATAGGACGGACGTGGGGGGGGGGGGGGGGGGGGGGGCTGGGGGAGTGTGAGGAATGAAAAGGCTGGAGGAAAGAAATCTGATGGGGGAGGGGGAACGGAGGGCTGAGGTAGCTATGCGGGATGCTTAAGTAATTTATGACGGCAGATTCATTCTGTGAGAGGTCTTTGATGGACTGTGCATCTGTCGTTCCAAGGACAGGGGAGAGAGGTGCTAATGCAGTATGTGGCCCATTTGATTCGACTGCGTTCCAAGTCAAACACGTGTTCCATTCTGCTTCATTTGACTCTTCACTCCTCCCGCCAACACACCCATACTCACTATCACTCTCTCTCTCTCTCTCTCTCTCTCTCTCACACACACACACACAGACACATGTAGACACACACAAACAAACAAACAAATACAAATACACACACAAACACTGTGTCTGGCTGGACCCATTAAATTGGTGCGATCATGAGCAGTGGAGTGTCTCTTACACAATCAATCAGCCATCAGCCAGATAGCCCAGCATAACATAAGCAGCCAACCAGATAGACTGCACAATCAACTGTGGGATAAATCAAGCCTACGGGTTGAATCAAACCAAAAACTCAACTTTTGTGCATCAGCACATCCCATTCACTAAAAAGATGAGTGTTATGCTGTGAACAATTCCAGTAAAGTTTTTCAATGTTAAATCAGTTGGAAGAAAACCGAATAATACAAAGAAAACTATTTTGAAAGTATCCTTGACTTTGTCATCTCTCGAATCTATAAAAAACATATTAAAGTTGGTACAAATTTGGCAGAAATATTCGGTAAGCAAACCCACTGCCGAGGAATGGTCTAGTGAACCTAGTCGCTCCAAGCTCTGGATGAATACAGAGACATTCTCTGCCAGGTCTCCTTCAGGCAATACACCTCTAGTATATCAATCGATTTTGACTTCAGCAGTAGCACAAAGTGCTTGCACATGTGCAAATACAGAGCCGACTCTGGCATCAACGCCTACTGTCTCCACAATGTCTGCAGTTGTGCACAATGTCCTTGCCATGCTTTTTTCTAAGCCTTGATACAAAGAATCTCCAACAACAGATTGATGCCCATAAAACACCAGGCACGTCACTAGGGCTTAGAGATTCTTGAATACACGCAAACTCAACACTGTTCATTCAAAAACATGTTCTGAAAATCTGTCCACAATAAAGGAAGCTGTGAAATTATGAGAGCGGGTTTTGAGCAAATTACAGTTGTAATAACATGTTACACAACACACTTGTTCATATTGTATTCACTTTGAGCTGAATTTCTTATTTCAACAAACATGTGTAAGGGAACCTGTTGCAATTAGATGGTGTTTGTTAGTCATTTAGGCATATAGCTGAATAAATGTATAGTGTTTCATTCTGAAGGCAGTCATTTTTGATTTTATTGAACCATTTTTTTTTTATTATTCTTCAGCTCACAGCAAATATACTTTGTGGAGTGAACAAACATCTACACCTAAGTGTAACGACTCGTCTTGGTGTAGTGTTGGAGGGAACCAGGCGCAGGCAGATATCACATTTGTTGGTTTATTAAAACAACAAACAACAAACCGAACACGAACGGAAAACAATAACTACTCTACTGAATGAAAATAAAAGTGCGCAACAATGCGTCTTAACAACTAACATACAAACAGTAGCACAAACAACACTCACCAGCATACAGACAGCAACAGCAACAATGATCCACAATGTGGGGAGCAGAGGGGAAACATATATACACATACAAACGAGCTAGATTGGGACCTGGTGTGGAAGATGGGAAACATGTGACAGTCCAGGATGTGTTCGTGAGAATATGGGAACTTGTGGAAATATGGCACGGTGGCGCTGCTGCTCACCGCACCATGACAGTACCCCCCCCCAAAGGCCCGGCCACCGGACGGGCCAAGACGAACCCCAGCCCAAGGGAGGGGGGGCGGGGCAGCACAGTACCCCCATCGGCACAAACCCGCCGAGGGGGCGGAACAGCCGAGACTAACCAGGGTGGCGGAGCCGTCGGGACAGGCCGGGGAGGCAGAACCGGCCGAAGATCAGGAGCCGGCGGAGGGTCAGGAGCCGGGAGAGCCGACGGAGGGTCGGTGGCCGGCGAAGGGTCGGTAGCCGGGAGAGCCGACGGAGGGTCGGTGGCCGGCGGAGGGTCGGTAGCCGGGAGAGCCGACGGAGGGTCGGTGGCCGGCGGAGGGTCGGTAGCCGGGAGAGCCGAAGGAGGGTCGGTAGCCGGGAGAGCCGAAGGAGGGTCGGTAGCCGGGAGAGCCGAAGGAGGGTCGGTAGCCGGGAGAGCCGAAGGAGGGTCGGTAGCCGGGAGAGCCGAAGGAGGGTCGGTAGCCGGGAGAGCCGAAGGAGGGTCGGTAGCCGGAAGAGCCGAAGGAGGGTCGGTAGCCGGAAGAGCCGACGGTGGGTCGGTAGCCGGAAGAGCCGACGGTGGGTCGGTAGCCGGCGGAGGGTCAGAGGCCGGGAGAGCCGACGGAGGGTCGGTAGCCGGGAGAGCCGAAGGAGGGTCGGTAGCCGGGAGAGCCGAAGGAGGGTCGGTAGCCGGGAGAGCCGAAGGAGGGTCGGTAGCCGGGAGAGCCGAAGGAGGGTCGGTAGCCGGGAGAGCCGAAGGAGGGTCGGTAGCCGGGAGAGCCGAAGGAGGCGCCGGGGCGGCCGGGACAGGAAGGGGCGCCGGGGCGGCCTGGACAGGAAGGGGCGCCGGGGCAGCCGGGACAGGAGCGGCGGAAGGCCGCGGAGCAGGAAGCGGTGTGCGCCTAATTGCCAGCCTACAGCCAGGCCAGCCTGCACGGGGTCGAGGAGGCACCGGACATAGAGGGGGCGCCGTCGGGACTTCCCTCGGGCACCCTCTCAGCCCCCCCTAAAATTTTCCTGGGGGGACCTCGGACCGGGCGTTGGGCACCTCGCCCTCTTCTTCCTCCGGCCTCGCCTACGTCCTGTCCTACCTGCCTCCTGCATGTCCTGCAGGAGACCCTTCACCAGCTCCCCTTGTTCTTTGGTGAGGGGCTTGACCACTCCATACTGGTCCATGCCCCACAGCGGCACCCCGAACCCATCTTGGGGCAACCCCCAGCACTGCTCCCCAAGGGGATCCTCCTCCACTCTCTCATAGACCGCTTCGTCGTCATCCGAGGAGAGGGAGTCAGACCCCCAATCGCCCCTCCAGGTATATACCCTCTCTGGAGGGACTGCCTGCTGGTTCCAGGTTTGGTGGATCATTCTGTAACAACTCGTCTTGGTGTAGTGTTGGAGGGAACCAGGCGCAGGCAGATATCACGTTCGTTGGTTTATTAAAACAACAAACAACAAACCGAACACGAACGGAAAACAATAACTACTCTACTGAATGAAAATAAAAGTCCGCAACAATGCGTCTTAACAACTAACATACAAACAGTAGCACAAACAACACTCACCAGCATACAGACAGCAACAGCAACAATGATCCACAATGTGGGGAGCAGAGGGGAAACATATATACACATACAAACGAGCTAGATTGGGACCTGGTGTGGAAGATGGGAAACATGTGACAGTCCAGGATGTGTTCGTGAGAATATGGGAACTTGTGGAAATATGGCACGGTGGCGCTGCTGCTCACCGCACCATGACACTAAGTTCAAATTCTTGACCATCTAAAATTCACCCAACTGACAGAATAACACTGAACTGACTGTTAAGCAATTGGATAGGTTCACTTTTTCAGAGTGCCTGTTTCATTGTGGACCTTATTTTGTACATTGAGTTAAAAAAGCAATAATCATATATACTTAAAAAAAGCTACATGCAAAGTGTACTATAATATTAGAAAATGTCCATACAATAAAATTCAGTATTAGTAGAATGAAATTGTTTCATAACATTCACTTGCCAGAAAGGTTGTGGGTATATACAAAAGCTCATCCTAAAATGCAGAATTTCTTTAGAATGTTGGAAGATACAAAACGTTTCCCGGCTCCCTCTTTCAGCGGCTTTCAAATGGTCGTCATTTTTTCTGAATCTACACCGTTCATAAAATATCTGTTGAATAGAATAGAGAATTATCATGACTTTTCAATCACTTGAAAAAAAAAAAATATCCCCAAATGCATTTTTTAAAGGCTTTGTAAGCAAGTTGACTAAAAGCCGTGCTTTCAGGAACATGAAATTCCCTCGCTCCTGTCCTGGTTGCTAAAATTCAACCGTTCACTCAAGACAGAAAACAAGCAAGTGAGTAGTGTTGAGAGTCATTGTGCCATCTAAAAAAAAAAAATATCCCAAAATATATATTTTTTTACAGTTTTTGTAAGTGGGTCGACCAAAAGAGACATAATGTTGTTGATTTAATTCATCTTCAATTTCCGCAAAATGGGAGCAAACCAAATAGTGGTGGCACACCCATTAGAGTGTTTGAGCCAGTGCCTCACTTTTTATTGTAAATTTATCTAACAACATAATGTGTCTAAAAACAGAATGTCTGAAAAAGAACTAGTCAAAAAGTGCAACCATAGACAGGTAGACAAATAAGCTGGCTCATGTTTAACATTGGCCATTGGCCTCTGAAACTATATTTAGAAATAAAACAGTAATGTATCACCTTGTTGTCAGTGCTAGCCAATGAAAGATGACATGACATCCTGTGTAGCTAACTAGCTAGGCAACCTTGGCAACAATATTGGATGAGGTCTTGTTAGAATAATTTTAATAACCTTCATGTTTTTGCTTCCGGTTACATGTGGAATGTCTCTCTCATTTCTGTGAATCAGAATCCCTAGTTTTCTAATTATTGTCATTCTGGCTATTGATGTTTTTATCATTTCTGTCAACCTGATTGATTAAATCTTTCATATCATTATGTCGTGGGATAATCCAGTACCTGACACTTGCTGGTATTATTCATTTTTGCCCTGCATGTAAACATAGTGACGTTTTAGTATATGTTTTACTTATTTGAGCAATAATTGATTGTTTGAATGCATTTTTTAATTAATGTTTGTTGATACAAAAACTGTCACTATTTGGCACCTCCCCTACTACACAGCCAATCAGAAGCCAACACTGCCTTGGAATGCCACAGAAAAGGAATTCAACATAAGACAGTTACTGATTTTAACCTAACCAATATAACATCATCAAAACACCACTAAATAGTTAGATTATGCTCTTTGCTCTAATGGAAGAAGAAACAAATAAGAAACATGTTGTATTTTTATACTGTAGATCACAGGAAGAATCTAACCCTGAACATCAGTAGACTTGGCTCTGTGCTGACAATAGGTGCGTTGTACTCTCATCATAAGTGCCGGGAATACGACTCCATCACAGGCCACCCTATTCACGCAAACCACCAGACCGGTCATTTTGCAGGCTAACCCTATTTGTTGAAGTAACGGGTAACAAACTAGTTATACATTTGGCCACTATGTTAGTCTGGGAGGAAAGTTATCCACATTCAGTGGCGGCTCGTGTTTTATCCCTAGGGCTTCAGTGCTATTCTCTCGCAATTAGACCGGATTTCAAATAACCTCACCAGGACACTAGGGCTATAACTAGGCTATTGTCATTCGATGTAACCACCCCGTATTCACAGTGACAGTAACCTTTATCGAGTGGAATAAAGTGATTTACCACGAGGATCAGCACCTATGAGAATTTCAATGCAGTAAATACAGAAACATGAATACACAGTGACTGTAGCCATCAATGATGTACTATTCTACCACTATTATGCAGACAGGATGTTGCATCACAAACAGGCATAGCCCAAATCAATGTATTTACCAAAGAAACAAGAACAAACTCACAACAATAATGTTCCTTCAAATGCTGTAAGCCAAGTGTACTTTCGTAGTTGATTGATTGAAAGTGCCACACAAATTCTTTCCCTGACTGGGTCATGGCTGCTAGCTGGTGGGGTTGGTCAACCCTTCATCATAATTTCCAGCTTTTCTTGAAAGGTCCTTCTCAAAGATGGTCGTCTGTTAAAAGACAACAGGGCTAATAAAATATTTAAAAATCTAAACAGAAAATCTAAACATCACGAAAGGTTAAATAAACCTCAGATGTTGCTACATGCAAGTACTACATGCAAGTACTACATGCGTACTAGTTTTACTTCAGTTAGCTAACTGGCCCTCTTTGTCATTTTTTTGACAAATAATACACCCGACATGGAAAACCCGAAATCCGATTGGGTAAAGAATATGACAATCAACAACATCGCAGATAGGATTCACTCGAAATTCTGCCTCAGGGTACATTTTTGCCCGGAGACAGCACATGTGGAAAATCGGATTGGATAAAAGCTCTGATATACAGTATATGAGCTGCACTGGAAGCAGTACAACTGAGGGAGTTACATTAATAGAGTGAGAAAGAGAGAGAGTCGGACCCGATGCGTGGATTCTCCGTCAGCTCGTTCCTGCTTGCTATATCCTCGCTGCCGCTGGTCAAGCTGACTATTCACGGCAGCCCAAAACGACCCTCAGGCCACCGGGAAAAGTCCCAGTGCTCCCGATGGCCAATCCGCCACTGCTCATCACTGTTTCTCATTCATATATTCATGTTTAGTATGGCTTGTACAGGGTAACTAATTCCATTATGAGCATCTCAGCCCTGCGGTTATCCTGCTGTTTAGAGTCATGCCTGCCTGTCTATCTGTCAACCTGAGTTTGTTTGCAAAGACACACAGAGAGCAATTTAAACTCTGATCACTACTACTACAGTGTGTACCACAGCAATGAATCTCAAACATTGTTTTCACAGTTCTTCAAAGGATGTGTGTGTGTGTGTGTGTGTGTGCCTGTGCGCTACATCATCTCTGGATAATCTACTCAGTCTCAATGAGTGCCCTGTTCTTGCACTTATCTCGCTTCATGCATAAACACATTTACACATGAGCCAGATCTCTGCAAAAAAAGGTAAATATCACACATGTTAAATTGCTGACTTGTGACTTGAAAAGCAGCCACTAGGGGCAGTGGTGAGCAATTATAACAACCATTATCATCTAATAGATTGGTTTGCTAGTGGTTTGCAGTGGTTTAGAACATTGCAGATGGTGATGGTCGCCTTCACCAAAAACATCCCAACCATGACCCATGATCTGTGCAGAAATTAACAAAACTGGCTTACGGCATTCCCAAACCTCAGAAAATGGCTTACCTTAACCATTTGGAAAGTATCAAAACCTAACACTAACCATCCCCATACCAGGACCAAAACATATTTCCTGTATTGTTCATTCCTTCACATCGTTTATTGTATAGATGATTGTCTTTTTCACTTCACTAACAGGTCTTGTAAGAAGATATGTATTGATTCCTGGACAAATGTCAAACACTGACATAAGACTGTGAGATTAAATTGCACACAAATGCATACTTTGTACATAATTACATAGATACATACACATATACATGAAAGACAGAAAAACACACAGACACACACCCACACAAAACATGCCAAAAAGCTGTTGATCACACCCATGTGGCGTTGTGTGTCTGGCTTTACTAATTATAAGAAAACACAAAAAAGTGCTCACCCAATGCCCCTATGTAAATATAACAGATGTCAGGATTAAAAAGCACATTGTGGATATTACAGACCTGTTTATCCCACTCATACCATGCCAAAGAAGAGTAACATTAACAAACATTCACCAGTAGAAGTAACTGGTTTCAACAACAATTTCCTTGGGACGAACAAACTCACACGTTTTCACATTTTCCTCAGTGCATTACATATAGGCAACACTGAGTGGGCCTTGGCCAAAGCAATAAGCACTGACCCAAGAGAGCGGTGGTCATTTAGAAAGGAAAAATGTAGACGCCTTGTAGATTTTTCAAGATATCTGCTAACAGAAACATTGCTTAAAGACAGCCAATGCCTCCATCAAACAATGACAGCCACGACTACACACCAAACAACAGACTAATACAAGCCAGATTTCGCTTTGTGAAATAAATCAAAACATGGCTACATTTTTTTTTTTTATCTTGTGCTCCCTTCAATACCTGTTGTTACATACTAGAGTGCGTTGTTAAGTGCGCAAATCCCATTCCCGCGCCCCTTCCGCCCAATTGTGTGTGAAAGAAATCTTACTGACCTAAAAAACCTCTCAAACATGATACAAACCACTGAAGGATCCCTCAGGGTGAAGGGCCTCTTCATTGTTACCTGTGCCCTATGTTTTCTCTTTTTAGTGCCTGTGGAGACGTTTTACTGTGATTCCTGTGTATCGTTCTGAGCAGTGCTCCCATTCAGGTTTAATTCTTGTTTTAAGTATCCTTTTTCATATATTCTTGTATTTTGGTCTTGATTTGGTTGGAATATGTACCCTCTTAATATCCATTCGGTTTGTTTGGTTTGTTTTCTGTTTCCTTTGCCCAGTGTCCACTAATGATGTCACGATTGTCCTAACTGCTGACCCATGAACAAACCTGGGTTTGTGGTGGATCTTTAATGTACATGTTACAACCTCCAGAGGTCGATTGAGTCTCGCCATGAGACAGTTAGTAACTTTATATATTTTTTCTTCACAAAGCACATTGAGTTTTTTACATAAACTCGCTTGCTTGCTGGTAGTAGAGACTTCCATCTGTTTTACTGTGTCCATCTTCTACCCAATCCGTCAATGTAATGTGTTCATGTATTCAATTGCATAGGGTTTGTCGAATACCGTGTTTGGTCACAGGTTCAGGACAAAAGTCTGCCTTCAGAAACCTACTTGCCTGAACAAGTCATTTACACATCTGTGAAAGCATTCCAGCACTTTCGATATGAGATGCTATAATGACATCTCATAGAAGAGTAGATTGTCAACATTAATATGAGGGTATTTTCCTCCATGTGGTACGAACCATTAAGAAATACAGCACGTTTTGTACACAGTCCCCTCATTTGAGGTTATCTAAAGAATTTGGGTGATTAGCTTCACCGCTGTTTCTTATTAGGAAGGTGTGTTTGTTTAAATTTTATGTGTATGCACAAGAGAACTGTTAATGTCTAGTCTGAAAGGACAAATGATTTCATCAGTGGTAATACCTGTTGGAGACCATTTACTAAAGATACCATACCGTAACACACACACACAAACGCACACATCCACACAGACACATGCACAAAAAGTCACGCGCAAGCCTTTCTCGTGGCTTTAACCTTTTAGTGTTGGCGCGACTTATTGGAGCGTGATGTCTATGCGGTGGTTCGTCTCTCAACAATGGCCTTAGCACACACCCCATTTAGTTAAGAGCCAACTGAAGCCCTGACTGAAGGCAAGAGAGGGAGAAAAGGAATGTGAGAGCGAATGAAGGGAAGTTATGTAGAAATGGTGGGTGGTAAAGAGAACAGAAGATACTGTACAAAGAGGTTAGAGAAAGAGTTAATGCACCCCGGAAAAAGGATACACATGGGGTGACAGGGAATGACAGCAAAAGAAGGACAGAGGGAGAGAAAGTTTGTGGAAAGTGAATTAAAGAGTATTTAAGGTAGGTACGAAATGACGGTGAATAAAAGGAGTAATTGAGGCAGAGAACCATAGAGTGGTGAAAGATTGGAATTGTCAGGTTCAGGAAGTTATTTTTCAGTTTGTACATTAGCAATCGCTATATTTAGAAAGTCAAATGACAGTGATGATGGAAAGGTTGGTGGAAATTGTAGATAATCACAGTTGTTCTAACGGCTTTCAAAACAAGGCACACTGTATACAAGTGGCGGTTTGAGAAGTGCATAGCGGTTGTGTGCTGGACTGGAGGGGAAAAACACCACAAAATAACACTGTCGTTCATACTCAGTTCACCCATGGACCCAGGAGTTAAGGTGGAATAGTGGAACCTGGATAAGCACTTTATAATGTTCATCTCAACCCTTAAATAAATAAGACCACCCTTTCTCTCTTAGCCTTTCTTCTCAAGGGTGAGAGCCATTAGTGCTTGTTAAGGTTGGTTTGGTTTCAGTTTTCGGTTTCACTGATGGTTTGGATTAGTGTTTTATACAATAATGCATAACATTTATTCATAGTATAATGAATTAATTTTTAATACTTCATTATGTAATTAACGTCAGTGGTCATCTAACTTTTACCAGCTACAGCTTTTAGCGTGACAACCATGTGAAGTTCTCGAATTTGCTTCCCACATCTGTTTCGCTAGCTAAGCTTATGTTAGTATTAGGTGGCTAGCTAGTGACTATTGGCTATTGGCTACCTAATTCTACTGTACAGCAGAGCAGTCTGATGAAATCACGTTAGATAGTATTTTCTTTCTATAATAGATAAGACATACTTTTGAGTTCAACTGTCAGTTGATCTGGTAAAACTACTTTCTGACTGTGTCCTTGTAGCTCAGATTATAGATCATTGTGCATGCAACGCCAGCATTGCAGATTTGAGTCCCATGATTTTCATAGGGGCCAATGTGAAAATATTTTTTAAAAAAATTCTATACTCAAAGTTGCTCGGGATATGACTGTTTGTTAAATTATTCATGGTTAACTCCGCCTGTGTGCAATGGATTATTGTCATTGTAGTTAAATACCATGATTTTTTGGGATGACTTAGTGTTTGCCTAAAGAAACTACAACTCCTCATGAAATGACAAATCCTCGCTTCGCTGCTCATTTTTAGTATTTATCTTTAGGGAAAGGATGTGTTGATCATGCAAAAAAAAATAAAAATGATTGAAATGGAATCCAACTGACTGAACAAACATCTGTTCAATTAGTTATTTTATAATTGCACTTCTCTCACTTGCCTACATATCTTACCACTATCTCCTACTCATTCCCATTCAATATTACGCCTTAGTTCCCTCTTCCTCTCTCTGCACTCCTTCAAATGAATGTTTCATCAATGGGCTCTCCTTCCTCCTTTATAATTGATGTCTCATTTCAAAGTGGAGATCAATAGGATAGACTAGGTAGTGGAGCCTCACCACAGCTCAACCACACCACAGCAGGCTGGTAATCTATCTCAAAGCTACCGCGGACACATTAGGTATCCAGGCCATATGTGAGCCCTCGCCTTGCTAGGTCCTCTAATCCCATATGGATCAATGTGCACAGGAGTGAGACAACACAACTGGTTCATCACCGGGGTGTCTCCTGGTTGGTCTTGACCGGGAGGTTCCAGTGGGCGTGGCATATTGGCCTTGAAATGCCCCAGGCTAAAGGGGGTGGGGACAACCTGGCTCATGCTCTAGTGACTCCCTCAGGCGGGTCGAGGATCCTCAGGTCCTCTCAGGTGGTTCCCCTCTAATTGCACTGGCACCAGCCACTTTCTGGGTTGAACCAGCAGTGTGGAAAAAAGAACTGAGAGTTGCTACGATGAGACGAGGCAGTAACTACTAATCACGACATTCGCAGACAAAATGTTAGGAAGGTGAGAAAAACCACATAGCAAGTAGGCAGAGAGGGGACATGATAAAAAAAAAATAAGGAAAAGAGAGAACAGAAAGAACAGGAGAAAGCGGCAGTGAGGGCTGTAGACCTGAATGATTCCTTGCCCCATTCTGTACCGAAGTCAGCCTTGATGGATGGCTCCCCGTGTGAGGTCCAGTGAGTAGAGAACCCTCCCTTAAACACGTGGAAAGGATGGAGCTGCGGAGATGAAATACAGAGGAGCAGATGGGATGGAGGGATGGGTGTATGGGCCGGGGCCGGAGAGGAGATAGGTGATCACTATATTTGAAGGGATGTCTGGGGAGATATAAGAGAAATATATGTATTGGAGGGACCAGTGAAGTTGATAGATGGTCTAAGTGTATGTGGATATATGTAACGGGATGGGTCTGGAGAGCAGAGGGGGAGATGGAGCACGTATGTTTGGGGTTGGGCGATAGAGAGGGATAGATGTGTTTGAAAGTGGCTTGAGAGAGACGATAGATGAGCTGAGAGGGCCTGTTCCGTCTCTGATCCGTCTCTGTCAGTGTGCGCGTGTCCATGCGTGCGCGTGCGTGTGTGTATTCGACTTTGCTGAACCTGGATACACCGGTGGGTGTGTGTCCGTCCACTTTCAGATTGTGTTTGACTTTCTGAGTGTATCCCTTTTCTCTCTGTATCTCTCTCTCTCCGTATCCATCTCTCTGTGTACCTCTCTCTCTCTGTACCTCTCTCTCTGCACCTCTCTCTCTCTCTGTATCCATCTCCCTCTGTGTACCTCTCTCTCTCTCTGTACCTCTCTCTCTGTACCTCTCTCTCTGTGTATCTCTCTTTCTGTACCTCTCTCTCTCTGCACCTCTCTCTCTGTACCTCTCTCTCTCTGCACCTCTCTCTCTGTACCTCTCTCTCTCTGTACCTCTCTCTCTCTGCACCTCTCTCTCTGTACCTCTCTCTCTCTGCACCTCTCTCTCTGTACCTCTCTCTCTCTGTACCTCTCTCTCTCTGTACCTCTCTCTCTGTGTATCTCTCTTTCTGTACCTCTCTCTCTCTGCACCTCTCTCTCTGCACCTCTCTCTCTGTACCTCTCTCTCTCTGCACCTCTCTCTCTGTACCTCTCTCTCTCTGTACCTCTCTCTCTCTCTGTATCTCTCCCTCTCTGTACCTCTCTCTCTGTGTACCTCTCTCTCTCTCTGTATCCTTCTCTCCCTTTCCTAGTATGTGATTTATGGTGTAGATGGAATGAGGCCGGCGTGTTGATGAGGCAGTCTTTATTTACTTAGCAGGCCGACATCATGACTGCAGCCTGCACTGATGAATGGACCTGGAGAGAGAGGGATGAGTAGAGGGAAAGTAATAGAGGAAACTGGGAGAGAAGCAGCAGAGAGAAAAGAACAATAGGATCTTGGTTATTGACATGGATGTGGTGCATCCATGCATAGTCATTAAGCAATATATAGTAGTCTTCACCCCTGTATCACTGTGAATGCTCTCTATATATTTCCATATTGAATTCATAAAATTACGTTTGGACACTCTGAGCTCCATGGAATTCATTTATTTCATTTCAGGATGGCGTACAGTTCACCTATACAATTGTTTTAAGAGGAATTTTCCATAGATCATTTTTCAATTTGACATGGAGTTGTAGAAATGTAGATTTCTCCAAAAATAATGCATAATGATTTTAAATTACAATGAAAGTGACTTCAGCGTTATTGTGGGTAAAAGTGGATTCTACAAAATGTTTGATGTTTTTGAAAAGATGAATGAAACAAAAAGTGTTTTTATGGATTTTATGCATTGCTTATTTTGAACCCAGAATATTAAAGAAAATAACTAATCCTTTTTATTTTATATAAAAAAGAAAAAAAAGATGTGTCATGCTTACCTTTACTATTGTAGATCAGCTTGTGGGAATCCTAGAGCAAAAACAAACCACTTTCTTGTTGCCGAGACTCTACTGCACACATATTTATCATTCTTTTTTAACTCCAACTTGAAATGTTCAAGATTTTCCATTTTCACAAGCTACTCCTTAGCTTAACCTTGCATTGATAACCTTGCTTGTAGGTGTCCTACAGCAAAACCTGACAAATCAAGGTGTTCCAGAGACTTCACTGATTCTAAAAGAGTTACCCTTGAGTTTGTAGCTCCAACCAACCAGCAATTGTCGACAAACACCACTGACAATTCCTGACATATTTTTAGATATCTATGACTCTGTGTTTGAGCAGAGAATTATGACTACCACTGTGTTCCCCAGGCACTCACTTTATGGTCAATGTAGCAAACAGTTAAAAATGCACAGCGGTCTTTGTAACTTCTGCATCTTCCGGGCACTCTACCTAGACCAGTATGAACCCATTGGTGCATTTAGAACATATTGTAAGTAATGACATTTTACTGTTCCATTCCTGTTGATTTTTATTTTTTATTTTAAAAAAATGTAAACAAACTACAAATTAGATCATGGTAGATGTTTGATTTGCAAACATATCTAGAACTCATTTCTTCACAGCCATTTCACTCCTACACCAGTGACTGAAACTGCCATTCTGGTTGTGAAAATAGTTAATACTTCAGAAACACCCACAAAGTACCATTGCCAGCCACAAGGACCAAGAAAGTGGAGAGGGATAAATACTTGAACACCGGGAGAGAGAGAGACATGGAGAAAAGAACAGGTACTTGGAGACATGGTCAGAGATATGACAAGATACAGAACAAGAGGGGGAAAGAATGAGAGGGGCAAAGGGGAAAAAAGAAGAGACATTAAGAGGGGAAAGGAAGAGGGGTGTAAGCTAGTTAAACTAGCGAGGAACTCTAGTTAACTTCATGAACTGGTGCGTCTCCCCAGCCTCCTTACCCTTGGATACAGCATAGCATTCGACACTTATTCACACACAAACACATACGGTATAAGCACACAGACGGGACAGCATAACAAAATATACACCTCCGCTCAAAGCGGTTTGGGGTGCTTTGGAAAGAAAAGCACATTTTCTGTCCATTAAAATAACATCAATTTGATCAGAAATACAGTGACTGTACTAGCTGGGAATGGTTGCTTTTTAATGGAATATCTACATACAGTAGGCGTACAGAGGCCCATTATCAGCAACCATCAGTCCTGTGTTCCTATGGCACATTGTGTTTGCTAATCCAAGTTGATCATTTTACAAGGCCATGAGATCATTAGAAAACTATTTTGCAATTATGTTAGCACGGCTGAAAACTGTTTAATGAAGAAAAGAAAAAACTGACCTTGTTTAGACTATTTGAGTATCTGAAGCATCAACATCGATTACAGGTTCAAAAGAGGCCAGAAACAAAGAACTTTCTTCCGTCGTTCTATTCTTGTTCTGAGAAATGAGGGCTATTTCATGCGATACATTGCCAAGAAACGGAAGATCTCGTACAACAATATGTACTACTCCCTTCATAGAACAGCGCTAACTGTCCCTAACCAGAACAGAAAGAGCAGTGGAGGCCCCGATGCACAACTGAGCAAGAGGACAAATACATTAGAATGTCTAGTTTGAGAAACTGACACCAGTCACAGGTCCTCAACTGGCAGCATCTTTACACAGTACCCACAAAACACCCGTTTCTCTCACTCAGTGAACAGTGAAGTTTCCAGTGAAGAGGCAACTCCGGGAAGCTGGCCTTCTAGGCAGAGTTGCAAAGAAAAAGCCCCATCTCCGACGGGCCAATAAAAACTAAAGATTAAAGATCAAAAGAACAAAGACACTGGACAGAGGAAGATTGGGAAAAATAAGGCCAGCATCCCGGAATTGCCTACTTTGTAAAAAGTGTCAACCAATGAAGCATTTGAAAGTTTCATGGACATCATTTTTAAAAATGTTTTTTTCTCCCCAATATCAGGGATATCCAATCAGTGATCAAGGCCCTGCTTCAAAGCAGCATCCCTAAGAATACTTGAGATATTGGATGCTGAGAAGTGTTCTAGGCACATTTCATGCCATTTTAGTGTTTTTATCATGCTGCTAGCTCTACCAGCACAACTAGACTGGAGTTCCTATGGGCTAAAGGGAATGCATTCCCCGGTCTTCTACCTTGACTGAACTCACAGGCACCCAAGCCACCACAAGGAGTCGATACCACAGGCCCCCTAGGCCAATCCACAAGCAGCATTTGAATAACCTCTATGAGCAACCCATTTCTTTATGCTTTTACCAATAGCCTTGTCCTATTTATTACCTGGTGCCTCACACACAGTGAGGAAATCAAACAAGCTATTGTTCAGGAGCAAATCAGGGCATGTTAATGGAAATGTACGGGGACGACGACGACACACCGTTCCAACAGGGAGGACATTTTAAATTACAGAGAATAAAGAGGAAATTACCAGTGTGCTGATTAAGAGAAACAGTTGTGTTTCAGAGCTGTTTTTATCTGTTGAATTCATCTATATGGCTGTAGAGTTGCATGAGTTTTACCAACTCCTCTCCTCCTCAATACCTACACAAACACCCATGCAAGTGTACTTGTACATACAATCTCTTGCTCATTTTTGTCTCTCACACACACACACACTCTGAATACATCACCGAAAACGTGCAATATACCATATTAATTCACATGTGCATAGACACGGACACAAACTACAATAACGGAAAATATTTCCTTCTCAGTCAAAGGATTATTGACCTTTACAAATCAACCAGTCATTATAAAATGATAGCTACATGCCCGGAAATACCCATCTCCAATATAAGGGCAATAATAAAGAAATGTAAAACAGAGGGAGCTACGATTAACCTGTCTGGTTGAGGACGCATGTGTATTTTGCCTCCTCGCACAGTAAGATGGATGGAAGTAGCAAAAAAAAAGGATCACAGTAGGAGAATTACAGAAATTGGCTACATCATATTTTCACCAAGTCCCCAAAAAATGATTCGATGACCCCTTCATACCAAGGGGTTATTTGAAAAGGCTTTCAGAATAAAGCCAGGTCAGCTGCCACCAAACTACAAATGAAAGTTCCTGGAGTTTGCTAAAAGTCATTGAAACTTTGGAGGTCTTGAAGATAATAACCTAATCCCCTCTGTGAATAATTGTGGTGGATCTGTGGAGTTGTGGGACTGTTCTAAATTCCAGTGAAAATGTGGGGTGAGCTGAAGAGGATAGTCTTGGCACATATGTTCGTGAGTAAAACAATTATTTACAGATTACTTTTTTTTTTTTTTTTACCTAGGGTGCCAATAATTCTGGAAAGAAAAGTAGGGATACCACAGAGCTCTTGTGCCTCAACCACTATAAAACCTCCAGATGTGGGCAAACTACATCACACTAGCCCATTCATTTGTTTTGTGAGGTTAAGATATAGAGCTAAAGGGACAACATAAAGCTTGACCTACTGTAGCTGTGCATTAGAACATGGTGATATGCGTAATAAGATAAATGTATATAAACAGGCAGAATGTACAGCCGGTACAGAACACACATCATTGCATTTAATGGATACTGTTTGGTCTTACAGAGACGGTGGCCCACCCACATGCACGTCAAGTGAAGCCCCATAAAGTCTATTGGAAAAACAGATTTCTTCTTCAGCCCAATCTGTTTTCCCCCTGGAAAGAGAATAAGGGATGGCATGGAATTTACAGCTCACCGAATTCCTGCGCGGGACCACGGAATGGCCCCCATAAATATCCAGCGCACCGGGGGCTCGTGTCCCATTCAGGCTTCACTGCGGAGCTCTCCCTGGTGCTGAAATAATAGATAGGAAACTTGTGTGTGTTCAGGTTGCACTAACCTGGTAGGGCCATTCAAACTCCCTGACAAAAGAAAAGGAAAGAAGAAAACAAGTCAGATGTAACTTCTTGGTACCTATGATGAAAAAGGCTATTTTCAGCTTAGGTTTAGGGTAAATGTTCAATTGGTCTCAGGTTAGATTTAGGGTAAGGGGTTAATGGTTACTGGTTAGGTTCTGGGGTTAATGGTTGTTGGTTAGATTTAAGTTAGCGTGTGTTTGTGTGTCTGTGTGTGTGTGTGTATATGTGGGTGTGTGCATCTATGTGTGAGAATGCCGCATAAACATCTGGGCACTAGGGAACTCTCTTTCCCCAGACACTCACCATAGTCCTGAAACGTCTGTAGGAATATTAAGTTCATACAGCCATCAACTGCATCTGTTTACACCCCATCCTGTAAATGATTCACTGTTCCCCTCTCTTCGTTCTCTTCCCTGTCATCAATTCTTCTGGTCAGCTCTTCTGCCAGTCATTGGAAATCAGAATATTGGAAATGAAGATAACGGGATAAAATGGCAAACCGCACAAGAAGAGACTGTCTAAATAAATGAACACAGGTAAAAATATGGGCACATGCCGTAAAACATTTAGTGTACAGTAGGCCTATGGGAGCGTAGTTCATGTATAGCCGACTTTAAAAGGCATAGTTATAGTACAGAAGGCTTATGTAGGCCTAAGCAACATGTGCGTACAGTACATATCCAAACAAACTGCACATTATTTCAATTAAAACTGTTTCCTCCATGATTCTTTATGTTAAAATATTGTACTACCTGAATACAGACATCAAGGCAGGCTGAAAGTCTGTATTGCCCAGCGACAGCCCCGAAACCTGAAGGATCTGGAGAAGGTCTGTATGGAGGAGTGGGCCAAAATCCCTGCTGCAGTGTGTGCAAACCTGGTCAAGAACTACAGGAAACGTATGATCTCTGTAATTGCAAGCAAAGGTTTCTGTACCAAATATTAAGTTCTGCTTTTCTGATGTATCAAATACTCATGTCATGCAATAAAATGCTAATTAATGTGATTTTCTTTTTTTTTATTCCGTCTCTCACAGTTGAAGTGTACCTATGATAAAGATGACAGACCTATACACGCTTTGTAAGTAGGAAAACCTGTAGAAATCGGCAGTGTATCAAATACTTGTTCTCCCCACTGTATTCCCTCCTCGATAATCCAGCTATCCATTCTGGCCGTCGCGATCTATCATATTTCAGACTTTGGGCAACAAGGTGGGAACCCTAACCAGTGTCAACAGCTGTAACCGTCAGCGTTCCATCTGCAAACGTCCTCCACTGAGCGTTGTGGCGGAGGCACCTGCCAACGTTCCCATTGTGCAGCAGAGCGGAAACATTTGTATTCTCAACAATGAAATTCCTTAGTCTCTGCCAAGGCGGTTGTACAACACGACATGGGAGTGAATGCAACAATACAACGCAATTCCTAAGCAACGCTTCACTCTGTCTTCCCTGTCCATAATGTCGACTGCTATGTACAGTGCGCCTGGCTGTAAGGTTGACAGATGCTTTGTCTTGTACATGTGTCTAGCTGTGAAGTGCTGCGGAAATAATACTGTCTTGAAGGACAATACACATAATTTATCATCACCACCTCCACGGCACCCTAACAGATATGGAGGATCTACTTGCATTTGCTTACGGAGCACAACAGCACATAGACTAAAATGTCACTGTTTACAACCTGTTCCAGTTTAGTCTTATTATGCCAATCACTGTGAGTTGAAATCCAAACTTAAGTAGTATAGAGCCAACAAAATGAAACTACAAAGCTTTCTTTCTCAAAAATTACAGAGGGCACTGTTTCCACAATGCATTTTCTAACATAAAGTTGTAAACGTCAGGATGTGCATGGCCTCTGATGCTACATCGTGCACTCTGAAAGTATTTGGAGAGTGCACTGTTTTGTTTTTTTTAAACATAGTGAACGATTTTACTATACTATTTTTTTCAATTTGAAATAAAACAATCACCTTGAAATTAAAGTATTGATTTTCAACCTTTATTTCAGTGTATTTGTGAAACACGTGGTATTGGTTTCCTAATTTAGAAATGAAAATACCATTAAATCGCTAGATCAAACCGGAGATAAAACTTTAACAATGGTTAGATCAAACGGTACTATACCACATCATTGGCCACATACTATACCCTTTCATGCCTTGTTGCTTAAATGTAGCTGCTACATGATTTATGTTACATTGATTTGATGGAGCTTTTGTGGAGCTCCTTGGTGCTACATCTCTCCAACAGCGCTCTGAGGCATGCGCAGGGCAAGGACAAGCTAAAAGGCTGTTTTGTGCCTCTGCTTTGGCAAAGTGGTCCGTTAATCATGAGGCTAAATCAATGCTCACCTCAAATCAGTAGCCTATCTCTTAGATCATCTGACCAGTAACTGAAAGGTTGTTACACTGAGTCAGAAAGTTGTGACCCTAATTGCTGTCTGTTTGTTGCTGTAAAAGACATTGGGTTCTCAGTCAATTTACAACATATACACACATATATTCATATACATACACACACACACATATATATATATGTATATATACAGTATCTCACAAAAGTGACGACAAATATTTGATTATAACTTTTCATGTGAAACACTGAAGAAATGACACTTTGCTACATCAAATTTACACTGTTATACAAGCTGAACATGAAAAATGTGAGGGGTGGACTCACTTTTGTGAGATACTGTGTATGTATATATATATATATATATATACCCACACACAACTTTCCCCATAGTCTTAGTTCAGTTGTTCAAACCTCTCTGAGAAGTAGACATTTGACCCATACTGAAGTAGTTTATCTAAATTGTTCAGCTTAAGCTTATACACTTTCTAGGTTCTGACGTGGTAAAACAATTGACCTAAGACTATGGGGTACGTTTTGTGTGTGTGTGTATATATGCGTGTGTGTCTTAGTTCAATTGTCTTAGTTCAATTGTTTTACCACTTCAGAACCTAGAAAGTGTATAAGCTTAAGCTGAACAATTTAGTTAAACTACTTCAGTATGGGTCAAATGTCTACTTCTCAGAGAGGTTTTTGAGCACCTGTATGGTCAATCCCTGCCTCTAGAGTTCAGTCTGAATATAAAAGCGTCTGGCTTGACTGTTCACCAAAGAGGAGTGTCTAGTTATCGATTTGTTGTTTGAATTCAAGATTGGCTCCTTTACACTGTCTCCTCACTAAACGAACCACTGCACAGCCTCTTATATTGCCACGATGCAAAAGCGCAGGTCTGTACATGGTGTGTATTTGTGTGTGCGCTTGTGTGCTCGTGTGTGTGTCTGTGTGTGTGTGTGTGTGTGTGTGGGTGTGCATGTGTGCGTGTGGATGGGGGGGCACACAGACTGCTGAGCTGACAGGAGTGACTTCAGGGATATTAAATGATGATTCACCTTCGGCCAAATATGGGGAAGCTTATGTAATATCTCTAAAGTGCTTGCTTTTACGTTTTATCCATTCCCCTCACCCACCCCACCTAAATAAAAAGCCCTCTTATTTCTCTTCCACCTCAGTGGAATATTACTATTTATGTAGATGGCAACTGGGATAGCGAAACATTAGTATTCAAGGAAGTAGGCTGACTTCAATGTAAATACAGATGTTTTGTGTTATGGGTAAGATAAATTGTCACATCATATAGATGGACAAGTAATGGTACAACACTTTTGTTAATCATATAATAATTAGATGCCAATTGTAACTAAAGCACCTGAATACTTTTTATTTTTAAGGGAAGTGTCCCGAAGTTTTACGGAAAAGACGTCAGAACGAATAGCTTGGGTATGGATGTGGGATTTGACAATTGCCTGAAGTTATGGAGGAGTGGTACCCCATGCTGCTCTATAAGCAAGCACCATGAGCAGGCAGGGGATGCGAATTTCAACTGGAAGCCTGTGTCGTGTGTAGAGAATCAGGGTGACATGGGATAACTTGGGAAGCTTGGACAACAGGCAGGCTGCTGTGTTCTGAAAGGATTGCAAAAGTTTGACGGCACAAGTAGGAAGCCCAACCAACAGTTGCTGTCCAGAAGGGAGAGGAAGAGTGCCTGGATACGGGCCTGTGCCTCTTCCTGGGTGAGGTATCGTTAAACTCTACTTAGGTTTTACCTGAGTTTGATCTTAATAAACGTAAAATCAAATCACATACATTTGTTGCTGCTTATTATTAGGGAATAATGTACAGTACATTGAATAGTGCATAAAGTGATTGTTTCCCTGAGAATATTTATCTGAGCATCAGGATTGACAATGGGCTTTCCTACAAAAAAACATGTTGATATGCTGGTTAAACAGTTGAGAATTAAAATAGACTTGCTGTACAGGAACAGATCATGCCTGTAATGAAATCATATTGCCCCCATTAGTTCCATTGATTTTTTGCTAGCAGTGGCTAAAGTTAACAGACCTTTGCTATGGCTAATTAAAGAAAACTAAACTATGGATTATTGTTTCTCTTGGCCCACAGAATGAGGCTGCGTAGCCAGAGACCGGTCCGAGTGCCTGTGATGACCCCTGTGACCACCGTGGAAAGTGCCTACAGTGGGCACACGGGTGGAACTGAGCCTTGGAGCAGTGGAAGGTTAAGCTCTGGGCAATGTCCTGCTGGGAAACCACCAACGTTCTGCTGGGAACCCACCAATGTTCTGCCGGGAAACCACCAATGTTCTGCCGGGAAACCACCAATGTTCTGCCGGGAAACCACCAATGTTCTGCCGGGAAACCACCAATGTTCTGCTGGGAAACCACCTTTGACACGTGCCACCTACCTGAGCATCTTTGCAGACCAGGTTCAGCCCTTCATGACAATGGTGTTCTCTGATGGTGCCTTGCCACAATGCACACACTGTTCGGGAATGGTCTGAGGCATGAGCGTAACTATCGGGGGTGCAGGAGGTGCAGATGCAGCAGGGCCCGCGGTGGGTGAGGGGGCCCGTCCTTGGCCTGTGTCATGAATATATTTGGTGTTTGTATTTAACATAGTGTTAGATTAACAAGTCCGATCAACGGCGGCTCCATTTCACAATTTACTGGATTTGATGGATCTGCTGCTGATGTCTTGGTGCCAGACACCACAGGATACCTCCAGGGGTCTTGCAGAGTCCATGCCTTGGCGGGGTCGGTGCTGTTTTGACGGCACGCAGAAGTCCAACATATTAGACAGGTGGTCATAATGTTTTGGCTCATCAGTGTATATCAGACCGTCAGCTGGTAAAAGCATAATATAATATCAATCAAAATCGTAGTAATAATATTGTTTTACAAGACTAAAAATAAACACGTGAAAATAACCAGCAACACCATAAAAGATCACTTTTGTGACAGTAAATATCTGTAGGTATCTGTAGACGTTATTTCTAGTAATGCTCCCGTTGTGGATTACCATAGCTGGGGAGGAGTAGGGTTGGGGGGCAATTGCCTCACTATCAAGCCAAGGAATGACAGGGGTCAAAGGTCGAAATGCACTTTAATTGGGATAACAAAATACATGGAACATTATAAATTTGTATATTGCTCGTGATAAGACTAATGCATGAATTCCTGTGTCCATAAGATTGACTGCAGGAGGGGTTTTCAACTGTTTTCCCAGGGGGGCCAGAGCCTGGTTTTCTGTTCTACCTCATCATTAATTGCACCCACCTGGTGTCCCAGATGTAAATAGGTCCCTGATTGGAACTGGCTTGGAAGGACAGATTTGAATACCCCTGGACTGCAAGACAAGCAAACCAAGGGGAGATTTTTTAACTTCAGTGAAGTATCACATTAAGTGCCTTGACACTAAGCCAAATGTATTTTGCTGGAAATATTTTATTTTATCTAGTTATCTCAAATACATTGATCAATTATTCATTTTTATATAGCCCCGAACACATTGGCATTGCTAAATTGTCTGGCTTGTCCATCACTGTAGCCAGCAGGGTAGACCAGCTAGTAAATGTTCTTGTTGCCTCTCTTTTTATTATTAACATATGAAACGAATCTCCTATGTAATCATATATTAGTTTAATACGTAATGATATTGCTGACTACAGAATAAAACGGTTCTATGTTCTCACAGTACTCCCATTAGATCTCCTATTTGTTATGTGGGTGCATGTGCTACAAATAACCCGGGTTCGGTTATTAGCCACATTTACCCAGAAGGGTCCAGTATGCATACTGGATTCACTATCTATTTCAATAGAATTTCGACACCCACGGTAATAAGGCCGCGCAAAATTGGCGTAGGCTTCCTGTTTCTTCGACACGTTTGGTAGATGGCACAGACGTCAATAACACCGCGGGGCAGTGCCCAAAAAGGTAATAAGATTGGTCAAGACAAGCACTAGGACTGCAACACCACTACAGAAAAAATGTGCGCGATGTGACAAATAATCGAAACCCGACACTCTGACCCTTGTTTGAACGCTTGGCATTTTTATATTTTATTGAACTAAATTAAAGTGCTGGCTCCCCACACCTTTTCTAGCGGCTCTATGCATACGGACCCATGACTGACCTTATGCGTATCGCAGCTCTCCGTGGTCCAGAAAACGTTTGATGGATGAAAGCAAATGCAATAGAAGGCAACCTGTTCCAGCAGAAACACCGGTATTGCAAGGTGTTTTGCCTCAACTGGGCAATCCACTTTACCAACTGAGCTAAATGAGTTGAGCTCAGTGATGGCCGACAGGTAACACACCTGTACTTCCTTGGCAGTTTAATGCAACATGCGAAGTGCCTGCAGCGTGCCAGTACCAGGGCAGCCTAACCCTGCGCTAGGGATAGGTAGGCACAGAAAATGAAAGCTCAGTAAATGCTTGTTGTTCACCCATTCGAAAATGCAACAATTTATTCCCCACAAAATAAATGTATGCAATATTTAATAAATGATATGCCATATTTAATAAATGAGATTGGATAGTGCATGTCAGGTGTGAACCTAGTGTTTTGGAGAGAGAACTATAAAACAATAAATAAAATAAAAAACACAAATCTAAAAGGGGATGGCGATGTTAGCATTTTCGTTTTCCCTGTAGGTGGGTGAATAGTAGCTTAGACTACGGATATTAAACTTATTTCATGCTGTATTTGGAACCTGTGCGGGGCTGACGTCAGCAACAGAGTGCGCGCTTGCCGGGTCCCCTGCGAAAGAGAGAAACGCGACCGCGCATCTCTGTCCTCCGCTGCTGAAGCGACTGCGGGGAGCCAGATGCCTGACTGAGCGGTGGTGGATATCGTGGATGCCAGAGCAGGCTAGAGCTACAGTCGAGAGACAAACCCATTCACACTCAGCCAACGCGAATAAAGCGATACAGCAGGAGGGATAAGGGGATGAGGTTTTAACGCGCGGGTTCAGAAGACGAGTTACCGTAGCGGAGGACTCTTGGAATATTAGGCAACAGCCGAATAAAATAATAATAACGCGTTCTCCTGTTGTGCTGCTGTTGCGGCTCATGAGCACATTATCTACTTCGTTTGGAATACAGTGTGTCAAACCATGGAGATACGGCGTGGATTTATCGAACAGCACTTCGGTACTTTGTGAACAAAACTGGACCTCTTTTTCTACGGCATTTTGCCCCCATTTCGTTGGAATTGCGTTTTCAATGTCTTTTATCCTTTGGCTTTTTTTTGGTTTGATCTATGGTGTTTTATGATTTCATGTCGTCTTTCCCTTCCTTCCCTATTTCTGTAAAAATGTTTTCATCGGTTTTGGAGCGAAGCTGGATTGTCTTGTGAAGATTTGTCGAGAGAAGATTCCGCGCTGCTCTTGTGAAAGATATTCCCCGACTGAGACGTGCCATGGATGGAAAACTTAATTTGCATCTAAGAAACCGATCGGGAAATGTCCGTTCCATCGAATAACTACTGATAACGACGATCGGGTAGGAATCCACTTTATGTATATGTATTATTTTTGATAAAATGTTAACATAATTTAGCCTATAGTAGCCTATGTGTTTAATAAATCTATGCTGTATATAAGAGCCTGGCATGTGCGTAGGCTAGACCATAATCCATTTAAATGGACCTCGTTTTGAAAGTGTCCCTCATAGAAAATCCGAAGATACACAGTGTGGATTATTTATTTTGTATTGAATAGCTTATGTTTTAATTAGAAGCACGTCGAATTGGTCCAAAGTTGTCAGGTGAGATATTATCCAGCGAATGCATCTGCATCCAGCCGGGGGAATGCCATTAATGACTTGTGCTGTGAACCTGAACCGGACTATTGGTCACGAAAAATCACAGATAGGCCGACCATACAATAGAAAAGCCTCACGCACAATCATAAGACCCCTTTTAGTTTACCTTTCTGCCCGACACGATATGGGGTAGGCCAGTGGTCTGTACTCCTGGATTTGATTTCGTATTAGAGTAGTGTGTTATTGACGTTTGCCTCTCAATTCAGTCAGACCTATAACTTTGCGCAGTGTCGCACGCAGACTCGCTCTCTTCATTGCGCTCTCTTCGTTCGTACGGAGTGGTGTAGGCAGGGGATCCTATTATGGTTTAGCGATGGGTTGGGACTCACAAAGGTTTATACTCAACGACACTGGTTGACTGTTTTTCATTTTTCTGCACACTTCCACACTATGTGTTCAATATATACATGTATCAGCTAGAAATGTATTGTAAGGCCGTTGCTTGCTCCTTATATCCCAATTCAGGATGTGCATGATTGTGTGTCTGTGTGAGCATGTGTTTGAGTGTATTCTCTTGTGGAATACTAAGGAGGGATGTGTCATGCCTCCGCGTGGGTCCAAGTCGTTATTGAACTGGATGATTTCATGAATCGCCAGCACAGTAGACTCAACTAGATTTGACCACTAGGCTAGTTCTCTGCAATCCAGCGCATCTTGGGAGGTGCTATATGACATCGCTTTGGCGCCCACTGTAGACTTGCTTTGACACCAGTAAATAATGACTTGATCTCACTGATAACATTAGGATTCAGCGTTTGTCCAGGGAATGTAAACGTCTAGGTGAAGTAGATCTGTTGTGATCTGGCTTGTAAAAAAATGCTTGCTGAAATGCCTGCTTTTGTCCATCTTTTCGGGGGGAGGTTCAGCTAATGCTCCCCTGTTGTGTGGTGTGCTTATCCAATCTTGAAGCCAGGCCCCATGTGCGTTTTCTTGCCCTTATCGACACAAGCAGGTGGCTCTACTGACGCTGAACGGTGGTGACAAACGGGACGCGCTGCGACCGCGCGGAGAGCCTCGGAGCATTCTCTCTCCTCGCCCATCTGTTGAGCATGACTCTTCTTGCGTTCCTCCACACGCAATCTGCCTAAATACCATTTCCAAATGTTTATTTTTTTTTTATCTCATTCGTTGATAAGTAGAACGACAAACAAGACTTGATTAGGCTATACGTGGTTTACTCTATTCAATACGACGTACACGTAATTTGTCTTCTAACCAAAAACATATTTTTTTCTTTCATCTGTGATCATCTTAAAGGTCAGTTTTGTATTCCCCAGTTAGTTGATTATTATTAGACTTTGTGGTTGTTGAGCGGATCCCTGATCCTTATAACCTAATAATTGATTGAGTGTTGGGGTGAAGGAGCAAAGGGTAACCGGCTGTGACGCAACGGCAGATTTAGATGTTACCCTCCCCATCTGCTTGTGAATATTGAAATCCATATGCATTGTTTTTGCCGGATCTGCAGTCCGCTTTTTACAGTATTGGTCATGTGCTTCGCAAGGCTATAAAAAGGTTTGCAGCATTGAGAAGTGCATTGGCGCTCTCTAAGCAGAGCACGCTGATTGCTACGGGAATTGCAGTGTTTAGTATGATTTATACTTGGTCAGTTGAATGTAAAATCACTCGCTGAAAAGTGGAAGCTATGTGCTTAGTATTCTGAGCAGAACATGCTTAGTTTTGAAGCTAATTTAATTATTTGCTTTAACTTATTTAATTTTGGGTTATTACTTGAAATATCGAGCATATGCAACAGACATATATCACTTTCTGAATTGTGAAAATGATTTCAACTACTTAACAGTTCGTCTCTTTCATGAACTTCTGGTTGTATCGCCGTAATGGAACGCACGAGTTACTCTAACGCACCTGAGCATAAAGTCTCGTTCACACCAGGCAAGGCATAAATAAATACCATGGGGTACATTCCCATCGCGATCGATCTTCTGCATCTTCATTACCAGTAGGCCTATTGCAAGATGGTGATGCTCGTTTTAGTGTCTAGCAAGGCGACAAGCAGGAGCATTCTCAGTTTTGGTTTCAGTGTAGTAGATTGAATTAAAACGTTGAAGTCATCCAGTCTATGAAATGCTCCCCTCAAATATTAAACTTTGACCTTGTAGGCTACTTACAAATATTGAGTTGTCAAAGATGTTCGTGCAGAACCATAAACTCATAGTTAAAAGCTACATATTAGCTCTTCTTTTGTGGTACATAAACTTCCGTTTCTGACACCATACGGAAAAGCGCCGCACAAGTTTGAAAAATTAAACTCACGACCCAACTAGTGAACGAGGCAGACCGCAATGCTAATGTATCTTTGCAGACTGCTTCATTGAGAATGTAAATTTCCATCGAAACTAAGTATATTTGACCTTTTTGTTGGACATCAGGCGTTATGCTTTGTTCACATTTATTTTTGCACACAAGGTTACATTGCGTGGATAGATCGTACGTGATTTTGACATTCATTGTTGTGTGACCGGTAGGGGCGCTCCTGGTGGCGTGCCTTTGAACAGGAACAGAACAAAGGCCTTATGTTTTGCGTCCGAAGTCCATTAATTCCAACAGTGCAATCCGCACCACTGCATCTCCTCTGCGAGATTAGATTTCAGAACCCGCCAGGTGTCGATCATGTTGTGTTTTTCTAGTGTTACTTGCCGTGCGGTATCAGAAACGGAAGTAGATTAACCATTAGCTTTCGGCTACGCGTTTATTGGATGGCACGTTTTGACAACTCAATACATTTAGGCTAATCAAAAAGCATGAAGTCCAATGTTGAATGCCGATTTAATTCATGCTAATGTTTGGACAGTTATGAAAAGGAAAAACTCAATATCATGTTAGAGGTATATTTCAGGAGGGTTTTTTTTGCGTTATGAATGTTATGCTGTCTAGATCCCTGAACATTTATTATTGATCTACAATCCTGCAGAATTTGAGAAATCTAAAACAAATGACAACTGACTACTTTTGCGGCAACCCATTTTCATGCAGCATACCTGGCGTTAAGAACACATTGAACATCTGGACTTGGTTCGTCAGAATAATTTTGTTGTTGTTGTAATGCGGTAGACAGTTTGCAATGAATTCGTAAAATGTACAGTGTAGAAACGTATAGACGCAATCGGTGTGCAACCGGCCTTCATGTGGATGCGCACGCACCTTGCGGGTCTACGGTGCATATAGGATGATGGGAACGCAAGAGAGCAGAGCTCGCTCAATTAACCCACGCACCGGCGGTCGAGGACATCTGGTAAAAATAATGCATGAGATGGATTCACATTAATGACGATGCACTGCCTCAGGCAGTGGTAAACAACGAAAACAAGAGCATATGGAAAGAAAAGCGATGAACAAGAGAGAAACCCTGAAAGGTCAGAGCAGTTGAGAACGGTAAGGCATAGGTCAACATCCCTTGATGTAAAATCATATTATTGTGTTGATTGAAGCTGTACATGCATGCTCATTCTCTCTCTGAGACAGACACATACCCTGAGGTTCTCTGCTCTGTCTATGCAGTCTAGAAGGGTCATTTTTGTGCTTTGGTGTCCTTGGAACAACACTCTTGGTGCTCCATTATTCCTCTGCGTGAGTGAGTGAGTGAGAGAGAGAGAGACAGAGATTGAATGTGTGTTTGATGCATTTGTACTCAGGGCCGGGCAACAGCTTGGTCATCCCTGGATGACTTCACCCTGCCCAGACCATTGTTCCGCCATCGCCCCCTCCTGTATTGTCCCCCTACCTTCCTAATCTCACACTCTCCCCACATGCCCTCCTCTGTCCTTTCATGGCTTCATCGCCTGCTGTCTTCTCTTTCCTCCAAATAGGAGACTTTCGTTTCATCTGCGTCTTATCTTACCTCTCCCATTATACCCCTCAATCTCTATCTTCTTCTGGGCTGTGCTGGCTTCCTCCTTTTCCTCTCCCTTCCCTACTTTATTCAACAGATGTGTGTGTGTGTGTGTGGTTATGTCTGAGTTCTCTCTCTTTCTGCTGTGTTAGGGCTGATATTTTAATTCTGACTGGGCAGGGCTGTCAGGAGCGATCTGGTTGGCTGGCTGGGTCCTACTGAGTAACACACTGACAAACAAGCTTAAGAGCCTAATCATCACATCTACAGGCTCTCCTGTCAGAAGCCCTCTCATCAGAAAACACAGAGCCTGCAGAATGGCTTAGCCCTGCTGTATTGGCCGACGGTCTGCCACTACGTTGATTTTTATAGACTGGCATGCACAATGGCACAAACTGGCACGAACACTAGCCCAAACCCACACACACACACACACATTTACTTAGCTATGTAAATGGGGACATCAACATCGATTGGCCTTAAAAAACTTAACTCTTACTATTCCTAACTATAACCTCAACTGAACCTTTAACTTAACCTCAATTACCTAAATGACCTAATATGTGTGCCTAAACTTAACTTAGTCCCATGTATAAACCTTAGACGTTTTCTGATTTAACCACAGTTTGGAGACATTTTTGTCCCTGTTATGTAGTCAAGTTAGAAACACACACACATTTGAAATGCTTAATTGAAATCCCAAAAATCATATGTACATTAAAATTGGAGTCAAACATTAGAAAGGTCATTATGAATGGACAATCAAATTTTCAAAACCTTTCCTTGTAGGGGTGGAGCTGTGTCACTCTTGGCTCTTTGTGTTGGTCTTATATAAGCCTGCCATCTGAAGGCCACATACAATGGATATAAGAAGTCTACACACCCCTGTTAAAATGCCAGGTTTTTGTGATGTAAAAGAATGAGACAAAGATAAATCATGTCAGAACCTTTTCCATTCTTAATGTGACCTATAATGGGAACAATTCAACTGAAAAACTGAACTGAAATCTTTGAGTAGGAAAAATAAAATACGTACAGTAACCTGGTATATACAAAACTTGGAAGTGGTATTGCATGCTGTAAGCCCAAAAATGGTGTGCTTAATAACTCTTAATGCATCTTTTATTACTACTTCTATAAAAGCAGTCTACAAGGCAATAAAGGCGGATTAATGCTTTGAAAGAGCCTTATCATCAGGAGTATATACACAGGACCATCTGCATAAATTAGTAATGTCCAAGTCCAAAAATGTTTGTACTGAAATTAAAATGTACAGGACCTATAATGCATCCCTGTGGGACACCTTGTTAGGGACTCCTGATATAACATCAGTAACTACACAGTGTCCTGCCTGTAAGATCATTCTTAATAAGACACCCGATCCATGACATTTTGAACCGTCTACAATGCATCAACGTGTCAAACACATTTGATAGGTCATCAAACATGGCAGCACAGTATTTTCTTCTAAATTTACCTTTCAACACATAATTTTAAAACTTTGTGGTACCAGAGATTGTGCTTTGGGTTAGGGAGAAAGTGCAAATACAGTTATGGGAAAAAGTATGTACAATCCCTGGAATTCATTTATTACATACTTGGACAATTTCCACTTCAACACTATTGCCAAATAAAGGTCAACTTATTTAAGAAATCCCACTGGAGATGTTTACCAAAAAAGCTTCAGTAGCTGGTGTTTCACCCTTTGGCTGAATTTATTTAATTTTTCTATTATATCAAGTGGGAAGTATGTGCCCACTCTTTACAGTGCTGCATTAACTGTGTTATGTTTTTATTTGAGGGCTTGCATGGCCTGTCATATTTCTGAGTATATACCATTTTGAAACCAAACAGACTTTAATGTTTGTCTTTACAGGCTGCTTAGATAAAAAATACATTGATTCATCCATTTATCCAATTTTGTTCAGTCTGAGTGCCTTGCAAGCTTTTCCTTCCTGTTGTCCTGTCATTGAAACAATAAAATACCCAAAACATATTTAAACCAATGGGTTGGCCATGCCCACTACCAAGATTTCATAATGCAAATAATTGCTTTAGGTTTTTGTACTTGGCTGGAAATTATTTTTGGCTGGAACCTGGCTGGAAATTATTATTTCTAGTTGCCTATGGACTGAGGGGCAGGCATGGTCCATTAAGTAGCATGCAGGTGTTTTGTTTAATCATTAAGATACCTGCTAATAATACTCAAAAATGACACACAAAATCGTATTCAATGTGCAATTACAGCAGATGAAGGGCAGTCTCTGTCTTAAAACTGGACACGCCTCGATTTCCTTGCTGCAAAACTATCAATGAAATCGTCACTGGTGATACAATTTTGGCAGCAATACTGATAGCTACACATCTTGATGAGGTGAGAATAATTTGTTTTAACTGAGTAGTTGGGTAATTAACGTAGTCAAGCAAATTAACGAGAGGTACCTTAACGTGCGTTACTCTGGTGACTGGCCTGGTCTGTCTCATTCCTGCTGAAATAATTTGTTTCGTGCGCGGTGCCCACAGGGGGAGTGACTGTTGTTTTGAAGTTGCAGAAAGAAGAGATGTCAGAAAAAAGCCTGTTAGAAAAGGTGGTCAGTTTGCTTAGGTTTTGGCTGCAATAAACAGTTAACACATATGGACATTAATACAATATTTGAGCTTGTTCTCAATATCCTACCAACAAGAGTTGTGTGGCCGTCATGTCTACATATTTGTAGTTTCAGATAGCCTTGTTTATGAAAACCTGTTTAAGTACACTCTACAGTTGCTAGGTTTGGATATTTGTTGGTAGATGTTTGTTCAGAACAATGGTGAGAACAATGTTTTTTGGCCACTACATATCAGCAATAAACAGCCTTTAACTGGCAACAGGTTTTGTTATCCATTGTGCAGTTGTGAGGGGAAATTGGCTTATCGACAATTGACTCATGGTTCACATTAGTATTCATTAATCCTGCTTAGTGCTCACTCGCACACCAATGAGAATATGTTTGCATTATCTTATTTGTCAAAGTAATCATATCACTAAAAAGACGGTAGTTTAGGCTATATAAGTAGGTTAGACAGTAGGTTGGACGTTAGCTCAGAAATCCATGTTTCCAAATGTGTAAACAAAACAAATGTTCCAGGTGGATAACTTACTTTTTTTACATTACTATACATTTTGATACCAGAAAAGCTTCAAGCTGACAATCAATTAATAATTAACACATTTTGGTTAGACTCGAACATTTGAAAATGTGCCAATAGTTATTCATGATGGTTGTGGGATCCACTGTTCATTTTGGCAGTTATTTTAGATGTAATCATAGCCTTAGTCATCTGATCAAAATTCATTGTTGTTTTAGTCATATTTTAGTCATTTTGAGCCTTCTTTTAATGTACATTTAGTCTATGAAAATTCCGGACATTTCAGTCTAATTTTGGTCATGTATTTTAGTCCCATTACATTTTTCCCCCACTGCTCAGTTACATAAATGCTTATATTTTCTTCTTCTCAGGCCCAAGGACCCACTGCCTTATATTTGATATTTTCTCTCTTCCAACCTAAACTAATTAAACTAATACAAGTATTGAAAATTGGAGCAAGCCGATACGTTATGTTGGTATCCTATTACTTCAGTTGAAAGTGTCTGTGGCTACTGTCAAATAAATAGTGTCTATTGCAACTCTCAAATAAATAGATTACTCAGGCAAGACATAATAACATTTCTTCATGGTTGTAAGGTTAAATGAAATACAACATTGTCTCATGTGAATTAGTGTGCAATCATTTTAACTAACTTATAGAACTATGGCTAACTAGATAACCAGGAACAGAAAGTGGTTCAAATCTGGCTGGCCACAAAGCACTGACATCCCTGAAATCTAGGGCAAGCTGGACGGAGAAGATGGGGACTTTTTCTATTTTTAACCCTGTATGAAGTAGCGGTATGTAACTAACATTACTGTTATCATTAGCTAGCTAGTAAGCTAATATACTCATCAATTTATGAAAATGAACACTGGTGGAATGGAAGAGGGGGGAGAGAGAGACAAGAGGAGATATATAGAGATAGAGATGGATAAAGGGAATGGCAGAGCTAGGAACAGAGTCATATTACTGTGCAGAAGAGGTAATAGGATATGGAGAGAGTGAACAAGATATAGATGGAGGATTTGAGGGGGATGGACAGAAACATTGAAATAAGCAAATGGAGGAGGAAAGACAGTTCAAGAGAGTGAATGAACGAGAGAGTAAAAAAGAGAGGAGCCGAGAGAATATGCTTGTTCTTGGCTCACTGACTCCTCCGCTCTGTGTTATGTTACGTACTGTAACCACGGTGGCGTCTCCCTGCGTTGCCATGCTGCGTTTAGAGCCACAGATGCCTCTGTCACCGGGACACATTCCACTTGGCTCGTCCCGGGGTGACCGTGTCAATATTTGCTGTGGGTGCCATCGTGGCTTGGGGCACTCTGTGAGCATGACTGGGCATGGTGGGGGTAGGACAGAGGGAAGCTTGCAGGAAGCACAACCAGAGACCTAGACCTGCTTCTGCAATTAATTAAGCCTTTTGGCAATGCACTCGTAAGGATGGGCCTCTTCGGGAATAGATAAGGGGAAAAAACGAACAAAACAAGTTAATTGCCCAGAATTGCTGAGGTAATGCACATCTCTGATTCATATTGATCTCATCGGGATAAAGATCTGCCACCATACAATTGGTGTTTTTTTTTTCTTTAAATGTGGCAAAGGTTACAGCAAAGACCGTCTAGACTTTAGCTGCCACAATATCAATCGGTGTGTGTGTTTGTATGTAGTGTACACATGCTTGTATTTGTGTGTGTGTGTGTTTGTATGCCTATGTATGTCTATTTGTTAAAGATCCTGTACCACGCTGTCCCAGCTGCAGTATTTGCCTATATGTGATGGTTTTCATTATATTAAGCCCACAGAGAGCAGCAGAGGGAAACCTTTCAGAGTGTATTGATTCTATGTGTTTAAGAGCTGGTTATATTGTAGTACTGAGAGACCCATGGGGATAAGCCTTGCTGACACCTTTCTCATCATGGCTTTTTCTGTGGCAGTTGTTGTTCCTCAACTTTCAGGGCAACTCAAGCACAATGTTACACACACAAAGGCCCAATCCGTACTTAGATACTCAAACAAACACCACACGCACAGATGCAGAGTGACACAACGGAGACACAAAATGTGTGTGTGTGTATATAATATATATATACACACACAGTGGGGAGAACAAGTATTTGATACACTGCCGATTTTCCAGAAAATCACATTGTATGAGTTTTTTATAATTAATTTGCATTTTATTGCATGACATAAGTATTTGATCACCTACCAACCAGTAAGAATTCCGGCTCTCACAGACCTGTTAGTTTTTCTTTAAGAAGCCCTATTGTTCTCCACTCATTACCTGTATTAACTGCACCTGTTTGAACCCGTTACCTGTATAAAAGAGACCTGTCCGCACAATCAAACAGACTCCCACCTCTCCACAATGGCCAAGACCAGAGAGCTGTTTAAGGACATCAGGGATAAAATTGTAGACCTGCACAAGGCTGGGATGGGCTACAGGACAATAGGCAAACTGCTTGGTGAGAAGGCAACAACTGTTGGCGCAATTATTAGAAAATGGAAGAAGTTTAAGATGACGGTCAATCTCCCTTGGTCTGGGGCTCCATGCAAGATCTCATCTCGTGGGGCATCAATGATCATGAGGAAGGTGAGGGATCAGCCCATAACTACACTGCTAGGACCTGGTCAATGACCTGAAGAGAGCTGGGACCACAATCTCAAAGAAAACCATTAGTAACACACTATGCCATCATGGATTAAAATCCTGCAGCGCACGCAAGGTCCCCCTGCTCAAGCCAGTGCATGTCCAGGCCCGTCTGAAGTTTGCCAATGACCATCTGGATGATCCAGAGGAGGAATGGGAGAAGGTCATGTGGTCTGATGAGACAAAAATAGAGCTTTTTGGTCTAAACTCCACTCGCCGTGTTTGGAGGAAGAAGAACACCATCCCCAAGAACACCATCCTAACCGTGAAGCATGGAGGTGGAAACATCATTCTTTGGGGATGCAAAGGGGACAGGACGACTGGACCATATTGAGGGGAGGATGGATGGGGCCATGTATCGCGAGATGTTGCCCAACAACCTCCTTCCCTCAGTAAGAGCATTGAAGATGGGTCGTGGCTGGGTCTTCCAGCATGACAACGACCCTAAACACACAGCCAGGGCAACTAAGGTGTGGCTCCGTAAGAAGCATCTCAAGGTCCTGGAGTGGCCTAGCCAGTCTCCAGACCTGAACCCAATAGAAAATCTTTGGAGGGAGCTTAAAGTCAGTATTGCCCAGCGACAGCCCTGAAACCTGAAGGATCTGGAGAAGGTCTGTATGGAGGAGTGGGCCAAAATCCCTACTGCAGTGTGTGCAAACCTGGTCAAGAACTAAAGGAAACTTATTATCTCTGTAATTGCAAACAAAGGTTTCTGTACCAAATATTAAGTTCTGCTTTTCTGATGTATCAAATACTTATGTCATGCAATAAAATGCAAATTAATTACTCTCTGTGCATCTGTGTGTTACATTAAATCACATTCCACTGTGTGATATCTATCAGGCTATATTATGATTCAGATCTAGTGACGTCCTCTTTGTAGTGCAGTGTTTTTCTTCAGTCTGTCTGGGTTAAACAGCATGCACATTTTTCTCTATCTGTATTTGTGTCAGCTGTGTATGTTTTGCCTTCCATTGTATAGCTAATAGTAACGTGTGTAGATGGATAGGCTGTGGCGTATATGTGCTTTGCATTTCCAGTGGCCTTATGTGCAATAAACCAAGTGGACAGGTGGAATGCCAGAGGCCTGGAGCATTCTGGGTAAAGTCTTGCGTTTGGCAGGTGTGTTGATGTGGCAGCTGGGTTTCCATGGAGACCGGGGGGGGGTCTCAAAACAGACAGGGACGTTGCTGTCGCAACAGGCTAAGTCTGCACATTTTGGATTTGTGTAGGAACTTGTGTGTGTGTGTGTGTCTGTGTGTGTGGGTGGGTGGGTGTGTGGGTGTGTGAGAGAAAAAGGGAGAAAAAGATGGCAAGATAGGGGTGGTGACGTAGTGACAGAGAGAGAGGGAGAGAAAAGTGAAAGATTGCTTCGCTAACTGTGTCCTAATTGGGTTAGACTGCACCCAGAAAGCTGAATGCAAATGTGTCTGTTCAGAATGGTTAGGGCTCCATCTTACTGGGGCTATTACAGGCCTGGGTGAACAGAGGGAGGAACGCGGGGAGGGATGGCGAGAAACAGAAAACAGCTAAGCACAGTTAAGGACAGTACACAACCAGGGCTGGTTAAGCGGGAGGTTACATTTATAATAAGAGAAACATATGGCTTGAGAGAGATTAGCAAGCGGGAATGGAAGGTGTAGGAAGGGATACAGGAACAGGCTGGAACTGAAGCATACCGTGATGGAATGGCAGTAAGATGGAAGAGAGCAATGGATGGTTAAAAAGAACAACAGAGGAGAAAAAGAGCAGGAGAGGGATGGAGCAACAGTGATACAGAGCAGAGACAAGCAAGAGAGAATGAAAGAGAGATTGAGAACGGGGGAGAAACAAAGGCAGAAAGATGAACAAATGTCTTAAGGCATCTGACAGGTGTCCCTCCCTGCTGATCAACGCTGTGTGGGTTGTGTAATTTGTCCAGCCTTGTGACCGGGCGCTGTGTCATCATCTGCCCTGCTCCCATCACGTGTCTCATTAGACAGGCAGATGAAATGAAACCGTCGCCGGGCCGGCTCTGTAATTAAACTAGGGGTTATAGGTTACCGAGCTTCCTTATGAATGACTTATTTTCTCTCTGTCTGGCCTGCACACTGAAAATATATGTATATGCACACACACACACATACACACACACACACACACACTTACTTGAGCTGCTTTGAAATACAGGACAGTGCTAAGTTTATAGCAACTAGAATGACAGTTTATTGGTCTTTTATTTGTTTGAGTTTGGGATTTTACCATCCCCATGAGTGTGTTTAGGAGACACCGACAGAGACACGTGAGTGTTACAACAATAAATACCTCTATAAAAGACTGGAGATTAAATTGTTTTCTGGAAAATAGAATGGGAATTAATCATACCTCCTATTGAGTCCCATTCAATTAAACTGATGTATGTGATTTCAGACTGGCTACTGCCCACTGAGCTAACAGCTTGGCATATGACTGATTTTAGACCTGTGAGCTAACGTCTTTGACTGACTTTAGGCCCCTGAGTAAACACCTTCAACTGACTTTAGGCCCCAGAGTAAACACCTTCAACTGACTTTAGGCCCCTGAGTAAACACATTCAACATACTTTAGGCCCCTGAGTAAACACATTCAACTGACTTTAGGCCCCTGAGTAAACATATTCAACTGACTTTAGACCCCTGAGTAAACACCTTCAACTGACTTTAGGCCCCTGAGTAAACACCTTCAACTGACTTTTTTAGGACCCTGAGCAAATGTGTTTCACTAACTTCAGGCCGCTAAGCTAAAACCTAGACTTTCTCCAGGTAATATAATATGAATATTTTATTATTTTTCAAAGCTCCTGTAGTGTAGTACTCTGAATCATTCTCAATATCGCCTCTTCTTTTGTCTATAATAAAATCAGATGGATTGCCAAGTGGGTTATTCAAAGAAGACAGCACAGCTGGAGAGTCCATCTGATGTAGTCTTGTGATCAGTAATGGATTCAGACTCAAATGGTTTGTTTCTGTTTGCGTTATGGTCTGTATACAGGTTTTATAATCCTGGTTGGATTGAAACCTTTTGTGTGTACATGTTTGTGCTTGTGTGCATGGGCTGTGTGTGTGAAAGTGCCTTTCATGCGTGTGCATTTATTAAAACGTCCTAATGTATATATGTTTGGAATTATGGTACTGTATGTAAGCTTTGTTATAAGTAAAATCTGTTTGTATTCGTTCACAGGAAGTCACGTTCACAGGAAGTCACATTACTATGTTGTGGAAATCTGGGTGGTCATGTTTATAAATTGGGGTGTAACCAGGAATATGGTTGAGAAAGATCGATAAACTGTAACATCAGAGAACTCTGGCGCGGTGCTTTTAACTAATAAAAGCTTCTCTTTCTCACTTCATTCGGGTGACGCTTCTTTAATGACAAAATGCTATATGAGCGGCTGGATTCCAACATATGTGTAGTAATATCTATATAATCATCATACATGAACTAATTAGATCTTTTCTTTGACCTTACTATAGTTAAGAACTTAAGACATCCTCTCCAGGATACTATGGATCTGCTATTTACAGAACTGGAACAGGTCCTTTGCACCTTTGTTTGGTCCATTGGAGTAGATAAGGGCCTTAACACCAGTCTAAGCGACTGAAATTGTCTATTATAGACACAAATTGTGTATTACAATTGTTAGATTGTTTGGTATAGCACACACTCTGCTTCCGGTGTTTGGAGTCAATGCACAAATGTGACTTAAACAGCATTTCAAATGGGGAAAGGGCAAAGCTTGCATTTGAAATGAGCTACCGTAGAAAGGACAATAGACCTATATTAAATCCTTACTGTAACCCCCAACTCTTATCTTAGCCTTAACTCTTATTTACCTTCAACCCTATCCATCACTAATCATTAGCCATTTTACAATTTGTTATATGACATTCATCTGTCAGGACTGAACTGCAAAGGTCTTCTGCCAAAGTCAGTCTTTTATTTATGAAATGCACCGAAAAACAGAGTCATTCTGAACAATGAAATTCTTGTGACATGGCACACGACATCTACACAGTAGAGAAGTCATGGAATGGCAGTAAAAATATAGCAAGAAATATATGTATACATTTGTAACAAACATTATTCATAACAATGTAAATAGCAGCACTTTTAAAGAGTGTAGAATGGGAAATATGAACAATGTGGGTAGGAGTACTGAATATTCTAAATATAATTTAAGTGCAATATGCCTATGGATGGTACATAAAAATATTCCAATCTACATTGAATGTACATAGGAAGACATCCGAGCATTTGGAATGTTCAAGTGATCACTATGATCCTAGATCAGTTTTGCTGGTTCAGAAGTGTGTATATGCCAACATTTCTGATGAGCAATTTGTGTCTACCAATATATTGCTCTAGTTTTAACCCTATGGCTGTGGTCCAAATGACACAGGTTGCTATAGAGGATATAAGGTGTTATTTGGAATTCACACAGTTATAACACTGGTAATACTGCTGGACTTCTGTGGTTGTGGGTTGTCATAAGAGGAACGTATGGTGCATTAGCTGTACATGATGTGAACATGTGGGTAACTTACATGTCAATGTGCAGTATGAGGCATAAAGGATAATAATGATTTAAACTTCCTGGAAAGTTGTGTGAGTGCTAACTACATTCATTGATAAAGGTAACCATATTTTAGAAATGCTAAAATGTGTGCAATTAAAATAGACAGAAATGCAATTTTCATCTACAGTAAAAAAGGTAGTACGCTCCTACCTTTACCCCCTATAAAATGGTTTAGATTCAAATCATATACACTAAAACAGGTGCAATTGGTTCGAAAATACTTAGTAACTTAGGAGGGTCCAGCCTTTCATAAAGATTTGAAAACGTGGTCTGGTGTAAACTGAACTACATATAGGTGAAACACATCATGCCAAGTCAGATCAAAAGAGCTCTCGGAGTGCCCAGAAGAAAGATTATTGATGCCCATGAGTCTGGGAGACCCTTGACCCCAACCAAAAGTGTTTAAAAATAGGACTTCCATATTAAGGTTACTATAGCAGCGTGCATCTACTGTGTTCTAAATCATTTATCCTAACTAGGATAGGTTTCAAGAATGTAAAAGGACACTTTGTAAATTTCACATAGCACACATAATAAATATTTTTTGGCGTAATGTTTCAATCTTGTCTTCAAACATTTCCTGTCAGTTATGTAAATTAACAGAGTAAGTGAATTTAAAACAAGATGAGATCTACACAAATTTACAAATACAATAAAAAAAGTAAAAATTAACAATTGTTTGTACATTACATTAAACTTATTTGGGCCTTATGACCTTTTTGCCCTGATAGCTTTTTAATTCATTTTATATTAATTTTATATTAAATTTATAATTTTTAATTAATGTAATATATGTAACATTGTTAAAAATGGATTTGGCTTGTTTAGGAATTAAATATCAACGGTGTATTGGTATTTATTTGGAATGGACTGAACTACTCTTTTTGGGGTCCCAACAGAAATCAATATATTGGGCACATGTGCCAACATTAACACCACCATACAGGCCTTAATAAATAATAATAAAAACACGTAACTGTAAAATCTTTTTAATTTTATAATAACTTTATAAACTATTTTATTATTGTGAAGTGGTGTTCAATGCCTTTGTTTTGAAAGTGAAATGTTTTCCCATTCTTGCATGATATGGGATTTCAGCTGCTCAACAGTTCAGGGTCTCCTTTGTCATATTATTCATTTCATAATGCATCAAATGTTTTCAGTGGCTGACAAATCTGACTGCAGGCAGGCCAGTTTAGCACCTTGACTCTTACTACAGAGCCATGCTGTTGTGATACGTGCAGAATGTGGTTTGCCATTGTCCTGCTGAAATAAGCAAGGCCTTCTGGATGGCCGCATCATGTTGCTACAAAACCTGTATATATTGTTCAGTATTAATGGTGCCTTCACAGATGTGCAAGTCACCTATGCCATGTGCACTAATGCACCCCCATACCATCATGGATGTTGGCTTTTGAAGTGTGTGCTGATAATAAGCCTGATGGTCCCTCGCCTCTCTAACCTGGAGTACACAGCGTTCATGATTCCCAAAAATTATTTTACATTTTGACTCCTCAGGTCACACTACAGTTTTCCACTTTGCCTGAGTCCATCTTAAATGAGCTTGGGTGCAGAGAAGGCGGAAGCTTTTCTGGATCTTGTTCATATATAGTTGTTTCTTTGCATGGGGGAGCTTTAACTTGCATTTGTGGATGCAGCAATGTACAGTGTTCGCAGACAATGGTTTTTGGAAGTGTTCCTGAGCCCATGCAGTGATGTCTGTTTTTAATGCAGTGCCGCCTGACGGCCCAAAGGTTTTCTACTTTGTCCCTTGCGTACAGAGGTTTCTCAGGATTCTCTGAATCTTTTAATGATATTATGTACAATAGATAATGAGATATTTTCTGAGATTTTCTACTATTTTTGAATTACACAACTTTTCCAGTTTTTGGTGCCTGACATAGCTCTTTTGAAATGTGTTGCTGGCATTCAATTTAAACTGGGCATATATTTTTCAAGAACAAATAATGTTTCTCAGTTTCAACATTTGAAATGTTGTCTTTGTACTTTTGTCTATTCAATACATAGTTTAAATGATTTGCACATGATTACATTCTGTTTTTCATTACATTGTACACAGCGTTTCAACGTTTTGGAAACGGGGTTGACCTACTATGTAGTGTTATTATTACTACTTTTACAGTTTTTGATTTAACCTTAAAGTAATTTAGCAAATATTCCTGAGCAACTTACAGATATCAAAAGCAACTTAGTTACTACTACTGCTACTGCCAGCATCACAGATGCTACCACTTCTATGACTACTACTGCTACTACTACTACAACCACCACTACTACTACTACGACCACTTCCGTCACCACTATGACCACTACCATCACTACCACGACCACTACTATCACTACTACGACCACTACTGTCACTACTACCACCACCACTACTACGACCACCACTACTACCACTACTACGACCACCACTACTACGACCACTACTACCACTAATACTATCACTACTACGACCACCACTACTACGACCACTACTACCACTAATAATATCACTACTACGACCACTACTATCACTACTACGACCACCAATACTATGACCACCAATACTATGACCACTACTACATCTACTACTACCACTACTACTATCACTACTACGACCACTAATGTCACTACTACCACCACCACTACTATGACCACCACTTCTATGACCACTACCACCACTAATACTATCACTACTATGACCACTACTATCACTACTACAAACCACCACTACTATGACCACTACTACCTCTACTACTACCACTACTACTAACACTACTACAACCCCTACTACGACCACCACTACTATGGCCACTACTATGACCACTACTACGACCACTATGGTCACTACAACGACCACTACTACGGCGACCACTACCATTACTACTCCCACTATTACTACCACTGCTACGACCACTTCTGTCACTACTACTACCACTGTTACTACCACTACTGCCACTACCATGACCACTACTACGACCAGTACTATGACCAACACTACTAAGACCACTACTACCACTACAAATACCACTATGACCACTACTACAATGACCACTACTATGGCCACTACTACGACCACTACTATGACCACTATGACCACTACTACTACCATTACTTGTACCACTACTACGACCACTATGCCCATTGCTACTACCACTACTTGTACCACTACTACTGCCACTACTACGACCACTACTACCACTACTACGACCACTACTACTACCACTGCTGTTACTACTTGGAAGATTTTGATGTGAAAACCTTTATATTGAAGATAATTTACCTTTATACCTTTACAATGAATAACCACTTTTTGATCAACACCATTTATGATGAGACTGTATGTTAATCCAGCTTTTTTCAGAACACCCAGCCACTCTATTGAATTAGTTGAACAGCTGTGAATGAAGTGGAAGCGTAATTTAACTTGAGAAATATGTGCACAATATTCCGTATTGTTTTACTGGCACAGTCAGTTTTATTGAGAAATGTTTTGTACCTACTTGGTTGATATACTTTGCACGTATGGACACTGAACTACATCCACCTAATTTAGGCATTTTAAAGAAAAAAACAAAAAGCGGAAGTTATAGATCTCCTTTCTCTGCCTTTGTGCATTATAATCAGTGCATTATACTAGAAATCATTGTTTTTACATACACTGCTGCTGTCATCCTCTTGATTTCAACAAGGGAAGTGGAAACTTGTGTTAAGTGGCTACAGAGGGTGCCGTGATAATGAGAGAGAAATAATGTACAGTACTTTACCTTAGCTCGCTCCTCAATGCCTGCCCCATAGAATTCTGCATTCAGTTACATACCTTACTCTGGACATTCCTAAAGTAAACACTTCCTTTGGCCATCATTCTTTTCAGTACTCTGCTCCCAGTGACTGGAACGGATTGCAAAAGACTCTCAAACTTGACAGTTTTATCACTCCTTTAAAAAACTATTGTCAAAGCACCTTATCCATATGTATATCACATTACATGGTTAGCAACTATGCACCTTATTTATCTGAATATATTTATGACCCTATATAGTGTACCGTATCTGTGTAATTTATCAATCTCTTACCTATTCCATCCATACTTTTATATTCTTGATTATAAGTAAGTGTTGCCTTGCAGTATTTATTGTTATGTCTCTGTTATCATTGTAAATGAGGATTGGTTCTCACTTGGCTTACTTGGCTAAGTAAAGATGAAATAAGAACACATTTTTGAAAGAGATTCAGTGAATACAAAAATATGAAATAGATATCAAAACCAACCTTCCATGTTTCTCTCAAAGCAGTCAAAATCTAAATTGTGTTAAAATGATCATCTGAAGTGAATTGATCATACAGAGCAATTGCTTAACATTTATTATAATGTTTACTTTGGTAGTTTAACCACGCATAATTGTATAGACTACATTGGTACATGGTGCATTATGAACATCAATAGCCACCTTTCTGGTTATAAATGGATGTGGAGTAACAGCGACCCATCCAGCAGGACTCCTCAGCTGAGACAACGATATGAAAATGTGGCCTTTCCTAATGTACAATACTGTGCAAAAGTCTTAGGCACCTGATAATCGAACTAAGTTTATTTGGATAGTATGTGTTCATTTGTATGAAATCACCCATAATGCCCAAGTAAATGGCCTTAGTTTGACTTTCAGGTGCCTAAGACTTTTTCACAGTACTGTACATTATTGTATATTCAAACCAGTTTGAATAATCTGTAACTTATTTGGCAGTGCCTATGGCAATGCTTTAAAATGAGGTGGATAGGCTGTGCGTAATATGTAACAGATTACAAGGATATTATTTTACTCTTTGGAGATTAATTTACTTCAACGTCTCGGATTAAGGTTCATTAAATTCAGAAGGCAAGTACTGTAGAACACATTTAATCATCTACAGTAATCTCCAGTAAGTGGTGAAACCTGCATGGTTTTACACCAAAGACCACTGGATGGATGGTTTTTGCTGTACATGCTGAACCAGGCTTCTTATGTGACATATATGGATTTGCACTTCTAATTCTAAGAGCAGTTCAAATGACTGATTTTCTTGAATGATGTATAAATCTGAAATGTATGGGGAGTTACTTACTAACATGAGAAATCTATAGCAGGTTTTTATGAGTTGAAAAAACATTACCGTCAATCTAGGTCAGATTAATTTGCACGAGCAAACCTTAAAATCATTAAAGGTTTACTCTTAAGATGGATTGACTTGAATGGACTCAAGTGGAATCTGTGGAGTGCTTTTTTGCTAGTCCAAAGACCTATATCCATTGGTGCTTTACACATGGCCTAATGCGACTCCCTATGTATGGTCATTGAATTCCCTCACGGCAAAGATACTACACACGTCTCTAAATGAGTATTGAGTGTATCTACTGTAGGTTTAGCCCACAGGAATCGTGTGTGAGCGTGGATTATACCTCATTGAGAAGGGCTTAGCTTAGCACTTGAAAAAGTGGGACAGCCTTGTTGTTTATTCTCAAAGTGCTTTTACTAATTGGAATGATCCAAAATTACACTTTGAATCACTGAACCTGATTCAGAATGTTTTTCATAAATGTCATTACAAATATTGATTGATATCCATATTTCCATATTTAATTTTATTATTTTTTTATTATTGAAAACTTTCAAATTGCTTTCAGCTGCTCAAGTGCATATGTGCATTGCATTGCCAGCCCCACCTCAATTCTGTAGATATTTTTTGTGATATCTGAATGCTAAGATTAAGATTTTGCTGCAGTTTTGAGGTTTTACATTGCTATAATGTAATGATGTACATTATATACATTGCCTTTGGAAAAAGTATTCATTCTCTTCACTTTACCTTAGGTTGTGGTATAGACTTTATAATGGATTGCACAATTTTTTTTTGTATCAAACTACTCACAATATCCCATATTGAAAAAGCGAAACAATAAAAAAATTAATCTGGGCCAACTTATTAAAAATAAAACACTTACATACATGAGAGATTTAAGTATTTGGACCATTTATTCTGTTTTTTGTAAAAAAAAAAAAAACGTTGGCAGAAATCATAGCTTTGAGTCTTTTTGGGGTATGGCTCTACCAGCTTTGGATTCATGGATTTGTTAGTTTTTCCCATTCATTCTTGTAGATCCTCACAAGCTTTTTCAGACTGAATGGGGAGCATCAGTGAACTGTGATCATCAGGCTGTGTGCTTAGGGTTGTTGTCATGCAGAGAAAACATCTTCTTTCCAATAACTTGGCCAAAGGGACAGTTCTAGGAAGATACTAACAAACGTCTTCCATTTTACATGGAGAGATTCCGCTGTGGTTCTGGAACATCCAGTTCTTTAAAAATGTTCCCAGATAACTTTCCCAGATCTATACCTCGACACAATATCTTGAAGGGTACGGAGTGTTCCTTAGACTTAATGGCTTGTTTTCTGCTCTGACATACACTGTGACGTGTGGGATATTACAAAAACTGGGTGCCTTGGTAAATCGTGTTCAGTCTATTGAATTTGCCACAGATGGACTCCAATCAAGTTCTAGGGACAAGTACTGACAGACAGACCTCTGTGGCTCTCTGATCCCAGTGTGTAGTCTGTCATCAAAATAAGCTGAGCATGGGAATTGTTTCTTTGCATGAGGCTTGATCAAATTATATTTTGCTGTAAATATGTAGTGATCGGTTGAAATAACACAACTTCTGTTTTTGTACTGCGGCAGTGCGATGGTTCTATTCAATGATAGTGTGATGATATGACACTTTCATGTAGATGTTGTGCAGTCATTTGTGAAATATACAGTCCCTCACATAATACGCGGGGAATAGCTGATTTAGCAGATTTCTGAGATGTAATTGCGAAATCGCCAAATCTTAGGGGCTGAAGCAAAAGTTTGCATCATGGCTTATGGGCTTTCAGTTTGTTCTTTATCACTATCCGAAAAAGTTGTTATTCCTGGTAATGAGTTATAGCCTGTAAGTCCTAGCGCCAAATCCTAAACCTCTGTCTTTGGTTATCTTCTTGGGGCTCAGTATGCTATCTTCTTGATCGTGGCTTTTCTGCTTTTCTACAGCAGTTACTCACAAAACCAGTGCCTTTATATTTCCCTCGCTCCCTTTCTCTCTGTCACTTTTCTCATAAAAGATCAGCTTACCGTGTAGCTGCTCATGATGGGATGATCTGGAGGGTAGAAAGCAGGTGATACATCATGGTGTGTGTGGCAGGGAGGAAGAAAGGGCATTGGTGGCTCCATCGGTGAGGTACTCTCAGTTAGACCTCTGACGTCTCTGCCAGACGGACACACACACATTTTATAAATACTTCATCCGAGCACACATATTCGAGATCTATGCACGCTCGAACATCTAGGTTTACAGGTAATACCCCACAATGCTAACTTAGCTGGCTGCTTTCCCCCCACTTGCATAGCCTGTCTGTTTAAGGCTTGTAGACTCAAACTACATACTGGGGCTAATTTGACAGCCTCTGCGACGTGTGTTCAAAGTGTCCAACGCATGATCAGATATGAATTTACTTATCGACAGCACTGACAAAGAGTGTGCTTAAGTTATGAGCTGCAGCACTTATGTCCTCGCACGCATGCGCGCGCACACACACACACACACACACACACACACACACACATAGACCAATCAACCAGAATTCTGCTTGACGCTGCACAGTACATACAGTACATTTGAATTGTTAGCCTTTTCCCTGTACTGCGCCCTCTATTCCCTCCTGCTCAGGAATGTAAATGGAACGTGCTAGCAAGAATGTGATGAGTCACCCAAAACATCTATCCGTCCATGATTTGAAGTTCTTCTGAGAGTAAGTACAAGTGCATTTTTGCTTACAAGTGGGAGCGAAATCATAGGGCCAAAATCAATAAACATTAAGTCTTAATCTTCCTGTTATCTAAAAATGTCCCCCCTCTCTATATCCTCTATTGTTTCCCTCCCCCATCACTCTTTCCCACTTCAGTGAGAAGGTTGTAGGTACTGTGACTTGTACCCACACACACACACACACACCAATATAAGCTATTTTATCATTAGCTTTTATTATTCAGCGGCATCAGTGCAGCATTATTAATGACACATGGGTTTTTGAGCCGACAGTTAACACTATCAATGTCTGTTTTGGACGTTTGTCCTGAAAATGACTTGAAAACCAGCCACTAGGGTCATTGGTGAGTTAAATTAGATAGTTGGTGTGATAGGTCATTGCTCACAGGAATGGTTCTTGTGGGGGGTATTATACACAACGCTCTAATGTCTTCGAATCCTTATATAGATAAAACAGATTTGTGTTTCCTAAATACTACCCCATTTAGTTGTGAGAATACCTAACCATAACCTTAATCCTAACCATGATCTCTAACCATAATCTAATCCTTAATTTAACCAAATGGAATTAATACCTAAACCTAACTTTAACTACCATTGTCAAGGGAGCATGTTTGTCTTCTCATCCTTCACTTCACAAACTCTATGTTAATTTACTTTACCTTGTGATCATGGTTATTTACTTCACTTCCCCCATAATACATCGCTTTCTCTTTACTTCACTTCCCCCATAATACATCGCTTTCTCTTTACTTCACTTCCCCCATAGACACTTTTCTCCCCAGACTGGACTGTTCTAATGTTGTCTGTCTGACTCTGTCTCTCTGTCGGTCTGTCTGTCTCTCTTTCATTCTCTCTCTATTTTCTTTTCTAACTCTCTCTACTTTGATGTTTTATTTTTATTTTGTCACCCTCTTTCTCATCCACCCATATCTCCTCTCTTTCTCTCCATCCTGGCCTCGTTTGCCTTCTTATTGCTCCCGTACTAGTTTCTCTCCTTTACTTTCTCTTATTGTCTCTCTCTCTATTTCAATATCTACATCTTCATTTTGCCTGACTGGGTGACTAGGGAGACAGGTAGGTTTGCTTACCTCAGTGTTTTCACCTCACTTTCTTCTTACCTTTCATATTTTATATTCCCTCTCTGGGCTCCTTACTGCTGCCATGGAGACGGGATGGAGAGTTCCATTCCTTTGAAATGCCTGGCTTCATCTGAAGGAGCCGAGTAGGCTGCTTCTGATACTACCTACCACTCTGATCCTTAATCAACCACATCTGGAGCACATCGGCAGAAATGCAGGGATACATGCACTCCTCCTTGCACACACATGCAGCTAGAGCCAGGCACATGTTTACATAGGAGAGAAGACATCCATCCTATGTATGCTAAGGAAGTGCACACACACACACACACACGCGCGCGCACACACAGACACACACACACACACACACACAGACAGTTACACAGGTGCTTACAATTGAGTGCATGTCGCTCCTTGCGTAGCAATGTATTAATGCCACATTATGGCTTCATGAGGGATGTTTACTTATAGTGTGTACAGCAGGGCTGGGTATCACAGAGAGGGCAATATTTCAACCAGGACCCATAGATGTCTGGTTTAAAGTAGGGCACAACAGAGACTGTACTCTAGAAAGCTATTTGGGATTTAAATGTGGACAGGGTGTTCTGTTCCACTGCTTAGGCACCTTCAGTGTAGCCTATATCACTTTTTCACCTCCTCAGTCTCTCTTTGTTGGTTGCTTTTTTTGAAATCCCTCTCTACCTTTCCTTTCTATGTTTTATAGTCTCTGAGTAAGAGGCAAGGCTTTGTGGGTTTAATCATCATGTATTTATGAGCCGTCCCTAAATGTGCGCCTGCTCCGGAGGGAAACCAGAGGAGTGTTATTCCACAGATTTTTGTTATTTCTGTCTCTGTCTGTAGAGATTTTCATCTTCACTTATTTTCACAGGGTGTCCCCTGATTCTTCTCAGAATGTTCTCTCTTCTGGCTTTGTAAAATGTCAATTTTGGTAGAAATGTTAAAAAAATGAAGTGCTTAGGCTGGAGACTTCTGTATAATCAGCTATCTTCTCACTTTGTCCGATATATGCACACGTTTATTACCCAGCTCTCTCTTTGATGAGGCAATCCTACCAATTTCATCTGAGTCCTAATTTGGGCTACATCATAACTGAAGATTTCTGTAAATCGGATAGGAAGAAAACACATTGAAATAAAATGAATTCAAGAGGATTCAAGTCAATTTTATGCCCGTTCTATTTCATTCTATTACTTTCATTCTTTCTTCATATTGTGAGTTATCCCGAGATGACATTTCTTATTCAAGTCGGGAATGGCAGCCATTGAAAATGTACCCACGAGTTTAACAGTCAAATTGCTTTTAAAACCCTTCTAGAGGCATACCCTCATGTGGATAAAATGTCTATGGTCACAATGCAACAAGAGCGCTGTTCCATATTTGGATCATGAGTTGCACTCTTTCCAAAATATGACCTTTCCGTGTGTAGCAGGAAAAAACTAGAAGTATAAAACTGTCTCTGCCTCTCAGGCCCCATACATCATCCGTCCAAGTAGAAGGGGACGACAGTGAGACCTATTTATTCAAATGTAAGGGTCAAAGTTACATCTGTATTGGAAGGTTGCCTGGCTATGTATTAATTCCGACATAATCAACTGTAAAACCATTGTCTGGGTAATGTCAGACTGCAAGAGGAGAAAACAAAGCACTGTAACAATTCTGCCAATTGTACACAATTGTAGACACTTGATAATATTGAACTTGGTGCATTATGAATAACGTGGTCCGCAGACCTGCATCTAACGGAAAGATTAATCCTCATAACAAACACCAACGTGAACATAAAGCCTTCAAACTTCCTATTGGGCTAATTTGAAAAGCAGGAGTCTGCAGCCAGGGACTAGCAATGGAAATGAGGAAGGATGGTTTTATTTTTAAGATATTAATGTAATTAATGTAATCCATCTCAAGTGTAAATTGTAATCTTTTAGTGCACAAATTGACTATTGGTCAGTGTGTATTAGCAAATTCATCCTATTCAGGGAAGCCATCTCCTGGACTCTTTTAATAAACCCTCAAAATCCTAAACTGAGGCATTAGGAAAACTAAAAACGTAGATTAGTATCTAGGCTTAGGAACACTTTCATCCTGCTCTGGTAAAGCTCCTCAGCACTAAGTGTCCATTTCATGAAGGGGCCCTGACCTCTCTAGCTGACTTTAATACTTTATAACTACCATAAATGTGGACACTCCTCAAGCAAATTGCTTTGGCATGGCAGTCTGGTTTTCAATCTGAAATATGACTGGAGGTTTTCTTGGCAGATGTCTACAATAACTGAAGTTAATTGGTTGGAATGGAGCGATCCTGCAGCTAACACTTCAATCACTGTCTTTCAGTTACCTCGACTGCTGATGTAACAGTAGTGTCATATTTGCAGCACCCGCGTGTGCGCGTGTCTGTGTGTGTGTCTTTGTTACTGTACATGTGAGTCCCACATATTCTCAAACAAACGTGTATGTGTGTGCATGATTTGCGAGTGCATTCATGTGGACATTCTGTGAGGACGCTTTTATCCAAAGTGACGTCCAGTCAGTGTGCATACATTTATTAGATATGGTTGTTCCTGGGGATCAAGTCACACTCTGCCAACTGAGCAAAACTGGGGGTTACAATTGTGCAATTGGTTTTCACTGTATTCATCACTGTATTTAATTCTAAACCTGCGTCTGCACTCATGGTGGGTTATAAAGTACTGTAAACATCTCTAAATATCCAGGTAAATAACCACAAAAGGCTAAAGGTTAGTGCTGGTGTTAGGGTTAGGTATTAAGGTTATGAAAGGCTTAAAAGTGACAGCATGTACCTTAACATCGGTGCTGCGCATTTAATAGAAATACATTTTCTGTCTCAGTGTATTCAAACTCATCACCTTTGGAGTCAGTGTCTCAACTGCCCTTCTCCACACCACAACACAGTAAGCCAACTGCCGGTCGTTTAAATTGCAGTGGCGCTCACAGCAGCTTCCACTGCCACATCTCAAATGACACAAGAAACTGTTTCCCACCTTGAAGGACATGTTACATAAAAGTCAATAGATTCATGTTTGATTGTTGCGAGAAACAAACAGGCTGATATGACACCTTTCTCACTGAGTGGCTGCCCACCTTCCTGCGTCTTTTTGTTCTTCCGGGACGCATACAGACGCGTGTGCCTGTGACAGTTTACATTTTTGTCACATTAAAAAGAAATCCCTAGTCTTTTGTCTTTCCCCCCCTACAAATGTCACAATGTCCATATAGAAATGATGGCCTCGTAGCAAGTGGCCCCAGGAGAGTTCAAGATCAACACACATTGCTGCTTCTTATCACACTACTTGCTCAACCCGAAAGTATTCGCCAATTAAAAATGTGCTTGAAGGTGAGCATATTATCCAGCAAAGAACTACAATTAAGTGTACAGGTGCCTGACCACCCAAAATGAGTCACTATAGCTCAAAATGACAAGGCAGTACAGTCTGACATCCTAACCATTTACAGTTTATATAACAGTAATTGAGCAGATGCTTATTCAGAGCGACTTACAGTTAGTACCCATTCACCCCAAACAGTGCTGGGCCAATCTGCATCGCCCTCTGTGGGGCCCCTCAGGCACTGTCGGTATGCTGCGACCAGATTTGAAACTTCTGGCAACAATGACACAGTTACACTGTGAGGGAGTGACTTAGACCACTGAGCCACTTGAAGCCCAAGAGAGATTTGGTTGTGTGTGCACGTGTGTGTTTGTGAGAGAGAGAGCTAAATAGATGTTATTTCAATGTGCTTTGAGCGCTTGTCACTATTAACATGTGTAGAAGTCATTGTTATACAAGAGAACTGGGAAAACTGCAGCCTGGGTTGTGTGGAACTACATCGTTTCTGAACCCTCCACAGTTCTGTCTCCGTTAGATCTTCAGCTCGAAAGAGCTCTACTCCTACAACAGACATATAACCTCTGGCTAATCCTACTTTCTCATTTACTGGAGTGGAGTTTAAACACACACACACACACGCAGCTTCAGGACACTTAGGCCTACTGCGTTAGGTGAACAGAACTATAATTGCAAGTTTGGCCTGACACATCAAGCGTTTTCCTGCTGTTTTTCTGTCATGTCTTCATTAGCATGACTGAGCGTTGCTCTTTGACACGAGCGTATGCTGTCAAGCCAATGTTCACACACACACACACACACACACTCTACACGTGCACCCACAAAGGCAACGGCGACAGTGGCTCAGTCCAACCAGTCAATCTCGACACTAAAGCTCCTTGAATCATGACTAGTGGCTGTCACCCCTTCTCCTTCCACACTTCCCATTATTCCGTCCCAACATTAACTGGATTTCTCAGTGTGGCTCTCAGTGAAGAAAGGATTCACGTCTTAGCCGAGGGTGGGTTGAGGGCTGAGGGGCGGGGAGCTGTCAGCCCACTCCTCTGGCTTGGCGCCTTTGTGTCATTATTAAAGATTAATGTTATTAGGAGTACCAGTGGAATTAGCATTAGTGACGGTTTTAGTGTCTGAAGCTTGTTTTAGCTTTGTCACTCCAACCATTCATTTAGAGTAGAGGGAGAGAGAGAGAGTGAGAGAGCGAGATAGGGAGCGAGTGAGAGAGCGAGATAGGGAGCGAGGGGCTTTCATATCACAGCTGTAATGCCACCTTACTCTCCTGCCAAAATAAATTACAATACATTTGGTTTCATAAGGAGGTAACGGAGGGAGCAATTTCCATACTTAAATCAGACTTGACGCATTGGTTTTCAATTTGAGTGCGCAGGATAAAGGGGCAAATCTCAACTTTTCATACCTGAACACATCTCGGAATTGAAGCTACATTGTCACTGTTGGTTTATTTAGGAAAATTCCATGTGTTTTTTAATATTAAGATTCTGCAAGCAAGTCAGCTGTCTCTAAAAGCCCTTCGCTGGCTAGAGACAGTAGGGAGCGTTAGCCATCCTATCACCTTAGATGGACGTCCTCTGCTCTGTCATGTGGCATGCTCAATGCAACGTCTACCTAGAACAGAATCAAGATTAGTACGTGACTCCCAGAAAGTAAAGAAACAAAAATGTCGTTTGTCATGCTCAATTGAGTACCATATTGTGCTAGGCCTTCTATCTGCCTCCATTCTACCATGGAATTAATTGTATCTTTTGTGAACATATTATGTGCACGTACAGTAATTGGCATGAAGAGCTCTGAAGGTGCACCATGCATAAATTATTTCACCATCTCTATTTAGACTCATATTGTGTCCCAAATGAATACACATGAAGTGCACTACTTTTGACCAAATGTATTATTCTGCATATGGAACAGGGTGTTGTTGGGGACGGTTACCTAAACATCTGTCAAAAAGCCAACACTACTACCTCTTTAGGACCAAGAACTAGAGACCTTTACGTGATCTCATCCAATTAACTGTGTTCACACCAAGCGTACTAAATGTCAGTGATTTCAACTGTAATTCACATGTGCACTTAGCTGTGAGACACATGGCATGAGACATGCCTGATCACGCACCAACCCACCCACTGACTGGGGTACTGGGTCCGATATATGACCGTATAATTGCCATGGCAAGCTGGCTTGTGCTATCTGCAGGATATATGGACCACTTAGGATTCCATTACACAAATGGCCAAGTTCAATGGCCAGCCAAGCCGTTGTGACTATGTCATTCTCCTCCAATGATGGTGGCCACATTTAGCAGATCTAGAGGCCCCCATCAATGTTGCTTTTGATCAACGATGTGTGGAAGGTTGACTTTGGTGTTAAAGGCGAAAGTCTCAAATTGACCTCTTGGCACTAAAGCATTTGTATAGATCAGAAAGGAATGCTTACGCCATTCCAATACTATCACAACTGCACAGGGAATGAGGGGGCAGGTTGACTTGGGATGGAAGTAGCCTAGCTTGTGTGTTTGACTGAACGTCTAAGTTAATACAGTGTGACAAAACAGTAGATAAATTGGCATCTATTATCTATTTGTGTTTCCTGTTAAAGCCAACCTTTTCCTTATAACACTGGACCAATAAACAATAGAACTAGACGTTTAAAAAAACTAAACGGTTCCTCCACCAGCTAAAAGCAGGGATCCGATTTCATTTACATTGAGAAGAACAATTCTCAGACGCTCCATGTCAAACAGCTGCACTCTATTCTGATTGAGTAAACAAAGGTGACAGCCAGATGGAGCGAAAGAGAGAAAGGAGAGATGTTTGATTAGCTGCTGAAGCGAGGGATCCTCGTCTAATCTTCCCCAACTAATTCTCCTCGTGCGGGAGGGTCGTTCTGCCTTGGGCAAAACGTACGCGCACTCCTGGCTCCTGAACAAACATCACTCTGGCTGAGGTTTCTGCATTGATCAAAAACTACACCCTATTCCCTTTGAAGTGAACTACCTTGGCTAAGCCCACAAACACTCATTCCGTCATCTTTAATTTGATATAGCAACAGGTCATTAATGTTATAGTGCATCATGACATTATGGCAAGACTTGGAGATTACAATTAGACCTGGAGATGGCAATTAGAGCCTTTAGATTTTGTATGTCAGACTTGATGTCAACACAAGATACGTATTTCTTTTGGTGCATTTTATAGATATGTCCCACAAATTGCTCCTTTAATACCTTTCCTGTGTACGACAATGTTATGGAATAACATATCTGTAGTCATAACATGTCTGTAGTAATAGTGGAATGGTAGTGTTTCACTGCATTTACTCACCAGAAATTATTTTGGGCGCTTACAAAAGCACATCCTAAAATGCAGAATATCTATTGATCAACGGAAAACATCACACACAATTATATATCCTCAAAAAGGCAATGGCAGACATGCAAAAGCAAAATCCTTCAATAATTTCCTGATTGCTAAAATTATACCAAGCCACATAAATCCCCCCAAAAAATCTAATCATCAAAACTTGTTTTTTACTGCTTCAGTGAGCTGGCCGTCCGAAAGGCAGAGTAGAACTTGAACGATTGGTGGGAGATGGGTGGTCTTAATTCAGCTGCCTTCCACAAGGTGGAAGCAAATTAGGGACATCCCAATATATCACCATTTTGATGTTGGTGGCCAAGTCACATTATGTATTTATATCATTAAAGTCCTCATCCTTATCCACACATGGCTATAATACAAAGCCTGCAGTGATGGTCTGATTGTCATTATTCACCAGTCTTGACGCTGTCATTTGTGCCACGCGGCCGTAGCTCTATCGGCGACACCTCAGCTGCCTGTACGCATTAGTGGTTAAGATGCCTGAACACATCCCAGGGCCCACACATCACTTCAGCTGGATGGATATCCTCGAGCTAGGCTATCACACTTACAGACGAGCTACCACGTTGGACAGCTCCTGTCACAATGGAATACTGGGCGAATTGTATGAATTATGCATGCAAAACCCAATGCCCAATGATATCAGTTTTCAATCAATATGCAATAAAAACTCATTACGCGGTCCCTTATTGAAATTAATTCGGGAAGACAAATTTGTGATATGTCACAAAAGGACATCATTCCGGTTTAGCCGTGAAGAAAAAAAAAGTTATTTAACACCATAAATTGGATACACACCAAGAGAATGAGAGGAGAGATGGGAAAAAGTTGAGAGATGGTGAGGGTGACATGCAGAGAGAGGGAATTAAAATGGGTGGATATTGAGACTTAGAGAGGTTTGTGAGAGAAGGAGAGAGGAGTGCTGGACAGAATGAGTGAGAGATACATGAAGCAGAGAGAATGGACACATTTACAGCACAACACCATGGGAGAATCGAGTGGAATATTCACTCAGTTTAAATGACATTTTCACTATCCTGTTCACCTTAACGAAGTGATTAAACCATTCGGCTCACGTTTCAGAGACCTAGCATCTTTCTCCTTGAGCTGTCTCCACACTTGGGAGATTAATTATGAGCCCGTTTATTGTAAATGGACAATCTTACCTGGTTCAGGAAACACGGAAACACCAAGCATGTAGGACTATTGCTGGTGCAGCCATGTGCTCCAGACAAAATTGTATAGTCGTGTGTGTGTGTGTGTGTAAGTGTGTGTGTGCCTGTATGTGTGCGAGGAGTTGGGTGTGCCTTTGTCTGTGTGTGTGTGTGTGTCTGTGCGCAAGTTTGTGTGCATGTGTAAAGAGACTGATTTCAGCTACAAAGGGGAAGAAGAAAGGCATTAAATAGTCAACAGTTGGTGTAGCCCATATTGTCGATCCGCAGTCTTCTTTTACCATATAGATTAAAGTGCTGCTCAGAGGGACAGGTCTGTTTCTGGAAGGGGAATAGGAACATTTCATTTTGAGAGTCTAAAACCCAGTTTTAAATCCCTTAGTAGTTTGGAGCAGTGTGGCCTAACAAAAAGCAAAGGGATTGCTGAAACAACATTAGTATCAATAACATTTGGCTCCGTTTTGACCGGACAATAATTTGTCTGGAAAACAGCACATTTGTTATTACCACACAAAATTATTTAGCTGGGAAAACATACACAATCTGCATGCAAGGGCGCATACATACATACATACATACACACACACACACACAAAATCGCTCGTTTTGGAATAACATACACAATTATATGCATGCAGCCACGCATGCACACAGATGTATAGACACACACACACACACACTTCTACCTCCCTCCTTCCATCCCTCCCTCCCTCGTTCTCCATTTTCTAATCTAATCTCACATATTCCCCTGATATTCATGAATCCCTATACATAAATATACAAGGGCAGCCAGGTATTGATTGAACAGGTTTTCCCTGCACATTTGAATAGTTTAAGCTTGGGGGCGGCAAATAGCTATTGGAGACATTTTTATTTTTTTCGGCGGGGTGGGGGGGGTTGCATGTATTGATTTGTTCTCCTTCTGCCTTCTGTCTAAAAGTAGCTTCATTTACTCAAAGATAAGAGGGAGACTAGGAGCAGCTGTTACAAAAAGCTTTTTGTGAAGTGTGGTGGTACAACCCTGTTTCCAAAAACGACAGAATTCAATGACGTGCCAATCATTTCTCCCTGTCTTTAATTGAAAATAAGACAACAACAACTAAGTTGGAGCTGCGGAATGTCATTCTTTTTAGATGACCATTTTGAATAGGATGACAGCAACACATTTCAAAAAAGTTGGGACTGGGCCATGTTTACTGCTCTGTTGCATCACCTCTTCTAGTAACAATAATCTGTAGGTGTTTGGGAACTGACAAGACCAATTTCTTTAGTTTTTAAAGTGAAATATATTCCCATTCTTGCTTGGTACAGGATTTCAGCTGCTCAAAAGTTCAGGGTCTCCTTTGTCATATTTTTCATTTTATAATGTTTTCAGTGGGTGACAAATCTGGACTGCAGGCAGGCTAGTTTAGCACCTTGACTCTTACTACAGAACCATGCTGTTGTGATACGTGCAGAATGTGGTTTGCCATTGTTCTGCTGAAATAAGCAAGGCCTTCCCTGAAAAAAGATGTTGTCTGGATGGCAGCATATGTTGCTCCACAACCTGTATATATTGTTCAGCATTAATGGTGCCTTCACATATGTGCAAGTCACCTATGCCATGTGCCCTAATGCACCCCCATACCATTATGGATTTTGGCTTGTGAACTGTGTGCTGGATGGTCCCTCTCCAATTCAGCCCGGAGGATGTGGCATCCATGATTCCCAAAAATAATTTCAGATGTTATTTTGTCAGACCACAGGACAGTTTTTTTTACCTCACCTCGTCTTAAGACTCGAACCGCCACGACCAACAGTATCAGCCGGAGCCAAACGCCATTTCTCGCCATTAGCACACAAATCAACCATTAGCATACACATTCTCCTCTGCAGCATCACCATCCAGCCAGAGCATTGGTTCATCTACTGGGTTGTCCCTAACTCTAACCCTAGCCTATTTAAATTGTTGATTGGTCATGGCATTTGTATTTAATTTGTTAGATCATTCAAATTCAACCAAGACTCATTAATCTGGGAGTATCACACATTCATTGACGTCATGCATTGATTAGCGCCTGGGTACAATTAGCGGCTGCCTGGATACCACTGCTAAGTGCCGTGGGCTGTTGGCCGATTAAGAGGGAAGAAAAAAAAAGGTAAAACAACGCCCATGCGGTGATGTCCACTCCAAAATCGTGCCTGTTTTTAATGCATTGCGTCTGAAGGCCCGAACACTGAGAAATGCATCAAATTCAAATTGGGCATATATATTTCAAGAAACAATAAAATGTATCAGTTTAAACATTTGATATGTCGTCTTTGTACTTTTTTCTATTGAATATAGGTTTTAAATGATTCATACATCAGTGTGATCTGTTTTTCTTTACATTTTACACAGCGTCCTGACTTTTTTGGAAAAGGGGTTGTAGATTGATTCAAGTGTGTGTGTGTGTCCACGTGTGTCTGTGTGCATGTGTGTGTGTGATGGATATCCAATCGGATCTAATGGCTGTGGTGTGTATGTGACAACAGACAGTGGGATCTAATGGCTGTGGTGTGTATGTGACAACAGACAGTGGGATCTAATGGCTGTGGTGTGTATGTGACAACAGACAGTGGGATCTAATGGCTGTGGTGTGTATGTGACAACAGACAGTGGGATCTAATGGCTGTGGTGTGTATGTGACAACAGACAGTTGGATCCAATGGCTGTGGTGTGTATGTGACAACAGACAGTGGGATCTAATGGCTGTGGTGTGTATGTGACAACAGACAGTGGGATCCAATGGCTGTGGTGTGTATGTGACAACAGACAGTGGGATCTAAAGGCTGTGGTGTGTATGTGACAACAGACAGTGGGATCTAATGGCTGTGGTGTGTATGTGACAACAGACAGTGGGATCCAATGGCTGTGGTGTGTATGTGACAACAGACAGTGGGATCTAATGGCTGTGGTGTGTATGTGACAACAGACAGTGGGATCTAATGGCCGGGATGTGTAGAGGCTTTATAACGCAGCTGACAGGTTTTGAAGTCTTAAAGTTGCTTTGCTGAAGTTCTACCATGACTCATGTCTGTTCTAATTGGAAGATGGACATGTAACCATCTCAATCTGTCAAAGAAGACTCAGTCAATCAATGATCTTATTTGGCCTCTGTGAGCGGATAAGCCCATGGGTTCACCTGATCATCCTGAGGTTACGTAATAGTTTTCCTATAGAATTACCTCTGACTGGTTGAATTGTGATTGAGTATTTGATTCTGTGTAATCCTAGGCTCATTCAGTGTTTATCCTTCAATTTGCTTAAGCAAGTCATTCCTGTTCCAATATATTCCTTAAAAAAGCTGTCTACATCCTTTTTTTCTGCAAAATAACAGCAAACTAACAGTCTTTGATTCACTGTTAATCTTACAGAAACGTTGTCTTTGTTTCAAACCTAATCCTTTTAAATCAGGAACTAAACAGAAATGGCATTGGCTGAATTATTGACATCGAAGGGCCAATCACTAACCACCCCAGCCACACTATGCAGCTATAGGGTTGTCAATACAAGCTCGCGTAAAACGCCTCAACGATTACGTCCTTATTTAGAGGATTTAGGAGAGGTGTTTACATTTTTTTTCTATGATGCGTATTCAGAGGTGATCAAAAGAAATCAGAAAGCGTATCATGCCGATATATACGCACAGGCAAAGACCGTGGTGTGGTGCCTGGAGACGTTGGCGTACACTAATTTGTTAACCATCAGGATGTTTTTATCTTCTGTTCTCCCCTCGTTCTAACATTTATTACTGATGTATCCATCCATGTCAAGTTAACAGCTGGAAAAATAGTGTTTGTGCAGAACCCATTTTCCATTGGCTATTTACATTTTGGGAATGCCACGTTTCCCAACTGCACACAACGCTGCGGCCTAAAATTAATTAATAAATAATTGTAGGTAATATCAAAACTTTAAGCCAAACTTTATGATACGTCCCGTTGGCCTTATTTGATATAGTGATATGTTTGCTATAGGTTAATGAGGATATAATTGGGATTGGACTAAAATGTGATTCAAACATAAGGGCATTTTGTTGACTAAAATGTCTCACTGTCTTCTGCATTTTGACAATAACTACATGAAATCCTTATTCAAATGATATAAATGTGTCTAAAACTGGAAGATATTATATAATCAAATTGACTAAATCTAGACTTAATCAAAAAAGGGTGCAACAAAATGACCACTGCACGATATCACTTCCCTGGGTCCAGCAGTAATCATAGCCTGTCTCCTCCTAATCTCACCAACAGTACTGAGCTATGTAACGCTGTCCTCTCTTTTCCAATCCTGAATATGTAAAGTTGACGGTAGACCGACATGAGTCTACTGACAGAGGGGGCGGTGGTATAAGATAATAGAGATATGTTTTGAGGGGGATTTGGGGGCGGGGCCTCGAGCTTGCAGGGGAGGCCAATCTAACTGCAATCAAGCACTTCCTATAGCCATGCACGAGCTTCCTGCAGCTCTGTACTGGCAGTTTTGCCCCCCTTTCTGTTCAAACTAATCTAGTATTCTCAGATTTGAAGGGTTCCTACCAACTTCTCTTTTAACCCCTCCCCATAGGTTTTCAATACCATTTATGTATGGATTCATTGCTGGGCACCTCAGATCAGTTCTATGTTTTCTCTTGAACCATTCCTGGGTGCTTGTTTAAGTGTGTTTTTGGGGTGGTTGTCCTACAGGAAGCCCCATGACTTTCAACAGAGACCAAGCTTTTAGCACCTGTTTAGACATTGCGTTCCACAAAACATTGGAATTCTCCTGATGTCTTGGCACACATTCATGTTACCCAGTGCCAGAGGCAGCTAAGCAACCCCAAAACATCAGAGAATCTCTGTGGGGAATGTGTTCTTTTCATTGAAGCTAAGATTTAGTGAAATATTCTTATATTTTGGATTTCTATAAATGCAAATCAAGTAAATACATATGTGAATTCCAACCTATTTTAGGTAAACAGTTTTGTAAGATTATGTATTACAATGGTGCCAATTCCTTTGGTCATTACTTACTTGAAAACCATCCAGTAGGGGCAGTAGTGAGAGCAATTTCATTGAAACAAACTAAGTATTTTTTTCCAGATGTTATAAACGGTCGATGGGCGGTCAGTTAAATCACTGATTATGACTTCCGAGACTTCACTTTTGAATCTACTTTTTAAAAATGTTTTTATTTATTTTTATGCCTCACACAAACCTTTCCTTAGCTATTGTAATTGAATTCCTAACTGTATCCCTATCCATTAAGCCTAACCATAACCATTACCATAATATCTAAACCCAGTTTTTATACTTAATCCTAAGCACTCTACAAAACCTAACCCGTGTTTTGGATTTGTAGCTGTCTTGTCATCCATATGAGAGCCTTTGGATCAACATCATTACAACCACACCAGGTCTCATCGTCTGACTGCCCCCTCACTCCATATCAGTACTTGTTTACCTGACTATTCGTATGTGTTCATCTCCATGTTTCAAAACTTTTGAAATCTGTGTGTGTTTTGTTTGTCTGTCAAGTGCATCTGAAACTGCCTCTGTTGGGGGCCATTCTAATGTCACACATCAAGGGCAGATGGGCAGGCCGGTCTGTGTGGCAGGGCTGGCTCCATGCCAGGCTGTAGCATTTTAAGCTCTGCCACGTCTGCTGTGCATCAAAGTGGCCCTGAGGGGCAGGAGAGCGATCGGATGTGGTTCTGTCACGGTGCCCGGCCCAGCTTGGTATCAGTGAGGTACCCTGGATTAGAGGACTCAAAGGACTGATCTATGATTAGTGGAAACATTGGGCACAGGATACAGAGACACACACAAGACCAATCCCTGTCTACCCAAAGATCCAAAGACAGGACCTAAAGCCCAAAATATCTGTCAAAGGAACTAAGAGCCATTCCCTGTTTGATTTCTCCCCGTAGTCCCAAAGCATTATGTATCTTTAGCAGTCCATTTGTCTTCCCAAACACCCAAAAATCAAGCCCAAAGCATGTAATTCCAAAAAATTATTTGGACTGTCCCCACGTCCCAAAGCATCATATAAGCCCAAAGACCCAAAAGTACATTTAAATGTCACCAGAACCCACAGGACCACCAAACATAGAACCCCTCTGACATGACTGCCACGAACAGCCCGTGCCACGCCTATGAAGTTAGACCCACCTCCTACTGTCGTGGCCAGTCAACCAGGTATAGCCATGTAGATCCAGGGGCTATTGAGATCCCATCTCTGAGGCCCAGTAAGCTAGAACACAAGTACCCGAGATCGCGAGACTTAGACCTACAGACACATAGTCCCTTCTCCCCCTACTAGAGACCCCCTCTTTGGCTCAAAGAACCAGTCTTTCAGTGTGTTCGTTTGAATAGCTACTTCTTGAATATCCACTGACCGAATCATCGACCCTCAGCTGATAGTTATGATAGCAAATCGGTTTTAAGATGCAAGTAACAATAGATAACAGGACAAGCAACAAAAGGATTTTGTCTGAGTTTTTTGAGGAGGAAATGTACATGAGGTACACTAAATGGCTCAGACACACAGCTGGTGTGTCGCACCAATGCTCGCATTCTTTCTGATTCCTGCTAACTGACCCGAAAATAAAACCGCCTTGTGTTCTTCCTCACGCACTTAGGTTTGGTATTGTGTAGTTTGTCCGTGTTTGCGTGTGTGGGTGCGTGCGTGTGGTTTGTTTTGTATGTGTTCAGTATGTGTGGCTTCATCTCTGCTGTAAGTGCTAAGGGGGTCGCCGAGCTCTGGAGATGGAGCACAGCACTCTGACTTAATTTTGCTTGTGAAATACGGGGGGGGGGGGGGGGGGGGGGGGATAGGTCAACACCGTGAAACGCAAGACTGTGTTCTTGCCATTTGCTGAATTAAGCAGACAATTCGAAGCGAAAAAAGAGAAAAAGGAACTTGTACTGAACAGTGTTCAGTACCCAAGGCCCACCGATCCTTTTTTTCATTACAAGGTCAGTGCATAGGGCTGTAATATATTCCAGCTCATTATGCTTCCAAAAGGCAGCGCCAGCCTTTGAGACAGAGGTCAACATGTGTTAGGCCTATGTAGGGATATCTAGAGAGCTGGTCAATAGGTGTTATAGAGGAAGCCTGGACAGGTTAAGGCCACAGACTGCCTGGGGCGTAACAAGGGTTCAGTGCCTGGACTGGACTAGTGAGGAGAGTGTATGACACACACACACACGCTCGGGTATAAATATTTGTCTGGCGCTCGGGATTGTCAATACAACGTATGTGTCTTTCAAAGAGGCGTTTGCAGGGATTTGGTGCTTCTGTGTGTCTATGAGTTCATGTTCCTCACTTCCTTTGGCCAACAGATGGATGGATGCAGTGGACCGTTAGCGGTGTATGCTTTAGTTGTCACTCTCCTTCTTTCGCTCTTCCCCCTCATTCTACTCTTTATTTTTCTCTTTATTTCTGTCCTACCCCTTATTTTGCTGTGAAGATTTGTGTTCCTCTCGTCCCTCTTATTTCACTGTATGTTTCTTTCTCTCTCTCTCGCTCTCCACCCTCACTCTATGAGATGTATTTTTTTTTTATATCGCTTTCATTTCAAAAAAAGTTGAGACGGTATGACCATGCTTATATTTCTATGAGTTCGGGGGAGAATTGTGTTGTTTAATGATGTTGCCCAGACTTTGCTATTCTTAATTGAATTGAAGATCCCTATCTAGTCTCCTTCTAAATGGAAAGTGATGAAGGTTAGGCTGTGTGCAATTACCCAGGACCCTCTCATTGGTGCCATGACTCACAGCTTAAACAATACTCAACCATACCTGTAGCCTACCTCCTAGGTTCCTGACCTTCCTAACACTCTGGCTTTCTCCTTATTTGAATATGCTGGAATGAACTGAAAACAAGGCTGCTTGATATCTTCTCATATCAATTATTAAATGGGTTGCTGGTATCCTGGATGCTGACTGATTGATTGCAGGGAGTTATTCAACACAATGCCCACATTCCCAAGGCAATGCCCGTTATGTTCCATTTGATGTATCAATGCACATCCACTGTCCCACAGCCCGGCAGGCAGTTTATAAACATACTCCCCTGGAATCAAGCATGTACACCAATGCTGCTAGTCAAGCATTTTATTTGCAACAGTTTGTCTAAAGACCCTGTAGTTGTCCTCTACAGCCTATTCTAAAATATCATTCGCATTGTGGAATAAAAACATGATGAGAACGACAGCTTCATTTTTCTGGATCATTGTTTTATCCCCTCAGAATTTTTTTAAATATAAACCATGATAACAAGTAGCTAGTTGCTTTGAATGTTTCCCGGACCATCTGATTCTCAGGATTACAGAATCTTGAGCCAACCTTTGTTCTGTTAGCCACCTATGACTACATTTGTGATTGTCCCTCCCTGAGTGTGCAGTCTGTGGGTTCTGTGACACGCTAAAACTGAAATACACCCAGCTGAAAAGTAGAGAGATTACAGGGTAGACAATGAGGAGCAAGTTTGATCTTGGAAGCGTGTCTCAGAAAACTGTTCGCAATCATACATTTTTTTTTTGAGCAGTGGCAACAATTTAGAAAGCAGTGAGCCGCCACTACGAAATTAACGGAAGGAGAAACACTGAGAGCACTGAAAGTAGTTTAACTCTAAAGAAATTGCTCTAAAGAAGATGGCTCATCTAGAGGTGTTCCCAGACCAGTAACCGATATGAAGATGATGCCTATTATCTTGAAATTCTGTAGCATTCAATTTAAATTAAGCACCATTCAGTACAAATGAATGAACCCATTTTCATTTATCCTATTCAGATAGATTCATTTCCACACATTAATCTTAAAGTCAGAGGTAGTGACGGTACTCGTTTTTAGATACATTCGTCTTTACACGCACTAGAATGTGACGTATTCATATTAACCTACTCAGCAAATTACCCACTGTAATGAACGTTCCCCACAGAGAGAAACGTATCAAAAACATTTTAAATAAAAAAAGAAGCACAATGCATAATTGCACTTTTTTTCACAATGGTAATTCAAAACCCAGGCTAAATGGATGAGAGGAATTCAATGGGAAAACAGTACTAAAACAGAAAAAGGGACCAGCCAATAATCACCTTTCTACAGTCACGTGTGTATTTTAAAGCCAACAGTGTAAATTAGATGAATGCAGTGCCTTTGGAAAGCATTCAGACTCCTTCTCTCCGCATTTTGTCATGCAATAGACACCATTATTTTTTTATTAATTTTTATTTATTAAATGTTATTTTGCCATCAATTTACACACAATTCCCCCTAATGATAAAAAGAAAACACATTTTTAGAAATGTGGGCCAATTTGTTTAAAATTAAATAACTGAAATGTTTCATGTACTTTTTTCAGAGTGACCGTAGGGTTCTTGGTCACCTCACATTTTTGAGCCCACTTCTGGGAACTTTCAAGGCTTCATCAAATTTCTTATAACCGTATCTATTCCTCATATTCTATCTATGAGATCTTTGGAGAGTTGGACTTCATGGCTTGGTTTTTGCTGTGACATGTTCTGTCACATGTGTGGGACCATGTGTATGAATATGCTTTTCCAAATCATGTCCAATCACTTCAATTCCCCACAGCTGGACTCCAACTGAGATCTGGAGACATCAGAAAGGATGATCAAAGGACACAGGATGCATCTGAGCACAAATTGGATTTTCAGAGCAAAGGGTTACAATATTTATGTACCTGATATACATTACATTTATGAAGCAAGTTTCTTTTCGGTTTGGGTTTTTTTGCGGTGTTTTGTTCAGATTGATGAAACAACTATTTTATTTTTAATCAGTCCTAATAGCATGCCTATAACACAACATAATGTGGAGAAAGTGAAGTGGTCAGAATACTTTCAGAAGGCACGGTACATCTGATTAATTGATTCAAGGTGCCATTGACTGGGAAGGACGGTGACACATTGTGGCACTGGGCTAGCTAAATGGCTTTGCACTCAGATATGCGATTCAGTATTCAATGATGCACTTAGTCTAGATCCTTGAAGCCTAAAGGGATCAGGGACAATGATGGCTGAAATAAGCCCATTTCTACATCATCTTATATACTGTCCTTGCAGAGATTTCCTATTATGTCATTTTTTTTCTTGTTTGAGGAACGACTCATTCTTTTTATCTAACCTGTTACATTGTAATTCCCTACATTATAGTGTTTCCCGTTGGCTATGTGTGCTATGAGGCTATGATTGAAGCTACATTTTCTATTTGAATCTCCCTACCATCATATTTAAGGCAATATGAAACCAGTGTCTATGAATATGTGGAAATCAACCTGAACGGGAAGTATATAACACACCTCTACTCATAACCACTTCTGCCTTTACGTGTAACCACATAACATTATGGTTTTATAATGTTTTTAACTAGGATATTCAGAGGACGTTTTGGAGCCTGCTGGTTTTCCTATCTACCTCATCATTAATGTCACCCACCTGGTGCCCCCCGTCTAAATAAGTCCTTGATTAGAGGGTTGCAATGAAAAAGTTGAATTGGCTTCTATGTCCAGTGTTGAGCTTGAGGGTTAGATACTTTAAAACAACACTTTAAGGTAACCAATGCTATAGTGTTTTTTATTTGTATTTGTTTACATTAATTTGACACATTGGTTGGTTTGTCCAACACTGCTATTTTATTGTGCTGGGGGATATGAGGAATGCACTACTAACTTTTCTCAGTCTCCTCCAGTTTTAAATTTTAGGAGGAGATGAGGTCCTGGTCCACACCTGCGGATTACCTGGTTTAGGGGGCCCGTTGCTGTCCCTGTCTTTGTCCACCTGGTCATATTTCTGACCTAGTCTAAAATCAAATAGACTCTGGATTTAGCCCAGAGAAATGTATTTATTATTCCAATTGGACTCTTAATATCTCACCCGGCACAGCCAGAAGAGGACTGGTCACCCCTCTGAGCCTGGGTCCTCTCTAGGTTTCTTCCTAAAATTCGACCTTCTTAGGGAGTTTTTCCTAGCCACTGAAATTCAACACTATTGTTGTTTGCTCCTTGGGGTTTAAGGCCGGGTGTCTCTGTAAAGCACTTTGTGACAACTGCTGTTGTAAAAAGGGCTTTATAAATACATTTGATTGATTGATTGATCATTCAGTGTTACCAGTCCTACTAAATCTTCTAAAGATAGCGTGTAGTCTGGTCGCAATAACCGTGATTTACCTAGAAAAAGGTTATGCTTGTTTCTCAACGACTGATACAGTATGATTCACCACAAACGCGACATACATCCACAGATTTTGATAGGGTTTTATTTGGGGATTTTGCTGCCATCTTCCCTTACCTAGCTACTGTTGCACTGAAGGCATTATTTTTGTGAGCACCTGTATAAGCCCCTCCCAAGCAATTAATTTGATTTATTTACTGTGTTTTGAGGCGTTTGTGCAAGCAGTGAATTTGTTTAGGTTAACTTGTTTTGAGACGTTACAGGAAAAGTTTTTCCCACCCCATTTGAAACAAAATCCTATAGGTTTCCCCAGGCCTAGCTGGCAACAAGCCTGGTCTGGTTTAAGGGGCTGCCTAACTAGTTATGTAGTTAGATAACATTAGCTAGAGCCACAAAAGCTAAATAGCTTACATCCAAATGCCCACATTTTCCTGAAGACAGAGCCTGCTCAGTGAAAAAACATCAGTCAAACAAACTCATGAAACTTTTGGCTGTCTGTCACACAGCTTACAAGGCATGCAATGGGCTTATGCAATACCGGATACCATGATAAAATGTTACTGCCGGACAAGAAATAATAATAGACCACCCAATACAGAATGCAAAGTGTAGCTGGGAAAACCAGTAGATACGCTCAAAAGTTGTGCTCGCAATGTGCAAATGCATTATTGCTACAATTAGGAAAATCTCACCACAGAAGCACAGTTAAATTTATTCAGGAAAGCTCCTCCTTTTTTCTTGACATTTTAATCCAAGTGAACATCTTTGCCATTTGAACATCTTCCAAACTAGCTGATGGCCCCTCGAACCCAGATTATAAATGTATAGTGATGCATAACTGCCACGCTTTAGGGTAGAAACATGCTGTAAAAGGCACAAGAAAGGCCTGGCTCGAGTGAACATGCAAATATCTCTATGGCTGATTTATATGACCTTCAAAAGTAATTTACTTAAAACAGTTTTCCTTTGCTTTGAAGAGATTTATATATCTCTCTCTATATCACTATCTCTCTCTCTCTCTCTCTCTCTCTCTCTCTCTCTCTCTCTCTCTCTCTCAGCAGTGCACAGTGTGTATAAATATGTACTGCACTGTGCAGAAGTTTTAGACCCCTGAAAGTCGAGCTAAGGCAATTCATTTGGGTAGTAAGTGTTTTAATTCATATATATATATATATATATCTATAATATTTTCTTTACAAAGAATTATGCTGTTCAGTTTCTTTGGCTGAGTACTTTTAAAGTGAGGTTTTTCCCTAAGCAGTTAAGCTATTTGCATTGTGAAAAATGAAGACAATTACTCTGGACTTTCCATAGTCAATTCTAAACGTACTTTAATAGATATTTCTATAGTTGTTGGTCTTATTAAAATTTGTTTCAGGCTTACATTAGCACTACATTTTCTATCATGCTATATATTTGCTATATTTTTTCTTTGTTTGTAAAGCCCTTTGTGTAATTGTACTAGAATAGTGCTTTACAAACAAAGTTACTGTTGTTATCATTAGAACATTACCATATTTACTGAAAAAAATTATGAGTAAGTCAAAGCACCATAGAGTGTAAGTGAAGGAGGCGTTGTGTCGCTCATGTGAATTTACCTTTTCTTGGCTTCAGACGAATGCTTACTTTCCCTTGTGTCTGTTCTTTGCGAGCCTGTGTGTTTGTGTGTGTGTGTGTGTGTGTGTGTGTGTGTGTGTGTGTGCGTGAGTGTGTGTGTATGTGTCCCACATGTGTGCATACTGTGTACCTAGGGAATTGCTTATGAGGAATCACTCGCCCTACAGAGGAGTAAATTGCACTGCTCTATGGTCACCAATATCTCCCTCACCTGGGGATTTATGTTGGTCTTAAATGTGCATGTTCCTTTGTGTATGTGTTGTACCTATGTAGGTGTGTGTGTGTGTTGATGTTGAAGGACCAACTCTGCTTAGCATCAGAGTTGATCCAGCAGTGGGATGCAGGGTGCTACGCATCATCTTTCACCGCAAAGCCACTTTCCATTGACTAATTCTAATACTCTTTAGTCATGGGTGACGAGTGCATACACCAACACCCACTAAATTCTAAACACACACGCTCTCTGTCTCTGTCTCTCTCTCTCTCTCTGCAGAATGGGTCTGATGCTTTTCACTGAGGGCTGTCAGTCTTGACCTTTACTGAAAGCTAAGAGTTACTTTCCATAGGACTGTGTGCTTGTGTGTCTGTGCGGGTGTTTATCAATGTATGTGTGCGCGTGTGTGGGCACACCCTAGGTTTGTGAACACATGTAATTGACAATGTTTTTGCACCCTTGTCCTAGACCCCTTAAAGGTCCTCTGTGTTCCTCATGTCGCTGATACTTCTCACGGAACAGGTTCAATATTTCTGGAATAAAAAAGACTCCTTTCTAGTGTGTGTATAATGTATAGTTTGTTCGCGTTCTCATGGAATTAAAAGCAGCCTTAAGTTTAACATAATCACTTCATTTCATTAATTGCAGCTCACCAATCCTCTTACGAAAAGTACATCTTGATGAAAGATAATATCCCCCTTTCTTTTATCTAATTTAATCTTTATCTCTCACCCATTATTCTCCTCTTCTGTTTTGTCTCTCAACTGTTCTCACTCCTTATGGGCATCCAATCTTGATTTTTTTCTTGACTTTGTCCACCTCCATTCTACTCCATATAACTATTCTCCATTCCTCATTTTCCACACAACTCTTCTTCTTTATCTTATCATTATATCTCTCGCACTCTGTCACTCACACATCTTCTCTCCCTGTATGCTAGGGGCATGCAGTGTGAAATGCTAAATCGGGAGTGAGGTGAAAGAGGACCTTGGAGTGTTGGGGACATCAATGGTTGCCTTTTAATCCTGACATCCACTATCTCTTATTCTGTCTTCGTCTCTCTCTCTCCCTCTCTTTCTCTCTCTCACTCTGTGTGTGTCTTGCTCTCTTGCTTTCTCTGTTTCATATTCTTGAATTTCTGCATAACAAAATAAATACTGTTAACAGGAGAATGTGACCTCTCTCTTTGCTCTGCCTTTCTGCTTTTAAGTGCTTTTCGACATATATGAGAACCCATTGAGTGAGAGAAATGAAAATACAGTAAAAAGGTACTCATTCGTGCGCTGTCATTCTCCATCCAGTCTTTCTCCCCAGTTGGCTTGCCTCCTGCCATTCCTTGAGCTGTCCACTGTCTTGCTCTTCTTTCTTTCTTGATTTTTTCCCTTAATTTGTTTCCCCATATTCCTGTCTGTCGCTCTTCTCTCTCTTCCTCCATACGTACATCCCTCCCAGCCTTCCATCTCTCTTCATTCGCTTCATCTCCCCCCTGTCTTTTATTGCCTTTGTTCCTATTGGTTCTGTGGTGCTCCAGGGATAGGAAGGCTGGTTGAAAAAGCAGCGCTAGTCATTGCTGGGTATTTAATAAGGTCGCCTGCCTTTTCAGTGATCCCGTTTGAAGGCTGTGTGTGTGTGTTTGTGTGTGTGTTCCATACTATACTGCCAATGGTATGTCTTGAGGAGTTAGCTTGTGGCATGTGAGGGGTCGAATCAGGTCACCAGCAGAGTTTAGATTTAACAATGCTGCTTCTTTTTCATCTTTTGTTTCTCTCTGACCTTCTGGGCTTTTTTCTCCCCCTGCTCACCTTCTCACTCTCTCACTCTCTGGTTCTTTTTATGAAAGAGATAAAGTTACTTCTCTCTAAACTCTGGGCCCTTTGAATTCCCCAGAGGGCCATACCTGTCATCTCCTTGTCCTTACTTTCACAACCATCCCCATTAATTATAAATACATCGTTTCACTCTCTTTATTCTCTTCAAGCACACACGCGCGCGCACACACGCGCAAACACACACCTGTGCTATCATACCTTTGGGTTATTCATACAATGTACATAGTAGCACTTGATCCAGATCAGATTTACAATTCCTTTGTTCTCTCACTCCACTGTCTCTCTGCTCTCCAGCGGTCCAGAGTGACAAGGAGGCAAGAAAGACTTTGGATGTGCTTTAGTTTCAGACTTTCAAACAGGAGTTTTAGAGTGTGTGTGTTTCCTAAATAATGTACACAGCAGAGGTGCTTTCATGATGTGTGTGTGGGTTTGTGTGCTAAAATCCTAGCACGCGTGTGTGTGCGTTTGGTATGTTATAACATATGCCTATGAGTGCGCTTTGGTGTGTTTGCATTGCTGCCCAAACTCCTTGGCCCAACGTGTGTGTTGGGATTCTTTCATGTCTATGCATGTGTTTGTTTGCATGTTCTTATGTGTGAGTGTTTGTGAGAATGACAGAGTCCTGTCCCTGTGTGAGTATTTACACATGACACTTGAGCTTGTGATTATTCTGTCGGTTTTACTATGGGCTACCCATGAGAACACAAGCACTCATCTAATTGCCAATTAAATTCAGGATGAAAGCCTTACCTCTTTAACCCAATGAGTTTACATAGTGTCCCAGGAAGTACTGGAGCTTAATAAACAACATGCTCTCCGCTCACTGTGAGAGGAGTGTGTCTAACAGGTTTGAATAGGGAGAGAGATGAGACAGAACAAGGCAGTATGGTTTTAAAATGCCAGGGTAAACTGTGGAGGAGGAAAGAAAAAAACATATCCCATGAAGAAATAAAAAATTGAATTAGGGAGAAAAAATTGAATTGTAGAATCACTTTATGAGCCCGATTTTATGCAGAGGAGGCATTATTATTTGAAGATGTCATACATTAATCAAACGGAGCCACACTTTGAGATTTGCATTTTGCAAATAGCAAAAGCAACCACACTGTTCATCCAGCAAACTATGGTAACACCATCATCAATAGCAATGCCATTCAGGGGTGTACATTTATAATGACGCCTGCTATTATGTATGGAGTACCCACTATTTATAAAACATATTGCGCTGACGGGTTGGACACAGTTTTTTGTTATTATTAACGTACTATTTTCTTGAATTAGCCTTAGTTAATTTTTCATTATTTTATGGTTGTTTGTGAATAAGCTCCTTTTTTTAAATATTGATATTAAAAAAATAAAAAGCTATTGGTTTTGGTTATGTATATTTGTCAAATAAAAAGCAATTCAGTGCAATGTTTAACATTCATCTTTTGTTATTTACCATGTTATAGTAGGGGGTTCCTTGTACACTTCATGGCCTTCATTCCCAGAGAATCTCTCTAAGCGATATTGATATTGTTGTTAATACTATATCCAAATTTAATAGAATCAGGAATCAGGTTCCAATACCCAGCGCTATTTATCACAATCTGTCTATGAAAAATACTGCATCAGTGTATGGGGTTTCCCCTTGTAGATCTTTCGTGCATGTGACTAAGTCCATAAGGCTTTGGACGAGATGTTAGAAATTGTCAAATTGAAAATGTTTACATTTACAACATGTTACAACAGTTTTCCCAGTTTTTGTTTTCGCCGTGACAGAACATTCGATTAACATTTTCCTCAAGTTTTTTGACCTGTCCATGTTATTCGTCGGCTAATTCTCACTCATTGTTACCACAGTGTAGCTCAGTGGCGGAGCGACTTCATTTGTATGTGAGGCACCTCACTAAACTCTCTATTCAGAGAGTGTTGTCGGATGCGGTTTAGCTTGTGGACCAATGGGAACATGGTTTGTTTAGCTGCTGTCCAATGGGAGTAGGGTTTGTTTGAAGGCTTGCCATTTCAATCAGGCTTGTTTTTCTGCTGTTGTTGTGTTATGGGGGGGGGGGGGGCTGGCTGGCCTCTTTTGTCACGGGAACGTGTGTGTATTTATCACGCCTATAATTGGATAGTATTCCGTCCTCTGTCATGTGTTTTATTACAGAACACTGTTAGGGGCTAGTAGGATAGGGAGATGGAGAGGGAGAGATGCTGATAGGGAGGGGACTGGAGGAGGGATGGAGGAGAGATGGAGGAGAGATGGAGGGTAGCACACAGTGAGCTTGCATGTAGATTAGTGATTTGGGAGCATGCAGATGGAGTTGTGCGTGTGTGCTATGTTTGTGTAACAAGTTAGAATGGAGATGATTGTTTTACCCTCTCGGGGGATAAACACTAAGAGAGCCCTATTGACAATGACAATTTTCATCGCACGCTCTTCGCCTCTGGCACACCCACATTTTATGGAAACAAATCGATGCACAAAGACGCAATTCATTAACTTCAGTAGCGGTGCATGGGAACATTTACTGTCCAGGAAAAGGCTTTAATATCATAAAGCCGTAATGACATTTGCATAGTTGTATATCTTGCAATAAGTAGTGCCATTTTCTGGATATCCACACATGAAATGTTTTTACAGGGTCATGCATTTCTAAGTAATGTACACAATACATTATTGGAACTTTTTATTCCACACAAATTACCAAAATAAGTGGCTATTAGGACAATGTCAAACTGAGATGAATAACAATAGCCCAGCTAACATAAGGAATTGTTTTAAGATGGAGATACCATTAATCATTTAGCTTTTTTTGCTGGTGGTTACCATTTTAAGTCACTGCATGTTGTTTGAAGGCTGATGCTATCTAGTTATTCGTCACAATTACTAACTAACTTTATTGTGGCTGGACTTTTGTGGGCTAATGTTAGTTAACATCAGACCTCATACTTGCTTCAAAATTGAGCCAGACAGAAATTCTAATAGAAATTCAATTTTTTTTGGCCTGTAGGAATGTGCTTTCCAATATGTGCGATTTTCCCTTGTTGGAACAGACCATCTAAACTCAACCCTATTTTAGCAAGTACTAATGTAACCATGAATGGTTGGCGCATGCCCTTAACCGTTATATTGATTGAACAACACTTCCAGAAACCTGTCTATGGATTGATTAGCCTGTCGGTCATTTTGTCAAAAGCTGTTTAACCCTTTGGCGCGTACGATCACACCAGTGTGATCAATCTAGAGTGGTCCCTGGAGCGTACGATCACACTGGTGTGATTAGAACGTCATGTTTAGAACGCACCATTAGCATACCTAGCTACAAGTAACGTAACAATGGCTGGTAAAACCGCGCTATTATTTACTCACATTTAGCTCAAACAGTGTTTATAACTATATTTCCTGATTGTAATTGTTTCAAGACCATACTATGATATTAACCAGGTAGAAAGCATTCAAATCGGGACAAGAAGTGTTAGTTACGTACCAACAGACAGCCAACACTAATGCACAAAAACGAATTATATTAGCGACTACTACCAATCAAAACCATTGCAAAAACTTTCTAGAAGTTACGTTCCCCGTTGTATGCATTTTATATAGTTTGTTCATTTTCACTGCATTGAATAACTGGTCACGATTTGTTAGCTAGCAGGCAGCTGACGTTTGCTAGCGGTTAGCTGACGTTTTCTAGCTAGCTACAGTAATAAATCAACCAACTTTTGTAGCTCTTAGAATTCGAGTCAACGAGAGAAGCTTGCAATGCAATGCATGTAGTGTTCCTTACCTAGCAAGGTGACTGTTCAAAGGCTGGCGTGAGTTCAAATGCTGCAGAGTACCGAAGTCACGTGCAAAAAAACTCACGCTGGGGGGTCGGTAAGGAATATTTGAAACTCACGCGTGAAAAGGTTAATGTTTGCCTTACTTGCCATCCAAACTCCCTATTTGCGGGTTGCCAGGTTTGGATTAATTCAGGATTCTACAGGGGTTGCAGCCCTTAGGCCCAAGTCCGTAGGGGGCCCTAGAAGCATAGATAAACAGCATGTTTATAAGCCCCTGCATTAATCCGGCTCTGTGTCAGTAGTGAGTTTACAGTTTCTGCTGCCATTAGAGAGGGAGAGAGAGATAGAGACAGAGAGTGAGCAAGTCACTGCCTGTGGCCGTGCAACTGAGAGGCGGCCGCATCGATTATGACACTGAGGTCCTCTCGGGGGGAACCATGGTCAGCCCATTTATTTGACAGGAATAGAGTGGGGGAAGTCTATTACTGTCGCAGGCTTTATGGACTGCTGAGAGGAGACAGCTCGGCCTAACTTTGACCCCAAAGGGACTTAGCCCTGACCTCTACCCTCTCACTGCACTATGATGGTGTGAGTGTGATGTTGAGTGTGTGTGTGTGCGTCTGGAGCAACACTCCACAAACCATACATTGAAGTTCATGATGTGATGTTCCTCTCTAAGAGGAGATCAAAGACACCAGACTGATTGTTTTCACCTTCAGTTTTCTCCTTGTCCTCCACTCAGCTAACCACTGCGCAAAAGAGGCATAGAAAACTCTGGGGTTTTATCTTTTTCCATCATGTAACCATGATGTGAAGACATCTAGACACAATTAACAATGTGTAATGCCTAACACTAGTACTGGACACGGGACCTGTGCATCTGTCATCCTCAAGCTGGCAGATACATCCTCGGCAATAACGTTCACGGTTGGTCCTCGGTTTTGTCCTGAGACTGACACATTCTCACTGCTGGGCCACTGTGCAACCTTGAAGACATTTCATAGTATTACTTTGAGATTGTCTTGCAGTGTGACCCTAACTTGCTTGTTATGTTCAAGGGAATGCATTCAGTGTTAATGGAAGCAGGGCTGGTTATCTTTCCCTTCATCCCCACTACATGCCCTGATTAGCCTTGCCATCAGCACGGTGCCACTGTGACGTTCTACCTGCTACACCAGAAACCCACTGTGACCAACCTTCGTTCCTCCTTATTTCCATTCCCAAATCAGAAAGAATGCATGTGACAGCCGTTGAGAATTGAACCCTCGCAATTCTTGAAGCTCGGAGGCTGCCGTTACGAGTGACGCAAATCAAGCACTTTAGCAGCTGTCATTGATTTCTAAGAAAGCGTTCCTTGATGGATATCTCTAGTGTAGCGGTCCCATAAAGAAAACATTGCCATCTGTCTAAAGTGCAATTGATGACATAATGATGATTGCAAGATTATCTACTAAATATTTGCTTTTGTCAGCAACGCGATCGTACTTCTGAGTCAAGACAAAACAGTGGGTTACTCCTGTTCTATTTTCACGCCTCAGAATGGCCGCGGTGTTTCAGAATGTTTCACAATAGCGACATTCATGGGGCACCCCATGAATATGGATGCGAACGAATATTGCATATGGTCATTTACTTTTAAGACACTTCAGTCTTTGTAAGTGAGTGTGTGTGTTTGTGTGAGACTGTGTTGTTGTGAGAGGGTCTGTGGCAAGTCTGGTAGCATTATGGCTACCCTATATCACTGCTCCTCCCCTCTCCATCTCTTTCCATGCCCTTTTCCTCTCCTATCTCATCATACCCCTCTTCCCTCCTGTATCTCTTCATCCCCTTCTCCTTAATATATCTTCATCATATCCACAGTCTTTCCTTACAGTACTCTCTTTCCTCATCTCCTTCTCCTCAATCTCTCCTCATCCTTTCCTCCATCCTCCTCACAGTCCTTTCATGTCCTCATCTCCTTTTATTCCATCTCTCCTCTAGCTCTCGGAAACCTCTTCTCTCCTCCACCTCTTTGTCCAGTGCTGACTCAGGAGAATTACTGGTCTAAACTGCAGATAGAAAGCTGACAACACTCGGAGCATTTGGCAAGACACATTCTCTTTCACCCTCTTTGCTCTATTTCTCTAACTCTCTCTTTCTCCTGGCCCCGTCACTCTCCCTGTATCTCCCTCTCCTGTCTCTCTTTCCCGGCTGACTGTCCTTCTCTTTCTTTTACATCCTCAGTCTCTCTGCCTCCTCTCACTGGCCCTATCTGTGTCCCTTTATTGACAGTCTCTCTGTTCGTCTCTGTCTCACCTCACCCTTGATCTGTCTCTCAGTCTTTACTCTCATTTCAATTCCTTTCAGTTGATTAGTGGGAAAACAACAACAGAGAAGAGGGTGCTTGACAGTGGAACACAATTGAGAGTATTCATGATGTGGAATATTTTAGAATAATAATTAAGGCATAATAATGCTTTCCCTATTATTTATTTTCTTATCATCGGAATAGGCAGACTAATTAGAGGTAGTTAGTCATGTTGGTGTCTCTGTGTGTGTGTGTGTGTGTGTGCTTTCGTGTGTGCTTTCTAGTGTGACTGTGTTTTCTCAATCCCTTCCTTGCATGCGTGAGATGGACGAGCTTCAGGTGTTTCAGCTGTAAGAGTGCAAGGGAATTACACTGAATAATCACTACACATCAGTGATTGTGTGCTGATGCTTTTATGAAAAATCCCTGTAATGTTACCTCAGGCATCATGATCATGTAAGGGAATCACTAAAATACACACACACACACCCACACACACATACACACCAACCTGCATACTTGTCTCATTTAGCTGAACAGATATCATACTGTGAGTTTGCAGACCTCCAGTATCTACATCCTTGTTAATTAGCTTGCTGTTTGTATGGCTGCGTTTAGCCACTGATAGGAGTCAGTGTGTTGGGTGTGTTTTTGTTTCCTTCTTCATATTATAAAAACATCAATTAAATCATTTAATAAATTAAAGGCATAGTATCGTGAGTCTGCCTGAAAGCCAGTGTTATAATGTCTAACAAGTCCTCATCATGTGTTTCTCATCTGTCTTCTTCCAGTGTTTCTCATCCTCATCATGTGTTTCTCATCTGTCTTCTTCCAGTGTTTCTCATCTGTCCTCATCATGTGTTTCTCATCTGTCTTCTTCCAGTGTTTCTCATCCTCATCATGTGTTTCTCATCTGTCTTCTTCCAGTGTTTCTCATCCTCATCATGTGTTTCTCATCTGTCTTCTTCCAGTGTTTCTCATCTGTCCTCATCGTGTGTTTCTCATCTGTCCTCATCATGTGTTCCTCATCCGTCCTCATCATGTGTTTCTCATCCGTCCTCATCATGTGTTTCTCATCTGTCCTCATCATGTGTTTCTCATCCGTCCTCATCATGTGTTTCTCATCCGTCCTCATCATGTGTTCCTCATCCGTCCTCATCATGTGTTTCTCATCCGTCCTCATCATGTGTTTCTCATCCGTCCTCATCATGTGTTTCTCATCCATCCTCATCATGTGTTTCTCATCCGCCCTCATCATGTGTTTCTCATCCGCCCTCATCATGTGTTTCTCATCCGCCCTCATCATGTGTTTCTCATCCGTCCTCATCATGTGTTTCTCATCCGTCCTCATCATGTTTCTCATCTGTCCTCATCATGTGTTTCTCATCTGTCCTCATCATGTGTTTCTCATCTGTCCTCATCGTGTGTTTCTCATCTGCCCTCATCATGTTTCTCATCTTCCCTCATCATGTGTTTCTCATCTTCCCTCATCATGTGTTTCTCATCCATCCTCATCATGTTTCTCATCTTCCCTCATCATGTGTTTCTCATCTGTCCTCATCATGTGTTTCTCATCTGTCCTCATCGTGTGTTTCTCATCTGTCCTCATCTTGTGTTTCTCATCTGCCCTCATCGTGTGTTTCTCATCTGCCCTCATCGTGTGTTTCTCATCTGCCCTCATCGTGTGTTTCTCATCTGTCCTCATCGTGTGTTTCTCATCTTCCCTCATCGTGTGTTTCTCATCTTCCCTCATCATGTGTTTCTCATCTTTCCTCATCGTGTGTTTCTCATCTGTCCTCATCGTGTGTTTCTCATCTGTCCTCATCGTGTGTTTCTCATCTGTCCTCATCGTGTGTTTCTCATCTTCCCTCATCGTGTGTTTCTCATCTTCCCTCATCATGTGTTTCTCATCTTCCCTCATCGTGTGTTTCTCATCTGTCCTCATCGTGTGTTCCTCATCCGTCCTCATCATGTGTTTCTCATCCGTCCTCATCATGTGTTTCTCATCTGTCCTCATCATGTGTTCCTCATCCGTCCTCATCATGTGTTTCTCATCCGTCCTCATCATGTGTTTCTCATCCGTCCTCATCATGTGTTTCTCATCCGTCCTCATCATGTGTTCCTCATCCGTCCTCATCATGTGTTTCTCATCCGTCCTCATCATGTGTTTCTCATCCGTCCTCATCATGTGTTTCTCATCCATCCTCATCATGTGTTTCTCATCCGCCCTCATCATGTGTTTCTCATCCGCCCTCATCATGTGTTTCTCATCCGCCCTCATCATGTGTTTCTCATCCGCCCTCATCATGTGTTTCTCATCCGTCCTCATCATGTGTTTCTCATCCGTCCTCATCATGTTTCTCATCTGTCCTCATCATGTGTTTCTCATCTGTCCTCATCATGTGTTTCTCATCTGTCCTCATCGTGTGTTTCTCATCTGCCCTCATCATGTTTCTCATCTTCCCTCATCATGTGTTTCTCATCTTCCCTCATCATGTGTTTCTCATCCATCCTCATCATGTTTCTCATCTTCCCTCATCATGTGTTTCTCATCTGTCCTCATCATGTGTTTCTCATCTGTCCTCATCGTGTGTTTCTCATCTGTCCTCATCTTGTGTTTCTCATCTGCCCTCATCGTGTGTTTCTCATCTGCCCTCATCGTGTGTTTCTCATCTGCCCTCATCGTGTGTTTCTCATCTGTCCTCATCATGTGTTTCTCATCTTCCCTCATCATGTGTTTCTCATCTTTCCTCATCGTGTGTTTCTCATCTGTCCTCATCGTGTGTTTCTCATCTGTCCTCATCGTGTGTTTCTCATCTGTCCTCATCGTGTGTTTCTCATCTTCCCTCATCGTGTGTTTCTCATCTTCCCTCATCATGTGTTTCTCATCTTTCCTCATCGTGTGTTTCTCATCTGTCCTCATCGTGTGTTTCTCATCTGTCCTCATCGTGTGTTTCTCATCTGTCCTCATCGTGTGTTTCTCATCTTCCCTCATCATGTGTTTCTCATCTGTCCTCATCGTGTGTTTCTCATCTGTCCTCATCGTGTGTTTCTCATCTGTCCTCATCGTGTGTTTCTCATCTGTCCTCATCGTGTGTTTCTCATCTTCCCTCATCGTGTGTTTCTCATCTTCCCTCATCATGTGTTTCTCATCTTCCCTCATCATGTGTTTCTCATCTTCCCTCATCGTGTGTTTCTCATCTGTCCTCATCATGTGTTCCTCATCCGTCCTCATCATGTGTTTCTCATCCGTCCTCATCATGTGTTTCTCATCTGTCCTCATCATGTGTTTCTCATCCGTCCTCATCATGTGTTTCTCATCCGTCCTCATCATGTGTTCCTCATCCGTCCTCATCTGTCCTCATCGTGTGTTTCTCATCTTCCCTCATCGTGTGTTTCTCATCTTCCCTCATCATGTGTTTCTCATCTTCCCTCATCATGTGTTTCTCATCTTCCCTCATCATGTGTTTCTCATCTTTCCTCATCATGTGTTTCTCATCTTTCCTCATCATGTGTTTCTCATCTGTCCTCATCGTGTGTTTCTCATCTGCCCTCATCGTGTGTTTCTCATCTGCCCTCATCGTGTGTTTCTCATCTGCCCTCATCGTGTGTTTCTCATCTGTCCTCATCGTGTGTTTCTCATCTGTCCTCATCGTGTGTTTCTCATCTTCCCTCATCGTGTGTTTCTCATCTTCCCTCATCATGTGTTTCTCATCTTTCCTCATCGTGTGTTTCTGATCTGTCCTCATCGTGTGTTTCTCATCTGTCCTCATCGTGTGTTTCTCATCTGTCCTCATCGTGTGTTTCTCATCTTCCCTCATCGTGTGTTTCTCATCTTCCCTCATCATGTGTTTCTCATCTTCCCTCATCATGTGTTTCTTCACAGACGTTTTTTTATCCTCTCTTCATTTCCAGTCCCAGTCGGAGCCTTTCCTTATCTTATCATTGATTGGCTGGTGGATTAGTTGCCTGCTTTGGCCAGTGTGTGCTATCGATGGACTGCCTGTCACTGTAAAGGCCCCTCTCTATGCTGCTGAATGGTGCTCAATAGGCTCAGGACAGGTATATTGACACCGACCTGGGAAACCACAACCCACTGAAAAGATATTCCGGCTTTAGCCCATGTGAATAGTTGTTTGTCTCTCTCTGGTTCTTATCTAGCTGTGTGTGTATGTGCGTGCGTGTGTGCGTGTGTGTGTGTGGTTATCAGTCAATGCGATCATCCTCCTGTATGGATCTCTATGCCCCTTGAATGGTGCCAGGGTCAGCTGTCCTTGCTGGCGCAGTGTGTCTGTCTTTCTGCAGGGAAAGATAGCTGAAGGCCACAGAGAGGCAGGGATGTATGGAAGACAGAGGCAGAGTGGAAGTGAGCCATTCTTCTTATCCTGGTCTTTTTTCTTCCTTCCATCTGTCCATCTCTCACCATCTCTCTCCTCCCTACTGGTGCTGCTCTCAACCACTCATCTTAACTGCCCCTCTCTTTCTCCCATCCTACTCTATCTGTCCTGTACTCTCTCTTTCCACACAATTCAATTTCTACCTGCTGCTGTCTCCTTTTCGGAGCGAATTCCCTGCATACCTGCTGTTCCATCTCTATTTTTCTCCTTCTCTCTTGCTCTTTCTCTCTACCCTCTGTACTTTTGCTATTTTTTGATGAATCACCACAGATGTTGGTTTGTCGACAACCTTGAGCATTCAAATTCTTCTCCCTCTACGAGTGTTTGGATGTATGTTTGTGAGAGTGTTGTTGTGTGTTTGTGTGCGTATATGTGTATAGGGCTACATTTCAACAGCAATATTCACACTGAACTTTACAGTGAGAATTTGTGAGGATATTTTCATTAATATCGGATAAACTATTTTAAATTACAGCACAATTTGTAGATAGTCTTCTCATGTTACGGGTAGCAAAAGTGTTTGGACAATTGGTTTCACAGCTGTGTCTTATTGGGTGGCAGTGTTTGTTTTATGTCGGTAGTACAAGCACAAGAGGGCTGACAGTGTCTACACATTCTTTTGGTACTCTAACATGGGTGGACTACAAATGATGGCGTATTTTTAAGTGGTTGATCCAATATGCATGGAAATACCCTCAAATTGAAGCTAAAACTGGATTACAGAGAAAATAAATTGTAGTATGTTACTGTCCAGTTGATTTTAGAATTAACTGTGAAAGTGGATAACTCTATTTGTCCTCTCTCTTTGTTTTGTTACTTAACATCCCTCTGCCCATCTACAGCAGTATTTCCAACTGTTGTCATCCCTTTCTCCATCTGCAGTGGTATTTCCATCTGTTCTCATCCCTCACTCTTTCTACAGCAGCATTTCCATCTGTTCTCATCCCTTACTTCATCTACACCTGTATTTCCATCTGTTCTCATCCCTTATTCCATCTACACCCGTATTTCCATCTGTTCTTATCCCTTATTCCATCTACACCCATATTTCCATCTGTTCTCATCCCTTACTCCATCTACACCCGCATTTCCATCTGTTCTCATCCATCTCTCCTGCTACACCAGCATTTCTTTCTGTCTCCAGCTACACCCATTTTTTTCACCAAATGTTTTTTCCTTTCGTTTATGTTTACAGTGTTGTTTGTGCTTCACTGATTGGTCTTTTATCATGACAGCGGGTCACACATCTTGCTGTTGTGATTGGACTTTTCGGTGGAATTCTTTGTGTTTCTCTTCTACCACTTCTCTCCATCTCTTTCACTCTCATCTCTGAGCTCGGTCTCTTCTCTCATTTCTCTCTCTCATCTCGGAGCTCGGTCTCTTCTCTCATTTCTCTCTCTCATCTCGGAGCTCGGTCTCTTCTCTCATTTCTCTCTCTCATCTCGGAGCTCGGTCTCTTCTCTCGTTTCTCACTCTCATCTCGGAGCTCGGTCTCTTCTCTCATTTCTCTCTCTCATCTCGGAGCTTTGTGTTCCAGCTCCTTCTGTGTTGTGAACTATGAGGTTGTGTCACATGGGTCTAATTAAGAGACGAGGTTAGCGCTATTGTCTCTGATGGGTGACAGCCATACACACACACACACACACACACTGATGCACACACACGCGCACACACACACACAGACATGTGCACACATACACACACACAGGGATACATGCACAAATACACTTACACAAGTGCATACAGGCATACCCACAACTTGAAGATTGGGGCAAAGGTGAGTGCTATTACATTCACACACTAATTGAACTGGGATCTGGGAAGTGGTGGGGTGAAAGTGGATGGTATGGAGTATGTTTGTGGAACTGTCATTAAACAATGTGCCGGCATAGAGGTACCTCTTTTAGGAAATATAATTTTATTGAAGACAAAAATATTTACCTTTCATTAATACAAGCAAGCATTAATTAAGTTTATGAAATACTTCTTCATGTAAAGCAACCTACATGATACATCAGTATTAGAAACAAGTATTCAGCAATTCTGTGGTATAAGCCAATCAGAAGCAAGTATTCAATAATACTGTGGTATAAGACAATCAGAAACGAATATTCAGCAATGCTGTGGTATACATGAGCTCTGACATCACATTGTTCAGAAAAAAAAAACACCATTGGAGCATTGGGTGAATATCTGAGAAGCTGTGAAGGATTTCACACGGATAATGATATGGCATATGTCAAATTCCTTTGACCCTTAGATATCTCCCTGATGCCAGTTAAAGCTGCCACTCTTTCTCTCTCTTTCTCAAACAAACACACACACACACACACACACACAGACACACAAACAAGAGATGACCCCTCCCAGAACATGAACGTGTTCTCTACCCTTGCCGTCTCTTTCTATGTTGAGTGGGAAGACACTCCAGGCATAAAACAGGAAAAGGGCCAGGAGATTAGTGAATGCCATTGAGTAGGGTTTATCAGTTTAATTCATGAGTTTAGGGATTTCTCTGTTTTAGCTGGGAGTTTTTGAAGTTTATCTCCCTTCAAACCTCAACTCTTCCCTTCTTTCGTCATTTAAGGTCATTTATGAGTTTGTTGTGTTTTAGCCATGTCTTCTTTATCCTCTGTAAATACACCTGCTACCGTGGAGAAAAGCTTTCCTTGAATTGAAATAGTTCCTTCCAGAAATGAAAGGGGACTGAAGGGGGAGAGGGAGTCCAGGGCCAAGAGAGACAGAGGAAAGGTTGTTCTTCTAGCTGTCAGAATTTGAGACATGGATTTAGACAGACAGAGAGGATATAGGGAGAGGGATGTAGGAAGAGAGATGGATGTAGGAAGAGAGATGGATGTAGGAAGAGAGAGGGATGTAGGAAGAGAGAGGGATGGAGGAAGAGAGATGTAGGAAGAGAGAGGGATGTAGGCAGAGAGAGGGATGTAGGAAGAGAGAGGGATGTAGGAAGAGAGAGGGATGTAGGAACAGAGAGGGATGTAGGAAGAGAGAGGGATAGAGGAAGAGAGAGGGATGTAGGAAGAGAGAGGGATGGAGGAAGAGAGAGGGATGTAGGAAGAGAGAGGGATGAAGGAAGAGAGAGGGATGTAGGAAGAGAGAGGGATGTAGGAAGAGAGAGGGATGAAGGAAGAGAGAGGGATGTAGGAAGATAGAGGGATGAAGGAAGAGAGTGAGGGATGGAAGGACAGAGAGAGGGATGGAGGAAGAGAGTGAGGGATGGAAGGACAGAGAGAGATGGAGGGATAACGAGAGAAAGACAGGGTGTAATCCTTCTCTCCAAAGTGTTACAGCGTTTTAACAGGCCTGTCCTTCAGCCCAGACTGATCTACAGGCTGGATGGAGCCTCAAGGCCTTACACACACACACACACACACACACACACACGCACACAGTTTGTATGTGCAAAAGGCTGGACTGCCTCTGTGTCCCTATGGGTGGGATCATGTTTACTGCTTCAGTGCGTCGCCTTCAAGATGACAGCTTCTCCATGGAGACTGCCGACCTTTCACCCCTGACACGCTGTTAATCCAAGACACGTGTCACATGCATACACACAACACAGCGTGTAAAGTGGAGGTTGAGGGTCAGGGACCGGAGGGGGACAGAGGTTAATGGGAAAGAGCGGGTGACATGGTCCCTGGGGTGACATGGTCTGTAGTGGAATGGGGGGTAATTGTCAGGGCCAGTCGGTGGCATAAATAGGGTTACGCCCTCCACATCCACGTGCACAGGAGATGCATGACACCCTGGCTGTGTTCCAGCCCATTTAGAATGGCAGTGTTCACGTGGGTCACTTGATACGTGGTCAGGCTCACTCACCTGACTCTCCCGGTTAGCTTTGACCATGTCTCCGGTTAGATGGACCACAGTGAGACAAGAAGTGGCCGCTGATGATTCCTACCCCGCTCTCCAGTTAATGCCCACCTCCTCACACCGCCCATGGGGCCACCAAGCCACTCGTCAGCTGCTGACAGTCCAGGCTCTACTAGCCCCAACCGTTCGGTGAGCTTGGGGCTACAAAAGAACACCTTGGACCACTGCGCTGCCCTGGAGCCATTGATTATAATTCCTCATTTTTGACTGCAGGCATGAGAACACGCGCTCATCCACGCAAAGGGTGCACACGCACGGGCACACACACACACACACACACACACACACACACTCACACTCACACGCAGAATCTAAAATGCACATGAGCAGTAAAGTATCCATGCAGTGTCAGCTCTCCTCATCTCTCGCTCCACTGCCCTAAAACAGAGGGAGGACATAAAGAGAGAAAGGAGATAATGAAAGAAAAATCTTGACCTGGCATCACTTCAAAGAAAATTCCACTCTGCGGCTAGGGAGGGTGGGAGACAAAGTGGGGAGGGAGCTAGAGAGGAAGGGGGAAAGAGGAAGAGGACGAGATAAGTAAAGGGAGAGATTTTGAAAACACCTTTATTGGGCCCTTTGTTCCACTGAAGTAATCTATGTGGTTTAAAGATGTAACAGACCTAAGCAGTTCAAACGAACACGTCTTCCTCATCCACCGTGCATTGCCCTCCCCCCGGTACCCGCCCCTCTAAAGGCTACCCCAGGTCGGTTCACTAGTTAAAGAGGCATGTATGTGCCAGTGTTAGGTGAGCCCGTACCAACCCAAGAAACACAGCTCTGGGGTCCCACCTGCTTCACCTGATGCTCCCTAGTCTGCCATACAGCCTCACCAGGTGGGTCACTAGGTGGTCCAGTCACCTGACAGGTAGACAGACAGAATGTCTGAGTAGGGAAAGGTCAACGAGAGCGGGATAGTGAGCAGAGAAGGAGAGAGAGAGATAGAGAGAGAGAGAGAGAGAGACAATGAGCAGAGAGGGAGAGAGAGAGAGAGAGAGAGAGACAATGAGCAGAGAGGGTGAAAGACAGAGACTGGAGAAAGGGGTGGAGAGGATAAATACTACTGTGTATGTTGTTGGTGAGGGTGGCAGTAGAACCAATTGAACAAAAAAAATACAAAATAACAGTAGTAGTAGTAGTTACAGTGGTAGTAATAGTGGTACTAATGATAGTAGTAGCAGTAGTAGTATTTCGATGAGTAATAGTAATTATTAGCATTAAACGTTCTTTTCCATCTGATAACACCAGCAGCTAAAAAAAATAACTGAGTGCTGTCTAACACATCGGCCCAAAACTTCCCACAAATGTTCAGTTGTGTTCTGATCTGGTGTCTGCAAAGGCCAGAACATATGATTCACATCATGTTCATACTCATCCAGTCTTTCAGTGCCATCTGTGCCCCAACAATGAATCCTCTTTCAGCATCTCTAAGATCCTTTCCTCTTGCCGTCTTGATCCAGAATCAAGGTCAACTGAGCCTGCTCATAATCTATTTACATGACACAGATCATGATAGGGTAGTAGTTGCTTAATTGCATCAGGCAATACACCTGTATGGACACATCTGCATTCGTTATGTTTCTCCACTCATATTTTCAGGTGATATAGATCACACACATGTTTATATTTCATATTGTTGAGTTCTGTTGTATCACATTGAGTATTCATACATTCCTTTAATTCGCACAGGCAGGCAATCTAAAGATATGCCTGCACTAAAATATCCCGCTTGGCCTAAGGACCCTGAGCTGTTCAATGTGGCTGGCTAAATCACAGTCTGCCTACCCAGCATACACTCCTGAACTGGGCTCATTATACTGAGACATTTACTGTACTAGACTCCTTCTATCTCTTCTTCATTTTCTTCCCTTTTGGTAGTGTCCTTTTCTCTTTCACACACACACACACACACACACACACACACACACACGTGCGCGTTGGGATAACTATACTTGTGAGGTATGCACACATAAATGTACACAAGCGCTCACACACCCACACACACATCTTTACTTAAATTGGGACACCAAAGAGGATTGCCCTTAAAAAATTCTACTTTTCAATTTCCTCGATAATCTAACATGTATGCCTGAACCCAACTCTAATTCTAACCCTAACCCTAAATGTTAATGTTTGCTCAAGAGTCGGAAACACACACACACGTCTTTACTTATTTTAGTGGAACAAGACCCCAGACCAAATAATAACCTGTCAGGCTTGCGCACACACACTTACTCTGTCATCCACACACAAACGGAATAACGTTTTTTTCCTTGTCGATTAATGAAATCAATTTTAAACATGTTTCGGGTGGCCCCCCTTTTCAATGTCATCTTTTCCATGTGTGTGTTTAATAATTACACATCTGTCATGGCTCATGCATGAAGATGTGCTCTGATGTGCTCTGATGTGCTCTGTGTGTTTGCTCCACACTGCTTCTGAAATCTATATCTTCTGAATATCTTTTTCCATTTTTCTTTTCTATATCTCCCTCTCCATCTCTCCCTCCTCCGTTGGGCGTGTGAATAGAATGTGAACATAGTGTGTGTGTGTCTCATGTCAGGGAAAGAGAAGAGAGCGCGGCAGATTTGGAAAATTCTGTATTCCACAGTGGCTCTCTGTCTCCCAGGCCTACTGAAGTTTAGAGGGCATGTTTCCAATACCCCTGGAGTGAGAGGGAGAGAATGTGGGAGAGAGAGTGTGAGTGGGGGAATGAGAGAGAGTGAGAGGGAGAGAATGTGGGAGAGAGAGTGTGAGTGGGGGAATGAGAGAGAGTGAGAATAACAGAGAGAGAATGAGAAAAAAAATGTAGAGATAGAAAGAGAGAGAACCAGGGATGGCGGAGCTGGTATGCAGGGAATACGTAACAAAAGGAGACAACAGCAGGTAGAAATTGAATTGTGGGGAAAGAGAGAATGTAAAGGACAGATAGAGTAGGATGGAAAAAGGAGAGGAGCTGCGAGGATGAGTGGTTGAGAGCAGTGCTGGCGGGGGGGGGGGGGGGGGGGCGGCAAGTGTGTTCAGGTCCTAAAGGGACCGGGGAGAGGATTTCTGCTATCAGAATAAAACATAAAACATACGAATGCATAAAGTCAATCAGATAGACACACTTGCACAAACACACACACTCGTACAGTACACACTCACGCACAGCTCTCTTCTCAAACAAAGTCTGAATTGCGATTGAAAAGCACACCGAAGCTGAGGTGCGTTACGTGAGGGCTTTAATGAACCTGTTGTTAGATATACTGGGTGTGGGAGCACCATCACCCCACGTGCTGTGTCCCAAATCACACCCTACTCTCTGTGTAGTACACTTTTGGACCTTCCGGCTCTGGTAAGTTAGTGCTCCCTAAAAGAAAGGGTTAGGGTGCCATTTGGGATGTGCCGAGTCTGCTTCCTCAGCTGACAGCTGGTGACATTTTAGCTGCTGGTCTTCATGAAGATGAGGTTAGGGTGTCGGGAATGGATGGAGGAAGAGACAAGGGGATGAGGCTGGACGAGGGTGAGGAGACGGGTGACATTTTCCGGCAGGGAGGTCTCTCTCAATTCATGTTTGACTTGTAGGGCTGCTGGTGACCGTTATCTTTTTCTTCCTTGTCCTTCAGATCCTCTTTCTCCTGCCTGCTATTCCCAGTTAGATCATGTCCATGTCCCCTCGTCCACATCAACATCTTCATTCAGTCTAAAAATATTTTTCCTTATTACCAAGGTTACATTTTGATTCATTCCCTGCAAAAGCAATTTCCTTTGTTAGTGCATCATTGTAACCTATCCTATCGGCAGCAAAAAAATCCTACAATTGTAGAATCTTACTTGAAGGCAAGACTAAGACGTGAAGCACGTTGTCTGGACACGACAGGTTCCCTCTGCCTTCCATCTCCCAGAATCCCTCCAACAACATCCGACAAATGCGTAAGCAGAGAATGAGATGAACCAATAAGCTAAGGTTTTCCATGGAGAAGTATGCAGAGCGATATATAGATACAGTGTGCTGGCAGTAGGTTCTGCTCCTCTGGGGTAACTCATTGGCATCACATTATATATATACATACAATACCTCCAACCATAACATCCCCATAATGTAATTAGTAGAAATCCTTATCCCTTAGGCAAGATACACAGTACCGTTCCCTCTGCTAAAGGAAACTACAGGTGGGGGCAGGGGTGGTGGGTGGGTTTGCACCTGTTTTGTGGCAAGACCCATAGCACATCCGTACCGAACAACCTGAGGATTAAAAAGACCAAATAAGACCAAAATAATAAAAACAAACAGGACCTTGATAAAGTACCACTGTGTTTATTGCAATAATACCACAGATGTATAATTTCAATGTTATCTAATGTTAAGTAATGCAAAATATTCGCTTTCCTGGCAAATGTAGCCAGCTTAGAGTCACTTGAGTGAAGGGGTTTAGATTTGCATGCAGTTGATCGTCTGCAGTATATTCCCTGTTACGGAATCTGAGCTACAGTTAAACCACATCTCTTAGGTTTTTGGAGAATCAAGTGTTTTCTTTCAGAAGAAAATCACCACCCTTAGCAAGTTACCGTTGAATGAAAACAGAAACAACCTTCAAAGAGAAAAGTTCCAAGCTTTAGCGGGAAGGGAAAACGAATTTACTTGAACTAATTTTAACTTTCAGACTGTAATCACCTCTTAGGCCAAATAAAGTAGAAATCAAAAGTCTGCACATCTTTGTTGCAAATCTTTTTTTTTTTAAGGCTTAAACCTTTAATGAGATCCTCTGACCAACTACTGTATATTTAAGTGTAAAACAAATGGATAATAAAAAATAAACTCTCGATGCTTTGGTTATACACCCAACAGCTAATGCTTTGTGGAAGCACCTTCTGCTTGGATTACAGCAGTAAGTTTGGATAGGTCTCTATCAACCTAGCATGCCTGGATTTTGCAGTATTATCACACTCATCTTTGCAGTCCACATGTTTTTATAGGATTGACATCAAGGCTCTTACTGGTCAATTTCAGGACGCCGATCTTCCTTTTTGCAAGACATTCCTTTACATCCTTTATTTGGCTGGATGCCTCAGATCATTGTCGTGTTTCAAGGCAAAATTCTCCTTTATCTTAATTTTTCATGGAAATCTGGTACAAACCAAAATATCTTGATATTTGGAGATGTTCATTCATTGTCCCCTCTGTCCTGACTGGAGCACCTGTCCCTGTGCGGATAATTTGTTTAAATCTGAAAACCGTTACAACCCTGTATTGGAATTGTGATACGCACTGAATGTTAACAGTTGGCCAGCCAAATACAGAGCAGGTCTTTATTGAAACTAGGCAACATTGACACTTAACTAGGCAAAACTGTCTGTGTGGTTAGAGAAAACTTTTATGGGAATTAAGCCTCAAAAATGTAACAATATACAAACCTGTTGATTCATGGGTATCTTTTTTTACTTGGTATATTAATGTTGAATTCTCTTAGCTGGTATTATATACATCTAATTAACACTTCTTCCATGCTAATACCTGGATTTTGCCAACATTTGTACTTTTTTGGTGAAAATATGGAACCCTAGACTTAGATGACCTCCCTTTTCCTCCTCTCCCTTACTGTCTTATTTATCCCTGTCATCCTCCTCCCGTCCTGCGCCGCCATTCCTCCTCCCGTCCTGCGCCGCCATTCCTCCTCCCGTCCTGCGCCGCCATTCCTCCTCCCGTCCTGCGCCGCCATTCCTCCTCCCGTCCTGCGCCGCCATTCCTCCTCCCGTCCTGCGCCGCCATTCCTCCTCCCGTCCTGCGCCGCCATTCCTCCTCCCGTCCTGCGCCGCCATTCCTCCTCCCGTCCTGCGCCGCCATTCCTCCTTCTCTACCTACTACTTTTTTGTTATCCCCTCACTTCCCATCTGTGGTCGCATCGCTGCAACTTCCTCCCATTATTTCACCTTCTGTTGTCACCCTGTGATCTCTGGCTATTAGACGGACGTGTTTCATTTATCACACACTCTTATCCCTCCGCCTTTTACAAGGCCGTCTTTTCTTCCCTGCCTTCTCCCTCTCACTCGGTATGCGTGTGCATGTGTATTCACATGTTCTTTCAAAAACACGGGTGCCAAAGTGCTAAGATCACAGCTCAGCAGGGCTCTCTCTCTCTCCCAGTATGAGGTCTAGTTTCTAAAATGGCTGCCATTTGAAATTCACTGATAAGACTCACTCGAGAAGCCTCTCGAGCTGAAATGATACTGAGTGTTCCCCGTGTAGCTCTGTTTGTTGTACATCTCTGATATAATGAGTTAGCAGAATGGAAGGGCTAGACATGTTTCTGGTTGGGTCACATAGTCAGGTAAGACAGCTGGCCTAATGGGGAGAGAAGGCTGCAGGGGAAGACTGAGATTTTGAGAGAGCAAAAGGAATTCAAAGTGAGATTAGGAAAGTAAGACCGAATCTGAGAAAAAAAGATAAATGAGAGGATCGGGGACATTGAGGGACTGAACTAGATGGAGAGAAGGACAAAGAGTGAGATGGACAGATGAGAAATGGACGGGAGAGGGAGATGTTAGGAAAGGTGGAGAAAGGGAAATAGAGAGATGCAAAAATGGGTAAAGCAAGGGAGAGGGGTTGAGAAGATGGGGAAGTGAAGGGAGAGAGATGGAAAAGTGGAGGAAGGAATAGAGATAGAAGACGAGATATAGATTAAGATGCAGAGAAAGAGATGGAGATGTGGAGAAAGAGAAGGAAATGGAGAAATGGAGGGATGGGCAAAGGTATAGAGATGGAGATGTGGAGAAAGGTTGAAAGTAACAGGCTCACATGACAGCACTAGATAAGAGCAGTTCAAAAAGCCCTGAATCAGGATACGGTTTGAATTATTGATGTGCTTAACTCATTTATGTGTGTGAGAGAATGTGTGTGTGTTTTGGTGCATTCCTTTATCCCCTCTTCATCTCTTAGCTTCTCTGAAGCCTGTCATGGGAAAACTGTTTCACATTAATAAATCAAACCGTGCTGTGTGTGTGTGTCTGTGTGTGTGTGTGTATTGGAGGTTGACCAATCTATGTTTTTTTCAGTACTGATACCGATCATTGGGAAACCCAAATAAAAATACCAATTAATCGGCCAATTATATATTTTCAAAAAATAATAACAATTGAAACAATACAGAATGAACAATGAAGCCTGTGTCCAACTATTCGTTCAACTGCACATTTAATGTGATGGCATTTGCAGCATTTTCTATGTTTGTGCCGTTACCATAGCGGGTAAGGCAACATTTCTCAAACCTTGAGGTATTGAGGTATATTTTCTCCCATATTAACTTTGTAGGCATTGACATTGAAGCCAAAACATTTAGTAACCATACTGTTGTGTGTGTGTGACAAGATACACTCACCAAAAGGATTATTAGGAACACCATACTAATACTGTGTTTGACCCCCTTTCGCCTTTAGAACTGCCTTAATTATACGTGGCATTGATTCAACAAGGTGCTGAAAGCATTCTTTACAAATTGTTGGCCCATATTGATAGGATAGCATCTTGCAGTTGATGGAGATTTGTGGGATGCACATCTAGGGCACAAAGCTCCCGTTCCACCACATCCCAAAGATGCTCTATTGGGTTGAGATCTGGTGACTGTGGGGGCCATTTCAGTACAGTGAACTCATCGAGCTTTGTGACATGGTGCATTATCCTGCTGGAAGTAGCCATCAGAGGATGGGTACATGGTGGTCATAAAGGGATGGACATGGTCAGAAACAATGCTCAGGTAGGCCGTGGCATTTAAACCATGCCCGATTGGCACTAAGGGGCCTAAAGTGTGCCAAGAAAACATCCCCCACACCATTACACCACCACCACCAGCCTGCACAGTGGTAACAAGGCATGATGGATCCATGTTCTCATTCTGTTTACGCCAAATTCTGACTCTTCCATCTGAATGTCTCAACAGAAATCGAGACTCATCAGACCAGGCAACATTCTTCCAGTCTTCAACTGTCCAATTTTGGTGAGCTCGTGCAAATTGTAGCCTCTTTTTCCTATTTGTAGTGGACATGAGTGGTACCCGGTGGGGTCTTCTGCTGTTGTAGCCCATCCGCCTCAAGGTTGTGCGTGTTGTGGCTTCACAAATGCAAATCACTCAAAATTGCTTAAATCACCTTTCTTTCCCATTCTGACATTCAGTATGGAGTTCAGGAGATTGTCTTGACCAGGACCACACCCCTAAATGCATTGAAGCAACTGCCATGTGATTGGTTGATTAGATAATTGCATTAATGAGAAATTGAACAGGTGTTCCTAATAATCCTTTAGGTGAGTGTATATTGGTGCCACCCGCTAACTTGAAGCAGACGTCTTCGCTAGCAGATGCAGTGTTAACTCAAAGTAACATCGAAGAACCATCAAGTTTTTAAGCAAAAATAGTCCAGGTATTTAAGGTATCTACAACAATACCTACAGCACCCGCAAGAAAAACAAATACGGACGTACGATGCATGAAGCGCACGTGAAGCTCACGTGAAGCGCATATCATTCACCTTTTCTGGAGCTGAAAATCACAGAAGTTGGCGATTTGGATATTGCACGTGTCAAATCATAATTTTGAGTATTTTTCGATTAATTGTGCAGCCCTAATGTCAATTCGTTATAACACCAATGGTGCCACCCTAATCTTTGAAGTGTATATAATTAAAATTATTTATTTGAAAAAACGGCACATCACAGGCATTGCAAAAAGCGCTGCAGGTAATGGTAGTGCTGCTTGAATGAATTAATTGCTAAAGAGTCTGCAAGCAATAGTTGTCCACCAATAGTTGTTTATAATTTCTGCTCTATATGAAAGTAGTTCACAGAAAAAAACTGCTACTGTACACATTTACCGAATCAACCTCTGATCAGTTGCAAACTAATCGTTCCTACGCTTTATCGTTACCACGACAACAGTGTACAGTAGCTGACAGTTCAACACACAAACGCAGGCACACTCGCACATAACATGGCTAAGGTGTAAGGTGTCAAGAGCTGATCAATAACATGACCAATTCAAGGCTGTTTTTATTATGAAGCAATTCAAAATCTATTTCTGACTGACAGAAAATGGCTTTGGTCACTGAGATGGTCAAATATGGAAACTATCCTTTTGAAAACTGAACGATAAATGTTTCAGTGAAATACAGAACATTGCACAGCCTTCAATATTAAATAGCCATGTAACATTCTGATGAATTAATTACGGTATTTGTGAGGAAGAAATTGTCTACACAGTTTCCAACGAGCCAGGTGGCCTAGTGCGTGGTGCCGACCGACTATGCTTTTAATCCAATCCTGCAAACTCAGCTTCATTTCACTCTGAAAAGATACATTTCATACTAGCTAGCAACATACCATGGCTTCTTTGCAGCCACAATGTCCTTCTGATGTTGCAACGTGTGAGAACGCAAGTATGTGCACAGTGCCGATACATCAATCAACCTCTAATCTGTATGCACCAATGGGAACATTCGTGTGTGTATGTGTGTGTGTGTGTGTGTGTGTGTGTGTGTGTGTGAGGGGGGGGGGGGTTGGTGCATTCGTCATCCTCTTTTTATCTCTCTTCCTCCCTGAAGTGTTTCATGGGAAAACCATTTCACATCAATAAATCAAATCATTTTGTGTGTGTGTGTGTGTATATGTGTGTGTATGTGTGTGTATGTGAGTTTGTCAGAGAACACATCAGTGCTTTGTTATTTCACTTAATGCACGATAATTAATAATGCACATTTTCCCAACAGAGGCACCTTATTCTATAATACATTAGTCGTCTTGGCTACACTGTTATACCATTATGCTACAATAATAGATATTGTCAGTGTCAGAAATCTAGATTCTGCTTCCCCTCATGAATCTCTACTATATGGCTTTGGGGGTGGGCAGGGATGTTGTCACCAGCCTAGGGAGGGGGGTCCTGGGGTCCATAAACATAAACACATACACAAACACACACGCTTGCCTGAATTATGAGTCACTTCCATCACATAGTTCTCTTCCTATAAACTAGGGTGCCAGTGAGCATTACTTGAAGTAAACAGCTGTTTAGAAGTGTTACAAAGTCATTAATAATAATTTGCCATTTCTTTCCATGTGGATACGTAGATCATTTTTGTAAGATTGTACTTGTCTTTTTCAAAATGTATTAATCATTTAGACATAATGAAGAAAATATTTAGATGTGGAGACATAAAATGACATCCCACTTGCTTACAACAGGTTTGTTTCAGTGATTTCAAAGCAACAAATGTATTGTCTCTAAAGCGAGCTGCATGATTGTTTCTCGTGTTGGTTGCTAATGTGATTGAGGACATGTAAAAACAGTGTTTGCTCTCATACACCCTCAAAACTGTGTTCAATCAAAAAAAATTATCAAGGGAAAAATACACATTTGCAAAAAAAAATGATCACCAACATTTGCACAAACCACTGCAATTGTTAAGCATTTTATTTAAATGCTTTAGCTTTCGATGCTGGCTAATTTATTGGATTTAGTTTTTGCCAGCCAAACAAGGATTGTTCTGTTGAGGTGTATTTTTAAGATTGGTTCTTCCGAGATCTGTTTATTTTTGTTCCTTATTGTAATAGTGTACAAACAATTGTAGCAAGTTGTAACAAGTTAAGTTCCATGTCTGGAAGTTGTTGACTGATCGACAGCTTTTCTTTTGATTCTGTGTGTTACAACCTTGTTTCCAAAAACGTTGGGACGCTGTGTAAAATGCAAATGAAAACGGAATGCAATATACAGTGGATATAAAAGGTCTGCACACCCCTGTTAAAATGCCAAGTTATTTTGATGTTAAAGAATGAGACAAAGGTATATAATGTCAGAACTTTTTCCACCTTTAATGTGACCTATAACGTGAACAATTCCATTGAAAAACAAACTGAAATCTTTGAGGTGGAAAAATGTGTGTGCACACCCTTAAACTAATACTTTGTTGAATCACCTTTTGATTTTATTACAGCACTCAGTCTTTTTGGGTAGGAGTCTCTTAGTATGGCTCATCTTGACGTGGCAATATTTGCCCACTCTTCTTCGCAAAAGCGCTCCAAATCTGTTAGATTGCGAGGACATCTCCTGTGCACAGCCCTCTTCAGATCACCCCACAGATGTTCAGTTGGATTCAGGTCTGGGCTCTGGCTGGGCCATTCCAAAAAGTTAATCTTCTTCTGGTGAAGCCATGCTTTTGTGGATCTGGATGTGTGCTTTGGGTCGTTGTCGTGCTTAAAGGTGAACTTTATCTTTTGCTTTCTAACGGATGCCTGAATGTTTTGTGCCAATATTGCCTGGTATTTGGAACTTTTCGCAATTCCCTTCACCCTCACTAAGGCCCCGGTTCCAGCTGAAGAAAAACAGCCCATAGCATGATGCTGCCACCCCCATGCTTCACTGTGGGTATGGTGTTCTTTGGGTGATGTGCAATGTTGTTTTTGTGCCAGACCAACCTTTTGGAATTATGGCCAAAATGTTCAACCTTGGATTCCTCAGATCATAACACATTTTCCCACATGCTTTCGGGGGACTTGATGTTTTTTTTTTGCAAACTTCAGCCGGGCTTGGATGTTTTTCTTTGTAAGAAAAGGCTTCCGTCTTGCCACCCTACCCCATAGCACATTCATATGAAGAATATGGGAGATTGTTGTCACATATAGCACTTGCCAGAAATTCCTGCAGTTCCTTTAATGTTGCTGTAGGCCTCTTGGAAGTCTCCCATTTCCTTCTCGTCCTCAATTTTGGAGGGACGTCCAGTTCTTGGTAATGTCTCTGTTGTGCCGTATTTTCTCTACTTGATTATGACTGTCTTCACTGTGTTCCATGGTATATTTAATGTCTGGAAATTCTTTTGTACCCTTCTTCTGACTGATATCTTTTAACAATGATATCCCTCTGATTCTTTTCAAGCTCTCTGCGGACCATGGCTTTTGCTCTGAAATGCAATGGATGACAGTTTCTGGTCTGCAGGCAGGCCAGTTTAGCACCCAGACATTTTTACTAGAAAGTCATGCTTTTGTAATACGTGCAGAATCCAGTTTGGCATTGTATTGCTGAAATAAGCAAAACCCTTCTCTGATAAAGACGTTGTCTGGATGACAGAATATGTTGCTCCAAAACCTGTATATATTGTTCAGCATTTATGGTACTTTCACAGATGTGCAAGTCACCCGTGCCATGTGCACTAATGCAGCCCCATACCATCACAGATGCTGCCTTTTGAACTGTGCTTTGAACTGTGAGATGGTCCCCCTCCTCTTTAGCCCGGAGGATGCTAGCTGTGTCCCAGATTCCCGAAAAGTAATTTCATATTTTGAATCGTCAGACCACGTGACAGTTTTTCACTTTGCTTCAGTCAGTCTTCAATGAGCTCAGGCCCAGAGAAGGCGTTGGCGGTTCTGGATCTTGTTTGTATATGATTTCTTCTTAGAGTTTTAATATGCATTTGTGGATACAGCGACATAATGTGTTCACAGACAGTGGTTTTCGGAAGTGTTCCTGAGCCCAAGCAGTGATGACCACTACAGAGTTGTATCTGTTTCCAGTGCAGTGCCACCTGAGGGACCAATGATCATGACCATCCAATATTGGTTTTCGGCCTTGTCCCTTGTGTACCGACATTTCTCTGATCTTTTCTTTGAATCCTTTAATGATATTATGTACCATAGATGATGAGATCCCCAAAGTCTTTGCAATTTTACATTGAGAAACATTATTCTTAAATTTTTGCACAATTTGCCTGTGCATTCTTTCACAGAGTGTACTCCTGTACTCTGTACTCCTGAAAGACTCATCCTCACTGGGATGTTCATTTCTATACCTTATTAGTTGTGAGATGTTGAGTAATACTAAAAAAACACCAGTCTTTTGTTGCCCCTGTCCCAGCTTTTTTTAAATGTTGCTGTCATCAAATTCAAAGTGGGCATATATTTTTCAATAAACAATAATGTTTCTCAATTTCAACATTTGTTATGTTGTCTTTGTAATATTTTCTATTGAATATAGGGTTTAAAAAATGTACACAATTTCAGTCCATTTTACAGTGTCCCAACATTTTTGGAAATGGTTGTATTCGCACATATATATTCTGTTTTGATCCTGTACCCTTTAAACATAATTTCCTTTTTACTGTGATTGGCCTCATCACATATATACATTTTGGTAGCCATGCCATTCTCAAAAAGTTTCTACTGTATGCTTTAATGTTCTAGTGTTTTGGTTTCTGTGTTCAGTTTGATTCCCCTTGGTTTATTGGTTTCACCTGTCTCATTTAGTCTGGTCAACAGTTCCTGGTTATGCCCTTGTTTTGTCCCTATTTAAGTTCCTCCTGCCCAGTGTTTCTTGTTGCTGTCACTCTGAATGTTGCTGTTGTGTTGCTGTAGCATGTTACGGTTGTTGTGTTAGAGGATGATGTCACGTCAACTGGTTGGAATTAAATAACCTTCTGGTTATACCCCGCTGTGCCTTTGTCCTGCTACCTTAGCACTGGAGAACCGTGACACATCTACCTGAGTTGATTATTCCATTTCATTATTCTAGTAATTTTCATGTTATTAAGAAATATGATACACATTTTTTTTGTGGTTTGTATGTTGTTTATGTCACTGAATAAACATCCAAGTACTAAATAAGTCCTGAATCCCCAAACATAAAAGTACTTAATGTGTTTATTAAGTACTTGTATGTACTTAATAAAGAGGACTTATGAAAGACGACGACAGAACTTAGGAAAATCCTTGTCTCATGCCACTTTGTAGTGGATGTTAATCTGGGTAGGGAGGTGACAATAAGTGTCTTGCATTATAATTTAACTTATTTATTTACAAAATCCATATTGCTTACAAATACCAGACTTAAGTCACTGAACATCAGATTAGAGCAGAGCCTGAAAATGTAAATTAAATGAACAACTGAATCTAACTACATACACTTATGTATTTCCATCTGAACACAGGTTCTAGGCGTTGCTTTTTTTAAAGGCATTGTGACAATAGCCTGCCATTCACAATAAATGCTGCAGAGCTCCACCTGAAAAAAACAACAACATTCTTGAAGAGTGTATAGCACAAGAGCAGCATCTCACACCAAGGTCTGTCCTTCATTTCCAAATAACACATGTGGCCCATACAGACTATTTGTCTGTCAGTATTGCTCACTGCGGGGCTCCTAATTTTATTCTGTTTTGCCTTCATATTTGCAAAGTACTGCATGTTTCAGATACTGACTGCTGCGTCCTCTTCTTAAGTTTTTTATTTGTCATTTTGTTTGTTTCAGTTTGTTTTTTCAGTTTGTTTTTCAATTGAATTGTTCACATTATAGGTCACATTAAAAGTGGAAAAAGTTCTGACATGATTTATCTTTGTCTCTTTCTTTTACATCACAAAAATCTGGCATTTTAACATGTCCGTTTTCATTTCAGGCTACAAAGCAACAAAATGTGATTATTTTAAAGGGGGGTGATACTTTTCTATACCCACTGTACATGAAAATGCCATTATCCATTTCATTGAGACAGGAGAATGGACTTTGTTTTTAAATGATAAACATTTAGTGTTCATCGACAGCTTGCGTTTTGTTGCTGTCTTGTTCATATCATTTTGAATACAGTATGTACAATATTATTTCAACTTTTGATCACTGGTCTCGTGGTAAAGACAAAGGTAATGACGTTGCAATTGGATGTACTGAGTACATTTTGTGTTGTGGTGCATTTTCTATTATTGCATGCTGGAGAACATTGAATACAGCGCAACCTTTTTCTTTTTTTCTATATACTATCAGTAAACATTGTGAGTAGTTGTGTGGTTGAATTTATTCGGCCACTATTTCAGCAATTGTTTGTTTTGGCAAATATTTCTTTGAAATGCATTTTCTTCTAATGGGGTTCCTGCTATACATTTTTGCCACCTTTGTGTATTTTTACTGCTTCTGTGAGCCACAGCCGAGGCGTGGCTTTGAACTGTTTGACTCTGTCATCAAAGAATTGCTTCTCCTACATAGGTCTGCAAAAGAAAGATCTCAGGTTCTATGGCGTCAGATTTTTTTTTGGGGGGGGGGCTAGCTGCAGTAGTCACGGTCCGCCACAGGTATCATGCAGGAAAAGAAAGTTATTCAATCTATGCAAGGCAGGCTGTCCACGCATACACTTGGTAGTCGTTACTCAAACCTGTCTCTTGGGTATTTAACATACTTTCACACCCAACTGAGATCTGAGGCCACAAGCTGTGAACTGACTCGGATCCAAAGGCCAGCCACCGAATTTGAAACTTGACTTAGACCAGTAAAGCCTCTTCTAACAGCTGTAAGTAGGGAATGCTATTCAATGATGCCATATGGCCAAAACAACCTATCTTTGCCTCACAACATGCCCGTAGCTACAGTAAAGTAGTCAGCTGCCGCACATCGTTGGCACGTTGGTGTCCTTAAGCATCCTATGGACAAGGTTTCAGATTAATCCCTGCTTTGTTATCTCCTGGCAATGGTTCCGCAAAGCCCATCCCAGTCCAGAAACCAACATGAAGATTTTTCACGCCTCGTCTTGAAATCGTCCAAAAGTATATCAAATTGATGATGTGAAGCTCAACAAAGGCTTCTATAGTTTGAACATGATGCGTGAAAAATGCTAATGCTAATATTGGGAACATGACGTGAATGGGATTTCCTACCCAAATGCCTCAAAATCATGTTACGGATGTTATTATTTTAAACAGTGTTTTTGTGTGCTAATTGTTATTTATTGTCAAGGAAAGTCTTGACAGAAACCATTGTATTTTATAATTATTTTATTTTAAATCTCAATATCAAATGTGTCAATACATTATATATTCCATTGTATTAAATATTGCAATTGTTAATGCCTCCCGCCAAGTCATATTTCTAAATGAGCATTGGTTCTCAACCAGCTTACCTAGTTTTGTAAATGTTAAAGAAATTAAGTTATTGCATTTCCCAGAGAAGTCAACTGTGAGACAGTGAGGTCTCACAGTGTGACATCATCTATTCTGTTATCAATAGCTGTGTGCGTGTGTGTGTGTGTGTGTGTGTGTGTGCGCGCGTGTGTGCGTGTTAGGGTGGTAGAGACATCCTTTGTTATTAATGTTGTAAGGGCAAATGAAGAGCAATGTGTATACTAAGGTCCCTTGCAAGGCCGTACACCAACATTTACAAATGTTTATCGTCTTTTTCAAATGTGTCTCCTGCTGTTGGTGGTGTACATAGATACAATTCATTCAGCTACCCTACATACCTGGTAGATTATATCCGATTTGGAAAAACAATACATAGGTAGGCTGACCTGGCAGGCCTGGATATAAACTCAGGTGTGCCTAAAAGCCTCATGGGGGCCAGTCACATAGCTCAGATAACCAAGGCTGAACATCTTCCTTGAGCCATTTGTACAGCTAATTAATACAGAGTTTTTTAAATGAAAAGTAGAACAATGACTAGAGTGGCTTTATACAAATGTAGCAAAGACCTGCTATGAGGCACACTAAGCCATTTACAATGTTTAAATCTCATTCTGGGTGGGGATATGGCAATGTACGCTTCACATTGAGAAATCATTGGAAATGATTGATTCAGATGAATCAATGCTTCAGATCTGCAGCCTGAATTCCTGTTTACCTTTTTATTGAGCACTGTCAACACATTTTATTAAACAATTTTGTACGTCATTAAATGCATCTCCATGGACACTACACTACAGTTGAATTGAATGAGTAGCAAAGCACATCGATAGGGTTTGTTGTTTTATTAGTGGATTGTGTAAAAGGAAAAATAAATAATTTCCCAGGCGAATGAACAACAACATGAATCTGTTCATTATGCAGAAATCATTGGGTTACAGCTCGACTGTCGTGGGCGAGGGGATGGGCGGCGAGGGATGGTGAGGCAGAAACTTTTATGCACCCTCCCTCTCCCCTTTGTGTCTGACCTTCACACACCTCACCATCACCAGGTGTATTTCATAGGAGATTCAGTGATGATAATAGGGTTATTAAATAGGGATGAAAAAAACGACTAAAAAAATATGAGAGTCAAGATGAATAAGAAAATATTTGGCAGTTTTTGATATGTGTGACAATAGTGTTTTATGAAACAGCTGTGCAAGCCTTGCAATTCAAGAAATTTGTTATCGATAATAATTTATTTAAAGTGCAATAAAACAAGCCCAAAATAACAACATAAAATAAAACTACAAAAAACAATGCAAGAAAGAAATAATAATGATTTAGAAGGTAAAAAAGCATAATTAACAGCAACATTGGACTACGTAATGGTGCAGGATTCAAAATGTGTCCAAAACACTCTGAGTCTATTGACAGCCAGAGTGACGAACGGGTGGATGGATCCCAGAGTACCGTAGAGGGCTTGTACAGGGCAGCGGGATAAAGAGAAGGAATTAGCAAAGTGATGTTGGAATTATATAGTCTATTTAATAAGTAGTAAAAATCTGAATGAACATAAACTATTAATAAAAAAGGACACGAGTCCTCCACTCTGACTGACTGGCTGTTCCAGATGCATAATAATCTGCAGGAGAACGCCCTCTCCCCAGCTGTCTGTTGATAGTCCAGGTATGAAGAGAAGGCCGGCGTCCTCTGATCTGAGGGCCTGCTTGGTATGTATGGCATGAGAATGTCTTTGAGGTCGATGGCTGTGTGACTCTGCAAGGCTTTAGATGTGAATATTAACACTCTGTATTCAGTGCACAGCTACCTGTATGAGGAGCCAATGAAGAGAAGCAATAATTGGCCTGTTGTGATCACACTTTTTGTATCCTGTTAGGACTCTGGTGGTGGCATTTTTTATTGGTTGTAGGTGTTTTAGATTTGTGCCAGTGCGGAATGATAAAATAAATTAATGGATGTGTTACATGGTATTTAATGAAAGCGTGGATTTGTTTTTATGCATCAGTTTCTGATTTTGGCTATGCTCCTTAGATGAAAGAAGGCCACTTTGGAAATGTTCCTTATGTGGGTGTTTAATAAGAGATCCCAGACTTTTGGAGTGGAGTAAGCTGATTCCCTTCTATCTTTTTTGGGGCCAAAAATAATCCTTTCAGTAATTAGTAAGTCTGAGTTTGGAAGGCACTTGGCCGTTGGCCACCCTTTTATGTCAGTGATACTGGATTGTATGTGTGAGTTGTGTGTGGTTTCATGTAGTTGATGAGTGGGTAATTCCATTAATTTGACTGAATGCTTTTCTTATAGTTTGCGTTATGTCTTATACATTGTTACTATCACCGAGACTGTCTTAAAGTATATGATCTAACTTAGGTGTGAGAATACTTTTCAGTTCACACTCACATCCTTTTTGGATCATGTAGTTGAAACCCCTGACAATGATAGTAAATATGTCATTGTGTGGTGCATGCTCATGCTCTATGAGCGACTCGTTTCTCTCTCTGTCTCATTTCCCCCTCTCTCACCCTTTATGTCCCTGACTGTCTCTCTGTCTCTTCCTCTCCACCCCTAACCCTTCTCCTGGCCTCCCATTCTCTCCACTCCTTCCTGTCTGGCTCTTTTCCTTTCATGTCTGTCTCATTAGTGGGGAATATCTGCACCCTCTTCAGCATCTCTTACTGTCACAGCCCTTTGTGGGGAGACTCTTGACATGGTTCTGTAACACTGGCCCCTTGCCTTTTACTGTGGCCCCTTCAGACTCTTAAACTGGCCCTTAGCCTCTCAGCCTCTTATACAAGGCCTTTCATCAGAGAATGAAAAGAAAATCACATACAAATGTTAACACACACACACAAATGCACTGTATGTGAGTACATTTTATGCACGCGTGCACACAAACACCCATACACACACAATGTTCCCAAGTCTTTATTTGATACTGCACAGAAGGGAGAAGTGACTTTAGATTTTTCTCAACATGTTTCGTATGTTCCAGTGTCCTTGGGCTCTGTGTCATTGATTTTCTTGGTAGTATTTGCACGCAGGGCAGCTTTACATAATTGTCATACAGTCAAAAATAGATCTGTTGTGTGTGTGTGTGTGTGTGTGTTTGTGCTTGGACCATACTTGGCCTATTGTTAAGCAGAGAAAAGCACTTCTCTGTTGGCTCTTAATGGAAAACGGCATTGATGTATAAAGATGAGCACCGACATGAACTCCGGTCTCTCTCTCACTGTCTCTCTCTCGCTCACAGTCTCTCTTACTGTCTCTCTCTCTCACAGTCTCTCTCACTGTCTCTCTCTCTCTCTCTCTCTCTCTCTCTCTCTCTCTCTCACACAGTCTCTCTCTTTCTCTCTCTCATTCTCTGTCACTGTCTCTCACTCTCATTCACTCCCTATCTATTCCTCTCTGATCTTGTTAAGCTATGTCCAAGATTATTAGAGCGGTTTGCACTGTACCAGCTGCCTTGGAGGAGGGTTCTTCCCCTGCTGTTCGCTTTTGGTACCAAAGTCTAGCTTTAGGCTCAGAGGCGTGATGGTCCACCTACAATCTGCATACAGGGACAGGGGTCTGTGGACGCGATGGCACTGCTGAATGGGACGCTGGCAGCAGAACTGAGGGTGGAGTGTGACAATTATAAACTGATGGGAAACCATCTGATATTTTTCAGTACTTGAGGCCTGGAGGGGGTTCTGTTCCGCGTCAGTTGGAAGGCAGATATGGAGATGGGTTTGAAATTATTTTTGCCGTGTTTTCTTTTAAATGGCACACGCCTTCCGAGGGCTGAACTGTGTATTATTTACTGTGCCGTGGGGCCACTGACCCAGTAAGGGGTCAAATAAAACAGTCACTCCCTTTTTGCCTCTTTTCTCATCTCCAGCATGTCCCATTAGATTTAATGACTCAGTGCTTTGACACTTGGCTGTGCCATCTGTCCTTGTCTTCAACCAGAGGTGGTCACCCACTGTGGATCATAATGGAACATTTACACCTGCCTACAAACATTTAATCTCTTTTAGTGGGGCCACTATCCACCAATTTATCTACAGTTTCTATTTGATTAACAACCTAAGTGTATTCATTTAGATAACGTCCCTGCCCCACCTCCCTTCTCTTCCCCGCTCTCTCTATCTCTTGATGTATCTTTCTTTCTCCCTGTCACTCTTTTGTTAACATGGTGTTTTCCGTTCAAGCTCTGTGTGATCATGGTATTTTAATATCAGTGTTTAGAGATGGGCATGGTCTAAAGGCTTTACTCACAATTAGTCATTACTTTCTATGACCAGATTGATATTCTGTGTTAATTGTGTGTTTGTGGGTTTTGTTTAGAGTGTGAGTATGAGCGTCTTTTTGTTATACTCCTATAGAGCACCACTTGAATGTTTTTTTTGAGTGTGAGTGTTTGTTTTTTAGTCAATAGTTCGTATGTGCGTGTTACTGTGCGTGTTTTTGTTTTGTGTATAGTGTGTAGTTTGTATGTCATGATGAATGCAGTTGTAATTAGTTTAAGGTACACCGGCCAGTAGAGCTCTCTCACTGTGTCTGATCTTTATGTCCATGCTGAGGCACTTGAAAGCCTCTTAGGCGTCAACACGAAGTGAAAGTGAATAAAATACGAACGAGTTATCGATATTATTCAGCCTTTTGTAGCCCTTATTGGATCCATGCGTGTGTGTGTGTGTGCTTCGTGTGTGTGCTCCCAGTTTTAAGGCGAATGCCCGCTTTCCCAGAGCCACGGAGGTGTTAAGAACACTGGACCTCATTCACCGACCGTTCCTGGGAAGACATCCCTTCTTAAAACCCACCAAGATTCTGACGTTCACCCGCGTTTTTCTTACCGAGCCGGTGACCCACGTGTGCAGTTGTGGCTGACCTCTGTGGTCGTGTCGGCACCCGTTGACCCCGTGATGGAACATCACTTCCTACATTGAGGAAATCATGGCTCCGTGTTGGAAGGATAGTACTAGACTGGCCTGTGGGTACTGGGGGAACTCAATGTTCTGGGCTGTGCTGACCGTTCTGTCTCCTGCTATATTTATCAGAATGCAGCTATTGGCGAGGACATTTTCACCTTAACTGCTAATGCGAGGGTGCATGTTCTACCTACAAATTCCAACCTAGCACTCCGCTATCCCGCAAACTATTATTTGTTCTATGTATTACACCCAAATGTACAAATGGGGTGATTGGTTGCAGATTATTTACCTGCGCATAGGTGACTTCGGCACGTTCACAAATTTCTGCTGGACTCGCCTTGTCAACATGATAGCGGGCAAGTGAAGCAGTATCAGCGGCAGCATGGATTCTTATACAGTGGGTATAGAATAGAATCACCCCCCCTTTAAAATGATCACATTTTGTTGCTTTGCAGCCTGAAATGAAGGCCGACACAGTTTTTGTTTCATTCAGCTGTATTTACTCAGTGCAACTTACAACATCCAAGTGAAAGATATAACACCGACATGTCAGATTTATTTTAAAAACATATTCACTGAGTTGGAAAAAGGATCACCCTCTTGTGTCAGTATTTTGTTGAACCACCTTTTGCTTTAATTACAGCCTTTAGTCTGTTGGGATATGTCTCTACTAACTTTGCACATCTAGACATTGCAATATTTGACCACTCTTCTTTGCAGAACTGCTCAAGTTCAGTTCAATTTGATGGTGACCGTTTGTGGACTGCTGTCTTCAAGTCATTCCACAGATTTTCAATGGGGTTTAAGTCCGGGCTCTGACTAGGCCATGCAAGGACATTCACCTTTTTCTCCTTCAACCACTGTGTGGTCAGTTTTGCTGTGTGCTTTGGGTCATTGTCATTTTGGAAGGTAAATCTTCTTCCCATTGACAACTTTCTGGCAGAGAACCGCAGATTTTCCTCAATAATTTGACAGTAATTTGCCCCATCCATTTTTCCTTCTATCCTGTCAAGTGCTCCAGTCCCTGCTGCAGAGAAACAACCCCATAACATGATATTACCACCTCCATGCTTTAGTGTAGGAATGGAGTTATTTGGATGGTGAGCTTTATTGGATTTTCGCCAGACATTGTTTTTCGCCAATTTTAGTCTCATCTGACCATAACACCTTTTTCCATGTGGCCTTAAAATCTTCAAGGTGCGTTTTGGGAAAGCTCAGTCGTGACTGCATGTGGCCTTTCTTGAGGAGAGGCTTTTTTCTTGCAACCCTCCCATACAAGCCACATTTGTGGAGAATTTGTGATATTGTTGTCACATGCACACAATGACCACTCTTTGTCATGAATTCCTGCAACTGCTTCAGAGTTGCTGTAGGCCTCTTGGTAGCCAGTATGACCAGTTTCCTCTTGGCTCTTTTATCCAGTTTGGAGCAACGTCCTGATAAAGCTGATAAAGCCTTAGAATTTTTTTGTGCCTTTCCGCAACTTTATCCCAGAGATCTTTTGACAATGTCTTGCCACCCATAGTTGATTGTTTTCTTCAGTTGCACTACTAAGGACTGAAATGCTTTAGGAAAAGCTTGTTTCATGCTGAGCTAATCAAAATGACCACAGTTGAAAGTCAATTGGCTTTGTATGCTATTGAGAAGGTGATTAATTACACCTGGTTGGGTTTACAAGTCATTTTTAGGAGGGGGGTGATTCTTTTTCCAACTAAGTGATTCTGTTAAAAAAAAAAAAGAAATCTGACAAGTTGGTATTATATCTTTCACTTGGATGTTGTAAATACAGCTGAATAAAACGATTAACAAAATTGTCCGTTTTCATTTCAGGCTGCAAAGCAACAAAAGGTGATTATTTTAAAGGGGGGTGATTCATTCATTTCTATACCCACTGTACCTACGAGATATATTAGTACATGTGAGAGGAAGTGGATTTTGTGGTTGATACCTGTGAAAACAAAAGATGGACATTTCTGTCACCAACCGACACAGAGCTGCATGGTACAGAGGTTTTTATGTGGGCGTGTCAGTCGTTCGTGGGGGGTCAAACTTTACCTCTGTGAAAGCACTTATTTTATCTGACCCCTGGACACATTGATTTATGACTTCAGCTGTGATGTCATGTTCTACTGGATAAGGCATTCAGATTGTTGGCCGATATAAGCCGGACGGGAAGTCGAAAGACAGCCTTGCTGTGGGGACAAGAGGTGCTATCTGTATCCTTGAGCTCCAGTGCACATTTGTTAATTGTGTTTATTTGGTTCCACGTTGGCTCCTGTCGATGCGGCGGCTATTCTGGGGTCCACAGAAAACACAAAACAGCCCGAGTGTGTGTGCGTTTCTGTATTTCAACTGCAGGGCTGGATTAAGAAATGAAAGCTCAGAGGGACTGACAGCCTCTACCCACCATAACACTATAATCCTCAGATGACAGTTTCTGTTGAAGTCAGCACTGGCGGACATTGATAATGTAGTTAACAGTCATACTGCTTCCAAAACTCTTCTAGAGGCATAACCTTTAATGGATCATCTATTGTGTGTCTGTGGTTACAATGCAACAAGAGACCGGTTTGAAAAGTCAAATGACCAAATATGAACGTGTCGATTTCTTCTGTGCTCCTCAAGCCCCTTATGGTCTTGGGCCCAAGGTCAGAAACCCTGGTAAGCGCCTGCATTCATTTGGCCCAGTGTGTGTGTGATCCTGTGTGTGATCCTGTGTGTGATCCTGTGTGTGGTCCTGTGTGATCTTATAATGCCGTGATCTTTCTCAGGAACAAAAAAATAAAACACAACCGGCCAAACTGTCATTACAACCCAGTAACGTTCTTTGTTGAGTCTAATTCAAATGCACGCACAGTCTGAGGAGTGAAAAAAGTGTTGAAAATGTGTTTGTGTGTGTTTGCGCCTGGAGGCGGTAGGTTTGTCCCATCAGTGGTGTGCAGAGGGGGGTAAACGATTCACATCTCAACAGCCAAGTCATCAACCCCTTTAATCCAGCCCGCCAGGGGAGGGAATGCCTGTGTGTCTGTGTGTGTGTGTGTGTGTGTGTGTGTGTGTGTGTGTGTGTGTGTGTGTCAGAGCCCGATCGACCTTCACAGGGGAACCATGACCATAAACTTTATTTTCAGGCCGTGAGGGAGAGATCTGTGTTGGAGAGATGAAGGAAGGGTGCCGATATGTAGCCAAATGTTTTCATGAACATTTATGAATCTATTCATAATATACACAGCACATATAGCATGTATTAATCTATTCATAATACACACAGCACATATAGCACGTATTAATCTATTCATAATACACACAGCACATATAGCATGTATTAATCTATTCATAATACACACAGCACATATAGCATGTATTAATCTATTCATAATACACACAGCACATATAGCATGTATTAATCTATTCATAATACACACAGCACATATAGCATGTATTAATCTATTCATAATACACACAGCACATATAGCATGTATTAATCTATTCATAATACACACAGCACATATAGCATGTATTAATCTATTCATAATACACACAGCACATATAGCATGTATTAATCTATTCACAATATACATTTTAGGTCAATAAATAGTGATATTTTTATTACTGGAAGGACATTGGCTAGTGTTGTTTTTTAAATTCTTATTCTGCTAAACAGCGTTGTTTCTGGATTTATACTTGATTCTCACTAAATCTCTTTCTCTCTCTCTCTCTCTCTCTCTGTCTCTGTCTCTGTCTCTGTCTCTGTCTCTGTCTCTGTCTCTCTCTCTCTCTCTCTCTCTCTCTCTCTCTCTCCAGGACGAATGTCATAGGATGAACACTGCTGGCGGGGTGTGTCTGTCTGTGCTGTCATCCCTCCTCGCTGTGGCCTGGGCCGTGGCTGCTCTAGTTCCTTTAGCTTTAGCTCCTCTCTCCGCCTTGGCCGCTGCGTATGTAGCTGCCAGTGGTGACCCTCCCGGGGAGGCGGGCAGCGTCCCCTCCCCGTGCTCCAGCCTGGTCGCCGGGGTCCTGTATGGATCTTTTTCCTTGAGGGAGCTGTTCCCGTCACGGGCGCTGGGCTGTTCCTGGTCGTTGGAGAACCCCGATCCCACCAAGTACTCCCTCTATCTCCGTTTCACACGCCACCCTTCTATCTGTCGATTACACTCCCCCAAGCTCCTCCCCCTTGACCATCATCTAGCCAATCAAAGCTGCCCGCTGGATCTGCAGACACCACCTCGCGACCAGGAAGTGATAGACCTATGCGGCGGGGAATTTCAGTCTGAGGGACAATATTCGTTTCTGCAGTTCGACAAGAACTTTGTGCAGCTGTGCCTGTCAAGACTGCCGTCACCTGATGATCCAGCTCTAACCAGGGAAACCCTAGAACTCCGCTTGGTGGAAGTTTTGTTAATAAATAACGAGAACTCCAGCCAGTTTACCTGTGGAGTTCTCTGCCGGTGGCTGGAGGAGTGCCTACGAAATGGTCGCCATGGAGACGTTGACATCGCCGACGGTGACGGCTGTGGAGTTACGCAGACAGGTTGTGTGTGCCCTAACAACCATGTAGCCATGGCTCAGCCTGTACCCCTTCTCCCAGCAACACCCCATAGCAACAGATCGATGTTACCTGAGGATTGCTGTGTCACAGAAATACACCATAACAACGCCATTGCCATAGCGCCCAGGGACGTCAGACAAGGTGAGGCCGGCTTCTTTTCTCATGGGTTCTAGTTATAGAATAACTGACTGTCAGGCAGACTGTTGTTGTAGATTGTCTGGTCTACATAGAGTCTGAGAAAATATTTTGTATGCATTTTAGATTTGAATGCAGATAATTATATACGGAGAGGCTATACGTTGAACAGGATAATGTTAATAGTTTTGGAATGTCGTGTTTTCTGCCAGGAATATACTTTTATCCCAAAACAGCTTATTTGTATAAATATCTCCTGGACACCCAAAGGTTTAAATTAGTTGGGCTGGATTATTCTTTGATACCACTCCAAAAGGTTATAAACTTATCCTCTTCATAAAGTTTATATTTTCTTATTAAAAACAAGTTCAAAGAGGCCCTCGCATCTTGCAAATATTTATCAGAAGTGCATTCTTTTTGATGTACATTTCAACTCTACACTCTAAAATCGGCAGAGACGGGGTCGCTCATCGGTTTTGGTTGTGTATGTGAACTTACTAATCAGTCAGCGCGACGGTGTATCAAGGTGGGCGTGTGTGGGCATATGCGTGCACGCGTGCGTGTGTTCGATTCCGTGGGAATGTTTGTTTGCTTATTTATCCATATTTTTATTTGTTGACTGTCCTCTCAGCTGTTACTGTTAGTGAAATGAAACAGCTCTATGTAAGTGAGAGCTGTCCACATGCTGGTTGCTCACCATTCGCCATCTGCTTAGATGTAATTGTAGCATTCAGATGTTTTCTCTGAAACAAGAGCAGGACAAGTTTACAGACAAACTGTATTTACTGAACGTAATAGTGTCGCTGGCGAAGGTTTTAACTGGTTCCATGATACTGAAAAAGAAATATATCGCTTTGTGTTATTTTAGGGGCAAGAGACTGTTCTGAATAGTTCATTGTAAGGTCAGTTTGACTGATGTCCTAACGAGAATCCAATATTCTAATCAGATACCACAAATCTTTCTGGCCAGGGAGCAGAAGACCTGCCCAGTCCTCAGACACACGCACACACACACGCACACACACAACTGCTCTCAGCCTCAAGGGTGATGCTACCTAGCTGATGGGAAGGTTATCGTACGACACGGGCGATCGACAGGACAGATAGAGTTCATTATCTAATCGGTACACACAGAGAGAGCTGGGGGGGGGGTAGACACAGATGAGGGGTTTTCATTCCACTCCCCTTTTCTCAGACATTGTTGACCATACACTCTGAACACCGAGTTATCAATAATTCTTTGAGGTAAAAAAAAAACACATGAGCAGGTATCAGTAGCTTACACAGTAAATTATTTTGAAAGGGTAACATAACATCCCGTAACATCCCAATTTTGTGCTCTCCATTTTGTGAATTTGGCCTGGCGTTATCTTAGCAAGTATGGGATTTGTCTTCCGACACACACCCCGCCAGGTTGTTCTGCTCCTCGACAACCCAAGTCACCCAGAACCAACTTGGGTGTAGGGGAGCTACACCCCTCCCACCACCCCAGACTGGGCTCATCCAGTTCACTGCAGCCTCTGCAAGACTATTTAAGATTCTAGCATTTCAAGTCTCTCTGTTCTTTTTCTTTCTTTCTTTGGCTTCTCCGATGTCTTCTCTTTGTCTCTGTCTCTCTGTTGTTGTGGAAGACTACAGAAGAGGTTACCATGGAAACAAAGTAACATGTATGTGTTTTTGATGCAGAGGGGAGTAAAATGACATTATGTGCTTGCTGATTTAGTGTGTGTGTGTGTGTTTGTGTGTTTGTTTGTGTCTATGTGAGAGTGTGCATGGGCGGGTGTGTGTGCAACAGCTCATAGTCAAAATTTGGAGTCTGTCCAAGTAGAACCTGCTACTTGTGGCAATGGTCAACACTATTACAGCTAACCATCTAAGGTTGATTGTCTTGCCCTGGTGTTTATGGTAGATATTTATTTTTTGGCTCTTGCGGCACAGCATCTCTCATACGTCTATGAGAAGAAAATAAAAAAGCTTTTCTCTCAGCTTTGCCCTATCCTTTTTTCTTCAGTTTTGACTTTGGCTTTGGCATTGCTGAGATATCAAGAAACCCTTTGTCCAGTTTGCCTTTCTATGTAGAAATGTTAACATTAACATTAACAAATGGTAATATTGCAAGAATGAAAAGGTAGTCAGCACACCAGCGGTAGCATCTTGGGGGATAAGACCCCCTAATAAATGAATGGCTTGGATCTTCAATGGCCACACCTCACAGGGAACCATTTTGGATCCTTTTTTCTTTAGAGGGTGCAGATGGCCGGAACACCTGTTTAAGATCCTACTCAGGGCAATGTTCCCTTCCACTGCCATGGGGCATTAGGTTTCCATTAGACCAGGGAGAAGAGGAAACTGTCTCCAGGACCAACCCTGCTGCCAGCGTGCCATTACGCTGAGAAAATACTGTGTGTTCAGTTGTGGAGAGGCACCTCAGGAACATTGAACACTTTACCTCAGGCGGATAGGACTTTGCTGTGATATTTTATTTTCGAGTGATTGGAAAGGGTAAGAAAAGGTTGCCCGATTGAAAAAGTTGGGAAAGTAAAAACACTGTTAAACATTAATGCTCTCAGGTAGTGGCTTTAAATAGGAATGTGAAGGAGCCTGAGGAGCGATTTGAGTGTACAACTGACGGGATGGGTGAGGCAAGGGCATTTCAACCTGGATAACCAGGGATTTCAGGCAGAGGAAAGCAGCAGATGTTCCCCCAAATGTCTGAACCTGTCCAAAACTAGTACAAGGGTCTCCGTGTCTGGACACCAGGTGACTAGGTTCTAGACTACATAGTAAAAAAAAAATATATACAACTGAGTGCACAAACACAGCGTTTAACCTTTTACTTCTGTCCAGATGTCAGATGACTGTGAAACACCCTCAGGACTCTCCCATACTTCTTGAAAACAGAGTATCACCTTGATCTAACTTTGGTATGTTGGAATCCATTTTGGCAAGATTATCTATAAAGGCATTGGTTTTGCGAGCATCATAAAAAGGGCTCTCTATATGAGAGGTTAAGGTTCATGGCATGGGCCTTGCTTTACGTTTGGGAGAATCACGTTTAAATCGTAAAGTGCTGTATGTGTTTTTAATTTTATTTTTTTATACATGGGCAATGTTACAAGTGCTACATTAACAGGCGTCATCCAGAGATGAGAAATGTCAACCCTCACCTTAAAGACCTGGCCCTAACCTTTTACCCTTAAGCCTAAAATACAGGACTCGCAAAATATTTCCACACGACAAGTGTTCCTTGTTTCACTACACTTGGAAATCAAAACAAAAATATAGTAATATATTGACCCACACAAATACAGTTGTGTTTAAAATTTTGCATACCCTTGGGGAGAATTGGTAATATATGTACCATTTGTAAAGAAAACATGAGTGAGCAGGCAAAACACGTCTTTTATTTCTTATGGGATTCACATTCAACTGTAGGTCATAACAGAATGGCATAATCATAAAACAAAACAATGCAACAAAGAAAAAAATTAACTGACCCCTGTTCAAAAGTCTGCATACCCTTAGTTCTTAATACTGTGCATTGCCCCCTTTAACATCAATGACAGCGTGCAGTCTTTTGTAATAGCTGTCTGTAAGGCCCTGAAATCTTGCAGGTGGTACAGCTGCCCATTCATCTTGGCAAAATGCCTCCAGGTCATGCAAAGTCTTTGTTCGTCTTGCATGAACCACACGTTTGAGATCTCCCCAGAGTGGCTCGATGATATTAAGGTCAGGAGACTGTGATGGCCACTCCAGAACCACTGGAGGGTCTACTTGGCCTTGTGCTTAGGGTCATTGTCATGCAGGAAAGTCCAAGAGCGTCCCATGCGCAGCTTTCGTGCAGAAGAATGCAAATTGTCTGCCAGTATTTTCTGATAACATGCTGCATTTATCTTGCCATCAATTTTCACAAGATTCCCTGTGCCTTTAGAGCTCACACACCCCCAAAACATCAGTGAGCCACCACCATGCTTCACAGTGGGGATGGTATTCTGTTCACTATAGGTCTTGTTGACCCAACTCCAAACATAGCGCTTATGGTTGAGACCATAAAGCTCTATTTTGGTTCTCGTCACTCCAAATGACAGTGTGCCAGAAGCAGTGAGGCATGTCAAGGTGTTGTCGGGCATATTGTAACTGGGCTTTTTGTGGCATTGGAACAGTAAAGACTTCTTTCTGGCAACTCGACCATGCAGTGAATTTTGTGAAAGTATCGTCGTATTGTGCTACTTGAAAGAACCACACCGTCTTTTTCCAGAGCAGCCTGTTTTTCTCCTGAGGTAACCTGTGGGTTTTTCTCTGTATCCCAAAAAAAAATGTCTGGCACTTTTGGCTGAAATCCTTCTTGGTCTACCTGACCTTGGCTTGGTATCAAGAGATCCCTGAATTTTCCACTTCTTAATAAGTGATTGAACAGGACTGACTGGCATTTGCAAGGCTTTGGATATCCATCTTTATAAAGTTTACCTCGTTACACAGGTCTTGACAGTTCTTTTCTGCTCCCCATGGCTCAGTACCTAGCCTGCTCAGTGCATCCGCGTGAGAGCTAACAAACTCATTGACTATTTATACACAGACACAAATTGCAATTTACAAAGCCACAGGTGTGGGAAATTCACCTTTATTTTCCATTTTCACCTGTGTGTTTCACCTTGTGTGTCTGTTACAAGGCCAAACATTCAAGGTTATGTAAACTTTGATCAGGGCCATTTGGGTGATTTCTGTTATCATTCTGATTTAAAAAAAGAAATGGCTTCATATGATCACTATCCTTAAATTAAAGATCGTTTTTTTTGCATGATCATATTCCAAATCACATTCCCAATCAAAGCCAAAATTTCACAGTATCTGCCAGGGTATGTAAATTTATGAGCACAACCGTACATATTCACACAACATAGGGCGGTGGCTAAATTATTTACAATTCACATGACCACTAGAGAGTATACAAAGCTAACCTCTACTTAGCACACATAATACACACACACACAAATGAAACAAACTGACTCAAGGTTATGTACGTATGGGGGAGGCTGATTAAATATGCTTTCAGAATGTGCATGACTGGGTGCCCAGTACTGGCAAAAATCCTATTCCCCTGTCATACATTAAACTGAAAAAGACAGAAGAGATATGTAAGAGCACACCAACAACCACAGACAGACACACAGATTTTAAATACTTTATTTGAATCATTAGAGTCAAAAGGATTCATACAGTTTAAAAGTCATGTTGAGTAAACGTTTCACGAGGGGGGTTCCAAAGGATTTCCCATTCCGATATTTTGCAGAAAAAGGCTCTGCTCTTGTGGAAAGCCCCATTTAGGACAACTGCCAGTCTATTCCACTTCTGTTCTTCTTTCATCTGAATCTAGACTTGTTTCCGTTCATATTGTGGTAGCTGATGCCTGTTTATAGTGACATCTGACCAGGTATTTTCATCCACTAGACTAATTGGACGCTTCATTGTTTTCGCCATTGTGGCCACTAAACAAACCTTGTTTGAAGACCATTTTTTCATCCAAAACCTCATCTCATCTTTACTGCATTAATGGCCACAGTTATAACGAGTGTGCTTAAGTGATTTTACAAAATAACCTTGTGTTGACAAAGAGCTGCAGTACAGAGCATGCACACACTTTGATGCCAAAGGCTGTGTCATGTAGAGACCTATCCAGAATTGTCCTGTGCCATGCATATCTTCTCATCATCCATCACATCCTTCACTTCACAAATATAAGTTTTCGTTTCACTTCACACTTGACATTTAGCTTCTTCAGTTCACATAGACGTTTCCATTCCCTTCACCCGTAGATCTTTTTCTTCCCCTGAACAAAGTCAAATGCTGAGATGAGTTAGAGAAACCTTGTTGCACTCACACACGTGTTTCTTGTACTCTATCTGGTACATATGCTCAAACATATTGTCTTTAAGTAAAAACACTGTCATGAATCAGCTGGAGGTTGATTGTTATTTAACACTATAGCGTTGGCGTAGAACTACCTTGTTTTCCACAGGCACAGGTATGTACACAAACAGCGGTGGGAGAAGAAGAGATGTGTAACCATCGCCCACTCTTTCCCTCTTCCATAAGTTTCTGTTTCCCGAGTCACCTCCACACAAACACAAACTGCGGGAATGATTACATGAATCAGAATCTGATTTATACCAGTCACGTTTGTTGTTGTATATAAATAGTGTGGGTGTGTGTGTGTGCCCATGTGCACGTGTGTGTGCGTGAGTGCGCGTGTGTGAGTGTGTGCGTGTGTTCTCATTGTGTGTCATCAGTGAGCTGTGTCACCATCTAGGTGATTGTGTCAGTGTGATGGATGACAGATCCTTCTCAATCCTCGTTCTCCTGGTGATGAAGAGCCAGGAGGTTAGTGGGCAGAGCTGTGATCTTTATCCAGAAATTGAGCACTCTCCCCTGGGTTGCCTCATCTGTAGCTGCCCAGAGACTTACATGGGTCCCAGGATAAGAGCGGGGTTTTGAAGAAACACAAACGTTTTGTCTGTGTCTCGAACAGAATGCTATTTCTATACAGTACCTTTAAAGTGTATTAAATATAAAGCCTGGGTCTATACGAGAAGTACTGTAGTAACTATAATCTGGGTCTATACCAAACGTAGGGCCAGTTTCACAGACAGATTTAGCCTAGTCTAGGACTAAAACAAGAAGCTCAAAGGAGTTTTCTATTGAACTTGATTTTTTTTGTCCTTGACTAGGCTTAATCTGTCTCTGCGAAACTGGCCCGTAATCTACTAACTTTAATCTGGGTCTATATGAGAAGTAGTGTACTAACTTTAATCTGGGTCCATAGGAGAAGTAATGTATTACATTTGACCTGCGTCTATAGGAGTAGTGTTCGACATTTAACCTGTGTCTACAGAGGAAGTAGTGTACTACATTTAACCTGTGTCTTTAAGAGTAGTGTTCGACATTTATCCTGTGTCTATAAGAGGAAGTAGTGTTACTACATTTAACCTGTGTCTACAGAGGAGGTAGTGTTCTACATTTAACCTGTGTCTACAGAGGAAGTAGTGTTCTACATTTAACCTGTGTCTATAAGAGTAGTGTTCGACATTTAACCTGTGTCTATAGGATATGTTGGGCTCTGCTTTTACCTTTGTAAGTGTAGTTTGTTAAGCTATAATATTGTCTTTCAGTAAAATAAAATACAGTTCTATTCTTTCAACAATTTTTTTTGTTTTTGTTTTTCTAGGTTTAAAATACCTTTAAAATAAGTACTTGACTTGCCCTAACAAAAAATGGATCAACCCATGTGTAAATGTCCATTAATTATGATCCACAAAATAATTCACATTTTCTGTTGCTGCAGAATCATTTTCTTGGTGTGAGAAACAAAGGCCTTACATCTGTAGCTTGCCGGCAGGAAAATTGTTATAAAGAGGTATGTTCAGGTGAAGAGTGAGGGAGGGGGGGGGGAGAAAGAAAAATATAGTCTTTAGATAGAGCACAGCTATCAAGGCAAGAGGCTACTTTGTTCCTCTTCATTTGTTTGGTGAAAGGATTTAGTGAGTCAATGTCAAAAGGCTCCAGAGCCAATCAAATGTGCCTCTGGCTCAAGGCTCTTTTTTTACAATGGCTGTTCTAATGTAATGAAGGAGCATTTGTCACAACTCTGGAAGTCTATTTTATGTCTCTGTGTGTGTGTGTGTGTGTGTGTGTGTGTGTATGCATGTACAAACTCACCACAATTTAACTCACTGTTGTGCAGTACCAATTCAAAGTGGTGGGCATTACTTTTAGCGTGTGTGAATGTGCGCTCCGTGACATCGCTTTGAAGAAATACGTTTATCAAGAAAACTGTGCATAGAGCTTTGAGCTCTTTGAGATGTCCATTTCTGGCAGACACACACAGACACACACACACACACACACACACAAACACCTACAGTACATACTGTATATATAAACATACACCCAAAAACATCTGTCAGCAAAATGCTTTTAAATAGTGGTCGCTGTGCAGTTATTCTATCCCACAACTATGCATATTGTGTCCAGTTTTTTTGGTGAATCCCATGGCCATGTTGTTTCAAGTTCTACTGTAAAGCTTAAGGCTTACGAAAAATCAGAAGGATCTGGTATTCAGGCCTTGTATTTTGTCTCATTGAAACGTACTTAAGATCTTGGAAACGTGTCCCATAGCCGGACCTAATGCCCTGACATATTGTCTGTTCATGCACAGTCCTTGGGATGAACACAGACGATGATGAAACTGCGTTCCCTGCGCGTCTGCAGCAGTAAGCCCTCAGACATTCACTTCACCACCCTTTTCTTTGTTTCTGCCGATGTTGCTTCCCAAATGCAACTCCCCCCGGGGACCCTCGTCCATCCAGGGAACGGCATGCTATTTAGGATGCAGATTAGGTCTCCCGTGTGTCGGGCCTGCTGCCATCTCCAGTCTTTCCGCCACTCCCATGGCCATTCCAGAGCCCTGCTGGAGAACATGACATTCCCAGTTTCCTCTGGCCTGCCCCGCAGAGACACCAATTATCACCATGGACCCAGTCTCTGGGAATAGCCATTATAGAGATGGAGTGAGGGTGGGGAGACGAAATGATGGAGAGAAAGAAAGAGGGATAGAGGTCATAAAGGGAGGGAGAAAGAGAGATGGAGAGAGAGTAAGAAAGAGAGAAAAACTCACAGATGTACCAAGGGGATATCCCCAGTAATTAGAGCAAAGCAGGAATGTGAATGGTGTGTGTGTGTGCGTGCGTGTGTGTGTATATGTGTGTGTGTGTGAGTGAATGGAAGTGTGGTTTGTGTCTCTGTACTGTTGAGCCTCACCAAGCCTCATCCAACCGGAGCACTGCCCATGGGAGACAGTCTGAAACACACTGCAAGGAAGACAAGGGAGAGTTGAGGCATTAAGGTGAGAGGACAGGAGGAAATTGTCCCACTGGGGACAGGGGAAACAGCCTTGGCTCGCGGCCTGGTGGGGTTGATAGTGTTAAGAATGAAACATGAAGGTCCAGATTCACCTAAATGATCTCCTTTCATAACCGTCTGTTGTTTCCTCTCGTATCACTCTGTTCCCCATCTCCTCACCCCCTTCCCTCTCTCCCCCCTCTCTCCCTCACTCATTTTCTCTCGGTCTCTTCTCCCACAGCCTCTGGGTTGTCTCTTCATTCAGTTTTCCATTTTAGTTATTCAGAAACACTTTTATCCCGAGAAATTCATGGGATCAGATAGGGGCTAACTGTGCTTCTCAAGGACAGAATACGCATATATTTCACCTTTCCTGCTCTGTCATTCAGTCTGCCAACCTTTTGGGTTACTGGTCATTACAGCGAACAGCAATCTGCTGTGCCTGTATATAGAATTTCCTTCATTATTTGTTAATTTATTATATTTCCCCTTTTTCTCAGCCTCTCTCTCTCTCTCTCTCTCTCTCTGTAATTTGCTTCTCAGGTCACGAGGTGTTCACAGTGTAGTTTGTGATTGCTTTCTCTTGTTAGCCAGAAGAAAGAAACAGTAGAAGAAAACAAATTAGAAAAAGAGGACCGCAATAGATGTTGCTCTGCTATTCTCTTTCAGCCTTCTCATCACCTGAACTTGTTTGGCTTTCCCATTCACTTCTCCCTCTGTCTCTCTATCTGTGTCTCATGGGCAGGGTTCTAAATAACAAGAATGTTTGTTGTAAAAATCCATCCTGAAGTTTGTCTAAATAATTCATATTGTAACTCAGTTAGCACACTTGTTGATAATGTCATGCCTGATAATGCCATACCTGTAGTATAAGTAGTCTGTGTAGCATGAGGTTTCTACAGTATATCATTTATAAGCAAATTGTTACAACTTAGATGCATTACATTGACCAAAAAAAATAAACTCATCATAAACATCACATTTGTGACAATGACATGCAAGAGACTGCGTTATTTGATCTCCTCTCCCCAAGAAGCTATCAATGATCCTTTCTTCATCAGCTCCCAAATGTTTGAATAAGGGAAACTTACCATTCCACATTGTTAGCTAATTGTCAATTGCATAATATGAGAGAACAAAGTTAAAAATGGTTAATCATGTCTTCTAACAGCCCACAGCCACAAAATTGTTTATAAATGTAATGCAACCACAGTGATCCACTATAGAAAGATGAAAATATTGAGGTGGTATTATGTGATATATACTTTGACTTGATTTAGCTGAAAAGAAGTCTAAATATATAACACATAGCAAAAACGAAAACATTTTTCTGCAGTAATGGCGAAGCCATGACATTAACTAATCTGCAATTCCATTATTTTTTAGTGGCCCTCGAACACAAGAGCACAGAAATGCACTTATTACCTGGGAGAAGGTTTATCCTCGATGAACTGTGCTTCCCAAACAAAACCCCTGTCCTCAGACCAAAATGTGTTGTCTCATATACAACCAAATTGGCACCACTTAGAGCCGTGAACATGTTAAAGAGGCAGTTATCTGGGTCAACAGAAAAAAAGAAAATTGCTGTTTATCCAATGAGAGTTCATATGACATAACAAGTATTTTTATTAAAGTCAGGGGTTAAATTGGGTGGGAGCCAGCAGGAGCTGACCACCTCCACATGCGTTTTAAATGAGACGTAGGGGGAGCTGATCTCCTGTACTTCCACAGGCCAGCAGTTTAACATTTTAGATACAACTGGAGAGTAGAAAGCAGGGCTCCCCCACTTCCCAAATAACAATTTAACCCCTGGATAGAGTGCGTTTGGTTCTTCACAGATTCAGAAAGGATAACCCTAAGATGTGTACAAATCTTTTGTGTCACTTTTTTGCTGAAGTGTGCAATTTTACACCGCAAATCCCAAACTGAAAAAAAGCATCGGTGGGATGTGTGGGTGGCTAGAGGGAGTTTACAACACATTTCTTCTAGCAGTCAGGTCCTTTGATATCGAGAGTGGAAATGAACGACCGCAAACTTTAAGAGGAAGGGGGTAGAGAACTCATGGAGACTTTGCCGCAGAGGGCCAGGGCAGGCCAGTTCAATTTAGGAAGTTGTCATTGAAAACATCCTGCGTAACAATGACATCCGACACGAAGAAAACATCTTAAGACGAAGATCTGGCAGACAGGGTGAGGAGAGATGGAGGAATGGAAGGTGTTTCAATCGTGACCAATAAATGGAGAGGTAGGGGTATATTTACAAAATGAGAAAGGTGAGAACGAGAAGAAAAGATGAAACTGAGTGTGTAGCAGAGAAGGACAGAGAGAAAATGTAGAAAGGAGAGAGAGATGGAGAGATGAGTGAAGGGAAAATTAGAATGGGATGAGAGGATAGAGTGTTGGGTGTGTGAGTAGAAAGCCTGCCTGCCGGATTTCCTTGGTTACAGGATTAGTATTCAAGGCTCATGAGCTCTCCCTCTCTGACTGGGCTGAGGACTGAGCCTCTTTATGTTACCATAGTACTCTGACTCACACTCACACACACACACACACACACACACACTCACGGACAGACAGAAAGACACACACACACACAGATACTTACATACATGCTCAATTCACACACATTTTTACTAGATAACTAAAATGTTGGTTTCCTTTCAGTACGTAACATGCAGTTATCACATCTTTCAAGGTGAAAAGAGGGCTCAAGCCCATCTGAAGCGCCGCCTTACAAGTAACATAATCATGGCCCATCGATTTGCTGTTCTTTTTTGCAGTGAATGCAAGGTCTTTTAGGAACATCATGTCTTACACTCAGCTTTGGATTCAATGAACAGTCCAGTATAGGCAAATATAACTTACCCTTGACAGGTATTGAGAAACAGGTCTGCTGTGAAATTAGATGGCTACCTACCACTGTAGCTAGCCAGTAGTCGTAATTAGCTGGCCAGCTACTTAGAGACGAAACAGTATGAACATTTTATATCACAGTCATAGTGACCAAAATTACTATGGTTGTCAGTATTATCACAGTATTGTTAAAATGTGCTGACATGTTCAAGGCAAGAGGCTACTTGTAAGGACACACTCACTGAAATAATTTAACCAAGTTATATATTGGAAACCAACAAATGAAATTAGCGGCACTTTGGATTTTTTGTGTGCTTAAACATTTAAATGATAACATTAGGATCACAGATGGCACCATGTTTCCCTAATGCAGGTTTTAAAGAACACAACCTTAAGCAAATCAAATGTAATATACAACTCAAAATATTTGATTACAAATAATATTAATACATGATGGTGAAGGGATAAGCATGGAATAAATGAAACAGGATCTCTCATGTAATATTTCCACCAGGAAATCTTTTATCCTAAAATCATTTATTTGCTGTGCACAGTATGTTTTGGAGTGATGCCTGAGTCAGTGTTTTCCATTAAAAACACACAGAACCTTTTCTAATTATATTACATCCCACCAATAGACACTTGTAGAATCAACACTGGAGCGCATGGAATCAGCTCTGGCGGCTCGTGGTGGCACAACACATTATTAGGATACTGTGTTTCTTTTATGTTGGAAGTTACCTCTCTGTCTTGAAGCACACCAAATCTCACTGTCAGAATGTGTTTGAATGTGTGTGTGACATAGGATGTGTGTTTGTTGTGTTGGAGTTGGGCTAGGCCTTACTAGAGCTTTGCACTGATCCCATAACACTCTGTTATGCATGGCTGTGGGGACTAGAGGTAGGCTTTAAAACACACATGGTAAGTCAGTGGAACCAGCTACCGTAGTATTGCAGGCTTCGATGGTATTACTTCATCAGATTTTCTGGATACAGCACTTTCCTCATATCCTCTATTACCTTCCATCCTAGTGTTATTTGCAGAATGTTTCTGTTTCATTCCCATGACTTTTCACATCTGTCTCTCCAGAGAGGCTTTGACCATGTGGTTAGAGGGGCAGCTGTTACTTTGTGTGTCTTTTGGGAACCTTTCAGTGCTGTAAATAGTTTGTTAGTGTGCACATGCGTGTGTGTGTGTGTGTGTGTATGCCATCCTATTGTAGCAGGTTGATCGATAGTTATGGTTTCATGGATCCTGTTCCAGCAGGAGAACACACACACACACATCGATCCTCGTGCACCCTGAGAACACCACAGTTATAGAAAAGAGACACTTTATCCAGACGAGCTGGGATTGTTCCGGGAACATAGCTTTAACTGAAGAGTTTACAATAAACACCTGGCTGCTCCCAGAGGAGAGGAGGAGAGGGGCAAATGGAGACTTGGTGATAGAAAAGAATGGCCTTTGAGGACATGCATTCTAAAATCAATCTAATACCCTGGAGTTTATCCCAATGCTTTGTGAATGTCTCCTCTTATCATGTCATCTCCTTTGGGGCTGTTTCACACATGAGTTAAGGGGTCAGGAATGAGGTATTAGGCCCTTCGGTCCTTCTAATGACTGTCAGTTCAGGTGATGCGGATGAGGGGATGATGGTTTTGAAGGAGACAATAGGAGTGTATGTGAAGACAAATGGATATTTTAAGTAATGGGTCACTATTGTGACAAATGATCCCACCTCAGGGGACCCCCTTCTATCCCTATGTCGGTTCATAGCCGTCCCTATGTCGGTTATTTGCTGTCCCTATGTCAGTTCATTGCTGTCCCTATGTTGGTTCATTGCCGTCCCTACTTCGGTTCATTGCCGTCCTTATGTTGGTTCATTGCCGTCCCTATCTCGGTTCATTGCCGTCCCTATGTCGGTTCATTGCCATCCCTATGTCTATTCATTGCCCTCACTATGTCAGTTCATTGCCATTCCTAGGTCGGTTCATTGCCGACCCTATGTCGGTTCATTGCCGTCCCTGTGTCTGTTCATCGGCATCCCTATCTGGGTTCATTGCCATGGCGGTTAGAGGGTCAGAGTTTGGTACGTTTTTGGTACTGTGAAAATAATTCATTGTCAACAGTTACTGAAGATAAGATATTTGGCAAAAGATACATCACTAATTCAGGATATAATGCCTGATGTGAGCACAATCTAAAATAAATTAAAGTGCAATATGTAAACATGGTACAAACAATGATATAGTGTTTTAAAAACAGGCCGTTTTAAAAATAGTTGAAGCATAGCCTGAAGTTTACAGACACCATTCTTGTAATTCAATAAATTGAGGTCGACTGGGGAAGCATTTTACTCAGTTTCTATGATTGACATGGTATGATTCATCACATTAGTTATGTGGGACATGATTTGAATGTAAACTGTAAACCAACTCCACACGCATAAGAATCACAACCGCAAACGTTATATTAATGCACGACTCAAAAATGCATTTCACTTAAAAATCAACTTAAGGCATAATGCCACACCAATACAGAGTTCTAGGAAAACGAGACATATTTTAGTTTACTGTGCTGAGCATTGTAATCTCCTCAATCTTACAATGTTTTTGTGTTCTATTTTTTTATCTGTGTCTTACATTGCCCCAACTAATTGATCATGAAATGTACCAATACATTTGTCCATCTCTGTTTAAGTCTACTAGAAAGCAAAAATGCTCTCAGGCTGGAGATATGGAGAATTATTTAGTGTTTAGTTACTTTGTACCACCACTCACAATTGTACAACTAGCTGTTCTTCCTAGAGTTCAGCTCACAAAACAACGATAGGAAAGCACCAACATAATGAGGTGGGCAAAGGCTTTTCCCAGCTCAACCAAGTATATTTAAAAGACAATAAACATAGTGTAGTTACCTATATATTTTTATTCACATACAAATCATAAATAACCCTGTATGGTACAAATATGTGTAATGTTATAGACCCTAACACACACACACAAACACACACACACTCACTGTTCTTCACATGACAAAGCGGACCTGTTGTACTCATTCTTCATAGAAACCAACCACACTAGTCCTTTGAGTTTTAGCCTTCCAGAGTATCTGGTGAACCGTTATAAATGAACCCTGTGTAACCTGCATGGACCAAAGGGCCATGCACATACACATCAGTATCTCCCTCTGGTACACTGCCCATTTGGTACCACTGGGTCCAAATTATTGATTCACAGCAGAAAAATAGATGGGAGTTCCACATTGGAGGGCCCTTGGTCCCAGAAATGTCTGTCAGTCTGTGTGTGTGTGTGTGTGTGTGTGTGTGTGTGTGTGTGTGTGCTGTGCTGTGCTCAATATGTTTCGGGCTGTGTATTTTAGCTATTTATTCTTTTGGCTGGTGATGGAACAGCAGAAAAAAAGAAACAAATCAAAATCAAAGCGTGAGAATCAAAGTGACAGGTCGGCATTTGTTTGAGGTCTCCGAACGTTCACCATCGCTGAATGTTCTTCGATAACAGCTAGTGTTCTTTGAATTCTCTGTAGTACTAGTAGAGGTCACCCTGTTTCGATGTTAAATGTGTGTGTGTGTGTGGTTGTGTGTGTGTGTGTGTGTGTGAGTTTGTGAGTGTAGAAAAATTAAGGGAATGGATGTGTGTTACTTTTGTTCTGTAGGAGTGAGCTGACGTGATAAGGATAGTTAATTTGGTTATTAATTATGGAAGGAGGAATATGGATTTATTTTTAAACTCTTAAGTATTATTAGAGGCTGCAAAAACTCTTGGTTAACAGCAATGGATGAATCGATCTCTGATATACAGTGGGGAGAACAAGTATTTGATACACTGCCGATTTTGCAGGTTTTCCCACTTACAAAGCCTCATAGGTACTCTTCAACTGTGAGTGACCGAATCTAAAACAAAAATCCAGAAAATCACATTGTATGATTTTTTATTCATTCATTTGCATTTTATTCCATGATATAAGTATTTGATACATCCGAAAAGCAGATCTGGTACAGAAACATTTGTTTGCAATTACAGAGATCATATGTTTCCTGTAGTTCTTGACCAGGTTTGCACACACTGCAGCAGGGATTTTGGCCCACTCCTCCATACAGACCTTCTCCAGATCCTTCAGGTTTCGGGGCTGTCGCTGGGCAATACGGACTTTCAGCTCCCTCCAAAGATTTTCTATTGGGTTCAGGTCTGTAGACTGGCTAGGCCACTCCAGGACCTTGAGATGCTTCTTACGGTCCCACTCCTTAGTTGCCCTGGCTGTGTGTTTCGGGTCGTTGTCATGCTGGAAGACCCAACCACAACCCATCTTCAATGCTCTTACTGAGGGAAGGAGGTTGTTGGCCAAGATCTCACGATACATGGCCCCATCCATCCTCCCCTCAATACAGTGCATTTGATTTTTGTCTCATCAGACCATATGACCTTCTCCCATTCCTCCTCTGGATCATCCAGATGGTCATTGGCAAACTGCAGAGAGGCCTGGACATGCGCTGGCTCTAGCTGGGGGACCTTGCATGCGCTGCAGGATTTTAATCCATGATGGCGTTGTGTGTTACTAATGGTTTTCTTTGAGACTGTGGTCCCAGCTCTCTTCAGGTCATTGACCAGGTCCTGCCGTGTAGTTCTGGGCTGATCCCTCACCTTCCTCATGATCATTGATGCCCCACGAGGTGAGATCTTGCATGGAGCCCCAGACCAAGGGAGATCATCTTGAACATCTTGAACCGTCATCTTGAACTTCTTGCATTTTCTAATAATTGCGCCAACAGTTGTTGCCTTCTCACAAAGCTGCTTGCCTATTGTCCTGTAGCCCATCCCAGCTTTGTGCAGGTCTACAATTTTATCCCTGATGTCCTTACACAGCTCTCTGGTCTTGGCCATTGTGGAGAGGTTGGATTCTGTTAGATTGAGTGTGTGGACAGGTGTCTTTTATACAGGTAACGAGTTCAAACAGGTGCAGTTAATACAGGTAATGAGTGGAGAACAGGAGGGCTTCTTAAAGAAAAACTAACAGGTCTGTGAGAGCCGGAATTCTTACTGGTTGGTAGGTGATCAAATACTTATGTCATGCAAAAGAATGCAAAATAATTATTTAAAAACCATACAATGTGATATTCGGGATTTTTGATTTCGATTCCGTCTCTCACCGTTGAAGTGTACCTATGATACAAATTACAGTACCTATGATAAAAATAAGTATCAAATACTTATTGTCCCCAATGTATCTGAAGTTTATTTTAATTCTTAAAATGACCAAGCCCTGCTTTCTTGGAGAAAAGTCGTATTATCAACAAAGATGCTTTCTTAGAAAATCTAATAACGAGTAAATCACTGATTCTACAGGACTATTGAATATTAGGATTGTAGGATATGAAGTATATTGCAATGCATTAAGAAACTAATGGAAAATGGAAAAGGGGTAGTAGCTGATTTTTTTCTAACATATGATTGAAACGATTTATGCACAACACTTTTTTCCTTAATCAGTACAGAATATATTCAGGTAAAGGCCTACAGTTTATGCATCGGCGATCCTCTCAAGGCTCTCATGTGCTTCTAAATGTTCCCTATTGGGTTTTGAATCCATGAATAACTAGAACTATATGTCCTAGTTCATGGAGCTCAAAGGTGCTCATCCTGATAGTTATGTGGGCTACAAAGATTGTCCAGCAGGCGCTACCTCCTGAGGGGAACCGGATATTTCGTGAACATAAAAAAAAAAATGTCTATCTTATAGTCAGGGACATTTATCGTTTTCCCAAGAGGACTTGACCTCTGATTGGTGAATCATTCCCACTTCAGTATTATTTGTTAATGATGGTGTGTCTGAGTGTAGGTACTGTTAATATTGAGTTATGCCCACAATTACTAACTTTTTGGCATCATCAACATGCAAGCCCTGCCAAGGTGAGGATCTATCTTTTGAAACCTTTTTAAGATCACACAGGTCAAATATTTAACCGACTGGACCCTTGACCTCAAAATAATTCTAAAACACAGCTTTTTTTGTCATAAAACAAAAATATCTCACACATTTCAAACAAACTGATATTGCAATTTTTTTAATGCAAAATTGAAATATGACACAGCATTAATGTAAAAATATATAAATAAATCTCCCACTGTGTTAAATCGACCTCTCACCCCTCCTCTTCCTGCATCAAACGAAACACGAGAGTGAGACCGCAATCATTCGAGGTCGGCACATCTAAAGGGACCATTACAACGTAAGCGTAAAGCACACAAATCTTAAATCATATTACTTTCTATAGATTATACGTGTGTGGGACATCTTTCGGCAGATTCAGGGCGTCATCACGATCAAGTGACGACGTCGTCAGCAAAGCACAACATACTACTGACTCCACTCATGGCTAACTAGTGAAAGTGACAGTTCGTCACTTCATAAGCAAAACACGCATTTGCGGCTTTTTGTGTGACAGATTAAACAAACTGGATAACACAAGAAAACATCTGACTAGTTAGCCGAGTACAGCTAAATTATATGGCAACACTTTACATTACATGACTGAACAAGCAACTATAGTTCCACAGCTGAGGAGCTTGCCTATCTCGTTATCATAACAGGTTTGTTATTGTCACCAAAAGATATTACCAACATTTTGCAGCATCAAATATGGACAACATCAAACATATATCTACAGTTAATTTGTTACTCACGTTGACCTCATTATCACATTTAACGAGCAAGGACGTTTTCAAATTGGTATCACCAAACAACTCTGAAACAGTCTGTACTATATAGTGAAAAGTCATAAAAATTCAAATGGCAGCATACCCATTTTCTGGTGTCTTATTAATGACAGCATCCACGGGAATTCAGTTAGAGGTTTTTATCTGGTAGGTTTTGTGATATTTACCCAAATACTATGAGTAATAAGGGTTAATAACAAAACATATGATTATTATATATTCATTTTGATGGCTGTAGATGTTTTTGTGCAATTGAAAAAGTGTTAGATTGACATGTCCTATAATGAAAACGAAATTGGAACCAATGGATGATAGTAAATGTATCATCAGATAGGTGTCATTTACATCCAAGCGTGTCCAGTTTGTGTTTTGAATAGTTTACTTTTTCTTGATACCATTATGCAGGTATGCAAATTACCCCAGTACATGTATAGTATGCAAATGAGAGAGACATAATGTTCTTTGATGACCGAAAGCAATAAAATAATAGCAGCAGATTATAATTGCTTTTCTTTGTACATACAGTAGCAGTCAAAAGCCATGTGTAATTTTGTCCAAACTCTTGATTGTTTCCTGGACATAAATGTCTATGAATTTTCAGTAACACTATGTAACTGCCATATGCATAAAGCATTACAAATGTACTCATAATGAAATGCAGTTCAGTAATACACACTTATATGCATTGTTATAGAAACTCATAAAGACTCATAATTCCATATACCCATATCCATTGTTAGTATAATCATAATCATTTTATATGTACAGTGACAGAATGCTTCATAATTGCTGCTAACATTTTCCTCAAGGATCATACAGAATTATAATGATCATTAGTGTGATTCATTTCTCATTTTTTGCCAATAAGCAAGAAATCATTATCACTACTTCATAATATGTTATGGTGGGTTATTGCATACTTATATGCCATTATAGAGTCATATTTGAATGTGTTGTGTAAAGTGATATATTGGCAGACATAAATATAATGCATCATGTTTTACTATGATATTATCAAGTGACATTTTCTGCACATTTCACAATGACAAAGCTCATTCTTTCTCACTCCGTTTTCTTCAAAACTGAATAACATAAATTGCCACACAATTCTAATTTTTAAAATTTTACACAAAATTATGCAAAATGAATATATGTCAAAGATCTGCACAACATTATTGTACTGTATACTGTATGTGTTGTATTACTTAAATATTTGGGCTGAATTAAACCAAATTAATTGAAAAGGGTAACCCAACTTAAAACAACACAAAATAAATTGCACTTGCTCGCAATTAAAATAAACAGAAGTGCTAGGTCCTTCTGTGGAAAGGATTAGTACATCCCTCCCTTTACCATCACAAAAATGACAATCAAGTGAACCAAAACAGGTGCACGTCATTAGAAAATCATTAGAGAGTAACTTGGGAGGATCCAGCGTTCCATTAAGAGTATAAGCTTCTGGTACAACATAAGAGTGTGGCAACACATCATGTCCCAGAGTTCCTCAAGGGAAAGCGAGGCCATATTTCAAAAGGTTGAAGGTGAACCAAATAATATAGCTATACTTATACTGCATTTTTACTGTATTGTACTGCATTATAAGTCAATGTATAATAATGTATAATGCATTATGCATATGGGCATTAATTGGTCATTAAAGAGTTACCACATTTTCAAATAGTAAATTCTAATTCCTTCTTTCTTCTTTGGCAGGAAAGGGGGGTTCAACATGCTTTTACTACTATTAAACGTGCCTTTAGATGATACAACACTATCATTACAAGTGAATCTTTCACATATCTATGGCAATGCCAACAACTGGCCAAATGCAGTTTTTCTTAAATTAGCTTGTCAAAATAGCTCTTTCTTTCTTTGTGTGTATGCATGTGTGTATGCATGTGTTCTGGTGGTAATATTCTTTAAAGCTGTGTATTCTAACTGTTCTTCCTTTTGGCTAGCAAGAGCACAGTAGGTAAAAAAAGAAACTAATCAGAATCAAAGCATGAGAATCAAAGTGACTGGTCGGCATTTGTTTGAGGTCTCTGAACGTTCACCATCGCTGAATGTTCTTAGATAAGAGCAAATGTTCTTGGAATTATTCAAAGTGGTAGGAGGTCACTTTGTTTTCTTGTTTGTGTGTATGTGTGTGTGTGTGTGTGTGTGTGTGCATATCTGATTATGTAACAGTAGGAGGGGATTGCCAGTGTGTTGCCTGCATATTTCTTTTGTTAAGGATTTGAGAGTTTGTATTCACGATGTACTTTAATAGTCAGTCAGGATACAACAGAGAACAACATCCTATCAGAGTGAGTAAATCTTTGACAACTATATCCATGGGGCTGACAAAAATACACCACCTGAGCTTATAGTCACTATTTCGGTTGTCACGACAACTCAATGTGTGTCTGTTTGTCTATGCGTTTCTGTGTTTTCTGTGTGTGTGTGTGTGTGGGGGGGGGGGGGGGGGGGGCTATTTAGCCTGTCATGCTAACTCAGTGATTTACTAGAGCAGTGTAATTACTGCTGTCCCACACCAGTGATTTAGTGTGTGTATGGCCTGTCAATCCCTAAGTGGCATCAGGACTGATGCCACAGGCTTGGAGATGACAGCCAACATTCATCTGATGTTATCCTGATGTTATTGAGATGCATCAAACAGTTTAACTGTCTAGTTGTGTCTGCGGAACGCACACTGGAGTCTGTCTCTTCCTGTCCACCGTTACAGCTCAGAAGGGCAGGATGACCATTGTGGAGAGGCCAGCCATGTCGGTTCCTGAGAGAGGAGTTAGGGGTGGAAGTCCTCTTCATCAAGTCCCTGAAACAAAGTGTTTACAAAGGGAGGAAATGGACCCAAATAAAACCCAAATATGACAGTAATAGGGACAGAGAGAGAGCAGAGGGGGTGGGGTGAACAGCACGAGGTTTATGTGCGGCGTACAGAGGAGTTGCGTTATGAACTCTTTAGCACCTGCAACGTTTCCTCTTGACACCACGGTCTTGTCCTTCGCCATCAGTGTCACGGGAAAGTTCTTCCCCCCATGAAATCTCTTCCCAAGGGAAGTCATGCGAATTAATCTGTTGTGACGTTGGGGGAAATCTGTTTGCCAGCCAGCCTATCATGATGGACAGAGCTATTTATCATAATACTGAGAACCTTACCACAAACACACACACACACACACACACATACGCATACTGTACATAAAGTCGCAGTCAAATTTTTTGCTGCCACCCAGAGTTAATTAAATGAACGGGCCCTTCACTGTCCCTCGCCGTCCCTCATTGGGCGCGCGAAACAAATACAACAACAAGGCTCACCTCTGCACTAAAGTTGGAGACAGAAGCCCATATCGTGTTCTTGCTCATGGAGCTGCTTCTCTATTTGATGGTCGTGAACAGTACCCCTGTTGGAAGGTGTTGGGTATGTCCTCGACAGGCAGAATGTTGCCTTTGAACTTGCATAACTGGCTGCTGCCCCATCTCGCCGTTCAATAGAGCTATGCAGGTGTGCGCGCGTGCGGGTGCGTGTGTGTGTTTGTTTGTTTGCGTCAGTGTGCATTAGCGTCACCAGCTGATGTATCGCAATTAGCTCTGTCTAAGGGCCATGAGGCTGTATTTAGAAATCCTAAGAAAGGGGAATCTTACCCCGAGGGTAATGAGTACACTGGAGGATGTGTGTGTGTGTGTGCGTGTGTTTATGCAGATGGATTGTTACACTAGTGAGCGCTTAGTCATTTAGGCTTGTGGTTTGCAAGGTGGATGGGCATTTCTGCTCTGAGGGTTGTATGTACCATCCCAGCGTTAGGCGATACAATGTATTACTTTTTTTCAGTTAGCTTAAACATGACACCCAGATATCTGGATGGGGGGTGGGGTGGTGGGGGGGTTCAGAAGAAAATGGAATAAACTAGTTGGTCTGACACGGAATGACTTATAGATATCATTAAATGGAATGTTTTAATTAAAGCTAAAAAGGTTTGACAGCTGCGCTGTATGAGAATTTATTGTGCACATGAGTACGTGTGTTCTTATTAACGTGTGTGTGTGTGTTTGTTTTGCTGTGCACGTCTGTTTGTGTGTGTGTGTGTGTGCGTTTGTGCTTGTGCCCCTTCAGGATCAAATGTTAATTTTTTTTTACTCTGAACCTTCACCTGTTAAACCACTGAGTTAAATCACATACACACATCATTATTGCCAGGAGAGTCAGTGTGAAACACAGGGAATGGTACCATGCATGTAGAGAGAGAGAGCGATTTATAGAGAGACAACTATTTCACTGCAGGCCATGTTTCTACATTTCTGTTGTTTTTTAACCTACAGAAAAACGAAATGAAAAGAAACATCTACACTGACGGGCAATTATTCTGAGAACATAGTTTGCCGTAATAAGTTTGATTAGGGAGAGAAGGATGGAGAAAGGGAGGGAGAGAGGGAGCAAGATGGATATTGAGAGAGATAAATAAATATAGAGGGAGGGGGAGATTATAGAGCAGAGAGAGAGAGAGAAATAGACAGAGATGGCATATGAATGAGATTAATGCGTTGCCTGTTCCATTGCCAATTGGATCATCAGAAAAATGCTTGTCTCAAGAGCCTAGTTATTGTGTGCTCTGCTTTTGATCTCATTGTGCTGTGAATTGACTCCTTATTAACACATACACACACAGATAAACACGCGCACACACGCACACGCACACACGTGCACACACACACATACACACGCATACACACAAGCATCCAAATACATCCACGCCAACAAACACACACCCAGAGAGATGCAACACTGCACATGTGAGCCTACGACTGCACTGCGACACTGGGAGAAACATTGTCTATTGTCTCTTTTACAACATCGCATAAACTAACACACATACGCTTACATTTGTCAATGAAGTCTACATGATACACGACCTGCCTTGTGGGAATTTGCATACCATGTAGAGTAGAGGAGGCTCTCTCTCTCTCTCCCTCTCTGTCTTCTAATGTGGGTGGTCATCATTAACTACAGGCTTGGTACCATTCCAGAAACCTTTTCCCTCCCCCCACAGCCAAGGTACAGTACACTGTGTCTATAAACTCAGTGCTAGGCAAGAACATTGAACTAGTACTGCAATTCTCAGGGTCGGTAGGTCACTAAAGTTTTATGTTTTTAATTTAATTTTACCAAACCTTAACTGTTGAAGGAACATTTCAGCGCTTGTCTTTCACTGTACATCTGTATACTATTAAGTCATCGAGATAGCACATTTCCTCACTGAATGCTTGTCTACACATTTCTGGATCTCACTAGTGGAAACAAGGCGTTTATACTTTATGTCTTGGTTTTAAGCAAACCATAACATTCACAATTCCTAGCGATATCTGACCTGCTGTTGATTGGCCATCAGCAGGTAATTAACCACAGTAGCCAGCCCTGCACTATAAGCGAGATGATTGCTAAATGAAGTCGCCTGGAGGTCAAATGTTGAAAATGCATGACGTTCCAGTGATTTTCACTTTTTACTTCAAAGAGGAAAATATCTAGTCAACCAACAGATAATAACTCTTCCTGAGGAAAATCTATTTTGTCAATCAATGTATTTGTCTTTTCTTTTCTGGTAGGTCTTCACATGTTCTGTATTTACATGTTGTGTATTTGCTGAAGGCCAACAAATACAGGAATTGGGCTTTGGATCCTTGGGACGAATGTTGTAGTTTCAAATGCAATGCCTGGACTGATGCATTATGGTTCAGGGCTACTTTACTGCTTCAGGGCCTGGGCAACATGTCATCATTCAGTCAAACATCAGTTCCATATCAAAGAATTGTGTGGCCATCTGCCAAAAAGCTGAAATAAACATGGTTGTTGCAACAGGACAATGATCCAAAACACACAAGCTATTCTACAACAGAATGGCTCAATAAAGAAATGGAAATTATGGATTGAAAGTTATCAAATGGCAGAGTCAAAGCCCAGATCTTGATCTAGTTGAAATGTCATTGGGGGACATGAACTGGGGCGTACATGCAAGAAAGCCTTTGAACATGACAGAATAGTCTAAAGAAGAGTTGGCAAAAAATCTATTCAGTTGATGTAAGAGACTGATAGACAGATACAAGAAATGTCTTCTTGAAGCTATTTCAGCCAAAGGGAGCAACACCAGTTATAGAAGCTAAGGATGTACTTGTTTATTCTGCACTATGAAGTTGCATTTCTGTAAATATTTAAAATTAATTATTGCAGAGTATAATCTTCCAGTGCAATGTGTTAAATGTGGTTACATTTATAAGTCACGGGTGTAGACTTCAAGTTTATGTATTCATATGTTTAAATATGTTGAATCTTTGTTAACAAGCAACATTTTCCTGAGGCATTCCTACGTTGTCAAATGAACGTGTGTGTGGTTTGTTAGTGTTTGTGTGCATGATTTAGATATCCAGTGCTTTATTAGGGATTAAACCATTCTTTATGAGTACGTTACTATCACATAAACAAGCTTAACTGCTACTACACACTCAGAGGGAAAGATGGAGGGACAGCGAGATAGGGAAATGGGAGAGGAGACGAGGAGAGAAAGAGACAGAAGAGAGGGGAGAGAGAAAAAGCCGATACAGACAGAGGGAAGTGAAATGAGGTCAAGGAGTAAACAGAGGGAGGCAAGATTCAGTGAGAGAATAGGGAGGAAGGTCTTAACCTACAGCTTGGAACTACTGCTGTGTGACAGTGTGCTTATAATGGTTCATTCCTGCAGACATGCCTTACTGTGTGTGTGTGTGTGTGTGTGTGTGTGTGTGTGTGTGTGTGTGTGTGTGTGTGTGTGTGTGTGTGTGTTTGCTTGTTATTTTATCCAACTCTGGGCATTCTCAACATGCATTTTTTGTATATGATGATAGTCAGTGATATATAGCATTGTGTTGCTTGTTTCTTGGTTCTTGTAGTTACTCTTCCAATTTTGTATTTTCCTGTGTTCCTGAATTGTTACGAAAGAAGTCCATTGCAACCTTAAAAAAGTCAAAGTATAATGTCCTTAAACTGTGTGTTCACAATAAAATCCCTCAGCTACTGGTGGCAATAGCATTGGACTTACACCAGTGATTGAGAGTTTGTATTTCATACAACTGTCTGAGTGGGAAGTGTTTGTATGAAACGATAGGCCTAGATATTGACAAGATTCAATTGTGATAGAACTGCATGAAAGCCGACTAGGTGATTGTCAGCATTAAAAGAGGCACTACAGAAAGTTATTTGATCGGATGGCTCCTCAAACTATATATTCTTATAAAGGAACTACTTGAGAGAGAGAGAGAGAGAGAGAGAGAGAGAGATACCTGCCCACTTGCCCTTCAAACCAGTCATCATGATCCTAACACAGCCTGTGCATTTTGGTACCCATGCCTTTTTCACTCCATCTCTTCTCTCCCCCTCTCCTTCTGTCAACAAACCCCCCCCCCCCACTGCTTGTCAACAAACAGAAATAAAAGATAAGTCAGTTGTCCGATACAAACTTACAGGGTGGCCCTCAAATTCTCTGGTTAGGCTGGCCAAGACCTTTTAAATTCACATTATATTGGCTGGCAATAACTTATTAGTATATTGATGACACACTGCGTAAGGCCCTGTTTAATCACAGGTGCGTAGTAGAGGATGCAGTTCTTAATATAGCAAGCTCAGCCCCATTTGATCTATTACCCGCCTGCAATTTGTTGTCTATGTATAAAGTATGAACATTCCTTCACTTTTAGACTCCTCCCATATGAACGAGCAGAAGGTTTGGTTTTAACAGATCAGACCAAGGTCAAATCAGAATAGGCTAAGCAGTTTATTTTCTTTTGGGGTGGGGGGGGGGGGCTGCTTAGCCTATTCTGTGTGTTTTACGATGTTCAACTCTTCTGAAGAAATGTACAACCAATGCTATTTCACTATGTGAAAGTGTTTCGGTATCCAGAACCAGTGTTGGTATTCTGAGCGTGAACCGCCATGTTTCACTGCTCGATACGGACAGCGGTGACAGACAACTTCTCATTAAATATTTGCATCATGCATTATATCATCCTGTATGATAAAGTGAATTAGGGTTGTAGTCTGAGCAGTACATTAGGGGACTAGAGATGTAACACTGCATAGGGCATAGGAGTGATAGAAGACATCCAAGAGAAGACTTGGATAGTAAAATGAATTACTTAATTAGGCTAAGGCAATATTTAACCTAATAATTAGGCAAATCAACTTCCGAATGTGTGGTAACTAACTCAAACGTATACTTGGTTAGCTGTAAAATTGCTGGAAAGAAAGCTAAAGTTATCTACTGAGATTCTGAACCTGTAAGGGCTCGCTGGCTGCTGAAGAAAAGGGTGGGGTGGACCAATGAAAAATAATACAATATTATTAATTAGTCATTAATTCAAAACTGTGATACATAGAACATAACCCTTTTAATTGTATTTCAGAAATTTGAATAATTTTCAATGCATAATAATAATATCATTTAATGACTATTTTGTCACAGTCTCTATTGGAAACATTTTATGTCAGCATCACATTCTGTTCTTATTTCTTTATATTTTGGTTCACATCCTTATATTTCTACTAAAAAGGAAACCGTTCATGCATGGCATATCTATTCATTTTGTGGATAAGTCCGCGGAGAACAGGTCCCTAACAAACTACATTACCTCCGTGGGGAGATTAAAGCTTTCCATTTATCTCCAAACTCTGACAGAAGAGTGATCTGTGCTGATAATGACTGAATATAGTTGCACATTTTGGGGAGTTTAGGGACACATTTTATTTTGTAATGTTTAATACGTAAAGAAAGACGAAGAAAACCAACTGTGCAGACTTTTCAGTAATGTCAATAACTGTTTTATCCCTCCTCTGGGTAACCAAATAAATTCCATTCAAGGTATTAAAGGTCAAAAAGCAAACCCCTTTTAGAAACGTCTCATAAGTCACATTTGCTGGATTCTGTGTGTTGGCTTTCTTAAGCAGCTACCAGTATGTCTATCTTGGGGACATAGGTTAGCTCTGTTTACAACATAGATTAACACATCACTATGTAAAATTCAACTATGATACACAGTAGACAACTAAACATGTGATGCTACCAGCTAATCATTGATAAGGTATGCTTACCTGCCTTTTTTAGTGAGTTTTAAGATGCAGCACGTTTAGGTGCAAAGAATGCTGGCCTTTTCTGCTTCTGTAACTAGAACAGTATGGAGTAGCTGAGTGAAAGAGAGCAGTATGGAGTAGCTGAATGGTAGAGAACAGAATGGAGTAGCTGAGTGGTAGAGAACAGTATGGAGTACCTGAGTGGTAGAGAACAGTATGGAGTAGCTGAGTGGTAGAGAACTGTATGGAGTACCTGAGTGGTAGAGAACAGTATGGAGTAGCTGAGTGGTAGAGAACTGTATGGAGTACCTGAGTGGTAGAGAACAGTATGGAGTACCTGAGTGTTAGAGAACAGTATGGAGTAGCTGGGCAGTAATGTAGAAAACAGTATGGAGTAGCTGAGCGGTAGAAGACAGTATGGAGTACCTGAGTGTTAGAGAACAGTATGGAGTAGCTGAGTGGTAGAGAACAGTATGGAGAAGCTGGGCAGTAATATAGAAGACAGTATGGAGTAGCTGAGCGGTTTGACTGATGAACTATCTGATGCCCTGCTGTTAAACATGTATTGAAGGTAGAAATTACATTGTGCAACGGAACATTTCTTTCCTGGAAAGATTCTCATTTTGATACTCTGCTTTTGTCTTTGCTCATCTCTTCCTCAAAACCTATTAGAGTAGAAAGACATAGGTCCCTTCATTCTGACCTTCTCATCAATTGTTAGGAAAAAGAAGATACAAGGGATTTTCAAGTAAGAGTTGTTTTAGGCAAAACATTTTTGGTTGCTTGAACATTTCTATTTTGACCTTATGCACTTGTGCTGAACGGTAATGCATTACAGTTCCTCAACACAACTCCATGTTTTTTGAGTGACCAACACATTAATTCATTGGAAAGTTTGGAAAGCAGTGTCTAATGGAATTATGAATTTCTATATTGTGAACAGTGAATACTTTCCGTCATAGCAATCCTTCTCTGTGCTACTCGGGTCCTGAAGAAGGCATTCTCTAGTCTACACCACTACGAACTCAACCGTTAATTATTCTTTTTTTGATTTAGTTATTTTACTTGCCTTTATTATGACTATCCAATCTAGCCTACTCAGCACATTGGGCATGGTAGGCTATCTATCTTAAAAGCCATGATAGATGCATGGAACGCTTTATTATAAAGGTGCATGTTTTATGGTGAAAATGTGCTTCCCCAAACTGGAAAGTCATTAGCTGCCTATGCGATAACCATATCAATCTCTGTGATGATGGGCTTGCCCTGAATGGATGAGGTAAGTGACAAACACTAACACACACACATAATACCGCAGCCTTTTTGGAAGTCTTTGAAGCACATATTGACCACAGAGAGTGCCTATTAATCTAACAAATGCTTAAAAGCCTGTCAATGTGTGTGTGTGTGTGTGTGTGTATGTGGGTGGACACTGTTCTGGTGAAAGACCTAGTGTTTAACCCCTGCCCGGCGCTGTGGAATGAAGGGTAGAACGCTCTGCCACTACTTGGTTGGGTTTTGGCAGCAGATAATTTGCACTGGTGTTGGGCATACTAACACCTGACAGACTGGGTGGAGGGGTTGAACTTTGGAGCGCAGTTGCTCTGGGGCTTTTAGTGTCATCGTTGGCCATGTGCATAGGGCATGGTTCGGGCATGAGGTTGTAAGGTTTGAAGCTGTCAAGCTGTCAGTTCTCTGTCTCTCTCTATCTGTCCATCTTTTTGCAGTATTTACAGAATCTATTTTAGTTGGACCCGTAAATAGGCCAGTCTCCGTTTTGTGTAGGATGGATGTTTATTCTGGGACAGGAGTATGCTGGGCTGTGGCACATTTTTACTGAAAAATGTATTCATCAGGAGTTCTGTTTTTGTCAGTATGAAGGCCTTGGGTTGACTGGAGTTGGATAAGAAGGTTGTCTTGTTGGTGATGCCTGTATTGGCTAATCAAATCAAATGCCCCTTAGAGGGATTTAAGATGTGGTCTGCAAATAACAACTTTTTCCCCAAACCTCCCATTCTGAACTGGATTTATAATTTGCTGTTTGTATTTGCAAAATCGAAGAAGAGTCACTAACATACCTCAATTAGCCATGGCGTTTCAATATTGTAAGTGCTTTAGATAATACGTATTCTATATGTATATGCCATTGTGGAACATTTCCCAGGACCCGTTTTGACTAGAAACCTCCACTTTTACAACCAGTGCCCAAAAAAATCCTGTAATGCATTGGTAAAAATCTTATATTGGGGTTATGGATGTTGTTGACTTCTGGATTGTGAAGTCTGGATTGTAACAGTGGTGGCCCACAATAGTGGGCCTGATCTGGGACAGAGATCTTTTGGGCTCTGAATCTCTGAAACGCAGGGCCTACACAGGAGGTTGGAGGTTTATGTAAATGGAATTGGAGGTCTGCTGTTGGCGGTAGCACCGGCCACGGTTTGGACTGAGGGTTGTAAAGATGTGTGTGCACATGTGAATGTGTGTTTGTGTGTGTGGTGTGGGTTTAGGAGCTCTAGCGTGTCTCTCTTGCTACTGAACCCTGGCTGTCTAAACAAGCCCCACTGGTCCTCATTACCCTTTCCCTTGGCTGTACACAAACACACACAGAACACACACACACGCCACACTACACTCCACCACACATGGTCTTTGATGAGGCACATCAGTGTCCAGTGGTTTGTGATGGTTTGCCCAGACAGCTCGCTCTCCCCTGGCGACCCAAGGCTTCAGGGGTCGTTACTACGGTGATGTGGACTAATGATGCTTGGACCGCCCCAAGGTTGGCAAGGCAACACAACAGATGCATAGCTGGAAGACTTCTTTCCTTGCTGAGGTGGTGTGTAGTAGTAATAGTAATTCTTTTTTATACCATTTTTAACCTTAACTCTATGAAGGTCGGTACCATAATGAAGTCATTCTTTGCTTTGGCCAATTGTCCAGTTGTGAGTAGATTGCAAAAAATCTGACCAGGCTGCTTGGACATAAATTTCGATTCCGTTTTTGCTGGAAGGCTTTAGTAGTAAATAAGGTATTAAGGGCTGCTGTTTTGTACTCATTTGAATGTCCTTTTTTTCAGAGCTTTACAAATCTGAACTTGGTATTGCGTCTGTGTTTTCTAATGCACTTCATAAACCCTTAGAAAGCCTCCAGCATCAGTCCAGAGCCGCTGCTTTGCATATTTGTATCACAAAGATTTATGAAGCAAATCATACATACATATTGCCACTTAAATGGGTCACGGCATGGAAGAGACGGACAGAAACAAGCATCAGCTCAACAAGTCCTTGAGCCACATGGACTTCCATTGCTTTTGACCTGATCCTTATGGGCCCCGGAGTAGTGCAGTTTATAGTGGAGAGGGTGTCACTTAGGACAAAGGCAACGTTTCACCCTGGAGAACTGGTTGGAAAACTGCCAAAGAGCCTAGCTCACAAGCCTCGAAAGTTACATTTGTCTGGGTGGGTGAAATGTCTGCTTATAGCTTTAAAACCAGCAGCTATGGGCTAGCACCACTGTATTTAAATACCGCCGGGTGGATGGGGATGGTGGGTGGGCTTAATTCACAGACTATGACTAGAATGTTTCAGAGATCTAATCAATGTAGACATATTTTTGTATGTTTGTTTGCCTTTCCCAAATCTGAACCTATTAGCATTCAGAGTAATCACCTGAATGTGATACTTCAGGCTAAACCTTGCTTAACTCAGTGAATCTTCTGGCTGACTAGAATGAGATTGAATCCATCTGGTGTGATGTTTTCATTGTACGTCTTTCCCAAACCTTAAACTGAAACAATTCAGGAGTAATACCTGATATGATACCTAAGACTAATCGTCCATATTCAGGGACATGCTGGCCTTCTCTGTTTCACTAATTTATTCACTTCACATAATACACATCTGCTTCCCAGCATCTATAGACATTTGACTCCCCTTGGAGAAATGTAAAGTACTGACAAACACTTTTTATGCATCTGTGAAATCTCACGCATGCACACATACACTAAATGCAAAAATTCAACCATATTAGAGTTATTCTCCCAGAGTATTATTATATTACTTTTTTTGGTTTGTGTGCTTTATGTTAAGCCATGCATGCAGTCCTCAATGTACTTATTTACAGCTCTCTGACCTCCTCTCTATTGCTGGGCTTAAACACTTCTGGTTTTCATCCTCTTCTTCTAAGCAAGGAGTAGTTTGCTCCTAGGAAACCATGTGAGTAAAAATAACTAGCACCACACAGAAAGAAAATTCGTATTTCGGTCCTATGGGACCAATGTTGAATAGCCCTACTAACATTTCACCTCCACACACCTCTCTGTCTCTGTCTCTCTGTTCTCTTTTCAATTTAAAGGGCTCTCTCCCCCTGTGTGTCTGCCTCTCTCTGTAAGATCCTTTACTTAGGTAAGATGTTTTTATTAGCTCTGGTGTTATCTCAGTCTCTGAGAGCAGAATCACTCTGGATCGGCAAACGAGCACCCTGTAAAGTCAATTGATTCCTGTAAAAATACATCGCACACACATACACACACACACACACACGCAAACCCACATGCGTACATAACCAAGTACATGCATACGTTATGTCCATTCTGTCACTGTGGAGGGGGGACGTTCAAGCACACATCATCTACTATGGCATGATCCAACAGCCTCCCTACCTGGTCGCTCAGTCTGATAGAGACTGAATGCAGATATACTTATGTTCAGATTACAACAGAACGCCAGTTTATTGGTACGGAGGAAGTCACATTCTGTCAAAGCGCAGCAGTAATTAGCTAATGGACTTACGGCACTGTGTCGTGTATTCTGGATTATGATGTCTAAGTACAGGTACGACAAGAAGTTTCTTTGAGACTGAGTTTGTAACATTATGAATTATGAGGCTGTATGTACCGCGATACTGTTCAATGAGCAAAGCACATTGGATTGCAGAGAACGTCCACCTGGTCTCTCAGTCTATTAGATAACCTCCACCTGGTCTCTCAGTCTATTAGAGAACCTCCACCTGGTCACTCGCTGTGACAAGTTGTTTTATGAATGGAAAAAGAGCTTGTTGTTTCTGTGTGTGCGCAAGCCATAGAGATGCATGTGTGCGTGGGCGTAGGACACAAATAGGGGATCATCTCTGGAAGATTAATGTAAGGCTTTGAGACAGAACATATTGAGAGCTGGATAAAGTAGTTTGTCATATATTCCTGTCTAGACTAGAGCTACTGTATGTATCCCAGGGTCTTTTAATGGAAATTCCTCCATTTTGTTTGTCTACTCAACTGTTGAATAGCCACAGGTTTTACAACATATCTATCTATCTATCTATCTATCTAATCCAATCTAATCTATCTAGAACATTGTTTCCAAAAAGATGGGATGCTCTGTCAAATGTAAAGTGAAACAGAATGCAATGATGTGAACATAATTTAAACCCTACAATACAAAGTAGTACAAATACAATATATCAAATGGTGAAACTGACAAATGTTGTAATATATGCACACGAAATAGCTGGGACAGGGTCAACAAAAGACTGGAAAACTTGTGTAATGCTAAAATAAATCCCTGGTGGTACATTTTACAACTAATTAAGTTGATTGGCAACAGGTCAGTAACATGATTGGGTATAAAAAGAGTCTTTCAGAAGTAAAGATAGGGAGGGTTTCACCACTCTGAAAGACTAACTTTTTCTCAGAGTAAAGTTGCACAAATCTAAATGTGAAATTCTTTTTGGGAATCATGGACGCCACATCCTCCGGGCTAGAGAGGACATCTGGCTTCTTATCAGCAGACAGTTCAAAAGCCAGCATCCATGATGGTATGGGGTGGGGCATTAGTGCACATGGCATGGGTGACTTGCACATCTGTGAAGGCATTATTAATGCTGAACAATATATACAGGTTTTGGAACAGCATGTGCTGCCATCCAGATTACGTCTTTATCAGGGAAGGCCTTGCTTATTTCAGCAAGACAAAGCCAAACCTCATTCTGCACATATTACAACAGCATGGCTCTGTAGTAAAAGAGTCCAGGTGCTAAACTGGCCTGCCTGCAGACCAGATGTGTCACCCATTGAAAACATTTGGCGCATTATGAAACAAATAATACGACAACAGAGACCCTGAACTGTTGAACGGCTGAAATATTCTAAGCAAGAATGAGAAAACGTAACTTTCAAAACTACACCAGTTGGTCTCTTCAGTTCCGAAATGCATACAGAGTACTGTTAAAAGAGGTGATGCAACACAGTGGTAAACATGCCCCTGTCCTAACTTTTTTGAAACATGTTCCTGGCAACAAATACAAAATTGGCATGTATTTTGTCTCCATTTTATATGTTATCTTTGTACTTCTTTCAATTAAATATTGGGATAATTGATTTGCATATCATTGCATTTTGTTTTTATTTGTATTTTACGCAGCGTCCCAACTTTATTGGAAACAAGGTTGTATATCTATTTATATATACTGGTGCTGGTCATAAAATTAGAATATCATCAAAAAGTTGATTTATTTCAGTAATTCCATTCAAAAAGTGAAACTTGTATAATATATACATTCATTCCACACAGACTGATATATTTCAAGTGTTTATTTCTTTTAATTTATTATATTTATTTATTATAATGAAAACCCCAAATTCAGTATCTCAGAATCTTCGAATATTACTTAAGACCAATACAAAAAAAATTATTTTAGAAATGTTGGCCAACTGAAAAGTATGAACTTGAAAAGAATGAGCATGTACAGCACTCAATACTTAGTTGGGGCTCCTTTTGCCTGAATTACTGCAGCAATGCGGCGTGGCATGGAGTCGATCAGTCTGTGGCACTGTTCAGGTGTTATGAGAGCCTAGGTTGCTCTGATAGTGGCCTTCAGCTCTTCTGCATTGTTGGGTCTGGCTTATTGCATCTTCCTCTTCACAATACCCCATAGACTTTCTATAGGGTTAAGGTCAGGCGAGTTTGCTGGCCAATTAATAACAGGAATACCATGGTCCTTAAACCAGGTACTGGTAGCTTTGTTACTGTGTGCAGGTGCCAAGTCCTGTTGGAAAATGAAATCTGCATCTCCATAAAGTTGGTCAGCAGCAGGAAGCATGAAGTGCTCTAAAACTTCCTGGTAGATGGCTGCGTTGACCTTGGACCTCAGAAAACACAGTGGACCAACACCAGCAGATGACATGGCACCCCAAACCATCACTGACTGTGGAAACCTTACACTGGACTTTAAGCAATGTGGATTCTGTGCCTCTCCTCTCTTCCTCCAGACTCTGGGACCTTGATTTCCAAAGGAAATGCAAAATTTACTTTAATCAGAGAACATAACTTTGGACCACTCAGCAGCAGTCCTGTCCTTTTTGTTTTTAGCCCAGGCGAGACGCTTCTGACGCTGTGTCTTGTTCACGAGTGGCTTTACACAAGGAATGCGACAGCTGAAACCCATGTCTTGCATACGTCTGTGCGTGGTGGTTCTTGAAGCACTGAGTCCAGCTGCAGTCCACTCTTTGTGAATCTCCCCCACATTTTTGAATGGGTTTTGTTTCACAATCCTCTCCAGGGTGCGGTTATCCCTTTTGCTTGTACACTTTTTTCTACCACATCTTTTCCTTCCCTTCACCTCTCCATTAATGTGCTTGGACACAGAGCTCTGTGAACAGCCAGCCTGTTTAGCAATGACCTTTTGTGTCTTGCCCTCCTTGTGCAAGGTGTCAATGGTCGTCTTTTGGACAGCTGTCAAGTCAGCAGTCTTCCCCATGATTGTGTTGCCTACAGAACTAGACTGAGAGACCATTTAAAGGCCTTTGCAGGTGTTTTAAGTTATTTAGCTGATTAGAGTGTGGCACCAGGTGTCTTCAATATTGAACCTTTTCACAATATCCACATTTTTGGAGATACTGAATTTGGGGTTTTCATTAGTTGTCAGTTATAATCATCAAAATTTTAATTAATAAACACTTGAAATATATCAGTCTGTGTGGAATGAGTGTATAGATTATACAAGTTTAACCTTTTTAGAGGAATTACTGAAATAAATCAACTTTTGGATGATATTCTATTTATATGACCAGCACCTGTATATATCTATCTCTCTCTCTCTCTCTCTCTCTCTCTCTCTCTCTCTCTGTCTCTCTCTCTCTATATATATATATATATATATATATATATATATATATGTATGTATGTATACAGTTGAAAAGGAAGGTTTTTTAGTATACATAGTCATTCCTCTCTTTTATATTATACTGTGACACTTCAAAATGTGTGTTTTATTGTTTAAAGCTCCAGCTTCTTCCATGACAGTTCCTTGGCAAAAAATTTTTTTTTTTTAATTCTCTGTATTCTTTGTATTGATTGTTCTCTCTGTCATTAATCAATTTGCATAGTTAATGCCACTGAGTTTCTTCTAACACTGCAGGTCAGTTTAATAGTATGGGGATTGTAATGACCTTGCGTTGTAAGGACATGGATATGTGTTCCTCTGTCCATATTTCATCTGTCAGGTCATAACAGGCTGTCTGCACAGACTCATTGTGGCTATGCATCATTAATGAATGAACCAATCAATTAAACCTAATCAAGTGATTGATCAGAATTGCATTGGGCTGACTCAGATGTTCTTAAGGACACACAGTTTTGCTCAGAGAGCACCGCTGTGTAGTGTGTGTTCATAGGATACAGGAAGTGCAATGCATAAGGTAAATTATATAGAATATAAGGTATGTTATAGGGTATATATAGTAGGTTTTACTAAATAGGGTATAGTATACAGGATGTAGAATGCGTAAGGTGAGTACTGAAAACAAGAGGGGAATATGATGAGAAGGAGCATTATGCATCAGATTAAACAGAGAGGAGAGTGAAGGAGGAACATAAGTGAAAGAGATTAAACAGAGTAAGAGGAGAGGAGTTGAGGAGAAGTAGGCTTTTGCGTCAAATTTACCCAAGGAGGAAGTGGTGATGGATAGTAGGAGTAAGAAAGGAAATACAGACGGACTGAAGTGTGAGACAGGTTTGGAAGATGAAGTGGGGGGATGAGAGAGAGTTTGGGGGATGAAGGCTGTTGGGGAAGAAAAAAAAGGGATGAGTGGATGACATGTAGGAGTGTAGATGAGGAAGGGATGACAGGATCACATGAAGGAGCGGATGAAGGAAATCTGTATTCCCCAGGGAATGTAGCCCATTACCACTGTGGTATTGGTGTGGTTTAACTCAAAAAGTACACTATGTTTCTCCTCTAATAATAGTTTGAAGCCACATATGACGTTTAGCAGATGATGACGCAAAGAAGGAAATGGAAATAGCTTCCTTTTTTTTTCTTCAAAGAGCCGCTTTCGCACACACAGACACACTGAACAACAAGCAACAGCTTTGTTCTCATTGGTTCACTTACAGTACATACTGTAGCAGCAAGATATTTTGCCTATTTTTCAGCCTTTCTCTCCCTCTCCTTTTCAGGAGGTTTCACTTCCCTTACTTATTCAACTTTCCAAAAAAAACAATACCACAGAGTTTGGGAGACAGCACAGTGACAACACTGTGATGCCTGGTGAAAATCAAGGCTAGGCATTCTGATATGAAAACCCTGTGGAACCCAGTGAGTGGTTTCCCCCATACAAGTGTATTGACATGCATAGGATTGTTACTCAGTTGAGACATTGAGCCATTGATTGAACATTTGGATAGGTAATGGCTTGAGGATTAAATTGTGTTCTTCAATATGCTTTGGTAGTGATTTTGTCAGCTTGTCAATCTCATGAAGCTATTTCCCTTCTCTTTTGTCTCCAGATTTCTTTGGAATAATAGATTTTGCCAGACAATGGAAATGTGTTGTATGCATTTTGTCTGGACTTCACCTCATAAATCCTAATTCATAATGCTATGTTCAGTGCTACAGAGCACTAAGAAAGATCAGGTATATTCAATTCGCTGCTAATAGTTGTTTGGTTAACTGTTTTTGTGGATTTTTACTTCATTCCGATGTGTGTGTGCGTATGTGTTTGTGCCAGATGTTGGTGTCTGGTGGGGTTTTTGTCTGATGATGGCTGGGTGAAGTTCATTGTTCCTGGCTTGGTAAGTAGGACACAGGCGAGTGAGGGTGGGAGGCTGGGAGAGATAATTTCCTCTGTGGCACCTTCGTTCTGCTCTGCCTCTGCAGGTGTGACTGGTGCCGGCAGGGGAGGTGGCGAATGAGGAAGAGGGCAAGGAGTGATTGAAGGGTGTTGGGCTCCTGGGAGGCACCGGCGTGAGACAAAGGATGGAGATCAGAGGTGTATAAAAAAGGATGGAGACAGAAAGAAGGAGTGATGCCCTGGTATAGGGAGGGCTAGGGCGGGTAATGAGAGAGATGTGACGCGCATGTCCTCATATTGTGTGTCTACTTCATAAAGCATAAGAGACAGGCTTCTTTTTCTTTTGACAAATGCTTTTTTCCGCCGTCATTACCCCCGAGGAAAGTTGATTAAGAACAAATTGTTAATTACAGCGACGATCTGGGTGAAATGTTGCAGGGGGGGAGGATGAGCAATTTGGTTTAACTGTAGTGCTGTCACTGATCACACTGTCACAGAGGAGAACACTTTTCTAGTCCCTGTTCACTAGTCAATAACCACTTGGCCGCCTAACTCAACTGACTGATGGATGAACTAACAGCGGACATATTACATGACCAAAATTGTAATCTACATAACTTTCACTCATCTGTCATGAACACACTTATTACAGGTTACACCTACCAGCTCCTTTTTCATGTTACAGCTACCAGCTCCTTTCCCATGTTACAGCTACCAGCTCCTTCCCCATGTTACAGCTACCAGCTCCTTTCCCATGTTACAGCTACCAGCTCCTTCTCCATGTTACAGCTACCAGCTCCTTTCCCATGTTACAGCTACCAGCTCCTTTCCAATGTTACAGCTACCAGCTCCTTCCCCATGTTACAGCTACCAGCTCCTTTCCCATGTTACAGCTACCAGCTCCTTCTCCATGTTACAGCTACCAGCTCCTTTCCCATGTTACAGCTACCAGCTCCTTTCCCATGTTACAGCTACCAGCTCCTTCTCCATGTTACAGCTACCAGCTCCTTTCCCATGTTCCAGCTACCAGCTCCTTCCCCATGTTACAGCTACAAGCTCCTTCTCCATGTTACAGCTACCAGCTCCTTTCCCATGTTACAGCTACCAGCTCCTTTTCCATGTTACAGCTACCAGCTCCTTCCCCATGTTACAGCTACCAGCTCCTTCCCCATGTTACAGCTACCAGCTCCTTCCTCATGTTCCAGCTACCAGCTCCTTCCCCATGTTACAGCTACAAGCTCCTTCTCCATGTTACAGCTACCAGCTCCTTTCCCATGTTACAGCTACCAGCTCCTTTTCCATGTTACAGCTACCAGCTCCTTCCCCATGTTACAGCTACCAGCTCCTTCCCCATGTTACAGCTACCAGCTCCTTCCTCATGTTACAGCTACCAGCTCCTTCCCCATGTTACAGCTACAAGCTCCTTCTCCATGTTACAGCTACCAACTCCTTTCCTATTACAGCTACCAGCTCCTTCTCCATGTTACAGCTACCAACTCCTTTCCCATGTTACAGCTACCAGCTCCTTTTCCATGTTACAGCTACCAACTCCTTTCCCATATTACAGCTGCCAGCTCATTCTCCATGTTACAGTTACCACCCCCTTCTTACCAAATAAATTAACTTTGTTAGAATACATTAAAAAAAAAAGATGTGGAATAGAAGGAGTGAGTGGGAAAAACCTCAGGAGAAGAGAGAACAAGAAATACAGAGACAATGTGAGGGAAAAAATGAAGAGAGAGAGAGGTGTGGAGGGAATAAGGATATTCATATATTACAATATGGAATGGGCCAGAGAGTGAGTGAGGGAGAGAGAAGGAAATGGTGTGAATGTGACAGAAAAAGCATAATAATGAGTAGGATAAAGAGGTAGCAAAAGAATGTGACAAATTGGGACATGGTTCCTGTATGACAGACAAGAATCTGTCAGTCTGCTCTTCAATGACCACTCCAACACACTGGCAATAAGGAATGGAGACACTTGGTAGGAGAAAAGGAATTCAGATTAAATATATTGGCCTTTTTGTCATGCCATTGCTTGTCATGTCACTGTGGTTTCAGAGTTGGTGCTAAATTGCTAGCTGTAGTCTTTTCTTCACCATCTATAAACCACTAGAGTTATATGGGCCTTGGGATTGCAGTTTTACCGTGTGCGATCTCCTGTCTTTACTGCTTTGGGGTAACGTTCACATGGGACTATATAGTAGGCTGTTGGCTGTTGGTTTATCTCAGCCACATATCCAGGACTGGGCGGCTCTATGTTAAGGGGATTGGGTGGTGTCTCTTACTGTGCCAATGGATAATGTATGATTCATTTAACAATGGATCATATTGAAGATACCATTTCTGTCATGTGCCGTAATGTTAAGTGTTACAGTGGTGACTTTTCAAACGCTATTGTCTGTACCAAATTACTGCATGCTTTATAGTTGCCCAATATTAACCTATACGTTTATTTTCTCTGACTTGTGCTGGTTATTAGTTACATACATGTTGAGAATTAATTTGAGAAAGGCTTGTATAGAGCCGTTGATACTTCAGCCCTTTATTTCCCCAATATGTCAGCCTGGCTCTGTCATTTGCTGGTTAAGCTGTCCAGGTTACATTGGTCTGTGTGTGTGTGTGTGTGTGTATCTGTGTGTGTGTGCCTGTGTGTGTGTGTGTGTCTGTGTGTGTACAACCTAAGCCCTGTGTTCCATCCTTATGTGAGGCACAGGTTCCACTCTAACAAGCTTTAGATCACAAGGGAAAGACTGACACAAAGTAGAGAGAGGAGAAGAAGAGTACAGTACTTGGAATGAGGCTCTCCGCTGACAGGCTATGGATTGGTTCATCTATAATACCTTTCTACAGATTCCAAGAGAGACTAGAATAGAATGGAACAGAATACATTTGAACAGAATAGAACAGCCTGCAGTAGAAACAGTGCAACCGAATGGAAAAGCCTGCAGGAGAACAGAATACATTGGAACAGGATGGAACAGCCTGCAGTGGAACAGAATACATTCGAACAGAATGGAAAAGCCTGCACTAGGAAAGAATGGGATGGAACAGGCTGCAATAGAAAATAATGTAGTGAAAAAGAATGGAACAGCCTGCGGTAGAACAGAAAACATTGCAGAATGATTTGACAGCCTGCAGGAGAACCGAATACATTGGAACATGATGGAGCTGACTGGAGTAGAACAATTCAGTAGAACAAGATGGAACAGAGCACAATAGATTCATTCCCTTTAGAAGTAGCAACCACACAAATCAGTATTTGTGCATTTAACCCCTCAAATCATGACTAGAATGGACATTTCACTAGAATGTCTCCCAAATGTTTGGCTAAAGAGTTCACCTATGTTAGCATCTGTATCTGTCTGGTTGTCCTCGTGTTGCTGTTCCCCGCATGGTCCATCCCTTCATCTGACCTTGGGAAGATATCCTGCCCATCCAACTACCTGCCTCTTAGCCCAACACCACTCTGTAAGTGTGTGTGTGTGTGTGTGTGTGTGTGTATGTGTGTGTGTGTTTGTTGTGTGGTTGTTTTTGCAACATTTGATCAATTGGCCAATGGAGTCACTTTAAACAGGCGGAGGACTAGAATAATACAGACACAGCTGTCACTGCAGACACAGCTGACTGTCCAGGATGGATTTAAAAACAGTCACGCATAGACACGAAGATATAGTAGCACACACGCACACACACACATACACACACAGGTAGCCAGACACAGGGAGAGTGTGAATGGTGTGATTTATAACTCCTCCATCCCTCCATCTCTCCCTTCATCACTCCCTCTCTGTCATCTGCAAGGTGTGATTACCGATGTCTCACTGCCAGCATCGTCGTGACGAGTTACTATGGCAACCGCATCTCTAGTCCCCCGCTGAGTGTGTCGGTGCGCAACAGATAGTGTGTGTGTGTGTGTGTTTTCTCATGGTAATTGTACCTCTCCTACAGAGGCTGAGGAAAATGTCCCACACACAGGGTTGATCGGCATGACAGAGACGGCTGGAGGGAGAGTCTCAGACAAGATCGAATTGAGGGATTGAAGCGGCTGACGGGATCAGTGATCGATGATATACTGCTCTGGTCTAGGATCAATTAACAACTGATGTGGTTTTAGATTGATCGGACTCCACTCTGGTGCTCAGGCTCTTGCCTGGGATTGATGGGCCAGTCTTGACTGTGACTATGTGACTGCCAGCAGTAGTGTTGCAGGCCAGCGGGGGGCACTATTTCCTCTGGTTTATTTGGAGATCCAGTGACTCCGGGTATTGATTAGGGACATTGCCCTGTGTAAGGTGCTGTCATTTGGATTGGACTTTAAACAGGTATCCTGACTCTCTGTGCCATCTGTTGTAACACTGTGTGAACCCGGTGTCCTGGCCCATATACCGCCCGGCCACATACCGTTTCCAATCTGGCCCGTATAATCATCCCAGGCTTTCAACTGGATCATTCATCCTTTCTCTTCGCTACAATTCATACTTGGAAGTAACAATGTCTTCTCAGTCAGCAAGCATTGAGTCTATTTCTGGGCTAAATATTAGTTCTCAGATTGGTGCTAATCTTTGTAGGGCATTCCTCAGAATGAGGCTCAATATTGTATCTATCAGAAGGGGATTGAGCGTGGTGTTCATCAGGCTTTCAACGAAGCCACGCCAAGAAAGGAAATAGTGCTGCGGTGGATCCATTCTACAATGTGGATGGAGTGTGTGGTTGAATCAAAGGCTATATAGTGGTATGGATGGCCTCTCGTAGATAGACAGTAATATGGATGGCCTCTCATTTCCTGTCTGATGGTTTCCTATGTGTTATTGTGCAGCATTGATAGGCCCCAGATTGCTGCTGGGGGCGAGGAATGATCTACTGCAAATGGAGCCTTCTAGGATGAGCTGTTCAGATGGAGGCAAAGCGGGAGAAAGGGGGGAGAGTGAGGGGTATAATATTGGAAGATGAAAACAAGTAGTAAAATGGCAGCCGATTTAGGGCTGAGGGGAAATGGAGACGAAACTAAGGCAATTTGGAGACACACTGGGGATTGTGTGTGATTGTAATTCACCTCTCATCTCGCAAACACGCGCACACACTTCCGTTTCTAGTAATGGGAGCAAATGTCCATGGCTGATTGTAGAACTTGGATCGTGTTACAGCTGAGGTCTTTCATGTTTGTAGACACAGACTTTTCTATTTGGGGGTATGGCCATTCACGTTTGGATGTGTGGGCTCTCATGCCAGTCCTTTGTGCTCACTGTAAGAACTGTTCATTAGTTTATATTAGATAGGCATCCCAATGGAAAAGAACCTCTACGATGCCTTCTGTAATTATCGTGAGAGTGAAGGTACAGTTTATGTATGCAATCAGGAATGGGGGGGGGGTTGGTTTATGGTCAATATACCACAGCTAAGATCTGTTCTTAGGCGTGACGCATCGGAGTGTTAGTTTGGTAATATATCACAACATTCAGAGGAGCCATATTTCTCTTATAAACCAGTTACCATCACACAAACATACACACTCTCTCACACACACAAAAACATGCAACACCCAGATTCCAATGACTCTGCAGGACTGAATCCTATCACAGCACGACAACAGATGTGTCTGGTTATGCCGTCTCACTGGCCATTTCTTGAACAGGTCTATTTCGTACTCCTGTGTGTACATGTGTTTTGGGGTTGTTTGTTTTTGTGTGTGTTTTGTGTACGTGTGTTTTCACCATATGCTGCTGGTCTTGTCATTGCGAGGGGAGGCTAAAGTGTTAAGCAAATATAATGAGGCCGCTCTGAGCAGTACAACCCGGAGTTATACCGTAAAATGACTTACATATTCCTCTTTTTAGACGTTCCTGCCCTATTTCCTCTCTATGTTCTCTAATATTATGCTCGCACAGGAGACAGAAGAGAAAGAACAAGGAATATTGCTCTAAACAGAGATTACACAATGGCAGGATAACCTGACCACCTCGACTGACCCAAAATTGAGACAATCCTTGACATGTACAGAGTCAGTAAGCATAGGCTTGCTATTGAAAGAGGCCACCATAGGCAGGCTAGGCTCTTGAGGGAAGACAAGCTGTATGAACTTTGCCCTCAGAATGACGTGGAAGCGCATCCTAACCTCTTGACACGTTTTTCCTTCAGATCATACAAACCCGCAAATAATTTGAAATGAGATACAACTCTGATAAACTCATCTGTTTGATGAAAGACTGCATTGACCATTCACTGTTGCAGGATTTTTTATCTGCTGCTATGTCAAAAGGACAACCAGTAGCTTAAAAAGAACTCTATAAACATAACCATTTTCCATTTCTTTATTTTCCATTCTTATTCACTCTTTTAAGGGCAAATTGTTACAACACTGTACATGGCTAATAACATAACAGGTTGTTACATGCTTTTGTCCTTTCAGTATGTTGTATGTGTAATTGCAGTAGTGCTTTATGATATTTATAATCTTCCACATCTGTAATTGCTGTCATTTTATTCATCCTTACTTTCCGCCTGCCTTCGCTGTGTAAATAAATGTCCCTGTGCCCTTTAAAAACGCGTCCACAGACCCCTGTCCCTGTATGCAGGTTATTCTAGGTGGACCATCTCGACACTTTGGTACCAAGAACAGGTACCGGGACCCTGGGCCGAAGCAGCTGGTTAACGGTGCCGTCAGTCGTGACATTAATGGACAGTATCGAACCCCCAGAGGTCTGGAACGCTGCCGGCACCGTTCCCTAGCCGAACACTTCGCCTACAGGACACAGCCACCAGTATAATATTCTGGCCGTCACCTTTCCAGTTCTCTAAAACCCAAGAAAATGGGTAGTGCAAGAGGGGTGTTGCGCTGAAAATCTGCCCGAATTTTGAGATGCAGATTGTTCTGAGTTTAGGCATCCCGAAAGGCAGGGTTTCAGGTACCACCTTAGGAGATGGGAGAAGAGATGAGCTATACTTGTCTTTACTCAGTATGTCCCTGGAGGAGGTGATTATTGTTGGCAGAAGGCCTAAGGCCATCCTTTTAGAAGGCCTATGGTTTAACACAATTAAACCTATTTTCTGCTGAATCCTATCCTGCAACAGTCACACATGAGACAACAGTCCCACATGAGATAATAGGAGACGGCATACAGAACAGGATTGCATGTACAATTCAAACATTGCATGTAAAGAAAATAAAATGTACCCCATCAGGGGTTATAGCAAAGAGGGAGAGACAAAGAAACACAAATGAAGGGTTAGAAAAGTAGATGGAGAGAGAGAGACAGGTTGCTTGAGAGACGGGAAGATGAAGGGTTAGACGGGTAGTTGAAGAAAGAGTGAGAGAGATGAATGTTAGACAGGTAGCTGGAGAAAGGGAAAGCAAAACATGAAGGGTTAGACAGAAGAGAGAGAGATGAATGTTTAGACAGGTAGCAAGTGACATAGAGAGAAAGAAAGGTGAATGAGAGTTTATGATAACGGAAGTGAGTAAGAGCGTGAAACAGAACAATGATGTGTTTGACCGGTATTACAGGCAAGACAGAGAGAGAGAGATGAGGGTTACTTTTATAATCTTCAGCCAGCACAACCAGAAGAGGACTGGCCACCCTCAGAGTCTGGTTCTTCTCAAGGTTTCTTCTGAATTTTAGACCTTACCGGGGAGTTTTTCCCTAGCCGCTCTGCATTAACTCTTGTTGCATGCTCTTTGGGGTTTTAGGCTGGGTGTCTGTAAAACCGCTGTTGTAAAAAGGGCTTCATAAAATAAACGTGATTGATCGCTTGTTATAGAGCGAGCAATGTGGGGAGAGAAAGACAGAAACACGGCGATGAAGTGTGAGACTGTGAGAGAGAAAATGAACCGATGAATGGAAGATGAAGGTGTGTGTATGCGTGTGTGGGTCTACTGAGATTACCTGTCTGTTCTCCTTCACTGACCTTTTGTAAGGAAAGGAACACAAACACACAGACATACACAAAAACACCCAAACCGACACTCTTCCTACACGTCTCTCAGCTTACACGGCAGTCACTAACCAGATTAGGTGAGCCAGTGACAACGACCACAGGAGTATTGATTTATTGATCCATTGGTCAAAAAGAAGCACTTGGCATTACCCAGCGGATAGCAAGTTAACGCGCGCGATTTCATTCGTTTTCCAACGTGTTCACTGATGAGGGAGAGAATGGGATAGAGAGAGTGAGAAATGGAGAAAGAGTCGGTGTCACTTTTTCTGACTGTCTTTTTCCGTCACAGCCTAAATTAGCGAGTTAGTGGCGCCAGGCGTTTGAGCTATCATAACCATATTAGCACAGTTCCCGGGGGAAGGGTGTGTGTGTGTGTGTGTGTGTGTGTGTGTGTGTGTGTGTGTGTGTGTGAGTGTACAATATGTGTCTGTGTTAGTGGAAGCCTATGGCACCGATCCGCTATAACAGAAGCGTTTGACAGAGCCAAACATGGGGTGCCCTAAAAGCTCATAGTCCTTACACACACACACAAACACACACACACACAGCTGAAAGTTGTCGACTGAAGAGCGTCTGAAAGATCAACTCTCTGCATTTGGAAACTAGTCCTCTGAATATCTGAATGCGCTTTAATTTCAAATACATATCAACAATGATTAGTATAATTTTTTAGCATGTTAAGTCATTTAAAATAAACGCTTTAAGTTTCATCCATAGAATAGAGTTAAAAATGGCCTCCACTCACCACACTCCTTGTGGTCTGAGGTGAAACGCTCAATCCATCTTAAGATGATCCAGCAGTTACACAGAACCGGGTTCAGATGAAAAAAAAAGAAAAAAAAGAAACATGAATGAGTTGGATAATATATTTGCACAAATAAAATAATGAAACGGAATAAACAACATTGAAATTACATCACCTAAGGACGAAGGGCAAGAGTGTCTGACAATAACACACATTCTGTCACGTAACAGTATTCCTACCCAGTGATACGCCCAGGCTGTATGGGGCTCTTCCGTTGTTTTTGTCAGGTTGTCACAGATGTCTGTTCGAAAAAAAAAAAAAGTGGTTTCCATGCTGGCTGGCTATTGTTCTTGTTACTTGCTACCTAGCTAGTGTGGAATCATATGAACGTATGTTTCATTGGAAGTTAAATGAGCCAAGCCGGCTGCATCTGTATCTAACTCAGTGACGTCAAAGAAGCAGCAGCAGAGACACTGACTAAGAGCATATTTGGAACGAAGCACCTTTTCTGACTACATTTTCATGAGGCGCTGTTCATTTACTTGAAAGACCACAACGGGCTGTTTACTTAGCAAGACTAAGAACTATTGATGTTTTAAAATCAACACAAATGCCTCATTTGCATAACTAAGTCTTTATTGTAAGAGCAAATACAGTATTTTAGCTAAGAAGAGAGGTGTCAATACTGTCCAAATGAATGACTAAAATGAATATGACAACCTTAACGTGGACTTACAATTTGCCTACAGTTTGTGGTGGGACTAGTGATAACTGAGTTAGCAAGCAACTCAGCCGTCGCATTGAAATGCTGTCACCATCATCATCATATTTCAATGCCTGCAAACAACATTGTGCATAGTCTTAGGAACTCTTCCTTGGCAAAATATGTTGTTTTGTGTGTGTGTGTGTGTGTGTGTGTGTGTGTGTGTTTGTGTGTAGTCCTTGTGGGTGTGTGCTCTTAGACAACCTTAATAAACCATGTTCACTTGGGGAACTGAATTAAAATAGAGAAACTGAACCAAAGTTACACTTACGTTGAATAAAACATAGGTTTCTTCTGTTTGGGGATGTTTCACTATCACTTGTTATCCTGAAGTGTGGGCTTCAGGAGATATTGTTTTTGCATGTGTCTGTGTGTACGTGTGTGTGTCTCTTATTTTGTTAAATCCTTTTCTCTAAGTTAGCCTATTTAGAAAAAAAACAGTTCTTTGTGTGTGTGTGTGTCATTTATTCCTAATTTTGTTTATCTCATGTAACTTTCATGAAACAAAGCACATCTCATTTCACCGCAGTAACAACAGAATGGCTGCAACAGGTGCACTTAAGCAGTATGTCACAAGATACGATGTTGTATCATGAATACATTCCCAGGTAAATGGTGTTGTTCAGCCCAGGAGAATAGGGGAGGGCCACCAACCCATTTAGGTGTTACTTTATTCATGATTCAGTTGCATTTGCAACGTGTCATCGTCCTTTGAAAATAGCTGTGAATTGCATATTTATATGAAAATTATATTTAGATTTGTCTGGTCCAGGCAAAAAATCTTCTTGGTGCTGATAGCCAGCCAAAGCCAACTCAGTCGCGTCAAACACCTGTAAGGATGTTCGCGGTTTTCAAATGGCGTCGATTGTAGCGTTGACTCCAGTAAAATGTGACAGCCAGCGTTATAATGCACTGAACATTGTTGTACAGTGGTTGGACATTTGTGTGGTCACTTACTGTATATGTACTGCCACTCTCTATCCTCAGACCCAGACGATGATGACCTCAAAGTGAAAACGCAGAGACCCAGATCAGCTGACCAGCCAGGTGTGTTTCAGGCACAGACAGGTGAGTTGTGGTGTGTGTGTGTGAATGTGTGAGTGTGTGGAAACGAAAAATAGCAGATTGACTTCTAACATCCACAAGGGGGAATGGTGACAGCTAGTACATCTCTGAAGTCTATGACCTTCATTTGTACCAAGCTGACATTGTTTTAATGAATACACCGACGAGCCAAAACATTATGACCACTTATGAGTGAAGCAAATAATGTTGATCATCTCCTAACAAGGACACGTGTCGAGGTCTGGGTTGATTAGGTGGTAAGCGAAGAGTCAGTTCTCATAGTCAAGGTGTTGGATGCAGGAGAAATGGCAGGAGGAAAGACCTGAATGACTTTGACGAGGGACAAATTGTTATGGCCAGACAACTGGGTCAGAGCATCTCTGAAACAGCAAGGCTTGTGTGGTGCTCCTGGTCAGCAGTGGTGAGTACTTAAATATAGCGAACAAGCTGGTACAAGCAAGGACAAACCACAAATAGGGTTGGGTATCAAGAACCAGGTTTTCAAGTTGGAACCGGTTTCAAATTTCCAAGAATTGTGGATTCAAAAAGACAAGTGCATTCCGATTCTGCTTCGGTTTCTAACGTTTGCATTTCAGTCATGCATTTTACAGTCCATAAAAGTATTAAAATCTTCCGGTACATGCTACATGGACGGTCATTTTTCTAAGTGTGTCAACAAAGCAAGCATGTGAGAACTGAGCGGAGACACTTGTTTACATCCTGGACCATGGCTGGCCCCAGCAAACGCTCAAAAGATTGGCTTAGCTTCACAAAATGTTTTAATGGCACTGCAAAATGTAAGTCATGCTGTAAAAATAGTTTGCATTTCCTTGAACGTAGCGTGAATTGGAAGGAATGCACCGTGTTGGATATGTTGCAGTCTCCCCAGTTCCAGCCACAATAACGTCTCAGATACAGCTAACTGTATCAACGTCTCATGCTCAGGTACACAAAACACATCTTTCTATGTAAAACTATTGGAATTTAATTCCTTTTTTAATTGTATTTAAAAAAATAAATAATATTAATCCTCAAATTGAGTACATCAACTTATTTTCACTTAAACATCAATAGCAACCACAGTGAGCCTGCGAACGTGGAGTGTACTGACTGGTGGCAGGCTTACTTAGCTAGCTAGCTAACGTGAGCATACTGTACTATACATACATGGATACCAAGCTAGCTAGTTTAGTATATATAATTATTATTATATTATATATAACCTACCTACCCTGTGATTAATTTAATGTCGTCTAACCAGCTTGTTTGTAATTTTTTCTTTGAAACTAGATAGTCTGCTTAATCACAGTAACGTTAACTAAGCTAGACAACGTCATGTATCCCTCGGCTACATTTTTTCTGTTCTCTCTCCATTTTCTAACACAGATGAGCTGACAATCGCCTTTCGTTTTGAAGGTAAAGGAATGATATCGGCAAATTATTCTAATATGTATTTTTCTTAGATACAAGTTCAGAGAGCACCACTACACCTCCGGCTCAACCCCATTGACCCCCTTCTAGTATAGAGACTCCTTTCACTTTAGCAATGAGGGGAAGATGAGCAAGGAGAAAGTGGAAGATTTGTGGTGAAGGGGTTACATCTGTTTGCTGTTTGCTCTCTCGTTTAGGTAATTTTTTTCTATTATTTATTCAAATAGTTTTGGTTTGTAACTGTTTTTGTTGATCATTCCTTATAAGAAATAAAAAGAAACCTTCCTGAATCCGGTCAACGTTCACAGTTGACTGAATGTAGCTTAAATGTGCAAAGAATAAATACATTTCGTACAAATATGTTGTGTTTCTTCTCTCCCAAAAATATTGGAATCAGAAAACGGAATTTGATTCTGTTCGATGAAATTGAAATGAACCAGAATCGATGAAATTGAAATGATACCCAACCCTAACCACAAACCAGCAACGGTGTGTTGGGCGCCCAAGGGGTCATTGATGTGCGAGTGCAACGAAGGCTCTTCCGTCTTGGCTGTACCGACAGAAGGTCTTCTGTGGCACAGACATTTTTAATGATGCTTATGGGAGGAATGTGTCGCAGCACACAGTGCATCTCACCCTGCTGCATATGACCGCAGAGCGGTCCGTGTGCCCATAACGATCCCAATCCATCGTCAAAATCGCATTCAATGGCATGCGAGCATCAGAACTGGACCTTGGAGCAGTAGAAGAAGGTTGCCTGGTCCAATGAGTCTCGTTTTCTGGTGTTTTGGCTGCACGCGGAGGACCAACAGCATGTGAGGCGGGAGGTCACAATGTTTTGGCTCATCAGTGTTGATGACATGGATCTTTTAACAATTTGAGTGGCGTTCTAGGATGGATTGTAGGTATTGAGAAAACATTTGGGAATGTTATTAAAACGTGCAATGAAATTGACCTTAACTGCTTTAGTGAAACACATCGTAAAAAGAGTGCTAATCAATGGATAGACTTGTGGGTGTCATACAGCAAGAGATTCTTGTGTTCTGCTGAGTCTACTCTGTTGGTTTGATCAGAGTGAACACCACACTCTGGCTTCGCTATTAGAAAATGTAACTCACTCCATTTATAGCTCAAAAGCTTGTGGCAAAATTACTTTTTTAATGGCATGTCTTTTCCTGAACTTTTTTTCCTGAAACGGGCAACAGCCACGTTCTGCATAATGGAACACTTGAACACTGTACGTTGGCGGATTCACTAGAGTCTGACGGACAGAGTAGAACAATAAAACGTTTCTACCACATTTATATACCATATATACGTACGCACACACACAGATATTTAAATCGGAATGTGATGAGGTCCCACGCTCTCGTGGGCGAGGTAGGAAAAAAAGTTCTGGATCTCCTAACTTTAAGCCTTGACCCTAATACCCAGCTAACCCCTAACACCTACTGTGTTGCTAACCATTCCTAACCACGCCATTCGGACTTCCGATCCTTCTATCCCCGTATAAATCCTCTGGATAAATGTAAAAGTGCTAACATGCTACTCTGACTGCTTGAGGTGTGTGTGATATTGAGTGTGCATACGCGTGGGCGTTACAGACGGCCAAGTGGGAAGACTGGTTCTGGGCATACACGCGCACACACAGCGCTGGAAATGATATAGTGTAATGGAAAAAGAATCACTAATCAGTTTTACAATTCTATTTTATGCATGTTAGTCTACACAAAAGCTAGAAACACCCTCAAAAGCGAACACACACAAGGTCATACACACACACACTCACACACACACGCTCACACACACACACACACACGCTTACACACACACACACGCTCAAACGCACACGCTCAAACACACGCACGCTCATACACATGCTCATACACATGCTCATACACACACACGCTCAAACACACACGCTCACACACACACACGCTTACACACGCACACATGGTCAAACGCACACGCTCATACACACACGCTCATACACGCACGCTCATACACACACGCTCATACACACGCATGCTCAAACACACACGCTCATACACACGCACGCTCAAACACACACGCTCATACACACGCACGCTTATACACACACACACACACACGGCCACATCCCCTATGGCCCACACCGTTGTCGCAGGAAATCCCTGCTGGCACTGCCTCTCCCCTCTGCTCCTCCTCTGCTCCTCCTCCACTCCTCAACCACTCCTCTCCTCCTCCCTCTCCTCCTTATCCCCCCGACTTCCCTGGGGCTCCTGTGAACAGCTTAAGTCCTGACTCACCATGTAAATTAAGATGTAATGCGATTAACATGCAATTAATTTGATTTAACCGTGCACTGTTTGATGACACACCCATCCAAGGACATGCTTTATGCAAACAGGAGGATAGGCAGGAAGCTGGGTGAGAGGGTGGAAAATGTTCCCAAATAGTGAGGCCTGCGTGGCGTTCCATACCAGATGTCTGTCCTGCTGGTGTCCTTGTGTACCTACCCCTGGGGGAGGGGAAGGGAGGGATTGTGGGTGAAATTTCCCATGTCACCCCTCTCATCCATTCCCTTCATCAGGTTCTCTCGCACCCCCCACCCCAGAGTGTTTCAGTTCACATTTTCACCGCTGTCCTTTTCCTTTATCCTCCCGCGTTTGACATGCCAGTCCTTCTTAATGCAGGCACAAGCACACGCACGCGCGCACGCACACTCGTAGCAGAGAACCGAAACACCCCAGCACTGCTTGTTTATTTTTGCATTCATCATGTCTTCCCATTGGTGCCCATACAGCCAGTGAGAGATGAATATTACCTATTACCTTAAGGCTTATGACTGTTACCCTACGGATCACACATATCACCTTAATGCTCATACATATTAATGCATCGCTCATGAATACTGTCCAGTGATTCCCAAACAGTACCCTATCTCTGTTCCCTATTAGGTGTAGTGCTCTACATTTGACAGAAGCCATACGATATGGACAACATTTGGGACACACGCCATGCTAATTCTCATGAATACTATCTAAATCCTCATGAATATTACCTAAAGACTCGTAAATAGCCACCCAAGGCTTACATGCACTGCCTATAAAGCTTAGGAATATTACTGTAGAAAGTAATAGGGATCGACTACACCAAATAAACCTTCTGTCCCTTTCTTTATTCTTTTATTTATCTTCCTCTCCCTTCGGCCTCTCTCTCACATGTCATTAGAGTAAGGATTTATAGGCATTAAAGAAGTAAATATCTTCCACCCAAACAACGAAAGCAGCAGCATCAATGACAATGACACAGTTGGTTTGGGCTTTCTTTGTTGTTTTAGGGAGACTTATCATTATTCATATTATATATATATTTTTTTCTTCATGACAGTGAGGAGATTTAAAGGCTAGCTGGGTTTTCAGCACCAGCGCAAATTGACCATTCCGGGCTAGCGTTGTCTGCGTACGCAGACAATGTGATTGTGTTTAACACAGGGAGCAAGAATGCTTTGAGGGCGTATGAGGGGGGCCTCCTCAGCAAGAGTCAATTGGGGTAAACGTGAATCGTTCTGGGCAGTTCAGCTTCATGCGGGGGATACGCTCCACAGTTACCCGAAAGCTTCAGTGGGGCAGGGATGGGCTCAAGCAGTTCCGGCTCTACCCTTTTGGGGGCCCTAAGCAAAAAAAATTCTGGACGGCACTGGATGAAAGCTGCAGTGCTGTACCTGCCACTGTATAATAGTGGGCTTGGCCTGGTGGACATTGCCTCGAGGGTCTTGGCTTTCTCTCTTAGTGCGGCCCAGAGGCTGTTGTGCAGTGATGGTTCTTGCTGGGTGGATACAGCATACGCTTTGTAGAGGACAAGGACCTTTTCCTCTTGAAGCCGGATTGGGATTGATCTGTCTGGCCTCGAAACACTTTCTGAGTCTGTGTTGCAGGCTTGGAAGAGATTGGATGTGTCCAAGGGGGATGGCACACCGTCAGGAATGTGGTTGCTTCTGCCATCCTTCAGTATCCCCGTAACGGAGGGGAAGAAGGCGATGTCCATCATCTGTGTGAGGGTTTCCCATGCTTCCTGCCTGGAGGGGGTGAAAGTGGGCAGGTGTGTTTGGTCCTGGCACTTCCCCTATAGGGTGTTGGTAGTCCTTATACAAACAAATTGGTCAGGACAGCTGACCTCCAGTGGTGGATTATACATGGGGCTTAAGCCACCAATAGTCATCCGGTACACCTGGATCCTGGTGTTAAGGTCGTACTTCTGCTTTGTGCTGCTGTCTGAAACTCTTGCACATGTGTTTTTGCAGTGTGCCAGATTGGCAGGGCTGCTTGACCTGGGCAGTGGTCGGTTCTCCGCTTTGGTTCTCCGCTTTATTCTCATCAACTCTTTATATTTGGTCCTAAGTATAGTTTTAGTCAACAAGGTGCAGTCGTTTTGCTTATGTTTTCTGTCAAGGGCAGCTTAGTTAGTGATTTGGAAGACACCAAAAAAACATTATTCGAGGTCCAGGGGTTTGTGGACGTGGTGGGCATGTTTGAGAGGATGCTGGCAGCTAGACTGAGGGTTGAGTATGTCTACAACAAACTGGTTAGGAAACCTGAGCTGTTCATGGGTGTCTGGTGTATTCATCTTGGATTGTTGTGTTCAGTTAGTGTGGAGGATGATTTGGTGTTGTGCTTCAAAATTGTGTTTGTACTTGTTACTGTTTGTATCTTTCTGTCGATTTCATCTCTTCACTGGAATGGACAATGTATTAATGTGTCCAAAGCAAGTCAAAGGAACTGAAATTTAGAATTTAATTTACTCTTTACAAAGGTAAGGTTGCATAGTTTCAGAAGGTACTCTTCTGTCCTAGCTTCAAGGGAAAGATGGTTCCACATTTGGAGTGCCAGGACAGACCACAAGCTTTAACTAGGATTAGCAGGAGCTGGCCTCTGATAGGGGCGGGATGGCCAAGAGACCAGTGGTGGAAGAACAAAGACCTTGGGTGGTGAAGTAGGGTTTTAGTATTTCCTGAAGGTAGGGAGGGGCAGTTCCCCTTTGCACCTCCGTATTCAAGCACCACGATCTTGTAGTTGATGAGGTTTGTCCTTCCCCTGGAGGCAACGCAGCTCTGTCTTTTCAAGGTTAATCTTGTGGCGCTGGGCCGACATCCAAGCAGAGCACACTGGAGTCAGCTGGGCACACTGGAGTGCCTGTGGCCACCTTGCTGTCTGGTGGTTGGAAGGAGACACATGGCTACGCGTAGTCTTCATAGGCACTGTGTGAAAGATTCTGTGCTGTGTGAGCAAAAAGTACCAACTTGGTTCCAAAAAAGTAAATAAAAACAGAATGCAGTGAGGTGCAAATCATTTATCCCTATATTTATTTGACAATTGTACAAAGAAACTGAGAAATGTTATTGTTTTTTTTACATGCCCATTTAGAATTTGATGTCAGCTACACTTTTCAAAAGAGTTGGGTCAGGGGCATGTTTACCACTGTGTTCCATCACCTCTTTTAAGAATATTCTGTAAGCATTTGGGAGCTGAGGAGTTCAATTGCTGTTGAAAGTGAATTGTATTCCCATCCTTGCTTGGTATAGGATTTCAGCTGCTCAACAGTTCGGGGTCTCCTTTGTCGTATTTTCTCTTTCATAATGTGCCAAATGTTTTCAATGAGTGACAGATCTGCACTGCAGGCAGTCCAGTTTAGCACCTGGTCTCTATTACTATGGAGCCATGCTGTTGTGATACGTGCAGAATGGGGTTTGTCTTTGTCTTGCTGAAACAAGCAAGGCCTTCCCTAAAAAATAGGTTTTCTGGATGGTTGCATATGTTGCTCCAATACCTGTATATATTGTTCAGCATGAATGGTGACTTCACTTCACTAATGCACCCCCATACCATTTTGAAATGTGCACTGATAAGAAGTCGGATGGTCCTTCTCCTCTTTAGTCCAGAGGATGTGGTGTCCTTGATTCCCAAAAATAATTTCTAATTTTGATTTGTCAACCCACAGGAAAGTGGGTTACCTCTTCACCGTCATCTTAAATGAACTCGGTCACAGCTTTTTTCTGGATCTTGTTCATCTATGGTTTCTTCATGTCTGTTTCAATGTTTCAGTTTTTGGCCTTGTTCCTTGCGTACAGAGATTTCTCCAGGTTATCTGAATCTTTTAATGAAGTACCGTTGATGATGAGTTTCCCAAACTGTTTGCAGTTTTATGTTGAGAAACATTATTCCTACATTTTTTCACTATTTTCCTGCACAGAGTGGTGGACCCCTCCCCATCTTTACTTCTGAAAGACTCATCCTCTCTGGGATGCCCTTTTTGTAACCTTTTTAGTTATGAGATGTTCTTCCAGGTTTTTTTTTTTTTTTTTTTTGCCAAACATGTTGCTGGCATCAAATTTAAAGTGGGAATATATGTTTCAAGAAACAATAAAAATTCTCAGTTTCAGCATTTGAAATGTTGTCTTTGTACCATTTTCGATTGAATATAGGGTTTTAAATGCTTTGCACATCATTGCAGGTTTTCTTTGCATTTTACAAAGCGTCCCAACTTTTTTTGGAAATAGGGTTGTTGACGTGAGTTTGTAGACGTAAACATTTCAAAGGAAAATAGGTTATCAGATAAAAATATGGCAGTGCTAGGATTTATTTACTTTGCTGTTTGTTCTCCACTGGTCGTTGTCGCTGAGATGATTGCCACTTTGGTACATCACCTAGCAGATACACAGCCGTGTCAATATTTAATTTGTCCTTCCTCCCTCTCTTTCTCCACTTCCCCTCTCCTCCTTCACTCTTCTGTTTCTCTCTCTCCGTCTCTCTCTGTCCAGGCGACCCTGCGGCGGAGGAGTGGTCTCAGTGGAGTGTGTGTTCATTAACGTGCGGTCAGGGCTGGCAGGTGCGGACGCGGTCCTGTGTGTCGTCTCCCTATGGAACCCTTTGCAGTGGCGCCTTGAGAGAGACGCGCATGTGTAACAATACTGCCACTTGTCCAGGGGACCCCCCATTGTCCTCAGGTATGCATGCCACACACACACGCACGCAAACACGCACATTCACTCTCCAGAAAACACAGGTACTGTTTCTGATTCCTCTTTAAATGCAGTACAATATGTATAGGTGGCAGTATAACTAAAGGCTTTATATGCACTATATAAATAATCCTCAAATCATCCATAAGCATGTGTTTTCTCTATACATGGTGTGTAAAAGGCGACACCACACTATGTATTTTCAAATCCTGGATGATGTATTTATTATTCATGTTTTTTAGCCTTTATGCTGTGTATAGCCTTAATATCATTTTCACTATGTTGGAGCCCTGCACCTCTGACAAGCTACATAAGACACTCCATAACCATTTTATGATCACAGCTGGAAGCTGAAAACACTGAGTCTGCATGAACAGATTTACCCTTAAAGGATGCTGCTAACTCCGCCAACTGTATTCCTCAGTCCTTTTGTGTGTGCGTGCGTGTGTGTGTGTGTGTGTGTGTGTGTGTGAGTGTATGTCTTGTTGTGTCGTAACCCATATAGAAATCCCATAAATGAAGATACACTATTGATCTACATTCCAATGATGAGCAGGTCCAAGTGTTGGCTTTGAAGTGTGTGTATAGTGTTTGTGTGTTTGTGTGTGTGTGAACATGTTTACAGCATAAATGCTGTGTGTAATTGTTTGCTAATGCTCTTGGTGAGAGACAAGAGGGAGGAAAGCAACAACATTTCCCTTCCCTGTCGGTCCGTATGCTAATCTGGTTCTTATGCAAATGATAGAACACGATTTTGTATGTTTAAGTGGCTCATTTTCTATCCAGCACCAATATTAATCCCCTTTAGCTTTTCCTTTGATGAGATATTGGTTGTGTTGCATTTTTGTAATTATTTCATTTAGAGTATTTCATTATTTCCGTGTATTTTCTCTGCCTGGTGCTGGCGGTGGGTTTCTCGGGGTGGCGGTGGTCGTGCGGGTGGTCGGGCGTACCAGACAGAAGACTTACAAGCCTTTGGGGGAGGTTAGTGCGACTGGCAACAGTGGTGATGGAGTTTTCACATTTGATTATCTATCCATTTACCTCTCTAATCACACAGTATGCATTCACACACCAACCAGTAGAGGGCTTTGCAGGCAGACACACATACACATTTCTTTAGCTATCCTTGTTGGTACCTAAAACCTTGCCATAACCCAGAAATCCATAATCCCCAAACCTAACTGTGGCCCTAACTCTAACCAACCCCTAACCTCAATGACTTAACCAATCCCTAACCTCAATGACTTAACCAACCCCTAACCTCGATGACTTAACCAATCCCTGACCTCAATGACTTAACCAACCCCTAACCTCGATGACTTAACCAATCCCTAACCTCAATGACTTAACCAACCCCTAACCTCAATGACTTAACCAACCCCTAACCTCAATGACTTAACCAACCCCTAACCTCAATGACTTAACCAATCCCTAACCTCAATGACTTAACCAACCCCTAACCTCAATGACTTAACCAACCCCTAACCTCAATGACTTAACCAATCCCTAACCTCAATGACTTAACCAACCCCTAACCTCAATGACCATATTGGCTGGGAGTCCCAACCTAGGGGTCACCTGAGCTTCCTCCGAGGGCCTTGGGCCATATGTTACCTACTTCAAGGGGTATACAACAAATATATTTTTTTAAGATATCTGTATTTTCATTTAATTTCACAGAAAGAAATGTCAGTTTCTTACCGTCCGTTAATTGATGTTGGTAAGCAATCGAACTATTCTGTTGAAAATGTATCGATTGTACAATTAGGGGCCCTGGTGGAAAACAGTTAGGAATCCCTGCTTTGTGCTAAAATGTAAAATGTTACTTGGAGGGACCTGCCCTGATCAAAAACACCTTGTGGGAACAAATGTTTAAAGTATTACTATTTATTTGGGAATGTCAGGTACCCACATGTTTTTATAGACATGTTACAACTTACTATTGCAGATTATGTTAATATTTGGTTTAGTTTTAGCTTCGGGCATTGAAGGTTAGGGTTAGTCATAGGGCTAGGTTTAGGCAGAATATTAGGTAATTGATGATAAAGTTAGGGTTTATTTAGCGGATAGGGAATGTGGATTTCTGGTTGTGAACAAAATGTTTGTATGTCTGTCTGTGTTATTCTATCAACATATTTCTTCATATTCGCAAGCTACTGGGCAATAGTTGTGTGCTCTCTGGGCTCATTTGAAGCTCAAGTTTTATTTGCCAGAGAAAAAAAGAACATCTATATGTATGTGTGTTACGGATGTGTGTTACGGATGTGTGTTACGGATGTGTGTTACGGATGTGTGTTACGGATGTGTGTTACGGATGTGTGTTACGGATGTGACGGTTTAAAAGATTTAACATTTAAACAGCAATGAGATCGCAAACAATGTGAAACCTTCTGAAGAACAATGATTTATTTATTTTCTTCACAAATTCAAATCATTGTGGAATTTATTTTACAAAAATACCACTAGGAGGTCCCAATCGTCATAACGAAATTGAAATACCTAATGCGAAAACGCTGTAAGCTTAGTAGGACAAAAGGAAAACAATGTTTTAACCATTGCACTGTAGCTGCGAGGAAGGATGAGATTAGTAGCAGAAGCAGGTGGGATATGGTTTGAAGGGAGGAACAGTTACCAAGTCCACTGCTCTGGTAAAGTGATCTGTTGCTTGGTATTCCTCATTCTGACTGCATAGGTGTTGACATGAATTCATCAAATTGAGAAAAAATTAAGCTAGCTAGTTAGTACTAGGCTAATTCATAATACAAAACGTTTAAGTGTATATTCAGACTATTAGCTAAATAGCAAGCAAATAGATTGGACTATAGATAAGAAATTCCAGCTACACAATCAGTTTGTTTGTCCGTAGTGTTGTTTGTCCTAGATCCGTATTGTGTGTGTGTGTGTGTGTGTTCACCGCCACTCTTTTATTTCTGCCCTTCTCTATTCGTCTCAGTCTTGCATGTACTCACACCGACATCACCTGATCTACACCAGGGTTCAAATTACTGGGGGGATTGGGGGGATTTGACCCCCCCGAATTAAGACTTGTACCCCCCCACCCAAAAAAAAAAGAGTTTGAGGGGGTCCAAACATGCCTGGAAAAGAAGTTCACGCCCCCGATTGTCATTGTATAATTCACACTCTGATCTAAACTACGGCTTCCACACACACTGCCTGTATGTGGTTCTAGGCCTTTACATTGTTGGTCTCTGGACTTGTCACTAATTTACTCTTTCCTGGGGTTTCTCGATGATTTGGGCAAATGGGGTACATTCTCAATTTGACCAATAGGTGGTGCTAGATCCCAGTTGTTTAACCCCTGCCATGTGATGCTTGTAAAAGACGGCTTGGATATATCACTTTGATTTTGAGCACATACCCACCTACCCACCCATGACCTCTGCAGATGTTTAATGTCCTACAACGTTTGTCAGAACCTGGAGGATCTCTGCCTGTTCATTTTGTAATGCGCCTGTCAAGTCTCTGTCCTTCATGTCTCGGGGTCTATGTCCTATCCCTCTCTTTTATCCTTTTGTTTGACCTTTACCCTTTCTATTCCTAATGATTTTTAGTGGCATGAAATAGGTTTTATAACATTATCTCCCTCCTTCTTGCTCCAAGCCTATTCACGGATTTAGCTGTAATAATTGATTTGATTCCCACTGCTCTTCATTCAAGGCATTATATTGCATATGAGCGAGCCCAACTACATATGAGCAAGCCCAGATCTTATTTCTATTTACTTATTTTTTACATATATAAATAAGCCTTTAAAGGACCATTGGGTTGGAACAACAACAAGGTTTTTGGCTTGTATTGGCATTGAGAGAATATGTATGTCCTTATATTTAGGGCAAATATCTTTGTTTAAATGAAAAATCTGTGATTATATCCATTCTAAAATGGTTCCTTTCTTTCCTTCTCTATCTGTCTTTCCCCTTCAGTCTGGACAATGTGAACTCTTGTGGTGTAGTGCTATTTCTTATGAAACTGAGAGCTTTTTGTATTATTACATAATCATTCTTCGTCAGCTTGAATTATGCAAGTAGCCTGACTACTGTTTAATCGAATTTTAGATCAGAGGAAGTTAAGCCACACTTCCCAATTGTATTTTGTTTCAATCAAAACGTATTTAGCCTAATGGCATGCTGTTGAATTCCGCCGTGTGGGGAAACCATTCTACCAGCACAATCATCCAAACCTAAAATATTTACATGTAAGTGGCCTAATTATGTGGTGTTTTTTGGTAGAGCCTAATGCATTTGTGTACAATTATATTGCATTTTGTTATGTAGAATAGTCTAATAAGAAATGATGAAGTGTTCTTCAGAGATGCCAATTCGCCTTCAGTGTAAACTTAAACACGCAAACTTAAATTCTGAGATTCTTCGGAGCATCGCTGCACAACAGATGGCTGCAGTGGATCCGTGATTACTTCCTGTCATCTTCCTGTTCTTGTTTTAAACTCCTTTCTTCTTCTTGTTTACATCAATGATCAACGTCTTTTATTCATTCCTCATTACGGAACGCTCTCATCACACCTTTCAGTTTCCTCTCTTTCATATGCCACCTTTCCCCTATGTTATTGTTGTTGTAGCTCTTTCATTTTCTGTTTCTCCCATTTAATGTCTCTGACCCATTCACTCTCAATATACATTTCTCCTTACTTCTATCTCTCTCATTCTCTCTCCCTCTCCTTCTCCCTTCCTCTCTCCCTCTCTCCATATATTTGCCCTGTGTGGCAGCTCCTCTGAGCTTTGCTCTCTACAGCTGAGCTAGTTCATTATTCAGCAGCATGTTTTATTCGCACTCCAACATCCTTCTCCGCTCAGCACATACCCGGCCAGCTAGCAAGTGTACACATTCCTCTTATTTACTTCCCTCTCTCCCCCTTTTTGTTCTTTGTTTCTGTCGCTCATTCTACCTCTCTCATTCCAGCTTCACTCAGCAGAGCCATCTAGATACATAGATCTTCCTCTTGTTCTCTCTCTCTCTCTCTCAACCTCTTCCTCCATCTTGCACTAATTTCTCTCCTCTCTCTCTTTCCCTATAACTCTCTATCGGGACACATCTTTCTACCTCTCTCCTTCCAGCCTTGCACTTATTTTTCCCTCTGAATTCTCTCTTTTGACATGAATATATTTCAAATTTGAATGGACATCAGATATATGCAATCAGTTTCCAATCTCTGTACAGTCCACTCTACTGCAGAGTCCTCTCTTCTTGTCTTTTGACAAGTGTGCATGTAGAGATCTGTCCTGTGTGTTGTGTTGTGTACACTCATGTTGGGTCTGTTGCATGTGGACACATGGCAGCCTGTTTATTTTCCTGACTGGTTGACCGTGTGTCGGAGACCGTGTGTGGGTCTAGTGTGTTATGATGGCTAGTATTACTTTTATGATGGCTAGTATTACTTTTATGATGGCTGGTATTACTGTTAAACATATTTACTGTTCTACTGTTAAATATATTTATTTAGTGTTAATGTATGCGTTTAAACTACTTTTGGTCTCTTTAATTTCACTGGCCAGCGACAAGATACTTTAGATGCTCCATTTTGTTTCCTTTAATTACTTAGCAACCATGCTGATATCAATGTGATCTTGTTTGGGAGTGGAACTGATTAGAATAATAATTCAATCCAGAATGCATTTTAAGTGTTTATTTTTGCATTTACATTTTAATCATTTTTGTGCTCAGTATGATTTACGGTCAGTGCAATCAACTAAAGTAGATAAACAACCACAGATTAAGTCACCGACAGAAAGTCTAACATTTCATAAATTAAAAACAGTTTCCCTTACTGAGAATGTTGTTGGGGTTATGAGGGGTACTTAACAAATATAACTTCAACCATATACTATACTTTCCAAAACACTTGTTAAGTGTAGATATTTAGGTATTTTTCTTTCTACCCCTTTTGTTGATTTTTTTTTTCTATTTGCGATCACACGGCAAACTCCCAGTCCCATTTATATAGTTGGATTGGCTCTTTTGCCCTTAAGGTGATTTTCAAAATCAAAGAGGAGCTCTCTATGCTATTCTGTGGTGCCAGTAGAGGACTATGTCTGAGAAGCTTGATAAATAGTGTTTCAGGTTCTCTTTTAAGACATTTATTAAACGCATAAAATGTAATTGACAAATTGATCTTTAATCACATGGACAGTCTCTTAACGCTGTGCTCTCAAAATCACATATTAAATGACCAAATAGTGCAGAATGGTTTTATTCCATTTAGAGTGACCATTTTCTAACAACTGTGAGAAATCAAATGTATTTTATGTATCCTTCCTCTACCGCTCTAGCTCTCTTGTATGCCAGTCCTCGTCTAACACCAGGGTGGCATTCAGGTGGGTGCGGCGTGCTAATAGTTGCGGATAGAAATAGCGTGAATAGATCTGACACGATCTGCATGAGCGGCATTGCTCTAATCAGTCTGTTTATTTGTATCTGAGTGTGCTGCAGTTCAATGCTCTGTTGTAGTGAACACAGCCCACTCATCTTAACAGGTGTCTCTCACTGAGTGAGTGACTGATTGGCTGCCCATTGTTGAATAGTGTAGTGGTTAGAAAGATTAGCTGAGGATGAGTATCAGTTGCTACATTCAGTAAACCTAGCAAACAAGCCAAAAGGAAAATATAGCTGCATCCGCTAAACTGTCCATGGAGGCAGGGAATTCACCACAAATGTGGTCCTGTTTACAGGCCATTAAAATGCAGAGCTAAAATCTACAAGTATGGAATGTTGTTTGAGTCTTTGTGTCTCAAAATTATTGCGTTAAATAACACAATTTAGCACGTTGAATAAGCCTATTGACCAGTCGGCACTTAAATATGAACTGTCTTGACTTTATTCTGTATGTAGTACATTCTTTTTTTACACAGGGATTACACTATGATTTGTAATGCATATGTCGCAGTGATTCATCAGAACGTATGTAGTGTTGCCAGGACAGGTGTGTTGTTCACAACAGTACTTTGGTTGTGGCTAAAAGGAAAGAATAAAACTCCCATTCCCTTGATCAATGTAGCTACCACTGCTGGCTGGGAAAAAAACACTTTCCTAAAAAGCTCACTGATGAAGGCAAACTATGATCTCACATAACAAACATATAGCTGTCAATACGAAATCCCGTTTTAAACAGTGAAAGATGGGCTAAAAGTTAGCAGATGGTAGGTGGAACTGATGTTCTCCCCAAAAACAAAAAAAAATATATATATATCAAAACTACATCATCTGTCTCTTATAGATACGTACAGTAATTAGCAAGGAGTCATTTCAATACTTGTGTATTGTAATGCCGTTTTTGTTGTTGGTCAAGTTTGGACTAGTCCATTCAACTAACGCACAGGCTATAGCTCCTATCAATGTTAGCTAGTTAGCTTTGGGGAAACAGGGTTAGCTGGCTAGCTGGTTTGTTATACTGTGTTATTGCAGTGATCTTTTTTTATGTACTATGTTGTTAAATTTGGTTCTCTGTTATCAAGGTGTTGTAAGTGCATGCTCATGTTGACTACATCGTCCATGTTGTCCCCACTGACAAAGTCCAACTAACGGGATTAGCTTCACCACCGTTTTTCTCCTCTAGAACTATTTTCTGTTTTTCCCGCTTGCAAGCATGGTTCGTGGGTACTCCTGACATCTCTGCCTAAGTCGAATTCCACACACTGCCTAGGGTCCATTGAACGTGAGCCACCCTGTCCTCTGCTTGCTGTCTGAATCTACCTATATCAGTAGACCAAGCCAGAAGAAATATAGCAATCCAATATGATTTAAGTAAATAAATAGCTACTCTTCAAGCCCCCTACCTGGCTCACCACAGTCACTTCTATCCACAGGCCAGATGAAATACAGTGGGGAGAACAAGTATTTGATACAATGCCGATTTTGCAGGTTTTCCTACTTGTAGAGGTCTGTAAAAAGGTCTGTAAAAATCCCGAAAAAATCACATTGTATGATTTTTAAATAATTAATTTGCATTTTATTGCATGACATAAGTAATTGATCACCTACCAACCAGTACCATCCGTCTCTCACAGACCTGTTAGTTTTTCTTTAAGAAGCCCTCCTGTTCTCCACTCATTACCTGTATTAACTGCACCTGTTTGAACTCGTTACCTGTATAAATGACACCTGTCCACACACTCAATCAAACAGACTCCAACCTCTCCACAATGGCCAAGACCAGAGAGCTGTGTAAGGACATCAGGGATAAAATTGTAGACCTGCACAAGGCTGGGATGGGCTACAGGACAATAGACAAGCAGCTTGTGGAGAAGGCAACAACTGTTGGCGCAATTATTAGAAAATGGAAGAAGTTCAAGATGACAGTCAATCTCCCTCAGTCTGGAGCTCCATGCAAGAGCTTTTTGGTCTAAACTCCACTCACCGTGTTTGGAGGAAGAAGAAGGATGAGTACAACCCCAAGAACACTATCCCAACTGTGAAGCATGGAGGTGGAAACATCATTCTTTGGGGATGCTTTTCTGCAAAGGGGACAGGAAGACTGCACCGTATTGAGGGAAGGATGGATGGGGCCATGTATCGTGAGATCTTGGCCAACAACCTCCTTCCCTCAGTAAGAGCGTTGAAGATGGGTCGTGGCTGGGTCTTCCAGCATGACAACGACCCGAAACACACAGCCAGGGCAACTAAGGAGTGGCTCCGTAAAAAGCATCTCAAGGTCCTGGAGTGGCCTAGCCAGTCTCCAGACCTGAACCCAATAGAAAATCTTTGGAGGGAGCTGAAAGTCTGTATTGCCAAGTGACAGCCCCGAAACCTGAAGGATCTGCAGAAGGTCAGTATGGAGGAGTGGGCCAAAATCCCTGCTGCAATGTGTGCAAACCTGGTCAAGAACTACAGGAAATATATGATCTTTGTAATTGCTAGCAACGGTTTCGGTACCATATATTAAGTTCTGCTTTTCTGATGTATCAAATACTTATGTCATGCAATAAAATGCAAATTAATTACTTAAAAATCATACAATGTGATTTTGAGAATTTTTGTTTTAGATTCCATCACTCACAGTTGATGAGTACCTATGATAAAAATTACAGACTTCTACCTGCTTTGTAAGTGGGAAAACCTGCAAAATCGGCAGTGTATCAAATACTTGTTCTCCCCCCTGTAGATTAGCCTAGTTTGTCTCTATTTTGTTTTTTATTGGCAACCATGGCTATTGGACCTTGGCCATCAGTATAAGGAAAAGAATATTCCAAATCAGTGAATCATACAAAAGAAAATTACAGAATCATAGCATCAGTTTATGTGGTCGACCGTATATCTTGCTCTAAGGCAGGAGAAGCAAGGTTTTTAATGACTTCATGAATGAATCAAACCGGTCAGAGCAGCACTTAAGGAATCCACTTCCATAGAGATATAACAGTGCCGGGACAGAATAATGTTAACAGCAACATCCACACTATGCAGCCACCTTTTGGTTGCCCACGCCATCAGTATCACACTATCACCAGGTGCAGCAACAGTCAATTACACATTAGAGTATGTAAAAGCAAGCCATTTGATCATGAAAACATATAGGCTAACATATTGGTGTGTGCACCTTTCAGAAAACATAGAGCACAACCAATTGAAGGAAAGCATTCTCGCACAAACAATTAACAATCACATCCCATTCAGTGTATACCAACAGATGGTTTCAACGTTGACTTTTGTGTGATTTGTAAAATTGGGTTACCTTTATAGCCTTTTAGCACTGATTGCTCTGCAATCTGTTTGTCTCAGTTTAAGAAAAATATAAAAACTGAATTTGACTGCTATTACATTTCCACCAATTCCAATGCTTTCGTCCCATCCACTTTTCTGTAACATTTAGCATAATGTCTTCAGTGCATGGCGGTCATTCTTGGTAGCAGTATTTAGACACAGTAAATAGTACAACCCCGTTTCTGAAAAGGTTGGAACGCTGTATAAAATGATAATAAAAACTGAATGCAATGATGTGCAAATCATTTATCCCAACATTTACAGTTTTTCTCGATTGGTTACAAGCATCGGTCAATACTGAAACCACAGTAACAAAACTCTTCACACAATGTGCATTACCACCAACATGCATTGTTTCAAAACAGTTCATCTCACACCAAAAACTTACTAAAACCACCAAAACTGTGCCTGTTCCACCAAAACACTGGCAACAATTCTCACTCAGAAACACACACTATCACTCAAAACACACTGGCCCTCATTTATCATTCTTGCGTAGAAACGGGCATATATGTTGGCGTAAGATTTTGCTTACACTCCTCTCACCGCCTGATTTATGAAGCTGTGCGTACCTTTAAAATCCAGGTGTACGCAATACCTGCCCTTGATAAATGCCGCGGCTGAAAACGATCGTCATTAGAATAACACGCCCCTATATATTCAAGTCTCCGCTTCCCCCACGCCCTCATTTTACGCCATGGACACACGGAAGATGGCAAAAAAGAGAAACTTCTCTGACGTGGAGATTGAGACGATCACCAGGGAGAAAGAAATAAAATTGTTTTATTTGGCAGTTTAAAAAGCGGAATAAAAGATGATGTGATGTGGAGTACCATTCATTCACATTAATAATTGCATGACAATTTGTAATATTCGTCTTATTATTTCATGATATTTATTAATGACCTTTATTGTTATTTAGAAGAAGAATGTCGTTATTATTATTATTTCTATTATTATTTAAAAGAAGAAGAATGTCATTTTTATTATTTTGTCAGTCTGAATTATATTTTGGTCATTAAAAGCCTTTTATTACTGAACCCAGTCCGTCCGCAACTGCCGGGCCTAACCCTGAAACGTCATGTAAAGCGCACAGGCTCGCATCTGAAGGAATACATATAAATCAAATGCTTTGGTAAAGTCACACAAATTAAACCTTGAAGTCCATGTTGCTCAAAAATAAACACTGAAGTTTGTAATAATTTTTTTTTTACAGTGGGCCATAATATATCATATCTTTTAGTTTTTCTGCGCATTTCAGCACTAATTTAAAACGTGCGTACACCACCTCCTGAGCTGGCGTAGGATTTGAGAGTGCCGTACGCCAACGTCCATATTGATAAATCTCAAAGTCACCGTGGTTTTGGGTGTACGCCAGGTGTACGCTGGAAATTTGGTGTACGCACTTTTGATAAAATGAGGGCCACTGACGCTAACAACAAGTTTCAGGGATCATTACTTAGTTTTTAAAATTATTTTTCACATAAATAAGTATTTGATCATAGAATAAGAAAAACACCTCACTTTAATGACTTTACTAAAGTATATGGAACAAGAATGAATCACATACTCAGCAATTTGAAGGAGTATAATTTATCTTTTCAACACCTTTGCATATAGTAAATTTTACTTTTGAAAGATAATAAGTTCAAGCAAAAAACAAATGTACCCAAATTCCAGGGCTGCAACAAAAACAAACAAACAGCTAAACACCATTGCCCAATGCTGCACACATTGTGATGTTCATTATGTGTATATGTGTATATGTGTAAATACCCTGTTTGGTTATTGAACTGATGTCTTACCTGGATATATTGATACCAGAGTTCTTTCACACATTCGCCGTTTCTCTCAAAGGGCATGGATGGCAGCATATGTTGCTCCAAAACCTGTATATATTGATCTGCATTAATTACTAATTACTAAATTACTAAACTAATTACAATCTAATTACCCAGGTAAAGGGAGTTCGAAACTAACCAGTGATCAGTTAAATACTGGTCACTTTGCTTGATCTTAGGAACTTCCCAAAACTGGTGAACACAGCGAGCACTTTTACTTAGTACTTTTTCCACCTCTGGTCTCTTCTGTGCATGGTAGAGTTTTCACTTGCATTTGTGGATGCTGCGATGTACTGTGGTCACAGACAATGTTTTTCGGGTGCGTTTCCTGAGCCCATGCACCGTCCATGTCCACTACAGAATTGTGTCTGTTTTAAATGCATTGCCATCTGAGATTGGCTTTCCATTCAAGATTGGCTTTCGGCATTGTCTATTGAGTACAGAGATTACTCTGGATTATCTGAATCTCTTAATGATATTGTGTACCGCAGATGATGAGATCCCCAAACTCTTTGCAATTTAACGTTGTGATACGTTATCCTCGAATAGTGGCACTACTTGCCTGCAGTCTTTCTCAGAGTGGTGAACCCCTCCCTATCCTTGCTTCTGACAGGCCCCCCTATGGAATGATCTTTAAATACCAAATCATGTTAATGACCTGTTGCCAATTTACCTAATTACTTATTGGATATTCCACTAGGTTCAGTTTTTTTGCACTACACAACGTTTCCAGTCTTTCGGTGCCTCTCTCCCAGTTTTTTGAAACATGTTACTGGAATCAAATTCAAAGTGAGATTTATTTTCCAAGAAACAGAAAAGTTTCTCAGTTTCAATATTTGATATGTTGCCTTGGTACTGTGGTCTATTGAATATAGGGTTTAAATGATCCTTACATTCTGTTTTTGTTTACATTTTACTCAGTGTCCCAACTTCTTTGGAAACAGGGTTGTATACTACTGGGAAAAGTATATTCTACTAAACATATGTATCATTACAGGAGCAAGGCTGCATTTCATTGGGTTACAGGTATTTCATTCCTCAAGGCGGCAAAGCCTAGTGGTTAAGAGTGTTGGGCAAGTAAACGTTCTAATCTGTGAGCTGACAAGGTAAAGCCATTGTGCCCTTGAGCAAGCCATTTAAACCTAATTGCTTCTGTAAATTCCTCTGGATTAGAATGTGTTCTAAATTATTAAAATGTAAAATTAAGTACACAAAGGCACTTACTTTTCTCATATATGCTGAACTTTATGACGCCTGCTGCCCTTAGTCATATGATTAAAGAGATAATGTCCAGACTGTCTAGACCTATTTTGGGAAAGAGAGAATTAGAGAACCCATACACGGAGACACCCCTAAAAGAACCAATCAATCAAAGCCACCAGGGCATCTCAGACACAACCAAATCACTTTTCTCCATTCCCAAAAATGTATTAAAAACCTTGGCAGTAGGTTTTACCTTCACATTCTGGCAGTAGGATATCGAACACGTGTCTACATTTTTTTTAAAACAAGATGAATACTGAAGAGACAGTAGCCTAATTAGATGGACCTGACCATCATTCGGCCTAAAATAGAAACACCACGAATGTCACCTGTCCATAGCATAGGCAGATTTTTTGGGCGTGTCAGTAAAAGGAGTTGCTATTAAATTTATTGTACTAGGCCTGTAAAGCCTATCTGAGCTAGTATATACATATTTATTAACTTTGCAGCTGTTCCACACATCTACATGCACCTGTCCCTCTTCCCTAATCACTCTATTCCTCATCATAGCATATCTGGAACAAGTGTCCTAGAACAATAGTATTAAATCATGGGTCCCTGGGAATCAACAGAGATACTGTAGGGGATCCATGGAAAGATGTACAGTATATATATGTACATATATATACAGTAGGGAGAACAAGTATTTGTAAATATTCCCACTCACAAAGCATGTAGAAGTCTGTAATTTTTATCATAGGTACACTTCAACTGAGAGTTGAAATTTGCATTTTATTGCATGACATAAGTATTTGATGACCTACCAACCAGTAAGAATTCCGGCTCTCACAGACCTGTTAGTTTTTCTTTAAGAAGCCCTCCAGTTCTCCACTCATTTCCAGTGACGGAATCTAAAACAAAAATCCAGAAAATCACATTGCATGATTTTCTATTCATTAATTTGCATTTTATTGCATGACATAAGTATAAGTATAGAAAAGCAGAACTTAATATTTGATACAGAAACCTTTGTTTGCAAGTACAGAGACCATACGTTTCCAGTAGTTCTTGACCAGGTTTGCACACATTGCAGCAGGGATTTTGGCCCACTCCTCCATACAGAGCTTTTCCAGATCCTTCAGGTTTTGGGGCTGTCGCTGGGCAATACGGACTTTCAGCTCCCTCCAAAGATGTTCTATTGGGTCCAGGTCTGGAGACTGGCTAGGCCACTCCAGGACCTTGAGATGCTTTTTACGGAGCCACTCCTTAGTTGCTCTGACTGTGTGTTTCGGGTTGTTGTCATGCTGGAAGATCCAGCCACGACCCATCTTCAATGCTCTTACTGAGGGAAGGAGGTTGTTGGCCAAGATCTCACGATACATGGCCCCATCCATCCTCCCCTCAATACGGTGCAGTCTTCCTGTCCCCTTTGCAGAAAAGCATCCCCAAAGAATGATGTTTCCACCTCCATGCTTCACGGTTGGGATGGTGTTCCTGGGGTTGTACTCATCCTTCTTCTTCCTCCAAACATGACGAGTGGAGTTTAGACCAAAAAGCTACATTTTTGTCTCATCAGACCACATTACCTTCTCCCATTCCTATTTGATACACTGCCGATTTTGCAGGTTTTCCCACTTACAAAGCATGTAGAAGTCTGTAATTTTTATCATAGGTACTCTTCAACTGTGAGTGACGGAATCTAAAACAAAAATCCAGAAAATCTTATAGTATGATTTTTAAGTAATTAATTTTCATTTTATTTGTGGTAGACTTGGATAATGATATATCTACCACCTGGAGAGTGTTCCTCACTTGGCTGAACTTTTGGGTCCTATGACAGGTGTGTTAGTGTTCATCTACTCACATTCTTTCTCATCCTCTAACCCCATTGACAGCAGGAATGATCCCACCTTCAAGATTTCATTCTATTACCTATTAGTGACAGGAGGTGGGACTCCATTCATCTCCTAACCTCATTGACTTTGACAGGAGCCTTGAACGACTTCCTTTCTCTCATTCGCTCATTCCCATTGGCTGTGTGTGCCTGTCTGTCTCTGGGTGTTGTAGTGCATGGGCTGTGGGAGGAATGGTCATCATGGAGCCTGTGTTCTGCCACATGTGGGCGGGGCTCCAGGACCCGAACCAGGAACTGTGAGAGCGGAGGAGGGGCCAAGCTATGTGGAGGGCCCGAGACCCAGACCAAACTCTGCAACATAGCAGTGTGTCCCGGTTAGTACCATGTCATGTACATGCACACTTCTGTCTGTTTCTCTGTCTGTCTGCCTGTCTATCTGCCTGTCGATCTGTCTGTTCATCTCACTATCTCTCATTCTTTGGAGGTATCGAGACCCAGACCACAGTATTCACTACACATCATCATCTACTGTATTAACATGATGTGTAGTGAATACTCGTTCCCTCTCTCTCTCTCTCTCTCTCTCTCTCTCTCTCTCTCTCACACACACACACACACACTCTTTCTCTTTCTTCACTCTGGCTGTTTCTCTCTTCCATGTCCTCATTTACATAATACACCTGTCTGTCTGGTTCCCCTGTTTTTCTCTTGATATCCTCTATTCATATCGTTCTTCATGTCACTCTCTCTGCCTGTCGTCCCATATCTCTATGTCAGTACTTACATTTTCACACTCTTTACTGGTCCCAGCTGTTCGCTCTGGCACATTGTCTTTAAACCGTGATCATGCAAAATATCTCCATTGTTTCACTTTAATCCTTGTTATTGATCTCTTTTCATCTCTTAGGTCCCATAATAGAAAACTCTCTCACAGCACATCCTTTGGGATAGAGAGATAGTGAATACTTTGTTGTTTGTTTTCTTATGCCTTTTAGGGGAAATATTATTTAGGAATATGAAGTGTACTGTGTATTGTTGTTGCTCTAAATGGCATGTTATATTGGCTTGTTTTTGCTTGGTTTCCAGATGAATTACACTTGCTTGTTAAGGGTTGAAGACCTACATCCCTGCACTGAGAGCTTTGGTGTTTGGACGTTCTTCAAAACCAAGTTCATAAAAAGTCTCTCAACCCTTGTATAACATGCCATTTACACAATGCTCAGAGATTAGTTGTGAAATACTCCTTCAATGCATTTTTTTCCATTATTCATTTTCTTTTCATCCCTCCCTTTTCTTGGACCAAGATGTTTTGGGTTCTGACGGTGGTTTGACTGCTGTGGTCCAGTCAGTGTTTCTTTGAGATTACCTATTACCTTGTCAAGTGCTAAATCAGTGTGGCTGCATTCCAAACTCATTGTCAGGTGAAACACGCAGCACTTTTCCAATTTGGAGTGTACAACTCCCCTCCATTTATGACCCCATTGGCAGTCCCAATAGATACAGGATTTTCACAGTCACCTGACCCCCAAGAAACATAACTCTCAAAGCTACTGGAAGGATGTGGATCAAGATATGTTTATGTGTTACTTTTCAGACATTTGGTCTCCTAAAATAACTGCTGCTCACTCTAACCCCCCTTCATTTCTCTCATTTATCACCTATTCTGAACTATGGTAGGGTGGACTAGCCTGTTTCATTAAAAACTTATTCTGAACCATGGTAGTGTGAACTAGCCTATCTCCTTAATCACCTATTCTGAACCACGGTAGGGTGGAATGGCCAGTTTCATTAATCACCAATTCTCTACCATGGCAGAGTGTACTAGCCTGTGTCTCCTCAGGTCATTTTCTCATCTGTTAGTGAGTCCAAAGCCATGTTGATACTTTTGTTTCCATTCCTATTTAGTCCAAATGGGTTTCACACTGTTCAAACTTGTAGTCGGGAATGCATTTTCTCAAAATTGCTGATATTTGGCACAAAACTGGAAATTCTATCTTCCTGACAGTAACAAGCCTTTAATGAACAAGTGGACCTTAGTAACAATTAGTAACAATTGACTTTAGGCTGTGTACAACTAGCATTTAACATGCTTTGGTATTTGTATCAAACAATCTTTATAAGTATGAACAACTGTCAAGGCTGAGGGTAGTCAATATTGTACCTACTGATGAAGACTGCCATCAGACATGAAAATCACAGGAGATACCTTTTTACCACAACATGTTAACATTGGAATTACAAAGAACACAGGAGTCTTGAGAAGTGAAATGATGAGACAGGGATTTTACTTTTCTGTCTTACTGAAGTGTTGACCTCGTGTCAAATCACAGATTGTTTTGTTGCCTACCCGGATTGGTTTGGTGCCATTGGTAGTAGAAAAGGAGCAGAATCCATGATCGGGGCTGCTCATTGGTTGGAAGCTTGGCTCACACTGTCTTCAAACAAGGGTAATCAAGTAAAAAACTTGCATCAAAATCCTCCCAAAATGCATTTTTTTTCTTTCTGTAGAACCTCAATCAACCCACCCAAGCCCATTTTTGCCTGCACACTGTCAATTAAAAATAATAAAAAAAATAGTCCAATTGGGCAGGGAACCGCTGCACCTGGCAACACTTAACAAGGGCATTAACAAGTATTTGTGTGTGTCAAAAATGGGATTGTCATTTAGATGTGTTTGCTTCTGTAGGCTCATATGTACCTATATGACTAAACCTATGACCTTACGTATGGTTGGTTTGTGTTTTAGAGACCCTACTTACATCAAGACATAGTCATTTTCAGGCTGCTCTCTGGCTTCTAAAGAATAGCTTGGACGTGATTCTGTAGCCTGTCGGAGAGTCCTGGGCATCAACAGCCTTCCTTGATCGTCTCAGAAAGCTCATTTGATCATGTCACGAAGTGTTACAACGCATCTGTATGGTTAAGACCAAACCAAGTTGATGGTCTTTGTGTAAGGCTGGACCCTCTAAGTTATTCCCTAGGGTTTTTATGCACCTGCTTCTGGTTTAATCAATTTAATGGAAATGTTGTTGAGAATAGGACCCTGAAAACTGGGGCTCATATGAAGAAATACCAAGAAACGGGACATTTTGAAGAACAGCCTTTTTCTGTTCCTACCATTTTAATGGGATAATGAAATAAAGGATATACTAACTGTCTTGTATTTATGTGCGTTTAAATAGCATTACACTTCCAAGTGTGTTATATTTCAGTGGAATGTGTTCATACGGTTCCATCCAAAATTATTGAGACAGTAAGGTTTATAATTTTGTATTATTCTCTTATTTAAATAGTTAGGCTGACTGAGAAAACATTTTCATATACAGCAGTGACCTGGCTTAACTGTCTGAGGAACAGATGGTCAGATGGTCTAGCTGCTAGACTACCTTCCTCCCCCTAATTCAAGTCATTATGGGATGGATAAATATGATGTCCTAATTAAGCACTTAGGTTTTTCTTTTTTTACATATATTTTGTACGCAGTAATTAAATCTACGACCCATTGACCCACCATACTATGGGTTTCACAGATGACTTCATGTTCTGTGGATCAATAGACTGGGATATATTTTTTTTTAATCTTGCCAAAAGGCTGCTACAGTTTTATCACTCTCTTTCTCATCTGTCCCTAAATACCTCATAGCAGTACCTGGCAGAACCTTTATTATGGGAATTTTCCTGTTATCTGGCTGTCCTTTTTTTCTTAAGCTAATGACCGGCTTGCACTTGGCGGGTTTCGCCTCTATAGGTCTGCTATTAGTTTTCGGTGGAAGGTAGTGACTGATACATCCATGCCTACCTCCTGGAGAGTGTCACTGAGCTCTGACAGGTTTTTTAGGGAATTTTCTTCAGACATCCTCTGCAGAGGTTTCATGGCCAACTAGGTGGTTCACGGTTATTGAGCTCACAAGTGCTTCTTTGATTTTTAATGGTGATCCAAACTGCTGTTATTGGTCAGCTTGATGTTGGGACTATGTGGCAACGATGCCCTGAAATACGGGGAAATATGTAGGCAAGCCATTTAGCTCAGTTGGTAGCTTGGCCCTGTTTAATTTTGATTGGGGGGGGGGCCAGTGGAAGAAAAATTCATCTTTGGCTCTTCATTGTGTGTGTGTTTATGTGTGTTTTTGATTGTTTGTGGTGGGGATCATGTTATTACACATGCTTGCATGTGTGCATGTTTAAGTACACATGTGCAACTATAGTCTATCCAGCTAAATACATGAGAAAGTCAGGTTTCTTTCATGTGTCAGAGCTTTTTGTATTTTGTCACTAATGTCTTCTTAAATACCAGTTTAGCACACAAGCCTGAACATTTCAGTAAGCATGGCCTCCTCTGAACACAACAACCACTCAGACTGCGGACGAGTGCTGTATTTCAGTTCCCCTTGCAATGAAGTGCTGTTCACAAAGTGGAATATGAATGATGTTCCTGTACTTCAGCTGTTGCTGCGACTTCAGTAGTTGCGATCTTCTCTTGAGTGTTATAATTCCTGGGCCCATATTTTCAAGTACCTCAGTTTAGCTTTCGTGAATCATAATTAATTCCATTACTTATCTAGGGGGGTGATCCTAGATAAGCCCTCCCAATCAGAGACGCTTTATAAACACAGGTCCGGACACAGTATGCAATCAAGACTGAGATCCTGGTTTTGGATGCTGAACATCCCATTGTATTGAAACCGGGTAAGGCTGTGTTGTCCACTTGGTCACTCCACACACCCCTGTGCACACTGGCATGTACAAACACGCACCATGACTTCACTAGTTCTCATCTGTCATGGAGGGGAAATGCTAAACTGAAAGGCTTTATATAAAATATGCAATAATAATAAACAGAAGGGAAAAAATAAACATCACAGGAAGTATAGTGGATGAATAATGCATTAGATTGTCGGCACACACCTGAATGGCCAGGGAAGGATTTAAACAAAGAAATCACCTGGCACGCACGCAAAAACGAGTGCACACACACACACACACACACACACACACACACACACACTCGGACACACTCAGTGTTGGTGGGATGTGTTATTTTCCCTGAGGGCCACGTCGTCTTTCTGTGTTGTGTAGAAGTGTCTTGTATTCACAGGCCTAATAAGTAAAAAACACAGGTCTTCGGGGTTTTCATTGGAACTGTGAAACGTTGGAGTCAGCACAGCCTCTGTCTTTATTAGGTGTGGTGTCAGTGCTCACTGAACACTTAGCTAAGTAGCGGAGGAGATGGTAGTCACAGGAGTCTTACAGTATATTCAGGAATACTCTACATGACTTTGAAGGTTAATGTATCTAACACATAACATACAGCGTATCTCAGTGTGTGTGCAGTGTTTATCTTGTTTATTTTTGTATGTTCTTAATAATGAATTGTTTTCATTGGAATCTCGTCATCTACCCCTCCCCCTTTTAGTCATCAAAGTGGACCATGGAGGCTTGTGTTAGGAGGGTGCTGATGTTATCAAGATTGGGTGCAACTGCTCTGTATTCTGTATTCATCCTACACTGCCTGACCAGGATTTCTTTGATTTGATTGAAAGGCTGTCCTCCTCTTTGATTTAACATCTCTCCACAAGTCCTCCAACAAAACTCCAGATGGAATTAGTTGAAAAACACAGTCCTCCTCAAATATCTGTGCGTTATGGAGGGGTAACTGACTCCATGGCACATTTACAAACTCAAAACCTTGATAGATGAGTACAACCACGCAGACATACAACCACGCTCTCCAAAAGTGTGCACTTTCCAGTCTGCCTGGAACTCCGGTCCCGTAACGAGAAATGGCAGAATTCTCCACAGGAGTGTTTTCCCACTGTAGCTTCACAAGCTAAGCCAGACGTGCAAAGGACACCGACGGCCATATGGGTGTCTACGCCTGTTATCTCTCTCTACCTTACCCCGTTTCTCTGTCTGGCGTTCTACCCCACTCCTTGAATCCCTTTCATCCTTTAACACATCTCTATCTCTCTCTCTCTCTCTTTCTCTCTCCCCCTGTCCCCCTCTCTCTCTACGTAGTGGAGGGCCAGTGGTTGGACTGGGCTCCGTGGAGTAGGTGCAGTGTAACCTGTTCCACAGGGAGCCAGCAGAGGCAGAGGCGGTGTAGTGCATCAGTGCACGGCTGGGCAGAGTGTAAGGGTCCGCACCTGGAGACCAGGGACTGTACCAACCCTTCATGCGGTGGTAAGATACAGATATGCACACGGGTGTACAGAGGGACAGACAGGACGGACGGACATGCAGGACAGACGACGGGTCGGTCATAAACAGTAACAACGGCGTGTGCGTGGGGGGTTTTGTGTGCGTGTGTACGTGTGTACGTGTGTACGTGTGGGTTTTTGTGTGGGTGAAGTTTAGTGTCTGCGTATAGTCAATACTAAAGAGATGCAAAATGGAAGATACCTCCTGATAGACAAGTAGACATATTACTTTTGCAGTGTTGTTTTATGGTCTTATCGTTTTGGGGGTAGAAGCTTGTTCAGGCTCCTGTTAATGAAATGTCTTGAACATGTTTAGGCCCTTCCCCCAACACTGTCTGGTTGGAGGTCCTGGATGGCATGGAGCTTGGCTCCAGTGGCATACTCAACCATTGGCACCACCCTCTGATGCACTTTCTGATCACTGGTGGTGAAGTGTCCATATCAACTAGTGAGGCAGTTGGTCTGTCAAGATGCTGTCAGCTGTAAAAAAAATTTGAGGATCTGACAGTCATTGTCCATACATGACGCTTTCCAATGGGGGAGAAGGTGCTGATGTCTCTGTGTGATTAGACCACATTTGTTAACTGTGATGTGGACACAGAGGTTCTGGAAGCTCCAAATGTTTTTCACTTTTGTACCATAGATGTGGATGAGGGCATATTTTCTCCTCCCTTTCCTGAAGTCCAAGCTCAGCTCCTTAGTGTTGCTGATGTTGAGGGACAGAATGTGGTCCTGGCATCATACCCACATATCTCTGACCTCCTCACCATTAGGCCGGGTCTAGAAATGTCAAGCATGTGGGAAGTCCTCTGAAGGACCAGAGACGTTCATGTTCATCATGTCATTCTGTATCTCCTATTAATGATCATCATATACCGGGCGGTGCAACCTTTCTGTCCAAGTTCCATTCGTAAGCGGTTCTATAAAAGCAGGGCATTTCTGCGGTTTGTGATGGTATATTGTCAACGTACTCCATCACATCCAGGAACTCTGTGATGCGTCATGCCAAAGACAATATCGGCGTCATACCACACCCCCTCGTAAGAGCTGTTCTTTGGCACTATGCATCAGAAGTTCACCATTCCCTATTCAGAACACCAGGTTTATAATGCCGATCATAATAAATGCATGTTTTGCATGGGTTGATGCTTTATTGATAAGGGACAATTTTAAGTGGACATTACCAACTTTAGAAAGCGAAACCTACAGTGCGGCACGCCACTCGCAAGACCCGCGACATTGTGATCAAATGAAGTTCCTCCCCTTATACATGCGGCACAATGTGTTTCTGCAAGCTCCGGGCGTGATGGATATTAAGACGTGCCCCCCCCCCACCCTCCTCTCTGTTCAGGTGGGGGTAACTGGGGCAGTTGGAACCACTGGAGTCTGTGCAGTAAGACATGCGACTCGGGGTGGCAGCGCCGCTTCAGGATGTGCGAAGGGACAGGGATATCGGGATACCCATGCGACGGCTCCGGAGAGGAGGTCCGCTCCTGCAACGAGAAGAAATGTCCCGGTCAGTGTGGTGCCGTGTGCTTGTGTGTGTGTGTGATTGCGTGTGTGTGTGATGGTGTGTGTGATTGTGTGTGTGTGTGATTGAGTGTGTGTATGTGATGGTGTGTGTGTGTGATTGAGTGTGTGTGTGATTGAGTGTGTGTGTGATTGCGTGTGTGTGCGATTGCGTGTGTTTGGGATTGTTTGTGTTCATTGTTGATCGTTTGCTAATGCTTGTTTGTTTTCTTAAAATGTTTCATGGTCTTTTTGTTAGATAAGCTGCGTTGGTTTATAGCTGTTTGTGAGTTTACAGAGTTAGGTTTACTGGGGTATAATTAACCAATAAAATAACAAGATGTTATGTTCTTAACCCCCCCCCCATATACACACACGCATTTCTCTTTATTTCCGTATGTCCATCAACTTTCCTTTTCTTTTACTTTTGTCTCTTCCACAACATCTATATTTCTCTTTTTTTACCCCTATCTTCCCCTGGGTCCCTCCGTCCCTCACTCCCTCCCTCGTTCTTGACAGCCATCTCTGTCGAAATCTAAATATTCACTCTCCCTCTCTTACATTCTCTCTCACTTTCCCTCCCTCTGTTTCTCTCCCTTTTCCTCTCACTGTCTGGCCACCTATCCCTTTTGCTCTTCCCTCTCTCCGTTCTCCTCTTCCTCCCCCCTCTCTCAGCTCTCAGGCAGAGAAGGATTGTTCAAAGCCCTGCTTGGTGTGATCTGTCAGGGTGTCAGCCACTGCAGCAAACAGCGCAGTTTAATAAGCATGCCATTGACTGGGGCTTTATCTCACTCTCTGTGTGTGTGTGTACGTGCGTGCATGGGTGTGTGTGTGTGTGTGTACGTGTGCGTGCGTGGACATGTGTTTGTGTGGTGCTATCGGAGGCTATACATTAGATAAATGTCAGACGTTGCCGCATAGCATTCTTTCCGAGACATTCCTTGGAAATCTCCGGCCTGTTGCAGAACAGAAAGACCGGTCCGAGAGTTTGGAGGGGTACACAGATTTAGATGAGAAAGGGTTAGAGCCAGGGGTGCAACCTGCAATTATTATAAAAAATGTTTACCCCTCAACTATTTTCTCTGTCCAGTCACTTTCTCGGTGTGTCCGTGCGTGCGTTTCTGCATGCGCGTGTGTTCTCTAACTCTCCTCTCTCTCTCTCCCCACTGTCTCCAGCACCTCATGAGATCTGTAGAGACGAATACCTTGTAGCCATGACTTGGAAAAGAGCCTCCGCTGGTGAAACGGTCTACAACAAGTGTCCGACTAACGCCACTGGTAAACCTAACTGTTACACTACAGCCATGCAACGCAATCACACGGTTCACAATGTCGTGAGCAAGTGTGAGATTAACAAACTGGTACTGCTAAATCCCAACAAGACCTGTCTTTCTGAAATTCCTCTGGCAGCGGTCAAGCCAGCAGATTGATGTATGGATGGCGGTGGTGTAGAATCAATGCAGGCTCATATCGTGGTCGAGGGTGTAGATTCATGTTGTTTTCCATCAGAAGCACTTGCAGGTGACATACTCAGACACAGTCACTCGCTCACCTAATGGAGAGAAAAAAAAAACATGTAGAACAGGGTGTGTGTTTGTGAGGTTGTGTGCGTGCAGGGCCAGAATGAATTAACTGGACAGGCGCTGCATCAATTGGACAAGCATTTATCATGCGTTAATTGATGTTATAAGTATATTTATGTGATTTAACTATAAGAAAAACTGAAAAAAAAAAGATTTGTTTTGTTGTGAGGTGAACACGACCAGTCATCTTGTTTTCTTATTACAAAACAAATGATTACAAAAAGGGATTTTATAATGGATGCCCATTCGCTAGTGTGTGAATATCTCAGGCACTGTTTCCATCGCTGAACAAAAGTGAGGGACACAGCCCCCCCCTCCTCCCACCCAAATCAGCCAGATATGTTTTAGATGACTTATAATGTCCTTACGTGTTTTCTTAATGTAAATAGTTACTGTATCCTCACATTAACATGCTTACAACAAGTTGGTCCAGATAAGTATCTCTGAACACTTCAGTGGCGTTAGCCAGAGAGACCGGAGGGAGAGCTTGCACAGCATTCTACTGGGTGATTCGAAATAAACAATTCATCAGTATTCTTATTACGAGAACTTGCAATAACCTGTAATGGTCTGGCAGGTAGGTTACAAGCGTAGCCTTTTGTGGGAATCTCTGCTTGATATGCTAAATGTAGGACCATGGACATCACTATCACCCTCAACCATGGGACTGGCTGCCTGCCTACCACCTCCAGTGCCATAGCAACGGGGAATCCAATGACCAATTAGTCAGTTTGAACAATAACAGTGGAAATCCAACGGAAACCCGAGCGGCTTGAGTAGTACAGCTAGATTTGTGTGGGACTAGTTCTTGGTGGAAATATGAAATAGCATTAATCCAATACGTACATTTTATATAATTGTGTTACTATACAGCCATACATGAACTTTTAGGTGGTCGCATAGACCTGGAACAGACTAGGCCACCAGTGTGAATGTTTTAATGGGAGTCATGGCAGTATCTGGATTGTACAGTTCGTAGGTTAAATCAGTATAACGTTTTGCGTAGTAGCTGTGTTTGGCCTTTAGGGCATCCTGGGCCACGGCTGTGTCGGACGGATTTGCGCGTGCATGCGTATGTGTGTTTGAGTGCATGTGTTGCAAGTGTGTGAAATCTGCTATCCCGCGTTAAGTTGTTTTTCTATGAATAGTTTATACAGTGCTGTTAGTAGATTTCACAGCTCTACACAAAGTATACACACTGTATACTTTGTGTAAGCTTACAGCAGCTGCATATTTATGTGTGTGTCTTCGATAGGTAGGGTGAGAGGGTGTGTGTTTTGTATTTGATGGGGTGTGTGTGTATTTGATATGGTTTGTGTGTATGCATTTAATAGGGGGTGTGATCTAAATTGTTGATTATGTTGAAAACTAGTCTAAATTTGCATATAACTTAGTAATTGAACAACAAGTCAATGTAATATTGTGTTCTCATTCTATAACTTCAAGTTCTCTTGTTCTTTTTTCACGCTGTCCTTTCCTCACTCGTGTCTCTTTCTCTCTATCTATTTTTACCTCCCAAACACTTCCCTGCCCTTCTCTTACTCCCTACCCCTTTTCTGTTTCTTTCCCTCCGTCTCTCTCTTTAGGTTCTGCTAGTCGTCGTTGCTTGCTGGACGCTAATGGAGTTGCTTTCTGGGGTCCTCCGAGCTTCGCCAGATGCGTCTCGATGGAATTCAGATATTTACATTTATCTGTAAGTCCTCCTCCGTGCCCTCTGTCTTTCACATATTTCAATAATGTCTGTCTGTCTTGTTGTATATTTAAATACTGTCTGTCTTTTAATATATTTAAATAATGTCTGTCTTCTTTTATCTTTAAACGCTGTCCGTCATGTATATTTAAATACTGTCTGTCTTGTTATTTATTTAAATACTTTCTGTCTTATCATGCGCTCCATCAGCCCCCTGTGCTTCCAAATTATAGTGGATGCATTTTTAATTGTCCACCTTCTGTCTATAACCAATAGGACCTGGAGGGTGTGGTTTATAGCCAGTGTATCTTGACTAAGGCATGTTCTTAAGTGCAAACCAGCATGGAATGCCAAATACAGTTCATAGCTTTGGTTTAACGCCCATATACCAGAAACAACATAAACTGGTTATCAGCTGTTATTTTCTAATTCATTAGTAACTCATTCCTTTGTTATATTTGCACGTATTTGTTAGCATTATGCGTGTATTTCAGTTTATCTCATGTTCTCATTTTACTCTTCTTTTCAATCTTGTTTTTCTTTCCATGGGCATCTATTATCCTAGCATGTGGCATGAATATAATCAATGATGAAATGAAAATCTAAGGTTAAATAAATGCATTAGTTTGCCACCCCCAGCCTAACTGTTAATCCAACAGTAGATGTGTGATTGTATTGACAGGAGTACTGATCTAGAATCAGCATTGCAATTCATATAATAATGGATATGATTACATGAGCAGTTGGGACTGGATTGTGGATCAGCCCTCGAAGTTTTTTTATGATTACTGGGCTTGATTAATTCCGGTTAACAATGTCATGAGTCAGCCAGTGGCAGTCTTCCATCTTAACATGTCTCTATTTCTGTCTAATTGGTATTTGAATGACTTGAATGATTAATTATTGAATGACCTCCTGCTGACCTGTCTCCCTGACAATAATAGAAGCCAGCAGTGGGAGGAGTCATCTGGCATGCTGTGATTGGTTGATTGGATAGTTAGCTTAGTTCTGCACTCACCACTAAACTCTTGTTGGCATTGTTATGTGGTTAATTTGATTAGATTGTTGTTGTATCTATGCATCGCAGTTTCCTGTGCGTGGTTAAATCTCAGGATGTCATATTTATTTCAGCTTGTCTAGTAAGGATTGGCTGCATGTTACTGAGGAAGTGAATTGTCTTTTCAGACACACTTGAGGTTGACAACAGCTGACAGATAAAGGGTTAATAGATGGAAACCATTTGTGCATTAGATCACGTACAGTATGCTCAGTGTATGTCCTGGAATGTTGATATTTGTCTGTTTTAAATGTGATGTTGTCTATCAATTGTGCAGTATTCCATTTTAGTAAGTAGTGGGTAGGACATGCAGTCTGAAACTGGTGTTTCTACTGTAACCTGTCAATGATGGAGGGTTGCATGCTAACCTTCTGGATTTTCCCTATTGATAGTGGGGAAATCTATCCAGTATGTCTTTGTCTGTAAAAAGAGCTTAAGAGCCCGGTAATAGACCAATGTACTGGTCAGACATGTCAGTTAGTACAGTACAGTACTTACATTTTGCCGAACATAAGCAAAAAAGGAGGAGTAATATTAACTCTTCAATGGTTTTGAGGTCTCTCTCTATTTTTCTCTCTCACACCATACCTCACATCAATGTCTCCCTCTCTCTCACTCTGCCGTATCCCACCTCTCCCCTCTTTCCCCCTCTCTTCCTCTCCCTCCCTCTCTTCCTCTCCCTCTCCTTCTTCCTCTCTCTCTCTCTCTCTCTGACTCTACCCCACCACACCTCTCTGTTTTCGGCCCGTCCCTTGTTCTCTGGCGACCTCCCCCCTTCCCGGCTCTCTCCAGTTGCGAGAGCATCTTGCGAAGGGTCAGAGGACCCTGGCTGGAGAGGGCATGTCTCAGGTCGTGAGGAATCTCCTGGAGCTTTTACAGAGGAAGAGCTTCTACAGCGGTGACCTCCTGTTCTCCACGGAGATTCTCCGAAATGTGACGGACACCTTCAAGAGAGCAACCTACATCCCAGCTCCCGACGACGTGCAGGTAGAGGAGATGACACACACATGCTCTCACACACACACACACACACACACACCGACAGTACATTCATAAATGTTATATAACATATATGTTGTCAAACATCTGCTCTCCTATAAGCTTTCCTCCTCCTCATCTCCTCACAGAAATTCTTCCAGGTAGTCAGCTACATGTTGGACATGGAAAACCTTGAGAAGTGGGAAGATGCTCATCAGGTATGTATATATGTATGTGGGTGTGTGTATATTTGTGTGTATGTGTTTGTATTACTGTGTATGTGTGTATATGTGTGTGTGTGTTTCTGGGTGTATGTTTCTTTCTCTGTCACAGCTGATTGGTTTTGATAGCAGTGTGTATGTCTCGATCAGGATGCTCGTTAAGACACACCTGTTTACCATTCAGGACAGATGATTTTCAGTCCTCCATTGTTGGTAACCAGCGCATAGGAAGTCGTCCCCATGCCCTTGAGTCAGGCGCCGTGTCTATTAGCCATCTGGAGTTGTTAAACAATGATCCACACAAGTGTATAATGCCCCCTAACATAGTACCCTAACACATTGCAATAATAACGTCACACACACACAGCAACAGACTGAGAGACACACACACACACACACACACACACACACAGCAACTTAAAGGTGCAATTAGTATTAACTGTTTTGCTCAAGGACCCGAATGACATCTTCCACTTTGCCTGTTCTAAGATTCGATCTTCCAACCATTGAGTTACCAGTTAGGTGCTCTGACTGGCATTCAGGCTGTCTTCCTGAAGGTTTTATTTGCTATGACTGTGATCCGTTTTATCTACCTCAGTTCCCTGCCGCTCTGGATAATCTATTGTGATATTTTCACAAGTCATGGACTTCCAATTCTAATTCATATCAAACCACTCCAAACAAACCTAATATATTTAGTGTGCTATTTTTGACCAGGGCCCTAAAAGCTCTCGTCAAAAGTTGTGGACTACATACACAGGGAATAGTGTGTGACGTACTGTAGCAGGCATGCTTTAACATATTGCAATAGTATTATGTCCAGCATCTGCTAACAGCTGCACTTAACATTTGTGGCTAATGACTACGAGCTAGCTAATTACTGTTGTAATGGTTTGAGCGGATAAAGGATCTGGATGTCTGTGGGGAGATTTTTCAGTTGTGACACTTCCTTGAGCAGAATGAATTTAGCATGAACCAAAGAGACACTTAGCTTGGTGCATGAAATGAGAGAGACAACAAAAGTCCAAGAGAGTAATGTGTATAAGCAAATGATATTTCATGATATTGTTCTTTCACGGCCTGCATCACATCACCTACTCTGACCCTCCTCCCCTTTTTCTCTCACTATCTCTAACTCCTCCCCCGTCTCCAGGTTTCTCCTGGTGCTGCCCATCTTATGCGCATATTGGAGGACTTCATCCATCTGATAGGAGAAGATCAGAAACCCTTTCAGAGTTTCCTGGTGGTCACCAACAATCTGAGTATGTACTCCCCTCAACACTCAGTTGCAAACTTCTTTAGCTTTTCTAATATGCCAGGACTCCAGTGCTTATCCTTCCCTCAGTATCTTCCCTCAGAAATGGGGTTTCTGGAAAACCTGGGAATTTGGGGAAATGTACCGTAATTTTCAAACTTTATTACTCCTAACTGTCAGTCATTAATTATTCATTATTGTGTCCCAACTTTGATTTGGTGTTTGCATAAACTCATGTACTTTATTTTTCTTTATAGTGATAATCATAAATTGCCCTGCGTACTTATTTGTTTGTCTCGACTCATGTGCTATTACGTTGAAGTGTGTATGTATGCTTTCATTTTATGGATTTGTGGGTGCATCGGCCTAACCATTTGAGTAATTACAATACTTTTAATACATAGCCCCTCTATTTGAGGGAATCAGAAGTGTCGGCACAATTAACTTGACAGATGTTACTGGTTAGTCTGGCGTGTGGCGTCACATCTTTTGGCAGGCATAAGAGAACTGACAATATGTAGTCTTTTTTTGTCTTGATTCTAGGCTTTGCGTTTGCCTTTCAAGTCTTTTATTGGTGCCTGTCAACATGAGGACTAAAGTGGTCTGAGTGAACGTCAAGGAAGCCATTATGAGGCTGAATGTTCTGAAGAAAGAATATCTGAAACATGACCGTCACTTTAGGCTTTGTCCAGTAGATCAGTTACGCACTCCAGGAAGTAGGTGTTGATGTGTCAGCCACTAGCATCTACACAACACACAGCCAAACTACAGAGGCTGCACTGCGAGTTCAAACCACTAGTAATTAGCTTCAAAAACAGAATGGCCAGGATATGCAAACAATAACCTGACATAATTGCTTAATTTGTATACACACTATATATTTTTTTGTATATATATGTATCCCTATACTTTTGGTTTTCTGTTATAAGAGAATGTTCAATAAAGAGTAATAAACATGTATTTTGTCTCCTTGGTAATAAGGATTTGTCTTCCTCCATAGTGATTACAATTCAACGGGAACCTGTGACAGCAGTGTCAAGTGACATCAACTTCCCCATGAAGGGCCGGAGGGGGATGAAGGACTGGGCTCGCAATGCCGAAGATAAACTCTACATCCCCAAGGAGGTGTTCACCCTGGCCTCTGAGGGTAAGACATAACAGTCTTCGTCACACGAGTCATCATCTCAAACACCGTCATCAATATCACGATGGAGGCTGTCCTCCTCATCATCATCATCTTCGTCATCATTTTCTTCACCACTGCCACCTGCCATCATCAAAACGTCTTCCAACACTATGGACAGACTTCCCCAGTACTCACTGCTCTGATGTCCACATGCCCTCATGCTGTGAGTATTACACTATTTAGTCCGCAGTCAGATATAGATGATAGGGACAGAGATGTGTGTAGGGACAGAGTTGGATAGACACAGAATTGGAGATGACTACTCTGTCTTTGTTTTCCCATCCTGTCATTTGTCCCCTCAGTATAATAGCACAGAAAATGACTACATGCTCACATCCTGTGTTCCCCCTGCTAACCCCAGAAATGTTAGACTGGGTTTAGCGGTGTCTGGAGCCTGTCTGGCTCTGATGACACAACTCTATCTCTCTCTGTGTCTGCCTATCCCTCTCTGCTTTATCTTGCTTTCTTTTTCTACCTGCTTAACCTCTCTCTCTCTCTCTCCCCCTCCCCCTCCCCCTCCCCCAACTAGTTAGTAGTCCAAGTGGCTCCATTCAGTGGCAGTGCAGAGTGCTCATTGTTACCAGTTGTCTGATGGTTATCAAAGTGTTTGGTTCGTTTAACCTGTTATCAAAGCCTTTTTCCCGGTCCCGAAGTTTGACTGATAGGCTCAATGGAAAGGACACTTGCTTTCACGCTTGCGCGCGCACACACACAGTTCCAGGGCTGTGATAGGGTTGTGACTCATCCCAGTGACGTTGACCTGACTGGTCCACTGATCCTGTGGTGTAGAGTAGAACCCCTCATATAGTAGATTAGACATACAGTATATATATATATATATATATATATATATATATATATATACACAAACACACAGATGAACTTGAAATTGACTACCTCACACACAAATCCACACAGAGCTGTGCACAAGCTCAAACTCAGTGAATATACACACACCTATTAACATTCCTCCTCTTAACATCTAGATAACCCCCCGTCATCTGATACAGACGTCTAGCTTCGATCACTTTTAGTGTTTTATTCTATTTCAGTTGGCAGTCAACGTTTTCTCAACACTTATTTAAAAGCTTTAACAAGAAAGGGGTGACCAAATTGGATTAGGGAAAAAAAAGCACTGATTAAAGTTTGTCCGACTGAATGGTCTCCGGGTCTCAATCAGGTTGCCTGTAATGAGTTTGTGGTCTGGTCAAGTGTAGAATTGTCAACCATCACTCCCACCCTCATGCTTTTACCCAGAATGCAGCAATCTCATCTGCATATCACGCACCCTGTGTTCAATTATTATCCAACACAGTGACTGCTCCCCATCTCTCTCTCTCTCTCTCTCTCTCTCTCTCTCTCTCTCTCTCTCTCTCTCTCTCTCTCTCTCTCTCTGTGTCATCTCCTTGTCAGAGTTTTGATGACTCACCAAATGGGCCTTATTAGAGCATATTCTCTAATTCTTTATTCTCTTCCCTTCTGATCAATCTGTCTCTCCGTTTCTCTCTCTCCCTCTCTCTTTATCTCTCTCCTGTCTCTACTCAAGGGACATGTAGGGAGGAAGATGATTTGATAGTCCTCCCTCAGACTAAACTCCCTCTCTCTCTCCTTCAGTTCTCTATTCCTACCTCACTCAGACATGGTGACATTAATAAAGGGACGTCAGCTCTCTTTGACATAGATCTGCTCTCGATGGCAAACTGCTGCAGGGATAGAGAGGAGAGAGTGTGTGAGGAGATGGAAAACCTTTGGTTTGTTGAAAGGAAGGTAGGGGTCAAAGGGGACAGAGATAGGAGGGGCGGTGTTCTGTAGAAGAAGCAAAATGGCAGTTAAAAGGGGGGGGTGGGGGGGGAGAGAGTCTAGACAGTTCTTAGTTCAGTACAGATTATTTTACTTTTTTCGTTTCACTTTTCACCTATAAATGTCATTTTCTATCTCTTGGCTCCCAACTTGGCTCTGCTTATTGGTGAACCTTTAACATTGTGCCTGAACAGGTTGTTTGTTTTGGAGTGTAGCATTGGGCCTACAAGGGGAAAGCAGTGCATTACCTCAAATAACTGTATATGTGTTACATATATAAAGTATTGAAATAACTGTATATGTTACATAACTAAAGTATTGAAATAACTGTACAAGTGCTACATATCTAAAGTATTTTTTGTTTTGTTCTTCAGAAACGGAAACGGAGACCTCGTATTTTGTCATCGGAGCCATCCTCTATCGGACTTTAGGAGTCATTCTACCTGCTCCCAAGTACGGGTCTTTTCTATTCCATTAAACATTTAATATGGGCTGCATTTAATACTTCATATCTGTCTGTCATCCATCAATCTTCATCTCTGAAGCCGGTAAATCCTTGCAGATTACAGATTATCACAGATTATCTCACTACTGTTTGCACCTTCCTGGAATTCCCCACCTTTTCCTTGTAATCGCCTTGCTAATCCCAGTATGTGAGAACTCACGGAGAAGTGGGAAGAGATTGTCGATCAAGAGGACTTATCTATCCCGGTCAGACTGATCCTACGTAATGCTGTGGTGACATGCTGGTGCTTTGGTGTCAGGCCTTTCCATTGCATGGCTTGGTTATTAGGATTAGATATGGAATTATACACTTCAACCACCAAAGATGTGACAGGAATCCTGGGAAATGACAAGAATAACTATCCACCTTTCATTTCTACTGGCCTCTTTTAGTTGATTTTCACCCTAGGTGTATGGGTCTTCTCTTCCCGTGTATACTTCTTCACACAAAAAACAAAAGTTGTTTTTACTGTATGACCCATGCTGATGTTACAATATGACTCAGTTCAGTGTTGCAGAATTGACCCAGTTCAGTTTTGCAGAATTGACCCAGGTCAGTGTTATAGTATGACCCAGGCTAGTGTTACAGGATGACCCAGGTCAGTGTTATAGTATGACCCAGGCTAGTGTTACAGGATGACCCAGGTCAGTGTTATAGTATGACCCAGGCTAGTGTCACAGGATGACCCAGGCTAGTGTCACAGGATGACCCAGGCTAGTGTCACAGGATGACCCAGGCTAGTGTCACAGGATGACCCAGGCTAGTGTCACAGGATGACCCAGGCTAGTGTCACAGGATGACCCAGGCTACTGTCACAGGATGACCCAGGCTACTGTCACAGGATGACCCAGGCTAGTGTCACAGGATGACCCAGGCTAGTGTCACAGGATGACCCAGGCTAGTGTCACAGGATGACCCAGGTTAGTGTCACAGGATGACCCAGGTTAGTGTCACAGGATGACTCAGGCTAGTGTCACAGGATGCCCCAGGCTAGTGTTACGAGATGTCCCAGGCCAGGGTTTCAATCTGTCTGTGTATGGCACCATATTCCCTGTAGAGTGCAGTATGTTAACCCTGAGTTATTGAGTTGTTGTGTAGAGACCTGTGGAGTGGATTGGGTCGAGTCATCTGTAATCGTGCCCCAGCAATATTTACATGCATTACAATGATCCTGCCATCCACACCATAGTAATTTGGTCCATAGCAAAGTTATTTTTTTTATAATGAGTAATGAATCCTTGCAGGCTGACTGTCATAATTTGTCTTGCCCTGTTGGTAATAGTTTTACACGTTTTAAAGTCAAAGCTCTTCTTTTAGGTGTGTACAATTATACTCCTACTATTATTAAAAGGAGTTTCAAAAACATGATCCTAAAATAATAGGGTTTCACAAATGAACTGCCAAAATCCTAATAGTGTCTGAATGTGAACAGTTTATCTGTAATTGTCTTTTACTGACTGAGCAACACTCCCCTTGCAGTAGATTGTTCCCAGTCTATAGTCAACACTATTTGTGACATGGCAAGAAGGATACAGTTTATACTATTGGTGTTTAGCATGTGTCTAGAATGATACAGTCTATACTGTTGGTGTTTATCATGTGTCTAGAATGATACAGTCTATACTAATTGTAGTTATAGTGTGTCTAGAATTATATATGTTTTTTTTTACTAATGGTAGTTATGTGTGTAGAATGATAGGGTCTAAACTAATGGTAGTTATGTGTGTAGAATGATAGGGTCTATACTAATGGTAGTTATGTGTGTAGAATGATAGTGTCTATACAATTGGTAGGTATGTGTGTAGAATGATAGGGTCTATACAATTGGTAGTAATGTGTGTAGAATGATCGGGTCTGTGCTAATGGTAGTTATGTGTATAATGATCAGGTCTATACTAATGGTAGTTATGTGTGTAGAATGATAGGGTCTATACTAATGGTAGTTATGTGTGTAGAATGATCGGGTCTATACTATTGGTAGTTATGTGTGTAGAATGATAGGGTCTATACAAATGGTAGTTATGTGTGTAGAATTATAGGGTCTATACTAATGGTAGTTATGTGTGTAGAATGATAGGATCTATACTAATGGTAGTTATGTGTGTAGAATGATCGGGTCTATACTATTGGTAGTTATGTGTGTAGAACGATAGGGTTTATACTATTGGTAGTTGTGTCTAGAATGATACAGCCTATACTAATGGTTGTTGTTATACAGCAGGCCTGTTGAACAGTTCATTCATTATTTACTGATTTAAACTATAAAAGGAAAAGCATTGTGACAAGGGATACAGATGGAGGTGCAGGTAGAACAGACAGTGACAGGGAGAACACAGTTTTGATTGGGTTATAGTCTTTGCTCTTTCCGAATAACCCATGCTAGCATCTTGACCCTGACTATGGCCCTGTTATGTGGTGTCAGCTCACCAGTTGAAGACCATGTTTTGTTTAGGTCCTGCTTATGTATTGCTTTGGGTTTCTGTGTCTCATTAGTTTGAAGAGAGCACTAACTCTCGAGGGTGTCTCTATTTCGATTTGTAACCAGGCGAATCTCTCTTCCTTTTCCTCTTCATTTCTCTCTCATTCATTCTCTCTTGCTCGCTCTGACTTTCATTCCCATTCTTACTCCTTCCAGAGCACCTGCTGTGATCAACTCCAAGCTTCTGACGGTGACGGTCCGACCAGAACCCAAACCCACAGAACCCATGGTGGTTGTGGAGCTGTCCCCACTGCTCAACGTGAGTAGAACATGACAGCCTGGTTATAATGCTACATAGACTGCTTGGGCTGTTTTTTTTTTTTTAAACCGTCACAGAATCCAAAGTCAATGTTAGGAGCCAGTGAGAGCAGTCTTTATCCTGGCATGTCACAGACAGATAACGATGTCTGAGTATGGCAACTATTCCTCACTACCCAGGTAAACCCTCGAGGGGCTTTTCACTGACAACAGAGAAGGAGAGCTGGTTTGGAGACTGCGACTGTTCCCAAATGGCGTCCTATTCCCTTTATAGCTCACAACTTCTGTGAAAGTAAATGCGGAGTGGGGTGCCAAATGGTGTTGGATATTTAATAGATCATATATGTTGTTTTTACTCTCACAGATATACTTCACATGCACGCAGACATGCACACGCACGCACACTCACGCACATACACGCACAGAAATACCGTACCCCCAACTGTCTTATGTTCTTTTGCTGTGTTCCGTTGTGATGTAGAGAAGAGAGAGGAAAGATTAGTATTAATGTTGGGGTAGATTATGAAATGTAAATAGGACCTTGTTCAAAGTCTCCCAGTGCTCTGAGCATGGTGACACATAGGCACCCACATATATATCCTCAACCACAGATGCATGTTACACATGCAGTCATGTAAACCTGACACCCACACCCACTCGCAGTGCCGTCTGGAAATATAGTCCGCTTTTGTAAAAAGCAGCTTATGTTTTTAATGGTCACCCATGTCTTGGTTTACTGTGGTATGTGAGATGACAAACATGACAAATTCCCTTAGTCAACTATCAAAGTCAGAGGATAGACACACGCACTTAAAGTCAAGCCAGAAGTGTCATACTTCATGAATTAGGCACTAGCTGTAAAGATAACTTAAAGTCTGAAAATACCAATATCCACTGTTAGGTCTATAAGAAGTTTAAATGAACTGACGTGTTGATAAACCTGTCTGGAAGAGGATTAGCATGTATTTTGCACCCGCACACACTGAGGAGGATGGTTTGAGAGGCAGGCAATTCTTCGTGGATCACAGACGCAGTTGTTATAGTTGGTTGAACTTTGTCATCAGTTTTTCCCTAAAACTATGATCAGATTGAATCTCCATGCCATCAGCGTGTTTGGACTTGCCAGAGGAAACCCTGTACTTTTATTAAGACATGATGTTCAGTGCATGGAGTTTCTAAATGTTACTAGTATGTTTTAACCAGTGTCTGTGGTCAGATGGATCCAAATGTTATTATTATTTTTTTGCCTCAAACGTGTGGTTGCATAGCTCTGTGCTGGCGTTTGTTTTACAAGGAGCACATGTTCTCCTAAACAGAAAGATTCAGGTTCTTGCAAATACATTTAGGAGCACAATTCAGTTGTTGTGGTAGAGTTTTAATTGTCTCTAGTGCTGGCAATTAACCACAAATATGGACAATCTCAAAGAGTTGAAAACATACGATACAAGAATGTGTATTTCAGGAACCTCCAACCTTTTTTAGATGTGAAAGACTTACTTTTATTTTAGCTTCCAATTAGGCACATTCTTCTCTCCTCTGCAACTTTCCTTAGGTCCTTATACAAGAAAATAACAAAACTAAGTTTTCTGTCAATATACCTGGATATATAAACTACTTTAATGGAGGCTCTATAAATTCTGTTTTGCATTTTCTCATATTCAGTTTTCTCAGTTATAATTTTCCTGGCTTAGTATTATTTTTTAGGACTCCAATGCAATAACAATCAAAAAAGAAAATGAAATGGCAGTCTAATGCAATGATGCAATCAAATTGGAATGAATATAATGCAGGTATAGTGTATTAATGTGTATTTGTTTAGTGAAATTGTCCTTCAATAGTGAATCTGCCCCTTTCATTGGCTTTTGGCAAAATTGGAATGGGTGGTCTTTGAAAAATGTAGCTTACAGCTGCTGCTTACAGTGTTCGAGATCCCCACAAGAAATGCCTCACTCACTACAGAATCAAGCTCTCGCAAAGGTAATCGCAGTCTCTTGACCTTAACCCTGAGTCCACATGGAGGAGCGCAGGACTGACGGATCTGTAGAGAGGCATGGATGAACCTCAGGTCCCTTCATATGTGTTCATCCCATCTCATCGACCATTTGTCTGAGAAGACTGTTATCTTGGCAAGGGGAGGTTACACAAAGTACTAAATGCACATGGGGCCAATAACTGATACGTGGGTAAGATCGAGCTGATAAACACTGATAATCTTTTAACCAATGGGGCCTGTAACTCTGGAGGGCAATGTACACTTTCCATGGTTCACAGGGTCATCTGCTCTCTTTGGGACTCCCTGTTAATCAAGTGTTGTGCAGCTGTTCGGGGGGATGACCTTGGCGAAATGCACAGCAGTTTGTGTGTCACAACCTGCAGCATCGGGGCTTCGGGGGCGCTTGGGCCAGAAGCTGATCGTAATGCCATTGCGACAGATGTTAAGGGAGGTGGGAGACTGAGAGATGTGTTGGGGTCCCTGTACTGGACCTTGTCCTTACTGTGAAGACATCTGGGCCAAACCACCCGGACACCTCCCCAGTGGCCATGCACTGCTAGATCATCTCTCATCAGCCGTTTTAGTGGTTCTGTTTTCCAGTCGTCATCCCGCATCAGCCCCTTTAGTGATAGTTTTTTTTTATGCTTCCAGTACCTCTATTCACTATAATTTTTGTTTATATCCGTAGGGTTTTAGAGGATCAATTCACCATGGTTTTAGTGGTTCATTTCAGCATGAATTTGTTAAACAGTTTGAACACTGTTTATTTATTTTTTTTCCTCCAGGAGTTTTCTTTCTTGACCTCTCCGGGCAGCTAACATTAGTCACTCTTCACTTTTACACCGCAGTGTGTGGGTTTTGAGGTTGCTTTGAGTTGCATATGTGTACCCTCCATGCTGGTAATGAATAGAAAGGTGTAGGCGTATGAATGCACAATGTTATAATGACTATATCATCCACAGATGTTGGGATTTGGATTGCTCCTTTCAGTGTTTTGGAAGGTTACCCACCCGTAGAGCAAAAGCCATCAATATGTGATGTGTCATTGGAAAAAATTGAGGCAGGCAGTATAAGAGTACCCTGTTGTCAGACATAATGTTGCTAGCGTTAGCATCCAGCTAACGTGTCGGACTTGTGATGGATGACTGAATGATAGCAGACGCCGCTACGCCACATAGCATCAGAGGCTAATGCGCTCTGAGGGACTTGGAATGTAGAAGACACCCGTTGTGTGAGTAAGCTGAAACAGAGAGTTGTCATCAATCAAACGCTGCGTCCACACTTCCTCTGGCCATGTCGCCTGGATACGCATGTAATTAATCACTTTATTTTCTGTCATTTGGGAGAATCACATTTCCTGAAGAACTTGTAATGTTTCCTCACAGTTTCAATTTGAAGAACACTTCAAGAATCCTCCGGGAACCCTTTCTTATCAGAGTAGTTTAAATTAGCCTCCTCTTTTGTCCTTTCCAGTCACAGGAAGAAGGGATTCTGAACAAAAGAAGAGCATTTTAGGGCAATAGTTTGCAAATATTTCTTAGTGCCCCCAAAACAGTATATGTAGCACGTTTTGGTGCTGAATCATTTCCCTCACCAGTGTGTAATAGGTCCCTCTGCCACCAGGGGGAGACTACCCTTCATTTACAGATGGCTCTTAATGGGAAGGTAAATTATGCATGGTCATGATACAGTCTAACCATGGACAGATTTACATAAAGAAGCACCCTTTCTCCAGCTCCCCCCCGAGGGAGGACTTCTGATCTATGGGAAGCTGGAGGATCTTCTCTGGATGACTTCTGTGGAATTTCTGTCTTCAGATTCTGAGATCCTACAAGTGTAGTCTTTCCTGTATGAACTAGCTCTACAGTCTCGGCCAAGAGGCTCCTTTGCTACGTTAGACTAAATGTCTATTCTCACAGTGTCACTGACTATCTGCAGCTGGGCTTCAAGTATAGTTTGTATTAAGGCATTGATCCGTTTAATGGTCTTTGCAACGCTTGGCTAGAATGGAGACTTTCAGGTCATAGACTGGACTGGACACTCCTGAAATGCAATCAATTATTGGTTAATTCATCCACAGTACAATAGAAAACTGATAGAGTGCAAGTAATGAGTCCAGATGATTCAATTAGAACAAATCGATCAATTCACTGATCAGAGGTGAAGCAACTGAGGAAGAGTCAATTATAGCCAATTGATTCACTGATCGTGTGGAGAGTCATCTTCAGCAATGCTTTCCAGTGCACCACTGAGCTTTGATTAGCCAAACAGCCAGTTTTGCTCTGTAGGATTGGCTTCAGCTCCAGTGAATCTATGGATTAACAGTCAGTCAATGATCAGTAAGCTGCATGTCTAGATGTTGATTAGTAATTTTTGTGTGTTTAGATTGGGATAGCAGGGAAATGGTGCTGAAAGCATTTGGATTTTAGTACTTTAAACAACTTCAAATAGTGGTAGTGTCAAGGTTGTCTATATACACCGATCTGCCATAACATTATGACCAATGGCCGGTTTAGGGAATAACGCTGATAATCTCGTTATCATGGCGCCTTTCAGTGGGTGGGATATATTAGGCAGCAAGTGAACATTCTGTCCTGAAAGTTGATGTGTTAGAAGCAGGATTTATGGGCAATAAAGGTGGTCCCATCCAACAGATGAGCTACTATAGCTCAAATTGCTGAAAAGGTTAATGCTGGTGTCAGAACACACAGTGCATCACTGTTTGTTGCTTATGGGGCAGCGTAGCTACAGACCAGTCCGGGTGTCCATGCTGACCCCTGTCCACTGCCGAAAACACCTACAATGGGCACATGATCATCAGAACTAGACCACGGAGCAATGGAAGAAGGTGGCCTGGTCTGATGAATCACATTTTCTTTTACATCACATGGAAGGCCGGGTGCGTTTGCGTCGCTTTCACGGGGAACGCATGGCACCAGGATGCACTATGGGAAGAAGGCAAGCCGGCGGAGGCAGTGTGATGCATTGGGCGATGTTCTGTTGGGAAACCTTGGGTCCTGCCATTTATGTGGATGTTACTTTAACACATATCACCTACCTGAGCATTGTTGCAGACCATGTGCACCCTTTCATGGCAACGGTATTCCCTGATGGCTTTGGCCTCTTTCAGCAGGATAATGTGCCCTGCCACAAAGCAAAAAATGGTTCAGGAATGGTTTGAGGAACACAACAACGAGTTCAAGGTGTTGACTTGGCCTCCAAATTCCCCAGATCTCAAACCAATCAAGCATTTGTGGGATGTGCTGGACAAACAGGTCCGATCCATGGTGGACCGACCTCGCAACTTACAGGACTTAAAGGATCTGCTACTAACGTGTTGGTGTCTGATACCACACCTTCAGAGGTCTAGCGGAGTCTATGCCTCGACGGGTCAGGTCTGTTTTGGCGGCAAAAGGGGGACCTACACGTTTTTTAGGCAGGTGGTCATAATGTTATGGCTGATCGGTGGATATACACACTGTGTCCCTCTGTTTACCCTACAGCGGGGTTACCAAAGTCATAGAATGTGGAAATAAAAATAAAGTGGCACTGTGCCTTGGGGTCTCAGGAAATTGGTCCGGCATCATCCTGGGGCGGTGGGGTGGATTCCGGTCTCATCACATTCTGCTCTGACGACTTTGTGGTGGGGCATCGACTGCAAGCTCAAATGTGGTTGTTCCTAGTGAATAGATTCTCTTCCAAGCACATAGGAGCAAACCAGTAGTTTCTTCTTGGGTGCGCGACCCATTCTTTTTTTGTATGTATGAAGTGACTTAATCGTTTCTATTACACTTTGCCAAATGGGGTATTAATAATGTACCATGGTAACATGCACTCATGTTTGGACTTTGGACAGACTTCTCTGATTTTGCAAGGAGTAGCCTAGAGATTTTTAATTACATTTGGAGTTGAGATAAATCAATGTACAGATGGGTCATTGCGACCAGGGTTATAATCCTGGTAGCAGCATTCTGAGAATGTCCATATGGGTCCTTAGGGCATTACATGTGCCAGGGTCCATTAGAGTATGCTGAACATTGGCTCACCATATACTGGGTGTGGTTAAATTGATGTTGAACAGGGCAGTCTTGCCTTGTCACGCTCTAGCCTGCAAGCTTAATCCGTAAATGTTAGCTGGTGAATGTCTTTTCCTCCAGGCGCATAGTATCTGGTAAATACCTGGTTGCAGTGGTTAAATTGGGATTTGGGGGATGGGCGAGGCCTATATTTTGGGAGCTGAGGGAACTCATTTGTAGGGGGAGAGATTTGTCATGGGCGAAATTATAGGCTAACTATGTAATTATGAATAAAAAGTTAATTAACTACATGTTCAGTCAGTTTCAAAATGTTATATTTAAAACAATAATCCACCCATATATACTGTATGTTGTTTATGTAGCTAGCGTTACAGCTAGATAATAACAAAGTGAAATATTGTTATATTAGCTAGTTAGCTACTCTATTTTACCTTTGGAAATAGTCTGTCAACTTTCTCCTTTCACTGCTTCCAGATTTTTTTCTAAACTTGACTGCGGGGTTAAAAATGTCACACTCATCAAACCACCCACATTCAATGAACACTCAGTCTTGTTCAAAGTCCCAAGATGGCTTAGACTCTGGCCATTGACCACCTACTGGCCCATTTCACAGAAAGTTAGCTAACGTTAGCTAGCCAACTGCTCTGACTAGAGCGCTCTTATTTCAGGACCATGGCCGCCATAGATTGGAGCACACACATGTAAAATCAGCACAAAATAGTGCCTGTTGTATCTTACATTTTAACCGCTGTTCGTTAGAAATACCAGAGCCTAGCTCCATCTAGTTCTCCTTCTTACCCTAAATTGTGCTCCAATTTAACCCCGGCCTGGTTGGGCAAGCAATGTTATAAGGATTGAAACAGATTGGTGAGATGTGCATAGGAGGACATTGTTGCTTTTTTTTGGACTCTGTCAAACTGTCTGGGTGTTGTGATTAAGCAATGCCCTAATCATTATTGGACATTTAAATACATCTGAAAATGATCATGACCATTTGTAAAAATACATCTATTTATAAAATCATCACAAGCTTATTTCCTCACCGTTATTTCCTCACAGTTATTTCCTCACAGTTATTTCCTCACTACCACTTCTACCATTTTGCACACACCGTCACTCATTCTCCTGAGGCAGTGTTCCCGCTCTCCACTTCCAGTAACTTCTATTCTGTTTTCTTGTCCTTTTTTCCCCAGGGCACGTCAGATCCGCACTGTGTTGTCTGGGATTATGGGAACCCGTAAGTCACATTTATTAGAAACGCACAGACTCACTCTCGAGTACATATTCAATCTGCATGCTCCCTGCTCTTGGTTAACTGTGCTGTTTGATAATTGTGTGTTTGTAGGCGTGTGTGTTTATGTGCTTGTGCGTGTGTATTATTCTAATAAATCTGTTTTCTTCAGTTCATTAATACTGTAAAAACAGTCTAATGAAGATGCCAGCCACTGTTAATTGAGTAATTCACAGCATTGTCTCAATGCTTAAATGCTCCAAGGCCATTATTTGCATTCTTTATCTCTTTTAACAATAGATGAATTTATTTAAAAATATGCTTGAATTTAACTGTGATACTGCTCTTGGGATACAGATTGTTAATGTCATTTTTCTAGGATTTGTAATGTAAAGTTAAATTAGAACCCCTTCCACCAATTGCCTTAGGCGAGCTGTGGAAATACTTTTCTTCTGAAGAATAAGGCACAGAATCAATCAATCAATCAATAATTAAATGAATCAACATCCAGCTTATATAAATAATTCAGGAATCTGGCAATGAAGCACTGTGTTTAATGTCCAGATTCAGTTGAACTTCTGAATACTTCTTTAATAATGTATCTGCAACCATAAACAAAAGTTAGAAAAACAGAATAATATTCTAACTAGCTTACCAGAAAACCTTCCATTCAAACAGCACATCTAGACACACTTGGATCTGATATCAGATTGTTTTCTCATTGGCCAGTGGTGTCATTGGCCGGAGCTGTGGTGAATTAGGCAATGGTCAGCTGATCTGTGCTCTCATTGGTCAGTGGTCACACGAGTGGTACATTCCATTCCTTAACATTGTCTACTTCAAAACATAAATGTTAATACAGAGCACAGTACTGCCTCTTGGACTGGTATCAAATCATTAAATAAATAACAGAGAATATGAGATTCACATTCAGCAAAGTGGCGGCTTCCATCTTGGAAAGAATCCGCTCTCCAAAGACAATCAACCAGCATCCAGATTAGCATTGCAATCCTATTCACGTCCTCATGGTTTAAATTCAGTAGGACCTAGCCAGTGTCATTGCCAAGTCAGGAGACAGAGATGCTATCAGACAGCAATACAACCAACCCCCCAGGAATATAGCCATGTCTGTTGGAGAAAGATTAGGACACACACATACAGCACATACGTGCACATCTATATGCACAAACACAAGCAAGTGTGGATGTACTACAGGTCGTTACTCAAAGAAAATAATGTGTGTGTGTGTGTGTGTGTGTGTGTGTGTGTGTGTGTGTGTGTGAATGAGTCCCAGTGTGTTTGTGTGTGTGTGTGTGTGTGTGTGAATTTGTCCCAGCGTGTGTGTGTCTATACAACCCAGACAGACAAGGAGACAGATGGGTACCTGAGGAAGGATCACACAGAGATATGAGAACACGCTGAAATACAGAAAGCTCAGTTTGTTTACAGAAGTCTTTCACCTCCTCTGACCCCTCTGTCACTCTGACGAACCTCCAGGCCTTGAGGTGGAGTGAAATCGACAACATAGACAGCTTGAGAGGAGTCAAGGGGAAACGGACAGCAACAGCGAGGGGAGAATATTACTTCAAGTGTTTATAAAGGGGCTGTAATAAAATGTATAAATGTTTTTTTAGTCATATATAAATCCATTAAGTGAAGTGGCCTCCCAAATTGTGAGGAACAGAATATGTCGGGTTTCATGTGTCTCTATCCAGATTTAAAACCCTTAGGCCATATCAACATTTATAAAATTGCTCCTGTTGGAGAATGAAACACAAAACCTTTAATAAGGTATTTGTTAGGACCATTTTCCTTTGCATTTAATTTTCCTATAACCCACATGAATTTGCACAACTAACATTGTTTTGGTGCAATCACAACAGCATCACGGCCCACTTGACTTAATTCAAGTTAGAGCTTCTGTGTGGCACTCATCAGGATATAATATCAAATCAGTGGAAGATGGAATTAAAATTAAATAACGATATGATAAAATTAGATGTTGATGCTACATTACCAAACACGTAGGCCTGCAATTTGCACCGACTTGGTGCGTCGAAAACGCACAGTTTTATATTCTCTATTATGTCATCAGAAGAGGTGACAAGCAATGCGTTAGTTTACCAAGGCAGCCGACATGGTTGCTGTATCTCTCCTCTTCTAAACTGTGTATATGTCCCGTCAGACCCCGAAACAGACACTTAGTTGGGGATTAACGACTGACTGCATCAGGACACAAATCTCTTGAGCCGAACGTCACCCTCTCTCCCTTTTCATGTTTGGAATTCTGAAAGTGTGTGTATCCATGCTGTATTTAAGTGTGTGTGTGTGTGTGTGTGTGTGTGTTTGTTGTCAATGTCATTGAGAGTGATTTATGTCTTGAGTATTGATATGAGAAAAAAGTTTGATTCAGTTACCTATCAGAAAATAATTCTTTATGATGTATCATGATGGCTGTACATGTACCAAAAGTCCTGTATTTTTTATAGTTTGGTATCCATCTTTTAAAATACAATATAATATTTCTCTCTGTCTCTTATGTTCTCTTTTTCTCACTCTCTCTCTCTCTCTCTCACTATTCATCGATCTACAGTATCATCTATCTGATCTGTATCTATCTGTGATCCGTGTCTATCTGTATCTATCTGTGATCTGTGATCCGTCAACATATATATATATATATATATATATTATATATATGTATATATATATATGTATATATATATAGATAGATAGAGATATATAGATATATATAGATATATCGAAGAAGACTCGAGGTGGTAGATTATTTTGTTGTGTCAACTTGCAGATATTGTTGGTTGGAGACGCCACCTTTACGAGGTAGCGTGCTTCCCATTTTCAATCGAGCCCGTCCGGATGTTTGCGTATGTGAGGACGATTCTGCCTGAACTGGGTCAAGTTTCTGTCAGTGTGCACGCGTGTCCATCGATTTTCCGTCCACTGATGCGTACACTCCTGCGTGGTACGTCTCAGACACGCCGGTGTAAATTCACTTACCTCCGCCCTCCCTCCTCCTCAACAGAAAACGTGTTGACCTGGGGATTGACATGGGACTCCGTATTCTATAACCAGACTGAACGTCTATGGTCTGCAGCTGTCCCCCGTGCCTCTGTCTCTGGTCTGGCTAATGCCACCGCAGCCTTTCCCTGCTCGGGGACATGATGATAGATTTTCTGCTCCCCTCACCAGAGTGGTCCCTGACCTTGCCCCGAGCATCTGTCCCTCCCTCCCTGACACACAGCACCGGCGCCCTGCCTTTGCAACGCATGCTAACGCGCATGTCCACGCGCTGACACATACTGTCACCATGGATACACACACATGCATAAACTTAACTAACCAACCACCTCCTGGTGTGCATCTTGTTAGGAGGTCGAGGATTAAGATAAAGATAACTCGATCTAATCCCTTTTTTGTTCACCATATAGCATTGCCGATCTAATCTAGTATATTCTGTATTATATACCTGGTGCTTCGAATCCTGAATGCTGATTGGCTGATGGCAGTGGTATATTAGACTGTATACCACACGTATGACATTACATCACTTTTTACTACTAAAAATGTACCGCCTTATAAGAGCAATAAAGCATCTCAAGGGTTTGTAGTGTATTGACAATATACCACTTCTAAGCACTGTGTTTGGCTACAGTCTGTTCAATAGTATTGTTGTATTATAATATGATGTACACCACTGAGCATTTATATATTCTTAAAAAAAGTAATTACACTGAGGGTGTGACATCCTAGTATCTATTGTTGGTAATAATCTGTTTAACAGTTCCTCTGTAATTCTATATGGACTGTGGCCTCTCACAAAACATACACGCACATTTATCCAACACATGGAAAAGAATTAGGCCATACGAATGTCATTAGTTAAATGGGTCTGAGAGTTAGCGAGGGCCAAACGCTATAGATTGTCTTGTGTGTGCAGATAGGGTATGTTGGGGAGGGGCAATTCCCAACTCACTAATCCTAATTCTAATCCCTGGTGGTCCTTTACTTGATTAGGGATCAGTGGGCAAAGACCTCTCACTCTCCCTAAAAACACACACACACACACACACACACACGCCCCCTCCTATCGAGCCAGAATACTAAAGTAGCAAATACAATGTGTCTAATGACCTTCAGCCTCTAATGGAACAGTTAATAGATGGTACAGTGTATGTGATGTTTCAGGCCAAAAACATGGAGCAGTTGGATAACTGCATGAGTATCTGCGTCATTCTGTAAGCCAAGCCAATCCTGGACCAACCTGACCTAAACTGGACCACCACACTAGAGCAACGGACCAGCCTGACCTAAACTGGACAACCACATTAGAGAAACGGACCAGCCTGACCTAAACTGGACCACCACACTAGAGCAACGGACCAGCCTGACCTAAACTGGACAACCACATTAGAGAAACGGATCCACCTTGTGTGTGGATCGCTTGGTTCAGGGACAAGTCGTGTTTTGCTTCCTGAAACTGACTTTGCGAAAGCAACTTCTCTGTAAGCCCATTGAGGGTTAACATGGAAAATGTTCAAAATGTAATTTAAGCAAATGTGAGTGCCCAGAACAAAGCCTGTCTACAAAGAAATCCATTTTTATAGAACTTTCATTCTCATGGAGACATGTTAAATGTCAGCCTTCTCCCTCTTGATTTTTCTTGTGCGTCTGAAACAGGATGTGTGATAATGGTGGCGAGGAGGAGGCTTTTTTGCTCATCGACCCAAACCCAGCCATCAAAGATGAACTGCAACGCATCTGAAAACAGTCAAAATAATCACTAGAATAACCATATTAATTGACATCGTGTCTCTCCAGAAATGACAGTACAGAGGGTGTTGTTTGCTAGTAAATAAGTCAACATCATTATAGGCTAACCCTCGCTCTCTTCGCCCAACCCTGTGACGATGTAGTGTATCGATGCTGTGTTGATGACATCAACGTTTAGCTTGAAATCAACATGGACCATTCTCCCGGAACTTCTTTTGGTTATTTTCAGCTGTTATTTTCACAACTTCCAAACGTTATTGTACAGAAGTCAAGTGTGTGTGCGTGTGTCCGTGTGTGTGTATATGTCGGAATAAGCTTTGTCACGCCCCTCTTCTTTAAGCCCCCTATTGGCAGTATCTACCTACATTTCCTCGTCCTTCTCCTCTTCCTCCCTGTGGCGTGCGGCCAGCAGAAGTGCTAGGTAGAGGTGAGGGGAGGGGCCATTGGAGTGAGGGATGAGAGGGGAGGAGAGGAGGATGGGTGACGGCTGCTCCACTTTTCCGTCTGACAGAGCAGAAGGGATCAGGGAAGCTCTGTCAAACAGCTCCCTACAGCATGAGTGATTCTAGCCTACATACGCTACTCTGCTGCAGACAAGATTTTAGCTTAGCACTGCCATACGTTACAGGACAGTTTGAGCGGCGGGCTTCAGGTTGTTTTATAGTGTGTCTTTGCTCAGCCAGAGGTTAGGCTAGAGAACTGTTTCCCCTGTTAAGTTTGAATCAGGGCACCTGGACATTGCTTAGTGGGTGGAGCTTGGGACAGCCCTGCTCCATGCAACTCTTCAGATGTACGATGTAACTATAGATACAGCATGTGATAGTATGGGCAACAGTATTAGCAACTAGGGTGTAGGTTAGTTTTTTCCTGTTATTACCTGTGTGATGGAGTCACGTTGGAGTTATTTGGAATATAACTAGGTCACTGGACAAATAGTTTGGACACTAAAGGGGTGAGTAGTAGCCTTTCAACAGCTGTTATCTTTCATCTGTACATGTAGTTGTGTTATCTGTTTTGGACATACTTTGATCATTTCAATCTGCAGGAATTGTGTTATAAAGGGAGGTGTGTGCTTGGCAAATGAGGCCTTCAGATACTCTTCCTGAGCGTGAAGTTGTTGGCCGAGTTCCTGTGCAGGCTCACAGCTGAGGGACAGGTGTGACATGATTGTGCATGTTTGCTAAATGTAAGGTGCACACTACGCCCCAGAGAACACACACACACACACACAAGTGCCATACTGAAACTGATTTATACTATATAAATGTATATGATATATATATATATATACAAACGCACACTATATTTGATTTATAGTGATGTATTTATAGAAATGATTCCATTTTTGTGCCACGGCTTTTCAATTAATTTGAATCCAAACTCTCCCGGATCATTTGGTGTTATTGTGAAGGATGACAAAAGCTGGGTAGGCTATCTATGGATCTGCCGGAAACCGGTGTACTTTCGCACTAGACCAGGCTATCTAGCAGACCAGGGAGATGGCTAATCCCTCTAAAGAGGCTTAAGAGTTAGCAATTAGCTGAGAGAAGCAATGGGACCAAAGTCAAGAACCAGTATGTGGCGGTGACCAAGCAATCATGCTTGAGGCATTGGAGAGAGACGAGGAAGAAGATATTATAATTACTTCAGTATAGACAAATTGTGCGATTATAGTCATTGTTATAAATCTGAAAATGATTGAGGTTCCTTTCTTGGCAATGTTAACCAGTCGGAGCATTGATCTCAGTTAGATATTTCCTGGTCTCGTTGATGACCTAATCGGGTTGTAATTCCTCATCTCATTCTGGTCCCCCCACATCAAACCTTGAAGTAAGGGAAAGGGATTGTTGTCAAGGCAACCCGAATCTTATCTCCCTCAATCTCTCTCCGCCTGTGTTGATGAAGCTGATCCTTTTCATAGCACATTACCCATGTTTACATTGTCTGGGAATTAGATGTACATACATTCACTGTGTTGGTTACCCTTTAAGACAAGGCATGTATCCTGGTTGTGGATCTCATGTGGTCCACGAAGCTGTAGTGTTTTTTTCCCCCTGCTGTGGTGTACAGCTGTCTAACAGTCATACATAATGGAGGTCATAAGTCCCGGATGCACAAACTATACACGGTCACACAGACACAAACACACACGCACACACACACTCGCTCAGCATCAAAATCACATACTAACACGCATGTTTAGAAGACGCCACATGTCCAGAGCATGTCGAAAGCCCTCCCACGCGATTAGGAGGCTTGCGTGGCACGCTGAAAGGAGAGTAATGCAGGGCGATTTGTGTCGTCTGAAGACTTGTTTCGGGGACTTGACGCCCGGCTAAGTCACATCCTCACACTCTCTTCCAGTCAAAGCACCGCATTCCATCTCAAATCAGGCCCAGTGTATGCGAATAGTATCAGACTATATGTTGTTTACAGCATGGCATTCCATTCAGTCTGACCTCCCCATACCTAACCTAACAATTGCTGTCTCTCATGCTCTCTCTGCTCCCTTCTCCCTGCCAACATGATTGGAACTTATATATTATGTGGTGTACCGTACATATATTATGTACTGTACACCAGCATTCAAAAGTTTGGGGTCACTTAAAATGTCCTTGTTTTCCATGAAAGCATGTGAAATTAGTTTGAATAGGGAATATAGCAAAATTAATAGGAAATATTGTCACTGACAAAGTTAGAAATAATGATTTGTTATTTAAATTAAGTATTAATTGCTTTGCTTTCGTCAAAGAATCCTCCATTTGCAGCAGTTACAGCCTTGCAGACCTTTGGATTCTAGTTATCAATTTGTTGAGATAATCTGAAGAGATTTCACTCCATGCTTTATGGGGCACCTCCCAGAAGTCGGATTGGTTTGATGGGCACTTCTTACGTACCACACAGTCAAGCTGCTCCCACAACAGCTCAATAGGGTTGAGATCCAGTGTGCTGGCCACTCCATTATAGACAGAATACCAGCTGAATACCAGCTATTCTTCCCTAAATAGTTCTTATACAGTTTGGAGTTGTGCTTTGTGTTATTGTCCTGTTGTAGGAGGAAATTGGCTCCAACCAAACACCGTCCCCAGGGTATGGCATGGCATTGCAAAATGGCATCTTCCTTTTACCCTGTACAAATCTCCCTCCTTACCACCACCAAAGCACCCCCAGAGATGTCCGACTCCAGGAATAAGCAGCGTAAGCGGTCGCAAGGGGCCCTCTGAATGCTAGGGAGCCATCGACCAATAGAAGAGAGGGGGCCCCAAATCATATTTTGCTTAGGGCTCCAAAATGGCTAGAGCCAGCATTACCCCCAGACCATCACATTGCCTCCACCATGCTTGACAGATGGCATCAAGCACTCCTCCAGCATCTTTGCATTTGCTCTGCATCTCACAAATGTTCTTCTTTGTGATCCGAACACCTCAAACCTAGATTTGTCTGTCCATAACACTTTTTTTCCAATCTTCCTATGTCCAGTGTATGTGTTTTTTTGCCCATCATTATCTTTTCTTTTTATTAGCCAGTCTGAGATATGGCTTTTTCTTTGCAACTCTACCTAGAAGGCCAGCATCACGGAGTCACCTCTTCACTGTAGACAAGTTTTTATTCGGGCACTATTTAATGAAGCTGCCAGTTGAGGACTGTGAGGAGTCTGTTTCTCAAACTAGACACACTAATGTATTTGTCTTCTTATTCAGTTGTGCACTGGGGCCTTCCACTCTATCTATTCTGGTTAGAGACACTTTGCGCTGTTCTGTGATGTAGTACACATCGTTGTACGAGATCTTCAATTTCTTGGGACTTTCTCTCATGGAATATCCTTCATTGCTCAGAACAAGAATAGACTGATAAGTTTCAGAAGAAAGTTATTTGCTTCTGGCCATTTTGAGCTTTTAATCAAACCTATAATTGCAGATGCATCAGATGTTCATCTACTCTAAAGATTGACAGTTTTATTCTTTAATCAACACCACAGTTTTCAGCTGTACTAGCATACTTGCAAAAGGGTTTTGTAATGATCAATTAGATCAATTAGCCTTTTAAAATGTTCAACTTGGATTAGCAAACACAATGTGCCATCGGAACCAGGGACTGATGGTTGCTGGCAATGGGCCTCTGTTCGATTGTATAGATATTCCATTGAAAATCTGCCATTTCCAGCTACTGTAGCCTTTTGGATTTCTTTCGGAAATATGGACATTTCTAAATGACCCCAGACTTTTTAACAGTAGTGCATGTACACAATGAATCCCATTATTATATTCATATTTTTTTGTCCCTGTAATCATTTACATTATTATATTGTAGGTGGTTGAAATATTTTATTCTTTACCTCAACTATTGACCTCTTCTTTATTGTCCTGATGTTTTTCTCCTGTCCATTCTTGGAAAGCCTAGCTAAGCACCGATCTTCTAACCAGATTGTGTGGTTTTGTCCTTCATCCTCCTTCTCTTCCTCGGAATAAGCCGCACACACCCACAGGTCCCTGTGCTGGGAGTGTGTGAGCATGAGTGTGAGTGGTTGGTGCAACCACGTGTGTGTGTGGGTGGGCCCGGTCAGAGGCTTGTGTCATGACCCCCTAGACCTATTCACACATCACCATAGAAATGAAAGAACAGTGTAAGAGGGATTACACTACCTGAGCACACTTGCTCTTGCTATATTTATCCTCCATCTCTTGCTTTCTCTCACAGACCTCTCGCTCAGTTGCACTAGCTAAAACAGTAAGTGTATAGCGTCCTTTTAGCATCCTGGTAAGGTAGAACAAAAGCTAAAACCAAAGTTGATTTTAGATCTAGTTGCATGCTAAATTATAATGGAATGTATCCACGGTTGTTAATTAGAACTCAGTCAGCTTAATTCCTAAGCCAAATCAATAAAAGTCAACAATCATTTTGTGCTTTCCTCTCAAGAAACAACCAATAGGGGTCTCTTTTTGTACCTCTGTTAAATCTTGCAGACACCCTACTGTGAGAGAGCAGACAAAACACGCACATTCACACACGTTACCCGTTGTTGCGCAGAAACACGCTGTACTTCGGACAGACGCGTTTGCGTGCTGCTCCGCATGTAGCATGTCACTCTTCGTGTTTATACTTTGCGTTCAGGCGTGTGTCTGGCGCACTTAAGTAAGAATTGGGACAACACGAACAACAACATGCCTTTCCCAGCGAGACACGTTCTCTCCATCTGTCCCCATAATTATTCATCCTGCAGAGTGACGAGGCCCGTACTGCTCCATTTACACTGTTTCATATGTGTGAGGGAACCTGTTGCTTTGTCATGTTGTGGGGTGTACTGGAGCTTTTCTTCACTCACTCAGAGTTAGCGTGTGGCATATGGTAAATAGAGAGAGAGAACTAGTTGAACGTGACTCGTTTCCATGTCTGTTGACTTGGCTCCATGTCTGTGAAAACACGGTCTACTGAAGAGTGTGTGTGCTCGTGTGTGTTTGCGCTCGTGTGTGTGTGTGTGTGTGTGTGCGCGCGCGTGTGTGTGTCTGTGAGCGCACCCATGGGGAATTGGTTTTGGTCTGTTCAGCACCGGGCACGTATGTATGGAGCGGAGGTTTGGACTTAGATAAGGTAATCCGTTTCTTTTTTTCACATGTTGATTAGTATTCCTGTTACAGTCCAGTCTGTTTTCGGTCTGATTATTAAAGGCAAACAGGTGCACTTGCACAGAAACACAAGCACGCAGTCATGCAGGCATGCACATACAGACACATACAAAGTGCTAATTATAATAATTATCACACACGGGTGCTTTTCACTGACCCCAACGTTGTCATGCAGTCTCAGTAAGGCGTTCAGCTTTTCAGGGTTGAGAGTCACTCTTGCCGGGTTTGTATGCCAAACGGTGATTAACCTCCATTTCTCCAGCCCTGTTATGCAACAACTGAATCAGGTGACAGAAAGCCAGTCTGAAGTGGGAGTTGCCTTTGTACAGTGTGTGTACGTGTGTGTGTGTGTGTGACTGTGTGTCTGAGTCCAAGTGCCTAATGCAGCTGTGGGTCAGAGTAATTTATTCGGGGTGCATTTGTTCTTCTGTGAGGTTGGACCCCCTTGTTGTGGACCCCCTATTTTCTTGCTGAAGAGCTTTCCATGCCAGTAACATTCATACAGGAGTCTAGTTCTGCATGGAGACGTGGGGTACCCTAATGTTGCCAGAGACATCAGCCACCACCGCCACCCCACAAAATGAAGTCTCCCTGTGTTACGCTTTAAATTCCCAACAGGCCATAAACAACATCAGAAGACTATTGAAGAAGACTGTTGAGCTCTGGGGAAAAAAGCTGAGATATGCGGATGTGTGTTGTTTCTGTGTCATAGGTAGTTTGGCGGTTAGAATCTTACTAGTAACAGAGAGATGATACATCCAAACCTTGACAACGTGAAAAATATGTTCTGTCTTTGAGCAAGGCTGTTATCGCTTCACGGCAGCACCACTGCTGACCTTCTAAGTCAAATGCAAGAGGTCAATCTCGGTTGGACCTCGTGTGCAGAATGACTAATAATTTGAGAAATATCCCATGCATCTGCCCTTTTGTATTTAATGGAGTTGGTTAAACATATGGCCACTGGGTGGATGCAAATAATAATGACATCCTTCTGACAGTTAGGCATGCTATGTTGTATCTATTAACTAGACATTTGAGTTTGTTTTCAAAGGAGCCCAGCCATAATCCAGCCATAAATGTTTTGGGGTATAATCGTATCAACGCTTCCTTATACACGCTCCCGTACTATTAGGTAATAGCTGTATTTAATCATCTAGCTGCTAAGGGCATTATCCTACTCATAGTTGTTGCATCGTCTGTTCTCCCAAATGGATATTTCCATCTTTCTACATGAAAGTGCTCCAATGTTAAGTGTGCGTTTTCAGATAATTATTTTTTGGAATGTTTGTGCGTATCCCTTCCACTGTGCGCACAGCGACACTTTAAATGTGGATACCGGTTTATCAACACTAAGCTCAATATTCTGCTGTGTTTCATAAGCCTTATTCATTGATGTGGCATACAGCTCCACTTAACCACTATGATACGTATCGATGAGGATTTAATAGTGGGTTTGCACAATGCCTACTGGGAAAAGGTGAGTATACAGTGAATATACACTCACCTAAAGGATTATTAGGAACACCTGTTCAATTTCTCATGAATGCAATTATCTAATCAACCAATCACATGGCAGTTGCTTCAATGCATTTAGGGGTGTGGTCCTGGTCAAGACAATCTCCTGAACTCCAAACTGAATGTCAGAATGGGAATGAAAGGTGATTTAAGCAATTTTTAGCGAGGCATGGTTGTTGGTGCCAGACGGGCCGGACCGAGTATTTCACAATCTGCTCAGTTACTGGGATTTTCACACACAACCATTTCTAGGGTTTAAAAAGAATGGTGTGAAAAGGGAAAAACATCTAGTATGCGGCAGTCCTGGGAGCGAAAATGCCTTGTTGATGCTAGAGGTCAGAGGAGAATGGGCCGACTGTTTCAAGCTGATAGAAGAGCAACTTTGACTGAAATAACCACTCGTTACAACCGAGGTATGCAGCAAAGCATTTGTGAAGCCACAACACACACAATCTTGAGGCGGATGGGCTACAACAGCAGAAGACCCCACCGGGTACCACTCATCTCCACTACAAATAGGAAAAAGAGGCTACAATTTGCTACAAAATTGGACAGTTGAAGACTGGAAGAATGTTGCCTGGTCTGATGAGTCTCGATTTCTGTTGAGACATTCAAATGGTAGAGTCAGAATTTGGCGTGAACAGAATGAGAACATGGATCCATCATGCCTTGTTACCACTGTGCAGGCTGGTGGTGGTGGTGTAATGGTGTAGGGGATGTTTTGTTGGCACAGTTTAGGCCCCTTAGTGCCAATTGGGCATCGTTTAAATGACACGGCCTACCTGAGCATTGTTTCTGACCATGTCCATCCCTTTATGACCACCATGTACCCATCCTCTGATGGCTACTTCCAGCAGGATAATGCACCATGTCACAAAGCTCGAATCATTTCAAATTGGTTTCTTGAACATGACAATGAGTTCACTGTACTGAAATGGCCCCCACAGTCACCAGATCTCAACCCAATAGAGCATCTTTGGGATGTGGTGGAACGGGAGCTTCGTGCCCTGGATGTGCATCCCACAAATCTCCATCAACTGCAAGATGCTATCCTATCAATATGGGCCAACATTTCTAAAGAATGCTTTCAGCACCTTGTTGAATCAATGCCACATAGATTTAAGGCAGTTCTGAAGGTGAAAGGGGGTCAAACACAGTATTAGTATGGTGTTCCTAATAATCCTTTAGGTGAGTGTATAGCCGCCTCTACTGTACTACTGCGTGCATAAGACGTTATTTATAACATGTACTTATTACATATACCAATTCTACATATATATTCTACATATACCCATGCGTCTTATCTACAGTTAAACGCGTCTGTCTACGGTTAAACGCCCACGCGTCTGTCTACGGTTAAATGCCCACTCGTCTGTCTACGGTTAAATGTGTCTGTCTACGGTTAAATGCCCACGCGTCTGTCTACGTTTAAACGCCCACGCGTCTGTCTACATTTAAACACCCACGCGTCTGTCTACAGTTAAATGCCCACGCGTCTGTCTACGGTTAAATGCGTCTGTCTACGGGTTAAATGCGCCTGTCTACGGTTAAATGCCCACGCATATGTCTACGGTTAAACGCCCACGCGTCTGTCTACGGTTAAACGCCCATGCGTCTATCTACAGTTAAATGCGTCTGTCTACGGTTAAATGCCCATGCGTCTATCTACAGTTAAACGCGTCTGTCTACGGTTAAACGCCCATGCGTCTTATCTACAGTTAAACGCGTCTGTCTACGGTTAAACGCCCACGCGTCTGTCTGCGGTTAAATGCGTCTGTCTACGGTTAAATGCCCACGCGTCTGTCTACATTTAAACGCCCACGCGTCTGTCTACGTTTAAACGCCCACGCGTCTGTCTACGTTTAAACACCCACGCGTCTGTCTACGGTTAAACACCCACGCGTCTGTCTATGGTTAAATGCCCACGCGTCTGTCTACGGTTAAATGCGTCTGTCTACGGTTAAATGCCCACGCGTCTGTCTACGGTTAAACGCCCACGCGTCTGTCTACGTTTAAACACCCACGCGTCTGTCTACGGTTAAATGCGTCTGTCTACGGTTAAATGCCCACGCGTCTGTCTACGGTTAAACGCCCACGTGTCTGTCTACGGTTAAACGCCCATGCGTCTATCTACAGTTAAATGTGTCTGTCTACGGTTAAACGCCCACGCGTCTCTCTACGGTTAAACGCGTCTGTCTATGGTTAAACGCCCACGTGTCTGTGTACGGTTAAACGCCCACGCGTCTGTCTACTTTTAAACGCCCACTCGTCAGCTCCTTCACTGGCAAGCTAAATCACCAGTGTTTGTGTGTGTGCGCGCACATGAATGCATGTGTGTGGAGACACGCGCCTGTGTTTCCCTGTTGAGCAGAGTAATCTGAGTGGACTCTGGCATGGCACCTGCTACAGATTATAATCTGGACAGTGTTTACAACCTAGTGTCCGTCTGTCCAAAGACTTGTGTAGACTGGTACCCTGTGGGCCAGGACTGTTCCATTTGCGGGTCCTCAAACCAGAGCCTTTCCACAGCAAGCCTGAGCTTCAGCCTACCTCAGACACTGAATAGGAAATGAGAAGGAAAGTGGTTTCGGAATTTGCGGCGATGCTGAGGGAAACAACGTGTCTCTACCTAACAGTCCATCTGAGATGCAAACTGGAAGCGTGAGGGATTGTTCAGCATTACACGACTGATGGAAGGAATATGCTCTTTAATTAAAACATTCCCTTTTGAGGAAGAACTTTCACCCCCGTTTGGATCCTGGTGTCTCTCAGTTGGTGTTGACATTTCTGGCATCAGGGTTAATGTTAATTAAGAACTACACTTGAGGCAGTGCTGTTTTCATTCACGCCAGTTCCTTTGAGGGGACTGTGGTAAGATTTTAATTTGAGCCAGTTCATTACAGCAAGAAAATAATCCTGCAGCAACATGTAATGTGGATTATTATGTGGATTATAAATAATGTACAGTGTTTTGAAGGTGTTTTCTCTTTACCACAAATCAAGCCTGACATTTTGAAGTTGATATTACAAACTTTAAAAGCATTTGGAAACCTTGAGTGCACAGGATCCTTGTTGCCTGGCAGTGCAGCTACATCAGTGCAGCTGCTGTTGTAAAAAGGGCTTTATAAATAAATGCGATTGAAATTTGATTGATCATTGCATCCCGGAGTTCAAATTGTGGCTGTAGCACAGCGACAGTGACTGTAGTCCTACTCAGGGTGTCACTAACTGACTTGCGCGTCGCGCTCTAGCGATTCCAGTTGGCGTGTTGGATGCTAGCACGCTCAATCGTGGTTGGCCTGGGAATGTAGTCCCCCACCCAAACGTTTGTAGGGGCAAATGTTCCTGGTTTAACGGGCAGTTTCATAAGAAGCAGAATAGGTTGGGGTAATGTGCCTGTAAGGACACGTCTCAGCGTAACACAAGGACTAGTCACAAGTCTATTCTCTCCATGACCTAGTGAGAGTTGCTGTGAAGAGGTAAGGCCGTAATCGCAAATTGGATCTTGCAACAACAGCCTTTTGGTTATTAATAACGGGATATACCGTATGGATTTGTCTTCGTTCTATAGTACGTAGGGCACTAGTTATTCATAAGAAATATAAGTAGTTTATCAAAACATCTCAAGGTAATTAAGTTACAGTGACTAAAGTATTAATATGAGATTTAGGAGACAAACAGATAAACAATTCGGTTTGCAGGGGAAGAGGGCCAGCGGCCGATTATGACAAATCAGCAGTCTATGATGTGACTTCAATGGAAACTGGAAAACCTAAATTGGAAAATAAATGATTTTGGGGATTAAGAATTATTTTCATTATCACCATTGATAGACCATTTCTGAAAATGCAGTGTTATGAAAGTACACTTTTCTTTGTAAATATTAGTTGGTTTTGAGTAACCTTCTCTTGTTCTCTTGCACTCTAGTTCACAACAAAGGGCCTAAAAACATACATTTACTTCATTTTACCTACTTTTCTTTACAGTATAGCTTTTTTGCATCCATGGCCACTTCAAGTTCATCTGAAGCATTTCAATAGGATTGGATCTGGGCTTTGACTTGGCCATACCATAACCCTCCAATTTAATCCATCCTTTTATACTGTAGCTTTGTTTGTGTGTTATATAATCTTTGTCCTGTTGCTGTTTGGAGTTGGAATGAAAAGGGGGAAGTGATGCTACACACGGAGTTGTTACAGCTCCCAAACCCCAGTGAAAAATCCCTTTTAACACAGAATTAAATTTTGTTCCGATAGTGATAGATAAATCATACAAATAAACATGGTGAATTGTATATTCTCATGGAAAGACAAAGGTTTCACCAAAAGGAGAATACACAGTGTCATGAAACATTTCTAAAGTACCATTTACTTTCTTACACTAAATCCTCAGGTGATGGTTTTCTTGAAAAGGGGAACGATTTTTAATCCTTCTTGGCATTTACGGAAATGTCCTCTGATTTCAGCAGTCCTTTCATACAGTTTGTTTATTTGGGCCTCCATCCCCCCTGCTGTGAAAGCGGCATCCTGTCTCGGTGAGATTCTTTGAGGTGTAAAAATTGGAATATCTCGCCATTTTAATGGGCGGCCGATAATGCTGGCTGTTAATTCCAGACGCGGTGGGGGGGGTAGGTTCACTACAATGACTTGGTGCTGTCCTGTCTTTAATCCCTTCCCATGATGTGCCAAGGAAGCCAGGTCGATGAGTTTGGGAGAATTGTCAGACACCTACCAGACATTACACAGAAACGGGTCAATACACATACCAATGTGTAGCCATTGTGTCAGGTCTTACAACACTGCTCCAACTGTAGCATACTGTTAGTGTAAGGAGCACGTATGTCTGTCTCCGTAACAGCTCTATGAAGCCTCATGTCAATTTAATGACTTAGAAAGGTGGTGGGACCAGAAAACATGATTAAATAATGTTGATTGGTGGCCCTGAGACCGTATGCACTTAGTATCACTCCATAACAGCTCTTTGAATGTTAATATCACTGTCATAACGGTTTCAACTGGTGCAACAGACTTTCGTTCAGTCATTTGTAGTGACTAGAGTGTACTGTTAATGTGGGTCAATGGCTCTGGGACTGGTCATTAGGTCAGTTAGAACATGTTTCCATTGATCGACTTCCACATCACAAGTATACATCAAGGCATTTAAAACACATTACCAACAGAGGCCCAGGAGGCAGACCGTTATCTGACTGTAGAGGAGAGAAAAGGAACAAGAGAGACAGAAGATTTGACAGTGCAAAGAGAAAGAGGGGAATGGAATCAATCAGTCAAATTTATTTTAGTGTGTCCCTTTTAACTTCAGCGGTTGTCACAATGTGCTTTTACCAATACCCTCGCTGACACCCCAAAGAGCAAGCAAAACGAGTTAAGTGTGAGTGTTTGAGACAGAAGCCATTTTGAGGGGCAACTCGAGGAAGAGAAATAAATGTTAGGCCTTGTTACTGACAAGTAGATGTGTTTGGTGAACTAAACGATAGAAAGATAAATGGATGGAAGGACAAAGAGATGAATAGCTGGGAGTGTCCTTTGGGGTCTCTCCCTGTCAGAGGGGTCTCTACAGCCCCTCTGACAGCGTGGTGAAGAGGACACGGCTGATCCCGTCCACCCTGATGGAAAATCTCTCTCTCTCCATCTCTCATTTTCCTTTACAACTTTGTTGAGTGCTGTCTCTTGGCGAACTCCTGTGACTGTGTGTGTGTGGTGTGTGTGTGTGTGCATGTCACTCATTGTGTGTCCCCTCCCTCCCCCTCCAGGGAAGCTGGCACTGACAACTGGGACACAGAGGGCTGCCAAACACTCCCGTCTGCTGCGGTCCACACCAAATGCCTGTGCAGCAGGATCTCGACCTATGCCGTGCTAGCGCAGCAGCCTAAAGACCCGGTGAGCCGTGCACTACTTGGTATCGCTGGGGGTCACGGGGCCGGCGATGACTGGGGGCCACAGGGTCGGTGATGACTGGGGGCCACGGGGCCGGCGATGACTGGGGGCCACGGGGCTACGGGCCGGTGATGACTGGGGGCCACGGGGTCGGTGATGACTGGGGGCTACGGGGCCGGTGATGACTGGGGGCTACGGGGTCGGTGATGACTGGGGGCCACGGGGCTACGGGGTCGGTGATGACTGGGGGCCACGGGGCTACGGGGCCGGTGATGACTGGGGGCCACGGGGCCGGTGATGACTGGGGACCACGGGGTCGGTGATGACTGGGGGCTACGGGGCTACGGGGCCGGTGATGACTGGGGGCCACGGGGCCGGTGATGACTGGGGACCACGGGGTCGGTGATGACTGGGGGCTACGGGGCCGGTGATGACTGGGGGCCACGGGGCCGGTGATGACTGGGGACCACGGGGTCGGTGATGACTGGGGGCTACGGGGCTACGGGGCCGGTGATGACTGGGGACCACGGGGCCGGTGATGACTGGGGGGCACGGGGCTACGGGGCCGGTGATGACTGGGGGCCACGGGGCTACGGGGTCGGTGATGACTGGGGGCCACGGGGCTATGGGGCCGGTAATGACTGGGGGCCACGGGGCTACGGGGCCGGTGATGACTGGGGGCCACGGGGCTACGGGGCCGGTGATGACTGGGGGCCACGGGGCCGGTGATGACCGGGGGCCACGGGGCCACAAGGCTGGTGATGAATGGGGGCCACGGAGCTGGTGTTGACTGGGGGCCACGGGGCTACGATGCTGGTAATGACTGGGGCCAACCAGATGAAGTGTGACTGTGTCTGTGTGTGGATGTGCACAGGGTAGTGCTGGGATTGCTTTGATGATAATTATTAGCTGTTAATTAGCTAAGAACTGGAATTGAAATTGATTATCGGAATAAAAGGTTCGCTTAGAGTTCTTGAGAAAGGAGTCAAGTGACTGGATGAAGGCTGCTGTTTGACCTGATTGACTGTGTGAATGTGTCATTTTTGTCTTACAACTGAAAATATGCCGACAGTTTTAGTAGGACTTTTAGTAGTAGATTTTAAAGAAAGCTGGCTTGCCTGGTTGGTGTGTTACAGTCACTTCAACTGCTTTTTCAGTGTTATGATTGTGTCTGCCTAATGTGAGTACAGTGGTTGACTAAGTTAGAGTCTGCATACTGTATGTGTATGCAGTTTGTGTGTGTGTGTCTGTGTGTGTCACGCCTGTGCGCCATGTGCTTTTGCATGCATGTGTGTGCTTGTTGTTGCCTCCAGCGTTTGTAACTGCTAACTATAAATAGCAGCTTTGACGTGAGCAGAGCAGAGCAGGCTTTTAGCAGTCAGGGGTAATGTCTATCCTGTAGTGATTATTGTATTGACCCACTCTCCTTGTCGGAATTTGTCTCACCACTAATGGGCGATCTCTAAGCCCTAAATTAACTTGGAAGGGGGGTTCGAAAACCAGAGGGGGCTCCCCTAAAATGGCCGGCTTTTCACAGGTGAGCGCGTGATTAGAGGGCAATTTATTAATTATGTATTTTTATGTTTTACTGATACCGATCTATAGCAACACTGTGGATTGGTGCTGATTCCAGGAACACACAGAGGAATGCCAGTGAAAACTGGACTCCAATGGGAATACATGTTGTGTCAAACATGGAAAACTGGCCCTGGGGAAGAAGATTCATATCACTGACCCATAACCTCCTCCGTTCCTCCTGCTAGAGGGTCCCATCCCTGTGTACAGTCACCATCTCCTAACACCCTCCCATCTAGTGTCCAATCGTTACCCCACACGCTCTCCATACCGCTTTCCCCCCTCTCTGTTTCTCTCTCCGTCTCCCTCTCTCTGTCTTTTGCTCTCCCCTCACCCCTTCTCTCCCTCACGCTACCTGTATCTCTCTCCCCCATTTCCTTACCCTTCTTTCTGTTTGCTCTCGCTCTACATCAGTCCCTCCATATCTTTCTCCATCTCCTGTTCTCTCCTGTCTCCTGCTCCCCCTCTTATTTTTATTTTTTTCTATGTGTTGTGCTTTCTGTAGTTTTTCTTTCTGGTCTGAGTGGTGCTCCATTACCTAGATTGGTGTGTGTGCAGAGTAAACCTGTGTTGTGTTTTCAGTCACCATCACTGCCCTTATATTCTATGTCCACCTTCCCTAGTATTTTAGCCCTTGAAATACCAAAACTTTATTTCCTTCTACAGTAGAATGCTAACACCAACTAAATCGTTATTTTAGCGTGTGTGTGCGCCAGTGTGTGAGAGAGATTGTGCATTTCAACTTTGGCCTCTGTGAGGCTTTAATTCATAAGATAGATCTCCTTCAGCCACATGCTGTAATTGCTGTCAGGTGTGAAAGTAGTGTCTATCTATCCAGAAAGGTCAGAGACATTTTCAGTTCAGTGGTTTGGGGAGTTCCCTGTGTTCATTTGAGGTGCTGGGCTTTAATTTGACCCATCAGTTTTGTTCTTTTGGTTCTTTTTATTATTTTATTACTTCCGTCCTTAAAGTGTTCAAGTCCTTAAAGCATCAAACATTCCCAAGTGGAGGGAATAATAAGGCATTCCGGTCACAAGCGAAATGCCAGTCCCATTAGTAATAGGAAATATCCATGGTCATTCTAACCTAGAATCTGGATCTGTCTACCCCCATACTCTTCTATTTTCTCTCTGATCTCTCCCATTGAATAACATTGGCTCTTCTTTTTTTCCCCAGCATATGGTCGCCAGAGCAATAGGCAGGAATGCCTGGTGACATTTATGAATTGTGTTTTAGCGATATGTGTATCAGGGCCATTACACCATTTACCTAGCATACAGGCCCTGGAGGCAGGGGTTAAAGTTTATGATTCAGTGGCTAGGTATATCCCACCTCAGCAATTTATAGGTGTGTGTTAAAGAGTTATTTGTTTCAACTAACATTTAATAGTATCTTTTCTAACACTTTGACTCACTCAGCATTGCTCTGTTATAGTGAGAGGGATCTTCCAAATAAACACCAAGCATCCAGGCAGGGTGTGGGTGCTGGAGCACAGCTGAATATCGGCAGCCTATCTCCAACAGCTTATCCTGGGCCAGGGAGCGCCCGGCTGAGAGGGAGAGATTAACCACCATGTTTAATAGAAAAGGGAGGGAGGCATGAAGGGAGAGGGGCATGAAGGGAGAGAGTGGGAGGAGTGGGGGTGGAGCCGGAGGTTGTGTGGTACAGTGAGACCGGTGTTTTATGCATGTTGTGCAGTGAGACGGTGTGTGTGTATTTTGTCTGTCTTGTCTCTGGCTCCACTCGTTCCAGAATGATGTCTGTGCAGTGAGATATTCACAGTATGATGTCGATAAGAAGCCACAGAAATGTTGGAGTGAACGACAGATCTGCGCAGACCTTAGAGAAATGGAACAGGGAACAGGGAGGGGGGGACAGAGGTGGAGACAGGGAACAGGGAGGGGGGGACAGAGGTGGAGACAGGGAACTGGGAGGATGAGGACAGAGGTGGAGACAGGGAACAGGGAGGATGAGGACAGAGGTGGAGCCAGGGAACAGGGAGGATGGGGACAGAGGTGGAGACAGGGAACAGGGAGGGGGGGACAGAGGTGGAGACAGGGAACAGGGAGGATGGGGACAGAGGTGGAGACAGGGAACAGGGAGGATGGGGACAGAGGTGGAGACAGGGAACAGGGAGGATGAGGACAGAGGTGGAGACAGGTAACAGGGAGGATGGGGACAGAGTTGGAGACAGGGAACAGGGAGGGGGGGACAGAGGTGGAGCCAGGGAACAGGGAGGATGGGGTCAGAGGTGGAGCCAGGGAACAGGGAGGATGGGGTCAGAGGTGGAGCCAGGGAACAGTGGTGTAGTGAAAAGACACGGATTAGAGAAGGAAAAAGAAGGCATCAGGAGGAAACACTGTCCGCGGGTCCTTCCGGACGTGTGAAGGACAGATGCATAGAAATGTCTGGTTTCAGTGTGTATGTGCACGCACGCACGCACCCCAGCGCTCTGTCATGAAACCTCAAGGCAGTTTAACACACAATACAGATCCCCAGATACTGTGGGAAACATACACACCCATATATACACACACACACACATACACTCACAAGTAACTGACTGCCCTGCATGTTAAGTGTCTGAAGGAGACAGTCTGAAGGACAAACACTCTCCTCTGGGAATCTGTGTGTGTGTGTGTGTGTGTGTGTTTTTGGACTCGTGTGTTTGTGTGTGTGTGTGTGTGTGTGTGTGTGTGCTGGTCTGTGTGTGTGTGTGTGTGTGTGTGTGGGGGGGGGTGCTGGTCTTTGTGTGTGTGTGTGGGTGGGTGCTTGTCTGTGTGTGTGTGTGTGTGTGTGTGCACATTTGCCAAGTGATTTTTCTGTCTCACATCAGTGTTTGATGTTTGTCCAGGGGGAAGTATGAACCTCTGAACAGGGATTGTAATGAACGACACACAGAAGAATAGAAGGCTACTGCAGGGCTAGTTAAGGACAAGGTTAGGGATGTGCGTAGTAATTGTGAAGGGATAATGTTTGAGTCAGGGTTAATGTTAGGGATTAAAAGATGTGTATGTTATTGTGAAGGGATAATGTTTGAATCAGTGTTAAGGTTAGGGATGAAGATGTGTGGATTATTTGTGAAGGGGATAATGTTTGAATCAGGGTTAATGTTAGGGATGAAGATGTGTGTATTATTTGTGAAGGGGATAATGTTTGAATCAGGGTTGAGGTTAGGGATGAAGATGTGTGTATTATTTGTGAAGAGAAAAGGTTTGAGTCAGGGTTAACAAGTCCCATTAACACTCCTGGGTTTTCTGATTCCTGAGTTTACTAAGGAATCCAAGAACACAGGAGCGTTAAATGGGAATTCGCTTCAATATGTGCTGATTCTATTCAACTTCCATATTGTGTGAAATAGCAGCCTTTGACAAGTTGTATTGCTATGTTAGCTTTGTTAATATATGGCTTGCTTGACCTCTATATGTGTTTTCAAGCCACAATGGGTCATCGTGTCCATTAGCAGCTATGTTTTTTTCTTGTTCATACCAGGTCAGTGTGTTGTTCTCTATTGTCTAACCTTTGATGCTGAGGCGTGTTTGAGGCAGGTGTCTGGTATATCAGGTCACGTCTGCTTTATTTCTAGACAGGTGGTGTTCTCTATGATGTCACTACCTGATTTGTGATGTATTTTATTACATGTTGATTACAACTTGGTCTTCAGCGCCAGCTGTGTACCTGAAACAGAGACCCCAATGTTCATTTTAACGCCCCGAAGTGGTTCATTAACAGTGTGCTTTAAAGACATTTAATAAAATCCTTATGATCTCATTGGTGCAGCACTCCCCATCGCCAGCAAGTGCTGGCTGTCTGGCCCAACGCCCGGAGCTGCTGTACATGAGCAGTAGTAGCTAACTGAAAAGCTTGTTTGGGACAATATGTATTTAAGTGTTGTGACCAATTATATAATATATATTATATTAAATATTTTTGTTTTGTGACACACACACACACACACAGTACCTTTTATTTCTGTCTGTTTCAACACATAATATAAGTTTGACCAACTATGAATAATAACACTTTTGGAGCAATTATATTAATGTATGTGCATACGTTATTTTCAGGTTTAGGCATTATGGGTTAGAATTAGAGATAAGGTTATGCACTAAGTTAAGTTTGGGTTAAAGTTAAGGTTAAGGTTAAGATTAGGAAACAGTGATTATTTTAGGGTTATCTGCTCCCCGGAAGGATAGAAATACAAGTGTGTGTGTTTGTGTGTGTGTGTTTGTGTGTGTCTGTGTGAAATAGAATAGCAATGAAAGGAGAAATTAACTTTTTGGTCCACCAGCCTCTGTGGCAGGTAGATAAAAAATCTATCAGCCACTCAGATTTTTTATCAGCCCAAATGTTTTTTCTCTAATTACACCTTGAAACAAATATTGGATTAGTGTGCTGTGTAATGTCTCTCAAATATTAAATGGATTCCCAGTTAGAAGTAATGAGATATATTGCTCAATTTCCATTAACATTTGGGACCAGAGCCTTTGAACGAAAATATCACAGATGAGACAAATATGTTCAGCTACCACTGGTAGGAGGCTGGTCTGATAATTTAACAACTTGCATTGTGTCTGCTGGAGTATATCTTCCCTGTAACACCTTCTAGCATGAATCTGACTAGTGTAGTAATCTGACATCTTTGCTCGCAGTTTAAACCGAAACTAACGTTGAAAAACTACCCAAGCATGTGAAACAAACAATGTAAACAGCCAAGAAACATGAAGACTAAGTCTCATTTAAGGAGATTAACATTGTCTCGTACAGGGCTTCTAAAAATGAATCTTTCATTGCTCCACTTCCAGACAGTCTACAGTGCGCCGACTGTTGCTGCCTCAGTCAGAAGAGACGCATTCCATCTATGAAAGTGAATAGCAGAATGCCACTTAACCACAATTTTAACTTGGAACCACAATAGTATCTTTTGTCTGTGCTCGAAATCGCATTAGTCACACGAAGGGGTGTCGACGGCCACGCCTCTGAAAATCTCCATCCCTGGTAGGGAAATGCAACTCCTTCAGCCTTGTGTGGATGTTGTATTGATTGTTTGCAAAGGCTTCTCTCTCCAAGTTTTCTGTGGGAAGCAGCTGAATAAACTAATCCCACTCAGCGTTGGCATGAAAACAGACTACCCATGGAGTGCTGTTAACTTGGTCCTGGATACACTGGTGGCTGTAATGTCTGCCGGGGTGACCCGAGCCATATGCAGCCACCTAACCCAGGACAGGATTGTGCTGATGACATTCAGATCTCCTCCAGAGGGGCTCTTGTTATCAAAGACATGCTCTCTTGCTCCGATTACTTTTTGAAACGGCTGGGCTGGAGGTGAGAGACGCGGAAGAGGGAATTGCTGGTAAAATGAAAGCACAGATAAGCCCCCAACATTTACAGTAATTAATAAATGAATCAGATTGTACTCTTCAAAAGCCAGCTTGGACTTACTTCATTCACAACGGGTTGAGGGGCTTGGCTGTTAGCATGGGACCAGGCTTGCTTTGGTGCACGTTTCACCTCTGCTTGTAGTCATGCAGCTAGAGGCTGCAAGACAGGTGTCCTTAGCAGAGACAACATCTGCTTGCCAGTGTGAATATCTAACGAAAGGTCCTGAGCGAAATGAACACAAGACATGTGCAAATAGTGAAAACGTGGAGGTGCTCGAAACGCGCACCACACATCCTTCCTGTGACGAATAGGGGTTTGCGCGTCCCCGAATGTAGAGGGGATTGACACTGTGTCCAGACTGACCCACCTGAGGAGCGCACTGACCGTGACAATGCAACAGCCTGGTGTTAGCCAAGGCGCTAGCCAGAGCCTCTTTCCCACTCAGCTTGTGGAGGTCCCACTCGCCAAAAACACGAGTCCCTCATTTGCCGCCGGCCTTGGGGTTCCATCGAATTCGCCAGAGCACGGTGCCCTTTGCAGCCCGGCTGGAGTGGAACAGATGGTCATGGATTGACTGCCTCTGATCCTGGCTTCCGTTGCGCTGGATGGAGCATCTTGTCCAACGTGGCATTCCTTTGTGTCACAATGATGCAGTTCTTGAGGGCCTTCTCTTCTTCACCATTAGGCTGATGTCACAGGTGTCAGCACAATTATCACGTGGCCCTCTGGTGTCAATGCAAACCCTGGTCCGTTTTGTGATCAAAGTCGCATGCAGGGAAGTCTGCTGCCTATGTCGTAAATGGTTGCAAAATGATCTTTGTATAGTTATCATTATGGAACAATTGTACATTTTAGTTTAATACGAATGGTCCCATGTAATGCCAACGTTAGGTCCAAAGTGAGGTGCTCTTTCTGGAGGGGGTTTACTCCTTCTACATGGACCAGGTGGCTAAGTAAGAACACATACCAATGGACACATACAGACACACAAAGACACTGATAAAAGCAGATACATTTAGAGAAGCCTAGAGAGTAAAGGTTATGTGTAGGACAGACAGAGATTATAGTGAAACGGAGTGAGAGAGATGTAGTAAGATAGAGGGTGACAGAGAGAGAGACTCAGAGATAGAGGGGGCTATGGGTAGAAACAGTATGAGATAGAGGGGTCAGTGGGTAGAGAGAGTATGAGATAGAGGGGGAAATGCGTAGCGAGAGTATAAGATAGAGGGGGCAGTGGGTAGAGGGAGTACAGTATGAGATAGAGGGGGCAGTGGGTAGAGGGAATACAGTATGAGATAGTGGAGGCAGTGGGTAGAGAGAGTATGAAATAGAGGGGGCAGTGGGTAGAGAGATGTAGTAAGATAGAGGAGGGAGTGGGTAGAGAGAGTATGATAGTGAGGGGGCAGTGGGTAGAGGGAGTATGAGATAGAGGGGGCAGTGGGTAGAGGGAGTACAGTATGAGATAGAGGGAGTAGTGGGTAGAGGGAGTACAGTATGAGATAGAGGGGACAGTGGGTAGAGGGAGTACAGTATGAGATAGAGGGGGCAGTGGGTAGAGAGAGTATGAGATAGAGGGGGCAGTGGGTAAAGAGAGTATGAGATAGAGGGGGCAGTGGGTAGAGAGAGTATGAGATAGAGGGGGCAGAGGATAGAGAGAGTACCGTGTTCAGTGAGACATAAGTAGGTTAAACTTCCTGAGTTGAAAATAGCTACAGTAGTTTTCTACATCAGCTCATGCACACATACACACTCACACACAGACACACAAACCTGATGTTATACGTGCAAGTTGAAAGTAGTGATCAGCATCCCTTCAGAGCCAAGGAGTCGGGAAGCCGAGAGCACGGACAGTCCAGGGCTCCCGCTTTAATACACACATTCAATACCCAGACAGCACAAATTCACCACTCGTTCCCACACAGTATTTACCCTGAGGCTACCTTGGCGCCCATATCCCCAATCCTTTCCTGTAAATAGACATGGCAGATATATGGAGTAATCCCAGGGTGTTTTGTTTGAGAGTCCGTGGGTGTGTTTGCACGTGTCAATGCATGTGGGCCTGTGCATGTTCGTGCAATAGCTTGGCCATCATATAAACTCAGCTGCAAACCCATTTCACTGTCTTTGACCTGCCACACAACATAGAAATTCAACATCTCTTTCTACCTTTTCTTTATTCTGCTCCCTGGTTTCCTTCCCTCCCTTGTAATTCATTTTCCCTTTGTAAAAGAGAGTTCTGAACTCCCCCGATGCCTTCTCTTTTTTTCCCTTTTCTCTCTCTCTCATTTTCTGTCGGTCTTCCTCCCTCTCGCGTTCTCTCTCCTCCTCTCTCTCGTTTAATTTGATATCCCCGTTCTGTGTCTTGTTGAAGTTGGTGTTTAGTTCTCTCTCATCCACAATAATAGAGACCATTGAGACCGTATGTCGTTCATAGTCAAGTGAAAATCACAACGCTTTAATAGAAGCAGTTGTGTGTCTGTGTGTGTGTGTGTGTGTGTGTGTGTGTGTGTCTTTATAAAATGATAGACATAGCTGATGATGGGCAGGTTGGACACTCTGGGGGGTAAATTAAGGTAAAGTGTGACTGGGAATTAGAAGTGGACCTTTAGCCCATCAGGGACTCCACAGGAATGAGAAGACACGTCATTGAATTACTGGTAGAGAGGTCTGAAATAAATTAATTAACCTTGTGTGTAGATCAGATAGGATTAAATAGATTCACCTAATCATTATGGCTTCATATATCCGCTTAGAGCTGGGATCCTTTTTTTAACAATAACAATGCTGACCCTCCATAATATGAAAGTGTTTGCCGTGTTTTGTGGTGCTAGAGTAAATCAAGCTAACGTTTTGGGTTCAGATGTTGTATATTCGAGTAGCTATAGCTATAGGTGTATATTTAAAACATAAGATAATGTCCACAAATACATTGTGGTTCCAACAATCCTTCTTTGTTTTAGCTTTTAGTGGTACTCTTAAAGTGGACAACAATTCTATATTACAGATTTTTTGCGGTCAGACAGCCTTTGTTATTTGCTCTCTTATTTATTCACGTTTTTAGTAATCTTCTATTTCATGTATGTAAACTCTGTTTTCTCAAAATCCCACCTAGTCTATCAAGAGATATGTTTGAGCCAACTATGTTCTACCCCTAACTAATTGGTAACTCTAATGTTGGTGATGATTATGAAATTAGCAGCCTTTTATATCTATCTAAGGTGTTTTTTGAATCAGTGAGTAGTGTATCATAAGTTTAACCGTCATGTTTACTATTTTTGGATAACTGAAGACATAATTTAAGACATTTTTGTCAGAAGAGGTAGCTGGCTAGGGCTGGCCCTAGACTTTTGGGGGCCCTAAGCTAAATTTGATTTGGGGGCGCCCCTTATTGGTCTGGGGCTCACTAGTAGACTGGGACCCCCTAGAGCCCGGGGGCCCTGAGTGACCACCTATGTTGCGTGTACCCAGGGCCAGCCCTGTAGCTAGCTAACCTATCTAGCTACTATAGATAATATATGCCGATAATTACATAAGCTTCTCTGGTTAATGTCTGTCAGAGTCTGTATACCTGGGTCTGGAAGTGACCTTTGACTTCTGAACCTACAGTAGACCTTGTGTTTCACTGCACACGTGACTACCATGCACATTGAGCAATGCAATACTCTGATACAGTGATTTCTTGAATTCATACCCAAGTGATATTTTCGATTTTTCCTATATTCATATTCCTATACTTCACAGAAAGTTGCTTTTTAACATACCTGACTAAAATAAATTGAAAGAATATTGAAAGATATTTTATTCATACTTTCAATCAATCATAATCATATTGAGTTTGATTTTCAAATGACCCTTGGTAATAAAAACGTTGTATAGCATAAAAACTGGAAAAAACAACATACAATTCATCATATTTGAAATGGTTCATCTGAATATGAGAGTTTAACTGTGCAGGTTTAAAAAAATATATACTCTGATTCACTATCAACAATCTGATCTAATTTCAGGTCCTTCTGCAACGTGTTCCAAGATGATGCGTCAGGAAAGCTAATAGCACCCTGACCAGGCAGCTCTGGCATTAAGGACATGATATACAATACAGTTTTGAGATCTCAGATGGTAGTGTGCGTGACTGTGAATAAAGTGGCTGAGTATTTTGGCAGCTGCCCTATGATAGACTTATAGGCAGAAGAGGAAAATACCAGTGTGTATGTAACATGACATTTCCTTTCCAGTAATTCATAGCCATCCACACTTTTTATGCTTGGTTAAGATGAGTAAAAAAGTCTTGTAATTATATTGTTGTTGATTTTTTAGCTTGATCTGATTGGAAGAAACAAGGTGAAAATGATCAACTAAAAGTGTTACATCTAAGAGGTGTATCTTGCTGTTGCATGTTTAAAGATTACCTGAGTCAGTGGGAACTCTTAAGTGGCAGTCTTTATTTTTCTTTTCACTAGCGTATAAGTATGAGGTTACAGACATGGCAAATGTATTCATCTATTACAGTACATGGAGAAGGTCAAAGAGAACACATAGTCGGTGAGAAAAGGTTGTAATACTTCCTTTTGATTTTATTACAGCACTCAGTCTTTTGGGGTTAGGGTCTGTTAGCATAGCACATCTTGATGTGGCAATATTTGCAACTATTCTTTGCAAAAGCGCTCAAAATCTGTCAGATTGTGAGGACATCTCCTGTGCACAGCCCACTTCAGATCCCCTCGCAGATGTTCAGTTGGATTCAGGTCTGAGCTCCAAAACTTTTATATTCTTCTGGTGAAGTCATGCTTTTGTGGATTTGGATGTGTGCTTTGGGTCGTTGTCATGCTGAAAGGTGAACATCCTCTTCATCTTCAGCTTTCTAACGGACGGATGAAGGTTTTGTGCCAAAATTGCCTGGTATTTGGAACTTAATTCCCTCTACCCTGACTAATGCCCCAGTTCCAGCTGAAGAAAAAACAGCCCCAATGCATGATGCTGCCACCACCATGCTTTACTGTGGGTATGGTGTTCTTTGGGTGATGTGCATTGTGGTTTTTGCACCAAACATACCTTTTGGAATTGTGTCCAAAATGTTCAACCTTGGTTTCATCAGGCCATAACACATTTTCCCACATGCTTTTGGGAGACTTGATGTTTGTTTTTGCAAACTTCAGCCGGGCTTGGATGTTTTTCTTTGTAAGAAAATGCTTCCGTCTTGCCACCCTACCCCATAGCCCATTCATATGAAGAATACGGAGATTGTTGTCACATGTAGCACACAGCCAGTACTTGCCATACATTCCTGCAGTTCCTTTAATGTTGCTGTAGGCCTCTTGGAAGCCTCCCTGACCAGTTTTCTTCTCGTCTTTTCATCAATTTGGGAGGGACGTCCAGTTCTTGGTAATGTCTGTGCTGTGTCATATTTTCTCCACTTGATGATGACTGTCTTCACGGTGTTCCATGGTATATCTAATGCTGTGGAAATTATTTAATACCCTTCTCCTTTCAACAATGAGATCCCTCTGATGCTTTGGAAATGTGATTTTGAATGTGATTGGTTAATTCTGAACACAGCCACATCCCAAGTTATAAGAGGATGTGCACACATATGCAACCAGGTTATTGTAAGGTTTTTATTTTTCATTTTTCCCTGAAGATGTCAGTTGGTTTTTCAATTGAATTGTTCACAATATAGGTCACATTAAATGTGACTTATGACTTTCACATCACAAAAACCTGGCATTTTAACAGGGGTGTGTAGAATTTTTATATCCACTGTATATGTGTACATATACAAGAATAACTTCCAGTAAAGCTCTAATTACATTTAAGTGCACAAGGCCTTCAAGTATGTGTTCATTTTGCTGCTTATTACACCTTTTCCCAATATGAAACTGTCCAATAATTATCCCCTATATAAAGTTCAGTCTCTCAGCTTTATTTGAGGGTATTCACTTCCAAATTGGAGGAAGGGTTTAGGAATTACAGGTCTTTAATTTGTTACCCCCTCTTTTTCAAGGGACTAAAAGTAATTTATTCAAAAGCTGTTTCATGGACATGTGTGGGCTATTTCTTTGTTATTTCTTAATCAATTAAGCAAGTACAAGGTCTGGAGTTGATTCCAGGTGTGGCATTTGCATTTGGAAGCAGATCCTGTGAATTCACAACATGCAGTCAAAGGAGTTCCCAATGCAAGTGAAACAAAAATGAATATCCATCAGAGAGATGGAACATTTGGAGTGGCTAAATAAACAGTTTGGTACATTCTGAGAAATGTACACGCTGGTGAGCTATGCAACACAAAAAGGACTGGGTGTCCACGGAAGACAACTGTGGTGGATGATCATAGGATCCTTTCCATGATAAAGAAAAACACCCTCACAACATCCAGCCAGTTGAAGAACTCTCTACAGGAGGTAGGCATATCATTATCCAAGTCTACCTTAAAGAGAAGACTTCACAAGAGCAAATACAGAGGGTTCACCACATGGTGCAAACCATTCATAAGCCTCAAGAATAGAAAGATCAGATTAGAACATCTAGGAAAGCCAGCCCAGTTCCGGAACAGCATTTTTTGCACAGATGAAACTAAGATCATTGTGTACCAGAATGATAGGAAGTGAAAAGTATGGAGAGGGCTTGGAATGGCTCAAGATCTGAAGCATATGCCATCACACTGCCTCCACCGTGTTTTACAGATGTTGTAAAACACGGTGGAGGCAGCGTGATGGCATGGGCATGCATGGCTTCCAGTGGCACTGGGTCACTAATGTTTATTAATGATGTGACAGAAGCTGCTTGATGAATTCTGAAGTGTAAATCAGCCAAAATCAATGAATTTGATTGGATTCTGCTTTACATATGGACCGTTTCTTAAGGTAAAGAAGTGTAATCTTCTGCAATGGCCAAATCAATCACCTGATCTCTACCCAACCGAGCATGCATTTCACTTGCTGAAGGCAAAACTTTAGGCAGACAGACCCAGGAACACACAACCCCTGAAGACTGCTACAGTAAAGGCCTGGAAAAGCATCACAAAGGAGGAAACCCATCATTTGGTGATGTCCCTGTGTTCCAGACTTTTTTTTTATGATTATATTAATTTGTCCCCTGACATAAGGGGACTGTGCAGGAAAATGGTTGCAATTCCTAAACGTTTCATATAATATCTTTGTTCAACCCATTGAATTAAAGCTGAAAGTCTGCACTTGACAATTCTATCTCAGTTGTTTCATTTCAAATCCATTGTGGTGGCGTATAGAGCAATATTATGAAAATGGTGTCAGTGTCCAAATATTTCTGGCCCTAACTGTATATGCATATCAAAGGGCATAGTGAAAAACAGTGTTTAATTGTTGAAGTTACTGCATGCATGGATTACATCCTCGATAACAGAAATAAAGGAAACTTTGTCTATACCTTAATAAATTGCACATAAAAAAATGTTGTCGTACCTGTAGTAAATATGTCAGATATACCAAGGATTCCAGCCAATCAGCATTCAGGCCTCAAACCTCCCTGTTCATAATCCACATTGAACAATATATGGACAATAGATTACTTTGAAGGAATCAGAAAAGCCAGCAACCTGTGCAGACTTTAACTTAAGACTGAGCTTTCCAAATCGAACCCTATACCTTTTTACATGGCACTGCATTTTGATGGCTCTGGTCCAAAGTAGTGCAATTTGCTTTAGAGACTAGGCTGACATGTGAGAACGTAGACAGAATGAAAACGTAGACAGGTTCAGAGAAAATCGTCCGCATGTCGGGTGAGACAAGTTAATGATCTTTGACTCTGTGTATTAGGGCCAGAGACCTAAGGCCACCCAATGAATTAACCTTCTATTTTTGTCTCTCATCTCACTCTCATCTCTCCGCTTTCCATCTCCTCCACATTTCTCCCTTCTCTTCCTGTTTCTCTCTCTTCAGGAAATGGGTCCATCCAGTTTGCCTTCCGTGCCCCTCATGGTGGGTTGTGGGGTCTCCTGCACCGCTCTGCTCATCCTACTGCTCATCTATGCTGCCTTCTGGAGGTGAACACGCCCACGTGCACACGCGCACTTAATCACTGTCTGTATTTGGGCTGTAACCTACCAGTGGGGTGTTTATGCGGAGGGCACAGCTTTCGAGCAGAGATTAACAGGAAGAAAACCCCTAGGTTTGCCTGACAGTGGCACAGTCCACGCCAAAACTCCAATTAGGGGTAATGGAAAACAAATGGGAGATGACAAAGCCAGACTCAGACGGGGGGATTAAGTGTTAGAGAGAGGGAGGTGTGGGGGTGACTGGCATCTGTGGCAGAGGGGAACGGGAAGAGGCTGGCACCATTAATCTAACAGTAGGCCCATCCAGAGCAGATGGCAAACCAGCGCAATCATCACATGACTAAGTCAATCCAACCTCATCTCCAAAACAGTTCTCCCTTTTCCCTTAATGTCCTTCTTCCTCTTCTTCCTTTGCCGTTGTCTCTCAGGTATATTCGGTCGGAGAGGTCTATCATCTTGGTGAATTTCTGTCTATCCATCCTGGCCTCCAACATGTTGATACTGGTCGGACAGTCTCAGACTCTGGGCAAGGTGAGAAAACACACATTATATAAACTAAGAACCTGGGAGCAATCTCGCGGGGAGCGAACGTTCCATTATTCACCTTGTCAATTCAGGGGACTTGATTTAGCAACCTTTCCGTCGCTGGTGAGATGCCCTGTCCTCTTGGCTACCATGCTGCCTCAACAGGTTGAGTGAATGTTGTGCAAATGTCAACCTATTTTTCCAAGTGGGTAGCAAAGTATTTGGCAGAAGGGCGGGGTGAATGGAGGAAGACAGAAGAGAAAGTAGGTGGTAAACAGTTTCATCGGGTTATAAAGCGACTTTAGCAGCACATGGAGAGAAAGATGGTAACAGAGAGGGAGTAAAGTAATATGTAATATATTACATGTTGCTTATTTTCCTTTCTCTTTTTTTTCTCTCTAGTCCTGTATGCTCCTTTCCATCCCTGTGCATTGAGTTTATGAATGTTTATTCTGTATGATCGGAGGGACAGATGTCTCTCCCTACGTGGTCAGACATTTGGCTAATTGAAGCTCTTCTTATAGGCATTGTGCACATGTTCTCTGGAAAACAAGGTGGCACCCATTGTCGATGACTAAGCTATGCCCACCTGTCTGTACACGGTCATGGCGTATCGAAGTTTAATATCTGGTACTTTGCAACAGTGTACTCTCTATTTAGGAGGTAGCATTTTAATTAAATTTTTTCGCAGGGTTGAATCTTTCTGGTGTGACATTGTTTTTGTTTTGTTTCCTTATGATTTGGTTGGGTCTTATTGTCTTGCACTCCCTCTCTCTCTCTCTCGCTCGCTCTGTCTCTCGTCCTCTCTCTTTCTCACTCTGTAGGGCCTATGTACTGTGACTGCAGCATTTCTGCATTTCTTCTTCCTGGCATCGTTCTGCTGGGTGCTGACCGAAGCATGGCAGTCTTACCTGGCAGTTATTGGCAAGATGAGGACGCGCCTCATACGTAAAAGGTTCCTGTGCCTGGGCTGGGGTAGGTACACACACACACACACACACACACACAGATAAACCAACACACAGTCTCGCAGTTACTATTTCAGTCATGCAGGGTCCTCATGCTATAATATAGATGTAGATTCACATGCCTTTCACATGTCCTATACCACAACATGCCTGTCCTATACCACAACATGTTTGTCCTATACCACAACCTAATATCTGTTCTATACCACAACCTGATTTGTGTTCTATACCACAACCTGATATATATTCTATACCACAACCTAACGTCTGTTTTATACCACAACCTAATATCTGTTCTATACTCCAACCTGATATCTGTCCTATACCACAACTTAATACCTGTTCTATACCACAGCATAACATAAGTTCTATATCACAACCTAATGTCTGTTCTATACCACAACCTAATGCCTGTCCTATACCATAACCTCAACCTACTATCTGTTCTATACCACAACCTACTATCTGTTCTATACCACAACCTAATATCTGTTCTATACCAAAACCTAATGCCTGTCCAATACCACAACCTCAACCTACTATCTGTTCTATACCACAACCTAATATCTGTTTTATACCAAAACATAATGCCTGTTCTATACCACAACCTACTATATGTCTTTTACCACAACCTAATGTCTTGCTAGAGGCAAAATGATAACAAATGCCATTAGATAACATCTTCCTGACAGAGGTAACATCCAGGGAAAGAGAACCTAGCAATTACCTGCCTTGCTTCCATTCATCCCTTTACCTAGCTTTCCTCATCCATCCTCCGGTCTGATCCATTAAGTCACAGATGCCCTTAGCTGATACAGGTTAACTCACAAATGACACACTATTCCCTCTTCAGTGAACTTTATTAAGTCCTGTTCCCAATTTGGTGCACTACATTTGACTATAATTTAGTGCCCTCCTTTTATCTAGTGGGTTCGTTGGGTTCTTGAGAAAACTACTACACTAAAGATAGAATAGGGTACAGTTTGGGAAACAGCCATAGCAACGAACGCTGGCATGTCAACCTGACCGCCACACACAGATTTGATGGCTGACAGATTGACTCAACATTAAACAAGGAAATGGTGGAGGGATGGGGAGTGGGGGGAGGTACAGTAAGAACATTTCGTGAGGGATATGTCCCTAGCTGTTTGCAATTTTCCAATGAATTCTGATTAAAATCAGTCACCATGGTAACGACAGGCGGTGTAGAGGAGTTAGTGTGAGCGCGTGTGTGTGTGTTGGTGTTTGGAAGGGCATCTTACTTTGTCAAGTTAGCACCCCACCCAGCCACACCACATCTCTTTTGTTAATGTGGGATTTTCTAATTGCATTTGCTGGCATAATCACAGCTTTGTTAATTACATGAATATTTCAGAGCCAAGCTCATTAAGGGCCCAGCATCTTTCTGTCACAAACATAAACACACTCACTCACACACGCACGCACGCATGCCCACACATACACACACTTCATACACACCTTCTCTTCACGCTCTTGCTATCTCACTCGTGCGTGCATGCGCAAGCTCAAAGAGAGCCGAATGGACGGACAATTAATTTCACGACTTAATGACCCCAGACAAATGCACGCGCGCTGACAGACCGCGCAGCAGCCCAAGGAAGTCCACTACAGAGGATCCTCTTATAGTTAAACTGCAGCCGACACTCAGGGACCTCTCAGAGTACACAAACCCAGCCCGGTGTCAGCCATACTACAGTCATTTCTCCCGCCTCAGGCAGAACAATTTTTCATGAACCAATGGCTCTATGTCCAGCTGCATTTTAGTCGACAGTGGCATATTATGTTTGAGTCGAAGGTCCATGTCGCCGTTATAAAGTAACACATTGTGCTGATGTATTGCCAAGAGCAATGGCTCCCAAACCTCTCCCGGGGGTACCCACAGCTATCACACGGTTTTGTTGGAGCCTTGAATTAGCTAACCTGAATCAACTAGTCAAGTGCCTGATAATTAGTTGACTAGTTCATTCAGGTGAGCTTGCTCTTATATACATCTAGTACAGAATACGTCTGATATATATCTAGAATACATCTAATACACGGAATGGATGAGGGTCCCTGTTAGAGGTTTGAGAACCACTGGTTAAGAGGCTACATCTCTTCTGAGGAATGCTTTTTTTCTCTCCCTCCTTTGACCTTCTCTCCATGTACTTCTCTTTTTTCTCTCTTTCTCTCCCTTTCTCTCTTCTCGCTGTCCCTCCCCCTTCCCTCTTGCAGGTCTCCCAGCCCTCGTTGTAGCTGTGTCCGTAGGTTTCACTAGAGCCAGAGGTTATGGTACACCCAGCTAGTGAGTACAGACTTTCACTTTTAACCTGTAACCATTTACTTAAGATGTCAGTGATGTCATTACTTGATACCCAACAATGTTTTTCGTAGCGCTCATGTATTTTGTAGTGAACGTTGCTCTATCTCTTAAGCACTCTCACATTCGGAGAAATATATATATATATTTTTCTTTTTTTCTTTTTATTTAATTGCCAGTGGGTCTTTTTTCTTTGGAAGTCTTTCGAACCCCTGAAGAGACATAATGGAGTGACTCCTCCCAGGGACTAGTCATTTAAACAGACTAAAATGCATTTTACAGAACACAGCTTTATGTACAACAGATGTTAATGACTTTTTTTTTTTTTTTTTTTTCCTTCTCTGCTGCTTCAGTTGTTGGCTGTCCCTGGAAGGTGGGCTTCTATATGCCTTTGTCGGACCTGCCGCCGTCATTGTGCTGGTGGGTCCTCTTCTTCATCCCTGTTGACATCGATCAGTCTGCCTGTCCCTACTCTAAACCTAGTCATTTGGAATTCCTGTGATTTAGATCGGATGGTGGTTAGGACAACGCGGTATTTGGATGCGCCCAGAGGATAGACGTAGCTACTTACCATTCCATTTCACTTTCGGACTTACGCATCTCAGGGACCGCAGGAAATTATAATTCAACCAAATAATGAAATGTGTTTATTTATTTGGCATTAGGCGTTCCTTTAAGCATACCCCGTGCCAAACGACAGTAGGAAAACATTCACTGACAAACCAAGCTGCCGCTAGCCAATTCTACACACCCCACTGACAACACTATGTTAGGGGCTGCTATTTATTTACCCTAATTTATTATGTCGGCTGGAACCATTCTTCAATTATTATTATTATTTATTTTTTTATCAGCATTGCTGGGAAGCATGAGTTTATGTATTTAGATACTCAGTTTTCCTGCTGTGCGCTTGTTGTTATCATTATTATGTTTATTAATAATAATAACAGTATTAATAGTATTCACGCTCTCATAGTTCTTGTTAGAAAGGCATTATTAAAAAGCTGTAGCACCAGGGAACAAGAAACGGCGCACCAGAGCTCCAAATGCCTATGTGGCTTTCTTAATGAAGTATCTCCTGTGCTGTACGGTGGCTTGTAGGATTAGTGACTGTTGCCAATCCCTGTGTCAATACGCAACTTGTTAATATACCCAGATAAACACGGACACTATATTACAGTGGTGTATGTCTTTGTACGTGTGCGACGATGTGTGTTTGCATGAGCAACATAAAGCTTAGACCACTTGTTTACGGTGAGTGTGTGCCTTCCCCTAGCCTGTGCTCGTCCCCAGTCCCTTCATGTTGTGTTTGGAGAACTACATCAAAACAAACACATTTAATTGAGATGGGGTGCATCGGAGTATTGCAAGACTCCCTCAGGATGAACTTCTAATTATTATGAAACATAATTCATCTTGCCTTCTGCCAATGATGGGTCTGGAGACCACCGTCTCCCCCAGGCAATGAGGCTGGATGGAGAGACCCAGGTTAACACTAGAAAGGTAAAATTAAAATGTCTCTGCCTCCATCCTTGATTTCCCTGAAATTAGGTTGTTTACATTTTCCAGGTGTCCCGCTTGGCACGTGTCAGTAATAGCCTCGCAACAAAGCTACCTCGTTGTGACTGAGAATCCTGGTTGTAGCGTATTGACGATGTGCTTGTGACAATGGAAATTGGCCTAGCGATATACAGACCGGGTGGTGTTGGTGTCAGACAAAGTCTTCCTTATCTTGTCGTGCTCTTGCAAGTTCTTGTAAGGTCAGCAGTCTGTAAACTCAACCGTTGTGATTGGCCAGTGAATGTGTTTTCCTCCACGTGTCACAATCCATTATAAACAGTTGTGTTCCTGTAGCCGTACCTCAGGGTCTGTAGCCCTCTAGAATGTTGGTTCCTTAAGGTTCAACGGGAGTCAATGTACCTGCATTTTTTTTTCTTCTAGCTAGCAAACAGTAGTAGATTTTTTTTTAAATTCCAGCCTGATATGTGACATGATCAAAATCGACAGAGGTAGGTAGGAATTGATTTTCAGGCCAATAAAGTATATTTTTAGAATGTACATTTGCATAGAATGTTGCATGGGTAATTCCTATAAATTATTTTCTACAAACGATACACAAAAATCTCTGGATAAAAAGGGAAGCTTTTGTAATATTGGCACTCTCATTTAAACTATTAGCATTGAATTTTGATTATACCTGTATACTGAACAATTCCAGACATAGCAATGTTTTAGAATATTTGATTAGTTCATTTAACCATTTTTATGCTGCATAGGCACTAAAGAAATCAAGCATTTTCATTCTAAGACTGGGTTGACGTTCGTGGCCCATTTGTTCTGTCTCATGCACTTCCGTGCATTACATTCTAGCAAGAGCATGCAGGCATAAAAAAATGCTTATGCTTCAGGCTGTGATATTGTTTGACTCAAATTAGCTCCTCATGAGTAAGAACAAGGCCTGCCCTTTTTAGGGTTAAAGTGTAGTGTAATGAAAAATGTCTGTTGTGGAAGAGTTGATGTGTATTCGATGTCTGACCAGAACAAGTCTCCAACAGCCCGCCTATGATGTTAACCAGGTGTCCTGCATCACATTTGCTTCTCTAAAGATCTGGAACACCAGTTGTGGGCCATCAGCCCCGACCCTCCTAAATTCACCAGGAGAGGTGTGAAACTTTGAGTAATTGTAATGTAACAAAATGTATGATATTGTGGACATGTATCTGTAGTGTTTGGATTTCCCTTTTCCCTATAAAGGCATGAGTTGTCTGAAATTATTTAGGCTACTGTACGGGTTATGGATCATACTTTACAAGAATTGTAGAACATTTGTCCGTGTTGCATGGCTGACAACAACAGACAGCAACGCCCAACCCATTCTGTAATTTTCCATTGGTTAAGTGGGACAATTCCTTTCCTTTCTGTTCATTGTGTTTGCCAAGGTAAAGCAATCTTTAGGATTATTTAACGGAGTGCTTTAGATATGCCTGTTCTAAGGATAAATAGTCATATCTCAAACATCTTTTATTATTATTTGAGTTTGTTCTTGTTAAAGTGACCTCCCAGCACATTGTGTTGTAGTGCTACTGTTAACGGCATCCGTGCTATAGCATTTGAGCTAAAGTGTGTTTTAGACAGTTATGGTATTGTAGGTAGATTTGGATATGATTAGTGAGGACGTTGAATACAGCTGGTATGTAACTGTTTGGAATTGTGGCTTTATTTCCTGATTGGAATAAATGACTTTTTTTTGCTTTAGTTATTTCAGTGGAGTCATTGGGAACCTATATCCACACTTCTGTTCGTAGTGCTGCTGGTAATTACACACATATAATTAAGTCTAAGCGACCAGACTTGTCATCCCTGAGTCCCTGAGTCTAAACCGTCTGGGTAGGCCCAGGAATACATGCCATTTAAATGCTAGCCTCGTGACGTAAAGGGTTAGCTACCTTTACTAGGTACTACCTACATATTATGGTCACTTACGATCATGTATATTTACAAACAATGTGGAGTCAGATTATCAGTATATTTATTTGTCACAAAGGTTATATTCCCTTCCACTCATTTTCCTAGAAGTCCACTCGGTAACAATCCAAATGGTCACTTTCAGTCACCTTTCTTCAGTCACCTTACTACCAATAGAAAATATTGCATTTATGATTAAATATTAGTATGTGATTGGTGCAGTACAAGTGGATACGCTGGAAGGCATGAATGATGATTAAATGTTGCATTAAAGTGAAACAAGGGACAGCGTAAACAAAGCATATATATATATATTCAATAGATCTATTGGAGTAGGGAGACATACAGGCATCAAATAGGCTGATGTCCATGAGTATTGATTGCTTTTCTGAGCAGCGGCGTCGTTAGGCCTGGGCGTCCGGGGCTATAGCCAAATTGACCCCCACAAAAAATAAAAAATAAATAGCCCCTGATCTATTAATCTATAAGTCCGATCGCGCATTATGACAGTGTAGACATGTAGGCCGCTAGCATGTACATTGAGATTTTCCGCATGTACATTAAAAACACTGTAATTTCTGTTCCGGGTGGGGGGGGTTGGCTAAGCCCTGAATGTATTGTGATCCTAGCGACGCCACTGTTTCTGAGTATTTGTACAATGTTACAGTGGACATTTCTTTTCTCTGGCTAACTGTAAGCGTAGTCCAAAACGTACCGAGACAGTAGGGATTGTAGCCTAATTGGGTGGGGCAGGGTTAGGGTCAGGTGAGAGAGAGAAAAAGAGAATGAGTGAAGAAAAGAGGGAGTGAGTGGGAGTGAAAGAATGGGCGAGGGAGGGAAATTGATGATGTGGGGAGGGGAGCAGAGGGATGGTGAAGGAGAGTAAAGGAGAAGCACGTTAAAGGAGGGTGAAAGAGGAAATGGGATCAGGATTAAGGGAGACATGTCACTGGCATGGACAATCTCAGTGGGTCATGGATGTAACAGCTGTGAGGAGGCTTAGTTAATACCTTCTGTGGTAAAGGGGGCAGGGTCAGGGCACTGGGGGTGGGGGGTCGGGAGCAATCCAATAAGATCTGACAGTGTCACATTGATTTGTGCTGTCATTAGGTTGTCTTATATCTATGTGTTGATGGTAGAGATGAAAAAACAATCTCATATGTTAACGTATGGGATTGTATGTGGCTTGGGAATTTGAGTATTTGGTCAGGGTTGGATGACAAAAACGACCTTTACAAATTCTGTGTGGCCAAGCGTCCTTTTTACCCCACCTCCCAGATAGTTGTTCTTGTGAACTTAGTGGCAGTTCAGAAGTAGCACCACTTCTTAGAATTGATGACAGAGACTGATATGTCCGGCCTCCCCTGAACGCAGCTTCGTTCGGACCTTGAACTGACTGCCTGACGACTTGTAACAACCTTCCCAGTATGATGGAGGTTACTCTAAGTCAGCATTGCAACCTTCTAAACATGGACTTAGACCCGGGACACCAGCTGAGTGCAATTAATGATGAAGTAATGCAGACAAGCAGCAGGCTTCCGACCATACTGGGTAAGAGTTGAGTACCCCTGCCGTTATTTTAATTGGGTAAGATTTGTAGTATTTATAAAAAATATTGAATTTATGCCATTTTAGAAAAGTCTAAAAATGTGTTAGTATCATATGTGATGTTAATTTATTCTAAAAAGTGTCATGATGTTTTGGATCTATGATTTACTCTGGTACCGATATCCCAGTAACTGTTTTGCTATAATGCACACAAGTATTAGAGTCCATCTAAAGGTAAGCTAAGTGGTAAAATGTAATTCGAAAATACGCAGATTTCAAAAATACACAAGTTTCAAAAACACACAAGTGTATTTCTTATATGTATCTCCTACATTTAGGGAAATACACTTCCAAACAAACCAATCATATTTTTTGCCGGACCGCGTAAGCGGAGCCAGTCAAGAATAGCGAATGTCTCTTACTGAATGAGTGAGTGAGTGACTGACTGACTACACTAGTAAGCCTATTACTGGCTAATAAGCTGTTAAAACGGCCAGTGGCAAAAGCCATACATTTCATAGATGCTGTTTGTGGTGGATGTAAACTTAATAAGAAACTTTACTCAGTTTAACACAATGCTTAATGGTGTCTAGCGAAATATTAAAACTTGGCGTGATGTTAATGCGTAACAAAATTGTCTAATGTCGAGATGCTATATCAACTCTGGGCACACGTATAGCACCGTGATGTAGTGGTTAATGACCCAGCCGCTCATGTGGGAGACCTGGGTTTGAATCCAGTGAGGGCAACATTTATCACTTTTAATTGCGGGCTGGCTGAACTAGGTCTGCCTGGTTCCTTTTCGGGTTTTACTATCTGTTCAGCCATGTAAACCCACAAGGTGCTTTTCAATGTGTTTCCGTTCACCAACAGAAGTAAAGGCATATTTCACACAAAAAACGGAACCTACACATATCCTAAATCTCCAAATCAAATTGCAATATGATACCTAGTTTGACCGTCTTAAAACTATTCCACGTGTAAGCTTAGTAGAAATAGTAAATTAAGGAAATAACGGGTCATACATTTTTATAGCCACTGTTTTTTTAAATGGGTATTTTCTAGTTTTTCTCTGGCCAACCTAGGGCCCATGCTAGGGGCCAACCGGCTTAGCAGATAATTATATCAGGTAATTAGATCCATATAAGCCAATTGAGATCATCCACATGGTTGGACATGGTCCAACACTTTCTCATTCTTACCAGCATGTTGAAAAAAAGTTCATCACATGTGTCTGGATAATTGGCTCACAGAAGCTGATTCTATAACTTAGAATGTTCTCCACTCATGGCTTGACTTTGAATAGCTTGTGGGGGGGTGGGGGGGGGGGTGGGGGGGGTTGTCCTTTGACATTTGAACTTGGTATTGCGATGGGAATGGAACCATAGTAATTACATTGACAATAATTAATTTCCTAAGGAGGTGACCTATATCTTTCTTCAGCATTATTTATAAACACACTGCTAGAGCCAATAATTCACAACATATAGTTTTGTTCTTGCCATATTTGACCTACAAAAGCATCTGGGATATTTTTTTTGGGCCTAGAAGTCGATGTGATTACAATTGTAAGGTGGTTGTCGAAGACCTTGTCTTAGGACTTATTGGCTGTATCTGAATCCAGGACAAAGAGTGGTGTGTTTTCTCCCTAAAATAGATATAAATAGATAATCAGATTCAATCTAAATGTGACCATCTCTGTGGAGGAGATATCTTTCAAACATTTCAGGCCTTTGAGGATATGACCCCATCACCGCATACTAGCAGTAACCATTCAAAAACCTTGTGAACAATGTATTGATATCAAACATATTTGCAACATAGATACTGGAAACCGAGACGGAGGGGGGTCAATGTGTCTCTATCCTAAGATATCGCCGGACAGGGCCAACCAGGCATGGGGAAAAACTCCACCCACTTTAGACCAGACAGAAAAATCTTGTCACTGACTCAACTCACTCACATTGAGCACGGCGAAAAGCCTGACAGGGATTGATGTGATGCAGCCTTTTAGGGACGCCATGGGAGTGCATGAGTAAGCGAGTGACTCAGCCCCCTTAATAGCATTGGAGAGAGGGTATCCCACCAGGGAGTGGGGAGGCTGCCAGGCAGAGACCACTACATAGTTTGTCAATCCAGTGGCTTGCCATTCGCCTTCACACCACTGGACCTGACTACACTTCATTATATACCCTATTGGACAGAAAAGACTGGGTTGAGACTGACTCCATACGTCCAGCACGCGGATCGACAGGGACACTAAAGCTAACACTTGTGGGTGAAGTGTCAGTAGACACGTTTGTGTGATGTAGATAAACATGTACGGGCGAAGTGAATGACAATATCTGCTAATGAATTGGTGGAGATTAGCATTGGCCTCTGCAAAGGATGAAAATATTAGCATGGCTTCTGAAACGGATGAGAAAGTTAGCATGTACTATGCAAAGGATGAGAAGATTAACATGGCCGATGCAAAGAATAAGAAGATTAGCATGGCCTCTGCAGATGTCGAAAAGATTTACATGGCCTTTGCAAAGGATGAGAAGAGTTAGAGTTAAGGTATTTAGGAAATAAGGTTAGGGATATATATTCATTCTGAATGGTTAAGATAAGGGTTTGCAAAAGGCAACCTAAAAAGGGATTTCAAAAATAAATAAATGTTTGTCACTCCATTTTTTCAAACACAGTACCTTTAGAGTCAAAATGTCCAGTTCGTCCATCCTCTCCTGGTCCAATCCACAAAAACCTAGCAAACCACCAATCTATGTAGATGTAACAGCTATGACCATTGCCCCTAGACACTGCTTTTCAAGTAATTCATAGATGTTTTACAAAAGTTTATTATACATGTCAATCTATCCCTATACCAAAACTCTGCAATCTGGAGAGACACTGAATTTCTGATTCTCTCTCCCTCTTTCTGTCTATTTCAGGTGAACATGCTGATTGGAATTGTGGTCTTCAACAAGCTCATGTCTCGAGACGGCATCTCGGACAAGTCTAAAAAGCAAAGAGCTGGGTAGGTAGGGGTTGACTAAACCTAGAACTATAAAACTTGGACTCTCACACCAGCTCAAACCATGCATGGACCATCCACTCAGAATCTACATTCAACATTCACTGCTCTATATCTACCCGGCAGTGGAATCTCCACTGTTTCACATTAGGTTTAAGAAAAAGTGTTTTACATTTTTTTTGTATGCAGTCTCACTTTTCCAGCCATAGAAATCTGACCTTTTGAATGGAAATCTCAATTAAATATAGGTGTATAACAAAGAGATCCTATTAAATCACCAGAGCGTTGTTTTATAATCCCGCAAAGTTCCAGAATGGCTGACCTTCCACCCCACCATAAGAAGGTTAACGACCATTCTGGTGTTCTAATTTATAATAATTTGCTTGGTGAAATTTCTGCGACAAATGAAACCGTTGATATGCTTGGCTAAATTTCTCCGCTCTCTTGGTCCTGTGGCCACCCTGCTGTGGCAGTTTTAATGGAAGTGTTGCTCAAGGGCGGATGGTTTGTGACTGAATGTGAGAACAGGCCCCGCGTCTCTCATTGCTGTAGCTGCAGGGCTGCTTATAGCAACGTCAATTAGCGGCTTCTGTCTTGAACACTTTCGACAAACCCGAACGCGCACAAAAACAAACTCACACTTTCGCTGCTGAAAATTGATAGCAGTTGTGTTTTTCTTCACATATGTTCATTAGCATGTGAAGAGGCGTTTAAGAGCACGAACAAAACCATTCATGGCCTCATTGGATCTAGACCTAGGCTTTATTTTCCACTGAACAAACACTTCCACAGGTTTCAATTTAGCGTGAACTGTAGTGACTCCAACACGATGGAATTTAGCATCGGTGACATAAACGCCTAACTGTCTGTGTACATTACTCCTGTTGCTGTAGTTTCTGGGGTGACAAGATCCATGATACTTCTGATAACAATTAAGGAAATGTAATTTATATGTGTATTGGATTTGATTTAGTTCATGCAAAATATATTTTTTGTGTGTCAACTTTTTCAGGTATTAGATATGCCAATATAGTGCGAATTGATAACAAGCAGTTGTCTTCTTAACTTAGTCTGTGTAATCAAACTGTCAATGCATGCTTGGGGGTTGATGCATTCCCTTTTGCTGTGGACATTATTGTAATTTGTCTACATTCTCCGGTATCAATGCTTTTTATTTTTTTATTTTATGTTCTACAATTTAACCGGAGTGGTCTGTATGCTGAACTTAACTACCGAATGTTTTTGTCTGTTTGACCAAAACATAATGACATAGCTATTTGTAGCTGACACGGGAGAGAATACAGTCAAAGATATTTCTATTTGCCAGGGCAGACGTTCTGTGTCGTGTCGGTAGTCAAAGTGTACCGAGTGTCAGACCTGTTGCTCGGTTGAGTGCTCTGGCACTTCAAGCCCTGACGTGGACACGCACTATAGACAGCTGACTCACTCTCTGGATGCAACGCTTTTATTTTTTGGACTGCTCCCAACATCCGCCTCCATCCCTGCACAGGCTTTCACGTGGATCTATTCGTACGAGACCTGCGGAGGCCTCAGTTTGGCAGACGGGACCGGTATGTGTCTCACGCCGCCTACTTCTGATTCCGTGGTATTATTGCGGTCCGCAAAGCAAATGATCGGTGTGCGTGCTGCCACCTACTTTGCTGAAACTGGCTATATACGTTCTCTCGATGCAACACGAACCAGCGGATCTAATGGGAGGCTATACATCAACGCACGCAGAAACGCCCTAAACGGCTCTGCACAAGCTGCAACGGGAGAGGAGGGGAGGAAAAAATGAATGGGCCTTCATTCGGCAATTATCTTGATTTAAAACGTTTTCGACCCTCAATAAATCTGCTCGGGAACATCTACAAGAGAGTTTGGTGTGTAACACGCTGCTTTTGTCATGAGAAGAACCTGTGTGGAAGCGCTGGTGCCAGAGTGTGTAAATATCTTTCTTACTTTATGATATTGAGCCATATTACCCAGACTGGTATAGAAATACTGTACAGGCACATACCGACACAGATACACACACACGCAGGCACTGACACAAAAACGCACACACGACCAGTATAGTGGAGTGGTTTCTGCCGCTCCCTGGTGTGTAATTCCATCAGTAGTGATTTGTCATCGGTACTAATCCAATGAGTGGAGATTCCAATGTCCTCCCAGCCAAATCCATGCTTCCATTTCCTTGTAAATTGATTTGATTTCTCTTTTCTCTGTGCTCTCCATTGTCCTGTGATGTGTTCTAATTCAAATCAATGTTGTTGCCGGCCGCTGTGAGGGTTAATGGTATAGTTCTCTCTCTCGGGGCTGGATTGGCTTTTGTTCCCCGGAGCCTCTGTGGGGATTAAGGCAGTTAACATGCACACAGTCAGGAAACATACAAACACACACACACTGAGGAAATAGACAAACACACACATACACACCGAGGACTCACACGCACACACACAAATGACAGCACTCAGTCAAAGAACAAATAACACGTGCCTACATACACACACGCGCGTGAAGTAGAGAAACATGTCCCCATTCTCCGCAGACAGCATCCATCCACCTGCCAGATCACTGCAACATCCTGCAGACACTGACTGCTTTGGGTGGGACATCATTCTGCTTCAATGGGCCTCACAGATACACAGGCACACACACGCACCCAGAGACACACAGTTAATACATCCCCCTGCTAATAGGACACGTTGTCATTAGTATTAATGCATTTCTTTATGAAGCTGTTGGGATGTGGATGGCTCTAAGTCAATGAGATGTGCTGTGAGGGTAATGTAGCATAGCAACGCTGCGCACTGCCCCATCATTCTGCACTGAGCAGTACACACACTCACACACACACACACACACAGTAACACAGAAGGCAAGAGCAAGTCTCCCTTTAATGGTCTAGTGGTGAAGTCTCAATGTCTGACCTCAGTGGCCTTTGTAACTAGTTTCTGATGAGAGAAGAGGTACTGTTCTGAGTCAATAAAGAGCACACACACACACACACACACACACACAGAGGGAGGGATTACTATGTCCGGTTTAAGATGTAAAGAAAGGCATTCTGAGAGTCAGTGTAGCTTCACATGTACTTTACTTCAGCATCAAGCAACCTTCAGCACAGTGCCAGATGTCTTATTGCCGTTATAACCCGTTTTCCAATGCAATTACAACAGCAAAAAGATATGTGATGTCACATCCGTGGTATGCGGTCTCACGCCATGGCTTTCAGCAAATCAGCATTCAGGACTGGCACCACCTGGTTTCTAATTTAAAGGTTGAGGTGGTGTGATATATAGCCAATATACTATGGCTACGAGCTGTTCATAGGCATGACACACTAAGCTGTGTTAATACAGCGCTTAGCCGTGGTATATCGGCCATATATCACAAACCCTTTACCATCACTAAAGCAGCAGAACTTGAGATGATGTCATACCACATTATGGTCTAATGTACCACGGCTATCAGCCAATCAGCATTCAGGATTCAAACCATCCGGTTCATAATGTCCCATAGTTTTCTAGGCCACTATTTAAGGGAGTGAATGTTGTGAGCACAAAACCAGGCTTATCCGTCGATGTAAAAAATTAACATAATCATGGAGAATTTCAGCTAACTATTCCACGGAAACATGGTTTAAGTTATTTATTGGCATTCTGTTAGGTAAGAAAACATTTTATTGTTATTATCTACAGCCACTTCATAACCTGTTTTCTCAACTGCTGGTCCCATTTTCGGAAGCTTTTCTTTACAATGGCATTCCTTAACCTTTCATTGTTAAACGTAGGCTCCAGATAGCTGGTCTCCCTCAGCTCAGAGGCCTGTGTTGTAATGAGCAGCTGGACTGGTGATTAACACTAAACCTGCTGCACTCGCTGGCTGGTCTTATATACACTAATACATAATCATTATATAGTTAGTGCAGAGAAAACACACACACACACGTGCACACTGTGAGAGAGACAGTTGGTTCTGGCAGTTCCCATCTGTCTCTGTGTTGATTCTTATTAATCAGTGTTAGCCACTGTTAGCCTGTTAGGGTTGCTACTCTTCTTTCTCCTTCTTTCTCCCTCTCATGGCCTTTCTCTTCCTTCCTCTCACATAATCTCCTTCTTCTCCCTCTCTCCCGTTCTCTCTCCCGTTCTCTCACAGCCGTTCTCTCTCTTTCTTTCTCTGCTCAGTTCATCTCTCTCCTTTGTATCTGCTCTCTTCATCTCTCTCCCCTCTCGTCTACATTCCTCACCCTCCTCTCTCTCTCTCTCTCTCTCTCTCTCGCTTTTGTCACTTTCATATTCTGACTTGTTGTCCATTGCTGCTACTTTTGAGGTTTGTTAATTTTTTTTCTTCTTTCTTTTCTCTCCTTTTGTTTTCTTTTTTTGTGTTCCTCCCTCTCTCTCTGTGTCTCTGTGTCTCTGATGTCTGTCCCTCTGGGACACGCTGTCATCCTTTACAACCCCACTGGTGTGAATTTCTGAATGTGCCATATTGCTCTCATTACTTGTTGCATGTGTGTGCCTGTGTGCTCGTGTGTGTGCTCGTGTGTGTGCTCGTGTGTGTGCTCGTGTGTGTGCTTGTGTGTGTGTGTGTGTGTGTGCCCGTGCCCATCATGCGTGTGTTCCTCTACCCGACTGTGTGTCTCCCTCTCCATGTTCTCTGTTCATGACTGCCCCCCCCCCCCCCCGTAATGTGTGTGTCCTGAAGCCTACCAGTGGAGGCCTCCCGTAGCAGACTGCTCCTGAAATGCTCCAAGTGTGGTGTGATCTCAAGCACAGCTCTCTCCAGCTCTACAGCCAGCAGCGCCATGTTAGTCCACACACACAAGCACACCCCTGACCACACCCCTGACCACACCCCAGAGTGCACCCACTCATGTGTTATACTGTAGTCGGTCTCATTTTAACACTCTGCCTCCCTCTCTCTGGCACAGCCTGACGCAACACACACACCACCCACGCACCTTCTCTACCTCACACAAACACACACTCACCTTCTCTACCTCACACACACACACACACACACACTTTCTCTTAGGCTGGGTTCACACCAGCAGTGCTCTTCTAGACAGCTGTCAGTCAGCTGTCTGTCACATGTTCATGTTCTGCATCAGTCACACACCCTGGAAAGTGGCTTTTCATATGCCTCATCACACACCTGAAGTGTGTGTGGTTGTGGTTGTGTGTGTGCGATAATAGCATTGTCGTCCCAGATTCTAGAAGCTGAGTTTACCTCCCCTCCACTCCTCTCCTCCATTTTCCCCTCCACTCCTCTCCTCCATTTTCCCCTCCACTCCTCCATTTTCCCCTCTCCTCTTCCCCTCCACTCCTTTCCTCCTCTTTCTCCCACCCTTGCCGACACACCCGCTCCTCTTTTCATCTCCCTCTCTTCCTCACTGTCCCTCCATCCCTCTCCCCCGTCCTTCTCTCTTTCTCGCCCTGTCACCTCCTCTCCCGTTTTATCCTCCCCTCATCCCCTTTCCCCTCCATCTCACCCCTCTGGTCCCCCCTCTCCCCCTGTCTTCTCCTGTTCTCACCCGCTCCCCTCTCTGTCGTCCGTCTCTCAGGGCGTCTCTGTGGAGTTCCTGTGTAGTCCTCCCCCTGCTGGCTCTGACGTGGATGTCTGCCGTGTTGGCCATCACTGACCGCCGCTCCACATTATTCCAGGTACACACCGTCTTCACACATTCACAAACACCCCGGTTATAACACACACACAAATACCAACTGCCAAACCTTATCAGAGGTGAGAACAGTCTAGCATAGAGGACAATAATGGTCTGCCATTTCATGCCTGCCGTAGCAGCGAAGGTTGTCATTGGTGAAATAGGAACCCGTGCGTAACCTACAGGCACCTTCATACATATATAATCGTGTATACATTCTGTCACACACACACACGTGTTAACTTTAGTCATTCGCCACTTTTTCCTTTGCGCAGGTGCTGTTTGCTGTTTTTGACTCCGTCCAGGGCTGTGTCATCATCACGGTCCATTGTGCCATGCGTCGAGAGGTTGGTCTCTTCCGGGTGCCTCTCTGTGTGGTCCCTGTGTGGTCCCTGTGTGGTCCCTGTGTGGTCATGGGAGGATGGGTGTTCTCTGTGAATTTAGTGAACTGAAATGGAGTAAAGCCCAATGTGAAGCCTAACATGAAAAAATACAAATTTAGAAAATTGCCTGAATAATTTATTTCCAAACCCATATATAAAATGCACCTGCTCCAGGTGGGAAATTCTCAAAGTGACCCTGTTACTGAAGCATTTAGGACCATAGCTGGCTATATAAACAGAGGATGAGCCGGGATCTGGGAAGGATAACCGCAGTGAATATGTCAACTGCTCCAGCCTATATTAATATAATACAGCATTGTCCAGATGATCCAGGCTGCGTGAGGGATTTGGAAGACGCCCTAGGAAGTAAGACGATAAGTCCTCAGACTAATGCCCTGAATGCCCATTCACCACAGACCCCCTACGGAGACCAAGTACCAATCTACCACGCACACACATTAAAACACACTAACACACGCACACACACACACACACACACACAGGCTGCACATACCTGCACATGTTTATGCACACAAGCAGACTAACAAACTATCGAAAGAGGCGATTGACTACACATGCAGTTTAAATTAGAATGTGCCAGAAGTTCTGATCCATATATGTTAAAATCAATATCACAGAAGTGTTGGATTAGAGTCATCTAAGTCCAGGAATGATTTGTGTAAATATATAAATCTCTGCCAGGGACTGAGCCTAATTCCTAATATGTGCGGCGCAATGGGCAAAGTACTGATGGTGCTCGAATGGAAATAGGTATAAAGAAGGAGAGGATAGGGAAAAGAGACAGAATAAAGAGATGTACTGTGGAAGACATGGGATGAGAGGGGAATTAAGAGGTGTGGAGATGGAGAGTACGGGGGATGAGGGACAGATTAAAGAGATGTAGAGGATGAAATGGGAGAGAATAAAGAAATGTGGAGAAGGATTGGACAGGGGATGATAGAATAAAGACATGTAGAGAAGGAGATGATGGGATGAAAGACAATAAATAAACGTGGAGATGGATCGGAGAGTGGATGAGAGACAAAATAAAGACATGTTGAGGAGAGGACTTGGGATGAGACAAATGTGGAGTGGGTGAGGGGACGAGACTTAAAAATAAAGTTGCCAAGGGAGATACAGCAAAGAATTCTCATGAAATGACTCCAAGGGTGGATAATTGTCTATGGGTAAAGTCTGAAAACAAATACAAAAAAAGCCCATAAATGATTCAAGTAGGTATTCATTCTGAGTGGTTAAGGACTAACATTCGGAAAAAGGCTTCAAACAAATGCCTCGGAACCACAAGAGGAAAACAGACAGAGGGATGAGAAAGGTGTGGCATGAAACAGCTCGGCCCGTAAATCTATGGACGGTCTTGTATAATGACATGATGTGTGTATAGAGTCAAGGGAGGGAGAGAGGGCAAGAAAGCGTGTATAATTTATTTAAGAGTGAGTGAGACAACTCGGAGAGATGTATAGAAAATGATATTAACGAAATGAGATAGGGTGGGAGAACATAGATAGATTTATAGAAACTGTATTTACCAGAGAAAGAGGGAGGAGGAGGATGGATTGAGAAAATGAGGGAGGGAGGGTAAGAACACGTGTGACAATACTGGTTATAGCAGAGTTGGCGAGCCAAAGGAGAGAGAAAGAAAATGGCTGAGGGAGGGTAGAAGAGAGAGCGACAGAGAGGGTGAGGGAGAGAGACAAAAAGTGAGAGAGTGAGGGTGAGAGAGGGAGAAAGAGCAAGTACAGTATAGATCCATAGTAAACCCATTTGACTTTGAAATGAGAATTACCGAGCCATCTGAGAACCAACACACCCAGCAGGGAAGGGGAGTTAACATAGAGAATGGACAGCGAGACAGAGTGAGGGAGAGACTGAGGGAGAGAAAGGGTGACAGAAGGAGGGAGAGAGAGGGGGAGACGAAGGCAAAAACCCAGTGAATGCACTATTCACAGCCGCTGCTCTGATCCAGAATGCAGTCTCTCTCTCTCTCTCTCTCTGACAGACACACACAAACACACTCACACTCCCGCTGTGATTGAAGATGGCTTTTCTTTGGCACTGCGGGTCACTTCAGTATTCCGTTCTCAGATTCTACTCATAGGATCATATTTTGTTGTCCCACTCATCTGCTCAGATAAAAGTCAGGTCATCTGTATGCTCAGGAGTTGTCTGGGTATCATGGAGGGGTGGAAGGACACAGATTACAGATTAGCAGGGTTTACTGAGGTAGATACCATTACCATCATATCAAATATTCAGATCAAGCTGAACTTAAAATAGCTACACACTACAGTACAATAATTAAACAATAAAAGAATAAAAAAAAATCATAAAACATGTTTAACTTGGCCTGGTTATAAACACATTTTTGGCATAATCACAGTTTGTTGTGCATAGTGTGTCATGGTATTGTAGTCACAGTTTTTCACGTTATTGTAGGTAATGTGTTATGGCATTGTAGTCACAGTGTCATGGTATTGTAGTCACAGTTTGTCATGTTGTTGTAAATAGTGTGCCATAGTATTATAGTCACAGTGTGTCATGGTATTGTGGTCAGTGTGTCATGGTAATGAAGTCACAGTGTCCTGTTATTGCAGTCACATTGTGTCATGTTACTGTAGTCACAGTGTGTCAATGGCATTGTAGTCACAGTGCATTGTATTGTAATCACAGTGTGTCATGGTATTTTAGTCACAGTGTGTCATTATATTGTAGTCACAGTGTGTCATGGTATTGTGGTCAGTGTGTCATGGTAATGAAGTCACAGTGTCCTGTTATTGCAGTCACATTGTGTCATGTTACTGTAGTCACAGTGTGTCAATGGCATTGTAGTCACAGTGCATTGTATTGTAATCACAGTGTGTCATGGTATTTTAGTCACAGTGTGTCATTATATTGTAGTCACAGTGTGTCATGGTATTGTAATCACAGTGTGTCGTGGACCATACTGGGAATTGTAGCACGGTGTGCTATATTGTATTTAATCAGAATACCTATTCCCTGCACAAGGCCTTTTTCCTCCCATCAAGTAATTATTGGAAATAAGAATGTGTTCTTAATGGTACTTGCCTGGCAATTTGAAGGTTAAATAAATAAAATATGTAATTCATAATTGATAGAATGTTCATATACTGTATAATAAATTGACATTGTTGTTGTCCACAATGGAATAAGGCATGTTTATACAGTAGCTCTGTCACTCAATTGCTGTGTAATCAGAATGCTAATGTGGATATATGGCGTAGTGTCTAACCACATCCCGGCTTTAGCCCACATAATGAAAGTATCAGCGAAGAGCAAATAGTATCTTATCTCAGTGTCTCTGGAGTCAGTTACCTCTCATATGCTGTATTGATTTAATAGTTTCATCCTCCATCCACAGCCCTAAGTAGACAGGCTGTCTAGCTAGATTCAACAACCCTGTGTACCCAGTATCACAGTCTCGCTTGCTCTGGCTCTGTTTCCCTTCTCTCTGGCATTCTTTTTCTTAGGATGTCTTTAAATAGTGTATGAATCCATATCTTGCCGTTCATTCCTATGGATGTATTTTTTGGCAATACACATGCAGTTCTTTTAAATGTTAGCAAACATTAAATCATAAAAGTACTAGGTCATAAAAGTGCAATAAGCCGTTATCTCTAATTAAACATTAATATTAAAACTTAATATAGATTATCATATTGAACATTCATAGAACATTGATATAAGCAAGATAACGTTTGTTTTTTACATGGGTTAAATACCAGTGTTTTCAGAAATCCGAAAATCTGCATACCAGGAAAGTCCACTTGTGACTTGGGAAAATGAAGAAAATGGAAGCATTCTGCTTCTGTGTGGATCTGAAAAGTTTATGAGGCTCACGTTTCAGCAAGGGTTAACCTTTATCAGAGCAATGAGTAGGAAACTATGTGAGATACTAATGGGGCCCAGTGGATGTCTCACTCATCATCAATTCAATCAATCATATAAAAACATACGGTACCTTCAACTAGACCAGTTAATCAAACAAGAGTATGAGCACCATAAAGAATTGCTTCATATATAAATACACATTCTGAAACAGTAACAAAAGTAAAGAAATGAAAGACAAAGATGAATATTTTTACTAAAAAAGATGAGTGACCTGTTCATTCACACTTTTGGTTGGACATCTTAAACAGTCCATCCAAAAAGCCCCTCTGTGTTGAAGTGTTCTCTTAGTATTACCACCTTTGGAGGAGAGACACTTCTTCAATTTCCCAGAAAATTAAGGCTAAGCCACGGTTGGCATTCATACAGCGCTGTGAGATAACAAAGGCCATATGTTTGGTATGAATAGCTTTTTTGTGTTTCCGCTCCTCTTAATTGGAGCATGTGCTTCGACTGACCGAATGGGATTTGAGTGTGTGAACATCATGCATTGTGCCAAATTGTATGAGATTATTTGTCTTGTATTCTTAGCCCGAGTGTGAGTGGTAGAAGCCTTTTCTGTTTAAGCAGGAACGTGTCTGGGTAAACTTTTTACCCCGTGTAAAGACCTGCATGTAGAAACGTATTCCATACTGTGTAATATTGTTAGTCCGGCTAAACACATTTTTATCCCCATGCCTCCTTGCTCCTCCTGCAGGTGCAGGACGCACTGCGCTGTCGCATGGGGGGGTGCAAGGACGACAGCGAGAACTCGCCGGACTCCTGCAAGAATGGACAGGTGCAGATCATGGTGAATAACATTCCATCTCATCCCATAATATACACAGGACCACCCCTAGCCTGGTCCCTGATTAGTTTGTGCTGTTTCATCGACTCTTGGAACCAGGCTACATAACCACATCCTGCTGATTCTAGAGTACCCTTGGCCTTTTCGTCAATACAGCCCTTTAATAAGTGTATTTAGTCCCATCCCAAATGGATCACTAAACCTGAACTGTCCTTAGAGGATGCCACAGTTGTCAATTTGGGATTGGGCCTAAGGTCTTACTGACCTTGATTATCAATTTCTACTTGGCCCCTTAGAAATAGACTATTGTTTTCTGCCTAGCTGAACAGAGTGGAACATGACCGCTGAAATCCTACATGTTCATATGTTCGATTAAAATGCAAAACGTTTCCTTATTATCATTCACAGGGCGTTTACAGTGAATCTCACATAAAGATACACAAAAGGTTACTTTGTCCAAAACTGTGCTAATAGCGTAGTAAATCATGGAGACATGTAGTGCCTCCCAAAGTCGGACAGGTCATGATGTTCTGTAAAACGCATTAGTTGCTAAGAAGCTAACTCCATCCCCTTGATGTTATTATTCAAACAGCCGTTTTACTTTAATATCTCTTGAATAGACCCAGAGGAAGGGTCTGTGCCCTTCCAAATGAAAAGGCAAGTTGTTACGAAGTCCTGGCCCTGAATTTCTTCTTCAGATCTTTCTGGTTTTTATGATTGATATTTTAATAGTAAACCTAAGATTTACTCATATCCTGACTTATTACTATTTGTGGTTTGCCCACATGGTCAAGACAAACTGTTTGTCCTTGTTTAATTTTTATTCTGTGAGTGAAAAGTTAATCCAGACGAGTCAATCATCACACAGGCGTGATTGAGTTTGGTCGTTATTTGTTGTCTGATTCCCTTTGTGTTTGTGCCGGCCACACCTTTTTTCTTTTCCTGTGCTCAGGAGAATCTCATGAACCAGGCGATATAAGCCATTAAGGTAAATGCATTAACAGAATGCGTAATTTGGGATGTTTTTGCGGCGGTGGTGTGCCTTAACGAGACCGACGTCACTAAGGCCTTTGTAAATGTACTCTACATCAATCAACAGGGGGGAGCAGGGAAACACACGGGTTATTGCCAGTTCCCTCTCAGAGCCTTAGATATAAGCCACATAGGTCCTACAACTCCATATCAAAATGTTCTATGGAAAAATAATCTTGAAACAATTGCATATGTTTAATGAAAACCCAGTCAGGCTAATTCAACACGGCGAGATGTACTTACTTGTTCAGTCCACAGTCCGACAATGAGCCCGTCTCAATCCACTTGAAGTGGATTGATTTCAAAAGCAGCAGTATAAAATCTAACGGTATATCAGGAGTCCTTCTCCAAAGATGTAACCTAGTCTGTTAAAACAGGCTAAAGTTGATCAAATGGCAAGGAACACTTGAGCTGAACCCATTGTCATACTACAGCTGTCACAGTCTGAAGGGAGCCTTGACTGCTAAAGTTGACGTGAGAGAATAGGACGACATGTTGAGAGGAACAAATCTTCACTGTATATACTGTATAACGCTTGAGTGCTTCCTCAATTACAACTAGACAAAGACCTCGGTAACCACAAATCAACCATTCTTGTATTTGGTTTATTATGTCATTATTGGCTGGCTATTTTGCCTGGCTTGATCTTCCTCAGACCACCCAGTAAACATAAATCATACCATAGATCTCTTATAAAATAGGAGATAACAAGAAGCGTTAGTTCCGGGAAGTTTGGACAAATCTGGGTTTCATAGGCGTTAGAATTTAGTGAATTTTGGATGGGAATTTTACTGTCCCATAGAACTGCTCGTAAATTTTTTACCAAGTGAGAGGGGTGGAACTTTCTGTTCTGATCAAGTAACCGACCAAATATATAAGAATGTAGTTCTGTGTTTAGGGTTAAGACAGAGATTAGGACTGGCTTGGCCATTTTTGTTATTTTCTTCCTTCTCAATTCACTCTCACTATTTATTCTCTGATTTCCTTCACTGTCTTCCCTTTCTGTCATTTTCTTTCCTTTATTTTGACCTGTGCTGTCTCATGTTTTCTGCCTTCCCATCTCTCTTATGTTATATTTTGGTGTGTTCCTACATCTGACTATTATCCTTTCTTCCACTGCCTCTCTCATCTGTCCTGCTTTCACATCTCTCCTTTCATTTTTCCTTTCCTTCTCTCTCCTCTTCTCCTTTCACATCTTTTCTTCATTGTCTTTTCCTCCCTGCATCAGAAGTGTCAGAAGGTGTCTTACTGCGGCCAGCAGTGTGGCTCTCCGTGCTACAATGCCGGGACTGGCGCTTCTCTCTGCCCATCAACACACTGCCACCAACCTTCATCATGCCCGCCACTGTGCCACTCTCACCAGGGCTGTCAACACAGCTGCCAACAAGGCTCTTACCACAGCCTTTCCCACAATGACCACTTGAACCGTGCCCATAACCGCGCCGATAACCACACACTCAACCACGCCTATAACCACACCCTCAACCACGCCTATAACCACACCCTCAACCATGCATATAACCACGCCCACGACCAGTGTCCCAACAACAAATCAGTATGTTGACCATAATAATTGGCTCTGTGTTCATTGTCAACCATAGTAGATCGAGTAGTCGTCACTGGATGTAGCAATACATTAGTCATGTGTCACCAAAGTGCATTAGCTGCTAGGTTTACAGCATTGGTTCCTAAACTCTGTATATAACCCACTGGTGCTCCAGGAAATTGCTCTCAATTTATTTAATATGCTATTAGTTTTGAAAACATGACAACTAATCTTGTGATATAGTCCATTGGGGTGAGGTTTGGGAACCACTGTGCTTTCAAGTAGATTAGAGCCGGTATTTTTCTGATTCTGAACGTGGGCCAGGCCAACGCGTCCCTCATGGGCTATGGTTTATGATGGTGTTTTTATGCCTAGATCGATGTGTTTTCATTGGAGATTTGGGGATCAAATTTTGTTTTGTTCTTGCATTTGTTCTCATCATAATTCAGCCATAAGTGAATCAGAGTTGTCTTATGCTTAAGAGGGTTCCACTGTTGGCTGAACCTAGACCTAATGTAAATGCCCTTCGCAATGACATCTGGACATTAGAAATGATGCTGGCAGTTATCCTGATTTACATTGTGTATGCCTGTGTGTGTGTGTGTGTGTGTGTGTGCGCGTCAGGGCATGAACAGAGTTGTTCAAATGTTAAAGAAATGGAGAGAGAGATAAAATTTGAGTTTATATAATACTTTGTAAGTTTAGGTGAGAGCCATTATGAGGCTGTGTGATCCTCTAGGAAGACTGTGATCATTTTCTCCCTTTCAAATGTTGTCTTTCTCTTTTTGTCACTCCTTTTTGTCTCTTCCTTTCTCGTGCTCCCACTTCCTCATTCACTTTTCCTAGGTCTCTTCTAGGTGACTTCCCTTCTCCCTCCATCAGTCTCCCCTGTATCTACAACTCCTCTCTCTTTCCCCTGCTCTCTGCCTTTTCCTCTCCATCTCCCAGTCTCTCGGTGGCGTGCCTAAAATGCCTAATAGTTTAATATCCAAACAAAGGCTTTTGTGAGTGTGTTCCGCAGAGGAAGTTAGGCGGATCGGTGCTGCCCTGTGGGGAGAGGAGAGAGTGGAGAGGCCTGTGTCTGAATGGCAATGTGACGTTATGTTCAGTTTCACATTGGACTTTGGTTTTGAGGTTTGAATGCAGGCCATTTTGCATAGGCTCACTGAAACTTTCCCCTATTCAGTCCAATCACTCCCTTTGTTTGGTATTGTTTGGGTCGTTTGTCCCGAGTTTAGGGGAAAGTCTCATGCGGTAACAAAATCCCAGCTGAAGGCAACGATAGCAGCGGGCAGGAGGTAGTGGTGGTGTTCAGTTGAAAGGTAAGGAACTACATAGAGAGCTGGTACTGGCCATTGCAGAATGTACAATAATGGAACTACGTTTGAGTGTAACTGGTAGATGCTTGAAACGATGCACTGATCAACATGTGCTGAAGATTCGGCGACAGGAAAAGCATGAGAACGTCAAAGAGAGTAAAAAACAAATGCAGTACAACGTGTGCCGATATGAGCCACACAAACACTTTGCTCTTGATTTGTGGTCACCTGGAAGGTTGTGTGACGTGCACAAACGACGTGCTGAAGAGCGAACACACAACGGACGTCTCTGAATGTTAACAAAACCATTTCGGAACAGGTTTTCACAACAGCAAAAAAGGCGCACGCAAATGATAAGGACTTTGATCAGCAGTCCATCCATCTTCCATCCATCGTTCTCCCTCTTCTCCCTGATACAGATGAACAGATAGACAATACTGGGAGCCGAGACTCATGTTGCCACTGGCATCCCATCTGATAATAGAAACACTGCTGTGTACAAAGGCTTCTCTCTTCTGTACTCCACAATGAAGCTGCCTCCCAAATGCCCCCCCCCCACCACACCCGCTCCCTATCTAGTACACTATTTTTAACTAGGGTTCTATGTACGGGTTGGCATTTGGTAGGCAGTGCTTGATGACGAGGCGTTTCTTCCAGAGTCGGCCTCATATATTGTCTCTTTTTCATCTGGAGCTCCATCAGATAGGTGTAGCCTAGCGCCGGAGCGCCGTCACACGCGCCGAGTCGGAGTGTAGTCGGCGTGATGTTATTTCCGCCTTTGAAAACCACCTCTCCTCTCATCTCCAGTCGCTCGCGCTGCTTCCCCTGGTTGCTAGGGTTGCCTGGCATCGCCGTGGAGCATACACGAATCTGTTTCTTTTCATATTGAAATATCAGATCATCACAAATGTGATGTTTAATCTTATAGGGCGTTTGTCAGGGTTTGCGTTGTTCTGTTGCCCAGTGATACCCCAGTGCCATGCTGTCCTTTTACACACACACACACACACACACACTGCTGTCTAACTGTCTCTCTTCTTCCCCATGCTCTCAGTCGGACTTTGAAAAAGATGTGGACCTGGCCTGTCAAACAGGTAGGGTTTCTTTCACCTTCTCTCCCTGTCATCTCTCTCGCTCCCAGTATAGTTTCTCCCTTTCTTCTCTGTATCTCTTCCCTTGTATTACTTTGTGCATTTCTCCCCATCTTCCTCTCTCATTCCGCCTCACCTTCCCTATCTCTCTCTGTCCCCTGTTTTTTCTCTCACTCTCTTTCTTCCTCTCTCTGTCTTTCCCTCTCATTCCATCTCGCTCCCTTTTATATTAACATGCTGTCAGTGTGCACAGTGGGAGAACAAAGCTGTAGCTGAGGTTTGGCTAGGCTGAATGTAAATGTGGCGATGGGAGAGATGGAGTCTCCGAATTCAATCACGGGGGGAAACAACCTTGCCGTGTCAATCACATTGATTTCATCCAATGAGATCTCTCCGATGTGAAGGATCTGCACCTTATTGGCTTGGCAGGGTAATGCCTCCCTTGAGTGGTTTCAGTGACACAATGTTCCACTGGAAAGGGGAGTGTGTGTATGTGTGTGTGTGTGTGCGTGCGTGCGTTTGTGTGTCACTGTGGATGTAAATTAACAGTCATGGTTCCTTTCACCTCCACCCTTGCAGAGAGAGGACACCCATGTAAGTCTGACACCATCCTGACCCTCCAAGCCCTGAAAGTCACTCCTGACCCAGTCCTAACCTGACATGTACATCTAACTAACCCCAACTCCAACATTCGTGCAAGTCGTGAAAAAAAAAAAGAAGGATGAAAAGCACTACTAGGAAATTAGATTTTTGTATTTATTTTCAGTGTTCTTGGGTTAACGAGCACTGTTCAATAGAATGACATCCAAATGATCATTCTACTTGCTGATGAAAGGCTAAAACGCAACACGGTATATTTTCCCTGCATTTTGTTTTATTTAAGATATCCTGCATTTTAACGATAAAATTAAAGGGCTAGTATTTAAAAAAGTAAAGGGCTAGTATTTACCTAGCCCTTTACTTCACCAATTGTAGCGAAGTGCCAATGCCAGTGGAAATGAAAAACTCAGAGGAGCTGGACTCTGAGGGGGTGGGCAGTCCTCTTCTGGTTGTGCCGGGTGAAGATCACACGAGTGCTTGATCATTTTGGGTCACTACTTTTAACTAAGGTTTAGGTATATGTTGACATTTAACAAATATAGTGTCAGAGTGCGTTGATCCTCCTTGTTTTTTTTTTTTTCTTCATGCAAATGTACTTCCAGGTCACAAGTTCATTGTGGGTCAGAAGTGACTACTCTGTCCTGGTGGTGTTACAGTGTGCATGTTACTCAGCATGATTATGTGATTCATAATTGTATGAATGTGGACCGTATTCAATCAAACATGTTCACTTAATGGATTGAATATATGGTCCCTTTGAGTGACCAGATCCAACCTGACTATAATCCACCTGTGACTATATTCAATGAACCATATTAGTCTGACCTTGGGTGTCTGCCTAATAGAATGACTGAGGCTGCTGTCCACCGAAAATGGCACCATATCCCCGGTATTTAATGTACAATTTACTTCACTACAGCCCAATGTGGCTGGGATAAAAGAAGGTGCATTAGTACAGGAATTTGGTGTCATTTTAGATGCAGCCTTTGTTTGTGACTGTTTGCAGCATGTTAGTATGTCAGCTTAGCGTTTTAGAAGTGTATTCAGTCCTTTGTCTGTAAACGAAACTAAAAGCATGAAAATTACAACAACCAAAACATTGTGTGTAAGTCAAGGTTAATTTCATATTCAATTTCTATGTGGTTTTGATAGAAGACATACAGTACAGTCTCAGCTTAGGAGACCAAATGCACCTTGCTGTTTGGTCTCCTCACACAGACACACACACACACACACAATAGAAACCAATCTGTTACCAGAGAAGGAATAATGAGTTCCCAAAGCGACCATGTGATGGAATGGACTTCGGCAGCAGGGGACTCCAGGTCCATTTGGTTTGGAGCCAATGGACACTCTCCCACAGCTAATCAAATATAGTCACACTGACGCTGTGATCATCCGCTCTGGGAGAATGGCTTACGGCCACATTGTCAGGGACAAATCTCACCTCAGCTGGGCTTGAACTCATACAGTGTGAACTAGTTCCTGTACTCTAAAGTAGTGGAGCGTGGTTTGTAGTTCATCGAGAGGGTGTTAGGCTTCTCCACCACTTGACCAGATGGAGTCTGAAGAGGCTTTTTTGTCATCTTGCCAGTAGCCAAATGCCAGGGGTTCTCTGCATATTTTATTAATACCACTGCATTTTGTCAAGTTTCTATTCATTAAATTCTATTTTACATACTTTTAGGAGGCTAACTTGTTTGTGATGCACTCTTGATTTCATCTGCTTTGCATTACTCTCGTTTTTATATCCATTCATCCTTCTCTCTATGCCAACGTCCTTTCTTCTCCCCATTCCCTCCATTCCTCTATCGCCTCCCTTTCTCTCCTCCCCTTGCCTCTCTCCTCCCTTTCCAGTCATATTTAAGGAGGTGAACACCTGTAACCCGGCAACCATCACTGGGACCCTCTCCCGTATCTCTCTTGATGAAGAGGATGACCCCAAGCTGGCAGCTCACCAGGACGGGGGAGTAGGGGTCAACTTCAGCTCCCTCCCCGGAAACATCCCCCCTCCTAACCTTCTTGTCCAGGTGAGGGCTCGCAGATGGACGAACGGATGGGTTGATGGATGAATGGATGAGTACTTTGGGTGGGTGGGTGGGTGGATGAAAGGAAAGATGGACTGGCAGCTTGATAAAGAGAAATGCACTTAATCCACAAGCTTTAGTTAGGCATTAATGGCTTTATGTCTATGTTCTATTGAGGCAAAAGCTTACAATGGACACTACTATTTACAATTGGCTAGCTAGCACATGAAGTCCTTATACAAATATGCTCCAGAATAAAAATATGCTAAATCATTAGTTAGAAAAAAAATAAAAGTACTCCAGAATTATTTGCACCCTAAGTAAACAAATGGTGTAAAAGATGGTGTTATTCATATGAATGTAACCTATAATTTACAAAATGTGTTCAAAGAAGCAAATCAAGATGACTTAATTTACTCAAAAACATGTATGCCACAATTCATTTACTGCACCCACAGAAAATCTCCCTGAACAAAATGTAATTGATGTATATTCTGATTAAGATTTTGATTCTTAAAGTTCTTAAAGTACCTTTTGCTTCTTAAAGTTCCTTTAAGGGTTCATCCTTGACATCCTGTTTCTCACTCTATAACCACTCATTTACTGCTCTAGTATTCGAAAGCAGCCTTGCTTTAGGCTATCGAAGAACTATCAATTAATAATCATTGGTACGTCAGTGGATGGAATCAATGAAGGATCGGCTAAAGCAACATGGTCTGACAAACTGAACTGCTGCTGCATGATAAATGAGGTCTAGATAGACAAAATAACAAGTATCCTTGTTTAGCTATGTAGTATCGCAATGTACAAATCAGTATCTAAATCGTAGAAATGCGATAAACATACAGTACTATTCCTTTGCCTTCAGTGTTTCCATACTTTACAGTGGTTCCCCAGTAGACCATTGATTTACATGTTTCCCTGACCCCAAGTGGCCTCGTAGTTTGATTTTAGCAATGTACTGTTCCAGTAGAGTAACCATCCAAAGTTTGTTTTGATAGTAAACATCAAAACCTAAATACCATCAACCACTAATTTAGTAATAGTAATATTTTTTGGAACTTTATTTTCTAGGTTATTTAAAACATTCTTTTACAGCAATGACATGGGAGCGGTTTGAGTTAGCTGTCTTGCTCAGGGACAGAACGCCAGATGTTCTCCCCCTGCTTGCTCTAGGATTTGTTCTGGCAACCGTTCCTGTACAGATCCTCTGAACACTAGGCTGCTTGTCACCTTAGTACTGTGTGTATGCTGTGCATGCTTTGTATGCTGTGTATGCTGTGCATGCTGTGCACTGATTCATTTAAACAATGTTAAAAAGAACCGGGCTTGGATTCTGAACCATTCGTGACAGAACATTTCCATTTTCGGGCAAGTGATTGTGACCTTTGGGTTACTAAACGTGTCTCTTCTGGTCATGTGTCTTTGCTAATGTGAGCTCCTGGTGCCCCGAGTCTGTTGGGAGATTATACTTTTTTTGTTTAAAATAAATGAGAAGGCCAGACCTTCTACCATGAATCCCTCATCTGTAATCTGTGTAGTGATACCAGTGGCTGTGCCTTCAATATCGGTAGCGATGGCTCCTTAATAACCTGCGTTTTCCCGTCCCGCTACGCAGGTGCCACCTCTGGGTGTTCTGAATGAGCTGAGTGACACCCCGGTGAAGAAGGAGGTGAACTTGGAGCAGCAGCGGCAGCAGGGCACAGCGCCCGTCTACCTGTGTACAGAGAGTGGGATCGGCTGGGCTCGACCGCCCCCTCCTCCCAACAGCCAGGACGGGCCTGGAGGGGAGGGAGACTATATGGTGTTACCCCGTAGGACGGTCAGTCTTAAACCCCCTCCGCCACCGGGGATGGGCCTTGGGTTGGGGGGTGAGGACAAGCCCCTGAACATCGCGGTGGATGACCCGCCCTTCCCCCCGCCCCCCTCCCCCATGACCCTCCACCCGGCCGAGAGCGAGGCCTACCCGGCCGACTTCATCTCCCCCGGCGACCACAACATGAACATTGCTATGAACATGAACCGCTCCTACGGGACACTCAAGCAGCTCCCCGCGCATGGTGGTCACGGTCCGCCGGGCCACGTGCACGCTCCGGGCGCCCACGTGCACACCCACGGGGGCCACGTGCACGGCTACGGACATTCGCTGCAGCTGAAGCCGGGCCAGAGGCCGTCGGTGAGGCAGATTCTGACAGGAGGGGGCGCCACGGTGGAGCGCACCCGGACCCTGCCCCGAAATCTGGGCAGCACCAACGCTAGCGCCAGCCACTCCGCTGGCTCCCTGGAGGTAAAGAGGGAGGGAGGGATGGAGAGTTAGATGTGTAGGGGGCTAAAGAATGTTTTCAACCTGAATAGTACCACCTCTCCGCCGGCTCCCTGGAGGAGAGAGGGGCGGGGAAAGTGTTTTCGACCTGGGTAGTATCAAAGCCAGCATCCTCCTCTCAGCTCCCAGGGACAAAAACAGAGAAAAAAGGAGTGATGTGGGGGGCGGGGGGTGTGGAAGGAGAAGGAGCGGCGGATAGGAATCTACAGTAGGACATACAGTATGCGCTTCACTGGTCAGGTGAGGGAGAAATCTCACGTTATTGGACAACGGTAATTGCTGAAACAAAATAAATGAGTGACAAAGTGGCGAGAGAGAGGGATAGAAAGAGGGAAGGGATGGATGAAAGGAAAAAAGAAAGGAGGGGAGAAAAACTGCGGCAAAGAGGGGAAAGTGGCATGAAGAATAAAGGGTAATGTCATTAACATGACCCTTCCTGTAGGGGTAAGGGGGAATACTGTGTACCGATGCATGAGAACAGAATGCTGTTCATACATTATTACCCATTACACACACTCACTGACACACACGCACGTGTCTATAATCACCCTCCAGGTCTACGGGGAGGCAGAACAGATGGGGTGAGAGGGACAGGAGGAAAAGGAGTATCCCTAGAGAGTTTGGGTCTTAATTACAAACACACACACACACACACACACTTCCCATATACACTCTCTCTCACATCTTACTCATTCATAACTACTAGGGCTGAATCCCATACACTGGTAAATCTCAGAGAAGCGTCTTGCGACATGATATTATCACATTCTTTTATTAATGGCTCTGTGGTAGAGGCTTTGTGTAGTTATTTATTTTTTGTCCCTCTGCCACCTGCAGATCTGCCAGTGTCAGTTATTCAGTTATTGCCTTGCATAAGGTGTGTACAGTGTCTGGGTGGTCCCTGTGCTTTAGTTGGGGGGGAACACAAGGAAGAACACCGACAGGTGACTCAACTTTTCTAGAAGAAATGATAGGGCGCTTAACTCTTTTCCGGCAGTATCTTCCCCCCATTGGGACGTAGCCATCGTGTATCAGATGATACTGTATTAATTCCATCCGGCTAAAACACTGCTTTTTACGGTATATATACTGTGTGCATTTTGAAAAGATGAAAAGGACCTACCGATAATGAGCTGCTTAAAATCAAACTCAAACATGAAGATGCTTAAGATTACAGAACTGGACTTGATTACCTTTGAGATTTTCGAGAGGGTTTAACGTTTTGATATTCATAAGAAGGCTTAATTTGCCCAGACATAATGCCGAAGCTAACACAAGTCCATTTTCATGAAGCCTTGGAAAACTCTGTGAGGACATTTGCCACTGAGGAGACGGGCAGTAAATGTGAAAGGGGGCTGATGATGGTTGTAGGACAAGGAGAGGAGGATGGCGGAGAAAAGACCATCGCAGAAATTCCCCCGTTCATCTTTTTCTGTGAAGTGCTGTGCCTTTGGTGGATGTTCCTTTGGTAAAAACACGCCGTATATTCTGCCATTGGGTAACGATGGTATGCTTGCGCCTGGAGGCTGTGTGTTTGGGATGATGGATGTTTATACTGGTGTGTGTGCTCTCACCCAAGTGCGTGCGTGCGTGCGTGTGTGTGTGTATTGTATGTGCACTATATGGGACTTGGGATCTCCACATGTCATAGGATGGCCTACTGGAAGGTAAGAGGATTCACATCGGAGGTAGTGAACAGTGTGTGATCAGTTTGAGAGAGTGCCGAATCCTCACTAACACACCCGAGTTCCATCCAAGTGGCACACTAGACACAACGTAGTACACACTACCTTTTCACCAGACCCCAAATGCCCCTCTCAGAGGTTTTCGAGTTCATTTAGTCTTTCCTTCCCTCTGTCTAAAACCTTGACTGCTTTAGGCTTTTTTTTTCTCCAGCAAGTCCAGCCTTTAAAAGCAGCACCAGGGCTTTCAGCTAACTGTCGGGCCAATCTCCTCAGTGGTGTAATGTATTTCAGAGAAAGCGGGTCAGGACTAGACACGGGCAGAGAGCTATGTTACTGTTAAATGGACTACATCTCTTAGTGGAGGTACAGCCTTCCACTAGGCAGAGTGGTGTGACGCAGGAAACGGCCGTTGAACGAAATAACATTACTGTCTGGATCAATTTGACTTCAACAGAATAAAGCCTGTTAGTCATGGTGAACTTTAATCTTTTTTAATGTATTTTATTTTTTTATATATATTATTTGACTGTACCCTTTAATCCAAAAGCGATTTACAGTGAACGTGTTTATTCCAAATATTTTGCCAGTGGGAATGAATCTGACATGGCTTCGCTTAACGTTCCAAAAACGTTGCCTTCGGAAAACAGCGTTTTCTTTACGCCTGCATTATGTGTGTGTGTGTGTGTTTCTGTGTGTGTGCGCGTGGCAACTCTAAGCTTCTGTCTTGTTATGCGAGTGTGCGTCCCTGAGTGCTTTTGTCTGTGCTGATGATCAGTGGAGGGGGAATGTTCAGACATTGATCATATGTTCTTTCCCCCCGCCACCCCCTCTCCTCCCTCAGAGGAAAAGAGTACGGTACTCTGAGCTGGACTTTGAGGTAAGATCCCGCCCCCTCCCCTCAGCCTATCTGCTTCTTTCTGCTTCATCCAGGTTCACGTGACGCATAGAGGAGACATTGCCAAACCCACTTCCCTTTGCGCCTGTCTCCCTTGCTTATGACTTGGTACACTGTAATCCATGCATAGTTTGGCCTGTTTCTACAACAAGGACTTAAGGCACCCCCCTTTCTATGTAGTGATATGGTTTCCACTCATTTGTCTTAATTGGAAATGTAAATATATTTATGTACACAGCATATTGGAAATGAACGTGCCGGCATACTAAAGAAGTCACACACGTTATCTTTTTTTCGTCATTGGAATCAGTCAGTAATTTCGATCTGAATGGAAAATGCACAGTGGGGTGCAGAAGTCCTAGCTGAAGAAAAAGATGGCACAGTAGAGCGCTTTGATTGGATGAATTAAAGTGATTGACCAGAATGTGATGGATTGATTCATGAATTAAAGTGACTGACGGTGAGTTCATTATGACAATTGGGTTGGGTGTGTGTTTTCGGGATAATGACATGTTTTTATGTTTGCGTGTCTGTCGGGGCGCGATAATTGCTACATGGAATGAAAAAGCCCTGGGAATATAGCAAATCTCCAGTCTCAACCCAACCCCACCCCCCGCCACCCAATTCAATGACTATTGGCTTCTCCTCTACCCTTCTGCTAACTTCGTATAGACTGGAGAGTTGCTTTCCACTGCGGAGGCCTGGTCCATTAATACTGTACGCTGCGGTATGTGTGTTGTTGCTCCACTAACAGGCTAGCGTTAAGCTACGTTATGATGACCTGCTGTAGGTTGCCTAAAAGCAACTATCGCCCGGACGATGTCAAAGGGCAACTGTCACCCAAAGCATATAACCCTTTATGTCTGGCATTGTGTGCAAAGCTGCATCACGTTTTTCCTCAAAATGGCTGACTTCCACTTGTAATTATCTAAGGCATAAACATTTGAGGTAGATCGAGGAGTCAAGCAACAAACAAATGAGTCATGGCAATAATGACGGAAGACAACTTGATGGGAACATGGATGGAGTGACTGTGAGATTTGTAGAGTGTCAGGGTCTTACCCTGCAGCTACAGTAATTTAACTTAATAAGTTAAGACTCTGAAAACTGACGGACAATGAGCACAGGCTGTGGTAATAGGTGGCAGCAGTCCCAGCCGACCTTGGCCGAAGTGTCTGAGTGTTGCCCTCTGGTCCCTGGGTTCCTATTCACCCTCAGAGTAGCCTTGTCTATTAGCCATTGCAGTACGGCTAAAGCACTAGCTATTAGCGCAGAGAGAGTTTCTGTGACACAGTCTTTTTCCTGTCAGCGACTTCCATTTTTAATAGAATGTAGTTGCAGTTATATACATAGGTCAGACGATTCTTTACCAGCTGAATGGTTACGATGTCTGGGAAGGTAAACTGATCCCAGATTGGTGCTTATAGGTAACTTATAGTTAACTAACTCGCGCTAAGATAATCACAGCATGCTTAGCTCACATCTATTCAGAGAAAACAAAGGGACGCATCATAGCAAAGGCAGCCTAAAATATAGACAGAGAGAAATTGAATTGTGAGACAGAGGTTAGATGAGACGGGCTCTGGACCAGCTGTTACATTTCACATTTAAGTCATTTATCAGATGCTGTTTCCCAGAGTCACTGAAAGAAGTTAGTGCCAAAGTTTTTCTACTTTTAATCTGGAAAAAAAAGACCCAAACATCCATCCATCTGTCTGTCTATCCCCCTCTTCCACGTTCTCCCATCGCCACGCCTGGCCTTGCTCTCACTGGCCTCGTCCCCCTGGTCAGCCCATCCTCACCCACCCCCCTTCCTATCCGTGCCAGCTTTTATTTTCTTATTCTGTTCATTTTTGTTGTACCTTCCTTTCCCTTCCAGAAAGTGATGCACACTCGCAAAAGACACTCTGAGCTATACCATGAGCTCAACCACTCTACCACCAAGTTCCACACCATAGACAGGTATAGCAGGGACCCCGCCATGTCCACCTTCAAGGTAAGAGCCTGACCTCATGGTCCGCGTGGGGGACAGGGAAAGCTGACCTCCTCCCCAATCTCTATAGCCAGCCATACCACTCCCTCCGCCCCACACTGGGCTCAGCTCATTACCACCCCTGCTGGATCACATGGGAAATGCGTCTCTTTTTAAGGGCTATTAGCGTTGTCACATCAATGTGAGTTATGTGGGTTTGTTGTTTAATGCTCTGGGATTTTGTGGTCATGTTTATATTTAGTGCCCCCCACCAGTCACCTTTTAGATATGGAGTATACCATGGGCTGACTCGAACTTGAGATCCATACTAGAATCTACAGATTTTGGCAGGAATATTTTTGTAGAAACCAATGCATGAGTCTGAATTAACTGCATGGACCTCAGTTTAACCCTGTTGAGAGCTTGCTCAAGCGCATGGTGTGATTATCACAGATTAAATAAGGATTATGTTAGCTTTGACCTGAATGTTGAAAATCTGAGTTTGACACAATGCAAACATAATTAATGTAGTATTGTTCTTCACACATAATGTACTTTGGTCTTTTACCCACAATAAAATATTGTCCTTAGCACACAGTGTAATCTGGTCCTCTACACACAATGTAGTCTGGTATTTTACACACAATGTCATCCGTTCCTTTACACACAATGTCATCTGGTCTTTAACACACAATGTAATCTGATCCTTTACACACAATATAATCTGGGTTTAAACCAAATAGATCCCTCTGCCCTAAACAATAATTACCAACTTACCAACAGTGCCCTAATATTTACCTCAAATGTAGATTACGATAAATTGAAGAACATGTTATTTGGGTTGTAGCCCTAATCTAACACAGAGTTAGAACCACTAGATTTATTATCTTAAAACCACTGGATCACACATCTGTTCTTGTGCATAACTCTTTGTTTTCAAATGCCCTCTAATAATGTCACTTAAAAATATTACAATCCTGTTTGTGACCCATTAACCATTGCTAACCTTGACTCCACCTTTTATTTTATTTCTTTAATTTGAAGTTGATTGTTTAAATGCTTTAACATTTTACCTACACTCTGTTTTATTGTGCTTGAGAGTGACTTAACTGCCTCATAAATATGTCATCATCTTTTTATTCCATGATAATGAGGATTAAGGGAATGTGTAATGTCACCTTTCATCCATGTGTGTCTGTGTGTGTGTGTGTGTGTGTGTGTGTGTGCGCGTGTGTGTGTGCGTTGTGTTTGTTCATCAATGTGTATGTGTGTGTGCGTTTGTGTTCGCAAGTGTGTGAGGGCTGTCTGCAAATCATGCGCCACTAGCACGCGCTAAGGAGTCCTTGCTCTGACCTTCAGAGAGCTTATGTCATCACGATTTGAAATCCATGCGCGCACACATACAGCTCACCTCCAGGATCTATGGTATGGTAAACCAGGCAGTGATGATTTATTCAGCCTTGATAGGCATACTTCCACTTGGAATCCATAGTTGGCTAGTTTACCACAGATCTTCACTGGAAACAGAAGAGCTTAGAGGTCTTACAGAAGCACAAACACACACACACACACCAAGACACAGGCACGGGCGCACATTAATGCAGACTAACACACAAAATGACACACTGACATACACGTTCCCTGACACCTCTCATATTCCCCAGGCCAGAACCGTAGCCTGTGCCTTCATTTTTCATTTCCTCTACATCTTGATCAAGCGTTCCAGGATTGCTGCCCAGCTCTCTCTCCCGTTATTAGGGGCAGCAAAATACTCAGCCAAACATATGTTTTCCCATGTACCAGTCACTTGTAATGATTCTGTGCTGTGCAGTTCAAAGCCAAGTGTGTCAAAACACTCTGACATATGATATGTTTGACATATTTATTAAAAAAATTACACATATATGCAGGTTTTTGTAAATATGCTGGTGTCAAATAGTTTTTAGATGCTCGGCACATGAACCGTGTACTGTGTGCAGTGTGGCCATTGGTCTTTGGCAATGCATCACAGATCAGCCAAACCACAGCTTGATGGGATGAGCATAAACTGATTCACGTCCCACAAGGCCATAATAACCACGGATCTGAGGGGTAATAAAAAAAAAGAGCTGACATACTAAAAGCAACGTAGGTTGGTCCATCAGGAAGCAGACATAGAAAACACACACAGGAACATTTGAAGATGTGAAGCAGTTAAGGTTTGAAGCCGCTATGACAGTCATGAAGCGCACACAGACTGTGCTCCCACACTGTCATGCTGGATCTGAGGTTGATTTAAAACGCAGAGGTGGATCTGTCTCACTCTGCTACAGCCATTTGAGGTGAACACAGTGAGAAGTGACAATGCCCTGATTATGGCGTTAACATCAGCCCTTTGCCTCGACCAGCTTGACTGCTTCCATACCTGTGACATTACCGTTCTAAACCAACCCAGACATTCTGAGGACGTATGGCAATTATGACGTCCTGTGTGGGTTGGAGTTAGTGCACATGTCTGTTTTTTTTTTGTCTTTGTGTGTATGAAATATATTGTGTGTGTGTGTGTGTGTGTGTGTGCGTGCGTGCGTGCGCGCATGTTTGCCTGTGTGTCTTTGAGCTTGTGCTTCTACATGACATGAATGAAGTTTATGAGTCCATAATTACAGCCGTGGTAATAACATAAATGTTTCATAATCACTGTAATATCTGCACGTGTTAGCCCTGTGACAGCTGGCGACTGCTTTCACCCCCTCAACCCGGATTCACTCACTAAGCTTACTCCAGACGTTAACTTGAGTGCTGTAATTTACAGGGATACATATAATTACATCACATTATCCTGTCATAAAAGGAACTAAGTGTGTGTGTGTGTCTGTGCTCTGCACTTGGGGATTCAAGTGTCTTAACCATATTAAAAAACAATGCTAAGTACATAACCAGAGTCCCAGTGAAAGTTGTGCGTGTGTTCAAACTTACTTCTCTCACACGATGGAGGCGGGCAGCGCTGTGAAAACAGAGTAACAGTTGAGGAGGGTGGACGCATCCTTCGCAATTCACACAGGAAATAAAGTTGTCAAACTAGGTAATGAGACAACTTGGTCTGAATAAAGACAATGTAAGTGGGTATATTGGAATCCTGCTGAAATGAGTTCCTTGTCAGAAACAGCTAAATAGAAGATTGATCAACACACCCCTTGTGTTACAGTTATTTTCCATAACTTACCGCAATAACACTGCATTGCTTGAAAACAGACTGTACCCTCAACCCCCAATTATCCCCTAACACCTATTCCCTGAACATTGTCCGACCCATCACTAACCACAGAGACTGGTGTTCAACCTCACAGGTGCCCCCCCCCCCACCGCCGAGGCAAACAGAGCCGTCGTTAGTGCGCAGGACGTCCCTGGTTTACAAAGAGAGTCAACGTAAGCATGCTAACCAACACAGAAACACCCAAACCCTTTAACCTCTTCCCATTCATTGACCACTTTGGCACAACCCATCTTCGGCGTTAGCCTTCACCACTGTGACGTGATCGTGTTTATGGTCCCAGAGGTATCGCCCCCTAGTGGTGTGGTGGTTTTTGGTTGAAATCATGTGTCGTGCCATATGAAATGTGTTGTCCTGTGTCCTAGTTACACCCCATTTCCCTTCTGACCAAGGTCCAAAGTGCACAGTGGGAGTGATGTGAAATTAAGGATGGTCTCTTAACCTCTCCTGCCAATAGTGTTTGTCTAAAATAGTTGGATAGCTGTAAGCAAGATGAGGGAAATGTTTCCTAGCCTATTGAAACTTATGGCTTAAATTAATATAAACATTCAGGATATATGAGAAGTGCAGGGATGGGAGCTAGGGGTTGATTTTGTTTATATCGGCCATGCTGGAAAGGCAGGTTGGTAGGTAATGTCATGTCATCCAATGCAGATGTTGTGTCCATTTCAGTGCCCCCAACTAAATAAGATCCAAACCCATTGAAACAAATGTCATACATTCATAGATAATGAGCTAATAAAATTATCGAACTAGTTTTTAATAACCCTGTAAACAGATTTCTCCAGTCCATTAACTATTATGGATAAAGTTAGGCACTGAAACAGACCTGACACCATGTGTTCTGTGATGACATGGACAACCTCATTGGTCAACGCTGAGAAAGCTAATGTGTGTGAGGGGATAATGAGTGCAGGCTTGTCAGAAACGGAGTGACAGTTTTGAAAAGTCAACGTCTGCCTATATGCTGGCCAGCAAGCAGATGAGTGGATACCAGACCAAAACAAAGTTATATGGCGTCCACAAACATGCTCAGACAAAATATACATACTATTCCGTTTCCCCGTTTTCCCACAATCTGATGAGAGCAGTTGTCCTTTTGCGAGCGCTCTTTATCAAACATCTACCCGCTCAGAAACAATCTGCCTCTTATGATCTCCTCATTTCCCTGGCCCAGCTTTTCCCTTCCCCTCTTTTTTCTTCATCTCAGCCTGACGCGTGCAACGCTAATCACTCAGGCAGACACAGTTCCTCTCTCTCGCCCTCACCCAGTCTGAATCTTGTGCGGTTAGCTTATGTGCACTAGCGCCGCGAGTTAGCGCTCGGCGTGTGCTACGGCTAGTGCCATCTGAACGGCAGTGAACCTCTAAGTGACGATGGAGACACTAGCCAGATAGCGTCTCGGCTCCCCGCAGCTGGACCCATAAGGCTGCAAATGGATGGAGTCCCATATTCAATCTATTCTTGGAAATAGGGAGACTACAAAGGTGCGGGCGTGATGGGCCCCTGGCTTGCTCAGGGTGGGGGAGTAGAAGGCGGAGAGGGGGGTGTGAGGGGTAGGCGGTCTGCTGAAATATGTATTAGCACTAGCATCCGCTTGGATCTTTGGTTGTGAATGGCCGCTCATCGTTTCAGTCTTAGCCCCCGTCTTCGTGATAAGGACTCCTCTCTGTCTGCCTCCATCTCTCAATCTGTTATCCTTGGTTCAAAAGGTGGACAAAGACATTAGCACGCAGTGCCCAGCCAAGCAGTGACAAATCCACTCTGGCTTTCTAATAAAGTACCGAGCTATGCGTCTGTGTGTCTTTGAGTGTGTGTGTGTGTGTGTGTGCACGTGTGTGTGTGTGCACTCGCGCACAGTCGTAAGCTATGACAGCCGAGCTGATGCATATTTCATCTCTCAAATGGGCTGTTTCTTCCTTTCCATCTGATTTGTTGAAGGAAATGAAGTCTCCTTTCTCTCTCTCTCTCTCTCTCTCTCTCTCTCTCTCGCTCTCTCAGCGGACAGTTGACGTTTCAGTGTTGTGTAGAACTCAGTGGGCTGGAGAGAAAAGAAGTAGCTATACTTCAGTGTGTTTTTATCCATAGTGATATGAAATGGAAACTGTGCGTCACTGCATCATGCAGGGGTTTCTATGCAGTGTTGTTGCTAGTGTGCATTTGTTTTACATTTCAGAATTAATGAATCATTTAAACAATCCACTGAGCAATTACTCAATCAATAGGTGTGGTAAAAAGGTCAGTGGAATTCAACCGAAACAATAGAAATGTCAGGAAGGAAAGAACCGTAAAATCCCTTTTGCCCTCTAGCCAAATGTGTCTACATTTAGGCTGTTCTTTGTGTGAGTATTTCACACTATGTTGAGATAAAAATCAATAAATATCCACTTTGTTTGATTACAATGACAGCGTCCTTCTGCTACCCCCCGCAGTCTGCTTTCCATTGACCCTTTTACCGTGTCTATTCATCAGCTGTAGGGCAGATCACGGTAGCATGTCGCAGACAGATGTATCCCCGTGCCACATAGAATTACAATACCAAAATGGACATGAATCTTTGTATAATTGCATCAAAGGTACATAAACCAAAGAACTTTAAGAGATGCTGACATATCCCGTTTGGTAATTTAATAGGCTCTCTATGTATCGCCCATGGGAAACTCTCTTGGATAATACCGCCACATGGTGAGTCGGAGAAAAGCCCACAGACAATTTGTGGTGATTGTCTTTTTCTTTTGGGTTCCAGTGTTTTTCCACAGTTGATTGACTGTAATGGAAGTGTTGGTATTAGTGTGAGGCTGCAAAGGGAAAGAATGCTAGTACTCACAAAGTTTTAAGGGTGACTCGGGTTAAGCTGAGGTGGCTTTTTCAATGACAGAGCTATTGTTAGTGAGTCATTGAGGGCAATTTGACTGCACTTCCAAACCCTTAGGTCCTTCACTCAATTTTCTGCCATTGAACTCAAGGGCGCCAATTTCAGCTCTAAAGTATATGCTCTATCTCAACCTCTATCTCTCTTATCTCTACCTCATCCTGTCATGCATCCTCACGGCCTGACATTTCTCTTGTGTCTTTCTTTTTCTTGTTTGTTTTCTTTGAAACTCAGCTGTCAGTTTTGGAATAGGCTCTGTGCACAAGCGTATGGACGAACTTCCGCTTCCGGCAAAAGAACGCTGGCTGAGCTGGAACGCTAGCGCGTCCCCATAGCAAGTGAATTGAAACGAACCTTCGTTCAGCCTCTTCTAATCTGAATTAAGCTTAAAATTCCATAGCCTCAAAAAAGCACCAAAACAGGTCTCCTCTTTTATTTTACTACTGTAACCTCATTTCACAACGAAACTGAAAAATAACAACTGGCATAGGAAGTAAACATCTGGTGCTATATGGTATTAATTGCGCTTAAACCTGCATTACGTGGAAGTATATAAAAAATTGCCTTTTCTGACTATTTCTAGTCTAGCGTTTGAAGTCATTGAATGGCGCAAGCCATATTTCATTAAAAAGAGGACATTCTCCTGATTGAAATGATGCCCCACTTGTACCTTGAAACTTAAATGAGTCACGTACATTATATTTCTTTTTTTTCCGTACAACAGCATCACTCATCTTGTTGTGAGTTTAGGTGTTTACTAATGCGGATGAGTATTAGTAAGTAAACCGGAAACTGCAATACCGACTTCTAGACAAGAGCGGAAGTTCGTCACTACGCTGGTGCACAGAGTCTATTGAGGCATTGAATAATGAATTTCAACCCTGTTTGCCAAAACAATGGGATGCTGTGTAAAATGTAAAGAAAATCAGAATGCAATGACGTGCAAATCATTGACATTTTATATTCAATAGAAAGTAGCTCAAAGACAACATATCAAATGTCAAAACTGAGAAATGTTATTGTTTCTTGAAAAATATATGCCCACTTTGAATTTGATGGCAGCAACAAGTTTAAAATAATCTGGAACAGTGGCGACAAAAGGCTGAAAAAGTTGTGTAATGCAAAAAAACTAAAAACATCTCACATCTCACAACTAATTAGGTCAATTGGCAATAGGTCAGTAACATGATTGGGTATACAAAGAGCATTCCAGAGAGGATGTGTCTTTCAGAAGTAAAGATGGGGAGGGGTCCAGGCAAATAGACTGCACAGGCAAATAGTGCAACAATTTAAGAATACTGTTTGTCAATGTAAAATTGCAAAGAGTTTGGGGATCTCATCATCTATGGTACATAATATCATTTAAAGGTTAAGAGAATCTGGAGAAATCTCTGTACCCAAGGATGGCCGTGATCTTTGGGCCCTCAGGCTGCACTGCATTCAAAACAGACATGATTCTGTAGTGGACATTACTGCATGGGCTCAGGAACACATTGTCTGTGAACAAAGTATGTTGCTGCATCTACAAATGCAAGTAGAAAATACAAACCCGATTCCAAAAAAGTTGGGACACTGTACAAATTGTGAGTAAAAAAGGAATGGAATAATTTACAAATCTCATAAACTTATATTTAATTCACAGTAGAATATAAACTCACCTAAAGGATTGTTAGGAACACCATACTAATACTGTGTTTGACCCCCTTTCGCCTTCAGAACTGCCTTAATTCTACGTGGCATTGATTCAACAAGGTGCTGAAAGCATTCTTTAGAAATATTGGCCCATATTGATAGGATAGCATCTTGCATTTGATGGAGACTTGTGGGATGTACATCCAGGGCACGAAGCTCCCGTTCCACCACATCCCAAAGATGCTCTATGGGTTGAGATCTGGTGACTGTGGGGGCCATTTCAGTACAGTGAACTCATTGTCATGTTCAAGAAATCAATTTGAAATGATTCGAGCTTTGTGACATGGTGCATTATCCTGCTGGAAGTAGCCATCAGAGGATGGGTACATGGTGGTCATAAAGGATGGACATGGTCAGAAACAATGCTCAGGTAGGCCGTGTCATTTAAACGATGCCCAATTGGCACTAAGGGGCCTAAACTGTGCCAACAAAACATCCCCTACACCATTACACCACCACCACCAGCCTGCACAGTGGTAACAAGGCATGATGGATCCATGTTCTCATTCTGTTTACGACATATTCTGACTCTACCATCTGAATGTCTCAACAGAAATCGAGACTCATCAGACCAGGCAACATACTTCGAGTCTTCAACTGTCCAATTTTGAATATCCCAGTAACTGAGCAGATTGTGAAATACTCAGACCGGCCCGTCTGTCACCAACAACCATGCCACGCTCAAAATTGCTTAAATCACCTTTCTTTCCCATTCTGACATTAAGTTTGGAGTTCAGGAGATTGTCTTGATCAGGACCACACCCCTAAATGCATTGAAGCAACTGCCATGTGATTGGTTGATTAGATAATTGCATTAATGAGAAATTGAACAGGTGTTCCTAATAACCCTTTAGGTGAGTGTAGATAACATATTGAATGTTGAAAGTGAGACATTTTGTAATGTCATGCCAAATATTGGCTCATTTTGGATTTCATGAGAGCTACACATTCCAAAAAAGTTGGGACAGGTAGCAATAAGAGGTCGGAAAAGTTAAATGTACAGATAAGGAACAGCTGGAGGACCAGTTTGCAACTTATTATGTCAATTGGCAACATGATTGGGTATAAAAAGAGCCTCTCAGAGTGGCAGTGTCTCTCAGAAGTCAAGATGGGCAGAGGATCACCAATTCCCCCAATGCTCCGGCGAAAAATAGTGGAGCAATATCAGAAAGGAGTTTCTCAGAGAAAAATTGCAAAAAGTTTGAAGTTATCATCATCTACAGTGCATAATATCATCCAACAATCTCTGTGCATAAGGGTCAAGGCCGGAAAACCATACTGGATACCCGTGGTATTCGGCCCTCAGATGGCACTGCATCACATACAGGAATGATACTGCAATGGAAATCACATCATGGGTTCAGGAGTACTTCCAGAGAACATTGTCGGTGAACATAATCCACCGTGCCATTCGCCGTTGCCGGCCAAAACTCTATAGGTCAAAAAAGAAGCCGTATCTAAACAGGATCCAGAAGCGCAGGCGTTTTCTCTGGGCCAAGGATCATTTAAAATGGACTGTGGCAAAGTGGAAAAGTGTTCTGTGGTCAGACGAATCAAACTTTGAAGTTCATTTTCGAAAACTGGGACGCCATGTCATCCGGACTAAAGAGTACAAGGACAACCCAAGTTGTTATCAGTGCTCAGTTCAGAAGCCTGCATCTCTGATGGTATGGGGTTGCATGAGTGCGTGTGGCATGGGCAGCCTACACATCTGGAAAGGCACCATCAATGCTGACCGTTATATCCAAGTTCTAGGACAACATATGCTCCCATCCAGACGTCGTCTCTTTCAGGGAAGACCTTGCATTTTCCAACATGACAATGCCAGACCACATACTGCATCAATTACAATGTCATGGCTGCATAGAGGAAGGATCCAGGTACTGAAATGGCCAGCCTGCAGTCCAGATCTTTCACCCATAGAAAACATTTGGCGCATCATAAAGAGGAAGGTGTGACAAAGAAGACCTAAGACAGTTGAGCAACTAGAAGCCTGTATTGGATAAGAATGGGACAACATTCCTATTCATAAACTTGAGCAACTTGTCTTCTCAGTCCCCAGACGTTTGCAGCCTGTTATAAAAAGAAGAGGGGATGCCTCACAGTGGTAAACATGGCCTTGTCCCAACTTTTTTGAGATGTGTTGATGCCATGAAATTTAAAATCAACTTATTTTTCTCATTGCATTCTGTTTTTATTCACAATTGTGCAGTGTCCCAACTTTTTTGGAATCGGGTTTGTACCATGCGAAGAAGAAACCAGATATTAAAAAAAAACAGAAACACTGCCACCTTCTCTGGGCCCAAACTCATTGAAGATGGACTGAGGCAAACTGGATAGCTGAAATTTGAAATTCATTTTTGGAATTATGGACATCGTGTCCTCCAGCCTAAAGAGGAGAGGGACCATCTGGCTTGTTATCAGCCCACCGTAAAAAGCCAGCATCCGTGATGGTATGGGGGTGCATTAGTGCACATGGCATGGGTGACTTGCACACTTGTGAATTAATGCTGGACAATATATACAGGTTTTGAAGCAACATATGCTGCCATCCAGACTGTCTTTTTCATGGAAAGCCTTGCTTATTTCAGCAAGACTAAACCACTTTCTGCACCTATTACAACAGCATGGCTCCATAGTAAAAGAGACCAGGTGCTAAACTGGCCTGTTTGCTGTCCAGACCTGTCACCCGCTGAAAACATTTGGCGCGTTATGAAATGAAAAATATGACAAAGGAGACCCTGAACTGTTGAGCAGCTGCAATCCTGTATCAAGCAAGAATGGGAAAACATTTCACTTTCAAAACTACAGCAGTGGGTCTCATCAGTTCCCAAATGCTTGCAGACTATTGTTAAAAGAAGAGGTGATGCAACCCAGTGGTGAACGTACACCTGTCCCAACCTTTGTGAATAATATTGCTGGCATCAAATTCAAAAAAAAAAACTATAACATTTCCCAATTTCAATATGTGATATGTTCTCTTTGTTCATTTAAATATGGGGATAAATGATTTGCAAATCATTGCATTATGTTTATATTTTTTGGAAACACGGTTGTACGAGTTTAAAACATTTCCATACCCTCCTAACTCTGTGTCCATCTCATCATCCTCACAAATTGCCCATAAAAATACAAGGGCTGGTGCGGCGTAGCGTGGACTTCCTTTAATGTAGCTTTGCATGCTAGCTCTCATTGCTGTTATCAGTGGAGCCTAATGAGGAGACAACCCAGACAGAATGAAGCTAACGCTAACCCTGATGCGCATTAAGGAGCTCTATGCTAATGTGTCTCATTTTGTGTCCTTGAACCAATTAGGATGTCTATGAAAAAGGCCAGAGTCACTTTCCGGAGCTGTGTAGCATCTGGGCTGCAGCAGAGTACCGTGTGTGATTGCTCATTTGTTATTGTGTGGACTCATAATTGATTACGTTTATGCTGAATTCAGAACTTGCGTGCCTTTGAAGACCCCTATTACTGCCATATGTAAGTAGTTCATTATTTCCTCTGAACATTGGTTGTACTCCAGTGCAGTTTTTTCAATCAGTGACTACTTCTGAGTAAGTGTAGTACAGACCTGTGAAGAATAATAATGCTACAGTTATTTTGTAGTAATTTTAAGAATGCTCTCTAAAATGTTCATCTAACATCATGCTTTGTGTCAGAATGGGTAAGAGAGCTTAAGGTTTTATATGCCCACAGATCTGGAGGGATTTGCAATGTGATTTTTAAAAAAAAAGTAAGAAATATGCTATGGGACAAGGTTGAAACTGTGAAAGGAAGAAAGAGAAAGTGAGATTGTAACTTACTACATGATTGTATATTGTGAGCGACCACCTGAGACCCACTTACTTCTGTTTCGTTCAGAGAACCATTTTGCCTCATCAGAACCCAGGACAAGTTCATATCCTTTGTCATTTCCTGTTCCTCTGGTACCCACTCATCTCTGGCCCTGGTTTAGCCTTGCCTGCTGTCTCTTGTTCCTTTTCTTCATCTAATTATTTATGTTTTGTAATTCATGTACACTATGTGTTGGTTTATTTAATTACATTGTTATTTTGATGTCTGTAAATCCATAACTGACTGACTGGCTGTCTGTTATTGGATGGTAGGTTGTTAATTAATTGCCTCTTTTTGTTTTGTTTGTTTTGTGTGTTGTCTGGTTCGGTCTTCGTCATGCTTGGTGCTGCATGTTTTTTCTGTCTTAGTTTGACTGTAGCCAGGCTGCAAGCAGAACCATGGGCAGCAAACAGAGGAAAGGTAAAATGAAACCCGACACAGCGCGCCACCCACCCTCCCACCCCTGAAACCAACCGGCCTTACTGCCCTATAATCCATGACCCCATCAGGGCTGTAGTGTTGGGGGTCTGGCTGTGTCTTCTCTCTACTCCATACTAATTGATAGAGGTCATCGCTCAGCATCTCCAGTGTGTAGTGTGTGCGTAGAGCCTATGTAGTGTGTAGTGTGAGTAGAGCTGTGTCTTTTTTTTTCGTATCCGTGCACAATCCCCCTCCGTCTCCATTCCATCTGAACATATGTACGCTTGTGATGCTTGTACTGAGCACTCTTTGATCACTTCCCTTGTATCTTTTCTGGGGATGTCAGTTGGTGATGCTGTTAGTCGGTTTCTCACTTTGTTTTCCTCTCCTCCTCTCTTGTTGCTCAGTCTAAGACCAGAGGGGTGGAGACAGGATGACAAAGACAGGGGAAGATTTCATAGGAGAAAGAGAAACAGACAGACAGATAGACAAAGGCGGGAAAAAGGGGGGGGGGGTAGGCATTCAGAGAGCATAGAGAGAAAATCGAGGTAGAGGAGAATGCTGCTAGAGAGGGATGAGGAAACATGACAGAGTTACACAAAAGTTAGAGTGCTAAAGACAGGGACACAGTTAAATGCCCAGTTAGAGAGCAAGAAGCAAGATGGAGCAAGAGGGAGAGGAAAACATAGAGAAACACAGTAGGGAAATTATTAGGAAAGAATAGAGATCTAGGCAGAGGGGAGAAATGAAAGGATGGAGGGATTTAGGGGGGAAAAGAGTCTGAGAGAGAGAAAGGAAAGTTCAGTGTGTTAAAGGCCTGAGGTGGAATGCCGAAAATCAGCATCTCCAAGCATTCCAGCACTTTTCCGCTTCTCCGTCGCCAGATTGGAGGTCTGGATGTATGGAGGGTTGCCAGATTAAAGCCCACTACGGACATGATGGGGTTAGCAGGAGTTCCCCGTAGGCACAGGCGATCTTACCCACCTCAAATCATGAGCTTAACCTATAGGGAGGAAACGTTGCAGAGGCACTGGATCACTGTCCAGGGGCAACTTCCTTCCTGTCTGAAGCCGAGCAGGAGGAGAGGGGTTTCAGTTATCCCCCTTCTCTCAGCCAGGGCATCCATCTCCTCCCTTTGGCCACTTTGTTTCTTTCTCTTTTCATTGCTATTGATCAAAACTGTCCTAACCTTCTACGTCTTTTGTCATTAGATGAGCGTAGGAATGGCCGTTTCCTCAGCGTGTGGTATTTCACTGTGCAGCGTGTGTGTTGGGGGGGCGGGTGTCTTTTCCTATGATGTACACCGAGAGAGCAGGCAAAGCGTGTGACCAGGAGAGCGAGGAAAAGGGGGGAATAGGTTAAGCGGAGAGCACCACACACCGCTTGCTTGCCCACAGAGGTAGAAGGACACTGTTGTTGTTTCAGGGCAGAGCTGTCAGTGACTGTGATTCCACTCTTCTTTCTCTCTCCTCCTTCCTCCTGTCTTTTTCCCTCTCCATCTTATCGCAACAGAGGGAAAAGCGATGGAGCATTTCGTCTGCCGGAGGTGAAAAGAACTCTTCAAGTGTAAGTAGAGGAGAACTGACAGGCAGCCAGAAAGGAGAGAGAGATAGATTGGTAGATGCAGAGACGTAGAGGAGAGGGAAGGAGAGAGAGGTGGACAGAGGCAGGCAGACATGGAGGAAGAGGGGAACATAGGCTAGGCACGAACAAAGCAGCACAATTGCGTTAGCGTGGTCTCCCAGGGATGAATCTAGGCTTGACTGCAGCATTACCCACATTTCTGCATTACAAAATGTTCCTTCGCTGGAGTTTAGCATGCAAATTGCCTCCCAGATTATGCTTTTTGTATTCATTTTGCCAACTGTCAGCTCGAGACGACATAGAGTGAATTATAATCAGACTATTATCGCCTCCTGGTGGTCAGTGCTGTCACATCAGGCTATGTGTGGACCACTGGAAAAAAACACAAATTGTGTGTGGTTTTGTGGTTGTGTGTGTGGTGGGGTGCAGGGTGGGTGGGTTTCCCATGACAACCAGAAACCAATTGAGCAGACTTGGTTAGTCTCAAGAGTAGAACAGTAGGTGGGAAACACAGAACAGAGAGAACATGAGATGATGAGTAGTAATAATTCCTCCACTGAATTTCTGTGTGTTTTGTAAAAATATTCAAACACAAGATGACAAACGTAATAGAAATGGAAAGAGAGGGGACAACGAAGCGTTAGGTTGGGCTATGCACAGCATGACTCTCAGCTTTTATATGCCAGTGTTCTTCAATCTTCCCAATCTGACACATGAATAACACACACACACACACACACTCAGCAGGGGCCCTGTCTACAGGCAGTCCTAGAATTGAATGGGCAATCACAGGTACCTGTATGCTGTACGCCTTGTTGGAAAGAGTTCTGAAAAGCAAACCCATTGTTAGCTGATGAATTAGATTTTTTTTCTTACATAGCAACATATCTCTGGTATCATTAGCAGAGCCAGTGTGGAGTGGTGGAAACAAAACAACAGCCGGTCCTGACGGAGATGGAAGGAGGGAGGAATCTGAACATCAATAACCTAACAACCTACTATACAGTGGATATAAAAAGTCTACACATCCCTTTTTTTGTGTGTTTTTGTGATGTGAAAGAATGAGACAAAGATAAATCATGTGAGAACTTTTTCCACTTTTAATGTGACCTATAATGTGAACAATTCAATTGAAAAACAACCTGAAATCTTCGAGGGGGAAAAATGAAAAATAAAAACCTTACAATAACCTGGTTGCATAGGTGTGCACACCTTCTTATAACTGGGGATGTGGCAGTGTTCAGAATTAACCAATCACATTCAAACTCATGTTAAATAGAGGTCATTACACACCTGCCATCATTTAAAGTGACTCTGATTAATCACAAATAAAGTTCAGTTGTTCTAGTAGGATCTTCCTGACATTTTCTTAGTTGCATCTCAGAGCAAAAACCATGATCCGCAGAGAGCTTCCAAAGCATCAGAGGGATCTCATTGTTGAAAGATATCTGTCAGGAGAAGGGTACCAAAGAGTTTCCAAAGCATTAGATATACCATGGAACACAGTGAAGACAGTCATCATCAAGTAGAGAAAATATGGCACAGCAGAGACATTACCAAGAACTGGACGTCCCTCCAAAATGTATGAAAAGACGAGAAGAAAACTGGTCAGGGAGGCTTCCAAGAGGCCTACAGCAACATTAACCTTTTCACGCGTGAGTTTCAAATATTCCTTACCGACCCCCCAGCGTGAGTTTTTTTGCACGTGACTTCGGTACTCTGCAGCATTTGAACTCACGCCAGCCTTTGAACAGTCACCTTGCTAGGTAAGGAACACTACATGCATTGCATTGCAAGCTTCTCTCGTTGACTCGAATTCTAAGAGCTACAAAAGTTGGTTGATTTATTACTGTAGCTAGCTAGAAAACGTCAGCTAACCGCTAGCAAACGTCAGCTGCCCGCTAGCTAACAAATCGTGACCAGTTATTCAATGCAGTGAAAATGAATAAACTATATAAAATGCATACAACGGGGAACGTAACTTCTAGAAAGTTTTTGCAATGGTTTTGATCGGTAGTAGTCGCTAATATAATTCGTTTTTGTGCATTAGTGTTGGCTGTCTGTTGGTACGTAACTAACACTTCTTGTCCCGATTTGAATGCTTTCTACCTGGTTAATATCATAGTATGGTCTTGAAACAATTACAATCAGGAAATAAAGTTATAAACACTGTTTGAGCTAAATGTGAGTAAATAATAGCGCAGTTTTACCAGCCATTGTTACGTTACTTGTAGCTAGGTATGCTAATGGTGCGTTCTAAACATGACGTTCTAATCACACCGGTGTGATCGTACGCTCCAGGGACCACTCTAGATTGATCACACTGGTGTGATCGTACGCGCCAAAGGGTTAAAGGAACTGCAGGAATGTATGACAAGTACTGGCTGTGTGCTACATGTGACAATAATCTCCCGTATTCTTCATATGAATGGGCTATGGGGTAGGGTGACAAGATGGAAGCCTTTTCTTACAAAGAAAAACATCCAAGTCCCCCAAATGCACGTGGGAAAATGGGTTATGGTCTGATGAAACCAAGGTTGAACTTTTTGGCCATAATTCCAAAAGGTATGTTTGGTTTCCAAATCCCAGGCAATTTTGGCACCAAACCTTCAGACGTCCTTTAGACAGCTGAAGATGAAAAGGAAGTTCAACTTTCAGCACCACAACAACCCAAAGCACACATCCAAATCCACAAAAGCATGGCTTCAGCCCAGACCTGAATCCACTTGAACACCTGTGGGGTTATCTGAAGAGGGCTGTGCACTCTGACAGATTTGAATCGAAGAGATTTTTGCAAAGAAGAGTAGGCAAATATTGCCACGTCAAGATACACCATGCTAATAGACTCCTACCCAAAAAGAATGAGTGCTGTAATAAAATCAAAAGGTGCTTCAACAAAGTATTAGTTTTAGGGTGTGTACACTTATGCAACCCGGTTATTGTGATTTTTTATTTTTTTCTCAAAGATTTCAGTTTGTTCTTCAATTGAATAGGTCACATTAAAAGTGGAATAAGTTCTAACATGATTTATTTTTGTCTCATTCTTTACATCACAAAAACCTGGCATTTTAACAGGTGTGTGTAGACTTTTTATATCCACTGTACATATATACACTCACTCAGGTTTCAGCAGAATATCAGGAAGCAGTAGTGTACAGCTCAAACGACAACTACAGCTCTGGGGTTGTTAAATGGAACAACATTTTCTTCTGACCGCCCCCCCCACTGGTCCTCAGGAGATTTTAGTGTTATTGAAGCAAGAGACTCTCACTAAATGTGTTGGTGGGATCCAGAATGACTATACATCCAGCGCCATGGCTCACTATGATTAAATCACCACATGCAATATAATATTTCCTAATAATCCGTGCTTCAGAGTCCTCTGTAATGAAGTACTGAGTGTCAGTTAACAGGTCCTTCCTAATGGTCCCATTACTTCTCTGACTTTTGCCCAACATGGCTCCTGAGTGTGCAGGGTTTTGATCTAGCCCTGCAGCAACTCACCTGAATCAGCTAATTATGGCCCAGAGGGAAGACCACGATAAGCCCCCATATTTCAACCCGGATTGTGGCTGCAGGGGTTGAACTAGGCCTGAACACCTGGTAGCACACCTGATAGCTTTCCTGGAAGGCTTGAAAAACTCCAGTGCAGATTCACCTGCTCACCCACTGATGTGACGGAACCAAACAGAATCATTCTGGATTTTATATGATGGATCGATTATGTTTCTACGATTTAACCCCAACGTGCAACATTCTACCAGGCTCTGTTCTTAGAATGTGCTTACTATTAATCCTTGTGTGTATTTCTGGGCCAATCATTGTCCTCCCTTTAATGTGTCTGTGAAATCGTTATCTGCACGATAAGGATCCGTGTTCGAAATAATTGTCCTTATCCGATGCCTAATGTTACCTCCGCTTCTGTCCCGGCTAATCCCATGACATGAATTTCAACCCATTTTACATACATGAATAGCCCACCCACAGACCCCATGCACTGAGCACAGAGCAGGCAATCTGAATGCAGACAGAACCAGGGAAGATCAACCCGTCCCCCTCAACACTGATTCGTAAAGATGGGAGACGATAGTTGGGGAAGGAAGTAGGTAGCATTGACCTATTGACTTATAGGGTTGACCTATAACACTATTGACTTATAGGGTTGACCTATAACACTATTGACCTATTGGGTTGACCTATAAAACTACTGACCTATAGGGTTGACCTATAAAACTGTTGACCTATAGGGTTGACCTATATGAGATCACGGAGCTGCTGATGAGCTCATGTTAATGCATTGCCTGTGTCCAATTTGTAGAATGTTAGCATCCATATGGTGTGGTAAGATACATTTTCTGCAGTAAGGTTTACTTCAAATGGTTTATGTCTGTATGTAACCATACCATACCATACCATCTTCTTCCGCTTATCCGGGGCCGGGTCGCGGGGGCAGCAGTCTAAGCAGGGATGCCCAGACTTCCCTCTCCCCAGACACTTCCTCTAGCTCTTCCGGGGGGACACCGAGGCGTTCCCAGGCCAGCCGGGAGACATAGTCCCTCCAGCGAGTCCTAGGTCTTCCCCGGGGTCTCCTCCCGGTGGGACGGGACCGGAACACCTTCCCAGGAAGGCGTTCCGGAGGCATCCGAAAAAGATGCCCAAGCCACCTCAGCTGACCCCTCTCGATGTGGAGGAGCAGGGGCTCTACTCTGAGCTCCTCCCGGGTGACCGAGCTTCTCACCCTATCTCTAAGGGATCGCCCGGCCACCCTGCGGAGAAAGCTCATTTCGGCCGCCTGTATCCGGGATCTTGTCCTTTCGGTCATGACCCAAAGCTCATGACCATAGGTGAGAGTAGGAACGTAGATTGACTGGTAAATCGAGAGCTTCGCCTTGCGGCTCAGCTCTTTCTTCACCACGACAGACCGATACATCGACTGCATTACTGCAGAAGCTGCACCGATCCGTCTGTCAATCTCCCGTTCCATCCTTCCCTCACTCGTGAACAAGACCCCTAGATACTTAAACTCCTCCACTTGAGGCAGGCACTCTCCACCAACCTGAAGCGGGCAAGCCACCCTTTTCCGACTGAGGACCATGGCCTCGGATTTGGAGGTACTGATTTTCATCCCCACCGCTTCACACTCGGCTGCAAACCGTCCCAGCGCATGCTGAAGGTCCTGGTTAGAAGGGGCCAACACGACAACATCATCTGCAAAAAGCAGAGACGAAATTGTGTGGTCCCCAAACCTGACACCCTCCGGCCCCTGGCTGCGCCTAGAAATTCTGTCCATAAAAATTACGAACAGAACCGGTGACAAAGGGCAGCCCTGCCGGAGTCCAACATGCACTGGGAACAAGTCTGACTTACTGCCGGCAATGCGGACCAAGCTCCTGCTTCGGTTGTACAGGGACCTGACAGCCCTTAGCAAAGGACCCAGGACCCCATATTCCCCAAGCACCCTCCACAAGATGCCGCGAGGGACACAGTCGAATGCCTTCTCCAAATCCACAAAACACATGTGGATTGGTTGGGCAAACTCCCATGAACCCTCCAACACCCCGTAGAGGGTATAGAGCTGGTCCAGTGTTCCACGGCCCGGACGAAAACCACACTGTTCCTCCTGAATCCGAGGTTCTACTATCGGCCGTATTCTCCTCTCCAGTACCCTGGCATAGACTTTCCCGGGGAGGCTGAGAAGTGTGATCCCCCTATAGTTGGAACACACCCTCCGGTCCCCCTTCTTAAAAAGAGGGACCACCACCCCGGTCTGCCATCCCAGAGGCACTGTCCCCGACCGCCACGCGATGTTGCACAGGCGTGTCAACCAAGACAGCCCCACAACATCCAGAGACTTGAGGTACTCAGGGCGGATCTCATCCACCCCCGGTGCCTTGCCACCGAGGAGTTTCTTGACCACCTCAGTGACTTCAGCCCGGGTGATGGACGAGTCCACCTCTGAGCCCTCATCCTCTGCTTCCTCAATGGAAGAAGTGACAGCGGGATTGAGGAGATCCTCGAAGTATTCCTTCCACCGCCCGACGACATCCTCAGTTGAGGTCAACAGCTGCCCACCTCTACTGTAAACAGCGTTGGTAGGGCACTGTTTCCCTCTCCTGAGGCGCCGGATGGTTTGCCAGAATCTCTTCGAGGCCAGCCGATAGTCCTTCTCCATGGTCTCACCGAACTCCTCCCAGGCCCGAGTTTTTGCCTCCACAACCACCCGGGCTGCAGCCCGCTTGGCCTGTCGGTACCCGTCAGCTGCGTCAGGAGTCCCACAAGCCAACCAGGCCTGATAGGACTCCTTCTTCAGCTTGACGGCATCCCTTACTTCCGGTGTCCACCACCGGGTTCGGGGATTGCCGCCTCGACAGGCACCGGAGACCTTACGGCCACAGCTCCGAGCGGCCGCTTCGACAATGGCGGTGGAGAACATGGTCCACTCGGACTCAATATCTCCAACCTCCCTCGGGATCCAGTCGAAGCTCTGCCGGAGGTGGGAGTTAAAGATCTCTCTGACAGGAGACTCGGCCAGACGTTCCCAGCAGACCCTTACAGTTCGCTTGGGCCTGCCGAGTCTGTCCAGCTTTCTCCCCCGCCATCGGATCCAACTCACCACCAGGTGGTGATCAGTTGACAGCTCCGCCCCTCTCTTCACCCGAGTGTCCAAGACATACGGCCGCAGGTCAGATGAGACGACAACAAAGTCGATCATCGACCTGCGGCCTAGGGTGTCCTGGTGCCACGTGCACTGATGGACACCCTTATGCTTGAACATGGTGTTCGTTATGGACAAACTGTGACTAGCACAGAAGTCCAATAACTGAACACCACTCGGGTTCAGATCAGGGGGGCCGTTCCTCCCAATCACGCCCCTCCAGGTGTCACTGTCGTTGCCCACGTGGGCGTTGAAGTCCCCCAGTAGAACAATAGAGTCCCCAGTCGGAGCACTTTCCAGCACCCCTCCCAGAGACTCCAAGAAGGTCGGGTACTCTGCACTGCCGTTCGGCCCGTAGGCACAAACAACAGTGAGAGACCTATCCCCGACCCGTAGGCGCAGGGAAACGACCCTCTCGTTCACCGGGGTAAACTCCAACACATGGCGGCAGAGCTGGGGAGCTATAAGCAAACCCACACCAGCCCGCCGCCTCTCACCATGGGCAACTCCAGAGTGGTGAAGAGTCCATCCTCTCTCAAGGAGTGTGGTTCCAGAGCCCAAGCCGTGCGTAGAGGTGATCCCGACTACCTCTAATCGGAACCTCTCAACCTCACGCACTAGCTCAGGCTCCTTCCCCGCCAGCGAGGTGACATTCCACGTCCCTAGAGCTAGTTTCTGTGTCCAGAGATCGGGTTGTCTAGGCCCCTGCCTTCGACTGCCGCCCGATCCTCTTCGCACCGGCCCCTTATGGTCCCTCCTGTGAGTGGTGAGCCCACGGGAGGGCGGCCCCACGTCACCCGTTCGGGCTGAGCCCGGCCGGGCCCCATGGGGGAAGGCCCGGCCACCAGGCGCTCGCATACGAGCCCCAACCCCGGGCCTGGCTCCAGGGTGGGGCCCCGGCTGCGCCATACCGGGCGACGTCACGGTACTCATAATGTTGTTCTTCATTAAGGGGGGTTTGAACCGCTCTTAGTCTGACCCGTCGCCTAAGACCTGTTTGCCCTGGGAGACCCTACCAGGGGCATATAGCCCCAGACAACATAGCTCCTAGGGTCACTCGGGTACTCAAACCCCTCCACCACGTTAAGGTGGCAGTTCTTGGAGGGGGAATTGAAAGGCATGTATGTAACATGCCTTTCAATTCAGAGGTTGCCATACCTAGACACAAACAAGGTGCGTGAGGCAATGACAGACTTTTGATGTGTCTTTGAAGGGCATATACAGTGGGGAGAACAAGTATTTGATACACTGCCGATTTGCAGGTTTTCCCATGTATTTTTATCATAGGTATTCTTTAACTGTGAGTGACAGAATCTAAAACAAAAATCCAGAAAATCACATTGTATGATTTTTAAGTAATTCATTTGCATTTTATTGCATGACAAGTATTTGATACATCAGAAAAGCAGAACTTAATATTTGGTACAGAAACCTTTGTTCGCAATTACAGCGATCATACGTTTCCTGTAGTTCTTGACCAGGTTTGCACACACTGCAGCAGGGATTTTGGCCCACTCCTCCATACTGACCTTCTCCAGATCCTTCAGGTTTCGGGGCTGTCGCTGGGCAATACGGACTTTCAGCTCCTTCCAAAGATTTTCTATTGGGTTCAGGTCTGGAGACTGGCTAGGCCACTCCAGGACCTTGAGATGCTTCTTATGGAGTCCCTCCTTAGTTGTCCTGGCTGTGTGTTTCGGGTCGTTGTCATGCTGGAAGACCCAGCCACGAGTCATCGTCAATGCTCTTACTGAGGGAAGGAGGTGCAGTTGTCCTGTCCCCTTTGCAGAAAAGCATCTCAAAAGAAAGATGTTTCCACCTCCATGCTTCACGGTTGGGATGGTGTTCTTGGGTTTGTACTCATCCTTCTTCCTCCAAACACAGAGAGTGGAGTTTAGACCAAAAAGCTCTATTTTCGTCTCATCAGACCACATGACCTTCTCCCATTCCTCCTCTGGATCATCCAGATGGTCATTGGCAAACTTCAAACGGGCCTGGACATGCGCTGGCTTGAGCAGGGGGACCTTGTGTGCGCTGCAGGATTTTAATCCATGACGGCGTAGTGTGTTACTAATGGTTTTCTTTGAGACTGTGGTCCCAGCTCTCTTCAGGTCATTGACCAGGTCCTGCCGTGTAGTTCTGGGCTGATCCCTCACCTTCCTCATGATCATTGATGCCTCACGAGGTGAGATCTTGCATGGAGCCCCAGACCAAGGGAGATTGACCGTCATCTTGAACTTCTTCCATTTTCTAATAATTGCGCCAACAGTTGTTGCCTTCTCACCAAGCTGCTTGCCTATTGTCCTGTAGCCCATCCCAGCCTTGTGCAGGTCTACAATTTTATCCCTGATGTCCTTACACAGCTCTCTGGTCTTGGCCATTGTGGTTAGGTTGGAGTCTGTTTGATTGAGTGTGTGGACAGGTGTCTTTTATACAGGTAACGAGTTCAAACAGGTGCAGTTAATACAGGCAATGAGTGGAGAACAGGTGGGCTTCTTAAAGAAAAACTAACAGGTCTGTGAGAGCTGGAATTCTTACTGGTTGGTAGGTGATCAAATACTTGTGTCATGCAATAAAATGCCAAGTAATTATTAAAAATCATACAATGTGATTTTCTGGATTTTTGTTTTAGATTCCGTCTCTCACAGTTGACGTGTACCTTTGATAAAAATGACAGACCTCTACATTCTTTGTAAGTAGGTAAACCTGCAAAATCGGCAGTGTATGAAATACTTGTTCTCGCCACTGAAGACACACACAAATACCCACATATCCTCTCGTCCTGAATTACCCCATCTCTCTCCAGGAGCCACAGATCCTAAGCTCATGCATAAATGAAAGCTGAAATGACCTCAGATGAGCTAGCTATAAGTAAATCTTCATTCTACTCCAGTATTTAATAATAATAGTACTAATCGGTTAGAAGGTAATTGATTTGAATAGCATATTTCATTTCTTACAGAAAATAAACGAAATCTGACATTCGCCGTCTCCTGTGTATGTTTGACCCTTAACCCTGTGCAGGACAAGTCGACCCCGACCCAAGAGGACCAGCCCTCCTGGGACAGGTTCCAGACTATGACCCCTGGGCTGTCCATTGTGCCGGGGGAGCAGAAGGACAGGATGGAGCTGCACAACAAGACCACCTGGGACTCCTCCTCCGCCAACACACCAGACACCTCGGAAGGGGATTTCCAGACAGAAGTGTGATGACAGAGAGACACACACACACACACACACAGAAACACACAAACAGACACGCAAATACAGGTACATTTGGAGAAACACACACACACACACACACAGGTTGTAGCGTACACATGAAGGTCCTTGCGTGTCCATGCAGTGCGTACGGAGACAGACGGACGCAGCACTCCTCCACGCCGCTTTTCACAACCTAATGTGCTCTCTAAAGGATTAGATCATTTGTTTACTGCTACAGTGGAATAGGACAAAGGAAAGAAAACTGTTCTCGTCTATATTTTCACACAGACACTTAAAATGAGAGAACAGCGGATTCGAAAGGAACTGGGACTGAGAGATTTTTAAATGAACAAAATAATAAATAAAAAAAAAAAAACTTTCTGAAAAATGTTTTATTCGTGAGAAAAAAAAGGATTCTCTTTCACCTGTTTGATGATTTAAAAAAAAGAGAATATTTCTGCACCGTTCTGTTCTTTTTATAGAGAAAAGATCTCACTGATGTTTGGCACACTGTTAAAACCCTTAGGCTCCTTTATTACTCTCCTCTTCCTTCTAATGGATGACGCAAGCGCTTGCTTTTTTGGAGGGGTTGGGGGGAGGGGGGGAGGTATAGAACAGATCATTGAGTGCATCGACGTGCCATCTTCTGCTGTAGCTGCCGTTCAACACACAAACATTTCTTTCGACATTGTGTTATTTTTTCTTTTATTTTTTTTTTTTGATTTGAGGTGCAGAATCATGTCCTTTCTTTTTTTTTTTTTAAAGTTTTCTTTTGTGCTTGTGCTGCCTTTATCCCGTGAGACTTTCTCCATGTGCAGTTTTAAAGAATGATTTATAACACATCTGTGATTACGTGAGCTTGCTTTCTGAGGTAACATGCATGGTACACCTGTGGGAATTGAAAAAAAAATGTATCTTACAGGGTATCATCCGGATTCATGCACATTTCCCGTTTTTTTCTTTTTCCAGTAAAAAAAAAAAAGAAGCATAATCAATTACAGACACAACCAACCAAAGCTGTCTTTCTGTCAGGAGAGTGTAGCCTATCTGAAAGTGTTGCTGTAGCATTTCCTTTCCCCCCTCATGGATCCCTCCCAGGTCTTGTTCTAAATGTATTTCAATCCTTCTCCCTCACACAGTCTCCCTCCCACTGCATTCCCAGCGCTGTATCGATCACTGTGCTACGTATTCATCCGTTCTCTCAGCCCCTCAACAAAACAGGGAAGTGAAATTGGATATTCTGTAGCTTCAGATCGAATGACCTGAGGTGTTTTTGCTACCCTGCTTGTCAGTAGTTGCCTTTGTTATGAAGTAGAACCACGAAAAAAAATAAGGCAACTAAGCAATGCAGTGTACATGTTAAACAAGAAAATAATTCTATATTTTTTAAAAGTGAATCCCCTGTAAACTGTAATTTTACAGTAACTGTCGCTTGTTCACTCTGTTTATCTAGCTCTTTGTCTCTCTCACCTCTGTCTCTGTTTCTCATTTCTCATTCTCCACTGGATCATGAAATCTTTATGGAACAGGGCAGTCCGTCCTATCAGTTCTGGGAGTCATGGCCAAGCCCTGAGCAGAATTAACCAGGAGTATTAGCAGGAGAAATGAGCACTATATGATATGACCCTGGCCAAAAGCATTCCAAGAAATAGCTGATAGGGGCCAGTTTGGAACTGTCACAAAAACTTTGAGCAGAATATATAAAGTTTAACATGCCATTGCCAAAATTAGAAACCTCACATTGATTAAATACACTAACAACATTCCGAATACTCCACTCTACTCCCCTCACATCCTCACGTCAGTCCTCACATCTCCAGACTTATTTGTGTTTATTTCAAGGTTATTTAACCAGGTAAGTCAAATGAAAACCAATTGTCATTTTCATTGGGCACCTGGCCTTAGTCCTCTAACTGCACCTTATGATGTTTGCTGTTCATCCTGGTTGGCCTGAAGCTGTGGAGAAAAGGGTTCGAGAAAGGAATGACAGGGCAGAATATTTGAAGAGAGAAAAAAAAAACGATCAAATCAGTGCGAGATAATTATGGTGAGAGAGATAAAATGCGGAGGTAAAGAGCGAGTAATAGCCAGTGAGAGAGAGAGATGGTGAGCAATGGTGAGCTCCAACAGTAATTATCTTGGGGAACGGCGATTTGTCCTGACATTTTCCGAAGCGGCCCTCAAACCATCTGTTTAAAGACCCCTAATGGCATAGCATGGAATACACACGCAGATGGCAAGACAAGAGTGCAGGCCTCTCCAACCTTTAGCACTAATCAGCTGATGTGAGAAATACGGCTGCTGCGGAGTAGAAAGAATTTGCCCCCAGACGCTGATCCGAAGTCAGTTGTGCATTTCCCCTCCGTCGTTAAGGTTGGGATTAGGAGATGGTGAACTGGTTTTAGATCTGTTTCTAAGAGCTGCTTCTCTCCAGCTTATCAGACCATAGTGAAGAGATGGTTTATTATGATATATTTTATTTCAAAAGAGTCTAGATTAATCTTAGATCTCTCGCTAAAAGGAATGCACAGAATATTCTTGATCTATCCTAGTCTTAGCAACATACCACAGCCATGTTGATACATCTAACACAGCAAAGACAGGTACTGTATATTCTAAATTTATGATGTAATTTCCTGTTGAGCTACTCAGATATTCAATTTCAGTTGTGTTACAACTGATCCATGATCATCTGATTGTGCCTAAAACTGTCATTTCAGCTTCCATGTCTTTTGTGATCACCTATTTTACAAGGCAATCAGGGATAACAGAAAGTTCATCTGATATTAACACAGAATTGATCCATTTTCCATCACTGAAGTAGTGTTTTGGGAAATTTTACAAATGGCCTTACCATTGCAATGGTTTACTGAGCATTGGCAAGGAAGGTCATAGCATATGACTATAATCTGTCTATGAGAAGTTCAGTCAGGAAACCTCTAGATCATGGATTCTGTGAAGATGTTTTAAATTGCAAGGATGATGTGTTGAAAGCTGTGCAATCTTCAGAGCACGCAGTTGGATGCAAGCATAGGATGTCTACTCATGTTCTGATAAATGAGATGTGATAGGTGCAAGAAAATAATCTCTGACCTTGTTATACTCATGTAACCTGCTTGAGATGTTCACCTACAGCACCACTACAGCCATCAAATCTCTCCCATTGGTGTTACGATTGCCGAAGAAGAAAGCACCTCCTTCCTTTTCCTCCTTCATTTGTTTTTTATACATAAGATTGTACAAAATAGTCCTCTAATGTTTTCATAGAGTGTCTTTTTTTTATATGAAAATAAATTTTCAAAAATGGATTACAAGTGACTCAGATTGATATCGTCGGTTTCCGGCTTTGTCTTAAGAACTTCTGTATCCTGGCTGCCGTTCTGTGTTATCCAGCCAGTTCCTGCTACCAATAAATGGCGTTCCTTTATTTCCGCAAAATCACACACATCATACTCATTATCACTGAGGATCTTATACTGGCCATCAAATTCAAGTGGGTGTTTCTCGTTGGTGGCGGATGAGATGTGTTAAGATCAACTGCTTGGCATGACAAAGTAAGATAACAGATGGCAAGACAGCACAAACAGACATTGGACCGGTCTGAAAATATAACACATCCCATTATCACTTGATTTCCAAGGTCATTATGATAAATCAACAACAACACAGTAACAATGAGCAAAGTGCGACAAGAAATGTGTTTTAGTTTTGGTCAAGTGTACTCTGTGGACTCGTGTTTGTAGAGCGCTACTGAGTCGAGTGAGAGGATACGACACAGTGCTCACGCCTCATGCACCCATCGCCTGCTCCCAGAGGCTTGTGGGTAATTAAGTGAGAGCTCAGACAGATCCGCCCATGTGGCGACCATACGTCCCCTCAGGAGACTACGCGGAGAGAGGAGAGGCGAGAGGTAACAAGAGGACACAATGGGGGAGGGAGGGAGGAAAGAGGAGGGAGTGTGAGAGAGAAGGAAAGAGAATATGAGTGACATGGAAAAGGGACTATGAGAGAAATTGTATGACATAGGGAAAATGTGTAAGATGGAAGGAGAGCGCACGACAGAGAACGGGGCTGTTAGTACATGCTTCTGACAAAGCAGAAATTCTGAATTCTCAAAGGCTTCAAACCAGAGTTAGGTTACTCAGATTGCTGATATCTCAGAACCTGTTATATATCTAAATAAATCTCTTCCCATAGGACCACAAAGTGAACTGTTCTTTAGATTTTCAGATTTACATGAATATTTTTGTATAGAAACTTCAGTTAAGTACTGTAACTGTGAGTAGCTTTAGTTTATACTTTTACTTCTTCCAGTTTAAAGTCATTTGCAATTTAGTAAACTATATTTTCAAAGTACATTCCCCAACACTGAGAACAATTTCTAAAACAATACAGAAATGAAAAATAAGACTTTATTGATTATTTCCCTTGAAATCCACAGAAAGTCTTCTGCTTTGTGTGTTTGTGAAAAGCAAATGCTTATTAACGCCCATCAGAAGTTCTCCCCGAGGCTTTTGGATAATAAACTGAGACTGCAGACATAGGTTCAGTTGGGGTTAGCTAACAATATTTTTGGATGTGGCCTCGGGTGAGGAGGAGGCCTCTCCGAGTTTCCACAGGAAGTAGAGTTCTGGAGTGAAGGAGGGAAAATGACGAAGACAAAAAGGTTGAAAAAGAAAAGCAAGCGGGGAGAGAGAAGTGAGGATAATAGTCATTAAAAAGAAGGAAGGCTAGGAGTCTGAGAGGAGGACAGAAGATGACTAACAAAGACAAAATGTCAGAGGGCAGAGCAGCCAGAGAGGAGAGAGAAAGAAAGAGAGTGATCTGTGCTTCATCTTTATGGGAGAGCACTGAAAAACACAGAAAGAACGGAAACAAACATAGGGAGTCATGGTCAGACCACAGGAAGAAGAACACCGAAATCTCATTGGCTTCATGCTGGTGTCACGTTTTCTTGGTTTACTGGTTCAGCCCCTCTGGCCCTAGCTCTACTGTTACCAGATTGGGTAACAGACAGACCCCAAAAAAACTAAAAGTAAAGATGGATGGATGATGGATGGATGGAATGGGAGGACAGGAAAAGAGGGGGATGAAGTTGTATTGTTAATTAAAGGGGTAGTGCAATCTAATCTCGGCGTACAATGCTGTGTCTGGTGATCACCTCAGGTCATAAAACATGTTAAATGTTAGACATGTGGTTCAAAGAAAATGTTTACGTAAAAAAGGACCCAGTCATGAATGGAGTTAAAAATTGTCGTAATAGAGTGGTTGTAAATGCATTATACAAAATGACCAGGCAGCTCTGTGCCTAATTCCTGAAATTATAGATCAGACCCCCTTAAGTCCCTCTCTATGGCACAAAAACTGTTGGCTACAGCCATCGTCGTTATCAAGCACAGCAGAATGACAGGGATTGGGGAGACTGCCCCATCATGTCCTTGTATCAGAAAGGGTTTCATTGACATTGTAATCTCACCGATCCATGATCATCCACTTTAGAAAGCCTGGTGAAGCTCTGAGGTGTGCATGTGTTGCTCTAGACAATGGTTTTGAGAGGAGCTTATAGAGCGCTCTGGAGTGCCTGGCATAACATAACAGTTTCCTGGGAGGCATTTGAGAATTAATAGTTGGGATGAACTCTACTCAAGCCGTCACACCAGCCTCTGAACACATACAAACGTACAGACATAGCACTGTCCTTCATGACCGCTTCAAAGTCATCGCTTTTGTCCTGGCTCAGACTCTTTCACTAGAGTCTCAAGGGGTTCCCACCCCTTACGGTTGTCTGAGAAGGAGGTGAGTAGGTGCAACGTCCCCAGCTGAGGTGCCTCATACAGCGGTCGCGGTAATGAGACAGCAGCCTGCAGCTCTCTCCAGCACCTGGTACCTTGTGATGACCAGCTGAGAGCTCAACAGGGACCACTTTAACCATGACCCCTACATACTTTAAAGTTGGTTTTGCCATTTGTCTCGCACTTGCCGAAACACCTTGTTTTCACAGGGGGAATATCTTGTGATCTTTGCAACAACGCACAATAGCAGTACAGTTTCTTTTTTTTTGTCCGTGTTTGAAGGGGTGTTTGAGGTCTAATACCACAATGCCTACAGCAGATTTTCATATCCAAACCAGCCATTAAGAAGTTTAAAGCTCACACTAATCGGGACTCTGAATCGGTCTGCCCATTGCTCCCTCTCCTCCCATCTCTATTTTTTAACCAGGAAATTTTTTAACCGTTGTGTATTTCATAATCTCCCGGTCAATTTCTGTATCCTACTGTCTTAGTCTTAGTTTCTCATCCCATCTGCAGCACCTTCTGTCCCCCTATACCCCCTCACCTTTGAGGTTTTGGAAGACGAAACAGAGCCCTTGCTTGCTGAAAACCTTTACGCACGTCGGACACGTATCGGCACTTTGTTACGGTTGAAGAGGCATGGACACAAGCACAGGGAGAACAGAGGTCATTTTAATAACGGAACTTGAATTATAGCAAAACAAAACTTCACAACTAGACAGGACGGAACAGAGAAAGCGAAACCAAAGGCATACGCCACACAAAGGCCTCACAGATACACTGGGAGAGGAGGAACTCAGAAAAGAACAGTGATTGGGGAAACAGGTGAGGGCGTTAAACAACAGAACAAGTGTCCGTGATCCAGACGAGGGAGAGAGGGCGTTAGGTCCCGTGTGACACACTTCCCTGTCTTTTCTCTCTATTTTTCTCAAAGGCGACAAGGATCCTCTGCCTTGGCAGCCTGGAGAACGGCCCGAGATGAAAGAAACGGCGCACACAGGGACCAAGTCTCGCCCTCAGGGAGAGGAAGCGTTATTTGATCCCGCTCAAAGAGCCACTCCGCCCCAAGCCAAGAAAAACCAACCTACGGCAAGAGAGGAACAGATCTTTCCTCATCCTGTGCTCTTTCTGAAACATCACAACCTAGATGGGAAATTGGTTGGGATTTGTACTACACATGTAGACTAGATCAGGACACGAGCTCAAATGAATATCACTCGTGAATCTCTCTGTAGGGCTAGTCGGAAATATCCTACACACTGTACCCTACTGCAGTGCTGCAGCGAACGTCTCGGGACAAACTATGACAATGCAGACCCCGATGCAACCATTGTTGTAGCGCGTCATCGCGCTCTATCGGTTGCATAACAGATGGATTTGTCCATCCTGTCGCAACAGCATGAAGGTATATTATGCAGTCTACAGCGATCTTCCTTCTGCTTGATCAAGTGACCCAGTCATAGGCTGATCCAAAGGTGCACACTGTCGTTTCCATGCTTATCGCATGCTGAATAATAATGACAGTGCATTTTGCTTTCACGCACTATTTCCTCCTCAAACTCAAAGTCGCTGTACCGGACCACAGGAAAACCGTGGCTAACTTGGACGTGAGTCATAGGTTGAATCGTGAGGACGAGACGGGACAGGGAGCCGTCTTAGACAGAGATGTGAAGGAGGGCCATGTGAAGATGTGGATAAAGTATAGGTTTTCACACATTCATCAGTGTTTCGCAAGTGGTCAAGAAAAGTCTTCTAAGTGTTTCTGCCTGTGTAAATAACCAAACGAAAAGTGTCTAATGTGCCTTGATTGGTCTAATTTTTCAGTCTTTGAAAGGTAGCAGAGTGAGGCTAATGGATCGGCTTCCTGGCTTAGCATTTAAAGTATCGATGCTGTCATTGGTGATGACTCATGGGATGGATCATCCGATGCTTACCTTTTAGAGCACACAGTGTTACACATGAATGCGCACACACTTGCACACACATTAATGCAGGGCCAGCTCTAGCCTTTGGGGGAACTATGCAAAATTTGGCTGGGGGGCCCCTGCCTCACAGCTAAATATTTTAGTGGCCAGATTCAGTGAGAATCTATTAAACATTAAAATTTGGCCTCTGGGCTATGATTACTGCCAGTTTTGATAGCTGGCTAGACTAACTACCAATCAATAAATGGACATGGCTAATTGTCTGCTAACAGAGTGACAAAATAAATTGCATTATCGCCAAATGTCTCGATTGAACCTGGATAATCCACTACTCTTACCTTCAACAGCATGCTAAGATACAAGATCCTACATTTTCCCCCTAATGTCTGAAGGCCTTTAGCGACCTCTTGTGTTGTTTATGCCGTTTGAAGATGTGTCTTAAGCTGGCCCTCCAGGCTTAAGACACACAAACATAAAAGGAAGGGCTTAGTTACCAAATGGTATATCCATTTTCAGAAAAAAACGCTGTGAAATGTACCTTTATTGTGACATCAATAAGGATTAAGGATTCTTCGTAAGGATTCCTCTCTAAACTTCCTGGTTAAGCCAGCGGTGTTATTTCGACCAGAAAGGCAACGGATGTGCTTCAGAGGACACACATCTTCAAACTGACTCTCTCGAGTCTGCTGGGAGTTGCTGCGACAAAGCAGGGCCTTAATCACAAATTGGATTTCACAAAATTGGGAATAAAAAATGTGATAAAATGTAAGAAAATACGGGCCAATAAAGAACATTTAATACTCTCATCCTGAGCGACTGTACCTTATGATAAGTACTTCATGTAAGACACCCCTGGATCGAAGTAAAATTTACAATATGCAAACTTGTTCTTATTAATGCGCAGCAATTATATTTTTTCAAGTTTGAAGTTTACTCATCTACAAATAAAGCGATTCAGTTTGAGAAGATAAAAAAAAGTATGCATTTATTCGTAGCAATGCAAAAAGACATGCTATCACAAATGCACACACAAACCCTGTCCTCCAGACCTCCTTGATGTGTGGCTGTGATATATGGCTACCTGGTGGTGGTGTGTTTTAGGTGATGCAGTTAAAAGCTGGGTGTTTATGGGCTGTATAACGGCAGTCTGCTGACATGTGACCGAGCATATTATTTCTGGGCTAAGGACCATAACCACTGGACAAGGTTATGTTTAGGCCTTTATGCAGCTGTCTAGTCCCTCTCTCCAGGGCTTTTCAGCCATGAAGGTAATCCGTCTGTCTGTTGCTGTCTGTATGTCTGTCGCCCAGCACAGACCAGCCAGTTAACCAGGACAAAAGGAATAGACCCTCCACGTTGGAGTCTTCTGGCATAAACAAATAACTCTGTCGCCGAATAAACTCTGTCGCTGAATAACCTGCTCAACTGGAAGTAAAGCACAACTGCTATTTGTGAAAATATTGTAGATTACGTAATCGTGTACTGTAAGCCTTTTACAGTTACATGTCCTTTTCACTCACTCAGTCATCCATTCCCTCAGTCTCTCACTGAAACCCAATGCCAAATGAATGCCTAAGCCCTGCACATTAAGCACTTGTAGGCTTGGACAATGTGGTAATAGCGCCATCTTGGCTTCAGATAGGAAGATTTGTCATAATACTAATCAAATCCGCTCTGATCTCCACAAGTGCTTAGGGTGTAGGGCTTAGCGATCCATTTGGGAGTGGGCCTCACTCTCTCAGTGACTCAGTCCATTACTCAGTCACTCACTCGCTCATTCCCCCACACTGTAAACATCTGTTGAGCGTAGCTCAAAATTAGCACTTTGTTCTACCCAGACTAGTTAGAGAACCCTAGTATGATTGATAATCATCGCCTAGTCCAGGTACTGATGAATAGGTACAATCAGTCGCATCGTAGCCATCTCTCCTCCTCTGGCCTCATGTATTATGTACTGTGTGGAAGAGAGAGATGAAGGGAGATAAAGAGAGGGACACCCATAAACCCCTGGTTGCATGCGGAAAGGGGAGTGAGCGGGGAGAGAGGCTGTGTCCCAAATGCCATCCTTCCTGCGTGGTACAGTACACTCCATTTGATGAAAGCCTTATGTGCTGTGGTCCAAACTAGTGCTTTAAGTAAGGAATAGGGTGCCACATGGGACGCATGCGCAGAGAGCTCCTCACTGTCTCGTTATCTTTATGTCCCCCATTGTGAGTGCTCTGATTAAAAGGTGCTTGATTTAAAGAGGCGCTCCACTCACTCCTCTGCCGCTTGAAACGCATGGCTTCCTTAACAGCACCTAATCGCCCCCCGCCACACGCAGTTGCTCCTGCCTCAGACACACCTACGCGTACGCACGCACACACACACACACACATGGCCAACCAAGTGCTGCCTCGTTGTATTCCGAGGCAATTATGAAGATCTTGTTATTCTGCTGTCTCCTATGTTTCCTAAAGTAGAGAGCGAGAGGGAGAGAGAGGGGGAGGGAGAGAGAGAGGGAGGAAGAGAAGGGAGAGAAAGGATCGGGGCGGGAAAAGACAGATGTTGCAGAAACAGTAGAGAGGGAAATTGGAAAAAGGAGAAGGTGAAATACAGAAAAAGGGAAAATAACAGAAACAGGAGAGAGGATACAAAAGAGAGAAGTGGATTAAAAAGGGCCAAATGAAAGCGAGCATAACATCTGAGAGCCGAGAGAGATAGAAGAGTGAAGGAAACGGAGGGAGAATATTGATTCCTTCTCATGCGTATTAATAACATCAAGTTAGTCTTTAATTTCAGGGAGAAACGCCCGAGAATTGCATTAGCCGTCCCGTGTAATTCATTCCCGGGCCTGTACACCCAGGTCCTGTCCACATTAGTTCTGATTTCCCTCCGTGGCAGCACAGGGGGCGGTAATCACGGCAACACCTGCTGTAGTGAGATGTCACGGTGGCGCTGGATAGGGGCGAGAGGGGACACGGAGAAGGAGGGGAGGGGAGGGAGAGAGGGAGGGAGGTGGAGGAGAGGGAGGCGGGCCCGAGGAGACGTCAGACCGGAATGAGGGGGACAGGAGACATGGAGTAGGGGGTCAGGGAGTTTTCATACTTCATTAGAATCACATGATTCGCTGACCGTCCTTCTCCTTTCTCCTCCTTTCTCCTCCCTCCTCTAGCCGTCCCCAATCTACGTCGCTCTCTCTACATTTAAAGCCAACTCTCTCTCTCTCTCCGTCTCTCACTCTCTCGGTACACGCTTGTTCTCTCGTCTCTCCCCTGAAGGCAGTTCTTCCCACTTTTCCCTCTCTACCCACTAGCCTCTAAGGCTTATTAGAGTTGACTTACCCCAGGGCTCTGGATGTCATCATTAGCGGTAACATAGCTCCCTCTACCTCGCTATCTCTCCCTCTCTTTTGCTCTCCATTCTACTGTCTCTCTATCTATTTCTCCTCCTTCTTCCTTCTCTCCCCCTCCCTATATTACCAGTGAGAATAAGACTATGGCTTGTGGGCCAGATGCCAGCCATCGCATTTCACATGCAACTATTCATCAGAGTGGCCATGCAAGCAGTTTTTCTACAGTCCATGGCCTTTCAGCTACTAACTAGGACATACATTACATTGGGAAAAAAAAAAAAAATCTAGGCCTGCAGCTATGGTTTGTCACATGTCTCTTGCCGTAGGACTATTTTGGTATGTTTGGGGACACTGTTACCACGCCTGATGGTAGAGTTTACGTTCTCTTGCATGTTGTGGATGTGACTGATGGCTCTAAAGGAGTTCTATTCCATGTTGAGGATGTGACTGACAGCAATATGGGAGTTCTCCTCGATTTTAGTGCGTCTCTCTCAGAACTATCTCTCCGACCCCTAACCAGTCAGGCATTAGGACAGGTCACTCAACCAAGACTGCTCTCCTCTGTGCCATAGAGGCTCTTCACACTGCCCAAGCTTTCTTTACATCCTCTGCTATCCGCGTTCTTTCCACCCACTTTGGGGGGGGGGACATCTCAGCCTCAGCACGTTCTTGCATTGCATGCTTCCTGACTCTGAGGCTAACACCACCAGTGTCCCCCAGGGCTCAGGTCTAGGCCCACTCCTCTTCTCTATGCACACCACATCACTTTGCTCCATCATATCTTCACATGGCCTCTTCTATCACTGCTATGCAAATGATAGTCAACCACTCATCTGCTTTTCCTATTCCAGGGGTGTCAAACCGGTTCCACGGAGGGCCGAGTGTCTGCAGGTCTTTGGGTTTTCCTTTAAATTGGTTCCCAGGTCAGACCTGAACAACCAGGTGGGGGTAGAAATTAACCAATTAGTGAACTAATTAATCAATCAGGTACAAGGTGAGAGCAAAAACCTGCAGACACTCGGCCCTCCGTGGAACCGGTTTGACACCTGTGTCCTATTCTCACAATCCCAGTGGTGACACATTTCTGTGTTTCTGGGTGTCATTTCTGTTTGGATGGAGGCTTATCACCTCAACCTCGACAACACAGTGCTTCTCGTCCTCGGAATAAAGGCCTATTCGCTTCAAGACCTTTACATCCCTGTTGAAAACTCCAAGTGATTGGAAACTTGGAGTGACCCTGTGAAACACATCAACGCTGTTATTCAGCCCTAAAACGTTTGTGGAGTATGACCTTATCTCACACAATACTTTTTTTCTCTGCTGGCTGGACTGCTGCTGTTTACTGGTCTTGTGCACCTCAGACTGAGTGTAAATATTCTCATCCTTTACCAAAAAAATGTTTGCATTAGATTAACCCATTAACATATGTGAGATGCATTGTCAATTTATAATGTAAGGAATATCATTCAATTTGGGACAACAACATGGTAAACTGCATAAAAGCAGAGAAGGATGAATACGATTTCCTAATGTTAGACTAACCCATGTCCCTCCTCCTTGTTCTGTTACAGTAACCCCTGTCCCTCCTCCTTGTTCTGTTAGACTAACCCCTGTCCCTTCTCCTTGCTTTGTTACAGTAACCCCTGTCCCTCTTCCTTGTTCTGTTAGACTAACCCCTGTCCCTTCTCCTTGCTTTGTTACAGTAACCCCTGTCCCTCCTCCTTGTTCTGTTACAGTAACCCCTGTCCCTCCTCCTTGTTCTGTTACAGAAACCCCTGTCCCTCCTCCTTGCTTTGTTACATTAACACCTGTTACTCCTCCTTGTTCTGTTACAGTAACCCCTGTCCTTCCTCCTTGTTCTGTTACATTAACCCCTGTCCCTCCTCCTTGTTCTGTTACAGTAACCCCTGTCCTTCCTCCTTGTTCTGTTACATTAACCCCTGTCCCTCCTCTCTGTTCTGTTACAGTAACCCCTGTCCCTCCTCCTTGTTCTGTTACATAAACCCCTGTCCCTCCTCCTTGTTCTGTTACAGTAACCCCTGTCCCTCCTCCTTGTTGTGTTACAGTAACCCCTGTCCCTCCTCCTTGTTCTGTTACAGTAACCCCTGTCCCTCCTCCTTGTTCTGTTACAGAAACCCCTGTCCCTCCTCCTTGCTTTGTTACATTAACACCTGTTACTCCTCCTTGTTCTGTTACAGTAACCCCTGTCCTTCCTCCTTGTTCTGTTACATTAACCCCTGTCCCTCCTCCTTGTTCTGTTACAGTAACCCCTGTCTTTCCTCCTTGTTCTGTTACATTAACCTCTGTCACTCCTCCTTGTTCTGTTACAGTAACCCCTGTCCCTCCTCCTTGTTCTGTTACAGTAACCCCTGTCCCTCCTCCTTGTTCTGTTACAGTAACCCCTGTCCCTCCTCCTTGTTCTGTTACAGTAACCCCTGTCCCTCCTCCTTGCTTTGTTACAGTAACCCCTGTCCCTCCTCCTTGTTCTGTTACAGTAACCACTGTCCCTCCTCCTTGTTCTGTTACAGTAACCCCTGTCCCTCCTCTCTGTTCTGTTACAGTAACCCCTGTCCCTCCTCCTTGTTCTGTTACAGAAACCCCTGTCCCTCCTCCTTGTTCTGTTACAGTAACCCCTGTCCCTTCTCCTTGTTCTGTTACAGTAACCCCTGTCCCTCCTCCTTGTTCTGTTACAGAAACCCCTGTCCCTCCTCCTTGCTTTGTTACATTAACACCTGTTACTCCTCCTTGTTCTGTTACAGTAACCCCTGTCCTTCCTCCTTGTTCTATTACATTAACCCCTGTCCCTCCTCCTTGTTCTGTTACAGTAACCCCTGTCCTTCCTCCTTGTTCTGTTACATTAACCTCTGTCACTCCTCCTTGTTCTGTTACAGTAACCCCTGTCCTTCCTCCTTGTTCTGTTACACTAACCCCTGTCACTCCTCCTTGTCATGCAAATCCTGTAACTCCTCTTTCTGGTGTTGCACCAACCCCCTGTTACTCCTCTTTTATCCAATATTACACTAACTCTGAAACTCCTCTTTCTAATTTCACATTAACCCTGTCACTCCTCTTTCTAATGTCAAACTAATCCTAGTCACTCCTCTTTGTCCTTTCTTCTCTTTCTCTCAGTCGGTTATTTTCTTGTCTCTTACGAACCCTCTATCATGCAGCCTCTGCAATCACAATTACCATGTGCCATCCACTACTCACCCTCCCTCTCTCCCTCGACCGTGTTTCTGTCTCCTTCTGTAGCTTTCCCTGTTCATGATTTACCTTACACACCCACAGGCCCCTCCCAGACCCATTTTCCCTTGCCATCTTTCCAACCCCAATTCATATTATTTGGCAGCTACATCCCTTCCCTTATCTGACAACATGTCAATGGTGAAGCTCAGTCTCATCTCCCATTACCAGACAAGCCTTATCCTATAACCCGCAATGAAAATGTAAGAGAGGGCACCCATGAAAAACCTCGCGGCGGGAGCTTGAAGCCGACACCAAAGGATCTGGCAAGGAGTCGGATGAGCTGGAGAAGACTGCCAAGAACTGAGTGCTTGAGAGAGGAGCTGTCGATGGCCGATGTTCCCCCGAGGAGTCAAAGGCCTTAATAAGTAAGAATGCAAGCATCTGTCATCAAGCACAATTATGTTGTAAATAGAGTGAAAAATATAATAAAGTCAAGGATGTAAATTAAAACCGCATAGACACGCGCGCGGGCTTTCAGACAATCTCTGCATGACAGCCCTCGTTCAAGCAGGGTGCCAGCAGAGGAATATGGAGATAAATGATTTCTATTAATGACAGTGCTGATGAATGGATGGAGGATGGGGGTGAGGGAGGGGATGAGGACGAGAACCAAGATGACATGAGACAGAGAGAAGAGATGCTGTCAGGAAACATCTAGATGATGAGGAGGTCCTGATCACCACTCAGACTATGCCCCAGCATCCCAAATCAAACCCTATTCCCTAAAAACTGAAATGTTTGCCACTTGCAGGGCTCTGGTCGCAGGTAGTGCAGTTTGTAGGAATTGGGTTTGGAACTCAGACTTTCTGCCTTTTCTGTCAACCTCTAGATCTGTATCACTGTTTGTGGATTAATCACGACTGGCGCTAGCCTCAATTAGCATAATTTCTCATCTTCACCTGGTTCAAAGAGCACGGGTGTGTGCTTAGCATCAAATGTGTCGTTTCTAATAGGCAGTTGGTTAGCCAAAATGGATACAGAGGGATTAATCCAGATTTATCTGAAATTTAGACTGTGGTCCTCAGAATGTCGATATTATGGGCATTGTAGTTCAAGGCATTAACAGTGAAGTAGGCTGTTGGTTAAAAAAACACATATCTGGCTAGATAAAATGTCTTACGCTCTCTCTTTCTCTTCATTAGGTATGGACTATATTTTAGAACAGCTTGACATTACCGTTCTACTGCAGTGTAGTTTGACGGACTGAACTTTAAGATTCAAGCAAGGTATGTTAGCAAAGCACAGAACTTAGCACTCCTGCCTGTAGCCACAGTCCTCACCAATGTGGATCGATTTGCACTGACGCTAATCCAAAGCACGTTAACAGACAGACGCAAGGGGTTTTACGTTGTGGGAGTTTGAGATGCTAGCAGACAGGATCCCACGCAGAGCCTGTCCTTAGCTAGCTAGTCCTCAAATAGAACGTCCCTGTTCAAAAGGAGTGCGCTACACACGGAATCGGACGCCATTTGGGACTGAGATTAATTTGTCGATCAGTGCAGCGAACGAGGCAGCGGACGAGGGAGGACGGTAGGAGGAGAGTAAAAAACACAGGGAGAAAGGCCACGGTCATTGCTCTTCCCTGACGCAGAGGATCTGGTTCCGCTGGGCTCCGGAGCTAAATTAAAACAAGCGACATCCCATTGATTCCAGTACTGACAGAACCTATACATCACCCTAAAGCTAGAAAGATGGAGGAGGGAGGAAGGGAAGGAAGAAAGGGGAAAGGGAAGGAGGGAGAGAGAGAGAGAGAAAAAGAGACAGAGAGGGACGGAGAGGATAGACGGAGAGATTGGAATGGGCTCCAAGGGTGTCGATCAAACATAGAAGAGAGAGACCCAGGCCCTGTTTGCATCCATGCAAAACATGGATGCAAAGTTGTGTTAGTCTTAACTCTTTAGAAAGCCAGATGAAGAGGACAGGGTAACTTGGGTTGAGAGTGTGATTAAGTGTTTGAACTGGGCAGAGATAAAGAGATTAGTGGAAATAAAAAAGATACTTGAGTCTATCCTCTCTTGCTAAAATGTTAGGTGCTCTCTACTCTGTCTTTCTTTTTCTCTTTCACTCTTGTTCAGGGATGTATCTCTCTCTTAAATCCTATCCCTCTCTCAATCCCTCTGCATCTCTTGGTGATATTTCTCCTTATCTATAATTCTCTCATTTATTCTGTCTTTTTCTGGTTGTAGAACAGAGGTATTTCCTCTGATTGCTGAGTGATGATTGAGTGATTCAAGCCAATCATAGCCATCCATTGTCGGGTCTCCTGATTGGATGCAATCAGCTCTAATAGAGCCTGAAGACTCACGTGGAGAGACGAAGGAGAAATGGATGCACGTTTGTACGCACACACACACACACAGATGTGTAAATGTAATTTGCATGAATCCATAATGGATCCTGTAACTTTCATTCAGATAACTGCATGTTGTGTCATCATCTTTCGCATATGTTCTTCTAAATACAAAGTTAAACAAACACACACAACAGGATGAACACAGACACACACACACACACACACACACTTACTCACTCACACACACACACACACACAGAAAGCTGACAGAGGAGAGTGTGTGTTGACCCTGGAAGGCTTCGCCCTTTGAAAACAGTCAGGAATCCAGACAGGAAGCAGAATTGAATTCTAGGATTCCCATGTCTCCACCTCCAATTAGTTGTTTGAGTGACAGTTGCCCTCTGGATAGAGAAGTACATGTGCACACACGCGTTGTCGACTGTCTCTCTGTGTGTGTGTGTGTATGTGAGAGGGTAGATGTGCTGTGTGCATCTTTTTATGTTTGTGTGCAGTATGTAGTCTCAGTGTGTGTTGAAAGGCAGGGGCTGTTCTCTCATTAATTATGTAGCTTGGTGAGCAGAGTCTGGCACTAAACAATCTCACTCTCCACCTCTCTCCTTCACTCCCTCACTCCCTCTCTCCCTCACTCCCTCTCTCCATCCCTCTCTGTCTCTCCTTCCCTCTCTCCATCCCTCTCCCTCTCTCCATCCCTCTCTGTCTCTCCATCCCCCTCTCCTTCCCTCTCTCCATCCCTCTCCCTCTCTCCATCCCTCTCTCCATCCCTCTCCCTCTCTCCATCCCTATCTTGTTCCCTCTCTGTCTCTCCTTCTCTCCCTTTTTAGATTTTTCAATCATCATCCCAATCACACACTTTTTTGGCTAAAGGAAAATAAAATTGGTCTTTTTCTTTCTTTGTTTATTCCATTCTCACCAGAGACCACAACCGGCTGAAAATAGACTTTTGTCCAGATCTTAATATGCCTTGAAACATATTTCTTCTAATGTTTCAAGACTTTCAGCCAGGGGTTAAATTGGGTGGGAGCCAGCAGGAGCTGACCACCTCCACATGCGGTTTAAATGAGACGTAGGGGGAGCTGATCTCCTGTACTTCCACTGGCCAGGAGTTTAACATTTTAGATACAACTGGAGAGTAGAAAGTAGGGCTAAACACAAACTCAAACGTTATCCATCTCAATGAAACCTCTTAGAATGAACACATAAACTTCACAATTCAAACTAAACCATAAATGTTTCCTTGTTGAAAAATCTCTCAACCATTTTGTCAATAAAAGTTTTGGGGGGAAAAAGTTTAGCACTACATCACTTATCTGAAACTCTGTCCCTCCAGCTCTTTCTATCAATTTTTCCAGTCTAGCTTTCTCCTCTCTCTTTGTTTCTCTCCATCTTTCTTTCACCTTCAGTCACTCCCTTGCTTTGTACTTGTTCTCATTTTTCTCTCCTCTATTGATCTCTCCCTTGTTGTAGATGCTCTCTCTTGCTTACATTCCCTCTTGCTCTTTCTTACTGCCTCTCTCTTTCTCTCTTTCTCTCTTTCTCTCTCTCGCTCTCTCTTTCTCGCTCTCTCTCTCTCACACACACACACACACACACACACATAGAGACACACACACAGACCTATGACTTTGTGTCATGATTGTCATGTGCCAGGAAAAAACTTTAATGAAGTATGCAGTGTGTCTGTGTGTGGATGTACATTTGTGAGTATACGTTCATAAACTTTCTGTATAAAACATGATCTAGGTTTCTTCAATAAATTACAGGGCCAGATGTTTTTGTAGTCAATATCACATCTAAACAAGGATGGAATGCTAAGATTGTTCTGGCTCTGGTCTGCTCAAATATAAATGCATTTCTTCAATTTTTTCACAAAATCTATCAATCTTAAGATGTTTTAAAGGTGGAACCAGTTTCCCTTGAAGGCTAGGATAGCAAAGTCTCTACCTATCTTCAAAAAACATCTGACAACTCACCTTTTCACAGTGTACTTAAAGACGTTCCACTGCCATCACCAATGTCTGTTGTCTTTGGTTGACTGTTTATGTTAATGTTCATGTTTACTATTTGTATGGTCTTCCTTGCCGGTAACTTATTCATTCAATGGAATGCACTTCCAGTACAGTTAAACTGTGAGGATGTTTCACCTACAGTAGCTATTTTAAAATGTACACACTTACTGTAAATCACTCTGGAGTGTCTGCTAAATGACTAACATGTAACATGTAAAGGATCTTGTTTGGGCCTGTCCAGAAATGTATCCCCAAAATACCAGCCAGAGCCACAGGTTGTCCCCTTTACAGATGCCTATGGACATTCAAATGTGCGCTTGTTTGAGAGGATTCAAATGCAGGTGTTTGCCGGCAGATCACAGCAGATTTACTTCTATATCAGATGTGATTTTTTTCTAGGTGCGCTGAAAACTGTCCTCTCAGGGCAGTGGTGAGCATTATTATATTTAAATAGGCTGGTGGTTTCTGGAGAGTTGTAGAATGAAGGATGCTGGACAGGTAAGCCTCATGGTTGTGAGCCTGAATCTCTGTATTTTATAAAATGTGAACATTCATAAAATGTTCCAGCCTTTCCCAAACCTTAACACAGTTCATAATTATTTGTGGACATTGAGATCATTTAAAACATCCAGGTAAAAGGCACTAATGCGCAGCGCAGAGATGGCTAGGGGCACAGCCAGGACGTGACAACTAAATTCCTTGAGTGCAAAGTTAACAAATGCAATTTTTTTAATATAAATGTTCCATAGACCTTTTTTGTATTTTGAAGTGGAATTGTAGGACCTTTGTAGCTTTACTGTAAAATAATTATGGAAAATGATTAGATAATTATGGCAATCAAACTTTAGTTTTATTGTGAATAAACAATACTATGTTTTCCATAAAATATTTTGCTTTACCTATTTTGTATCCAAAGATGCAAAAAAAAGGTTTTAATTTTTCAACGTGGGCATCTTTCAACAAAACTCAGAGTTTATTTAATATCAAATAACAAAAGACAAACTGTTGTGCTCTGAGTGTATAGATCCCCTTTCTACTATGGAAACAGGAAGTTGTTTGTTTTGTTCTTGGTTGACACGATGAGCTGATCGGAACTACTGATTTAATCCTGGTTAATCCTCATTTGTTATGGTTAGGAAAGGAAAGGCTGTTAGCTATTTTTATTATTTACATATCACACATGCCATGTTAATGAATATTATTGTTACATCATGTCTGGAAGTATTATATTTCTTCAGCGTTTAATCGTGCTAGCTAATCCTAAGAATGGTAAGCATACCTTCCATATCCCAGTGCTATAGCCTTTTGTGGCTTACATGAGATAGCATTGTTTTATACTATGTAGTTTTATTGTTGGTCATACTTACCTTTTGTTTTTCATTCATGCATACACACTGATACTAGAGTCTAAGTTAATTTGTAATACTGTAATTCAGCTCTGTGTATTAGCCTGTGTTGTCTGTGAGATGTGCAAAAAGTAACAGTCATATTATCTTTATTTTTACAGAGTAGTTCTGATTCATTATATTGTAGATCAACAAGCATTCATGGTTTGAGCCTGCAACCTATTGAATGACGGCAATAAAGGAAAATCACTTCCTGTCTCGCATGTCTTTAATGAAGGGAGCTAGCTACATGTAGGACTGTTCCTTTGTTTATTACTGTAGCTAGCGGAGAGTGTTGGCTAGCTGATGAGGCGGTGATGTAAGTGTATTGGCCTGTGGTACTCATTTAGAAGAGCCTGGTGAAGCTCTTGATGTTGCCCTTTTGTTTGTTTTCTGTGTAGTTATATGGGATTTACCACAGTCCCACAGTATGAACTTAATATGCCCTGCATAAGTCCTATCAACATTTCTCCATGCATGAGGTCTTTCACTTACTAGATATGTATCTCAAACTCTTACACGTTTTCCCACAGCGGTTGATCATGCAGCGTAAAATAAAGAAGATTGATTTTGTGTGTATCAGAGATGACATACAGTATATTGTGAATTCCGTTATAGCTCACAGTAATTTTGAGGAGCTTGGTCAATGTGTTGATCTTTGGCTGTAGCAATTTAGTTGGGCGTTCTGCACAGAAACTGATATATCGCTGAAGAGTATGCGAGGTGTAAGTCAAGTGAAATAACACCACTGCTCGTTATCCACAGAATGAAACAGAACAAAATGCGTAAGGAGCTATTATCACATGCTTGGTAGCCTGTTGCCTTCAAAAGGCAGAACAAGGTAGTTTCATAAGCATCCGGCCTTAAGAACGGATGAAGATGCATGATGTTCTCTCATTCATGCCTCGTGTCCAATGTTCCTTTCCTTTTTCTCGGTAACATAAGCCAAGTCATTCAACAGATATCATCTTCCACTTACGTGTTGGGCAAGTCATTTGTACTTTTTCTTTGAAAGAAATATGCAGATTGAGTAAAATTGCTAATATCGTGTTATAAATGTGCTTTGATCTGGTCCTCTGGAAATGGAAATGCACCATATCCTTTTCTGTCTTTGAAGTGTGGCATTTCAGTGTTCCCTCTTCCCATTACTCTTTCATATCAAGAGGTCTAGCTGTTCTGCCATACTGTTGTATTCCCTATCCATTCATTTCCATTTAAACCTCAACTCTATGCTGCCCTTTCTAAGTGTGTGACTACAAAATGAATGATTATGTTGTTCGCTGAATGAAGGTATTATCATTTAATTCAGGATTAACCTTTTTCGCATCCTATAATTTATCTTTTGTCATAGTGAGGGTTAACAGAAAGTACCATGGTGAAAGGGAAGACACCTTTAAATAATAATAATAATAATAGAATAATGAAATGCTTGCTTTTTAATTGTCAGGATGTTTCACCTGAAAGGACGGTTGACAGGCCAGATGAAGGTGGGTAGAAGCATTTTTCACAGGTTGTGTCCCAGATGTGTCAGAATGTGTTTACTGAGCCTGACATTAGTTGGTCCGCAGCTCTGGGTCCTGTAGTGTGTGCCGGCATCCTGATGGCCGGTTTCGTATCTGGACACATTTGGATACACATCGACATTAGCTGTCGGAATTTCTTTCAGGGCGTGTCCGACATCAATATGTGTGTATGTGCTGTGGCTCTTACTGTAACTATTCAGAATGAATACCGTACCTTAAGTTTAATACTCAATGTCAACCTTATCCCTAACTTTAATACCTAACTCTAACACTAACTTTGACTGTTAACGTTATTGCCTAACCCTAATCCTAATTTTGAAGGGGCCATGCATATTTTTTTCATTCTTCACTCAAAATAGATGTTGGCAGTAACCTAAGCTCTGGATGATTGTTAAAAACTGACATGAGGCTGTGGGATCTTGCTGGTGTGTATCCTGGTTTCACAACCGTTTAGACGTTTGTCCAGTTGTGTCAAATGTCTACACATCACTTGAAAACTTGGAAAGAGGAGATAGAGCAGGGGGAAACAGAGAGAGGAGGTGGAAACAGAGAGAGGAGGTGGAAACAGAGAGAGGAGGTGGAAACAGAGAGAGGTGGTGGAAACAGAGAGAGGAGGTGGAAACAGAGAGAGGAGGTGGAAACAGAGAGAGGAGGTGGAAACAGAGAGAGGAGGTGGAAACAGAGAGAGGAGGTGGAAACAGAAGGTTGAGTGAGAAGAACATGGAATATCGAGTCAAGGTGGCGAGAGTGAAGCAGGTGCAGAAAAGATGGGAAATGAAGAAAGAAGATGAGGAATGACGGAATAAGAAATCCATCTTAACCCATTACAGCTTGTCACGTCACACACAAAGACATTATGGTGATCAGCAAGGGTGTGTGTGTGTGTTCTGGCGAAAAGGTCCACTGCACATCATGAAATATAAATCCACTCAGTCATGTTATCGTCATGGTGACCACATGAACGACCATCAATAACATCAAGGCTCATGACGATCCTGGTAGAAATCCAGCCGTGTGTGTGTGTGTGTGTGTGTGTGTTTGTCTGTCTGTCTGAGACATATTGAACCTGTCAAGATTGTCTGGCACTCTCCTCTCTCTCCTTCTCACGCACCCGCACACACACAGAGACATATAGTCTTGGGCATGGATGAGATATTATTCACCGGAGCAATGTCTTGCCAGATATGAATAAAAACATTACGCATGAGGAGAAAACAGCATTTATTTATATCCACACCCTGAATTTATTCTCATTAGCTCCCTCCCTCCCTCCATTCTCCTTCTCCTTTTCCCTCTACCCTGTTCTTCATCTCTTGTCTTGGTGTCTGTCTCCTCTATTTCTCCTTTTCCTGTCTTTCTTTCTCTCTCTGTCTCTTTCCGCTGTCTGGCCAGCTGACAGGGAGCGATGGAGCATTTTGTCATCTGCGTCATGGACTCACAGGACGGATGGAACCTGTTGAAAGGTTTCATATCGCATTGTGATCCATAGCGGCGCACCAGTGGCGACCTCAGGTTAAGCTCACTGGTGGAGTCTTATGTCCTACCTTGGCAATTGCATTGGGATGCTAACATGTACGGTACTATGAAGTACATGTAAGCACCTGTGTTACCAGCGTCAGGCCTTGGGGTTATCTGGGCTAGTAGCAAGCTCTGCACATTTATTTCTGCAAAAATCTTCTCAACAATGGTTCATAGAAACATTTCACTATCCCATTTCTTCTTAAAAACCTAATTAATGCTTATTAACCTCCAGCAGTATTCCAACAACCATCCATACACAAAATAACCGGCATTCACTGTAACATGTTCACCACACAGTGATTCATCTATTCAGATGGAAGCAGAATTGTCAGGTGTAATTATCCTTTCAATATAACTAAATGTATGTTATATAATAGCATGGCCTGAGTAATTGTGTTATTTTACATGCCCATCCTATGTTAACAGCATTTTCATTACCATTTCTTACTTACTGGACATTCTTTAAGACGGTAACAACAATAATCGTTCCCTCCAGGCATTGCTGCGTTTACTAGCATTAGCTACTAAAAGTGCCTCTGAATGCACTCCCGACAGCGTCTGGGCATGCTCCTGATGAGACGACGGATGGTGGGGGATCCCTCCTCGGGTATCTCGTCCCAGACCTGGATCAGGGCATCAGTGAGCTCCTGGACAGTCTGTGGCTTACTTAGCCACGGGCAGATGCGCTGGTACATAACATCCCAGAGGTTCTCAATTGGATTCAGGTCTGGGGAATGTGAGGGCCAGTCAATGGCATCAATGCCTTCGTCATCCAGGAACTGCCTACACACTCTGGCCACATGAGGCCAGGCATTGTCCTGCACCAGGAGGAACCCAGGGCCCACTGCACCAGCATAAGATCTGACGATGGGTCTGAGGATTTCATCCCGGTACCTTACAGCAATCAGGGTTCTATTGGCTAGCACATTGAGGCCAGTGTGACCCTCCAAGGATATGACTCCCCAGACCATCACTGACCCACCTCCAAACCAGTCATGCTGGATGATGTTGCAGGCAGCATAACGTTCATCACAGCGTCTCCAGACTCTTTCACATCTGTCACATGTGCTCAGTGTGAACCTGCTCTCATCTGTGAAGAGAACGGGGCGCCAATGGCGGACCTGCCAATTCTGTTGTTAGAAGCAGAAGTGTCAGCTGTAAATAGTTGTGTTCATTTGTAGACTGCACTTTTCCTATATTTAAATTCCTATCTAGTAAAAACTCAACACTTAACTGTGTAATACATGTACATAATATAAGACTGATATTGATTGTTCCAAATCATAATACATTAAGCAATAATTACAAGTGAAGAGCAGTAAACAGAAACCTTTGGAAATGGCTACACTGCTCATTTATAATAGATGCATGAATGTTCATTGCGGTTAGGCTGACTTGATTCATTATTATTGGCACTGTCTATTGAAAATATAAAACATTATACCTCTATCTTTGTAATTGGTAATGTATATATACACACATATATTTATATACAGTGAACTCCAAAAGTATTTGGAAAGTGATGCATTTTAGTTTTAGGTTCTGCATTCCAACATTTAGATTTTATTTGAGGGTCTTATCTAGTTTTTTCTCCCCTCCCATTCCTATTGACCTATTCCAGGGCCACCAGTGCTCTTCAGCGAGTTTCAGCACAGTCTTATTTTAGTATGAAACCACCACTGTCTTACCATCATCTGCCATTGAACAAGCATTGTTATTTTTCGAAAATCTTTGCTTAGTTTTTTCTTACGCTTTCTTTCCCAACTTCTAAAGAGTGTTTGGTCTTTCCTCTCTTTGTCTCCCTCTGTAGCTCGTTACTATATTCCCTGTTGTCTCCACCCCTCTCCTGCTCTTTATTTATCACCCTTCTCCTGCTCTGTATATATCACCTCTGTCTTGCTCTGTAGTTCTACCTGTCTCACACTCTAGTTGTAATGTTAGCAGCTATGGGCCGACCATCTCTTTTACGCCACCATCCCTCCCTGTCCCCTCACCCTTCCCTCTCATCCATCCCCTCACCCTTCTCTCTCATCCTTCCCCTCTGCCTTCCCTCTCATCCTTCCCCTCTGCTTTCCCTCTCATCCTTCCCCTCTGCCTTCCCTCTCATCCTTCCCCTCTGCCTTCCCTCTCATTCTTCCCCTCTGCCTTCCCTCTCATCCTTCCCCTCTGCTTTCCCTCTCATCCTTCCCCTCTGCCTTCCCTCTCATCCTTCCCCTCTGCCTTCCCTCTCATTCTTCCCCTCTGCCTTCCCTCTCATCCTTCCCCTCTGCTTTCCCTCTCATCCTTCCCCTCTGCTTTCCCTCTCATCCTTCCCCTCTGCCTTCCCTCTCATCCTTCCCCTCTGCCTTTCCTCTCATCCTTCCCCTCTGCCTTCCCTCTCATCCCTCTCCATCCCCTCGTCCTTCCCTCTCATCCCTCTCCATCCCCTCATCCTTCCCTCTCATCCCTCCCCTCTGCCTTTCCTATCAGTATTTCTTTGCCTCTATACTTCTGTCCCAGCTCAGCCTCCTTTGCAATGCTAGTGCCCAGGTCTAATATGGGATGACATTCATAGTATAAGGTGTATTTTAGGATTAGAGGGAGGGGATTGAGGGAATGGGAAATATGTTTAAAAGACAATAACTGGTGAACTGGTCAGCTGTTTTTTCAACAGCCTGAACCCCAGAAAGAGTACTGTAGTTTTTGATAAAATACTAGACCCACAGCCACTTGCAATTGCTAATATCCCAACCATGTCAAATACTCTGCAGTAGCCTAGTTACCTTATATTCATCAAATAAAATATGGTGTAGCCTAGTTACACAGACATCAAATAAAATATGGTTTGGTGAAGGAATTGCTAGCCCCATGCAAAAAAAAAAAAAAAAAAAGGTATTTGGTCTATTATCATCTATTAGATAAAAGTATTAGTACATTTTAAAAGTTGTAATGACAGGATTAATATCATTGTGTTTCAGACGTACAGGATGACATTGGGACAGTGTTGGGTGGGGACTGATTCAAATGAACGAAATGAGACGAAAGATTGGTTCTTTTTACTGAACAATTCGAATAGATCCGGATCAGTAAAGTGAGTCGAACTTTCCATCACTAACAGCCACCATGGCTTCACTACATCGCTCAATGACGTTCCTGTGGTCAAATATCTTGTCTGTACAGCTTCTTCTCTTCAAAACCTGCTTGTTTGTTCCAGTCCATAGCTGGAGACATTCTTTCTCCAATTATCGTGCCTTTGAGACACAAAACATCAAATGACCCTAATAACGTCTTTCCAGCAGATATATAAAAGCTGTGGCTGCAGGTTATGAGCATACATAGGGATGTATCTATGCATCCCTAATGTAGACAATACCGTATTTTCCTGTACCGCTTATCACATGGTTTTGAGTGTGGCGCCTTTACACCCATTGGTGAAATGGACAATAAATACCCATAATTCCATCACTCTGCAGTAAAAAAAGAATCATATGCGCGGCAAAATTGACGGTCAAGATATTTAAATGTTTTCTTGTGGACCCACAATGGGACATTATCTGGCCCTGTTTAAAAATGCATCACTGAATTCTGCTATTGTGCAGCTGTGGGCCAGCTACAGAGGTGAGTACAAGATAGCAGGGGGTGGGGCGGGGAGAAAGAGGCCAGAGAAGAGGAGAGAAGGAGATAGATAGCAACAGAAAGAGAGTGGAGAGAGAGAGAAAAAGAAGAGAGACAGCTAGAGAGGGTGAGAAAGACAGTGAGAGAAACAATGAAAGATTTATGACAGGCATAGGCAGTAGACAGCTGCTTTATCTGGCCATTATCAACCAAATCACCTCCTCAGAGAGATTCCAAACAAATCACTGCCCAGACTGGAGCCTAGCAGATCACAGCCTGAATATGCTACCACTCCATCTCTAGCTCTGTTCTTGACTCAGTTACTTATTCCGTCTCTCTCTCCTCTTCCTCTGTCTGTCGAGTTCTGTATATTTCACGTGAGTTCTTCTCTCTCTCATCCATCTGCCTTTCGTCCGTTTCCTCTTTTAAGAAGTCCCTGAATTTCTCCTTCTTTTTTTTTAACACTGTGCCCTCCCACTCTGCACTCTCCCTCTCCTTTGTAATATTCCACGCACATTACATGTGCCAAATAATATCCAGGCTCATGATTGGGTTTCATCGTTGTTCATCTGGACCAAATCAAACACATTCAGCCGTGATGGTCTATGGTAAGGCGCCGTGTTAAGTTAATGTTAAACAACTGTCAATGTTGAACGTTATTATTGATGCCTGATTTTTTTATTTTGCAGAATATGGATGCTGTCGGTTTACCGTTAATGCTTGTACACCAAACAAATCTGTGTATTTAAACAAACTCAGTTTATCTTGACTGGTGTTTTTTTTGCATGCATTAGTCATATGTGAAAACAATCTCTCAAAATTAAAATGCAAAGCACTGTCTTGCATTCTTTCTACGACACTAATTGCCTTCTTTTGTCTCTGAGCAGTCTTTGTTTCTTCTTTGGAACGATCTTTGAACAGTTTTGTTTGAGTCCATCATCCTTTTGCGTAGTCACAGAGGTACAATGAGAGCTGCCTTTGGGGTGTTAAGTCCATTCCCCTTGGCCGTGAAGACTTGACACTTTGCGTTCCAGACACACGGATGGGTTGTGCCCAAGATGCACATTCGGACCATTCCTCTGCAGCAGTAGGCTACGACCAGAGAGGGCTCATCATGCAGAGGTGAAGCCATAAGCAGGCTAGAAACGGACTCATTCGTTTGCTGCTGAAATGAGGGCCCATGACTGTTGTAAATGTCACAGGGGAACCCTAAAATGAAGTGCCCAAAGGAGCTCTTACGTTACTCTTACTAGGGTATGTCAGTGTAAAATTATATCCTGCAATTGGTTTTTAATAATGTCATCCCCCTCTAGCCTTGTACTCTCCACCCACCTGGCCCCTCCCCCTTACCCCCTCACCTCCTTTTCTCCTTCTTCTCCTACTCCAGACACTGATTCTCCTCCTTAACATTATTCCCTACTTTTTTTTACCCTCTCCCTCACTCCCTCTATATCTCTACACTCCTGGGGGAGGGAGGCACTTCAGGTGAACAGGTTCATGCTTTGGCAGTTAGAGATGCATTCATGACATTTTATTCTGTTTTTATCATTGCTGATTTTGGGAAAAAAGGATGTGGTGAGGCAGAGAAAGAGGCAAGCACCTGCAGGACTGGTGTGGACACCATGTTGGCTGGAACAGACAAGACACTGCAACCACAAAAAATACATACATCTGTGTGTGGTTGTCGCCTCCATGTGGTGATATGTTCAATTGCAGGCACATGACTGCGGCAGTAAAATCAGCAGATAACAACATTGGTGAAATGAATGATCAAGGCTAAATTTAGTTTAATTTGGTCTCTGTTAATCCTCAGTATAATAGTCTTATAAGCAGAGCACAACCCTGAACATCATGAAAAGCAATCATCTGGCCTCGCTCAAGCACTATGTGAAGACTAAGAGAAATCACAGGAGACAAACGTAAAGAGACAGAGGCAGACTCAGGGAGCAACAGAGAACTTCTTTAAGAGGAAAGTAAACTGAGATTGCAAAAAAAAGAGCTAGAGAGGAAAGAAGTAGCAGTGAAAAACAAAAGGGCAAAAGGAAAGAAGCATGGGCTTCTGAGACCAAGGGAGAGCAAGAGAACGAGAGAGAATGACTAAGTGAATTAAGAGAGTGTTGGGGCTGTAGATGAACAGTGGGTAGCCATGGATTGCCTCCGTGCCGGTCGGCCGGCGCTTTGTCGCTTTTAAAATGTCATTTGATATGAATTCAATAAGCGCCGCTGATCTCTCTTGGCCCTGGTGTAATTACTGGCAGAACAACGGGGCATTGTGGAGCCGCTCGGTGGACTAAAGCTCGACCCGCGCGCCACCACCCAAATGTTCCCCCGCTCTCATCCAGGACGCTTCTGATCTTGTCTGAGAATGTCAATTACCGTCTTAAACGCTGACTGGAGAGAGAGAGAGAGAGAGAGAGAGAGAGAGAAATCGAGAGGCATAGACAAAAAAGGGAGAGAGAGGGTTATGCGTTCAGAGAGCAGAGCTTAATAGCAGTGGAAGAGAGAGTAAAAGAAAGTGGACACAAGGGCTTGAGAGACAGTGAGGGCTTGAGAAAGAGAGAAGGATAGAGAATGAGAGAACAACAGCAAGAAAACGACAGAAAGCTTTAAACTGCAGAGGTTTAGGAGAAGGAAGGAGAGGGATGAAGTGGTATGATGATGAATGCTAATCCTCTCTTCTGTATCATGGAATTTGGTTAATAAGTAGGAGGCATCTATCTATGTTTAGGGTTTTAACAATAGTATTAATTCAATGTCCTGTTGTATCCCCAACATGGATCTACAGTGAGTCTTGTAGGAGCCCATAGCAATAGGGTTTGTGGGAAACTGTGAACGTTTAGTGTATGTACAGGCCACAAATGGCAGTCAAATGGAAGTGTAAGGGTGGTAAATAAGGAATAAGGATGTTGGATTCTTTCTCAAACTTCATTACCTTGTCTCCTTTCTCTCTCTCTTCCCCCTTTCTTTACAGTGGATATAAAAAGTCTACACGCCCCTGTGAAAATGCCTGGTTTTTGTGATGTAAAAGAATGAGACAAAGATAAATCATGTCAGAAGTTTTCCGCTTTTAATGTGACCTATAATGTGAACAATTCAATTGAAAAACAAACTGAAATCTTGGAGGGGGAAAAATAAAAACCTTACAATAACCTGGTTGCATAGGTGTGCACACACTTGTATACATGGGGCTGTGGCTGTGTTCAGAATTAACCAATCACATTCAAACTCGATATTAAATAGAAGTCATTACACACCTGCCATCATTTAAAGTGACTCTGCATGATTACAAATAAAGTTCAGGTGTTCTAGTAAGATCTTCCTGACATTTTCTTAGTTGCATCTAAGAGCAAAAGCCATGGTCTGCAGAGAGCTTCCAAAGCATCAGGGGGATCTCATTGTTGAAAAATATCAGTCAGGAGAAGGGTAAAAAAAAATCCACATTTCCAAAGCATTGGATATACCATGGAACACAGTGAAGGCAGTCATCATCAAGTGGAGAAAATATGGCACAACAGAGACATTAACAAGAACTAGACGTCCCTCCAAAATTGATGAAAAGACGAGAAGAAAACTGGTCAGGGAGGCTTCCAAGAGGACTACAGCAACATTAAAGGAACTGCAGGAATTTCTGGCAAGTATTGGCTTTGTGCTACATGTGACAACAATCTCCTGTATTCTTCATATGAATGGGCTATGGGGTAGGGTGGCAAGACGGAAGCCTTTGCTTACAAAGAAAAACATCCATGCCCGGCTGAAGTTTGCAAAAACAAACATCAAGTCCCCCAAAAGCACGTGGGAAAATGTGTTATGGTCTGATGAAACCAAGATTAAACTTTTTGGCCATAATTCCAAAAGGTCTTTTTGGCTCAAAAACAACAGCGCACATCATCAAAAGAACACCATACCCACAGTGAAGCATGGTGGTGGCAGTATCATGCCTCAGGGTAGTTTTTCTTCAGCTGAAACCGTGGCCTTAGTCAAGGTGGAGGGAATTATGAACAGTTCCAAACACCAGGCAATTTTGGCATAAAACCTTCAGGCGTCCGTTAGAAAGCTGAAGATGAAGAAAAAGTTCACCTTTCAGCATGATAACGAACCAAAGCACACATCCAAATCCACAAAAGCATGGCTTCACCAGAAGAAGATTAATGTTTTGGAATGGTCCAGCCAGAGCACAGACCTGAATCCAATTGAACATCTGTGGGGTGATCTGAAGAGGGCTGTGCACAGGAGATGTCCTTGCAATCTGACAGATTTGGAGCACTTTTGCAAATAAGAGTGGGCAAATATTGCCACATCAAGATATGCCATGCTAATAGACTCCTACCCCAAAAACCTGAGTGCTGTAATAAAATCAAAAGGTGCTTCAACAAAGTATTAGTTTAAGGGTTTGCACATTTATGCAACCAGGTTATTTTTAATAAGATTTCAGTTTGTTTTTCAATTGAATTGTTCACATTATAGGTCCCATTAAAGGTGGAAAAAGTTCGGACATGATTTATCTTTGTCTCATTCTTTTACAACACAAGAACCTGGCATTTTAGCAGGGGTGTGTTGACTTTTTATATCCACTGTATGTCCTCAGTCTGTCTCTACCCTCCTTCTCCTTTCTATCACTCTGTCTCTTTCTCCTGTCTCTCATTCCATCTCTCTTCATTTATGTTTCCCTTTTCCATCCATCAATGGATCTTTTCATCATGCACCTCCCCCCATCATCCACCACTCAAATTTCTTTCTGTGTCTCAGAGGGAGTGGCTTGGTTTCCTTGATCTCCCCATCAGTACAAACAGGCTGGTAAACATCATGAAACATTTAGAGTAGGCAGAGCTGCTCCTCACTAATTCACTCTGGCAACCCTTACACACACACTAGAACCCGACACACACACAAACAGATGTTCCCAAAAGAACATGTGTGTATTTGTGTGTGTCTGCATGTGTGAGCAACCGTGCTTTTGTGTTTGGATGCAACTGTGAAAGCACAGTGTTTTGGTGTGTATGTGTGTGTGTTTGTGTGTGTGTGCATGGGAAATACTATTGTTCTGGTTTCTTTCCAAGAGCTTTTTACTATAAAAACATGCATGTATAAAATCAGATGAGAAACATGTAGATATACAGTTTTGGTAAGTATTAAGGTAAAGGTACAAATGTCCATGGATTAAGAAGAACGTTTCACTTGGCTTGTTGGTTCTTATGAATCATTATTATTTCTTCTTCTAAATGGAGGTGTGTATCATTGTGGTGTGTGTTACATTGGAGGGTGTGTTCATGTGGTAGGTGCTGGTGTGTCGTGTGTGTGGGGATGTGCTTGTTGTGTTTACGGATGTGTGCGTGTTGGCGTGTCGTGTGTGGCTGATCAGGGATAATGCAGGTTTGGAAAGGTAAAGCATGGCAGCAAGCCCAGCATCAGCTGGAAACAAACACAACCACATACTTACACACACACTATGACAAACAGAACTATTCCTCATCTGATTATCAGTCAATATAAATATGTGATTCAAGCCTAAGCAGTTGAAAGACTGTGATTCCAAATCTTTGGAAGAGAAAAGGAGAAAAAGGCAGAAGGATTGGAGGATAAGAAACACTGAGACAGGGTTTCTAACTCACTTCAGAATCTCCTGTGGCAAACTAAGCATTCAAGCGTGGCCAAGGTCGGGTGTTGATGCTGTCTGGTTCTAATTGCCCAGAGGCTGCATATGCGTTCAATCAGATCTAAAATGCAAAACGGCACTTAAAGAAATTAGACTGATGCACCTGGAATACATATTGCTGGTAAGGACCACCCACGTCATTGGATACCGTTTGTAAGGGGTTAAGTGGTGAAGAGTGTGCTTTGTGTCATAAAATTGTGCTACAATCACACTCGGGCGTGCAAGAAGATACAAGGCACGGATGCAAACAAACAAACAAACACACGCACACACAGAAACATGTACAAACACAACCCCAAAACCAAACAATATTAGAATTAGCATGATTGTTATTTTTCTTCTATAAAGCGTTACCAAACGCTGTGTGTCCGTGTGTGTTTGTTTGTGTATGTTTGCCCATTAGTGTCAATGACTTTAGGTCATAAAAGACAAACAACACACTGCAATCAATACGAGCATTTCTGGATTCACACTCACACACACACTCACACACACACACACACACGTCAATGTGAGTGTGTCATCTCTGAGTTATGCATACCATATGTCTCATGTCGGTTATATCCTCCAGACAAGTATGTCAATATTAGAAGTTCATCATGAGATGTAAATATAATCTTTGTGTTGTTTTTCCAAACCTATCCTAAACCATTTGGAATATCTAACCCTAATATTAACCATCTGGAATAATTACCTAAACCCTTCAAAGGCCATGCTAGTCTTCTCTGTAGGTCATGCAACACCTAAGAGTATTGTTGTTTATTTTGCACTTCACTTATACAGTAGATGTTTGCTTATACTTCATGTATAGGCGTGTATGTCTTAGCCATTTAGCATCAGATGTAGCTAGTCCATTAAAGGTAAGAATATTGTTGTATTGAATATTGTCCTTGAAGAGAATCTTTTAAGTCTGTGAGAGTAGACAGGAGTAGTGAAGATGTTCTTATGCAAACACATTTTTAAGAAGAGGCCAACAATGCCATTTCAATTTGACCATTTCGTACCATTTACACATAAATATAAGCAACATTTAGGGTACACTATAAACAATTCCAAATGGTTGAGTTAAGGGATAGGGATTGGGAAAGTCCTCCAACATATTCATACAAATGAAGTGACTTACATATGCATTGGCCAACATAAGACTGAACACAAACACATTTAGGTTACAAGCATTCATCAGACAATATATCTCATATGAAGCATTTTTTTTTATTAGAAATGTATGAGAGACAATTCGGATTTATAAGAACTTTTCTACAGTTTTTATCCCAAGACTGTTCAACTCACTGTCATTCTCCATAGATCTGCAGTTGATTTGATTACCCTTCAAACCAGACTTGAGCACACTGATCAGCCAGAAGGTGGCGCGTTACCCATTTCATGCGGGAATTTTACACAACTTATTTACATTGTTACATCAGCAGAGCATTCATCCTGCTAGCAGTTAGCTTACTGTCAGCAGAGCATTCACGACCTAGCGATAAGCTTAGGGTCAGTAGAGCATTCCCCCTGATAGCGATTCACTTAGTCTCAACAGAGCATTCACCTAGATAGCAGTTAGCCTAGTCACAGCAGAGAATTACCCACCTAGCTATTAACTTAGTGTCAGCAAAGTATTCACCCAACTAGCGATTAGCTTAGTGTCAGCAGAGAGTTCACCCACCTTGCAATTTGCTTAGTGTCAGAAAACCATTTGCCCAGCTAACGGTTAGCTTAGTGTCAGCAGAGCAACACATAGAGCAGTTGCCTTTCATTTGGATTCCAGTCCTATAATTGGGCGCATACCATAGTTCGCAGACAATCTGTTTATTCTCTCTCTCACTCACACACTGACATGTCCCACAATTAATTTAGATTAGCAAAGCCCTGCAGTGTGCTAGCTAGCTTCCTCCCATCATCCCGTGGTAGCACTAGCAGTGGAGGATTGCATTAACACTACAGGGGAGAGCAGTGGGAAGGAGACAAAATGGACATAGTGCACATGTACACATACATAATTTGCACGCAACGTGCTGAGGCCCAGAATTCACACATGTTATCGTAGCTAGAAAGCGAGCATGTGTCTGAGGACAACAGGAAAAAGCATGCATAATAACAATGAGCCTATGTTTCTGTGCATATGTTTCTGGGCGTGCATGTAAACATATTGCTGATAAGCTAGGTCAGGCGAGTGCTGGAAATAGTATTGTAGGGCCAGTAGGTGGTGCTCCTCTGTGTGGTCCTAAGACCAAATGTTGTGACGTACGTATAGGTAGGAAACAAATGAACATTTACTGTATACCAGTAGCAGTCGGTAGCGTGTGTGTGTATTTGGTTGTAGTGCATATGTGTCCATGTGTGTATGAGTAAAGGCCCAGTGGATTTTGACAGATGTCAACAGAGTGTTTGAGTGGGAGTGTTTGCACCAGTGGGGTACGACCACCCTGATTTACAAACCTGTTATTCTCTGTAAGTCCTTTAGCTGTGTCTCCTTAGATCATTGTGGGTCCCACCGGGAAGAAGATCAATCCTCTTTATCCCTGCAGAGAACCTCTCCGCTCAGCCCCTCATCACAGCCACAGATCAATGACTCAACCCCACACATGCACACAGCGAAAGAGAGAGAGTTGGAGGGATGGCAGGGAGGGAGAGAGAGGGAGATGCAGGTGGAGGGACACCACATTGATTAACTCCTAGAGAACGATAGCATGGATCGGAGGCGACCCACTGTGAGGAGTTGTCATGCTGTGCTGAAGCAGGGTAGGCAGCAGCTAAACATGGACACGGAGGACAGGCTGGTTTATAGAAACAAAAGACAAGGGCCCTGTGGGCTCTTATGGTTGGAGCTGGTCCTTTCATGTTGATGAGATCATTTAGAACAGAACTTTCTCCTGTGTGGGAGCCTTCCGTATCAGCCAATGAGAGCTTTCCTTCGGGCAATGCGGTTCCGATCCCCAATGAGGACACACAACTGAAGTTACACAATACACAGACACACACACACACACAACCACACTCACAAACACAAACACACACCAGCACACACACCAGACAGACATTTCTCCAGGGTTGCTTGTTTGTTGCACTTCTGGGCTCATCTTATTGGACTCCTACGCCAGAGTGTGTACACAGTGGGGTTTCCTTAATAACATAATTGCTCTGATACACCAACACACTCGCAGCCCACTATTTACGTGTGTGTATCAGGTATTAAGGAAACCCCGCTGTGTGGGCACCCTTGAGTTTAGTCTTGCACAGGCATAAAACATATGCAGCGACAGTTACACACACGCAGAGTGTGCTTGTGTGGGTGTGTCATATTATCAGGACCCCCCCCCCATAGTGTACATGCTCCATGTATGTGTGTGTGTGTGCGTGTGTTTGTGCGTGCGTGCATGGCCATTGGGCTCGAACTTGAAGGGCATTGGCGACACTTCGGGTCTTTGATCTATATTCTTTTTTATTAAATATTATTTTAGTGTTTTTTACTTACTCAAACATATTTTGGTGGCAGATCTGGGCTGAATCTTCCAACTTCAAGGTAAAACCCAGATGTGTTAACTCAATGGAGAGGGCGGAGCTTACATGCCAACTCTGGAATCATCAATTTAGGCTTAAATGTAAAACGGTTGGGGAAAGGGTTAAAGTTATGCTTAAGGTTATGATTATGTCATTTTAAGGATAAAAGTTAGGGTGCCTGTAGTATCTGCCAATAGCAACAACTATTCTTCTTGAGGCCCAGACAAACATAAAACGTGACACGTTACAGAGCAGTTCTGTAATGTGATCCAGGCAAGATAAGAAAGGGCTCCATGCTTCACTATCACAGACGAACAGAGACGTTAGTGGAGACCCATGTAAGCTGTTTTCTGTTCAAAAGAGTTAAGGTAATGGAGATGTTAATACTCTCTGTTTCATATATGGAAAATACATTAAGAAGGGAAAAGATTTATGTTTGATTCGGACATGTGGTGTATGTTTGGAAAATCTCTCTGAGATTCTGGTAACAAGGAGCCAATAAGAATGTGACATGGTGGTCACATGACCTAGTTTAAAAATCTGCATGCCAAGTTTCCCAACTCAACTCCTTGTCCTGATACTAAACCTGACCACCTCAGAATACTCACTCACAGTAACACACACTCACTCCCACTAGTGGAAACTTCCTACTGTATTTGCTGGTGTGTTCTTTCTTCCATTTGCCGGTCAGCATATTCCACAGCCCCTCTCCTCTCTGATTGGAAAGAATGGGAGCGTACGAAAGAAAAAGAGGTGCTGGCATATGTCAGTTGGCCTCAAAGCCAACTCTTTAGTCAGAGTTGATGTGGCACTGAGACAACTGCTGTGTCTCTTTCTGTTACTCCCTATTTAATATATTTGCCTAATTTCCTCCTCCTCCATTACTAACTGTTTCTGTTTATTCTGACTAACTGTCTGTATTTCTCTGCTATGGCAGTACGTGGCCTCTCAGATTTGTTGTTGTTGAGCAGTGTTTCAGTAGTAATAGCAAATATCTCTATGTACAGACACAGTACACAGACCAGGATATTTTTTCTGAGTGACAGTCAATTTAACATCTTAGAAATCCAGTAATGACATCCAGGATTAACTAAATCTCAATGTTTTTTGGTTAGTGTAATTGTAGTGTGTATGTTTTGTTTGTGTGTGTGTGTGTGTGTGTGTGTGTGTGAGAGAGAGGGAGAGAAATTGCTCATCTGTAAGTGTGTCCACATCATCTTGCCTATTTATTGAATAATGTTCTTTAGTGCTGAAGCTTGAAATGGAATGCTCTTGTGTTACTGTCAGCATATGACCCCAGAGTAGCTTGGACCACCATTGTGTGTGTGTGTGTGTGTGTCTTTAAGCTAATGGATACCAACCCACCAGAGGCAGTGTCACAGAGAGCATCCCCCTCTTCTTCTCACCTCTCATTCTCTCTCTCTTGGTCTGTCTCTTCCTCTCCTTCCTCCACCTCACTTAGCTTTCTCTCCTCTCCTCTGCTCGGCCATCCCTCATCCTCTTAGGAAAGCAGAGGAGCGTGTAGTGGAAATAAAAAGCCAATAAAGACACTGCCAGAGCCCATACAGCCCACTGGTCTTCACACAGGGAGGGACGCCCTCACACAACTACTGATGGAGAGAGAGGGAGGGAGGGAGGGAGGGAGGGAGGGAGGGAGGTGAGTGTAGACTCCCCATGCCAGGCATTACACAGCTACTGAGAGAGAGGGATCAAGAAGGAGACCTGCCCTAGAGTGGCAGTTAGAGGGTTGAATTTGATGACCTGTCAGTCGCAGAGTTTATTAGTCCAGCACCATGAAATCACATGACCAACAGGAGGATTCTACAGTCCAGTACATGACACTGGTTCACTTGTTATAAATACAGGTCAAAGTGTAAGACATCATGTATCAATTATCCAGCCACCTTCCTCGCTCAACAGAAAAAGGAGGATTTCCTAAAGTGGCCCCCAATTTCCTACATAGTTCTCTCCTGGGTAACGATCAGTTGAACTGTGGAAGAAAAGGGATCCATTTCAGTGGCAGCCATGGACTTTCTGCTGTGAAAGAAACGATATGGAAGATGTCATGCAGTTCATTAAATAGCCCAACTAGATCTTGGACACACCAAAATAATAAAAACTTTTTTTTACATTGTCCTTATTTCAAACAGTCTAAGGTTGAATATGTGGTCTTTTAAATGTGAGTTTATCATTAAACAGTAGGCTGTTTGTAGTCTGCTTCATATCAAGCATAACTTTTTCAACTGATCTGTTCATGGAAAAGTTGAAAGAATGCTCAGGGATGTTTGTTGGCTCGCTCATTGATCCAGCTTTGAGAAATACCCCCGTGGAATGCATGAGAATAGCACCAAACTCACCCACTCCGCACCGCCTCAGATTAGCATGAAACACACATTCACCATCTATCATGCCAGAACATGTCACATGACAATGAAAACATTACACAGCCTGGCCAGGAAAGCCTCAGAGGTTTTTGCAGTTCAATTCCCATACAAATAAAGAATCATCATTTTTTTTTTCTAACTTGTTCCTATAGCACCAGGCACTGGGTCTCAGGACAACATTCATAACGTCCAGTTATTCTTTCGTTTTCAAATTGAGTTATAGTTAAGTATGGGATTGTTTCAGCACCAAAACACAAGTTCAAACTTTATTGTATGTATTGTGGTTCAAACGTGCTCCCACCTGCTCCGTCAGTGCGGCACCAACGCTCCCAAAAGAAAGCTGGAAGCTGCCAGAACCTTCCTGAACCTTACTGTGCTCTCAAATAAGCCAGAGGTTGAGTTGGACTGAAAGCACTTCCTTTCAGTTGTTAACTCCTGTCTCGACCCCATCTATAATGATTTAGGTCTGCTTTTTATCGCAGCTTGACAGTGCCAGGCCCAGTTGTGTCATACATCGTTCCCTCCTTCAGGGAACCAAGATTACAGGTGCCGGTCATAAAATTAGAATATCATCAAAAAGTTGATTCATTTCAGTAATTCCTTGTGTCAAGCCACTCTTGAACAAGACACAATGTCAGAAGCGTCTCGCTTGGGCTAAAGAAAAAAAGGACTGGACTGCTGCTGAGTTATGTTCTCTGATGAAAGTAAATTTTGCATTTCCTTTGGAAATCAAGGTCCCAGAGTCTGGAGGAAGAGAGGAGAGGCACAGAATCCACGTAGCTTGAAGTCCAGTGTAAAGTTTCCACAGTCAGTGATGGTTTGGGGTGCAATGTCATCTGCTGGTGTTGGTCCACTGTGTTTTCTGAGGTCCAAGGTCAACGCAGCCGTCTACCAGGAAGTTTTAGAGCACTTCATGCTTCCTGCTGCTGACTAACTTTATGGAGATGCAGATTTCATTTTCCAACAGGATTGGCACCTGCACACAGTGCCAAAGCTACCAGTACCTGGTTTAAGGACCATGGTATCCCTGTTCCTATTTGGCCAGCAAACTCGCCTGACCTTAACCCTATAGAACATCTATGGGGTATTATGAAGAGGAAGATGCGATACGCCAGACCCAACAATGCAAAAGAGCTGAAGGCCACTATCAGAGCAACCTGGGCTCTCATAACACCTGAGCAGTGCCACAGACTGATCGACTCCATGCCACGCCACATTGCTGCAGTAATTCAGGCAAAAGGAGCCCCAACTAAGTATTGAGTGCTGTACATGCTCATACTTTTCGTGTTCATACTTTTCAGTTGGCCAACATTTCTAAAAATCTTTTTTTTTTATTGGTCTTAAGTAATATTCACATTTTTTGGAGATTCTGAATTTGGGATTTTCATTAGTTGTCAGTTATAATCATCACAATTAAAAGAAATAAACATTTGAAATATATCAGTCTGTGTGTAATGAATGAATATAATATACAAGTTTCACTTTTTGAATGGAATTACTGAAATAAATCTTTTTGATGATATTCTAATTTTATGACCAGCACCTGTATAGACATCGGGTTTCCTTTCAGTCAGACACTTCAGTAAGAAACATATGGGCTTATACCTTCCCAACCTCTCCAATCTGTCAGAAAGTGACATTGAACCTGGTGGATCGAGGCAGCTTCACCAAAGGAAGCATCTGAACCACTGGTCCCCCTAGGGCAACTTGGAATGCTCAGGCTTCCAACTCGACCACTCCTGCTCCTGCCGACAGGAAACTATAGGCTTGTTTACATTACTCTACATTTTCCGAGACCTGACAAAGAAGACTCAAGACACTTAATTATCTTTTTTTGTAAACCTGCAGAAGTCGATAGCCCCCCGCCCCCCTCCTTTTTGCAAGTGTGAACACAACTCTACTGGAACTGCATCAAGTTTCTGTACATTAGGCAAGCATATCGCTTGATTTCCCGACGACGGACGGCCACAAGCCTGCGTGGTACCTCCCGAAAATGACGGCGTGGATTCAAACGCAATGGAAATGATTATGCTAACAAAGATAAGTCTATCATGCGTTTTATACTCTCTCCGTCGTAATGTATAAGCAAGCCCTATGCGCTACAGGCTGGGATCCGTGACATAAATGCGATAAAACCTCACAAACATAATGGAAATATACCCAGAGGCGGCTCCACCCTTAGGAGAGATGACCCTGCTAGGCAACCCCCGCCTTTTATTATCATTCGCCTTGGAGATAATGGCCGCGGTGACCTAGTGATAGTTACTGCTGTTCAACAGCGCCTTGCACATGCGGTTGTGCATGAGTTGCCCCATATATGTTGTACTGAAGACAGCAAAAGGGAATTCTCTGGGAGCATGTGGGCTTACATTCAAATTGGTTTTTGAAAGGAAGTAAGCAAAAGGGTAACTCACCAGAGGGAGAATTAAAAAACAGAGAATGTGTTTAGGTGGTTTGATTCCCTTCTATACAAGAGGAAGGGGTGGACGGACAAGGAGAGAATGATGTGTTCTGTGCACTGCTGTGTGGTTGGGTCTCAGGACAATCTACTGCTACTGAATACACATCCACTCATCTATAAAACACACCATGACTCTCCAATGTATAGTCTTTGTTCTACATTCCTCTCCTCCACTCCCTCTCTTTCTGTCTTTTTCATTTTGTTTCTTTATTGCTCTCAATCTTGGTCTGCCTCTCTTTTTCGGTTTTCCCCAGCACCTCTTTTTGACCCTCCCTCCCACTGTTCAGCCCTCCTTACCTCCCACTGTCTGCTTTCCTCTCTTTTTGTCTACCTCACAATCTCTTCTCTCGCCTTTTCCCCATCCCAGCCAACATTATTCCACCTTGCTTCTGCTATACAGAACTAATTCCAGTGAAGTGAAGAAATTAAGGATGTGAATATATTTTTCTGCTTCCTGATCAATAGTTTCTGTTTGCTTGTGTGCATGTTTCATGTTTTTTTTTTAACACAGACTCTAGCAGATGTCCTTTAATCCCGATAATGGGAGGTGACATTTGAACTCTCACCCAACCTGGATATGACCTCAGTTGATCCCAGGACATTACTTCCTTAGGAACAGGATGCTGGAGGCTGTGTTGAGATGTCTGTGGGACATCTGGTAGATTTCGTGTGTTTGCGTGTGCCTTTGCATTTGTGTTGGTTTGACTGTTTATTTTCTCACAAGAGTATGCTTCTCTTAGTCTCAGTGTATGTACACAAACACAGAATCTTGCAAAGCTCTTTAGCCAAGATAGCAAGCATTGGGAAGCTGCTTCAGATCAAATAGCTCCAATAGCAATATTATTACAATAGTGGACTGCACATCTTGGGACAAACTCCTACTAAAACAAGGATGCCAAAAGAACAACAAATTACAAGTATTCATGTGCGTGTTTTACTCTTAACAATGAATATGCCTTTGATGTTAGATTCTATACTGACCTTATACGATTACACACGATAAACCCAGGAAATGTTGAAGCAGGATTCATCATGCAATTTAATAAAATGCAATCAAATAAAAGAAAGAAGAAAGTTATGGTTGCTTTACCTAAATACATTGCTTCAGATTGTGAGCTGTTCTCTCAGTAAAGAAACTAGAAAGAAAGAGAAAGAAAGAGACTGAAAAGTTGGATGAGAATAGCTGGGATGGGGGGAGCTGGGGGGTGAAGCTTGCAGCCTGCAGCTCATTTTCCAACACTGGACAAGGTGATGTCACCACACGTTCAAACTGGTGGGATGTCCTAAAGAAAGTGAAGACAGGAGAGAGGGGGAAAGAGAGAGAAAATAAAGAGAGGGAGGGAGGGATAGACAGCCGCCAGATAGAGAGGGAAAGAGAGAGTAGACAGAGAAACACAGAGAGAGAAAGAACAAAGAAAGAAAGAGAAAAGTAGAGAATAAAAGTTTTTGAACATCGGCCAGCAGAAAGTGGGGAGGGGAAAGAAGTGGGACATGATCACTCTGGCAGTAACCTTTTCTTTTCCTCTGTAAAGCTTCGGCAGAAAAGTCTGAGAGGAAAAACTGAGTGGATTACTACAGCAGGGCAGCAGCAGAAGGATTTAACCCACCTAAGCACGGATTTAGGCCTACTGGCCACTGGATTCATGTGGTCATAACTGAAGGGATCTATCAATAGCTTCAGGTATGTATAAAAACTTCTCTTCAATTGTTGAAGAATTGCATTGAAGAAAGAGTTTTCTTCCCATATCACCTAAGCAGTAGTTTTGCTATTTGATGAGAGACGTACTGTGTATGTATTTCTGATGCTATTGGCTCAATACTTAAATCTGTTTTCTGCTGATGCATGTGGGGTTTTTGATAGTTAACAAGTTTACAAATAGGGCTGTAGCTAATAGCATGTAGTATTCTGCAAATGATACCCATATAAGATTCAAAGTGTTTAGAAATCAACCCAAACTGCCCCCCTTACACTTTATACACCAACTTTGTAACTCTAACAAAGGGTTTCTGACTGCCAATACACACAGTCGCTGAAGTGATAATCCCAGTGGGAATATTAGAACCTTTGGAACTTTTCCAAAAGTATTAGGTGTAGACGTTGCCTGATCGGCAGTACTATATTTTGTCCGTGCTGTGGGGAATGCTTACCTGACTCAGTTATAATGTAGGTTATAAAGTGGAAGAGTGTGAAACTGCCCGTTCATGGGTCACTGAAACTACTGTATGCAGACCGCAGCTCCGACGTCACGTAACATTTTGTTTTAAACAAAACCAACACATTTCAGCGCCAAAAGGACAATTTTGCATTTGCACCGGACTAAATCTGCTTTGGATACAAATAAATAAATAAATAAATAGATACAAAGTTCATGTGACGTTGGCTTCTCTGCTCTATCACAGCTGGCTTTCTCATTGAGTCCAGCTGCACGTGGTGCTACAGTACCTCTCTGTTCTCATGGGAGATGAAACATCTCTGCATCCGGAGACGTGTATTTATTTTTTCAAAAGCCCACTTAGATGTTGGGCCGTGATTGGCTGACTACAGTAGTACGCCTGTACCATTCAATCCCCTACGAGTGTAGGCCGTTTTCCACAGCACTGAACAACACGTCAAAATTGATATTAATGATGTTCATGTTCTTTCCACTTCCTCGGAGCAGTAGTTATACGCCTAATAATAAGGTTTGCCAGAATTTACTCACTTTGTAAGTGAAGTGAAGTAAAAAAAGTGCGTAGTCAGGAGTTAACATTTAACATCCTCTGACCACTGTTTTTTGACCACCTCTCCTTTATGCTTTCGCCTGAGGTTAGGCCCTGCCATGGAATTTTTTTTCCAAATGTGATACCAGCCAACCTTTAGACTCTTTTTACCACGAGTTGAATATAAAAAAAACTGCCAATTCTACAGGTTTAGAAGTAGACGTTTAAGTAGAAGTAGGCTTAGATTGTATGTGGCTATCAGTTTCTTTAGCTGAGCCAAAGAGCCCAGAGCTCCCAGCTGGATGCGTTACAAAACAGAATGTTAAATAGCCTATATAAACGAATACAAGTGGAAGATATGAGTGGGCCTGTTAAAAATGCGGGCTGCCTGTGGTTAAAGGCCACACGGACTGTTTGTTAGTGTACAGTAGGTCTTGTGAACAGGGTCACATTTATTCTATGCGCCTGATCACAAAAACATCAGGCCTGTAGTCAAGACTTGGTCCTTAGTCAGACCTAGATTCCGGTTTAGATACTTAGGCCTTGAGTCAGGTTCAGGTACTTAATCAGGCATTGTTAGGTCCAGGGTCCTTAAGCCTAGTTGAATACTGGACCAACACTCAATGCTTTCCTCAATCACTGGGGTCAGGTCTAGTGACACGCAAAAGCTCCTGGCACTAAAGTAAGGTCAAATTAGAGTACTACTGCTAAAGCTGGAATGTATCATGAGGATAATATCAGGCACCCAGAAGTGTGTGTACTTTAGTTATGCTAACGATGAGCAAGAAATATTCACTTCCCATATAAAGATTATTTTCAGAGAGTCACAAGAAACAAGTTCTAAAAATAATAGTTTCCAGTCCCACTTCAAAGTGCAGTTTGAAATAATACTTGTTGCATGTACAAGGCATTCACTGTTCCGACAGTTGTTTCATCCAGCTAATGTTAACTGTAAGAAAATGTTTATTCTGATTTGGCTTCATGAACTCTCATGACCACTTTTCTTCCCGAACGCTCCACAGCAAAGCTCTAGTAACGACTTGTCCCTGGTTTTTTTATGAGTCTTGCTGCAACAGTCTGGAATATATGCATGTGTGGCCTATTTGACAAAGGTACTGAGTCCAAGTGGGTTTTCTTAGTACTGGACGGTTTACATTTGTATTTCAGAGCAAAGCACCAAAAACCACACATCCTGACTGAGCAAGTATAGGGTAAAACAACATTGTTCAATGCTTTTATTGATGCTACTGTATTACAACAAAATATTCCCACAGTGTCCAGTTGATCAGGTTCACTCATCTAGTACCGGATTCTGATTTTGATGTCTGTCTGTCTATCCCTCTGTCTGTTTATCTATCCCTCTGTCTGTCTGTCTCTGAGCGCTTCTCTTCTGTTGTCGTGTGTTGCCCCCACCATGGAGCCTGTCTCCTCTGACCTCCAGGCAGGTACAAAGTCAGAGAACAGGCTACAATGGAGCAATGCTGCTTTATCTGCTGGATCCCACTGTTAGAACATACTCACTGCGTGGGGAAACAGAGGAAGAACTACAAAGAGAGAAGAAAATGGGAGAAAATGTATATGGCTATCTATGACCGTCTCTTGTTGTTAATGCCAAAGACATATTTACTGTCAGCAGATAATGTGCCAACAATTAATGTGAGTTTATTAATGGAATCAATCAAGCCTTAATTCATGGATTTGAATGCTTGTGTTATGAATGGAGTTTGGGGCTGTGTTTGAAAAAGAGTGCTTCTGTTCCATCCACATCCTATAATAAGTAAAGAAGTCAACTGTCATTTTTGAAGAGCAAATTGCTGGAAGTTCTTTAGCTTATTTTTGGGAGGTCTGGAAAACGAAGTTTGCATGGGACCTGACTTTTTTTGCACTATATCACTAAAGTATTTTGTCAGCTGGTCACGGGTCGTTATTCATCACAACAGAGTACACAACACACGCAGCCAGTGGAAACTAAGCTGTCATACTATTTTGTTGACCTCGGATAAATCTTAAAAAGCCATTTAATTTACTGATATAGCAAGCTAGCGTAACAACAAAGAAAGTGCCTGAAGCATGCTGTCTGTCATTATGAAGCCTTCTGCACCAAGCTGTGTTGAAGACACAGTTCCCTGTCCACACAAGCACAAGTGTGCTTTGACATTACTCAGGTTGTTCACCCTTGAATGAACTGGACAACATAGAAAATGTTTTTTTCCTCTCTTTTAGGACTGTAGCCTAATGTAACCTTAGGTAAACTTGGGATTTAGATGTCTTTAAGAGGTTTTGGCCGTTTGCTAACTGGAGATTTGAACACACTGTCTTGAGTCTGAGAAGTTCTGGATAATAACATTTGCTAAACTCCTTAATTGATGCTAGGTCCTAAACACAGAGGATTACACAGAACATATGTTCTTTCACTGCTTACTTGGAGGACTGAGACCAGATCCGCAATGAGCCCAGAGGACCCTGGTGAAGCGTGTTCCCCATGCAGAGTGCTGCTGTCTGAGGAAAACTAGGGCTTCCTCAAAGATACGTTTGAATTATGTATGAGGCGCAATGTTTTGACCTGTCCTCTTCGCAATTTGTATGCCTTTGCCCAGGTCATTGTAAATGACAATTGTTCCTTAGTTGACTTACCTGCTTGTATTAAAGGAAAACAAACAAGATAAGGGCAACTTGTATAGACAGGAGAATTTAAACCACTGCCATACTGTGGCCCATGGGTGTGGGGGTAATTTGTCATCCATAGGTGTGTAGAAAAACAAAAGCGGGACTGATTTCATTGTCTTAGCTACCACCTTTTTCATGTCAGGGGTTAGTGACCATTGCTTCAGGGGTTTGCTGAACCTATAAACATAATTATGGTATGTAGTTTGAGGTCTGTGTGTGTGTGTGTGTTTATTTTTATAAAATAACCAAAAACAATGCAGGCAGTTACTGATGGTTGCTGTGGTAAAACTCCCCTACATAATCAATATGACTGACTGACACTGATCCCAAAGGTTTGACTGGGGTTGAACATAACCAGTAACACTGAGCATTGAGGCTACTGTTAGAACAGTGAAAAACTCCCAAGATGTGGTGTGGTTTTGTTGTTGTGCGTGTCTTCTGGGTCTGGTCTTGGTGCTATCATGGATGTGTAGTGGTTGGTTATGCAATTTAGTATGTCGCCGTTCAATTACAGTGTTTCATGATATTTACTCTGTCTCTCCCCCTTCTTTCCCCACCCCATTCCTCTCCTTCATCAATCATCTGTCCCTCTATTTTCCCCTCCCTCCCTCCCTCCCTCCCTCCCTCCCTCCCTCCCTCCCTCCCTCCCTCCCTCCCTCCCTCCCTCCCTCCCTCCCTCCCTCCCTCCCTCCCTCCCTCCCTCCCTCCCTACCAGGTAGAAGTTAAAGTGTGTGTGTAATCAGAGGAGTGAGCCATGAGGAATATCTGCTCCTTCCTGGTTCTACTGTCCCTCTGGTCATGTGACCCGGCGACATCATACAAAGGTAAGTCCATTTCACCCCACAGCAAAATCATAAATCATAAAGAGTCATAAACAGCGTGCTTACAAGAATTTGAATGCATCCTGGCATGCCTACTTCCTTCCCTTCTACATCGGAGTGCCTTGTGTGACCTTCCTGACTTCCATAAGTGTTCAGTCTGACTCTCATGCCGATTCTCTGAGTTCTGTTTGACCTCAATGTTCACTTGACGTCTCTGAACACCCTTGCACTTTCATGTCTGGATTTGAAGAAGATCCAACTTTACAAAGTTGCATTGTGTTTATTATCATAACCCAGTGGATTTCTAAGCTGCCAGAGTTTGTGGCTGTTTGAGTGTGTTTGTGACCGGGCCTTACTGTGTGTGGTCGAGGTTTGTAGCTGTGTGGTCTAGCTGGAGTGAGAGTACGTTGTTGTGTTTATTTCCATAACACATTCATCACACTGTTCTGAGGCTGTGTGTGTGTAGTTCTGTATATGCGTGTCTGTCTCCAACAGTAGCTTTCGGTAGTGTGTATGTGTCTGATGTTTTTTTATGATCTGTCAGATTCCCTCTTTAGCATCCCTCTATTATATTCCTCCCAGGGCAATTCCTCCGGAACTGTCACAGCTCATGGGGGAGAGGTCTCCCAAGAGGGCCCAGATAGAGTGCTTCATCTGGGGCTGAGGCAGCTTGCTGCTCCCCCGACGCCATAGTGGTGGGTGGAAGAAAACCCTTTGACATAATTGAAGCTAAAGCACTTTGTCACTGCGTTTGTCTGCGTTGTAATACCAAACTAGCTCCCTGCTCTCCCCCTGTCTCTACTCAAACTACAGAACTGTATAGTAACATTCTGACACCAGTAAGAGAAGGGCATGAACGGGATCCGACACAGTCAGACGGTCCAGCCTTTCTTTGGTGGACAGTGTTTTAACCCAAACATGTCGAGTTAAAACATGTCAGAATACAGGATGGCGGGTATGCTTTTCTACGGACTGTTGGCATCCATCGTTACACTGGAACATGATGATTATATGGAAAACAGGTTGTCCGTGTAGTGCTCTTGTCTTGTCTTGTGTGTGTGTCTTGAGTGAGTGAGTGAGGTTGAAAGTGGGCAAGAGCTTCTTAAATGGAATATTAGTGACCTCATCCTGGAGTATGCTTTTTCAAATGTTTCCACTCCTTTATACCACATCTTTATCTCTGGAAAATCACCTGGTAGGTGCTCTCTCTTGCTCCTCCTCTCTCTCAGGTGCCCTGTCTCAATCTGTCTTGCTTTTTCTCTCTCCCCTTCTCTCTTCACTTTCCTTCTCAGTAAGTCTTCATTTGTTCATCAGTCCCTCTCCTCTTCACCCCCGCTGTATTGAAATATTTCTCTCTATTTCTCATTTTGCTTAACCCTATCTAGCACAAGTAATCATTAGACCATCACATTATGAATAATGCCTAAGGTCTACTAAAATTATAAAAATATATTAATTAGATAAAATACTAAGCAATTTTTTCACGTATACACGCTTTTATTCGTGTTTACTGTGAAATAGGTCTTTACTGCTACAGTGCATAAATACACACACATGGCTGAACAGATGGTCAAAAATTAAACCATTACGAAGTTTGTTGATTTCCAAGGTCTGAGGTATACAAGACAACTTTGAAACCAAATTTGCAGAACTTATGGCATGATAGGTCCTCTGTATGAATATTCGCCATTGTTAAATAGATGTTACTTAGCTTAACATCAGATTAATTATGAAGCTTGTGTGCACGGTACAGCAAAAACAATGACAATTACTTGTTCCTGAGAGTGAACTGAGTCTTACTTCATGAGTATTAGTTTGTAGCCACAGCCATTTGGTCCTGACAGTTGTTTTTGTGACAACAACACCTGGGCATCATAAACTCAATTCCAACATCATTCCATCTCTGAAAGTATCCAATGAAAACCATAGACACAATCTTGAGTCGTAGGCTCTTCATTTCAAAATATATAAATGACTATTTCTAACTCAAATGGTTGAGGTTCCACTGTTGATTTTCTAATGTTTAGCTTCTTTGGGTAACTTTATGTCTTGGAAAAACACAGAATTTTGCAGGCTCCCTACTTTTATATGCAAGATTATCTTACACTGGGGGATTCAGGAGATCTTGACAGGGAAGCTGAACAGAAAAAAGTCAGTCTGACAGCTCTGTATTACTTCGTGTGCTCCTCTCCTCCCACAATCAATGTTCCATCGGAGCTGCATTCGTGCGTGGTCAGACACCTCCTACACATTCACCAAGTTTGTCTTATTAGTTTGGACTGTACAGAATAGATCAACTTTTTCCATGAATGTGAATCAACATATCAGCCACCACTGAAAGCAACAAACCAAAACCAATCTAACTCTGTCAGCGATTTGTTTTACGCAGAACCAGATATTGATGTAGATCAACAGTAGACAGTGGTCTTTCCTTCCCATGAGATTAGCTCAGACCAGAGCGCACAGCAGTACTTGGTTGATATGTCTTTACTAATTAGCAGGTTATGGGTTATAAGTATTAGTCATCAATGTGGAAGTTGCTTCCTACAGAAGTATAAAACAATGTAGTCAATATTTCATAGAGAAAATGGAATTTGCTCCATTTATTTTGTAAAGCTATCTTATATGTCTACATTTAAAAAAGCTCAGATAACTACAATAGGACTGCTAGCTGCTGTCTTAAACTGTCTTTTAAGGTAGGTATAGCTTTAGTGTTTTAGGTTTTCACTCAGAAGACCTGAAAGGTGCTCAGTGCCAACATATTTGAGAGGGAACATTGCATGCCCTGTCTGTTAAGTGGTCCCAGCTGTGCTATTGGCAAAGCCAACCTTGTCCTTAATCCCACACATCCCCCGGTATTTGTGTGCACATCTGTGCATGTGTTCTGTGTGTTTGTGTGTGTTTGTAGGTGCATGTCTTTTCAACCTTGAATGTGCCTCACAAGTGTGTATGTGTTTGTGTGTGTGTTTGAGCGCTCGCAGGTGTTTATATGTTTGTGTATGAAGCACGCACTGATCTACAGCCCACTCCAATTACAGTGGAATTGCACCTTTTGAGTAGATAATTCCCAAACTCCTCTCATCCTCTTTCTGTTCGCTGCTCCGAGTACCCTTCCAACCTTGTCCCAAATAATGCCTTTCCTCCAAGCCCTAGGGAAAAGGTGACATCAGCAACAACATCCCCCACAGCCTACACCAGTGGAGGCAGACAGGGCCATGATATGTGGGTGTGTAACATGGTAATTGCCTATTCACCAGAAACCTGCTTGTGTATCGAATCGGATTCTTAAATTTTTTGATTACTGCGAATTCTGGGAAAATTTGCCAAAAATGTCAACCCTAGTTCTCCTTCTCCATTGAAGTGTTTAGGTAGAGTAGGAATGGTGCAGCTGGAATCAGGTTATCCTCAGTTGGTTGAGCATGGTGCTTGCAATACAACATTTCAATTGGTGGCGAGTAAACCGAAGTATTAGAAATATAGCATTCACTCCTGTAAGTCGTGTTGGATTAGAGATTCAGCCAAATGATTTAAATGCAAACGTGGACTGTAAATGTTGTACTACTACAACATGTTGACAATTATAAGGATGTATTTTGAGTGCCACTATCACTTGTAGCAACATATACAGTATTGAGTAACATATACAGTATTGTAATATTTGATGATTTATTTAGCGCAAAGGTATGGAGATAAAATGCTGCCAAAATGTTTGTATTCACAACATGCAACTCACACATGTATACTGTGATCTGTAAATGCACAGCATACAATCCAGACATATAAACCGTGATCTGGAAATACACAGCATTGAATTCATGATTGTAAACCATGATTCGTATATACACAGCATTAAATTCACAAATGCGTAGTTGGAAACGTAAAAAAATCTGAAATGTTAGTCACTTTCCACAAACAAACACTACCTGACTCATATTTCTAAAATAGGATTTGTACAATAATTGGAGATGAACAACCACAGTTGATTAGCGAATGTTAGTTGACAGTAGTACTCGCAACTACAGTACTGTGCTGTCTGTAGCTAGCTAGCTGTCAGCATTGAACAATGGCCAAGACCAATTCTAAAATATTTTTGAAATATGCAAAACTGTCTGTTATGTTTGGACACTCAAATCAATGCATTCAATTTGATAATTTATCTGACTGACAAGGGAAAAAGTTCATCATTATAAAACGTAGCTAGCTAGGTACATCAAGTGACACAGTAGGTTGCATCTTTGTTGAAACCAAAAAGTAGAGGACATCATCACTGTGTGCTTAGGTGATTGGCTGGAAGTCACCAAGATATTCTACTGCTGTCAGGATTATGGAGGCAGGACACAAGCACAGGGAGAACGGAGGACGTTTAATAAAAGAACTAAAACATGACAAAACAAAAACTAAACAACAAGACCAAATGTCCTGCCGTGCCGGGACGTGACAACTACATTAATAATAATCATAATAATGTATTGCATTTGTAAAGTGCTTTTCAAGTGCATGAAAAATAAAATTACGAGATGTCAACTAGTGGTCACACTCACATTGTGGATCGTTGACCTGTGACGTGACTCGGACTCAGAGCGTAACAAATGTCAATTGATCCACATCCACATCTTGATCCACACCCACATCTTGATCCACACCCACATCTTGATCCACAAAAGCACATTAGACAATTCTTACACGGAGGTGTTGACTGACAAATCTGGTTGCATATATACAAATGCTAATTGCGTTTTTTTACGTTTCCAAATAAGCATTTGTGAGTTTTATGCTGTGAATATGGATTCACTGCTGTGTATTTGTAGTTGACATGTAGTTGACATGGTTGGACTGTATGCTGTGTATTTATGGAACACAGTTTACATGTGTGGATTGCATGCTGTGTATTTACGAATCATGGCTCATATTTGTGAGTTGTATGCTGTTGATTTTATCTTCATACTAAGGTGGTCAAATGGGTTTTTGTCTCAAGTTGGGGAGCGTGCATGGTTTAGCTTATCTGTTGAACACAAAATTAAACCCTTGCATAATTTGGTCAGCTGCGTGATTAACTTCTTAGTTCAAATATGTTAGGTGTTGATACAAAAGACTTACCCCTTGCAAATAGAAACAATTGTCCAAAGCCCTCTTACATCATGAAGTGTTTCTCTGGCTGCATATGTGTGCTGTGATTATAACATGCCCCTAGCACAATATACTACAAAAAATAGGATGTGACAATATTTTCTTTGTTACAAGGGTGAGCAGTTAGGCTCCGTTCAGACAGTGATGTTGACTGGTTGGAGATCTGAGGTCAATACAGGCAGTGTCTCCCAGCCTCAGTATCCATGCCCACGAGACAGAGTGAGCAGACACTTAGGAATGCAGGGCTGAGTCCTGATCAAGTCCAGGCAACATAGCTTCACCTGTTTTTAGCAGCCAGTTGGCTGTGGAAGACGTGCCCTTAATCGGTCGTATGGTTCTAATGAAAGGGGCGTACTTTGCAACACAAACCAGCACCCAAGTTAATATTACATCTGATGGGGAAGGTGATTCAGATGTGACATTGTAACATAAACCAATGAGATTCTTGGTTCTTTGTTTTCTATAGTTCTGTAGCTGCACCATTGGGTGTCCTGCCTGTTCTGTGTGGACATACCTAGCAACGATTCAAGTAGATACCCTGGAAACCTTCTCACCATAGTCATTCATTTGGTTTGTAAAAGCCAGGATTGTTGCACACAAAATAACAAGTGTCAAACTCATTCCACAGAGGTCACACAGTTCTCCCGGGTTTTCACTCATCCCTTTATTGATTAAGGTCACAATAGGAAATCTCCTTGTCTAATTGCTTACATTTTTATATGAAACCAATAACCAGTAGAGGCAACCTCGTTTCTGGAGAGCATGAAATTTAGCAGGTTTTGAATTGAAGTGACCTGGAAGACCAGGTGTTTTGAAGTTAGTTAATCAGTGACATAAACACCAGAACTAATATAACTGATAATATAACTGATCATAAACAGTATAGACCGATCTACAATTCACATGATTTGCTTTACACTGAATTTATACAGAAGTAATAACATCAGACTCAAAGGTTGTTTTACTTGTTTTGTAAATATACACAACTGAAATAACACATTGTTATTTTTGTATTGTCCATACCTGAAGTAAACACATTAAAAGGTGAACAACACGGCCTTGTTTGTGATTGATATCCCCACTGTCACTGAGATGCCCATAGAATATAACTACAGTGTAACTCTACAGTGCAACATGTAAAAACCATAAAGAGATGAAGGAAAATACATCATTAACAGTTTCTTCAGGGTCTTCAGGTTGAAGCCAATGGTCCGGGAGACTTCCATCACTGCCGTCCTCACGACTTTTCCACAACAGGCCAGTTTCTTTTCACTGTACCTTTTCAAAGGAAACTCCACAAATTATACAGTTATGTATTGCTATGAGCAATTTTGGTTGTAGTGGCTGGAGCTGGGTGTAACTTATAATGGAGTGGGTCCAATGTGTCGGCTGTAGCTGTCCCTGAGCCTTTCCTAAGGAACAAAATAAGTAGGAGATGTTGCTAGATCTACATAGCCCTTTAACAAGCAATTATAAAAAATCTAATTGTGATCTTAACGATAGGTTAATGTAATTATTTTTGGTGTGCTTACTCTGCAAAGACCATTTCTTTTGGACAAAAAGGGTAGTGCTTTAGCAACAGTTTTTCCACAAATAAGTCACACTTTCTTTGTAGATTCACTATTTTTTCTTTCTCAATTTTACAGAAAATTTACAAACTGACTGAGGTTATACACAGGTGTTTGTAGAATCTCTTTCTAAAAGTAGTTTGGACTTCTCTCTAATTGCATAAACAGCAGATCCGCAAACGAGGATCATGGAAAATGCTCTTTGTGATTTATGAAACCTAAACTACAACGCAATAAAGGTTCCATCATAGTCTGTTGTCCTGAGGTGAATAAAATACAATACACACAGGTTGGAAACCACGGCATTCAGTTCAAGCATCGCCTTTGCCCAATCCTGATATGTACAATTACTGTAAAAAAAAAAAAGTACAGGTGACAAAATGACAAAAGCAGTGCTTTGGAAGAAGAGTTAAAATATAGCTGGAGAAAATGGGGGACATCATAAGTGACTGCAGAGCATAAAGATTTGGAGTGTTTCAAATAATGGAAAAGGCACCGGAGGCAGCTGGAAATTGAACGCTTGATCCAGGAGAAGAGGCACTCAATGAAGCAATGACAAAAGCTTCACAAAGCAATATGGAGGGAATCAACATACTCTAGGAAAACATCAAAAGAGATCTGACGAATTTGAGCAGGGCAGAAAGGATATCTTGTAAAAAAAAAAAAAAGAGCGAGCTGTTTCTGTAACAACCCCTTCCGATTTTACAAAGTGCATTTCACCAAGGAAAAGGTGGCATTCTGAAAGTATCGATGATTTGAAGTTCCTACTTGGAAATACACACATGGTTGACAATAGGCCACAGGAAATGTCTATTCCATCAGATAAACCACCAATTAAACAGCTAGAACACCAGATGGATGTTGATTCTCCAAAATGGAAAGAGGAACAGCATAACAACTCCTAGGACCCAGAGAGCCATAAAACTGTTAAATCTCATGCTTTCTGTGGAGACTTGGAAAAGTAGCTTGGAAGAAGCAAGTCATACGCAGAGCTCTGCCAGACAAGAAAACCCCATGTTGTATTCCTTAGTCTCACAAATGCATTTGGCTCAGTTCCACATAAAGTCTTCTCGCCAATGTTGTATTTATTTAAGGATCCAGTTGACAAGGTTCAGAAGGTTCACGTCATGTCAACGACACATCCATGGCAGATGTTAGTCTTCTGACCAGGACGAAATTGGTAGCCTATCATATGGTGGTCTCAATTAGTTTACATACATTAACTACCTAACCTTTTTCAAATAATGTTTTTGAACATGTTTTTTTTTTTTTTATGGCCAGATAAACAAAAGCAAAAGTTTAACATATTGAAAATCTCATGGAGATGAGGAATGTTTATCTTCCCAGTTACAAATGCAGGCATACAGTAACCAAAACACTTAAAGGAGCATACATGTTTGCTTTGCTTTATCATTAGTGGTTAACGTACTCATAATTACAAAGTTATCAGTGATTTATATTTTACAACTATTAATTTTGGCCCAACACTTAGAGCATGCATACAGAAATGCAGATCACAGAGGCATTTACAACCCCATTTCCAAATAAGTTGGGACAGAATGCAATGATGTGCAAATCATGTATTCCTATATTTAGTTGAAAATTGTACAAAGACATCAAATCAAATGTTGAAACTGAGAAATGTTATTGTTTTTGGAAAAATCCTTGCCCATTTTTTAAGTGCAACATGTTTCAAAATTTGGGACAGGGGCATGGTTACCACTGTGTTGCAATGCATTGTAAGCATTTGGAAGCTGAGGAGACCAACTGCTCTAGTTTTGAAATAAAATGTATTTCCATTCTTGCTTGATACAGAATTTCAGCTGCTCAACAGTTCGGGGTCTCCTTTGTCATATTTTTCATTTCATAATCCGCCAAATGATTTTAATGGGTGACAAGTCTAGACTGCAGACAGGCCAGTTTAGCACCCTCTTTTATTACGGAGCCATGCTGTTGTAAAATGTGCAGAATTTTGTTTTGCATTGTCTTGCTGAAATAAGCAACATCTGAAAAAGATGTCTGGATGTCTGGATGGCAGCATATGTTGCTTCCATTACTTTATAATATTGTTCACCATTAATGGTGCCTTCACAGATGTGCAAGTCACCCATGCCATGTGCACAAATGCACCCCCATACCATAACAGATTGTGGCTTTTGAACTGTGCACTGATAAGAAGGGCCGTCTATTCCCAAAAATAATTTAACATTTTCATTTGTCAGACCACAGAACGGTTTTGTACTTCGCTGCAGTCCATGTAAGATTTGCTCAGGCCCAGAGGAGGCATTGGCTTTTCTGGATCTTGTTTATATATGATTTCTTCTTTGCATGGTAGAGTTTTAATTAGCCCTTGTGGATGAGGAGACATACTGTGTTCACAGACAATGTTTTTGGAAGTGTCCCATACAGTGATTTCCAATACAGAGTTGTGTCTGTTTTTTACTAATGCAGTGTGGTCTGAGGGCCCAAAGATCACAGCCATCCAATATTGGTTTTCTGCCTTGTCCCATGCATAAAGAGATTTCTCCAGATTCGCTTAATCTTTTAATGATATTATGTACCATAGAAGATGAGATCCCCAAACTCTTTGCAATTTACTTTGAGAAATGTTATTCACTGTTTGCCCCCTCAGTTTGTCACATAGTGGTGAAACCCTCCTCATTGTTACGGGCGGCAGCCGCTAGTGGACCCAAGCGCATGACACCAGACACAAGCAGTGGAACTAGAGGGGTGTTTTAATGGAGGTTGGAGTGGAAGGACTGAGCCCAGGCCGGAGGGGTGAGGGCTGGGCTGGTAGGTAGGCCGAGGCAGACAGGGCAGTGGGTAGGCAGAGCAGGTAGGCTGGCAGGTGGACAGGTGGGCAGGTTTGAAGGCAGGATGAGGTGGATCTTAGAACAGAAGAGAAATAAGGTTAGTAGGGAAGAACAACTCGAACAGGTTTACTCAGACTATGATTTAGAGTGGCCGTGAACATTACTATCGAGTATTGAACAACAACTATCTAGCGACGAGCGGACGGGAAACCAGGGTATATGATGGCAAGCTGATGAGGGAATTAAACCGCAGGTGTGGAAACTTGAAGAGCAGTGGAGTAAAGCCAGAACTGGGTTACAGGAGCCCAGATCCAGCGTCCAAACATACAGTCAAACAGGAGAGAGAAAAAGCCTGGCATGGATTCTGAGGAGGCGGATATGGAGGGAATGACACTCATCTTCACTTCAGACAGAGCCATCCTCTCTGGAATGACCTTTTAATACTCAATCAGGTTACTGACCTTTTGCCAATTGACCTAATTAGTTGTGTGATATTCCACCAGGTTTTGGTTGTAGTGGCTGTCCCAACTCTGTCCCAACTTTTAAGAAACATGTTCCTGGCATCAAATTCAAAGTGGGCATATTTTTTCCAAATATCTCAGTTTTAACATTTTATGTTATCTTTGTACTATTTTGTATTGAACATAGGGTTTAAATTATTTGCATTCTGTTTTTATTTACATTTTACGCAGCGTCCCAACTTTCTGGGAAATGGGATTGTACTTAGGTGTCACGTGAAACCCCTTTGATACCATTTTTTGTAGAGACTCCTGCTGGAAGCTAAATAGCTCTTTAATGAGTAATGATGCAGTGAAGTTTAAGGTCAAATACCTGCTTTTACATTTGTGGGAAAGCGCTTCTGTGGAAGAATCGTACTGTAAGAACTGGGAGCTATTCTAATTTGAGGTGGCCAAATATCTTTGAAAGTATGGCAGTTATATTGCTAAAACCAGAAGAGCTGAGGAGGGAGAGTTGTTGTGAAGATTGCTTCCCACTCTCAAAGATCCCCTGACAGCCTCTTGGAGGAGATGGAACTGATTGGGTTACCAAACAAACTGAATGAGATATAGATTAAAAGCAGAAGTTGCCATTATTAGATATGGAAAAATTGTCTTACAGAGGGAAAACAGAATTTTTCTTATTGTTTTAAACTTGAGAATTGTCACTGTACAAATAACACTATCCATAAATTAAACAATGATACTGTTATTACACAGGACTAAAAATATTAGCTAACTACTGAAGCCTATTTTCAGAGGAAATTATACAGCACTTTGAATAAGGTTAGTTCCCTTAGTGATATAGAATCTTAACAGTGTGAGGAGTACATCACTTTCAAAGTGATTATTCAGTCCATTTATCATTTGAAGAACAATAAGTCCCCAGGTACTGACAAAATTACACAAGAGTTTTATTTTAAGTGGTTAATTAATTAATTGTTCCCTTATTTCTCTAGGTTTTTTATAGAATATCTAACAACATTTTCTTCCTCCTGCAATGATCAGGGTCTAGTAACTTTGATCCCCAAACCTTAAAAAGTGAATTGCCATTTTTACGTGTTACGTGCTTCAATGCTCGACGGCCATGCTCTGTGTGTGCGTGGTCTACCACTTCGTGGCTGGGCTGTTGTTGCTCCTGGATGCTTCCACTACACAATTATAGCACTTGCAGTTGACTGAGGCACACCTAGCAGGGCAGTGTCAGGGCCTGACTGCAGGGATGCCCTCTAGGCGTGTCTATGTTTAGTTTTGTTGGTCCCCAATTACAGGCAGCTGCCTTGCGTTGTCTCTAATTGGAGATCTTATTTACGTTCCTGGGTTTCTCACCTATGTGGTGGATTATTGTTTGTGCTTCGTGTCCTTAAGTTTGTGGTTTGTCGTGCTCCTTTTTTGTGGTTTTTGCAAACCAATAAAAGGAATTTCAATGCGCTCTGTGCCTCGGGTCCTGCGTTCCAGCCATGATAGGTAGAAATTTCACAAACTGACTTGTGGCAAAGGTGGCAGACTATGACAGTGCCACGTTTAAAGTCACTGAGTTTTCTGTATTACCCATTGTTCTGCCAATGTTTGTCCATGGAAAATTCATGGCTGTGGGCTGGATTTTATGCACATGTGAGCAATGGGTGTGGCTGAAGCACCTCAACTCAATAATTAGTAAGGGTGTCCGCATACTTTTGGTCATATAGTGTATCCTCATGTTATTTTTCAACTTTGAGACAGTTTTTATTTTCAAAGCTGTAGAACATCAGTTTCTCATCCACAGATCTCGAATGGGGGACATTTTCTGTAGGGCGATTAAGATTCTTTATTCCCATTTCAACATCAAATTTAAACATGGCTCCCCACCTGGATTTGAGTTAAAAAGTGGAATTAGGCAAAGTTTTCCCATTCTGCCGTATTTATTTTAAATCATCCAACCACTAATGTATTTCATTAAGATTATTCCTATAGTATGTCCATAGCAGGTAAATAAATTATTATAAGCCAACTGCGTAACGTCTTTGTATTTTGGCATTCCAATTTACAAAGATCTTGTATATTTAGGTAAAAACATTAATAAAAATATGAAACAGGGGCTTACAAATTTTTTATCATATTAATAACAATGGTACATCCAAGGCTACAACTGAAACTTAAAAGTAAGAGTCCTGATTAACCAGGCTGAGGGAATCTCTTGACTAACATATGCTTCTCTCTCTTTACATCTGGGCACTAAATTAGGCGAAGAGATTGACCAGATGCTTTTGAATTTTCCATAGAAAAAAACATACACTATATTAGGAAATCTGTTGTAATGAACACTGAGTTTCAGTGGGCTAATATCCTGGACTTTAACCTAAACAATACATGTAAGGTCAATATGATGAAAACGTTCTAAATGACCCACTTGTTCAGTATGTGGAACCTTTTTAAAGACTACATATAAATCATTGATTTATTGTTCATCAGTCAAGTGGCTTTATCAATTTACATTTTGATGCATAAACATCAAAACCCCATTATTTGATGGAGCCCATCACCTTCAGCTAGCAGATGTCTTTTTCAAATTTCTTATAATATAATTTCAAGAAGATCTGGTTGTGTACTATGAAATTGTGATATTAAATTTTTGGATCAGGGAAGTTTTACAAATATAGAAAAAAAGGAATACTTGATATGTCAATTCAATTATGTTAAATTAAATTACAATAATAATTAATAATAATAAATAGGCTACAATCAATAGAAGCAGACAAGTCTATCTCCATACTGTACTTTTTCCAACTCTGTGTGTGTGATTGCGTTTGTACTTCAGCCTCTTGACTATGGCTGTATGGCTGGCTGTGTATAATGGTGTAAGTGTTGTTGTAATTTTAGTTGTCTGAGTGCTGGAGCTTGTAGTCAATGGTTGTTGTACCTATCGATGTTTTACCCAACACACAAAATAACGTGATCATTAATGTTATTAATCATGCATAGACCACTGAGGACAACATATATTTGTATACACTTTTATCAAAATTGATCACTACTTTCTATTGGTAGCCTTTAAACAAGTCGAGTTATTTAATAGTGACTGAATGTGCAATTGCTATATATGAGGGAGAGAGCTGAGTCAGTTAGTTTCCTAAAATCTTAGAAGAAAACTGTGTTCAGCATACTTCACATTGCAGATTCTGGGCTCCAAGCTAGTGCTCTTCATCAGGGCATCTGCACTGGAATGTAGATATCATGATGTCTCATGCGTTTGTCAATAACATTATGCAAATTCCATCTAAATGTACTCCAGGAACTTCTGAGTTACTTTTTTCCCCCACTGCTAACATCAGGCGGGCATAACTGAGCACAGAGTTCCTGGTTTGATAGCCACTGTCATCACTCCACAGAATTATACTCCTGGTACTACTTATATTCTAAGTCTGTGACGTAAATTCACAGCCAGACAGTGTTACCTCTCTTTCATGCCACACAGCATGTGGCATCATGGGTGGCCATATTACAGAGAGTGAAGTTGTGAACTGCACATTTTGTCTTATTATGAAGTGCTGACACCTTCAGTTTCAGGTTCTGCTTTTTGAATTTATCCGTGAAAACCTGTCTTGACAAATGCTGAATCATGCTCTCCTCACAGACATGACAGCATTCTTTGTGTAGGTTAGCCATAGATTGGAACACCGGCTCCGGGTGTAGCTTTGAGCTTGATGACTTGCAGTAATGGGAGGGCACCTTTGGAAGGTCCCTAAGAAACGTGTCATAAATTGATGGATCTCACTACGGACAATGGATCTCACTACGGACAATGGATCTCACTACGGACAATGGATCTCACTACGGACAAGGGATCTCACTACGGACAAGGGATCTCACTACGGACAAGGGATCTCACTACGGACAATGGATCTCACTACGGACAATGGATCTCACTACGGACAATGGATCTCACTACGGACAATGGATCTCACTACGGACAATGGATCTCACTACGGACAATGGATCTCACTACGGACAATGCTCCTGTCACTCCTCTTCGGCATCTCATCTGGACCCCCGACCCAGTGCAGCATATACCACTGCCTTGATGCCTAATGAGGCAAGGAACATATTCAGTCTTCTCTCCCTGTTAACCTTGAGGTGGTAAGAGAGTGTTATGGATCTTATGGAACTATCAGCAGCAGATCTTCTCTTCACCAGTGTGGCATCAACCAGAACTGACACATCAGTCATTCTTTCATCCCAATGTAGTCCTTGATCTATGTCCCAGGGTCAAATTTACCAGGTACTAAATAGAAAGAAGAATAGGGAAACTGGGTAGGACAACTTGAACTTGTTTAATAAGATATTATCTCTTTTTCTGATTTCAGTTGAAAAGCGTTTATCTTTGATTTACTATGTCTTGTAATGAATACAACCCTGATGAATCGGATTAAACTGATGGCTTCATTCATCCCTTTTGTGTTGATATATTAATTCTAATAAATGGTACATTCATTGATAGGTTAAATCACTTACAATGGCCAGCCTACTGATCAATAGAGTGAAAAAACTGTATTGTTAAAAGCTTCTGATTTAGACTTTTAGTTCACTCGTCTTTCATGGCTGAAAAAATAACTCAGACCCTCGGGCTAGCAACTCTCTGGCGGTATGCTGCTGATCACACACACGCACGCACACACACACACACACACACACACACACACACACACACACACAAACACACATTCACAGACAGATATAGCACTCTATTCTGTGTGACTCAGCACTTCCCAGTCTAATTGGAGCCATTCATTAGCTAGCCAGTCATTCTGCCTTACTCCAGCGCTAAATTGGTTTCGATTTAACAAACTGGCCAACAGTAACAGCCCTGAAGCGGAGCAGTGTTTTGTGTGTTTCTATGTGTGTGTATGTGTGTGAGAGAGAAAGTGTGTCTCTGTCAAGTGTAGGTCCATGGTACTTTTACTCTTGGTATTAGTCTTGACAATCTACAGGCGTGTTCATACAGCATGGTCCTCAGGTCAGTTGTAGGACAGTACAAGGAACAAGCAGACCTCCCAAACAATGAGTGTGAGGTTCATTCCTACTGGTTAAGGTTTGGGCAAAGGGTTATATATTGTTAATATGCATACATATATAATTATAAATTATTCTAGAATTTCTTTAACAATGAACACTTACCACTAAGCATGGTTGCGGCTTGGTGTGTCATGGGAGACGTCACAAGTGATGGCTGCGAGGTCTAACGGCAAGATCTGGCTTTGAGGATGGCAGGTTCTACGGCACCGCTAGTCATTTAGATTTCTTCCCGTTACGGTGGAAGGAGACATATGTGGAAGTCCTGGGTACCAGGATGGATGTCTCAGTGAATGTGGAGGCATCTTGCTTCTCTCTATGTTGCGCCTGTTATGGATGTACAAGCAAGGCCTCATGGGCTGCTGGGACGGCCCACAGACGTTCCAAGAACCACATGACAGCCAGCAGCCCAGGGTCTAACCCTACCAACAGACACCAGTTACTTCACCAGACATCACAGGCAAACCTCTTCTGTCACCAGAGCCCTTGTACCTAATCCTAAACATGAATGGCAGGCAGGGCACAACTCATGACAGGCAACACGTTGAAATCTGCCTTTTGGGACTGATCTATTTGTGTGTGTGTGTGTGTGTATATGACAGTGTGTTTTGGGGTGAGTACTGTGGCATTTAACATCCTTTGAGTCGTTCTGCCAGATGAGACAGCCAGATCCTCGCCCTCTCTCACAATCTCTCTCCTCTCTTTCCCTCCTTGTCCAGCATCGCTCTTCATCTTTCTCTATCTCCTGCTTCTGCTCTACCCCCCACCGTGGTTGAAGAAGACGCCGTAGTCTGCTGTCTCACGGCCATTGACACATTGTGTCTGTGCTACCCAGAATGCCCCTGGGCTGACCTGTACAGCGGCATGTTCTCAACACCATATCTAGCTCACTTCTTCTCAGTCCTACTGTTTCCCCTCCACTGACTGAATGTCATTTCTCCGTTCGCTGTTATTCCATCCAGCACGTTTTCTTACTCTACTTCCTGATCTCTCTCTCTCCTCAGAAGTGCCATGCCCTGTCCAACAGGTAGAAGGCTGGAAGTTCCCATTATCAGAAAGTCACAACATCACAGGTAAACAACACACACGCAGGCCGCCGCGTGCACACACACCAGTACCCCTCCCGTTGTGGTCTGCGGTGGCTTCTCCCTGTGATTGATTGGTCTGCCTGGCCTGAGGATTAATGTGGTGATGAATGTGATGCAGGTTTCAATCTAGTCCGTCGCTTCTCTCTGCTGAAGACACCAGCGGTCAAGAAGATCCGTAACCCCAGAGGAGCTGTCATCCTCCGACTGGGCAAGACCGCCCTAATCCAGCCTACAGAGTAGGTTCCTTTTAAACCTGCTATCTTCCAAACATTAAGTATTCATCCCTCTACAACTAATATTTCTCTTTCTGTTTTCTTCTTACACATATCTCTATCTGCCAGCTACTAAATATTTCACTGAATGATTCTCTCAGGAACATACTGTATGTCCTCTGTGTCCATCAATGCCCACTTCTGTTTCCCTCGGTGCCAATTAAGCCGTGAATGTCGGGCTGGATAGGACAATCATTTTGTACTAAAATACTATCCCGAAAGATCTTAGTAGAAATGCCATGGCTACAATTTAAATATTATACATCGGTAATTGATTACACAGCCTGTCATACATGACGGGATGCAGAATGGGAACCCCTGTCTTGTGCTTTTAGAACTAAATCTCCCCACTCCTTTGTATTTCGCACTCCAGCTTTATTTCTTCCCATCACTATTTGTTTGTGAGTTGTGGGCGCTGCTTGAACGAACAGTGTGTCTATGAAACCAACAGTCACCATAGCTACTCTGCTGTGACTACTCTCACACACACACTCACACAAACATACAATGATCTGGTACAGTCCCCGAGATCCTCCCACAGCCTCCCCTGTCCTAAATGTAACCATTAGTGTTTGAAATGCTAAACTGACCTCGGTGTCTAGGGTCGGCTTCACCCGTAATGGTGCCTCCTTTCTGATAGTGTCAGTAGCTGACCAGAATACTGCATGATTTCCTCCAGGGCTAACACAAAGCTGTTACAGTCACATTGACCATACTGTTCAGGGCTTGAGGTTTCCTCGACTAACCACATATAACATTTCAGTTGTTGTAACGTCATGTTTTACTCCATGTATCATGAACGTAATTATGTTTTATAGTAATTTGACATGAAAAAATTTTGGAACATGTATACATTGTTCTTCTTGTTGGTGGTGTAGGTCATTGATAGACTATGTATTGCTACAAAGAGGACGTGACTGAGACGACTGACTTAAATAAAAAAATGTTAAAGATTGGTAATCTAGACTTGTTGATATTTAGTCTGTTGAATGGTTTTCCTCCCAATCGGTTTCTCCATCCCTCTAACCCCTTTTTCTGTCTGATACACAGAAGTGTCTCTGGAGCTGCCAGCTGAGACAATTGGGTTATTATATCACTCTGCAGTATTTTTTTTGGGTGTGTGGGATCTCTTGGTCGATAGCTTCATATATCTCCTCCGCCAGGACGGTGCTTAACGTGTCACTTACTGTACTGTGTCACGTTGTCAGTGTCTTGAGTTATTGTGCCCTCTAGAATTATTGCCCCCCCTTGATGAAGATTAACCTATGACAAGCTGTAATTGTTCTTTATCAGCTTGGTCTTAAACTCGTAAACTAATTCTCAAGGGAAATCTATCTTTTAATCTAGGTAAAAGAACAACTTTTTTTTTTTACTCAAAAACGTGGCATCATTATTGGCAACCCTTATTTTAGTACTTTATGTAATGAGTCTTCTCCTTTGATGAACACATACAGTGGCAAAGGGATCTGAGACCATTTACCCATGACGAATCTCTCCAGTTCTCACTTGCAGACTCTCTTCTTAAGATCACCCAACATGTTTTCAATGAGGTTAAGTCTGGTATTGCCATCGCAAAAACCTGATTCTGAGGTCAGTGACACATTTTGTGTGGATCTGGAGGAATGCTTTGGATCGTTGTCCTGCTGGCAGATTCACTGGCAGCCCTATTTCACCCTTCTGGCAGAGGCAGAAGCAAACCAAAGGTTCCCAGGGTCTTTGGAAGCTAAACAGTCCCACAACTTCACACATCCACCACCATACTTTCCAGTGGGGTTCAGCATGACTATACCTTTTTATGCCAAAACCATGTCTGGGCATGGCCAAGAAGCTCTACATTGTCTCTGCTGACCATAAGAACCATTTCCAATCCACATTCCTATGACCTTTAGCAAACTCCAGGTGATGTTTACTGTAGGTCTCAATTTTGATTTGGAAGATGTCCAAGTATATTGTTTGGCATTGATGTTAACCCAAATACGAGAGAAGAAAGTGTTGTCATTTTCAAAATGTTTGGTACTTTGGATCAAAAGACAGTCATTCAGGTTGTATTAATCTGATGGTACTAGAAGTCAATTGACTATAAAAAATTGACAAAACACTATACTCTTTCTTTATATTATTCCATTTAGAATATACACTCACCTAAAGGATTATTAGGAACACCTGTTTAATTTCTCATGAATGCAATTATCTAATCAACCAATCACATGGTAGTTGCTTCAATGCATTTAGGGGTGTGGTCCTGGTCAAGACAATCTCCTGAACTCCAAACTGAATGTCAGAATGGGAAAGAAAGGTGATTTAAGCAATTTTGAGTGTGGCATGGTTGTTGGTGCCAGGCGGGCCGGTCTGAGTATTTCACAATCTGCTCAGTTACTGGGATTTTCACGCACAACCATTTCTAGGGTTTACAAAAAATGGTGTGAAAAGGGAAAAACATCCAGTATGCGGCAGTCCTGTGGGCGAAAATGCTGAAATAACCACTCGATACAACCGAGGTATGCGGCTAAGCATTTGTGAAGCCACAGCACACACAACCTTGAGGCGGATGGGCTACAACAGCAGAAGACCCCACCGGGTACCACTCATCTCCACTACAAATAGGAAAAAGAGGCTACAATTTGCACAAACTCACCAAAATTGGAGAGTTGAAGATGGGAAGAATGTTGCCTGGTCTGATGAGTCTTGATTTCTGTTGAGACATTCAGATGATAGAGTCAGAATTTGGCATAAACAAAATGAGAACATGGATCCATCATGCCTTGTTACCACTGTGCAGGCTGGTGGTGGTGGTGTAATGGTGTAGGGGATGTTTTCTTGCCACACTTTAGGCCCCTTTGTGCCAATTGGGCATTGTTTAAATGCCACGGCCTACCTGAGCATTGTTTCTGACCATGTTCATCCCTTTATGACCACCATGTACCCATCCTCTAATGGCTACTTCCAGCAGGATAATGCACCATGTCACAAAGCTTGAATCATTTCAAATTGGTTTCTTGAACATGACAATGAGTTCACTGTACTGAAATGGCCCCCACAGTCACCAGATCTCAACCCAATAGAGCATCTTTGGGATGTGGTGGAACGGGAGCTTCGTGCCCTAGATGTGCATCCAAAAAATCTCCATCAACTGCAAGATGCTATCCTATCAATATGGGCCAACATTTCTAAAGGATGCTTTCAGCACCTTGTTGAATCAATGCCACATAGAATTAAGGCAGTTCTGAAGGCGAAAGGGGGTCAAACACAGTATTAGTATGGTGTTCCTAATAATCCTTTAGGTAAGTGTATATACAGTATGTATATATTTATTCATGTAGTCAGATGTTCTTTGTTTTGGTAGAAGCCAATTTAACATTACTCAAAGCATAGTTTTTGTTCATTATTAGGGTCAAATATGTCCCTGTTTTTCAATATGGGCTTTATGAAAGCTTTATATCTCTGAAGAGTACCCTGGTTTAGGTTGAAAGTAGAAAGGATACCTCAGCTTTAGCTTACAGCTATGGACAGCTTTTCCACATCATCTCAGTGCAGAATACCCTATACAGTCTGGTCCATGGACTTCATCCAGCATAGTTTTAATTTTCTCTCTTTCAGCCCTCTTATAGTGATGAATATAGCTGATGGATTTCACTTGTCTTTAATGCTGCCTCATACACTGTGTCACTGGACTTCCTCCATTAGTATGGGAGAGAGACTGAATAGATATGATTTCTGATTTGGGATTGACTCCATGTATATTTTAAGGTAAAGTGCGATTTGACAGTGGTCTGACAGTGGTCTGACAGGGCAGGTTGTGTGGCATGACTGTACATGCATCGATATGTTCAGATGGAATATCTTTTATGGAGTCTGTTTTGGAGTCGTCCTCCTAGCACAGAACTGTATGGTCATCTGCCCAGAGATTCACCAATTGTTCTGCTATTAACAGTAGATTGACTGGGACCGTAACAGAGTTGGACGTCTTTCCCTTTTTTGATAACCACACCATCATCACTGTGAACAGGGATTTTTGAATCATTGATGGAAATCTTTGTAGTAAATGGACTTGATAATAAAGTTTTTGTAGTCCACCTGCTGGTCTATAAGGTTTTCACACAGAACTGGAAATATTATCTCTGAGTGGATATTCTAAAATTCATCTGTGTAGTAGCAGGTGTTATGAGAAAACATCTACCTTATACTACCATGTACTCAAACACAGTTTTTTGACTGGTAGTCCATATTCACCTTTCAGTTTTTCCTTTTGCCAAACTACAATGTTTCCTTAATAGATGACACCATCAGTTTTCTTTGGACAATGAGTAGATATAGCTTTGATGTTCTTGGTTTCAGGGAGAACAATAGTGTAGATATACCTAATGATGTCTAGAAAGTCAGGAATGATGCTTGGAATGGTGTTTCCAAAGGTTGGAAAAGCCTTACTTCCTGCTGAGGCCTGTATTACTTTAGTCATCCTAGCTAGTTGTAAAGCAGAATGTCCCAGTGATACGCTATTTTCAGTTGGGACACCTTAGTCTGGATGGTGTCCGTAACTCATCTGGGCCCGTCTAGTCTTGGAAGAAGATTTGACACTGACCGTGAGGCAGGTATCCTCTGTGACATTGATTGTCATCATTCTTTTAATAAATTGGGGTTTTGGAGCACAAACCAGCGTGGCAACTTGTGGTGCTCTCAGTACAAAATAAAATGTGATGCGTTGTTGCTTTATTCACCCGTAATGTGTCTGGAACCAGTAACACACGATGCGTTGTTGCTTTATTCACACGTGTGTCTGGAACCAATAAAATGTGATGCATTGTTGCTTTATTCACCCGTAATGTGTCTGGAACCAGTAACACACGATGCATTGTTGCTTTATTCACCTATAATGCGTCTGGAACCAATAACATTTGATGCATTGTTACTTTATTCACCCGTAATGTGTCTAGAACCAATAAGAAGTGATGCGTTGTTGCTTTATTTACTGATAATGTGTCTTGAACCAATAAGACGTGATGCGTTGTTGCTTTATTCACCCATAATGTGTCTTGAACCAATAAGACGTGATGCGCTGTTGCTTTATTCACCCGCAATGTCATGGAACCAATATGACATGATGCATTGTTGCTTTATTCACCCGTAATGTGTCTGGAACCAGTAACACACAATGTGTTTTTGCTTTATTCACCTGTAATGCTTCTGGAACCAATATGACATGATGCGTTGTTGCTTTATTCACCCGTAATGTGTCTGGAACCAGTAACACATGATGCGTTGTTGCTTTATTCACCCGTAATGTGTCTGGAACCAGTAACACACCATGCGTTGTTGCTTTATTCACTCGTATTTTGTCTGACACCAAAGTCTCAGATGACTCTCTTTGTTATAATCTTTTTTACCCATTACACAACTCTTTCTCTCACGCATTATCTACTCATCTTTTAACCCCAACTTTGTGATGTAAATAAACGCAGACATGAGAAAAGATCTGCTTGCTTTTGTCTCTTGCACTTTCTTGCTCCCTCGCTCCCAATCCCGGGCTGGTGAAGTAAAGAATAACAGTCAGTTAGCATGTCATTCAGAATATTCCTCACCTCTCTGATATAAAACACTTTGTAGACATGTCTGTCTCTCAACGGAGGGGTTGGCAAGGGGGAACGAATGAATAACCTAGTGTAGGAATGAGTGAGCAAGAGTTATCAGATGTCAGAAGTCAAGGTGACGTGATTCCACGAGAACAAAACCAGCGGCATCTATGTGCTCTGCTGTAAAGATAGCTGGGCCTGTGCGTATGTGTTTATATGTGAATGTGTATATGAGTGTGTCTGTGTATTTGCTGGCATGGGCGTGTGTGTGTGTGTGTGTGTGTGTGTGTGTGTGTGACTGAGATTGGCACAGCATCTTTTTTATTGTTCAGTATATCAAAAACGTCCTTACATAATTCCCAGGAAGAGTTTTAGAGCAGTGTGATGGAAGTATAATTGAAAATTTGTGTTTTGTGTTTGAAGCTAATCCATTTTGCTAATCCACCAGTTTTATTGAATGGCAGCCAAATGCTACTTGTCTGTTTTCTGTGTAGGAGAAAGTGTACTTTAGATTGAAATGAAAACTGCATGGAAAAGGGTGGGTTGATTTGAGAGAAAATATGAAAATATAGCTGAACGTACACTTTAGATTGAGAAAATTATTGTAATTGCTACAGGACTCTTGAGGTATTAGGTCTTAGTACTGAAAAACACACTATCCTGTTGAACAGTATTATGTATGCCTGCAGATAGATAAACACAAACACATGTTGCCTAACTGAATCCACAGGAAATTATCTTTCTCTTTATCTCTCTGTCTCATCTACATTGAGATAAATGGCAGCGTGTAAGTTTTCTCCTGGTATTGGGGAAGTTTGAGTCTTTGTCCTGACTCATTGGTTTGTATTGTATATGTGTACGTATGTACCAATGTGTATGCAGATTCCACCTCCATAATCCCTGTGCTGCTTCTACTATGCCCATTAAATCTCCATATACGCTATGTTGGATCTACTACACCCATTCTACCCCCATAAACATTGTGCTGGAATGACTACACACATTCTACCCCCATAAATCCTGTGTTTCATCTACTACACCCATTCTACCCCCATTAATCCTTTGTTGGATCTACACTCACCTAAAGGATTATTAGGAACACCATACTAATACTGTGTTTGACCCCCTTTCGCCTTCAGAACTGCCTTAATTCTATGTGGCATTGATTCAACAAGGTGCTGAAAGCATCCTTTAGAAATGTTGGCCCATATTGATAGGATAGCATCTTGCAGTTGATGGAGATTTTTTGGATGCACATCCAGGGCACGAAGCTCCCGTTCCACCACATCCCAAAGATGCTCTATTGGGTTGAGATCTGGTGACTGTGGGGGCCATTTCAGTACAGTGAACTCATTGTCATGTTCAAGAAACCAATTTGAAATGATTCAAGCTTTGTGACATGGTGCATTATCCTGCTGGAAGTAGCCATTAGAGGATGGGTACATGGTGGTCATAAAGGGATGGACATGGTCAGAAACAATGCTCAGGTAGGCCGTGGCATTTAAACGATGCCCAATTGGCACAAAGGGGTCTAATGTGTGCCAAGAAAACATCCCCCACACCATTACACCACCACCACCAGCCTGCACAGTGGTAACAAGGCATGATGGATCCATGTTCTCATTCTGTTTACGCCAAATTCTGACTCTACCAGCTGAATGTCTCAACAGAAATCGAGACTCATCAGACCAGGCAACATTCTTCCAGTCTTCAACTGTCCAATTTTGGTGAGCTTGTGCAAATTGTAGCCTCTTTTTCCTATTTGTAGTGGAGATGAGTGGTACCCGGTGGGGTCTTCTGCTGTTGTAGCCCATCCGCCTCAATGTTGTGCGTGTTGTGGCTTCACAAATGCTTTGCCGCATACCTCGGTTGTAACGAGTGGTTATTTCAGTCAAAGTTGCTCTTCTATCAGCTTGAATCAGTCAGCCCATTCTCCTCTGACCTCTAGCATCAACAAGGCATTTTCGCCCACAGGACTGCCACACACTGGATGTTTTTCCCTTTTCACACCATTCTTTGTAAACCCTAGAAATGGTTGTGCGTGAAAATCCCAGTAACTGAGCAGATTGTAAAATACTCAGACCGGCCCGTCTGGCACCAACAACCATGCCACGCTCAAAATTGCTTAAATCACCTTTCTTTCCCATTCTGACATTCAGTTTGGAGTTCAGGAGATTGTCTTGACCAGGACCACACCCCTAAATGCATTGAAGCAACTGCCATGTAATTGGTTGATTAGATAATTGCATTCATGAGAAATTGAACAGGTGTTCCTTATAATCCTTTAGGTGAGTGTACTACACCCATTCTATTCCCATACATCCTGTGTTGAATCTACCCCACCGATTCTATCTCCATTAAAGCTGTGTTGAATCTACCACACACAATCTGTCCCCATTAACCCTGTGTTGAATCTACCACACACAATCTGTCCCCACAAAACCTCTATTGGATCTACTACACTCATTCTACCTCCATAAACCTGTTGGTCCTCTGTCTTTCTTTATTCTCTATTCACTACCTACTCTTTCTTCCCACATGTCTCTTTTCTCTTCTTCTTATCTCATTAAACTTCACTGTTTCTCCCTTTTTATATTTATGTGTCTCTCTTTGTCTATTTATTTTTATCTTTGCCTCTCACTCTGTCTTGCTCCATCTTTATATTTATTTTCTCTTTTTATTCTCTCTTTCTCTACCTGTCTAGATCCCTCTTTCTTCTTTGTTTTGAAGGTCTACACTTAAGTTATTTTCCTTGGATACCCTCAATGTTATAAATCACTGTCACCCCACTTCTCTTATAGAGAAAGAAACCAGTTGCCAACAAAATGTGTGTCTGTGTGTCTGTGTGTCTGTGTGTCTCTGTGTCTCTGTCTATGTGTGTGTGTGTGTGTGTGTGTGTGTGTGTGTGTGTGTGTGTGGCCAGGAGAACCCTGTATCCCACAGCCGGATTGTTTCTTAAACTGAGCACACTCGTTCCCGATTGGTTCCTGGATGGGAGAATTGGGGTTGCAGGGCCAGTAGTGTGCATTGTTCCCATTAATGAGATCCCCATGCCCTGGGCAGTGATTGGTGACTTTGCCATGTTTAATGTGCCATCTTTAACCCCTGAAATAACTTATTTATTCTGACTCCTCTTCCTCCGTGGAACTATTTCCTAGGTTGCTACTGGGAATAAAAGCAAGTTCTGCTTCAACTTAGGACATATACAATTTCATTGTTGGTATAATGTCGTTTTTCATTTCCAGTCTTGAATATACCCAAAGGTACATATTTTTATTGTAGCACATGACAAATGTAACAGATTTAACCCATTGAGAGCTAGATGATTAGTTGACAAGTGGAGTTAGTGTGCTTGTCCAGGGTTACCACTACAACCAGGAGTGTTAGGGGCTCTGAAGGACTGGAGTGTGTGGAGTGGATGCTCAGCCTCATGGGTAGCGGTTCCCATTTCTTTTTCAAATCTGTGTGCTGCAAAACAAATTACATAGATCCTTTAAGGTGATTTGACATTTGATATGGTTTTGTCTCACTGACTGCACTGGTTGGTAGGGAGGTTGTTGCCTTGTCGCATCGGGCCATTTCATGTGGTGAGTCGGGCGTCTGCGAGCTGAGTTTGGTTTGGGGCCAGAGAATGTCTTCTCCTCTAAGAGTAGGTTGCAGTAGAAACGACTTGGTTTAGCTTCCTCGTTTGCTACGTCGACACGTGAACTGGTACAGCTGCAGTGTGGCCAATCATTTGTCTAAATGTTTTTTACTTATCTTCTATACATTTCTTTTAATTTGTTTGGCTCGACGTGAGATTAAAATGTCTGTGTGCGTTCTAGCAGTGCCGATTTGAATGTGTTAGCGTGACCTGTCAGTCATAGTTTCTGTGTGTGTTGGAGTGTGTACTTGTGTGTGTTTGTTTTAATATGGTATAATTTGTCATTTTCCAGTGTTTGTCCTTGACCCGAGGTGAAGCAACCAAAATGTGTCAGTGTTTTGACAGAGAGATGAGAAAAATTATGAGATGGTTGGTCTCCATCTCTTATGATAATGCATGTCAGAGTTTATACTCTCACAAATCTCCATTATTATACTGTCCAGACACAGACACACATACACACACACACTGACAAACACACAGACACACAGACACATACTGACAAACACAAAGACACACACACACACACAGAGATACACAAACACTGACACACACAGGCACTGACAGACACACTGACAAACACAAAGACACACAAATACCGACATATACACAGACACACAAACACAGACACACACAAACACCGACACACAAACACAGACACCCACACTGGCATACAGAAACAGACACAAACACAGACACACAAACACACAAACACAGACACACAAACACAGACACACAAACACAGACACACAAACACAGACACCCAGATGCAAATACCTTCTAAGGTTTTCGATGCCCTGTCGGCGCAAACATAATACACACAATGATGTGTCTGTGCACACATACATGTTCAACTTTGTCTGTCTTTATCCGTGTGTGTTTTTCAGTGTATAAATATCGGTGTCTAACAGTTTTTCTCTGTCAAGTGTGTGTGTGTCTAACAGTGTTCTTTCTCCATCAGGTGTGTGTGTGTCTAACAGTGTTCTTTCTTCGTCAGGTGTGTGTGTGTGTGTGTGTCTAACAGTGTTCTTTCTTCATCAGGTGTGTGTGCATGTGTGTGTGTGTCTAACAGTGTTCACTCTCAGTCAGGTGTTTCCTGATGGTCTTCCTGATGAGTTCACCCTGGTATTCACTCTGCTACTCAAGAAGAAAACACTGCGAGACAACATCTACCTCTTCCAGATCTCTGATGAACATGGATACCCCCAGGTACTGTCTCTCTCCACTATCTCTACTATAACCTCAAGTATTGTGCCTTGGTACTGGTAATGCTAGGAGGTTTGTAGTGCCCATGGTTAATGGTCAGTTTCCTGTGGCTCTGTAACTAAATCACTCCTTGTTCATCCACGTTAATATAGAAATGTTTGGAAAGAGATTACATTTGTATCCAAGCTTTAATCTTGTCTGTTTGTCTCTCTCCCTGTCTGTCTTTCTGATTCTCTTTCTCATTTCCTCTTGACTCAGTTATTTTTTTTTTATTACTGTAATTTATTTCATGTTCACAATTAATTGAAGGCAAATCAATATGTGCCTTTCTCCAATCAACATTGCCTTCCTGTAAGTCTCCTGTAACTCTGCAGTATTATATATGTAGCCAACTTTGAGTACCTCTGAGCACTGTCAGCGAGACCTTCTGGCTGCTGCTGCTCAGGACGGGAGTGGCATGTTCAATGAGACAATGGTCTAACAGTTTCAGCATTGCATGTGCCCATGTACAACGCCTTAGATATTCCTTCAGATCGGTCCACACCTGCAGTGGTAAGAAGGAGAGGTGTTGTTTACCAATCGAATTTGGCCACGACCTGAACCCCCCCTTCCCCTTCCCCCAGTTCTCTCTGGACCTGAACGGCCCCGAGGGCACCCTGACGCTCCGTGCACGGGGGGCCGACCCCCTGGGTGACGCGGTGGGTTGTGTGTTCAATGTGGACTCCCTCCTGGACGGTCGCTGGCATAAGCTTGCCCTCAGCGTCGCGCAGGAGGCAGTCTCTCTGCACGTGGACTGCAACTCTATTGAGACCAAGTACCTGGAGCCCCGTGGAGAGCTACCCACCAAAGGACATACCCTGCTGGGCATCCGAACAGTCGATGCTGCCCCTGTGGAGGTATGGACCAGAGGACTAGTCTGGGGGGGGAAAACCTGTTTTTGTTTTATTAAAGAACACCATCTTCTAATTCATGCTGATAAACCTGATATCTCTGTGCTACCCATATCTATTTAGCTGGCAGGTAGAACATGACCAGCTAGTGGGTCTAACTGTCTAATATATAGCCAACATTTATGGCAGAGAATTCTGATTAAAGTTCAGTTCTTCAAAGTAAAGAACGTATTCATTTTAGTAGTTTAGTTATTGAGAGTAAAGAACGTATTCATTTTAGTAGTTTAGTTCTTGAGAGTAAAGAACGTATTCATTTTAGTAGTTTAGTTCTTCAAAGTAAAGAACGTATTCATTTTAGTAGTTCAGTTCTTCAGAGTAAAGAAGGCATACTTTCAAGTAGAACTATCAGTCAGCAGTAAAGCTACCTTCTAACTCTGGTATTTCTAACAGTCTATGCCAAATATAGTTTAATAATAAGACAATGGCCCAAACTAGATATGACCTTGTTGTTTTTTGATCAAGACGAGGCCAATATGGTCTCACCACTATCCCACAGAGGGGATGCCATGGAATTTGTCTGTGATGGCTGGGTCTGTAGTACTAGAGATGTATAGGGGCGAACTTGGTCTCTAAAAATATTATTCTCTTCTCTTCTCTGTCCGTATGTCAGATGGACATCCAGCAGTTGATGGTGTATTGTGATGCCTCCCTGGCTTTTCAGGAGGCCTGCTGTGACATCCCTGGAGCTCGGGTGAGAACACAAACCATCCCACAATGCCTACACATTTATCAGAAAAAGCTCCAACAACCATCACACAACACTGCCCGCAACATCGTACAATTCTCACGCAACCATCACACAACGCGTCCATTTCACAATGCTCCCAAAATCATCCCACAGCCATCATAAAAAGGAGAACAATTACACAATGCTCCAACAACGATCATACAACACTTCCACGACAATCAGTCAACACTCCCACAACCATCACACAACGCACCCAAACCCTTAATCTCTCAATCAACTCAACATCAAGCGTAGCTCTGCAGTATGGTTTTCAACATGCTGAATATGGAGACCTGCTGCCTTTGAAAATATTTGTCTCCCGAAAGTGTTCTGACACAGTTAACGTCAGGCGGATTGTGCAGAATAACAAATGCTGAAAGAGAAAAGAGAGAAACAGCGAGACACTGAGGTGCAGATGGAGAGCACTACCATCTCAGGTTATTTTTAACCAGAAGACTTTCCTCCCGAATGTCACTTTTTTGTCTGTGCTGGGCATATGTGGATGTGTTACCTCAAACTAGTTTTAGATTGTTTGTGTATATAGGCTGTATGTAGGCCAATTTGTTTTTGTTTGTGTATGTGTGTGTGTGTGTGTGTGTAGGCTTTATGTAGTCCTATTTGTTTTGTTTGTGTATGTAGGCTGTAAGTAGCCCCTATTTGTTTTGTTTCTTCGTTTATGTAGGCTGTATGTAGGCATATTTGTTTTTTGTTTGTTTGTGTATATAGGTTGTATGTAGGCCCTATTTGTTTTGGTTTGTTTGTATATTTTGGCTGTATTTAGTCATATTTGTTTTTGTTTGAGGATGTGTGTTTAGGCTGTAAGTAGGTCTATTTGCTTTTGTTTGTTTGTGTTTGTGGGTGTAGGCTGTAGGTAGTCCTATTTGTTTTTGTTTGTTTGTGTTTGTGTGTGTAGGCTGTAGGTAGTCTTATTTGTTTTTGTTTGTGAATGTGTGTGTATGCTGTAAGTAGGTCTTTTTCTGAATGACAATCAGAGGGGAGAAGTCCTATAGAATGTTGATGGAAGTACAGAGTTCCAGACTAGACTTTCGGAACCCAGGGGAATTATTGATGAAGTGGTTTAAGCAGACAGAGAGGAGACAGACCACCCTCCCTCCTCTCTTCCGCTCTGGGCTGTCTGCTGCAGGGCTTCCCGCAAGCAGCATTTAAAAATGAACCAGAGCTGTGGCACAACCACACACGCACACACACACACACACACTAATTCCTCCCTCCCTCTATCCACACACACACACACACATTAACCCCCTCTTCCCCTCTTTCCACACACAACACACACAAACACATACCTGGAAATTAGACACTGGCTAACGTTTTCTAATATTTTCCTCAAACACAAACATAAAGATGGGGAATGTGAAACAAAGATGAGGTGGATAACACCTCTACAGCTAGAATGACTCTTTTTTATTTCAGCTGTGTTACCATGTAGACCACTCAGAATATCAAGGTGATGTTGGATTGCTTTGTCTTTGCTTTTGTTCAGGGAGTTCACGAATCGCAATACACATTTCCTGATGTTTGCTGTCTTAAGGCTAACTTGTCACATTTTACCCATTCATCTTTCTGTCTTAGTGCCCCTCTGATGCCCCCAAGAGTCGCCGTGCTGCGGAGAACGACCTGGAGCATAATGTCCTTGCCTTTAACCAGGTAACACACATGCATATAGTACACACACTTATTCCTACACTACTCTGCAGTGTACGCGCATGAACCGGTCAACCAATCAACTCCAAATATCGACTCACACTTATGCAATTAATATAAGGGAGCGGCTTATCGCTAATTGGGTTCAAAGTTAAACAATCATTTCTTTTTTTTTTTCTTTTTTGCATTGACCGTCATTTTTCTAGCGATTAAAGGAGTACACGTATATCATGGCTCCCCTTAATTTCTCAATTTAATCGGCCTTACGGTTTAGGAGTTGTGAACGTGATGGTCTTGAGGCAAATTAGTTTTTCATGACTAGAGGGACCAGCACACATATTTTCTGGGCCGTACATCAAACAACAGCCATTAACAATAACACGTTTATTTTAGCACCAGCTTAGCACCAATTAGTACCAATCCTTCAGGACAAATTACAATTGGCCAATAGTTGTGGGCCTGCCAAATTAACAATATATTGCCATATCCTTTTTTTTTTACTAGGGCCTTTGGACAAGGACAGCCAGTAGTTGTCAGGCCAGGATATCCTGATTTGTGGTCCAAGGGCTCATGTTCTCCTAAAATCCAACAGGACAACAGACAAATTACAGGGAGCACACCTAAACTCTAACAGGACAACAGACAAATTACAGGGAGCACACCTAAACTCTAACAGGACAACAGACAAATTACAGGGAGCACACCTAAACTCTAACAGGATACCAAATGAATTATACCAGACACAACAGGCTGACTCTAGGTTATTACAGCTTTGATACTGTGAACTGAGATGTGAGATCAAGGGGCACATTGACAAGATACCCCCACTGGACCACCCTTAACCGTAAGACCTAAAGACCGGCTCGGCATCTCTCACATGGCATTTAAACCAACAAATATGCAAATAACACATGAACTTATCTAACATAAATCTAAGACCACGGGCTGAGCCCCACCTGGTTTGTCTCAAAAGATCCAATATCTCTCCCCCCCCCCCCAAGCTAATCATCCATCCTCCCCTGTTAATCACTGAACCAGTCTGCCAAATTGTATCTGTTCTTCTCCACCACTTCTGAGAAAAATTATTTTCAAGCGTTCCAGCAGCTAGATTTCCAGACAGATAATGCTCTTTCATTATATTGTGATGCCCTCTTCACCCCCTCACATTTCATGATTTATATTAATGCAATGTATTTCCAATTATCCATTCATTAGTCCTGCTGTTTGTCTTCAGGCAAGCTGTTGTTAACTCAAGGCTCTGGCAGACTACAGACAGGAGTAATCAATCCCAGAGAACACTGTTGCCAAGTCAGACAGAATAGCAGGAGCAAAGATGTATGTGTGTGTGTGTGTGTGTGTGTGTGTGTGTATGTATGTGTGTGTGTGTGTGTGTGTGTGTGTGCACGTCATGCGTCTGTGTGACCATGCTTACTGTACTTGGTATGTGTGTGCAAGTCTTTTCAGTTGAGGTGGGACACTGACTCTTACGCCAGGTCCAGGTGGGTCCCGCAGAGTCAGAACTGTCCAATGGGATAACGGCTTACAAGAATATCCATATATGAACAGGATATTACATTTCCTATGTGAACTATATTGTTATGGTTACCATGACACTGTCAGTGGTTACGTTTAACCCGACACTTCCTGCCTTCTCCACTTTGACACCAGATGTCTTACATGCCACGACTGCAACTTACTTTGCACAAGCAAGCATGTGCACGCGCCCACGTACATGTATGCACACACACACCCACACACACCCACACACACACAAACACACTCCTACAAATACACGTGACGGCATTCCTGGTGTGTCAGAGTGGTGTAATTCATCTGGAATTTTTGAAAGCAGAAGAAAGGCTCTGGAACATCTGCACTGCATACAAACGTTGTTCATGACCTTATCATCTACTGTCTAGGTTTCCTTCTGGCTTTAGTGTGTGTTTTTGCATGTGTCCACGTCTGTGTGTGTTCCTGTATCTGTGTGAGTGTCTGTCTGTCTCTGTCTGTGTCTCTCTGTGTCTGTCTGTCTCTGTGTCTGTCTGTCTCTGTCTGTCTCTGTCTGTGTTTGTCTGTCTCTGTCTGTGTCTGTCTTTCTCTGTCTGTCTGTGTCTGTCTGTCTCTGTCTGTCTCTGTCTGTGTCTGTCTGCCTCTGTGTGTCTGTCTGTCTCTGTGACTGTCTGTCTCTGTCGGTGTCTGTCTGTTTGTCTGTGTGTCTGTCTGTCTCTGTGTCTGTCTGTCTCTGTCTGTCTCTGTCTTTCTCAGTCTGTCTCAGTCTCAGTCTGTGTCTGTGTTTCCTTCTCACTCTGTAGTTCGTCCCTTAAGACATGAAAATGTCAGTCTCACTCTGGCCTTCTCTTTCTGTTCTATCAATCTTTTCCTCTTGTCCAACCTTTCAGAAAGGTCAACCCAGACCCCCCAAAAATCCTCTGGCTTTTGTCTGGACATGATTTTTCAGGTTTTGAGTCCTTGACCACAATATCTTTCCCCACCCCCTTTTAAACTTTCTCTCCCAATCTGCTACACTTTTCTTTATGATTGTTTTTGACTCACACTTCTATGGCAGATCAAAATGTTTCTCCTCAGCCTTACTTTTGATACGCTCTGCAGTCTGCAGCAGCTGGGTCTGCAGGGATCATGGCAACAGCGAACAGGAAGCAACTGGCTTCGATGGCGACTGTTGCTAGCTAGCTTTTCTGACAGCTATTTAGCTCTCTGTACGCTGTACTACTGAGCAGTGTCCCTTTCATGTTGTGTGAATTAGATATTACTGGCAATTCATGAATGCTCCACACCACTGGATTACGTCACTGAAAGGTCCATGGTAAACCTCTCCCACCTCTATGAATCTAGGCTATACAAATGCTCACGCTGTCAGTAATTTAGAAAACTTTAATCTGCATAAAAGGAATCCTTATAATCCTTACCAAAAGTTTTACAGCACTATTAATACAATTCTAAGTAAAAAAAAATAAAAGAAATAAAAGAAATCACACACAAGCACAATGGCGTTTCATTAATAGATATGCACAGTGTCACAATGACTCCATAAATAAACCCATTTTTCTCATGGTTGCTGGTAATAAATCCTGCTGCTGTGATTGTACGTGTTGCGACTGTTGACACAAATGTAGGGGGGTGACAGGGTAGGCGCACGGACAACAGAGGACTTTTAAATAAGAAATTCTAAAGAACAGAAAGATTCACAAACTAACATAAAACCAAAACAGGATACAAACAACCACCAGCAATAACGACAATAACAACAAACAGGTGTCCATGGCCGAAGTAGAACATGACAGCTGGGACTTTGTAGCGGATACAGGAGTTTATCATTGACTGATTTCATTTTAAGCTCTTTGTGGGTCTGTATAATCATCATACTGTATGTATTTCTAATTTGGTCATATGTTTGGCAGGAAATCTGGAAGTGCAGCTCCGTTTCCACTTCATTTTGTGGACAGTGAGCACATGCCCATGGCCTCTCAAAGGCAATGCTTCTTTTTACTCCCTCTCCCCTCTCTACTTCCTTCTCTCCCCTTCTTTCTGTCTGTCCTTCTCCCTCTATTTATCTGCCTTTCTTCCCCCTGCCTCCATCTCCTCCTGCCTCAGGGTGTTCTAAAGATATGTTTCCTTATCTCTCTCCTTTATGCTCCTCTCTCTTTTGTTCCTTTGTTTCTTTAAAATGCGTTCTGGGTGAGAACATCTGGCTAATGACCGGTACATTTAAATATCTTTCTTCATCCACTTTCTATTGTTCTGCTGATGCAATGATATGTAATGATAGCGGCTAGCTTCATTGGTGTACATGTACATCCAATGTATGCCATAGAAATCTGTTTGGCTCCCGGCATCTTAAGTGTAATACATCATTAACGTTTGGAATTTAAAAAGGTGGCCTATGAAAAGCTGAAGAGAAGAAACCTTTTTTGTAGGTCTTGTTTCCATTCTGTTTGTTTGGTCCAACCATGCTGTAACTGTGTTGTTTCTTAGTCATTAAAGGGCCACAGTATTTTATTGATGTCTCCTCTCTCTCTCTCTCTCTCTCTCTCTCTCTCTCCCTACTCCGACTTTACCTCTCTCTCACTCTTTATTCATCTTTCTTCCTTCCCTTCTCTCTCTCCCTCTCTCCTTAGGAGACCATTGAATCCCAGGGTCTGGCGGAGAAGGTACGTCTCGAACTTTCATTTACACACTCACCTGATCCGTTATCAAATGTGCTTTTCTCGTCTGTCATTTGGAATCCAAGCCTTATGCTGGCAGCATGAGCCAATCAGAGCGCAGAAACTGTTCAATTAAATACATTCTAGTTCATACCAGGGACTGGTGACCCAAATGCCAGGCCAGTTAAACACACACGGCTTTGCTGATGGCGGAGTGATTTACACCTCATTCATTATACGGCCCAGCTCTCTGGGACTTGCTATGGTATACAGTCGCCTTTTCATTTTGCCATTCTTCAACAATAGCAGAATTCACAAATAGCGTCCAAAACTCCAGGCACTTTATCACTGCATTCCTGGGTGTGCTTCCTAATGACTGTCCCACGGCTCAGTCCATTTAGGCCAGTACCTGTGCTGAACAACGTCACCCACCCCTGGAGAGGATCACACAGCGCCACTGGATAGAAACACACAGAATAATCTCTCTCTTCCAACAGATTCACGTCTATAATCCTGTATAGGTAGTATTGTGTGTGTGTGTGTGTGTGGTTGTGCGTGTGGGTGTGCATGTTTGTTTGTGTGTGTGTGAGTGTGTGCATTTCCAATGATGTCAAAGCATTGGAAATACTTATTATTTTGGTGTAAGGTCCAGAATGTTGATTTGTCTACATGGTGCTTATAAAATGTTGACTTGGCCACACCAAAGTCTTCCTGAAAATTATAGGCTACATAAGTAAATGTAGCACTGGGAAAAAGAGAATGGAGGAAGAAGGAAACAGAGAGCTGGGGGGGGGGGGCCTTGGGGGGTAGGAGACAGTGAGTCGGCTGTAAGCATGTGGGTGCCAACCATTGATGGGACCAGCTGTAACATATTGCTCTTAGCTCACTACTTTGTTTCCTTTCGTCACGTAACACAGTGTATTTTGCTGGTGTGTGAAATGGTGTGTCGCGGCGTGCAGTGTGTGCCACGTTGTGTGTGAGCACATGGCTTGTGGTGAATAGACATATTTCCTGCCACACTGAGCACCCAGGGTGTGTGTGGGGGGGGGGGGGGCTTTTGTGTGCGTGCGCGCGCGCACGTGTGTGTCTTCTTACGAGGAGTTACAGCTGCCGTATACTCTTGAGTGCTGTAGGGACTTTACTATATCAATCGATCTTTCCCTGGAGGGACGTGTGTGTTTATGGTGTGCGTGTTTGCGCGCGCGCGCTTCCATGCCTGCGTCCCTATGTATAGCTTCTAACTGCACGTGAGCGGGTGTGTGTGAAATGTTGGAGACCCCGTTAACTAACCCGTTTTATGTAGATCTTTTAGCTGGTGTAACAGCAACACACTCTGGACACTAGAGAAACTACACTCCAGTGGTCACACTGGGGCAGAGGTCTGACCACTTGGTCACTGTTCCAAAACGGGCAGGCTGTGGTCTGCTAGGAACACACACTCCATAACCGCTGCTCTGACTCGTCCATATGGACTACAGTGGTCTAGATACGATTCGTCCTACACACTCCATTCTTATTCGTTCACATGGAATGATGTCTTCTAGATTCAATTCTTCGTATGCACTGATTCACTCATATGACCACTGTCTTCCAGATTAACCCCATCCTATACACTCTGCTCTGATTCGTTCATATATACTGTTTTCTAGGTTAAATTGTTCCGGTACACTGTTTTGATTTGTTCATAGACTGTCAGATTAGATTCCATTAACCAAATAACTTGGTATAATCAGCAATTCCACTTCCAATGAAGGACCCATGTGTTTTGAATTTGCCCTGTAGTACTAGCATATTCTTCCATGCTATTATAAGCAACTTAGTCTAAAGAGACAACCTGACTCAGATGTTTTTTTTTTTTTTAAGTCGCTTGGCTTTATTGACAGTACAGTAAAAAAAAAAACAATGTGGGCTCTATTAGTGGAGAAATTCTCATCTATTTAAGGAGCTGGCTTTGATCTTTGTGCTTACATGCTTTTGAGGATATCTCATCTCCCCATGAACTAATGGGATGTTCACTTTCTCTTCTCTCATCCCATACTGTCTTTCCCCTCTCCCTTTCTCTAATCCTGCTTCTCTTTCTACTTTTTCCATCCTTCTCTTAAAACCCCCCCCCCCAAACCATCTCAATAGTGTGCTGGATGTATTCTTCTCAACGACGACCTAAACGTATGTACTGGGTGGATGAAAGGAACCAATCATTTTCCACTACTAATCCACGAGCCAAAGCTTGGAGACAGTACATACACTATCGCACGATACCACAGCCCCTTTCAGACCTGTCACTCACATGAACAATAATACGCAATGAAAAGGCAGCATGTCCTGAAGAAACAAAAACAAGGGATTTGAAGTAAATGAACAGACTGCCTGTGGAGTTAAACTTTTGTTGGATAATAAGTAAGCAACGCTGTTCAGGTATAAAGATACAGACATTTGAAAGTGCCATGATAGTCCCCTCCAGCTCCGAATGAGAAGATGGAAACAGGAGACACTCCCCGGGCAAAGCACTACTCTTCTAGTTGCATGTCTTCTTCAGCTACATCCGTACACTTTAGTTAAATCCTCCGAGTGCTGTTGTCATGGCACCCTACTCTATCTCTGATGATGTCAGTGTGAGAGGAATGTCAGGAGTGTCTTTGACTGTTTGTGTTTGTTTCAGCTGGCGTCTGTTAGACACCCTGGACAGCCCAGAATGAAGGGAGAGAAGGGAGAACCGGTGAGAAAAAGGAATCCAAACACACACACTGAGGTTACAGACAGAATAACACGTGCGCACACGCATTCGGTGCAAATACACACAAAGCAGTGGTGAGGATGTGGCCGTAGGAGTGGCTAATGATGGTGGAATGTGTGAAATCCTCCCCTGTGTTGTCCAGACATGCTGAAACAGACAAACAAACATGAACACAAACACACACACACAAACCCAAGCACTTGCGTACACATTCACACACACACATAAACATTTGCTCACAGATCAAACCACCCCCCATGTTCAGACCGACATTAGACATGCATAAACTGAATCGTATCTGTATCATCAACACGGAACATTTTCCAATTTAAATCAGTGTCGGCCTCATTAGTCAAATTCTAATCCTTTTTGCATCACTTTCCAAATATAATTTTTTATCTGCATTGATTTACTGCCATACATACTGAGTTGTCTCTCTCTGCCTCCCTGTCTTTCTATCTCTCTCTCTATTTCTCTCTCTCCTTGTCTCTCTCTTTCTGCCTGTCTCTCTGTCCTAGGGTTCTGACTGCAGTGGATCTGGTTCCGGTCCAGTAAGTGACATCTGTATATCAGACCTCATTTGTCATTCCATTACAGCTTTTACCACGTCAGCAACATGTGGGCCCACCAACCAACAGCTATGTGTATTTCTCTTAGCTCTGTAGCAGCTATGTGTATTTCCCTTAGCGCTGTAGCAGCTATGTGTATTTCCCTTAGCACTGTAGCAGCAATGTGTATTTCCCTTAGCTCTGTAGAAGCTATGTGTATTTCCCTTAGCTCTGTAGCAGCTATGTGTATTTCCATTAGCGTTGTAGAAGCTATAAGTATTTCCATTAGCGCTGTAGAAGCTATGTATGTTTCCCTTACCGTTGTAGCAGCTATATGCATTTCCCTTAGCGCTGTAGTTGCTATATGTATTTCCCTTAGCGCTATAGTAGCTATGTGTATTTCCCTTAGCATTATAGTAGCAATATGTATTTCCCTTAGTGCTGTAGTAAATATATGTATTTCCCTTAGCGCTGTAGTAGCTATATGTATTTCTCTTAGTGCTGTGGCAGCTATGTGTATTTCCCTTAGCTCTGTAGCAGCTATGTGTATTTCCCTTAGCTCTGTAGCAGCTATGTGTATTTCCCTTAGCTCTGTAGCAGCTATGTGTATTTCCCTTAGCTCTGTAGCAGCTATTTGTATTTCCTACAGCACTAAAACACATCCGGAGCCTCATTAATCACCACATTAACTAATTGGCCTGTGGACTTGAACTTGGGTCACCTCTCCCCATTCGGAACTGAGAGATCACTTTAACGGAGTAACAAAACGAAAAGATACAGTTAAAAAGTTCTGTTTGCTTTTGTTTGTGTGTGTATACATTATGTCCTGATATCTCCCTGTTTCTCAGTGCAAAGAGGGACGGATGGGCCAGAAAGGGGAGAAAGGCGAGTCAGTGAGTATCTGTCACTGAAGGCTGGGTATTTTGTAAAACTGCTGATGTAAAAAGGGCTTTATTAATACATTTAAATGATTGATTGATTGAAGGTCCTAAGTGGAGGACCCTGGGTCCCAGACTGGGTACAAGCAGCCCATATTAGTTTTCATAAAAAAACAAATATTCATTTTGTTTCGATTTTTGTGTGTGTAGATGAGAGGGCCACAGGTTTGAACCAATGGGTGTGTGTGTGTGATGACTGGGTAATTTACCATGCTCCACTGCCCCGGCAGACAAGAAGTGATGTCTCAATAGCACTGCTGCTCATTCTGTCAGGTCTCATTCTGGTACTCCTTCTCACTCAATCTCTCCACAGGTGCTGCCCGCTAACTGGGGAGAAGCTGTCGGGCACAAAGTATGTCTGGTTAACAGCTGTCTGCCACTCCTGTCTGTCCTGTTAACTGTCTGTCTGTCCTATCTGTCTGTCTGTCCACCAGCCTGGAATTCTACTTGTGTTTCTGTTTGTTTGCTCTGCTGTCTGTCTATGTACAGTGGATATAAAAAGTCTACACACCCCTGACATGATTTATCTTTGTCCCATTCTTTTACATCACAAAAACCTGGCATTTTAACAGGGGCGTGTAGACCTTTTACATCCACTGTACATTGCAGATTTGAGAGGAAGCGTGTGAAGTTCTTGGTGTCTGAGGATTGTTATTCCCTTCTCGCTCTATCAGGGGGAAAAGGGACAGAAAGGTGATGTTGGTCCCCAGGGATTATCTGGAAACCCAGGGAAGGATGTGAGTTGCTTCCCATCATCATCATCATCACTGTCAGTGTTTGTGAAATGGGGTCAAAAATCATTCAAATCCGTACCTCCCATGTCTTTTTGTTTCTGTAAACAACACATACTAGAATAAAAACAGCAGGTGTCTAGAAGAGGCAAGATCAGATGCTCATGCTCTTATGCTTGTACACAATCACACACACACACACACACACACACACACATGCGCGCGTGAGCGCGCGCGCGCACACACACATACGCACTACCACTTCTATACACTCCCACCTAACTCCTCTCAGGCTAACAGTGGGCGTTTAGTAGAATTATACAGAATTACTCTTTAAGCCTGGACCTGTACTTGTATGTGTCAGTTCTGCTCCGCTCTTTCTGGGTGCAACATTAAGTCGGCATAATGCCTGCTAGATTAAACTGGAGCAACAAAGCCAGCAGAATCAATGCTGCCTCATTAACTGTGTTCCTCTCAGACGGCCTGACTGATTCAAGCTGACTGAAACCCTTTAATCGCACCCTTTCAGCCTTACAGCCATGCCGCATGTTCATAGGAAGGTTTAGATCGTGGCGACTAAGCAGAATTTCTGCGTGTTCATGTGCATTTCTGTGCGTGCATGTGTTTTGTAAAAGCACTTTGTCACAACTGCTGATGTAAAAAGGGCTTTTTAAATGAATGTAATTGATTCATGTGTGTTTCTATACTGTGTGGGTGTATGTGAGTGTGTGTGTGTGTGTGTGTGTGTGTACACATTATTTGCTTCCTCAGGTCTAGATGATTCTTGCCTTTCAGTGTGAGATAAGTGATAGATCTGTAGCCATATTGAAGAAGAAGAGGCAAACTTTCCTCTAACAGTTGGGATAAAAGTTGGACATAAATCTCTGGAAACATTCACAGTTCCACTACAAAAGAAATGAATGGCCTACTTGCTTCTGGTATAGTCCCACGCTGATGACATCACAACGTTCTGTGTGTCTGTGTTAATGTAAATGTCGGTGCTGTGTGTATCTACAGGGGCGCGCTGGATCCATCTGTGTGGTCGGCCCCAAGGGACAGAAGGTGAGAAAACCTGCAACGATATGTATTTCTAGAATACACCGCAACATAAAGCGTCATCGAACGAATTCAAACTGTGTCATGTCTGTCGGTTTGACTGACGCCCTCGTGTCCAAAGGGTACCTCTGGAGTGGTCGGCCCAGAGGGGCTTGCAGGGGAACCGGGAAAGCCCGGACTCCCAGGATTGCCGGGAATTGGTAAACCAGGTTTCCCAGTGAGTATCGTCTGCTGTTATGTGAACCCTCCAGATGCTTCCCTCAACAGACCAGCCCTGGCTGGGTTTGGCAAACAAAGAGAGGCTTAACATGGATACAGCTTTTGTCACCCTTGGCTGGGTCCAAAAAGCATTTTACATGAAATGTGTGTGTCTGTTGTTGTATGGCTCTGGTAGACATAGAACATTAGGGACAGATATAGAAGGCAATATTTGCTGAGTATATTTATGAAAAGATGCGTTATCTTTTATTCCTAGGGTGCCCCTGGAATGCCTGGTATGAAGGGAGATAAGGTGAGTTTATCTAATGTGGACTTCGCTTGATACAGTTAACTCTGTTGTCGAAGTTTGAAGGTCGACTTACTTGCGGTCCAGCAGAAAAGTTATTTTGGAAAAGGGTCCTTGAAATAAATCCCTTATACTCTTATATAACTCTTATATAAAAGTCCCTGCGCAGAAATAGTCACCAACCAATCGCTGTCTCTAAGATTTCCTCCAAAGGCTAAGCGCCATGTATGTATCCTGACACCTCTACTATGTGTTCTTCAGAAGAGTCCCTGATCCACACCTTTGCCCATTGCCCCAACCTGTGCAGCAAACTGCCAGAGACCATCAACTGAGAAAGCGTTAGATATGTTCTGAGTGTGTCTTGTCTTTTTATCTACATTTATTTCTTTATTATGTCTACATCTGCAATTGTTTATTTATTTAGTCGCTTTCAAGAAAACATTTGAAACAAAGGGAGACACGGTAAAAAAAAAAATACCACAGGGATTCATTTAAATCCAATTAAACACTGCTTTGAAGGTTTTAAGCAATGAACTATGCCAGCTGTGTCGTTTGATAAGAAAACATCGAAAAACAAAACACATGAACATTCCTGGAGTGTCACAACGGTTGTTATGTTCATTGTGTCCCGTTCCTCTTTTATGTCCCAGGGGGGGTTAGGAACACCAGGGAAAGATGGGGAGCCTGGAGATCCTGTGAGTACTGTTTCGTATGGTAGCCAGTGTGTGTTTTGTCATGTCATGCTCCGCTATTGTGTCACTTTGTGGTTTCACAGGGTCCTAGGGGTCCCATTGGCGGCAAAGGAGATAAGGTGAGTTGACGACCACTGCCCTGACCTGCCTGTCGGGGGATCTTATACAGTGTTCTGCCTGAGGGGGGAATGAGGTGTGTCAACGCTGTGTGTCTGCTCGTCCCTCTCCTCAGGGTGACCCATGTGAGGTGTGTCCTGTCTCATCTGGAGAGCTTGCCAACTTGGTGGGCATCCAGGGAAAGCAGGGGCCCAAAGGAGAGGCCGGCATCCCTGGGATAGGAGAACACGGCCTCCCAGTGAGATATACACTGCCCTTACGTCTTTACCTTTAAATGTCCATGCTGTGAGATGCGGTCAAATTGGTGAAATCTCTTCACGTTTGCAAAATGCCTAGCTTTAGCCAGCAGGGAATGACATTTTGTATGAGGAAATAAAGCTCGTACAACCAGAAATGTTTAGTCTCTCATCTCTTCTTTTCTCCTCCGTCCCTCCCTCTGCTCTCCACTTCGGTTCTCATCTCCCTTCATTTCCTCCCCTCTCCTCTTTCCTCCCCATCTCCTCTCTTGTTTTGTATCCATCAGGGTCTTCGAGGAGCAGATGGGAAGGCGGGGGAAAAGGTACAGAATTCCACCTGTTAATTTATGTCTCATGATTTATTCATTTGCTTTGGGATTGGGATGCATACACTAAACATTTATATATTTATATACACCATCATACCAACACACTCAACTATAAATATGTATAGTGCAGGAAAACACACAAACAAACTATTTTCCCGTGTTCTATATCGTACACACAACCTAACCTCTAACCCTTTAATAGCCTTTTTCCTGGTGGGGACCCACTACAAAACATTCCGGGGACCAATTTATCTGATTGTCCAGTCATTGAGAGGTCCCGATGTGTATTGTTATACCTGGATCCCAAGCACATAAACACACACTCAATCGAAGACTGACACAGAGAGATTAACCAGTCTAGTTGCGCCTGGAACCACATACATTTATGTTATAGCAGAGTGCGTAGTGCTCGGTCAGGGATGTGTTGTGACCTGCATCTCCTCTTTGGTCACCTAACTGTTTGGTTTGGGACAATGCATTAGACACCACATGCCTATCAGTGGCTGTTGTTACTGACCTGTCTCCCTAATGTGTGTCTGTGTGCTAGGGAGAGGCAGGGTCGGATGGGATCAAAGGTGAAAAGGGGGATTCATGCACTGTGTGCCCCACCCTGGGTGAAATACCTGTTACCGTGGAGCAAGCCCTGAAACTGAGGGCTGAGAAAGGAGAACCTGGACAGAATGGAGATAAGGTCAGTGTTTTTTTTTTTTTGTGAACGTTTCTGTTTGTGCTCATTGTGTGTCGTTCCATTTCCTGTATCTAACCCGGAAGTGATGTGATGTGTCTGATGTTGTTCAGGGGGAGCCTGGGGTCAGTGGTCTGGCAGGGCCAAGAGGGGAGAAGGTAAGTCAAATAGGAAACTCAATGTTAGAGGTAACGAAGGACAAAACATACTTTCATACAGGATGCAAAAGACAAAACATGTTAATGGATCCATGAAACTTATTATATTTGACCCTTTGAACAGGATTTTGTTTTAGTGTCCAAAAAGTTTTTTTTATCATAGTACCACTCTATTGATACTAGTTTTGCTTGTTTCCAGGGAACTCCTGGTGGCAAAGGAGCTGACGGTAAAACGGTAAGTGGAGGTCTTTCCTTGGGATTTCTTTAGGGATTTCTCTTTTGTAACATACTTGTTTCCAACGTACTTTGTCCACAGTCACCTGTTTTGACTGAAGACTTTCCCCAGACCCATTTAAGTCTGTGATGGAAATGTATAATGTCCTTTGGTATAATGTCTTTCATGTAAGCTTTTGTTAGTATACTGTATTTTGTCGCGGGGCTAAGTTCGACATCTACTGCTGTAGTATACTGGCAAGAGGGTAATTTTCATATCGCCAGCTCTGCTGTCAAAAACAAGTTTAACTTCAGAACATTGCCGAAGGCTTTGTTCTGATTTCAAATAGATTTGGGTGCGTGAATTAGATCTCATCAGCCAAAATTATTGAGATTACTAATAATAATACTTTCCACATAAAAATAGCTATAGGGCTCTAGGTACTGTGTGCCGTTCTATAACAGTAGCATTTCTTTAATATTTTGAAGCAATGGGTCCAATTTGTCCTAAAAGAAAATAATCAAAACTGGTAAAGTTAGTTCTTAATTTTAAGGTTATGTTCAGGTAAATAAAGCAATACTGTATCTGATCACTATTTTTAAGACAATTTCTTGAAAAGGAAGGGATATTTAATAAATGTTTATGATTACAAATCTGACACTTTTGTATTTAATGCAAAGATCATATCTAGTCATATTAGATATATTTTAGTTGAACGCAGTTGGTAATAGACATAACCCATCAAGTAAAGTGTAACATTTATTTTCAGTCGACTATATGAACTCTTAAATAATTTAAAATGTATTTCATAATAAGGGTATCATCTGAGAAAGCCTTTTCAATATGTATGTTGGAAAAGGTCTTCCGTGGGGTTAACATGTCTAATACTGAGATGGTCCTGTGTCTATAAAATATTTTCAAAACCCAGTACAAACTGTATGTGTTAAATTTGGTACCTCTATTGCAGAAGTTGGAGTCCATAAACAGGTCTCCTCCAGCCACATCGTCCAAACAGTGGACTTCCTGAATTCTATGGCTATGCTTTCTACAGTCTAATGTCCGTTGTACAATATCGTGCATTTTGGCTGCAGCTAGTGCTTTTTGACAGTTTTTCTAGCTTTATCTAGTGCATTTTTCTGTATCTCTTACATTTGCAAGGTGATTTCTTGACCTTTTAGAACCACTCGGCAAAGAAAGTTTGAAACTGTTCACTGTTTTCTTTTTAAATTAAGTATTGCTGTATGAGAAGATGCAGAAGATATTACAGTTGGTGGTTGTAAGGCATTTTGGAGACAAAGTGAGCGAATGCACTATGTATGTACTGTATCGGTTTAGGGCAAAGCTGGACCCAGGGGACTTAGTGGAAAAGATGGACAGAAGGGGATAAAGGTGAGAGGATGAAGCTACCAGGCATCTAATATTGTATTATATATATAGTTATGATGTCTAACGCTGTTGTGAAATAATATTTGTTATGTTATAATGCTACATTCTTGTGTAACTTGTGTTCTTAATGTGTAAGGGTTGCTATGTTATGATGTCTTTTTATGTGATGATGTCTTAGGTTGTTATGTTATAATATGGTGATTATGTTATACGTTGTTAGATTGTTATGTTATATTTTAGGTCATTATGTTATAACATGTTAGGCTGTTATTTTGTGTTATATTTTAGGTTTGTTATAAGGTGTTAGGCTGTTAAGTTAACTCGTGATTATTTCTGTCAGGGCGATCCAGGAATTCCTGGTTTAGGATATCCAGGCCCTAAGGGAGAGAAGGTAACATTTGTATTTTTGGGTGTGTCTGTGTGTGTCTCTCTGTGTGACCTAGTATCTGTGTGTGTTTTGCCACCTGTCCTAACACTGTCCATGTACTCTGTATCACAGGGTGCGTCGTGTGATGTATGCCAGCCTTCTGAGGTGGGTAGTGGGACATCCTTTGTCAAGGTGCCAGCAGGTATACCAGGTGAACCTGGCCCTCCGGGTCCCCCCGGGCCTCCAGGAGAGGGAGTTGATGGCAAGCGGGTAAGCTCACTCTACCTGAAGAATGTTTAGCTTTTCAAATTATTAGTCAATCATAGTTTGTCTGATGGTAGTTTTGGTCAGCTTGATGATGCTTGTATAATTTGACTGAGCCTAATACATTTAACTGTCATTGTTTTGAGGTTATCAGCAAAAATGCCTACATGTAATTTAAAGATCCAAAGACCTGTGCCCTTACTCAAGTCTAAGATCAGTTTAAACTTCCCAAATGTGTATAACTATTAGAGAGAAAAACATAAGACTCTCTGTTTAAAGGTCACTTGATCTAACTCTAATCACGTATCCCAAAGTAAACTATAAATCTCAATTACCTGTATGGATTGGTGCTTACTTGGGTGAAGCAATTACTACATTTCACAGAGATTACGTACTTCTGGCTACACATCTGGCAAGGTTATTTGAGATCCTGGAAGGGGGAACTCCAAATTCAATGACAATGGATGGACAGACCATGCAGCAAAACTCAAATTTGAAAAATAAATGATCATGCTTCCTTCCAAAAAGCATAGCTAGCAACCAAGCTACCAATTCACCCCAAACTGCGTAGTAATACATATTTAATTTAAGCACAGAACTACCACACACATTATTTAGCCAACTAATGCTAGCAAGTAGCTATGCAAAAACATTAGCTAATCTACAAGTCAACACAGTTAGCGCACAAGCACAAATGGAACACTGCAATATTACATTAATCATGTCTGCTTCTCAAAAGAACACACTTCTCATTTATATTAAATTAAGGCATTGCGATCAAGCTGGCTTATAATGTTGACTTATAGACTGTCGTAAAAATCCACTCAGCTATCCGTGTGGCAGCAATTGCTTCAAAATGTGCATGCCTTGGATAGCCCAGTGATCTGAACCACTGCCTCCAGCGCATGTGTACTGCTGCAGCAGTGGTTTGACCTGCTGGTCTTTCAGCCAAAACTCTATTTTTCATTACTTTCCTGTGCAATATAGCGTGAAATGCCATTTTAAAGACACGCATGCCGACAAGGATGGTATAAATATATTTTTTCTGTATAAACATTAGCAAAACAAATTTTCTGCAGATCCTATGAAAGTTGGATATCACAGTGATACATATGTAATACTCCCTCCTGGTTGTTTTTTGTCTGCCTGTCTTTCTGTCTGTACAGGGTGTGCCAGGTCTTGACGGTCTGAAAGGAGTGAAGGTATGTTTTTTATTTCTTTATTATTATTTCTAAAAAGTTTCTGAAAGCAGTACAATCTGTGATGGTACAACAAGTAACAGGATATGTGACAAAGCCTCTGGGGAATTCCGTCCAACTTAAATAGACTTTTTGCCAGAAGAGGAATTACATTGACTTATATAATATCCCTTGGGTTCTCAGTACCTTTGTCAACCTAACGTCCAAAGGAAAATCAGTCCGCCTTAAATAAGAGTTTGAATAACCATGGGGATTTATTCTATTTTGAATATAGACTGACGCCCAAGGAGACAATCAGACACCCCCTTAAATAATGTAATATCTCCAGGACTTCAGTCTTCTTTAAAAAGGCAGATGACCCTGCAGACCTGCAGAAAAATCTGATTACATTAGATCAACTCATGTCTCTCAGGTCCTCAGACTAGGCAATGTCATTAGGTAAACCTAGAAATGCCTTGGGTCCATGTGAGAATGAATACACCTTAAATTAACTTCTGGTCCCCTAAAAGATGTTAGTAATATGCACCATTACCTATAAACAATGTCCGACCTCTGAGGAATGAACTATCTGAACCTTCAATTGGAGCCCAGACGGATGTTACCTGAACAAAGACCGACATTTAGAATACAGTGTAGCACTAATAGAAAAGCTTGGTCAATGATTCTGACTGTGCCAAATATTGGACAAGGAATACTTTCCTTTTTAAACTAATGATAATTGTACTTTATGGCCATGTCTTGAATAACTACTGCATTTTACACTGCGATTAATCTAAATTTGCCAAAGAGGCTTTGTTTCAGCCTAGATCACATATAAAACAATCAAATGAATGTTGTCACATCTCATATTTCTGTTGCTAGGGAGAACAGGGGGAGCCGGGAGACCAAGGATTGGCCGGTGCCCCTGGAGTAGCAGGCCTGCCTGGAGAGCCTGGTCGGGATGGACTAGCTGGACTGAAGGGAGAGAAGGTGAAGCAACTAATCCCATAACAGACATGTTTGGAATCCAAAATCACATGCAAGGTCTTAAAGTCTTAGACCGAACGTTCTCTCATTTGCTGTTGTTGTGTCTATCACCAGGGAGACGCATGTGAAAGCTGTGCACCTGTTTCTGGGGGGGAGTTTGGTGTAGGAGGGGCGCAGGGACCCAAGGGAGAGAGGGGTGACCCCGGACCCCCAGGAGAGGGAAAGGCAGGGAAACATGTGAGTCGACCTGTCTTCACTTGCCCCTGATACATCGCTTATTCTTTAGAAATCTGTGTTCTACTTAGATTATCTCTTTGTGTGTTTCTCTCTCAGGGTAGACCGGGGCTTCCCGGTGTCCGGGGCCCTGTTGGACCTAAGGGAAGCCAGGTAGGACGCTACGAAGGTGTGATGAGTGTTTCTAGTTCCAGGAGTTCAGCGGTACCTGACTGTTTGTCTGTTCTGGCCTTTTTAGGGGGAACCAGGAGTTGACGGAGTCGGCATCCGAGGACCTCAGGTAAGAATAGTTTAACTGGGGTTTGGCTGGAATCCATTCTCGATAAACATGCGGACATACATGCGTGCATGCACACACACAGACAAACACACACACACACACACACACACACAGACAAACACACACAGGCACACGAAACACAAAGAATCTGCCGATGTTCTTATGTCGATTAACATTTTTCTCCTTGTCTACATCTCTTCCTCAATCTCTCCATCCCTCACTTGCTCTTTTTGTCTCTCTTAATTTCTCTCTCTTTCAAACTCTTGCTTTTGTCCCTCTTCAATCTCTCTCTCGTTCCTTTCATCAGGGAGAAGAAGGACCTAGGGGCATACCAGGGGTGGTTGTAAGTCTTTTGCTAAAATGAGATTATAAAACAATTTGTACATACTAAATATTCTTGGCTGTAGTATGATCTGGTCTCTGTGTCTCTATAATCTGTGTTTCTCTGGTCTATTTAATTTGGGTCTCTATAATCTCTGTGTTTGTGTTCTCTGTTGGTGGGTTGCTCTATCATGGTTTCAGTTTATATAGGATTAGAGCTAATCTGCATTTTGTAAATCTGCATTCATAATAGATACAGATTTACAATGTGTAGCACCATTAAATGTTATACCTGGACCAGCCAATCTAGGAATGTTGATAGGATGATCATTTTCATCACAGTTAGTGTGCACATGGTTGGAGCAGTAGCATTTCTGGCGTTACAGTTCTTCATTCTTGCCACTAGTGTATTGTCCTCTGGATATTGAGCCCTCCTATAAAATCCAGGTGCACTTTTGGGTGTTGGATTACATTTATTGTACGGACTCTTTGAACACTGGCTACGTTTCTGATGACAGTTGACTTGGAGTCTGAAAAGGTTCCAGTCCAACATTGAAAGCATCCAGTTGTGTAGAACCGAAGTAGTTGCTGTACAGCTGCAGTCCTATCACTGCCATATTCCTATCACTGCCATATTCCTATCACTGCCATATTCCTATCACTGCCATATTCCTATCACTGCCATATTCCTATCACTGCCATATTCCTATCACTGCCATATTCCTATCACTGCCATATTCCTATCACTGCCGTATTCCTGTCGCTGCCATGCTTAATGATTGGTCCAACCTTTTGGTTTAATTGCATAACAGAGTCCTTGGTGAAGCAGTAACTCATCAAAAATTCATCATTATCGTAAAACTCAACAGGGTTTAACCTGTCACTCAATGTTTTTATGAGAAACTGTCATTTTGCTCTCCACACCAAAATTAAAAAATATATATTTATGGAGTTAATATTGGATTTCAATCTAATTTAAATTTGAGAAAACTTTGATACAGTCCAGTTCTAAATGTATCTGTATTGGTGCATATTACTCTTTATGGTCTCCATAGTCTCTGCTTCCCTGTGGTCTACATGGTTTTATATATCTGTGTCTACAGTCGGTATAATCTCTATTCAGTCTATATTGTCTAAATAGTCTCTTTATAGTCAGTCTCTATCTCTCTTTGTTCTTCGTGGTCTCTATTTTCTCTGCTATACTTCATCATTCTCTTCTTCTACAGGGTCCCCCAGGAATACGAGGACTTCCTGGACCTACTGGACCTGCTGGGGACAAGGTACACACCCACACACTCAACCTGCAAACACATGCAACACTAAACACACACACACACACAGTTGTTATTGTAAGTATGAAGTGTTTCCTTATTACAGGGTCCTAAAGGGGAAGAAGGGCCACCAGGACCCCAGGGTCCCATGGGTGTGGGTGTAACAGGACCCCCGGTAAGAGATCTCTGTGTGTTTCTGTCTGTGTCCTGCAACCCTGAACTGACACCTGATTCAATTAGTAAATACAATTATTTGTATAATGGTTGACCCTGTACTATACAGGAATACAGTTTATTTGGCAAATGGAGCCAAACTATCGTCCGTGAGCTATATAATAAAGCAATATAACACATCTAGTGACCAAAAATATGTCTAACAGAAAAATTCAGGTAGGTCCCTCCCGGTATTATCTTCGTGCTTCTGTTTTGTGGATTCAACTCCAGATGCACATTCATTGGATGTTCAAAACTGGACCTGCCTAAAGCGGGGAACTAATCATCCACGACCGCTGGGCAATGGGCTGTCACTGTGACAGTAGTCCAGGAGGTCCATTAATCTGTACTAAGCAAAACACTGAGCAATCGATGTATGGGCCAATTCAACGGCAGCTTGGGTTTGCTTGCATATCGAGCTCTTTGCTGAAATGGGGGTAAGAGGGAAGCTCGTAAGTGACTCAAGCAATTTCTTGAATGCATACGGGAGAATAATGTTTTCATTTTTTTTTCTCTGTCATGCTCTAGTGATGTCTTTGTAAAAAATGTGTCAGCGTGTTTTAGGCGCTGCATGAACTATTCTTCCTCGGTAGTGACAACATCGACTCTGTCCTCTGGCAACATCGTAGTCTACGGTGAAGCCAAACTGGTCACAAACTTAAAATGATGAAGAATCTTCCAATTCTGTGTTACTGAGCCCACGACTCGCAGAACTAGTCGTAACTAGGGTAGGTTACCTAGTAAGCACATGTACAATTTAAGCACACTTCCATCTTTGGATAAAAAAAATAAATAAGAAATATTAATATATTTATATAAATATGAACTTTGCTAATTAATGTAATTTCCAGTGTAAATGTATCCTGAATATGTTTTTACTTCAGTGTTTTTTGACTGCATTCAAGCAACCTGCCTTACAAAGTTAGGCATAAATTATATTATAGAAGAGAAGATTTTTTTTTATTTTTATGTTTAATGCCTAAAATAAAATATAAGAGTTGTGTTATGGGTACAAAAACTTATAACATATACAGTGGGGAGAACAAGTATTTGATACACTGCCGATTTTGCAGGTCTTCCTACTTACTAAGCATGTAGAGGTCTGTCATTTCTATCATAGGTATACTTAAAATGTGAGAGACGGAATTTAAAACGAAATCCATAAAATCACATTGTATGATTTTTTGCATTTTATTGCATGACATAAGTATATGATCACCTACCAACCAATAAGAATTCCGGCTCTCACAGACCTGTTAGTTTTTCTTTAAGAAGGCCTATTGTTCTCCACTCATTACTTGTATTAACTGAACCTGTTTGAACTCTTTACCTGTATTTAAGACACCTGTCCACACACTCAATCAAACAGACTCCAACCTCTCCACAATGGCCAAGACCAGAGAGCTGTGTAAGGACATCAGGGATAAAATTGTAGACCTGCACAAGGCTGAGATGGTCTACAGGACAATAGGCAAGCAGCTTGGTGAGAAGGCAACAACTGTTGGCACAATTATTAGAAAATGGAAGAAGTTTGAGATGATGGTCAATCTCCCTTGGTCTGGGGCTCCATGCAAGATCTCACCTTGTGGGGCCTCAATGATCATGAGGAAGGTGAGGGATCAGCCCAGAACTACACGGCAGGACCTGGTCAATGACCTGAAGAGAGCTGGGACCACAGTTAACACAGGTAACACACTACGCCGTCATGGATTAAAATCCTGCAGCGTACGCAAGTTCCCCCTGCTCAAACCAGCGCATGTCCAGGCCCGTTTGAAGTTTGCCAATGACCATCTGGATGATGAAAAATAGAGCTTTTTAGTCTAAACTCCACTCGCCATGTTTGGAGGAAGAAGAAGGATGAGTACAACCCCAAGAACACCATCCTAACCGTGAAGCATGGAGGTGGAAACATCATTCTTTGGGGATGCTTTCCTGCAAAGGGGACAGGACGACTGCACCATATTGAGGGGAGGATGGATGGGGCCATGTATCGCGAGATCTTGGCCAACAACCTCCTTCCCTCAGTAAGAGCATTGAAGATGTGTCGTGGCTGGGTCGTCCAGCATGACAGCGACCCGAAACACAGCCAGGGCAACTAAGGAGTGGCTCCGTAAGAAGCATCTCAAGGTCCTGGAGTGGTATAGCCAGTCTCCAGACCTGAAACCAATAGAAAATCTTTGGAGGGAGCTGAAAGTCAGTATTGCCCAGCGACAGCCCTGAATCCTGAAGGATCTGGAGAAGGTCTGTATGGAGGAGTGGGCCAAAATCCCTGCTGAAGTGTGTGCAAACCTGGTCAAGAACTACAGGAAACATATGATCTCTGTAATTGCAAGGTTTCTGTACCAAATATTAAGTTCTGATTTTCTGATTTATCAAATACTTATGTCATGCAATAAAATGCAATAAAATGCAAATGAATTACTTAAAAATCATACAATGTGATTTTCAGAATTTTTGTTTTAGATTCCGTCACTCACAGTTGAAGAGTACCTATGATAAAAATGACAGACTTCTACATGCTTTGTAAGTGGGAAAACCTGCAAAATTGGCAGTGTATCAAATACTTGTTCTCCCCACTGTATAACTAATAAACAGAATTAAATAAATCCATAAATAAAAACATAAAATGGCAAAAATAGTTAAACATTTTAGAATTGATTGATGAAACATTTATACTAAAGTCTGAATGTCAATGGTTGGTTGCTTTAAGTACAAGTAAAGAATATATTTCTGTGTATTTTCCAGGAAACATTTTTATGATCAGATTCGATAAATTAGAATGTGACCTTATAAATGAAATGTCAGCAAATTGACATTGCTGACATTACATCTTGAGATGTGTTTATTTGGAATTCCTGTGGCTTATTTGGAACGCCCTAAAGCTTTAAATTAGAGATTCATTTTATTATCACTTGTGAAGTAAATCTTAGAAATCTTTTAACGTAGATATTGGTGGGCTTAATAGGTACCTTTTGCCTAGTTCTTATGGCCTGTGAATCACAAAAGGCTAGTTTGTTTTATTACAACATTCGTATAGGATCCAGGTCCTATAACAATGTTTCCAACATTTAATTTTTACTTCAGTTATGTTGCGGTAAGTATTCCTATTGAAGTATTTGGAGGTGAATAAAACCCTTTAGTAAACTCACTGTGGGTCTGCTTTTTCACTCTTTATTTAGGGGTTCACGTTGTGGCCGAAATAAAAAGATGGTTTGGCGGCAATATGTGTACTGTTATTTGTCTGTTATTGACTGTAGTCAAAGACATTGGTTGATTCTACTCCGTTCCTATCCTATTCCCTATCCAGGGGAAAGACGGCGCAGATGGCTACAATGGCATCCCAGGAGCTGATGGAAGAGATGTGAGTGTCATCATGTTGAAAACACACTCAGTATACATAGTCACCATGACTTGTGTTGCTGTGTCCATGATAATGTGTGAGCTAAGGCTGTTTCTATGGAGTCTGCTTTGTAATTTTAATTCCACTAAAAGAGGGTTACGTTTGCAGGACTCGTCCTTGAGATGAGCATGTCTAATAGCTAATGAAGTCCGCCTCAATCCATAACAGAGCCACGGTCTCCCGTCGCCCCACTCTGCACTCAACCTGCTTCCCTGCGAGCTTTATTGTCTAAACTGACAAGGCCAGACTAACCGGGCACGTGTGTTTGTGTGTGTGCGTGCGTGTGTGTGTGTTCTGTGTTGCAGGGATCTGACGGAGCCAAGGGGGACAAGGTAAGCCTAGCGTGTGTGGAGATGAAGATGTGTTAAGGGGTTTGGAGGCACAGGGTAACAGATGGGAAACACTGGGGATGCTTTAACAGCACACACACACAGCACAGACACACAATAGACACAAACACACACACACACACACCCTTAGAGCGCAGCCAGAGTATCATGGGAGGTGACAAGTGTGTGGGATCAAAATAGACAAGGGAAGTGAAGGAGGCTTAAGAACAGGACTAGGGCTATTAATTAGTGTTCTCATCAGACCCACTGCACCAGACTGTCAAAAAGAGGGAGGGAGAGAAGGAGGGAGAGAGGGAGGGAGAGACAGCGGGAGGGAGTGAGAGAAGGGAAGAGAGAGGGTGTAAGAGAAATGCAAGAAAAGAAGAGGATGGGAGAAGTAGAGAGCGAGGGATACAGCAGACGGAGGAGTGTGGTAAGAGGCTAGGCAGCTGAAGAGAAGAAGGAAGGAAGCAAGAGAGATTACAAATGTTTACACGGAGCCTCATTCTGACATTTCTATGAAATTGCACTTCAGTGTCCTTCAGCCTGGAGTGATTACAGATGAAGATAGTTTTAAGAACGTTAATGAGTGGCAACTTGAGCATTGTTTCATAATTCTCTCTCTCTTCTCTATCTTGCTCTCTGTCTTTTTCTCTCTCTCTCTCTAGTGGTTATTTCTGTATTATTAGTTAGGGTCTTTAATAGCGCTCTGTATGGCCCTTGTGTGATGGTTTCCTGGGTTTTTTCTTAGGGTGAGCCGGGAGAGTGTACATGTGTCAGTCCTCCATACACAGGAGCAGGAGGGCCTGTGAGTATGGTTGAGCCGACTTCGATGCACCAATGTACACACACACACACACACACAGTTCTCCGTAGGGTGTCAATATTTGTTCATTATGATGCACTGGTGATGTGCTCTGAATTGGTCAACTCTTGCCTTGCAGGGAGCCCCAGGAACTCTGGGAGGAAACATGTGGCAGGTCTGATCTCAAACTGGCTATATCTTTCAGTAATCTACTACTATACCCGTATCTGGTCTCTCTGTAATCAGCTAGCTATGTCTGATCTCTTTTTCATCTACTAGCCATGGCTGGTCTCTGTCATCGACTAGCCATGTCTAGTCTCTCTTCATCTTCTAGCCATGTCTGGTCTCTCTGTCATCTACTAGCCATGTCTGGTCTCTGTCACCTAAATGCCATGTCTGGTGTTTTTGTATTCCAACAATTTCCATCATGGTGTGTGCTCCAGGGCCCCCCGGGACCACCAGGCCCTCCCGGTCCTCCTGGGCCACAGGGCTTCATCGGCACCCCAGGCCCCCAGGTAGGAGAGGGGTTAAGTAGGGTGGTGGGGTCACGTCCTTTTTATAAATATGGGCAAGGAGAACAAGAGCAAGCTTTTCTTTAACTCCCTCTAACTCGATTCCTCTCTCTCCCTATCTCTCTCAATGTATTCTCTCTATTCTCCATGAATTTGTCCCTTCTCACACTGACTTTTTTTTACCTCTTCCACCTTACATGACACACAGTTGCTTTTCAGGTTTTGCCTCTGTATTGGGTTCTAGCTGGGGCAGCTTGTGGTCATGGCTAACACAACTCTAAATGCAAATGAAGGCCAAATTAAAATTGCATCAAATTCTACTAATTTAAATTCATAATGGAAACGTGACACAATAATAAAAGTAAATATGCAAGGACATAAAGAATGATTGCATAAATACAACAACAATGAAACTGCATTCGTGTAATTGGGCTGTCAATACACATATTCACTAACGTGAGCCTTTGTTAAATCGTAGCACTGCTTTAAACATTCACTAACTCTTATGGGAAGCTTTGGGATTGCTAAATATTACAATAAAAGTATGCTACTTTGGGAATATTTTTGGGATGACACTTCATTTGAAGGTTTGGTTGAAAAAACACCAATGAATAATCATTAAATAGCTATTTAATTATGTAATGGAATTTAATTATTTTAGCTTAAAAGACCTTCAAATAAAGTGTTTGGATAATTTCCTCTGATTTGGACAGCAATCTCATATCCGATTAATTATCAATAATATTGTGCATTGCTAAATCAAAAGTGTTCGTAACATCCTATGTAATATTGGTTGTTAAAGACCAGGCCAAGTTCACTGTGTTCGGTGCTGTCTGTAAGTTTTGGGAAAATGAATCATTGTTTTTTTCTTTTGTCTCTGTAGTTCAAAAGGTAGAATATTAAATCAAATAATTTATTTGAGGTTAAAATATGCATTTTCATTTTTCAGGGCACCAAATTCCAGACACTAAAAAACGTTTGGTACAGATATATAAAGTCCAAATGAAGTACTTATGTTTAGTATTTATTTACATATATTGGGATTTGAATATGTTGGGTATATTCTCTGGTGATGCTCGGCCAGGTCAGTACTGCAGCCATCTAGTTTGTATTGGTTTTGAGATGTTTTTTACCTTCAGCAATGACACACTTGTCTTTTATTTCTTGAAAATGTCCATAGATGGCAGATGGCAATATCTCTGGTGTCATTGTCTTTATTTATGGTAAAGCGCCATCCAATGATTGTGTAGGCACATGCTTACTCTATCCCACCGTTACATCATTAATGAAGACATGGGAGCCAGTTCCTATCGCAGACATACTTTTTTTACCATCATTCACACTGATTTGGTACTCATGTTGATTCACCAATAGCAGACTTCAAACACAAAACCTATAATCAAGACTAGACAGCTCTCATATTACTGCAGAAATGATATGCTGTAACACACATGCCCAACCAGAATTTTTAAGCCAATTGACCCAGTACATTTGGTGCCCTGAAATAGTGGGACAATGTATAAAAAGTGTTGTCATTTCTGAATGGTGAAACCGTTAAGAACACAAATAACCTTAAATAAAAGCTAATAATCTATACTTTAACCTCAAATAAGTATATGAAATATAGAGCCAAAAGAAAACGTCACTGTCCCAATACTAATGGTGGGCACTGTAAGACAATAGATTGCTGTATCTAAATGTGATCCATGCATGGTCTTTCATCTGGTGTTGTGTTTACACAAAACAAGATTTAAAAAAAAACCCATTTAAACCACTGTAAATAAACTATTTAAATTAATTGAAAAAGTAAAAACCAAAACTAAAAGAAAAGCACAAACCAGGAGAGGGAGAACACTGGTTGTTTCTTCAACTCGGAATCTTTGACCCTCTTGACCATTGTTGGAGAAGGATATGGCAAGCCTATGATTGGCTAAAACCAAATGAACCCATCAGTTCCTTCTTTCAGGGTATCCCTGGCAACGACGGGGTACCAGGGCAGCCGGGTCTGCCTGGAAGCACCGTAAGTAAACAGAGCAGGGTTGTGGTCAGTTCCATTCCAATTCAGACACTTCAGGAAATCATTTGAAAATCCAATTCCAGAATCTGAAAAAAAAAACAATCTAATTGGGGAAAAACAATCATCGCTGCAAATAAAAATCTACAAAATAGAACTTACTTATCCTTGAATTGGAAATCATTCGCTGAATTGACTCAATTAAAATGGAATTTACCCTAACTTATGCCAGATAGAGGAGGTGGAGCTAAATGAGTGATTGGCCAATGCAGGGAGGAGCACTGTTGGGTGTTGTGTCTGTGTTGTCAATGTCAGGATGTCCACACTTCACACACAAAACTATACAGTTGGTAAATCGCTCCTTAAGCCCAGTTCAGATGCATTAGACCAGGTCCGATACAACTAAGTCCTGCAAAACATCTTAGACTTGGAGTGCTTTTTCTGCTCCAAAGAAGAAAAGAAATGCTACCAATCTGAAAGACATTGGGATAAAGCTTGAGAGAAAGGTATAATAAATAAGCATTGCTTTGGAAAGATGGAGAAATACATGGAGTGAAAAGTGAGGCAGGATTGGCAAAGCCTATAATCAAGACAATAGTAAGTTACTAAGGACTGCAGCAAGCTAATGGTTCGTAATGACCAGCAAGCTTGTTGATTACTGTAGCTGCCATTTAGAACAAAAGTTGGTCAGAGGCTAATGTCTTTGAAGAGGGGATGATGATGTTGGGTACTTAGGTACAAGCTAATTAGCTATCCAAGCAGAAGGCTAGCTAGCAATTTTGTTTCACAAAGTTGGTTTATCTTTTATCTATCTATTACAGGTGGATGTATTTCATGACACTCATTTGCTACAGCACTGCTACAGATGGTAACTTTGCTTCAAAGTTTCATCCCTTCACTGTTTCCTGGCACCGTTACCATAGAAACAGTATCAGCTGCTCATATCCTCATCTAGATCTGAACAGCCAGTTTTGAGTCAGCTGGGGGACAACATGACATTCTCAGCTTATTTTACCTAGTCCCTTCTTTGTCTTAGGTTTATTTATCTGAACTGGGCTTTCAATTTGTGTATCTGTACTGGGCTTTTTGTTTAGGTATCTGAACCAGGCTTTAAAAATATGTATCTGAACTGGGCTTTTAATATATGTATCTGTACTGGGCTTTGTTTAGGTATCTGAACCAGGCTTTACAAACTGGGCTTTAGAAGCAGTGCAACAGTGGCAAAGCATGCCATCCGATTGTTCTGAACTTTAAAATAGTGAAGCTATTAAATTGCTCAAAGTGCCAACAGATTGTAAATTGATACTCAGAGGCTGTAAATTTGTTGATTTAACTAAGATTTAGCTAATCCAACAAAATGGTACACATCCGATGAACAACAATATAGACAATATGATAGCCAGTACTATCCGATTATTGTTTCTAATTTGGAATCTTATGGGCTATCCAAAATCCAATGTCATATAAGGGATGAGATTTTGTATTAAATGTACAAACGTAGGCTGGAGGATTAATATTTACTTTCATATTATTTTATAGTGGCTGTCATGCTGCCAAAATCTGGGGTGTCTCCACATCATCTTGTCTCCAAAAACGTTGGGACGCTGCGTAAAATGTAAATTAAAACAGAATGCAATGATGTGCAAATCATTTAAACCCTATGTTTAACAGACAATTGTACAAAGACAATGTATCTAATGTTGAAACTTTTTATTGTTTCTTGAAAATTATATTCTCACTTTGAATTTGATGCCAGCAACACATTTCAGAAAAGCTGGGACAGAGGCAACAAAAGACTGGAAAAGTTGTGTTATGCTAAAAAACTAAACCAGGTGGAATATCACACAGCTGATTTGGTCAACTGGCAACAGGTCAGTAACATGACTGGGTAATCGAGAGATCATTCCATATAGGATGAGTCTGTCAGAAGTGAGGGTGGGGAGGGGTTGACCACTCTGTGAAAGACAAAATGCAGGCAAATTGTGCAACAATTTAAGAATAACGTTTTTCAATATAAAATTGCAAGTAGTTTGGGAATCTCATTTCACGGTACAAAATCATTCAAAGATTCAGAGAATCCGGAGAAATCTCTGTATGCAAGGTACAAGGCTGAAAACCAATATTGGATGGCCGTGATCTTCGGGCCTTCAGGCGGCACTGCATTTAAGACAGATACAATGGGGAGAACAAGTATTTGATACACTGCCGATTTTGCAGGTAAAGCATGTAGAAGTCTGTGATATTTATCATAAGTACTCTTCAACTGTGAGTGACGGAATCTAAAACAAAAATCCAGAAAATCAAATTGTATGATTTTTAAATAATTAATTTGCATTTTATTGCATGACATAAGTATTTGATACATCAGAAAAGCAGAACTTAATATTTGGTACAGAAACCTGTGTTTGCAATTACAGAGATCATACGAAACTTAGTTCTTGACTAGGATTGCACACACTGCAGCAGGGATTTTGGCCCGCTCCTCCATACAGACCTTCTTCAGGTTTCGAGGCTGTCGCTGGGCAATACAGACTTTCAGCTCCCTCAAAAGATTTTCTATTAGGTTCAGGTCTAGAGACTGGCTAGACCACTCCAGGACCTTGAGATGCTTCTTACGGAGTCACTCCTTAGTTGCCCTGGCTGTGTGTTTCGGGTTTCCGCCTCCATGCTTCACGGTTGGGATGGTGTTATTGGGGTTGTGCTCATCCTTCTTCTTCCTCCAAACACGGCGAGTGGAGTTTAGACCAAAAAGCTCTATTTTCGTCTCATCAGACCACATGACCTTCTCCCATTCCTCCTCTGGATCATCCAGATGGTCATTGGCAAACTTCAGACGGGCCTGGACATGCGCTAGCTTGAGCAGGGGGACCTTGCGTGCGCTGCAGGATTTTAATCCATGAAGGCTTAGTGTGTTACTAATGGTTTTCTTTGAGACTGTGGTCCCAGCTCTCTTCAGGTCATTGACCAGGTCCTGCCGTGTAGTTCTGGGCTGATCCCTCACCTTCCTCATGATCATTGAGGCCCCATGGGGTGAGATCTTGCATGGAGCCCCAGACGGAGGGACATTGACCGTCATCTTGAACTTCTAATAATTGCGCCAACAGTTGTTGCCTTCTCACCAAGCTGCTTGCCTATTGTCCTGTAGCCCATCCCAGCCTTGTGCAGGTCTACAATTTTATCCCTGATGTCCTTACACAGCTCTCTGGTCTTGGCCATTGTGGAGAGTTTGGAGTCTGTTTGATTGAGTGTGTGGACAGGTGTCTTCTATACAGGTAACGAGTTCAAACAGGTGCAGTTAATACAGGTAATGAGTGGAGAACAGGGGGGCTTCTTAAAGAAAAACTAACAGGTCTGTGAGAGACGGAATTCTTACTGGTTGGTAGGTGATCAAATACTTATGTCATGCAATAAAATGCTAATTAATAATTTGCATTCAATGCACATTTTCTGGATTTTTGTTTTAGATTCCGTCTCTCACAGTTGAAGTGTACCTATGATAAAAATTACAGACCTCTACATGCTTTGTAAGTGGGAAAACCTGCAAAAACCTGTTCCCCGCACTGTATAGGGTTAATTTATTTTGTCTGCAAAATTACTTTTTTCTTGAAATGCACTTTTTGTCTTTCAGAAAGTCTTATACAATTCATTTGTGCCCTAACAGCACGCACACACACACACACACACACACACACATTAATACAGACACTATTGGCGTAGTGTTGTAAATGCAGTGTGTGCAGCCATTAGTTTGAGTTTTGAGAGCTTTTTTGCACTCTTCAGTCCAGGCCTGTCATGCTGAGTACAGTGAAATTATCAGATACCCCACAATGGAAGCTTGGCTTTGCTCACACACACACACACACACACTCTCACACAGACACACATGCGCAGACATATGCACAGTCCTAACATCAGCAGACAAACAGACTGTCAGACCCAGCTTTGCTCCATGGGCCTACCTGCATGTTATATGTCAATGTATTTAAACCCCTAACAAAAGACTATTTAAATGATTCTCTCTTAGCATAATTCTTAATTCACTTTTTGCTTAATCTTAGCTGAGTATAAACGTATCCTTAAAACCCTCAAAACTTAATCAGAAACATAATTCTACAGGCAAGTTAGTTGACTGGAAATGAATCAATTTAAAAAGGATCAAAGAACGTTTTAACGAATGTGCAGTGTATTTAAATAGACGGGTATTGAATGCGAATATCATTGACATACAATGACACTTTCTGAGAGGTCCTGTTAATGCACACAGCTTTCATTTATCAAAGCTAATGGTCTGCACCATGCTAGCTGAAATGTGCCCTTCTGGCTGATAACCGACATTTGAACAAAGCCAAAAGGTTTTACATGTAAATGGGTTTGAAACCAGGCTAAGTGCAATTTACAGGTTATCTCCACTGCTCCAATAAAGGGCTCCACTGCTCAAATATAGAGGTGTTACACCGTGAAAAAGTTTCCGGGTGTAATTGGAGCAGTACATCATGTTTCAGGGCACCACTTTAGGACTTCAACAACGAACCTCAGACATGAATGCCTGTCGTCTTGTAATGGGTTTCAATCGTTTTGTTTCTTATTTGACTTTGTTATCAGTTTGTTCGTCGTGTATAATTCGAGGACATCACTTGGCCACGCCATTCTCAGGACTCATGTGCCATGTATATTCTTGAGTTCTCCATAATAGACCAGAGTCATTTTGATATGGTGAATCTGATTATGACTAGCTGTCTCAACCCTCAACTCCTAAATTTGTGTTGGCTTATGAAACTACAGTGAATGACAGTCCTGGACTCGACTACCAACCTGCTTCATTTTGTTTTCTGTCTCATGTCTTCTCTGGCTCATCCCAAATGACGCCATATTCTCTAGTGCCCTATGTGGCTCTGTAGTGCACGACACAGGTCGTATGTGCTTCTAAATGTTCTAAATGGAATGTTTATCAAATCAAATGCCCCCTTACATTTAATGATCATCATAATTTCCCTTAAGTTAAAGTACAGTCGACTTCTGACATAATCAGGACAGCCTTGATTATGAGCTGTAACTGGAGCTCCATAAACTATATTTATCCAGATCTAGATGGTGTACTCTATATATTTCATATCTTAATTGGAGAGTGTTTACGCTGGAGCATTACTGCATTTAGAAGCCATGTTAAATATTGAATGCACTGCAACCAATATGTATTGTATTGCATTTAATGTGAATGAAGCAAGAGTCGAATCCTCTTAAATTACAATATTACACCACCGAAATATTTCACAGGAAGGATGAAGTTTTCCTGGATGCTGATCTAAGACTACTGTTGAAATAAACCCTCCCTCAGGACTGAGGTGCTGATCTGCCTGTCATAAACAACGGAAACCAGATTGATATTGGTCCATAATCTGTGTGGTGTGTGTAATTGGTTAAAAAAATCTGTCCAAAAGTTCAACTCATCCGATCTTGCATGGATGTGTATATCTCCTCCGACCAACAGAAATCAAGGATAGAAACCAGTTTGGCCTCGACCTTAAGGTTATGGTTTTGAAAGGATATCAGATGGTCTTTGATCAGTACCTAAGGGCAATTTATCCTTGGAGCCTTTTTACACCCTCGTTCACTGACTTTCTTCTCCCCCCCACCCCTGAAATCTCCTTCCCCCTCTTAGCCCCCTCCCCCTCTTCTCCCCCAGCACCTGAGGCTTCCTCAGGATCAAGACACGAGCGGAGGGGATGGAGAGGTATGATGCTAAGGCACTGTGGGGAATTCTGCGTATCTCATTGAACTGTGCTAGCGTACTGTAATGTGAAGAGACCAAACGACAGCGTGCAGGTTCACTGTAGCCATGCGGCGCACAAATGAGCACGTGCGCGCATCATGTCAGGAAGTGCGTGTCCTCTGTCCGCAGGAGGGATGCGTCGACTGCACCAAGGGTTTGCCGGGTGTGCCTGGAATGGCAGGCACCAAGGAAGAGAAAGTAGATGAGGGCAAGCCCGGCTTAGGCCAGGACGGCTGTGAAAAGGTGAGTTGGTGGATGGGGGACAGGGTCATTGGGGACAGCTGGAACAGTCCTGACCTTTAACCTCCATATTGGTTACAGTGTTTCTTAAACCATCGACTTCAGAGGGAGGAGGCTGCACAGATGCCTGTAAGACACGCACACATACACACACACGCACACATACACGCACACACATACACACACACACACATGCACGCGCATACACACATACACGCAACCACACACACGCGCGCACGCACACACACACACATGCACACACGCACACATACGCACACATAGACACACACACGCACGCACATACACACACACACGCACGCACATACACACACACATGCACGCACGCCCACACACACAACCACCCAACCACACACACACGCACATACACGCACACACAGACACACACAAACACACACACATACACACAACCACACATGCACACACACACACATACACACAACCACACACACGTGCACACATACACACACACTGATCCATTCCTTGTTATACGTATGTAGTCTGTCACTACCACTAATGGAGGCTGCGGACCAGGAATTCCAGGACACCCGGGACAACAAGGACCCCCTGGAATAAGGGGGGAGCCAGTAAGTGTGTTGTGTGTGTGTGTGTGTGTCTGTGTGTGTGTGTGTGCCTGCATTGGTTATTAAATATTCATGCTATGTGTTTTGGTATAATGAAATTCTTACAAGAAGTGCCTTTTTGTCTAAATTTCCTAGGGCCCCATGGGGCAAAGGGGACAAGCTGGCATCCCAGGAAATATGGTGAGTTCAACTACAAGAGGGTATAAGATATTATAACACTTCATGTAGGTTTTGTGTACCCATTACGATGCTTCAAAAAGGCCTTGTTACAGCTTTGTGTCTGTGAAGAGAAGGAGGTCGTATTTCAATAGTCAGGGTTTTCCATGGCCATCTTTCACCAGACTCGTGTCCCTATTACAGAGCACTCCTTTCTGTCTGAGATCTCGTTCTGTCTTTACTGGCTTCTTTATTCTCTAGTGGAGAGATTGGCTCTTCTACTGACTTTGTGCTTGCCTGAATTTTAATTGGTCACAGATGTTCTTCTGTTTATACTGTGATTGTCACAATGGAATGGCAAAGTCTATTTCTGAACCATTTCAAATACTGTGCTACAAAAGCTCAAGGCTAGAGTTCTGTTGCTACTGCAGTACCAAGTCATTATTTTGGGACATGTTCAACTACTTGAAAATGTGTCTTTCCTACCTTTCTTGGAAGAAATCACTCATCTGAACATGCCTGGATCGGGGAAAGCTATAAACATGCCCTGCTTTCATCCATTCCATTGTATTAGATCAGTGCTTAGACAACTTCCTGGATGTCTGAATTTCCGCAGTGTTGGACCAGGGCCACAGTGTTTACGTGGCCTGTGTTTCATATAAAGCCTAATCGTTGAGGTATTAAGTAGAAGGAAGATACTTCACTGTGGTACTTCACATATGAGGTCATAGACCCCTCTAGTGGTGTGTCTCAGAAGTGCACATGCTTTCATTTAAATTCGGCCCCATTCCGATTCTCCACACCTCTCTGCCAAAGACTTGCTCTAGCCAATGATAACACCAATCAAAGGCTTTTGATTCACTAACGCAAAGTGTACAAGTGCTGACTTGGAGAGAAGGTAGCGAATCAGGAAATAACCCATGTCCGCTATTTCCAATGAGTATACGTGTGCAGACAGTTCTAGTATTTACAGGCTGGAGTAAGATAGTATAGTGAGTTACAGGCTAGGGTCAGTGTTGCTGTCTATAATAAGAATTGTTTGGTTCAGGACATCAGAATATAGTTGTGTTGTTTTAGCTGCCCCTCCTATTGCCTGTTTCTTTTCCACAGGGTCCTCCTGGCTTCCCTGGTCCTCAAGGTTCATCTGGCTTACCTGTGAGTGTACTGTACTATTTACACACCTGAGAGAGAGAGAGATAGAGAGAGAGAGTGTGATGGCGAGAGTGTGTGTATATGTTTTTCTGTATTTGAAACTCTCAGTGCCTCTTTTTGTTTCTCTCTCTGTGTCTCTTACTCTCTTTGTCTCTTTGATTCTGTCTCTCACTCCGCATCTCCGTTCTGCTTTGAAAAAGCATAAACACTGTGAGTGTTGAATGTTTCTCTCCCCGGGGAGCCGCTGGTACTTGTCATCTCCATCTCTCCAGCTCTTAATGAAAGTTATTTCAGATGAGGAAACCATTCCATTGTCTCGCTAGTTGTTCAATTATCTCCCCTGTCTAAGTGATGGAGAGCGTCAGCCTGCCACCCCCCCCCCCATCCCATATCATCCCATTGTTTTAGCAGAATGGAAATCGGTAATGGATGAACGGTGCGAGCCCAGCATGGAATCCATTTTGAAATGTTAGGGTAGGGTTTGTGCATGCGTGAGTGTGCGCGTGGAGAGCCTGTGTCTGCCAAGGTCCGCTTTGTTTAATTTTCTCTCTGATTAAATAGTAGCAGCTGAGAAAGATGGATTTTTCATTGTAATGAAACTCAGCTGCATTGATAAGGCATTCGGCTGAATCAATAACAGGGATGTGAATGGTCTTATGCTGTCAGTTATCCTCACAGAACAGAAGAGAGAAGGGGGGCGGAGGACGGGGGGTGGTGGGGATTGTGGCCGAAAGATGGGGACTGACACAAAGAAGAAACGTAAGGGAAAGTTGTGGCCTGAATGACATTGACTGCATTATGAAAATCAATACGGGTCCAAAATGAATAGCTGGTTTGTGGAGAGCTGGACTGGCTTAAAGGGTGTCAGTATGAATTGGTCATGGTGAGGGATCCCCAGCTCCTGCTTTGAAAGCCCACTGAGAGAGCAGCGGGTCCGGGGAGGAACAGATGTGGTTGGATTTAGAACTCCTCCGTGGGAAACAGGAAAGGACACTTTGCCGTCCCCCTTGTTCAGTATTGACTTGGCGTGTCCTTGGATGGCCCGGGGTGACTGGTTTATCTGTGGGGGGCACGTGCGTCCGCCAGTGGGTGTGTGTACGTGCCTGCCTGGGCCAAAGTTACGGCTCCTGCGGAATACAGATGACGACAGGGTGATCCATATTTCATTTAGCGTGCTACGTTGCCTCTCTCCCTCCCAGGAGTATGGGAAATGTGTAACTACACTGCTAAGATGATGGAGGGAGATGAGACACGGCTGGCTCTTATGCGGAAGTTACAACGCTCATTTCACTCTCTTTAAGTGATCTCTTTTTTTTTCTGCTTGGCCTCTACTTTCCCCCTCTCCACTTTCCTCACCCCCTCCCCCTCCCATCTCACTCCTCCCTCTTCACCATTTTCTTCTCACTCGCTCTATTCTGACCTCTCGCCTCTCTCGCTTACCCCGCCCCCCTCTATGTCTCCAGGGTCAACAGGGAGAAAGAGGGCTAGCTGGACCACCGGGTTTGAAGGGAGAAATGGTGAGTCTCGGGTACAGCCATGAATACATGTTGGGTCAGGTTCTGCTTCTGTTTTATTTCTGCATCTTCTTGATTTGTCTTAGGGCTCTCCTGGGACTCCTGGATACCCGGGTTCTATGGGACAACCTGGACTTCCTGTAAGATGCAACAACGTCCTGTTTCATTACGCTTAGATGGATTAACTTATTGAACATAATCATGGGTTTATTAACACATTGATACATTCATTGACAGGGCCTGAAGGGTGATCGAGGGACCCCAGGTACTTCAGGAACTAAAGGAGAATCGGTAAACACAAATACAGTTGTTGAAAACTACAGATTTTAATTCATGTGGATAGCCAGAAAATGGATATAAGCTGACGTGTATCAATCTAGCCATTCGTATAGTGTTTTGATATTAAAGAAATGTCACCCGAAACAAGTCAGAGGAGAAATAAAAATAAGAACCTTACAATAACCGGGTTTCATAAGTCTGCACAGAAGTCATTACACACCTGCCATCGTTTAAAGTGAATCTGATTAATCACAAATAAAGTTCAGCTGTTCTAGTAGGAGTTTCCTGATATTTTCTTAGTTGAATCTCAGAGCAAAAGCCATGGTCTGCAGAGAGCTACCAAAGCATCAGAAGGATCTCATTGTTGAAAGATATCAGTCAGTAGAAGGGTACAAAATAATTTCCAAAGCATTAGATATACCATGGAACACAGTGAAGACAGTCATCATCAAGTGGAGAAAATATGGCACAAACGAGACATTACCAAGAGCTGGACATCCCTCCAAAATGTATGAAAAAACGAGGAGAAAACTGGCCAGGGAGGCTTCCAAGAGGCCTTCAAAATTTAATGGAACTGCGGGAATTTATATGTCAAGTACTGGCTGTGTGCTTCATGTGACAACAATCTCCCATATTCTTGAATATGAATGGGCTATGGGGTAGAGTGGCAAGACGGAAGCCTTTTCTTACAATGAAAAACATCCAAGCCCGGCTGAAGTTTGCAAAAACAAACATCAAGTCCCCCAAAAGCACGTGGAAAAATTTGTTATTGTCTGATGAAACCAAGGTTGAACTTTTTGGCCATAATTCCAAAAGGTATGTTTGGCGCAAAAACAACACTACACATCATCCAAAAAACACTATACCCACAGTGAAGCATGTTGGTGGCCGCATCATGCTTTGGGGTAGTTTTTCTTCAGCTGAAACCGGTGCCTTAGTGAGGGTGGAGGGAAGAATGAACTGTTCCAAATACCAGGCAATTTTGCCACAAAACCTTCAGGCGTCTTTTAGAAAGCTGAAGATGAAGAGGAAGTTCACCTTTCAGCTCGACAATGACCCAAAGCACACATCCAAATCCACAAAAGCATGGCTTCACCAGAAGAAGATTAAGGTTTTTGAATGGCCCAGCCAGAGCCCAGACCTGAATCCAATTGAACATTTGAAGAGATGTTCAAGAGGGCTGTGCACAGGAGATGTCTTTGCAATCTGACAGATTTGGAGCGCTTTTGCAAAGAAGAGTGGGCAAATATTGCCACATCAAGATGTGCCATGCTAATGGACTCCTACCCAAAAAGACTGAGTGCTGTAATAAAAATCAAAAGGTGCTTTAATAAAGTATTAGTTTAAGGTTGTGCACACTTATGCAACCAGATTATTGTGAGTTTTTTATTTAAAAAAATTCACCCTCAAAGTTTTCAGTTTGTTTTTCAACTGGATTGTTCACGTTATGGGTCACATTTTAGGTGGAAAAAGTTCTGACATGATTTATCTTTGTCTCATTCTTTTACATCACAATAACCTGACATTTTAACAGGGGTGTGTAGAATTTATATCCACTGTATAACAAAGTACATTCATACCACAATTCCACACATAGAGCAAGTGACATTTATTCTATTGGTTGGGGATTTTTTCATTATTACATTGAGTTTATGTCTTATCCTTGGCTTTTCTTTTACAGGGTCCACCAGGCAACCCAGGATACCAGGGGCAAGCTGGAGTAGCAGTGCGTAACCTCATCCCTGCTTCTTAATCCCCCCCTATAACCTATCATCCTTAAACTCATCCAACACCCTTTTCTCCCCACCCCTTTTATCCCTCGTCTCTATATTCTGTTTTCTGTAACCTCTTCCAAGCCTCATCCCATTTATTCTTCATTATTAGTACTTACCATCCTTAACAACATCCCTACATCCCCCACATCTCCCGCTTTGTTACTACATCACCATCTTGTCCCCTGGAGAAAGTTCTCTTTTCTGTTTCATGTCTGTGTTCATGTTTTAAGTAATGCTGTCTGTCATGTTAAAGTATAGTTCTCTGTCTGACATGTTACAGTAATGCTCTCTGCCATGTTAAAGTCATGCTGTCTGCCATGTTACAGTAATGCTCTCTGCCATGTTAAAGTAATGCTCTCTCTCTGTCATGTTAAGGTCTCTGTCTGTCCCTCATGTTAAATAATACTCTCTGTCTAATACTTTCTGTTTGTTATGTTGCAGTAATGTTTTCTGTCATTTTGCAGTGATGTTGTCTGTTTGTCGTATTGAAACCAGGCTGTCTGTTTGTTGTATTGAAACCAGGCTGTCTGTTTGTCATATTGAAACCAGGCTGTCTGCTTATCATATTGAAACCAGGCTGTCTGTTTGTCATATTGACACCAGGCTGTTTCTTTGTCATATTGAAACCAGGCTGTCTGTTTGTTGTATTGAAGTCACGCTTTCTGTCCAAAGGGTCCCAAAGGAGACACAGGACCGGCGGGTTCTGAAGGACCGAAGGGAAATCAAGTATACTACAATAAAATATTCATTTTAAACTTACTTTGAAAATGAACACACATGCTGAAACATACACACATGCACCTTCCACTCACACACATTTATGGGTTTTCTTCCCTTTTTAGGGCTCCCCAGGACAGCCAGGATTCCCAGGCACATCGGTGAGTGACATCATCTGGTTTCCCTGTTGAATCAGTTGGAAGTGTTTGCATCCTTTCAGTCCTGCACAGGAAGCCCACTCAATCAAAAATAGATAACAATGACAAAGTATGCACTAAAAGTGAAGTATGCACAAATAATTACAACGTCACCCATTTTTCTATTATGTGTTACGCCCTGAATAAGGACACAAAACAGAAACATATTTCACATGTTATTAATTCAAATTTGAACAGTACAAAACAAATTTGCATGGTACTTCAGACCCCATTATAATGTGCATCACCCGTGGCCTCCTAAAACCCCTCATGACATTTTGTAGGGCCCGCCTGGTCCCCCTGGTAAACAGGGGAGAGAAGGACCCCCTGGACCCAAGGCTGAAAAGGTTTGAATGAGGTTTTTCCAGTTCTTGTTTCTACTAAATTGTGGTGATGAAGTAAATATCTCCATTTAATGTCTGTGTCTGTCTGTCTTGCCTCTTGTTCCCTTTCTCGCCTGTTCACTCTCTTTCTGGATGTTTCTTTCATGCTTCCTGTCAGGGTAATGATGGAGCTTCAGGACCACAGGGTCCAACTGGACCTCCAGGCTCTACTGGGCCCCCTGGCATTCAGGTGCGTTGGTCTATGTGTTTGCCTGTGTGCTTTATCACAATGTACATATACTGTTAATAAGTGTGTTGTTTAATGTCAACTGTCAATGTCAACTTTATTTATAAATCACATTTAAAACAACTGTTGTTGACCAAAGTGCTGTACAGGACAAAATAACAAAGTATAAAAAATATATGAAATTTACAGGTAAAAAATTACGTAGATACACCTAACACAGACAAAATTGCAGCACAGACATTTGATGCCAACTCAGCTAGGATTAAAAGCCAGAGTAAAAAGGTGTGTCTTTAGCGAGGACTTAAAAGTGTATATAGTCTGGGCATTTCGAACATGCAGTGGTAGGCAATTCCAGAGGATGGGACCACCCACCGCGAAAGCTCGATCCCCTCTTGTTTTTAGCCTGGCTTTTGGGACAACTAGAAGTAACTGGTTAGCTGACCTTAGTGCTCGGGCTGCAGAATGACGATGTCAAAGTTCAGACAGATATAAAGGGGCCAATCCATTTAAAACCTTAAAGACAAGCATTTAACACTTTCATCACTTTTATTGAATATGATTTGTGTGTGTGTCTGTGTGTGTGTGTGCGCGCATCCTCCCTCCAAAAAATAGGGACCCCAGGGATTTGAGGGATTGGACGGTAAAGATGGTAAACCAGGGTTACGGGTAAGAAAAGGCTCAAACACAATGCTATTGATATTCATGTTTGTTGATGGCAAGAGAAAAGTAAGATATTTTCAACTGACCTCAACTTTCTGTCCCCCTTCTTCCTGTCCCCATCTTTCTCTCAGGGAGAGCCAGGACTTCCAGGGGTAGTGGGACCCAGAGGAATTCCAGTGAGTACACTTTGACCTTTCCATTAACCCGCATACATGCTGTTACTGACCATTCGAACATTGAGATCCCATTTCCGCCCAATCGGGATTGTGTGGAATACCACATCTCATTTCTCTTGTCATCCTTTTGGAAATCACCACATTCACACTGAGTTTTACTGTCGAACGCCACCTACTGATCTCTCCCAAGTTTCCACACTGACCGATGGTGTTCCAAATGGTGCCTTGTTAGCATGCAAATCATAAAGAATTTCAGAGTGGAGCTACGGATCAGGTATTGATATGGATCTATGTAGAGAAACTCTTCCTACATTAGTACTCCTACTCTGAGTTGCTGCAGGAATATTGCCGCAGAATTGTTTGCTTTTTACTGAGTTATTGGCCCAGCTGCTCTTCTTTGCACAATGGTCTTTGTTTGGTATGCTTAATGGACCTCATTATTTATCGCTAAGTTAAAAGGGAGATTATCGAAAATGGCTCGCACTGCACACAGTTACAAACAATGTTTCTGTGTAGTTTCTTTGAGGGTTGAAATTTCAAAGTGGTCAAATTAATGTATTTCCAAGTGATAGGTGTTGGAAGCAGCATGTTTTTAGGTGTGACATGTGTTGTTGTGTTGAATTATGTATGTTTTGAGGTGTGATACAATATTTTGTTTTGAGGTGTGATAGGTGTTGTGTTCAATCTTGGTGATTATAAAGTATTATATGTTGTCTTGAATCCTGGGTGTTTTGAGGTGTGATATATGTTGTGTTAAATCCTGGGCGTTTTGAGGTGTGATATATGTTATGTTGAATCCTGGGCGTTTTGAGGTGTGATATATGTTGTGTTGAATCCTTGGCGTTTTGAGGTGTGATGTGTTGTGTTAAATGTTCTGATTGTGTTATCTTTTATTTCTCTGCTTTTAGGGTTTCAAAGGGAAACATGGACATGCTGGCTTTCCTGGACAGAAGGTGCATCAACTGAAAACACACATTACTGTCTTTAGTGGTTCTGTGTGATGTATTCTACTATACATTAAAACTGATTGTGTATATCTTGTTAAGGATTTTTGGATACCCTCTAAACTATTTTAATTGTTTCCTTAATCTCTCTGGTATTCATTTAACTTCCATCCATTTCCCCCTTTTTCATTTTTCTTCTCTCACAATCTTTCTCCCTCAATCCCTACCTCCCCACACTCCATCTTTCTCCCCACTCTCCATCTTTCTCCCCACTCTCCATCTTTCTCCCCACTCTCCATCTTTCTCCCCACTCTCCATCATTCTCCCCACTAACCATCATTCTCCTCACTCCCCATCATTCTCCTCACTCCCCATCATTCTCCTCACTCCCCATCTTTCTCCCCACACTCCATCTTTCTCCCCACACTCCATCTTTCTCCCCACACTCCCCCTTTCTCCCCACTCTCCCCATCTTTCTTCCCACACTCCCCATCATTCTCCCCACTCCCCATCATTCTCCTCACTCTCCATCTTTCTCCCCACACTCTATCATTCTCCCCACACTCTCTCATTCTCCACACACTCCATCTTTCTCCCCACACTCCATCTTTCTCCCCACACTCCATCTTTCTCCCCACTCCCCATCTTTCTCCCCACTCCCCATCTTTCTCCCCACTCCCCATCTTTCTCCCCACTCCCAATCTTTCTCCCCACTCCCAATCTTTCTCCCCACTCCAGGGTGACGCCGGACCAGTAGGTCCTCCCGGGCCAGCTGGCAGACCAGGACCAGAGGTGACATTTCACACTCATGATCTATAACAACTTCATGCTGTTGGATGTCTGAATGATGTAAATTTTTTTGACAAAATGCCAATCAAACCGAGAGACACCTTGGACCTTTTTCAGGGTGACGCCGGAACACCTGGGCCTCAAGGTCGACCGGGCCCCCCAGGACACCTTGTGAGTTCAACCTCACATCCGTGGGATCTACGTCATCCATTTATCGCATGTACTTGTGTGCGCACGCGTGCGTAACTAACGAGTGTGAATTATCGGTAGGGTTCTCCGGGACCAGCGGGACCTCCGGGACCAGCCGGCATAGTAGGAGTGGTGAGAGGAAATGATGTCGTAATGGATGTGTTTTAGTGTAGAGGGAACCTGTATCAAAACCCTGAGTTAAAGAAAATCATGTCGTAACGAACGTGCTGTAATGTAGAGGGAACCCGTATCAAAACCCTGAGTTAAAGGAAATCATGTCGTAACGAACGTGCTGTAATGTAGAGGGAACCCGTATCAAAACCCTGAGTTAAAGGAAATCATGTCATAACGAACGTGCTGTAATGTAGTGGGAACCCGTATCAAAGCCCTGAGTTAAAGGAAATCATGTCATAACGAACGTGCTGTAATGTAGAGGGAACCCGTATCAAAACCCTGAGTTAAAGGAAATCATGTCATAACGAACGTGCTGTAATGTAGAGGGAACCCGTATCAAAACCCTGAGTTAGAGGCATGATTGAAGATTACAGTAGTACCCTTTCAGTGATACGTCTCAGGCTAGGTTATTCATCACACTGTCTCCGTGTCTATCCTGCCTCTCCTGTCTGTCGGTATAGGGCATAAAGGGTGAGAAGGGCCAGCCAGGAGAACGTGGGCTTCCGGGGATGACTGGATCTGTTGGTCCCCCCGGTCATCCAGGAATGCAGGTCAGATTTCAGGATTGTTTTTCGAACGTTTCGAATGTGATACTTCCATTTCAGGTATGTACCGCTGGGACGAGTTGATAATACATCCTAACCACTGTTATACTTCTTTTGTTCCTTCCTTCATTATTTCATTCTTTCTCTTGATCATTTTCTTCTTCATTCTCTCTTTTATTTCTCTCATTCTCTCCTTAATTGTTTCCTTCATTTTCTCCTACATTCTCTTCTTTCTCATTCTCTCCTTTCTCTGCGTTTTCACCATCCTTTCTCTCTTTCCTTCTCTCTAAACTTCTTTCTTCCGTCGTCCTCTCCTTTCTCTGTGTTTCTTTCTTGTCCCTGCTCTGTCTCCCAGGGAGAACCAGGCAGTGATGGAGCAGCGGGTAAAGATGTGAGTAATCTCTCTGATGTGCCATTTGTCATCATTACAGTAAATATGAATGTAGCTGTGCAGTGGAACACATTTGAATAATACACGGCCGTAAACGCTCTCTGATTTTTGTCCTCCTGCTTTCACAGGGAGCACCTGGTCAGCCAGGAGACAATGGACAGTGTGGTCAAAAGGTATGGTCGCGGGTTTTCGCGTGGGGGCATCTGCCAGGAAAACAAGGCGGCATTATACATGCCATCCCAGAAAATTGATGCAGCCTCCCTGTGGGTCAATTGGGATATTGCATACGACTAATGCAATTTAAGTTATTAATGTGGCTCCACACCTTGAGCCAATCTGTAAGTTTATGCATGCCGGATCTCTCAGGCAACACACCAGGATTCCGTTCCGCACACACGCCAATTCAGGCCAACGCTATGGCCTACTCCTGAAACCCAGACCACTGACCTGGCTTGACGCAATACCATGTAAAGTTCACTACTGACTACAAGCTCAAGGTGGCCAAAACTAGTTCATGATAAGGGGAATGGGGTGGCGTACAGGGGCCCGTCCTTCATTTAAGGAAGCTCCTTTTGGGATGATCGTCACATATTCACCTCAAATACCTTACTTCTCCTGGCCTCATACTGAGCCCTCCAGTCGCTCTAAAACGAGGGAGCTACAGAACAGTAACCAATAGAGGTATTCTCTGTCGCCGCGGTAATACTATTAACTTAGAGAGCAGGGCCATGAGATGAGGTGATTTGTCATGATGACAGGACAGCATTGTCAGGGCTTTTAGCTTCATTGGGACAGATTACAGAGGAGAAACTCTCTTCTCCTTCTCCTCTCTCTCACTTTATCGGGTGGCCCAGTGTCCGGTGGTGACGTGTAAACATTAGCCCTTCACAATGGGCAGCTTTGTTCCACATTAATCACAGGTGTCTGTCAGGGGCTGGTTATGTTGTATTGACTAAAGCCTCATTTGTACCTGGCGCAAAAAAGGGATCGTTGTCTTGATCTCATCCAGATTCTCAGTGTGCCCACATTGTAGCTGTTGCATCTCCACGTTGTGGTGTGATGCTTTTATTTTTTCCGTCCTCTGTGACCACATTGAGACTATACATTGTGGCCCTGATCTGTATCAGCTAAAGTGTTTTCTCAGGTAATGCTGAACTCGGAATGTCCAAAAAAGACAAACACGTCGTTGCACTGTGCCGGCTGATATTATAACCACCCAGGAACGTGAAGCTTAGCCCAGAGTGTTCTGAACATCTCGGGGCGTTCTTGGTCTCTACACATAATATTTGACTCAAAGTGTTTCCTTAATAAACAATGTGTATTTATTTATTTTAAGGCATTTCTCATAGGTAAATGGCATTACCTGTTTCAGAGGTGATGATTTAAACAGTTGTGTGTCCGGAGCCTTCTACACTTCTAAGATATTCAGACACAATATGTCAGGATATCTCTAGTGGTGATCAGACAGGTCTTGTCACAATCAGATTACAATGCATCCATTAAATATCTTCACCTGCCTACACATTCGGGCACCATAAAAATTTGAAAAATATGGACTGAACATGGACACTCTACAAACGTCTTCATTCCATCAAAAGCATTGAGTACTATATAAAAAGCTAAAATTACTAATTGGAGGAATGTCCTTATAAAGGTCTTCATGATAATGTTTTTGGGGCATGGTATAAACATTGTGGCCACCACATAAACATTATGTTGGGTTTTAATACCTCTCACCTGTCCTTTCGCCCTACCTCTATCAGGGTGAGCCAGGTGCCGCAGGTCAGAGAGGCGCCCCAGGGGAGCGAGGCCGTCCCGGACCCCCAGGCGGAGGGGCTTATTCTTCCAAGGCTGATACTCCTGTGATGGGCCCAGTGGGACCCAGGGGAGAGAGGGGCACTCCAGGCTCACCAGGCCCTGCAGGGTCCCCTGGACCTCCAGGGTCACCAGGCAACGAGGTGAGACTTAGTTGTTGCAATTGAATAACTTTATAGGCCGGTTACACAGACACAGATTCATCCCAGTCTTGTACTAGAAAACATCGAGCTCAATGGAAATACATTTTTCGTGGAGAGACCAAACACATCCCATTATGATTTTTATGTGTGTGTCTGTCTCTCCCATTTTCTCTCTTTCTTCCTTTCCCTTTCTATACAGCCTGTGGTCAACTATGACAACATCAAGGACTTTATTCGCCAGCAGGTCATTAAGGTCTTTGATGGTAAGAACTTTATCAGTTTCCTAACTACAAAAGAGAATGGAAGCTAGGTTGTCATTAGGTGGTTTATAAATTGTCTCTATTGTATATGTCTATGGTAATGGATTATGGTTCTGTGACCCGCATACTAGAATGGAAGCTGGTTCATCGACTGTGTTTTATCAACTGTAATTGTACACCACAACTGTGATTCTATCTGTCCCTCCCGCAGAGAGAATGTCCTACTTCATGTCTCGGATGCAGCAGCCACAAGAGGTGTCATCTCCGGGTCGCCCTGGGCCTCCAGGGAAAGATGGCAACCCAGGTAGAGATGGGTCTCCAGGAGTCCCCGGTCAACCAGGACAGATCGGCAGAGAAGGCCGCCAGGGACCCCCAGGGCCACAGGGTAAGTCCGCCGCTCGCTTTAATGCGTGCAAAGTCTTTGTCGTCGAGACGCGACGGCACCATTTTGATGACGTCATTGTCACGGCGTAGGTAGGCAGGGACCAGACGCCAAGGTGGTGTTGAAAAACCAGTGTTCATGTTGTACATTGAGTCTTTCCAGCGGACCGGCGAAAGCCCGGCGACCGAGAGAGACGAAGCTGGGATGTCTCCGCGAGGGGCCGGGTCCCAGGCGGAATCGTGACAGACATTTAAAAACAGACCATTCATAATTAAGGAGTGGCTAACACAGCTTAGACACAACACACCACAAACTGCCATCACAAACCCAGGGACGCCTTACAAAGTGGTTCTGAGCCGTAGAAATGGATTGGATTTGACAAATTCAGGATCAGACTTCAGGATTTGAACCATCTGGTTAGACAGTCGTGAGCTGTGATCTTTCGTGATTTCAGCTCAACACAAAAGTTCTGTCCTTGGTCTCGTCTACAGGTCCGCGAGGTATGACCGGACAGAAAGGTGAAAAGGGCGTTGGTGAGATGGGGGACAGCGGACCACCAGGGGCACCAGGTGAGACTCTCATCAGCCTAACGGGTGTCTTACTCTCGCCCCTTCGGAGAGAGTTTCTAAAGGTCGTCTTTGTAACCTGTTCTGCTCTTTTGAAATGAATGCATGTCCAGTTTTTGAAGGGTACCTTATCTACCATCATCAGTCATTGTACTCTCTCCCCCCAGGTGTCCCCGGTGTCCCCGGCTACGGTAAGATGGGCCCCAGCGGGCCCGTGGGCCAGCAGGGTGTCCCTGGAATCCCTGGAACCCCTGGACAGCCAGGCCAGAAGGGCAGGGAGGGCCGGTGTAACCCCTCTGACTGTATGAGCCAACCAGTAGAGTGGAACCCTAAGGGCCCCCTCTCCAAGGGCCCCTACTAGAGAGAAGGAACATGGAAAAAGAGAGAGGGGAGAGATGGGGCCAGGAGAGGAGGGAGTGATGGAGAGAAAGATGACCAATAACCAGCAGCTGCTCGTCTGATCAACAGGAATCCCAGGAGATGAAATGTACATGGATTCCTCCATCTGTCATCGTAGTGTTTTGTTGTTGTTGTTGTTTTATCATCAAAGTGTTTGCCATTTAGATGTCCTCAGCGCAGGCCAAAGAGGCTTTGATCATGGAGATGGCTGGACACTATGGTATCTTTTTTCTCTTTGCTCTGTCGCGTACATTCTGTTAATTCCTGCAATTTTTCCAAACTAGCTGTCAGTTCTTCCAATAAGGAGACGTATTTAGTTTGACAAAACCAGCAGAAGCAAACCCAGCCTTTGAAATGTCCCAGTTCTTCCACATCCTCCCTGTTCTCATCGCCATTGTGATCATATTCTGCTTTGATGCTTCTGTCTATCCATAGAAACAGAAAGAATAGAACTGGCATGGCAGTGCCTTTTCCCAAATTCCCATTCTAATTATGTCTATATGCATTATATGTTGTTTAAGTTTAGATTTTTATGCTTGAATACACCCTTATCATATCGCTTTAACAGATCTGTATGCCATACCCTCACAGTTCCTATGATCTCTTACCTGGTTGTGAAAAATGAGATGAGAACTACACACAAACCCCCCCCGCTGGCTTAGAGTGCCTGTTTTGTAAATATTTGTATTTATATATTACGGCATTTTATAACTTTTGTATTTTGGAATTGGCGTCAGCATGGCTTACCGTGTTCTTGTCATGGTCAGCTGTCTTTTATCCACTGTGAGTGTTGTATCTCATAAGCTTTCAAAGTGGAGTTATTTTTTCTGTACAAACAAGTTATGTATGACAGAATTGTGCCTTCTGTGTGAAAATAGAATGGATTTATATATGATGCAATAATTGAGCTTTGGAAAGTATTCTCTCTCATGTTCCTCTGTATAGAGTACAGGACATATAATGACAACTATAGCAAAAGTGGCACAATATCACTTCCTAATTATTTAGTCTCACTAAATCACAAAGCTGATTTTTCACAACAGAAACTTAAAATGGATAACTTTCTCCTAAATGGACACCACTGGTACTAATATTGACACTAGGGATTTTCAGAAATCCTGGTTGAGTGACTCCAAGACTCGGAAGTAGATAATCGGGGGGAACTTGGATTCCATTGACCAGGATTTCTGGACATTTTCATAATTTGAATTTTGTGACCCTGTTTAAGTGAAAATATGATTTTTATCATCTAACCAAACACTCACTGGTCACACTGTGCCAAACAACAAACTAACTAAAAACAAATGTTATGCTATCGTCGTTGTATGTTCTGTCCTTTTGGTGTTATATCTGTTGGGTAAAAACTACAGATCACTTACAACTAGCTGTGAAATTGATGTATTTCCTGTTTTAGAATGCTATGGGTGCATTACTTCATATTTCTAAGGGCCAAGGAGTTTTTCATGACCCTGTGACCTGTCGAGGAAAAACTCTCCATCCTAGAAATAGCCCCCTTGCAATCTAACAGTGACCCTCCTCATTCCTAGCTCCTTTGAACATCTTGTTGACATTACAACCCTCAGTGTATCTGTTGATTTTTTTTTTATGTTGCCGTCAATTTTTATAAAGCCTTCCTGTGCAAAGAGATGTTTTTTTATGGACACTTTTGGGGAAAATAGTTAATAAATTGTTTAAAGCAGACATGTTGTTGATCAACACATCTGAGACACCAAAGAGTTTGACAGGTCCAGTTCCCTGCTGTTCTCTTTCGCTGTGATATCATTTCCTGCGGTAAAAGATTTCCACTGAATTGGTTGTTCTTGTTTCTGTGAATGAAAGAGCACTCTGTAGCCCAGGGTGGTCCAGCAGTCAAGCCTGTCTTCGGTGTGCATGTAAGCCTTCAGCAGGGGTCCAAACACGGCCCACTTCTTTTTCAGTAAAAAATCTATTTCTCTCCCCACTGTCTCTATCAATAAAAGAAAGCAGACATGCCTGAAAGTATATATTTTCAAAAAAGATGCTGTGGAGAAAAATAATTACTGTGTAATTCTAATCAAATAATTCTGCTTTTGTAACTCTTACTTTAAACTACAAGCACCCACCAACATGCAAGACTCTCACACTAGATAGATTGCTTTGAAAAAGTGTAACTTCTGCAGATCTTAGGGGTTGTGATTGTGTTATGCACAGAACAATAGTGTTGGACATGAACTTAAGTTGATGGAGTGGACCCTAACTGTTAGTTATTTTACTATCAGTAGAATAACGTATCATTACCTTGTAACAAGCTAGTCAGTAAAAGCAGTAATGCAATGCTTAATAAGGCAACTATTCGTATACAACACATCATGTACATTGTTAGCAGAGTTTTACTCAACATAAATGCATTGGCTTCCACATGAGAGAGAAGAACATTCAGCTTTTACAAAACGTTCCTCTTTATTGGTTTGGAGTTGGTTGACCTGAACAACCAGGAAAGAAAATAAATCAAATGTTAAGTCTTTACAGGTGAATCTTAAAAAGAATGACTCTTATAAAGAACAATAAATAGAATAATAGTTTGTGTTAATTAAAATAATCAGTCCTTGTTGTTAGAATGCTGACATAGATTGACTGTGGAAGTTGATAGATGACAGTGGCATAGAAAGATTACTGTAACTTTTAAAAGGCAGTCATTTGTAATTTCAAACTTTATTTCTGATTTAGTTAATTAACACAGGAGCTGTTTTGGTCAGTTCATATTCTAACCCACCCTCTTTTATTCTCTACATAAAATCAACAAACATTTACAAAGATTTACAGCACTGAATTATGGGACATAAATGGGAGTGCCCATTGGCATATGCTGTTGCCAGGCAACTAGAGGCAGAGATTACAAATGAAATTAAAATGAGGCGAAAGTGTGGGGGGGTTGCAATGTACATGAGGAAAAAAATGGGGGGTTCACTATTTCACTAAAGCGTACTGGTGAGGGGTTAGCAAAACAGGTACAGTATGGAGAGTGGATTTCCATGTAGTCTTTTATTAGTTTTTTTGCGTACACTTGTAATTGTTTTTTTATTTAGGGTGGGGGGGTCGGTATATGCTTGCATTTCCTGCTTAAAAATGTTTTCAATATTAATATTTCCAATATAGAACAATACCATTTCAATTGACCATGATATAAAAGAAAAAGCACCAATCATCGGACTCAAAGTTTATCTGCTCCTCCTAGTCCAGGGCCTACGCCTGTTTCTGCTGATGTCATCAACGATGTCACCGGATGTGATTCTGAAGTCTCAACTGTACGTCTCATTCTCTCTCCTTCTGTGGGGGGGGGGGGTGGGGGGGGGCAGGGTGATGTGACTGACATTGACATCTGCCAATCCCAGACCAGAGACTGTACATTCTGAGGGATGTAATTCACTATGAATGGCTGTCGTCATGGCGACTTAAGGTGGATGAGCGTGGTATATATTGCAAACAAAGTCTCCAGACAGTGGAACGTAAGGTCGTCAGTTAAGAGGTCGGGGGGGGGCAGTCGGTCACGGTATTATCCCCCCCACCCCCCCTTGCTCTCGTTGGTATCCAAATCGAAAGAGAGCGGTCTCTCTCTCTATTCCACCCTCTCTCTCCTGTCTCTTGATCCCTGGTGTCGTCGGGCCTCGGAACGGAGACGTGTCCGGTTAGACTCCCGGGCCCTTGACCCTGGCGGAGTCCTGTAGTCTGGGGGAGGTGTAAGCGGAGGCGGCCAGGCACGCTGCGGCCTCACAGTACCCTGGAAGACCGGTGGGGCCCGCCTTACCAGGACGACCAGCCTCTCCTGCCGAACCCTGGGGGCCTCGCTCACCAGGTTTGCCATTTCGGGCCACGCCATCAATACCAGGGGGCCCTGAGGAGAACGAAACGGGGGAGAGTTGTGTGTAAGTCCCCATGAGTGCGAGTGTGTGGCTGACCCACGTTCACATGTGAGGACCAGATCACAGAGACGGAAAAACGTAAACAAATAGGTCTTCTTAAGGTTTTCTGTCCCCGACTAGGAAACATTTCCGGCTCAGGAGTAAGGTTTCAAGAAAAACATACAATTGGGAATTGTGTTAGAAATGTGGTTATTTTCATGTTCAAACATAACAGATTTGGGTTTGGCGTTGGGTCTAGGTTAAGTTTAGGCATAATGTTACTGAGGTTAAGGTTGGTTTTAGGTTGAGGACTAAGGAATAGCGAACATGGATTGTAGGGTTTCCAGTCCTTACAAGAATTGGAAAACAAACACTTGACAACACATTACTGGTGTCAGCAGAAGCTGGAAAGATCCTGTTTTCAGGGACACTGTATCTTTAACCTAGTTTCCTCTTCCCCTGAACACTGGATGCAGGAACACCTCTCGGGCTTTGTTTCACATCTGCTACATTAGGAGAGTGGTAGGAGGGTGTGTGTCAAGCCTGTGGGGTCTCACCTGGAATTCCTGGGGGTCCAGGCTGCCCAGGATGGGGTTTACCAGGATCTCCTCTATCTCCTTTCGGTCCTCTCTTTCCTTAAAGAGAGAAAGACGCAGACGGGTTATTTTCCTATGAAGGATTATTGATACATTTTATCTGGAACATATACAATTTCAGTTTCCACCTTTTAGTCCGGTGTTGCCAATCTGCCCAGAGGCTCCGATCATGCCGGGGATGCCGCGTGCTCCAATGAGCCCGTGTGGACCCTGAGCACCGGGTGATCCTGGGGGTCCAGGAGGGCCGGGGGGACCCATTACACCAGCTCCGCCCAGGACAGCACGCTTGGCACTCACCGCTACAGCTGCCAGACGCTCTAGATGGGGAATATAGAGGATGTAAATTATCTTTATCTATTCAGTTGATAGAGAACATAAAGGATGCACACTGATCAGCCATAACATTATGACCACATGCCTAAAACTGTGTAGGTCCCCCTTTTGCCGCCAAAACAGCCCTGACCCGTCGAGACATAGACTCCACTAGACCTCTGAAGGTTTGCTGTGGTAAATTGCGAAATGGGGCCTCCATGGATCGGACGTGTTTGTCCAGCACATCCAACAGATGCTCGATTGGATTGAGATCTGGGGAATTTGGAGGCCAAGTCAACATCTTGAACTCGTTGTGTTCCTGAACCATTTTTGCTTTGTGGCAGGGTGCATTGTCCTGCTGAAAGAGGCCAATGCCATCAGGGAATACCGTTACCATGAAAGGGTGCACATGGTCTGCAACAATGCTCAGGTAGGTGTTACGTGACAAAGTAACATCCACGTGAATGGCAGGACCAAAGGTTTCCCAGCAGAACATTGCCCAAAGCATCAATCAATCAAATGTATTTATAAAGCCCTTTTTACAACAGCAGTTGTCACAAAGTGCTTTACAGAGACACCCGGCCTTAAACCCCAAGGAGCAAACAACAGTAGTGTTGGATTTCAGTGGCTAGGAAAAACTCCCTAAGAAGGCCGAATTTTAGGAAGAAACCTACAGAGGACCCAGGCTCAGAGGGGTGACCAGTCCTCTTCTGGCTGTGCCAGGTGAGATATTAAGAGTCCAATTAGAATAATAAATACATTTCTCTGGGCTAAATCCAGAGTTTATTTGATTCTAGAATTGGTCAAAAGTATGACCAGGTGGACAAGCAACGGGCCCCCCAAACCAGGTACTCCGCAGGTGTGGACCAGGACCTCATCTCCTCCTAAAATTTTTAACTGGAGGAGACTGAGAAAAGTTAGAAAGTGCATTCCTCATATCCCCCAGCACAATAATATAGCAGCGTAACACCATGAAACTGAGACGGGGGGGTCCGGCGACACTGTGCCCCTACCCGGGGGAGGCCCCTGAACAGGGCCCAACAGGCAGGAAATCAATCCACCCACATTGCCAGGCATCAACCAAAGGGACACCCATCAACCGCAACCCCCCACCGCATCACACTGCCTCCGCCGGCTTGCCTCCTTCCCATAGTGCATCCTGATGCCATGTGTTCTTTAGGTAAGCGATGAACACGCACCCGGCCACCCATGTAATGTAAAAGAAAATGTGATTCATCTGACCAGGCCACCTTCTTCCATTGCTCCGTGGTCTAGTTCTGATGCGCACATGCCCATTGTAGGCGTTTCAGCAGTGGACAAGGGTCAGCATGGACACCCGGACTGGTCTGCGACTACGCTGCCCCATACGCAACAAACTGTGATGCACTGTGTGTTCTGATACCTTTCTATCAGTACCAACAACCTTTTCAGCAAATTAGCTAAGTCTGTTGGATCGAAACACACGGGCCAGCTGACGCCTCCCACGTGCATCAATGAGCCTGACCCTGTCGCCGGTTCACTGCTTTTCCTTCCTTTTCCACTTTTTATATGTACAGACCACTGCAGACCGGGAACACCCCACAAAGGCTGTAGTTTTGGAGATGCTCTGACCCAGTCGCCTAGCCATCGCAATTTGGCCCTTGTCAAAGTCATTCAGATTCTTATGCTTACCCCGTTTTCCTGCTTCTAACACATCAACTTTGAGGACAGAATGTTCACTTACTGCCTAATATATCCCACCCACTGACAGCTGCCATGATAACAAGATTAACAGTGTTATTCACTTCACCAGTCAGTGGTCATAATGTTATGGTGTATGTTAGCAACAGCTACACAGTTGATAGGGAATATAAAGGATGCATATTAGCTGTAGCTATGAGGTTGATAGGGATATTAGAGGATGCACATTATGTGTACATTACATCATTTGCTGTGACCACTTACCTTGCAGCATCTTAAGAACCACCTCAATGATGTGCTGGTCAGATGCATCTCGTCCCTTTTGAGAGAAGCAAGGAGGGGGAGAGAGACAGGGAAGAATGTAAGGCAGGTTAGTAGATAATGGATAGACAACCAATAATCTACCAATGAAAAAGTCAGTCAGTCAGTAGAACTCTCTATTGATTGAAGGCAACCCACTACGTCACCAAACCATGTTGGTGTGTGTAACTCACCGCAGCCCCCACAATGCCTGGCATGCCTGGTACTCCTCTCTCCCCGTTGATTCCTCGAGGCCCAGGTAGTCCCGGGGGTCCCTGGTCTCCTGGTTTACCTTGGTCCCCCGTGACGCCGTTGAACCCTGGCTCTCCCCTCACTCCTTGCTGCGGAGGAAGGAAACACCCCAAGTGAACACTGTTAGATGCTTGCATTCCACTACTTTAGCTTTAGATAAACTTTGACTAGCTTGGGAAAGTTTTGAGTGATTCAAGTAGCTTCTACTTGCTGCTTTGCCTATCTTTGAATAGCTTTGTCTCGCTTACTAAAAATTATTTAAAAAATGAAAAAATATACAAAAGGTCAAACTTTTTTACATTTTCAAACACGCGATCTTATAGATGTGGTCATTTTCACGTTTACATACATTCATGTAATGTTGGGCAATGACGTATAAATACATTTGTGACAATCGTAAAGCACCATAGAGTAGACAAAAAACAGACATGGTAATGAATACAAACGTGTCAGTATTCAGGGTTGCCATATCCGGGGTTTACAAACAATGTCGCGGGTTAAAGTTAATTGGTCGCGGGGGCGGGTTTATGTTCTACTTTAAAACTTCGCCAAGGCCGCACCATTTCTGTATGTATATGCTATATCGTGTGTTTCTATTACAATTTTTCCTTAACCTGGCAACACTGTCAGTCTTGACCTGTCCAGACTTGTGTATTGCCAATCAGAGCAACATCATGCCAATATGCAAATTAGCCATAACTTTTACCGAACATTCCAAAAGTTAGTTAATATAGCGCTACGTTTTAATTATAAATTACGCTAATTAAAAACCGGTTAGTGCGGAAGCGTGCTTTAGCATACAGGATTCTGAAGTACGAGTGAAAGTTTGACAATGTGGAGAGTTCCTTCGTTCAATGTTTTGTTAACCTCTGGCTCTATGACAGAAAGGTTTATTGGATGACTCCTATTTTTAGTGGCAATATTGGCCGCGGGGTATTTATGCGAGGAACATGTTTTTGCCGAACCCAAATCCGATTAAATATACTTAATGTTTCTGTTAGGCGAAAGAACATTTTGCAAGCAAACGTTAGCGAATATCTACCAATACGTTTAGTTGCTGGACGACGCTACGTTATGAAAGGAATTTGACTGTTTGACCACAGCGCCCATTGATTAATGGAAATTAATTTGATTTACAATACCATTTGACGGTTTCCTGGACACTGATTAAGCCCAGTCCTGGATTAAAAATAAATTCCTATGGCGATTTCAGTCCAAGACTAAATCATCTGGGAATGGGTCTGTTTCGCAAACACAGATTAAGCCTTGAGATGGACTAAGAAAAATGTGACTGGAAATCTGCAAGTATTCTAAAAGAGAAAACAAATTATAATCGGCTATCAAGGCTCTTTTAAAGCTTGTGTTTTAAAGCAGCTAAATAATTCTTTAGCTCGAAAAATAGTTTAGCCAGTTACGTTTTCATTGATACGATCAACACAGCCGTCACTATAGGTAAACTCAATAGAGGCCATATGTGGTAGTTTTTTCGTCAAATAAATTATAATAGAAGAACCGTAACAGTGCATCCTACCGAATGGATGGAGGTAGCAAACGATGTAAGTCTTTGATTTACAATCTGGTACTTATTTATTTGACTTCCAAGCAGTATATTCGGGAATTGTGTATCATTAATTAAACAGCGTTAATTTATTCAGCCAATTATGCCTTAAATTACGCAATGGAATCTTGAGTCAAATAGTGCCTATTTATAAAACCTCATTCAAAGCTAGTTTTGCGGCATAAAAAAAAAACCATTATACTTTCCATATGTTATGATTATCTGTTTGCGCTGTATCTTCAAAGTACTTCAAATGCAATGTGAGTTACGTTTCAACTAGTTTTGACTAGCTTCTGCCTGCCTTGACAAATCTCCAATCTACTAAGATGTGATTGGGTGTAACACCAGTGATGTTCTTACCTGTCCTTTGGGTCCAGGTTCACCACTCAAACCCTGTCAGGAGAGGATGAAGGAAGAGACAGGCCGAAACAAAAACAGGTCAGGCCACTCCAAATCATAATTGTGGTTCTATAGTTAGGAAAATTGAATTTTCACCTAGGACTCCACTTGGATGGCAGACCACCTTTATGATGCGTTTTGCTCCCCAATCCTATTTTCATGAAGGTACTTACCTTTTCTCCTTTCTCCCCAGCCAAGCCTTCTACGCCGGGATCACCCTGAATGTGGAGAGCACGGGAAAGAAAGAACGAATAAAATAAATTGCCTATTCAAAGATAGGGTATTATTATATGAGTCTTTCTGAATACATCAGCATGGCATTGGAAATAAGAGGCTGACTACTACTCACAAAGTCTCCCTTCGCTCCAACTTTTCCTTGGAAACCCTGGGTAAAGATTGGTGAGTCACACAGTAAATACAGTGAAGTACATAATATAATATATTATAAAAAAGAACAAAGGACAATATATTGATCCATTCTTTTCCAGCCGTGAAAGAAATGCAGGAGACAGCACACAGTAAGAAAGATGTAGTTTCATCAAAACACATAGGAAATGATGACTCTAGTATTATCATTTATATTGCTTAAGCTCTGTGCTGTAGCATTTTAATGTATGAAATGTTCATATAAATAAAGTTAGATTTAAATTTGATAGATCGGCTGCATCTTCATGAGCCTGGCAGATTGGTGGGTAAACACTGCCACCACTAGGCTTTCTGTGTAACTGCATGAATCCGTGTGTATTATTCCACATAAACGCATCCGCACTGTGACTTCAATCCTCAGCAAACATGAGCAATCGCATGGAAAAAACCCAAATAACATGTCTTGATACATAGACATCCCTAAAGAAGAAAATACGATAAGGAATTTACACACAGGTACACCTAAGCAGATATGTAATTCCTCACACACACACACACACACCTTGTCTCCCTTGGTTCCTGAGATGCCCTGAGCTCCCGGCACTCCCGTAGGTCCTCTCATACCCTTGGTCCCCTGCGGAGAATCAACATATAGATGGTACCACATTTCTGTCAACAGCAGTAACAGCATAACATTAGAAAACCACGGTGTCAGACGTTTTCGTTGGAGCTGAGCTGTGAAGAAGTGACTTACAGGCTTTCCGACAACGCCCTGCTGCCCAACGGGACCCCTCTGGCCCCTGTCACCCTGAGGGAGGGAGAGCGGTGTTAACTTCACCGTCCAAAACTTTCAATTAGGAATTGTCATAGCGATGGATTATGGGATACCTTGGGTCCAGGAACGCCCACCATACCAGCTTCACCAGGTAGACCAGGTTCACCCTGATAAAGAGAGAGGTTACGATGCATTTTTTTTTTGTCTTTTCAACAGGCTAGAAATATGTTTGTCTGTTCACGTCTTGTGTCAATACGGATCCTAAGCGAAGACAGACACAATAACAATCTGTAACCTGGTGTGTAACAAAACCAGCCAGACTATGGGCACAGCGGCCTACCTGAGGTCCTGGGGCACCAGACAATCCAACATGACCTCTGGGACCAGGCTCACCCTGAAGATCAACAGAACAGGAAGTGGTTATCAGTAGAAGCTTCCGTTACCACAGTTTGTAGTTCTATTAAAGGAAACTGTATTTGCTGACACAGAAGGGCAACGAATGAGGCAGGGGAAATGGTCACTGCCTTACCTTGTCTCCTGGCCCACCCTTGGTTCCGGGGCTGCCGGGCAAACCCTATTTAAAGGATGAGGTGAAAGTTCATATGCTTTACAAGTGACTTTACAAGTCTTAAAGCTTCACTCTGGTGTTGGTGTCACTACATTGACAGCACTGTTTCTGTGTGTGTGTGTGTGTGTGCCCGTGTGTGCACGAGCTAGTGGCTAGCGCAATCAGAGAGTGCTTAATAAGCTAAATGCTTGTGTTTAAAGTTAGTGGCTGCGTAAGTGTCATTGTAGTAGACACACTGGCAGTGTGTTTCATAGATCTCCCACACTCAATTACCTCGCCCCTCTCTCTCACACAAGAACACCTGATCATGATGAATTGTCCACTGGTGGAGGGAGGCAGTAATTTCAAGGTGGTTTAAATTCCAAAATGGCTTGAGTCTAAGGGTCAAACTGGACGTTTGCCAGGAAAACATACACACATAACTCACAGCTGATTTGTTTTTTTTTTATCTTCTCGGCTTTGTTTTTTTTTGTTTTTTTTGCTCTGTGCAGGTGGGTTGTGACTTATGGAGGTGAAAAGACTCCCTTATACGTGTGCTGGGTGACAATCTGGGTTTTAAAGCTTGGCTTGTTAATGAGGTCAATCACTCTCCCTCGCTCTGACTCTCACGTCATCATAAATGACCACGCGGATAATTCTAGTGGCTGTTACCTGGTGATCTGTCTCTCTCACAAATGCAAAGAAGTATAAGTGCAGACACACACACATATCCAATTGCACATTCACACATTAACACACATACAGGTATTGGATACCAAGCATGTTACTCACCGCTGTTCCTTGATGGCCAGGACCCCCGGGTCTACCAGCCTGCCCTGGGGCACCCTGCAGAGAGAGGATGAAGAAGAGACTCAGCATTGTCATTATCATCACTGTTAGTCCTCATAGGATGCAGGGGACAACACAAGGTGTCTATAATAAATCAATATCAGGCCTTACCTTAATTCCAGGAATGCCAGGAGTACCATCCTTTCCATCAATGCCTGGCAGACCCTGAAACAACAGATGTGTTACCATGGTGCTGTACAGCTAACCATCTCCATAGTTACCACAGTACTGTACACCTAACCATCGCCATCATAGTTATCATGGTACTGTACAGCTAACCATCTCCATACTTACCACAGTACTGTACACCAACCATCTCCATAATAGTTATCATGGTACTGTACAGCTAACCATCTCCAAAACATATGCATCAACTACCGTGAGTTGCTCTGGATATGAGCATCTGCCAAATTACTTAAATGTAAATTTCCATTTTAGTCAATTAGCAGACACTCTTATCCAGAGTGATTAAAAAGTTTCAAATGCCATGCTCTACCAGCTGAGTAATAGCTGAAACCAGACCAGAATACAAAATGGAGGTGGGAAATCAGTGTGTTTACTCACATTCTCCCCCTTCTTGCCGACGGTTCCCTGTGGGCCTGGAATACCTCTGCTACCCTGTAGAAACCCATACCACTGTTACCACCACCGTCACCACACAGTGTGATTTCAGTTAGACAACGACACGATACAATAGAGAGCTGCTGAGTCAAATACCCACCAAATCCCCTTTGTCCCCAGCTGCTCCAGGCGGACCCTGGGGTCCCTCCTCACCCTGCAGATGAGAGAAAAACCCTCCTGATCAGATTGATCAATCGGAACGATCCACTAGCAATGTGAAATATCTCCAAGACTTCCATACTTACTGGGGGCCCAGGTTGGCCAACTGGTCCGTTGATGCCCTTGTAACCACGAGGGCCCTGGAAGTGAACAGAAAAGAGCATTCATATTTTAGGAAGTAGATCAAAGGTAACTTGTGGTAATGAATGGCTAGATACTTGTCTCTGCCGTTACAAGAAACTTTGCCGTTAAAATGTATCCTATATTCCATAGTTCCAATAAATGAAGACTGGTGGGCTTTGTCTAAAAGTTTTATTTAGTAGTGTTTACTATCTATCAATCTATCTATCCATTTATAGATATGGATATAGTATATAAATATAGGATATAAAACCTATGTATCCGTCATCTATCATGCCTATGTATCGTGTCTATCATGTGTAAATTTAAACAGTCCACATATATAATGAATATTCAAGAAATGAGGCAACATGCAGGTTCCGAAGCCTAAAGATAGATTGGGAGATAGGTATTTAGGTAGATATACACAGTAACAGTTATTGTTGGGTAGTCATCTTTGTCTTTGGCTATGGGGCACCTAACAAGTTGGAACATGCTTACCATTGTACTAATAGAATGATTAGCAGTTACCGATTAGCGTTTTTGGCTACACACAAACTGCTTTCAACCCAATTCTGTTTGGCACAAAGCCTGGGCGCTAACTTGGCTAACACAGCTAATGCTAACACTAAGACGGATGGCTCTCTAGGATCATTAACTACAGACGGGGAAACAGTGGCCCCAGACAACCCCTTTTAATTAGAGAGTGAGAGAGAGTTTGGGTTCTTTCCATATGTCCCCATAGAAGGTAACAGAGAGTGTTTATTATGCACATGGAAATGACAAAGGGAAGAGGACGTTGGAGGAGAGCCAGGTCTGGAATGGAGAGAGTGTGGTAAAGAAGGTAAAGGGGTGTGTTTCAACTTACCCCTTCTCCTTTAGGGCCCACCATTCCTGGGTACCCCCTCAATCCCATAGGACCCTGAGATAAGGCCGAAGGGATTAACATATCATCAAATCTTTTCTACCTACATTACCACAACATTGGTGCTCTATTTATATTGCTGTACTACAACATGCAATGGTGTGAATGTGCTAAACGTGTGGATAGTCTTACAGGGGGTCCTGGGATTCCCAGCTCTCCAGAGATCCCGACCTCTCCCTTTGTACCCTGGTAGAGAGGAAGTGAGAGATTAAAAGTGTTAACGATATCAATTGAAAACATTTCATCCATGTACGTATTTTTCAGTACCAACGGTATCTGCTGCTAAATAACTCCTTGGTAAATATCAACCAAGTGAAATCAGCCGGTAGTGTTTTCTTTATCATGGCTTGTGAGTGCCTTTGATTCAGTCACTGAGCAGTGATGTGCTGTACCAGACTCAGACAGACAGACAGACAGACAGTGATCTCCTGCAGGGTGCAGATCAGGGGCTAAACCCTCCTGCTCTGGAGGAGACTCTCATGTCCCAGTGGGGGCTCATTAGCTCTGCTTAATGCACCAGGCTGAGTCAGCCGCTCCAACCCCTACCCTCTTATCCCCTCCACATGTACCTGGCTCTCAACCATCACTTTTATCTGGGCTCGCTGTTTGCTGCCTCCATGCCCTGGCTAGGCCTGACTAATCGCACTCAGATTAGTGCCAGTCCTGTGCCTCGGGGGGCCTCATTAGCACTAAGCCTTTATCTTCTGCTAGTCAGTGCGGACTCTGTTTATGTGTTTCATCGGAATCATGTATGAAAATATATTGCAAAGTATTTAAATATAAATGATCATGAGTGGTGACCTAGTAAACGTCGTTCTGGATACCCTGTTAAGGGTCAATGGATAAACAGACACAACACTGACTGACTGGAAAATGAATGAATGGAGCGGCAGACAAACTATTGGACTCACCAGTTTTCCAATGCTACCAGGCTCTCCCAGCACACCGGCACGACCTTTGTGTCCCTACATTAAAACATTCCGTTAGTTTACAGACATAGCACACGTATTTCAATCATTTCTCAGTGAACGCTAATCATAAGGTAGCCGTTGACTTAAGAAATGGCCCTGGCACTTACAGGAAGATCGCGCACGGGATGAAAAATAACATCACTTCAGTTCTTGACAGGAAGGGAATCTTTAAAGGAAAACATATTGTTTCTCTCCTGGTGATGAATGACTTACCTTGACCCCCTGCAGGCCCTGGGGGCCCTTGGGCCCTGCTGGGCAGTTAATTGGGCACTGTGGAGGGAAAGACAGAAGAAGATGAGACAATGTGGGGCACAGAGACAGATTGATGTCGACGAGGCTGAGAGAGCGAGAAGGAAGAAGAGAAAAGAACACAGAATATTCAGCCAAAAGCTAACAAAGCCGCCAATAAATCTGTGTGCTGCCTCTATTTTTCTCAGTTTTAAAATATCCTGCAGGGAGATACAGAGGAGTTTGACAGGTGGAGAGTAAGCACTGATAGGAACAGGGGTGAAGGGAGTGAGAGGGGATCGAGCAAGTCCTGTGAATCCTCAAGGTGTCAGATGAAAGGACAAGAGAGAGAGAGAGATTGAAAAAAGAGGTTGTGATAGTGTATACCTCTCAGTGAAACCTTCTCTAATGACAGGACCGGAGAAAGGGAGAGCAATCAGTGAGGGCTCTAGCTGCCCTTTTCACTAGATCTTTCCCCTAACCATCTCCCCCTTATAGGGCACCTAAGACTGGATCTGGCTAAGGACCTTTGGCAAAAGATTAGCTACCCCAAACCTGAACACTTTGTGTCAACCAGGGATGACCAAATCTATGAGCCGATTGACCAAATCTGTAGGTTTGGTGGAGAAACTGTCAAGGCTTTTGGGCACACTGTCCTGTAAGGCTCGTTTAAGGTCTACTGTAAGGTATTAAGCTATGTGGCAATGAGAATGACAGGCAGGTGCAATGAGGTGAAACAGGAATACAGAGGAGATGAGGGAGGGGTCTTACCTGGAAGTCTGCACTGCCTTCCTCTCCTCCTAGGAACTTCCCTGGAGGACCCTGGAGCGAGAGAGAGAGAGAGAGAAAAGAGGAAGGGAAAGAGCAAATAAGAAAGAGAAGACAAAGAATTGAACCCAGTGCAGCAGTTCTGAGAGTGTTAACATAAAAACAAGCCAACATGGGCTGATGTATGCAGGGATCGGTGAGAGGCGACAGGGGAGCCAGTTCTAATGGGACGTTATTTACTCTGCAACACCAGTAAACCAAAACAAATAGACTCCCCATCTCTGGGAGCATCACTCTCTATGAAGCGACTCCCCACCTGAAATCACTCATGGGAGGAGAGACCGTATGCCGTCTGAAATAGACTCGGAAACCATGATAAAAACAGCACTGTGTACGTTCCATGCTGGGTTGTGCCGCTCTGGGGAGACGGCATCATGTACTTTTACTGGTTAGAATAAACTGGTCATCTCCAATACACTTTCCCGAACCTCTCTGGGACTGCCAGATGTTTCACGTTTCGTTGTCACCTTGAACCAGCCCATCACCTGATTTCACTAAGTGCTTTATGATAAGTTGGATCCTTGAGGAGAGGTTTAAAAATACAGCGTTAAGTTAATGGTTTATTTTGTCTTACTGGTTTCTTGCTGGTTTTGATCGCAGGAGGGATGTACGCACTGTTTTTAACTAGAACCATGTAGTTATTTACAGATTTCTTGGTGGTTTTAGACTTACTGGTTTCCCTGGGGGTCCCGGAAGTCCTGGAGGTCCAGGTATTCCAAACACGCCCTGGGAAAAGAGGGATGAAGAAGAGGCTGGGATTCAGGTGGGAGTCAAAGACTGGCTAACATTCTGTAACTCGTGTTATCTGACATAAGACAACGGTGTGCATGTTGAGGGTTGGGGGGTACTTTGCGGATCTACCTTCGGTCCAGTCTGTCCAATCTCACCAGGAGGACCGATTGGGCCAGGGATACCCTAAAGAGAGAAAGAGAAAGACATGGATTAGTAGACTTCTGGAATAAGAACAAATAACACGGCCAATGTATTTCAGAATGTTGTATTAAGAGTCTCGCTAGTCATCTATTCTAAATGTTTTTAATTCTTTATAATTAACAAATAGCTCCTTACCGCCAGTCCAGGCAGTCCAGGTCCCTATAGAGAAAGAGAGAGGATAGAAAGAGAGAGGGAGGGAGGGAGATGAGAGATGTGTTAAGTCTATGTGTAATTTTGTGATCAGAAGTAAATGTGCATAATGAGTCATGTATGATTTGTTTGAAAATTCGTCTTCAGTTAATTCAATTAAGAGCATCTGTGTCTACAGAGACAGAAACACAGTGAGCATCATTCTAACCCAGACTGAAAGAAAACAATCAATGTGTGTTCAATGTGTCGTAATAAGTGATGGAATTACATCTTAACAAATGAATGGTTGTAATATAGTGCTTCACCCATGCGTATCACTGACTGGCTCCAATATATCTGGTCTGTCAAATATGACTACACAGCACCACCTAGTGTATGTCTGCTGTAACAACATGTCGTTTCCCTGAACCTGCTGCAACCGGAAAACATTAGACATTATCCAACACACAGACAGTGAAAAACAGTGGGCCCATCTTATGGAGGACTAGTTCTACAGGATTAGTAGTAACCAGATTATATGATACCTGTCATGTAGTTGTTGTATATTTATATGTAGTATGTACTGTAGCTGTACCAGGCATGTGCACAGATCGCTCCGACTGACGTTGCACAAATTGTATGGGAATTATGTACTGTAGTTGTATGCCAGTTGTATGTATTCTGTTCTGTAATTATATGACCTTCCAGTACATTATCCTTCAGTACTTACAGTGGGACCAGGTTCACCACTAGGTCCAGGCTGGCCCTGAAGAAAACAACAAAAAATTACAACATAAGGGTTTATTCTCTACTGTAAACATGAAGATGAGGGTTTATTCTCTACTGTAAATAACATGAACATTTATTCTGTACAGTAAACTAGAAAATTGGGGTTTATTCTCTATGATTAACAACAACATCAGGGTTTATTCTCTACTCTAAACTAGAAAACAAGTTTTTATTCTCTACTGTAAACCACAACTAAAGGGTTTATTCTCTACTGTAAACATCAAGATCAGGGTTTATTCTCTACTGTAAACTAGAAAACTAGTTTTTATTCTCTACTGTAAACCACAACTAAAGGGTTTATTCTCTACTGTAAACATCAAGATGAGGGTTTATTCTCTACTGTAAACTAGAAAACAAGTTTTTATTCTCTACTGTAAACCACAACTAAAGGGTTTATTCTCTACTGTAAACATCAAGATGAGGGTTTATTCTCTACTGTAAACTAGAAAACAAGTTTTTATTCTCTACTGTAAACCACAACTAAAGGGTTTATTCTCTACTGTAAACATCAAGATGAGGGTTTATTCTCTACTGTAAACCACAACTAAAGGGTTTATTCTCTACTGTAAACATCAAGATGAGGGTTTATTCTCTACTGTAAACAACAAAATCAGGGTTTATTCTCTCTCAGTATGCATCCAATATGGACTGCCACCATGGTCCCACAGAGCCATGATTTGTTCAATACTACATCAGAACAATGTTACACAGTTTGGTAACCTGACAGTGCAGCCCAAGGCCCCCATCTTGAGACTGACCACGACCGCATGGAATGTCTGAAAGACACTTAATTGGAGTAAAACTGGCCTTTTACACAGGCCAGAAAGGTCATTAGAACACAGTTCCAGCTGACTCCATTGGGAAGTTGTAGTAGGGAGTCTGGGGGCAGTCTGAACAGATACACTATTTTCTGTCTTGGTCAGTACAACCCCTAAACATCTGGGGAGACAGAGGCAGTTTAGGGTTGTGGCAGTACAGGACAGGAGCCTCAGATCACGTCTAACACCTTGACCTAACATTCTTTAGAGATGGGTGGGAAGAGGGGTGTGTGATGAGGTCAATCCATCTATTAGGGGTCAATTAACTGACACGGAAGTAGTTGTTCTCAAGATCACATTTCTCCTTTGGGAAAGATCACAGGTTATAGTACTATCATGTCCTCACCTTGGGTCCCGGGTTTCCAATAGGACCACGATCTCCCTTTGCTCCCATCAGACCCTGAAGAGAAAGAGATACAGAATAAGAGAGAGATGCACACACTCAGATCTAACATTGGGTGGAATATGGGTGGAATTTCATTTAGTTCTACATTTCGGGGGTTGTTGTAAAAAAATAAGCGGTTCTTATTTGGACATGATGTTATGTCCCGGGCCAGTGTTAGAAGCTTGGATATTAAATTCTCTCCCTCATTCTTAGAATTAGTGGTGATTTCAGGAGTTTTAATGATCCTTGAGGATCCATCACTAGTCAGTCGTTCATTTTTGCACCTTAAATTAGTTGAGGGGTTATTGGAAGGATGTCTAATGGCTGAATGCATCAACGGGTTCCAAGAGGAACTCTGGATGGAAGGCAAGTTGTATTAATACCTTAAAGACATTGTTTTTGAGCCCCTGTTAGAATAAATGGCATTCCTGCTTATCTGTTCTGTGATATTGAGGTACAGGCAACTTTCCTTCCAAGAGGTACAAGTCCCTGATCGGTTTGATTTATTATAGCGTCTGCAAGAGTTGCTGGTTTAGTTTTCACGCTTTTTGATCTTGTCGTAATATGGTGGTATATTTAACGGAACTGCAGGGTGACAAAGGGTAGGTTGAGACCAGTTGTAATGTTGAAAAGTCATCCAAGAGATTTCCATTTATTTGGTTTTATAATTGCCACCTGTCTTTTACGATGAAAGGTGCACTCTGTCATTTGTTGAGTTATTAAGTCAATGCTTGTTTAACACAACTTGTTTTGGTGTAAACAATAATGTGGTTGTCAAGTGAAACAGAATGGATACAATTTAAATGTCTAGCCCCAGGATTCCTTGTTTTGCAGCCTCAGAATGGGCTCTGGATTTGCATTGTCGAATGCAAAATAGCATTTACGGATATAAAATGTGTCTGTGTTTTCCTGAGAAAAATAATGTACTATAAGGCCGTTTACTATTTAAAAATGTACAACTGTTTCTTTCTTTTTTTAGAACAACACACGTGAACAAACTCAGCACAGCTTTTAAAACATCCAGTCGTTTGATATAAAGTCAAACACATCAAACCGAATGAACAAGGACGTCTAGTCTAATTAAGAGAATGTGGGACAGGATTTGAAAGTATGATATAAGCATGCCTCACCTTCGTATGGTGGACTTCATGTAGAGAGTGTTTAATCTTTACATTTAACCAAATCATCTAATTAGATACAATCCATAAAGGCTGTAAACATTAGGCTTTAATACTCCTCTCGCTATTTACTGTGCATGGATGCGCCCATCATCAGGCAGTATGTTAAAATGTTTATTTATTATAGAAGACACATACAAATAAGGTAAAGATCCATTCATGAATGTTGTAGCTCCCTTTTTTATTGTCTGAAAGTTAAGCAATTAGGGTTGAAAATGTTGCCACATTTGCGAAACATTTGTATAAATCTTACAAAGATTATATTTTGATTTAGCTTTATGTACATCACTATATGCCATTATTTAGTCACTTAGAAATGAATATAAATGGGTGAGAAGTTAAGATATGAAGTGGGGGGGGGGGGGGGGGGGGCGTTAATGGAACTAGGTGTGTAACTATCTGAACATTAAATATGTTAACAAGAAGATTTCATAACATTTCTGGAGAGAAAAAATTATTAGTTGTTTGTATCCATTAAGCAGGTTCTTTTGTCCTATACAGTATTCAACCTTGTAATCACAAACTGGGAGAATACTGAATTAAAAGACCCACAACTGTTCATATCTGAGTTTGAGTGTGTGTGTGTGTGTGTGTGTGTGCTATGTTCCCACTTAAACATCGTTCTACTTAATCATTAGCCTGCTTAGACAATTGCTTACTTAAAAATGTGCCTAATTAAAAATTGGCCTACTTAAATATTTGCTGACTTAAACCTTAGCCAACTTAAACATGGGCCTACTTAACCATTAACCTACTTAACCATTAGCCTACTTAATCATGAAACTATTTAACCATTAACCTACTTAACCATTAACCTACTTAACCATTAGCCTACTTAACCATTAACCTACTTAATCATTAACCTACTTAACCATTAGCCTACTTAATCATGAAACTATTTAACCATTAACCTACTTAACCATTAACCTACTTAACCATTAGCCTACTTAACCATTAACCTACTTAATCATTAACCTACTTAACCATTAGCCTACTTAACCATTAGCCTACATAGATATTAGCCTACATAAAAATGTGCCTGATTAAACATTAGTTTACTTCAACATTGGACATTGTTGCTTGCTGTATGTTATTATGTGTTATTTATAGTAAAAACATCTATTAACAGTTTTTGAGTGTCTAAGAGTGGTCCAGTAGTCTATAAGCCACTGCCTCTAGTCCACATCTATAGCTCCCGCTTGGGTTTAAATCAAGCCTAATGCCTTTTCAGCTGACACTGTCTCTTCTTTCCCCATTGCCCTCTTTCAAAAAATGCCTGAAAACATCCCCCAAAATGTAAAGAGAACATTCTGATACAGGTAATTCCCATGCCTGTAACTCAGCTTTTCTTGTAATTTCTTTCTTTTTTTATGACTTTTATCCACTTTGTTCCTCTTTTTTGTAATATCAAATGAATAATGAAGGGCCTGCTTCAGTGTAGCAACTCACAGCGGACAGTTGATGTTGATCTGCTGCTGGCCAACCAGCCATTTCAGACCAGAATAAAACAACATACAGCTCTGGAAAAAATCTACAGACCACTGCACCTTTTTCTTTCATTTCCAAAAAAGTCAAAAAGGAAAGTTTTGAGTGAGGAAGAGAAGCGTTCAATTTGCAGTGGTCTCTTAATTTTAACCCTTCTGTTCCTCACTCAAAACCTTCCTTTTCGACATTTTTGGAAAGGAAAGTAAAAGGTGCAGTGGTATCTTCCTTTTATCCGGAGATGTATAATGCAAAAATGAGCACATTCAAGCTACCTTTGTTGGGGAATCATCTGAAAGTAGACAATCAAATGTCAGAGAGGCACTTTGAAAGGAAAGTGACAGACGGCACCTTTAGAACTTACTAGAATATGGGGTCTACATGTGACCTAAAATCCCTTTATAAGAGTGTTTTTATCTGCGGGCTGATTGGATTGGACATTTCCTGGTAATCAGCAGGATTGACATTCTAGGACAGATTAGGGGCCAAATCCCTCTGGAATGCGTGTTACCCTCTCAGCATGGGCTGTGACGCCTCATAGGTTCCTGCTCCCTTCAGACAGGTGCATTTTCCTCCTCCCTGCCACATACAGCTCAGTGGGTCACATATGGGGTGGTTGCAATTTTTGTGTTGGTGTGAAATGAAAATATGTTGCTACAAATCCGCTGTATATTCAGCAAGAGCCTTGCTCAAAGGCAGATTAACACTTTGTTTTCAGCTACCTTATTGGCTGTGAGCTTCTAGGTAGCCACTTATTGGTTACTGGCCAAGACACTAACCACCTGGCTACCTGCCACCCTACAACAGTGAATCGGGATTTACAACAATGCTTTCATCTCCTGGAGTTTCTGAGCCCAACAACACAGACAAACTCTCTTTCTCTAGTTTCTTTATTTTCTCTCTCGTTCTTCCTCACAAACACATACAAGTGTTCTTATTCAAACATTCACACAAACAAACACACATTCACGCACAGACACACACAAACACACTCCGCACTGACAGATGGGAGACTTACATCAATGCCGTTCTCTCCCGGAGGTCCATCTGGACCCGACTGACCCGAATCCCCCTTCTCACCCTGTGATCAGAACACAACCGTGGTCAAAAACATAACCATGGTCCAAAACACAACCGTGGTCAAAAACACGACCATGGTCCAGAACACAACCGTGGTCAAAAACACAACCATGGTCCAAAACACAACCATGGTCAAAATCATAACCATGGTCAAAAATACAACCATGGTCAAAATCACAACCATGGTCAAAATCACAACTGTGATCAAAAACACAACCATGGTCCAAAACATTGCCATGGTCAAAAACACAACCATGGTCAAAAACACACTCACACAAACACACTGAACATTCACACAAAAAGGACCCAACATCAAACTCTCATTAAAGATAAATGACGACCAGAAATGTTCCTGAAAACATCTACAACTTACCGGGGGACCAGGAGTGCCAGGTTGTCCTTTCAGTCCCTGCAGAGAGAGAGGGAGAGAAATAACCTTACAGTTTGAATGACACACCTGAAAGTGTTCTCTGAGGGAAAGATGATGTTGATGAATTCCTACAGAGTGCCTGTTCACTACTTTCAAGTAGTTGTGAACAAGCACTCTCTGGATGTCTAAATGCCTAACCTACTGAACGCAAAACAAATGTAGTCTATAAACCAGGCTATATGATTGTCTCTTCGCAAGGGAACGGTTGTCTTGACCTTCAATAATATCTGAATTGCTTGACATTGTAATTTGAAGTTTCCCCCTCTAACAGTTTGATATGTCCAGGACTAGTTTGTGTGCAAATTACACCTTGGGACACACGATTCGTTCAAATGTTTTGAATATGTAAGTATATTATTCACTTCTGGATTTTCATAATGGCTTTTGCTTCATACATGAGAGATTGAACATTGATGTGCAGATATAATCTTCAGTTATGATAGGCAGCTCTGCTCTCAAGGTGGAGAAATTAATCTTTTAACTGTGATAGGACTGAGTAGATTAACGTAAATGCAGTAGAAATTAGGTGGAGCTATTGCTTACAGCTTCAGCAATCAGTGGAAATCTGCAGAGATTAAACAGAACCAAGGAGAAAACCCAATAAACCTTTCATGTTTGTAGATCTATCTGGCTTTTGTGGAGAAAGAACTTTCTAAAAACTGCTCTGGGTAATAATCTTGTAACACACCATTCATCTTTAATGTTTAATGGCACCAGCCTACACTTCCCTTCTTAATGTATGGTATCATTATGTAATGGCAACAGGTTTTCAGAGCCTGGCTTTGCTTAGACAGAGAATACCTCAAAAGTATCACATTACTGCAATATTAGTCAAATCTCCTCTCAGGATGGAGCCAAGAACCCTGACTCAATGTATTCTCTCAGTGGGGGAAACAGAGCTCTTTTGTGCCGATTTTTCAGTTTGTTGCCCTCTGGTGGTACATCAGCAGTATTTCCGCATTGCTGCTCTATTTGGTACAATGCCTGTCTTTGTGACATCCTGACGGTATACTCACATCCATGCCATCGGACCCAGGTGTACCAGATGGGCCCGGTGGGCCGGGGAGACCCTGAGGTCCTTGAGGACCGCTCTGACAGGACGGAAAACAAAATAGAGTATTTAGAAATGTGAAGAGGTATTTTTAGACAATTATTTGGATTCAGAATGTATAACTTCTCAGGAGTCACCCAATGGGATAACTGTTAAACTGAACAAAATTTGGAATAGCTGGAATTGTGAAAGTATTAGTTAAACAGTGGGGCAACTATACACTTGTTTCAATGAAATGTCATACTTCATGTAAATACACTCAGATAAGCAAGACAAAATTCCTATATAACACACAGTTAATGAGTCACCTGTAAACTGAACCCATACACATTACATTAATCATAAACCATGGAAGGCCAATAGAAATCCCCCTGGTCACAGTAAAAAAATTAATAACGATCCTGAGTCCATGTGAAAGAAATAGAGGAAGGAGGTCATCCAGCATCTCGTTATAACTAATTGTTTCCAAAATGTGTCTAAAAGCAAAAGGTATTTGTCACCAAATAACCAAGGGCAGTGGGTGGGGGAGGAATAGGTGGGTGGGGGGGGGGGGGGGGGGTGTTTCCTGGGGCCCTCCCTCGTCACATCTTCTGTTGGGAATGTAGATTCCTTTAATCAATTTCAATCTGTTTCATCCAGTCACAACACAGAGTCCTGATAGACTGTTGTGGTGTATTCCAGAGTTCAGCCAATCATTCCGACAAAAAAAGACTTGTAATTCCTTTTTGTTCAGGAAGGTCTTGTGACTTTCCTTTGGACGGCACGGATGTGTGAGTTGGTGGAGGGCTTCTTGAGGTCAGTCGTCCTGTGTGTGTATTTGAATAGGTGGCTTCACGGTAAAGTCTCTGGCCATGTTGAATACACAGCTTCTGTGTGTGTTCTGCCTGTGTGCATTAGTGTGTTTGTCCATCTGTGTGTTTGTGTGTGTCCAGTTGTATTCCAGTTTTCTGCTTTCCCCTAAATCTCTTTTTGATAAAAATGGTGAAACAGTCGGTGTTTATTATCCAATCCAGTGACTCTTTAAGGATAAACATCCATTTGAAAAAATAGACTTGTCCATCTGTATTCAGGTAGAAACGTCTTCCATAGAATGGAGGGCCATAGTCCACAGTAGAAAGTTACATGCATGTACAGTGCCACACACACACACACACACACACCCTACGCAACTGGCCTTCATCCAGATTTAAACTCATCATTACAACCTCTCTATGGCCCTGATGAAACAACTCAGTCAATGAAACACTATTGTTATTCTTCACTTCTGTCAAACCCATTCCAAAATCTAGCTTTTCTCTATCGCCACTTGCCAGTCGGACAACATGACCCTACAATCTCAGCGGTCCCCACCAAACCAGTCCCCCTTTCCCTTTACCCACAGTCCCCCTAAGCACGAGACCCTTCGACCCAAGTCGGAGGCACCCGACCCCGGGCTGAGTCCCTCCTAGCCTCCCCTCTCCACTCACCACTTGGGCCAGAGCCAGGCACAGAGCCTGCAGGACGACCCAGCTCTTCAACACCGCCGAGACTCCAGCCATGATCCCCTTCTGCTGTCCCTCTCAGAACTAAATCCTCTGGTCTCTTGCTTTCACCCTCTCTCCCCTGTCCTCGTCTTCCAGCAGGGAACAGGAAAGCTACGGTGTCCACGGGGGGATGGGGGCAATGTGCGCAGCCCCACCAATTCAACACAGGAAAACTGGTGTTGAGGAATGGTTGGATGGAGGGATGGATGTATGGAGGGAATGAGAGAGGTGTAACCCAGCCCTACAGCCTGCCCCTGTGAACACAGGAGCTCCTGAAAGCCCCCCTCCTCTCTCACACACACACACGCACACACACACACTGAAACATATAACCACACATTCACCTCAGAACAGCTCTGTGGCACAGAGGTGGGGTCTGAGAACTCTGATTCTCCCATTGGACAGCTTCTGCTCATTAATATGTAAACCACAGCCAGGTTCCCACAAGCTGATTGGACACAGTTGCTGCAAGCTAGCGCCGCCATGAGGAAAGGGACTTCCTGAGTGTCTGAAACTGGAGTGGACCAATTCCAAATCAAGCCCCATGCCCCACAACCTAATAATTTGACCACAGGTCCATAAAGTGTAGAGTTTAGGAATTTACTTGGGATCAGGCCTATGCCTGAATCTCACAGGACCTCGTACCTGCCCCCCTAATTACTTGTATCCTCTGAAAATATTCACTATTATAACGGTATTAGCATCACCTTGCCTTCTGGCAGGCTAAGTTGAATATCCACCACATTGCTTATTTCAATGTACTTGAGATAGCTTATAGCAGGATGTTTCTGGACAGAGCTAATGCCATTGAAATACCAATGTTAGGACTGTTTGTTGCCACTAAAGGTAGGTTGTGCTAGAATCAGGGGTGGGCAATATTTTTCACTGGGGGGCCACACTGAAAATGCCTGAGAGCATCGTGGGCCAGATAACCCTTTTAACCAAAAACACACAACATAGCTAACTCTGTTAACTTGCATATTATATTTATGCATATGTATTTTCCATGGAACACTGTTTTCATAATTGAACTTAATTTACTTTAACAAAGTTAATTATATTTGTTTTCTGTTAACAACTGTTATTATGGCAGGCAAAGGCCCAAAAAATCCCTTTTAGGGTTATTACTCAACAGAAATGTTGTAACACATATTTGCCTTAAAACCTGACTTTCAACTCAACAGAGTAAGCTACATTACATAAGGTATAATGTATACCAGTTATATAGGTATAATAGTTATTAGGGCAGACATAAGTCTATGAAATCACTTCAGAAGATTTTCACTCAAAGCAAATGTTGGTATAATTGCCGTAATCTAACTTCACACAGTATATTTCTTGTACTACGTGGTTTCACGACAGCGATTCCAGCAGCCCAGACACAATAAATTAATTTTTAGGGCTACACACTCAATATGAGCGCTTCGTATGGACGTTGACAAGTGAGGTGAAGTCAGGAGTCAGTTCTGTTGAAGCAGTGTGCGGTTCTGTTGAAGCAGTGTGCGATTCTGTTGAAGCAGTGTGCGGTCCTGCTGCAAGATGTGCATCAGGGAGGCTGCCTCTGCGCTTGGACTTGTTGAATTGTAGCATCGGGTGAAAGTTTTTGTATTTTGCTGCATGCTTGCTCTGGAAGTGCCTCTGCAAATTGTAATCTTTAAAAACGGTGACGTTAGCTTAACATATTAAGCAAGTTGCTTTACCTGCGACATCTGTAAATAAATATTTTACTGTCAATAGTTTTTTAAATACCCTGCTTTCGTTATCAACTTTTCTTAGGCTCATTTCCAGAGATCGCTAGCCATCAATTGCGTATAGTACGTACAAATGATAACTTCCGCGTGTGGATTGTGGTGCTGGTCCCTACGTATCATAGCAACGCAAATACCTTGTTTCAACTTAAAGGTATTTTAAACAGACAGTATGATACTGCTATACTTATTACTGGAAGTGCCAGGGGACTTTTAATTTGAAAATAAATAAATATGCAACAGTAAATGAAGTAACGTAATCTGCGGACCTCGTCAGGTATTTTTTATTTTGTATTATTTTAAAAGTTTTGGATGTATCGCGGGCCGGAAAGAATGACTCAACGGGCCGGATCCGGCCTTGAGGCCTTATCTTGCCCAGGTCTGTGCTAGATGGATCTACTCTCATCTATGGTGAAATGGTGCCCTCTGTTGGTCATCTGGATTTCCTGCAGCTTACATGATTATTCCAGGGACTGTACCTGAGTTGCCATTCATTTCTAACTCAAGATTTTTGAAAATATGTTTTAAACCAGAACATCAACAAGAGAAAACCAAAATGAAAAACAAGTAACAACCTTTATGGATAAAATCTGTTTTAAAAGATAAATATGTAAACATAATACCATAATTTCACAAATATAAAGGACTTGTTTGGAATACAACAAAATAAAATGTTACAGTTAGGAATGCTAAGGAACTGTGATTGAGGTCTCCATAATGTAGGTTTTCATAGAATGTTACGCTTTTAGAATCAACCCTAAGTGCCTGAGAAAGAGTAAGGCTTTTGCATTTAAATCTGACAAAAAATACATTATGTACAGTACAGTATGTTCACAGTTTTCTGTCTCCTAAACAGTAATAAAAGAACAATAACGAATTAGCTAATAGAGAGAGCAAAACAAAAACGAAAAGAGTACAAACTGTAACAAATATTTTCCAAGATAAAAAAAATAAATAAAACACAAATAAACGTTCAGTGAAAAGACAAAATAAATGACTGTAGCGTCACTAACATGTAATGTACGCTGTATGTTTGTGTGTGGCTGTCAGAGTTTTGATGTACAGCATGTGAATGGTAACAGCTGTGTGCACAAAGTATCTAACAAAGAGGGTGTTAGTGTATACGTTTGTGGAGACTATAGTGAGCGACAGGTGTGTACAGTGTTTAGAGAGAGGCAGAGTTGTGTGTGCGTGCGTGTGGAAGTGTGCACGTGTGTCTACAAAGTAGCTTCCCTTAAATAGGATATCAGGTCCTCTCTCTCTTTCTTCTTTCTGATACCAGCACAAATTATCCTTGTACCAGGTATATACTTTGTAGGGTTCCTTAGATACACCATCAGTGTCTTCTCCTCCCAGACAATACCTAAGACAGAGAGAGGAGAGGAGGAGAACGTGATGCGAAGGCAGGTATTTGGTATGTAGATGCTCTTACACACGTCTGTGTGTTTATGCATCTGTCCCAGCCATGAGTTACAGGCGGACTATGAGGAACAGTAAAGATGTACTGTTACTCCACTGTAATCACCATCACTCACGGGTGCTCTTCCTCTGAATACTCCGTTCGGCTCCCCTACATGAGAGACAGTTCTCTATGACAGCCGTATGACAGTGAGAAGGGGCCGTCCACGCACGCTGACCCTTACCCTTGTCAACATTGGCATCTGTGTAGTTGTATCCAGGCGACTGCCCTGTCTTCCGGCCAAACAGGCCCCAGAGGTTAGGACCGAGCTTGTGCCCCCCCCCCTCCTCCAGAGTGTGGCAATGGGAACAAGTCTGGATAAACAGCTTCTTTCCCTTCTCCACGTCGCCCATCGTCTCTCGTTCCTGCACACAGAGATTAGGCCCCATTAGCAAGGACTGAATCTCAACTGAAGGATTGTTCTGCTCAGAATAGTTAGACCTCTGGCTAATTTGACCAGAACACCTACAGAGAGAAATTACAGGGAGAGGAACTTGTATGGTTTGTGTTTTATGAGTAACTAATACTAGCTTGTCCCAGGACTATCAAGTCTTTTTCTGTATAATTCATCAGCTGATCCATCCTGATGACCTGGTTAAAATGGAGATGATGAAATATTTTCTTCCAGTTATTCCCATCTCTATGGTAAATATCTTTGAAAAAACCCCAAGCCCAATCCCCAATTGACCCCTACACTCAACACACAACGCACTTTGGAAGACCTGAGACAGTTTCACTGGGATTTATAATATACAATTTACTGCCCCCATACAGTTATGGACTGTGTTCACATGTACCTGGACATTTAATAGCAGATCCTTGCAATCCAATGCAATCACTTGATCCTACCTTCATTAAGTCCCGCAAGGTTGAGTGCTTTGAAGGGGTTATTGGGGTTTGTACCCCTAAATCAGCCACATTTACTGCAAATGTCAGCAAGTGAAGATATGGAATCACATGGCTTCGTCAATATAGTACAATTTGTTCAGTGGGTTTAAAATCTGCAGAATCCTTTTCATAAGTGTCCCCTCTAGATTCAGACAGGCAGTAGAAGAATGTCAGCCTGACATTTTCAACAACCATGTGATCGAAGATCATGAACCTTTGACTGTATTAGCCTGGGCATTTTTGATGTTGCTCCTCACCAACTGCAACATCTTGTTGACATTTGTGTGAAATACTTGTTGGAAGGAAATGCCTTCCTTGTACACCAGTGTTTGATGTTGTCTCCTACCATTGGTTATAATCAAGGGGCTGATTTGTTGCTACTCAAGACCGCTTTTTGTGTCTGCTTCCTGTGTCCCTGGTGCACTTTAGCTAATCCTAATCCCTAAACATTTTCCTAACCATAACCTGATAGATACATTATCTAATATATATATATATACTTATATACACTCACCTAAAGGATTATTAGGAACACCATATTAATACTGTGTTTGACCCCCTTTTGCCTTCAGAACTGCCTTAATTCTACGTGGCATTGATTCAACAAGGTGCTGAAAGCATTATTTAGAAATGTTGGCCCATATTGATAGGATAGCATCTTGCAGTTGATGGAGATTTGTGGGATGCACATCCAGGGCACGAAGCTCCCGTTCCACCACATCCCAAAGATGCTCTATTGGGTTGAGATCTGGTGACTGTGGGGGCCATTTCAGTACAGTGAACTCATTGTCATGTTCAAGAATCCAATTTGAAATGATTCAAGCTTTGTGACATGGTGCATTATCCTGCTGGAAGTAGCCATCAGAGGATGGGTACATGGTGGTCATAAAGGGATGGACATGGTCAGAAACAATGCTCAGGTAGGCCGTGGCATTTAAACAATGCCCAATTGGCACTAAGGAGCCTAAAGTGTGCCAAGAAAACATCCCCCACACCATTACACCACCACCAGCAGCCTGCACAGTGGTAACAAGGCATGATGGATCCATGATCTCATTTTGTTTACGCCAAATTCTGACTCTACCATCTGAATGTCTCAACAGAAATCGAGACTCATCAGACCAGGAAACATTCTTCAATTTTGGTGAGCTCGTGCAAATTGTAGCCTCTTTTTCCTATTTGTAGTGGAGATGAGTGGTACCCGGTGGGGTCTTCTGCTGTTGTAGCCCATCCACCTCAAGGTTGTGCGTGTTGTGGCTTCACAAATGCGTTGCTGCATACCTCAGTTGTAACGAGTGGTTATTTCAGTCAAAGTTGCTCTTCTATAAGCTTGAATCAGTCGGGCCATTCTCCTCTGACCTCTAGCATCAACAAGGCATTTTCGCCCACAGGACTGCCGCATACTGGATGTTTTTCCCTTTTCACACCATTCTTTGTAAACCCTAGAAATGGTTGTGCGTGAAAATCCCAGTAACTGATCAGATTGTGAAATACTCAGACCGGCCCGTCTGGCACCAACAACCATGCCACGCTCAAAATTGCTAAATCACCTTTCTTTCCCATTCTGACATTCAGTTTGGAGTTCAGGAGATTGTCTTGACCTGGACCACACCCCTAAATGCATTGAAGCAACTGCCATGTGATTGGTTGATTAGATAATTGCATTAATGAAAAATTGAACAGGTGTTCCTAATAATCCCTTAGGTGAGTGTATATATATATATATATATTTCTGTATATATATATTAGATAATGGTTTAATTAAAAGGCTACCATGAAGTAGCAAGGAGCCACACAAAATGCTATTGAGAGGCAACGAAACAAAACTCTGAAATAACTGTTAGGCTTTAAAAGACTTACTGATGTTGATCAATATACGTAGAATAAATAGATCCATGCTACATACTTGTAATTTATGATTACAGCTAAAATCATACAATGTGTAGAATTGTTGATTTAGCTGATTTTTCTGTGAGGACCAAAGGTTAGGCTAAAGTCTGCTGACATTTCATCATGAAATGTCATTATTTTTGCCTTTGTATTATTGTTTTAACTGGTATTCATTGAAGCACTTTTATTTTGAAGACTCATATCGACAGATACCAAGTGGCGAATCAAGATTAACACCTCTCTTATAACTGCACAAAAGATGTGATGAAATACAACAGACTAACCTGCAACACCTGTCAAGCATAAGGTCCCAATACCTTTGGTGCCCTAAAGTAGGGGGGCTATGAAAATGATTCCTTCTTCTAAATGCTGAAACCCGTGTGTACATTAATAACATCAAATTCAATTTTGAGGATCTTTAATGCCATATTGAGTGTTTGATTTCAAAGCCAAACTTTCTAAGTATAGAGTAAAAGGAGAAAGCATCTCCACTGTCCCAATATTGAACAAGTTTGTGCTTTGGTTTCAACTGAAGCAGGCTACACCAAAAGAGTGAACATTTAATAACTGTTATTGATACAACTTTGTTGTTTTCTTTGTTCTGAGGAGCTCAAATTTGTTAGACCTCAAAGTCCTGATAAATGTTTATCATTTAGTCATGTGTAATTGTAGAAAATAGGCACCATACAGCTTACCTTGCGAACGATTACAGTATGTTAAATTCTCCAGTAAACACTTCCCCCTACCTTATCTACCTCCAATGTGATTTTCTTCTTCAGAAACTCAACCCAGGGCAGAGACATTCCAGGGCTGTGTGACAGAAAAACTCTTTTCGATTGGACCGTTGAAACTCAAATCTCAAATTTCACAAAGCCACGAACCACCTGAAAAAAAAGAAAGCATGTTGATTGCACAATATTTGCCAGTAGCTACAAGAGTCACGCCCATCTGCAGGCTTACCGAAGTAATTGCAGAATGAATCGCTCCGAAGCAGTAAATGTGAACCACTTAAAGCTAAAATATGAGAACAAGAAAAGAAATGACAACTTGCTTTTGTGTTTACAACCAGATTTATATTCCTTTGACAGCAAAACAAAGACATCTCTTTTTATTCAGCATGAAACCTTACAGATTTTGATTTTATGTGGATTTAGTCTCAATTATGGAAGTAGAAGGATTTGTAGCCATAAAACGAGGGACGCCTGCCGGTGACATGGTTGTCCCGGACACGCCTCTCAGGGTGCGGTGGAAGCGCCTGTGAGCGTCGGTCCTGGAGAACGAGTCCTGGAGCGCCAACACAACTGGGTGTGACCTGAACACCCATTCTCCCCCCTGACCCCCACCGTCGGTACCCAACCCGGGTGGCCCTCCAGAGACTTTGATTTGGGAGAGATACCGTGGAACCTCCTCCGCATCCACCCTTCACTGACAAGCAGCGGGGAAACTATCCTTCAACACTCTCTGGGTAAACCCTCCGGGACATCCTTCCCTTCCAGGGATTCTTGCTGGAGTGCTTGCCCCAGGTTGAGGGACCTTGACCAGGGTGTGCTGGTGTGTTGGTATGCGGTGTGGCTGTGGGTGTTGAGTGGTTCTGCTGGTTTTGGTTCATGCTGTTGACACTAACAGCACTCACACTCCTCCCCACAAGCATCCGAGCAGAACTGGACATGTTGCTCTTCTGGCCGCGACTGAAAGACACCAGATATGTAGAAGTACATAAAATGCATACTTCAACTTTTAATAATTGTCAAGAGACTATTTATGATCACTTGTGATCATTTATAAATGGTAAAATGTTGACAGAATGACAGCTGTACAGTATATATAGTAATTGTATATTTGAGAGAAAACTATTCATTTTATAATATATTATATATAGGGGTCTGTTCAGGGTACCTTCAAGTTGTAGTCTACATAAGGATCTTAATAGGGCTACCTACTGGTAGTAATTTAAAAAGGGGTCTTATCCGGATACCTACAAGTTGTAGTCTACATTGAGAATCCTATCATGGTACCTACAAGTTGTAGTCTACATTGAGAATCCTATCATGGTACCTACAAGTTGTAGTCTATATTGAGAATCCTATCATGGTACCTACAAGTTGTAGTCTACATTGAGAATCCTATCATGGTACCTACTAGTCTGTGGGGTGTATCTTCTCCAGTGGCGGTCTCTATAGTTCTCTCTTGCAGGTCATGTAACTGAAGGGGATTTGCTAAACCACACCCTATTAAATTTGTCTCTGCTTAACATTAATCTCTGTCTTCGCCTATATAACGATCCACAACTAACGATGTTGACAAGTAAATATCCAATCACTGTGTAAGTCCTTGGTTGCGACCTAAGCTAAGAATGTTCTTGTCCATGTCATGGGTCAAACTTCCATTTCCATGTTAGATTGTGTGTGTGTGTGTGTGTGTGTGTGTGTGCATGTGTGTGCATGCGTATACCTGTGTAGTTATGCTGGTAAGAGGTGATCCAGTGTTTTCTCCCCTGTGTGCAGAGCATGTTAACCATGTATTTACTGAGTTTTGAGTCCTGGCCTCTTAGAACGGAGATGCCACACAGAGCTTTATGAAGTGATGGGTAGGACACCTGAATCTCACTTCTCACTGACCTAGGAAACTGGAGAACAGAAATAAAAAGCATCATTTTCTCAAAACACTGTGCACAAACTTCCTTAATGTTATCACATTGGTTCATACAGCCAACCAAATCTTCAATATATCAGGAAAAACAATTGCAGCTTTTTCATTGGTCTTCACAAAGATCACAAACATGTTTGTACCATTTTCAAAACACAACAAACAAAACTCTGTGAATTGTAAAATTGTCAGTTGCACACCTTATGTCCTCAATTAACCCCAAATTGATATCTGATGAATTAGTAATCCACTCAACACAGAAAAAGACAATTCCCTAATTGTTCACACAGCTGTTTTAATTACAACAACTACAAAAGGGAAAGAGAAAAACAACAAAGAAGACGAATGAGGAGAAAAGACAATAAAAAGAAGATGAACAAGCAGTGGAAAAGGAAGAGGTGTCAGAGTGAGAGGTGGTGGACAGGGTAGAGGGAGAAGAAGAGGAAGAGGAGATGGAGAAACAGCAAGAAGAGCCGAAGATGTAGGAGCAAGAAGTGCAGTAGATGTAGGAGAAAGAGAAAGAAGAGCTGAGGTTGTAGGAGAAAGAGAAAGAAGAGCTGAGGATGTAGGAAGAGGAGAATATAGAGGAGTAGAGCGAGAAGAGATGGATAGATTGGAGGGCAATGGTATAGTGGAAAGTGTAGAAAATATAAGAAGAGATGGACAGAGAGGAAGAGGAGGGCAAGGTGTAAGAGGAGGGAGGAGAGGTAGAAGGATAAAGTACACACGTGTTTCAAATGAAATCAGAGCCACACTTATTGACCATGTCATAAATCATGGTCTCTCACTGAGAGAAGCTGGGCACAGAGTTCAGCCCAATATAAACAGATCCACAGTGGCTTCAATTATCCGCACATTTCCGTGGGAAAACCGGTAAGTAACTAAATCATTCTACTTCTACAATGAGAGGCCAATGAGATGAGAGTAGTCTTGTTTGACATTGGTCTAGATTTCTACAGTAAATGTTCCTGCTTGTCCAAACATTTTTCAGAATTGAAGTTAGAGAACACTCAGGTGGACGAACAAGACTTCTTTCAATTGAACAAGAGCATGCCATTGTTGACATGGTGGTCCAGAACAACACCCTCCGCCTCAAAGATATTCAGCAACGAATAACACAGGATTATCAACTGTTCCACAATATCCACCAATGCAGTCTCTCCACAATTGATCATGTTCTAAGGAGAAATGCAATCCGAATGAAGCAAGAATACAAAGTGCCCGTTGAGAGGAACTCCGTTAGAGTGAAGGAGTTGCGATTCCAGTTTGTTCAAGTATGTGCAACCCAATTACTGTCAACACAAAGATACATTTTTCCTGAATTATAAGTATGTGTCCATAAACTATTCCATGCTACTGTGAAAGTGAAAAGATTTAGGCATATCTATGTATACTGCTGCTTCAAAGTGTGAATTCAAACTTCAGCAACAGTTTCACAGTAGTATTGATTGCAATCAATGCCATTTCTGTAAAACACTAACTTACTGTATTGTGCCTTGTGTTCTTTTTACTCTAGAGAATCTTGGAGTTGGATAGCAGTGCAACTCATTATGAGTACCTGTATATTGATGAAGCAGGCTTCAATCTTCACCAAAAAAGGAGAAGAGGGAGAAATGTGATTGGCCATCGTGCTACAGTCAATGTCCCTGGACAATGAGGAGGCAACATCACTCTCTGTGCCACAATTTCTACAACTGGTGTTGTGGTACACAATGCTGTCTTGGGACCATACAACACAGCAAGGCTCCTACATTTTTTAAACCTCCTCAATGAAATCTTCTTTCCGCAGGGTGATCAGGAGTAAATGGTGCGGAATTTTGTAGTTGTTTGGGACAATGTCCAATTCCACCATTCAGCACTAGTGCATGAGTGGTTTGAGAATCACCCACATTTCAGGATGGTGTTCCTTCCACCATATTCTCCTTTCCTGAATCCAATTGAGGAATTCTTCTCCTCATGGAGATGGAAAGTACATGATCGCAACCCTTACAACCAAGTAAGTCTTCTTCAAGCAATGGAAGAGGCCTGTGGAGATATTGGGGCACAAGCATGTCAAGGATGGATACAGCATTCACAGCGTTTTCCCCAAAATGTTTCATTACATTTTATATTTACTTATGTACTTATTTGCACAATATATTTTTTGTGGGCTGACAACTCATTGTTATACACCTGAACTCCTCATTAAAGAACTTAATGAAAAACATGTATTTTCATTTATTTCTTTGTGTATCTTTTGCTGAATTTGTTATAAAACAACAGAGAACACACTTTTACTTTTGATGTTAATATTTAATTTTAATAAATGCATTACTACTGTGTTTCATTGTGCAGTGAATACTTAACTGTTTCGCCAACATAAAAGTGTGTTTAGTTTGCTGTGTTAACTGTTTTGAGAACAGTTACCTGAGTTTACAAAATCGATTGAGAAAAACTGTAATGCTATGCTATAAGAGTATCATATTCTTTTAAGTATCGTATTTATACAGGGAAATCAAACTGAGCCCACTCCTTCACATTTGAGCACTGTATTACAGCAATATAAAAACAAGGAATGGAGAAAGCCTTTAAAAGAGATGGCCACACCTCCAACCTGTCTGGACGTAAAACATTGAAACCATCTACAGCAACATTTGCATGAGTTGTTGTCTTCTTTGATAACCAGGTTCCTTTGATAACCAGGTTACTGAGCTACCCAAATGTTAATGAAATCCTACTTTGACAATAGACTCCATATATTTAGGTGTAGTTATTGTATGGGACGTTAATGGTGCTTCTCCTGAAAAGATTTATGGCCTTATTCGCAGTCATTGTTGTGTACAGTGGGGAGAAAAAGTGTTTGATACACTGCCGATTTTGCAGGTTTTCCTACTTACAAAGCATGTAGAGGTCTGTTATTTTTATCATAGGTACCCTTCAACTGTGTCTAAAAATCTAAAACAATAATCCAGAAAATCACATTGCATGATTTTTAAATAATTAATTAGCATTTTATTGCATGAAATAAGTATTTGATCACCTACCAACCAGTAAGAATTCCGTCTCTCACTGACTTGTTTTTCTTCAAGAAGCCCTCCTGTTCTCCACTCATTACCTGTATTAACTGCACCTGTTTGTACTCGTTACCTGTATAAAAGACACCTGTTCACTCCAACCTCTCCACAATAGCCAAGACCAGAGAGCTGTGTAAGGACATCAGGGATAAAATTGTAGACCTGCACAAGGCTGGGATGAGCTACTGGACAATAGGCAAGCAGTTTGGTGAGAAGGCAACAACTGTTGGCGCAATTATTAGAAAATGGAAGAAGTTCAAGATGACGTTCAATCTCCCTTGGTCTGGGGCTCCATGCAAGATCTCACCTCGTGGGGCATCAATGATCATGAGGAAGGTGAGGGATCAGCCCAGAACTACACGGCAGGACCTGGTCAATGACCAGAAGAGAGCTGGGACCACAGTCTCAAAGAAAACCATTAGTAACACACTACGCCGTCATGGATTAAAATCATGTAGCGCACGCAAGGTCCCCCTGCTCAAGCCAGCGCATGTCCAGGCCCGTCTGAAGTTTGCCAATGAACATCTGGATGATCCAGAGGAGGAATGGGAGAAGGTCATGTGGTCTGATGAGACGAAAATAGAGCTTTTTGGTCTAAACCACTCGCCGTGTTTAGAGGAAGAAGAAGGATGAGTACAACCCCAAGAACACCATCCCAACCATGAAGCATAGAGGTGGAAACGTCATTCTTTGGGGATGCTTTTCTGCAAAGGGGACAGGACGACTGCCCTGTATTGAGGGGTAAGAGCATTGAAGATTGGTCGTGGCTGGGTCTTCCAGCATGACAACGACCCGAAACACACAGCCAGGGCAACTAAGGAGTGGCTCCGTAAGAAGCATCTCAAGGTCCTGGAGTGGCCTAGCCAGTCTCCAGCCCTGAACCCAATAGAAAATCTTTGGAGAGAGCTGAAAGACCTTATTGCCCAGCGACAGCCCTGAAACCTGAAGGATCTGGAGCTGATCTGTATGGAGGAGTTGGCCAAAATCCCTGCTGCAGTGTGTGCAAACCTGGTCAAGAACTACAGGAAACATATGATCTCTGTAATTGCAAACAAAGGTTTCTGTACCAAATATTAAGTTCTGCTTTTCTGATGTATCAAATACTTATGTCATGCAATAAAATGCTATTTAATTTCTTAAAAATCATACAATGTGATTTTCTGGATTTTTGTTTTAGATTCCGTCTCTCAGAGTTGAAGTGTACCTATAGATAAAAATTACAGACTTCTACATGCTTTGTAAGTGGGAAAACCTGCAAAATCGGCAGTGTATCAAATACTTGTTGTATATAGCAAGAGATCATGTAAATAAAACAATATTTGTTCAGTTTGTCATGTTGTTAAAGATTTTGTGACATTACCTGGTAGAAGCCATGTTGCTGAAGGTTTTGTGACATTATCTGGGAGAAGCCATGTTGTGAAAGGTTTTGTGACATTACGTGGTAGAAGCCCTAATGTTAAAGATTTTGTGACATTATCTGGGAGAAGCCATGTTGTTAACCGTTTGGTGACATTACCTGGGAGAAATCATGTTGCCCCGGCCACAGTAGAACCTTCCTCTGTGATACCGTTGAGACATGAACCTCCTCATGACACAAAGTACAACCTGAGGAATGCATCAACTATTTTATTATCACCTGAATATAACAGAAACAACTGTTTTATTTTCTCAGCGTCCAATGTTCAATGTTCCAGCCTCTGGTGAATTCAACTACCCTTTGGCTTGGCCAGGAAGTCACCATCAGGATACCTGTCTGGTATGAGGGGGGATACGTGTCCTGCCCTCACCCTTGATTCTTGGTTGCCCAGGGGTAGGAAGGTGGGGAACATGGCGTACCGGGATATATGGGACTGGTATGGTTGCTTCCTCACTACTGGGGCCAGCATCTGCCTATTAGTGGGCGACATCATGTTCAGTCATATTTCTGGTGTGTAACACTTTTTCAAATACATTTGTCACCAAAGCACTGACAAAGTTGTTGTCCTTTTACATGGTTTGTTCATGGAAATGTGGTCACTCACTTTTTGAAATGGAAGGAATCCGCAGGATTAACCATTTATTTATTTATGAGGAGGCTTAGACAGCACAGGTATACATGTATCTATACAGTACCTTTATAAGTGTGGGAATATTCTCAATCTAGATCAAGCCTTGGTCGTTATGCCCAAACATTAGTATCTCCTGCTATATAGCGGTACATTATCTAGTAAGTAGAAATGTGTTGGTAGTCTAATATGGTGTGTTTAAACAGTATATAACTGTGTATAACTGTATATAACTGTATATAACTGTGTATAACTGTATATAATTTACCATTGTCTGTATAGGAACTGAGGTGTATTCTATGTTGTTACTTAGAGGGACAAGGAATGATAGTTTCATGTATATGTATGATATAACTGTCAGTCCTTGTTCAGGCATACCATATATCTATTCCTCCGTTTCCATGGAGAGGGATTAGGTCCTAGACACGACCATCCTGGGAAGTTGCTTTATAACACAAGCTGTGATTGTAACAGCTGGAGACATGTACGTGTACTATGACTGCTGAATGAACATCGAAAAAGCCTCTAACCCTGATTCATTCTTTCACCTCTACAAATCTACCCGCCCAATTATTAGCCTAACGGTTTAAAATACGTAGATCTAACATCTATGTACAAGTCCGTTAAATCTCTCACGTGAGCATGCTTTCCTATGTGAGCTCACGGCTTCTCCGTAAGCTGCAGTACGCTCATGTGAGAGAAAACAGCTGACTCGATCTACTGGCTTGGCATCTATTTGACTGTACACTAGCACCTTGGGGTGGAAATTGGTTGTGCACTCTAGTAATTACAGCTCATCACTGACATGGACATGGCTTTTCTTCAGTGTAGTGATGTCATAATGCTTACACACATACACAACACAGATAAGAGGACGTTAATGCTGCATGTGTGTGTCTTTTCCTGTTTATTAAAAGTATACTTCTAGTTTTGAATACACTAAAAATATATGATACATATACAGTACATGTCAGAAGTGTGGACACGCCTACTCATTCAAGGGTATTTCTTAATTTTTTTAATTTTTCCACAGAATAATAGTGAAGACATCAAAACTATGGACTTAAATATATGGCATCATGCAGCAACCAAACAACTGCTAAACCAATTAAAATACATTTATATTTTAGATTATTAGTAGCCACCCTTTGCCTTAATGACAGCTTTGCAAACTCTCTGCATTCTCTCAACCAGCTTCTGGTTATTCCACAGTATGGAAAAAGGAAAAAACTAAAGAAATACCCTTGAATGAGAAGCTGTGTCCAAACTTTTGACTACTACTCTATATTAATAATATGAATATGTCATTAGTGACTGACTCTAAATTGTTTTTGATTGATTCTAGTTATGTGGTCTTTAAGGCGTACTCAGGGAAGTCGTTTCCTCCGTAGCCGATGTGGAAATGTCCCTTGACCATCGCTGGGTGTCTAACTGTATTCTGGGACCAGGAAACCGGGCAGTGTCTGACTCCACTCTGCCGGAGACTGCCAAGCCTGGGTAACGGTGTCCCGTGATGCAACACTTCTGAATGTGAACTCCAGAGACCTTGTTAGCCACAATTTAAACTCCACTAGGGTCTCTTTACAGTAACAGTCATGTAAATATGATAAAGACTTACCCTCTTCATATTAATGCAACATAAAACTTCCCGTCGTAAATGCTGTAAATGGAATAATTCCTCAAGCAGTGTTTGAGGTGGTACCTTAGAGGTGAAGCAGGAGTCGGGTGGGGCAGCTTCTGGGTTTGGGGGAAGTATTTCTCCTCAGGTAGGGGTCCATGGGATAGGAAGGGGGGTGAGGCAACAGAGGAGAAAATTGGGGGATTGGATGAGGGTCCTCGATACCTCAGGCTGATAAAGCTGTCCCTAATCCTCCTGTTGCACCTGGTAACCGAGCCTATTACAAACAAATGATCATTTCCCTTTTATGTTTGTTTTTGTTTTACGTCATAAAATGTTGGATGTAAAAAAGTGTGTTCTGTCTTCAGTGGCGTTTTTCTATGTAAAAGATTGGTGCGGCACAAACCATTTCAAAATATAGGATACATACCAGTAAAGCTACAAAACTCCCTCTTACTATTGATGTGTTTATTTAACACATCAACAAACAGCGTGGCTCCACAAAACACTTTTAACGACAGAGTGGCTTGCTTCTACCAGGTGTTGTAGTACACATACTAGAGAGAGACCTTCTTATGTAATTGCTCTCCTTCTCTCTCACTCACATGTACCATTATCACTGTCACATTTACAAACCTAAATTAGGAATGCAACCAAGCTCAGAAATAATTTGCCTATAGGGCCATACGCGAACAGCAATGAGCTCAACACCACTGAAGGTGAACAAATTATGTCTCGTCCACTTGCTTGGCTATCCCCTCTCTGTGCACTTCATACATACAGTCTAACAGTTAATTTTCTTACAGTGCTGGATGTCCCTTTGAAGATGGACTGAGCGTCATAGTGCCTCTGAAGTCTTGAATCGCCCTCACACAGTCTCAAAAATGCATCTGAATATTCCACCGACTTGTCATTCCCCCGCAGTGCGGTTTCACATTTTCCACCCAGTTTAATACATGTTATGATCTGACTGAGAATGTACCTGTTTTCCTCCACCTGTTTGTTATGCAGCTCAATGGAGCGCCTGTATGCACTGTCAACTTGGACTGTGACATTTACCCTTCCAAGCCCAATTTCACAGCATTGTCCAGATGACTCCCGCTGCTCTCATGTTTTGCAATCCTCTCAGAAAGATGTTTCAAATCTTTGTAATCAACTGGCTGTCAGCCCCACTCGGTATCAAATTTGTGTGATCTACACTGATCACACTAACATTCTGAGCATGTGTATTAATATATTCACACGTACAATGTACATTGCACTGTGAGAGAGGGGCTAGCCCCACATTCACGCTTAGCCAATGGCCTGCTATTGTGAACACGAATCGGCAGAACGGAGACTGAAGCAGCAAGGCAGGGACCAATGAACATGAAATAAAATCCTAACACAAATGATGTGCAATATAGGAAGATGCTATATTAATAGATAATAAATTATAGGAAGTATCTTCGAGAAATAAAAATAACATTATTTTGTTGAAGTTGTTTCTGTTGACAACAGGTGGGGCTGTGCCCCTCCTGCCCCTAATGACCAGTCGCTCCCGTCTGTCTTATTCAATGTTTGTCCATTGTCAAACACACAACATTGATCTCTGTTGGTTTTGGAACTCTGAAAGTCTTTCAGATAGTTTTTAAGCCTGCCTTTGTTAATACCAAGCGGGAGCAAATACTGTTTTACAAGCATGTTAAATTGGCGTCTGCTTAATCCATTACTGACATTTACTTGAACGGCAGGATAGTCTAGTGGCTAGAGCGTAGCCAGTAAACAAAAGGCAGCTGGATCTAATTACCTGACATAATAATGTGAAGGAAAAAAATCTGCAGAGAAAGGGAGTTAAACCTATTTCCTCAGAATGTGTTCTTAGCATGGTAGAACAACGTTCAAAAATTATTTGTGGTGAAATAATACAGGCTTTAATTGGTCCACACACAATATAATCTAATCGTAATTGAATCTATTTTATATTTATTAGACTCATGTTAAAAAGGTACGTCTAGGCCTAGATGTAATGACCCCACACTCCTGGTCTGCCTAGACTGGCCCACAGTAGCTATCACCTTTGTTGTCTAGGCATACCTTAGTCCAATTCCAAGATGAGAACTGGGAATAATTTGGAGGTATGTGGGAGAGAGCTCTGAAGGCAGTGTTTAAAGATCCCCTTTGGTCTCTTTCTCTGCCTCGAAGAACTCCTGTCACCCGTCCAACAATGACTGCTGTCCTCGTGAGTGGGGTTGTAACTGATTAAATAACAAAGGAGCCACGATGCGACTATTGTCATACTTTATCATCACAATGACCAACAACAAAGTGGTGTATGCTAACCGATAACATAAAAAGAAAGTAAATAAAAGCAATTACCATAAGTGAAAGTAATTATTGGGTAATACAACTACAGATACATCACAACAGATACATCGCAATCCGGTGCGATGTATCTGTGATTGGTCAGTCTATTGAACAACCACAACTGAAAGCTATCAATAGCTATCAATATGGCCAATATATGGTACGGTTCTGTAACCAATTAATCAAACTTATAATACGTTTTTTGCTTCCCATTTTTCATTAACAATATGGCACCACGTTAGCAATACATAGCAAAACATGTTAGCTAATTAACAGGAAAAAGCACAAGCAAAGACACGTTGTTCGGTTGTGACCGAGTTCAAAAGCTCCAGCGAAGTAAATCCAACTTTGAGCGCTTCAAAGTCTTCTCTCCTGTCTCCTCTTCATCTGAGTCTAAATCATAATAGCTATAGTCTTGATACCTGAGGAATGAAAAAAAAAATGTCCATAATGATGGCTGTGATAGTAAATCAATCTGAAAGTCACTTAATTGTAACCTATAAGCCTATCCCTTCCTCAAAAAGAAATGTTGATAGACTTGTCATGTATTTATGTAATTGGCTACCGTATGTTCTTAATCGTATGCCTACCCAACCTTTCCATTTGGCACCGGTTCGGGGATGCCTGAGAAACACGCCATGGCTCGGAAAAGATACCTTCGGTAGAACTCTTTCCTGCCAAACCTCTGTGGCAGTGTGGCGGAAGGCGCTGACCCGACCCGGGAACATTCACTACACGACGTCGGAATCGTTGCACCAGAAGCTTGTGATCTTCCAAACCGCTGCGGTAAGTTCAGAGTGGATTTGGGTGAATGGGTGTCATCAGGTTGAAAGTCCCGTCCGAAGCGAAGCGGTAGGGTGGCGTGAATGCGTGACGGCTTGACCGGTGGCAGGTAGAGTCGGACCATGGTTGGGGCTGAAATTACTTTACTGCTGGTTGGCACTACGTTGATTTTTATTTCGTCCATTTCAAGACTCCGTGGTATTTCAATGCTCGTCTGAAAAACGTAAACATAAAGTATTGAATTTACATTTTGTGCTTAAAAGATAATATTAAAAATTCACAACAATAAAATCGTTATTAATTTCGAATGCTTATTTCAATGATTATTTTAAGAGACCTGCTTATCTGATATTCACTGGAATATATATTTCATGAAGTTGTTATCACAAAAGAAACCAAGACTAAATCCAAAAACGCAAGCCATGTAGAAGCATGCACTGTGGCCTGTACAAATGTCAAAGACAGAGAGGAACTAGGCTCAGAGAAGGACCAGTTCTCTTCTAATGGTAAAGATTATTTGGGTATTCAGAGTAGATTGTGTTTGACTTTAATGAAAAGTCCTTACAGCCATCAATCAAATTAATCATTGCAAGATTTTAGCAGTGCAATGCAAGAACAAATATAACAGGAGCTCGTTCTAAAGAGTTTATAAATGAATGAAAATGGCTTCATATACTGCAACTTTGATGACCTGCTTGTGGTTTTAGCTTATGTGCACAGTTGTCAAACGGATGCCTAGACCTTAATAGGGTACACAATATATGTATGCAATTTTCTGACTCCTTTTATAAGAAATGCTATTCAATAAATAAAACATGGTGCCATCCTGTTTACATAAACCACAACATAATGGTAATATGTAGCTACGATTTCACCAGGCGCAACAGAACTCTAATGTCTTATACAGGCACCTCAAAACTCATCTTTTGTTTAGTGTTTTATTAAGTGGGACTTTTTTACATCTGATTGTTGCTGTTTTTTCTTATTTATAAACTGCATTTACCTATGTGTGTTTTCTCTGCTTTTATTACTTAAATTTGTACAGCAGTATAAGCTTCAGTTTCAAATTGACCACCAAGTATTTGCTGTAAGCAAGGTCAACATTGAAAACTACAATCATTAAATATCAAAGATATAGTCTACTATCAAATAATTGTCTGCTAATAGACTTGTTCATTTTTACGTGGTGAAATGGATGGCTGGTACGGACATCTTGTGCAGATATGAGGGTGTTGCTTACCTTGGGGTACCGTCTCTGTCTGACAATGTACCCACTGTTGTCATTGGTCATAGCCAGTCCGTATCCATCAGAGTCAGAGGTGATCACTCCCTGGAGGCCCAGACATCCCAGAATAACCAGGGTGACCATCATATTGGCAGGGGCTGGACACAAGGCCGTAGAACCCTGGAGCTTCTCATTCACTTTCGGGTCCTTTTAATGGGTGCCGAAAAAAAAAACACAAAACACATACACTCAAACACACAAACAGCACGCCATTCACCAACCATAATAATTAATGAACGTGTTGCCAACTTTGGCAACTAATTTGGCCTATACACATTGTATCAGCAAAACATATTTAACATTCACCACAGAATCATCAGTGAGCATTTGTTCATTTGGCCTTTATGAATTACACATCAAGATAAACAGTCATATAATTGTAATGAGCCATTCATTTGAACCTGCTCTACTGGACACACAAACACACACTCACACACACAAAGACAGTACAAAAGTATTTGAAAAATTGTGACTGTGAGCATTCATTTTACTAATTAGTAGGTTTTCTTTGTGGTCATGGTAACAGAGTGCTTCCATGCTTAGTGTTAATGTGTGGGATGGAACTGGAAATGAGTGTTAGTGTGGTTGTGTGAGGTTCTTCACATGGCGTGAGGCCAGAGGCCCCTTTCCAGTATACAGCACAAAGGCCCTTACACATGCACCAATATCCACTCAAAGAGACAACATTCTAGCTACCTTTAAGGCTGAAGGGTTCTTTTTAGGGTAATAGTTGCCAAAGGGTTTAAGTTTGGGTGTTCAGGGTTAAGTTTAGGTGTTTGGGGTTAAGTTTAGGGTTATTGTATCCTGTGGTCGGGAGCTAATCAATCTTTGTACTTAAATCTCTTATTTGATTAGCTGATCTATGTGGCTGTTGTTGCAAGCAGTTTTAACTGTTTTTTTGCAAGCACATTTATTTTATACTTTGGTCAGCAGGGAATGGATGGGGATGGTGTTTAGGTTTGGATTTACTGTGATCTGTTTTAAATCTGAAAACCAATAAAATGACTTTGAAAGAAAAAAGGCAGCTGGAATTTATAAACATGATGTGTCTAATTAATGCTTGTCTATAGCATTCTATCCCTGCTAGCCTCTTAGATACAACAGTCTTCAATGAGTGTTATACAGCCTGCATCCAGGCAGCAGCCAGTGGACTGCAGCAAAAACATTCCTGGGAGGAAAATAACTGAATTGTTAGAGGGGATCATTGGTCATTAGCAGTTTAATGAAATATGTCAGTGGACAACATATTCCAGTTCCTTAATCTAAATGAATATGAGTCACTGCCATGACGTATCTTATTTGATTAGGAATGAAACTGGCTTGTTTGAATGAACAAAGTAATGACCCACATGGTTTTTATCTGAATCCATCCTGATGAATCTACATTAAAGGAATGTCAATTTTCTTATTACAGTTTAAAGGGCAACATTTTGTTGATGACCTGTCATTGTTATACCTTTCCCATCCACCTTTCTCCTAAATTCTGAGTCACACAGTTAATGTTCATTGGTCCATAGTCAATGCTTTGTTTCGTAATGTACTCACCTGGGTAAATAAAGGTTAAAAAGTTACGCACAGCGACAGACAGACACACTTACTATTCAACTTCATATTATGATCTGTATAAGCATTGTATACAGTGTGTGTGTCAATTTTACGTTTGTTTTACCAGGTAGAGTGAATACAGTGGAAACAGATTCTCATCTATACCAGTAATTTTTATTCCAATAAAGGGGCAATGTGTATGATTTTTACTGTAGCACTAGTATAAAACAAGCACAAATGACCAGTAGACTGTCACGAAACATACTGACACTGACACAGTAAACACACTCAATCCACAAGTCCAAAGACAGGCGGTAGAACGGTGTACGCGGATGCAACAGTCAGCGGGCGCGCAGAAGTACAAAAGGGCTAGGCAGAGACGTGGTCGAAAACGAATGGGGTAGCGAAAGTCTGCAACACTTTGACAAAAGCACAAGGAGTAATAAACGGAAGAGCTTAGTAGAGGCGCGAACCAACAATACCTCACAGAGGAACTAAGGACAGGACAGATTCTAAAGGGTAGCAGGGTACATGTGGTCAGTCCCTCCCAACCTCCCAACCACCCTGGACTAGCCAGTACTATACCGGTCTCGTTCAGTAAGTGACGATTGAGGAGAAGACAAGTCATGTTATTGTTTGGAGGCAGGATTCTACAGTGCCCTTTTAACTGCGACCACGCTCATCATACAGTTCCCCTTTTACTGATTATGTTAATGTATTAATATTCACTGGAACACCGCAACAGCTTTAATTGGCCTAATTGCTCTGACTTTAATACTAGCTTATGAAACAGTAGATATGTTGGCATGGTGTCTGAATTGCTTGGACAGTTCAGGATCAAAACACTGAGTGGCAGAAGGACTGGATAAATTGGTTTTTCGGGTTTCGTTTCTATCGAAGCCTCTATGAGCTGTTTGGTCTATGGCAGGAAGTGTCTTACAGTTTTTCTTGATTGCTTACAAGCATCAGTCAACACTGAAATCACAATAACAAAACTCTTCACACAGTGTGCATTACCACCATGCATCATTGCAAGAGAGTTAAACTCACCCCCAAAACTCAATAAAATAACAAAAACGCTTCATAAATGTCTCAAAACAAGCTTGTTCCCCCAAAACACAGACAACAATTCTCACTCAGAAACACACACTGTAACTCATAACACACTGACCAAAAAAACACTAACAACAGGGATCATTACATGAATGACAAAGTTTTTTCTTGTAGGTCTTAAAAATTATGTTTCACATAAATCAGTATTTGATCATAGAATAAGAAAAACACCTCACTTTAATGACTTTACTAAAGTATATGGAACAAGAATGAATCACAAACGCAGCAATTTGAAGGAATATCCTTTATTTTTTTCTACATCTTTGCATATAGTAAATTTTACTGTAGAAAAATAATATTTACCTAAATTCCAGGGCTGCAACAAAAACAAACAAACATCAACAAGTATAGTATAATCACTAGCCTTTGTGTATTGTAGCCGCCAATTAGTGGTTTGTGTAACAGCAAACCATCATTGGACAGTGCTGCATACATCTCTGGCCTGGTGGTTCTCTGGCCTGGTGGTTCTCTGGTTCTCTGACCAATCACATTTTTTTACCTGCAGTGTGTTTTTGCCAGGTTGAATCCAGCTTCATCCACAAAGATGAATTTATGTGCAGTTTGACTGGCTTCCATCTCCATTACTCTATAATAAAACAGTAAATCCATAGTTATACAGTGTTTTACATTATGTGTAAATGTGTACAGTGGGGAGAACAAGTATTTGATACAGTGCGGATTTTGCAGGTTTTCCTACTTACAAAGCATGTAGAGGTCTGTTATTTTTATCAAAGGTACACTTCAACGGTGAGAGACGGAATCTAAAACAAAAATCCAGAAAACCACATTGTATGATTTGTAAATAATGAATTTGCATTTTATTGCATGAAATAAGTATTTGATCACCTACCAACCAGTAAGAATTCCGGCTCTCACAGACCTGTTAGTTTTTCTTTAAGAAGCCCTCCTGTTCTCCACTCATTACCTGTATTAACTGCACTTGTTTGAACTCGTTACCTGTATAGAAGACACCTGTCCACACACTCAATCAAACAGACTCCAACCTCTCCACAATGGCCAAGTCCCAGAGAGCTGTGTTAGGACATCAGGGATAAAATTGTAGACCTGCACAAGGCTGGGATGGGCTACAGGACAATAGGCAAGCAGCTTGGTGAGAAGGCAACAGCTGTTGGCGCAATTATTAGAAAATGGAAGAAGTTCAAGATGACGGTCAATCTCCCTCGGTCTAGGTCTCCATGCAAGATCTCACCTCGTGGTGCATCAATAATCATGAGGAAGGTGAGGGATCAGCCCAGAACTACACGGCAGGACCTGGTCAATGACCTGAAGAGAGCTGGGAGCACAGTTTCAAAGAAAATCATTAGTAACACATTACGCCGTCATGGATTAAAATCCTGCAGCGCACGCAAGGTCCCCCTGCTCAAGCCAGCGCATGTCCAGGCCTGTCTGAAGTTTGCCAATGACCATCTGGATGATCCAGAGGAGGAATGGGAGAAGGTCACGTGGTCTGATGAGACACAAATAGAGCTTTTTGGTCTAAACTCCACTCGCCATTTTTGGAGGAAGAAGAATGAGTACAACCCCAAGAACACCATCCCAACCGTGAAGCATGGAGGTGGAAACATCATTCTTTGGGGATGCTTTTCTGCAGAGGGGACAGGATGACTTCACCATATTGAGGGGAGGATGGATGGGGCCATGTATCGCGAGATCTCGGACAACAACCTCCTTCCCTCAGTAAGAGCATTGAAGATGGGTTGTGGCTGGGTCTTCCAGCATGACAACGACCCGAAACACACAACCAGGGCAACTAAGGAGTGGCTCTGTAAGAAGCATCTCAAGGTCCTGGAGTGGCCTAGCCAGTCTCCAGACATGAACCCAATAGAAAATCTTTGGAGGGAGCTGAAAGTCTGCATTGCCCAGCGACAGCCCCGAAACCTGAAGGATCTGGAGAAGGTCTGTATGGAGGAATGGGCCAAAATCCCTGCTGCAGTGTGTGCAAACCTGGTCAAGAACTACAGGAAACATATGATCTCTGTAATTGCAAACAAAGGTTTCTGTACCAAATATTAAGTTCTGCTTTTCTGATGTATCAAATACTTATGTCATGCAATAAAATGTGAATTAATTACTTAAAAATCATACAATGGGATTTTCTGGATTTTTGTTTTAGATTACGTCGCTCACAGTTGAATAGTACCTATGATAAAAATACAGACTTCTACATGCTTTGTAAGTGGGAAAACCTGCAAAATTGGCAGTGTATCAAATGCTTGTTCTCCCCAATGTAAATACCCTGTTATTGAACAGACATCTTACCTGGATATATTGATACCGGAGTTCTTTCACACATTTGCTGTTTCTCTGAAAGGGTACAGTGTACAACATTTGGGTCGGTTTTCAGTTGAAACTGCAATCAACTGTGTTTGGATTGACTAAATATTCTAACATAATTAAAATTTTCTAACAAATATCAAACATTTTCTTTATTTTTCAATCTGGTTACTGCAGAAATGCACACCAGTTGCCATCATTCTGTTTTGAATGTGTTTTTGACCGTTTTGAGAACAGTGTGTAAGCATTTGAGAAGACGTGCTGTGAATATATTGTTTTGTAGGTGGTTGAGTTTGAATGAGAAAAGAGTTCATGGGTTTTGGGGAATGTGTCATTGAATGCATTTTGTGTGAAAGCAATGAGGAATTATTCACAGTTTGGTTCGCATACACGTCCGTTTTGCTGACTGTGTGAAGAGTTTTGTTACTGTAACTTCTGTATTGTCCGATTCTTGTTAGCAATCTGGAAAAACTGTTATGTCAGGAATATGTAACTATTTTCATTGTAGAATGAGACAGTGGTGATTCTGTGATGTGCCAGCAGATGGCGTAAAAATCAACTTGAATCAGCTTCAACTTTATAAGCACTTGTTCCACATGTAATTCCTTTTAAGGTGCTTAAAAAAATCTAATAGTAAAAACAGTTATAAACATGCCTTGCTCAGACTTCTTCCATAATGTTTGCTCAGGATATCCGAGAGGCTAGTATACTCAAATAAGTAGAAATAAGCACGGTTAAGAAGTGTTTACAGATCCTCCAGAAGGCTGTTCTAAACAACAGGACCCTTCTGTTAGTTTTTCATTATTCACTTAAAAAATTATAATCTCTCAGTTGATTCATCATTAAAGATAACATAATAGAGGATTTTCTGAAATTAGTTGACCTTAAATCTGTGAGTATTTAGAATTCATAAGGATCTCATAGATGTGTTGGCTACAGAATGAAGGGCCAACTTAACATGAAAAAAAGTTCTTAAGATGTAATAGCCACAAGATGGCACTAAAACACATCTCTTAACTCTAACCACATTCTTTCTAAGCATGAGGGAGGAGCCTCTTTGAAGTAGTTGATTCAAATGGGGGAGTGATTATGAGGCTGAAGGGAGGACCTTGGTGGATGGGGTGTTGCCCAGTCAGCCATTGGTTGAAGGCAATTGTCCAATCAATAGCTTCCTACAGCCAGCTTCCTTTAGCCAATCACAGCAGAGCAGGATGGATAATGGGGGAACAGGAAATTTAGAAAATTAGGCATGATGAGAGGCGGGGGAAAGGGAGAAGGATAAGTTTTGTGTTATGTTCAAACGCATGTTTTGATTTATGTCCTCAAAAAACATGATGTGTCCTCTGCTAAACCTGATGTATCCAAAACATTTGCATGAGATGCACATCTGGAAGGAGAGTGCTGTGGGACATAAAAACTACATGGTAAGACAAAAACAGAGAGAATAAGAGATCTGGGTAGCCAAGGGCTGAGAACAAGAAACACCAGAAGATCTGAATAAAGGAAATGTGTGAGAAAGAGCAGAACATATAGATTCCCAGGGAGAGAAAATAAGCATAAAGAATGTAAATGAAATTGTTTTCTCCCACACCATTTTCTGATCCCTGACCCTGTTCCCAGTTAGTGTGGCTCCTGGTCAGAGAGGGCAAATGTCACACTTAGGGGGGGGGGGGGTGGAGGGGGGGTGGTATGACCCCACACCCACCACTGAGGGTGAACTTTGACTAGAGCAGAGGGAGATAGACATTGGGTGTTTGGGGGAGATGTTTTGGGGGATGTTTTGCAATAACTGTAGTCGTATCCAGGCCTATAAAAGGTCTTTCTTACCATCATGTGTATATACATCACCTTGTTTCAAACAATTCCTCAGAGTGGAGTCTTTTATCGTCAGTCGTTTAATATGGCTGTAATATATAAACTAATAGCAGAGATAGTCCCCTGAGATGGGTTTGCTAAGCACATTAGCATCCAATCCACACTGTCCATGTGATGCTGGATATAGTGTGAGTCTTATTGGGTTTATGTCTAAATTGCTTAATCAATCTCCTGGTATATTGGGCATTATAAGAGATGAAACGGATTAAACGAAACTGACTCTCTCTATGCCCTTGTCCCTTGTGTTCTCTCTCCTCCCCTCTCTGTTCTGAGCAGGAAGTGAATCAACGGGGCCAAACTTAAGGGGCAACACCAGAGGTCAAATCTGCCAGTCAAACTAGTCGATGTTTGAACAGAGGATTCTGTTACCAGGAACAATTAATGCAAAGTCATCCACTGCAAAGCATACTGTAGTCATCCATTCTTTTATTTGGTAGATAGAAAATGGTAGATTGATTTGGTGGCTCAAAGAAATCAACCAAACATGAAATTGTTTGCATGGTTTGGGTTCTCGGATGTGTGTATAAATGTGTGTGTATGATGGGGAGAGTGGCTCAGATAAATATCAAAATTCCTAGTGTATGTTTCAATCGATTCACAGCATAGCTTAACACCACACACACACACACACACATACCGTGTCTGTCTGGGGATATGAGGAGTGGTGTTTTAATCTTCTCAACAAGCCAGATCAAACCAAACAGAGGACCAATGATGTCATCCTCATACTTTCTATCAGAATCCCTCTCCACCCAAAAAGTCTCCATCACAGTGGGGAGAATTTGTATGTTAGTTTGTATGCATACAATATTAGCTGGAGAATTCTCAAACCAATGCAGTTTGTTTTAGTTTTTAGTTTTTTAGTGGTCCTCTTATCACTATAATTATTGACTGGTGTGTGTAGGTCCATGTAGACTGATATTATGATTGGACAGCCCTGGCTGGAGAATCCTCTGTCTCTCTCGGACTGACAGATGGACAAAGACACACAGACTGAGGTAGTGTTTCCCGTCAGAGGCCCCCAGGAGGAGACTGGCAGCGATGAAAGCTCCAGTGTAGATCACATTCCTCAGGGTGAAAGGCTGAAGAGGAAGGAGAACAGACACACACACACACACAGTAATACACACAAACACACAAAACTGCCGAGAAGTGCAGTTAGTAAGAGTGGGAATACTGGGGATGCTTTTAAGGCACGCTAATCAGTGTTACCCACAGAGGCTCCATTACTGACCACCCTCACAAATACACTATACTACACACAAGTTTGCAATATTACACATGAGACGTTTAACACATTGTTGTTTCTTTCCCCTAGATTCAGCAAATACAATTTGAGTGGTTTATGTTTCCATTCACTGGAGTGTCTAACTCTCTGTCTGTCTCTTGCTTTACCCCTCTCTGTCTCACTCACTCTCTCTGTGTCTTTTGCTAACCCCTAAATTCAACCCTAACCCTAACCTCAGTGACCTATATGCCTAAACTAAACCCACATTTTAACCGTCACTTAAACTTAACCAGATAAAGCTTCTTGTCACAGTGAGGACGGGACAAAAGTCCTAATTTCACATGATTTCCCATGTAGTCAAACAGAGACACACACACTCTGGGTAAAGAAAGCTGAGGACTCGCACCAGCGGGTATGCTGGTCTATGGGAGATAGAACACGTCATAACAAGATTAAATCCACCCAGGGAAAAATACTGTGTTGAGAAATAGTACAGGGGGAAAAGAGAGAGAGAAACAGAGGGGAAATGTTGGGTAATGTAAGGTTACAGCCAGGAACGTCACCAGACTTGTTAGAGACTCAGGGCAGAGATCGTGTTGGGCTGAGCTGGGGTGGTGTAAGTACATCCAACCATGTGTTATTGTAGCAAAGCGTGGGCTGTGAAAACAAAGGACTCATTGGCTCTCATTGTTTATGTTTCAGAATGTCACCTTACAAAACATCTTCACGTGGTTAGTGAGCATTTAGTAGAACTTGTCAGGCCCCCAAAAATGACAAATATATTTTAGGATTTGGATCAGAAGACCCAGGACTGAAGCCGTGGAAGATGGTGCCTTACGACACCACTGTGTTTCACAGGAAGATCATTTGTGTAACCTTCCAGGGCCATTACCTCAAGACCTACCTACCGAGCCACACAGCACATGACCAAACCAACCACAGAGAGAGCGTAGGAGAAGCAAATCCTAAACCGCCTAACGAGCCACCCTGGAATAGACAATATATTGGTGGTTTGTTTCTAAATCGAGGGAGATGGTCAGAGAGGCGGAGAGAGACCAAGCGAGAGAGGGGCAGCCAGAGGGAGGGAATGGAAGATGAGCAAGAGGGAGAGAGAGATTGGCAAAGAGAGAGAGAGAGTATTGAACATCCCTCCCAGCCAACCAGCAAACACGTTGTGGCACTCACAGGACCCAAAGGTACAAAAGCCATCTGGGCTATGTCGCTACGCTACACCCAGAGACAATAGGGACACATTTACACACCCCAACCCAGCCAGGGCCATCTGCTCTTGGGGAGAGTGCGTGGGAGAGACATGGGTCTCCAGACATTCAGGGCAAGGCCCTCCAGTCTATGCCGTTATGAGACGAACAATAAGGAAACATAGTAAAAACAATGAAAGGGAAAGGATCAGCATGTGGCACAGTGTTGGCTCCTGTCAGTGCTGGTTTCAAGTTTGCCTAAACCCAGGGTGTATTATGGGGCATGGCCCGGAACCGGACGGTTACACTGGGAACGTAACCATGGGTAACCGTTATGACCAACAGTGGTCCTGGACCGGCTCCATGTGGATATTAACATTATAGATAATGTTTCACTATATGGGTTTTATTATGTGTAACCTGTAATCCCTAAAAAAGTATCCAGGAGTTTTAAAACTGCTGTAGTCGACTGTGGCATTTTCGTGTCAGTGCACGCTGAATGCGATCTTTTGTTTTTCGTAATGGTGCAGAAAGTGAGAAAAAGGGCATACTGTTGTCATAGCCACTGCTCTGGACGGCATCCCAAAGAAGTCAAACGTCGCATTGTCACTTCTACTGTTCGTGCACATCTCCCTCTGTGATGACGACTTCCCATCAACCTCCAAAGAATCGTCCGATATTAGGCATTCATCATTGGCTTGGTGTTTTATAAGAGAGGTAAGTTCTGGTTTCAATCAAACTAAATCATCAGTAATAACCTGACCAGGCCAGCTTTCACTTGCAACCACAAACGTGTGAATATTTATACTCAGTGGATTCAGAAGACTGGTGTCGATATTTTGTATCGACACCAGCTCTTGGAAGAAAGAGCTTTAGGAAGAAAATTTGTCAAATGTGGATCTAAAGAAGTGTTTGACTGTATCATCTCCCACTGCAATAGCTTAATGACATCCACAAGACCATATGTAGGTCAGTGTCATCACTGCAGAGACTACCAATGAGAGCTGGGGTATCTGGGAAATGGTTTCTTTATTTTTATCAGGAACAAAATCTTGCACCGTACAACATTAATATACTCCCTTTCCATTATTGGTACCTAAACCTCTTCCAGTACAGTGTAGTGTATAGCACATTATGGTTTCAGAGTAGCTTCCCCAACACTGTGTCGTAAAGACTTTAGCTGTGACATGGCATACTCAGGTCTGGAACACATGAATTGCCACATGGAAGGCAGACGTGCTAGACAACACAGCTTTCATGTTCCTCATATTATCCCCTCACGTAGGTATACAGTAGACATGTGAGTGCATGATGGGCTCTTGTCTGTGCGTGCCTTGATCCCTCAGGATGCATGTCCTTCTCAACTCCCGCACGGTGTGTTTCCTCTGCTTTTATTTATTTTACTCAAACAGAATCTGCTTGCGCCGCAGACACCAGCATTCCCTGTGAATTGTGTGTGGTAATCCACTGGACAATAGCACACGAAAAAACTCAAGAGGCCTGTCATAGCCTCATGAAAACGTCTTGAAAACACAATCACTCACACATCCACACACACACACAGACACACACATTCAGGATCATCATCAGGGTTCTGCTGTCAAACCTCCTCCGTATGTACTGTCTGTGTTAAACCTGTCTGCAAAGTGACCTGCTAATCTTTATTTCAGTCAGACACTCTCTTGAGATGTTAATTTGAACCACTTGAATAAATACACATAGTGTTGTGAAACTTACCTTAACACTGTGCTTATATAAATGTGTGTGTGTGTGTATATATATATATATATATATATATATATATATATATATATATATATATATATATATATATATATATATATGTGTGTGTGTGTGTGTTCACTTTAAGAACACAGAGACACATCGGGGCCTGCCAGACTAACCCTCAGCTGTCACGCCTCAATGAAGAGAAGTTCTGTGGTTAGTAAATCCGGGGGAAATCCAATGAGTTAGAGCACCCACCGTGTTGATTCACAGGGACTCACTAAGTGATATTCTTTGCCCTTCATTTTTGACTCATGCTAAGTTAACATAAGATGGAGATGGACATACCACACTGACATTAACAGTTCAAAGCTTTTGTGTATTTACCACAATGGTTATTGTGTTGGAGAGTGTGGATTCAGTTTAACTGATGCATTTATGCATTTCTAGTTTGAACACACAACATTTTAATAAGGCGTTGGACAACCTGATTAATGAAAAAAAAAGGAAATAAAAACATTTGAAGTGTAACGATTACACACTGTCATTTTCTCAAATGTGAAACTTTGTCTTTTCTAGAATCTCTTGGTCTCTTATCGAACACTGCATTCAACAAGAACTATGCAATTCAATACACAAATTCCTTGTACTGGGGAGCTGTATTTTAAAAATATTCTTTATCTACTGTATCAGTTCATAATTTACATTGTCCGCAAGATCACAAATACAATCACAAAAATTATGATTTTCAAACATTGCTTTCATTTCATAATGCTCTAATCTAATCTAATTTCTTAATCTAATCTGTAAAAATTTCAACAGTATCACATTTGTTAATTCACACAAAAACATTAATTCAAGTGTATCAAAATGTATCATTTTATTATATATTCTATAATTCTTTTTTCTTGTGATTGGAAATGCCCAGACAATGTGTCAAATCCCTGATCAAACAGTCACAACATGATGGCTGAAATGGAAAGCGCTGGGTCAGCTATTACCACAGTGAATTTGTCTGGTCATTAAAAACCATGTAATGACCAGTTAAAGATTGGTGGTAATCTTAGCAGTAACAACACAAATATAAGCGTGAGTCAAGAAAATCAAATCAAAGTAATCCAGTGGGATTTTTTCAGCTGTAAAACACTGAAAATAGCCAACATAAACCTGAGATCCTAAGGTGGGTTTGGGCTTGGCTGTTGTGCTGCCAAGAAAACAGCCACTATAAAGTCCCGCTTGCGTATCGCCTCGTATCTGAGCATCTTGACACATCTCCAAGGAGCCGTGCCTGAGGGAACAAGTTAAACATCAGGGTGTACTTCATTTTTGACCGGAACAACAGACCAACGGTCCAGTCACATGAACAGGGATGACAGGGGGCAAGGTGGATAGCATGGCGGTTGGCCTCACAACTGTCAAATGGTCAGACATAAGGAAGAAAGGATCAAATGGGCGGAGAGGGGTGGTGGTGGTGGGGGGGCAGGCGGGCGGGCGGGCGGCTGTGGTGTACTGTCAACTAACTCTCTGTTGTTGTTACGGATATGCGAGAGGAGAGGAGTGTTCTCAAATCCACCTCCCACTGTCCTCTTTAACCTCCTTCTGGACTGAGGTATCTCATTAACCCCTTCATCTCTTCTCATTCTCTAATTAGTCCTTCAACTGCCATATCTGAGACTTTTCACTGATCCCCAGGAGGAGTGGCTGCTGTCTTAACATGCCACTGTAGATGCTCATGAAATACCATAACTGCAGCGCTAACGGACTCTAGTTGCAAACACTGTCACAAGGTGGTCCTGCCGTCTTTTGCTGTTGTGATTTGGTGCAGCAATTAAATCTCATGTGTAGAACCAATCCTTTTTGCTTTTAGAAAGTTCAGGACTGATGTGTGTTTTCTTGACAGAAAAGAAAACGTGGACATGCCTCTACATGAGACAGAGAGGGAATTCCAGAAGGAGAGAAAACAGATAAGTTATAATAAAAGATAACATAAAGAAAAAACGAGGTCTCACAAATATTAATATTTTCTCAAAATCCCCTTTCTTTCTCTCTCTCTCTCTCTCTCTCTTTCTCTCACCCCTCCCCCTTTCTATCGCTCTCCCTCTCTGTGTGTCACACCCTGTGGGGGAGTGGTAGGGCTGAGAGCTGGATTCCTCCAGTGAAAAGGGGTGTTGATTGTTTTGTCAGAGCTCTGAGGGAGTCTGAGTGATCACTGTCCAGGGCTGTCACCCTGACAACCAAGGGTGTAACTCATCCCTGCACTAAAAAGAGAGTGGGCCCCTGCCTTTTAACCTCTCACAGCTCCTCACACACACACACATACACACAACCATGAGCACGTACACTCACATACATATACACACACACACACACAAATCCCCCTTTCCCCCGACCCTTGACCCTACCTATCTTCAGATAAAAGTCCAGTCAGAAAAAAGAGAGTTCTGTGTTTCTATGATTACAGAGATTATACAGCCAGTCCTGTATACAAGTCACATGTCTCCATGTTCCTCATCCAATGTTTCTAACAACGGTTGCTCACCTGGCTAAGGTGTGTGTGTGTGTGTGTTTTTAAACGCTCGGTACACTTCCTGGATCTTTCATCCTAATTAGGCTCAGGCAGCATGGTTAGTTACACCCCCACCACCAAAACCCACCCACACACTGGATGAATAGAGGAAGAAATGAAAAGATGATGAAATGGGAAAAAAAAAAAAAAGGCATGAATGCATATATCTTGAAAGATGGATGGACTAATTGATAGATGGATGGTATTAAGTGACAAGAATGACAGACTTACAGATGAAGGGATTGACAGAAGAATTGTCAGATAGACATGTAGCGGAACGGATGGGAGGACTGATAAATAGAAAGAAAACATTTAAAGCTGAAGAGACCGTGAATAGCATAGACACAATTCGTTAGGGAGATAATTGCTATACTGAATAAATGGTTAATGGTGTGTTTCAGTATTAAGGTGTGTGAACGCATTATAACGACCTTGTATGGCAAATCGGGTCGTTTCAGTCGTCTTTAACCGTGCTCAAAAACAATTCTTCAGGCCACACCAAGTTTAGTAACTGTAGTCTGAGCCTTTTTACTGTGGTCAACTTCGGTTCACGGCAATGATGTACATTTCTTCCACTAAGTGAAGCCATGTAAGGCTACTAACAGCTCATCACCCTCTGCTGTCCCAAAGTGATATTGACACTTTTCCTCTCCTTCTCCTCTAGTTCATCTAGTAAACATCATTTGAAGAAGTAGGAGAGCAAAAGGAAAGCAAAACACTTCAATTTTCACATATTCTAAACCGCATTAGCAGCCAAAACCAAGCATGTGGTTCGCTTTAGCCCCCGAGATTAAATTGAAGAGCCGACATCAAAGGTTGGCTAGTCCGCCACCAACCCCATTCCCTTATTCATTTAAAGTGGGGGGGGTCCTTCTCCGGGTCAGTGGAGGAGGAGAAAGGGGGGAGTCAGGCCTGAAAGGATGGACCTGAAAAATGAAGGTCTTCTGCTGAAAGAGCTGTCGGACGATGAAAAGAGAGTATTTCCCCCTCCTTCTTCCTGCCCTCCCTCACGTCTTAACTCCTCTGAATGGGTTGTCAACACTGGGACTGTCAAACATTTAAACGTACCCACCCTATACACGTCCAGCCACAGTGCTGACATGGAAATACACTAACTTACTGGCCTACATATGCAGGCATACACATCCAGCCACAGTGCTGACATGGAAATACACTAACCTACTGGCCTACATATGCAGGCATACACATAGGGAGAGGGCTGTTTTCACTGCCGTTATTTATTATAGGAAACAGCCAATCCACTTGGTTTGGCAATGTAAGCGCCTCCCATGCCAATGAAGCCATTTCAAATGACATTGAAAATTGAGGGGAGAGAGCTCAGGATTTCCGACAGGTCAGGACTTGTGTCATTTAACCCCCCGGAAAGCTCTTCTCCACTGGGTAGAAAGCAGACCAGCAGCCTTAGTGTGCGGACACACACGCACACACACACAAACACAGAGAGTGGCAAACACACACATAAAAACAAAGAGGGACATAAAAACAGAGGGAAAGAGAGAGAGAGAGGTATATGCACATACGCACACATTGATCAATATTTGTATCACAAACAGACATGTATTAATACATACATGAATACAAACATGGACAATAACAGAGGACCTGTTTTACCTGTGTCTCCAGAGTCACCCGGGACACTAGACTGATGGGCTTAATACCTACTCAGACAAAAGTGTTGCTTAGGACAAGACGGCATCTCCATATGTGCCCCAAATGCCAGCGTATGAACTGTTTTGTTCACTACACTAAACACTGTATTATACCTAAGCTGAGATACGGTGTTTGGAAGCTGTGTAAATGTTAAGTGTTTTTTCAGACAGAAAAAGTGGTTCTTTAATGTGAACATTGGTGTTTTGTAAAAACACACGTTTCGGGGAATTCACGTGAAAGTGGGTATCAAAACACAGAGTGTTTGGGGGAGCAGACTGCCTCATACAAGGAAATGGATAAGAAGTGGAAATTGTTTATAGCCTGCATTGATTTATTACAAGGTCATATGGAGAATATTTTGGTGGAATTCCATCTTAATTTGTTCAATGATTCATTTAGACAGATTAGAAAGAGGAGGAGACAAAGAATTTGTCAAAGAGGGACAGGCAAAAGTGCAAATGTAACCCCTAAATTCTTGGGCAGGATGATTTATTGGACTTGTACGCACTAAATCACACAGCCATTGTTAAAAATATCCTGAGGTGAATTGAAGTTTACTTTTTATTTATAACCAACCTAAACTGTTTTATTGTTATTAAGCAAATTTCTTTCAAAGAACACATTCAATTTGTTGCTCAAAAGCCTGGTTTTAATCTAGTTGAACTTCCTGTCTTGCCACATGGCTCTGATTTTACAGGATTGAGGGTAATTAAATATTTTTAGCCTTTTTGGCATAATCCCAAATGGTCCCCTTCCCCTCGGCCAATGACCTTTCATTCAGTGTGAGCATCTATGTGGGCCTCCAACATTTGCCCAAGTATCCTAAAGCTGAGGAAGTGAAATTATTGAAGGTCCAGTGACCTCTTCCAGCATGTGTGCAATGAGACAGCTTCCATGAGCCAAGTGGAGTCCCAAAAGGCATCACATTAGTTCTGTGCTTGCATTCTTTTAAACAGAAGAATGGATGGGAGTTCCTAATTATAACATATTCATTTCTTTATGTCCAATTTCGAGACTGGTAAAAGATTAAATATCTCCTAAGCTAAATGTTTTACTGTAACAACAGTTAATATCCTATAAAACCAGGAGGGTCATATTCATTTTAATTTCATCAAAGTGTATTTTGTTATGCCATAAGTTCACGTTCACGGATCATTAAGAAAGATTTGAAAACCACCAGGCAAACTGATCATCAGTGATTGCGAGACAAGACATTCCACATTTCCATTATGTATTGGTACAGGCAGATGCAATATCATGTAATGTTTGCTGCAAAATCTTTTGTTACTGCTGGTGGATTGAGTATTGTGCTCTAAAATGCTTGCCAAAATGGGAATATGTACATCAATCAAGCAATGTAAAATAATTTATTTTATCTATATTTTACCATCATTTTCACGCCTGCTAAATCTGTGATGTCAAATAAATCTTTAACAGTCTGTGTCCCATACCAGTCTGTGTTCCATACAAGTCTGTGTGTTCCCTTCCAGTCTGTGTTCCAAACCAGTCTGTGTTCCATACAAGTCTGTGTGTTCCATTCCAGTCTGTGTTTCATTCCAGTCTGTGTTCAAAACCAGTTTGTGTTCCATACAAGTCTGTGTGTTGGATTTCAGTCTGTGTTCCATTCCAGTCTGTGTTCCAAACCAGTCTGGGTGTTCCATGCCAGTTTGTGTTCCATACTAGTCTTTGTTTCATACAAGTCTGTGTGTTCCATGCCAGTTTGTGTTCCATACCAGTCTTTGTTTCATACAAGTCTGTGTGTTCTATACCAGTGCCTGATGTTGTTTTTGTCATGTCACTGATGTCCAAGTTGGGTTTTAGACAGTAAATTAAGATCTACCACCTTTTGTAATTATGTATGTAGTGATGATAATTAATGTATGCAGACCTGTTGTTCATTCTAATGAACTGCTTCAGCTTTTTTCAGTTTAAATACTACATTTCCCAAATTCCACATTCTCTATAACATATTTTGCACTCTGATTTTCATTATGTGAATCACAGTGACCGAACTGAACACAGTGACCGAAGCGAAAGTACTACATATAGAGAAGCAAATAATTTTTACCAATAATAATTTAAAATAATTTATTAATGGAAAATATGCTTCTTCATTCATTTTTGATACATTTAATTATGTTTCTATGGCCTAACGTTATCACGTTTGACAATGGCTTTCAAAACTACAATAATGAATGTCCTTGATTTTGGGGCCGTTCTGAACATACATTTCATCCAGGGCTTTTAGCTAGCTCTCGCATTAGCAAAGACCATTCAAAGGTTCTCCATAGTAGCCACTCCTCCATATCTAGTGTATCACTCTGTCATAGATATTGCATGTCATACCATGATTGCCAGTGCTTCAAGCCAAGCCTCCATTGTGTCCAACCCTATCTTGTTCACTCCCCTCTGCAGAATGTATATTGGATCTCGTACTGCACACATGTATACATACATTTAATTTCATGTAAGGATCCAAACAACTAACTACCTTGTATGTTGCTTAGTCAGTGGAATAATTTAATGAGCAAGGGATGTTAAAATATATATATATAAATATATATATATATATATATATATATATGTAAATATATACAGCTCCAGAAAAAATGAAGAGACCACTGCACCTTTTTCTTTCCTTTCCAACAAAGTTGAAAGGGAAAGTTTTGAGTGAAGAACAGAAGTATTCAGTTTGCAGCTCCGGAAAAAATTAAGAGACCACGGCACATATGTATATACTTTAAAAAGTGTTATAAATATGCCACTTTTTAAAGACAGATCCATTTAAAAAAGCAGCACACTGAGCTACTACAGGCGTGTTATACAAGCATATTCATCTAACAGCATGTATATCACTGTTACATACAACTAAAGCTAGGCCTAATATTGTTACTATTATTTATGTCAGGAAGAAAAGATGAATGGCTCTATGTTTGATACAAAGACGTTTTAAACCTGTTTAATGATGTTATGAAAACACTGCAACCGTCCTTACTGTTCGGATAACTTTTCACACGCAGTCCTAGACACTCACCCTCCGGCCTCCCACATCCTCTCTTTCACTTAAACCCTCCCTCACACATTTCCAAACCCGCACACGTCAAATGTCATCCGAATGTGTGCACAGCCTAGTCAATGTTTACATTGCCAGATTTCTAGCTAGCTAACTAGCATGGCTTGCTAAACATTGTTGTATGTTTACTGTTGCATGTTTTCGGGCTTGGCAGTTGTTTCAATCACCTGTGAAATAGTTAATTTCAATTATTTAAAATGTGTCTTAATTCACAATGTACTTTATTTCCAAAAAGTGGAAAATGGGTCACTTAAAATGTTCTTTGCGGTCAGTGCCGGCCTGAGCATTTTGGGTGCCCTAACAAAAATGTGATTTGCAGGCTCCCTCTCCTGTAGTGTTCCAGGGCTCACTAGCAGTCTGGGGGCCCCCTGGCAGTCGGGGGCCCTAAGCATCCGCTTATGTCGCTTATGCCTAGGGCCAGCCCTGTTTGCGGTGAATAAATGATGATCCAATTAACTGCGTCAAAAATATGTGCATGATAAACATGTCATGAATAACACTTAAAACTTGACAGCCTTAGTAAAAAACAATATCGATTTCAAATGTTAACAAATGCAAAACTCTTGGTATAAACACATTTTTTTCATTTTAAAACCAGTTTATTACTTTATTTTGATGGTTTAAACTGTGAAATGCAATGAAGTAAAACAAATTGGAATATCATTTTGGTTTGAACCCTTGGTCTGTGGGACCATATTTTACAGTTCTGATGTCTAAATCCGACTCGCGGGCTGCATGTCTCACACTCCTGATACTTTGACGCTCTTGATTTAGAGAACATACCAAGAATAAAATAGAGGGGGAAAAAAAGGAGAGAGGAGAGATGACTAATTAGAAGAAATGCTGATGATATTGAAAGAGGATATATGAGGAAAGAGTTGAAAAGGGGAGACTGAGGAATATGGAAATGCTGAAGAATAGTGTGCAGCCCGATAGAGAACATGGAGGAGATGGGAGGAGGAGAGATTTACATGGTTGCTCCAGACCTGACCTTGAGGGGTTTGTGATCATAGGGAGACAGCGCTATCTTCACAGAATTCTTCAAACCAATTCCCTGTAAAGATTGTGATCGTGGAATTTCTAGAAGTCTGATTGTGAGTAATTGCTTTACACATACTGCGGATGCATGATTGCTAAAAATTGCATGACCACATGTCACCCCCCCCAAACGCAAACTCTCACACGCATGGTTACATAGCTCTATACATCTACATGGGGACACCAAAGCTGATTTGCCTAAAGCTTAAAACTCACTAACTCTAACCCTAACTTTAATCCTTAATGCCTAACCTTAACCCTCATTTTAACCCTAAACTTAATTCTTAATGCCTAACCCTAACCCAAACCCTAATTCTGACCCAAAATATGTTTTTTTGCCCTAAACCTAATACATCAGTTATACTTGAGTCCAAAAATGGATACAGGACAAATGTCCCCTATAATTAAATGTTTCTGATTTAACCATAGTTGGAGGACATTTCTGTCACTGACAAAAAAAAAAGTTCAGAAACACACCCACCGAAAAAACATTGGGTCTGATGTGTTAACAATGGTATGTGTTTGTGGTAACTATGTAGCAAGACAGCATGTAGTTTGAAAAACTTTGAAAATCAGTGTTCAACCAGGCCTGGTTGGTGGCGAACATCTCACTTAGTCACAACTGAAGTTGAACGAAAGAACATTCCAGATGTTCCTGTGAAACTTCAAACGGATCCTTTTCCCCCATCTGACACATACGTTTCGCCTTATACCGAATCAGTTAGTGACTAGCTGAGGCTAATACAAAGCAAATAAAAACAGGTTGGCGAACGTTCACAAACTATTGTACTTATTCAATGCGCAGCAGATTTCTAAATATGTCATCATTTCTCCTGCTGTCTCTTTACATCTTCCCCAGATATACACAAACGACCACACAAACAGCAACACACACACACACACACACAGACACACACACACACCATCCCATGAGGGGTAAAGTGAGCCAGCGGTGTCTTGTTAAGCTCTGTATTCACAGCAGCCCAGGTAGTGTGAGTTGGTTTCTGTATCACTCCACAGCTCACAGCTGTGGGACTAGGGGTGCTGAAACCTCGGATTGGACCAGTCACTCACACAACACACCCACACACATTCCCACACACCGCACACACGCCCACATTCAGAACCCCTATTCATTCATCATTTCATCTCTCTCTCCGGGCCATCAGCGCATATGCTTTCAGCAGTCATCTAGAAGAGAGCTGTCAAACACACACACACACACACATACACACAGTAACCGCTAACCCCACAGATCTGATTGCTGACACTTGTGTAGGAATCCCCCATTGCAACACTGTCTATCTGGCCGACCAATCAGAAATATCCCGACAGGTCTTAGGGGCCTCACAGCTGGAGGGCTGTCTAAGGTTATTACCAGAGGAATGACTGGAGCTCCACAATGACACTGAGAATAACATCGCCATGAATAGGATCTTTTGGGCTCCATATCGCATTGGGATTGTGCTAAAACACAGCGAAATGTGAGGTTGGTGTGACTGAGCCATTTGGAGGTGCAGGTGGGCAATTGTACATGGTTTTCTCTCTCTCTCTGTCTCTCTCTCACTCTCTCTCTCTCTCTCTCTGCTTGATATACAGGGGAGTCATCAGCCAGCGAGCCATGTTATTTGGAAACAGAACGGTTGCCATTGTTGCACTGAAGTGTTCAGAGACAACTAGGGTTGTTATAATGCCTGAATGGCATCCAATTCCTGGCAGCTAGTCATGTAGTGTGCTGCTTTTGACCCGTGTTCATAGGGCACACACAGCCCACTGGGGACGCGAACAATGTTGTGATGAGGCAGCGCAGAATCAGTGGATGTACATCAGGCGTCGAACATTCACGTCTCTCTGTCAGCCACCTCACACATCCAGTCTCCCGCTCAGCTAACTTCCATCACGACTCCCCGCCACGTCGCGACGTCACGGGCAGAGTGTGTTTACAAATCTCTTCATACAATGGAAGGCTGAGTAGGTTTGAGTTCTTCGTCTTATATGTTTGACTACCCTGTAACCAGTCCTCTCACACAGGGTGATTGAACGCTACAGAGCCAAATAAACTGAAGTACCGCGTTTGGCTAAACAAATCAGGGCCGTCGAAGGATTCAATCTCACAGTTTATTATGGCACTCAGGCCAACCATGCCTGACCAAGCCACGAGCACGCACAGAACCTGGGAAAACCCCTAATATTTAGCATCTCCGGTTACCTCTCTCTCACCCTCTTTCTCTGTCTCGGTTGCTCGCTAATATTTAGAATCTCCGGTTACCTCTCCCTCAATCTCTTTCTCTCTCTGTCTCTGTCGCTTGCTTTCAATAACAGCTAACTTTGATCCTTTCAATCCTTGTCAGCACCAGAAGGCTGAGTGGGTCTGCATGTTCACCCACAATCCTTTGCACTCCCGTTTCTGGGTCCCAGCTGTGACTGTCAGTGAGACTTTCGGGGGTGTATTTTGAAGAAAAGGCGGGTGGAATAAGCAGGTAGTTGGTGTCGTTATCGTATGCCATATGTCCCCATAGGCCCGTTAGTATACTGAAATTCTCCACTAATTGGCCAGTTGGTCCCCAACATTGAGTCACATGTCAGAGAGGAGGTACAGTCTGACTTGTAACCCCCAGAGAAACCGAAGAGAAAAGGGGTGAAAAAGAGAGTTTCTGAACATTATGAAGATACCAAGCAGGTTCAGTTTTTTTGGGTTTAGTCCAGATTTTTTCAAATGAACACATGTAGGTTTAAAGGAGATAATTGAAAGTCTAAATAGCCTTAGCAGCCAACTAGATAACAGCTACCTAGCCTTGTTATAAAACAGGTTAAGAATTCTAATGTGTATAGTTTATCCTCCCTCTGGTATGGAGCTATAACTGAGTGATCAGCTCTGGATTAACTGTGCACAAGTGACTTGCAGCAATAGCTCTTTTACCTAATAGCTACAACTGTTTGTTGTGATGGACAAATTCAGCGTTAGGTTAGCGGCACTAGTTAGCAAAACCCCATCTTTTCATATATATGAAGTGTGACAGGCTGATTCAGCTAGAAACGTAAAGTAGCTACAGTAGCTAGCAACATAAGTACTATTAATATTGAAGAAGCACATTGTCCATCTTCAGAAACACTGTTAAGAGTTGTGAGCTAGATGTAAAATGGTGTAACTTCAGTAAAATAACTCACAGTTTTTTCATCTTAAATGTGTTCAGCCTGATTTTGACAGTACCACTCTTTATTTGGTAACCAGGTTTTGACCCGCAAAAACTGAAATGAACTGCACCTAAATGTATTAGAAAACAATCTGTGATGGTACTGTGCATTGCATTACTTACAAAAGAAAATCCTCTGTGTATCTCACTTCTTGTCCTCACTAGCTTTTTTTCTCGGAGCACTACCTGTTCTTCTCTCTGTTGTCATTCCTGCTCTGTTTTTTCTGTGTGAGGCGTCAGTATGATCTGTGAGCCCCAAGAGAATAAGATATATCCCTGGATACAGATTATACAAAGTCAGATTAACCAGCAACAGCTGCTTACAGGTCGAGGCTGGTTTAACTCACCTACCGCAACATACACACACACACACATCTACTGTATATAAAGTGGGTATTCATTCTCTGTGTGTGTGTATATATATATATATATATATATATATACACATATATATATATATATATATATATATAAATGTGTGTGTGTGTGTGTGTGTGTGTGTGTGCGTGTGTTTGTGTCAGTGTGTGTGTGGTTTTGTGTCTGTCTGTGTGTGTGTGTGTGTGAGTGTGGGTGTCTGTGTGTCTGTGTGTCTGTGTGTGTGTGTGTGTGTGTGAGCACGCAAGGGCTTTGCTGATTAGAGGCCTTTTGATGAAGGGTCGTGTTTCTTGGTGCCTTTATTTTACTTCGTCAGTCCTCGCCCACCCGGTAGGCATCGTGTATAGCTGCTAAAGTGAAGAGAGGGCTTCTGGGAAAATACAGAACCGTCAGGGACTGAGGGACAACAGGGGACTGGCAACAACAAGCAGGCCCAGCAGTCTCCACTTTAACAAGGACCAGCTGAGGGCCAAAGTGTGTGTGTGTGTATGTGTGCGTGTGTGTCTGTGTGTGTGCCTGTATGCCTGTATGTTAGGCTTGCTGTGTATCTGCCTTTTAATTTCCTGTTCCTGTGAAAGAGGGTTTTCTCTCCAGAAACATGACAGCTGACAATGTGGGGTGGGGGGTATAGACATGCATGTATAGGTGATGGCCATTCTGCGTCGTTTCGGTCAGCCAGCTCTCGTGGATCCATTCACCAGATAGAGATTGTAATAGCTGTAATAGTTTTAATGGTTTACCAGTCCTAATTATTTTGTTGCCTGATATGGTTTTCCAGAAGGTTCCTTACAAAAAAAAGGGCTGGAACACAACAATGCACTCTCCCCACTCTTTATTGTTTCTGCTGTGCTGACATGTAATCTTCATTGAATCATTTTGTAATGTATGTAAAAATAATTGTTGTTGATGCTGAAAAAGTGCAGAAACAGCTTCTATACTTTCCAGCGTTCCTCAAGAAGAGCCGTTCAAAATGAGACTTTTGCTCACCATAAACTCATCACTAGTATGTTTGTGTATGTGTGTGTTTGTTCATTCGTTTGTTTGTGTGTTTGCTTCCTTGCATGATTATTTGGACTCCTCAAAATAAGAGAGAGAAGGAGCTGTGTACAATCAATCGCGCTTGCTGCTGATTCGGCATCCATTGAAACTCCCCCGCCCTCCCGACTCCTCCCTCCGTCCCTCCGTCCCTCCACCCCCTAGCCCTCCTCAGCTGTGAGTGATTAAATCTAGAGAGGGGTGAGCTAGGGCAGTGAGAGAGGGGGTACGGGGGGAGAACATCGGGACGGAGTACTCAGTCAACTCACTGAGTAATGACTTCCAGACCTCTGGGACCCTCCAGTTCCCCAGCACTACCAAGGCTCCACGTCGGGACAGTAATTAGGAGCGACGTCTGAGCGTTCAGGACAGTGTAAGGCCGCCCCTGGTCCTGTCAGGCAGACACATGGACAGACAGCCCCACACTGAAAGACCCTCGCAGACGGCCCGTACCAGCACAATGACAGCAGCTAGCCCAGCCACACAGTGATTTCACCATAAAGTGCTAGGAATGATTGGGAAAAGGCTAGCAAGGAAAGACAGAAGAGAGAGAAAGAAAGAAACTGTACATGCACAAGGGTGTGTGTGTGAAGGTTATGATGCCAACAAGATATCATCCGTTTTCTGACATTACCCCTGTATAACGACCAAGGTCGAATGGCACCACCACAGCAACGGCCAGGGTATTTATTTTGAATGGGTTAGGGTTATGGACAGGATTAAGGTTAGGGTTATGGACAGGATTAAGGTTAGGGTTATGGACAGGATTAAGGTTAGGGTTATGGACAGGATTAGGGTTAGGGTTATGGACAGGATTAAGGTTAGGGTTATGGACAGGATTAAGGTTAGGGTTATGGACAGGATTAAGGTTAGGGTTATGGACAGGGTTAAGGTTAGGGTTATGGACAGGATTAGGTTTAGGGTTATGGACAGGATTAAGGTTAGGGTTATGGACAGGATTAAGGTTAGGGTTATGGACCGGATTAAGGTTAGGGTTATGGACAGGGTTAAGGTTAGGGTTATGGACAGGATTAGGTTTAGGGTTATGGACAGGATTAGGGTTAGGGTTATGGACAGGATTAAGGTTAGGGTTATGGACAGGATTAAGGTTAGGGTTATGGACAGGATTAGGGTTAGGGTTATGGACAGGGTTAGGGTTTTTTAAAGTAAGGGTTAAGGTTGTAATTTCCACGAGCTCGAAAAACCCTGCCATTCTGTCCCGGGGAATGGCAGTTCACCCAAACTTTCTCCTAGGTCATTGATGTAAATAAGATTATGTTCTTAACAAACTTACCTGGGTAAAATAAAGGTAAAAAACGTAATTAGTTTTAAATGGTTAAGTTAAGTGTTAAGGTTTGGGAAAGGGCTGAACCCCCCCCCCCCCAAAAAAAAAAAAAAAAAAAAACTGTGAAGTGTCTGGGTATTTTGGGCAGGTCGGGATTTCACAGCCCTTGAACGGTTTAGCGGCCCATCCTACTTCCCCCACCAAAACGCCACCATAGTAAATGCCAGCCTATTCTAGTTTAATTGTGCTAATTTAGACAAGTCTGATATAGACATGGACCTGGACTGAACTGACTGATGATGCAGAGCACTGACTTTGGCCCTGTCGTTTCCACAGCAATTGGTTTCCATCATGCGTCTGAGGTTAAAGCGTTGGCAGCATTCTTTCATTCTCTTGTTCTTTTGTTTTCTCTCGTTTTCTCGCTTCTTTTCATTTTTCAATTTCATTTTCATCAACCTCTCCCCTGTGTTTTTTATTTCTCTGTTTTCAGGGGATGACAGAAAATGTGTGAAGTGTGAAATTAAAAACACGTACAAAAACACAAGCAACACACAAAAACACACAAATACACGCACAACGCACAAAACACTCACTAACAGAGCATGCAGCGACACACTCCAGGGCCTAGTATAGGGGAAAAAACACGAATGAATATTAACACTTCATGTAAAAAAAAAAGCTATGAACTTTAAGAAAGAATGAATTGTCCCAAGTATACTGGACTCCCCCATGTGCAATAAATGATAAACTTGGGCCCTGTATAACTGTTGAAAACATAATCGGACTATTATTAAAGTACTCGCAAGAGTCAGTGTTTATTTCTGTCTGTTTATGTATCCATAGGAGTATTTCCGTACGTCTGTCAGAGTGTTCATTGTGCGCCTTGTTCGCTACAGACGACAGTATAGTATTTGAGTGAAACAGCACCGGTAGAGTTAACGTGTGTTATTTAGTCCCTCTCTCTTTTATTGTGGACCCCTGTTCTATACTATGCCCCGACTTAAGAACACTGACACACATACATGTAGACACGCCACCTACGTCCCCCACCTGGGTCTAACTGTCTGCCAGAGAGAGTGGAGAGCAGGGAGCAAGTGTAGAGGGGGTTAGGTGCACAGGGGTCCTGTAGACGTCTATCAAACTGACAGGTCTCTGACCCACCCCAAACCCCTACACACACACACACACACACACTCTCTCTCTCTCGCACTCCCCTCTACCCCCCACCCCGCAGCCAAAAGTAGCCCCGCAGCTTGAGAGACCAGCTCTCTGCAATTAGGACATTCTGCAGCCATGAAATCATTTTGAAAATTAGCTCCAGGAAGAGGGGCGGAGAAAAAAAAGAACGGGGGGGAATAAAGAGAGGGGAAAAGGAGTGAAGTTTAAAAGAAAGAAAGTGTTCTGGATCTCCTCAGCAGTCAAACTCTCTGGCCGTGTGTGCTGGAAAGACAAGAATTGAGGAGAAATTAAAATAATTCCAGATAATGATGGTTATTAAGATTAACAATTAATCCTCCTGGTTCATGACACCTTAGATTTGGATCTGAGAAGACGTCTCTAGGACATTTGTTAGGACTCTAAAACGTGATTTGGGCAGCTCCATTCCAATATTTGTTTCTGTGTGTGTGTGTGTGTGTGTGCACTTGTGTTACCTTGACACACTCCAGATCTTGGGTTTTGACAGATAAAGGAACTGGAGTTCAGATCTCAGATCACGACCAGAGAAGTCTGTTCTATGTTCCATAATTCTGGATTTGGCTATGTCTGTTCCTTGGTTCTGGATTTGGAGGGCAGTTTTGTGATCCATGGCTCTTTATCTCTGATTATCCCTATTTGATCCACTGTGATTACATTACCAGCATCTGCCACCGATACAGCCCCCTGAAACCTCTAGATACTAACCCTGTGGCAACATTGTCTTTAGGCCACACCAACCCCCTGAAACCTCTAGATACTAACCCTGTGGCAACATTGTCTTTAAGACACACCAACCCCCTGAAACCTCTAGATACTAACCCTGTGGCAACATTGTCTTTAGGCCACACCAACCCCCTGAAACCTCTAGATACTAACCCTGTGACAGCTTTGTCTCTATGCCACACCAACCCCCTGAAACCTCTAGATACTAACCCTGTGACAATGTTGTCTTTAGGCCACACCACCCCATGAAACCTCTAGATACTAACCCTGTGATAACATTGTCTTTAGGCCACACCACCCCCTGACAACCTCTACACACTGACCCTGTGACAATTTTGTTTTTAAGCCACAACAGTCCCTTGACAACCTCTAGGTACTAACCATGTGACAATGCTGCTCAACTAACACTTCTTTAGCAACGTCCAACGTCCAGCTCTTTAGCAACGTCCACATGACTCAGAGCTGCTACGTCAGAGTAAACTGAATCTCAGAGGGCACTTATTCCATTTGATCCTCAGAGGGTTCTGTTCTCTTTCCACTGATCTACCAGGACCAGTCTCTCATCTACAGGAAGGACATGACTACTTCCTTTGTGGAAAGCAGGTTAGGGGAAACAATGTGTCTGGAATTATGGTGCATATTTCCCAAGCCTGACCAAAAAAAGCCCAGCTGCGGGTTTGGTATTAAAGGTGAACTCAGCTCAGTAGGGTAGGGGCACCAGATGGTTTTCGGGTAGGAAGAATGGTGGGATAGAGGGATGGAATGATGGAGGGATGAAGAAAGAAAGGATCAGGTGCGAAAAGCAACAGAATATAGTGGAGGCACAGTGGAGGACATTGGCAACCAAACCCCTGACACTCTCAGAAAATGGACGGAAAATGAAACAGGTCACAGTCCTTGAGATGGGAAGCTACGAGAGCAGTTTGGAAGAGAGACAAAGAAGGGGAGAGAGTGCAGGAGGAGAGAGAGAGCAAACAAGACAGAAAGGCTTACAACGGGCATGTTTTCCATCCGCCACTCTTGCAATGGTTTCCCCGTTGAGTCAAAGACAAGCTTGCTTTCTGCCCCAAATAAAGATGCAAAGTGGCCGGGTGAGAGAACCCAACCGAGACAGCTGATTTGTGGGTGCGCGGAGAGTGCGTGTGCATCAGCTTGTTTTTCTGGGTGTGCCAGGGGCCGTATATTGACTGGTCTGCATCTATGGCATCATATTTACTATATCACTGTCACAGTACAGTGGTCTCATGCAGCTCATGTCCCTGAGGGAAAGGCTGTCTTCCTGAAAACTCAGTCATCACGACTCCCAGCAACCACGCCCTTGTTAGTCCAGCTTGGCCTGATGTCTGTCTGGAACGTGGCCAAGATCATTCATCAATTCGGACTATTCAGGCCGGAACCACGATCGGGATGTGTACTTTTTTTATCTCCCTTAATGTTTACCGCATAGACGTCTTTAACCCCTTTCCTGTACAGTGACTTAAAAATGCATATTTAACTGAAAAGGAACTGTAATGGATGCTTTGAATCTAACACTTTTTTCATATTATAACACCTTTGTTACATTAAACATTTTCAACATATGCTATAAATTCACACAAAAAGCATAAACAAAAGCATAAAAAAAGCATACAATTAAAATAAAAATGCATTTCACTAATTTATTTGCAGTATGAAATATTTTAAGAGGCAGCGACTTGTTTTGCCTGTGTCCAAGCAAAGACAATCAAAATGAATAGCATTTTCTAACAAGAATAGTACGGCACTCTGAATAAATAATAATATCAACGATCAATAAAAACTATTACTACTGAATACAAATGATAACGATGGAATGGTTGGGTCTAACGCCAGAATGAAACGGTGAAATTCAATTAAATAAATCAAAGTACAGAAGTATTTGGGAATGAATTCCTTTCTCCATAATATTCGCTGCAGAACAGATGACTGACTTCGGATCTCGTTGTTCGGGCCTAAGGCATTTCTTTCTTTATACAGATGGGTCACTTGAGCTCATTTCTGTGCGAAGGTAATTTCACTAGTCATTGAAAACATGTGGAATAGACCTGCCGGAGGATTCATTACAACATTATCAGACACGTTGTACACTTCTTTACAGGACACTGTCAACTTAATCTTTTGATTTACAGTACTTAGAGATAAAGCCTGGTCTTTCTGTAAACACATGTACATAGACAGGGCTAACCTGGACCTTGAATTTCATTGTTCTTCAAGGTCCATGTGTCTCAGTGATAAAGTGTTCTAGTGGATTTTGGGCAGGTCATATCCTTTTGAATCTTTGTCAGTTCTTGTACATGAAGTTGACCATGAAATAAATAATTTTAGGGTTAAAAAGAGAGAATGACCAAGGGGAAAAGAGAAATGTAGAACATGTGCATGTGTGTTCATGTGTGGTTGTGTGTTTGTTTGCGTGCGTGTGTGTGTGTGGTTGTGTCTTTGTTTGTGTGTGTGTGTACTGATTAGCTCCTGTTTATGTAGGTGTCCCTCATCTTTCTTCTCTTTAATCAGAGCTCAGGCCCCTGCTGTGAGCCGTGGCGGAAGGAAACCTCCTTTCTCAGGAACAAGGCCTGGCCCAAACCAACACCAACGGCCATGCATGCTTTGTTTTCATGCAATGTGTGATTGTGCTTTGTAAATGGAGTTTGGTCCATTTGGGGAAACAACAACTCCTATCCCAAGGCTTCCCTGATACTCTTCTAAGTCAACACATTCCTACATCGGAGATACATCGGAGAGAAAAGCTTTTTCTCTCCGATGTATCTCCAACTTGATCCCTCACTGGATATGCAACAAGAGACTGTCCTTTCCAGTTGACAGAACCACAGAACTCTTAACAGTTAGATGAATGATGTCACCGTCTGAGGGAACTTCCACTTCAGCAGAGGAAGAAAAAAGGCTGCGATACAAAAAGAGGGAGGGAGATTGAAGGCGACTAGCCTGACGTGGGGAAGGGTTTCTGGACGCCTGTTGGCAAAGCGTGCAGTGGTTTCTAGTAGGCTGGGGAATTTTAATAAAGGGTCTGTTGAAACATGACAGAAATATTGGGTGAAATCATGCTAGTTCTACTGTGATGACTTGTGGTGGCTTTAAATGACTGGTTTAAGAGAGCTGAAGAACAGAAAATTACAGCTAATACCAAAAGCATAAAAGTCTAATGCTATACTTATTTTTGGAGAGAAAACTGAACCCTTTTGCAATAGTATCACACAGTTTCGCACTACATGAGCATGGGCGCATACTGTTCTGCTAGAGTAAGACACACTCCACTTTTCTCAGTGGGTTCCTGGAGGAACAGCATTGTTGAGCTCCGGTGGGAACGGAGCACAAAACAACGGTCAAGACCATTTCGTTTTCAGTGTTTTTCAGAAAGCATTGAAAAGGAGACTGAGAAAATTCCAACGCCATCAGAAAACCTAGCTATGACACGCCATTCCATTCTCATCCACCCCCCCCCCCCCCCATTCCTGCTGGTGAAATAAGGGATCAACAAGGGGGTTGAAAGGAATAAAACCTAATCTCTGTCTGACATCCAATACCTTTCCCACATACCATAATATGTTCTTTCAGTCTGGCCCTCATTGAGCTGATTCCTCTAATCTGTTTTTTTTTAATGATTGCTTCACTAGTCCCTCCCCACCTCTTTGCCCAGGTGCTATGTGTTCCGTTCAGTGCTGTGTCATGGTCACGGTTTGACTGTACCTTCTCCACTGCCCCATCTCTGGAATCGCAGAGCAGTTGCAGGAGGTAAGTGGCTGGAGGAGTGCTTTGTGTGCAAGTGTGCGGTGGTGTTGAGCCGTAATGGTTGACAGGCTGCATTGGGTGCTGAGAGGTGCCGGCCTACAGGGCAGATGTTAAACACACTGTATGAGTGAGAGGAGACAGAGCGAGAGACGGCAACACTGTCAGACCATGACCACAACAATTTGAGGCATATCACCTGGCTGGCTGAGGGAGAGAGGAGGAAGTGAGAGAGGAGCAAGGAGGGAGGGAGGGAAATTGGGAGGAAGGAGAGAAAGTGGAGAGAAGAGGAAGGAGAGTGCGTCACATGTTTTGCTCTCGGCAGTTGCCTGAACTCAGGCATGTCTTGAATGTGTGTAATAATGATGTGCTGAAGTCAAGATGAACAATGAAAGAGAGACTAAATGAGGAAAAGACAAGGGGACACGTTAGTTCACATTTAATTAAACGGTACCTGAGAACCGCAAACAGCAAAACTAATTGGCAAATCAGAAACGAATAAATATGTGATCAAAGACATGGGATCAAACAGCCGGAGCAGAACCGTGTAGAGAGATGTCAGGATGACAGGAATGAGCCTCGGCAATGATCCTCAGGGTCGAAGTGGCACGCGCTGGCCCCCTGACCACTCGGAGGAGACCCTCTCCATCGTTCTTTCTCTCTCTCTGTCCTCTGTCCTTCTATTCTTCCCTTTTTTCTCCCACACTTCCCAATCTTCTCATTCCCCCACGGTTTGTTTTTACAAGATAATCACTCCCATCTGCGTGTCCAGCCAGTGACAGACCTGGAGAAAGGGAGAAGGAGACAGAAAGAAATGTGTGTCGGTGTATTAGTGTGTGTGTGTGTGTGTGTGGTTCTAATCTCCAATCCAAACACACAGACCCTCTCTCTTCCCCCATCCACAAGGCTCCTCCCTCTTTTCGTCAGATCAAATTAGAAGTGGTGCAGAGTGACTTCTGTGTCTGTCAGGGGATATTTTAAGTCGGCATGACTTCTGACAGACATAAGAGCACCATTATAAATCTATCAATATGGGTTCCTGCCTAAAAACGGCAGATCTAACTAGACCTTCGTAACATTCTGCTTTCAGATGTTGAGGTGCAAGAACACATCACTAAGTATTGATGCCCATTCACACACTAACAAACAAGCAAAACAAAAAAACAAATCATGGTAGCAATCAACAGTGAATCAAAAGTGTTTGGTCCATCTGTCTTGGGTGAGTGATAGGCCAAGGGGATACTCAGTTACCCTCACGACACAGCCTCTGAAGTAGGCTTACGTTGTACCAATTACAGCCAATTAAACCAAATTAAAGCCAATTACCACCAATTACAGTCAAGTAGAACGTTAGTCAAGTAGGTAATTGGGAGCTCAGAGAAATATCAGTGTAGGCCTTCACACTCCGGAAACAGTGACACTGGTTTACTTACTTCTTTATTTATTTATTCATTTATTCCCTTCGACTTGAATGGCTGTTAGTTTTTCTGTGGTATTGACTTCATGTGGACAGGAAATACGTTTACATACAATGCAAATACACTTGCCCAGCTGGCTGTACAAATGTCATTCCTTTTGGGTTAATGGTATAAAGAAAGGCCACTTGGTGTAGAAATCATCAGCTTTCTCTCTATTCTTTCCTTTCATCAGGTCAGGTGTGTTTCTGCCTTAACATTGCCTTAACAAAATAAATTTTGATTGATTGATTGCTGTAACAGTCAGTAATTCCATGTTCAATTCCATGTTCAAGACCTGTTACTGAATTTAAATCAATCATCAACCTAAATTGCATTATGTAACATCCAGGTGCCCAATTTAACCATTGTCTGCATGATTCAGGTTTATGCAGCAGTCCAGGCCCTTTCATGCTGTGGGATTGAGCCTTTGGCTAGTGCTATTTTAAGGACTAGTGTTATTTTATGTACTAGTGTTATTTTATGGGCTAGTGTTTTGGCTTGCAAGTGAGTGGATGTTTGAGTTGGGTGGATTTGGAGTTTACTGACACATATTTCCATCGTGGAGGCTATACAGACTCACTAAGACTGAGAGAAAAAGGGGGCTTTTGAAAACCGAACAGTTTCAAATTCAAACTGACATTCTTGAGTTCCATAGTGCCTTGCTAGTTGGTCTGGTTGTCCAACAAAACGCATGACTCCTGTCAATCAAAAGGTCACACTCTGAGCAAACCATTTAAACCCCACCCACCCCCGTCGCCATGCAACCCTCCATGATGGGTTGTTAGCGTAGCCGCTTATTGTAGCAATTATATTTTCCATTCCATTGTGAGATATAAACTTGTTATTGTTTCGATTGAAATCTGTGCTCAAAAAGTCAGCTATTTTATGGATGACAGAAAAAAAATATGATATATGTTCAAGAAGTTAGGCCAAAATAAAGAGCGGTGCAGTCTTTTGGAGTTTTTTTTTAGATACAAGATTGAAATAATTGCAACAAAATACTTGCATAAAAGTTTCCTTCTGTTTCAAATTTTCCTAGAACTCAGATGCAGATTTCTCTGTTTTGGCAGGAGAATGACGGGTCTGACCACTACTTAGGTGCCGTTCAAAATGCATTGGGCTAGTCCAAAGTGGTGGACTGTTGTCAAACGTTCTTTTTTTGGCATAAGGGAGTGCTTTGTGAATTTTATCTATTTATTTCATAGATTTCCTTCTCAGTTTTACATCATTTAGCAACTTTGAATACATAACTGTTTCATATGATTGTTTACCAGATCTAAAATCATTCTACTTCAACGCTAATCTACAAGCATGATCACACCAGCTAAGCAGACAGGCTAGGTATGTCTTTGCGCGGGAAAGTACTGTGAAGACTTCATACAAGGAACTCAAATAGCTCCACTAGATAGCGTATATTGTTAAGGACAGTTCGGAGTAACACGGCTTAACCGTTGACCTGTCTCCTTGATTATATAAATTATAAGAAATATTACTTGAAATTGTTAAAAATCAGATTTCCCCTTAGCGGATCATTGTCTGCAGACAGCTCACCGCTCTTTTTCTCCCTCTTCCCTCCTACTCTTTCTTCCACTCCCCACCACTCTGTCTCCACCTCCCTTTATTTCCCACACCACCAATTCTTTATCTCTCTGTTTCTTCTCCACCTCTTTCTCTTTTAAAAAACATGGAGAGATTCAAAGGAAAGACCAGCGTAAACAAGCAGTCCCACAGGACCGTAAAAGGCTGGGCCCTGATTGCTCCGTTTAGATTGGGCCTGCTGTGGTTTATTTATCTATGCCCCCCCACCACACACACATTCGCACAAGGGAAATTAATCCACTGGAGAACACACGTGCGCGCGCATGCACATACACAAGTAGTCCTTTGCATGTGTATTATGCACGCATACACACCCACACACACACACAGAAAGGCACACCTGCAGACATGAGCAAAGACATGCACATGAACACACATGGAGGCTCAATCACAAGGTTTCCATGGAAGTGATTGTAGTTCTGTGAAACATCATTAGGAGGTCCTTATAAAGTCAGGAAGCTTTAGAAAGTCTACACCCCCTAAAACGTTGTTTCAGATTTTGTCGTCAACAGGTTTTTGCTTTACATTTAGGATTGTTTTTGTTATTGTGACAATACGGTACATAAAGAAATACAAACCTGAGATATCATAATCGCGTAAGTCTCGAGGGCCTATGACCTTAAATGAGGTTGTGGGTCAGAGAGTGAGTACATGAGGATTCCTCTCTAAACTTCCATGTTGACCAAGCAGTGTGATAAGAACAGGAACGGCGTTCAGATGTGCTTGGGAAGTCACATATGTCCGACCCTACCGTGAGAGTTGCTGTGACGAAGCAGGGGCCGAAAAATTAGGCAAAAAAGTGTTTTAAAAATTTGAGGTTTCAAAGGCCTTGAATATCCCTTGCCGCATGGTCAAGATGATTGTTAACAAGTGGAAGGTGTATGAAACCACCAAGACCTTGCCTCCAAACTGGATGACCGAGAAACAGAGAGACCAGAGAGGCTACCAAGAGGCTAATGGGAACTTTGACATTTACAGAGTTACAGGGTTTGAGTGCCAAGACTGGTCACTTTTGGTCTCTATGTAAAGCGTTATGTTTGGCACAAACCCGGAGCGGCACTTCACCCAAAGGGCACCACTTGTCAGGATAGAAGGGAAAGTGAATGAAGAAATGTACTGAAAGGTTCTTGAGGAACACGTGCTGCACACTGCAGGGAAGAAGAAACCAGAATGGAAGTTTACTTCACTGCATGTCAGCAGCCCAAAGACGTATGCAGTTAAGATATTTAAGTGAAGTATTTGTAGTACATGTATAATTTCATTTTACAATAATAGGTAAGTAGGAAACCTGATGAAAATGTACGAAACTCTGACATGCAGATAGAAGAAAATGTATAAGGGGGTATAGACTTTCTACAGGCACTGTGTTTCCATGATGAACACAGAGTGAGCTCAGGCTGAAGAGGCTGAAAGATACGGATGGACAAAGCAGACAGTATAACTGATTTTAGAGGAGTGGAGGAGAGATATGGTTCAGGGGGAGGAGAAATTGTCAGAAAGAGAGAGAGAGAGAGAAAGAGAAGAAGAGAGAGGAAAACCAGGAGAATGTCATGTAAATAGAATGTTTTGATTTTCACAGCGACAGAAATCCTACCACCCGTCCCCCACCCCTTCCACTCCCACGCTCTCACGACCACCACCCCCCCTCCCCCCCATACACACACACACACACACACAGTCACAACCTCCATCCCACACACTCACATATAGAATCACAACCTCCTTCCCACACACTCACCTCTGTGGTAGGTCTGAGTAGGGGATGCTACCCCAGTAACTAAGCCATCCCCATGCCTAATAACACACAGCGGAGTGTGTTTCGTCAAGTCAAGCTGCATCATCGGACCCCAGAACACAGGGCAGTGACAGGCCCACTGCAGGGAGCGAGAGACGGGGAAAAGAAATGATGCCAGTGTGGTGGAGAAGAAATTATTGAAAAAGACAGAAAAGTCCAGGAGAGAAAGAAGGGAGAGATGCTTGAAAAAAAAGGTGCAAAGCAGACACAAACAAAGAGAAAGTTGAAGAGATGACTTTAAGGTTCAGGAAAGCTTCTTCTGGCCGCTCACTGGCTGTCACTCAGCCCCAGTCTCTCAGGGGGAGGGACAGCCGGCCCTCATTGGTGTCATTCAACGGTCAATCAGGCTGACAGGCAAACCAAAGGGCCCCATGTTGCGGTGCGGAAACTCTCTGTCAGCGGCTGGCAGCTGTGATGACATCACCTAGTGATAGGGGTAGGAACACACAGACACACACACAAAGTAACACACGCATCGGATCACTGAGTTTGAAATTTGGCTGAGCCACAGAACCTCAGGGCTTCCCTATAGATCCTGTCAGCACCTCGCCTGGTACTGCTCATAGACAGATGCGCTCGCACACACACACACACACACACACAAAAGCCTTGGTTACTGGCAGGACATGCAGGACATCTGGGCAGCAGGGAAATCAAACCACGACACAGCAGCTGGATAATAAGCAAGCCAAAGAGTGAAGTCAGCTTCATATATTGAAGACTAATATATTGCATTATGTACTGTACAAAGCAGCAGAACACATAAGCACTTCAATGTAACATCCACAAACACCTTTACTAACAGCGCACACTGCATGCATGCCCCCTACACACACACGCACACACACACACACATGAAGGAATGGGAGAAGTCACCCGTCTTCTTCAGCGTGGTTGGATGGAGGACAGCTTCCATCTGGTTGGCTGATTCAGCCCAGTCTGTAAAACAAAGAGGACAAAATCCCAGAGTGAATAATAATGATGAAGCTAGCCACTCTCCGCTGGAGGAAATGTACATGCCCTGTGTGTTTATAAATCATCATGTGGCTTCACTATATATCAGACAACTGATATGAAAAGGGAAAATAAGTCTGTTTGTTTGTTTGGTCATGGCAAATCTCAATTTAGTTCGGCAGACTAGTTGTGGTGTAAATGTCTTGGTTCAGTGACATGTACATACTTGAAATGAGACACAAACACATATACTCTGCTCTGGGGGTGTGTATGTTATCTCCCATAAGACTTATCTCACATGCCCACACAACCGTGCGCAAACATACACGCCAACAGAGCAGAGGAAATGGGGACCATTGATCGACTCTGATTTGATAACTGCGATGACATGTGACTGTATCAGCTCGGAGACAGAGAGAGAGGTCCCTCTCACTTCGTCTGATCCCTCCATTCCACTCCACCCCCCCCCCCCCCACGACCAACCACCCTCTTTTCTCCTCACCTCTCACCCTCCATCTCTCCAGATTGGCCCCCGGCTCACTGACCTGCTGTTTTGGTTGGGGTCAAGCTCCATCCATATATGAAATGGTGGCCCAAAGTATGGTACTTTAGGTCAATAATGCACCATTTGTTCCTGGAAAACTGTTGAAATACACAAATCTTTTGGTATCAACATATGTACATCTTTTTTTTTTCTAAGTCTCTACTTATCTCACAAAGGAATCCTAAAATGGACAGAAATTATGAATGGCCCTTTCTAGCAGTTAAAAATAATTTAATTTCCACCAGGTTATTCTGCTTTACTGTGAAATTGAACTCACTTGTGGTGAGAAGCATGTGCCTGCAATATAAAAACAAAACTTTATTTAACCAGTTTGAATGCAGACAAGAATTAATTCTACATTTTTGTGTCATAGTTTGTACAGCAATGACATGGAGAAAAGACAACCAGAGAATTCTCTGAAGCTGACAGATACAAGAACGTAGCCAAACATAGACAATCTTGAATGGTGGAGAAAGCACTTCAATCAACCGCCGCACAGATTCAAGCTGACCTTCAAACAAAGGATAGGACAGTTGCCAACTCAATGAAAGGGGGTTGTATGATATAAAACTCACAGCTGAGAGATATGAGAATGATCGACTGCAATTGCAAAACCAACTGAACAATCCTTCTGGGAGAATGTCAGATGGACAGATGACCAGATTTGAGCTTTTGATATTAAACGTACAGCTGAGAGATATATGAGAAAGATCGACTGCAGAAACCAACTGAACATGCCACAATCCTTCTGGGAGAATGTTCCATGGACAGATGACCAAATTTGAGCTTTTTAGCGAAGCACACCCACTCTTTGCTTACAGAAAACAAAACAAAGCCAAAAACTGTTTCCCCACCGTCAAGCATGGAGGAGGTTGTTTTGGGTGGCAAGAGTTGAGTCCTGATCTAAACTGAAAACTGAGTACATGTACAATGTTCTGCAATGCGTTATGCACATGAGAAATCTCACATAATCTCACCTAAGTTCTCAAATAGAACAATTCAGCAAATCACAAACTGATCTCCGATGACAGCAACTACACTAATCCGTGCATGTTATTTTTATGGTCTGATCTATAGAAATCTAGCCATTCAATTTCTATGCTCTGATGTATGGAGATCAATCCATTATACTGTTTTCTATTGTTTTAGTGAGCGAAGAAATACAAAGAGGTGTCGATGAGTGTGTATACACCTCTGTCTAAATCACCTTATTCATTGTCCTGAAGGGGCCTAAGGTTGAACAAACACTGTAGATCATGTCCTTAACACACACACACACACACTAGGCTGTGTTGTTTGCCTCTGAGTCAAGGAACTAAAACATGAGTGCAGCCTTGCTGTTAGCTTTTATTGCCCCAACTCCCAGTCACAAACCATTCCTAAAGCACCGTTTAAGGTTAACAAGGCCAGAAGTCTATTCGCTCACTTTAGGAAAACTGCACCGTCACTCAGAAACAAAGCATTTTACTCTGGTGTGTGTTCGTGTGCGTATAACTGGCAAGCAGAGAAAGAAAGAATTAAAGCAATGGAAAGAGAAAATTTGAGATACACATGGTTGACAAAGGATGGGGTCCGTCTTTTCCAGCCCGTCTCATCAAATGGCATGATTAAGGGTGGGTTCTCACCTATTAGGCTGTTTGCTTATTTTGAGTCTGTGTCCATTCCTGTTTAGTCTGATAAGGTTTCACACTGCTCAAATTCAAGCAGACCAAGTGACACAAACAGAAAATGTGTTTGGAAATTACTTTTTTAGACAGTCAAATATTTGGCGGCAAAATAGAGACGTAAGTGGCGTGGGTCCCCCTCATTGGTCGCCTTCAAAAACACAGGTGTTGGAGTTTTTATTCCTGGAACCGAATTGAACAAGGATGTGTCAGTTGTATTCCAATATTTAAACTTCTTTTTGTTGCCCAAATGCTACCTAGAAGGTGGAGAAGTACAACGTATTGACAGTAAATGTAACAATCATATAAAAAAAATATATAATAATTACATTTTAATGGACAAAATGTCATATTGCTCATATTCTTTATAAAAATGTTGCTCATTGGTTTGATTACAAAATCGGCTAAATAGCTCCATATGAGTACTGTGACTGAATAAAAAAAGGCAAATAAACGATGTAAAAGTGTATTTCATTACATACATGGTGATACTTAAGTATTTTTCCACTATTAATATGCAAATAAATTAAATACAAAATAAAATATAAGTATTTTTCTACTCAGACACCATTCTCCTGGTCACATTCCACCAGGTAGCACTCATTACTGTGTGTTGTTCTGGATGAGGGCATCGGCTAAATTCCATGTCAATATTATAGAAATGTTCAGTGTATCTTCATTTGTTGAATCCCTTTGACAGTATGGAAAGCATCCATACTGACACACACTTCTAACTTAGAAGTGTGATAGAAATAGACTGAATATTACCGTTTTTATTAGTTTTTTATTAAAATATGCTGGGGGCAGAAATTACTCTGTTATAAATGATTGGTCTAACAGACTAATATTCGGGTTATGGCTTGCTTATGTCTCTCCACCCTTCTTGCAGACAAATTAGAAACAGTTTTTGTAGGCAAAGTTACTCAATACTGCATTAATTCTGTAAATGGAAAATGCTGGTCAGGGAACATTGTGTCCCAAATGGCAAACCATTCATTTTTGTAGTACTCCTATGTGCTCTTATCAAAAGTAGCACACTACACTACAAATGGAATAGGGTGCTATTTATGATTCAGACCCTGTTTGTTTGTGTTTATGACTGACACAGAAGTTCAGAGATCAGAAGGCGTGTAAACTTAAATTCCCATTCTGGAGGCAGGAACAGATCTGTTGCCAGGCTGTTTCTCTCATGACACTGTCTGTGTTCCATAAGCCAAGCGTGGCAAATCTAGCATGAACCGTATTAATATACTGCACCTATTTGCGAAATCCAGTTCTCCATCAGTGACACAGAACTATGCAGAAGTCTCAGCTTGTCGTTGTGATGATATTTCATCAGGTTGAACTTCATTTAAAGGGGTATTGGTGCCTAACCCCTTGATGAAACCAGTCACGTATATGTCAATCCACTGGTTGATTTGGGTGAAACACATAGCGTTGACTGGTAACGTCAAACACCACCAAAGACAAACATTGAGGGATGTGGAATGTATTGCTTTTTATTGTGAAAGTCCACATATGCTCCCAATGTTAATGGATGTGACCAATAATTGAGTACACACTGGCGTCTTCAGGGAGAACAGATGAACCAACTGAGATCTCTCTCTCACACACACCCAGTAATGCTCACATGATATGTTTGTCAAACAACATCCTAATCACCCATCAAAATATGAAACCCAATATAGGCCAATAACCCCAATAAAGGTTTTAATACCTCTTCAGACAGTTCCATGGATGCCACGGGTGTGCACTTTATCCTCATTAATTAGTGTAAAACTTCGATTTCACACATAAAAACTGCAAGCACAGTGCAAAAATTAGATGAGAAGTTAAGTAGCATTTCCCCCAGATTGTAGCTTATTTTCAACCAATGTTGTACACAATTGTAAATGTAGCTACATTTGTAACTAATGCAAACTAGCATTTCACCAACTTCTGATGTATTGGGTAATAGCATTAACTTCAACTAGCTAGCGCTTATCAGCTTCAGTTCATGTTACTAACTAGTCAGTTAAACAAAAAGACAGATACATTTACTGAACTAGCTTTGAGATGATTCATGACTCATGACTACTCTGCAGATCAGTGGATCTTGTCGCTAAGGTAGTCAGACAGAGACGCTCTACAGCTCAAACACCTCGGTGAATCTGGCTAATCCAATGGCTACCTGGTGGAAGTGTACAAAACTGTCAGGACAGAAATGGTCACTACACGCATGGCTCCTCGCTGTACAACATTTTTGTAAGCTTCCAATGGCTCTTTAAAATGTAATCCCTTTCTGCTTCACTACAGGGGTTTTTACAAAGTTTAAATATGTTACGTTGCTATAGGCTATATGCCAAATGTGAAAACACTTGTAAGATAAGGATGTCAACTTAATGTGAGGAATGATGCACAGTGAAATAATTTGCACTGGAAAGAGAATTCAATGAGAAAATATTTTAATTGGTGAGCAAAACCAATCTACCTAGGTACAGTAGGTGCATTTTAGGATCTCACCTAGAGAATCCAAGAAATTAAAAAGGGGGGAAATGCTTGGAGAAACATTTATTAAAATAGCAATGCATGTTTAAGATAACCCTTTTGTGGTGATTATTGTATCTATCAAAGTACTGAAATATCCTATTTTTAAGATGATTGCAACATTTGTTTTACCGGCCATTAAATACACAATTATTGTATTGTATTGATAATTTTGACTCAATAGTTTCTAAATAATTTTGTTGTTAACTTGTTTATCATTCTTCATCATTACTGCTCAACTTTGGTTTTCTTTTTTTATTCACACATAGATACTTTCCATTACAGACAGAATTGCACACTACAACGAACAGTGACACACAGATTTTTCACTTAAAAACATGGAATATAAATGTTCTATGTTCTTATTTTCCTTATTATGTACATATGTACTAAAATGTGACAAACCCTTTATGTGGCTGTCAGAACCTTGTGGTTTATCATGATGTGGACAGACGAGAATGAGGCACTTTATGGTCAAACACACTCTCTCACAAACACACACGCACACACATGCACACACACACACAGTCAGGCCAGTCTCTCTGGGTCCAACTGTCTAAAATAACAGGTTTGGCACGATTCACACTGGGTTGCTGGTAACCTGAGAACGCCGGGGAGAAAATGGAGCGCAGAGGAATCCTGAAATCCTGTCTGTCTGAAAGGAGGCCAGTAAGGGACGGTTCTGACCGGAGCGTGGGGGACAGGAGGCCCCACACAGTACCATAGGGCCCTGGACCCCGGGACCAGGGCCATCTGGACAAAGTTGGGCAAGAGAAACTGACAGGGAGGCTAGTGTTTGATTTTTTTTTTAATGTTTAGGCTTAAGAACAGAAGGGCATTCACGGCGCGTCCCAATGGCTGACAGGAGTGGGCGGGGGTGGCGTTATTTTCGTGGGCTGAGGGGTTAGTGATTACTTCTCATACACACAAACACACATCCTACCTCACCCCTTCCCCTAATCACAGAGGTGCAGTCAGGCCCCTGTAACCATCTGTCAGCTATTACAGACTGCCCATGCCCCCCCACCCTCCTCTCCCCTTTCTCCTCCATGACTCCAGTAATTCAGTCTGCCCTTTAACCTCAAACAGAAAGAAAAGTAACTCTGAATATTTGTAAGAGCTACACTGAGTGACTCTCATAATTCGAACAGGTTAATCAAGAAGTGGAACATTCCTTGATTTGTAAAAGTAAACACAAATATTGTATACATTTTATCCAGGTAGACGCATCCTTATGTCACATGTCTACACAGGCCGTCAAACTGGACCTTCTTCGGATTGAGACACTTCAACACACACACAAACATTGAAAAACATTTCAGGACAGGCTCTTTTCAATACCATCGACCGCAGCAACAGAAACATGACCGTAGCACTGTCCTATCGCTGCTCGTCCTACTGATTCATTAAGTTCACATGCAAACAAAACAAAATGGTGAGTCAAGCGCATTGTATACATTTTGACTGCTGACATAGAGCAGTACCTTGCAAACTGTTTGGCCTTCATCTTCTCTATGCCTGCAATCTGAAAGCAAAACATAATCAGACCTTTCCTGCAGCAACAACATAGGTTACAACGGATGTTGTGCAGGTTATATTAGTATCACACACACAGACACACAGATACAGACACACACACACACACACACACACACTCTCCATACCCCGAGGCCTCACTACATCAACCTATCAATTACCCCAAGCATCACCCCCCCCCCCCCCCCCCCCCGCGCTTCCCATCCCTGACGCCACTCCCACTCTCTCCGGGTCATGAGATCAGGAGGTCACAGAGGTTAAAGGTCATCCTCCACAGACACTCCAGTCATCCCTCCAAAGATTTCACCTCTTGGGTGATTTCGCTTGGGCAGCCCCTTGGGCAGGGAAGTTGGTGGCAACGTTCCTACAGGTCAGCGATCGTAGAATTAGGAATTAGTCATTTCCTAGGGAGCTCTTCAGAGGATTGCATGCTGTCAAACTGCGGTGGCAATATTCATGTGGCAAGCCATTCTCTTAACAGTTTTAACCCAGAGGTTCTCTATTCAAACCGGCTTTAGTCCAGGAAAGGAGTTCATCTGTATCTGGGAAATGGGACCATTGTGTTTGTATTGATATGGATTGACTGTGTAATACTGTACTGCTCTGTCAATACCAGACACATTAGTCTGGTGAGGAGGGGAGACACAGAGCAGACCTAGGAGGTGGGGTATCTGTATTGATTAGGAAGAAGGAGAGTACCCACTCCTCTCCTGCTACCTTCATCCCTGACATAGGGAGCACTGCCCAAACTGCAACATATTCCCTATGTAGTGCACTACTATTGAACTGGGGCCATAGGGCTCTAGTTAAAGGTAGTGCCCTATGAAGTAAATAGGGTGCCATTTGTTATGCAGCCTGGGGATAATGAGGACCACTCTCCCACTGTCTCATACGGCCCCTCCCCTCTCTCTGGCTGGAAACCCTTTTAATCAGATCCCATGGGAGTACATGGATATGATATGGGGTGAAGGAGGAAGAAGGAGGGCTGGAGGAGACAGGGTTAGGAGTGTCCATTAGTGGAACAGACACACACACACACACAGACATATACATTGATTACACATAGGCAGTGTAAATAAACACACATTTTATTACAGAAATACATCACACACCATTCCAGCTCTGGTGAAGAAAGGCTCCTTGAGCTCCTAGAACACTCAGATGTGAAGGATGTTCATTTCAGATGTTATAGAAGCAAACTATAGTGATACAGCTGGCATCTGTTTTGCTGACCCTTCCCCTAAATTTAGACAGCACTGAAATCAGATTACACTCCATGAACAGTGTGTGTGTGTGTGTGTGTACGCACGTTGTATATATATATATAGTTGATATAATTCCACAGGACCGCAGGTCATATCAAATAAGGCCGTTTTCCTGCACGGCTGGGGCCTTTTTCTGCTGTTTACATAAGACATTTTTGTTTTCTTTTCCAGGGAGAAAGCTGCCAATCTCTGTGAGCCAGACAAACTTTATCAAGGCAGCCATCTCAGGGTCCCACTTCAAATCTACAGTTGCTGCCCAGGCTGAGAAACCTTCTGTCAACGCCTTGCCCGAGTGCAAACAGAAAAGAGGAGGGGAGAGTGAGGTACAGGGAGAGAGAGAACAAGAGCCAGAGAGCGGCATCTTGTGGTAGAAAAACATATGATGTTGAATTTTTTTTAGGTGCTTCATATTAGCTACCTGTATAAAACAATATAAATGTTTGGTTAATACAATTTTCTATTTTCTATTTTTACAACATTAAGATATGCTAATTACAAAAAATATGTTTGCCGCAATGATAAAAAAATATTAGCTTTCTTTGCAAAATCACTCTAGTTCTCCTTTGAATCCTAGCCAAAGTAATCTAAAGCTTATTCAATCAATATAAAACAAAGACACGTTTTAATAAACTGAGTTTTAACAAAAAGTGTTACACATTCTTCATTGTTATTACTCAGTCCTAAAAAACGAACACCGTTTTTAAATTGTCTCCATGTGTCCACGGCGCGGCGCCACGGAGCTTGCCAGATATTTTGCCTTGAACTATGGTAATAACCGCTCTTTGATTGGCTTTTTTACTTCTGACGTAAGCAATACTTGTCCAATTGAAAAACTGTATTTAAATCACAGTCGTTTTATTGGATGGTGCCAGCTGTCAATCAAGCTGCAGTTGTGGTTCTCGAGGGAGAGAGCTGCCAGTTTGATGTTTGAAGCTTTGGATGAAGGAGCTCCGAGCCCTTGAAAACTGTGGCAGAACCGCTCTTGCATGGAATACAACCAAGTCTATAATAAATAAATGTTTCAGTTTTGTTAATGCACTAAATTTTAACCTGCATAGACATGCTACTTATATTTCCTTGCAATTGTTGCCAATTATTATGGTTTGAAAACATCTAATTTTATTTAATAAATGTCAAGAACGTTTTTATATTATGAATATTTTCCACTGGATTATTCAAACTACATTTATCCAAATAAGTAAAATCATACCCACTGGTTAATGAAAACTACATTTATCCAAATTAATAAAATCCTACCTATGGTTAGTAGTAATTGGGCTATACACCTATTAGGATGCTCCCTAAAATAGATTTTGAAATCCAATGAAACAAATTAATTAGTTAGGTTATGAATTCATATTTATTTAAATTAAGGCAAATATATGAAATGGCATAGCTATTTTGATGTTATAATTACATTATTACATTATCATCAAATAAACGTCCTAAATTCCTCATAGGTTACATACAGGTTGCATTTTATTTGGGCAATTAGTTTAAATAATCCATAGACCTAGGTATTATCCTAAGTGAAAATATGGTAAAATAACTTACATTTGCTTTTTTGTTTCTTACTTTTTCTTTGACTTTCTATACACTTCGAATTGTTTATAGTCTTTAATTTTACTGTTTCTGAGTCAGTTCTATGGGAATGTGTTCAACTGACATTAGACAAACAATTTTATATTACCGAATTATATATGGCACACAATATGTATATCAAAACACCCGACTTTTATTTTTCATAGGTTTATCATTCAGGATTATTTTTTTTTTGCTTGTTTGTTTTAGATCACATGTTCTTACAGCTTTCTATGTAGACATTAGAAAACGATTGAATACTCGAAGAGAAGTCCAATGGCACACTGAATTCTACTTCCTCTTTACAATTTGTTACTCTTGAGATCCCATGATTCCTTGCGGTAATGTACATGTTATGCGCATGCTCTCTAGTATTGGGTCGGTCCTTCAGACGTCACTCGCGTTGCGGACCAATCCGCTTCTCAACTAGCAGCTCCCGCTGTGATTTAAGAGCTTTCACCAATAAATCTGTCCACTGTCTCAAAAATGATTTAAATGTGTTTCGCCTCGTTATTAAAATACTTGTGGGCTGCGGGCGTTGGCGTTAGATCAACTAGCTCGGATCATTCTTCAGTGGATATCAAAGCGAAAGGCTAAAACTTGAGGACTTCAAACTTGATCGTGCCTTTTGGGATTTGTCGCGCCCGCATCATCCGGTCGATTTGTATAACTGGCATGAACTCTATTGACTGTTCTTAAATGTAATTCTGATTTGCCAAACTGCTGGAATCATTTTTATTTAATTTTTTTGCACAAGGGAACTCACTGAAGTTGGTTGAGTTTTTTTTTATTAAAAAAAAAAAGTATTCGTTTTTTTTATGATCACACTTCTAGTCCATAATGCTTGTTTGTTGATTATTCAATTATAATATAGTGGACTAGGCGGACTAATGAAATTAAACTGTTAATAAAAAAGGTTTAACAGTTTTTTATTCGATTTATTTAATATCCTAAGTGTAATTTAATTCCAGGTCAATCTATTTAAAAATGGTAGTAGGCTTATCTTTCTACATCCTATGTTCCTAATTATTGCATCAATTATGAGTAATGTCAAGAACGTATTTATGTAGAAATTATGGAATTACGTATACCATGTTACTATAATTTTTTATGTTATATTGTGTTTAATGTATTGTTATTGTATATTAAGTAATTCCAATAATGTTTAGTATTTCATATTAAGGTATTGCTGAGTTTAAAAGTGTTTTATGCATTTAGTATTTTACGTGAATACTGTTGCTAAATTGTTCTGCACCCCAAATGTTTTAACAACATAGGCCTTAATATTTGCCTATGCAGGTTATTAAAACATGAGGTTAGACATTTTGCAATACATACATTTTTGTTAAGAAAACGAAAAGACAAGTTAGAAAATGCTTTATGAATTCCTTGGATGACGCCAGCATCGAAGTGGTTAAGTAGGTCACATAATATTCAAGAGGTTGGCGTTCCAAGCACATAGTTAAACCAATCAGAACTTGATGTGGGAGTGGTTTTTCTAATATATTCCAACCGCTGGGTGAGGTCAGAACTAAATTGAGCCTATGAAAAATCGAAGAAGCAATCCTAGGGGCAACTGGCCTTCATAACAACAGGACTCATCTTTCCACATAAGCGATATTGTAAAAATTCTATTATAAATTTTTTTTAAATTATGTTACGTTAGTATGATGTTATGTTATGCGTGTAGAATTCTATGCATGTTTTAGAGATATAAATAATGGTATTTATATGTATTATATATATATATATATATATATATATATATATATATATATAAAACATAATAATAACATTAACCACATGATTGGAAATATATTATGAAATCTTTAAAGAAAAAAGGATTTAGCCCGTAATATAGGTAAAAAAGTAGAGTAGTTTAAGAGGGCCCAAACTGGGGAGCTAAAGCTAAATGGCTAAAGGGAGAAACAGATGTCTACATAGAAAAAATTATTACTATGGTTGAAATAATTTTAATACATTGGAACAATTAGTAAATAGCAACATTAATCAACACGCCATTAAATCAGTAAAGAAAACAGTAAGATAGACTGAGTATGCCTGTAATCACATTTGTTGTTCGGAATGGAAAACTGGTGTCGTAATTAGGAAATAATGCTGTATAATAATGTATTGCAATTTATCTGTTATTTCCACTCTGGGTCAGGAACAACAGCAGCTAGGACGTGACCTTTGTCTGCATGGTAAGGTGGTCCTCATTGAATGTGATGGGAAAACCCAGTGCAAGATTATTCCACAATCAAATCGCCACATGTTTATTTGTCACCAGCAGGTGGTGTGTATGAGCTATTTAAGAACAGAAGTAGTCTTACGCATGATTTCGATTATCACAAAAGCTACTACATAAGTTTATGTATCAATATGTATCAGGTGGAATTAAATGGATCACAATCTCCTGGGTTCAGTAAGAATCACATTTAATCAGCAAGCAAATGTACACCTACACTGAAGTTAACTTGCAATGGTGGTGCTAGTGGTAGACAATATTTAGGGTTTTTGTTGCGTTGGTTATATCTTGTAATTATTGCGGCTGTCTTGTGGCCTCTCAGTGGGTTTTTGTGTGTCACTGGTCTCTAAGAACTGACAAATCCCTCTTCATTTTCCACACTTGCATTTTAAAGTTGGAAAAATTCCAGAATTAAATCCACCAATGGGCTTTTCAGAGCATGGTGTCAAATTGCAGCATGAATTCTCTGTTAAACTAGAAAAGCTAACTGGATTCGTACAAATGCTAAGAAATATTGCGATCACTCCATAGCTCCAACAACTTTGTTGCCATGAAGAGATACTTATCATCTGAAGTTGATAAGACATCAAGCTTAAACAAGCACATAAAACAGTGATAAACACACCAAACACAAACACAGTGCCAGTGGCATAACTATCGGGGGTGTTAGGAGGCGTGGTTACACCAGGGCCCGCAGTGGGTGGGGGGCCGTGCTTGGCCCCGGTAATGAGAATATTTTGTATTTGTATTTTACATTGTGTGTTTCTTTTCTGTTATCACAATCAGATGGCAGATGGTAACATAATCTACGGCAGGATCGGCTTGACATGCACATACATCACTCCATAAGTTTTGTTCCGGGGGGAGGGGCATAAGGACACCTTGAACCTTGGCCCGGCGTCGCCATGCTATGCCAGTGCACAGCACAGTGCCAAATTATCTCACCTTTTAACCAAAATAACTGCATCTTTCAAAATTACAACTTCTGACATTGTCTGTTCTATCTGTTTGACAATTGCAATTGTAAGCTATCAAAAGGAATATCGTAGATAGCCTTACCATTGTAAGTTTAAGCAAGCTAGCTACATTTTTTTATTAGCAATGTTATAAAATGTATCAAGCTAGCTTAAACCAAATTGGTTGAACAATTGTTCTGACTTCAAATGCACTTGAACAAAGGATGAGGTAATACGGACATGCCTTGCCAACAAATTGATGAGACACGTTGCACAGGGAGAGCTGATTGGGTAGTAGTTTCCATGTTACCATCCATGACATGCCAATTTGCGAATGGCAAGATGCAGTGTTATGTTAATTAAAAGTGTTTTAGGGTTGTATTGGTGTGAATGGGAAGAGTGTGTCAGGTGCTTCAGACAACAAGTGATTATAAAGGAAAAACCAGCTGCATTAGAGACAAATACACCTCACTCTCAGACAAGCTGACACACGTTTAAAAAAAATTATTTGCACGTTTATTTGCATGTTTAAAAAATAATAACTGCCTCCTGTGAGAGATCCTGCTGAACAAGAGGCTCCCGTTCTCTGATTCATACCTATTTAACCTGTTTCAGACAGAATCCATTGCATAACAAGTACTAAACAATAATGTGTTTTTATGCTATAATAAATTGTTTTAATTTTAATGTGAGCTATGTGAGATATGCTGGACGTTTCTGAAATGTTCCCCTGTAAATAAATGAAGTAAAATACTGCTCTTGTCTTACATTAGAAAGGCCAATCCCACTTTTTCATATCAAATGCAATAAGTCCTAAAACTCTCCCCATGGCAATCTCACCTTTTCATACAAAATAAAATAATAAGTCCTAAACCTTCATCAGATATAAATCGAAGGGCACATTGAAAGTCAACATCTAATGGTTTGAAGGAGCCTTTTGTAAGATTCCCACTATAGGACAAAAATGATATTTAATTATATTTCAAAAGGTATTGGGGAAAGGTGTTATTGGGGGAAAAATGTAGTATTTCACAAAGAGTTTGTTATTGTCTGTGTATTCTTACTCAGTAGATTCTGTGAGTCCCCAATGATTTTCTCTTGTTTATTTTGGTCCTGGTTTTATGCGGCATTACCATTCCCAAATTACCTGTGATAAAGTTCAGGACAAAATTCTAATGAATATGCATTGCATTCCAACAATGGAGTGTCTCCTTGACAGGTATGCTGTACAACCATCTAAGTAGCAAGCTGGTCGCTAAACCGAGTAAGCCATCTCTCTGTCTGGCACCACTAGTTTAGTAGATCAACCGAAAGTGTTTGTTTGCATTGTTATAGTAAAATAATAGACTGGATAGGCTACTAAAATATGATTTCCAAACCACACACTGCATAACTTTAGCTAGAAGTCAAGCAAGCTACCCGTTGTTTAGGTAGCTGCTAGGCTAAACTTAGTAAGCGATCTGTTTTGCCTAGTCCTAAACTATAAAAATCAAGCTCAATATACATTTTCATTAAGTTAGATTTTTTTAGTCCAGGACTAGCCATATATGTTTTTTCTGAAATTGACCTATGAAAATATAAAGTATTTCTTATTTGTTTTATTGTTGCATATAATGCTAATTTAAGAACTATTCTGTAATACTGAGAGATCAAACTGTGTAATCAGGTAAACGTTTGGTTCATGGAAGGTGCAGCAGAATACAGTACTGTTTCTTAAGCATCAAAATGAATGTAAACATTTCATACAGTTCTATCAAAAAGTCAGTCATTAAACCATAAGAATGCATCAGCACTCAACACCTAATCCTAAGCAGGCATCAGCACTTAATCACATTCCATACTATCCAAACAAAGCATAAAGCCTGTCAGGAAGTTGGAAGATCTGGGGCTGAAACAAGCCCTGCAGAACTGGCCCCTTGACTTACTGATAGATCCCCATCAGGCTGATTTTCAACATGATGGCTTTCAAAGGTGGATTCATAGTCCTCCCATGTACTCCCTGTTCAAGTGATATGACTGTATGGCCACATATCACTTTAACACATTATGTATTTTGACAACAACAGCAGTAGGTCGTATTTCCACAGAGGGTTATATGGTCTACAGGGATAAGGTCCATGACCAGGCGAAAGAGGGTCCAGGCAACGTTTAAAGACCCCTTGAGGGATATTTCAGTAGACGGTAGAGCATGCAGCCCTGTAGAGATGTTGGAAAGCTTCAAATTCCTCTGTGTACATATTAACAGCAACAGAAGCTTTTCAATATCAGGCTGCTAATGAAATTTGTCATTTCAGAAGACCCTCACAAATTACTGATGTACCATCAATAGAATACTTTCAGGCAGCATCACCCTCCTGTGAGCCCTCAATCGTATGGTGCTTCGTGGATGATAAGTTTGGCCCAATGCATGATCTTGGGCTTACTGAATACACTCCAGGGCAACTTTGCAAAACGGTGCTGGAGAAAGGGCATCATTTCTATCTAGCTATGGTATTTTGTGCTCCAATAAGCAGTATTTCTTAAATTCACGTAAATATAAGAGTGCTGCAATGTATTCCATGGCAGTCACTGAGGCTGGGGCATCTCTTGCATGTAGGTTGCACATGAGCTCAAAAGGTAACCAGAAATCATTCCGATTTTCACATGTTGACATAATAATACTACACCCACACCAGCATGAGCTATAATTTGTATCCGCTAAACAGAACATTTTAGTTGCAAAACATTTGGTTAAAAATTTTTTTTGGACAAATTCAGGTATGTCCCTCCCTACTTGTTTTGCCAAACAGAGAAAAACAGAGAGGGACCTACCTACATTTGCTGGATAAAACTGACTAAACAATATTGCAACTTAAATGTTTTTTTGGGTGGAATGATACTGTAACAAGAAGAGTGTAGTAGCTAGTGTAGGCCAGACTTAAGGCTAAGGAAGGTGTTCTCAAAAATGTTTCCTCTGGGACTTGCAGCCCTTCAATGTAATACACTGATCAGCCATAACATCATGACCACCTGCCTAATATTGTATAGGTCCCCCTTTTGCCGCCAAAACAGCCTAGACCTCTGAAGGTGTGCTGTGGTATCTAGCACCAAGATGTTAGCAGCAGATCCTTCAAGTCCTGTAAGTTGCCAGGTGGGGCCTCTATGGATCGGACCCAGCCATCCACGTGATGTAAAAGAAAACGTGATTCATCAGACCAGGCCACCTTCTTTGCTCCGTGGTTCAGTTCTGATGCTCACAAAAGCATTGTAGGTGCTTTTTGCAGTGGACAGGGGTCAGCATGGGCACCCAGACTTATCTTCAGCTATGCAGCCTCATACACAACAAATTGCAATGCAGTTTGTGTTCTGACAACTTTCTATCAGTACCAGCATTAACTTTTTCATCAATTTGAGCAACAGTAGATCTGGGTCTGTTGGATCGGACCACACAGGCCAGCCTTCGCTCCTCACGTCCATCAATGAGCTTTGGCCGCCCATGGCCCTGTAGCCGGTTCTCCGCTTTTCCTTCCTTGCACCACTTTTGATAGGTACTGACCACTGCAGGCGAGGAACACCCCACAAATGCTTTGCAGTTTTGGAAATTCTCTGACCCATTTGTCTAGCCATCACAATTTAGCCCTTGTCAAAGTTGCTTAGATCCGTATGCTTGCCCATATATCCTGCTTCTAACAAATCAACTTTGAGGACAGAATGTTCACTTGTTGCCTAATATATCCCACCCATTGACAGATGACATGATAACAACATTATCAGTGTCATTCATTTCACTTGTCAGTGGTCATAATGTTATGGCTGATAGGTGTATTTGAACTATTCTATAGCTAGCACTACTGGAGTATATTCATGCCACTAAATAATTTTTTTAGTTGCCAATAATTTCTTCAGTAGAATCAAACAGATTATATGTAAATAACCACACAAAGGAATCTCCCACATTTGGGGCCACAGGGTAGCCTAGCACTCAAGAATGGTTACTGGTTCTAATCCATGCCTATGTAGTGATAAACCCTATCAATCTATCCCTGAGCATGAGTTTTTAGTTGACTCATTGGAATGCGGTCAAAGATGTGACTGAAATAGGAACCAACTTCAGTGATTCATGTTAACAGTGATATCTGAGGCCTCTCTTGCGCCACTGATTTCACACATAGTCATGGTTTAATGTCTAATATGGGATTGAGACAGATGTTAATTTCAAAATTACAAAGAAAAATGTTTATTAACTATAGAAACACTGGCATGTTCACCTGAGCCTTAATGTAAAAATCTACAACAGTTCAGCTCTCACAGAAGCACTTTCATGACAAGACTCCCTGCATTCACTATACAAGATGGTTACTTTCGGGTGTACCATTAGAATGTGACGGTCGATCTTTTCAACATCACAATTGTTATTTATTTCTCAACATGCAAGTGAACTCTTGCACCAAAAAAGGTGTAAAAAGGTTACAGTATCTTCTTCGGATACATTTCTTACATTTCAAACACCATTCCTAAATGTGAACATATGTCAAATACGATGTGAGTCAATGTTAGGGGTTGAAAATAAAAACAGTGAATTGGTGACGGGTCATTCACAAATGAACAGCTCTTTTTGGTGAACAATGCAAACCGAATTGAATTGGAAAAAGGAGTCGTTCATTTGACTCCTTTTATCCTTAATATTAAAATTCAAACAACCATTATTTGAAATGGTGAAAAAGTAGTAACTTACAATTGTATATCTGCACACCAAAATCAATAAATACTGGTCAGACTCTGTATTTCACATGTATTTTATTCAAAGTAAAGTAAGTGAAAAAAGGCAATCTTATCATTTAGACAAGTAAGATGGAAGAGGAAAGATAACCTGTTTGACCGTTCATTTCACATAACATAATTCCAGCTTACTTTTTAACATATAAAAATGTTCATGGTTATTTTAAGCAGTTTAAACTATAAGCCGGTCTGGCGACATATGAGCCTACTCTTTCAGTTGAGCTGAACCAGAAGAGTCGGTTCACCAAAAAGACTCGGAATTCCCATCAGTACAGTGAATGGAACGATATGCTGCGTCCATTCACCACCAATGGGATGCTACGATTGGCTCACTAGATAAAATAATGTGTTTTCAGCCAATCGGAACCTGTAGTGAAGGAAGCTTTAGACCTAGTTTTGCGTGAATAATGCAAATTCCATCAAGTCTCCTCCTCGCAGCGTATAGGGAGCTCAGAAAACCTATACGGTATATTTACTTTATGTGGTAATTCTCTTGTAAACCCGGCATAAACAAGATATTCCCGTTGTATCCATGATTAAGTTGTTCACTCTATGTAATTATGGTACAGTTATTTGATTGATGGCATGTTTCTGTCAGGAAGTTCTTAGTCAGAAGCCGGTAGTGCAGTAATGTTAGCTAACATTAGCTATTAGCTGTTTTCACCGGGGACGGGCGGACCTCTTTGTCTGACAGGGCAGAGAAGGGGAACGCGTGCTCTTTTGTTTGGCATTTTCTTTGTTAAGTGGGACAAACGGAACTCTGGAACCAACGTTTCTCAATTCACGTCCTTCCATAAGTGTTTAAAAGATGCAAAACGTGAAGAAATACTTTACAGAAGGGCTGATACAGTTTACGATCTTACTCAGTTTGATCGGAGTTCGCGTGGATGTCGACAGCTACTTAAACGGCTACTACTCACCGCTTGAAATTAACGACGGCCCTAGCTCAGCCTACATCCAGACACCGTTTCACAGTTTACGGGACACTTGGGACGGGTACAGCGTGCACCCCAAATGTCCTGAGTTGGACTACTTCTTTGCCAGCCGTCGGCTCCTGGATGAGGTGAGGGCACTTGGGTCGCCTGCACGGTTTCCTACGCAGTTGAGCGCGTGGCTCGTGCACCAGGTACCTGACGGCTCAGAGTTCGGAGAGCCACCCAACAGCACGAGCAACAGTAATGTTAGCGCTGTGCTGTCGTCAGAGAGTACAGGGGAAGAGGCCAACGATACTGAACTTCTCGTCTGCGACGACAGTTCTACCGGGGGCCCTAGGTTGCGAGGTCGGCACGAGGAGTACCAGACTGTAGTCCAGTTAAGCAGTGAATCGGGGCCTTATCTCAGCAATGGGGCCTGCGAGATACCCAAAGAGGTGAGTATTGTAGCTAACCAGCTTCATTAGCTAGCTGACTTACTTTTTATCTGTTTTCAACTTAAGCTGCTGGCGCCAGTAGTCCTATGGAATGTTTAATAGCTACAGTAGCTAACGCTGGGCCATTAGCCAGATATTCTACAAGTATAGCTGACAGTGGGAATGACAAGTGTATTAGGCCCATGACATTATAATACTAGGTCGCTGGCTATGTTATGTTCGCTGGCTGTTTGTTAGGTAGTTGGTTGGCTCGTACAATAACTGATCTCTTAAACTTCTAATTATGAAACAAACTGATTAAGTTCCATAGCAGTTGTACACGCATGCTGCGCTTGATTCTGCATTTACTTTCACTTTCAATCTGGGATTAAGCTGGTTGACAACATTTGAATTGATTAGTAGTTCTTACCGAAGTAATTTATCGGTTTACTAGGTTGGATTACAGGTGTTTGGCCTCCAACATTCCACCACAACCATGGCATGTATGGGTTATAACATGGGCTCTTTCCCCCTACTCAAATAATTGGTTCAATGTTTTGGTTGTGATGGACAGTTAAAGTTGTCACGCTTACCAAACAAGTCACCAGTTCACCTGTAATCAGATCAGGAACTGTTGCCTAACCTGTTGTATCCTTGGCAACATGTCTCTCAAAAAGCCCTGTTATAATTAGTCACTGGCTTCAGTGTTTTATCATGTGAAAACAATTATTAACATTGTTTTGGAAAAGTGTCACTTAAGTACACAATACAGCATTTTTTTAAAACTGCATGAGGTTTATCATTTAGATGCCAAAAATCAAACATGGTACAATTATTGTCAGTGATACAAACACATTGCATTACAACCCTGACCCAATCAGAACTGTTACCTACCATATTGATCAGGTTTCTGGGTCCTTCTTGGTGCTTTCTTCAGAGGTTTTGGCTGATGGTCCCCAATGTGACATATTAAAAATTCATGGTTATGGCTATCATTGTCTTAAACCAAGGCAGTAATGGATCTCCAAGGCATACAGTTTGTCTTTGTGAAATAGCAGCTGCTCTATAGATGGATGTGATTCTGTTGCTGAATCTGTAACCTTACTCCTTACCTCTTAACTGCTCATTGGGTACTGCAGCTGCCCTCTGCTCCAGCCACTACATCCTAAGTTTTAGTTGTGAGTATGGCCACTGCCAGGAATTGATTTTAACACATAACTCTGTTTATTCAGTGGGAGCTGTATCTTGTTGGCCAATGGTGTCGATGCATCATAATCCAAAAAATTATTTTTGTTCTCACATATTGAAAGTAACAATTGGTGTAACTTTGAACAGACTGTTGAAGGCCAATTATAGAAGAGCAGCACTCCCCTAGACCAGAATTCAACCTGTTCTCATTCGGTTCACATTCTAAATGGCTCAGAGTTGAAGCAGACAATTCACTGGCATCTTGTATGGACTAATAGTACATAGTTGACCAGGAAAAGTAGATCCTTGTGCCACTTCCTTCCTTGTCTTTGCTGACTTGCTGAAACGCAGCAGTACCTAGGCAAGTGTACTCTAGGTGGATTTGGATTGATTCATTTAATCCAATTTACAGCACGCTTTATTTGTCATGTCCAGAGGTTTATTCATGCTTCTTACCATTAGCCTTATTTTTCAGATTTTTTTTTTTCAGAAGATCACTCATTAGGAAATTCCACAATCTTACAGCAATGACAGTTGGATTTAAGCGACTATGTGGTGCTGAAACATCCACTGTAAGGAAAAATATACAAGTCCAGACAAAGGTAGTCAGACAGAACACTGGGATTTATTTAAATATTAGTAATCCCCTTTGGCCTCTAGTATGAGGCAAACGTATATGCAAATGCTTTACCCTCTCATCATGTTTTAACCCCAGAAGTAAGCACAACCAAACTCTGGTTACATGGCTAAATCAGGGGTTAGAATGTTTTGCCGTCTCCACTACCCATATGCCTCTCCATTAACTGCCACCTTAACGTGGTGGAGGGGTTTGAGTACCCGAGTGACCCTAAGAGCTATGTTGTCTCCCAAGGCAAACAGGTCCTGGACGACGTGTCAGACTAAGAGCGGTTCAAAAACCCTTTAATGATGGAAAACATTTTGAGGACCGTGACGTCGCCCGGTATGGCGCAGCCAGGGGGGTCGTTTCCCTGCGCCTACGGGTCGGGGATAGGTCTCTCACTGTTGTTTGTGCCTACGGGCCGAACGGCAGTGCAGAGTACCCGACCTTCTTGGAGTCTCTGGGAGGGGTGCTGGAAAGTGCTCCAACTGGGGACTCCATCATTCTACTGGGGGACTTCAACGCCCAAGTGGGCAACGACAGTGACACCTGGAGGGCCGTGATTGGGAGGAACGGCCCCCCTGATCTGAACCGGAGCGGTGTTCAGTTATTGGACTTCTGTGCTAGTCACAGTTTGTCCATAACGAACACCATGTTCAAGCATAAGGGTGTCCATCAGTGCACGTGGCACCAGGACAACCTAGGCCGTAGGTGGATGATCGAATTTGTTGTCGTTTCATTGGAGGTGGGCAGCTGTTGACCTCAACTGGGGATGTCGTCGGGCGGTGGAAGGAGTACTTCAAGGATCTCCCCAATCCCACCGTCACGTCTTCCATTGAGGAAGCAGAGGCTGAGGGCTCAGAGGTGGACTCGTCCATCACCCGGGCTGAAGTCACTGAGGTAGTCAAGAAACTCCTCGTTGGCAAGGCACCGGGGGTGGATGAGATCCGCCCTGAGTACCTCAAGTCTCTGGATGTTGTGGGGCTGTCTTGGTTGACACGCCTCTGCAGCATCGCGTGGTGGTCGGGGACAGTGCCTCTGGGATGGCAGACCGGGGTGGTGGTCCCTCTTTAAGAAGGGGGACTGGAGGGTGTGTTCCAACTACAGGGGGATCACACTTCTCAGCCTCCCCAGGAAAGTCTATGCCAGGGTACTGGAGAGGAGAATATGGCCGATAGTAGAACCTCGGATTCAGGGGGAACAGTGTGGTTTTCGTTTTCACATTGCCGGCAGTAAGTCAGACTTGTTTCCAGTGCGTGTTGGACTCCGGCAGGGCTGCTCTTTGTCGCCGGTTCTGTTCGTAAATTTTATGGACAGAATTTTTAGGCGCAGCCAGGGGCCGGAGGGTGTCAGGTTTGGGGACCACACGATTTCGTCTCTCCTCTTTGCGGATGATGTTGTTGTGTTGGCACCTTCAAACCAGGACCTTCAGCATGCACTGGGACGGTTTGCAGCCGAGTGTGAAGCGGTTGGGATGAAAATCAGTACCTCCAAATCCGAGGGCGTGGTCCTCAGTCGGAAAAGGGTGGCTTGCCCACTTCAGGTTGGTGGAGAGTTCCTGCCTCAAGTGGAGGAGTTTAAGTATCTAGGGGTCTTGTTCACGAGCGGGGGAAGGATGGAACGGAAGATTGACAGACGGATCGGTGCAGCTTCTGCAGTAATGCGGTCGATGTATCGGTCTGTCGTGGTGAAGAAAGAGCTGAGCCGCAAGGCGAAGCTCTCAATTTACCGGTCAATCTACATCCCTAATCTCACCTATGGTCATGAGCTTTGGGTCATGACCGAAAGGACAAGGTCCCGGATACAGGCGGCCAAAATGAGCTTTCTCCGCAGGGTGGCTGGGCAATCCCTTAGGGTGAGAAGCTTGGTCACCCGGGAGGAGCTCAGAGTAGAGCCGCTGCTCCTCCACATCGAGAGGGGTCAGCTGAGGTGGCTTGGGCATCTGTTTCGGATGCCTCCTGGACGCCTTCCAGAGAAGATCCCGGGGAAGACCTAGGACACGCTGGAGGGACTATGTCTCCTGGCTGGCCTGGGAACGCCTTGGTGTCCCCCCGGAAGAGTTAGAGGAAGTGTTTAGGGAGAGGGAAGTCTGGGCATCTCTGCTTAGACTGCTGCCCCCGCGACCCGGCCCCGGATAAGCGGAAGAAGATGGATGGACTGCCCGAATGGTGAAACGTCATTGTGGGACAACAGCCCACAGGCACTACATTGAAGAGGATCATTCTGAGCTAGCGGCTCCTTGTAGCATGGGAGGGTCCAGGCTAGACATCTTTCACCATTTAACGTAAAGCCATTGGGGAGTATCTGGTGGAATCTCTATATTATAGGATACAAATATGTGCGTGCACACCCCTTTTTCACGCACATTTCCTGGACTAAAACATCTTGTTGCTACAGACAGACTCACACACTGGCAGGTAGACAGATTAAACTCAAGTTGCTGAATCAACCTTGTGAACAGTCACAAATTCATTTGATAACAGAGCAGGCCAGGAACAGTTATAGCTTTAGCTATTTATGTCACAACTGAGTTGAGATGCTGTGTAAAATGCAAACAGAAAAAGAATGCAGGGATGTGCAAATCATTTATCCCTATATTTAATTCAAAATAGTACAAAGACAACATATCAAATGTTGAAACTGAGAAATGTTATTGTTTTTGGAAAAACATACGCCCATTTTGAATTTGATGCTAGCAACCCGTTTAAAAAAAAAAAGGACAGGGTTGTGTTTACCACTGTGTTGCATCACTTCTTTCTCTAACAATACTCTGTAAGCATTTGGGAACTGAGATCAATTGCTGTAGTTTTGAAAGTTAAATGTTTTCCCATTCAATAATCATCATAAATCAAATTTATTTATAAAATCCTTTACTTCAGCAGTTGTCACCAAGTGCTTTTACAAAACACCCATACTGAAACCCCAAGGAGCAAGCAACAACAGTGTTGATGCACAGTGGCTTGGAAAAACTCCCTATAAGGAGCCACAACTAAGGAAGAAACCTAGAGAGGAACCAGGCTCAGAGGGGTGACCAGTCCTCTTCTGGTTGTGCCGGGTGAACATTTTAAGAATACAAATTGTTGCAAATAATAAATGCATGTGGTGTCTAGAGTCTATTAAACAATCTAGGTCAGAAGCTCATGACCACATGGACAGGGACAATCTGGGAGGGAGAAATGGTCAGCGGAATGGCAGCTGGAATCATCGGGTATCATCTTGATCTGCAACACAACCAGGAGGACTTTGGACAGGGAAGGCTATGAGTCTTTCAACCCTGGTACTCCTGAGGTGGGGTCCAAGACCTCATGTTCTCTTAATTTTGGAATTATTAGGATACAAGAAACATTTTGAGATTGCATTCCTTACATTAACCAAGGTCTACAACGGAGAAAGAGAACTGACCCTACTCCCCCGGCACAATAATCTAGCTGCAAAAAATCTTTGGGCATAAAATCTTGCTTGATACAGGATTTCAGATGCTCAACAATTCAGGGTCGCCTTTGTTGTATTTTTCATTTCATAAAGTGCCAATTGTTTTCAGTGGCTGACAGGTCTGGACTGCAGGTAGGCCAGTTTAGCACCAGGACTCATACTACGGAGCTGGGCTGTTGTAATACATGCAGAATGTGGTTTGACATTGTCTTCCTGAAATTAGCAAGGTCTTCCCTGAAACAGACATTGTCTGGATGGCAGCGTATATTGCTCTAAAACCTGTACATATTTTTCAACATTAATTTCACAGATGTGCAAGTCACCCATGCCATGTGCACTAATGCACCCCCACACCATCACGGATGCTGGCTTTTGCACTGTGCGCTGATTATCCAGATGATCCCTCTCCTCTAGTCTGGAAGACGGGGACCATCTTTACATCTGAAAGACTCATCCTCTCTGTGATGCTCTCTTTACACCCAATCCTTTTACTGACCTGTTGCCAACTTTTTTGGGAAACAGGGTTGTAGCTGAAACCAAATGCACAAATCATTCTCCCACTTAACCTTTAATTGGCTCTGCAAGTTGATTACATTTTAATGACTACTATCGCTAACATCTCTCACTGCCCCTTTGTCTTCTGGCCCACACTCATCTTCTGTCACCTTATGTTCTCTGGACTCATTATTCCCTGTCTACTTTGCCTTCTCTCTCTACCTTACATCCTCAATTCATTCTGATTGTCCATTCTTTACCAGGACGTTGAGGCACTGAAGTGTCAAATCAACGAGGACAGTGATAATAGTGGCGACAGGGAGGAAGCAGTTTCCTTAAACCAGTTGGTTCTCAGTTCTGCACTAGAACATGAGGTACGCAAACACTGTCAGAATGTTTTAGAATCTAGGCCAAAAAAATATTGTTTGTTTAGTATGCAGTTGTGTATCATTGTGGAAATTGATGGAGTTGTTCTTTATATTCCATATTTTTATTCAATATTGTATAATGACAACGTGAATGCATATATTTACACACTTTTGTTCTATAACTATGCTTGAATTAGCCAGTGCCAAAAATGTGTGCCAATTGATTGAAAGTATTATTTATTTATTTTTTAAGTTAATATCTGGTATACCTAAGTATTCAGACCCTTTTCACTTTGCAGTGAATGATCACAGCATTAGGTTTTGTTAGGTATGTTTCCAGTTTTTCACACCTGGATCTGGGCAGGTCCTGTCAATAAATTAACACAAATTCGTACTTGTTTTCAGTTTCTCATTACAGGGTATTGTGTTTAGAGTAATGGTAAAATAATGTAATTATTTTTGAAAATGGTTCAAATCACAGATTTTACATAGTGAAGGGTTGTTGACACTGTTGTCGATTCCAGGGTTTGTTCAGTAGTGGTGCTCCTCTTTCTGGCCCAGAGGACCCTCCTCTACCTACCATCGACATCGACCCGCACTGGAGCCACTTCCTGTCTCTACCTGTCTCAGAATTTGATGTAAGCAGTTACCCATGTTGGTGATGTCATGGGAATATTTGGCAATAGAGGAGTTTATTAATCTTGATTCGGTGATATTGTTCTATACCCCAAGGGCTAGTGGGTTAGTGTTCTGCTCTTTATATCTCAGGCCTGTGTGCTATGTGCGTCCTTGTGTCTATGACACACGTGTGTGTGTTTGTTTGTCCTCAAGGATTTAGACCCACTGGTTCCTCAGCAACTCTCTGACCTTGATGCTGACATCTCCAGTGCCATCAGCCAGGATGTAAGTCTCCGTGACGCCATGGTGACAGGTTCTATCTACGACATGATTCCACAGAGGAGTGGAGTGCGGACCCTGGTCGCCCGGCAACCACGTGGACCCCTTTTCCGACTAGAGTCCACAAACTCCTCCCTTTCTGACTCGTCGCCAGGGACGACTACCGAGCTGGCCACAGTACCTTTTGCCACGACAGTTAATGGAACACTTAATGGAACGTCATCCCATGGTGCTCTGGGAGGCTGTCTTGATGAGGCAGTGTTTGATCAGATCAACCTGCTAGGGCTGGAGGGCTGTCTGGACAACATCGACGGCCAGCTGCTGGCGGGTCTACAGGGCATCGACCCTCGGGTCCTGGAAGACCTGGACTCTGACTCTGGCCTTTCTCTGGAGAGCAGCTCTCGAGGCCCAGTCTCCCCAGGTGAGTTGTAAGACCCCTTGCACTAATGATTCTCAATTGCTGTGTAGAGAGAACACGATCCTCCCCCATTCTTATTTTTGCCCTCTTCCGAATAACGAAGTAGCTAGCATACTATAAATATTATACACTTGACTCCCCAGGTGTTTCTGAAGTGTCATCATCGTCTTCCAGTTCGTTCTGTGAGGACGAGGGCGGGGCTACAGGCTACAGCAGTGAGGCAGACTCCCTCCCCTCCAAGGGCATCGCTGACTACGACACATGGTCGCCCGTGGACCTCAGCGAGAGCGTGTGGCACGACCACAGCTATTCCTCCCCAGCCTTGTCCCACATGTCAACCACCACATTCCCCCGCAAAGCCATCAAACAGGAGCCTCTCAGCGACGAAGACGACGACCAGGAAGAGTACGGCGACCGAGAGCTTAGCCGTGATGAACTCCGCGCCCGGGCATTGCACGTCCCGTTTTCGGCGACAGAGATCGTTAGCATGCCTGTTGAGGTGTTCCTGGAGCTGCTGGAGGGCCATGACCTATCCCCAGCCCAGGTCACCCTCCTGAGGGACATCCGGAGGCGTGGGAAGAACAAGCTGGCGGCACAGAACTGCCGCAAGCGCAAGCTGGATGCCATCACGGGGCTCCAGGAGGAAGTGGAAAGGCTGCAGGCCCAGCGGGACAGGCTGCTCAGGGAGAGACAGCACACAGCCAAGGCTCTGGGCGCGGCAGGCCAGCGCATGGAGCAGCTCTCCAGGGATGTCCTCTCCAGACTGAGGGATGACTCAGGACGACCCCTGAACCCAGGCAGGTACAGCCTGCAGTGCGGGGCCAATGGGAGGGTTGTGGTGCAGCAGATCAGGCGGCCTGTTGTTGCCACGACGACAGCTGTAGGTAAAACAGACAAGAGGAAGAAGGAGAAGAAGCCTTGATGCAGCACAGGCTGCTGGGACTTGATGATTTTAGGTGTCAGTATCCTGGAAGTTAGGCTCCATATCCTGGTTATGTTTCTGGATCTTCCTACTTGTCTGGACTCTCTGTCCTTGAGAGCCTAAAAGGGCATAAATGTGTGTATGTGTAAATGCACACCTCAAATGTAAATACAAATATTACAGAAATCAGTATGTGTGTATGATGGAGATTTTTGGGGAATAAGAAACATAGCTAAAACACTGGACTGTAATGTTTTTTTGCTCCTTATATAAGTAAAAGTTGTATTATCATTAAAGCATTCACAAATACAATACAATACAATACAATACAATGTCCTGGAGATGTCAGGCTACAGTATTTTGTGAAAGCCCAAAAAATTGTAGGTTAGCTTAAAGGAAATTGAACTCTAATTCTATAGCTAAACTATTTCAAATCTACATATCGGGTGACTTGTGTGACGTGTCATCTGAAAGGCCTTAATTTAATAAATAAAAAAAAATGTTTAGTTGTGTATCAGTGATACGCATATGTACATATTTCTTTTTGTGTGATCCTTTTTTAGATTAATTTTATAAAATATATTGTTTTTTTTCAAGCACTGTATCCTTTCCTGTCTTTTTTGTTTTGTGTTTTTAACAAGGCTTTGATTTAAGTTGTTTACATTCTACCTCTAATGACAACGGATTTATATGGACAATGTGGATGGATTTCGGGACATACCATTTCTATTAAATGGCTACGGGGTGGTTTGGGAACACCAGGGGCACTCAAGCACAGAAGAGGCATTGAGTGTTTCCATCTGAAATGACCGTATGAATTGGACCATTTATTTTAGTTTGATGGGTGTGAAATTTCCCTAAAAATGAAATAGATTTTTTGCTACTTGAGGTATGTTTGATTAAATAGAAGTTTTGAAATGTTTGGGTTGCAGCTGTGAGTGAACACGGTATTCTGTCAATTCTTTAATGTTGTACGTGTATGTTGTTAACATGCATATCTGCCCTCATTGGTTAGAATATGCCAGCCTACATCCACATGCCATCTGCCTTTGTTACGGTCTTCTCCCACGTATAAAGCGATCAGTCCAGCATCTTCAGTATATACATCAATGGTTCTCAAACTGTTCCGGGGACCCCAGACATCCCACAATTTAGTTGTAGCCCTGAGTTGGCATGCATGATTACCTAAGTGTGGCCTTGATTATGAGTAGACAAGTTGAATTAGGTGTGCTCATTCTGAAAAAGTTCAAATATGTGGAATGGCTGGGGGACAAAGACAATAGATTTCAGAACCATAGATGTAAATAATCTTTGACTCGCTGCCTCTTCACAATAGGTCAATGGTGCCTCACTCCCCTAAACTTATTGAAATTATACATTCTCCCACTTTTGTATTCAGAAGAATAGTATGTGTTTTGTTGCTATGTATAATCGTACAGACAGATTGAAGAAAATATGTATTGGGAGGTAACTGTACCCTTTCTGTTTCTCTCAGATGTGAATGGAGGGCTATAGACTAACTAATTCAAGCAAGTGAAATAGCCTATGCCATTGTATTACATAAATTCTGTTTCCCAGAAATCAGTTCTGCCTTTCCCAAAACCAATTGCATTATCAGAAACACTGAACTGTATTTCTATAGACTTTTTTCTTTTTAGGCACTTTTTGTTTGGTTTGTTTCTTTGCCTGTGAATTTCTGATTGCTGTGTGTGTTAGTATAAATGAGAGACTGAATGATCTAACAAATCCTTAATTTAAATTTTTTTTACCATAAAATGTATACCTTTTTCTTTTTAAATTACTTTTAGCTTTTCAAATGGTTTTGTTGTTTAGCTGGGAATGGTTGTGTTAAAGCTGCATTGGGAAGGATGTTGAACTGAGTGATTCCTAAATCTCCTAAGTCCACTGATGATGCTCTTGTTGACATGGTTCTTTCCTAAGAAAAATTAAAAATACAAAACTGGGTTGTCTTTGTCTATGTGCTAGCACTTAAATGTGGAATTCTTTCTTACTGCATGTTTATACTCTCCAGAATTTGTGTTGGATTCAGTTGAGCCTTTTGCATCACCAGGTCCAGACTAAATCACCGATGTGAAGAAGTTCTGAGTCTGTTGAACAATTGGTTTTTAATTGTAGTAATCTAGCAGATGCTGTTTTCCAGATCAACTTGAAGAATTTGTTATTTTTATGTTTGACACGTCCTCAAATTGAAAATTGTCTATGAGGCCAGAGAAACTGTTATCCATGGTACAAACTAATTCTGGGTACAAACCAAATTATTTTGTGATATTTCTAAATGCCTGGAGAACATTCAAATGTATTAAAGGTTAAAGTTAGCTGAAGTTTATATGCTTCAGTTTTTTTGAACAGCCATGTTTCTTAGTCCATAGACTTCTTCAAGGTTGAGGATCCATATAACATGGTAAAATGAACAGAAGAATCACGAAACCTTGGTATAATCTACAAGGGAAGCTTTGCATTAATATCATTTGGTGGGGCTGCACCTTGTGGAAAAATATTGTAACTTGAATTTATCTTTTGACCTTTGATTAAGATTTTCAGAGGTGTTGTAACCCTGGACCAGGTTTGCCCTAACTATTCCCACATTGCTTTTAAGTCACATCTTTTAAGGCTAAACCTATTTAATTTTCTAAAATTACACAGCTGGGTTTCCATTAAAGGGTCAGTACAGTCAGTGCAACAACCACTACAGTCAGAAATGTGATTTTCCTCATTTGCTACTGTACTGATTGTCACTGAAACATCAATGTACAATTTCCTTTTAAGATGTACATTATACAGCTGTGAGATTCTCTACATTGTTGGATTACTCACATTATGCAAATGTGCATAAAGTTGAAGTCTGCAATCACTGTGCACACATGAACTAGACTAGTGGCAAAAGAACAAGCCTTATTAACATACATTTTGATGAACATTTGGCAGTTCCTGCACTTACTTGAGCCCAAGTCAAGTACTGGTCTAGAGTAGATCCTTCCCTATCTCACAATTTCCAATGTGTTGTAGCCCATCTACTACTGTATGGCTGTAGCCAAGCAACAGAGGGCAGGTTACTGATTACACATGATACAACCAAAAATGGCTGACATGCCAAAAGATAATATAAACCTAAAATGAGAATTCAAAGAATGGAAAGCTCTATAGCAGGTATTTTTAACTGATCACGTTATGTAACCTGCATCATCTAGCATCTCTGTTTACGTAACGAACCTCTCATTTTACTCAGTGAAACGTTATGGAACGAACCGCCAACTATAAAAAATGATATCTAGATAAAACCTACATATTAGTATTGATTAAAAAAACGCATGTATTCATAACAATTACGTCAAAGTGCATTCACAATGCTTTTGTATGTGCGTGTATTGGCCTAGCGGCACCCGTAGAGAGTGGACAGAACGAAGCCGTGTCGTAGTGACGACTAGTTTCTGTTGTCACAAACTGATATTCTATTGCCACAAAGTAAAACATTGTATATTACATTTTAATATTATTTTGCGGGTAACAGGAGGACAACATTTTATTTTGGAAAAAATTATTTTGGAAAACATTGAAAAAAGGGGCGGGGTTTATGAGCTGGTGACGACCAAGAATCAAGAGATTTTTTGGCGCGCGCGCAGCGATATTCTCTGCATCACACGCGGAGTTGAGAACGAAGACGCTTGTTCCTTTTCAGTCGTCCATTCTACAGCTTTTTACTTGATATAGAAGGTGAGTCTCCCGAGGTGTGGAGTTGAACAATTTAGCAAATAATCTTCTGTAAACTGGTAACATATGTTCTGCGTATTTATGTTGTTTTTATTTTTGGCTTACCACACGACCATGCTAACCACCACCGGTAACCAGCTTGCCACATCTCGTTTAGCTAACGTTCGCTACCAAAGCTAGCTGGCTAGTAACGCTGACAAGTAAATCCATTGTGTTCGCTACTTAATAAACGTTAGCCACTGTATGGAACTTCGTTTAGTAGTTTACTAATTACTTGCCATTTTAGCCAAGTACGTTCTGATTATCACTGCCCAATCAGTTAACTTGCTAGGTATGTTCAGTTTGCAGCATTTGCCCACTACAATCATTCTATACGACCGGCCTTTGTTGGCGTTGTTCTAAGACTTCTGATAAGAATCGAACGTTTGCTCACAAAATTATCTCCCCCCTAACGTTAGCACAAACAACTAAATTACGTTTGCTTTAGGTCGCTTCCGTCTGTAGTTTATACTAATTATAAAATAATGCAATATGTTAAACATCTTTGTTAACCGTATTTACGTAGCTAGCTTGGATTACAGTAAGCTACCTCGTAGCATAGGCCTGGTAAAATGGCTAACGTTAGAGGGATGAGCCGGTTTAGAGGGGCCAAACAGTTTCTATAACCAACCCATACCGCATTGTGTTGAAATGGATCGATAAAGTGCAAGTGTTAACGTAATCGAATAATTCGTGTGGTCTTTGCATAACTAGAAAACACTTAGTTGAACTTACATTGCGGGTGAAGCTAGAGGAATTATTATCCTTAAGGTACGAGGCGCACGACCTGCATAGTTCTGGCGCCTCCCATCAATAAAGCATTCCGTGACCCAGAAAGAGGGACCGAAACGTTTCACACATTTTGTAGATTGTAGCATTTAGGAATGTTAACAGTCATTTGATGCTGGCAATTGTTTGAGTAATTTAAACTATCATCATGAGGCAGCATCTTTTGGTTCCTTAAACACCATAAGGTATTTATTTAATGGCTTTCAGCTGTTGATAACCTATGGCCCATGGGGGCAAAATCAGTCTGCGTGCAAGATTTATTATTGGGGAACTCCTTCCTTTACAATTTCTTTGGTATCTTATGGAGGTTGTGCGCCTTGTCTAAGAAATCCATGTATCTGCATAAGAAAATGGGTATCAAGTCTCAAGCAATTAAAAGGCAAGTGTTTTCATAAAAGAACGATGACTTGATGGTAGTTATAAAATAAATAGAAAATGTATCTGCAAAGTGTTTTTTAAAGCGCATATAGCTACTGCTACATCTCCATACATGTGCTTCTCAGTTTGAAAGGTTTGTTTTGATTAACAATAAGCAAGAAAACACTGTTCTCAAATTAGTTTGCCGTCTTGTTTCCTTAAGATCTAAAATAGTCATTTCTATTCAGCTAGGCATTTTACCATGCAATTTTCTGACCATAATAGGGAATGGTTAAATATGGTGTAAAGTCTTTTACTGGGCAAGTTTAAAAATCAAAACAAAAAAAGTTAATACAAGGTCTACACTAGATCACTTCATTTTGCTGGGCCGAAGTTGACTGAGGTGTAGTTTGCTTAACTTTATATTATGGCGAAATAAAGAATTGGCCAAATTTGATATGGCATGATCAATTGTCGACAAAACATTCTGTTAGACTCTAAAACTCCACTGGAAAACTGTTTCAGTGGTGCTAAAATTACACGAAAATGCTAAACTAAAACCTAGCTTCTTGAAAATCTGTGCAGGGATTGTGGATGGAATTAAGACAAACCTGAAGTTCAACAAAGTGAAAGTCTTAATTTTATAAAAAAAATTCTAATACTATTAATTACCCATGCATTTTGTTTATGCAGTGCCATGGATCTAGAAGAAGTTCTTATTGCTCAGTGTTTGTGTGGAAATTCACCCATCGCAACAGAAATGATACCGTTGTGAAAATGTTGATCTACTAAATCTACATTAATTGCAGAGTTTTACATTTATGACAGTGTTGCGGTGTGTGCTGAGGCTCATCCCACACAGAAATGCCCGTGAACTCCAGGTACAGGAGCGCAATGCCAGAAAACAAGAGCTCGCGCCAGCAGGTCTACCTGCATAGTAGTGATGTGCTGGTTAATTTATATCATAACTCTCTGGATTAAGGATCATAGAATATTGTTTGAATAAAGGGTGTGTGGGCTGAATTACTGTTGGGCGTAACTCTTTTTAATAATCAAAGAACTAGAGAAATATGCCATTGTGTATATATCTCATAAGCGACTGTTAAGCTGCCAGCCTGTCTGTGTCGCACACAGTGTATAGTACTTGAATAACGCTTGTGTGGGTGACAAATGAATGCGAGCTGAACCGATTGAATGTCGCCTCATAAATAGTTCAGGAGAATGGAGAACAGGTCTTTCATGTGACAAAATGTCACTAAAAGACTGCACACATACAAATGAATCATTTTGTAAATACATTTTGGGATGGTGTATAAGGATTCCATAAGTGTTTGCTTAAAGCAAAATCTACCAGCCTTTCATTTGTACCAACAAGTGAATCTGGTTGTGGGGAAGTAAATGGATGGCTTGCTTGACAAAATCCTGATCTATGATTTTTAACATCTGTTAAAATGCTACGGGTGCTTAAATGCATTCTGCTTAATCGTTGCTGCAACATATTTCACCTGATCAATTGGGGACTGTTGGTTAATGAGTTCCTGAGCAATGAAGAGAATCATTTTAAGAATGAAGAGAAATGCAAATGCACATTTTGCTTTGGCTAGCATGCAGTCTTTTAAAGATAACTTTGCTGAACAGCTAGTTCTCACCTTAACAATCCATAGACTTTTGGATGTGGTACAGCAAAACTGTCCATGTGTTTCAGAGGGGGTATATGTTGCTCCAACCATTTGGTTTTAGTTTGTGACAACCTTTTCTGGTAAAACACGAATTGTGTATCTCCAGCTGTGAATTACAGCTAGTCTGTGAGTTCCACTGACCTTTTCCAAAAAGTTTTGTTCATCTTCAGACTTTTATACATCTTAACTGGGACAATTAACATAGCCTATATTAGTAATGATGCTGATTTTTTTTATTTTTTTTTCAGCATTGTTTTGTTGGTCCCTGGTCCAATACGATTACCCTCATCTTAACCATTTTGATCAAACCGTTTCATTGAATTTTGTTATTGAGGTATAGTTATAAAACCGAAACTACCGGAAACACTAAGATTGGTATCAGCAATGTTCACTTTAAATCATGGGCATAGTGCAAATGTTAGGTGTTTCTAAAACATCTCTTTAAAAACGGCGTTAATGATACTGTATTGCTACTTTTGAAAGATGGTCTATGTAAGCATTGTGTCAAGTGGTCTCATGTTATTAAAACCAAAATTCGTCTCTTTAAAAGATGAAAACCTCCTCCCCTAATTTTTTGCAGCCTAACATGGGTAAAAAACAGAATGGCAAAGGAAAGAAGGAGGTTTTGGAAGCAGATCCACCAGAGGAGTATGTTGTGGAGAAGGTGATGGACCAGCGCATTGTCAACGGGAAGGTGGAATTCTTCCTCAAGTGGAAAGGTTTTACAGAGTGAGTGCCGTTTGCAGCCGATGATGGCTTGTTGTTGCCCTGAAGGTGTTTTCTTGGTATTGGGTTGTGATTTGTGTGTTGAGTGAGCTAGTTCTAATAAAGGAGTGATTTTTAATGCAGCGTTTCTGATGTGTTTTATGCTAATTTTATATATTTTTGGCACATACAAATCCTTTTCATTCAGAGCGGATAACACTTGGGAGCCTGAGGAGAACCTGGATTGTCCAGAGTTGATCTCTGCTTTCCTGGAAGCCCAGAAGAGCGTAGTGGAGAAACCAGACTCTAATAAAAGGAAGTCTTCAACAGATGAGCCAGAGACAGAGGAAAATAAAGCCAAGAAGAAAAAGGATGTGGTGAGTCTTTTTTCTTTTCTTGCGTTAGTTATTCAAATGTGTTTTAGGATGTCTTGGTTTGCCAAATGTGTTGTGTGGAAGCTGTTTTTACTCAGATTTTGAACATTTTAATGTCAATGCAGGTCTTGTTGTTTCTCACAATTTCCACAATTGACCTCATTTTCATGTTATGCCAGGAGGGCTGGCTATAGTTTCATTCCTCCAAAGTACCCTGTGAGTTCCCAACGGACACCAGTTTGAGAATCTGTTTTTAATAGTTTTTTCTATTCCCTGTATGTGTCAGAGTGACAAGCCACGGGGCTTTGCCAGGAACCTGGCTCCAGAGAGGATCATTGGTGCAACAGACAGCAGCGGAGAACTTATGTTCTTGATGAAGTGGTGAGTCTAAAATTGCCAGGCCATACCTTTTATTCTCTAGTGTTTCAGCACAAAAGACAATTCTTTGATGTATCTTTACTCGTAACGTTCCCCTTGTAAAATTATGTCCCTGGCCTAGTTTTGAGATTATCCTGAATAAGTGATTTGGTAACTGACAAACCCTGTCCCTCTGCTCTACAGGAAAGACTCGGACGAGGCAGACCTTGTCCCAGCCCGCGAGGCAAACACCCGATGCCCCCAGGTAGTCATCTCCTTCTACGAGGAGAGACTCACCTGGCACTCCTGTCCTGAGGATGAGGCACAATAGCACCACCTTCCTTGTCCAACTGATATCCCTGTACCCCCTCCTCGACCTCCAACCCGTCCCTATCCTGCCTCTCAGGACTTTTTTTCCATGTCTCCTCTTGCCCGCATACTATTTTTTTTTTTTTTTTAACATTTACAGTATGTTTAGCCATAGTGTTAGTGCAGAGCATTCAGGAGGAACCCTGTGCTTTTGTACATATTTTAGTGATAGGATGATGTTATTTACTGGGAAAGGGACAGAGGAAGATTAGGAAAGTCACTTTGTAAATATTTTTTTCTAAAAGCTGTTCAGTAAAGGTTTATATGTTTCATTTTACCTCCCTTCTGCCTGGCCTGAGATTTGTTGCATGGCACAAAACATTTTCTAACTGTAATGGACCCTGACCTCAATACTCCAGGTACTGGTAACCAGTCTGCAACGCTGCCAGATTTTTTTTGGCCCGTTGATCCTGACCCATGGAAGGAAGCAGTGGAGCTTTTACCAGTAGGTGACAGCAGTCAGTCATTATCTCTAGGGAAGCTGACATTGATACTGGTGACCAGGTGTTTACTGTTGAATGGTGTTCCCATGAAAATAAACGTCTGAATTTGAAAATGGTAGAAGACCTGAAATGATAAACTGTTGACATGTGGATAGAACTTTGGTCAACTGAAATTCACAAGCCTTTAAAGGCAATTGTGCCAACTCAAGTTTTAAAACACAATGTATGTAAGCAGGTTATGAATACCTAAAATATAATCACATGGTTTTTTTGGTACGCCCTAGAAACCAACTGATGGTTGACTAGGTTAACTGGCCGACTAGAAGATCCTATTTTGTATTCCTCTGGAATTTTTTAAATTATGAAGTGTCAAAATGCTGTTGGCTGACTGAGGGTGTAGACATGCAAATGGGGATTATGGATTAAGATTCTGTGAAGAGGTACAATTTGCTCACAGTCTAGTAGTGACTGCTATTGCATTCAAAACACATGCAGCATAAAACTCAGTCCTTAGCCTCCAGCTACAATGACTGCAGAGTTTTCTGCCAGGTTACTTTTGTATACCCTAAAAGAAACAGATTGCAAATCATTGATGCATTTCTTAACCAATAATAATCTCATTTACTGTTTAGGAGTAGCCCCCGGTAGTGAAGGCCTTTTGCGGCTTCATTGCCATTCTTCTAGCAGCAAGATATTATGCTAGCAGCTCTAACTCTGATTTTCCTTTTTCAAAATAAAAGCCAGCATTGAAATAAAAGGCAACATATTTACCAATCTAGTCTGTTTTATGTTTAATGTCTGTTCCAATGTTATTCTTGTCTTTTTTTACAAACTAGATTGTGAATTATGGCTTTTATTTTGATAAAGAATCTTGAGTGCTGCCAGCATAATATCCTGCTGCTAAAATAATGCTAATGAAGTAGCCCCAAGCAAAACAATTCATACTTTCTGCTAAATAGATTATTGTACATATACAGTCCAGCCTAAAACTGACTCTTGAAAATGGTTTCTGAAGGGCATTGCAATGAAAATATGCATTTTTCTGAGATGGCCACCTACTGGAATAATGTCAACGGTTACCTGAAATGGAACACCTGGCCTTTACCTGCTTTACATTCCTGAACTTGACTGTACCCCAGGCTTTAAATGTCTGACAAAGTGACCCTGAGGCAGGTTCCAGAGATGTTACACACCATGCAGAGCCTTATGAGTAACGATGTAGACTTTGTCCATTCTGTGATTTAGTCTTTGCCTCTCAGTCTTAGAACTATGTATACTTAAATATGAACGTCATGAGTCTGGTCGCTACAATGTTAATCTGCCATGTGTAGCGGGTTCACTAAATGGTATAACTGCTTTGTGCTGTTGTATACTCTGTTCTGCATATTATAATGCATTTGATTAATTGGGCACTGCAATGCACAGACTTCATTTACAACCCTGTTTCCAAAAAAGTTGGAATGTTGCATAAAATGTAAATAAATACGGAAAGCAATGGTGTGAAAATCATTTAAACCCTATATTCGAAAGGAAATAGTTCAAAGACAACATATCAAATGTTCAAACTGGGACATTTAATGTTTCTTAAAAAATATATGCCCACTTTGAATTTGATGCCGGCAACATGTTCCAAAAAAAGTCAGGATAGGCAACAAAAGACTGGAAAATGTGCGTAATGCATTAAAAAAAAAAAAACATCTCAACTACACTGCTCAAAAAAAGGGAACACTTAAAACAGCTATTTGGTCTTGATGAACGAAATATATTAAAGTTCGAAATCTTTACATTGTGTCATTTAAGAACCAAATGACATAACTGTCAATGGAAACAAATCAACTCATTGAGGGCTGGATTTAAACTAACAGTAAACCATTGAAATCACCGGCGGCTCCAACTTGTGAATTTCATCACGGTGACTCATAATTTGTAGTGTGTATGGCCCCCACGTGCCTGTATGCACTCCCGACAATGTCTGGGCATGCTCCTGATGAGACAGCGATGGTGTCCTGGGGGATCTCCTCCCACACCTGGATTAGGGCATTAGTGAGTTTCTGGACAGTTTGTGGTGCTACTTGGCAGCGTCAGATGCACCGATACATAACGTCCCAGAGGTTCTCAATTGGATTAATGTTAGGGCCAGTCAATGGCATCAATGCCTTCGTCATCCAGGAACTGCCTACATACTCTGGTCATATGAGGCCGGGCATTGTCATGCACCAGGAGGAACCCATGGCCAGCATAAGGTCTGACAATGGGTCTGAGGATTTCATCCTGGTACCTAACAGCAATCAGGGTACCGTTGGCAAGCACATATGGATGTGCCGTCCTGGAGGAGCTGGATTGCCCATGCAAACTGAATGGGCTGCTGGTACTGCCTCATGCTACCAGTAGTGACTAGCAAAACGCAAAACTAGAGCGGAATCGTCTGTGGCGACTACCTGCAAAACCATTACCTTTTTGGGGGTTGTCTTGCTGCTGTCACTTTCATTTGCTCCAAAGCAGGTGACATTGATTCACAATCACTTATGCTTCCTAACTGGACAGATTGATATCCCTGAAGTTTAATTGACTTGGTGTTATACTGTGAAGAGTACACTGAAGTGTAAGAAAAACTGGTACACCAGTCTAATACTTGGTAGGCCTCCCGCAGGAATGAAGAACTGCAGAAATACGATGGGTCATGGACTCCACGAGCTTGCGGAAGTATTCTGTAGGCAATGAACACCATACTTCCTGCAGAGCGGGACACAATTCGGTTGTAGGATTTCTGTGTTCCACAGCGCATTGCATGGCATTCCAGATGTGTTCGATAATGTTGAAATCCGGTGACTTAGGTGGGAATGGCAAGACCACAAACTCGGATGAGTGTTCCTCTAACCATAATTTGGCGTGTCTAGACTTGTCCTGTTGGTAGAGGCCAAACCCATCAGAATGAATGCAGGACATGAACGGGTGTAGCTCGTCAGAAAGGCGGCACACAGCGTTCACCTGTCAGAGACGTATGTAGACGTACCAGGGGTCCCATTGAATGCCAGCTAAACCAACCCCATGCCATTACGGAGCCACCACCAGCCTGTACAATGCCCTGTTGACATGCGGGATCCATGGCTTCATGGGGTTTTCTCCACACACGGATCCGTCCATCTGCCCGAAACAGTTGGAAACGCGACTCGTCAGACCAGGCTACTCGTTTCCAGTCATCAAGTGTCCAGTGGCGGTGTTCACGAGCCCAGGCGAGGTTTGTAGCTGTGTGTCGAGTATCCATCAGGGGGTTCTCGAGTTGGACGTTGGCTCCTAAAGCCCATATCCCAGGGGGGAACGTTGCACAGACCTCACACTGATGTTTGTTGGGGGCCCAGCACTGAATGCAGATGTTATTTGAGGCAGTGTTGCACATCAATCGCGTGAAACGATTTTCGTCAGGCCGACGCTGGTCACGTTCTCCCACTGTCTTCTTCAGGCCACACTGCTGTCGTAAGTAAGAAGTTTCACCTGAATTCTTGTATAGCTTTTTAATGGCAAACCTATGGACACTGATGTTGATGTGTTTTTTTTTACACGAATACACTTGGTAGTTTGAGTGAAGGAGGCCTTGTGGCAAAACAAACCAATTCTGGATTTAACTCCAGCCTAAACGTAGTGATGTATTGAATGAGACTGAACAGTCGAGCCATACACTAAGGCGTTTATAGGTTTTGACAAATTCCAGCTCAAACCTGTTCAAGCCCTTTAACTTAGTTTGTAATGAAAGATTTAACAGGCAAGATGATGGGGACAGAAATAATATAGGAAGACGACCTCTGGGAAAATGGGTCTATATAATTGAGCCTAGGGTTAGGGTGGGTGTGGGCTCTGAGGGACAACTTAACCCAGGGTTAGGGTGGGTGTGGGCTCTGAGGGACAACTTAACCCAGGGTTAGGGTGGGTGTGGGCTCTGAAGGACAACTTTACCCTGGGTTAGGGTGGGTGTGGGCTCTGAGGGACAACTTTACCCTGGGTTAGGGTGGGTGTGGGCTCTGAGGGACAACTTAACCCAGGGTTAGGGTGGGTGTGGGCTCTGAGGGACAACTTAACCCAGGGTTAGGGTGGGTGTGGGCTCTGAGGGACAACTTAACCCAGGGTTAGGGTGGGTGTGGGCTCTGAGGGACAACTTAACCCAGGGTTAGGGTGGGTGTGGGCTCTGAGGGACAACTTAACCCAGGGTTAGGGTGGGTGTGGGCTCTGAGGGACAACTTAACCCAGGGTTAGGGTGGGTGTGGGCTCTGAAGGACAACTTTACCCTGGGTTAGGGTGGGTGTGGGCTCTGAGGGACAACTTAACCCAGGGTTAGGGTGGGTGTGGGCTCTGAGGGACAACTTAACCCAGGGTTAGGGTGGGTGTGGGCTCTGAGGGACAACTTAACCCAGGGTTAGGGTGGGTGTGGGCTCTGAGGGACAACTTTACCCAGGGTGGGGGCAGCCAGACAGTAGAGCAGATCAATATGCATGACAAGCATTAAACTCTCAACAACTCTAGATTCCTCAGTAGATACTACATTCTCATATTTGAGTGCTGTGGGTAACAGAGATTATGGATTTCTAGTTGCCTGGGTGCACTAATTCATTGATTCCTTAAAGAGTTGCATATAGATGGCTTTTGGGGGCTAAAGCTATGCACCAGTGTTTAGGATGGATTTGCTCAGACTATTCAAAGCTAATCCAGGGGCGTCAATTGATTATGGCAGTTGACAATCCTTACTGAAATGCAGAAAACAATTTAGCAATATATGCTGTCTGGCTATAGGACAGATCTTTTGGAAATCTACCATCCAGTAGGCTTTTCTCTCTAACCACAGTTGTGACTAACCTGACTTAGCTTATCCATTCAGCTCATTAGAGTCAGGTGTGCAAAATTAGGGTTGGAGAGAACGTGCAGGATGACAGCTCTCCAGGAACAGGATTGAGCAGCTTTGCCATAGGACAACGTTAATTAGCTGAGTGTTTACTGTAAGGAATATGAAGTGTCTGTGTGAAGCGTGCACGTCTTTCTCTCAAAACAGTGCAGAATGCCGAAAGGGCTGGGACGCTACGTGGGATAGTGACTTATCCCGATGCCAACCTAGTGTGTAACAGCTAAATTCCTGGGTGTGTTTGATTGAAGCCACAGCAGCCAATGACGTGGTTGCCAAGCTGTTACTTGACCCTACAGAGACATAAGTTATCCAGTCCTGTATCTTACAAGAAACCTGTACTTCACTGGAAATATTATATATATAATGTTTGAAACCTGTGTCTGTAGTCTACCTGTGTTTTATATACTGTATACTGGAAGATAGCCTCTGGACTGACCTTCGCATGGGTCTTCATTGAGTGATTCCCAGAAAGATACCAGAGATTACAATTCACTTACAACCCAGTTTCCATTTAAGTTGGGACACTGTATAGAATGCAAATAAATACAGAATGCAATGATGTGCAAATCATTTATCCCTATTTTAAATGAAAATAGTACAAAGACAACATATCAAATGTTGAAACTGAGAAGTGTTATTGTTTTTGGAAAAAGACATTCCCATTTTTTATTTGATGCCAGCAGCACTTTTAATAAAAGTTATTCAAATGATTTGCATATCCTTGCATTCTGTTTTAATTTACACAGCATCCCAACTTTTTTGGAAATGGTAGTAAATTTACAACCATATAGTTTCAAACCTAAAGTGAAAACATACAACCTTTCTCAAAACGTACATACTGACCCCTGCAGTTACACAACAACATGCACTTACACAGCATTAAAGGAACATTTCATGGGGAAATGTACATGTTAGGACAAGCTTTCACAGCACACAAATTGTTGATCACATTGTGAACAGATTGTGTTGAAGTCTCAGATCACTGTACTTAGGCATAATTGATCTGCCCTTTCACCTAATCACTGACGACAGTCAGTGTTTCTTTTTTCCATTGGATAGGATTAAATGCATAGGACTAGAATGAAATAAACAGATAAGTGGTTGACTGGAATGTGAACTTCTTTAATATTTACCCAATTTCAATTACTTTAATCTTGGATGATTTAAAAACTGTCCATGGACATTAAGATCATTTTATTGAGAGTGAAGAGCAAATAATTGAATCTTCCCTTGTGGCAAATGTGTACGATGTGCTTACAAGCAGAGCTTACCTCGAGGGGGTGTCACCACCATGGTGTTGTACGTGTTCCCTGGTTGTGTAAGTGGACCGAAATGACAGAGGTTAAGAACAATTTATTAATAAACAACATAGTCTTGTTTGAGATACGCAAACAATTGATAGTTTTTTGTGAACTTGTTGGGAATTAAACCCACTATCTTGGCACACCTTAACCCACACTTTTAACAGTTTAAGACAGGTAAATATATTGCATAGTACCTACTATTTACATGAAACATATTGACCTCTCTCATGTAGAGCTTTAGGTAAATCAACCAGGGAAAGTCAAGCATGTATAAGGAGAGCCGTTGTGTCTGCTATATATAGTGGGGAGAACAAGTATTTGATACACTGCTGATTTTGCAGGTTTTCCCACTTACAAAGCATGTAGAAGTCTATAATTTTTATCATAGGTACTCTTCAACTGTAAGTGACGGAATCTAAAACAAACATCCAGAAAATCACATTGTATGGTTTTTAAGTAATTAATTTGCATTTTATTGCATGACAAGTATTTGATTCATCAGAAAAGCACTTAATATTTGGTACAGAAACCTTTGTTTGCAATTACAGAGATCATACATTTCCTGTAGTTCTTGACCAGGTTTGCTCACACTGCAGCAGGGATTTTGGCCCACTCCTCCATACAGACCTTCTCCAGATCCTTCAGGTTTTGGGGCTGTCGCTGGGCAATACGGACTTTCAGCTCCCTCCAAAGATGTTCTATTGGGTTCAGGTCTGGAGACTGGCTAGGTCACTCCAGGACCTTGAGATGCTTCTTACGGAGCCACTCCTTAGTTGCCCTGGTTGTGTGTTTCAGATCATTGACATGCTGGAAGACCCAGTCACCACCCATCTTCAATGCTATTACTGAGGGAAGGAGGTTGTTGGCCAAGATCTTGCGATACATGGCCCCATCCATCCTCCCCTCAATACGGTGCAGTCGTCCTGTCCCATTTGCAGAATATTTTTTCCACCTCCATGCTTCACGGTTGGGATGGTGTTCTTGGGGTTGTACTCATCCTTCTTCTTCCTCCAAACATGGCGAGTGGAGTTTAGACCAAAAAGCTCTATTTTTGTCTCATCAGACCACATGACTTTCTCCCATTCCTCATCTGCATCATCCAGATGGTCATTGGCAAACTTCAGACAGGCCTGGCCATGCGCTGGCTTGAGCAGGGGGACCTTGCAACAAGTGTCGTTTATACAGGTAACGAGTTCAAACAGGTGCAGTTAATACAGGTAATAAGTGGAGAACAGGGGGGCTTCTTAAAGAAAAACTAACAGGTCTGTGAGAGCCGGAATTCTTAATGGTTGTAGGTGATCAAATACTTATGACATGCAATAAATGCTAAATAATTATTTAAAAATCATACAATGTGAAGTGTACCTAAAAACAACACAGTTGAAGTGTGCCTATAATAAAAATGACAGACCTTTGCATGCTTTGTAAGTAGGAAAACCTGCAAAATTGGCAGTGTATCAAATACTTGTTCTCCCCACTGTAACTCCTGAACTGCTAACTACAACATAGTTGACCCACACAAGCAGACAAACAGAGCTGTGAACAATGAGTCAATAGACAGCGAAAACAAGTGCAAGAACACATTTTCACACTGAATTCAATATATACTTCTGCAGCCTATTACGAAACATTCCCCACATTATCTATACTCACTCTGAAATCCTACCAGAAATTCTACTGAGAGATACTTACTGAATGCAACATTTTCCTTTGAGACATATTGCACAGCCTATATATTTTTCATAGGTATGTGAGGGCATTCCATAAGGAAACAGACAATTTAGCTGTACATCTATATTAGCCATTTCACCGTAAGCAGATGATTAGATAGGATAGCCCTGTGCATTCCCTCTGGATTGGAAATGGAATGTTGACATTCTGTTGTGTCACAATGGTATCCAGACATCCAGCCTCCCAGGCAGCTGAGAGTTAGACAATTATACATTCAACTTCAAAATGTTTGGCACACTTCATGACATGAAATAAAGGCTGTATAGAATAAACAACACAGCTAATTAAATGTATTGTAATTTTCCAACGTGTGGAATTTACTGTACCTGTTCAATCATTTCAAGGGACTCAATCGAAATGTTAATGATAAAGTAATTACAAAAACATTTAAGGGTAAAACACTACTGGCCCACTTGTTTTAGTACATTGTGTACTATTTCTGTGTAAGGATAATGACATTGAGTCCTTTCCCATACTTTTTTATAAGTCCAGATTACAATAAGGTATCTTACCCCATTCCTTCATTCAAAATCTTACAAGACCCTCCAGATCTTTCGATCTGTGTTTATGGACTGCCCTCTTCAATTCAAACCTAAGGAAACTGTGATGGGCAATGCATGATTTTTATTTTCTTTGTGGAATAGCTTTGTGTGCTTGGGGTCATTGTCTTGCTGGAAAAAAAAAAATCTTAACGAAGCTTGACAGTTATTATAGAGTTGTCTGTATTTGCTCATTAAAAAGGAGTGCTCTAATGGGGAATATGGTGCATTTCATGGTTGCAGATGCCCCACCCTACTGGATCTTCTGGAATGCGTCTTTCAGCGCAGTACATGATACTATTATACTGTACGGTTGTCATTTAAGAAACACTCTTAACCAAAGCAACCCTCCAAAACTTGAGAGTCTGCCTGTAAAGTCAGTAAATGAATTAAAGCTCATTCAAAACTGTATTGAAAGTCTTCCCACATCAGCCCTTAAGCTTGCTGACCTTTGGCTTCCTGTCTAATTAACTTTTAAACTATCCTCCTATTCTAACATGACTTCAATGGATTCAGACCTGCCCATCTGTCTGATCTACTGTTCCCCTATGAAGCTCCTCACACCCTACGGTCAAGCCAAAGTTGCTTCATGAATCAAGAACCCAGTTCTGAAGAACTGGGGACTGTGTCCTTTTCTCTCATGGACCACACGTTTGGAAGGTTTCAGGACTATTCAACACTTTCTCCAAGAATTTAATGAAGATAAAGATATATATTAAAATAGATGATTTAGATTAGATTCAACTTTATTGTTATTGAACATGTACAAGTACAGTACAACAGAATGCAGTTAGCATCTAACCAGAAGTGCAACGAGTGCAAACATTTTTATATATCATTTTTTTAAGATATATTTTTAGGCATTTTACACTTCACTGAAAGATAGTGTTTTTGCCAAGAGCAGAACATTGCAGTAGTATAAATGCACTGGAAATTGAAATGTAAACAAGGGAAAGAAATGCTCTATGCACTGTCATCACAGTATTTTGCAAGTACATAACAAAACCCAATAAAATAACACATTGCTGTGGCTAAAATGCACTGTGTACCACAAAAATATTTAAGGGTAAAATATACAGATCTGCTATGCTACAGTTTGTTCCAACAATCTGCTATAAAATCTGTCAAAAAACATCTAACACAAGATTGAATGCATTTCTCAATACATTGATATGGTTGAGATCTATTGGTTACTATGCAGACGTATTCTTTCACTGGTAAACCATTATCATGTACGATTAAAGGCAGTGTTTTGTTTTATGTTGTGTTTGATATTGTGATTATTATGCAGTCTTACAGAAATTGGTTCTTGTTTGAACTTTATTGAACAATCACCACTTGCCAGAGTAACCTGTTCACTACAAGCAGAACACGGTTGAACCCACACGCAGAACGGGATCCATGTGCTTTGGAATCTCGGGATCCTTGTGTCTGGCAAACTAAAGATCCAGAAAAAGTTTGGTCGCCAGTCAATCCCCAAATTATATCTTACATTTTAGGCTTTAGGATTAACAAAAAATATTTGGCATGTTATGAAATGATGACCTAGGTAACCATTTGCAAATATGATTGAGAAAGCTCAGTAGGATTAGGTCTTAGTTCAATGTTGGCACTGATTTGGGGTATTCTAGCAAGTTCAGTTTATTTTGACCAACTGGTTGCTCAAAGGATATAATAGATATATTGACTGAATTCAGGACCCATATAATGTGAGTTTTATCAATGTGACAATCGTTGAGAACAACGCTTTGTGTGCAACCATTAGGTTAAGCTCTACCTTGTGCATTACATTATTTTAGGTTTCTAAGGACAGTCATAGATGAAGTAAAGAGTGAACATGGTCTGGTCTACTATACATCCAATTCTGTGATAAAACTTTCAGTCTCAATAGTCACAAGTGGCTTCCCTTTGTTGACGCATTTTTAGTCTGCAGCACTAATTATAGTAAGTAATCTGTAACTTCTTTCCCTAAAGTCAGAACCGGCGGTGACAAGACTTATGGCCACGTTCGTCATTAAGATTGTTATTGTGAAATACATAGTAATTTGTCCAAATGATTACCAGGCTAGCTGAGTAATGGGAAATAAGGCAGAAGGAAGAAAACTATTGACATGAACACCCAATTGTCAATTAGCTTGCAAGCTGGTGGCAATCTGGGGAGGATGCATTCTGGGGATAAAAACTCAAATCTGCTGGACGGATGCAGAAAATCTCGGGTTAAGGATCTTAAAAGCAACACGGTGGCTAGGCTGTTACGGGTGATTTTTAAATGCGTGGTTAGCGCGGAAGTTTTAACAGGTTAATTTGTCACCCAACTTCAAAACAGGCGCTTGCACGAGCCAAAGGAACGAACAGGGAGAGCGCTTCTTGATAACAGCTACAGTCAACAGAACTGCTAACTGTGCACGCAGCGAAGGAGTGCTCGGGTGGCACAGCGAAGTCCTATCGAAAGAACTACCAGCTGAAGGAAGAAATTGAAATAAAAGGTAGTATGACTATTATGACGACGTTGTGAAGTACTCTATGTTGCAGTCAGGCTCAGTAGACTATTGCTTTTGAAATGTTTGTGTCAATAGGTCACTGTTCAAATGCCAGTCAAACGAGAGTATTCTTTCAGTAAATCAGGGTGAATTATTTTCTTTTTTAAATGTTTGTCAGCTTTCCAGACTGATTTAACCAAACACTCGTATTGCCAAAACTTGTGAATAATTACTGTAAATACTATCCAGAATGGCACTCGTTTTAATCTTCAGGCTATATAATACGTCGTATTACTTCAGATTCGTTCGATATTTGCTCCGTTTATTTGTTGTGTGTGTGTGTGTGTGGGTAAGTTGGACGATCTGTTTTTCTGTCAATAGTGGCAAGACTGTCATGTGATGTTTAGTGTGATGGGGTCCGACTAAGTTGATGGCCTTTTCCAGTGCGGGGAATTGACATGGGATTCTATGTACAGTCCCCCTTGTGTCTTTTTTTGAGTCCTAATCAGAAATTAGCCCTGTAATTGGCACTAATGAAGAAACTTGAGTCTCATGCCAGTGGTTCATTTGGTGCAGGGATGGATGGGTCTCATGTAGCACCCACCTCCCCTGGTCAAAAAAGGATCCCAAAACAAAGTTCCATTACCCTCACACCCACAGACATGTGAAGAAAGGAATTGGCCCCTTTGTTTTCAGATGTCTCCTTTACTTTTTGTCTAAGTAGGATGTTTGTTTGCCTGTACAACAAACATTGCTTTAGGAATGAAGTCCTGTAAACCCTGTAGTAGCTCTACATGCTGGTGTGCCACAAGGCTTAACTTCATCGAGTCGGCTTTGTATTGTTTACAGGACAATGTGATATGATTAAGTGGGTAAGGTGTTTATGGACAAAGCAGATTTCCCCCCCCCCCTTTAGAGCAAATCCACTTCCCCAGCAGTTTGGCCTCGTGTACAATGGCTTGGATCCTTCGTGCACTCATGATATTGTTAGGTTATTCTTCCCTAAGCAGTTGAGGTGTGCTGTTCTAATGTGCCATGTCTACTGTGGGGTGTCTTGGCTTGAGGATAATGGACTTTGGCTGACATAACATTTAGATTTAGTTTGGGGCTATGACATAACATCTGCTCATGACATGGCTGTAGAAATGCTGCATGTTCTTGCCTCAATGTTTACTGTGTGACTCAATGATGCTCTGTTTATTTGTATTTTTTAACAGGCCAGTCCACTATGGATATGACTGACAGCCGACTAAAACAGGTAACCCTTGTCTTGGCGAATCACTGTGGAGACACTTCTTTACCTAGTCCTGGTGTCTCAACTGATAAATGGTGTCCAACGCCAGGTGTTCTTGCTAATGTATTGATTGGACAGATGTCTGCAGTAATACATTTTGGGTTTTCTCACATGGCTGGGGTTTGTTTGGTGTAACCTGTTATTTCAATAATTTGAACTTGCCAAACCTTACGGCAGTACCAACAAGTTTATAAAATTCACCCATTGCATGCTGCCATTTACAATAGTTGAAACGGTTTCTCAGTTGACCTAGATACACTTGATAATATAATCAATATTTCATGTGATTACCCAAAAATGTATTGTCTTGTGTCACTCTGCAGCCTTGTGAATGACCTGTTAGTCTGCCATGGGTAAATGTATTGGCATCTTGGGTACATTAGGCCTTGTGGGTTCAAGCCAAAATTCTAGATTGTGCCAAGTGTCTAAATCTAATTATGTGGGACTGGAAGCTTTCTTTTGGGCTACATAGTTTGTAAAGATCAGCTTTTCTTTCCTTTGGTCTGTCTCTGTTCACACCATCCCTGCATTGCCCAATGTTCTACTGGCTGTTTAATCCAATGCTGGGCTTAATCAAAATCTGTGGAAGCTGTACAAATTGTCTTAACATGAGCTTTATTTAATCTAGGGAGTGACTGAGTGCCAATCACTTGGTTGTTTACTGTAGCTGCATTGGTCAATACTATTTACTCTTAATGTTTTGAATGTTAGCAACTAGTGGTGACTTGTGTGCTACCTCCCATGATAAAGGCAGTGTACATTAACTAGTCTAGCCTGGAATATTCTCTGCCTCCAGAGATCCTGTGTCATGAATTTCCTCTGACCAAGTCATAGGAATGTCGATACTCCAATATTAAGTCTTAACTTAATACTTTTTTAGGGCTGAGTAGACAGGGTGTAAAAGTGTTTTTCCTTTGGGCACGGGTCCTCTGAACTGTTTTCTTCTGCAGGAGTTTGTTAGTGTCTGGGTCCAGGATCCGCAATTCCATAAAGATGGCTTCTGGCACACACACATCGACTATGAGATCGGTTTGCATGTGAGTACAACTACATAGCACGCTGCTTAGCAGTTTCTTCAGAATATTCTGCTTCTAAAATGCCTACGGGTGACCTTTAACTCATTAGTTGAGTGATGGCCCTAGAACCCTGTCTTTACCTTCTCCCTGTCTCTTCCTGCTTCCTTTGTAGACCAATAGCATGTGTTTTAGGAGGAAGCGTTCTTGTGTGCGGAGGCAGTACAGTGAATTTGTTTGGCTCCGCCAGCGTCTGCAGGACAACGCTTTGCTAATGTACGGGTAACGCTGGGATACTTTGCCTTTTGCCAAAAAGCGACAATGATTTGTGCACAGGGTTTACAGCTGTAAAATGTGCCTTTTCAGAAGTGTTCATTAGTTGGTTTCTGTTGCATACTAACCGTTTCCTCTGAACCAATATGGCATGAAACTGCATAAATCAGCGGGCTCTGATTTCCTGTTTTGATAAAGCTGTTTCATTTTGGAGAATTGCAACTGAATCAAACTAACGTCTGCTGTCCGAATGAGACCTTAAAATGGTATTTTTATCGCTGAACTTGTGTTTTCAGGGACTTGCCTAAACTGCCTCCCTGGAACCCGTTCTTCAGTCTGCGCAACTCCTGCCAAGTCAATGAGCGGATGAAGGGCCTACAGGAGTTCTTGCAGATGTAAGTGTCCTCCGCACATTCTGTGGTGTGTTTGGGTGTAGTTCAGGCTTTAATAGTTGTCATCCACCAAAATGTGGTTATATTGATGGTGTGATGAAATGTGTATATTGGTGCTATGTACTGAATGGATTTGTAGGTGTGGCTTTAAACCAATAATTGATAAAACTGGAGTGGGAGTTGATAGCAGCTGGGAGCCTTTATGGTGTCTGACCCAATCTACTCATGAATGGGTTGGCAGCTACCTGTAGATAATGTGTTGGAGACCCTTGCTCTGGCTCTGACGCAACCAAAGTCTTAACCATGAGTGGTTGCTGTACGGATGTGCAACTACATGTGTGATTTGTCATCTAATTCCTATCCCTGTTTCAGTTGCACTGAGGGTTTTATTGAGTCGAATGCCATCTAGTGGCTTCAGGTTGCCATTGCATGCTTCAGTGCGGAGAACAAAATGGCTTGGAATAACCCCTTTATCGCTGTGCTGCTTTTTAACATGAACACCACCAATTTGGTACTCCATGGTTGTATGTTTCCTCTAAATCCCCTGGGCTTAACCTTTCTGCTTTTTGTCAGTGTCCTACAGGACCCTCTGGTGCTTTCTGACAGCAGATTGCACCTGTTCCTGCAGTCTAACCTCAGCGTGGCCAAGATGGACCGGTGTGCCTCAGGCCAGACACGTTATACTGTAGCCCAGGCCATCCATAGATGCAAAGACTGCCCAAGCACATGCTACCCAGTACAGGAATGCAAGGCCCACTACGATTCGGACTGTGAAAGGTTGGTACCTGGTCACTGTCTTAGAAACCAAAGCTATGTCTATACATTTCAGTCTCTTGAGCACTGCTGGGTGTTTTCTTTGTTTTTAATCATGTAAATGCGCAATTTCTAGTGAAGCCTGAATGGGAACCTGACCTCAGACTCATTGTGTACTCTTCCTTCTGCTCACACAGCACTACATCATCGGGTCTGGGACACAGCCACGACTCTGGGGTCCCCCAGAGTGACAGTCCTCTACTTTTTGGAGGCCCTTGTGAGGACTGCGACCGGGCCCTCTGCAGCTGTCTCTCTGAGTCTGCCTGTGACCAGGAACATCCAGAGTCCTGATCAACAGAGATTCTCTAAGGGCTTTTGTCCAGGACTAAGCTTGCTGTGTCTAGGAAACAGCCTTCAAGTTTATTTTGCTGCGGTTCCCATGTGTGCTTCTCAAACCTCTGAAGAGAAGGGCCTCTATTTGGTACTGTTTGTTGGCATTCTGTTTTTAATATCTGAGTTATGATTTAAAGGATTTGTTATACTGCTTCTCCCTGTATTACGAACTAGCACTTGCTAGTGAACAAGCCACTTGAACTGTTGTCCAAAATGATTGTCTTAATGCTCTTTGTCTTAAATGCTTTTTGTGCCTTTTTAGCTGTTTGTAAACCTTCAGTGACCCTGAGATTCTTAAATTATTTCTATTTGCACTATTAAATTGTGTTCAATGGTTAGCAAGGAATGCGAAGACTATTGTATAGACTCACTTAAAAAAATAATTGTAAAAGAACTACTGAAAATATTCTAAGCATCAATAAATCGTTTTTTTTAAAGAAATTTATTGACTAGGCAGCTTGTTATTCCTCTGTATGGGTTGATGTGTTGCTGGAAATCTCTACTTATTTCTAAGGTTGTGTATGGGTCTCAAAGCTCTTCATGCTGTTCCAGATGCACTATGGTATCAGCCCAGTAGAGGGGGTTTTAACATCAATGAATATGTAGAGCAAGTCACTTCAGTAAGCTATTTAAATTACTACTTCAATGTTATTGGAATGTGAATTTCCTCGTCTACATTATCAAAATGGTGCCTAGATGTGGGTCAAATGCTCTGCTGTTTGCGGATTCTTGGCTGAGTAGTGATGTGGGTTTGACACTGGGTCCACTGTGGAAGGGCTGGGGTGGGCTGTATAGTACCGTGAATGCCCTTGTCAAAGGATGTTGGTCCCTATCTGTAATTTACTGTATGTTACCTATATGGTTGAATTACATTTCTTTTTGCAGGACATCTTTATGCCGTGCCTGAGTGTGAGCTCCTAGGGAGTGTTGGCAGAGTGCTGACTGGGCTTTGTGGTGTTGACACTCACAGCTGCTGAAGCACCTGAGACCTGTTGCCAAATTTGCACCAGTGATAATTTTGGGATTTTACGGGCTGCATGGGTGAAAACGTAAATTCTAACTTTGCATTCTGATCCATTTTCTCAACCTCTCTGTGGTTACAGTGGCTTAAAGATGACGTCTCAATGTGTACTGGGGTCGAATGTGTGATTCTGAAAGTGCTTCCAGCTCCATTAACAGAATCAAAGTGTTCGGGAAGCGACTAAAAACATGCCGCATTGACACAGAAACAATCACCAGCAACAGCAGTTATTGAAGAGAGAACATTGTCAGTGAGTTAATGTTTTCAATTGTTTTCTGTGGTGCGTGTGCAAAAGAACCACAGTACCACACAGCAATGTTGCAAATCTGGTCTTTCATTGAAAATGAAATGCACAACTTGATTTATTTCAATATAATCCTAAAACTTGGAATTTGTTTCTTGGAACACAGAGCATTTTTGTCCCCTTGACAGGTGATGGTTACTAATTAAACGATTCATGAATATATTGAACGTTCCAGTGATACAGTATATAACTGCCAGAACCCAGACAAATTCATCACCTTGGGACATTAGCAAATACCACACAAATCATAGGAACACCAAAACAGGCTATAACATGCCACTGGAAAACTACAGACACACCTCACAGTTACCCCAACAGGCCACAGGAATGCCACAACGCATTATATGAAATAGGCATGCTTCACACAAATATTTGGATTCCTCTTGGTCCTTCAGCCAATTCTAAGAGGAAGAGTGTGTGTGTTTGTGTGTGTGTGTGGGTACAGTTCAGTTGAGTATTCATGGTGAGTCTATTTTAGCGCAGTAATTTATAACTCAATTTCCAGTGTTCATCGATGCGCTGCTTACCTCCAAAACACAAAACAAAACTCCAACCCAATTGTTCTACAAAGCAATTAGTGTGTCTAGTGAATTGTGAACGCATTGTGCAGTGTTGCCCGACGCTCCAGGCTTGTGTGATATTTATTTTTAATTGTAAATTTTCTGTCACATTAGTCAACATCCAAGACTCTGGGCAGGTGACTGGCTTTCTACGTAAGTTATGACATTTCACAGTTGATATTCCACAGCTTATTTTCTTCTTTAATTTGAAAAAAATAATAAATGGGTGTGTGGGTGGGGGGGGGGATACACATGTTTATGGATGTTGTAAAAGGTTAGAAATTTCGAACATTTCTAACCTTTCAAAAACCCTGTAGAGATGGGAAATGGAGGCTCACTAATATACAACACCTGCACCTCCCTCACTCCATTTACTGTGCCCACACACCCCATGCTCCGCACCTGATCCCACACACACACTCTTTCACCCCCCGAGACGAGCCCCTTGTGTTTGATAATCTCGTAATGCACCTAATCATGGTCTGTTCCGAGTGACAGAGAGCTGGACCAATGGGACGTGACATGGCTGATGGCCCGTCCCTTATGAGCTCGGACAAAACTGAAAAATGTTGTTGCTGTGGGATCGTTTGGGCTGATTAGGACAGCGTTCCATAACGGCCTGTGTCCATTCATCAGTGTCCAGTGGTGGACGTTTAAAAGTTTCTCCCGTGTCACAGCAGTCACTTCACTGTGTGGCCCTCGCTCATCTCTGTCTGGCTGGATGACTGTCACACAGCCGTACCTAACCCTGCCCGAAGAACGAACACACACACACACACACACACACACAGAACCTTTTGACACATGCAACCTCTGATGCCCACGCTGACACTGATAACCTGCTCTGTTTTAAATACACGTGGAGAAAGAGAGATGACCCCGCCCTGAAGTGCACTGGTCACCAATCACAACCACTTTGTCAAGGCACAGGTAACCGTGACGACTCTAATCCCCCGGCAACAGAGCGGGTCATTCATCACCGTGGAGAGGGTGGGGGAGGGGGTGCAGACAGAAGGTGGGGAAGGGGGGGGGGGGTCAGGTGGGGGGCGAGGGTTGGAGGGGGTGGGTGTTAGAGACAGGAGCAGCAGAGCAGACAAATGGCCCCCAAAATACAGTATTAATCAGCAGCTGATCTGCTGCCCCTTTAAAGCCAATAGCACTTAGAGACAGAGGTAGAGAGCCAGGGTGAGGGAGGGGAGAGGTGGGTAAATGAGAGAGGAAAAAGGAGAAAAGAGCGTACTATAGAGGGGGGGTATTGAAAGGAGAAAGACTGTGAAAACAATATTAAAGCCCTCGTTCACCTTAGGTCAGTTCTACTTGTATGACCAAGTAGATGTTACTGACCGGGCTTCACTTGCCAAGGCCCTGTATCTAACCTCATATTGACCCAAAGCATCAAAAATCCTTTTCCTTGCAGCAGTTCTTCCTGTTACTGCTGAAGCTGTAATGCACGCAGACACGCTAACACACTGTTTCACACATGCCCAACACACACACACCCTCTCCCTCTCTCTCTCTCTCGCATGCACATACCCTCCCAACAGAGAGAGCAGAGCGGCCCGTGTTTGATTTGTCACCTGACTAGTGATCAATAACTGTGATGGAAACAGAATCAGCCTAGATGGATTAAACGTCCCACTGGCTCTGGCGTTATTTTCTCATTAATACCACCTAATTGTTTCTCTCACACATACACACAAACAAACACCTCCAAGATGAGCTAAGAACCTCTGCGCTGGCAATCTCTTTAGTGTATATTCAATACATCTCACCTGGTTTTCCTCAAAAACAGACAGTATGACAGCTTCAACTACTCCTAGTGGAAGATACTACTTCTAGGAGAAAACGCTTGTTCATGTTTTAGATACTCATCAGTTAAATATATTTAAAAACATATATATGTACATTTTATTTAACCATTTTTATATCAGTTAAACTGGAATCTAAAATCTCCCCACTTCTGAAAGTTGCTTAAAATGAAGACGACAATATATGGACCCCTACAATGGATTTAGGAATGATTAAATAACCCTTTAAAAAGGTAAACCTACATCAATAAGCCCTTATAATAATGTTACAGAAGTATTACAGCTGTACATTTCCATGTAAGTCAGTTAACATACAGCTCTATCCGCAGTGACTGACAGTAGAAAATACATTTTCCTACTTGCCTCCTGGGTGAAATTAACTCACATCCCTGGTGTTGCAAGCGTCATGTTCCACCAACTGTGCTACAGTTAGTGAAGCGTGGAACTGCAAGGCAAGTGTTGTTTTCACACTACAATAGTTCACAATAGTAGTTTACAGTAATTGTCGCATGTCACCTTCCAAGGTAACGTGGGACAATTTTCTGACCTTTACTCCCCGCAGCTAATGAGGTCTAAAGACGATGTACGGCCCAATGTGTACTGGAGTGAAAGGGTCATGGGATGTCTGTTGCTATATGTCCTTCCAGCTCCATAAACTGAATCCGAAATGCATGTGTTTTACAGAGGACAGACAGATGACTCACGCTGGTCGTTGACCTTGTTTCCCCCCCCCCCGTAGCCGACATGCGCATGGGCCCCACAACACCTCGTGGGGCCTCCCTGCTGGGAGGAGACTGTGGGGATCTCCAGTACGCCAGTGATTTACATATTATGTTAATGTTATTCAAATGAAATCGTGTTCATGACAACTGATGCGGTCGAAGTAGGCTCAAATAGACAGAATGAAGCTAATCTGTTGTTGTCTGCCTAGCACACATAACCCCGAAAATGTTTTCTATATTCAAGCCTACATGTGATTTGTGCTTGACAGATTAGAGGACAATATAAATGAACAAGCTAATAGGAAAAAAATAACACGTTTTCAATTGGTACAAAAAAATGTACCACATATTACAATTATTCAGGTTCAGAAAATTACGTGAACTGGATATCTAGGCTAAATGAGGCAGTGAATGAACTGATAGAGAGAGCATGCAGAGCATTCTACACCTTCAAAATGAAATACTTACTCAAAATTAATAGAATGTGTCATTAAACCAATTATCCTGTGTATTGTGGAAAACTACAAGTAATGCATGCAAGGCTAATGCAATATGCGTGCACACTGCACAGAATCTTGATACAGTTCCAACACAATTGCCTTCACACAAACATCCGGGGGGCGGGGGGCTCGTTCAAAAACACGGCGCATTCTAACTCAGAAGGTAGCGTCCACAATAAAATAATCACGCGTATCGAGTCTTCTTCGATATGTCTTGGAAAATGCATCTTAATGTGAAGCCCCCAGAAATACCGTGTCTATGTACAGGCTCAGTGGGCACAGCCTTGCCATGTAGCAGCGTGGACACCTGAGATCCTGGCTCTCTGCAGGAAGAAAAGGCTGTGTGATCAACTGTATCACAACAAAAACTGAAACAGGGCTGCTTTTTCTGACAAAATGTCAGAGTTGATGTCAAGGCAGCTTTTTCTGCCACACAGTGAGTTGATAGACCAATAAAACAGTCTCAAGGCATTGTTTTTTCATAGTTTTTTTTTTTCTATTGTTGATTATTGTTCTATTGATTCTCCTGTTGTCCATCTTCAATCTACATTTACTTGAATGCTGTTGTATGTTAAGTTATTAATTGCTTCCTGAGTACACTTTGGTAAAATGTACATTGTTAAGTCATGACAATAAATCAATTTGAGTTGAAAGAGAGAGTGAGAGACCGAGTGAGAAAGGAAGAAATAGAGAGAGAGAAGAGAGACAGAGAGAGCTAATTATTGCTCCAGGAAGGAAGCATGAGACCATCTGCTGTTTGTCTCTCTTTTCTCTTCTCTTCCTTCCTCATCCCAGGGAGTATCAGTGAGGCATTCTGCACACCTGTACAACACACACACACAGACTAATCAAGTTGCAGTTGATCAGCTGATAGATGATGCAATTCACACAGAACATACTTGCTCTTATCCAATTACATGACTCAGAATCATTTTAGCTTGTTCGTTATTTGTGTTGTAATAGGTCAACATGTAGTATATTTCTGTAAATAAGAAAAATAATTATGACTTGAATTTGTTAAGCTCTGATCTAGCTATGGCATAATGATCGGGGGAACCAGACAGCAATAGATTAAGAGAAAACGTATACTTATCAGTCCTGGAGAGAGGAGGAACGCAGCACAATGGGCTTCATTTGAATTGTAAAGAAACCCTTTTGGTCTATGCTAGAGGTGCGTGGGGGTCCCAAATAGTGCCCCCTTTTCTCCTGGATTTCCAATAGTCTGAAGAAGTGCCCTACATAGTGGAAGGGTGCACTTTGGGAAGCCCCCTTTAAGTGTCCTCATCGGTTCCTCCGCTGTCATCATGTTTTATCTTGGGGCTATCCCAGAACTCCCCCTACCCCATCCCATCCCTCACTATCACCACACACACACACACACGCACACACAGAGGAATAAGTGGACGCGAACGTGTGCGCGCGCACACATCAGGAGCGAATGCGGAGAGGCATTTCTAATGGATTCTGAAGATTCCAATTTCCCCTCTGCCACCAAAGACAGAAAACCCTCTGAGCTCAATTACCCCTGTCACACACACACAGTCACACTCCACATTCACACACACACCACATACACTTGTACACAAAGATGCCACTTGCACATAGAGATGCATACACACAGACACACTCAAACAGAAATAGGAAGAAATGGACAGAGGGATGGAGACGGGATAAGATAACGATAACGGATTGGAATGAGCGAAAAGGAGAAATATTTGTTGGCAGATGGGCAAACCAAAATAGGAGAGACGGTGGGGGGGGATAAAATAGTCACAGAAAAATTGGAATGCATCAGAAACAAAGAAAGGGAGAGACAGAGCAGCAGGGAGCAAAAGATAAAAAAAGAGAAAGAAGCTAAAAGAGAGAGACACGTAGAGAGAGAAAGAAAAAGAGGAAGACCGAAAGGGAGAAAGAGAAAGGAAGAGACAGAGGACTAGAGAGTGAGGAAGAGAAGGCAATGCTCCAAGAATTGCCTCCCCGAGAAGCGTATTACATTTTACAATTAGTGCATTGGATATAAATAACCGCTCCCATTCGCTGAAGTGTCAATCACAAGACCGGCTCTGGCTGCAGGGAAACAAAACAATTTAAATTATAGCGCTGCTCTCTTTGTCCGACCAGCCTTTTAACGGGATAATTACTAGGCTATTCATTCGCGCAAGGCCGCAGCGATATATCAACCTCATGCTGCCGCTGTACCGGCCCGCTGTTCATGATAAACGTCCTTTACCGGGGAAAGAGGGGGATTGGAGTAAGGGTGGGCACCATGACAGCTTGGTGATAACGGCAAACGGACAGTCCACCTTGCCACCCCCGCTCCCAGCCAACGAACGAGCTACAAAGCCTTTCAATGCGAACGTAGGGTCTAGGCTAAAGTCCTTTCTCAGCAATGTGTTCACGCCGTCTCAAGGCGCCAGTGGTGGAGTGACACACGCATCACGCCGCAAGGGAAAGGGAACGAGCAGCATCTATTATTCAACACGCCAGTGCCTCACCCCAGAACCACCCCCCTCCATCTCCGTGCACGGCGCCATTAAAAATAGGAAATCCATAGCGGAGACAAATGGCTTCTAAATGAAGCGCTACAGGAGGAGAGCGGAGATAGGGACCCCTGTCAACCGCGTTTTAATTGTCTCTTTAATTCATTGTGCCAGCTAGTGTGTGTGTGTGCGCGCGCTATAGGACTGAGAATTCGTAGCACGTGCTACAAAAAAGGCAAGACTGTGAGATGGGAGTGGAGGGCAATTAGTCGTCTGTTAAATTGAACGTGGATTAAACTCTACCAGCAACTGTTATTGGGAGATTAAACCCACTGTTGACACTGATTTTCAACTGTACAAAAACGTCATCTTCAACAGCATCTTCCAGGCTACATATGGGTTGTGTCTCAAATGCCATCCCATGCCCTTCAGGGGAGGAGCTCCAACAATATGCTGAAAGTACAGTCAAAATGTCATTTAGACTGAACTCCTGGCTCCACACTATACCACTCCCAAGACCATAACTGGCTGTGGATTTCTAGAATGGAGCACCTTTGTACTAGATCTCAGAACCTCATGAGCAGATCCCTACCAGTGTCTTAGCAGCTGCTCCTTTGCCCTTCCAGTTGCCAGATGCCATTTTGCAGGCTGGTATATGAAGAGATGAGAAGGCCGACAGTTTAGGGTTGTGACTCATCTCCTCTTTCTTTCTGTGTTTTGTATTTGGTGTGTGTGTTCTGCTGGTGGATGAATGACACTATGCATGACAGCCCATCTCCTCTCTGGCGGCAGCAGTGACAAAGAGAGATGTTACGGCGTAGAGACAGCAAGACAGCCAGCCAGGTGTCTCACACACACACAGACACACATACATACATACACACACACAGACACACGTACACCATACTACTTTATCCTTGGTCCCTGCTGTGTGTGTAGACATGTGTGTGTCCATGCACGCATCCATGAGAGCACGTGTGTGTGTGTGTGTGTGTGTGTGAGAGAAATGGTTTATGCGTGCTGCATTCCACCAATGTACCAATTAAAAAGCAGAGAGGGACACAGCTGCAGAACACCATTACCTCTCGTAAAGTCAACTGACAGCCGTCACAGAGGCAGCAGTCTGAAGGACGGGGGGGGGGGAACGGGGGTGGCGACCCCATATCCTCCAATCAGCTCTCACAAGAAACCCTGATCACCCATAGAGCAGTTTCATTCCCCCTCCCTCCTTATCTCCTTCCATCTCCCTCTTTGTAAGTGAGCTGTCTTGTAGCGTGGTCCTATCTTCAGTCGGAACCCGAGTCATGCCCCCCCCCCCCCCCCCCCCCTTAACTAAAAGTGAGCCGTCTGTGTGTTCAGGACGAGACCCGATCCTTCTCCGAATGGCCTCCTAACGCTGCCTGCCCCAATCAATGGGCCTCCATGAATATTTTACACACGTCAGGACAGGCAGGCAGGCAGGGGGTCGGCTGGGGGAGAGGGATGGGCCAGGGTGTCCTGGCCGCCTGGGGGTGGGAGAGTGGGGGGGGGGGTGGAGGGAATAGCAGAGGGTTGTGATTTATGCTGTCAGGGCGCCAGCCAGGGGGGAGATGGCTGCTCTCTTCCTGGGCCAGACAGGCCTAATAACTCATCAGAGGGATGAACAGCGGAAGAGGAGGGGCTGGAGTGGAGTGGGGGAGGAATGGAAAAGAGGAACAGACCAGAGGAGGAAGAAGGGGGAGAATTGCTTCCGTCTCTCGCGTTTCTCTACCTCAGTGTCTTTGTGCCGGTCTCTGTCCGTGTGCCCTGGCTCTGTCAGTTCAATTCGATAGGCGCTTTATTGGCGTGAGTGGATGGTTGCCACTTTTGCCAAAGCAAACATATTAAGGAAGTAGTATTGATACAGTAAAAAAAATCTGATATTTAGAGGGCTACTGTCTGTCTTTCATAATGACATATTCAGCTGAAAATGTACGGGGGAGCTACTAACGGTTCACACATGAACCTGAATGAATACCTCTTATTTTTCAAAACAAGATAGCTAGCTATGTTATGTTTAAATGCCTTGAATAACTTTGCTTAAGGTGAAGAAAAGAAAGCATATTAAGCTGTTTGGTTTAAATGAGAGTAACGTTGTGATCAAAATTATAATAATTTTAGGAACTTTTCCAACTGTTGTTTTGTGAGCCCCACTCAGCATTGTTGAATCCTCCAAGTTCATTTAAATCTCCAGTTTTTCAGCATTTTGGCTTTCCAGTAACTACAACAGTAACGGACAGACAGTTGTTGATGAAACATTGGCTGTATTTCGACAATACAGTGTAACTGTTGACAATACATTTCTTAGCAGTACCTAAACTGTACCGTGGGCCTCAAACCACAATACGCCCTGTAGGTCAGCAGCGTAAACCAGCAATGGGGTTTTTTACTCACTGTTGTGGTATTTGGTTACATTCAACACATACAAGTTTGTGATTAAATTAAATTCTTCCATTAATTAGTGAAGGTATTTTGGACAGAGATTTGGATTGATTGTAGCTGGTGTTTCTGGGCCAACTGTTCTAAAGGGAAATTGTCTGGGTTGCTGTGTTTGAATAATAATGTCTTGAGATGATAATATTCTAGATCACAGTGTGTTAGGTGAGTCCAACTTGTAGTCTATCTGTCTCTGTCTGTCGATGTCTCTTCTCTGTCTGTGTCTATCTGTCTCTGTTATTCTGTCTGACTCTGTGTCTGTCTCTCTGTCTGTCTCTGTCTGTCTCTGTGTCCTGTCTTACAAGATGGTACCCATGTTTCCTCTTTCTCTCTGTTCACCCCCATTACATCAACTCTCTCTCCGGTTCTCCTCACCCCTCCTTCTTTACTCTCTTGCCCCCCACCTCTCCTCGCCCTCCTCTCCTCCCTCCACCTGTTTCTCCTGCTGCAGTACCTATCGGCCTGCCAAGCTAAGTAAATCACATCTTGGTGTTTGGCTGCAATGGGCCTGAAAATAAAAAGGCATAAATGTGTCGGGATGAGCTACAGGCTGGGCAGAGAATTCCTTTATGATAGGTCTAAATCCTAGTTCCCACTCTACGACTGCCCCCCCCACCCCCACCCCACAGCACTGCACCCGTCTATGCGCTCATGGCGCATCCTGTCAATCACAACCCCGCCCACATCGCCTCCAGCAGGTTAATCGTGTAACTCTTGACGACCACAGTAAAGAGAGTTAAGGCACTTAGGGTTGTGTCCCAAAAGGCCTCCTATTGGGGAGTGGACACTATGTTCGAGAACACGGTGCCATTTGGGAGGCAGGCTTGTCTTCCTCCAAATCTATACTCTCCACTATACACAATGAAAATCACTTTACTATCCTCAATGACCATCACTCTAACACCTGACGTTGACCGGCCTGGCTCTTTCACTCTCTCTCTTCCTGTCTTTCTATCACTGCCTCTCTCCCCTCTCCGCTGTCTCGACCGCTCTTTCTCTCCTTCTCTTTACTTCCCTCTCTTCTATTTCCTTTCTCTCTTACTCTCTCCCTCTGTCATGGTTCTATTGATTAGGAGTGTCTGTCTGCTAAACTGATCTGTGTAAAGGTAAATCCATGTCTGTCTCTCTACATCAACAGTGAGCTCTCTTTCCCAGGCCGTGGTGGCAGTAACTTCATCGTGGACATCAATTGCACTATTAGCTGGAGCTAGGTAGCGCTCACCAGACGATTACACGATCCATTTGGATCAACCTAACTGGGACGACTAGCCAGGGATAGATTAGAATAAATGTACCCCAGTTGGCTTTCTACTCTCCTGAGTGAGTGATAGGCTGTCTACTGTACTGTGAATGTTGTACTATTGAAATACAGTACATAGTTATTACCAGAATATCAGTTTATCAATGGCCAACTAATGATGTTCATACATTAATAGAAATGAAAATGGAGGCCTTTGTTTTGGACTACCAAACCGTAAGCAACTATCTGTCAACCATCTGTCAACCATCTGTCAACGGACCAATCAGTCAGCTGCTTTGATCCACCTGGGACCAACCTTTTCAGACATGAGATCACATTTAAAAAAATCTAATCTCTGTTGTGTTGCTTCAAAAAAGGCATATTCTTCTCCTCACTTAGGCCTTAGTGTATCAGATAAGGTGTTGAACGAAATGTTTAAACATGTTTAAGAAGCAATAATGAACGACTCGAAGGGGGAGACTAAAATCTATTTGATTTTTGTCCCCCTACATTTTCATTACATTTTTGAGAATGCTATTTTATCACTTGTATATTTGTACTTTATTTAGGATTCTTCTCGATGAATTGTTACAAATATATAACTTAAAATTGATCGTGACAGCTGAAATAGCAACGTGTTTTTGCATTGAAATGCCTATATTGACCAGAAAGACATGTTGTGTAGCTTATTCTGGCAAGGATCTATTTTGCTGTCTGGTGACTGCAGTATATGGCTCTTGCATATAACTAGACAGCCAAATAAATCTCAAAAATAGAATTTGGTGAAAGCTTCTAACTGGGTGACGCTTTAACACCAAAAATAAGCAGAGGTCTAACATTATATAAAAGGAAATATCCTTTCAATAGGAAATCTGTCCCTTTACAGCGCTTTTTAGTAAAAGCACAATGTGTCTTGTCTTCATTGAATCTTTAAATGTTTTATTAACCTTTTAAACCCTTCTTAATAATGTTTCCTATAGTAATGGGACAGGTTTTGTAAAATGTAGTGAACATTTTAACTTGAATTGAATATGTTCTATTTATAAAGTTGTGTGTTGTCGACCATTCTCCCCAATTCATAATACTACTTTTAGTCATGTTGACATTGTGTACAAACTGTTGTTTGTTTAATTAAAAAAAATTCATATACAAATGTTTTATTATATACAATTGTTTTTAGGACTATAGTCCATCCTCCCTTAACTGCAGAATCTGTCCACTAAAAAAACCAACTTTACCTCGCTGCATTAGTGAAATTATAATTGCATTGTTGCTCAGGTAGCTAGGGGTGTCTGATACTTAATGAGAGTTTGCAGTGAAACACATGACAACAGCATACAGCATACTTCAGAATTATTTGAAGCTTCCTGTGGACCAGTTGGCAACCCCTGATTTAGGACAATGAAGCTGGGTCCTCAGCAGTGTAAATTTTCCAAGCTAGTGCGCTACTTTTCTCCAGAGCCAACATGAGAGTTTCTGGGAAACCTAGGCGAGCACTATGAAGGCTTATAAGACCCCTATTGAGTCCTATGGGAGCAATATAGGGCCTGGTCAAAAGTGGTGCACTAGAGGGAATAGGCGGTCAGAGTGAGATCATTGGTTTATTACAGTGGTCTTCTTTGGGTTCCTATTGATTTACAGTGATCCTGCTGTTTGTCGTAAGTATCAGTAACAATGCAAATACATACTTGGAAAAATGAGCTCTCACTGTTGTACACGCCAGAATGAAAGGTGTACGCGTGCACTGGGTTGGGTAGGTTACTTTTTAAATGTCATCCGTTACAGTTACAAGTTACATGTCCACATTTGTAATCAGTAATGTAAATTTTTGATTAATCAAACTCAGTAATGTAATCTGAATACTTAGCGTAATTCTTGATTATCTTTAAATTAAGAGGCTTTAGAAAAGGTGTTTGCAATCGTGAACACCCGCACTCAAAGACGTTTTACTCGAGCGAATGTAACCTGTGATGATTAGGACTGCCATCGATGGATTTTCAAAACGTAAATGAAAGAAATGAACTATGACTATATACCTGCACTCTTAGCTTAAAATCAAGCCGTCAGCAGCCAATGCTAACTAATGAACGCAATTGTCTGAGATGCAAAGCAGGCAGAATCACATGGCCTACCTGCATGGACGGAATTGAGTTGGCTACATCAAATGCAATCATCATGCTTCCCAACACACCTTTTCTCATCAAATATCCGTGATAAATTCCACATTATGTTTTATCTTGAAGGCAGCGTCGTGTTACAGCTATCTAACAAATATTTGCCTAATCTTCTAAACAATTCCTGTCTGAGTTGTTCGGAGCAACTATTCCTGTCTGAGTTGTTCGGAGCAACTATTCCTGGCTGTGTTGTTCGGTGCATTTGACAAATAAACCTTGAAACCAGTAAAAAAACGTTTCGCCTATCATTGTTCTAAAAAAGATGCGTTGATAGGTGATAACTAAATCACATTTTATATGGGTCGGCTAATATTATACTCTGTTTTTACTAGCCACACAACCAACTAAAATTAAACTAGCATTGCAGACACAGTGAGGGTCAGCTCAAACATAATTAGGAGTTTAAAATGTATTGATCAAAACCCTGATACAAACAAGAAATGCTTATCAAGCTGGAGCGGAGCAATCCTCTGGAGAGTGGCACGGTTGTGCCAAAAAGAAGGTGAGAGCAGGAGAGAAAGAAACAGTTGGGTTGGAAAAATTGCAATTCTACGTTTTTGAGTTATTAATCAACGCTCCCCCTCCCTCTTTTTTCTCCGATTATCAGCGTTTAGAAAGCCTTTCTCTATCCTCTCCTCCTGACTGGCTTCTCCACGCCAGGCAGCAGTCAGGGGACAATACACAGCCTCTGATGAGCCAGCGCGTCGTGACCTTGGAACTATCTGGAAAGACAATAAAAGAGAGACACGCTGAGATCGAGCAGGGGGGAGGATAGAGGGAGAGAAAGGGAAAGGGGGAGAGAGCGGGTGAGGACGGGAATACTGGTTGGGATGGATAGAGCAGGGTGAGAGATGGAGTGAGGGGGAAGAAGAGGAGGGAAACTTTGAGTGCAGTGTTCTGCAGGGCTGGAGGGCTGCAGGGCTGGAGGGCTGGAGGGCTGGAGGGCTGCAGGGCTGGAGGGCTGGAGGGCTGGTGGGCTGCAGGGCTGGAGGGCTGGAGGGCTGGAGGGCTGGTGCCGGGGGCATTGTCTCGAACTTTCCCTCTCACCCTCACTCCCTGTCACCCTCTCACCTTCTCTTTCTCTCAACCTTTCCTCATCTTGAATGCAAATGTGATTTCTCTCATTCCTTTGTGCTCATAGCTGCAGCAGAGAACCAATTACACATGCTCCATTCACTCAGAGGAAGATGCGCATGGCGGGAGAAGGGTAATTAATATAGAGGGGGAGCAAGGGACGCTGGCTGTAAACACACCTGTAGATGATAGGGAAGTATCATGTATTGTTTCAGACAACGTGTTACACTGTAGGTCAAAGGTTGGTGATAATATTGTATATATATATATATATGCTGACAAACTTTCCCTATCTCCTAACCCTAACCCTAAACACAATAAACCAAACGTTATGCCTAAACCTAACAAGAAGCAAGAGTCAACCAGAAAGCAAGCAATTCCTCTGTCATTAAGGACACAGTCCTGATTCACCTGGTTCAGTTGACTAAAGACTGTTCTAGAAGGATATAATGACATACACAACAGGAAGTGACTAATGTTGTAACTAATTTGGAGATTGCGAATAATGAGACAGTCAACTATGTCCATGATTGGCTAAGACAACTATTCAAAACGGTTCCTTCAGTAGTATTTAGTGAAAAAGATAAATTAATCTCTGTGACTACATAGACTTTCTCAAGAATGTTAAGATATATGACATCACTTCATCTCACTCTAGGTGTTGCCGTGCCAACGTCCCATTGTCAGGCCCAGTAATGTGAGCCGTGGCCCAGCTGCAAGGCACGCTGGGAGTTTTTATAGCAGTGATTTGGACTGTGATATGTTGTCTCCATTAGCAGACTTTATGTCTCCTAGAAAGATGGAGCACTGACATTTATCTGGGCATAGTCGTATTTCACTAGTAAACGGCCATAAGATGAAGCATGGCACAGAAAGTGTGTGTGCGTGTGTGTGAAAGCAAGAGATAAAGGAGAGAGCACTGGGGTTGTCTGAGGGACAAGGAGCTAAAGACAGCATGATGAAAAGGAAGGAAGAAGGAGGGAAAGGGTTAGAGAGGAAAGAAAGAGGATGTCCCCAGGGTTGTGGGTCAGAGTCTTTCTCCGGCCTTCCTACCTGTACAGCCCAGCTGGACATAATACCTGCATCATCAGCACAAACACACACCCCTACAACCCTGCTGACTAACACGAGAAAGACTAAACAAATTTACTGACAGAACGTGGGGGGGTAGAATGAAAGAGAAAGATTTGGAAAGAGAAACTGAAAGGCAGAGTTAAAGAGTAAGAGAAAGGTGATATATTAAAGTGAGTGGTCAGATGATATAGGATAGAGCTATATTGAGGGGTCATGGGTCAGAAATAAAGAGGGACGAGGGGAACAAAGAATAGAGCATAGAGCTATTGAGGACTGAGGGGTCAGAGGACAAAGGACAGAGGTGAATGGTCAAAGGATAATGCTATAGAGGGTTAGAGCTGCAGAGGGTTACGTGTGGGTGGATAGAGCTGTAAAGGGGTGAGGGGTCAATGATAGAGTTGCAGAGGGTGAAGTGTGGGAGGATAGAGCTGTAAAGGGGTGAGGGGTCAATGATAGAGCTGCAGAGGGTTACGTGTGGGAGGATAGAGCTGTAAAGGGGTGAGGGGTCAATGATAGAGCTGCAGAGGGTGACGTGTGGGAGGATAGAGCTGTAAAGGGGTGAGGGGTAATGATAGAGCTGCAGAGGGTGAAGTGTGGGAGGATAGAGCTGTAAAGGGGTGAGGGGTCAATGATAGAGCTGCAGAGGGTGACGTGTGGGAGGATAGAGCTGTAAAGGGGTGAGGGGTCAATGATAGAGCTGCAGAGGGTGACGTGTGGGAGGATAGAGCTGTAAAGGGGTGAGGGGTCAGTGTTAGAGCTGTAAAGGGGTGGTGTCTACATTGGGATAAGGCAATAATAATACAGCACTGTGAGTCCGTGAGGAAGAGCTTGCTTGACTAATTACAACCATCTATTACAGGCACAATTAAAAGCTCAAGCTAATTTACTGCTACAGCTCAGTCTCATTGCACGCTGATTTATACTGGGTCTCAATGACACCCAGAGGACATATACACACACACACACACACACACAAAGAAATACCCATACATTTTTCAAAGGCAGTTCAACATCTTCTCAGATGCTTCCTGGTTCATGATAATGTCATACCTTAATTACTCTTGGACAGTGGGGAGAGACAAGTGTCTCTTTTACATCCCTCTCAAATCTCTCTCACGTCTCAAATCTCTCTTATTGCTGTCTCGTCTCACACCACATTCTCTCCATCTCTTCAACTTTACATCTCTCTTCAGACAGTGTGTGTATATGCCTCTGACTCTCTCCAGCTGTCTCTTTCTCCACCTGCTGCCGACTCCCCCTCCCTCGTTTCCTAGGTGTGTGCGGGACTCCATCGCTTGCTAACCCCAGTGGTCTAACCTCTGTTTAATCACTCTGTCACATCGTGTCAAGCACGCCGCTCACCCAGCAGCCCCTCACACACCTAAAGGAGAGAGAGAGAGAGAGAGAGAGAGAGAGACTACTTAACTGCATCCAGTCTGTCAGCAGTTTTCCAAATCCTCCAATTGGTAGCCAAGGTGTTCTGTTGCTGTGGAAACCAGACCCGCCTCCCATTGTAATTGGTTGAGAGAGCAGTCTAGGTTTGATCCTCATCATTTGATTGGGTCCCGAGTTGGTAGATCATGGTGTTCACAACATCAGGGTTTTGGGTTCGATTCCCATGGGGGGCCAATATGAAAAAGGATGAAGACGGATCTACTCTCTACTTTAACTATCTGAGAATAAGAGTGTTTGATAGGGGACATGACTGTAAATGTAAGAAGAGGTAGACAGGAGTACCTCTCCGGTTGTGGCAATGCCAATACTAGTGCTTGTTCAGTCTCTCTCAGCCCTTCTACAGCCCCGCCCCCCACCTCTTCATTGTTGCTTTTACCAACCCTCCTGCTGTCACTCACATGGAGACGTACACACACACACACACACACACACAGGTGACATGGTGGTGGCACTGTAACGGTTAAGACAGCATGCAGAATCTCTGCAGAGGAAGCAGATGCTTCCTATCCTATCCAGAACCTCAGGGGAGCACAGGAGACAGCACCTGATCTGGTCCGACACACACACAAACAGACGAGTGTATTTATGCACACACTGAGGATTAAACACACACACACGTGCGTGCTCAGATAGAGACATTAGCCTTACATCCCTTAGTGCGACTATGGTAAACTAACATCTCTGTACACTGCATGTGCAATGCCTTGATTGTCTGATTGTCACACACACACACACACACACACGATAAAAGTGACAGATGTGGGTATGACGGAGTACTTGGTGAATAGAAGGTGATGCTGTAGTCATGATGCAACATGGTGCTGGGACGGCCTGCTATTCATTTTCAGCTTAATATGTTCCAGCCCATTGGAAGAACATTGCCGGGTTTAATGTAAGCAATTTCATATGCACGCCACCTTTTTCTAGCACCTCGGTGCCGGGCCTGACCCACTGAAGAACAACAGTGGATGGCTATGACGGCTGAGCAACTTCAAAAACAGCAGTCTGTGTTTCTCTGTGTGTGTGTGTGTGTGCACGTGTGTGTTCATTCATCCAGTTCCAGTGTATATACTACGCATCTCCGCATATTTGCGTTACCTAATCAGTTCACCATTGCAATGTTTATCTGTGAAACGACGGGAGTTCATCAGCACTTTGCAAGTGGAAGGCAGCTCCTGTCGTCTGAGAGGCCAACATGTACGTACGTGTGTGTGTTTCCCCACACAACACACAAACACTGGAATATACATACAGTTTGATTCATAGACTCTCCCTGTTTAGATTCACATTTATTTATGTCTCTCTACGTTCTCTCTCATTTGCTCATTTCTTTTTATCGCTCACCCACACACACACACACACACACACACGCACAAACACACACACACACGCACACACATGCACACACAGTGAGGGAGGGAGCCCAGCCGGTCTCTTAGCATCTTATATGGGTAAATAAATGGTGAGCTTGGCAGTGGGTAAATGTATTCCGGCTCAACCACCAAGCACAGATGGCCGCCCAGTCGTTTACTTCACCTTGTTTTGTTTAATTACTACAATCAACTCTCCATTTCTTCAATTAATCACCGCACGTCAATTGTATTTTTCACTCCCTCGTGTCTGCACGTGCGTACACACGCACACACACACACACACACGCACACACACACACAAACACAAATAAACACACAAAAAAAATAATCACATAGACAAATAAACACACAGACAAATAAACACACACATACGCCCTGCTGAGTTATTAGCATTTTAAACTCTTTGCAAACGATTAAACTTTATTTGAACCTTTAAAAAACTGAAACTGGCATTGCGGGCAGGGAGGGGGAACATCAAGACGGTGACAGCAACCTGGCGCGGCAGAATAACGGGGCGGAAGGCACTTCATTACCTCCTTTTATCCCGTTATAATCACTGCACGGCCATCACTCCTCGCCGACGCAGGGCCAGGAACTGACACCACGATTGATGCACCGGAAGCGCAAGGCCCTGCGACACAATAAACAAAACCATCCACCAACGTCGCGTGCCTTCACCGCAAACCGCCCGCCCGCCCGTCGACGCCGTAAACAATTCATATTAATTATATCCATTCATCGCCTTTGAAATCCCGTCTGCGTTACATCTAATCTGACTAATATAATGAGAGTTTAAGTTGTCAATTAGGTTTTCTTGTGTGAATTATCATGGCTATAGGTTTAGCAGCAAATATATAATATAATTTAAATTTAATTAAATTTGATTAAATAAATGTAACACATACGGAATAGAATAGGGCCGATAGTGTGAATGGGAGATGGGAGATATTTTCAAAAATAAGTCAATTAGACAAAGAAAATACATTCTCAGAGCGGTGGCACATTCATTATAGATTACGCAAGGAGGGAGCTGATGTCTGTCCAGGTGTAACAGCAGAGCTTTTATAGGTAAACGCTAGGACTCAATCCCGTCAGAGAAGTAGAAATCGGTTATATTTCTAAAGCCGTGCAGTCGGTTCTGTTTCTGAAGTGAAACAAAATATGACTTTCCATAGTAGAAAGTCATATTTTGTAGCCCACGGCAACTTTGCTGTCACAATTAGGTCTAGTTGGAACACTGGGCACTGGGCACCTCTCTAAGACTTCACTGTTATGTATCAGTCTTGTGGTGCCACCTAGTGGTCGAAAAATGATATAGCTTTCAATTGATGGTATTCGTCATACAGTCCGCTGAGAAACAGAAAGAGAGAGAGAGAGACAGAGAGAGAGAGAAAGACCAGCTGGCACCACTTGCTGACAGGTTTACTTTCACTGCAAGAACTGTCCGCTTCAGGGCAATGGGATGACTATCTCAAACAAGAAACCAAAAACCCAAACAGTCAGACTAGTCCAACCAAACAGTTCCTGAAGATGCTTGTGTAACTTCAGTTCAGAAGGATAAAGCCTGATTATGTTCAGCTGAGTTTAATAAAGTCTTGAGAGATTGACGTCCTTCACGTATTTGTCATTGTTTGGCAAATACGTGAAGAACATTAATAATGCCAAATGTTTAGATTGTTCAATGAGAGAAATCCATCTATAATTAGGCCTACCAGATTAGATGAAGGCGCAGATAATTATGCAAGAATTGGATTGAATAATAAAAAATAAAAAAATTCCTTCCATATTTGTACATTCATATTTATTACTATGAGTCTCGGTGAAGAAGGATGACAAACTGAACAGGTTCAGGAAAAAAAGTATGGTAGCTTCTTTCTTATTTGCTCTCTTTCCATTTTCCCTTCCCCTTTTCTGTCTGTCTCTCAGTTTGTCTTTTTGTATCTCAAAGTCGTTCCAGTCTTGGGACAGGCCAACCTATGTTCCTCTGACAGTGTTTTCTAATTGTGTTCCTGGTGCCCAAAAGGGATGCACAGTCTTATGTTTTCCCTTAAACTAATGAAATCAATGTGAACCATTTTTAAAATTTGAATCAGGTATGTGAATTCGAAAACAAAAGGCAGAGGTTGTGAATAAGTCTTCACTCTGACCTTGAATATGTATCTCTTGGCTGACATCTATTCTTTATATGCTCTTCACTTCATTACTGTTTGACCCCCCCCCCCCCCCCCCCCCCCCGCTTAAATATTCTTATGTATTTGCTGTTGAACATTCTCATTATGTTCCTTTCTTTACTCTTCTTATGTTCTTTTCTTTATATGATTTGACTGAGATGCAGCCAAAATATCGGACATGTTCTTTTCACAGCGACTGGTTGACGAGAGTGTCTGTTTTAACTTATTAACGTAGGCCACCATTTGTGTACGTAGCTTCACTTTGTCATTTGCATTGTAATATGCCTCCATATCAGTGCCCGGTTGGCAGAAAGACCACACACTTTTGATTGCTTCTTTGACAATTGTCATAAAGGTGGGCTAACACAGGATGTGACAGGGTAAGCACAGGTGGACAGTGGTGTAATGCATTTGCATTCTCTGGTGTGTCTGCCAGTGTTCTACGGATCTCCAGTCACTACAGAAACAGAACTGGGCACCTCTTTGCAGGGCTCGGACTAAAAATGGAACTCTGCTCTGTCACAACGTGTATGTTCGTGGCTTACTGTGTTTGCGTGTGCAAGAGTGTACGAGAGAGGTGAAAGGGGATATCATTTAAAATAAATAATTGCATTTTAAACACAGTGTGCATTACATGAAAATGTGTTTGACCTTCAGGTAGAAACAATAGAATACTGATACCCTAGATGAGACATTAAGCCACTAGTGTTGCAGTTCAGCATGGAACAACTCTTGCCTACATTTTTTCTCTTCACATTTTTTAAATGAGGTCCTGGTGAACTACTGTCTGTGTATATGTCAGATGTGATATTGAAAACCCACTGAAGGGCTTGAACACCCTCCGTTACACCACCTTTTGTTGTTTGTATATTTCACCACTAGATGGCAGACTTGAATGAAGGAAATGCTAGAGGAGAACCGACGCTCTCCTTGTAATTGACATGAAGGCGCCCCCTAGCTTCGAACAATTTCCGTACATCACCGCGTCGTCCGGGTGAAGAGTTCATCGCTTGGGTTGAGATGGCGGATGATTCGGGGCTCGTGTCAAAGTATAATCTAATTTGCAGTGTGGAAGACATTCTATATTGCTGGTATCAAAGAGAAGAGCCTAAACGAAGCCATGCCAATAAACAAAAGTAACGGGCAGGAGTCTATTTATTACTATTAAGAACACTTAACCTCCTGGCTGGGATAAATCCCTACTGCCCATTAACTGGAGCTCCTCTGAGAGGCCAGATATTGTATTATAGATATGAGTTGTTAAATATGACAGATATTGTATTATAAATATGAGATGTTAACTATAACAGATATTCAATTATAGATATGAGAGGTTAAATATAAAGTATATGTATCTCCTAATGGGATGCCAATGAAAAATAGATGCAGTCAGTGAAGGGCTCTTATGCTGGACTCTGATGGTTATTGGTTGACATGGCACACACACACACACACACACACACACACACACACACACACACACACACACACACACACACACACACACACACACACACACACACACACACACACAATGCCCAGTGGCATAGATGGACAAAAATTGACAGTGCCAAAATAGCTCCACAGGCCCACATACCCAATCAATATTCATTATATTAATGATTCATTATTATAGTATAACACATACACACACACACACCAACTCAGCTATCAAACTACCTCTAAGAGTCTCTGTAGTTGAATTTGTTATGGCCAACAGAGAGCACTCTTCATAAAATCTTTAACTAAGCATGATTGTTTGAGTAGCAGCACCAGAGAGATAACTAGGAGACAAACACTAGGAGATAAACACTACAAGTAGAGCCTATTCAGACCACAACAATTGATGTGACAACAATTTCCTTCAAATAACATCTTCATGATATGTAAATAAAATGTTCTATTAGCATTACCATGGTAAAATGTTGCTGTACAAGATGCACGCTGTAACATCTGGGCAGTGTTTTAGCCAGGTAACTGGTCTTTGTAGAATTTTTTAGGCACCAGATTGAGATTGGTTATGTGTTGCTTGTCAACAATGTCTCTGATTTCATTTGTACATGGACATAGAAGGGCTTCCGAACCAGACTTCCTTTGTCGTCAATTCCAGTACATATTGAGCAAGACATAAGGTTTAGATCTCAGTAACCGCAGGGGGTTTCGTTTGGAATAGTTTAGAATGTTACTTCATAACCTGATCGGCAACAATTTACATTTCTACCCGTTTCCACTATCAGAAAAGGCGTCTTCGCTACAAACCCCACAGCAAGTCTGTTCATCCAGTGTTAAAACGCTGAACGATAGCAACACCAGGAGAGAGGTGAATTCTAGGAGCAGAGAGAGAGCTAAATACTAGAAGGGGAGAAAGAGAGAGGGAGTGAGAGAACGGGAGTGAGTGGAGATATTCTTGTGGTTTGCTCTGGTCAGAGCTGGAGTTTCTCATGCTGTTGCACACTTTGACCAGTGGTTGGCAGTGCTGTTACACCTGGACTGACACTGTGCTACCAGGGGTGCGTCGCGACGGTCTGGATTGGCTTCCGCTCCTCCTCGCTCCATTCTCGTCTCCTTTCTTCCTTTTCTCCTCTCTTTTACGCGTCTCCACCGCTCTTCCTTTTCCCTTCTTATCATCGCTTCCTTTTCTCATTCCCTTCCTTTTCACCTTGTGTCATTTCCTTAGACAGGAAAGTATGACAACAGTATGAAATGTAACCGTGCCAACCAACAAGTGGTTTTATATCAGGTCTGCTTGCAGAGGAATTGTTGTATGATGTTATCTGCAAGAAGATCTGTTGCCAACAGCCTGAAAACCATGTATACTAGGTATAGATTTCCTCAGTGAGTCAATGTCTGGCACATCACCTCAAGAACATTTATAGATGAAAGAACACACGTCAGCGCACAAATGCCAAAATGCTTGCAAGCACAGATAAACAGACAAACACATGCGTACACGTAGACACACGTGGAGGGAGGATGCCCTGTGTGTTTCATTAATGTGACTCAGACTACACGTAGATGACCATGTGCTGAACCTTACAATGTTCCAGGCCCACACACACACACACAACCTGCCACCAGGCCAGACACCATGAGAGACAACAGGAGAAGGTGCTGACATAGAAGCAGCTGATAACGGGTTCCCTCATCACTCCCACTTACACCCTAAGACCCTGTGACACACACACACACACACACACACACACACCTCACCTCCCACACACACTCCTACACTGACAAAATGGGGAGCCTTATCTGTGGCTCTCCGCCCCTGCTCTCGTCACACTCGTCCCGTTATCAGCTCGTCTCTGCCCCAGAGCTACAGCTCTCACACCCCCTCAGCTCCTCACAATCGCTGCCCTGAGAAAGAGAGGCAAAGAGGATGGAGTCAGAAACAGAGAAGAGACAAAGACCAATTCAAGCGGACATGAAAATGCTCAGCTCCGGCTGTCTCTGATAAAGGGACCGGGACAGAGAGGGGAAGTGTAGAGTTTGAGGGTGCAAAGGGCAGCAGACCGGCACACTGACCCAAACAGACAGACAGACACACTGACCCAAACAGACAGACAGACACACTGACCCAAACAGACGGACAGACATACTGACTCAAACAGACAGACAGACACACTGACCCAAACAGACAGACACACTGACCGAAACAGACAGACAGACACACTGACCCAAACAGACAGACAGACACACTGACCCAAACAGACAGACAGACACACTGACCCAAACAGACAGACCGACACACTGACCCAAGCAGACAGACAGACTGACCCAAACAGACGGACAGACATACTGACTCAAACAGACAGACAGACACACTGACCCAAACAGACAGACACACTGACCAAAACAGACAGACAGACACACTGACCCAAACAGACAGACAGACACACTGACCCAAACAGACAGACAGACACACTGACCCAAACAGACAGACAGACACACTGACCCAAACAGACAGACAGACACACTGACCCAAACAGACAGACCGACACACTGACCCAAGCAGACAGACAGACTGACCCAAACAGACAGACAGACACACTGACTCAAACAGACAGACAGACACACTGACCCAACAGACAGACAGACACACTGACTCAAACAGACAGACAGACACACTGACCCAACAGACAGACAGACACACTGACCCAAACAGACAGACCGGCACACTGACCCAAACAGATAGACAGACACACTGACCCAAACAGATAGACAGACACACTGACCCAAACAGATAGACAGTAAAATCAAAACACCAACTCAGACAGACAAACAGAAACACACATCTTAACCTCCAGCCAAATGTAGAACTTCACTAATGAAGTTCTACATTTGGCTGGAGGTTAAGATGTGTGTTTGATGTGTGTTTAAAACATTCGTTTTTATCAGGTCTTACTGAAATACAAATATTTTGAAATGAAGTCAAACACTGATGTATTCCCATATCTGCAAAATGCCCCAATGTGCAATCAGAGCAGCAAAAAATATGACCCGTTCCCATGAGAAAAATAGGAAATTGTCAACCATTTCTTTATTTTCTGTTGTGTAGGTTTTTACAACACAAAGTATAACATTCAAAATGCTTTTATCATTTTTAAACGAGGGAACTTTGAACCTCTCCACTTCCATTTTTCATAACACACTCTCCCCTGATCTCTGTTCTCTCCATCTCTCCTCTATGACCTCTCCTCTCTCATTCCTTCTCGCTGATCTTGTCCCCTCTCCCTTTCCACTTACTTGAACAGTTAGTCTTGTCTCAAATTGCTCCTGTCTCCCTAAATGTGGTGATTAAAGCTTAATGCTCCTATTTCTCCCTCTCTCTCTCTATCCAGTGGCTCTCCTCTCAGTCCTCCTCCATCTCCTTTTCCTCCCACTCTCCTCCCCTCACACATCCGCTCCTCATTTGCCTGTGTGTATAATCACTCGCACGGATGGAAGGATGGAGGGAGGGAAGAAGGAATGTGTTGGGCCAACATTTGCCCAGGCGGCGCTCTGATGCGATCGATGAGTGGTCTTAAGTTTATCTGATTTTTATCACCAGGCCGACGGAGGGCAGGTCGATGGGTTGTGCCCGCGTCAAGTTGACCTTTTCAGGGACGCTGGCGAGTGAGCTCCCCCTGGGACCTCCATGGTCCCTGTCACCCTCTGACTGGCACAAGTCTGTTCCTCCGAACGACAAAGTCTGCGGAGACGTCTATATTGGCGCGTTGGTGCTGTGACAAGGCCTGGCTGTTGTATTTATAAACTGTCCTTTGGCCGTGACACTTTGCCGATGATCTGCGGTTAATTTATTCGGGCGAATCTCTGTGGTGCAAAAATGAAAGCTAATAGAGTCATTAGGCGTTAAATCAAGGCTGGGATACCTTGTATAAATTGGCTTACTTTTTTAAGCCCTCCCTCGACAATACCTCTCCCCCATCCCCCTCTCTCTTTATCTCACGCTCTCTCTCCTTTTCACAATCTCCTTCCCTGTCTCTCTCTCTCTGTCTGTCCGTCTTATGTCCGTCTTTCTGTCACCATTCTAAATAACACTCATGAGCATGCAACACTAAAGTGTGTTTGTAAATTTGTATAAACTAAAGTGTGTAGGTGTGTGGGGTAAATTCAGCACTATCAAGTTGCATGGAGGTTGTTTGCCAGGGAAGACGTGTGCAGTGTGCAGGGAGACGAAACAGAAGGGCTTGGCTACATGTGCACTGGAGAACACGTCTTTATCTTTCAATCAATCAATCAAATCTATTTATAAAGCCTTTTTAAATCAGCTGTTGTCACAAAGTGCTTTTACAAAACACCCCGCCTTAAACCCCAAGGAGCAAACAACAGTAGTGTTGAATTTCAGTGGCTAGGAAAAACTCCCTAAAAAGGCTGAAATTTAGGAAGAAACCTGGAGAGGACCCAGACTCAGAGGGGTGACCAGTCCTCTTCTGGCTGTGGCGGGTGAACATATTATGAGTACAAATTGTAATGATTAATAAATGCGTGTGGGCTGAGAGCAGAGGACAACACGGGGAAGGGGGAGGTGTCAGAAATCGTCAGGTATCGTCTTGATCTGCAACACAACCAGGAGGACTTTGGACAGGGACAGCAATGGGTCTTTCAAGCCAGGTACTCCTCAGGTGTGGGCCAGGATCTCATGTCCTCCTAAGTTGAAAATGGCAGGAGATAGGGAACATTTAGAAAATGCATTCCTTATATCTACAAGGATTTATAATGGAGAAAGAGAACTGACCCTACTCCCCCAGCACAGTAATATAGCAGTGTAAGACCTTGGGGCTTTGACCTTCTTTGACCAGTAGTAGTGAACGCTGTAATAGCAAATGGGACAATCTCGAATTAGGAGGGAATGAAAGAGCTGAATCCATTGGACACTATCAAATCCTCCACTAGGAGCCATTCATTTATTGAGTTGGATTTGACTTGACTTGATTTGAATGCTTGTTTGTCCAGAAAGAAGTCCACATAATACTAAAGTCACTAACCCACAAATGTCTCAGATACAAGACAGTCCTTACATTAAACAGATCTTAAGGTCAGCAAAGTACCTGGTCTTAAAAAATGGCCCACAATGGCACGTGGGTAATTCATGGCAAAAACCATATAGGCTGAAATGATCCACAATCAATCAATGATTCAAATGTTATCTTGCGAAGCCCTTTTTACATCAGCAGTTGTCACAATGAGCTTTTACAGACAAAACGTATATGAGTACCAGCCTCTTTGGCTAAGATTACAGTACTTACCTTCTCATTTTCAAACAAACTGGCCTTTTAGTGATGCAGTTGCTCATTGTTTTTTTGATATAACGTTTATAATTTTTGTCTCAAAAATACACACTGAAGAAAAATATAAATGCTTTAAGCAACAATTTCTAAAAGTAACAGTTCATAACAAGGAAATCATTCAATTGAAATTCAATTCAGCCCTTATCTATTGTTTTAACAGGTATTAATCTGTTGGCCACGTACACACTCGATCAAGAACATCCCAAACATGCTCAATGGGTAACATCTCGCGAATAAGTTGGCTGTGGAAGATCTGGGATATTTTCAGCTTCAGGGCACTCTGGGCACTCTTTGATATCTTCAGGCCACTCTGGGACATCTTCAGGCCACTCTGGGACAACTTCAGGCCACTCTCTTCAGGGCACCCACTCAGCTTTGAGACCAGGAAATCCCTGCTGACGATGCCTCTCCCCATTTGCATTGCCCAGTTTGCCTCCCACTTTGGCTGTGCCATCAGCTAGTGGCACAGCCAAGGTTTGAACCTTTGTGCTCAGCTTGGTGTTCTGAAATGGCGCCTTAGATTTAGGCACCACTTTGGAATCATCTCCATGCATCATAGCAGTAAACACACTTTTTCTATACTTTTTGTTGTTATTTTTTGTTTGCCTAAAACCCAAAATAAAATCACTAAATCATTCAAAGTACGATCATTTTTCTTAAACCAAAAACGAACAAAACGGAAAACACAAAAAAGTGTTCCTGGACTGGACCATGTACAATACAACAGAAGAATTAAGAGCTCCTAAAAGAGCTCTGACTATTCTTGAAACAGAATGGGGGTTGTAACTGAGCTATCTTAATCCAAGCAATGCACACTACTCAAGGAAGTCAGGAGAATTAACAGCTGATGTACTTCCTCAGTTGTCACGATTGCTCTCCATTCTAACAGCTCCCAATAAGTGAGCTCCAAGCAGATGGGTTCCCAGCCTGAGGGGGCTTTAATAGGGCAGAGACAAGGCAGCAGTTAATGAAAACAGGTGAATTCAATTGTTCTCTACCCTACTCACCCGTCAGGTCAGGTTTCCCCAGGGTCAACACATTCCCAGGATGCCGTGCTCTCACAGTTTACATGTTTTAGTAGATAAGAAATTCAAGAGGCAGTGTGAGGTTTGCTATAGTTATTTTTCTACCCATTCATTTAAGGCATTTTTCCATAATAAAAAAAAAACTGTAACAAAATCACTAACGACAAAATCGTTTGGCTTCACTCCAACGTTTGCTAACAAAGCGTAGAAGCCAATTTGATAGGATGAAAGTTGTGTAGTTCTGTTTAGCTGTCACTTCTGACCAGTAAAGAGCCGTCTGATTTGGGTTGGGTCAGGTGAACAAGCCTACAGGTTCACAGGGAAGATTCAGGCTGGGATTAACACAGAGGTTCATAGTTTCCGGTACTGGAAATCATTAGCACATGACAAACAGTGATCTTCACTCTCTTGCACCAACAGGTCAATTGAAATGTTGACAGCGCACAAAGTGTGTAAACAAATGCTACAGTCTTAAAAGATGATTCAGACTCCAGTGTTAATATCATGGATGGTCAGTCCTGGATGGTCACATCTGTCTGTTCATTTCAGAATGTCTCCGGCCCCATTGCTCAGCTTTTTACAGAAACAGAGACGGGGAGAATTCTTTGTTAGTGTTTCAACCACTGATTGCCATTTTAAAGGCAACGCCTTTAGATGGTTTATTACTCATTCAAGGCAAATTGGGCAACGCCTGTGACATAATTATATACTACAAGTTAGCAAAACTATACTGCGCACTGTATATATAGTATTACAGAGTTTAAATAAAGTTGCTCTCCCTCAAATTATTGTTTTGACAGATTTACTTGTGGTGGGGACTAGCTACTAGAGAAAACAATGAGGGTAGGCGTGGTTATGAGTCTCTAGCTGAGCATGATTGGCTGAGGTTGTTGTCCCTCACAAGGGACTGCGTCACTACCGCATCAACTGGGGGTGCTAGCAAGAGACACGGGAGTCCCTGTGGTCCCGGCCAAAGGGGGTGGTTGGGGTCAGGGGGGTTGGCCTAGTTGCTTGATGTCAGGACTGTCACTGTTATAGGGCATGTCATTTATTTGTGTAGTGGCTTTGCCGGCTTGCTTAGAAAATGAGTGTTGAATTTCCATGCTAAAGTCGCCACTGGTGAGCAAACAGTCAAAATTGTTACCAAGTATCTGGTTAGGATGCTAGGCTAGCAACATTATCTAATTTATTCATGAGCCAATAGATTTTTCCATGATCACATGTTCCTCCATTTTTTTTGATTAAATCTTAACATGTATTATTAACACGTCCGTTGTGCGGGATACTTGCTGTCACAGGCCTCAAATTGATTCACCCCAAAAATAAATAGACATTATTCTGATTCAGGGTCAGTCGTCAAAAAGAATTTTCTTGGGCAGATATTCAAAGCACCTTTTCAGATCATTTTGTTTTCTGAGTGTACCTTGTAATAATAGGCTCAATTTGAAAAGCCTTGACAATACCTCATACCAATTTATTTGTCATTCTCTCTCCCTTTGTCCCCATTTATCTTTTCTTTGCTCAACCTGGGTCTGCATGTCTTTCTTCTCCTAAATCATTTTATTTCCATGTGCTTTTGGGCTTCCGTTCAAAAGTATAGTATATGTTATAGTATAAGCATACGCTTGTGAATGGAAGCTCTGTCCTTCTATATGAGAGATTTGGTGTGCAGAATAGTGTGAATGGAGAAGATTAGGAAACAACCTATTGATAGCCCATCTATAAACATCTGAGGGACACGAAATGGGATAAGTTAACGTGTGTGTAGGAAAAGCATTTTACTGATATGTTCACACCAGTTAATATCTGTGTGATGCACATGTTCACCTTTTACCAAAGTGGTTGGGGCCAAACATTCCCGCATGTACAGTAAAACATATTTTTGGTACAAACTGACCACAGAGAAAAATACTATTTCCAGCCTAGTGTTTTGGTTTAAGGAAACAAGTTACAATAGGGGTTACATTTAAAATTCAGGTTAGGCTTATTTGGTTATGGTTAGGGTTAGGGTCAAGGTTAGAGGTTAAGGTTAGGGAAAATATAATTAATTTGGGAATGACTTTGTGTCTCCACAACTGAAGAGATCCCTATAACATGTGCATGTATGCATGTTTGTGAGTGTAACATCACCTCAGTGCGTCCTTCGCTCGACAGCCAACATGACAAGTGGGACAGGCCAAAAACAGCCATGTACAGATTTATGCAACTAAACTTCCTCAAACTTGTAAGACGGGTGTGATTAAAAAATAAATAATTAAGCCGATTCAATTAGTTAATTAATTATTTCCATTAATCATGTCCTACCAAATTTCTTACCCCCATTTGTCACGCGGCTCAATGGCTTCATTACGAATCAATGTGGAGCCGTCTCTGTTGACAGTATCACTGTCATCATGAAGATTAATCAAGATGTTTCCTGCATGCCCAGTGGCCTCTGAGCCATCACTATGGTAACCAATGGTGAGCTCTGTGCTGTGTGTGGGTTAACTGAGAAGAAGTAAACATCTTCAAGAATCATCTGTCGTCTGCTTTTCTTCTACGCTTTTCATTATGGATAAACACACCGATCCCTCTTCTTTTTCTGTCTCCAAAACTAGAATCTCCAGTCCCCATCTCTGAAGTATGATGGTTTGAGTAAAGGCTCTTCTCCTGAGCTTTTGATGAAAGTGGCCTCCCTGCATGGCCATCCAGAAGGGTTCTGTCCGGAACCAGATGTGTTCTACCTGAAATCAAAACGGTAACTCCTGGAACCCAACAAATATTCTCCAACAGCCAATATACCTTGGTGGGATCCTTTTTTCTGAGAGTGTACCTTGATGTTCTGATAATGAGAACCACTTGGGCCCCATGAAACAGCTGTGTGTTTGGACGAGCGAGAGAGACAGCGTTGTGTATATGAACATGTGTGCTGTGTTTATGATTCTGACAAGAGTGTGAGTAGCGAAAATGAGAGAGGAGACAAAGACAAAGAGAGATCATCCCTGTTTAGATATAAAGTCTCCATTCTTTATTTGATTAATTTGCAGAGGCAACATTGTGTAACCTCTTTCTGTCACACTCTTCCTTCACCACAGCAGTTTATTTTAGTGGCCGGTACACGGCCCCATAATGTCATTGCAATACTGGGTCAACGCTTTTAGGAACAGAGGGCTGGGACCGGAGGGAGGGGAAAACTAGGAAAGAGAGGAAGGAGGAGGAAAGTCCCCAGTTCATTTTCAAAAGTAATGTTAAAAGACCACCTGGATTTGTGGGTTGCGGTTGTTCCAAAAGGCTTCACATGAACAGGATCTGTCAGAGAAGAGGCTTTGTGAAGGAGAGGCACACAGGGGCACGCTTGTCCACACACACATAGCTCAGGGTCATGCAGCAGGTTAAGTACCTTGCTCAAGGGCATAATGACAGTTGCTGTATTATATATCAAAGCCCACAATGTCTAGCTTGCTGTCACTGCCAAAATAAACCTGGGATTTAAACCAGCGATCGTCCCTTTTTAACCTTCAGCATGCTGCTGCCTGTAAACCAAACACATTATGCTTCCTCTCAATGTAGCCATGACAACCAAAACACACAGGGACAGACAGGGGAGGGAGAAGAGTGATCTTGCATATTCAACGGCCTCTCGCCGAGTTGTCACTGTCTAACTCAGCGGTGCAGAGATACCAAACTAGTCAAATTACAGGCTGCGCCGCGATTCCGCCTCGCACTGACAACTCTGTCAGGATGGGATTTAATCTCTTAATAACGAAGCGAGCCTGAGAGTTTGTCTCCTTTTTTCTCTCTCCATCGCGTTCCAATCACATCTGCTCATGTCTACAAATCAAAGGAGTCTTCTCTCGCTCACATTCGCTCTCTTACTCTCACTCTATTTCGCTCTCAGTCTCTTTCTCTCTCGGAAAAATGGCGCACTATCTAACACAGGCTGTCTCTCTTCTCTCCAACCCCTTACTTGTCTTTTTTCCAATCTTTCCATGTTTTTCTCCCCATCGCTCTATCCCTCTTTTCATATCTAATACGGGCTCTGTGAAAAGGCTTGTGTGGATTGTGATTGATCAGGCCAATGTAATCCAGTCCTTATCTCCTATCATCACAGGAAATGAATTGGAATCAGATGCTGCAGCAGTGAAGACGGCTGAATTATAGTGACATAGATGGGGGAGAGAGATATGGATTGGGTTCAAACTTCACAGAAGTTAAAACCCCAGGAGGACATCAGTGTAGAGATTCAGCTGTTTAGTTTCAATACAGACAGGTATGTAGGTTTGTTAGCTCACTGAGCTAAAGGCTAGCTGCTAGGAGCGAGTGTTCAGTTCTCAGATAAGATAACTCACCACGCATGCGTATTCTCTGACCCATATACATTATACACGTGCTGGCTATACATCTGTGCTTAGGGCTAATGTTCTATGTGGCTTTCAGACTGACATTGTCATGCTTTTGCCTTTGCCCTTTTGAAACAAATGTGCAAAGTTTCCTCTGTGAATATTGCGTTTAAAGGCAGCCGACCCAACAGAGAATAATTACTGTTTTCTCTCAAGGCCATTAAACCACCATGCAAGATTTACAATGTGGTTGTGTCTGGGTGTGTCTGTGTGTGTCTGTGTGTGTGTATGTGTGTGGTGTGTGTGCGCGTGACGTTGCGAGCATGCACGTGTGTGGTTTTTAAATAGCTAATTAATTGCCAGAAATATGTTTTTAAATGTTTCCAGCCCTATTGTGTACCACAAATTATAGTATGATTGTTCCCCCGATTCCTGTATTATAAATGAGTCCTCAGACAAAAACAAATGTCTGTCATTCCCTGGGGACGCTCTCCCCGCCCAGACTACGACCACAGGGGCTGCAAGGCTGACCAACACAGCAACCGGCTTCTTAGTGATTAATGCCCCGAGATATTGACTAGTTGTCAGGACGACGTCGGAAGCGTGTTGTTGCACGTGCTCAGTGTTTTTGGGGTTGGAATGCTGCGGTTTGGGACGCTCCGGCATTAGGTAGCAGTGGGCAATTAGCTAAATCAGCAGTACCAGGGTTTAATTAGAGAAACTCACAGACACAGGCAATGTCCAGGGGCTTGTTAGTTACCTCCCGCATTCACACGCTGCTGCCCTAGGCTCTCATTAACGGAAGAGGTGTGTGTTTTGGGTGTGTGTGTGCGGTTTGGGGCGTGTGTGGGTGTGTGCATGTGTGTATATGTGTTGATGTTGGGGGTTGCTTACATGTCGCTGGGTGTTTGTGTGTGCGGGACATGGGGGCAAGTACCATATCCACACGGTACAATCTTTTCAACAGAAATGTCCAGTTAGAATGAAGTCATTGTGTTAAGTTCATAATGTGCCATTACAATACATTTGCACAATTGGAGGAGGCTGGAGAAAGAGAGTCCGTTTTCAATGAAATGTCTGTGTAATCACAGTCATGAGTCACTGTTTTACAGTTTATCAGGAGTGAAACATCTATGTGTGAAGTGAGAAAAAACATCTATATGTGTCAAGGTCATCTATATGTGTCAAAGGTCATCTATATGTGTCAAAGGTCATCTATATGTGTCAAAGTCAAGGATTGTGAGGAAGATGAGCATTGCCTAAGGACAGGGTAGGTTAGGTAGGTAGGTTGGGTTAGGTATTAAAATGTGGCTTTAGTAGTAATTGAGAAGAGTTAAGTTAGGGTTCAAGTTACGTATAAATATAAAGGTTAGATATAAATTCTGACTGATTAAGTTAAGGGTTAAGGTTTATTAAAGGCTTCCAACATAACCCCCCAAAATGGACGCAATTTCACAGCGTTTTGAGTCAAAATCCTCAGCTCAGTTGTCCATCCACCTCCCCTGTCTACAACACTCAGGCCATCCAGCGGCAGTAACAATCTACACTGACAGTGGTGCTTGTCAAATGATACATACTTTAGATGCTTCACCCCCATAGGCAAACATCCATTTCCCAGTCTGAAAGAATGCTGCTTTTCTAAGTTATGGAAAAACATGAGCCCGGGTGTAGGTTTTAATTAAGCGTTTATTATCCATTTTCCACAACCTCACATCCCATTGAGTTCCTCGTTTGCTCTTGTCCTTCAGGAGGCTAAAGTCCATGTCCTTATCGACGTGTACACTACATTGCTGTGTCTCATATCTGGGACTCCGTCGTTGCTCTTCACAAAGTGCTGCGCCATGCATTGTCACAGTTCCACCATGGGATCATGGATTCATTGATTGACAGGTTGACTGAAGGCTGATGGTTGATGGCTGGGGGTGTCCTTGAGTGAGTAAAGGTTGCTGTTAGCATATCACAACAGCACGTCATCAAAACTGGACATCAATACCCGAGCAAGTGACACCCAACACAGTCCTCTGGCAGCTGCAAAGAGCGGGCGTCTCCTGTGAAGCACGAGTAATGAACGAGTAAGCACAAGATCGCACTTGTCATCCTCGCGCAGGCATGTGCACAGAAACTAGAACTTTACACCTCTCTTTTTCTCTCCCTTTCTCTCGCCCTCCCTTCCTCCCTCACTCACTCGCCACAAATCTTACTCTTATCGTTCCCTAGTCAGACAAGGGATTATGACGACACGACAATGATAGGGACGCAAAGGCAGCCAAGCGATTGAAGTGTAACGTCTTTACAATCGCATCGGGGAGATAAGATTCAGATCAGACACAAAGACCAGCTGTGGACACACCGTGCTGGACTGTAGCGCTGTAGTCGAGATGACGTGTGGATGCACAGTGGAGATGAACACACAGATGGAAACACACACACACGCGCACACACAGATACCCGTCGAAGCCTCGAAGCCTGACAGTCGTCCCTCTGACTGTAATGAACCTTCAGACATTCATCAGTGTCACCCTGTCGCCATCGGTTACGGCCCGGATGCCGTCGCGTCTTCATTATAAGCCAGAATAAATGTGAAATAAAACCGCCAGTGATTTATTAGCTCCTGACTGCTACGCGCCGGTTAGCCTTCGATGTCGCTTCCTTCAAAGGGCTTGAGAGGCTGACACCCCGGACCAGAGCGGTAGACGTCCGCCCTGGCAGGGGGATCATGTCTGTCAGGGATCACTCGCTCGGTGGGACACAAAGAGGGACTCCAGATCGGAAGGGATGCGGTGTTACTGCAGTTCAATCCGCTTGATTCGTGAACTTGGCCTGAGTCTGGAAGATTCATATTCGCTCCCAGTGCCAGTGCCTTGCTCAGAGAGCTAGTGGGACTCTGAGTCTTTCGCACAGATAGCCTAGATAAGTCTGGTCCACTAGAGACCCATCCAGGGGTCACAGTGTCCTGCCTGTCGCTAACCTAGTTATAACTGGAACAGAGACACACACACACACACACAAACCCACACCCACACACACACACACACACACACCTGGACAGGCCAAGCTAGACCGCAGACAATGAAGAAATCAGTCACTGGATACACGATCAGATAAACTGTGTCTCCTCTTTCCCCCTCTCTCCCGTATCAGAGGCCCATCTGTTTGGCAGACTACATCTCCTACGCTGAGTGCTCTAATAGTGTGTGTAAGTGTGTGTGTGTGTGTGTGTGTGTGCGCGCGCGCGCGTGCTCTAATGGTGTTTAATGCCCACACTAATGGTTTCAGCGGGGGAATGGGGGTGGAGCAGAAGAGCCCGGGTCTGGCCTGTAGAGTGGGCTGACTGCTGGCAGGACCATCCCTCATTCTGGACCGGCACGGCATGGGGGACGAGGAGAGATGCCCGGGGAACACAGACACACAGCGTGGCTTTTCTCTCATCTCTCAACCTCTGCCTCCACATTTGAGCTGTTTTCTGTCTCTCCCTCTACCTCCCCCTGCCTCCCCCTGCCTCCCCCTGCCTTTCCCCTATCCTTCTTCCCCCTCACTCTCGCTCTCTCCCTTCTCCTTCTCCCTAATTTCCACTCTCTCCCCTCTCCTCTCCCTCTGTCCCTGCTCCTTTCTCTCCCTGTCTCCCCCACCTCCTCCCTCGCTCGTCTTTCCTCTTGCACCCCAATTTCCCTTCTCACTCCTCTCTGCCCCCCCCCCCTCCTTCCCATCTCTCTATCACTCCCCCTCTTCTCTCTTTTAGGACTGCCTAAGAGAGAGAGGGTGAGGTGGTTGGCTTGTTTGGTGGGGAAGCAGAGATCAGCAGTAATGTTGTAGCGTGTGTCCTAGGGTGGAATGGTAGACCTGCCTAGGGGAAATGGGAAGTTGTTAAAATGCCTTGTATTTCATATAGGCTCACACAAGGGGGTTGGAGGACTGCATGGTGGAGAGGAGTGGGATGGTTCTCGGACCGGGGTGTATTGGACTGCGGAGACAGGGATCTGGAGGTGAAAGGGGTGTGGTAGAGATTTGAAAGACCATTGGAAGTTTGAGTGGAAAACATAGGCCAGGCTACCATTGACACTGAGAACCGGTTCTTAATGGTCTTAACCTGGTTAAATAACAGTAAAGTAATGTGGTGTCTAGGCAGAGGTTTTAGATCTAACCCTCCGAAATCAGAGCAGGAAAGCAACATTATATCCTGGTCAATATTCAACATCGTCAAGGTCCCTCGGGGCCTTTTACTAAAGCTCTCCAAGGAGTTTACGTTAGCCCTAACCTTGACCAGAAAACAACGAATGGCTGAAATATTCTGTGTTTACAGACAAACGTCAAACATGGCAGGCAGATCATGAGACCTTGTTCCAGGGTGGTGGGAGCTGACGAGGTCAAAATAAGGCCATTAGATCTTGGAGGACGATTAGAATTTGATTGGGTGATGGAAACTGTATGCTAGGAGGTCAGGCCGATTGAGGCTGAGGGCTTGAATACATTAGAGGAGCGGACCCGTGGACCTCAGGATGAATAGCTGCTGCTCTTGCAAAAGCTAATGGGGATCCGAGCGGGGAGTTTGGGGGTTAAGGGGTGTAGGATGTGGCTGGATTCAGAGGGGTTGAGGGCTGGGGTTGGTGGGCTAAGGGGTGTGGTGCAGATGCTCAGTGACCGAGTGTCACAACTCAGGCCAGGAAGCTGAATCCAGCCATTAATCACCAACCCCTTCAGCCTGTAATCAAACAGGCATCTCGGCATGATGTATGAGCCATGTCAACAGCACTGACTCACAGACACAGGCACACCTAGCCCGGCACATTCTCACACGCACGCACGAACGTGCGCAAACACGCACGCACCCGAGCCCGCAGACATGTTATAAATTGCACAAATGCATGCAGCACGCATGCATGCACAAACATGTTTACATGCATGCACATACACAAATACACATACACTTGCTCTCTCACACATACATACTCTCACACACACACACACACACACACTCTCAGAATTGCACACAGTCCAATATGGTTTCACTGATCATGTCAATACTCAGTGGTTGTCCAAGAGGAGAAAAACATGTACAGGCGAAGTGAAAAGTCAAATGTTTCTCAGATTAGCCTAGACGTTCTGTGCAGGTGCTACAGTTGACCAGCACTTTGCAGGTCTGGGAGTCATCTGATACGCGGCTTTGCCTTGTCCCGTTCTAACAACGCATTGTGCTGGATTGGGAGCTCAATGGAGAAAGGCTTGAGTGAATTCCTCCCCGTGCTTAATACACTTTCAATATTAAAGGTAATATTAGAGGTTTTTACCTCATTTTATGATGTTGCGAATAAGGCTCAGGTCTCCCACAGGACATGGCACAGTCGATGTGAAAATGTGTCTTCATCTGATGCCATTCTGAGTCTAATCACATAGCTTTGCTCAACCAGGAAGTCCAGACCGGAATCCTTTAGGTTAAAGTTAGGTATACATTAAGGTTAGGCATATGGTTAGGTATACATTAACGTTAGGTTTATGGTTAGGTATACATTAAGGTTAGGTTTATGGTTAGGTATACATTAAGGTTAGGCATGGTTAGGAAAAGTTAACCTGGAGAGTTACCGTCCTATAGGTTTTCACTCCAACCATAATCGAGCACCCCTGATTAAATTGTCACTCAACATATATCAAGTTCTCTCTAAATGAGGGGTAAAACGGTTCACCTAAACGTTTGGAACGATACGATATAGTGGTGTCATGGTTCGGTACGGTTTCGATCTACAAAATACATACCTGAGAAATTGTATTTAGATTAGAGCTGCTGAGCCTCTAACGGCCGAACTTAACAAGAGAAGTTGCATCCCCGTAACACCCCCGTAGCACTCCTGGTGATCAATTGAAACCAGAGCATCTTCCATTGTATATTTTCTTTGTCAGCACAAGCATGGATGAGGCAAACCAGATGCACCAAAACAACTTCACAATCCAATTAAAAATGTTCAAACATTCCCAATAATCATAGAACTAGAGACATTTAAAAAGTTTGACAAATTGAATCTTTTTTTCATTGTATTTGAAGCCTCTAATAAAATAAGAACATTTGAGGTGATGTAGTTGTTGCCATATAAGTTCACCCACTGCTGCAGACACAGTGGAAGACTAAATATTTCTTTGCTCACCTGCGTATTGTCATAAATCGATAGAATGAAGGCTTCTTGTTGTCATCTACACGTTGCTAATTTTCATGGACTTTGCTAATGTCAGGAAAGGTGGATATGATTCACGTGGCCCATGGCTTGGCATAGCCCACTGAATGCAATATTATCAAACCAGCACTTAATCACACCTAAGCAGTTTACGGGACTGTCTCTTAATGTTTAGGCTTAAATGTGGCTAGTATGGGGTTCTGGTGGAGGGAGGCTGCAAACAGTAGTTTTCCTGACCGATGGTTGGCTACATCCAAATACTTTAGTCTTTATTTAATTATTCACAAATTCAACCACAGGTAGATTTGAAAGGTGGACATGAATCACGACATGAATGCTTACTCTCTATTGCCGTAATGGAAAAGGTACGCGTGAAGCGCTCTGGACAACTCCAACACATGTCAAGCCCCACTAAAGTTATGTAAAACAATAAGAGCAGCTGCCACGTTCCAGAATGCTCCTGCTTAAGTGAAGCACAGACTATGGAGGGTTCATAGCAACGTTTCGTGATAAACAATCGACGTCTCAAACAAACCGCGACAGAATGTATTTCTTTAAAATAGATCAGCCTTATAATGAGCTTGATTACTATATCATTTCAAACTGTACAGCTCAACAACTTAGATTAGCATAGAGCATGAAGCTACTTGATTTTTATGGCATCCAGTGGTCGAGGGAAGCAAACTATATACAAGTAAAACCTGAGAAAATCTCTTCTATTGCTTCACTGATGCTTGTAGCTGTCAGTTTCACATTTCCATTTCTGAAGAAAACGTTGATGGGTGCTATGATGGTACCGCCTCGTGATGTCTCTGGTTTAGTTTGGCAGTAAGGATAGTCAACAGGCGAACTGGGTCAAGCGTCCTCTAAAAGTACTACAGAGAACGAAAAAAAAAAAATGCCGGTTTGGACTCAAGTGGAAACAACGCAGTAGTGTGTCCTCTGCAGTTTGACATTTTTTGGTTCCAAAGAAGACATTTGGTTGAGAATAGGTAAGTCAGTGTGAGAAACTGTATAACCTCTTGGGCCACATCAATATGTTCACATGTTCAGATTACCAGCTAGTCAATAAATACATATGATCTGTTTCCAGAGTGTTCAGGCAGAATCCAGATCAGTAACACAACCAGGAGGACACAATGAGGACTTCAGACTGAGAAAGCTGTGAGTCGTCAAGCCAGGTTCTCCTGATGCATGGTCCTCCTAAGATTCAACAGGACACAGTGCTGTTGAATATAGGATTTCAGCTGTTCAACAATTCTGGGTTTTTCGTTTCATAATGCACCAAATTATTTCAATGGGTCACAGATCTGGACTGCAGGCAGGCCAGTTTAGCACCTGGACTCAAACTATGGAGCCGGGCTGTTGTAATACGTGCAGAATGTGGTTTGGCATTGTCTTGCTGAAATGAGCAAGGCCTTCCCTGAAAACGATTTTGTCTGGATGGCACCATATGTCGCCCCAAAACCTGTGTATATTTTTCAGCATTAATCGTGCCTTCTAAAAGACTCATCTTCTCTGGGATGTTCTTTTTATGCCCAATCATGTTACTGACCTGTTGCCAATTAACCTAATTAGTTGAAAGATGCTCCACCAGGTTCTTTTTTTGTATTACACAAATTTTCCAGTCTTTTGCCCCTGTCCCAGCTTTTATTAAACATGTTGCCAACATCAAATTCAAAGTGGGCAAATATTTTTCAATCAACAAGAAAAAAATTCTGTTTCAACATTTGATAAGTTGTCTTTGCATTATTCTCTATTGAATATAGGGTTTCAATGATTTGTACTTCTTCACATTCGGTTTTTATTTCATTTTCCACAGTGTCCCAACTTTTTTGGAAACAGGGTTGTAATTCAGACTGACCCTAGTCCCTCTGTCACAATAATTGATGCAGTGTGAACAATTGGGCCAAAGACAGGACAGACTGACCATGGTCCTTCTGCACAAACAACTGGATTTGCCAGACATGATAGTTTTGGTATCTTAGCTGTGCCTGTTAGGCCGACAGAGATCCTAACACATTATTAAGGATGCTAGCTTTTTAATGCAGCTGGTTCCCTGCCAGGAAGAAAATAAAACTGCAACTTCTGCTGGCCGGTAATTTTGACAGAGAGAATGCAAGAGTGAGTGCGATAGAATGAAGGAAAGAGAGAGACAAAGTGAGAGGAAAGGACATAGGCGGACAGAGGGAGATGAGGGGGGTGAGGGTTGGGAGAGAGGGAAGAGAGGTGTCTCCACGGGGACAGAGGTAATGCTCATGGTCAGCTGTTTCCATGGCAATAGTGGACAGGCCGGTTGACAGGATGAATAATTTAAGACGAGGTGTGTACATCGATACCACAGTGCTCTTCCACCTGACCAATGCTATCTGACACACATTCAAACTCACACTCAGTCTCAAAGGCACACCCCACACACAGGCACATGCATTGCTGTGGTACAAAAGAAACAGCAGTGAATTTACCCAAATGAGACGCACAACAAGGCAGACGCACACAAAAGAAAATGCTACACCGTCCACTTAGTGTGTGCTGACAGACAATGGGGGCTCTGAATCCTGTGGTGGTCCACAGGGAGATGTTCTTCCTGTTTGATGTGTGTACTTCCTGTCTGCTTCATGCTGATACTTCCCAGTTGAGTCAAATGTCTTTGACCTTCTAGTCTGGAGTCAAAACAAAACACACTGCTTCCACAATAGATTACCTCAGCTTTAAAGAGGTGCCAGAGGATGTGTGTCTGTGTGGGCGTTTATTATAAAATAAAATTGTTAATTCTGGACATTTTCCATGTCCCCATTTTGATTTGGGCAAATCTTTGTGTAGAACAATTGTTGTAATTGAAAGAGGGTTGTAAGTAAGGTTTAAAATGTAGGTTTATGGAAAAGGTTTTGGGTTAAAGTTAGGTTCAGGTCAAATGTAAAAGTAGGTTAGGATTAGTCCAAATAATATGTTCAATATTTCTGTAGTTAGTTTGGGGCAGGTTTGGGGCAGGTGTTAGAGACAGAGAGAGAGAGAGAGAGAGACAGAGAGAGAGAGAGAGAGAGAGAGAGAGAGAGAGGAGTGAGGGAATAAGAGGGAATACTTGTAAAACCTCAGCTTGTTTCTCAGGGCATCATCAATTCGTATCCACCAACTGACCCTCACTCTCATATTTCCCACTCCACCTAGAATAGGCAGCAGGAGAAACAACTAATATTTTCTCCCTTTCTTAAATTTTTACAAGTACTTTCAGAATACACAAACAGTGCCAAAAGCTTTTGCATTCGAAGATGTTTGTTTAGACACTTTAACCTTCTAGTTCTACTTTGTTTTTTCATCACCACACAAGGGCCCGAACCAGTGACCGGTAAATGACCCCCATTCTACACAAGCCCATCATAGTTGGCACAAACACACAGAAACATACAAACACACACACACCCTTCATCTCGAGCCAAACGGCCACTTCCACAGTCTTTGAATGATTACAGTTAATTGGTTTGTGCTACTTTCTAGGAAATTTCACACACGCAAGAATGTATTAAAAATGTATCACGCAGAGGAAAGTGACTTTGCTGCCTTTCAGCTAACGCTTGACGAAACAATTGATTCTGCTTGACGACAATTCCCCGCCTACCCAAACTTGCTATTTGTTGTGAGAGTTAATTGTCTGAAGAGTACACTCCCTGGATTTTTTTTTTCTTCCCAATTTCCAAATGTGCAACAAAAGCTGGCATTGTTAGCAGACTATCTTACACATCCATGAGCTTATACCTCTTGCAAGTTTACCCGATACAGTCAGAAGAGGCAGTGTTACACCAGAAAGAGGGAGAAAAAGGGAGACAGTGCCCACAGCATATCTAGTTCCTAACGAACCCATGGGCCCCCAATCTCCCTTCCCATGTTCCACACCAGATAGGCCATTTCATTAATAACAATATAAAATACATGCAGCGCATTTTCAGGTTTCTGTTCCACTGCACCAAACAAGCTATTTGTTTTCAGAAGCACAATAATGTAAGTACGTAAAGTGAATTTGGACAAGAGAAAATACATTCAGGGAGTGAAACTGACTTGTAGCAAGTTATGCAATCCTAAATAACAATACTTGTTTAAAGAAAATATATGCCAAATAGCCAGTCATGATTGACAAATTTAATGTAGGATAATTAACAGCAACGTCTTAAGGCTTGATGCTGTCGTCATTCTCGATGCACACTTCACTTCACATGGTAAGAGAGAACAGCCTGTGCTATATAAATCACATTACACACTACATTCACATGGTAAGAGAGAACAGCCTGTGCTATATAAATCACATTACACACTACATTCACATGGTAAGAGAGAACAGCCTGTGCTATATAAATCACATTACAAACTACATTCACATGGTAAGAGAGAACAGCCTGTGCTATATAAATCACATTACAAACTACATTCACATGGTAAGAGAGAACAGCCTGTGCTATATAAATCACATTACAAACTACATTCACATGGTAAGAGAGAACAGCCTGTGCTATATAAATCACATTACACACTACATTCATATGGTAAGAGAGAACAGCCTGTGCTATATAAATCACATTACACACTACATTCACATGGTAAGAGAGAACAACCTGTGCTATAGAAATCACATTACACACTTCGCTCTCATGAATTTGTAACAGAGAACAGCTTGTGCTATATAAATCACATTATACACTTTGTTCGCATACAATGGTAAGAGAGAACAACTTGTGCTGTATAACTCACATTAGACACTTCATTCAAATGAAATGGTAAGAGAGAGCAGATTGTGCTACATAAATCACATTACAATGCAAAAAAAGAAAGACAGTCTGCCATATCAGGAACACTGTCCAGGAAGTAGATGTGGATGTGTGAGACACTATCATACTGCAGGCACCTTGGTATGACCACTACTCGCCCTTCCAAATTGGACGTCCCTATTTGGAGCGGTGGCTAGTGCGTCCACCTGGGGAGCTCCGGGTCACGGGTTTGAGACACTGTCCGCCAGACGCTACAATATGCAGAACACTTAACCAGGTGAACTAAGAAGGCAGGAAAGCAAGGTGCAAAAACAAGAGGTTCTACAATGCACCTAATTGAGCATGCAGAATTCTAGAAAAAAGTATTGTGGCCTGATGAGAGAAAGATAAACATGTACTATACCAGAGTGATGGCTAGAAGAGCACTTTCTGTGTAGAGAAAGGGAACAGCCGTAACACCACATCGAATAAATATTGTGAATGGAGTGTTGTGGTATGGACATGTATGACTGCCACTAGATCTGGTTCACTTACCTTCATTGATGATGATTGATGATGTAACTGCTGACATCGGGATGAGTTCTGAGGCGTACAGCAACATCTTGTCTCCTCTGATAAAACAAAATGACACACAATGCCATTTCAGGGCCAAAAAGTGGATAGGTATTGATTGGCCAAGCAGGATCTGAATATGGCTGGATTACAGGCCTGACATACCATCACCAGGGAAGATGTCTGTTGAAGTCAATGGGTCGCAGACTTCTGGTAGTCACTGAACACACAGAAAACTGTATGTGACCAAATATTTAACATGACTACTTTATTATACATAATGTTATTCTGTCCACAAAATAAAGATGAATGAAAATAACCTCAAATTAAATCTGCACTTTAACCCAATAGACCTTAGGGATTGTGTAATTTTAATCCAAAGCGCTTGAATGCAAGGCCATGAAAATGTCTGTCATTGACCAAATACTTTTGGAGTTCACTGTAGTCATGAATAGATTAACAAAATCTGTGTATGTTTTGACAATTGCAAGAACTGTCTTTGACAACTTGAGAATTTTACACACACTAACTATTGTCTAGAACAGAGAAGAGACACTTAGCTTGGTGCAACGACCCTCTGCGACACAGATGAGAGCAGTCTCCGTTGAGTAATCCTTCTTAAATTCGGATGGATTTCTCACTTCCCTCATCAACCCATTCCTGACCACTGGTTGCGTCTTGTCTGACTTCAAGGGCGACCGGAGTCACTCCCCTTCTCAATCAAAAGACATTGCTTGCTTCAGAGTGGGTAGGGTCTGGGAAATAGTCGAGTGAAATGAAAGAAAGGAACTCCGCTCAGGCACAGTGATGAACTCACCCACTGAAGTGGCCCTGCAGGCGCCAGACCAAGTGGTGATGCAGCCTGTCAAGACGCTCTCAGCCATAGAACCTTCTGAAGACTTGTTCATGGCATGTTTTTATTTCAATTTAGGGTTTACCCTTCACTTTATTGACATTAGGGTAGTCGGGAGCTAACACTGCAGACCAGACTCAATGTTTAAAACATTGGTAAACGCGGATAACTCAAACATGTGGGTCATCGGCATCTAACAATCTCTCGCTCCATGAAGGACATATGGGCACAATGTTGCAGACGGAAGCAGGCGTGACACGTGTCGCTTTCACGGAGGGAATTTAACAAACATTTCCAATCATAACAGGAGCTGGCTAAAATAATAATACGGCGAAAGGATAGGGGAGAAAAATGTCTGCTCACTGTGTGCTGTTCTTGTTCTTCACATTGAAATCAATCTGAAACCGTGGGGATTAAGATTTATTTCAAAGCAGTCTCACAAGCTAAAAGCTATATCGATACTCTTGATTACATGGCATATGCAATGGTCAGGACTAAGTAAAACAATTCTAATTGAGAAGAGAGGCTTAGGTTAGGTAAGCTTTGTTTTTAATGCAATTAAACAAAATTGAAAAGTAATATATATTTGATTAATCAATCAATCAAATGTATTTATTTTAGAGAGAGCTTTGAAATTCAGCAGTTGTCACAAAGTGCTGACACAGAGACCCTGGCTAAAACCACAACAAGCCAGTAACAACACGAAATTGATGCGCAGTGGCTACAAAAAATCTCTAGTTGGGTTGAACCCTAGGAAGGAGATACCAACAGAGAAGCTGGACTCTGACTGATTATGAGAGTACATGGCATTTTTGGGCCACATTCAGATGTCCAGCATGCCAATAAATGCAGGTGGGCTGTGGCCAGAGTCCTTAGTAACCAGGTGACATCAGGACTCATCATGCATCAACTTAATCTGAATCACCACCAAGAGGACTTTGGTGACATCTAGAAGTTGTCAGGCCATGTAGTCCTGAGGTGTGGTCCAAGGGCTCATGTTCTCCTAAGATTCAACAGGACACCAGAGAAATTAGAGAGAGCAGTCTTTGGCTCCAAATGAATACATGTGCCTAGTCCCCGAGCACAAAACAACTGCAGTGCAAAACCAGGGGCTGAGACGAGGGGGTCCACTGTGGTCCCCTCAGAAGATAACCCTGTGCAGGTCCAAACAAGCAGGACAAAAACAAGGTTTACGGGACCTCCTGTTTTGTGCCCCATGCATAGGGAATTGTGCATTACAGCTGGATTTGTTTTTGGTTATCACTAAGACTGGGTATTTCATGATCTTATATATGCTGACCGGCACTGAATTTGGCACTTTGGCAGTTTACACTCAGATATTGTAACCTTTCCAAGGAAGGTCATAAAACCTTGTTGAATTACCAATACTAGCACAAGAGCACCTGCTTTAAGGTGACAACACTGATTAAGAAGCTTGTGTTTTAGCCCTTGAGAGTGGGAGAGGGAGAGAGTGATTTTCATTAAAAAAAAAATAACTTTATTGACTAAATATCAATATTTGAGTCACAGATTTTAGTTAAATATAAATGGAAATGAAAGTCAGCAAACAGAATACAAAGAAGAGAGATGAAGAGAGTACCGTATATAGCACATATTGACCCAGACACAGAACCTTTAAACTACTAGTGTCGCAGCTGGTTAAGGTGTTTTTCAAGAGGGCAGTCACGAGTTTGACACAGGACAGGAAGAGAAGTTACCTGTGAGGGTTTGTGAGCGAAAAAGATGCAGAATATTGCCAAGCATCACTCTTATCTACAGCAGCATACATGTAGATAAGACTGATACTAAGGCCTAAACACACACACCCCTCTTTAAAAGAATGCATATTATTCTGCCATCGTCCTCTTTATCAAATCAGATGGTATCGCTGTTCAAGTGACAGGGTCTATTCACCACGACCTGATAAAACCACTGCAGCGTAACTCTGATTCCATAAAGGCAAGTCAGAGCCTGGCGATATAATCAATAAGAATGAAGGAGAGATGACAGCCTGACGACCAACAGAGCTGGCAGGAAATGGAGATACCAGCGATAAAAGCAAATTGAAATAAAATAACAATGATTCTTAGATTTGTTCTTCACACCACTGGTTAGGGAGCTGTCCTGACTTGGTATGCTGGGTACGCCAAAGGAAGGAGAGAGAGAAAAGATGGATGGACAGAAAGAGAAAGAAAGAATGATCATAGATGTTTCTAAATGTAATGTTCTTCACTGAAACAAAATATTTGCGCACAACTATTAACCACCACAAGGCTCTAGATCAAACTCCATATTGTCCATGTTCTATTAACCACCGCAAGGCTCTAGATCAAACTCCATATTCTCCATGTTCTATTAACCACCGTAAGGCTCTAGATCAAACTCCATATTGCCCATGTTCTATTAACCACCACAAGGCTCTAGATCAAACTCCATATTCTCCATGTTCTATTAACCACCATAAGGCTCTAGATCAAACTCCATATTGTCCATGTTCTATTAACCACCGCAAGGCTCTAGATCAAACTCCATATTGTCCATGTTCTATTAACCACCGTAAGGCTCTAGATCAAACTCCATATTGTCCATGTTCTATTAACCACCGCAAGGCTCTAGATCAAACTCCATATTGTCCATGTTCTATTAACCACCGTAAGGCTCTAGATCAAACTCCATATTGTCCATGTTCTATTAACCACCGCAAGGCTCTAGATCAAACTCCATATTGTCCATGTTCTATTAACCACCGCAAGGCTCTAGATCAAACTCCATATTGTCCATGTTCTATTAACCACCGCAAGGCTCTAGATCAAACTCCATATTGTCCATGTTCTATTAACCACCGTAAGGCTCTAGATCAAACTCCATATTGTCCATGTTCTTACTTCCAACCCAGATCATCCAGAAGCAATGTTCAGAAAACAGGCCACATCAAGACATGAATCACTGTCATCATTCCCTTCACCATGCAAAGTTCCTATCCTGGGTTTCAAAGGCAATTTGTTGTCTGATAGTGCAGTACAGATGTTGACCTAAGGGAGGCAGTAGAGGTCTCGTACTAGGCCTGTTCTTCCTACCAATCTATGTGCCATATGTTAAGGGACCCATTAGCCTAGCATCGCATTATAGTATTCCAGCTATTATCAGCAAGTTCTGTGGGAATCCCAGCACACCATTGGTGTTGTCTCTTTCTTCCATCATTCCCTGTCCATTTTTTAGTTGTCACTCTCTTCTACGCTGTCTCTCTCTCTCTATCACGCTGTCTGTCTCTCTCTATCACGCTGTCTGTCTGTCTTCCTCTCTCACTATGGGTCCATTGCCTATCTCTCTGTGCTTCTCTGCTTGCTCCATCAATTTCTAACCTTAATCGTAACTAACTCCCTCTCACTTTCTGTCTCTCACACTGTCTCTGTTTTTGTGTCTGCTCTTTCTCTTTATCTACCTCTAGGGACAGTAAAGGTGATGTCCACCACATTGACGGTTTCAGGAATTCAAGCAAACAAACCCTGAACACATAAAGATGTTTCGTTTGGCTGTGAGGCCATAGTGGGAATTCAGGTCTCTTAAACACATTCCTGAAACATTCTCTGTTAAGTCACTCAAATCTGTATATGAACACATCTACAACAACCTAAATAAGGATCCTATTCTGGATGTTCATTACTATAAACAAGCATAAACAAACATTATTAGTGTACCTCAATGATGGTTGTTACTGTTATATAACTGGCCTTCTTAATGCGTGGGGAAAGCCCATGCTGGCCTGAGAAGCTTCCTTGAGAAAAACAGGAAACCAATCCGCGCCCTCACCTAGAGGTCGGATGGAGGTCATTGTAATGTGATGCCCCCCCCCACCACCACCACTACCACCGCCACCACCATTCCACAACAAAGAGAGCAGGTTTGGTTACCAGGGAAACAAGCTATTTTCCATGGTGATGTGGGAATGTGTTGGAAGGGATGTCTGCTGCAGTAATGAAGGATTCTCACCAGGGATATTTAATCACAAGAGTTATGGTGGAAAACGCAACAAAGGAGCGATAATGCTAAAACAAAATGGGTTTCAGGGACAATCGTACACCATCCTCAATTTAGCTCATATTTCGCACTGAAAAATGGTTTTAAAAAATCCTTCATCCCCATCCGTAGAGACAATCCTCCAAAACTGACATGGGACTGTTCAGTGGGTAATGTGTAGTCTGTGTTGTTATTCCTGGAGCAGTTGGAGGGAGTCTGGGACATGGATAACCTGGAGAAACCAAACAGGCATGACACACACTGGCCGTCTGGTAAGAGAGGGAAACAAATACACACACGATCCTTTCTGTCAGTTTCCTTTCTCTCTACCCACCACTGTTTGGTTTAGTGGAGCAGAAATGGCTGATCGTCATGGCAACTATGTGTGCGGTTCTGCTACAGCTGTGATGTATGTGGCCCCTTTTCTGACCCCCGGGTGAACTCTTAGGCAGCAGGTTCCATTCAGAGTCTGGATAGACTATTCTGGTTTGCCCTATCCTGGCTCTGTATGAAGAGGTTACGTCAACGCCGCGCTCCCTTGGATACCATGGCAACTAAACCTTAACATAACGGTTGTGGTAACTATACCATAACACGTCATTTTTTATCCCACTAAAATGCTAGTAGGGCAGTACAATCTTCTTTAGACCTTAATGTTCAACATCTGTCGGCGTCACAGCTGTAAGACAACGACGGAGGCATACTGATAGAAATGCGTCAACAGAAAAGTAGTGTTGCCTTGTAGCTAAAAAACCTTATATTTTCATTCCAATCAACTCACCTTTTCAACAGGTTTGTCCCTTACAATTCAATTTGGCAAAGAGAACTGCAGGATGGGCTGTAATTATTCATCAAAGTCTAATATTTCACAACTAATTACAATTAAACATGAATTGCCTAGTGAAAGTGTCCCCAGGGGCAATACGGCCATTCAACCCTCTGTTGCAGGTGACATCAAGGTGACCTTCTCCACCCTGCTGTCAGTGGAAGGGTTTCACTGCCAAACAATAAACAACAGTAATATTTTCAGGTATCTTCTCTGTGTCCTTTCCATTTATGCTCTGAACACTGGGCTTTGTTACTTTGTGTCTGTATCTTCTCAGTGTGAAAGGGGAACGCCATGAGAATTGCTACAAGAAATGGTTGTACTAGTAGAACTAGAAGTTACCCTTTGACACAGATTTGAGATCAGCTCTCTGAACAAAATCTTAATTATAACAATAAAAAAAACGATCTCAGATATACAGTACCAGTCCAAAGTTGGGACAGACTTACCGACTCAACTAAATGAGTAGGTGTGTCCAAACGTTTGTCTTGTACTGTAAATCCAGGGACATTTGAAAGGTTCCCTAGAGTTTGGCTTGTTGTTGCTTGTTGTGGCTGGTTATGACTGGTTGTAGCTTGTTGTGGCTTGTTGTGGCTGCTTGTGGCTGGTTGTAGCTGGTGGTGTTGGAACTGGACTATTTGTTTGGCCTTTACTTCAGTTACTTTGGTTTTGGTGTCCTGCTCTGTAACCTGTCAGTCACATCCAAAGACAGGCAGCAGACCAACAACACACATCTTCCATATCTTTGTTTTCCATAGCATCCTCACTGATATTGACAGACAATACAGTCAACGCCCACAGCCAGACAACAGTACACACTTAATGAGGTCAACCACCTGCATATAAACCACATATACGGGCAGGAGCACACTTACACCCATAGACAAACACACACACACACACAGCAAGTGTTAGCCTGATAGCCATACGTACTAGTTGTGAACCCAGCATGTCTGAGGCAGCTGGGTGATCTCACCACTAGGAGTGCTGGAGGGTTGCAATGGCTCAGAGCTGCGCTCCCTCTCCTAGTTTCACACACAGTTCGATCATTAGATGGCAGATTTCTTTTGGGTGTATTTGAAATATTGATTTAAATTACTTCTAATTACGTTATCATTTGAATTGTGCTGGGCTGAATTAAACAGGTGTATATATAATTTTTTCAAGATACTTTTTAGAAGTATATTTTGTATCTCGTATGCCATGAAACTTTTGGATTGATTTTCATAGCAGCTCAGAGGTCTGTGGCCCTCTTCCACTCCACAAGTTCCAATTCTGCGGGGTCATGTTCTGGTGCCCTCCACCCTGAAAAAGGGCCAATAGGATATCATTTTTTATTTTCATTTTCACATTAACATTTTGGTCATTTACACACAGCATACAGGAAAGGTGCAAAGGATGACCAGACATCAATGTCCCAACTATTACTCGATACAGAGAGCCTTAGGACTCATTCCAAATAATACAGAATCTAGTTTGTATTTCATTTAGTCTAATTTATTTGAGTCCAGATAGCCCTGATAAAGTAGGACAGAGAGGACTAAACATTAAGCAGTTTATAACAGATTACGATATCCCTCAAAGAACGTTGTAAATAAAGAATATTTGAATTCATTTTCTTGTAATAGTGACTAAGTGGCAAAAGTGCCTTTTCAACTTTTGCAGGTGGCGTTAAGGTTACCTTTACCACATTATAAATATAAATATGTTGCACCTAAACAATAACCCAACCCATTTTAATGTATCTTTTCTGTTCCAGTTCCAAGCAGTGGGCTCTGTTTCTTTGAATGTGTGGCTATCTTGTTACAGTGTGAAGAGGTAAGGGGAGGAGAGATGCTACAGGAGCTTTTGTGCCAGCAAGTAGAAGTTGCCATTAGACACAGATTTCAGCTCAGATTTCCTTAACTAAATCATAATCATAACCATTAAAAACAAACAGAATAGCAAACAGACCTTAGAGGAGTGTTGAGGAACAACTTAATAATTATGGCTGGTTCTGGCTGGTTGAGGCTGGTAAACCGATCCTTTGTTTGTTTGGCCCTTACCTGTTTTGTTTCCTGCACTCACCTACACATAAGTACACACACACACACGCCTGCATGCAAAACAAACACACACACACAGGAAAACTGACATCCATACGAATGACAATACACATAAACCTGGTTCATACAAATTTGGTTTTCCGATCTTGTCATTTTGCAAGGATGAATTCTGAGGAAGTTGCAAGATCTCACCACTGGGGGTGCTGCAGCATTGCCCAATCACCGAGCTAAGCCCCCACTCCCTGTCTCCTTCAAGGAGGTGGATCACATACAGGCAAGGCCTCTAGTTTAAGTCCAGATACAGCCATGATAAAGGAGGCTGAATATAAAGGATAAAACATGAAACATGACACAACATGTTTCGCTTCAGTTCTTCATAGGGACATTTCATCAGATTAGTGTACATATCGCCGCACAGCAAGAATCAGTGCAGGGTCATTCAAACCTCTGGTAAGCTATTGTAGAACAATATCGGAAATACATTAAAAATAACAATACAAATACAAGAATCTGTACACTAACACAAGACACTATACACTAACACCAAGACACAATAAACCAACACAAAACAATATAGACAAACACCAAGATCCTGTAAACTAACACAAGACACTACACACTAATACAATACACTACACACTAATACAATACACTATACACCAATACAATACAATATACACCAACACAATACACTATATACCAACACAATACACTATATACCAACACAATAGACTATATACCAACACAATACACTACACACTATCACCAAGACACTGTAAACTAACACAAGACACTACAGACTAATACAATACACTACACACTAATACAATACACTATACACCAATACAATACAATATACACCAACACAATACACTATATACCAACACAATAGACTATATACCAACACAATACACTATACACTAACACCAAGACACAATAAATCAACACAAAACAATATAGACTAACACCAAGACCCTGTAAACTAACAAAAGACACTACACACTAATACAATACACTATGCCCCAATACAATACACTATACACCAACACATTGCACTATATACCAACACAATGCACTAACACAAGACATTCTATGTTCCTGATCTAAACAGTGAGCTGAGGTTAACCCACTGTTGTTCTGCATGCTACTAACTGTAAGATGGAACATTTTCATTTCAAAACAATACAAAAACAAAGGAACATTCCACTTCCTTCAGCAGCCTGCACCCTGTCTCAGAGGTCTCTGTCCAGGTTACACTCTGGGGGTCAGAAACACTGTACTTCAGTCCATGAACCCATCTCATCCCGCAGAAAAGAGGAAAAAATAAAAAATCCGAAGGAAAGACAGGGGAGAGAGAGTCATGTACAAAATACACACTATAGGGGCTCTGTAGCTTAAAGGGGCGTTTGAGACAAAAACTTTTAAAATGTTTCTATGTTTCCATAATATGAGGTCAAAATATCCCTCTGACACATAAATGTCAAGATAATACCTTGCTGTGGCTATGGATACTGAGTCTTCACCCACTGCTCGCCACACCCCACCCCTCTGTTAACAGAATGTTCTAGACTGCTGAGTAGGTATCAGGACCAGTGAAAAGAGACAATTGGCACATTAGCTTTGTGTCGCCCTGCGCCACGAAATCTTTGCCTGTTTGCGTCACGCTATTGTTTGCAACAAGGAGAACAAGTTTAGTACAATCACGTCTATCATTTATTTTGTGGAAAACATGTATATAGCTGCATGTAGGAGATAGCCCATCTGAAAAACAACCTGAAATAGTTTTTACGACTAATACCCAACGAAGCTTAGAATGGAATAGTTTGAACAGTTTTGCGCATATCATGTAGTTTAAAAAAAAGTCAAGCCAATGATTGTTTGTCTATTGAGTGCAGGAATGTGACTAGAAAAAGGCCCACCATGTCTGTAATTTTGGGTTCCAGAAAAACCCGAACCGCAGCAACTCAGCTGAAAAAAATCCTTGGAATTTAAGTATTTTTGGGTGAGATGTAATTTTGGCCTACATTGTGACATCACAATGTCATCTGATTATTATACACCAATGACTGTTCAGCCAGGTGGGTGTGGGCTCTGAAACATCTTATTTATCAATCAGGCCTGTGTGTGTAAATATCTTCAGATTTGCATGGTAGAGGCAACGTGATGGTCTGGGGGTGCTTTGGTGGTGGTAGAGTGGGAGATTTGTACAGGGTAAAAGCGATCTTTATGAAGGAAGGCTATGACTCCATTTTGCAATGCCACGCCATACCCTGCGGACAGTGCTTGATTGGAGCCAATTCTTCCAACAACAGGACAATGACCGAAAGCACAGCTCCAAACTATGCAAGAACTATTTAGGGAAAAGGCAGTCCGCTGGTATTTTGTCTATAATGGATTGACCAGCACGATCACCACATCTCAACCCTACTGAGCTTTTGGGAGAGCAGCTTGACTGTATGGTACGTAAGAAGAGCCCATCAAACCAATCCAACTTGTGGGAGGTGCTTCAGGAAGCATGGGGCGAAATTTCTTCAGATTAAGTGTGAAGGGCACATTTAAAACACTGTTACCTAGATTAAATTAGGTAAACACCAAAAAAGAACTCATTCTGAATGGATTTTTATATAAGTTCGAAAAACAAAAAGTGTGATTGCTCCAGTAAAAAAAAAAAAAACAGTGGAGGATGTACGTACCACACAAGGCAGTGACGTTGTTCCTGTATGCAAAACAGATTGCTGTACCCCCACAAACTGGAGCTGGAGCACTGGTACATTGAGAAAACACGTCTGTCCAGAAAGCACACAAGCCTTGACTGTCAGGGGTCTATGTTAGTTATCCTGTTTAGGGACCAGCCATCTCCCCTCTTTCCCCCTTCCCCATCCCTACTCCACCCCCCTCCATGTCCTGCCAGTGATGTTGAGTGGGTGACCTTTTCTCTAAGCTAATCCACACCAAAAAGCCCTAATTACTGCTGCCGCTCCACGAGCCTCTTCAGGCCCAATAATCAATACAGACAATCGGCCCAAGGATCACCCCGTCACACACCGCCGTGCAGCTGTGAGTGTGTGTGTGTGTGTGTGTGTGTGTACGACAGAGAGAAAGAGAGAGAGAGTGTATGCTTGTGTAAAACAGGCAGACCAACATGTGACAAAATGAGATGACGGAGAGAGGCAGAAGGGAGGCAAATATGAGCAAGATACCCCCCCCCCCCCCCGCCACAACCCCCCTACACACATTCATATACATACAAACGCATACACACACGCAGACACACACACACTCCCTACCTCCCTCGGTCCTTGTTGTGAATGTTGTGACACCAGTTGACCTTATTGAGTTGCTGTTGTATAAAGAGGCTCTGATTAGAATAGCTTCCCTTTAACCTTTCTGGGATTGACATGCCTTGGGAACCAAAATGGTTTTATGCAACGACATCAACACTTTCTGTCGTTATTAAGTTCAATCGTGGTAGCCTCTAACTCCTAAGAAGGTGTGTTATGAAATAGAAAGGTTTTGTAGCAGTGGGTTGTTTTATTAATGTGCAGGTGCAGACTTTGTGTTGGGTTTTCATAATGAATGGAAAATGCCTTAAGCAGTCCTGCTCCACTAGGTCTTCCAACCAGTCTGCTGTGCAGTTTAGCTGCTTTAACACACCAAGAAACATACACACACACACAAACAAACCCAAACACACACACAAAACAGAGAATGTTATCAGATATAGTGAACCACCAACTGCAGTATAATTTTAGATCCATGTGCGGGAACCAAGATATGTCTGCGAAGAGGCTGGGAACTCTTTCTCTTCGCTCTATTTTTTCTTCCGAACTTTCTCTCTCCCTCTCTCTATACATATTCCTCTCCTTCCCTCTGTCTTTCTCTCTCCGACTCTCTGTAGGTCTATGCCCCCGGCTGACAGGTTTTAAATCTGCAGGACTTGTTCAATCAAAAGCACAATCATTCACAACCAACTACTGACAGTCCTGTCCTTGTGGGAGTGTTGGTTCTGTAGGGGAATGTTTTGGTTCCCCAGGCAGTCTGTCAACAGAGTGCAGATCATCAGACTTTTACCGAAATAATGTTTAAATACTATACTAATAGTAAGTACGAGAACGAGCATAACAGTCCGCAAACTGAAGGCCCATCTGAGTGGCCAGTTCTCTTCTGAATGTGCAGAGTGAAGATTATAAGAGTACAAAATGTTTGTACCAAATATTTATTTTTTTTGCAAGTTAACATTATCAGCATGCCAATGAATGCAATCTGGCTGCACCCAGAGTCTTCAGGCAAGATTCAGCTGCACAACCAGGTGGACAAGGACAGGGACAGCCAGGTGGGCTGTGAAGAGTGACAGCAAGAATAATCAGACAGCAACTAGACCTGAAACATATCCAGGAGGACTTTAGACAGGGGCAATTTGGGGCAGTCAGAGCTGGCAAATGTGGCTCGGGAAAGGGAAGTTTGGGGTCCCCTGCTGGAGCTGCTGTCGCCGCGACCCAATACCGGATAAGCAGATGAAGATGAAATGAGATGAGTTTGGGGTAATCAGGCCAAGTAGTCTTGGGGCGTGGTCTAATGGCACTGGTCATTCTTAAATTTTTTAATAAAATAAAGATTATAGGGAGCATTCCTTAGATCCAAAAGGATACTTCAGCATATCATTGAAACTGACCCCAATTTCCCTGCATAAAAACTATAACGGGTGAAAACTACCAAGGAGTGAGCCAGGGAGGGGCTCACTCTGACAGGGACAACCATGCAGGATAAAGCTCCACCCACTGTATCAAGTACCAGACCACCAAAGGGACACCTACTGACCACGAACCACCCTGAGACAGGGCTGCGTATACCCCACAGAATTCTCTGTGGAGCAAGGTACATTCCAGGATGGCCACTGGTTGTATAAGTGGTGCTGTCGAAATTAAACCCCCTTAATTGTGTTCTGTGTCATACATGTGTAGATGTTCCCCATGTCATTCAAACAGCTTTGCCCATAATGGGAAGTTTAAAAAATAATTTGTTACTTGAAAAAGTCCCAGACTGCATCTTTAACAGGCAGTGTAGAGAGGCTAGTATTGGAGTAATGTGTTAAAAATGTTTGATTATTGTAATGGAGGAATTTAGGGCATATACCAGTTTTACTTACTTAAACATCTTCTGAGGGCAGACATAAATGTGATTGGTTCATAGGAACACCCAATGGAAATGGAGAGGAAGCAGTGCTTATGAACATTGCAAGCCGGATCGAAAGCGCAAGTGAATGTTATCAAGACCAAAAATGAAAATGAGCATCATTACATCACATTTAGCACGTAATCAAGTAAAATCCATTTCGATTGGGTGTTTGCCTGTACCAATCACACTTATATGATTATATGCGTGGGTGTGTGTTTATCTCTGATGGACACACACAGAATCTGGCTATGAAAACGTAAGTCAACCAAAAGGAAATCAGGAGAACTCTGGAGTGTGGCTAGCTACAGCAGTGGCGTTCATTTCCCTACCTACAAACAGCAGATCAGGTAGAGAAGCCCCATTCCTATAGGCTCTACATGTTAGTCCAGTGTGCTCTATTAGCCGTTGAATGTTTTTGCTCATGTTACTCTACAAGCTAATGTTAATGGTAGTTGGAAACTTTGTGCAGTTGGCTCTACATAGTAACTAATGCCCTTTTCTCCTTTAGCCAACAAAACCTGAGACCTCAAAACCATCATATCTACAGTGGTAAAGACAGTCCAACAGATAATTCTAACAGGATTAGGATATAAAAAGATCCCCCTGTCAAGTCATTTTTCCTTAGCTAAGATGCTTGCTTGTTTAGCCATCTCGCAGCATGTCAAACCTAGTCTACACCTCTCTTATCTGAAATGATGATGAATTGATGTTTACTGATGCAGACAAGTATGTTCACCGAGTACTATGCCATCATAAACCCTATTTGACTACATTTAGCTGTATGACCTGGTGAACTTAGCGTGTAAATGTGTACGTGTGTATGTGTGTGTGCCTGAGTGTGTTGAAGTATGTATCCCGGTGTGTTTTGGAGCATTGACGGAAGCGGGCACACAGTGTGTGAACGTGAAGACATGCAGCCCCAGAGAGCTGCCCCAGTCAACCAGCCCGCTGAGTGAAAAGGCTATGTTCATGTTTAGTTGGGGAGGGCTATGGGGAGAGGAAGATGGGGGGGGTGGAGAGTGGGAAGAGTGACGGTGGAAAGGCAGGGGGTGAGCGGACAAGGAAGAGTCAACGGTGTATATGTGTGTGTGTGTGTGTGTGTGGGGGGGGGGGGGTTAAGGGAAGGAGAGAATAGCCAATGAAGTGTTCCAGGAGGGGAAGATAAGAGCAAGGGGAGAGGGTAGACACTGAGGGAGTAGGGGGAGGGATGAACGTTCCACATGGGGGGGGCGAGGGATAGCTGGAGACATCCAGACCAGAATGGGGGGGACAACAACGGGGGAGATGGATGAAGGTTCCTAGTGGGGTAGAGGAGGTGAGGTCTCCGTCTCATCACTCAGCCGTGTCTCAGTGACACCTGACCCTCCCCTGACCAGGGGTGACCGGACTGACCGGGTCGTGACTGGCTCCCAAAATGCAAAGAAACCATGAGGGGGGGGCTGACCTTCGACCCTGGGACCACTCATCACCATCTCTGAACACCCCACGCTCCCCTCTACTCTCAGTCCCCAGGGTGCCCCTCTCTTTCTCCTCACCGGGCCTCGGTCAATCCCGCGCTTCGCTGTACTGAAGCCGGCATTTCAGATGCCATCGAAGGGATGTCCGCGATGAGCCAAGGGGGCAGACGTTGCAGTATTCTAGGAAAGACGCAGCCGTGTAAAAATCCACCGGCTTGCTAATACGCGTGTCCCCGGAGAGCTACGCCTAATACCTGGATTACACCGTTAGGACAACAGGGATAATTCTGCTAACAAGGTGTTTATCTACAACCACAGTGCCTTAATCCCAAACACATACGGTATTGACCCATGAGCGAGGGTGGGGGGGTGGGGGCAGGGGGGGTTTACAGGGAGAGTAAAGGATGGAGACAGAGGCAGAAAGAGTGGGGGAGAGAGTGACGGGGGGGGGGGGGCATGCTGTCATGTATGCAGATGACTGTGTAATCATGTCAATACAGAATACAGGAGTGGGCACCAGCATTCCCGCAGGACCATGTGACCTGAGACGAAACACACACTCACACACACAGATGCGTGCTGAGGCTAAAAGCTCACCTGTCAACCAAAGGGCAACATTTAGACTCCCTCTCATCATGTCCTTAACCTACGTAAACCTTCAGCAAAGTGTTTACGAATGGGAGCGCTCCGGGTTTGTTCCCAGGAACGTAAGACCATTACAGATTGCATTACAGAAACGTAAAGGTCATTTTCAATTTACGACACTGTCTTTAATGAATAATTATTGCATTCATTATCTTTCGACCCCATTGTAAGCCCTCCATTTTCTCCCTTCCTGAATTTTGTGGTATCAGATTATGTCACCTCAACATGTCCTGGCTGATTATGGAGTCTGAGATCGGAGCACGTCTTCCCCTTAGTCATCTGGGACAATCCACTTTGTTCCACACAGTTCTTCCAAACAGGGCGCTCTTTTAGCTGACAACCTCAGTTAACTTTGCAGGTGTCCATGCCGACAAGACCAGGAAATCCTGGCTGACAGGGACTCCTCCCACCCAAGGTCGAGGATGAACCATTTCGATTGACAATGGGGCTTCCCAGCAGCTATCCAGCTAACAGCAGTCAAGGTTCGACTCTAGACTGCGGTGGGTAGCTTGGTGCGACAAAGAGCACCTTGGACTGCTGCGCCGCCTGGGTCTCCCCTGACCTCTGAATGTCACACTCATTGCCTGTCACTTATCTTTGTACAGCACAATAGAACACGACCAGGTGTGAAACCACACATGCGCACTTATGTGCACACACACACACACACTCACACACACTCACACACACACACACACACGCAGTCCGTCTCCTTATTCCCACCGGAACGCTGACTCCAGTGGCTAACTGCCACTTCGCTATCGGACAGAATCTGGCTGCCTGTCGCAATATTGCGCGCCGTGGCGTTAAGTTCCCAATCGGGATATTGGCTACAGCAGAACTTAGCATGCACGTCAGGGGCGGGAGCGACCGAGGAGCCAAATGCCAGTCTATAGATCGGAAAGGGGACTAAAGATCACACCCGGCAGGACACAGGTGACACGGTGGACAGCGGACGACCGGAGGGGGGACCTGACGATCCCTGCCAGGGTGGAGGGGGGCGGGGGTGGGGGTTGGGTCCCAGTGGAGTGATGGAGGACTTATAGACAAGCGCCGTCAGTAGAACACACACATAGGTACGTGCGCCTACACTGACACTCGTAGACACATACGCGAGCACACACACACACACACACAAACACACGCAGTGTCTGACAACGATGTTATAGACAAGTGCTGTCATTAGAATGGTCTCGCCGGGCCTTTCGGATCGAGCCCTCGCGACTCACATGATAACGAGTGCTGGGAGGAGGGGGGTGGTGGTGGAGGGAAAGAGGTACAGCGGAGGGGGGGACTGAGGAAGAGCAGGGACTTGGCTGTCCATTTGTCTGCAGTTAAGACAATGGGAACGCAGAGAATACAGCCCTCACACTAAAACACATATTGTTGTTCTCTCACAGGAAAACAACATACAGCTGACAATAAAATGACTTTTGGCCTGAAGGACACCGGCCAGCAAGTAATGCATAGTTTCTCTCTGTGTCTCAGAGTCTGTCTTTCTCTCTCTGTATGTCTTTCATTCTCTTTCTGCCTATTAGTCTGCCTGTCTGTCAGGGTTGGGCACATTGAACCGCTTTAGGGTGTTACAAGAAGAGGATTAAAGTTACACTAAACCTGACATCTGTCACGAAAAATGTTATTATTTCCTGACAGAAGCAGTTCCTGGGCATAGGACTAACGCTATCTTTCGCATTGCATTCCACTACTGCTTTATTCGTTTGTACAGGCACAAATCAAATATCTACACTTGAAAGGCATGGTGTAGAATATCTCTAATATTGACTGTATCTCTAATAAGACTGAATCTTAAACAATGACAAGACTCATCTCTACAATTACTGTTGTGGCCTGCTAACGAACTCAATGCTGTTGGTTTTCATTTAATATAGCAACTTGTGTTGGTTAATCAGGAAAATGGTATCTGGCTCAAGGACTGGTGAATGGTTGGCTACAGGAAAGCAAGATAGTTGCCCACCAGACTCCTTGTATGATTGGAGATATCGCTCTACCCACAATCCCCAGCAGCTGACTAGGCTGTCCACTCCTTAACATAACAAAGTCACAGCAAATTCGAGTTGAAGTCACCGATGGCTGAGATCACAAGTCCGATATCAATTCCGGTTCACTAATAGATCGAGTTTGGTCAAAGCTCATGAAAATCGAGACTCAAGTCAGAGTGCAGGACTCAAGTACTACAAGACTGCTCTTGCAAAAAGATAGGGTTTTAGAGTTTAGTGTTCTGAAAATGGGCAGGAACTCTAAATTTTTTTTTGCCTCAAGCTGGTTCCACCATTGGGTGTGCCAGGTCAGGGACATTTGGATCAGTCTGAGTGGGAGTGTCTTTCCCAGAGTTTGGACAACCAAGAGACCAGAGGTGACAGAACAAAGATCACTGGTAGAGATGTAAGATTTGATCATTGACTGTAGGTAGGTGGGGGGAGGTTCCCTTGCTGCTCGGTAGGGAGTACTTCTACTACTACTAATTCTACTAATAGTGATACTTCAGTGACTACTACTAATAATAATACAAGCACTACTTCTACTAGTTCTATGACTATTACTACTAGTAATAGTTACTCCCACAACACTCAATACCAGAAACCCGATCATGATTGATCCGGATCCATCCCAATTGACTACCTAATCAGTATATTTTGATGCTAACGCTGACAGCAACAGTAAACCATCAAAGCGGATGAGCCCTAGTGTCAGTTAACACACAAATTGGTCTCTAATCCCTTGCAGATTGACTTACGTTCTGTCAAAACACATGTGAGCTTCATTCCTTATTGTATGAAGGGGAGTGACAGGTTGAGCGCTGAGCACTTCAGAGGAAAAGAAAAAATGTCAGTTGAGCTCAAAAGATCCGCCGATCACCGCCACGCCCCTCAGGCCAGCTCATACACACCCAGATCTCTCCCGACATTGAGACATTTAATCTGTGGTGTTGAAAATCTAGGTTGCCCTGGGGTGGGGAAAGGTGTGGGGTAGTGAGATGTCTTGGTGCTCTTTCCTCCCTGTGATATGTTAGCAATGATCTCCCTAAGGGCCCCTCCACTCGTTGGGTTTCAGTCAGAATGGCTACTACTCTAGAAAAAGATTACAAACTCAGGTGTGGCTCCTGTGTAATTACACTTTCTCGCTAACTAATTCATCTCTATTTTAATTAATCTCTGAATCGGTTGTTGATTTGATTGTTGAAAAGCCCACACATCCTATTGTTCCCTGGGCCAGAATTTGTAACCAATTCAAATTATTGCCAGAGATCAGAGATCACAAATTTAGATAAAATAGCCATAGTGAAATTCAGGTTTGCATAAATGTGAACCCTGAGGATTTCCATGGTGGAAAAATAGTTGCATAGGGGTGGGAGCATACCGGAGACAAGTGACACTCAGATAAGTTCTGATTTTATGTATAGAGCTACTACTAGAGAATCCAGTATTTCTTAGATCTTCTACAATGTTTCAAACATTCATTTGAACAGCGGTGCTGAATTTGTCTTTTCTGGTCTGAAAACAAAATAAGATGTAGCACTGTCAGGCACGCATGGATAAGTTCCTCCAATGAAACATTCAATAAAAAGGTTGTGTTTAATTCCAACCGTTTGGTTTAATAAGGGACTCTCCACACCACAACAGTGTCTTGATGTTGGAGGAACGGTCACAAGCTGAACTAGTGGGTTTTATGACATCAGTATCCAAACTGGGTCATATATCGGATTGCAGCCTACAACGCATTCTGATAAGGATTCTTAACGTTCCATCTGGAGCTTCCGATTCTCTACACTGACCATTCCTGTCTGGGGGCATGACCTGTGTGTGTGTGTGTGTGTGTATGTGTGTGCGTGCGTGCGTGTGTGTGTGTGTGTGTGTGTGTGTGTGTGTGGAGGATCCACCTGTCTGTCAGGTGTTGGTACTCACATCAGACATAAAAACAAAGCATTCTGGTAGGCGCTGATGGGCGACACAAAGGGAGCATCCAGACTCCACTCCGTGGCAAACGTTACCCGATCCCCTCTGTATGTGTGTGTGGTGGGGGGTACAGGGGAGGGGACAGCCTCATTGGCTGCCAGGATGGGGTCACCGTGAGGTTGAGACATACGTGATGGATTGACCTCTCTGTCGCTACCCTGGGTCTCTTCGTTCTCATTCCAAATTGTTTTCTCTATTGGGGCCTCAATCTCATGCTCTCTTTCTTTCTCTCTGTTTATTTCTCCCAGAATCTTTCTCTCCCGCTCTGTTACTTTCACTCCCTGTCAGAAAATGTTCCTTGCAGACTCTCTAAATGCATTTTAGTTTCATGCATTTTCTCGCTCCACTCCTGATTGAATTTACCTTGCTGCTCTTCCCTCTCCCTCCCTATCCAGTTCTGCTCTCTGCCATTCTCATTACTGTACTGCTCACCAAGTATTTGCCTTTTCTCCCACTCTCTCAGCTCTTCACCACTCCCTCTCTCTCCCCTCCTCTCCTCACCTCCCTATCTGTCTTTATCTCCTCCTCTGTCCTCCTGTCCCCCCCCCCCCCCCTCTGTATTCTTCCCTTTTACAGATGTTTTGGTCTTCCATCAGGCATGCCGGCCAAAGCCAGAGATTCCTTTTTATGGCCTACTCTTTCCCCCTCTGTTCTTTCCATTCCTCGCCTCTCTGTTCTCTCCATCCCTCCTCTCTCTGTTCCTCCATCCTTCAACCCTCCATCGAAGGGCCTGACGATTACTGTGAAGAGGATCTTTAAACTGAAAGACAAGGCACTACTATTAAACTTTTCATTAAGACTTCTAACCAAATGAAATCTCAATGTATGGACAGTCATTATTTGATGCTATTCAGTCCCTTTTTTGGTTCATCATTGGTCAGGTTTCAGTGGTATTAAATCTGATCGTTCATGCAGTTAAATTACAGACACTGAAGAATTTTGATAACTTTTCCATAAATTCCCAGGTTTTCCAGAAATCCTGACTTATTTCAGAAAACAGGAAGGAATAACCAGGAAATCTGTAAAGGATCCAATTTCAGGAAAGCCAGAATTTAACAACGCAAAGTTGTTCTATGCAGTCAAGAAAATACAAATTAACATCCAAATCAGACATTTCAATTCACGTCAGAATTAGACTTTTAAACAGAGAAGATTAACATGTATGGTTGATCAGGTCAGTGCCGTGACACCAAAACTGGTCTACTGTTTAAATTATGGGTTATGGTCTGGATAAAGTTAATTTAAGATGTTCATTTTGGCAGGATACGTTAAGGGTTCGATTTATGCATAATTTCTGACTGGTTTAGGGATAAGATTAGGGTTAGGTAAAAATCATCACTGGTTAAGGTTTAAGGTTTGGGTAAGGCTTGTAAAAATACTGAAGCGTCTGGCCCTGACGATTGAACATGCTAACCATGACGTGCCCATCCACCCAACTCACCCCACGGCCTAGCTCAGTGGTTCCCAAACCTCTCCTGGGGCCCCCCCAGCCATTCCATCTATTAGATGTATCCCTGAGCAAGCACACCTGAATCAACTTATTAACTAATTAACAAGCTCTTACTAGGTGAGCTAGCTCTGGGATACATCAAATAGATGGAATGGCTGTGGGGGGGGGGGGCAGGAGAGGTTTTGGAACCACTGGCCTAGCTTACCGTCAACCTAACTGTTATCGCGCTCACCATTGACCCTGCTAGATGGTTTTTAAATGATAAACTGCCATTTTGGAGAAACAATGAAAGTGAATGTGCTGTGAGGCCCCTGAAGCAATGTAGCTAGACTCAGTTTGAAAGGTCTATATTCCTAGTCTAACGCTACAGCAAACATTCTAGAAGCTACAGTAGGGAGACCTATCATTCAAACTCTCCTTCTTTCTTGATCACACTGTCAATCCCTCCATCGGTTCAGTCCTTTTATCGGCACCAGGAGACACACATCTGTCGATGGTGGAATTCCTTTTGGCTGCTGCTCAGAGGGGAGGGGTCAACTGCTGCCGACGTGCATGCCAATAACTAGACTACCCTGATGAGTGAGTTCTGCCCCCGTCCGTCTATCTGTCTGTCTGCCTATCTGTCTTACTGCCTCTGTCTTTCTATCTGTCATCTGTCAGTCTGTCTGTCTCTCTGTCTGCCTATATGTCTTACTGCCTCTGTACGTCTATCTGTCTTTCTGCCTCTGTCTGCCTATATGTCTTACTGCCTCTATCTTTCTGTAGGTCTATCTGTCCATCTATCTGTCTGTCTCTCTATCTGGGTTCATAGCCCTACCTATATGACCTGTGTTATTAGCCCTACTTATGTCAGGTGCATTCATAGCCCTACCTATATAAGGTGTGTTCATTGCCCTACTTATGTCAGGTATGTTCATAGACCTACCTTTATAAGGTGTGTTCATAGTCCTACTTATGTCAGATGTGTTCAGGGTCCTATCTATACGAGTTGTGTTCATTGTGCTACTTTTGTCATGTGTGTTCATAGCCCCCTATCTATATCAGGTGTGTTCATAGCCCTACCTAGATTGGTGCATAGCTCTACCTGTCAGGTGTGTTCGTACCATACTTAATTGTTGTATGTCAGGTGTTCATACCCTACCTAAGTCAGGTATGTTTGCAGCTCTACTCAATATGTCAGGTTTGGGCTTAATGATGCCCTATCAGTAGCTGCAGTCAGAGGGAACACTTCTCAAATCCATACCTTTACTCCCGATGCCGTGAATGGAGGCAATTAATAACATTGCACCCTATTTTACTCTCTCCGTCTTTCTCACGCTCTCCTTTATCTTTGTCTATCCTCTTGCTCTCTTTATTTTAAAATCCTCTCTCTCTTTCTCTGGCATGCGTCCCTCTGAGCCAAAAACATACATGTCTCATTTTGAGAGGAGTGGTTTCTATTACACACTGCAGGGGTGACATCTGTTCAGTTTTGTTCTGTGTGTATGTGCAATTCAGTATTTGAGTGTAAAAAACGGTTTAACTTTAAGTGTCCTAAACCTTTGATGAGGGCTGCAGATGACGTCCTATAACATCCCTTTGTCACACTTTCCTTTTAGATGTCATATATGAGAAATCTTTAGTCCTCCCAAAGGAGAAAGGGGAGGCTAGGACAGTCACATCTAATCAGAGATAACAAAAGTGCTGTTAGGTTAGGCCATTATTATGGACGTAGGCCTATGACATTTTATGTAGTTCCTCAAACACGTATTAGTCGAGACCGAGAGAAAAATGTAATCGTGGAAAAACAGCAAAATAGTGGGCTCGATGTCTTAGAATTGTAGGTAGCCTACATCTGGCATGTTCAAACGTCGTTTGCGGCGTTGCCCTTGGAGACGCAATCACTTTCACAACATCGATTCCAGAAACGTGTCGGGACGAAAAAACGTCTCTGTACAGTATACTCCCGCAAGCAGCCTTCCCAAAACAGTTTTAATAAAACGAGCATGCTTCTGGTGAATAGAAAAAAAGGTGGACAGGTGAATGAAAAACAGGATCAAACTCCAGACACCGCAATCGTTTTTAAATAGAACGCATTATAGGTGGTTTTACAAATTGTTGCTTCGTTTATTGGAGGCACAAGAGTGCGCGCTAACCTAAATGACCTCGTCGTTATAACCTGGTTCAATCACTCTCACCCAGACCATAAAAAAATAGATTTAAACAACATATGTCCAGAAGCCAAAGCTTGTTGCAAAATGTGAGTCAAACATAGTCGAAAACCTACGTAAATCTTTGAAGTAATAGATATATATTTTTTGTTGTTCACAATTTGTTTGGAAGTCCCATTAATTAATCTAGAAGTGTGGAGATAACATTATATAATTGACAGCGGTATTTGTTCTCTCTTGAGATTTTGTAGTGTTTTTTTAATGTTATAGTATATGAAATCGTGTTTTTCCAAGTGTATTATTAAAAATAAGGAATAAATTAGTTTCCACGGAAAAGGTTATTTCTTTGGCTCAATTCTATAATGTTTTGCATTTGTGCAAAATTCAAAAGGGGCGATTGCCACATTCAAATTAAATATCATAATTGAATATTACATTTTCATGTTGTAATTTTTGATCCTGTAAAGGAAGGTTTTATGTAACTTTTTTGTTTGTTTTTGGTCCAGGTAATTAAATATAGCTATTTTTTATTAAGCTTACTCATAACACAACCATGAAGCAATAAATAAAATGGCTTGTGATTGATTTGGAAATTATTATTAATTTGTATTACGCCTACTCTAACATGCCATAAGACAAATAGAAACAGGCCTATTTTGATTTCAGTTCCTTTCAACACTGAATAATATATATAAGCTTTTTATTCTCTTTGAGCTGTTTTACTTTAGAAAAATAGCCTAACTGTTGCATAACATGCTCCGATTGTCATTAACTGAAATAAACTATGTATTCAATTTCATAAATGAGTAATGTCCTTAAATGGGCCATTTTTAAGATTGTTACTGTACTACTACTACTACTATCATAAAAGACCAAAAGACATCTGCAGGGAATGTTATAAGCTGTTTCAAGTATGTTTGTTCTATTAACTTTTTCGAAGTAGCCAACCTGATTTATTCCCTACTGAAACTTCCTCGCGTTAGTTAGTTTGCCTTGATTTGTAGTCTCCTCAAACTGGTTTAGACACTCATTAGACAACCCACCACACCACCTTACCACCATCACCGCCACCCACCCTAACCCTGCTAATTTTCTATGTGGACTAGCTGATACTATGCTGGTCATTTTAGTTAAGGGAAGGATACGAGGAGTAAAGTTGTTATTGTTTAAAATTCAGCATTCAGTATGGCAAAAAGATTTGGCTGGACTCTATACACACAGCACCTCTAAGTCAAATGTTTGAATATCTATTTACACCTCAAGAACCCGTAATGGTTTACGTCCGAGGTTTATCCGGGCCTAATGGGTGCTATAACCTACAGAAGAGCATGCTAAGAGGGCAGAATCTACTGCCAGATCAATCGCCTTTAAAAAAAAAAATTCATTTTTCCCAAATGCAGTGCTGTAATGGGAATAAAAGGTGTGTCAATGGCGATTGCAGTGGGAAGAATAAGTAGCCAGACGAGTTGCTTTGTAGCTATGCTGTGACTCTTGTTTATCCAATGTGGTCTGTAAACTGCATTTGGTGGGTTCGGGGCTGCTGTGACAACAAGGTCGGTGACCGCGGATTGACCCAAAGTTTCATTCTGGGGGTCAACTGATACGCATGGTTTTGACCGGATTACGAAATCTTGCGAGGGAACGTTCAGGGGTTCTAAAGGCCTCAAATACCTCAAAGAACGAAAGAAGAGAATGAAAAGAGAGTATAGGCCTCATACAGGCTGGACAATGAAAGACAACTCGAGACTAAAATGCGTTTTGGTATAATCTATGCCTGGGTTATTTTGGTAAATATTGCTCTTTTGATTTAGTTAGGTTTAGTTTAAATTGACTTCATTGATATTATTGCATGCAAGACTATAAAAGAACAGCTACACAAAGGCTTACAGCGTATATCATTGGTGTAGCTACAAAAGTATAGCCTATTAAAACACTAAACTCTTTTGTATGGTAGTTTGCACGGAAGTGTACTTTCATTTTATTTAACGTGGGCCCATTCTGGAGCTTTGTGTTTAGTTAAAGTTCTACAAGTAACGTTTTTGTCATAATTAGTTGGAAATTATATTATTTATTTTATACATATATTTTGCATTAAACTATTTCATAATAAAATTAATTCAATTCATGTTAATATTCAAATTCATACAATTTAAATCATGTATTTTACAATAGGCACATGATATTTAATTCCATGAGCTTCATGCATTATCGGCGTTTTGAACAAGTCCATATATGAAATCGCGTTAATGATTTCGAACGCACGGATCGGCATAGTGTTCGAACAGAGGTTCTCTAACCTCATGGCCTATAATTTTAATTTTATTCAGTTTGGAAACATTCGAAATCTAAACAAGGATCTTGTTTTCTTGGAAATGTAGACTACTCTATGAAAGGATTTTGGATCGATTTGTTGAATTCACTGTTGTAGACAATGCCCTGCTGTTTTAAATAAGTGGATACGTTATGATCAATTCGCTTTACTGCAAATCAAATATTTGAATTTAAATAATTGAATTTAAAATCATGCGAGAGAGTTATTATCTTATATTGCAGGCTTATACTTTACAGCCTCAACATTTGCGATATATGCTTTCCTAATTTAAAATTGAATGTCTTTGGCTATTCATTCTGTAGAAATTACCATTGAAACGTATACGTAGGCTATTGTTTGAGCAACGAAAACGAAAATGAAAAGTTAGTAAATTGGTAACTTAGGGTAACATTGCACATAAGGTAAAGCGTGCTATAAAAATACATCATACGTTTAAACTCAGTGCAGTGTATAGCCTAAATATGTTGGTAGGCCTGTATTCTATGCTAGTAGATACAAAACTGGACTGGCATGCTTTATCAACTTACACAAATACCAGGATCAACAGCGTTTATGACTATTTATACAGAAACACCCTTACTGTGATAGAATGAGGGTGATTTCACCCTCACTGAAAGGTTAAATGGGACCACAAAAAGTCAATGTCAAATCAAATAATTCTGATTTTAGTTTGAAACGAACCAATGTTTGCCCTATCTTCAAACGAATGAGGAGAATTTTGGAATTAACTAGCCTACATATTTTTCGAACTCTCAACGGAATAAAAACAACAGAATCACTTACGCATCTGCTCCAAGTGGCCTCAGTTGAGCTTCTGCAATCTTTTGTCAGCAATAGCGAGGTGAGGGCTCGCTTACAATAGTAGCTTGAGCAGGTGGATTCAAGGTAAAGGTGAACGTTGATCATTAATCATGACTCGATTTCAACCTCGAGCTCTTCCTTTTATGGAAGGATCGACTCGCACCCTGCACACGAGGAATTGAGACATAATAAATAAGATCTGCCAGCTAGCTGACATGTTTTGGTTGAACATGAGAGTGTAAAGTGTTTGCAATAAGTAGCATAGGTTTTAGACGAGTGTGTGAACTTGCTGTTTTGTGACACTGAAATTCATACCAATATTTAGTTAACCGACAAACGCATGTTTGAAATCCGAATTAAGGTAGTCCAGTTAATGATACTGTATATGTGTTTGGTGCAAATAGGTTCAGATGTACAATACGTTTATTTTATTTATTTTTTACATACAATTGTCAAGCCTAATTATTTTCCCTAATTTTTCCTAATTATTAAAAGTAGGAACAATAGTTAATATCAGCCGACATGTCTTAAAATGGCACTCAGTAAACCCAATCCCCATTTGTTAATATAAATTGCGATATAAGGGGCTCTTAGCACCGAGCTGACCACATGGATTCGAGAAGACGATTGATCGGGAAGCCACGAGAGCGATCCTAAACTATTTAATATGACTACACAAACAAATAGAATGAAGCATATGGGCATATTTCGTTTTCTATTTTTCCAGCTCCATTTCGGCAGAGATCCGGAGGCCAGATGTCTCCAATTGTCCACTGTTGTCGCTTAGCATACATTTTGTCCAGGCCCTACGTGTTACGCAACAAAAGTGAACATGTTCAGTCTTGGATCTGGAGCATCGTTTCTAACGCGTCCTTAACCAGAAGTACACTGTGCAGTACCGTGGAGATGACACACCTCTCTGGCACATTGGCTCGGGTAGCCTGACCAGCACATCGACTGGACCATGTCAATATCTTCCTCTCGATGTTTTAATCAATTGCGTTTCTTTTTGTCCCTTCAATAAACCTGCAGCTCGATGAGGTTGTCATCTCGAATGACGTGACGTCCGCGCTCTCCTCCCCTCTGTGGATAAACATTCCTTTATTACGCCAATAATGCTTTACCCCAGGGGACGGGGGCGCGCACGCCTGCACGCGTTAAGAGCGTTAATTCTGGAATGCGTAAAGTCTATGATGTAGAGTTATTGGCGTTACATTGAGGACTAGAGAAACCTGAAGCTATTGTAAAGTAGGGGTACAGTAATTCGTATTCCCAAAGCTTATAAACATGCAAAGCCATAATAATACCCCTAATGTAACTGCGTCAATGAGCTTGTAAGTACAATATCACTTTCCACGCACATTTAAAAAAGCTTATTTTGTTTAAAAAAGTTTTTCCATTTTGAAGAAAGATGTTTTATTATTGATATTCTTGATTCTTGGATGTCGAAAAAATAATAGGCCTTATCATTTGTGCCACAAGAAAAATTACAAGTAATCCAAGAAATATCGTAGAAGCAAAAGCACTTTAATACACATTTCGACCCGTAAATATCGCACTGGAAACACTTTACACGTGCTCTGCTCGAATAATTTGACACAAGTCCATAACAATCATCAGAGGTCTCCAAAACTGATAAAACTCAGCGTTCAATTAAGTATACATGAATGCGTCGCGCGTCATGCAAACCTCACACATTACATTCAGATTGACACACGCCACACTAAAGCTGCGTTTAAACCGAAAGTCCAATTCTGATATTTTTCCCACTAAATGTTTTTTCAGGAGCAATTAGCTTCAAATGCATTGCTCATCCTCATGCCGACAGGTGTTTTTCCACGTTGGGGATAGGAAGCAGCGACCTTTTGGTTACTGACCCAATTCGCCAACAGCAAGGCTGCCGCCATTTTTGACTCATCACGTCAGATCTTCTAACTTCTTGTTTTGAGCAAATTTGATTGATGAATACACCTAATATGGTAAAACAAATATCAAAATTGGACGGAGCCTAGACAGTTCGGCTCTGATTAAGTTCGTTTGTACTAATTCACATTTTGACAGATAAATCAAATATTTTCACACCGGATATTTTATTACTGAAAGAAAGATCAGAATTGGGCTCCAATCTAAACGCAGCCTAAGACAGTACAAACACAGGCTGGAAACACAGGTTCGAACATGATTTTTGGAGGTATTTAAAGAATGTAGCCTACCAGCACTGATTCCATATACGAAGTTTTTTTTGCTGATTGTGATGTAAAACACTTTTAGTACAGCCAACTTTCAGCGCCGCACTTTTAATGAGTCAATCTGGTTTACATGAGGTATTTGTTTTGTTGTGCAGTCCAACTCGTTACGTAACAATGGTAGGCCTACACTGCCGCATTTAAAGTGGGAGGATATCCCATGTGCACGATAATTACTCTACACATGAACGAACAACTGGAATAGAAATCAAGAAAATATAAACATAACTCCATGGGATGCTGGTCAGATATTTTACCTTGTTCCAACCACCGATAACAACACCACAGATTTACCACGTAGCATAGATTAACCACGACATTTCATTGTCACAGTATACCCCATGTAGTGCATTTATATTTGCCCTGTTCAAAATCATTTAACCTATCTAAGTCAGGGCTTGTATATCATCTTTGGTATATGTAGACCATCGCCAGGGGGCAAGGGTTCTTTAACTGGAGGAATAGGGATCAACCCCGGATGATGCTGTTGAAGAGGGGGGAGATGGAGTGGAAGGGGCCGAGAGGGACTTCTCAGACCCAGCATCATCTGCTTTCTCCAAACAGCTATCCCTCGGGTCCGACACAGAAGATTTGGTCGGTAGTAGGCCCTCCTTTTCGCGTTTCTTCTGCTTCATCCGGCGGTTCTGGAACCAGATTTTGACCTGAGTCTCGTTCAGCTGAAGTGCAGCCGCGATTTCCACGCGCCTCGCGCGGGTCAGATACTTGTTGAAGTGGAATTCCTTCTCCAACTCGGTGAGTTGTTTAGTGGTGAAATTGGTCCGGACCGTGTTGGGCTGCCCCCCATAGCCATACTCACCTGATCTGCCTGTAGGATAGAAGAATGAAGGGAGAACATGAAGGATACCTGGAGGTCAAGACGAAATAAACACTAAGGAAGTTGATGTGACACAGTAATTGTAAGAAGTGTCCCATGTAGGCTACACAGGTCTGGGTGTTGTGTAATTATTATAATTTTTTTTGAAGTTTCACATTCGTTCAGGGTTATTGTTTAACAGAAAAGTTTGAGGAGAGAATGCTTGCAAAATTAGCAGTGTCATATTTGCACTAGAGGAAACGGCTGGACCGCTGAACCAGCAAGTTAACACAACTAATATTAGGTAACTAGCTATGTTCAAATGCTCAACAAAGTGGTAACATAGCCAATATGCTTTAGTGTATGTTGATTTTTACGCATTCCTAAAGTCCTAGTGATTACAGAGGAATGTTTCTATACTTTGTATTCATTATTTTCCCCAAAGGCAAACCGTTAATAACTCTTTCCATAGCCAAATTCGTACTGATCTGGTATTTAAATTATAGGGGATACGGTTTTTATGGCATTGGAAATGCTATTGTGATGTTTTCTTGTGACGTCACAATGCCATTGTGATGTTGTCAGATCATCATCAATTTTTAAGTAACCCTATCTTCCACTTTGCACTTGGATAACTTTCTCCAAAATCTGTGACTACACAAAAAAAACAACAACAGTTGGGTTACAGTTGGGTTAAAAATATTTAGGCTGCATTCATAACCATAAAATGCGCTACGATTTGGGATATCCACCTGCGTTCACCTTCGGATGACACCAACCTGTTTTGGGCGGGTTCCTCTTCACTTTCATCCAATCAAAAGTCTGTGCGCTGGAGGCGCTCTCCGACAGCGGCGAGCAGCAGGCATCAAGGTGTGTCGCATGCAGGGGTGACAGTGGGTTAGAGCACCCAGAAAAAGGAGGCAGGTTCGCGTGCTCGTGCCCGCCTCCATACGTGGCATGGGAGTACTGGAGCTGACCCAGGGGCGCGCCCCCGTAACCTTGGCGATGCTGTGGTACCATAGACGAGGAAATGTTCCCGGAGTACATTAATGGTGAGCACTGCGGAAACCCCGCGGCCGACTCCACTTCCTGGTTCAGTGTGTAATGGTTGTAGGTGGAACAGAAGCCCTGGGGTCCATAGCCCGAGCCGCAGGCCGGGTGTGCCCCGTAGGTTAGACCCAGAGAGCCGCTAGTCGTCTGGTAGGACCCCGTCTGGTGAGGGATGCCATCCGGGGATGCCCTACTAGGTATGAAACGCTCATCTGCCCCACAATTGTTCACGGTGACCGCGCACGACTGGAAAGTTGTTATTCCGTGGTCGGAGTGGAACGCCCGAACAGAGCACGACCCGCCGTCGCCGCTCATTACCGAGTAATCTAAGAAGCTGCTCATTGTAGCATCGTCTCAGCGGTAATGAGAGACCGGCCACAACAGGCCCGGTCTTCTGATGACTGTCTCACCCTAGGTGACCGTTCCCCGGTTCCCCTTGTTATCAGAAAAAGGGAGGGGGGCAACACGGGGCGATATCAATGAAACGGTGGGTGGTCACGTGGCACAGGTCAACCAGTGAGGTGCTCGACTGTGTCCCTTTAGCGGTGACAGATTGGTGTTTGAGTGGATATTTAAATTCCAAGCGCTCGTCGATCAAGGTGACGTGCTTCGGCACTAATGTATTAGCCGAGCAAACAATGATCCCAGAAGCAGACGACCGTGGACAGCTCTCAGGTCGCCTGTAGAGCGCCGGGAACTGCAAACAAGACAACCGCTAACCTGCACTGCCCAGATGAATGTCAGCAGAGGGGTTCTATCCGACGCCCCTCCATAAAAACGACCTACCGTTAGACCGCACTAGGTAAGGTGACATTTCATGATGAATTCAAATATGGAAATAGAACTGAATCTGTGAGGGAGTGTGAGAGAGAGAATTAGAGATATTGGGGGATAGAGTGAGTGCGTGTGCATGAGTGCGTGCGTGGATGTCAGTCAACATCGTCGACTGGTTGCCATGGAGACGTGAGTACGATGTAGTTGTAAATCTCAATACACTTGATGTAGGCTGCATTAAGTTATTTATACAGTTGATGTATACAGTAGATGGAGTCTGTAGCGTAAATCCCACATCGTTATCAGTGAGTTTACTTTCAATGACTTGTTAACTGCTATGATAGAGGAACAGAGGCAATGTAGGGTTTCAGTCTTCGAGCTAGTCTCCAGAATACATTCAAAATTCACCCATCAAAACTATTCAATATGACACAACGGTAATAGTGTTGCTCCCTAAATTCGGTCTGCAGTGTATAGGCTTTTCGAATTTTACGCCCGCTCCTTTTCATTAAACATGTACAATGATCAACTGACTAAATAAATCTAGGCAATATTCCTCTTCAGGCTCCAGCAGCCTGTGGAGAATGCATCTCGATTATCCTGTTATGAAGCCGTTTTACAAATTAATTGTGTAGAAGACGGTATGTATGGACGACCCCCCCCCCCACCACCACCACCACCACACACACACATACACGTAAGCCGTTTTCTCGCGTAAGTTTCAAATATCATTAACCTCGTGAGTTTTTTTGCACGTGATTTCAGTACTCCCGCTCTGAGTTCCAGAGTTTGAATATAACGTCACAATACACTTCATCCACAGCTGCCCCAAAACACCACACTGCTTACTATTTATGTTTCTAATTTCTGATTTCGACTGGTTAAAATTATATTAGGAAACTACTACCGGCAGTAATAATGTAAAAGGTATATCCTACTGAATAATCATTGACCAACCAAATAAATGGTGTGCTTTTCCTGTAGGCTATTGGAGTACTGGCATGCTTCACTTGTAGGGTAAGACGGGGTAACCATTCGCTCCTAAGAACATTGTCTACTTGCAGACACAAACATTTAAATGTTGTGGGGAAAAAGCTATGTGGATGATGATTAAGCTTATGCGAAAAACTTTAAGGCAACCAAATTGATACAATTGATACTTTTTTTTAGATATTTTACGAAATGTTGTTTTTAGGTGATTTATTTTGTACTGGGGTAACTGCCCCCCCATGGGGTATCTGCCCTCCCCCCAGGAACAATGTCTACCCGTGGACACAAAAATGAAAATGTTGGGGAAGAAATGGTATATGGATCATGATAAGGCTTAGGTGAATAAAATATAAGGGAACCAAATGGATGCAATTGATACTCTTTTAGATATTTGATGACACTTTGTTTTTAGAAAGTTGTTTTTTTTGTACTAGGGTAACAGGGGAGTAGTTACCCCAATAGGGTTTTAAACATGTAGTAAATCCAATAAAACTGTTTTATGCATACATTTTTTGTAATTAATACTGATTACAGTTAGCAAGCACGAACTGAGCTCGTGCACAAATGACATGCATAACCATAAAAGGGGTAATTAGCCCCTGGGGGGCAGTTACCCCTTGTAGAAGGGGGGCCAGTAACCCCAACACACTCATCCAACATATTACTACTTTATTTAAAAAGTATTCAAAATGTTCTCTCTAGACAAGTAGATTATTTATCTGAAAGCTTTAATCCTTTAATAGATCTAACTTAATTGAAACATATTTGGAAATCTTTTAACTTTTCAAAAAATGTGATCAACTTACGTCTCGTTTTGTGGAAATATGCCCAAAAGTTGTGATGACACAGAGAGGCCACTGCTTTTCGTTAACTAACATTTTTAGTTAAGCAAGATCAGTGGCAGCCAGAGAAAGTGTTGGGCAAAAAATGTGGTCACACCTTGTGGGACTTTTTGTGAATTACATGGGGGGGGGCACATTACCCCTAGTAAAGGCTTAATCTTTGTTTACGTTTATATTCAGAAGCTCACAAACATTGCCAAATTATGAATCTCCAATTCCTGCATTTTCAGTAATGGACAAACGTTTTTGAAGGTTAAGTTGAGCTACTTTAGCTAGTTACTGTCTATATCTGCAGCCATGTTTATATACATTGCACTGGATTATGGCAGTCATAAGGTATATCTGACCAAAGAGATTTGACCAAAAGAGATTCATTTATAAATGTAATGCAAATGTAAATGACCATTCGGTCTCAGAGTGACACATCACATTAATCTTTGGTTGATTTGGACAAACAAACATGGCAGCATTTGCTACCTTCCAGTTACATAGGGTCTAGAAAAGTCGTCATCTCTCTCTGGATGTGGTAAGTTGTTCTAGTCACTAATATCATACATTTTTGTGTCAGACAAATTATGTTTATGTTAGCAAAATATGACCGCTAATGTTGCCTGAGTGCTGGTAAGCTACGTAAGTAAACCTTAAGGTCCCGATTTGAACACTTGCTCCCTCTGTAATGGTTTGAAATTAACATCTGACATTGAGGAAAAAGAGTTACAATGTTGAGCTAAATGTGAGTATAAGAAACATGTGGTCTGTTCAGTGCTGGTGGCCTCACTTGTACCTAGATGTTCTAAGCCCAGTGAGATCATACATTTCAGGGGCCACTCTAACCTGATCACACCAGCTAGATTGTACATTTCAGGGGCCACTCTAACCTGATCACACCAGCTAGATCATACATTTCAGGGACCACTCTAACCTGATCACACCAGCTAGATCATACATTTCAGGGACCACTCTAACCTGATCACACCAGTGAGATCGTACATTTCAGGGACCACTCTAACCTGATCACACCAGTGAGATCGTACATTTCAGGGACCACTCTAACCTGATCACACCAGTGAGATTGTACATTTCAGGGACCACTCTAACCTGATCACACCAGCTAGATCGTACATTTCAGGGACCACTCTAACCTGATCACACCAGCTAGATCATACATTTCAGGGACCACTCTAACCTGATCACACCAGTGAGATCGTACATTTCAGGGACCACTCTAACCTGATCACACCAGTGAGATCATACATTTCAGGGGCCACTCTAACCTGATCACACCAGCTAGATTGTACATTTCAGGGGCCACTCTAACCTGATCACACCAGCTAGATCATACATTTCAGGGACCACTCTAACCTGATCACACCAGCTAGATCATACATTTCAGGGACCACTCTAACCTGATCACACCAGTGAGATCGTACATTTCAGGGACCACTCTAACCTGATCACACCAGTGAGATCGTACATTTCAGGGACCACTCTAACCTGATCACACCAGTGAGATTGTACATTTCAGGGACCACTCTAACCTGATCACACCAGCTAGATCGTACATTTCAGGGACCACTCTAACCTGACCACACCAGCTAGATCATACATTTCAGGGACCACTCTAACCTGATCACACCAGTGAGATCGTACATTTCAGGGACCACTCTAACCTGATCACACCAGTGAGATCGTACATTTCAGGGACCACTCAAACCTGATCACACCAGTGAGATTGTACATTTCAGGGACCACTCTAACCTGATCACACCAGCTAGATCGTACATTTCAGGGACCACTCTAACCTGATCACACTGGTGAGATTGTACATTTCAGGGACCAGTCGGACCTGATCACACCGGTGAGATCATACGTTTCAGGGAACACTCTAACCGCATCACACCGGTGTGATCTTACATGTCAAAGGCACTGGCGCTGCCTAGGGTTGGCACCCTGATACAATTGCAACCCACCCCCCCCCCTTCTATCTGATATTTTACATTAGGTACTATTCATTTTAAAGGGCAGTAGGTAGGATTTTTTTATTGATAAATATGACTCAGGTAGTGACAATGCAGCCAATCCTGTTCCAGACAATCTTTAGCCTTTGGCAAGGTGGGGCTTGGCTTGGCTCTGTTTGTGAACATGCATACTGCCTGGAGGTAGCCATGTCTGCAGTAAAGAGCTAAGAAAATATTTTACAGATAGAAGCTACAATAGCATCTAGAGATGACAACAAAATACAGATTCCTCCGTTGCCTACAACAGCATATATATTGAAAACTGCCAAACAAAGAAATACTCCAGAGAGTAGCGCTATTCATAAAAGAGCTGGACAAAGCAAGGGTGAAAACAAGAATAAACATTGGTTCAGCAGCATTTCCAAGGTGGAAGGACTAATGGCATTAATAGGGATGGAGGTCGACTCTGATTTAATGCTTTTTCTTCCGGACAGGCAAATTCATTTATTTACATTATTACACAAATTGTTTAGCTTCGTAGTTGATTAGGTAACTATAAGTAGCTCCCAATGCTGCTAAGCTAACACTAGCTTTGCTCGTTACCCATTGAGAAATTAGAAGCTGGATATGGAGTTAACGCTTTCTTTCTGGATAAGCAAAAAGATTTGTTCATTATCATACAGGTTGTTTAGCTTGATATTGTGTTACACTAGCCAACTGTAGCACCCAGAACCACTAAGCTAATGTTAGCTGCTACAGTCTGTTGTGTAACTGGCTAGTCTAACTTAACACAATTTACATAAAATATACATTTGTTTAAAGAAACATATATAACTAGATAGCTAACATTTCTTACCTTGTTATCTTGTGTTGTTGCCATTGCATTTAGCTGGTTTTATTAATATTCGGTTAGCTGTGTCTAAAAAGTGCATCAGGTCATTTCATGTGTTAGGAAAGAGAAACCCAGCTGTCAATCAAACTCAGGTTGCAGGGAGAGGGGTAGTAGAGGAAAGAATTGGGGGCCCTGTTTCTCACATTTGAATTATTTTCAGAATGTTACTTAGTGCAGCTGTAAATCAATAGTCTATATTTTTATTAATACTTAATTTGAAAGAAAATAACACCTTGTCTGGTCTTCTCTCCGGTGATCTGTCCAGCCTGGAGACGCATTCATTTTACTTTGACATGAACAATTATGAAAAATATACATTATTCATTATGATTATAAATCGCCTAACACATTAAAACAGGATTGTTGTGGAACTCAAACTGTCCCATATTAGCCTATGCACTTAAGATAATTAGTAACATTTATTGTAAAATAAGTAACCAAAGAAAAAGCTATGACTATGGGATTCAGTTATGGCTTTTAGTTTTGGTGTGCTACCCCAAGATTTTCAGTGGCCCCATCTGGCCACCCTGAAGGAAAAATTCTGGGGGCTGCTGGTCAAAGGGTTAACGGCTTGCGCCCCTACTGGATGGTAGAGCATTTATGTGGCGGTTATTCTAACCACAACCTCTATGAAACTTTCACATGCTTTCCTTAACCGTATTCTCCCCACGCCGCTTAGTTCGTGTTAAACTTCAAAATCAGTACCCGTCATATAAATGAAAAAAGGTCCTACTCCTGAATTCAAGATAAAAGTGGACCCTGCAAAACTGCTTACAAATGTAAGAAAGGATCATGCTCTTTACACTTCCTTTCTCTTTCTTCCTTGTCTCTTTCTCTACAGCAGTGCGTAGGCCCAGTATTGAATCTCTTTGCCAGCCGGTGGACGTTCCAGAAAGCGCATTGTGCGAACAAGAAGTGGGAAAAGAGGGAAAATAGAAATGGTGCATTGTTTCGGACTAATCTCGTTAACAGCGTATGGAAAGGAAGCCCCAAGCTGGACCTGAGTTGTGTAGCAGCTTTTCTCTTGACATTTGTGAACGGCGTTACTGGGGCAGACTGGGACCAGAAATCGGCCCTGGCATTTCTAAAACCACGCCACGCCCCCCCCCCCCCCCCCCCACACACACACACACTCCCTTAAGGCACTGACGGCCCCGTTATCATACAAATTAGGATATTTTTGAGCAATAGAATGTGCTTAAAGTGGACAAACTTATTTGCTATTCACCCAAATGCCAGATGGCCAGTCGACCTTAAAGGTATACCTCCAAAGACATAATTAAAGATCAGACAGAAAATATAGTTAATCTTGCACCTAAAATTATTATTGACTGCTTTTGTGGATGTGTATATATTTCTACTCACACAGAGGCTTAATAGGCCTAGCTGAATGCCATTTTGCCCTATTTCTATGAATTTTTAAATGCAATTAAATGCATTTGTTGGCATATGTAGGCTACACAATTCCATAATTATGCTTTAAAAATTGAAATTATAAATACTTTTTATTAAAATAAAACGCTTGCATTGACTACTAGGCGAATTCTATTGGCAGCAGCCTGTTTTGAATTAGGCTACTTAGAGTACAAGAGGGAAAAACAATGCTTCTCCCTGCTGCTCTGCACGCTTGGAGAGCCCTTGCGCTGTTTGAACAGCCATAAAAGAAAAATATTACCAAACGCCTACAAAGTTTCTACTATTTCTCTTTTTTTGTTTTTGGCCTCGATTTCGAATCCGATCAGAAAACGTTAAAATTATTTTGTTCGTGCATTAGGCGTCACATTTGGTCTCTTTGATGCCATTCTCATTCATGAGCGTGTTTGATTTATGTGCTCGTAAAAGAAAAAATGTCCGGCGCCTTTACTTCCACACACTGCGCTGCGAGCTAACACAACAGGGAGCCATGCTATTGCTAGGCTAGCATGTTTACAATTGCACTGACTAGTAAAAATGTAATTCCTTCCAAATACTTGTAGCCCAATTGAATTTACTATATAATCGCCTCAGCTCTGCATATAATTGGACGATAAACACTATGCAATTAGTTTTTATGAAAAATTGTTAACAATATATTTTACTAAGAAAATGAGTTTCAATAATATTTACAAAATTTTCTAATATTAATACTATTTAAATAATTGAAAATGCTCATTTTTATGTACATAAACAGCATGAAATCGCAATTAAATTGATGCATTAATGTGATTTTGCGTAATGCTTCAAAAAATTATAATTAAACACTTACAATAAAATATAATCCACACACTAGCCTAAGAGATAAGGCTAATTTGGAATGCTTTCAAAAATTCAAAATTAGCTCATAAACAATGAAACAGTTAGTCATTTCTCCTCACCATTTTCTTTGTGGAGGGGGGGGGGGTGCAAAACATATTTGATAATAAATGCACGACATAAAAAGGTTTGCATAAAAATAATTGAACACAATCTGCCAAGTTCCTTATTGAAAGTCAGATTTATTCTAACAAAAATATCCATGGTACTGTAAGCTATACAAAAATAAAATGATCAGAATTCATTGTGCACATTCTCACATAGCCTACCCATAATATTGCATTTTAAGAAATCATGTGTTTTTGTAACTGCAGGCCACAATTGTATATTCTTACCTTGAATTAATCGGCTAATCAAATATTCAATAAAAAGAACATGAGCCGATCCTATGAAACACCATCAAAATTAACTTCATAGTAAATACATTTTTTTCTTTTTAATGTTCCGGATTGAAAGTTTTGTTCTTTTTTGATTGACTCAGTAGCTCAGATGCTGCAAGTCAATTGTAGTTAGGGACTCCGAGAAAAAGTAAAAGCTGTCCGTAGATATGTCCAGATTGTCCACGGGGCTGTCCAGGGATTCTGACAAACTGGGCGAAACAGCATCAGAGATGTGAAAGCAAGAATCCGAGGAGAATACTTGAAAATCGTGTATTGAAACGTCCAGGGCCGAGGGACTACCGCCATTGTCCGGGCCAGATGCAGAGCCTGGGCCTATTGTTGACACGCAGGCTGGAACAGTGGGTGACGGGTTGGAGAAATGTTTTAAATTTTTGTCATTGCCGCTTAGTGGCGAAACAGTATAGGTTTGGGCCTCGCCATTGTGTGGTCCAACATTCTGGAGTTGCTGGGAAGAAATCAGTGAGTTCTGCTGAAAGGAGTAGGTTTCTCTCTCCGTAAGGGCCCCGGTCACTGTATTGAGGCTCTCTTCGAACACCGATCCCTCCTCCTCCTCCTCCTCCTCGTCACTCACCGTCCCGTCTTCAGCCCTAGGCCCTTTCCCCTCGCCATTATGATTTTCCTTGCACTGGTTCTGCCGTTTGTGCTTCATCCGTCGGTTCTGGAACCACACTTTGACCTGCCGCTCGGTGAGATCCAGCAGGGCGGCTATCTCCACCCTCCTCGGTCGGCACAGATACTTGTTGAAGTGGAACTCCTTCTCCAGCTCCAGGAGCTGCGTGTTGGTGTATGCCGTCCTCAACCGCCGGGAGCCACCTCCTCCACTCTCTAGAATCTCTGGCGACCCTGGAATAATAGCACATGAACAAACTAGGTTAACAAGCATTAAAACATGAGCCACTGTTATTTGATGGTTCACATATTACCCTAGCATAGGCACAATCCACCGGACAATAACCTATTCAACAGTGGTTACTGCAGCAAAATGGCCGCTCATAAAAAGTCTTGCGGTATGGATATTTATAAATAAAAGCATAGTATTAGACTGAGTCTTGTTTATAGTGCACCATATATGTAACTAATCTCCCCTAGGCCTACAACAGAGAAGGAGTGAGAGGAATTGTGGTCCAGGCTTGTGTAGGCTGCTGATGAATGTGCCAGCTGCCCGGCACAGCAACACAACTACATCACTCTTCATTACTGTCACACATCAAAACTCTGGCACTGCTCAGTAAGGAAGGGCAGCGTGGAAATGAAATAAATAATTTTACATTATTTAACTTTGCCCAAACTTTTAAAAATAATGTATTAACAACAAGGGGAATCCAATGCATTATCGTGCAGATATACATTTAGAATTACCTCTGGAACTTTGTTAGTCAACACTCCTGCAGGTGCTTAGAAAGTGCATTCTTCATAAACATATTGTACTATAAATTAACCCATAACCCACCCACCTTTCGGGGAGAAGCATATGGTTCCACTCGTTATGGAAGTCGCGGCAGAAGTCGGCAGGAGATTCTTCTTGGAGGCTTTCTTCTCCCTCATCCAGGGGTATTCCGGGGGTAGAGAGGCGGTAGGCAGCGGGCTGCATCCATCCGGGCTGTGTCTGGGCCGGCTTTGCCTCGGGTGGCTGCCCGGGTTGAGGCTAGGAATGGTCTGCTCAAAAGGAGGAGGAATCAGTGTCGAGTGTGAAAGCGTCGAGCTCTTGATTGATGAACTTTGAAATGAATCACTGACAGGGGGGAAAGATGTCAGACACTCAGCAAGCGACGGCTGACTATTGATAAAACCACTCTCTCGCTCGAATTCGTAATTCATCTCCGCTCGCTGAGAGCCGAGGGAAGTTTGCTGTGCGTATTTTTATAAATGTCGAGGCTCAATGAGAAAGAGAGAGAGGAAAAATTATTTTAAAAATCCTCTGGTGGTGGCTTTTTTTTGTAATTCACTGATTACGGTCGTATGGGGACCGAGCTACTATTAAACTATTGAATTCATGGAGACAAGGTTGAAATTGGAACGAACGGCCTGTCACATGATTACTTTCTGCCCAATGACAATTTGGGATTTTAACAAAAGAAGTCACTGTCTGCGTGATTGATCCAAAACTCTTGTGAAGATCGCCTTGTCTCTTTATCGACGACTGCTTTTATTTACACCTTTTTCTTGCTCCAGTTTAACGTTCCATAGTCTCCAGTCAACTCCACTACGCAATAAATGTGATTTTTAGAATGGCCGCCTGCGCGCTGTGTGAAAGGGAAGTAGCTAGCTACACACTGCACAGGCCCGCGCACTCCTATTTTTTCGTATTGTTGGAGTGTGTCAGGAGAGAACGCCCCCGCGCTGCACAACTCTCACCAGTAGCTACACGCTATGCCTGCTGTCATTAGCGAAGTTAGCCATTCATATAGAGTTCTGTCATGAAAAAAAAATACCCCAAAACTGATACTGAGAGCTCCTGACAGCAACTAACCCCAACAATGTAATGTGTTTCAACGCGGTAGAGCTAACCATACAATTTAGACTGTGTGGTTCATAAGGGCTTGGATTCTTTCAAACCCGCGATAGCAATATTTAGCCTACACAATTTATTTACAATAATCTATTCACCCAATGCCATCATACTTCTAATTGCTAAAAATGAAACTATACCTGTACATTTATTTGACCATGAAGAAATGAGCTAGGGCTGAATTCAATCAGATTCCATTACAGTGTTTAGCTATTTTTTCACTGGTCAAATGAACTCACAGACTGGTCATGGGACTATATAAAGACGTACTGTAGGGCAAACGTTCTGACAGGTAGGTTTTCACATAAATATGAAACATGTTTGGACAGGGGATGCACATTGTCTATAAATAATACATAAATTACGACAGGGCGTAAACATTACTATGTGTTCAGTATGAAGGGATCCAGTTATATATACTGCAATAAATACTGCAATGTGAGATTGACTGTGTGGAGCCCTTAATGTTCAGCGCAAGAACAGATGGGGCAAGTCTGTCCATGGACACATTTGGGATATAAAGTCTTATACAAACATATAGAGGCATGGGCTACACCCACAATGCAATACACGTATTACATGCCCATATACAGATTGGGCATGTGTACACATACATACAGCATATCCAATTAATGTAAATTATTAAATTAATTTGATACAATTATGTGCACAACATTTATCTTGACAGATTTTTGAATACACCTCTGTGTAGTATTTAGCATTGTAAATTATTCCCAGTTATACTTAAGTAAGGTTGGTCGATATGAACCAACAAAAAAAGTTTAGGAAAAAAAATCCAATCTGATCTTCAGGCATACTTCTGAGTTTCTGCGGATAACGGGTGTCACAGCAGAGCTGTTGGGGTGGTGGACATGGAAATGAATGTAGAAAATTATTATCTTTAAATGTAAACCTTATTTTCACTCATTTATGGAACATATTGGTGCACAGTCGAAAATAAATCCCAACCATTGGAGTAGTATTTACAATACATTTACTGAGTACATTGAACAGAAATTATTTAGAAGAAAACGTCTGTAAACTCCCACAGTTAAGTTAGGTACCAGTATTATCTGTGAAGGCCACATTTTGGATGTTTTTCAGCCAATTGTACCTATAGTATGTTGTATTCTGCAGGAAAGGAAAATGTTAGAGTGGGAGAGAGAAAGAAAAGAAGTGGTAGGCCTCGCTTAGATTATTGCTTATATACCAAACAAAGAATCCTGGAAGCCTGCGCGCGATCAATCTTACTCGCCAAAAGGTCTGACAGCTCCGTGCCCTCAGAACACATTTAAGGCTTCTAACTCTCCCCCGGATCAAATGCAGCCAGGAAGCGGCTTGAAACACTGGCCACTCAGATTAGAACGCGTTTCTGTTCACAGTCATTTTTTCTCTCGTTAAGGGATGTTTTAAGACATAAAAAATACAAGGAAAAATGTGTAGACCTGCGATAATGCACATAACGGTGAGTAGGCTAAACTAAAATCTCCATTGCATTTTTTCAGCATAAAAAAGAAAATACGTCTACGTATTTACAAAAATGATTTTTTTTGTTGGAATTATAGCGTGGGTTTGCCGTTAGTGGGGAAAGGATGTGGAAAAGAACAGGACTGCAAAGGAGACCGAAGGCTTTTTGGAATTACGCATAGGCTAAGCTTTGTGTGCGAAGCAAGGAGTGGGTGGCGGCTTTCTGTGAACCATACGCAGACCCACACACTTTTTACAAGGGGATTCTGGGCAGAATGATTTAAGACCCCTTTCCTATAAAGGGAAATACATTGAATGGCAATTCCTTATTTTAACTCGAAAACCTATTTACACTGCGTAAAAATCTCCTACATATGGGTCAAATCAATGCTGTATGTGTGTTTCAGTGTGTGTGTGTTTACGTGAGACAGATAATGTGTGTGTGTGTGTGTGTGTTTTGGATCCAAACGGGCTCAGTGTATGCTGACAGACCATATTTCAATTGTTCTATGTTCCCTTGCTAGCCATATGAGCCATATGTCAGGATCATAGAGTGCTTGACATATCTTCCCTTTTTTAAATAAAACAAATTCGAGTAGACTATTCTAAAATGGCTTTAAGGGGATTCCTATTAATTTACTAATTTGGTCTCTGATTATTTGGGAATTATAGTGATTGCACAATATGTAGCCCATGGCATTAGATGTTGTATTGTTTTGGCTTATGTTGACCTATATTTCATCAATATACTAATTTGAAATTATTAGAAAATAAGAACTTAAATGTAATCAACATAATTCAATAGAAAATAACTGTTGTATGATAGACGGGTTTCTTTTCGAGTCAATTGAATGTTGGCATGCCACAACAAAGGAAACAGTTGAAATAAACTTTCCCAAATAAATAGTTTAAGAAATACACACGCTATAATCTTTGTAAGTATTATATACCATTGCACACTAAATTCAAATTTACTGCTATAATTTAAATTGTGTGCAGCAAATCCCGTTCCACATAGACTTATTTAGCTGCATTAGATATAGCTTATTATATTTACATAATTAATAAATGTTTTTTGCATTACATCATATTACTTTTAGCAAAATTTACATTTGTTAATAACTGTAATAGATACCTAAATAGGCGATGGTGTTAATCCTACAGTGCCGTAATCATTTTGAAACATGGGGCTTAATACTGAGTAACTGAATATAGTCATCAGCAAACTTTCTTCCCACAAACGATTTCTCATTTAACCTGTTTTATCTTAACAGATTCTGCAGAAGCTCATCCTGACATTTTTATTATTATGGATATGCAAACGTGAATGAGGCACCGGAACAAGGCCACCACCAGAGGTTCCGATGGGCCCACGAGTTACGAAGCAGACAATACAAGTCACATTTAAAATGTTTTCGTGATTAATTGTCACTATTAAATAACACAGTCCTTCACATATTATTACATGTATTAACTGTTTTGGAGAAAACGGGATTTTACAAAAATGTTGTGTACCAGTTCTCACAAATAATGTGTGTAATAAAACGAGCTTATTATTATTATTGTCACTATTATTATTGACTTACATGTCGACCGTATCTGTCATGTGTTCATGCAGTTTGTAGTTTGTGCCACTGTGTTCGATGTTTAAAGACCCTCCAAATGACGTTTGAAAGATACATTTATATTTAAACTCATTTATTTATTTGTTCGAACTGGAGCAGCATGGAATGTATGACACTGAAACAGAAACTTGGTGATATCTGGACTTCTCAATAAAGTAACGTCTATAATGTCTATCCTTCCTTTCAAAATTATTGCATGATTGCTTGTTGACATTCGTAAAGAAATAAAAATAAAAACCAGGAAGAAAAAACAGCAACATATCAGTGTGTGAGTTGCAGAGTGACCTGTAAGTCTTCTGTCTGCGGTCTACAGGTAAGGAGTAAAACTAGAGATGGCGTGGTTCCAATAATCTTCCTTGCCACATACAAAGAGCACATGAGGGGGCGGGGTCAAATAATACTAAATAACTCCATATTACGTCAGAACAAAATAAATAACATTTTGAAAGTCCAACACAACACAAGCTGGTTAGGTCTTTGGCTGGATATCCAGACCCTACTTGTTTAAAGCTTGTATCTCAAAAAACCCTGCTCACAGTTCCTATAAGGATCCTTCCACAAGTGCAACAAAATGCAAAACATTATTCAAATGCAGATAAATAAAAAACGAACAAATTCACATTAAAAGAATACTATTAAATTTGTTCATAAACCCTGTTTGATTTTTGTAAGAAACAAGTTGAAGATAAAATAGGTCTGTGGATGTGCCCCCGCGCGTGTCGTCTCGGATAATATGACTGTGTGGAACAATAACACTATAGAGAATAGAGACATTTCAAGCAAGAGGAATTAGTCTACTTTCCTATGCTACTTCACACATTAAACCATATCAAATAACAAACGTAAAATAAGAGAAGGTGAAAAGGCTACTGAAGAAAAGAAGAAACAAAGCGGTGGTGGTTCTGTAGGTAAGACAATAGGGCGGAGTGATCCGGGCTGCATCCCGGCTACAGATGCGTCAGTTTGGGCGCTTCCTGAATTCTTCCCTGAGAGTAATGCGGCGTAAGGTCTGTATACGTCGGATTCGGATCACACACTCCGTGATGGCGACTACTGCCCATAGTGATTGCTCCATTGTAGTCCATGTTTGCGGACGGCGGGTGCGAGAGGTGAGTCAGGCCGAAAATGGAGGCCCCATTGTTGGGCATTGAATCTATATAATTTCCACCTACATACACAGGGCTGCCCTGCTGTAAGTGAGTCCCATAGCTGCCATTGCTATGGAGAGGATGCGCGTCATACTCGGGCGTGGCCGAACCGCCAGTCCCGGGATACCTCTTTTGAGAGGGCGGGCAGTTGTTTAGGGAGCTGTTCAAGGAAGTGGGATATGACGTGGGCATACCATATGCATTATGAGGGGGCTTATTGTAAGACGTTGGCGATTGGGACTCATAAGAGACACTATTAACCAGAGAATGCATAGAGTTGAGGTATCCTCCACCACCACCACCGGGGGATGGACCGAGAGGGCTCCGAGGGGACTGTCCCCCGGGAGACGGCATCATGCCACACCCTTTCTGATCCTTTTTATACTTCATCCTGCGGTTCTGGAACCAGATCTTAATCTGCCTCTCTGTGAGGTTGAGCAGGTTAGCCATCTCGACCCTGCGGGGTCTGCAGAGATAGCGGTTAAAGTGGAACTCTTTCTCTAGTTCCACCAGTTGTGCGCTTGTATAAGCCGTCCGGGCTCTCTTCGACGCTGCTGACCCTCCCGGAGGACTCTTGTCTCCAGGGCAACTCTCAACTGCGCGGAAGAGGAAAAGGAAGACCGTCAATCAGTAACCAACCACAGCAGCAAACACAAGAACAAGACCTACAGTGACAAGATAGATATAGCTGATTTCACAAGTTTCTCCACATTAACGTAAAAATGCACATATAATTCAGAAGTTTACAAATGCAGATAAATCAGATAGGACTCCAACGAGACTGGGACGAGACTAATGTCATTAGACATATCAGTTAGGGTGAGGCTGACAAGCAAGTATCCAAAAGCCCAACAGATTTGGATCGTTTTGTGTTTTTGCTGTGACATTTATCGGTGTATCGGTCTAGACTTAAAGAAACTAAAGATGAAGGTGAATTGTAGGCTGGGTGGCGTAAATAAAAGTGTATGAAGGTCTATGATAACGAAAGATTAGGTAGGGTTGAATGCTAAGGCTCATTCAAATGGATATAGTCTACATAGATTATTCTAATATTTCATGTTTTTTTAAGAATCTCGACAGGTAATAACACATTTGAGCATACAAGCAATAGAATGAAATGCGATGAGATGTCCCCATCCGAGAAACATTTTTGGTTCCACATTTAACCCTTTTCACAGAGGATTCCACGTGGAACCCAAAATGGTTATATTTGGAACCAAAATGGTTCTCCCGGGAACCATAAATGGTTCTCATTCGGGGAAAGAGTGGTATGTGTTCAGTATAGGGTGGATACTCTGTTCGCCATGCCTTTTACGAGTCTCACCTTGCTAAATGGCAAGGGCTCAGCCGCTGCACAGGAAGGTGTTGGTCTAGTTACCGTTTGTGGCAGACTGCCAACACCTAATAAGTTTCACTACTAGCTACTGTAGAGTCAGCCAGACGCTGGGCGAGAGGAATGCAGCATGACATAATGTTACAAGTTACCTTTTTTAATAAATGGGGGAAGAACTATTTTCACCATCTCAGTTTCAGAAACTATGCTATATTCATTCTTACAGCTACACGAAAAATGCTATACCCATGCTATTCTCCATGCAATCTTAATTTTCAAAATAAAAAGGCTTAACATTGTATGTGCATAAAATTCGTCAAACGGCAGTAATAAACGATTTTTATCGTAATATTTAGGCTAATGTATGAAACAGTCCCTTTGGCCTTGGTATGGACATAATCGTGATAAATGTTATTCAGTAGACCTTCTGGATGACTTCTGGATGCCTTTTGGATCCCATTCTTTCTTTTCTCACCAAATATATTCCCAAAAGTTGGACATAAATAGGCCTACTGGCCTAAGGAGACAATATGATTTGGTAAGGCTATGGGAATGTAATAATCTTTGAACTTTGGGTTACATCTTTGGTAAACAACTCCGAGCTCTTGGATCTCGCCTCTAATCAAAACAAGTAAATTGGAACAACTGTTTAGCGTGTTTGTTTCTTGTCCTACACGAAGCGGTTGTGTGATCAGGGTCAATATGTGATGTTTATTCAAGCAACATGTCAACGCTAGAGCATACGGACAACAAATGGCGGAGCAAAGCCAAGAGGAAAACAGGGCTACTTTATAAAAGATAATAAGGTTCGTTTCATAATACTAAAAACACAACGAGGTAACGATGGAAAATAACTCATCTGCAAATGGAATGCATAATTGTGGGGAGAAGCCTACTGATAAAAAAAGACGGTGTGAATAATAGACCTGCTAAAACAGGATAGATACTAAAGATTATCCAAATGGAATAAGTATGCATAAAAGATCATCAGGCATGCATCATAATGGTTAAATTATACTTTGTTTAAGGAAATATTTCAGAATGTACATATATGTGCATTTTCTGTGGGCCTAACTTTAACGTCGGTCGTTTCCTCTAAGGAAAATATATCGGTAAACTCGGGGGCATGTAGTTAACTGTTTAGTGTTATGTATCAGTAATGGATTACATAACTACGTATTTAAGTACGAATATTTATGTTTATTTTATCAGGTTTTTCAAGTGGAGGTCTATAGGTAGGTCATATACCTGAGCTGGAGCTACTGTTTTTAGGCTTCTGGTTCTGACGGGACTCCTTCATCCATGGGAATATGTTCTTGCGGGTGGTGGAGGTCGGCGAGCCATGCACAGAACTCTTTGAGTTGGGTTGACTGGGGCCGTTGCTCGTGTTCTGGTTGAGAGAGCCAGGGGACTGGGAAGGGGGTTGCGGGACAGACACCGACACCTGCGGTTGATTGTTTTCGGTGAGGACGGGTGGCTGCGCCGCCTGGATGGCAGTGCTCCTATCGCAGCTCTCCGCCATCTCCCCCGGCTTCTGCATGGAGACCGAGCCGTCTGGGGACTGCAAGGAGCAGGCGGGTCGATGGTACTCACTTTCCACATGAGAGGCTCGGGGATATTGGACCTGATTGGCATCATAACTGAAGCCATTTGCGCTTTGATACGGGTAGCCACTGTAAATTGCAGAGCTGTCGTAGTAGGTTGCCTTTTGCATCTCGCCGTTTCCCAATATTTATTTCAAAAACTGACAGGGTCTTGACACCCTTGTAGAATAACATTGGCCCTTGGTCACGTGACGCCTCTTCGCCAATGGCCTCCTTGGGTGAACCTAGGGTTACAAGAAGCACGGTGAGGAGAAGAAATGGTGGCGATCCATCTTACTTTTCAATACAGGGCTGACACCGGAGACTATGGAGGCAAAATAGGGGCAACAGTTCTTTGGCTATTACCGTTTACCTTATGGTTAACAACACACCGCACAAAGTCATGCACAAACCTCATATCACCATCTGCACTTATGCCAACTGCATCAACATAAATAAGCCAACGAGTATAAAAACATAATTATTAACTGTGTCATAGTAATATTTATGCCAAAACAAAATAAAAAACCAACACTGAATAACAGGCCTTTTTGTGAACTTGGCCTAAAGATAGGCCTATGTGTTCTTAGGTTTTAATTAAGCTTCATTATAGTACATGTATTATTATTATTATCATTATTATTATTATTATTATCATTATTATCATTATTATCATTATTATCATTATTATCATTATTATGATTATTATCATTATTATCATTATTATTATTATCATTAAGGGGAAAATTGCTCCTCAAATCTACAATAGCTTCGGTACGGAATATGCCTATATTTTTCCAGGTTGTTAATGTCTTAAAAGTAAATTTCTCTTCGCGGAGCAGGCTCCTTCTCAACGCGTTGTGCTTTAGCCTAACCCAGCCAAGACACCTGGCTAAAAGCATAAACAATCACATTCCCCAGTTTTTTGCTGCATGTGTTTGAGGAACTGAGATGGATGAAAGGGCCAGGAAAAAACCTGAAAAACAGGGTGCGGGTGGGCATCCGCGCATCTCCACGACCAAGACGTGAACTTCCCTCGCAGGCCCATAATAATGGTTCATGTCGGTGCTGTCGGCCTGGGCGCCCATCCCAGTGATGTATGGGGGTCACTAGGCCGAGACGGCGCACTGCAGACATCGGCCCGGTGAAATACCGGTGTTTTGTTTGATATTCAGGGCAAAAGAGATCTGGGATGTAGCCTTTAACTATAGGCGTACTACTAACCTACTCAAAGTAAGGTAGCCATTGTGGATCCAATGAGAAGGGATATCAAACTTATGTTAGTCGTTTATACAGATAAAATTAGAAGCTATTAAAAACGATTCTGTTGATTGGCTTGGTAAATTATTCGAGATATATTCTGGGCAAACGGGTACAAAAAATGTAATAGTATTTCGTTAGAGTGGTCCACATTTGTGAAGCATTGGATACGGAAGAAAACGTTAAGGTTGTTATCACAGCCTCTCAAAGTTCACCCTGTCACACAAAACACATTTTGTGTGTAATCCAAAAAAGCACAGATAAAAAATGTAATTCGATACAGCAGTATTAAGAAAAACAAACAAGTTAATCTAACGGTAGCCCCCTAAAGGAATATGAGACATGTAGTCTGTTGTGTATGAAAACAAGCATTTTATTGCCTGGTTATGACAGTCCAAAATATTGTTAATCTAAATAAATTTCTGAAGTTGGGTTTCGAAGAACTTTGTGACTCAAAGAAAATATACAAGGCCTTATATTCTATTACTACAACATACAACAATGAATAATATTAATAACAGTGATACTAATAAACCAATTACGTCAACAATAATACAAAAATCTTAATTTGCGTTTATAATAAATAGAAGATTTTAGCTAACTTTAACTAGGCCTACGGCACGTTGAACCATCATGCACCACGATAAGCAAAACATTTTAAAAAACAAAAACAAATTTAGCCTCCAACACACCCCAGACTAAAAATTAATACAACATCCTATCACCACATCAGCTCTTAAAGCATTACTCTGGAAAACATATCAGAAAGCTTTTGATGCATTTCCAAAGTAAATAGTCTGGTTGAAAAAAAGAAAAAAGGAAGACACGGCAGTAAAGAGAAAACAGAGAGAAGACAGACTCGAGCCTTCGAATGCTCAGTCCCTGCTCCGGGCGAGAGAGAAATCTGGCTGCCTGTGTGAACTCTTCCTGAACCGAGATGTAAGTCATATGGTGATAAATCACCGCGCGACACAAACTCCTTCATTTACAACTGAGAGAGAGACTATTTCTGGCCTGCTTACCGTATCCTCTGACGACGAATGCAGACCACAACGCAATATTTTCTCATTCAGCGACGAAATCGATCAAAACAGTAGTCCAGAGAAAAAGTTTAGGCAAAGCGAGCAAGGGTAGAAGCAGCAACAACCGACTACGCCTAGCACTTACAAGACTCATCAGCCAAACTGAAAAAGCGAAGAGGCGAAGTGTTCTGTGTACAGAAGAAACGAAATCCTTTTTCTGTTGGACGTGGATAGGTATACCGAGATTACGAAAGCAGGCGTGAGCACTCGGGTCGCCCAGATAAGCGCTATCTGCCCTCACGGTTGAACTTATCACATGCAAGAGCAGTGCCCATGCCTCATACCAAAATTAAACCTAGCTAGGGCTATGCTGGACTATGTGTTCGTGCAGACATCACCAGACCAGTGAACTCCCCCGAAACATAGCGTCACCATAGACAAGAACAATTATGCAAATGAACTAGCGCCTTGGACACAGAAAGCCACTTCAAATCTTGTCTCTCCTCCCCCACTTGATAAAGAAGTAGTCTATGTTTTTACAAAAAACATAAACACCCCGTATCCGGTTTTTGTTTTATGACATTAGGTGTTATTTAATAAACAGAGACTCGAATAATGACCACATGATAAGTTGAGATATTACCCGGGTAAAGCAGAGTAGATGATAACCGCACATTACCATTACTATAAGAGCCATAAAGGGCGTCCATCTCCAACTTAATCATTAACCAACATTTTTGCATTGTGTTTAGCACATCAATACTATCATTGTGAAACGGAGCTGGGAATTTTGGGTGTTAACAAAATTCAAAAAATATAAAATATAATACGAATGGTTTGAAAATAAATAAAATGTGCTTTTATGAACTGGAGATGCCGCGGATTAAAGCCTTGACTGGGATGAACCAAGGGAAAGACCCACATCGTGAGAAACATTGACAGAAGGTACACCTACAAAAGGGAAAACAGAGGAAGGAGAGTAGATGAGCAGGGGGAGAGAGATACCGAGACCAAGGGGGAATCCCTAAGCGAAGTGTGTCGTTTGCAGCCAAAGCAAAAATGTATGTCCTCTCGCATCTCTATGCAGTAAAGGCGTCCAGAGCACTGCTTCTCTTGCCGTCTGAGGCCGCAGGATGGTTGGATATAAGGACTGATTCAGCAACACAATAAAAAGGTAGAACATGGAAGTCGTGGGAGGGTGAGTGGGACAAAAATTCACGCGTGAGGATTTTTTTGTGCAAACGTTGCCTTTTTTTCAAAGCAGATTAGTGACTTGGTATAATTATTTACTCCTTTGTGTTTTTAGGAAATGCTGAGTCGTGATTTTGCTTTAATTCCGTCTCTAGGTATAGGGTTAGATGTCATGGACAGAGGGAACGTAGCTGGTTGATGTTAATACCAGAAGAACGAACACAAATAATAAACAATGCTGTGAGTAGGCCTACAATTTTGATAACTTTATAGCAAGTGTAGTTTAAAGCCTACGCCGAGGCAGATGGTTTTTAACATCATTATTTAGTTTTGAATGGAGCAAGGTCCCGTCCCCAAAACAGCGATTCTCCGTTTCGTTTTTATAGTGACAAATTACAGCACAATACATATACCGAAGATAACGAATTATTCCTCTCGGGCATTTCATATCACCACTACAAACTGTGAAGTGTAGAAACTATGGATGTGTGTGTGTAAACGCCGGTGCGTGAGTATGTTGGAGTAGCCAACATGCGTGTGTGCTACTTATAAGAATTTAATAAGGACGTATATAAATAATGTGGACTTACCGAGTCTCCTGAACACAGTAGTATGGTAGGGATTTATTTTGGTAGATTTCTGAAAAAAAAATGTTAATGAACGTTACGTTACGCCAAACTGTTTCCTAAATAAATCCTGAAGATCCAAAATTCTATCAAACGCTGAAATGGGGAGTTCATATACATATAGATATGAAAATTTTTTGTGCTACATTAGCCTGCTACCATATGAGTAGAAGCGAGTTATGACAACGTTAAGTTACAACCCATCAATTCATGCAATCCACTGTGTTAGGGTTAGACTAATTAATATGTAAAAATACACCTCATTAACATTCCAAATAAATCCAGCAAATTGACAACATTTGGATAATAGAGACGTTGCATTTTAAATCATTTGAAAATATCGTGCACGTGTTGTTGCTGTGGCTAAATGTTAATATTATATAATATTGTTATCCAATGTGTGTTGCAAGGAATATAAACATAATTATAGAAAGGCGTAATATCTACCCACATTCACACACATAGGCATATTTATAGTTTAATAACACTTAAACACTTAAATATCCAACATTTTGCTTGTAGAAGAAAGAACCCATCTCAAAATCAACAATCAGATTTCCTCTCATACAATTAAAAAACGAACAAGTAAAACAAGAAGAATCTTAGACTACTGTTGTAGCTTTACTGTTTTTGTGTCTATTTTTTCCCACTTGGATCAAATAGTCATTAGCTCTCGCGCAACGGCTGCCCCAAGTCCCTGCGCCCATAAATCACACGCAAGCGCCATGACCTCAGCGCGGCCGCGCGGTCCTGGATGGCACTCAGTCTTCCATTATATCCTCGTTTCCCTGGCGGAGCAGCACAACCCCACAGCTTTTCTTTACTTTTGATGTACCTCAATTTGATTTATCCTTTATAGAAACCTTGCGTATAACACCACACATTTATAGGGAACGAAATTACACCATGAGCAGGACGTCATAGCAGATTTTGACTAAGTTTATTTGTTTTCTTCTTACCAATAGACAATAAACTGGTTGGTTTCATTTACAAACGGCTATGTAGGCCAACTACAAATTTGATGCATCTGTGTCAATGGCTGCCTAATTTGCTAATAGCTTTGTTGAAGAAAAAAAGGAATGGTAGCATGCTGATTTTGTGGAAATAAAACTGAAAATAAAAATACTACTTTGTTGTGATATCTATAGACATCAATGTTTTTAGGCTACTCCATACTATGGGGAATTGTGTGGAGTTGAAGGCAAGCTAATATGTTCTCAAAGTAAAGTACATATCTTAGTGCTGAAGTTATGTTTCATGTCATTCATGTATGTAGCCTGATGAACATTTAAAAAAGAAACGTGACAAACTGTCATCACACTTTTTAAAGATATTCCATTCCTAATTTTCCATCCAGGCAAAACAACTGAGTCTTTTTTTACTGACCTCTGCCTCGCGTGGCAATAACTCACGACAGTAATGAACAATCGGCGGAAATACCTCAAAATATAATCCATCCTCCCCAAGCACAAGCTTTAACTCTGTCCGCGTGGAAAAACATATCCGTCCGTGACAGCCGTTTAATACCATCCAAGACAGAACCCCGTTCTATCTTTCCCTCTTTCTCTCCTCCGCAAAAGTCTACAAAGCCCCGACTCCACTCACAGAAAATGGGGGGACGCGCGTAATCAGCATCGTATGGCCAGACCCGGACTCCGGTTCTCTCCCCCGTGCCATAACGCCGCGCCGTATTATGCGCCCAGCACACGTGACACAACGTCAACTTAAACCCTTTTTATTTGAGCCGGTGAATCATTAATGGAGGCAGTCAATGCCCCTGAGAAGAAACGGATCACTTTCGAAGGAGAAAAGAGGTTTACATGACACTGCAATGTATCTGTCGATGGGACAGGTCTCTCACAGCGCCGTTCTCCTCGCCTCTGATTCCTAAGAGTGTGGGTTCTCTCGTGTGTTCAGTTTCAAAGACTTGCATCTTCAATGCAAATTAGCGTGAACAGCAAGCGCTAATCCCGATGTAGGCTAGTAGTCTACAACTACTCAATATGGTTTCTGGCAGAGCAAGGGAAGTGTTTGACGCTGTGGTGCGACAAATCGCACTATGCGAAATAGAGAAGGCTTTTCCCCCTCTAGGAAGACCTTTGCGAGTGGTGGATTGATCACTCACTACATATAGTCTCCCCTTCGTTTCATAAAGCGATATGGCTGTGGCTATTGTATGCAGAGTGGGCAGCAGAGGCACTTAATATCGCACCCACTCCATTATAGATCACCCCGCGTCCACGAGCCACAACTACTTACTCACCCACTCATGAGTCAGTCAATAGTCTACTGTTGGAAATTACATGTCTCATAGTTACCTGTCCGAACACTGCGTAAAGGTGAGCATCCCGATAGCCAAGAGTGTGTGTCACTCAGTGCTGATCTGAGTAGAGAAGTGCATGAGTGAGATCAAGGAGCAGGTTCTTTACCCCCTCCAGTCAATGGAGGGACCCTCCATTCAACCTGCAGCTCTTACGTATTTCATACAGACAGTTGAGTGATGCTGGGAATAATAGGTTTACGCTGAGTGCATACCCGAATCCTAGTACCGAGAGAGGCAAGAAACAGGTACTAACATGACAACTAGTCTACTTTTCGTGAAAACGTAGGACAAGAGGGCTAGGACAGTAGGCTAATTTACTTTGAATTCATTTTCTATTACAAAGCACACAACGTATTTAGCGTGGCCCGGTAAGCTACATGATATCGTTTAGACTTCCAGGGTATTGGGTACAGCCTAAACCTTGGCCGGAAGAGCCGCCCTTCTCTCGGCACCGTTTGGCGCTTGTTTTCTGTCAACACTAAGCAGCGGGCGTGGAAATGTTCCACCATAACTATTAATCACCCCAAGCGGACATGGACCGCATCCCACTCCCACACCACCCTTTGTCTTCTAAAACTACAACTTGAGCCGTTTAAACTTTTAAAAACCAGAGCAGGAGGAGACAATCTCTTATCAGCTTACCTTTCAGACCAGTGTGAAGAGGTTTATGAGTGAACAGGCTCTGGATTTGTGTTTGAGTTAGAATTAGTCTATTGGTGATTTTAATGTATACGTTATGTTCTTGTTTTATTTTTGAAGAGGTGACGACACTTTAATTACTTTGAATTATTCAAGAGTTAAGTCTTTATTTTGGGGCAAATGTTGGTGATATATTTATGTGATTGATATCTTTATCTGGGTTTCTAGTTTGTCCAGATTTGCATAGGTCTACCACTCCACGAGCGCCGGGCAACGACGGAGAGCATCTGTGGCTTGAGCGGACCGTGGACGGAAAACAGACCCCCTCTCCCACGCCTTTCGCCACCGCACCTGAACTTTTCCCTGACCCAAACCGATGCACCGAAAATCTAGTGTGAAGATATTTGCGGTCAAAAACAGGGAGAGGATAGAGACTACATAACCAATTAAGAGGTATACCTCCTTTCTCAGTTGGGAAGATTTAGGATACTTTTGGGATGGGTATTTGTTATTTTCAGCAGTTTATTATCCTTGATTTTGTTAATGTCTTTGTTAACACTTTATTTCCAAGCTGGTCGTATATATTAGCCGTAGACTGATACAGAGCTTCGCGTTTGGATGTACGCCAGACGGCGGTACATATCTCCCAGCAATGTTGACATTTGGAGCTCTTAACAGCAAGGCTTGGGTTACGGATACACTCAGTGGAAGATAACTCTTTCTCAGGGGTTTACATCGGCCAACATCAAGGCTAATTCGAAATTCGACGCCCTAAGTTAGCTTGGCGTCCATGCTTAGACGGGAAAGACTCAGATCTGGTAGTTTGTGTCAGTATATGTTGTAAAAAAGGAATGTAGAATATAGTCTCTTTTTTAATGTATTTCGAGGTTTTTGCAGGTTAACGTTAAATCAGTTCAAAGTAGGCTATAAACGCAGAAAACAAAACGTATTAATCTGACACCAAACAATAACAACAGAGAAAAAAATTATAATAGTAATCAAAATACTACTACATAATACTTATTATTATTATTATTAATGAAACATTTAATTTAATTGTAAATTAGGTACACGGTTCATTTTTTACTTATTTATTGACCTGTGCTTATTATAACTTTTTATATAAAACTTTTTTACATTAAACTTCAATACCAGGCTATAGCCTGAAGTCAGTCTTTGGGGGTGAGAATGATTATCTGTTAATGTTTAACTTAGTTCTTGATTGTTCTTTGTGTCTTCTCTCATTGAGGCGCTCTTTCAGCAATGTGGACAACTCAATCATGCACAATAGCCTACTTATATTTTGCATGTGGCTTACAGGACGAGACTTAGAACACATGCGCATAAAAATTGTCATAAACTTTTCTTTTACAAAACGTTGGTGAATGACAGATTTAGAATGAATGTATTGTTTTTATGAAAATTTCTATTCATTAAACCCAAAAGAAATGTGTTTTTTGTCAAGAAAATAAAACTGTGACAGATTATTTTGTGTGTGAATAAACATGTTATTTTCCTCGCTCAATCTTGTTATCACTTATGTGCAATGCCAATATACACTTGGGTCGAATTAATTATACCGTTTCTTTTCAATTAACTTATTTATGGTCAGTTTAACCAAGTGGCATTTCTGGGCTCTAGATCCTTGAATGTAAGCTGTGTAATGAGCGCACAATAATTATTTGTGGATGTATTTTTCGAACTCAGCAGCTTTATATCAACGGGATAGCACAGCGTTTATATAATGAACTTATTTTCCAGTTGTATGAGCTTCTCAACGTTTATGCCACGTTGCAATTTCATAAATTGTTTTTCAATTTTTTTCAGGTATATTTGCCAATAAATTTAATATTATGGAAAAGTACAGATGTCATGTAGAAGTTTAAAAATGTTCACATGATGCGCTTTGTTTCAAATTAAATACTGCCTGGCTGCGCGCCTTGAACTCGAGTTGAATGTAATGTCGTACCATATAACTGAACCAGCACAGAATAATTTTCGACCTCCATCTTTATATGACAAATATTCAAATTCTAGCTAACATTTAGAAATGTGTTGTTTATACATTTTCAAATAGCTTTTTCGCTAACGGTTACGCAATTATTTAACGCAAAGGAGAAACACAACATACTTAGGAAATAAAAATAGTCTACTCACAATCAGATACGAAACCAGGAAACTGACGGAAAGAAGCGTGGGCTTAGCAGAGTTGAGAATATTTGATTCGTGCTCCGCGGAGGATCACTTCAAATGAAAATTCTGCCGATTTTCATATCTATTTTCGACCCGCGGGCATTCATTATTGAATAAGTCACGTGAGAGAGCATATAAAAAATGTAGTACATTGGGAGTGACCTCTAGTCGGGTATTAAATGAGCTCAAATGTCTAATTTAACTATCTCGACATCATGAGAGACTGTGTAAAACCTGTGCCAATCATCCAAAATGCCAATTTCTATATTCCAAATCTGCGCCAAATGCTGGCACAGAAAAGGCCTACACCCTAGTTGGCAAGATCATTTGTGTAATTATATATGTTTTTATTTAATTGCACTTGTATCCACTTCAAGCTCAGATGGACTTTGCAAAGTTGTAGGCCTATTACGCATTCCATTCCAGCTGTGCACAATGACATTTGATAAAATATTCCGACTGTTATGCACTTGCTAGAACATTCCACTTAGGCCTACATTATATAATGAAACATAGGATGAGTCACTGATGATTGTAAAGTACAATACCTTAGATTAAACATGGTTCTGATGGAGAACAATAACAATGTCCTTTGATTTAATTTATGGAACAAATAAGAGAATTCATAGCCGACTCCCTTCAATTCACTATAATAACGCCGGACCTTTACATAGGCTAACTAGATCCCTGTTACATAAACCTTAAATGTCTTTTTAACAGATATAAGCGTGGTCCATCACAATCCTTCCCTTTGCCATGATCTGACAAAGGTGTTAGTTTGACGAATAGCACCCGAGACGACTTTGAATCAACATTACCATTGCACACCTATACGCCATTTTCTTCCTCATTGTCTCGTGGGCAAATAAAATTTTAAAAAAAGCCACGGAGGTCTGGACATTGTGTGTATCGTAAGGTCAGGGGTCACACGGAGTGCTCTAAGTCGATGATTGGCCAGATACTAGTGTGTCCTCTAGTTGAACCTTTCGATTGTTTGGATGTAGCAGGTAGTGAACAACACACATGCTGGTGCACTGGGATTTGAAGTGAAATGCACACTGTGGTTATCATTTGAAATAGGTAGAATACACCTCTATGGCTATAGGTATAGTCGGGATTCATGTTCACTCAAAAAAAAAGAACCATTTAATTGTACTTAGAAACCTCACCTAAAATGATTCAGCCAGAAAAGAAAAAAATTGCTGCCCATATATGGTGGACATTCAAATATAAATTTTGGGAATTTCTTTAGAGTGTTTTAACAATCACCTTGCTAATTAACAGATTATGAACACACATGCCCATGCTATTAATTTTTTTGCTGGTTTAACTATGAATTTAGGCCAAATAATGTAACAGAGACACCAGTTACTAAAACAGCATAGCTGATTAGCAGTTTCCACCACCTTTTTGGAGTTCTCACAAACAAAAAAGTGTACCAATCTGTTATCATTTTTGGGTTCAAGGTATGTTTTTTGGAATTTATTGTTTCCTGGTTTGTACTTTTTGGTTTTACGTAGAAACAAGCTCAAAAGAGGCCTCAAAAGAAGCACTTTGAGCTTGTAGGAATATCGAAATATACTAATAGTGGATCAACAATCCAATATTCAAGACCAAGTGTTTTTTTCTGAGAAACCAGATAACCAACCACACAACTTGAAACGCATTCTGTCAAAATTACGTAAGAAATATACTCTGTAAGAAGATCAAGTGAATTGTCCACATCATGCATGGACATACGAAACACTGCTAGCTGATAGGATAGCTAATTCAAAGGAATTGTTCCTATTTGAGAATTGTGTAAAGTTTTTTTTTTTTAATAATAAATAGCTTTGTTATTTTATAACTTTAAAGGAACAAGCACCATACTATTGAGATCGCGAGCATTGTAACCATCCACATGCAACAGGTAAGAGATATTGTTACCATGCGAATCTGTCATGGAACTCAATGCATATTACTTAGAAATGTATTACAATCTAATACCCAAACCAATATCAGTCATATATTGAAGTACATATTTATTTCACGGGGAGTTTCTTGCATGGGCCTAAACTACATTACAATGTTACAACGTCAGTTAATCAGACAACATATACAAATATTCACAGTTTAGATCACAACACAAAATTGTGAGACACTATCACAGATAAAACTAGTTAACACTTCAACACGAACAAACAAACAAAAAGGGATGCCTTTTTTAAAAGACAAAATTGATTCAATATTGTGCCTTCCTATGATTTTTCCATTGACATTAGGGTTGAAAGACACCTGGACATTACACGACTTAATAACACATTCAACAGTAAACCAACTCACACACACGAGCTTAATCCTAACTCCGACCCAAACCCATCCTAAAACATCTGATAGCTCGCCGGTGGGCTTTCCTAAAACATAGTCTTTCTTTCAAGTATATTAGAACTTTCCATGAGAAACAACAAAAACATTGCATAGAGGAAAAAGAAAAATGAGCTCTTGTGTCTCTGTTCTCATTCGCTTTCTTTTTATTCTATGCAATGAGAAGTATACTTATAGTCCAAAGTCCTGCGGTGCATTTGAATGTGCGTAATTCTTCTGTCTCAATAAACAAATACATACATTTGAGGTGCCTTCGTGGGCAGCAAGTGACGGATTTCGAGCTAAAAAAATGAGAAGAGAGCGAACACACGAAGAGAGGAGGATGAGAGCGGACAAGAAGGACGCGTCAGGCCCAACGGCCTAGGGAAGGGGTTAATACTGTGAAGGACATACTCGAGAATCGGTCCACAAAATTCCGTTGCTGTGTTCTGTTTGCCTTTCTCAGTCTGTTGTTTTTTGGCGCGAGGGTTCCATCACTATAGGTTCGATGCGCACGGCGTGGGAACGAGCTGCTGGTGCGTGCCTGTTTTGATATGCTGCTGTTGTTGCTGCTGGGCTCCGGAAGATGAAGATGAGCTTGCGGAGCGAATCTTGGTGTTCGGCAGCTTGTGATCTTTCTTCCACTTCATCCTTCTGTTCTGGAACCAAATCTTCACTTGACGTTCGGACAGGCACATCGTGTGTGCAATCTCCACGCGCCTGCGTCTGGTCAGGTAGCGGTTGAAGTGGAATTCTTTCTCTAGCTCAAGAGCCTGTTGGCGGGTGTAGGCAGTGCGGGACCTCTTGGGCACTCCTCCATTGTAACTAGCATTGACTGGAGAAAAGCAAGCACACACACATATAAGCAAGCAGGTGTTACTGCCACATTAAGCACGATAGTCCAAACACTGACACTCTCCACTGGGCACATTACAAATGTTGTTCTCCATAAAAGCATGTTGGTAGGCTAATGGGAGAATAAAGCTTACGATGTTTTGTGGGGGCTTAGCCTCCTCCATTTCTGTTGCGTTGAATGACCATAATTTGGAGACGCCATGTGTGCAAACACTCGTATCCAGGGACAAATCATGCCTTAGAAAATGATTTACAAAATCAGCGGGGTTGGATATTACAGTTTGGCTGTGGTCCAGCCGTGGAGGTAGCATAGTTTGGGTTAAAAAGCAACAAAGACACATGGCCCTGGCAGACAAACACAGGCAATAAAATTTACGAGGGTTCTTAATTACCGACCCCGCTGCTCGATGGTCGTAAATTTCCGTTGTAAGGGGTGCTACTAGTGCTGCCTCAATGGGCGTGCATACGTTCCAGTGGTGGCTTGCTCAATTGTTCCGGTATTTAAACGTGGCGATAACTCACCGGTGTTAACGTGGACCTTCTTCATCCAAGGATAGACCACCGGTTCCTTGCCCTTCTGTGCGCTGGGATACGACTCAGCCGCGAGGCTGCAATCTTTGCTGACGTCCGCCACCGCACCAGTGTCTGGGACTGGGTTGAGGCGAGGGCCATGGTTCTGGCCAACGGGCTGAGGTTGTGCGTGATGTCTGTCGGTAAAATCATCAAGCCCATTGCTGGGGACATTACCGTAGTCGTAGCTCGGTTCTGTGTAGTTTGACCTCGGATACGACGCCTCGTCGTGGTGGGGAAAGCCCGTATCTTTTGGCCGTTCGTAGTACTCAGTAGGGGCGGGGATGTATCCGTTTTGTTGATATTCGTCGCATGGAGGAAAGGAAGGTTCGATATAGTTCGAGTTTATCAAGTACGAACTCATGATCATTAATTTGTGAAGTGCAACAATACTAATTTTTATCGCGCTGTCGTTTTTCTGATCTCCACAAAACCCTCCTACTCTCTATCAAATGTACAAAGTTGTCTGGTCACGTGTAAAGCGCCACCAATCACCAGGTCTCCTGTGGGCATCATGTAAACAGGAACCAATGAAAAGCTTGGCATTGGGAAAATGAACATTGCTCGGAATAGGCTATGTTAGTGTTTTCTTTATGAAATCAAAATAAAAAAATAAAAAAATAATCAAGTCCGTTATTAACACATCAACTAGAGTAAATAAACATTTAATCTAGAATTTTAACCCGCAGGTTTGTCTTCAGAGAAATATTACATTGGGCTTCTCTAACTGATTAAAATGATGTTTTTTGTTGTTGGGATAAACAAATTATAACAACTGAATTATTATTTTTATTTAGTATTTTTGGGAAATATTACATTGGAGTGCTTTTCTAGTCCTCTCCTTTCCTAAATACTTCCCTTTCTTGTCAATTCTGAGTTGGTATTGTCGTGCGTAAAATGTGCATCTGTGCCGTAACAATTTGCGGATTCTAAATGACATGGAAACTGTTTACATAGGTAACTGATACAGAGAAAACTAGGTAATAAGCATTCAAAATCAAGGAGTCAGATGCCTCACTTGATTTGAATTACCAAAAAAGCCAGGTACAGTTTAAAATATTTCTGGTGTCCTGTTTTGGGAGTAGAAGATACACTTTATGTTTTTTAAACGCATTACAGTCGGCACTTTACTTCCAATCAGGTTGCAAAAATGCTAACTTAATGTAGTTTACATATGGCTCATACTATGATGTTACAATATTGCTGTTGAATTGCAGGCCAAAGTGAATCTAGTGATTTGGACAAGGCCAACGTTAAGGTCAGAAGAAACAGACGTTTCTTCTTCAGTTTATAATAATGTTAGTAAACGAGAAACAATACATTTTATTGACAGTAAAAGCAACTCAAAACAAAAGGAAATGATTCAAAATACATATTTCTAAACTTATTGACGACTGACTTTCTACAAACCTTGTACTTTTTAATAAACAGAGATAGGCCTAAAGGCGTTTATTTTTTTTTAATTGTCTATGAATGACTGTAACTAACCTGTGGCTTTTACTACTGCACATTGCAGTATTTAATATTCAACCTAAAGAAGAAAAAAAAATTGCGCATGCTACTGAGGTGGACGTCAGATCATGATTACAACAGCAAAGCAGCTATTGCATTACAATAATACTAAAACTAATCGCCATTATCATCATCATCATCGCCATAGTAATACTGGTAGTGGAAATCAAAATAATCAACTTAAACAACTACAAAACCAAACAATGGAATCAAATAGACTCAACGCCATCCACCCAGATTTAAGCTATCCTTGAAAAGGTAACAACCATGAACAATTAAACAATAACTAGTACTGATTAATCCCACTACGAAAAAAGTGCAACTTTACTGTCATGGTAGAAGCCTCCCTGACCGTGTCTCTGCGCCACCAGCGTCTCGTAAACTGCCGTCTTCACGACCTGTTTGTCCTCCATCTCGTTAATCCATGCCGGAGGTGAAAATATCGAAGAAGCCTCCTCAACCAAACTAGCAACACTACGGAAGGTGTCCACTACCGTACATGTAAAGAAGGCCCAGTGCGTGGTGCCAATGGGAGGCCAAACTTCGGAAATATTGAAAGCATTATTTTTTTCTTTTTTTTTCGTTCCCCCTTTCTATTCGCTCCCCTAAACAGCGATAACTTCTCTCTGACCCTAAAGTGACACCGTTTCCATTTTGTTTCTGATTAATCTTGCCCATTGACAGTCTTTGTTAAACAACAAGGCGTGCCCTTCTCCAAAGAGGCGACATTTTCATATTTGTTAGACGCAATGACCTGAAGTTCACCCCGGACTTGGACTTCGGGTTTCCATGGTCTACCCGACTCTGCGGAGATAACGAAGCACTTAACACGGATCAGCACCCAATAGCACCCCAATAATAATAATAAAATACGTTGAAATCCCAGGATTTAGCGTAAAAAGCCATGTAGCCACTGAGGGACTTCTGTGTGTGATTAGCCTACCGAACTGAAATGTCATTGACTCCTAGTCAGGGTTAGATTTAAAAATCCATAAATATGTACATTTTTGATATCTTTTGATCATAATATATATTGCGGCTCACCTAGGCTCCTGTTTTTTCTGTTCAGAAAAGATCCTGGTGCTAGATTTGTGTAAGACATAAACGACAACAACAACAGTGGGATTTTTATTTTAGTCCCAGGCCTATGTCCTACTAATTGTATTCATCTAAACTTGGTTGGCAGGTGTTAAATGACAATCTAGTGTATTCTGCAATTCACAATGACAAGGGAGAATCTTTTATTCAGATGATCTGGCCTCCAACGCATGTATCCAAGACCACCTGGGAGCCTATATATCAACATAATGTGCAGGGTAAGAATACCTAACTTGATATATACATTTACATTCTAAACAGTGTTATATATGTATTATATAAATATGTGCAGGTTTGCCTCTAATCCACTCTCTAGCTCCGTAGTGGGCTAATTCCGAATGAGCGACAGACTAAGGAGTCCCCAATGATTTATAGTCTTTCAGCCTACTATTGACTTGTTGCTGTAGACTATTATGGTGTCTCTTGTTTTACTCTGGAAAAGTTCAATTTAGTAAGCGTCTGCAGGCCTTTTGCTATAGACAAAGTACATGTTTTTTCTGTCTATTTAGGCGTTCTGAAACAGCGTGTGTGCGTCACAAACGTGATAATACGTTAGGCCTAAAACAATACATACAGAAATTAACATTCAAACCCTCAAATTCAGTGGTTTACATATTACGGTGGAAGTACGGAAATATTATCAACTGTTGTACAATATATATTTTTAAATATCTAAGAAATAGGCCTACCAATCTTAAATTGAAAGTTGCATAAGCCTATTCAAAGTTTTTCTGATAAGTATTCCGTAGTTAAATTTGTCCCAGGCTTGTAGTTCATTAGCAGAAGAGCAATATGTGATATTATGTTTCAGAAACATTTTTGCGTATATAATACAGTACAGGTAAAGGCTACTGTGTGAGTAATAAGTGTATTTTCAATTATTTTTCATTGCCATGCACACTGTATCATAATACTGTAGATAAGAAAAGTGCTATAACAAACTGATCAAATATGACTTGCTGTAAGTTTATTATGATGACCTGGCTGCAGCGTGTACGATCCCATCAGCATTCACAGCTTGTAAAAGTTAAAGGTGATCACTGTTGTTGCAACTACATGGAATGGATATGCTATATATCGAAATAAAGAAGAGATGAGTGGTGTGAAGAAAATGTATGGGTAAAATAATATGAATAATTGCCCGGATTAGAATTTATCTCGACGGGCAAATGCCGCTACATCCAGCGAGTGTTGTAGGGAGTAGGTTTAAGTTATTCTCATATTTTAAACCACATGGCCTTCGTTAGGTCTGCATTATACCCTTTGCACAATCAGCTTTAATAAAAGTGGTTAAGATTAAACACAACTCTATTTTCTTAAATAGGCAGTTGTTATAACCCGACGTAACCCAGGGCATACTGTTTTATAAGATAAAAGTAACTTATTTATGATAAATGCACATCAAGTCATCGTATTATTGTTGTATCTCTTAACTCTGTAAAAAGGAATTGAAACAGAATTGCTAATAGGCTTGGCTCTTGTATATTTGATGAAAAAATAAGAATGACCCATTTGGAAATAAATAGTTCGGGTGGAATCACTATTTCGTGTCCAGTTTGAAAGCAGACACGTTTTTAGGGAAAAGCGATTTAGCCAGTCTTTAAAAAACAATTATATCTATTACATTATAGGAGGAAAATAAAGAAAAAGCATCCTCTTTTAAGTGGAATAAAATAAGAATTGATCTCAAATCCTAGCATTTTTGAAGGAAAAGATAACGCTTATGTTCGATCTGTTATGCAGATCCATCCACTTTATGACTAAATGCGGTTTCAAAACCCAATAAAATTTGAACATCGTTGTTTTTGTTTTGGGGAAAAAAAAGTTATAGGAATTGATTGTTTTCATTACAAAAAGGACACACTTTTTAAATAAAAAAAATAGGACTTCTGTTCTCAGCACAGGGAGAGAACTCCTAAATGTTTTTAAGGAGGCCATTTGGGGGGATGTGGGCATAAACCCATACTCATTACCCTGTGACCCGGGTATGAGAATCAATCCTCAAAATGCTAATTTTGCCCTCGTCCCTAAACATATCAAATGCAATTTATTCAAAGGAAATTCACCAATCAACCACCCTAATAAAATGCCGACCACTCAATCTTGGGGCTGAGGACGGGTGGGGGCCCATTCGCCTAACACGGGGTCACCCAGCTTTCAGGGTTCACCTGGAGTGCACCGTCAAACATATGTAATTCAAAGCTATTCTATCTTTTGTGTGGAGAGTCAAGATCGCTATTATAACGCTGGCATCAGGCCTCAACTGAACAGATGACAGAGACTTGTTCAGCCGGTAAACTTTTGACCCCGATTTTTCCTCTTCTTTCCACGCTAACTCAAGCACACCAGTCCCACCCCTGTGAGACTGTGCTTCCCGGGTCGAGATTTAAGGATGCTCGGGAAGCAGCAAAATTGATTTGCATCATCTCATTTTTGTTTCAATGTAAGTATTCGAATAGAAATCATACTTAACGATTTAGTTACATTATAGGTAAGGCCTGTAATATAATACTGTACACCCAACATGGACCTTGGTTACAATTCACCGCCCTCTGGAGTATAGAACATCTCTAATACAATATGCAAATTATATTATCCTTTCGTTTGGATGGAGGCAAGCAAGCCGCCCAAGGAATGCACATGTCCTTCATACCTTTTGGCTAGCGTTTTCACTCTATGCCTTACATAAGCGGTTTGTTAAAATGCGCCAGTCCCCAAACCCCAAACAAATACTTAATAATATATGCTAATTATATTAACTTTACCGCGATGTTTATTAACGCAAGCAAACCAGCCAAGAGTATGTGTGTGTCTGTGTTTGTGTGTTGTGCTGCTTGTACTTGTGTCTTCTACTCTCAAGAGGTTGGCTTCGGGTGACCAACCCAGTCGAATATGTGTGTGTGTTTCACCCCCAATCTCAGGAGCTGGCTGCGGGTGACACTGAACTTGGCCTGAAGCGAGCTCTGCTGGTGGCTCCACGAGGATGCAGATTCATCTTGCTGCTATGGCTGACCCCGCAATGAACCGTGCAAAGAGGGCGATGGTTATATTTTCTCCTGCCTACCATTGTCTGCCATGCTGTGCAACTCATAAATGACCACCATTTCTTTTTTCATTGTGTCACAATGGTGATATTTTCTCCCCATACGTGACAACGATTTTGGAATAGAACAATGGTTATACCTTCACGTTCTACTCCACAAAAAAACGAATACAAGGTTAAATGTCGTTGCGTTGGTTATTCGTTTATACCGTTTTAAGTTTACAGTGGGAGAACTGGGTACGGGAATTAGGGTTAGGGTCAATCCATGTTAGATCTGTAGATGATTCTGAGTTTGTATTCAATTGATCTATTAAGGTAAAAAGTAAAACTTGCAATATAGCTTAATACATTTCTAATAAAGACATTTAATTCTGATTCTTGATGTATTATTCTGAGGTAAATGTATAGAAATGTTATTCACCACTGATAAAATAAATAATTCTAAACACCAGTTTCGAGCCACTAAACATTTGATGGAAACCAAATTAAAATAACAGATAGAAAATAGTCTGGATGATCATTTCGGATATTTCAATACATGTTTTCGTTTTCTACATACGGTAGGTCCACACATACGTAGCATGCCAACCAAACCAAGCAATTGCTTATTATTAAATTGTGTAGCCTGACAGTACCTAATAGACCATAACCTTTGCAATTAAGCAAAATTTAAATGTGTATAAATACATATGAGCAGCATACAACAACGGACATTGTGAGCATGATGAAGAAGTAGACCCATAAAGCACGACACTGTAGGCGAAGTAAAATAAAACCCATAATCTTGCTGCACATAGATCTCACCAAAAGACACATTCTAAACAAAACCACACAAATGAATCTTAACACACGAATTTATAATGCAAAACACGTTTCACAATCTAAAATAAACTATTGTTAATAGGAAAATGTGTCAGTGCAGACAAAAGTCTCACAAGCTAATGTGACACAATTCATTCTGTTTTGATTAATCAATACTTAGACAGAAATAGACGGACTTCGTCTGTACGCGAGTGCGCAATCTCAGCCAAAAGGTCAACAAGAAGTGAGAGTGACAATCCAAGAGGTCAACTGAACGTTGCAACCCCAAAACCCCACATGACGTGGTTAAGACGAAATCAAATTGCTTTTCAAATGTGTCCCGGCTGCTTTTCGTCTATCACAGAACAAGTGGAACACAAAAGAAAACCTGGCCAAAGCGACAGCTGCAGAACCAAACAAAGTTTAGAAGTTGTCCTGAGATTCGAAACTTTGCACTCCCACAGTTTAAAAATATAAATTGACCCAAAAGGGGTTGTATGAATTAGTTGAATAGTGTACACAAGCATATTTCCGTTTAACAATGACAATGCAAGACTCAAATAGTAAATAAATACATATTAAGAGGCCAAATAACCCTCATTTTGTAATACAGGAAGTCAAACAACACGAATTCAAAAAGCGACGTTTGTGGGGGTGGAAGTGGACAGAAGCGTAATTATCCCACATGCAAAAATGGATTATGAGTTATACCACAGATGGAGGGAAACAAGTTACACTGGGAAGGAAGCAATTAAATATCCATGAGCTGGACCCAACCCTGGCCAACATCTGCCAAGAGAGACCAGTATTCAACTCAGCACCAACTGACGAATTAGCGTAATAGGCTAATCTAGACAGAGGGTCCGAATACAATTATAATGCTGTTTGAAACAGGGTGCCTGTTCAGAGCCAATGGAATAGAAGGCTACTGGTAATTCGTGGCAACAGAAGCAAAAACTCACCTCCAGACAGAGGCTGTCTCCTTGTGTGCGTCCGGGGCGTAGGGTCCATTGCTAAGCGTTCTGGTAAGCGAGGAGCTGCTGTAACGGTCAAGGAACACTAACAGCCTACAAGAAGAGAGTCAGACGAAGACTCACGTCAGTCCGAATATATGTTATGTGCAATATACTGTCAACTCCCCAAAACCATAAAACTTACTTTAATGGCCACCACGTGATCATTTATGGCCAGTGAGCCTATCTGGCCGCGCTCTGGATGATTTTTACGATGTAATTCATAGACAAAACCCCCATTCATTTGGCACCCAAATGTCAGGGAGCCGGAACCGGCCTAATAAAGTTTACGACTCGAAGTCGAAATGATTCCCCGAGCTCGAGCATAGGGGAGGCATGAGCCTCTGGAGCTGGTCACTTCAAGAGCCGCTTTAGCCCGGAGCGCAGAGGTGAGTAAAGAGAGCGAATATAAATGTATCCATTTATCTACCTGTTGATTTTCTAGAATAGTGTAACTTTTCAACTTTGTATAGCAAACAGCAGGGTGAAAGGGTTTAGCTGTTCTTTTTTCCAGGCCTGTATAATCCTTAAGCATAGTACTGACTTATATTTAGGGGGAAACGGAGCTAAAACATTCCTTTAATGTCAGTTTTCAACAAAAAAACGTTGGGCAATTCTGAGGCCTAGCCAGCAACGTTTAACGACAAGTCAAGTTGGGACATTTTATAAATACTCATAAAACAAATAATAGATGCCATAATCTGTGTCGTTCCAGTAGAAAGTTTAATTTAATCAGCATCACCCTTAGCCTATAATATTATTTTCAACTTCCAGTCATTCTTTAAAAACATTTACAAAAAGCCTATCACGATGGAGCTATACACTTAAGATGGGATCCATATGGAACCCCTTTACATCCAAAATAGAAAGTGTGTGTGGGGGGGGAGGTAATTTTAGAAGACAGAAACACATTGTAAGCTGCACCAGGTCAACTTTACAGCAGCTCGTGCAAAAGGTTATAAAGGCGCAGCTACATACACTGGGTCAGAACAGCGGTTCCGTCACGTGTTTACGCACAACAATCACTTAAGTCTCTCTACAATAACGAACATGTAATCTGCATTTGATACAATACATTAAACAAATAAATAAATACATACATTACATATTAAAACAATAGTTATACACAAAAGCAACACAATTTCTTATCAACTCATTCATTAGTCGAGTTTCTATAGGCTAATGTTTTATGAGTGCAATAGGCTACACAACTTTTATTAGGTAGTTAATTAACTTATTTGCTATAACGCCCATCTTATTCTATTTTGAAAAAGAAATAGCCTTAAGTTAAACAAACATGAATTTCCCATTGTTTTTTCTCTAAGACAAAACTGTACAGAACGTAAGTTTATTTTTTTTTTACTGACACAAGCATTATCACGTCCAAATAAAAACAAAGAGAAAATGTTCTTTTGACAAGGCCAGAGCTTGGACACCTGGATGTTGAGTCCCAAGACATCCTAGGAAAGTTTTTCGCGCTTTTGACTTGACGGGAAGTTCTCCCAAACTTTGTATTCTTTTATTAGTGCTCATCGGGAACCCAATACATCAGGGGTGGTGGTACCCTATACCCCCGGCCGCTGCCATACTCATGCTTTTCAGCTTATTGTCCTTTTTCCACTTCATCCTGCGGTTCTGGAACCAGATTTTGATCTGGCGTTCTGATAGGCAGAGCGCGTGCGCTATCTCGATCCTCCGTCTTCGGGTCAGGTATCGGTTGAAGTGGAACTCTTTCTCCAGCTCCAGGGTCTGGTAGCGCGTGTAGGCTGTCCTCGCCCTCTTCCCCTCTGGTCCGGTCAGACTGTCTGGTGTTAATACACAGGATGCAACCATGAGCCCACAATCAAAATTGCGACATACAAAATCACGTTTCCTACGCTTGATGCATTGAAATGGCAACAATGTTAGAATATTTATTTTTGTTGTAGGGACGAACATTTTCAAACGCTTTATGCAGGGTTACATCGCAATAATACGACAATAACAATAAGACATTTGACAATAACCTTTACTTTTTATGAAGAAGAATGTTTACCAACGCGTTATGCGTTCTTTTCACCCACAAACACACACACACATCTTTAAAAGCAGTGAATTAATTTGCCGCTGTATAAAAACTACCATCCAAATCTAGTAATTCGAAAATTATGGCAAAATAAACTTGCGGCACTTCCTGCATATCAGTGTGTATTCGTGCCACGTTTAGTTATTTTCAATTGCAGGTGAACAGGTGGCGTACATTTCGTAATTACTCCACTTTATTAATCAAATATTAATACTATTGAATACATATTACTATTATTTACCAAATACGCTATTGGTGGAAAAAAGCCGTAGTTCCGAAAAATGTAAATAAGCATATTTTAAAAATGGCTATACTCACACATTGACATTAATACAAGTAGCATGAAGTACAAACACAAACATACACGACAATCTTATCAAAATATAAAGCTATTTTACCATGACTTATGTGCAGTTTTCTCATCCAGGGGTAGATATGAGGCTGGGCACCGTCCGTGACATTTTGGGAAGTTGTCTGACCGCTTCCCGCGGGCTTCTCTTCCTCGAGGAGGGGGGAGGCTTTTGATACATACTCCCGGTTTAACAGCGTGCCTCCGTTCGAACTCGAGCTTGGGGTTGTGCAGGGGCTTGTTATGGAGTTCTTTATGTTTCGGTGTTGAGGTTGAGGCTCGCTGATCGGAGACGAGCTTGCAACAGACGAGGAGCACGGGAGCGGGTCAGGTGGAGGCGAAAGGGACGCCGTCCCAGTGGCGTTCGCGGGTTGGGTGTACCTGGACGGCTCCACAGAGGATGTTGTTGCAGTCACCGACTGGTTCGGGGAGTAGCCCTGTGCGCGCTCGCTGGCCACAAAGTGTCCGTTACCGCGACCAACAGTGAGGTCCATCCCGTTGTAGCCATAACCGTACCTGCTGGAATGCATGGTTGTTGAGTCCCTGTATTGCTCGTTTGCGGAGCTGTGGTCTCCATAATTATGTAACTGGAAGTCCGCGCCATTGGGATAGCGACCGCAGAATGAGTTTACAAAATAGGAGCTCATTGGTTGACAATTCCAGTATTGTTGTTTAGCGGGTATTTGTTGTTTTTATTTTGGAGAAAATAATAACGTGTGTGCTTGATTTGTGGATCTTGATGGTTTTGCGTGTTCTATAGCACCCTTGCACATGCAATTTATGATGAATTATGGAAATGAGTAGAACATGTACTTGATTCTCTCTTACGTAGGCACCCAAATATGGGGTAGGCCTACGGCTGAGAATCACGTGCTTTTGTTGGCCAGTCGTAAATCCTGTTTGATGACCTCCAGAGGTAAACTCGTGCACAAGTAGGAAATCTGGGTGGGATGTTAGAGGCGCGCGCATGGGAGTGCGCCTAGGCAGGGCGCTAGTGGGTCCGGGTTGTAAGTTTTGGATTGTCGTCTCGCGCCATCCTCTGGCTGAGGTCTGGCACTGCCTGCCAAGGTTTTAGAGGCGTGGGCTCAGACCGGGGTCGTTCAGAGGTTAACGACCATTGCGGCAAAAGCATCGGCTTCCCAGACAATACAACAAGAAACGCACTGAATAGTGAATACACTCTTCGAAAAAGATTGTTGCAGAAGTGTTCTTCGGCTGGCCCCATAGGATAACAATTTACGGTACCCTCTCTGAAACTGGTTTAACATGGCATCCCAATGGGTTACCTACAGAACCATAATGATCCTACCTGATATTAAAATAGTAATGGAACCCAAAAGGTGTAATTCAAAGGGTTCTCCTTAACAGACAGCCAAAGAACCCCTTTGGAATATTTTTTTTTGTGAAGGATGTATGTAACGTCTAATATTGAGCACAGAGAATAAAATAAATTCAGGAGTAAATTATCGTTGGGAATCAAATATAGCATACAGTATACCAAAAAACAAGCATACTGCAGAAATAACAACAACAAAATGAATATTGTTTATCACCTCATAAGTTAAAGGATTCGTCAAAAAGGTCACAATATATTAAATATATTGTAATAATGTACAATATATTCAATATATATTATATTATACAATATATTCTTGAACAGTTTGAATAGTTTGAATCAACCATTAAGACTTTCGAAATATATTGATGTACAGAGTGGTCAACCTGAATGTATAATGTAATATTTGAAAGACATTACAAAATGTTTCTTTTTAACAATTATTTAAAAAGAGGTACTATATAAAAATTATTGCCTGTTTTTTTTAAAATATATTTTTAAATCGACCGACTGTCCACGATGAATAATCTTTAGCAGATATTGCAGCAACAAATATTATCATCAATATTTGTTTTTGGCTCGTTTAAAACAATAGGCTCATTTGAAACTTTTCAAAGAATAAATCAACCTAATTAACTTCTTAATAAAGTAAAATGCAATAGAAAAAATGTAATATATTTATTTTAAGAATGTCTGACAACAAAAGTGAATGAACAGGATGTTTTTTGTTTGGGAATGTTATTATTTTCACATGGACATAATGCCTGCCAATGGGACAATGAAAGAATTTCCCTTGGCCTCTCTCGAAATATTTCCCCTTTCCTGCCATAAATAATGTCATCACACCAAAGGGAGCGAAAGTAGTGGGCCATAATATAGCCAACTGTTGTCAAGTCTTGAAAATAGAAAGATAAGGCAGCACGCACTGAAATGAAGGAAGAGGAGAGAGAAGTACGGTGAAATAGCAATAGTTATAATTCTGTTATTTGCTCAAATAACAATAGCATGATAAGACATCCTACATTACTTAAGATTTATTTGGTATCAAATTAATGTTAATCGCTGAGGACTTGCTGGTTTGATGTTATAACTTAAAGTTCAAGGATATATATGAGCCAATATAACAGCAGTGGCGATGATTATTAACAACTAATTGCAACGCTTATGCCGCTGATGAGTGATTGACCGACAGCAAACAAAATAAGACTATTCGTTTGGTCCAATAAGCAGAACATACATCGCATTCCTTCTAGACAGAATCCTTACTGCAAACTGGACAGCGCCAAAGCTAGTTGCATAGGTGTTAAAGGATCTTCTTGACAATAAAGGCTGTGGTTATCCAAAATCCATTGGACATCTTAGACATACAATCCCCAAAAAGACGATAAACCATATTGCCACAATCCTCCTGACTTACTGGCTAAAGACGTCTGTTGGCACCACAGCTTGGTGATGGATGTCTACGTCTCTGTTATGTCTGTCCAAAAGATGCAGACTCACAGCGGTAATAGGGCCAGGCCCCTTCTGGCACCACAGGAGTCGAGGAACTCAGGACCAGATGTGTACAACGCAGCGGTGTCTGAATGGGTCGCGTATCCAGATGTGTCTGAAGGCGCTCTGTATCCGAGCCCGGGTCTTAGATTGTAAGGACATTTCAAAAGAGAACGCAAACGAACGTCTTGGGTTTTAGAATATCGTGTCAGTGATTATGTTTTAAAGAGGTTGTTTTGGAGAGTGTGAGACATTTGATATGTAACTACCCAATTGGAACACTGATCCTAATACATTATCCCATCCCGAGAATAGGGGCCATTCGGGGTATTGTGAGAGAAACAAAAAAATTGTGAAGAAAAAAAGAGTCAACGCAGATGTCTGCAGCTGGTAGAAATATCAGGATTCGGCGCTCTGTGTGCTTGTGGCGACCAGATAGTATGTGAATCTCTGGAAGGTTAAATAAGAATGGGAAACACAGCTCCAAACCTCGATGAGTGAGTAAATTTCCCGATGCTTCCGTCTTTTTTGCTCATGAATTATTTTGACCGCTGTATTACGTAACTAATAGCCTAAACAGTTGAAACTGCAAACTATGTGTTCTAGCTATAACGTGCTAGAATACACCTTAGATGTTGTCTAATGTCAGACAGAAAGGCAAAGGAATTTTCCGATGTTTCAATGACTGATTTCATGACCACTGTAAATAAGAGACTGAAGTGGATCTTCTATGACCAACAGAACAATAGTTCACCCGTAAATTTGAAAACACATAGGCCTACGTTACACGTTCAGATGTTATAGACGCAAAATGATCGAAAGAAGCACATGCGAAATGAACGAGGCCCGTGGCCTATCCACTCTGACATGCACGCAGTGATACAGTTAATCGTGGGGTTCCTCTTCCTTGGTTTTAGTGCCTATTCTGACATTTTGATCTTAGGTTTTAATTTTGTCATATTATGATGTAATACTTTATTGCCACATCAGCTGTGATGTTTTCCATCAAAGGTTCGTAGGAAATGTATTTAAGGTAGTAGCCTAATAATAATAATAATAATATATTGTAACATGAATGTTGGAATGTGAATGTTGACGTAATAGTATAGTTGGAAATGTGTGGTGAGACATTTGGTCTGTCTGTGATGTACAGTGAGCTTAAAGTACACTAAGCATCTGATATCGTAATCAAAACCAAATTTTAAGGGAAAGTGTATTTTTTTCTGCTCACTTGTCACAATTATTGCATGTATTTCCTGGTGTGCTGGCTTAACATTCTGTTTGACCAAAAAAGTCAATATTTGCGTAAATGTATTTCAACGTTCAATGTATAGGCCATGCGTCTCTATTCACAACACAAATTATCAGTTAAGGTCTTTGCTAATGCTATAACCGAAGAGCTCAATTTCACAAACAGCATCATCTTAAATTTGGTGCTATATTGTTTATCATTATTATTAACAAGCACCAAATCAAGATTATTATCATTGGTAGGGAGGGTATAACGTTGTTGTATAGGCCTAATGCTGATCTTGGAGGTAGAAGACAGGATAAAAAAAACCATCGAGATTAAGTTAATATAAGATGTTATACAGATGAATCCGACTAGTACATCTTTTACACGTTAATAATTATGTGAAACGCAATGCTCACTCGTTCACGTTTTAACAAACAGCATGAATTAAAAAAACAAAGGGCATGTCTATGTAGGAACTACCCTAACGGATACAACGTTGTGACCAAAACAGGACCACGCATTCTCCACAAGAGGGCGACTTTGAGTAGCTTATTGGCCACAGTCCAAATACTCAGCTGCTGACACACCACACCATTTAAATACCGACAAATAATCAAACACAAATAGCACATATCGGTGATAAATTATTCAAATCCAGATGCATGATTTATGATGAAAACGCATATGCCTACATTAATAATACATTTATAAGCATAACTAGATATCAAGCCAAGAGATCAAATTAGCCTAACCAGCAAAGATCATAATCGTGAAAATTATTATTAACAAAATACATATCCATATAAAACCCAGTTTAAACAAAGTATAAGTGCCTACAACAGTCGCACAGCTTCTGAAAGTCATCGCTGTTTTAACCTAATCTAGATGGCATAAAAAATATTTAGTATTTTAATATTATTTTTGTTATTCGGTTTATTTAATGAATTATTCCGGAAATATGTAAAAACATGATTAGTACGTACTCACACCGTCTTTTAGGTGTTTAGGTCTTGTGGTGTTTAGCGATGTCGACGGGAGAGGACGGACAGGTGCGTCTGGCGTAAGGCGACCGGACAAGATCTCCTGTAGTGCCAGCTGGGTCCCTGGACGAATCCACGAGTTCCCGGGGTCAGGCAACGACGCGTTCGCGCTCAATCCGTCCATTTTGCCAACAGCACTTTAATGAATCCAAACGTCCGGTTCCAAAAGAGGGGGAATGCTCCTCGCTGTTGTGTAATAAAAGAAAACTGAAGAGCAAAACTGCGTTACCCAAGACGAAATTTAAAAACAATGAATGGATGAGCACAAGCTTTTACAGTACAGACAAGGTTGTGTGGCCGACACAGACTGTTAAATGAGTGTCGTTCTATTCTGGAAAAGGAAATTATATATAAAAAGTTCATGTTCACGGCTCCATGCCATGTGACCAGCGGCGACCAATGGGAAGCCAAGGAACCTCGTAAAGTTGTATTGCAATGTTGTAAATTTTCATAAACAACAACGGATTTATGACCCAGTTTGAGAGGGAGAGGGAGAGCAAGAGGGCGAAAGGAGGAGATAGGGGGATGAACGAAGATAGAATGAAGGGGGCAAGCCAGGCGACATCTTAACAAAAGGAGGGGAAACGTTATTTTCTTTTATCCAACAGTAGCACACACATATTTACACACACACACACACACACACACACACACACACACACACACACATATATATATATATATATATATATATATATATAGAGAGAGAGAGAGAGAGAGAGAGAGAAAGAGAGAGAGAGAGAGAGAGAGAGAGAGATACACATAGACAGACAGACAGACAGACAGACAGACAGGCTGATAGACAGACAGACAGACAGACAGATACATACACACAGTACACATTTTTTGAAAAAAGGCACCATGTACAGAAAACGTTATTGGACTGTCCCATTAAGAGAACTAAAAAAAATCTAAGCACCGTCTCGTGCTTTATAGTTGGCATACTTCAGCCTATTTATTAAACACACGTCTTTGATTTCTTCATGTCTTTCTACTGTTCTTACTGAATAGGTCAGATATAGATGGGTCACTGTTCCTACGTAATAGTCGAGCTATTCATAGCCTGAGTTGTCAATATTCCTTGTCATATGAAAACAAATGCCTTAAATGTTCAACATTTACTAAATATAACTGGAAAAAAAGAGTTTTACCCACGCTGGATATGTGCTTTCCCAACATTTTGGTTATATGGTTTATGACTACATATTTTTTGACTTACAGGAAATTGGATAATAATCTATTTTCAAAACGTAATGGTTCTACAATTATTAATACTGGAAAACCGCAAAAGGCAAAGCTATTAGGGTCTAATTCCACCAATTTTTCATGTTGGAGCGATTCTCTAGATAACAGATTACTTCCCTTCCTTCAGATCAAACACAAACGCTAAAGCAGACATTAACGTCCATCAACCAATATTAACCTATAAGTAGAGTAATCGACAAAAACACGGAGTTTCACATTTCACACATGCCATAACGTATACAGTGCTGAATGTTAGTGAGAAAGCGTATGTCCAGTCTGTTACTTAACATCTAAGGTAGGATATACAAATTCGACAATTATTTGCATTTTATTTATTACACTGCACTTTTGAAATCATGCCAATATTTTTTACAATCTCTAGATGGCCCAAAAAGACAAGCTCCAACAATATCGAACATATAATACGGCGAGCAGTCACAGACATCAGCGCAATATACATACAGTAAGGGACAGGAAAACATTAAAGCCGTATTTGCCCGTGATACTTTATCAACTAAGGCAATTTTTCGCAATATTTTCATTTATTTTCCCTTTATAATAGAGACAGAGTGCGAAAAAAATTTATAGAAATGATTTGGAAATGGAGGTAAATTCGGAAGTTGCTTAGATGCATCTGTCGCGCTAGGTAGTTCTCTGTTCAGGAATGTAATTTCAGTAGTACAATATTAGATATTTTTCGACGAATAACATTAATTATTACACGCATAAAACAAGTACAGTAGGTTTAAGCCTTTATCCCATTAAAATAGCAAAATGTAATCAATAATACTGTATAGGTAGGTAGTATCATGTGTGTAGCCATGTTTGTTTTTCTTCAGGTAGCCATGTTTTAATGCTACACAAGGTGTTTCTCAATTTCTGCCCTGCATTTTTTAAATAGCATGATCGAATAGAGTGTATCCATTCGGAAACAGGATATAAACACTTCCTTAATGGTAGATACAAACATTTAGGAATTGTTCCTTTTATTAATAGCCTTTACGTCTCCATCTCCTTCTCTTGCAGGGGTTTCTGAAACCACATCGGCTGGAGCGGAGTCTCCTTGCTCTGCTCCTTCGGCCTTAGACTTTTCGTCGGATAGCAGATCACCATCACCGTCCTCGTTTAATTCCCCCACCGTGGCACCGGGAGTCGAGCTCGAGGACTCGTCCTTGTGATCTTTCTTCCACTTCATCCTCCGGTTCTGGAACCAGATTTTGATCTGGCGTTCAGTCAAGCACAGCGCGTGTGCTATCTCCACGCGCCTCCGGCGGGTTAGGTACCGGTTGAAGTGAAACTCTTTCTCTAGCTCCAACGTCTGGTACCGGGAGTAGGTCTGACGTCCACGCTTTCGGTTCGGATCTGAAAGGGACAAAGGTTTCAATCATGTATATTTAATTTGCCCAATAGGTTGTAAAACAACGATGTTTTCTGAGCAAAACCATGTAATTGGCTACAAGATGCATACTCCGATGTCTAATAACATGATGATTTTGATAATGGCACACCTGAATGATAAATGAGTATGTATATTTTCCTACAGAGATTAAAAAACGTGTTAATTGCCACCGTCTGTGTCTCTCTACGACATTTCTAAATGTATTCCTGTAAATATAGGAAGTGAAAGAGTAGCTTACGTAGATTGGACACGTTAACCACATTATTTTAAAGAATGTTCTTGCATTTGAAATATTCCAGCTGCAGTTCTTGTGCTGCATTCTTCAACATTTTGAAACACTTAATGGTCCACCACGTTGGGTCATACCTAAGCATAAGCAATTACAACTGCTAGATTAATTGGTTTGCCTACAAAAACCTTCATACCAACCCTTACTATTAATACCGCGCCTAGAACTAGTGATAGTATTTACAACCACCATTGTAGGTTATAACCCGGTGTACATATAGGTTTCTGACACTGATGATGATAATCACAGCTGCCGTTCTGAGCAGATTCAAAATTGCGAACTGCCGAGCCCACGAACACTGATTTACACTACAACATATAATCTGGTATTTTACTGCCACAAAGGGGAGAATAAGCAATAAGAAAGCTGTCACAAAAAAAACCCAGCGGCAAGGTCTCTGCACCAAGAACATTAGGCTACAGAAGTAGATGGATAATGAATGTATATGGTCACAGAACTCATTACTTGCGCAATAAAAGTTTTACGATTCTTTCAGTGCAATACCAATGGCTTCACTGAATGAATTGCGCCATTAAGACCATGCTAAGTATCCCATGGTTCTGAAAGTGTGTTGAAATTATAACAGAGCTCTGCAGGAGTAGGCTACTTTATGAAGTAAGGACACATGTTCGATCATACCTGATGTTCTCATCCAGGGGTACATCCGGTAGTGTTTGTCCGCCTGCGAGTTGAGGGGCCCAGGCCCCGGCTGGACGCAGCTGTCCCCGAACAGACGGCTTTGGTCGAAAGAGGTGCAGTGCATACCGTGTACGTCCTGCGCCTGGCCATAACCAGGGGAAAACATCGGGTGGCTCTGGTAGATAGCATTATTTACGTTGTAAACTCCGGGCAGGGATGGTGGAAAAGCAGAGAGTGCGGCTCCGTGAGCCGATGTGGGTCCTTCTCCACCAGGTCCAAGAGAGGACGAACCACGGTCTGCGTTTGGAAAGAAAGAACCGCTTGCCGTATATTTGCTAAAAAGACCATCCACATAATAAGAACTCATTTTTTCACAGTGATTTGTTGAGCAAGAATCTTCAGTGTCGTTTTTACGAGGTAGCGTGATATATGACAGCAATACACCCTAGATTTACACCCAAACCCCATTTTCCCCAGGACCAAAGAACTCACCACGTGATCTAGTCCTGTGACCGATGTAGCCAATCACCAGTGAAGCCAGAAATGTCATTATGGAGCACAGACCGCAGAGTAAGATCAACACAAACACACACAAAGTCCAACTCTTTGGGGACACGCCCTCATAAACGCTGTGAAAAGCCTATCATACAAAATCGCACAACATACAATACAAAAGTAAAGGACAGAGCACTATGCCTAGCAGTCGCTGAATTCCAAAAAACACCTTGGGCTTTCATCGTTTTAACCCAATTATAATGTCTGTCAATTACCGGTACCTCCAAATGGTTTCAGTAAATTAATTTAAACAAATTAATTCTTGCGAGAAATCCGATCATCGTATCATATGCAAAATAAAGTAAAATGTATAGTTATCGTATTTTATATAAATTGATAGAATCGGTATATCAGTACATTTGAGATTTCTTGCCATGAATAATAGCTTCATAACTATAGTTTTTGGTTTTGTATTACAATTTACTTTTGTAACCATGTTTTGATATACTATTTTTGCTACTATCATTTTGAATGACATCAATAACCTATAGCTAGATTAAGCAAATTATGGAAAAAAATACATTGGGGATGCAAATAAAGTAACCAAAGAACATTTGAAAGGATTAGTTCAAATACGTATTTTTCTGAAATGTTGGGAAACTGGTTAAAGGCCCAGTGCATTCCAAACCTGATATCACTGGTTTATTGATAATGTGTCCACACTATGAGGTTAAAATAACTCAGAAGATGGTAATAATGCCTTTATACTTTGTAAGCGTTGTTTGAAGACAACGGCTGGAACGTAAGCCTGTCCAAGTTGGATGGAAGATTTCTCAGACTTGGTGATCTTAAAAAGTTAATGTGATTGCAATAAGATTAGTTACTATTCATCTGGTTAAAGGGGGTGGGCTCTGGACCATCCTATCATCCAATCAGGACTGCAGATCATTTAAATATCTTTGATTCCCAAAGCCCATACCATCAAATGAAGCCTTTTCAAGGGCAAAAGAAGGCTTGGGTAAATAAATAATTCAAAACATATATATGAGATTTTCCTCTAATTAACAGACATAGGTATTTATTAAACATACAGTAAATATTTCAGAATGAATAAACCATCTTTTTACATTTTATCGGGCACATGAAAATAGAGAAAAGAACATGTTTGAAACATTTAGTATGTTTCAAACAGCCTACTACTAGTTAAATTAAATGACGTGTTTTATAAAGAAATAGACATATACATATTTCAGTAGAATATTTAAAATATTTAAGAGTTTGCTGACAGCTAATAATATGTACAAATAGAAAGGCACCAATGAGTATTCATTATGGATGAAAAATGCATTTCTAGGTTTAGGTTTGGAATGAAACATAATATATGGAAATTAATAACTGTCCTTGTCCATTTGGATTTGTAGTTCATTTGTGTTATTTTTCTAATAATGTGAAAAAATGTAATTCTAATGCAACATTTGGAGACGCTAATGTAGTCACATTCCACAGTGTTAATGGAACATAATTCTGTGTGTGGAATTACTGAGCTTGTAGGCTCAGTAATTCTAAAAATCACAAAGGATCTTGTACATTTCTATACCTATTGGATATTGCAAAACAGGATATCCAATTATTCAAAAATTAAATAAACAAAAGCAAATGTAACAATAATATATTGGATGCTAATATGATAGATACTTCAAAAAATAATAATTGCTAGCCCAAAAACAAAGTATACGTTCATATTTTTTTTATTAAGTATCCTTACTTAACACTACTACTTGTGCTTAGTATTAATATAGGCCTGACCTAAATATTAAATTGAACACATTCTAACAGTAATAATTAAGCTCATTAAAGGCCTGTTTTCTTTAAAGACAAAACTAATCCCTAAAAATATATTGCCTAGTAAAATGTTACCCTTGGTAATGGTTTGTATTGTTAATTAACAATATTGTTCTAATATGTAGTGTATACCCAAAACCACCCTGGGTTGTTTGGTTGACCTAAATGCTGGGTTGCAGGTATTAGGTCAGTATTGGGTTTCTATAGAAAACAGAAAGATAAACGTGTTCAAAAGGCCCATTAGGCTAGTCTATTTTTATAAATCATATTATTAAATACTTCCGTGAATGTGCCAATGACTACAATAGGTAATAATATTATGAAGATTTTAAGTTCATAAGAGCATTCAACATATAGAATTCCAGTGTTACAGAACGGAAAAAAAAAATGCAGAATGATGCGTCAATATGCCTCCACAGGCCTAAATAGTTTCATTCAATTGAGAGCTCAGCATATTGGTATTTGTGGTACTAGAATTGGATTGGTGATACGTGTGTAAAATCACTGCTCCCTTAGAAATGGTATGTACCTCCGATAGTTATTACAAAAGGAAAGTGTTCAAGCGAGGCCCTTCTGATTCGTGTTATGGAACATTAACGCCATCATCTGGTCACTTTACGTACTGGCAGGGTGGACTAGGTGCAATGCGCAGACATTTGTGCTTAAAACTGCAATGCCATCCACTCCCCTTTATGACCAAGTGAGAGGCGGGATGTCACATAGGGATGCGATGAAGGTTTGTAGCCCTAAATGGCTGTGATAGGTTAGTATTTTAACACGGAGGAACGCACATTTGGAGGGCCAGTGGTGATAATCGAGAGTAGAGGCTATCTGAAATTCTTGATGTTGGTCTCATATACATAGACCTGGTCTTGCCTCATAAAGCTTTTGCTTTATTGCCCTTTCTCTTCCTCCAACTCATGAACAGAACACTAGCAACCACCAGAGAAGCTGAGAGAGAACGTTTCCCAGGCCAGGTACAAACAAAGGGACGCTCGAGATGACCATGAGTCCTGCGAGCAACAGTCACGGGAGACGCCAATAAAGCTGATCATTTCCGCAAGGCCTTTTGTCCACACTGCAGTCCCACAGAAAGAGAAAAAACAAATGGGTGCCGAGTTCTGGAAACGGCCTAATTGTGTCTGGACTGCCATAAAGCCATTAAAAGTGGAATGCCAGACAGTATAGCAGACCAGGCGTTTTATTGCTCTGTCTCTGGCCGAGCCTTTGAAGTTTGGAGTCCATCTGCGTCCTCGAGACCTAGCGCGTCACAACACCATTAAATGGCTCAATACAACAGCTATTTTCCTTTTTTTGCTGAAGCAAATCTATTAGTGTATAAAATATGAATGTGGTCCTGAAGTAGGCCCTAAATGGTGTTGGTTGATGAAACAAGGGTTGTTCTGTGATTATGTATCGTTACAGTTCCATGGTCCACTTGCAGCCTATTCCAAAATATCTGTAATTATAGTTAAAATCTATACTAGCAACATTTTGTCTATTTATTTAGTATTGCCAAACGCTAGTAGAAGCCGACCTACTTCAATATCTAGTGGAAGCAGAACCACATGTAATGTCTTGATACAATCAAATATATATATTTTATCAAGTTACAAAATGTTATTAGACGCGCATTCAGATCGCAGACGTTATCGTGATCGTAAAAGAATACGTGCATATCAAATTAAGTACCTCTAACATAAAACAATAAACAATATTAACTAAGCTTCCTGGTATAACTAAAAAATACATATGCTACATCGTTATATATACATGATACATTATTTCAGGCCTCAGCTGTCGAAGCTTTCAAAAAAAAAATCTTGTGTTGTGTCCTCTCGCCTTGCAGCGCTTTGCACCCCATAAACGGTTATAGCGGTAATTGTATTTTATGGCTGTATACAGCTAACAACATCCTCTGCCAAAGCGCGCAAGCAAGTGCTCAGCGACGTACCGGGATTACTTGTTTGCCCTGAATCCAGAAAGATCTGACAGGGACAAACGTTTGCGTGTGTGTGTACGTGTTTTTGTTGAAGAAAATAGGAGAAGTGCGAATTATCTGATAAGACGTGAAAAAAATTACTTTTTCGAAGGAAAATAAATACACCTAGAAAACAGTTTCGAAATGCTTCTTAATCTGCTGGAGAATCCCTTGAACAACCCCTTTGGGATTCCAGGTATAGCACTTCTGTTGTATTGCACAACCTTTCCAAAAACAGGGTTTTACATGGACGCTAAAGCAGGGGTCTATGGAGGAAATCACAAAACCGCTTTTGGTACACAATTGGGTACTTGGTGGCCTACAAAATCATTAATCGTGTATGATTTGTGTCATTTTAGAGCTTTCTATAAGTTAAAATAGACTACTGTGAAATGCGAATGCAAAACAAATTATGAAAATCCAGTGTGGCTGCATTCGCAGATATAATTTGCTTTATTCAGTAAATAAAGTACAAATTACATTTGAGAACCAAAACTCTGAACGGTCTCCAGACCATGAGGTATTCATTATGTAGCCTACAGTGTTATTTATTTTCTCTGGTTCCTTCTAGCAAATATGCCCTCTCAAATGTTACTCCCTGAAATTCAGACATAGTTACCCTATGTACACAAAGAAAAGTAATGTAAAAATGAAATAAGGTTCTTGCAATTATAGGTAGTTGAGAGACGTCAAGGTAGTCAAAACAATATAATTATGAACCTTCTGGTAATATTATCAATAGGCCCATAAACAGAGGCTTTCGACGCTCATGACTCACTTCAAAATGCTATCATTACGTTAGCTCACCAATGTTAGGGGGCGACATCGTATTTATAATGAAATTCCGTTGAACCTGAAATGCACAAATATCTACAAACCAGAGAACGCACACGTAACTACAAACATACATACACAAACAAGCACAGAAAACAGGCCTACTAATACAAGTCTCACACAGCGGCACTCGCAGCCGAGGTTTTCATTAATTAACATCCAAATAACATATCAAAGAATTATACACTGTTAAATTGTGCAATATAAAGGTAGTTGCATCAAACCGACGAATAGAGCCGGACATGCTTTTTGCAAGACACATAACAGCTTTGTTCGGGATAAAACAATAAGACAACGGCTTTTACAAATAAAGTCCATCAGAAAAAAAGCCTTTTCACAGCCTATGTGCCTCTTATTTCCGATATCAACCATACCTATGAAATATCTTTTGGTCCACCATCTTTGTTAAATTTCTTCATCTTCATTCTGCGGTTCTGAAACCAGATTTTGACCTGTCTCTCCGTAAGGTTGAGCTGCCTCGCCACTTCGTACCTACGGTCCCGCGTGAGGTATGTGTTAAAGAGGAACTCTTTCTCCAACTCGAGGATCTGGTGCTTGGTGTACGGACAGCGCTTTTTTCTCGTGGCACTCGCGTGGAGCCAGTTGGATACCGGGTTATCTGGAGAGAGGGAGTGCGAGACAAGACTGGTGTAAGCCCAGTGCATGGCCCAGATAAAAACATATGACCCATGACTAAGGGTCGAGGCCGATACCAAAAGCTCTGTCTGTGAATTATGTATATTACAAATCTAAATGCGTTCCAAAAACGTAGTGCACTCCCATACCTGGCTACCTCTCTTATTTAAATTTTGAAACCTATAGCATCAGAACTTGGTATCGAATTAGAGATACATTACCAAGTACCGTTAAATGAATGGCACGCTCAGAAAGCATCGTTTCCATTACGCTCTACCTCCTCTACTCACACATGTACCTGCATCCCAGAGGTTTTATAGAATATAACGTAGATAGCACTTACTTGGATCAAGGCATATTTTTTCCTCGATCTCCCCTTTCATGTCCCTGGTCTGGCCGGGTAGTGTGTCTTTGTCAACCGGGGACGCCGTTGTCACCGTCCCATTGGGGAAATCAGACAGGAGAAGGGCAGTGTGGGATCCGGGCAGCGCACTGTCCCCTCGCGCAGCCAGGCTTTCCGGTTTGATCCCGTAGTGATGACTCGTAGGTAATCCCGTCAAAGGCAAGGAACCGGACATGGGCTCCAGCAGCCAAGACTGCATGTAGCGACCCTCCACGTCACCTGGACCCGAGCCTTGGTGATGCCCATACGGGTGGTGGTACACCGACGAAACTGCGCCAGGAAACTGGGTCGGTACATGGCCCCAAGACGGACTAAATACGGGAGCTTTTGTCGGGAAGGTACAGGGGCCAAGCTCGGTGTGTTCATTGATCGAGGTGGGCTGCCTCGCGTGCTGCAGCCCCCCCGGACCAGATGGATATCTGGGCGCGGAGAGTTCCTCACTCTCCGGCAAGATGAGAGAGTCGACGTAGTAACTAGCCAACGTTCCAGATGCAGACATGGCAAAATAGACTTTCACGTGTACGCACACATACACAGATACATACAGAAACAGTCGCGCCACACACACCACACACACATACACACGCACTAAAACCCACTCTCCCAAAATTATCTCAAGAAATCAAGTAGCAACTTGGCACCACAAAGAACTACACTCGACTAATAGTTAGGATGCAAGGCTGCCATTCGATTGGGTGATTCGCGCACGTGATCAGGAAGGCTGAACAATAAAGGATAAATCAATCGTTTTGGCTATAATGTGCTCGCAGGTCTTCGTCTTAAAACTTAACATCTTCTAGTTTTAAAACCAAATTATTATTATTTCATACGACTACTGGTGATATAAATGCACGGTTATAAAAAATAATAGTTGAAAAAAATACCTTTGGAATTATGTCCTTAGCAGTACAGCTTACTTCAGTAAATTTCCTAAAACAATCCTCCCAAATGAGGTAAAATACGAATTTAATGAGTATATGTACTCTTATGTTATAGGGTCATAAGCACCACCAATAATACTCACCACAGAACATACAGGGGCTGAATTTAACCAAAATTACTTCTCCGGATAGGGGGCGTATAAACGAAAACAAATGTCATAAGCTGCATTCTTTCTATGGCGCCAAGGAACGTAAATTATTCAGATATTCCTCCTTAAAACCAATGCTCTAGGTAGCTTTCCATTCTAGTATGTAATATCTTTCATATTGTGTCAAAAAGTTCAAACATATTTCATATTTTCATTGTCAGAAATTTTCTCTTCAAAACAGACTAAGTTACGGCAGAACCTAGAACATTCCAAAAGTAAAAAGCTTTTACGCACACACCTCATTAAAGATAAGCTTATACTGTTGTTTTAGGGCTATATCATGTTATTAATTGTAACCTTAGATCATTTTAGTTCGGTATTATTCAATAACAATATAACGTAGTATGAGATTAAAGTCTAAAATCTCAAAGCCTTCTAAGATTAAGGTCTGACTAGTTTAATTTGTTGTTAAGTTCTATGTTAATATACCGGTAAATGGGTGGGAAAAAAGAAATAATATTACTCAGTAAAAGCAACAAATATTGAAAAAGCATATTATGGAGTCACACAGACTAATATAGAAAATAGAATATCTAATTATAGCCTGTATTACCATGTTATTACTTAATTTATTGATAGGCCTATCCTAAATAAAAACCTTTATAGGATAATATTACATTAGCACAACCTATATGGAAAACAATGTGCTTTCAGGATACGGTTATTAAACAGAAATGCGGAATAAAACAACATTTATTTTCAGAAAATATAACAGTTTAATAGCGTACGCAATTTTCTTAAAGCATTTAAAAAATCTACCTTTACCAAAATAAGCGTCATATAATAGTGTATACTTAGTCCTAGTCATTATTTACATGCAAGTTTACCAGGATTATTTTTTCAAGTACATTTTCAATTTCACATATTTTCCCATTAGAACTAGCAATTTTATATACCATCCCACAATTAATTATAAGTACTATCCTATTATTAGTAGTAATCCTTTTGCCTTCTAAAATGACACTATCTTAATAAACATTATCCCTATTAAAAATAGTAACACTATCGGCTATTGCTAAAGATAAAAAATCATTATAAAATGTTATAAATTATAAAAGCATGTTTTTGGAGGTTCCGTTCTTTAGATAAGGTCCATCTTATGAAAAACATGCAATAAAAAGTGATATATTTAATCGTTTACTTACTGGAATCTTTATTTCATTATTCAAACACACAGACCATTTTTAAATAAATTCTGAAAGCAAAAAAAATTATACATTTTCATAACCCAAAACAACAACGCTGGAAATAGTTGTCAAATTTCAAATGCATCTTTACCACGGACAAGCAATATCATACAAACTAATACATGTCATTTAACAATAGCCGAGAATAAGCTTAATGAACATGCATCCCGAGTCACCAAGTACACGAAATAGGATATCGTCTGGTCTGTAATCATGCGAGAAAAATGGCTGAGTAACCGATTGTAACAGTTTACATTCTGTCAAACCTTGGCCATAGCTTTAGAGAACAACACAGAATACGTATTCAATTCATAACCATCAAATAAAACTGAAAACTAGGCCAACACCCTAAATGCCCACGGGCAATTCAGTACTGATAAAAATCCACCCCGCATATATATTCACCGAATAAAAAAAAATCTAAATGACGCACAAACCTGACAGATAGGAATAGTTTATGTATAACATACACTATATAGAATATAGCCTACGCTGAAGGAAAATGTGTTCACGACAATAGCAGAAAATAAATAAATGGGCAAGTCGATAAGGAAGGGCTATGCACACTAAAACACAAGCACAGACAAGCACCTTCAAAAGAAAAAAAGGAGAAGGGAATGCAATAGCACTTTAAGGCAGTAAACTAAATCAGGGTGATTTTAACACGGACCCAGTTTACCGCAGGGGCTATTCACTTATTTTACCCGCAGATAACAGCTTGTCTTGAGGATCTAAATATCGCCATAAAGCTTTTCCCTTCTTTTGTATTCGGGCTGTATTTCGCAGCGGAAGCATCCGGTTCTATTACCCACCGGCGCGCCGCTGAGGTCGCTGTTGCACACTCAACTTCCCCTTCCACTCCAATGCAGTGGTCGTAACCGAGGCCTTGTCTGGCGTCGTCTTGTCACGACTGACAGAAAACATGCTTAGCTTTAAGCTAATTTCAGATCCAATTCACTTATAATTGAGCGTTTAACAATATAAATATATGAAGCATTCTTAATTTAACGACGAAAAATAACAGAATGTGTATAAATATTACTGACGATACGTTAGGAGAAATACACAACACGGCTGTTTTCAACAGGCAAAGGTAATAAACAATGATGCATGTTTTATTCATATTTCTGGACTACCCCTACCAAAACTGTTTAACAAAACGTTGAATGACGTTTCGATGTATGAAACTGAGGCAGTTCAGACAGTTTCGTGTTGTAGAGGTATAAAATGGATCCCAACAACATGAAACTACCTAAACCGCTCCACAGTTCGGTCCAGGCCTCAAGACACACAGCAAACCAATGCGTATAGTGACGTCTTCTTATGGTTTCATATCGATTTCAAACACCAATGCCGTTTATATCCGACCTGCATGAAAGTACAATATTTGTTCATGTTCAGTATCAAATACTTCCAATGTGAACCTTTTTTTGCGTCCCGAAAACACAATACAACAAATTGACTCACCCCTTCATCGAAGTTATTCCAATTAAAAAAGGAGATACCTTAGTCCACAAATGTCTAAATGCAGTGTAAATTCTACTAGTGTCTCCAGCCTTCTCTCCGGCTTAACGACTCTCTGTCGACTGAAGCCAGTCTTTGGAGAGAGAGAGAGAGAGAATCGTCATATACGAGCAAGTCATAAAACTCTACAAAAGCCGGTATAGGCTTGCAGCGTTATATGCCTGCACGGCCTATACGTTTTATGCCTGGTGTAATATCTAAAACGTTTCCGAGCGTTTCAGAAGGGATAGACAAAAGCCAATGCACAACACAAGGAGCACCTAGAAACTCAACGAAGGTCAACAACGTGTCCAAAATGACTTCAGTATTTTAAAGACAAAGAAAGATAAATAAATATCGGGTTATAAATACGGACTTAAAAAAGCATACTACTCAGGTAGGCCTATATGTGAAATGATAATTTATTACACAATCACAAATTCATATGTACATCATGATTTACACAATAAAAACAACTTTACAATGTAGACTACATTTACCTTTGTTAGAGTCTACACAACAATATTATCCTCAATCTGAATAGAAGATTTGGCTCTATGTACACTTACAATACAGATGTGGCTCATCATAATATCTACATAGCTACATTATAACGGAATAATATTTTTTTGTACCGCGACTTATTCCCTTAGTATTGATTAAAAGGCTTTATGTTTCAGTGATGTGATCCACATTGATAATGCAGCCACATGTGGATCTAAATCATGTTTTATCATGCAGTCTATAATTAAAACAAACTCCCCAAATTATTATATGCATCTAGAAATATATGCAATACATTTGTATACTCAATTATTATTATTATTTGCATCTTGAATTTTTAAACGTATTGCTAGATTAAAATCCTACTACCCAAAGCAGAGATCGATTCTAAAATTCCAGCAATTTCTCGAGACCTATTCCAAAAATGACAGCGAAGTAACGAAAAAGAAACAACTCATTACATTCACTTTTAACAGTAGCTTATATATGACGATGCAAATATTAAGTTTGTTAGTAGGTCCATTAAAGATGTGACCTTTTCAAATTGCATTACTATTTTAGCTCGTGAAATACAAAGCTTATTAATAAAAATATTCATTACTATCACGAAAATCCGAAGTTTGACGTGAGCTCCCGAATCCTGTTTTCCCGGGTCATTTTCTTCAGCTTCATTCTGCGATTCTGGAACCATATTTTGACCTGCCTGTCCGTCAGGTGCACGCTCCTACTGATCTCTAGGCGACGCTCGCGAGTCAGGTACATGTTGAAGAGGAACTCCTTCTCGAGCTCCAGTGTCTGGTGCTTGGTGTATGGACAACGTTTCTTCCTGCCGCTTTTTGCTGTTAGCCAGTTGGCCGAGCTTTCGCTTTTTGTGTCTCCTAAAGGAAATGGTAGATACATGCTTTTAGACTGACAGCTATGTATGCAAAAATATGTGTGTGTTTCTGTGTGTGTGGGTGTGTGTGCGTGTGTGTTGGGGGTTAACTGAATATTACCCAAATTAATAAATATATAATGTATCAAATGTTTCATCAAACTTAACCTACTAAACAAATAATCATATTTTACCACCCAGAAGTAAAACAAGCTTACTTGTTTAAGGATAGAGAAAAAATTATTCGAAGGCCTATATACGAATGCAAGGAAAATATCGGGTTATAAATTACAATTTAAAATGACATTAACCTAACCATATACAATAATTGCATTACCCCTTGTTTAAACAATACAATCGTTTTTTATCCCTGTAGAATTTATACTGAATTTATTTCTATACATTTCTGTAAATCATTCACAGCGGCTTGATTTCTACGCATATACTCGGAAATCCATTCAACCAAAGCATGGCGTCTCAGCTATTGCTAATGACAACACATTTAGCCATTTTGGGTTGTGAGAAGACAACAGACAGACCATAGGCGTTAAAAAATCCTTGAATAAAGATAAACGCCTAAGTTAGCCTACCTCAGAATGCAGGTGTTATAGGCCTAATATTTTTATGCATCGCTATACCGGTTTCGTTAGGTCCATTCAACATTCAATAAAACCAACCGTGGCAGAGTTAGGGAACCACACCTTTTAATGAGCTTACCTTTAGACGTTTTTTCCGGCTTCTCCTTGTCGAGATCGTCCCGGGTTTCCTCCGGAGACGAAGGTTCCGCGTCGGAGGACGCTCGCACCTCCTCGTCCCCTAGTGGGACGCGCGTCTGCAGTGGTGCGTTATCAGAGGACAGAGCCTCCTCTGTGTCTCTCTTCTCGTGCGCCGCCGTGGCTGAGCAGGCTAATACGGAGGACAGCAGGGGTGTCTGGGTGTGGAAGCGATTCGGTGCAGGAGTGTGCAGGCCAAAGTGAGAATGAGAGGGGTTCGATTGTGCACCGTGGTAAACTTTTTGAGAGTGAGCGTGTGTCTGAGACAAGCGGAAGTAGCCAGGCACGGGTACAGCACCCCCACCACCACCACGGTCGGTGATTGTGCACGAGCCTGAACCGGAGCCTGTTGTGGTTAGCCTGGAGTATGTTAATTCGTCCACGGTCGAGGGTTTGGGGCACTTTTGCGGCTCGTATAGACAGTACGCGCTCTCCTCCTTTATGCTCTGCGGGAATGAGCAGGGCGCGACCTGAGGACCCACCGTTTGCTGCTGGTCCATTCGGCACGACCTCTGAGCGTCCATCCACATCTCCATGCCGGACATATAAGCGTTTGATGCAGCAGTCATCATGTTTTGGGGACTTGCTTCGCCCCGCTTGACTATAGGCCTACCTTGGAAGTATCCACAGTTCTGTAGTCCATAAGGCATCTCTGGGGAAGCATTATGGGGCAAACACACGCCGCTGCCCGGGTAGTAGTGTCCCCCTCCACCATCGGTCCGACCACTGATCAGAGAATCCACTAAAAATGTGTTTCCTGCGGGGCTGTCCGAGCATGACATTATTGTAGTATATTTTGGCGAGGGGAGAAGATAGCCCTTTCTGGCTGACATTTCTTGTGCAAAACATGCTGGACATGATTAGAGGTACCCCCTCTCCACCATGCAGTCTCTAAACCAATAGGAACGCTAAGATACGCAGGGCGCCTCCCCTTCCAGCCATGGCTACGTAGCAGCCGGGGCCAAATCCATCATGGGTCTGAGGCAGAGAAAGGAGACAGCACAGCAATCAGTGAGTTCCTCTCACCTCGCTTTAATGCACCACCATAACGCCGAAGGGGCGAGGCCCTATGTACAGAATGCATACATTCGAAAATGAAAAAGTATATGCGCACCCGCGCAGGCGAAAAAGGACTGTTCTGCAGCATTCCTATCGATAATCAATTTGGTTTGCAGCATTATTTTCTTCTATAAAATCACTATAGGGTTATCAGCCCCATGTCTCGATGTGGCTCTATAGTTGATACAATACGTATATGCATACTTCTTACAGAAAAAGACAAAATAAAAACCCTTTTCGTTTCAATAACAAAGACGCAACCACTTGAACAAATAAGGCAGACCTATATAACTCATCGGTTTGTGGCTTATTTATATCTTAGTTATCATCATTAATTAAAAAAATAATTCCAGGTTTCATCTGTAGATTGGTGACCTTTGTGGATGACATTGCAAAAGTATAGACTTCAATTACTACATCCTACAATTGTAGATAAGGATGATGGTACTTCCTGTACTAAAACGAGTGGTTTACAATGTTTAACAGCCCCTCAGATGCAGTGTAATCAATGTGACACAAAATACACATTTACAAGTGATAAATATCATTTAACATCATTCAGTTATTGGTGTATCCTATGGCAAAGCAATACCAGTAGGCTACGTTTGCTCATATCAATCCAAATAAGTTAAGTTATTCGTCCCTATAGCCTGCACCAACACTGCTCAAAGTATAAATGATAATTATCACAAGTAATCATAAAGGTTCCTTGGTTCCTACAGCTGTATAAAAACCGTCGTAGTAGAGCTTTAATAAAATAGATCACTGGTCAAATTAATTTTATTGTAGATAAATAAAAGACTGATGAATGCATTATAATAAACATCAAATAAACTATAAGCATTAGACACGGTAAATTGAATCACGGTATTAAAAGGATTCGTTGCATCCAAATCAATTTGATATCGAAATAATGTTTGAATTTGAGGTTTTGAAAATAGTCTGCATGTTGGACTCAAATATCAGAATTTAATTATTTTGCGAGATTAATTCTAAATCATTTTACATTTTGCATCAATGCAGGACTCAGTAAAGTTCCGTGATTGTGAATTGCGGTTGCCGTTGTGCAATTGCGGGTTATAAACGTATTACAATACACAAACATAGATATATAAATATATGTGTGTCATGTCCTGCCTGAATCAATAGCTTACAATTATTATTAATGTGCACAAATGAAGTTCTACATAAAATAAAACACCTATGCTTTCAATCATACTTATCGTACTAGCTATTTTTATCCCTTTGAAGGTATTATAGGGCAACAACAAGTCTCCCTCCATTTTGTTACATCCATGGCCATGTGCCGTCTCTCCCTCTCCACCCAGGTTGAAGTTAATCTCGGTCCGCTTGGACCAATAAACCAGGGCCAGGTGGCTTTGGCCCTCCGGCTCTGTTTGTTTTCACCCTGTGGTGTCCTTCTCATGGCAACATTTTTAAATGAACACACTATAACAGCATGGCTGTAGGATGCCGTTTCTACATAGCGTATAGATGTCGTTGTTTTTACAATAGTTCAATGTTAAAACATTGCTTTTAAATTCCGTTGTTAGAAAAAAACACAGTCACATTTAATGACAGAGGCAGAAATATATAAGAGAATCGAGTATTGTTCGAAGTATAAACAGATTATTTTTTATATGGAGGGTTCTGAGTTGACTGAACAGGAAACTAGGCCGCACGCCGACGATTTGCTTGTTCTGAATTGTGAACTTTGCCAACGGAAGTACGAGACAAACCAGCAAAAACATCTTAAGCAAAAAAATGCTGTGACCTTAATAAATATCAGCCATTGGAAATTCAACACTCGATGTTGACGTTAATTAATGCTGTGCACATGCAGCTTCGAAAGAGTTGTGGTCAGCACAGCACCCCCACCCCTCCCCCCACACACACACTCCTGTATTGACTTGTAGACCTAACAGTTATATCTCCTGGACCTATCAGTTATATCTCCGTGTTACAGTTATTAATTGACGCTATTAAATCTTAATTTTCACAGCTGTCCAGCTATAATTCCCCCCAAACAGTTTACTCTGACCAGTGTCTTTGATCAATCTCATATAATGACGGCCGGGAAGGCCGTTTCGAACGGATCATGTTCGTCGCGAGTGCAGTTATGAACAATAACGCGGCGTTTTATTACATCCAGCGGAAGCATTTATTTTTCACGAGAGACAAAGGACTAGGAAAGTTGAGTCCACGCGCATGTAAAGGCCATGGAGAACCCATCTCGCGCAATAAACTGACACCAAATATCTCCCCCTCTTTCAGCTTTCTATAACAGGAAGTAAAGGAACACTTTTTCAATAGCATCATTTATACTTTTGGCACGGTTCAAAGAAAGTAATGCGTTCTGGAAGGTCACCAAATGCAGTTACGATTGATTCCAAAAATAATCAAAGCTATGAGTGAGAGTAGTGATTTCATAAGTGTTTGTTGTGATTTAGGAGTGCTCACATTAGCTTCAGATTGAATTGAATAATTAATTAATTACTTTATATATATATATATATATATATATATATATATATATATATATATATACACATATATACATAACATTACTGGCTGAATATGTGATTATGCAATTGTTTAACTTTAGATAAGGTTAACTCGGCTGTATCTATGATTATGAAAACATCCTATCGGGAGTATTAATTTAAAAATAAAATGGGCCTGTATGCTACTGGAAATTGTGAGGAGTTATTTACGAGATATATTGTGCCTTTTTCATACATATAAAATAAATAAATCGAGCATAAAATAAGGAAGCATCTTATAGAGGTGTTACTATACTAGGCTACTTCCCATTTCAGCTAGGCCCACTATATTTATACTGCCAATCATACTGCACTGACCACCTCCATATTGAAATGTGCAACCTAAAGATTTACACCGTTAAAGACTGTGAAATACCGCAGTATTTCTAATATTATAGAGGTTTAAATATCTACTTCTATGATCAAAAACACCACGTTCTCTCACATATCATGTTAACGCTTTGTTGGAGAATTTACCTGCACTTCAAGTTTGCCTCGAAATTCTTGAAGGTTTCTTGTGATGGTTTCCTGCAGACAATAAGATCCACGGCATTGACATTGATCTCAATAGCGCCGCCTGGTGGCGACAAGAAGCGTCTCGGTTTGAGCCTATGCGTGGTAACCACTCCAATTCAAGGCAGACAAACTGCGACCGGGGAAATGCACTCTCAAATGAAGTCCGAGCGGCCAGTGTGCAGAGGCTTTTCCAATCCGTCCTCTACCCTGTCGTCGCTCTCGCCTCCTTGGTAACAGAGTTAATAACCTTGGTTCTCAGACAGTTTATTGCGCTGCACTCCAATTGTACAAATGCTCCAGACTCTCAGACAGGTTTTATGGCGGCGTTGCTGCGGCAACCGGGAGGATGTCCAGTAATTAGGGACGGAATTCCAGCGCGACGTAAAGGATGCGCCAGGCAAGGCAAGGCCGGACTATGGTGGAGAAAAGCAACCATAAACTTCAGCCTCTCTCTACACGCGTTTATGGCCCATTTGACTGTCATATATGAACGCCATTGCGCTGCGACTGGCGCTCATAAAGAAAGTGATAATAACAGCAAATATGACTATGCTTAGGAGTAGGTCTATGTTGTGTAAAATGGGGTGGATTTAATCCAATCCGTAAGAGACAGGTCACAAGTAAGTGAATGAAAATGAGATTAACAAGGCGGCTAGCGTTAAGGGTATTTTTGGCAAGAATACTCAAAGTTCAAAGTCAGTGAATGCACTCTATTAAATGGTAAGAACGTGGTAGCCCGCGTCACTTCAGAGTTTAAAACATAAGTTGTGCTTCCGTGTGCATCTCACCCTTTACCTATGATTGCAGTGAGCAAAGGTCACATAATATACCCTACAACCTCACACATGCATAGTTCATCATGCGCTGGTGACATTTTCGTTGTAATCAATCTCATGAATATTGCTTATGCGACAGGTTCCGCATTTTTTGGAATAAACGTAAACGTGTCTACAACTTGAATGAATTAATAAAACAAGTTGTAACTATATTAATGTTGTTATCTTGTCTTTCATCTCCCTGCGTTTTAAGTCGTGTAAGACTTAAGACTAAGCTTGCGGATAACGGGTTTGAGTCGAATAACGAGACACACTTGCAGTCTTGCAAAAAAAATAACACTTTTAATTTCGAAATATAGGATAATACAGAATATTTTGGGCATACCAAGCATTTGATCCAAGATGATGTCCCTGAAATTAGGCCTACATTTCGAAACGCATTTCACGTTTAACTTAAAGAAATACAAAACAAGAACACCAGTGAAAAATGTAATAATATGTATTCTATTTTACTAAAACCTGGATGATATAGACCCATTAGCTGAATCTGTGTATCAAAACACTGCGGCCTTGTTGAATACATTACCTGTATAACTCCAGGCGTATGGTATAGCAACAATTCCACTAGTCTACAATGAGGTTGAACAGGTCTTATTTTCGGTTTAGTCTGCTTGTGGGTTAATATTTCCCTAATTTGTTGTTCGTCCGAGCGTTAAAATCACGTTCAAATTAAGTGTGGAAATCAAGGAGATAAAATATGAACAGCTACATAAATACAAGGCTTGCTTTGAAGCAGTTACAAAGGCAGTAATTGCCTAGTCTCTGTTTGGTGTCAAAACTAGAAATCCCTATTATTTTGCTGTGATAGGTATAATAGAAAATCTGTGGCTAAATAAATAACCTTACAAACAGTCTCATTATTTGGTCACATCAAAGTTCTAGCCTCATTTATTAAATGCACAACATCACAGATTCCTGGCAACACGAAACCTATACCAGGTTACCACTCGTGCGATAAAAAAAAGAAAAAAGAAAATAATGTACAAGAGGCTTTATGATTACAAAATGCACCCGTTTCAGTCATTGTTAGACTGATAAGGCTGGTCGCTGTGAGAAGAAATGAAGGCGACTGTGTGACAACAATATTATAATGCACAAGAGAACAAAGTCTAGAGGAGGACAATATCCACAGAAATACCGTTAATCTTTCAAACAAATTCTGATGGCCAAGATGCTGTCAGTTTGTCAGTTAAGTCATGCTCATTCTCCAACCATTTAAAATCAAGCGATATTCTGTTTCATGTCCTTGAGCTTAAAATGAACATCGTTTCATTGAGCATTGTTTTGTAGCTGCAGCCATTGTTGTTGTTGTTGTTGTTGTTTTGTTGCTTCTGCCACAAACGTCAGAGGGAAAAGATGACACAGAGTCAATAAGTCTGTTAACTGCATTATGAAAGGTCACTTCTAAAGCAGCGGGTTCGTGGTGTAATACTGTAATCTGTCTCTGTTTAATTTCTTTTCCTTCATTCGTCGATTCTGAAACCATATTTTTACTTGGCGGTCGGTGAGGTTCAGCATGCGAGAGAGCTGCAACCTTTTCTCTTTGTTGATATAAACACTGAAAAAGAACTCCCTCTCTAGTTCTCGGATTTGATATTTTGTATAAGGACATCTTTTTTTACGAGTCCTCTGTCCACCTGAAAGAGATAAGAGAATATAGGTCACAGAAAATCAGAAAGTGCTAATATTATCAATTACTATGTTGTAGCATTTTAGTAAAAAAAAATCATGTTTTAGGTAAATATGCTTTTTAAATCATTCTAAACAAAAATATTCTAATTGCTTTCTTTCATTTACATAAATGACGCTAAAATGTAAATAACCACAGAAAACAATTAAATAGCTTTATGCAATGTTAAAAGTAATGTTTTCACTCAAAGGCAATTAATCACAATACAATAATATCAACAATAACACATAAATAGATAATAGTTGATCAGCTTCATGATTTCTCAGAGCATGAACATGACGAAAATACTACCAGTGTAAAACAGCTTGATGGCTTCAGCGCTCCAGTTCCAACGTGCTAACTCCTAAACTAAAGGCACTACCCTCATTACACGCAAGTGCTCTTTTAACGCTAAGAAACCGTGAAACGAGGCTACATTTATGATTATACATATGAATGTACGACTATAGAATATTAGGCATATGTTACATTTTAGCTTCATAACTACATGGTTAAAAAAATAGGTGTTAAGAAAAATCAGTAGTTATGTTTTTCACGGCCAATTTCAATTTCAAGCACGTGATCCTGGAGTTTATAAGAAAGTTTTTGTTGGGGAAATCTACAGGCCCTCTATAAACCTTATACGCTTATAAAACAGCATATAAAAATGTTAACAGCAGCGCGCTAGATTGCAAACTTTCTTTCATAACCAGGGTGCTGACTTAATACGTACTGCTGCTCGATTTTTCCTCATTGTTGCCGGAAGAGGACTCTGGACTGCTGGTCTCCTCGCGCGGCTCCTTAGCCTCTGTGTCCCCGCACGGCGGCGTGTGCTCTGCCACGGAGATGGTCTGCTTGGTTGTCGCTTTTTCCCCTGAGTAGTCGTTAGACGACGGAATTTCCAAGGCGTTACCGTAAGCTGTCTCGAAAAACTGGTCAAACGCTTGTGGCAGAACCCCATTTCTGCTAACATTTCCGTATAAATTGGACGCAGCAGAAGCCGCGCCGGAGTGGTGATGGTATGCGGCAGCGGCGGCTGGGTTGTTCTTGGCAAACATTTCCCCCATGGTGGGCTGCGAGGACAGACAGTCCCGATGCACCATATCCTCCGTGGTTGGGTAGCACTGGGGCAGGTTCCCTCGGTGTGACCATTTACCGGACGCGTCAATTGCATAGTCCCTGAACGTCACCTCTCTCACGGGCTGGACTTGCGGCAGGTTAGAGGAGTACGAGTAAGTCATGGGGCGAGTAGACGGGGTCTGGGACAAAAACGAGGGTAGACCAGAAAAGTCTGCCCCCGCCGAGACGTAGTAGGTGCAACTGGGCAAATACATGTTCGAACCGACGGGGACCCGCTCGTCAAAATCCATCATTCCTTCACTCCACCACTCTATTTGTGTCTTGCTTCTATAGCCGCCCTTAACATGGCTCTGGAGCGCCGTAGCTCGTGCTTCTTTGAAGCAGGTCCGCGAGGCAGAAATTTTTAGACGTAGGCTGACGTGGAGAGCCATCTCCATCCATTCCATGGAGGCGTGGGTCACGTGACCAGCGGCAGAAATTGACAGATTTCCCATGTGTGTGTGCGTGTGTGTATATATATATATATATATTTTTTTTTTTATTATTTATTTATATATATATATATATATGTATATATGTGTGTGTGTGTGTGTGTGTGTGTGTGTGTGTGTTATGAGACAGGGTGTATGTGAATGTATATGCTGGTGTGCGTGCGCGACCATGAGGAGTTATTCAATGAATGAATGAGAGACATACTGCTAGTTGTCCTGAAGCTTGACATTGGTGGTTTATCGCCATGTCGGTCTAAAATGAATTCCCTTACATGCCGCAAGTCAGAGGAAAAACTATAATTGCGTTGGTTGTTAAAATGTAGGAAAGTGACATATTGCTATCAGGATTAATCTGACTCAATATCAATTTCATAGATGCTATGCGCATTTTGACATTTAATCTGGGGGTAGACATAGCCTACTCGTTTAAACCCTGCTTGAATAACCGTTATGATTTTCCTAAGGGTTGATTATGTTCGGGGAAACATTACGAGTCAGATTTGTGCAAACACTTGACCAAATAATCAGCATTTCAATCAACAGACTAGTCAATATGTTTTTAATAGTTGCAAATGGAACGAAAAGCATATTATTCCATGGTATATTTGACGTTTCCCAGTGAGGAGTGTGCTTACACATTATATTATATTAAGACCGTTTGGCTTCACGGTAACATTTGTCCATCAGGGTCATGTTCAAGTAACCTTTGGGTCCGGTTTTGCGGACAGACTAAGCCAAGTTCTGGACTAAAAATCCAGCTCAACAGAGATACTACACTGAGTTTGATACCTTTTTTTCAAGGATGAGGTTTAATCAGTGTCCGCAAAACCGCAGTTGACATATCTCCAGTCAGTTGTAAGCAACTATGTATTTTAGGCAAAGAAACATGCAGACAACACTAACATACCTAACCCAAGTGCAGGCCTGACTGTTAGAATACTTAATCGATCAAATAACTACTGCCAAGTAAATAGAGACCGCGCTTTGTGTCAACATTGCACAATTTTGTTTACGACAACAATAACCGAGGAGCCACGGATCAATACTAAATATACTGCATACTGAAGCGCAGGAAGTACGTAAAAAGATTGTCAGAAAGGCGCATACATTGATAATGGGTAGGAGGCTGGATATTTGAAACACGCAGAGCTACAGCAACAATAATTGGAAATTGACATTTAGATCATATACAAATTGTATAATTTGCTGCTATTAAAGTTTCACACAATTAGAGACCTCTTCTACACAATTAGTCTGATTTAAACTTGAATTAACTTACTTATGAATGACAGCTAGGCCTATACTAATATAGCTCGCAAGTGAAAAACGTAAGATTCCTAGATTCCGAAGCAAGCACAAAAGTCACATTTTCAGCACATATATCTCCTGATGCAAAGTGGAAATATAGATGTTAATCTACAATACATTTTGAAATAATAATCTGTTTTACAGAAAGCAGTCCAGAGAATAGGCCATACATTATTGACACATTGATTTGAGCGTCAACCCAGTACTACTAGCTTGACACATTTTGGGGGGAAAAACACATTGATGTTAAACCATTTTAGATGTTTGTTTGATTTCACCATATGTTGTCCTTTTAACACAATTTCCCTAGAAACGCTGAAACAACGTGTATGGGTTTCATAGGTGGCAATATTTATTTCAAAACCGTTATTCATTCTAAAGATTATGTTGGGTAAATACCTACTTCCTTATTAGCACATGTGACGTGTAGACAATCTAACCAAAGGCAAAACACTATTAAAAGGGTTAATGTTTTAACATGAAAAAGGCCACAGCAATGTCTTGAATTACGCAAAATGCTCTACCCATTTCCCCTCTATAGCATTACAACCAAGTATAGCAATGTGTTATAAACAACTGATTAACCTTTCTTTGTACCATGCAATTGTTGTATGGAAATAAGCAATGCTTATGCATAATCTGCTTACATTTTCAACGGACTACATTTGATGAGAGATTGTCGTTACAATCATAATATGGCTATTATAATATTGCCCTCTTGGCTATAACAGAAATAAGGTCTCCTACGTTTATTTTTTTAAAGCACCTCCATGTAACGGACCACAGCGGGTGTGTTGTGTGCGTTGTCAGCCCGTGGAACCTGACTAATGTTCTGTGAACAACCGAACCGAGGACGGATTAGGACCGTGGGGACTCCCCCATGGTCCTACCACGCTTTACCTAAACCCACCCGTCCTACTACCCACTCACAAAGAGCTTCATGAATCGCCAAATGACACATGTCGCCCAACACGACTTTGAAAAAATTACATACTAAGAAACGATAGGCTACGAATAAGCTAAATCCTACAATGTATGCGGTAAACGTGTAGAATATCCCGGGTCATCCGTTCGTGCGTGGTCACGTTGATAGTCCTATTTAAATAATTGTGGGGACACAAACAAACCATGTGTCTTTGCGACCACACCAGGAGGCGGAGCGCCTCTTCGTCAAGCCAGACAAACTCTACGATTTGTGTGGGAGCTTTTAAGCCGTAATTGAGCACAGTGTCCTCAGGAAAACCAAAGGCAGTTCTGCACAGAAATGAGTTTTTATAGCTCTCATAGTAGACTAGTCTACTGCGTCTTTTTTCCTTCTCCGCCAGACACCATCATACCGACCAGGCGTGATAGGAAGTCACCACCTACACCGAATCAGGAGCAAAGCTGTCCAGCGACATAGAAAACCTAGAAATTCTATACCTAAACACAGACAGGTAGGCTACGATTCTAGCTTACTCTTATCAAAAAAGCAGGAGCTGCTACCCCATCTTTTACACGTAAACAATGGGTCTATAATAACCCAAAATCATTAGCTGAAGTTAGAAACAAGCAAGCGTAACGTTTCAATTCCAAGATATCATGTAAACTGTTTTGATGTTCGAGGAAGACGCTTCATAACACACTTGATTCATGTTGACCCAGCGACATCTCTGTTTAGTTCGTGTGGGTTTTTCTTCTTGTGGCCAAAACCAAGGCGGACTCCGCGTAAAAGCCCCCCACGCTTTGTCTGTGCGGTAGACTTCAAGTTCGGGGGAGGAAGAGGGTCACTGCCCTAGTAGGCCCTAGTAGGGACCACAGACGCCATTTAAAGGCACAGTATGCCCCGGATGAAGTTTCCCTGATTACAAATTCATTTTCAGCTCCTGGCAGCAACGCTGTGGGTTAGGAAAAAAGAGAAGGCGGCTTAAGGTTACAAGACAGATCGATGTCTGCATGTGTGAGGTCTAAAAATAAACGTAACCTTCATGGACTGCTTCCAGGGCTTTGAAATAGCAGTATTTTGGTGTAGTTTTCAGTTGAGTCCTATAGGTAAGTTTACAATGAGAAGTGTAATTCTCAACAATCCATGGGTTGTAGATGTTTCATTTGTTACATAAAACCATGCCCTTTATGTACGGTAAACTGTTCACTTCACTAGTCCCGTTCTCTATAAAGAGATAAACAGTACATATAGTCCCTGTGAGGACACTAAAGATAAGGTTAATTTAGGAGAAAACACAAACTCATGAGAATACCCAACTCAATGGGTATTCTATTTTGGAGAATTGGGTGTCATTCACGATATGCCTAATGTATGTTACACATGGCAAAATTATTTTTAGATGCTGATGCAACTAATGTTTGCTGTACTTGGAATATGTGACTAAATTGCCCTACCTTTTTCTATTTTTTTCTTAAAAAATACCCGTAGACTAAATTATATTGGTACACAATAATACTAAGTTAGCTGTTGACCCTCACTGCGTACCATTTTCTTTTGTGTAGCGTTTATTTGTTGAGCCTAGAGTAAAAACAAAATGGCGTAAGACATTCTATTTAATCTGACCTTGCACATAAAATCGTCACTGTTTCCAAAGGGGAAAAACGTTATAATGAGTACATGTTCAAAGTAAACCTGAACACGCTACTCCGGTTTAACATGCTATCAATATGCTTATACATAACATACCTTATCAACACTTTTTCACGTTAAAATAACATACATTGAGACCTCAGACCATAAGAAATAATTAAGCCTGCAGTAAAAAGTTAAATATGAAATATAGTATTTTGGGGGATAATATATATATATATATATTTTACATTATTCTAATCTTACTTAAGCGTATTTTGCTAGAAAAATACATACAGGACTTAAAATACGCACAGCCTCAACCATTAAAACAGTGTCATATTGAGACTGCTATGCATTTCCATACAAAGCATTTGGTTAATTAATTAATCCAAAATAGGCCTGGATCTCACGACTATCTCATGCACAGTTTTCAAAAAAATATTGTTTTGAATTTGAAAGATATCCAATATTGGCTGTTGAGTAGTAAGCCGTTAACAAGTCTGTGACTGAAAGCGAAGAGGGCGCCAATGGGGGCGATTACTGCTACACAGATAGTAACATGAAATATGAGCAAAACGCCATGGCCTATATCATAGGATTCAACAAACACGGACATACCAGCCGGGCGAAAACTATTTTTTTTATCTGTAAAGAACTGTTGATTTATCCACAGGTGACAGAAATGTGGCGAGAGGGCGATGGCAACTACAGAAGGACGGAGAAGGGACCACACAACGAAAAATCAGTGCCTTTAGTGGGAACACTATACAAGCCCACGGTCAATGGGTGGACGTGACTTTAGCCTTACCTATATACCGTATCTAGGATCCATTCGACGGCTGCCACTGATATGCGTCTCGGCTGAAGGACATTAGCGACACAAAACGAGTAAAAAGACTTCGGCGATGGAGAGTGGACAACCAAAAGAAAGAAACAGGCCTCGTGTTGTCCACGTCGCTCAAAGGTGGCGAGCAAAAGGGAAAGACACCTTCTTCAAATTGTCGCCACTGACCATGGTTTATGTAAATAATATTGCAGTGGATATAGTCCTATAGCATATTAAACTGTAAACAAATATTGCGAATTTCCCCCCGTTGATTAGCCTTAGGTGTCAAACGTTTATGCCCAACTGGATAATATATAAGCGCCAAACTGTACTGCCTCATAGAACAACACAAACAGCAATGAACATAGGCTTACGTTTTGTTGACGCAAGCATCTCATGCGTTTGAACTTGATTTTTCTGGTACGGTCACTCACATTGAGTCTATTGCTCTGATGAATTTACCATGTTTGCCAACTGAAATGAGACAACGATATATACTAATATTATTGTTCAATGTGCTGGGAGATCTTTCTCAAACTACCGATATTCACTCAAACTCAATAACATGTTTATAGTATTTGATTGATTCGGCTTATTGGACAGTTTTTTTTCTCCGGTTCTTGGTATTTGAGAGTTACCTTCTTTCCTACATTTGGTGCATTAATTGAGGAGCACACTATAGTAAAGAAAATTACTTATTTATTTACAATAATAAGACCACGTCTTAACACTGTTCCTAATAAATACGTTGAAACCTAATTCCACCATCCTTCAAAAGCTGTTGTATTTTCTGTGCTCACAATATCACCAAAAATGTTGAAGAAAAATGTTTGTTAGTTCTGCGGGATTTCGAAAATATTAACGGAACATGTAGATAAAAGTAAATAAGACACTAAACATGAAACACATGAAAAGAAAATCGTTATATAAAATGTAAAAGTTATAATTTTACTGTAATATTTTGAAGTTCGAAAAACACAAATACCGGAATAAATTCTACAGGGAACCGGTATGGACTCCATCATGGTCTATCATGTTTTCGCCCTATACAGAGTTTTATGGTAAAGGGTGAAACCATGATACACCAAACCATACAGCCCTATATTCATTTTGTTACCAAATGATGAGCCTATAAATAGCGTTAAAATATTTTAAAAGTTATAATTAAATCGATTAAAACTATGTTCATTTGTTTAGTATTTCAAGTTTCATGCATTACATTTCAGATTAAAATCTGATAATTCTTTCGTATATAATGTTGTTTTACGCCGCTCATGATATAAGCTACTATCTAAAGACATTCGGCCATTAAGCAAAATGGCCTAGACGCAAATTGAAACAGTAGCATATAATTAACAAATAAAGGTGTAGCTAGCTAAAACTGGATTTGATCACTGAAAACAAATAGCTTACAATATATACACAATTGTTAATTTTGGAAACGGTTAGATTTTGTGTCAAAAGATTATTCTTGGAAATTCAGAATAGACCTTAAGATTTCTAAGGGCAGAGAAAATACGGATACAACACGGACAGACCAGGCACGAAAGTGGAGCTTACGGAGGCGTGTTATACAGACGCATATACTACTCTGGGTCAAGGCCCTTTGCTAGATCGCTGTTAAAACGCTCTTACCCCACTTTGGCCCGGGTATGGTCTTTAAACAAATTACAAATGACAAAACACAATTGTGTTGTTCGGGTTATATGCCTATGGAAAACACAGTTGGTTTATCTCTACTAGCCAGCTGAAGTTTACAGCTCTCGCCATAGTGTCCATTACCTGGCAGACAGTGAAGGTCAAAGTAAAGAGCACAGAATTTGCCCCGGCCTTTACTCATCCGTTCCCCGCCCGACAGAAAGAGGGGCGCAGTCTTAGTATACAGAAGGTGGCCAATGGTTAGTACAATAGACCTCACCGGACAATGGTTAGTACAATAGACCTCATATGAAACAAATAATTAGCAATGAATAGTGTTTCCTTACTCTCGTTATGGTAAAAAGCTGAAGGATAGGGCTGAAGAAATGTGAAAAACAAACGATTGCAAGGACTGACAACCCATTATATAACATTCATAGTGCTACCGTGTTTTGGTACTAGTGTTTTTTATTATTATGTATGTTATTTTGAAACTCAAATATTGTTTACACACATTGTATTGAATCACATTTATACTTGAGGTTCTGATGGGGTACAGCACTGAACTAAGCTTGACAAGTATGTTCTTCAACAATAAACGGGTATGTTTCATATCCTTCATTCAGAAGTCTACCAAGGGATGAAGCAGCTGTGAATCTAATCCAACTGCCGTTAAATGCTATATGTATTCTCCAACGCAAAATACGAGATGATAGGACCCTTTGCGGATGTTTATTTAAATTAGCATTACGTTCTCTGGAATTGATCATTTGAAAACTGTCATATATGGCTTTGCCTTTGGGTGGCAGCAAAACACCAACAATGTTGCAGTGAGCCTTCTGAACTATGCCAAATTGGGAATCCAGTTCATTTCTGTCCTGCTCTGTTTTTCTGCCAGCCACGGTTTAAAACTCTCTTTCCCTGGTTGCGTGCGCGTTCGCGTATGTTTGCGTCAGAACCATGTAGGCAGCAAGGATGCAGTACTCTCAATTGAGGAACACTAGTAAAATTACTTCAAATTCTCTGAAAGACAAATTGTAATGTAGTAAGTAATGTTAAAAAAGTTAAATATCCGTAAGTACTTTGGATATTTTTATGTATGAATTTAGGACAGTCGGCCCATTAAACGGCTTGAACAGCCTATCACGTCTATACACAGTTACGAAAAAAGTATATTAAGTTGTATAAAAAGTATATTAACATTGTAAATCATTATTTATCATAATTTCTAAACTATATCTGTAAATTATTTTAGAACTTCTTCAGCATTCTATGTAGAACCGTCTGTGGACACCTAAAATAGTTTCACCTCGAAACAATTAGGTTCTACTGGAACCAAAAGGGTTTTCACCAATAACTAAGTGGGTTATAGTTAGAACACAAAAAGTGGTAATTAGGTTTTTCTCTATAGGGACAGCAAAATATAGCACTTGGAAGCATTTATCTGAGAGTGCAATAGCTTAGGATAACTTGTTTTGAAATTGAAAGCACGTTTGTATTATCTTTACTATATTTAAATATATATGTTGTAGCTTTACAGAGTATAACAATAAAATATATGATGTTTATTCTTTGGTATCGTAAAATAAAATTTTAAGACCATAAAAAAATAGAATAATAATAAATGTTCTAAATGTATTAATGTGTGATTTCGGATGTGATTGTAGACAATAGGTCTGCCATTCACTACTGCAGGTGTGGGCTCACTGATACAGAATAAATAGCATAATAGTATAAAGTCAGGTTGCCTATAGATTTAATTTTTTTCTGTGCCCCAAATCAAGAGGAATGGCGCGTATAATGTTGTATACAAAAGCCTACTATTACATTAAAGCTACTCTCTCGTGAAATATGGACAGAACACATTTAGATTATTTAGGTATTTTTCACTGTATGTGTTATCAGTTTACTTTGCTACTTGACAATAAAACAAACTGCATTTGCAATACAAGATAACATACACTATGCCAATCATATCCAATGATTCGTGGGAGACATTTTTTAGCTCGTAAAAAATGCATTTATTTTACTTGTTTCTGTCAAGTATGTGTTTATATTCTCTGGCACAATTCAGTGACCGCAGGGTTCCTTTTAGCAATAATTTCAATTATAATACGTTTCTACTTGCATAATATTATTGTATTATAAAATAGCCAAACATTCACGGAGATAATAATATAGAGGTTATACAACTTTGCAAGTCCTTGCTACAGGTTCCGTAATTGCTAAACCTTTTTACTCCTGTGCTTTGCTAGTTTTGCTTCGTTTCTTATATTCGTAGTGTTCACTGCCCCAGTAAATCTTTATGATAGTCCAAAGCCTAGTTCACTGAGACTAAACGGAAATGATGTCACTAATGCGGCGCTAGATTAAAAAAAACCCATAAGTATTAAGGAAAAACACAGATATGATCTTTTCTGGTTATCTAAATAGTCTACGCCGGTGGAAATCAGAATATAGGCCTAATGATGTGTTCTAAAGTGCGGTCTTCGCATCACATACATGTACTTATCTTTACCATTACCTCCTACGTTTCCTCACTGCCCTATCTGATAAAAGAAAATTATGAAAAGACAGAACAGAATAAAGGAATGTGAATTAATTTAAGAAATGTATGTATTATAAATGATCTGTTTCAACCACTTCCGAATGCCGATGTTAAGGGCCAATAGCTGTACTAAAGCTAATGGGCTGACTTTATCGAATCAAAAGGCTCTGGTCAATGTTCTCTTAAAACTAAATTCACGGGCTATCGTCCTCGATATAACAATACAGATGTACGTGTAATTATGCTGTAACAGGTAGCAGACACATATTATTGGAAATATCGGACAATATTGATGTGTGGGCTACCTTTTAAACTAACTAATTGCATGCATTTCAGTGTTGTATCTAGGACTGTATTCCCTACACACACAAACACAAACACACACAAACACATACACTTGTTATCAGTGTGATGTGTTATCTCTGATAAATGTTGTATGATGGGAGTGCAGGATACCCATGTACGTTTTAAAACATAGACTATACATATTTATAAGGGCGTTGATTCTCAATCCTGATTGAATCCTGCAATAATAATATCTTATTCATCTCGTGTAACAAAATATTTCATAAATGGGATTAAGAAATGTTGTTTTGATGACAAAATGATATAAAATAAAGGAAATATTAAACACTAAAACAACGTGCAATAACTCAAATATTCTGCGATAGCACTTCACATTCTTATCAGTTATATTCGCTCCCGACTCACAGGGCAGCAAATGTAAACAAAAAAACTGAATGCTTTGAACTTTCAACATTCTAAACGTTCTCCTAACTTACTATTCCTTTGAGTTCCTCTAATGTACGCTTATTAAGAATATAATGACGTGATAATTACATAGAATCCTTATGGGGCAAAAAACAACGTCCTATATTCCAAAGGATTCCAACACAATCATTATACTATGCCTATGGATTGCCTATAGAAAGATTTTAATATATATTAACAGCATGTCAAATAATCAGAATTATCGGAGTTAACTGAACAGAGCGTTTCTTAACAGTAAACATTATGCCAAAGAAATAGAGAAATGTTTGAGCAAAAATTTGCTAATTGTTTACAAATGTATACCTTATACATATGTATAAGTAGTAGCTGAAGTAGTAGTGGTAGTAATGAGAGTTTTACATTTTGTTATTTAGTCTACAGTCTTCTGCTCAAGAAGTAGTACAGTAGTAAAAGGGGTAGTAGTATTAGTAGTAATAGTAGTATTAGTAGTAGTAAAAAAGGTAGTAGAACAATCACCATGTGATTAAGCATTGCTGAAGTATTAGGGTATAGTCATTCAACTGCCAGCTAACTAAAGTCCACTACCACTGTAGTGTTTGAGAAAACCTAGTCACTAGATGGCGATATTGGCTTTATAATACATCACACACTCAACAATTCTATTATTTGATCTTTCACGCGTGAGACATTTTCGATTCACTCAATAGAAAGATTCAGACACTTCGTAATCACTCCCACGCAACATCTGACATAAAATGTAAAAACGTAAAAATGGAAACAGACCAGTTTACATAGTATGTACAGCGAAGATCTTAATCATTAAATAAAAATATAAATACAAGTTTCTCACATCATTTTTCTGTAAACAAGCATACATTAATATTTAAGCATGTTACACTGTTTCTGGATCTGAGAACTAGATTATGACTGATCTTTGCTTGTTCTAATAATCTGGAAGTGCCCAAATGACATTAAAAATGTCACACCAAAAATTAAACAATGTATCTGTAATGTGTTGAACTGATGTTAAAAGCAGAGGTCATATGATTCAACAATGTCCATAATTTATTGGGACGTAGTTTCATGTCAACCTATAAAAAATGACATATTTTACAGACACACGGGTAGCCTTGAAATATTATATTTGTCTGTATAGTTTACTTTTATATACAACCATATGAATGCACACAATATAAAAGCTATGGTTCACATGGGCACACATTTCCCAAACCATTATTAATGCTTTACAAGCAGAACTGCATCATGGATTCGGTATGAATGAAAGCATGGTAACCGAAAAACATACATTTTAAATAAAGATGCTTTTGATGAGTGGAGTGTTGAAGGAGAAATTAAACGGATTAATAATTAACTGTGGGAGATATAATCCTAAATGTCATTACTTGCTGTGGATTTCCAAGTGTTTTCCTCCACACGGAGAAGTTTGCAGATAAAATAAAAAGCTGAAATACACACACCTCTCAAGGGTGTCCATTTTCCTGAAGTTACTGCTTGCCAGTCGCAGAAATTATACGCCCCTTCCTCCTTGCTTTTGGCTACACATCGAACAGTGTTTTACACCACGGAAGAAAGATGAAAGGTCCAGAGTTTTAATACACTTTGGCTCCAAAAAGGTCCCGGAACGAAAATGCATTTTGTTAGGTAAATAATGAGTCTATTGTTCCAACCAAAAAGCGTGAAGAGCATTGTGTGTGTAAGTGTGTTTGTGTGTGTGCTGGGGGTAGGGGGGGGGGGGTAATTTTCCATCGTTTTAGGTCAGTCAGAACTAGCTAATGCTCTTCACTTTAGTGACAACCTTTTTCTCTTTCACGCGTCTGTTCTGAAACCAGATTGTGACCTGTCGCTCCGAGAGGTTTGTCTGGGCCGATATCCTCCTTCGTTTATCCTTCGTTATGAATTTATTGGCCGCATACTCGCGCTCAAGTTCCTTCAGTTGCACCTTGGTGTATGGCACGCGCTTCTTTCTTCCACGTCGAAAGGAGCTCCCGTCCCCTCCTACATGAGACACTGCATCTGGAGGACAAAACGAAAAATAAAATACATGTGGTATTTGCAGTTCATAATAGTCTGAACATGTATTAAAAACCGTACGGTTAAGTTGCGTTTGTTACATTTCACACAAAACCACAAAACAAAACAAAAAAACAATGAAAAGGCAGTTCAGATTTCTGTATAAACCTTTTGGCAATGTGTTGTACCTGGTATGGAGGATTTCCATATGTGTCCGGCCTGAGGTTGCTCCTTGGTGCAATAGACCTGTCCGCTCCAGCCGTTAGTAGACAGAGCCCATGGCTGATAGCTTTCCATGGGTAGCAGAGACTCGTGTCTGGGTTCAGCTGGCCCGCTCATAGATTGTACGACGGGCACGTCCAGGTAACTGGGAACAGGCTGGTATGGCCCTGTGGCATAGCTTGGATAGAATGCGAACTCTTTGGCCCGGGAGGTGAAGTCATCCCCCGTGGCGGACGTATCCATGTACTTGTCCCCGTAAGCAGAGGGGGGCTGGGTGCCGCACGACTTCACGCTGCCGTGGTGCGACATTCTACACGGGTAATAACCGCTACCGAAGTATCCATAAGGCAGGGACGCGCTAGATGAGCTTTGCGCAGCAGAGCAAGGGCTACACTGCTTGGTTGGCTCTCCCATACCCGAGGTAGACACCTCGCTCGACGAATATACCGTGCTTGGTGCGAGGGACGCGGGGTGCGCCATCAGGTTCCTACATTGGTTCGCAGCAAAGTTGCCACCCGCAAAACCACCACCGCCAGCGTCCATATTCTTGCTTACTTCATCGGAAACGCCGCCGTTGTCATAGAGGAACATCACCGACGGGTCGACCCAGCGAGGACGGAGGAGCAGTGACGTTGTCATAGCACGACATCCAACATTGAGGCTTCTGGCTCTTTTTTAAAAAGCACGGAGACTGAAAAAAGGAGATACTGATTCGGAGAGAGTAAACGACTCTGACGCACCCGGGTGCACCAAGGTCGCGTCTCCATTGGCCAAGTAGGGGCCACGTGATATGCAAAGAGGACATAAACATCTCCCAGTGCAGATAATTAAATGTAGAAAAATGCGGCTTTGGAAGATGACTGTACATATCCTGGTATTTGACTGGTCTTTTGCGCTCAAAAGAAGTGTTTCAATAATACATTTAAAAAAATCATAATCACTGTTATAAAAGGTTTCACAACTTAAAATGGACACATTTGTTTGAAAATGTTATTTTATTTCCATTTGAAAGCATATAGTAAATCGGTTTCCTAGGACTTCTGTTATTCACCCACTTAATTCCATCAATACATGGCTTTTACGCACATAAAGGCAGTCCATGTAATCATGATTGCTGGGCCAATATTCTGTCATTGCTGGGCAAATATTAATTTCAGAAACTATAATCCATTCGAAGTCACAGACCCCAACATATTTCATATAAATCGACTATAGGCCTAATTTAAAGGAATGGTTTGCCATGGACACATTTCTCAGTATTCCATAAACGACTATGGAGATGAACTACAAACCATAACAGTGTTTGAATAGGCCGAACCAATATGCATGAACACGCATGACTCATAGCAGAGCTAAAATAGTCAGTTAAGAATGACAAGACTTTTAATGTCAAAACAAAAATACAGACTTGGAATTGGTCGTATCGTCTATCATCAAAAGCTCGAATCCTTGGGCGAAAAGGTCCGTATCACTCAAATAATACTGGTTCTTTAATGGTCGAATATTGAAGAAATCTGATAAAACGTCAGTGTAAACAACAAACACCAGACCCCTGGATTCGACATGTTTACATTATGTTAAGTCAAAAACCGATTTAAGGTTTGGTAACGCGTTTAGTTTTTACATATGTGGTAGACGCTGCTAGAGGCCAAGGTCAAGTTGAAAGTTGCTGTCTAGCCGACGAGCCTATTGGGCTATTCAGTCTTTGAAGAACCCGTCTGAAATCTTGAAAAGGGCGGAAGAGGGGTGTCAATTCCTGTCCGAATGGAAGCTTTGGTGGGCATTAACCTTTACTATAATTTTGTTTTAACTAGCGTTTTATTCTAGATGTGTCCTAAAGGAATCAGTACGAGGCTTCACGTGTGGTGCACACCTCTGTGTCTCACTGGAGAAGTAACCAGTAGCCAGACTTTAGCGTAGACGTGTGAAAATGATGTGATATCTCAACAGAAGAATATACGAATTGTTGTGTCTTGTCTGTTTCATCTTATTTACAGTAAGGTGCTCTTCTTCCAATTATAAACCAATTATTTCGGGGGAATACACAAGAATAATTCATGAAAAACAGCCTATAGACATTTTTCTCGGCTACAGTAGGTTATAATGCGATACAAATTATAGTGAATTATGCCAAATAGGCCTAAAAAAATGAAAGCCGTCACATGTAAGTGTTAAGATACAAATGCATCAAAATAAAAGTACGCAAAAATTATTTTAAACTTATCTCATAACGCTGTAACATATTGCAGAAATCTTATCCATCGGCATTTTTACCATACCCATCATAATAGTATTATATTAATACATTTATAGACCCCAGAAAGTAGTTTTAAGTAGTCATTATTCCCTGCTATTACATCATAATAATATAAATATAAATGCCAAATGCACAGTGCACTGACCACAGCTTAAATCCTATAATTCTAAGTTCGAAAGCCATTCATGAGCCAAGTTGAACCTAACTATTCTGTACCTTATATGATAATAAAAGTAAATCGATGTGCAGATTCCAGATGATCCATTACTCGATATTAACAAACGTAGGCATAATAATTCTTATGTCAGAACAGTTATTTAAAGGCCTATTTTTTAAAATATTTATAATGAGGGACGTGATTTCTAAGACATGTCAGAAGTTGTCTAAAACGAGTTACAATTGATATTTTAGGCAACTGACACACGTTGAAGATTATTATTCAACAAAATGTGCAATACAACATTTACTGAATGTTAAAGTCAAAATACTATATTGACAGATGGCCCAATCTGATTTTGTTTATGTTGTAATTACAGGTCATTTTCTTTCTTTATAGGGTACAACTAAGGCCATATTTGTTACAAAATCCACAAGCAAATAGTACTTTTTTTTTTAACATGCATTTATTAAAATGTTGTCATTCAGCAAAGCTTGAAATGCTTTAATGTTAAGATAGCTGGTGGGACAATCACCTAATCCAATAGTAAGTACATTTTACTCAATGAAGTAGTTGTCAGCAAAGTAAGAAAAATAAAAGGTTCTGGGACAATTTCCGTTAGCAGAGGACATGGTTTATTCGTCTAGCGTAGCCTATATGTTAAGTCAAATTAATATTCAGATAATTTTGGGCAAATACATTCTTATTTTATCTTGTGAAAAAATTCTCACATCCAGTGTTTATCTTTAAGCTTTGTCATACACAGATTTGAGAAAACTACTGGATTCATATCGTGAAATGACACGACTCAGTGTTACCAAATACTTTTATATAGTTTACGTAATCATTATAATGCGGTAAATACAATATTTACACGGACTAGCTAAATATATGTCAATATAAGCGAAGTTCTGTTAAAACCCCGGGTTCTCGGCGCGGGGCCTGAAATCAAAACCAATGGGGAGCTGTCAGCAACACCGTGGCGCGCGCAGATGCGGTCTGTGTTGAGCCAGCGGTCTGACCAGACCAGACAGCCTAGCCAGCAGCAAGACCACCGCCATGCGTAACAATGTCCAGCCATTCTACTGTCTGTGAAGTCATTAAGGAAATGCTTAGCTTCATCTGGTCATGGCTTGGCCATGTTTTCATCATGTGACTTAACAGCGTCTGCAAAATTAAGTTTAAAACGAATGCATATTATCTATATTATATATCTATATATATCTTATCTATAAACGATCACCATACCATTTCCAAATAACAACGGGTGTAATGCAGAATATGTTGAAAATATTTCCAAACCTTCTCCTTTTTTCAATCTCTAACCTGAAATATGTGCTTTATCCAGTGGTTATGGTGTGATGTGAAACAAAAATGGTTTTGCGGTCAAACCTATGAACCACAGGGCGGCCTGGCACTCACGAAACGTTTCTGTGTTCTCCGGACCGTAACGTGATGTGGCACTAAAGGATGAAATAAAAAGGAAATTGGAAAATAAGAGTCAACAGGGGTGGTTCTGAATCGCTCTTTTGACTGACAGTTCTGTAATACATTGCCTCGGACTCACAGTGTCACAAAGTAGAAGTCTTAAATATTTTGTTAACGGGCTGCTAAAACTATAGACTATGTAAGCTACATGTTAAATCATTTATTGGCACAATGGAATCCCAGTAAATATATAGGCCTACTAGTTCATTTCAGTGAAACCTCAGCCGCTAGCCATTTCCACATCTGTTGTAGCCTATTTTCTAATGTTACCAGTCTTATTAAATGGACGGAATAGGCAAGCTTGCGCCAGGTATTTCTCGCAGAGCGATTTCTCTGGTGGCATGGATCCTTTCCAGGACCTTTCCAGTTAACACTAAGAAAATGTTTCTATCAATCAAAACTGTGGTAGTAGGCTATATCAAGTCACTCAAACTATTATACATTTCAAATCGAATAAGAATGGAATTAGGTTAACGTTTTCTTTAACCAATACTTCCCCCTATGTTATTAGACCTTTAATTATAGCCTTCTGTTTTTTGTTTTAGTTTTTTTTTTGCTAAAAGAAAAAGCTTCAGCATTAAGAATAAACAACTTGACAGCAAATAATAAATTAATATGATTACAAAGGTGTATGCCTACCTTACACAATTTCCTACGTCTTTCCAAATTATAGGCTGGTCCAATAAAACAGCCTGATCAACAATTATACTCACTAGCCTAAATATATGATGAGAATTGGGACAGAAAATGTGCTTTATGTAACATTTTAAATAAATATACCCTAATCTTAACTCGCAAAATTATGCAACTCTGAACATTTTAAAAACTATAATCTACTTCACAAATAAACATTTTTTAAAGACAGAATGGATAACTTTTCAAATAAAATTGTTCTGGGGAAACGTATTCTCGGTGTATACTGTACAAATATGACATCTTGGTTGGCAAAATTGGACACTTTTCATTATTGATAAAAATACGTATTTAGGTCATTTTAATTTGAAACTTCACCATACTTTATTATAATTATTACAGTGTGAATATCAGCTCAGCATTCTCAACACTTCACTCTAGTGGACATTTCGCAGAATGGAACTAAAGACCTCTCACCTCTCAACAATTTATTTAACTATTCTGTGAGCAGTTTGACAATAGGACAGGGCTCTTATACTCAGGTCCTGCAGGGCCTAACATTTCAGTTTTGTAGTTTTTACCTGGTAAGTAATCACGTGATTGATGATGGAACAAAAAATATACACTCATTTTAATTCACAGTTACAAACCATTGCAAAATATGTTGTTTTGAAACCACTAAGTTTCATTCTTAGTTTTATATATAATGATCATAACAAATGTACTCCAAATGCTGTGTCCTTGTAATTTACACATGGTTTACACATTCACAATGATGACACCATAACAACTGACATGGATGTAGCACAAAATTCTGGGCCCTGTACATAGGCGGTCTCCAAGGGGCCACTCCCCACTTTATTCAAGATTCAAACATTTTTGAGGGCCCCTCTACACATTAGGGCCCTATATACTTAGTACCCCTTTTCCCCCCAGTCCAACGCCCCTGACAACTGAACCACTGTTTACTATCACTTATTCCTCACTAGCACTGTTTTCTAGAGTGCCATTTCCATAACACTCACCTTAGATTAAGTATCCCTTGCTGAATAAAGTAGCTATCAGCAAAGTCAGTGCTATAAAAATATAAAAATTACAAAAGAAATCAATTGCAATTACAATTAAAATGCATATTATATCACGGATCACAACTTTGGTTTTAAAGTAAAATGCTAGTACTACGTACAGTATACATTAATATACTACATACAGATTTGACTTATGCTAATTACTTTATACTTCACTTCATGAGCAAAATAATAGATGATTTAAAACAGCAGCAGGTTTCATTTTCTGACATTATATAATATTTCATTGAAAAATCTGTGAAATCAAATACAAGGCCTTCCACATTATAGTGATATTTTATGTGAAATTACCATATATAATTGCCTAAAACAACACAAAAACTTTAAAAAATGTTACATTCAATTAATTTAAAAGCGTAATATAGATACCTATTTCATCTCATGAACAGTGTCATAAAGGGACACCATCCATTTGATCTTCAATTAAGCTACATTGCAGTTGCAGTCATAGGCCTATAAGCTAACTAGCGCACAACCTTCTCGTCTTCCTCAGTATACAATATACAAATATCAAACAGATATACCATTCTTTCAAGATCATATTTTGATTGCACTCAGTCCAGCCACTGATTGCACTCAAATTAGATTATATTTTCCACATACTGACATCCATAAGAATTAAAAGGCATGGTATGCGTATTTTCCCTTTTAGATACCCAAATCCAAAATGTGCACATTCTGGACTATAAGATGTTGGAAGGAACGTTACCTTTCACATCCGCAAGCTTCGTCCAGTCTATTCCAAAATAATGCCTTTACTTAAATTCACAATATTCTCAGAACGAATATTTCAAACGTAGGGGTGTAATGAAATAGATATGAATACATAAAATGAGCGTGTTTAAACCCCCCTCTACGGAAATACCAAAAACAAAATGAACGTTTCACCTTCAACGAGAGATACTGTCCCTTCAAAATGAAAAGGTGAGCTAAGATATTTTCAAACGTAAGCAGATATGAAGCGTTGTAGGCTCGGTGAGTGTTGAGCGTCTGTAGTTGTCAAATACAGCATTCACATTGTGATAAGCTATACCCTGGGCTAACGACCTGTGTTTTCCTGTAAATGGGGTGGTGAATTTTAATTGTCAGTGGCTTGATCAACTCTTCGTTAGGGGATTCGCTACTAGTAACTAAGGAAATATTAAATAAGGCTTAACCTGAGAAAAGACCTGCAGCTTGAACACCTAGCATTTTCTAGAAATTCCCTTGAGCGTTCCAAGGTCAATGCAGTTAAAAATCAGGCGGCTGCGTCATCCAGTTTCAAGGCCAAGTTGAATCAGAGGGGAATGGCGAGGATAGCAGAGAAATAATTATTTTATTGACTCAGCAAAATGTTTTTGGTTGTTGTTGATGCCAGGGGTAGTTAATAATGGAATCGTCCAGTCTCGTTCAAATCGAAAATAGTAAGACATCAGCCAAGCCGACAGACAGGAGGTGGGAGGTGTTCGGGGGCGGTTGCATTGGACTGCGCAGACTCCATGGTCAAGTTCAAGTTGGGCCGGCTAGTAAAACCCAGAGGGCGCATTCTGTAACGTCTGCTGAGGGGGCCGTTTCCCTTTTCGATGCCTGGTGTATTATAGACGAGCCAAGACTAGGGAAAAACCACAACACGTTTTCTTCTCGATTCTTCCAATTTATTTATACCCACAAAAAATGGTGAACATACATTTGTGCGTCAACCCGTAACAAACAAAACTAGAAAATATACTCTGAGTATTAGTAAAAAGGACTATATCCATAATGACCAAACCATCCTAACCCCGCCGGTGTTTCTGTCCAGTCCCATATCTAAAACACACACAATAAAGTGCCACTTGGCCTACTGTAAACGAACAAGGTCATCTTTGAATTGCGCAAAATAGCGTCGTAAGCTTATCTGCGGACAGATCATGTGATAAACGTGTCTTCACTGTGTCGTTGCATAACACAGGGGTTTCTATCGTGCATCGTTATATGTAGGCTTAAACCATAACAGCCTAGCGAAACACTTACATTCAAATATAGGCATTTTCATTAAGTACACAAGGAATCAATTTAAGCATATGTATTTCCGACCGTTTATTTTTCTGTATGCCAATTCGACCAACCACAAATGCATAGCAATACGTCTTGCAGCAGCGAAATGTACACAAAATGGAAACGTGATGTAGTGTAGACGAAGTATTACACATTATAAAAACATGAATATTAAGAAATGTATGTATGTGCAACAACAATTTCTGTAAATCGGAGTTACTACTTCAGTAATCGGATTTATTACTTCATTCAAAACTAAAGGTACAATTAAACAAACATTTGTACGGTGATGTCATTCCAAAACGCCAAACTATTTTGCAACATTCAGAGATATCCAGTGATATAATTGTGGTTTTCAAATCGTGTTGGTAAAGACATAGCTATTAGTGTGACACTTTAATTTTATGCCACACATCATCATCAGATCAAAGATACAGGGTACAAACATGCACGACCAACTAAGACATACAGGCCGACGGATCCTATCATTTTCTGCCAAAACCGGGAGACGATATCTGACTGTGTTAGATGGGTTTCAATTGTATAAATACATCGCGTTGTCCTATGAAAACACAATAATCTGTGTTAAAACGAGTCAGAATATTCCATGAATTCAGATGCATGTTGTCTTGCCACTTGATGTTGGATGAACATGGGGATTTTTAGTGTAGCCTACACTATGAAATTAGTTTCAAATTATAAATATATTTATTATACATAGAAAAGGGTTACATATCCTAGGGCCGAATATCCTAAATCAGTTCTCAATTTCGTGGGGCCTACACCGTCAGGCCTATGACATATGGAGCTGACCTGGTAATGGGCTACATTTCAACAGTCTAAATTAGTTTCAATGGTCTAAATTGTTATATAATCATGTTGAAACTATTATTATGTGATGCAGAAATGTATAAGGTATGGCATGGTATGCTAAAGTGATACCAAATTACAAAATTACGCATTTTTTTTTCAAACAAAGTAGGCTACGTATTATTTCTAGGTGAAACTATAAAAAGTTCCCGGCAAATATTTGCCGCATTAATGCACCGTAGAAACCTACCTATAAGTTCTAGACATGCTTAGCCTATCTGCTGAAGTAAAATGTTAATTCAGATGCAATGATAAATTCTATTATGGATCCGATTGCGATTTGCTGGTTAATGCATATAGTAAACCTTGACATATCTTGCGCTTGTATTAACCTTATTACGAATACCAACTTTTCCCAACTTTCTCACTTTTAATTCAACAGAGACTTCAAATGAACACAAGTGGAAGAATTGTGTAGTAGTCCGTTAGGACTTTAAAGTCACGTATAGCCTACCTTTTTAACGAAGTGAATGGACAGGGAGAAGAAAATATAATAAAATATATTTCTGTTGCGTGCACTCTGACACCAGATAGTTGAAACTATTTAGTAATAGTAACTACAAAGAGTATTAACAGATGGGGAGACAAATACTAAAAGTATTATTTGATCGGGCCTATGGCGTAGTAGGGGATAATTAGATTTCTTAGAATGTATAATTCATCCGAAATTTGCAGTTTTTTCAGTACACCTTTAAACTAGCGTGTTATCGTTACTGAACACAACCCCTTTACTGTCTACTGCCATTGTACGTAGAATATAGAGGGAAAGGGAGACCGAGAAGAAAAACTAAGGAGGAGGGGAAGGTGGGCTTGTGTGTGCTGCAAGACAGGGTGTGCTCAGGAATTTTACTTAGTCGCCGTCTCGCCCAGATAATTTGGGATAGAGCTCCAGTGTCTTCCTCATTTTCAACAGATGAGGGCGCACGAGGACAGCGATGGCTGCGTGAGACAGCTTGGTGGCATCTCTGCGTCACACCTCCGGATGAACCCCGATCTCATCCAAGCCCCCCCACCCCCAAAAACGACGTCATCCAAGTCTCCTGTACCATATTCTGCCCTATCCATAATCAGATGACCCAAGAACGGGATTGTCAAAGTGGGGGACTTTGAAAAGTCATATTTAAGTCAGTAATGGGTGCAAGACCACACGGCTAAGGTAAGAGAATAGGGGCGCATCCTCGCATACTTCCTTTAGGTAAATTAGCTAATAACGGCTTGATGTTAATGCATACTGTGTCATTCAATGGTAAATAACAAATGATAGCTATATGCGTAACACGTAAAAAAGGGCCTTTGCAGAAAACTGCCAGAGTCGTAACGGGCCACATAACGATTCCAGGGATCAACTTAAAAAACGCTTAGTCTTTAAAGTGGTGATATCAAGTTCAACCTCCCCCAAAGGCTAAAGCCTTAAAAGCATTGTCCTTTAGCGCTGTGTTTAGTGACTTTTACGGGGCTAGATCAAAGAAGTTAGAAGACAGCCCCAACCCTTAACACATGAAAGGCGTCGCCTTTGTCTGCGCGTGCGCAATCACCCATTGAACACGAGCGTGTGTGCAGGGAAAGTCTGACATTGTTTTGTGAAAAATAATCCAACAGATCAAAACGATATTATAAAAACAAAGATGCAGAACCATTTGTGAGATGTATAAGCTTTCTAAGGGGGCATAATCTAATATACACCAATAAACAATATGCCTATAAAGTAATAAAATACCATGATTTCTAAATGATAGGCCTCAAATAAACACTAAAACCTTGCAGAACTTTCTGGTAGCCTGACTTTTGGTCGTCCACATTGTCAATGTATAATGTAATCACATGTCCAACTCTGGCCACCTGGACTTGACCTGTAAACACCTGATGCCATTTTAGAAGAGGGAGAGAAAGAGGGACAGAGTGTGACTGGGTAATGGGGGAGGAGCACTCAAGTGTTACAAAGATTGAGCGTTCTGTGTTCAGATTGCATGTTAGAAATCCTCATCATAGTATGGACATGTGGACAGGGCTAGGTGAAATCCCTTTTTAGGAACAATGTGTTTTTAAACAAGCTTGCCTATTTTTTGGGGTGATCATTTGACTGGCATGCTCCCACAATATGCACTAATGAGAATGGGTCTTCCTTCACTTCCCTCTTAGTATTGACATTGGGTAACACTCACTTTATTACTTTATTGTAAAAACCTCCAAACAAAACGTTGTCCTTTATCATAATTGATAAAGTCAGTACCTGCAAACAGTGCCGGCTCTAGCTTTTTAGGGGCCCTAAGCAAAATTTGATTTGGGACCCCCTCTCCCTTATTGGTCAAGGGCTCCCTAGCAGTCTGAGGCCCCCCTAGCGGTTGGAGGCTCTGAACAACCGCTTATGTTGCTTATGCCTGGAACCGGCCCTGCCTGCAAGCTTTCTACCAGAACTTTCACCTTCAGCATATTCATTATTATTTTTTTCCCCAGCTTAAATCACATTCAGATTGAGAATCAAATGAGACCTGGCCAAGACATGAAGTTACAGACACAGAAGTACACATAAAACACAACGCAAACATATATATGTGTGTATGTATTTATATATACATATATATATATATATATATGTGTATATATATATATATATATATATATGTATATATGTGTATGTATGTATATGTATATTTATATATATATATATATATATATATATATATATATATATATGTATGTGTATATCTTGATATGAAGCAGAACAACTTTGGTTGATGAACATCAAAGGACGTCTCAGTTTTCCTGTCTCCTGCACCTGTTATGACTTTTTTGCAAATGCAAGGTCATAATTGTTAACTGAACATAAAGAAATTGGGAGTGGATCAAATGTTTTAGGCATTGTTTCTGAGTGGTTAAATTAGGACTTGTGAGAAGTTTGGGAAAAGCAGATAGGGTCCCGCATTCTGGGTCCCCCTGTTATTTACAGACAAAATCCTGTATGATGGGTCCCTATACATTTCCAGACAATTTTAGCCTTTACTAAAAATGTTTACATTGCACATTGTAAATTCTTTCTGCCTTTAACTCCACCATGTGAGCACATACTGCTTGTGTCTCAACATGAACCTGAACACAGGGTCTAACCCACGTAATGGTCAAGTTGGTTTCATAACATTCATATTTAGATGGCATCACGTTACAGGTGCGTCTAAATACATATTCATTTTCTTAACTGATTACCTGAAGAAATAACTTGAACTATTAATTGAAAGTATGCAGATCACATACAGGTATTGCCTAAAATGTTAGGCTAAATAAAACAAGTAAAAAAAGCTGTTTATGTCAGAATATGTAGTTAACCCGTTCACACATAAGCGGCATGCCATTGTTGAAAGCAGAAGAGCTCCATTGCTAGCTATTGCTAGCCCCGTGCCTTGCAGTGAAGATAGGAAAACAAAGGTTCTATTTTTATTCCTGGACATCGCGGGAAAAACCAATAGGAAAGCTTGTACTGAATTGTCCATGCTCTACCAACACGTCGGACAAACAGTACATTTTAAGAACTACTTGCTAGCTGTATTTTAAATGGCATGCACCTATTTTCGTTAATGAAACATTTCTGTGGGGGCTGCCACGTTTCTCTTGAACTGCCAGTAGGCTATAGCAGATAAATCCCCTAAAATCCCATGCGTTGTCTTTTATTGAGTTTCAGTTTAGTGAACGGAGTTTACTCTTGTTTTGTTGATGTTGGGCCTGCCTTTTTTCCTCGAATGGAGTAGGTTACACTCCTCAGTATAAAGTAACTGATTGGTCGAAACAGCAAAGGCGGGACGATTACAGCTGCCTTGGGTTGTCACCAGCGAACAGCATGCGATTTCACCGCATATGTATGAGAAACGGGGTTAGCTAGCTGGGTAGTTTTGCCACTAACTCGTTTTGTGATAGGTAGCTAGGGTTATTAAAGAAGTGTCCAAAGCTTGCCTGGAGCAAGATACGGTTCACAGGGAGCTGTTGTCACAAGGTCAACATTTCAAAGATAACCTCACTGAGAACACATTTCAGGAATTTATGTCATGGCTTCATAACAATAATTTTAAAACAAACTGAAGCAGCTGCTTTATAACTAAAACTTAGTCTGACCTTAACACTGACTCGAGCTGACTCATATTTCCCAGTAGGTATTTTTATTTTAGAAATTGGCTTTCATTTCTATTTTCCTGCATGCACACATTTATTTATATCTCATACTATACACAGTAAAAATAAATAACATAAAACTAATTAAACGGTCATTCTGAATGTAGGTTGTGTATGAAGAAGGAAAACCGTTGTACAGTGTATCCTTTCGTTGAATGGATTTTGTAGCTAATTCATTTCCCAAACCACCATATTCTGACTTGCAGGTCTGACTTGACTGATGGTCCAGAATTATCCTAACAAATTGATGAATACAGCAGAGCCATAAATAAAGGCCATATGAACATGTAGTGATGAATGTTTAAACGTGCTTTAGACAAAGGCTTCAGGACAAGAAGTTATTGAAAGCAACAACAATGTTTCTGTCACTCACAAATACAAGGCCGTGCAAAGAACTTTCCAGTCTTGAGCTGAAACTGAACAAATGGGTGGAGTGGTCGGCACAGACAAACGCTATGTCGAAGTGCATGATACCAAAGACAGACAACACACATCATGGAGACAGACGGGCACCTGTGAACTGGAACGGGTACTATATAGCAAAGGGGCATTTGCTCTGCACAGGTTGAGCCATACCTGTGCACGAGCCAGCAAATACTGCATGAGTATTTCTTACATTAAATCTGAAGGCGTGCTGGGGAATACGTACATAAGGCTTTACACTGTCACTGTCGAAGTTACATAGCATATCCCTAATTTACACGCACTTTGTCGAAGTTAGTTAAATTATGGCAACAGTCAATTTAACCAATATCCCATCTACTCGTGCAATTTGTATTTCCACTTTTGGCCAACCTGCTTACACAATGTGCTTTTGTATGCATACAAAGTCATTTATGGGGAATAAAAGTTGTGAAACACTATCATTATTTTATTACTATAAATTTATTATGGAATTTTTTTTACAGCAAAATGCTAAAATTCGACATAGTGCCCCTTTAAAACATTAAAACCACCTTAACAAATTACATGGTTATATGTTTTTTTCAACCCAGCATCACAGGAATTAAACTCATACACAACTAATTTGTAAACTGTGATTACATTAAGTTTGAGCAAAAATTTGTTGAATCATCTTCACTATTAACTTATCCCTGTGCTATTGGTCCGTAGTGACTCATGATTATGTCCAGTGTCAACATATGAGAAATGCCATTTTTCTACCATCTGAAATTGGCCACCAGGGGCAGTTATATAAACATATAAATAGTTAAACAGAGTGTGAACACAAGCCCCCTGTCTTACTGTATGTTAGTTATTACAGTTAAAATGGTCCTCACAGGTCCTCCCCTGGAAACTTCATTAAATAATAGCTGCAAAACACCAGTCTCAACGTCAACAGTGGCCTTCTAGGTAGAGTTGAAAAATAAATAAATAAAAGATTAAGATGGACAAAAGAGCACAGATACTGGACAGAGGAAGACTGGAAAAAAAGGCCAGCATTCCGGAGTCGCCTCTTCAATGTTGATATTGAGACTGGTGTTTTGTGGGTACTATTTAATGAAGCTGTCTGCCTGTTAGCTGCCTGCCTAGACACTAGTGCAGTCGTCCTTTTGCTTAGTTGTGCACCAGGGCCTCAAACTCATTTTATTCTGGTTAGAGCCTGTTTGCACTGTTTCTGTGGTACACAACGTTGTATGAGATCTTCAGTTTCTTGGCATCTCATATGGAATAGCCTTCATTTCTCAGAACTAGAAGAAAATAATTTATTTCAGGAAATTTGGAGCCTGTTATCGAACCCATAATTGCTGATGCTCTAGATACTAGTCTAAAGAATGCCAGTTTTATTGCTTCCATAATCAACAACAGTTTTCAGCTGTGCTAACATAATTAAACAAGAGTTTTCTAAAGATCAATTAGCCTTTTAAAATTATAAACTAGCATTAGCAAACACAACGTGCCAACGGAAAACACAGGAATGATGGTTGCTGATGATGGGCCTCTGTACGCCTATCTTGATATTCCATAAAAAATTGCTGTTTGTGTGTATGTGTGTGTATTTTTGTTAATTAGTTGTAACATTATGTGTTTGCGTGCAACTGCAAGGACATGTCTTCATTAAGTTTTACATTTTACATGCTACAGAATGCTAGTTGGCATGCCTTTGCCTCGTGGCTCCAGTGTTTTCATGTAGATGCACAACATCCTTTGTTATGTGACATTTATAGTATATATCAGCCTATTTAGCCATTTCACTGTGTTGTGATACTGATTGGATGTCTTTCTTCATAGAATCGCACGTACAAACAGGCCTCAGCCTAACAACATGTATTAAAAACCATTAAAATCGATCCCTGGATTGCATACATATTTTTTTTTATAGAAGATTAAGAAGTTATACAACCATCAAATAATAACTTACAAAGCGACTGTTTGCTAGGGTATTGTGGCTGGGTATGGTGGGCAAATTCCACGTGGGCTATTTCTGTTCATACTGAACGTAATCGCGGTTTATATATTAGTTGTTAATGAACATAATTTCTGAGAGGTGCAGTTGTTTTTTTGCATGCTTTAAAACACTTTTAATGTCCAGTGTTTCACCACATTAATTCTTTAAAGCAAGCCTGTTTCCGCAAAGACTCTTTTAACTGCAAAATCCATGTCTCAAATACGTCTTTAGTCAACAACATTCAAAGGTTATGTATGCTTAATATTAACTAGGTTATGTTTTCCTTTCTGTCACATATTTGTGCCTTCTATGAAGGATAAAGGGGAACAACGGTCACACGATCATTCCAATCAAATGACCAAGCTCCTCCAAATACCTAAAAAGTGATCTCACTTTGATTGAAAGGTACCTTACTCTGTCTTAGACACATCAGCAATCACTAATCACAGTTCTAGTCAATATGATTCAGTTGTGTAGTAGATTGTTAGGAAGGGGAATTCGCTGTCTCTTGGTTTCAATAGAATAGAAATAGTTGTCACTCTCCTTTTCTGTTGCCAGCAAAGATTTGTTTGCAAAATTAAGACATTTCAGATGAAAAGAGATTTCAGATGAATGACAATATGACTTTTGTTTCCACTTTAAATGAACCTTATTGGAGCTTATTGAAATTACGTAAGACAAGCTATTTTAGTTGGATTACATCAAATCAGAACGTCATGCTAGCTAATTAACAAGCTGATTTTCTCAACACAATGACTACTCGTGACTGGTACTGTACATACCAGTATGCTTTCAAATGTACTTGCACAAACAAGAAAGAGTGATCAATAAATACTTTTTGCTGTGATTATAACTTGGCAGGAAGAGGACACATGCATTTTGACCCCATTTAGAGTTGAATAGATGGTTTGAGAAGTAATATTTTTTAATTGGGAAATTCCAGAACTTAGTTACTGTAAATCTTTGTGTTAAAAACAACAATTAGATATCATCAAACTGGAGGCTTTGCCAGAAGAAAGCCTCTACTCTCATCAAGACATGGACATCAGCACCTGAAGTTTGCTAAAAGTCTTTGGAACTTTGATTAGAACCGAGTTCAATTTTCTTGTCATGATGAGAGTAGAGGCTTTCTTCTGGGCATGTGCCCTCCCTAGGTGGGTTCCAGTGGTCCCACACAAACTTATACTAAGTAGAACCCAAAATAGCAACTTCTTTAAATCCAACTGAAATAAAAGTAATCATATGTGAACAAACACTGCAGCCTGAAATATGGTTTAAACTAAGAAGTTGATATTTTGGATCTTTGGTCCAAGTGCCCATAGCGCTGAATCTAAGTGATATCATTTCTCCAGCCACAGCCCGTAAGCTTTTTATTGTGACAAGGGCGAGAAGAAGTCTCATCTGCTGATTCCCTATTTAGCACTTCTTCGGTGGGTCACTGTGGGTGTTAACACTACGATCTCACATATGCAGTGAAAACACTGAGGTTCCGTGAGATTCCTATAGCCTTGATACTGACACATAATAATTTGCTCGTTAGCTCATGCCATGTGATAATGTTCTTGGAGCTACTCCCGCCCTAGAAGTTCCTCATTCCGCCGTAGTGATTGCTCGTTTTCAGTTTATCCACATCCAATCGATGTGTGGCGTCATCAGGGGTGCCATTATGACGACTGCCCTATTAAGAATGACAGCTCGAGAGAAAGAGAGGGCAATGGTGATCCCTCCCAGAGCTTGTGCCGCACTCCGGAGCGCTGCCTCGCAGGATCAGAACGTACAATCCCATCTCTTCTTTCCTCGCATTTCAATCCATTCCTCCTCGGTTTTCTTCATTCTACGACAGAATCCTATAATCACTTGTAGCCTGCAGTGTCACACACAACGTGCTCTCTCTCCATAGTATCGATTTGGCGTTCGTTCCTTCCACGCGCGTTCGTTTGTTCGTCGGTAATGGACAACAGAAAGAAGATAGTGATGCTCGTGGAGGGAGGTCAACTTGGCACGTCGGTTGGCAAGACCGGTTCTAATTTCTCCGACGCAGTTGGAAGTCCTGCGCGAGAACCGCAAGGAAAGACCGTCCTCCGGAATTGTCTGAGTCCGGGTTCCGCATCCTACTCGCGAGACAGAACAGAAGAGGAAGTGGAGGGCGCACCGGGAAGCTTGCGCTTGGATATAAGGCCGGTTATGTCCTCTTCTACGGAGAAACACGGGAAAGATCACACCAACAAAGAAGCAAGCAGCTCAGACACTGAGTCAGATTTCTATGAGGAAATTGATGTAAGCTGCACTCCAGAAAGCATGGACTACTCCAACGGGAAAGGTAGGTTAAAGCATGACGGCATGATACACTTCATTTCGTTTTATTAAACACATTACATGGAAGTGATTTTAAAGTGTGAAAAATGTAAACAAATGATTGCAATCGATGTAATTCTGTAAACATGGTATTCAATCGATTGCTAGTATTTCTGTGCATGCCCCGTCCAGGATAAACACGTCAATTATGGAGTAAACACAGGCCTTTAGGCATATTTCGTATGCTTGTATTATGAAAAATGTACTGACAACTTATATAACATAATTGCGTTTTATAAAAAAGTTAATAATGGGATGAATTAATTAATTAATGCCACTTGCTTTAGGGACTGTTAACAGAGATTTCGGCTTGTGGTAGTGTTACACCCCCTTCACTAGGGTTTTAACCACAGTGTCACTTCCAAAAGGAGTCATCCCGGCGCCAGACTAATTAGCAAATTAACACATCTGCACATACCATTTGTCAAGATTTAAAGTAAACAAACCGTTAATAAAAAAAATATTTTACTATACCTCATTAATTCGATGGTTGACTAGTTAAAATAATGTGGGTATGAAAGTCCATGAGAACTGGGATCAAACGTGTCATATTATATAAAATAAGCCTCACATTATATATTTTTTGCTAATTATCATATACATTTTGAGGACAGATGTTCCGAAATTGTAACCTATATTAAGGCCTTAAACGAATAAATGAGTATTGTCTATTTCAAGTAAAATGGGTTTCAACAGAAATATATATATATATATATATTCTATAAAGTAATTATCACACAGAATTAATTTATATTATATTATATATTGTCTCTTTTGGAGGCATAAATTCCAATGACATATTGTTTAATTTAAAGTAGGCCTATACAGTTAGGCCTACTGTAGATGTAATTTAGGATGAGATGCATTTTGGCTAGTTAGGATACTGTGGTTTCAAATATTGTCACCATCAATCAAAGGAAATAGAGTCTGTAATGTTAATTAAACAAACCACTGCATTACACACAATTGTAGAATACAGTATAATTTGGCTATTCGTTAAGAAACAAGCGAATTCATGTTTTAACCCATTCCAGGCCGAAACGGTGACTCCCCCAACCACCCGAGTGACAGCGGCATGGATCCCGGAAAGATGGGTTCGGGCCAGGGCTCTCTTTCCTATGGAGCGGATCAGATGAGGCGGTACAGGACAGCATTTACACGAGAGCAAATCGGCCGGCTGGAAAAGGAGTTCTACCGGGAGAATTACGTGTCCAGACCCAGGAGATGCGAGCTGGCGGCCTCACTAAATTTACCAGAAACCACTATCAAGGTGAGGTTAAGGGAAATAATAACAACAAGAGCAATACCCAATTTTATTTTATTATTGCCAATCAAACCTATGGGTAATACTTGGCAGAAAGAATTTGCAAAATGAAAGGGGCTGAAATAATGTGTCAGATTGAGGCCTATTCAGACTATATTGAGGTTGACATGCAATAACACAGGTAACCTTTACCAAACATTAAAACGAGGATTAATTTCGTTAACTATTAAACGTACATTTAAAGGCGAGTTTATTTTGCATATGCTTATAGGACCTAAGACTGCTCGCCAACTGTTTGTTCCATAAGCCATTTGGAACCAAGCGTAAAAGAACAAAAACAACAGTAAATCTATTCTGTCTGGCACAAGTAGATAAAGGTTAATATTTCACCACGCCTGTCTGTATTTCATAGGTGTGGTTCCAGAACCGTCGGATGAAGGACAAGCGGCAGCGTCTGGCAATGACTTGGCCTCACCCCGCGGACCCCGCCTTCTACACCTATATGATGAGCCACGCAGCTGCAACCGGAAACCTCGGTTACCCCTTTCCTTCTCACCTGCCGTTACCGTATTACTCCCACCTTGGAGTCGGAGCCAGCTCGGCCGCCGCGACCCCGTTTTCTAACCCACTCAGGCCCCTCGACAGTTTCCGTGTGTTGTCTCACCCCTACCAGAGGCCGGAGCTTCTATGTGCGTTCCGGCACCCATCCCTGTACCCAAGCCCGGCCCACGGCCTTGGTCCCAGTGGGAGCCCCTGCTCCTGCCTCGCCTGTCACTCGGCTCAATCAAACGGCCTTTCCCAGAGGCCCACTGGATCAGACTTCCCGTGCTCCCCAACGAGCAGAACTGACGCGTTTCTCACGTTTACACCGTCGGTGCTGAGTAAGTCTTCGCAGGTGACTTTGGACCAGAGAGAAGAGGTGCCACTAACCAGATAAAACGAAGAGCGCACATCCATGTGTTAATTGAACTGCAGGTCAGACACGCGCCATAAGCTTTTGCCATGAGCTTATCAAACTAAAATAAAAAATAAGAAACAAGAACAGGACACAAACAGCATGAATACAATGATCACGTGGAGCAGACTCCTCCATACAAGCAGCGGCATAAATGCAGGTACTGCAGCTCGCGCTTTTACGCACCTGCAACATTTCTGAAAAGGAGATGAGCAAGCTCGGGTTGCACAAATTAGGCTACAACCAGTTTGTAAGCTATGTTTTCAAGAACCAACGCGATGATCGCACACACAAATATAGTCTATCCACTGACAAATACATTTCGGTTGCAAAACCCCATGCGGACTATAACATTTTAGAAGAGTGGACAAAACCCCCATCTGATTCATCGAAGATTAATTTGGTACAAGGAAAGCGAGAGCCCGTTCGGACTGGGATTTACAGACAAACGTTTATCCCCATGATGGATGGCGATAACGGTTTATCATTATTTGTAGGCTCTTCACATGTCCAAATTGACCTAGGCGACATGTATTGTTAGTTACACAAGAATGATGTTTTCCATCTACCTTTTAACAAGGGAATTTGTTAACAGACTGCGTCGTCTCATTATGTCTTAGTTCCTGCTTGACTCTCCCTTTTTGACGGGCTGAGGCCGAAATGTGCAGATGCTGGTAAAATTAGTAAGTTATGTATATGTACTTGGTGGATGAATTTTGAGTGTTGAATTAATGATAGGCCTAATACCGGCGGAGCGGAGAGGCCGGGAAGGGATTGTTGCTGCCAAACGGTAACAAGGCGCCAGGGGAACGGATTAGCTCGCGCTGTCTTGACGGGGGAAGAGGAGTAGAGGCGACGGGAGTCTAAGAGGACGAAGAGAGAGGGGGATAGAGATGGAACGTGGGAAGAGAGAGAAGCCATTGGACAAGCAAATTAGGCCGAGTTCGCTCGAGCTGCCCATCTCATATACCCTTGACTGAACACTTGCCACCACCTCTCCTCCCCTACTTCCAGTCAACTCTTCCCCATCCTCGTAACCCTCCGCCAACGTTCATCCTCAGAAATAATGCTTGAATAAATGCATTTATAACGACTGAATCTGATACGATAACCCTTATATTTATTTTTAAAATAGTTTGGGGAAACTTGATTATTACATCTTTCTTTATTTTTCTCTTTACGCTGTTACTGAAATACTATTTCATCGAAATAACCTGTCATTTTTTTAGGGATAGGCCCTATTACTACAAAAAAATGCTGAAGAGTGCAAATTCATTAAATAAAATAACTATGCTATTTTTTTGCTGAATATTGTTGGATTGTTCTGGACCTCAAATTTTGCAATAAACAACATTTCAAACAACAAAATCCATTGAATGTTTTATTGTATGACATTGAATAGACAGTCGTTTTAATTGTAGATTGGGCATCAATGGAAGATCTACATCTTACTCTAAGAATCTTACTCTTAAAATCAAAGAACAAAATTCCTTCCAATATTCTATTTAGCTGCACGTTAGGCCTGAAATAATGTCAATATAATTTCTAATCTATTATTTTCAGAAAGTATTTCACAAATACCATAACAAAATAACAACTACAACAGTATAGTGCAGGACATTGTTGTTATTATTATAGCGCCTAACACGAGCACTAATTTAGCTGAAGTGGTCCTTGTCAACACAGAGTTGCTGGAGCTCATCTTGTGATGGGTGCGCGAGATTGTGTCTGACAGCTAGTGGTCCCCGGGCTCTGTTAACGCAGTCATATTTTCTCTTCCACCGGTTAATAGACAACGTAAAATTACTTGTCTCAAGGAGATATGGGAATGCAAAAAGATCGATAATCCAACCGTTCGGACCAATCAGGGCATTAAATTGGTTACATAATTGGTTACATTCGACGCGTAATTGAGGCGCGCACTAGGTAAATGACAGCTTTCTGTGTATAATGGGACACAAGCCGCAGCACCAGAATTTTATACTTCTAATGTGTTCACATAGTCGAGAGGTTGGATTATAAGTAATTTTAGCAAATGTGAGGTGAAAAAGTGTGACATTTTAATAGAAGGCGGATAAAAGCATCCAAATTGTCTTTGTTCCCGTGTAAAACGCAGCTATTTTATCGAAAACTATGAATAAGGTTTAACGGCAAATGATGGTCGCAATGCATTTCATTAATTTTAATTTCGAATCAATATCTAACGAATAAATGAGACATTACTAGACAACCGCTGTTTTACTTGACCGAGAAAATTTGGTTAGCGTTCCCATTCCAAAAAACTTTTAATAATGTGCCTACATTAGCCTAGAGCTAGGTTGAGTAGTCGGTAAATGGGAGAGTTCTAAAATATTATGGGAAAATGGGACACATGCCAAGATTTTCATTGAAAAACTTAAATGTCCCATTTTTCTAACAGTTGACCATGGCTTAATATTCGTTACATGCTCTCATTCCGGGTGCATTTGGTAAAGGTTGTTCCTAATCAGCCCCCCCCACGCCCCCCCTCACACACACACTCCTAAAAAAGATACCCTCCACCCCGCGCCCCAGTGTGATTGATCGCCTTATTAACTCGAGTTCTTGTAAGTGTGACCGAGCTGATTAAAATGCATATGTTTGGAATAATACAGCGTTTAAGCCGTCCGTCGGGGCGAAACCACAACGCAGATTTATGTAAGCTATCACGTCATATTTTAGCCTGATACGGAGGTTGCAAGACGGAATGGAAAATCGTTTTGGCTTGTGCATAATAAAATAATAACATCAAATAAAATGTATAAGAAATAGGCCTAAATATTCAAATGCATAGGCATTTCAAAATGACCAGTATGTTGTGGATAACAGCTGGGGTTGTAGCTGATTATCCTACACAGTTGGCCTGCCTACCCGAGCTCAGAGGGGAGGATTTTTGTTAGGGATTCTCTACCGACGCTCAGCATCCTCCAATTTGCAAAGTTCCCATTGTATTTTATGTGAGCCACTGTCATTACTGCTGGTTTCCACAATAAGAATTAAAAAATCTATATAAATGTTTTCTTGTTTTTGACCCAGTGCGCATGTGCCACTTTTGGCACCTCCAATGTAATCGCTCATTACTGCCAGCACAGTTCGGTGGATCCAGGAGCACTTCCCACAGTATCTCTTAAGGTTATGGTATTTTGGGGGGGGGGGGGGCTATTTTGGAAGTAGGCTAGTAATGACGTATTTTGTTGAGTTAGAAATATTTTTGACAAAGTTTGCCGAGCTAGCTAATAAGAACTTCAATAGGAGTATCCTGAGCCACAGAGGACAATCCGTCAAAAAAATCCTCTTCTCAAAGCACACAGGCAAAGCAGGCCTGGGGGAGTCACGAAAAAAAATAACCCGCTAAATTATCATATTTTTAAAAGTGAGTGAAAATACAACCACATTTACCCAACACTATGGATTATATATATTTGAATTTTCAATGGCATTCGCTGGAGGAGAATAGAACACCATCAAACTGAAGCTAAGACATGAGTGGCTGCTAATAATATTGCGCACATAGCAGCAATTATCTCGGCCTTCTATGATGTTATTAGTGAAAATTGGCTCAGGTCTCGTCAGATCCCTTACTAGCACAAAGCGTCTAGATAGGGGAGGTGCAGTGCAGCTGTCTACTGGAGAGAGAACAAACAGCCATCCTATCCCAGGCTGCTGCCGCTGTTAAATTGTATTACATTCTAATTTACAGGCTCTTGTCGTATCGTGCGGGTCTGGCGAGGAGGCGTGGATGGACCAATCACTGAGTAATGATGATAAATGGGGAATTAATGCACATACAAGCAAGACAATTTAAGCCTTCATCTGTTTAAATAGGATTCCAATATCATTTGGAAACGGAGGTCACGTTAAATCAATCGGGCGACGCGTGAAAGTCGTTTTCGATGGCGTCTTTATCAACATTATTTACGGCGCACGGGAGGCGGCTTTTATACCCGACCGGGTTCGGGAGGGGGATAAGGCCCCGGCTGCTCAGAACTGGTGACATGAGGTAGTGTTGTGGGGGTCCCCTTCAATTGCCACCAGTTATTTTATTCAAGTGATACTTCACAGGTTGCAGCTATAGTGTTAGTTTGCGAGTCAATTCAGGCAGTCACAGAGCACCTTGCCTCACTTGATAAAGCTGTATGGGTATTAAAACGGACTTTTCACGTCCTGACGGCCCCGTTCCATGTGGTCAATGTTTAAACACAACGTCGAGGTGAATGGCGTGATAACGGAGTGATTGTTTATTCCGAAGGGTTCTTTAAAAAATACATTCACCTAGCTTCTCCACGAGCACTTCGGGGAAAGACCGCGAACTTGTCATGGACTAGGCCTAATCAATGACCTAGGGCTACTCGAATATGATAACGAAGTTCGCCAACAAATAGGTCAATCAAAATTAACTTAAAAAAAATCTTACCTTAAGATTATCATACGTTTGCTGTGTGAAATTAAACGAACATTTGTTGTGCAAGCCGTAAACACCAACCTAATGTCATGCTGTCAAAACTATTGTTACGAAACCTGACGTGGTTGTTGCTGAGAAACCAGGATCCTTGTCACAATGGTCATCACAATAATGCTTAGGTCTAGATGCCATGAGGTGAGTGAAATGAAAAATATTTTCGGGTTGGCAGACCTACATAGATTACATCGATCATTTCTGTCCTTTTGCCTAGGAATTTTCAGACAGACAGTTAAGAATTTCGGAGTTCCCTAACAGTTAAATATCTTTGTTAAATTAAAGTACTCCCTTCTGCATTGGATCACGGAGTCGCCTAGCGATTACTGCTTCAAATTTGCATAAAGCAGCTGAACTTTTTCAACCACTCTCATGAAAATGAATGGGGGTGGAATTTATCGTTCACAATTTGCTGTAGAATAATCCAAGCAGAAAAATGAATTTCCTAGCAACCTGGTCGTGTTGTTGTGGACAACATAATGCCAAATAACTAATCAGGCTACATTTCTACTGTGATTGGACAACCCCAGAGAGAAATAGAACGGATTCAAGCCGCCCACAGAGAGCAGCAGCCCATTCATTTTCAATGAAGCCTAGGTGGGAAAGAGGCCAAATTCAATTGAGGCAGCACAGTCAAAAGTGGTCCTGCATGTAATGGCTGCTCAGCCAGGTTCAAAGGAGGCTAAGTAAATATTAATCCATTTAATTTCGAAAACATAAATATACATCCATTCAAAGTCTTAAACTGTGCTGTCATTTATGGCACAGACTTGGGTTTTGCCATAGAAGGAGCAAACATTTAACCCCCATTTTATATAAAATATTATAGTTAGGGCTTTTTACCCAAATGTAGCCGGCATCATAAATGAATAAATCTTTCAATTTTTTCAGTTATCAGTGAGCAGGCTATGTTGTTTCCTACACAGACGACCAAGTATGAAGATTGATACAAGGAAGTAAATCATTTGTCTAATGATGAATTGTGTATCTATGTAGCTATAGCTTAGCCCAGGGGGGGGGGGCAGACTAAGGCCCGGGGCATAGGCAATTCCACCCGGCCCGCAATAGGTAATAAAATAGTTTTGAGGGTAAGTAGAAATGACTTACCAGCCTACTATTTTACTCCTGAATCTGGATTAAAATTATTTAGATATTAAAATGGACCTACTGAATACATGTTTTAATTACATGCACACAAATCATTCTGGCACTCATTCATTCATGATTAACAAATTACAAAACAAATATGTCCCTCCATTCAATTTCCAAATCCTTAATTGACCCCCAAGCCAAAAAATGTACCCTACCCTGGCCTAATCCAATTTAAACCCAATCATTAAGATACATTATATGTCCTACCCTGGCCTAATCCAATTTAAACCCGATCATTAAGATACATTATATGTCCTACCCTGGCCTAATCCAACTTAAACCCGATCATTAAGATACATTATATGTCCTACCCTGGCCTAATCCAACTTAAACCCGATCATTAAGATACATTATATGTCCTACCCTGGCCTAATCCAACTTAAACCCGATCATTAAGATACATTATATGTCTTACCCTGGCCTAATCCAATTTAAACCCGATCATTAAGATACATTATATGTCTTACCCTGGCCTAATCCAATTTAAACCCGATCATTAAGATACATTATATGTCTTACCCTGGCCTAATCCAACTTAAACCCGATCATTAAGATACATTATATGTCCTACCCTGGCCTAATCCAACTTAAACCCGATCATTAAGATACATTATATGTCTTACCCTGGCCTAATCCAATTTAAACCCGATCATTAAGATACATTATATGTCTTACCCTGGCCTAATCCAATTTAAACCCGATCATTAAGATACATTATATGTCTTACCTTGGCCTAATCCAACTTAAACCCGATCATTAAAATACATTATATGTCTTACCCTGGCCTAATCCAACTTAAACCCGATCATTAAGATACATTATATGTCTTACCCTGGCCTAATCCAACTTAAACCCGATCATTAAGATACATTATATGTCTTACCCTGGCCTAATCCAACTTAAACCCGATCATTAAGATACATTATATGTCTTACCCTGGCCTAATCCAATTTAAACCCGATCATTAAGATATATTATATGTCTTACCCTGGCCTAATCCAATTTAAACCCGATCATTAAGATACATTATATGTCTTACCTTGGCCTAATCCAACTTAAACCCGATCATTAAAATACATTATATGTCTTACCCTGGCCTAATCCAACTTAAACCCAATCATTAAGATACATTATATGTCTTACCCTGGCCTAATCCAACTTAAACCCGATCATTAAGATACATTATATGTCTTACCCTGGCCTAATCCAACTTAAACCCGATCATTAAGATACATTATATGTCTTACCCTGGCCTAATCCAACTTAAACCCGATCATTAAGATACATTATATGTCTTACCCTGGCCTAATCCAATTTAAACCCGATCATTAAGATACATTATATTGCAGATAACATTTAAGAACTTGTAACAAAGATAATATTTTAACAAGTTTACACACCAAAATAGATGTTGTGTGATGTTCAGTAATAAGTATGTAGGATGCAATTTAACATTATACTAATTGTCTATCCATTCAGAATTCCTTTCAGACATACAGTGAGGAGAACAAGTATTTGATACACTGCCGACTTTGCAGGTTTTCCCACTTACAAAGCATGTAGAAGTCTGTCATTTTTATCATAGGTACTCTTCAACTGTGAGTGATGGAATCTAAAACAAAAATCCAGAAAATCACATTGAATGATTTTTAAGTAATGAATTTGCATTTTATTGCATGACATAAGTATTTGATACACCAGAAAAGCAGAACTTAATATTTGGTACAGAAACCTTTGTTCGCAATTACAGAGATCATACATTTCCTGTAGTTCTTGAACAGTTTTGCATACACTGCAGCAGGGATTTTGGCCCACTCCTCCATACAGACCTTCTCCAGATCCTTCAGGTTTCGGGGCTGTCGCTGGGCAATACGGATTTTCAGATCCCTCCAAAGATTTTCTATTGGGTTCAGGTTTGTAGACTGGCTAGGCCACTCCAGGACCTTGAGATGCTTCTTACGGAGCCACTCCTTAGTTGCCCTGGCTGTGTGTTTCGGGTCATTGTCATGCTGGAAGACCCAGCCACAACCCATCTTCAATGCTCTTACTGAGGGAAGGAGGTTGTTGGCCAAGATCTCGCGATACATGGCCCCATCCATCCTCCCCTCAATACGGTGCCAGTCGTCCTGTCTCCTTTGCAGAAAAGCATCCCCAAAGAATGACGTTTCCACCTCCATGCTTCACGGTTGGGATGGTGTTCTTGGGGTTGTACTCATCCTTCTTCTTCCTCCAAACACGGAGAATGGAGTTTAGACCAAAAAGCTCTATTTTTGTCTCATCAGACCACATGACCTTCTCCCATTTCTCATTTTAATCCATGATGGCGTAGTGTGTTACTAATAGTTTTCTTTGAAACTGTGGTCCCAGCTCTCTTCAGGTCATTGACTAGTTCTGGGCTGATCTCTCACCTTCCTTATGATCATTGATGCCCCACGAGGTGAGATCTTGCATGGAACCCCAGACCGAGGAAGATTGACCGTCATTTTGAACTTCTTCCATTTTCAAATAATTGCGCCAACAGTTGTTACCTTCTCACCAAGCTGCTTGCCTATTGTCCTGTAGCCCATCCCAGCCTTGTGCAGGTCTACAATTGTATCCCTGATGTCCTTACACATGTCTCTGGTCTTGGCCATTGTGGAGAAGTTGGAGTCTGTTTGATTGAGTGTGTGGACAGGTGTCTTTTGTACAGGTAACGAGTTCAAACAGGTGCAGTTAATACAGGTAATGAGTGGAGAACAGGAGGGCTTCTTAAAGAAAAACTAACAGGTCTGTTGGTAGGTGTTACTGGTTGGTAGGTGATAAAATATATAAAAATGTCATGCAATAAAATGCTAATTAATTATTAAAAAAATCATACAATGTGATTTTTGGGATTTTTGTTTTAGATTCCATTTCTCACAGTTGAAGTCTACCTATGATAAAAATAGACCTCTACATGCTTTGTAAGTAGGAAAACCTGCAAAATCAGCAGTGTATCAAATACTTGTTCACCTCATTGTATATAACATTTATATTCTTATCTAACATATAACAAACTTTGCAAATAAGGATTTGTTCTCAATTTACTTCCCTGTTAAAATAAATTAAAAAAAATGTATATAATGTTCATTATGGAGTTGTAAACGAAGAAATAGAATTTAACCTATCAATTTGTCATTAATTTAAAAAAAGCAAATACATGCAGCGGCTTTGGAAGGTTTTTAGACCCCTTCACTTTCTCCACATTTGTTTGTTATAAACTAAAGGTATTATTGATATAAAGTTTATTTAGATTGCCATCAGTAAACAGACATTATCCTATGTCAAACAAAACCAATACTATTGGACATGATATACAAAGGCACAGACATCTATATAATATCCCATTCTTCCCAGGGCTTTTCAGAGCAAAGTGAGTGTTCTTGGGTATGTCTCTAACAGCGTTGCACACCTAAATGTGGGCATTTCTCCCATTCTTCATAGATGATCCTCTCAATATCTGTGAGACTATACGGATTACATTGGTCACACAGCTAATTAGGTCAATTGGCAACAGGTCAGTAACATGATTGGGTATTAAAAGATCTTTCCAAAGAGGATGGGTCTGTCAGAAGTGAGGATGGGGAGGGGTTCACCACTCTGTGAAAGACTGCACTGGCCAATTGTGCCACAATTCAAGAATCCACGTGATGTAAAAGGAAACGTGATTCATCAGACAAGGCCACCGTCTTCCATTGCTCCATGGTCCAGTTCTGATGCTCACGTGCCCATTGTAGGCACTTTCAGCAGTGGACAGGGGTCAGCATGGGCACCCTGACCGATCTGCAGCTACGCAGCCCCATATACAACAAACTGCAATGCACTGTTTATTTTGACACTTTTCCATCAGTACCAGCATTAACCTTTTCAGCAATTTGAGCTACAGTAGCTCGTCTGTTGGATTTGACCACACGGGCCAGCCTTCGCTCCCCACGTGCATCACAGAGCCTTGGCCGCCCTTGACCCTGTCGTTGGTTCTTTTCCTTCCTTGGACCACTTTTGATAGGTACTGATCACTGCAGACAGGGAACACCCCACAAGAGCTGCAGTATTGGAGACCCAATACCAATACTCTGACCAAGTTGTCTAGCCATCATAATTTGGCCCATGTCAATGTTGCTCAGATCCATACGCTTGCCCATTTCTCCTGCTTCTAACACATCAACTTTGAGGACAGAATGTTCACTTGCTGCCTAATATATCCCACCCATTGACAGGTGCCATGATAACGAGATAATCAGTGTTATTAACTTCACCTGTCAGTGGTTATAATGTTATGGCTGATCAGCATCAATTGGAATAATTATTGAATATTATAGATACATATGAGTGTAATAAGCTTATGAATGGTGGCATAGCACACAACAACTACTTCATGAGAATTTAAGAAGAAAAATTTATACACAGCAAAAATATAGCAAGAAGATAAAGCAATAAGAAACCATACATAAACAACATCCAGAAATGCCAGCAACTTCGCCGGGCCAGAGCTAATTTTAAATGCACTAAGGCGAAGTGGAAAACTGTACTGGGGTCTGACAAATCAAAATTTGAGATAATTTTTGAGAATCATGGATGCTGGGGCTAAAGAGGAGAGGGGCCTCCGGCTTGTTATCAGCGCACAGTGCAAAAGCCAGCATCCATGATGGTATGGGGCTGCATTAGTGCATATGGCATGGGTGACTTGCACTTCTGTGGAGGCACCATAAATGCTGAACAATATAAACAGGTTTGGAGCAACAAATACAGCTAAGGAGACCCCGAACTCTTAAGCCGCTGCAATCCTATATCAAACAAGAATGGGACAACATTCCACTTGGTCTCCTCAGTTCCCGAACACTTAGAATGTTGTTAAAAGAAGAGGTGATGCAACACTGTGGTAAAGATGCTCTTGTCCCAATTTTGTTGACACATTCTGTCTTTATTTGCATTTTATGCAACGTCCCAACTTTTTTGGAGACAGGGTTGTAAGTCCACAAATAAATGCAGAGAAAGGAGTGGGGTCTGAATACGAAGGCACTGCGTGTACATGGTCTATAGACAGCTCTACACTAACCTAGTCACACATTATATTTCCCCATCTCCTGTCCCTCTATCCTCTCCTTTCAACTACTTCCTCCGTCCCCTCCCTCCTTCCCACAAGCCTAGCTGAGGCAGAAATCAATTTGTGATCTCTCCACGCTGACTGATAATGCTCATAAGACCCAGTCTTTTATCGGCCATCCACTGATAGCTTTAGAAATCAGATGACTGCTAATCGATAGGGGGACATTTTTCTTTCACAGGCTGGCCGGTGTGTGTGTGTGTGTGTACGTGTTGAAGAGAGAGCAGAACGACCACCTAGATGACCACCTTGGTGTAACTAGGCTGGGTGTATCTAGTAGTTGCCATATGCAGACAACTTAACTGACTGCATCTGGGCCTGAAAGTGGCGTAGTCAGCATGCTTACAATGGCGTGTGTTAAAGATGTAATAGTAAGCCTGACCTCATCCATCTCCAGTTTGTGCCATCACACATCCAGTTTGTGGAATGGAACACAGCATATGGAACTCACCCAGATCATGCAATATTGTTTAAAATAATTTAATAAGCACTTTGTTTTATGGCGGAGAGTTATTGTTTTATGGCTTTCTGGGCGGCCAATGGCTTTGCAGATCAGTCCCGCTTTCTCAACACCTCATTTTATTTTTACGGCACGTTGGCTGTTTTTCTGCTCGGCAGTGGCTTTGCCGATGGCAACAGAAATTTTAGTCCTCGTTCCCAGAGAATCGTCAAACTAAATCCATAACGGAGAAAGTAGACAAACACACACACAGACGCACAAACAAAGAGAAAATGTAAACAGTTATATTCCCACAGTTATATTGTGCAAAGCCACATGGCATAGAAATGTGGTTGTGGACAGTGGTTAGTCCCATGTCTTTGACACATTTGTTTCTGTAAGCCTGACCAGCCTTGATAACCTCAGTGAGAAAGGGTCATTGTGTTATGATAGTGAATATCAATAATTCGTTTTTTTTATCACTTTGGTACTAGTATCACATGTTGAGGTTTTCAAAACTCTTTTAGGACTCCAAACTGATCACACTTGTAACACAGCTAGTTTTACATTCAAACCAAATTACTGAGCTTTATTTATTTTGTAAACACCTTTCTTTAAAGGATCACTAAACAAGTAATTAAAACAAAACTTTATGTAATCCTGACCATTTTGACATTGTAACAACCAGTTAATCCAAGAGCAGCAAATGTAAGACACGCATTTAAAATTGCACTTTTGAGTCCTGAAGGTAATCTGCTACAGCATAGTTGCACATAAAAATGTCCACAATGTCCACAGCCCAACACAAAATTTGAAAATAATCAAAATTGAGATCAGTGAAGACATCTTCTACAACAATTAAAATGTACTGTATTTCAAAATGTATTACATTTTCTGTCTAATCAAAAATAACAAATACTGCAAGAAACAAATGAAGAAATGTAATTAAATACAATGAATGTGTAATGTGCGCGTAACACAGGAGGTAAAAGCACCAGGCGCAGAATGAGGTAACCAAACAAGACCGTTTATCTTATATGTACAGGATAAGCAAAATATGTGGCCAAAACAAAAAGCACACAGCTCAATAACCCACAACAAGACACTGGTGCGGTGATGTTGCTGCCATCATTCCCTTGCCGGTGGTTAGTACACCGTGGTTAGTACACCGTGGTTAGTACAACGTGGTTAGTACACCGTGGTTAGTACACCGTGGTTAGTACACTGGTGAGGAGCACAGTCAAAGAGGTTGGCACTGCCACACCCCGGGAGGCCGGCATGACATAATGCAGCAACCTTCCACCCCATCTTTCTGGAATTGCCACACACACTGATTTGCTTCCACCCATTTTCCAAGTACTTTGACAGTTACTTGTACAGGGATGATATTGTGACATCTTCATCAACAAAGATGTACTTGTGATGGTTCAGAGCAGATCAATGTGAAATTTTGACCCAGACCATGTCCAGAGGCTCTCTGATATCCTCCTCTGCTTTACTGTCTGTCCTGTTCCATATTGACAAAAATGACCAGTGTTCACACCCCTCCTATTTGGTTCCCAATTGTGGTTACTACCATCTGGAATAAATGAGAAATGGATGGATATCATATACTGTATTTTCCAATCTTGTATTGTATCTTTTGTGGCTCAGTGTGTTAGAGCACTACTCTACCAACACCAAGGATGTGGGATGGAATCACACTTAGGTTACATACAAATGTAACCTAGGGGGTGATTCTGAACTTTTCAATCTGAATATATTAGGCAAAGCAATATACATTATATTAACCAATTGGTTAATTGATGATCAATTCAGAACATCATATTAGTGATAGTAAAATGTAACAGAGAAGACAATCCTATCAAAATGTATGCAAATATTTTATATAAACATCATGTATTTCAATATGGAACATTTCTTCTTAGATGAAACACTGACTATTCCATGTTTTGTGTTGAACTCATTCAATGTGTTTTTTGATGATTGGTTGATTTTTCTGTTCTTACAGTTGTGAAATACTGCTAATTACTGTACCTAAAAATGTACCTAAGTGATTAAAAAGAATGTAAATGTGTCAATCACGTGATGGAAGGGTAGGGTATTTTACATTTTCAAATGTAATACATTTCATTCTTTCATATTTATATTATAAAAAAAGAGAGTGACACATTTCTATATCCACTGTAGAACTTTGTTTGATTGTGTGTGTGTGTGTATACCCACACAATCTCACAAAGTATGTCTACGTCTGCTTGTATTTTTTTATACTATAAGTTCATTTGTGCGTAAACTTTGGGTTGTGTATCTGTTTCTGTGTGTTTGTATCCTATATGTTTGTTTGTGTGTACACAATTGTATGTGTATGTTTGTTGGTGTGTGTGATAGAGGACCTCAGTGCCATAGTGATGTGTTCTCATTATTTCCTCGTCCTGTGACCGTCACACCCCGCCTGCAGCACCCCTCTAGGGGGAAAGGGATGTCCGGGTCTCCCCGTCTATCTCATTGCCCCTTATTCCACTCGCCCCCACAGCCCAAAACGCTGAGTCGCTCTGACCGCTGAATGCTGACCACATGTAGAGTTTTGTGACACTAACGGTCCTTACTGACCAAACGGCGAGAGCAAAAAGGTATTTGTCCCAAATCAAGTATGAAAAAGGGTTGACCGTCGCCCTTTCACCTTTGTGTGCGCACCGTTTATGCGTATGCTTACATGTGCATTCTAGTGCGTTGCGTGTGTGTGCTTGGAATGGTGCGTTCTGTTTGTGCCAATGGCCTTTGCTTCTGCAGACTGGTGGTTGCGTGTGTGTTGAGTGGGCGAGGTAAGGTTAGACCGTGGGAAGAGGCCCAGAAGAGATAGCTGCGGCAGATACATCAGTGTACAACTAAGAGCCAGTGCTTAGTAATTTTAATGGAGGCTTTGAAAAGCCACTCACACTGTTTGTCTTTACAGACCTCCCCAAAACTATAAACTTATAGAGGGAGAGGGAGGGAAGGAAATACGGAAGAGTGTGTGTGTGCTAGGAAAGCGCTAATGGGTGTGTTTATGTTGGTATGATGACAGGTTAGTTGTTCAACTGAGTGTATGTGTTTACCTGAATTTACTGGCCTGACAAAGTGTGCATATTAGTCCTTTATGTCTTGCAGTGTGTTTGAATAGAAGTGTACTGAGTAAGTGTACTGTATAAATACTTCAACAGAAAAGCTGACCATGACATGAAGTGGACCAAATAACTGCACCCTTTTGCCTACAGAGTGCCCTACTTCTGATCAGAGCCTTGTGGGTAATAAGGGGTCCTGTTGGGACTCAGCCTATGAAAAGTCCTAGCCTTCACAGGGCAGACATTCTGACGCAGACAAGCAGACCTCTGGCGTCTCCAGTGCCTGACTCACAGACCAGGAACTCTGAACCAGGGAGAGACATCAGACCAGGGTGGTGGTGACGGTGGGGGGGGGGGGGGTCAAAGACGAGGAAGGATGACTAGGAGAGAATGCAAGGTTTATTGTATTAATGTACCTCAGAGGAGAATAAGCTGACTGAAAAGGGCCAAGTTTTAGAGAGGGGCATGTGGAAAGTGCAGGGGAGACAGGGAAGGATGGGGAGAGTGAAGACCGGGTTTATGGTGATGCTGTTTGCAATTCCTGTCTGTGAGATGAAAACACGGGGGCCCCTTCAGCTCCTCACAGGTTAATGGAACTTTTATGGGTTGGTCCTGCAATCGTGTGACCTCTGACATCTTTCCCCTTTCTCTTTTCTACTGCCTCCACCCTCTCCTTCATATTACAGGGCAGAAATCTCTTCTCTCTTTTCGTCTCTCTAAGTCCCTGCGATCAGAGTTTATGACATGACAATCAGTGTGGCAGTGAGAGGCTTCAGTTACTGCTGAGACTCAGTTTATGTTTAGGTTAAAGGGTACTTTAGGGAAGGTTTAGGGGAATAGTTAGAGAGTGTGTGATCTTTCTGCCGCAGTTAGAGGCTCAGAGTGGGGTTAGGGACAGGCTGAGGGGGGGCTCCTGAATGGCTAAGGGGTAAAGTTATTGCCTTGCAGTACAGCCGTATCATTGCAGCCAGGTCAAATTCTGGTCGCGGCGTACAGGGAGTGCAAATAGGCTCTGCACCATCCATGGTTTGTGGGGTTAGTATCGGACACAGCCGCATTGTGTCACTGCACTCCCCTGACACCTTGTGGGAGGTCAGGCGCCTGCAAGCTCAGTTGTGGTTGGTGAATGTGTTCTCCTCTAGGCATGTAGATGCCAGTGAGTACTTACTAATGGATTTAGGGATATGATAAGAAGCCCAATGGCTTGGCCGAGATGTGCTTCCAAGGACAATTTAATCTTCAACACCCAAGCGTGCCAAGAAATGCTGCTACAACAGAAGGCCATGAGCACAAATTAGTAAGGTCCAAAAATGTTGCCGCCACACACGCTTGCCGCAGGGCAGTATTCCAACATGATAACGACCCCAAACACACCTCCAAGATGACCACTGCCTTGCTAAAGAAGCTGAGGGTAAAGTTGATGGACTGGCCAAGCATGTCTCCAAACCTAAACCCTATTGAGCATTTGTGGGGCATCCACAAATGGAAGGTGGAGGAGCGCAAGGTCTCTAACATCCACCAGCTCCGTGATGTTGTCATGGAGGAGTGGAAGACGACTCCAGTGGCAACCTGTGAAACTCTTGTGAACTCCATGCCCAAAAGGGTTAAGGCAGTGCTGGAAAAGAATGGTGGCCACACAAAATAAGGACACTTTGGGCCTGATTTGGACATTTTCAATTAGGGGTGTACTCACTTTTGTTGCCAGTGGTTTAGACATTAATGGCTGTGTGTTGTGTTATTTTGAGGGGACAGCAAATGTACAGTTATACAAGCTGTACACTCACTACTTTACATTGTAGCAAAATGTCATTTCTTCTTTTTTTCAAAAATGTGAGGGGTGTATTCACTTTTGTGAGATACTCTATATACCAGTACATGCAACCATACAAAAATCCTGTTACCATTCAGAACACCTTGAGCGCGGCTCACAACTAACGTTTCCCTAACTGCCCAGTTACCTGAAGGGCTATTTCAACCATCCGAAAGTGAACTCGGACCGTCCCATAATTAAACAAGCTGTGTGGCACTGTGTCATGTCTGCAGTGGCTGTGGTGGCACTGGCAGCTGTCTGGAGCTGTCTGGAGATGTGTTTGTATATACATACGTATAGGTAGTTAAGGTTTAAGAATGCATGGATGTATGTATGTACTTGTGTATATATAAGTATTCAATGTGCACACTGACTGCACACTATGCAACCAGGTTATTGTGAGTTTTGTATTTTTATCTTTCCCCCTCAAAAATTTCAGTTTGTTTTTCAATTGAATTGTTCACGTTATAGGTCACATTAAAGGTGGAAAATGTTTGGACATGATTTATCTTTGTTTCATTCTTTTACATCACAAGAACCTGGCATTTTAACAGGGGTGTGTAGACTTTTTATATCCACTGTACATAACCTAAATAATTCCATAGGGATGACTAGCCAGAAATATCATTGTCTGAAACATGGATGTTTTACTTCTTTATATCTTACCTCACTTTTAATAGCCCATAGCCAAAATCCGACAATAGAAAAAAAAAGATCATTATTTTTAAGACTTCCTGATATGCCATTGAAACCTTTATTCTACTATACAAAGGCAGTAAAGCACAATCCCATTTATTGCATATTCAGATCTTCCATCTTTCTAATATTTAACCATTAGGCTGGACATCTTTGCTATGCATCTTTGTCACATCATAAAACTTGATTGCATCAGGTGTGCATTTGAGAATAGTGTTCTCCCGATGTGGCCACATTTTTGGGACTCCAGAGGTCAATAGCATTACGGAGCATTCATGCATATGGCGTGAGATTTGTGAATACATTGCAACACTTGTAATGTGAATTATTGATCATAATGTTGTGATCTGTTACATCATCCTTGTGTTAAGACATATTAGTATGTAACCACTATGGATTTGATAATTTTCTGGAATACTAAACTTAAAAATAAACAGTGATTTCTCTTGGGATGTAAAATGCTTTGATCAACATTTATACATAATTATTCACTATGCAACAGTGTTATCTAACGCTGAAATTATGGTTATTTATGCTAATGTGACCAGTAATATGACTTACTTGCTACTACCACATAAGCTAGGTAGTTAGCTACCTCTAATAATAGCTTGTCATGTTGGGGCACTCATAGGCTTAACTTTAACAGGTAACTTTCTGCTGAAGTTGATAGGCGGTGCAAAAGGTCAATTATGACTCATACATATACTCTACATTAATATAAAACATCTGTCATAGGGCACTACCAAAATTAATTTGTTGAAGAATAAAATATATTTTTGAAAACCCTGTAACGCCTACTGTATCATATTTGCTACATGAGTTTCTGAGACCTCTACATCGTCAAGCAATCCTATGTGAAAAAGTATGCTGGTGGAAACGGTTTTAAAAATGTATACTTGTGTATTAGCCGAAACCATGTATTAACCGCTGTGGTTGAACATTTTCAAAATCTGTGTATAAGCCGCGGTTTATGAACGGGAAATTAAGGTAACAAGATACAATCATTTAACATTTCTGAATAAACGAACCAACGAATGCTAAACCCTTGGTATGTACATATATTTAGCATAACTACAGCACAGATAGCAAAACCTATTAAGAATCAAAAGCTAAAATCTGTCTTTTTTTATCAATATGCTACATTTCTCTTACTCGAGCAAAATACATAGTATCTCAGATATTTTTTAAACAGTTAATCTCTACATATTACATGGTATAAAATAAGCAACAGAGTAACATAAAATGAAAGATATTAAGTGCCACAATATTTTTTTTTTACAATGAAACAAAGCTAACCTGAGCTAGCCTAGCAAGCTAGGGTAAAACGGCTACAATGGTAGTTAGCAAGAGTACTTACCTTGGAAATTCGGCGAAAACATCAGAAATAATTAACCTAATCCACCATAACCTAAGGAGTATTAACAACAATATTTAGAAGATATTTATGAAAATAAATCAATTTCTCTTGGACGTGTTCAGCTTTCAATGTGCACTGCCGTTTTCTTTATCGTGATCAAACATGCTGGAGCATCTATCAACTAAAGGGTGGGACAAACATTTGAAACCCAATAGAAATACACAATTTCTCATATTGATAAACCATTGGTGCAAACTTACATGCAATGAAAAGTGACCTTAAGATGGATGACATTACCAAGCTAACATTGGGAATTGTTTCAGGGTGGTCACACCATGGATCATTTAATAATTTGATTTGTAGTTTTAGGACGTTTGTAGGTATATAAAAACTACTTGAAAATAATTTGCAAAACAGTGAAATGCTAAGATTCATAGAACCACGTTGTGAAATAGATATTGTAAGTATAGTGGCACTCAAAATAATACATTTATTTGGATTTTTCCACATTTTTGTGATAAAACATGAAAATACAATGTATTTAATTGAATCTAAATTACATTTTTGCCACTGATCAACACAAAAATGTAAAGTAAAGCTACAAATTGTTCAAAATGAATGTCAAATCCAAAAAAGAAAATAACTAATTGCATGAGTAATCACCCCCTATAGTCAATATTTCAGAGGCACCTTCGCAAGTACTTACAGCCATGAGTCTCTTTGGATAATTTGCAAAATAGCTCAAGCTCCATCAAGTTGGATGGGCATGTTTGGTGAACAGTAATTTTCAACTCTTTCCAAATTCGCAATTTGACTGAGGTCCCCACTTTGACTGGGCCACACCAGGACATTAACCTTTTTATTTTTAAGCCACCAAAGCATGTTAGGAATTGTACAAACCAATTGTGGGACCTCCTGGAAAGAGGTACATTTAACCTGTTTAACTGCACACTGGTGGGCTCCATTAAGCTGATTATTTGGTTGCACCACAAACCATTCAGGTGTGTAATTGCAAAAGGTGTGCATATACACAATCAATTATTTCCGTTTTATATTATGGACTTTTTTTGTTTTGATCAGTGGCAGAAACTGCTGATTACATTTATTTAGATCTCCTGTTGTAACACTATGTGGAAAATTCCAAGAGGGTGAATACTTTTGAGAGCTATTGTAACATAAGTAAACCATTATTATTATGCAGTTTGCTTTGAAGTGTATTTCCTAAATCTGAGTGAAAAGATATTATTTTCTTTTAGACCCGTTTTTTACAACTTTTTTATCCCGAGTGCCCTTCCATATCCACGGTTAACTGTTAATCAGCATTGGTACCCAGCTTAAATGGATTCTTGTACATGTTGTACAGCAAAACTGCAAAACCACTTCACCTGTACTAATTGATATGGCCTACCCTGTATAAATTTGTATAAAGTCAGATTTTCAAGTGAATTTGTGATATCTTGTTGCCTTCTTTCTTCCTCTGTTCTTGTCCCTTTGCCCAGAGGAGGAACCTGGGAGGGTGGGGGAGGGGTGATGATACTGGGGGTGTATTGTAGGTGGGGATTGATGGACTTTGGCATGGGTAGCTGGGTCCAGGACAGGACAGGAGCATCATAAAGCAGGGTGAGGGATGAGAGGCAGGAGGGAGCGAGACGCAACTTTTAATGTCCCTCCATGACTCACACTGACTGTCCATAATTAGTTTTATTCACTTCCATCATTTGAGTGTCAATGACGATCATGGGCCGGCCAGATACAATTATTACAGAAGACTCTGAAATGGAATGGGGAGGGATAGAGGGAGGGGAGATACATAGATTCACATCTCCTATGACCAAGATGTGACCTGCAGTTGATTGCTACAAAACAAAGCGATAAGGAGTGTTTTGACGCGGTGAACACTGACCATCGATGTTGCCCGGGCAACCATGAGTGAGACTGAAAATCTGGTGGTAAAGCTGGAAAGTTGAATTTAGAGGAAAGCTGATTGCTTGGCAGAGTGACGGACAGACATACACTAACACACCCATACTTTTTCCAATTGAATCCACGGCCCAGGTATCTTGCCCTCTTCTGTTCATTCCTTCTCTATTAATCCTGTTCTTAGCTCATGGTTTTTTTTCCTCTCTCTCCATCCAGGCCTCCTCAAAAACAAGGATATGGTGATTGTCAAAAATAAAAAAAGATCAATGTCTTCTCTCATTCTTTTTTGTCTCTCTCTCTCTCTATGTGTTGTAATATCCTCTCATCCCAACACCTTATGGGCACTCAAAAGACAGGCATTAAAGATAATAATCAATATTGATTTAGCAAGAGAGGGAGAACAAAAGAGATGAGGACAGCGAGAGGTAATAAGGAGAGTGCATGAGGGAGGGGGAGAGAGGTTGCAGAGGAGGGGGACGGAGCCTACTGACGGACCTTTACTCTGTCTGCTGTGTGACACAATCAATGGGCTTTAGCAGAGAGAGGATGGATGGAGCCTCTGAATGCTTCCCAACCAGTGGCACTGCTAAGAAGATTACACCTCAGGGGCTGACCAGCCACGGCCCACACTCCCCCTCTCTCCGTCCACCTCACTGTCTACCATCCTCATTTCACGTGAGCCTGTTTTTATGCGTGCACGTACTGAGTGTAACTACGTAAGTATGTGCATGTGTGTTTGTGTTAATGAGTATGTGTGTGTGTGTGTGTTCACGAATGTCAAGGTGACTGACTGTACATGAAACATTGCTCTAATTTTTCACACACCCAACGCTATTGATCGAAAGGCAGTAGGCAGTAATCTACAGGGCAGTTACATTAACAGAACATGACATGGGCCCACATTATTGCCGCTTTACAGTGATGGCAGGGGAGGGGTGATGATGATGGAGGTGTATTGTAGGTGGGGACTGATGGACTTTGACAGGGGCAGCTGAGTCCGGAACAGGACAGAAGCATCAGAGGGAAATTAAGTAGGCACACACACACATATTACCAACACTGTCAGCAACAAAATTACATGACTAAGAAACGATTACATGGTCCAACTCCATCATCTCCCATTAATAGGGTAAGCTTTTAAAAACCAAGTTGCCCATAAATGAAGGGTGTTCCTCAGGGGAACAACATCCTCATCCTAAACTCAACACCCCCAAAGTGAAAATTCAATGAATTTCTGAGCTCTTGGGAGAAGCCGTTGATGGTGGTCTGGTCTTCTGAATTCGGAATACCACGGAAAAGTCATGGCCCCATGCGGGGGGCTTTTGGGAATAACCTGGAGGTGCCTGGGAGAAGCATCGCAGCTCCAATCCCTCATGATTAACACTGACAGACAGCAGCAGAGTCTTTTCTATTCTAATAAACCCTATCCTCTCTATATTTACCTGCTTACCACAGCCCAGTGCTCCGGGGGTCGCAGCCACCTAGATGTATGTGTGTGTGCGTGTGTGTGTGCGTGTTGTTCACAGTTTAGGGTGAGATGAAGATTCAGCTGTGTGGATGAGAGCACAGGATTAGTGATGACAGCATAGAACGTTGTATCCCATCATTCCATGTCCAGCAGGCGGCCCGTTTCGGCAGTAACACATACCCTTGGGGAGGGGCAGTTCCGCCCTGCCAGGGTGCATTATGGGAAGATGGATGGGGCACAGAAGGATTGAGGGAACACCCCTTATGCTTTCTCTCCGTCTATCCTCCACGCTCTCACACTATCCCCTTTGCTAACTCTCTCTCCATCCTTTTATCTCTCTTTCAATCCCTCGCTCTCTCTTGGTCAAACTGAGCCTTTATGTACTGCTTAGTTTTTGCTGTTGTCTGATTTGGACAGCCAAATATACAAAATATCACAACAGACCACATGTTCTTTTTTATTCTTTCCCTCTCTGCTGTATCTGTTCTACACCATTGGGATGTCCTGTCCTTGACAATTTTGATTCGTAGTTGTGTTCTACTGGAATGACAGCTGAATAGAGGGGAAAAATCTTAGCTCGTCTTCTTGATGCTCCCAACCAATCAGGTTGGTGGTGGACTAATATGTCCCAGCCAGCATCTCCTCCCTTCTTCATCCCTCCCCATGGCAACTGTAACAATCTTTACTAGTGTCGGTGGTTGGTTTTATCCTTCCTGCTCTGTAGAGAGGTAATAGTGGGACACACACAACCTGTCAAAAGGCCCTTGCTCTCCCCTTCTGAGCTTCCTGTCACAGCACTCTTCTCTCTCTCAGTCTCCTCTCTCTCTTAGTGTCCTCTTTCACTTACTCTCCTCTTTCTCTCTCAGTCTCCTTTCTCTCTCTCTGCCTCTATCAGTCTCCCAGATGTACAAATTTCAGCCCCGCGGCTCCATTTCTCTGCTCTCCAAATGCCTTGGCCTCACTCCTCTCCTCTTTAAACTTCTGGCCCTGTTCCGCTCCTTCCAAGAGATGCAAGTGCTCACATTCCTCCATTTAGCAATGGGATACAAATATATAATTTGTAATATATTTCTGTAACATTTAATCTCAACATATTCTATGGCATAAAATAAACGACAGATTATACATAAATTCAAACATATTCAGTGAAATAAAACAGGTTACAATTAAACAATGCTAACAGGAGCTGACCTAGCAAGCCATGGTTTAACAGCTATAATGCCAGTTAGCAAAAAACCTTACCTTGGAAATGAGACATGAACATCCAAAATAATAAACCAAATGCTCCAAAAACTAGTATTAAAAAACGATTAATAATATATTTGTCAAAATAAATTGTATTTTTGTTATCAATTAGAAACATAATGCTATTTCTCTTGGCTGTGTTCAGCTTTGAGTGCACAATGCTGTTTTCTCTATCATGAGCAAAGATGCTAGAGTAATATTGTCTTTCAACCAAAGGGCGGGACAAACATTTGAAACCCAATAGAATTACATTACTTATCATATTGATAAACCATTGGTGCAAACTTACATGCAATTAATTAATAACCTTAAGATTAATATTTAATCAATCAATAAACTCGCCTGGGTCTCAGTCCTCTCAACTCGCTTGGGCCTCAATCCTCTCAACTTGCCTGGGCCTCAGTCCTTTCAACTCGCCTGGGCCTCAGTCCTCTCAACTCGCCTGGGCCTCAGTCCTCAGTCCTCTCAACTCGCCTGGGCCTCAGTCCTCAGTCCTCTCAATTCGCCTGGGCCTTGCTCCTCTCTAAATGAAACAATTATGGGTGTTTATGTAGCTCTAATGTGTCTGAGCGTCAGGAGAGAAACATTGCACCGCTCACCACCTAATCAATGAAGCCTTGCACGCTTAATGATCTCTCTATCACTCTGTTCCCTACTCTCTCCATCCATTTTTACTTCACTCGTTTAGTACTCTGTCTTACTAGATCTCTCGTTTCTATCCACACTATTTAACTTCTCTTTCTCTCGCTCTTTCGTTCACTTACTTTCCATTCCCTTCTAAGCTCCTCTTCTCTAACTCTTCCAATTAAGAGAGACAGGGATGAGGAATTAGGTCAATTGACCATGAAGAAACCCTTAAATACAAGCAGGGAGGCAGAAGGCCACAGAGAGAGGGTTGTTTCATTAGTGCTTGATTGGTTCTTAAGACTTGCATTTTATTGTTGCTGAACTGGCTTTATGTTAGCAGAGTGGGGTTGGAGAACCAGGTTTACCTTTATGCCCCTGCATGACATTTTCCCAACAAGCTGAAGCAGTGCCGGTCCTAGCCTTTGGGGGCCCTGAGCAAAATTTTGTTTGGGGGCCCCTCTCTCCTAGCGGCTCGGGGCTGACTAGCAGTCCAGGGCCCCTAGCGGTCAGGGGCCCCAAGCAACTGCTTATGTTGCTTATGCCTAGGGCCGGTCCTGAGCACAGGTCCAATTCAGCTGAGCTTTTAGACACTAACAAGGAACCCCCACACTTTTACAGCACAAGAAACAGGTAGGGAGTTCTTTGTCACCCCTAAAAACACTCCCAGAGTCAGTTTACCCAACAACTAGTCCTCACCTCATTCACAAGGTGGATGAAGAGATATAGGACCCTGTATCAGTGTGACATAGGCGAAAATCCCAGGGGGGACACGACCACCACCGTCCTGGGGAAAACTATGATTTGTCCCCCCCGCAATACATCACTGTAAGCATAACTATGTAATTTCAATAATATTAATACGACACAATGAAAGCACCTATCGACGATTATCGATGTTTAATAGCGTGTTTAAGTTTCAAAAGATTGCGACCCCCCGCCATTCGCCTCACAATGGTTTGATCCACTGCCGTTCAGCAAGTAGTTCAAACAAAGGATATGTTATACATTTCTTTACTTCTTATTTTAGTAGGGTTCACACACTAGCGGAATTTGCAGAGCTACAGTACTGAGCCAACCGATGGCATAAATTAAAACAGTATCACAGCACTACTTTTGGAGTCCCGCTCAATAATTGCTCTTGAGAACATTTCATGTGATTGTCCCCTCCTAAGTTGATATCAGATTTTCACCCCTGCAATGTGCGTGGCAGTGGCAAAAATGTTGGGGCTCTGCAGGAGCAATGCCTCCTGGGTATTTACATCTCACAACCCCTGGTGCGCTGTGGCTGCCAGGCCATGTTATCCAATGCCGGCCAGCAGGCACACTCTGGTGATTATTTACCACCCGAACTACAGCGGTGTGCTCGTCGTCGTGGGAACCGGGCCATGATGGATTCTGACGGGACTGATGATCACTCTTCCAATGAGAGTAATTAATATGATGAAGAGCTACTGAGCATGTGCAGGAGAGGATGATGAATAGTCCACCGCCTGCCGTTACTCACAGGTGACAGGGAGGGAGAAAGTGAGAGAGACAACGTGGTCAGGACAGAGAAGAAAAAGGTACATGGAGAGAAATACTGTGCAATAACAATATTCAACAAACTAGGGCCAAAAGGGAAGAGATTCACATCACTGGAGATTACAAGAGACAGAGAGAGAGAGAGAGAGAGAGAGAGAGAGAGAGAGAGAGAGAGAGAGAGAGAGAGAGAGAGAGAGAGAGAGAGAGAGAGAGAGAGAGAGAGAGAGAGAGAGAGAGAGAGAGAGAGAGAGAGAGAGAGAGAGAGAGAGAGAGAGAGAGAGAGAGAGAGAGAGAGAGAGAGAGAGAGAGAGAGAGAGAGAGAGAGAGAGAGAGAGAGAGAGAGAGAGAGAGAGAGAGGGAGGGAGGGAGGGAGGGAGAGAATGCCATGAGAGAGTGCATGAGAGAAACAGAGGGAGGCAACAAAGAGAGAGACAGAGAGAGAGTACACAATGAGTAGAGGTTAGGGAACAGTATGAGTTGGCAATACTCCGGTGGAGTCAATACCTCCTGATAAATTTCATGAATAGGATTCCATAGGAACAGAATTAGGCAGTGTTGTGTCCAATCCTGTCACCAGTGAAATGTTGTGTTCTTCCCTGTCAGCAGTGAACCGCTCTACGTTAATGAACCTGAGCGGTGTCAGTGACAAGAGATTGGTTGGATACAATGTATGTGTAGCAAACATGCAGATGAGTAGATACATTATGCACTGCAGTTGGCTTTTAGTAGCGGGGAATCGTGAAACCCATGTAGTTGAAATAGCAATTAAATTAGCTTTTTCTGATAGTGATTGAAATTCAAATCACTGTAATGCTTTCAGTAGTAAATGCACGCTACTGGATATTTTTCTGAAATGAGTAGCATAGACAATACTTTGCATATGTGTGGTCTTGTTTTCCCTGCTATAATGATCTCCAATAGGCTAATATAAAGAATCCACCTAAAGTGGCTGCCAGTCCAGTCAAACAACCACTGAGGCGAGGCTTCTGTCTCTGAGACCGTGCATTCATGCCATTACATGGCCACCCATTCGCCGCGCACCACTTAAAGTCGGTTTGATATGAATCACAGGCTGCTTTGCAGGGGGCTTGTTTACCCCTCTTTGCTCCCCATCATGGTGACACCAGCACTTTCTCTCCTTTAAAGAGCAAGTCGTTAAACTGCCCAGAGGAAGGATCCAGCAATGTTTATTAACGGGGAAATAATAAACATTGTTACCTCGTGTATTTATCACAGCGGGCAGCTCCTAGCCTACTTCAGTACTGTCTGTTTAATAGGGGTAGGAGGCATAGGAACTATTAGCGTATCAGAAGCCTGAGATGCCATGGCAATGGTGGGCATACAAGGATGCATCTTAGGGCTCTTGAGTCACAGGGTATTCTGTTTTCCAGGAATTGATAGGTTTAAAAAATGTTGTTACAGAGAAGAATTGTCTAGATTAGTCCACTAAATGAATCTGTGAATCACTCCATGAAAGTAAAGCAGGCAGGGTTGGGGTAAATTCCGTTTCAATTACTGTCAATTCAGTAAGCCTAGACAAGCATCCACCTGACAGGTGTGGAACATAAAAAATATTGAACAGCATGATCATTATGTAACTTGAGCTGGGAATAATAAAAGACCACTCCAAAATGTGTTGTTTTGTAACACAACACAGCGCCACGGATATCAAGTTTTGAGGGCACATGCAATTGGCATACGGATTTCAGCAATGTCAGAAAGTCCTTGCTAGAGAATTGAATGTGAATTCCTTTCCCATAAGCTGCCACCAACATCGTTGTAGAGACTTTGACAGGACAACCAACCGTCTTCACAACCCTAGAACAGGTGTAACCACTCCAGCCCAGGAACTCCAGCCCAGCTTCTTCTTCCGCCATCACTGGATGTTTCTACATGATAATGCATGGAACCATGTAACAAGGATCTGTGCACAATTCCTTGAAGCTGAAAACTCACCAGCCGTATGTCACATTGGGTATGTTTAGGATGTCCTGGACCGAAGGTATCTGTGACCAATGGATTCATATCTGTATTCCCGGTCACATGAAATCAGTAGATTAGGGCCTTGTGAATTTATTAGAGTGATTTCCTCTATGGACCCTGTTAGGCGCAAAATTCCTGACCAATCCAGTACTAAGAGTCAAGAGTTAGACCCTAATTTGGTGTTGTTTTTAAGACCAAAACAATAAATACAGGCCACTGCTCAGACAGCTGAACAACTACAACAACAAATACACGTCTGAACGCTGAAAAGGAGTGGTGCCTGGCTTCTTGGTGAGTCGCCCACTACAACACGGCCGTGTCCTTGTCCCGCCACTGGCTGAGGCCACGCAGACTGGCTTGTGTCCCAGACAGCCCTCTATTCCCTACACAGCGAGCTACTTTTGACCAGGGCCCAATGGGGGAATATAGGGTTCCATTCGGGACGGGGCAGGCCGGCCCAAGTGTCACCTCGTTCCCCAGCCTACAGACGTCAGCACGCGGGCCACTCTCACCGCGGCTCCTTTATAGGTCCCTTTCATGTCCTCTTAATGAGGAAACCGCAGGCTCAGCTGCCTGCTCGTAAATGCAGCCGAATTAAAACACCCAAATATGAATCAGAAAGGTTTTAAGGTCAGGGCCGCAGCTAGAGTGAGGTGCAGACTGGACTGATACTGTATAGAAAGACCACAGACAGATAGTCAGCTGGCCGTGCTACTGTGCTTGAGTAAAGAGAACCAAAGGGTCTGATGTTTAGGGGTCTTATGCCGTGTGAAAGTCAGACAAATAAATTGTGTTTGTTTGACCCACCATGAGAAATGATGTGTAGCTATGCACAAGGTGGTCTTCAGCTTCACATTCCACAAAGTAGGACTCGGCGGGTCCAAATCAACATGTAATACCGCAGTGATAACAACTTCATCACAAAGACAACCCGGCCTCAAATCTGCTGGATTAGTTAATGTTCAGGTAGTAGGTCTGTGCAGTTCACTTTGACAATAAGCTCTGGCTGCTGACACTGTGGATTGTCTTTGGGAGAGGAGATATTAGTCGCTACTTCTGCACACAGGCTTTTGAAACTGTTTGTTGGGTGTTGCCGTAGACTTGGGTTTGGTTTTAATTGGTTAGGGACGGTTTGTTGCGCGACATCAGGTTTAGGAATACATAAAAATGTTACACATGGCTACAGGTCAGGCCTCTGCCCTGTCTGTGTACCCCACGGGCCAGGAAACTCTGGCGGTTTTGTAGGCCAGCCTTCAGCACTCAGACCATCCCAAATGGCACCCTACTGCCTTTACACCGCACTACTTCTGAATAGCGTTATGGAATTGAAGTGCCAGCACTCAGCCCCATGCTTGCCCGCCTGTTGTTCCATTGTTGCAGTCAAGTTCTCTACCAGAGGCTCGTATAACGCCCAGTGCCAAACACCGAGAAGTAGAAGCACTAATCTCAGAATGATGCACTTATTTCCATGATGACAATGAAATAGAAGGGGGGGGGCAGTTTGGTTTTAAATTTAAATGTTGCTGCATTTATTGAGCTGATGTGGTGCCCGTGCCAGTTAGACTGAACGCTAGCATCTGTAGCGGGCTGTGGACCGGACTGTTTGGAAACGCATGTGGTATTGTTGAGTCACAGAGCTGCTGTCCCCAATGTCTAATCAATAAGCCAATTCCTTTTGCAGAACTGGTTTTATTTTTGTGAACATCGTACTCATACAAAATACCAACACATTGTAACACACAACCAATGTGAGCCCAAACATATTATCAGAGACCGAAAACCTGTTGAGGTTAGAGAAAAGATCCTCTTTATTTCTGAGCGTGGTGATGTTTTTACAAGAGAGTATGGATCAGAGTGAGCTGTACTAATCAGAATACAGAAAAAAAACAATAACAAAAGAAAAAAAGACAGATGGAGTAAAGGACAGACCGAAAGAATCGGATGCTCTACTAACCTACACAACAAACAGAAAAACAACATGATCATGATGACTCTAGTCCTCAAAACATCCAACGCACATCCACACAGCACAGCAAGACAAAACCTACCCTCTGGTCACGCAGCATGTTCTGAAAGACAGAACAGCCAGAAACAGAGAGAGCAAAGATCAACAACAGTGAGAAAACAGAGGGAACATGAGACGCGAAAGACTACGACAAGCGGTAAAGGAGATGCAAATGCTGAAGTTTCAGTATTGAGGTAAATTATATAACATGCCGAAACTACAGCAGAGATGCAAACGCTGAAGTTTCAGTATAGAGGTATATTAAATAACATGCTGAAACTACAATAAAGGAGGTATATCAAAGGACTCACTGGCCATCATAAACAGTGTGACCAGGGAGCGGCAGCCAATGGCAGCTCACAGTACTGGACAGAAGAAGTGAATCTGTCCAATGAGAAGCATGGTAGATATGCCCTAAAAAATGAACACAAACAATACTGTGCAGCAAAAATTTACTGAATAAAAACATGGATAAACGGATGGACAATGAATGAACAAATGACCGTAGGTCTACATATGTAACGATTACCAAGCACTCCATAACCAGGGTAACAAAACGACAAATCTAGTAATCTGCAGTAATCGTCCGTGTGGAATAGTTGTCCGTGTGGAATAATGGTCTCTGTACAGTCAACGGTCCAAGTGGCAGACCCTTCCCTAACAGTCTTAAGTTCGGTGGTGTCAGTCATCTTCAATATTCTTCCTCATCATCATCATCGCCATTGTTAAATGGGGCTACAGCTGAAAAAGTGGGACAGGGTCTCTCTAACATATATGTTGCCTTTCAACCAGATCGACCATGGGCCCAGTGGAGGAGTACTGCGGTGTACGTTCACTATTCTCTTGGGTCATCGGACAGAGGCAGGATTATCGGCCATAACGTGGGCGACACACACACAAAAACAACCCAAGACAAAGATCAGAGGTCAACTGTAGGCACCTTAACTGATCTGTCAATAATTACCTTTTAAATCCACCTGGCCTCAGTAGGTAGAGACTGCCCCCAACCACACATCCAGGATCAGTGCAAATCTCCCATCCAAACCTTAACCTTCAAGGGAATTAAATCAGACCTGACTTAGGATCAGCGGGTTTCAAAAGTTCCTATGTCACTCTGATAATAATCAGTCCTCTCCTCAGCCAAGCTGGGAGCAAAGGAAGGGAATAAAGTTGCCTCTAGACCCTGATGCAAGATCAGTCTTCGGTCACGGTCACTCCGCAGCTAGTCCATATCTGATCCTAGATCTGTGACGAGGGGGAAATTCCACCTCCTACTCTGCTCGTGGTACAGGAAGTTACAGGGGAGTATACGTCTGGCAGGGGCTAAGGGCATGGAAGTTCTAGTCCCCCTTCGTTTCAGGATCCTCATCCTGCTCGCGTAGGAACTGGAACACAGAGGAGAAGTCCTTGTTGGCGTAGCCGCGGGCACACATGATCCGGTAGATCTGATGGGCCAGCGAGCCCAGGGGGATGGAAGTCTTGGTGTTGGTGGCTGTGTGCTGGGCCAGACCCAGATCCTAATGAGAGGACAGATGGGGATGTTAGAGACAGGCCGAGAGACAGAGAGGGGCCGAGACACACACACACACAGACAAACGGACAGAGAGGCCGAGACAGACAGAACTATTGTTGAAGCCAGAAAACTTAGTAGAGACCTTGGCCATGAGCGTGGTCCCAAAGCCTCCCTGGTAGTTGTTCGCTGAAGGGACCCCCTCCATGACGCCTGGTACGGGGTTATACGTGTCACTGGACCAGCACCTGCCTGATGACATGTTCAGAATCTGGACCAGCAGCTTAGGGTCCAGACCCAACCTGAAACCGAGGAGAGAAGCTTAGTGAATAAGCAACAAAGAGAACAGATGGAGGTATGTGTTAATGAGTAGAGCGGTAGGAGAGGACCAAAAGGCAGGACGATGGGGGTGAGGTGTGAGGCCATTGACAGATACTGGAAGGCTAACAGAGAAACAGCGCGTGAATAAGACAGAAGAGACTAACAGAAAGAAAGAGAGAAAGATAGGAGGTGTAGAGAAATACAAAGAGATAGAAAAGGCCTGCGACCTCTGTTGAACTCAGTGGGCTGTCGGTCTCCCTGCTCCATCTCTCAGTGTTAATGGCTAGTTAGGTGGAGGGCTGGGTAATGCTGCCTAATGCACTATTGATGTTTCCCCCTCCAATCCTTCCTTCATCATCCCTCCATCACACAAGAAAGAGGACTAGTGGTTAAGGAGGACAGGGGGGCCATAAACCTTGCTGACACACACACACACACACACACACACACACACACCCCCACACACACACCCACACCCACACCCACACCCACACCCAGAGGCCAAGGATGAAGACTGTACAAGCTGGGTCAAATAGCTACAGGAAGTGTCTAAGAGAGCGTATGGCATCAGATGACCAGTATTAAGGTAAGGTGGCCTCGTGGTCAGGGCACCTGACTTTTCCACCATGTTGTTGATGTACATAAGAATTGGTTCTTTACTTCCCTGGTTAAATTCCCTGGTTAAAAAAAGGAGCTTATAACACGGGGTAATTCCCATCAACGAAGCGGAGAAGAGATTAGAAGAGCGGAAAAGGGCCAGTCCTAAGCATTGAGAGTGGGTGGAAGTGAAAGACAGTCATCTGTCTGTGGGTCTGGACCGGCGTACTAGCTGTCGTGTTGTAACAGTTTTAAAGACAGCGTAAAGTTGGCCACATCAAGCACTGGCCGCCTCACCCAGGCGTAACTCTATTCTGCACTTAGTACGAACATTAAACCATCATGGTTCCTTAAGGACAGTATATGGGCTCCCTGAGCCAGCCACTCCCCTCAATCCCTCCCCCCACCTGGCTTTCATTCGAAGTGTGTTTATTAGTTGTCTACTAACTAATTAAGACGGAGACGTCCATACCTATCCCCCCCCCCCCCCCCAATCCCTTTTCCCAATGGATTTTACACACTCACTAAAATCCTCTCTTTTTCCATCTCTCCCACCCTGTTTAAAAAAAAATAATGTAAAGTGTGTTTTGGAAATGTGGGATGAGTGATATTGCGTGTGTGTTTGTTTTATGGAAGTCTCACCCGCGACGGCATTTTCAGTGTGTCTGTACACAAGGCTACTGCCACGCTCCTCCTCCCCACCCTCCCCTCATCCATCCTGCCCCCACAGACACCTCCTTGTCTAAGGACTCTGGGGGACATATGCTTGACATCATCCACCCCCCTCACGCTCACACACACCCTCCTAGTGCCTGTGTTCTGGGTCAGCAGCTAGAAAGGTTACGGACTGCGCTACAATAAAGCGCGTCTGAGCGCACAGATCGTCCGTTACAGACGCCAGATACGCTGCTGACACAGAGCTGTTGTCCTCTGTTTAACGATAAATCAATGAATCCCCCTTCCCCTCCTATTTTAGACACACACACACACACAGCTAGCCATGAACCCCCTCCCTTTCCTATCATGGTCGTGGTTATTAGCCTTAGCGGCAGTGTTGTTCTTTAGTGTTGCCGTTAATTTGCGTGGAGAAGAGGACACGTCACGCTTTAACAGCATTGCTACGGACATTGACACACACACACACATACACACACATACACACACATACACACACACACACACACACACACACACACACACACACACACACACACACACACACATATACATACACACACACACACACATACACACACAGCACAGCAATGCATTTACAGATGACGATGAAACAGAAGGAGATATACATGGATACAAAAGGAGAGGGAGAAGGGGAGAGGGGAATGGATGGAGGGAGAGGGAGGCCTGTGGTTGTTTGATGCGTAGCAGGTGGGGTTCATTTAGACAGATATTAACTGTCTGTTTAATTAGGATTTGCTTTAATTCATGCTTTAAACCACAGGAGAGGAAGCGTGTCCAACATCTATTATTACATTAGTGGTAACAAGCATGTGTATACAGTAACACACAAACTGTCACATTTAAGAGGTTACAAACAAGTGTAACACCCAACTTCAATCTTCCTCTGAACATACGCTCTCAAACTAATTTCTTACAACAGGAGAAGGTGTGTGTGTGTGTGTGTGTGTGTGTATATATATAAATATATTTATGCATATATGCAGTTCTGTGAGGTGAAATGTAAGCTCTAAAGCCGTTATATCGCTCTTCCCTCTCTCTGGGTCCTCCTCTCCCCCATCTTCAGGAACATCATTAAAAACAGGGCTGCTCCTCAGATGGACTGGAAGTGACGAACCAGAGAAGAATGAGAACAGAAAAGGGAAAGTGTGAATGAGAAAGAGAGAAAGAGAGAGAGATGTTGTATATATAATTGTCATTCGGGGCCATTCTTCGCTCTAAGGGAACGTCACGCTCTGTCGGAGACGGACCAACCTTCCATCTGAAATCAACAAATTAGCACTATAGACGGGACAGGCTGGGGAGTGTGGGGAGGGTCTGTGTGCGCGCGCGCACGCACGCACGCACGCACGCACGCACGCACGCACGCACGCAGGGGTTATTTGGACAGGTATTGGAAAGGGCAGCTCTATCAGACCCTACCCCAGCATGATAAAATGTTATTGCTGGTTTCCTGTAAATTGGCTCAGAGCACGTATGTGCGTTCGTGCGTGTGTGAGATTTTTTTCCCCCTCTGCATAACAGGCTGGGGTGCAATGCAGCGAGGGAGATTTACGGCTGTGTGTCAGCCCCCCCCTAACAAAGCCCCCCGAGATGGACAAGTACTCAACACACCTGACACTGAGAGAGATGACATGATATCCATAACGGTGTGTGTGACGGTGAAGGCGAGCGCTGTGGAAATCTGGGACCTCTAGACATGGCTGCCTGTTGTGTGTGTGTGTGTGTGTGTGTGCAGTTTAGATGCAGGCATTTCTAAAATGTATAGGCCTCAAACATTTACATGAATGGACCAATCAAAAGTGGACCCGTCACAAGCCATCTTGGACATACGCTTATGTGGCTGGCTAGTGGGGGAAGGGGGGCGAGACAAGTTGAGTAGCTTCACCATGAGTACTGAACCAGGCTTGATATGACTGACATTTCGCCCCTGCTTGTGGTCATTTACAGTGGGGAGAACAAGTATTTGATAAACTGCCAATTTTGCAGGTCTTCCTACTTACAAAGCATGTACAGGTCTGTCATTTTTATCATAGGTACACTTCAACTGTGAGAGACGGAATCTATAAGAAAAATCCAGAAAATCACATTGTATGATTTTTAAATAATTAATTTGCATTTTATGGTATGACATAAGTATTTGATCACCTACCAACCAGTAAGAATTCAGGCTCTCACAGACCTGTTAGTTTTTCTTTAAGAAGCCCTCCTGTTCTCCACTCATTACCTGTATTAACTGCACCTGTTTGAACTCGTTACCTGTATAAAAGACACCTGTCCACACACTCAATCAAACAGACTCCCACCTCTCCACAATGGCCAAGACCAGAGAGCTGTGTAAGGACATCAGGGATAAAATTGTAGACCTGCACAAGGCTGGGATGGGCTACAGGACAATAGGCAAGCAGCTTGGTGAGAAGGTAACAACTGTTGGCACAATTATTAGAAAATGGTAGAAGTTCAAGATGATGGTCAACCTCCCTCGGTCTGGGGCTCCATGCAAGATCTCACCTCGTGGGGCAATGATCATGAGGAAGGTGAAGGATCTGCCCAGAACTACACGGCAGGACCTGGTCAATGACCTGAAGAGAGCTGGGACCACAGTCTCAAAGAAAACCATTAGTAACATACTACGCCGTCATGGATTAAAATCCTGCAGCTCACGCAAGGTCCCCCTGCTTAAGCCAGTGCATGTCCAGGCCCGTCTGAAGTTTGCCAATGACCATCAGGATGATCCAGAGGAGGAATGGGAGAAGGTCATGTGGTCTGATGAGAGAAAAATAGAGCTTTTTGGTATAAACTCCACTCGCCGTGTTTGGAGGAAGAAGGAGGATGAGTACAACCCCAAGAACACCATCCCAACTGTGAAGCATGGAGGTGGAAACGTCATTCTTTGGGGATGCTTTTCTGCAAAGGAGACAGGACGACTGCACCGTATTGAAGGGAGGATGGATGGGGCCAAGTATCACGAGATCTTGGCCAACAACCTCCTTCCCTCAGTAAGAGCACTGAAGATGGGTCGTGGCTGGGTCTTCCAGCATGACAACGACCCGAAACACACAGCCAGGGCAACTAAGGAGTGGCACCGTAATAAGCATCTCAAGGTCCTGGAGTGGCATAGCCAGTCTCCAGACCTGAACCCAATAGAACATTTTTGGAGGGAGCTGAAAGTCTGTATTGCCCAGCGACAGCACCAAAACCTGAAAGATCTAGAGAAGGTCTGTATGGAGGAGTGGGCCAAAATCCCTGCTGCAGTGTGTGCAAACCTGATCAAGAACTACAGGAAACATATGATCTCTGTAATTGCAAACAAAGGTTTCTGTACCAAATATTAAGTTCTGCTTTTCTGATGTATCAAATACTTATGTCATGCAATAAAAAGCAAATTAATTACTTAAAAATCATACAATGTGATTTTCTGGAGTTTTGTTTTAGATTCGGTCACTCACACTTGAAGAGTACCAATGATAAAAATGACAGACTTCTACATGCTTTGTAAGTGGGAAAACCCGCAAAATCGGCAGTGTATCAAATACTTGTTCTCCCCACTGTAGCTAGAGGCCGTGACCCAGTGTCCCAGTGTGAATATCCAACACACCGTTCTGAGGGAAATTAATAATGAAACTGTTCAAGTGGAGACACACGTGATCTTCCTGTGCCGAGCTGGGGTTTGTGTGCCCCGAATGTGGAGTAAATTTAAAACTGGATTTCCAACGCTACCAGACGGTTAGACACTACCCACGGATACATCCTGGGCTTCAGGAGGAAGACCAGTAGAAACTGGACACCTCAGGGTGTCATGGAATACCTCAATCAACACAGGACATCACCGCATACAATCGTACGGGTGCAGCTACAGCAGCTCTGGTCTGACCCCCGGGCTGCAGGGGAAGCTCACTGCGCTGGTCTATGCGCTGCTATGTCTCCCATTCCACGCGTAAGAATGTTCATATAAGGACTTGTACATTGCCAGACATGACTGCCGCGTCGACCTGGTATCTACTGGGGGAAGACGAAGGGGTTTCATCAACAACACACCTTCACAAACACTCTGCTGTCAGAGTGTGGTTTAACGCTGATGTTAGTGTGTTTTACAGTGCACGAAATACACTAGTGACTGTTGTTGTTGCGAGTCCTGGGAGAAGTGCTAATCCTGGTTTTTAAAAAAAACATTTTGGGAAGACTGGATGAGTGGGAGTGTCTTTTTTTGTGTCTGTACTTTGTCTGATGTCGTCATTCTACATTGTATTGTTATTCATATGTTAAAAAGCCGTTATCGCTTATTTTGTTGCTTCTAATAAAACATTTGAACCAAAATCCCGACTTTCACTCTACGTACTGCATGCCTGTAGTATAAACATTGATGGGATGTGTGTGTAACATGAACAGTGGTGTGGTGTGTGTAGGAGTTTGTGTAGCATGAACAGTGATGTGGTGTGTCGGTGTGTGTGTAACATGAACAGTGATGTGGTGTGTCGGTGTGTGTGTAACATGAACAGGGTTGTGGTGTGTCGGTGTGTGTGTAACATGAACAGGGTTGTGGTGTGTCGGTGTGTGTGTAACATGAACAGGGTTGTGGTGTGTGTGTGTGTAACATGAACAGGGTTGTGGTGTGTGTGTGTGTGTAACATGAACAGGGTTGTGGTGTGTGTGTGTGTGTAACATGAACAGGGTTATGGTGTGTGTGTGTAACATGAACAGGGTTGTGGTGTGTGTGTGTGTGTAACATGAACAGGGTTGTGGTGTGTGTGTGTGTAACATGAACAGGGTTGTGGTGTGTGTGTGTAACATGAACAGGGTTGTGGTGTGTGTGTGTAACATGAACAGGGTTGTGGTGTGTGTAGCATGAAACATGTGGTGGTGTGTGCAGGTGGGTGTAACATGAAAATGGATGTGGTGTGTGTAAGTTACATAACAGGGCTGTGGTGTGTGTAGCATGAAACGTGGTGTGGTGTGTGTAGGTGTGTAACATGAACAGTGATGTGGTGTGTGTGTGTATAAATCTGTGCTTCCTTCTTAATGTCTCCATATTTCAGGGGACTAGTGGGGGATTTATGTCTGTCTGCCTCTGCCAATTCTCCCCCTCGTCTCTGCACAGATAAATCAGCTGCACTAATACAGCTGCAACACACACACACACACACACACACACACACACACACACGATACATTAGAGCAGACAAACTGAAAAATAAAGCTTCACACAAACACTCGCTGCATGACTAGAGGCCACAGAGAGGAATATAGGTCTGCATCCTTTATGAACAGAACATTTATTTTATCAGTTTGTGTGTGTCGACGAAACATCACATTTTTCTCACCGTGACCATCAAACTCTTAAGAGCCTGCTGGTTTAACACATTGCATGAAACGGGGGCTGTGATTTAAAACAGGAAAATGTTCAGTTAAGACAAACTTCACAAAATAGTTAGTAAAACCTCACCCATATCAAACTTGGAAACTAATAATACACAGCATTTACGAGCAAGGAGTCATGTATACAAGATGGTGTTGGCCTGTGACTTAAACACTTATGACACACATGAATATCTATTTGGAAAATCCTATCCTCCATGTGATAATTCTAAGCAGAAAAAATATTTCTGAATACTTCCAAGGTAATTTCTGGGTGCAAATATGTTCAAACAAGAGACAGCAACTGCAAATAAGCTCCACACCTCTCTTTTCTAATAACTCATCTTCAATCTTGAAATAAGATGTGAACCCCTTGAGATTCGCCCCAAAGAACCTAAACTAATGCTACTCGTTAACAGAGTACTAATTTATGCTTGTCTATGAAAGACTGAGTAAGAACAAATTCAAATTGTACAGCAACGACCACATTATTACTCACAGGAGGGAAAAGCAGCTGTGGCAAAGCAGAAAGAAATGTGAAAGGTAGTTCTACACTCCATTGAAGCGCTGTCAGTGCTGGGTGTGATGGGATATGTAGTTTCTAAGCAGCGGAGTGTCAGTGCATGACAGGACACGTTTTTAAGTACCAGCTGGGCATGAATTGGCTAAGAGCTCAGTCACCGGATATAAATTCAAATCCTTTAACATTCCTAAGTATGTTAGAGTAGAATAAAACACAGCACAAATGACATGAGAAGTGAGTGGAAGTGAAGGGATATGGTTAGTGTTATATTTGACTGTACCTGATTCCAAGGTTCATGGTCTCTGCAGTCCCAATCATCCCAATCGCTAGCAGCATGTTGTTACAAATTTTGGCTGCCTGTGAAAAACAAAAAGTGTTATTGTAATGTATGGTTGCGCGTGCCGGCTGAATTGATGTGACAATTTTAAATCAAACAATATTTAAAGCGGAATCCATGTCTTGCAAGATCATTCAACGCTTACTAGTACTCGGAATAAAAGCCTGAATTTAATTGCATTCTATAATGACCAAAAACAATGCATAATCTCTACTTCGAATTAAAAGGGGCTCTCTCGGAACACACACACACACAGTTGTTTCACAACAATTCCAACTGGTTATGTTGTTGTTTGTTTACAAACCAAAAGTCCATGTGTTTATCGAAGGCATAAGCCGCCTTTGGATGTTGCGCAATCAATAGTTCCCCATGCAAACTTTGATAACATTCATTTCTGAATTCTGCTTCCGCCTCCCAAAAGATGAGCCCTACCTTAGCCCCTGGCGTTTAGAGCCTGAATGTTATGAAACTCTGGTGATGTCCTTAATGGTAAATGAAGATAATCAGTTCATAATAATTTCAGGTGTGATTCTGTCTGTCCCTCCGTGTCTGAGAGTGACAGACCTAGAAAACAACAGTGATTGACCACATTAGACCGGTGCATGAACACGCGCGGTGTCCACCAGACCGTGCCGGTTACCTGTCCCGTACCGACCGGTCCGCAGTACACCACGTTGGCTCCCATGCAGGTGAGGAGCTCCTGGGCGGCAGTGTACTCCTCCTCCACTCCTCCCACCATGAAGGTCAGCTTAGCCAGGCTGGCTGCTCCCACACCTCCGACAGACAATGGGGACATTTACCAGACCGTTTCCATTTCAGAAGGCTCCACATTGTGATCGCACCAAGGCTTCAACGCTGCGCGGGCCCACGTACTACCTCTGGCGTTTGACCGGGCTTCTAACACCTGCGAACTCACACACAGCTTCGTTTAATCCCAAGAGCGTCCTGCCAGCCTACAGACAGGGTGATGCGGGTGTAATGGGAAGGGAAGTGCTGCCAGAAATGTCCCCCTCTGTATGACGCGCGTCAATGGCAGACGGAGTCTATAGAGATCGGGGACAGTTAACTAAACTGGATTTGTACAGACATCAGAATCCAGGCAGAGCTTGGAGAAGGGGGGGGTATGTTGGGACGGGCTTGGACAGCAGCGTTGAAGGAGAGGCACACCAGAGGGACGGGCGAGTCTTTAAAAGGCGATTGTTCCCATCATCCTCCGCACGACTCCCATGGGAGGGGTCCCATTGTCTCCTCGCGCCTCCACCCCTTCCACCGTCACTCAATCACACGCGCACACAAGCGGGCCCCCGCCACCCCAAAACCAGGCCAACAGCTGTGCCTGAGGGTACTCCCTGGACGCCCCCTCCCAAGAAACACCCCCCCGGGGGTATCAGTGACAGCCGTGAGGGGTAATTAACTTTACACTTTATCATGTTCAATTAGGCCTCACACAGCTCCACCTCCCAGGGCCTGATGGCTTAAGGAGCGTGGCGTGTTTCAGCAGGGACGTCCCCTCCCACCAGAGGGCGGGATCTGACGACGCAGATAGATGGCCAGAGACGCGTCAGACTAACACAGAAATAAAAGAGTTCAAACGGAGGCGGAACCCTTGCGCCCAAATCTCATCTGCCACGGCCCGACCCCTTAATGTACCATTGATTAACCACTAAACACACACACACACACACACAAACAAACACACAGCACCTGTAAGTACGCAACAACCACAAGGTCTTTATAATGTAAATGCAGTGATAGTGTAAATAAAACTGTTTTTGATATTTGATCTATCTATAATACGTTTACACATACCGGGGTTCTGAAACATGAATGTCTGTTTGTGTAGGAGTGTGAGTGCGTGCCAGAAAGCGATGTCTTCAGGGTGTTGTGCGGCTCTAATGAAAGGCCTCTTAATAGTGAATGCCTAATAATGTTTGTTGTTAATAATTAAAGAGCAATTAGAAGAGAGACAACACAGAGGCAACTGAAAGGGGAGACAATAGAGAGGGGAGAGGAGTGAGTGGAGGAGAAGGGGGAAGGTGTAGAAAAAAGGACTGAAATGTGGATGCACTTCAGTGAGGGCGAAGTAAAAGGTTTTAATAGACTGTATGATACTGCAGGTTGTTCATGAGGTCACCACAGTATGTTGCTATTGTTACTTTATTAATATCATAATGCTATGTTGTATGTTATGTAAATGAGACACTAAACCACATGTACTGTATGTTTTCCTGTTTTGCAGTAGCCTGTCTATAGTAGCAAAAAGACACATTGATGATTTGTTGATATATTGCCAACATGCCACTGCAAAGTGATGTATCTAAGATATTGTGGTTGAGTTGTGCCTGAGAACAGCTCTTAGCCATGGTCTATTGGCCATACACCACAACCCCTCATACTTGATTGCTAAAATAACAAACCCATCTTACTAAATGAACCAATAATCACAATCTTTGCAACAGCAAGAACTTCCCTTCATTGAAGTACCTGGTCATAACTGATAAAAATGGTGGCCCGGTGTTCTAGGCTGGTTCACAGTTCTAGGCTGGTCCAGAGTTCTATGCTGGTCCAGTGATCTAGGCTGGTTTAGGCTGGTCCAGTGTTCTAGGCTGGACCAGTGTTCTAGGCTTGTCCAGTGTTCTAGGCTGGTCTAGGCTGGTCCAGTGTTCTAGGCTGGTCCAGTGTTCTAGGCTGGTCCAGTGTTCTAGGCTGGTTTAGGCTGGTCCAATGTTCTAGGCTGGTCCAGGCTGCAGCATTCGGTGCACATACACTCACCTAAAGGATTATTAGGAACACCATACTAATACTGTGTTTGACCCCCTTTTGCCTTCAGAACTGCCTTAATTCTACGTGGCATTGATTCAACAAGGTGCTGAAAGCATTCTTTAGAAATGTTGGCCCATATTGATAGGATAGCATCTTGCAGTTGGAGATTTGTGGGATGCACATCCAGGGCACGAAGCTCCCGTTCCACCACATCCCAAAGATGCTCAATTGGAGTGAGATCTGGTGACTGTGGGGGCCATTTCAGTACAGTGAACTCATTGTCATGTTCAAGAAACCAATTTCAAATGATTCGAGCTTTGTGACATGGTGCATTATCCTGCTGGAAGTAGCCATCAGAGGATGGGTACATGGTGGTCATAAAGGGATGGACATGGTCAGAAACAATGCTCAGGTAGGCCGTGGCATTAAAACGATGCCCAATTGGCACTTAAGGGGCCTAAAGTGTGCCAAGAAAACATCCCCCACACCATTACACCACCACCACCAGCCTGCACAGTGGTAACAAGGCATAATGGATGTTCTCATTCTGTTTACGCCAAATTCTGACTCTACCATCTGAATGTCTCAACAGAAATCAAGACTCATCAGACCAGGCAACATTCTTCCAGTCTTCAACTGTCCAATTGTGGTGAGCTCGTACAAATTGTAGCCTCTTTTTCCTATTTGTAGTGGAGATGAGTGGTACCCGGTGGGGTCTTCTGCTGTTGTAGCCCATCCGCCTCAAGGTTGTGCGTGTTGTGGCTTCACAAATGCTTTGCTGCATACCTCGGTTGTAACGAGTGGTTATTTCAGTCAAAGTTGCTCTTCTATCAGTTTGAATCAGTCGGGCCATTCTCCTCTGACCTCTAGCATCAACAAGGCATTTTCGCCCAAAGGACTGCCGCATACTGGATGTTTTTCCCTTTTCACACCATTCTTTGTAAACCCTAGAAATGGTTGTGCGTGAAAATCCCAGTAACTGAGCAGATTGTGAAATACTCAGACCGGCCCGTCTGGCACCAACAACCATGCCTCCCTCAAAATTGCTTAAATCACCTTTCCCATTCTGACATTCAGTTTGGAGTTCAGGAGATTGTCTTGACCAGGACCACACCCCTAAATGCATTGAAGCAACTGCCATGTGATTGGTTGATTAGATAATTGCATTAATGAGAAATTGAACAGGTGTTCCTAATAATCCTTTAGGTGAGTGTATACCACCACAACATGTAGTTCTGTAAAAACATTCCAGTCCGTCTCATGGTAACGGCATTTTGCCAGGGTGACGGTGTATGCATTACCCTAGCAGTCTTCCTCCTCCTACCCTCATCATGCTGTCTGTCTGACCGTGTAACGCAATGGTGACGGCCTGTCAGCTAACACACGTAATAAACCCAGAAAACCTGCAGCGGGTGCCCACACGCAGGACTAACTGGCCGCACAAACACACAGGTCAGACATACATGTGGTCATTAAAGACAGACAGGCAGGCAGAGAGACAGGCAGGGTTATTCCCAATCACCATGCATACAAACAACCAGCATTGACACTAATAAGGTCCAGCTTAAGAAATGCTGACGGAACCAAAGCTACACAGCAGCGCACAGTTGAACTGGCTCATTAGTGGAAGATGACTGTGACAGGATCACTAAAGAGGATATTATTGATATCACAGTCAACATGCTGATCAATATAGGTCTCCACATGGGGGGAGGAAGAAATAAAGAGATAAGGAACTTTCTCTCCTACTGTCTCCCTCTTGGACTCATTCTCTCTGCCCTGGGTGCCTCCCACCCTCTCTCTCAGATGAACTAATCACCCATAATAAGCTCTTATGATCTTTAGTGGATTTCTATGAGCAGTGGCACAGGGATGATGGAAGACTGCCGGTGCAGCAAGAATAACAGATCATTAGCATAACAGAAGGAGTGAGTGTGTGTGTGTGTGTGTGTGTGTGTGTGTGTGTGTGTGTGTGTGTGTGTGTGTGTGTGTGTGTGTGTGTGTGCGCGCGTGTTGGGGCGTCCTGTGTCCTGTTCGGTCCTGTCAGAGACGGATTAAACAGGAATTGTAATGAGGCTGTGGGAAGACAGGGATCGCAGCTTGCTCCTCTGTCCATCCATCCCACAGGAGAATGACACATCGGCATCATTAACACTACCACACATCGCCCCCTAGGGTCAGTTGACTGGCATATACCCAGACAGGATGAGAGGGAGAGAGAGAGAGACACAGAGCGAGCGAGAGAGAGAGAGAGACACAGAGCGAGCGAGAGAGAGAGAGAGAGAGACACAGAGCGAGCGAGAGACAGAGAGAGAGACACAGAGCGAGCGAGAGACAGAGAGAGAGACACAGAGCGAGCGAGAGACCGAGCGAGAGACACAGAGCGAGCGAGAGACAGAGCGAGAGACACAGAGCGAGCGAGCGACAGAGCGAGAGACACAGAGCGAGCGAGCGACAGAGCGAGAGACAGAGCGAGCGAGCGACAGAGCGAGAGACAGAGCGAGCGAGCGACAGAGCGAGCGAGCGACAGAGCGAGAGACACAGAGCGAGCGAGCGACTGAGCGAGAGACACAGAGCGAGCGAGCGACAGAGCGAGAGACACAGAGCGAGCGAGAGACACAGAGCGAGCGAGAGACAGAGCGAGCGAGAGACAGAGCGAGAGACACAGAGCGAGCGAGAGACAGAGCGAGAGACACAGAGCGAGCGAGAGACAGAGAGAGAGACACAGAGCGAGCGAGAGACAGAGCGAGAGACACAGAGCGAGCGAGAGACAGAGCGAGAGACACAGAGCGAGCGAGAGACAGAGCGAGAGACACAGAGCGAGCGAGAGACAGACACAGATCGAGCGAGAGACAGAGAGAGAGACACCCAGATCGAGCGAGAGACAGAGAGAGAGACACCCAGAGCGAGCGAGAGACAGAGAGAGAGACACCCAGAGCGAGACAGAGACACCCAGAGCGAGACCTAGAGAGAGACACACCCAGAGCGAGACAGAGAGAGAGACACACCCAGAGCGAGAGACACACCCAGAGCGATAGAGAGAGAGCTATGTTGATATACGAGAATTATTTTTCCCAAAATGTAAAACCAAAATTGAATACTTTAAAAGGACAACAGAAACTGAGAAAATGTAGCTTATTCTAGGAGAAAAACCTAGTTCTGCTATATGAGCAGCAAAATATGTAGCTTCCTGCCTCACCCCGAAGGGACAAAAAACATAATAATAAACCAGGATAATGAATTTACAGTAATACCTGTATCCTTTCCCTTACTTGTAACTGGGATTGTTGTTGTTCACTGTTCTCATTTTCATTCATTTATTTTTGATTGTTTGTTTTGCCTATCATTTTAATATATATTGATGTTTGCTTTGGCAATGTATGTAGTAACACATTCCATGCCAATAAAGCCATTTGAATTGAAATTGAGAGCAAGACACACAGAGAGGGAGTGAGACACACAGAGAGGGAGTGAGACACACAGAGAGGGAGTGAGACACACAGAGAGGGAGTGAGACACACAGAGAGGAAGGACTGAGGGGATGAGTGGAACAAGGTCTTGAGAGAGGCCTATGTATACATTATACAGTAGGTCTTGGAAGGATGTTACAGGGGGGAGGGAGAAACAAAAACAAAAACAAAACCTTAAAAAATGAACACCAATTCATCCTCCACAGTAACAGAATAAACCCTGTATGCCCTATGTACTTATGAACTGACCAAGATTGTGTAACAGACTATAGTAGCCAAACTCAACCCTCCCAACCCACTCAATCTCCCAAATAAATGTTTTCCTTGTCTTTCAAACAGCTAATTTAGCAGCCCTTCACAAAAAATTCAGCAAGTCTACCACACCCAGTTTACTAAAACTATACTTCGGTCCAAATATAAACAATCAAGAACATAAGAATTTACCCAAAACAGTAAACTAACTAATCAGCAGGTCAAAAATACCAACCAACCTGGAACAGTGTAACATGTGCGCCAGAGAGGTTCAGACCAAGAGATAGACAGAAAAAGGCTAGGATAGCATGTTTACAGTCATTTTAAAAGTGGGGCCCATTGCTGCCTCTGGGCCTGGCCAACTTGTCATCACTGAGACCATTAACTCCACGTTGTACCAGAGAATCCACATGGAGAATGTGAGACCACCTTTCAAAAAGATAAAACTGAACCAAACATGGCCCTTCTAAAGGGACAACAATCCAAAACACACAAGCATAGCTAAAAACAATGTCTCAAAAAGAAGAAATGGAGGGTTACAGATCAATCCTATCAAAATGCTGTGGGTGGGCGCTTGAACCAGGCCATGCATGCAAGACTGCCCTCAAAACATGACACAGCTGAAGCAGTATTGTAGAGGAGTGGACAAAATTACACCCAGTTCATATAAGAGACCGACAGGCAGTTAGAAGAAACTGTGACAAAGTCACTGGCCTACCAGTTTCAGTGGACGCCTCCCCAAGACAAAACGACATGAGACAGATGAGTCCGTCGGCTAGTCTGACGCACATGTTTGAGGCCCAGCGCGTGCTTGGGTCCCTCTACACTTTGTGGGCCTTCAAGCAATTCAGGAGCTGCAGGGGCCTTCAGTATGCCAGTGCATGAAGGGATTTCAGCCAAAGGGGTCTGGCGCCACCAGCTATTGAAGATAGGTGTGTGCTTATTTTTTTTGCACAATGAAATTGCATTTCTATAAATCTCTCATGAATAAATGATTGCAAAGTAAATATATATTTTACGTGTCATTTGTCAAATTAGGTTAGCTTTATCTGTCAAGTGTTGAGGTGAAAAATGCTAAAATCTAAAAACAAAATAAAAAGACAGCTTTCCAGAGGGTGTACTTAGTTTTTCACACGACAGTATGCCTAGCTCCACCAAGAAACAATTCCCTTGGGAAAGAACAGAGTCTCTTATCCTGCTCCAGGGACAAGTTATGGTTGGCCAACATAAAACCCTGAGACCCAGTTGAAACAGCCTGACCACGGTTCAACCACGGCTGGACCACGGTGAGCTGGCATGGGTATTAATGACCGTTAGAATGGGAGGGGAATGCCAAAGCCTCTCCCAGTCTAGCATGGTGGCAGAGACAGTCAGGGGGCTGGGGCAGATTAGACAATTCTCATTGCACTAAAGAGGCAGACATTCTAAAAATAAAAGAAGGTCCTTGGAGGATCCTTTAGGGGTTCTAAAAATGTAAACTGTAGGAGAACCCCTTGGGGTTACAAGAAGAACCCCTCAAAAATAATAATTATTAAGAAAATATTTCAATGATCCCATGAAAGAACTTCTAAGGCTCATCTTTTATCAACCTTTCAAAAACAAATCCCCAAGACGTTTATTATGGGCAGTTGAATAATATATGGGGGTCCCTGGCAAAGTTCACATTTGAAGAACAGGATCCTTTATGTTTCAGAGTGTAATATACCATCCCTGATTCTTCTCCTCCCAATAGTGGAAGTAGTCAGGGTGGGGTGAGGTGGGGGAGGAGGGGGAACAAGATCAGAGCAAAGTCTGGCTTCTGTCATGTTCTAACAAGAGCCAAATTAATTAGTATATTTTTAATAACATACAAATAATTAACTGAAGGGATTCATTATACGCTTATAGTCTTAAACCTTCAAGCTTTTTGAAGCGGTGTGCATGTGCGTTGGTCAAACGTGTGGTGTGTGTGACTTTGGGAGGGTGTGTGTGTGTGTGTAACATCGGGGACAGGTGCGGATCCCAAACTTGGCTGTTGGCGAGACGGGCTTCTGATGCAATATACACAGGGTTACGAGGCCCGCGGAAAGAAGTAGGCACTTTTATTGGTAGTAGGGTTAAATTAAACTGCATGTGAATACGAGGTTGAATACACACACACACACACACACACACACACAAAATGGCTGTTCCCACGCTTCAGCCGCGACTGACGCATGACTGCGACCCACTCCGCAGCTTTCCCTGGGGTGGAGAGTAGCCGATCCCAACAAGAAGCCTCGTAACACTTTAACACCACTACAACCCATTATAAGAAATTATAACCCTTCATTTCCTTGAGTGCAAGTACCATCTACTGTGTGTAGAATACCCCTGCAGAAAGCATAAGGGCGGCCCATGCATTAGTAGGAGCACATTTAGGATTTTGGATCAACAGTTAACCTTCCAGATCACAGTGAATGATAATACAAAGACGAGCTAAAGTCTGATCCCACGTCAGCCCTTTGACACTGAAGATGTCTATCAGGGTTTACATTAGCTGGCAAATGCCGGCTTTTCGCCGGCGTCACGCGAAGTTGTCCGGCAGATGAAAATATCAATGACCAAAATGACCGATGGGAAATATGCCAGATAAATAGATTAACAGGATGTTAAATAGCCTAATATTCTGTGACCTATACAATCGGTTGCCAAGAAAACAGCGTTCCTCTGTGTTTTTATTGCTATTTAAATATAGGCTATTATATGGCTATTTAAAACATATAGGTAGCTGTGCTATATGGCCGGAATTCTGGAATTTTAACAGCCATATTAGCCGTAAAAAAAAAGCCTAGCGTAAACTTTCCTTCCGACACCATATGGTCTCCGGCTGTGTACTAACAAAACAGTCAGATGAAAATGATGCCCTGCAGGTTGGACCTTATCATTCACAAGTCCTTATTCCGCCATTGAGAAACGGACTAGTCAGACAAGTCCTATTTTACAAGAAATCATTGATAAGGGATCTTTGATCTTCTAACCATGGTAGACAGAAGCCCAATGGAAACAAGTGTTTTATAACTATTTTGTTAAGCAACAGTAGGGCAGTCGTACTTCTATTTATTACAATAATAGAACAGTGTTGGAAAGACAGGGAAGACGGAGAATGGTGGGTCAAAGTTCAGTAGGCAGGATTCAAAACCTTGTTGACTTATAAATGTGTCAGGGTCAGAAGCTCAGACAACTAGGCCCCCGTAGCCTCTAATGGCAACATTTCTAACAAAGTTCTAAACACTGGGATAAAGTTCCTCTGAAAGACTTGTATAGATACATGAACCTTTCTTCCTCTGCGTAATCCACCATTTAAAGGCCTTCAGTGAAACCTTGTGGTCTAGAGATATAATTACAATCAAATGGGGGGAAATTTTACATATTAAAAACCCAAACAAGCGCAGTAAAAACTTGACTAAGTAAAATGGAGGACTAAGAGAGAGCTAAACCAAAACACAAACACACAGTTCATCTGCCAATGTTGCTAACACTGCTAATGCTAGTCTTCATGTGAAAAACAGTCTTTATCTACAACGTTAACAAGCATAAGACGGATAAGTTGAGAGACACCCCGCCCCAAAACAATAGCCTCCCTTCATATTGTTTCTTCATTGACCAGTACCAAGACCCCTAATCCTGCCTAGCATCCGTGAGGTGGGCGTGGCCATGGACAGAAGACATGGCAGAGATGGAGAAACACTCCAGAATCAAGCCCTCCTCTGGCGCAATCCGGAGTCATTGAGTCTGAGGTGGAGATTGATGATGGCGTGCGCACGCGCACGTACACACACACACACACACACACACGTTCTTAAGATGACTGACACAAGGGTGGGGTTTACGGGAATTTGACGGACAGAGCTTTGTACAAAGACTGGCACATACGCCAGCTGACAAACAGGCCTACACACACACACACGCATACACACATGCACCAAGCTGAGAGGGCCAATCACCCAGCTGTTGTGAGTCTGCTTCCATCTGGAGTCCAGCCCCCCCCCCCCCATCCTGACCCCCCTCAACCCAACCTCCTCCTCCTCCATCCCTGACTGCCCTGACTCCTTCCCCTACATTACCCCTCCCCTCCCCTAATCAGTCTCCCCCTGGGCCCCCAGTGAAGGGCTTGTTATGCTAATCTAGTCAGGCCATTGCTGGTTAGTTTGTCATTACTGCACTGCGTGACAGCAGACCCGGCCAACAACCCATAACCATGAGAGGCACTGGGTCTAACCAGATATCCAGGTTGGATTCTGTCAGAACTATCAGGGAATGTCACCATCTCATTTATGACTGCTGCCAAGCGATAAGTCAGGCTTCAAACTGACAATGGTGAATGCGATGTTTTGTCCCTGAGCAAGACATTGTACCCTAACTGCTCGTCCTCCCCGGTAATATCGCCCCCAGGTTGTTGCTGTATATTTTAAATGTAACTTAACCTAGTAAAATAACTGAAATTAAAGTGATGTCAAGATACCAGGTTTAGGGATGTCCAGATCCGATCACCTGATCGGAAATCGGGCCCGATCACGTGGTTTCAGACTCGATCGGAATCGGACGTTACTTCCCGATCAGGACTCGGATATATATGTATATATATTCATTATTTAACACATCTGTAGTTATGCGGTGGCACAGAGTTAGACCCTTTTGACTCCACACAGAAACAGCAACGCGTGCGGGATTGTATCACTTTGTTGTAGAGACGCTATTGGTTAAATGCCGGCAAAGTAGAACACGGAAGCAGCTTAAAGCGGAAAGCGCGAGTATTTCTGCGGTCTGGAGGTGTTATATAAAGCAAGTTTACCCAGACGAGTCAGCTCACGCTGTAGGAGAGTTTGAAGAGGAGAGAAAAAATGCCCCGTGACCGCGCGAAGGCGCAGGACATCACAGTCAAGATAGCTCAAACGATCGCAATGAGTGACCTGCCATTCGCCTTTGTAGAGAACCCTGGATTTCTTATGCTTATGGAGCACGTAGAACCTCGATTTTAAATGCCGTCTCACCACTATATCACAGAGAAAGCTCTTCCAGCCCTTTATAAGAAGATTTCTGACAAACTACTTGTCTTGTTATCAGATGTCCTGTTATCAGAATTAAATAAAAAAATAAGGAACATCCTGGATCTGTTTTTTCCCTCTTTTTTATTCTTTTTTTATATATTATAGAAGTATCGGATCGGGACTCGGTATCGGTAGATACTCAAAATCAAATGACTCGGACTCAAGGGCAAAAAACCTGATCGGGACATCCCTAACCAGGTTGTTTTATTTTTTTAAACATTTAAAGATGTCCAGTGAAAGCAGATATACAATTAGCTGACAGTAGAGTACAAACCAAAGATGACTGACACGGATAACTTAAAGCGGGAATCTTGCTCATTAAAAACCGGGTCCAAATTCTGAATGCTGATAACAAATTTGCGTTGGTAACTGGTTTATAATGGCAATATAGTATCACAGGGGTTTGGGGTGCAGTATATTGGCCATACATTGCTTAAAAATATCGCATGAGTTTAAGCAGAATATCAAAAAAATATTGAGAATAAAGACACTCATGTTTTGAAGCATAGCCAGACTATGTTCCATATATGGGTAGGGGGTGTGGCTTTCACTACAAGCTTAAAACCCCTTTTACAAGGAAAAGAGTCTGCAGGTGCGCTGTCCTCCCTGCTATTTGACGGATACCTAATTAGTGAGGCCCTCCCCTCACCTGGTTGACCAGGTCTTAATTGAAATTCAAACCCAAACGGCAGCAGAGACACAGGGCTTCCCTGGAAAGACTGACTCTGTGACTGGTGAGGGTGCCCAGCGTACTGGCGGGTCCGAGACACACAGTAGGCCTGTACGAACACATTAACCAACACACCCCCCTCCCCTCACCACTGATACTGCAGTTCCCAGCGTTGAGAAAACAATGAAAGGTCTTTAAAGCGTTTTAAAGACGCCGTCCGTTAGCGAAGTGGCGGCCCGCCGCTGGCAGACAAGACGCAAACGCAGGCATGCTGGGTAATTACCGCTAACGATCCCGGCACTCGTTAGCTGACGCTCCTATTTCTACCAATACCGTGCCAACAGCTCGGGCCTGTGACGTCAGAGCCTGTTTTGTTGTGGGTCGGGTTTGCATGCGGACACTTTTAATGACACCAGACAGTCGTGGAAGTGTGTTTGTGAAAGCGAAATGAGCATTTGAGAAAATGGTGTGGGTATTTTAGAGTGTCCATGTGATGTTTGTGTGTACAGTAAGTGACTATGTGGAGTGTATGTGTATGCCAGGAGAAAGCTGTGTAAGGCATGGCTTGGCAGACAATAGGAAAGAGCTAGACCGACAAAGACAGAGAGAATGGACATAAAGAGAGATGTCGTTTTTTGATTGTTGTTTTTTTAACAAGGTTATTATTCCTTGTCTCAGACCCCAGGGGCGACTGCCAAACCCTTAGTGACGCACTCGAGGTGGGAACCACACACACACACACACACACAATTCAATTTGTATCTAAAGAAAATTCTAAGAAAAAACTGAGAACCCCTTAAGCACTGACATGTGTGTGTGTGTGTGTGTGTGTGTCTGTGGGTGTGTGTGAGAGCTTTATATGGCATGGCTACCATCTCATAGGGGTTTATCAAGGAGCAACGCATGTCAATGTGTCTGTAGGTCTTTTTGCAGAGCACACAAAAAATATAGTTTATTTGAAAACAAAATTCCCATGCACATTTTATAGTGTATCTTCAACTGATTTTTTTTTTTAAAGAAACCATGGAAGTTTGACGGTATTCAGATCTCCGATACTAAGAGTTCCAACAAGTACTTGTGACTCATGGCTCCCTAATGAGTTGGAGTGCCACCTCCTGGACAAATGCAGCACGTGCAACCCCATCCCCCCATTCTCAACCATTAAAAATTGCACACACACACACACACACACACACTTTGTGCTTTTGTATGAGCTTCACATACTGGCCGTCAAGTATGCGCATGTTAGTGTCCCAACATGGAAGAGTGCGTGTGCGCGTGCTGCGCTAGGCGTCTGTGGGACTAAGACCAGAAGTAACAGGTAAATCATTGGCCATCCCAGAGCAGTAAAACAGGCTTAGCTAGGAGGCCAGAGAGGAAGTGTTTAAACATTGTGTCTGTGTCTGCAAGAAGGGTCTTCACACAGGACAGAACACACTAACTACAGGCTGTCTAAACTGCCCAGACGCCAGCCTGTAAACCATCGCAGAGGACGTGTTTCTGTGAGCACGCGCATGTCTGCGGGAAAGTGTGTTGCGTGAGCGACGTTTGTGAACACCCGAGTGCCGGCAGACAAGCGTATGAACAACTGTTGGGGGCAGTCAAAAAGTGACAAAATGAAGAGGAAGACAGTCCTCATACACGCATATAATTAGTAGCCAATTCATTCGGCACACCACCCAACTCACCAAAGATAACCAACCACTACAGTCGGTGAGTCACATGGCAGTGGCTTAAAGCAGCAGATTGTCAGAAGGGCAAAACCAGTGACCCCAGCGACGTTGAGCTTGACAGACACCCCGGTAACGGCGTCTCAGAAATGGCCACGTTCTCGCTGACGGGAGAGGTCGAAGGACAATGGCAAGAACCATGCAAGCAGCAGGGGGGCCACAAACAGGTGCCGCAATAACAACGGGTCGGTACAACACCGGCGTGCAGGACCACATCCCGTCACGGCCGGGTCACTGGAGCGCCGTGGAAAAACACGGCCCGGTCCAATGAATCCCAGGGTCTGTTGGGTCATTCTGAAGGCTTAGGCCGCTTGAGCCCATGGACTCATCCTGTGTGGTATCACTGGTACAGGCTGGCGGCGGTGCCGTTATGGTTTCCATGGCGCGAGTCAGGTCCCTTGACACCAGCTGAGTCTGACTGTCGCTGCCTGTCCAGGTGGTTCCCTTCATGGCTACGGTTTACCCTTCGTCACATGAACACTTTCAGCAGGATAATGCGCCACGTCACAAAACACATGTCGTCTTAAAATGGTTCCAGGAACAATAAAGTGAGCTTACATTCCCCAGACCTTAAACCAGCAGCGCACATTTGAGAGGAATGGGGGGGTTTGCAGCATGAATGTATCAGCGTCCAATCGCATTAGCATGGAGCGACATTCCGACACCTCGAAGAATCCATGCCCCCAAGAACTCAGGCTGTTCTACTTCGGTGTAAAAAAAAAAAATAATAAGAAAACCTGTACAGAGCGCATGAGTTTGTTGGTTTATTTGTGCGTGTGTGTATTTGCGTGTGCGCATCCCGTCTGGTTGGTTTAAACGAGGTGACAGGGACAGTTTTACGACTATGCGTCTCCGTTCCACCTTATCTTTCCTCTCCCCAGTGGTGGTCCGGGGAGACGGTTTCTTTCCGCTTCATGGTTCTTTATCAACATGAAAGGCACTGACATGTGATACCTGCCATTAAGGCTCCATCCACATGAAAAACCCTGACATGGGACTCTCCGCTGCGGCTCCAGCCATTAAGGAGAACGGTGTCCTGTGCACTGTCAAGGGGCCGTCAAATAGGTAGAACTAACATGATGACAACTTCGGACCTTAACCTTGCCCATCAGACCGGGTCAAAAGCAACACTAAAACCTACCTATTGGCTATATCTCTCCAGTTGGATTAGCAGTCTGTCTTGGCCTAAAAGTGCAGGGAATGGAATGGACCCTAAAGAAACCGATACCCAAGATAATACCACTTCACGCTGACTACAGAGTGTGGTCAGGCTTGGCTAGAACCGATGGAACTACATCGCCAAACAACTCGGAATAAAACTAGCTACCAATCCCTGTTTTGTAATGGAAAACAACAGTGCGTCTTATTGGACAAGTTCAGTGGGTTTCTCAGAATTTCACACTGTCTGGATTGGATTTGTTCCTAGTGAATAGGGTCCTGATCCGAAACTGCAGTCATATGTTGCCATCAACAGATCCATTTTCACTGGCTGTAGGTCTGTCACCAGTCAGTGACCTGAAACTACATACTGTTTACATGACAACATAGTATTGAGCCCGGGTCTATAAATACAAGCAGTAAGGCAACATAATAAGCATGAACCCGCACACGGTCAGCATTGCTGCCAAGGCAGTCCAACTGATGTGTCTGTGTCTTAAAGGCGAGATATCCTACAGAGGAAAAAGACGGAGAAACAATGTGTGCCTGCGTACCTAAAGAGCATGTCAGCCACAACTAGGCTGGAGGCAGGAGGAGTAAAAAAAAAAATTAAAAAAAAAAAAGGAAAAAAAGGTTGAGTGGAGATTAAAAACTATTCAAAGCATCAGGGGCACAGATGTTATAGCTTTAACCTTCTGCCTTCCAGAAGTAAACCTGTTCAGTGGAAGTTGACAGCCCAATCCCCTCTCTTACCTCCTGACACGGGAGCGTCCATGAAGACCGCGCCCATTTTCTCAGCAGCGAAGGCCATCTCCCTGGAGACCAAGGGGTCAATTGTGGAGGAGTCGATGAGCAGAGTTCCTTTCTTCACTTTCCTGAGGATTAAAAACCGAAGGAGGGGAACTCCATTGTCACATGATCATACCCCAGCACTAGCTCACCCAATTAAATACACTTCAGAGACCATGATCAATTTAACAGCTAAAAACTGTGGAATTCCAGGATCTAGGTTATCTATCCCGACAAAATAATAATAACACACATTTAAGCATAATTAAATAAGCAGCTGGACCCCACCTAGCCTTCCAATGAGGACAAGGTCGTAACTTATTTGGAAATCACACAATTGGGAGAAAATATGAAATCTTGAATAAAAAATGTATAATTGGCCTTGGCTATGAATATAGTTTCTCCGGATTCGTTTTTTCTTCAAAGCTACGACCTGGCCAGGAGGAGAAGCTCCATACTTAAGGATGCCATTGGTACCAGTGTAGACCTCCACGACGTTGGGGCTGGATGGCAACATGGTGATAATCCTGTCTGCTTTATCTGCTACCTCAGCTGGGGTGTCCAAGATCTATACAGGGAGGAAACAGATGGGAAATACATAAAAGATAAACCCATTACCAGGACACGCAGCAGGTATCAACTGTCATTAACGTGTCTTGTCTACTAATAGATAATGCGATGTGAGCGTTAGCAGTAAAAGATTTACAGTTACAGTATATGCACCCATCTGGCTGCAGGTAGATGGGCCGAGTTTTAGGTGCGGTATAGTGAAGCTGTTAAATGAACAGTTAACGGTCTGGAGGAGACGTGCTGTGTTAATGGTAATGTAGGGGACAGATGGCCGGTTGGTGAGAGCCATGACAAAGGGAAAGAAACTGTTCCGATGGAAGGATTTTGGTTTTGATTAACCTGTACTCCCGCCTGCCCTCTGCCTGCCAGAAGAGAGACTTATATTGTCAGTTGATGTTACAATTTCAGGACAAAAAAAAAAAACAGCTGGTGATATTTTATATTCAGTAGCTTATTTCGGTTTAAATACCAATGTGGCATTCCAAAATGTGAGGAGCAAAAAATAAATAAAAGAAACCACACGAAAACATTGTCTACTACACCAAGGCTGCCTCACCAAGCACCAAGGACAGACAAGTCAACTGTACTTCAGAGAAATAGGTGGCTGGGTATCAGTTCCTTTACAACTAGCAGTTGGTTCTGTTACCTGGGCACCCTCGTCTTGCAGCTCCTTGCAGGATTCAGGGAAGACATCGGTGGCAATGACAGGGTACCCATGCTTCAGCAGGTTTTTGGCCATAGGACTGCCCATGTTTCCCAACCCAATGAACCCCACCGGAGTCTTGGAGGCCATGGACCTGCTACTCACTGGACAGCACAGAGAAAGGAGGGGTTTGTCACTGCGGTGGCACGTCCCAGCTAATGCAAGTGGTAAGAACAAGTCAGAATCCACTCAGCCTAACTACTTCTGTCAGGCACATTCAGTCTGTGTACCACCCAGCCCTGGGTTTGTGAAGCTATTTACTGGGCTTTGATTGATGACCAGGCAGTGTGACCAAGTGTTGACATGTTAATAAAAGGTGTGTTCTGGGTAGACTGTTTGCCCCTCAGTTAGAATAAAATTCATAATATGAGAAGAAAACGTTCTGTGAGTTCGCCATGAGACAGAGTTCAAAATGTCCTTCTATTATATACTTTTGCCACGGAATGTTCAAATGCTTTATGAGCAGAGCCAGCCATTTGTAGGTGCAAGCACCTGGGAGCAAAAAGATTCTGACAGCACATAAAAATGAAATGTACAAACAAGTTAATTATTAGTCGAGAAAATGTGTTTGTTTGTATATTAGCCAACGAGAAACTGGCTTTGGGTTACATTTGACATGTACGAGTTGAGTAAGTTGGCCAGATAAATTATTCACTCTGTGAAAAAAATAAAAAATAAATAAAGATTAATTCTAAATGATATAAAAAGGTTCTGAAGTCCAAAATATCACTCCCTTTGTAAGGCATGGCATAAAATGCAGGCCCCAATGTCAATAGGATTCCCTGGAGAAAGAATATGGACAGAGTAGTGAGGGAATAGAATCTGACGGGCGGATAAGCTCTGCGTTATATTCACTTAGTCAGGATAAGATCCATTTAACCTAGTAGGTAGCAGGTTTGGTTCATAGCATTTGTTTCTATGGTTTCTGATCAGGCTACACTTCCAGCTATCCTTCTGGAGCCAAACCACTCTGGTGGTTGTGGACCCAGATTACGTGCAATGTGTGTCGGTCTGTAACAGTATGAAAGTTCATATTTGCATATGAATGGACTAATGGTAAATTGAAACGTGATTTTCCAAGACAAATTGGAATTATGTTATAAATGGGAATTACACACCTAAACATGACCTGAAAATGTTTTATACTGATGTGATTTATTAATTAAAAAAGATATCCAACTTTGTTAACTATGAATGATTGTGTATTTGAAGAAAAAACTAAATGGTTTAGCGTTAGAAAAAACAACAGACTGCACAAGGCCTCTTTAGAGGTATTTATTAAACCCTACTTTACAAGGTATATTGACAGATTGGTGCGGATTACTTAATTTAACTAATCATTAACAGATTTTAAAAAAATTGTTACCCCTTTCTCTCCCCTATTTTGAAACATCCAGTGATTAGTGGACTCAGGACAGTCGATTTTTAGTTGTCTTCCTAAGCGCAACCGATGATGTTCTGGTTCTAACACGCAGCTCACTTAACCAGGAAGTATTTACCGGAATCCTTATGCGCAGGAAGGAACACACTCTTGCCTTCTAGATCAATTGAGCTGAAAGGTACCCAAGTAGCCACAATAATTCACTAGAGTATGATGACGCAGACAACCGATTACTAACCACCAAATAGCACCCGGACACAGTTGCACAATAATCCGCAAGCAGGATTCAAACCCTGGTCTCAGAATGACACAGCTAACTGCAAGGCAGTGGCCCAGAGATAAAATTTGTAAAGTAATCCATCCAAACTAACCCTGACAACAGGCTACTGAAAACAAATAAAGCACTTAATTAAAATTCTACTTCAACAGACAGGAAAACTCATCCTGCTGCCAGTAACCGGCTAGGGTATCTGATAAAAATGATAACATTAGTTAAGACTCAGATTATTCTGAGACAGTTTCAGAAAATACTGTACTCCGTATAACATGCTCAACATACAGGTGTATGTAAAACCGCACAGAAATGCCCTCAGAAATAGCTTAACTTAAGGTAGTAACAGAGCATGTTGAATAACAATAGGTCAACAGTGCACCCAGAACCTATCGTGCACACACCCAATGCGTGGACATGGCTCAATGTTTACCCGGTCTGGAGAACCACACAACAGTGTGTGATTCCACAATACATGATGCATCAACGCATTTTTTCCTGACCTGCTGCGGTCTACCTAAAGTGAAGAAATGTAATATTCAGACAGAGCAAAGCAATTGTGCAGTATCTGCCCAGTTGCTGAAGTATGCAAATCCAGTTCGTTACATCAGCATAATTAGAATGAAGGACAATGTGAAGTGATGCAATTAGTTATGTCAAAATAATGACTACAAGAGTCAGATTGTGGGGTACGAGGTTGAGCCTTGAAAAACAGTGCGGGACAAGCAGAGCCTAGAAGAACATAGTGTTCCAGCCGAATTAATTGGTCAAGGAAACGTGATTTTGCAGAACTGAGTGATATGTCGAATACTGTAGATGAAAGCATAGCCAATTGTTACATGTCATCACTGGCAATCAGTGCATTTTAAAAATGTTATAATGCATTCCGTTAACGTCAACTTGGATTGTTACTGTATTCGATTAATACAAAAACACGAGCACCGGGTACGCAACTGTTATATGAAAATATCCAGATAGAACTTCGCACACCTAGCTAGATGTATTATCAGGTTGAATTTGTTTCTAAGAAAATCTAGTAAATACGTTACCGAGAACCGGGTCGACATGTTTATTAAACCTTTGCAATAGATTCCGAGACCCTCTGAACAAGGCAGCCATGCTTCTTCCCCCTTGACCTAGGAGTTTACGGTGACAGCTGACAGCCAGGAAGTTTAGCTGAGTTAGTAATGATTGAGCGCTATTTGGACCACTCAAGAGTCTCAGGCAAGAAAAATAGCTAATTAAAATCGTTCAAAGGCGGGACATCCTGTGTGTTCATATCTTCCACTGTAGAGAAACACCCGGTATGTTTGTTATAGGCTACAGTAATATCATTTTTTACATACAGCAGTAAACCAAAAAGTGAAATAATATTTTAAGATAAGGGGAACCTTGATATGCTTATAAACTTTATAATCATGCCGTGCTGTACAATTCTAACAGTTCAGCAAGTAAAATGAGCATTACATGTTCCTAAATGCATGAGAAGAAATACCTGATTTCTAACCAACCTACATGTTTCCAATTTGAGTTTTTATATTGGAGGATGTATTCCTTTGAAAATCCTGTACGGCAATCCTAGTAGATATCATACAGGACTGGTCCTATACCAAAAGCCACAAAAAACTACTAGATTATTTTCTATAAAAATTGCATAAGAAAAATCTAGTATGAACACTCCAAGAATCCTACAGGATGGTTACAATTCATGATACAAAGGATTACAACGGTTCGCGATATTGAATGTACTTCTGTTTAAATTGTGTAATTACTTGTTTAATTTTCGATTATTCTGATATGTCATTGTGAAGTCGTGTCTGCGTCTATGAAATTGCAAGCTATTGGGGAGTTAAGCATTACTGTGTGTTTGACACGCATTTTTCTATTCCAAATGCATTCAACTGCATAAATATCCTGACATTTACGTACTTCACATTTTCTCAAATGTTTTGAAAATGACATCACATTAAATGTACGCGTGGTGCAACCAATGAGGTTAAACACGTGCAATTGGAAGCATTGGTCTCATCAGCACCACCAGCCCATTCCGGAAGTGACAGCATCAGTTTTCCGATTTCAGGAAGAGCATCAGCATCTTCAATTCGTTGACAACCGGGACTGAATGTATGTGACAACAACGACTGTCAAATTTAGGATTTCAAAAACATTTGTTGCTTTTTGGATTCATATAGCAGACAGGTAATTAATCGGCTCAAGTGGAATCAATAGGGCTGTGATTGACCTATTATTGCAATGGGCTATGGCCTGCTGAGAAACAGATAACCCTGGGATTATTGCTAGCTAACGCGTTAGCAAGCTAACCTGCAAGATCAGCTCGCTAGCTTGTTGTCAAATCAGTTTTAGGTAAGGCCCCTTGAAGGTTATTGCGTACTTAATTTAATCGAGCAACATCAGTTGACACCGACTATCACCGACAGTTACGTTAGGAAAATGTTCTCTAGGAACAGCAACATTGTACATAATCATTGCAAAACGTGTTGTTGGTCAGATGCAGACTAGTCATGACTGAAAATAGGGAGGGAACGTTACACTGTTAAGTAGCTGTCTGTTGCTAGCTAGCCGCTCCGATTGAGTATGTCAAGTTTCACTTGTGCTGGCCTTATTACTAAATTAGATTGTTTTGGTTTTGGCGCTCATGCTTTTCAGATTTTTTGCTTGCGGTTGACATGATCTCTTGCTTACGTTAGGAAATTCCTCCTTGTTACATTTCAGTTAATATTTCGGTATCCAACAAGTACTTTGCGTAACAACAACCGCCCTAACAGTGAACTCAACCAATTTAAATGTTTATCAGTTACTTTTCAGGGGTGAAGACAAAATGCATGAATAACCATACATTTTATGTGTCTCTTCCTTAGGTCACTCAATCTTTATCTCGTTTTCTGCAGGTCAGACAAATGAAGTGAAAAACGGGATATGATGTCATCGTTTCAGGTGGTAGGCTCATCGCCCAGCAGTGGCATCGGAGTAATGGAAACATCAAACTTTGCCCATGTCATCTTCCAAAACGTTGGGAAGAGCTTCCTGCCCCAGGCAGCACTGGAGTGTCGCTACACACTCACATCTTACATCACCCCCAACCCCAAAGACTGGGTTGGCATCTTTAAGGTAACATGCTCATTATTGTAGTTAAGGTAGCTTATAGAAATCTACCATCTGATTGGCTGAATGTAGTGCCAGTTGTAATTTCATAAGTAAGTGGGAGATAAGATTTTTAGGCCATATCACAGTATATTTGAAATTTGGGATGGTAACGTGTTCGTGTGTGTGTATCTCACAGCATTTCATTGTTCCTTTAATTGCAATAAAACATGTTAAAGCAATAAAAAAACATGTTAAAGACATGTTAAACCTGTTACAAAAGTGTAAGAGTCTGGGATGGTAACTACACGCTTCTAAGAGTTAATTATTGGGTTTCTACAGTGCGGTTCTCTGCTGTCTATTATGCCAAATGTCACATACAATGAACTTCAGAACAATACAATGAACAGATAGACTCTTACAAAATAATGTTGTATTCCAACACGAATTCAAGTAACTGCCGACACATTCAGCAATGCAGTTCACAATATTATTCTTCAAATAATTAAAAAAGCCTTTTGTTTGGTCATAGGAACTGCTGCTTATTTACTTGTCTGTGTTGGAACCTCTCATTGCACACTGGCACTACTGGTCGATGATAAACGTATCGCTTCTGAATGCATTCGCTAACTTTCCTAATACTCATGTGAGTTTTATCTTGGGGGACACAAGATGTTGTTGGTGTCACTGTCACCCGACATACTATACAGCTAGCTGTTTTCAGCTAGTGGTCTGCCTTTTTAATGTCCAAACAATAGAGGAAGCCCCCTTCAGTCTAATTAATTGTTGATTGACTTGTTGCTTACTGAAAGCATGTGAGAGGTGTGTTTGTTTATGTTGAAACAGAAAACAGCCTTTTACAACATCTCAGCGATTTATGGTATTTCCTAGCCATTCTACGTTGTCGCTAAATCCGTGCTCAACCCTGACACAGCAGAGACTGTATTGGCAATGCCCTACCTTGGCGCCCATCAGCATACCGTTTCTACCATCCATATTGGCCACCCCTGCTGGTCACCTACAGGACTCAGATCCTTCAGTTATTCCCTGACAATGTACTGTACAGCCTGTGGGGGGTTTATGTCTTCTGAGTCATGACCAACCAACCAATAGATAGGCCATTGGATTAGGCCTCGTCGGGCCTTTCATCGACCTGATTTTCTTCTCCCTGCTTCCTTCTACAGAGATATTTTCATCAGTGATGTGGTTATTTAATGTGCGGGGAGGCAGGGAGAACGGTAAGGTCTTGCTGGGGGGGGGGGATCATGGTCGGTTATTTTCAGCTTTGTCTCTCAGTCATTGAGCCAGATCTTTCTACCCCCCCCCCCCACACACACACACACACATCTGTAATAATTTCTTCCTTTCAATCTTCTTCATTCTCTCTTGCCCCTCCCCCTCTCATGCTGCTCTCTCTCTTTTCTGTCTTTCATCAGGGCCATCAAATCTCACACTTAATTAACAGGAAATGTGGATGAGGAAGCTTAATGTCTCATAAACACACAAAGCACACACTTTATCCTCCTTTAAGAGGTTACTTCAAATCCACCCAGCTCAATTAAAAAAGAATAAAGATGCTGGGTTTATTCGGAAAATGTCGATTGGAAAATGTAGATGGTTAATCTATGCTAATTAAATCTTTTTGATGGTAAAACATCACGGGGGGGGGGGGGGGTGTATTTCGTCGTGTATTTCCGCAGCTAGAGGTGGTTGGCTTTTCCCATGAAAAGCTTGGCATCGAAGAGTGAAAATCAACCGCAGGAGAAATTGTCAAGAGAACGTCTGTTTTTCAATCTTCCCTCCCTCCACTTTCCTCCTACTCACTCTTTCATCTGTCATCACCTAATGTTTTTTTCTTCTGCCATTACACCCCGTATCTTGCTGTGTATGTTTGCGGGTGCGTGCGAGAGAGCCCGTTTCGTTGGTGCGATTGCACAACCGTGAGAGCTCCAGACACACACATCTTGTGGAGATGCTTGTGCACTTACTCATGCTACCCTTGACAGACAGACAGGCCGACCGACCGACCGACCCACCCTGATGCTCTCTGACACGTTCAGTGATCTGTAGGTTAGGCACAGACACCCCCTACTGGCTGAATGCTGTCACTGATACTTGTTCTATGACATGGGCTTGGCAACACAAGGCCCTGAGGAGGCCGCGTTGACATCAGTACACTAACACACTCAGCCATCCATCAAATTAAATAACACTTAGAATGAGTTTTTTTGACATTCCTTGTCTTCCAATTCCATGCTCCAAAAAGATTCAACGTTTGATGTGAAACACACACACAGACACCTCAATGCCGCTGGAAAAAGCCCCTGATTCAGGGGGTGGCGGAGTTGTGGCATGTTTGTGGCGCTAGCTGGGAGAAACCCGTGTAGCAAGCGTGTAATTAACATGTCATTGGCCGGTGTGCACTCGGCTCTGAGTCATGATGGATGGAAGCTTCGTCTGTGATTATTTTATAAAACGACTGCTGAGTCATCTGAACAGTCCAAACCAAGCTCCAGTCACCTGCAATACTACCCTATACAATTAGCACATTATTTATGTGTTCAAACTTCCCTACAGACAAATGCAAACACATACATGCGTGCATGCTCACAAAACAGTCGGACATACGCACAGGCTCACTCAGTGAAATATCGTAATCTGTAGAGTCATTAAAACATGTATTCAAATGTATAAAGAATGTTCTCCCTTGACTTTGGGTGGTGTGTAGTGTCATGACATGAGACATCAATTTCACCAAAATTCGGACATGCATTACCTGCCTTCATAATATAACACCAATTAATATCGTATCAACATTATCACCCCAGCCCAGGACATTATCGTCACGCCTGCAGTCATCACTCTGAAAGTTGTCATTGCATTGATAGCGGATGGACGTCATTAAGGTGATACTGGCCGGGAGGTTTAATAGGACAGAGATCGGGTCAGAACCAGTGGTCGCGCTCACCCCAGTTTGAACACTACATTCGCCTCTTTTTATCCGTCACTGGTGCATTATCGCCGCACCGTTGACCTAAAATATGTAGGAGGGTGTAAAAAAAGAATTGTGTGTGTGTGTGTGTGTTTGAGAGAGAGAGGAGGGGTAGATGGAGGCAGAGTGTAATCGTATGGGACAGTTTTACAGTGTTTGGTTGAGTTATGATTCTGTCCTCCTTTCATCACCTGTCACTTAAACCACTTTCACGTCATTAGTTCCCTCGTCCACCGCTCTGAAGTTGGTGTAAAATTAGCACCGTTTCTGTGCTTGTTCGTCTGCTGAAGCTGTAGTCCAGGGTAGACGACCTGTTCTTGGATGGCTGCTGCCACTGCAGGATGTTGTGTCCCCAACTGGCCACCCCGCCAGAACGACTGCATGTGTCCTGGGATTGACTTAAGTCCACCGCCTGGCGTTCCACGTGGCTTCAGTCAAAGCCATGTGGTGCCTTTCTGCACACAAGGCCCACACCCCTACTGTAAACCCTGCTGCCCCGCTCTGTCATCCAAAACGCACCTCCTCCCACCACGTCACAGAGAACTGGGAAGCAGTGAGGGTTTGGACTTTAATGTTCTGGTCATTAACCTATCTTCAAACTGTTATTGGAGTGTTATAAAGGCAGTGTCTAAATATGGTCAAAGGTTCCTGTCTGTCTTGATCTTTAAATAATATTCGATGGTGTTTAGTGCGTAGCAGGCCCAACGTGACCCGGTCAAATCTAATCCACCAAACCAGTGGCTCTCAAACCTGTGGTCGGGGACCCTGAGAAGGACCACCTCATCCATTTCACTAACCTAGGGCTTGATGGCTAATTGACAGATGTGGTCAGCCTTACTGGTTCTTCTAAAGGTCAACGGGATTGAACAGCTGGGGGCCCCCGGGGAGGGGTTTGAGAACCACCGGCCTAAATACGAAACATCCTGCAGCCGGCTCCACACCAGCCTGTCAGTATGAGGTAACACTGTGGTCTGTGTTTTTAACTGGGTTCTCCTCCTCTGTGGGTCTGTAGGTGGGCTGGAGTACAGCCAGGGATTACTATACGTTCCTGTGGTCTCCCATGCCAGAAAACTACCAGCCTGGGAGCACCGTGCACATGGCTGTGGTGTTCCAAGGTACACGCGCGCACGCGCTCAACCTAACACACATTCACTTAAAATAGCTCAACTCACACACTTGCCCACTCTCCATAACACACGCACACTATATGTACACCCTAACACACACATTTACTTCTGAAGATAGGCACATCACCTTCCTTGTGCAGGTTCAATGCGTCTGTCCCCAACATACTTGATAATATCACCCAGGTCAAATACTGAAACCAAATTCAAACCAACTTATTTGGTGACAGGTTGAGACATACATGAAACGTTCACGTTTACATAGCTTGCAGTTGTTAGAGAGAAACTTTGGGTAGTGTTTTTTTTCTTACCTGAAAAGTCATTTTTTAACAGATTCTTTTCATAATGTTAGTATGTTAGTGAAAACCAACCAAGGGACATGTGGGATGGACTAAAGTAACTCCTAGGTGTATATAAAAACCACATCCTTTATTTTATTGGTGTGGTGAGGTGTTGCTGTGGTGAGGTATTTTTGTGTGTTGGGGTGTGGTTGTGTGGTGAGGTGTGATTTTGGTGTAATGAGGTATTGGCGTGGTGAGGTTTAGTTGTGCTTCAACACTGTTGTTGCTTGCTCCTTGGGGTTTCGGCCTTGGAGATAAATGTAAGATTGTGCTTGTTGCTGGAAGTGATCCCTTGTTTTCTGACCAACTGGGTGGGCCTCCTCTTCAGGTTATTATGTCCCCAAGAGTGATGGGGAGTTCTATCAGTTCTGTTACGTGACACACACGGGTGACATCAGAGGTGCCAGCACGCCGTTCCTGTTTCGCCCGGCCACGCCCACCGAGGACTGTCTCACCGTTACAGAGGACGACAGCAACTCTGATATATTGGTGGTGACCACCAAGAGCAGTGTGCTTGAGGTACACACACACACACACACACACACAGACAGCTTGCACTTTAACCTCCTAGTTCAGTATTTCCTACAGGTTTTGCTTAGCGACCAACCAGTTGAGAAATGCTGTGCTAGGTATAGTGTCATTTCAAGTGCTGGAATACAAAGCCAACAAGAACAAAAAATGTCACTGTCCAAATGCTTTTGAGGTTCCTTGTTGTTATTTTCCTCCTCTATCCCCTCCTCTCCTGTTTTCTGGGGAGCAGCAGCGCGTAGATGAGGCGCAACAGGAGTGTAGGGAGCTGTTGAAGAGCATGCACCAGCTGCAGGAGGAGAAACAGCAGCTGCAGGAGGAGCACAGGAGGCTCCACAGAGAGAGGGAGCAGGAGAGGGAGACCTGCAGCCTCCTGCGGACACACAACCAGGTGAGTGAGGGGGGGGGGGGGGGAGGAGACGGCCCCCTGCCATTCAGCCACGGGCTAAACACTTAAACCACGAGGCTATCCGCGGCGCTGTGAGCGTAGACAGTCCAGTCGGTGCCCGTTCCCCTTCACTGATCACAGCATCAAAACATCAAAGGCCTGAAGTTCACAAATGATCTGTGTCCGTGTTTGAACATGTGTGTGTTTGTGTGTGCGTGCGGGCGTGCGCGCGTGCGCGCCCGTCCCTCTGTCCTGTTTTAACGAGCCTACTCACTGGGCCAGAACACTAACGAGATGTGGTCTCCCAGGCATCTGGCGTCAGGCCGATGCCATCTCAACCACAGATTGAGCAAATATGATGTCAGGCAAACACACACACATTTTCATCTGCACCCACCCCCCCCCCCTAACATGGAGGTAATGCCAATGGCTTGCAACCTCTTTTCCAACGTGTGAGGAATGAGAAAAAAGTGTTCACAAAACTGCCTGAGGGGAAAAAGGCCCTGCCAGGTTTTGTGAGAAACATGACTCAGGCATGCGATTCTACTCCAGGAAGCTCTCCCTCTCAACTCATTTAAAATTGGCTTTGTTGGTTAAAGTAAAATTGTAAGAGACCAAGATGGTTTTTCGAAAGGATAAAATCACATCAACAGTTTTATTATTAGTTTATGTAGAGTGGTGTAGCTACCGTGCCTAAGGAAATTATTCAGACCCCTTTACTTTCTCCACATCTTGTGCCTTTTCTAGATTTAATTTGCAATTTGTTAAAATGTGTTTATTTAATTTTTGCCTATTTATCTACACACAATTCTCCACAATGAGAAATCCAATGGTTTAAGAATTGTATACTAATTTTGAAAAGGTAAAAGTATTCAGCAGTTTGTAGAAGCTCCTTTGGCATTCTTGGATATGCCTGTAAACTTAGATTTGGGAAGTTTCCCATTCTTAAAGGTTGTTTTAAGCTTTGTCATATTGGATGGGGAGTGACTCCTTGAACTGCGTTTTTTATATTTTCAAAAATTGGCACAAATTTCAAAAACATTTTTTGTCATTATGGGGTATTGTGTAGATTGTTGACAAAAATGTATAATATAATCAATAATAAATGAAGTCTGTAACAATAGAAAAACTGAATGGTCTGGATTCTTCCTGAAGACACTGTAGTTGCGACACTGTAATTGCAAACAGTCACATCAACAGTTGATGTTGCGATTGCACATTTCGGTATTTCACTCAACAGATATTGGAGTTTCTACTTGAGTCGTATACTTGAGTAGTCAAAATTGTGTCTGGAGATTGGAAAATGCAGCTGCATTTCCACCTCATTTTGTGGGCAGTATGTCCACAGCTGGTCTTCTATTGAGAGTCAGGTCAGTCTGTGGCAGCCTTTCTCAATAGCAAGGCAAATCTCTACATTGTCAGGGTTTTTCTTTATTTTGGTTATTTCACACTGGTCTGGTATTCTGCCACTGTGTTGTTTCTTTTTAGGGCATTCCAATATTGCCTCTTTTTTTGTTAACCCTTTACAATGTGTCAAGTAGTTCTTTGTTTTCACGTGAGCTGGTTGGGTCTCTTGGTGTTCTCTTGGTGTTCTTTGGGCTCCGTTTGGGTTGGTTAACAGGGCCCCAGGACTAGCTGGTTCAGGAGGCTCTTCTCTAGGTTTATCCGTTTGTGAAATTTGAACAGCTCTTTGGTTATAAGCAGCTAGGTCTTAATCCTGCATGCATTCTTTTGGGTTTTGCATTGGACTCTGAAAAATACTTTGGCAAATCACTACATAGTCAGGGTTTTTCTTTATTTTGGTTATTTTACACTGGTCTGATATTCAGATTTCTTCCTGTAGTTTCTCCATCCATGTTTCTCCCGTTTTGTGAATTTTTGGTGGATATGTGTTCTAGATCCTAGACCTCAAAACCATACTGGGCAGCAGGTTCCACAGGGATGTTGAGTCTTTTTACGTTGTCTTTTTTTGCACCTTGTTGTTCAGTGAATGGCAATCTTTATGACATTGTAACCTGCATATAAAGAGTTAATTCGCAAAAACCTGGAAGGGAGAAGGTGGGTGGGGGGGGGCAGGAGGAGGCGGGCCCGGGACAATGATGAAATGGAACCCAGTCTCTCACTGCCCCCTGCTGGTCTCCTGCACATGAAGTTGATACCTGGCTGTTTTTATGATGGACAACATTGCTATAAATAACATTTACACAGGGAGTGGATTGTAATGTCGTATTCTTTATTAACCAAGCATTTTTGTTAATAAATAAATGATGTGTGAGTTTTTGTAGTACATCAGAACATTTGAGTATAGTCACCACTGCTCTTGTTTGGTGCAGTACCGATGAAAATATGATTGAACTGGAACATGAAAACATGTCATAAGTACATATTTTGCGGCTGCTAATTTTACGACGACACATTTTATAAGGTCTTAATGCGCTGCTAAAGTGCCTACAAAACGGCTGTAGTTAAATCATTCATCCAGGGAGCCAAGCCCACAGGGAGAGTGTGTGTGTGTGTGTGTGTGCACGTGCATGTGTGTGTACGTGAGTGTTTGTTTGTTACCTGTACAATGCCACTGGATGTGCAACTTTGTGTCCACGTGTTTCTTCGAGTTTTGAAATAGTACACGTGTCCGCTTTGTTTCAGGGGTTTGTTGTGTGCTTCTGCCTCTGCACTTGTGTGTGTGTGTGTGTGTGTGTGTGTGTGGGTCAGAGGCCTACTTTGGTCATTTGTTTTGTACCAGAAGTATGTGGAAGGTTTAGTTGCGTAATGAAAACTTTTTAATCTAGTGAAGTTAAAATGCTACATAGTTGTGCCTAAATTTACATTTGTGGTCACACAGTTAAATATTTAGCTGCGAGTCAAATTGGCGGCGTATGTGTGTGTGTGTGTGTGTGTGTGTGTGTGTGTTTTGACTTGAGAGATCGGGGGGTGTTTAAGTAGGCGTGCTGGTCTGTCAAGTGCAATGCATTCTGGTTGATTTAATGTCCTCTACTGCTCAGCATGAGCATGTTCCAACAAGGCAGGTCACAGGCTGGACCAGAAACAAGATTCACCCCTATACCCCAACGAGACATCCTGTTCTGTTCTCCTCTCCCTTTAAAGACATTAGGACAGTACTCCCTGCACGTACGCCCATTACAAAAATGACAAAACCGCCAACTGACAGTGTGATTGACATCTGACTGGTCCGGCGTTGTGGTTGCAGGAGCTGTTGCGCTCCTCCCAGGGCTTGTCAGAGGAGAGGGAGGAGGTGAGGCGAAGGCTTCAGGAGGCCACAGACCGGGTGAGACAGTTGGAGGAGGACCTGCTGGAAGTCACTCAGAAAGGAGTGCACAAGGAGACAGAGCTGGACTGGTGAGGAGACGCACGCACCCGCACGTGTTTCGCTGAACGGATGTTTTGGGATCAAAATGTATTCCTCCAGTATCTGTTATGTCCTCTAAAGCACAGGTGTGGATCTCACTCCAGAAAGGGTAAAGTGTCTGTGGATTTTCACTCCAGCTTTGTAGTTGACTGAGTTATTATGGTCATTTACTACTATGAAATAGGAGAGTTTTCTTTATTCTCAACAGAGACCACACCCTGTCTCAGATAGCACCGCCAATCACAATTCCCATCAATATGAGGTTCAGGCGTGCAGGAGATCATTCGGAGAGGGGGGTGTTTTATTACTAGAATCACCAAGGATTTCAGATGGATGATCATCATGACATCTTTAAACCTTAACCCTAAACCTATCCATTATCCCCCGATACTAACTCAACCCTGAACCTCTATTTAACCCTTACCTTAATGTCGCCAGAAGCCTAAAACCGTTTTTGTGAGGACCAACAAAACGTCCTCGCACTGCCAGCTTTGCAGTGAGTTATAATACTAGTTACTATACTGGTTCTGGCAATAGAGTAAAACAGGCGCGCACACGATTGATTCTTAACTGAACAGAGAGCTGGGATTGTGGGCGAACATTATTGGTGTTAATAATAATGTAGTAGATCAGCTGATGTGTTCAGCTGTGTGGTCCAGTCTGAGAGACAGGTTGAAGAAGCTGAGAGTGGAGAAGGACAGTCTGGATACTCAACTGAAGAACGAGAAGGACGAGAGGGACCTCTACAAGGTGAGAGTACTGCGTGTGTTTGTGTGTGTGTGTGCGCGCGCATCTGTCTGACTTTGTTGTTTCTGTGTGTGTATTTATAATTGTGTGTGTGTGTTTGTTTAGGCCCACCTGCGCAGCACAGAGCTGGAGAACACCAAGCTGAGCGCGGAGCTGCAGATGCTGAAGGCTGTGGAGCTGAACAGGGAGGTGACCATCGCCCAGTTCCAGGAGGAGCTGGACAGGCTGCGGGCCTGCGTCACTCAGAGAGACAGCCTGGAGAAAGAGCTGCACAACCAGGCTGTCGACAAGGTACAGCTCCACTGAGGTAGCTGCTGGACGCCAGGCCTCACGTCACCAGTCTGTGTGTCACACCCGTCCCTCTGTCTCCAGGCCGAGATGTCTCGCCTGAGGGAGCAGCTCCGCCAGGCCGAGGAGCAGCTCCAGGCGTCCCGCCAGCAGGCCGCCATGTTGGCCTCAGAGCTCCGTGATTCGGCGAGCGTCCGCGACCGCACCATGACCGAGCTTTATCGTGCCAGGCTGGAGGCAGACGCCCTCCGCGCCAGTCTGGCTGACGCCCAAGCCGAGTGCCGGCGAATGGAGACACAGCTGGACCGCATGAGGACGCCCCCCCGGCAGGAAGTGGTGAGGGGATCGTAGACGCCCACAGAGACATTCATGCAGCTGTACCAGGAAGTAGCTTCAGGCCCGGGCCTCTTCTATAAACGTGTCGACGTGTCGTCGTCATTACTCCAGTACAGTGACTGACTGTTATTGTCTTCCTCTATGACCCCCTCGAAACCCCCTCTTTCTTTTCTCCTCCTTTGTCTGTCCTTGCCGCGTCCCACTCCCCGCCTCCTTCCAGGGTGTGGGGACCTCCAGTGAGGGGGCTGGTGTGGTCTCGGAGGCAGAGGTGGAGCTGCAGAGGGAGGTGGAGGAGCTGAAACTGAGACTCCACATGGCCGCTGAGCACTACAAGGAGAAGTACAGGGAGTGTCAGCGACTCCGCAGGCAGGTGGCCAAGCTCAGTGAGGCCCAGGGGGTGAGCCTGCCTGTCTGTCTGTCTGCCTATCTGTCTGCCTGTCTGTCTCTGTCTGCCTGTCACTCAGCCTGCCTGTCTGTCTGTCTGCCTATCTGTCTGCCTATCTGTCTGCCTGTCTGTCTCTGTCTGCCTGTCTGTCTCTGTCTGCCTGTCACTCAGCCTGCCTGTCTGCCTTTTTGTTTGTCTCTGCCTGTCTGTCTTTCTGCCTGTCTGCCTCTCTTCAATGCTGAAAGTACACCTCATTGTCATATTGCCAGTTAGTGTTCAGCACAAGCACACTGGTGGAGTATTGGGTGGAGTTTTCCCTTGGTGCAGATTAGGTTGAACTTTCCTACCCCAGTACTAATTCCTGTATGAGTTCTGCGTGGCATGTAGGTAAATCCAGGTCAATGGTGGTACCATATGAAGGCTGATATGCTGTAAAGGATAGTCTGTATACGCATGATTCTGCCGGTTCTCAGTAAGAAATGTAGAAAGTTCGAAATTAGCAGTGGTCTCTGAGATAATGGTGAACAGTGGTCTCTGAGATAATGGTGAACAGTGGTCTCTGAGATAATGGTGAACAGTGGTCTCTGAGATAATAATGAATGATAACTACCAGTGTTCTCTGAGATAATGATGAATAACTGCCATCAGTCTCTGAGATAATGATAACTGCCTGTAATCTCTGAGAATACAGCAACAAAACAAGCCAGTTTGACTATGCTACCCACATAAAGACACGTCATAATTACCGTTGATGATTATGCACTGGGGGGCTCAATTACATTATGACCACCTCATTATCCATTCAGCATCCAATAATCTTATAGTGACCACCACACTGTTCAAAATACTTTGAGAATCTAGGTATAGATTCATGGAATTGACATACTTTTGGGTGACACCCTCCAGGAGCCTTGCCAGAAGACCTTAGGCCCTATGGTGAAGCTTGATTGTAATTATTTTTTGTTAATTTCTGAAGAGCAGCCAAGTACTTCTAACAGTTTATAGTCTCCACTCATCCCTGAGGCCACCTCCTCAAAGCCTCCTGCATAGATCACTGTTAGGTTGAAAAGGGCATTGCCAATGATTTGAGCTGTGTGGGTGTCGTGCGTGGCGATGTGAGGTCCAAGGTCAGCTGTGCTCCTGCCGCACTCAAGTGCTACACATAAAAATGATTGAAGGTTGGCAGGTCTCTAAGTGGGGGAGGCACTCTGCACCTGACAGGGGCTTTGTCTGTAATGGCAACCCTGCGTTTGTCCAGGGCCCTGGTGCCTGTTTAAAAGGAACAGGGTGTCATTTCACCATCAGCCAAGTCGTGTGTCTTGTGTCCACTGCTTTGTTAAACTGGTCATCTCTCGTGTTTTAGGAGTCCAAAAGGAATGCTGCTACTGAGACCACGCAGGAGTCACTGACACCCAGTCCAGAGTCCCCTACAGCAGGTACTCACTCACTCACTCACGCACGCACGCACGCACACACACACACACACACACACACACACACACTGATCGCTGCAATACTAAATCCTCAAACCTGTGCGTGTTTGCAGGCAATCTGACTACAGCTGCCCTGAGAGGAGCCACTGAGAGACCCTCTGGCCCTGACCACAGTGACAAAGATGGGGAACACACTGACACACACAACACACCCACTTCAGTGGCAGAAGAGAGGGAGCACACACACAATGACACACAGGGCAACACATTCTCTGGCATGGAGACCATGAGAGTTGGGGAGAAGGGGAGATGGGTGGAGAGGGAAGTGGGTGGAGGAGAGGATTACGAGACGGAGGGGAGTGTGGATGGGGAGAGTAAAGAGGACAGGGGTGTAGAGGAGGAGTGCATGAGCATGAAGATGGGGAGCTGGGTTGAGGTGGAGAATGAGAGGAGGAGCGCCGAAGAGGCGGAGGATGGGAGGAGTGTGGAGGAGGTGGAGGAAGAAGAGACCCGTTCAGTGGAGGAGGAGTTGGCGAGGATGGAGGAGAAGTGGGCGGAGCAGTGCGCCATCAACGAGACGCTTAAACAAAGACTGGCTAATGAGGAAGAGCGATTCAGGGTTAGTCTCACAGTTCACACGCTCTGCACAGGGTTAAAGTATTATCTGAATGGGAATGCCTTTTTCGGGTCACCCTGAAAGATAGTAAAACCCAAAATGTGTATGTTAGATTTCTTGTGTCTAACTGTGTTTATTTGAGCAGTAAATAGTGGGGTCTCTCCTTTGATATGTTCTCCTGAGAAAGACAGACTTGCAGATCCACATGTTTTATAGCTGTTTATAATACACACACACACACACACACACACACAATGGAGGGGATGGAAGGGGAGGGAAGAGAACTACAGAGCAGAAGAGAAGTGGAGAAGACGGGAGGAATTGAAAGAAATGCACCATTTTAGCCCTCTGTAGTGGGACAGACTGCCTTTGTAGTAGTTTGAGATTAGAAGAGTCATGTAAACTATCTGACAGGGTCAGAGCTTGATTTATATACTCCCCAGTGCTCCAGACTACTGGGTACACTTTAATATCAGCCCCATCGGCTCAGGGTTTTTCTAAAAGCTAGTCAGCTTTAGAGTCCAGCTCAAAGGACAGAGCTTGTCCGCTTGCTTGGGGAGTAGTCGGATTTCATTGGTCTTCAACTCACAGCTCAGTCTTTTCATTCAGGGTGAATGGAGTTTAATATGTGGTGTAGAATATTTCCTTTTGCAGTTCTAATATTATTTTATGGTTAATGTCCAGTGATAGTATCCTACCTTCCCAATCAGCTGTTGAGCCGTCCCGCCCCTGCCTCCCAATACTCTCATTAAAGACAAACAATTTGGTTTGATCGTCTTAGCAGAACGTGTCACTCTCTTAAAGTGGCAGTGCAGTGCTGGAATGCCTTATCAGCAGATTCTTCAGAATGTATCAGTCACGGTGCAGGTTTCATGTCATCCAAATAGAGGGGCTATATACAAGCTATTAACACTAGAAGTGACTGTGCGCTGGCGTCAGTGGACTTCAGGGGAGTTAGGATACAGAAACAATCACCCGGCTAAAAAAATTCATCCAACACTTCATCCCGACTTTGAACTCGTCCTTGTTAACCAGTCAAACGTGGGTTGTAGTGTAGGGCTTAGAGAATGTCTGGGATGGTCGTGTATCGTAATGGCTTACATGGCTCGTATGTTCTCTGTGCATTGTGGCCAATGGGTACAATGTTTGTGGGCAGTTTTTCCAGTGCCTAATGTGGTTCCATTGTTAATGTTAATGTTTTGACTCTTTTCGTCTCGTATAATGCCGATGTTTTTCTAAAGTTAGCCCCCCCCCCCCCCCCCCCCCCAATGTTTCCTTTGTCAAGATCCAGATGGCAGAGAGGGCCATGGAGGTGACAGAGCTGAAAGAGAGTCTGGCTGAGGCCCTCCGGGAGAAGGACCAACTCAAGGAGGTATTATGAACGTACTGTAGGGCTGTTGGAGCCTCTGGCCTCAGGAACTACAAAGACACGGCTATTAAAACATCCGAACTGTGGTGCCAGGAGCTCTCGTCTGTTTTAGTTGATATTACGAGTGGGCCGATTCTCCGATGCACATCAATCACCAGTTCAAATGTTAAAGACAGGAGTGGGTCCATTGTAGGAGGACATCACCAATCCAAATCCAGCATGACTTGGTCAGAAAGTTAATAAGAAAATTACGAACAGTCTGTTTCATTAACATTTCATACGTCCATTATATACCATACAAACAATACCCTTATAGGAGGCCAAGCTGAGTTATCAGTAATTCTTTTTAATTTGGAAAGGAAAATGAATATGTTCATTAGACAAATGCTAGTGTTTCATACCCTATCGCATTGATTCGTTCCACCTACTTAACCAAATCTCAACGAATTCTTTTTTTTTTCATTCATTTTTTATAGAGCTACCACTGAAATCTGCACAGCTACAGACTGCAACACCTACTGCTATTTCTATAGCTGCCTCCCTGTCCCCAAGACTGAAAATACACCTAACCGTGTACTGCCGTTATACAATAACCATTAAATTGGGCAAATGCCGTTCTGTGTGTCTGTTTCACCCCACGATCAACCTCGTTTAAATGTTAAACTGAATAGCCCTGCACTAATGAAGTCCTCTAAAGAGAGATGGGGGGGGGGGGGGTTAAGAAAGGAGAGAGGGAAGTGTCAGGGAGGGAGGGAAGGTGAGGGGGGGTGAATAGACAGAGGGAGAGAGGGAGACCGAGAGAGGGGAGTGGAGAGCGAGCGGGGGAACACCTTTAGCAAGCTTGTGAGAGCTAGGTGAGCTGAGTTTTGACATCTCTTAACAGTAAAGAATAGATTTTTATAGCAGGTAGAATAATTACTTGGAAGCTCTATGAAAGAGAAGCCTGGAGTTGCTGCTGATGTTACATAAGAACCAGTGGATCCTTTCAGATCTAGGACAGGTGTCTCGGTGTGTGTAAAGGGGAGTTCAGACTGGACGTTGCTACATCATTCAGGTCTACTGGTTCCGAGTCCAGGTCCAGATATACATACGTTGCCTATAGACAGTCTATACCTGTAGTCCCGTTAATTTGTGTCAGTGTTTTAGAGTTTCATGCATTTAAACATCTGAATTCTGGTTTAAGTATGCCCAAAAAACAGCTCAGGAGATTCTGTAGGCATGGGGCAAAACATTTTGGTGAAAACGTAAATGGAACTTTCTAAGCCGAAGTACTGACCTACTCCCACACATTTGTACTTGCTGCTTAAGGGGCTTCCACTAAGTTTTAACTGAGTCGGGTGGAGACTTACCTAGTGATGGCCATTTGAGGCTACATTACCCTTCTTCTAGCAGCAGGATATTATGCGAGCTGCGCTAACTCAGATTTTCTTTTTCAAAATAAAAGCCATAATTGAAATTTATAAGGCAATATACAGGTGCTGGTCATATAATTAAAATATCATCAAAAAGTTGATTTATGTCAGTAATTCCATTCAAAAAGTGAATATATAATATACAAGTTTCACTTTTTGAATGGAATTACTTTTTGATGATATTCTAATTATATGACCAGCACCTGTAGTTAACAATCTAGTCAGTACATTTTATGTTTAATGTCCGTTCCAATGTTGTTCTTGTCTGTTCTTTTTTACAGATTAACTATATTGCCTTTTAGATTTCAATGATGGCTTTTATTTTGAAAAAGAAACTCTGAGTGCTGGCAGCATAATATCCTGCTGCTAAAATAACGCAAATGAAGCCTTGTTTGGCCATCACTAGACTTACCCAGTTAGGATATTTCAGTTTAGTGATCTTAATATATAGCTCATTTTCTTCTTAAGAAAAGCATTCCCCTTTTAAGTGTGGTGAATGATGTGTAGAGGAGTGGGGGGAAAAACGAATTTAAATGCAGAGAACTCTGAATATTTTCGTGTATGTCTGGGAGGGTGATCTATCTCAGAGGTATGTTTAACTCAGTTATACTCAAAGCAATAAAGTCCAAATAAAAGCATGTCCCATGTCATTAGTTTCGGAACATTCTGATTTCCTTGTTTTCCTCTGTGCCGAGATGTTCTCCAGTCATTTGTTTTGTTCTCACTGGCCATGTCCTTGACCCCATCACAGAAGCTGCAGCATTGCCAGGGCAAACAGAGGGAGCAGGAGGCTAAAGGTCAAGGGTCAGAAGTCAAACTGCCTGTGTTGCTCCGCTATCCATTACCCTACCCCCAGGACCCCTCCCCACCCCCTCTGGTTCCCCAGAGACCCGCAGAGCTACAGTATGGGAACCCTTACTCCACGGAGAACACACGAGGTGAGAACCTCATCTCTGTAGAACTGTGGCTCAATCTATTGCTGATTACAGCGTATGTGGTCTCTCCCAATCTCACGTTTCTCTGTTCTCCAGACCTCCTTGAATTCTCTCCCTCACATCTGTCCGTTGACCCACACCTGCGCGTCTCTCTCCGTGTTAAGAGACCTCCGGTTTTGCTTTGTTCTCTCCACTTCCTAATTCCTAATGTTGTTGTTATGTTTTCTTGAGACCACTTCCTGTTTCCTGTGTTATTGGTGTTTTCTCCTCTTCCTGTTTCCTATATTGTTGTTGTTGTTGTTGTTGTGTCTTCTTGAGACGGAGCAGACGGGGCCCTGTCTCCGGAGCAGATGCCCCGGCCACCCCCTGAGGTTCCTGGTCCGTGTGCCCCCCCAGCCACCCTCTCAACCCCCCCGAGTGCAGGGTGGGAGCGAGAGGTGGTCTGCATCCAGCCCTCCTCCTCACGGAGTATGAGCCCTCCTGACGGACTGGAGCACCCCCCAGAGGAGCCACACAAAGTGGGTTCGCACAAACACACACATTAGGTTTAGTCCTCAGTAAGTAAAACAGGAACACACAAAAACACTCCCAAACAGACAGACCGGGTTCTAAAACATATAAGACTATGTCCATTTCTGTTCACATCCAATCCTTTGTCAGTGTCTCTATTTCTTTTTTTGCCGGACCGTGTAAGCGGAGCCGGCTAAGAAGAGCGAATGTCTCTTACTGAGTGACTGACTGACTGCCCGATCACCCCTTGTTAAATAGCGTAGTGGTTAGAGAAGCGGACTTGTGAACTATAGGTCCAGAGTTCGTATCTCCTCGCAGGCGAAGCGAAATACGCATTGTGAATTATTCAGTATTGACGAAAACTTATATTGTGACTTTTTCTGGCATGGAATAGTTTGTCTTCATTCTCGCTAGCAATTGCTCAATTCTTATGATTATTCCTAGAAAGTCAGTAGATACTAGTAAGCCTATTACTGGCTAATAAGCTGTTAAAAAGGCCAGTGGCAAAAGCAATACAGTTCATAGATGCTTTTTGTGGTGGAGGTAAACTTAATAAGAAACGTTAGTCAGTTTAAGAATCGTAAGTCTAGCGACTGCTGAAACGTGTAATGCCGTGGCGTAGTGGTTGAAGACAGTGCCTCTCACGTGGACGACCTAAGTTTGAATCTATTGAGAGCAACAACATTTATTATTTCTGATAGATTCACGATTCTCTCGTCTTTTAACTTGATGAAAAAGTTAGTTATCGTTGCCTTTATTGATGGTTATTGTATAAATGTAATTCACCAATGAAAGACAAAAGTATGTTGTTTTGCCATGAAATGAAATAGCTTTGGCAGACTCGCTAGCAATTGCTCCTTATGACTATTCCAGTAAGTTAGTAGATACCGGTAAAGCTTATTACTGGCTGATACGCTGCTAAAACAGCCAGAGGCAAACGCAATACATAGACGCTGTTTGTGGTGGAGGGAAGAAACCTTAGTCAGTTTAATTGCATCAATGTCATTCACAAATGGCCAATTAACTATTAAAACAGCCAGTGGCAAATTAGGATTTGCTCATGATAGAGACAAGAGGCTATACTGACACCCAGAAAATACAGCTCCGTGGTGTAGTGGTTAACCGCACAGCCTTTCACGTGGGCGATCCGGGTTCGAATGTTGGGCCGGCTGAACTTGCCTGGTTTCTAGTTTTCTCTCATTTGCGACACAACATTAAGGCCGGGTCACACTGCAGAGATTGTCAAGCTCTCAAAAACGTGGCTGTTGCCCGTTTTATCACGCTGCTCGCTGAAACAGAACGGCGCCACCTTCACCTCCAGCCAACAACTACAGCAGAGCTGACCGGTTCCCCGTCGACAGGACGAACCTTTCACCTCTCTTCGTCCTCTCTTCGTCTGCCTCTCGTTCGCCCTCCGCCTCTCCTCGCTGTCTCTTCCTGGTTCCCCTGCTCTTAAACAGGAGGACCCAAGGGTGACCAGAGTTAGTAGAGGAAAGCTAATTTAAATAAAAAACTAATTAGTGTCTTCCTCTCCTTGAGCTCGTTAGTTTTAGACTGACAGCAGGGTCTGGAGGCGGCTAATTGGTGGAGGTTGTCCTTAGGCGCAGATTTAGGATCCGATTATCCTCTCCAAATGAGAGAGAGAGATCGCCAGAGAGGGGGGGATGAGAGAGGAAAGTAGGGGAGATAGGTGGCATCTTCACCCCAGTCCCTAATTGGGATGAGGTGTAGTGGGAGGGCAACACACACACACACACCCTGCTCTTTACTGATACACTGGTATCATGACCCTCTCTTTTCTGGCTCCATTAACCTTTGGAGAGAGACATCAGTGTTCAGAGTGTGCGAGCGTGCGCGCGCGCGCGCGCGTGTGTGTGTGGAGTAATGGTGTGTGTATGTATTGTAGGTGGGCGATGGGGAACAGCCGACCTGTAATCACCCGGGCAACAGCCGACATACCGACAACAGAGGCAGTTTCTGTTTTGACTCCAGGTACCGCACACACACACACACACCACCTCACACAGACAATCCACCCCAGCTTTAGAAATGTTCCCGACACCTAACCCCTTTCCACGCCGTGTCGTCCACCTGCGCCACCCAGCGGGGAGGTCCACAAGCGCTGTCCGCTGTGCGAGGTGATCTTCCCCCCCCACTTCGAGCAGCGGAGCTTCGAGCAGCATGTGGAGAGTCACTGGAAGGTGTGTCCCGTTTGCTCGGAGCAGTTCCCCCTGGACTGCCAGCAGCATCTGTTCGAGAAGCACGTGGTCACGCACTTCGACGGCCACGTCCTCAACTTCGACAACATGGAGTAGCGGGGTGGTCAGGGGAGTGTGGAGGAGGGAAAGTGGGATTGAGAGGTGTCACAGGGAATTGGTGTTTGCAGAACTTCTGTTTAAGTCAGGGTTAGGGATGATTTCAGTTTAGGTGGGGGGGGGGTGGGATTCCGAAACTAGACGATAAATAAGGTGGGGAAAATTGCACTTTTAATGGTATGAATGTGTAAGACCGGGGATGGGTCGGTTCCGGTTTTGGGGAAAATACTAAAACATTGCTTGCTGTGAGGCTTACGATTTACTGTCAGAGCTGTTGGGCTTTGTTCCATATTATGATGTCATCTTTTGGGCTTTGTTCCATATTATGATGTCATCTTTTGGGCTTTGTTCCATATTACATCATCTTTCTGCTTTGGGGATGAGGCGTCATTATCACTGCAGCATGTGTTCAGTATCCGTAGGTATCATCCGTGTCAATCAGCCAGTCAATAGTAGCTACTTTACAGGACTTTGCTTTCAGTTCATGTTCCCAGTCACTCTGCTAGCCACACACAGTGATGGGATGGGATGGGAGGGGGCAGAGGATTTCACTGTCCCGTGGACACTAAAAGGTTACGGTGGGGATTAGGGTATGGATAAACTGATCCTAGATCTGTAGTCAGGGGAAACACCGAGCATTGGAGTAAGGATTAAGTGATGTTGAGGCCATTCCAGCCTAATGTATTGTACTATATGACAGAGTCATACTCTTGTGAGCAAACTATGTCAGAGGTAAAAAAAAAAAAGATTTAGCACTTAATTTCACTGCACTAAAAAGGCTTTATTATTCCGAATGTATACTGTACATATGAAGGAAGTATCACTATTATGGAGAAATATCTGAATTTGCTGTTTGTTGTGACTTCTCAATGTATTCCATCATGTTTTAGTAAGCACAGAATAATGAAGGATCAGTTAGGATTTACTTCCTGGTCTCCATTCACTGGATTGGCTGATATTTTCCATCATGTTCCGCTTCAAGTTGATTGGAGGGAAAGTAAATGGAGATGACAGCTACAGTAAATGTTTGTACACATTCACTGTGTATCAAGTATGTGACTGGAGATATCAATGAATTATTTTTAGTTTGTTTCAGTTCAAGTCAGTTATTTTCAAAGACGTGCAATTGTCCACAATGAGTCTTAATTTTATTCTGAAAATCACCTAATTGTCTGAGGTTTTTACTGTTCTTTCAATGTGACCACACAGTGCTGTACATTCGGTTTCAAAGACTCACACGTCTGTCTTGACCATCATGTCTTTTATGCAACCCTTTTATGAGAGTGAGCGTGTGTAGGTTTGTATGTGAGCATTCAAAAGATCTTTACGAATAAAGTACGCTTGTCAAATGGATACAGTTGTCATTTCCATTTTCTGGGTTAAAACACACAAACCAACCACAACGAAGGTTGTAGGCTACAGGGTTATTCTTTTATTTGTTTTTCAAAATGTAATCATGTTTACATTTATGAAGCAGCTTCTTATATATAAAGACAGTTTGACATAGTATACCAGTCTCCCTCATAACTGCTGTTACCTCTGTACAAATAGGAAACCTTGTTTTCCACGTAACATACGAAAATATAATTTAAAAGCACTTGACAAGACACATTACAATACATTCACTGTACACAGTATATTGAAATAGTACCCCTCAACTCACACACACACAATTGTACTGTACTCCTGCCTTCCTCGCCATGCAATACTGTCTGTTCAACTGTGTATTTAATCTGTAACCGTGGCAATTTCGGTCTCGGTGGGGAGAGGACAGGTTTATGAGTGTTTTGACAGATCCCGACATGGGGGAACTCTGGTCTGTATCTCGCCCTCTGACACTTTGCCAGAACGCTCCGGAGCCAAGGTCTTTAACTACAGGAAAAACCTGTGAGAGAGACTCCGGAATGCGGGATTTGTTCTGAATGGCAAACGCTCAGAAACACTGCCTTCACTGCCCCACATGCCACTCTATCACTCCACCTCCCTCCGTTGTGAATTCCGGGGCTGTATGTACAAAGGCCTTAGAGTATGAGTACTGTTCTAGGATCTGTCCATATAATATCATTCACTATTATCGAGAAGGCAAAACTGGTCCTAAACCTGTACTCTTACTCAGAGGAGCTTCATGCCAGGCACAAGTACAAAGTGCACTTTGCCACACCCGTATCAGGGGTTGTTATGGCAACAGTCAAGTGGGGTTGAGTGTGTGTGGTCGGGGACCATCATCACAGAACAAAATGATGGTTATGTTTTAGGATCTGACCAAACGGAGGCCGAAACGAGTCCCATCTTGCCAGGTGACACACCTTTTGACACCACAGCACTCTAGCTCTGAAGGCATGGTATCACAAATGGCCCCTCGATGTGGCAGACACCTGACAGTCTCTTGCTCTACAGAAACAATGGGCAGAGCCCAATTATGACACTATCTGCCACCCAAATGGCACTCTACCCTAGCTCTATGACACAGATCGGATCCAGTAAAAACTAGTGCACTACATGGGCAGCGTGTCATTTGGGAGGCACTCCTGGTGACCTGGCACAATATAGGGCTCCTGTCAAAAGACACCCGATTCCCTATAAAGTGCACAACAAAAACAGGGTGTCGTTTGATAAATCAGCCATGTTATAACACTATAGCACTGTAACAGATTGGAATAATAACACTATAAGATCAGAAACTGCAAACAACTCGGCTAAGAAGCGACATACACTCACTGACTGTACTGGAATGCTGTGGTCTACAACGCGAAGGCAATGAAAGGTTGTCGTGTAATCTTAACACACACACGCCCTTAAAGGTAAAAGCATGCACAAAAACAAATCCAACCGTCAACACTCTGTCACACACACACACACACACACACACACACACACACGTACACACACACCAGAGGCGCAACAAGACAGTTTTCCCTTGACACGGTTGCCGCCTCTTGGATGAAACCATATGACAGTGTCTCTCTCCCCTTAGGCACATGGTATGGTCAATGTTTGGCAGTAGAGAGCTGTTGGCAATGATCATGTAAAAGAAAAATACAACACTTGGCAACTGGAATAGAATAGTGTTCACACTACAGTCTGGAACAACCTTCTGGAATACAGGATGTACAATCCATTCTGGAATGATTGGGGAGTAGTTCTAGAACCGGTTTAGAACATTGGGAATGAAGGAATTTATTTCCCTGTCTCTCTATATGGGCCCAATGATAACATCTGCATATGTAAATTTGTGCATTGGAATTTAGTGTAGACTAGGAATTTTAAAATCAACTGGAAAAACTGAAAAGTTGATTTTGGGACACTGATCTCAAGTTAGAATTCAAGCCATTGTCAGTTTGTTTTTGCTGCTGGGAATATCTAGACCTGAGGTCACATAGCTTTCACATATGACACAACAGAACAGGTTGTTTACGGGATTGAGAAATTAAAATGAACACTTAGATAAAATATCAAAGAAAATATATGAAAAATAAAGTATAAAATAATGCTTGAAAATAAAGTGTAACTATTTTGTATATAGTAATGAATACTTATTTATATATATATATATATATATATATATATATTTGTGTGTATATATATATATATATACACATATATATATATATATATATATACATACACATACATATCTATTGTTTATATATATCCATATATTTAAATATAGACTGTATAATGCAACTCAACAACCATCCACTTCTTCCTCTTCTTGCTGTATCCCTCTTTACATTACTTATCTTCACCTTTGTTTCTTTTTCTTTCGCTTTAGGTTTTTTAGTTTTTTTACAGTTAGCACCGTATGTCAATACCAAAAATAGATAGCAGAAAAATGTGCAAATGTACAACAGAAAAACTAAGCCTATAAAGACACATATATATATATATTCTTTTTAAAGTATAACAAAAGATAGCATGTTCAAACCAGAGAATGTAATGCATGACTTAAAAAAGGCTAACGACAAACAAAAAAAAACTTACAGCATGCACTTGATCCTTTAGTGTGTGGGACGACCGAGGAGCAGTTTGGGTTGTCAGCCCTGTTAGGACCACAATGGGAGTAAATTCTGGACAGTTGGTCAAGGCAGGGAGGATATTTGAAATGGTTTTGGGGCGGTTAGTTCGGTAGTGCTGGTGGGAGGTATAGAGTGTGGCGGGGTATTTCTCGGGGGTTGGGATGACGGTCATTTCTAGCCCTGCATCTTGCGGATGATGTCGGCGGAGACGGGCGGGTGGAAGTTGATGGTGTGGTGCCTCAGGCCCTGAGACGTCTTGTAGCTCTTCCCACAGCGGCACTTGAAAGGCTTCCGCACACGGATCTGGGTCCGGTGGCCGTTCTTGGCGTGGTACTTAATACCGTTCACATTCTGATTGAGGGGAAGGGACGGATTAGCAGGCGAACGGCAGAAAAAGCCTTGCAAGGTATAAGGTATTAACCCAAATCCAGGACTAAATTGCATTCATTGACCATGCTAGCAGCTTCCTCTCCAGAGGCAGAAAGCTGAAAACCTCCAGCACTCAGGTCACAGGAGTTATATGAAGGCTCTCTAGAACTGAGATGCAGGGTACAAACGGAATAATAATAATATATTGCATTTTAAGCGCCTTTCAAAAAACCCAAGGACACTGTACATCAATCACAGTAATATGTAAATGTAAAATAACAAGACATAGGAATACACCTCTACCAAGATCGGGGGTTATGTACGTGTGTGTGTGTGTGTGTGTGTGTGTGCGTGCGTGCACCTTGTATCTCTTCTTACAGCCAGGCACAGGGCAGGCGAAGGGCTTCTCCTCTCCTCCATTCATACACATGGAGCTGAGGATGGACTCAGAGCTGATGGCACTCTCTGTGGTCCACGACTCATCACTGTCCGAGTCCTCGTAATCCACCTCCTCCTCATCATACTCACTCCCTGGAGGGAGGAAACAGACAGGCAGACGCACATAAGTTGCTGTGTCTTGGAGAGAAGCATGGAGGGGGGAAATGTGTGAGGAAACTAGGACAGACGAGCGTGTAGTGTGTGTGAGCGTGTGCGTGTCAGGGGCACCAGAGGGAGGGGGGTTGGCTCTCTGAAAGGGATCATTAAGTGGGAGTAATCCTTATTGCTCTGCCTGGAAAAAGTGCCTTAGTAAGTGCTAAACTTTTTCCGCTCACACACATTGACTCTCACCACCCCCCTCCCCTAATGTGCATGCATGCACCCCCCACCCCCCCCCCCCCCCCCCCTCCCCCAGGAAATGCTGCACCTCAGCAGAAGGAAGTAGATGGCACCCTGGCACGTGTTAAAAGGATTTCCACACGGGTGTGTGTGTGCATGAGTGTGTTTGGAAGCCCAGAACCACTGCTAAGATTGGAAACATTTGGGCAGGCATTTGGACATCTGCTTTTGGGTTCTGAAACACACAAACACCCACCCAAATGAACACACAGTGAGACAGCTGGTGTGTAATTAGCAGGGTGTCGACACGAGATCATTGAACACTGCAGCGACTGGCTCCCTCTATAGGTTTGTTCCATTTACTTTTAGCAAAGCCATGAGACAAACCATCTCAGATTGTTACAAACAGGTGGGATACAAAATTCCTGTAACATTATTTCGTATATATGTAATTTGATCTCTGAGAAATTCAGCTAACTGAGTGCACCCAAATTGTCAGTTTCAATATAATTTATAGAAACCAGATCAAATGTCCAAATATTCGTATAGCACATAACGTCCGATTTGGATGAAACAGTACAATTAAAATTGATTTAAGCCAGTCACAGACCCCCACACACCAAGCCAACCCTGATACTGTATAGAAAATCAGTATTATGTATTATGTATTAAGTATTATGAAGCTGCGGCTTGGAGGATTGGATCTTCCACCTATGTGACTTAGTGACTTTGGATCTCACCACTATCTGCTACTCTCAGGTGAAAAATGTCTGATGAAGTTCAGCGGTCTGTCACCACCTCATAGTACAGTTACAATGCAGCCAGTTGTTTGAATCCTTGGAAAAGGGGAACTAAATTTAAAAGGTTCCAACCTTTCAACTAAATGCTGAAAGCAATATGGAAACAAATAACCTTACATCAAAGGTTGCTAGATTAAATCCTCAAGATGGTAAGGTGTCTTTTTTTTGGAGCAAGACCGTTAATCCAAATTGTTCCCTGGTAGACCAACAGGGCAGCCACCGAACCTATCCTAATGGGTCTCTGTTGGACCGCGGCGCCACTGACTAACTAAAGTAATTTAAAGTAATCCTAATTTAATCTCTAATCAATATCAAGTGAGTCATAAAGGACCAAAATAAGCGAAACCTCCAAGGCGTCCACTTCTCACCTGTGGGCGTGCTGCTACGGAATGAAGAGGAGGGTGTGATGGGCGGAGTCACGGGAGGGGTCAGGTTGCCACTGCTGTGGCGTGGAGGCGTGGCCACACTGTTCCGAGATACCCCGCCGGTGATTGACAGGGAAAGTTTGGGCGCAGCCTTTTTCTTCAGGGTCTCCTGCTCCCGACGAGCTGCGTCTGTCATGAACCTGGACGTACACACAATACACACAGAAAACTGTCACACATTTAAAAAAAAAAAACATTACGGTAACTTGAAGTCCCTGAGCAGTAAAATGCGATTCATTCTGTGTTTTGTTTCATATCACCTGATGAAAACGAACATGTTTACAATACGGGGCTCAGTAGAAAAAAGTATGTTGGGTTCTCCATATCTGAATGTGGAGTAGAACTGGAGGCAGGAATATTGGTCAAGTAAAATGTAAAGAGACTAGAAATGTCGGTTACCATATGCTTTTCAAACCCAGCGGAGTAGCAAGGTACGTGGTACCTGTTGATGTAGCTCAGGGCTAGGTACGTGGGCTGTTACCTGTTGATGTAGCTCGGGGCTAGGTACGTGGGCTGTTACCTGTTGATGTAGCTCAGGGCTAGGTACCTGGGCTGTTACCTGTTGATGTAGCTCAGGGCTAGGTACGTGGGCTGTTACCTGTTGATGTAGCTCGGGGCTAGGTACCTGGGCTGTTACCTGTTGATGTAGCTCAGGGCTAGGTACGTGGGCTGTTACCTGTTGATGTAGCTCAGGGCTAGGTACCTGGGCTGTTACCTGTTGATGTAGCTCAGGGCTAGGTACGTGGGCTGTTACCTGTTGATGTAGCTCAGGGCTAGGTACGTGGGCTGTTACCTGTTGATGTAGCTCAGGGCTAGGTATGTGGGCTGTTACCTGTTGATGTAGCTCAGGGCTAGGTACGTGGGCTGTTACCTGTTGATGTAGCTCAGGGCTAGGTACGTGGGCTGTTACCTGTTGATGTAGCTCAGGGCTAGGTATGTGGGCTGTTACCTGTTGATGTAGCTCAGGGCTAGGTACGTCGGCTGTTGCTGCTCCTGTTTCTCCAAAACCCGAGGGTCTGTGTCTGTGACAGCGAGAAAGAGAGTAGTTAGTTCCTTAAGAAATAAGCCAACAGGGGATGTGGTATATGGACAACGTACCAAGGCAGAGAGCCGTGCATTGACAACACATCACAGACTTAGCCATGGTATACAACAAACACCTGATATGCCATATTGCTATTATAAAAGGGATATCAACACATCTGGAACAGTAAAACATTGTTATATCATACCTGCGGTTTTCTTAAGCATTAAGCTGCAAGGCTGTGAGGTATATGATCAATATACCATGGCTGAAAGTTATTTTTAGGCATGATACATTGCGCCTGGACAAAGCACTTGGCTGTGGTATATTGGCAATATAGCACAAACCCCTGAGTTGCCTTATTGCTTTTCTACAGAGGTTACAAAACAGAGCAGTAAAAAGTGATAGTCATATCAAACTTGTGGTATACAGTCTCATACACCACAGCTGTAAGCCAATCAGCATTCAGGATTCTAAGCACCCAGTTTATAGTATATATAAGTTTCATAGACCACGGCTTTCAGCATTCAGGATTTTAATGTCAAATACATCATAACGTTTACATTTTACAGCTCAGAAGATGGATATGGGCTAAGTAAGTACCTTTAGTATGTATGAGAAAACTATATGAGAAGTGCCAAGGGCTCTGGTAGCTAGTATTTAGTATACTTGTGGATGCTGAAAGTGCTTGAATATGGGAGTTTGCAATAAGAATGAATTGTGAAGGAAGTTAATACGCAGTAAGTGTTTCTTAATGTTTCTCATTGAAACATTGTTATTCTCAGATCAGGCTTTCTGTTCCAATGGCATGGGTGTGTGTGTGAGAGCAGCTAATAAGTACTCTGTATTAGTTCAGAAAGACAATATTCTGATTACGTGGAAAGGGGTATCTTGTTTTAAAGCTGTGGTTTTATTACATATTCTTGGTTATATAGTCCTCTCAGTATCATGCCGCTGTGCTATGTCAAGAGCCGTAAGGCTGTGGAAGTTCTGAAATGGATATACTGTAACACACACACACACACACACACACACACACACACACACACACACACACACACACACACACACACACACCCTTTTTCCAGCCTATTTGCTAACTCTATAACACTTGCAGCAGGGAGCTTCCAGTGCTTGAGGCAACCAGTCTAAACTTCAAAAGCTCCCATGCTATCTGAGCATTATTGCGTGAGTGTGTCTGCGTGTGTGTGTGTATGTGTGCCACAACTGCATCCTAGCACTGCCACCACGTGGTTCAACGGGGTGACATTTTGAGTACGCGACATAGATGTTGCAATACAACCCAGCAGCTGGTGAATCTAGACTAATTCCTCAGGCCTACGTGTGCAATGCAAGAGTGCAGCAAGATAAGAAACATATTCACTATCCATAGCTGTGCACCAGTGTATACACTAAACAGTTTGCACGCATCTGATGTGCACTGATCAGGAGGCAACCACTGGGCTCGCGGGCAGACCAACTCCTTGTGACATATGTTTACCTTTTACTAAGTATTGTATTTTCCAAGTACCCGCTCAAAAGTCTGCATATGTGTGTGAGGTTATACGCGGGCCCAAGAGTGAGAGGAGTGAATGCGTGTGACTCTGGTTGTGTGCGATTCTGGTTGTGTGTATACACATGTATAATGGTTCACAGCTGCATTACATTCAAAGCTATTAAAGACCTGAGCTGAATTCTCTGTGCCATATTACCAGTGTCCCTCTCCATGTCTAAGTGAGTGTGTGTGTGTGTGTGTGTGTAAGAATGTCTGTCTGATTTTGGCCTTGGTCTTAGAAGCACTTTGGCTTCAGACTTTCACACCTCATAATTAAGAAAGAATGCAGACTTCCCATGGAGCTGCAGAACACCAAGGAGATCAGCAAATAACCGTACAACCTGAAGAACAGAAGCCTGCGCACACACAGTTAGACGTGTACACACGCCAACATCGACACGTGAAGCTCCCCCTCGAACACTTAACTCTCACACTCACGTCAACGGTGGTCCACTGAGGTGGTCTTAAGAACGTTTTTATTGCTGTGCTTTAATCATTCTGCCTGCTGCTGAGATGCAGGAACCAGAACAATTAGCCTACACACTCTCTTAGGACAGAGAGATAGAGAAACTTGCTTTGGCAATGCGAACGCATTTTCCTACGCCAAGAAAGCCCATAACATTGAATCGAGTTGAAAGAGAGATATCATTTATATTTTTGTCATTTAGCAGATGCTCTCATCAAGGGCAACGTACGGTTAATGCATTCATTTTAAGAAGCCAGGTGGAGCCAATCAGCACAACTCTAACCTCTACTTAATTAATTATTCATGGTCAAAGGTCCATGCAGCTGGAGGGCAGAAGAGTTACACAGAAAGACTAATAGAGCAAAGAGAGAGAGAGAGATACTGAGGATATATAGGCCTACTTGGATTGTTCAACTGGTTTTTTTTCTCCCTTTCACTCGCTCAAGTTGACACTTCTTTTTACTCCTGATCATACATGCATGGGAAGACAGATGGGGATAGACAGTAAGGGTTGAAGAGACAGCGTAAGAAAAACTAAACCTTACCAACACTATGGGTTGCTTGCATGGTTGGCATTTGCTGTAGCTGTAGTATAAAAACGAGATAGTGCCCCAATGTTAACCACATGCTAACCGCATATACTGAAGCATTTTATGCACGGTTGGTGAGCTTGTAGCTAGCAAACCATGCTAGACCTATAGCTTTCTTTCAACTGATACCCACTGCGGCCATGGTGTTGAGTATGTGTGTGTGTGTATGTGTGGGGGGGGGATTAAATAAACCAGGTGCAGTGTAAGGTAAAGCAATAAATGTTCCCCAACTTTATGGCTTCCGTTCACCTAGCAGGACAGGAAGCAAGTACACTCCAGATACCACCACTGTAACAAGCCAGGACCCACACCCACCCACACATACCCACACCCACACACACGTCTGTTGAATTTTATAACTTTTTTGGCAGCATCTCTTTGGATTTAAACACAATTTTCCATAAACACAGGGGTTTTGGAGAGTATTCAGACAACTTTACTTTCAATATAGAGTGAATTTATAATTGATTACATACATTATTTTTTGCTATCTATCTACAAAGAACATGTTTTTAGAAATGTGTGCCAACCTATTGAAACAATACCCTCAGAAACATCTCATCTACACATCTTATTCAGTACTTTGCGGAAACTCCTTTGGCAGGGATCAAGCTCGGAGTCTTCTTGGGTATGCATCAACCACCTTTACACACCTAAATTTGGGCAGTTTCTCTCATTCTTCTTTGTAGAGCCACTCAAACTCTGTCAAATTAGATGTGCAGTGTCAATGAAATGCAATCTTCAGGTCTCCCCACAGATATTCTTTGGGGTCCAGGCTTTGGCTGCGCCACTCAAGGACATTCACAGACTTGTTCTAAAGCCACTCCAGCGTTGTCCAGGCCGTGTGCTTTGGTTTGTTGTCATACTTAACAATGAATCTTCGCCCCAGTTTCTGTCCAGGCTCTGTTCAGCTTTCCCTCTAGCTATCCTTACCAGTCTCACAGTTTCTGCAGCTGAGAAGCATCCCCATAGCATTATGCTTCCACCACCATGCTTCACTATATGGTTTGGAATTAGCATGTCATAATGTCTTTTATTCAGGCGTGGATTCTGTGCAGCCAGTCTACCTTAAAGACCTGATTGATAAAGTGCGACAGAGATGGTTGTCTTTCTGGCAGCTTTTCCCATGTCTGCAGAGAAATGCTGAAGCACTGATAGTGGCCATTGAGTTCTTGGTGCCTCTCTGACCAGTAACTTAGTTTGGTCAGATGGCTAGCTCTATGAATAGTCTACAAAACTTTCCTTGGACTTCCATGACTTTGTTCTGACATTAAGTTTTACATTTAACTCCTTATATATTCAAGATCACTGACAATAAAAGGTAAAACGACAACACGCTAGACTTAAATGATAAACAGTTAAGTATTTTATAGAATTTTAATGTTTTTCTTGGATGTGTAATGGTATGGTTCAGTATGGTAAAACTTCCTGTTACCTCGCTCCATGGGCAAACAGGTTATTTGAATCAAATTTAAATTGATTTACCTTTTTCCCCTAAAACTGGAGCATGTTTGTTTGTCTAAGCGGGTGTGTGTCTTTGTGTACCTGTGAATACGAGTGTACTATGGGAGAACAGGGGAGTCGTAAATATTGCCCAAATTATAGGTCCTGTCATTAAATCACAAACCTATCAAACAGCACTCTACTCATTTCAACACAATGTTGCTACCCTCAACAACAGTCTACTACTGCCTCCTACTGGTCAAAGATAAGGCCACACCAGTATAGGTGTGTGCGTGTGTGTGTGTGTGTGTGTGAGTGAGAGATAGAGAGAGGGGGTGGGAGAGAGAGAGAGAGAGAGAGAGAGAGAGAGGGGGTGGGAGAGAGAGAGAGAGAGAGAGAGAGAGAGAGCGCGAGAGAGAGGGGAGGTGTGTCACAGAAAGCAAAGAATGCAGGTCTTGTTTTCCAGACTGCTAATTAAGCCACAGTGAGTGTTTTAATGTGTTTCTAAAGCAGCAGGCCACCGGATGGAGAGAGGAAAAGGAGAAGAGTGGGAAAAGGGGGGTACACCCCTCTGTAATTAGACTGCCCAGTGCAGTGCATGGTGTGTGTCTGTGTGTGTGTGTGTGTGTGTAAGGTAAGTGTATTCACCATTCTGGGACAAACTAATTACCCATTACAACACACAACTTTCAAACACACACGTTCCATGTCACACCTCAGGACTGAGCTTAAAGGGAAGAGTGAAAATGACAAATAACACGCCAGCTTCCACTGACCAACATAAAACATTCTATCAACCAACACGCAAGATTCTATCTAACCACACACCAGACATCAAACCCCTTTGAATATTAGACTACATAACTGGGTGTGCAAGCTGTTGGGTCTTGCTTGAACATCCTACACACAATTACTATTTAATGTATAGTAATTTATTTTACCTTAAGCAACATCCATAGTGAGTTCACCCATTTCTGTATCGGCCCACAGCTTCACTCGAATACACAACCCTGCCATTGCTAGCACCATGCTCTGAACACCAGAGTTGAGCTACACGAAGGTTAACCACTCCTGACCACTATGGCCTACTCCACTATGACCTACTACACTATGACATCTCTTCAAACTAAAGAAAGACTCCTCTCCAAAGTTGCAACAGGACCAGCAATGGTATCGTAACAAGCAAGCAATTGAACAGTGTTAGACTGACACCTTCTGGTCAGAGATGGATTAGGATATAGCGCCTATACACTATATATTATTAGGCTCAAACACAGAACAGGCGTGTGACATCTGACAACAAACAAACTTTGACGAATTTGGGAAGCCCTCCCCCTCCCTCTCCCTCTTCCATCCCCCAGCAGAGATAAAGAGGTGGTTTCAGGTAAGAGGCAGGTATTTACTTGTTCAGGACAAAAGACTGGAGGTAACACACACAGCAAGACAGATGATTTCACTACATTTCTCTCCTCTGAGTTAACTCACATATACACAGACAGACAGACAGGGAAAACTGGATGAAAGTGACTTGCCTTGGACAATAAAATATCAATTTGACCTTTTTTTATTTAATCATTATAGTTTTACATTTTAGTCATTTAGTACAGTGGTTCCCAGTCTTTTTCAGACCGCCTGCTGCTCGACCCATATCCCCTCTTGTTAATTTTACAGGCAAGCCTGTGATCTCATCGGTTTTTGCAAGTACACCCTGTGAATAGGCCAAGTACCCCTGGTTGGGAACCACTGATTTAGCAGACGCGGTTTTCCAAAGCAACTTAAATTTTTGACTGCATACATCTGAATCCACAACTCCGGCATTTGCAAAGGCCCAGATCTACTGAGATCTATGGTGGGATGTCAGTTGGATTTCAGCCGTTCCAAAGAGGAGATCTGGTTAACACAGTACAGAAATTCCCTTTCTGCAGCCAAACCATAACCAGTAAATAGGTGGTACTGGCGTTTAAGTGGATGACGAACGGTATGCTAATAAAAGCTCAGACACTAGAGGGCAGCAGAGTATCTTTAAATATGGAGTTCCTGCAGCTGAACATTCATTCTGTTCACCTGTACAAAGAATACAGACCTTCTGTAATGTAATTATTGATTGTGCAACAACTGAAGAGTATATATTATGTGTATATATTCTTGTATGGGAACCTGAGTCAAGGAACCAAAGACAAAGAAAAAATGTATGCACACATCTTTTGAAGGGAGGACACATTAAATGACTACACAGTATTAATCTGATTGTGTTATTAAAGGTATCAGTGACCATTCAGATTGACCCTACTGATCACACTGTTGACCCCTGTTCAGCCCAGCAGACTCTGAGGGCAAACGTCAGAAACCAGACAGCCAGATAGTGTGTGTACGTGTGTGTGTGTGTGTGTGTGCCGATGTGTTTATGAATGCTTCAGATGATGTGTGCTCATGTCATTGATATATAGGCATGTTGTTTATGGTGATGACAGGTCCTCCTCACCACCTCACCATTAAATAACAATTCCAGCCTTCAGATTCTCTGCACCCCTGTCCTGTCGTGTCGTTATTGACATCATCAGTGACATCACAGTCACAGCTGGCTGGGGCAGAGCTTCCTTTGTGCGAGAGGCAGCAGGTGTGCTGTCCCTTGGCCAATAGCATGCCCCCATCCCCCTCTGTGACAGCCCGTCTCCATGGAGACCAGCTCAGTGGAGCATCCCTCGCGCCGCCCACTTCAAGTGTCCATACTCATATACTCACGGACATATGGGATGGCCTTAATCTAGAGAAAAACATATCCCAAATGTGATAATCTTATCTAGCACTTCTGCACGTTGGCTAAAGCCACTCACTGTATCTAATTTTGGCCATTAGATTAAAACCACTGAGACACTAAGCTCCTGAGACAAACAGACCAAAGGACACATTTGTCGGCTTCCTCCTAAAAAACAACGTTTATGAATAAATCCCCAGTGTTAACGCCGTTGCCTACCTGGCAGGCCAAATGCACGATCTTTTTCCCATAGCAATGCATCTGTTCATCCGATAAGGCATGTCCTTGTGAGTTGAGATAGATATGTAATACTTTCAGTATTATCTCAGCTGTTGAATGAACCCATTAGGCCTCGAAGTTGTGATAATTGCGTGCAATAGACTATCGTAAAATACGGTCAGGTAAGATGTAAATATAAATATTATCCACACATATTTTACTGAGTACGTGTTTTAAATGTGTTTGATGATGCTGTTCAGCCCTGCGCTAGGTTTAGAACACCTAGAGCGATCATCTGCAACAAGTAGAAACATTGTATATTTACAATGTTGAAAAACAGGCGCCTGACTAGGCTTGCAACAATACATGTACCAACAATTATGATGCCACAAAATCCACCGCCCCAAAAATATTATTTGGACATCAACCAAATGATATAATTGTGTGCCTTGCATACATTTCTCTATCTGGGATAATTATACGCTGCTAAACCACCGATATTTTTTTTCACCAAGGAGTGACTGTAAGTGAATTTAATTACACATAGTAACATTATCAAAGCATTTTCAGTGTTAGAACTACTAAGCATCCGGGGTGACAATGGCTTGAGACAATTCCCAATCTACAAGCTGCGAAATTGGTGCTTCACGCTGCATTACAACACGGGCCTAAACGTAAACACAGCAACTCACAAGCTCTGTCTGGCTATAGTAGCCTAGCCACCTATTAAAACGTTAGCTTGATAAATAGTCTAACGCCCTCGCTTGCACGATAATGCAACACTAACCCCATCCGCTATATCCGTGATAAAGCTAGCGTTCCCCTTTTAATTCACAACACAAAGACAGCTAATGCGTCTGAAGCGAACGGCTCGAATCAAGTCTGAAAACGTAAGTAGCTAGGCAGGCATAGCGGAATGCAAAGGAAACCGTGTTCTTTTAGCCTAGCATTAGCCAAGCTTCGACTAGCTATCTATGCTGCCTCTACCTATACCTATGCCCCTCTCCCAGACTTACCGATGTGATTGTCCTCGATGTGGACGATCAGCTCGGCCAGGGACTCAAACTGGAGACCGCAACCCCCGAACCTGCAGGAGTTGGAGAAGAAAGACGCGGCGGCTATGCCTGTCATGGTTGCTGACTAGTGCATTCACTGGGCGTTCGGTGGCCGGGGCGGTGCGAGACAGGCTTCGGGTCCGGGGAAGTAGCGGGACAGAGCGGGGAGCAGCGTAGCAGACACCGGGTGACCAGGCAGGACAGTCTCTGCAGCGGCGGACGCATCTGGGAGAGCAGGCGGGACTGTGGGGGTGGGGGTAGAGGAAGAGGGGGGGACGGGGGACGTCATGTTTACCTGCTACTTGGTAAATACAGACTACCCCTGGACAGACTGTTAAAATTATTCTACGAAAATGCATTTACAAGGTTTACCCAATATAGAACTGTATGCAGTAACGTATGACTGCACACTAGCGTATTTTCGATCCGCTGTAGTCTACAACGTTATTATTGTTGTTGGCCTTCGAGTGTATGCCGCTATTCTCAAATAAATGGATGTTAGGCTAGTTACACAACTAAACCTACATAAAAATCTGAATGACCTTCAATACACAGAGTTTATTTGATGTATTATGCTGCTTGTGATAGACAATATTTGACAGAATACAAGAAATCGACACATTTGACATTAAATGATGTACAATGGGTAGTGAACTTATAAGCTAATGGGATATGATCAGGGAGTAAATGCTATACATGGATTTACAGTTTATTTGTAGTATATCTGGATGTAGTGAGATATGAGCAGGGTTTTGAGTGCAGTTATATGCAGCTGTTTAGGCAATAGTTCACATGTGGCTTAATGTGCTGAGCATAGTCTTATTAGTCTCCACGGGACAGATGGCCAGTAAACAGCACAGCACTGGGAAAGAAATACTTCTGGTGGAAGGATTATTTGGTCATGATTGAAACCTTGGTTATGTTGGGCTTTGATTGCAGGCAGGGGGCAGTCGATTATTGTTTGGGGCATATGTTTTTGGGGGCAAATACGCTTGATAGAATTGGGGTTACGTAAGTAGGCTGTAAGATGTGCAATCGGAGAATACAAAACCCTGGAAACTTTCCTGCTTCCTGTCTACAAGCAAAAACTAAAATAGGAAGTACTGTGATGCACACTATAAGGAAAAGGTCTATGTCAAACTCTGGATAATGAAAAGGGCCTATAAGTAACAAACGTTAATAAACATACTTTTTTGAAGTATAGGAGAAATTCAATTTGATTCAATATAAAGAATGAATGTGTTGGTATTGAAAGAGTGGTATTTTTATTGCTTCCAACATATGTCTCTAACTCTTTGTTTAAGCAACAAAATATTATAAACACATTCCTGAAAGACTGTCAGGAACACATTGTGTTTCTTCAGAACCCCTTAGAGTAGAGTGGACGGGACCAGGCAGTAAATCAAACTGCATGAAAAACAACACAATTCATTTAAATATTGTTTTTCTACACCCTTCCATTATACATTTTAAAGATGACTTTCTTGAGACAATAATCAAAAACATCAGTGTACAAGTTGTAGCATTCATTTGGGAAGTAAACATAAGTCATTGAATACATAACGTTTTTAGATGGTGGAGTTCCAAAATAAATAGGATTTCGGTTCAAATAACTTTGGGAACGCCTGGCTTATAACAACTAAGTTCCCTTTGTAGGTCCAAGTCATGGGGTTCCCAAACAATTTTAGGCTGTGATCCCATATTTATTTTCCTCTGAGTCTTAATATGAAGAATTGGGTCTTAATTTTAACCCTTCTGTTCCTCACTCAAAACCTTCCTTTTCAACTTCTTCGGAACGGAAAGAAAAAGGTGCAGTGGTCTTGTAACATCTCCGGAAAAAATTAAGAGACCACTGCACATTTTGCTTTCCTTTCAGAAAAAGCTGAAAAGTAAATTTTTGAGTGAGGAACAGAAGGAGCTGTATATTATGTATAGAAAGTCAGAGACATGTTCTATTTGTTAGAAGAAAACAAAAACCCACTTTATTTAATACAATCACATTTAGTGGCTAACAGAATTTCTCTTGCAACCCCATATTCAAGCCAGGTGACCCCCACATTGTGTCATGACACTTAGTTTAGGAAACTCGCTACACAGTCTGTACTTGCCAAAGAAACCATGAAATTTAGGCTTACTCTTTGCCACACACAGCAATAATATTGACCCAGACCAGGGCTAGAAATAAAGTGATTTACCTCTAGATTCTTCTTGGATCTTGGTCTTGGAGTGGCACTTCCCACTGATGAAGCATAACTTGACCCCTAAGATCTGGTCACCAGGGTCACCTTAACAGATTACTAAGTCACTTATTGCTTTTAGATTAGAAAAGACTAGTCCAATAAGGCAAATTTAGATTATGTTTTAACCTTGGATTAAAGATTAATTGTGGAGCCTAAAGGCCTTCATAAATACAACCTTTAGGTAAACATAATAAATTAGGAGTTAGGTTGAGAGGTTAGGGGAAAATACAGTTTTACAATGAATGAAACAAAAAGGTCCCTACAAGGATAGTAACACAAGTGTGTGTGTGTGTGTGTGTGTAGTGGTTGCTGAGTTAAGTGACTCTTATCACCATTGTTTGCAAAAGGATTCCTTTGTTGATGTCTCAGGAATTCTGTGGCTCTCTCCAACCCTCATTCTGTCAAACCATGTGAAGTGGCAGTGCTGCCGTCTGAAATCTGGATTAGATACTGTATTGTATTGGTCAACAACGCAGATTTAAAATCCATTCTCTTTGGTTCTAATCTGAGGCACCAACACTGTTTCCCCTGTGACAGCCGGGGCCGTCCAGAATAATTATTCATCATTGAAGTCAGATATATTTTAAGAGACGTTGTTCATCAATTTGTATAGTCTTAAAACAAAGCCTTTTCAGACAGCCAGCAGAGATTCACACACTTCTCTGAGTGCAATATATTTGGTAGTGACGTACTGAGACACAGGCTACATTTTTTCTGTGATTGGTCAACAACTACAGCGCCACTTCAGAAACAGAACAGATTCCAGCCATAAAGTGTACTGATTCATGTTCCTCCATTATAAGCCATAATGCAAGGAAGAGGAGAGCTCTGTGTGTGTGTGTGTGTTGGCTAGAGTGAGGGGAGAATGTCTCTTAAATCATAGAGCTTGACCAACCAAGGCCAGTGATCAACTGTTAATCAACCGTTAAACTGGGAGTCATAAACCAATGAGCAGTGACTTCAGTCAACATCCTCAGGACCAGAGAACACAGACACACATGGTGCATACTGCTCTCTGACAACACAAACACATGCACACTGCGATGCGCACAAACATAACACACCCATGTACTCACAGACCATGACGTCAACGTAACAAACACACGCACCTAGAGTCACACGGAGTGACTTAGTCCTACATACACACACATTCGAACAGTCAAAGAGCAGCTACACAAACAACCCGTTCCTACATTAACACAGCGATGTGGGACAGATAAAATCAGATAAATTATCCCAACACAGGGTGCACGTCAGTGTTGTGACAGTGAAGCACCCCGTCCTAACATTATAGCCTAATGTGACATGCTAGCATTTGTTGTTTGAGAGAGAACATGACAGAGACAAATACAGAGAGAAAATTAAAGATAGAGACAGAGTGAGATTAAGAGAGAGAGGAGGTATTGACAGACCGTGGGAGAATACAGAAAAAGAGAACAGAACAGAGAGGAGACACAGGGAATTTTCACTTCATGACCAACTGCATCAACGTCTGATCTACTCGAGCCACTTGCTTTGGACAGGGGCCTAGATTACAGTGAGGTTAGACAGAGGCCCAAATGACAGTGAGGTTGGACAGGGGCCTAGATTACAGTGAGGTTAGACAGAGGCCCAGATTACAGTCAGGTTGGACAGAGGCCCAGATTACAGTCTGGTTGGACAGATTATTAGCGGCCAGGTTGGATTATCAAGAGTATCTGTGATATATGTCAAGGCCTGTTTAATAAAGCTATGACCAGCCTGGACTCACATGAGGCATTAGGGCTTAAACACACGCAGGCACAGGTTTGAAAGTCGCAGGGCTGGAGGGCTGCACTATGCTCTGGGAAGGCCAATTACATTGAGATCAACTTCCAGCCCCCTCCACACACACACACACACACACTACAGTTAATTAGTTATCTATGCGAGTGCGGAGCTTTGACCCAACTGAATAGGGATCAGTAACCTGTCTGAGATCGATCCCATCTCTTTCCCAGATCTACAAGTAGGGTGAAGCAGGTTCCACAGCAGGCGTCTAAAGGCAATAAAAAACAATCATTTTGCCTGTTAAAAGCCATGGATGGGTGAAGATGGCTGATAGTAATGGCTGATATATAGAAAAGCCTGAAGTATGGCTGAGTCCCAAATGACACCCTATTCCAAATACAGTGAACTACAGCTGATGATCCATATGGATCCTAGTTAAAAGTGCTGCTCCACAAAGGGAATAAGGTGTAATTTAGGACGCAACTGGTGTCTGCTCTCGGGCATCTGTAGGAGTCTCACTGTCTGCCTGAGTACAGTCATTACAGCATGATAACTAGCTTTACTTTGTCTTGGTCTCTCATCGTGTCTATTCTTTCTGACTTTCCTACTCCCTTTCTTTTTCTTTCTCTGTCTCTCATTCTGTGCATATCACTTTGAGTAATGTACACACACAACCACACAAAAAAAAAAAGGTTTCTGGACCTGCCCACTGAGAAGACCTCCCATGACACTGCGACATGTCTTTTGTGTAACACTGTCACACAGTAATACACAACATCTTCCGAAGAATCCAGTTTCCGTGATTCAGTTCCATATGAGGAAGAGCAGAACACGGGCCTGTGGCATCATCGGAACATCCTGTTTTCACCGTTGCCTCAGTCACTACTGCGCCTATTACGATGTCCGATCTTGGATGGAGTTGAGTCACATGCCCAGTCATAGTGTTAGCTGTGGTTTTATATTTCAGTAACATCTGCAACAGAACCTGGATGAAAGTAAGAGATGCAGGATCATAAGTAGCCGCACTGGCCTACGATCAGTTTTAGCATTTAACTTTTTTCACATGAGTGATGAAGTTCAGAAAGTGCAGTTAGCCTGATTCATAGTTAGTCCAGACATCCATTTGTAGATGCTTTATAGATACCTACGCTATTAACAAACTATGTTCATAACCACCAACTGCTTTCTAAGGATAAGGTTAGGTTTACAATAAGGGTTGAGATTAGGAAAACGGTTAGCGAATATTTGAAAGGTGACAGATATTTTGAACTCTTCCCCCTCTAGGGTGAAGATGGCCAGTTTGCGTCGCCCATGGGGCTTTCCAGGCAGTTGTTAGCTGGCAGCAAGTTTCCAGGTTCACACCTAGTCTGTGGACGTGATGCTACGAAAGTGTGGCTAAACCTGGTAGGACCAGGTTCCACCTGGTATACCTCTTTGGTATAGCCTACAGAAAAAGTTTGTTGTCCTCCGCAATAAAGTTGATCTCCATGTAAGTATGTGAGAACGTATGTGCTTCACATGCAATATGTCAGACACCATTGGCGCAATTTTGACAAAAATCTGTCTGTTATGGATCTTGTAATAGACATCCAGTACTTCGAAAATTACACTGATTGGACCAATGGTGGCTCACAAGCAATGGAAAATGCACACTGTAATCCCGTCACCTTGTTTGAATTAAGTCATGAGATTCAGTACAAAAGTCCATCTCCTCACAAGGAACAAATTTGCAACAAATGTGGCGTATATCATTCTTGAAGGACATGTTTACTGTGGCCTTGGTTTGTTTCAGAAACCCAGGCTCCTCTATTTTTATCCAAGGCAGTTCAGGGTCTTGAATCAATGTGAACTGCACTTGTGTTTATTGACATAAAAGGACATTGGAATCTCAAAAGTAACTTGAATTACTAACTCCTGTACTGATTCGATAGCCTATGGCAAATTAAGACATTCTGCTCAGGGTTTACCCTAATGGGACGTCCTGTAAGGCTCTGCGCAGTCTAGTTACAGACAGACCTCCCTCTTCCACCCGCTCCCCTTGCTCCTTTCGTCTTTACCAAGGTCTGTCTGACATTTGGTCCTGTGCGTCAAGTCCAAGGCAGTGCAAAAAGCTGTTGAAGGTGGCGGCTGGGCGATCGAGATGCAAGCCAACTGTAGCCTGTACCCATTAACTCGCTCCGCACGCTCGCTACACTTGGTTGAGTTCCACTGTCCCGAGTCCCGGTTGTTAACCCCGCCCCATCCGAAGCCGGACCGCAATGATTTAGAAGTTCAGGAATCCCACGTGACGTCACCCCTTGGGTGATGTAATGCTTCTGTAAATAGAATGTATTGTAATCCTGCCTCAGTCCAACGTGGTTCCTCTCAGCTCAGTGCCTGCTTGTCCGCTTCACTTGTTAGGTAAGTTTATCCTAACTTCTGTAGTCTACTACTGGATTCATTGTCACTTTAAGAATTTCGATTTCAGCGATTGATTGCCTACATTATGAGATAGATTTTAATTTTGATAACGCAAAGTTTGCTGTGTGCGGTGCTGGTGCGGCTTTGGTTAATGAACTAGCTGAATGTCTATTTGGGGGGTGTGACTGCACTCTCCGTGTCGGCTTGTTTATGAGGTGCTCATGTTCAGTGGTCGATCAACATAGCGCGGGTCATGTTCTTTGCAGTAAACTGAAGACTATCGGATTATTTTTACGTGAAGAAGCAGCTTATTCGAGTTGATTTTTGTTGATTGAGGACTTGTACAGCCTATATAAGTAGGGGAAGTTGGAAGCTGATTCGGAACGACTGCTGAAGTTTTTACACAAAAACCGAAGTTGGAAAATTTAACTGACAGGTGAATTGTATGTGTGTGCGTATGTATGTATGTATGTGTGTGTGTTGATTTCCATGTGCCCTTACTTCGTGGTAATTAAACACTGTTAATGTTTTTAGCCAAGTGATATTGTGTACTTGTGCTACAGTTATTTTGCCCTAAACTGTCGTTAAACAAAAACATGAATTCGTATCTACATTTGAGTTTGTGTCATCATACCATCACACCGTGGGATTTGTGCTCTTCATTGTTGGGCATGACGTCATGTTGCTTGAAGTCTTTCGCGGAGTTGTGCTGACTGTGCGTTATGCTGAAAAGCTCATAGGCTCAAAGGTTACTGATTTAAATAATCAGTGTTCAGAATTTAATGTGTAACACAATTTTAGTTAGCCAAGTTAAATAAATATTCAGATAATATTTAGATAACTTTCATATTTGATAATATTTCATGTTTGTGTTGATGAGGATGATGTGTATATAAATGATGGGGATGGTGATGATGATGAGGTGGTTGATTTCTTTTTGTCAGAAACCCATTCACACACACACACAAATTATGTGCACACACTTAGTTTAAATACACACAAACCTTTTTTACGAACACACACACACGCACCTATGAAGTCACCTCTACTCACATGGAGCAGGGCCGGAATATGGTGACTGATTCAGAGCAGGTTTGAGCCTGCCCAGATCTGCTGCTGGCACACTCTTTCTTTCCACCTTTTTCGCTCTCTCTTTCTCTGTCTCACTCTCTCTACCTTTTCGCTCACTCTCTCTCTCTCCCACTTTCTCTCTCTATTGCGTTGTGATCTAATGCTGTACCTCTGTTTCTCCTCTGTGTGTTTTCCACTCCCCGCTCACCTTTTACATCTCCCCCCCCCCCCCCCCCCTCTTCTCCCTCCTCTCCCTTATAACTTTAACATCAGTATTCATTTACAGCATAACTGTATCCATATTCCCCACCCCCTATGCCAAAACACATCCCGCTCTCTCTCAGGCCAAACCGGCCTAAGGGGACTGTGAGCTTATAAGAAATAATCTTCTAACCACAGCCAACCCCTCATCATCAACATCATCCACAAAGGTTAGAGTTGTGTGTGAAAGTGACAGGCCGTTCATGAAAGACAACAGCAGCCTTGGTGGCTGATTGACAAAGATGGTGACTGGCCTACATGGCCAGGAAAAAACATTAAATTCAGTGTCCAGGTCCGGGGTCTCTGACGGCTGATTAAGATGGAAAAAAGTCAAGCTGATATGAATATTGCCTTGAAATAGATGCCTGACGAAGCTCTTTGTGAATTGGAATGTTCTGAGTAAAGGTGTCAGAGAGTGTCATGTGTGCTTGCCTTTCTGTTCTCTGTAGTCACCCAGAGCTGTGTTCTCGCATCCCAAATGTCACCCCCCGTGGTGCACTACTTTCGCTCAATTAGCCCTGGTCTGAAACAGCTTAGTTTACAGAGAGGGTGTCGGTTGGGTTGTGCACCTCTTTCTGACACGGCTGTAAGGAATTCCTGGGATGACAGAGTTCACTTGGTCTCAGTGGAAAATGAAGGGCTAACACTTTTAATAAGTCATAATTACTCCCATCGTCAACTCTACCTCAAGTATATCTGTTGTGTCAATGCCTGTGTTGTCTTCTATCTCGAAAAGTGGATCATACCTAAGGCCTTCACAAGCAGGCAAGTTTATTTTTATAGCATACTTCAGGCATTGAAGCAATTCAATGTGCTTTACAAAGAAAAATATATAAAAACAATAACATAAAAACAAATACTCAAATGAAAACATCAAAGCAAATGAATACATAATAATAATAATAACAAAATACAATAAGAGAACATATAAAGAATAAAAGTGTGAAGCTATAAGGCTAACGATTAAAAGTGGGAAGCTATAAGGCTAAACAGTGTGGTTAAGTTTAAGTGCTCAGTCATAGTGAGAAGAGAAGTGTTTTTAACCTGGATTTAAAAATTGATATGTTTGGGGCACGTCTAAGATCTTCTGGAAGTTTATTCCAGTTTTGTACTGCTAAACGCAGCTTCTCCATGTTTAGTTTGGACTCTGGGCTCTACTAGCTGACCTGTGTTCATGGATCTAAGAGCCCTACTCGGTTTATATTCTGCAAACATATCAGAAATGTATTCAGGTCCTAAACCATTCAGAGATTTATAAACTAAAAGCACCACTTTGAAATCTATTCTGTAACTGACTGGAAGCCAATGCAAAGATTTAAGAACCAGGGTGATGTTCTCTGTTCTCTTGGTCCTGGTTAACATTCTAGCTGCAGCATCGCTGTGGAAAAATCACAGTTTCAGTTCAGAGTTAATTAATTTATCCTGTTCATTTGCAAATCAAATAAATAGAAGAGTGACCTCCCATATATTTTATTTCAACTTATTTTAGGAGAAACGGTGAATCGTGCAAGTGTACAAATGAATTTCAACTATGCACTTAAGGTTAAACCAAATCATAGTATGTCACAATTCTGGAAAAGAGTTTGATTTGGGCAATTTGAGCGGCTGTAAAATAATTCCTTATTAGGTCCTTATTAGCCGACTTAACAAGGTTCCAGGATTTGTGTCTTAGCCCTGAGGTTTTTCTTTCCCAACATGTGACCTGTTCAGGGAAAATGTTGGGCCACAAGTGACAGGTGGTTCCCGAACTTGAGCCATGGTGTGTCACGCTCACATAGACCCTGACTGCATCATTTTCCCTGAGATTGTGTTCCAACCCTGCAGTTATCCATGATGTGGGTTGGGTGAAGTAGCGGGGCATTGGCCGCTACATCTAGAATTGTATAACCATTGAATTATGTCAGGACAACCCATGTTATTGGGATTTGATTGCATCCGATGACCAACGTGGAAATGTGAAATGCTGACTGCGTGTGCACACTTGGCTCTGAATGTGGCTCTGAACATTTGTTTAAAAAGCTCATTTTATATCAGCGGTTTCCTGTACAGATGTCCACCCTGAAACCCAAAAGACTGAAGAACAACAAGAGTTGATGCACAGTGGCTAGGAAAAAAACCCTAGTAGAGTCGCTACCTAGACGGAAACCAAAAGAGGAGCCAGAACCTGAGTTGTGGCTTGTCTTCTTGAGGGGGAGCAGTGTGAAGATTAAGAGTACAGGACCGTTTAGGGCCACATCAGTGTTTTTCAATGTTCAGATGAACAGTGGGTCAATTTATGCAAGGAGATCAGCGTTCAGAGTTAGAATCCAGATCAGTTGCACAACCAAGTGGACAAGGATGAGGAAAAATAGATGGGCTGTGGGTAGTGACAGCAGGAATCATCAGGCAGCAACTTGATCTGCAACACTACCGGAACAAATTTATACAGCGACAGCTAGGAATCGTCAGGCCAGGCAGTCCTAAAATGTGGTCCAAGGGGCTCAGGTCCTACTAAGATTCAACGGGACACCAGAAAAAGTTGAGAGAACCTTCCTTTGACTCAAATGACACATCCGCATATAATTCAGACTGACCAATGCAACATTACACAATTGGAGACACAAAACTATTGCAGTGTGAAACTAGGGACTGAGAAGTGGGTTCCAGAGACACAGTGGCCCATCTGACTATGTGTATGTCTCTTGCCTCTGACTATGTGTCTTTTGGCTCAGACTGTTTGTGTTTTTTCATTCTCACTGTATGTATGTGTCTTTTGGCTCCACCTAAATGTGTGTCTTTTGGTTCTGACTGTGTGTATTTGTCTTTTGGCTCTGACTGAATGTGTATGTCTCTTGGTACTGACAGTTTGTATGTGTCTTTTGGCTCTGACTTAATGTGGGTCTTTCGGCTCTGATTGTAGGTTTGGAGATGAATGAGGAACAAGACCGGCCCTATGGATGCAGTGCTCCTGGATGCTCTCAGGTCAGTGGGGCGTGTGTATGTCTGTGTGCTTGTAGCTATATCCACTATTGGCTGCTACCATAGTTCAATGAAGATCTGATAATTGTACAAATTATTCTCTTTTTATTTTTCCTCTTTCTCTCGCTCTCTGTCTGTTGGTTCTGCAGCGGTTCCAAACAGAAGACCACCTGATGATCCACAGGCTCAAGCACGAGATGACTCTCAAATTCTCCTCTATCAAGGCTGATCCACTCGCAGGTAAGAATAAAAGGCCAAGAAGTAGATGGCACAGAGAGAGCATTAGGTTAGTATTAATGATGATGTTCATTCTATTTATCCTGGTTCTATGGGAATTACTGTTGTTGCCATATAGTCCTATTCTCTTTTTATTTCCGTTTTGGTCTCTCTTCCTTACCCCTTCTCTCTCCCTTTCTCTCTCTCCCTGTCTTTCTATTTGACCCTTATTAACTTATTTCTCTGAGGTATTTATTTGTATTTCTCTAATGGTCAGGTTTTCTTAGTTTAGAGTTTGTGTGTCTGACTAGTCACTCTGATCCTATGACAATATTTCTCTTCCCTTCCGACCGGTGGAATACGAGTCTGCTTATCAGCTTTGTCCCTCCCCCGTTCACATCTCTGGTTAACTGTCTGTCACTCAGGCTGAACGCTGTCTGGTTCAGGTGTGTGTGTGTGTGTGTGTGTGTGAGAGAGAAAGAAAGCATGTGTGTGCACATTTGTGTGCATGTTGTGTGTGTGTGTGCGCATGCATTCTACTTTTTCAATGGTTGATGAAAAGGCGATGAGCGGAGGCGATGAGCAGTTGTACTGGACAGTATAACAACAGTGATAGCAGACAGAGGGAAGAAGTAAAAGGATGGTTGACTAACAGCCGTGGAATATAAGCTCTATTGGCCATATACCACACCCATGGTGCCTTATTCCTTAAGTATAGCATTACCATACTATGCAACAATAGAACTTGCTGCCTGTACAGAGACAACAAAAATATGCTGTATCGTACCGGACAGGGGCAGACACTATCTGTGTTCGTCTGTCGGGATATAAACATCTTTTTTGACCTATGACCCCACCAGTCAGTTTCTGTATTGTCGGTGCCTGCAGTCCCTCAGAAATCTCCTGTCAAAACAAAGGAGTGTTGAACCGGTGACTTCTGACCTGTCAACCTTTAAACTCTGATAGTTTAGACTACAGGGGAGAGACGTCCGTCTGATCTTATCTCAGTTACAATTGTGATCATTCTGGGGAGAAGTTTTCCCTATGTACAGCTCTTGGATCCGCTTCCCGTTTTCCAGTCCAAGCCTTAAATGAGTGGGGAAGATGTAAAACTGCCCTGAGATAAGTAGCCAAAGGCCTAAGGTCAGGAACATTGGCCCGCATTTTCTTTGTTTTGGGTTCCACTATATTTCTGGTACAGGATCTTCCTATTTTTTTTTTACTGTACAATTACCACGAATTTTGCCAAACATTTGTTTGATTTTGGAAATCTGTCCTAATTTTCACAAATTAAATAAGAAACATTATGTAATTGAGTCTCAATGTGGTGAAGGTATGAAATTATATCTATTTTCTTTAAAAGACAATCTGCTCTGTGTTGGTTGTGAAAGGTGCCCAGGGAAGGTTTAACACAATGTCCCTAAACATAATGACCCTAAAGTTGAAACTGATTTAACATTAAGCTCCCCAAGGTGCTGGTCTGTGTCTGCAGTCAACAAAACCTGTCTGTGTGCTTTGTTATAGGCAATTGCAATATCATGGATGTAATCATTTCTGTTTGAGGCTTAATGTCTGTTTGCTCTCTGTGTGCATGATCAGACCAGACGCCGACGCCAACCCGTTTCCTGCGTAACTGCGAGGAGGTTGGCCTCTTCAATGAGATCGAACAGGAGTTCCACCAGGCACAAGAGGAGCTGATCAACAAACAGGTCAGACACAACACTTCCCACCATGCACAGATGAACACTGCTTTGTTAGAGTACAGCTATCTGTTCAAACCAAATCCTAATGATATGTAATGCATTTACATAAATAACCATAATGCATTTACATAAATAACCACAACCCTAGGGCTCCACCCAACACCAAAAACTGTTAACTAATGGGTACAAGCCAAGAATCCTATATGGTTCTTCTCAGCACCTTTGGCGTTATTCATTTATAGAACAACACCAGAGTGTAGATTGTAATGGGTGTTGTGTTCCTCTGTCCTCCAGACTCAGAATCTCCCTCAGAAGGGATCGACATGTGCGAACCAGCCCCAAGCGCGTTCCCATCACCAGCCCCACGGCAGCATGGGGGCTCTTAGCTGCAGCATGGCCGGCCAACAGACAATGTCCTCTGCCCAGTCCAACTCAGTGATCACCCAGGTCCCCTCTGTGCTCACACACTCAGGGTGAGTAGACACACAGACAAAGATTCAGACACCCAGACACACTCCGACTGACACACAAACACACAGACACACACACACACGCTTGTGTTTTGCTATGCTTTTTTGGGGTTCACAATTGATTTCCATGAGCAATACTATCCTTTCCAACCCCTAACCTTAACCCTAATCCCAACCTTAACCCCAACCTTAACCCCTAAAATCCTATTATAACTTTAACCTTAACCGAAACCCCAATTACCTAAAAAAGCAATTTACGTGAGGTCTAGCAAAATGTCCCCTCTAGTCAAGATTTGTCATGGTTACTATACTAGTCAGGACATCTGGACCTCACATGTGTAGTAGTACACACACACACACACACACACACACTTCATACACTGACATACACACTCATGCTAAAAAACACATTGAACTCACACATATCGACATACGGCTTGCTTCCCCTACCCTTCTCTCTCTCTTATTGTCCCTCCGTTTCTCTCTCAATTCAATCGTAATTTAATTTAAAAGGCTTCATCGGAATGGGGGCATTTGTTTACATTCACTAAGTAAGTGTAAAATAACAAAAGATAAAATGAAAATAATAAAAAACTAAATTGGAAATATATCTGACATTCTAAGTAAACATTAGACAAGTTTCACACAAGTTTCAAAAGGATATAGCATCCCTCTCTTTCTCACCCGCTCTCTACCTCCCCCATATCTCTCTGCTGCCATAACCATAACTCATTCTGTCTGGAGCAGGCTGTCATTCCCCAGACAGACTGATTTATTAGGCCTTAATGAATTTGAGATAGAGAGAGATTCAGAGATAGTGAGATGGAGCTGCAGGCTACTAAGAGAGACCGCTGGTCCCACTTCAAACCCTCCAGTTCCTTCTCACCATCTCTCCCCATACCTTCTCTTTCCCTCACTCGTCATCTCTCCCTTGGTCCTTGACACAAACCAGTCATCGTGTCCCAGTCCCAGTTCCAGTCCCAGCCACAGCCCTAGTCTAGCCCTCAACCAGGCCTTAGCCCCATCTTGTCCCGGTCTCAGTCCCAGACCCAGTCCTAACCCCAGCCCCAGTCCCAGTCTCAGTCCCAGACTCAGTCCCCGTCCCAGCACAGCCCTAACCCCAGTTCCAGTCCCAGCCATTGTTCCAGTCCCAGCTCTAGTCCCAGTCCCAGTCCCAGCCACAATCCTAACCCCAGTCCCAGTCCAAGCCCCAGCCCCAGCCACTGTCCCAGCCATAGTTCCAGTCCCAGTCCCAGCCCTAGACCCAGTCCCAGCCATTGTTCCAGTCCCAGTCCCAGCCCTAGACCCAGTCCCAGCCATAGTTCCAGTCCCAGTCCCAGCCCTAGACCCAGTCCCAGCCATAGTTCCAGTTCCAGTCCCAGCCATAGTCCCAGTCCCAGCCACAGTCCCAGCCACAGTCCCAGACCTAGTCCCAGCCCTAGACCCAGTCCCACCTGCATTCCCTGCCCTAGTCTAGGCCCTAGTCCAGGCCTTAAGCATTGTTGTGGTGGTGTGGGTTACATGGTCATGGTATCAACAGTAAGAGAAGGGAGATTAGGCATGGCTCTGTCTTTCCTCCCAACTCCAGACATCTGGCCCTGCTTTCTGAAACCTGTCACCGGCTCAGTTCTTTACTGGAGCTAAATCTACATGAGTATGTTGGGGTTAAGGAAGAGAGTTGAGCTGTCTGGTTGATGCATGTGCTGGAGGGATGATGTGTAATCGATACTTTCTACAGTACCTTTATGAACCCTGACATACACTCTCTGGCTGATTAGTTGCATTCATTGATTAATTCTCAATCCTGAAAGACACCCTCGTCAAAACTAGTAACAACACAGGAATTAGGAATTAGTCATTTGGAACACAGTACTAGACTTTTAGTATATGTAGTTCTTCAGAAGAGTTTGAGTGGGCTTAGCAACAGCACAACAAAACACAGCAGAACACAAAATAGTACACTTGAATATTAAAGTGGAGAAAAGTCCAAAAGTGTTTATTTTCCTTATTGAGAACATACTCTGTACAGTATTCTGACCTGCATGATTTGAAACCTGAACACTGATTGGTTGAAATCCATGGTATAATGGTCTCATATACCATGGATCTCATATACCATATACCATGCATAGTTAACCAATCACTGTCCAAATTCCACATAAAAACCATCCAATCATTGCTTTATTTTTCTCAATAAAATCCACCCTCTGCTAAAGTACAAAAAGGAAGCACTGTACTTTTTTTTTTTTCAGTGGGTGGTTTTTCTTTCCAATTTGGTGATATCCAATCCTCCAATCCTTGACTAAGGCCCTGCTTTATCCCAACAAACTTGGGAGAGTTGATTTCAGGTTATTCGTCGTCTGAAGCACATCCTGTGCCCTTCTGGTTCTTGTCACTCTGCTAGGGCAACAAGGAGACACCAGAATCCTTACTCGCCGGACAGAACACACATTCCGGCCTTCAACCTTGTTTGAACTCACAGGCCTCCAAGCCGCCACAAGCAGTCACTAAAGTATGATGAGGCAAGGCAACCATATTATTAACTGCCCAAACCCAAGGTGCTAGCCAATTGCTCTGCTGACCCCTGAGAACTATTTCAACCAATTACTGCACATGAGCAAAATGATCTCTATGAAATCCTCAGGACGGAACTTAACAGTACTGATCAGTAGAGAACTCTGAGTATGTGGGGGACAATATCCAATGGACAGTTAAAGTCAGACAACGAGTTCCTCTGCAGCCCAGGCTACGTCCACTGTAGCGATGATGTGGTCTGTGTTGGATTCCGGGGATCTGACTGTTTCTAGTTATGTTTACTAATGGTTTCCACAACGACCCTGTCTCAGAGTGTCTGGCTGTGGGCCCGGACAGACTGTTATGGTTACGTTAGGAGGTTGTTGTTAGTCTTTTTTTTTTTTCACGTTTAATTCTCTGCTTGCAAGAGTCAGTGGTGACATCACCATTGATGACCTCAGCGCAGTGAGGGAGGCCCACGCAGTCTGATTGGCTGAGGTCCAAAATCATTACATCATCGCAACCCGGCCCATTCTGGGGCACACGTCTCTTCCTCCACTCAATCTAGGGCTTTTCCCCTCACTTTCCTTTTCCCTTTTCCTTTTGTAATCTTCCTTGTCTCAATCGCTGCTTCACTCTTTCCCTCTTTCACTCCACCTCCTCCTCTGATTCTATCGCTCACAGTACTTTCCATCAGTCTTTCCCAGCCCCCTTGAACTCTCATATCTCATCCTGCTCCAACTCGCTGCCTATCATTCTCGCCTGGTTTCTCGCTCTGATCTGAGATAGTTGTGGAGAGTGAGCTTCTCTGACATCTGACTGCGCCTTCTCCTCCTGATCTCAGACCAGTCCCTGGCCTCTGCTCCTCCCTGTTGCGCCTCAGGAACAACAGACAGAGACAGCCCCTAGCTGCCTCCATACCCGGCACACTGCCAGACCCAGCCATGCAGGGAGCATCTGCCCAACACATGTCTGTGAGTACACACAACGTTAATTACGCCATCCTTCCTTGCCATGATAGACTTGTAGTTAAGAAATACCCTCCAACTTTTTGTATTGTTTAACCAAGTCCTAGTATAATATTATTGTTGTCTAGAAATCCGCTGTGTGGATTTGAAAAAGATTGTTTTCTAGGTTGTAGGGTGCAAAAAGAATGACTTGTTTGTTTTGTTTCTCAGATGGAAAGACAGATGCCTATGGGATCCAGTATGATGAGCATCCAGGGTCCCGCCCACAACACTTCCTGCTCTTCACCACAGGTACCAGCTGATCAGAATGATTTCTTTCATTTCATTGCATTTGAATGTTTTTGCATGGGTCTCAGTGGTGACAGATTAAAGGGACCTGTTGCTTAGACTTGCTATAGAGGTCTCTGATTTATTCTATGAGAATGTGTCACTACCCACCTCTAAGCCAAGTCCTGTTTTATATGCCCTAACTTTTTCCTGTCACATCATTTTACATATACAAATGCACAGAAACGTACATGTATATACAGTATGCAGTGTACACTCTGTCTTTCTCTGTTATTCTGTCTCTATCTGGGAGGCCCCATTCAGCCTCTGGCTAATGTCATTCTTCCCAGACTGGAACAGAAAGGAAACAGAATGTAACTCTACACCTTGACACACACTAGCCGGACCAGAGGAAGTCACATGTTACATTCTCTCCCTCTACCACTGTAATTCACTTAAACCTTATCTTTCTCACTCTCTTTTCTCCGTTGCTTACTTTTCTTTGTCACTTTTCACCTTTTATATTTTTACAAGTTGCCTTGGATACATGATGTCCAGTAGAGTGCTTCAAACGCATACACAAAACACTATAACAATCTGAAACTTTAAACAAGCACCAGACTTCCCAACCACACACACACACACACCACAGTACACACACCCCACCACATACATGCTGATACACAGGGCTGTGACCTGACGTGATGACCCTGTGCTGGGGGTCTATAGGGGATCGTGTTTCAGAGCTACACAGTGCTGTGGAAAGACACATTTTACCCCTAGCCTGGGGATGGCAGGTCTTTGTGTGGTAGCTGTTCAGAAATGACCCTCTCCCGCTCTCAGCTAGCGGCCCACACTATGGACACAGCTACGCCTCATTTGACGTGAGGAATTTGACATGACCACTGTACAACTGTGGCTTGTGTTGGAATCATGAAATCTTGGAATAAAAACTTGAATTACTGCTTTTGTACAATATATAGACAGTTTTGTACATTTTATGTTTGAACTTTCTGTTGTTTTGTTTCTCTAATGGCTCATTGGAATAAGCAATGCGACTTGTGGGTTAGTCATTGTGAAGCATCTGGGTTAGCTTTTCAGAGAGGAGGTCAAGTTAGCTCCATTCCAGGCTTCATCTATGCTGGTTTGATATCAGGGAGACGAGTGACGGTTGTCACACATGTGACTAAATAGTGTGTTTCTCAGAACAAATATATTTTCCAAGACCATCAAACACACTCAATTCACAGGTGGTACCCAGCCCCGCCCCAGGTCAGCTGTCACACACTAGGGGTTTTGTTATCCCAGTTGAGTCGCGTGACAGAGATAGGGCTGGAAACCAGGGGCGCAAGCCTTTTTTCTGTCAAATTTCTGCACTTGGAACATTGTTCCCTCTTCTTCTTGGGAAAATAGATCATAGGGGTCTAATTAGTTAGTGAAACTGGGTGCCAAATTGGATACGTTTTAGCCGGACGAAATGTGGACCAATAAAACACATCTGTTTCACTAGTTTTGGGCAGCACAGTATTGTACAATACAGTAGGATTTGGTCAAGTAACTTTAATTCAGTACAGCGCATCTCTATTAAATTGCACTGTATGGTGTATTCTACTGTACTATACTTTATTCTATTGTCCTGTACTGTACTCTACTATACTGTCCTGTAGTGAATTGTACTATGCTGTCCTGTATTGAACTCTACTATAATATCCTGTATTTTACCCTACTATGCTGTCCTGTATTGAACTCTACTATAATATCCTGTATTTTACCCTACTATGCTGTCCTGTATTGAACTCTACTATAATATCCTGTATTTTACTCTGCTATACTGTCCTGTATTGTACTCTGCTATACTGTCCTGTATTGAACTTTACTATACTGTCCTATATTGTACTCTACTATGCTGTCCTGTATTGAACACTACTATACTGTCCTATATTGTACTCTACTTCACTGTCATGTATTGAATTCTACTATACTGTCCCATATTGTACTCTTCTATACTGTCATATATTGTACTCTACTATACTGACCTATATTGTTCTCTACTATACTGTCCTGTATTGAACTCTACTATACTGTCCTATATTGTACTCTACTATACTCTCCTACAGTGGGGAGAACAAGTATTTGATACACTGCCGATTATGCAGGTTTTCCTACTTACAAAGCATGTAGATGTCTGTCATTTTTATCATAGTTACAGTTCAACTGTGAGAGACGGAATCTAAACAATCCAGAAAATCACATTGTATGATTTTTAAATAATTAATTTGCATTTTATTGCATAACATAAGTATTTGATCACCTACCAACCAGTAAGAATTGTAGACCTGCATAAGGCTGGGATGGGCTACAGGACAATAGGCAAGCAGCTTGGTGAGAAGGCAACAACTGTTGGTGCAATTATTAGAAAATGGAAGAAGTTCAAGATGACGGTCAGTCTCCCTCGGTCTGGGGCTCCATGCAAGATCTCACCTCGTGGGGCATCAATGATCATGAGGAAGGTGAGGGATCAGACCAGAATTACACGGCAGGACCTGGTCAATGACCTGAAGAGAGCTGGGACCACAGTCTCAAAGAAAACCATTAGTAACACACTACGCCGTCATGGATTAAAATCCTGCAGCACACGCAAGGTCTACCTGCTCAAGCCAGCGCTTATCCAGGCCCGTCTGAAGTTTGCCAATGACCATCTGGATGATCCAGAGGAGGAATGGGAGAAGGTCATGTGGTCTGAAGAGACAAAAATAGATCATTTTGGTCTAAACTCCACTCGCCGTGTTTGGAGGAAGAAGAAGGATGAGTACAACCCCAAGAAAACCATCCCAATTGTGAAGCATGGAGGTGGAAACGTCATTCTTTGGGGATGCTTTTCTGCAAAGGGGACAGGACGACTGCACCGTATTGAAGGGAGGATGGATGGGGCCATGTATTGCGAAATATTGGCCAACAACCTCCTTCCCTCAGTAAGAGCATTGAAGATGGGTTGCGGCTGGGTCTTCCAGCACGTCAACGACCCGAAAAACACCACCAGGGCAACTAAGGAGTGGCTCCGTAAGAAGCATCTCAAGGTCCTGGAGTGGCCTAGCCAGTCTCCAGACCTGAACCCAATAGAAAATCTTTGGAGGGAGCTGAAAGTCCGTGTTGCCCAGCGACAGCCCCGAAACCTGAAGGATCTGGAGAAGGTCTGTATGGAGGAGTGGGCCAAAATCCCTGCTGCAGTGTGTGCAAACCTGGTCAAGAACTACAGGAAACGTATGATCTCTGTAATTGCAAACAAAGGTTTTATGTACCAAATATTACGTTTTGCTTTTCTGATGTATCAAATACTTATGTTATGCAATACAATGCAAATTAATTACTTAAAAATCACACAATGTGATTTTCTGGATTTTTGTTTTAAATTCCGTCACTCACAGTTGAAGAGTACATATGATAAAAATTACAGACTTCTACATGCTTTGTAAGTGGGAAAACCTGCAGAATCGGCAGTGTATCAAATACTTGTTCTCCCCACTCTATATTGTAATCTACTTCACTGTCCTGTATTGTACTCTACTATACTGTCCTATATTGTACTCTACTTCACTGTCCTGTATTGTACTATACTATACTGTCCTGTATTAGACTCTACTATACTGTACTGTAAACTACTCCTATAAACTACTTGTGCTTAGTATATACAAGTGTGCTAGTACTTTTGTCCTTGGCTGTATGTTTTCAAAGTAATGGACAAAGGTATTGGCAACCTTGCACTTCATTCAAACAACTCAAAATTGTCACTGAAAATACATTGAAATTGAATTTAGTATTTGGTCACGACAAATCTTTATTTCAATGTAAATATTCCACTTTAGTTTTTTTCAGCACATAATATATCCACGAAGTGAAAAGAAATGGCATTGACAAAATGATTGACACCCTGGACCTTCACCCTAGTATTTGGTAGCACAGTCGTTCACCAAAAAACTACGGTCACATGCTTGGATGAGCTTCCTGCACGTCTGTACTGGTAGTTTGTCCCTGTCTTCTTGTGCAAATGATCTCTGAGATTGAAAGGGTGCATCCCAATTGCTGTTTTCAGATCTCTCTACCGATTTTCAATAGGATTTTCATCTGGACTCATTGTTGACCACTTGAGAACAGAGAAGTGTGTTTGGGTTGATTGTCCTGCTGGAAAACCCATGACCTTTGATGGAGACCCATCTTTCTGGCGCTGGGTTCGACATTGAGCTCCAACATGCCTTTGTATTCTCCTGACTCCATGATACCATGCATACATTCGAGGCACCAAGAGACATTGGCAGCAAAGCGACCCTGAACCTCCACCATGTCTGACTATGGGGAAAGTTATTTCCTTTGAAGGCTTTGTTTTGTTTTCTGTAAACAAAGAGATGGTGTGCTTTACCAAAAAGCTCTAATTTGGTCTCATTTGGCAACATGAGATTTTCCCAGAAGGATTGTGGCATGTTCAGTTGTGTTTTGTCAAATTGCAGTCCGGCTTTCATATGTTTCTCTGTAAGCAGTGGGATTGTCCTGAGTATCCCACTGTCAACCCCCTTTAATAGAGTTGGCCACAGAGGGTGCGAGTTGAAACTGCCATACCTTGTGTCTGAAGGTCAGCTTTAATCTATGTGGCAGTTGATTGAAGTGCTTTCTTTACCGTTCAAGATTGCCAATGCCTGGCTATGTGTCTGTCATCCTCAGAGAATTCTCTGGTTTTCTTTCTTTTCTCCATGCTCTTTGTGGTACACATAGTGATACAAAACAGGAGAATTAGGCCTTTTCTCTATTAAAACTGGCTAAATGATTGATTGTCACATCGACAGGTTGAGTTCCATTTCAAAGTAAAGGAGAATCACCTACTTGAATTTCAATTATTTCTAAATTAATTATTTCTAACTTCTAGAAGATGCCAATAGTATTCTAGGATTTAACTGTGGAAGGTACAATTTAGTCACTTATTCAGATTTTGTGGTAACTGTAAACCAAAGAAATACACATGTGGATACCAAAATCTGTTTTTAACGTACCAAAACTGTTTTGTAGAAGAAATTATCTGAATACAGTTCAAGGGTGCCAGTACTTTTGGCCACGGCTGTGAATGCTATACAGTGATATACTGTGCACTATGGGCCGTGGATAAAAGTAGTAGAAAGGGAATAGGAAGCATCTCATGCGTGGAGCACTGATGAATATCATGTTTTACTGTGTCACATGAGGTGGAATACAGTACCGCATGCTTTCACCGTGATCAGCCAGACAGAAATGTCAACCTGCTGTAGTAATGTACCAGTACAGCGTTGTGATGTCATCGTAATCCACCATGTTACAGGGTTTCTATGTAGTAAACAGAACTCCACCACACTCAATGTGTGTGTGTGTGTGTGTGTGCGTGTGTAGTGCGACAGAGACTGTGCGTCTGAAAGAGAGAGAAGGAGAGAGACAGAGAGAGGGAGAGAGAGTGTCTGTATGGCTGGCTGGCACAGCTGGCACAAACTGCTGCATGACCTCATTGTTGGCACTCTCTAAATGTACTCCCTTTTTTTCATTGGTGAATGGAGCGGAAAAAATAAACTTCTTCTCTTAAAGAAATATTGCGTAACCAAGAGCGATAGTAATGTAGGGAGTGCAGTGATGTCATTCTTTGGAAAAACTCTCGAGTGCATCCCCAAAGGCCCCTTATTCCCTATGTACAGTAGACAACTACTTTTGACCATAGCCTCTCTGTGTCAAAAGTAGTGTCCTATTTAGGGAATAGGGTGCCATTATGTACCCTGGCCTCTCTTGCCAAGTGTGAGAGGAAGGAGAGAACTCTGCTAGAGTTGTAAGGACTTGGATGTGAGAAGAGGTGGTATTCATCTTAATGTGTATTTGATCAGAAGTAATCTAGAATTCATATACTGCATACATGGTACTTTAAGCTGAACATTTTCTAAATGTAGATGATTCGCACTTGTTGATCCGGCTAACTGTCTTCCCAGCTGTTAAAGAGAGAAGGAATGAGAAGTGCAATGATATTTCTTTGAACTGTGATCATTTCATGTAACTGCTTGAAGGCCTTTTAACAAGTTGTTTTTTTCCGGCTTGATTTAAAAAAAAAAAATTGTGTTAGTGTTGTTGAGAAACGGCATATAGACAACGTTTTAATAGAATGTCAACTTTAGTTGTAATGTGGTGGTGTTTTTTTCTCAGAGGAATAAAACGCTGGGTCACCCCAACCAGCAGCACCAACACCAGCACCCCGGAGCTGTCGCCAACGGCAACATGGGTCCCACTATGGGTCACATGATGGAAATGATGTCACTGCGGCAACGCAACACCCAACTTCAGCAACAACATCACCATCAGCATGTGCAGCAGGCTCCGCCCATCTCCTACCAGCAGCACTGCCACGCCCCCCCACACCATCTGGGAAACGCCCACAGCCAGGGCCACCAGACGGGAAATGTGACGCACCATCAGGTCCGCCAGTCACCTCCATCACACCTGCAGGCCAGCCACACCCACCAGACTTCTCCGCACATGCCCCTGCACTCCGTAGCTGCTCAGGTACAGCACACCGACCCCGGCCGCCCCTCTGCCTGACATTTAGCTAGCTCTGCATGAGGGTAGCGGTCTCTGAACTTGGATGACGTCCGATTATCATTCCTGTTATAGAAGTGGGTCCAGTGACGGGTCACATGGTCTTAACTGACACTGTGTTCGTTTCCTCCAGTTGTCTCCAGCAGCGCAGCACATGCAGTCCTCTCAGCAGTCCCACTCCCTGCATCCAGGCCAGAGCTCAGGGGGACGCCGCAGGAGGATTGTGGACCAGGACCCAGACGAGCGCCGGCAGAAGTTCCTCGAACGCAACCGAGCTGCGGCCACGCGATGCAGACAGAAGAGGAAGGTCTGGGTGTCTTCGCTGGAGAAGAAGGCAGAGGAGCTCACGCACACCAACATGCAACTGCAGGTAGTGTTACACACACACACACACACACACACACTGGAGCTTATCCAAACACGCACTCACAAACATTATCACTAATGACTCTGTCCTTTGTTTTACTGAAGAACGAAGTGACCACTCTGAGGTCAGAGGTTGGCCAGCTGAAGCAGATCCTGCTGACTCATAAAGATTGTCCGGTCACCGCCCGCCAGAGAGAATCACAGGGGTACCTCAGTGAGTAACATCCCGACCCCATCCATCAGAAATCAGTCTGACTCACACCCCTACCCTCCACAAAACACAAGACTCCCACGACCGTTCAAAACACAGCCCTCTGCCCCGACCATGGGAGTGAGATGGGCCTTTTGCAGAGCGCGGGATCCCCCTGTTCTTTTTCGTGCAACTTGGGTGTGATCAGCTCTGTGAGAGGATCCTAGTGCTCTGTGTAGAAGTACGCTCGTGTTCTGTCTTCATGGGTTCATGACGCGCCTCATGTCCAACAGCGGCTGAGACCTTTGCACTTAGCTCACGTCTGCCAAGGTTCACATGTTCAGTGTAGCAGGAACAGTCTGATTACTCTTCCCAGTGTAGCTCCTCCGTGAGGGGTCTCCCCAATTTAAGAAACATCCTGAGTCAAATATGCAGGTGTCTTCGGAATTTTACAGTGGTCCGAAACGGTTCGCAGTTGATATTAAAAATCCTTTTGCACCTTAATTTCAGAATTTAAACATCCATGATGTGTATTCTTATAAGAATGGTAACCTGTGTAACCAGTTGATAGATTTTCTGAAGACAGAATGCAGACATTGGTATATTTCTATTTTTGCTCATTTTGCTGTATATCCTACTGTAATGCAAATGTCAAAATAAAATATCTATTTTCCTTATATGAAATGTACATGAGTGTTCTTTCATGTCGTATTATGTATAACAACTTTAACTTTTAGTGTAATTTCATCACTGTCGTTTTATGTTGTAGACGCACAGAAACCGAAAGAGAGAGAGAGAGAGAAAGAGAGAGAGCTATCAAAGACAAGCCCGGTTAATTTGATTGACAGCTGTCTCTGTGCCCCAGGTCCAGGGAGTTCGACAGGAAGTCCCTCCCCCCTGTTTCCCGGGTCGCAGCAGCAAGCCATCCAATCCCACAGCATCTCCACCTCCTCAGATGGAGGGGGCGATGGAACGCACAGGAATTAGAAATGACAGCACGGGTGGGTGCAACTCAGTGATTGGGAAATGCAGCTGGATAGAATGCTACCCATGTTGTCCCAAAAGCAGCCATTGCAACGATAGGACATTAGTTCTCTAGTACATCTTTGTGGTTCAGACCCAACAAACCCTTCCCACTGTAGCCCAATGGTAACCTTAAAGGTTCTGGTTAGGATAAAGTAGGGTGAGCTGATCCTAGATCTGTGGTCAGAGGCTACATCTACCTGGAACTAAACCCTTAGTGGGTGCATCTCAGTAGTCTGAAATGGCTTCCTCTCCTCGCCTCTATGGACTAGTTTCTATAGGCCTTAAAGCCCTGGCTCTTTAACACTGTGACACCACTCACCTGTGAACTGGATATTGTTGTGTCTGGGGGAATCTCTATTCTATTAATGGGTCTCTGTTATTGAGAATTTAGACATCCAAGTACTGTGCTATCTATTCCAGGACTTCCCCAATTGGGGCTTTGTGTGTGTGTGTGTGTGTGTGTGCGCGTGTGTGTGTGTGTGTGTGTGTGTGTGTGTGTGTGTGTAAACACACATCATATCAACTTCTGAGTGGCAGTTGTTTTCTCAGAATATGTCAGAGTTAGGTCTTGTAACTTGCAACCATGATTATGACCAGGAGTGATCCATCCTGACCGCCTGGGTATTACCAGGAGAAAGTTCCAAACTTTTATCCTGGTCAGGTAAAACTCCTGGCTCTAACCAAACTAAAGTTACTACATTATGCATTTTTGTATCTATGTTTGCTAAAGGATGTGTGGCTGGTGTAACCTAGGTCACTCTGAAATTCAGAACATTAATAAAAATCAATACAAATGTACATTTTATTCACATTTATATTGAGACCTGTAAATTGAATGAGATTGTTTTGTAACCTTGTAATTTAGAGCCTCCTTTTCCTCTGAAAGGAGTATAATTTTTGGTACCTGATTGTCGTTGTACATACAATAGGCCCAGAGGTTGTTTTTATTTTTTTGACCATGTTTTCTGAGGAGGGAAACCTCTTGGGCCTTTTGTCTAACCTCTGTAAAGCACTTAATACTTTAATACAGGGTGTATTTATCATGTAAACTTGGCCTATAACTTGTAGCTGTGTTCCCTGACTGTTTGTGACTGCGTTTTGTTTAATGTTTTTTGTACGGATGTTGACAATCGCTGCAAACCTAATATGAAAATAAAAGCACTTATTCTCTGGTATCTTATTGTTGTTTAACTCAAGGTTGGTTCACTAACTGTTATTTAACTTAAGGTTGGTTCCTGTCGATCAGTGGATCTGTGGGACATTTTGAACCAATGGGCCTGTCAAACACAGTATAGCCTGCCCCCTAGTGATCCTTTCTGGAACTGAAGCCAGTTTGAGTCACCCTGATTGAATGATGAGATGTACGATCGCAGATTTGGGGTTGAGCAGGTTCAGCACAAATCAATAGAAGTTAGAGATCGTGCACATTTGTTGTAGCACCAACAGCTAGCAAAAAGCAATACTTTACCATTAATGTAAAGGGCATCCCCAATCCACAGTATTTTAACACAAACCTAAGAAGCAACAGGAGAAAGATCATAATTTGTTTTGCTTTATATGTGAGAGTTTCTGGGTCTGTCTGTCACTGATCTCATGGTAACACACTATTGAAAGGCTTGGAGTGTGGAGCCTGTCGAGCCTGGATCTGAGTCTTGCTAGCACTCCACCATGTCCACCCGAAGGCCTAATTATTGCCAGACAGTTTATGTCTTCGAGTGGACTCTTTTCATGCCAACAGTACATCCCTGGTTGCCAGGTGATATGGGGTATGGGATCATTCCCAGTAATGGAAGGGGTTGAAAGGTTTCTGGTGAAAATGTCTGGGAACCACTGGTGTCTGTGCCGAAACACAACTACACAAAGGCCTGCACATAGACACGCCACACACGTTCTCAACGAAGGAATTCATAGTCAACAGAATGTAGGTCTCCCTGCCTTGCTGCACATAGGCCAACACTTTAATATCTGTTTCTTTATTTGTATGGGAACCATAAGAACAAAGGACTACATCCATTATTTTCAAAGGTATCTGGTTTTCTATTCACATAGACAAATGGACCACAGGTCCAACAGTCACATTGTCAGGAAACATGGTTAATCACTAGCTCATAGCGCAATACATAGTTGAGTATTAAAGTATAAAAACTACACAGAAGTATGGACATGTTTTTCTCTGCCAACCAGCAGCTACGTAGGATTTTTTTAGGCACATTAGTAATTACATTTTATACACAATTTTAATGTCTATTAGTTTAGTGTTAGCGCCCAATGAAATAAGAAAAAGTCAGTTCTCACACACACACAAAAACAAATGAGCACAGGTGCAAGGAAGAGGAAATGCGTGAGGCTCAGTGGAAGTTGAGGAAGTTGGTGAGGTTGAGCTCCTGTAGTGTGTGAATCAGTCCGATGAGCCCAGCTGTTTGGTTGCCGTTTAAAGGAAACCTTGGTCACAACAGAAAACGAACTGTGGTTCTACATCACAACTGTGATAATGTTGTCATAATGTATGAATTAAATCCTACTGTTGTGGTCTTACACAAGCCTGTGGTTCTGCGAGGGTGGGCAAACTATGGGCCGTGGGCCGAATCGGGCCCGAAAGGCAATTCCATCCGGCCCGCGGTATGTAATGAAATAGTTTTGAGGGGAAGCAAACATAACTCACCGGCCCACTCTTATACATCTGAATTTAAATGATTTTGACATTATAATGGACCTGCTGTGTACAGTGCGTGTTTTAATTATTACCCTTTTCTGGCCTGCAAATCATTTATGATTAACCAATTACAAAACAAATGTGGTCCTTTATTCAATTTCGAAATCCTGATGTGGCCAAAAAGTTAGCCCTCCCCTGTTCTATGGTCATTACACAACCCTCCCTGGCTGTGTTCCTGCTGTGCTCATGAAGTGCCCTATAGTGCATTATTAAATACATGTCTGTAGCACCTTTTAGTTTTAGACATTCTCCTGAGGATGTTCCTTCCTTGTGATTGCATGTTTATGTTGTGATATTCTAGATATGTGATTCTAGAATGTCAGAACACTGCTTCTATTGTTTGATTATCAAATGGCTCCCAGAAACTATATTTCATAGTATAAGTGGGTCAAAGTGGATTTTTTCTCCCTTTTTCCCAAGCTCTAAGTCTCTGGCGTTTTATGGTTCTACTAATCAGTGAACCTCTGCATGTTGTTGTTGTCTCTACGGGTGGAACTGTTGTCAAGGAAACGGTCACAGGGGAACTCGATAAGGTTCCCACCTTCTTCCAAGGTTCCGAGTTGAGGTGGCCGGCTGCTCTGGAAACTGGTGAAGTCTGTTGACACCGCCGCTGTGGTTGTCATGGAGCCACGGAACGGCCTCCTCGTGGAGTACATGTGACGCACGTGCACAGCTGACTTCCTCCTTTTCAGTTTCCGCCTCAAGCTCCTCCCTAGCCAGGCCCCACCAATCACCAGCAGGAGTACAGCGTTGCCGGCCAGGGTTGCCACTGTGACCAGCTGAAGGTCAGAGGTCAATGTCCCTTGGCGACGAGAATCCTCTGGGAAAGTGACCAATCCAGCGCAATGGTCGCGGGGTGCCACCTGACACACAGACCCTCCCACGACCCCCTCCACACACACCATGTAGGTGACGTCTGGGCTGAGTTCTCGTAGCGTCACTGACCACGCCCCGCCGCGGGCGTACACGTAGCGGGGGAAGCGGTCGGACGACCCGAACCTGTCAAACATCACGCGGTAATGGACCTCGTCCAGTCCCGATCTGGCTCCGGTTGTGTAGCGACGGTGAGCGTGCGCGTTCCAGCTGACAGTGGCGGTGCTGGAGGCGACCTGGGTGACGCTCACATTGGCGATGAAGTGCCGGTTGAACACACAGGGGTCAGTCACTTCGGGTAAGATGTCCTCCTGCCCGGCTGCGAGCAGGTCGAACCGCTCCTCTGTCTCCGGGGCAGGAGGAGAGGAGGTGGCCAGCTTAGTCAGTGGCCTACTGAGATGGTCAAGTGTCTGAGGGCGGGTTGTGGTTGGCGGCGTGGGGATGTTGAGGGGAGGGGTTTGAGTGATGCCACGACCCGGATTGAAACCACGCCTCCCTTTGTCAGGCTCAGCCTCAAAGGAAGGTTGTGACCTGGGGCTGGCAAAGATTTTCTTTCTCTTCTTCTTGTTCGATGACAGGGATTGTTGACGCTCCTCTGGCCCTCCCTGGTCCCCCTGGATACCCACCTCTTCCCCTCCCCCCCTCTTCTCTCCCTGTCCTCTCACTTTACTCTCCTCCTCTATTGCCTTCATTTCTACTCCCTCTGTAATTCCAAGTCCCCTCTGCTCTTCTCTGTCCTTCCTCACCTCTCCCTGTCCTCTCTCAGTCTCCCTCTCTTCTTCCTCTCCATTTTTCCTAATGTCCTCAGATTCCATCTCCAGGACACTCCCTCCTCTGCTCTCCTCAGGCCCAATTTGGGTCTCACACAAGTAGCTCCAGTTCCCCGGAAGCTGCAGCTGTGAGCTGTTTACAAAATCCAAATACTTCCCCCTCAGTGTCGCTGGGTGATGACACTGCACGAAAACAGTCATCAGCTTCCCTTGAGAATGCGCCGATGTTATCCACCGCTTCAGTTCACCCAGGCGGCAGTCACACGTCCAGTTGTTGCCATGAAGATCCACATCGAAAAGCCCATTGTTGAGGGCGAATATGTTGCCTGAAAGACTCGTGAGATGGTTGTCTTTCAATTTTAAAACTCTCAGGTATTTTAGATGTTTAAAAGCCAAAGGGTCCACAGCGGAAATTCTGTTGCGACTGAAGTCCAGCTCCTCGATTCGTTCCATCGGGTCGAGAAGTCCCGCGGGAATATCCTCCAGCTCATTCCCATCCATCAGAAACTCTCTCACGCTCGACAGTCCATTCAAAGCCTCACTTTCCAACGAGGAGATTTTGTTATTGCTGAGGGATAGTTTAGATAGCTTTCGCAGATTCTGAAAGACATGATTTCCGACATGCTGTATTTCATTTTCAGAGAGCAGCAAGGTTTTCAATGACCTGAGCTGGGAGAACGTAAACACATTACGCACGGCCCGCTGTTTGTTTTCTGCGAGGTTAAGAAAGCGAAGTTTAGTGAGTTTTGAAAATGCATTTCTATGAATGTGGCGCAGCTGGTTCGATTCTAAATGGAGATAATGCAGATTAGTCAAGCTCTTGAAAACCGAGTCCTGTAACAGTTCTATGGCGTTGCCATCCAACCTTAGCTTAACTATGCTCTGCAAGTTACCAAACAGCTCTGGGGTGATGTTCCCAATGTCATTGTTATTGCCATATAAGGTTTTCAGTTTTTTCAGTGACTGTAACGTTCCTTGGGGTATTGTTGATATCAGATTGTTTCCCAAATACAGCTCTTCCAGTTTGGAGAGCTTTTCAAACGCTTTCGGGTGAATGGTCTGTATTTCATTGTACTGTAAGTTCAACCGTATGAGATTTCCATACCGTGTGAAGTCGACCGCGGAGATGTTACCAATAAAGTTTCCCCCAAGGCTGAAGACAAGCACATCCTCTGGGACCAGTAAGGATGGCACCTTGGGTACTGCGCGCAGCCCCCGGTTTGTGCAGAGGAGGTGCTGCGCTTGTTGGCAATCGCAGCTCTCAGGGCAGAAGCCGCTGGTGGATGAAAGCGATAGGAGCCCGTCACAGGAGAAAAAGAGAAAGCAGATGACCGCCACGAAATTACCGTTATCCATTCCCAAACGGCAGTTGACACGAGCTTTTGATGGGGCATTCCCCTTTGTGTTCAAGTACAGGTACCCCGAATTTCCACTCTCATGTCAGTGTCCCATATATCCATTATCCACTTGTTGCTCTGTCAGTGTAGAGGAAAGTCGCCATGCACTTATTTTAATGTGCAAAAGCGTCTTGATCCATGGCTACACAATGCTGCCCGTTGAATAGCCTGTGTTAATTTGTGCGCTGGGCTGTAATGCTGTGTGAGGAAATGCTCACCTCCCCAGAATGCTCCATCCCCCAAGTGGTCATCTGGTGCAAATTACAGACCTCCGTAAAACGGAGTTCGGGCGCAGAGCGCACACACACACACACAGCCCCTCCCCCGCTATTCCTGTCCCCGCAACGACCAGATGTGGACAGCGCCTGGCTCACAGTATCCAGGTCTAAGCGCAAATACGGACAAGCGTGCGCGTGAACACAAACGCACGTACATAAACGTTCTCTGAAACGTATCAAATATGTATGAGATGAAGTATGTTGAGTGTTGTATTCGAGGCACAAAGTGAGAGAAAGATAGAGACGTGTCCGAACCCTTTGACCGAGTTTTCCGCGCGCCCCCGCACCCCCCTTGGGTCGCGAGGCAGAATTCGAAATTCGTTGTGGAGAAAGCAGACGGAAGCCTTCCTTCCCACGAGGGTCGCCCAGGGACCCCGGGTTGACTGTCTTGTTCTTGGACTCCCTCTTTGACTACGTTTCTAAGAGCTTAATGGATATGTCCGTGCATCATATCACAGAAAAAAGTACCTCAACTCGTTCACCATTACAGCAGTCCTTTAAAACTGTGTTACTGTTTGTGTTGTAATCGTTTGCAGACATTCCCATGCACTTCTCCAAGATGGAGAACATGAAAGCATAAGAGAAGGGAGGAACCTATCTTACTGGTCATTTACCCATAAACCCATCAGTGACCAGAAGCTAATTCAAAATGGCCAGTTGGTGGTTCGTTAGCGGGGGTTGGGGCTCAGACACATATGGTTCACATTTACACAAGTGGAATTCAGGTCATGGTGCCTGTGTTAAGACTACAGAGGAAGGGTGCCAAATCTTTGTTTAGGATCTCTACTTTAAAGTCTGGGTACAAAGCACAGTCTAAAGTGTCAGTGCAGTGACCCATAAAAGGCTGGTGTGGCAGATAGCATGGCGTGCAAGAGCTTTGGGCCAGTCATTTAATGTTTGCTGGTTCTAATCCCAGAGATGACGAGTAAAAAAATTAATAATCTGTTGTTGTGCCCTTGAGCAAGGCAATTAACCTGCATGTCTCCTTGTCTGAAAATGTAGGCTGTACATTCATCTGCAGCCTGTGTGCTGCTTTCTTCTACTGTGAGTGGGAGGCTATTACCAACCTAGCTGATGTTTACCAGAGCTCATGTGCCAAGACGTCTGGATGTTTTAAGAGGTTGCCCAGGTTAGGAAGTCACCGCAGTCATCCCTGTATGAGACCATAGAAGAAGTAGGAGACAATGTTGCAGATGTGTCATTTGTCACTCGCTCACAAAGACACAAAACACAGGCGCACATGCTTGAATATACACAATTATTAAACCATCTCTTGAAAGTGATGCAATTTGTCCAGTGTAATTTATTTTCTATGACTGTTGAGATGACTGTTTTCTGACTATAGTACTGCAGAGAATGATTGATGACTCGATAGTTACAGAAGAACATTCTCATGCATGTCTTTGTTTGAGATCACAAGCGAGTCATGGCTCTCCACAAATCATGGCCGCCCTGTTATCAGTGAGTAATGGGATGTGCATGTGTACAGATTTTATTTACTTCTTGGGACGTTTCGCTTGTTCCCATTTGGAACAAATATCTTTGGGTTATGGGGTAGTTCAAGTTTGAAAGAGTGTATTCATAAAATATACAAGGCAAATTATTTAATTAAATCTGTTAGTCCCCACAAAGATAGTAACATGTAAAATATGTTTGTGTGTGTATGTGTGAAATACAGTCCAATGGGTAACCCCCCTGTCCCAGCAAGGTCATTTCCTGTCTAGCCCTTCACATGAATTTCTCCGCCTGACAGACAGATGGAAGAAAACGTGCTCTCTCCTCTCTATCTCTCACTTCCTTTGTGTGCGGTGTGTTTTGCTTGTTTGTTTGTATATATAGGTGTGTGTGTTCATTTGGACAAAAAAGGAATTAGTAGGAAGTAGGAAGGCGTAGGAAGCATTTATAAGACCAAAGCTTTGACTGGAAGCCCAGATACAGCCCTGGATCTGTGGCAACACAAACACAGTTTATGCTTTACTGTCCTTGTGTGGACCCAGATTGTGCTCTCCCTAAACCTAAACGCTTAACCTAAAAACCTTTACATTAGTTCTAAACCAAATTGCAATCTTTACCCTAAACCTAACTGGTACACCTCAAACATTGTGGCAAAATATCTCCTTAAGGTCAGAAATGTTATTAAAACCTGTACACAAATGCTTGTTTGAATATACTTTTTTAGACTTTTGGGGACATTCAAAATCTTATTTGCCTAACCAAAATATGCCTAAACATTTTCCTTGCAAGGGCTGCAAAAAAAATGTAAGACTATGGATTGGTATGATAAACTTTCCAGAAGTTTCCTTGTTTTACTATTTTTGTGAGGATACACATACCCACGCACCACACCATGTTTTACCTTTCAATAGAATAGTATGTATCACACATTTATGATCACAGCTTTGCACAGTTCAGAGAAAACAGCAGCACAACTTCAAAATGAAATTTAAAAATGACTGGCCTAAAGTGGTCCAACATGTACTGTTGTAGCATGCTTTGAATCTGTTCTCAGTTGATACTAATTGTTGCCCAAGTGGTTATAAATGTGTGTTCTCAGTTAACAGATATTGTACACTTTGCGAGAAACAGCGATTACACCGTTTAGTAAAGCTCAGGGGTGTGAAAGAATTGGAAGGAAGAAAAGAGGTAGGTGATGGTGTCTGTGCCCCTGAGTGGCCAATGCAACCCACCTGATTGACTAGGACTAGGATTCTGTTTATGGACTCTGGTCAAAGCCCACTTGCATTTATTGACCTGTTAGTCTTCTGATCATGCAAAGACATTGACATGGCCCAAAAGGTTATGTACTCCTATAATCTTCACCCAGCACAACCAGAAGATGCCTGGCCACTCCTCAGAGTCTGGTTCCTCTCTAGGTTTCTTCCTAATTTTGGACCCTACTAGGGAGTTTTTTTCTAGTCACTAAATATTGATTGATTCTTAAAGTTTTAGAATTTCAATAGTTTTATAGAAATAAGTGTGTGTTATTTGAATGAAGTTCAAGGGTGACAATACATTTGGCCACCACTGTGCTATAACTGTGGCTTTACCACCTGGCTGTCTAAAGATGAATGTATTCACTGTAAACTGCTCTGGATAAAATGTCTGCTAAATGACTGAAATGTAAATGTAGCGAGAGAGAGTCAAGAGACATGTATACTTGTCGATAGAGAGCCTCTTGTCAGTAAGTTATAGTCTTCTGGTGCTGATCCAATTCCAAGCATTCACAAAGAGGTCTTTTCAGGACCCCAGACAGAGCTGTCTGTCAGTTTTCCTGAGCCCAAAGACGGGTGCCGTCCTGTTTCCTCAGCCCTTTTTTCCCATCACCCCTTTCTTCCACAGCCTTGGACTGTCCAATCCACATGAGCACAGATTACATTACAATCCTTTAACACAAAAAGAGAGAGGCCTCATTCTGTCAAAGAGAGGGGAAAGGAGAGTGCATGCTGGTGTTTAGGTCATTAGTTAAAAGTTATACGCTTTCTGGTTAAGTTTACGATTTAAGAGTAGGGAAAGTGCTAAAGTTAGGGTTAAGGATGGATTTAGGGTAAGGGTTAAATGGAGAAAATATTTTTTTTTTGGAATGAAAACATAGTTCTGAAAAGTTAGGAAATATGGTGTGTGTGTATAAGACATTATGCTGGTCGTCTATAGGGGGTTTAGGGTTTTCCCACTGTACAGATCAGGTTTTGAAGAAACCTCTGCCAGCACTTTCTGTTGCAGTATGTGTGTGTTTCTGTGGGTAAGTAGAAGATCTCAGTTTAAAAAAAACCACTTAAATTGGGATTTTGGAAGTAGACCTGCTTTTGGAAGACCTACAGTGGGGACAAGTATTTGATACACTGCCGATTTTGCAAGTTTTCCTACTTACAAAGCATGTAGAGGTCTGTAATTTTTATCATAGGTACAATTCAACGGAATCTATACAATTCAACTGTGAGAGACGGAATCTAAAACAAAAATCCAGAAAATCACATTGTATGATATTTTAAAATGTATTTGCATTTTATTGCATGACATAAGTATTTGATCACCTACCAACCAGTATGAATTCCGGCTCTCACAGACCTGTTAGTTTTTCTTTAAGAAGCCCTCCTGTCCCCCCATTCATTACCAGTATTAACTGCACCTGTTTGAACTAGTTACCTGTACAAAAGACACCTGTCCACATACTCAATCAAACAGACTCCAACCTCTCCACAATGGCCAAGACCAGAGAGGTGTGTAAGGACATCAGGGATACAATTGTAGACCTGCACAAGGCTGGGATGGGCTACAGGACAATAGGCAAGCAGCTTGGTGAGAAGGCAACAACTGTTGGCGCAATTATTAGAAAATGGAAGAAGTTCAAGATGACGGTAAATCTTCCTCTGCCTGGGGCTCCATGCAAGATCTCACCTCGTGGGGCATCAATGATCATAAGGAAGGTGAGAGATCAGCCCAGAACTAATCAATGACCTGAAGAGAGCTGGGACCACAGTCTCAAAGAAAACCATTAGTAACACACAACGCCGTCATGGATTAAAATCCTGCAAGCGCACGCAAGGTCCCCCTGCTCAAGCCAGTGCATGTCCAGGCCTGTCTGAAGTTTGCCAATGATCATCTGGATGATCCAGAGGAGGAATGGGAGAAGGTCATGTGATCTGCAGAAACAAAAATAGAGCTTTTTGGTCTAAACTTTTTGGAGGAAGAAGAAGGATGAGTACAACCCCAAGAACACCGTCCCAACCGTGAAGCATGGAGGTGGAAACATCATTCTTTGGGGATGCTTTTCTGCAAAGGGGACAGGATGACTGCACCGTATTGAGGGGAGGTCTTCCAGCATGGCAACGACCCTAAACACACAGCCAGGGCAACTAAGGAGTGGCACCGTAAGAAGCATCTCAAGGTCCTGGAGTGGCCTAGCCAGTCTCCAGACCTGAACCCAATAGAAAATCTTTGGAGGGAGCTGAAAGTTCATATTGCCCAGCAACAGCCCCGAAACCTGAAAGATCTGGAGAAGGTCTGCATGGAGGAGTGGGACAAAATCCCTGCTGCAGTGTGTGCAATCCTGGTCAAGAACTACAGGAAACGTATGTTCTCTGTAATTGCAAACAAAGGTTTCTGTACCAAATATTAAGTTTTGCTTTTTTGATGTATCAAATGCTTTTCTGATGTCATGCAATAAAATGCAAATTCATTACTTAAAAATCATACAATGTGATTTTCATAGGTACTCTTCCCAGTTGAAGAGTACCTATGATAAAAATTACAGACTTCTACATGCTTTACAAGTGGGAAAACCAAATACTTGTTCTCCCCACGGTACTTTCATGTGGTGGGGGGACCTCTAACCTATTACACTGAGATCAGGGTTATAGGTTAAAGGGGCCGGTGGAAATAGTGGCAGTTGTATCTAAAATGTAGAACTGTTGGCCTGTGGAAGTAGAGAAGCTCAGCTCCCGTTAGGTCTCATTGTAGACCTACAGTATGTGTGGGAGCTTTGCCCTATTTAACCCACGTGAATGTCACATCAATCATTACCTAACAGGACAGCGACAATAGGAATAGTGTGGTAAAATCGAATTAGGTGTTCAGGTCTGTAACCGCTCCACTGACCTACGGGTTCTCTGGGATGACACACACACTCGTACACACACGAGTAGGAAACCACAGCGGGAGATCTGACATTGAAGTGAAGAAGATTTACCGGCCAGCTTTGCACTCTCTAAACACAAAAACACATATATACGCGTGCACGCACAGTCACGCACAGTCACGCAGAGACACACAGGCGCACACCGAGCGGCTGAGAGGGCGCTCTGAAATAATGATCTGCCTCATGCAAAGAGGCGGAAGTCCCCTGATTGGAGACACATGGCGGTTTATTGTCTGAAAACAGTTCTTTAATCATAACAGCTCGGTCTTCTCGGAGGACCTCGTGTCTCAACAGGGATTAACAGTATTCAAAACAGACCCCCATGTAGAGCAACGTAAACGCACACATGAAAAGAGATGCGTCTCCTTGCCCTTATGACAACGCTCAGCGAGACATGACACATCAGGAAGTGGATAATCTCCCTGTGCTTTTGGTTGGTCTTCAACAAGCAGGAAAAAAACCCACCACGAGAACTACACAAAGGAAAATTGTCAGGGAGAAGGAGTTAGGAGAGAGGGGGAGCAGACAAGAGGAAAAGGAGAAAGACAGGGACGGGGTGAGAGATAGAAAAAGAAGAGAGGGAGAGATGGTTCGTTAACATGAACAGCAGCTGTTTGGATGGTTAAGTGCTTTAACTTAACCCAGAGATCATAGATCTATCTACATGACACTCTCACTGTTTCCACTGGCTCACTGAACAATTCTGTCTGTTTTGGTGGGTGTGTTCTTGAGTTTGTCTGTATTTGTTTGTGTGTATAACTATAGTTGTGAGAACCAGTAACCCATGACAAATCAGGAAAATTCAGGACATTTCTTCAATGGTAAAAAAAATTAAATAGTCTATTTTAGGCTTGGGATTAAGGTTAGGGTAAGAGTTTTATTCAGGGTTAGTTTGTGGGATAGGATTTAGGGAAAATATGATTATTATTGGGAATATATTTTAGTGCCAGAAAAGTCCTTACATAGTAAAACATGTACACACAGTTTGTATTTGTGTATGCGTGTGTGTGTTACAGTATGCCAGTCTAAATCAGTGATTCTCTACACATTCGTGACAGTGTTTTTAAGCGTGTGGCTGTTTGTCTGCTTTTGTCCTTTATTAACGGGTGCAGGGAGCACCTGGGCCCCATGTCTGCTTGTCACCATCCCCCCCTGCACGCCTTCCTGTGCTCCGCCCAGCTGGTTCCCATCCAAAGAGAGAAGAGGGAGAAGGGGGAAGGAGGGTCGGCCAGGATGGGGGAGGAAATGAGGAATGGTGTATCTTTCATATCTGTCGACTTGTCTGGACTATCACCTCACCAGCAGCAGTCCTGCCGCATTACAGTGCAGGACTCTCAAAAACCCCACAGAAAACAGTCCATTGCCATGCGGCATATAGGATTTGCAATTCTGTACTCCCAGACCCGTTTAAGACGAACTCCAGTCACCCTTGACCATTTGGGTGACCACTGAGTATATAGGATTGGGGTTGGCTGAGGAATGAGTTGGGGTCGACATCTGGAACACATCTGGAACACACTATTTCTCAGTTGAAAGAGATACAGTACAGAAAACAATGAGCGGAGTGATAGAGAAATAAAGGAGAGAAAGGGGGAGAGTAGTGTGTGTGTGTGTGTAAACAGAGAGATGTGGGAAAAGGTAAAGCAAACCTTTCATCGTGTTTGATACAAAATGTCTGCACACATAATGGGCTTTAATCACATCATTATACTAACAGGACACATATGTCTATTATCTCCAGACTTCAGTCAGCAAAGACACACACACACACACACACACACACACACAAAGACACAAAGACACACACAAAGACACCCACACCCACACACACAAAAAAACACATAGACACGCAAGTACTCATACAGTACATTTTGTAGGGAAACACATCCTAATTAATGTAATACAGGACACTACCATTCATGCATTTACCCCCAGCCTACTCAAGTTGCAGCCTGCGACAGACGAGATGAGGTTGATTACATAGAGGAGTGTTTAGACTTGATGTCTTTGTGCTTCAGCATCAACACTGAAGCACGCTGCAATGTGGCTTGTTTATGGACCTTAAAATCTGAAGTGCAGCTGGGAATGATCTCTGGTTCATTCACTGTTACAAGCCTGACAAGCAAGACAAATTAGCCCTTTGAGGCGGGCCTTGTGCAATAGCACCCTCTGCTGTCAGAGTGAGAAACTATACCGGGCAGTGGTGTATAATTAATGGAAATGTCTCAACGTTACACATGAAATGTAAGATGGTAAGGTAAGGGCTAAGGTTAGGGTTAGAAAAGGGTTATGGTAGGGTTTAGTGTAGAGACTTCCCAGGGATCCCAGACAGCGGTAACTATAGGTGTAGCTTGACAGCAGTGACTCAAACAAACCTGAAGATGGAACTATTTCATGTGAACATATAGAGGATCTGCGTGATCTTGGGCTGCTCACTGTGGAGGCATGCGTCTGATCAGAAACGTAATGTTAGCCACTGAGATGTACAACCAACCATGCCTTTGTCTCAAATTCCCTCCATCCGAACTGAATATATTTATGACAAACGTTTGGGGGTGGCAGACTGGATATTTGGGTCTGTCTGGTAAACCACCACAGAATACTGAAACTGAGACAAACAGTAAGGTTCTACTCAAACGTTTGTAGCAGTAGTAACCTACAACCTACTGTGTGTGGCATGGATAACAGAGCCCAGTCACGCTAAGGCTAGAGTTCAGCAGGAGCTTGTCGAGGGTGTGTCTACTCTGGGTTAGGCGTTGCTCAGGGTGCGTCGTTGCCAAGGGGACTTACCAGTCTGGTCAGGTATGTGGAGATTGGCCAGGGTGAGTCTGTGGGTTGACCTCTTATTTGTGCACACCCAGCTACACATGCACGCATACAATAAAATGTATGCACACAGGCAGGTCAAACGTCCATTAGACCAAACTAAAAATAGACCCGAACAGCAGTCCCGCCCAACACTAGTCTTTTGAAAAATCGTTTTTCTGCTCGCTGTGTTCTCTGTCTGTGTGTCTGTGTTGTCATAGCAATAGGCCGGTGCAGGAAGCGTCACTCAGGCCACGCAAAGGACTTCACAAAGGACTAGGAATGAAGCTGACTGAAGCGGACTACAGCAATAAGGAGAACCCTCATTTAAACAGCGTGTTCCTTCTCAAAGAAAAAGGTCCCAAAGAACTACTTGTCCAGGCAAGTCAGGAGCATGAACAGGCACAGCTCCACATTTAGCACAGTGTTAGCGGTGCCGTTTCTCTTTGTTGAAATAATGCTAAGGGTATCCTTTCTAGAAAAGCAAACTTATTGTGGATATTGAATACAATTATATTAAAATGTATTCTACAGTTTGTCTGTGGGGTCAGTTCTTTCACTTGAGCGAACACACACGCACACACACACACGTGGATTGAAAGACAAGACGCTTCTAGTAATAAATGATTGATGGGAAGATTTTCAATTTGGCATTTGTCCTCCACCCCTCCGTCCTCTTATATGACCCGGAAACCGAAAAGTGGTCACCATATAGGGTCGGTGGCTTGTGAAAACTATGTAACAACATGTTTACAATTTACTTTCTGGTTAACTTAAAAGTTTCTCATGCAGTAACTTGCTACAATGCACTCTACATTATTATTTTTTTTTTCAAAATAGCTTTTGAAAAATATATTTTCCCAACACTGTCAATATGTAATGAGAATTTTTTTTAAAGAAGAGACAGTGCTCAGGCTAAGGGACTGCTCATGGCCCTCTCTACAACGCCTAACACATTCATGCATTTTTATTGGAAAACACACTATGCAATGCTAAAGGGTGTGGCTCCTACTTTTACCTGATGGAACAACCAAGATTTGAGTCAATTTAAAGAAGCTTTTCTTTAAAAGCACTTCTTCCTTGACTTAAATGTTGATTACCTACCATTTTGTTAGATTATAGGAATAACAACCGTTAATCCAATCTCATTCCTGTACCTGATACAAACAAACAACATCCCTTTTCCCTCTCTAACTACGATAATACCTTTGAGCTACAGAGACTATGTTAGAAAAAATATTCCTATATTCAAAAACAATAGATCTCTGTTTTACAAGTGCCATCTGGTATGGAATCTTATGCATCATCAAGTCCTAACCTGACAAGCACCAAATACCAGTTAAACAGTTTGTACTTAAACTGGATCCAAGGTAGGGAGTATTCCTTTCTCACTTAGTTTTTAAATGTTAGTCACCAATAACATTGTTAGTTCCCTTTGGTTTTGTGTATTTTGAATTCATTAGTTTGAAATGTAACACTGGTTGATAACATACTGCTCCTCTATACCAGTGATGTAAAGTATCATGACATTGTAATCTCGGATCATAGTCCATTTAGCTTTTAGCGAACCCTAAGCCCTGAGATTGGTGACGTTGCAAAAGGGTGTGTTGTGGTTAAGCAGCGTTTAATAATTCAGATGGCGAACCAATCAACCTGTTACCAGTTCTTAGCAAACTTGGAGTAAATCGTGTTTACCAGAGATGGTGTTTTTTTCACAGATAACAAGTTGACTAGCAACTGACTTTCAGGATGCCTGTGAGGAAGGGCAGTCAACATTCTCAGTGATGGCACAAATGTCTGAAAGAAATGTATAATAAGACAATTGTGGCAGTGACATTCTCAGACTTGAGAGAAACCTTTGATTTAATTGAACATAACCTTTTGAAGTATGGTATTCATTTAGGTGCTATAGAGTTGCATCTGCTGCCATTAAATTAATAAAGAGAAACTTATATATTAGAACACATAGGATCTTCTTTAATGGAAGCTTCTCTAATGCATCAGCCTGCTGCTGAGGTCAACTGAAAGGTATTTTACGTTTAGCGGAGAAGGTAATTGGATAGCATCTGCCCTTCATTGAAGTCCTACATGGCTAGGAAACATGTAAGTCAGACTTTTGCTGACCCCCCCAACTTAGTCACTCAATGTACAACAATATTAGTTCTGCAGTAGGCCAATGGCAGGCAGGCAGGACAGGGCAAAAATGACTGGAAGACCCTGTCATCCAAATTTTTTTTCCTTTTTCTTCAAGGACCAAAAGGATAATGCCATAGCAAGCTATCACCAAATTGTTGAAGGTTAGCTACACTGCACCCAAAACCTACATGTATGCTCATTTCTTTGCATCTAGATGAATGCATATACTGGAACTATAAATCAGCTGTAAATGAATGTATAACACACATTCACCATTCATAACCCATTATGTTATATGCTCAGCACCCATTGCACATAATTGCATGTCACTGGGTGTATTTGCATACATTAATAAATTAACATACAAGAGTGGGAACAGTGCTCTGATAGGCTTACCAGCATACACCTATGCTGTCTAGACAGCCTCATTAATTACAGTTGTTGTCGCCTTCTCAAGTAATTCAGTAAGTGTGTCAACTTGACACATGTCCAATCAAAACGCTTGGCTCCAGTCTACGTTACATCTAGCAACACTTCACATTGTTTTCCAAAATAATAAATAATATAACTAGACCTATATTTAGAGTATCTTGGAAGAAAAAATTAAGTTACTTTTTATTTTATTTTTACTTTTTCAGCTGCACACAAATGTTTTTTTATCTTTCTTGTTTTTAAAGTGTCTGATCTACAGGGATCAATGTTATCCCAGTATATTCCATTGAGTCAATTTTACACATAACCTGTGTTTGACTGGTCATTAGAAAGATTTCTTGACCTGAGAAAAATTCCTCAGGTCAAGGCCAGACAAGAGTTGACGGAGTAACTAGTGGAATTTGTAGCTCTCAAACACAGGAAATTGCGAGTCCTATAGTTCTTTCATATAGTACTTTAAACTGTTGGAAGCCCTCGATGGCGAGGTCAATGCTAAAACTTGTAACATCTTCTATCCAGTTATTTGGGATAAACCAATTAATTAAAATTGAGAGAAACTGCAGGTGGCAGCAAATCGTCAAACTTGACTTTATTCTAGTTCAAACAACAATTTATGTTTGTTTGCCACATTATAATAGTAGTAGTAGAAGAAAGTAGGCTACCACTTTAACATCGAGAAGGCATCTCAGCCCATGCTCTCACAGACGCAACAATGGAACGTATACATGGGGTGGCTATTGAATTGTGTCACTCCAAGGAGTCTATTTCAGGTTGATTCATCCGAGTTGCCTGATTATTGAGATCAACCAGGTCAACGGCATGATTCAGACAATCGATAAAGCCCAATCCAAAAGTTTACTTTAAACGGGGATGCCTTTTATGTCCCTCCTAGAATTTTATCCCAGCTATGTCGTGGAACCATCTCTATGAAATAAACTGTTTTTATTTTCTGCAGTAAATGAGAACATATGGGCCGGTTTTGCAGACACACATTACGCCTAGTACAGGACAAAAAAACAAGCTCAATGGAGGTTTCTATAGAACTAGATTTTTTAAGTCCTAGACTAGGCTTAATCCGTATCTGCGAAACCGGCCAATATAGTATATCTAGACAACCAATTTTTAACATCTAAACACGTTTTAAATACCGGAAATTCAAGTTTTTAATTAGCTTACATGTGTTAAGTTACACCACTTGCTACCTGGCTACCGCACCTGGAAATTCCCAAAAATTTTTTTTAGACCGTGGTTTGTTCAAATATGCCTTCCCTTTTAGCTTTGTTGAGTGACGTTGACTCTTTTTTCTCTCAAATCATTGGACTAAAAATGCTTTCAATCATCCATCGTCTTCTCTGTTACCGCCCTTACACAGCGCTTGCATTCAATTTCCCTCTGACAGCCGGCCACGGAGTACTATTTTTCTACAACTTGTTCTGGATTTAATTCACTGGAGTTTTCATCGTGAAAGTGTAAGCGGTTTTTTAAATTCAATTTGCTTATTTGGAAAATGTTAAGACACGTCACATGCGCTGTAGCAAATGCTGCCACGTTTGTCTTTCGTTCTGAAATCGTTGACTTGTGTCCCTCATCATTGATGTTACACTACTCTATAATTAGACCTAGTAGGCAACATTTCATTAAATAGAACTACTTAAATCATAAAGTTCAGCACATAGACATTAGGCTAAGATGATTATGTAGCCTAGCTGTTATAAATTAATGCCGTCCAACTAAAGTGAACTCGACGAGAAGTCGGAATATGATGATGACGATACCGTATAGCCTGGCCCACTTGTAAAATTAAAACGCCCATTCCAACAGGTAATAAGCAACCTAGTGCAAACAATATATTCTGGAATATTCTGCAATTAACTAATATGTCTGTATTGCTGTTCAGAGTACATACAATGTCAAGAAGTGGTGGTAAAGCAAGGGCCTTTGACCCTTAGAATTTTACGCAGGTACGGTAGTGGGGTTTGCTGTCAATGTCAGTGGGTTATTTTACTGGGCAAATAAGGCCAGTCTTTAAGCTACCTGCTACACGCCTTCTCAGTCGTTTCAGGGAATTGTCGTTAAGACAGCCTGTCTAGTACGGAAATATCCCACATTGCGTAATGACTCATATACCGGCTATCGCGCACACACTGCCAAACTTGCTAATTCGTAATTTTTCTAAATTATTGTTTTATGGTTTTCTTAGCCTAAGTGGAAGGTAGATATATAGAATAGCCATTAACACCATGTGCGTGCATAATTATCTCGGCAACTTTTTATTTGCTTTACATTTACCAGAAATCCCGTTTCAGTCGGTAAAGACCCCCGTTCTATAAATAGACCCATGTTTTACTCCCTCAGATTTTTATTGAAGCCCGAACAGATTCAATAGCCTACATTGCCGCTCGTGCCGTCGGTTGTTTCTATGGCAACTCGTTCGGAGTGAGGTTTGGCTCCATCAGTATGTTTGTTGCCTCAACTAGCCGAGAAAGAGGGGGGTGTTATCATATTCTTTGACAAATGCTTCATTCATGGCAATTGTAGAGCGGTGTAACGCTAACACACTGCTCTTCCAGAAAAATAATCATAAAAAAGGACGCTCCCAGAGTCAATGTGCAGAAAACTAGTTAAGTTAACCTTTGCTGGACAATGATCCAATGCACAAGGCCAAAGCAACATTGGAGTGGCTCAGGAACACAAAGGTGAATCTCCTGACCTACAGTAACATGTAGGTGGAAATTGTTTTGCTTTACTTTTGTATAACTCATGAATATAGCATAAAAACATATTTCAAAGCTTAAAGTGAGCTGACCATTGGAAAGTTGCTGCTGGTATCAGATCCTTAATGCTGTTTCTCTTAAAGATTCACATCTGCTCAACTAACTGCCCACCACATAAACCTTTCCAATGTGTATGTCAATCATGCGTGTCCTTTGGAGGGTTCTTATACAGTTTTATATAAAGTCCCATTTATAATTATTGGGACAGCAAGCATTTTCTTCTTTTGGCTGTATCCCCATCAATCCAAAAAGTGGAAAGTTTTGTACTCGCCATGTAAATTTTCAGATTTCAATATAATTAAACATCCCTATAATTTGCTGAAGATGAGGTTCAAGACAAATAATGCCTAAGAACTAGTCAAGCTCTTAGGTCTAATGGCCTCTTTGGAAGAGCATCATATAGATACGGGCCAGTCAAAGTGCCAGACGGGAAGACTTGGCTGTCATGTGACAGTTTGTCAACAGTGGAGCTGAGGTACTCATTACCACTTCCCTATCTGAGATCTGAGGAACGATGTTAACCTGTAGGTCATTTTGTCATCAACATTGCAAATCACAGGGTGTGCCACCTAAGAAGTCAGCGGCCCGTAATTACTACAACCAACTGAGAGGTGATGAGGTGATGGAAGTTGTTGCCTTGCCTCTGTCACTTTTGGAGCTTGAGCATTGGGATGCTGTAGAACTGAAGCCACATGGAGATGGCAGCAGCTCTCTGTGTGAAAAATGTTCTCTGGGTGCCGAGGCAGCAATAGTCGGCTGCTGGTGGGAAGAGTCTGTCACTGCATGTGGACACTGATCTAGGGTCAGCTTTGCATTTGGCGATGTGAGTTTTCATGTCACAAAATATGTTTTCTAAGTATTATTTGAAAAAAAAACGATAATAATAATTAGTGTTTTTATGTGGCCTTTTATGTGGCCTTATGTGGGTTATTTATACTTAATTATTATTTTGTATGACCCGAGTCATTTCTCAGAAAATAGATGGACATGCCATTGCAGTACCTGATGTTCTTTAAGGTACCAAGACAGTGTGTTAAACCAGTGGCTCCCAACCTTTTTCAGTTACTGTACCCCCAAAATGTTTTTGCACTGCTTTCAGTACCCCTGAAGTACCCCCTCATGTTAATTTCACTAGTAAGTCTATGGTGTCATGAGTGTTTTCAAGTACCCCCTGTGGAGAGGCCAAGTACCCCCAGGGGTCCTAGTACCCCTGGTTGGGAACCACTGTGTTAAACAATAATAACATTAAAGACAATTATATAAAGGCCAAGTGTTACAGGTCCAACACTAACCACTGGGCTATCAGCTGCTATTGTTGAAAATAACTTACACACAATAGCTAGTCAAACCATGACATTTTCTCTAGTGGATTCTGAGATCTTCATTGCTGCTGATATGTGATTGAGAGAGACATCTCACACGTTTATCCTTTGAATACAAACTGTGCTTCAGTCAGCATCTGTACTGGGCCTTTGAAGGTAGTACCTCTCAAAGCATAGGCTAATGGGATAAAATATGTTTTCAGATTTCTCTGGCCTTTCTCGTCAATGGATGGACTGCACTTATTCTCTATTGACAAACTGTGTGTGAGTTTCCCCTTTCTTTGTTGAGGGTGGGGAGTTTACTGCCTGGACGCCACACTTTGGTAAATAAGTCACTGCCAAGGAAGTCTTATGTTAGCATTTTCAGAAATGTTTGTACATACTCAGCGTGGTGTCAGATCATACTTTTGCAGCAGTGTGACTATTTTGCAATTACCTTTTCAATAGTTTCTTCAACATCCTATATAATTTGTTTCTTATTTTTCATTGATATGGGCATTTTGAGATACTAAGGAGTTTCAGGAACTGCTTTAATGTCTACAAATTGCATATTTGTGAGAAGTGGCAATGGGAACTCTAACATTGAAGTGTTTTAAAAGTATAACTATAGCACATTTTAAATGGGGGGGAAAAGAACATGTAACTGTTATTATATGGCTTATTACAACCAATATTAAACTCTGGTTAATAGTCTTTTGAATCATTATTAATTAGTTTAAACATTTATAAACAGGTGATTTACTAGTTTACTAACATTTACGAAAGTTGGATTGCATATGTATGCTAACTATAAAGACTTAAGTGTGTGTATATACAGTGCTACCCTACCTCCTACAACACTTGACTGGTCTCAGCTCTATTCATTGTATTTCCCTTTAAAGCCATAATGCTAACTGATCAAGCCCTTCCCCGTCTTAATCAGAGGCGGTAGTGTAAATCTAAATGTCCTTGTATGGTCCTGGGCTACCTGGGTTACTGGCTTTGCATAGCTAGAATACCTTTGCTTTGCACTGTGGCTGAGTTGGGCTAACTTTGATCAATGAGGTAGGATAACTTTGATTAATGACTGAACCTAACTTTGATTTATGAATTAACCTAACTTTGATTATTGCTTAACCTAACATTGATTAATGACAATGTTGCTGCTATCCCTGCATTTCAGTTGCACATGCCACCTTGCACCTTCAATTTGCCTGCACTGCACATTTAGAATTGCCATTGTACTTGCATTTTTCAGTTGTTACATGGACATGTCTAATTCGGGAGCCTTAATGCTGCTATCCTTGTATTTCAATTGCACATACTACATTTCAGCTCCAACTTGCTCAGTTGTACAGTCAGAATTGCCAGAATTTGCCATGATTCATTTCCCACTTGTACATACAAATACTTAATACTTGTACGTTTTCTGCCCTCCCATATTTGCCTTCATTGCTCATTTAGAATTGCCATTTGCTCTGTATTTTCCTTCATTGCACATTTATAAGTTCCACTTGTAATAAACATTCTACTTAATACTTGTAAATTTCCTGCCCTCTTCTATTTGCACTTCTGATTAGATGCTAACTGCATTTCGTTGTACTGTGCTCATACTGTTCAATGACAAGATTAATCTAATCTAACTTTGATTAATGACAACATAACTTTGATGAATTACTTTGCCAAACTGATTAATGACCTAGCCTAACTCAGTGTTCAAACTTAGGCTCACCTTACTGTGACAATAAATAGATGCTTTCAAGGTGCTTTAGTCATTGATTTGGTTTTATAAGACAAGGCCAATCTTGAACTTCCAGCGCCAAACCAGATCCACTTCAAGGGGGTTCTGTAATAAGCAGACAGTTAAGGTAAGACAGTCCAAAAAAAGAGTAGTATATCTTCAGTTTTCCAGCAATTACTGCATACATAATAGCACAGTTGACTGCAAGTTACTGCAGTTTCAAAAGTGCAGTATATATTAGGAACAGAAGTGTTTTGTATATATTTTCCTCTTCTGGTTGCTGTCAAGGTTATACAGAGCACAAAACAGACTGTTCTGGAATAGAGCCTACTTGTTGCCATAGCAATGCTTTTGTGTTCATCCTAACATGACTGTATTTACTTCTATTTCTATTCTGTTTTACTTCACTAATAAGGGTGAAACTAATTTGAAAGAGCCAAATGTTGAGGCAAGTGCTTGACTGCCTTTTAAATTATCAGTTGTAGTGCTTCTGATTGTTATTTTTAGATAATTTCTTTTGGCACGCTTTAGAAAAGGTTATAGATGGTGCATCCCCTGAGATTTGTTTGCTGCATTGCAGTATGTCAAATACATTTTGAATCGCAACTTCCAATGAATCCTTAAGGAGAACCTAAAAGTGTTGTGTGGGTTTTGTTTATACTAATATTTAAGCGTTTTGGTGTTTCCCCGCCGCACCCTCCACTTAGCCTGAGTCACTCTTTATTCAGTTAATCTCTATGGACTCATTTGCTTGGTAAAACTAATGTTACTGCTACTACTGTGTACAGTGCAGCTGGTTTGAAGGAGAGTGTAGAGGGTCGTGAATCGTTCATGTTCAGTGCTATGTCAGTCAGTGTGTGCTTTAATGCAGTGCACTGGTATCCTTGCAGTGCAGAACAGTGAAGAATCTGCCATTGATGCTGTCGCAGATTGTTGTAGTGTGGTATAATATCAGTGGTTACCGCCCAAATTACCCCTTAACTCAGTGTACTACTTTTGACCGTGTCTGGTCGAAAGTAGTGGAGGAAATAGGATATAGTGTGCCGTTTGGGACACCAAGTCACTGAGGCGTTCTAGTTTAGGGGAACATTCCTTCCTGCTGGTGAGTCATGTCCTGGGTATGATTCTGATTCTTGAGAGAGGCCTATGGAAACCACAACACACCACGCTACACCACACTTAAATGTACATGCAAACTTTGTTTTGCTTTCTTTATCGGGACCCCAAACACTTTTTTTCAAGATCCTGTTGTCCTTTAGTCTAACCGTAACCCTGAAAACCAAGCCTCAACCCAAAAGAGTATGTCCAACCATTCCCTTTTATACTAACCTACTGTCATTTGAAAGTATTGATTTTCCTCAATCAGAACGTTGTTTTTATTTTATCAATTTATGGCATACTAAAATGGGATGGAAACGCTGTCATGGTTCTGACTTCACTAAACCCAGATCAAAGGTATTCGGGAAAAGACAATGGACCTATGGACATTTCTTCAAATATTTTCTATTCTCTGCAAAATATTATTTCAACATGAAGCTTGATTATTCATCCTGGGCATGCAGAGAAGCATCCTGTAGAGTGAAGACTGTAGAGTGAAACGCACCAGGTTAGGGCATGCTACAGCCATGGTGGAAGAGAAGTGAGGAATGTCTGTGTTACATCACAGTTATAATGTGGAATAATTGTCAACTTCTGGTTAACCATTGACATGCTGTGTACATCCTGATTACCAATACGTTTTTAATACCTCTCTTAGACCTAATGCGAGAAATCCATATCTCATATTCATTAGCGCACACTGTAGAAAAAAGTATTAAGGGAAAATGCCCAAAATTCGTGTTTCTTGATCAAATTCAGAAATTCCTTCCTGATTTGGCTCAGTAGTGTTGTTTTCAGGCTTGCAGCTAGTCCAGTCCTCTGTTCATGAATTAAAGGACTGGCCAGGCACTAATTGTGTAACCACTAATTTGTTGTGGACTCTGGTAGTCAGCAACACAGCTGCCTGTCACTTTGACTGTGTTATTTCACTGCCACCACAGGTTGCAGATGGCTGAATGCACTAATATAGCGTAGTTAAATAAAGACTCCAAGTGAAATAGCCCACACCCAGAGTGCATTCTCCTGAAAGGTTTATGTTTTCAAAGCTCATACCAACACTCATAAAAAGCCTTCCATTGTACAACGATGTAGAATAGTTTCTGTTCTTTCAGAAGTCGCACCCTTTATTTATGTCCTATTTTTGTCCTACAGCATTGCCACAGTAGAATGCCAATTCTGTTCCTCTCGGGTGACCTGTCTTCAAACATGTTGAGAAGAATGTAATGTTCTCACCTCGCTTGACTTTTATGTTTCTCCCTTCACCCTCGCTCTCTGTCTGTGTCTGTGGTTTTCATGGTGACACCCTACTGAGGTCTTAGTGCTATGTGAAGAGACTGGTGTATCCTTTGGTGTTGACTTTAGACAAAAGAATGGAATGTGTTTGTAATACTTCTGCCTTCGCTTCTCACTCTCTGTCTCTCTCAGTGATTCTCACGGTGCCACTCTCCTGAGGTCAGCGGGCTAGGTGATGTTCCTCGTGACTTCGTCGTGACCTCTGGTGTTGTGGCTTTCCGCAGAGTCAAGTCAGTATGACATCTACGTCCCCCACCCACAGTGACAGCAGTGGCGGCTCGTCCAGACATGATAGCCATCAGGTGCGTTTGCCTGTGTTCCTGATCGTGTGGCCGTCTGTCCTTGTGACCTCAGCTATCAGTCACATGGTGTTCCGCTAACATTAGCATTCTGATGCTGAGCTAATTTCCTCTGAACTGAGATAAACTGCAAATGGGCTGACTCCTGGCAGAGCTCTGGTCTAGAGGACACGTGAAGGAGAGTTGGAGTTTACATAAGGCAATCTCCTCTGTGTGTGTATGTGTTTGTGTGTGTGTGTGTTGGCATAAACCCATGCGTCTCTGTCTACAGGACAGCTGGGAGATTGTCGAGGGTCTGAAGGCTAGCTCAGGCAACATCCAGGAGCCGGAGAAACAGGAAGGCTTCCTGCTCAAAAGGAGGAAATGGCCCATGAAGGGATGGCACAAGGTGGATATTGTGTCCCGACCCCATCACTCCTATCAGCTCAACTAGGGCACTTTGATCCCGTCCTCACCCTTAACCATTACCTCCATGCCTGTCACAGCATCTCTCACCCCGCCCGTGGGCCTCACTCAAAGGCTGGTACCTGGCATACCACCACGGCGTGTGAGATGTGCTAACCGTTACCTGGCTTTTTCCCTGGTTTTTACCTGAACTTCCACTGTAGTTACTAAAGGGAAGTGTGAAGGTATTTGACTAACCAGACACCAATGATGTCAGTTTAAATGTGACATCCAGCTGAAACATTTTCTCTCTTGTTATCCAGAGATATTTCTTGCTGGAGAAAGGCATTTTGAAGTATGCAAAACGGGGAGCTGATGTAAGTATCTGTATTGAGGTGACACACACATGCACTTGTTTTACTCCAATTCTAATGACTTTTCTGGGACCAATAGCCTAAAATAACTGTTTTAAGACAGGCAAAAAATATTTTTATTGATTTCAGGCCTGCAAATGTAACTTTTTGGGGATATTCGCCAGTTTGATTACAAAATAGACCATCCATGTGATTCTTGTAGGTTTACTGTAATGGTGTAGAAATGCAGGACGTGATCATAATCCCCCCACCAGGCTGTTCCCCTCAGGGGGTGATGCCAGATTGATGTCCCACTGAGGGCATTGGCATCGGCTGGGATATTACATGTAATCAGCCATCATCCACCTAAACTCACAGGCTAGCGGTATTAAAGTCACCGTCACACAGCCCTTAACCTAATCCAGGTCGCATGTTTAGTTGGACGTGTATGTATCTGAAGACTACTTGTCTTCAGCCAGAAGCCATTCACCTAATACCTAAGCCTAATATCAGAGATGCTTCAGATTTGTTTTGCATTTCAGACATAGCAAGATGCGTTGTTTTTTAACTAAGTATCTTGGTGAATTGCAGTATTAATAAAGCATAATGTGTATTTTTAGTAGCTTTAAAGCAGCATGAGGCATGTTGCTTTAAAGCATCTGGGTCATTTCTACTATAGGGAGCCATTTGTGTTCTTATTTAGTGTAGAATAGTTTTTTTTTTATGTGAGGTATGAGTGCAAGGTGCTCTTTGTGGAGGTGCAAATAAGTCAAAATGAAATATATATGATATAAAATAATAAATATATTTTATATTTCCTAATATTGCATTGTATTTCCCAATGGCAATCACAAGATGTATTTCATAATATAGTAGCCTATTTCATAATATAGTAGCCTATTTTGTAATTTCATAATGTGATACGTTTTCATGATCACTAGGGATATGTCAATCAATGCAAGTGGGTGGTCTTTAACCGCTGATTGGCCATACTTTTTACCTTTGTTGGTCAACGTGTATAGCTCAAAGCTAGATAAATTGGAATAAAGATGCGACCCTGTATAATATATAATAGGTATTTTGTCGGAACTTTGCTTGATAAAATATGCTTGATAGAGAAGATGGTCAAGTGTTCATCATTCTTCCTCAGTCTTGCTTACACACTGAATTATGGCTAAATTAGCCCAGACATTTCCACCCAGTTATGTTCCAGCCTCTTGGGAATATGTGACATAGTGGAAAATGCCCCTAACAAGATGGAAATGTTGTTAAAAATATATCAAATGAATTACTAATGTCATTGACAGAAGGGTTGGCTACTAATTATATGCCTTCTTTAGAGGCGGCATTGTGTTTTCAAGCCTTAGTAATGCACTTTAGACCAAACCTTCATCCACTCCCATTGAGGATGCATTGAGTAGAAGGCTCAGTAGCACGTGAGCCCCTAAACAAACCACCCACAGCCCACATCAGCTGTAAGGCTGTGGGGGAGTGTGGGCAGTCAGGCTCTGCTCCAACTCTGGTCGTACACATAGCAGGCAAATGTCTTTCTTCCCCGTAACGAACTACTACAAGCCTTCTGTTTGGCTGCTCTTGGCCTGGTTAAGATAGACATACTAATACAGGAAATGAGTAAGCATTGAGTTTAATAGAACAACTACAGTCTGTGGAGGAATTAATGTTGTCGTCTTTCTAAACTATTGCATTTTCCACACCACGTCCCTTTGCCCCGATAATTCCAGGTTATTCTGACAAGTCTCTCTTGAGTCTGCGAAAATGCTTATCTAGTTTATTCAGTTGAAAAGACCCTTTTCATTGCTATAATAGTGTTGGGACTGAGCGCTTCGTTTGCCAGAAGTCTATGTAAATTTAGTTTCCCAGAAAAATCTAAAAATGGAATGCAGATTTTTTGAATGACTAAATTCCCCTTACCATCACTCTATACGGTATGACTGGGCAAATATCGTTTTGTTAATGTGGACCTTGTGACTCACACTTGAGCGTTTGGACCCGGACTCAAGAACCAGAACCCTTTGGGCATAGAGATGGCCTGGGCTCAGATTCAGCCCGGACTTAACCATAGGGAGCATGTTGAGAGGTCTGGATTTGGGTCAGTGTTTTGGTTTAACAGATCTAATTAGTACCAGAAGTCTTCTCTAGGATAGTAAAACTTAACACATCTGCCCTTCTTAGGACCTTTTGCTGGTCTCCACTAGGACAAAGTCAGTTTCTGCGCTAGGGGTTTTTAGCATTGTGTGGGTGCGGGACAAGCGATGTGTGCTATTAGAGGGACTGGTGTGTCAGAGGGTGTGTGAGGCAGGGAGTCATTTGAAAGTTAAGGATGTTTTGTGGTGTGTTCCGTTTACTGATAGTGACATGCAGTTCGTTTTGATTGTATTTCTGCCAGATTACAAGCACGCCTTTGGACATGAAGGCGTGAACCTGAATGTGTTCACATTAGCCTATTCTGTTATACAACAAACAACAATGTGAAGGGAAATTAGTATCTGGGACAGGTTTTTGTGAACCAAATAGGCATAACTTATTTAAAGGTAGAACGGGTATCCAAGGAGGCATGGTGTACAACTCTAATGGCTATAGGTGGAACTTGGTGTGGTATTGTTAATCAAATGTTGGTATTGTGACAATAATGGCATGAGAATTAGCCCATTTTTTGTCACGTTACACCTGTTATTCATGTGTCGCCACGTGCCCAGAAGTCTCAAATTTTTCGGCCCTGAACTATTTGCATCCCTGTGATTTGTCATGTTCTGCAATTCCTGTAAAGGCTTCTCACCAATGTAAATCTAAACACCAAATCTAAACACCAACACACACACACTGACTGTTGCTTTTGTTTGCAGCTGAAAAAGGGAAAGCTTCATGGCTGTATTGATGTGGGCCTGTCAGTCATGTCAATCAAGACAAAAACCAAGGCCATTGATCTGGACACCAACAATAACATTTATCACCTCAAGGTATATCTCCTCCCTCCCTCCCTCCCTCTGTGACTCTCGCTCTTTTATTGATGTGACATCTCTCTGTCTAGGTGAAACCTGAGAAGTCCCAGGAATTGAAATCACAAGAACTGTTTGATGATTGGGTGTCCAAGCTGCGACATCACCGTGTCTTCCGTCAGAATGAGATCGCCATGGACCCCCAGGAGAGGCATTTGTTCCACCCCTCCTCACACCTCTCCCCTAGCCTCAACGACTCCATGAGACAGGTACTGCTCGCCCAGCCACCACCGCTGGAGTGTCTGCTGTTACGCTTGGCAGGCCGGAAACATGCACAGATGACTGCTTAAAAACGTTATAACCGCCCAGTGCATCGTCATAGTGTGTTATTTAAAGCTTAAATAAACTAAATGGATCAATAAGTATTTTGGCTACAGAAGTGTAATTTCTTAACAGATTCTACAGGTTACTGTACGAATACTGGATTGAGTAGCTTTGAGTAGACTCATTATTGTACGTTGATGATAGGATCCAATTTAAGGGTATTGTTTAGTTGGAGCATGAATTTAAAGAGTTGGAACAATATGATCCATTTGCATGACAGCTAAGGAAGCGCCCCATTAACATTGCTTGTTGAAAATTCAAATAATGCTACGACAATGAATGTTTAGAATTACAACAACATTCAACATTCTATTGTTGACAGAAGTACCTGGCTACCTTGGACCGGTACAGTACTTGGCTCTGGGATTTTAGTGAGAGTTAGCTGATCCTAGATCTGTGCCTAAGACATTTCACTATAGTGTACTTGAGAACAATCAGTTTATGCACAATCTCTCCCCTACCTTCTTTCTTTCTTGCAATCCCTCTCTCTTTTTCTCTCTTTCTTTCTCACTTCTAACTATCCCTCTATCAGCGCCGCTCCAGCCTGGCTAAGCAGGCGTCTGTTGTCCAGCAGGCTAAGGTCAGTGCCTGGCTTCACTCCTCTGAAGACATGGACAGGTGCAGCAGAGGTATGGACATTTGTAATGCAGTGGCTAGCTGTTTGGCTCGCTAGCTGTTTGGCTCGCTAGCTGTCTGTCTGGCTAGCTGTTCTCTGTCTGTCTGGCTACCTGTTCTCTGTCTGTCTGGCTAGCTATTCGGTCTGTTTGTCTGGCTAGCTGTCTGTTTGGCTAGCTGTTCTGTCTATCTGGGTAGTTGTTTGGTCTGTTTGTCTGGCTAGCTGTCTGTTTGTCTGCCCAGCTGTCTGTTTGTCTGGCTAGATGTTCTGTCTGTCTCTCTGGCTAGCTGTTTGGTCTGTTTGTCTGGCTCGTAGTCTTTTTGTCTGGCTAGATGTTCTCTGTCTGGCTAGCTGTTCTGTCTGGCTAACTGTTCTGTCTGTCTGGCTAGTTGTTCTTGTCATATGTACCATACATGTAAGGATCTGATGGATCCTATGGGCATTTAGCAGACACTCTTATGCCAAACAACTTACGGGAGTCCTTTTTTTAAGGGCACGACGACAGATAGTGTTTTTATTTAATTACATTTTAACTCACCTGCACCTGACCTTTTGTTAACTGGCCCATCGCACTTGTCCACAAGGCTGCCATTAGCCAAATGAACCCCTACTCCCAGCCCAGTGGACTCACATATACTGTAGAGCCCTACACCTAGCCCTCAGCCCCTCCCATACATACATCCTTCTCTGTCAGATCTGGAGGAGTGTGAGTCGTACCTGTTGGAGCTTAACCTGCTGCTGAAGAGTATGGAAGTTCTCCACCGTACTTATTCTGCACCCACCATCAGCCTCATGGTAACGTAACCTTTGACCTTATCACCTACAACCTTAACCTATACTAAAAGGTAGTTTGACCCTGCTGTCAGTTAGCTGCAGATACGCACAACTCACCTAACCCCTGACCTTTTACCCTAACCTCTAGGTTCTCACTAATCAAAGCTTTTCTTCTCTCTTGATCACCAGGCCTCCACTTACGACATTCCCAAGAAGGAGAAAAAGGGTCCCAGGAAGTGGCGTGCCAAAAGTACCAGCAAAGATTCAAAAAAAGAGTCACCAACCACACTACAGGTACACAGTGGTTACATCCCAAATGGTACCCTTCTCCCTTTTTAAGGCTCTACGTTGACCACAGCCCCGTGTGGGGACGGGCTCTACGTTGACCACAGCCCCGTGTGGGGACGGGCTCTACGTTGACCACAGCCCCGTGTGGTGACGGGCTCTATGTTGACCACAGCCCCGTGTGGGGACGGGCTCTACGTTGACCACAGCCCCGTGTGGTGACGGGCTCTACGTTGACCACAGCCCCGTGTGGGGACGGGCTCTACGTTGACCACAGCCCTGTGTGGTGACGGGCTCTACGTTGACCACAGCCCCGTGTGGTGACGGGCTCTACGTTGACCACAGCCCTGTGTGGTGACGGGCTCTACGTTGACCACAGCCCTGTGTGGTGACGGGCTCTACGTTGACCACAGCCCTGTGTGGTGACGGGCTCTACGTTGACCACAGCCCCGTGTGGTGACGGGCTCTACATTGACCACAGCCCCGTGTGGTGACGGGCTCTACATTGACCACAGCCCCGTGTGGTGACGGGCTCTATGTTGACCACAGCCCCGTGTGGGGACGGGCTCTATGTTGACCACAGCCCCGTGTGGTGACGGGCTCTACGTTGACCACAGCCCCGTGTGGTGACGGGCTCTATGTTGACCACAGCCCCGTGTGGTGACGGGCTCTATGTTGACCACAGCCCCGTGTGGGGACGGGCTCTATGTTGACCACAGCCCCGTGTGGTGACGGCGTCATTCACAATGCAACCAACCCTTTACTCACTCTCAATGCAGAACCTGCTACCTGTTGTCAAGTTTTGGAATATGCTAAAGCCACTTAACATTGTGTCGCATTAATGCTTCTCCTCGTTTGTCCAACCAGGTTCCAGGGTGTGTCTCCCCTCCACCCACCCCTCGTCCTTATGCCTCCCACCCAAACCTCTCTACTACTGAAGCCAAAACCCAGGAGGTCAACTCCTTTCTCGAAACCCCAGACTCGCCTACTGATGCCAACCGCCTCCAGGAGGACTTCTGCAGACTGGCTAATAACAGTGAGTTCAAAGCTTCAGGTTAGGACCCTTTGGCCTTGGTCTAAAGGAATGTTACAGTTACCAATGGTAGGCAGATTTTCAGGGGAAAAACTCATGTGTCTTGTATTTTTTTGTCTGTCTATCTCTCTGTCCGCCTGTCAAGTTCACTCTACTCTGCGGTCAGCCTACAGCTCTCTATCAGCAGAGAGAGACCGACTGAAACACACCATTGACCTGCAGGCCCCTCCCCCAGCACAGGTCATGGGCCTGAAGACCGGCTATGGTTCGGTAAGTTAGAAAACTGTATGCTAGTGTGTTTATACTGTGTTCCAAGTTATAGCACACATTAATGTATATTGTCTAGTTATTTTCATGAAATTGTACATATAACAAATGTTCATATCTTCTGCCAATCAGGATCAACCTGATGGGTCCCGCCTTCTTGTCCACCAAGCATCCAATGATAGCCGATTGTCCATCCCCGAGTCAGAGTTTTTTGACGCTCCGGAGTACCAGCTGACCTCCAGCTCCTCTGAGAACGAGGTGAGCCCTAACCACATAAATCTGAGAGGAAATGATCCAGTGCCAGCCAGAACCATTAGGGCAATGGACGCTGAGTGACTAAATACTGTCCTCTGTTGGGATCCAGGCCTCTGATGACGACTCGTATATCAGCGACGTCAGCGACTGCATTTCCATGGACACAGGCTACAGCAACGAAGGAGGAAGTGAAAGACATGACTCAGGTATCCTCCTCTGTGTGTCTGTGTGTGTGTGTGTCTCTGTGTCTGTGTGTCTGTGTGTGTGTGTGTGTGTGTGTGTGTGTGTGTGTGTGTCTGTGTGTCTGTGTGTGTGTGTGTGTCTGTGTGTGTCTGTGTGTGTGTGTGTGTGCATGCGCCCCCTTGGTTGAGCATATTTGTAACAATGGCAGGCATAGGGTTTGTATGAGTGTCTGTCCAGTTTCTGTGGTGTGAAATGGTCCATCTGTCCGGCAGCTGGCTCAGCAGGGAGTGGTGGGCTTCAGGTGACCCGCCGGCGAACCACCCTCCCCTCCCCTCAGCCCTCCAGCAGCAGCATCAGTCTCTGGAACATCCTGAAGAACAACATAGGCAAGGACCTGTCCAAGGTAGCCATGCCTGTTCAGCTCAACGAGCCTCTCAACACTCTGCAGAGGCTGTGTGAGGAAGTAGAATATTCTGAGCTGCTGGATACAGCCAATAACACACAGGACCCGTACCAGAGAATGGTGAGGAGATCAAGGACACACCCCTCCCAGCAATGCCTGGTGATAGAACTGAAATATATTATAGCAGTGCGTGGTCATAGAACTGAAACACAGTATAGAAATGCATGTTCGTAGAACTGAAACACAGTATAGAAATGCATGTTTGTAGAACTGAAACACAGTATAGAAATGCATGTTCGTAGAACTGAAACACAGTATAGAAATGCATGTTCGTTGAACTGAAACACAGTATAGAAATGCATGGTGGTAGGACTGAAACACATTATAGCAATGCATGGTCATGGAACTGAAACACATTATAGAAATGCATGGTCATGGAACTGAAACACATTATAGAAATGCATGGTCATGGAACTGAAACACATTATAGAAATGCATGGTCATGGAACTGAAACACATTATAGAAATGCATGGTCATGGAACTGAAACACATTATAGAAATGCATGGTCATGGAACTGAAACACATTATAGAAATGCATGGCCATGGAACTGAAACACATTATAGCAATGCGTGGTGGTAGAACTGAAACATTCACCCTGAATCTTATGATCCATTTTTAGAACCCACATACTCTTGCAACTTCTTCCTACACATATTGAGAGACTCTTTCTCTCCCTCTTTCCGGTGCTGCAGGTGTATGTGGCAACGTTTGCAATATCTGCATATGCCTCAAGTTACCAGCGGGCAGGAAGCAAACCCTTTAACCCTCTCTTGGGAGAGACCTACGAGTGTGACAGACCTGATAAGGGCTTCCGGTTTTTAGCAGAACAGGTAAACAGGAAGTCCCCTTACAGGAACTAGTCAATGTCAGTGAAACAGTGAACGAATAGTCAGCATTCTGAATGACTGCTTTTCAAATGATGCACTTTGACCAGAGCTTGTAGGGCACAGTGTGCTCTCTGGGGATATAGAAGGACTGCATTCTCATGACTTTTGTCAGTCATATACTTCACCAAACCACTTTCATCCTTCTCAGGTGAGCCATCATCCACCCGTGTCCGCTTGTCACTGTGACTCGAAGAACTTCACTTTATGGCAAGGTGAGCGTCCATGTTTTCAGGGAACATCTCCCATCCTTTTCTCTCTCTTGGGGACCACCCCCTGTCATCTACTTACACTTCCTGTGTCCGTCTCCTGTCTGTCTTTCCACTGTCTCTCTCAGATGTCCGATGGAAGAACAAGTTCTGGGGGAAATCCATGGAGATTGTTCCTATGGGCACCACTCATGTGACCTTGCCAGCGTGAGTTGTGTGTGTGTGTGTCCGTGCATCAAACAACTACTGTCATGTGGGAGAGGAATGTGTGACAGGTGTGTTCTGTCCTCAGGTTTGGGGACCACTATGAGTGGAACAAGGTAACGTCCTGTATCCATAACATCCTGAGTGGGCAGCGCTGGATAGAACACTACGGAGAGATGTTAATCAAAAACCACAACAGCAGCGAGTGTCAGTGTAAAGTGACCTTCATCAAGGTGAGGGGAGCAACTGGACCTCTCTTGTGTACCGTCAGGCAGCCCCAAGGTTGTGGCCCAAATGGAACCCTAATTCTAAGGGACGCACCGATACATTGGCCGTCAGTATTGGCTGATTTAATATGTCCAATTTGGTACAGCATCTGAAAACCCAACACACTAAGGAGCATAAAGAGCTTCTCAATACAACAGCGCCATCTTCTGGGAAGTAGTGGAGAGTCATGCTGGACAGCATTGTTGTGAAAATGTTGTCCTTAATTCTGATTGGCCAAAAGAGTCTCGTGCACTCACTCAGTTGATTTAGAGATGCTCATTGCTCATGTTCATTCAAGTAAAGTTAACTTCTATCTAAGCTGTTTGCTCAGCTTATCATTATCACAGAAGTCCACTTGAATTCACAAAACTTCTCATGTTACTGTGGGTCACTGGAATTAAACCCTTGAAAATTGATGAGTGGATAAAATTTATTTCATATATAATTATATGGGTTTCCTGGGTTTCCGTTTTCAGCAATACATTTGTTTTACTTTATTGCCATTAGATTGTTCATTAATTTGTTTATTATTTATACATCTTCAAAATGTCTTCTGTAGGCAAGATCGTGGAGCTCAGCTGTGAATGAGATAGAGGGAGTGGTAACGGACACACGGGGGCGTGTCATCCATACATTCTTTGGCAAATGGCACGAGGGCATCTACCAAGGAGACCCGCCTTCTGCCATTTGCATCTGGAGAGCAAGTGAGTGACTAGCTCCTTTGACCTAACACACCTTACGCCCACATTCACATATTATGAGTTTCTTTACCGTGACATTAGTAAAAAGTGTGTGTGTGTGTGTGTGTGCGTGTGTGTAGACCCGATGCCTGTGGATCAGGACCAGTACTATGGCTTTACTCAGTTTGCTATGGAGCTGAATGAGCTGGATGCTTCCCTGAAAGCCCTCCTACCCCCCACAGACACACGTTTCCGTCTGGACCAGAGGTATGGCCGACCCACCTGACCGCCACTCGCTGGTCATGGTCTCTCCAACTTCCTTCACTATTAAATATACGGCGTAACATTCACCCAAGGAGCCATGTTGCAATAGAATATTTAGCCTCTAGCTTCATGTCCTAATAGGATTGATAGATGTTTTGGACATTTGGTTGTAGGTTCACATTCACATGTTCAGTCATAGTTGTTTTTTAATTGTACAGTGGTCACACAGTCAGGTATTCCTGTGTCTGCACCTCTTCAGTTTTGTTTGTCACAGCCATTCTTGGTTTTCTGAGGTACTGGAAAAGACGGGTCTGGCAACGACAAACATCCCGGTGACAAAGTTGCTTCTATCACCTCTTTTGAATCTACGGCAGATATAACTGACTGAACAAACTGTTTTCATAGACGTGGGATGTACCTAATAAAGTGACTACTATTATTTACGACTTTCTGGATGTTCTGGTCCTGAAGATTTGTTGTGTTAGTAGAACTTGTTTTCTGAAGTAATCTCCAGTACCATTTGGATGCCGGGACTCTGACCTAAACTAAAGCTATTTTAAGAAAAGGAGTCACTGTATCTTAGACGTTTCCACAGCTTAATATAAGTAATAATAATTGTATTATTATTATTGGATGTGGTTCTTATTCTGCCCCACTAACACAGCGTGTAGGCTTTCAGTTGGTTGCTTTTCCCATTGAGTGAAATCTTGTTTTTGAAGTGAACACTTCCTCCTCAAGGCCATATAGTGTATTTGAGTAAACATTACACAAAAGTTTCGAAAGTCCTTTTGAATATAATAGGCTATGTACATCTGTGATATAACTACTTGCACATTTTACTAGTATGAATGACATGGGAAAATAAAGAGATGAATATTGGTTATGGTTACAGTGTTTGTGCGCCACTGGTTGACCTTATCTCATGACAACAGGTCATAAATCCTGCTGCTATATTGCACATTGCAGCACTTCCCCCAACAGATCAGAGTTTAGTTTGCTTTCTCTCGTCCACTTGTCATTTTCTCTCTAAGGTGTTTGGAAGAAGGGAACATTGAGGGGGCTGAGGAACAGAAACAGAGGATTGAGCAACTGCAGAGAGAGAGGAGGAAAGTCCTCGAAGAGAACAACGTGATTCACACACCACGCTTTTTTAAGTATGCCTGTGTGCCTGTCTGCCTGCGTTTCTGTGCCTGCCTGCCTGCATTTCTGTCTGTTTCTGTGCCTGCCTGCCTGCATTTCTGTCTGTTTCTGTGCCTGCCTGCCTGCATTTCTGTCTGTTTCTGTCACTGTCTGACTGCATGTCTGTCTCTGCGTGTCGGTCTCTGTGCCTGTCTGCCCGGCGTGTCTGTCGGTCTCTGTGCCTGTCTGCCCGGCGTGTCTGTCGGTCTCTGTGCCTGTCTGCCCGGCGTGTCTGTCGGTCTCTGTGCCTGTCTGCTGGCGTGTCTGTTGGTCTCTGTGCCTGTCTGCCGGCGTGTCTGTCAGTCTCTGTGGGAAGTTATGAATATTTTGAAATATTCTCAAAATGTGTAACCTAGTCACATGGCTGCCATGTGCATAACAGTCAGTTGGCTCAGCATCTGACTGCTCTAAACACCATTTACACATACTGTTTTGTGATAATTTTTCTGTTTACTTGACAGGAAATCAAAAGATGAGACATGGGTAAGCACTAATACTTATTGGGAGCAGCGTAAGGACCCCGGGTTCCGCAATGAGGACTTCCCTGTGTTGTGGTGACCTCTGACCTTCCTATAACCCTGTGACCCCAACAGGAGCACAGATCTAGGGTCAGATTATCGTTTCCCACTACAACTCTTAATACAGAAAAAAAACATTTGACATTGACCCAGTGAATGTGGACTCCTGAATGTCAGGGTGACCCAGGCCAAATATGGGCTTCCTCTGTCTTTAGGCGGGGCCAAACGGAGCAACAGAACTTTCACTTGACTCTATTTTTAAAAGAAAATGAAGAACCAGTTTTTGTTTTGTCATTGTTACTTTGGTTTATCAGGAACAGGGTTCTCTCATTTCAATAATCAATTATAATTTTCTCTATGTATATTTCTCAAATGTATATTTTATTTTGTCATTGTTATTCTGATGCAGTCCAGTCACCAAAATGCCTTAATATGGAATGCTGTAAAACTGCTACTCTGAATAATCTGCTTTTGATGATTATGCAAATCCTCTCACATTTTGTGAGTAAGCAGTGCCTCTGTCATGGTTGTGATGCCACTTCATCTAGGGAATACCACACTGATGGGGTCTTCAAACGGTTGCAACAATAACTATGGCTGATGGAACTTCTAGAGATCAAATGCTCTGCTGTACGATTATTTACGATCACAGTCCAGACTCCTTAATACGTCTTAACCAGTCCATACAGAATCTACTGAATGGAACAAGACCTAATGGAACTTCTTAATAGTCTGAGTGTTGAAGCATGTATGCTGCCTTGTTATCATCAGTACTGTAAACATATACTGTATATCAGTGTAGAAGAGAGCAATACAGTCACAAGATGAACAATAAACAGTGGAATGATTGGTCATTGTCTGTGACTTTTGGGGTATTGCTTTGAGGGGTGAGGTGGGGGCAGTAAAGTGTGTGTTCATAAGTGACTTGGGAATGCTTGATTCAGGGATGGGAGGGGTGTGGTCACTAAGATCCAGAGATACTGCTGACCCACTTGCTCTTTGCAAACCATTAATTTACGCACACACAGGCACCCAGACACCCATACATACATACATGCACACATACATACATACATACATACATACACACATACATACATACACACATACATACATACACATGCACTGAAACTGAATGACACTCACTGTCTTCTATGTACATATATACTTAGAATATCGATCGCTAACAGTATCAAAAAAATATTTTTGTAACATGTTATTTCCTAATCCCTAAAGTGTTTCTGTATATTTACAGTGGGGAGAACAAGTATTTGATACACTTACGATTTTGCAGGTTTTCCCACTTACAAAGCATGTAGAAGTCTGTCATTTTTATCATAGGTACACTTCAACTGTGAGAGACGGAATCTAAAACAAAAATCCAGAAAATCACATTTTATGATTTTTTTAAATAATTAATTAGCATTTTATTGCATGACATAAGTATTTGATCACTTACCAACCAGTAAGAATTCCAGCTCTCACAGACCTGTTAGTTTTTCTTTAAGAAGCCCTCCTGTTCTCCACTCATTACCTGTATTAACTGCACCTGTTTGAACTCGTTACCTGTATAAAAGACACACACTCAATAAAATTCCACACACTCAACCTCTCCACAATGGCCAAGACCAGAGAGCTGTGTAAGGACATCAGGGATAAAACTGTAGACCTGCACAAGACTGGGCTACAGGACAATAGGCAAGCAGCTTTGTGAGAAGGCAACAACTGTTGGCGCAATTATTAGAAAATGGTTGAAGTTCAAGATGACGGTCAGTCTCCCTTAGTCTGGGGCTCCATGCAAGATCTCACCTCGTGGGGCATTAATGATCATGAGGAAGGTGAGGGATCAGCCCAGAACTACACGGCAGGACCTGATCAATGACCTGAAGAGAGCTGGGACCACAGTCTCAAAAAAAACTATTAGTAACGCACTATGCCGTCATGGATTAAAATCCTGCAGCGCACGCAAAGTCCCCCTGCTCAAGCTAGCGCATGTCCAGGCCTGTCTATAGTTTGCCAATGACCACCTGGATGATCCAGAGGAGGAATGGGAGAAGGTCATGTGGTCTGAAGAGACAAAAATAGAGCTTTTTGGTCTAAACTCCACTCGCCGTGTTTGGAGGAAAAGAAAGATGAGTACAACCCCAAGAACACCATCCCAACCGTGAAGCATGGAGGTGGAAACGTCATTCTTTGGGGATGCTTTTCTGCAAAGGGGACAGGATGACTGCACCGTATTGTGGGGAGGATGGATGTGGCCATGTATTGCGAGATCTTGGCCAACAACCTCCTTCCCTCAGTAAGAGCATTGAAGATGGGTCGTGGTTGGGTCTTCCTGCATGACAACGATCCGAAACACACAGCCAGGGCAACTAAGGAGTGGCTCCGAAAGAAGCTTCTCAAGGTCCTGGAGTGGCCTAGCCAGTCTCCAGACCTGAACCCAATAGAAAATATTTGGAGGGAGCTGAAAGACCGTATTGCCCAGCGACAGCACCAAAACCTGAAGGACCTGGAGAAGGTCTGCTGTGTGCAAACCTGGTCAAGAACTACAGGAAACGTATGATCTCTAATTGCAAACAAAGGTTTCTTTACCAAATATTAAGTTCTGCTTTTCTGATGTATCAAATATTTATGTCATGCAATAAAATGCAAATTAATTACTTAAAAATCATACAATGTGATTTTCTGGATTTTTGTTGAAGTTGAAGAGTACCTATGATAAAAATGACAGACTTCTACATGCTTTGTAAGTGGGAAAACCTGCAAAATCGGCAGTGTATCAAATACTTGTTCTCCCCACTGTTAACTATCTGCTAGATGTTCAGTTACACATCAGCAGATTTTAGATTCTGTTACTATCTATAGAACATCTACCTACCACTGGCAATTGGGATGTTCAAAATAAAGTGGAACCAATATGTTTTATGCTCACACGTTTAATGTTACTGCTTTTATATTGCAGGAGGTGTAAAAGCTGCATTTAACTGTTTATGACCCTGATGTAAAGTGTCCTTCCCAACCCTTATCTATTCGGACCAAGGGTCTTGCTTTATGTGATGCTCTGAGGCGTAGTTGTTCTTCTCCTTCTGCAGTAAGGCAAACACACAATCAGGACCCCAACAAGTTTACGTTCTTTATGTTAATCATTGACAGCTAGAAATGAGAAGTTGGCATAATAAGTATCTAGAAAACTGTCTGCAGTTATATTAGGTTCCCATAATGTAACAGCCAAATCCCCATGTGAAGTTCTCTGACTTTGTAAGGACAGAATATCTGTTGAAGGCTTCACATTGACATACTCACTTCCTAAAAAGTGATCACATTGTACACACTCCTCAAATCAATAAAAAAAAAGACTCCTGTCGTAAAGACAATGCTGATGGGTTGCCCTGACATGGACCCAAATGGTCCCTGTGTCTGTCATTCCAATGGCATACTGTCATAACCTTTGTTATATGAGCCTTTTTACGTATAACAAAACTGATAACTTAGTAAGTTCCAATGTTAATTGTTCCAATGTTTTGCCTTTCATGACAGATAATGAGCTGAATAAGATTGAAAATGATACATTTGATGTGGGGTTGTATGCGTTAGTTCAGACTCTTTTTGGTAGATATCTATGTAGACAATCAAGCCGGATACTGCATTTTACTGTTGGGCCAAAATGGGTGCCTGAAAGTTGTGTTCTATGTCAGGTATGTGCATATGCCCATTTCATCAAAATCCATTGCTTTCCAACTTGACATTTCATTGTTAACTGAGGTATGATAGTGAGTCTGCAAACAGATTATGCACATATGAATATTACATTACACATCTAGCCCAAAATGGGAGATTAACACAAATAGATGCCTACAAGTTTATGATGAAACAAGCTGATAATGTTTTACTTTGTGAATGCTACAACCCCTTGGTTTCTACTGTTTAGTGGCTAATAATAATGTCCATGTTCCATAATCTTAAAGTTTAACATTGGAATCATCGTTGCGTTCCCCATCATAATAATGCACTTAACTGCACCCAGTCCACATTATTTACACCGTTAGTTATGTCACACATACATGAACACAGCCCTATCTGATCCTTAGCACAACAAGCGCTATATGTACAGATGAAATGCAGTTTGCCTTGTATCTAACAGTCTAAAAGAACATCTGGTCCATACCTTTTTGCAGAAAGTGTGTTTAGGTTTTATTGGGACACCTTAGTAGATGAATATGTGACACTGTTTTCACATGATACATTATTGTCCAGAATAATATGTAATCCAAAAAACTTAAATATTTCCTCATTCTGGTAATATAATATAATCTTTAAAGACACAAAAACATTTTGGGTCTAGGTACTACTTCAGCAGACTTGCAACACAAAGTGAATTTGTGTTTAAGCAACAGGCCACACACTAGTGGAAATAGTGATATCCAGTCAAATCAGTTCAGAAAAAAATCTAAACTTTCCAGGAGAGGAAGCTATGAGTGAAAATATTTAAGGAAAAACTATTTAGGCTATTTTATATTGGATATCAAGATCACATAATATCCTGAACCCTTTCTCATGTCAGTAAATGTTAGTTTTGTTTGGCCAAAAATATTTAGAACCTTCTACTTAAATTAAGAAAATGGGGATTGGGTGAATAGATATTTGGATAGATTTGAATAGAACAAAATTGCGTTTGGGCAAGTTTTTTGTTGCGTTTCAGGAATATCCGCTCTGATTTGGCAACTCTGTCGGCTAGATGTGGTGCTTGTTGGAAGCATTTTTTGCTCCTCGATCATTCTGGACCTGTGGTGGACCAGGCAAGGTCGTAATCGGGAGTCAGAATTGGCGGGGGAAGTAAATGGTAATAAAAAATAGTTACAGGAACACTTAAAAGTAGGCTATTACATAATATGCAGTATTTTGTAAGTCTGTAAACCATTTGATTGATCTGTAGTTAGTGGACAGAGGGAGGAGAGGGTTTCCTTTCAAGTGGTTGTAACAACTTCTATCCACTAGACTACAGTCCTATTTTAAAGTTGATCGATGTCTTTAAATCGAAACGTTTCTTCTGAAATATATATATTTGAAGGATATTACTTAGTCATGTCCTAGGCTTTTTGTAATGTTTTAGCGACATTCCAAAGCTCTATAGGTAAATATGAACAAGAAACCAGGCAAGCCTAGTTCAGAAAGATTTGCATCTCTCGAGATTCGAACCTGAGTCACCCACGTGAAAAGCTGTTGTTTTAACCACCACAGAGCTGTACATTTGCTGTCTGTCAGTATAGCCTTTTGTCTATACTGACACCCGGCATTTGTATATCCTGAACAAATAATTTTTTTACCCTGTCCATTTTTATATACTGAAAAAAAGTGCCCCCATTTATCATCAGCTGAACTCAAAGATTTAAGACTTTCTCTATGTACACAATAGGCCTATTTCTCTCAAATATTTTTCACAAATCTGTATAAATCTGTGTTAGTGAGCACTTCTCCTTTACTGAGATAATCCACCCACCTCACAGGTGTGGCATATCAAGATGCTGATTAGACAGCATGATTATTGCACAGGTGTGCCTTAGGCTGGCCACAATAAAAGGCAACTCTAAAATGTGCAGTTTCATCACACATCACAATGCCACAGATGTTGCATGTTTTGAGGGTGCCTGCAATTGGCATGCTGACTGCAGGAATGTCCACCAGAGCTGTTTCTCTACCATAAGCTGTCTCCAAAGGTGTTTTAGAGAATTTGGCAGTACATCCAACTCATGATAAATGGGGGCCAAAACAAATGTGTTGTGTTTATAATTTTGTTCAGTGTAGTTAATTGGCCATTTGTTAATGACATTGATACATTAAACTGATTAATGTTTCTTACCACAAATAGAGTCTATGTATGCCGTTTGCCACTGGCCGTTTTAACAGAGTATTAGCCAGGAATTGGCTTTACCAGTATCTACTAACTTACTGGAATAGTCATAATAATTGAGCAATTTCTAGAGAGTCTGCCAACGCAATTTCATTTCATGGCATAAGAACTTATTTTTTCTTTCATGGCAAAACAAAGTACTTTTTTCTTTCATTCGTGAATTACATTAATAGAGTAACTATCAATAAAGGTGACGATAACTAACTTTTTCATCAAGTGAAAAGACGAGAGAATCGTGGAATCTCCCAGAAATAATGAAAAAAAAATGCGTAGCTCTCAATAGATTCGAACTTAGGCACTGTCTTTAACCACTACGCCACTGCATTACACGTTCCAGCAGTCGCTGGACTCCATTAAGGGTTGTGTTAAACTGACTAACGTTTCTTATGTTTACCTCCACCATAGCGAAATTTAGGAGTATCTAATAACTTCCTTGGAACTTTTCAATGCCTGTCGCAATATAACCATATACAGTTTCAGTTAAAGCTTAGTATAATGTAGACACTAACGGTTTTATCCAGCGAAGTTTTCGTCTATACGGAATAATTCATGACGCGCATCGCTCCGTCTGCGAGGAGATACGAACTATAGTTCACACATATAGGGACCTATAGTTCACACATTTTCTAACCACTACCCTATTGAACAAGAGATAGTCAGCCAGTCAGTCACTCACTCACACACTCAGTCAGTAAGAGACATTCGCTCTTCTTCGCTTACGCAGTCCGGCAAAAAGAGGAATATGCTAAACTTTTCTTACATGCCCATTAAGAAGTTGAACTAGATACAATAGCCTATCAATTAAAGTAAGCTAAAGTGACTAATAAGGCGTGTGTAGCTGATAGTCCTGTGACATTGACGAAGCTCATGAATGCTCATCTAGTAGCAATTACCGAAGAACAACGCTCTGATGGTCATGGCTGCAGAGGCCCAAAGTCCTCTCTCAAGCCGCTACCGTATACCGCAAGAGATGGTCAAGTGGGTGGGGATGTTTATTAAAATGTGCTAAATAGTGCCAACCCTACTCACGCAGTGTAAAACAAACTTACTGAAGACGTCTCTGGAAGAGTGACATCTCTCTGCTCCAATCCATACAATAAAAACTTTTGGACAGCCAATAATATCGGGGTGGGTGTGTAGTTCTGATCATTTTTACAGAATCTAGAAGGGAATCCAAGAAGTAGCGGTTCACTTTTTCAGTCTATTCTTTAAAAAACGGAGCTACAGAAGTTAACAACTTGTAATTTGAATAATTAGTATATTTGAAAACTTTCTGGTAATTTTGTTTGGATTTCCGCGAGCGACTTCAAAAACCGATACATTCAAGTGACAGGCCACCGGTTGTTTTAAGGAGCCGAACGCTCAGTATATCCAGGTAGGCTATTTAAACAGTGTTTTCCCGGAGCAGACGTTTGTTGAATATATGTTTCAGGCTATGTGTTGAACTTATAGTCAATCTGAATTATTATGAAGGAGGTTATGTTCTTTATGTTAATAACAACTGCTAACTTGGTACTCCCAAATCCGAGTCATGCGTTCTTATTTAGCTCCGTGATCCAGCTCATGAGATCTTGTGCAAAAAACCTCTTCTGATGGCTCATGACTCAGCACGCATACGCATCCATCTCAAATTAAATTATTTTGGGGTGATTTTTAGTTTTTATTGCACGCAGGACAGGGTAGTGCTGGTTTACCTTCGTCACGTTTTAGGGTTTACTATGTTAATTCTTCTACGTTTGATTTAACGCAATTTACATCCAACATTTCCAACTGTCTACCATGTAAGCACCGCGTGTATGTGAACTCCACCAAAGTCAGGTCGATCTCCTCTCAGCTCATTTCATTCTTAAGATTTGACCGGAACGCCCACGTTATTCCACCCACCCCTACCCCTGGTAATCTGAGCCTATTTACCGTAATAGTTGTACACTTCAGGAGAGGCAGGGAGGGGGGAGTACCCATACATTTAATAAGAATTTTCCAGCAAAAAGATGAGCTAATGCACTGAAAGTAACGGAATTCGTCACAAACGTGAGAACTATCTGTTCTCTTTTTCTCCTTCTATCCAAGTCCCTATCCCCATCCATCCAAAAAGTAGGTAGTTTTAAAAATAATACTATGAAATCTGAGCCACTAGAATGTGGAGGGCCATAGTTGTAGTTAGGGGTGTGTTGTCAATAAAATTGTGTTATGTTAACATTAAGACAGTACAGGGGATGTCTCTCTCGTCCAATGATACCATGATCCATATTGGGATGTTTGCACCAGGGTGTTTAATCACTGCTGTCTTGCCTCTGAAGCTAAGGCTTGTTGGTCCCTGTATGGGAGACGAGATGCTACTTGAATTGGTGTTGGTGGGCCAGCATTCTTCCCTCTAGTCTAAATACCGTCCCAGTTCCCCAGGGCAGGGATTCGGGACATTGCCCTGAGTGGGTTGCCATCTTTTGAACAGGACATTAAACAGCGGTCCTGAGCTTGTTATCACCAAAGATCCCATGGCACTAATATTAAATAACTCCTTTGTGAGGATAAACCTATCTTTCGTCATTGGTTTGATACCTTCTCCAACATAATGCCCACAATGGAATGACCCACTCGCACATCAGCCTGTCATATTTAAGATGTTGAGTAACCAAAACAGATCAGGTTTGTGTCCAAAAAAATAAATAAAAATAAGAATCACTCCATGAAATGGTTACTGTATGTAACATACTAGATCTTAAATATGGATGGATTTGAAGTCAACATACACTCTTAAGGGAAAGCTAACTGCTCTATCTTTATCTACTATCCATTTATAATAAAGTGTAAAATACCTGAAATTGTATATTAAATATATATTCCATATTTAAGAATAGGAAAATACCAATTAATTGGTATTGACCCAGTGAAATTATTTTTATTTTATTTATTTCCATTGTAGGGATGGACTACCATTTCCTGTCTTTCCTCTATCTTGCTATGAATGATGACTCCTCACTAACTCTTACTGCATCTCAGAATTGAATGGCATTGTCTGGACTGGACTGTGGCAAAATGCTATTGAGGAGATATTAATCCTCAGATAAACTGTGAATAACTTATTGGCTACAACATTTTCTTGTCTTTCTCCAGGCGTTGGCCCCATCCCAACACAAGTGATGTTTGCCAAGGCAACTTCAAACTTTGTCCATCAGATCGACCCAGATGGAACCTTGATCCCAGTCTCCCGCCTCAATGACTCGTACAAGCTGATTCCCTTGGCGCTGGTTGTCAAGCGCAACCGGTTCTGGTTCTGGCAACAACCAAAGTACCTACCATCTGACTTCACACTCAGTCAACTGTTGCTAGGGGATGAAGAGTTAATTCCAGGTGATGTAGGTCCATGGTTTCCGACCTAAATCACTTATGCCATGTGTGAGTGTCTGTCTGTCCATTCTCCTGTCCACATTTTATCTGTATGTGGCTGTAATCTCCATACATCTGTGTGTTTACAGAGTTGTCTGAGATAGACTTCCTGTCCTATGAAGGGAAGTTCGGAGACAACCTGAGCGGGCACCTGGACGCCAAGGCTGGGACCGTCAGTGTCAATGTGGAGGGGCGTGGCTCCTCCAAGCTCCAATCATCATTCGGAAAGCTGAAGAAGCAGGAAGTTGACATACAGAAGCTACTTCTGGCATCTAGTGACAGGTATAGTCAACACATGCACATATGGATATGAATGTGTGGGTGAACGGGCATATCTTTCTCCATCTCTGTTTCTGTTTCCTAGTCAGTCTAGTCATGTTCACATGTGTCCATCTGTCTGTAGGATGGTGGACATGGATCATGTGCTGTTGCAGCAGTGCCAGAAGAGAGCAGAGGTGTTTGCTGTGTTGAAGGAGAGGGTCCTGACCACCACCCCCTGCTCCATCTCAGAACAGGTGCAGGAGCAGACCACCTGCCAGGGGGTTCTGGGACTGCTGGGCAAACTGGGGACCCGGTCTGTACAGGTGGGTTCCAGGAGAGAGACGGACAGGGTGGAAGAGAGAGACAGTGGGAAAGAAAAGGAGAGAGGGGTGGGCAGAAAGTTGGGGGAGGGGTGGGCAATAGAGAGAGAGGGCAGGAACGACAGCCTTGGGAGAGAGTCTGGTGGGAGAGTGACGATGGGAGTGAGAGACAGGTGGAAGAGAGAGACAAGTGGGCATGAAAGAGACAGATGGGAGAGAGAGACCGGTGGGAGAGAGAGACAGGTGGGAGAGAGAGACAGGTGGGAGAGACAGACATCTGGGAGAGAGAGACAAGAGGGAGAGATAGACAGTTGTGAGAGAGAGACAGGTGGGCGAGAGAGAAAAAGGTGGAAGAGAGAGACGGTTGGGAAACAGTGATACATAAAGATAGGGGGTCGAAATGGACAGGAGAGACGTTGGGAGAGAGAGACGTGGAGGGGGGGGGTGCACGGGAAGGGGAAGAAAGCGTCTTAGGGAAAGAGAGCACTGTGGGGAGAGAGAGACTGACAGTTGTACCAAGTGTGACTTGTTTAATATAATGTGTTTCCTAGGTGTTATTGAGTTTACGTGTTTGATGTGTTTTTGTGTCTTGTGTGTTAATGTATGTGCGTATGTTATTACATGTGTATAAATCAGGTGTGCGTAGAGGAGAACAGCAGTAAAGACATGGACAGTGACGTGTGCTTGGAGATACCTCCTTACACAGTCATCGCCTACAGCCTCATAGAGCTGGACATCAAGAAGGACGGACACTATGGTCAGTGCTTTTGAGTGTTGAGCTGTAGTTCTGTCATGATAGACCTTCCTTTTATGTGTCCCAAACCATGGCTACAGGAAAATTGCTGCGTGATTATTTATTTATTCCCTCTATCGCTCTTCTCTCAGTTTCTCTTTCTTTCCCATTTTTTATAAATTCCCTCTCTCTTTGTATGTTTTAAGCGCTGTGTCTACAGCAGGGTACTCCTGGAGGATTTGAGGCAGACTCTGGAAAGACTGTGGCATCCCAGGATTTATTCAATTCCCTGTGTGTTGTGGACGGTTTAATGTGGACGCAGAATGAGATTTCTGGAGGATCACCTCTCAGCACATTGCAGAACAGTAAGTGTTCATTCAGTATTACCTTCATTCATATGTGCCTGGCTCAGGTATGTCCGTTATTAATTGGGTTCCCTTTTTCAATGGCCTGAAGATGAACGGAAGCTGATGACCAATATAACCATTGTTTCTTAGCTGCGTGTCAACATGCTCAATGAATATAATTACAAAACAGGAATTAACATTTATCGTCAGTTTGTCTTGGTCTTTTTCAAAGGAATACTAGCCGTAGAGGAAGTTTAGTTCGCAGGCCTAAGAGTCAAGCTCTAAATTGTTATTTTACCCTCTAGATTTGCAGGAGTTAGAGGTCCACCTTGATCACTTAGCGCTTCTGCCAGTGTTGACCCGGAATGCAATGTTCAACATCATCCGTGAAGTGCTAATGGACAGAACCACCCTCATGGTTCTGGAAAGCACGGTAGGTGTGACCTTGTATGTTAGCATGTTAGCGCACACTGATTGCAGTTACCTCATAGCCAGAATGTTTCACCTGTGTTTTTTAGTGATTCATCTTGTTACTTTGGAAGTCAAACTTTAAAAAATATTAGATCGAAAACCTATCAGTCATCACCATTGCAATATTATTACTAAATACAACTTATTCAATTTTAACAGTTTTTGACATTATCTAGATGCCTGCCTCATTTTTTTAATTTTACATGGGCTTGCACCTCCACCACTGGGTGAATTTGTACAACAGAAGAACAGCAGTGGTAGGGCAGCTACCAGGGGAGACTGTGTTGTACAGTATAGCCGAAGTAAGTTTAGCCAAACAGTCTTCTCCGTACGGGCCTCAAATTATTGGAACTGTCTCCCTACTGAACTCAGAGAGAGCACCAGCTACCTATCGTTTAAATTTAAACTCAAGAAATGGATTAAAAACACTCAAAACTGCACTCATCAATAGTAGGTACTGCCCATCTTTGTATTCTACTTCTTATTAGCTTGCTAGTTTCTTAATTTGTCTGGTGTTTTTCATGTGTTCTATTTGTGTACCATGATGTTGTGTTGACCTGCCAAGAGACTAAAGATGAAAAATAGCTTTTTAGCTAACTCTGGCGCATTTACATTTTGAGTGTAAACAAAAAAATTTAATAAATGTGCATTGTCCCTTTTAAATAAATACAAAAATAAAAATAAAACATTCACTAAGTCAACCACATTCACTAAGTCAACCACATTCACTAAGTCAACCACATTCACTAAGTCAACAACTACCCGTTTCTGGCCAGACCAATGACCTGGAACACGTCTGAACCCACTGACATTGATGTTTACATAGGAACTAACATGGCAATCTCTGTCGAGCAGCGATGTTGTTATGGTCATGGCAGAATAGTTTTTGCGCCAGTGTGAGGTGTTTTTAGTTGCTTCCCAACAACGGAGTAATTTTTTTCGGATTCTGTTTAGGGAGCTGGAAGGACTTAGAGGTCCAGAATGCCTATGTCACCTCTCATTCTTCTCTCCAGCACACATTACGCATTGAGAGAGACGTCCTCTTCAAACCCCAGTAGCCGTGGGGAGTATCTGTCAGAAAAGTGTACCACGTTATCTGTGATGCAAATCTGGCAATAGGTCATCTAAATAAAACTATCGTAGTGTAGAAACAATCCAAGCCAACGGATATATACCACCTGCTGGCCAAGTGTACCAGCAGGGAACAGATGGTGGGAGAGATACAGCTCAGATGAGATTTACAGCTCACATATTTTATCAAGGCAAAACAACTTTGAGTTTCATGTTTTCCCGTATTCCCCTTTTCATTCAAAATTAATTTTGCAATGTTGATGTGGCTTGTACTTTTAGTAAAAAAACATCTCCAAAGGCAAATCTAGTGGACAGGCCTGGTGGGTATCACTGAGAAAACCCTTATAATTTTTATGGACAACTTTCAGCAGACATCCGCATGTTCTGGGGTTGTTTTTAGAAAATCTTAATAAAAAGCAAATCTTTGCCACGGCATCATTTGGATATGATCTCTTCAGCGCTCTTTCTCCTTCTCTCAGTTGGAGGGGTTGTGTCGAGGTGAGGATCCTGTCCTAGCAGCTGTCACTCAGCGCACATCTGTGTGTGCACTTTTGGAGCTTCTCCAGAAAACCCAAACCAATCCGCTCCAGGTGGACACAGTCTCCCCTTACCTGACCGCCACTCACATGCTGGTCAGCGCGTTGGAGGGTAGGCGATTGTGCGTGCGTGTGCTGTGTCCTGTTGGTCCTGGCGACCACCTTTTGTTACAGCAACCATTGTCTTGTGTGTTTCTGTAGCGTTGCCTGATGTCTCTCTGACTCTGCTGGGAGAATGCAGCCCTGACATCCTGGAAGCCCTCAATACTCTGGTCAGTCTGATTCAATTCACCAGACGATTCACCCTGTCAGTTTACTCAACGCACGATTCAATGCAGAAGCCTTTAACACCGGACAGTTTAATTCGAATCACTGTATGATTCATTTGTCACGTCATGCAAATCATTATTAATTTCTCTTGATCAGCATGACCTAAAACACTCTCACAAATAGCAAAGTACGCTAGTTCGTTATACCCAAAATGAAAATCACTTTGTTTGGCAGTGGTCATGGTGTATTCCTCTGTAGCCTGTATCTTACCTGTGTTATCTGTCCCACAGATAACCAAGCTAAAGGTGAACGGTCAGTTCCTTCCTCTTGAATCGCTGCCCCTCCCCCTGCAGGATGAGAGTGCATTCCATTGGGCAGAACAGATCCTGCTGTCCTCCAATGTGATATTGCAGAGGGAGACAGATAGGCTATGGGCAGAGACTGGAAGAAACCCAAGAGTTCTTCCCTTGGTCATGTGCATTGCAGTGCAAGGACTTACATATCTTCACAATCAGAATGGGTAGTGTGTGCGCGCGCGTGTGTGTGTGCGCACGCGTGTGCGCGCGTGTGTGTGCGCGCGTGTGTGCGCGCGTGTGTGTGTATGTGTGTGTGTGAATGGATGTGTTTAAATTGTATGACATTTTGTTTGAAAATTCTGTGTCAGTTGTGTTTTGGCCTTTTACGCTTAATGAATTCTGTACTTTTGTTGTAATGTAAAAACATTTTTAAAAAAAGGTGCCAGATTATACCAGATTTGCACAGGCAACCCTCTGGTTGTTTTGTTAATGTCAGAAGTCAAATCCACAGGCGACCAAATCACAAACTGTCAAATCCCCGAGCGGCTTTCTGTTTTAGTTTATTACAGACTCAATTTTATAATTTTAAACCAATCCCGTGTAATTTTAAACCAATCCTGTGTAGCCTCATGGGAAAACGTTCCATTGTCTGCACTTGATTGGGTTAATGGGCTACTAATCCCCTCACACAAATTAACATGAAAACATGCATTGGTTTACACTTTCTGTGGCAGTTTGGAACTTTGAAACTGTAAGGAAGGGTGTGGTTCGTGATAAGCAGACACTGTAGATTAGACCGCGTCGGTGTCCGTTTATTCCCAGTCAGCTGATTATCACCACCGACCCAGGTGAACACTTCTGCTCACTCAGTCAAGACCATGATGTGACCATATAATATTAGTTGTTTTTTGTTAAAGCCATAGAGGAATTCACTGCAGAATATGAAAGCAGGAGACAAGCCCTGGTGTTGCCTTTTCCCCTTCGTTTTTGAAATGCGCTTTAAGCGGTTTTGTTTCTGCATGTGCAGACATACAGACGAAACGGCTATACAGAAGATTTTTATATTCCAAAAAAAGAATTAAGTTTAATATGCAGTATATTGTTGCTTGCTTATCATTGTTAGCTATATGTAAACTATGGTATAAAAACATAATTAAGCAAATCCTACACATCTATAAATTAGTAGTGTGTTTTCTTACTTATTTTTTAAGTTAAACTATATATTATAGATATATTCCAGATTATACTATTGAGTAATGTCAGTTGCTGGTATTGGTAGATCTATTGATATGTCTTTGTCAGAATGTTTATGTCTATACCAATATGTTGCTTTCTGTAATTTGTACGTGTGTTTACAATGCTGCCACAAAATGATGCATTCTGATTTCATCCAAATATACAGTATATTTATAACCATCCATTGTATCTGAATGGCTTAATATAAATAAGAACTAAACATAGCCCAAAGCAGCCCATAATCAACCAAAAACAAAAGGACAAAAAAAATCCAGATGAATTTATACAAATTTATTGTAACTTAATTTATTGTAATGTATTGCTATCAGACGTGTTTTAAAACACTGTTGTTAGACAAGTTAGGAGGTCCTTCAGAATCACCACAGGAAGCAGACAGTGTAGTATTCAGTTAAGAGTGAAAGAGGGCTTTGGCGCTGTGTGACACTGGAGAAAAGTACTTTGGGACAACACTGTTTCGTGCAACATATAAACAGATTAAAACCACTAGTACCTTAGAGATGGAGGGTATATGGTGAATGGTATTCAGATGGCCATGCCATACAGACAAAACTAATCAAAACAGGATGTGGTTTGTTCAATATGAGAAAACATCAACACAAAGCAAAATATCATGGGGGTAAAAATGTCACTCAACTACATATATCGTCATAGCAACAAGACAGTGGATTCTCCAGTAAGAAAAAAACAGACAAAGAATGACTGTAAAGTAACAGGGACACTGTTGTGAACCTGATACTCAGTAGTAAAACGAAAAGTGTAAAGATAACTTTTTTATTCTCTTTAGGATGTGTGAGTGGTAGATATTCATAAATCTATGGGTAAAATCCATAAAAAGATCAATGGGTACACAGGGTATTTTTTGTTTGAGGAGAGGGAGTGAGGTGAGGGGTCTACGACAATCAAAAAACGAGGCTTCACAGGATTCGGACTAAGACACGCTAGTTGTCATCGCAACGATGCTCAGTGTAAACAGATTTTCTTGGTGACCCTGTCCAGTGTCCATCTTCATTCTTGACCTGTGTTGATATGACAGTAATAAATTCTCTTTCAAAAGTAGTCCCCAAAGAGAAAAGAAAAAAGCCATCATAATTTGTTCTCTGGGGAATTACTACACAAAATAAACGAGACAAAAAATAAATTAAAAAATACAGCCCAAATGTTTAGCCTTGAATTCCACATTGGTCTGAATAGAAAGGTCTTTTTTTTTTTTTTTGATACAAATACTAAAATAAATAAGCACTCTTTCCCTTTGAGTTTTGAGTAGAAAAAAGTGTCACTGTATTTCAGGCTAGGGAGAGGAGGAGGCCTGTCAGATTACAAAACACCTGTCTTCTCCCCTGCCTTGGTGGTCAAACGGACTGCTCAGACAGTGTCCAGTGGGTTTCAGTAGACCCAGTTGACCGGGACCCACTGAGGTTCCGAGCAGAGTTTGTCGACCGCCGCCTGAAGCGTCTCAAAGGCGCGGTCCAGGTTGTCGTTGGTGATGGTGAGGTCAAAGTAGTGGTTGTAGGCCCTCTGGATACGAGCGCTCTCGTCGACCGTCTTCCTCAGATCCACATCCTGTCAGAGACAGGGACACAGGGAAGGAGCGGTGAGTTACACGGGATATTGGTGCTTTGGAGAAGTGCCATCAAAAACAGCAGAGCAGACTCAAATCCCAGAATAAAGAAAGGAGGAAGACAGAGAGTGACATGTGAAAGTACTGGAGGACAGAAGGGCTCAGGTACTGACTGTCAGTTGTTTGGTGGTGATTCCTGCATCCACCACAGCTTTATGCATGGCCTTCAGCGTCTCAAACTCTGGGGCCGCGATGAACACCACATACGGCATGAATTCGGACGTCTTCAGGACCTTCAGAGCCTATACATATAGACACACAAGGTCAGTTAACCGGCACAGACATATGCACATACACAGCCAGACACATACAGACAGACAGATACAGACCGATATATAGACAAACTGACAAAGACAGACAGATATATAGAAAGACAGACAGGTAAAGGCAGATATATAGACAGACAGATTGACACAGACAGACAGATATATAGACAGACTGACACAGACCAGCAGATATATAGACAGGCAGATATATAGACAGACAGGCAGACAGTGGGAAACAGATGACGAATCTCATACTAGAATTGTACGGTGTGTCTGTATTCAGACATTGTTTATTTTTTTTACTGTTACGTGAAAAAATGACAAATCACAGTTCCTGCCCATTTCTGGAACAGGCTGAGGAATGGGCGTAGAGCGATGGTGAAGCAATACACAATGTGGGTTTTACTTATAAAATCATAATTTATTTTACTATTCTGCCTTTTGCTTGGATAGTACCACTGAGAACTCAATGCAGCATTTAGAAGCAATATTCTAATATTCATAATATTTCTAGCTGCAGAAATGTCCCTTTTCCATTGGCTGGGTTTGATATGGACCTGTGGGTTGACGTCCAGAATGCAGGTGCGTCCCGTGTTCACCACCTCATGGATGGAGTCCATCTTGGTTCCGTAGAGGTTCCCGTCATACTCCCCGTGCTCCAGGTAACGGCCTGCCTTCACGTCTGCCTCCATCTCTGTCCTCGTCACAAACCGGTACGAGTTGCCGTCCAGCTCATCGTCACGGGGACGACGAGAGGTGACTGACGGGTGGAGGAGACGGGACGAGCAAAGAGCATTAGACATGGAGAGAAAGAATGGACTGGAACCACGTGAGGATTTGAGCCAGGGGTTGGATCACAAAACAGTCCACCAAAATATATTAGGGTTCTAGACGGGTGTTCTATCATAGATATATACAGTGCCGGCGCTAGCCTTTTGGGGGCCCTAAGTTACATTTTATATGGGGCCCCCCTCTCCCCTAGTAATCCGGGGCTCACTGGTAGCCTGGGTCCCCCTTGGCAGTCAGGGGCCCTAAGCGGCCGCTTATGTCACTTATGCCTAGGGCCGGCCCTGGATATATGATTAGAACAGTATGGTTCTAGACTCACAGGGGATGGTGGTTCCGAAGCGTGTTGGGTTGAGGACCACCAGGCGGTTCTTGAGGCTGCGACGGCCCACCCCCTGGGCTCCGATCAGAACCAGGGTCTTCCTCTGGAATGGGGGCATCTTAGCCACCTCCTCGTAGATCTGCAGCTCGTGCCTGTCAAACTCTGCCCCAACCAATCACAGACAGCTAATCTGAGAGGAGGATGTGCTAGTCAGCCTATGGCAACATAAAGCCAGTCACGGAAAACTACACAGTCACAGAGAAAACAGCACAAACCACCAGAATGAGCCACGACAGACGTATCTGGTGAGAGACCTGTATCCATGCTCACCTGCGTTCTTGGCTGTCAGGTACATCATCTTCTTCTTCTTCTTTCCAGGCAGTGTACCGCACAGGATCCCTTTTGAACACATGAACACCATATACCCATGAACACGGCTGCTTGCATCGCAGGGCCACCAGGTGGCAGTCTTAATCCACCATCTGACCACATCCTGCCTCAGCCAGACAGGCAAGGAAGGCTTCCTCACAGAGAAGGACAAGCCAAACAGTGCAATTGACTGATTCAAATCCGAGTAATGTAAAAGGCCCTGCCAGAGCAGCTCATTTCATTTGGCTGAGAGTGGAACATGGAGGCACAGTGAAGCCGAGGGGTGTTGGCTCAGTTCTCCTTTTCCACTGTAAAACACTCCCAACATTTTCTTGTCGCCTGCTCTGTTCAAACTTAGGAGGACATGAGGTCATGCCCACAACTCCCGAGTACCAGGCTCTAAAGACTTGTTGGTGCCCCTGTCCAAAGTCCTCCTGGCTCTGATAACCACCTCCGCAGGGTCCTTGTCCATCTTGTCATGCTTCTGACCAGGATTAGGTTTTATAGACTCTGGACACAACCTAAATGCATTTACTATTTACTACAACTTGTACTCTTAAAATGTTTACCCGGCACACCCAGAAGGGGACTGGTTACCCTACTGAGCCTGGTTCCTCTCTGGGTTTCTTACTACATTTTTGGTTTTCCTAACCTCTGTGCTTCAACATTGTTGTTGCTTTCTCCTTGGGGTTTAGCCTGGGTGTTTTCATCAGCGGTTGTGAAAAAGGGGTTTATAAATAAATTTGATTGATTGATCGAAGCCGTACCTGAGCCGTCAAAATCTCGAGGAACGAATGCTTTCCTCTTTTCCTCCAGGAACTGACTGGGGATCAGTCCGGTGGCACCACCAACCACATGACACGCCTAGAACAGGAGACAGCATGCCAGACAGGCGTCAGAACAGCTGCGTCAGTCAATCCGTGGAAAACCAGTAGAAATGTATGGCATGTTTAAGGACTCATATTCTTATGGACATATGTGTCACTGCAATGAGCCGTGGAAGAGAAAAATCATGACCTGCCACCAGTTGGGGTCCTCTCTGTTAACAATCTGCAGGAGGTCCCGCCTCTTGAAGCTAATCCCTGCCTCTCGGCATGGGATCAGATGGTCATTGGCTGGATCGTAATCAAAGTGGGGTTGTACATACACCTAAGAGGAGGGTTGTTTGACATTACTCAAAGCTGCTTCTACAACCTAATCAACAATCCATCTACAGTATCTGTGCACCAGTCACAGTGAGGCGGTTGGAAGTGAAAAATAAAGGTTAAGTGAATTAAGACATTGTACACAGGCATAATGCGAAGCCAAACACAGGAGGCCCATACCATTCCCACTCACACACACACATTACCAAACACACACGCACTTCTATCTAGTTCGGGCAACCACAGAGGTTCACGCCAGGCCGACAAGCACTCCGTTCCAAGGTGGTCAGGGCAGTGTGTCAGCTTACACTGGCAGTCATGCAGACCTACAACCAGACCTCGCCTGGATGTGAAATGTGAGATGCAGAGCGTGTGTCAGAGGAAGTGTAGTTGTCTGTGTGTTTACAGGCCTCACTTGTAGGTTAGCGTGCAGTAATTACTTCTGTGTGGGTGTATTTGCATACGGTTGTGTACAGCTTTTGCTATCTTGTTCATAAAAATCCCCGCCAGGAAACTAACACAAAGAATATTTTACTTTCAAAAGGCAGTTTTTTGGCTTATGGGTTAGGTTTAGAGTAAAATATATAATTGGGTTTGGTGTTAGAATTAGGTTTAGTATTCTACTATCCCTGCTACAATAAGAGACAGATTTATTTGGTATATGAGTCAACAAACACCAGTGCAGATACAGAACCTGGTCAGAACTTCTCCCGTTAAGACTTCTACATTTCTTACATTAGTGGTCTAGGGTGGTGTAGCGTGGTCCAGGGTGGACTAGGATGGTGTAAGGTGGTCTAGGGTGGTGTAGGGCTGTCTAGGGTGGTGTAGGGCTGTCTAGGGTGGTGTAGGGTGGTTAAGCATGGTGTAGGGCGGTTAAGGGTGGTGTAAGAGTCGAAACCGGTGCATGTACAGTGGATATAAAAAGTCTACACACCCCTGTTAAAATGCCAGGTTTTTGATAAATCATATCAGAACCTTTTCCACTTTTAATGTGACCTATAATGTGAACAATTTAATTGAAAAACAAACAGAAATCTCAGAGGGGGAAAATGAAAAATAAAAACCTTACAATAAACTGGTTGCATAAGTGTGCACACCCTCTTATAACTGGGGATGTTACTGTGTTCAGAATTAATTAACCAATCACATTCAAACTCATGTTAAATAGAAGTAATTACACACCTGCAATCTTTTAAAGTGACTCTGATTAATCACAAATAAAGTTCAGTTGTTCTAGTAGGATTTTCCTGACATTTTCTTAGTTGCATCTCTGAGCAAAAGCCATGGTCCGCAGAGAGCTTCCAAAGCATCAGCGGGATCTCATTGTTGAAAGATATCAGTCAGGAGAAGGGTACAAAAGTATTTCCAAAGCATTAGATATACCATGGAACACAGCGAAGACAGTCATCATCAAGTGAAGAAAATATGGCAAAACAGAGACATTACCAAGAACTGGACGTCCCTCCAAAATTGATGAAAAGACGAGAAGAAAACTGGTCAGGGAGGATTCCAAGAGGCCTACAGCAACATTAAAGTGACTGCAGGAATTTCTGAATGGGCTATGGGGTAGGGTGGCAAGACGGAAGCCTTATCTTACAAAGAAAAAGATCCAAGCCTGGCTGAAGTTTGCAAAAATAAACATCTCCCAAAAGCACGTGGGAAAATGTGTTATGGTCTGATGAAACCAAGGTTTTTGGCCATAATTCCAAAAGGTATGTTTGCCGCAAAAACAATACTACACATCATCCAAAGAACACCATACCCACAGTGAAGCATGGTGGTGGCAGCATCATGCTTTGGGGCTGTTTTTCTTCAGTTGGAACCAGGGGCCTTAGTCAGGGTGGAGGGAATTATGAACAGTTCCAAATACAAGGCAATTTTGGCACAAAACCTTCAGGCATCCATTAGAAAGCAGAAGATGAAGAGGAAGTTTCAGCACAACAACGACCAAAAGCACACATCCAAATCCACAAAAGCATGGCTTCACCTGAAGAAGATTTACATTTTGAAATGGCCCAGACAGAGCCCAGACCTGAATCCAATTGAACATCTGTGGAGTGATCTGAAGAGGGCTGTGCACAGGAGATGTCCTCGCAATCTGAAAGATTTGGAGCACTTTTGCAAAGAAGAGTGGGCAAATATTGCCACGTCAAGATGTGCCATGCTAATAGACTCCTACCCAAAAAGACTGAGTGCTGTAATAATATCAAAAGGTGCTTCAAAAAAGTATTAGTTTAAGGGTGTGCACACTTATGCAACCATGTTATTGTGCATTTTTTATTTTTCCCCCTCAAAGATTTCAGCCTGTTTTTCAATTGAATTGTTCACGTAATAGGTCACATTAAAGGTGGAAAAAGTTCTGATATGATTGATCTTTGTCTAATTTTTTTAATCACAAGAACCTGGCATTTTAACAGGGGTGTGTAGACTTTTTATATCCACTGTATATATACATACACTGTATACATTTATATTTATATAAATGTGATCAAATGATTTTGTATGTTTGCCCACTGACAAAGAAATGATCAGTCTATAATTTTAATGGTAGGTTTATTTGAACAGTGAGAGACAAATCCAGAAAAACACATTTTATAAATCGATTTGCATTTTAATGACTGAAATAAGTATTTGATCCCCTCTCAATCAGAAAGATTTCTAGCTCCCAGGTGTCTTTTATACAGGTAACGAGCTGAGATTAGGAGCACACTTAAAGGGAGTGCTCCTTATCTCATCTTGTTACATGTATAAAAGACACCTGTGGGGATTGTGTTGTATGTATGTAAGTAATATAGTGTATGTATACACATCTCCGGAAAAAAATATATGTCCACTGCATCTTTCCAAAAAAAGTGAAAAGGAAGGTTTTGAGTGAGGAACAGAAGCATTCAATTTGCAGTGGTCTCTTAATTTTAACCCTTCTGTTCCTCACTGAAAACCTTCCTTTTCGACCTTTTTGGTCTTTTAGCAAAAAGGTTTGTCCCCAACCCTAACCCTACACTGTTCCCCAGTCTCCTGTCAAATAAATTAAAATAATCAGTAAATGAGAATAATTTCCCTCTCCTTTCCTTTTGACTTGTTTTTTTCTCTGTAGATTTTTGCATCCTTTTGCATTTGTTTTTGTAAAAAGAATATATATATATAGAGACATTATTTTTAAAACCATTAAACCTACCTAATCTGTGTACGATTCCATGTCTGTTTTTAGTTATGTGTTGGACCAAAAATTATTTATGGTTTAGGGGTTAAGCTCAGTGTTAGTGGTTTGAATTAGAGAAATAGAAAAAAAAATAGAAATGTGTGTGTGGGGCATTGTCCGGCCATTTTGTGTGTGTGCGCGCATGTACAGGCATGCCAGACAGTGAGTGTGTGCGTCTGTGTGTGTGCGTGCCAGACTTTGAGGGTGCGCGTTTGTGTGTGCGCGTACCAGACCGTGAGTGTGTGCGTCTGTGTGTCGTGCTGACCCAGATGTCATGTGGAGTGTTATTAATACGGCTCCCAGCCAGGGTTTGGATTCCAGAGCAGGGCTTTCTGGGATGGCCCCAGGACGAACATTACCACCAGCCCCTTACCACCACCCAACATCTGTCAAGTAGAAGCAGTGTGTGTGTGTGTGTGTGTGTGTGTGTGTGCACAGTAGGTCTGCGTAATGCACTTTAGTGTTTTTTAGTATGTGTGTGCCTAAGAGAGAGAGCAGAAATGTTTGATATGTTCCTGTGTGTGTGTAGGTGTGTGTGTGTGCGTTCATGCGTGTACCTGTGGTGGGGCTGGTGCGTCTCTATAACTGGGCAGTATCTTCAGAGTGATTCCGCCGCTGCAGTCCTTCAGCATCTCCTGCAGCTCCGTGGGGTTGTTCCCCACGTCCCGCCCATTTACTTCCTTTATGATGTCACCAACATGCAGCAGACCCTGCCTGTCAATCATCCCTCCGTGAAGGATTCTGGCGATGACCAGGTCGTCCTTTTCCACCCTGAAGGTTACTCCCTGAGGGACGGAGGACGGACGGTCAGTGAAAGGACCGGAGAGATGCGGACTGATAGACAAGCAAGCGCACGCACGCACGCACGCACTCTCCCGCTCTCTCCTCTCTCACCAGCGGTTCTCCGGCCTTCTTGCGGATGCCAATCATGCGAACGGCGTCGGCCTGCATCAGAGCACTGTTCACTTTGGCCTCGTTAGATAGCTCGGCTGGGGGCACGGCTTCATAGCACTTGGAGGCTACCATGTCGTGGGCCTCCAGGAGAGACTGAGGGGGATGGAGAGTTAGAGAGAGAGGGAGGAAGGAGAATGCGAGGGAAGGAAAGCGGTCAGCGGGACAAGTGGAGGATGGGGGACAGTTAAAATGGGAACAGAGAGATCAACAAAAGTTATTAGAATATAGTTATGGTTTTAGGTCACTGTAAAGTAATCGCACTCCCCATCCTCTCTCTCCCTGTCCATTTCCCTCTTTCCCTCTCAATAGGTCATCAAGATTGTATCACTGATCTGACATGATTCATGCTTCTGATTAAACTCCCACCTCTACAGTCTGATTGGTCTATGAGTAGAGGGCAGTATTCTAGGGGGAGGGATTTTAACCTAAACCAATCATTTGGATTTTTAAGCCAAACATTTCAGGTCGACAAGACGAACCAGGGCAGGATTTGTATGAGGCCGGTTCAGATATGAAATAACTTCACTTACGACCTTTCATTTTAGGGACTGGGTTCCGCACCTGGAAGTGGGGCTCCTGGAGGATTTTGGAGAGTTCTGCAGCGCTCTCGTCACAGACGCTTAGGGCGGTAATGTCATCCAGGATGTCCGTGACCAACTCCACATTGTTGTCCTGCACTGCCTCCAGCCTCACATCCTCCAATCGCTCGTGAGCCTGCAGGGGTCAGAGATGAAAGGTTATAGTTGTCACATACTGTACAGAGATGAATGGAAGCAGCATCATGGCAGATAATGGTGTTCTAACCAACTGTGGTTGGTTGGGTTACCTGCCATGGTGTAAGGCTCCCTCCCCCCCCTTTCTGTCTTTCTCTCTATTCCACCCCCTCTCTCCCACTGTGTTAGTAAAGTGACAAAGCCACTCTCTCACTTGCCCAAAATGAATGTCGTTCACCAGGGGTTAGAATTGACCCCAATCCACACAGGAAGTCAAATTTGAATTTCTGTAAAGAACTTATTAGAATGCAATTAAGATAGTTTGACTCAGTCATACCACTAGAGTGTTTAACTGAATCTGACTGACTGCACTTCCAGATAACAAATAATTACTTTTCACTAAACAATGTTTATATACTATTTTAAACTATGAGGGATTAATGCAATTTTACTCAAAATATTAACATATAGGTTTTATTTTCCTTAATTAATCAATTCAACAATATTTTGTATAAGGTTATATTTCTTCGAGATGTGGGTTGTTCCACCAATCAGTGACCTAACTCATGACCCAAAATATATTTTTTATTTAAGAGGCATTCGCAATTATAACTGAGCACAAAGCTGCATGTCTCTCCCCATTCCTGCCCTGAACAGGGACAGCAGGCCCTTAGAGCCAGAGACTGGGACAGACACCAGCCGACCCTGTGGGGCCAGAGACTAGGACAGACACCAGCCGACCCTGTGGGGCCAGAGACTGGGACAGACACCAGCCGACCCTGTGGGGCCAGAGACTGGGACAGACACCAGCCGACCCTGTGGGGCCAGAGACTGGGACAGACACCAGCCGACCCTGTGGGGCCAGAGACTGGGACAGACACCAGCCGACCCTGTGGGGCCAGAGACTGGGACAGACACCAGCCGACCCTGTGGGGCCAGAGACTGGGACAGACACCAGCCGACCCTGTGGGGCCAGAGACTGGGACAGACACCAGCCGACCCTGTGGGGCCAGAGCCTGGGACAGACACCAGCCAACCCTGTGGGGCCAGAGACTGGGACAGTTATGGCCTCCTGACATCCTCCTGTCTGCCAGTGACTAACCCCCCCCCACCATGGACAGAGCATCAATACATCAGGACAGTGCACTGGATCCAGGTTACAATGGGCCAGCGTGAGTGTGTGTCACTGTGACAGCCGGGGGCAAGCATGAAGAGTGTGTTGTGTGTTAGCTGGGCGTTAGAGGAGTACCTTAGCGAGGAGCGGGTGGTCAGTGTGTGAGTCAGTCTCTGTGTGTTCCCCTCCGTGTGTGTGTGCTACCTTGGCGAGTGACCGTACAATGGGACTCTCCATGATGCCTCTGAGGAAGATCAGGTCGATGTCTTTGGCTCCAGTGGAAGGGGGCAGCTCCCCCAGGTTGTCCAACACCTGCTGCATCACTGTGAAGTGGGGGGTACGAGCGGTTAGTTACTCACACACAGTGAACCTCCTCTGTTGTTACACGTCGGCGACTTACAGACAGTTCCAAGGAGTGTCATGATTTCACCGGTACATGCCTTTGTGTTTTTATGAAGTGGTAGAAATCTGGGTTGAATATGAATTTGGTTGAGGATTTTGATTTGCATACATCAATTTGTAAACTGGAACACAATACCTGCTGACCCTTATCAGAAGCATAACACTAATGCCAGTTATACTGTGGTAACATTTACTCTACACCAGAAATATAATTTTTTTAATCATTGGGACCTGGCAAAATCTCCCCAGAAGATTATATTTTCCTGTTTATTACAATCCTTGTGAGGTTTTTTGGACCATGCAAGTACAGTAGAACAATCACACACACTCAGACAAATACTCTTTATTAAATCATAAATGGATTATGTACTGAGAGGAACTATGACACCAGGAGGGTCTGCCAGTACCACTGCCTCAGAAACCACTGCCTCAGAAACCACTGCCTCAGAAACCACTGACTCAGAAAATGAGAGGGTGACGAGAGTAGTGAACTACAGTATTTAGAAATCAAACCCACAAACACACACACACACACACACACACACACACACACAGGCGTGTATTTCTATCCTTGTCGTGACCAGAAAACAAAACATCCATGTTTCCTAACCTTAAACTAACCAAAACATAACACTTATGCCTAAATTTAACCTAGCGTCTCCAAATGATATCCACACATTTTGAGCATGCAAAGCGTAACCACGAAACAGTTGGGTAGAAAAACACCTTCACCCAACAAACACACACTGTTCCAAAACAGTCCAGGACTGAGGCCACACGTCATTTAAAAGCGAGGTGAGGCGATGTGAGTCTGTACCAGAAGTGGAAAAGCCCCATTACACTACAATACAAACAGCACCCACATACACAAACCATCCCCTTAAATACAGTTCTACACATACACACTTTTAAATGTCCTATAGACCAACAACACCCCAATTATACAGTCCATGACTCAACCCCCCCCCCCCCCCACACACACACACACACACACACACACACACAAACGGACCGAACATCTGACAAAGAGGTGTACAGTAGGAGAGAGTACAGCCAGCTGTCTGCCAGACCTTGGGGCCTTGAAAAAGCTAGTCCACATTCCTCACATAAAAGTGTGACTTCAGAACCCTTTGTGTGTTGCCGGCGTCTGACTGGAGTGGGTGTGTTTGACGTCAGGGCAGCGTGACTCAACAAGATGACACCCCCCTGTCACGTTACAAGACCATTTAGCCTGAAAGGTTGCTGGGCTTCTGAGCTACTCAGTAAGTAATAGTAACCAGGACAGATATATCGCACTTTAACGTTGTAAATATTAGTTATTGAATGATTAAGATGCGTCATATGCTTTATATCATCTACAGACTCACATACACTGAATGAATATTTTCTATTGAATCTTCGAACCAAATGTGGTTATGTGTCCTACAGCAATGGTTTCAACACTCCGGTACTCCAGCATACACAAGAACATACACTTGATTCAGAGTAGGCTAACCTGGGGCGCGTGTTGAGGTTATTAAAGACAAAAGCAATACTATTTGTCTTTTTCAAATGGCAGGCACGCTATTTATTGATTCTGTGCATATTCACCATCCTGTGATCAGAACATGAAAACGGCAGGCTTTCCAGCGTTTGCCAGAGTAGTCAGTGTTGTGATCACAGAACAGAATTATTGTGTGATCCATATGTGGTATGGATGCAAATGCATGTGGTTGGTCAAATGTGGTAAAAATGTGAAATGAACAACCACACACATTTTAGAAATCCACAACTTGTATCATACCACTATATTATTTCTGTATCTGATAGCGCAAAGGAAAAAAATAATGTAATGCTTACATCAACCACCGCCAGGCCGACCATTGTCCACTGAGTCATGTCAATGTCTTTTGTACAGCAGAGGATTGCTTTCTTTAAAGTTCACTGAACCGAACCTAACTTTTTGTGTGTATGTTCTTTTGAATGCACATGTATACATTATGTGAATCGGATCAATGGGGGGATGGAATAAACCTACATAAAGCCTTCATAATCCCCAAACATGAATTCATAAGCATACAATCATTACCGTACTCCAACTGTTACATCAACACATCTGCACTGCAATTACACCATATCAGAAAAAGTGAAATCATTTGTCCCTAGTGCAGAGGGGAGATGAATTTTCTTTCTCCGTTTCATTCCTTTCGGATGTCATTTATATCCTGCGGCAGGAGCAGACTGGTTTGCCCCCGCTGCGAGGAAACGCTTACTCTTTCCAGGAATGAAAAACAACTCACTGTACATGATGAAACACCTGACTCTCTGACATGTGGGTGGTGAACAGCAACTTCCCTCGCTCTAAAACTGTCAGGACAATTCAGAAAAAGCCTCTGTACTCACAAGTCTCTCTTTGCTAATGACAGCTGGGAAAAACTGATGAAGTATCAGAACAAACGCTGCACTTCCCCTGGAAAGTAATAAAAAACTGCCGACCAAATCCCGCACATCTCCCCCTTACAGCCACAGCTTATCAAGCTGGAAACCTTCTCTCTCTGTTCTGCTCAGATTGTTCCATAGTATGACCGCACAACCCAAAGTCTCACCTCCGGATGTTTTGGCAGCATCTGTGAGTTCGGCCGACGGCCCCTCCCCGGCCAAACGCTCTCTTGTCCCGCCTGCATCCAGGGGGGGCTCCACCTCTACCTTCACCCCGTTGGGACAGGCGTCCTCCATAACCAGGACCATGACTGCTCCTGAACCGCTCCTCAACCCCAGCTACGCTAAACTAACCGCAAGTGAACCACGGACAATACTGAGTGAATGTTGGTTTCTGTGTGCTGAAACACTGACTAATACAGCCCAGTGAGTAACCGTCTCGAGACTCAAAGAGAGGGACAATGGAGAACAGACTGCAGACGAAGCCAGCCAGACCAACTACAGACGGGAGATTAAACTAAAAGCTTTTTAGCAAAGAGAGGAGAAAAGGAGATGAACTATGGGAGCATAAGTAAAAGAAGAAAACGTTCAAAAGAAAAAGAAAACCGGAGTGATGAACACAAAGGACCGAGAGCAAGAGAGACAATAAGTACAGAGAGAGATTGAGATGAGCTGACAGAAATCTAGCAGGTTCACACAGATGTGGACACAGTCCCTCACAATCCCCTCCTTTACGCTGACTTTAATACCTTGCCCTCGCCACACACACACACGCACGCACACACACTCGTAGCTCCTCCTCACACATAATCCCACAATCCTCTCCCGCTGCTGAGGGTTCGTTAGTCCCCATTCATAGTAGCACACACACACACACACACTTCTTATGTAAGTGTACTTGCATAAGAAAAGGGCCTGACTGTAGGTTCCTCCTCATGCCCCGCCCTCGCCAGTCCTCCACACCATTTCCCCTCTGGGACCCTGGCCTCCTCCTATTCATATAGACAGGGCCAGGGGTCAATGCTCGGCAGTCATCGTGACCTTTCAGTACAGTGGCAGATAAGCCAGTCAACAGACTATTTTGGTAGGCTCGTGGCTACCCGTTTCTCTTCAAATGTATCACCATCACATATTTTCAAACCAGGAAGCTGTGCTGTACATTTTCAGTAGACCTTCAACTTCCAAGTCTCTCGCTTTCTCCGGTTGACTGAAAGAAATATAGAGGTCAGTGTCTCGGCAACATCTTTATTCCATCTATAACAGCCTATAAAAAGGTCCTTTGGGCAATAGTGAAAATGTACTGTCAGACTGTCAATATTCTCTCACTGGCTGGTACTTCTGTAGGTATTAGTAACCTGGCCACAGTAAAAAAAAAAAAAGAAATGCATGAATAGAGGGATATTTAAATTCCTAAAAAGGTCAGATTTTTTACAAATCATTTAAAAGTAAGAGTTTGATTCTCTAAGAGAACTGTGCTTGTTCTTACTTGAACCACATGTGGACTGGACTGGACCCCCTCATTGTCTGTAACTGGCCCTTATGTTTGACAACCCTGTAAGAGGTGTAAGAGGTCTTCCTGTTAGCTCCTCCCCTTCGCTATCAATTCCCCTCCCCCCCGACACAGCTGTGGTGTAAGAGGATGTGATCTGTAGTCCCTAATCCACCCGGCCCACACCCCTCCCTCCTCCTTTTTCCCAGTAAACCCCACCCCCATCCATAGTCAATCTGAGCAGGATTTTAATCTGAACTCAAAAACACAGGAATCTGCTTTGGATTCTCTCTCCTCTCTTTCTCTGTCTCTCTGCCTTGCTCCAGTAATCAGGAAAGACCCCTCCCTCCCCAGTAACCCACTGCTCTAAAAAAATTAACTCTCCTCCAGTAGGCGGAGGGCAGACAGACGGGTCAATTATGACCAAAGAAAATATTCCGCCACCTTAACGGTATCTCTCCCCCACGCCGTGGCCCTCTGAAACCAACCATCTGCCCCACATAGACAAACAGGACTGCTCTCTCCACACCAAGCCACTAACTGTGAACTATATAGCTATAGCTGCACTATATCCATTTGTGAATAATTATATGCCAACCTTTAATGGATTTCATGGTTTCTGTCTGTAAAATGTCTAACACTAGTAGCGCCATTAACCAAGTAACGTTCGGAGTATGTTTCAATGGTGTTAGTGATAAACGTCTCCCAAAGTTCTCAGTGGTTGCTACTCTACACTGTAGACAGTGTAGTCAATGTAGTCAGTGCACTAATTCCAGGAATGTACTCTTGGGACTTTAAACGTGCTCATGTTGTGTGTGTTGTAGATAGACCTTCTCCACATTTCAAAAAAAGAATACATTTACAAATCAAAACAGTAAACATACAGTCCTACAAATGAGTGAACAACACCCCAGGTGAGCGGTCTTGCAAAGCATCACGGGATAAAAGATAGTTGTGAAAAGCAGTGGTGAGTAAAAGTGAAAGCTCCAGGTTTAGATGTTTGGGGAGCGTTAGCACAGGTTACCCATACGGAATATTATTACCATTTCACGTTAGCCACACGCGTATCGTTTGCATTTCACAGGTTACCCATACAGAGTAACATTAGCTGATCACAGGTTACCCATACAGAGTAACATTAGCCGATCACAGGTTACCCATGCAGAGTAACATTAGCGGTTCACAGGTTAGCCATACAGAGTGACATTAGCCGGTCACAGGTTAGCCATGCAGAGTAACATTAGCCGGTCATAGGTTACCCATACAGAGTAACTTTAGCCGGTCACAGATTAGCCATACCGAGTAACATTAGCCGGTCACAGGTTAGCCATACCGAGTAACATTAGCCGGTCACAGATTAGCCATACTGAGTAACATTAGCCGGTCACAGGTTAGCCATGCAGAGTAACATTAGCCGGTCACAGATTAGCCATACAGAGTAACATTAGCCGGTCACAGGTTAGCCATCCTGAGTAACATTAGCCGGTCACAGGTTAGCCATGCAGAGTAACATTCGCCGGTCAAAAAAGGGGTAGCCGGGTAGCTGAGTGCTTAGCATCCGACTAGTAACCTCAAGGAGCCAGCAAAGAGAAAAATATCCTGTTCTGTCTCAGAGCAAACCAAACTTGCTCCCAGGTCAATGCTGACAATGAGAATGTGTTCTCAGTCAACATGCCTGGTAAAATTGGGGTATAAAAATTGTGTCAGTATTATTCAGGAATGTACAAGTGTTGGTTAATGGCGGAAGAGGTTGTAGATTCAGGGGGTCTTTTGCTGTACCTGTAACCATGGTTGTGAGAGGTTGTCGGAGTGGAACTGAAGAGACAAGGCAACAGTCAGATGGTAACCAAGAGCAGCACATCTTTGCACTGATATCACTAGTCTAGACATCTCCAAGTCCAGCCTTGACACTGGCTAAACACGCCTGGGACATTCAGTACATAACACCCACACAAACTCTTGTTTATATACAAACACACATGCTCTCCATTTCACACACACACACACAAGTTTGTACAGCTATCCTCATGGGGACCAAAAAATAGAAATTGCATGCTCCGTTGCCCTAATCTTAAACCTTACTCTAACCTTAACCTAAGCCTAATCTAACCCTAAACTTAACCCTAACCTTAACCTCAATAAAGTAACATTTATGCCAAAACTTTACCTAGATGTAATGCCTAACCTTAACCCTAAACTTAACCAACAACGCCTGGACCTTAAAGAAACCCCAATTCTAACTCTAAAATAAATTGTAAGTTTGACCCTAAACCCTGAGCCAGAAATTGACTTTTGCCTTACGGGGACCAGCAAAAGGTCCCCATGAGTCAAATGTTTTCTAGTTTTCCTATACTAATTGGGACATTTGGTCCCCATGAGTTTAGTTAGACCTAAAACACACACACACTCTTTCCCTCTCGCTCGCTCTCTATTTTAAAACACAAACGGTGCATTTGCTGTAAACAAACAGGCATTTAAAAAACACCCACACGAGTGGCACAGCCTAAACACAGACACACGCAAATGCACGGCTCGCCGCGCAAACATATAATACGGCGATGGAGAAAGGAGCAGGAGATGGAGCCCAGTGCCGATCTTACCTGTGTCTGGCGGTTAACGGCCACCCTCCCAGCCCTGCTACAGTCCACTCATCAGTCAACCCTGGAGACCTGTACAGGAAAGCCACAGAGGCAGCGAGAGAGACAACACCAATCAGTCTGTGCTCATTAACACAGGCTGCCCATCATCTCCCTCTCCGAGGGTCGTCTCCCTCTTGTCCCCGAGGGGGGACAGACTAGGACAGGCCGTCGCGGGCACTGATAGGGACCATTGTTCCCAAGGCGCCACACAAGCGGTCATTGTGTCCCCACGCAAACAGACTGGGCTTACGTCGGCATCATACACCATGTCATATACACAGGACAGGCTGTCGTTCAATCAAATAAATATCCGTGCGAAGGTGACAGAGAAGTTTATGCATTCAGCCCAAACTAGAAAACGTTATCTGTCTATTCTCTCTTTGTTCCTGCCTTCTTCACCAACCCTTCATCCCGACCTACTGACAGAGGAAAACAGTGGATTTACATAAACACAACACTTAGCAGTAGGGATGAACCATTATATCAGCCAGGATCCTCTGATTACAGGCAAACACTTTAAGGACTGGTATCAGCCGACTGCTTTAAAATGGCCCACCGCTTAAGAACAATTTTGTCCAGGGGTGGGGGGTTCACAGTATAGAATAGCATGGGGGGGGGGGCACAGGGCACTACTATAGAATGAAGATCCAGTTGAGGTGAAGGGAATTTTTCTAGTGTTTCTCAGTGTATGTAGGATTATCAATGAGTTATAAATCACAACATATATCACCAAAAATCTCATCCTAATAGATTAGGATGAGATTTGCAAAACATGAAGAACTGCACTTTTATCAGGTCATGGTGACATCATATTGTCAGATCCTAGGCCATTCCCAGCCTTAGTCCAATCTGCTCCAGTAATGATTATTATGTGTATTCAGTTTTTGCATGAGCCACGTGTCCTACTGTTTTTTAATTATTCTCTGTTGCAGTTCTAATACCTTTCTTATTACATTTATGTCCAGGTGTTGTATAATGTACAATTACAGAGAGAGAAAGTGTAGCCTGCTCATTTTATTATTGTATAATGTATACATTTTCCATTCACTGTGCTTGTGTTATAAAAATATACAGATACATAACTTTCCTATGATTAAAATTGCATCATCAGAAGCTAAATCTTTATTAAATGACAGGTTTTACAGGTACAGAAATGACAACATATTGGAATGGATATATGAATATCATTTATCAGACAAGAATATTCTTGTTCTCTCTTCATGTGGGTTTATTCCTGATCAACAGTATTGAGCCCTACCCCTAAATCAAGCCGATTGCTCAACATAAACTAGACTGGATGAAATGGGTTAGCAAAGGGAGCCATCAGAATATTACACTGGCTGACCACAGCTAGGCTGAATAACCAGCCACCGCTTTGGTTCAAGCTATGACAGCGGGTACGCTTTCACAGACAAGGGTATAAGAAAAGGTAACTTTCCAAACGTTTCAACGTCTAACATTCTTGTAATGCTTTTAATGATATTGGGAACTGTTCAACTGGACTGGAAACCTCTGGAACTTTGGGAAAGACACTGACATTTTCCAACTGATGACCATGGAGGTCAAACCCCAGTGATTACCTTTGACCCTGAGCTCCAATCTATCTACGGACAAAACGTAAAATAAACATTATTTTGTCATTTTCTTTTTGACTGAGAGTTATCCTAAAACACTTCCCAAGTAGTGATAGATTTTTCCTAAAACACATCCCAAGTAGTGATTGGCAGAGGTCTTAGCAGACTACAATGCAAGCAGATGACAGGAACACAAAGACCAGTTCATTTCAATCTCACTTCCAGACCACAGGTTTTCCATTTCTCCCTCTTCCTTCATAACAGCCTTCCTCTGTTGGACTGGCTCAATCATGGCCTGTCCATCAAGTTTGGACTGACTGACCCATTACTGTCGAGAGGCTTACTGGTTTTATTACGCAATGCAGATTACAATCAGGGCCTGGCACGCTGATTGGGAGTGAAAGATATCCCCTGGAAGAATGTTAATGGCAGTAAAGCCAATTCTTCCACCTCACCCCCCCAACCTATTTGGGACCCTCTAGGGGTCAGTCTTTCTACGGGTGAGTAAAGGGGGGTAGCAGTGAGAGGAAGAAGTGGAGAAAAGAGAGGAATTAAATAATACTACTAAAGAGGTGAAGGGGTAGCTGGGGGGGTCGCAATATACAGCAACATCATGGTTCTCACACTGTCCCTTCTGTCTTTCACACTGTCCCTTCTGTCTTTCACACTGTCCCTTCTGTCTTTTACACTGTCCTCTCTGTCTTTTACACTGTCCTCTCTGTCTTTTACACTGTCCTCTCTGTCTTTCACACTGTCCCTTCTGTCTTTCACACTATCCTCTCTGTCTTTTACACTGTCCTCTCTGTCTTTCACACTGTCCTCTCTGTCTTTCAGACTGTCCCTTCGGTCTTTCATACTGTCCTCTCTGTCTTTTACACTGTCCTCTCTGTCTTTCACACTGTCTCCTCTGTCTTTCACACTGTCCTCTCTGTCTTTTACACTCTCCCTCTGTCTTTCACACTGTCCCCTCTGTCTTTCACATTGTCCCCTCTGTCTTTCACACTGTCCCCTCTGTCTTTCACACTGTCCCCTCTGTCTGTGATGAGAACCATACAGAGACGTCCCCTTGACGCTGGTTGCCAAGCAGCCAGATGACGGACAGCTTGTGATGAAGGGATTATTAAAGACTAGAGTGTTTTTGTGCAAAATACCACAGCCGATCATATACGTGTTACGCTGCAAGCTTGACACACGGCATTAAAGCACAGAGAATGATCCAAAGACAGTACACTGTGGCCCCTAATTGACTCCTGGGAGAGGACACAAAATAGCCTATGTGATGTAAATCCTTTAAATTAGACAAACCATGATTAAAGTGTATTGATTCTAATCCACTGTCCGGGCTGGGAGGTAGGCTGCCAAGATGTCCATATTGTTCCTGTACCATATCAGGGCATATGGTATTAAACGCAATGCTAATTCAAACAATTACTGGCGAATTCCCTTAGCAGACACTAGCTAAATGGTTACAAGCACTAGCAAACATACAATAAATGAGAGCACAGACAACCCCGCTTATAAAATTTTACAACCATATCAAAAGGTTAATGATACTTGATCTGGGAGGGGAAAGATTTTCTGTGCTGTAATAAAATAAATGTTTGGTAAGGGGAAAGGTATTACTCTACACTACATAACTCTATGAGACAGCCTGAAAAATCTTTAATGAAACAGTCAAATGCACACGCACCCAGACACATACTCTGCATCGCCGGTCATTATACCATCATATACACACAAGATTACAAAAGGTTACCTTCTTGTGATCAATCCCTGTGGCACCAAGAACCAGAGAGACCCTGACTATACATTACTACCCTGCCTTATCCTCTCAGAGACCCTGACTACACATCACTACCCTGCCTTGTCCTCTCAGAGACCCTGACTACAAATTACTACCCTGCCTTGTCCTCTCAGAGACTGACTACAAATCACTATGCTGTCTTGTCCTCTCAGAGACCCTGACTACACATCAATACCCTGCCTTGTCCTCTCAGAGACCCTGACTACACATTACTACCCTGCCTTGTCCTCTCAGAGACCCTGACTACACATCACTATCGTGTCTTGTCCTCTCAGAGACCCTGACCACACATCACTACCCTGCCTTGTCCTCTCAGAGACCCTGGCTACAGTGCTGGCTGGGGATAGTGGGGGGTGCCCTGTGTGTGGTGGACAATAAGGCTGGAGGTCTGAAATGCCTCTACAACCAAACCAACCAACCCACACACCCACACCCACACACACACACACACACACACACACTGCCCAAATATATATAGGTCAGATAGTGTGCCTTTAGTTAAGAGGATTACATTGCCATAAACAAGATGGTCATTTTAACACAATAATAATGAATAATATAATATGTATTACAAGGAATAAAAACAGAAACCAAAAACATATTTATCAACACTTTAGCATTTAGCGTACATTGATACTCCTGTCATTTAGCTGAGGCTCATATCCAGAACAGCAGGTGCTCTTATCCAATCATACGTTCGTACTGTCCATGATATAATTTCAACAAAATCAACTCACTGTCATTCCATGCTCACTGTTTGTTTAGGACATGGGATAATGAGCAGCTCATCAGAACCCACAGCTCCTAACGAGCATCATCTCATAACAAAACTCATATGTCACAAGGCCCCACTTTTCCCAGTCTGTCTGAGCTAAGGCCTCCTACCTGCTACTGCAGAATCTACAGCTATCAGAGCAGAGGGAAAATGGCAGAGGGGGAATTTAAAAACAAGTCACCGAAAAGCAGTCAGAAATGTGGAACGGAAGAGAAGGGTGAACGTCAGAGAGGAAGTTGAGAGAGGGGTCAAAGAGGGAGGTAGATTTGTCCTGTTTTCTTATCTTATTAGGAGAAAAAACCAGAGAGGGCAAATGGAAGTTTCACAAGTAACGATACAAGTGTGTGTGTGTCTCTTTCTCACTCTCTCTCTCCTCAAAATGAACAAAGCCAGATGGGCAAATATGTCTGAAATATAACGGCAATTGGGGATGTCATAACATCCACTTATCCAGGCGATTTAATTACCAAGTTCAGCTCCTGGTGGTGCCAGAGTGGGTTGTAAGACAGGCAGCAGGGTAAAGCCAAGGCTCTCCCCTGTCTGCATCCCAAATGTCACTCTACTCCTCCATAGACACCTGATCAAAAGTGTCGCAGTATACTAGAAATAGTGTGTAACATGAGATGGACAGTGTGCATCTGTGGGTGTGAGATTGCTACTCTGGTGATTAATTTTGAGGCAGAAACCTGCTGCTATCTGTTATCTATTCATATAAGAGCAGTAAGCAACAACAACAACAAAAATACAAAACAAAATGCCACAAATTAAAAGCCTCATATTCTGCATTAAATGAACAGTGTTAGAATTGTCATGTTAAACTGGAGTGATTACAAAACTCATTCATTGCCAGGTCACTTCACCTAAACCATTAGCCTGTAGTATTACTTATACGGAGTTCTGATGGTCAGGATTATAAGGCTATTTAAATTGTGACATTGGACAGGATTCAGAAAATCTGAGGACAAAAAAAAATCAATAGGCTGAGTCTGCACCCCTCTGCTTCGGGTCAGACTATCGCAAAGCTCTAAACCAATACACGTCTATTCGCCAGCTTAGCACATTAAAAGCCCGTTTGCAGTGGTCATCCAACAAATAATAATAACGTATTTAATCGGTGCGGAGCAGTGGCCCATATAGTAACGAAGGTCCTTAACACTGCCGGTACTGTGCAAGTTGTATCATGGGATAGTGGGGATGCCTGCCACTTCCGCGCGCGCGCACCTATCAGCGGCACGAGAGAAGCCATAGATCCCGTTACCGCCCACAGACATACACCGATATCGGGGAATTACCGAATGGGCCAAGGAGGAGTCCGCATACTGCACCCGGATGCGAAATTGTAATTTCATTTTTGCTGTCAATTGTTCGCAAATTACAGTGATATCATCACACACGTGCGGCCATTTTTGTTACCCATTCATGGCATAGTAGCCAGCATATTCTGAGAATATAATCTTATATTAGGCCTTATAGCTTTTCTTCAGAGTATAGACAACAGTCTGAAAAACCATTCAAATCGAGAAAACGCAGTCAGCATTGGACACGCGATAAGTAAGCCATTCCAAATAAAGCTCCCGCAGCAACACACACCGCGGGCAGCACACTGGGCTTGCCTTCCTTACGGGCTAAATCTATCCGAAACTAACAGCAAGCCATCTTTTCTTTTAACAGATAGTTTATTTTGAAAGTTTATTTTATTTGCCCATTCTAAATTAGGTCTCCGGGTAGTGACTTACCGGTAAACGTGTGTGTAATTTAGCAGTGATCCTCTGTGGCCGTCCCGGTTAGAAATTCAAACCCCCTCAGCTGTCGTGGTCCCACGGCTAACTATCCGTGCATATACGGTGTCAATCAAACCAGTAGACTGTGCCCCTACCGATGACGTATGTCAGAAATGAACAAATCATAGCCTAGGTCTATTCAGGTCCAACCGTGGATACAGTGATAGCATCGAACGTTACATTTAGGGAGTTATTTCATCTGATCCGGGTAAACGTTGATTTGGGTGCTAAAAACAAACGTAACGTTGCCTTATTAGCGCGCAGAGTAATAATGAGTTTTATGTGTTTTTCATGTCAAAGAGATTTTAGAATCCTATCTACCTTTCCATTTAGTTATAGAATTCAAACACACTGTATTTACTGTTCTGCTTTAGAATGGCACTCCTCTTCCCGCTGTCGTCCGATGTCGTGACAATACATATAGTGGTTTCCTCTGGGCTAGATTAATAGAACACCCTGTTGGGATTTTTTTTAATTCCCCAACTTTTTATCATTACAAAGAAATGCCTTGATCACAAAATATAATAGCTTTTTTATTTTATATAAGGCCTTTAGCAGACACAATATCTAAATACACCAGCTAATGCATACCTTTTTTTATGCTATTCCCCAGTTTTTAATCAAAGCCACAAACCATTTTCTATCAATTGAGTCATACACAACCTTTTAAATTATTTTTTTTCTACATGTGTACTAAATACTATGTGCTTATGCGTTTGCTACGCAGTGCCATTTCAGGAGACAATGAATTAAATTGGTTGGGAATTATAATTTCGGATTAACTGGGAATTAGAGGACAGGATTAGGAATTTGTTTTCATGCACCATTTGAGACTAGTTACAGTAGTAACCAGCAGTTTTGAATGAGCAGTGTGTTGCCAATCTTGACAGGCTATACTGTAGAATAAAATGTCATAAAAAATGTGATAATAGGTCAGCTTTTTCAGGACAGAATTTACAGAAACAGAAAGTACATTGATTTCTAGAAATATTAAGTTATCTGAATTTTCTTCTCTGTACTCTCTCCCTCTCACCTACAGTATTTTGTCTGTCAGTTTGTCTTTTTGTTGTTGTTGTCTTTAACATAAACCACGCATTGGTATGACAATGCTTCAACTTTGACCTGATGTTGAGTAATATGGCTAAGTGTGCCCAAGGGTGTTCCATACCAACTGACTGTTCTTTACAAATATCCCAGATTATAATATAATGCTTTTACTTGGTACACTTTTTTTGCATTATTACCTGTAATGTTCAATGCATTAACATATATCATCCAGCAGGGGGCGCCCTTAACCATCGAATTACCATTGCCCTGAAAAGAGTTGAGTACAACCCCGCTACAATTCCTCTCTGTGGTTTGCCAAGATGTGTGCTTTGAGTGCCTGCATGAAAATAATTGAAAGACACACACTCTCTTCAATATAATGTAGAAAGCCAGAATGATCCCTAATTTCAAATATGGTTACAATAAAAGCAAAGAAGTAGATCCTTTATACACTGAATCTTTAATAGCAGTTTTGACCATACAATCAATAATTATCTCCCCTGACTTACACTAACAATGCACAGTTATTGAATTCAATAAGACTATGTACAGATTTATGGCACAGGAGTAGCCCCTGGATGAAGTACGAGGAAGAGAGGAGGATGCATACATCAAGCAACCCATGGTGCACCAGTCACATGTTAGGATTGGGCTTTGGCCATGGTGAAGCGGCCATGTTGTTGAGGTCAATAGCTTGTCGGCACTGCAATGAGGTGGGGTGCTGGGTGGGGACATAGACATTGTTACCACAACGAAGGTTCGTCATACCTGTGGGAGAGAGAGAAAACAAATAAAAATGTCAAATGAGAATGATGAACAAATGGCCATCATTCGCTCTTCTATTGAGGTCCGTGGACCACAGCCTGTGTTCAGAACACATCTCAGGAACTGATAGAATTTCTGATTTAGGATTGCCTTTGACATAATGAATGAGATAAGATGGGGGACCTGCACTTCTGCTTTGAGACATTTTATTTATCCTCCAGGTCCAGTCAAACACACACACGCACATACCACACACACAGAGCAATAGTACCTGGACTGTGGGATTGTGTCTGCACTCTCCTTTAGCAGCAGTTCTGAGATCAGTGTATCCAGTGTATCAGAGCTGGATCTCTTCCCATACCTCAGATAGAGGGAGAGACAAAGAGATTGAGGAACAGAGATACAGAGAGAGATTTCATACTTTTCATAAATTACATTTCAGGGAATGAATCATAAATGCTCTGTCCCTAAGTTATTTTACCCTACTATAACTGTTCTATTGCAAATATGAATATTCTTCCAGTAAAAAAAACGATGTATTGTTTGGTTGGTTGAGCTCTGCTCCTCTGAAGATAAGACAATTCACAATTCTTTAAACAATCACTCAAACAAAAGACACCCATTCACAATACAAGCAGAACATTTTAATTATTGTAGGCAAGGACATAGCAAAAAAATATACGAATTTCCCACTGAGGTTAGTTAATGACTAAAAATGAGGTGACGGTTCTAATCCTTAAAGCGTGTTTGATGTCACTAATTAGTGCAATGGACAGACAATTCACAGTATAATGAATAACAAGTTTAACCCCTATTGTGTCTCCTCTTTATTATTAAATTAACCTGAATTATGACATTTGTTGTTACGCTATTTGGACTAGATCACCGATATTAGGCTACAAACCAATGTGGAATCTTAGTGTAGTTGGGTTCATATAGTGTCGAAGATAATTGGTTTGTTTGGATAATGAACTAAGCTTGTTATTTATAAATTAATGTTATTAAATCATTCCCATACGACTCACTTATTACATCTTACTCAAAATATTCCAGTAAAGTGAAAAAACTTGAAGACTTATTTTCTTAAGGAATACCTCCAAATCTGAACTACAATACTCACACAGAAAACACAGAACTAACCTCTGCCTTGTGATGAGGTTGATGTAATGTCTGAGAGCAGAGTAATACTTGGCGAGTTCCTCCGCTGGTGCATCTTCACCAGGGTTTTCGGGTTTGACCGGGTAGCCCTCCGCGAGTGTCCCAATACAAATGAAGGTCCAGACAATAAATGTCACTACGCCCAGCCAGGTACCCGGGTTAGGATGCATCTTTGACATAAAATAATCAAGGCAGGAAACGATCAGACATTAGATGAGACTATTAACAATGTCATCAAACGTATCTTATCTGGTGATAACTTTTATAACTTTTTATATGTTTAAGACAAATGAGTATTTCCCAATAAGTTCGTAGCTCTGTATGTATGCAAGTAGCCTAAATCTATTCTTGTTGACTAGTATTGACAATTATGTTTAATTCCTTTCATTAATAAAAAAATAAGTAAAAAGTCAGTTTCCATGAAGGCAAAGAAATTGGTTGATAATAGGTGTATAGAAAAGTTTTAGGCTACCTACTATGAGAGATATGACAAACTTTAAATATTTAAATTAACAATATCCATTAAATAGAGGTACTACTTACATTTAATTGAAGGTTTAAAGAATGGTTTGAATATAAGTTCTTCTCCGGCGTTTTCTGCTCCTGTGCGTTCTGAAAGGTGCCCACTCTGGAATGCGATTTTTATAATGCTGCGCACTATACTGGGTGGATAGGACGCGTCACAAGATGCGTACCATTGAACGCAAGAATCTTCAAATCACCATTCTGGAAAGGAGCGCTGACAGACACGTCACTGTGAGCTGTCATAGCCCATTTAAAACAATGTTCATGATTGCGTGAAAAAATTAAACATTGAATAGGAGGAAATTAATTACTTTTTTCCCTCTGAAATGAATAAACAAAATCCATCTGGAGTGGAATAAACTGTTCAGAAACCCCATCGCACAGATCAAGAGCAATTTATGAAGTGAATAGGTCGAGGGGAACCGCGTACAGTAATTTGAGCAAATTAATGGGTTTGTGAACTGGTAGAAAATAAACAGGTCGTCGGGACAGACGAGCAGTGCTCATGGGTGGCTCATGGTCCCCGCCGCCTGATGGCAACTTCTCTAGTCGTGGACTTGCTGTAGTCGAAGATTACATTCTTTATGATGATGACTACCTCAGATGTGTGGTACACTCAACAAGGGAGAGGAATCCTTGAAATAGAAAATACATTATAATTTACTTTCATCTGATATAATAAAACGTTTTTCGTTAGGGTTGACGTATTTGTCTCACTTGAGGACGTCTTTCAATGGAATATGATTTATTGTTCCTGAATATACACTCCCGGCTTGTAGTTTTACTGACAATGAAATGATGTGTTCTTTCTGATCGAAAAACTCGGGGACACAATGTACTGGATCTCATTAGCTTCTCTTTTCTTGTAGAGATGTAATTGTGTAGTACTTCTTATTTTATATATATATATATATATAGAAACAGTCAAAAGTTTGGACACACCTATTCATTCATGGGTATTTCTATATTTTTACTATTTTCCACATTGTAGAATAATAGTGAAGACAAAAAAAATATAAGATATTGAATAATATAGTAACCAAACATTTTTTATTTTAAATTCTTGAAAATAGCCCCTTTGGCCTTGATGATTGCTTTGCATACTCTTAGCATTCTCTCAACTGGCTTCATGAAGGTAGTGACCTGGAATGTTTTCCCAAACGTCTTGAAGGAGTTGGAAGCACACCCACACCATCACACCTCCTCCATGCTTTACAGTGGGAACCACACATGCGGAGATCATGCAGAGAACATGAACTTTTAACAATCACACATTTTAAGTGAAATACATTCCAGGTGACTTCTTCCTGAAGCTGTTGAGAGAATGCAAATAGTGTGCAAAGCAGTCATCAAGGCAAAGGGTGGCTACTTTTAGGAATCTGCAGTATGAAATGTATTTAGATCTCTTTTACACTTTTTTGGTTATTACATGATTCCATATGTGTTGTTTTATAATGTTGATGTCTTCACTATTATTCTACAATGTGGTAAATAGTCAAACTAAAGAAATACCCTTGAATGACTAGTTGTGTCCAAACTTTTTACTGGTACTGTATACATATATGTTTTCATGCTACTATAATGCCATCCTTCTGCCCCTTAACTGAACTGAAGGGAAATGATCAGAAATCCCAAATTAACAGGAAGAAAAAATATTATTCAAAATCAGTTGAATCCGCTTCTTGTTCCGCTTTCCCCCTGACACACTATTATTCCTACCATACCCCTCCCAATGTATCCCACGCGTCATGACAGCACAAAACACATCCTCCTGATTCTAACTTCAGGATTGGCTGCACTTCAGAGCACCAAACCCCAGACTGTTCAATAGAAACGACTCCATTGAGTCTGATACAGACTCGAAGGAATTACGAGTGGATATTGAATGAAGCCCTGAAATCACAAATGAACTTCTATTGAACGCTGTTTGAAATGTTATTAAAGTAAGAGGTTTCTGCCGACAGTGTGTCAGCTGGGCTGGGGCTTGGGTGACGTATACAGCTATCACATCACACTTGAGTTCAGGTCTTTTGTGCTCTATTTTCAATCTTAAGGGAAATTAAGGATGTAAAAAAAGTTGATATTGCGTGTGTCTATTTGTGTGTGTGTACGTGTATGTGTGTGCGTTTGGGTAACTTGCCTGAACTGTAGTGACAGTGCTTTGTCAAAGCTATAGACCAAATGGCTCTGACATAGTACACCGTGGTGTGAAATGGCTCTGACATAGTACACCGTGGTGTGAAATGGCTCTGACATAGTACACCGTGGTGTGAAATGGCTCTGACATAGTACACCGTGGTGTGAAATGGCTCTGACATAGTACACCGTGGTGTGAAATGGCTCTGACATAGTACACCGTGGTGTGAAATGGCTCTGACATAGTACACCATGGTTTATAGGCTGGGCTATACCATGGTATAGTTAACTCCCTTAAGAATTCCACAACTGCAGACATGTGATGCTTGTGTATGCTTGGTTTGATTTCTGTTGAAGAAGGGAATTGTGCCCCTCATAGTGCTGGAACAAGACATTTGTCACCAAGGAATAAATGCAGCAAATAATTAATCAACTAATGTTTTGCTTTACCAACTCTTCATTCAAAGGTGGAAGCAAAAGCAGAACAATGCATTTCACCCATGTTTTGTCTTATGCCCAGAGGGTCTTTGGCTTAAGTTGTAAACAACATTTTCTAAGAGAACTCAGCCAGTTTCTGTGTGTGTGTGTGAGTGACCTGCGTCATAGATGTAGTAGAGGGTCAGCATCAGAACCCTGTCTGCTTACAGACTGCAGCCATGTCAATGGGCATTAGACACTTCATCACTTCTTCAGTATTATTAGAGAAGACAGAGAAAGAGGTAGAGAGAATGATGGAGTGTGAGGAGAGTGTGTGAAGAGTGGAGAGAATGTGGAGAGTGAGCAAAGAGTGAGGAGAGAGTGTCGAGAGTGAGGAGAGTGAGGAATGTGGAGAGGGAGGAGAGAGTGTGGAGAGAGTGAGGAGAGAGTGTGGAGAGTGTTTAGAGTGAGGAGAGAGTGTGGAGAGTGTGGAGAGAGTGAGGAATTTGGAGAGTGAGGATACAATGTGGAGAGTGAGGAGAGTGTGATGGAGAGTGAGGAGAGAGTGTGTAGAGTATGGACAGAGTGAGGAGAGAGTGTGGGGAGCGAGGAGAGAGTGAGGAGAGAGTGTGGGGAGCGAGGAGAGAGTGAGGAGAGAGTGTGGGGAGTGAGGAGAGAGTGTGAGGAGCAAGGAGAGAGTGTGGAGAGAGTGAGGAGAGAGTGTGGGGAGCGAGGAGAGAGTGAGGAGAGAGTGTGGAGAGAGTGAGGAGACAGACAGACCAGTTTAACCCAAAACACGCTAGAAAATTGAAAGACTGTACCCTTGGTGAAAGACAGATTGAAGGTTCCACTTTCACAGAATATATACCATAATATTGTTTGTAGTGCAAACAATTAGCCATTTCTTATTTTTACTCTCTTCTTGACAGCAGCATAACTCCCTTCACCCAATTGCTGGCTTGTCCCTGGAGGGGGAATCCTGGTATGCCTCAAGATGGGAGACTACATGCTGCTGGAAGTGGTTTTGGAGGGCCATTAGGAGGCGATCTTTTCTCTGGTCTTAAGGTCAAATTCCAATGCCCCAGGACAGTGATGGGGACATTGCCCTGTGTTTAGCACTGCCTTTTGAATGGGATATTAAATAGGGGTCCTGACTCTCTGTGTGTCCCCAAAGTTTTTATTCCCAAAATGGCCCCATTTCCATCATGGTCACCTAATCATCACCTTCTTTCCTAATGGGCATATCTCATACCAGACCATTCTATCTAATAGCTGATGTGTAATGACTGTTCTGTCACAAATGAGTTGACGTGCATCACCCAAGCGGGTGTTTCACATTATTGGTAAATGAGGTGAGTTTCGCTCTTATGTAAAGCACTTTATGATAAATCACTCCATTCAATTCGGAATTTTTCCTCTTCTTTTCAAAAGGTTTTCTCAGTCACTTGCAGCTGTATTGTAGATACAGTTTGGTGGATTGCATTGTTCTCCTGAGTGAAGGTGTTTTGACACACGTCTCTCTTTGTGCATGAGGCCGTAGCGGAAGACAATGTCTGCTTATTCACTATACGTGTCCTACAGAGAAGGAGCAAAGGCCACAGTACCCTCATATGACAGCTACTGCTACTTCTGCTACTCTCATCACCTAGAGACCGGGGCACAAAGCAAAACATCGTCTTTTTTTGTCATTGACCAAAAACAGAGTTCCCAAAGTAGAGTTCCTATTTCTTATGATATTTTGAGTGTTGTACTTAAAATCTTAGTTGTGCTGGCAAAGTTGCTGAATGTTAATATCATTATGGGAATTTTAAGTAAATGGTTAGATGGAACAATTACAACAGGATTTTTTTTCCCCATACCTATCAAAATACCTTTTTTGTAATATATTATTTGTCAGGTCAATACATGGGGCAATAAGATTCACTTATCAACTATAAAGATCATTTTTATAGAATTATTACAACTATGCTAGAAAGAAACCTTATAAACTAACTAAGCCTATTTATAGATGACAGCAACATTTCCTAGACATGAGGTTACACTGTTCAGGCATTATCATCGAATAACAGTCTTCTAATGTGATTTATGTTGGCTAGTTGTTACATTATTCATTGTTGTAGGGGTGTTCTTGGAGTTTTCTTAACTTTGAAACTGTGAGGGACCCCTTATGGTAATCTAAATCAATATTTATAGTTATTACTCAAAGAACCTTATGATCAACCAAACTTCTCAAAAATCTACCCCGAAAGGTTCTTGGACTAATCATCAAAAAGGGGTTCTTTGAAGTTAGAACAAAACTAACAACAATGAACACACATTAAATATATACAAAAGGTATAGCATTCATTAAATTCAAAAACAGTATGTACAGCCATATTAGTACTGCACACACAACACTCGTAAAGCTTATTCAGGAAGCGTACAGCAGTTGGGATAATATGTTTAGACCTGTTAGTCTTAAACTTGAATTGGTATTATCAGGGGACAATGGTACTGTACCTTTTGAGATTACAGTGTTCCAGCAGCTTTATTTAAAGTTGAGGCAATTATCTTGCAGGAAATGAATGTCTTTTATTATTTTCTTCCAATTGGACAGTTTTCACCTTGATGATTATTAGAACGGTGTGTGTGTATATAACTTGCTTTTGGGAGTGTGTTTCTGCGTGTATGTGTGTAAGTGAATACGTGTGATAAACCATGCTTGCATGCTGCATGTGCACTCTGCTTATACAGATTTTCTGTGGTCCTTTGGAGTATTGTAAATATAAGGCAACCATTGTGAAATTCACTATAACAGACGAAGTTGGAGGATGCTGATCATGATGCGCCACCTGTGTCCAGCAGAGCTTTGACCTGATGGATCAGGGGTCATAGCTGTCAGTATTACTGATACTGAGCGATCTAATGAAAGTTGTCACTTCAACCATCGAAAGTCATTCAAAAATGCAGGACCAATAAAACTTTTAGGTGCATCTGACCCCAATACCTTCTAGTGAGGTAATACTGATGTCACCCCTACCCCATGAGAGCACAAACATCTATTGGTCAAATCACTTATCAGAGGTTCTGATTTGTGTGTTCTTTTCTTTCTTTGTGTGTTAACTTGAACCATTCAATTTAGTGGGTAAGCTAATTCAGGTTGGCCAGATGTGTTGCCAAATGCCTGAGACCATAATTTATGATACCAACTACAACATTGAATTTCACCAAAAAAAATGTCGCCCCCTCTGTGGTGAGACACACCTGGTTTAGCCTATTGAATGCAAAATATCGGGGTGTTTAACAGAAAGTAATCTAAAAGTAAAGTAAAAAAATACTTTCCCCAATGAGGTAAGTAATGACTAAGATGTAATTCATTTATTTTTAACATGTAATTCTGAATAACAACCCCACCATTGGTCATAATGCATAAGATTAATGAGGCAAACTTATCAAATAAATTCTGAATTACTTGCCAATCCTAGAAAAACAAATACAAGTTAGATAAAAATGTAAAAATGTAAGTATAACATATAATAGTAACAAAACACAATATCAGTACTAATAACAGAGTATTTACATGAATGTAAACAGTATGTGTGGGTGTATACATATATGTAAACAGTATGTGTGAGTGTATAGTCTTCCATGGCTGAGCTGGGAGACACTTTGTATACCACAGCAATAGCCCAGGTGCTTCACAAAAGTAAGGTTTATGGGAGAGTGTCAAAAGGAAAACAACTCACATCATATATCGGCAAAGGTTTGCCAGAAGGCATGTAGGAGACTCTGAGAACAAGCGGAAGAAGTGTCTATGCTCTGATGCGTTTTGGCCTCAATGCTAAGCGCTAGATCCTGAAAACACCATCCCTACCGTGAAATGCGGTGGTGGCAGCTTTATGCTATGGGGAAGCTTCTCTGTGTCAGGGCCTGGAAAGCTTGTGTAGATACTAACAATGTCGCGATCCCATCCCTGTGAGATGGTTTTCCTGTCTGTCTGTGTCTGTTTCGTGTTTCTGAATGTGCCACTTTCCCATTGCCGGGCAACGACAGTAAGGCAGAATTCCAGGATTGCCTGAGTCTGCCCTCACCTGTTCCTCGTCAGGAATCATCACACCTGGTCCTGATCATCATTACAACCCTATTTAAGCTGAGACCTGATCATTTGTCACACTCGTAAGTTGTGCTCGCGCTTCAGACCGTATATGTCGTTAGTATCTGTTTGCTTAGTTCATCTTACTCTGGATGCTCGTCTGATTCTTGTTTACCTCTGCCCTCAGTGTCTTCGCCCTTGAATTCCCTTCACTCCTGCCGGGCTACCGGAACCATCCACCTCTGGTGGAATACGCTACCGCTCCAACAAGCCTCCTGTTCTCACTATTCTGCACGTCCGCCATAACCTACTTCATCACAAGATTGTGCTCAATAAATACTCAACTTTTTACCACCTACCTTGTCCGGGTCTGCGTTTGGGTTTGGAACCTGACAAAACAAAGTACAGAAGAATCTTTGAAGAAAACCAGCTGAAGTCCTTGGGAAGAGAATTAAGAAGATTAATCTTCCAGCAGGACAATGACCACAAACATACAGCTAAAGCCACACTGGCTTAAAAAGAAAAAGGTCAATGACCTGGAGAAAACTAAATACATTTTTTTCATGTAGAAGCAAGATAAAATGTGGAAAAGTTCAAGGGATTGAATACCTTTGAGAGCCACATATTCCCACTAGTCTATCCCTATATAAAAAAGCTTTTAGAAGCATATTTCCTAGCTATAGGTCCAACAAAGACAATCACATTACGCATGAACAGCTTTTACTTTAAAGTTAATGCATCATTTTACAGACGTATTAAAGGTCTGTCAAATGCATTAAAAAGCACTTTGTTATAGGCGTCCGTCTCATGGGTGCGACGCTTTTATGGGAAATGAAAGAAGTGACTGCATTTGGGTAGTGTTGGAGGTTTAACTACAGTACACAGACGTTCCAGTCGGTGTCCTAACAAGAAAATGGAAGGCTAGTGTTGGAGTGAAAACATAAGATACGATATAATGTTGAGGTTACGGACCTCTGTGACCTTTCTATAAAGTCATAGTCGGACAGAAATAGAGAGATAGACACACACAAACACTAGTGGATTTAGTGGGTGGGCCACCGGGGCTCTTGCCCCAGCTGAAGTCTAATCGGCAACTCTAAGTGCCCCTCCACTTCATAGCATTTCTGCGCACTCTCTGGATTGTAGGTGCATTCACTTTCGATGACCAGGCAGGGAAATAAATGTAACGCACCTGTGTTGTCCTGTCACAGTCTCCGCTCCACTTGTGCGCGTCCATTGACAACAACCACTAAAGCCGGAACAGCCAAATTAATGATTTATGCTAAGTCGATACATTTGAATTGTTCTTGCTGAATTGTATTATTGCTCTGCTAAGACATCGACAACGACTGATGGTGTTGTTAGTGATTAGTTAACGACTAGGCGTATCAGTGCAGCAGAAGGGTGGTTAATTAATTTTAATTAGCTTGTATAGCTAGCTAGCTAAGCTAGCTAACGCTGACTCAACTTACGTCACTCAGTGTTGCTGTAGGTTACATAAAAAAGGTAGCAGTAGCTAACAAGTACTGTAAATATTGCAGAACTATTTCAAGGAGAGTTGTAGCTAGTAGTACATGTTCCATTGTGTTCATATTCCCCAAAAATTTTTATTGGGGAAATGCAGTAATATACGTATTGATTCTTGCCCTGGCCCATGGGTATTTACATGTTTTTTGTACATTACATTATGGCAGCTGGCTTGCTAGATAACATTATTCCAGTTATGCCAACATAATTGAATTAACAAGGTTATCTAGCTTAGTAAAGTTAAGTAATGCTATTGTATTTGTTTACTTACATTAGTGAACAAGCTGATGTCAAACATCAAACATGAAACGACAGGGAAATATTAAGAGCTTCTTTGCAAAGAGGGAGCCCCATCAGCCAGATAGTGGTGGTCAGAGCCCAAAGAGTTTTGATCGTATATCGCCAGAGATTACTGAGGCAAAAGAAGGTCAGGGTCAGAGCAACTCTTGTCCGTCTAAAATTATTTTGGTGTTTATAGTGGGGAGCTCTAACAAACTGAGCTTGTTTTAATAATGTACTGTATTGATGTTGAAGCTGCATCAAGGAAGACTTTGACAGAAGACAGTCAGAGTGAGGAAGAGGAATCCAACAGCCTTGAGACTCTTCCAATTCCTCCAAGCAGCTATTCACCTTCATGTGTGTGTGTGTGTGTGTGTGTTTGTGAGAGAGAGAGAGATAGGGAAACTAATTTAGAGTCTTCTTTTACTACTTTTCAGACATTTCCCAATCAAAAGCAGAAGGTCCAGCCTCACCTCATGAATGTCCCTATAAAAAATTATGGGGAAAGGAGGAGGGTGTTTAATGCCACATGGTACAGAGACAATCCCTGGCTGGAGTATCCTATCAGCAAAGACTTCAGTTGTAGAAGTTATGCAATTAAAAAAGAGACCCCTGCAACCTGTCAATAAAAAAAAGAAAATATTTTGTAATTCATCTGTTATCTTAAAGAAATTTATTCAAACACATTTTCCTCATAAAAATGCTTGCTGCTGGAGAACTAGCAAAACAGGGCCACTTTGTAATAATTACTGCTCCCCTATGCCCCCCCTCTTTTTAAACTCATAGATCATCCCCTGCACAAACACCCAAGGCATTACTAAATGTGAATCCAGAAACATACAGAACATTATGCCATGACTCAACCTTTATGAAACTATGAACTCTCTTTTCTTGGTTTCATTCACACATTCCTGTCCTACATTTGTGTCCAGATTTCTTTCTTTTCATATTGTCTTCTGTCCATATAATATCTGTCAGTCCATCTCTCGTGTTTATATATTTTCCTGCTTTTACCTCTTTCTGTCATTTCTTTTCCACAGCACTTCATGCCCATATCTCTTCCTATTCATAATCATATCTCTTCCTATTAATTTCTTCCTGTCCATGTATCTTTTTTCATTACTCTTTCTGTTCATAGATCTTGCTGTTCATCTTTCTTTCTGTCTATATATTTTATTATATCTTCCTGTCCATATCTCTTGCTATTCATAATTCTTCCTGTCCATATATATTTCTGTATATCTTTCTTCCTGTCACAATCTCTTGTTTCCTATTGTGCTGAAAGATTAATCATCTATCCAGTCTGATGTCCTATGCGCTCTGGATCAAGTTTTTTTCTGTGTATTTTGCTCCATACATCCTTTCCTCAAGCCTGACCACTCCTGGTAGCTGATGCTGAGAAGCATCCCCATAGCATGATGCTCCAACCCCCATGCCCAGTGCTTAATTTGTGCAAAATCCAGAAAGATCTGGATCCAGGACCTCCGGATCTAGATATGGAACATGGCAACTCTTATCCATCACGTATTGGGCATTATTTGATGGATAAGGTTTTCTGCCTTAATAAGTGTAAAACATTATAATTTGACTAACAAAGCGGTAAAATATATCTAATAAAAAAACAAAACTGCCTATTGCATAGTCACGTAATGGGACTATGCAATAGGCAGTATGGGACAACAGGGCTGTCAAAAGGGCAAGTGTTAACCAGCTGTGGTGGAATACTGATAGTTAGCTAACATTAGAAATAATGTCTAAAAGTAAATCAGATTTATTTTTATTTTTTAAACCAGGTCAGTCTGCCCAGGGGAGAACACCATAGCTGTTTTGTGGAGTACTTTTGACCCTTAAACAGAAAAGTATGAATAATGTGCTCCTGGGACCTGTCAATGATTTAGCAAATTTCTTATAACCTTTCCCAGTTTTATGCCTTGACACAATTCTTTGAGTTCTACAGAGAGTTCCTTGGACTTTATGGCTTGGTTTTAGCTCTGACATGTCCTGTGAGTTGTGCAAACTTAAACAGGGAGGTGTGAGGCTTTCTGAATCATCGATCAAATTAATTGAATTTGCCACAGGTGTATTCTAATCCACATTGTAGAGATATCAAAAGTATCCTCAAAGGACACAAGACGAATTTGAGCTGAACTTGGAGTCTCATGTCAAAGGGTCTAAATATTTAGGTACATATTGTTTTTAATTTCAAATGAATTATTGCAAATTTCAAATTGTTTATTTTTGCTTTGGATTGTGGGGTATAGTGTGTAAATGACTGATGGGGCAAATATATTTTAATCAATCATTAATTAAGTCTATAACGAAACAAAAAGTGAAGTAAGTGAAGGGTCCAAATACATCCCGAAGGCATTGAATTCCTGTTTATATTTATTCCTGTTGAAATCTATTCCTGTTTTTATTTGTTAATTTTCCTGTCTTCCTCATGCCGATCTTTTTTCTTTACAGTAACTTCCTCTTGTTTTCTGTCCCTTGTGTGAATTGAATGAGAGGGTTTTCAAAACGTTTTAAGTAGAGAAAGGGCACAGCATGTGTCTAACATTTATTCTGTTCTACATGCCCTGTTGAATAGAGCGCTAAACAGGTAAGAGGGTGCCATTTTAGATGCAGCCGCAACGTGTGGCGATAACAGCAATAATTGACGAAGACAGCAGGGAATGAACTACCTTCCAATCTAAGGAAACCCCTCTCTCCCTTTCTATTCCTTCCCCCAATATGTTGTTGTTGTCTTCTTTTTCTCTCTCCATTTTTACTCTCTATTAAGGCCCTCTGTCTGTCTTTCTCTTCCCTCCTCCACCTTCTCTCCATCTCTCCTTCTACTCTCTCTATCATCTTTTCCAGGTCAGAGAGCATCCCATTACTTGATTTTGAGTCTACACAGTTTAGACTCTCCTCCAATCAGAGGTGTATAAAGTACTTCTCTTGCAGAAGATGTAGAACATGCATAATTAGAGACCCATTGCGTTAAAGTTTCTACCTGGTCCTTGTTTTTCACTTGTTGAGGAACTACCTTGATTGTCTAAGTATTACTCAAGGGTGTGTGTATGTGTGTATGCCTGTGTGCATGTGTACATTTTCCTACATGTGCATTGATGTTGGTGTGTGTGTGTGTGAAGAAATCACACACACACACACACACACAGGCATTGTTAGGGATTTTACATAGCTACACAGCATCTCCTTCCCTTTGATTACAAAAGGGTTTGGTCCCTACAATCTCCTTCTATCCATCCCCCATATACCTCTCCCTCTCTCCTCTATCATCCCCAAATCCACCCCCACCATCACCCATCTTTCTCATTTCTCTGTCCATCATTACAACCTTTAGAGATCCTCAAAACAGAGGTGGTGATTGTAGCACTAGACTGACCCTATGAAATCACAGCATTTCTATTTCCTTGTTTCTCCATTAGACAATCCAAGATTTGAAGTTATTGGATTATGTGCTTTCACAGAGCAGAATCCATTATAATTATGTGTTTTCTTTATGGTGTTATATGGTAGGACAAATCACTGGATTTGTTTGAGAAAGATTTAAGAAAAATATTATGTTGCTTAGAAATGCATTTTTCTTTACATTTGCATTTCAGTCATTTAAAGCAGTAAACCCCATTGGTTTAACTGGAGAGCATTTAATGCCATGTAAAAAAAATTCAAAAGAAAAGTTTATATTTGCATTTCAGTCATTTAGCTTGTAGCAGAACAACTTACACGTTTCTCCCAGGGCAGGCAGCTTGTAGGCGTGTTGTAGTGGTGTCGACCTTCAGCTGGAAGCTAGTGGAGTGTGGAGGATCATGAGAGAACCTGAGAACTTGGGAATTTTGAAGACTGCAGGCTGCAGCATTCTGGGTGCTTTGCAGGGGTTTAGTGGTACAAGCAGGGGGCTCAACCAACAGTCGCTGTAGAAGACATGATATGACAGGGACCAGCATCCTGTGTGAGGTAAGGTCCTAATCAACAAATGTTGCAGAGCTTTTCTTTTCACTCCACGGAGAGGACCCCACAGAGGTCTTGCAGTGGACAGGCCTTTCTCAGTAGGAAGAACAGCTCTACGTGCTGAAGTGTGTGGGAGGGTGGGGAGGGACAGGAGAGTATATTCAAAGCCTTTGACTACCTGTCCCGAGGGGATGGAGATGAGGCTGTAATAGGTTAGTGTCAATGGATAGATCCATGGGGAGTGAGAAGCTTGGCAGCGTGAAGATTGTCAGTGACACAGAGCAGCGGAGTCTTTTCAAAGAAAGATTGGTTTGGAATCACTGTTCCAAAAGTACACACTGTGCAATGGTGTGTTTGACATCATAATTAAAAGGAAAAGAAACAGAAAGGAAATAAGGAGATTTACTCGCTTAGGAGCACCTTCTGTTGTAAGTAACTCAGTGTTGTAGAATCACACAACTATTGATGACATTGTTAGCGGGGCTTTCCTCTGGGGCATCTTGCTTTTTTGAAATGCAAGTATCCTTCCTCCATTTCTCTGTCCGTTTCTGTCATTTATTTTTTAAAGATATATCTTCACACATTGTGACAGTAAGAAATGACAGAGGAAAGAGCTTTTACTCAAAGGGCTGAGGGACACATTTAAACCATTAGGGATGGGTACATTTGCACAAGAGACAGCTGCTTAGTCTGCTGGACCACCTCAGCACGCACTGTCCATTTGTTCAAATGACTTTGCAGATGGGACTGAGTTTTAAAACCACATGACAATTGATTGTTCCCCCCACTACGAAGGTCTGCTCCAAAGACGTCGTTCTGCACTGCATGACTTTTTCCTCACTCTTGTTTGGGGCTGCCTTACTCCAATCTAGACTTAGCACTAGGTGTAGCTATGCTAAATGTTATGATTAGAATTTACACTCGTTGAACCAAACAAAAATAAGAGTAGTCTTAGCTAAATCCTACATAAGCAATTTGTGATCATGAAATTAGTAGATTCCTGGTGATGGTGTTATGCAGCACTCAATTAAAATCCATTTCTAAAAGCAAGTAACAGGTCATGGGATATATTTGGCCAAGGAAAGGAAGATTAAGCTTTTTTCCTCTCCAGACATATAGCTTTATAGCAAAGTTGGATTGTTCTTCGTGCTGTGGATGTACTGACATTGATCATATCCCTCACCATCTTCTGTAATGAATAGTCAAACCCCAGAATGGTAAGTGTAGATGTAAGAGACCAGAGATTGTACACCTGCCCTTTGTTGACGGGAAACCTTTTTTTTTTGCCTACACTGGATATCTTTCAGTAGGTTTATGTTTCGTAGTATGTGGTAATGTACAACTAAGGTACAACTAAATATCAACATCACTAATGGGATAATTCCTTAGTTGTGAACAAAGCTACTCCAACACATTATCCAGCTGCAGAAAGAGCGTGTTTTATTAAATAGATGTAGAACAAGTGTCATGCTGTTTTAGTGGTTGTTCGTTAAGAAAAGTGTTAAAATATAGAAATTTGTGCTGGGAGTGTGTCCACGCTGCGTCTTCTAGCTACTACGCGTAAAATCTACAACCAGGTCTAGCACATTAAGGGCTTAAGAGGAGCTGGTGCAACAGGTAGAATTTTGTCATTTACGGGTCCATGTGCTGTACAACCACATGACGAGGCCCTTGGACTATTGGAAAACACAGTCGGATGGAATGAGAGCAGATGGAGGAGTAGTGTTTCCCAGGGTAATCCATGTCTCTGTCAGGACCGAAGAGACAAGACCCTGGAGGCAGCATATGGACTCTGCTTTGCTGACGGCAGATCAACAGTTCCAAACTCTGCAGGAACTCTACAAAGATTATGAGAGCAGGGCACACTAGATGAGAAGGGTTTCAACCGCAGGGTGGAGAGCATCTGTAAAGACTACAGGGAGTTTGAAAAGATAGAAGAATAGGTTGGTGCTCTTTTCCTCAGTAGAAGTAGGAAGACGGAAAATGGATCAACTGTTACAGAATTGCCTTAATTGGTTGTGTATGTCACCTCATTGAGGTTCTTTTATTCTGTAACAGTAGACATTTGGAGTTTATGATTGAGATGGTGGTTAGGTGTAGGTGTGCTGCCTCCATTCACTCTGAAGAGGTTATGTTATACTTTCAAAAGAATCCCAAAGATCTTGGACAATCAGAACAATCTAAGCAGCACTGATGTGACACTCTCAAAACAAAAAGTGTTGTACATTATTTTCTTTCTGCTTTTGCCTTAGTCCACTCAGTGTGGCATTAATAGCTCTCCAATTATACCAGTGGGTTTCGACGCTTCAAGTTGTTTTCGCTATGGAATCTTTGCCATCTGAGTAATTTCCCTGTTAATCTCTTGTTGTTTCTATCAGATTCCTGGTGAAGAGGCAATTTAGAAAGGTGTGGTTGCCATGACAATAGAGAAATTGAGGCAGGAATCATCCCCCTGACTTGATGCCACAACTCCATTAATTAGCTTTCAGCCACAAGCAGGGTTGCTATGGCGAGGCAATTACATTAACCAGGATAGGCCTACTCGTGCCAGACTAATTCCCTTGGTCCTCTCTCATGGAAAATAACTTTTCATCTCTCTCTTCCTTAAAGGTGAACTGCATCATAGAACAATAACTTAATGTACTAATTACTAATGTTACCAATGATAACTTGTGTTAATGATATAATATATCTCCTTTACTCAATGTAGGACAAGCAAATGTACATTTTACGGGAGAATCTAATAAAAGAACACAAGTTTCATAATTCATAGCAAAAATCATGATTGCGTTTATTCTGCTTACCATGCCAACAAAAAATAGCAAAACACATTTACCCGTAGAATGAACTTTCTCCAATGCTAATTTCCCTATTTTCCTAGTTAACTGTGTTTAGGCAACTGTGATGAAAGCACTGTTTAGTACATGTCATGTAGGTTATACCTTCACAGTTATCATGCTAGATTTAGGCTAAAACACAAACATTAACAGATGTTTACTAGTAGAATGAATTAATTATTTTGAAAACAAAATAATTAACATAAGCAGTACATTAATTCCCGCAGACACTGTTTGTTTAGCTTGAATCAAAGCATAAATTAATATCATGGACCTACTCATTTGGTCCTGATAAAAATGTCTTAATGCTGTTAGTAAATACATTCTTCAATCTGTTTTTCAACCTGTATAAATTGTTCAAGTCTCGCTTGACCTTCAGTCCACAATGTGACCTATTTGTGTGGGTTACTTAGCACACAAAAAAGATTCTGCACTTTTTCTGGCCAATCATGTGTGAAACAAATCTCACTGCCCTAGAAATCTTTCAGCCATGATACACATCACCTAAGAGTACCCCAGGGTGAAGTGTCCCTTTAAGTTTGTGATGTGGCCATATATATTGTGTTAAATATAGGTCAGAAGGTCATATTCTCAGATTTTTGAAGGTGTAAAGGGGGACGACAGGAATATTGTAGTGTTTGATGGGCAGTGTCTCATACACGTGACCTTTGGCCCCCAAGACGGGCGCACTACCCACTGTTACAAATACAGCTCTGGAAAAAGTTAAGAGACCACTGCACCTTTTTCTTTCCTTTCCAAAATCATTGGAAAGGAAGGTTTTCAGTGAGTAACAGAAGGGTTAAAATTAAGAGACCACTGCAAATTGAATACTTCTGTTCCTCACTCAATACTTTCCAACTTTTTTGGAAAGGAAAGAAAAAGGTGCAGTGGTCTCTTTATTTTTTCCAGAGCTGTATAGGGATATCCCATTTGGATGGGCAAGTTGTGGCTTTACCAAGGTCGCTACAATATGTGTTTCACTGACATAGTGGCGCTGTTGAGAACAAGCCATGTCCCTGATAATCGTTGGTGTATTAAAACAGGAATGCAATAATCTGCATTCAGCAAGCAATCCGGAAAACATTTGCCTTTCTACATGTTGGAAAACAAATCAAAACACCTCGCGGGTATATTGAGAGTCTAACCATCCGTATTGAATGTTCTCTACATTCGGTAGCAGCAACTCCTCCAACACACAATTCGTTCCACTCACGTTTTCCTCAACGGAAAAAACATCTCCCTTTGACTCTGAAATCCATTTAATATTTTGGGGCAATCAACAGCGAACAGAGACTGCGAAGAAACTTTTAAATTCTTGAGTAGAGAACTAAGTTCACAACTGAGGTCTATCTGGAATTCTGCATCGTCATGAAGGTTGGTTTTTTCAGCTTTTTCCAGCCTTTTTCCAGCTATTATTGTGTGCTCAAAGAGGGACTGATCGAATAGCTAATAGAAAGGTGATTAAGAACTAAGGTATGTTCCACCAGTCAATACATACATTCTGAAAGTCTGATAGATAGGCTACTGAAATGTAAGCCATTATAAAATTAAATGTGCCCCCCCCCCTTGGACTTAATAAAAACAGTAAACCCTCCCCATGACTGAAATTAAAAAGGCATGACCCTCCCCCATTTCCCCTCCCCGTCTCATCATATGAAATTCCGATGGCACCGGAAATAAAAATGTCAAGTTTAAAACGTAGAGCGCGTTGCCCCCAGATTGCGGGCCTGCCAAAGACAAAGGTAAAGCGGTATTTCCGGTACTTTTTCAGCTGCAGTGGGAAGCCAAGCTATTTGGTGGAGGAACTGTATATAGCCTTGAGCTTCATCATAAACAGGGACCTTTTAGATATATGAATCCTTCGTAAATATACATTCAGCTTGTGGTTCTAAATTAAGTATTTCAAATGTGGGTATGGAGGTATTTGTGCGTATCTTGATATTGCTGTCGTGACATGCACATGAAATCAGAGTGTCAGCTTTCAGACATGATTGCTTCCACTAGCTTCCTCTTGGGCTCCAGACCAGGAGGACACAGGTGCACCCGTATCAACCATGTACCCCACCCCACCCCACCCCAACAGCACCAGCACACTCCACAAACACCTGTTTAGTGTGCACACACACCAACAAAGACACATGCACGCACGCACGCACGCACGCACGCACGCACTTGCACAAGACAACGACTCAGAATGACGCCACATTGACACATGTGACCGAGTTCAGTGATGCAACTACACCAATCAAAGGCTGATCCAGTGTGACTTGGCGCCACGGCCAACATGCAGAGAACATTTGAGTGGGCGTGTATGCTGATGAGTTCCCCATTAATCTGAATCTCTATGAAAACATTAAAGTGTGCCTGTGAAAGAACATTGCTTGTTGTTCCATTTGAACTCTGGATTAAACTTGTTTTCATTAACTCTGATCCGCCGTGAAAAATTAGATTAATTCGTCCTAACATCTAAATGCATACTGATACAGTATTTAGTCTCACGGTAGCTCTTCAGAAATACATTTTTCGTTTTATTCTGTTCATCACAATTGTTACATCACAAATTTTCAAAGCTTTGTGCGTATTTATGTCCAATCCTCATCACTTGGGTGTGTGTGGTATCATCAAACAGATTTGTGTGTATGCATATGGTCTACTTACATACATTGCTAAACTGAAATCATTTTTAAATACATTTTATGTTATATATCCCTATACACTTCAGAATTCATCCGGCTGGTTCTGTCTTCTGTCACATCATCAACAAACATTTGTGACCCAGTACCATTGGAAGCCATGCATGACCATGCCATCACACTGCCTCCACCGTGTTTTACACATGATGTGGTATGCTTCGGATCATGAGCCGTTCCAAGCCTTCTCCTTTTTTCTTCCCATCATTCGTGTACAGGTTGATCTTAGTTTCATCTGTCCAAAGAATGCTGTTCCAGGACTGGGCTGACTTTCTTAGATGTTTTTTGGCAAAGTCTAATCTGACCTTTCTATTCTTGAGGCTTATGAATACTTTGCACTTTGTGGTGAACCCTCTGTATGTGCTCTTGTGAAGTCTTATCTTCATGGTAGACTTGGATAATGATATGCCTACCTCCTGGAGAGTGTTCTTTACTTGGCTGGATGTTGTGAAGGGGTTTTCCTTTACCATGGAAAGGATCCTACGATCATCCACCACTGTTGTCTTCTGTAGACGTCCAGGCCTTTTTGTGTTGCAGAGCTCACCAGTGCGTTTTTTTCTCCTCAGAATGTATCAAACTGTTGATTTGGCCACTCCTAATGTTCCTGCTTTCTCTCTGATAGTTTTTATTTTTTGCAGCTGAAGGATGGCCTGTTTCACTTGCATTGAGAGCTCCTTTGACCGCATGTTGGGCCTCACAGCTACAGCTTCCAAATGAGAACATGCCACACCTGGAATCGACTCCAGACCTTTTACCTGCTAAACTGATAAAGAAATAACAAAGGAATACCCCACACCTGTGCATGAAACAGCTTTTGAGTCAATTATCCAATTACCTTTGTGTGTGCCTGCTTCCCTCCTTAGCTTTTTAGAAACTGTTTTATTGTAAACTTAAACTCTCATTTTATTGTAAAACTATATCACATTTCTAAACTCCATCATTGTACACAAAACATGTTACTTATTCAATGGTCAATACATTACCATCAGGCTACATCCTAAAATGCAATCATAAATGCTATGCTAATTAATTTTGCCAAAAGAATAAGAAGGGAATGAGCATAAACCCAAAAAGTCATCCACCCATGCCATTTAACCCTTCCATCTGAATGTTGGATTAAATAAAATCTATGTAGCTTGTTGAATTCCCTAAAGACTTTACTCTTTCTACTGTGTAAGACCACATTGTAAACGCTCATTTATTCATGCTGCGAGAATAAGAGATGGTACATTCCAAAAGTACAATATCAACAAAAAAGTTTAGATCCATAAAGCCATGTAAGTGTGAAGAGACCTCTAAATTAAGCATTGTTAGCCTCAGTTAGCTGTTGTAATGACATTGGAAAAAAACACCAAGAACAAGTATTCAAAACAAAGACACTCATGTTTTCCTAAAGAGCAGTAAACCTGTAGACAACTCCACATTATGTTCATGAATAAGCCAATTGCATTTTGTTAACAGAAGGAGCATAGCTGGGAAGGTACTTAAGATATTTGATATTCACATTTGAGTTATTTAGCAAATACTCTTATCTACAGACTTACAGTTAGTGATACATTTTGTATGGAACAGTGTAAGTTCTAAGTTCTTGACATTATTTGAGTTACTGTAAATAACCAGTACATCACTGATAGGCCACTCTGCTTTCCATGTTTTTATCTGCAGTAGATTACAGTAAGGGCATCCTGATCAATAAAATGAATGTATTCCTCATATCCATCTATTTAATCATAAAATGAAAGTAGAGCCAATGTTTTATGAAGTGAAATTACCAACACACGAAGTCAACAAAGAGACTGAGGTCAGAATAGAAAATGGGGTTGTTAAAGATTCAAGAGGACTTTGAATATATACTTGAAGCTGTAAAAAATAGTGTAGTCAAAAACTGTAATGTTTATCAACCGAGAAGAGACTGATCATAATGGTTTTTGATTATCACTTACACAGTGAAGTTCTATTATGATCTTTAATGCAATAATGCCTCAAACAAAGCATGTTTGGTATTAACTATCAGTCCTCTTCTCCAATTTGGAGGGCTGTTTGGTATGATGCCTCCTGGATAGGGAGGTGGTTGGTTTGGTTGATGTTCTGCAGACTGGTTTGGTAGATTGCCATCCTCTGGAAAATGATGACGTCTGTTTGACAGCCATATTTTCAGCCTTTACCTAAAACAGACATTTTTTTGTCATGTGCTGATTTAAGTTGCACATTCAGAGCAATATTTTTGAAGACAGTGAGTAAACCAGAATCAGAAAATATCCGTTGCACAATAAAATGTGACGTCTACATTGAATAGGATTGTTGTGTTTATTTCCTGCACTGCTCTTTCTACTACTGCTTCATTTGTCTCTAGCCCACACTTCACATATTTTTCTCTTGCGCACCACAAAAAGGTTGTATTGCTCTTTGCTGTCCTCTAGTGTCCTTTTTAGAGCATTGTCCTCACCCTCTCCTGGTAGCGTCTCTCAAAGTATGCCATGTCTTCCTCCTCTCTGGTCCGGAGGTCCGACACAGCCCTGGTCACAGACATCACTGAGCTTCCCTCTTCACAAGAGAGGGAGACATGCACTATTCATTTAATGCAATTTTGTATGAGACGTCTCTTTAGGATCTTCACATAAGTCGGGATAGACAACGTTGCTTTCGGGGGAAAGCAGACACTTCATATTTTTTATATAACCAACCTGGAACACCAGCTGTGTTAAATGTGGTCAATCAGGAATGGATCAATTTGGTCAGGTGTGCGACACTCCAGATATAGGGTTGATTACCTTTTTTCTATACAATACATATGGCAATGTTTACACAAATTTCTGTTCTTTTTTGTGCCAATCAGCTCTGACATTTTTTGAATGTGAATCTGATGTGAATGTGAATCTGTTACGAAGAAATCTAATTCCACTGGGCAAAAGACTTCGTTATTAGTTGGCCGACGTCAGTGAATGCAATCCTTCATCTGAATGATGAATCGCATCCTCCATTAAAACTAGAATGTTCCTACAAAGCAGACAGTGCTTCCACGGCATTCAAAGGAGACATTTGTAATGCTGTTTAGACAAAGTCTCTTATAACGAGGCTTGGTTCTGACCTGTAAATCCTGAAGCTGGTGCTGCTCCATAGGCTTTCTCAAACACATGCTCCTGGAATGCTTCGCCTCGGTGAGACAACGGGACACAAAGAGGTGAGGCTCCTGCATACATACACACATGCACACGTTTGACTTTTTCGATCCTTGTGAGGACTGCAACATTATTTTTCCTGCGAAGAATTTTGTGGTGCTCCCAACAGGTATGGTGAAACAAAGACACAAACACCATTAGATATCGCATATCGTTAAGGCTCAGATTGGATTAGATACATTTCTACGGTATAATTCCACTTGAGGCCGTCTCTTGTCAAAGAGAATGTGATGAGTGTGTCATTGTTTGTGCCAGGTAGTCTCACCTGCCCCACTGTCATCCAGTCTTAGGTACCCATCTGCCAGAGAGCTGAACCCCGTCAGACCACCCATGGCTGCATACGGAACATCCTTTCCCACGGGCCGACCCCGGGCCTCCCGCTCTGTCCTTGTCTCCACCAGCGTCTGATGGTCGGAGCTAGGCTGGCCACAACCACAGGTGTAGGGGCTCCAGAACCCAGAGCAGGAAGTACCTAAGGAGTGAGATTGAAGAGGTCCCACAAGCCTTACTCTACCTGGCCTATAGGACCCAGACACCACATGTAAAGCAAATATCAATACAAAATTTGGAAGGTAAGGACGCTAAAGAGGTGCATTTCTTGAAACAATTCTTTAAAGAGGGGACAATGGAGACTCACATTTCCTACACACGTGTTCTGCGGTCTCGCTGTGGTCGTGGGCAAAGTGTTTGCACCTGCAGCGTACAGGCTGAGATCCATTCAAGTGAAGGAACCGGTAAGCTGAACACCGACACCCTTGAACCTGGCAAGGTAGCACTATTGGACGCTCTGGGGGAACCACGTCGAAGTCTGTCTGATGTTGCTTGAACCTGGCCGGGTTTAACCCGAGACAGTGGTGGGATTAAGGTGGGTAGCTGGAAGGTTGCTTGATGACTCTTTGCAGGGGTCATGGTGCACTATTAGTCTACTAGTGGAGTTCACAACTAAATAGATGATCTAATTACAGTGTTGTATTATAGATGGGCGATGTTGTACCTGTGCGTGCAGAAACAAGGTGTCTCTGGACCGATGAGTTTACAGTCTATTCCCCCTGGCACTCCAAAGCTAACATACAGCCTGTTCTGTAGTCTCTGTGGAAACACTGCTCTCTTATAGTCCTCATATTCCTCTGGGGAAAATAGCCTTCCTCCATCATCTTCACCCACAGTTCTGAAACATAACAATGAGTGTCACAGCACAGGGGTATCAGGAAATGTGTTTTCTGAAAATTATACATTTTCTCCTAACTAGCAGTGTGGGGACCGGGTTTTTGTTACATGTTTAACTTCATAATTACATCTGTTTAATTTATATAGTCCAGTTTGCTGAGCAATATACTGCTGCAAAATACACAGACTCCATAAAAGTTGCCTGAAGGCAAATATCACAAAGCAAATAAGCAGAAGACAGTCAGGTGACGAGGAACTTTATAGCAGTGCTCTAGGCTGACTATAATTCTAGATGAAATGTTTACTGGCAAAACCTTTAAACTTGACACTTTCAAAACATTATAAAAAACTAGCTGCTAACGGATTACTGCACCTGGTAAGCACGTTATGCATCTTCATATGGTATGCTTTGGTTTTATTTATATCTTGCCTGTTCCCTTTAAAAATGGATTGTGTTGCAATCGTTATGCCTTTGATAGTATATTGTAAACCAGATTTGCTTCTCTTTCAAAGTTAAATAAACATGAAAGAAGACTAACCTCCTGTATTCCAGATAGTCGTCCACTGCCTTTGACAAAGTTTTATCAAGACGTATCCTCTCCATTATATATCAAAAGTTGATGTTATTTCATAAACTGTAGGTTCAAGATGACCTAACGCTCATATCCGGTTCAGCACTTGGCGTCCAAGTTGCTAAGCAATCTGCACCTCTTCCCACTACTCTCTCCCTCCCTTGCTTTTGGAATGGTGGTAGGCTTCTTTGTAAGCCATTCATTAATTTGTTTTTTGGATTTAGGACATAGATGAAATGCATACAAATCAAATAAATAAATGTGCATACAAATCTCAAGACAAATCAATAGTTTCATGTATAGGCAAAATTCAGATAGATACCTTCTAATAAACAAGGTTTCGATTCTACAAAAAAAAGTTTTAAATATATTATGCATTTCCCATATATTATATATACGGGAAAAACCGATGACGCAAATATACACAAAATCGCTAGCCGGTTTTTTGTGAAACCGATGAACCAAAGATGGTGTATTCTTTGTTAAGATATTTGGCTTAGGTGGTTCACCTCTTAAAAATATAACATGAGCATAACCATCAGTTCCGGTCTACTTTAGGTCTGAACCCTAAAAGAACGAAGAGCTGAATGTCTCGACTTCCTTTTCCGTCTCTGGTTGAACTCGATACTTATTTGTGATCAAATCTCAACACAGGCTTGCAAAAGATTATGTAATTATGCCACTTTAACTTCGGGACATCTCATTGATTTGTATTCTATTATTTAGTTGTTATGAACAGTGCTAACAGCAAGCTATTACAAAAACATCTCCCCACCACAGTTACATTTCGGTCTTTGCTGTGTGCTCTGCACTCTCTGAACCGTTTTGGAATGGGATCGCATTCGCCGACCGACAGTCCGAACAGAATAATAATTCAATAGAAAAAATCCAGGTAATATAACGTGTTCCTTTCTAGCTAGTATGGACTGACTAATGTTGTCGAATAATATTTGACATGTGAGACGCCATTATCACGTCCGTTTTACTACTGTACTGTAGATAGCTGTAAAGACCAATAGCAACGTTAATCGTTACGTAGCTACTGGAGCTAGCTGGTACCATGTTTACGTCATGCACGCGATCAATAATCCATCCAAACTAAGTTGTCTCTAACCTAGCTAGTTTTATATTTGTCTAACGTTAATGGTTAGCTTTCGTTCTTTGTTTCTCCAACAACTGTCGTGTCATGCACTAACGTTAACTTTTCTTTCCAGGCTCTAGCCTGAGCCAAGCTTTGCTGGGTTACTTAGTAGTAGATGTTGATTGAGGCACGGGACACCTGACGTGAGCTCTGTAGGTCAAAGTTTCAATAGTTTTTGGCCTCAACTTCGGCGTTAACTAACACTGCTTTACATGGGTGTGTGGGCATCCAATTATTATGCCTGCAGCACAAAAGATAGCCGCAAATGAGTCGTTGTTAACGTACTTTTTGTAAAGAACAATTTTGATTACCTGCATAATCACAAAAGACCGTAGACTTGGGTCCATTCCATTGTCATATTTGACTTATGCATGTAGGATGGCTAGGTGTTTGCCAGTCTTTTTCAATTGCATCCCATTCTCTGGGTTGTATGTCATGTGCCGGAGTGTTAATAGATTGTTACCTAAACAGGCAGTACCTGCTACTTAGGCAAACAAAACATCTCTTATGGCTTTACATTCATGACAGCGAGCGCATATTTATTCTTGACAAAAAAAAAGCCTTGCATTAGAAAAGCTGTGCCATGGATTGTGAAAGTGTTCCATCTGTCAATGGAGCTGGCCGGGCAGCGTAAAGGTCACAGGAGGGGCATGTGGGTGTGACAATAAACTGAACCCAGGCTTTCGTTACCCCTCTTCATAATTTATTCCCTTCCACTCAATGTCTCTTGTTCTTTATTTGCTCCCTCAATAGGATGTGCCACTCCCACAGTCATGACACTGCAGAAAAAGAAGGCTGTGTCATGGATTCGCTGTGAAACGTGGTTCAGATTACTTATGTCTCTTTCTCTTTCAGATCTTACCTTAAATTGAGGCAGCAATGTACGTGTTTGAAAACCATAGTTGACTACCAGGTGTGTGTAGTGTTTTTATCCTAATACTCATCAGGACCATAACCCCAGCCCTATATCCCCTAAACCCATCCCCTCTAAAACCATTTCCGGAGTCCTTAGACCTATGTCAGTCTTTGGCCTGACTAGCACCAACTTCACACACGCTTAGGCCCAATACAACTACCTTCCCTCAAACCAGCCTCACCTTACCTGCCCACCCCCCAGCACCCACCCTCTACCCCAACCCTCTCTCCTGTCCCACCACCACCACCCATCTCCAGCCCCACGTCCAGCCCCAGTACCATGCTCGGGAGGAACATGTCCCAGAAGCTGAGCGTGCTGCTGATCATCTTCGGGCTGGCGTGGGGGCTCATGTTGCTGCGCTACACCGTCCAGCAGCCGCGCCACCAGGGCAGCGCCGAGCTGCGCCAACAGATTCTGGAACTGAGTCGACGCTATGTCAAGGCGCTCACTGAGGAGAATCAGAATGTACCAGGAGGACCACAGGGCACTTCAATTGCCGGTTACGGTAAGGGTTGCCCAAGTCCTGAAGCGTGTCATCGTAGTGCTTGACATGTGCTTAATAGGAGATCCTAATGCTTGAAAAGGTGATCCTAATGATTGAAAAGGAAAACCTCATTTGCATTCCACTTAAACAGAACTTCTTTTGTATCCCCCTCTTTCTCTCACACATCCACAGCTGATCTTAAAAGGACCATAGCAGTGTTGCTGGACGACATCCTGACACGCCTAGTCAAGCTGGAGGGGAAGCTAGAGCTGGTGGCCAACACGTCAGCCATTAACTCTTCCCATTCTGCGGGAGGGGCCCTTGCCTCTGCCACGGGGGCCTTGAACAAAGCCACTAAGAAGGACACGCCAGGAAACCGCCGCCTGGAAACCCTTGGCCTCCCTCCACACACACCCAATAGACCTCGCCATGGTGTGTAGTAGTGTGGCTGGTGATTTAGGCCTTGTGTACATTGCGTGTCTATGTTAGAAGAGTATTCTTTTTTTTTTTGCCTAAGGGTAGTCACTGATCTAATAAGGTGCTTGGTAATGTGAAAACCATAGAGATGGAGAACTTTAATCTGTGTGTCTGTGCTTTATGGCCAGCATGGACAATGCCGTTGAGGCTATATCCATTTTTCAAGTAGTACATTTCCTTTTTCATGATTGGCTAATCCATGACATGACACCAACTGGATCATCACAAAGTATCAGTCGAAGTTCCCGTCCCGTACTGTTCACTGCATTAAAATGGAAAAATAAATCAATGGCAATGTCCTTGCAAGATAGAATTTCCCCAGATATTCTTTATTTCCATCTCTATGGTAATTTTCAGTGAGGGAGTTCTATTACTGACCAGGGTTACCCAGGCTGAAGGAAGTTAGTGTTGGCTACTTGATATTTAAGATGGCCATGGTACATGGTTTCCAGATGACCGTGTAATAAAGCATGTGTTGTAATGAGTAGGATTGAAAAGAGATGATGCACCATGCTGCCTGGTTGACAACATGACCACTTCGCACGGATTACTGTTCAGTTAGATAAGTTATGACTTAATGGGCCATGGCTGTTTTATCCAGGCTTTGATTCATAGAACTCCCTCATATATCCTCACATTTACAGATCAGTAATTTTCTCAAAGGAAGTAAGGGAGGGAAAATGTAAAAAAAATAATTAACTAGGTCATTGAACTTAACTGAACCCTGTGAAATGACTGGCTACCGGTTCGTTTCCAATATACTTAATGGTAGAATTCTATTTTTTTACAAAGACATTTTGAGCACCTTTTTTAATACTTTCAGTCATGTACTCTCTTATGCTTGAATTTTAGCTTCCCTTGTTAAGGGTTTCCTCATGGTCGGTTCTACAAACAACGGATGTCTCTCAGGATGTCTTTGTGCTCAACATCAACATTGTAGGAAATGGACTGTCTCTGTAGTATTTTTAAGCAAACTGATGATGGCACTCACACCCAGATATGATTTACCTCAGACATAGACATACACATTTGCAATACTGCTTCTAATCTCATCCACATCAAGATGCTGAACTAAACAGTGCAGTTGTGGTGGTTTGGAAATATATTTGAATTTGCTGCAGCATCTAGGCCCAGTTTTTCCTAAAGTTAGCTTTCTGGAGGTTGTCTGCATACAATTAAAATGGTAGAATAAATAGAACAGAGAAATCATTGACTTGAATAGGGACACCGTTCTTTTGATTTCTAGCAATGAATCTTATCCAATAGCTGAAATCCAGATAAATACATTGGGAAAAACTGAGCTCTGGTGCTTAATATACAGATTTGGAGAGTCCCTTTTTGGATATATATATATATATATATATATATATATATATATATATATATGAGAAATAATTTACCTGTTGTACAGCAGACCTTTAAAAGGATAAAATGATAATCCAAAGAATGTTATTTGCACTCTCCTTGAAGGCTTTAGAAATAATTTTTTACTTCAACCAGATTATTATTTTATAGTATGTCTGTATAATTTGAATCTCAACTAGATGGTGATTATCAAATAATTGCTATTTTTCCAATTCCTGCTCAGTCTCTATTCTCTTTTACAACTCCACCCAGACACTTGGTCCAAGTTGGTTCCTCGTTGCAGGGACTCAACAAGGCCTGGATTGTTTCTTAACCTGACCAAGAAAAACACCTATTAATAGGGATTTACAGACAGTTTTATGTCTTAATTTTACCCTCTGAATAAGTTGATTGCCAACTGCTTACACTTTGTTATGTGATCACTGTGTAATGTGATCTTTTGATATCACATTACACAGTGACTGTTAAATACTAAAAATGCTAAACCGTGCATCAACCAAGTGGCACAGAATACACTTTGATTTAAAAATTGTGCTCCTCCCTCACTGTTTTTACCCATAAATGTTACCGTAGTCCAGTACGCTGCGGTTCAGCTCACCCTTACACCCTCAGTATGTGTGCATATGTTCGCTTAAGATAGGTGGAGAATTTGGGTGCTGTCCATGCTGTTGGATCTGTGATACTAGACAATCAATTAAGGGTTAAGGATTGGTTTGGAATTTCACCTGTCAGTGGTCCAAATGTTATTGATGTCAGAGTAGATGTTATGCTTTTCTTCCTTCCTCTCAAAGATCTTGATTTACACCTTGCATTTGTCCTTGAGGTGATAACATGTAACTGACCTACTGAAGAACAACATCACATTACACTGTACACTGTAATACACTGTTGACCAAAGCCAAGACTTACATGATAATATCTCAAATTATATTTTAAATTGTATTTATTTACATCATTTTCTATCAACTATTTTCTACCTTATGCCACCATTTGATTAAATGCCAGTTTTCAAATAATTTTAATTATGCATTAGCTGAAATTGTGGGTGACATTTTCAAGTTTGAAAAAGTGAAAAATACATACAGATTGGAGCCTGTTCCTGCAGGTATAGAGCTTTTGCCCCGGGTCCTAAAACAATGCAGTTGGTTAAAGTAACAAATTGTCAACTCAAGTACCAACTGATGGTAAAGGATATGGCGACACCTGACTGGGAATATGACCCTGAACAGTCCAGCTAGTTGATCATCATCATGCTCATCATCATGCCATCTGCTAGAAGTGATGCTAGTTTCTGCAATTTTTTTCTGTTATTTGTCAAAAGTCCCTGCTTCTTTTGTCAGACCCATTGAGTTTTGAGAAATTTGTACTTGTATTGACCTTTTGCCTCATAGCTTTGTCAAGGTTTTAGCTGGCATGTTTGAACTCAGCCATGTCTTCCATTGCTTTAATTGTTCGTAGGGAGACCCACATAAAGTGTAACATGTCAGCATTTTGTTCTACAACTGAACCATATTGTCCTGCATTTTATTAACAACAAATAAAAACAAATTTACAAAACATTGATTTTTGCCCTGTATTTCAGTCAAACATGTTCATATTTCTGTGTCGGTAAGCTACATATTTGTCTGCAACTGTCCCACAAAAATCATCCAGTTTTCTTGGATTTGGGTATTTCAAATGTGGTTAAGATATGCAGTGGCATGTGCTTTATGCCATGGGCAGATGCTGCCATTAATCTTGAGTTGGTGTTTTTTGTAATAGCACGTATTGATGTTCTCCCGTGAGGCCTCCCTTACCTTCTGGTCTGATGGCATGCATTCAGAATGATCAGACCAGCTCTGTACAGTTCTTACCACTGGAGATTACTTCTTCCATTTTTTACTCTGAGCATGGATGAGCGGAATGGAGAAAGGTGTTCTTATTGGATACTTGGAATAATGTACTCTTTACCTTTTTCAGGGTTTTTTATTCCCAAAGTTGGGGATGACCTAAGATATAGAAATCCATGGCTGTGCTGTCTACCATTATCAGTATACTGCTAAACGAAATACTAAAAGATTGTTTGGGTGTAAAATATCTAATGATCCTATAGGTAGATTTGCAAATTTTCATGTAAGATGATGGGATGAGCAGTGTGTATTTAAAATACAAGGATTGACAGTCACAGCATTTGCAGTGGCTTAATGCAGTGAGTATGATCTCATTTGTCTCTGTAGGACAGATTACTTGCTGCTGAAAGCCAGAAGGGAAAATAAACTGTTTTCACATGGAAGGTTTTTTGGTAATGATTGACCTTTACTCCCTGCCTGCCTCCATCAGCCAGGGGACAATCAATTATATTTCCTGTATGCTTTTTAACAGGGAGAGACATAGGAAATGGAAAACAGTACCAGTGTGCAGTGCCCTGGCAGGCCTTTTATAAGAAAGAAGTTTAAACTAAACCACTGGAGGATGTGGTGAGGTGGCACCAGCTGGTGGCATCACCCTTTTCTTCCTCTGCTGCCCAGAGCTGCATTTCTGTGGCCCTTTTATCCTCCCAACAAGATCTGATTGGGGCAGGTGTGTCTCCTCAAGGGGTAGCAGCTGGGATGTGTTGAATAGCCCCGTTTTGCAGCCATGGGTTCTCTGTGGGTTGTTGGCCCAATTCTTATTGCCATCAGTCATACGACCCACCAGAGTTGTGTCTTGATTAGAGAAGTTTTCAAGCTGGGGTATTCAACTCTTACCCTACAAGGTACAGAGTCTGCTGGTTTTCTGTTCTACCTAATCATTAATTGCACCGACAAGGAACGGTTTAGGGCACGCAGCACTCCAGTGCTTTGGGGTGAATAGTTTGAAATGTGATTTCCCACCCACACTCTCTCTCTCTCTCCCTATAGGTATATGTTTATAGGTGCTGATATTAATACAACATTCTAAATATGTGATCAATGTGACTGCAATACTGGTTGCTTTGTTCGGCGTGTTTATTCTTTGAATAAACATGGATGCTATGCGAGTGAAGGGACAGATGCGCTCTACGTGAACCGGCAGAAATTCGCGATTGGTTGACGCGTTGCATCAAAATCTGCAGAGCAGAGACATCACAGGATCCGAGATAGACTGCTCAAAGCAAATCGCTATTGTGTTTAACCCGGCTGCAGTCTCTGGTCTGCTTATTGTACCCGCCCCTCGAAAGAGTGAGACGTCTTATTGGCAAAACTGTGTTTGACCTAAAAAGAACAACCAGTGAGACGTCTAGCCCTGCCTTGATAAAAAAATATATGGGGCGTGTCTTCGAGTGGCCTGTTGTTTCCTGCTTGGTCTCGGTGCAGATGATAAACAGAGACTGCTGTCCTCCGCCATTTTCCACCACTTCCAGGCTTCAACACGAAAAAGAGCAGTGGCACAAAGGAGGACACTCGCTTGTTCAAACTCGTAGCTAACGTTAGACATATTGTTCATATTATTGCAAAATGAGTGACATTGAAGATGGGAACTTTGATGGACGAGTAAGTATTAGCGTTGCAATGGAACGTAATTCTTAATGCTTATCTTTATCTTTTTCTAATCTGAATGACTGATGATAGGTTGAATAACTAGCTAGCTTCGCATGTTAATTAGCACATTGAACAGCTAGCTAACTAACTGCAATCAAGAAAAATCGCTATTTTATAATGTAGCTACCTAGAAGCTGGCTTTTTAGTTAACTAACACTAGCGTGCAATCTATCATGTTCCGTAAGAAAAATCAAATGTACTCAAAAATCGAATTTACACCTGTAGCTAGCTAACTAGCGGTCTTTCGCTGTTGTCCATCCGGACTGTGGCGAACAATACAACCACTAGCTAACTAGCGTGTTGTAAGCTAAGTGTCTATCATCGTCCATTATGATATATCTCAACGAGGTTTATGCTACTGCTAGCAATTCTGCCCCGACGCTAGCACCCATCAGTAGTTTGCCAACTCTTACGTTTGCTCGCGTTTATCAATGTATGGGTTTGACTTGATTAGCTAGTATTGATTCGACAACACCGAGACATGAATCATGTACCGTCTGATAGATATCAGGTAAGTTTTGTCGTATTACAGTTGTTAGCTACCGTGAACATCTGTGCTTCGACCCACCCTTCCTTTCCCTTTGTCAATTATATTTTATAAAAATCCGGTAGTTAAAGTTCCCACTGTGTAAATGTACCCAGTTTTATGCAACCATGTACAGTATAGCTAAACTGTTCCACTCATTATCACTGACCTCTCCATTACCCTTCTGAGATGAAAGGTTTAACACTATTTATACAAGTCAAATACTTGTTCCACAATAGATACAATGTAAACATATTTTTTTTTACAAGATCTTTATTTTTCTATAAATTCATGATCTTTAATTGTATTGAATGTTCTTTTTTCATTAAGGTTATTGATCGTGAAGGATTTGAAGAGTTTTATCCAAGAATGTGGAAGACAATATCCAAGAATAAACGAAGGCTTATGAAAAACAGTTACAGAGCAGAACATAGAAGTGGGAAGGGGAATGAAACTGGAAGATTGGTGGTCAGATATAGAAGCACTTGCAGTGTGTATGGCTAAAGGTGAAAATGATTTCTATTTGGGGAAGAGAAAAAAAAAACCTGGAATCAGAAAACTGAAAAAAGAAGAATGACGAAGAACAGTAGAATTCCTGAGAAAAGGGGGTAGAGCGTATAAAGAATCTGGAAGAAAGCATGAATGTGTCCCTAGGTTAAGTAAATGTATGGTTTATGTTCCAAGTGTCTCTACACAACTTTGCTCCCTTTCTGTAGTTTAAAAATGCATGTTTTTTTTTTTCCTCTTGGTTACTCCGGTAGAAAAGAATTAGACATGTTAACATGAGCTTACAGGGTTCTAGAATATTACTAAGCCAAGTAAAGGAGTCGTTTAAGTCTGTTTCTCTATCACATGTAAAAGACATGGTGGAGCACTAACCTTTTCCCCTCCACAGAGTATAATCTCTAGTTCTTTACCGTATATCTTGATGTTGAAAAGTTGCCTGCGTGTTTGTGTCTCTTTTTGAGTAGTGTGTGTATGTTAAAGAAGCGGCCTCTAACACACTACTACTGTAACATTAGGATTCTCGCTCCCCATCCAAATCGGATCGTGGCAGTCCGGTTCGGGTGAAGTCTCCGAGCAGATCTGGCTCCCCAAGTCCATCCCGGGCCTCCAAACACTCAGAGTCTCGATCCCGCTCACGCTCAAAATCCAGGTACGTCTGTACTGCTGTTATTAGCATCAGAACCCACAATGATACTTAACTAAGAGTAAAAATAAAAAATATGTAATTTTTATATTTAGGGGAAATTATCGTGCTATAGATTAACTTTGAAATAAAGACCCCCCCCCCCCCCATGTTCCTATCCACTATCCAGGTCTCACTCTCGGAGGCACTCTAACCGGCATTACAGCCGCTCTCGCTCCCCCTCCAACCGGAAGAAGTCTCGTTCCCGGTCATACAGCCCGGAGTACCGGAAGAAGAAGAGCCCGAGTGTGTCCCCCAACCGACGTCGCCACACCAGCAGCAGAGTGAGTGTCACATGTCCACAGTCAGGATGTGACTCTCCAACTCCTTTCATGTATTTCTTGTAGCCCTTTGCTGGCACGCATCATTCATATAGTTGGGGTGATTTAGTTCACTATTTAATAGTATATATTTCAAACATCAGAGTTACGGTGGTGGCCGGGAGACCCTCCCTTAACAGTTGCTTCGGAATGGTTGAACTCAAACAGTTTTGGAATTTGAATTGAGTTTGCTTCATCCTATTAAAAAATGTGAAAATGTCAATGACTTCTCCAGTGGCATGGTAGATAGATATTTAAAAACTTGTTCCTGACTGTCTTCAATTCTGATTAACCAATACCCTGATAGAAGATACAAAAGATATTTGCTTGCAGCTGCTACTGGGTTTATTTTGGGTGTGTGTATACAGATAGTTTGATGGAAAAAATATAGCGTGATACCAGGTAGTATTCCTGTCCTGTGCCTGTCCTGAACCCTCCTGTATTTTGTTACAGGAAACGGTATGATGTGACTTCTTTAATAACCCCTTTATATTAACCCTCCCTCCCTTTATGTCAACAGAGCCACGACTTCAAAAAAGATACATTCAGTCAGGGAGCAGGAGGTGGTGGTGATGATGCTAGGGTATGTAGACCTTCTTACCTTGATACAGTCTACATGGACACCGTGGTGAGTGGGATATATTGAGAGGAAGGTGGTGTGTGGAACCAGTCCAGGCTTGCCTTGAATGGGAGGATATGTTGTCCCTCTAAAGATCAAGCTGTTACAACTGGCTTTAAAACCTGCTTCAAAAGGGGTTATTAAACTGTCATACAGTTTGCCAAGATTGCCAACGTCAGCTTATCAAAAAGTGGTAAACATGCTTGCGGTGTAACCCAGCTTGGTGAACCGTCAAACACGTTGGGGTAGTCGTGGAAAGAGGCACTGAATTAGTGCACTCTAAAGCGCATCATAGTGTGACTATAAACATCAGGTTGCTCCGTCGGCATGACAAGTTGACAACTGTCCCTCTACTCCAATCGCAAAGTAGACCGCCCCTAAACCCTCAGTCCTTGAAATACTGGTACATTTACAATTTTAAATTTCCCCAAGCATCTCACAAGGAGTCTCACCAACCCGGGTTTGAGTCAGACACAAAAATTGTAGTGGTATAAATTTCATTTGACACTTCCCGGTCCCCAACATTAGACACGTGAATTCAGTTTGCATTGAATTGTAGGTGATATCGACCCTGACGCTAAACAAGTGCAGCGGGGCATCTTTAGCAAATTGGACCGGCACTTAAGATGGCAATGAAAACTGCATAACATTTAGTTGGGGATTCCCTGAGGGGAGAGTGGCTGGGTCATTGCTTAGGGGCCATCTAATTTGAGAAAATGGAGTCCAGCCTCTGCTTACTGCTCAACCACTTTAAACGGGTGTGGAGGTGTAGGGGGGAGGGGTGGGTGTACTACTATACTTGTTTGAACCAGATGTCTTCACTAGTATAGGAAACATGGCAGATCATTAATAGTGGGGACATTGTGCCCATCCATGCTTGTTAAAATGTCTATAGTTTTTAGGCTTGTGGTTAAGTTTGGGGTTTTAGTGAGGAAGAGTTTATGATCAGGCTGACGATTTGGTTTAATCACCAGTCCTCACTTGGATAGTAAAAACAATGCGTGTGTGTGTGTCTTAAAGAGCTGCGATGGTGATGCCTTGCTTGCATGTATCGCCTAGTGGTAATGTCTATTAGCTGCTGTGAACTCTGACCCTTTTGACCTCCAGGCCAACCCTGATCCAAACACATGTCTGGGGGTGTTTGGGCTGAGCCTGTACACCACGGAGAGGGACCTGCGGGAGGTGTTTGGCCAGTATGGCCCGCTGGCCGGTGTCAACGTGGTGTATGACCAGCGCACTGGGCGCTCCCGTGGCTTCGCCTTTGTCTACTTTGAGAGGATCGCCGACTCCAAGGAGGTACTGGACAGAAAGCGCTGCCTTTACCTCGTTTTCAGATTGTGTGCATTTAGTTGTTCTCTCTTTATATTTTCAACTTGGTTAGGAGGGTGACATCTAAGTCACTCAGTCAGACCCCCCCCATGGGTTTTGTGAAGGAGCGGTGATAAATCAAGGGAATTCATTGGTTAATTAAGGCAGCGTCTCAGTTGGAAAACCCTGTATTAATAAGTAGTTTGTCATGAGTGTTGGTTTTTGTTCATTAGGTCACGCTATAATATTAAAAATAACCAATGGTTACTTTGCTGTTGCAACTTATTTGAATGATTGTGACGGTTGTTTGGCGATTTCTCAAAAACACCACCAGGTGTCAGTGTAAACCTCATAGTCACACATAGTACAAGTCACACTAGGAGCTTTTTACTGTAATTGTAGTGCAAGGTTGTTCACGGTGTGCACATTTACAAGGAGACCCCTGTCTTGGGGGGTTTTCAGAGTGACTGATTCCAAACTGCCGTCTTCCCCATGTTTTCCCCAGGCGATGGAGCGAGCCAACGGCATGGAGCTGGACGGGAGACGTATCCGGGTGGACTTCTCCATTACCAAGAGAGCCCACACCCCCACGCCTGGCATCTACATGGGCCGACCCACGCAGTGAGTATAGGAGGGGGAACCTCCGTGAACTATGCTGAAGTCCACCTGTGTTAATGGCCCTCTGTTTCTGTCCTTTTGTGTATGTCTGTTGAACCTCATTGGAGTCCTTGATCTTGTGATACCGGGGATTGTATTACGTAGTTCATTGAATGTTGTGGGTGGTGTCTGAAAAGGCATGCCGCCTCCCATACATTGCCTCGGGTGTGGTTTCTGACACAGACGGGGATGGTGTTTCAGGTAGACTCCAGCTGGGGCTGACCACGACTTGTTTTCCATTTCCTCAGTAATGGTGGTGGTGGCGGCGGAGAGCGGAGCGGTGGTGGAGGCGGGGGTAGGAGGGGCCGGGACTCGTATGATCGATACGACGATCGTCGTGGTGGTGGCGGCGGCGGCGGCGGTTACGATCGAGGATATGATCGAGGATACGACCGCGGATACGACCGGGGATACGACCGATATGACGACTACGACAAGTACAGGCGAGTAGCTTCCCGTTGAAGTTCACGCTGTCAGGCGTTTGGTACAGATGTAATGCTTTTACAAGGATAGATTTGTTCCAGTTAAAAGGGAATGGAGGAAGTGACCTGGCCGGTGCTCCCACTGACTTGACTGTGTTTCTCCTACAGTCGCAGGCGTTCTCCTTCACCCTATTACAGTCGGTACAGGTCCCGCTCCAGGTCCCGCTCATACAGCCCACGTAAGTACATAACAGAACCATGTGGAGATTGGCTTTATGCATGGGACCAGACTAGGGCTGCACGATTTGGAGAAAATCTAGAATCGCTCGATTTCTTTGACAAATTTTGCAATTACGGTTATGATTTTCTGGGTGTGAACAGCGTAGATAATCTCACTTAAAAATGGAGATAATAGCTTTCATAGTGTGCTGTTGAACTGAATACAAACCGAGTTAAAGTTCAGTGTTTTCTATTTTATACTTATTACCAATGTGACGGTGCAGCCTGTGTCGAACTATTTGTTAACTGCTCGTTTAATGCGATGGCATTTGTGCCGTTACCATAGCTAGTTAGGTAGAATGTCTCAGCCTTTGAGGTATATTTTCTCCCATATGAAGTTTGTTTGTAGGCGTTGACATTGAAGCCAAAACGTTTAGTAACCATGCTGTTGTGTATGTGGGACAATATCTTGGTTCCACTCGCTAACTTGAAGCAGACATCTTCGCTAGCAGTTTCAGTGTTGATTCCAACTAATGTTGAAAAACCAAGTTTTTTTTACTAAATTTGTCCAGGTATTTAAGTAATCTACTAAAAATGTATGCGGAAAATGGGATAAGTTGGCACTTTGGATATTGCACTTCGCAATTTAGATTCTATTTTGATTAATTGTGCAGCCCTAGACTAGACTGACCTGTTTGTTACAGAGGATTATTGTGTAGCATATGCATGACCATGCTAGCAGTTGACAACCATCAGACAAGATCTGATTACAGAATCCCAACATTGAAGGTTTCATTTGAGTTTTGGATTTACTCTACACTGCACACCAGTGGTTAACTAACTGAAATAACTTAACAGTTCAAGGCTCAAATTAACCCTATATGTTCGAGGTGGATAAATGACCGTGGTTAAAAAATAAATAAAAAAACTGTTTTATTTCAAATGTAGTTTTTGAAATACTCAAATTTGGAACATAAAATGAATGTTGTGGTTTAGCCTGCACATTAAAAGTCCAGAAGTCTGGTGTGAATCAGACAATGCAACGTGGGGAAATATATTTGCAACTGCTTGAATCATTCACACTACGAATGTTACTTTGAGATTCACAATTTTTTCTCTGCAGTAGCTTTTCTTATGTAGACGTAGCTGCTGAAGGATCGGTCTCTAGCTGCTGAAGTTAGCCACCTTAGTTTTAATGAAATGCTGCCTGTTTGCTCATTAAACAACATGGCTATATGTGAAATGTTGCAATTTGTCATCAAAGCATGCTTGCTGTGTTTATAAAATTATAATAGTCCTATTTTGGTAAAGCAGTTCACATGCGATGTGCTCTATCGCCAAGCTTTGTTGGCGCAATACTTCGCAATATGTCAAAATAAATATATCTTGCCTAGATGTTGTTAAAATGTTTGTATAGCATATGACTGTAAAGAGACCTTTTAATTTGAGCTGTTAACAAAGCAATTGTTTTGGCTGATTTGTAATATTTTTTTTTTCTTAGAAGGTGTAAACAAGCATGAAAGGTCAGGCAGTAGGGTATGATATAGTGATTACACATGTAACCAACGCTCTATGTACCAAGTGTGAGTAGGATTTGTCTAGTTTCCAGTGTATTCATATAGTAGCTAGCAAGAGTAGGTTCCAGCCAAGCCTTCTCCTTGTTGGGGTTAAGGGGCTGGTCTGGACTTGTGGAAATATACAAGTTCATAAATTTAGGTTGCTGCAAATACACATTCTAGGTATACTTAGTTATTTTGGATATCACCTAGGCCTCTGATCAGGACTATTTTCCCAGGGGGCCATTAAAGCTTATAAATGATACATCTCTTCTGTCTCAACTGTTTTATGTAAGATATGTATTGACCCAATTTTATTTATGTTTGTGTAAAATATATATTTATAATATTTAACCAAAGGATTTTCCACCAGTACTTACATTAGGGAGTCAAAAAATAAAATAATGATGCTGATCAGTAGGCTACAATGACGTGTTGCTCACTTTAGCATCCTAGTGTGTGACAAGTCCAGACGTGTGCTTCCTATCCTAGAGAAATACAAATTATATCTTTGCTTACCTTGTCCTGATGTGATGCCTTGAACATTGTATGACTTACGGCAAAGGGTAAAAGGATTGACAATTGGGTCGCACCTTATCGGCTAGTCAGTAATCAACGCGCAGTAAACGGCATGCCATATATCTGTGCCTTGCGTGTGAGGAAACACTTGTTTGGACAGGTGGATTTTAACTCATTTTTATTTCTTAGGACATAAAGTTGCCTATATGTCCTATTAAATAGATTGTGGGGCTTAGGGGAACAAAATTCAGTTTTATAACACAACCCCATTTTCAAATCAGGCAACCCACATGCAACTCCTAGTTAGGGAAACATTGCTGTTCGGTCACTGCTTTCCAAATTGAGGTGCTACTCAATGACCAAATGTATTTTCTTTGGGTTGGTGGGAGCCGTTAGCACGGACAGCTCCACTGTGTGCCGCTGTGGTCCTCCAAAATGTACATAGTACTGAGGATGTCTGTGTTACAGTTACAGCAAGCTAAGATTGTTCGTTGTCTCTTCGCAGGACGATATTAACAAACTGCAGTCAAGATCCAGCTTTGCTTTTCTTCGTTTCCCACAGTGGAACGAAGCTGTTCGGGGAAAGTTGTCACGCTAAAGTGTATATCAACAGACGAACCTCCTCTGCAACTTGGCACGGAAGTCTGTTTGGTGGGAGAGTCTTTTGTTTACGTGCTGTGGATGTCTCAATTTTTAGACTACAATGCCTCCATATTGAGTGTGCTGGGCCAGTTAATTTTTTTATTTTTTGAAGATGTCTACCTGGATTTAGCTTATTGGATTCAATCCATAGAAATATGAGAAATAGAATAGACAAAGCATTTACTCAAATTGGTGTTGTCGTTGACTTAAATAACTGTTCTATTCATTGTATTTCCATCCCGTTAATCCCCTATGATAGACGAAGTCCAGGTAGATAACTTTTTAGATAAAATCAGCTCCAGAAAACTTAAGTGGTAATGAAACTTATTGGCCCTGTTTGAATACCTTTTTTATGCACTTTTTTTGTCCCTAATCACTGATTTAAAAGTGACTGGATAAGTGCTATCCATTGGATTAATTTCAGCAATTCAGCTTTTTTTGAGCTCACTGGTTCCTTGAAGAAAAGGATATATTCAAACAGAGTCACTGGTTTTAGCAGTGGGAAGACATTAAATTTATCAGTGGTTGAAAGAGGGTTTTCATTCCTGGGTCACTTCTTTGAGTAGAGGATGTTGTTGAGATCCCTCCTGAGATTTTTATTTTGTTTTATTTTGTTTCTTTTTATGAAAATAAAACACATTTAAAAATGTCTAAGTGTGTGATTGTTTTTTTTAATACTGAACTGAGAGTTATGCTGTGACAGTTATTCGGATTGTTTGCACATCAGCATAAGCAACACACAGGTTTTGATTTGAATAACTTCAAAAACACACAGCTAGTCTTAATCGACTTAATAATTAATATCCACTTATTTAAAAAATTGAAAACTGACAGATTTGTCGACTTGCCTGTTTATTACCATTTGTTTTCCGGATCACCATTTGTTGCTGGTGTGTTGATACATTTGTGCTGCTCATGACCGATTAGAATCGGTTGCTTCAGTGTAATCTCCCCATACCTCCTGATCTCTGCTTTCCTGATTTTGATAGTTAACTAGCCATTACTGATCAAATGGGTAAAGCTCACTAATTTGCCAGTTCTCTACAATGTTTTTCAGTATTTGTAATAGTAGGTCTTTCCATTGGGTGTTAGCAGAATCAGGAACTATTAAACAGTAGATGGCAATATGCTACGTAGAAAGATCCCAACGTTCAGATAGGGATTCAGAACAGATTATTGCGCCGCCATGTAAAATAGGTGGATTGTGTCATGTCATCTCCACTTAGTATGACTTTACGCGTTGCGGTCTTGCAATGCTAAATGTGCAATATTGACAAATGTTATCACTGTAAAGTAAAGGCTGAAAATTACTCAAGATTTGTGATCTATACCTTCAGTGGTTTGATCAGATGGGAGTGGGGGGGGTCAATCTAATTAACACAGACTGGTATGAACGGGAGTCAAGAAGTGCAAATGAAGAGAATGGACTCAAGTGACTGATCAAAAGCAGTGAATCTGAGAGGTGATGAAAGGGAGGACAATAACAGTATCTGGAACCTTGGCCCTAATTTAATCAGGACCACTGAAGTGGGTTGATTGTTGCTAACCCACTGTTGATGACACTGAGGACGATGCTTAGGAAACGTTATTTTGAAATGTCATGTCTGACCCAAGAGAATGCAATTGTTATTCCAAGATCCAGTTACTAGATGAAATGTACCTGTCCTTGTAGTTCATGGTGCCCAATAATTTCATGTTCCTAGCATGATGGGAATGGCTACATACTTCCATACTTCCAGGTTAACTTTGAGAAGTTAGGACTGATTTACAGTATAGTTGCACATGATAGAAAGAGGGTAAACACGTCATTAGACCATTTTGACCTTTCTTTGACCGGCTTTATCAGGATCACCATCTGCTAGACACTTGTTGGTCATTCCCTACAGTGCATTATGAATGACTAGATCCACCCGGGTCCGAAACAATGGCTGGTACAGCTTCTGTGTTCCCAAATCTCAAAAGGTCAAAAAGGTGTAAACAAATGGTGATGGTAAAACCTGGTCCTCTAAGATATTTATTGAGAAGATGTAGCCCAAACCTGTCTGAGATCTGCATAAACTGAAGGAATTGGTATGGGCAGGTTCTGAACTGCTATGGGTCTCTTCATCAATGATCTAGCAAACTGTCACCTGGAGCGATACTTTATAATATTAATTTGGTATAAATAAATCAAGAAATATCTCTTTTACATTGAGACATCATATATTTACTATATGCAACATTCTATTATGGTTTTACATGGTGATAACTCCAAAAGATGGTTAAATGTGTTTCTTTTTTGTCAAATCAAATCTTACACCTACAGGCTGGCAGGATTGGTTTTATGATTGTTGTTATCTGTTTGTTTTTCAAATTTAGCATGCAGAGGCTTGGTCTGAGTTTCAGAAAATGTTCTATGTCAAGTTTTTTTTTGTGAGTGTGTGTGTGTGAGTGTGTGTGTGAGTGAGTGTGTGTGTGTGTGTGTGTGTGTGTGTGTGAGAGTAAGTAATAGTATCTAGAACATTTTTCAAGAGGCATAGGTACACTTCCATCAATACAACACCAGTAAATAAAATAGATTTTATAACATCATCATCAGACATCCTCAAAGTGGGGTACATGTAAATTCTAAAACAAATAGTAAATTAGTGGAATTAACAGGCTACAATGGATGCTTGTAGGTGTTCAAATAAGTGACGTTAACTGAAGGGTAGTTTGCATCTGAGCTCATCTCATCTTCATTTCACCAGAATTCCACTCAGGAAACTAAGTTGATATAATTTAATACATTATTATTTTAATTAATTTCCAAATCATTAGATTACTGAAATTGAATTGTACTAAATATTAATCTCCTGATGTTATCATTCATGAATATGTTCTATATCGAAGGAGGTAATGATATGTTGCATGTAACGATGAACTACAACTTAATAATTAATATATATCAACCAAACAACCATCTGACAAACACCATTTACGATAAGATGTTTTTTTTTATCTGTAATTGTACAGTCTGAAAAAACGTTCATCAACTTGACAGTAAGTTTATTGCTGTTATCAAACACATTGTATTATCAAAACAATAATAAAAATGTCCTTAAGTCACATTTTCTAAGCTGTATGTAAGTTAATGAAAAACATTCATGATAAACATTACAACTTCATCACGGTAAATGAAAAGATCACACATTCACGTAATATTACACCTATCTATACAGGAGGCTGACTAAAAGAGTGTTAAACAATAATTTGAATGGATAGAATCCGAAGCGAAACACATTGCTCTGTATCTTTATGTAAAGTATTCCATATTGTGTCATGTTTCATTGAAAATAATAGACATTGTTTTTACAATGATTATTGAGCTAGGCCAAGGCAGAAAACCGCCATTTTCTGTGCAGAAGATAATTCTATAGGGATTTTATAGGAGGAAAATGCCAATCAAATATTTTAACAGGATGATATTTTAAGTAACATTTAATATAGTACATGGTGACCGGTCTGAAAGGTTGATCTAATAACATATCGATAATAACAAAAATGTTGAATAAGTCTCCTCAGACACGTTTTTTCAACATTCACTACAACATGGCGTTCAAGACAAGAATGTTCCATACATTGTAGCTCAAGCAGTCAACCAGTGGAATGCATTGAGAGACCATCTAGAGACATTAGAAATAGCATATTCGACGGAAGTAGGAATTAATAAATAAGGGTATGTCACCCCAAACGGGTTCACTAAACGACGGAAAAGTTTGAGATATTGACCCACCACAACAAGATATAAAACTTAATAGCCATAGCCTACATATAGTTTAAACGTAAACATTACACCTTAAAAATGTCATATTTGGTCTTAAAATCTCACCGATGTTTCCCGTGTGGTTTCCTTTCATAAAACATCTAATTATTCAAAACAAGATGCGTTCTTTTATTAAACTTTCTTTCTGTAATCCTGTTTACCCATAGCCTATGGAATACAGCCATAGCGAAGTTTTCTTCCAAAGAATGGGGGCGGGGACTTTTTCTGTACATTCCTCACCGATATATTCACCCTTCTGCAGTTGCTGAGTGCCTTGTTCAAGCCTGGAATTGTAAACAAGTGAATGAATACGCACATTGGTTGGATGTAAACAAAGTGTATAGACAATCTCACTGATAGTATAATCTATTATATTTCTCTACACACGTCCTATTTCATATTTCCCTAAAAGTGTCCCACAGAAACATTTCGTAACACATGGAATGAGTTAAGCTAACTGAAAAATAGAACAAGTCATGCAGGTTTAATTAACGAATAGTTCATTAACTATATACGCAGTAGATAGTGATTTTGATTGTTGAAGTTTAGTTGACGTTTAGGATCAGGGAAAGAAGACAGACTATTTTCACCATTTACTAAATTAAGTATAGTTGAAAAGCAGGTAAACGTGAAGGTAATATAGATAGGTGATTGAAACCATGTCATTTAGGTTCTGTAATTATATTATACAATTATTATTAATAAGATAATTTCTATTTTCAACACAAATAGTGTTAATGCTTTTGAGGGGTAGCCTAACATGTATCTAATTGTATCTCAATTATTTCGTTAGATTAAGAAGTCATTATCACTTAAACAGTCATAAATTCATTAACAGTGTAGAAAGTATTATTTTTTCGCGCGCTGATTCATATAGAATAGCGGTGCAGAAGAGCCAATGAATGAATACGCCGAGGTTGAGCCAGCGAGAGTAGTGAGGAGAGCGAAAATGTGCTCTCTGGTTGGTCAGTCTTTTAAACCAATAGGAATGCGCTCTATGTTTGGCCAGTACAGAGAACTGCTACAACTGAAGTGCTGCCAGTGCGGTAGTGGAGGGCCTACCGTTTCAGGCTTTGAAAATTCTTAACTTATTTCCTTGTGCCTAACATGAACATGGCCATGAAATCTAAATAATAAATAATTCTTATGTTGTTAGGTTATAAGGCACTAACTTTGTCTTCAGTAAAACATTTGAAAAACATTGTATCAATATGACGTGTTGCTTACTGCGAAAAATACAATTCAGTGCTAGCCATGCGTTTTGAATTTGAATATACAGAAATCCATGAATAACATTAATTAGTAATTACAGGTTGTAGTTCCTCTTTTACTCCGTAAAGCTTTATAATTTAAGTAGAACCCATATAAAAATGAATATCCAACGGACTGAGACGACTTGCGTAGGTTTGGTGTATAAGCTAAATAGACTTATACTTTAGTAGCCTAGTGAATTAATGTCCATGGTTTAACTTGTGATTTTAATATAGGCTATCTGTTAATACAATGACTGTACACATGATTTATATTGGCATGTGCTATTGTCGGAATAGACGTAGGCCAAGCCATGCAGCCTTTGAATTAAGCATGCATGCTCTTTCTTTGCATTTGTCGACGGTTCGCTAGGGGCAATTTCTCTGAAGAGACCCCGCCCTTTCTGTATACCCACCGGAAATGTAGTAAGTGTTGTTCGCCATATGGAGTAGCAACAAACTCAATTGTATGTTTGGTTCCAGGCCTATAATCGTTTTTCTTATTCAAAATAAGTGTTTTCGAAGACAAACAAGTAGCCTCACTCCAAGACACGCTGTTGGCATTATAGCCCTCCCTGCCCGTCAGTTTGGAAATGAACAAATCTGGCATGCTGCTGGACTTTGTATTGTAGAGCTGTGAACCGGTAGTCTTGTTAGAGAAGATGGATGCCGTCATGTAGTGAACGTGTCATTCTCATGTTGACCGGGTCATATCGCCTATACGGGAGGATGCAAAATAGACTGGTATTGATTAAACTAATCCAATGTGTTTCATAAGCATCAATTATAACAATGAATTTATGAGGTGCCATTCATAAATGAGGTACATTTATGAATGGCACCTCATAAAATCTCCCATCTCACAGTAAGTAGCCTAATAGTAGCCGAGGCCTACACGTTTGCGTGTACAAGCCCCCTAATTTCTGAGCTGTGTTCGTTAAGTGTTTACTTTCGGGAACGTTCAGGTAGAAATATGCGCTGTAGAAGAAACCTTCTTCGACCGGTAGAGTTTGGGGATGAAATTGACTCTATTCATTTAATTTCCATTTGCAACGGTCGAAAACGTTTTGCAACTGAACGTTACACTGCTGTCCCCCTACAATGGGCGTGCGTGATTGTACTGTCGTTTTACTATTTCGACCAGCAACCAATGGGAAGCGAGGCATTGCAGAGAAAGGCACCCAAATGTGATTCTAGTAAAAGATACACGGGGTTCTCACGGAATCCCTTAACACACGTAGTTAACCAGGATTTTTCCCATATACCAATCCACTCTTCCCCTCCTTTTCTGTCTACGGTCCCCACCCCGGATTCCCGTGCCATTTTCCCAATCCAACACTTAATTGAGCAACTGGGATTCCTCACGTGCGGGGTTGATTTGTAGTTTGAACACGTGGCTCATTGAAAAAAGCCGGAATATCCGATTTTTTCCTTCCCCCTTCTTCTTGGTTTTATTCGGAGGCGGGCGCGAGCCTTAACGTGTGTGACATTATCTGTCTCTTTGCCAAGGGGTTTTGGAGGAAGACAAAAAGTAGTTTCTCCTCGTTTTTTACCCTGTTCGCCATCGTTGTGGAAAAACTGAATAAATAATTAAGATAATTAGTTTTTTGTGCGCGACTGAGAGGGGCGAGGGAGCGCAAACGCGACGAGTTTACCCGTCAAATAGATCTGTGGCTTGAACGACCGGGGGAACCACGCCACCGCCACTCCGTTTAGTAGTAAGGCGATTTTGGCGACTCCAAACACTGTACACTCGATTGAGTAAATAACGGTTTCCTTCTGCGTAAATATTGTACATTTCAACGCAGAACATGAATAAGCTGTACATTGGAAACGTGAGTGAAGAGGCGAGTGCGGAGGACTTGGAAACTATCTTTGAGCAGTGGAAGATTCCGCACAGTGGTCCGTTTCTCGTCAAAACTGGTTATGCGTTCGTGGATTGCCCAGATGAAAAGGTTGCAATGAAGGCAATCGACATTCTTTCAGGTGAGACAAAAAAAAGCGTTCGAGCACGGTGTGTACGCTGTGTTTTAATTCTGGAAAATGCTACTACGGTTTACTTCCACCTCTTTTAAATGAATGCATGAAGTCCAAAAAGCTAGGGGTGTATCCAGGCTTGCGTTCTTGCCTCTCACTTGCCCCCTGACACCATAACATTTAGTCCAAGTCTTATAAATTCAGTGCGAACACAAATGTAATCGAATACAAAAACGAAGAAACTTGTTTCAGAACGAAGGGAGGAAGAGAACGCCTATCCATTGAGCGCCATTCAGAGCCAAGGGGCGCACAGGCAGTGGCCGCTCATTGTAGTCTTGCATGTAGCATGGATTCACTTCGATTAAATGAACTAAATGTAATGGTGTCGTTTTGCTGCTTTAGTTGCCACCTTTTGAGGCTGCACGCTCTCCGAAGACAAACGAAATAACAGTAGCATTTAAAGTATTTTATACATTGACTTGTTAAATTGTAACACAACGAAAGGGAACACACAGGACAGTGTATTTGCTTATACTGACACACCAGGTGGCTTAATTGTGTATTGGTCATATGTAGGCCAACGAAAAGCAAGATCTTTGACAAATTACTTTTTATTTCTAATGTATACACACGAACAACATCTGTACGTAAGGTCGGACAAAAAGTGGTGTTCTGCAGGCCACAATCTAGAAAATCATTTTACGATGTATTCTCGTATTTACACAGGTGTTAGGAGTCTTAGACTTGTCATCGATAGCACTAACATTTAACGTTTTGCTTTCGGATTTTGACGTTCACTTGGGCTGACATAACTTTGTGATAATTTGACTTTTTAATAGAATTGTCACAGATTCAATTTAACGTAGGCTTAATTTCGTGTAAGGGTAATCATAAACAAGTCGAGGCCTACTTTTGGTGTCTGTAAGAACATTTGACTGACACTAAATAAATTGTGAACTAAAATTGCATTTGTTCTCCTCATTGTAGGTAAAGTTGAACTACATGGAAAACTCCTAGAAGTGGAGCACTCGGTCCCTAAACGTCAAAGGTAAATTGAGATTACTAATCAGATTTTGGCCAACTGGTCCATTAACGCTACCACTGTCCTCTTACAAATTGTAGGGTAGGCCTACGGTTGCAACCTTACTTGATTTGACTTGTCTGAGTCTTTGTCATCATTGGATTTTGGTACGTCAGCAGGAAGTGATGGGACAGAATTTGGGACAAGCAGAAATTCATAGGCTTTGATTGTAGGGGTCGAATGATAAGGGCGCGAGCGATTTCACTTAATTATAATGTAGCTTATTCTACACTTCATGTATCTGCGGCAATGATTAGTTTACTATGTGCAAATCTCCTAAAATCTGTGGTACTAAATAGGATTTTACACAGTGCAAACTAGAGGCTATTTATGCAGCAATAGCCTACTGGGCCTGCTTAGGTGGCTGTGTGCTTATACGAATGTGTGTTGAGGCGTAAGCACTCCGAAGTCGTCCATTTGAGAAGGATCTTCCCTTCATTCTGCCTGCCCCACGCTTCCGCCCTCCTTTCCCGGTTTCATTGTCGTGGTGCACGAGATGGACTCCCAAACGCTACTGGAATGGGCGGTTTGGGGCCTAGACGCAAAACATCCTTGGTCTGCTAAAGACCATGTACACATAGAACAAGATTAAAGCCTACTGAGTTATAGAACTTAGTCTGGGGCGATATGTCTTGTTTACGAAGAAGGGGGACAGAAATGCAACAATTTGGCTTGTCATGTAGGGGTTCCGCCCGGCCACATGATACACTTTGTCCGTTACTAAACATTTCATGGATTTGAATTGCAATTATTGAAATTAGTAATATGTGTGATTATTTTTTAGGATGATCTAGAAATCCCCTAAATGTAGTCGTTTAAATTGTTTTAAATAATGTAGGCTACATGCAGTGTGTAAATGTAGGTAACGGCTTTGTGGGCAATGACGTTGAATTAAGCATGTGTTCTGCACGTTATACAATTATTCTGGAAGTTAAGTTTGTCTTAAATATACATTTTTTAAATGCAGATGGGCTACGATCATTTTAGACCTATTACGTTGAATAATATGTTAATTGACGTTCTGAAAAAAATGGCGCAAGGATTTTTGACATTATTTAATTAACGTGCTAAGACGTGTAAAGAATGTATTGAATTTTCGTGGTCAACCCTAAATTACGTTTTCTTATGGTGTTCGCCTGAATGCATTTTCGACTTCTTGTAGTTTTGGTGGAATCCTGGATGTTGGACCTATTTATAAAAATCTAAAATCCTTCTGATCTTTCACCTAAAAGGATGTAAAACTAGTTATTCTTCGCTGAATTATTAGTCTGAAGTTTAGAAACACTATTGACTACATTACCTAAAATGTTCTCATCTTTTTGTAAGAGGTCAACAGGAAGCAGGTTTACACTCTTGTAACTCCAAGGTAATGTCTTCCTTTTGCTTATAGGAATGACTGGAACAGTATTTTGACCATGACACACTCTGGGGGCCCCTCTTTGCATTCCAGCCCACTGAATATCAGCTGAAGTCTTGGCCAATCACTGACTTAACCTTTGAACTGGTGGGCATGGGGAAGTTTGAGTAGGGAGGCTCCCAAAGTCTTTCAAAGGATTCCAGGCTGGGATGGGCACATGGGGGTGGGTGGGTGTGTGTCTTGGTGGGTGGAGGGATATGCTTTGGTGCAAGTGTATTCACACTGCTGCCTGTAGCATTTCCCATATATTGCTTCACTTGTGGCCTGTATATTGTAATCGCTTGGTCTTGAGGGGTTTAATAAAGTGAGAGGTGCCAGTCGTTGTTGTAATGGTGAAGAGTCACCTTAAGAGTTTATTTACTGGTCTTTTTATTTAGAATTTTTTTATTCATGTAATCTCTCATGGCCAATTAGCTGCCGAAGTGTCTGCAGGACACATGCATAACCTAACTTGTTCATACAAAGCTGCCTCTGAATAAAGCTGTATGTTTGCGTAAACTGGAAATAAAACTGCGTCCCTTTCATCTACATCAGGGGAGAAAAAAAAAGGAAGAAAAAAAGAAAATGGCTGTGTATGTGCATGGGGGGGTGGAACTGTGTGTCGGGGGGCGATCAGGCAAATTGAGTGCCATGTTGTAAGTTTGTATTTGATACATCAAGGTTATTACATTTGTGTGATGATCCAACAAAATGTGAGTTATCTTGAACCTAGCATATTATTTGTTTTTGGACATTAAAATGTCCAAAAACAAAAGCAGATGACTGAAGTAATATTGTCCTTAACTTTCTTCCTCAAAATAAATTAATAGATTTAAAAATATATTTTTGAATCATTAAACAGGGTCAAGATATCCTGAGCACTGTAATAAAAAAAATACACCCATTGCTCTCTTCTAATAGTAAAAAAAAAAATAATCCCCATAATTGTAAATGCAAATCCCACTTCCATCTCTCTTGTAAACCCCTAACTGTGGCTTCCCAGCTCTTATTAAAGAATTTGGGGTCAGAGGGTCATTGTGGGGCCCAACCTGCAAAGGAGGGATTTTAGATGGAAGCACAGGGGTGCATGGAATTTTCAATGTGGCCCCTTGTCTCATTTAGCTAGCTGGGACAACAGGTCCCCAAACTCACTCATGCTTAGAGGGGGGCACTGATAGTGTTGACTTATTTTGTTTGAGAACAATTCCATAGCATGCTACAGAGAAATTGGGATTTTTGATCTTTATGCATGTAAGAGATATTACGGATTAAAAATGTAATGCTCAAACCAGTGTAGTGTTTCAAGCTTTCAAACAGTCAATTTGAGCAATTTCTGCAGCAGAATGAACAGTTGTGTCAAGGCCTATATAGGAGTGCAGCGGAGACTACGCCGTTTTGAGTTGAGTCATTCAGAGCCCCTGTATACTGAATAGTCAATGAGTGTGGATGGATCAGCACTGAGCACAGATGTGTGTTACTGTGGATGTTAGAGTTGGAGAATTGTGTGAATGGTTGATAAAGTAGAGGTAAGGACTGTACGGCGTGGCAGAGGCCTACAGATCTCAGCTGAGACGTGGTTGGTCGGTGAGGGCGGGACCGTTGAATGTGTAGAATGTTCACTGAATTTAAAAGTAAATAAGGACCCTGGTTGTCGTCACATGACAAGCCAACCCAGCCCTCATGATCCCGTCCTCTTCCATGTTTCTGTTAGTGGACTTGTCCGTGTCCATGGCAACGGGGGCCCCACCCCCACAGGGCAGAGGGCCCTTGTTACCCTTCCCCTATAACAGAGCCACCCCCCTCCCCCTACACACATGCATATTCTCGCCCTTCCCCCACCCCCACCCCCTTTTTCCCAAATCAAAGGCTTGGACTGGGGAATGCACCCCCCCCCATCCCGGCTGACTTCCTCTGTGTGTGGAGCTATAGGTTAATCTGGCTGGAAGTGCTTGGTGCATTTGCACATTTCGCACGACGTTCCCACTGCAATGCAGAGCGAAGCACACGGGAAAAGGGGGGTCGGATCAGCCAGGAATGGCACAGTATACCGGAAAGAGCTGGAATTCCTCTCGGAAGCTTGTTGGGAATTTTTCTTAATACAATTTTCCCGTTTGGAATGTGTTAATATCTTCACGGCCCAAATAAACGAACACAATTAATTTGAGGCTTGGTTGGCGTGGCCACGCAGAAAGGTCCCCCAGATATAGCGTGCGTGTTAGAGAATGTTTAAATGTCGTTGAAGTTTCTCCCGTTTATCCGCCTTTTCACCGTGGCCTAGTGCTGCATGTGTGCACACTACTAGCCTGCAGATGTGAATGTCTGTGTTTCTGGTATACACTGTATTTGATATCAGACATTTCTTAAAGAGTGCTTTGACTCATGGGCATGTTTGCACAATGAGGCATGTGTGCTGGCCTTGCTGTGAGCCGGTCCATGTCCGCGTGTGGGTGGTAAGCTTTTAAAAAAAATAAAAAAGTTAAAAAAAAAAAGATTCTTTAAGGATGTTGTCCACGACCAGAGAAGACCCACCAGCCTGTTCAGAAACACTCCCTCTTAAGTCACTCTGATTTGCACAGGTTAAAAATGGCTGCCAGTCACCGTTCAACTGTAGTTGTTGGAAAGCATGTGCTCAATTGGAACGCAATTAATTATATTGCAATTGTAAAGTCAATTGATAAAAAAAAAACAATATGATGGTAAAGGAGGGTTATGTGCCCATTCTTAATAAATTTTTGGTGCCCGGCCTGAAATATTCCGGATTAAGGAAAGATGCCTGCACATGAGCTATCGCTGCGCCCCACTGCTTTTTCACACACACGCACACACCTCAGATGCTTCCACTTCATCAGAAGTCTTCGTCAGGTGACAAAAGGATCTGTGACATTTTGTCGACATCACCGAAGTCTTTATTTCCAGGTCAGCTGTGCTTATAGCCAAAGAAATAAATCAAGGTGAAAAAACTATTCTGATCTAGGGGAACGGATTGGTTTTTGGTTTATTTAGACATGTACACACCTGTGTGAGAAGTTTCCATTAGGATTGTAGATGTAAGGCGTGCGCACGCGTGTATGTATTGTCTTTTGCAGAATTGGGTTGGGGCTGTGCGTGTAGGTGTCCGTTTTGCATTGGGACTTCCAGCAACATGTACATTTTGTTCCTTTAAGGTGTGCGTACACAGGTTGTGGACTTTGGAGCTGCCGGGACACTTCACCACATTTTTTATAATCTTCCAGGTCTAAACAAACACCTTTTATGAAATGTGTCGGAAGTACACCAAATTAGTGTGTCCACTTGTGATCCGCAGCTCTAGCTAAGCATCTCTGACCTCTAAAACATTTGGGGTCTTGGTATTCAGTGCTTTATTATGGAGCTGAAAGTGTTCAGAATGTTGGTGGGCAGGAGTTTTAAACCCCAGACATTGAGGACTAAACCCAGGGTCAGTGTAGTGGTTGGTAGGTTGGGAGTCTGCCTTCCTGTTGCCTGGGATGCCAGCACTATTTCCTTTCTGAATCCCCTTTTTGCTCTTGGCTCTGACGTCGCTGGTGGAGGTTTCCCCTCCTTGCCCTTTCCTCTGCCGTTCACCTGTTCTCGTCTCCCTCTGTCCTCCTCCTGTCCACCCGTGTTCTTCCCCTGTGCTCTTCTGTTTGTCCTTTTTTGTCATGTCGTCGCCCCCCCCCCTTCAGAAGGTATCCACATTATATCTACCTGTTCCACCACATTTGGGAGTGTCATTAACACATTAGTCGTGTCTGGAGTGTGAACACCCCTTTCTCAGGGAGTTTTGTGATGGAAGGAGGTGCCCGCTAGCCTGCTGGGATTTTTACTGTGGTTCCACTTTTTTATTTAACTTTAGCCCGACCGATCCATGAGTCTAACAGAACTCTCCCCCTCTCTCCTGTAGGAGCTGTAAGCTGCAGATCAGGAACATCCCGCCTCATATGCAGTGGGAGGTGAGTGGCATTTGTTCCATTGGTAAACCTTTGGGTGGTTCTGTACTGGTTTCGCATGCATAAGACAGGGTTAAAGCTAGGCTGATGACCCGAAACGTATCCATATACCGAGCACCTTTTACAGAGAGTGTGATCTCTTTAGATGTAATGTTTCTGTTCTCTGTGACTGTTGAAGGGACAGTTGATGTCTGCCAACATTCAAGTAGTATCTGTTCAAAGGATAATGCATGAATTCTTTATTGTATGAAATCAGTAATCTCCCAAAGGGGCACTCCAGAGAATTGACTCTCAGGCCAGTGAACTTCAGGTGTACAGCAAGGTGTTGTGCAATATGAAAGGGACACAAAAGCTGTTCTGGGTGAACATACCTTGTGTAGATGTCCAGATACTTGGTGGTTTATATACAACACAGTACTGTGCATTCTCTGTGTAACATGGATATTACCGGGTGATCTGTTGGGTCATAAATGTGACTTTAAAAAAAAAAAGTGGTCAGTGGTTTAGCTTGGACAAAAGTCCAAGAAAAAGCTGACACTCCTAATAAATTAATCTTTCATCTCATTGTCTAAATAATGGAATAGTTAAGTGGATCTGTATAAGAGGGATCATTTTCTTTAGCAAAGGGCTGTTTCGGGACTTATTTTGACTTAATAGAAAATAGTTGGACAACGGGTTTCCTCGTCCATTACATGGGTTGAAATGTGACTGATTTGATCCTCTCTGCCTCTGATGTTTCTGTGCTAAATTGAAACAGCTTTTTGTAGATTTTTTTTTTTTTGCTGTGGTTTGCCTTAAATAGGGGGTAACCTATAGCATGTCTAGTTGTTGGCTTTTTTTCTTTCCCAGGAATGGGGTGCTTGTTGTAGGGTTGGCATGGAGGGGGAGGTAAGGACATGTAACAGTGATGTAAATAAGACCTTGTATCTAATCAGGTAGATAACATGGTGATACAGCACACCGCCATGCTGGCAGCGAGCTGTGCTTGTATGTTAGCTAGCTGTAACATGCTGTGGGTGGGCCCGCACTGTGTTGCTTCCATGTGCTGTGGACAGACACTCAGAATATGTAGCATTACTCCTGACCCTCCCCCAACCCAACCACCACTTCCTGCAGGAATGCACTCCACCCTTTCCTGAGTGGACTGGATTCTAATTGGCTGGGCCTTGGAGACGGACAGATACGGCTGCCGCTGAGCTTGGAGAGGCTCCTCGCCGCAGGGAATGTTGTATCAGTGCTTGAAACAGCCAATGGCAGGACTGTGAGAAGGCTCGGGGGTAGGAGGGAAGTGGATTGGTGGGTTGGGAGAGGAGGAGGGCTGGGAGGGAAGCTGATTGGTCAGAAAGGGGGGTTGAGCTCTTGTGGGTGTGGCTTTCAGTAAGCTTTTGCATGATTGGAGGTCCCCTGGCTGTAGGCTGCATTTGGACTCACTCCCCCTTCTTTCTCTCACCCATTATCTTCCCCCTCTCTCGCACACATGACCGCACTTCAAGAGAATATCTAGTTGTAAAATTTGAATCCTGTGGTTATCTTATTTAGGTAGGTTGTCAGGTTGATGTGGCTCTGACATTGATTTTAGCTTTAGTGTAAAAAAAAGTCAGTGGGGTCATATGCTAGCAGAATGTTATTTTTCCATATACACACAATGTCTCAAGAGATAATAGGGAGGTCTGATGCCAAAATAGAAAGTATTGACTTGGACGTTTTCCCCCTCAGAAAAGTATTCTAGGGCTGTCAAATGCTTTGTTATAATGAAGTATTCTGTTGATTTATTCTGACGATTAACGTTATTGAGATGAAAGACTGTTTGATATTTTGGTAGAACTATGCACGGTATTAATGATATTGCAATACTTTTTACCTACGAAGTAAATACCTCCTTTTGCGATTTGACTGAATTGCAGTTTCATTTATTTCCTTAATGAAATCCCTGTACTTAGCAGAAACTTTTGCGATAACAATGTTCATTATTCGAGTAGGGAATGAGCAGATTTTGATGGGATTTATAGACATGTCTCTGGAAAACTTTACCCTTTATAAAAACGCATCTTGTTAGATTGCAGATGCGAATGTCGCTTCCCAATTTAAAAACCTTGACATTAGCGATCATTACAGCACTAACTACTAAACCGCTAGACATTTTTTGTTTCCCCCCAAGCTAACATGCATTCCCTACCCTCTGTCAATGGACAATGCATAGTCAAGGCTCTGCACATATGCTGCAGCTAGCTACCTAGCAACACTGATCACTGATGTAGCTAAATGGAAACCTAACCTAGGCATGTTTGATTCTGATTAATCTGTGAATTAATGCTTCCCCTTCAATTATTGCAGTGCTGTTTTGAAATGCAATTTCAGTCGTGAGGTGGTGACCCACAACCAGGTTATTTGAAACCTTTTAAGTGTAATCCTCCCTAACTTGGTGCATCTGCCTTTTTTCTGGGACAGTGCAAGGCCCAAAGCATTTTTTGCCATAGAAATTCTTGAGTTACTCATTGTGACCGCTCCAGTGTATGATTCCCCATTTAAATGTGTATGTTAAGAGTAATCACACACACAGTGCATTGATTTTAAACTTAAGTTTAGACTACCCTGAACTTAGGGGGAAAAACTCCCAATGACTAGTTTGCCTACATGTAGTCCGCCTCTCCCCACCGTGAGGGTGCCCTGTGACCATGTGATGAATCATTTAATTCTCATCTAAAAAGCAGACCGCTCAGGGGCCTGGCGCACAAGGCCCCATATACGTGGTCTATAGGTGGTATTGAACAACTAGCCGGTTAGATCTTAGAGCTGAGAACGCAGGGCGTTAGCTGCATACTGATTAATGTATTAACCGTAAGTGGCTTTAGATAAAACTCTGGTGAATGGTCCTATCGTGATAGCCACACAGGCTTGCCATCGGGATGTTGCGGCGGTTTAAAGTATAGACTGCAGTTGCCCCCAAGATGCTGGTCTTGGGGTCAGTATTACATTGACCTGTTTAATGGTTCACATTTAGGTTTTGGGAACGGGAATCTGATTCTACATCTGTAGCTATGCGTGTGTTTGATCGTCGGCTGGGTGCTGGCAAACAGCGTTGTGTAGAACGGGAGCTCATGTTGGTGGCTCCTGTTCAGGTCCGAAGCAAATAGGAAGGCTTGGGTCAGGTTTGGTGCTGATATCATCTTTTGATGATTTCTCTCTCCCACTGAACCATGCAGTCCTGCTACAGACTAGTGTCTTGTTCACTTACAGCAAGCTCTTAACGCTGCAGGATCCTTTAGTAAACCAGTCCCCATGATCATGTGGAAGACCATGTGTCAGTGTAATGTTGAGACTAGAATGGATCCATTTTGGTGCTTGCCTGTGTGGATGGTCTCCTCGGCTAACGAATCAGTCAGGCCCTGAAGTTCAGCTCATCTGAATGTTTTGTCAGTGGATACACAGGGAAGGTGCATGTCAGTGTATGACTTTATTGAAAAAGCCTTGTGAATTGCAGATTAAATCAACAGGATATGGTGGCGTCTTCACTCCATTGTCTTCTAATTGCCTTCTCTGGTTCAGGTTTTAGACGGCTTATTGGCCCAGTATGGCACCGTGGAGATCTGCGAGCAAGGTATGTTCATGCACACTCGCACTGTCCATTTGGTTGTCCGTTTTCTTTGCTACATTTCATGTGTCGTGTATGTACTTTGATTAAAAAAAAATAGTGGATAAGTCTGTTCTTTGTGTTCTCACAGTAAATACAGACACGGACACTGCTGTGGTCAACGTCCGATACGCTGCGAAGGACCAGGCCAGACAGTAAGGATTTCCCACACCTCTCCTTTTGGTTCCACAATTTCTCTGAATGATGGTCTAAATTGTCTGCCCGCACTATTTGTTTATTAACTGAATCGGTCTCCTTTGACTTGTTCGTGCACCTGATTTTACCCTTAAAGCAATCGCTTTTCATTTGTTACAATGGGTGTAACTCCTGGCTGAGAAATGCTGGCTCACTGCTGCCCTCTGGTGTGCTTAAAGCGCTGGCCTTTCTGGGTAGAAGTGGGTGTGGGTGGTCTAAGACCCTCAAACTCAACTCTGGACCTCAAACCCAGTTCCACTAGGGTTGTTTTTCATTGCAGCCCTCTAATCGGGGACCGATTTAGACCTGGAACAACCAGCTGGGTACAATTAATGATGAGGCAGAATAGAAAACCAGCAGGCTCTGGACCTCAGGGTGAGAGTTGAAAACCCCCTGGTCTATGATAATGAATTGCAAGCTTTGATTCAGCATAGATAGTCTTGGCCTTTAGTGAAAAGGGGTTCTGTGTGGTTTTGATTCAGCTCTGCATGAAGACCCCTAATGCTTTAATCGTCAAGATAGTTTGAGCAGTGTGAGTGAAAAGGAAACTATCCTAATCCCTTGGAAAACCAAACTGACCTTGAATCTGTGTCTAGAGGGGTCACGCGGGCTCCTTTTTTGTGACCGACAGATGCATATTACCAGTGGTTGACAGCTTTCTAACCAGTGACTGACAGCTATCTTTCTGTGTGGTTGCCAGGGCGATGGAGAAGCTGAACGGCTTCCTTATGGAGAACTTTGCCCTGAAGGTCTCGTACATCCCGGACGAGACGGTCACCACTGACGCGCCGCCCCTGGGAGGGGGTAGGCGGGGCTTTGCCCCACGTGGCCCGCCCCGTTCAGGTTCCCCTGGCCTGGGGGCGCGGCCCAAGTTGCAGTCGGACGTCCCCCTGCGCATCCTTGTCCCCACCCAGTTCGTAGGCGCCATCATTGGCAAGGAGGGAGCCACCATTCGCAACATCACCAAACAGACCCATTCAAAGTAGGACCACGTCTGTGATAATGTAACACGCAACAGTCCGCTACGGTGTGTTCAGCAGGGTGGTGTTAAGCAACGTTGATGTAGAGATGTTGCGTGTTCCGCCAACATCCCCCTCACGTACAATGAGGAAGTGCCACATCTCTATCTGCAACGTTCCAACACGTCTTGTCCACTGAAGTACCCTGATTTGTTATCATGAATAAGATCTGATTTCCTTACACACAAAGCTCTCTGCTGCAGAAACTCAAGGAAAGTGTGTTTTGGCTCCAGCTTACATATGCGACACCTCGGGGCATCTCGAGTTGAAAGCAATGGGCTTTGACAGTTTCATCTTCAGTGACTGAGGTGCCTGTGGTTTTAGGGACAGACAGTGGGCAGGTTGGGCACAGGGACACAACCAAAGTTTCTCTGATGGGGCGTGTGACCAGCCGATATCGGGCATGTACGCCAGCTGTTAAGAGGGAGAAAAAAACACTGCCTTCCTCCCTGTTGCCCCCATCCAGGATTGACATCCACAGGAAGGAGAATGCGGGAGCAGCAGAGAAGCCCATCACTGTGCATTCCACCCCAGAGGGCTGCTCCAGTGCCTGCAGAACAATCATGGAGATCATGCAGAAGGAGGCCCTGGACACAAAGTTGTGAGTTCAGCTCGAGTGTACACTCATGCACACCCCAGCCGGAATGTCTCCGGAGTCAGTTCAAATTTCTAAAGCCCTTTTTACATCAGCGGTTGTCAAAGTGCTTTTACCAAACACCCCGACTGAAACCCCATGTTGGTCAGCTGTGTCTGATTTATGACACTTCTTCCTGTATTCTTCTATTTCGCCCACTAACCTGTTTTCTCGCTCTCCGGCTTTGTGCCTCTTCTCTATCCGTAGTACTGAAGAGATTCCATTGAAGATTCTGGCTCACAATAACTTTGTGGGCCGACTGATCGGGAAGGAGGGACGGAATCTAAAAAAGATTGAAGTGGACACTGAGACCAAGATCACCATCTCCCCGTAAGAGGACCAATTGCGTTTCAAATGTTTTAGTACCTCTGAATTATGCACCCAAAAGGTCATGCATGCGAGCCTTTGTCATTGCATTATGTATTGTCAGGCAAACATTTTGATCACATCAAAATAAATCACCTCTGTAACCTTGGGAGGTTCTGGGTCTGACACTGCAACATGACTTCAAATCCAGCCCTGTATTGCTTCTGTAAAATCTTTCCCCATTGTTTCTATCAAACTGAAGGATACAATGCTTTAACAAATGCCTGTAGAAGGGAAAACTATGTATACCACGTGTCCAAGGTACTACTTACACACACACACACACTGGAGAACACTGTGGTAATGGATGTCCTTCTGCAGTCTCCAGGACCTGACACTGTACAACCCAGAGAGGACCATCACGGTGAAGGGCTCCATCGAGGCGTGCTCCCGGGCTGAGGAGGAGGTTATGAAGAAGATCAGGGAGTCGTATGAGAACGACGTGGCTGCTATGAATGTATGTTCTTTAACTCTTCTCTTTAGGATGCAGAGGTTCAGTGAACTTACGAATTGGCATTCTATATTAATACATATGTGTACTTCAGGAAGTCACTTGAAGGTTTACTCTAACCACAAAATGATCCTGAAATATATCTACTTTCATAATGAAATGATTAACATTCTGTCAAGACTTTATTGCTAAACCCAGATCGATGTTTCACAACTGTGTGGTTCTATCTGCAATTGCTGCCCCATAAAACAAAGTTGTCTGAGGATTTTCCTACTCTGAACTGTGTACCCCTCACTACTCGTATGGTTAGGGGCTGTTTGATGCTCAAGGTCTCAGGACTGTGTGCAGACAAGAACCTGTCTGCTGCAGAGTTGTGAGAAAGGGTTTTGATCAGTCATTGGAAAAAGAGCTGAAAACAAATTGGCTGCCTGTTTAGAATGATTGAGAACCAGCTACGATTTGGTGGGGGGGGGGGGGGGGAGAAACTACTGCACATTTTGGTGCCAACAAAGCCAGTAATTGAAACAATTTATATTGTGATGTTGTCAGTTGCAATGTGATGTTGTCAAAGAATCTCCTGATATAACTATCAAATGCTAGCTATCCCCCTGGCATGGGACTCTAGAACCAAAGAATGCTGAGTGTCCCAAATGGTTACAATTGGCGCTGTTCTCCGAGTGCCCTGCATAGAGATGAGGGTGAGATTTGGATCACACCTTGGGAGACGACTTAGGCTGTGCAGTTAGCGACATTTATATAAACATGGCAATTTTCTCCATCTTATTACAGAAATGATAGCTAAGCTATCAAACTGACAAGTATATCTACTGTAGAGCTGCATTTCCCCTTCCCTCAGCCTTCACTTGGTATGTGAGTGGTTTGTTCCAGAGAAGCCCCCTGTCTGATTGTCTCGTTATGTCTGGTAGTTGATGTTTCCGTCTCTCTCTCCATAGCTCCAGTCGAACCTGATTCCAGGGCTGAATCTGAACGCTCTAGGGTTGTTCCCTGGTGGTGCTCCAGGCATGGGTCCCTCGATGGCCAATGCCCCACCACCCGGCGCCCAGGCTGGCTACTCCTCGTTTGGGGTGAGTGTATGGACCTGCTCCCTCCCCTTTTACCTCCCTGGGTTTGCAGTGCCACTTGGTAATGTGTGACAGTAGCCCCCCACCCCACAGAGCTGTTCTGCAAAATGAAAAACCTTAAACAGACCAATCTCTGACAGAAGCAATTTGGGATCTTTCACTGACCCTGTCCGTGTTCCTCTTGTAATGGAGCAGTCATTTGGGGGCATGACAGTGTCTTAGTTTAATGTTATTCTCTCTCCTATAGAGCAGTCTCTTCGGGGGCGAAGGGCCAATTTGGGCGTCTGTGCTGTCGGCGAGCAGCCAGCCCCTCTCTGTAAGTCTCCCTTCCCATGGTGCTTTGCACGGCTTCTGGCTGCCTTCTGCGGGATAGGGTAACTAGGCAAGGCTTGCCAAACCTAAGCTCCTCCCAATAACCTGTGACCCCCTTGGAAGGGCCTGTTTTTTTCTGTCAAACCTGCTGGGTTCGGGTCCCTTGTCCTCCAGGCCTCTAGTGTCTGATGGGTGGAGCCCCTATATATTTGGAGACATGCCGTCTGCTGTGTGGGTTTCCTATACCTTTGGGGGTGGGGTTCCTGTACCTTTGGAGCTGTAGTGTCTGCTGGATTTAGTTTGGCCTCATCATTATCTGACAGTTACTATGGCTGTTGAACTCCTTGGCATGCTTAGGTTAATAACAGGCAGAATTGTTTCCAAACCTTTTTCTATTGCAGTTTGATGTGGAATATATTCCATTTCCGTTGGCTCATTTTGGATGTTTTGAATGTGGCTCTGGGTTGGATGACATTGGGGTCACCTGATGTGATTTGATGGCATCTAGATTAATGCTAGCAGTCCCAGCCGCTGAGTCCCAATGTCCCTGTGTTCCTTACATGGTGCACTACATTTGACCACAGCCTTAAATCGGGAATACTAATCCCTCCAGAACTATTCCTCCCTGCCCCCATATCTAAAAGATCTCCCCCGCTTCCCTCGAATGCCAGCAATGTGTACTTAAGCCCACTCGTTTTGACTACTGGACCTCTTTAATACAAACATAATCTGTTCTAATGTAACTGTCGAAGCGCTGGGAAGTGACCGAGCGTTTCCTAACCTCTACAATATCTGCTCAGACCTCTGTCTGAATGGGATTATTTGCATGGTACATCAGTGTGTGAATCATTTGGATGCAGAGTTGCTGCAGGAAATTGGTCAACCCTCTTGGAAGGCTGTCTGATTCTAGGCGGCATATGATCAATTTCCTCGTCTTTCTCGAGTCTGGGACACGCATCAAGCTCAGGAGCTGAGATGAGGCATTTGCAGTTTTTTCATGGTTGAGCGGTGTTACTGTGATTCCCTCTGCTCCTGACTAAATTCTGTTGATTTGGGCTTGATCTGAGTGGCTCACTAAGGTGCACTTGTTAATGAAGCCCTTCAGAAACTCCCTACAGCTGTTCCTGGGTACGTGTCCCAAATGAAAACTTATTCCTGATAGTAGTGGACTACTCTTGACTGGTTCTTGTAGACCTCTGGTCTAAATCTGGGGCTCCTTGCCGCTCCATCAGCTGCATGGCTGCAGTCGACTGGGCTGCTACTGCCCCGTGCCTGGTGTGGTCTCCTTGTGGTCAGGTCTGTTGCGTTCTCACTGTGACAATGTTCCCTGCTGTTCCACAGGGCCAGGGGCAGCCAGAGTCCGAGACCGTTCATCTGTTCATCCCGGCGCTAGCGGTTGGGGCCATCATCGGGAAACAGGGTCAACACATCAAACAGCTGTCACGCTTCGCCGGCGCCTCCATCAAGGTGAGAAACCCTGAATCTCATGGCAGGTATTGAAGGTGCATCTGAACAAGCTTCTCATCTCATTGCCCCCTCCCCCCTCCCCCTCCATTTCAGATAAGTGCTGATGAGGTCAATGTCGTGGATGCAAACCAGGTATTTTGCGTCGCGTGTGCCTGTGCGTGCCTGTGCGTGCGTGTGTGGGTGTTAGGTCTTACTGAACTTAGTAAAACCAGAAAATATTGGCCTCATTGGGACCTTTTGCCGGTCCCCGTGAGGCAAAAATTAATTTCCGGCTCAGGGTTTAGGGTCAAACTTACAATTGATTTTATAGTTAGAATTGGGGTTTCTTTAAGGTCCTGACGTTGTTGGTTAAGGTTAGGCATTACATCTAGGTAAAGTTTAGACTAATGTTACTTTATTGTGATGAGGGTTAGGTTAGGGTAAGGGTTAGGGTTAAGATTAGGGCAAGGGATCATGCAATTTCAATTTTCTGGTCCCCATGAGGGGGCGGGGGGTGTGTTTGTGTGTGTGTCTGTAACATGCATTTCTCCTCCCCTCAGATTGCCCCTCCAGACAGCATTGACACCAAGCAGAGAATGGTGATCATCGCTGGACCGCCAGAAGCTCAGTTCAAGGTAGGAGCCCTCAGCACGCCTATCGACCAGCCATGCCCGGTTTAAGTGCCCACAGCATGGTAATGTTCCTTTTTGCTCTCGAAATATTGCAATAAAGATACATCTGTCATTTTAATCAAGGGGCAAAATTATACTAAGTCCCATGTATAATGTGACCTTTGCCATTTTACAGGCTCAGGGTCGTATCTTTGGGAAACTAAAGGAGGAGAACTTTTTCGGGCCAAAGGAAGAGGTGAAACTAGAGGCTCACATCAAGGTGCCTTCCTTCGCTGCTGGACGCGTTATCGGCAAGGGTGGTAAAACGGTACGACCAAGGCCTGTCAATTACTAGATGTTCTTCGACAGAATATTTGAAAAGCCTTTGAATGTTATGTTTTTTTTTATTTCTGTTCAGTTGTTTACTTGACCCAACTCACTCCCTTTCCCTCCCTCCCGTCTCCCTCCCGTCTCCCTCCCGTCTCCCTCCCGTCTCCCTCCCGTCTCCCTCCCGTCTCCCTCCCGTCTCCCTCCCAGGTCAACGAGCTGCAGAACCTGACCAGTGCTGAGGTGGTGGTCCCTAGAGACCAGACGCCTGATGAGAACGACCAGGTCATCGTTAAAATCACTGGACACTTTTATGCAAGTCAGGTATGTTACAGTACGACCATGCAGTGATGACTTCCTGGGTTTTCATTAAAAACATTACACCTGTCAATCAGGTTTGGACGGCTTTATTTAAATTCTCTACAAAGTCACATGGAGGTTACGTTTGAAGTGTGTTCGCGTCAGGTTGAGGTGGCGTGATATCTGAGTGGGTGGTGGGGCAGGGAAAGGGAAAGGGAGGCGAAACTCACCCTGAACGGGGTGCATCGGCTACAGTGTAATGGATAATAAGTATTGGGGATACTAGGCACGATTCTCTCTGCTGTGTTGGTAATAAAAAAAACACTGCTTACTATTTTGTGTAGTTTAATTTAATTTTTTTTTATAAAATTGTATTTTCTACAGCCTAGGTGCAGAATGTGTAAATGCTCAGACGGTCTAGAGGGTGTCACAAATGCATGACCTTCTTTTTTTACAGGCTACATTCAGAATGTGTTTTGAATAATAAGCTAATAATATTGCCTAACCTATTAATTTGTATACCTTTTTATTTAAAAGGCATAGCTTACAAAATGTAGACCGTTTTAAATTGCTTATACGGTCACCTTTTCATGTTTAAAAGGAATTGTTCATAGGCAACATTTAGAACTGTTCATTGTAGTCTAAAGTATGACTTCCAACAGAACATGTTTAGCATAATGAGCGGGACCCACAGCGCAACTATGCTCACAAACACTATTAGCCTGTGACAATGCAGAATCTTTAAAGGATTTGTTCTTATTAATCTTTGGCTCCTAATTTTAGTAATTATATGGTTAATATGATTGAGTAATTTGTGATTTTTATCATTCCGTGTGCTTTGAAATGATCAGAGAAGCTCTGTGCGTTAAGTTGTTTTCAGTAAAATGTTGGGGCCGGGCTTAAGGGTTCCCTTCCATACGTGCAAGTTAAAACTGGAGTCGCACCTTAACTGGTCGTTAAAATTGTCGTCGCTACCTGATTGGCAACATCGAACATGGGCAAATCAAATTGCCTTTTAATACCTTTCGCCAAGTATTTAAAGTTAAGTTTTGAGCAGATATAAATTATCCAAGAAATGATATCCCAGTTAGTGTGCATTTTACCTTGTCTTAATGCCTTAATGTATATTTTCTACTAAATGGATTCTACACAAAAAAAAAATAATCACAGTAGGTTTTTAACCTGCTTCTTTCTTTTCCAAATCCAATGTTTTGGGCCCATTGTATTGGTGCTACACAGCCATTCAAGCTTTGCCGCTCATTTTATTGCATAGAAAACGTTTTAAAATGTTGACCAATCAGTTTGGATTAGAGCTCAGTGATCTGTGTACGGTCTTTAAATGATCTGTTTTGGCCAGGTTGTCGTTGAAAATATGCAATAATTCTCAATCACCATACCTGGTCACAAGGCCTGCATATTACCGTCGAAATGATCAACCATTTTTCTGGAAAATATTTCTGAAAGAATGTTCTGCTAAATCCGCTGTTTCCATAAAATGTTTTGCTATTATTTATTTTTTTACATTTGCTTGCTTTTGTCATAAACCCGGCTCAGTGGAAACGTCTTTACTGTTGGCCAATTTCCGATCTACCCCGAGGCCCTTGATGTGGATCAGATGGGTTGAGCTATTATTAATAGGGTTGTCCTCCACCCCACTCGCCGAGCAAAGCACTGTCTGCTAGTGGCATTGACTCCTCTGAGAGGTAGAGGAATGAGTCCGTATTTATCCCACTTGGCTCTGGTTAGTAGGCTGAAACAATGGGGTCATGCTATGGACAACCTGATGCTCAGCTGTGGACTGTGTGCATTGGGGGGAAATAGCGTGGGATTGGCCAGTAATACCCTCTATAAAGAATATGGTGCAATTTTCAGATCCAGAAATGAGATGTTTCTTCTTGATTAATTCTTCCATCTTATTACCCTCAAAATAATGTCTCCATGCCGATGATGGATGAAGTGTACTGACCTTTGCTCTTTGACCCCCCTCCCAGCTGGCCCAGAGAAAGATCCAGGAAATACTCTCCCAGGTGAGACGGCAACAACAGTCCAAACCCTCGCCCCGTGGGGAGGGACCACCCCACGGGGATCGACCCCCTCTTGCCCGCCCTTCACGGAAGTAGATGTGGGCGTCCCATTGGGCTGAGGGGCCAGGTGATAAAACTCCCCCCGAAGACAGATCAGAGACCAGAGGGGAAACGCGGGCAGGGCGACAACGCGTTCATCTCAGGGGTTAAGGGTCAAGGGAACCCCACTGTACACTCACACACCCCCCCCCCCCCCCACCCCACCCCCCAACAAGCTCCTCGACTGACACCACGCTGTGGATACGAGACCTGCCCCATCGCCTCACCTCTGCGTCTGTGAGAATGTACTTCAGAGGGTTCCAACGTTGTCACACACCCTCTCACCCTTGCCCCCCTCGCCTCGCGCACACTGATGGGTCCTGATTGGTTCCTCATTTGTTTCCTTTTTTTTTTTTTTTTTGGAAAACACGAAGTTATAATAATTAACCCCCTCCTGTCACCTCCCTGGTGTGGTGACACTCAGTCACATGTTGATGACAGCTGTTCATCTTGACACTAGTTTTAGATTTTATCTTTTTATTTGTACTTTTTTTTTTGTTTAGTTTTTTGTTTTTTGCCCTGGATGAAGTGTTTGTTTAATTGGTTGATGAAGCTTTCTCTCCTGAGTTTTCTGTGGAAAGAAAAAGGCATTGCTCTCAGAGTCCTGGTAGGATGATGAGAATGGTTAGTGGGATGGGCTTTAGACGGGGAGGGGTAGGGATAAGGGTCAAACTCTTGTTTCATTGGACAGGGGCCCCGGCAGTGGTCTAACGGGGTGCCCCTCTCCTGATATTGATAGTGGCATTTTATAAATTCGGATGCATTTTATAGATATACCTATATAAATATATATTTAGAGAGGCGAGGACAACACTGTCGTTAACACTTAAGGGACGTGTTAAATGATGTTGTCCATGAAAACCAATTTAATATGCATTTTACTGAACTACCTCAGGATCTAGTACCTCAAGACGAAGAAAAAAAAAAAAAGAATATTATATATATGGAGAAAAAAATCCTTTTTTTATTTTGCTTTGTGGTATTTTGTATACTTTATAAAGCTAATAGTTCTTGAACATTTTTATTTTTTTAAGAAAATTAAAAATTTGGTCGGCTGCCAACTGACCTTGCCTTCAACTCTAGCGCTCTCCGACGGCGGCAACGTGTCAAATGTGTTTGTCTGTGTGTGACGACGGTGACCCTGTACATAGTCTATCTGTACATAGAGCCCAGGGCAGAGTTGGCGCCCAACTCAGTTGACTGCTGATGGGAGTATCGAGAGAAAATAATTTGCCTCAGTTTTCCTGAGGAATCCACCATCTTCTGAAAACTACAAAAAACTGACTATTAGAGTAATGCCGAATAATGCCAACCATACATACTGCAGCAATGCCATTTAGTTTTGGGATTCTGACATTGTCATGGTTAACGGTACGTTTAATTCACACGTAATGTTATGATTTGCCTTCCTGTAAGGCCAAATGGATAGCACGCAATGGAGGAGCCTGAGCACTGAGTTTTTCCCTCTGTAGCCTCCATAGAAATAGAGAAGACACAGCATTGCTGTTTGTTCTCTTTGTTGCATTTCTGTTACCTGCTTGGGCTATAAACCATCTGCTTCATCTGTCTCAGTTGGCACCGTTTCCCTCATAGTGGCTGAAGTCATGCACTACAATGGGAATGGTGTGCTATTCGAAAGTCACCCCAGGTTTCTGACAGGCTAAAGTGCGATCCACAGCCTTCTTTGTTATATATTTTTTTTTTCTTCAGACGAGCAAGCTTGGCCAGGTTTTATGGCCCCTGTAGCCACCAAGTCAACAATAGTGTCATTAACTGCATGGTGAAGGTAGGGGGAGTCACACTGATAGATGCTTTTTTTGCTATAGAAACTACGATAACTAAAGAATGAGTTTGTTTAACCAGCAGTCGCTGCAACTTTAATTGAAGTGAGAAGTTACAATCCTTATTCATTACAAAAAGCCAGAAGGCAAACAAAAAAATACAAAATGAACCTTGATTGATTGGGACAAAAAAAAAAAATTAGTTTTAAGAAAATCCAATGATGACAAAATACTATACGTTTTTCATTTTCATGCAGAATGTAAATATGTTTTGATTGTGGTAAAAGTGCTCAAGTGTATCCATGCTTCCACAGTAGAACGCTGTCTACCTCAGCTGAGGGGGGTTGGTGGCGTGGGTGCCCTCGCCCCACCTAGCCCCCACGCGCTCGCTGCGATACCTCAGTCCCCCCGGAACACTTCTCTGCATGGGCGCATGAGCGCTCACGCGATCCAACCTCGCGCTTATGTACACGAGGGGCACAAGTGACGTTTATTATACCTACTCCCACCCCCCCCCACCCCCGTTTTTTTGATCTACCTCTTTAGACATGTATTTGAATTAGAGGCGTACTTCTGTTCTGTTAGATTTAGGGTTTCCCTCCTGCTGTCCTCCCTTCTGCCCCCCCCCCCCCCCCCGATGTTAATTAAAATAAATAAATCATGTTATACTCTTTAGAATTTGAATGAATAATCAGTGATCAGAAATATTTCCATTGCCAGCGTTTATATATGATATACTCTTCTAGCTTAATTAAAAAAAGAAATCCTGAAACATTTGCTTTTCTTTCTGCTTTTTTTTTTTTGGTGGTGTGGCTTCCATGTATTGAACTTTATTGCTTGGGTTTTTTGTGAAAAGATCAAATTCATACTAGATTATTTTTGGTGGGAGGGAGGATTCAATTCATGGATAAGTGAAAAAGGAAAAATAACGTTTATAAAACTGCCTTTGTTTCTCATGTATGAGACAAAATAAATACTCAATCTTCTTTTTTACCTTTTTGTCTTCACGGATGCTACATTGACCTGCTGATTTGATAGCGATTTGTTCTGTTAACATTTCTTGGTTGTGTAACATGGAAAATCATGTTTGTGTGGGAAAGAGGAGGGACTTTGGTTTGGGAGTCAGTTTTTGGAAAAGTGGTCTGGTTTAAGCATGATACCCCCCTCCCTCCCTGTGGCCATGCTTGTGCCCCTTCACCCCCCCCCCCCCCCACACTGCTCCACTTGTCAAATGCCTCTGAATAAATAAAAAATGGAAATTGGCACCCATGTCCTCCATTTTTCCTTCTTCCACTGATGCTCTGTAATATGCTTGTTTTTCTAACATTTTTAAACAGAAGCCCTGGATTCTGCTATGTGAAGTTTGAGTTGTTAACCCTTTTTCGCTGTGGGATAAACGGTTGATTTGCCATTACCAGCTTAACCTCTGTGGGGTGGTAAGGCCATGTGTGCCATTGTCAGAATTGTTGCGTGTGTAGTTACTGTGGCAAGTGTCCATTCCAATTGCATTAAATGTGTAGAGAGGTAATGCCACCCACATTCCAGGAACATTCACACACTGGTTAGTTGCAACTCTTTAATTCATTTCAAATATTACATTTTTATAAATTAAACTTCAGCAACTAAAACACTTATGTTCATGTAAGAAATGGAACGGGTATGCATATTGCATAGACTGGACAGTGCTACCTAGTTTTCAGTTGCATAGGTATCAAATTCAAGTGAAATGTTAAATGTTATCCAGTGCTGGGGTTGGAGCATCGAATGAAGAACTTCAATGCATTTATCATTTATACAATCAACTACTACTTGCCCATTTCCTTTTTGTTTCTTAGGTTTTTTTCCTAGGCAGGATTTTTGAATCTCCCACTGTTTTGGCCACTAGAGGCCTCTAACCCATTCTGGGGACTGAGCAGTTGTTCTTCATCGCATGGCCCGCCAGCCGCAGATGGCCCCTGGTGGCTGTCTGTGCGGGCCCTTGATGTGTACACCGTTGCATTACGGCTTGCATTCCTTTGTCTTGTGGAGGCCCTCCCACTAATGTCTTATCAACCGAAGTGGATGGATCCTAAAATAAATCTCTGAAGTAGTTTATTATGCATGACATTTCATAAAATAAGCGTCATCACAAATGTTATTACAAAGATTTATTTTAGGGCATTTGATGCTTTTTAAAAATGTTTTTATAAGAGGTGAGGATGTTGGAAAGACTGCAGAGAACTGTACTTCAATAGCTGTGGGCTGCAATATAACCAGTTCTGCATTGATATGTGTGCTTTGGAGGCAGTGGCTTAGACCACAGACAGGGCCATGCATAGCCAAAGAATATTGCTTTTAACTGTGTCATGTTTTTCTCAGAAAAAATGAAAGCTGATTCAACTGAAGGGGGATGATGTGCCAATTCTTCTGTGGTGGGATACACATGAGTGTCTTTGATATAAGGAGGCTGTGGAGAAGGAAGAACACTTACTCCAGTAACTAATTTACAGCACCTCAACTACTTATTGGTTTACCGATCAAGGAGGATAAAGGAAGGAAAAACATAAATTTGGCAAAATTAGTAAACGCCACACCAGCCAAAACATTGCCCCACCCCAGCTTCAAGATGTTCTTAAGTTTATTGGAAACATTTCTTTAATGTGCTTTTCTACAACAAGCTATTAGTATTTTCAACACAGGTAAAAGGTAAACAAGTTACTGACGTACACTAAAATGTGAGGAAGCTTTGTTATTGGTGTGTGTATATATATTTGTACGCACACACATCTTTTTGCTGTATTTATAAGCATGCTAAATATAAAGTTTGGTACCAAAGACACTGATTAAACACCCTGGTGCCTGTTAAGGGTTATATAAAAATTATATATAGAAATGTATAATGTTGAACTGATACGCTCATATGCGACTCAAGAAAAGGAATCAATTAAGCTCTATTCATTCTGTTTCTGTCCTGTTCAGAGCACATCACTGAAAATACCCCAGGTTTGCAGTACTGACAGCTGGTCTACAGGGGGCGTCTGTCAGTCAGCAGACGACGACTCTCCTCATTCACGGGGAATATTCGCTCCTTCAGGCGCCCCATACGGCCCCCAAACCCAACATGGCCGCTACCGTCTGCTTCTTCCACCAGAGATCTCCTTACAGGCCTGTAGACCTTATGGCGCCTGGGAGAGAAGAGGACAGTAGTGGAGGGAGGTTTTATCATTACCCGCTAGGTCTCAGTGAAGTTTATACAGAAGAGTTGGGTTATTACGACTAAGGGCAGGGTTAGGTTAAACACATTAGGGTTAGTGCTGAGGTCGGGTTCCCACAAGGATAGAAAGAGAAATGTGTGGGTGAAGCTTCACTTACTTATATACCATCAAGGCAATGAATGCAAATATTGCTACCAGGATAGCACTGGAAGACAGGACCACCTCAGGAGTATGTGATGTCTTAGACACTACAGACAGAGTGAAGAGAGGGGAAAACAAAAGACAATGACAAGGATTGAAAGGTGGGATGGATAAACAAAAATCAGAATGGGGAGAAACTGCGTAAAGAAATACAAATGAGGATGACGTTATAGGATAAATAAAAAAATTCGGTATCACAAAAAATCTCTAAATAAAAATATTCATTTACAGCCAAGACTTAGATTAAAACACAGTCACCACTGCCTTCATTGCAGACATTGCATGGAATAAACCAATGGTTGGGTGCCACGTCATCGACTGTTCAGACGGCCATCAGATTGCTATGCCAAACAGTGTTGTAAGCTGATTATGGTAATGGCGTACTGAGATGCTTGAGATCTGGCATACGTGTGCACAGCAGTCAACCTGGAATGTAAGACCTCAGGCGTGGCGCCCTGTGACCTACCGGGCGTGTCCGGGTCTGTGTTGCCGATGGTGACGGTGGTGGTGGCGAGTGCCAGACTGCTGGCGTCCTCCAGGGTGATGTTGACGCAGTAGGTCCCTGGCTCCAGGAAGGTCCTCCGCAGGTGCACCTCGCTCCCTGAAGACAGGGGCACGTCGTCACACACAATGTTCCTCACCTGGTGGCAGGAGGGGTCCGACACGATGGTGCACGCCGAGGTGGGACTGCTATGGATGAGGGAAAGGATGAGGGTGGTTACATTTATGGGGACAACTGTGGAGTGGCTCATGTCCAAAAGAAAGACATGTCTCACTTACCTGCCCAGGTATTTGACCAGGAAGCTGAATTCAGTGTTGGTCACCTTGGCTGCAGACACCTCCACGATCCGATTGGTTGGCAGACTTTTGATTAAATGCTTGGATTCTTTGATTGGGTAAAGCATAAATGGAGTGAATAAAGCAAGCTTTGATTAAAAAAAAATCACATTTACAGTTGAAGAAATCCTAAAATTTACGCAACCACTGACATTAATACATAAAGGCAAAATAAACGGGAGAGGAATTTAGGATTAGACCATATAAGGGTGTTTCCATCTCAAATGGAACCTGACTTGGGATAAAATAAGTGCAGGAACTGACAAATCGCACATTAGACTATGTTCATCAAAATGTATGTGTTAATAAGGCCCGCTTAAAAAAGCTACCGGAATGCTGTTTGCCTAAAATTAGAAGTACCGGAATGGGCCAAGTCAAGCACTGACGGGTCACTGGATCCGGGTCTAAAGTAATGCACTATAAAGGGAATAGCATTGGAGACTTGGACATTCTCATGATCTTACCGATGATGGTGATATTAGACTGGAAGGTTCCATAGAGAAAACGGAAGCAGTCCGTGGCGGGCAGGTGCCTGTGGTGGATCTGGGCAATGGGGCTAGGGCTGGGAGGCAGTCCTATCGCGCTGGGGCCAGCCAACAAGAAGAGGGCAAACAGCTGTATCGGGTTCAGCATCGGGCCCTGGGTTATGTCTGACACTGTGGGAGGGAGGGGCTCTGTTGTCGGAACACCAGTTGTCCCGGGAACAGTGTTGGGACCCTTGGAGGCGGGTCTGGTGGTGATTACTGGCACTGGAACAAAGACACTGTTGTTTACGCCAGCTGAATAAAATAAATAGTACACTTCCTTATACACTCACACGGACTCTTCCTTTCTAACCCACGTCATAATCCCACTGTTTCTTACCAGAACCATGAGTTGTCTCCATTATTCTAGTACTGCCTGTGGTACTAAGGAAAGGCGTGGGTTCTGCTAAAAAAAGAGACAGAGAGATATGGTACGACACATCATGCAGTAGATTAACTGAATACTGCAGCTGAAGCAATCCATAAAACATGCTACAGTATTACAGTGCAAGGAGAAGTGTATTTGTGTGTGTGTGTGTGTGTGTGAGAGAGAGACCATCTGAAGTTACCTGCCAGGCTTGTGTAACTGTAGTATTGTCTTCCGTTATGTGGGTCTGGAGTGTTTACCTGTACTTTGAGGCGTGTTCACAGTTTTGGGTGGGGTTGTGGGCGGGGGGCATGGGATCTTGAACGCCGCTTCCACGGTCAGCTTCACGTTGACGTTGCCCACCATGCTGTAGGCGTGCGTGGCCACACTGCTATGCGTGACCAGCTGGTTGCCGTCCTTGAAGTCCCACATGTAGTTGACAGCGTCGGCGGTCTTCAGGTAGTTGCTGGGGTCGTGAACGGACACACTGAACACCACGTCAGTGCCACGCACAAACACGTTCTCTGACAGGTTGGTTCCTGTCTTCTGGGACATATTCACTGCCACTGGGATTTTGTCTGCGAAGGGGTACAGGTTATTGGAAAAGGGCAGACATAATCCATTTGTTCATGTATATATTCTCTCCTGTACACTGCACCCCTCTGATGAGAACCTAGAGGGATGTGTAACAATCACTACAGAGAGAATCTGCTGAACTTCAGACTGATGTTTGTTTACGCTGCCTTCATCTACATTAGTCCTGGTCTACTTTCACTGTCTTGAGTCGTCTAACTTTATCTTTTTCAAATATTATGATTATTGTTTAACAGGTTTGGGCATCTTGAAATGTATTTCTAAGATGTGGGTAACACTACATTCTTTAAAACAGAATGTGTTTTCCCTGAAAATATAGGAGTGCCCTGTTTATATAATAATGTAAATTTAGCACATAACAATAATATGAAGCACTCCAACAAAAACACCACACCAAACAAGCACCAAACCACACAGCAACAACAACATCAAAACCTATAGCAGTGTTTTCAATTAGTTTAAGGACACGAGACATGAGCTTTCTTTGTTGCTTCCGTTGGGCATGAAAAAAAACTTTTTTTAATGTAGTTGAGAAGCTGCTTATGATGTATAAAGTTCACAACAATCTTGGTGTTGAGTGCACATTTTTATTGTTTAACATTGATTTAAAGGTGAGATCAGATAAACTGGAAGTGGAGTTATTTGCAAAGGAACTGAAGACAATGATGCTCTAACACATTCACATTGTAACTGACAACCAATTAATTAACATTTAAAAAAAGTTTTAAAAAAGTAACTTTGCATAACCTGCTACTGTCATAATATAATCATGACACTATCATATGAAATGGGCTTCATGATTAAACTTGGATGATTTGATTGATTAATGAAGGGCTTGGTGTCTGATAAGATGTAGCAGAGGAGGATGAGAGCAAGAAAGCTTGCAGGTTGAGAGATCCCATTGATTCTTGTGGAGTAGACGGAAGAACATTATACATTAGACTGACCTGTGACAAAGAAGACATTCTTATCAGTGGCCAGGGGGCTGTACTTCCTCCGTTCGCGTTTCCTGTACACCATAACTTCCATCAGCTCCGCCCCCAAAGTGATGCCACTGGTGTTCACTGTCAGTGTGGAGGAGGAGCCATCGCATGTCTCATAATACTGACCTAATGGGGGGAGGGGGGGTGGGGGGTGGGGGTGCAGAGAGAGTCAGTGCAGTGTTTCCTCAACCGCTTTCTCACCTCTTGTCACCTGTGCACAGCGTCCAATGTTCTAATTGAGACCAGGGTGTGGAGCATGTTTGTGACTGGGTCTATGTCTCTACAATACTGATTTGGTCTAAGGGACACTCTTACCCATAGTGTGCCATACGTAGACATAGCCCTTGCGTCTCCAGTCATTGTTCTGAGGGAAAGGTTTTCCGTCTGGGAAGACGTTACATCTGTTCAGGTCCTTACACTTTCCGAAGCCATAGTCATCCAGCCAGGAGGTCCAGTTAAACACATACCCAGACTTCAGATGACCGTTAGCTGACCAGTGAGACAAAGGGAGGGTTAATTTACAGAACTCAGTAGGTAGTAGCCTAAAGTCTACAAGGTCTAAATATTAAATTATTAAATTATTGGGGATTATTATGGATGAATATTGTACTTCTGAGTTCTTTTGTGTTATGATGATGTCTCGGCAGTGTAAAGAAGCACGTATCTAATAGAGATGGAGGATAAAGGTTATCACAGTGACTTATGTTGTGTGCATGGACTTCAGAAAGCACCGGGAAAAATCCATTGGAGGCATGTGTGTATTTGAGGATGAAGGTGCATCATGTCATTATATCCATGTTGTATCTAGAAAATATGTAGAGGTCTCGTCTGCTGGAGAACTAATTAAAGAAGGGAGCTTGTGTTGCAAATGTATTTTGTGTGAGTAATTTGTTTAGGTGTGATCTATAAGTGGGTACATGGTACAGGGAGGGTACATGGCACAGGGTAGGTACCGGGTATCTGGTGGGTACTGGATACAAGGTGGGCACAGGGTGAGTTTACTGTAGGTTCAGGGTGGGTACATGCTACATGGTGGGCAGATAATGGGTACAGATTGGCTACAGGGTACAGGGTGGATACAGGGTACATCTTGGGTACCAGGTTGATATAGGGTACAGGGTGACTACAGGGTACATCTTGGGTACCAGGTTGATATAGGGTACAGGGTGACTACAGGGTACATCTTGGGTACCAGGTTGATATAGGGTACAGGGTGACTACAGGGTACATCCTGGGTACAGAATGGGCACAAATATTACAAATACTTGGAAGTGACAGATTTGGAGGCTAAAAAATCCCAGAACATGTAAGACACTTGAAGAAAACGTCTTAACCAACACTTTCGTGGCATCCATTAAGATCATTTTCTCATATTCACATAGATAAGATAATAAGATTATGACAGACTGTAGAAGGAAGGGGAGATTAGAAATGTTATCAGTGTTCATTGAAAGTATATTTTTTTTATAATTCAGATGAAACAGACGTTTTCATGTACAAAAAGGATTTAGTTGACCCACTTACGAAGTCCAATCAAATCTTTCCACATCAGTCAAATTGGATTTTTACATCAACTGCTGCGCCAACGTTTTTAAACAGATACCTAGCCTAGCCTAACATTGTTTTAATTGAACACCTTTAAGTTTGTCTTTCAATGCCACTTAGTATTCTTCTAACATCCAGTTAGTTGAGAATCAACAGAAGGAAATTGAGCACCTTATTCATTAAATACAAGAGTGGATGGAAAATGGAGGAAAATGCATCACAGTTTATATACATTTACCTTCAAAATGTTTGGCACCTATGGTAAAATAGGTTAAAGAGGTATATTAAATGTTTACTCTAAAGACAGTTAAAAAAACATATGAATAAATCTGCATTAACATTGTACTATTTCAGTTATATCTTTTTTTTCATTGTCTTTAGAAACTGTAAGGACCTGGAGTTTGGATTGAAATGGACAAATGAAAAGAAAACATGGAGCTTGTGCACCAGAGATGGGTTTTACTGTCAAAGCAAATGCAGAAAATGACTGTAACCTAATGTAAACTATGGTAGTTCATCTGTAATGTTACAGGGGCCTGGAGCCCTTAATGACAACATAAACTCCAGCATGTACCAGGACAATTTAGCCAGCAACCTGGTTGCCACTGTGAGGAGACAGATCTTGGCTGGAGGTTGATCTTACATCAAGACAATGCCCCGAAGCACATCAAAATCCACATAGAAATGGTGAACTGTCAAAATATTAAAATGTTGAATTGTTTATCTCAGTCTCTGGATGTAAATGCCATCAAATACATTTGAAAAGGGCAGTGAGTTAGCACAGACCAAAGGATTTTAAGGATCTGGAAATATTCTGTATGGTCAAAGATCTATTTGTTTTCTCATTTCATAACTCTTTAAACAGTGCACAAAATACTGAAAATAAGGTTGCAAATAAATCTGACACTTAATATTTGGGGAAATCTGTTTATATTTTACCTAATTTTGGTTAAATGCCTTTTATCATTAATGAAGTATAATGCCTTCCACAAGATGGAGAATCACAATAGAGCACATTTTACTCTGTGTTGTTAAATTCATACATTATTTTTTGCTCATCTTTAAAAAGAGAATCATTTTGGAGAGTGAGTATGATTTAGAAAAGCAAAAACTTCATGGTGCATGTCAGAGCAAGGAACTCTCCACAGGAACTCTCCACAGACCTTCCTTGAAGTCCAAGGAACTCTCCACAGACCTCCAAGATAGAACTGTTTCAAGGTCCAAGAGCACAGTGGGCTCCACCATTGTAAAATGGAAGTAATTTGAAACAAACAATACTCTTCCTAGAGCTGGTTGTCTGGTCAAACTAAATAACTGAGCAAGAAGGACTTTGGTAAGGGAGGAGACTACGAACTCCATGGTCACTCTAACAGATCTTCAGAGTTTCTTTACAGTGATGGGAGAACCTGCCAGAAGAACAACCCTCTCTGCAACCTTCAATCAATCTGAAATGAATGGTAGAGTGGCACGATGGAAACCACTCCTGAGTGAAAGGTATATGACATGCGGTCTGAAGGACTCTGAGTGCATGAGAAAAAAATGACCTGGTCTAATCAGACCAAAATCAAATATTAGGCCAGAAGGCAAAGGGCAGTATCTGGTGAAAATAAGGTAACACTTATCAACTGGCTAATGACATATCTATGGTGAAGCATGATGGTGGGCATATCATGCTATGCTGCTGCTTCAATGCGGCAGGTACTGGCAGACTGGTCAGGATTGAGTTAAGAATGAACAGAGAAAAATACATAGAGGTCTTGAAGAAAACCTGATCCAGAGCACACATTACCTCAGACTGGGGTGAAGATTCATTTTTCAATATCAGTTTGGGGAGGATCAGCAAGGAAGAAAGAGAGAAATTATCCAAATCCAGGTGTGCAAAGCTGGTAGAGGCACACCTAAGAAAACTTGAAGCTGTGATTGCTGCCAAAGGCAGCCAAAGGTTTGGACACACTCAATCACTTTGACTGGTAATGTATGTACATTACATAATTCTGTCTGAAAGGTCTGAATATCTTTGAATATGAAATATTCTTTTTTTTTCTAAAGAAATTGGCACACAGTTTCTAAAAATGTGTTTTCACTTTGTTATTAGGAGGTATTGTGTGTAGATTGATGGCAAATTACATTACACATTTAATCAATTACAAATTCAGTGTATAACACCACAACATGTGAAGAAAGTGAAGGGGTCAGAATACTCACTAAAGGCACTGAATGGCATAAAAAGTGCATCTGAGTGTGTGTGTGTGCGTTTACGTCTGCCTGTGTATATAGGTTTTGAGTAGTTTGTAGGAAGCACCAGAGGCCTCCAGCTCCATACCGTCCAGACAGTGCCCATCCCACACCAGCTCTCCGTTGACGTCCTCCTTCTGACAGGGCGGGTACTCCAGCTTGGAAGTGAAAGATACCATTGAGCCACTGATCGCTGGACTGTCGCTGGTAAGGCGCACTTTGACCGGCTTCCCTGGTTATTTGTCGGGTGAAATTAATCGTACACGTTTTAATGATGTCATTCTCAAATCGAAAAACTGTATATGGGTTATCTGTATATTTTATTAAGGAAGTCAGTCGCAGTCAGTGTTCACCTTTTCTGCGCATTAGTTCCTTAGGACCAAAGGGAGGATATAGAGAGTCATCCCATGGATTGCTGTCTGGGTTCCAACCCGGGATCGGTGGGAACTTCGTCGACATCGAATGCTTGTGAGGGAACATGTCCCGGTAGGCTGTGGGGGTAAGAGAGTAATTAAAGTAAGCTTACCGCCGCATATATATTGTTAAATATACCGTTTTCCATTGCCGCGAAATAAACGAATATTATGGACATCTACACGAACATATTTTGTTTTGTATACTGACACAATAGATTACCTTTGGCAAACATAAAGGAAACCAAATTCACAAAACGTACAGGCTATCCAGTGCACGTACATAAAAAAACATAATTGGGCTCATGGGACGGTGACTGACAGGCCAAGCGCGCGGACAGGGACAAACAGTCCCTAAAACTATTTAGAGATGACCAGCAACCGACACAATTAAAGGATAGTTTACCTTTCCGTGTAAACATAATTTGTGTTCCATAGAGGTAAACGCACAAAAGAACAGTAAATGTCAGTACCATGCACTATGTTATGTGATAAAATTCTTATTTGAAATACTTTTATTCGTTAATGTATCTTTATAGATGAAAAATACAAAACGAACTACATAACTAATGTAATCCAAAATAATGTAACATTTATCAATATTTTTTTTCTACAGTTACCAAATAGCAGCCTAATGCTTCATCTGCATCCAAGAATATAATCTACCATAAACCAGACTGATGGGTAAAGCTGAGACCCAGAAACATCAAAAACAATTAGCCTACTTACTTTTTACTCCATTTGTTTGAGTAACAAAACAAGTCCAAGCTAGAAAACACAAAACATTTAAATCTCCCATTTCGACTTGAAGAAAAAGCACCAAATGCGACACACAACCCAAAGGTAGTGGCTTCTCACACAGACCCAACTTTACACAGAACTGTTCCCACGCGCACGTATTCTCTCTTTTTTCGACCGCGAGCCCGGAATTCCGTAATTTAATAAACGGTGCATGCACGCGCAAACATGTGATGTTGATAACAAGATGCATCTCATACTTAATTAGGTCGCGCGCCTCACATGGAACGTCTCAGTCCCCACCCAGTCTGTTCTAGCTGGTCCCTTACATCCAAAACACATTAAAAAGTTATCTCTTAGCCAAAAAAGATCTACATAAATATAGCTAAATTTTTTCAATAAGATATCCAGGAATACTTGAAACTGAAATGAACTTTACCCAGGATGATCAATGATGAGTTTAGAGACTGATGAGCAGTAGTGTTCAGAAGACGTCAGACAAGATTTTGGAGTACGCAAGTTCTAGTCTCGTTAATAAAATTAAGCCTTACAGTCTTACAGGTAGGCTCTACAAATTCCCTGAGTTGTATGATGAAACTGTGCGTTTAATTAGTGTAGCCTAATTAATTCGTTTATTTATATATTCCACATAGCCTATTTTAAATTGTCATAGTGCATGTAAACCAATGAAATTTATTTACCCGTTAAGCAACCGGGTTTTAGGAACGGTTAACACTAGAAAATCAGCTATTCGTTTTAAAATTGTGCAAATTATTTTCATCAAACTGGATGTGTTGGTTCCTCTGGTGCAATTCAGAACATTGATTGGGAACCTGTATTCATATATAACATGGGGCTATATGCGTTTTGTGTTATTTTGTCAGGGCTCATCTGTAAAATAGACATTGGTCGAAGTTTGATTCATAAAATGAAATACAATTTTTGATAAAGATTTGACCTCGTTTTTACTGAAGAAGTAATTATTTTTTATTCATTTAATTTCAGTGAACCGTTTTGTAGGCTTTGACGTAACCACATGGGAATGTTTTTGTTTAATGTGTTTATGTTGTTCAAATCCTTTATGGAAAAATACTTTTTTACAGGCATATAGACCTATTCCCTGTTAACAGGTTATTTTAAAATTGTGCTCTCAAATGTTGTTATTATTACACTTAAACATTATTTAAACCGATATCTATAAACAAATTGCCGTCACAAAATTAGAAACCGTTCCTTCCCATAAAATCATACCAACACAGGGAACGCACAGCAAAAAAAACATTTCCCTTAAAAACAGCAAAGTGAATGTCGGGGTATCATTTGATGAGCGATATGTTATATTATTACAGTCCAACCTGTGACGATTTTAGTGACCGGAAGACGGTCTGCTGTCACGAGAACAGCTCCATCCACTGACAGCAAAAAATCATGCAATTATGACCCTGTTCAGTTCAGTGCCCCAAAGACTTTCTAACGGCTAGCCTTTCTATAGCCTTTTCCTTCCTGGCCTAAATTAAATTATTCGGTTCATAAGTAACATTGGTTGATTTGATTTACTGTTGGCATTATCTAATAAATACATATTTTTGTTTAACAATGCAGTTGCAATTTTTTATGGTGTTACTTGTTTCTATTAGGAAGGACCCCTTTTTTTGAATGAAGGTGAGATTCCTTCTGTTAGTCATAACATTGATCGTGTTGCTTATTTTTAGAAATATAATATGTGGAGGAAAACAATCAGTGATGAAGATGGCGGTTCTCAAACCTGTTCTGGGGACCCCAAGATGGTTTGCAATTCAATGGTACCTCTAAACAGTAGGTCCCCTGAATTTCCTATATGCTTCCGGGCTTGGATAGCTGTGCATGATCTGGTCAGTACTGTCAATCACCACCTGGTGGTGTATGATGGATCAAATGATAATAATGCAATGAAAGTTTTAGACAAGCTTAGCGAAAGCCAAATCAACCTTTAAAACAACCAATAAAAAAGAAGACATTATTATTACACGGAGAACTTAAAAATAGTGTTGTAATAACAATGAGATTTGGTCTTGAGTGATAGGCTACAATTTGTAACTCCAAATGATCTTATTCTACATTTACTGAACATCTACTCTTGTCTGTAAATTATAGGTCTACGTATGTAATACTGTATGTGTTGTGTATGCACCAAATGAGCACATGACCCGTCTTATGATGTTAAAAACGTAATTAAAAAATTTAACAAGAGACACAAGATAAGACCACTGATTGACAAAAATTAAATCTTTTTTTTTCTTGAATTCTAACTTCAAATGTCACATTCACATGCACATGGTCTGGCACCCAAAATGCATACAAATTACCATGTTTTTATCTGGATCAAAAAGGGGCTTCGGTGCTGGGTATATTTGGGTCGGGGAAGGGTTGTGGCAATACGCAAAATTTGAGAATTTAGATTTGTAGGATAGCTTGGAGCACATACTCAAGGACATAAGTAAGTCTACATAATACATTTTTGCCTAAACTAGGGTGAATAACACATCTTGGCATAAAGATATGCAATTTCCAAACTTACATTGAATGGCCAAATGGGGGTGCTGTATCTCTCATTGGGACTACATGTTTACAATTGTCTCATTAATTCATTTAGTTAACAAAAATCTAATGCTATTAATTTCAGAAAGAACAGTCTATGTTAATTTACTTTCTCTTATTCAATAGTTAAGGGAAGAGTCCCTTCCATATTATACAAAGCTTGAAAAGCCTTGACAAAGCCATTGACAGACCCCATCTCTCTATCCAGCATTCCTCTTGTCACCCCAAATCACTCCAAACTTCTTACTCCAGGCCATCTCTGACCCCTCTCTGTGTGACCAAAGGAAACACACAGTCGCAAACATTCAAACATTCACAACACACACACATACACACATTCATACATTTAACTTAGTTTTATAAATGGGGATATTAAAATGGATTCCCCTTAAAAAATTATAACATTAACCAATGTGACAGAAACCATAAACCTAACACCAAATATTCTAACCCAAATTCTCCCCCTGGTCCCAATTGTAAGGCAACACTTTTTTAAGGTATTTTTGGTCAGTGATTATCAGAGTGGTGATGAGGAGCAAAAATGGTTTCCCAAAATGTATTATGCCATGTATGTGCTGATAGGTGCCTCATATTATCTAAACCACCTGCTTTCATTTTCACGGCTAAGTGAGGTGTTTTAGGGATTCTACTTATACATTATTAACGTCCAGACCAAAATGGGAGGTTTAAAATTGATTTGTTATTCTTGGAAAAAAGCCCAAAAAGTGTATTTTTCTAAATGGGACAGGGACAATGGGAATGCCCGTGATACCTTTACCATTAGAACAATCTCCAGATAATAAGACCACTCCTGCCATCTGCTGGCCAGACTTATAATCTGCCATATTAGTCAGGAAGCCACAGTAAACACAAGCAAATCAATTCGGGAAAAGTCCATCCTCACCTTGACCTCTTTGTCCTGTTTTTTTATCTAACTCGTAAATGTTTAATTACTCATGACACATTTGTGTAATTCCCTCCTCGGCTACCCCACAAGATTTTTGGACAGGTCCCCACAAGGGAAAATATGATTTCCAACTAAGGGGTTAGATTAGGTAAAGACATACAATAGAGTGTAGTTTTAGAACTGGTGTTACTTTTAAGGTTGGTGATTATGGGTTTGATGTTAGGGTTTCGGCATAAAGATTTGACTATTGAGGTTAAGGCAAGGATTAGTTTAAAGTTAGGGTTAGCTTTAGGGCTAGGGGATAGGGTACATACAGTGGGGAGAACAAATATTTGATACACTGCCGATTTTACTGGTTTTTCCACTTAAAAAGCATGTCTGTCATTTTTATCATAGGTACGGAGTGACGGAATCTAAAACAAAAATCACATTGGGTGATTTTTAAGTAATGAATTTACATTTTATTACATGACATAAGTATTTGATACATCAGAAAAGCAGAACTTAATATTTGGTACAGAAACCTTTGTTTGCAATTACAGAGATCATACGTTTCCTGTAGTTCTTGACCAGGTTTGCACACACTGCAGCAGGGATTTTGGCCCACTCCTCCATACAGACCTTCTCCAGATCCTTCAGGTTTCGGGGCTGTCGCTGGGCAATACGGACTTTCAGCTCTCTCCAAAGATTTTCTATTTGGTTCAGGTCTGGAGACTGGCTAGGCCACTCCAGGACCTTGAGATGCTTCTTATGGAGCCACTCCTTAGTTGCCCTGGCTATGTGTTTCGGATCGTTGTCATGCTGGAAGACACAGCCACGACCCATCTTCAATGCTCTTACTGAGGGAAGGAGGTTGTTGGTCAAGATCTCGCGATACTTGGCCTCATCCATCCTCCCCACAATATGGTGCAGTCTTCCTGTCCCCTTTACAGAAAAGCATCCCCAAAGAATGATGTTTCCACCTCCATGCATCATGGTTGGGATGGTGTTCTTGGGGTTGTACTCATCCTTCTTCTTCCTCCAAACACGGCGAGTGGAGTTTAGACCAAAATGATCTATTTTTGTCTCTTCAGACCACATGACCTTCTCCCATTCCTCCTCTGGATCATCCAGATGGTCACTGGCAAACTTCAGACGCCCCTGGACATGCACTGGCTTGAGCAGGGGGACCTTGCGTGCACTGCAGGAGATTTTAATCCATGACGGCGTAGTGTGTTATTAATGGTTTTCTTTGAGACTGTGGTCCCAGCTCTCTTCAGGTCATTGACCAGATCCTGCCGTGTAGTTCTAGGCTTATCCCTCATCTTCCTCATGATCATTGATGCCCCACGAGGTGAGATCTTGCATGGAGCCCCAGACCGAGGGAGATTGACCGTCATCTTGAACATGAACATTTTCTAATAATTGCGCCAACAGTTGTTGACTTCTCACCAAGCTGCTTGCCTATTGTCCTGTAGCCCAGCCTTGTGCAGGTCTACAGTTTTATCCCTGATGTCCTTACACAGCTCTCTGGTCTTGGCCATTGTGGAGAGGTTGGAGTCTGTTTGATTGAGTGTGTGGACAGGCGTCTTTTATACAGATAACGAGTTCAAACAGGTGCAGTTAATACAGGTAATGGGTGGAGAACAGGAGGGCTTCTTAAAGAAAAACTAACAGGTCTGTGAGAGCTGGAATTCTTACTGGTTGGTAGGTGATTAAATACTTATTTCATGTATAAATTCCCTGACACATGCAATAAAATGCAAATTCATTATAAAAAAAATCATACAATGTGATTTTCTGGATTTTTGTTTTAGATTCCGTATCTCACAATTGAAGAGTACCTATGATACAAATTACAGACCTCTACATGCTTTGTAAGTAGGGGGGGAAAAAGTAGGACTTGTTCTCCCCACTGTAGCTTTTTGGGTTTCAGGTCCCCACATGGATAGAAAAAGAAATAGATGTGTGTGTGTGTGTGTGTGTGTGTGTGAGTGTGTACTTGTGTGTGTGTGTGACTGTGTACTTGTGTGTGAGCGTGTACTTGTGTGTGTGTGTGTGTGTGTGTACTTGTGTGTGTGTGTGAGCATGTACTTGTGTGTGTGTGTGAGTGTGTACTTGTGTGTGTGTGTGTGTGCAAAGAAGACAGTGAGAGGAGAGGTGGGAAGGAGAGGAAGAAAACGCAACGCTAACAACAAATTGAAAGACAGAAACACTGCTGACCTCGAACAAACGAATCATTTCAACTCACTTCCGCCCAAACGTCAACACATCTTGTGTGCAGCTATTTAATTTGCATTTAACGGTAGGTATCTTGATGTGGCTGTAGTTCTTTGCGGGGCAGGAGGCCAAGTACTGAGGTCCGTAGTGGGAAGAGAAACTGTTCAGGTGGCAGGATTTCTTTGTTCCTGATAGACTTTTATTTTTATATTTTATTTTACAAAATAGCATTTTGGAACTGAGGTGACCAGGTTGGGTGGGGTCAGATATTCCTTTTCCTGCAGACTTTCTTGCCCAGGAGTCGTAGTTTACCTCTACAGCAGGCAGACGCAGACCAAAACCAGACATGGAGAAGGTGAGGAAGGACACTAAAATTGATGTTGTACATCCAGTGTTGTTCTTCTAACCACTAGAATGTTTTCCTCCCATTTGAGAATATGATAGGAAGCACATTAGATTGGCGATGGATCCTAGAAATGTGAATGATTTTGCCATAATTAAAGCCAAGCACTTATTGTGAGGTACTGCTAAGCCACCAGCGGAGGGCAGCACCACTCCATATAATTGAGACCCACTCCATCCAGACATAACAAGAGCCCAGACTCCGCATGTCAAAAACAAAACGAACGATTTCAGGCCAGCAACGCAGGAATGGCATCCTGAATCTCACCCAAAACCAATACAATTCATCACATGTGTATTTACACAAGAAACTCACATTGATTTCTGTGCACAAAGAGTTGGCTACCTGGAATCAAAAGGAAGTATGAGTCATGACGATCTCAGAGGGGCTGTAAAGGGAAAAGAAGTGTCTGGCCATGTTATGACCGCGAGTCTGCTGAGATCACAGTCAGGGAGCAAAGAGAATGGGGAGGAAGAATTGACACATCTGAAGGAGAGGTGAGACACAAACTGGTTGTGTTTGTATGTTTGTGTGTGTATGAATGTGTGTGTGTGTGTGTGTGTGGAGGGGAGGGGGGGGGGTACATGCCAGCACTTGCCCTCTTCCAACTAACAGCGCTTGCATCTAGAGCAGGATGGAATGCGAGAACATTCCCAGTGATGATCTGTGGGATGGGTATTGTGTGGAGTCTACACTCTTGTATGTCGGCATGCGTGGTTGTCTGGAAATTTAGACAGGTCTCTTGGCAAGAGCAGTGAATCATTTTGAAACAGTCTGTGTGAAGATGGAAATGTGCGGTTCCCTTATTGGACAGTAACTTATGTGTTTCATCCTATTAGATTGAATAAAGACTGAGGAAAGTCAACGACCGGTCCTGTACCACGTCAATCACCAATAGGGGGAGGGGCTGCATACAAGAAACATGCTGAACAGCTTCTGTGCTGTTTAACCGTCCAGCTGAAAGGATTGTGCAGACTGTGTCTCAGCCATTTTTGCCTTGGAACTTCTGCTCTCTCTTTTCTTACTCACATTCTTCACTTCCATTTTCCACATCCTCTTTAACCGTACTCAGCTATCTCTTTCCCCATCTCTCTTTCCTTCCCTCTTTCCCTTCTCTCCTCAGGTGAATTCTCCTTCTGCTTCGTAATATTGATACGGATTTGTGGTCAGTTTGCATTATCCCTTGTAATGGTTAATGTCAGGAGGGGAAGCTAATTCTAGATTTTACCTACGGGAGACTTCACTCACATTTAATCATGATGGTTGATTCCATCATTTCCCAGGTGCCTCATGGGGACTGGTGTCTCTGCCCTGTCATCTGGACCAGGGGGAAGCTTTAGACAGGGACACAGTGCTTTGATCTAGTTGGGGACTGTTTACTGAGGAGGACATAGCGTTCCACCCTGTGTCACTCAATGTAATTACAGAGACAACCAATTCTAAAGACAGTGAACTCAAACACCGTAAACACTGGCCAACACTGAAAAACAGGAATGCCAAAACAAGCCAAGATACGACCCATGAGAGACAGAGGCGAGAACAATATAGACTGTTTACTGACCGTTTTTGGTTCTTGTCCTGTCATCAGCATTCTGTGGCCGATTTCAGCACACTGCAAGGGTTAAAGTAGGCCGGTTCTCTAACTGAGAGTTAACCTAAAAGTAGGGGCGGAGACATGAGTGGAGCACAGCGTCTTGTTTCCAACCGTGGGGATGAAAACAGTTGTGGTTGCTGCCAAGAATCAATGTGAGAACCGGAGAGACTATGTCTGCGGCCTCCCAGCCTCTGCAGTGCAAACAGACAGTCATGGGACCTGGAGAACGCTGGCCAGCTGGCCCGGGGAGGAACTTTGATGTGCGAGGCACAGGGGAGAGATGCTGACTGGAGCTTGTGGGCGAGGATGTCTGTGCTGGGTACACAAATAAACCTTGTTGATTACTGAGCAGTGTGTTTATTATTTAAGTTGCCCTTTTACAGACTTCTGATATAATGATTACAGATTTTAACTTTAGATATGATGTATTTTCTTATGAGAGAATTATTTCCTGATTTGGAAGATGTTTTTCCATTACTGCCTCAAACCAAAGCCTTTAGTGGCATAGGTATATCCTACGTTTTTACAACTGTTGATGTCATACAGACTTTTTATTAAAGTGATGAAGAGCTTCAGCAGGTGAAACAACAAGATCTCCCAATATTCTGTTTTCATTATGACAATATTCAACGGGTAAAAGGAGAATCTCACTTTTTTTGTACTTGTTGGACGGGTCATCACTCCGAAAGAAGTCTATAGGCTGGAAGAAACTTGAATAATTAAAGTAATATAAGTAAATGAATAGAAGTTATCAGGGTCTGGGTGTGTGTAAAATAAAAATCTATAAATTATTCATATTATGTTTTATGTAAAAAGTGAAAAATGATTTACCTATTGAAAAATGAAACATGCTTGCATCCCTCTTATACTTCCTTTAAGTTAACTTTGGGTAAAGTCAACTGATGTTCGCAATAGCTTTTCAAAGACAACTGAACTGTGCATTATATATTCTCTTGTTCCATAAACTACTTTCAGGGTTAGGAACTATTCAATATAAACTTGAAAAAAGCCGTGCAGACACAAGTGTTTTTTTAATTTACCTGAAGTATATGGTTCATGAGCAAATTAATTAGTTTGCTTATGTAATAAGCAAATAATAACAGCCAGCTAACTTTTGTTTTAATCTATCCCTGGGCAGTTGTGTTCCAATGTGCATCCCAGATGCCAGTTAATAGCTAGTTAGCTACTTCATATGCTTGATAGCGTAGTTGTTAATCAGCCCATACCAGGATTGACTGTTTGAAGCCACAACGCTGGGCTGGTTATTGCTTAGAGTTAGCACTAGCACAAATTCCCTGACACAATGTTAGCATTTCTTAATTTTTTATTATCAGACAGCAAGTATTCAGTTGCAGCATAAAAAACAATACAATTATAAAAAAACTGTTTATACATGAATGTGAGTAAAACATTATTATATGTAAATGATAATAAAATACTAAATAAAATCATTATTTTCTGAAGTATCCTTAAAATAGAATACTAAATAAATACAAATAAAATATATATAATAGCATTTCTTTTGCAGAATATTTCATTATACAACTTAACCTGTAAACAAAATTGTAATTGTTGGGATAAGCATTTAATCAGTCATTTCAATTCAATTAAAAATATTTGTAATTTTGGAATGGGTTTCTGTTTGTGAATAAAGCATTTGGCAACACTAATTAATACAATACATTGAATACAACAACTTCCATCTTCTTATCATTCTGGAAATATTAACATATAATCTTTAATATCAAAAACATCCATGCCTGCTTATTGACATTGGAGAGTTTAATGGCTAGCCTAGAAGGACAGTACATGAATGAGAGTAAAAATGACAGACCACCTACTTTTCTAAAAACATTGTGAGGGATTAAAAACCAAATTGAATCAGGTGCCTTCATACATTTCTTAATCCAATTAACTTCAAATGTGTTATTAATTCCTCTGAGGTCTAACATCAAAACCTCCCTCAGATTTCCTACCCGCAAAGGCTGACTTTTTAAGATGCTAGTGACCCTTTTTCCAAAAGAATTTAACAAAGGCATTGTTTCTGTCTTTACAGGTAGGTCAATTACAAACAGATAAAGTCATGGACAAATATAAACCGTGAAAGACCTTCAGCCTTAACCAGGAGAACTCTCCCTTTATTAGACAAGTCCCTTTGTAACCAATTGTTCTTAATTAATTTGTCTTTTTTTTAAAAAGATGCCAGAGGACACCCCTGTCTCATCCTTCTATGTAGTGAAAATCTATCAGAGAAATTGGGATGTAGGATATCTCCTTAAAACTTTCTGACTGTACTTAGAACTTTTTCACCTTCAGGGCATGCATTAAGGAGTGTGCAATGGTGTCAAATGCCTTGCAGAAGTCCAGAACCACAACGAGAACTTCTGAATCTATGTGGTGTGCATAACCTGAGGTCTAGAACAAGCATTACATTGTCACTAACGTGCCTTTTGGCCATGAAGCCAGATTGAGTTTCATCTATTATTTGGCTTAAACCTGGCGAATGTGATAACGTTCAGCATTAAAATAATATCGGTGCAGTTACGGTTGCTATCAACATAGCAGTGCTATTGGTCCTTAATGACTGGCTGTTACATTTCTCCTTAACGTAATCGACTGAATACGAAAAATGCCTCATAACGAATAACATTTAGCCCACGGTTAATGGTAGTTTAAGTTATGGTTGTGCATAATTTAACCTACTGGCGTAAGAAATTGGAACATTTTTAAAAAGGTAAAATCTATAAAAATGTCTGTTAAATGTTGAAATCTGTAGGCTATCAATTACCAAAGCCTACATAGCTTACTGAAATTCCAAACATTAGTTTCAAACAATGGCAATGACAAGAATTGGCAAGGAGTAAGAAGACATCAGACATGTTTGCGACAGGGTTTAAACATCAGTGCCAGCTGGGATGAAATCCCTGACCAACGAAGCAAGAACTCAAGGTTTACAAACTATACGGAGCCTTTGTATGCCAAACCTAGCTGATGGTAATGGCCACTGTCGCTCCTAGTGATCAGTATTTGAGGCGATTTTATCTTAAAGAATGCTAACTATTGCATTAGACCTGCTGATACCTTCTTGGTTTGAACGGGCAAGCGTTTTAATCTCGCGATTCCTGCAAGTGTTAAATCTCGTGTTAGGACCACGGGGTCCTGTGGAAGAACCAACCTGCAAGAACATAATTAAGAACCCATCACTTCCACAGCAATGAGCACCATGGGAGGAGGTGCGTGAGCGCCTGAAACCATACGCTGAATCTAAATAACTGAGGTTAGAGAAGCTGGAAGATTTAATGACCATGACGAACTTTAAATTGAATAAAAACATCTGTGCGTAACAGCTGTTGGACACGATTCCAGACTACATCCTTTGCAAGCCTGAAGCTTTGGGGTTAAATCGTTGTTACTTAATGGTGCAACATTCGACCCAGTTGTCCGCGCATTAAATAAAAATGAAGATGATTCAACGCTGATTTCTCTACAAGTAAACCCGTCCCTATCCCATCCCCGGCTCACCATGATGCTTTGGAGCAGACCCAGACCTTACCGGCGGATGATACTCTGTTTGTGGTTGCTTATTCTTGCTCTCTCTGTGGCCACACTTATGGATATATTGTTTTGGGATGAAACACAGACATCGCCCAGCTCGCCCCGGCGTCTGCACCATCCGCGTCTCTCCGGTCCACCAGAGTTGGAGGTGATATTGGACTCCCGAGACCGTGCCAAATCGAACCATGATTTCGGTCTAACACCGCTGAGCTCGCTGCAGGAGGACCAGCTTCTTTTCGTGCCCTCGACTCAGGTGAGGAACTCTGCTTCGCCGCCGAGGACGGGAAGTTACCGGGTGATAATATCAAGCGCAAAGAAGGAATCCGCGGTCCCGGTGCTACCGACACACGGGTATATGGGGAGACCAGTACGGCTGACGCTGGGTGGGCTAGAGAGTGACATGGAGAAGTCTGCATTGCAGAAATACGGCTTCAATGAGGTGGTGAGCGAGCGGATTTCCCTGCGGCGCAGACTTCCCGAGACTCGTGATAAGAAGTAAGTGTCCAGCATGTGCCGAAACTGCGCACCACTCCAATTGATTCTTCCAAACCAATGTGTCCAAATGAGTACAGTCAGCCAGAACTATCATATTGAAATGTATAGGCCTAATAAATAATTTAATAACCACAACATATGACTTCTCGTGCGTAATTGCAAACCCGGTCACTATTTCACTGTCAATAAATGGGAATACTTTGGCAGGTGTCTTGAGGAGCGTTACAGCCAGTCCCTGCCGTCCGCAAGCGTGGTGATCTGTTTCCATGACGAAGCATGGTCCACACTACTGCGCACCGTGCATAGCGTGCTTGACACAGCGCCCAAAGAGCACCTAAAGGAGGTCCTCCTCGTGGACGACCTTAGTCAACACGGTGCGTAAAGTTCTCAAACACATGAACTGAGGTAAACCCTAATAGTCTACAGTGCTACGAAAGAACATGCATGCAGACCAAACGAAAGGTTAACTTGTTTTCTCTATTCCCACCTTAGTAAACTAAGGTGTCACACTCTGATTGACCCCAACTGTGGCACTTGTCTGAAAGGCTAAGCATATAGCACATCTGCTTGCAGTCGATCTGAGCTGCCCTCTGTCCTCCATCTGTAGGTCACCTGAAGAGTGTGCTGAGTGAATACGTGTCAAGGCTGAGGGTGGTTCGTCTGATCCGAAGCACGAGGCGCCTGGGCGTGGCAGGGTGTCGCTCTCTGGGTGCAGCCCGGGCGTTAGGGGAGGTGCTGGTCTTCATGGACTCACACTGTGAGTGCCACAGTGGGTGGCTGCAACCCCTACTGGAGAGAGTGGCACTGGACAGGTACTCACATTAGGACACATGCATGCAAAAAAGCATGTCTGTCCATCTGCCTCTGTGTGCTATACCAAATCCTTAATTGTCTCTGGACCTATGTGGCTGACTTGTGACCTGGCCGAGTTCTGTTCAGCAGGGAACTGGGCTTTTAGAACAGGTGATTAAATACAACTGTTGCCCTGCAGTCTGGCAATACTCCATCTCTTTCTCGCTCTCTGTCTCTTTCTCTCTCTGCATGTCTGTCTCTCAAGCTGCTATTATACAAATCCCCCCAATACACACACCCGCACACACACTCATGGTCCGTCTAATTAAACTTTAGGTCTTTGTTTTAATCTACTTTGAGAGTAAGTGTAAGTGACATAACACAGGGCTCAAACTGGGGGCCACTAGGGGGCTTGATTTGTTTTCCTGCCTTTCCAGTTCACCCTGGATGGAAACATTTTCCTTCACAAAAATGCAAGTAGCATTACGCCTGCTTCACTGTGGTTATCAGGGCCTTTGCTGACAGTGATGCAGGGCACAGTGCTCCAACCCAAGGTCACAAGCTGCATTGGGCTCTCAGGAACGGTTTTGCAGGTTTGCTAAAACAATACTTTTAGTAGAGGCTCCCCAGGGGCTTACAGTAATACTTTTAGTAGAGGCTCCCCAGGGGCTTACAGTAATACTTTTAGTAGAGGCTCCCCAGGGGCTTACAGTAATACTTTTAGTAGAGGGTCCCCAGGGGCTTACAGTAATACTTTTAGTAGAGGGTCCCCAGGGGCTTACTTTAATAGCTTTAGTAGAGAGTACCCAGGGGCATACAGTAATAGTTTTGGTAGATGGTCCCTAGGGGCTTACAGTAATGCTTTTAGTAGAGGATCCCCAGGGGATTACAGTAATAGTTTTAGTAGAGGGTCCCCAGGGGTTTACAGTAATAGTTTTAGTAAAAGGTCCCTAGGGGCTTACAGTAATAGTTTAAGTAGAGGGTCCCCAGGGGCGTAGAGTAATAGTTTTAATAAAGGGTCTCCAGGGGCTTACAATAATAGTTTTAATAGAGGGTCCACATCCTGGTGCTTATTATTTGTGGGTCAATATAGTTTTAGGAGTTACATTGATTTCCATGATGCCCTGTGTCCATCTCTTCCCATTCCCAGGACCAGAGTGGTGTCCCCCATTATAGACATAATAGACTGGCAGACGTTCCAGTACAACGCCACCCAGTGGCCACAGAGAGGAGTGTTTGACTGGAGACTGGACTTCTACTGGGAAACTTTGTCCGAACAGAAACGCCAGCATTCACCAGTGGAACCTGTCCGGTAAATATAAACTCTAGTTAACTGATAAGGATCACAACAGTTAAAAGTCTAGATTACTTTAGATTTTCAGGTCAAAATGTACCCCTTTGAACCCATCCCTGACTATTCTCCTTTCACTGTCCTACAGGAGTCCGGCATTGGCTGGCAGTGTTCTTGCAATTGACAGACACTTCTTCCAGAGCGTGGGAGGCTATGATCCAGGCATGCTACTCTGGGGCGCAGAGCATACAGAGCTTTCCATTAGGGTATTAACCACTTAGATTATATATGGTAGACTGATAAGGGAATGGGTAACTAGAATTGTGATGTAGCAAATAATGTATTACCTACAAGGCTGTTCCGTTGGCACCATGTAGGTAATATGGCAATTCTAGAATTAACCATGGAACAACTTTTAAAATAAATGTCTGACATTTCTGTTTATTGGGAAGTCCTAAAAAATATATGTAAATGCTTTCAATTATTTACATATGATTTCCAATTGACAATCAATCTGGATTCTGTAGTTGACAACCAATAACAAGCTCTTTAAAAGAGGAATAGGATTGCACCGTTTCTGTTGGTTCGTATGGAGACGGGTTGGGTGTCAGTAAATGCAAAAGCTTTTGCGCCCCATGCAATTTAAGACCTGCCCGTTTTCTGGTAAAGGTGTGGTTGTGTGGGGGCTCCATGGAGGTGGTCCCCTGCTCTAGGGTGGCGCACCTGGGGCGCCACCACCCGCCCTACCTCCTCCCCGACCAGGAAATCTTGCAGAGGAACAAGATACGTATTGCAGACATCTGGCTAGAAGCCTACAGAAAGATCTACTACAAAAGAGACACGCTGGCTCATTTCATCAGGCAGGTAGGGTGTGTGTGTGTCTGTATCTGTATGATGTGTGAATGTCTGTGTGTGAGAGATTAGCATTGATCTGTGTGTCCTCTCCCCGGCGCAGTCTGAGAGTCCTAACATTACAGAGCGTGTAAGGCTGAAAAAAAGCCTGGGCTGCAGAAGCTTCCGCTGGTTCCTCTCTAACATATACCCTGAACTCCATGTACCCCAGGACAGACCTACCCTCTCAGGGGAGGTAGGAGTCTCAAACCCACACACTGGTTTCTATTATACACAGTATTTCTACTGTGTATAATAGGTGAGTTTTCCCCCCTTACTATGTAAAGCGCTTTGGGGGCTTAGAAAAACACTATATAAGTCCAAATAATTGATAATTATTGTGTTGAGTTATTCTTGAACTGTATGTTGAACACGAATGGGTTGTGTAACATACTGTGCCTGTATGTTTGAAGCTGTACAATGTTGGCACTGGCTATTGTGCAGATTACCCCAGAGGGCGGGGTCCAGAGGGCGGGGCTATGAGCGTAGCACCGTGCAGTGGCAACGGCTATCAGGTAACCATGACAGCAACAATTATGTTGAATAAAGACGATGCTGAAAATAAAAATGAGGATGACATCTAGTGATGATGGTGGCACTTACAAAGATCACGATAGTGCTTCATATGCCCTGACGACAATTTCACTTTTAAAGATAATGATAATTCTGAATGTATCCTATTATATATAGTCAAGTGAAAAGTACACCCCCTGGAAAGTTGTCCCTTTTTTGCATTGTGACCAAACAAACCCCACCTTTGACTCTGTCCAGAGTACATTGTTCCAGTAGTTGTGGTATATACCCAGGTGTTGTGTAGCAAATGTCATTCATGTCTTGATTGTCTTTTTTGAGAGTAGAGGCTTCTTCTTCCTTACCTCCCATGCAGGCAGAGCTCTGTGTATTCCCTCTATGACAGTTAATTCATGCCCTTTGACAAAGAGAGGCCATCAATGTTACCCTAGGGGCTTAGAGACGTCTGAGGACACATTCTGGTCAGCTCTTGGCCTGAATTCGGTCAGACGACTAGTCCTTTGTAGATTGCCATTCGTGTATTATCCATTGAACAGTGTAATGATGTGCTTGGGGATGGCTTTGTAACCCTACCCAGACACATGTTAGCCATGTTATGTGGTAGTGAAGGTACATATTCTCTCTGCAGAAGGAAATATATATTTTAGCAAAAATTGTTCTTTATCAATAAATGTGGTTGGATTTTAGTTCAATTATCCATGTCCTAAATATGTTTATAAAATACAAAATTCCAGGTTGTGTACTTTTTCCCATGAATGTATTAGTTATTTAGCAGATTTTTGGGCCCAGAGTGAATTACTGATGCAATTTGGGACAGAAAAGATGTTTTTAAGAGTTCTAGCCCATTGCTTATTTAAAGGGCATAAATAAACACACTGACAATACTATACAGTATTATTACTTTGCTGCTATATTTTTAATATATCAAAGTGATGATACTTACGACAGTTTTAATTCCTCATGGGTTTCCTCTCCAGCACTGTGAGCTGAACTCCTTGGGAGAGGTGCGTTGGGGGCCAGCAGGGCATTTGTGTTTCAATGCCCAGGAGGAAAGGGTGGTAGTAACACCTTGTTTGGCAAACCAATCACCACCAAACAAACCACAGTGGAGGATCATCAAGGTCAGTGAAGGGGCAAAGGTCATAAGAAAATATCAGTGCACACTGATATGCAGTGCAAGCTTACATTTTTCTTTTTTTTTAAGATTGATGTATATGAAAATGGAGTATGTGTATGGTAACTTGAAAATAATATGGTTGTTTTTTCTTAAGCTGACTGGCCAGGTCATTCACTTGCAGACACAGAGATGTCTAGAAGCTGTGAATGACGAGAAGGATGAACAGAAGGACACAGGGGATCACCAAAGAGGGGCTCCCCAGGCCGGTTTGTTCCTACGCCCCTGTGCCCATCACCCCCGGCAACAGTGGCATTTCGAGCAACTGGTCGTCCCCTAAATGGGCCTGAGACTGTCATTAAAGTGAGGTTTACAATACATCGCCAAATTATAGAAACACAATATTATTGAAGAGAACACGTTCAAAAGTGGGCCTCTGTGGGAAAGAGATCTAGGGCTAAATTAAATCAACCAAAAACAATGCTTGTGTAAGTATGTCTGTATGCTCTTAGCAAGGCATTTTGGAATCTGCATCTTGGTTTCATTGATTCCTGCATTTAAAGTATTCTGTTGTTGTTGTAAAAACATGGTTTATTGAAAATGTTTTAGGAGAGGGCTGCTCAATCCTGCTCTTGGAAAGCTACTATCCTGTTGGTTTTCTCTTGAACCCCAGTTATGACTAAATTCACACAGGGTTTCATACAGCTGATTATTCAAATCAGATGGGCTCAATTATGAAAACAGTATACAGGATGGTACCTCTCCAGGGACATGATTAAGCAGCCCTGATGTAGATATAAATATATATATTTAACCATAAATAAAAATATAAAAAGCTGTATGTAAGCTGTATTATTTTTACAATGCATTTTTACAATGCTACACAAAGAAATATTGTCATGAAATTGCTTTTATGAAAATGACATTTTGGATGACTTATGAACTATTTTGTTAGTGTAAATAATCCACATTTGTCATTATGAATAAAACATCTAACGTTTCAGTATTATGGGTAATTAATGTTTCAATAAATAAATGTAGCTTGCTCTGTAGTAAACTAGGCCCACCCAGTTCAGACAGCACAGGTCAATATGCTCATTGATATACAATGTTACATCTTTATTGTCAGTTATTACCAGGAGCAGGCATGCAGTCGTGTTTCATTAAATACATTTGTTTACTATGATCTATTAATGATGTTCAATAATGTGTTCTATAACTATGTAATACTCAATTTTGGACATCTAGGCAGGTGTTTGGTGAGGTGTGCTTTCCGAGTGAAGCCAAAAAGGCAGTGGGGGCAGGGATACGGTCGCTCCCCCATGTGGATCTTCATGTGGACTTTGACGTGACTCGGTTCATAAAAGCTCTTCCCACATTCTTGGCAGGAGTACGGCCTCAGATCCCGGTGAGTGTGAGTCCTCATGTGACTGGTCAGTGAACCAGAACGGTTGAACCGGCTGGGGCATTCGGGACATTGAAATGGCTTCTCCCCTGTGTGGAGGAGCTTGTGTTTGGCCAGATCTCCAGACTGAGTATAGCTTTTACCGCACTCTGTGCAGGTGTACGGTTTCTCACCTGTGTGGGTCCGGTGATGGTTCCTCAGATGCGAGAGCCGGAAAAATGTATTGTCGCAAACTGTGCAGTGGTAGGGCCTCTCCCCAGTATGAGAGCGCATGTGTAATTTTAACAACCCAAGCCTCATGAACATCCGCCCACAAACCCCACAGTGATAGTTTTTCTCGTTGCTGTGGATTTTCAAGTGCGTTTTCAGATACACTTTGTCGGCAAAGTCTTTACCACACACGGTGCATTTGAAAGGTCTCTCCCCTGAATGTGTACGCAGGTGAAGCTTTAGATATGACTTGCTTGCATAGCGCTTGTCGCACTGGGTGCAGGAGAACTTTCTCTCACCAGTGTGAACAGTCAGGTGAGTCCAGAGGAGGGAAATCTGTTTAAAAGCCTTCCCGCAGTCCTGGCATTGGAAGGGCTTGAGTCCAGAGTGTATTAACATGTGATAACGGTAGCCGCTGTTCTCCGAGAAGCGTTTGCCACACTCTTTGCACTCGTAAGGCTTCTCTCCAGTGTGAATGCGCATGTGCGTTTTCAGGCCCGTAGGAGTACTGAGGATCTTGCCACACTCTGAGCAGTGGTAGCCCACTTCCAGACATACCACAGGCTTAGTGTCCATAGCTGCGGAGCCCTCAGGTTCATTACATCGGTGTGGCCCTTGTCCCCAGCAATTCTCAAAGCTCTTCCCACAATCGGTGCAACTGATGTGTCCGTTGGTGCGAAAAACTGACATTTGGTGCAAATTCTTGCAGTGCTTCAACAACGTGCCCAAGTACGGGAATCTACGAGCACACTGCGGGCAGGGGTGGAGTTTCCCTGGAACCCTGGGGAGGCGAGGGGGTTTCTGGGGAAGGGTTGAGGGATGGACCTGACGGGTGTGGATGTTAAGTTGCAGTGAGGTATAGAATGTGCAGCTGCAGTGAGAGCACCGATGTGTTGGCGCGTGCACTGTTTTACTCTTTGAAATGTGGCTTTTCAGCACAGCCAGGTACTCCTTCTTGTGTTTGGTCTTGATGTGATTCTCCAGGAAGTAACAGTCAGTGAAGGAGATGGTGCAGTGTGGACATGGAAAGAATTGCGGAGAAGAGACTGAGGGACAGTGAGGTTGGAGAAAATGCAGAAAAAGACAAGATAGATGTGATGGGAGGAGACAAAAGAAACAAATGTGAATCTTCAGCAAATCATCACCCATTTAAACTGCTGTATTGGTATTATACCTCCATTGTTGTCTTCATCTGTCCCGGCATCAGCGTCCACCTTGACCAGACGCACTTTAGTTTCACTCAGAAGAGTTTTTTCCACCGCCTTGGATTGGAAAGAACAAACCACAGTAAACTTAACTGAAAAAATTACTTTCCCATGTTGTTAGAGACAACAAACAAGCCTTACATTCGATAATCTTCGAAGTATCACCACAGGACTCCTCAATGTCATGCTAAAACAGGCCAATTGTGTGGAAATAGTTTGATGTTGCTTCATGGCCATTTGCTTCTCCAGCAAAGAACGTTTGTAATGGTCACTCATTATTGCCGTTGAAAGTATCTTTTTTCTTTTTTAAACGGATGGAGGTAACCTCATTTCCCCCGTGTTGCGTTGTTTGTCCCCATGTTTGTTATTTATCTTGTTGGCTTGAAGGCTTCAACTGGTAATAAGTCGACATATTCCTCGTCTTCCTTTGAATTACGTGTAAATCGTGTAGAAGAAGCTCGAGACTGCGGGAGACCAGGTCATCATAACGGCCTATCCAACACAACAAAGTTAACATTAGGCTGTATTATCAAAACTATTCTGCAGAATCATGTATTGAACATAATTGCTGAATGATCTAAAATACTACATATAGAAGCCGAACTTACTGATGATACATACGTGATTAATTCATGGCTCCATCAACTCGGTGGAACAATGGAGAACAGTCCAGCTCATCAATTGCAGACTTAAATTCTGCGCAGTTTCAACGCAAATATGAACACAGTAAAGAGCATGTAGTTAATCACTTCCGGGGTCAATAAATCTTACTACGAAGATTGCGCTGCACGTTTCAGGAAGGTTATCTGTCTTGTTTTGCGTAATGAAGATGATATAAAACATATTCTTATCACATTGGTAAGATCTCGTTTTCATACTTAATAGGAATATTAGGGAATGCAATTAAGTTGTTAAGTTAGCTAAGTGGAAAGTCATGATGTAACTTACTGGGCTGCCTGCTATAACAGTCAGTAGCTACTAGCTCGCAATACTATATACATTTCTTTATAGATATTTAACACGTCTACTACATCAAACGTGAATACTGTTGTGGGGAGAGTTAATATATTATGAGACCCAGGTTGTTATCCATTCATTCATAACGTCAATAGATGACGTTAGCTAGCTAGCTTGCTATGACAATCACATTTCACCTTCATATGCTGGTTTAAACCCCCCTATGTAGGTACAGTTAGCTAAAATACCAACTTTTTCTTTTTCCGTTTTCTACAGAAGTAAAGGTGAAGTGACATCGCACAAAACCGCAATGAGCGTCCCTTGTGTACTGTTCAGGGTTGCTCGAAGCTTCACATTGCTGGGGGCATCCGGCGGTCTGTTACGCCGGTCGAGTGTACTGTGCCGGACTGCGATCACAAGGTTAGTTGAGTTGCTTCTCGAATATGTCAAGTATTGTTGTCGTTAGAAGGCCGCTCGCCAGGCATTATTGCAAGGTTAGGAGATGGCTTGCGACTGTTTGTGCAACAACCGGAACTACTTGCCTGTTTTTAGATTATGATTTACTTAAGTTTCCTGGTCCCAGCTGACAGAATGCTCATTTGCTGTTTGTGTTTTGACGTTTGCTTAGAGCTGGCTATTAAGGTCGAACATGTAACTTATTTCGTGGTAATCATCATATTGGGTGCGTTATTTTCTGATTCACAGAAGTGTTTAAATAAAGTAGGCATTTCTGTTGTATTTTCAGGAAAATTACATCTAAAATGGACCATCTAGAGAGGACAGCCAGCAACTACAGACAGAGTGTGAGTGACCATCCTGTATTCATACAGTAGTGATGCAAACCTTTTTAAGGCTATATTTTATGTTATTCCAAGACTTTCTATGGGCACAATAGCAGACTATTTTGTTTGTACCCCCTCAATTCAACTAGAACAACCAGCCTTTTATTTCAGGCCTCAACTATGACCACGGAGTGAACATGTTCACAATTGATTGACGTATGTTATCTGTAACGTGTGTGTGTGTCTGTGTGTGTGTCTCCGTCTCTCCAGGGAGTATATTCGGCACGGGTATGTGGAATTATGGAAGAGTCGGAGACGGTGAAACGCTTGCGGCTAGCCGTCCATGCAGACTTCACATTTAGAGCTGGACAGTGGTGAGTCATTTGTCTGGCTACCTTTTTTTTGTTCAAGCAGTCTGAATACAGCTTTTACACTCATGCCATTGGGTGGAGGAAGATTACACCCATCCATTATTTTGGTCAGCACAAATGCCTAAGAGTGGGGTGAAGTACTCCTATATAAGGGGTTGTAGTGGGAGCTGGTGTCACATTTTACTTGTATATCACATCATTAGGGTTATGGTATGTTAAGGTCCACACAAGCGCGTGGATGTTAATGAGATTATTCTCTGACACTGCTTTCAATTATCACGGACGCTGAGATAAATGACATGTTGCTGTTGGTCATGCATTAGCTCAACCCTTCCTATGGGCTGCAGTACCTTAAATCGGCACAGGGGGGCAATGAAGTTGCACTATGCATTTTTTACACAGTTCATCTTTCCTGCCACTTCTCCTCAGGTCATTGTGGTAAAAGAGAATGTGTTCTCAATCAACTTACCTGGTTAAAACAAAGGTAAATTACATGTTGATAATTTAGTAGATTAATTGATGTGATGACCGACCTAAGCAGTTGAACTTGCAAATTCATTTTTTACCCACTGACATTCAGTTTTGCAATGGTAAATATCTCTGTCCACTCTGGGGGGGGGGCCATGGCGTTTGGGTGTTGGTGTATAAACAATAGGAGTTAATGTGTTGCCCCCCCCCAGCAACCAGTAATTAATGTGAACACATGTAAATACTTCAGTACCACCACATCCAGCAGACAGGGGAAAGATGCTGGCCCTATTCATACAGGGGGGGTAAGATGAGTGGGAGAAACATTGGGGACACATTTGCATTAGTACTATGATTTAGTACTTTTAATTAAATTGTATTACTGTGTCCATTTGTGTGCGCGTGTGTACGTACAGGGTGGATTTCTTCATCCCGGGGGTTGAGAAGGCAGGGGGTTTCTCCATCTGTTCCAGTCCAGGTCTGCTGCAGAGGGAGGGAGTTATAGAGCTTGCTGTGAAATACACCCAACACCCCCCCGCACACTGGATACACACCAGGGTGAGTCTGCATGTACATTCAGATTTGTAGGTGGGTGTTGTAGTTTGTGCATCAAAATCAATAACGTTCTTAGCCTTTTTGCTTATCTCTCTATCTTTCAGTTTGTCTAGGTTGATTTTTCTCTCAATGTGTCATTGTGTGTGTGTGTGTGTGTGTGTGTCTTTGTGTGTCTTTGTGTGTATTGTATAAATGATCTCATCCAGTAGGCATTTTCCTCTGTGATCAGTGATCTGAGGCGGTTGTCTCCATAAAGCTCTCTGATATTTCACAGTAAAGTGGTTGGAGATGCACTCAGGGATGGTTTGACGAGCCTGTTGTTTGATGGTTGTCCCTCTGGTCTCTGCAGGTTAAGAGTGTGGGGACCACAGCTTTAACAGATGAAGGGTGTGTGTGTGTGTGTGTCTGTGTTTGTGAGAGAGCTTGTATTTTTAGGCAAAGGGGAGGGAATTTGCTGCTGTTGTCTTCAAACAAACCCCCCTACTGGCAGCAATAACATCTATGTGTGTTTAAAAGCGTCTGTTCAGTGCCATCCCATGAGACTCCTCTCAGAGGTAGCTAAAGCGATGCCGCGTTGGAAGTGTTTTCTTTTCTCCAATACAGAAATATTCAGTAGAGACTTCTAGAATGTGGACACATCTCATGCCTCAACAATGTATCATAACCAAAAAACAAATGTACAAACACAACATGCAACGATTTTGAAGGTTTTACACTCACAATTCATATGGATCAGGAAATCAGTAGTTTTAATAAATTAACTTGGCCCTAATCTTTCGATTTTCACATGATTGTGCATCTTTTGGTCTCAAATAGCCTAAAGAAAGGGTGGGTGCATGGTTCAGAAGACCTGTCAGTGTCTGGTGTGACCCCCATCTCCTTCACATAGAGGTGATCAGGTGCTTGATTGTAGCCTGTGATATGTGGCCCCACTCAGTGTGTCTTCGAAGACTGCGAAATTGCTGGATATTGTCGGAAACTGGAACATGCCGTCATACACGTCGATCCCCAGTGGGAGACATGGCTGGAGGGTATGAAGGCCTTTTTGGGACATTTTCATCTTCCGGTTAAAGTGTACAGATTGTTGTGACACGGGGGCCTTGTGCTGTCATGCCGAAACACGGTGTGATGGCGGTGGACGAATTCCGCTGTCTGTACCATAACTCTACCGCCACCATGGGACGTTATTCCCAACATTGACGTCAGCATACCTCTCCCATGCCGCGTGACACCACACAATCTGTCGGCCATGTGCCCCGATACAGTTGAAGCCGGGACTGTTCCATAAAGAGCTCACTTCCCCAGTGCGCTGCTGGCCATTGAAGGTGAGCGTTGGCCCACTCTGGTAGATTACAGTGAAGGTGAGCGTTGGCCCACTCTGGTAGATTACAGTGAAGGTGAGCGTTGGCCCACTCCGGTAGATTACATTGAAGGTGAGCGTTGGCCCACTCCGGTAGATTACAGTGCAGAACCGGAGAAGATGACCTGCAGACAGAGGAGCTTCAGAACTTCTCTGGTTTTCCAAACCCACAGGGTTCACATTTTCAGTGTGGCTGGTCTCAGCCGATCCCGCTGGTGCCACGTGGTGTTCCTTGGATGTCATGGTTACCTGTGGTCGTTAATGGGGCATACTGCCAAATTCTCTAAAACAGTGTTGGAAGTGACTGAGGCTGGAGCCAAATTAACATTACATTCTGGCATTGGCTCTGGTGGACATTGCTGTCACCTGCCGGTTCAACTCCCTCATAACCAGAGACAGTTGGGTCGTGTGACAAAGCCACGTGTGAGTGGCCTTTTATTGTCACCAGCATAAGGTACACCTGTCTAATGATCATGCTGTTTTATTAGCTTCTTAATATGCCACACCGGTCAGTTGGATAGAGTATCGTTGTTAGGGAGAAATGCTCACTAACAGGAATCGAAACTTTGAGAGAAAAAGGTTTTCTGGGAGTTTTATTTCAGCTTTTGAAAAATGGGAGTAACTGTACATGTTGCATTTCTTTTTCCGTGTAATTCCCCCCACCCCCCTTCCCATCTCCCCTACCATCTCTCGCATCTTCCCCTTCCAGTGCGTTGTGGACTCCCTTGTAGAGATGCGCGTAGGTGGTGACTTCTTCTATGATCCGCTGCCCTCTGACCCCTCTGTTGATCTGTTGTTGGTGGCGGGGGGCGTGGGGATTAATCCCCTGTATTCCATCCTGACCCACGCCGCCGACCTGCTACGACAGAACCCTCATAACACAGAGGGTGGCTACAACATAGGCTCCACCCACCTCTGCTACAGCGCCAAGAACACACAGGAACTGCTCTTCAAGGTGTGTGTGTGTGTGTGTGTGTGTGTGTGTGTGTACTATTAGATTAAAAAAATTGCTAACCATTATTATGTATACACTGCATGTGTAAAACATGAGAAACAGATGGTGTCTGTTTTTACCTGCTAGTGTTGCTGCTGTGAGTGAGGGTGGTTGTCAAATGTATTTGAATCAGCATGTACAGTATTTCTGAGTGAATACAACTAATTATGGTTCCTTCCTTCCCTCTGCTGACAGAAAAACATTATAGACATATGTCAGGAATTCCCAGATAAATTCTCGTGTGACTTTCACGTCACGGCACAGACCACAGAATTCGATCCGCAACTTCAACCATATGTAAACCGTGAGTACCACATAATGACACACAACCACATTTTCCCCTTATGATCTACTTAGTTAATATACATTTATTTGTGGCATTCAGTTTTACTGGCCATAGTTTTCCTATTAAATTGAAATGAATGCTTGTGCACAAAATGACAACACCTTATAACAGTAGGTTCATGTATTTCATGTGTTGTTTCTGAAATAACCGTTGGTCTTCCTCAGGTGGGAGGGTCTCAAAGGAGAAGCTGCGTGGACATGTGGATCCAGACACCACTCTTTGCTACCTGTGTGGACCTCCACCTATGATTGAGAGCTTGGTCCAGACCTTGTTGGACTCTGGCCTGTCCCAGGACCGGATACTGTTTGAGAAGTGGTGGTAGTGTTCCCAGACGGACCCCTGACTTATCAGACACCCGGACCGTGCCGGGCCTTGTGTTCTTGAAAAAGCCCCAGTGGACATCACATAGATGCCCGGTCCACAAGACCATGGCAACACATCCCACTAATGGACCATATCTTGTCACGCATCGTTTAATTTAATTTATTCGAAGCCCACCTGAAAATGTTTGATTGAACATCCATTTTCTCCTAGTACTTACTTGAACCTTTTGAGCAACGTGGATACAACTTGAACGCACAACTTTGCTTTGTTATATCTACCTGAATATTTAACTCCCACCTGGCAGGTGTTCATCGTGTCCAGTGAACAGTACAACTGGAGTGGGTTCAGGGCCGTTGATTGAGCCTGATTGATTTTGGATGCGTTTACAGTATGTCATTTATATTTAGGTTACCTGAGAGTAGCTTACCAGTCTGTTCTCACCTCAACAGTGACAGTTAGAAACTTAACCCTTGATCTCTCATGCCTAGTTTTTTAATTATTCTGAAAATATTTATAAATAAATATTTTTATTTCTTACTTGAATCATGGTTCTCCTCCAGCGCACATGGTTCTCCTCCAGCACACTTCAGCAAGCCCTTTCTTGTTGATCGGGCAGTGTGATTGGAAGCAGAACAGCAGCTGTTGAGTTGTGAATCTGTGGACCTGACCAACATGAGTTTTGACGTTGTCCAGGTGATTGTCTGCATTCTCTCAAGCTGCGTGTGATGCATTAAACACGGGTTACCACCAGCAAGTTCACCAGGTTAGGACTTTTTTTTAAATACGATTTTTGTGATCTGATCAGAATGTGGACAAGAACGGCAAACAAGAGAACACAACAGTGTGTGTGTTTATGGAAACAACACTACCTAAACACAAACACCTCCCACACATCCATGCAAGTGTCCTTTATCTAATCTTTCTCTTCCGCTCACTTACACATCATTATATTGTCCAATTTTCACACACTCGTACACTCCCCTGCAGGCCTCAAATCCCACGCTTCCATACACAAATGAGTTTACACACGGGGGCAGAGGGAATCTCCCATGGAGCACTGTAATTGAACCCCCAGGGGGTATCTGATTGGTCCATATCATGATACGTCCCGCCGAGTTTCTTGTGTTTCTCGGTGGAGGTCACCATGAACTAAGCCATCTTTCAGGGTTGTTTTTTGTGTGTGTGTGCATTTACAGACTTTGGCATCATTTGGATGCTAGTTGAAATAACCGAAAATAGTGAATACATTTTGTTTTAAGGACTGTTTATTCCCACTGTTTATCTGTAGAGTAAAAATCCCAAATAGCACCCTATTCCCTACATAGTGCACTACATTGACCAGAGTGCTATGGGAATAGTTTGCATGTTGGGATACTTTTCCTTGCCACACCACTCACAACACACTTCCAGAACAGGGACTAAGGAGCAGTAAACTCTTCCTTGTGTTTAGTACTATTACGGACCTGACACAACATGACGGGTGGAAGCTAGTCAGGTAAGATTTCCCGCTCAAACAACAGTAAGCAGATTATTATGCGGATAAGTAATGGGGTGATAGAAGAATACATGTTCTAAATATTCCCACAGGACCATGGTCCATGATGGTTTGAAGAGGGGTGTGGATTGTCTGTACAGTATAACTATGATCCATGTAAAATGTAGACAGTGGTCCATGGGTAGGGGTGAAACATTGATGTTACAATAGCAATTAAGACTCCAAATCCTGTCTCTGTGTGTCCTCATTGGCCGGTACATTTTCAAACACACCCATCTACAGCCAATGAACACCTACAAGGCTGTTGCATTTCACCGCTCATGGATGAAGATGGCCCTTCAGTCCAGTTTCTGGATCAGTTCCTCCCATCCTAACCGTAGCCATTGGTTGGGAAAATGCAAAATGAAGATCAGCTTTACCCTGCTCTACATAACATCTGAGGTTAAAAAGGTCACAAGGTCAAATGTGTGCCTACAAGGCTGATTGGAGCCATTACACATTGGCAGCATTCCATATCCATACAAATAACATATGTACACAATATCCATATAGAAGATCTATTATTTTATACTGTCCCAGGAATATAAAGACGTTTAACCAAATCACCATTCTAGTAAGAGGCCTTGGGTTTCCATCGATGACAACTACTGTGCTACTACTCCATCATGGTCATTCTGTATATTTATTAGATTTAGTCCTGGGTTAAAATGGTAGACTGTTTGAAAACTTAGATCATGCTTGGTCCTGCCCAGAAGGGCTGAATTGGCACTTTTGGGACTATTCCATTGATTCCAACCAGGAAAGACACCAAGTGAGCACATATATTTAAAAAGCATCTCTTTTCTTATTCATTAGGGTTTACAAGGCAAACCCTTACTCTGAAACACTTGAAAACATGCCCTGGTCTATTGGTCAGTTCTTAATTAACATACTCCAGAAAACAGGGCTCTCTCACTCAGCTGTGGTAGGATCTTCACCTCTAACTTCACTTCATCACTCTGTAGGCTGACATTTGCATCACTGACAGGCATCTCCTGTACACCCAATGGAACGTCACCATTCTCTTGGCTTACTTCCTGGTTGAGGTCTTCGGCCCTGCCTTTTGTCCCCAGGGGGAAGTCTTCTTGAGATGTTGTCTCCCCTTTCCTCTCTATAATGCTCTCATTCTCATTTCTTGTCTCCCAGTCCCTTCTCTCTTCTGTGTTCCTCTTCTGTCCATCCATCCCTCTCTCTGTCAATGGGAACACGTTCTCTCTCTCCTCTTTCTTGTCAAGTGTTTCTTCGGCTGAGTTTTTTTTCGCCTTGTTCCGACCCCTGAGGTTCAACTTCTAAAAGAGAGATTTTAAATAGTTTTTTTCCTTTTATTTTCTAAACTCTCCTCAGACACCTGACAGAATACTACAAAGTACATCTCTGTGATACCTATCTCTTGGATAGCAAACAACTGATGGAAATAAGTTATATTTCTACTGTAATGTACTAACAAATAACTATTATTAGGACATCAAACATTCAGAGAGTTAACAGTACCAGAGTAGGCCTATATAAGCTGGGTTATCTACACTATATTTGGAACTACAACTTTTTAATAACACTAACTCTGACACAGCATTGTGAACAATAACCTGGGGGACGGAGAGAGAGAGAGAGAGAAAGAGAGAGAGAGAGTAACCTTGAAGTCTTTCCTTTTGCGTTGCAAGGCAGGTCTCTGGAGGAAGAGAATCTGCTTGGTGGACAAGCTGCCATCACTGAGGAGAAAACAGCACTATTAATACCATGTACATTACATCAGCACTGGCCTTACAGCATGTACCTTGATATTAGAACAGTCTTTGTGTCTAATACTGTGTTTTGTGCTGTCATACACTTTTACAAAGTCTCGTCACATGAAAGAAAATCAAAAAGGTAATTGTGTTTTTAAATTACCCAGCAAACAGAAGATATCCTAAGGACATCAACGGAACCATGACAGCCTCCTGACGTTCCAGGAACGTCCTAACCATTAGTGTTTTCAGGGAATGTGTAGTGTTTTAGTTTTCAGTAGGGTTTTCATAAAGACTACATGAGTACAGATTGGGCTGGTACCGGTGCTACTGTTGAGACACTACCTGTTGGTCCGTACAATTGGAGTAGGCAGTACACACATCAGTCTCCAGCCAAAGGGGGCCAGAGACTGGAGCAGGGGGATGTAGTCCGTCCTCACCACGACACCCTGGAGAGGATAAACACAGTATTATACAGCTCTGGAAACAATTTTGACCACTGCACCTTTTTCTTTCCTTTCCAAAAAAGTTTTGAAAGTTTTAAGTGAGGAACAGAAGCATTCAATTTGCAGTGGTCTCTTATTTTAACCCTTCTGTTCCTCACTCAAAACCTTCCTTTTAGACCTTTTTGGAAAGGAAAGAAAAAGGTGCAGTGGTCTTTAAATTTTTTCCAGAGCTGTATCTGCACACACACAACAACAATGGATGGACGGACAGACGCACACTAAACACACAATGAAACTGAACCAGATGGACAGAAACTAACCCAGAAAAACCGAAAGTAACCCACACTGACGGAAACCAACAGAGAAAGGCAGAAAGTAACACACACATCGACAATTGTCCACTGCTCCACCACAATAGCGTCATATGAAACAGGTGTGTTTTCTTCTGGGGAGTTCTGGAAGATGAACACACTATCCACAGAGGAGACCACACTGTCTGGAAGAGAGAGAAGAATAAAGATACAGATTAGAGAGAGTATTTTAACTTCTGTTACAGTTGAATGTCTTCCATAGATTTGGAAAAGACTGAGAGTCAGTCCTGTCTTGTCTTGATGAATGAACATGGATAAGCCAAAGCCTATATGCTTTAAAGTAAGCCTTTAAGGTCAAAATGTACAGTATATTGCAATGGTAAACACTAATAGTATTGTCCCAGATGTTGGTGCGCTTGCTAACTCCACCAAACTGTCTAGTCTCATTGCAGTCCTCACAATGGGGATATTATATCACTAATTAACTTGAGAAGAACACAATATTTGGTTTGACAAATTACTAGGAATTGGCCTGATAGCACAAATATGCTGGTGCTCAAGCTGTTGTTATATCCCACCATTGTCATCTCCAAGGTGAAAGAAGCCATCGATGAGGCGAGCTCCACTAGTGAAATGCTGTGTCATGTGATCTAGCCAGTGGGCATCGACCTCAGTCACTAGCCCCGCCTCTCTCTGTAGCTGCAGTGGAACCCTGAGAGAGTAGAACCTCATAGAATTTGACAATTCCCCAGTCTGGTTGTAAAGGGCAAACAGCTGCATCCCTATACAAAGACACACATGCACAGAGGCACATAGCATTAATTTGACCTGTTTTCATGAAATACACAAGACTGTTGAATCAATTGTTGTATTTGGTATAAACAACCCCTGTCAGTAATCCAGTGGTACCAGTATTACAGTCAACCCTCACTGTCAATAATCCAGTGGAAACAGTATTACAGTCAACACTCACTGTCAATAATCCAGTGGTAACAGTATTACAGTCAACACTCACTGTCAACAATCCAGGGGTAAGAGTATTACAGTCAAACCTCACTGTCAATAATCCAGTGGTAACAGTATTACAGTCAACACTCACTGCTTGGAACTGGAAGAGACCCCGGGGTCCGTTTGTCTCTGTCTGAACTCTTGACCTGGATGTGATTGTTGTTGTGGGTTAACAAACTGCTTTTCCTCTGATGATCATCCGGGTCACTGCCAGTACCCCTGTTTCCACAGCTACATCTCCTCTCAGACACAGACTTCGACCTGTGTTCTGGTGACCAGAGCAGGTCATCTGAGCTGTAGTCCAGGCCCAGACTCTGCCTGTCGGCCTGGCTCTGTTCGTCAATGTCGGGACCTCCCTGTCCGTGTGTTAACTCGGGTGGGCTGTAATTTGGCAGTAGAGTCCTGATAAAGTCTTCTGGGTTTTCATTCTGTTGTCTGTCCATACATATGGTCTCCACTGGGCTGCTGCACTGCTGTTGCTCCTGGTCACCAAGGTGTTCTGATGGGCCAAGGGCCTGGGCCCGGTTCGGCTGGTCACTGGCTAGGTCTTTTGGGCTATCAGCCTGTTTTTCTGGTGAGTCATTTGGCGATAGGTTTGGTTGGTGCACTGTTAAAGGTAATCTGACAGTTACGGAGGGAGTGCCGTTACTGCTTCTGTCAGCTGCTTCTATTGGAATAAACTGCTGTTTCTTTTCAATAGGTTCTATAGAGCTGAAGTCTAGCTTGACTTGATGGTGATCAGTAGCATTCTGCCCAACTCTTCTGAGTTCTATCGAGGAGTGCTCTTGTGCTTTTAGAACTGTGTTGTGGTCATTTTCTGATTCAAAGGGGTTTTGGCTGGGTTTGGTGTCTGTGGGGCTGAGGTCCAGAACAGTAGGTTCCAATGAGCTGATGGTGGTGCTGCAGGGAGGTCTGTGTGTGGGAGAGGGGCTCGAGTGCAGGGAGGATAGATCCTCGGGTTCCCAATGCCCTAGGAAACAAGGTCCCCCTCCAGGCTGCTGGACGAAGCCCACAAACAGCACACCCTGCTCCGCCATGTCCTGGATCTGAATCCACAAACAGACAGACATGCAGGTAGTGGTACAGCTTACCATACACAGTGTCCGTAAACTCCAGCACACTGACGCGTGACAGAGACAGACTCAGACTTATACAGTGACACAAATGCTCATTTACACACTCGCCAAAATAAATGCGTGTTCACACACTCTAGACATTCTGCAAAGCATTCTGCAAAATAACAGCCAACATGATCAGCCCTAAAGATCAAATATTCTAATGACAATGGAACCTCATTATCCAATGTGTGTATATGTTTTTCATTATCCATTGTGTCTGTTTGTCAATATTGCGTGTGTTCCTCCCTCCCACAGAGCTGCTCTGGTTAATTGTCAGTTGATATTTATGCTGTTTGAGAGGGGCTTGTCACTGAGAAATCACACTACAATAATGAGACTTCTTTCCCCATTACCATCCCTCTACCAATAACAATCAAGCTACATAAACACACACACACACACACACGCACACACACATTTTTATGAGAGCAGATGAAGAGCGGAAACAGTGAACAGATACCTCCAGCTGTGTACCTCCAGTCTGTCAAGATTTAAGTGGAAATACAAAATGTGTGTGTGTGTGAGTGTGTGTGTGTGAGTGTGTGTGATTGTGTGTGTGTGTGTGTGAGACACACACACACAGGTAAGTGGGTGGTAGGGGGATTACACTCTCATCCAAAAGCTGATTATACCTCTGTGACATTTACTTATTTAGATTTAGTGTGTGTGTGTGTGTAAGTGACTGTGTGTGTATGTGTCGTAGGGAAATTAATGACCACCTTTGCGGTTGATAAGGTCTGTCTCTGTCCCTCATTCTTCTGTTGTGTCCTGTCTGTGGTTCTTATCAGTGATTCCCTGGGTGTCAGCTCGCTATCTGATTGCCTATTCATGTCACGCTGCCTGACCATATCACATTATACTGAGCTCCGTGCATTTCAATCCAATCAGCGCTCCCTTTTGTGCTTCGTCTGTTCACATGCAAATGTATTCAATAGGGCCACGTTCACTCCTCATGGTTGCTGTAGAATGAGATTAATTCCCAACTATAGTGGAAGTGCATACAAGGGAGTTTGTGGTTGTTAAATGATAATGTCACAGCAGATCATGACGTTAGGGGGCTTCTCAGTACCCTCTGAAAGTGAGGTGTCTTACATCATACTTCCATGTCCATTACCATTTCCCTTTGAATGGGATTCAAGATTAGATTTTAGAATTCATGTGTTTCACACTCAAGTAATAGGCTGGTATCGTGGAAGTTAGAAAGTCTCAATTGAAGTAGAACTTCGGCAGTCTAGTTTAGCTTGTATGAACATGTTGTAGGTCTCGCTAGGATGGTAGAAACCAGTAACAGTCAGGAAGGACCGACATGCATGGTGGGCGTTGTAGTTTGTAGTTCCAATAACTACTATGTTTGTTTTTTTGTTTTTGTTGTACTAAGGCAAAGAAATACATGAATAACCGGCATATCACAAGTGAGTTGACACGTTGTGAATAAATGTATGTGAATATTAAGATTCAAATTCGGGGGGGGGGGGGGGCTGAGTGTACTGTCCCTTTAAGGCAGTGTTTTCCCATCCTGGACCCAAAGGGGTGCACATTATTGTTTTTGCCCTAGCACACACAAACCTATTTAAAAGTAAAATCTTGATGATTTGTAAATTATGTCAATCAAGTGTGTTAGTGGCAGGGCAACATTTGAACCCCCTTGGGTTCCTTGGGACCAGGAATGGGAAACACTGCTTTAAGGAGAAGAAATATGTTGGTCCCAGATATGTTACTTATGGTACCAGTGTGGTGGGTAGGAATACAATGTTGCCACTAGATCTGTGTTGTAGGACTGGGTGAGGCTGACCTTTTTCACGTAGTTCTGGATGATTTCTGGGTCGGGGGCCTGGTGACCTGCCACACACACGTCTGTTTCCAGGCGCCCCACCCACTTTAGCTGGCTCTTCTCTGAACTGAGGAGAGAGAAAGGAAATGAGGGAAGACAGCTGAGGAAATGTTGGTTATTTCTTAAATGTCACCCTGTCCTCTATTTCAGGGGTAACCACTGCTGGAGATGGAATCACACATCTTTCCAGCATGAACAAGGTCCAGCTGGGGCCACTCAGTCATTCATCACGATGTAACAAACCCCCACAATGTCACGCAACTGTCCCAACCTCTCGTTGGAACAGTTGCAATTTTCTGCAACTCTACCCATGTTTATATGCAACTAAGTGACTCTACAAAAATGATTTTGAAATTGTAATCTGTTCCTGCTCCCATGCCAGGACTAACGGGCATACATGAAAAAAAAAGCTAGAAATCTGCTTTTTCCATAAAAACAAATTCAACAGAAAAACCCATTACAATGACAGCAAATTATCTCAATGAAAGACATGTAGACATTACTGATGAATGTCTAAATAAAACTATGCACAATCATGTTTAGTGACCTCATGTGCTTTAGGGCTTTTTTTTTTAACAAAATAGGTTTTTAAAGACAGCCCCCTTGGGGATTGAAGCAGAGCAGAAAGAGAGGGATGGAAGAGTAGGAGAGATTGAGGCAGTAATGGAGTGATGAACAGAGTAGAGAGAATAAGAGAATATATGCTGGAAGAAAGCAGAGAGATAAAACGATGATGGTGCAAACCTGGGCGCAATGAAGACATCAAAAGAGAAGAGGGGGAAAGGAGAGGATGGAGAATGCTGAAGACAATAATGAGATGAAAGAACACAAATGAGGAGAGAGGTTTGGAACACAAATGAGGATAGAGGTTTGGAACACAAATGAGGATAGAGGTTTGGAACACAAATGAGGAAAGAGGTTTGGAACACAAATGAGGAGAGAGGTTTGGAACACAAATGAGGATAGAGGTTTGGAACACAAATGAGGATAGAGGTTTGGAACACAAATGAGGATAGAGATTTGGAACACAAATGAGGATAGAGGTTTGGAACTAGGTAGAGACGTAGGGAAGGGGAGATGAGAGGTGGAAGAGAGGACGCCCTCAATGGAGCACTGTTCCCCTCCGGTGGGTGCTGATGATGCAATAAGCAGTCTCCACGGCGACAGGTGGCGCGAAGCACTAGGAAAACTTTGTAGGAGGGGCATCAAAAAAGAAGCATAGCACCCAACTATCTGTGTGTGCATGTGTGTGTGCGTGTGTGTACATGCATGTTTTACAATGTGTGAAATATTTGAATATGTAAGCATACATGTGTGGGAGTATGCGAGAAAATATGTATTTCTATGACCATGAATACATTGATATGAACAAAATGTTGAAACCCCTGACCAATTATCTCACTTTACTCAATAACAAATGGTAAATTGAAATTTAATTCTGATTTATATTTTATTTTAAAACACAAACACTGGTTTAATGTTGGGAAATATTGGTAAGAGAAAAAAACTGAAATACGATAGTTGCGTAAGTATTCAACTTCCAAACATGAATATTTGGTAATGCCACTTTATGCTCTAATTTAGTTATTGTGATATGTACCACATGGCATAGAGTTGGCCAGCCTCACACAACACTGCTTTGGCTTTGTGCTTAGAATAATTGTCTTGTTGAAGTTTAAACTGAATAATGAAGGTTCTCTAGCAGTATTTTTACTAAATAAGATGCACAGTCCCTGCTGATGAAAAGCATCCCCACAGCATGATACTGCCAACACCATACTTCACTGTAGGGATGTTGAGTATTGAGTCATGGCACTTTAAGGTGTACACACATACCACTTTGAATTTTGTTCAAAAAGCTACATTATATGGCCAAAGTATTTGGACACCTGACCATCATACCTATATGAGCTTGTTGAATATCCTGTTCCAAAACCATAGGCATTAATTTGGAGTTGTCCCCCCATTTGCAACTATAATCGATGCCACACTTCTGGGAAGGCTTTTCACAAGATATTGGAGTGTCTCTGTGGGAATTTGTGCCCATTCAACCAAAATAGCATTTGTGAGGTCAAGTACTGATACTGGATGAGAAGACCTGGCTCGCAATCATTTTCCCAATTAATCCCAAAGGTCTTTGGTTGGGTGGAGGTCAGGGCTCTGTGCAGGTCACTCCACCCCAGCCTCATTGATCCATGTCTTTATGGACCCCGCATTGTGCACAGGGGTACTGTCGTGTTGGAACAGGAGAGGGCCTTCCCCAAAAGGTTGCCAGAAAATTGGAAGTACCCAATTGTCCAAAATGTCTTTGTAGCATTAAGATGACCCTTCACTGGAACCAAGGGGCCTAGCCCAAACCCTGAAACACATCCCCAGACCATTATGTTGATGTGAGGCTTTCATACAGCTGCTCGGCTATGGAAGCCCATTTCGTGAAGGTTCCAACACAATGTTCTTTTGCTGATGTTACTTCCATAGGTGGTTTGGAACTCTGTTGTGAGTGATGCAAAGAAATTATAGGTGATTTTTACGCGCTACGCACTTCTGCACTCGCCAGCCTCAGCCTGTGAGTTTGCGTGGTCTACCACTTCATGGCTGGGCTGTTGTTGATCTCAGATGCTTCTACTTCACAATTATAGCACTTACACATGACTAGGACAGATCTAATTGGGCACAATTTTGTGACCTGTGGCAAATGGTGGCATCCTATGACAGTGTCACGTTTGTCACGTTTAAAGTCACTGAGCTCTTCAGTATGACCCATTGTTCTGCTAATGTTTGTCTATGGAGATTTCATGGCTATGTGCTGGATGTTAAGCACCTGTGAGCAATGGGTGTGTCTGAAACACCTGAACTCAATAATTAGTAAGGATGTCCACATACTTTTGACTATACAGTGTATATCTTGGTATGATCTAACCACAAAACCTTTTTCCACAGCTGGGTCACTCTAATGCTAGTAGATGGAACTTTTTGAGTAACAGCTTCTATCTTGCCACCCTCCGATACAGGCCAGGGTTATGCAGACCTCTTGATATCATTGATTGGTGCACCATTACTCTACATGACTTTATTTCTATCTTATGTAAAATAATTTTCGGTTTGCATTTTCCTTCATATTCAAAGCATTCAACAGTGGGATATCCAGAGAATGTGACAGCAAATGTAATTGTTCACAAGTTGAGGCCAATGGTAAGGTAATTGTGTCCCTGTTAAGGAAATATCTTTCATCTCTGTAAACTAGAAGATTCCACAGCACAGGGGTTGAATATGCAAGCAACATATTTCAAATGCTTTATTTTCTTACAAATACTTCCCAACCTAAAACCATAGGACAGTTGATTTTGAGTCAGTGTGTAAAAATAAAATATTAAACAGTACAAAATGTATAATATTTAATACAATAAAATGATAGAATCTGTCAGTGGTTCGAATACTTTTGCAAGGCAATGTATAGGCCTAGGCTTACCACATACTCTATAAAGATAAAGCGACATACATACACGCCGTTGTATGTTCTTAAATAACTCCTTTTGTTTCAGTTGATACTGGAGAAGGCAATCTAGTCTCCAACTAACCCAACCCTGTTAAAATTTTTAACACTGCAGAAACAATTTTATTTTTGTTATTGTACGTTTCAATATTAAAAATAGCAGGTTGTGCGGGCAACCCCCAAGATGAAGAATTTGAATTTGTTTTGTTCTGACAAGTAGGTCAATTTTCCAGTTGAAAGGTGCAGCAAGCTCAGCAATGGTAAAAGAAATGTTCACCTGCAGTTATATTCCCAAAGGCTGTGCCAAGCTCAAAGACTGGCAAGTACAAGGTTCTGGGTGTCTATAATTCTGTCCGTGTTATTTAAATATACAGATATATACAGTATCTCACAAAAGTGAGTACAACCCTCACATTTTTGCTAATATTTGATTATATCTTTTCATGTGACAACACTGAAGAAATGACACTTTGCTGCAATATAAAGTAGTGAGTGTACAGCTTGTATAACAGTGAAAATTTGCTGTCCCCTCAAAATAACTCAACACGCAGCCATTCACGTCTAAACCGCTGGCAACAAAAGTGAGTACACCCCTAAGTGAAAAGGTCCAAATTGGGCCCAATTAGCCTTTTTCCCTCCCCATACTGGTCACTGAAAGTTCAACATGGCACCTCATGGCAAAGAACTCTCTGAGGATCTGAAAAAGATTTATGTTGCTCTACATAAAGATGGCTTAGGCTATAAGAAGATTGCCAAGACCCTGAAACTGAGCTTCAGCATGGTGGCTAAGACCATACAGCGGTTTAACAGGACAGATTCCACTCAGAACAGGCTTCACCATGGTCGAGTGCACGTGCTCAGCGTCATATCCAGAGGTTGTCTTTGGGAAATAGACGTATGAGTGCTGCCAGCATTGCTGCAGAGGTTGAAGGGGTGGGGGGTCAGTCTGTCAGTGCTCAGACCATATGCCGCACACTGCATCAAATTGGTCTGCATGGTTGTCGTCCCAGAAGGAAGCCTCTTCTAAAGATGATGCACAAGAAAGCCTGCAAACAGTTTGCTGAAGACAAGCAGACCAAGGACATGGATTACTGGAACCATGTCCTGTGGTCTGATGAGACCAAGATAAACCTATTTAGTTCAGATGGTGTCAAGTGTGTGTGGCGGCAACCAGGTGAGGAGTAAAAGACAAGTGTGTCTTGCCTACAGTCAAACATGGTGGTGGGAGTGGCATGGTCTGGGGCTGCATGAGTGCTGCCGGCACTGTGGAGTTCATTGAGGGAACCATGAATGCCACCATGTACTGTGAGATACTGAAGCAGAGCATGATCCCCTCCCTTCGGAGACTGTGCCGCAGGGCAGTATTCCAACATAATAACGACCCAAACACACCTCCAAGACGACCACTGCTTTGCTAAAGAAGCTGAGGGTATACCCCAGACCTAAACTCCATTGAGCATCTGTGGGGCATCCTCAAACGGAGGGTGGAGGAGCGCAAGGTCTCTAACATCCACCAGCTCTGTGATGTCGTCATGGAGGAGTGGAAGAGGACTCCAGTGGCAACCTGTGAAGCTCTGGTGAACTCCATGCCCAAGAGGATTAAGGCAGTGCTGGAAAATAATGGTGGCCACACAAAATATTGACACTTTGGGCCCAATTTGGACATTTTCACTTAGGGGTGTACGCACTTTTGTTGACAGTAGTTCAGACATTAATGGGTGTTTGTTGTGTTATTTTGAGGGGACAGCAAATTTACCCTGTTATACAAGCTTTACACTCACTACTTAACACTTTAGCAACGTGTCATTTCTTCAGTGTTGTCACATGAAAATATATAATCAAATATTTGCAAAAATGTGAGGGGTGTACTCACTTTTGTGAGATACTGTATATATGTGTATTTGTAATTATAATTGTAAACTTTAGTCTTGTTGAAAATTTAATAACAAAAACATGGTGACCAATTAGGTACTAACCATTTGCATTTATTAAACAGCTTTACTTAACTAATTAATGTCAAACAAACTATTTAAGAAAACTGCATGGATGTCTATATATTTGGCACCTATGCTTCAGGAATTCCCTGTATTAGAACAGATCTCTGAGAATGTGGTGAAAACAACTGTTTCTGCTTAGATTTCACAGATTGTGTGGGTGAGAATTGAATTCTGATGAGACTCCTGCAGGTGAGAAAAGAAGGCCTTTGATACAGTCCAACTTCACCGTCTCTCGCTGGAGAACAATGGCCATTTTCCACAAAGACACTGGTGAGAGGAACACAGGGCTGGGCAGCAGTGTCAGAATGGAAAGCTTGTTGTGGTGGATTGTTAAGAGGATTGTTAAGTAGAATACAATCAGATCTCAAATGATGGATAGAGGAAAACGTTGACGGTGTGGCAATATCACATTTTGTCGTGTGCCACACTTGGACCTTGCTGAAGCCGGAATACGAAAGAAAAGTTAGTTCGTTTCCATACCTCTGCGTCTCTTTAATGAGGACAGCTCTGTGTAGCTGGCGCTGGATGCGTGCGGGCCGGGGACCACAAGGGTGGACGAAGGGATGGACAGCCACCAGGACAAAGCCCTGACCATACAGCTCCCTCACCTGGACGGGTAACTCCCTCACTGAAGACAGACACAGCACCGACGACACAGACACCTCTGGAGACAGAAAGAGACAGTGTGTGTGAGTGTGTGTGAAACACAAAAACAAACTGCGTCTGCATGTTAACTTTTTTGTCATTTAAGGAGCACTCTAATCCAAAGCAAGATAATTGGGTTATCTTAATATAGCAAGGTGTGAGAACCGCACAACTTACTCACTGAAGTAGCCAACAGCAAAGTCAGTGATTGGGGGGGGGGGGGGGGGGGGGGTGCCAGCATTAGTTCACAAACAGCATTGGTGCTGGAAATTGATTCCACAACTGGAGTGACCGAATAGAGAACAGCACCTGCTGGTGGAGTCAACAGACTAGAGGCGGCAGAACAATGAGCTTTGGAAGGGGTGTATTGTTTGAGCGTAGCTTGAACATAGGGAGGGGCAGTTCCCCTTGCTGCTTGGTAGACAGGCACTTGCTCTTGTTGTGGATTCGAGCTTCAACTGTAAGCCGGTGGAATGAGCGGAGGAGCAGGGAGAGACTTTTACAAAGGTTTGGCATAGGGTTTAGGTTTACCTTTAGAGTTAGAGATTTCGGGGTTAGATAAAGGAAAAATAGGATATCCAATCTAAAATGTTGCTTCCCAAAAGTTCCTAAGTAGTAATGTCCTGCGTGTATGTGTGTGTGTGTGTGTGTGCTGAGTAAAATGATTAAAAATAATTGGTTTAGAACACAGAAAGTGTTAATACTGTATGTCCGGGTGAGGTCACTTTTGGAGGGACTTGGCAATTCGAATGGAATGATCATGTGAAAGAGAGAGAGAAAAGGTGTGTGTGGGTGGATGATCGAGAGAGAAACAGTGCCCGTGAAACAGAATGTGCATGTGTGTGTCCGAGAGAGTGATTGGGTGTGGGAAAGAGAGATAGCGTGTGTGTGTGTGGGGGAGAAAAAGAACAGAAGAGAAAGAGGGGAATTTGTGTGAGAAAGCAATGTGGTGTGGGAGAGAGTGTTAAGAGGTCAGTGTTGTGTGTGGGAGAGTGTGTTAAGAGGTCAGTGTGTGAGCATCAGAAAAAAATAAACAAATCACCAATATTTTGCAGTGAGAGAGACAAAGAGAGAGTGCATTATGTTTAGATATTGTAGTTTGAATGGAATAATAAGTGCTGCTGATTAAACAGCAACTCATGGACTCAACCTACAGCTTAATACTGTCTGGCCTTTGTTAAGGGCCGACACACACACACACACACGCACACACGAGTAAATCACATCTGCTTCCTCTTTCTGAGGCTCTCTACAATATCTCCCCCTCTGTTCAGCTGGTGAGTTTGTTCTTGTTTTTTTCTGTGAGTGTGTATGTTTGTGTGTGCAATGCGAGGCAACGTTCTCTTTCTCCCCTCTGGCATTACGGTAGCAGGGCTTATCTGTGATGATTCCTGAATGGGTGTGCAGTATTATTGGTTGCAGCTACCAGGATGAGCTCTTGGTTTGTCCCATTAGAGAACACAATGGAGAGAGGAGCTGTCGGCCTCCATGAGACGGGAGGAGAGCTTATCACATAGGCTCTAATCATCCTGGTTACCTCCAGGGGAAATATACTATTAATCAAAAGCTATTACCCTATGAGATGTGTATTTATGGAAGTTGTGTGTATGTGGACATCGTGTATGTGTGTGTATCTGTATGGAGTTTGTGTGGCTGCGTGTGTGTGTGTGTGTGTGTGAAGTTTGGATTTGTGTGGAGTTTGGATGCATGTGGAGTCTGGGTGTGTGTGAGTGTACGGTGATTTTGTGTGTGTGTGTGTGTGTGTGTGTATATAGAGAGTGAATCCGTGTGTGTTTGTGTGGAGTTTGTGACTGTTTGTGTGTCTGTATGCTCGTCACTCTCTCCAACTCCGTTCTCATTTGCATGGGCCTGGGAGAAAACAGGCAGAATACATTCAACCGAGGCACACTGAGAGATGTGTTACACATCTCATTTTCAATCTGTTTCCTCAATCATCACCTGGCCTGTTCACTGACTCACATGCACCTCATTTTACCACACAGAAAGATACCACACATTAATGTCTCAGACACAACAAGCAGAACGTGCGGAGATCCCCCCCACCCCACCCCCCCCCAACCATCCCTTCTTCCACAGACCCACCGTAATCCCTCCCTCCAGTCAAAACGGCTGGAGAAAGAAACAATATGATTTGGTCGCTGAATGGACATGTAGGCACAGAGGGAGGGAGAAGACCGGTTCATTTTATCTATATGCTCAATACTGTGGTTTAAAGAGGACGATCACTCTGCTCTGCCATGGCAACCGCTTGAGGGCATCACTGTTTTGAAGTTCACAACGCCAGGTTCTGAGTTGTTATTGTTGTTTTTGTTGTTGTTGACCGGTGAGGCGGATGGTGGAAAGAGGGAATGACTGTTCTGCTGTTAATCAGCACTTTACTGTTTCCCAACAGGCACTTTACTGGGAAAAAACTGTTGAAGAACCAGATTGAGAACTACGCCCCTTTAGAATGGGAATATCAAAATTCTGTTTTACAATCAGTTGTTGAATCAGTCCCCAAGGTTCTCTGTACATTCCCAACGCTCCTGTTATCCTGGTAAGGGTGTGTGTGTGTGTGTGTGTGTGTATGTGTGTGTGCGTGTGCGTGTGTATATATGTATGTATGTATGTATGTGTTTGTGACAACTGTAAGTGGGTGGTAGGTCTAATAACTCAGTCCCCCCAGGAATTATTATACCTACTTGACATTTGTTCTAATGGCATCTAGTAATGACTAGCAGAGTAGAGCAGGGATGGATGTGCCAAACACTGACTATATAAAAATACACTTTTTAAAGCCCTGAGGTATGAGGTAGACAGACAGACAGACACCGCTAAGCTATAAGACAAACAGACAGACAGACAATCAGACAGATTGACAGAAAGACACTGCTGAGTTATGAGACAGACAGACAGATACCGCTGAAGTATGAGGCAGACAGACAGATATACAGACAGAGAGATAACGCTGAAGTATGAGGCAGACAGACAGATACTGCTGAAATATGAAGTAGACAGACAGACACAGCTGAAGTATGAGGTAGACAGACAGATACTGTTGAGGTATTAGACAGACAGACACCGTTGAGGTATGAGAGAGACAGACAGACACCGTTGAGGTACGAGGTAGACAGACAGACACCGTTGAGGTATGAGGTAGACAGACAGACACCGTTGAGGTATTAGACAGACAGACACCGTTGAGGTATGAGAGAGACAGACAGACACCGTTTAGGTACGAGGTAGACAGACAGACACCGTTGAGGTACGAGGTAGACAGACAGACACCGTTGAGGTACAAGGTAGACAGACAGACACCGTTGAGGTATGAGACAGACAAACAGACACCAGTGAGGTATGGAATAGACAGACACCAGTGAGGTATGAGATAGATAGACAGACACTGCTGAGGTATGAGGTAGGAGCCTGTTGGTTAGGGTTGGTCAGGGTTATAAACACACTAGAAGGCCCCGAAATGCACATCTGGTGGAAATAGGGAGCCATTGGGGCTGAGGAGGTGTGAGTCCTGTTGCATTCATAGAACACAAAATGTTCTATGAATGTTCAAAATGTTCTATGAATGTTCAACATTTTCTATGAATGTTTGACTAAGCTTTAGTCAAACATTTTGAGGTTTCCGTTGACCTGACTAAAAGCAGCAAGGCACTTCTGTAATCTAGAGGAACACTGACAAACTACATGAGCTTTCCCATCCAAGTAACATATTAAATACAGTGCATATTAAACCTCTTCATGAATTTCCATAGCCTAACTTACACAGCTGAATACAACCAGCTCACACATTTGGAAAAATGTGTCCTCTCATATATCACTCCCGTTCTAATACATAGTGTTTTGATAGCAAAACGAATCAGACATTCTAAATAGCTGAATGTATCCCATATGCTGGCAGCCTGATCCATGCTGCTAGATCCATGTTGCTCTCTGTCACCCGCGGGCATGGATGGGACGGACAGACACATACACATACACACACACGGCGCCTGAAGCGCCTATTATGAATAATCTGCTTTAAAGTCTCCATGTCAGAATTAGAAGTGTGTTTCTCTTCAGGTCTAAAACTCATCAGATGACTTCAGAGACTCAAGCCTGTCAGCTGAGGAGAGTAGCTTTAGTCCCAGTTTGATCACACCTGACTCATTATCCTGCCTCTCTCTCCCCTTCTCCCACACCTCGCTCCCACTCCTTTATCTTCCTCTATCCCCCTCTACCTCCCCTCACTCTTCCTCCATCTCTTCCTTCATCCTCACCCTCCTCCTCGTCTACTTTCTAGCAAGGCGAAAACATCCCAATGTGGTGACGACTGTCCAACAACCAGAGGAGACGATGTCCTAACAAACCGAATCAACCTTTTGTGTGATGTCAAGGCAACCCTTAATGGCATCCTGTTCCCTTCAGAGTGCACTACATTTGACAACAGCTCCAATCAAAAGCACTAGGGAGAGTGTGCCATTGTGGGCGCAGGCGCAGTTACTAAAGTAGGGATGTTCCCTGTCACCTCGGCCCAGCCGCAGCATAGCTGATAACAACCACATTTTCATACGGAAAGAATCCTTTATGTTATGCATAATTCATATAAACAGGGTTGACAGACTGAAATGCGAGTCCTCTGAAAGAAATCCCAGGCTGGGAAGGAGCTCTGACATAACCTTGGCTACATCAGAATGACCTTAAATAAATACTTTATGTCTTTCCTTTAGGGCGACTGCTGGCCTGAAAGGCTTGTGGAAGCTGAAGACGCATGGCGCCAAACCCATGCCAGGTGATCATTCAAATACTTGTGACTAGGGCTGAAACAAATCGATAAATATAGATGACGTTGATAATAAAAATAGTTGGCAATGAACGTCACTATTGATTAGTTGGGTCTACATGAGACGCAGCAAAAAGAGATAGCCGAGGCTGAGATGGTGGAGGCTACAGCGAAGGGAAGTCGCTTACGAGCAGAAATGTCCAAAGTATAGGTCCGCTTTACGCTGAAGAATGAAACAAATTCATTTTAGTTTGTATTCATGGAGTCACATTTTAATGGAGAAATTGATCTTGAAAGCATGGCTCAGTTGAAATTAATGTCAGTTTTTTCGCCACCATGACAGTGATCTACCTGATCATGTTGAGTTTGTGTATAGTTCAGTAGCTCCGGCTAGCTAACCATTCATGATGTCACTGAAGAATTAATCCAATAGCGTCAAACTTGGTGAGTTCTATATTTCTCCACAATAGAAATGTGTTGGTATTGAAATTCTTAGCAATTGGATTAACATTTATAGTATCAGTCATAAGTCTCAACCAGCTTCATGTAGTGCCCTGGAATGCACTACATGAAGTTATAATTTTATGATAACCCTTTCGTTTTTGCCCATGTTTCTACTTTGCCTACAGTTTTGCCTACAGTTATTTTTAATGAAGGCCTCGTAAAAGGATAAGAAAAACACTAATAATCGTAATTATAATTTTTTTAATAATTACGATTCTGGAATTTCTGTATTTTTTCTATTCGATTAATCAAAGTAGAAATCAACAGATTAATCGATTATCAAAATAGCTGTTAGTTGCAGCCCTACTTGAGGCCACATTCAGAACCATAAAGTATGATGTCTTTTCGGACGCACAAAGTCAATAAGAAAACATTGAATCCCCAGCCAAGCTATAAAATAAATGTACCGTATGTAGGCATTGATAGTCTCTGAATGAATATGAGTACACTAGTATGGTTATTTTCTGATTACTGTGTGGGAGTCATGGAGTCACAGAGAGAGAAATAATATTATTAATGGAAACTAAATTAAATTACACCGCACATTTGACCGTGGGTTCTCTTCAATGTCAGACTGAGAGATAGGTTGATTCCTCACATGGCTCATGTGCACAAGCACGCACACACACACACGCACACACACACACAGGCCCTGGCTGGCAATGTCTCAATCTACACAAACAATCAGATAATCCTTCAATTGCTCTCTTGGTCTCTCTCCATGACAAATACCTACACACACACACACACACACACACACACACCAATATGCACACACACCAATGTATACACAAACAAACCCATATTGAGAATAGCTTCCCTTATCCCCTCAGCCGAACATCGCTATGCAGACGTAAAGAGCTCAGGTGGCATCATTGCATTTACCATATAAATGACCTGCCTGCCTGTCTGCAGATAAGATAACTCTCAAGACTGAAACCTATGGTGTCTTTAGGTTTGTTTGTGTATGTGCACACTCAACTGAAGTTTTGAGTGATTTATTACAGTGTGGTTATGTGTGTGGGTGTCTACAGTACAGTGTATGCATGCAAGTAGCTCTAAGCAGATCTATCTGATAAAATGCTTATCAGAAATGGAGGAGGCCGAAGTTTGTGCTGTTATCTGGTTGGCCATGACACCCTAGTGCCTTCACAGTTCACTATAAATGACACCCTAGTCCCTTGACAGTTCACTATAAATGACACCCTAGTCCCTTGACAGGTCACTATAAATGACACCCTAGTCCCTTCGTAGTCCAAAATAAATGACACCCTAGTCCCTTGACAGTTCACTATAAATGACACCCTAGTCCCTTGATAGTTCACTATAGATGACACCCTTGTCCCTTCGTAGTTCAAAATAAATGACACCCTAGTCCCTTGATAGTTCACTATAAATGACACCCTAGTCCCTCCATAGTTCCCTATAAATGACACCCTAGTCCCTTCATAGTTCACTATAAATGACACCCTAGTCCCTTCGTAGTTCACTATAAATGACACCCTAGTCCCTTGACAGGTCACTATAAATGACACCCTAGTCCCTTCGTAGTCCAAAATAAATGACACCCTAGTCCATTGACAGTTCACTATAAATGACACCCTAGTCCCTCCATAGTTCACTATAAATAACACCCTAGTCCCTTGATAGTTCACTATAGATGACACCCTTGTCCCTTCGTAGTTCAAAATAAATGACACCCTAGTCCCTTGATAGTTCACTATAAATGACTCCCTAGTCCCTCCATAGTTCCCTATAAATGACACCCTAGTCCCTTCATAGTTCACTATAAATGACACCCTAGTCCCTTCGTAGTTCACTATAAATGACACCCTAGTCCCTCCATAGTTCACTATAAATGACACCCTAGTCCTTTGATAGTTCACTATAAATGACACCCTAGTCCCTTCGTAGTTCACTATAAATGACACCCTAGTCCCTTGATAGTTCACTATAAATGACACCCTAGTCCTTTGATAGTTCACTATGAATGACACCCTAGTCCCTTGATAGTTCACTATAAATGACACCCTAGTCCCTTCGTAGTTGACTATGAATGACACCCTAGTCCCTTGATAGTTCACTATAAATGACACCCTAGTCCCTTGATAGTTCACTATAAATGACACCCTAGTCCCTTCGTAGTTCACTATAAATTGTACCAGTCTGAATACCATGTCGCATATTCAACAATTCTAAGGTTTCCCAATCCAGAAACTTCTCCCTCAATGCTCTCACACCCTCCTCTCTCCCGCCAACTCTCTCTTTTCACATTCCCGATTCTTCTGTGACAATAGAAGACGTTTGTATATTTAGAACCCAGAAGCCTCCTGGGGCTTCTCATCAAACACTCCCAAAAAGCTGCTGCACAGAACACAAACCCAAAGACACACAATTTCCTGAACACACATACACACACCATTGCCTAAACCCTGTACTTCATTTACTGTACTCTGCTCTTCCTCTGGTAAGTGAGGGACAGGGTGTGGAAAATCTCATCTGTTCTGCTGAACGTTAACTTTTCTAAGAAGCCTTTGCCCACACAGATTAAATAAAAATCATAGTGTAAAGGCTTTCACAAAAAGTTTGTTTTAATGGTTTTTGTAATGCCGCCACTGATTGACTGTTTCGCTGCTACTGAGATTCTCATTGTGTGAAGGAATTTATTACATATTTTTTACATTTGCAATGCAAAGTTAGCCTCTGGTCATCAGGGCTGGGCCCAGAAAGTTCTGGAACTCAGGCGACATCCCCGCTTCCAACTGAAGGTGGGTAATATGGGTTTTTAATGAAAGTGAGCAGTGGCCCCAAGAACGTAACATTGGAGAACTCCCGTACACAGACCCAGAGGCTAAGACCGTGCGGAGCAGTGCTCCAGTCCTAACACTTCTGGCTCCCGACTCCCCTATCTCTCCTCACCATCTGTCTACCGATAATCATAACTGTAAATAAAAAACATAAAAGTAAAACATTTTAAATAAGGGAAAAAAAAGCTATTATGTCTCTATAGAGTCTGTGCTTAACATTCCTCTCCATTATATGATGAAAGTACGAGGGACAGAAGACAGGGTAGTCATTTAAAAAATACATTCCTATCATTCACACAGAAAGTGTCATTTATTTATTCATTTATTAATAAGCAATCGACTCGCAATAGACTTGCCTATACACAGGAGGTGAAAACATACGTAACAACTATGTTTAAGTAATTCATTTATGCATTAACTAGTAAACATTTGTAGAATCCCATTTTCACTTTGACATTATACAATAGTTTGTTCAGTTGCAAAAACTAAAAGAACAAATCCATTTCAATTGCACTCTAAAATGCAACAAAATGTGAAAAGACCCAAAGGAGAGTCAATATTTATGCATTCCACTTACATTAAACACCCACTCTTATAAACATGTAGGATAGTTTCAGCATAATCACTCACTGCTACACTAAAATGCAGCCTATCAATCAACTGCTGACCATTAGAATACAAATATACATCCATTCACACCATGCTTTGGCTTGATCCTATATTAATAGGAGTTTGATAGGCTGATCAAGAAAGGATTCAAGATAAGACGTTTTTTGTGTTTTTGGGTAAGTCAGTTGTAAGTCAAAAGTTATTTGTATATCTGCCTTAGTGAAATGTGCTGCAGGGAGTTTTGATTGATGGGGGATTTTAGGTGTGTGTATGACTCTGCTTATTCTCTATGTCCTTTCCAAATGTTTCCTAATATAGATCCAGCTGTCTGGACCGCATCGCTCGAATCAGACAAAGAAAATCCAGCTTGCATCATCTTTATGGTCAGCACATCTGCCAGGAATGTTGAAAGGGGCCAGTTTTGTTTTTACTTCCTTATTAGATACAAGATGCAACTGAATTAAACCAAGCCAAGCTTCTGTCATGATTAATTTGTAACATTGTCAGTAAGCCTAGCATAAAACTTTCCTGGTATTGTAAACAATTTTTTTCCTCTTAGTGTCCTCTCTAGCCATTCTGAACAACATATTGCCGTGGAGAATGACCAGAGCAGCGCCAGTGAGAGTATGAGTACATTTCTGAAAAGTTGAGGTAAAAATGAGACAGCATTGGTGAGAAAAGGCCTTAAAAGTCAACAACCGCCCAATTTGACTAGGGTTGAATCGGAATGACTACTGGAGCTGTTAATAACAGATTGTTGTGTGCATCTCAAATTCTGTACCTTCCTTCCCCAGCAGGAAGTCCAGGAAGTGGTAGGTATAGGCCACGCCCACCTTGGTCTCCACCTGCGGCCGCCTGAGGGTGGAGTAGATCTTCCCAGGACTCCTCTCCTCCCCAGCCCTCCGCGGCTTCGGAAGCCTGCAGCCCATCACCCTGCAGGGAGAGCGAGACGAAGAGAAAAAGAAACTGTGATTATGGATTTAATGGAGGAGAGGAAAGGGTACGAAAGAGAGAGAGCGAAAGACAAATTAAAGTGTTTCTAAATATACACTTGTCAGAGACGAGGTGTTGCATTAAAGCGTTAAAGCCTACCTCCGTCTACTGTGAGACACGCACGGGGGATAACGTGTCAAAACACACACAGGGACGTAGACACAACTGAACACACACACCCATGCAGACATTACCAAATACACAGCAGTCAGGCAGGCCCGCGCAACCCTTCACACATCCAAATCCTCCGCGCACGCACACCGATAATACGGGACTATGAACGTGTCACCATTACATGCCTGGTTGCCTCGGATACGGGTGTCCGCTAATCAAATCTGGGCGATTGGGAGCGACATGTTTGATCAGAATGAATTAAAGCAGAAATGAGACTGTGATTTCCTGCCCTGTAGACCAAGGCATGATTAGAACTAGAAAGCGGTAGAAGGAGGAGGTGGGGAAAGGAGAGACAAGTGAAGGAGCAGACAAGGTGATAAAGGGTAGAGTACTTTTCTCTCCTCTTCTTGTATGTAGTAACATAGACAGAAGCCTCACTCCTGTAGCTTTACCATGAGATAGGGTGCAGGTCAGGCAGCAGGCTGTTAACCAGCCTGCTAGCATAGTGGAGTCTGTTGATTGCACAGTCAGAGTAGTTAGCAGAGTAGTTTCCCCCCCATTGAAACAGTGACTGGATATAGGTCAGGCAAAGGGAAACAGCAATGTTACAAGAATAAAGCCTTCTTTCTTTTGGGTCATGAACAAAAATGTAATAGTAACCTGTACCTCAAAATGAGACTACTTTTGCGATTTTAGTCATGAAAGCTATGGCTACTTCAGTATTCACATTGAAGCCATAGTTGACATCTCTTGGGACAAACACATTGCCACAAGCATACATTAGACCGATGTAAAAAGGGGCTTTATGAAATACGTTTATTAACTGATTGATTGACAAGTGAGGCATGTAGGGAGTTGAAAGTAAACGGAGATGGGTTAAGAAAAGGAGGTAAGGAAGGAAAGGTGAGAGCTGTGGGTCAGAGAGAAAATGTCGAGGGGCAGAGTTGGAGGGTTTAAAAAGGACAAGTACAGGAAGAGAGATGAAAAGAGGAGAGGAGAAGAAGAGAAGAGGAGGCTTTTGAATTCAGTTGGGCAGAGCGGAGGATCATCAAGCTAATCCGTTTCGACAGCATGGCTACACCCAGACCGTCTCTGAGGTTACCATTAATATCCCCGTCAGACAAGGCTAGTTAGAGACACACCGTGTGTGTGTGTGTGTGTGTGTGTGCGTGCATGCGAGTTCAAAATAACACAGAGGCGCTGTGAGAACTCTGTGTGTGAGGTTGAAGTCACACTGAGCCAGCATGGTGCATGACACCAAAATGTGTGTGTTTTTGTCGAAGAGCGTTCAAGGATGTGTCTGCGTGTGTGTTTGAGTCATGTTGAACTGACATGGAAAGGTGTGTGTGTGTGTGTGCACGCGTGTTAGGGGAATGGGAAAACGTATGCAGCCAGGCAAACTGACAGGACATGCAAGTGTGCGTGAGTTTAGTGTGTTTAATGAAACCAAGTCCCTTAAGACCCAAAGCAACCAAGACTCAGACATTAACTCAACTAATGAGCCAAATAGACCGAATAGTCATCAGATTAACATTGAATCTCTTGACTCACTGGTGGTGATGCAGTGTGCATGTGTGCAGTGGAGAGAACCGTGCTAGAATAAAGGTTAAAAAACGATTCTCTTCGTCTGTTTCTCATCGGTCAACCCCATCTCTCCTGTGGACAGTAGCTGAGGCTTTTGGTTTACATCTCCTATGGCTTTAACAGCAGATGCTCCCCTGCCGAGAATGCTATTCCCATGAAGCAATCTGACCACATTCCCCACTAAGCCAGTAAAAGAGACGGCTTCCGTTATTAGAGTACGATAAACTACAACCATACCCTCTCCCTTAGGCCTGTGTTAAACAAATTGTTAGTCTGCTAACTCACAGGGAAAACATGAAGTTAAAATAAGGCAGGAGAAGACACTTTTAACTGGTTCTACCGTTAACGCTTCAAACTGGTAGGCTGTTGAAGCTTTAAACTGGTTCACTGTTGAAACTTTAAACTGGTTCTCCCGCTGAACATTTTCACTGGTTTATACAGGTAATGCATTTAAATGGTACTGCGGTGTACTCTGATAATGCTGACACTTTTAACAACTTTTCTTTGTGTGTGTTATGAACAGTTTGGATTGTAAGATGATAAACTGCAGTCCTAATAATTGCTTTGCATGTGTGGAGATAATGTATCCTTAGCCTTGTGGAGATAATGTTGTGGAGATGATGTATCCTTTGGCATCATCATCATACTTACATCATGGTTAAGTTGAGGCAACTAAAATGCCACTGAAACACAGAAACCATGGTAGCTATGAGAGGTGTTTGGGGCTATTGTGTCGTTTTATTGAGGCCTCATGTCAGGGCTTGGGGAGGTACGCACACACGAGCGCGCGCGCGAACACAACGTGGCAGTAAATGAGCGAAGGCAGGAGGAAATAGGAGAGGAGAGACGGATAGAGAGAGATTGAGAAGTGCGAAGGGCATCTCATTAGAGCTGCTCCTGTAACAGAGAGTTTTTTAAATGACAGCGCAACCAAGCGCGGATTACACGCCAGGATAATCCATCTGCGCTGTGCCACCGCGCCGCTCCTCTGTCGTCACCGGGGAGTGCAAGCGCGCAGAGAAGCACCGGCGCCATTCATCTGCCACGGAGGGAGACTGTGATACAGGCACGCGGATGAGAAGAACTGCACTAAATATAGAAGGGGGATGAGAGGAAGAAAAGAGAGGGTGGAAGAGAGAGGGGGATCAGAAAGAAAGTGTGCAAGGGGAAGAGTGGTCCCTGAAGAAATACAGTAAACCTAAAATGAACTACATTTACAGGATTCTGCCCTTAAGCCCAAACTTACATTGATTAATTACCTGCATAATAATAACTGCAATAATATTTTACATGGTAGGTGGCTTTCAGGGAACTAGATTACATCTTGAAAGTTTTCAAACATACCATCGTGTTCAGTACATAATATCTTTAAATTAAGTGCATTAAAGGGCAACTTGAAATCAAAAGACAAAAGGAAAGATTCAAAGAGGGAGGGATTCAGTACAAACCTGGTTTAGGGTAAATGTCAAGGCTGCAGGTTAGCAGATAGGATATGGACCCAGTTTAGGGTCAGGAAAAGGGATATCTGTCTATTCGTATGTAAGTTCCAACCAAGGTTTGTCTTTAACAGTTAATTGAAGAGGTGTGGTGAGCGGCCATGATGAGTGTGTGGCAATCCACTAGGGGTAACTGTCTTGCTAATGGACAGAGACCGATTTTCACCTTACTCGTTCAGGGATTCGATCTACTGTAAAAACCTTTCTGTTACTGTTCAGGTGCTTTAATTAACCACTTGACTAGCTATCGGCCCTGGGTAAAGAGTTGAAGTACAATTTTACCTCTATTTACAAATGAAGAATTTAAGGAGGATCTATTCTTGGGAATAAAGCAGACATAGGAAATATGAAACATTGGGCAGAGGCAGTCACAGAGCCCCGAAGAGGCTACAAGGCTCCATGAAAAAGTTTCATTATAATTCAGTGGATTTCAATGGGTAACCTGAAATATTTTGATACCCCCATGACATCAATTTTTTGCAGGGGTGATTAAAAATAACAAATCAACAAAGTAAAATAGCAGATGTTTTCTTGGGCGAACACTCCCTGGGTGAACCTTTTCAAATCCGCACAGGCACATGGCCAACTGCTGGCGCCCGTTATAATAACGGCAGTTTAGCTTACAGGAAATGATACATGACAGGTCGCTTATGCACCGAATCACTCCATCTCTCCGTTTCCATCTCTCCAGCTGAGCTTGACACAATTTACTCTGTCACGCATATCTGGGCTTGAACCTCCGCCAGAGAGCAGGTACGATTGGAATACTAAACATACATAGTCCCTGTCACACACATCAAAATCAATATCATAAAATGGAGAATACTCTTGTTGATTTTGCCAGAACTGAAACAGAGGCTTCATGCCCATAGGGAGCAAAGGGGCACATGACCCGTTGAATTCTGTCTTAAATATTTTTTATTTTATCTCAGCAGATCTGTCTTTTCTCTGACATTGACTCCGAAGTATCTCCGGCGTTACGTATCTGGAAACTTCTGCACTTGTGTGGAGTACATTCTGCACGTGTTCGTCTTGGGTCTCCGCTTCACATCGCCACCTCAGACGAGACAACATGCTCAGTCCTCCCTGGACAGGCAGTCTAAATCACAGCTTCATTATACTTTTAATATTGCAACCATTTGCTGGGTTAGCAGATCATGGGTGTAAGGGCCATGCGAAATGAGCATATCCACTGCCTACCCAATGTTACCGGCGGTAGCAAGCAAAGCTGTGTTCTATACGTTTGGTTACAACACGCTGTGCCACAATGCCATGTGTGAAGACTGCATCCTACTGCTCCTGCTACATCCTAAATTAAAAGACAATGTTGCCCCCTTCATAAAGGTTCAGAACTATAGGGGATCAAACTGTGTTATAACCTATAAAAAAATCTATCAACCTATCACAGTTTGGGCACCTCAGTTGGATTGAGTTCTGGGCTTTGACCGTGCAATTCTAAGACTCTTGTTCTACTGAACTCCAGTGTATCTTAAGATGTTTGTTAAGGATTTTCTTGCTGCCCAAGTCCATGGTCTCTGACAGACTGATTCAAGTTATTCTAGTATTTTTAAATATTTGGCTCAATCCAGCTTGCCCTCAACCCTGACAAGTGTCCCAGGTTCTTGCCAGTGACAACCATCCCCATAACACAACAATGCTGCCACCATGCTTCCCTGTGTTCATGGTGTTTTCAGGGAAACAAGCAAAACTCTGTGTGGCACAAAGCCAAAAAGTTTCTTTAATCCTGTCCTTGGAAGAATGTCCTCAGTTACTTTTGACCTCTTGGTAGCTTCTCTGACCACTGATCTCATTGCTTGCTTTAGGCAGAGTAGTAGTTGTCCTATACTCTATTTCCGCATTTTTATCAAATGTGTGGCAAATGGCTGGACCACAGCTTATTGAATAAAGACGCTCTCCTGGATTTTCGGCAGCTGGTTGTAAAACTGTCCCTGCTAAGCTGAAACCGGTCCCCGAAAATGGTGTACTGTCATCAATTGCATGTGGCGACGTGTCCCATGTCATTAAAAATAACTTTACAGGTTGGAATTTCACCGCTAAATGAGGTATGACAGTGATTATATAGATAATGTACATATAAATGACAATACACCCAGACCAAAATGGAAAGTTTTTTTTTTCTTTCTCAAAAGTTCCAGACTGCAGTGTCATAAGGTTGTGAAACAACACCTCTCAGGTTTGTATTTGTGGTTAAAGAAGAGGATTTGAAACCACCAGTATAAATACCTATCCAGTTTTGATTGAATGAGCCATTAATGTTTATTTAGATTCAATGATTATGGTCCTATATTGTAGGACACCCTTGAAAGAACGAGTCAAAACGGGGTATTTGCGGTGGCTGTAAATTAATTGTAAATGAATACAAATTATAAGAATATAACTGATATCCCCGGTGCGAGTTTCCCTGTTTATTTTTCTAGATTGAGGAATACGTTTTAGGTGCTTGCAATAAATTACCCATCAAAATCTTTCACAGCCCCCACCTGACAACCCCTCACCAATCATCACGTCCCATGTACCCCCTCAGATGTTTTGGTTACATGGCATCCCTATAGCCAGCTGGAGAGCCTTGATCAAGTGTTACGTTTTCTCTGAATATAATCATCATTCATAACGTGCCCACTCCCTCTCCAAAAAGAGTACACTGTAGGCCTAGTTACCCTTAACACATCTCGTAAACAATATCTTCAAATAGTTTATTTTCTCTGAGGCCCCAGAAAGATTTTGCCAGATCAACATAAGTTCAGACTGAGGAGACTTCCTTTTTTCGTTTAACTAGGAACCTCACAACACAGCGAGCTCTGCCCTGCATTTCTATATCTCATTTTCATAAACCCAACTCATTTGCTTTTAGAAAGGAGACAACAAAAGGTAGCCTACCCGGTTGGAATCACGCGCTGAAGCCAATCGCTAGTCAGGACGCATGGGCAAGCAATCAACTCATGTGGGTTCCACCCATATAAAAAATAGTAACGCACTGAACTTTAAGTAAAACTGTCCTCTGGATTGTCCACTGTGCGCTTGTCTGTCAATCCACTGTCTTCCGTGTGATCACTCCGGTTGAAGAGGCACAAACACCCGGTATGGTCATGTTGATCTGGTAACGGCAAAGCAGAGTCCTCCCTCTGACAACTGTACCGTAATCTGTTACTCTCCTGCAGCCTGGTGCGCGTGATAACAACTCCTCCTCACTCAGTTTTCTCCTCCCTACTCACTATCTTCCTCTCTGTGTCCATCTTCCACTATTCTGTTTGTGAGAGCGTCTGGGCGTTCTGCCCTTTCGCTGCCGGTTGATTTAGCTCACTTTTCAGTACAATGCATTTATTGACAGATGGATTATTAAAGTGCGGGTTATCAATGCGTTATAAAAGAGGGTTTGGTTACGATGGCCCGGGTTGCATCGTGCTACGATCCATCACGTGACCGGGCCAAGCAGCAAAGCTCCAACCAAAACCTTCAAGGCTTTCATTATGTCAACAATTTAGCATGATGACCCGTTCAGATACGTACGAGATATGTTATATACTAAAACATGTAATTTTTCAACTTTTCATTGGCAAGACAAAGTAAAAAGCCTAACTTTGCCATCGGCCAGAGTGAGACACCTGGCTTAGACCTAGAGGTAGCCTGATTATAAAACCGTTCCATACTTGATGCACATATGATTAAAGACAATACATTGGAAAAATCATTTTCCCTTCACGCACACAACCCACCTGGGCCATCTTACTCAAATTCTCTCTGTAAGCTTGTCAAGAGGTTTGTCTTAGGGCAGATGTGGTAAGACATCTGTCAAAAATCCTTCTGGATAAGAGCATCTGTGAAATTACAAAAATAAAATAGTAATCTGCACATCCCTTCCATTATAGTGTCTTATCTAGCAATTGAGTCAATTTCTGTAGAATTCATTCGCTGATCCCTCCTATTGACCGGGTTAGGATGACATGATCGAAGTGGTCATCAAAAGGGATTATCATCAATTAAGTTCAAATGCAACCCAGCTAACTAGAAAAAAATCCCTTCAGTACCAACATCCATGTTTTCCCAATTGTACCCTCCCATCTACGAGAGCATGGTTTGGCAAGGGGCTCCATTGAAAATTCATTTGGCCTATCCAGACATATCCATAATTCATAGCAGTATGTCTGTGTGGGGCACCCCCAGAGCCGTCACACCATCATACATTATCACTGTATCTGATGCAGCAACAAAAACATAAGTCTGTAGCCAAAAGATAACGGTCTGTTCTGTTGCCATGACAGAAAAGCAGCTGCGACCAACCAGCAGCTACTTCTTGGAAATATGCAGAAACAACTGAGAACTAAACTGACATTTTGCAATTACAGCTTTTGTTTTGGTTGCAAAACGTTCTGCTAGGGGGTGCACAGAGACACAACAATAAGACAAACGTAAACAAGAAATCAAATTGTGGCATAGATCAGATACATTCCCCCAATCCTTCAAGTACAACACTGAATTTAGTGAAGGATCCAAGGGCAGCTTCATATTACAATATACCTGAGTGTATAACAGTAGGAATGTGTATCCAATCTTCGTGTCTTTGACCAATGACTTAGGTCTGATGGCCACCAGTGGAGACTGGAGAACATCTATCCAACTGTGGAGAGATCCTGCAGAAAGTGCTGTCATTTAGGAAATAAAGCTCCTGATCAGAAGAGGACTGTTTGACTTGTATAATATTGATCTGTGAAAAACTATAAAAACTAAGCTAAAATAGAAGTACAACATCATGAGAAATTCAATTTTATTTTTAACAAAACGAATCCAAACCTTAAATAGTCAACATGAACACTTCCAACAAGAACCGAACTTCAACAGCGACCGACCCACGGCTCCCCATAAACACAACACTTCAATCTGGGCTGATTCCAATCAATAAATAGTGTCATAGGAGGTAACCTATAGCTGATAAACTAATGTACCATAGCTGACCAGAAAAGCTGTAAAACTGAGAAAATGCCATGTGGCTAAAACGTTACTAATCTGCAGGTAGCAGCAGGAAAGTGATACAACCAAATAATTGGCAGTATGGCCGCATTCAAAATGGGTCTGCAAGTCCAAGTCAATCCTTAGGCTGGAGAAAACACTGGACGATTAACAAAAATCTGACTTGGGACCCCAATTTGATGTTCTGCTGTACCGAAATAACTGATGTCTTTTACATGAACCCAGGTAACCCTTTGGTCTGAAAAGTGATTATAATCAAAAAGAAAAGATGGCGTCAGTGCATTAGAGTTTCATAAATAAAATCCTCCACCTCAAAAAATAAAAAAATACACACTACAGAACATCCACAACAAATCAGTGCAAATAATACAGTGAACTTGAACAGTAATAATACAACAATTTGCTTTTAGTTAAGTCCTTAATTTGTGAGTGATTTAAAACAGGTTTCCAGAACAGGGTAGGCTGCTGGGCTGCATTATACAAGTTCTTTATCAACACCTTCAGGGGAAATTGATGCAATGATTCTCCTCTCGGCCACAGCGTACTGCAAGAGCTGAACTAAGAAACGTTGGCCAGTCAAATATTCCCTTAAGTTGGAAACTGCAATACTCAAGGCCCACACAAAAAGCACAGCATTGCCAATTCAGTGCACTACTTTTTCCCAGGGTCCTTATTACATGTACTGCATTAAAAAGGGTGCCATTTTGAACAGAAAAACATTAGCCATAAAAAGATCAATAACTCCGGAAATGGCTACACTCAAGATAACATCAGCATATCTCAATTCTGAACACACTAACATCCATCCAATAAACCACTAAACAGAAATAAATGTAGGCACTTGGCTTGTATTTCTGTGATGTATATAGAAATAAAAAAAAGGTGACCAAGACAGCAGAAAACAAACAAAAAGGCCAAGAATTAGAGCCCCAAGAAAAAAGCCGTCCCCGAAAAGATGAGCGAATTCTGTGCCCAATTCCGCCTCATAATTATATGCACCAGATTATCCTAATCTGAATATGGGGATGGAAGTTAAAGTAGAACTTAATCATCGGGAAACTCTGTTCTAAAGATACATTTCTTGTAACACAAATGTGCAGAGGTCCAAACAAAACTTAAAAACCAAACAAACCAACATATATTTTTTTTACATAAGTAGTCAAACAATATAAATAGGAACAGGTAAGCTTAAAATAATTTTGGCTATAGACAACGAAAAAAAAAAACTAACAATAGAAATAAATTCACAAAAACAAACAAATGGTGACACCATAAATTGCCATGTGCCTTGAACTCCAAAATGACAGCCTCTCCTCCCTGTGTGAGAGTGGTTGAGTTAGTTTAAAAGCAGGTCAAAGCACCAGGGCCGTGGTCCTAGCCAATCATAGAGCATCTGCCAGTGACCACGCCCATCAGTGTTTAGCCGCTGCGGTCTTGTGTTAAAACACGTCTCAAAGCTAGCGACGGATGTCCAAGAGAAAGCATCCTGGAAATGTTCATTTTTAAAGTCTGCGTTTCTTCTAGCTCTCCAAACGCCTTTTTTTTGTGCAGACTGGGCCAGGTCGCCGCCTGTGGAGAACAGAAAAGCAATCCTTAAGTCAACCTCTATCAGGTTTCCCAAACCTCTCAGGCCGCAGAATTCACATTTTAAAAGATCACACCTGTTAACCAATTAAGCCTATGACTAATGAAAACAAGTATGGCATTAAGGGTTGATAAATGAAAATATCAGGAATTTGGGAATTGGAAAATGGGAGGGTTTCCTTTTCAAATGAGCTTATCCTCAAATCCTTCACATTCTCTCTCACCTCTTCAAATAGCATTGGTGATTTAAAGGCCTGAATATAGTTGAGGTGGTGGCAGGGAGATAACATGAGTTAGACAGATACTAAGAACTCCACAACCTGACAACTAGGAAAGAGCACAGAGAATATTTCTTAAGACAAACTGATTCTAATTCACACAACCATTGCGTCATGAACAATGAGCTCTAGGCAGTCTGCAAGCCCATGATAGAAGACCGCAGGGGGGGGGGAAAGAAATAATGGACAGAAAGGGCTGAAGAGCCAAAAGGGACCAAGAGAAGACTAAAGACAAATACTAAAGGGAATGGAGTACACTTGCCTAGTATAGCAATATGGTAAGTGTGTGTGTTTGTACACTTGCCTGGTAACGCATGAGGGTCACTGGACTGTGGACTAGAGTAGGGTCAGCAGAGTCTGGACTCCACAGTCCACAAAGGTCTGGAAACGGGGCATCACATCACATAATGAGCCGGCTGAAACAACCACAGTTAACCTTAACACGAGTTACCCTTAGACAACAAACAAATCACTACAAAAGCTGACTCACACTAGCAGATTACCTACAGAATGTCTCAAGGCACTCATCGCAGCAACGGAAGCCTAACACTGCCACCCAGTGGCCATTTGGAGAGTTGACCCAATACATAGTGAAAACACCTACTGAGGCATTGCTGCTAGCCCAATTCAGTTCAACTTGAATTAACATACTGGCAATGCATTCTTAACTGTTGGCTAAATGCGGCCAGTCACTCAGAGAAAGAAAGTCCCACCTGGTTGACGAGACGTGTCCTCTGCTCGCCGCTCCAGTGTGGTGAGGCGTACTGAGAGAGAGAGCAGGGTTAGAAAGTTACCCCATGGTCAGTGAAGTAGGGATGAAGACATCCTGACCGCAACGCAACTGCATCTTACGGGAATTCAACGGTTCGGAGGATCAGTAAGTGTAACTTCAGTGCGTTTCTGTATTATCACACGCAGGGGTTTCATGAAACATCTTGTACAGTTGGAGTCACTCATTAACTCAGTGTGAAGTAATGTTTTAAGTAACAAGTTTAAGTGTTTTTTTGTGTGGAAAACATTGTCATGTGCAAGTGATTTATGCAATGCATGTAGGCAGGGTGAGAAAGAACACTACCTGGTATGCGTAGGCTGTTTGGGAGTAGCTCATGGGCATCTGTGGGATCATGAGACCTTGAAGGCTGTTGTAAGAGTACGGCTGAAGGAGGAGAAATGAATACCAGTGTAGGTTCTTCCCTCAGCATATCAACTAAGATAATCTGTTTCATTTTAGTGACACTCGTTTAGCTGGCTTGGGGAGTACATAGCAGAGCCTTACAGACAAAACATGACTTTATGTGATTGCTTGTTCTATATATCAGCAGACCTATTCATGAACACAAATTGCACCAGAGAAGGCACCAAATAACAGCATCCTGGTCTAAATTAACTACTTCCAAATTAACCATGGTTTGGCTCATTTCAAGTGAGAACGACTCCTGACCCAAATACAGCAACTGACCTGAAAACAGTGCATTGAAATTGTACCAATACATGAGTGCGCTAATGCACTGCACTACAGTGTCAGCTCCGGAGATGAAAGACAAGTTCAGGTATGATGACCTTGACAAAATCATTGGTGCCACGCAGCCTAAAATCAGAGGTTAGGGTATATACATGCATGGGGGACTCTGGGAATATACTTGAGTTGTTACTGTTTAGGGGATTGCGTTTATTTTCACGCCAATTATCAGCCCAATGAGGGAAAGACATTTCCCATCACATGGATTGTTTACAGAATTAGGTCTGTTAGGGTTTCACAAGGCCAAATTCTATCAGAATAAACAGGAATTTAATTTGGCTTTAAATCAGATTAAACAAAAAGGCTACCCGGTGAAAGACCCGCCACTGAGGTCTTGATTGAATTCCCACGGCCCAAATAATGATCTATAACATCAATGTAAAGAGTCAAAGTGATGGGGGAGGACACACCAAAACAAACTATTTGGAAAATACTGCAATGTCTTACTGGGACAGACATTACATTGGTGAGCGAAGATGCCACTTGAGCCAATGACAAGTCTGTACCTGAATGTAAGGGTTTCCTCCACTGACTATAGGTGCTGGCTGTGCCATGCCCCCTCCCACAGGAGAGCAGCAGGTGCAGTAGACATACTGGGAGGGGCTGATCCAAGGGGCTGGACCAACCAAGTGAGACTGCATGGAACCTGGGCGGAGCAAACAAACCAACCTCTAGCCACATTTCTAGCTGGCTATAAACAGACGCATGGCAATATCACAAAAATATTTTGTAACTCAGTCAAATTGATCTGCAAAAGTGTATGTAAACTTGCTTTTGTTACAAGAGACTTCTGCTGTGGAATTGTAGCACAAAAAAAGACTAATAGAGGACATCTGTAAGGTTTTTACTACTGCCATAAACAGAATAAGGCCTCGGCAAGGAATGTTTTTAAGTTAATGTTTTAGATTTTATTCTACAAATTAGTTTCAAGTGCCTGAGATATTCCACAGTCAAACTTTCTTACCGGTCTGTCTCGGTTTGTTCGCAGAACTACCCCCACCATAATGCCACTAATTTTCTAGCTAATACTAATCTGTTCACATTTGGTAAAAGGAGGAGACAAGACGTGAGATTGTTTAAAATTCAGCCTTGCAATAAAAGAGGCAGGATTCTACACAAAGCCACTTTAACAATGCAGTCTGGGACTGGTTTGGGGCATTTATATGTACATAATCTATGAGTAAAATCTCTAGAATAATTCAGTAAATCATGTAATTCCAAGTTTGAAAGCAAGTGGTTTGATAAAATCTAGAACAAACATACACAATTTTCCAGTAACCCTCTTTTCTTGACATTACCAACAGCAGTGTCCAAAAATTCCAGAATGCATTTTGAATGCCAAATTAAACAAGCAACACAGACTCACGCGAGCTCCTTTCCTTCATGATTGCTGGACCCAGCTTCAGTCTCCTCCCTTTAAAACTGATCTGTTGCTTTACAGTAAAAAATAGGGAAGCCAAAACATTAGCTAGTGCTTAGTGTGAAGCCCAAGGTTTAAATACTCCTAAAGACGTGACCATGTTAAATAAAGTCCACTTACTTCAACGATGTTTTGGATGTCGACATCTTCACTGAAGTAAACAAATCCATATCTACGCAAATTCAGAGAAGGGCATTACACCAAATGTTGCAAGTGTTTACGTGGACGGTTCCAAGTGTCCCGACTACAGCATACTAATCACACTCACCCTTTGCAGATGCCTCCACGGTAAGTGATTATTTTAACTTCCTTAACAGCACCAAATCTCGCAAAGAAGTCACGGATTTCGTTCTCCTCCACCTAAAGAGACATATGGCCGAGTCAGATGTGAAATAGCATTCCTTAGGGCATTATTTTTGGTTTACTTGGACAACATACAATAACCAGTCAAAATCCAAGTACTCATCACTAACACAGGATACCAGCCAGTGTAAATTAAGTCAAATGTTCAATAGCAAGTAAAGTACACAAAATACATTGTGACAGACAGGCTAAAACTACCACATAGGTGATTATTTTGTAATGTTTCAATTATTTCAAGGGAGGAATTATTTTCAAATACACTGTTTTGGTCTTAGCGGTAAATCTGCAGTGTAGAAATGATCCAGCACTCTAGTTACATTCCGTACCAGCTGTTTAGCTGGCTACTCACCTTCATGTCGATTCCTCCAACAAAAAGGGTGTTTGGTGTCATTTTACCTTCAGGTAAAATATAACCATTTGACAGCTTAGATGATGTGGCCGTCGGACATCCGTTTTTCGGCTTCTGAAAATCCTTGTGTAAAGAAGTGCATGAATACTTACAGTAACTGACAACTAGGTGCCAAGGTGTAATTCAAACAACAAGATGTAGCTGACAGAAGTATTGTAGCAATCTGTGGACATCTGAACTACTGAGCCATCTTAAGAGCTCAGTCACAAATTAAGTGAGTTAGTTACCTACCTATGAGTTAGTTGCAATTAAGTATCATGTGCTTAATCATTTGATCCAGGATTATATAATCAAAAAGGTAAGCGGGAAATCAAAACAATCCTGAGCGCTATCAAAGCTATTTTTCAGCAACCAGGACATTGTGAATGTCCACCAGTCCCCCACTAGCAAGCTAACTGGTTCCCAAATACCTATAGAAACATTTACTAGATACCAATTACATTGTTATTATGTACTACCTTTGGCAAATTAACTATAGGCAGTTAGTTGTAGCTAGCTGTAGTAAGGTTCATAACGCTCAGTGCAAACTGCTAGCTAACGCCTACAGGAGCCACGAGGCAACCGCCAGATCGAACAGGGAACATTAGCAATGTCTAACTAGATAGGTGTTTAGCCCAACTGGCCTATGACCTGATCTGGTTACTCAAATTTACCAACTGGTGATAATGATAGTGACCATGTGTAATTTCCAAGCAAACTAAGGACTGTTAGTAAGCTTCGGACTTCAAAAAACGAGCTAATTTACACTAACTTGCTAACTGATTGTTTTAATAAACTGTTGACAGATGAGTAAAACCAAGAAATATTATAGCTATGTAACTTCACTTAAGCTAACTACGGTCGGACGGTTAGTAAACGTGGTACTGTGAAAAACTAGCTAGCTAGTTAGCTGCGGTCTTAGAAAAATAATTAACAATTCGCTAGTCTAAATAATAAGCTTTCTAAAGCTATGCATACTGTGAATAGATCCTTCTCAAACAGATGTAACAACTCACCATTTCTAAAATCGTTAAAACAGAATAAATTAAGCACACTGGCTGTCGCGCCAACTCCCCAGAACAAGGTGCGCGAAAAAAGATGAATCTAGTTGTCAGAAGTCACACCCTACACACTAGTTGAAGCTAATTGGGTCGTTCCAAAAACAGCAGGGGTGTTTTTCCAGTGTTTTATTTTTGTCCTGGTTACTTGTAATTTTGTTACAACTTTCTTTTAAAACACTAGGCTACTCTGCAAATATCTAAAATATGTAGGGGTTTAAATATTTATTTATAATAGTCATCATATTCACCGTCTAGTTTACTTTCAACGTCAGAATTTTTTGTGACATGAGTTAATAAAATATGCCTTTTAGAAATCTAAAACATTACAGACATTTTCGGAAAGTAAAAGTATAGTTGAAGAGAATATAACTTTATTTGTTGAGATTGATTACAGTTGCATTATAACAAATAAACACAATTTAGCTGACAAAGCAATCAAATCCATCAATTATAGAGGCATAAACCAGCATGCCACCCTGGATCCTCTCCAAGTACTATCCATGCACCGAGAGCATCCTTGCCTCCATCACCGCCAGGGATGGGAACTGCTTCGCACACAAGGGAAGAGCGACTTCGGTCCTACAGGTGGTTAAAGACCCCGCAAGACATAACTTGGGCGCAGTGAGTAACTGCCACCCATATAGGGCTTATATCACAAACTATTCTTGATGAAAGCTTGCAGCATTATCAAGGACCTTTGACACTCTGCCACGCGCTGTTCATTCACCTGCCTTCCGTGCAGAAAGGGGCTGTGCCAAAGCAGGACTTAGGTACTAGGAGGTTTGGAGAAAGTTTATGTATCGATTACACATATACGAATGGGGAATTTAAGGACAGATGTGGTAACTTCCCCAACACATATGCCGCCCCCTTGTGGCTTCATTCTGTACTGTTGAGTTTAAATCATAGCTCCGAACATTATGGTCACTGAGTCTCACTAATGACCGTGCAGTTTCTGTGTTTGTGTATGTGTGTGTGTGTGTGTGTGTGTGAGAGAGAGAGAGAGAGAGAGAGAGAGAGAGAGAGAGAGAGAGAGAGAGAGAGAGAGAGAGAGAGAGAGAGAGAGATAGATAGATAGATAGATAGAGAGAGAAACGGGAAGTGGATGGAGAGTTCATAGCTTGGTTCCCAGCCAGAAACTACTTTTATTTATGATATCTACTTAGAATTCACAGCACATAGCTTAACTAACTGCAGCTAAGTTTGCCAGACAAAGTCAAATGTCCTTCTCTGTTCTACCAATTGCTGGCATCCATCAGTCCTATCATTTTTACTTCCTATCCACAATCCTAAAACTGTTGGACTGGTACATGCATAATTGCTGCAAACTAAAGTCAAATATTGCATGAATGCTAGAGCCCAAGGTCCTGGTTAGAAGTATTGCATGGTATAGTGAATAAAGTGAAATTGGGCCCTGATCAAAAGTATTGAATTATATAAAAAATAAGGTGGAGGTCAGGACACATCCAATAAAACATCACACTGTGAATGGATATCCTCCAATGTATTTCCAACCAGTGTATTCATTGTCCCCCTGAGACTTCCCTCCCCCAATGACAATACAGAGACATTAAGGAGTGTGTAGATCAGAATGAATACACACGCACACACACACACTGAAATATCAGCCCATTTATTTGAAAACCCAGACATCAAATAGTAGAGTAGGAATTAAATCCAATAACAACATGATAGATTTTTTGTTAAGATGATTACTGATTTTGAATTGATGCCTGCATAACAACAATCTTCCCAGCATGCTCTACAGAACCTTCATCAGCAGTCTCGTATGCTTCATCATTAGAATTGATGGTGAATTCCCAATTGAAATATGGAATTACCTTTATAAAGAAAAAGTGCAATTTGTCAATTGCTCTGGGTGAAAGGCAAAAAATTATGTAAGTAGCCTGCTGTATTCTTGCATATGAAGAGTATGTTTGAAACATGTACCTGGTATATTTCGTTTTAGATTCTGGTTGTTAAAATAGTTACATTTAGACAATTTTGGCGATTTAACCAATGTACTAATTTTATTTCAAGTTAAACATATATTTCAATAAACTTTTTGAAATAATGGTTGGGTGGTGAAAGAAAATGAATGTGCAGTTTACGGTTTGGAAAGTAAGACCGCCTGGCTGACATTGTTTTTATTGAATTTAGAGTTTCAAACTTCATTATAAACTTGAGCAAATAGATAAGTGATTAAAAAAAAAAACTTTGAAGGAGTATTGAAAAAGATACGTTTCTCTTTGTTGAGGAGAATAGACTCATATAAATGGTTGAAATGTAGGACATGGAATGGTATTTCACACTGTGTTTATTCTGTGTAACTCCATTCAATTTACTCCAATCCAGACATTAATTTGAGCCCATTCTCCTCAATTAAGTTTAAGGTTCACTGGTATCCACTGGTAAATATACATAGGCTGTATAAATTATTTCAAATATAAAAATAATAAAATACCAAAATACAGAATCTTTAAAAAAAAACATAGGCGGGGTTTCAACTTACTAATGAGAGTAACAAAATTAGAACCCAACAGGTTTAATACGGACATGTGGTTATGCATCAGCAATTCTATTACATGACTCAACAACTGCTAGAAACACGACGTTCACTGGTGGGCTACCTGAAGCCACAGCTCCACGAATGTGGGCAGTACGTAGGTGAAGGGCTATGTGTCAGAACGCATTGAAAACTGTCAAGTCAAGCACATTGCCTTCACTTCCCCATTACGAAGATTGCACTAGCGCCGGCAGTAGTGCTCACTGCTGCGCACTTGAGGTGTGCCATCCGGGTCACTAACGATAATCTCTTTTTGACATTCTTTTCTGTGGAGTCGCGGGCAACGTAACGAACGCACCTCACCAGTTGGAAGGGATGCTGTAAGTTATATGCAACGTTACATGCATTTTCGACGCTTAAAACATTATCTACCGATGAACAATTATGATTTGTAGTAGATATCTTTGGGTAGTTTCCCGGAGCAAGAGCACACTGTGTGTCGCTTTGTATATCAAAGCCTCGACTCGCTCTGGCGCGTTGAACCACTGTGGATAGAATGCTTGTCAGTTATTTCACGTAGCGAGGAGAACACCGAACAAGACGCAGCTACGGTTAAAGATAATCCAGATTTGTAGCGGACTTCGACAACACCGGTAGGGTGCGCGCCCACCGGTTGCTGGGATGAAACATTCGCCGGCCAACGGGGTGAGCCTCGAGGAATTGTTGTCCAACGGAGGCTGCGGTATGTCAGAAAGCGTGACAGCTGTCCAAAAGGACACTGCTCCACAATCTCCCATGACTGACAACCAAAAGGCGGGAAAAACTACAGACGTTAGAGGAATCCCTCGACGTAGCAGTATTATCAAGGTAAATAAAACACACTGAACGGACATCGTAATGTGTTCTGTAAGTGTTCAATAACACACACACGAAGCTAACTATCTGTCAACCTAACCCTGAGCGTAACTCCTAACCGAATCCTGAACCAATATCTTCTAACACTAAACCTTAAAACCTAATCCTAACTCTGCCCTCATGTTGCCAGTTAAGACAAAAATATAAATTTGTCAGATGCAGGCTGTGAAAATATACCTGGCTGTTTTTGCATTTCCCAGGTTTAACCCCTGTTCTGAGGCATTTGTTTCTCTTTTTATATAGTGAAAGCATAAGCATACAACTCACTGTAATACACTCACTGAAGACCTGGGGAACTGCTTGTTTTCTCTAACGTGTTGATAATTACAGTCACCTAATGCTGCAGGTCTACATGAATCCCAATGGTTACAATGAAAACTAGCAGTTCTCAGGTTACATTATTTCTGCTTTAGCATTTCGAGAAGCACCAGTAGACCCTCAAGCTCCAGCTTGCAATAAATATAACAGGATAATGTGTTTTGTTGAGTTTCTTCAATTGCAGTGTTTTAAATGCCTATTTCTAGGCCTGCTACTAGCCTTGCTTTACTTATCAGGACCGAAAGACAATGATTGATTACTTAATCCCTGAACTTGGAATGACATATTACCCTTGATCCTCTCTCTTCTCATACTTTAGACATACCTCATCCTTGTTGGAAAACTTTGAGATGAGTTATTTCTCTTCACTTCCCTAGGTCATTTTTGGATTTGAAAACAGGCAAAGAACTCTTCTAGTATGTGGTTGATTTGCTTGCACCTATCTGAGTTAGTTTGATCTTTGATCACAGCAATACTTGTGTTTCTTTATGGGTCTTTAATGGCATTCTGTGGGCTTGTGCATATATATGGTTGCTGAATGTTTTATTAGGAGTTATATTGATCTTATATTGTCATTTCCTGTTTTGGATGATGCTGCTCCCTACAGAGGAATGAGTTGGTTGGCGGTGTCATCAACATCAGCTCTGGGCCTGTCTGATTTGATTCCAATGCTTGACAGGGCAGGAAGTTAGCCAATTTCCTCACAGTTAATGTTGCAATGTTGTGTTTTGAGTAACAAGTGGTTAGAGATACAGTAGAAATGACACTTCACTTACTCCCATGTTTCTAATTCTCTTATGTTTTGTCTCTCACTGTCCCTTTCTCTAACTCTCTGTATCCCTTTTTCATAGTCTACTTCTCTCTACTCGTTTATTATGTTATATTATTTGTTCCTGCGTTGCCAGGAAAGGAATTTGTCTCGCTTTCTGTCATGCTTCAGGAAAGTTGTGTGGTGTCTGAAATAGGCCGAGCCATCCCGTGTTGGGCTGTAAGTGGCATTAAATGACGTCACTCAGAGCGCGGGGCTTCTCGACATTATGCTCGGCTGAGCAGAACTGGCTCTGCTTTCTACCGCTCACGTTTGTTTGATGTAGTGGTTAGCACGTCTTTGTTCCAGCACACAAGCCGTGCATCTTCAAAGGACAAAGCATGAGACAACTCAACACAGAACACCACACATACGTAAATACATACGCTACCGTTCAAACGTTTGGGGTCACTTAGAAATGTCCTTGTTTTCCAGGAAAACGTTAAATGTGTTTCAATAGGAAATATAGCTAAATGAATCGGAAGTAAAGTAGACAAGGTTAGAAATAATAATTAGAAATAAAACCATTTTTTATTGCTTCTATAATCAGCACAACCGTTTTCAGCTGTGCTAACATAATTGTAAAAGGGGTTTCTAAAGATCAATTATTCTTTTAAAATGATACACTTGGATTAGCAAACACATTGTGCCATTGGAACACAGCCAGTGGTTGCTGATAATGGGCCTCTGTCTGCCTATGTAGATATTTCATAAAAAATCTGCCATTTCCAGCGACAATAGTCATTTACAACATTAACAATGTCTACAATGCATTTTGGATTTATTTGATTTCCATTTCTAAGTGACCCCAAACTTTTGAACAGTTGTGTTTCACATGCTCTTTCATATGGATGGCTCCAGTGAGAATTGAACCCACAATTCACGCTCTGCCATGCTCTACTCAGTGACATGTGCACAGCCTCACTGCCAAATACAGGTTTAACTCACACCACTGCTCATCTAAAAAAATAATAATATTGGAATGGGATCAAACCCAGCTTATTAAAAGTAAGTCAGGAGATTTGTGTGTGTTTGGACAGGAGAGCTGAAAACATTCCCTTCCTCATATGCCTTGAGGTCAGCTCTCATCTCCTTTTCTATCCATATCGCTTTTCATTTTGTTTGTCTGCTCATCTTCCCTCCTGTCTTCCTTTAATTTTCTTCTCTTTCTCTTTTCTTTCCCCTCTTCTTCAAATTCCTATCTCGCTCCTCTCTCCCTCATCATTCCCTTTCCAACCTCGGCCTGTCCTGGGTTGTGTGCAAAGCCCTGTTCCTTAGTGCTGTTGTCTGGGACAGCCAGCCTCCGCTCCACCTGTCTCGTGACCACACGGTGAGTGACAGAGTAATGGGTGCTCTAGTTACCTCTGAGCAGCACCTCTGTGACGGCTTGATTGAGATAACGATAAGACAGCACTACTCAGTACTTTTTCTTCCTTTAAACCATTGTTCTCCTCCCCCACCCCTGTTTCGTCATTTCACTCGTATATTGTAGACGGTTGAAAAGGGTGAATGTGATTATTCATGAGCCCCTCATTATGAGTGTGTCTCAGGCATGCTAATTACTCTGGTTATGTGGGAGACTTTTACATTTTAGTCAGATAGCAGACACTTTTATTCAAAGTGACTTCCAGGAAGTACAGGGACATTGTTCCCAGGAGCAACATAGGGTAAAGTGCCTTGCCCAGGGACACAATGACAGTTAGCCGCCCAGTCGGGTATTCTACCCGGGTGTTCGGCAGCTGGCGACAGTTATGATGATTTGATTTGTGCCACCTCTGACACTTTTAGCCGACTTTAGCCTGCTTGTACTACTTTAGGCCACCAGTACCCACTGCGACGCACATCTTTAAATCTCTCTCGATCTTTTCCACACCCGTGGTGGTAGTGAGACAAGTTACATTTCCACAGTCTGAATCACACAGCTAATCCAGTTCTCTGCAAGAGACACAAATAGGCTCCAATGCAGGCTGTGTGGAGAGTGTCAGCTGGAGCATGGCCTCACTGAAGGTAAATCTACGTACACATACCTCCTTCTTCTCACTATTTAATGTCCACTTGACTGCTTCTTTTCACACTGATTGTGTGAAACAGGTGGTTGGCCGAATCAATATTACTTTGACTGAAAACCTCGGTGAAGCTTGCCGATGCTTGACTTGCCTGAGGGAGTATGAACCCAAGATGTAGTGGCTCCTTGACCTTAGACCACTGCACCATGGGATAGGCCCAGTGTCTGGACTCTTTGCCTCAAGGTGTTGTAGGGTATCATCTGTCAGAGGGGATTTTAAACTGGTGTCTCTCTCTGTTGACTACGTGGTCACTGGCACTTATCGCAAGAATAGGGTTGTTAACCCAAGTATCATTGGCTACCATTTCAATCTGGCCATTATGCCCGCCTAATCATCCCCAGTTTCTAAATGGCTCAGTCATCTATTCTACTTCCTGTGTAACTAAAATGACATAATTCATTTAGTTACGGTGCATTCGGAAAGTATTCAGACCCCTTCACTTTCTCCACATTTTGTTGTGTTAAAGACTAATTTATTAAATAATATAATTGCAAATTTTTTTTTGTAAAAATCTGTGCCAATTTATTGACAATGAAAAACTGAAAGGTCTCATGTACATAAGTATTCAGACCCATTGCCATCAAGCTCCAAATTGAAAACAGATGCGTCGTGTGTCCTATGATCATCGTTGAGGTGTCTGTAGAACTTTAAGTTTACTTGTTGCAAATTCAATTGATTGGACATGATTTAGAAAGGCACACAGCTGTCTGTATTAGGTCACAAACCTCACTGTCACTCCTGAGGAAAAGGCATATGACATGCCACCTGGAGTTTGCAAAACAGCACTTAAAGGACTCAGAGCATCAGGAAAACGATTGTCTTGTTTGATGACACCAAAATCGAACTATTAGGCCTGAATGTCAACCTCTGATGAAAACAATGTACTACTGGTCACCTGGCTAATACCTTCCCTGCAGTGAAGCATTCTGGTGGGAGTATCATGCTATGGGGCTGCTTCTCAGCAGCAGGTACTGGCAGTCTAGTCAGGATTGAGGGAAGGATGAACCGAGTAAAAACATAGATGTTCTTGAAGAAAACATGATCCAGAGTGCACATGACCTGAGAGTGAGGTGAACAAACATCTTTCAACATGACAACGACCTGAAGCACACAGCCAAGACAATGCTAGTGTGTCTTTGATGATGCGCCTCATTCGATCTGACAGAGCTTGAGAGGATCCACAAGGAAGAATGGGAGAAACTGCCCAAATCCGGGTGTGTTAAGCTGGTAGAGACATACCTAAGAAGACTTTAAGCTGTGATCGCTGCCAAAGGCGCTTCTACAAAGTACGGAATTAATGGTTTGAATACTTATTTAGATTAGATAATTCAGTTTTTCATTTTCAATGAATTGGCACAAATGTCTAAAACACGTTTCTGCTTTTTCATTCTGGGGTACTGTGTGTAGATTGATGATAAAAAGCACAATAAAATGTGGGGAACTAAAAGGCACTGTACATTGCTCTGAATAAGAACATCAGCTAAAGGACAAAAATGTAAAACATTTAGTGTGTTGTGTGTGTGCGCAGATACGTGCGTGAGAACAATCAACAGCCTCCTCATCCATGAACTCACTACATTTTAATACTTTGATCACGCCTAAATAAAAAAAGAGATTCCCTGGGCCTGCACACATGGGCCTCTGGATGGTTTCAGTGGGTTTGATGGCCTGCATGGGGGTTAGGCCTGTGACGTTTTTCTGCTTGAACTGTGCTTAGATATCTTATTCTTTTTCCTTGCAATGACCTTTTCATGTCCGCCTTTTAAAATGCAAATTATTCTCATACCGAACCAGCATGTCATCCTATACCTCTCAGACTTGTAGAGAACGAGATACTCTTCTGGTAACCACTTGGAGAGTGGCTTGCATTGACTTTAATTGACAAGTGGCTGTAGATTTGTGTGGGCGTTAAATTATATTGTTGCTACAGGAATGGCATGACCAATTCGTACTTCCTGTTTCTCCTCCCTGTTGTAACGGTGACTTCCTGTCCCACACACATAAAATACACGTGGATGCATAAACACATGCAGGACACACACATACACACACACACACACACACACACACAAGTGGGACAACATGATCAGAGTTGGTTCTGTAGAATCCCCTGTCTTTTTGTTAGCCACCCTGTCTATTGGTCTAGTCATATGTGTGAGTTGGGGTTTTTAACCCAGTGATCACGGAGGACCGTTTGTTTTTACCTGTGGGACCTGCTGGTATGTTAAGCAAAGTCTCTTTGAAGTTAGGAGCCGTAACCCAATTGAGAGTTTCAACTCTCCCAATCCATCTCCCAATCTCTTTTCTCTATTTCTTAATTGGGAGTGTATCAAAGCAGCTGACCTACATCTTAATTCTGCTGACTGGAGTGATCTGTAATTAGACTCTTTCTGGCTGGGTGTTGATTACACACTCTTGTTCAGAGACCACAGCTTGAACACCATGTATATATACATATGATGGGGTTGAGGGAAAGCATATTGAACACTGTGTAGACATATGACGGGGTTGAGGGACAGCATATTGAACATATTGTAGTCACACGACAGGGTGAGGGACAGCATATTGAACATATTGTAGTCATATGACGGGGTGAGGGACAGCATATTGAACACTGTGTAGACATATGACGGGGTTGAGGGACAGCATATTGAACATATTGTAGTCATATGACGGGGTGAGGGACAGCATATTGAACATATTGTAGTCATATGACGGGGTGTGGGACAGCATATTGAACACTGTGTAGACATATGACGGGGTGAGGGACAGCATATTGAACACTGTGTAGACATATGACGGGGTTGAGGGACAGCATATTGAACATATTGTAGTCATATGATGGGGTGAGGGACAGCATATTGAACATATTGTAGTCATATGATGGGTTGAGGGACAGCATATTGAACACTGTGTAGACATATGACGGGGTGAGGGACAGCATATTGAACACTGTGTAGACATATGACGGGGTGAGGGACAGCATATTGAACACTGTGTAGACATATGACGGGGTTGAGGGACAGCATATTGAACATATTGTAGTCATATGACGGGGTGAGGGACAGCATATTGAACATATTGTAGTCATATGACGGGGTGAGGGACAGCATATTGAACATATTGTAGTCATATGACAGGGTGAGGGACAGCATATTGAACATATTGTAGTCATATGACGGGGTGAGGGACAGCATATCTCCTGGATGCAGGCATATATCCGTCACACACCGGCATGTATGCAGACAACCTGTTTTTAGGAATGCTGCTGGAAGGATTCAGAATGGTTGCTTTTAGAGCAGCGGTATTCATATCTTATCCTACCGAGTCCTCGACACTTTGTCATCTGCCTGATAATTAATGTCACCAACCTGGTGTCCTAGATCTAAATCAGTCCCTGATTAGAGGGCAAGTACTGAAAAAATGCCAACGAACTGGCTTCAGGGAAATCTCCAATCTTTGACGTCAGTGAAGACTGGGAACTCATCTTCCAGTTTGGAATTACAAGTCAGAAACTTGGTCATCATCCTAGAGACTTGACATCTTTGACCTGAAGATCCGAGATTTTCTTGAAAGCACTGAAGTTGGACGTCAGAGATTTCCTAGAAACCAGTTTGACTGCTTTTTTCCAGTTCCCTCTCTGAGCGCATCCGAAGTCCATTGACTGTTCAACAGTATGCAAATCTGTCTGTGTGCCAAAACTTTCGTTGTAATGCCCACTTTAAATTTGATGCTGGCAACTCCTTTCAGAAAAAGTAGGGACAACAAAAGACTGGAAAAGTGTTTTAATGTTAAAAAACTAAACCTGGTGGAATATAACACAACTAATTATGTCAATTGGCAACAGGTCAGTAACTGGGTATTGAAAGATCATTCCAGAGAAGATGGGTCTGTCAGAACTGAGGAAGGGGAGTGGTTCACCCCTCTGGAAAAGACTGCGTTGGCAAATAGTGGAACATTTGCCTACGAAATGGAAAACTGTCCTGTGGTCTGACGAATCAACATGTGAAATTATTTTTGGGACTTGTGGACACCGTCTTCTCCGGACTAAAGAGGAGAGGGGACCATACAGCTTCCTCTGCGCCAAATACCCCTGTTTCATAGGCCTAGTTATCTTTACACCTCTTATGAATGTTAAAGACTACAGTCTTTAATTACTCAACACTCCAAAGCTGCTTTATGTCGAAACTTTTCTTGAAGAAGAACCGCAAAGGAACTATCAACAGTCAAGGACAGTTAGAATCCTGACTGGTAACAGCTCCAGCATGGGAAATTCTTCTACTACTTCCCTACTTTTAAGGAAACCCCACCACTGGACATTCTTATCAGTGCACAGTTCAAAACCCAGCATTGGTTATGGTATGGGGGTGCATTAGTCCACATGGTATGGATGACTTGCACATCTTTGAAGGCACCATTAATGCTGCATAAAATAACAACATATGCCGCCGTCCAGACAACATCTTTTTCAGGGAAGGCATTGCTTATTTCAGCAAGAAAACGCCAAAACACATTTTGCACGTATTACAACAGCATGGCTCCATCGTAAAATAGTCTGGGTGCTAAACTGGGCTGCCTGTAGTCCAGACCTGTCACCCATTGAAAACATTTGGTGCAAATGAGAAATGCGTCAAAGGAGACCCTGAACTGTTGAGCAGCTGAAGTCCTGTATCAAGCAAGAATGGGAAAACATTTCACGTTCAAAACTACAGCGCTTGAGCTCCTCAGTTCCCAAACGCTCACAGAGTGTTATTGAAAGATGAGGTGATGCAACACAGTGGTAAACATTCCCGTCCCAATTTTTTTTAAAGTGTTGCTGGCATCAAATTTAAAGTGGGCATGTATGTTTTCAAAAACAATAACATTTCTCAGTTTCAACACTTGATATGTTGTCTTTGTACTGTTCTCAATAAAATATAGGGATAAATGATTTGCATATCATTGAATTCTGTTTTAATTTGCATTTTACGCAGCTTCCCAACTTTTCATTTGAGTATTCATTTGAGTACTCATTTGAGTTTTTACAACACTGTCTACTTCTTCCTCATCGCTCCCCTTTCCATTGGAACCTTAACCTCTGTTTTTCTATGAGTCCCTCTGTTATTATTTATCACAATATGTGTTTGCTCCCTGGTCTCTGGTGAAGATCATTGCACTAGGTATGGAATAGGGTGCAATTTGGGATAAATTTTTTTGAGTTTGGAGCTTGTCTCTTCAATTCAGATCTTCCTGTGTTGCCCCTGCCAAACACAGGAAGTTGTTCTTTGTCTGACAACCCATTCCAACAGCTTCCTGTTTTTTGGCTTCAGAGCTAAGATGAGAGGTTTTTACTGCCTTATGCAGACTTTCATTGAATATAAAGGTCCTCCCAGTCAGTAATTGACTGCATTTGGAGGGCATATATACTATGTCGTGGGATTTTCACACAAACCCTTTATGTGCAAATGGGAGTGATGGGCCCAGAGAGTTCAGACAGACACGTTTCAGCTTGTTTTGGATTTAGTGCCACATTTTGGCAGCGAAATGTCTGAAATGTTTGTTTGTGTTTACCTGTGTGTGTATGCTCCCAAGCTTGTTTGCTTGTGTGTGTGTGTGTGTGTTGTAATGGGAATTGCTATCACAGCGTGTTTGTGTTTTCACGTGTAACCAGTTTACAACTATTGTATTCTAAAAGAAACAATAGAGGAAAGGGAAACCCACCCTTTCTCTTCCAAGAACCAGAAAAAATTGAAAAAGATGGAAGATGGAATACCGAAAAGATCTAGAACATTTTGAAGATAGGAGATGAGACTAAGGTAATGAACATAGGAGGAATGAGGATCTGTTGTTCATATTGATACCGGTTGGGAGAACGTTGTTTGAAGGAAAATACATTTAAAACACACCAACATCATATTTTGTATATTTCCCTCACCATCCCCTTACCCTCTCCAGCCCCTTACCCTCACCAGCCCCTTACCCTCACCAGCCCCTTACCCTCACCAGCCCCTTACCCTCTCCAGCCCCTTACCCTCACCAGGCCCTTACCCTCTTTGACTCTTGGTTGTTGGATGTAACCCTTTCTGTTCCTGTGCAATGGGCATGGTGTGGGACAAACAAGACTGGTGCAGGCAGGGTCAGACAACATTATGACTGATGTGACAGTCTTTTTCTTAATGATGGCTAATCAGGAGCATTTCTGGGGCAGCTTTAGTGAAGAACAGGCCATTGATAACAGCGACTATCCCCGGACTGGTCTCCTCTTCGCTAAGGGAAACCATTTAGTAATTTGTGGTATTTTTTGTTCACACATTTATTCATATTCCCCTGAGAAAACACTGCGGCCCTTTGCAGTTTTACAGTTGTTAGCATACTAAGAATGTATTTCTCTTCTTCCATCTTGTTGTCCTCAATTTTTTCTCTTTACCTAACTGTCCTGCTGTTAACAGTTGAACAGTGAAATGAGAGTTTCTTAATCATGCTTGACTAACCAATGAAATTTTTTCTTTGATCCGTGCAGTCAACCTTGACGATATGACACACTCATTTAGCACACACTTTTATCTAGAGCTTTTGAACAAGGTTGATGTGGAGGGAGATCCATTGATGGGGCTTTTATTCATTGGTGTTTGTGGGTTTTGATTGATTCTACATTGATTCTATATTTCATTTGGGTATTGTCTAGGCTGCATGATAAGAGCGCCAAGATTCTAATTGGTCACGTCAAAGGCACCTTTTAATGTTTGCTAATTTGATTGGATTACCTTCTCTCTCATATTCTCTACCGCCCCTCTTCCCTCTGTCTGTTTTTTATTCTCTCATTCCCTCTCCCACTCATTCACTCTCTTTACCACCCCTGTATCCCTCTATCCCACTAGCTCTGTCTCTCTCTCTCTCTCTCTCCCCTTTTGATTGGTCGATAGAGTGAAGCATTGATTTAAAACTCCGGCCTGATTCAGTGGCCAGTTATCAAGGAAGAACATAATTAGAATTCACAAAATCCATCAGTGTTTGATTAATGGGTTATTGGTGAAGGTCAAAGTCACACTGCAATTTACATGATATGAGTAAAATGAGCTTGTGGTGGTTTGGGTGGAAAGGTTAATCTGCAATAATAAATATGTCTTTCTCCCCCTCTCCTTTTCCATCTTCTCTACTCTACTTCTTACTTTTCCAATTATCACCTATTGTTTGTCATCCTCTCCCTCCATCTTTTCCTCTCTTCCTCCCTTTTACCCTTCCACTGTCCTTCTGTCTCTGTCCATCTTTCTTCCTCCCTCCGTCATCACTCCCTCTTGTTCTCCATTCCTCGTCCTCTGTCTCTCCCTCCCTCGGTCCCTCTTTCCTCTTTCCCTCCCTAACTCTGTGTAGGATGGTTCTCGTGCTGGTCGTGAGAGGAAGAAGACGGTCTCCTTCAGTAGCAGTCTCACAGAGAGGAAGATCAGCAGTGCTGCTGACTGCATCAGCTCTATGGTGAGAAATATCTCCGTTTACACACTACTTCTAAATTAATTAAAACAACTAGTCACACTGTAGCTATTACAATAGTCACTCACTAGTTAGGAACAAGTTACTACACCAGTCTCATGCTTGCAGCCATGTTCTGGTTTCAGTTCTTTACATTAAAATAACTAACTGAAATAGACCTGTGTCATGTCCATTATTGCGCACTAGCAAAATGTTTCGAAATGGATTAACAAAAGGAGTGTTTGTTTTCACTGGATGCAATTCATCACGTAATGCTTCCTAGTGAATATGATGGAGGTTTGTGAATGTTTGACCTGAGCTGGCTGCCTCCAGGTGGAGGGTACTGAGCTGAGAAAGGTGCGCTCCAACTCGCGGGTCTACCAACGCTACTTCCTGCTAGAGTCTGATTTGCAGGCCCTGCGATGGGAGCCGTCTAAGAAGGAGTTGGGCAAAGCCTGCATTGCCATCCCTTCCATCAAAGAGGTAGGAACAGACAGGGATGTTAGAGTTGATAAGTGCCCTGGCTGGGGGATGCCATAAAAGTATATGCACTAAACTAGAACATGTAATTGGATGGTCTGCTATACTTTAAATGCTGTACTATATTTTTCAGTTGGAATACCTGAATGTCTTGGAGCCAAATGGAACATTCAGTTATTGAATGAAACGGCAATAAAAAACAATCGTAAACAATTGACTCTTTAAGTCTTTTGATTGGATGTTTCATTGTGTCGATTTAGGTCCGCACTGGCCGAAACACAGAGACCTTTAGGACCAATGGTGTCTACGACCAGATCTCTGAAGACTGTGCCTTCTCTATCATCTATGGAGAGACCTATGAATCTCTGGATCTGGTGGCGAATTCTGCAGAGGTCGCAAATATCTGGGTCACCGGCCTGAGGTAGGATACCAGGATGTCCTCCATGTATTGCTGGCATGTAGATCAGGACTGACAACCAATCGGAACTCTTAGTTAGACAATGGAAGTGAAAGGTGAAAGAGATAAAGCTATTGTCTCTCTCTGAATACAGACTTCCCACCCGATTGCTAAGCTAACTACGTAATTAGCTGGGCGACAGGTATCTTAGTGGTCAAGAACATTGGGCCAGACAAAATCTTTTGTTCAGGCCTTGAGAAAATCAGTTAACCGTAATTGCTCCAGGGTTGCCGTCAATAAGGGCTGATCTCCTGGTTGCGACCCCGCCCCAGGGAGATTGGGATATGCAGTCAACACATTTCCAAATTACACAGGCATAATTATGTGTGAAATAGGACAAATATCGCTGTGTAACTGGCGACACCAACCAGGTGCAAATTTAAATAAGCGGTTTTTGTTTTGATGGGTGAGGGGTGAAAATTGGTTACCATCTGGATGTCAGAGTGATGTGCCAATTAGCTGGTGTTCCTGCCTTAGGGATGCATGATGACGAGCCAAAGTTGTTTGTCTCCTTTCACGGGGCAACACAAGATCTTTGATGGGCAGCTGTTTTACTACGATGGCAACGTTACTAACAACTTTTTGTTAGTTACCGAATGCACACCCTATGCATTTTAATAAACCAAAGTTGTTTGATGCTTTAAGACACTGTTGGATTAAATAATAAGGAACAAATAAATAAAGGGAGTGGGTCAACATCCAGGTCGTGTGTTCAACTCCTGTATGCTGCACTGCCACTAGCTAACAGATGCTAGTGTAGCTAATATCTGGGTGACCACTGAGGCACTGACTGTCATTACTGTGATTATCTACCAAAATGTACAACCCCAACATTAATATCTATGTTACTCTGGTCAAAACTGAAATGACTGCAAGCTGTCCAACGAATATATCCAAATCACCTTATAAATTACTGTTTCGTTTTTCATTATAACATTTTCATTAATTCACCATTTAACGGTAATGCTTTGCGTTTTTATCCTCTCGAACGATGACAGTCTTTCTGTTTGACTTCTTTGTCTCTTCTAGGTACATGATGCTGTATGGGAAACATGCCTTGGATATGATTGCCAGCAGTCACGACAGCCTTCGGCTCGCCTGGCTCACAGAGATGTTCTCCTCGGTGGATGTTTCAGATGGACCGTGTGGAGAAGAGGAGGGGATATGTTTGCGGTCAGCTGTGGGGCTGATCAGGAAGGTTAACCCTGGTGTGAAAAATGGGAAAGTGGAACAGAGGTTTAAGGAGCTCCATCGGAACAAGGAGAGGACGACTGGGGCAGGAACTGACGTGGCCATGGCTGGACCAGAAGCAGAGGCTGGGGCTTCACATGTAACTGGAGCTGGGATCGGCTCTGGGGATGAGGAGAAGGTTGGGGATGGGAATATGATGGGGAATAGTGTTAGTGCTGGACATGAAGCTGAAACTGGAGATGGGGCTGGTACTAGAACTGAGGTGGTGGGACATGGCAACAAAGACATCCGAAGAGGAGGACGAGAGATCAGGGTCACCAAAGAGGAATTTGTTGAGGTTTTCCATGACCTTTGCACCCGTCCAGAGATCTATTTCCTGCTGGTGCAGTTCTCTAGCAACAAGGAGTTTCTTGATACCAAGGATCTGATGAGGTTTCTGGAGGCTGAACAGGGTGTGGCTCAGGTAAGGATGGGAGAGGGAAAACCCTGTCTTTAATGTTTAATTTATACTAGTGGAAGGTTTTTACTTACTCTTCAAGAGATGCCGATCTCTCTGTTCTCTTTCACCTTCCGTATTTAGGTGACAGAAGACATGAGTCTGGAGCTCATCCAATCCCACGAGCCATCGGAGGAGGGCCGTCGCCAAGGCTGTCTCTCATTGGACGGTTTCACCAGCTACCTCACTTCCCTGAGGTGTCACCTGTTTGACCCCGAGCACAACCAGGTGTGCCAGGACATGAACCAGCCATTATCCCACTACTTCATCAACTCCTCCCACAACACCTACCTCATCGAGGACCAGGTCAACGGGCCCTCCGACGTCAATGGCTACGTCCGAGCTTTAAAGATGGGCTGCAGGTGCGTGGAGGTTGACGTGTGGGATGGCCCTGACGACGAACCCGTGGTTCACACCGGTCACAGCCTCACCTCGTCGGTCGTATTTCGCTGTGTCCTGGACGTGATAGAGCGTTTCGCGTTCGTGGCGTCAGAGTATCCGCTAATACTGTGCGTGGAGAATCATTGCTCCCTCGGCCAGCAGAGAGTCATGCTGCAGCACCTCAGGACAATACTGGGCGACAGGTTGTACACAGAGCCTGTCAGCGGAGGGGAAGGCTACCTGCCATCGCCCTTTGACTTGCGAGGCAAGATCCTGTTGAAGGGGCAGAAGCTGAAGGAAGCATGCGGAGGAACGGAGGGGGATGTGACCGATGAAGATGAGGGGGCAGAGATGAAAGCCAGTTTCAGTGGAGGAGTAGGAGGGGGTGAAGGTGGTCAGAAAGGTGCTGGGGCTGGTACCGGTGCTGTGAAACCAGCCACCCCTCCTGCCGCTCCTAAACGGTTTCAGCTCTTGAAGGAGCTCTCGGACTTGGTAACTTTGTGCAAGTCGGTGCGCTTCAAAGACTTCCAGGTGTCTTTTTCGACCCAGAAGCCCTGGGAGCTCTGCTCGTTCAACGAGGTGGTGGCCTTGTGCTGCACCAGCGAGAGCCCGGGAGACTTTGTGAACTACAACAAGCGCTTTCTGTCACGGGTCTACCCCGACCCAATGCGCGTCGACTCTAGCAACATGAACCCGCAGTATCTGTGGAAGTGTGGTTGCCAGATTGTAGCTATGAACTACCAGACCCCGGGGCTAATGATGGATCTAAACATGGCTTGGTTCCGGCAGAATGGGAATTGTGGTTACGTGTTGAGGCCAGCCATCATGCGACAGGAGGTGTCGTATTTCAGCGCCGATACAAGAGACTCTGTGCCGGGTGTGTCACCTCAGCTGCTCCATGTTAAGGTGAAGAAGTGCTGGTGAAAAATACAGTGTCTATAGAAAGTCTACACCCTCTTGAAACTTTTTCACGTTGTTGTGTCATTGCCTCAAGAGTTTAAAGCGTTTAAATTAGGATTCCCCCCACTTCTTCACACACCATATACCACATCTTTAAGGGGCTTTTTTTTTGTGTGAAAAATACAAAACTTTTTCATATCATAGGTCTTCACCCCCATTAGTTAATACTTAATCGAAGCACCTTGGGCACATTGAAACACGTAGATTAGGCAATATTTGACCATCCTTCTTTCTAAAACTGTTCAAGCTCTTTCGTGTACCTTGGGGAGTGTTGCCAAAAACATTAGTTAGGATTCATGTCAAGGCTGGGTCCGGGCCACTCAAGGATATTTACCTTTTTATTCCCCAATCACTCAACTATAGCGTTGGGTTGTTGAAAGGGGAACTTCCCAGTTCCACACACTTTCACACAAGAGCCATTGGCCTCCTGGTAACCTTTCTCGTCAGTCTCAAACTTTTGCTCAGTCATCACGTTTGGAGTGACAGCCTGCTCTGCGACAGTTCAAGGGCTATTCAAGGGCTTATAAAGGTTTTATACCCACCTTGGTGTCTTGGTTCTTTTAAAGCTTGTTGGTGCTCATGATTGAGCATTTGCTTTGCAATTCATTGCTTAACAGCGGAAACTACAGAAATTGCTTCATTCATCCTGAAAATATGTAAAGCATTACAGTTTAACACAGACGGAGGGCCATTAACTTGGTGTGTGGTTTTGATTGGTTACACCTGAGGTAATCATTTTGTATTTTTAATATATAGTAGTTTAGTTTTGGAATACATAGTCAACTCAGAATTGAAATCTCAATCAAGCAACAACGAGGAATTTATGCTCAATGTGTGGAGCTTTGGGGCGAAGATGAGGGGGACACTTTCATTTAAATCCAGGCAATATCGACACCACAAAATCTGAAAAAGGTCCAAGGAGTGTAGAGTTTCTATAGGCCCTCTAAACTCGTTTTTTATGTTGAATGCTATTCTTTCAGTTGTCCAGGACAGTTCTCCTCTCTCTGAATTAAAATAAGTGACGTGAACATCAAAATCAGTCAGTCAACAAATCCATACGTCCACGCAGGTGATCAGTGGTCAGAACTTGCCCCGTCCCAGGGGTTCTGGAGCTAAAGGTGACGTGGTGGACCCATACGTTTACGTGGAGGTCCACGGTATCCCTGCTGACTGCGCTGAGCGCCGCACACGCACCGTGATGCACAACGGTGACAACCCCATTTTCGACGAGAGCTTTGAGTTCCAGGTCAACCTGCCCGAGCTGGCCATGGTGCGCTTCGTCGTGCTGGATGACGACTTCATAGGGGACGAGTTCATAGGTCAGTAGTGGGAGGAGGTCAAAGGTCAGCCCTGCACTGATTGTTAGTCCATAGTCCGGTCGGCTTTTTGTTTAGGTGGTTGTACGAGCCGACTCATGATATTAACACAATCTATCAGTCAATTGAAGGTCATTGCTCATTAATTAAGAAAAAGGACACTTCAGTCTTGTCATGGTCATTAATATAAATGTCATTTGTAATCTCCCCCGTTTTACCACAGGTCAGTACACTATTCCCTTGGAGTGCCTACAGCCAGGCTACCGGCACCTACCATTACAGTCTATGACGGGGGAGGACCTCCTGCATGCCCAGCTCTTTGTCCATGTGGCCATCACCAACCGTAGAGGAGGGGGAAAGCCTCACAAGCGTGGGCTGTCTGTACGGAAGGGGAAGCGAGGGAGGCAGTACGCTGCGCTCAGGGACCTCGGGGTCAAAGCAGTGGATGAGGTTTTCAAAATGGCCACCCTTCCACTGAAGGAAGCCACGGATCTGAGGGAGAACATGCAGGTGAGGAGATGGGAAGAATACGCAGATAATACGCTATTTTCACACTAAAGGCCAAGCTGGATTCCAGCATTCACAGCGGATCATGTTTAACTCATAACGGCCCAGTGTCCAATTCCAGTGATCACAAAGTTATGACTCCGAAATGAAGAAGTCCGACGTGGTCATCAGGCCCTCATCAGCAGGTTTGGACTGAAGGGTCCTGGGAGAGAAGGTTTATTGCTTTCTCTGCTGGCTAATTAGCCTCAGCAAAGGTCTGCTTTAGACCGGCAGGTTGTGTTTATGGTCTCTGTAAGGATTTAGTCTGGCTTTTTAACAGATGTTAAGTTCTTGTGATCTGTTTAGGCTAGGTGACTGGGATTCAAGCCATGAGTCATCCCAGCCTCACAGGCAGGCCATGATGTGGCACTGATTTAGAAGACTAAGGCACTAATTCAAACAGACGGTACAGACATGAGCACACTCTCAGATACACACTCACAGGCACAAACATACACACACACACACACACCACGCTCGTAGACTCCTAAACAGGTAAATGCTGAGAGCACAATAAAATCACGAGGAGATTGGATCAGCCTCGTTGTAAATGTCACTCGTTAAATACAGCTGTTTGATTTAGAGTTTGGCTGTTGAATGCCCGTGATATCCATTCATTTAATAGTATGGCAGTGATACGGTCGATTTGTGGTTGTCTCTTTCCATATCTCCTAATAAAGCTTCTCTAATTCAATCAGATGTTCTCTCAGTGACGGTATCCCAGGAAACCAAGTCACACAGTCCATGATTATGCTCTCAGTAGCTCCAATCACTAAATGATTACAGCATGCTGCTGAGAACACTGTACTTAATAATGAGTGTGTGTGAAATGGTTTCACAATATAAATGCCCCCGAACTGTGGTTCAACCATTTCTGTGCATCCATTTTGGGAAAAAAGGCTACCATGGGCTTAAACGTTAGCTTTAGGGTAAGCTTTTTAATAGGTTTGCGGATGTAATTTTTTTTAGGGGATAGGGTTAGGTTTTTTGGACTACGGTTAGAGTTAGGCATGTGTGTGGTCATGCGTGTTTTATACAGTGTACATTAATGTGTATGATACATGAACCCCGCCCCTTCTCTGTCCCTGTAGAGCTCAGTGGATGTCTTCCGAGAGCTGTGTGGCGTGTCAGCGGCGGCCAACCTCATGCAGTGTGTGTTGGCCCTGGGCTCCCGCGTGGCGGGGGCCGATGGGGCCCCCCTGCTACTGTTTGAGCTGAGGGATCAGTACCCAACCATGGAGCCCCAGGGGCCCCTGCCAGAAGTCCTACGCAAGGTGGTCTCCACCTACGAAATGGTAAAAACAAATGTCTTTGCCCTTTTCCGAACCTCCTGTTCTCTCTGTCCCTCCCTCACGCTTTCACCTTTTCTCTCTCTGTCCCCTCGCAATTCAATTTCTATTAAGCATTTGTAAACATATGGCCAAAGCAAAGCGTTACCACAGATCACGTGTCTAACTATAGAAAGCTGGTGGGGGTGGTTGACACTACAACATTGAATCACTGTTTCTCATCTTGTAACACATAGGCTGTCATATATTGTGCTGTCTACACCTGAGGAAGCAGCTCTCTTTCAGTTTCTGTTGTGGCACAGTTGATCGCATAGCCTTTCCTCAGCAGAGAGCCAGGTTCTGTGGTGTCTACCCTTCTGCATGGCAAGGCTGTGCCCACTGAGCCTGTACATAGTCAAGGTATTTTGTAGGTTTTGATCAACAACCATAGTGAAATAGTTTGCCATGGTGTACTGTTGATTTAGGGAGGGATAGTGCTGCGTTTTGCTTTTGGGATAGAATTTGGTTTAGAGCTGTTTTGGACCTGATGATTCAGTGTTACTAGAACAGGTTTGTGAAGTCAGCCCCAGGACCAGCTTGATGAATAGCTTTCTTAACTCGTCGTGTGTTACTGTCTGTCTCTCTCTCTCTCACTCTCTCTCACTGTGTCTGTCTCTTTTTCCCTGTGCGCCTTTCTCGGTATCTCTCTCTCTATATATACTGTACATAAAAAAGTTTGTCATTTAGAAGATGCTAATATCCAGAGTGACTTACAGTAATATTCGCATACGTTGTGATGGCAATTCCATCGATCAGAACTCTTTTAATGAGGAAGTACAGAGACGAAATTCTCTTGGCACAATTTAACAGTTTTATGAATTATTTGCAAATAAGAGAGACGCGTCAAACGCTTACAAACATAATCGTCCGAGGAGTCTCTGACTCGATACAGGTCATTCAACAGTATTCATTACAGTGAAGAAGGGGTGTGGTCAGTTGTTGCCCATGCGTCCTGTGTCAATAAAACAGTCCTTTAATCAAAGAGAATACAGTGGTTAGAGAACGTTTCCACAGAAGCCCCCTGTGGAAATTCAAAGAACCAACCCTAGTGTTTTAATAGCCGTGTTGTACCATTTGAGCTATTTGGTACTCACTGTCTGTGTCTCTCAGTGTCTGTCTTTCTGTGTGTGTGTGTTTGTCCCTCTCTCTCTGAGTCTCCCAGCCTATCTGGTTCATCCATTCCAGTGTAATTGATCATGCTTCGGCAGCTGTTCAGATGGCTGTGGTTTTAATTTTACAATCTACAGAGCGGTGATTTATGTTCAGAGCTTTTTCTAGGTCATTGTGTAACAGTGTTGCTGTTATGTAAGATGTTCGATGACATTACATCTCTGTTATGTTCTGTTCTCCCGTGTTCCATAGCTGTCACCTTTAGCTGTGCCCCAGAGGAAATCCACGAAGGTTTTAAATTGATTACTGATTGATTAAAAAGTGATTGCTTCGGAGGGGGGGGCTGGTAGATGTCCAATGTCGTGGTAGATGGCCAATGAGAGCATTCCTTATCAGCAGGCAAAAGATGACAGGATATATTTGCATGTTTGGCGAGCAACATAAGAACCAGAACTGCATTGGATGTGCTTCGGATGACACATCTCAACATTACCTGTCCTGAGTGCATTGGGATGTTGCTATGATGAAGCAGGGCCATAGTCATGAATTGGATATCAGGAAATGAAGGAGAAAAACACAGTTAAAGTAAAGAAAATAAGTGATTGCAAACGCCCACAAACCAGATTGAATAGTGTGTGTGTGTGAGTGTGTGAGTGTGTGTGTGTGTGAGAGAGATTTGCCAATGACACACTATCACTTAGTTGCTTTCAGTGAAAACTTCGGAACACAGCAGATAACTGCTTCTTTCGAAAATGTGGCCCTGTGATAGGTGTAGGTCATTTTTCAATGCCAAACAAGAAGAGCGGACCAGGTGAGAAATGAGTCTGAATGTGTTTACTTATATGCATGTCTAAATGTGTGTACATGTCAGTGCATGTGTGAGCATGTTTGCATGTATATATGTGTGTGTGTGTGTGTATATGTACATGAGCGCGCATGTGTGTGTGTGTATGTGTGCACATGCCTGCGTGTGTGTGTCTGTGCGCACTTAAGAATGCATCCTCATCCATGATGGATCAGGGTGAGGGGAGCTCATCCTGGCCATGAATTACATTAGCATACATTTGAATATCAATTTGCTAAGCGGATCTCACGCTTGATTTGGATGCCTGGGGAGAAGTGTGTGTATGTGTGTATGTGTGTGTGTGTGTGGTAGATCTGGACCGACCTATAGGAGCACTCATTTGTTCATCCTCATTTGTCAAACATCAGACTCACAAAGTGGGGTCACGTCCCAGCGGACATTGCAGCTGGAAGTGTTAAGTTAATCAGAGGAGCTTTCTTAATCTCTCTTGGGTTATTAATGAAGTGATTGTTATTTTTAGCCCATTTGTTACGCATTACTGACACTTATGTTATTTGTGTAATAGAGGGCTCTTGTTTACTCTGCCTACAGATGATCCAGGCCAGCAGAGCTGTGATTGATCTGTCAGACGGAGTCTACAACAGGATCCTTCAGATACAGACAACAGGTGAGATGGAGAGAGAGAGACACCGCGTGAGAGAGAGCAAGAAAAAAGACACCAAGAGAAAGACAGCGAGAGACAGAAACACCAAGAGAAAGACAGCGAGAGACAGAAACACCAAGAGAAAGACAGCAAGAGACAGAGACACCAAGAGAAAGACATTGAGAGACAGAGACACCAAGAGAAAGATAGCGAGAGACAGAAACACCAAGAGAAAGACAGCGAGAGACAGAGATACCAAGAGAAAGACAGCGAGAGACAGAGACACCAAGAGAAAGGCAGCGAGAAACAGAAACACCAAGAGAAAGACAGCGAGAGACAGAGACACCAAGAGAAAGACAGCGAGAGACAGAGACACCAAGAGAAAGACAGCGAGAGACAGAGACACCAAGAGAAAGACATTGAGAGACAGAGACACCAAGAGAAAGACATTGAGAGACAGAGACACCAAGAGAAAGACAGCGAGAGACAGAGACAAAGCAAGTGACTGAGGAACAAACATGTTGGAGAGGAGGAAGGACAGTTGAGTTGGCTAGATTTGTGGTTAGTGAGGAGGCTGGGTGATGTTCTCCAGGGGTCTGTCTCCATGGTTGTAGTTGAGACAAAGCCTTGTCTACAGGCTCTGCCAACAGCCTGTCCAGCTGAGACATCAAAGCCTCCAGGCTGCTCAGACTTCCATGGCTGAACCCTAGATGGCATCCTGTTCCCTATAAAGTGCACTTCCTTTGCTCAGAAGGCATGGGCCTATTGGGGAGTCATCCCATGTCTCAACCTCATCAATAACAACCGCTTCATTACTTCACAGAGGCACAAATGTCGATTTCTTGCTATTCAAGTTCATTGAATGAACCCTAGATTTATACGAGCAACTTCTAGTGTTGTCACAAGCTTTGTTTACAGGTCAAATGGCCTTAGGCACAGATCTGGAATCAGATTACTTTCCCTAAACTCTGTCATTAACCAATCTAGATGGCAAGGCAAAACAAACTTTAGATGAATTTGTAGGGGGAACTTGGCCGAACAGGGTTTGTAGTGACTCTGGTTGCTTGGCATCATGGGAATGCTGACAACTTGGCCAAGCTGTTGTTGCCACGGTAATAAACAGTGAGTGTTCCGCAGTTGTCAGGAGATATTGATTGATTGGCAGTTAAAAAGTTAAGATGATGTAAATGGTGAGACAAAGAGAAACATGGAAAGATGGTGGAGAGATGGTTATCTCGATAAATCAATGTATTTAAAGTGATGAGGGAGATAAGATAAGGTTTATAAGAGACTTAGGAGTTATGCATTTTGGCACTGAGGTTGTTATTGGCTAGACACTCCCAAGATGGCCCCTAGTTTCCTCTCAGATGTTATGTCAGTTCACCTGAGTTCACGGCCCATCCCTGGATAAAGAGCAAACAGGAGAATGTGTGTGTTTGTGTCGGTGGAGGAAGTCCACTGTATTGAGAAATGCTAGAATTTTCCCTGCAGCCTGTGCTTGTGGACAACAAAGCCTCTTTTATGACTGACTATCAGGAGATATCAGGAGCTGACTGCCTCGGCGACAGTAGTGGTGGAGGCTGGGTGTGGCTTTAGTTTGAAGGGGGTACACTGAGGTTATTGGAGGTTACTGTAATGGATTGAAGGGGGGGGTGGGAGGGGGAGCAGCTGATTTTAGGCAGGATTCACTGCAAGGAGCTGTGTAGCACCGTGCACTGTGACATACTTTTCCTGGTTTGGTTTATCCTCCTTTTTTCTCTCAAGTGTCACGGTATTCCAGTGTAGTTACGACATTGTCTCATCACAGCAACGCCTAATGGGCTTGGGAGAGTTGAAGATCGGGACCCGCATCCTCTGATACATGCCCTGCAGAGCCGTTCTCTTTTCTTTTCACACTACTCTCACAACCCGGGAGTTAGCAGAATCAGCGGGTCAAAGGAAATGGATCAACAACCTCAGTTGCTGGCGCCTGAATAGCCTAAGGGAGTACCAAGAGCTCAATAAGACAAGTAATGTTGAGTTGGTACTCCCTCCTCTAGCCCTTTGTAATGGGACGCTAAAATACACAACACCTTTTCATCCTCCCGGTCCTGTCTGGATATGACACACTTTGGGAATTAACCTGGGGTGTAGTGGCGCCAACATTGTGTAGCTCTTAGATCCCAGCAACCCACAGGCAGCTCTGGAATAGATCAATTACTGTGAACATGATCTCCACAAATGTTGTGGGAAATGCTTTTAAAATACATTGTTGGCATGGCTGTGTGGTGCAGAGACCCCCAACAGGCAAGTACACTAGGGAGTAGGATGCCATTTATGACACAGGTCATTAGAGCTCTTCGTAAAGACATGCACTGTCATTAAGCTACAGGGTTATGGTGAGGTCAGGTAGTCAAGGAGGACTGAAGTGAGGATCTATGACTTTCTGAGCCATGCAGGTGTTTTCCTCCTGGAACGTTCCCCCATTCACAGACTCTACGGAATGCCCTGGCAATCATGTGTTGCCTAGCAACTGCACTGGCAGGCAAGCAGGCAGCAAGTGTGTGTCTGTGTGGTTCTAGCATGTTGAGGAAGACCTGAGGGAGGTGTTGAGGAGGGCCCAAAGGAGGTGTCGAGGAAAACCAGTGAGAGGTGTTGAGGAGAACCCAAGAGAGGTGTTTACGAGGTCCTGGGGGAGGTGTTGAGGGGGGGCCTTAGGGAGTTGCTGAAGGAGGTGTTAAGATGCTGGTTCTGGAAGTGGGCTTCTTATTTGATTTCCACGTGGAACAACGTTTTTGGGCTCATCAAATACCAACACCCCATGTCATGCTTGCAATGCAAAGTGTGTCTGTGACTGTGTTTGGAGGGAGGTTGGATCTGGTCATTGTATTTGAGATGTGTAATTCTGTATATTAGTGAATGTTATTCAGGTACATGGAAAAGAAAGAGATTGAAAGAAAGAGGAAGAAAGATTGGGTGTCTGAGTGGTTGAGAAGGTGAGAAAGGCTAGGGTGAAGGCTAGGGGTAAAATGTAATTAGTTATATTCAGGTTTGTGTTGTGGGGGTTTTGGAATGTTGTTCTCTAACGTTCTTGCTGGTTTTGATCAAAAAGTATATAGGTTAGGCAGGTTAGTAGAACTTATCAAAAAGTATATTTAAGAGTGTTAAAACTGACCCGTCTATTTGTTAGTGTACTTAAAATACATGATTGGAAAAAGCATTTTAGTGCACTTACATATGTCACAATCTGTCAGTGTCTGCAAGGATACCAGGAAGTGGGTTAACACAGGGTACTGTACACTGCCTACCCAAGTCCGAAAAGACACCCCCCCCCCCCTCTCTCTCTATACACCCCTGTGAAAATTCCATGTCTTTGTGACGTTTTCCACTTTCAATGTGACCTAAAATGTGAACAATTCAATTGAATACCTAACTGAAATGGGGCTGTTCAATTGGGCTATTTTCTTCAGCTGGAACCGGGGCCTTAGTCAGGGTGGAGGGAATTATGAACAGTTCCAAATACCAGGCAATTTTGGAATAAAGTAGAACATTGACATTTTGGAATAGCCCGGCCAGAGCCTAGACCTGAATCCAATTGAACATCTGTGGGTTGATCTGAAGAGGGCTGTGCACATGAGATGTCCTCGTAATCTGACAGATTTGGAGCGCTTTTGCAAAGAAGAGTGGGCAAATATTGCCACGTAAAGATGTGCCATGCCAATAGACTCCTACCCAAAAAGACTGAGTGCTGTAATAAAATCAAAAGGTGCTTCAACAAAGTATTAGTTTAAGGGTGTGCACACTTATGCAACCAGGTTATTGTGAGTCTTTTATTTTTCCCCCTCAAAGATTTCAGTTAGTTTTTTAACTGAATTGTTCACGTTAAAGGTCACATTAAGTGGAAAGAGTTCTGCCATGATTTATCTTTGTCTCATTCTTTTACATCACAAGAACCTGGCATTTTAACAGGGGTGTGTAGACTTTTTATATCCACTGTATATATACACTCACCTAAAGGATTATTAGGAACACCTGTTCAGTTTCTCATTAATGCAATTATCTAATCAACCAATCACATGGCAGTTGCTTCAATGCATTTAGGGGTGTGGTCCTGGTCAAGACAATCTCCTGAACTCCAAACTGAATATCAGAATGGGAAAGAAAGGTGATTTAAGCAATTTTGAGTGTGGCATGGTTGTTGGTGCCAGACGGGCCGGTCTGAGTATTTCACAATCTGCTCAGTTACTGGGATTTTCACGCACAACCATTTCTAGGGTTTACAAAGAATGGTGTGAAAAGGGAAAAACATCTTGTTGATGCCTTGTTGATGCTAGAGGTCAGAGGAGACCTGATAGAAGAGCAACTTTGACAGAAATAACCACTCGTTACAACCGAGGTATGCATCAAAGCATTTGTGAAGCCACAACACGCACAACCTTGAGGCGGATGGGCTACAACAGCAGAAGACCTCACCGGGTACCACTCATCTCCACTACAAATAGGAAAAAAGAGGCTACAATTTGCACGAGCTCACCAAAATTGGACAGTTGAAGACTGGAAGAATGTTGCCTAGTCTGATGAGTCTCGATTTCTGTTGAGACATTCAGATGGTAGAGTCAGAATTTGGCGTAAACAGAATGAGAACATGGATCCATCATGCCTTGTTACCACTGTGCAGGCTGGTGGTGGTGGTGTAATGGTGTGGAGGGTGTTTTCTTGGCATACTTTAGGCCCCTTAGATCGAATTGGGCATCGTTTAAATAACACAGCCTACCTGAGCATTGTTTCTGACCATGTCCATCCCTTCATGAACACCATGTACCCATCCTCTGATGGCTACTTCCAGCAGGATAATGCACCATGTCACAAAGCTCAGATCATTTCAAATTGGTTTCTTGAACATGACAATGAGTTCACTGTACTGAAATGGCCCCCACAGTCACCAGATCTCAACCCAATAGAGCATCTTTGGGATGTGGTGGAACGGGAGCTTCGTGCCCTGGATAGGCATCCCACAAAGTATGTCTTTTCTGGCTTGTGTAGGCAGTAGTGTACCCTGTTTAACCCACTTCCTGGTATCCATGGAGACAGTGACAGATTGTGACAGTGGTCTGTGCGAACAGAGGAAGCCAGACGTAGCACACGAAGTACCGCACACGCTCAGTCTGGCCAGAGACGAGATGATGATCCGTCTGTGGATGCTGCCTTTCGCCTTCTCTGTCTTACTTTTTTTACCTCTTTAATTCAGGCCAGGACTTAACCAAAGGTATGTTGTAGAAAAGTATATTCAGCTGCTGATAATCATTTGAAGGCATTATTCCTAGTGTTTGTGACGATCACACTCACACTGCAGGCAGATAGCAGCTCAACTGTAAACTACCTTTTCAAATCAGAAGGAATGCACGTCTTAAACAGACCTGGTCTTAGTCTCTTCATTCTTACATTCCAATGACTGGTGACATACAATCCCCCCAAAACCACTGACCAGACCATCCTTACGCCTGGGTTTAGCCATGAAAAGGTTGACAAATGGAGGTGTATGTGTGATCCATGTCAGTGTGCATTATGGGGACCTGAAGTATCCACAAAGAAAGTGAACCCTGAAAAATTGGGCCCCACAAGGCGACTGGCAGGTCTTGACTAGAGAAAATCTGAATTATGGCTGGGGGTAAGGTTTAGGTAAAGACTGGCTTTAGTATTAGAATTCAGGTTACTTTTAGGTTCAGGCATTAGGGTTTGGTTAAGTTTAGGCATAAAAGTTATTGAGGTTACAGTTAGGGAACATAGATTTCAGTTTTTCTGGTCCCCACAAGTATAGAAAAAACAAACGTGTGTTTGTATTTCTCCTAGCCATGGAATTCCACGAAAAGCTGCAGACCATGGCAGTGAAGGAGGGGCTTAAAGGTCGTAAGGTCACAAGAGCTGTGGAGAGTTTCAGCTGGAACATCACCATACTGAAGGTGAGTTTCCATTCTAGTCATTCAGCAGACACTTCTATCCAGGGTCACGCACAGTTAGAAATACATGTCATAACCCATATGTATGGAAGACAAGCCCATAGCATCAGCTGACAGATAATCTCCTCTCTACGTCAGGGGCAGGTGGACCTGCTGAAACGGGCCAAGACAGAGGTGCAAGAGAACCTGAAGCAGGTCCACTACGCTGCGCTGACCTCTGACCTAAGTAAGGGAAGGACTGGACAGACGACCCGCCCCCGATGCAGCTTGGATGCCGTTCACAACAAAGCTTTGACCCCTTAGGCACAGGTCTAGGATCAGCTTGCTGTAAACTGAGCAATATGCCCCTTCTGCATCTGTCCGTGGCCTGCCCAGTCTGGCATTTTCTCCACACAACGACAAAGAGTGGTAGGAAGATGAAATCAACTGAAGAACAGAAAAAGGGTTTTATAGCACGGCCAGGAGGACAAAGTGATGTCAAACACCCTAGAGACTTGAAAGAAAATGAAGTGAAAGAATGAAGTCTGGGAAAGATGGACATAAGACTGCCCTGTCCTTTACACTGTATGCAGCTGTAAATAACAGGATTCCACGTTTTTGAAACGATAGAACACTGTGAAACTGAAACAGGGAAGTGTGCGTGTCATGAGTCTGATATAGTGTGGGAAACAGCTGATAGTGGCTGTTAGTACATATTTAGCAGAGGCTTTAGTTGTGCACATATACTTTTTGTATGGGTGGCCACCAGCAAGAACCCAACAGATCATCCTGATTTTGCCAATGCCATGCTTTACACAGAGCCATGTATTTTTATTTTTTAGGCACACTGGCTAGTGACACAAAAGAATGTAGAAGTGTACAGAGAATGAGTAGAACAGGGCATCCTCATTCAGGTCAGTTGTGGCATAATGGATGGACTGGCTTTCATTCTGAGTGTCATCACAAAAATGGACATGGGCAGAAATGCCATTTATTCTTACTTTCACAAATTCTGATTCCTAAAACTATTGTTCCAAGCCTGTTCAACTCATTTTCTATGTACATTTTCTGTGCATGGATGGCACAGGTTAATAATGGAACTCAACAAGTGTTAATTACTCAATTGCATGATCAAAAAGCATTTAACAGTGTTCAGAGTTGTGCGTACATAGCACTTTGACCAATATTTTTCAGTTTTTTCATGTCAAAAAGTATTATTTTAATATCTGATTTTGGCTTCTTTGCTGCATAACAATCATTCAGAACATCCCAGGTAAATCTGCCTGCTATGACGGAGAAGCACATCATGGATGTTGGCTGTCTGAAGAGAGAGAAACTGGCCTCACACCCTTCTACGTGTTTTACATCTAACACTGAAGCTCTTCTAAACCGTAACCATAGCATTTTCATTACCAGAACCAACCAGTAAATAAACCAGTGAAGTAATTTCTAAACTGACTGCTGACATAGCTATCTAATCATAAAACACTGTTTGCATTCACCACACCTACTTTCTGCTTGCCCTTTGCTTTACTCCAATAGCCTGCCGCACATCAATCAGTCACATAAAACCAGGGCTCAACCTTCTTTAATCCAGAGTATTCAATATCCACTGGCATTTTCAAATGTCTAATGGAATAAACAACTAGTGATCCTTTATTAATACTTTCAGTCAGAACGGTTTGTGTTTTAGACATTTTTATATTTAAAATGTTTTTACTTACAGCGATTTTCCTTTTCGTCAAACAAAGACAACATGACACAGGCATACTGAAGCAAGAGCAATGCTTTTATTGGTCTACAGTTAATAACATCTTTGCAAGAGGGAAATCCCTTGTGTGCAATGCTATACTTGGCTACCACAGGAAGCAAGAGAACTAAATAGAAGGACATCTGAAATAATGAAAATCTGTTATTACTACATACATAAAAATGTTCACATTGAATTGATTTAAAAAAGAAAAAAAATAATCTGTTTGCCATAATTTAATTTTCACCATGTAATGCAGCTTCATTAGGTTAAAATTGTATCTTTAAAACAAAACATAAAGATCAAAAGAAGAGTAAATGTCATAATGGTTTCCAGGCACTGGTTAAAGTTGAAGGAGTTATATTTATAACTGCTGATGTAGGATCAGATTGTTTGACCCCCTACCCCGAAAGGTGTAGGACTAATTTGGGAATCAGATCCTAAATCTGCGGTTAAGAGCAATTTCAGTCTCGGAACAGTTAAAGGACAATGAGAAGTTTGGGGGGTAGACAGACCCAGACAGAAAGACAGGTGTGGGGTGAGACAGCTCTGGGTTCTGCCATGAGTGCTACCCTTCCCTCCCATAGTACATTGAGAAGGCAAAAGCGTAGTCCACAATGATAAATGCATTATGAAATTCAGCTCGAGGGCTTACCGGTGGTGAGCTGTCTAGCGGCGCCCTCTTGTGGCAAAAATGTGTATCGCCACAAAGTCAGAGGTAGGGTTAAATAACCGCCCAAGCATAAGGGTACATACTTCAGGGGAGAGTAGAGGGTATTCCGGAAGGAATACAGAGCCGGTTAAAGAGGTCGCGTTGTCAGAGACTATGAGAGAACCGATTAGTTATTGGTTTCTGCTGACAGCCGTATTATTTCGGTCCACTCGTCTTCTGTTTGATCCAGCGGTGGCTGGTGTGTCCCGCTGGGTTCCCCTTTAGGACCCGACCCAATCCAGGCTGGGCTGAGGTTACGCGCTAGACACTGCTCTAAGGTCAGATGTGCATTTCTCACCCCTAATGGTTAAGGTGAGGATTAGAGGAGGGTAAACTGACCCCAGACCTGCGGTTAGGTTAAACGCCCGCCCCGTACACAGGTCCCTCACAGGTCTTGGGGGTTGACCATGGTGAAGTCGGAGTCTTTGCTGTGAGTGCTGCCCTCATCTGGGCTGGAGGAGCCTGACGCCGCACCAATCAGGGGGTCCTGGAATGTCCCCACACCCTCCGGCTCTACCCTGACGGAGCCGCGGAGCCGTCTGATTGGAGGGGTCGTCTCGGCCCCACCCTCACTGGGCTGCAGCTCTCCGTCCTGCGAGACCAGGATGTAGTCGTCCCAGTTCTTCCCCTCCGAGCCGGCAGACGACTGAGGGGGGGACTCCTGGGGGAGGATAAGGGCGTGTTTAACGTCGCCTCCCACTCACCCAACCAGTAGTTGGTATTTTGAGCGCCATTCAACGAGTCAGTTTCCCCACAATGCACCACAGATTTAATGCATAGGATATGTGTTGGAGAGTGGGAAGGACAGAATGGCCTATTTTCAGGTAGTGTGCACTGCTACACACCTAAGTGATGATCAATGCAACCGTGTGCGAGTGCGTGTGTTCACCTGTTGCTCTGCTGGGGCGTGCTCATCCTCTTCCTCCACCTCCTCTTCTCCTCTGTCATCCTGTTCTCCATCACCGTCGCCGCGCTGTGGAGCAGCCAGGTACGGGTGGTCGTCCACCTGACTGCCGGTTTGGTTCTGCCGGGCGACAGCAGCGGCGGCGTTGGAGGCCTGGTCATAGTGGTCGTCGGCGATAGTGATCTCCTCGTTTTCCTCGGCCTCCAGCTGGCTCTGGTTGAAACGCAGCGCCCCCTTGAGGATGTCCTTAATCTGACAGGCGGGACGGAGACACGTTAAACACCTTCAAGTCATGACGCGCACATACACTCTCGGTTTGGGCCCGCCTGGAACCCACACCTGCACGCCTGTGTTGGCGCAGTACCTGTTTGAGCCCGGCCAGTGAAACCAGCACCTCGTCCTCCTTCTCCAGGTGCTCCTGCAGAATCACCTCCTGGATCTTACCTGAGGAGACAACGGCACAGTGACTCAGCAGTAACACAACGCCACTCCACCAAGACAGAACATCTACACTGGGTCCCCCCCAGAGGCCCGGTGGTCTGGGTCACCGTCTCAGTACAGCTACGTCATAGCGGCCAGGAGTCACAGACACACCAATCGGTGCCTGGGGTTCCTGCAGGGAGGGGTGCGAATGTGACACGGTCGCCTTGTCTCCGCGCGTTCAGGCGACTCGGTCAGTCAGGCCAGGCGCCTGCAGCCTTAATGGCAGTTATTGGAAGGGGAATGCGCGTTCCTCACCGGTTGAGCGGGTGGTTTGATGGCTTCGCAGGATGTGTATCAGATACATCTTCAACTGGCAAATCTGCTGTGGAGGTTTTTGGAATAAGGCGAGCATAACGGGGGATTGGAGACATTTGAAGAATTTGTTTGTGACAATGAAAATTCAGATTGCGCCTCCCAAGACTTTTCACAATGGGGAGGCCCATAAAGGTTTGGGAATCCCTGATATAGCTTACAGAGCAGCTCACTGCAGTGTTTCCCCTTGGATTTATTTCTCCAGCGGTGGGTAGCTGTTCATGCTCTCAGGGCAACAGATGAGGAATATCCGCTTTCCATAAATAATCTGAAGCATGGGTGTCCCTGATATACCCAGAGGTACTGTGAGTCCTAACACAGAAATCCTGTAGCCTACCTCACATTACTCTCTTGCCCCTGCACTCTACCTCGTTTCCTTCGGTAAATTTAGCATTTAAATAGTTCAGAAGAAACAACTGTCTAGGTCTGGATGAAAAACATGTAACCTTACAGGGGGCTCTCAAAAAGTACTACATTTTCAACATTACAATTTTCTAAAATAAATAAACAACATTTTAAAAGAATTCCGTTTTAATTCCAAAACATAAAAGCTGTATATACAGTCAACTGACAGATTATACACAATGTAAATGATTATACACATGAGCACTAATGTTCATAATGTGTTGCTGGGAATACGTACCGATGTGAGTGCTCATCATCTTGGCACAGTACTTGCTCATGGCCTCCAGGTCATTGATTTGACCCTGTAGGAAAGACACCTGAGCCTCCAACTCCTCCTCCTGACAACACCGAAAGGGGAGACAGTTAGAAAGAAAGGAGGAGAGACAGAGAAAAAGAAAGAGGAGAGGGACAGCTACTCACTGCTTCCTTCTTGCCCATGGTCTTGCTGTGGGAGCGTGAGCGACTGATGCTGAAGAAAGAGTCCTTCTTGGTGGCCGAGAGGGGTGGGGACGAGGCGCTTATGTCACTTCCCCTTGAGACCGGAAGAGGTGGGGATGCTGTGGCATGACCCCGCCCCCCAGAGAGGCTCTCTATGCTGGGGGAGGAGCTAACTGTCCTGGAGGATTGGCCTGAAAAAGAGAAATGGATGGGCTTGTATTCAATAAATAAAGGCGATAAGAGGTACCAGCTCCAATAAACCTTGCTCCTGGAGAGCTACATTATTCATTGTTTATCTCAACCAGCTAGATACAACATGCTAGAAAACCTGAGACATTGAAACACGTTCTAACTTTTTAGCAGTTTCAACTTTTTTTGCTTTTTACTACTACAACATAAGATTAGAGTAAACTTTGTAATTGAACAAGTGCAAGTAAACGAAATGCAGTCAACAAAATAAGACAACCACAACAACAGTGCAGAAAAGCAATATATTACATAAAACAAGGGACCTCACATAAAAAGCATGACATGAGCAAAGCACACAAAGGCAAAACACCAGTGTCTCTAATACATGAGCATGTCATGTTTCTAACCTCCCAACAAGAACTATTCAGGTTCGACCAACTGAGTAAGGTTGAATCAAAAAACATATTCTCTAGCAGTCTAACATTGATCTCTGGAATGCCACGGTTCTGCTGGCTCGCAAATGATTGATCAAGACAATGTTGAATGGGTGAATGTGGACCATAGGTCTAATCAATGCCATTGATTGATTCATTCATTCATTGATTAACCAGGAGGAAAAGGATCTAGAAAACCAACAGACCGGTGACGCTCAGAGCTTGGCCTTGAAGCGAATTGGTTGACGGGGGATGCAAAAACACGCCCAGAAAACACACACACGCACAAACATAAGCACACAGAAGCGGTCGCTATGGTAGCAGTTACCTTGTGTGTCAGAGAAAATCTGGGTGGGGAGAGAGACCTGAGAGCCTCCAGCTGAAACTACATCTAACAACACAGGAGAGTAAAGCTGTCGCTAGTATCACAAACACACACACATTAATCCTAACCTCAAAACCCTAACATTTACGGCTAAACCAAACCCAACCAGCAATGCCGAACCATAACTCCATTTAACCCTACAACTAACAGCAACACATTTTTGGCCCCGTTATATAGTGAAGTCAGCAACACACAACACTGCAGTAATGCTTATGAGGCCATTATTCTCCTCTTGCAGTGTAATGGAGTCCCGGCTTTGTACAGATGTGTAGGCTTAAACGTCATAATGTAGCAGTTTAAGTGCGTGTACATGCATAGAAAGGTGCGCGCACACGCGCCCACGTCTCACCTTTGCTCAGGTGGACAGGCATGCTCTCGGACTTGAGAAGGCGATGCTGCTGGGCCTGAAGGTGCGTCTTCGTCTGCAGCGGGGCGTGGCCAGACAGGGGGTCAGCCTGGGGGCGGGGGGCTACAGTGATGGGGGAGGTGGCAGACAGGACCTCGCTGTTGATTGGAGAGATGCCAGAGGAGCCACCTCCGGACATGGCAGGGATGAGCTTCCTCCCGAAGCTGAGTAGACTGCTGGACACCTTGTTGATGTTCAGAGGAACACTCTTGGCACTTGCACTGGCACTGGGGGAGAGGGAAAGACGTACTTCAACAAGACATGGTGGAACAGCAGAGTTTGGGCGCGTTTGTGCGTGCGTGCGTGCGTACGTACCAGGTCTTGTTGACCAGGTCAGCCCCTCTGGTCTTGTAGTATTCTAGATTTTGTTGGAACTGGTAGTTGACGGGCCGAGGATTGTTCTAAAGGAGAAGGCAACCATAGAGAATACAGCTCCAATGTATTAGTCATCAAATCTGACTAACATGGTCCTCCAGCCCCGATGTCAATATCCCTCATTCCACCCCAACTATTCGGCTTGGACTGTCTCCCTTTGCTTAACCTCCACCTTTTCCCTCTCCTCAACCTCTCCCTAACCTTTTCCAGCCCTAACGTTCGCTCTCCATGATCATCTCCATCCATCCATCCTTTAACCCTTGAAGACCCCCCCCCAGGGATGACAGTGACTGGGACACGTCAGGACAACCCAGCCCACCCTGAAGTGGTTCTGTCACACCGAATCAGACCCCCCTGTCTGTCACGGACACCACAACGTGATGGAACAACTGGTCACACGGATCACTGGTTGCATGGAGTAGACGGGACAGGACGTCTGTTGGAGCCAGGACAGTTGTGTGTGTGTGGGTCTTCCAGAGATGTGTGTGTGTGTAATCTTACCTTGGGATCTCGGAGGAACAGAGCCTTGTGTAGTAGAGAGTGGATGTCTCCTATAGTTGGGTAGTGCATCAGAAGGCCCAGGCAGGTCTGGAAGTTACTTGCTATCACTGAGACACATGGAAGAACAGGGAGTTAGCCAATCCCACTGGCCAGCTGACTGACTGACTGGGAGCTAGCCAATCCCACTGGCCAGCTGACTGACTGACTGGGAGCTAGCCAATCCCACCAGCCAGCTGACTGACTGACAGGGAGCTAGCCAATCCCACTGGCCAGCTGACTGACTGACAGGGAGCTAGCCAATCCCACTGGCCAGCTGACTGACTGACTCACATTCTACGTGACGGCCTAATTCAAAGTCTCTGGCTCGTGACTAATATTGTGACCTTTTCAACTGGCTTTTTAGGGTTAATTGGTCGCATCAGTGCGACCTTTAAAAACAAACTGAGACCCAAGGTATTTTGTGACCATATCATGTCATCAACTGGAAGACATTGTAGGATGTGTGTGTAGATCCTGTAACCGATAGACACATGTACTCCTGGCCAGTTAGGACCTTACATGCGTCTCTGATGTAAAGCAGCATAGCTACAAAGACGTAGTCCACCAGGTCAAGAGTGATGCTGTCAGCGAACAGGGCGTCCCACACCACCAGGAGGTCCTGCAGGGGAAACTCCCGGCCGAACAGCAGGCGCACCCACCGACTGTAGGAGCAATCGTACACGCATTACAACACATGCAAACATATTTAACACACGCACACACACACACACACACACACACAACTCACATGCCGTATATCTGCGGGGCGATCTCCAGGCGGTTTAGGTGCATGTGCAGCTCAACGTCATGTTTCTTCACCAGCTGGTCCTGGATGCGGTTCACTTTGGTCACTATGGCAACAGACGGCCCGGAGTCCTGCGGCCGGGCGAACGGCATGCTGGTCATCATCTCCTCTTTACCCTGAACAGTCGCGCAAAACATAGATAAGGGCGACGGGGTGGAAATCACCTTTCGAAAAAACGTCAAAGCGGTGTTGAAATGACATCAACAAAACAGCGGCATACGTTAGGCGCCTTAGAAGAAGCGTGCCGGTCAGCAGTCGGCGAGCGCTTCCATTTTCCAGTGTGAAGAGAACATTAAGAACAACAGTACTGACCCTTCTGACTTCCCTCTCGAAGCTGGAGAACCAGGGTTCCGCTGTATCCATAAGCTGGGAGAACATCGCACTGTAGGCCAGAGACACGCGGGTGAGAACATATGGACCGGATCTCAACTAATACATCGGACCCGGCCTTACTATAGCCAGCACCTGGGACAAGGTGAAGGTAGAAGGGATATTTCACTCACTATGCATCGTGTTCGTGGAACGTAGGATTCAGCAGACACAGCATCTCCTCACTGTAGGACAAACACAGAGCATTAGATGGAACAGATTTGGACCAGGAGAGGAGAAGGGTGGCTAACCGGGGGCGTCGCGGTGGTTCAGCAGGGCTGCAGGTGGGACTGACCTGGGGTGGGCTGTCTCACTAGCATGCTGAAAGGCCTGATGGTCACAGTGTAGGACAAACACGATAGGCGCCAACAACTCATGCATTCCCTATGAAAAGAGACAGACAGACCAGAGGGACAGACAGAAAGAGAGAGACAGACCGGAGAGACGGACAGAGAGGGAGAGAGAGAGACAGACAGGCAGGTTTATTTGTACATTTCATTCACGGGGCCAGTTCACAGTGCTTTACATGATTAGGCCTAAAAAGAAAAACCAAACATCAGGCCTTATCCCTCTCAGGGTGATGCATGAGGTGTGTTATCAGTATTGACAGGACATGATTAAACACCATTACCCGGTGGCCAGCCGCGTGTCACGTCCACTTAGAACTCTGCCAGGTCAACCATACGTCTCCCTGTGGAGAACTGAATGGACCACATAGCATCTAGTAGTCTACAGGGAGTAACAGCAAGCCGGGTGGGCCTGTGTTGCTCTGCACATCTGACAGTCTGGGCCAGGAGAGGCTGACACTGGTGGTGTAGCGCTACCTGTTTGTACAGTAACTGTTCATTCTCCCGGGCGTAACAGAACAAGATGTCCGTCAGCTTGGTCCTCACGTCCTCTTCCTGGAAGTAACGCATCTCAGGAAAGCTACACACAAAGAGAGAGAGGGTGAGTGAAGAGGTAGTGTTTCCATGAGCTGGTCACGAGCCATTAGAGCGCAGGGCTGAATGTTAAGTGCAGCAGATAACATGTTAAGGCTCACGTTCTCATCACATCCTGTTTGATCATTCCTCTGAGCTCTTTGTCCTGGAAGAACTTATTCCACAGGCTCTGAGAAGGTGAGGCAGAGGACAGCGGTGAAACATGGACCAGAATATACACAGTTCAACAATGCATGTCTAAACAAAGGAAGAATTAAGGTTTCATACGAAGTGACCTTCGTGCTGTATAACAGAGATGGCCCCTTATTATGTGGGTCACTCAGAAGTCGTTTAGCTGACACTCACCCCCTCATCCTGGGAGAGTGGGTTGTTGACCACCAGGTCCTGCTGGCCTGCAGCTTTGCGGGGGTTGGTGATGTGCTGAGAGGAGAGGAGTGACAGTCACAATTAAAACGCCTGCTAAATATCATTCGAATGAGACACACAGACAGAAAGAGACAGAAGCAGACACAACAGGCGCGCAGCCACTCACCGTCTCTTTGATCCTCTCGTACTGGGCTCGGAGCTCCTTCGTCTTGTTGATCCATTGGCTCTTATCCTCAGGAAGGACCTCCAGGTACAACTGGGGGGGGACAAGAAGCTTCACTTACCACCAAGGGGCACAGAACCAGGTATAACATCCCAGCGAGGCCAGTCACACAGCAGACTACAGTCACGTACTAGAAATATCCCTAACGCCAGCGTTCACGGCGTCTGGGCGGTCAGTGCACCCGGCCCCAGACCGGATTCTGAAACCAGTTTACCTTCCAGCAAACACTACGGAATCGGCTGCTCCGCAATCGACCATTGATGCCCGTCTGCCGGATCCTGGCCAGGTAATTACTGTTCAGAAACAGGTCATCCCATTCTTTCCTGTAGAGAGGGAGGAATGTAGAGCGAGCAACAGAGAAAAGGGCAAACGGTAAAGATTTAGTGAGTTAACTGTTCCCGGTTTTTGTCAAATCTATTTTTTGTTTAATCTCAGTGAATTAGATCTGGCTGAAGAATGAAAAATTCATAGAGACACACCTGTATGAGAGGAGGATGGACTCTGATTCGGAATAGGACAGAGTGTTGCTGTCCAGGGATCCTCCTGTGATAAACACAAACACTTGAGAAAATCCAACAAGCAAACACTAGGTGGCGTTAAACACACCAACAATATGGACCAAGGAGGTTCACGGTAATGAATGTTTGGGTTTTTGATCGATGCATCATTTTTCTCTGATGCATTTCAATACATTAGTTCGACTGCCATACAATTCATTAGAACGCATTTCATTCAACCCCCAGTCATGCCGTGAGGAAAAGGATAGAAGATGCATTTCGAAAGGTCCTCGAGAGTGAGTAAGAGAACGGAAAGTTGGAAACCTAAATCATTGTCATAAATAATCATTAATTTACCCCGCAGATGAACACACTTCTGGGAGCTGTCAATCAACATTATAACATATAACAGGAATGTGTTGTGTGCAGCTGCTCTGGGGACCCTCACTATGAATATTCATCAGCTAAACAACATGCAAACGCACATTCTCCTTCTGCCCGGAGGCGTCATCAGCTGGAGTTGAGTCACAGGTTTACAAGCCACCCCGTGCTCCCAACGCTCCCTGTACCTTTACCCCCGTCAGCCTCCCTAACCAAGGCTCCTTTCTCTCTACAACGGCCTTTCAGCCTCTCCATATTCAATTTTGGATGACTGTTGTAGGCCCGCCAACCGTTTGAATAGCAAAACTAACTACATCAAGACTATGATTTTCAATAAAGACACATTTTCAAGTGTTGTCCTCAATATCTAGCAGGGCTGTACTCGTTAGCCCATATGTAAGGTTAGCTCTGACTGGTTTTTAGTACACAGACCGGCCATCATGTCTTCAGTCAGTTGTCCGTTCAACTATTATTAGTATTTATAATTCTATGGCTTAGACAGATCAATTTATTTTCATGACAGCCTTTATCCATAACACAGTAATTGTACCAGCCCCATTGAATGGTAATGAATATCAAATGTTAATGAGAGTTTCATTACACATCAGAACAGATACAAAAAGTTTAGGAAGTACAGAAAGCCTGCATGAACACGTTGTGAATGTTGACCAACCACGGCTGCGGTTCCTGTTGTAGTTGTTGAGAGGGTCAAAGCCAGTCTCTTGTTCTCCCTCAACCTGGAGAGGGTGGCGTGTCTCAAAGTTAGGGTGCTGCATGACCCCCACCCAACAGGACCTGAGAGGACACAAAATGCCAGTAAGAACCAGAAACCAGAATGAGCGTGGTTTTCCGTCACAGCAGAACAAGAACAGGGGGACTGCCACAGTGAACCACCCCAGAGTAAGAGCCAAACAAAACATCCCAGAGCAAAAAAGGTAGAATATAACAGGGGACTTGATAGAGAAATTCAAGAACATACTGACTTTCATTATGAAAGGCCAATACTCCGATACAAACATTTCAAGCTTTTTGTCATTGTTTCATGTCCATACTCACAGTCACAATGTTGTGTTTCTCCTTTCCCGGGACACAGGAAGTATGCAGGCTTATCTGAGAGAAACAAAGACATTCAGGACAAAAAACATGAAAGAAATTCAGGACAGAAAGAAATAAAAGCTTGGTATGTTTCTCCATCCTCACCAAAAGACACTCAGTGTTTCATATTGTCCTCTTTTTAATTAAACCTTTATGCTGTCTTTTAGGTTAAAACTCATCCTCTCTATTCTGTATCCTGGCTAGGCCTTTTACATGGTGAATTATGAATGTGTGTGTATGTGTGTGTGTGTGTGTGTGTGTGTGTGTGTGTGTGTGTGTGTAAAAAACATAGGCCTATAGGCCTACATAACACATGGCCCCTTCCACTGCAGCAAGAAAGCCTTACTTATTCTCCATTATTAATTATGGAAATAACACAACAAAGGCATCTCCTTTAAACCTATTAACGAGGCGCATGGAACCCGGCTTCGATAAATCAGCCACGCGCGCGCTATCAAACTATAAATTATTTTATATGCATAATGTATGTGCTTGTTTGCCTCTGCAACATCTGCTCCTCACACAGACTAATGCTTTCTTTAAGTCGTGTTTTTTTTTTTTTCCCTTATGAAAGACGTTATACCATTAAATAATTAGAACTAACTAATCTCCAGCCATAGAAAACGAGAGACAGATGCTGCGAATAGGTAGGAATAGTGTGCTGATTTTTCTCACTTGGTACTAAGATTGGCTGTGAAAGCAGTTCCACAGGTTTTTCAAGTCGCTAACAGGTCATCATCACACGGGCAAACTACATTTGAGAATCTCTGGAGCCATTTGGTTCCCCGTGTCAACAAAACCACTCGCTTTCAAACTGGGAATGTAACGGCGTGACAATTCTGCTAACAGATTATCCACATAGAAACAACATTACTGACAAAAGTCCCAGACTGGAACTAAGATTTTTCTCCACGACATTTTCTGTACTGTCTGCCTAACCCTAATCGCTGTGGGCTAGGGAAGGGAAGGCCCAGCATAGCATTCCTTTTCAGACAGTGGTAAAATCAGAAACGTTTCTCTAATTGGGACTTTTTTTCCAATTCTGAATTTTTTATTAAGTTTAGAAGTTAAAATTGGGGGTATGGTTGGACTGAAACATAGGCATTTACCGTTTGTTTTAGGTACTAGCGTGAGGTTAAGTTAACCAACTGCATTTAAGGTTATTAAAGTTAGATTTAGGATTTTTTTTTAAGGACCCATTTAAATAGCTAATAAAATGTGTACACACACACACACACACACACACACACTTTTGTCCCATTCAAGTTGCAATACAAAGTATAATCTCCTACTCTGTAACAGGCGCAAACTTCTGAGTGCAACAATCAAGGCAAATTAACAACTGCATAATTTACTACATTTCACTGGGAGATCGGTCCAATAATTCAGAGCATTCATCTTTTATGACGTGCAGAGTAGAAAGCAGTAAATAGCTTTCCACTGCTCATCACAAGCACTCGGAAAACAGTCTGTCATGACCTGCACATCACACGAGCCAGTAGGCCAGAAACAGTTAACCTAGTTGTTTAAAGAGGGTTGACTGACAAATTAAAAGAAAGAACCGAGGGGTAAATTAGACAGAAATTCCTTGCAAAAAATAAAATGAAAAATGCTAGTTAAATACATGAAGTTACATGTCAACCAAACCCTCAGGGAGTTAAAAGGAAAACTATAACAACTCACTTCTCCTTTACTGTAAACAGGCCGAGCACATCGCTTCACGTCTGCTGTGAAGATATGAACTGTGCGTGTGTGTACGCGAGTGCGATAGAGTGAGACATAGGCTAAGTTTATACTGGGGTTAGCTCCGGCCAACCATGATTTAGGCTCCATTAGTACCCATGTTGTTTCACCTACAGGGTTGGGTCTTATAACTGCCTATCTATTGTAGAATACCACACAGGAATACTAGAGTATAGGTCTATCTATTCTAGAGTACCACACAGGAATTCTAACTAACACAGAAAACCAACTGGGTAAAAACTGAGCTTGAAAGAGAGAGAGTGTAGCATCAGCCCAGAGCCATCTGCCACTGCTCTCTGAGCCTGATTATGTAGAACAACAGATCAGCTGAGAGGCCCATGGCATTATGGGTTATGATGACAAAACTGGAGACAACAGCAGTGATGAACAGCAGCGAGGAATGAGGAATAACATGCGGCGGGAGCCTAACAGAGCATCGGACCAGCAAAAGGTTGCCAGATCAACCACTGGGTTTGCGAAGTGAAAGGCATGTCGTTCCGTCCTCGAGCAAGACAGTTAACCCAAATAGCCTCTTTAAGTCACTGCGTCTGTGAAATTACAAAAATGTAAAAGAATAAAAAGAAAGGGTTTAACACGTACTAGGAAAGGGCACTCCAGTGCAGGGAAGAGGAGTAGCCTACAGCCTCCTCGTGATTTAAAGTTTGTCTTAGTGGATAAAGACTGCTGTGAAGAAATGGACCAAATTAACCAATCAAATGGTTTTGCTTAGGAGGTCAAGGAAATTGGGACACATCTATCCTTTGCTCCGAGAGCCTGTGATCCAATCACACAAAGCCCCGCAGCACAACCCCAATTCAGGTCTAGGACCCCTGCTATCAGTCCAGCCAGTGGTCAATAACTTTCCACACATGCCAAAAATAAATATTCAGCGACAACAGTAAGCCTTCCTGGCAATCGGCCTAGCGATGTCTCACTGGCTTACACCGAGAGCCACTGGCTGTTCTGTTGACAGCACTAGCCTGTCTAACACCAGCAACACACAGACTACTGTCATCTCATCCCACAGTGAAGGACATGAGGGACCTATTCCTCCATTCAAAGACAGGCTAGTGAGAGGAGCTGTTCCCGGGTGGAGATGACAGGAAGAGTTAATGGCCCAGCTCCATTTTAGGAGACTCACATGCCTCGACTTCAGCATGAAATTATTGCTGCACAGGCCTCTAGTCACATGACCCAAGAGCGTTCCCAGACCAACATGCAGGGTAAAACAACAGCCGAAACAGCACTATACCCTACAGAGCGCAGTAGTCCTCCCCAGGGATCGGAAGGTCCTGGTCAGGGGTAGTGCACCATCATATGACATGACAGGGTGACATTTTGATAACAACCTCGAATTCAGTTATAGGATTAGGTTAATTTAGTACTAAATTGAAATTTGCCTTCAGTTTTACCAAACTCCTACACTGAGGGATGCCACATTGAGCTACATTTGCGGTAGCTATCTTGCCCAAGGACCAAATATTTGATTTTTCACGTTGCTGCCACTGGGATTCAATCTGGCAACCTTTTGCTTACTGGTTGGATGCTTTCACTGCTAGCCATCTGCTGCCCAAGGCTACAAGCAACATCTGATTCTGAACAAAGCAGGGCGCTGAGTGAGAAGTCTAAGAAACAACATTACTGGCCGACAAACACCAAAGGGGATCCTGAAACTGTGTCTGTTTTTGTATGAGACATGAAAACCATGCGCATCAATTGCATGTGAGGAAACACTCATAAGGAAATAACACAAAGAACAACTCTTGAAATATAAAGACAATAAACATACTGCCGCTAGTCTAGCATAGACTGGTACATGTACAGAACTAGTCTTGCCTGGCTACACCTTGCTCCAGCCAAACACTATGCCAGGAGGCTAGATCTGAACACCTTCCAATGGACCAATCAAAGTCACAAAACAACCAAATTGTTTTTTCCTGTCCACCAGTCAGGGAGTTTCTGTCATGCATTGTCACTTCTGCTAAAGCTGAAAAGCAGACCTGTTCTGGTAAAGGCCCATAAACTGACAACTGATTAAATTAGTCCAAGGCTTGGCGAGTAGTTCCATGACTACTTTGTTCAACACAAATGTATTGGTGAAAGGTGCTATGCAACAATATCACTGAGTACTCCATTTGTGACAGAACTGTATAAGCAGTAAGACAGAAAACAGTAATAATCCTTTGGTGGGTACTAAAAGACAGTCAACAGTTTATAAGGTACACGTGTCAGACGCCTTTTGCCTCCAGAACAGCCTGAACAATATACAGCAGCGGACATGTTTCACATGGACGGCATCATGAGTAAAGGCTGATTGTAACATCACATCTCAGATACGCTCTATTCGTTTTTACCAAATGAATAGTGCGCTGTTACACAGGTCATTCGCATGCGAACATGCGGGCTATTGTTGGTGAGCTCAAATACATCGTTATTAAAATTAAGGATTTGATGTGCTTTCGCCTCTGCCACACTACAGCAGCTGGTCGTCTCCAGTGTGGGGTTTAGTGTGGTGGGGTAGGTTCTGATCACTGCGACCCTGCTCAATGTATTCCCTTTACTAGTGTACCTCTGTCCGTGCCGATCAAAGGGCACTGACAGAGCGATTCTTTCACCGGACCGACTTCTTATGTTCGGCCTGCTCTGGTCTAAACAATACAACACTCAAATACAACTACCATCAGAGATCAGTGTATGCGGACTGCGACGGAAATCGAAAGCATTTATCAAAAGAATACCCAACAATTATTCAAAGAATAAACCATAATACTGTGAAAATGCAGACTATTATTTTGATGCTGACATCAGTCGTTACTTAATTAAAAACTACACGTTACGTGACACCGGAACTGCAGTCCGCAGACACTCTAATCGCTGTGGAGTTAGGTAAACTACAGACCATAGCAACCTGACTGCACTTTGCAATGTTCCAATCAAAGCTTTATCCTTCTTGTTCACGATTACGCTTTTTTCGGCAAATGTAACTTGGACTTCATACAAATAATTTGGCCAGCCCTGTTTTATATTGTTTAAAACCATAACAGACAGCGCTAGCAAGTAAATTAATGTATCGCATTTCAATATAGTAACTACAGTAGTCACAGCAATATCTAAACGACAAGTAAACCACGCACGTCACGTTTTTCAGTACAGGCTTCTAAGCATTTTTTCACCGCAATGTTGTGTTATACAGTAATTTACATATAGCAGCTGCGCTAGCCAGCTAAAGTTCTCCAACATGATAGACAAACAGCTACCAAACCACCTAAGGTAACTAGTAGTAACTAACACCACACATTTTCAATAACCAATCATGCCACTGTTGTAGCTGGCGATATTATTTAGACATTAATAACGAGCTTTTATCAGGTTAGCATTCAGGCTTTCTGCACGAGATTGCACACAGGCCGTATATGTACACTTCCGACACGCTAGCTCACTAAGACAAAACAAATGGCGACAACATCATACAAACTCCATATTCATTGACAGTTATTTAAAAAGTTCATTTTATTTTCTGTCGTTTTCTGGGTGTATGTTTTACCTGTTCTGCTCATTCAGGGCTCCCCATTCTGTGTTCTGATTGTAAACAGTCCCAAGTTATGCGGATATGCTGAGGCACAGCTGATAACATGTGACCAAGGAGGTGAAGTGATGTCAGTGCCTCCGGGATCGAAGCATAATAATCCTACATCATCAAATTATATAGAATGGACTAGCATTTGCTGTACATAACTGTATTTTCTATGTCGTCGGCTAATGACAAGGCCAATTAAGTGTACGGTAAACAAAAGCCTATACATTCAAATGGTATATCTGTAGAAGAAATATATGTAAATAGTGAAATGTTCATCAGGGCTACAATTAACAAACTCATTGCCATTGATTATTCCCAGACTGAACGACGAACAATGTTTCCATGGTTAGCTCCAGGGTTCTAAAGCCACTTTGCACCCGGCACCCCCTGCCTGTTTTAAATCCTCCATCACTCTTTCAATCCTGAAAAAGAACCGGTGTCCTGCCCGAACGATTACAGTACTGTAGCACTTAACCCGTCATAAAAAAAATGACATTGCCGACGTCCTGTCTCATCTCAAATCCTCACTGATGCCTCCCTCGGCCCACTAAATTTTGCCTTAAGAGCCAACAGGTCTGTAGACAACTCTATAAAGATGGGCCTCCACTATATTCTACAAGGCTCGAACGCTGAACCACCCAAAGACATACTTAAGTGCTACGCTGTACACCATCATCCCAGAACCTCAACTAAGACAAATTCTCCCCAGCTGAAAGTGTCCAGGTCTATCTGTCAGTGCATCGCTGACTTCCTGACCAACAGGACGTAACACATAAAGAAGGGGAAGCAAATACAGTCTCTTCAGACTTCAACACTGGAGTGGTGCAAGGATGCCTGCGCGGTCACCCTTTCTCCACTCCATCTACACCAATGAATGCAGTTAACACCACCACACCAATGCATCTTTCTGCTCAAGTTTTCAGATGTCTCCATTCTGGTCGATCTCATAACTAATGCTGATGGGTCCATATGCCTGGAGTTGGTGGTTCACTTCAGTTAACACCCTCGTCCTCCCCCTCTCCTCCATCCCTCCCTTTGAGATTGACCATTCAACTATTACTTCACATTAATCAAACCAAATCCTTGTGGGCCATTGTCTCCCACAATTTCAGGTGAGAGGAGAACATCCCATCATTACCTACAAGGCACACCATCAGAAGTACCACGGCAGCGGAAATAAAGACTAGGTGTAAATGGGCTTCACACGTCAATTATAGTCCACACTAACCTCAGCAAGGGCAGGCAGGCAGTATTGGTCAGTCATGACAACAAAATATTTGTCATACCACCTGAACAATTTCTTCCCCAGGTTTTTGTCCCACTGAGACTCACAAGACTGCCAGGGTTCACACATGCACCAAAGCCTAGGAACACATCAATCCTAAACTTCACTGGTTCCCTGTCAAGTTCGGCATTAACTGTACGAACCTGCTCCTCACCTACAAGGGCCCTTTATTGCCTTGCAACCTCATACTTCTCCAGTGTTCCTCTGGGGGGGGACAGATAATTCAGGGCTGCAGCCCCCCTGGAGGGAGAGTTTTGGTTATGGGGTGTTAACCAAACTCTCCCTCCAGTAACATGCAACTTTGACTTCAAAAATAGACTCAAAACTGACTTGTTCCTCTCAGCATAGCTTGGTCCTTTTGCTAAGCTACATAATTTTTTTTTGTCATGTTATTGTCATTTCCTATTGCTGTATATTGTTCATGGGTTGTTCTTGAAAATTGCTTTAAACCTCATGTATTTTTCTTATTATTTGTGCAATGCTCATCACATCAATACACCACCAAACTGTGAACTATTAACTAACTGGCAGCACTCTCCTGCACTCAGAACCTTGCTCATCTCACTGCATCTAGATAATAATATTGACAGTGTAGAGAATATATACCCACCACTTACATCCCATTATCTAACAGTGCATCATCCATTATGTTACATGACAGTTTTGCATAGATTAAATGTATTCTGTCCCGATATATCTATCAAGCAGCATCATTTCATCTAGTAAAATAATTTGGAGGAAATGGAAATGTATTTGCGATTAAAGATGATTCTGATTCTGTACAAGAGTTAGAAGTCAAGTACATGAGATAACTTACACAGGACATCAAACTCAAATATGAATAAACAAATATGACAATACCATTCACTTTAATTTATGCATCCTTGTGATATGATGAACTTAGACTATGAACCACTTCCACAAACCTTTCACCTGCTCCAGTTCTGTATTACCTTAGCCAAGCATTTTGGGGTGCAGATGAGTGCATTTAAAGTGGTAGCCCCGCCTCTCTTCATGTAGGATTGATTCATAATGATGTGGATAGGTAGGAGAATGAGTGGGGATTTTTCTACACTGAGCATCAGGCAGTTGCAGCACTGAGTCATTGATTTTATCTGTGAGTCCCAATGATTTCTCTGTGGGAGCCACACGTTGTTGAAGAGCACAAATGTTTGTGTGTCCCTATCCAGAAAATTCCCATTAAATTTCACAGACAAGTGCTAGAATCCTAACTAGAACAAAAAAATTTGAACACATTACTCCTGTACTAGCATCCTTACACTGGCTGCCTGTTATGTTTAGGGGTAATTTAAAGGTTTTATTGTTAACCTATAAATCAATACATGGACTTGCTCCTACTTACCTTGCTGAAATGATCTTGCCATACATACCTACATGTAACCTACGATCACAAGATGCAGGCCTTTTAATTGTACCTAGAATTTCTAAACAAACAGCCGGAGGCAGGGCCTTTTCTCATAGAGCTCCGCTACTGTGGATTGATCTAGAAATACAAACTCAGTGCAAACTTTCAAGTGTCTACTAAAAACTCATCTCTACAGCACAGTTTGTGATTAGGTGTAGCCTGGCCCAGGGGTGTGAAGGTGACCAGAAGGCTTGATACTGTCCACCCTTGCTTTCTTGCCAGGTGGGCTCTCATCGCCACTGGGATGGCCTCTCTCCAATGCCTTTCGGGGGAGTTGTTGTCTCTCTTGTTGTTGTCTCTCTGTTGCGCACTTGTGCATTTGGGCTGTACTCTGCTGGCAACACTCAGCCCTCATTCAGGGTGGTTGCGGTTGGTGGGTGTCCCTTTGGTTGATGCTTGGCAATGTGGGTGGATTGATTTCCTGCCTGTTGGGCCCTGTCCGGGGCTTCCCCCGGGTAGGGCCACAGTGTCGCCGGACCCCTTGTCTCAGTCCCAAGATTTTACGCTGCTATATTATTGTGCTGGGGGAGTAGGGTCAGTTCTCCTTCCCCACTAAGTTCTCCTTCTCCACTATAAATTGTTATTGATATGAGGAATGCATTTTCAGAATTTTCCCAGTCTCCTCCCGTTTTAAACTTTAGGGGGGCATGAGGTCCTGGTCCACACCTGCGGAGTATCTGGTATGAGGGGCCCGTTGCTGTCCCTGTCCAAAGTCCTCCTGGTTGTGTTGCAGATCAAGACGATACCTGACGATTTCAGCTGCCACTGTACTGACACCTCCTCCCTCCCCCATGTTGTCCCTGTCCTTGTCCATCTGGTGATGCTTCTGACCTGGTCTAAATTTAAATAGACTCTGGATTTAGCCCACATGCATTTATTAATTATTCCAATTGGACTCTTAATATTTTACCCGGCACAGCCAGAAGAGGACTGGTCCACCCTCTGAGCCTGGGTCCGCTCTAGGTTTCTTTTCCGCTCTAGGTTTCAAATTTCTGCCTTCTTAGGGAGTTTTTCCTAGCCACTGAAATTCAACACTACTGTTGTTTTAGGCGGGGTGTTTTTGTAAAAGCATTTTGTGACAACTGCTGTTGTAAAAAGGGCTTTATAAATACATTTGATTGATTGATTGACACAAGTTGGGAGCTGCCATCTTTCAGATCTTTCAGTGAAACAGGCCTGACGTTCTATGGTCACTGAAGGTCCCACGGCCCCCCCTTTCTGTAAGATTAGGGATGTTAACCTAGGACTACTGGTTAAAATGTCCAATCTAGCTGTTATATCAACATGGCCGCCTAATCATCCCTAGTTTCCAACTGGCTCTTTCATCCAATCCCTGCCTCCACCTGCCAAAGTAAGAATATATCAAATTAATAATGGCATGGCATGGCATCATCTACCGCTTATCCGGGGCCGGGTCGCGGGGGCAGCAGTCTAAGCAGGGATGCCCAGACCTCCCTCTCCCCAGACACTTCCTCCAGCTCTTCCAGGGGGACACCGAGGCGTTCCCAGGCCAGCCGGGAGACATAGTCCCTCCAGTGTGTCCTAGGTCTTCCCCGGGGTCTCCTCCCGGTGGGACGGGACCGGAACACCTTCCCAGGAAGGCGTTCCGGAGGCATCCGAAACAGATGCCCAAGCCACCTCAGCTGACCCCTCTCGATGTGGAGGAGCAGCGGCTCTACTCTGAGCTCCTCCCGGGTGACCGAGCTTCTCACCCTATCTCTAAGGGATCGCCCAGCCACCCTGCGGAGAAAGCTGTATCCGGGATCTTGTCCTTTCGGTCATGACCCAAAGCTCATGACCATAGGTGAGAGTAGGAACGTAGTTTGACCGGTAAATCGAGAGCTTCGCCTTGCGGCTCAGCTCTTTCTTCACCACGACAGACGACACGACATCGACCGCATTACTGCAGAAGCTGCACCGATCCGTCTGTCAATCTCCCGTTCCATCCTTCCCTCACTCGTGAACAAGACCCCTAGATACTTAAACTCCTCCACTTGAGGCAGGTACTCTCCACCAACCTGAAGTGGGCAAGCCACCCTTTTCCGACTGAGGACCATGGCCTCGGATTTGGAGGTACTGATTTTCATCCCCACTGCTTCACACTCTGCTGCAAACCGTCCAAGTGCATGCTGAAGGTCCTGGCTTGAAGGGGCCAACACGACAACATCATCCGCAAAGAGCAGAGATGAAATCGTGTGGTCCCCAAACCTGACACCCTCCGGCCCCTGGCTGTGCCTAGAAATTCTGTCCATAAAAATTACGAACAGAACCGGCGACAAAGGGCAGCCCTGCCGGAGTCCAACATGCACAGGGAACAAGTCTGACTTACTGCCGGCAATGCAGACCAAGCTCCTTCTTCGGTCGTACAGGGACCTGACAGCCCTTAGCAAAGGACCCAGGACCCCATATTCTCGAAGCACCCTCCACAGGATGCCATGAGGGACACAGTCGAATGCCTTCTCCAAATCCACAAAACACATGTGGATTGGTTGGGCAAACTCCCATGAACCCTCCATCACCCTGTAGAGGGTATAGAGCTGGTCCAGTGTTCCACGGCCTGGACGAAAACCACACTGTTCCTCCTGAATCCGAGGTTCTACTATCGGCCGTATTCTCCTATCCAGAACCCTGGCAAATTAATAATATAAAAGTAAAATGGATAAAAGTTTGGATAAAAGTAAAATGGATATTTTTTCTGTCCAGCACTGAATGTCTCCCATGGAAAAAGCATTGAAAAATGTGGATACAGATGAAGCTAGACGGCAGGTCCGCTTAGTTATTTTGGGAAAGGGATGGGTGACGACTCCAAGTTATCATTTTTGAAAAGCACCAAGGTCTGGATATAGAGCATTAAATCCAATCCAACAGCACAAATAACCTTTCCAAGGAAACCTGCAATGACAGGTGCCTTTGCTATATTAGCCACTATCAATCAGGCAATCAGTGAGCAATGCAATGCAACGGGATATGTTTTGGATGTGACATCACAGTTTATGGAATAAAGGAATGAGTTGCAATAGAGCAAAAATGAACAACTGCGTCATTATAATCCAGATTGTAAAATGCCAATAAAAATGTCTTGAGCATCGTCATTTGTTTCACAATCAAGGCTTCCCTTCATAAGCCACAGAAGGAGAACCAGCAGAGGGGTTAGGGAATTAGAAATTAATTGATTAAAGGAGAGGAGTAGAGAGGAGGTGAAGAGTTAGACAAGGGGGAACAGACTGGCCGATCAACAGAGAGAAAAGGGCCATAGGACATAGGACAAGTAACACAAATGAGTAGTTACCATAAAGATGCATTTACGTCAATTTGCTGTCTGTCCAGGTCCTTTATAGCTTAGTTGGTAGACCATCGTGCTTTAACACCAATATGGTGGGTTCAAGTTTCATAGGGGGATGTACAGATGCATTCACTAATGTAAATTGCTCAGGATAGGAGTGTCTCATACATTTTGTAAATGTATCACTTCACTTTTGGAAGATGGGAAAGAGGATGTGCATTGTACAATGCAGTACGGGGAGGAGTGCGCATCAAAGTTTTATAGTTTTACAGACCAAGCCAAATTAAGAAAAAACAAGAAAACTATTTGACATACAGGAAAGAATAAACCCCCCAAAATGTTCACATTGTATTGCTTCCTTAACCAAGTGACAAACCAAGTTCATAGTGACAAAATACCTGTTAATCGATAGAAGCCACCACAAACCCAAAAGAAGAGACTAATTGCACAATGCCCACAAAATAAGGAAGAAACAGAGCAAAACCTTGTAATCTCTTGCCATATTTATGACTACATATGAGGCACATATTTTCCTCAGGTCATCCACAGCTATAAAGAATGTGCACAGCAGCAAGATATGTGACCTGCTGCCATGAGAAAAGGGAAAGCCAAAACAACATTGTGAACATGCAGTGAGGGACGGATGTGCTGCAGGATTTCAGTCCTTCACGGCGTAGTGTGTTACCAATTGTTTTCTTGGTGACTATGGTCCCAACTGCCTTGAGATTATTGAGAAGATCCTCCAGTGTAGTTCTGGGCTGATTCCTCACCGTTCTCATGATCATTGCAATTCCACGAGGGGAGATCTTGCATGAAACCCCAGACCGAGGGAGATTGACAGTTCTTTTGCACACTTATGCAACCAGGTTATTGTAAGGTTTTTATTTAAAAATGTTCCCCCTCAAAGATTTCAGTTTGTTTTTTAATTGAATTGTTCACATTCTAGGTCACATTAAAAGTGAAAAAAGTTCTGACATGATTTTAGACATTTTATATCCACTGTATATTGACATATATTTCAAAAACATATATGTTTTCTTTCGAAAAGAGAGGAATGGCATTCATGATACTGTGTTAAAATGTATGCATATTGTCTTTTTTTAAATGACAATATGTCTTTTTTTAAATGTAAACTTGGAGTACAAAGTGGTTCATTATATTGAACTAAAATAGGTGCTATATGCTGCTTGACAATGACTAAAGTCAAAATGTTGGTGTATTTACTGAACATTTATCATTATATTGTGACACTATGGCAGTTGTATGATACTGTGTATTTAATAGAAATTATGGTAAATACACACTGCACAATTTATCAATCGGATCTTGTTTGTAAAAGATAATAATTGTCTTTTCCAGTCATTAATGTAATGCTATAAGGCCTAGATTGGTGGTTATGTTGGTTTGCTCCCCATTTTGCCAACGATAATTTGTTAAACTCACTATAACAAGGAGATTCTCTGGAAAATAATGTATTGAAGGTTAATTCCATGATGTGTTGATGAGAGATGCTTAAAGTTCTGCATATTCATATATTTCATTATTTTAACACATAATATTCAACGTTAAAATATATGACATGCATTGTGAGAAGCGCAAGTTATATATTTCATGAAAATATTCATGGCATATGTGTAAACATTACAGCAGCAGACAGACCGGTAGAGGGAAACAGACAGTTTTTTTGGTAATAAGTGTTAGGGCCCATTCACGGGCGCACGCACTTTTGTAATGTGTCAGTTTGTGCGCTAAACTTTGCTAAGAGCCTTCAAGAGGTTCTCATGAGCATCTAAGAAATGGATAGAGAAACAGACACTGATAATCAAGAGCAACGAGGCGGCTCTCAGAAGAACAATCAAACTCATTAGTGCTGATTAAGATATGCTTAATGAGATAATTCGACAAAATTGATGGGAATAGGTAGAGTAACAGATAAAATATTTGTAACATACAAAGTGCAAGAGAAGTTCAAGTTGATAAGTTGAGAACATCGAGGGTGTGTGTGTTTTTTAAGATTGTTTTTGACCAAGGGTTGATGACACTTTGGTATAGATAGTACTTCGCACTTCTCAGATTTGACTGCTTGATCACCGCAATGAAGGTAATCACACTTAAAAGTAATGAGTCTCTAGCCCTTTAAGAACCTCAGTAATGTTTGATTGGGGGGCCTTTAAGAACCTCAGTAATGTCTGATTATTATCTTATTTTTTTATGGGGGGTGCTTCTTGTTTGTATTTACTGTGGGGTTGGGGTGGGCAACCTTTTTGTGGTGGGGGGGATCATTAACCTGTCCTACATTAATGAGTATTACAGAATGATGTTTATATGGGAGGGGGTCGGGATGGGGTGGGACAGAGGTTAGGGGGGCAGAATAATGAAACAAAAAATAATATGTAATCATCATCATCATTACCATCATAATAATAATAATAATCAGATGCACTGCATTTTGAGAAACACCATTATCGTTATTATCGCTAATATTACAGATGACGAGGATTCTGCGCGCCCTGATTGGCCCCAGCAGAGTTGTCGTCATGGTAACAGATGACAGAATGCGCAAAGCTTTATTGAATTACACTAAAAGCCATTCTGAGTAAATGGGGCTTGAACACTTCACCATCTGATGAAGAGTAGCAATGGGTAACATCATCGAGCTGAGACAGAGAGAGAGAGAGAGAAGAGTGAGTGACAGATAGCAAGAGAGAAAGACAGTGGAATCCTTGGCAAAGCGAGGCTCTAGCCTATTTCTTACAAAACACTGATTCAGTCACCAACATATTTGTTACGACATACATCTGATCTACAGTGGATATAAAAAGTCTACACCCCTTTTAAAATGCCAGGTTCTTGTGATGTAAAAGAATGAGACAAAGATAAATCATGTCAGAAATTTTTCAACATTTAATGTGACCTATAATGTGAACAATTCAATTGAAAAACAAACTGAAATCTTTGAGGGGGAAAAATAAAAAATAAAAACCTTACAATAACCTGGTTGCATACAAATGCATGTTACCCTCTTTAAGACTTTTAAAGCTACTGTAAAACATATGTCCCTCAATTATGTTCATCTCAGAGTTACAGGCTGGTTGAGCATGAAACCAAGTTGAAAACAGTGCAGAATGGAAAAGGCACGTTTATCTGTTATCTAACATCATACATCAGCACTTCTGAGCTATCTCCTCAAGTCTATCTCAGCAGACAGACATTGTGGGAAAGATATCAGTCAGGAAGTTTTTGTGGCTGGTTTCCACTTCATCCCTTCACAGCTATCTCTCTAGGTGCAGAAGATAGCCTAGCGATTAAAGCATCTAACCAGTAACCGAAAGGTTGCTAGATCATATCCCCAATCAGTCATGCTGGTCGGTTCTTAAGCAAACTGGTGCCCCAATGTGTCAACTCTCCATTTTAGAAGGATTGGGTTAAAAGCGGAAGATACAGTACATTTTGGTTACACCTTGAATCAAACTGATGACTAAGATGATGTTGTCCTTACATTTTATAAACCTAACCTATGGTCTCAGCAGCATAGTTGTGTACAGCCACATTTGTAGTGTGTATAGCCACTTTATAACTTTTCTTATGTGCTTTGGGGGGAAGAGCTAAGGCCCAATCTTTACTAGCATATTTGTTTATTACATTTTACCTAAACAAATTGAGTACAGATCATGTTTCGAATATGTCAGACTGTAAAAACAGTCTGTCTATACATTCTGTAAGTTGGAAAGCTAGGTAAAATTTTCTCCAAAGTGTTTGGCGGTAATCACAAATGTTTTTTATTTTAAAACTACAACAAGCATTACGATGGAGTGAGGTTACAAGCTGTACAATTTGATAACATGCCATATAGAAGACATAAATAGTATTAACTTTGTGACATATTTTACATAAGCTAGCCTAGCTGAAATTACTACATAAAAGTCCTTGAACAAAAGATATTTAGATTTTTCAGTTCAGGTTTTTATATATACAGGTGCTGGTCATAAAATCATCAAAAAGTTGATTTATTTCAGTAAATCCATTCAAAAAGTGAAACTTATATATCATACTTATATATCATTACACACAGACTGATATATTTAAAATGTTTATTTATTTTACTTGTGATGATTATAACTGACAACTAATGAAAATCCCAAATTCAGTATCTCCGAAAATTTTCATATTACTTAAGACCAATACATTTTTTTTTTTTTAAATGTTGGCCAACTGAAAAGTATGAACATGAACAGTATGAGCATGTACAGCACTCAATACTTAGTTGGGGCTCCTTTTGCCTGAATTACTACAGCAATGCGGCGTGGCATGGAGTCAATCAGTCTGTGGCACTGCTCAGGTGTTATGAGCAGGGGCGTTGGACTGGGGGGAAAAGGGGTACTAAGTATATAGGGCCCTAATGTGTAGGGGGGCCCTCAAAAATGTTTGAATCTTGAATAAAGTGGGGAGGGGCCCTCAGAGACCGCCTATGTACAGGGCCCAGAATTTTGTGCTACATCCATGGTTATGAGAGCCCAGGTTGCTCTGATAGTGGCCTTCAGCTCTTCTGCATTGTTGGGTCTGGCGTATCGCATCTTCCTCTTCACAATACCCCATAGATTTTCTATAGGGTTAAGGTCATGCCAGTTTGCTGGCCAATTAAGAATAGGGATACCATGGTCCTTAAACCAGGTACTGATAGCTTTGGCACTGTGTGCAGGTGCCAAGTCCTGTTGGAAAATGACATCTGCATCTCCATAAAGTTGGTCAGCAGCAGGAAGCATGAAGTGCTCTAAATCTTCCTGGTAGACGGCTGCGTTAAACTTGGACCTCAGAAAACACAGTGGACCAATACCAGCAGATGACATGGCACCCCAAACCATCACTGACTGTGGAAACTTTACACAGGACTTCAAGCAACGTGGATTCTGTGCCTCTCCTCTCTTCCTCCAGACGCTGGGACCTTGATTTCCAAAGGAAATGCAAAATGTACTTTCATCAGAGAACATAACTCAGCAGCAGTCCAGTCCTTTATGTCTTTAGCCCAGGCGAGACGCTTCTGATGCTGTGTCTTGTTCAAGAGTGGCTTGACACAAGGAATGCGACAGCTGAAACCCATATCTTGCATATGTCTGTGCGTTTTGGTTCTTGAAGCACTGACTCCAGCTGCAGTCCACTCTTTGTGAATCTCCCCCACATTTTTGAATGGGTTTTGTTTCACGATCCTCTCCAGGGTGCGGTTATCCCTATTGCTTGTACACTTTTTTCTACCACATCTTTTCTTTCCCTTCGCCACTCTATTAATGTGCTTGGACACAGAGCTCTGTGAACAGCCAGCCTCTTTAGCTATGACCTTTTGTGTCTTGCCCTCCTTGTGCAAGGTGTGAATGGTCGTCTTTTGGACAGCTGTCAAGTCAGCAGTCATCCCCATGATTGTGTTGCCTACAGAACTAGACCGAGAGACCATTTAAAGGCCTTTGCAGGTGATTTGTGTTAATTAGCTGATTAGAGTGTGGCACCAGTTGTCTTCAATATTGAACCTTTTCACAATATAAAAATTTTCTGAGATACTGAATTTGGGGTTTTCATTAGTTGTCAGTTATAATAATCAAAATTAAAAGAAATAAACACTTGAAACATATCAGTCTGTGTGGAATGAATGTATACATCATACAAGTTTCACTTTTTGAATGGAATTACTGAAATAAATCAACTTTTTGATGATATTAAAATTTTATGACCAGCACCTGTATATACTGTGGGGAGAACAAGTATTTGCTACACTGCCGATCTTACAAAGAATGTAGAGGTCTATACATTTTTATCATAGGTACACTTAAACTGTGAGAGATGGAATCTAAAAGTTAGGGTTAGAAGAAATCACATTGTATGATTTTTAAATAATTAATTTGCTTTTTATTGCATGACATAAGTATTTGATCACCTACCAACCAATAAGAATTCAGGCTCTCACAGACCTGTTAGTTTTTCTTTAAGAAGCCCTCCTGTTCTCCACTCATTACCTGTATTAACGGCACCTGTTTGAACTCGTTACCTGCATAAAAGACACCTGTCCACACACTCAATCAAATAGACTTCAACCTCTCCACAATGGCCAAGACCAGAGAGCTGTGTAAGGACATCAGGGATGAAATTGTAGACCTGCACAAGGCTGGAATGGGCTACAGGACAATAGGCAAGCAGCTTGGTGAGAAGGCAACAACTGTTGGCGCAATTATTAGAAAATGGAAGAAGTTCAAGATGACGTTCAATCTCCCTTAGTCTGGGGCTCCATGCAAGATCTCACCTCGTGGGGCATCAATGATCATGAGGAAGGTGAGGGATCAGCCCAGAACTACACGGCAGGACCTGGTCAATGACCTGAAGAGAGCTGGGACCACAGTCTCAAAGAAAACCATTAGTAACACACTACGCCGTCATGGATTAAAATCCTGCAGCGCACTCAAGGTCCCCCTGCTCAAGTCAGTGCATGTTCAGGGCCGTCTGAAGTTTGCCAATGACCATCTGGATGATCCAGAGGAGGAATGGGAGAAGGTCATGTGGTTTGATGAGACAAAAATAGAGCTTTTTGATCTAAACTTTACTCGCCGTGTATGGAAGAAGAAGAAGGATGAGTACAACCCAAGAACACCATCTCAACCGTGAAGCATGGAGGTGGAAACATCATTCTTTGGGGATGCTTTTCTGCAAAGGGGCCAGGACGACTGCACCATATTGAGGGGAGGATGGATGGGGCCATGTATCGCGAGATCTTGGCCAACAACCTCCTTCCCTCAGTAAGAGCATTGAAGATGGGTCGTGGTTGGGTCTTCCAGCATGACAATGACCCGAAACACACAGCCAGGGCAACTAAGGAGTGGCTCTGTAAGAAGCATCTCAAGGTCCTGGTGTGGCCTAGCCAGTCTCCAGACCTGAACCCAATGGAAAATCTTTGGAGGGAGCTGAAAGTCCGTATTGCCCAGCAACAGCCCCGAAACCTGATGGATCTGGAGAAGGTCTGTATGGAAGAGTGGGCCAAAATCCCTTCTGAAGTGTGTGCAAACCTGGTCAAGAACTACAGGAAACGTATGATCTCTATAATTGCAAACAAAGGTTTCTGTACCAAATATTAAGTTCTGCTTTTCTGATGTATCAAATACTTATATCATGCAATAAAATGCAAATTAATTACTTAAAAATTATACAATGTGATTTTCTGGATTTTTGTTTTAGATTCCGTCACTCACAGTTGAAGAGTACCTATGACAAAAAATTACAGACTTCTACATGCTTTGTAAGTGGGAAAACCTGCAACATCGGCAGTGTATCAAATACTTGTTCTCCCCACTGTAACATACTTTTTTTTCTGTTAAGTACAGTGTGTATAGACCGTGTGTGTAAGTCACCACCCCCTTTCAAAATATTTCGGAGAGTTGGGTGAAGCCCTTAACTTGAATACAGTGTGTATTAAAAGATTCACCTTCTGTTGTGACTTTTCCTGACATTAGTGACTCCCAATATCCAAGTGAAAATACAATTCCAAAAACAATGAAATTTGGATTATTATTTGGATAATTGAACACCCCCACTGAGTTAGTAATGGTGGAACCATCTTTTGCTTGAATATCAGCCATTTGAATATGTCTCTAATAAATTTGCACACCAAGACTATGCAATATTTGCCCATTCTTCCTTTTTATATCAATACCCTGACTTGTGACTTTCCACAACTTTATTGCATAGACCTTTGGAAATTACCTTTCTGCCCATTGTGGATTCTTTGCTTTGAATTGCACTACTTATCAGTGGAGTCCTCTATAAATAACTTATTTTATTCTAAACAAATCAAAATAACTACAATTTATCATATATGGATGCCAATTATCTTCATTTGTGATCTAGAAGGTGATTGGTTATACCTCAGCAAGTTTGAATTCCAATTCAAAAGGGATGGGGGGCTTCACCTTTCTAAATAGGATATTTTGATAATCCTAATACTGTTTTAATTTTGATGAATCTTCAATTTTATATAATTTTATTTTAACTTGGATATTGTGGGTTATGTGTGTGAATGTGGCAGGAACAAGTATTTTCCAGATTTATGTGTTTTCATTGCAGGCTGTAAGGCAACATAAGATAAACATTTTGAAGAGGGGTGATGAATTTCTATACCCACTGTATTCATTTTAAGGGCTTCATACATCGTTCAGAAATTGTAATTTTTCTAAGAACAGATATAAGGACCGATAACACGTTTTCTGTGATATACAAATGCAAGCCTGCCCGCAATGCTGATGCTTAACATGCCAACTGAACTGTGGTGGCAGGTGTAAATGTATGTGACCAAGTCAAATAAGGACACTGTGTGTGTGACTTTGGAAATAGTAGATAAGAAAGTGCTGGTGATGTTTTAGTTTGTAGATAATGAACCACATACAGCACTGCTACATCAATGCTTAATTACATGCTGGCCATCACTCATGTCACCCACGCTATTGTTAAAAAGTTCGGGGTCACTTAGAATTGTCCATGTTTCCAAAATAATAGGACATTTTTTTGTCCATTAAAATAACATAAAATTGATCAGAAATACAGTATAGACATTATTAATTTTGTCAACGACTAATGTAGCTGGAAACGGCTGATTTTTTATGGAATATCTACATAGCCGTACAAAGGCCCATTATCAGCATCCATCAGTCCTGTGTTCCAATGGCACGTTGTGTTTGCTAATCCAAGTTTATCATATTAAAAGGCTAACTGATCATTAGAACACCCTTTAGCAATTATGTGAGCACAGCCGAAAACTGTTGTGCTAATTAGAGATGCAGTAAAACTGGATTAAGATGGACAAAAGAACACAGACACTGGACAGAGGAAAATAGGAAAACACTGTTATGGATAGACAAATCTTGAGGTGTTTGGATCACAAAGAATAACATTAGTGATATGCAGACCAAATGAAAAGATGCTGGAGAAGTGCTTGATGGTCGAGGCAATGTGATGGTCTGGGGGTGCTTTGGTGGTGGTAAGGAGGGAGATTTGTACAGGGTAAAAGGAAGAGGGAAGGCTACCGCTCCATTTTACAATGCCATGCCATACCCTGGGGACGGTGTTTGGTTGGAGCCAATTTCCTCCTACAACAGGACAACGACCCAAAGCACAACTCCAAACTGTATAAGAACTATTTCGGAAAGAAGCAGTCAGCTGGTATTCTGTCTATAATGGAGTGCACCTGCACCTGTTTGAACTCGTTACCTATATAAAAGACATCTGTCCACACACTCAATCAAACAGACTCCAACCTCTCCACAATGGCCAAGACCAGAGAGCTGTGTTAGGACATCAGGGATGAAATAGTAGACCTGCACAAGGCTGGGATGGGCTACAGGACAATAGGCAAGCAGCTTGGTGAGAAGGCAACAACTGTTGGTGCAATGATGACGGTCAATCTCCCTCGTTCTGGGGCTCCATGCAAGATCTTACCTCGTGGGGCATCAATGATCATGAGGAAGGTGAGGGATCAGCCCAGAACTACACGGCAGGACCTGGTCAATGACCTGAAGAGAGCTGGGACCACAGTCTCAAAGAAAACCATTAGTAACACACTACGCCGTCATGGATTAAAATCCTGCAGCGCACGCAAGTTCCCCCTGCTCAAGTCAGTGCATATCCAGGGCCGTCTGAAGTTTGCCAATGACCATCTGGATGATCCAGAGGAGGAATGGGAGAAGGTCATGTGGTCTGATGAGACAAACATTTAGCTTTTTGGTCTGAACTCCACTCGCCGTGTTTGGAGGAAGAAGAAGGATGAGTACAACCCAAGAACACCATCCCAACCGTGAAGCATGGAGGTGGAAACATCATTCTTTGGGGATGCTTTTCTGCAAAGGGGCCAGGACGACTGCACCGTATTGAGGGGAGGATGGATGGGGCCATGTATCGCGAGATCTTGGTCAACAACCTCCTTCCCTCAGTAAGAGCATTGAAGATGGGTCATGGCTGGGTCTTCCAACATGACAACGACTCGAAACACACAGCCAGGGCAACTAAGGAGTGGCTCTGTAAGAAGCATCTCAAGGTCCTGGAGTGGCCTAGCCAGTCTCCCCGGAACCTGAACCCAATAGAAAATCTTTGGAGGGAGCTGAAAGTCTGTATTACCCAGCGACAGCCCCGAAACCTGAAGGATCTGGAGAAGGTCTGTATGGAGGAGTGGGCCAAAATCCCTGCTGCAATGTGTGCAAACCTGGTCAAGAACTACAGGAAACATATGATCTCTGTAATTGCAAACAAAGGTTTCTGTACCAAATATTAAGTTCTGCTTTTCTGATGTATCAAATATTTATGTCATGTGATAAAATGCAAATTATTTACTTAAAAATCATACAATGTGATTTTCTATGATAAAAATTACAGACATGCTTTGTAAGTGGGAAAAACTTGCCAAATCGGCAGTGTATCAAATACTTGTTTTCCCCACTGTATCTATATTTATATATATATATATATATATATATATATATATATATATAAATGAACTAAACTATATGCTAATGTGTGACTAATGAAAGTCATTTGATCTATTAACTGTCATTTGCCTGTGTTCTTCTTCTCGCTCTTGTACAGGACAGTTTAAATTAAGGAATTAGAGGCAGTTTGTCTTAGGTTTTAGTCTCTCTGCACATAACTCCCATCATTGCATAAAATGGGAGATATTATCTTTGAAAATAACTCATTCCCAGGAGAGAAAGGTTTATTAAAATACTATAAAAATAATCCAAAAAGAGAATATATGCGGTTGATTAAATAATCTTTGCCTTGAACAACATCACCTTGTATGCATATGCAGATATTTGGTATTGCAGTGAAGTGTGGAGCGGGATTTAAAGAGCCAGTGTTTAGGATTTGTGTTCACGGACTATGTTAGGACCTGTGTTTAGGGGATGTGTTACGGTGCTGATGAGCTCTGACAGTAGTTTTGCACGTTATATCATTCCTGGGCATAATGTGCTAATCCCACAGATGAGACTGTTCATTTGTGGATTTAAGCTGCTGTATTTCAGAGACCATAAAAAAGCACAACATGCAGTATGACAATATATTATAACGTATCATTCAATTTGCATTAAAGAAATTAAGAAACTCATACAGTGAGAAGCAGGAAGCCTGTGAAGTATTTTGGCTCATCATGGATGTATTGCTGATAGCTACTTAAGGTTGTGCTTACTACTACTACTGAGTTGTGTGGTTGTCCCACCCCCTGCATTTCTGAAGAAAGTGAAATAGATCTCACTGGAGTTGTGAATATCCCTGAACATATACAGACACCAGAATACAGTATGCACACTGAAACACATAAGTGAAAACATTTCACAAGTACACACATGCACAAAAACACACACATACAAACATTGATCAATGTGTTTGTAGTGCCAAAAATATAATGAATTACAAGATATCATACGAATTTGTATTTGTAAAATAGAATTTGCAACAGGAATTTATTAAATGTAACAACTGGGTTAGGGTAAAAACTAATTAAAAAATTGCAGACTGTAACATATTAAGAAATATATAATGTAGTATATATTTCCTTGGCGTATATAATACCGCAACAATAAATGGGACACAATTTTGGCTTGTTACTACTAGTTTGAAAACTGGTGCTGAAAGTCGAGTTTAGCAAGACACCTGATAGATTTAAGATACCATTTATACAATACCACCCAAAAATATATAAAAGTTGAGTTTAGCAAACTCAACAACACAAACACAGAAGTTAATTGCCTCTTTGTAAACCAGATTGTTTAAAAAAAGTTAAAAAAATATCAGCAAAAGTTACCAGACATAGCATAACATACCAAAAGATCTGCTGTAACACAACCAAAATTTGTAATATTTTTGTATGCCACATTTGTATTTTAGTTTTGTAGTGCTACGTGGTCCTGTTTCTTCAGTGAAGCACTCAGACACCAGACCCTCAGCAGCTGTTTGAAGGGCACCCACACACCTTCACAACCCGGAGGCTCTTCATCTCACCAAAGACGCCACAGCACAGAAATATCTGATCCAGTTTCTCCGTCCAAAATCCTGCTGTGCTGTAGGCGACATGTCTGTGTGGTATTACTTTTGCTACTGTTTAAGCAGTAACATGCTACTGTTTTTCTCCCCTTCCTCTCATTTTTTCTGTCTTGTTTATACACATTCCACTAAACATCACGTTACATATAAACAAGCACTGATTTGTCAGTTCATCAGTAACGTGCTGGATCTAGTTCATCCAATAGGTCAGTCCTAATTTAGATACATGGGGATTTTTTTCCGTTTTGAAATATGTTTGATAAGCAACTAGAAGAGTCTTTGTGTCTGTCTGTTTTATGATGAATGGCAAGGAAAACTTTTTCTATTAATTACAGAAAGTAAGATGCCATTCATTACCAGGCTGTGTGTGAAAGAATATTTACCCATAAAACACAGGAGCAGAGGTCAACAAAACAGGTCCATATGTTACAATATTGACATACTTTATGATCAAAACAACTAGCAACCTTTTTTCCCCATTTAGTGGTGAACATGCTAGAAACAAGATATTTATCAAAGTGTCTGTCTGGGAAAACTCAACTTTGCTGACTTTGAGGTTCAGCACAGACACCTGATAGATTTAACATACCATTTATACAATACCACCCAAAAAACATTTCATAGTGTATAAAGTATTTATATTTGTAATGAAGAAAATTGTAAATCACAGGTTTGAGCATGTCATAAATGTCATTCTGCATCCATTGCATTTCTCTTTAAAACAACCACTTTTAATAAGTAACTCATGCATCAATGGAATGAACACACAAATGTCAAGATGCTAGAGTAAATCAAAGGATGACATAAGGCAGAAACTAACACATGCGCACACACAAAAAGACACACACCCTTTGCATATTTAGCCTTTTCATCTACAATTAGGCAATTGTACGAGTGAAAGAAGTGCATACAAAGTACCTCAAGTATGTTGACTACAAAGACTTTAAGACACTTTAGAATTGTTTAGAGACACCTAAAAGAGGGCATTAAGATAGAAAGACCTAGGAAAGCATTTAGGTGTCAAGAATTTTGAAAGAGAAAGAAACAAAACACTACAAAATGGGTAAAAAATACAGCCAAACCAGTTGATCAATATCAATATTCATATTTCAACATCATCAAAATCCAGAGAGGACAGTCTAGCATTAGCAACAATGGCTAGAGCTACATACTAGAAGGCATTTGTTGGTTGTAATGTCTTTAAAATGGAATCCTCAACAGTTAAAATACTGTATCTCTTCATACATGTTTAACTACACAATTCCTTACACAATAATCCCAGAGTGAGTCTTTAATTTCAACATTTCGTTACCAACGAGGGAAGCACTTATAATACCATACCCTACTGCGTACAGTTCCTCAGTAAAAGACAATGTTTCTGGAGTAGCACTGTGAAAAGAGTTCAGGTCTGTCGTATTGAAGCCATCTCATTCGCAAGAGGGAAACTAATGGGTGGGGTTATTCATCATGCAGTGGGAGGGTCTCAGGCTGTGATTGGTTAGAGTCCTGTATCTCCTCCTCTTTTAGTATGAAACTGGCATTGGTCTCAGCGCTTACATCCAAATCTTTCAAAATGGCACCGCCCTCCCTCTTCCTCTCCATTTCCATTTCCTCTTCCCCTTCCAGATTCTCCTTCTTTTCCTCCAACACACCTGCAGAGCCAACACTGCCTTCCTCCTCCCTCTGCCCTGGAGTTCTCTCAGGCTGGGTTGGGCCTGTTCCAGTAACCAACAGCTGGTCTGGGTCCCTGTGGTGTTGGCTGTGATACTGGTAGTGGTTCTGGCTGGGATACTGGAGGTGGTTCAGGCTAGGATACTGGAGGTGGTTCTGGCTGGGATACTGGAGGTGGTTCAGGCCGGGATGTTGGTTGTGGTGACTCTCACTGTAGTCCTGTCTATGGTTGTGAGTGTAGCTGCGGAAGAAGTTTAGGATGGCGTGTTTGGGCAGGCCAAGCTGGGCTGACAGCGTGTGTACGGCTTCCTCGTCGGGGTTCAGCCCCACGTCTTGGATGAAGCTCTGCAGGATCCCCAGCGCCTCCCGGGACACCCGAAAACCTCTGATCCCCTCATCCTCATGCCTGCTGTCTCCCTTCACGTCATCACAACACACACCCCTAACCGTGCCCTCGCAGCAACTCCCCTCGCTGCTCCTGCCTGGGAGGTCCTCTCCCGTCCCGTCCCCCTTACTGCCCACCCACCAGGCCCTCAGAGGCCCCCCACCCTCGGTTTCGGCCGGCGATGCTGTGGATGGTTGTCGCGGCGGCAGACGAGGCCCCCCTTGGGGTTGCTGGGACAGAGGGGTGAGGGGTCGCTGGTGGTGCTGCTGTGGTAATGGGAGGTGGCGTTGGAGCTGGTGGAGACAGGTAAAGGAGAAGTTAGAAACAACGGGAGGCAGAGAAGGAGGAGTCATGAAACCAGAAGTGAACACTACTACTCAGCAAAACTCTTCCAAATTTGAGTGCGTACGTACATATAGCATCAGGCTCTTGGATTCCACAGATCTTTTATGATGTCTGCGGGTTAAAAATGATCAATTTGGCTGAGGCAATTATTACATTTTCAATGGCAATGTCATAATTTTGTCCAACTGGTCGCAAAAATTTGAACGTTTTGTTAGTGAGTGGCTTAACCAGTCCCTCCAGTATGCTACAAATGAATTGTTTGCGAAATATAACAAAATCTCTGTAGTCCTGGGCAAACTCCCTCAATGAAACATATTATGGGGTTGAGTGTGCAGAGATTGGCTGAAATTGCGATCCGTCTTAAATTTCCCTCCCATGTACTTTAGCAATAGGTCAGTTTGAAGTGATAATACTATTGTAATAATTGAACTGCTTCATGCAGTTGTAAGGCACCTAATGCACCATTATGGAAGTGCTTTCACAAACTGAAGGACATTTTTGAATTTGCTCTTTTTCCAGCGAATGCAGAATCTCAGATTGCGTGTACATTTACATAATACAAAATATACTATATTACAAAAAATACTATATTTGAACTTATGATTGTGTGTGTGCTACTAATCTTGCGAATAGATGTGTAAAAGTAAACGAGTAAAGTAAACCAAGGCAAATCTTGACTAATCATGACATTGCGCTAATCCACATGTACATAAATCACTTTTTTTAGTCTTGGGGTTAAGATTAGGATTAGGGTTACAAAGGACTTTTAGTAGTAAAGGTTAAGGTTAGGGGTTGGAAAATATATAACGTTTAATTGAAATCAACTGTCATCCTAAAAAAGTGTGTGCGCGCGCGCGTCTGTAGGCACCAGCGTTGACTAACCAGTGTGTTGGCATTGATTAGCTGTGTGAGCCTGTCAGGACAGTGATGATGCAGACCGTTGCTCTCCTGATCATAGATGTTGTCTCGTTCCGTCTGAGACAGACTAAGGAACCGCCTGATCATACAGAGGTTCTCCCACAGTGTCCGGTTTTCTGGGGACGGATCCTCCTTCCAGCGCAGCAGCTCGCACAGCCAGCCCTGCAGAACCCAGTCAGAGAACCCACAGAAAATGAATATTTTCAGAACCCATTCACACAGAATAAAACACACTACATCTACCATAGTTCCAACTCACTGTAGACCTCAAACAGAACCCTTTAGTACAACAGGAGCTAGCTAACAGAAAGAGCCAAAGAGGGAGAACAGCCACAGTGCCAGATTTTCTGTCCTCTACCCAATTACAGAAACAAGCGCGCACACACACACACACACACACACACCTGGCCATAGCCCAGCACTAGCAAACAAAGACATCCAGATGCGGTAGACAGATAGAACAAAGAAGTCCAACATGGTGCTGCATACTAAACAGCCTGACACCAGTGGAGCTGGCGATATGACAGAATATGGAGGGACAGAGGGAGAGATAACGTAAATAGAATATGTATGCCCTATCAACATTTTTCCCAAGACATATCAAAGAAGACAAAGATGGTAGAATATTTTGTTGTGTAAACTGGCAGATACCGATAGCTCGAGACGCCACCTTCCGAGGTACAGCAGCGTGCGCCCCATTTTTGATAGAGCCCCTCCGGAGGTTTGAAAGTGAGAAGACAGTTGTGTCGTAACTGTATAAAGTTCCTGGCAGTGTGCACGCATATCGCTCAAGCTTCCCTCGATTGAAGGCCACAATCCTGCGTGGTGCATCTCAAACATGCCGGTTTAAATTCAAATGCTATGGAAATGAACATTCAAACTAAGATAAGTCTTTCTAGCGTTATATTGTCTTTATCTTCATGTAAATGAGCCCATATAAGGTGAAGTTTGAGAGGCACAGGGAGAGAGAGAGAGGGGAGGCAGAGAGGGAAAGAGGGAGAGAGCAAGGTTGAGTAACACCTGTCCAGGAACTGGTATTGACCTCTACATGACCTTTATAGTGGCCCTAGAGCAGGACATGGAGAGAGAGACAAAGGGAAAGATGGGTGTTTATTAGAGAGGTAAGAGCCGACAGAAAAAGCTTACAGACTGAACTGAGAGAAAGACAGACAGAGGTATAGCAGACAGCAAGAAGGACAAGCAGAGAGAAATGGAAAATCCCTCCATTCCACAGAGAAGGGAAATGATCCCCAAAACAAAAGGCAATAACGAGATTACGGTTCTGCTTTGAAAACCAGCACAATAAAACCACCAGTGTCTTGTGTTTGTGTGTGTCTGCGTTTGTGCGCGCGTGCGAGTGTGTGTGTGGAAACTGGTGGTTTATAGAACAATAACGGTGGCAGTGATCAGAGCTTTCCATGGACTGCAGCTGCTAGCCAGTTGATAATGAGGCCAATCCACCAGAGCCTTCATCTGACTGGTGACGCTGTGTGAACACATCAGATTCCAAATCACAGGAAATCTAACATGAATGTGTGTGTGTGTGTGTGTGTGTGCACCTGGCTCTTGGAGGCTGCCACCTTGGCGAACAGGGCCTGTGATACCTTGGCCCTCTTCATCTCCTGTGTGATCTCCTCATAGATTGAACTGTTGATGTTCAGAACACATCCCTCGCTTTTCAATCCTCTGTCAACTACTGCTGGAGACAGCTTCGTCTGCAGGGAGAGAGCGAGGGAGTTTGTGGGAGAGATGGGGTGGGAGTTATCTGGTTACTAAAACTGGATTGATTTAATTTTAATTTACAATTATTATTTCAAATTTGTTTGGTGGAGGGGACAAAGACGGACAACAGAGACAGGAAAAAGGACAAAGAGAGACAGAGAAAGAAAATGTTTTTTACTGTAGGATTGCCTATGGAAACCCGGGAGTGCCAATCTTCAGCCATGGCAAAGTTTCCCTCTTCCTTTCTGGTCTGAAACATTAGAGGAATATATCTATAGACTGGCATGAAAGACTATGTCAACTCATACACATTATATTTTTATTACCAGTGAGGAACTGCAATTTAGTATTGTTACAAATACATTTTCCATAACCTTAAACTAACTTTTATCAAAATAACCTAATCTAATGCCTATGCTTAACCTAACTCTAACTCATAAACCTTTATGCCTAAATTCAACCCTAACCCTGATAGCTTATTTGAAAAAAATTCTTCACTTCACATGATTATCCTTATTTTACTAAAATAGTAAAACAGGAACACACACACACACACACAGACAGACAGACAGACAGACAGACAGACGGTCTGACCTGTGTGTGGCGTGGTGAGGTATTGTTGTTGGGTGAATGGCTGAGTGTGGTCAATGCGGTCAGACTCCTCTCCCTCTCCTCCTGGTAGATGCGGTCACGGTCGCTTTCAGGAAGCTGTAGGAAACTCTGCATAGACCGCAGGTTAACCAGAAGAGACTGGGATGCATTCTTTGGATCCTCTTCCTTACGCAGGATCTCAGACAACAGGCCCTGACACACACACACACACACACATACATAAACACACTATGATACAGACTGACCCCACAGAACTAGATCTATGATACAGACTGACCCCACAGAACTAGATCTATGATACAGACTGACCCCACAGAACTAGATCTATGATACAGACTGACACCACAGAACTAGATCTATGATACAGACTGACACCACAGAACTAGATCTATGATACAGACTGATCCCACAGAACTAGATCTATGATACAGACTGACCCCACGGAACTAGATCTATGATACAGACTGACCCCACGGAACTAGATCTATGATACAGACTGACCCCACGGAACTAGATCTATGATACAGACTGACCCCACGGAACTAGATCTATGATACAGACTGACCCCAGAGAACTAGATCTATGATACAGACTGACCCCAGAGAACTAGATCTATGATACAGACTGACCCCAGAGAACTAGATCTATGATACAGACTGACCCCAGAGAACTAGATCTATGATACAGACTGACCCCACAGAACTAGATCTATGATACAGACTGACCCCACAGAACTAGATCTATGATACAGACTGACCCCACAGAACTAGATCTATGATACAGACTGACCCCACAGAACTAGATCTATGATACAGACTGACCCCACAGAACTAGATCTATGATACAGACTGACCCCACAGAACTAGATCTATGATACAGACTGACACCACAGAACTAGATCTATGATACAGACTGACACCACAGAACTAGATCTATGATACAGACTGACACCACAGAACTAGATCTATGATACAGACTGACCCCACAGAACTAGATCTATGATACAGACTGACCCCACAGAACTAGATCTATGATACAGACTGACCCCAGAGAACTAGATCTATGATACAGACTGACCCCAGAGAACTAGATCTATGATACAGACTGACCCCACAGAACTAGATCTATGATACAGACTGACACCACAGAACTAGATCTATGATACAGACTGACACCACAGAACTAGGAACAATGAATGTCTCCTCTCCTAAAGGGTGCACGACTTGTAAATGGAAACACCCAGTAACCCATGATAACACCAAAACAATGCTTTTCAGTAAGCTAAAAAGAACATGCATCAGGAAGAAGAGAACATTAGGACACGCACACAAGCCCTGAGAGAGGCTACACAGGGGCATTGCCAATACAGTCGTTTTATAGGTGTTACAATGGATGTTACTTACTAACTTTTATGACCCGAGCAGTGATCGGTTTTATCACCCTGGGGGAGGGTTTCTGGGCAGTGGAGGACCACCCCTGATTGAAATGAATGGGAGAGTCTTCAGGGTGGTTAGGCATCAACAGGCCAGCTCAGACCGACCATTTCTGATAAGGAAATGAACGATCAACACCTACAAACAGACCCCCGATGGAAAGTGTACCAGAACAACAGGTCTTAGGGGTCATTATACTACAGTAGACCTGAGACTCACACCCATGGAGATCATATATAATTACTAAAGTGCACCCATTCCGTTTACTAATTCTACGCCGACAGTCAGCCAGACGGCACACCCCCACGCAGGTAGCGCTACAGTGAACCGCGGAGCCTGCCAACTCCAGACACATTGTAAAGCTCTGCTATTAAACGGATTAGCCCCTTATGAAGGAGTCTGTCTCCACCCGGTAGTTCTTACAGCAGTCACCCTTCTGGGGCTCGTAAAGAGCGCATCTCTGACCTTCCTCCCCAAAAATGTCACATGTTCACTTCGTAACTTTAGCCCCACCCACCCACCATCACTAGGCACCTTGCCCAGGTGAGAAACTCCACCCTCTGCCCCACCCCTTTTCATCCGGCGGCAGAGCCCTGTTGTCACAGCGACAGAGGAATGCAACAGCACTTTATTGGCAGCCGTCGGTGAGTCTAATGACAGCTGTGGTGATGCTGACGATAATGACGGCAATAATAACAGTGGCCCAGGTCTGTCTACAAGCTATTCATGTAAGTGCCTTCTAATGGCAGGAGCAGGCAGGACAAAGGAGAGGGGGAGAGGTTGGAAACAGAGCAGCAACACCAGGGATGGAGCCATCACACACGGAGACAAATCCTAATGGATCCAGGGAAAGGGTGAAACAGAGTACCAAATCTAAAAAGAGTGAAAGATGGTGTGATACGGACAGAGAGATGGATGGATGGAGAGAATAGGAGAGGTAAAGACTCTCTGAGGGAGTGTGATTAGCTAGCACAGCAGCTGCTCCACCGCTGGCATGAGTTCCTACTGCAGAGAGGAGCTGGCGCGCACAGACACACACACACACACACACACACACACACACAAGCACACACTGCGGCAAAGGCCATGCCAAGAGCCAATCACCAGCAGAGTTTTCACACCATAAACCCCCCATGGACCCCTGACCCCTAGTCTACGGTATCACCACAGTTTCACCCATATGATCCAGCACCCCTCCTTCCTCCCTCCCTGCCTGCCTGGCTGTCCCTGCCCTACCTGGGTCCTGTTGAAGGCCACGCGGGCAAACACAGCCTGGGAGATGCCTGCTCTCTTCAGTTCCTCTCTCACCCACAGGTAGATGTCGGCGGTGATGTCAGCCGGCCCACACGCCTGGCTCTGGGAGCTCGACCCGGATCCTGGCGGGCCGGGCGGGGTCTGGGGGTCAGGCACCTTGGCCAGGGAGGGGGGAGGCCTCCCCACGGGGGGGTGGTTGAGGAACTTCTGGGGTGCGGCGGCGACAGATATGCTCTGCTGGGCCAGCATACGGCTAACAGCATACTGTTGGTTGAGGAACTGGGACATGGCCATCTGCTGAGAGGTGATTAGCTTGGGGCTAAGAGGGGCATTCACCAGCCCTGAGGGGCGAAGACTTGGGGCCAGACATCCACGCCCAGAAACGTGGGCTGCTGCGCACCCATGAGGGAAGGGGAGAGGCGAGGAACTGGCCTGCTCGGCTGTACTGCCCGGGATTGGTTGATGGGTGAAGGTCAGGTGGCTGGAGAACAGTTGGGATTGCTCAGAGAAGCTTTCCACCTCTAAAGTGAGGAAGGGAGATGTGGAAAGGGATGGAAAAGGAGCAGAGTTAGTGTCAACCACTAATTCTACGCACCAACATAATTAGTAATGATTTAAAGATAAATACAGGTGAAATATCCATTTAAGGCAAACTGCAGTGTTACCCATGATGCCTTTGGTCTTTTTGAAGTGCTTGTACCAGCTGCCAAACTCGTGGCACTTGCTGGCCGACACATTTGCATAGTAGGTGCTGTTTACAATGGATGAGATCATACTCTGAGAGAAAGGGAATAAATAGAAAAACACGGAATCATAATGCTGCCAGGAAGTCCATTATGAATATGTATCCACAATAATCAGATGGAGCCAAACTAGGAATAAGACATTTGCTAATAATGCATCGAGAACTGGCTATATACATGGGCTTGTGTGTGTGTGTGTGTGTGTGTGTGTGTGGGGGGGGGGGGGGGCACGTTGTCCTTCTGGTGATTTGGAGTCGCTGTGAAATACGTGGACGACAGAATAAAATAAAGAAATACACAACAACAGAATTAAAAGAGACAAAGAAGCAATGGTTTGTGTTTTAAATAACCGTTGCGTTTCCTTCTGTCTCCATCCTAACAGTCTATTTCTGTCCTCTGGGTGTGTCTCATCTGAATACAGAATGCATGATAATAATGAACTCAAATCTGTGTTATTAAAATACACCCCAAGGTAAAGTCCGTAATAAAGACGGATGAGTGAGTGTGTATGTGCCACCACAGCTGACTAGGTGTTATATTTCATTGAAGAATCAGAAGCCTAAGGTAATAATAACAGATCACACACACTGTTTCCCCCCCAAAGACAATCCTGTACCATCTTTACATCTTTCATCTCTTCATATTTATTATGATCTCCTCTCAACAACAGACAGACAGGCAGAGAGAGAGGGAGAAAAAGAGGGAGAGAGAGAGAGAGAGGAATGGGACCAGCTATTAACATATACATAAAGGGAGACAGAGAGATACTATATAGAGAGATTAGACAGAGGCTGTTGATTAGACAGAGGCTGTAGTTTCTGCCCTGAGGGTAAATAACTATATTTTGATTGTTGTAAATATTCACAAGATACATCCATCTGTTTTCCTGTTTTTCTGTTTGTGAGTGTTTTCGCTGAATAGGGTTTAAACATGGATACCATGAGTTAAAACCTGAGTGTGTAATAAAGAGAGAGAGAAACTAGAAAGGGATAGACAGTAGCAGATCAGAGTTGCCAGGACAGCCTATTCTTTTAATGATATTCATCGATCCCTTATCTTGCGATGCCCTCTAAGCTTATATGTCTGAGCTATCTCTATAGAGTATGTGTATGTATAGGTTTTGTTATTCTGGTGGGGGAAAAAATCATCTCTACAAAGATGGTGGAAAAGGATATTTTGACCTTGTGAGGACATTTCCCTGGTCCCTATGACTAAAAAGGCATTTTTTTTGGTGTGAGATCGAGGTTAAACTTTACAACGGAGTTCATGAGGTTTGTTGTCTGGGTTATAGGTTTGCAAAGGTAGGCTGAATGGAAATGACGTTTTAGGTCTGCACAAGGAGAGCAAAACATAAAATGTGTGTTTGCGCGCATGTCCCTTATATTTGTGACAGAATGTGTGTGTGTGTACCTGGGACAGGGGGCACTCTCTAGCCAGGGAGCTCTGGTTCATGTCTCTCAGCAGTTCCTTCAAGGCATTTCTCACCGTAGAGTGAGTCCACTGATCTGGAGGAAGGTCCTCCAGCCTTGGACAACTAGGAAGGGAGAGGGTTAAAGAGAGGGGGGGGGGGTTTAGAAGAGGGAGGGAGAAGAGAGAGAGGGGGGGGGATTAGACAGAAAGATAAGGGACACAGAGAAGGGGTTTAGGCAAAAGCACAGGGGTGATAGAGGGGGAGAAGAAAAGCAGGAAATAATAAATATGCAGTGTGGAATTATGGGGCCCCGTGGAGAAGATTTCCACATTGGCTGACCGTGCGTTTAGCCCCAACGTGTGTCTGTGTCCTGGTGGTCACTCGACACTAACACATCTGCCGTGTTTCAGAACAGGGAATTGCGACCCAGGAATACAACAACAACCACGACGTCAATGCAAACCATTTCTGACACACTTCGAAGCAGATCAATGGCGCATCAGGAGCAGTTCCTCTAGTCTACCTAATCTCAGCAACACAGATCCAAAAATCTTGATCTGATTAGGCTTTGGCAAGAGAGGTACGGCATCTTTAACTAGTGAAAGCGCCAGAACCTCTTGCTCAGCAAGCCTCGCACGTGTCCCAAAACTCTACATGTGCCCCACATAACAGGATATAAACCAGTGCACAGGAACACTGTTCCCGGTTATTTGCTTCCTGTCACAGGTTGGTTGCCAGATGTTTTGATGTGTGCGTTCTGCTCTCCTGTTGCACCTGGTCAGCTGGATCTTCAGGGTGATGACGTGGTAGAGGTCCTGGAGCATGTCAGACACTGTGGCATCAGGAGAATCAGTCACACATGACAGCGGGACGGGTTTCCACTGACCCACCTGGATCAGACCTGAAAGTCAATGGACAGGCAGTTAGACAGGAAGATAGAGAGGCCGACACACAGATACACAGGCAGGCATACAGAGACGCAGACGGAGAAAGAAAAGACAGACGGACAGACGGACAGAGACACTGACAGAGACAACGACAGACAGACAGTGACACCGACAGACAGACAGACACTGACAGCAATACAGACAGACAGTAGGGATAGGCACGGTTAGTTGAATATTCGAATAACCGAAATTAAGTCAGTATTCCAGTGTTTATTATATTTTTGCCCCTCAAAAGGTCCATTGCGGGTGTGGTGGTCTAGTCAGTATATGCGTTGTCGACTATTAGTATGTGGATGAAAGTGAATTCAAGGGAAGATGTCACATATTATTGGAATTCATTGTTACCTACGAAAATGATTTGGCCACAAAACGCTATATAAAGTCAGCCTGTGGAATCTAAAGGCTGTTGGGAGTGCAGAAAACAGTGAGTTAAGGAAAAAGCTTATAACTGGCTAGCTTAGCTAACTAGCTTATCTAGACTTCTCCATCCAATAAACTCAATGTTACGGGCTGATAGATTTTGGCTTCTAGTTCTGTAGCCAGGTTTTGCGAGCGTACGGCAATTCTTCCTCCATACCCACGCTTGCTCTTTTCTCAAAGTGGCCATTAAGCCAACGATTAGAACAACACACTCTTCTGGGCGATATATATTAGTGCCCACGTTGTATCGGTAGTGGAAAAAATAAATAAATGTATTTCAGGGAATAAAATACTACTTATATAATAAAGTAATGTCCAATGCACATCCCTAACAGACAGACAGAGACACAAACAGACAGACAAACCAACAGACAGATTGTTACGAATAATGAAAATGGAGGAAGAAAGGAAGTGTGTTTGTTGGTGTGCACCTTTGGCCTGTGCTGCAGAGGTGTGGGAGTAACCCAGAGACAGTAGAGCCCTCTCTATGAGCTGGTTAAACAGCAGGTCTCTCCTGACCAGTACAAACTCAGCATGCTCCTCTCTGTTGTCAGCCTCCATTGCAGCTACCGGGTTCTCCCTGTGCTCAACCACACACAGCACAGGAAGCAGGGTCCCTTGGATGACGGACACACAGAACATCCAATCACATCACGGCATCCAGGGAGAAGCAGAGGGCAAAGGAAAAGATAAAGATCATCTTCCTCCATCCCTTTATAATTTCTTCTTTCCCTTGCTGCTTACCTCATTATTTCAGCCTACCTGTCTTTTGCCAGTTTTTGGGTTGTGATGTGGGGGTGGTGGGTTTAGGTGCCAGTGTGTGGGCTCTGGCTTCTGAGATCTCCTGTCTAGTCCGGCCGTGTTGTGGCCCTAGGTGGCCCCCAGTGCCATTCAGCTCCAGGCGGGCCAGTTTGGCAGGTGGGGGCCGGGAGTCCCCGTTACATGGTGAGTCACAGCCCTCTGACACCTGGTCCCCTTCACACTGCTGAAGGTCCATAACATATAGGAGTGGTCCCAACACTAATGTTACAGCTAAGAAAAGCCTGGAAGGACGGGTGTTGAATGAGTAAGGTAATAGATTTCCTTTTCGAACATTAACTTTTGGTTATCAAGACAAAAAGCAGCTTTTAAGAAATTGCTCTAAAAAATCGTAAGCTACTGTCATAAGGGAAAAGTTTGAGTCAAATGTTATTGTCATTTTTACCGCTGTCCAATTTTGTAGAGTGATTAACAGTTTATATAAAAAACAACAATAAAACCTCTAAAATAAGCATCTCATCTTCCAGGTGACCTTAGGTACCGCTATATGCACTAAAAACATTGTTTTATCATTTTCAATCAACTAACCTGACATCCAGCGCCGGTTTCGTGAGACTCCGAGATGCTGTAGTTAGTAGGCTACCCCAGAAATACTCTGGCTAGTTCCTCTTCTTGATTTCTGTCAACGCAGTATCAGTGAGTGAACATCAGATCACTTTCTTCTCCACAGTATGTATCTGTCTAATTGCGTCTATATCTTATTTATCAGCTGCGTAGCAAATACCCCATCATCTCTGGCTGGCTACGCGCTTTCAATGGGGAAAAAACCCGAATCTGTATCGGTGGTGTAAGCGGAATCTCTGTCAAAGCAATCTACAGTAGAGACTGTTCACGAAATTAGGCTACAGACCAGCTGGTATGCTACAGGGTTTCTGTTTTGAAACTGGTGAAGCGAAAAATACACGGTGAGCACAGTTGTGCGCTTGTCCATTGAAGGCAACCGTGTGTCGTTCAACGACGTGAAGCCGCTCGCTCTTTTGCAGTTACGCTATGCTATTGGCTGCAACAAACACGCGCAGACTAACATGCGCACGCGCTCTCTCTCGTTGCCTCACTGTTTTATTTCTCCCATTGTTGAGCAGAGACCTGCAAATAAGAGTTTCATTGTGTAATTTGCCTTGCATATCTTTTTCATATGAGTTTAAGAATACACTTGAACTTGAAAATATTACACGTTTATCATATACTATTATGAAATCCTAATTAAGCCTAACCGTATGAGAATGTGATGTTTCCACCGGTTCACAATGTGTGTGCATGCGCGTGCATGTGTGTGTTTATTATTATATGAACAGAATACTATGGCACAGAAATGGACCGTAATGTCTCGACTATGTTACTTTCAACATAATTAATTTTACCAGAGACACTGCATGATGATGAATAGTCTGTCTGCCAAAAAATAATGGATTATTGACTAGTCATTTCTTTTGAACATTGTCCAAGTTCAAATTAAGATGAAACACGCACGCGTGCAAGCACTTATTTCCCAAGAAGGGAGGCAGCTGCATTAACATAAGGTGTAATAATGAATTCACCACTATGGTCCGGTAAGTGTATTAAATGTGACAATCGCGCATAAATGTAGGCTATTTATCATTTTGTGCCTTGTGCTGTTCTATACTTGGCTTGTTTTTATCTCCTTTATATAATAACTCTCAAAGAAAACGCTGGATGTGACAGTCCTCTTATCAACTTTTCTTATGTATGTGTTATTCAAATTATTCCCGTCCACACCTCCATACAAGCAATCATCTTCAATTTATAGTCTATTTGCATTCCTCTCCCCCCTGGCGTTATAGCTGTTGAAGTAGTGGGGGGAAAAAAATATTGCAGCTTGATTTTGTCATCGGGTTAAAAGTATACATATTTACTTTACCTTACAGTTGCAATAAACGCAATAACTTAATTACCCCGGTCCTATATGCTAATTATATTGCCATAATATTATGGTAGAGGTTATATTAAGAAAAGTACAGAGTAATTTCATTTCAAGAAAATAAACATAAGATATTAGGAAAAAGTTGTTGAATACAATTTCGAAAATAAGCATAATAAAATAAGCCATTTTGAGAGAATTATAATTACCTTACTTAAGAGCTGCTGAATCGTTGGTTATCCATTGTGAAAAAAAGTCCCATACAATGATGTAGGGGTGAAAGATTCCGGTAACCTACTGAACCTGGTGAGTGACGAACACCTGTGCGCCTCAAGTATATTTCAAGGTGTAGAGGAGGGATCGTTACGTTTTCTTTTAATTCTTGCAAAATGGGTGGAGTGAGAGAAAGAAAAACGAGAAGAGAGAGAGAGAGCGGAAGAGGGCGGGTATGTTTGTATGCGAGTGCACATTTTGGCTGTATCTGCAAAGACATGGGCAACATGTGGTCAGAATCTTTCTACCCACAGTGGAATAAAATACACCCCCTAACTGTGAGGCAGGGAAAATGAACTCATTGACAAGCTACAGTTTCAACTTGACTATCTAACATGAATAAGGTATGAAAGCATATAGGAATGCTACGTGGAAAATTAGAGATGTTAGGAAATTTATAGAAAGACAAAACGAGTAGAGGAAAGTGATGGAGGTGCACTAGGGAAAAGAAGAGGGAGAAAGAAAGAGAGAGGAGAGAGGAGGAGAGAGTGCTCATTACACTTGGTTAATTAGACAAACTGAATTATCTATCTCCCTATAGCCAGAGTGAGTCAAGCCTGGTTACACTCAATTCAGTGTGACTAAGTTAAAGAAAGACATGCGCCTCAGAGGTGTGTGTTTGTGTGTGTGCATGCATGTGTGTGTGTATGTATTTATGTCATTTTTTATCACTTATATGCTTAAATTCCTCGTCAATGAGGCTGATGGTAAATACTCATTTAGACTATTACACGGTCACAGAGCAAGTTAGCGTTTCTCAATCTGCTGTTGATCCCAACGGTTTCCTTATTGTAAATGTGACGCATTACTTTCTTTCCCCAAATTAGGTTAGCTTCAATTATAGACAATAAGTTGTAGTTGTGGTTGTATTATTTATATTATTATATTATGTAAATTTTATTTTTGTTGGGAATACATTTTTTTTTAAATATGTTATTTGAGCCCACAATTCAAAATAAAAAAACTATGAACTTTGACACAGCACACAGACAAACAAACAAACACACACACACATACGGATGTCCTGCTATCATCCCCCATGCTAATACTTCTGTTAATTTTGTATTAGGTCCGCAATCTAGAAAACACATTAAACCATATATCCAGATGCAGGTAACAATCCCTTAGGGACAGTACAACATTTACTTGGGGTGTTGCTGGTCGTACTTAGGTGTCATATAAAGGCAAGATTCTCCCCATAACAAAACATATATTATCCTCTTCAAAAATCACAATACCTGTATTTGATTTTCTTCTTATTCCTACTATATCGTGTCACCCCTAATATATGGGTGTGGATGGGAGTCCTCTTATAATAGCTTAACTTCCAGAGATGAGGTATTAGGTGGGACAGTCACGGCCCCAGGTGAAAGTGATCTTCCAGATTACTGTGACTATTGAAGATCTCAGCAGATTACATTCACAGATCTGCAACTCGAGGTTCTAAGGTTCTGCAGATCACCATTCCGACACTGATGATTGTCCAGTACGTTTGTATGCCACAGCTGTTGTTATTACCCGGCGTGAGGATCTGTTGTGCATGTGCTATATGAATGTATGTATGTCTGTGTGTTTGTTTTCTGTGTATTTCTGTGCTGGTATCAAAGGTTGAACAACATGCATCGTGTCTTTGGCCACATACACACAGAAATATTCAGACTGTGTAATGGCTCTTGGCTGGCTCTGCCAGCATATGCAAGTCAAGTGCCCATCACTGCCCCTGGAGAGCCATGCCCGCTCACCGCATGGCACCAGAAGGAATACTGAACCTCGCTGTTACCATGGCTATGCTGGAACACTGGTACAGCCCTGTGACTAAAATGCCAACAAGGACAATTTTGGGATCCATACACTGCAAGAAAGCCATAACTAATATACAGTGTATATTCTGTAGCCAAAATAAGCTCGTGGTGTCTCAGTAGGAATAATCTTCCAGGAAAACATAATAGATTGTATGGAGTCTAATCCTCATGTGTATTTGTATAGTGGAGAAATTTTTACCCAGGCTAAGACATGTCCATAGCCTACAGTTCTTAGAGATGACAGCACCGTAAGCACACTTCATACTACATCTCCCACGATGCAACACATTCCTTCAATGTTAGAAGGAAGATTCAAAGGGAGAGGGGCTCTTCATAGCTCATTCAATTCCCAGTCCAAATTAAGCCTTTATCTTTATAACCAGGTATACATTGTTCTTGATATCAGTGTGCTGCTAGTGATAAACAGCATCTGGGACATTATACACAAAATCTACCTGACACGACAATCTTTAAATAATTTGCTGTGTGCCAAGCGGAGTGTATAAGAAATGGAGGAGTAAGTATGAGAGTGTTGCCTATACTTTGTGTTTGCTGTCTATTTTGGTTTAATTACCATGGACATTTATTGAAGTATCAGTCGACTGTCAGAGCTGGCACAGTGGCCTTAGGCTTGAGTGAGTCAGATACTGTGTGTGTATGAAAGAGAGAGAGAGAGAGAGAGAGAGAGAGGGGGAGAGAGAGAGACAGAGAGAAAGGGAGAGAGCTACACACAGAGAGGAAAAGGAAAAAAGATATAAAAGACGTGGGCTGTCTGGTGGATTGTGTCAGGCTTTGTGTGGCCGAAACAAAGCAGTGTCGACCACTAGGGGGCAACCTTGTGTTACTAAATGCACTAAGCTGCTGTGGGTGACCGACCACGTCTCTGTCACCACCAGGCGGCGGCAGAGTGTCCTGCTAAACTTCTCCCATTGCCTTGACAATTACATTTGTGGCCAGACAGGTGCTGTCACACACACACACACACATATATATATATATATATATGAGAGTAAGAAAGAGAGAGCGAGAGAGAAAGAGAGAGAGAGACAAATCAATATCAGAAGAATTTGACTGGACTGTTGTAACAGACTTATATGTTACAACATTTGTTTGCTCCCTCATTCCTTATTCACCTTCATATCAACGAGGCCCTATATGTTTGAGCCAGCTGATTGGAACCAAAGACTCATCACTCATCACTGTTCCTGTGCCTGTCTGTCTATGCGTGTGTTTTAATAGGGTAACTTTAGTCTGTGCCTCTTCATCTATTGTTTCATACTGTGTAAATGGTTGAGTTGTTTGACATGTCCTCCACATTGTAAAATAGTTGGATATGTTTTAATTCACATCCAACTTAAGTTCCAACTATAGAATGCCCTTCAGACTGATCAATGATCCTTAAACAGAGTGTTTTTAGTTCTCATTAGGACAACTTCTTTCATCTGTGATGAATACTTATGCAAGCATCATATTTAAAGTGACTAAACATCTTCTGTTTAGCCACTTTACCAAAAGTCCTGATTGATGGAGTGCTGTAGGGTTGGTTGTTCTTCTAACACAGTGTTTCTCGACACTGCTCCTGGCCCCCCTGCCCTGAATGTTTTAGATCTCTCCTTGCTCTGTCAAACCAGATTTCAGCTCATTATCCAGTCCTTCATGAGGAACATCAGGTATGTTACGGCAGGGAGTGATCTAAAACATGCAGGGTAGGGGGGCATTCAGGAGCAGGGTTGAGAAACACTGTTCTAACAGGTTCTCCCATCCCTGCAGAGAAAATCTGAAGCTCTATTAGATTGGCCATTTGGTTCTTGGTCAAACATTTACCCATACATCTATCTGCTCCTTATGTCGCAAGACTTGTGATGCATCATCTTATGATATGCTAAAATATTTCACCTTAGAAAAGATCCATTAAAGGGATAACTCACCCAAATTACAAAATGCTGCAGTGGTGTACTTGCCTGGTGGGCAGAGGCAGAGCTACCATTAGGCAAAGTAAACAGCTGCCTAGGGCCCCAGAATGACTGGGGCCCTGGTGAAAATTCTAAATGAAATTTACAAAAATATTAAATATACTACAGTATGTTATTTTTCATATTTATGTTTCTCCCAAATATGTAAACCAATTATATCCTGCCTTCCATTACATTATTCATGTGCGAGACGAAGCCGATCCCCCCTATCTTACTCAAATGGTTTGTCCCATATTGTTTCTCAGCCGGCAGCGCAAAATACGTGAGGTAGCTTAATCTGTTAGTCTACAGTAAGAGAGAAAGATAGGAAACTTGGGCAATTATGAAACAATTATATGTTAGTGGTGCAGCAAAAAGACAGAAGAAGGAGGAAAACAACATTTTTATTGCCACCCTCCCAAATGAGACCAATTTTTTTTCTTCTGCCATCAATGTTAGCAATTGTAGTATTAGTTTAGCGGCTGCGGCTGGTACTACTTCATTGAATAGCTTAGCTGCTGCAGCAATTCCTGAAGACGATTTGCCATTGACAGGCCATGAAGAAAGCACTATGCACCATCATCACAAATGGACACCACCAGACATTAAAGAGGGAGAGAGAAAGCATCAGAATCAGGACCAGGACATTAATGAGGGAGGGAGAGAAAGTAATAAGCACAACCAGAAAAGGACATTAAAGAGGTAGAAAAATCTACAAGAGAGCAAGGTATATGCATTCATCATAATTTAGAAACATTACACTGAACAACATGACTAGGTGCTTCACTGTAGTTAAACAATATGACTAGGTGATTCACTTAAGTTAAACAACATGACTAGGTGATTCACTTAAGTTAAACAACATGACTAGGTGATTCACTGTAGTTAAAGAACATGATTAGGTGCTTCACTGTAGTTAAACAACATGATTATGTGATTCACTGTAGTTAAACAACATGACTAGGTGCTTCACTGTATTTAAGCAACATGACTAGGTGCTTCACTGTATTTAAGCAACATGACTAGGTGCTTCACTGTATTTAAACAACATGACTAGGTGATTCACTGTAGTTAAACAACATGACTAGGTGCTTCACTGTATTTAAGCAACATGACTAGGTGCTTCACTGTATTTAAGCAACATGACTAGGTGCTTCACTGTATTTATACAAAATGACTAGGTGATTCACTGTAGTTAAACAACATGATTATGTGATTCACTGTAGTTAAACAACATGACTAGGTGCTTCACTGTATTTAAGCAACATGACTAGGTGCTTCACTGTAGTTAAACAACATGACTAGGTGATTCACTGTAGTTAAACAACATGACTAGGTGATTCACTGTAGTTAAACAACATGATTAGGTGCTTCACTGTAGTTAAACAACATGACTAGGTGCTTTACTGTAGTTAAACAACATGACTAGGTGATTCACTGTAGTTAAACAAAATGACTAGGTGCTTCACTGTAGTTAAACAACATGACTTACTGTAGTCATTGCTGATATGGCAGCATATATCCTTAATTAAATATTTTTTCAGCTTGTTTATTTACTCTCTTCAGAAAGGGGCAGCAGTACAAGTGTCTTAGGAAGCGGCATTTCCAATCAACCATTATCGGTACGGCTCAGAAGGTAAAGAAATACAATATTTAAGGGCCTCAACCAGTCTATGCCTTGGACCCCCAAATCTCTATAACCGCCTCTGCCAGAGGGGAGTGTATGGACGTGGTATGGCAGGAATCCATGCTTCTGTTAGGTTTCCCTGGGATCATTTGTTATGGTTCACCTGGCATGGTTCTTGGCTAAGATCATTTTTGCCCGGTTATTTAGTTTGGCTGAACAGAATAATTGTGATTGTTCCAAACGTCTTCCATTTCAATGATAGAGTTCACTGTGGTCCTGAAAACTTTTAATGCTTCAGCAATGTTTTTCAAACCGTCCCCAGATAAAGCGAGTTCCTTGGAGTTCATGGCTTGGTGTTCACTCTGATATACACTGTGAAGTGTGGGAACTTATTTACCAGGGTTGTGCCTTTACAAATCATGTCCAATCAAATAACTTTGCCTCAGATGGACTCCAATTCGTTTGTGCAGACCTAGCAATGATGATCAAAAGACATGAGATGCAACTGACCTCAATGTGGCTGGACAAATATTCTGAATGCTTATGTTCATGTTCAGTTGAACATTGTAAATAATTTGGCATCAATTTTGTAAAAACGTGTTCTTGCTTTGGCAATCATTTAAGTTAATAACATAACACAACGTGGAGCATTTGAAAGGGTCTGAATACTTTCCGAACCTACTATTATAAAAGCAGACTATTGAAAAGAGAAACATGATGCCTAGATGGCTACAACGCAGTTACCTTAAGAGCAAGTTAAAAATACTTGGCTTGATCGCAAAGTGTTGTAGTCTATTGGATTGATCACCTCTGTCATCGCACGGTGAGAAATGATGATAATTAAAATCCACCGACATAATAATGAAACTGCTGACAGAAAGCCCGTTCCGTCTGGGTTTCTCGCGGACGTCCCCGAGTAGCTGTTACCTGAATTACACCTGCTGGCGTCACATCCACTTGTCACACACACACAGACACACACGCACAGACACATACACACATGGTACCAGGGAGCGCGCATATATCTGACAAACTCCACTCGATAGCAATTGGATTCCACCGATCTACCGCGGATGACTCCATGATCTCCTGGTGGATGGTGTTAACACATTCGGTCGGTTCACACCTTCCCCTCCGTAACTTTAATGGGGACTTGGACAACACTGAGGGAAAATGCCTGTGATGAAAGGATTACTTGCGCCGCAGAACACGTTTCTGGACACTATAGCCACACGTTTTGACGGCACACGTAAGTTTGTTTTCTTTCTAGTAGCCTTTTTAATACTTAAATTAGACCTTAATCAATAGCCTCAGTTGTAACATCCGTCCCACCCGTTAATTGCACTTGCATTCTAGTCAATTAGTAAGACAAATTTAGGAGTAATGTATACTTCCTCCACAAACAGCCAATGAAACAAAAGCACAAACCTAGCAGGTGGTCAAGTTAATGTAAGTGAAAGGATACATTTTAGAAAGTTTTTTTCCCCTTATGAATGTAAAAGAGGTAGGCTACATATGTGTGAGGTAGGGTATGCTACTTTGGTGTGGACTAGAAGCTACTGTTAAAATTATTGTTCAATTTGTCAGCGCATTAAGAACATTACTTTATAACTTGAATGAGATGGCTACCGGGGACAGCAACGTTCAGCACCACGGATAGCGAATCAATTTATCGCGGGGGTTCCCTTCGACGCGCGCCTACTCAAACCATATACTTAACTTGATAATAATGCTTACACACATTCTAAACCTCTAGAATATTCTACTCGGTTAGTTAAATAAATACATATGCCACTATGTCTGACAGATGTTACTCATAGTTCTTAGACCTGACACAAAAATTGTTATGAGTTTTTCAGACGACATTCAGACAAACACATTCCGTGAAATGAACATGTATTAATTCCGTTCTATGACCGCCAAGTCCCGCGGTGAATGCGATTTTCCTCCCGCGGATCTGACAGTAGCAGTTGCATCTATCAAAATTAATTGGTCGGCGGCACCATTACAGCAGGTGGGTTTACTTCCCAAGGCAGAGGCACACCCGGGCATCTTTTAAAGGACAGTTTTCTTCTTATTCTTCCTTTCTGCCACAGTCCGAAAAAGATATCCATTTGCAGTCAGGGTGGTGATATAACCGTCCTATGTTTATAAGAAGTCGGTCATTTTAGAAGTTTAGAATGCAGTTTAGTGTTACTTGTTCTGCTACATTAACTCCAAAATTAGGCAATTGTTTTTTTTCTACATCTGGGTATTAGCCTGGTTGCTAATCTGTTTCTGCTCTTTTGCGAACTCTTTATGGAATTGTAATGCCATTTCAAATGTGTTTTGACAATGATAGCCTATTAGATTATAGCCAAGAGCACAAACAGATCTGGGACCCGAAGCAGGATTCCCTCCAGAGAAAAAGAGGAACCGTTTCAGAATCTTTAACAGGTCACAGATATTATGCCTAATATGTTTTAGCTTGTGTGTCTATGCTTCTTATTACTTAATGTGTCTCAGCAATGCTCATTTTGCATAATTATTGGACCATAAAAAACTAAATATTTACACGCACTCTTGATTAATCTTCAGTAGCGGCGCACTTTTCTTTACGGTAATGGGCAGGACCAGGCAGGCCTGGATACGGCTACGCTGTTACATTCTAGAACATACTGTATTTCACTGCTCTAATTCTGCCGTGTGAGTTGATAGATGATTCTAAACTCAGTGACGTCACCACAGACTAACTATAGTCCATAGGCCTACTACTTTATTCAAGACTTCATAAACACATTTGCCAGGAGATTGAATGCGAAAAACCATGCAGCAATGGATAGGAAAGATTTAAACGAATAACACAAATAACAACAACCATGAATGCAAAACAAATTGATGAATTCATATTTCATGAACAATAACGTGTCTATTTACATGGAATACCAAAAAAAAGTAGGGGCTTCAGTGTATGAGTAATATCGGGGTAGCAGCGGACACGTAATAAACAGTGGCAGCAGCAGCAGCAACATATTGTATTTTATGAGTACTGTATGCATTTGTTGCGTCAATAATCATGTGTCAATAAACATGTAAAACATGTTTGTGTGTGTGTGTGTGGGCAGAGTTTGGTGTGTATATGTGTGCATACAGTCATTACTCCAGCTGTTCAGACATAGGAAGGTAGCCACCTCCATCCCAAATGTCTCCATTATCTATTCCCTTTAAAGAGCTCTGCATATGACTAGGGCCCACAATGCTCTGGTACAGGGCTGTCCAATCATGTTCCTGGAAAACCCACTCACCATCCTGTAGGTTTTCACTTCAACCCTAATTCTGTTCACCTGATTCTAAATAATTACCTAGATGAAATGCAAAATCTCCATAATCAAAAGCAGGGTTAATCTCCAAGAATAGGGTTGGTCAGACCTGCTCTGGTAAAAAGTATTCCACTATACAGCAAATAAGATGCCATTTAGGGTGCGCACAATCCTAAATATTAATGTCCCACTAAGAAATAGGTCTCTATAGAGTACTGCTGTGAATGCAGTTACCTCTACAACACTACATCACAATGAACACACTGCTGTCCTTGAGCTGCATCAGACAGAAACCTGGGATGAACTGAATGAGCAAACAAAATGGAAGCAGTGAAGCCTGACCAGATAAATTGTGCTCGGTGGCTGGTGCCCTGGTCTGACCAGGGGCCCAGAGGGAGGAACCAAACAGAGGGGCCTGCCTCATGGGCCAGCTGACGTCATGGTTCGGTAGGCCCAGATCGACAGGAAGGAAAGAGCTGTCAACTGGCTGACAACATCGTTCCGATTGTGTCCTATAGACATGTCCTCATTGAAAAGAATGGACTCAGCTGTGTTACGATATGTGTCCCATACATTTCTACTGCGCACGTGTCCTTAGTTAGACTGCACGTGTCCTTAGTAGAACTATATACGTATCCTTAGTTAGACGGCATGTGTCCTTAGTAAGACTGCACATGTCCTTAGTTAGACTGCACGTGTCCTTAGTAGAACTATATATGTGTCCTTAGTTAGACGGCACATGTCCTTAGTTAGACTGCACGTGTCCTTAGTTAGACTGCACATGTCCTTAGTTAGACTGCACGTGTCCTTAGTTAGACTGCACATGTCCTTAGTTAGACTGCACATGTCCTTAGTTAGACTGCATGTGTCCTTAGTTACACGGCACGTGTCCTTAGTTAGACTGCACGTGTCCTTAGTTAGACTGCACGTGTCCTTAGTAGAACTATATACCTGTCCTTAGTTAGACGGCACGTGTCCTTAGTTAGACTGCACGTGTCCTTAGTTAGACTGCACGTGTCCTTAGTAACACGGCACGTGTCCTTAGTTAGACTGCACGCGTCCTTAGTTAGACGGCACATGTCCTTAGTTAGACTGCACGTGTCCTTAGTTAGACTGCAAGTGTCCTTAGTTAGATGGCATATCTGTCCTTGTTTAGACTGTATATGTGTCCTCAGAGCCGAGGACTAATGGTAAAACAACATTGTTCATGAGAGTTCCAGTTGACTCTGAGTCAAACTGTTGAATTTGGTTCATGCTAAAAAAAAATATATACTTACAGTCATGTTACATCATCATCATTCATTTGGGATTTTGGATGTCTTATGTGACACCCATTAGAAGTCATTACACTGACTCACATTTAGGCCAAGCGTATACCATGGAGAGACTGCACAGCGGACGCACACACTGGGGACTGTATAGCATCACTTCAACGTTTCATGAACCTCAACGGTTAACATTGGTTGAGAGTTAATGCCTAAAGTCTTTATCTAAACTCCCAGTAAAACGCTGTGTAATAGTTCCCAAAGGGCTCCTCTGTCACGGCCGTTCTGCAGATTGCTATTTTTCCACTCTGAGCGAGTAATTCCACCAACAGCCAGGTAATTATAGTTACGTACTGACACGCTTTCTCAGAGGGGTGGGGGTGGGGTGGTGGTGGTGGGGGGGGGGGGTGCTGGGATATGGCTGTAGCGACTGTTCCTGTAAGTGTATGTGGATGTGTGTATTATGAGACCAGAGCAGACAATTTCCATCCGGTGATTAACATTTCTTTAAAGAAGCGTCTGTAATTAAGCTGTTGGAAGATTCGCCAGAGGATTGCAATGATTAGAGATGGACAGTAAATGAGTGTTTAAAGCTGACTCAGGTTTGGCTCAGGTCTCGTTGACAGACAGAACCTTCTCATAGAGATCACAGCGGTTCACCTCTCTGTGAAAAGGAACAGAGTGATGTTATGTCTGCGCCACCTTTTTAAAATGCCACCTCTGTCTCTAGCAATTGACCTCTCATGAATCTCTGTGAAGTAATCATTACGTTGGAAACCTTTCAAAGCAATCTGAGTGGCAGTCGTACCACTTTGCTTGGATTGATAAGTCACACCTTTTAAGATAGGGTTAAAGGATATAAGGTGGTCGTGCATTTATTTCCCATTAATTTTGCTCTCATATTTTATATGAAAGACACTTTTATTCCATTACAGAATGGCGACGCAACAAGGGCACTCAGTGCATTTTCACCGAGAGCCATCATGGGTTGAAGAAGGCATGTTTGGAAACCACAGTAGGAGACAACATCAACACCCGTCTATCGGCCAGATTCTAAGGTCTCAATGCTGTATGGCAACAGAGAGCTCCGCAATGTCTGTTAGTGAGAATGCTAATTATAATCTCTAATGGACTGTCAAAAATGATCGTCAATCAGGGTTGAGATAAACCAATTCTTGGTGAGGGCCCCAATTAGCCATTTTCATACTTAATTGTTTGAGAGAGGAATGGGGTGAGAAGGAGGAGAGAGGGAGGAGAGAAGGAGGAATAAGAGAGGATGGATCTGGGCGGTGAGAGGTCTACTGTAGGGAGTCAGACGTTCGTACAGGGAGAGGTAAGCATCAGCGGGTGAGGAGTACTGTAAAGAGGGAGAGAGAGGCAAGCGACCTCCGTACAATTCACAGGAATGTATGAAATGTAATGACTGCAGTAATCTTCCTAGTAGCATGAGCCAATGGGATGTGATGTTTGAGAGCTAACAAAAGCTCCAGCTACGATTAAAGTTGAGGGTTTGTCTAATGATTTGAAATCTTCAATTAGTCAGCCTGAGAGGAGAAAAGTTGAAAGAGTTTTTGTTGGTGTGTGTGTGTGTGTGTGTGCGTGGATTTTTTACATATGTGCATGTGTGTTTTACTAGTCTAGTGATAATCTTGACAAGAAGAGTGAGGGGGGGGGGCTGTCCCCACAAGGAGAGAGATTTCTAAAAGGTGTCTGTGTGTGTTTGGATCTTGTCTTCACACTCTCCTGACGATAGGTTATGTATTGTGTGTGTATTTTGTATTAGTTTGGAGCAGTGAAATGGTTCTAAAGGGTGGTGGGGTGAAGGAGTTGGCTGCCCTTCAGAGTCTCAGTGGCTTCCTGCTTGGCCAGGTGTGCCTGTAGTGGGTTGTACAGGTATTTCTGACAGTATGCTTATTTTTAATTGACTATAACTATGATTAATTTGGCCATTTCTCCATAACATTGGATATCTTACATTTCTGAAATGTAGAATTGTAAGTATTTAGCTGGCACTCTTGTCCATAGAATGAGATAACTAGGTGAGACCAACCACACAACCTAATAACAGTAAATACACCTTACTCAGTGAAAAAACTATCAGCGAAGTCAGCACTAGAAGCAAGAAAAAAAACAGTTGATAATAATAAAAGATTGTAAGCATTGTTCTGAAAAAGGGCAGGGATTATGTCATAGCTTCAAGGTTAAGCTGGTTCCACCATTGGGATGCAAGGAAAGAGAAACATTTTGAGTGTGCTGAGCGGTTGCTGCCTTCCTGAAGCGTGAGCCTACCAACTATGCCAACTTTCTTGACAGAAAATATTTAATTGCATTTCCTGTTTGTGACGCTGTACTTTGTAGCCTCATTTCTCGGTCGTTATTCCACTGCTAGAGTCTTGTGGTTATATTGTGAGTTGAGCCCTTGCTTGTTTGCCAGTGTAATGTATTATTTATGCTTGCCCAGGCATATGAGTAGAGCCATCAGTACATAAGATTGTACAGAAATTGTGGCATTCCTGCATTATTCAGGCTCATATCTTGTGCAGTTAAGATATCTGTATCCTTAATTTGCCCTGAACTGTTTGTAATTGCACGAAGAGACAGTGAGACGCACGGCCGGGTGGAGTAGGGGGGCGGAGACAGCAGCCACCATGTCATGGCCTCAGCCCCCCCCCCCGACGATATTCTACAATCACTGTGGGCAAGCATCGTTTGTCTGTTTATGATTGTATGTCACACACTCAATCAGCGGCCCCTGATCAAAACACGTTTCCGCGGCGATGTTTGTGCACAGAGGCTTTGCAATGTGTTCTGAGTGACGGATAATGCATACTTGAGTAATAGGTGTTACTAAAATATTAAGTGCAATTCTGGGTTTTCAATTGTTTTTTGAGTATCAGGCGGGATCAAATGGATACGATTACAGAAATTAATCAAACGACACTGGCATAGAGGCCAATAATTCAGATGTGAGATGATCACTGCCTAGATTCGTACCTTCTCCGCCTCCAGGGGTTTATCCAGGGAACAAAGGTTCTTTGAACTCTGGGAGGATGATGGAGAGGTTTTGGTGCAGATGGGTCTTCCACTGGAGGAAGAGGAGCTCAGTCTTGTCAAGGTTGAGCTTGAAGTGGTGGGCTGACATCCAAGTATGGAACACAGAAATGCATTTCGCGACCTCAGAGAGAGGGGAAGGAGAGAAAAAGTCCAGTGTCATTATTGGCATCACAATAATAGGAGAGTCCATGAGAGGATATGATTAAGCTAAACTACATGGTGTATAGAGAGAAAATGACCTAGAACTGAGCCCTGGGGACGTGGGTAGTGAGAGACCATCGGGGAGACACAGATTCATCAGCCATTATAAGATGTCTGCCAGGTAGGATGCAATCCAACAATGTGCAGACAGTTTGACCAAACGCATTGGAAAATCCAAGACAGAAAGATACTTTATCACAGCTGTTGCTAAAGGATAATCCCTCTGGTTGAGCATTTCAGATGGTTTCCACAAGAGTCCTGTGAACACTGAAAACCTGGCCAAGCTCTCATGGTTCGGCCAGTTGAGATTCTCCTGTCCTGACTCAGCAAGTAGAAAGAAAAAATTGTTTGGGATCAGTTGGGATGGGATCAGTTGGAGCTCTGTCCTACTTTCCTACACCTTTGAATGAATTATCACAGAGTTGCTACTGGGCTCCATGTTGGTGAGAATACATATTCATTATCACACTGTTTTCCAGGAGAATGGAATAGCAACATGTGTTTCATATATACAATATTTACATACGGTATGACCAATCAACCACAGTCAGGTCGCAGTAAGAAGGGGTTACTGTTGCCTGAATAACCCCTATTCTCTGGGTATTGCATTTCAACAGGGCTTCAGAAATTCTGTTGGGGATTCCCCCATGATCTCATCTCATTCAACTCCTTCAACTCTATCCTTTAATAAACCCAATTTAACATTCTCTATTGTTCTCTCTCCTTTTCTAATATTCTGTATCTTTTTCAAACTTCTCTCTCCTCTAACCTGCCTCAACCTTCCCTCTCCTTCTCTGTTCTTCTCCTCCCACAATCTTTCTATCCCTCTTTCAATCTGCTTGACCCAGCATTCCCTTTCTTCTTGCCTTTCATCCCTCTCTACCGTTCCCATCCTTCTTCTGTGTATATCCTTACCTTCTATCCCTCCCCCCTCTCCGTCCCCCTCTCTCTCGCTCCCTGGCTCCCTCTCCCTTTCCCTGTGGGGACTCCACACAGCTGTCAGAGAGCAGTGGGAGTACAGGGGGGAGATGATCTATGGGCTGCTATACTGGAGCAATTAGGCAAAGAGATTCAGAAGAGAGAAAGAGACGGTGAGAGAGAGAGTAGGGGGGGAGAGAGAGACATGAGGAACGGGAGCAGCGGGAGAGAGGGGTATGAATGGAGTGACAGGAAAATGGAAAGAGTGGGGGAGAGAGAAGGTGAGGATTTAGTGAGGGAGGTTGAGGGATATGAGGAGAGATGGGGATCTGAGATGGAATGTTGAGGAGATGGAGTTGATTAGTGGGAGAGGAAGCAGGAAACATGAATGAAATGTGAATATGGAAGTACGGCTGGAGATACTGTAGATGGGGATAAAGGATGGAAAGGGCTAGAGGGGGAGATGGTGTCAAGGTTAGAGGAGAGAGAGAGAGAGAGAGAGAAGGAGAATGATGGACATAGATGGATGAAGGGAAAAGTAGAACAGAAGTTCCCGAAAGAAGAACGATGGGTGGGTGGAAAACAGGGATGAATTGAGGCTTTTGTGGGCAAGGAGAGGAAGAGTAATTAGATAGTGAGACTAAAAACAGTAGGAGGGAGACAGAAAGCAGCTGGGAGGAGGGATGGAGAAAGGGAGGGAGGAGAGAGAGTTAAAGGAGGGAGAAAGGAAGAAGGGGAGGGAGAGCGATGGAGGCCAGGTTGGGAGGGATGGAGAGAAGAAAGGATGGCAGGAGAGAGAGGGATGGAGGGGAAGAGGGGAGTAGAAGAAAGATTGAAGGGACTATATGAGATGAGAAAACGTAGGGTGAGAGGAGATGTTGGAGATGGAAAAGGACAGAAGTAGAAGCGGGGAATGAAAGGAGATTCAAAGAAAACATGAGCAATGGATCAGTAGGAGAAGTGGAGAGGACTGGTGACTGGAGAGGCTTGGTGGGGAGAGACCACAAGTTGACATTACAAGTTACTTGTGATTATTCAGAAGTGTCTGTACCCCCCACTGCCCCAAATCACACCCAGCCTTGATTCAATCTGTGCTATTAAAGAGCAACCCAGCCACATGGGGACACCTGTGTTTATATGTGTGTGTGTGTGAGAGAGAGAGAGAGATATGGAGAGACTGCGAGAGAATTGTAAGAGAGAAATAACAGAAAGTATTTTGATAATGTGTTTTTTCACTGCACCCCAGTAAACACAGATCTTTATAGTACACACACACGCACACACACAAACATACGCACATATTTTATGCTACTATGCTTGTGGGCACCCAAAGCATAATTCACATTCAAAATCCTCTTTTACATAAACCCCACTCAAAAACGCCTAACCCTTAAACCCAACTGTAATGTTTAAACTCAACTAACCTAAGACAGAAGTAGATTTTTTTTCTTATTGCGATGGAAAATATCCCACAAAAATTGTAAACCCTGTACACTCTGGGAGAAGACACACACTCTGGGAGCAGACACACTCTGGGAGAAGACACACACCCTGGGAGCAGACAAACACCCTAGGAGCAGACACACACTCTGGGAGCAGACACACACTCTGGGAGCAGACACACACCCTGGGAGCAGACACACACTCTGGGAGCAGACACACACTCTGGGAGCAGACACACACCCTGGGAGCAGACACACACTCTGGGAGCAGACACACACCCTGGGAGCAGACACACACTCTGGGAGCAGACACACACCCTGGGAGCAGACACACACTCTGGGAGCAGACACACACTCTGGGAACAGACACACACCCTGGGAGCAGACACACACCCTGGGAGCAGACACACACTCTGGGAGCAGACACACACTCTGGGAGCAGACACACACCCTGGGAGCAGACACACACTCTGGGAGCAGACACACACTCTGGGAGCAGACACACACTCTGGGAGCAGACACACACCCTGGAACATCTTCAGACTGAGAGCCTCTCCTGGACGGGCAGAACACAAGGGAAAGGAGTTCAGGATGTCTGTCTGCACCTGTCTGTCTGCTCCAGTCTGTCTTGAACTGTCTGTCTGCAACTGTCTGTCTGCTCCGGTCTGTCTTGAACTGTCTGTCTGCACCTGTCTGTCTGTTCCTGTCTCTCTGCACCTGTCTGTCCTTGTCTGTGTGCACCTGTCTGTTTCATCTGTTTGTCTGTTTATGTCTGTTTGCCCAGTCTGTCTTCAGCTGTCTGTCTGCTCCTGTCTGTCTGCTCCGGTCTGTCTTTAGCTGTCTGTCTGATCCTGTCTTTTTGTTTTGGTGAGTCTTCAACTGTCTGTCACCTCCTGTCTGTTTTTCACTTAACTGTATGTATGTGTGTGTGTGTGTGTGTGTGTGTGTGCATGCGTGCATGCATGCGTGCAGCCTCCAGACAGTCCCAAGACATACTGCAGTCTGGCCTATAATGCAGAAAGCCTTTTCTGCTGATGTATATAAAAACATTCAGTATGTTTCTCTTCTGATTCACAAATCACTTCAGATTCAGAGAGCGTGGAGTTGAAATTCTGTGTGCTTATAGGAATTATGAAAATCCTTCCAGTTGAAGGACATGTACAAACATTCTGGTTAAACACAGAATTATCATTATTTTGTTTGAGAAGGTTGACACAAGACATGAAACAATTAAATATCAGTCGTTGGTGACAAGAGAGATTACTGAAGCAGAAAATTGTTTTTGGAATTAACCCAAATGGGAACAACTTCAGTTGTATTGAAAAGCGCCTGGGTCTTAATAAATAATGAAATATACATATTTAGATAACAGTAACAGATCCGGGAGTATATTTTGATTAATTTGATTGTCGTATTTTAGAAAAAATGTTTCTGTATTTAAAGGTAAAAAAGCTTATAAAATGTTCATGTAACAAATGCCCACTTCATAATTCCTGTTGCTGAAGGATTATTTTCCCACTGTAGCCAACTAGTTCATATTAAGACCCTACAATACCAGAGGAAAGTGAGTTCAATAAGATACCAGAAGAAAGCAGCTTCTCGCTCTAATCGCACCCAACCTCCCTCCTCGCTTCACTCCCCAGTAACTCTCTGTTTAACATATGGCCTTCCTCAGTCTTTCAAGTGTCAGAACATACAAGCTACATCCTGGCCTCCCCCAAGTCAGCACAGTCCTCTGGCCCCTGAAGACCCTGAGTAATAGTCTGTCCCCTGTTGGTCCCAACCCCACAGTCCTCTGGCCCCTGAAGACCCTGAGTAATAGTCGGTCCCCTGTTAGTCCCAACCCCACAGTCCTCTGGCCCCTGAAGACCCTGAGTAATAGTCGGTCCCCTGTTAGTCCCAACCCCACAGTCCTCTGGCCCCTGAAGACCCTGAGTAATAGTCGGTCCCCTGTTAGTCCCAACCCCACAGTCCTCTGGCCCCTGAAGACCCTGAGTAATAGCCTGTCCCATATTAGTCCCGACCCCACAGTCCTCTGGCCCATGAAGACCTTGAGTAATAGTCTGTCCCCTGTTGGTCCCAACCCTACAGCCCTCTGGCCCCTGAAGACCCTGAGTAATAGTCTGTCCCATTACTCCTGACCCCTCAGTCCACTGGGCCCTGAGGACCCTGAGTAATAGTCTGTCCCATTACTCCTGACCCCTCAGTCCACTGGGCCCTGAGGACCCTGAGTAATAGTCTGTCCCATTACTCCTGACCCCTCAGTCCACTGGGCCCTGAGGACCCTGAGTAATAGTCTGTCCCATTACTCCTGACCCCTCAGTCCACTGGGCCCTGAGGACCCTGAGTAATAGTCTGTCCCATTACTCCTGACCCCTCAGTCCACTGGGCCCTTAGGACCCTGAGTAATAGTCTGTTCCATTACTCCTGACCCCTCAGTCCACTGGGCCCTTAGGACCCTGAGTAATAGTCTGTTCCATTAGTCCCGACCCCTCAGTCCAATGGCATAAACAACCCTTCCTCACTGTTATCGGTAGAAATCACCTCTGTGTTGTAAGTTCCTTTTTCTGACCTTCAGTCTAGCCTCAATTCCCATCATTATTTGTTTATTGTAATAGTCTGAGGCTAGGGTGTTGTTAAAAGTTTATTCTAATAGTCAAAGGCCAAATTGCCAGCTGTCAAGTGAGCTGGGTTATTAACCAAATCTCAGCTAGGCTTAAACAGTTTTTTCTAAACCAGCACTCATTAACTTAAAATCACACAGAATGCCATCGACTGAAATGAGATGGGATCTGACTGAAGTTGTCCAATAAAGAACTTGTGTCTTTGTTGACTTGCAATTTCCTTTGCAAATTGTTTTCCTACTTTGTATAAAGTGTTACTGTATTTTAACACATGCTTCATTAACAACAGTCTTTCATTAACAACAGGGCTTGGCTAACAGTGAAATGTTTACTTATGTGCATTTTCCCCCAAAAATATTACAAAATTAGTACATAGAAATAGTAAATAGAAAACGAAGATAGACGGCATTAACTCAAGGAATATAAACATGATGACTTCCTCAGTAACAATTCCAAGGAGTAGGTATGCAGCAGACGTTTATGTACCTATAGGTAGAGGGAGCAGAGGGTGGGTAATGAGCAGTATCAGTAGTTCACATTATGCATACATGAGTGTGTGTGACTATAGGTCTGTGCCTACTGGCTGTGAATATATTCAGTATTGGAGGGACAGTTCTAAAAGTGATTTGTATGCTGATGATTTTTCATTTGTCTGCCTAGTTTAACATTCTTTTGGCCTGGTGGTGGAAACTATGTAAGGTTCTAATGGTTTCAGACTAGAGGCCCTGGTACCGTACACCATTTGTGCCCTACAGGGCTTGGGTGGCTGGGGTCAGTGTCTTCCTCTGACACTGCCTGGTGTGGAGGTCCAGGTTGACAGGGAGTTTCCTCTGACACTGCCTGGTGTGGAAGTCCTGGATGACAGGGAGTTTCCTCTGACACTACCTGGTGTGGAGGTCCTGAATGACAGGGAGTTTCCTCCAACACTGCCTGGTGTGGAGGTCCTGGTTGACAGGGAGCTCTACCATAATTCTCTGTTGATGATAGTGTGAATGTAATTGATGATTATTGTCGGATTAACTGCTTAGTCCTGTCCACACTGTTTTATGTGGTTCTAAGGGAAAGAGAGTACTGAGACTCTTGAAAGTCTCATCCTTCAGAAATAGGTAAACAAAATACATAATCTTGCAGAAATTACTTTCGTTTACTCACATAATTCCTGGTTTCATCAACCAAACACTGAGTTTTCACAAAGTTTCCCTTTCAGCACCATTTTCAGATCAGACCACCCCGACATGGGGCCGTGAGCCCTAGTTCTGGAAACAATGCTGTAATCTAATGTACTTACCTTTGATTCCACCAGACAGCAACTTCATCCTGGCCAATGCCCAAGTGTCCCAAGGCTTTCCCATCGTCTACTGTTCCGATGGCTTCTGTGAGCTCACCGGCTTTTCCCGGGCCGAAGTCATGCAGAAGAGCTGTGCCTGTAAGTTCCTGTACGGGCCAGAGAGCAGCGAGACCATCATTCTCAGCATTGACAATGCACTGGAGGAACGCAAGGAGTTTAAGGATGAGATCAAATTCTACAGAAAGACAGGTAAGGAAAGTGGTGTGGGGGTTACGTTTAAGGACCCCAACATGCACTCTGCTCTCACTACGCACGGTCGACGCACTTTCTTCTCACTACACACTGCCTACACACTCTCCGTCTCACTGCACACTGTCCACACACTCTGTTCTCACAACGCACTGTCTACACTCTCTCCACTTAATACACATGATCTACACACTTTCTTCTCACTACACGCTGCCTACACACTTTCTCCTCACTACACACTGCCTACACACTCTCCTTTCCAACCTCTGCACAAAAGTCAAGATAGTTAGAAATAAAATGGTGATCAGTTCTTTCACATCTCTATATTGTTTAGATCTTAATGGGGCTTTACATAAATATTTTTGCATTGTAATATCAGAAAATATTCATAATACAGTAAATAGAAAATAATAATTCACATCAAAATCGCAATATTGACATGAGGAATATTTATATGGCAATGTAATATATTGAAACAACTCAGGCACATGTAATGTCCATTTTATAGTTTACTCCAGGTATTCTTTCCTCTATTCCTCACACACACCAAGCCCTGCCCTTTTTCTCTCTTTTCTTTTCTATTCACTATATGTTTTCATGCTGTTGTGTTAAGTCAAAAACAATCAACCCATTGTTCAAACAACAACAATTATGCTTGTCATTTTGTTTCACGTAAGTCATTTGATTGCTGTGATTCAAAGAGTTCACACAAGTGTTTTGATCTGTATATCGCTTCAAGGGGCACAGTGTAGACTCCTGCCTCTTAAACAATAACACGACATGCCTCCTCCTTGTCTTCCATTACCGAATGAGTATTATCTAGTTTAGGGTGGTTTAGGGTATGAAGAATAGTGTGTCTAAAGCCAGTATTAGGAGATTACAAATCAGTGCAAACTGATTGACGGACCGGCAACAATGTTTAAATGGAAAATATATCTCAGGCACTCTGATTCATTTTGTAAAAAAGATTATTTGAAACATTAACTTAAAGCAATCTACTGGTCATTTTTGCTTGTACTTATGCTGGTAATACCATAAATGGTGCCCCTTTAAAAATCGCAATGACAACGTTTTTTAGAAAAATCCCAGTTAGATTTGCACATAGCCTGCCGCCCTATTCTGTAATATCATCTCATCTTCATCCGGTATCGGGTCGGTTTTCTGTAATATAGATACTTAAAGAATGGACCTTTCATTTATGGGCATGGGCTGTTCTGTGTTGATATTTCAATGGTATTCTCATATAGGTTAGTACAGATTCATGGATGAGTGGAAGAATGTGAATGGCTGTGGTCAGGTCTCATTATAGGCCTATTAAACACAACCATCAGTGTGACAAACCCTGCAATCATTACTTAACAGTCATTCTTCAACACACACATTAAACTTTAACAAACCTCCAGCTCTAATGGTGGCTCTCGCTCTGTCTGGTTGTCTGTCTCTCCCTTCCTCTGGCTGTCTCCATCCCTGTCTCTCTTTGTCTTTCTCTCTCAGTCTGCCTCCCTCTCTTGTTCTCTCTGTCTCCCTCTGTCTCCATGTTTTAAATGCTCACTCTCTCTGTCTCAATCTCTATATCTCTTTTACAAGCGTTCTGTCTCTTCTCATTATCTCATTTCCTAATTATGTCCCTTTTTTTCTTGTTCTATCTAAGTAGACTAATAAAAGATGTAGCAGTGATGTGCTGGGAGTGGGAGTGTTGTGACTGATCTCTGTGTATGTGATGATGATAATCTACCTTTTGTGCAGAGAGGACCAGAAAGAGCTGTGATTGAGAGCAGCAGTGAGGTCTAGAGAAAAGATAAAAGGACAATGGCACATGGATAGCAAGCAAGATGGATGTCGATAGAGATTGATAAAGAGACATGACAGATATAGATACATGGAGAAAGAGATGGATAAAGAAGGAGAGAGATGGATAGAGGAGAGAGAGATGGATAGAGAGAGATGGATAGAGGGAGATTGGCAGAGAAAGAAAGATTGCTAGAGAAAGAGAGATGGCTAGAGAAAGAGAGATGGCTAGAGAAAGAGAGAATGCTAGAGAAAGAGAAATAGCTAGAAAAAGAGCGATGGCTAAAGAAAGAGAGATGGCCAGAGAAAGAGAGATGGCTAGAGAAAGAGAGATTGCTAGAGAAAGAGAGATAGCTAGAAAAAGAGAGATGGCTAAAGAAAGAGAGATGGCCAGAGAAAGAGGGATGGCTAGAGAAAGAGAGATTGCTAGAGAAAGAGAGATGGCTAGAGAAAGAGTGAGAGATGGATAGAGGAAGAAGAATCAGAGAACTCCACAGTAGTCTTCTTCTCCTCATGGTTTCAGTACATTTCAGTACATTTATTCATGCTCCGGAAAATTACATTTACATTTTAGTCATTTAGCAAACACTCTTAATCAGAATAACTAACAGTGCATTCATCTTAAGATAGATAGGTGGGACAACCACACAACCCAGTAATATTACCCCCCCCCCCCTTAATTAACTAGCTATAAGCTGTCAGTGCTACAAGGAAGAAAAATAAGAATTGAAAGTGGAAGCAATTGACTAACACAGTTTCTAACCTGGATAGACAGCCATCAACTGACTGGACTACACAAATTAAAAGTATTTCACAGCTATTGCTCAAATCTGACCATATTTTTAGCAACATCCCATTGTTGATGCAGATATTTAAGTCGAGGTTCATTTAAAGGTCCAGTTAAATTGTGATTGGGCACTAGTGAGTGAGCTGCTCTTCACACAACCTGCCTTTAACAGGAAATCAACCAGTCTGGAGCGTCTCTTTAGTGTGGCTGAATTTGTAACCTTAATGAATCCAGGATGGGTCTCTAGGGGCACCCTGCTCCTCTGTATGGGATATATCATACCTTTAATGTGTGTGCATGTTTCCTGTAGCTTCAGTGTTCTGGTGCCTTCTGGAAATTGTCCCCATTAAGAATGAGAAGGGAGACGTGGTCCTCTTTCTGGCTTCATTTAAAGACATCACTGACACCAAGGCCAAGACCGCCCCAGAGGACAAGAGGGAAGGTCAGTGGGAATGTGTTTGTGTGTGTCTGTGTGTGTGTGTTTGTGTGTATACGTTCGCATGTGTGTGTACGAGTGTTGATTTTACTGATGTGCATGTCATATGTGTGTATTCTCCAATGACTAATGACTAATCTCTCTTCCTGTATTAATGTCTAATTACCTTAATTCTTGTAAATAACAGCAAACAAAATACATACTTCCGTTTTACTAAAATACTGAAGTACTTTCCACACAGAGGAAAGGGCTGATGCTGCATTTGCTTTTAGAGAGAGATTAAAGCGAGGAGTAATGGCTGTGGATTTCAATCAATCAAATGTATTTGTAAAGCCCTTTTTACATCAGCAGTTGTCACAAAGTGCTTTTACAAAAAGCTTTAAACCCCAAGGAGCAAACAATAGTAGTGTTGAATTTCAGTGGCTAGGAAAAACTCCCTAAGAAGGCCAAAATACAGGAAGAAACCTAGAGAGGATCCAGGCTCAGAGGGGTGACCAGTCCACTTCTGGCTTTGCCGGGTGAACATATTAAGAGTACAAATTGTAATAATTAATAAATGCATGTGGGCTGAGTCCAGAGTCTATTTAAACTTAGTCCAGGTCCAAAGCATGACCACATGAACAAGGACAGGGACAACACAGGGTAGGGGGAGGTGTCAGCACAGTGGCAGCTGAAATCGTCAGGTTAATTTTGATCTGCAACATAACCAGGAGGACTTTGGACAGGGACAGCAACAGGTCTTTCAAGCCAGGTACTCCTCAGGTGTGGGCCAGGACCTCATGTCCTCCTAAGTTTAAAATGGCAGGAGACAGGGAAAATTTAGAAAATGCATTCCTTATATCTCCAAGGATTTATAGTGGGGAAAGAGAACTGACCCTACTCCCCCAGCACAGTAATATAGCAGCGTAAGACCTTCGAGCTGAGACAGGGGGATTCGGTGACACTGTAGCCCTATCTGGGGGAGGCCCCAGTCTGGGCCCAACAGGCAGGAAATCAAACCACCCACATTGCCAAGCATCAACCAAAGGGACACCCACCAACTGCAACCACCATGAATGTGGACTATTGCCAGCAGAGTACAGCCCAATTGCACAAGTGCGCAACAAAGAGACAACAACAAGCCAGTGACTCTGCCCCCGAATAGCATTGGAGGGAGGGCATCCCAGTGGCGATGAGGGCCCACCTGGCAAGATAACAAGGGTGGACAGTAACAAGCCTTTCTGGTCACCTTTACACCCCTGGGCCAGACTACACTTAATCATAGACCATGCTGTAGAGATGAGTCTTTAGTAGACACTTGGAAGTTTGCACTGAGTTTGCCTTTCTAACCTTTATTGGCAGACCATTCCACAGTAGTGGAGCTCTATTAGAGAAGGCCCTGCCTCCGACTGTTTATTTAGAAATTCTAGGTACAATTAAAAGGCCTGCATCTTGCAATCTAAGGTTACGTGTAGATATGTATGGCTGGATCATTTCAGCGAGTTAAGTTGGAGCAAGTCCATATATTGCTTTTTAGGTTAACAATAAAACCTTAAAATTAGCCTTAACCCTAACAGGCAGCCTGTGTAAAGAGGCTAGTAGTGGAGTAATGTGTTCACATTTTGTAGTTCTAGTTAGGATTCTAGCAGCAATTGAAGTTTATTTATTGATTTATCAGGGTAACCGGAAAGAAGAGTATTGCAGTAATCTAATCTAGAAGTAACAAAATCTTGGATTGGTTTTTCTGCATCAGTTTTCGATAGAAAGTTTCAGATTTTTGCAATGTTTCGAAGATGCAACTCTTGAGACATATTTTATATGTTCAACAAAGGAGAGGTCAGGGTCAAGGGTAAAGCAGAGGTTTCCTACAGTTTTTTGGGATACGACCATGCAGTCATCAAGGTTCACAGTGAGATCAGCCAACAAAGATCTTTGTTTCTTGGGTCCTAAAACGAGCATTTCTGTTTTTCTTGAGTTTAAAAGCAAGAAGTTATCTATCATCCACTTCCTAATATCTGAAACGCATGCTTCCAAAGTAGCTAATTTTGAGGCTTCTCCATGCTTCATTGAAATATATAACTGTGTGTCATCAGCATAACAGTGAAAATTGACATTGTGATTTCGGATTACATCACCCAGAAGCAACATATATAGTGAGAACAATAATGGGCCCTACCTTTGACTTTTCAGAGGATATGACATCCACACTAACAAACTGATATCTTTCAGATAAATAAGATTTAAACCAGGCTAGGACATGTCCACGTAGCCCAATATGGGTTTCCAGTCTCTCTAAGAGAAGGGAGTAATCTATAGTGTCAAAAGCAGCACTAAGATCAAGAAGCAACAGGAGGGATGCGGAACCTTTGTCTGAGGCCATTAGAAGGTCATTTGTTACCTTCACGAGTGCAGTCTCAGTGCTATGATGGGGTCTGAAACCAGACTGGAGCATTTCATTTAATACATTTGACGTATTAATCTAAATGAAATCTGCATGGTAATTCCTCAAAAATGTGCATGTTGAATGTTGTCAGCGTCAGCACTTATAAAACACAGCTGTGGAAGTGTGGGTTTTTGTCATTGCCAGAACAACACAACTCAGTCTGGGCAGAGGAAACCCATCATAACACATGCGCACGCGCACAAACACACACGGACACACATTTCTGAGCGGCGGAGCAAAATCTCACTGTCATCAACCACCATCCCTCTTGGCTACTGCCACATCCTGTCCTCCACGGCTCCATGGCTCTGTGGATGACTTCTGTCGGTTATGGATGACTTCTGTCTGTTATGGATGACATCTGTGGTGCACAACAAAAGAAGGCATGCGCATATGCCAGATGGACACACACACACACACACACACGTACACACGCTACTTATCGCTGTCATTCAAGTCTCCCCTTCACTGGTGGTTTTTCTCTGAACACCCGTGTGTGTTCGTGTTTGTGTAGCATGTGTGTGTGTTTATGTGTGTGGTAGTAATGAAGTGCCTAAGCTCTTGATCTGCATCCATTTTAGGACAAAAACATGAATTTAGTACAGTACTAACACTCACAAGACCAAAACACATGTAAACACACAGATACCCTCAATCACACACACACAAGTATTCTACCCTGCTAAGATATAAAAAATTAAAAAATTATGGAGAAAATGGTTTGCGCTAATGCCTGAACTGATTTTGGACAGAGACTACTAGTAGTAGGAGGAGTCAGGATACTCTTGTATGCAAATGAATTACCCCTTCATTTGCATACGAGATTTTCCTGTAATCAGCATAGGATGCTAAACAGTTCTTCAAAGCAATATAATTTTTCCATTCGTCATTCACATTGTTTTCTCAGAGGGCAATGTAGTCTGTTTGAACAGTAATAATGTTTGTGTATTTATGCATATATGCTGTCTTTGTGTGTGTGTGTGTGTGTAGAGCGTCGACGTGGGAGGTTGAAGACCGGCTCTCCCTTAAGGTCAACTCGCCTGCGGAGCAGTACTGTCCTCTACCACATCTCTGGTCACATCCACAACAAAGACAAAAGGAAGAAGAAGAGCAACATAAAACTCAACAAGGTTGCACACCCAGCAAACTAACTTTACTAAACACACAGTAACAAACAAATAACAGACCACAAGTTTTCTCAACAACAAGCAGCATGACTTCATGAAACACCCAGAAAATAACAGACAAAAACTTGACTTAACACCATCAATAAATAAACTACAGTCAACAATGTACTGAACTTCTAGCATCAAACAACAACTTTACTAAACAACAAGCAACAAATAACAGAACCCAGTGCACTCAACCCCCAGCAACAAACACATAACTTACAACAACTTTACTAGACACCAAGCAACAAATAACAGAACACAGCTTACTAAACCCAGATTCAACAAACAAATAACAGACTACTTTATTCTAATGGCATAAGTGGAATAAATGCCTCTGTTCTGTAAATTACTTTGGAAAATGTAACTTGCCAAGGGGACAAGGCTACAAATTGTGCTAATGCATCACTCATTATTTCCAAGGCATACAGAATGTATGCATTTATTCCTTACAAATAGAACTGCCCTCCTGTTGAGATGTATATAATTTTTTTATGAGTGTGTTTTGGATACCCTTCTAATTTGTGAACTTGATTTCTACTCCTCCAAACCCCTCACCCATTCACTCCTCCACCCCTCCCAGCATTGTCCCCAAATCCTCCCACTTTCACCAACTTCAACCCTTATACGCCAATACACATGTCATTGTTTTCCGAATGTTTTTCTTTCTCCTATTAATCAACCAGAAGGTGTTTCCCTCCGCTTTCATCCAATCAGAATGTGTACCCCTCTCCTTTCACCCAATCAGAATGTCTTTGGGGACCCACCAGCTTTGCCTGAGTACAAAGTGGCGGATGCCAAAAAGTCCAAGTTTATCCTGCTTCACTTCAGTACATTCAAGGCGGGCTGGGATTGGCTGATCCTGCTGGCTACCTTTTACGTTGCCGTGACGGTGCCATACAATGTCTGCTTCATTGGAGACGACGACCTGACCAGAAGCACAACAGTCAGCGACATCGCTGTGGAGATACTCTTTATTATAGGTATCGGGTCCTACTGATGTCTGGAAGGGGGTTGGAGGCTTACTGTTACAGACAGGCTTTAGTTAGGGTTAGGCTTTAGTTATGGTGAAGGTTTAATTAGGGTTAAGGTTTAGTTCGGATTAGGCTTTAGTTGGGGTTACGGTTTAATGAGGGTTAGGCTTTAGTTAGGGTCAGAGTAAAGTTGGGGTTTGGTAAGAGGTAGATCTTGACCTATGACCTTTACATTTGTGGAGTGTATGTGTTTATTACATAATTTCACAGTAAATAATAGATTTGCAACCTTTCCCCTTCCTTCTCTCCCTCCCTCCTTCTCTCCCTTTTTTTTCTTCTCTTTCCCTCTCACTTTTCTCATTCCCTCTCCCCTTCTCTCTCTCCTCTCACTTCATCTCTCTTACTCCCTTCTCTGTCTTTGTCTTTCTCACTGTCTCCCTCACAGATATTGTGTTCAGTTTCCGTACCACATATGTGAGTAAGTCTGGTCAGGTGATCTTCGATGCACGGTTGATCTGCATACACTATATGACCACATGGTTTATCATCGACCTGGTTGCTGCACTGCCCTTTGACCTCCTCTACGCATTCAAAGTCAGTGTGGTGAGTGAGACTTTCTGATCTGGTCGTCCGATTATGCTCTAATTGAAATCACTGTGATGCTGTATGGCTTATTGTCATTATTTTAGAAGGAAAGTTACACATTTTAGGAAACCTGGGTAATGTTTGTTCCCCACTCACTAATGAAAACAAATTGCAGCTCCAAAGGGATCATTTTGTTTGATGGAGCATCTAGTCATTGGATCGGTCGAGCATTTTCTATTGCTTCCTAATAGGATCTAAAATATCACACCCACACCCCTTTAGTGAGGACAGAGACATAGGGCATGTGTTTCCCCTTCTCCCATCATATAACAACTGAATATTGACCCTGGAATTCCACCGGGACTAATTTAGACTGGTTCAGGATGGCGAGAGATAGATACAGTGCCTGTGGAAAGTGAGAGGGAGAGTGGGACAGAAGGTAAGAGGGAGAAGACCGGGTAAAATTGCATAATGACAAAGAAAATAGTGAACTCACAAGAGACAGCCAGAAAGAGAGGCAAGAGCCAGAGACAAACAGACAGACAGAGAGACGGGCAGATTGACAGAGTGAAATAGAACTACTGTGAGGTGTACCACTTCTTGCAGTGAAACAACCTTATCTCTTACTGCTGTGTTTCTGAATCCTGATCCGGGTGACCCAATGGGAATTCCATTTCTGTGTTTACATAAGCCGACATCTACAACACCTATTCAAATAAAATGTATTTTAAATGATTAGTTGATTAGTTGAATCAAGTAGGTTATGGCTAGAGCAACATAAAGAAGTGCACCCTTTTTGGACCCCAGGACCAGGAATGTGAAACACTGCATTTCCAGGAAAAAAGTGACGTATGAGCAAAGTTGTTTTTTACTAAATCAAGGCACAAGCATGTGTACAGTGGTGGTTTACCACAATGAATGAGATATTTGTTGTTGTTTGGTTTAAATGCACTTCACTAGTACTAGTGTGTGCGTGTGTGTGTGTGTGTGTGTGTTGTGTTGGTACATGTATCGTGTACTCTGTGTATAGTCTGTCCAGAGGTAGATGAGTGATATTGTGATGAGGAATATGGTGCCATTTGGGGCCTCTATACGGTAGGTCCATGGAGACTGGACATGAGTCCAGAAGCGACACAGACAGGTCTAGCGCCAGGCTTTGTGTTGAGGTGGCAGCCAGCAGCAGAGGGAGAGATAACTGAGGTTAAGAGAGGGATCGTAAAGGCGTGTGTGAGGCTAACAATTAAAAACACAAGGAAAGAGAGCGATATCAGCGGCAGAGGAAGCACACAAAGAGAAAATAGAGTCAGAGAGAGATGCATGTAGTAGAGACATGTTGTGCTTACATACAACACGCTTTGTCTCCCTCGTTTGTAGACCTGTTTTATTGGGAGGTATCTGGGTCAATGATATAATGAAACAGAGTTCCGTACTTATTTTTCATGTGTAACAACAACCCGTCATGCCTAGCCCACAGCCGTGAAAATCGAGCCCCCGGGACCGGACTCGTGATGGTGTGGGCCTGGGGGCTCTGTATTCACAACTGTGTGTTTTGCATATGGTCAAGGTACTGGTCCCTCTTCCACAGTAATTATTGGTGTTATTGATCATGCAAGACGGCTCTTTAGTATATTTTTTTATAATCCAGAGTACTGTATGTTTTTGTGCATATCTCATGAGCCAGAGGAGTCCCAGATAATGAGCACTACATCCCATAATACAAGGAGATGGTGGCACTGTGATTACTCTCTTTCTCTCTGCGGAGCCACAGAGTTGTTGGTCTCGCCCCAAAACCTCATTCGCTAACGCCGGGCAGACCAACGTTCTTGTCTTTTTCTTCTGACAATGTCCACCGGGCAATTGAGGTATGACAGTATTTCCGCTCATAGGTTATGCATGCATGAAATACACATCGAGACATCCGCCCCAAAGCAGAGAAAACAAGCTACGTTGTCACCAAAGTTACGGAGAGTCCCTTTAATGACAATCATCTCCAATGCACACTTTGGCAACATAAATATTTTGATGTCCTGCCGATGAAGCAATTTGAAATTGAAATTGAGAGAGAAAGAATATGCAGAGAGAGAGAGAGAGAGAGAGAGAGAGAGAGAGAGAGAGAGAGAGCAAAACAAAGAATGACAGGGTGCTCCAGGCAAAAGACCTGCTTGGTTCCAGACTCTATTAGTGGAAATACCATGGTGTCCCAGAGGAGGTAGGTTTGGGTGTGTGGGCAACGCCAGGGGAGTCCGGCTGTGCGGGGTAATTGCCGGGCTTTTGGAGTGATGTCCCTGCTAAAGCTGTAGGCCAACTTTCACCAGAATGAGACTAGGGGTCCCTGTGCTATCTCACTCTTTTTCATTCAGTCTTGCTGTGTCTTAGTGTTGTCTCTTTCCTTGGTCACTCTCTTCTTTTTTTATTCTTTGTTTTACATCTGTCACATTGCTGTCTTCTTCCTTCCTTTCCAAATCTATTCCCTGTACCCCCCTCTGTCTTTATGTTTCTCTCTCTCTGTCCATGTCTCCGTTAATTCGATTGAAATTCAACTTGATTGCCATGGGAAATGTTTGTGTTGCAAAAGCAAATAGAAAATAAGAAATAACAATAACATTAACATAACAATATAAAGTCTAAATAAACGCTCAAGTCTCTCTGTCTCTCTGTTTGCCTCTGTCACTCTCACACTTTCTTTCCCTCCCTATTTTTCTGTATCTGGCCGTACCTCTCTTTCTTTCTCTTGATCCGTGCATAGGTATTACCAGAACTCTGTTCTCCATTTCCATGTCTTTGTGACTAAAACGTGTGGGAGCCAGGTGCATCTCTCCAAGATCTCTCCAAGACAGGGAATCACATTTGGAAACAGTGATTCCCTGTCTTCAGTTGATTTCACCTGATTCCCAACTATAAACAAAAATGACTTCTATCCAACACATCCTACAGTACAAAGCTCAAATGATCAAAATACATGGTGTTAGAAGGCCATCGTTCTACAGCGGCCACAGGCACTTCACCTCTTTATTAATACTTTATGGCTGGGAGGATTATGGCTCTCATGAATTATGTCCCAGCAGACCCTGGAGGGATGGTAGATATATGGGAACGTCCCAGTTGAACGCTGCCTGCTTCCTCATTATTGTCTTAATCTTCTGTGGCTTATTCAAAAGAAATACGGTACGGAATCTTTGGCATGATAGCCTTCTCTGATTGGCTCGTAGAGCTGGGGGTACGCCTGGAGGGAAGGAGGTCATTGGAAATATCACTACTTTGGAAACAGTGGTGGGCAAAGCCTTAGTTCTGAAATGATGTTTCACTGGATGAGAAAAAGAAATGGAAAGCAACGTGGAAAATGGGACACCAATATATACAAAATATACATGTATTTGTTGGAATGTGAAATATGTGTTTACCTTTCCTAAGCAAGTGAATAAAATATACAATATCAACAATAAATTACAGAAGTGGGGAGAAAAATATAGAAATTGTTAATAAAAATCACAGAGGTATTAAAGGATAAAGGCGTTTCGAATGTTACAGTTTTTCTCGATTGCTTGCAAGCATCGGTCAATACTGAAACTACAATAACAAAACTCTTCACACAGTGTGCATTACCACCATGCATCATTGCAAAACAGTTAAACTCACCCCCAAAACTTATTAAAACCACCAAAACACTTTATACATGTCTCAAAACAAGCTTGTTCCCCCAAAACACTGGAAACAATTCTCACTCAGAAACACACACTGTCACTCATAACACACTGACCTAGAAAACACTAACAACAGGAATCATTACATAAATGACGAAGTTTTATCTTGTAGGTTTGTACAATAAATGTTCACATAAATCAGTATTTGATCATAGAAAAAGAAAAACACCTCACTTTAATGACTGTACTAAAGTTATGGAACAAGAATGAATCACAAGTGCAGCAATTTGAAGGAATATCCTTTATTTTTTCCACATCTTTGCATATAGTAAATTTTACTTTTGAAAAATAATATGTTCAAACAAGAAACAAATCTACCTAAAATTCCAGGGCTGCAACAAAAACAAAGCAATATCAACAAGTATAGTATAATCACTAGCTTCTGTGTATTGTAGGGCCCAATTAGTGGTAACAGCAAACCATCATTGGACAGTGCTGCACACATTGTGATGTTAGCACCTCTTTGGCCTGGGACATCCGTGGTGGCTCTCTATCCAATCACATTTCTTCCCCTGTGGCGTGTTTTTGCCAGGTTGAATCCAGCTTCATCCACAAAGATATATTTATGTGCAGTTTGACTGGCTTCCATCTGCATTACTCTCTAAAAAAAAACAGCAAATCCATAGTTTTACAGTGCTTTACATTATGTGTAAATGTGTAAATACCCTGTTTGGTTATCAAACAGACATCTTACATGGATATATTGATACCGGAGTTCTTTCACACATTCGCTGTTTCTCTCAAAGGGTACAGTGTACAACACTTGGGTCGGTTTTCCGTTGAAACTGCAATCAACTGTGTTTGGATTGACTAAATATTCTAACATAATTAAAATGTTCTAACAAATATCAAACATTTTCTTTATATTTCAATCTGGTTACTGCAGAAATGCACACCAGTTGCCATCATTCTGTTTTGAATGTGTTTTTGACCGTTTTGAGAACAGTGTGTAAGCATTTGAGAAGACGTGCTGTGAATATATTGTTTTGTAGGTGGTTGAGTTTGAATGAGAAAAGAGTTCATGGGTTTTGGGGGATGTGTTCATTGAATGCATTTTGTGTGAAAGCAATGAGGAATTATTCACAGTTTGGTTCACATACACTTCCGTTTTGCTGACTGTGTGAAGAGTTTTGTTACTGTAACTTCTGTATTTTTCGATGCTTGTAAGTAAATATTTGCTATATAAATTGTTGTAACAACGACAAGGCGGGAATAAATACATATTTGTAACTTACAGTTTTTTACAGCTCCACTGGTAGCCCTTTTCTCCAATCACAAATCTTGCTGCTGTGATTGCACATTGCTATATTTTGCTAGATGACATGCAGGAGTTAATCAGTGATTGGTTTTGCATTCTGTTTAATCTCTGGTAAATATTTCTCTGTAATGTTGTCATACTCTTGGCAGGAGGTAAGGAAGAGTAGTTGTATCCATTTTATTTTGTGGCCTCTGTTCACATAGCCTCATTTCTCTTAAAGAGACACAATTACTGTGTGTGTATTGGTGGCGGTGTTTGTGTGTGTGTGTGTGTGTGTGTGTGTGCTGTATGTATGTGTGTTAGCATACTCTAAGGAGTTGTGTGGTGTGCTATGAAGGACAGCTGATGCAGATTGCCTCAGGACCAGGTGATGCTGGCTGACATTCATAACACCTTTCTAGCTAAGTAGAAACTGCTATATAGTTCTTTGTTATAAAAATATCTGTTTTCTGCAAATCTAAATATGTTTTTTATGTATATCTATACAGTTCACACTGTATGTTTATTTGTATGTATACAGCTCCGGAAACCTTTTTCTTTCCTTTCCAAAATTTTTGAGTGAGGAAAAGAAGGGGTTAAATTTAAGAGGCCACTGCAAATTGAACTCTTCTGTTCCTCACTCAAAACTTTCCTTTTCCAATTTTTTTTAAAGGAATGAAACAGTTGCAGTGGTCTCTTAACTTTTTCCGGAGCTGTAACTAAATAAATTAGAATATTGTGGAAAAGTTCATTTTTCCCCGTAATTCAAATCAAAAAGTGACACCATAAAATCCAGTACCTCAAAATATTAGAATAAAAAATTTACAATACAGAAATGTCAACCTGAGAAGAGCTCTAATCAGCTAATTAACTCCCTGAGCCTTCAGAATGCATAACCACAATCATGGGGAAGACTGCTGACTTGACAGTTGTCCAGAAGACACTAATTGACACCCTCCACGAGGAGGGTAAGCCACAGAAGGTCACTGCTGAAAGGGCTGGCTGTTTGCAGAGTGCTGTATCAAAGCATATTCATGTAATCTTGACTGGAAGGGAAGTGTGGTAGGAAAAGGTGCAAAGGCAACAGGGATAACCGCAGCCTTGAGAGGATTGTTAAGCAAGGCCGATTCAAGAACTTGGGGGAGCTTCACAAAGAGTGAACTAAGGCTGGAGTCAGTGCATCAAGAGCCAACACGCACAGACGTGTCCAGGAAATTGGCTACAAATGTTGCATTCCTTGTGTCAAGCCACTCCTGAACCAGAAACAATGTCAGAAGCGTCTTACCAGGGCAAAGGAGAAAAATAGTGGAATGTGGTCAAAAATCATCTCTTCAGATGAAACTACATTTTGCATTTCATTTGGAAATCAAGGTCCCAGAGACTGGAGGAAAAGTGGAGAGGCACAGAATCCAAGTGCTTGAAGTCCCTGTGTGTAGTTTCCAGAGTCAGGGATGATTTGGGGTGCCATGTCATCTGTTGGTGTTGGTCCACTGTGTTTTATCAAGAGTCAATGCAGAGTCTGCTGACTTTATGGAGATGCTGATTTCCTTTTCCTGCAGCACTTGGCACCTGCACCCAGTGCCAAAACAATTGGGAACTGGTTTGCTGCCCTTGGTATTACTGTGGTTGATTGGCCAGGCAATTCGCCTGACTTGAACCCCATAGGGAATCTATTGGGTATTGTCAAGAGGAAAATGAGATACACCAGGCCCAACAACATCAACAACTATCAAAGTAACCTGGGCTTCCATAACACCTCAGCAGTAACCTGGGCATCCATAACACCTCAGCAGTAACCTGGGCTTCCATAACACTTCAGCAGTAACCTGGGCTTCCATAACACCTCAGCAGTAACCTGGGCTTCCATAACACCTCAGCAGTAACCTGGGCTTCCATAACACCTCAGCAGTAACCTGGGCTTCCATAACACCTCAGTAGTAACCTGGGCATCCATAACACCTCAGCAGTAACCTGGGCTTCCATAACACCTCAGCAGTAACCTGGGCTTCCATAACACCTCAGCAGTAACCTGGGCTTCCATAACACCTCAGCAGTAACCTGGGTTTCCATAACACCTCAGCAGTAACCTGGGCTTCCATAACACCTCAGCAGTAACCTGGGCTTCCATAACACCTCAGCAGTAACCTGGGCTTCCATAACACCTCAGCAGTAACCTGGGTTTCCATAACACCTCAGCAGTAACCTGGGCTTCCATAACACTTCATGAGTGCCACAGGCTGATTGCCTCCATGCCACAACACATTGAATCACCAATTCATGAAAAAGGAGCCCCGACAAAGTATGGAATGCATAAATTAACATACTTAGGAAACTTTGCAGGTGTTTTGAGTTAATTTGCTAATTAAAACTCTTCTCAGGTTGACATTTCTTTATTATACATTTTCTATTGTAATAGTTTGAGAAGTTGTATTTCCTTGAGCTGTAAGCTGTAAACAAAAATGCTTGAATTGTTTTACTTTATGTGTAATGAATCTAGAATATATGGTGTTACTTTTTGATTTGAATTTTTCCACGATACTCAAATGTTTTGAGATGCACCTGTATAAATGTACGATTTTAGTTTCAATAAAAAACTGTTTGTCTATTTGATAACAAAGAACTATAACAACTTTTTTCTCTAGAAAGTAAACGAATGTCAATGAATAAATGTATTTTGTATTAATGTAATCAAGGTATGAAATTAAATATTTATTTATTTATTTTGGTCAAAATATACATTTCACACATGAATCCCTTCTGATATCTGAGTGCATAGTTGTCCTTTTCACAAGTTCCCTGTCAGTTACAAACACACTTCACTGATGTAATATAAGTTTAACAGTTTAACAACACTTGAATCCCTGCTAGGGGAATATACAGATTAAACAGGGTTTGGTGGGAGTGCTTAATTTGACTGTGAAGAGGGTTTTCTTCTTTCATTGCTTTTATTGCTCAGGACTGATTTTGTATGTGTGTGTGTGGTGTGTGTATTTTAGAATTTGTAACATGAATGCAGAGTATACTATAGCTCTACTGTCTGCCTGGGTGAGGAATGATGATTGCTGATCCCTTTTATCGCCTTAAAAACTATATGTACCAAACTGCACCCAATTATCTCTAATATGGACTATTTTTTATGGGCTTGTAGGGCTCTGATCAGATGTAGTGCACAATATATGGAATAGAGGTCCGTTTGGGACACACACACAAATACACCTTGTGTTCCTGTTCACAAGAAATCACTCCCACAGTTCTTACTCACTGACATTGCCTTCAGCACTAAGCACTCAAGTGTCAAATAAATGAAAGACATGAGAGAACCTGCAGCGCTGTATTGAATCAAAGCAGGAGGAAGTACTGTGAGAATAAAAGACTGAAGATGATGATGCCTTCATGATGTTGGTTGTGTCATTTTAAACAATTACATACTGTTGATTTGCTCTGAAAAATAACACTAATGACAGTGATGATGCTGAAATTGATAATGATGATCAAGACAATGATAGTACTAGTGACAGAGATAATGATGATCAAGACAATGATGGCAATAGTGACGGTGATAATGATGGGTAAAACTGGATGTAGTAGTGGCAGTAATAATGGTGATCAAGCCTCATGATAATAGTGAAAGTAATAATGATGAACACGATAATGAGGGTAATAGTGACAGTGATGATCAAGACTGATGGTAATAGTGTCAGTGATAATGATGAACAATGACAGTGAGGGTAATGACAGTTAAAATGATGATCAAGACTGATGGTAATAGTGTCAGTGATAATGATGAACGTGACAATGAGGGTAATAGTGACAGTGATGGCTTTAGTTTTGTTGGTGGTTTGATATGATGATGGAGGAGGAGGAGGAAGAGGAGGAGTGGGAAGATGTCATTGATTGATAGGTAGTGATGAAGTGATTAAGAAAGGTAATAATGAAATTCTGAAAAAAAAATATGATACCATAATATGACCTCTGCTGTTACCCTAACACCAGCTCTGATGTAACCGTAATGCCAACTCGAGTGTTACAGTAATACCACCTCTGGTGTTACTGTAATTCCACCTCGATTGTTACCGCAATAGCACCTCGGGTGTTACCATAATACCGCCTCGGGTGTTACCGTAATAATGCCTCTGTTGTTACCGTAATACCACCTCAATTGTAACTGCAATAGCACCTCGGGTGTTACCATAATACCACCTCGGGTGTTACCATAATACCATCTCGATTGTTACTGCAATAGCACCTCGGGTGTAATCGTAACACCACTTCTGACATTACCGTAATACCACTCCGGGTGTTGCCATAATACCACCTCTGACTTTACCGTAATACCACTCCGGGTGTTACCGTAATACCACCTCTGACATTACCGTAATACCACGCCGGGTGTTACCGTAATACCACCTTGGGTGTTACTGTAATACCACCTCTGACATTACCGTAATACCACTCCGGGTGTTACCGTAATACCTCTGACATTACTGTAACAGCGTACCTGCCATCAGCTGTATCACCCTCCCCCTCCCAGGTGTCAGTCGTCCACCTGCTGAAGACCGTGCGTCTGCTGCGTCTGCTGCGACTCCTCCAGAAGATGGACCGGTACTCCCAGCACAGTACTGTGGTCCTGACCCTGCTCATGTCCATGTTTGCCCTGCTGGCCCACTGGATGGCCTGCATCTGGTACGTCATTGGCAAGAAGGAGATGGAGGCTAACGCCTACTCCTGGGACATCGGTGAGTTCTGAGGTGGCTGACTCGGCCCGAGTGGGGAGCAGGTATGAGACTAATTGAGATGGAGATAGTGTAAGTCATGGATGAGGGGCGTGGATGAGAGGCGTGGATGAGAGGTTGAACATTTCTTATAACAGATCAGGGGTTTGGCAGGAATATTGGCGGGCAGCTGGTTCTGTCCGAAGGGATTCAAGAATGGGGTCATCCAAACCAAATCAAAGTAATTTCTCGTGCGCACATACAAAAGGCGTGAGAGAAACAGTTATAACCACGCTTCATTTCATTTGTGAAGCGTTTTCTCATAGCAATAGTATTGAAATACTACAAGCGCTCCCTCAGTAATGAAATATTCAATATCAAGGGTAAGGAACTAGAAAATATTTTAGGGACCGTGAACATCAATGGATGAACATCTAGTTCTGTTTTCGGGGCTCAGGGGCGGAGCAGGACATGGGCAGCTGGTTCTCAGCTAGTTCTGGCATCAGATCACGGCTTACATGTGGTTGTTGTAGGATAGTCTCTTTTAGCTTCTCTCTCTCGCTGCAGTTTTAATGGCTATGCTGATTATTTCATAGATTTAAGTGATTTCTAATGAGACCCTCATTATTTACACTATAAAATATTCATACATGGAGGATGAATTGAATGTGTCCCCTCAGTAAACAGGTCCCCGCTTTTATTTGTATCTGGGGATTTTGATTGACGGAGTGGCAAACTCCCACAGTAATGACTTTCCAGCAGCCCCAGGCATCCCCTGAACTCTTCCAGGCCAACACATAATGAGGCCCCTAGGGCTGACCCCCAGTCAGTATCGATGAGCCAGGGTCTGTATTCTCCATTACCATTCCCTGACGTCTCCTAACTGATCCACAGTCAGTATTGATGAGGCAGACTCTATATTGTCCATTGCAGTTCTCTGACGTCACCCTACTGATCCACAGTCAGTATTGATGGAACCCAGAGCTTAAACTAACTCAGCCTCAGTGTCATTACATATCTTAGGTCGGTATATCGGGGGTTGCAGGATGAACGCGCCACATCCCAATTACTGTATTCCACCACTGATCTGAAGTCAGCGTCAGCAGCTCTGTGAGAGCTACAGTACAGCCAATGTTCAGTCTCTGGTGGAAGTCTCTGGGGCATGCTGACTGTCAGTCTCAATACACACAGCGCAGATAGGAGCTGACCTAAGATCAGTTTTGGTCCTCAGGCTATTAGGGCCATCAGCACAGACACTTCTAGCATATCTGCCTCTTTTCCTCCAATTATAATTCATATAATTATCCTTTTGTGAGAAACCTAACATTTTAGACATTTCCTAATATTTCTGCTTGTATACAAGGCACCCAATGTTCTGGATGTATTGATCAACACTGAGACAAGCTAAAGTTTTGACTCCGATAATGGGCTACAGGTTTGATGTATTTTGTGTTTTTTCATTTTCTTCATCAGCTAAGCCATCTTAGTCTCAGTGTAGTATAGTGCAGCTCCATAGCCAGCAAAACAAATACCAATCTGCCATTAGCTTTTATATCTGTATAAATCCTCTATATGTCTTATTCTAGTATAGCACTTTAGTACACGGTATAGCTGGTAAAGTGTATGTTCGCTACGGACTGAGAATTGGGAGGCATTTGGTTCAGTTTTCATGGGAGCGAGTGGACAAGTGTACATTTTAAGAGAAAGGTACGAACTAAACCACACATGGTTTCCTCTCTGCCTCGAGGCTGGCTTCATGAGTTGGGCAAGCGGCTGGAGTCTCCATATGATGCTCTGGGAGGTGTAAATGGGACGGGACTGAGCGGGCCGTCTTTGAGGAGTGTCTACATCGCCTCTCTCTACTTCACCCTGTCCAGCCTCACCAGTGTGGGCTTTGGCAACGTGTCAGCCAACACGGACGCTGAGAAGATCTTCTCCATCTGTACCATGCTCATTGGAGGTAAGGCACATGACAGGCACACACATTCACACACACCCAACTGTGGTCTCTGACAACTAGTGAAACGCTGCCCCCTCTCTCAAAGATATTGGGTGAGCCTTGGTGGGTTTTTCGATGGCACGGATAAACTAATCTCGCCTGCCAGAAAAAGGAAAAGCCTTTTCTCATTTTTATTATTCTCTCCCAGCAATACTTTTTGGATGAAAAACTGAGAGGTATCTGGCCTCTGACTTTCTCCTCCAGTGCGTTTTGATGAGGTGAGAAGTATGAAACTAAGAAAGGGCCAGCTGAAAGGGCAAGCTGTATGGGCCAGGTGAAAGGGCCAGCTGAAAGGGCCAGCTGAAAGGGCCAGGTGAAAGGGCCTGCTGAAAGGGCCAGTTGAATGGGCCAGCTGATAGGGCCAGAGTGGTTAATGTGTTAGATTAGCAAGCTATAGGACAATGTCAGTTAGCCAACGTTAGCCCTTTCGATCCTTGCTGGATATGAGCTTTAAATTAGCATTGTCAAATAAATGAAAATTCAGTCATCTAATATATATTCAGATGCAGTCTTTGGGTTAATTTGATTATCATTAGGCCAGTTTTGAATGTATTTGGCAACTATGAAGAAAAACAAGGCCAACATCTTACCACTGTTACTAACTATATACACAACTGTCAACTTTTTGTTTTGCACTTTCAGAGGTTCCATCTGGGAACATTTATTAAAAAAGCCCTACAGTCTTAAACTAGGCTGCAGAAGCTGCAGTTACATTTATAATGTTTTTTACCATTGCTGGTTTCACATGATTAATTACCACAAATGATTTTTTTCTAATTTAATCATAATCTTGATTCAAGTTAAAAACACCTTGCGTGGCGTATTTACTAATGTTAATTAGTACCACCAAGATGTGAGTTAAATGGAGCTGATGCAACAGCTGCTGTTAAAGAGGGAGTGAAATGTCAGATCCGTTTCAGAATCTGCTGTTCATTTCTTCAGTGTTTGTTGACATAATCTCACAGGGCTTATGTTTGGATGAAAGCTGTGGAGACTGGTGAGAAATGGCACCTATCCATTATTCCATTTAATTAGCATTAAGTGTCGTGGTATGATGGTGCCCCGATCAATTATGCAGTTTATAGATGTTGTTTTTGCTGTTTTGCCCAAAGTCGGCCTTTCCATGTAGGAAGTGTTCTGCCTCTGCATGCTCATGAGCTTGGCAGTGTTAAATGTCCCTGACTGCCCGGGGGCAATAACACATGCAAACACTCGTCCCACACACACACACACACACACACACACACCCACACATTAGTAATGTGGCCCCTCCCCAGCCCCGTCCCCCGTCTCCTCCCACTGCGAGTGTGATGAAAACAAACACCTAGCCAGTCCAGAGGGTCGTAGGTCAGCCCGTGTGTGCATTGAGGGAAAATGAATTACTAGCCTCCAGTAAATGCTCCCTATTCTAATCTTCAGTCAACCTTGAGCTCTGACACTTATTACAAAGCCCATTGTTACTCCCCAAAACCAACCTCCCAACCTCCATTTTACTACCACCACCAACTACAAACCAATGTCATGCCCCTCCAACTTCTCACTGACCCCCGCTAAAACCGTCCCCCCCCCCCCCCCACCCCAGCCCTGATGCATGCCCTCGTGTTCGGCAATGTGACGGCCATCATCCAGCGGATGTACTCGCGCTGGTCCCAGTACCACACGCGCACCAAGGACCTGAAGGATTTCATCCGGGTCCACCACCTGCCCCAGGGCCTCAAACAGCGCATGCTGGAGTACTTCCAGACCACGTGGTCCGTCAACAACGGCATTGACGCCAATGAGGTGAGTGGACAGATGTGGGTGATTGTCACTGACGTAGGTGTTTTTGTTGCCAGCCCGACCCAAGCGCAACTGTTGAGTTCGTTTTGCGAAAGGAACTCATTCAGTGGCTTTGTGATTGCCTTCGAGGGTGACAACAAATAGGTTTCGGCAGATATTTTGCGGAAAGAGTTAGGGATAGAAACATTTCGGATGGAGAGAACGAGAGCGGTGGACAAAGAGACTGAGTTATGGTAGACAGAGGAGGTGACTGGGAGACTGCGGCCTATCGTGTCGCAGGAGTTGCTGCATGTGACAGAGACAGACACAGTCGAGATGAGACAAGACTGTTGAGGTAGGATAAGGAGATGAATCATAGATGCATGAATTATAGATAGGCCTGTTGATTAAAGTGGGACTCCGTGGCCATAAGGACTCATTGATCTATTCTGTTTAGCTTTTTTTTCTCTGAAACAGAGACTGACAGGCGTTGTATGTCAGAAATTATTAGATGTTGGGGAGAGTGATTGTTCTGATAGAAGTGTAGCTGGTTCTCTGTTGTGGCAATAATAGTGTGTGCCAGAGGCTGAGTTCTTCATTTAGGAACTGGGTCTGTAATCCCAAGTGTTTTAGAGCTGGATCTAGGAACAGGTATCACTATACATTTAATATAATCTGTAAGGAAAACTTTGGTCCTAGAACAGCAGATCATTATAGAAATGGTCCTACTTGTGTATCATTATAGACATGGTCCTACTGGTGTATCATTATAGACATGGTCCTACTGGTGTATCATTATATACATGGTCATACTGGTTTATTATTATAGACATGGTCCTATTGGTGTATCATTATAGACATGGTCATACTGGTTTATTATTATAGACATGGTCCTACTGGTGTATCATTATAGGCATGGTCTTACTGGTTTATTATTATAGACATGGTCCGACTGGTGTATCATCATAGACATGGTCCTGCTGGTTTATTATTATAGACATGGTCCTACTGGTGTATCATTATAGACATGGTCTTACTGGTTTATTATTATAGACATGGTCTTACTGGTGTATCATTATAGACATGGTCTTACTGGTTTATTATTATAGACATGGTCCTACTGATGTATCATTATAGACATGGTCCTGCTGGTTTCTTATTGTAGACATGGTCCTACTGGTGTATCATTATAGACATGGTCCTACTGGTGTATCATTATAGACATGGTCCTACTGGTGTATCATTATAGACATGGTCCTACTGGTGTATCATTATAGACATGGTCCTACTGGTGTATCATTATAGACATGGTCCTACTGATGTATCATTATAGACATGGTCCTACTGGTGTATCATTATAGACATGGTCCTACTGGTGTATCATTATAGACATGGTCCTAGTGTAAGGCTTTATCATTCGGCCTCCTCTCAGATTAGCTGGTTGATGATCAGGCCCCCAGTGCAGCTGTGTCAGTTCATCCCGTCCCATGTAGGACAGATAAAAGTCAGCGCAACTTATAGATAACAGCAAACATGCAATAGAAAGTGACTTCATTAGATATGCGGTGACGTCATTACTTATTTATACTTAGCTGACCTTTTAACCCGGGGGGTCCCTTGAGATGAATACGTTATTTTCTCAAGGGAACTTACAATATACTGCACACAGGCCTGGGCTGACAATCTCTACCTTCCTCTGTCCCCCTCTTTCCCTCCCTCTTCCTCCTCCTTCACCCTCTTAGCTGTTGAAGGACTTCCCAGATGAGCTGCGTTCTGACATCACCATGCACCTGAACAAGGAGATCCTGGAGCTGTCGCTTTTTGCCTCTGCCAGTAGGGGGTGCCTGCGATCCCTGTCTCTGCATATCAAGACCACGTTCTGTGCCCCCGGGGAGTACCTGCTTCGCCAGGGGGACGCCCTGCAGGCCATCTTCTTTGTTTGCTCCGGGTCCATGGAGGTTCTGAAGGATGGGATGGTGTTGGCTATACTGGGTGAGGCAATGGGGACTGGTCCCCTGTCACATGTCTGTAACTCCCACGCTTCTCTGTCTCTCTGTGTCTCACTGTGTATCTCTGTCTCTCCGTGTATTTCTGTCTCTCTGTCTCTATCTTTCTGTGTATCTCTCTGTCTCTCTCTCTCTCTCTCTCTCTCTCTCTCTGTCTTTTTGTGTGTCTCTCTTTCTGTCTTTCTGTGTTTCTGTCTGTCTCTCCTGTGTCTGTGTATCTCTGTGTCTTTTTGTCTCTGTATTTACATACAGGTAGCTGAGGATAGATAACAAACAGTGTCAATAGTATGTGATGAAGTGCGAAGTGTGTGTGATGACAGTGTGCACGTTTGTTCGTGTGACGTGTTATTGTGAGTATGTGTGTGTTTATAGTGTACGTGTGAGTGTATGTGTGAGTGTGTAGGAAGAGTGGGATACTGATCAATGAGAGGCAGACGCGACAGTCCGTTTGCAGCCCTGTTTAACGGTCTTCTGGCCTGGGGTTGAAGCTGTGTGAGTCCTGTCAGTTGGACATGAGGCGCTGGTTCTCCCTGACACACCTGCCATGTGTTTGTGTAGGGAACAGCCAGAGGGCTGGATCATTGACTATTTATAGGTTCTTACTCTGACACTGTGTGGTGTGCAGGTCTTTGTGGATGACAGGGACCTTGACCTTGGCGCTGCATGTCGGGAGGTCCAGGATCCAGTTGCAGAGGGAGGTGTTCAGTCCCAGGGTCCTGAACTAAGTGATGAGTTTGGAGGGTATTCAGGGGTCAATACTCAACTGTAGATGAACAGCATTTTCACATACTACTCTTGTCCTGGTGGTAGAGGTTGTGTGTGCGTGTGTATGTATGTGTGTGTGGTCCAGTTAGGTTGTGGGACTCTTTCAGAGCTCTGTTCTGCTGACTGGGCAGAAGGTTGGGCTGACATCGAGTGTCTGGGGAACGCTCTCTAAAGGGTTGTCACACTTATTCCTTACAGGCCTTTTCACAGCTAAAACCTTCTGAGGGAGCTTGTGTTACACCATGCAGGAAAGAGGCAGGGGTGGGAGGGAGGGGGTTAACCCAGGGTGGGGAACAGAGACGGGGTGTGTGTGTGAAAGAGAGAGAGAGAGAGAGAGAGAGAGGAAAGGAAGAGATAGAAGCTGAAAAGGAGAAAAGAAGGGGTGGATAGAGGAGAGAGGGGTATGAGAGCAGTCACGACAGACAGCACTATCAGCAGTAAGCAGCAGCCATTAGCACACATTTGGTCCAGACAACCATCACATTACCACTCAGAATGCACGGGGAACAGTAAACTGAGTGCAGATATTCCTAATCAGGTGTTACATGTCCATAGTGTAGTTAATGTCATCTAACTAGGATCTATGACTGGTCCAAGATTTTGTTTTGTCTTTGTGAATGACCTCGCCCATGTTATAGCCCTAGCAACGATGTGGTCGGATGCTTTGTCTGTTCTAGTATTTGTATTTCTATGTTTGTAGCTGTCTGTCTGAAACCTTCTCCACCCCACCCTGTATTTGTCCCTGTGCCTCCCCAGGTAAGGGCGACCTGATTGGCGCGAACATGTCTGTAGATGACCGGGTGATAAAGACCAATGCGGACGTGAAGGCCCTAACCTATTGTGACCTGCAGTGTATTAACCTGTCCGGCCTGTATGAAGTCCTGGACCTCTACCCAGAGTACTCCAGCCGCTTCGTCCAGGACATACAGATGGACCTTACATACAACCTGAGGGAGGGACATGAGTGCCACGTAAGACAAACGCACACACACGCACACACACACACACACACACACAGTAGTATTACAGCACTACTGCTAGTAAATACTTCTGCCTTTTAACAGTGTTATTTATCCTTTTCTTGGTACAGGATGGAAGTACACAGGATGGAAGCAACAAAAATTACTTCCATTAAAATAGTTTAGTTGTTCAGAAAGTGGTAGAAATGATTTACATTTGAGTGATTACAGAAAAATAGAGAGAAAAAGAATAGTGAGAGAGTGATGGAAGAGGGATAGGAGAGAGTAAAGAAAGACAGAGAATGAGAGAAGACAGTGACAGGGGGACAGAGAGAGAGAGTGAGGCGAGAAAGAGAGAGAGAGAGGCAGAGGGAATAGAGAGTGAGGAGAGGTGGAAGCCAAAAGAGCGATACGAGAATGAGGAGCGAGAGCAAATATAGTGTGACAGCCCCACTCTTCAACATTTAAATAAATTATTTGCCAAGGGGCAAAATAGAAGTGTGCAGTGTCTTGCCTCACTCTGCTGGACTCAGATCTCAAAGGTCTTTTTTTGCAGACAATCTGATGCTTCCAGTCCAGATGCCAAAACCACAAACATACATTCTACCTAGACACTATTACCCTAGAACAGACAAGGGATTACACCCTGGCTTGAAGATCAACAACACAGGTGACTTTAACAAGGCTGTGAAGGACCTGAGACAAGGCAAGAATCGCCTTCTATGCCATCGAAAAGAACATAAAACCCAACTCAACCAGAATCTGCCTTAAAATGCAGGGTAGAAACCAAAAGCCCAAATAATCCATACCCAGCTGAATTGGGACAATACCCAGTAATTATCAAGATCCAAAAAAGAGTTGTTTAATTTCCCAACCAGCTAAAAGAAAGCAATTGTCAAATCTTCCATAACAAAGGCCTCATCTAAGTGAGTTGGTCTTTGGGCCCCTATTCACAAACACAACCAGAACCCACAGAGCCATCATTAAAGGAACAGGCATTTAATTCATTACAAACTGGAAAGAACCACAAAAAAATGAAATAAAACAACACATGGATAAACTCCAGTACTTGTTAAGCAAAATACCGTTATGTGTAATCATGTTCAGCACGGTTTGTGACTGACTGTCATCAGAAAAGGGTAACTAGTGGGCACAGGCAACATTGTTAACATGTATCTATAATTTGTCTTTCTCATATATACTAATTCAGTCATTTTTACAACACTATACAATGTTTGTATAAAATAAACTTAAATATGCATTTCTCCTTTATGAAACTTATTCAATATTTAATTAGAATTTCATGTCTTTTGTTCTAGTTTTGATTTTACGTTTGTTATTTATAATATCCTTACACTGTATTTGCTTTGGCTAGGTTTGCTTGCCAATAAAGCCCTTTCAACTGAACACTGAAAATGTTGAACATTGAAAAGAAACAGTGAGAAGAGAGAAAGAGGCAGAGCGAAAGTGAGGAGAGAGACGAAGAACAAGGAGAGAATGAGGAGAAACTGAGAGAATGAGTGAGGAGAAAACCAAAATCTATTTCTTTAAAGCAAGAGAAGGAAATAGAGAGAGACAAAGAGAAGAGAGAGGGAGAGAGAGAGAGAGAGAGAGACACTCTGGGCTTCTAGACTAGTAGTGCTGCTATAATTACAGTCAGGTGTGTCTGTTCCTGCCCAAATAATGCTGGCCCACTTTCAAACACAGACACACATAAACACACACCCACCACCGCTGTCATACTGAGAAGCAGCCCAAGAAAGGGCAGAGTCTTGGTGAAAGCTTTGAAGGAGGGTGTACTGTACAGCAGAAGGAGGGTGTACTGTACAGCAGAAGGAGGGTGTACTGTACAGCAGAAGGAGGGTGTACTGTATTGCAGAAGGAGGGTGTACTGTATAGCAGAAGGAGGGTGTACTGTACAGCAGAAGGAGGGTGTACTGTACAGCAGAAGGAAGGTGTACTGTACAGCAGAAGGAGGGTGTACTGTATAGCAGAAGGAAGGTGTACTGTATAGCAGAAGTAGGGTGTACTGTATAGCAGAAGGAAGGTGTACTGTACAGCAGAAGGAGGGTGTACTGTACAGCAGAAGGAGGGTGTACTGTATAGCAGAAGGAGGGTGTACTGTATAGCAGAAGTAGGGTGTACTGTATAGCAGAATAAAGGTTTGTGTAGAGGTTTGGATGGGCTAAGAAAAATATAGATAATTTATGTTAATTTTATAAAATGTTATTTTCCATCTTTCTTACAGGTTATATCCAGAATGTCCTCCAAACCGTTTGACAAACAGGTACTTTGATATGGAAAGGCTAAAATCCCTGTTATCTGATAATGCCCTCAAATATTCCTCTGGCAAAGTTGGGTTTTTCTTGTGTAAACCACAGATTATTGAAGATATATATATATATTTAAGGCAGGTGTATTGAGTGTTTAATTGACTGCCTAGATCCCATTTAACAACCCAACCAAAATGTTAAAACTCTCCCACTCTCCCTTTCTGGTAATTTATAAAACAGTACCGTATAAAAAATTCTCAAACTGTTTTTACAGTGATGGAGAGATGAGATGCATTTTAACCTGAGAAGAAAATAAATTGATGGTGATGGAGGGTTGGGAGGAGGGTTGTGGTGCTGGACGGTTGGAGGGAATGGTGTATGGAGGGATAGTAACTACGTTGGATTTTATGAGCTGGTTTGAGTGACAGACTGAAGAGGAAAATGTTGGCAGGCCATTGAATTACAGGGGAGAGTGTAAGCGCCATTCATAATTTACAACACAGAACTGATAGAATTATGACTGGAAATCTGGAGACAGTAGACCAGGTGACTGTCGACCAGGTGACAGTAGAGCAGGTGATTAATCAAAGCAAGGTATGGAGGCTACAGTGTGTGTGCTCTTTGGTGTGTGTTTGCGTGCATATAGACAGTAATCATATAGATGCTGTTGCACTTCAATTCTCTGCTTCAGTATTTTACTCCATCAGCAACTCGTGTCGCCGGTGGTCAGCATTCTGGAGTAGGCTTACGGGGGGTCATTAGAATCACTGAGGTCAGGAGTCATGCTGTTCATTACAGTCAAGATCAAAGGTCAACCAGGGCGGCTGCAGCCTTCGTTATTTCCCGAGACACAGTGTTAGCTCATATGGTTCATTTGGCTTGTTACAGGAAAGCATTAGTGCAGTGGTATGCAGATCTGGATCTCAAAGCCAGTTCCACTTCCACTCAGTCATTCCAGCCCCCTAATCAAGGACTTATTTAGACTTTGGATGCCAGGTGGGTTCAATGAATAATGAGGTACAACAGAAAATCAGCAGGCTCCAGCCATCATAGGACAAGAGTTGAATACTCCTGCCTTATGTTGCCAGGTCTCCTAGACAGCCCAGACGTCATTCATGGGGACTGAATTAAGAGCTCTTTCTCTATCTTTTCCTCTTATTCTCCCCTCCTTCCTTATCTCTTGTCTGTGGTTTATTGCCAGTATACCATGGTTAAGTGCTAAGACACTCTTTGATGGATTGTGCCTAAGTACCACTAATTATATTAAACAATTAATATGTTTTATTCAATGTATATTAACTAACACACTTGTAATGCCCTCAGATCAAAAGCAGTGAACTACTATATAGGGAATAGGGTGTCATTTGGGACATACCACTGGTTTTTATGGTGTTGTGTGTTTCAGAGATTTTCTTTACCTTCACCAATCCCTTGCTACCTCCATTCTTTAGCACACAGATCCATCGGTATGTCAAGCTGCCCCCTTCATTCAGGTCATTGTGTGGCAATTGATGCTGTCTGTCTGTCCGTGAAATGATATGAATGCACAGTGAATGTTCTTTGAACGTCCACGTTTCTGCTTTCATTTTCTATTAGGTTATCTTTCTTCTATCTCTCCCTCTCATCTCTACAGACAGAGGGAAGAGGCAATGGACAGGTTATCCAGTGCTGCCCATCCATAATTGAGAGCCAGGGGCTGGACGAAGAAGAGGAAGAGGAAGGTGAGCTGGAGTCTTTGTCTCCGGAATCGGAGCGGAACAGCATCCTGTACCCCAGTGAGGTGTTGTCTTCTGGTAGGTGTCCACCGGGTGGAGTCGGCATGGAGAGAGAGTTTCAAAGCAGCAAAAAAGTTATACATCAAACCAGTGGGAAACCCAGGAAGAAGATCAAGATCCAGCAGACATCTCTCACCACCCTAGACCCCTCCAACCTCAGCCCCAGGTAACAACTAATATCACGGGGCAATGTTTGGAATAATTTGTAGACAATCACTTGTTAACAGTTTAATCAATGTCTCTTGAAAAATTTGACTTGTAAAATATAAATATATTTTAATATATTCCACCTCACATTCACCCCTAAAAGGTTTTCTCATCTCTAGATGTTCAAGAACGTACTATCATGAGTCCCTGTTAAGTGCCAAATAAAAGAGTAGGGTTACCGGGTTACGGTACCAGTGTTGGCGATTTCATCGTACACTAGCCCCTCGTTACAGGGAATGGAAACCTATCTGTGCAACAGGGAGTGAAAATGTAATGCAAGTTGAACAAAAGATAAATCATTACCTACACATTTCAAGGCCATATATCTGTATGTGAATATGACTGATGTTATGTACAGTATTAGGCCCAGTCAGTTGTCTCCTATACAACACCAGAACATTTCCAAACTGAGTAATAAAGAAGGGAGAAAAATGCTTTCTTTAAGCCATCGTGCAGTTCATTCATAGTACTGTTCAAAAGGCTTGGGCCACCCAAAAAAAAGATTTAAAGCCATTTGCCTGAACGGTGGCCACACAAAACAGGGATAAGACCCTTGCACGGTACTGTATGTGCAGGATAAAAATGGGGGCACACGGGCAAGGCATAGCCCCACCCACTTTGCTAAGTATAGCCCCAGACCACCAAAGGGACTACCCAGAGACAAGACATAATACAGCCCACAGAGTGGTTCTCTCCCACCCCATGAATCCTGGGACCACTAAACCAGACAGAATGATTTTGTGGCCAGCGATTCAACCCACTCATGTGGAGTACGACAAAAAGACGGGCATGACGTGACACATCCCTATTAGGGACTGCGTGGGAGAGTGGGAGTGAGCCAGTGACTCAGATTCCATAATAGGGTCAGTGGCAGAGTGTCCCGGTGTTCAGCTTCAGGCCACTTGGCCAGTTTACAGAAGATTTAAAGGTAAAGAATTAAAGGTTAAAACAAAGATCTCTCGCAGGAGTTGACAGGTTGTTGCACCAGAATTGACGTCTAATGGGAGAAAGCCCCGCTTCCAGCTGTTTTTTATGAAATTCAAAGAACAATAAGGAGGCCTGTATCTTGTGACCATAGCGTATATATAGAAATGTCTGGCAGAACCAATTCAGAGAGGAGTAAGAACAAGTTTATTGGACTTACAGAATTTAGCGTTAGTGTAGTTTTAGTCTCATAAGGGAAGTCAAAGAGAGTAGCAGTGTAATAGAATACATTTCTGGTTTTGCAGTGTGATAGAGTAGGAAAGAGATCATGGTCCAGAGGTCCTTCACGGTTTTGTTTGAGATGACAACCATCACGATTCATTGTCAGATCTGACATTAGATCTCTCCGTTCCTTCTGACCTAGAACTGGTGTCTCTGTTTTATCCAAGTTTTAATGGAAAAGCCATTCGGGCCATTTCAGATCCTTAGCTGAAACACTAGCTCCTTGGGTAACCAACATTGGGGCTTCATCAAAATGTGCAGCTGTGTGCCATCTCCACAGCAGTAAAATTATAAAATATGTTTCCAAATAGCATCACCAAGTGGCAGAATTTATAATGAAAACAGAACAGGTCCTAAAATAGAACCTTGGGGAACACATGTACAGTACCCTGCAAAAGTGGTACACTAACATTGTACACCTATTTTTTATGCCAGTAAGTATTTACTTTCTTGTAAAAGCAATATGTAAATCTTGCAAGAATCTTGGAATAATTTAACACAGGACTACTTAATATAAATGTCAGTCTACTAAACCGAACCGAAGAGAAGTCACACAAAATTCTGGATTCTTTTAGAAACCCAAGAAGTTTCTTTGTGTTCACAAATGTTTTTTTGTCTAACAAATTAACATTACATTTCTCCAAATATTTCTGATTGACTTGGCTCTCTCCCCCTTCCTTCTCTTTACTTTCTGTCTGTCTGTCTTTGTGTCTCTCCGTCTGTCTCTCTATGTCTATAGGATTGTGGACGGCACAGAGGACTGTGAAGATACAGAGACGTCTCCACTGTTTTCCTTCTCACCCAGTCGAGGGTGTCCAGTCAGCACCCCGGGCAGCATCCCAGCCACAGATACAGGTCTCCAACCGTCCACCACCTCCACAGCCATGATCACCATTAAAGTCAACCACCACCAAAATCACTACAACTACTACTACTACAACTAGCCCTACTACTACTATCAGCACCCCTACTACTGCTACTACTACCAGCCCTACTACTACTACTACCAGCACCCCTACTACTACTACCTGCACTACTAGCAGCACCCCTACTACTACTACTACCTGCACTACTACTACTACCTGCACCCCTACTTCTACTACCTCCTGCCCTACCACCACTACTACTACTACTACCAGCCCTACTAATACTACTACCAGCACCCCTACTACTACTACTACCTGCACTACTACTAATACTACCAGCACCCCTACTATTACTACCAGCCCTACTACTACTACCAGCCCTACTACTACTACCAGCACCCCTACTATTACTACCTACCCTACTACTACTACTACTACCAGCCCTACTACTACGACTACCAGCACCCTACTACTACTACTACCAGCACTCCTAATACTTCTACTACCAGCACCCCTACTACTACCAGCACCCCTACTACTACTACCAGCCCTACTACTACTACCAGCACCTCTACTACTACTACTACCTGCATTACTACTAATACTACCAGCACCCCTACTATTACTACCAGCCCTACTACTACTACCAGCACCCTTACTACTACTACTACCAGTCCTACTACTACTACCAACACCCCTACTATTACTACCTACCCTACTACTACTACTACTACTACCAGCACCCTTACTACTACTACTACCAGCACCCCTACTACTTCCAGCACCCCTACTACTACTACTACCAGCACCCCTAACATTACTTCCAGCACCCCTACTACTACTACCAGCCCTACAACTTCTACCAGCAACCTTGCTACTTCTACTACCAGTCCTACAACTACTACCAGGACCCCTACTACTACTAACAGTTCTGGTTCTATTAGATCCCAGTGTAGCATTTGAAACTGTAGATCATAGAACACTTAGAAATAGGCTGGACATTTTCCAGGACAGTCCTTGATTGGTTCAGCTCTTATCTAGATGGCTGGAGTTACTTTGTCACCATTGGTAATCATGAATCTGATAGGGTGGCAATGACATGCAGAGTTCCACAGGGATCAGTTCTCTGATCGCTTCTGTTCAATCTCTTTATGCTACCTCTGGGCCAAATTCTACAGAACAACAACATTAACTACCACAGCTATGCTGATGATACTCAAATATATATGGCTCTCAAACCGTATGACAACAGTTCAATAGACTCTCTTTGTCACTGTATAGAGCACATAAATACCTGGATAAACCAAAATTGTCTACAATTAAACCAAGATAAAACTGAGATTATTGTGTTTGGCAATAAAAATAAAAGAACAAGTATTAGTAAAGAGCTGGATTCTCGGGCCCTTAAAACCAGGGATCAAGTGCGTAATCTTGGTGTTCTGATAGACTCAGACCTCACATTTAACAGTCATATCAAAGCGGTCACCAAAACAGCATTCTATCATCTAAACAATATAGCCAGAATCAAAGGCTTGGTGTCCCAAAAAGACCAAGAGAAGCTCATCCATAATTTTATCTCTAGAAGAGTTGACTACTGTAATGGCCTCCTAACTGGACCCCCGAAAAAGACTGTAAAACAGCTGCAGCTCATTCAGAATGCTACTGCTAGAATGTTAACCAGGACAAAGAGAACAGAGAACATCACTCCAGTTCTTAAATCTTTGCATTGGCTTCCTATGTTTTTATCCCATTCTTAATCTTTATAGGTTTTCTTATTGTCTTTTTTCTTATTATGATGTTTTCATTTGTTTTGATGTTTTCATTTGAGTATTTGTTTTTATGTTGTTGTATTTTTACATATATATATATATATATATATGTATTTTTTTCTTTGTAAAGCACATTGAATTACTTCGATGTATGAATTGTGCTATATAATTAAACTTGCTTGCTACCAGCCCTACTACTACTACCAGACCTACCACTACTACCAGACCTACTACTACTACCATCCCCACTGTTACAACCAGTACCCCTACTACTACTACTACTACAAGCCCTACTACTACTATTATTACTAGCACCCTTACTACAATTAGTACCAGCACCCCTACTACTACTACTATCAGACCTACTACTACTACCATCCCCACTGTTACAACCAGTACCCCTACTACTACTAATACTACTACTACTACCAGCCCTACTACTGCTATTATTAATAGCACCCTTACTACAACTACTACCAGCCCCACTATTACTACCAGCACCCCTACTACTACTACTACCAGCCCCACTATTATTCCCAGCACTGCTCCTAGTACTACTACTACTACCAGCAGCCATACTACTACTATTACTACTACAACTACCACCAGCCCTACTACTACTACTATCAGTCCCAATACTATTACTACTATTACTCCTACCACTACTACCACCAGCCCTACTACCACTACTACCCCCAGCCCTACTACTGCTACTACTGCCACCACCCCTACTACTATTACCACTATTACTAAAACTACTACTGCTGCTACTACTACCATCACTTCTACCATCGCTAATTCTTCTACTACCAATGCCACTACCACTACTAATACTACTACTACTACTACTACTACTACTACTACTAATACCACCCCCGGCAGCAACATCGCCACCTCCATCATCCCCACTAAAACGACCACCTCTACCTCTGACATGCTGTTTTTCCAATGTACTCTTTCAATATGACGTGTTATTATATCGCCGCTGAATACCAAGGTGTTCGGAGATCTAAGTAACAGTACTGTATTAACAGTTCTTTTTGGGGATACTTTTTAACGTGTGTTGCAGATTTGATCCAGATCAGCAGGGCAGAGTTAACAGCTAAAACTGAGGAGACCAGAGAAAAACTACAACACCTTGACAAAGAGGTATATTATGTTGTGTGTGTGTGTTTCTGTGTGTGTGTGTTTTTGTCTGTGTGTGTCTGTGTGTTTATGTGAAAGGTATTTGGCTGAAGGCAGCAGCATTAGTCAGGTGAGCTCCTGGGGCTCAGGTACACACCATCCATATGGCTTGCTCAGGTGGTAGATGTAAGATGTAGGGAGCCAGAGAACGAGGGATAGAGAGACAGATATGGAACAGGAAGGGAGTGCTCTTCAAACTCCTCCAGAGGGCAAAGATTAAAACGGAATTAAAAACTCACCAAATGGTGTCACGGAGAACGTTCTACAATGTTGCTTAACATTTGTAGGACCAGGACATTCGTTTTAGCCTTGGAAACATTTACCCTGCCATGAGTCGTGCCTTAGAAACAGCTCTTAGCTTTGGTGTATTGGCCACATACCACATCCCCTTGTGCCTTATTGCTTAAATATAACAGGGACATAAACTCAGCTTCACTCTCTATGCACGCGGAGTCTGTGATAGGCCTGTGGTACTGTATCCCATGGTTTTGATTGGCAGGTGGCTAAATTGACATTAAGCTCATGGCAGGTGTCGGTCCTCCCTGTGGTGCCTCACTTCATCACCTGGCCTGAGCTGGTCGGAGGAGGAGAGGAGGAAAGGAGGGAGAAACAGTGAGGAGAGATTTGGGACATGTGGAGAATACAAAACAGAGATGGGGGTGAGTGAAATGGAAGGGGTTGGGGGAGAAGGACAAATGACTAAAAGGGGAAGAGGAACGGGCTGCACCTGTCGCCCCCTTCCTATCATCTCTCCCTCCTGTCTCCTCCTCTCTGTCCCTCCTCCTTTTTCCCTCTATCGCTCTCTCTGGGAGGACTGTGTTTGACAGGTTGTCTCTCAGTGTGGTAACTGGGGGTGTTTGTGATCCTCACCATTACCAGAGCCAGTCCTCGCTGGTCGCCACGGGAGATGGGAGAGGGGCAGAGATTAACCCTGAATGTTTGTTTCAAAATAAACCAATACTGTGCATTTTGGTCCAAATATGTTGCACCACTAGGGCTACACTATATATTATTTGTGAGTAGCTAAAAATGATATCAGCAGTTTTTAGCTTTTTCTGTAACTGTAGATAAGAACATCTGTTAAATGTCAGCTTGATTCTTGAAAAATAAAATTCAGCTGTTTTATTGTGGATATTTGGCTAACAACATGTACTGCTATAGAAAACATTTAATCAGGCACTTAATTATACAGTGATTATAATTAAAATGCAACAATTAAACAATTTGCCAAGATTTTTATTATAGTTTTCTGGAAGTAGAGGGAATGTTAGAGACCACTGTAAATAATAATAATAAGTGTCTTTTCATAACACTGCATATACATTAGAAATTGTCTGTTAGTGCATTAATCTGAATTAAATGGTGAAATCATACTGATAAAAAATATTAAAATCAAATCAAATATAATTTGACAATAATTTGTCAAATACTTCCTTAAAGGCAGCTTTAGATTTAAACTTAAATATAAAGATACAAAAGAGTAACCCAACATCACCCTCATTTAATAGTTGTTTAGTAGTCATTTAATAGTAATTTGTCAGTTTGGTTAAGTAGTTTAATGGTATAGAGTCTATACCAGGTCCTGTCAGTTACAGACTTGAGGCACTGGTACCATACACCTTTCATGAAAACACGTGGAGTCATTGACTGTTTCAGGGCTTAACTCCACCTGGTTTAGACTTAAACAATGATGTCATTAATAAACACAATAATGGCCCATCATAATCATTAAGCACCCGTTACTGAAGATAAATGAAAACAACCTGATAAACGTTGAATAATAAACTAATGAGATTGAGATGCATTATGTCCTGCTGATCTCTAGTTCAACCCTCACAAGCCTCCTGATGGTTCTTCAGTTTTTCACTTCCCTCTATTATCTCCAAACGCTTCCCCCTTGACCAATAGTTACGTTCCCCCTTGACCAATAGTTACGTTCCCCCTTGACCAATAGTTACGTTCCCCCTTGACCAATAGTTACGTTCCCCCTTGACCAATAGTTACGTTCCCCCTTGACCAATAGTTACGTTCCCCCTTGACCAATGAACTCTCAGACGACCTGTGACCTGTGATCCTGAAGTCGTGTGCTCCTGCGGGATTTGGATGACGCATTACGTCTGATGGACAGGGGCCAAATTCTGACCCCTGGTTCCTGAGAACATAATCAACACCCGCCCCGGAGATCTGGAACCATTGCAGCCTATAAGGAACATCCCAACAGCACTTAATCACGCAAGAGACATAAGAACGATACAACACATCCACACACTCATACGCACACACATCCACACACTCAAGCACACACGATACACGCTCTCAAGCACACACAGCGAGCAAGAAACTCCTGATGATTCCGTTGGTTTGTTTCCGATGGGAACACATTAAGCCGCTGTTCACGTACATCCATAACCCATTCAGGGTTGACTGTAATCCACAGAGTGGATTTTATAAGGATCCCTGTTAGCTGGCCACTCTTCTTGGTGCTGTACTCAGCTTAGTGCTGTACAATCCTTTTTAGTCAACCAGCTTAAAAAAGCCTGTAAACAGAAAAAAGCAGTTTAGAGAGCAATATTATTCCCTACACTGTTGAGCTCATTTTTTATGAACTGACAGTGAACTGTGTAGATTTTTTTCAACCAGTAAATTTCAGGTGGGATTTTCCTTGCCGTGTCTGCCAATGTGTTTGAGGAGACAATAATCTCTATAAGAGAGGCTGATGGAATAGAGGGAGTGTGCAATTGTTTGATTTTACTCCAGCAGCCTGTCCACTGTTCTGTATGTTCCCAAAATAATTTATAGGTAAATAAATATGATTTCACTATTAGTGTAGAAATGAACATGTACCTTTACTAATATACTGCAACTCTACATGTGCTTATTTAATATTGTGTTCTTTGGTTAAGGTTAGTTTGAAAGTAAGGTAATCTCTTATGGTTAGGTTTGAACAAGGTCATCTGTTGTGGTTAATGTTTAGTAAAAAGGGAAAGTAACTGGGTATGGTAAATGTCATATTTAAAGGGAAGATAAAGATCTGTCTCACTCTCCTTTTCTTCTCTGTTTCACTCTCCTCTCCCACTTGCTCCTCTGTTTGTCTCACTCTACTCTCTGTCACACCTTCTCTTCACTCTTTTTCCGCCTCACTCTTTCTCCCGCTCAATCTGTCTCTATCTCTGTCTCCCCCTCAACCCTCTCCGCCATCTCTGTCTCTGAGGCTGAAATTGTGTTGACAGCGTTGCAGATTGGACTGTCCTCCTTCCCTCAGATCCTCTATATTTATCCATCGTTTACACAAAGACTTTTGTAAGGGAGAGAGAGAGGCCAATGGTGTCTCTTCAATTACACCTGAGAATGATTTTTCCTCAAGTTCATCAATCTCCCAGATACGACCATAGCTGGTGCTGTCTGGCGCCATTGGGTCACAGTCAGTTATAGCTTGTGTGGACATCTTTACATTCAGCACTGTAATGTTAAGTGCCACGTGAAAAGTGTCAACTCGTCTTAAATGGCCTCTTGTTTTACATGTTTGCGGCGTGATTCTCTTCTGCAACTGTGTGTTACATGCATGTGGACAGGTCTGGTCTTGGTCACCTGCGTCCTATTAATGGGTTACCTAACGTGATGAAGGGTCGTGTGCGTTTTGAGTGACACGGACGACTGGCACGCTGGCAGGGTGCCCTCACTGTGCCCTGTCTCTGTAAAGCCACTGCCAGCTGAATAGGACTAATCACGTCCAAACCATCATTTTAATGGCCAATTAGAAGAGCATCATGAAGCTGGTCCAGAATAGCAACCCAAAATGGCTGGCTGGAAATGACCAAATTAATATTGATGACCCCGAATTGATGTAATAATGGTAGTTTCACAGCGGGTGTGAAATCCGAAAGTTGGCATACAGTTAAGCATAAGACAATGAAATATGAGCGGTGAGAGTATTGCTAAAATACACTGATTTGCGGTGGACGTATATGTGCAGACCTCATATCAGTAAAGTATATGTGGTTGGAGGGAGATTAGCATGTTTCAGTGCACTTTGTTGTGCTGCTCTTTTGGTAACTGTTTATAGGTGTCTCGATGTGATCAGCATAGTCTTGTTAGTCTCCATGGGAGAGATGGCTGGTAGCTGGGTGTCACAGCACTGGGAGATAATCCGTTCAGGTGGATTATTTGGTCATAATTGACGTGTACCACTTGCCTGCTGTAGGATCTTTTGGGGAACAGTGGCTGACGGGTGAGGAACAGGTCAGCGGGGATCCAGCCTGCAGGCCTTCGCCCACGGAGTCACGTAGGACCTTGACGGAGGGCAGATGTGCTACAGGATTTGGGTGGTGGTCGTTGGCAGCCGCTTACACTATTTACGGACCGTACATGGCATTGCAGTTAACCTCCGCAGCGACAGATGCCAGCCAAAACCAGACGGTGCGGAAGGGGGGCGGGGACAGACCTCTAGCTCAGGGCTCTGGCTAATCCACGGTGGCGTATTCGCTTCCCACTGGGGACCAATAAAAATAGAATTCATCCGAATGCACTGCGCTGCGGTGCGTTATTCTGGATAGGAGTGTCTGCTGAACGATTCAAATGATAATGTGTAAAGCCTTTACAGGATCATCATCATTTACTGGAAGATATTCTTTTTTTCCCGCTCCCTCAACCGGCACACCTGTGCTCTGGCGCGTGGCCTGGGTGATTGCTGTGAGGTTGGCGCGCGCCTGAGATTGTGGGAGATGATTGTCTTTAAGAAATTTGAATGAGTCTGCCAAACTGACAGCTGAGTGCCCAATCTCAGTGTCCTCCTGTAGTCCACCACCACCTCCATGGTTTTGTCTGTGTGATTTTGACTAGGCCACACCGCTAGTCATTAATCTCGCCACGGAATATACATTCCTGGCTGTCAGTTATGACGCTTACCAGAGTCGTTTAGTAGTTGGACAGATTGGCGGTACAGTAATTGGTTGAGAGTGGGTAGAGAGAGGGTGTGGGTATGTATCCATGTCGAGTCCGAAATGTGCATAACCATCCACACAGACTGTTGAGTTAGTCCTGTTGGCCTTTCTCCGTGGTAGAGCCGCGGAGAAAATCACCGATCCAAAAGTGCCTAATTTAAACCCACATAGGTGTGACTGACAGAGATGGTTTGGTTTTCTCCGCAGGTGAGTTCTCTGGGAAAGGAGGTGTCAGAGATGGGCCGACTCATGAGGAATATGGCTCACCTGATGGAGTCCCTCATATCCGGACACCACCCCCAGACCCTGTATTCTGCACACCGCGTACCCGACCACCCAGCCTGCCTTTCCCAGCCGATGCCCTCGCCCCACCAGTCCGCCCACCCTCAGACCGGACCTCTCTGGGCCGACATGTCCCTCACCACCCCTTCAACTCGCACTCCTCCGCCGCACGTTAGCCTGGCCCAGCGGCATCCTGGGACTTTATTCCACGTGGACCCTGCCGTCGCCACCGGTACACTCAGACCCCAAGACCATCACCCGGTCTACCCCTCCTGCCGCGGGCCGGACACTTCCCCCGTCTCCTCCCCCTGCCCTTCCTCCTGCTGCCCTGCGGACGTGTCCACGATGCCCCCGCCGCCCCCCTCGCCCCTCATCTCGCCCGGGACGCCCCCCCACCAGGGAGGAGGGGGACACCCCGGGTCTACCAGGTTACGGGCACACAGTTTGGAGACCCCCCCACAGCGGCTGCATGACGTTGGGGGGACCATAGAAGTACCCCTATATATCTCTGGGAGCCTGCCCCGCACAGGACGGAGCAACCAGCACATGGATCTGTAGCGGAATGAAGTGGGCTCTCACTTAGAGACTGGACTAAAGACATACAGGAATACTGAACTAAAGGGGTTCTGGACTTTGACATGGTCTCTATATCAGGGGTATACACTTATGATGATATCCTTGCATTTTTTCTATCTCCGTTTCTAAGGCACGTTTTTTTCTTTTTAAATAGCATGACAAAAAGCAGAGGGGCAGTAAGTGTCCTAGAGGTAACGACACGTTGTTTAGACGTTAGCAGACGTTCCTGTAGTGTTGTAGAGGGGTATAGAAGCATAAAGGCTGCTGTGACTTTGTCTTTAAGTCTCTGGAGAAGACCCTGGGGGTCTGGAGGAGAGGAGAACAGCAGGGCTACACAGGGACAAGAAATAAGGGGGGGGGGGCTGAGTCGCGTCAGGCGTGAAGAAAATATTGGAGACTGTACGGATAAAGAGAGAAAGGGATGAGGGGGCTGTAGGAGGGAGGGTCGTGCTCTTTTGCTCCTTGCTGGCGGGGTTTCAGGTTGAATGACTTGGAGAAGAAGAGGAGAGAATAGAAAGAGTGGTGGGGTAGAATGGGGATAGTGATGGTGGAGGGTGTGGAAAGTGATGGGGGAGGATGGGGAGAGTGATGGGTGAGGTTCGGGAGAGTGATTGGGGAGGATGGGGAGAGTGATGGGGGAGGTTCGGGAGAGTGTTGGGGAGGATGGGGAGAGTGATGGGTGAGGTTTGGGAGAGTGATTGGGGAGGATGGGTAGAGTGGTGGGGGAGGATGGGGAGAATGATGGGGGAGGAAGGGGAGAGTGGTGGGGGAGGATGGGGAGAATGATGGGGAAGGATGGGGAGAGTGGTGGGGGAGGATGGGGAGAATGAAGGGGGAGGATGGGGAGAGTGGTGGGGGAGGATGGGGAGAGTGGTGGGGGAGGTTCGGGAGAGTGATGGGATGTGTGTTTTCAAACTCCAGTTTGTCATCCACCCCTGCCTCCTAAAACCCTGCTCGTCTAGCCAAGGTCTGGGCCGGTGGCTGGTGTTTGGGGGCTGGCGGGTGGGATAGAAGGTGTTGGTTGAATGGGCATAGGATGGACTGAAGCGGTGGCGTGAGATGCTCTTTAGAGGTGGTCCTGGGGGGGGGGGGGTTGCGCCTGGAGTAACACAGCCCATGCTGTCGTCTGTCCTACTGTTCACAGCGAGGCAACTCTTTCTCTATTTCTCAACACAAATCGCTGTCTTTCTCTCTCTTTTGTAATCACGACATCTATGTCCCTCTCTCTCTCTCTCTCTCTCTCTCTGCATGCATGCCTCTCCAAGCCCTCTGAGTAGTGCCTGTAGACATACATTAACATGCTGCATGTCACTCTATGGAAATCCAGCTTGCCATTTATCTATTTAAAGGAAACAAGTTTCATTCTTTAATTACTGAACTTGACATTTATTGACACATTAATAGGGACGGGGTCTATTTATATAAAACAAACAGGGAGTTTTTTTTAAACATATGTAGCAAGAGACACCCCTGTAATGAAAGGCCAGGAGCACTATACCAATATAGGTTTATGATTCATTAGGCCCGATGGGCAGGTTTTCCCGGAATGTTTTTTGGTTACAGGCTGCCTCTGAGTTCCATATCCTTGAGAAATCTGAATAAAAGGCAGTATGTCCACGTTTCAAAGCACAGGAAGAAACACGTTTTTATATTTATATGAATGTATCGATACTAAATATGTATTTTTGTACCTTGTGAACTGCAGGGGTAAGGGTTGCTCATTGTTGGTGGGGAGGGTTGTAGAAGTGATTGCTTATTATGTTGGGCAAACAGGAAATAGGGGGAACAGATTCTGATCACTTCAAGCTCCGCGGGTCTAGTTCCAGAACCATTCATTTCAATGGAACACATTTTGAGATAAACTAACATAGTGAAGTTTAATGTTTTAAAAACCATTAGAAATATATCCATATCCAGATGTGATTTGCAAACATTGGAGGCATGGACATGCCATGGATCATTTAGGACTTTGATATTGAGTTTTCCTTCCTGTGACATTTTACTTTCTAGAAGATAAAAAAACACGGTAAGACAGTAATGGGTGTCAATATACATTATTACCAATGTATACAGAAACAGTACCCAGTTTACCTTTACATGGAGAAACCTGTGAGAACTTTACAGCATAACCAAGAACACCATTTTGTTCCACAGACTGCTGAGTCTACACTGTATTTACACTTCTAACCATTACTTCAAAACATTCTGTTTTCACTCCATCAGACTACAGGCTCTGACAACTGCTGATGTAACTCCAGCTGTGAAAGTCACAGCCAAGAACCATTTGCTTAGTTTCAGCTCAAACACTCAGAGAATTGTGTTGTGACCTTTGTATTTGATGTAGCGTTTTAATGTGAAAAGACACTGACAACAGCGCATTCTATGCAATACATAAATGCCTTTTATGGGCAGGAGCACAAAGAATGTTTACCACAAACACACACTGAGCTATGGATAGCAGCCCATCTGAGGGTGTCTTTTTTCTGAACAATATGTAGTCAAGAAACTGACAGTTTCCATTGAAATGAATGAGAAACATATCACACTTTCCTATTAAGTATGGTACTGCACCAGAAAATGCAATGACGCTCTGGTCATTTCTGTTCCAATGGCTCTTGTATTCTCTCCTAGTTCTTACGTTTGCCAGCCGCTTGGCCTCTCTGCAGAAGGAATGTACTGTAATCAAATGAACTTTTTTGTCTTTTGATTTTGATATTTATAATGGTTATTAGATTAAAAACCTTGTAGGCTAATAAATGACAAATATGACTGTTATGTCAGTCAACTTTAGTTTTTTGTGAAGTGGAACGCACACACACACACAAACACCGACACACACACACACACACACACACTACGCAAAAAGTCAGAGTATTTTTGTTTGTCAAATGCACCGAATAACACAGCGTCCTTCTGAACAATTACATTCTTGTGACATGATGCGCGACATCTACGCAGAAAGAATTAAGAAATATAGAAAGAATATACATAACAATTAGAAATAGCAGCAATTCCAAAGAGTGTGGAAATTGGGAATATGGACAAGATGGATAGGAATATGAATTAATATAAATAGAAGTGTAATAGTGCCTATGAATGCTTACGGGAATGTTGCAAGGAAATGTATTCCCATTCAAAATCCTGTATAACCCCAGCCTTAACCCTAACCCTAACCCAAACCATAACCCTCACATTAACCCAAAACTTCAGTCCTAACCCTAAATCTAAACCTAATCTTAACTCTTGATCCTAACCCTATCCCTATTTCTAAAACCCTAACAACTGAGGACTAGCAAAAGTCCTGACTTTGCCAGATTTGCAATGGATTACTATTCTAATGGACACACACATGCTCTCTCACACAGACACACACACACACATGCACTATGTATGCATAGAGTGTATTTCATGTATTGTATAAATATGACCACCGAAACTTGAAACAAACAAACACACAAAGAGGGTCCAAGGGCTGAATGCGTAAACACGCTGAATACAACTTCCTGTCACGCAACCTAAATGTTTTTTCTCCATTGTGTTCAATGACATTGCGTGTCTTTTGTAGCTTGCTGCTACGGTTCACCTAAGGTAAAAGCAACGTGTGGTCATGTCTCTGTAGTGACATGGGCGGAATGAAGGTATGGAGCTCTATGTGTGTGTGTTTTGGTGTTGGGTTTCATTGACACACCTGTTGTGGGCTCACCAGCTTTCAGGAGGCTGACTGGCCTCATAGACAGAGGAAATGTAAGGGGTTGGCAGGGATGTGTGTGTGTGTGTGTGTGTGTGTGCGCGCACCTGTGTGTGTGTGTGTAAGTGTCGTGTGTGAGTGCAAGTGCGTGCGTGTAAGTGTGTGTGTGCGCGTGTGTGCGTGCGAGTGTGTGCGCGTGTGTGTAAGTATGTGGGTCTGTGGGTGTGTGTGTGTGGGTGTAAGTGTGTGGGTCTTTGGGTGTGTAGGTGTGTGTGTGTGTGTAAGTGTGTGGGTCTGCATGTGTGTGTGTGTGTGTGTGCGGTACAGCACGTTCAACTCAGCGAAAAGAAAAACCTGCAGTCTCTGGAATATTGTTACTGCAATTGAGTTTAGCGGCAGCAGTCAAACAAACATGATGAGTTTCCGGTGACGAAGGCTAAAGACAGAAACCTCTGTAGACATATACGTCTGCTGCCAGAACATATTAAAACAAAAGTAATCCAGAGGGGGCAGCTGTTTCTCTTTTTCTTCTTCATCTGTCAACCCGTAGAGGCACTGAGCAGGTCCATTTTTAACATCTAACTCAGTGGATCTGTGTGTTTAACTTGAGACGCTGCGCACAAGCGGAGATGGGCCAATGTTCGGACTGTGTTTGTCCGGGGGTGTCACTGTACACACCGCTGTGTGATCACAGTGTTTGTGGGGGAATAGATGGCAGAGGGTGAGCGCTGTGTTTTGATGACGATTTGTGTGTTTAGCGATGGCTCACACATCTGTGTGGAACTTGTTATTTGGCTTTGGCTGCTGAAGCCCATCCATATTTAATGATCACCAGACAAACCCATCCTGTCGGTTTATGCACCATTCTGTCCACCTGCTATCGCCCTCATATTTTATTCACTGCTTTCCACCTCCTTTTATTTATATTTTGGAAATGGAGGTGTTCTACAAATTATTACCTATAAAACTTTGGGACAGGATAAGACTAAAACAAGGAGTCAATGATAGACACAGAGAGAGAAAAATGAAGGAAAGCTTGATCGGAAGTACTTATAGGAGATTCAAATAATTAATGTTTCCCAAAAAACTTTGATTTAACTCTCTCATTTTGTTTAGCTGCTTCATTGTGTTAATGTGCATGTGTGTGTGTGTGTGTGTGTGTGTGTGTGTGTGTGTGTGTGTGTGTGTGTGTGTGTGTGCGTGTCTGTCTGTGTGGGAGAGAACTTTGTTTTTTACTACGAAAGTGGTTGAGATTGTGAGAGATATCCTCTATTTTCCTTAATGATATCCCTGACTCAAATAAAACAACAATTCACTGGTACTGCACACAGCCAACAGCTCTACACACATACACACACACACACACACACACAGGCTTACAAACACACTTTCTTTGAGTGAAATTGATTCTTCATTCCGGTGAAAATAGCCCTCCACTTTTTACTTGCAAATACATGTTTTGTTTTTACACTTTTTTTGGTGTACAGTGTAGTGAGCGTGTGAGTGTCTGTGCATGTGTTAGAGTGCACGTGCAATTGAGATATCAACATACACACACATCAATCAAGATAAAGAGAATGGGAGAAAAGAAACACCACATTAGGGGTCAACTGATATGGGTTTTACAGGGCCAATACCGATTATTAGTGATCAAGACCAGTGGCCAATACTTGGGGGCCGATATACATACAGTGGATATAAAAAGTCTAGACACACCTGTTAAAATGCTAGGTTCTTGTGATGTAAAAGAATGAGACGAAGATAACTCATGTTAGAACTTTTTTCACCTTTAATGTGACTTATAACGTGAACAATTCGATTGAAAAACAAATTGAAATCTTTGAGGGGGAAAAATACACATAACTTCCTTTAAATGAGCTGAAACATATGTTTAATTAAATACTAGAAAACAGAACATTTAAAGGTTTAAGCTCCTAGCCGCATTTCATTCGAACCTAACAGAAGTTTACTCTAGATAAAATAATGAACTAAATAGCTCCCAAAATAAAATTTGTTGGATTTCTTTGTAAAAAATAAGTTTAAAATAAATTAAACTTAAATTAAACTTTTCTCTCCAGGTCCTCGTCTCCAATAGGCCCTCACAGCTCCCAGCTGAGCAGCACATACGCAGCAGGGATAAACCAACAGGAGCAGGACTACTCGATGGGGCTTTGCTCCACTTATTAAACTGGAGTTAAATAACCCCAACTATCGGTTTCAATTCTTTGAACTTAATGTATTGATGTAATAACAGGGAACCTGTAATTCCAAACAACATTATTTTTGGCTGAGTATTTCTGCTATTCCGTCATCTTACAGTGGATGACAAGCCTTTAAGTGGCATGCAAGAATTAACATTGTCAAAAAAAAAATTGCTAGCTAGCTGGTGAAATGAACGGTCAACAGATAAACTTGCAAGCTACTGTATTCAACTATCGTTAGCTAATTCATCTATGTTACTACCATGTTAATGGCTGTAACACAAGAGCGCTCACCAGAATGTTCCCATTTGCATAAGCCTGTCCAGGCACAGGGCTATATCCCTTTGTTTCATGAGACAACTAGGTGTTTGATAAATGAGTCTGTGAGCGCGGTTCCCTTGGGTTGCATGTTACACCAAGCACGAGAGAGGAGAACAATGAGCATGTCAGGGAGTGAGATTAATGTTGGGGTGCACCGCAGATGATGTAGACCCAACAGAGCTCTCCAGCAGACAGACGATTGCCGCGGTGTCTTCTAAATTGCTTGTATTGTTGCTAACCTGTCAGGGTGGTTAACTGTCTTCATCGGTGATGTTCTAACCACGTCGCGCCCCAACCTCCAGATAGAACGTTGGCATTCTCCGTTCGTAGATTTAGGAAACTCTGCCGAGAGGTGACAACGTTTATGGGTTGGCTGGTTCACACCTTTCTCCTGCTGTTCCTTTCAGTTCACCTAATGGATGGCATTGAAATCCTATGGGAAAACTGGGACATATGTAACAGTAGAATGATAAGGGGGACCAAGGTATCAGGGGATCAGTTGTTATTGCTCCAATCAGAGAGAAGCCAGAGCACTGGAATTCTCTCAATAATGGTTATACTTTTAAAGAGGTTTAAAAAACTGTACAAATAAATGGCAATACAACCCCTCCCTCCTCACACACACACACACACACACACACAAACAGTAAATACACACACTCATTTAAACACCATGTGCCGTCTGTGTAGTGCTTTTTAGGAATATGCCATAAGATGGTCTCAAAAGGTTGTCCCTGGGTGGATGAAAGGACGAGAGCCTTCCCCCGTGCCCCTCCATTCTCCGGCATTTCAGAACCGCGTACTGTAAGGTGGAGATAAGTTAAACCTCCCAATGCTGAAATTGCTTTGTGCATGTCTGGCACACTCGTTAAAATGCACAGCGGCCGCAGCTGGTTCGTCAATCACCCAGGCGATGGCAGCCCCCGCCACGGAGGAGGTAAATTGTCTTGCGTGGCATGCAGGAGGGAAATCTGCCAACGGTGCAGAATGTAAGGTCATGGGTATTCTGTCATGGGCTTACCTTTCTGTGCTCCCCTTGCTGCCACAGACCGAAAGCAAAACAGGCCCTCAGTAGTTGAATCACATAGAAGCGTTTTAAAAGCATTTTTCTGTTTAGTTTTAAATAAAATAGAAAGTTCTTCGCTTATATTTGTTATGCTGCTAAACTGAGATGTTTCTTTAACTTAACAGGAAAGTTGACTGAGAACACATCCTCGTTTACAACAATGACCTGGGGCCGTTGATGTTTACCTGCCTTGCTTATGGACAGAAAAACAATTTGTTTACTTTTGATCTTGCAACCTTTCAGTAACCGGTCAGATGCTTTAACTTTTCTCCTTAACATTTAGCAGTACTAAAGAACAGAAAAAGAGAATACAAAATACAAAATTAGGAGCTCAGAGAGTTCTGTGGAAAGCAGACCAAATAACTGTCAGCAAACCAGGGGAAATCATGGTTGAACACAAACAATGAGTAGGGGTTTATTAAGAAGAGAGAGACTCTCCTTGAGGAACTAAGTGTCTCTGTTAGTGTTTACTGGAAAAGTTTACATGTTTTTAATGATGTTAATTCCAGCTGCAAGTAAACAATTTGTGTCCCAAGTTAATGCACTTAATTTCTGTTGCCAGGCCAATCTTCTGAGGCCCACAGAATACAGCCTAATATAACCAAAACTATCATTAGGCATTGTGAATAGATCATCTGATCATACAATAAATCTGAGATCTGATTGGATACAGTAGACTTATGAATCTTCATAAAAAGGGGCCTGGAAAGCACAGAGCGACAGAATGGTCTCACCACGGTCCCTAGAAAGCTAGACAAGAAGAAGGGTATGGAGGTGTGAGAGGGAGAATGGTGATGTGGAAGGGAGAAATGGCACAGCAGCATCACTGAAGTACCTGGAAATGTTGACAGAGGGATAGATAAAGAAGAGGAAAGATAGTGTATGGACAGAGGAGAGCCTGTTCACATTTTCAGTTTTCAGTAATACTGTTGTGTATTATATGTTTCTTTTTCTTTTTTAACTTGCTTTGGCAATGTGAAGAAATGTTTGCAATAAAGAAAGCTCATTAAGTTAATATTGATATTGAAGTGAAAATTGAGATTGGAGAATTTAGAGCGAGAGAGAGGAAAGAGTAGACAATGTAATAAGAGATTGGCCAGAGTAGGGAGAGTTGGAGTGTAGAGGGAGATGAGGAGAAAGACAGAGTGTAAAGAGAGGAGGAGAATGAGAAAATAAAGGAGGAGAATTAGAGTAGAGACCAGGACTAACAAGAGAGATGAGGAGACAACGTAGAGGATGAGAAAGGGAGTGTATTGAGGAGGAAGAGAAAGTGTAGAGGAGGCGAAAGAGTGTAGAGGGGAGGAAGATAGATTGTACTGTAGAGAGGAGAAAGAGAGATAAAGGGTACATACAGAGAGTATAGATATACAAAGTGTAGAGATAAAGAGGTAGAGAGTGTAAAGCCTGGACAGGGTCTCCCTGGGCTCTGAACTGACATGTGGTCCTAGCTGTAGCTGACCTGTCTACTGTACATGAAACACACACGGTGGAGGTCTGATGGCCCGTCAATATACATCAGGCTCAACCGCAGCACTGAGAGCAGCAACGGACAACGGGAGGAGCGAGGGTGTCAGGAAAGAGGAGTGGAAGGAGTCACCGAAGGGTATTGTCCCGACCAATTGACAGAAAGTGTAGGAAAAATGAGGTTGCTATATTCCTTTGTGCAACCATGCTGGGCACAGCTTAGCCTTTCTTGTCATGGATCAGTCAACAAATTGTCCGTTTCTTGTCAACAAATTCAATTTTCTATTTCAAACATTTACAGTAGGGTTTTTATTTTGGGATAGGTAGGTGAGGGTTAAGGTAAGAGAAGAAGGTTAGAGTTTCAGGTAGGGACAAACTAATCCTGGTCAAATATCATCATCGTAACCATTAGAGCACCCACCCTCCACATTGAGCCAACCAATTAAAGTTTTGGGGGTAGTCTTATCTCCAGACCAAGACTTGAGATGAAAACCTCCAATATGCAATTCAGTGAAAACCTCCAAACCCTGTTGACATTGATGTTAAATAAAGTGTACCTTTTCAATTTACCCAATTTGGTCAATTATCACTTTAGGCCTAATCAAGACATTAATATTATTGATGAAGGGCAAACAGGAGCGCTTCGGGTACATGAAAATTATTTAACTACCATGGGTGTCCTTGGAAGGTAGATAATAATGAAAAGGCAAGGAAACTCTATACAACTATTATCAGGCACAAATACAGCATTAATTTATACTTGACATTTTGATGAATGTGCAAGCCAAAATGAGGATCTAGCCAAAGCAATAAAAACTCATAAAGTGCCTGGAATTGAATTTTTACACAATTTGTTCATATTTATTAATATTCATATTTGTTCCCCTTAATCTTAAATTATAATGCACATTGAATACATTTGGTTAATCACAGCAATTAAAACATGATTGGTTCACAGCCCTAAGAAGTATAAAATAACATTCATCTAATTCAAATAATATGGGTGCCTCCACTGGAAAGCCTGTTATTTAAAAAATCTTGTTATCACTAAGTAATGCTTGATTAGAATTTTGTTCATTATAGTTAGGTTTTCCAAAGAGAGTTTTCAGCATTGCATCTCATCCACAACACCTGGGGATTTAACAGCCATACGGGGGCTAACTCTGGACCATGTGGTGAGATCATCCCTCAACAGTAAACTGCAACAAACTCCCTCAGGCACTAAACGGGAACTTGTCTGCATGAATGGACAGCGAGAGACGAGTATGATTGGTTTATTGCGTTGTATCCCCACTGGGAAAATATAGTACGTCTGTAAGATAAGACATACTATAGTTGTATGTCTTATATTACCAAACAAGCACAGCATTATATTTATAGTTATTTAAACCTGCATAAAGTGGTTCCCCTGCTGTCCTTGTAGGAAAACCTATTTTTCGTTCTAGAATGAACCCTTTTTGGTTACTGATTGGACAATCTGGTTGTTCCTTCTGATAAAAGAGTTGTACCCCAAAGGGGACCTACAGGGTTTCACTCGAAACACCCCAAAAAAGGGGTTCTCGGGTGCATAAACATCAAACCCCAAAGAAATGACAACCTTTCAGCGCATGCTGCAAAACAGAAACAGTGTTTTCTTAATTCTAGTGACGAGGTTTCAAGAGAGCATTCTGGGGACGGCATCTCATCCACCACATTCAGGTCTCCCGTGGATCACACAGCCACACTGGTGCCAACCCTGGATGGTGCGGGGGAGATCATCCCTCACCAGTGCGCTGCAACAATTTACAATCTGCCTAAGGCACTAAGTGGGAACCAGTCTGCATGAACAGGCAATAAAAGTTACAGATGAAAAAAAATCTTATCTCCAAGATATGATGACCTCTTACTATTAATAATGACAGGGAGGGGTATCATTGGTGTGTCACATTGATGCCTTTGTTACTCTACATATGGTGTAGGGGTTAGGGATTAATGACTCGGCTTAATATCTGAATAAAACCCCTGTGTTCTGTTACTATAAGGGCTCGTCCAAACTAACTTGTGGAGGGGATCCATATTTGTGATTTTAAGTGCTTTCTGAAAGGCAGTTGCGCTCAGGACCGCAGTTGAAAATCCGTTTCCAAAGCTACCAGCTTCAGATGAGCTGAACTAGCGCGCCCAACAGGTTTGCTTGCTATATAGTTATGAATCTGAATGCGTTTGGAAAATAAAAAATTGCACAGTTAAAGTGGTGTATTCTCAATTAGCCCGGCTTTTAGCTCACTGCTGTTAGTCACTAGGTTTGGCTAGTTAGCGTAAGGTTCTCTACTGTCACCCCTTGAAACATTTGCTTTGCAAAGTTTGCAACTACCAATTTGACCAGTGGCTTAATTGCAGAATGGAGTCATTATTATGGTTATTGTTGAGTTCGCTAGACATAGCCCGCGTGTTTCTGGTCCGCAGGTCATTCAACAACCCACACGTTTACGACACATTGTTAGGACAACCTGTTTTGTGTCATTGGCACATACACAACACTGTAGTTTTGGAGAGAAAAGGACAACTTTCTTATGCATTCGATATACATTCTGTATGTGCATCACTCTACACATTCTTGGGTCCTCTGATATAAAAAGGTGAGGGGGCCCGAGGCACCTGCCCTGCATGCGTGTTTGGTAATCCGTCTGGCCAGGGCAGGTCCTCACTGTCACTTCTGTTTCAGCCATTAAGTTAATGCATTACCTTGTCAGTCATTGACTAAATGCATTACCTTGTCAGTCATTGACTAAATGCATTACCTTGTCATTCATTGTATGAATACTGCATAAGGCAAGAGGCTACTTTTCAACTGAAAATTGTCAACCTTCAAGGGCAACCTCTTGATGCAGTGTTGTTATGAAAAAAATAGTCTACTCTACCTTGAATCTGGATATACAAGTAGAAGATAGAGGATAAAAGATTTATCTTCATGATTATTCAGGGAATTATCTTTGGATGCACTCTAAAGCCATTAAATGACAGGTGAAATTGTCAGGTGAGGTCTCTTGTGTGTGTGTGTGCGTGTGTGTCCTGATGGTGCCTCAGTCCTAAGTCCTAAGATTTTATCATAATTACTGCCGCCAAACAAAGTATGTACACCTAATGAAATCACCACTATTCAATATCATATTATCTGGACACATTATTGTATATTTTATTTTTATTTTATTCCATTTTTATTCTCATACCATGCATAGTGGCCATAATGACAATTGTCGCTGTTTGAGGCAACATATTACCATAAGTTGAAAACGTTTTCTAAGATATCAACATTTGCAGAGAAGGCAGATGGAAGTTAAGGAAGGGTAGTTTGTGAAGGAACAGCTCTTTTTGGATGTCTCGTTTTGGTGAATGTTGGGACCCGAATCATAATAGTGAATAGAGATGTTTATTTGGCTCCTTGATTTCCTTAATGCATTTACTCAAATAACAATTACTTGCAGAGAAGGTTGAGAATTATGTATATTGGTATAACATTTTAAACTACTTGAATGGACATTTCATGCTTCAACATTTTTCTAGCATACTTTTTCACATTGACATTGCAGATTTGAACTTTTTCCATTGTTCTGGAGAACTTATTTGCCTTTTTAAACAAAAAGCCATTTTAAACAATAAAAAAAAAAAAAAGTATGTTTCTCTGTTATTTCGAGATGGTATCTCGAAATGACAAGATAAGCATAAAGATATAGCACCAAAACATATGTTTATTTCATTTCGAAATGCAAAGCCTCTCATGCATCTGTCACATAATTTCAATCTATCTAGTCTATCCAATTTACTAGTTATAAAGTTACCTTTGCATCAGCTAAGTAGGCCTACCTAACAATGTAGCCAGGGCTATTGCAGTGAACTAATTAACTGGTTGGCTATAGCTAGCTAGCCACTAGCTTTCACTAAAGTAGCTAGATATTGACCTTTAGGTGCGATATGTTGCTTAGGCTAAATAATAATTACCAAAGTGACAAAGTGAGTAAACTTTATTTCACAAATAGAAACGTGTATAAAGTGTTTACCCTCGACTACATCCCAGTCTTTACTAATATTGTAAAGTTTTGACATGAAGTTGTATTCAACATTCTTACCGGCGATCTGAATTTAAAGTATTACACTCTCAGGCCTCTACCTGCAGTGTAACGCTGAACACCTCCACTTGGTCTGAAACCACAGAAAAGGTGCAACCAGACTATTTCTCTGAGACATGTAATTTCACCCTTGAAGAGATAGAAAGTGTCCTGACTTCCCTGCCTAATAACACGGCAAGTGGATCAGATGGTGTCACTTTAAAGGCCACAAGGCCCCAGTCTTCCCATGCCCTCATGCATATCTTCAATGCCAAACTAATTCATGGAAAACCACCTGACTCTTGGAAAGGTGCTCTCATTCACTAGGCTACACAGAAACAGAATTTGAGTTTGCAAGATCAGGATTGTTCAAAGAGGCTACTTATCCACAGAATACCCTCTGAATAACCTAACCTATGTCTAGAATGTTTTTATAAATTGTCTATTACCATGGCTCATAGATACAGACATCCTCTACCCGAAACAACAGGTGTATGCAGACAGGAAGGGAAGAAATTGGGAGAATATGTTTCAGACAGAACCCAACACAGATGCAATAGTCTTGAACCTATATGGGTCAATTCTTTGGATTCTGTAAAATGCACCTTATGTCTTAATCTTATTCACTTTCTGATTGTTTCCACATTTTTAGAAGGACTTATTACAGCTGCTAACAGACATTTCCTAAATATTCACTACATTTTCTCACAACTATAAACACATCATAATTCACACCATATTGACACCATAAGACTCAGGTCTCTCTACACTACTGAATATCCATTGCATATAGGTGAGAAGAATTTAGTTCTTCTCAATTGCTTTGGCTCAATTCTTGAATGAGATTTTATTTTTTCAAAACAATTAGTTCAAATCTCTGAACAATTAGTTTCTTGCTCACACCAGATTAATATTTCTTATTGATTTAAGCAAATTGCACGTGAATAGGCACGTGTGCAAAAAAGAAAAGTACAATTATCTACAATAGGCACAATACCTACATGCACATGGCTTACTGATCAAATCTGATAAATGACCGGCCAGGTGATATAGTAATGAAATAGGAATCGCAAGATTTGTCCCCCGGTGCATCACAAGGGAAATCATCAGATGTGATGTTGACAAAAATCTCTTGCCAGACCAACAAGAACGACAGAATGTCCACTAGTGCCACATTTCCACTGGTGCTTTACCTCGGTACCTGGGCTACACCGGTGATTCATGCTAATGTTGGCTCCAGACTTTCCTGTTTCCACTATACATTTGGTACCAAGGACTTAGGGGCTCGCGTGGAGAGGGAGGAGTTAACTATCAACGCGATTTTGTTTTCCGGTTACGAAAAATAAAAGGCAATATTTTTCTGGTAGTAAATTAAACAATAATGCCATGCTGTGTTTACAATATGGTGTTTGAACTTAAGTAATAAGAATAATTTATTCCTCAAACTCCTGCGACCGGCTCCTTCTCCACCTACACTCGTGACACTGCAACTAAAACAGTTTAATAAGTATTTTGTCAAAACTATCTACCTTTAATAGAAGGATTTGGGAGAATTCTGAGGTAATTTTGTGTTGTTATACGTTCTGCGGGTAGCGTCTCAGTCTCAGCGCTCCGTTTTTCACCTTCGGTGGTTCCAACTCTTTCCGTTCTTTGCAGTAGTTGCTTTATTTTCTTTATTTCATCAGGGATCTGTTTGTTAGATTGGATGGAAACCATTACGAGAAGCCTAAACAAACGATACACATCGCTATTCTAATAGAACCAAATGCGGTGTCTTCACATCCTAGAATGAATGAATGGCGCTGGGCCGTGTCAAGTGAAACAGAAAAATGTCTGGTCTTCAGTGTAAAACACAAGTGTTTGGCACCAGTGGAAACGAGGCACAAGATGGGAACTTGTAGTGTTATGTACCGTGAGGAGGTTTTTACAGAACTGCTGTAGATTTTTTCACTGTGTACAGTATTGACTTTTCCCAGTTAACTTTTACCTTCTGATGAAAGTGGTATCTAAAAACTCAGTGTGATACACAATACCATTCAGCGAGACAATAGGGACATTCTTGTGTCGTTCAGTGAGCAGTCAGTGTCAACAAAATGTAGAACAAAACTGAAATGTATATATAACAAACATTTCCGGGGTTTACTGCCATGGTGAAAAACATCTAAACATTTTGACCAGCATGGCTCACATGATGACAAAATAACTTACTGAAACTTTACTACGACAGTAACTAGGTTTTGAAGCCTGAATTTAATGTTTTGGGTGAGTTACTACATTTTGCAGACATGCAGTAGAGTTGTGATGTCCCATGAGAGAGTTGTGATGATCACACTTACAGTTTAGAGAATGTTAAGACAAAAAAAGAAAAAGAAAAACTGTATAACACTATTATCAAAAGGTGTTAATTAACAACCTTCATGTGTTCTAGAAGTCCCACTATGAATTTTGGACATGGTTTGCATGGTTTTATACACTGTACATTATGTCTGGGGAGTGTGCAGAAAACACACAAACAGCCTAATTGTTTCATAACTGTGGAGGGTTTTGAGTTGTAATTTACCAACACCTGAAATCTACCCAATATGACTGGAGGGGAAAGGTAAGTGCTTTGAAACAGACATATGGAGGTAGAAATAAAAATTCCTCAGCATCCTTTATCTAACCTAGGCCACATATTTTTACATTCTTCTCAGACTATTTTCAGGCAGTCTGTATGTGTAGAAAAATGCCATTTTCTTGAATTATTCTCCTTGACCAGATTTCTCTAAACCTATATGGTGGTTTTTGACAACTTTGTTCACAGTGGGTAGTTATTGGGCCTCAGAAATCATGCATAGTCTCCCATCATCAACTTGTGTCTCTCGGTTCTACAAGAAGAAAAAGTGAATTTAATAGAAAATGAAAGTTTATGTAATATTTGTGTACTGTCCCGCATGTGCTAATGCAACAGAATACAGAAACCAGGGTGGTCAGCACAGTAGTCAGATACTACCTTAAGTCCAGACAACTGATTTAATGGCTGAGGTTTGGCTTTACTTTTAGCCCACTTCCCACTTACCGTGTCACACATTGTTCTTCTTCCTCTTACTCGTCCAGCTCCTCTCTTTCTTACTCGTCCTCTCTTTTTCTTTCTCTTAGGTTGTCATCGATTATTACAAAACACAGGTGAACTTACCAGTGATCCTTTAAATTCATGCCAACATCCTGATTGCTTTTTGACTAATTACAGTGCATTCTGAATGCATTCAGAGTCAGACCCGTTCCCCAAATGTTTTCACGTTACATCCTTTTTCTACAATTTCTTAAAATATCGATGAAGACTCAAGTGCATTCTTATGTAAATGTGATAATCGTGTATTTTTATAAATTTTCAAAAATGTCTAAAAATCTGTTTTTGCTTGTTTATTATAGGTTATTGTATGCCGATTAGAGACAGACAATATTAAATTAATACATTTTAGAATAAGGCAAATGGAAAATGTGAAGGAGACTGTATACTTTCTGAATGCCCTATATACTTAGAGTTTAAAGCTTGACAGCTGTGTGTTAGAATTAGAATTGTGATGATTTGAGTTTGGTTGTTGAATGATAGTGTTTTATACATGACAACATGGCATCAAGGGTTTTGGTAAAGTTTTGCAAAAAAAAACAAACATTGAATGGAACAGAGATTTGTTTGAAAACAGGTGAATAAACCTTATGGGTTAGGGTTAATGGCCTTCCCAATGGAAAATAGCAATCTAACATTGTGTATATAAACCAGTTTTAGTGTCTTAGCAATTGGAAAAACTAAAAAGAAAATAGCACTTTATTCTGATTTTGTCATCTGATTTTTAAAATACAGGATGAAGGATACATGTTATGGCAGATATAAACAAAGCTCTGAAGAGGGAGATACAGAACAAGTTGTTCTCTCTCCTCTTAGCTTGGAGAGGGCGAACATACACATGCTAGAGGATTGGCCAGGTAGAGGACCGGGGTTACACATTTATTATTTTAATCGTAATTCTAACAAGTATTATGCTAACAACAATTTTTTTTCAATTTGTGTGTGTGTGGTTGAGTTTTCTGTGTAGGTGGGTTGTTGTGTTTGGGTTGTTATGTGTGTGGTTGATGTGTTTGGTTTGGTGTTCGGTGTTGTGTGTAGGCAGATTGCTGTGTGTTTGTGTGTGTGTATTTGGTTAGGTGTTGTGTGTAGGTTCTTGTTGTGTGTGGGTGGTTGTTTGTGTGTGGATGGGTTGTGGCTTGTGTGGGTGGTTGTGTATCGGTGGTTGTTGTTTGTGTGTGTGTGTATGGGTGGGTGGTTGATTTGTGTGGTTGGGTGGTTGTTTTTTGTGTGTGGATGGGTTGTTGTGTGTCAGTGGTTGTTGTTTGTGTGTGAGTGGTTGGTGTGTGTGTCTGGGTGTTGTGCAGTTGTGTTGTTGTGTGTGGGTTGTTGTTGTTGTTTGGTGGTGGATAGGTGCATATGTGAGGCCAACTAACCTTGAGACCTGGTTTAATTATTTGAACATGTTAAAGTGATGCTGGGTTTCACAGTATCATGGTCCACTCTTGGGTCACCAAGGGACGTAATGTGATTTAATGCCTTTTCCACTGACACCCAGATCCAATTATCTGGTGTATAGATGTCTGTGCCCTCTATGCCTTCCAGGTGTAACTTGCTTCTTTGGCCAATTCCCTTTCATAATCAAACCAAACAACACAAACACACACAAATGCACAGTAAATGCACAAACACACACATTGACAGGCTACATAATATCCTTGTTGTTTGGGATCTGCCAGCTGAAACATCCCTTTCCAAGAATCAGAACAATTCCTTCTGAATCCTTCTCGTTCTTGGAGCACATGGAAACTGTCATTCCATTGAATAAAGATGTCCTATGTGGCTTATTAATTCCTGTAGTGTGACTTTACGTGTTTTCCATTCCTCTTTCCTCTTCTTAGTCAATAGCAATATGAGGAAGTTGAATAGTCCCATTTATTGCCATACTGCCGCAAGTCAAATATATATTTTCTTTCCAGTGTGATATTAAGCATAAAAGAATGGCTGGCCGCCCAAACGCTGCATATGCACTGACCTTACTTTATATGAACAGATGCTCCTTTCCATTACAATAAATCAAGGTTAGTTATATAAGTGGGCAAGGGCAGAATAATAACCATTGTGTTGTCTGTCCAGGCATCCAAGACAAGCTCCTTGACTTGGGCCCTGAGGGACCAGACAAAATGTACATACTGTCTAGCGACTCCATGAATGGTGGTTATATACGACCCTTGTGTCATACTCGACTGAGCTAAGTCCACTGTACCCTACAAAAAAAGCACCAGTATCTGAAGCTGTACAGTATGTCGCTGAGGTTCTACTATACATGCTTCCTAAAGTTTCTCACTCACTGCCACTACCCTCAGGTTGAAGATGGCTTTACTTTGGATGAAACTTGATTGCATCTTTATAAAGACTACCAGCTATTGATATTGATTTGATTTTGGTTAATTAATTACCAGTTGGTTTGATCAACAGAACCAGGAGGAGATAACCATGGGATATTGACAGGCTCACTCTTGCTAAATGAAATAATCAAGACTCTTTCTTCTAATGAATAACTGCCTAACAGAATGTGGGAATTGACAGAATGGTAAGCCTATACTTAATTTTCAGCTGTGAGACAGACGCCACAATAATCACCATCCCACGCTTCTAGTCTAGACCTCACCAACAGACTATTTTATGCAAGTAGAAAGGCATGGAATCATTATAAGTCTTGAGCTCCATCTGCTGGTTCCAGTAATTACAGCAGCATCTTCCTCTTACGTGAGTGTTTCTCATCCTTCAGTCTGTAAGCCAGTACTGTGCGCTGTGTTTGTGGGATATTGCCGGCTGGTGCTTTGGATGATTTACTATCTATGAGTTAATCCTTTTTATTAAAGTAGGCTACAAGGAAAAGCCGTAGTTTGGCGTCCCAGACACACAAGTGTAGTGAAAGTAAAGGATGAGAATTGAAACAAAGAGGCAAACATACATACAGCAGTCAACGTCGGGTAAGATAAACTAAGCCGATAATGTTAGAATTTGACAGCCTATCCTCAGTTGTTTTTTTATATATATTTTGTATTTACATTTATGAGAAAGCTTCTTATTCTTCGTTATACTCACGTTTATACTTAAGCCCTGTTTTTCTAAATTTTACATGGCAAATTCGTTTAACTACCTATTGCACACTAACTCACACTAATAATTTAAAATCAAGTTCGTATTTTTTTTTTATCGTAGAAGTCAAAAATCAAGTTACCTGTGTAAATAATCAGACGTTTTTTTTTTCTTACGTTACATCCTCCGCTGTGGAGACGTGCTGTGTGACGTGGCAAAAGGGGCGGAAGGGGCTGTTTGTGTTTTGGTTCTAAAGGCGAAGTTGCGAGAAGAAAGGAAAAGGAGGAGACGCGATCGGGGCTGTTGAAATTATTAGTACGTTCAACATTACGTGTCTGCTCTGCCCTCTGTATTTTGTGTGTATGCTCTTGGTGTGGTGGTCTGTGTTGATAAACATCGCCTGGCTCTCAGGTATAGTAAAGCTAAATGATGTGACAAGTGGTGGATTTCAGCTTGTTACTGTCAATGCGCTACCTAGCGTTCTTGCTAATATGCTAACATTGATTATGAGAAACGCAGAAAATAGGCCTTGGCCCAGACTTGGGAAGAGCCCGTAGTACGTAGGTTATGTCAGTTCATCGTTCAGACCCAAACCTTGGTCGCGATGTTAATGATTGGTTGTTTATCCTCTTCTGTTGATGAGTGGATATGTAATGCGGCTCACGCTTGTTATTTCTAGCTAGACAGTTTTTGCCTTGACATATAACTACATTACATACTGTAGCTGGCCTGCCAGCTCCATCATCATTCACATTTGGAATCGGACTTGTTTTTCTAGCTTGCCACCCAGTCAGCTAACTACAGTTGCTAACTGTTTTGCAAGACAGCTAGCAATCCCCACACGAAACATTTAACTTTAGTTACCGTCACATTTCTTTGTATAGTTATTTAGTTAGTTAGCTTGTTAGCTTAACAATCAATCTAGGTAGTTAGCGAATAATATGTACGAGGTTAGGTAACGTTGACTTAAGATAGCATTTGGCTTCAAACTGGGAAATGGCGTCCTCAATATTCCAGCTGTTTTTTTTTGTTTTGTTTTTAACGAAAATAGAGGCAAAGGTATCTCTCGTTGACTAGGTGGTATGTAATAAGTTTGTATATTACAAGTTTGAACAATCCTTTCTATTTCGTCTCGTCATAAGATTGCTTGTTTAGTTCCCATCTCGAAGGCTACTTCCACTGGCAAGATTATATAGCTCTTTGCTGTCCACCTAGTAGGCATGTTTACCTTCTATTACATGTAACGAGGCCAACGATTACATTGGAAGGCGTTTTTGAAACCGCACTGCAATGCGTGGTCTGTTTAGGCGTGTATGCAATAGTAAACATTAGCCAGTCTCATGGCTGATTATTATTTATACTCTCGTGTTAGTAGGCTCTTGTGTGTTAGTCATTTGTAAAGCTTGATCTAACCCACTTTTTACTTTAGGTACAATCTCAGGACCTATAGAGGATGTGAACATGCAGCATGGTTTGATCAGTGTAATTTTATTCAAACCACCTATTTGCTACATGAAGCTCTCTGGCAGTTGCAATGTATGTGACTATTTGAACAGAAAAACGATTTTAGTGATATCACCGATTTATTTCTGGGATGGGATGTGGTTTGGTCTATTAAGTAATGTTCTGCTAGGATTTGTTCATCCAGACCTGATGTGCAAAAGCCATGTTTATTTTGACAACTGGTTTTCATGGCAGCCTGGGACTCTGATGGCTGCCTTGAAAACACTGCTGCTTGTTGCTCTCCCAACCGTCTTCAGCAGATGGTGTCTCTATTGTCAAGGGTACCTACTTTAGGAAGAGCCGGTTAGTTTAATTGTGTAGTTGATCATTCATTCCAGCCAAGATACCGCCATATAGTTTTGGACTAAACTAATCTCTTCATCAGGAGAGTTTAGACTGATGTCAAGGTGTTTTTTAACCCCACTTCTTTCAACAAGCATTACCACATCAAAACTGTTGCGGCTGTCAGGTTGGTGGAGGATGTACAATGCTTTCAGAAAGTAGTCATACCCCTTCACTTTCTATACAGTTTGTGATTTTTGATTTGTTACTTAAATGTATTCAATTGATAAAATGTTTATTATACATTTTATCAATCTACACACAATACCTCATAATGATAAAGAGAAAACATGTTTTTAGAAATGTGCAATTGAAAATAGAGTAACTGGTATTTCATATTCATAACTATTCAGACCCGTTGCCATGATCACTTATAAGCATCCTGTTTCCTCTGAGCAACCTTGAGATATCTCTCAAACCTGATTGGAGTCCATCTGTTGCAAATCCAATTGACTGCATATGATTTAGAAAGGCACACAGCTGTCTGTGTTAGGGCCCACTCTTCAGTGTATGTCAGAGCAAAAAGCAACCCGTGAAGTCCCAGGAGCTCTCCGTAGACCTCTGAGAGCAACTGTATACTAAGTAACGAGGCTAGAAGGTGCTTGGTCAGGGAGGTGACTAAGAACTCAATGGCCACTCTAACAGAGCTTAGAGTTTGTCTGCAGACATGGGAGAATGTGCCAGAAGGACAACCATCTCTGCGTCACTCCATCAATCAGGCCTTTTTGGTAGCTACTCCTGAAGAGACTCTTGGGGAAAATACATGTTGCCTGATGGACTCTGAGAAAATGAGGTCTGATTTTGTGGTCTGATGAGACCAAAATCAAACTATATGGCCTGAATGCCAAGAGTTTTGTCTGGTCAAAACAAGTTTAACCGCTCATCACCTGGCTAAGACAGTCCCTATGGTGAAGCGTGGTGGTGGGAGCATCATATTATGGGTATGCTTCTCAGTTACACTGACTGGAAAACCAGTCAGGTTTGAGGGAAGAATGAATTGAGCAGAAATGTCAAGAGGTCCTTTAAGAAAACCTGATCATGAATGCACAGAACCTTCAGACTGAGGGCCAAGACGACAATGAAGTGGCTTTGGACAAGTGTATGAATGTTCTTAAGTGGTCCATCCAAAGTCTGGACTTGAACCGCATCTACATCTGTGGGGAGATGGGAAGATTGCATTTCAGAGACCCCGCCGATCCGATCTGACAGAGCTTGAAAGGGTCTACTAAGACGAATGGGAGAAACTGTCCAATTCCAGGTGTGCAAACCTGGTAGAGGCATACCTGAGAATACTCAAAGCGTTGATGGCGGGAAAAGGAGCTTTATAAGTGGTGCTGAATAAAGGGTCTGAATACTTACATATGTAAGACTTCTGTTTTTTATTTTCAGTAAATTGGCACCCATTTCTGAAAATGTGGTTTTGATATTGTGGTCAATAACACAACATTTGTAGAAAGTGAATGGGTCTGAATACATCCCGAAGGCAGTGTACGTCAGCTTCTCCAAGTTGTCTAAAAACAACCTAATGAAAACATTCTTATCTCTTCCTCACCTGACATAAGCCTGTCTGAAAATATAATCTGAGTCATGGTTATAATCATTGTTTTTGGTGTTCTTTCTTTTTCTGTTCCCTTCTGCAGCTGAAGCCCTGACAGTGCAGTGGGACGTGCGGGACAGTCACTGACCGGGGATCTGATTAGGCCATGGCCAATAGGGGAGGAGCTACGAGACCCAACGGCCCCAACGCTGGGAACAAGATCTGCCAGTTCAAACTGGTGCTACTGGGGGAGTCGGCCGTGGGCAAGTCCAGCCTGGTGCTTCGCTTCGTCAAGGGCCAGTTCCACGAGTTCCAGGAAAGCACAATAGGAGGTGCCTACCCCCATTCCTTTTATTCATAAGCATGGACGAACGAGGCAGCCCATTCAATCATATTCAAAGAACCCCAGGCCTGGTGATTTGTCATCATGTGGTCTACAACAGCAGGACTAGCAAATGTTTTGTACCTGTGCGGAACCTGGCGTTACTCTGTTGGCGTTCCAACCGAAGGCCTTTCCACGCGGTGTCCGTTTTACATCTCTGTGCTCTTCTCCCAGCTGCCTTCCTGACCCAGACGGTGTGTCTAGATGACACCACGGTGAAGTTCGAGATCTGGGACACTGCAGGACAGGAGCGCTACCACAGCCTGGCACCCATGTACTACAGAGGAGCACAGGCCGCGATCGTGGTCTATGACATCACAAACGAGGCAAGTGGCTGCGTGACGTCGTGATTACTCGCTGTTCTCTAGATGAGGTCACGAATAGAGGGTCTCACAAATCAGACCTACTACTTGGGGGAAAAAAGGAAAACCTCTTCAGACAAGACTTTGTTGCGCTTTTGTGCACGTGTGTGTGGCATTTGCCGTGATCAGATTTCACTGTACATGCTTCTAACAGACTGTTTGTGTGTGTGTGCGTGCGTGCGTGCGTTCAGGATTTCCCTATTCAACACGAAAAATAACAAAAAAAGTATTTAACATCAGCATTTCTAGAAATGTTACTTATCATGTCTCTCGCATCTAGGAGTCATTTGCTCGGGCCAAAAACTGGGTGAAGGAGCTGCAGAGACAAGCCAGCCCCAACATTGTAATTGCTCTGTCAGGCAACAAGGCTGACCTAGCCAGTAAGAGAGCTGTGGACTTTCAGGTGAGCCCTCCAGTCAGTCTTACTTGTCTGGTGTCATTTTAACACACCTGTGTGGTCAGCCTGCCTGGCTGGCGGTTTGAAAGACTGGGCTTTGTTTTAACAGGCAACATGCAGTGGCAAATACGGTGGTGCTGCATGTCAATGGGTGTGGCTGTAATATGTGTGCTATTTCCCTAATCGACAATGAAGGGAGCCGTGCTGCTGTTGGCGTAAAACAAGTTGTAGGCGTGGCCAATGTATTGAGAAATAGCTTCCTTTCGGTGTATGAGAGGCTATGCTTGGTTTCTAATTAAATTAAATAAGATGGGGACACATATCAGTTTACACACATAGCTTAATGTTGCTGCTGTCCGCATTGATACCGTAATCAACAGTGTTTCTGCTGACTTCAAATATATACCAGTCCTACCTGAAATTAGTACTTTGAACGTGTTTCTGAGGACAGACAAATTATTCCACTCGGTCCCGAGTGTCAGAAAGCTGGTATAAGATCAATGTATGGCCAATACTCACACCACAGTTTGGTAATAGCCGAGTGCTGGCTTTAAATGGTCAAATTTGCCAACAAGCATGCATTTGACACCAGCTCACAGAGAGCCCAAAGTAACCGCCTCTGACATGGTTGTTTTCCCAGGATGCCCAGTCATACGCAGATGACAACAGCTTGCTCTTCATGGAGACGTCAGCCAAGACCTCTATGAATGTGAACGAAATATTCATGGCTATTGGTAGGTACCTCTGACCCTGTGACCTGACCACTTTAATTGAATTGGGCCTGGCCCACACAATGGACAAGCATCTCGATTCTGCGATCGCCAGCAGTAGTTGTAATCTTTTACTTTGTTGTTGTTGTTTCCATACACCCTCTAGCTAAAAGATTGCCCAAGAACGAGCCTGCGGCCCCCGGAGCCAACAGTGGGCGGAACAGGGGTGTTGATCTAACGGAAGCCGCCCAGCCAACCAAGGCTCCGTGCTGCAGTAACTAATGCGAAACCCGCCCCCCTTCAACACTGCAGAAATTAATGCAAATCCCTGCCACCCCCCCACACTGAAGTAACTAATGCGACCAATGGCCCAACTGCCACTGCAGTAAACTAATGCGATGTCCCACCCTCAAAGACTCTGATCTGCAGCAACAGAAGTGGATGGCCTCTTCCCCTTTTCCACCATTCTGCAGTAACTAATGAAAGGCAACGCCCTCACCAATATTTCTGTCAATGATACTTGCCCCTTCCTGTCCTGCACTGGTTCTGCTGTTACTAATTGAGACCCCTCTCACTTTTCTTCTTTTCTGAAATTAATGCCCGCCCTCCTACTCAATTCTTCCTGCCTATTGGGTAGCAGCGAGACTAAGGGGCAGGGCAGCTGATCTCTCTTTGGATGGCTACAAACTCTATTCACTCTTTTTGTAAAACTCTCCTTTTATGTCCTTTTATTATTTGTTCCTTTTTGTGTTTCTATGTTTTATTTTTAATTGTTTGTTGGAATAATGGATGCATGTATCACTACAAGGCCTAAAATTAGGACACATCTATGTTGTAAATTTTTTCAGTGGCACAAAGCAAATCTTAGTGAGCAGAGTGACTCCAAAAACAAAGAAGGAACGGCTAGAGTGATAAGAAAAGTTTCCAAAGGCTGACCAGGGTTCAATTATTAAGGCTAAAAAATATACCATTTGTTGGTAGATGTTGGTCCTACAACTTTCTTTAGCTTCATCTGTCTTGTCTCATCTGTGTTTGGAGTAACGTGCTCTCCTGCCAGCCTCCCCTTAACCTTTAGAAGCACTGGTGTAGCGCTGCATTCTTCCCTCTCTTTGCCCTGTCCTGGGGCCTCGCCTGCTTCTAGCACTCAATCCCAAATCAAACCCTAGCCTTACACTCTTAAGCACTTAATGAGGTTTTGAGGTAGGTTTGCACGATATGGGCAAAACAAATGTTTTTTTCCCCCAACCCAGTTTGACTTGGAATATACAGAACATCAAAACACGGGTGTTTTTAATCATAGAAATGAAGTAATTTACATTGAGAAGTAAAATTAAAAGCGGACTTGTTCCTTTCTGGAACAACCTGTTGACTGCATTTGAGCAGCCGCACGAGTCGAAGGAGAGGTCGGACCGTCAGAGCAGAGGATGAAAACAGAGGTTTTCCGTGCCAAAACAAAAATGGTTTCAGTCCCTTGAAATCTTGATATTGCACATAGAAATGTGTTTTTGCTGTGGGATTCATTTTGCAGCCCTCATATGAGGTGTCATCTACAGGCTGAATATCTCTCCTAGCGTCACCATAATGGTTGCACCGATTCGGTCCTCTTCGATCCAAGTGCCAGTCGGCTAGACGGCTGGAGGCCACTTCTGGTTTTGGGTGTGAGTGACACAGTGGTGGTGTAGTGGTTCACAGTGTTGTGTCCCTGACTTCAGTGTCTGCAAGGAACTTCACACCGCAGAAGCAACACAACCCACAGCCCTGCCCGGTTATTGGCACAGCATGGCCTCCGGCCCTACGAGACTGATTTACTAGTGACCCTTCCCTACGCCCTCCGCCAAGCCCCCGGCCGTTTATCTACCCAAGACTGTTATCATATCTGGTGGTGACCTGGATTGTGTGGGGTCCCTCCAGGTGTTTGAACGGGTGCTGGTTGGAACAAAGCGGTTTTCCATCTGGCGAGACTGATGGTGACTGATGATGAGACCTCTAGATGCCGCCCCATTCCCAGAGGATTTCTCTGAGATCAGATTTGTGACCCCTTCCCCCCTGCTGTAGGAAGTGTTTCAGAGAGTACATGTATGTGCAAGCTTGTATTCACACAGGGGCTTGGCTGGCGGGCGATTAAAATATCCAAATAAAGACAACACACGTACACAAACACAGTTAGACAGTGTTGTTCTTTGAATCCCTCCCGGGCATAAATACTGTAATAAAACACACACACACACACACACAAATGCTCAAACGCTGCATGCTCACACACACTTTTGTGTTGTTTTAAACCCTGGAGCGGTCATTCACAGTTAACCCCCCTTATTCTGGTCATTAACTTTTTCCAGGTCTGTTTTACTCATGCCTTGCACTAATGACGCTCATGAATATATCTTGTCATGATTACAGCCAGTGTGATATAAATAAAAATATATATATATATATATATATATATACATAATATACTGTAAATAGGGTGTTGCAATGTAGTCTACTTTTTCGATTTACAATTGACAGGACTCATGCTTGCTAGGGAGTTGTCTAGGTAATCATAAAAAAATGTACAGTTACCAGGAAATAGATTCGGTCTGGGTTTGGAGTTATGTTTTTTTGTCTGTTTGTTTTTCTCACAAAAAATGGTTAAATTATAATCGATGTTGGTCTTTATAAATGTATGTAGTGTTATTAACAACAAAAAAAGAACTTGCATTTCTTTAGTGGTATGTTGTGTATGTTTATTTTTTTTTCTCAACAAAAAAAAATACAAAATGTTTTTTTTTTTGTTTATATTTTTTTAACATTCTCTTGTGTTTCACAAATGATTTTGTTGGTGATCTAAAGCCAGGGAAGCCCTGTCCAGTAATCAGCAACCCACTGGAACAGACCTTCCTCACAATACACTGTCTGGTGTAAAATCCCTGTTGGAGCAAAGCAGGATGCAGATCTGATTGACAACTAACCGCCTGCCTGTTTTTTTTAACGTCTCAGTAAACAATGTAACAACGTTGTAGGAACAATGTAACAACCTTTGTAGAAGAAACAAGAAGACTGGTCAGTTCTACTGTTGGGGTACTAGCTGGTGGATCATGATGACAATGATGTTGAATAAATGGATTAACACATAGGGATGTACATTGCATACTTTATTTTCCTGTGGACACTTCGTTGCAGCATGGGGGAAAATACACAAATGCAAGCATTTTACAGTACTGTTAATTAATGACCTCATGAATACAGAAATAAAATGGATCATTTTATATTGTATGGAGGCTGTACTGTGTGTGTGTGGAGTAGGATCTCTTGCTTAGTTTAATCGCATGGGCTGAGGGACATTGATAATTCAAATAGAACTGTTGAAAATATTTAATCAGTTGAATAGCATGAATAACTGTTATCAACTAACCTGCCTCCAGGATTCAAACAACCTATTTTATAAGATATACTTGGTGGATTTTTGTTTTACTGTACTTTTCCGGGGGTAATGATACTGTCTCATCACGGTCAGTTTCTTTGACCTCAACTTTGCCAAATGAGGCAGTTAGAATAACGGAATATATTTATACATTTTAAAATGTAATAATGGTCCAACAATCGAAAAATACGTTATACATTTTATAAGGCAATTTCATTATTGTAAGGCAGATATTGGAAACATTTTCTACGTCTGCAGTGCAGGCCTAGGCCTATGGCACACTTTCTTACACTAACTATTTACATTTGACCTTGAAAATATCGCTATAAATGGTTACATTTTTTGTAACCTCTCCCCTGAATCAGCCTACTGGAATCGACTGGAATACCCATTTTGTCTCCCCTAGTGGAGGAAAAATGAACCTACAATGACAAATTAAAAACAGGGATGAGCGCCATGTCTGGTTCTCCGGTAGTGGAATAGACAACGGGACAGAAACGTTTTAATTCCAGGGTCGGGGATCCCGTTCGGTCTCGGTGTTAGCGATGTCCGAGAGCGCAGGGATTCAGCAGGGCTCCCCGGCCATCGGTGCAGCGGGATCGGCTCCTGCGGCTCCGGGAGCCGGGGGAACGGAGGGTTCGGCTGCCACGGTAGGATCTGCACGAATCGCCGTGAAGAAGGCGCAGCTCCGCTCCTCCCCGCGCCCGAAGAAACTGGAAAAGCTCGGAGTGTATTCGTCTTGCAAGGTAGGTTGAAGTATCCATTATTACATTATGTTTGCAATATTTTGCAAGTGGTTTTGTTTCAAATGCCTCTTGGTTTGCAATGAAGCTTACCAAAATGCAAGCGCAGCAAAGGAAGCCATTGCCGCAACCGCGCTTGATTTTTTTTCTTCATATCCCTAATGCTCTAGTTATACCTGATGGATCTAATGGAAAATAACACCAGAAAAAAAAAACATCATTTTCAACCTGGTGCTGCCATTTCTATTATCATTATTGAAATGTTTCTGTCGAAGTGGGAGTGTACATGTAAACACTGTCTTCGCGCTTTGACGAATTCTGGTTGGCGAGAGGCTGCATGGTGCGTACTTGCTCAAGAAAGCGGAGTGTGGGGGGCGTAATTCGTCCCAGTGGAATAGAGTATGTGTACTTCTGCGGTCTGTCAAAGCACTGTGGTAAAATAGACAAGTATTTGCTTGTATGTACCCTCTACATGAGAGACAGCGTCTTTGTTTTGACAGGGTAACAGCTGCTGGGGGGGCGGAGTTTGTTGTTGTTCCTTGCGCACGTTTCTGTGCGCAGCTACAGCGGAAAAATAATAACAGAGTTGTAGTGAAAGGGATGTCCCACTAGGCAGGCCTAACTATTTCAGTTTGTTGCCAAGCTGCCTAGAACTTGTAAGCAAATGTTGATAGCTGATTTGTTAAGCTTTGTGTTTCCTATTCTATTACATGTTTATAATAAACGTAAATGACAATGCGTGCGGATAATTCCACAGGAAGCACCCAAAGCTTGTGACTCACTAACACTAAACAAGGAGTTAACAGTCAAAATGGATGACAAACACCAAATATAAAAACTCATCATACTGAACAATATCAGGCAAATGCACTGAAACAAACTTTCATCCATTTCATTTACTCAAGGCAGGCACACACAGTCTACACTCTGCAAAGTATTCCTTATAGTTTTGTAGTGGTTTTATTGTTACATTTATTTAGTTGTATTGTTGATATTTTGCTTGTGTATTTTAAAGTGTTTTGTTGCTTTCATGTTTTGCATTTTTTATTATGGACCCCAGGAAGAAAAGCTAATGGAAATATGAAAAATCTTCATTTATGTGATATATGTGTTTGCTCATGTATTTCTAATCCTTGTCACTCTGTGCTGTAGGCTGAGGGGGCCTGTAAGTGTAATGGCTGGAAGAGCCAGAACCCACCCCCCACACCACCCCGCATGGACCAGCAACCCAACACTGTCAATCTGCAGGAGCGCTGCCGAAGCTGCTCCCACACACTAGGTACGTCTAAGAGGAGTGGAGAGCACTGGGTGGGCCCTGAAGGCCAGCAGCCCGGCACCGGAATGAGATGAAGGCGTGCTACTGGCAGATGGAATGTTCCAGAACAGTCAGGAATTAAGCATTGGGGTTTTTCTGGTAATCGTAACTCAAGTCTGTTGTTTGTCTGTCCCTTCCGCTCTCTATGTTTGTTTCTGTCGAACACTCTCAGGTGATCACGTGACACATCTGGAGAATGTATCAGAGGAGGAGATGAACAGGCTTCTGGGTATAGTGCTAGATGTGGAGTACCTGTACACATGTGTCCACAAAGAGGAGGATGCCGACACCAAACAGGTTTACTTCTCCCTTTTCAAGGTAGGTGAAATCTCCACAAGTCAGCAACACATTGCTTTTAGTGCATCATTTTAAAATGCCCCCTTGTTTCCTTCAGCTGTTGAGGAAATGTATCCTACAAATGGGCAAACCTGTGGTGGAGGCACAGGAGAGTCCCCCTTTTGAGAAACCCAGCATTGACCAGGCAAGTATACACACACACACACACACACATGCAAATTCATATTGTAAAAGATGTGTACACCATATTTTAATTACATTACCACTTGGTTCCTTCAACAGGGGGTGAATAACTTTGTTCAGTACAAATTCAGCCATCTTCCCTCTAAGGAGCGACAGACCATTGTGGAGCTGGCTAAGATGTTTCTTAACCAAATCAATTACTGGCAGCTTGAGACCCCCTCACAGAGACGACAGCGGGCGCCTGCTGATGATGCCGCCGGGTACAAAATCAACTACACCAGGTACAAGCGCCTTTGGATGATGTGATTCCAGTAACAGTTTGTGACATGTTCAAATCTAAGTCACTGAGCACATTATGGGCTGGATTCATGTTTTTGACACTTTGGGAGGTGCCAAGTGCTTATCTTCATGTCTCAAATACTGTCCAGTACCTCCTATAACATACATGTTGGCACCAATACATACATGTGGTCTATTAAAGTTGTTGAATTTCCTCTTAATACCAACCGGTGACACACATATGTCCGGACAGTTTTACAACCCATTATTAAACCCCTATTTCTGTGTGTTTTTTAACAGATGGCTGTGCTACTGCAACGTGCCCCAGTTCTGCGACAGTTTACCGCGGTACGAGACGACCCAGATCTTCGGGCGGACCCTGCTGCGCTCTGTCTTCACCGTGATGAGGAAACAGCTGCTGGAACAGGCCAGGCAGGAGAAAGACAAGCTACCCCCAGAGAAACGCACTCTCATCCTCACACACTTCCCCAAGTAAGACACACACTGTATCATACACAGGTGCGTTGTGCATGCAAAAATGTGCACACAAACACACACTTACACACACACACACACACACACACACACATCTAACCTAGGGACACCAAAGTTGTTTGCCCTTAATCTTAATCCTATACTAAACCTAACACTAAACTTAACACTTAATGCCTAAACATGATTTTGCCCTGACCGTAAACATAATAACCTAACCTTTATGGCTTAACTTAATTGTCAGATTTTATATATATTAAAACCAGGATCACTCACAAGTAGAGGAGAATTCAGTCTTCCATTGGCATGATTATATTGTCTCTGTGTTGTAGATTCCTGTCCATGTTAGAGGAGGAAGTGTACAGTCAAAGCTCACCCATCTGGAGCGAAGACTTCCTGGCTGGATCCTCAGTTGGACAGATCCCCATCCATACAGGTAAACACACATGACCTTTGACCTGTAGCCAACTTGTTGAACAAAGTTGCCCCTCAGCGTTTTACCATGCCTCTCAAAGTGAAGAAATGTTGTGAAATGATTGATAATATTACCTGTAGTATAATTATTTTGAAGGGGTGTCATGAGTAATTAATTTGTTTTATTTTAATCTTATTGTTACAATAGACCCTGTTATAAAAACCTCACAATCAGATATCCCTGATTTGCTCCCACCTTGTGGAAGTTAACTGAATTACAGTTGCACCAGTTCAAACCAAATCTCCCTTTATAGCACACTTTCTATATTCACTTTCACTTTTGGTTGACCAATGTTCTTTCTTGACAAAATGCCCCTTTTATTAAAATACACACATTTTGATCTGACTGGGACGCCATAGCTGTCCTAAAAACACCACCAGACGTTACTGTCAGTTAAATGTTGCTGGCAAGCCAACCAACTAATCTGTTAATATCAAAATGCATCCAATGTTGGTGGAAAGTGGTTGGGAACCCCTGGTCTAATGATCTCCCCTGTGTATTATGACAGTGATCAGTGCGGCTCCGGTTGCCAGGCCTCTTTACCACAGCACCAGCCCAGTGTCTGTGGACCTGTCCAGCTGTGGCAGTGTCAGTCCTGCCAGGAAGGCTGTATCGGCTCTGGAACCTAGCCCAGGTGAACACAACAGGCCTGAGGCCCATGTCCGCTGTCAGCTTGGACTTCTGAAATAATACCTGTAAACATTAGACATCTGTCCGTTAACATCGTCTGTCTGTGCAGGTGGGGAGAAACGAAGGCCACCGGAGCCCCTCGCTCATGAGGAGACTAAGAAGCCCAGGATTGTCGGTGACATCCCCATGGAACTCATAAACGAAGTCATGGCAACCATCACAGATCCCGCCTCCATGCTGGGACCAGAGGTAACAGTCCACGCAATTAGCCAGTCGCATTAGTCATCAGTACTTCCATCGATGAACTGTCTTCATTCCAGTGTAATTGATTTGCGCCACTAAACTGACGTTTTGGGAATTATTAAGTTAATAAAGAGAATGAGGAGGATGGAGAGGATGTGAGGACGCTGTACAGGCCGTAACAGGACCCGAAGATGATGAGTTAGGCTTATGTGGTCTCCCCCCTTCCCCCAGACCAACCTACTGTCTGCTCACTCAGCCCGCGATGAAGCGGCCCGCCTGGAGGAGAGGAGAGGGGTGATAGAGTTCCACGTCATTGGGAACTCCCTCAACCAGAAGCCCAACAAGAGGATCCTGATGTGGCTGGTGGGCCTCCAGAACGTCTTCTCCCACCAGCTGCCTCGCATGCCCAAAGAGTACATCACACGGCTTGTGTTCGACCCGTGAGTTGGACGCTGTTGGACTGGTCCCCAGAGAGAACAAAACAATGGCCACTGTGTTAGCCCGTCCAGTTTATTACCTTGAACGCTGATTTAGGTGACCTTACACCATTTGTTTTTGTCCCCGCTGTGTTATGTCAATAGTGGCCACAGCTGTACTTCGAATCTAGCTGCATCTGGTCTTCAAAGTCAAGTCAAAGTCAAAGTCTTTTATTTGTCGAATGCATCGGATAACGTGGTTCACTGTGAACAATGGAATTATTGTGACATGGCACGTGATATCTACTTAGTAATTAAGAAAAACATAAAGCAAAAATAATCACGGAAAATATTAAATATACATAACAATGGTTACTAAATAATACATTACAATGGTGACTTCCGCCCTGACGCAGAAGTTGTGTTCACTTGAATAGTATTAGCAGTTTATTACATTGTTTAAGGGAACTATTTCATTCCTCTTCAAACAGGAAGCACAAGACTCTGTCGTTGATCAAAGATGGCCGTGTGATTGGAGGGATCTGTTTCCGGATGTTCCCCTCGCAGGGATTCACAGAGATTGTGTTCTGTGCTGTCACCTCCAACGAGCAGGTCAAGGTACGAAGGGACAGGGGAGCTTTTCTAGCCTGAGCTCTGATTTCTTTCTTATGGTCATTTATGACATTAGATATTCCCATTCTCTTGCTCAATCCAGCGTGTATACAGTTGCATCATAGCTATCAAAACACCCAATCTGGGGAAAGGTCACATAGCTGTGCCAAATGTCTTCACCATGCACTCTACTCTAACTTTGCCTGTGGTTTACATAAAACCACACTCATTATCAGACCTTACTTTGTTTAACCATACCCTGAACAACTTATGAATAGGTAATATAAGCAAGAATTGCTAGCAAATATCGACTAACTTCTGAATTGAACTTAAAATGCTCTCATTAGCTAATGATTACCTTGTTATCTGAAATGAATTTGATGATGATGGTGAAGTAGTTTCCTACAAAATATTTACCAACTTTAGCATTGTCTATGTATGTCCAAGTGCTGATATGGCAAATTAGACCAAACTGTTATTTTATTGTAGCACTCGTTCTACGTTGTCAAGAAGGTTGTTAATAATGTGATATTAATCATGGCCCTATTAAATGGCTTTTGCTCATTGACCCCTTGTGTTTGGTGTTCAGGGATACGGCACTCATCTGATGAACCATCTGAAGGAGTACCACATCAAGCATGACATTCTTAACTTCCTTACCTATGCAGACGAGTATGCCATTGGCTACTTCAAAAAACAGGTCAGTAGCCCCTTTGCTTTATGAAAAATCAGGAGAAGTCGCTCTCTGTGGGTTGTCATCTGAAGGATTTAAAAAACAATGACCATTTACCAAACAGGCACCAAAAGGCTTGCATATAGTCATGGAGATTATGCGGGCCTATTCAGAACTGGGTATAACTGCTTTTAAACACTCTGCCCCAATCTGACCTTAAGATGAACATTAGAGTTCCTAAAAGAAAATTGATCTGATGAGAGAAGTTTTATTGTCAATTGTGATTGATTTCTTAATGTGTGTATTTAAAATTCACATTCCGTAAGTGTTTTTTTTTCTCGTAATACCGGGCTGAGCTGTAAACGAGACTTGGGTGTATAAAGGTAAAATAATTACAAATATTATCTCTCTTCTTTCCGTCTTCCTCTCTCAGGGGTTCTCTAAAGACATCAAGGTTCCCAAGGCAAAGTATGTAGGCTACATCAAAGATTATGAGGGAGCCACGCTGATGGGCTGTGAGCTAAACCCCAGCATTCCTTACACAGAATTCTCTGTCATCATCAAGAAGCAGAAAGAGGTAGGTACTGCATGTGGTTGTGTGGTTGTCCGTGTTTTAAAATGCCTATGAGGACATAAAAATACCCATAGTTAGAGAAGGGAAATAGTTAAAGAAGGAAAGTTTGACCTTGTGGGAAGGTGTTGCTAGTCGTAATGAAGAGAAAGGCTAATTTCCATTTGGACGTTAGGTTTATGCTAGACATTACAAAGGTCAACTGAGTCATTTTATCTAAACTGCTCACACGCATCATCAAATGTCTGCATTACCAGGGTTTAAAATAGAACTACATTATATCATTGGTTTTGTCAAGCTGTGAACAAAGAGTCCCTATTTATCTGTGGATTCATCCTCCGTGTAGAGAAACTTATTCATTTATGACTTAAAGTCCACATTCTAGGTCTGACAAAAGATTTTATACATGTATGCATATTTCTGTTTAAAAACAACAACCCAATGGATTTGGTAACATTGGGTTGGAGTTTTGTTCAGGTTAGGGTTGGATTTAGGCTTAAGGAAAATAAGATTTGGAATGGGAATCCTTTTTGGGACCATACAAAAAAGTTTAAATCTAAGATGTCTGTGTGTGTTTAAGTGAAATAATTAGGGTTAGGGTCAATTCAAAGTAGTACATTCAGGACATACATTGAAATTATGTTGTATTCTTTGTTCAATACATTTGTAAAGATTTTTTTTTTACAATTTTTAAATTGTAAATGTATCATTTTCTGATTTGACTGCTTTTGTTTGTTTGTAGGATAAGATAGAAGAACTAGGATTAAAAGCCTTCTAACAAGGCCTTCTGGAATTGACATCACCATTACAGACATGCTCTATTTCTGTAGCACAACACAATAGTTTCAGTTTTTTAACTGATTCAGTAACTCAGTTGACCTTTGTAATGTTTTAATCAAGGCAAATACCAAGATACATAGGAAAAAAACATGTACTATTTGTGTCAAGGGTAGTTCATTCAAGATTTAAGTCTGAAAACTAGAAAATATTATTTATTTCGCTTTTTGCATTTTTCAAGATCTAACAGTGACTTCAGAAATGTCCTTCAGACTTGTGTAGGCAAAGGCTTGATTCATTGTAGTCGAATGCAATACTTCTTTATTGGCTTAAAAATTTGACTATTGACCCAGAATGAAATATGTGGGAAGTCTTTATGCACTTTATCCACTTCAGTCAAAATAGCCAGAGATCACAAACACTCCTGAAACCGCCATAGGGTATTAGCACTTTTGCCTAATGACATCAACTCGCTAACTGAGATGGAATGATAAACTGTTTTCAATACTATAGATTAAAACAATGGGCCAGTAATAAATGATCAAATGTAGTTACTCTCTCCCTTTGTCTTTCAGATAATAAAGAAGCTGATTGAGAGGAAGCAGGCTCAGATCAGAAAGGTTTACCCAGGACTTTCCTGTTTTAAGGAAGGAGTTCGCCAGATTCCCATCGAGAGCATTCCTGGAATACGTGAGTTTCTTACCCATATCAATATATTTTCACTAGAGCTACTCTCAGCAATTGGCAGCAATGTGGCTGTGAAGTGTCGTAGGTCAGAGGTGAGGTGAACCTTGTCACAAATTTAACTTGACACTTTTTTTCACCAGGAGAAACTGGATGGAAACCTGTGGGGAAAGGGTAAATCATTTTCAGTTCCTCTGTTGGCCATCCCAGTTCACAATTTTTATTTTTTTTTGGAATGCATGGATGGTAAGCGATGGCTTTTATGATCACTGTCGCAGACGGGGAGTGAGATAATGACTACTTCCTGTTTCCTGTTGTGATCCCAGGAAGGAACTTAAGGACCCAGATCAGCTGTACTCCACCCTAAAAACCATCCTACAACACGTTAAGGTGGGTGGAAACGCACACGCCGTCATGTCATGCACACAGACGCGCGCGCAGACCGTTTTATACTGCTGTGTGTGTGTGTGTGTGTGTGTGTGTGTGTGTTATGCATTATAGAGTCATCAGAATGCCTGGCCTTTCATGGAGCCAGTGAAGAAGACAGAAGCCCCTGGGTACTATCAAGTCATACGCTTCCCCATGGGTAAGTAGGACACCGCAGACAACTAATACAGACCGTTGAATTGGTTGTTGTCAGGGACAAACACTTAGGGATGTTGTGTCACAGTTGATCACTGTAAGCTCAGCATGCCTTTCCTTCTAAATCCCACACGTGGACCAGAGGTTTACCCGTAGTCATGCTGATGTGTTATTTAACCCAGACCTGAAGACGATGTCCGAGCGCCTGAAGAGCAGGTACTACACCACTCGGAAGCTCTTCATGGCTGACATGCAGCGCATCTTCACCAACTGTCGCGAGTACAACCCCCCCGAGAGCGAGTACTACAAGTGTGCCAATCTGCTGGAGAAGTTCTTCTACACCAAGATTAAGGAAACGGGCCTCATCGAGAAAATCAATTGAAAAGGAGGGGGCTTCAGTGGAAGAGTGGGAAGTTGCTTAGATGTAATGATTTTAAAAGGTTTTTATTTTCTTATTCCTTATTTTTGTACTTGCATTTAGCCAGAAAAACATTTCGATATATATCTAGAAAGGAAGGATGCATTTAGGTCTGTCAGTATACTCTCTCCGGTCTTTTATCTACTCTTCATCCTTGCCATTCTGCCTCCCGCTGCCTTTAATCCCTCTATGCTTCTCCCTCGCTCCGCCTTTTCTCTGTTTACTCAGGAAAGCAGACGTTGTGCGTAGAAACTCCACCTGTACACCTTGCCCACATGTAGATTCATACTATATTCCATTTTCACAAAATAATGGACCATCTGATTTGAGAAAGGATGGTCTGTCCATCAATCAACCATTCAGCGTCTCCTGATTGATGTTACTAGGTCATAATGGTTCACAGTGAAGTTGCCCGTGATGCTGATCTCAGGTCAGTTTTGCCGGTTTCCCTCCCTTAAGGTTGGTATTGGGTAAATCCTAGATCTGTACCCAGGGGAAACCATAGTAATCTGAGTGGTTGTAATTTGGGTTCCCCAACACATACGTACAGCATGACGTCATGTGAGTTCTGTCCCTGAATTTATGAGGTCAAAGTTTGTATGTGTACTATTAGAGTTCATCCTGCCAAAACAAAACCTATATTTTAAATCTGTATGTATGAATCTTAACTCTTAAAACTTCTTGAATTAATGTATATTTTCTATGTATATTTTTTTGTTCTTTTTAAACTGAAAGGATGGTAAGACTCTTTTCTTGAAGTTAACCTTGCTGGTCCATGTGGAAATTCCCATAGGGCCAAGTGACCATGGAAATGCACTTATTTATTTTTAATGCAAGTATTCAACTGCACTTGGTAAATAAGAGCATTGGTTTCCTCCATGGAAATGCACGCTATAAACTAATAGCTAATTTATGTAGAGTTTATCCTTATTTATGTGCTGTAAGTTAAAGTAATAATACTTAAAAGGTCTTAATTTATTATTTTTTCTGTCTAGCAAATGGACATTGATACCTTTGTAGTTTGGAGATAAAAAAGATTGTGCAATACTATGTAGTTTTGCTGTTTTGTATAAAGATAATTTTCAAACTTTAGGAGAAAAAAAAAATCTGGATTTTGTAATGTCTGGAAGAGTTATTACATGGCCTTTGTACTATGTAGCCTATTTTATAGACTGATTAAAATAGAGGTGAAACTAATGGATTGGGAGTCATTATTTTCCTGCAACACCAGCAACTGACAGAAATTCCTACTCAAATCCTACTTGAAAAATATGCACAAGAGCTCTGACTGGACAGCTTAAAGTACGTGACAATTAAAACAAGTGTAGGTGTCTAAACAGAATGGACAGAATGTTTATTCAAATACAGTACACATTTAAATACAGGGTCGTTTTCATAAGCACAATAGTATACAACACCATCATATGGAAGGTTCAGGTGAGGGTTAATCTCTTCTCACATGTTACATCCACTTTTGGTTTATATACACATACCTGGCCAACAATCCATCATGAGAGGCATATACACCTTTTTTGGGAGATACAATTAAATATCTTCAAAACCCCTTCTGATATGGCTAAAGTCAGTAAAGGTTCATAGGAAGAACAGTTAAAAAAAAACACAAAAAGCTGCCCTCTAATTGGATAAAACGGGTAGGACAAACAAACAAAAACAGTCAAACTCTGAAAGGGTAAAAATTGTGTTACATGCTTGGAGATGTAAGACAAGTTAGTGACATCCGACAAAAGACTCGTTATATTTCTCCAAAGACAGTGCTCTCTTCATGGACTTCCTGGGTTTCTGCTTAAAAATGGGCGAAGAGAGGAACTTGGTATCTGTGAACTTGTCTCCACGCCTCAGTTTCCTGGGAGAAAGGAAACAACAGGTTTGGAGAGAAAGAACAATATTATTTTCTAGAATAACTTGCCAGATCAATAAGAACAACAGAGTGTTTCCCCACTTGCTCTGGTGTAGTCTAGGTACTCAATCTTAAAGCATATTTAGTACTCACGCGTGAAGCGATGGTTCTTTGTAGTCCACCGCCGTCGTGGACCGCCTCTTCCGGGTCGCGACTGGATTGGAGCATCGGTCTGAAATTCGGGAGCTCTTAGAAGAGAACGTTCGATAGGCTGCAGGGGTAAGATTGGTCACATCAGTCAGACTGAAGCCCCGCCCAGCCCTGACACCAAGCCCACCTGTGGTCAGAACAGAAAGTGTGTTTAAGGTTCAGCAAAGTTGGTGTGAAGAAATTGTTAATGTTAGATACACATACAGAAATACCAGAGGAGTGAAAGATTTCTATATAGTGTTATCCAGTGTTATTCAAGTTACTAAGACTTTTGTACAAGTTGAGACTAAAGTCCCCCTGCGCTTGCGTCCGAGGCAAGCCATGAGTCCCTACGGCTCAAGTCCGATCCTAGTCTTTGACACCAACTCTTCCAGTTGCAAGTCTCGGTGGTCAAAGTGCTTGAGCCCTGGTCCTAGTGTGCCAGTGTAAGTCACTGGAAAATGATGCTGACCGGTTTCAATCTTTGATAAGGGGTTGAAGCCTGCTTGTCCACACTCCATATCCTCACCAGGGCTGCTGGTGGCAAGCGCAGTGTGAAATAGCCTCTCTGAGTCAAAAGTCACGAAAGCCATGACTCGAGCACTACAACGCGTCCGGTAGCAGGTGTTCAGAGAAGAAGCAGAGCATGCGAATGGGATGCATAAGACACCGTAAGATTATTTCAGTATCGATCATGAACAGGGCTTCAAAAGCTAACTGGGCCATACCGGTCCTCTTGCCTGCTTTGGGGATCAATTTCTGGGGCGTACTACTGGTTGGTAACCCAGGTGTCTCATAGGGAGAGTCCCTGAAACCAGACAGGACGTTGTCGATCCTCATCATCTCCACTTCCATTCCCGGAGTGACTGGAGGCTCCTCTTCATCGCTGACCTGATCTGGAAGACAAAAACACCATATTCGGGAACACATTTACACAGATGTTTTCAACACTACTGTTGTTTGCTCCTTGGGGTTTAAGGCCGGGTGTTTCTGTAAAAGCACTTTGTGACAAGTGCTGTCGTAAAAAAGGCTTTATAAATCCATTTTATTGATGTAGAACAACATCACGTTCTCTAATCTTCCATAGTTCCTGGCCAGAAGTCATGTATACGCGGTTATCTGGGATGCTAAGTTATGTCAATAGAATATTGGCCCTAACTGCAGTTTCCACGTCTTCTGGATCATTAGTCCATCGATCAGGAGCTTCACGAAGTGCCTCCAAATATAATTATTTGTGTGTCTTTATTTGTAACACAACAGCATCGCTCAGTTTGTTCAGAAATAACTTTTTTCCTATAACAGAAATATACATTTGTAAGTTGTTCATAGCTTACCCAATGACAACTGGGGTTTTGGTGGGGTGCTGCTCTCGGCTGATTCAGAAAGCTGTCCCTTACAGGTGAGGGCAGGCTTGGCCTGCTCTGGGGGGGTGTGTGTCCGTCGCAAGTCACAGCTTTGTACAACATAAGGGCTACCTTCTGACGCAGCAAAGCTGGCCTCCGTGGAAACTAAAGACAACGACTGTTTCCGCACTGAGCTCGGCCTCCGTCCTTTTTGTGGTTGACGGTCTTTGAGTGGTTTCTCCGGGACTGGCAGGGCTCGACTGACCTCCATTTTGGTTCCTACATAAACACGAGAGATGAACAACACACCTGAGCGACATCATTTCAAACACGCTGCGACCGTATTAACATTGCACTAAAGAAACACCAAAGGACAGTTGGGGTGGAATTTAAAAGCTTACCACACGATGACCCGGATTTGGGTGGGGGGTTGTTCTCCTTGTCTATAGCTGCTTTGGAGATCTTCCCTCGGCCCCCGCGAGTGACGGCAGGCTGGGCCTGTTCCCGGGAGCTCAATCGCTTTCTTTTCTGAGGAACGTACGGGCTGACTTCCGACTCAGAAGACGAACTAGACTCCGTGGTCTCTCCCTTCTCCACTTCCTCCTCACATGTGGGCGCGGCCTGGGGGACTTCCTTGGTGCCACCACCCTTGAATGGTGTTAGGTGCACTCCGTCCTCACAGTCAAAATCAAAGGTGTCGTTGAATCCCTGAGATGTGTTGAGGGATGTGTTGAGGGGGGCAGTGGGTCCCACCTTAACTCTGGACCGTGTAGCCGAGCGGTCTCGACTCTTGGACCGGGCTCTGGGTTTAGAGTTCTCCCAGGGCTTTTTCAAAGGGGGGCGGTCTGGCTTGCGGCCCCTCTCTGCCTTGCGTGCAGCCGGTTCGGGGCGCTGTGGTTGGGCCTGTTTTAGTTTGGTCCGGGGTCGCTGCTGTTGACCGGCTGGTTTTACCAGGGGCCCCGGTGCGGATCGCTGCTTTAAGTCCTCTGAGCCAAATGGATTGTCTCTCTCTGCCTTCACTTCCTGTTTGTGGTTCAGGTCAATCTTGTTGTTCAGAACCGACTGCTCTGCAAGGACCTCAGACTCTTCCTGTAGGAGCCCTGGAGGTGCGCAGGGGTTCGGCTCACAAAATGAGGAACGGTTCCCTACCTGCACATGCTCAGATAGCCTCCTACTGCCCTCCCTCCTGCGACATCTCACGCTCACAGTCCGTGGCAACCCCACCTGCGCCCCACTCTTGCCTTGTCCTGCCCCTTCAGGAAACTGAGGGTCTGGGAGATGTACAAACATTGTCAAAACTTGCAACAACATGGATATTTCACTAGACGTAACACATCTCTTCTGTCAGTATCTCAAGTAATAACTAGGAAATATATTGGGTAAAAGGCCTAGCATAGTGCTGTAAACATGTTTCTGGTAAATGTCATTTTCCTATACCTGAGCGGATTGGTGAGACTGGCACTTCATCTACCATCCTAGCGTCTTCCAAAGCAGAACCACTGTGAATTATCCTGTTCACAAGTAAAAATGGGTAGGAACTCATGAGATTTACAAGGTTACCTGTGAGTGGAGTGAATCACACTTGATGCATAACAGGGATTCTTTAAAGGTAAGAAAATAAACTACGCTTGAAAATAAAACTAAGTTGATAACCGATACAATATAACTCACCATGAAGAGTCAGCTGGCTTTGGTGGTTCGGTGAGAAGTTGTGCAGGTCTAGTCTAAACACACAGGTAAATACAATAAACAAGGGTATAGCAGGAACAACTCACCTGGGAATAAATATTCAGGCAGCCTCATACCTGCAAGTTCCTAGCCTGCGCCTCCTGGTCTTTGAGCATCCTCTTGAGCAGGAGGAGGTGGAGAAAAAGGGCCTGCTGCTCCCTCTTCATCTGCAGGATGACACCATTGGCCTGCCTCACCTTCTCCTTCTCCGCCTGCAGGGCCAGCGCAAGGGCCTTGTTATTGACCTGTACGTTCTTGAGGACCATCGGCTGTACGCTGCCTGCTGTAGGGACAAGGGGAAAAGGAAGAGAGTTAAGAAACTTGAAAGACTGATGTTTCAGCAGTATTATATCGCCCAGACATAATTAAGGTGGTCAGCCATTTATGAGACCCAGACATAATTAAGGTGGTCAGCCATTTATGATGTGTATGTTTACATTACCAGCTTCAACATGACACTGGCTTATTCCATTTAAATTAAATCACCTTTTGACAACTGATTTGAACGAAACCTTACATAAATATTTGCTACTCTGAACGTTAGATTTTGCAACGAAATGTAAAACATGCAGAGCCAATGGTGTTTCAAGTTACTACTCTTTCGCATACCCTAGTAACCCACGATACAATTACACAGACACACTGAAAATCATAGCATAGCCAGGGTTAAGATTGAACACACAATCAGCACTAACCACTGGTTGTGCTGATCCTTCTGGACCGTCCTCTGTTAGTCGCAGACGTGTTGTTCAGGCGCTTGTTTCTCTTCTCAATCATCTTCTCCTTTATGTCATCAAGACTTTGCCGGAAAGACTTCTTCTGCCCTCGTTCCCTCGCCATGGCTAAAAGTATTGGACGGGGGAAAGCATCGTTATGGGATGAAAATCATTGAAAATCGACGTTACTGAAAGTTGTTTTTGATCCGATTTACCCCTACGGTCAGTAGAAGCTAGGTTAAGTTAGTTAACGTTAGCCGTTTAGACTATGTAGAAGCGGTATTGCAACATATACTGACGTTTTAACTGTTGACTTACCTCCACCGTTCAACCCCGTTGACTAAAAAAGTATTAAAACATCTATATTTCCCAAATAATTATCATAAAGTCACAACTGCATTAAGCTACTGTTAACTTTCGAATTCTGGGTAGCGGTTGCTGATTGGTGAGAAAACAAGTCGGTTTTTACGTCATTTCCTCTTACCGGAAATGCAATACTTTACTTTCCCAGTAGGTGGCATTAGAGCCATTTGTCTCTTCTGTCTCATTCTCTCTTCAGCGTGTGCACACGATATTGGTACACAAAACTAATAACAGGATAATACTGTTAATACAGGCCCAGTTTCAGAGAACATAATTTGCTTTGAAATTCAACATAGATCACTGGCTGTTGTAGAAACATTAAGAATGTTTGAATAGCGGCAGCTATCTTTGAATGTAGTGCACCCAAGATATAAAGGTCCCTGTGTCTTGTGTACTAAGTCATCAAATTGTTTACTACTTTATCACATTTGCATGATACGTTAACATCTGCTTTAAAAATGAAAGAATTGTATTAGGAAAAAAAACGAAATCATATAATATTGTAGGGATCCAATTTGTATCGTAAGGATCCTATTTGGACAATTTGTTACAAACCTGCTGTGCTCTATGCTGGAAGGCATCCTTAAGTTGTTTACATATTTATATATGCATGAAGGTTTTGGCTGAATATTCTGACTTCTGCTTTCAAGCCTCTAGACTGAACCTAATCTCTAACCAGGCCAATGGATGCACAATATATCTTTTGACATCACGTCACTTCTCTTTTTCACTCTCTGTTCCACCCCATTTCTCTCCTTTCTCCCTCTTTGTTTTCACTCTCTCTCATTCTGCTTTCTTCATCTCTCCTTCCTTGTTCAATCATTCTGTTTTGTCTGCTCCCGACACTGTAGATAGTTGTTCCCATTGTCTCAGTATTCGCTCAACAAACCTTCCAGAAATAATCCAATTCAGGTATAGTTCAACCAAATTCCAAAATAGCAAATTCGTTTCTGTAAGTGTTAAGGATATCACTGCTTCAGGGAGTATCCCATTTCTATTGTCTGGCTACCCCACACAAGCCTTGAATCAGTGGTCTTCTGCACCAATCTGCACCAAAATCACAGATCAGGTGACCATCCTTTTCTCAAGCAGTGAACCACTCTAAAGCTGGCTGATGAATAATATAATGAAAACTGTATCCAGCATGTAGCTCTGATTCAGAGTCTCTGCTTAATGGTATGGACACTTAAGGCTAAGAAGTAGGTGTAACACCCCTCTGTGTGATATTCACCCCTACTCAATTGAGAATCCTGCACCAAGCTGAGCCACACTGCCACATTCATAGGGTTGGGCGCATCGATAGCCTACCAAAGTGTCGATACATCCCATCCTGATTTTTCTTTTTGCGAATCGATCCTCAAATAAAAGTATCAATACAGGGTGCGTTCAATATTTAGGCTTTTTTTAATGAAACAGAATTTGAATCAGATGCCGAAAGTGAAAAATCTTTGGAAAATGTAGAAAACATCTATCAAGGATAGGAACAATTTCTCCTTCCACCCTCTCCCCCTGCTCCTGGTCATCTCATAGCTCCTCACGGCTCTTCACAGGCACACTGAGAAACATGAAGTCAAAACGCGGTGATGGTTACCAGGGTCCGTCTGAAGGTATCAATATCAGTATTGGCATCTGGATATTAGACTTGGCATTACTTGGTACTGGATTGAAAAGAAAATCAGTGGTATTGCCAATCCCTATAAATTCAGTTCACGGCACCACTGTACAGTTGTACATTTGTGGCACTAATCCCATTTAGCGTGTACTACAATCCCATTAAGTTCTGGGACGGATATTAAGGTTTCTGTGCATCATGTTCAAACTACTACTTTCCGATAACTTGGACATAATGTTCAAACATTTTTAATTTTGGTTAATCTTCGTTCCACGACTTTAATGGGATTTGTAAAAAAGTGCCAAAGACAATGCCAGAGAAATAAAGGATTGCTGTCATAGACTTCTTATACAGCAAGGAAACCAATTTGTCATTTTTTCTATCGCAGGCCAACTTTCCTCCTCTGCATGAGTCAAATGGAGCAATTGTATCTTGACACAGAGGACCTCTCCCTCTGCATGGCAGGGCCCAGGCTTCATGATGACTCAGAAGGAGCCTTGCATCAATCAAGCCTGTTTTTATGTCCAAGACATTGAAAGGACTGACAAGAGAGTGGTTTAATTAAGCCCAGGGTGGGTTAGGAATAACTGTGTTGTAAGGGATACATTTCCCTGCCAGCAGTGTTACCATACAGTACATTACCTCACCAGTGCTCACAAAGCTTTGGGGCACCCACACAGTGTGCCATAGTAAGCTACAAGTCAGACGCCTGGCTAACAGTTTTAAATGATGCTACATATAGGATGTATTGCAGCACTAGGGAGAGAGGAGACAACCATTTGTGAACATGGATGTGAATGGTTAATGGATGTGAATGGTTAATGGATGTGAATGGTTAATGGATGTGAATAGTTAATGGACGTGAAGGGTTAATGTTGACCACATTGGGCAACAGGGATCCCACGTAATCTAACTACTTTCACAACAACACAGCAACTTAATCTCTCCAGACATCGCATACATTATCTTGGCAATATTACTTAACCGGCGTTTGCACAACCAACTGACAACACAACCCACGCTACCCATCCCATTGCCCGTTGATTCACAGCAGGGGAGACGTGGTCCGTGCCCTGTCATTTCCCTGAAAGGCTATGTAAATGTTATGCTGTCACTCTGGCTGTCACAGCAGGACACAACATTCGCCACCGCACTGCTCATGTCTGCCTGTGAGACATCATGACACATCAGGTGCCCATTAATTATCAGCAAGGGGATATCAGGGTGGTAATCAGCAGACAAAACAGTGGCCATGTTCCAAATTGCACCCTATCCATCACTGACATCACTGGTGAACAATGACAGGTTGGGATTCACCATGTCAAAATAATTTTCCTGCAGTGCTTGAAAAATGAAGATATTCGTTGTCACAAGCTATCATGGCTGCCACATAATTTTGGAGTTTTATGTAAAGCATATACATCCTACTAAAGTATTAAAAGGGTAATGTTATGATGCAGAATGACCCAGAATTGGACAGAAACGCAGCCATTCTGGTCAGGTTGAAATCCAAACCAGTCCAATTTCAATTAACTGCATTCATTTTCCTGGTCTCCTCCTTGAACTGCCACCTTAACGTGGTGGAGGGGTTTGAGTACCTGAGTGACCCTAGGAGCTATGTTGTCTGGGGCTATATGCCCCTGGTAGGGTCTCCCAAGGCAAACATTGGCGCAGCCGGGGGCCCACCCTGGAACCAGGCCCGGGGTTGGGGCTTGTATGCGAGCGCCTGGTGGCCGGGCCTTTCCCCACGGGGTCCGGCCGGGCTCAGCCCGAAGGAGCGACGTGGGGCCGCCTTCCCGTGGGCTCACCACCTGCAGGAGGGACCATAAGGGGTCGGTGCGTAGAGGACAACCCGATCCCTGGACACTAGTTCTAGGGACGTGGAACGTCACATTGCTGGCGGGGAAGGAGTCTGAGATCGTGCGTGAGGTTGAGAGGTTCCGACTAGAGATAGTCGGCATCACCTCTACGCACGGCTTGGGCTCTGGAACCACACTCCTTGAGAGAGGATGGACTCTTCACCACTCTGGAGTTGCCCATGGTGAGAGGCGGCGGGCTGGTGTGGGTTTGCTTATAGCCCCCCAGCTCTGCCTCAATGTGTTGGAGTTTACCCCGGTGAATAAGAGGGTCGTTTCCCTGCGCCTACGGGTCGGGGATAGGTCTCTCACTGTTGTTTGTGCCTACGGGCTCCATCGTTCTACTGGGGGACTTCAACGCCCACATGGGCAACGACAGTGACACCTGGAGGGCCGTGATTGGGAGGAACGGCCCCCCTGATCTGAACCCGAGCGGTGTTCAGTTATTGGACTTCTGTGCTAGTCACAGTTTGTCCATAACGAACACCATGTTCAAGCATGAGGGTGTCCATCAGTGCACGTGGCACCAGGACACCCTAGGCCGTAGGTCGATGATCGACTTTGTTGTTGTTTCATCTGACCTGCGGCCGTATGTCTTGGACACTCGGGTAAAGAGAGGGGCGGAGCTGTCAACTGATCACCACCTGGTGGTGAGTTGGATCCGATGGCGGGGGAGGAAGCTGGACAGACTCGGCAGACCCAAGCGTACTGTAAGGGTCTGCTGGGAACGTCTGGCCGAGTCTCCTGTCAGAGAGATCTTTAACTCCCACCTCCAGAGCTTCGACTGGATCCCGAGGGAGGCTGGAGATATTGAGTCAGAGTGGACCATGTTCTCCACCGCCATTGTCGAAGCGGCCGCTCGGAGCTGTGGCCGTAAGGTCTCCGGTGCCTGTCGAGGCGGCAATCCCCGAACCCAGTGGTGGACACCGGAAGTAAGGGATGCCGTCAAGCTAAAGAACGAGTCCTATCAGGCCTGGTTGGTTTGTGGGACTCCTGACGCAGCTGACGGGTACCGACAGGCCAAGCGGGCTGCAGCCCGGGTGGTTGTGGAGGCAAAAACTTGGGCCTGGGAGGAGTTCGGTGAGGCCATGGAGAAGGACTATCGGCTGGCCTCGACGAGATTCTGGCAAATCGTCCGGCGCCTCAGGAGAGGGAAACAGTGCCCTACCAATGCTGTTTACAGTGGAGGACCACACGTTTCGGGACCACACGATTTCGTCTCTGCTCTTTGCGGATGATGTTGTCGTGTTGGCCCCTTCTAACCAGGACCTTCAGCATGCACTGGGACGGTTTGCAGCCGAGTGTGAAGCGGTTGGGATGAAAATCAGTACCTCCAAAATCCGAGGCCATGGTCCTCAGTCGGAAAAAGGGTGGCTTGCCCACTTCAGGTTGTTGGAGAGTTCTTGCCTCAAGTGGAGGAGTTTAAGTATCTAGGGTTCTTGTTCACGAGTGAGGAAAGGATGGAACGGGAGATTGACAGACGGATCGGTGCAGTTTCTGCAGTAATGCGGTCGATGTATTGGTCTGTCGTGGTGAAGATTTACCGGTCAATCTAAGTTCCTACTCTCACCTATGGTCATGCGCTTTGGGTCATGACCGAAAGGACAAGATCCTGGATACAGGCGGCCGAAATGAGCTTTCTCCGCAGGGTGGCTGGGCGATCCCTTAGAGATAGGGTGAGAAGCTCGGTCACCCAGGAGGAGCTCAGAGTAGAGCTGCTGCTCCTCCACATCGAGAAGGGTCAGCTGAGGTGGCTTGGGCATCTGTTCCGGATGCCTCCTGAACGCCTTCCCGGGAATATATATATATATATATATATATATATATTAAGAGACCAATGCACCTTTTTCTTTCCTTTGCAATTTTTTTTTAAAAGGACGGTTTTGAGTTAGGAACAGAATGGTAAAAATTAAGAGACCACTGCAAATTGAACGCTTCTGTTCCTCACTCAAAACTTTCCTTTTCAACATTTTTGGAAAGGAAAGAAAACGGTGCAGCGGTCTGTCATTTTTTCCGGCGCTGTATATACACATACATACAATACTGTAGTTTGTTGAGTGGTGTTAAGGATGTGTGCAGTGCAAATAACATGAGTGTATAAAGGTGTAAAAAAAAAGGATAACGGGAAGAAATATAGTAGGAGAGGAAGATAAAATGAGGTGAGAAGCTGCCTGTCTTGGTCAGAGAGCAAGAAGGGAGTCTGGTGTCTGACAAGCTCTGGAACTTTAAATATTACCCTGAATATCCCACACACAGATGTTCACAATCCTGGCTCTGGAGAATTAATGCGAGCAATATTCCAGCCATGTTGAGAGAGAAGATGAGAGCGATGCTGCTGTTGCTGTGATCGAGTGAGAGGTGATTTCCTAGCCTGGCCAGTTGAGTTATTAGTCCTGGAGAAACTGAGGATGAATATTGGACCAATATGAACACCACAGGCAGACATCGAAGACAGATTTCAATACGGCACAAATTGTGTTAATGTGGCAAGAATCTGATTTATCTCTGGAAGACTTACATTACCAGTCCATGGGTAACAGTTTGTTCAGAGGTAACATAATGTTTTTACCCTCTAAAACTGAGTAATTTATAAACATGGCCAAAAAAATGTCAGCTGAATATAAAAAAAGTATTCATATTAAAAGGTTCCTTAGATATGAACATTATTTATATCCTGAAGTCGACATTAACATATGCTGTATGTATATTTTTTATTTGCAGTACAGTGACTTGTTCTCTGAGGATGTAATAGTCAAAGAATATAACATCTTGTGAACTTTTCTTCATGCCCCCCCAAAAAACCTTTGTTTTACAGGTACATACAAACAAAATGTATTTTATATATTTTTCATTACAAGCAATATCTCAAAATCTATAACTATATGAAATTAAATAAAACCAAATGTTGGTATCTGACAGTTCTTGGGCAAGTCTCTTCCCCAGATTCAGAAGATAGATAGGCAGTTCGGAAAAGTGGATGGAGATCAGCTGATGAAGCCAGGCCAGGAGATAGGAAACAGCAGAGCATCACAGATTTTTTTCCTTTCCTTTGTGAAACGTATTTTACTTTTCTTGTCATTTTTCTCTTTCCTTTCCTTTCCTTTCCTTTCTCTACCCCCACATATATGTCCAAGTGAATTAACCATTCAAACTAATCTTCGTTCCAACCCGTCAGTGTCCACCCATCTTTCCCAGTACACTTCCATCCACTATTTTCTTTTGCAATGCATTTCTCCATTCTACTGTGGCATCACACAGAGGACTTGAAACCTCTCAGCAATAACATTCCAGGTGAAATTGCCTTATAAAATTTTTATGTTGCTAAAGAGCACAATGATATTTCATATTGACCGACCTTCATCCTTCAAATTCCCTAATAGTAGATATTGCCAAGTCCAAACAAACCAGTATATTATGACATAAATGCCATTCCTGGATCTGACTCAAATATGAGCCATGGGTGGGCAGTAACAACAGAGGTTGTGAATCGATTCTCTTAAATCTCTCAGCATTCTTTCCGTGGCAAGGATTGTATATAATAGTTTGAATTAGTGGTTTGTAAACCAGTTCAAAAAATTCTTCTTTCAGTCCCTAGTTGTGTACAATGTTCATGCCCACTCCTCCACCTTCTTGGTACATTAAAATAAAACCCCATACAGACATAAAACGTAATACTTCACAGTTGAGGTGGGATGTCTTTCACCACACTACTCTTGCCATCAGTCTGGCATACCGTACATCTTCGTCTTACCCGTCCACATCTCCCCAGACTCTTTTTAGGTACTTTTTCGCCCATGGTGTTTTCTAGGCGAACCCTTGCTATGTGTCTCCTGAAGTTCTGCTCGTGATGTCTTCCGCAGATGGCGATGACTGACTCGTCTGCACCTACCTCCTGGAGTGTTCCTGTTGGACAGGTCTTCATCCTCACTATGAGGAGCGTTCTTCGGTCAGCCACAGGGGAGTTCTTCCTACCAGGAGGTTTGCGATTGTCTCAGACCACCCGTGTATAATTATGCTCCAAAGTTCTTATGACTGCACAGATGATGCGATGGAACGCACTTGACTAAACACAAACACCTGCGTTGCCAAAAGGCTTCATTTGTAAATGGCAGAACCAACATGTACACACAAACACCCTCAAACAAAAGTAATTGTTTGATTTTCAAGGCAAACTTTTGTGGGTGTAGATCCCAAAAGAATCAACAAATCTTCACTGTCCTGTTAAATGCAGACTGCACTGTATGGTAAGCTTTGTATTGTTTATATATCTGTAAAGATGTCACAATCAAATAGATTTGTCTTAGTGGGTTGACTATTTGATAGGGGGTTGACTATTTTCCCAAAGACAAGCTCCCCCCAAAATATTAATTGAACCAACACTTAAATGTTGCAACCAGGCCTGGGTTTTTCCTACAGAACCAGGTCTGGAGTTCTCCTACAGAAACAGGGCTGGGGTTCTCCTACAGAACCAGGCCTGGGGTTCTCCTGCACAACAGAAACTCACAGATGAAGAAGTCACAGTGTACATTCCTGCAGTGATTTATCTCAAGCTGGGAGGAAGAAGAGTAGGATTATCTGTCCTCTAAGTCATAAATAATTACCAAAAGGTCATTGTCAAATGAAGGATCTGCATCTTCTATTTAATTTCAGGAATTCTTGAATGAAACCCATAAAGGGATTTGAGACAGACTATCCTGCACACAGTGCTCACTGAGAAGTAGGCTAAGTGGATCGGTATTGTTCAGGTTGGGGGGGGGGGGGGGGGGGGGGTGGGCTGGTAATCTTGACTTGTCACGCTCTGATGACTCATTGTTGTGGCTTGAGCTCCTGTGATCTCTATTGAGGTAGACGGACAGAGAGTGAATTCCTTCCAGCTCCCACATATTCTGGTCTAGACTTATTGGTCGAGTGAGCTGCATGATACGGACAAGACCGTCATCAGAAGTGCATCAGAATACACATCATCTTGAAATTGACTGTCCCAAGTCTGCTGAGATTGGCGGTGATAGTGGGTTTCGTCTTCTGCGGATTGGTAGCGGCTGAAACTTCTATGCCTACACCGATCTCTTGCCTCAAAATAGGTATATTGATTTGCACTGACACTTCTTTGGTCCTCATGTTGTTAGCCACCAGCAACAAAGTCCAAATGTAAATGCAATGCCTGGAATCAAGGTTAGACATTGAAAACTTGCTTTTCTCCCCGGTGTTTGCCCTAAAGACGAAAAACAAACACACCTGTTTACAGTTTTTGCAGTCACTTTGGTACTATTCACACAAGGATGTGGTATTATTTCACCACTCTTAGTACATTAAACACAACAGAGCATCAAAAGAGAACGTTTTTCAAAACTCAAAGCACATCTAACATTGACTTTGAGTACAACAAACAAGCTCAAATATCAGTGTGTCATCTAGAAAGACATGTTTCACATACATACATTATGTTAAATACATTATGTTCATACAAAGTACATGCAAAACGTTTGATAGGATTTTCTTCTCTATCGTTAAAGTTCCTCTTACTATCACTATGCTCGTTATTCCTAATGGATCACCACTCAACCATTTGGTGAATATATATGTTTTACTTTACATTGTTTTACCTACAATGTGAATTAAGGAGCTTGTGGTGAAAAGGTTTACAAACCAAATGAAAGTGAAATTAGTTGTTTCGAATGGATGATTTAATGGCTTACATGTGCGATCAGTTTGGAGTTGTGTACTAAGAGTTCTGAAAAACCACAACATAATATTGATAATAGTACCAAATCGACTATTTTTTTGTTGTAATAAGGAGCAGATCTGAAGCCAGTTGTCCAAAGACTTTTGTTACCCTAAAAACGTGTTGTAATTTTGAAATGGTTACTACCATTTAATTAACGCTCACAGTTACCATTTTATGCCCATAGTCATTGTATCAATGAATATCTAAGGCCCTGGAATACACAGACCAAAACATTTGTTACTGTCCAAATACTTTTGGAATAGACTGTACTTCAAACCATTTCTTAAATGTTCTTACCTACACGACATCAAGGCCAGCAACATATACTTTATTGAAAAACAACACTCGTATCTCATGAAAAAAACAGACACACAAGAGGATCAATAGAGAAAAATACTCTGACTGTAATCCCAGTTCTGTCTCCAAATGTCTAGAATGTTGTTTGCCTGCCCTGGCTGATGGACCGAAACTTTTGAGTTGTTGCCTCATGGTGCGATATGGGCCTGGGTCACATACTGGTCAAGTCTGGTTCAGACTTGAGTTAGTATGGCGAGAACAGAACAGACGTGTGCGCAGTACGAAGAGGACCTGGGGCGGGATGCAACATGATCTGGGGTAGTGGCTGAGTCTGAAAGAGGGCGGGGCCAGTTGTAGGGGAAGGGCGCATGTGGAACGGCGTCATGCAAGCCATGGCAGTGGCAGCGGCGAGGGATAAATGGCGCTGGAAGAGGCACGAACCAAGAGGCTTCCCCAGCTCCTGCTCCTTCCTCAGAGGAATCCCCACCTGTGGACCACACACACATTGTGATCACAACCACCCTACATGTATTGTGCATTTGATTGTATGTCGTTTTTGTTAGGATCCCCATTTTCCGCGGCCCAAGAAACGGCTACTCTTCCTGGGATTAAAATGACATAGTTGCGGCTGTTCAACAATAATATAGCGCCATCACAAGAAGCCAGTCTTCGTACTGCAGCATTGCAGACATGTAGATATCACGACCAGTCTAAAAACCTTTGCAAAACGACTACAATCGGAACCAATCCACAACGAAATTGAATCAAAGTAGACAAAACAGAATCACCAAAAGACAAACTCGTATTACTCACTGTCTGTAGATTCTGGTTGCAATTAGGCGTGAGACTGTAGGTGCTGAATTTTGGCTTGGCTGGCTTCCCTGCTGCTCTGTCTTTATGTCTTCTACTGCTAATGTGCTGAGGAGAGAGAGAATGACACACACACCCACACACACACACACACACATACACACAAACAGACGAAGACAGATATAGAGATGGAGTCAGAGAGATGAGAGAGGAAGAAAGTAAGAAAGTCATATAGAGGCGATGGAGAGATATGTCTGAGGTGGCTTTGTAGATAAGAATTAAGAGATTTAGCAGATCAGTCCACATTAGGTCATCTTGGAGTGCACATTATTTGAAAGACACATCTGACATTGCAAAACAAATTCCTGTTAGGAGTACAGCCAGTCTGATCAAAGTTGAATAGTTGTTCCACTTAGCCTGTTGGCCAAAGTCTTCGCTAATATCTTTTCAGCTGTGCTGAGGGGAGATGTCAGACCACACATCAAAATCACTTTGAGGTGTCTCAGTTTTTTATGAATAACTGAAATAATAATCTCTTCCACAGTAGGTGGCAGGGCCCCCAAATCGTTAAGTTGAGGTAACATTTTATGCCAGCAGGGTAAGAAAGGTTAGAGAACTACCAACACACTTAACTGGGGTGAACCGTCCATGTCAGGTGTCATGTCACCCTTTAACGCTTTCAGGATGTCCACTTCATAAAGGGATAGGAGACTACACTTCCCCCAGGAAGGTTTAAAGAACTGTGGTCACCTTTTGACATATATTACACACGGATTCAGAACCTTAATGTCAGGCTCATAGATTAATCAGTTCGTCAGAAATAAAATTAAACACTACACCTAAATCAAAGTTCCTTGTTACTCTGATCTCTGGAACCCATATTTGTTATTGGCCTTCTAAATGTACAAATATTCATAAAGGGCAGATTTGATTTTGACTGGCATACACAAACAGATGGCTATTACCAATCAGGCCAAACAATGTCTCATGTACTAATGAATATTCATAAGCACCTGGCTTACAGATAAAATCCAAATGTTCCAACTAACAGCAAAACAACACAACACAGCACAATAATATCAATGCACAACCTGATGATTACCTTCATGTGCAGTACGTTGATGTTTTCATCATGCTGCTACGTTCTTCTTCATTTTACTCAACAGCGTTATATGGCCAGTATATTCACCAAGTTTGAGTTGTGTATCGGAATTGACATACATTCAGTATAATGAACCTGTTTGAGCTGTGTCCCTGAGTTAATGAATATAATGAACCTCTTTGAGCTGTGTCCCTGAGTTAATGATTATAATGAACCTGTATGAGCTGTGTCCCTGAGTTAATGATTATAATGAACCTGTTTGAGCTGTGTCCCTGAGTTAATGATTATAATGAACCTGTTTGAGCTTTGGAGTTAATCATTATAACTAATCTGTTTGAGCTGTGTCCCTGAGTTATTGATTATAACTAACCAGTTTGAGCTGTGTCCCTGAGTTAATGATTATAATGAACCTGTTTGAGCTGTGTCCCTGAGTTAAAGATTATAACTAACCTGTTTGAGCTGTGTCCCTGAGTTAATGATTATAACTAAACTGTTTGAGCTGTGTCCCTGAGTTAATGATTATAACTAACCTGTTTGAGCTGTGTCCCTGAGTTAATGATTATAATGAACCTGTTTGATCTGTGTTCCTGAGTTAATGTTTATAACTGACCTGTTTGAGCTGTGTCCCTGAGTTAATGATTATAACTAACCTGTTTGAGCTGTGTCCCTGAGTTAAAGATTATAACTAACCTGTTTGAGCTGTGTTCCTGAGTTAAAGATTATAACTAACCTGTTTGATCTGTGTTCCTGAGTTAATGATTATAACTAACCTGTTTGAACTTTGTCCCTGAGTTAATGATTATAACTAACCTTTTTGAGCTGTGTTCCTGAGTTAATGATTATAACTAACCTGTTTGAGCTGTGTCCCTGAGTTAATGATTATAACTAACCTGTTTGAGCTGTGTCCCTGAGTTAAAGATTATAACTAACCTGTTTGAGCTGTGTCCCTGAGTTAATGATTATAACTAACCTGTTTGAGCTGTGTCCCTGAGTTAATGATTATAACTAACCTGTTTGAGCTGTGTTCCTGAGTTAATGATTATAACTAACCTGTTTGAGCTGTGTTCCTGAGTTAATGATTATAACTAACCTGTTTGAGCTGTGTTCCTGAGTTAATGTTTATAACTGACCTGTTTGAGCTGTGTTCCTGAGTTAATGATTATAACTAACCTGTTTGAGCTGTGTTCCTGAGTTAATGATTATAACTAACCTGTTTGAGCTGTGTTCCTGAGTTAATGATTATAACTAACCTGTTTGAGCTGTGTTCCTGAGTTAATGTTTATAACTGACCTGTTTGAGCTGTGTTCCTGAGTTAATGATTATAACTAACCTGTTTGAGCTGTGTCCCTGAGTTAATGATTATAACTAACCTGTTTGAGCTGTGTCCCTGAGTTAATGATTATAACTAACCTGTTTGAGCTGTGTCCCTGAGTTAATGATTATAACTAACCTGTTTCAGTTGCGTCTCTGAGTTAATGATTATAACTAACCTGTTTGAGCTGTGTCCCTGAGTTAATGATTATAACTAACCTGTTTGAGCTGTGTCCCTGAGTTAAAGATTATAACTAACCTGTTTGAGCTGTGTCCCTGGGTTAAAGATTATAACTAACCTGTTTGAGCTGTGTTCCTGAGTTAATGATTATAACTAACCTGTTTGATCTGTGTCCCTGAGTTAATGATTATAACTAACCTGTTTGAGCTGTGTCCCTGAGTTAATGATTATAACTAACCTGTTTGAGCTGTGTTCCTGAGTTAATGATTATAACTAACCTGTTTCAGTTGCGTCTCTGAGTTAATGATTATAACTAACCTGTTTGATCTGTGTTCCTGAGTTAATGATTATAACTAACCTGTTTGAGCTGTGTTCCTGAGTTAATGATTATAACTAACCTGTTTGAGCTGTGTCCCTGAGTTAATGATTATAACTAACCTGTTTGAGCTGTGTTCCTGAGTTAATGATTATAACTAACCTGTTTGAGCTGTGTTCCTGAGTTAATGATTATAACTAACCTGTTTGAGCTGTGTTCCTGAGTTAATGATTATAACTAACCTGTTTGAGCTGTGTCCCTGAGTTAATGATTATAACTAACCTGTTTGAGCTGTGTTCCTGAGTTAATGATTATAACTAACCTGTTTGAGCTGTGTTCCTGAGTTAATGATTATAACTAACCTGTTTGAGCTGTGTCCCTGAGTTAATGATTATAACTAACCTGTTTGAGCTGTGTCCCTGAGTTAATGATTATAACTAACCTGTTTGAGCTGTGTCCCTGAGTTAATGATTATAACTAACCTGTTTGAGCTGTGTTCCTGAGGTAATGATTATAACTAACCTGTTTGAGCTGTGTTCCTGAGTTAATGATTATAACTAACCTGTTTGAGCTGTGTCCCTGAGTTAATGATTATAACTAACCTGTTTGAGCTGTGTCCCTGAGTTAATGATTATAACTAACCTGTTTGAGCTGTGTCCCTGAGTTAATGATTATAACTAACCTGTTTCAGTTGCGTCTCTGAGTTAATGATTATAACTAACCTGTTTGAGCTGTGTCCCTGAGTTAATGATTATAACTAACCTGTTTGAGCTGTGTCCCTGAGTTAATGATTATAACTAACCTGTTTGAGCTGTGTTCCTGAGTTAATGATTATAACTAACCTGTTTCAGTTGCGTCTCTGAGTTAATGATTATAACAAACCTGTTTCAGTTGCGTCTCTGAGTTAATGATTATAACTAACCTGTTTGAGCTGTGTCCCTGAGTTAATGATTATAACTAACCTGTTTGAGCTGTGTCCCTGAGTTAATGATTATAACTAACCTGTTTCAGTTGCGTCTCTGAGTTAATGATTATAACTAACCTGTTTGAGCTGTGTCCCTGAGTTAATGATTATAACTAACCTGTTTGAGCTGTGTCCCTGAGTTAATGATTATAACTAACCTGTTTGAGCTGTGTCCCTGAGTTAATGATTATAACTAACCTGTTTCAGTTGCGTCTCTGAGTTAATGATTATAACTAACCTGTTTCAGTTGCGTCTCTGAGTTAATGATTATAACTAACCTGTTTCAGTTGCGTCTCTGAGTTAATGATTATAACTAACCTGTTTCAGTTGCGTCTCTGAGTTAATGATTATAACTAACCTGTTTCAGTTGCGTCTCTGAGTTAATGATTATAACTAACCTGTTTCAGTTGCGTCTCTGAGTTAATGATTATAACTAACCTGTTTCAGTTGCGTCTCTGAGTTAATGATTATAACTAACCTGTTTCAGTTGCGTCTCTGAGTTAATGATTATAACTAACCTGTTTCAGTTGCGTCTCTGAGTTAATGATTATAAATAACCTGTTTGAGCTGTGTTCCTGAGTTAATGATTATAACTAACCTGTTTCAGTTGTGTCCCTGAGTTAATGATTATAACTAACCTGTTTGAGCTGTGTCCCTGAGTTAATGATTATAACTAACCTGTTTGAGCTGTGTCCCTGAGTTAATGATTATAACTAACCTGTTTGAGCTGTGTCCCTGAGTTAATGATTATAACTAACCTTTTTGAGCTGTGTCCCTGAGTTAATGATTATAACTAACCTGTTTGAGCTGTGTTCCTGAGTTAATGATTATAACTAACCTGTTTCAGTTGCGTCTCTGAGTTAATGATTATAACTAACCTGTTTCAGTTGCGTCTCTGAGTTAATGATTATAACTAACCTGTTTGAGCTGTGTCCCTGAGTTAATGATTATAACTAACCTGTTTGAGCTGTGTCCCTGAGTTAATGATTATAACTAACCTGTTTGAGCTGTGTCCCTGAGTTAATGATTATAACTAACCTGTTTCAGTTGCGTCTCTGAGTTAATGATTATAACTAACCTGTTTGAGCTGTGTCCCTGAGTTAATGATTATAACTAACCTGTTTGAGCTGTGTCCCTGAGTTAATGATTATAACTAACCTGTTTGAGCTGTGTCCCTGAGTTAATGATTATAACTAACCTGTTTGAGCTGTGTTCCTGAGTTAATGATTATAACTAACCTGTTTGAGCTGTGTCCCTGAGTTAATGATTATAACTAACCTGTTTGAGCTGTGTCCCTGAGTTAATGATTATAACTAACCTGTTTGAGCTGTGTTCCTGAGTTAATGATTATAACTAACCTGTTTGAGCTGTGTTCCTGAGTTAATGATTATAACTAACCTGTTTGAGCTGTGTCCCTGAGTTAATGATTATAACTAACCTGTTTGAGCTGTGTCCCTGAGTTAATGATTATAACTAACCTGTTTGAGCTGTGTCCCTGAGTTAATGATTATAACTAACCTGTTTGAGCTGTGTTCCTGAGTTAATGATTATAACTAACCTGTTTCAGTTGCGTCTCTGAGTTAATGATTATAACTAACCTGTTTGAGCTGTGTTCCTGAGTTAATGATTATAACTAACCTGTTTGAGCTGTGTCCCTGAGTTAATGATTATAACTAACCTGTTTGAGCTGTGTCCCTGAGTTAATGATTATAACTAACCTGTTTGAGCTGTGTCCCTGAGTTAATGATTATAACTAACCTGTTTGAGCTGTGTTCCTGAGTTAATGATTATAACTAACCTGTTTCAGTTGCGTCTCTGAGTTAATGATTATAACTAACCTGTTTGAGCTGTGTTCCTGAGTTAATGATTATAACTAACCTGTTTCAGTTGCGTCTCTGAGTTAATGATTATAACTAACCTGTTTCAGTTGCGTCTCTGAGTTAATGATTATAACTAACCTGTTTCAGTTGCGTCTCTGAGTTGACGTGGACGTCACAGATCTCACAGTGGAACGTTTTGTTCTGGAGCCCAGTCGACACATCGGTGGGAGGGGCCAGCTTAGCTTTGACCCCTGACCTCGGGAATGACTTGATGACTCCATCGCCGCTCCTGGCTTCCAGCATTGTCTTGTGTTTTGTGCCTGACAAATGGAAGGCCAAGATGGGTCAAAAACCAGAAGCCGGGACATCAAGGAAGGATAAATTACCTTGGAACAGGCTTCTTCCTCAATGTAAACAGAGATGATGAGATAAAGGCTGTGTCCTCACTCGACTGCCCTTGCAAAACGCATTCTTCTTGCCGCACCAAGATGTCTGTATAGTGTCAGCTTCAGGGTTAAGGAGCGAGTGAACGACTGGTGTGTTGTAGAAGGACTAACAGAGATGAGCTCTGCAGATCTCACCAAATCATTTAGAAGATGCCATTATTGAAGCAAAAACTATGAGACACACACATACACGCACACACACACCCAAGTCAGTGCTGATTCATTCTCACCGCTGTTGTGAGCCTGTAGTTGGGAAGCAGAGTTGACTGCCACCTTGCAGAGAGAACAGTAGAGCAGTCTCTTAGCCTTCTCTTCCTCCGACTCTCCAACCTCCTCCGCTGCGTCCGTCGTCTCTTTTTCCTTCTCCACCATTGAACCGGAGGATGGAGCGGGGTCACCGGGAGAATCCACGGATACAGCTGGGCTGCAGGGCAAAGGTGGCCCACCGGCGGCAGGAGAAGGTGAAAACGAGACTCCAGTGGTGACATCTAGGTGTAGGAGTAGAGCAGAGCTGGGTGAAAATGGAAATATTCAGAATATTTCAAATTGTTTTCCTCCTTGAAGGAGGAAAACAAGCAACAACACACTGAGGCTCAGAGAACGAGGGCCAAGCTGTAATTATGTCACCTGGAAGGCAAGGCATCTGGCAGGCCTGAGCACTCCTTGGTTATGACAGGTGTGATAGTAGAGTGTGCTGGGTGTGTACATGGTATGAGCGCATACCCAAAGTGTCAAAACCCCTTTGTTTTCATCTCTCATACATCCAACTAACAGATTCTATAGGCGTCATCACCATTACAAAGCTGTGTCCAGCATCCTTCTTGAATTCTCCTCCCACATGGAACAGGAATTGGGAAGTGTGAACAGTCATCAAAAGACACTGTGATCAATCAACCATCCATCCACTCAACAGCACCCCACCTTCATCCCGCCCTCACACCACAATCCACAATCCACCACCCCACATAACACCACCCTGACATCACACCACCCACACATAAACACCACCCTGACATCACACTACCCACACATAAACACCACCCTGACATCACACCACCCTCACACAACAGCACCCCAACCTCACACCCCAATATGCTCACACCACCCCACACAATACAGCACTGACATAGCACCACCCTGACATCACACCACCCACACATAACACCACCCTGACATCACCCCACCCTCACACCCCAATGCACTCACACCACCCTGACATCACACCACCCCACATAACATCACCCTGACACCACCCCACACAACAACGCCCACACATCACACCACCCCGCCCTCACACCCCAATACACTCACACGACCCCACACATCACCACCCCGCCCTCACACCCCAATTCACTCACACTACCCTCACATCACACCACCTGGAAACCCTGGAAAAGAGAATTTGGGAACATGTATTGTTAATGGTGATTAGCTCTGTGAGTGTTCATTTCTTATAATTTTTGTCTCTCTAAAATTGCCGTAAGGCTGTTTGCCAAAGTAATCATCACAAAGCTCCACTGTTTCCTCCACACGCTGAAAAACTCACTTATCGCTACAGCATGAAATTAAATAAATGGACTACCACTCTCTATCGACCATTACCGAATTTTCTCCTACGCTATAAAATACTCATGCCCGCCAACACCATATCCCTATGTATACTGCAGACTGTTACCGCAGGGCATATATACATTAGGTAACAATGCAAACTCCTACACACCTTTGGACACATGTATACAAAAACACCACCCTTTGTGCTGTCCCCGACAAGCGGAACTTACATTTCTTCGGGGGAAACAGAGCCTGAAATGTGTTTTCTGCATTCGGACATAAACAAGACTGAGTTGGCTTAACAATGTAGAGAACCTCCCCAATTACAGTGTGTGAAGGACCTTGTTTCAGGCGCTTCTTTGAAGGTCTGCTACATTAGGTTGCAAACACACAATCTGCTGTAATGGAGCCTCTAAAGAAAACTTGTTTTACTAAGCAAAAAGGCAAGGATACAGCATTTTGCCAAAGCATGACGGCTAAGGGTTGTTCTTAGGCCCGACACAATGTAGACATAGTCTGATATACAGCGGCTTTCATCCACTGAGCATTCAGAACCCAAACACCCGAGCTTAGGAATGTAGGCTAAAACGGGTCATGCAGACTCGATAGAGGAGCGTTTATTGCCTTTTAGCACGTTAGTCCATCTGCTCTGCTTGACAGACAGACTGGAAGCTTCTACACATCAAAGAGTCTCAGAGTTGTGACAGGAGAAGCTTCCCAGGATGATCAAAGCTTCTCAATGATCCCTTCTGTTTGATCTAAGTACACGTACACCTATGAATACACAGGCGTACGCACGTAAATGCGCATGTACGTGCACATGCACACACATTGAAATGCGTGCAGTCATGCATGGATTTAAACACACACACACACACAAACGCACCTGTGAAACTTGGTTCTGAGTATGGCTGGGCAAGGCAGGGTGAGACACTGTTGGTCAGGCTCTCCTTGGTGTTTGGGTCATAGGCTCTGGTCTGGCAGTCGGGTGGGTCCGGGTCTTTGAGCCTCTTGGTTTGTTTGGTACCAAAGTAATGGAATGAGGCCTGGCTCTACACAGAGAGACAACGACAATAGAACCAGAACCAGTCACACAAGATAGAACCACTCCAATGCTCACGACGTGGTATGCGCTCAAATCATCCTGTCAGAGCTACAGGGTCAACACAGAGATTTTACATTATTACTATGGTTGTCAGACGTGATTAGTTAAAAATGAAGTGTGGAACTTTAGCAAATAAAAAGTAATTAGTAGGAATTCCACGTTTGAAAGCAATTGGTTTTGATTTAATTCGGCACATACATGGCATAGTACACACTTTTTGGGAACCTGCTTTTTGCTTGACATTGTCACTTTTATAACCTGTGGCCTAAAATCCCAGAATGCAATTTTTTAAATTGTGATTAATCCCGTTGCATGAACACAAAAATAAAATAATGTAAACAACTAAAATGACAATGAGAGGTAAAAATAGGCAAACATTAAGTGTGAATTAATAGCTCACCATGAGAAAACTTAGATTTTGCTGCAGTTAATGACAGAAAATTAAGTAACCCCTTTTCCAAAAAAGTCGGGGCACTGCGTAAAATGCAAATAACAATAACAATTACTTAACGGTATTTAATTAAAAATAATAAAGAGACAACATATCAAATGTTGAATCTGAGAAATGTTATTGTTTTTGGAAAAATACATACCCAGGTAGGGTAGATTGTCTTAGCTAGCTTGTTAGCTTCACAAACACCAGGTAACTTGAGAAAATGAATAATGTGGATTTCATACTCGAGCATGGTTTGAAACCCTTAATTTGGAGGAGAAACTTTAAATATAGCGACTTGGTGCCCATCAGCCACAGGATATTGTCATCACTCAAACTGCTGGTAAAAGTAACCGCGGGTTTAATGTGGAGTGGTTTTTGAACAAAAAGTGGCTAACGGTTAGTATACAAAAGAATGCACTCTTCTGTTTTCCATGTCTGCTATTTGGTGAAGATGGTACTTGGTCGAGTTCAAAAATGTGAAACATCTTTCTGAGAGGATTGCAAAACATGAGAGCAGCGGGAATCATTCTGGACAATGCTCAGTCGGATCATAACATGTATTAAACTGGGTGGAAAATGTGAAACCGCTCTGCAGGGGAACGACGAGTCGGTGGACTCCCTGAATCCTGGAATATTCAGATACATTTTCAAGACTATGTGTGAGGGCAATTCGAGACTTCAGAGGACGCTCAGCCCATCTTCAAAGGGACATCGAGCACTGTACAAAACAAACTGTTAGACTGTATGTATGAAGTGTACAGGGAGGAGATAGCCAAGCAAGTGGATGAGACATAATTTGTTGCCATACAGGCAGATGAGACAACTGATGTCTCCTGTAAATCACAAATGGTGGTTGTGTTGCGATACATGTTGCCTGACAATACAGTGACAGAGAGGTTTTTGGAGTTTGTGGAAGTCAAAGATAAAACTTGACTCTGCCTCTCTAATAGCATCAAGGGTGTGCTGGAACCACTGAAGCTGGGAGAAAAGCTGATCGCTCAGACTTATGATGGTGCAGCTGGAATGAGTGGAAACATCCAAGGGGTACAGACGCTAATGAAAGAGACATACCCACATGCCCAGTTTGTTCACTGCTATGCTCACCAGCTGAACCAGACCTTGCGGCAACTTTGTTCAGCAAGGATGAGCATCCTAAACGTGGTGCTGCACTTGCTGAGACAACACAGAGACGCATTCCAAGGCCACACGCTATACAATGGAACTTGAAAAGTAGAACTGTCAATGCAGTTTGGGAAAACCACGCCCCGGCTCCTGTGTATGGAGGACATACACACACAACCAGGATGGGATGAGGCCACCATAAGTGAGGCATACAGCCTGTCCAAAAAAGTCTGGGACAGAGCCTTTCTGAATGTCCAGAATATGCGGAAGCAAACTGATGAATGGGCTGCCACCGTTCACGATGGAACAGACGAGCCAGGCCGACGAGTAACAAACACAGCGCTGGTGATGAAGTAGGCATGCGACACAGTCATCTCCCAGGAGGTGCAGAGGTTTTCACAAAGTGACCACCTGATCGCAGCCAAGCTGGCTGACAGCTCGCTGTTCCCACAATTTGTCCTGTCATTCCCTACAGCTGAGCTTGACTGTGCGGTGAAACTATGGCCTCTAGAAAATGAGGAAAAGTTGAGGTCTGAGCTTACCACTCTGTACCGCCACACTGAGCTTCAATCTGGTAAGACGGCCCTGTCTCTGTTAAGATCCATCCATGAGAACAACCCAGAGGAGGCTTTTGCTGAGACAGTCACTCTGCTGAAAATTATCAAAACACCTATGACAACATCAGAGAGGACCTTTTCCACCTTGAAGAGGGTAAAAACCTTCACCTGCAATACCATGGGACAGACGCGACTCAACGCATTGGCCATGTTGTCCATCGAAAGCCAGCTGATTCAGCAGCTACATGACTTAATTCCCAAAGTAATCGAAAAGTTTGCCCAGAGGAAGAACCGCCGTGCCACTTTTCTCTTCATGTGAGCCCTCAGCCTTGGTGAGTGAAAGCATATTTTATCATCCTGCCTTTGTGGTGCTGTTCCGTGCATTATTCCATGCATATTTTTGTGCTGGATCGATTGAAATAGATGGTGACGAGTGACAGTGTGTCCATGCTTATCTATTAAGGTTGGATCTGTATCCCTAAAAAGTTGTCTTTCTGCTTCGTTGTGGCCTTCAGTGGTGTTGAGGTAATTTCTGTTTACGTATGACCCTGTAGGCACATTGGTTCTGAGCTTCGTTGCATTCCTAATTCAGGTTTGTAAATGTGAAAGTGGTAATTTTACATGTGTGTGAGAGAGGAGAGCAATTACACAAGAAGGTCTCTCTCTCTCTCTCCAGTATGTGTACTACAACACCTGGTAGAAGCAAGCCACTCTGTCGTTAAAAGTGTTTTGTGGAGCCACACTGTTTGTTGATGTGTTAAATAAACACATCAGTTGCAAGAAGAGTTTGTAGCTTTACTGGTATGTATCCTATATTTTGAAATGGTTTGTGCCCCTCAAACTCTTTACATATAAAATCGCATTTTAAATGCATCCCTTCCCAAACCCAATAGGATTGATATGTGAAAGTGTGAGGTTAATGTTTAGCAAGAATCCCTGAAATGCTACCTCTCCTAGACTAGCTGAGTCGAGGCTGTGTTCCAAATGGCATACTACCCCATACAGTGTACTATATTGAGTAAAGGGCTGCTTGGGTTGCAGCCAGAGACTAAGCGTAACTCTAGAGTTCAAGAGATACGTTTTAGAGAGCGAGAAACCTGTGACTACTGACTCCAGGATAAATGGTACCCATTGGATCATAAATACCCAGAAACACTCCAAACGTAAAAGTCAGGACGGCCAGTCCTCACTCCCTGGAGGGTGAAGGTCTCCATACTTGAGAGGGACCGCCTTTGAAAAGACTCTATGGTCAGCGTCCGTGGATTCACCTCAACAAGTTTAAAAGGAACTTGACATAAGTCAAGAAGACATGAAATCCGTGACCTCTCACCTCCAGCATACTGTCACAGTGTCTCTTAATGACCAACAGGCCTGGGCATGGTGTGAGGGATCATTATCTCACAGCGCCGTGGGCTTCACCCATTATCACTGTGTGTGTGTGTGTGTTTATCCACTACAGCCGGTTGAATAGGCACACGACACTAAAAGAGAAATGGTCTTTCTGACGCAAAATCATACAGTTATCTGCAGTGTAGTGGAAAAACACATAAAATAACCCTACTAGTCAGAATAAGTCATATGATCAAAGACACCTGACTTATTCTGGCGTACAGTAGAGTGTGGGGACGTGGAGAAGTGTCCTTGATAGAGAGCCCAGTACAACTTAAAATGCATAACAAATTACTGCTCATATAACAGCACATACTGAAGATTATGAGGTGGTCAATCTAACCAGAAAGTGTTGACAGATGAGAGTTTTCCTACATGCCCATGATGGGAAAATCCTTTTTCCAATGTTTTGTGTTATCTAAAAGGGAATTCCATTCATTCCATCTAGAGGGGAAATGTGTATGGGGAGATAAAGAGGGCTTTAAGGTCAATGCAGTGACAACCTAAGACAAATGTTATTTTTGTATAATCAAGAGTGTGTGTTTGCATGTGTATGTGAGAGAGAGAGAGAAAGGGAAAGAGAGAGAGAGAGAGAGAACGTGAGCTGCCAGTAATTTACTGGAATGTTCTGTAATTTTAGCAAAAACAAAATCGATGAATGTTCTTACAGCTCACCTCATGATTTCACGTGGGGTTCCCGCTCAAATACAACAGCACCATGGCCCCACGATGACCATCCTTATATAGCTTTTTTAGCCACCTTGAAAGACGTCTAATATGTACTGAGTTTACACAATCTACTGAGTGTTTAGTGTTGTTATAAATGACATAAAATGCTTAAAGATTACTGAAGTCCTGATCGTTGACTAGTAAACTCTCTTTGCAACGCTAATAATTCACTCTGTGTCAAGGCTCTCTGACTCCGACCCTATCACCCTATGATCTTCAAGACAAGGGTCTCCAAATTCCAACCCCCTGTACGCTCACCCCAACCCATCTGTTCTTCTACAAACACTCCAATCTTTTACCCTCCCCCTCCATTTCACCTTCAGGACTCCCCAAGGAGCTGCTGTCTCACCCATCACACCCACTCTCACCTTGATCCAATGTCATAATCTCTTTTAAACTACCTCTCTTTCACCTTTGCACCTTTGCACAGATTTTCTCGATTGTGACTGCATTTCTATTTCTCCTTCAAAAATGTTCCCTCTTTTTCTCTGTTGCTCTCACTCTCCTGGTCCATCTACCTCTTTGCTTGTATTTTCCTCTTTTAACACGTGTGAAACGCAACTCATTCTCCCCATCTTTCCTATAATCCCAGTATCTAACTCTTGTTCTGTAGGAGAGAGAGAGAGAGATTTTTATTTCATCTTTATTTCACCAGTTAGGCAGATTGAGAACCAAGCCTCCATTGCTATAGCGGGCTGGCCAAAGGAATGACAGTGCAAGACAGCAGAGTTTCACGTAAAGCATGCAAAGGAAATGATATACAAAGGGTGGAAAGCAAAGAGGTCAGATCAATAAATTACACCAATAAAATATACCATATGTGGTGAAACCTATACAGACAAATAAATTACACCTATATACATACAGAAGAGGGCGCGTAGGTATATATGAGGTAATCATACACATCTATATATAGATTAGATAAGGTGCTTGGCAGGTACAGTGACCAGAGAGCAGCTTGATTACTGTCACTGCCTGTAGCGAACTGAAAAGAATGTCAGCCGAAGGAGGCATTAGGAATAAAAAACGCAATGGATCTGTTGGTACAGAGGTTTTGATTGGTTAGAGAGATTTTGTGGAGCGAGCTGAGGTAGAGCGGAGATTTGCCTACGAGGGACTCTTAGGTTAGTTGGTACCAGCCAATCAGACGTGGTATTTGCAGCGTTCACACATCGTAGCAGTGAGCGTTTAAGGGTTCACAGGTGACAAAGCTGACGTGGAATTCCTTGAAGTGACGGACAGCGACAGCCCTGCTAATTACATCATCAAAGTCTAGGACTGGTTTCTCAGCATGGGTGAAAGGGGCTTTGCTGTGAAAAGGGAAACTAATGCCACATTTAATTTTAGACTGGAGGCGGCCAGCATGGTTCTGGAGCGTTCTAGCCAAATACCCAGATAACTATTGGCATGCTCCAAATCAACACATGGGACGTGTACCAGTAGATGGAACACATCATACACGGTGTAAATACTGGACGCCAGCTGGCTGCTCCGAAACTCACACGCCATGGCCTTCCTGAGAGGGAGGTGACAGTCCTAGTTATGGGTTACGCATTACAGTGATCATTACCGTTATTAGTGTGAGTTACGTCTGTGTATGACTGCGGGAAACTGGAGAGAGATGTGAGAAACGCTCCAGTCGGATCTGAACATATTCAGTCAGCTGACCGTTGGTTTGTAATGTGCTTGTTCTTGATTTCAGATGAAATCTCTTGAATACTTGACTTGACTTTTGTTAGATGTCAGTATCAAATGGGGACCTATAATCCCTCTGTTCAACCCTCATCTCACACTGAGGTTGGTAGTCAGTCTATGGCACAACACTACATGCCAAACAACCCCTCAATCCCATCAGGTGGGCTGCCTGGCACATGAGACACACATTCCCGTTACCAAGACAACCCACTTGTGTGTGCTCAGCAACCCACTGGAGGGTTACAGTAATAGAAAACACAGTAACAGACCCACACGCAGCGAAGGGAAGAGCACACAGCCAGATAACAGCTTGACTTCACATGGTTGCACAAATGAAACACCCTCGGGGTCAAATCATCGGCGCCGATTTTGAAAGAGGAGGTTGATTTCAATGACTCCAGCCAGGTCTCATTAACATTCTGGCATAACCTAACAGCTGCAATCACAACATTGGTAAACCAACAAATGAAGGAGAGCGGGGGGGGGGGGGGGGGGGGGGTTATGAAGTGAGTGGGGGCCTGGCGGAAATGAGAGGGCCTGGGAGGAAGTGAGAGGGGGCATGGAGAAAGTGAGAGGGGGCCTGGAGGAAGCGAGAGGGGGCATGGAGAAAGTGAGAGGGGGCATGGAGAAAGTGAGAGGGGGCATGGAGAAAGTGAGAGGGGGCCTGGAGGAAGTGAGAGGTATTGAGGAGAGAAAAGAGGGAGGCAGATGTGGAAGAAGTTTGTAGAGAGGATTTAAGGGAAGTGGAGGTGGAGCAACACCCTGACCAACCTGTGTTTAGACTTCCATCAGATGGCCGAGTGCACACAACAGTAAGAGTACGTCCAAATCACCAACAACGAGGGTGAAAAGAGTATGAAATGGAATGAAAATGAAGTGGAAATGGTCCATTTCCCTCCTGAGTACGTTAGATGGGAGTGTGTCGTTGTACAAGATCAAGAGTGAGTGCTGACTGCTTTACTTCTCTAAGAGACATGGGACAAATGAAGAATGAAATCCTGAGATGGTAAAAAGCTTTCCTATGAATAAAAAACCCTTAAAAGGAACCAGGCAAGCCTAGTTCAGTCGGCCTACAAATAAAAGAGATCAGTGTTGTTGCCCTCACTGGATCCGAACCCGGGTCTCCTATATGAGTGGCTGTGTCTTTAACTACTACAGCAAGGTGCTATATCTTTGTGCAGTGTCGGCATAGCGTCTCAACATAAGATCATTTTGTCACTCATTAACATCACGCCAAGTTTGAATATTACACTAGACACCATTAAGCATTGTGTTAAACGTTTCTTATAAAGTATACCTCCACCACAAATAGCTATAAATGTATGAATTTTGCCACTGGCCATGTTAACAGCTTATTAGCCAGTAATAGGCTTACTAGTATCTAACTTTCTTCTTGGAATAGTCATACGAATTGAGCAATTTCTAGCGAGACTGAACACAATCTTTATACTGCCAAAGCTATTTCATGGCACAAACATTTTAAATTTCTTTCATTCGTAAATGACATTGACACAATAACTATCAATATAGGCGATGATAACTGACTTTTTCTTCAAGTGAAAAGACAAACAAAATCGTGAAAACCACTACACTTTCACTGCCCAAGGGGTTTTGATCTTGCCTATATTATCCCAAAAATCATGCACGGATGCGTACTTTGAAAATCCATCAGAAACAGTCGTATTGTGAACAGTTGTATTGTAGGCTTACTATAACACAGCTACTGAAGTTTGTAGCCAGCATAGTTTTTGGCTATCCAGAAAACAAATCTTAATGCATAATTTGCTTTGACTGTGATGAGGTTAGAATATGGGACCTATTGGTTGCAAGCCCGCGTCTCTAACCACCACGCTATTTAACAAGGGGCAGTCAGTTAGTCAGTCAGTCACTCAGTAAGAGACATTCACTCTTTTTGCCGGCTCCGCTTATGCAGTCCGGCAAAAACGAAAGCAGGGGCCTCATTCTGACTGTATCTACAGACAAAAAAGGCATTGATTTGTTTTACATTTACATATGAATATTTGTATTTTCAAATTGCTGAAAATCCGGTCCATCCCTACCTATTTGCTAGATGAGGAACTGTCATAGACATCTGTGTGGAAATGTAATTTTCCACAATGAGGACCCTCTGGAGCCAGGAGGATTAAGTATGTTCAGATTGTTGTTCTCAACCCAGGGTCAACTCACCCCCTTTCCACAATAAAGCTTGCCTGAAAGTTGTGTGAAGAAATGACCAAGCACAGCAACCAGCTAGCAAATATTGCAACAAAAACAACAACATGCTGTCTGTTTTGTCTTAATTAATGACCAATGCCTCACTGTATTGTCAGCAACATGTCATTTCGGTGCAAAGCAGAAACTTCTGTGCATATGGACAGTGTGAACCATTCTGTATCGTGAATCCATGTCAACTCTTTACGGAGATGGTTCACTAACTTGGACTGTAACGTGTAACCACGTAGACTCTTAATGGAGATAGTTCAATGACACGCACTGTATTGTGTATCCACGTCGATTCTTTACAGAGATGGTTTACTGACAAGCACGGTATCGTGTATATGGAGAATTAATACTGCCGAAATTTTTGTTTTCATAGCATACAACTCAATAAAGACACAGCATTGAATCCATGATTGTAAACCATGATTCGTATATACACAGAATTAAACTCACAAATGCATAGTTGGAAACCTAAAAAAAGAAAATCACAGTAAGTCACAATCCACAAAAAAACACCACCTGACTCATATTTCTAAAATAGAATTTGTATAAATGCAACCAGATTTGTCAGTCAACACTTTCGTGTTAGAATTGTCGAGTGTTTGCTTTTGTGGATCAAATTGTGTGTGTGGATCAACTTAAATTTGTGCAGAGAATTATGGCAGTTATAGTTCAGATCACATGTCAACGATCCACAAATGTGAGTGAGACCACTAGTTGACATCTCGTAATGTAGTGTTTGTGGATAGTGACTTAGAGTTTTGCCTTTTTGTACATTTCCAACTACACATTTCCCAGCTTAATTCTGTGTATATATGAATCAGGATTTACAATCATGGATTTGTTGCTGTGAATTTATGGATAACGGTTCACATGTGTGGATTGCAAGCTGTGTATTTACGAATCATGGCTCACATTTGTGAGTTGTACGCTGTGAATACAAACATTGTGGCAATATTCTATCTCCATACGTGTATCCACGTCAACTCATTGTGGAGACGGTTCACTGACTTAGACTGTATTATGTATCCACGCTGCCTCTTCACAGAGACGGTTCACTGACACACTGTAATAAGTGGGTTTGCTCAACTGCCGTGTCTGGCACGATTTCAGTCTCAGCAGGCTGATATGTTGATCAAACCCATGAGACAAGTCTTGTCCTGCACAGTCCCGCCTTCATGTGTCAATAGGTTTGGCTGAGTCAATCTAGGTCACCGGAGACTCAAGATGGGTTATTTTGACAGGCTCAACCCTTAGGGCGATATTTCACCTGGCACAGGTATCATCACTACCGGGTTGGTGCTTCTCCAACCCATTCAGACCTACACACGTTTCTAGGTGGCAACAGAACCATTGTGTTTACATGTACATACAGTGTCCTAGCTTATTGGGACAATAAAATAATGTGTTTTTCCTTTGGTTTGATACTAAAAAATTTTGTGGATTTGAAATCACGACTATAAGGTTATAGATTTGTATCTTTTATTTGAAGGTATTTTTATATATACTGGATTCACAACTTGTGAACTGCAAAACTTGTTATACATATTTCAGGGCACTTTAAGAGTATAGAGCTTCAAGACAAACACATTCTTTCTTTTTATTTGGTGACCATTGTATCAAAACGTATAGACATATTAGAATCAGTATCTGCAATGCTTTTGGTTCCCCCGAAATAGGAGAATGTATAAAAAGTGTTGTCATTTCTAAACAGGAAAACCAATTTGTACTCAAACCCCCGCACCACAAATTGGAGAAAATCAACTTTAATCTCATAGCTGTGATTTCAAAACCACACTTGGGTGGCAATGGAAACTTTGGTGCTGACAACATGGTGAGCGACATCCTCATAACCATGGTGATGGTTGTGTTTGACACTACTCACTTCTCTGAAGCCAGGGAAAAGGCTGAAAGGGTGGAGGGGTTTCAGGCTCGTGGATGAATGGACTCCTCCCACAGGTGGCCCGCAGGCCAATGAGGGCATGGTGGCAGTCTGACAGAAGTTACCTTAAAGACAGCCAGAACAAATATATTTACGCTATATAAAAAGAGAGGGTGACGAAGAGGGATTTAATCACAGGTTTACCAGCATTGACAAACATGGATGTATAGCATTCACCAAAGGCACTCATGCCCACGCATTTGCATACATACAGGCTTTTGGTTCGATCGGGTCATCAGTGTGTCCTTTTTGCGAGGGTGAGTTTGTTTTTGCATTTCTACTGAGGCTGATTACAAATTGATTCAGAACCAGCATAATCATAACAATCAGTATCCCAAGCACACGCACACAGAACTATTAGGCCTGATTACCATGTGGGCAACTATCACAGAAATCTATTTTTGCCAGGACAAACCAGATGTTTTAGACTTAGTAATAATAATGAAACACATCAATTCTGGCCTTTGCTTTGACACTTTGCGGAAAAACCGATATATTTTTGGTGTTTTATTCATAAATCTAGCCATTGAAATTCTTGACCCTGATTGGGATGTATGACGGTATTCTACTCCAGACATGTTTGTACTGATTTTCTCACCCTTTTGTGGTTGGGTGTTCTTGCCATCTGGGAGTTGGCTGCTGTTCGACAAAGGCGGGTTGGGAAACACTGCTCGTAATGGAGGGGCTCTTTGTTATGTTAAAAGCATCCACAAACCTTTGATAGGAAACTTGCTATTGCAAGACTCCCTAAAACTGCAAGAGTGAGGCTTTCTTTTACCTCATGGAATACACTGGGTTTCAGGCAGGTGCACGTGCACGAGCCCCTGCGCCTTTGACCAGTGCCCCTGGCGTCATTCACTCAGATGGGCGGGCGTCACCTGTCTGCGTGATGCGCGTCACAGAAGGGGACTGTCCATTCTGCTGCGGGCATATATTCGGGGGGCACTCTGTCATTTCGACCCAATGCCCTCAGGAGGTCCATTAGACCGCAGGGTGTAAAACCACGAAGAGGCACAAGGTCCAAGTTCATTGTAAATGTCTGTTCTCTGATATCTTAATCTAATAAGAAACCCACCAAAACATGACTTTCATATCAGGTTAATTTTTAGATGGGTGGGTCAGGTTTATTGCGATACTTTTGAAACTGAGGTGAGAGGTGAGGAGACTCTGTTGACAGGGATGGTCACTCTCCGATCAAACCAGATATCTCTCTGACGACAGGTCAGAAATACAATTTTTACAATTTCTTCCATCCATTTATAGCATTCCTTTATTGCAGACAGTTTGTTGGATTTTTATTACTTGTGGTTAAGTACTGCTGTCTTAAAGTAGGTTGTGATTTGGCTTTGTTCTGAAGCTGTGTTAAAGGCTGACTGTACATGGAGAAATCTTTCTCCCTCTTAAGAATGTGTGTTTGTGTATGTCTGTATAAATGTGTGTTACTATAGTAACCCATGAAAAATCGAGTGAAGTAAAATCCTTTTTCTATTTGAAGCTTGTCATTAAGGTAAGGGTTAGAAATAGGGTAATGGTTAGGTTTAGGGAATTTTTCTAAGGTTAGGGAACACTGGCTTTTAAATGGGAATACACGTTTGTCCCCAAAAAGTCCTTAGAGTAAAGTAAAGGTAGAGTAAAACAACTGTGTGTGTCCGAGTGTGTGTCAACAAGTGTCGTATCTCCATCATGATAGGCCTCTGCACAATAGGTTTTAATGCGCACCCTAGTCACAACATACTTCAGACCCTGAGTTTACAGAGCAATGGGCACACAACACACAATGTGAACAATATGCAGACTGGTGGACAACAGCCCTGCAGAAACCTTTCTGCAGATATCAAAGGAGCCTAGCATGCAGGGTGTTGTCTGTAAATACCTAAAGAGCCTAGTCTGCATATATCAACGGGGCCCCTGCAAAATCTTGACTTGGACGGAAAGATTACGTACGCTGGTCCGTTCACGGGACATGCGTCTTATTGACCTGCTGAACAGTACACGGGCCGCCTAACACCTTGTGGTGCACGTCGCTATGCGAGAGCCACGGGGGTCTCTGGTAAGCCAGTGCCTACGCCTCTCTCTCTGTGTGTGTGTGTGTGTGTGTGTGTGTGTGAGTGAGTGAGTGAGTGAGTGAGAGAGGGAAAAAGAGAGAGGGACGAGCGGAATAGTAAATAAAAAATCATAACTAAACTAAATCAGAGAACGGAGGAGCGCAGCACCCCAAGAACACCGTTGGTCTGTCCGTCAGTTTACCAGGGACGTGCAGACGTGGTGGGGCTAGGCACGAAGTGTGACTCTGTATATACAGCTATAGAATGATTTCCAAACCGACACACCTACTGTGACACACAGAATCTCACTGATCCTAGAACATAGGGCTTTGGTCCAATGCAGTGTTATATCTGTAAAAGTCTCATTCTACCATTATTTAAAGCAGAGATCAGAAAATAAAATGCAGTGTCAGAATAAGTGTGATTGATATGATTAATTAGTAATTGACTGATTTATATAACGCTTTTCAAAACACTCAAAGCGTGGACAGCCACGGAATCCACCACAGTGTGGAGCTTCCACTTGGGTAGCACAGCACAGTAATGGGCACCAGTTAGGAACGAGGGGGATAAATAAGGTCCACATGCCGGCAATGGGGCTATTAGTTTTAGGAATATGGCCATAACAATTGGGTCAAACCCCCTACCACCTTTATGGTATGTGTCATGTGCCTTTTAATAACCGGAGACTCAGGACACCCATTAAACTTGCCCTCTGTGAGGCGGCACCCCTTCACAAAGGGCAACATCGCCACCCCTACCCTGGGCAGCCTCTCCATCACAACTTTCAGCATCTGGTTTTCCATTTTGGGACAAACCAGGACCAACCCTGCTTATCTTCAGAGTCCAGCCAGCAGTAGGATGCAGGGTGATAGGCTATGAATGTTGCTGAGCCTGTCGAAAGGTTGAGCCTGTCGAAATTTTCAGCACATTATTATTCTCTTGTTAAAAAGGGAACAAATTATAAAACGGGCCAGCGGTCCTTCAGGAACATGAATGCCAACCCAGAGCTATTTCTAAACAAAGACACTTGACTAGGCTATATTGTCTATTACACAATACATTCTGTAAGCTCTTTTATGCAACATGTAAGGGGGATCTTTAAAAAAGATTTAGGACAATTTAGGGGGATTTTAACTATCCATGGATTCTTGTAGAATATAACTTAAATACCTTAATGAGCTGCTGTGCCCAATCACAGCCCTACCTAGTGTCAGTTTACTCACATTTTTGTAAACAAAACACATGTAAACAAACACTCTACCATAATTTTCGTTATGAATTCCAAAGATTCAGATTTCTCCTGACACATCTTTCATATTTTTTATCGAAACAGGGGGTTGGAAAATGTTTGTTACTGTTTTGACTGCCAATTCTGCTATAAATCATGCGTTTGGAATATATAGTCAAAAACAACTCGCCATAATGGTCAGCAACCAACAAAGACTATTCTTGGGTTCTTTTTATGTGTAATTATAGTGCATATGGCTACATCGGGTACATCACACGTTTAAATTTAGAAACTAACAGCATCAAGTGAGCTTTTAAAATTATATGAATTAGCGTACGTTATTGTTCTCCAAACCAATATTTGCATTTTTGTAAGGCTACCTAAATGCATTCGTGTAATTTGTACTTGAAGTAGAAGCAGTATCCACTTACCAAAATACATGATGTCGGAATGTAGTATCAATCAATATTCCGTGTTGTAAATTCAGTGCTCGCCGATAGGCTGAAGTCGTCTATCCGTAGACAGAACGACTGTAGCGATGGTTTCGAAATGATTCCTATGCCCCACAATACCGCTTACTTCTGAGGTAGTATATTCTCGTGCTCTTCTCCCTTCTCTGTGTGCCTGCCCCTTCACGCACCCTACTTACTTCGCTCTCTGTGTATCTGTATGTGTATATCTCTGTCCGATGCGTGTGGAAAATGAAACTTCTGTGTTGCGTTATCAATTATTTGCCACCACCTGTTGTACGATCGCGTTTTCCGTTTGTGTAGCCTATCCGGTGTACATTAAGGTACGTCTGTGGAGCTGGTGAGAGACCGCGGCAGCGCTTTCACAGGCAGCCCAATTTTGATCACCCCCCCCCCCCCCCCCCACAAATCAGAGGTGAAAAGGTCAAAATAATAATAGAATATTAGAAACCCAGTGGTTCGAACACTGAATGCTGATTGTCTGAAAGCCTAGGTAGATGAGGGCATCACAGGTATGACATTACATTATGGTTTACAATTGCAATGTGGTATATTACCACTACATCCAACCCCATCCTGCCTTATTGCTTAAACATATCATACCAACATGTGTTATGTGGTACACAGTTTGATGACTTAAAAAACAGAAAACAATTACAATCAGGATCAGAATAACCTTTATTTGCCAAGTACATTCACACATACTCATAACTGGGTTCATAAGCACTATGTTCAAAACTATTGTCTGAAAGTATTCATAAACATAAAGTATACATAAACATGTACATGAAGTGCCATTTTAGTTATATGACCATCCATCTGAAACCTAATTCCATCTGAAAAGGCCACCTTTCAAACCAAGTGTTAGTTTTAGAAGACAAAATGGGAGAGAAAATACCTCTGACAGAGCACTGCCTCCCTCTCCCCAAAAACCTGCCTTACCTTCTTTGGTTGGGAATTGTGATTGGTGGTGATATCTCTGAGGGAGGGTGAGGAGACTTGTAGATATGGTGAGAACCATGGTTTTTTTGTGGGACAATTTCAGTCATGAAACCTGAGTGCACCTTGAGGTACATACACAGCGTTTGTCCAGCACTGTCCATGTTTGGGGGGAGGTCAGTCAATTAGCTAGCTTGATAAGTTTACTAACACTGTAAAAGTTAGCTAGCTTGTTTAACATTGACATCGGCTACGTTGTCCATACTGATATGTTTGTAATTGTCAAAACAGGCTGTCGTCATCTTTTGGTTTAAACCGTGAACATTTTGTGGTGAAACATCAAATTCAAAAACGACTTTTGATTCAGACTTGATTCAGTCAATTGGAACTAGGAGCTCCCAGATACTCAGTAGTATTTGAACGCATCATATGGATTTGAACACTTTGTTCTGTAACCTTGGGAAGAGGTTTGTCATGACTCAGCCAGACGCTCTTGTTAATCTATAGACACACACGGCATGCGTGCGCGCACACACACAGGCACACACCCACTGTCCACACAGGGGAAAGCGAGGGAGAGAGAGCGGAAGAGAAAGAGATAGCGTAGAGGCATAGAGAAGAGGGAGCGCTGAGGTGCTCTGTTAGGGCATATAGAATACATCATCCAGCCCTCCCCTTCCTCATCCCATGAGTTCCTCAGAGTGATTCATTCCCACCATGGTCTAGGCTGTTGTATTTGGACGAGCCTGTGTTTTCATGTGCGTGTAAATCGTCCAACAACTTCAATCCATTCCATCACACTGTGTCAACCTACAAAATTGTAAGGCAACCAGCTGCAATTGGATTTCAAGTTTGCCTGGCAAATTAGTGTAAAAGATAATTAGATATACAGCTCGGCAACCAGTAGCTGTAGGATAATTTGCTCAACATACACAGCTGAACCATTCTCTCATTATCTTTTAATTTTAGCTTGAGTAAACAAACAATTTAACTTAAGAATGTATTCATAGTTTTTTTTTCTTCAAGAAAGTGGTGAAACATAGAGGATGATGTTCTTGCTGTAAGAGCAGTAAGTCATATTCAACCATGCTGATGCATTTGATGCTCACAGGAGGCTGGATTCCCCTACACTTCTTTCTTTGAGGGCCTAGTTACAGTCTAACAAGCTGGTTCAGAAACTGCGTATTTACAGGTCACATTAAGCATGCAAGTCACATTATGCTGGCTTTGGAAAGTGATTTTTTTTATTCCTATTGGAATCCAGCCATACTGAGGATTTCTAACTAACTCAAAGTTTAATCACCTGCAACCTGCTTTGAGAATAATTGCCAGGGAAGATGGATTATTGAGACTAACAAAATCATATAAGCTGCAATGTTGCCCATCTGGATTCAGAATGGAAGTTAAATTGAAGCCTATGGCAGTACTGGACAAAACAACCTGTGGTTTTATTTATTTGGTCCCAGTTAATCATTTCCCATTTCAGTTGTTCAGCAGACACTCATCCGGAGCGACATGAGCAATTAGAGTTAACTATCTGGCTCAAGGGGTGCACTTTTTTTTTACCTTGTCAGCTGTTGAATTACAAACTTTAATTTACTGGCCTTAAGCTCTTTAAGACTGGACTGAACCACCTTCTGACATGATGGACTTTAGAGCAGTGCTCGTGATCTAAACAAGTGACTTTGAGAGATCTGAAGTCCCATCTAATACAACTGTCACAAGTGTATTGCCTCTCCTGCTTTGCTTTAGTGCCACACCTCAAATCCACACTCCTAAGTCCAGACCACTCTATGTTCCAGTTATACACTGTAACCAGGCTCTATTGCCTCTTTGTATATCCTGGGGGAAAGGTTATACAAATATCGACATCCATCATGGTAACTGCAGGAAACCATCCAACTGGTAAAAGATTGGATTAGAATAAAAAGATCTATGTTATTAATGTTTGTGTAGTTTAAGATTTATCAATGAGTAACCAGCAGAGGTATTCAGAGAAAACCTTCTGAAAATCAACTTGCAATTGAGCATGATGGGAAATATTATGACGGGCGGTATTTTTTTAGTGTTTTTGAACAAAGATTACAGTTGATAATTCTTTCACAAATTAATCTCATTTGAGTTTGGTTTCCTAATTCAGCATTCGGCGGTCAGACACCAGCTGCAATAGATTGTTAGTCTGCTTTCGGGCTTATAACCAAATACCATGTTCCCTTCCAAAGGCAAACATACATTTTTCATTTTAATTAAAAAGCTTTTTGAAATTCAGCTCACTTTGAACAGAGCTTGTCGAGTAAAATTACAAATGTATTCTTAGCTTAGTGTCCTTTGGAAGGCCACACTATGTTTCGTGAGCTGACTATTTTGACCATTTGAAGTCAACTCAGCTCACTGTAACTCTGACTAAACAGTTGTTTAAGTTGGCTTTTTATGAGGCTGGTATTTTTAGAGACCATTCACCGTGTCAGGGTGAGATCACACACGGCAGACAGGCATGTCCAAAACACATAACACCACACAAGGGTGAACGTGTGCTGGAGTCATCATCATTACGCGAGAGTGTCCACGCTGGATCTGCAGTAGTGGTGAAATGATAGCGTTATTCACGGGGATTTGTTTCGGGTGCATACAAATGCGCATTATGCAAGATTTCTAGTTTTGTTTCTGGTCAACAGAAGTCGGGCACTGGCTTCTTTTGTCAAATGGAAAAGAGGTACCCTCCCTCTTCTCGGTCCGTGTCACTAAGAAACATCATCTTTTCCTCGAGCCCATCATCGAACAATGGCAAAATAGAGAAACCACAAGAAAACAAGCAATGCAATAGTGTAGGGAATCCCTAGAGCTGTCCAAATCTCTTCAAATTGCCATTTACTTGGCTGGATTGAGGATAATTGGTTTGAATGCTTATTATTGTTGCTGCAATTCACCTAGCTTTCACATGGAGAATGAATTCTGCATACAGCCCCTTTAAACTCATAGAGACTATAAATGGATTTTAGAAGTATGTGAACTTAGTTAACTTCCCTGTCCTCTCTCTGCTCCAGCCTCTGCTCCAGTTTTTGGGAGAAGGACAACAACATGTGTTTTCTCACAGTCTGTGGCAACTGGGACTGCATCAGGATGAATGACATTTAAATGGATTGTTGTCTTGGGTCTGCCACTCTCCAAATACTACAATGCAGTGTTTAGGTTGAAACATTCTTTTAATTCATTAATGGCCCAGTAAAAATCGGAGGGATAAAGCTGGATAAATGAAATTACTCTCCAATTCCTAGACAGAGCTTGGGATGCAAGGACTAACTGACCATCAATGATTTTATTTTAATCATAGTTTTTAGCCTTCACAGTGCTTTTCACATTTACTTCATTTGAAAACACAGGCATAAAACAGCCTTTTTAAACAAGCTAGTATTTTGGGTTTTGACTTCTGCCCTGTCTTTTTTGTATAAGCGTGCGTTCCAGATCAGGTTTCAAGCATACTACTAGGCTGGATATTGCATACCTCGTTAAGTCTTTAAACCAGGTTCGTAGTACAGACTTCTGATGTGGTGTGACACTTACACTAAGATAATGAGGCATGTATGTTTTTCTTCAGAATCAATGGCTACATATCATTAAGTCTAAAAAGATATTTACTGTGTCATGTGCTGACTGCTGAGTGTAGATAACTTTGAGGAGATTTAAATTGAATTGCAGTCACTGACATCGTATTAATGGCCATTGGTTCTTTTACCCAAACATTGCCAACTGTCTGCACAGTGGGTTCTGGGTAATTATGTGACAGGGGTTTTTGAAACACCCCTTGGGTAATACAACACTAGAATACATTAATAATCACAAAATGCTAACATTTACCGGTACTGAGATCTGAGATAATTATAATTTCTGCCTTAAACCCTAAACACTTACGTGACATTGTTGTTAATTGACTGCAGCTAAACTTTCTACACATTAGTGCTTTCAATCTTTTCAGGAGTCTATGGGGCTGGATTTAGCCCTGCATTACTGGAAAGTCCACTTCCTGACAGGCAAACGATTACTTCTACAAATGCACAATCAGTAACATCCATCCAGCCTGCATCACTGCGTGGTGCTGAGGGACACTGTACACTGTGCCGCAGAAAGGCTCCAAAGATCCCCATGGGCCTCGGCCAGCACAGCGCATTGCCAACATCCCGCAGAGGCAGCTAAAGAGCATCATAACCAGGACAGAGCGAGTGAAAAACAGCTTCTACCCCCAGGATATCAAAGCTATTTAACGAACTGCCTGTCTTTATCCAGGACTAGTATTTCTGCTTCAAGTATTTTAAATACTTTTAAGTATTTTGTCATTTGTTTTTCACTGACCTGTGCTACTGTCCAATTGACAGACCTGCTACAAATGTGGTCTTGTCTCTAGGTGATGCATTTTTTAACATAATTTTCCAGAAAGTGTTTGTCTTTACATATAAATTAAGATAATTTTGTACCCATGGTGACCCATTGCAATCAACAAAATCACAGATCACTATCATAGCAAAACACACACAGAAAGAAAAATTTATTTACGATTATTTAGAATGTTGATGAGGTTGATAGTGTACTGACACATTACTATATTATCTATTGAAATAAATGTATATTGTAATATTGGGATACAAACCTTATACATTTTAATATTTATTGTTATAATTACATGGAACAAAATTATAAAAGCAACACTTTTGTTTTTGCCCCTATTTATCATGAGCTGAACTCAAAGATCTAAGACTTTCTCTATGTACACAAAAGGCCTATTTCTATCAAATATTGTTCACAAATCTGTCTAAATCTCTGTTAGTGAGCACGTCTCCTTTGCCGAGATAATCCATCCACCTTACAGGTGTGGCATATCAAGATACGGATTAGACAGCACGATTATTGCATGGGTGTGCCTTAGGCTAGCCACAATAAAATGCTACTCAAAAATGTGCAGATTCACTGTATTCAGGGGGTCCGGGGGGGTCCGAAAACCCGTCAGTATCTGGTGTGACCACCATTTGCCTCACACAGTGCAACACATCTCATTCAAAATGCTATCAATAAAATGCACCTGTGTTCGTTGTCCATAACACACGCCTGCCAATACCATAACCCCACCACCACCATGGGCCACTCGATCCACAACGTTGACATCAGCAAAACGCTCACCCACACGATGCCATACGCTGTCTGCCATCTGCCCTGTACAGTGAAAACCGGGATTTGTCCATGAAGCGAACACCTCTCCAAAGTGCCAGACGACATCGAATGTGAGCATTTGCCCACTCAAGTCGGTTGAGAAGAAGAACTGCAGTCAGGTCAAGACCCCGATGAGGACGACGAGCATGCAGATTAACTTATTTATTGAGACGGTTTCTGACAGTTTATGCAGAAAGTCTTTGGTTATGCAAACCGATTGCTGCAGCAGCTGTCCGGGTGAAGATGCTATCTTGGAGGTGAAGATGCTGGATGTGAAGGTCCTGGGCTGGTGTGGTTACACGTGGTCTGTGGTTGTGAGGCCGGTTGGATGTACTGCCAAATTCTATGAAACACCTTTGGAGACTTATGGTAGAGAAATAAACATTCAATTCAGGGGCAAGAGCTCTGGTGGACATTGCTGCAGTCAGCATGCCAACTGCACACTCCCTCAAAACTTGCGACATCTGTGGCATTGTGTTGTGTGATGGAACTGCACATTTTAGAGTGGTCTTTTATTGTGGCCAGCCTAAGGCACACCTGTGCAATAATCATGCTGTCTAATCCGCATCTTGATATGCCACACCTGTGAGGTGGATGGATTATCTCAGCAAAGGAGAAGTGCTCACTAACACAGATTTAGACAGATTTGTGTACAATATCTTTGAGAAATAGGCCTTTTGTGTACATAGATCTTTGAGTTCAGCTCATGATAAATGGCGGCAAAAACAAAAGTGTTGCGTTTATAATTTTGTTCAGTGTAATAATTGTAATAACAATGTATTGAATTGAGACATTACTTTGATATATTACATTATATTGAGATTCATAACAGTAATACAACTCAACCAGTAGTTATCAAAGTTTATATTCAGATCTAAGTGTAGAAGATGTGTTTTACTGCAATTTAAATTTAAAGGCATGTACCTATATTTGTGTGGACTACATCAACAGCAAATGCCACATACATAAGTTCAATCACAAATGACTTTTTAAAATGCGCTATTTCATGGAAATTCTGCACTACAGATTAAATCTAGCCCCAAAACATTTGACAGCAGGGACTTCTCCCCAAAAAAACAGGTCGTTTTTTTTAACTGTATTTTGGCCAAGAAGGCAACTGCAGTAAGAAATCCCTGTACAGTCATAGGCCTAATATAGATACAAACTGTATACAAACCACAGCACATATCTAGTACAGTAGCCCTTAGTTACTATAACAGCACAACATCCAGCGTCCTCCCAGAGTATCTCCCACTGACCCAATTTAGTGAGTCTCTGTCCAGCTCCATGGAACAACGACGGCGAGAGGAGAAAAGTAGACGGATGGAAATATCTGCTCATAAACTCAATTCAAAGCTCTTTTGTCACTTTCTGTAATGCCAGAGCAGACACTTTGAGTTCTCTGAGAAAGAACAGAACACTGTATGGCTTAGTGGTATTACTCCTGATTATCTCCCTCAAGTGTTAAGTTAAATGTTTTCCCAATTCCCACGCTGGGACTAAGTTTTCTTTCAGACCCGGGTTGGGGATGTTTGAGGGACCCGTCTAAATGTAGTCTACAGCTGGTCCCTGATCCCTGAAAACAAACATGTTGTTTTGTCACGGTCCCTTGGACGCACAAAGGACATCCCAGGTTTGCTGGGATGCCATGGGTCCCATTTAATGAGTCTAAAATGCATACTGATCCAGGAACAGGCAGTATAAGTCGGAATTCAGTAGTAATCCACCCAACTCTACCGCCAAAGTAAAAAAAAAAAAAAAAGAACTCTGAGGCTGGTGTGAAAATTTGAAGGCTACGTTCTGGCCATGCTTCAAGCCAACCCACAGCTCCGGGTTTCCTGCAGAGTTTAGTGCCAGGTTAGTAAGGCTGGCAGTCATGCTAATGACAACCCCAGGCCAAAGCACCCAGCCGTTAAAAGCCTCTTTCACCATACTGAAGCACTGAATCTACTTTTGATCACCTCCATACACCTTGACCCATCACTTTCCACCTGAGCATCACCAACACAGAGACAAACCACTAATATGAGTGGAAGGGAAAACAGGTTGGGGCTGTGACTGGCCTGGTTCTGACAACTAGACAGGGAGAGGTGTGCTGACGCCGTGTGAATACGGGAAGCCACAGACAGCTCCATTCAAGTTAATGGCTTTTTATGTGCTTCGTTATAGGGGTTATTACTGTGTCTGCACGCGCACACACGGACGGACGCTTGCACACACACCTGCACACATTGACCACAACCACACACATACAGACACACATGCAGACCTGCCAGTGGCGAATCGTTTTTTGTAAGTGGTACTTGAACGCGGCCTTGGACCCCGTGATGAAGCCTGTGTGGTACCCTCACATCATAGGCAAATGTCTTTTCAACAACATCACGATGCTGCCAGGAGCCTGCCTCACTGGAAATTGCATGCTATGAACTGTTCAACACGAGTGAAATGACTGTTCTTCAGTAACTCGGAAGAAGTTGAAGAAGGCCTATAATGATGGTTAGAGGCAGTTTCAGGAGGTCTCACTGACCCCCTTTCGAAAACAAAATATGTTCATTTAATGTCCTGAAAACGTCTACAGCTGGATGCTATCCTTAGTTTATCAGGTTAGTAAAACAGGAACATACCGTATCATGTTCTTACGCACTGCAAACTGGGGCTCAACACAGTAGCACCTCTTTAAGTCAAGTACTTTTATGTACTTTCCTTGATTCTTCACTGTCTCCCATGAATACTAAATGCAGTAGTCCAAATGAACATACATCTCACAGGCAGTAGGACTGGAATGCAATGTCAACAATCATTCAGCCCACCTGACTGGTCACCATAACAACGTCACCATGGTGATCTGCAGACTACTAGCTTTGTGTTTGAGATTGGATTATTTGATCGAATGTGGGATATGTTTTCCAACAAATACGGACATCAGAGATATTTTCCAATGGTTCCCATGGTACAAACATACTCACATACACACAAACCTGTTGGCAGTGTAGCACATAGAATACACAGGCATGTGTAATGTACAATGGAAAAGACACAGTCCGACACAGTGATAACCCGAAGGTAACTTAGGTATGCAGTCTCCTTGGCCTTAGGTGCCGAGTTAAGAGGGGTCAGCCAACTTGTAAAGTCAAATGCCTGACAACATTTAAAACAATGAAAGAACTTCTGGTTTCCATTTGCCCCCGATCCCGTCCCTCTGTGGGGGACTGTGCTTGAGGCGGCCCCCGCTGGGCGGCCCCCGCTTAGCGTTCTTCTTAAACTTCTTCCTTTCTTGTTATACCTTGGTGTGTGTCAAAAAGTAGGTGGTTGATTTGATCCGTATCTGATTTCCAATGCTTTCAGAACGGGAGCCGTGTGGGGATGGCCAGTGGAAGTGTTTGAATCCTTACAATTTCAATGCATTTTAACTGACAAAACGTTCAAGCTAGTTGGACACTTGACCGACCGACATACACGTTAGCCAGTAACACACACCGCAATCCACACAGACCAACATGAATCAGTCCAAAATTGGTTTCCGTTGTCTAGGCAATTTTCTGGCCATTCAATTCTTCCTCATCTGTGTCTGGAGCCTGTTGGTTCTTTGTTCCACCTCACCCTTAACTGCACCAGGTGTCCCAGGTCCAAATAAGTCCCAGATTAGGGGGTTGAAATTAAGTATGAGATTTGCGGAGAGTGGAACTGGCTTCAGTGTCCAGAGTTGTGTTTCAGAGGCATATATCTATCAGAACCAAACCTCAGGTGGCAGGCAGGTTAATGTTTGAGCTGAACCCTTGCAGATCAATCATAAACCCAGCTACAGTTTTGCATGCGTCACTCCACAGCTAACAATATAATATACACTGTGGGAGCAGGGCCAAAGCAATGGCTGCATTCCACCTGGGGGCAGACGGAGAGCAGAGAGGTCCCCCCACCAGATCACATCTTGTACCTATCAGTACAGCACGGTGAGGACTGGGAGAGCGATTCATCACTTTACTAATCAATCACTTCACAGGCCATTGGTGGATTTCCTTCAATTTACTGCCAGGGTCAGGGCGACTTTGCGTTGTCTGTGATCAAGGATCAGATAAGGTCAGATGGGACCATCGGGGTCATAGTAAAACACAGGTGTGCTACAACATTTATCCATGTGGGCATCAGGTGTTATTCAGGACGGAGGTGAAGGGATGGATGACAGCTACGGTACAAAAAGGTGGGAGATATACGACCTGTCTTCAGGATTCAGAGGGTCCACGGATCTCAAACCCCCCGAGTCATGAGTGTTCTGAGGTTTACACGTCATTTTACGGCCAACACATGTCAAGGAGCTTCTGCTTAATGACCACCACATGGATGTCCTAAATGCCCACTGTCTCACGCTCGCTCAGGCCACACTCAAAAGTAACCCCGACTGCAAGGGGTCAAAACGTAGTGGAAAAGGAAATCTGGGATTCGCTCGAAGAATCCGTGGAATAATGAATCTGTTGCGGTCTGCTCCGTGTACTGTTCTGCTTTTGTGTAGTGGTCAACGGAATCACCACCAATTTCTGGCCTCCTCCCACTACAATATCAGGAGTATTTGGTACCCCAGAAAACAAATCATTATCACAATCAAACACAAACACCATAAATAGTAACACACTGCACTTCTCACATCAGCTTGCAAAAAGCACACACACTTTGTTTCGTGGTATATTTATCTGACTGTTCTTTCCTCTCCGTATTTTGGGTTTTGTGTGGACCAGTAGCTGCTGGTTTGGCAAAAGCTACTGGTAAACGGGAAGACATAGGTCCTCTGAGCACATCTGCGAGACAGAGATGGAGCAAAAAATGTGTGATTTATAGTCCCTTAGCTGAGCAATACAAAAGCCAAATTAAAACCATGGTCTACAGATGAGCTACAGACCAACATATATACACATATGCATACAAAAACACACACGCACTCTAAATTCTCAATTCATAAACAGGTTTGTGAAGTCCAATGAGTGAGAGATGGAATCACACCATTTGCGTAGCGCTGGGGTTGTCATGGTAATATTGGCTGAAGACGCCCCAGGTGCGCACACCCAAGCAGGGCAGGTCATCGGACATTTGACAGCTCCAGTGGTGTGGTGGAGGCTTTTCATCTTTCCTGTGGGCATTATGTCCACTGATGCTTATCAAAGTAGTGAACTGGAGGCATCCATATATATAGGCACATTAAACATTTAGTGCCTTTGTTTTCCTGAAGTCATAATAATAACCTGAAACTTAATAAAATCCCTATAATTATATTTTCGCGGGTGTTTAAGAGTTTATGTATGTTTGAAAGGTTTGTACAATTACAAAAATCACTGAGGTGTACATTTGGACTCAGTTCATAGACTCACTTATTTAATTCAATAGTAGGTCTACAGAGTGACACAAACACGTGCCCTTTAAAGGTCCACTATCCACATCTGTGAGACAGAGCTGCATCTGTCATGAACATCACTAACCACCCAGTGATTGATACTCCCTTGGCTGAGCTATAGAAGAAACCTACTTGCACAACACAGCTTGGGGATTTATACAACGAGGGATTTATGATTCTAGATTCTTCCGAGTACATGTCACTGTTTCATTTTATTATAATTTTTTTTACACATCTTTGGCTTGCTAAAATTAAAAGTACAGTATGTACACTTCTTAGGGGCACTGCTGCACAGCACTAACATCTCAGTCATCGACGCAGGAGAGTGGCTGCACTGCTATTTACTTGTAGCAGATAGCACTGCAAAGGTTTGTTTGACAGCGCACTCTGTGTGGGTGTGTCCTGAGAGAATAACATGACTACACACATACTGACTCAACACAAATGTTGAGTCATCAATTTATTGGCAAAATCCCACGAAAAAGAGATACTGAAGATTTATTATGTATAACATGTTTATTTATTCATGAAATACTAAATGTGTGTGATAAGGATTTAAATATCAAGTGTAGATCTAGGAAGACACGTTTTTGTTCAGTCCTCACGTCACCATAGATATGAAACAGCACTGCCCTCTGGAGGATAATATGGTAGTGAAGGTAAATGACAGAGGTGGCCTAATCAGCAATCTCAAAGAAAGATTCAATAAAATAAAGACGTATTACACACATTCGTAAAAACATGGTTATCACAAAAGATTAGAGTGTACAGTTATTGCAATATCAAACTAATGTTTCAAACTGATAAAAAATATTCTAGTTTTCTACTTGGGTTTCAACCTCAGAGCCAAAATACCTCTTCACTAACTTGAAACCTATACAAGTGTTCCATTTCGTCAGAAAAACAACTCAACGATACATAAACATTTCTATATAGTGTTTTTGAACTTGCTAAAAATATAATGATGTTTCCTTCCTCCTTTCAAATAGAAAAAGTTATTTGGCAGATGAACGCAACCAAATAAAAAAATAAACAACATTCCACACAATGATGTTCAGTAGCAACCCTTTTGGCAACCAGTGAAAACGCAAATGAATACATTATCAATATATCAATATCAACATTTAGGAATATGTCTAGACATGAAAGACACAGTAAACCTGTCTTGCGTGGTCCTTGGTTTGATTAGCCCTTACACGGGAGTCATCAACACAGACACCATTTGCCCTGAATGTCGACAGAGCTCAAACTGGGATTAACCACTGAGAGCGGGTGAAACCAGATCCAGATCGGTCAGACCCGGTCAGAGGTTCTTGCAGCAGGTCCTGGGTTCCTTCTGCGCTTCGCTGGCCGGTCCGATGGTATTGGGCAGGGTCACAGCACTGATGGACCCACGGGTGACCTCTCGACTGGCCACCTTCTTGTGGATAGCTGCCGGTAAAGGACAGTTCTGTTAGACATGGACCCTTGTCACGCACACACACTTTCTACCGCAAGTGGGTGCCGAGAGGAGCACAAAGAACAACAGCACTGATGCGCATGTAGTGTTGTCAGATGTTCCAATAAAGTGATGAATATAGAGGGGCAACGTAATGTTAACCTGTGAGAACTTCCTGGAAAGCATCTTCAACGTTGGTAGAATCCAGAGCTGATGTCTCTATGAACAGCAAGCCCTTCTTTTCTGCACGAGACAGAACACCAACATCATGACCAACCCTGGAATTACCTTTCCGTTGGTGCCAACGACTACTGGTAAGTACGGGTGAATGTTGAGTACTTGGTAAACGCTAAGTAACTAGCGAATGAACAGGTAACAGCGGCCGGTAGGCAACTAACAACTGGTAATGAACTAATGTTGATCACCCGCAAAGTCCTTGGCCTCCTCGGTGGGCACGGTCCTCACTGACCCCAGGTCGCCCTTGTTGCCCACCAGCATGACCACGATGTGGGGGTCAGCGTGGTCATACAGCTCCTTCAGCCAGCGCTCCACACTCTCATAGGTCAGGTGCTTGGTGATGTCATACACCAGGAGAGCTCCTACCGCCCCTCTGTAGTACCTGGACAGACACAGCCAAGTCAGCCCTGCAGCCTTCGTTCATTTAACGCGTTTGTTTCCATACGTGCACCGATTAGTGTTTTCCAGTGGTTGTGTGTGTGTGTGTGTGTGTGTGTGTGATATCCACCTTCAAAAATATCTGTTGGGACCCAAAGTAATCATAAAGATAACAAAACCTGACAAATCAGTCCCTACTAGGAAAAGGGTTATTTCCAGTTTAGGGGTTTAGGTTTAGGGTGAAACTTACAGCCGGGGTTAGGTTCAGGCATTATCGGTTGGGGATAGGATGTGATTAGGCATAAAGGTTAGGTTATTGAGGTAAGGGTAATGTGGGGATTAAGTTTAGGACTGGGTAACATTCATTCCTAGTAGTCTGGTCCTGGTGTGTGTGTGTGTGTGTACTCACGCGGAGGTGATGGCTCTGTATCTTTCCAATCCAGCCGTGTCCCAGATCTGAGCCTTGATGGTGATAGCGTCCAGCTGTACGGTACGTGTGCTGAACTCCACCCCGATGGTGGTGCGACTGTCGTGGGTAAACTCATTCTTGGTATATCGAGACAGTAGGTTGCTCTTCCCAACACCGGACTCACCAATTAGAACCACTAAAGGACGACAGAGACATCTAGTGTAATATATTATCATTGCTTTTCTCAAAAGTTGATAAGCTCCGTGACGAGAGAGCAACGTTTGATTTACGGTTTCATACTACACAGAGCTGTCATGGTTTTCTGCCTCACATGGTAGAACAAGGAACTCTGTGTGATCTCAGCTCCCTTCCCCCTGTTTTGCATCATTCTGTCCTTATCTGATTTGTCTAGCCCATAGCTGACACTTCCATGAAATCAGTGATCAAACACAGTAATGACCTCAGATGAAGTTAGCCTGGTGAAACCAGTATGCTCTCTGTTGGCAAAGTGACTACAGGAGTCCCTGCAAACAAGGGTGTAGGAGCAGAGGGGTGGGGCACAGGGGACAAGTCCCCCACAATATTAGAAGCAGGTAAGTAGGTTCCCTCCAAAAATAAGTTCACATTATGAAAAATGTTAAGTGTGTCCCACCAAATGTCAAACTCCTATCCCCTTGCCTGCAAGCCAATTAAGTCAACGGCAATACTATTTTTTTGCCATGCACAGTAAGCTACTTCCTGCTTTTCCTGCCATCTTTCAATAGAGATAAACAGCCCCGACGACAAAACCTTTGCACCCCTAAGCTAAGCCCAAACCTGAGACGGGGGAGGGGGGTGTTTTCTTATATCAGCTTTGTCAAACAAACGACTCACCTTTGAAAACAAAGTTGTAGCTTTCGTCACTCATGCTGTGGCTGTGTGGAGCCGTGACAGGTTCCGCTCTGCCGTCTAAGTGCTGTCACTGCATTAGATCCCGGGGGACGTACACAACAGCAGAACAAGCAAAGACAGTCTTGTCTCCCCGCTCCCAAGGGGTGGAGAGACAGTGAGAATGTGTCACTACAGTCAAGATGAAAGAGAAGACAGGTCAGGGATAGGCTAACACTAACACTTGGTTTATCTGTGGATTGGGGCAGGCAGACAGATGATCCCTGCTAGTGCCGTTCCCTCCGCGGCTCAGCTGACGCATGGGTGAGGCAGAGGGGGAGGGAAGACGGGTGAGGTCAGAGCAGGTGTAACAGGTAGAACCACTACAGTCATCCCAGGAGAAGAGACTTGTCCCGCCCTCTTTTCATCCAATCTGTCTACTGGTCTGACAGGTGCATGTGGTGGTGCTACAGTGAATAGAGAAATCTTCAGTATGTGGCGGTGCTATAGTGAATAGAGAAATCTTTAGCATGTGGTGGTGCTACAGTGAATAGATAAATCTTTAGCATGGGTTGGTGCTACAGTGAATAGAGAAATCTTCAGCATGTGGCGGTGCTACAGTGAATAGAGATATCTTCAGTATGTGGGCAGTTCCACAGTGAATAGAGATATCTTCAGTATGTGGGCAGTTCCACAGTGAATAGAGATATCTTCAGTATGTGGGGATGCTACAGTGAATAGATATCTTCAGCATGTGGCGATGCTACAATGAATAGAGATATCTTCAGTATGTGGGCAGTGCCACAGTGAATAGAGATATATTCAGTATGTGGCGATGCTAGAGGAAAGAAGAGATATCTTCAGTATGTGGCGATGCTACAATGAATAGATATCTTCAGTATGTGGGGGTGCTACGGTGAATAGAGATATCTTCAGCATGTGGGAAGTACCACAGTGAATAGAGATATTTTCAGTATGTGGGCAGTGCCAGTGAATAGAGATATCTTCAGTATGTGGGAAGTACCACAGTGAATAGAGATATCTTCAGTATGTGGCGATACTACAGGAAATAGAGATATCTTCAGCATGTGACTGTGCTACAGGGAATAGAGATATCTTCAGTATGTGGCGATGACACAGGGAATTGAGATATCTTCAGTCTGTAGCGGTGTTACAGTTAATAGGATATATCCCTGTGGATGGGGCTATTGTCATACTGGAAGAGACCCAATAACGAATCCTCTTTCAAAGCCACTAATGACATCCGCGCCTCTTGACATCTTGATCCAAAATCAAGCTCAACTAGGTCTGCTCAGCATTTGTATACATGCCACAGATAGGATGTTAATACTTTTCATAATACTCCCCAACTCATTCTGGGGCATACAGTATGTGCGATACAGTGAATAGTCCGTTTTAGGTTTGTTGCTGATGCAAATCCTCCCTTAAAATATTTTGCTGGTCTGCAGCACATTTACAAAGGGTAGAACTACAGGTAATGTCAGTACATGGAGGATACCAGGTAGATGTGTTAAATGGGAACCACCACTTCCCGGCTTGAGTGACCAACAAAGTAGCCACATATTCAAATGGAACCGAACGACGATCGCAGTCTTGATTCTACGGCATTGACACAATTACATTATGACAACAAACTCTGCTGCAACGCAGACAAAACATTGGGTGGGCTGCTGAATGGAACTTGCAGGAGAACGGACACAATTAGAGGGTTCTTATTCACCATATTGTTTTATTTTTTTAGTACAGTACTGTTAAAAGTTAGTTCATGTTGAATTGGGTGATGGATTTTCAGCTGAGGTCAACAGACAAAGCACAGCTATGGAAGCCATTGCCAAGGTTACCACAACTACAATGCTGAGATCAACAAAAAAAAAAAAAAGCAGAAAGCTAGAACTTAATGTACAACGACATATGGCATGACACCATACCAAAAATGTAAAGCCTTTTTTCATTGTATTTTATTCATAATGTTTCATGAAGATTTTTTTTTATAAGGAGACAAAACAGATTATATCTAGGTACTACTTGCACCTCAAATTAAAATACATATGAATCAGATTAAAATGAAAAGGAATTCCGTCTGTCTTCCTCAAAACCACACATCTTTATTCACGATTATCATGAAATTTCTCAATGTTATCAATGGTCTTGTTTTTGTAACACGTCCGGGTGTCAGGTCAATCCACGCTTGACCACCAACGGCAGACCTATCACTTGACAAGCCAGGTTTTTCATTAAACCTTTCCATTTGGTGAGCGGTTGGTGTTAAAGGGGCTGTTGTAGACGAAAAGGCACCGCAATCATGCCTTGAGGGAACAACTCATGAGCACTAGGATCATGACCGAGATAGAGATATTGTATTTGGAATGAATATTTTGCAATTTTAGGGAAGTGTGGGGGATGTTTTCTGTTTAGCAATAAATAGGATGGGTTTGGGACAGGCTCAACTAAACGCAGGAGAAAGAAAAAAGGTCTCGGGACCTGTTGTCCTGGGGGACTGAACAAGCTCTTCAGCGAGGTTCTTCCCCCTTCTTCATACCTCTTACCCTTGTAGATCAGCGTCTCGGACCAAAGGGTGGAGCGTTCGCAAACACCACTGCAGACAGAAATGAAACACTGACCAAAAATTATATATATATATATATATATATATATATATATATATATATATATATATATATATATATATATATATATATATATATATATATATGAATCCCTGGCGTGTGCTTAGTCACAATAGCTCTATGCGATACATTTCTATCTGCTCAATCCGAGCGCTCCACCGCGCTGAATAAGCCCCTCAGCTTTACTAAAGAGGAATATGGACGAGTGAATGTGGTGAAGCATTTCTGTTTGGATCAGTGGGAGCACACGACAGCACCGCCGCCCCCCCTGTCCGAGGAGATGGTCTGGCCAGGTCGGTCTGGGTCAGCTGGGCAGAGCCCTGTGGATAACGCTACAAACGGGCGATGGCTGTGGTTAGGAACACGGTCTGACAAGGAGGCTGCGGCGGATGTTTAGCGTTGTAGGTGTCCCACCTGGGTCTCGTCTACGTCGGTTCGGGATGGTTCATGTCATTTCATTCATGGTTATCTGTAGACAACGTATATATGCGTAAATGTGTGTGGTTTCCCGTTGCTGCCTGGTGAGTGTGTGTATGTATGTGTGTGTGTCTGCGCGCTTATGTACGGATGAAGGAGCGGATGAGTGTCTATGAGGGCTGAGAGCCCAGCAGTCTCTCGATGGCAGCGTTGACATCGCCCCCTGTGGCGATGAGGGCCTGCAGGTTGGCCTCACGGTTGATGAAGCCCATGGCGCTCAGCTGTTCCAGCTGCTGTTGGAACTGTACTTCTGGGCTCTGGCTCTGTGAGGGGAGACCTGGCAGTTAGTCAAGACAATCCACCAAAGCGGCTATTTACGCGATTTCCTTTCAGCAAATGTTTTGTAGTGTAACGTGAGTGCGGGTCAACAGAGTTCACAGAAACTTGGCCTAAGCTGGATGTCAGGAAGGACAAAGCCTGAAGCTTGTCAGACGACACCTGGGTTAACGACGAGACTTCTGGAACAATGTACGTGAGACGGATGAGTTGAAGTCGGAGTTATCGCTTTCTGCAATGCCAGAAGTAATGTTTGGCAAAAACAAAACACTGCCTTTCAGCTGTAAAGTATGGCCACGTGGGGAATTAGGTTTTGGCAGTTTTGCTGCCTCAGAGCCTGGTCAGCATGCTGCCAATGAGTCAAAGAAGTACATCATATCAGCCTGAGGAGAACAAGTCCAATGTGTCTGTCAAAAGACAGAAGAGAACATGGATCTATTCCCCATGTTGGGCGTTACTTACCGACACGTTCCCTCCAGCCAACATCTGGAGCATCTGCTGCATCATCTGCTGCTGGGCAGGGTTTACCCCAGGGCTCTGTGAAGAGGCGGGATTCTCTGGAGCCACACCCCCTCCCGTGGACAGGGGAGTCGTGGGTATCGCGCCCGGTAGTCCGGCCGCTAGCCCGCCTGGTAGACCTCCGGGAAGTCCGGGTAGCCCGCCTGGTGCCAAACTGGAAGAGAGGTAGGGGGTTAGGGGCCCCTGGGCAGCGAGGAGGAGGCACTCCACAGCAGTGTCAGCGTAAGTACCTGGGCATGAGTCCCGGTGCCTCCGTCTGCAGGGTCTGCAGTCCCTGTTGTATCTGGAGCAGAGCCTGCATGGCCCGGGGGTTAGTCATCACCGACAGAGCCTCTGGGTTCTGCATCTAAATGTCGACAAGAGTGGCAAAGTCAAACTGATGACGAACCGATGAGCCCCGGGCAAACCATCACCGAAACCAGATCGCCCCGAGCAGGAACCATGCGACAGGTCCTCTCCCTGTTTGGACCATAATGTGACTGAGGGGGCGTACCTGCTGCAGGAATACAGGTAGCTGGCTCCTAAACTGTTCCTGTAGCTGAGGGTTTCCGGCAAACAGGGGGTTGTTCATCAACACCTGATGGGGGGGGGGGGGGGGGCAGAACACAGAGCAGCCATGAAGAGACGAATGAATGAGGAAGACCGTGGGGGAGAAAGGGGACGGTCAGGGTTGTCCTCCACCAGATGGAGCCTGTGGATCGGTCCAGTTTCCAGGGGAGAGGCTGTTCACTCTCACAGACATCTGCCTATCTATTTAGAGATACAGAGAGGGGAACCACTGCCAGCTGGATCTGGAAACTGCCAGAGTCCATCTTGGATTGGAGCCCATTCATGAAGTGTCTCAGAGAAGGACTACAGACCTCCCTATTTCATGTTATCTATAGTCCAAAATAATTGCACTATGCCCTTTTCCCCCCCTTCTATTAAATACACTTGGTTTTACCTCATTTTTACCTGAGTGGAGTACTACTTAGCATGAGAATGATAAAAGCTCCTTTTTTAAGGGTTTGGAAATAAATAGATAAAGTATAGTATTAAAAATCTATTTCATCATAATGTATCGATACACTGACACTAACATGGTATTAGTCACTGAGGACAAAGCAGCTTGGTGCTGAGAAGTGGGCCAGTATGCCAGTAGAAGGCTTAGGAATATTTCTCAGCAGTTTTTTTTTTTTATCATAAAAAGGCTGTGCAGCCAAGTGCAAGCAACATGATGTCTATAATATGTTCACGTCACATTTTAGCAATGTTGAAAAAGCAATATCTTAATTATGTGAGGAATCATTGAAACCATACATTTAAGAACATCCCAAGGCTGTCACATTGATCATTTAACTTAGTGCTGTGCACTTTGAACAGGCCATGAACGGGTCGTCACGAGACTCATCAGGTTATAAAGGGTGACGACGACCCGGGCTACAGACCTGGGAGGCCACGTCTGGGTTCTGGGCCAGGGACTGCATCATACTGCGCATGTAGGGAGCGGACAGCATGTTCTGCATCAGCTGGGGGTTCTCGGAGATCTGCTGCATCAAACTCTGCATGCCCGGGCTACTGAACATGCCTGGGACACACAAAGACATTTAGGACGTTACTTCCAGCGCGTGAGGCTCTCACACACCTCCTGAATGCGGTTACATAAACAGGTCAGACTACACGTTCCCTACCATTGCCCAGGCCGGCAGCATTGATGCCCAGGGGGTTCGACACACTGGGGGTGGTGCCGCCGGTGGAGGAGCCCGTGGTGCTCGTGCCGCCTCCACCCTCGGCGGGGTTGGTGGCGCTGGCGGGACCCCAGGGGTTGGGCAGGGGCTCCCGGTTCTCCGTCCTCGACGGCTGCACCCCCCCGTCAGAATTGCCCCCAAGGGCTGAGAAAGGGTTGTTTCCAAACTGGGATAGAAGAAATAAGGGGTTATCAACCCGTCTAATACAAGATCAACATCCCAGCACCTTGCATGAAACTAAGGTTCAAATTTAAATGAAGTTAGAAACGACTCCTGATAATGTCCACCGACATAAAAACACTAGAAAGACAGCGTTATGTTTATTTGTTAATAACTGGTCTTCTGACAAATCAGATCAGCTCTGGAAAATTCAAAAAAGATCAGACGCGAATTAAATATCTCTGTCATCAGTAGGGACCTGTTCTCGTGCAGCACTGAACATGGGTTCCTGGATGTCGGTGTACATCCTGCGCAGGGCGTTGTAGCCTCCCGGGATGCTCTCCAGGTTACTAAGCGCTCTGTCCTGGTTACGCATCATTTCCTGCATCATGGCAGGGTTTCTGGCCAGCTCCATGGTCTGAAGAAAACAGATCAGGAAGGGGTTAAGTATTGGTAATCGGAAACAGGACAATCTGTTAGACTGTAGTTCAGACATTATTTACGACAAACTACATAAAAACTAATCCGATACTAAAAAGGATTTTTAATGAGAATTCTACTTTGAGCTTAGTTTTTAGCACTAAGAATTTACTTCCTTATATAATTTGAAAAATAGTATCCAAAACAGCACCTGCTACATCCCTCTAGATGTTAACCAACCCAAACTATTATTAGCCACCTAGCCAATCCCAACCAGTGCACAAACTACCTAGCCAACCCCCCTAAAGCCACTGACCTGTCTCATTAGCTCTGGGTTGTTCAGCATGTGGGAGATCTCTGGGTTGCGCTCCATCAGCTGCTGCATCTGGGGGTTGGCCACGATCATCTGCCTCATCAGGTCTGGGTTGGACATCATGTTCTGCACCAGCGGGTTCTCCATGATCTGGGACAGCATTTCTGGGTTGGACATCAGCTGCCTCTGCATCTGCTGCTGCAGCTCCATGAAGTTAGCCGAGCCCATGCCCATGTTCCCCAGGCTGGCCAGGTCTCCAAACCCAGCTGGAGGGGGGGGGGGGCACTCATCATCTTAGGTTGTCTGGTTCTCTTATAAAGCTGTTAGGTGTGTGGGTGGGTGTGTGTGTATGGGGGCATTTAGCCTGGTAAACTCACACAGGATGTTGGGGGTCTGTGGGGGTGCAGAGGCCGGGCCGCCAGCGGACCCTACTGTGGGGGGGTTGGTTGCAGAACTGGAGCCTGAGGAACTGCCATTACCGCTGCCCTCCTGGGTGGGGCCCGAGGTGGAGGAGGAAGAGGTGGAGGAACCAGCGCCATCTGCTGCCCTGGAGGGACAAATATATTTATTACTGAACTTTCAAAAAAAATAAAAAAAATCTCTGGGTTCTTTATGGGTGCCGTTTGTACTCTGGTTTGTGTACACACAAAGCTATGAAATGAATGGCCTGATTTAAACCAGGTGCGGGTTATAATGGTACTATGAAAGTTATGTTAACATAATCAAATTTAAGTTGGATCAACATTGGTTCACACAAACACACATGGAGTCAGCTAATGTTACAGTAGTCATGGAAAATTAGGGCATTCTTTATTGACTTTAGTGATTTAATCACTTTGAAACAAAACAACAATGAATAAAACCCTTTTACAGTGCCCTTTTGTGTCAGAGCTCCAAGCAGTGATTTGCAGCTTCACAAACATGCTTGAAAACATACTGAAGGTGACAACTCAGTGGTGCAAGTGGAGACATTCAAAGCTGTGGAGTCAGAAATCCTGTATGGCAGAAGTCAATCCAACACCATTGAATATAACCTTAGCTCCTCTTTAGAATAGGATCAAGACCATTTTACTGTTCGGCCAGACCTCTCCAACTGAAAAACCTCATGACCGATCTGCTCAGAAGTTGCTTCTTACTTGTGCGCGGTCTTTATGACCAGGTGAACTGTCAGGCCGTCTCGGATGCCGTGCTGGTTGAGCGAGTCGCCGTCCTTCAGTATCTTTCCTGCAAAGATCAGAACCAACTGATCCTGCTTAGCTTTGAACCTCCGCGATATCTCCTCCTTGAACTAAGAAAAGCAAGAGAGCATGGCAAACAGTAGTAAAATGGACAGCAAGAGGGAAACAAAGAGGGTAGAGGAGCAAGAGAGAGGGAAGTCCTCAATATTAACACGTGTCCTTGATTTTAAAAAAAATATAAAAATAATAAAAGTGTCAGGCAAGGAAAATTTGCTAAACAAATTCAGTTGGAGTGGGAGACAGCTAAAGTTACTCAATAAAAAAACTACAAGTGTCTAAATCTGATCAAGCAACAGGAAAACTCCCCACTGACCTCAACCTAACAAAAACACAATAAGAGGTCAAAGGGTATGTCAGTTCTGCCAGCTTTTTGGTACTACAACAGAAACATCTGTTCAAACAAGTAAAGTAAATTGCAAGCTCTGTAGTGGCTGAAGAAAGGTAGGAATTCAGGAATGAAACAAAAATTAACTAATATGCACTCAATAAGCTAAATGTAAAGCCCTGTTCCTAAGTAAATCCTCATTGTTTACCCTTTTATAGGAATCATACCACTAGATTAAAAAGACAGTATCCCTCTTGATGTTGTGTGTTACACAATGTATGAAGTTTTTATCAAAATATTTCTGGTTCCAAATAAAAAAGGCTTGGTTGCGTTCTTCTAAATACATGACAAGACTATGATTCAACCCCTGGCTTCAGTCTCTCGACCAATCAGATCCGCTCTGAAACCGATCTGATGTTGATAGTTATGGAGACAGAATTAAAAAAAATGCTATTGAGAGAGAATAATCTGAATTGGGCTGCCTGTGTAAAAGCAGACAAAGTCAGACTAAGAATACCATGCAAAAGATCCACATTCAACATAAATCACATTTAGGCCCTTTTACTATGCATGGTAAACAGGAAGGGAAGAAAAAAGGCATTAGTTGACTGACAGATTCATTCATCAACAAAGTTTAACATGGAGCCTGTCTACCATCCACTGGGATAAGAAATTCACATGAACAACAATTAGTCTGTCCAGTAACTGTTACCCAAGAACAACGAGAAGCAGTTACATTCTGAAGATGAGACCGTTCTAGACTAGCTAGGCTAGCACAAAGAATGTTCTGGAGAATTGCTAAGAAACTAGCTAGCACTCTTTGCTAACACATTTAGTTAAACAGTATTAACTAAAACATTTAGAAACCAGCAATTATCTACACAACGATGACAAAATGTGTTCTCGTGACTAACATACTAAAGTTATGCAACACACTGCCCTGTGTAATCATGGAACCAGTTACAACTGACTCATTTATTTAGTTAGCAAGCCGGTTAGATAGCAACATAAACAGATTTCCATCCAAATATGGAGGACTAGTAGTAGTTGTGAGCCAAGGTAAATAACCATTAGCGAATGTCTAAAGTATACTATAGCTAAGAATACAGCTATAACACAGTCAGCCAATTTTGAAGTGTCAGTTTGCTAACTCACCAGCTAACGTATGCTAGCTAGCCCGCAACATGCTTACACACACACAGGCTAACCAAGGCAACTGGGCAGGGGCATGATGATGTAGCATAGTAGTTGCCGCTCGATAGCCAGCTAACACTACGGATTGACAGAATGAACGAACCTGAGTGACAGAGGCATCTTCTGAAATGGCGATTTCCTCCTTATCTTTCGGAGTTTTGACTGTGACCTTTATAATGTTTCCTTCCGAAGCGACAGTTGTAATATTGTTGTTATTAACAGGATCTGCGCCGCCGTTGTCCGCCATCTTTACTCCTCCGATGGAATCACTCGGATTTGGCGTCTACTTCCGGGGTCATAGGTCATTCCTTCCTTTATTCCTTTATTCCCTGGTAGAGAAGATGTCAATTGATTACAAACACTCCTACTTTCAAGTAGGCACGATGTTTCATGAAGAGACATCTACAGTTGATCTACACAGCTAAAATCAAGCTGTTGTTTTAGTCATTCCAGTGTATTGTAGGTTAGTGAAATATAAACGTTAAAGATTAAACACGGCTGGCAATTGAACCATCCAGATGAACACTTAAGACCTGCCTAAAATGCCTAACATTTATATTGACACAAGTTGCACTACGGGTCCCAGGCAGATGTGGAATGAAGAACATTTTGTGTCCAGTATGGAGTCTACTACAGACAGACACAGTATAAGCAACATTAAAAAGTAAAACTCACTGGGCCTTCGGTGGTTTTACACAGATTGTCATTCTTTAGTCCTGCCCTTTCCAACTGAAGGCCCAACTAAAAATGTCTATTCGCAGTTGCGTTTATTAATTCCAGTAATTTTTTATTTAAAAATGTCCAAGTAGTCCCTTAACAAAAATGTATCCCATGCAAAAACATTTACTAACAAATGGGTGTTAAATCTGTCACATGTGACACATGTGAAGGCTGTTTGATGCCTGCCTCCTGGGCTCAGTTATTTCCTGTGCCCCTTTTGGTTTGTTAGTGTGTTTAGTGTAAGGATTTTTAAGTTTTTATGCATATATTTAAATAACAGATTGAATATGATGGATTGAACTATTTAAAATACTTTACATTACATTAATGTTTGCAAGACTGTGGAAAAACTGTGCCCTTACCTATTAAAATGCTGTACTGGTCTTTTGTGTCATGGTCAATACTTCACTCTGACTACTCAACCCAGACCTAATAACTGGTTGCATTTTCCACCTTGTGACGAGTACATTGATTCTTTCAATGGGGCCTCTCAACAGAGACAGATACACACAAACACTCCTCTGGCCACCCTTTCCCTCAACAAAGCTCACTCAGCAACAGCCTGCTCCCTTCCTGATAATCAGCAGCCACGTTCTGCAGTAACATTGACAAGCAATGTCAGTACAACAGAATTTGCTATTAACATTTTGGTTATTTTAGTAGAGGGTCATATCCAGAGCAACTTATAATAATTCTCCATACCGTGGAATAATTCATTGATGTCTGTCTGTCAAAACCTGAAACAAATCCTGCCAGATGAAAAGGCACAAATGCAATAGCCATCCTACTCCACAAGGTGGCTGTACCCATCTTACCTGTAGACTTCCCTGTAGAACATTTGGGGTGGGGGGGACTTTTTCTTTGTAATGTATGAAAATATTTTTAGTTTCCAAAAACATAATCGAGCCAATTAAGTTGATAATTTTTCTTTTCCCACATCTCTATATTTAAGACAACAATTTGCTCTGGTAGTGTGACGTGAGTCTAGCAATTATTGTATTCTACTCCTTGTGTTACTGTTTTAAAATGTTGAATTTACTTCTATTTGCATTTTGTTAGGGCCTGTTCATCAGCACTCATGGTTTCACATGTTGTAAGTGATGCATGTGACAAATACCACCTAATTTGATAGCTTCAGCGTAAATGCAAAGCCGCAGTTTCAAATCCTCAAACGTCCTGAAATTATCTATCCATCACTTTTATCTCCGTAAGACAGATCCTCATCAGTTTCTGTGGCGTCAGCATCCTTTGGGGACCTGGCATTATTACTGTAAATGCTAACAATAATTGCTTCTTTTGATCCAATGATTATGTTAAATTACACCGCGGTTGTGGCTTTTGATGAAGGGTATGACATTTCTATCAGTGCAAGATGACCTATCCATGTGGCTGTCCTGAGAATGGCAGTATGTGTGTGTATGTTTGCCTACGTGTACTTATGTGTGTGTGTGTGTGTGTGTGTGTGTGTGTGTGTGTATGTGTGCGTGCACTTGAGTGCGTGCATGGCAGTAAATGCACACGTGCGCGTTTCACTATGATCTAGGAACTACGATCATAAATCGGAGTATATTTTAAAACCAGTAATTTGAAGATGCTGGTGAGCTGCGTGAGGTGGGTACACATTCCCACCCAGGTGGACATCCCTGCCCGCATGAACGTCTCTTCATGGCCCAACATCCCTTGAAAGAAAAGTGTTGGCTTCAGCATGTTGCATTGACTCCTGCAGTACTGCATACCTACGCACATCCACAATTCTAGAACATACCAAATACAAATAAACAAAAAGGATACGAAGCCCTCCTCTCCTCCCGACCCCACGTGACGCCGTGCCACCCGCAACGGGTCGTTCAAGTGCATCCATTACATAGGGACAAATTGTTTTCGGATTCTGCTTCCGTCAACAGAAAAAACAGAGGGGATAACTTTTTGGAATTCAGCCCAGTGGAATTCTGGTTCACTCTCCTATCTGTCCTCCTAGGCTAGCAACGTCTTTTTTTTCTCTCTCTCTTTCCCTCCATCCCTCTGTTCCTTTCTATCCAGAAGGGTTACAAGGGTGAATTTACTGAAGATACAAGGTAAGGGGGCATCCTGAATACATCTACACGGTGTTACCCTGATGAAAGGTGTGTAGTGCCAAACACAATAGTTCAGCTTGTGGTTGAACATATATTGGTGATACTCAATTAAGGGCTTTGCAGAACTTGCTTGTTACCAGTTGTATATGTATTATGTCACAATGTGAAAATGGCATAATGTATTAGTATGGAGTGAATGTTCATATATGTTAACTGGTGTGATTTAATGGATGCGTTTACTAATTTTGTTCAGAGGAAGTGATATTCCTTGAGCATGAGTCAAAAAGTAAATACTGTACATGATTCAAACAGGCTTTTGTTGCTCCACATGTATTGTGTAATTTCTTAATCCGTTTTGATCCCAAACTGTAAACTGTGAATGGACAACTTTGACAACTTTGTACTTTGTATTTGTCAAATTCTTGTTCACTGTCACTGCATAAGCCTTATTCAAATTGCCAAGGATCGTCCTGAATGTGTTCCTGTTTTAATTGCTGCCTGCACATTGAGAAGTAACTATCAAAAGTGACTCTCAAAACTATATAGCAAAGACTGCCTGTGTGTGTGTCAAACTTAGCAGACAGATGTGTGGGTGTCCCGAATGCATCATCAACCCCTCCCTGGTATCAGGATTGATGACGCATTTTAAGGGTCATTTAATGCCACACGTGATGCATGCTCATCCTACTCCCACTTCCTGTGCAGTATCAGGTACACGGTAACCACGGCAACATCTCTGAGGATGTATAGCTTCATGGGAGGGGGCCTGTTCTGTGCCATCGTGGGGAACATCCTCCTGGTGGTCTCCACCGCTACAGACTACTGGATGCAGTACCGCCTGTCGGGCAGCTTTGCCCATCAGGGTCTGTGGAGATACTGCATGTCCGGGAAGTGCTACATGCAGACAGACAGCATCGGTGAGAGCATGCCCTGCAGGAGGCCGGAGGGTTGACAGAATATACATTGAGGGACAGAAACCAACACTGGATATTATAGCAAATCATATTAACAGTCGCAAAGTGCATGCATCCAATGGCCAAAACATTTATACATGGTTAAATTACCTCTTAAGAGACCTGTTGCTGAAAAAGTTGGCTTTTTAATAAATGAGCTGTAAAAGGGAGCCACCTACTGTTTGAGCACTGCACTACAAGACTTCATTTTCATCCTTGGCTGTAAGGGATGCAGTTCACCAAGGCCTCTGTTTGATTTGTAATCTGTTGAACTGTCCCTCTAGCATATTGGAATGCCACACGGGCCTTTATGATCCTGTCTGGGATGTCGTGCTTCGCAGGCATCATCGCGGGCATTCTTTCCTTTGCCCACTTTTCTGCCTTTGAGAAGTTCAACCGCTCCTTTGCTGCAGGGATCATGTTTTTCATCTCCAGTGAGTCTTTCTCACTCTCTCTCTCTCTCTCTCTCACACACACACACACATACACAAATAAACACATGCACACAACAACACACAACGAGCACAAACAGTATCACTAAACCACACGCGCAGACACAAACACACACACACACACACAGATTATGAACAGTTTATAGGCCTCTTATGTCCGTTTCCTTCTCCCAGCGTTATTCGTTCTGCTGGCGATGGCCATCTACACCGGTGTGACGGTCAACTTCCTTGGCAAGCGCTTCGGTGATTGGCGGTTCTCCTGGTCCTACATACTGGGATGGGTGGCACTGCTCATGACCTTTTTTGCAGGTAAGAACTCAACTAATCACAATACACTGAACAAGCCTGTCTCCCAGTGTTTGGCAATCTGAAGGGGCCCGACTGGTTAAAGGGATATGGGAAGGGATTTCTCTAGCCTTCTAATCCGTCATGGCAGAGACATCCATCAATATGTGGAAAGTGAAAAGAAGTGTGGAAATGTATGCACTAATTGACATACTTTTCTTATGATGGCGTCTGCTAAATGGAAGGTTAATGTAATGTGACTCAGCACCGTGCCTCCTTTTGAAATATACAGCATCTGGATCCTTCAGCAGAACTGAACAAAGAGTCTTGTCTGAAGGGAGACTTGAGGAGTTAGTTAAACATGGATGTTTATGTCTATGGTCTGTTATTAATCTGTATGCATCCTGTGTGTTCCAGGGATATTTTACATGTGTGCCTATAGAATGCATGAATGCAGGCGAGGTGGAGGCCCTGGTCGCTAGAGAGTAAGACACAGAAAGCTATGCAAACTGGTTTTACAAAAAGGACAATTTTACACTGAATTCAAGACCATGTTTATCCAGAGAGGCTAACGTGAAACTAAACCCCTGTGACCAAATGAGTATTCATCCCCCTGGTGCTTCCAATGGATTTCCTGGATAAACAACGGTTTGATTGCATTAATACAAACAATAGTTTTTGTTTTGCCATTTACATGAAAAGGAAAATGTATAAAACTTAATTTACACTAACTTTATTATCTATGTATAGGACAGGAAAATATGTTTAAAATGTCTTACTACAATGGTTATGAAATCTCCTCAGAGCCCTTTTCAAAAGCATGCATGTGTTATAACAACATGCATTTTGTACATGCAAATATAGTTTTCATTAGGAAAAACAGGCAGGTGGAGCCGTGCTGACTTGACAAGTTTTCATATTTTCCAATAAAGTTCTTCTCTAAAAGTGTTATTGCCTCTATGTTAATCCTTGCACCAATGTCCAGCTTATCATATATATATATTTTTTTTTGCTTATTTGTTTATTGGTGAAAGACCAACATCCCTTTATGAAAAGTGGTTTCAGTCATATGTTTCACCAGGAGATGGCAACAGCAAACCACTAAGCTGGGCTTGGCAAACGTCACTAAAGGAGACGGTTACTGGGAATTCCATTAGGGAAAGCTACATAACCATGATGGTGGAGGAGGGCCACGCCCTGCAACAGGTAAAGATTCATCACACAATCTCCTCACACTTTTCGGTGAACTGGTACTGTGGGAATTGTCCCTGTTTTCTCTCTAACAATAACATATTTACTGTCCCAGAGGTGCAGAGCTAATGAGCGGGCTGAAACATGGAATATGTTTTACATTGTGTTCTGTGTATACTCTAACAAATATGTTGCGCAACCTAGCAGAACATTGTGTGTCAAAGCAAAGCTAATCGGTTCATCAGGGTATCCCTGAAGCTAAATGAACTGGCCTGGTGTCAACAGCGACAGATAAAAATCTCTCACACACAAGGTTACCTTTATTGCAACAGCAAAATTGTTTGTTTGGGCTTTGCCGATGCCAAGCAATTGTCCTGTGGAAACAACCAATGTTGTTTTAAGTATTTTGTTGACATCTTTCTGAATCCTTTTGGAAAACAGGGTGGAGTCTAGAACACTCCACAGACAATAAGAGAAGAACAGGACAGAATTTGAGGAAGAACAGAACGTGAGGGATAATTCCTGGATAACCAGGGTGGAGTGCCAATATATTTGTCCACAATCACAGCTTCCTCTTATACTGAAATATTTGGAAATGATCATCAGCTGGAAAGTAAAGAAACAATAGGTATTGAGGTAATGGGTGCTTGGCCTATTACTGAACCAGAAACGATGACAGAAATGTAAATACATGATGGCCAAGCGCCTCTGTCCAAATGTCCTTACTTGGTGCCTTTGGTATTCTTACACTACTTGGTCTGAGATTCATTCAAGCCTGCCATAATAATGTTCACTTAGCTTCTTTATTACAATATATATATCCTGCACCCACAACTGGTGACAGGATCCCTGTGAGGGGGTTCATCCCAGTAGATATTTTACACAGTATCTAGGACCAGTCTGCTTCTAGTTGTAGATTTTAGACCAGTCTGGAAGTAGTTGTGGGTTTTTTACAGTACCCAAGACAGGTCTGGTAATAGTTGTAGGGTTTTAGACAGTACCTACAACCAGTATTTCATATTGAATTGTCAGTGTGATTGCATTCTTGTCTGAGATTATGGTATACACAATGTTTCCTAGTCTACTGATCAAAATCCTCTTCCATAACCTTGCCTGTTTGTATATTTATATACAAATCTATGTTATGTAAGTCTGAGAGTTTTGACTCAGTGGTAGTGTAGAAAGCTGACATAGCACTGACCTATACAAACTGTTCTCATTCCATACTCACCCCTGGCTCATCCCATGGGCCTCCGTTTGTTCCCACACTACAACCCAGTCAGGCCCAACAGAGCCTAGCCAATAGCTCCCAACACTAAATGCCCTTTAAAATACAAATGTTAATAAAACTAGATTTTTTTTTTCTCATTTGCTGGTTACCTTTGTAATGGGTTGGGCGTTGTTTTCCATTGGAAATAAGTCATACAAGCCTGACTGTTTTAGAAGAGTTTATTGTGTCACACAGGTGAAAACTATGGTGGTTTTTCATACAGTGCACACAATACAAGATACAAAGAAACTATGATGATAATGATAATAATAAACATTGTACCGAGAAGGAAAGAAAAATAGAATATCATTTACACAACTTCTCATAAATAAGTCACTGAATATGTGTTGGTTCTTTGAATTCATAATATAACTAAGGTTCAGCGAATAGTTTGAGTTTTAAGTCACTGCTGTATGTTATAAATCATTAGGTGCTTTTTTGAGTAAGTCTGAGCTAACCATCTGAGCGTAATCCTGAATGTTTTTTCATGGCCGACAGACAAAGATCTTGTGCTGAATTTCTCATTATCTTATTGTTTGTCTATGGAGAAGGTTGTGGCCCTTATCTTCAAACATCTTCAGGTGCATTACCAGCCCGTTAGGATCCTAGACTACGGATCCTGGCATCTTGAAGGGGCAGACTAAACACTGAACCCAGTGGGTCGCAATGAGGATTCACTCAAACGGTCCGACTTGGAGTAAGCATCGGCCAAATTCCACCCCTTTCTCTTGCATGACTTGGATCCAATCGTATCTCCTCTCGTCCCATTGATCCAGACGGTCTTATCTGCCTATCACCAGTTTGTCCCTATAAGGATACAAACGTCTGGATGACTGCCTGGGAAACCTGCTCTGTCTGGTTAGCCAAGAGACAACAACCTCCTTCACCGGGCCTCTGCTACTTCCCCACATGACGCCATGTTAGCTGTTATAGGGCAAGCCTGATGCCTTACCTACGACCAAGGCCCAGGCCTCGACTCAGAAGTAGTGTACTACAAACTGGCTAGGCATGTGGAGCCCTAGTGGTTTGCTAGGGGCTACATCTTGACTATATCGATTGGACCCTGTGTTCAACTGTAAAATAGCTTAATTTAATCAGATAAATGGTATAGTATTGCATAGTTTTTAACGATAAAACAGATTTGGCCTTCACTAATAAACTTGGTATTTATAAAATTATAGTCATATAGCTTAGCATAGCTTATAACGGTAATGTGAAATCTAGAATAAATTAATAATAAAGGACGCCTCCCAACTCAACTTGTTAATATTTCGTAAAGTGTGTAGAAATCTAAAGAAAAATAATGACACAATGGCCTGTAGTCTTCATTTCCTAGCAAAGCATTAGCATATTTCTTGGTACAATTCTAACATTACTGATTGTTTCCATAACGCCAAAATATGAAAAATACAATAAATATATTAATCCGCTGACACTATGATGAAGTATCTACTAATACTAAAGTAAGATGCGGATGAGTTTTCTTTTTGATAACTGTGGCTAATGTCTGGCAAGCATGTGCTCATTATGTGACAATGGAACCTATGGAGGCCCAGTGGAGAACACAACTAAACAGTGTTTGTTTTGGTGCATACTCTTCCTACATCCCCAACAATGAAATAACAACAACATAATGTCATTGTTTCAGCTTTCTCCTTCAGTAAAAAACCCCCAAAAAGCTCTGTTCCTCACCAGATCCAGATCCTCACCCAAAACCCCATCTCCAACGCCCTTTGGTTGTAGTTTCTTTCAGCACTGTCATGCCCTGAGAACCCATGATGCACCTCACTCTGACCCTGACCACATCCTCCTTTCTTAAATTGTACTAATCCTTTCTTACTGTTTTTGAAATGAATGCGAAGAGTTTGTACACCTTTGGCTAACACAGGGCTATGTCCAGTCCCCTATAGCATACCAATCCTACACATAATAATTTCTTGTCCATTTGGACATGACTATCTCTTTGAGTATTCCTCTCATGCAGTGATGGTGAAGTGAAGTGTAACATTTTGACCTACAAAAGTATGAAATTACACTTCGAAGCCTTGCTGAGTAACAGTGACAACTGGAGGCCATAGTGGAACGTTGTCCCAACTGAAAATACTATTGTTTCCATTGTGAGATTCGACTGCAGAGTGACCACCGTCTGAAAGGACAGTTGTGACTCTTGGAGAAGGATACATAATCAGAAAATAAACATGCCTTAAATTGGAACTAAATGTCAAAATATAGGGAGAGTATGAAGCCCCTAGGGCAACATGACATGAGACAGTTATATTGTTAGAACAGAATACCAGGATATTTTAATACCTGTGCGATCATTGGCTTGAGCTGAAGCTTGAGCTCCCTGCTGTTCGGTCTTTCTAGAGGTACAAACTTTAAAATGGCACAATGAACCTCACTGCTGTAGACTTGCATGTGCCTATTTCTACACTACTGGAATGTTAGTGGCATGGTGCATCTGTGGTGTACAAGGCTTAGATCATCAGACAGAAATAGGAGAGTGAAACAGCACTGAACAGACTTTGGTGCCCGAGTCCAACCACCTCCTCTCCATAGTACAGGGACTGTTGAATTTGATTGTATTTACAGAGGAAGTATTTGCACCTCCCAAGCACCCTTCAAAGGCACGTGTCAGGAGAGAGGGAGCATTTGGGAGTGAAACTACCATTTTCAACCCAAGGGGGAAAATTAAGATTCTGTTCAATCAGCAGCGCAGAGGATCGGCTGTTTAACTCTATGCAAAATTGGATTGACCATTAACACTGCATATTTTTGTCTCAATCAGAAATGTCCTGTACACTTCAAGTTTCCTGGCCATAACTCACATCTTCCACACCACGGATGAAATCATGCCCTAAGAGTTAAACAACAGCATCAACAACAGTAAGAATATTTTCACAAAAACTGTAACACAGTGTAAACACAATGAAATAGATTTAAGACAATAATACAGAAACATTTTACATCCTTTCTACCGGAGACACTAAAACTTGTAAGATTTATGCGTTTGAAGGTTGTGATATTGAAGCATAATCTTAAAAATGAGATGGTGGCGAACATTTTATCAGCTTTAGAGAAATTACAGTATATTGTAATTGTTTCCATCAACCACTCCTTTATATATATATATATATATATATATATATATATATATATATATATATATATATATATATATATATATAAATATGTGTGTGTGTGTGTGTGTGTGTGTGTGTGTGTGTGTATTTATCAATCAGCTGATTAGATAAAATGAATGTTTTTCAAAGGCAGTAATTTAAAGGATCGCTATTTTTTTTTACCTGGGGCCTGTTTACAGATTATCTAGCATGATACTAGTTTATAGAGAATTATTTTTGTAAATTATTTTAGTTTTTTTCGATTTTTCCTGCAGTCTCTCTCTGGGCTAAAATGGAAGTGAATGCTGCAACCAAGCGTTCGAAGATGTATGATACATTCGGTTTTCCATAACAGGCAGGCCACGGTGTATTGATATAGGTTTCTGTACGTTCTCCTGAAAAAAAATGTGCCAAAATGAGCATTGTATCAGTAGTTATCACTGTTTATTCTTTCTGGCAAATGTATTAGCTACGGCCGCACAGATGAATCAGTCTGCAAGGAGGCTTTATCAGATAACTGGCTCTGTTTACAAAACTGTAGCTCACGTTAGCTATAGTCTATTTGCATCTGTCAACCAGCAGCTAGTACAACTTGTCTGCATTTTGGTTTGAGGATCGATGAAACACTATGAAGATTGCATGCCAGAAGATGGCAATTATTTTGACGGCATTGCCTACAGGTTTTAGCCAGAGTATACAGACAAGGAATTACAAGTAATGAATGAGAGGGGAGCTAGAGAAGATACGTGCAAGCCATCGTCGCGGCCGAGACCAGGCCAAGAACTTAGTTCGGGTGAGTTTTGGTGTTCTTACCAGAGGTGCAAGCAAATGCCCTGCGAGGAGGAGAGCTTGTACTGTATGGAGTGGGATTTATTGCTACCTAATACCATCGAGAACCTAGATGTGGATGAGTCTGAATTGGCTCCTGCATGCGCAACAGATGGCAGTGACTTTCTGGCTCTTTTAAATTTGGCAGTTTTGGAAACCTTTCACATCCCGAAAATAAACTTGGAAGAAGAGGCCGGAGGGACCATACAGAAAACTCTCAAGTAGGCATGTAATAGCCATTTGATAATACTCTCATAAACCCTGTCATGTGGCAATAACATGGGGAGGTAATGCAATTATTACAAAGACCAAGCATTTGCAAGTTTTTGTCCTGTTTGGAACGGCCATGTCAGTTTTACTTCACTATATGTACAGTACATTCCGGAATGACAGCCTGTCTTTTAGACAGTTTGCTAGATTTCATTATATTAACTGCTCATTCTTGAACCATTGTGATAAACGTCCCTAAAGTATGCTTGTTGTTAGCTAGTGAACTTCAACGTGAGGTCAGCAATGTAGATGAGCTGTTTTTGAAACAGTTGAGCTAACAGCACTGTTAGCTCAACTGCGGAAGTTTACAGATGTTATCAGGTAGTGCATCCTTTACAAAAATTGTTTGGTTTCACATAGAACTAAACAATTTATTTAATATGCTCGTTTTGGCAAATTTCTTTCAGGAGAACATACGGAGACATACATCAATACACCATGGCTTTCCCATTTGGAAAATCGAATGTATCATATATTTTGAATGGGCAACGTTACATTGGTTGCCCCGTTCAATTTTCATTTTAGCCCAAAGCAGGAACATTTAAAAAAAACGTAAAACTTAAATAATATAAGAAAAAAAAAGGTTTCTATAAACTGGGATCATGCTAGCTAACCTGTAAATAGGCCTAATTTCCAAAATAGCTAACTTTAAGCTCCTCACTTGATAAAATAACATCTGCACATATTTTCGATGCTTCATCTCCACTTTCAATTCTTAAAAAAAAAGGGAAATCAACTTTTGGTCAATGGGACAATACAGCAAACTTTCAGCCCCAACTACTTTCAAGCCTTACCCACCCTATTTTCAGTGTATAATTCTGCCTTTGTGGAATGTGTGGAAATATGTGTGGCAACTGCCCCAGCACTAGATCTGCAGACAGGAATAGGAATAAACTAAACAGATAGGTTGCTAGTTTAATTAAGTTAGGTCCTCAATGATAACACTGAACCACACTGTTACACAAGTGGATTGTTAGTTTCCCTGTCATGTCTCTTTCAGTGGGAATTGCCCCATTCAGTGGGAAATAACACCTCTCTCTTTCCCAATCTGTCCTGAGGGGTTGGCTTCTAAAAGACCATTACAGAGAAACAGAGAGAGAGCTAAGGAACCAAGGTTAACCAGAGATAATTGCAATGATTAACTGAACTACCCACTATTAAAAAAAAACAGGCATACATTTGTCATGGCAGCTAAACAAAGAGCTATACCACGAGAGCGAAGAGCGAGTAGAAATTAATATCAAGCCAGTCCATTCATCATGACAGCAGCGGAAGTGCAGACCTCCGAACAGAAGCAGGAAGTAGTCAATACACGCCACGCCGAAGCTGAGGAGTCTGGGAAGTGTGGTCTTGTGAGTCCTGAGGTGTTTATTGCTCTGTCTTGAAGCCATGCGAGGCTAAAGGAGGAGACCCTTTCAGTCTATAGGTCTGGAGCTTTTTTTTGGTGCCATAACCTTTAGGTTTGGTCAGGGGACTGTGAGGTTTGCGACCCCCCTCGGGGCAGGTGAGTCAATACAGGTGTAAGGGTTGTTAGGGCACAAGAGAAGGAGTTCTTGGTTTAGTTGCTGCTGATTTCCCTAAGCATCAGAGTGGGGACTCAGGGATCTAGTTGTATTGCAACCCCAAAGTTTAATTCAGGGGTAAGAGGTTTTGAGAATATTTGTGTCGTTCTCCTAGGCTAGGGAGTGTAAGAGGGTGGGTGTGTTGGGGATGGTTGTGTCATTCTCCCAGGCTAGGGAGTGTAAGAGGGTGGGTGTTTTTGGGATGGTTGTGTCCTTCTCCCAGGCTAGGGAGGGTAAGAGGGTGGGTGTTTTGGGGATGGTTGTGTCCTTCTCCCAGGCTAGGGAGGGTAAGAGGGTGGGTGTTTTGGGGATGGTTGTGTCGTTCTCCCAGGCTAGGGAGGGTAAGAGGGTGGGTGTTTTGGGGATGGTTGTGTCATTCTCCCAGGCTAGGGAGGGTAAGAGGGCGGGGTCTCCATGGATGCTGGGTTCTTAGAGTCTGTCTCTACTTGCGTCGGTTATGGTGGTGATGGTTCTGCATGTCTTCCATAGTGACCCGGCCCCACACGCCGATCACAAACGCCTCAATCTCACACTCATTCTCCCCGCGGGCAATTCGGAAGTAGCCGTTCTCTCCCCAGTTCTTCCCCCATGAGTTGGCAGCAATCTGGAAAAATTGTGACAAGAGTCGCATACAGTAGTTACATACTCTGATATTTACACAAATAAGAAACAGTGAGAGAAAGATGTGACAGGAAGCTTTACCCAGTACTTCTTCATTGTCCCATCATAGTTCCTCTCCTCTCCCCATCTGAAACAGAAGACACAAAAAGTGATTAATGACTTCTTCAACTAAGGGGCTGTTCACCTGAACAGTGTTTTGAACATCTGAGGATTCATACACATAGCAATGAACTTCAGAGGTTTCTTCAGTTCTTCACTGGAAGACTAATTGCACCATGAAGATGTGAGAACACACACAAAAGGACAAGAATATAATGTTTGAGGTTCGGCATGATGTTTTACTAAATAGCATCTAAAGTGTTTCCCACACCAGAGGAAATGCTAAAAGTAGAAGTAAAGATCCTGTCATGATGTCAAGCTCACAAAACATCAAAACATCTTTCATTTCCTGAACAGCATCCTGAAAACAAGGCATTTTTTATGCCCATGGCTAAGAAAAATGAGAGCAATTATACTATCTACACATGCTCTCTCTCACACACAAATACATACACACCAACGCACTCTCCCCTGCATCTGAATCATTCAGATTTCTCAGATGAACTTGGAATTTCCCTCTCCACCATGTATTCTCACAGCACAGGAAACATCTCTCTGAATTCCTGTCCTTCCTAAACAGCACAATTAGATTTCAGGACATCCTGGCCAATGCCCATGAATTCTCATCATCCTTTAGCTTTCGGTCCTTTTAAGAAGTTACACCCCTCCCTCATTCCAATTCCATTCTCATCCAGTAAGTTAGCATCAGGCCCCAGTGGGTCTATGAGTCTCCAGGTTGATGCCATCTGATTAACCACCAAAACGTTGACATGTAACAACAACATTCAGTCCTCATGTTTCTTCCTAAGAAGACTCTGATTCATAGAGAGTAGAGTTTTGGGGGTCTTCTTGCTCAGAACAGGCAAACATAAACACCTGTCCAAACATGACAGTCAAATCTGAAATGGACTAAGAGGTTGGAGGGGCAAAGATGTATGTTTGGGAGAACAAAGCCATCCATCCACGAGGCCGGAGGGACCTAACAGAAAACTCTCAAGTAGGCATGTAATAGCCATTTTGATAATACTCTCATAAACCCTGTCATGTGGCAATAACATGGGGAGGTAATGCAATTATTACAAAGACCAAGCATTTGCACGTTTTTGTCCTGTTTGGAACGGCCATGTCAGTTATTTTACCTCACTATATGTACAGTACATTCCGGAATGACAGCCTGTCTTTTAGACAGTTTGCTAGATTTCATTATATTAAATGCACATTCTTGAACCATTGTGATAAACGTCCCTAAATTGTGCTTGTTGTTAGCTAGTGAACTTCAACGTGAGGTCAGCAATGTAGATGAGCTGTTTTTGAAACAGTGCCACTCCCACGAACAGCACTGTTAGCTCAACTGCGGAAGTTTACAGATGTTGTCAGGTAGTGCATCCTTTACTAAAATTGTTTGGTTTCACATAGAACTAAACAATTTATTTAATATGCTCGTTTTGGCAAATTTCTTTCAGGAGAACATACGGAGACATACATCAATACACCATGGCTTTCCCATTTGGAAAATCGAATGTATCATATATTTTGAACAGGCAACGTTACATTGGTTGCCCCGTTCAATTTTCATTTTAGCCCAAAGCAGGAACATTTAAAAAAACGGAAAACTTAAATAATATAAGAAAAAAAGGTTTCTATAAACTGGGATTTCCCTCTCCACCATGTATTCTCACAGCACAGGAAACATCTCTCTGAATTCCTGTCCTTCCTAAACAGCACATTTAGGTTTCAGGACATCCTGGCCAATGCCCATGAATTCTCATCATCCTTTAGCTTTCGGTCCTTTTAAGAAGTTACACCCCTCCCTCATTCCAATTCCATTCTCATCCAGTAAGTTAGCATCAGGCCCCAGTGGGTCTATGAGTCTCCAGGTTGATGCCATCTGATTAACCACCAAAACGTTGACATGTAACAACAACATTCAGTCCTCATGTTTCTTCCTAAGAAGACTGATTCGTAGAGAGTAGAGTTTTGGGGGTCTTCTTGCTCAGAACAGGCGAACATAAACACCTGTCCAAACATAACAGTCAAATCTGAAATGGCCTAGGAGGTTGGAGGGGCAAAGACGTTTGTTTGGGAGACCAAAGCCATCCATCCACGAGGCATTCCCTCCATCCATGCGTGTTTGTGTGTGTGTACTGGCATGGCCAGACAGAATCAGACCACTACGGAAAAGTTATCTCCCCCGGTTGGCGTTGCTACGTCCTCGACAATGGTGGACATACCAGACCCCGTCACCCCTCCCTGACCTTCTCTGCGGACCTGATCCCCTCTCTGTCCAGTACAGTTGGGATCAATGCGCCAGACAATGGCCTTTTCATCACAGTGGACCTCAATGCATCCAACACAAACTTTCCCAGGGCCTTGGCTTAATAGAATGTACCGTGGCAGGATTTGGGCTGTAAAAACATTGATGCCTGTGATGGCTAGACTCCACGCACCCCCCCCCCCCCCCCCCCCCCCCTCCACCGCCGCCCCATTCGGCAAATCCATACCCTCGGAGCGCTCCGCGTTAGGCCCAAACTGGTGAAAGAACCGCAATGTCAGCGTGGTGGGGGTGGTCATCATCATCGGTGGAGCGTGCTGCATGGTTCGGACAACCGCAGACACACTGCATTCTGGGTGACTCCCCAAAGGCTCCTTTCACTCCGTTCGCCACAGTATATGAGCCACCACAATGGGAATAGGGTGACACTTGGGAAACATCCTAATTGGCTTGGATAGCCTGAGAGACCATTCGCTGATCTGGAATACAGTCAGCCCTGTTAGATACAGTTGTACAGCTGTAGAGAGATGAAGACTTTTCTGGTGGTAGACAGTCCCCCTATGTGATGTTTATCACGATTCAGGAACATTTACTTCCCCAGGGTCAGGACACACCTGGCCGGGACAACCTCCAGATGAAAAGAATGTCCACTTGGCGTCCTTAGTGTTGTGAAGTCTGATTAAACTGGAATGTAATGGCGTTAAGGGGTAGTGTGGCAAACCGTGGTTACCGTACTGTCTCTGTTTCCCATAAAAGGATGGGTATTCCACTGTGCTTCAATGTTCTCTACGGGTTCTGGACCCTTAAAGGAACACTGAGAAAGGTTGGCCCGGCTGGCAAGACCGATCTACAAGTTTATGTGACCAAATGTTTCCTCCTGATATTAGGTTGATGCAGTCATGAATGTGTGTGTTGTCCTGTATTTTCGACTAATCGTTTGGCCAAGATGACATCATGGAAATGTGACCCAGTGGGGCAGCTGATAGTATTGCCTGTGTTGGTTTGTTTGAAAAGGAAATGTAATGTGTGTAAAAGGCACCGCTGCTGTTCTCTGTGTATGTAAACTAATCGTAAAAATGTATTGCTTAACCGTAATATATAGATTTATTTAAAATATAGACAACCGCATTCCTGAGATTAAGATTAGGCATAAGATATTCAATTCAATGATAAGCTTTGCAAGGATCAGCTGTTAAGGAATAGACTTTCATAATTTTATAATGGTAATTTGAGATATGCATGTACTAATAATGTACAAGCCTATGATGTGAATTTAGCTACCTCAATAAACCTAATCTGACATGTTTTGTTGCCTCTGACATAATTAATACAAATAAGTAATTAATATATATTAAGACATTAATTAAATATTAAAATAAATAAATAGTCAAATGACACAATATGGCGTTGAACTCAAAATGTTTCATCGGGACAGGGCAGGAAATGAATCCCTCATGCTCTGTTTCTCTTGTTCAATGGCCAATCAGATAACATGCAGTGGCCCTGCATTGAGTTTGTTCTACTCAACGGGCAGCATTGTTCAAGCAGTGAAGTTTTTATTCAGTGCTTTTAGTGTAGCGCAACCCAGGAACACACCCACCCACTCAAACACATACACACACACACCCATCCACATACCCATCCACACACCCACCCACTTACCCACCCACACAAACACACACACACACCCATCCACATACCCATACACACACCCACCCACATACCGTCCCACACAAACACATACACAAGCATTCACATAGAGTCAGAAGGTAATCATCTTCTATAAAAAGCAAAGGGGAGCATGTGGGTTAGACCGTATCTGCACCCCTGGCACTTAAAACCCAGCACGTCCTTTGTGCATTATCTCCCCTCATCCCAGTCATAATGGTCATCCTACCCAGAATACACCACCTAGGCAGACAATGCTGAAATAATACCTGGCCATAACAATAAACAGAGTTGGGGGGGGGGGGGTGCTGGTGAGGTACAGATCCGAGATCAGTTTTTAATCCCCCAACCTCATCCACTGACCTGTCAACATCTCAACAGACCGTAGTTCAGTGTCCAGGAAACCTCTAGGGGTTGGGGGCGGGGATGAGGCAACAGGGCAGGACGGGGGACGGGACGGGGGGTGATCCAGGTGTGTACTGTCTGACTGCATTTTTGTGGTCTCTGTGGTAACTAGGGGCATTTCTGGGACACAGTGTGAAGAGAGGTCTGGAGCCAAGGTTTGCCTCAGACAGACAGACGGGAGGAAAGGAAACGCTTTTCGTGACTGAGCCAAACACACCTGAGGTGACATGCCCTTCCTTAATTGGATCATTTAGTAAAGGCAAACACATACTAGACTTTGATGATGTTTACCTAAAAAAGCTAACATTACAAACCACACAATTGAGAGAGGAAAACATTAAGCAATAAATGATGGGAGATGTGTTGGCAGCCTTACCCTATGATCCTGACGGAGTGTGTGTTGTGTTTGCGGTGGTGTGGTGGTTTGGTGGAGCTGACGTCTGTGTGCTTGTAGATCCCACTCTTGTAGACGAAGAAGTCCTCATGAACCTCCAGAATGGCTGCAGAACAATAGGAAGAAAAACACACTATAGATGGATTGGATACACAGAAAGACTTTTCACAGCCAATCAAACCAATAGCTGTACTCTCCACTGTGACTTTATTTCTGTCCCAGTTTCGATTACATTGTCCTCTACTATTTCTGTTCTATTTTCGGAGGAATTTTCCAGTGACAAGAAAACATTATGAGTAACTCCAGGTACATTGTTTCCTCCTGCCTGGACAACACGCTGAGACCCCAAGTGACAGACATTGGTCAACATCAAACGTCTGTCAAAAGGTCAAATACTCAACCTGAAGCCTCACCTTATCACCTTTGCAAAATTTCCACCCTTATGAGACATGTAAAGAATTTCTTTGCAGTATGCAAAAGGGGAACTAATTCAGATTTGCTTCATTTTGCAAAGGGAGAGGCTACAACTAGTATCTGCATACAAATGTCACGTTGGGACATTGTAACATTGGGACATTCTAATGTTGGAACATTCCAACGTTGGGACATTGTCAACATTATTACTAAAATAATATGGTCAAAGGTAATAAATGTACTTATGAAGGTGTATCATTGACGCTGAGGTTGGAATCACCAATTGACAGACTCCACATGTTATTGTATACCTTATACCAGGTCATGTACTGTAAGTCATTAATATTGAATAAATTCACTTGCAGCACTGCATCTATAATGTTTATGTGTGTTTTGATATTTTATCCATGAGCTCCATAAATTAATAAGATTAGATCCACTCCTCCTTTAGGAGCCAAGGATGTGTTGCCCTTCTCCACCCAAAAAACAAACCAGGAGATTGCTCTGAATACTACTGCAAAGCCACACCCACCCACACACACACACAAACACACACACACACACTTTCAGACCCACACACAAAGTCATATATAAATCATCCTACCTTGCACTGGGCCGTTATTCATAATCTCCTTCATGATCTCCTTCTCCTTGGATGAAACAGGAGAGGGACAGAAACGTGGTTAGATGAAATGAATGGGACTGAGTGCTTAACAGGGATAACACCTCCGTCCACCATAGCCTGTTATACAGCACCATACCTTTAAATGCTTACTGGCCTGAAACACATTGTAGAGAGTTCCATCGTCAGGCATCATTTAGAATGATTGACGGTAAGAAGTAATCCCTGACAGATGACAGGCTGCAGGTCAGTGGGGCTCATTTCATTATCATTAACTAACAAGAGGGGGCATGAGGGATATCTGATGGTCCCTGACCTCTGGAAACAGTTTGGTCTGCCTCCCAAAGGGCATCCAATTATTCACATTGTGCACTTTCAACCAGGGCCTTTAGGGATTGATACTAGGGCTCAGCGCAAACAAAGTGTACTTTTTATACAATAAAGGGTACAATGAATTTGTGTAAAGTCAAGATTATTTTGTGTACAATGAAGTGTACTTGGTGTGCTTTGTAAGAAAAGGGGTGCAGAGAGATTAACGTTAAGGCTACTTTATGGATGATATACTGTTGCATACTCCTACTGGAACATCCTCTGAGATCCTCAATTAACTCAATTAAGCAACATGGATGTTCAACTGGAAACAGGGACAGACAGGTGACTGATTTTGATAAGCGACATGGTGCCCAGAAGTAATCCAACTTATTACTATTTCTGGGGCCCAGAGTAATTTCTACTTCACTACTCTCAATCCATCTGTTTTCTTGGGAATTCAACAGACTGCATCCCTGATCTCTGCACGGAATACATGTGAGTCGGTAAACTTTCCTGACAAAACATTTTTCGTAGCTGAGGAATTCCGACACACTCTGTCTTTCAGAACTGAGGAATTCCGACACACTCTGTCTTTCAGAACTGAGGAATTCCGACACACTCTTTCTTTCAGAGCTGAGGAACTCCAACACATGTTTTTTTAGAGCTGAGGAATTCCGACACACTGTTTTTGAGAGCTCATGTAACACACTGCGGCATGTCTGTGGAAGATCACAAAGTATGTTTTGCAAGCTGGCGTTAAGTGGATGTCATAGGTATGATGGTGCAAATGTTGTGCGTGTGCGTATTTACATTTGATGATAGCCTGTAAGGAGGTGTTGATTGGTAGATGTCGTTGTGGTACGTATGTGTGCTTGGGCAGCGTGCTGTAGCCTGTCTCTTCCCTCGTCCCACAGAGCGACTCTGCATCATACAGCGGCCAACCTCTGCTGGCGTCTGCTGGGGGGCAGAGAATGGGTAGCACTCCTCTGTCACAACACTGAGAGAGACGGACAGATAGACAGAGATACAGAGATAGACAGAGAGAGATAAAGATGGACAGAGATGGAGACAGGGATAGACAGAAATGGATAGAGATAGATATGAGATAGATAGACAAAAATTGAGAGAGACAAATATAGAGTAAACAAAACTGATTTCACGTCAAATGATTCTATTCTGGTTTAAAAACATGTTTTAAATGTTTCCTGTTGTCTCAGTGTCTTACCCTCTACGTCTCAGATACCACCAGGCTCCATCGATACGTCCTCCTGCACAGCCCCCTTGGTTGCGTGTGTCACAGGAAATTAGATTCTGGGGCGACAGCTGTGGGGTCATGTGACCCATAGATTGGATAGAGATTCGATCTGACGCCACCGCTGAGAGATGGAGAGAAAGAATGTTCTGGGAACTGTCCAAAGATGTCCTAAAATATTTTATACGAGTATATGCTGGTAAAGGTAACCCACATTTGGTGTTTTACCAGAATACAGCTGTCATGCCAGAATGTTCTGTGTTGGGTCTCACCTGCAGTAGAGAATGCCCAGGAGGCTGCACAGTTGCCTTGGTCGAGGGGTTCGTGGATCTTTCCGGGCCACTTCTCTGCTGCATTGAAGTACTGAGGTATATGGTCGTTCTGAGAATCCATATTCATCTAAACAGGTGGAAGGAGAGAGGCAAGACTGTAACAAAGAAATGAGCTACTGTGCGGTTCTAACCCTGAACAGTGCGGTTCTAGCCTTTAGTCATTTATTTGACAGTGAAGAAATATTGCAGTGAATTATTACTGTAAAAGACCTCCAGGGGCAAAGTGTTTCTAAAGCCAGACAGCAAACGAGAGAATGATGAACCAACAACAACCTCCTGGTAATGTCCACTCAGCGCATTGGGATTATTTATTTACAAAATAACTTCCCTGAATGTTATAGTAGATTGTGTGTGGACTGGCTGACCTTATGTAACACATTCAGATCACTGGTAAAAGACTTCAGTCTATTCCAGAAGAGAGGACTTATTAAAAGACAATTAGGAGCATTTGGCCTAATGTCACTCTTGAAAATGGAACCTCTGATCCGTCTCCAGAAGATAGAACTGTCTAAACTGAACTAGAAAGGCTACACACTGAGATAACCTGGCACAAAATGATGGGAAGGAAAAATATATCTTTCCCATCAATCTAAACAGATTTTTAGATTTTAAAAATGATACAGCTTTAAACATCTAACATGAACTCACTGGAGAACACTCCACCCAGCTCTACAAGCAAATCACAATGATTTGTGAATTAAGATTAATACCTGTGAAAGCATGCTTATCATAGTGCTTATCAATGATCTGGCCAAGTGACTAGTGGTCGGAGCATCTGACTAAATGGTGGCTGGATCAAATCCCTGAGCCGGGAAAGAGAAAAATCTGTCGTTCTGTCCCTGAGCAGGAAGGTAAACCCTAATTTCTCCCAGGTCATTGATGCAAATGAGAATGTGTTCTCATTCAAATTAGCTGGGAAAAGATGAATATTAAAATAATAGTTTTCTCCACTATGCAGTGTATTATCAGAAATGAGTCTAACCAATATAGGATGGCATCCTAAATGGCACTCTAATCCATACATTTGTCTTCACTAGAGCGTTATGGGGAACTGGGGTGCAAGTTGTCATGCGTGCTAGGTCTGGAGGTGGAGCGTGATTCACCAGTTATATGGCATTACGCATCAGGTTCACGTGTCAGTTCTCTTCAGACAGAGCACAGCTGCCGGTATGGCCTCCTCACATTCCACAACGTTAATAATCAACTACTCTCTCTGAAAATCACCTGACGTGAAACACAGGAATGTGTGCACGCACGGGTGATAGTTCGTGCCCCGGAGCGACGCTTGACCAAGCTTGAAGGTGAGAGGGACTGACAGTTTATGGAGAAGGGAAGTGAGTAATGGGAGAGAATCCCCATGAAGTCATTATTAGAACTGTCAGACGTGTGGGGACTGAGCTGGGAGACAAGCAGACAGACAGATTTACGAATAAGCTCCTGCTTAGATCTAACTCCTATAACAGGTAGGGGCATGTTGCAAAGAGGGGGACAGCTGGGCGGGGGGAAGGGATGAGGGGTGAGTGGATATAGTGGAGTTGAAGTGGCGCGGGATGGGGGGGTTAGGTGTGCGGGTGAAGAAAGGGGAGGGGTGGGGTTGGGAAGGGTAGAACGGAAAGAGGAGGGCCATCTCGGTTGTGTTGTCTGAAGGCGAGATCCCATGTCTCTTTCACCACTGCATGCCCAAACCCCAGTCTGACGATTTGATTGTGCCTCACATAACCTGCCTGGTTTGAATGTGAACAAAGCTAAAGACAGCCCCGAGTCGAGCGGAGGCTTCCCTGGTCCAAAGCAGTGTACTATACATCAAATCAATCAATACAATGCATTTTACAAAGCCCAGTTTTCGGAGACCCAGCCTAAAACACAAAAGCAAGCAAAAAAATTAAAACTTAAACACAACCAGGTGACAGGTCTCCTAACAGGTCCCAGCAAACATGTCCTCTCACCTGCATCTCGTTCATGTTCATGATGGTCCTGGATGGCCTCTGTGTCCCCAGGCGGTACCTCAGGCCCTCGTCCAGAGACATGCCATAGAACTGACTGTAGTTGGCTGCACGCCAGCTAGTACCAGGCAGAAGAGAATATAGTCCGGTCAGTGAGTGTGGAAGAAGAGTGTTTGTGGAAAAGTGGTCAGGGAATGTGTGTTTATGTTGCCATACCCATAGTTTCCTCTGTTGACACCCTGTATCAGGTCCCTCTCTATCAGACACGCCTGTTGCTCACATTCCCAACGGCCGGTTGTTCCACATGTACTAAGACGGACAAAGACGAGAGAGAGGGGTGAGATGGAAAAATGTGAGGAGAGAGATGAGGGGAGTGAGGGGAGGGAGAGGAAAGGGGGAGAGATCAGACAGGTAGAGAGCACAGAAAGGTATTGACAGAAAGAGGGGCAGAAATAGAAGACAGAAGGGGAGATACATGTTGGGTAAGTTAGACTGGGCAGTCAGCACTCAGCACACTGGTTAAAATGGCATTTTAAGGGTTAACTTACAGTAATTTAAATAGTTTTACTGTATGGTGTGTTTTTTTTTACATAACTGACTGTCAAGTTACTGACTCTCAAGTAATAAAGCTGAATTAGCGGAAGAAACCAGGAGGTCAAAAGTAAATAGAAACAAACATTTTTGGACAGAGGCTGAACAGGGGCAAAAAGACAGTGAATGGAGAGAGACCAGTGAATGATGGGGAGGAACAAGGGACCTTTTAAGGCTTCAGAGCACAGCAAAAATATCCATTTTTAGACCTGAAGAACCGGCAGTGAGAATACCAACTCTTGTGATGGAGGCAACAAGTCATATTAAAACAATGTTGACATCAGGATCTAGCATTCCTGATGTCTACACTAGGATGAGTCACTGAAGATCTATGTGCCTGGGTCCCGGAAGGAACTAGTCTCCAGAGACACTAAGATGAATTGCAGGACTGTAATACAGTAGGCTTAGCCTTAAAAGGCACCATTAATCCTAGTCAGTGCTCTACTTTTCATCAGGGTGTAGTGGGTGCCATTTTGGACACAAGCACAGCTTGACAGGTCTCCTGAGCAACATGATCTGAGGAAGAATGTGTGACGTAGACACAGTAAATTGCCATGGTAAAGTCTCGTCCAGCAGGCTAGAATATGTTTGGGGCCTGACATCCACAGTCCAATACAAGACCTGATGTGAACATTTATGCACACAGGTGGTTAATATAATATATAACATCACTGATCCCTCTGTCTTACAACTGTACCTATGACATCACTGGTCCCTCCCTCACAGCTCTACCTCTGACATCACTGGTCCCTCCCTCACAGCTGTACCTATGACATCACTGGTCCCTCCCTCACAGCTCTACTTACGAGATAATGCACACACAATATAAAGCTACTCCAGCTGCGATTATGTTTTATGGACTTCCTGTCACGTGACCTAGTCAGAATGAACAGAACATTCACATGATCAGACGGACCGATTCTCCTTTAGCCATGCAAGAGCTTAATGTTCAGTCAAGCTCACATCCACACTCACACACACCCAAAGACACTTGTACAATGGCACACACACATATGCACACGCACGAAGAGCCCTGACCCAGTGGGCCGAAGCAGACAAATGCTCACTCTTAATGTGGGGAAACACTCGCCACACAGGTCTGAGGGTAGACTGAGGGTAAAGAAATGGGAGGCCATAGTTCAGATTCCACATTAGAACCAAGACTAGGGTGATAGGGGAGACTAGGAGAGACTAGAGGGATAGGGGAGACAAGGAAAGACTAGGGAGCTAGGGGAGACAAGGAAAGACTAGGGGGCTAGGGGAGACAAGGAGAGACTAGGGGGATAGGGGAGACTATGAGAGACTAGAGGGATAGATGAGACAAGGAGAGACTAGGGGGATAGGGGAGACTATGAGAGACTAGAGGGATAGGTGAGACTATGAGAGACTAGAGGGATAGGTGAGACAAGGAGAGACTAGGGGGATAGGGGAGACTAGGAGAGACTAGGGAGCTAGGGGAGACAAGGAGAGACTAGGGGGCTAGGGGAGACAAGGAGAGACTAGGGGGATATGGGAGACTAGGAGAGACTAGAGGAATAGGTGAGACTATGAGAGACTAGAGGGATAGATGAGACAAGGAGAGACTAGGGGGATAGGGGAGACTATGAGAGACTAGAGGGATAGGGGAGAGACAAGGAGAGACTAGAGGGATAGGGGAGAGACAAGGAGAGACTAGAGGGATAGGGGAGACTATGAGAGACTAGAGGGATAGGTGAGACAAGGAGAGAATAGGGGGATAGGGGAGACTAGGAGAGACTAGAGGGATAGGAGAGAGACAAGGAGAGACTAGAGGGATAGGGGAGACTAGGGGGATTAGGGGGGACTAGGGGGACAGGCATAGTTGCCTCTGAGCAACTCTCCTGTTATCTTTTTAAGAGTGATTTCCTCAGTCTTAACTGATCAGGCTTCAAGACAGGCCCCTCAGCTGAGTTCACTCTCCTCTGTGTCACAGAGGCTCTTCAACTTGTACAAGTGGACTCTCCTCTGTTCTCCTCCTCCTACATCTTTCCCCTGCATATACAACACTGTGAACCATCAGATCCTCCTCCTCTACCGAGGTGACACTGCAAGGATCAAACAGCGAGTTAGCCTCAAAGTTAATCAGGTTATTGTTTGTTAAAAAATATAATTTTGTCTGCTAAAGTACAAGTAAATGCTCCATAACCCGTTGGACAAAAGTAGAAAGGTCTTGACAGGCCAAGTCAGTCTACAGATTTAAATCCAACTGAATACTCTTTTCGTCAGACTTTAGGCAAAAAGACTACAATTGAAGAGTAAAGGGGAATATTTGTCTCACTCTTAAATCTGTCATCACTGCATTGTTGTTCAGTAAGGACGCACACAGTACACTTTGTGATGTCTTGCTCTCGTTCACTCAAAGCAAAAAGCGAAGAGAACGAGAGCAAAAGGGGACATCAGCGTGGAGCTGCGAGTGTGAGTGAGTTTGCACCTCACACATGTCGCTGCCCATATCGTATACTGGGAGATCTGCTCCAGTTACCCCTTCCTTAAGCATTGTATTGTATGCCTGGTGTCAGGGCCGGCCGAACGCCAGGTGGCCCGGACGGCTAGTGAGCCCTGGACCACTAGGGTGGTTAGGGCCCCCAAAAGGCTAGGGTCGGCACTGTCCAAATTAAAGTGACATCAAAGAAATATCCTGGACTGCAGCTCCATGACTCAAAGCCTCTGTAGCACATTCATGGACAAAGCCTCAGAAATTCTGAAACAGCTGTAGTATGTTAGACACCTGTTGTAAAGAGATTATAATGGCCAGTAAAAGACTGGGGGGCTGACCCGAGCCAAGGGGGAGAGAAGAGCCAACTAAGGGAGAAAAACCGGGAGGTTGCTTTGTCATTTAGGAATGGCAGTAAAACACAAAACCTTGAGTGCTGAAAGATGGAATGGCCTGTGAGGGAGTAGGAATGTTGGGACAAATGCATGGGAAATAAAGGAAGGGGTATGTTTCACTCTGTGTGTGTGTGTGTGTGTGTTTGTTTGACTGTGAAATTATAAGTGCTTAGGAGTGTTTCTTGCATGGGTTTATTAGTTTGAATTTAACAATGAAGAGCTAAATGCTGTACTGGAACAAGTTCTATTTTTACCAGGGAGGCCCTGTTTGTTTAACCTCCACTCACGTTCTTCAGAGCAGAGAAAAGTGAAACACACTGGGTCCATTTATCTAGGTTAGGATGTTTGATAGGCTGCCGTTTAATATCTCTGACCCCTAGGTCTCCACTAAAAGACTCCTTTTCTGACAAGAGAGCATTGCCATTTGGACATGAATACTGCTAATGAAGCCACACGGCTGCTCAAGAATTATTTAACATCATTTCAGATATGTACTCTGAGCGTGGTTATGGCAGCCTGGTTCAGAAGACCCAAGGAAAGGTCTCAAAATGATAGACTGCATTTGGCCCTCTGGCTGGACTGAACACTACACCTAAACTACAGCATCTGAAATGATTTGAATAGTATTTAAACCCAGGAGTAGGGTCAGTTCTCCTTCTCCACTAGAAATCCTTGTAGATCTAAGGAATACATTTTCAGAATTTTCCCAGTCTCCCGTTTTGAACTAAGGAGGACATGAGGTCTTGGCCCACACCTCCGGAGTACCAGGCTTGAAAGACCCGTTGTTGTCCCTGTCCAAAGTCCTCCTGGTTGTGTTGCAGATCAAGACGATACCAGACGATTTCAGCTGCCACTCTCTGTTGTTTGCTCCTTGGGGTTTCAGGCCGGGTGTTTTGTAAAAGCACTTTATGACAACTGCTGATGCAAAAAGGGCTTTAATAAATAAATGTGATTAATTCATTGATTGGTCTACTATGTAGCCTGGTGAGAGTCAGGAGATCAGAGATGTCAGTATTAAGATGGCGGGTGTTGGACTGGTCCGGTGAAACATTACATTAGTATGAAAACGAGTATTATATAGATACGTGAATGGGAGTCGATGTCTAGCAGACACTTGCCTTCACCACTGCAGCAGTGACAAGCGCTTGCAAAAACAAAACACATACACGCACGGACACACAATCTTACTTCATGTTTGGATTCAGCATGCCGACACACGCGCATACACACTGAACTAACGCACGCACACACCCTGTGAAAGGGGTGCGGGGATGTGAGAAACCCTTTTAAAGGTTCAGAATTCTACCTACCATCGTCGTGGAAACTGTCTTCACCCCTGCCCTAGTGTTCGTGACAGGAAAACCCTCCTCAACACTCATGTTAAAGTGATTTGGCCAAAAATAGTCCATCCTAGATTAGAGCTACTCGCTGCAATTGAGTTCAGTTAAAATGCTGAAATGCATGTGAGAAGATCTCAATTATATTAAGTCAAATTAATGTTTGTGAGCTATCAGAGCTATCATTATGTTTGTGTATCAGCGGTTTTCCAGGTGTGTTTGTGTACTGGACATTGTTCAGTTCATCAAGGTTCCTGCATACTTGGACAGTTACAGGAATGTCTGGCCAATTATGTTTAATTTCAGTGTATTACTCAGTAAGAGGTATGAAGACACTGTTGGAGTGAAGTGAACACTAACAGACACACACACACACACCCAGACACACATAAAGAGACCTAGACACAAACATACACATACACGCGCAGGCATCATTATAAAAACTCCTATAACAAAGTAATACTGAGTCCAGTTAAACTAGACCTCTTCTGCTCTGGCTAATGTTTTCTGGAAACAGAAAACCCTGTACATTATCTCATAACCAGCTCTGCTGGGACCTCGAAGAATGTTGACCAAACATTGACCGGGACGAGTGGTGGCATTGCTAGCAGGGATTTACTTGTCATGTCTAGCTTTAGTGATTCCCTCAGGCTGGGCCGGGGGCTCTTGTGAAGGTTATTGAGGTTGCCAGTCCAGTGGGCCTGCTTTGGACGTGCAGAATGGCTTGGATCTCAAACTCTCCTTAACCCTTTGGGAGTTGATGTTCGTAGGTACAATTGGGAATTGTACAGATTAACTGTTTCATAACTTGCATGGGCAGTGGGATGTATTAACTTGGGCCCTGTGGCTCCTGGTCTTTGCCCTGCCGTCCCCCCAATACTGTAACACAGAGTTGTGAAGAGAGGAGGAACAGATGGAGGAAGGGAGGAGAGGAGGAGAGGAGATCTGTTGGACACGGGGGATTAAAAGAATGTGTTCTCCTCCGGCCATGGTAGGGGTGGCCATTCATCCCCCATCTGGAGCCCCAAAGGGCCCGCTGTTGACCAGCGTTGGAAAAGAGTTATAAACATCATGAGAGGAGCCCCAAAAACAATCCCCAAGGGGTCACATCATCAGAGCAAAGAGTGTGAAGTAGAACACAGGGAGAGCAGATGGAAAGAAAAGAGAGAGAGAGGTGAGACACGTACCATAAGTTACAGTTGTCTTTGTATGTTTGTCCAGAGAGGAATTTGTGGCCATTTCTTTCACACGTCCCTGGAAGAAAACAAAGCGGGAAAGTTGTGGTAAACGATACGATCATTTCGATGGGTGCTTTGATCCTGGTGTGATGGAAGAGAATCATTCACACAGATCTTCTCACACCACAATACACACACACACACACACACACACACACCTAACTTATCTTTATCATTGGGGACATCCTTAACCTTAAGATAACTCTAATCTTAACCATAACTGAAGCCCCAGAAACCTAATCTTAATGCTAAACCTAAAATTGCTCTAACCTAACCTTAACCATGACCGTAAAAAACACCTGGAACCCCTAAATCTAACCATGAATGCTTAACCCTTACACAAACTAGACAAGGAGTTTGGTGTGCATGGCGTTAATATCAATGTGTGTCAGCGTTGCCAGGTCCTAAAATAGATGTTTGTTCTATCTGAGATACTCAACCACAGCCCATCTCTTCCTCTTCCTCAGAAGGGTCACTGATAACGGAATGACGAGCAACTGATATTTATTTAAAAAAATCTTGGGTTTCCCAGGTGTCTGTGGCTTAACCCTCAGAGTGGAGAAACACATAACGTTTTTAACACAGAGTTCACCTTCCTGAAAGACCCGGCAACATTAAAATAACTACATGCATTTCAGATAAATCAACAGCAACGTCCCCAATAATCAAACAGTCCTGGTTAAAATCAACAGCAACGTCCCCAATAATCAAATTGTCCTGGTTAAAATGCAGTTTGGGACATTTATTTAGTGAAAGCTGTTTACACACACACACACACACAGTAGGGAGAGAGTTAACAGCTCTACCCTGGCTATAAACATGATAAGTAGTGTGTGAGGTCTGGGGAACCCAGAGCTGAAGTAATCCGGTGGTGGAATGTTCTCATTTCCCAGGGCTACTGAGGCCTTATCATGCCTTAACAGGCTTAATTACACCCACACAGACTTAATTACAAACCCCTTACAGGGCAGAGACAGAACTACAGTCACCCATGTGTCCTTCAGAGGTGGAATTCCACATACACCTCATCAGGACAGGTTTGGTCATTCCATGGAGCTCTTAATCACATTTGCTTCAAATGAATCTTAGTTTTAACTGTGTATTCTACGCACTTTTACAGTGTTTTTATTGTTATTTTCAAAGACTTTCACGCTCCAGGTCCTGGACTGACAGGGACAAACATCCAACGTCATCATTCACATCATCTGTGGTGACTTCATTAAAGGAGGAAGAGAAGGAGGAATAAGAGGATAAGAAGGTTCCACTGTGCTGTGCACTGAAGGAGTTGCCTGGTTACCCAAACTCCTTGCTCCACCCTAACACTGGGCCACACCCACAGACTTTCTCAATCTAATTCTAAGTTGTTCTCTGTAATGAGTCTAGATCTGAGTACCTCCAGTATTAATCTCAACAATTGAGAGTCGTCAGGCTACAGCAAGAGACTGTGGAGTGATTTATGGTAGTATCCCAGCAACACCACAGCAGCTCACCTTCTCTTCATCTTTCTGAAGAGTATCTCAATCACTTCTCCGTTACGTGTAGTGGGGACCAGGAGGAGGAACCTGACCACGAACCTCTGTGTGGTCTGGCATGGCCGCAACCGTTTGGAGTAATTGGTGAATTTACAATTTCGAAATCGTGACGTGTCTTCATTTGAATTGAATTGGTTTTGGACAGTATGTCCGAGCTGAGAGAGCCAATGGGAAAAGGTGTCACTCCTCCTCCTCCCAAAAGCTTACGTGTGTCTGTGTGCATGCACAAACCTGCCTCAAAGTCTCCCTGCCTCCTATCTCCGTTCCTGTAGCCTGTCTTCCGCTCCCTCTGCATAGCATGCATTCTTTCTTCTGACCTCCATTCATCCATCCCTCCCTCTCACCCTCCCCACACCACCCCACCCCGGCCCCCTCCTCTCCCTGTCTCGTACTAATAAGAAGACCACTGTTCCCTGGGTCTAATGTCAGGTAGGGCCCAGCCGCCACCGGCCCGGTTCGCACCTCCACAATGACTAGAGGAGATGGACTGAATGTGGAGCATAATGGGACAGAGTTACACTGTGAAAGCAGAAAAGGAACTGGTATTAATGATTTCACAGTCTACTGTGACGTCCCACTTAGAGAGTTATCCAATTGTAGCTCTACTGTGGAGACTAAAAGGATATCTTTGCCTTGCTATGTGTGTGGAAAATGAGCAGTAGTTGGTAGTTGCCTTTCAGTAGTCCCTGTTAGTGTGGGTCTGTCAGTAGTCCCTGTTAGTGTGGGTCTGTCAGTAGTCCCTGTTAGTGTGGGTCTGTCAGTAGTCCCTGTTAGTGTGGGTCTGTCAGTAGTCCCTGTTAGTGTGGGTCTGTCAGTAGTCCCTGTTAGTGTGGGTCTTTCATTAGTCCCTGCCAGTGTGTGTCTGTCAGTAGTCCCTGTCAGTGTGGGTCTGTCAGTAGTCCCTGTCAGTGTGGGTCTGTCAGTAGTCCCTGTTAGTGTGGGTCTATCAGTAGTCCCTGTTAGTGTGGGTCTTTCATTAGTCCCTGTCAGTGTGGGTCTGTCAGTAGTCCCTGTCAGTGTGGGTCTGTCAGTAGTCCCTGTTAGTGTGGGTCTGTCAGTAGTCCCTGTCAGTGTGGTTCTGTCAGTAGTCCCTGTCAGTGTGGGTCTGTCAGTAGTCCCTGTTAGTGTGGGTCTGTCAGTAGTCCCTGTCAATGTGGGTCTGTCAGTAGTCCCTGTTAGTGTGGGTCTGTCAGTAGTCCCTGTCAGTGTGGGTCTGTGAGTAGTCCCTGTTAGTGTGGGTCTATCAGTAGTCCCTGTCAATGTGGGTATGTCAGTAGTCCCTGTCAGTGTGGGGCTGTCAGTAGTTCAGTCAGTGTGGGTCTGTCAGTAGTTCAGTCAGTGTGGGTCTGTCAGTAGTTCAGTCAGTGTGGGTCTGTCTGTAGGACGTTATGCCTTCGGCTACTGTACCTGTCTGCCCCTGTACTGGGTCATTCTGTGTTATTCCTATGTGACAGGCACACACACACGCGCACACCCTCCTCTCTACACACTCATCCACTTACCAATGAAAGGGGGTGAGATGCCCAGACAGTGACCCCAGAAATCGGGGCAACAGTCAGAGACGGTCCGGTTACAGAACAGGTCGCAGTAACAGATGGTGTCCAGATAAGGCACGGTACACTGGTCGTCCCGGCCCGGACAGCAGCCCCCCCGCCGCTCGCAGTAGGACCCAAACGGGTCTCTGATGCCCCCCATGTGCAGTGGGCTCATCAGCTCCCTCTTGGTCCTCCTAGAAGTGCCTCTGGCTGCCATACCTTCCATCACCACAAGGAGGAGCACCACTGCTATGGCCAATAGAAGCTTCATTTTTGCCCTGAGAGAAGGGACAAAGAAGAACATCTGTTAGGATGCTGTGAAGAGGTCAGAGGTTGTTCTGTAGACACTGATACGGTGTTAAACCTAATCAAAGGCCATTAGTCCTATAGATCTGAAAATGGGACTGTAGACCAAACCCAGTATAGTAGATCTGTGGGTTTAACCAAGTAGATCTGTAAGCCTGAGTAGTTTGGTTATGTTGGGTTACCCCAGAATTCACCCCCAGTGAGTCATTTATCTCTTAGATATCATTATCACTAATATGCCTACCAAGTTACAGATGTCTTCTGTCAAGACATTAGCAATCACTAAAGCATATCTTGTGTCCATTATGGCACTCTGATAAATGCCTTCCTTTGGAGTGTGCCTTTTTATTGTTTTTTGCTATGGCATCTTTGAACAATGGTGCCATTTACATTTTTCAAACATTAGTTCAAGCACTTTAATGAGAAGGCCTTTGAACATGAACTGGCAGATGTTCACTAGCCCAGAATCAACTTTGTTAATGTGCACAGGTAATCAAGAAAGCGAAGGCAGGTTTTTACAAACATCAATCTGCCACTAGTGGCTCTGAACCTAAAATGTCCTAGAACACTGTAGAGGTTCCACAGGGCCATGGGTGTATCTCAAAATATTATAGTATTTGCTTTAGACATTGATTTGTTTTGGACAAACATGCTCATCAACAAACGTATATTTTGTCCGAGGGCCACATTTGGCAATGTTTATAGTTGTTTCTCAACGTTTGATCTTTTGACCAACCCTATTTTCTGTGTATATTCAGGATGTTGCACTTGCAACAGGTAAATCCCTTATCAACCTCAAAGACATGATCCTAAGTACAATTGGGCCCTTATTGAAAACTATGCTGTCCTCCTTAGCTTGAATACAATTATTTGACCTCCATCTACTCCAAAAAACTAAATGTATGCTCTATAAATGGAGCTCAACCTGCCTGTCCACTGAGCATAATTGCCCCATGAATTGGGCTGAGATTGAATATGTCAGCACTTACAAATACTTTATCTTGGTATTTGGCTTGATGGTTCACTCTCATTCAATACCCATATTACCTACATTCAGTCTAAAGTGCAAACCACATTTGTTTTATTTTTTCTCAACAGGGCATCCTTATCCTTGACTGCCAAGTAAACCCTTGTAGAAATGATTTCTTGATGGACACCTAGTATTTGGGGCGGCTGCTAAAAACTTGAAACTCGTGTTCTCTCCTCATTTCGTCCAAATATAAAGTAAAAAAAAACTTCTATCTGATGATAGAAAATGCTGCATCCCCCAGTTCTCTCTGTATATTATAGAGGAGTAGGTGGAGCAGGATTGAGAGAAGCATGATGAGATGGAGAAGGACAAAGGGGAGCAATAGGATGTGGAGCAAGACAAAGCAGGCATGAGCTGTACACCCACTAGGCTACGTTTGCCTTCAACTGGTCACATTAAACTCTTAGAAACAATCTGGCAGTAAGACTAAAATATCAACCACATGATAACACACATTCATCTGGTTCCTTTAATAAACAATCTCCTCACAACATTTAACAGCACCAGAAAGAGCATCAAAAGCATTAACTTACTGTGATAACACTTGATTATGAACTGGATTTCTTTTAACTTCTTTTATTGTTTAAAAAGTTCAAGTGAGGTCTCAAGACAATGGGCTGGCTCGTGTTAAACATTTTTTTTTTATTGTGAAAAAAGGTGGGTGGGTTTTATTTATTAATAACAATACTGAGAACTTTTTTACATAATCTTACATTTGTAACCATTTACACAGTAAAACCCCCCCACATATTTCATTAAACAAAATGTTTGAAACATCGCCTTGAATGTGCCAAAAATAGAAATTCTCTTCACAAAGCCATTCAAAATGACATTATTCTTCAAGGATCTCATAGCGCAGCTTGAAAAAACACAAATGCATTCTTACACCAAGTTTGATAAATAGAAAGGTCTGCTGTGAATAGGTAGCATGAATATTCAGCATCACCCCAGAGGACTGTGGGCCTTAGTTTCCCTTGGGTAGATGGCTCTGGACTGCCCCGTTCAGTGTCTGTTAGGCCAGCATGAGCCTTGATCGCGGTTCGTACCGAATTTCGTACTGAAAGCTCCTGAACAGTTACGACTGTAATGACTGATCCTGAAGGAGGGAATGAGGTATGACACTCCGCTGGCCTTGCACTATGTTGGTGCGTTGGCCAGCCGTCCTCAGGGAGGGCAGAGCCGTGATTACATTACTGGTCATGAAGAGGGGATTGCGAAGTGTGTTCAGGCGCAGACACGTTAAGGTGCGTAGCCCTGTAGTTTGTCAGAAATGAACATTGCAGAGACTACATGTACGAATGTATGACTATGGAAGATAACGTGCATCAAAATACACAGTAGAGATAGAGAGACACACACACACACACTCCAGATAGCGAGTCTGGCTCTTCAAACCATAAGTGGATCCTGGACCACATGGTGAGGAGAACACAGATTTAATCTTTACCACTCTTTAATTACTCAGAGTTGTTGTAGTAGTTAAAGTGAGGATGTATGTTTTTATCCCTGAGTAGCCCCTATTCTCTGGCAGAAGTCCAGTGCTGTGAGAACTCTCACCTCTAACTCTCAGGAGGGCCAACCGTCACACGGGTGTGTGTGTGTGGGTGGGTAATGAGTGAGTGTGTTTGTATGATTTTTACAGCATCTTACGGTCTAAGGTTACTGAAGGAGTGAGCCTAGGAGTGGCTGGTCAAAGAGAGGGGCTGGAAAAGAGAGGGGCTGGCCAAAGGTTTTATAAATAGCCTGATTAATTATCCAATCAGCCCGCGGAATACAATGGGCTTTCTGCAAATTAAGACAACCTCCGGAAAAGGCCTTTGCCATTCAGTTTTCTGCATGACTGTGCCTTTAGCTGGTTCACACACACACTGGTGTATATGTCACAAGCACACATGCGTGCACACACACACACACACACACACACACAATAGTTTGGCAGGTTTCTTTTATGCTCTCTGGTGTTTTTTGTGGCTTACTTTCTGGCCTGGAGCAAGAGGCCTATAAAAAAATAGAAATAAAAATTCAAACATATTAAATGATAATTGAGCAGATTAGGCTATTCAAAACTAAAATCCACACTAATTAACACAAGTTGCAGAAATGACCTTGTAAATAGGACAATTTCTTAATGTTGTTACATGTTAAATAAAACATTTATTTGATGTCAACATTTTTCCTGTGCATCTTATCCCAGTCTGCTTGGTCCAGTGTGGTTGGTCCAGCCTGCTGAACCCTATCTGATTGGTCAACTGTGGTTGGTCCAGTCGGCTGGACCCTATCTGATTGGTCCAGTGTGGTTGGTCCAGTCTGCTGGGCCCAATCTGATTGGTCCCCTTTGGTGGGTCCAGTCTGCTGGGCCCTATCTGATTGGTCCCATGTGGTTGGTCCAGTCTGCTGGGCCCTATCTGATTGGTCCCGTGTGGTTGGTCCAGTCTGCTGTGCCCTATCTGATTGGTCCAATGTGGTTGGTCCAGTCTGCTGGGCCCTATCTGATTGGTCCAATATGTTTGGTCCAGTCTGCTGGGCCCTATCTGATTGGTCCAATGTGGTTGGTCCAGTCTGCTGGGCCCTATCTGATTGGTCCAATGTGGTTGGTCCAGTCTGCTGGACCCTATCTGATTGGTCCAGAGTGGTTGGTCTAGTCGGCTGGGCCCTATCTGATTGGTCCAATGTGGTTGGTCTAGTTGGCTGGGCCCTATCTGATAGGGTCCAGCAGACTGGACCAACCTCATTGGACCAATCTGATTGGCCCAGTGTGGTTGGTCTAGCTCTGCAATATGTTAGATAGCTGGAGCCTTTCTGCTGGTCCAAGCATGCATGCTCACACACACAGACACACGCCCACACACCACACACCTTATAAACAGTTACTATAACCCATAATGACTACAGGTCTTTTTAAAAATGAAAAAGAGGCACAGAGTCAGAGCCCTGCAGCTGTGCAACAACCTGAAGAGTCCAGGTGCTGGCTGCCTCAGAATTACCTGAGTCATGAGGGCAGAACATGGAACAAACCCAACACACCCTGGTTTGATCTCATCTTTCACCTGAGACAGCCAGACAAACATATACACTACCCTGGCCCTCTGACACACACCCACACACCTGTCTTTTTCCCTCTGACAGTACTCTGAACATAAAGAATGAGCACGCTGAACTTTGAAACACAGCTTCACAAGATCATTAAAGCGCTCACTGTCAGTTTCAGTCTAAACTTTTTTCTTCTAGAAGGTTCTTCTACTTTAAAGAATCTCTCATGGAGTCCTTGAGTTCTGTTGACCTTTATTCACAAATCATTACTACACTAAATAAAACAACCATTAATTTCACAGGTGTAACGCAAACCTTCCCTGGTATAACACAGGAAACTGTCCAGAAACAAAGTTCACAAGGCACACACTACACCTACAGAAACTGTTATGGCACTTATCAAGTCTCAGTGGTTTGTTTCATAAGAAAAATACATAGTTTTTATGTATGTCTGACCAATTGCCACCCAGAAAACAAACTTTCTAATCTATTTAGGAAACCTGTACTTAACTGAACATGGTTTTACGGACACACTAGCTAGCATAGCCACGGAACTACATACTACAACATACATCCATTCAGTTGTCAACTTTTGAAATGACTTTCATACATGTCTTTCGCAAATCTGCCCAAACAGCACAATAGATTATGACCTGAAACCTGCACCTGTGTTGCTAGAAAGAGGATCAAAGTGGGTTAGGAAAGAGGTGCGTAACAGGGATTAGGGAGAAATGTACAATGCAAGGTTTTCTTACCTAGTTGAGTGTTCAGTGAAATAACCTGTTGTTTGTAATCCAATGGAAAAACACAGTCCAGTGAAAGCTGATATGTTGTAGTTCTTTGCTATAGCTCCCAGTTACTGATTCACACAGGTAGAGAAAGTCTGTCCCTCTTTCTCCTTCACTCTCTTTCTCTTCTCTTTCACTCAGGCACTGTGGGTCTAAGTCATTGGGTTCTCTATATACAGCATAAGGACAAACCCCTCCTCCCCACCCCATTTACACTCTCTCCCTCTCTCGCTCTCTTTCACTCTCTCACTCTGCCTGTTCCCGTCCCCTAATAATGAACTCTCTCCCATTTTCTCTCTCCCACACACTGTTTTTATTTCTTTCTTACATGTGTCTGCTTTAGGTTTATACTTCTACCTGCCTTAAGTGCCTGTTTCTCCTCTCAGATCTGGGGATGTTGAAGTTCTTTGACACCGTCGCTTTACCGGATATACCACAGGATTGACTAAATCTAAACCAGTTAATCTTTTAAAATAAAACTGTTATTTAAAATGCAACTTCCCCAGAGCCTTTTCTTTTAATTCTGCCTCAGTGAATTTGATTTGTTAGCTTGTGATATCATCACAAGGCCTTGCACTTGTTTCATTCTAGAGTGACCTCCTTGCTTCCCTCTAGTGGTCACTAGAATAACTACACGAATTGCACTTCGGACTCCTACTAGGGCTGTTTTCACAGATGAAAAATCAATCTCAATAGAGATGGCCCCTACAGTAAACACATTTTTACTATGGCATTATTCATTGATCAACACTGAGGAAAACATTCAGTAACAAGTTAGAGTAAGTGTCTGTCCAACAAGTTTTGGTTTCTATAGTAGTGGACTGCAATGTCCTCAGAAAACGTCACTCCGCCTAAATGTGTCATCAGTGTTCTGTCAGTGAAAACAATGTTTTGAAGATGTCAGAGGGTCAGCCAAAGAGTGAGAGAGGGACATCTTTTCCTGATTCACAGATGTGCCTTAATGGTCCCCTACTGTGACCAATCAATACCAAACACAGCCGGGAGACAGAGGAGAAACAGGTGCAGGGGGAGGGAGGAGGTGCTAGGGGGGAGACAGGAATGGGAGGGAAAGGAGCAGGGGGAGAAACAAAAAGCAGGGGTAGATGATTATCCCTGAAATCACTCAAAGAGCCCTTGAGTGAAGTGCAGTGAAAATTACATGCAGGAAGGTGAACTTATGAGAGATTAATCTTTTGTGTTGAAACACTTCCAAACTCACTCATCTAAATAAACAAAACAATACTAAATTACATTATTACAAACACAACACATGCTGTACATGTTCCATACATTTGACACACACCACACACACTTCATGTTAATAAATGACAAATCTGTTTTCTTGGAAGTCCATTGTTCAATCAAATGTCACATTTTTCTTCTGTTCAATGGGTTAGTCATCCTCAGGGGTCTGTCATTATCAGGGGTTAGTCATCCTCAGGGGTCTGTCATCCTCAGGGGTTAGTCATCCTCAGGGGTCTGTCATTATCAGGGGTCTTGTGAACGATTCCTGTATCATTAGTTGTCTAGTTCCCGGTGATCTCTGATTCAGACCCATTCATATGTTAATCATATATGTTACTATCATCTGGGGCACAGTTAGTCATCACCAGAGGTGTCGCTAGGATCACATTCGGGGCTCAGCCCACACTCCCACCCTACCCGGGACAGAAAGTGCAGGGTTTTGAATGTACCTGCGTAACATTTCGATGTACACGCTAGCGGCTTACACGTCTACATTGTCATAATGCTCGATCGGAATTACAGATGAATAGAGCAGGGGCTATTTTTTTATTATTATTATTTTTGGTCCATTTGAGATCCGGGGCTATTCATAAATGACACCACTGGTCATCACTGAAGGATGGAACAGTAGGGGCTTCATCACTTTAACCGGGGTCAGGCGTTACTGGTTAGGTTTAGCTTCAGGGTTAGGTTCAGGGTTAGGTTTAGGGTTAGGTTTAGGGTTAGGTTCAGGGTTAGGTTCAGGGTTAGGTTTAGGTTCAGGGTTAGGTTCAGGGTTAGGTTCAAGGTTAGGTTCAGGGTTAGGTTCAGGGTTAGGTTCAGGGTTAGGTTTAGGGTTAGGTTCAGGGTTAGGTTTAGGTTCAGGGTTAGGTTCAGGGTTAGGTTTAGGGTTAGGTTCAGGGTTAGGTTTAGGTTCAGGGTTAGGTTCAGGGTTAGGTTTAGGGTTAGGTTCAGGGTTAGGTTCAGGGTTAGGTTTAGGGTAAGGTAAGAGATCTACAGTCTGAACCCCGAATGGTGACCTGGTTGCACAGGCACATGGAGGGTCTAGAGATTTATTTTCTGAACCTTTTGTTAAAAGGAAAGTGGGAGATCTGACATTAAACAGAGGTTTGGAATTGAGGTTACAATTATTGGTTAGGTTTAGGCATTAAGGGTGGATAAAGTTTAGGCATGAATGTTAGGTAGCTGAGGTTAAGGTTAGGGTTGGGTGGGGTTAGGTTAGTCAGGTTAAAGTTTAATGTTAATTAGGATTAGCGAAAGTCTGATTTATTTTAAGGATGGTTAACCTTGAAGTCCCCAATAAAATGATTTAAACTTAAAATTATTTAAACTTTCTCTTTCACACACCGTATGAAAGAGAAAGAGAGATTGTCGGGTGTGCCGCAGGTGGTATTTCCGATAACCTCCTTAGCCTGAACCAGAGGCTGATCATCTGTGTTATTCATGACATATGAATCACCGGAGGCACCATATATGAATCATCAAATGAGTATAAGAACAGTGATGCAAGAGGAAGCTATATGTTTCACAAGACTTTCCTTTGTGTGATTGTGTGGGTCTCTGAATGTCTGTGTGTAGCAGAGGCGTTGCTAGGATCACAATACAATCGGGGTTCAGCTGCCCCCTCCCCCGAAAATTTTAAAGTGCATGCTAGCAGCCTATATGCAAACATTGTCATAATGCGCAATCTGAGTTATAAATGCTATTTTTTTATTCATTCATTTTTTGGTCAATTTGAGATCCGGGGCTATTCATAAAAGATCCAGGCCAGACGACCAGGCCTAACAACGCCACTGCTATACAGTACATGTAGGGACCAGGAGTCCCCATAAGGAAAATGAAACCTGACTAAGGACCCCACTAGGTTCTTTAGCCCGTCGTAATAAGGAAAAAGTACATTTCTAGCTTTGGGCTAAGGTTTAGGAGTTATAGGGATACTACGGAACTATTATTTCTGGTCCCCTCATGAATAGAAATACAAAGGGGTTGGTTTGTGTGTGTGTGTGTGTGGGAGGAAGGCTGGACCGGGCATGTTTCATTCAAGACTGAGCAAGACCATCCAGATGCTGAACATTACACTGTCCATTCTCCTCATTAACGGGAAAAATACACAGATGAGCCATGGCCTCTACTTGTGAGGTCAGTTCCTGAAAATAGGCTTTAACTTTGGGGGGAAAGGAGGGGCAATGCACATGCAAACAATAGGGTCTACACATACACACTTGGCACATGCACACACAGCTCTCACATACATACATACATATACACTCACATACACGCACATGCACACACGCACATCCTCACTCATGTGAGGGCAGCAAAAAACAAGAAAACATTATTTTCCCTCAATTTAACCCTAACCTTAACACCATACTTAATCCCTAAAACCAATTGTAAAATTGACCGTAAACCTAACTACTATTACCGAAATAGATGCTTTCCCAATGCACACCAGTGAAATGTCCCCATTACTTTTTGACAAACTGCATCAGTGAGACCAGCCAAGAAACCTGACCGGTGGACCCTTGTTAATTAGCATAGTGGTTAGAGATATGAACAACAGGTCCTGTGTTGGCCTCCCCTCACAGTCAAAGCAAGTTATGCATTATGATTTGTTCGGTATAGATAAAAACTTGGCTACAACCTTCAGTATCTCTGTTAAAGTAAGCCTTAAATAAGACTGTTTGTGGTTCTGTTGCAACTATTTCTGGAGGATTTTCGAAGTAGTCATCCGTGCATGCGGTTTGGGTCAGGATAGACAAAAACTTTGCTTGCTACAACCGTCAGTAGCTACGTTATAGTAAGCCTTAAATACGAATGTTTGCGGTTATGTTGCGACAATTTCTGGTGGATTTTCGAAGTACACATCCGTGCATTCTATTTGGGGTAGCCTAATATAAGCTAGATCAAAAGCCCTTGGGCAGTAAAAGAGCATGGGCTTCCACGATTCTCTCGTCTTTTCACTTGACGAAAAAGTAAGTTATCGTCACCTATACTGATAGTTACTTCATCAATGTAATTCACGAATTAAAGAAAAACTAACGCTTTTGCGCTTGAAAAAGCTTTGGCTGTATTAAGTTCAAGTAGTATGTCAGATACTAGTAAGCCTATTACTGGCTAATAAACTGTTAAAACGGCCAGTGGCAACGGCCATACATTTCATAAATGCTATTTGTGGTGGGGGTAAACCTAATAAGAAATGAAATATTCAAACTTGACGTGATGTTAACACGTGACAAAATGATCTAATGTCAAGATGCTACACCGACACTGTATAAATGTATAGAACTGTGGTGTGGCGGTGAAAGACACAACCACTCAGGTGGGAGACCCGGGTTTGAATCCAGTGAGGGTAACAACGTTTATCACTTTCGATTGCGGGCCGGCTGAACGAGGCTATTCTGGTTTCCCAGTCACAACTCTTGTAGTATTGTGGAAGCAGGACAGATGCACAGAGAGACAGTGATCCATTGTTAATCGGATAGCGTCATTTGGATCGAGCTGGGAGATCTAGGTCAACGTGAGTCGGCGTGCTCTTGTGTGTCTGAAAACAACACAACGCACACACTCCTGAAGAAGGAACAGTCATCATCTTTCTTTTTCTGCCAGTTCGTAGTGAGGGTCAACCACAGTAATCACACCAGAACTCAACGCTGACATAAAAAACACAGCAAGAGAATCTTGTGCGTCAGTTTCCAGGCATGTTCTGCTCCCATCCCAAGGCAGTGAGTAGACACAAGTACCTAATGCCAGGAACATGGAGGACAGTAGATGGTAAACAACAGGAAGTGGGCCAAAACCGAGCGCACAGATAGCAATGGGATGCATTTCGAGATGTTTCTGTGAAAATGTTCAGGGGAATTAGCAGGTGTGTTTCCAGAAGAAAATCTCCCCCACATTAATGATGATGAGAAATCCAATGGGTTTTTGTTTAAGGCTGTTTGTGTTCTGTATTGGCAGCTAGACAAGAAACAAGGATAGTTTTGCATTTAGGAACACCTTACCTTGGAGAGGAAAACAAATGACACAAAAACAATGCAATGTTGTTGACAGTGTCTGAAACAAAATACAATACTTCCTTTACAAGCTTCGGTTATTCGGGGGATTTTATATCAAAGTATTCGCTAGCAGTTTTCTAAAAAGTTACCACAAGGAATTATTTTCTATCAGCGTTACCTTGAATGTTACTACTTTGACTTACTAGCATTGGTTTCATAGGAGTGACAGAGGCTTGCAGATCAACTGCTCTGCCGCGTTTCCACTGGTACCAGGGCTACACCGGTGATTTATGCTAATGCTGGTTCCAGTCAATAGTTGTTTCCACTACACATTTGGTACCAAGGACTTAAGGAGGGGCTCACGTGGGGAGGCATGAGTAAATTATCAATGCGATTTGGTTTTCCGGTTGCGAAAAATGAAAGGCGATGTATTTCTGGTAGTAAAACAAACAATAACCCCATGCTCAGTTCGTTTATGGCGTTTGAACATAATAAAACAAATGTCTTCCTCAAACTCCTGCAACCGGCTCCTTTTCCAAATACACTAGTGACACTGCAACTAAATCAGTTTAATAAGTATTTTGTCAAAACTATCTACATTTAATAGAAGGATTTGGGAGAATTCTGAGGTAATTTTGTGTTGTTATAGGTTCTGCAGGCTACGTTTCAGTCTGGGCGCTCTGTTTTCACCTTCGGTGGTTCCAACTCTTTCCGAGACTTTGCTTCCCTGTGCTGTTGCTTCTCTTTTTCTTAATTTTATCGGGGATCTGTTTGTAAGATTGGACGAAAACCACTGCAAGAAGCCTAAACAAACGATACACGAAGCTATTCGAATAGAACAACATGCCGCGTTTTCAACATACCTAATGCGTCATTCCGCAAACCCTGGCCTAAGTCCTAAAGTCCGAGGCTTGGCACCAAGTGAGAGCTGGGCTACTCCGCCGTGGCCTATTGGCCCTGGCCCGTGTCAATAGAAACAAAAAAAGTCTGGACTTTAGGGTAAAACACAGTGTTTGGTACCAGTGGAAACGAGGCATAATAAGAGTTTCTTTCTCAATTACTGAGAACCATAGAAGCCTGAAACAGTTTCCCCGTTTGGCTTTCACCATTAGCCTAGATATTTTTGCATCCTTCTTTATGTACTTATTTTCCGTACCACTCTTCTTAGCTAAGTAACATGCCTAACCTATCTTTCTAAACCTGAAAAGTCTAGTGGGGGTTCATTCTTCAGTTCTGTGTGTGGAATCTGAGCAGTACCAATTACAATATGAATGTTTCATTGGAAGTGAATGTGCCTAGATAATGAGAACAACAGAAACATCTCTGTTTTTATTATCTCTCTGTAGGTTGTGCTCTAATGACCACAGGAATGTTCACATTGACCATTTGGCATGGGGGAAACCTGATCTTTGCTATGTAGAAAAGCCCTTAATGTATAGGCTAGCTGGTAACCAACATTACAGTGAGAAGATAATGGAACGTTCACCAAATTACATCTGTGCTGCAATTTTCCAATAAACTTGAGTGAACTTCTCCCTTGATTTGATACGAGTTCTACATTATTTGACCACTATACGAAACTGCCAATTTCTAACATGTGTGATAATATATTATCAGAAGAGAGTTATTTTCCATGACTTTTCCTCTCTTGATGGGGCAATTTAAATATTTCACGTTGCAGGAGGTGACTGGAGACCTCTCCCACCTTTCATTTGTAATGTTTATTAAGATATCCTGCATCATATGAAACTAAACTAACTTCAACTTAATTTAACTTAAGGGGTTGCACAAATTGCCCTATTACTCAAACATACACTCCCACTACCCTTCTGAAATCAGGAAATCCTATTTTTGGTCCGATTTGAGGTGGAAGTATTGTCTAAAGAGATCACAAAATATCCAGGAAACAAAAGAGCACTTGTTAAACCATCCTCTGAGGAGTCTGTCTGTCACCTTGGCCTATTTCACTTCTCATATGTCTGGCACATTATTCACTTTGATCCAAGAACCACAGAGAAGGGTGGCAGAAGAGGGTGACTGTGAATCATCCCTTCAAGTAAAAATTTCAAAAGGTTTATTTGTCATTTGCAAAAACAAGTTATGGCAATGAAATGCCTGGTTTTCCTACTCCTGGCAGTGCAGTTAAAAGTTAAAGGTAACAGTAATTATAATTTAAAACAAGATAACACAATCGATCAGTAATAACACTATACAAAAACACACATCAATAATAATAACTATACAACTATACAACCGTAGTGCAATGTAAAAGTGCTTGATAAAAGTGGCAGATTGTATGATATGAAGTGACAGGTGTGCATGGGCTATGATGGAAGGGAAGATAGGTTCTCGAGTTGAGCAGCCTTACAGCCTGTGGAAAGAAGCTGTCCCGTAGCCTGTTTGTTTTGGACTGAATACTCCTGTACCTTCTGCCTGACAACAGCTTGGTAAACAGTTCATGGCATGGGTGGCTGGGATCTGTAATAATCTGTTTGCTCCTCCTCCTACACCTACTTGTGTAGAGATCTTGCAGGGATGGCAGGTCAGACCTTGTGATGCTCTCTGCTGTTTTAATCACCCTCTGAAATGCTTTGCAGTTGAGGGCGGTGCAGCTGCCATACCAGGCAGTGACACAGCCTGTCAGGATACTCTCGATACTGCATCTGTAGAAGTTGGTGAGTATCCTGGAATCCATGCCAAATCTCCTTAATCGTCGTTTCCTGGCCTCCTTCACCACAACGTTAGAGTGATGAGACCAGGTCAAGTCATCACTGATGTTGACCAAGAGGAACCGGATGTTGTGAACTCTCTCTACTGCAGACCCATTGATGTGTATGGGGGTGTGGTCTCCCCATCGCTGCTTCCTGTGATCAACAATCATCTCCTTCGTTTTGCTGATATTGAGCTGGAGGTTGTTATCCTGACACCACGAAGTCAGTGACCTTACTTCGTCTCTGTAGGCTGACTCGTCGTTGTCAGAGATCAGGCCTATGATGGTGGTGTCGTCAAGAAACCTAACAATGGTGTTGGAGACGTGAGTTGCCAGGTAGTCATGGGTGAAGAGAGGATAGAAGAGCAGGCTCAACACACTTCCCTAGGGGGAACCAGTACTGAGAGTCAGTGAGGAGGAGGTGGCATTGCCCATCCGCACCACCTGGGGTCATGATCCATCTGCACATAGTGGGGTCGAGACCCAGATCCCTGAGCTTAAATGCCAGCTTGTGGGGCACAATGGTGTTGAAGGCTGAGCTATAGTCAATGATCAGCATTCTCATATGTGTTCCTTTTGTCCAGATGAGAGAGTGCAGAGTGGATGGTCAGAGCGATGGCGTCCTCTGTGGATTTGTTTTGTCTGTAGGCAAACTTTAGCGGGTCAAGTGTTGCAGGCATGGAGTCTGTGATGTGTGTTTTAACTATCCGCTCAAAGCACTTCATGATGATTGGTGTGAGTGCTACAGGGCGGTAGTCATTCATGCAGAGGATTTTTGTTTTTTTGGCCCAGGAACAATTATGGACTTTTTGAAGCGAGTGGGGACCACTGACAGACGTAGCGATAGGTTGAAGATATCAGTAAAGACATCAGCCAGTTGGTCAGCACAGACCTTGAGAACACAGCCTGTTTAGGGCTTTACAGATGTCTGGCCTGGTCATTTGGAAAGGGCAGCCATCCTGGTCCATTTGAGTATCCATGCCAGGGATGATGTTCTCAAAGCGAGCATAGAAAGAGTTCAGTTCCTCTTGGAGAGAAGCAGACACTTTCCCCACACTACCTGTATTGCCTTTATAGTCGGTGATGGTTCTCAGACATGTTCCTGGTATTGGAGCCCTGGTAGAGAGATTCTACTTTGACTCTGTATTGACTTTTAGCAGTTTTTACTGCCTTCCTGAGATCATACCAGGATTTCTTCAGCATGGCACGGATACCACTGTTGACACACGTTTTTGATTAGGAAATTATTTTGTAGTTGTATTTGGTACAACATAGTCAATACATTTTCTAATAAAACCGGTCACTAACTCTGTGTATTCACTGATATCGCCTCCAGAACATTTCTCAGTCTGTGGTGAGGAAAAAGTCACATAAATCAGCATCCGATTCGTCCGTCCATCGTTGAATGGACCTCGTCACTGGCTTCTCTTGTTTTAGCCTCTGCCTGTAAGCAGGGAGCAGCAGTGTCGACGCGCGGTCTGATTTGCCGGACGGGGGAGGGCCTTATATCCATATATTATATTATATATCCATCGCATTGCTGAAGTGAAATATTCTGCAGTGGTTTCTTTATATCTACAGCACATGATTCAAAGTAACAGTGTCCGGACAAATGTTTCATGGACCTTCAGATGAACTGTGAATGAGATTGTTGCTCTACATATGGCCTAGGCTATAAGAAAATTGCCAAGACCCTGAAACTGAGCTGCAGTACAGTGGCCAAGACCATACAGTGGTTTAACAGGACAGGTTCCACTCAGAACTGGCCTTGCCATGGTCGACTAAAGAAGTTGAGTGCACATGCTCAGCTTCATATCTAGAGGTTGTCTTTGGGAAATGGATGTATGAGTGCTGCCAGCATTGCTGCAGAGGTTGAAGGGATGAGGGGGTCTGCCTGTCAGTGCTCAGACCATACGCTGCACACTGCATCAAATTGGTCTGCATGGCTGTCGTCCCAGAAGGAAGTCTCTCCTAAAGATGATGCACAAGAAAGCCTGTAAACAGTTTGCTGAAGACAAACAAACTAAAGACATTACTAAAGGATTACTGGAACCATGTCCTGTGGTCTGATTAGACCAAGATAAACTTATTTGGTTCTGATGGTGTCAAGCGTGAATGGCTGCAACCAGGTGAGGAGTACAAAGACAGAGCGTTGAAGAAGTTGAGGGTAAAGGTGATGGGCTGGCCAAGCATGTCTCTAGAACTAAATCCTATTCAGCGTCTGTGGGGTATCCTCAAATGGAAGGTGGAGGAGCGCAAGGTCTCTAACATCCTTTGTGATGTCATCATGGAGGAGTGGAAGAGGACTCCAGTGGCAACCTGTGAAGCTCTGGTTAACTCCATGCCCAAGAGGGTTAAGGCAGTTCTGGAAAATGATGGTGGCCACACAAAATATTGACACTTTGGGGCAAATTTGGACATTTTCACTTGGTGTACTCACTTTTGTGGCCAGCGGTTTAGACACTAATGGCTGTTGTGTTATTTTGAGGGGACAGAAAATTCACACTGTTACAAGCTGTACACTCACCACTTTACATTGTAGCAAAGTGTCATTTCTTCAGTGTTGTCACATGAAAAGATATACTCAAATATTTACAAATATGTGAGGGGGTGTAATATGTGAGATACTGTACATACACACAGACACACAGAAGCACGTATACACAAACTCACACACGCACACACAAACACATAAAAATACATACATGCACACACACGCATAGACTGGGGATTGCCACCGGCTGTGCTCCACCAACAACTCCCTCTGTCACCTCCCTCCAGCGTGTTTGTTCTGCAGGGAGTAACTCACGCCTCAGTGAACAGACAGTGGGGAGAACAAGTATTTGATACACGGCCGATTTTGCAGGTTTGACCACTTACAAAGCATGTAGAAGTCTGTCATTTCTATCATAGGTACTCTTCAACTGTGAGTGACGGAATCTCCAACAATTTTTTTGTTTGATTTTTAAGTAATTAATTAGCATTTTATTGCATGACATAAGTATTTCATATGTCAGAAAAGCAGAACTTAATATTTGGTACAGAAACCTTTGTTTGCAATTACAGAGATCATACGTTTTCTGTAGTTCTTGACCAGGTTTGCACACACTGCAGCAGGGATTTTGGCCCACTCTTCCATACAGACCTTCTCCAGATCCTTCAGGTTTCGGGGCTGTCGCTGGGCAATACGGACTTTCAGCTCCCTCCAAAGATTTTCTGTTGGGTTCAGGTCTGGAGACTGGCTAGGCCCCTCCAGGACTTTAAGATGCTTCTTTACGGGGCCACTCCTTAGTTGCCCTGGCTGTGTGTTTCGGGTCGTTGTCATGCTGGAAGACCCAGCTACGACCCATCTTCAATGCTCTTACTGAGGGAAGGAGGTTGTTGGCCAAGATCTCGCGATACTTGGCCCCATCCATCCTCCCCTCAATACGGTGCAGTCGTCCTGTCCCCTTTGCAGAAAAGCATCCCCAAAGAATGATGTTTCCACCTCCATGCTTCACAGTTGGGATAGTGTTCTTGGGGTTGTACTAATCTTCTTCCTCCAAACAAGGCGAGTGGAGTTTAGACCAAAAAGCTCTATTTTTGGTCTACACTATCAACATTCTGAGAAGCGAAAAAGGCTTCAACCAGGGTGACAGTGTCGGGAAGGTTGGGCCTCAAACAACTGTCAAAGGTAGAATATGACCAAAGAACCGTAGAAGATTTTTGTCTTTACACTACGAATACTACAGTCCACTAATTTTAGTTAACAAATAGGTGCCGTTGATTTCCAGTCTTTGTGTTACCTGTGTTTTTACCCCTATATTTTTGTTAGGGCCGCACAACAGCGTCATCGGCCCAGGGAAACCGGACTTGTTGAGACGTGCTGCTTTGTTGGGATTTCCTTTACACTTGATCGCAGCTCTCAAATTCTGCTAGTTTCTCACGTGGGTGTACGAAGGCGTGTGGGAGAGCATGTGTTTTAATGTTGGATTGATGCTGTTTGAGGATTGCACTTCATACTGCCTGGGCTTTAGTCATGTTGAAATTACATCAGAACCAGAATCAGTCACAACAACCTCAATGAGTATTGATACTGTGTGGTATGACCATAGTAATGTATAGAGTAGTTTTGAAAAGCACTGCATAAATTCAGATAATCACATATAGCTGGTCCCCTTTGGGGATAGAAATTATGTTTTTATAAAGCAGGAGAATAAGCTCTTATGATGACCAAACAGGAAAGACTAGATGCTTAGGAAGTTGGTGATTCAGTGTGTCTACAGAGCAGGAGACAGTCATGCCCCCACCCCACCCACACACACACACACAAATACAAACACACACACACACACAAGCCTCATCCATAATGGGCACTGATGATGTCATCCTTTCGTCTTTGTATGAATGTTGAGAGAGGTGATCTCGAGTGGCTCACACCAGCCTGGCCATCCCTCCCTCACCACTCCCTTCTCCATCCCCATGGGCACTGACCCATTCCTGGCAGTCTGTCACACCCTGGTTCAATACCTTTCATCTACTCATCCACCCATCCTCCCCTCTATCCTCCCTGGAGGCAGATAGTGCCATTTGGGATACAGTCTTTTGCTCTATTAAGACGTTAAGAGGGGCAAGTGGTGAAACAAAGGGGGGCATCAGAAACAGCAGCATCTCAGAGGCTGGTCTGTTGTAAAGTCTGACTGGAACAGCTAAACTCCAACTGGAACCACTAAACTCCAACTGGAACCACTAAACTCCAACTGGAACCATTAAACTCCAACTGGAACCACTAAACTCCAACTGGAACCACTAAACTCCAACTGGAACCGCTAAACTCCAACTGGAACCACTAAACTCCAACTGGAACCACTAAAATCCAACTGGAACCACTAAACTCCAACTGGAACCACTAAACTCCAACTGGAATCACTAAACTCCATCTGGAACCACTAAACTCCGACTCTGTCTGCCGTTCTCGTTTTTTCCTTTGTTTCTCTCTCTCCCAATATGTTGTTGACCCACCAACACACTATTCTGTAGAGTTGTGTTCCTGGTCAGCTGAGGCAAGTAGAGGATCTCTGCCCTACAGGATATTTCTCCCCAAAATGCATATAGGCACACAACACATACATACATACATACATATACCCATGTGTACATACAATACATATACATCGATTAATAGAAATGTATTGTATATACACTCCCTAGGCCTGGTCAGTCTAGGGAGTGTATTCTCCCCCCAACATGGAGCAGCTGGAGTTGTTATGTTCGGTACACTACATTCCTTGTTTTCTGGCCAGCGGTGTCATAGTAGCAGAATTGTCGCTGTGTGGAAAGCTGGCAGGCTGGAGCTGAACATATTTGGATGCCTGTGGAACATCCAGCTTCATGTTCCATATCAGATCTCCATAGAGACTAGCAAGGACAAATAGAAGCTTCCTGGAGGCGTGTTTAATTGAGATGTACCACAGGGCTTTGATTAGTCACTGAGAAAAAGTTGATGTTAGTTATTTTAATTGTTGCCTAAAAAAAAACCACAATACAAAGAAAAGGCATTAAGGGGATGATTAATATTCCATACAGCACTGGCTGTTAGCTATGGTTACTACACAGTTCTGTAGTATTCTGCAGGAAACTCATAGTGTGGAATATGATTACTTTCCTACTATAATTTAACTATCCTGTTGTAGTATTAGGTACAATACAAAGTATTCTACACATTATAGCGATGAGCTAATATTACATATTTGCCACCAAGGACCCAAGAAATCTACCTGCCATGGGAAGACCTATTTGGAAAGGTCAAAGGTCAGCTAAAGGTCAAAAGCCTCACTTTCCACCCTGACTGAACTATTGTCCAACGCCCACACAGTGCTCCCCCTCCCACAAATTTTGCTGCAGTGGACACCAGTGTCTGGAATACGTAACTACTGATGCATAAAGACTAACCCAGTGGAGTCAGGGGGACCGTGACTGATTTCCACCCATGACGAATCCTTAAAAGGCTGTCCCTGTCAATATCATTGATCCCTGCTTCATCAAAATTCAGTGACAGCACTCGTTATTCTTCCTATGGATACATTTCAAGACGTTTGGCATTTGAAAACGTTGGGTTGAGGGATTAATTAATCTAACTCTTAAGTCGTTGCACATCCTAAATTCCTTGAGCAGCAGTGGTAGCTGAAAAGAGTTCCTCCTTAAATATTTCATGAAATTAAACTTAAAAAAATTATAACTAAAATCTTTTAACTAAATAACTAAAATATATTTGTGTAAAAAAAAATGTTGTTCTGTTTTAACGGGGGAAAAAATTGCATTAGCATTTGGCTATGTTTTGAGAATATAGGATCAAACCAGTGCTGTATGATGGTTATATCTTTCATGACTGAAACTCAAATAATGCTACGTAGTTATAGATCAGTCACATGACAGGCGCCACTGTCACTGTAGATGTCGAACCGCTCCACTAGTCATCTGTGTGTATCTGTGTCCCCGGCCGACCCCTCTCCTTCTGTCTGGCAGACCTTAAAGATGTAGCCTGGGACTTCTGCGGATGACAAACTAGTTTCAACATGTCTTACATTTTAGGCTGGATGGATGGATCGGTTGTTTGTAAACTAGGTTAATAATCTAGAAGTAGAATTACTAATATATCTAAGTTAGCCAGCAAAATCCAAGTTTAAAAGCGCGTGGTTTGGATGACGTGGGCCACATAATAGCATGTGACACAGTATACAGTTCTTATGGGCCCCATTCTGGCTCAACGGCACCACTTTGACAACCAGTGGCCACAAATATCGTAATGCAACTTCAAAACATTCAACATCTTACTTGGTAAAAGCAGCGATGGTTGTTGGGAAGAAAATCCACTTTTGCTGGTTAGCTAATGTCAGCTACAAAACCTAGTCAGCAAGCAAAGTTAAATGAAGGTTACCTTATTAAGAGAGAGACTACAACATGACAGTTTTCCTCCTTCGCTGAGCAACCATCAATATATTATGCTACTATGCCTAGAAGGTACTTTTTTGAGTGTAAAACTCAGCATAAAACAAAATAAGACATGATGCCTGGAAAAGCCTTTGTATTGTTCATACCAAGTGCACATGTTGGAGTTACAATATTCACTCATTACTGTTGGATTGGTCAGCAGAAGTGTGTTTGGTGTATTGAACAGTAATCTGCATTCCGTTTACAGATAAAACACGGAGTCTTAACAATTCCTGGATAAGGGAAACATTTCACAAATATGCCAGCTCTTAATAATTATTTCAGAATTGTGTTTTTTCAGATCAGCTTTCACAAAATGAATGAATGCAACATTGCTTAATGATGATTTCATTGTGCCAGTAGATTGAATCAGAAAAGAAGCTACCAGTAGTGTTTTGATTGCTCGCAAATACTAATGTACTGTGAATAGTATGTTTAACTGCAGATTGTGCCTTTCTGATATTTGGGATGGACTCCAGACAAGTCAGGACAGTGATCTATACAAAGCTTAACAATGACGACAGAGTTTTAAAGCAGAGGTTTCCATAAAAATTCTATAAAAAAAATAAACTATTAGAAAAGCCCAATGAGAAAAGTCAAAAGAATATCCACAAGAATTTAAAGGAGGATTTCCATTACCACCATTAGTGGAGGTCACTAACTGAATGTTAGCACAACCATTAACTTTCCCTCTGTGGTTGTTTTTAATTCGGTTTTTGCATTCACCTGTGTCTCATTGCTTATTTAGGTTATTGATTTCATCTGTTCCTCATTGGGTGCCTTACTATTTAAGTTGGTTAAAGATGGCAGATCTGTGCTCAGTCTTGAGCTTTCATGCCCCTTGTATGTCATTTTGTTTGTCTTCTAGAAAATAGTTTCTTAATTTGAGAAGGGACTCTGCCTTAGTTCTGCTCTTGGGTCTACCTACACACAGCATCACATAGATAGTTCCCAAACATGATAGAAAACTGGAATTGGAATCCTAGAGGATATTGTTTTACAAGGGTTGTGAAAACTTTAACACATTTTTTACGTTCAGTTTGTTTATGGCACCATGCCCAGGGACAAAAAGGCAGCCCATATACTCCTGCTTCACTTAGATGATTACACTTCAAAACTGTCTTGTCTAGTAGGCATTTTAAATCTGTAATAAATACTGAACTGAAGATTATTCTTAAAGGGATGTTTCACTGGTACTCTTTTTACCCGTGTACACTATCAATTAAGATTATCCAGTACTGTCCATTCATATTTTATTAACATATGTTCCATCAAAATGTTACATTTCCACACAGGATGCAAATATGTACATTTCTGAATTTCACTGGCAGAAAAAAGCATTGACGTTTCCTGGTTGTAAGCTAAGTTAGTAAACTTAACTACCCTCTAATGTGATGGCAAATAGGAAAATTGTTGAGACAAGTGCAATGACTCTACTGAACAAGAACAACCATATCTATCCAACAGTAGTGTGATTGAGCAATCAGTGAAACTCAAAGTTCACAATAATTGCTACCACACATGACTCATGAGTCTGATCAGACAGCAGACTAAATCAACCAATGATGTCACTGAACTCACCAGGCGCAAAATTTCTGCTGTGGAGCAACATTATGTCTGAAACACCTCCAATCACTCACACTCTAAAAACATCCCAAGTAGTGTCTAGCGGTGATTTACCTTTAATTTAATTTAATCACATCCATGTTTGTGAAGGGTGGCTTCACTGGACACAGTTTTTTATAGCACATTACATTGCATTACGTTTCAGCACACTTGACTGCACTCTGTATCAGTGAGTAGGCCGGTCGTATTTGAAGTCTCCAAGAAGAATGCATTGGGTGCTTTATTTTTGAACTAAACTACCACCACACCAGGGATCCCTCCAATCTCCACCAGTTTAGGTGAATCAGCTCTTACTATTGTTGCACCTCACATTTGGAATCACCTCCAAGAAAATGTGATTAATTTGTGCTTCTGCGATGACCCCTGCCTAACCTTTGCATCTGTACCTCTACCCAGGGCTACTCCTGATTCCTACTCAGGCGTGTCCCCGCAAGGTGGCTCTGTCCAGAATACTACACATTCTTCAGGTACACTGTCTTAAGAAGAAAGGGAAGATAAAAGGTGAGTGAACCAGAAAGGTGCTGACAAAAAAGACATAATACAATTTCTTTCCGGTGTTCCCTACCAGACATGACACTGGTTCGTTCTAACATTCACACGTTGAGGATCATGAGCACACACGTTCACCAAATGTTTCTTTCCTTCCTCAACATGAAAGGTGCCCGAAAGTTAAAACCCTTCTCTAGACACAAAACATGTTTTTATTTACACCTGTAAGGACAACTGTGAAATTTCTATCCAAATGTAAAATGTTTAGCAACTCATTCTTTGTTTAGAAGGATCTTTTTTTTAGGATGATTAACATGTACTCTCTTGCTTTCTGGTTACTCAATAGCAGTAGGTTCTCAGTATTGCTGCCACCATAAGAAAAAGGCTTTAGAAAGTACCTGATGACTGTCTGCAATGTAAAAACTTTTTCCATGCTTTTCCAGGCCTGGACAAATGCTCTCCACTTCGATGCACATTATTGCATTAAACATACCCAGGTTGACTTAAGGTGAACTTATTACAAAATGTCCCTCCCTCGTGGTGAAACAATGATATTGCCCAACTAAGGTTTCTCACCATTTACAAAAATCTTCTTTCTTCTTGTTATTTGGGCTGAGAGGGTATGCTGGCCTTGAGGACCGGGATTTATGCACACTTCTTTACAATTAGACATCTCGGTTGAACATTAAAGAACTGCATTCAAGGGAGGCAAAATCCAGTAATGTTTTATTTGAGAACTTTGACAGTATCGACACAGTAGTTAAATATTAAGAACTGCAGGCTGAAAGACACAATCAGCAGCTTGTTTTTTGCAGTTCTGCATCTCTTGCAGAGAAAAACACTCATCTAATAAACAGACTAATCCCATTTAAATAGCTTTAAGCCTCCGAAAGTGTGTAATTTGACGCTCATCAACCCAAGTCAAACATAGAATGACAACTATTAATTCAGAACAAAACGTTACCTCATCTACTCGGAATACCTACTTTAAGTTCCTTTAGTTTTACTGTGCGGTATATGGTCAATATACCAATATACCAGTGCTAAGAGCTGATATTAGGCACAAGGCACTGCAGAATGCCTGGACAAAGTGATTAACTGTTATATTGGCAGTATACTTAAACCCCCTGGGTGCCTTACTGCTCTTTTAAACCGGTTACCAAAGCAAATAGGGATGTGACATCATACCTGTAGTATACAAGCTCCTATACCATGGCTGTCAGCATTAAGGATTCAAACCATACAGTTTGTAAATAAAAATATAGGTGTAATTTAATATAATTTAAAAATCACTTGTTTTTTGTGATATGTTTAATGCAAAATGTCTATGCACAGAGTTTTAGCATATTCATAATTAGGTGAAGTAATCTGAAAGGAGTCTCCCACTCTTCTACTGGCGTTGCCTCTATATCCCAGTGCAGTCATTCAACGAGACTCACAGGGTAGGGAAACTCAATGTTCAGTATATTGTGCAGATTGTGAAAGATGGACAAAGACTGATCAAGAAACGCAGAATGACAGACAAACAGTGAGAAAGAGAGAAACAGAGGGATGGAATAAGAGATTATTGTATTGTGCCAATTTCCATCAGCAGGCCTTGCCTAGTTGTTTTTTGTTACATGAGTAAAAGCTGCGGTCTTTGATTTCATTAGCCTTGTAACTCTCTGCATTCTGTAGTAATGACATCATCCCACTAACACCCTTTCTTGCCACCTGATCCCGAGTACAAATCTGAGCTAAAAGTGCAATAACATATATTTGGTGTCATTACTTTTGAGTTATTATACTGTACGTCTTTCAGTTTGCTAAATTGCACCATAATGAACGAAGAGACCTTATTCTATCACAAATGTAGCTAATAAGACTGCTGGGTCGGGCTGAGAACATACCATTCTGTAAAGCTGAGTCGGTTGAGCAAGGTGCTTGTAATGCCAGGACTGTAGGTTTGATTCCTGGGTCCACACACGTGAAATGTACGCACTCATGACTAAGTTGTTTTGTAGGGGCCTAAACTTTAAGCAAGATTATTCAAAGAAAATAAATTGTAATAAAAAACGAATAATGTTACTCAAAAACAGCTGTCCCACAATTATTGACACCCCTAGAAACTCTTGTGAATAAAATCAAAATGACGTATATTTTGATTATGATTTTGAGTCTTTAGGAAGACTTAAATGGTCATCCACTGGGATATAAATCTGAGATGAAACGGATTGAGCTCCCTTAGTCAGACATCATCATGGCCAGTGAACGCAATCACAAAAAAAAAATGTTGACCTTCACAAATTAGGTAAGATCTATAAAAAGTAAGCTACACACCTAAAAATACCCATCTCCACTATTAAGGCAATAAGAAAGAAATGTAAAACCAAATACTGAAGCTGTGGTGAACCTGCCTGGAATAAGACATGCATTTTTCCACCATACAGAGTTAGAAGGATGGTTCAAGTGACAGTATTTTTTCAAAAGTTGGAGAATTCCAGAAGTTAGTTACATCTTAAGGTCACCAAACTGCCAAAACTATGATGAGACGCCACCTCCATGCCAACAAGTTGTTTGGATGGGTTCCCAGAAAACAGCCTCTGCTGTCACCCAACCCCAAACGTAAGCGACTGGAGTTTGCTGTATGTCATTTGAACTTTGATTGGAACAAGGTTTAATGGTCCAATGAGACAAAATGTGGCTTTTTGACAACAAACACCAGAGGTCTGACACATAAAGAGCCATGGTCATGCAGAAAATAATCTAACTCCCACTGTGAAATAGGATGGTGGATCTGTGATGTTGTGGGGCTCTTTTACTTCCAACGGCCTTGGGAACCTTGTGAAAATGCATGAGAACATGGATTCCATCAAGTTAAGGGGGATTTTAATGTTATAGGGGACCACTCAGAGCTTTTATCTTGGCAAATGTAGGGTGCACAAAGTATTAAATACAGGGGTGCCAATTATTGTCAGAAAAACGCCCTATCAGGACCAAGATACAATCCATTTTGTACCTGTATTCATTTGGGTACACCCTGACGTATGCTGTGTCTGTGTATATTAAGATCCAATTCTGATACAGGTTTATTTTTTGCTGTGAATTGTGGACGGTAAACCTCCACAGTAAAACTTCAAACCACCAGTTGTGTATCATCCCACTTCATCTGTCACTCCGAGAGAAAGCAGCACCTCTGCAACCACGAGCCTCCTCTTTGTGCCCCTTAGCTGGAGATTACCTGAAACCCAGGGGTCTTTCTCTCAGGAATGCAAAAAAAAAAAAGTGATCCCACAATCTACCTCTAAAGGAATGAAGGGAATGGAGAGAAGCAGAGCCACTGGGCGGAGATACTTGAAGACGTATGGTCTTGACAACCTGCTGACAAATAGGTGGAATGGAAGATATATGATGCATCTCAAATGCCAACTAAGCTACGTAAAGTTCGATTTGATACAAAGGTACCCTGAACATCATCATTAGTAGGCTAAGCAGTCTAGAGAAAGAAAAAAAAGGAGTCTTTATTAATAAAATGAGGAACTGGCAACATCAACATTCAATTAAAGAGCTTTATTGAAACAAATAAATTAATAAGTTAGTCAAATGAGTTATCCTCAACAAGTAGTAAGCATTTTACGGTTTCACTCTTAGAAACCAAATCAGGTGCATATTAGAAAAAAAAAATTACGTAATCAATCATTGAAATTGCATGGAAGACATTTTGTTAGCACTAGATTATTGCTTCGACGTTGTGGTAATTTTCTCATTTTAACAACAGTTCCCATTCATTAGCCTGGGGCTGTAGAAGGAAGGGGGGATGGAATGTTGCTATGGCAGCTAGTCAGAGCGCCCATCCCAAATGGCACCCTATTCCCTTCATAGTGCACTACTAATGACCAGGGCCCATCAGCGATGGGTTGGAATCTTTAAAGGGACAGAAATAAATCAACATGCGGAAGAAGACAATAGATTAGATTTAGATCATGCATAGCATTCATATATCCCTCAGACAATCAGAGATGTGCTCCGCACAGTTGCTAAAGAAGCTAATGCCCCGCTGGAGGTTACCTCGGAGGTAGTTGTGTGGAAGCCATTTGATCTCTGTTACATGCTTAGGAAGTAAAGGCTGGACAATGTGCCAGACAAAATACGATCAATGTGCGATCCTTCAGTCCCAAAATGTGTCAGAATATGAATACATAAGCGAAGCAATGATTGGTTTACAACTACACATTCCAGTCAGTCTTTCTGTCAGCAGAGAAAAACATGACATGCCCAAGCTACGGTGTCCTAGTGTGATAACAAACTGAGAACAATACAAATATCAATTTCCTTCTTTTCTGTCAAACCACCAGTTGTCAATTCTAATATGAAGCAGAGCATTCTGTATTGCCGCTCAACACCATCAAAAATATGATTTTAGAAGGCACACGTCTTTCCATTCATGTCATGAATCCATTCAGAAAGGAAAATACGGATTAGTATATTAAACTCTAAAGACAAGCAGGTTTCATGTGAGACGGTCTCGTATACAGTAAATGTGTTAAGTGTGTTACTTACTGGGCATCTCAAGATTTACAGTGAAATTACTGGACTTGTCAGTCTGACAATTTAGTTTAGGACAATAACAAAAAATGTAACATCCAACAATAAATAATGAAATGATGTCAAACAAAATGCAACTTCAACTTTTGATACAAATATTCTGTAACAAAAGCATCAGATTGTGGCATCGATGTGTCTCCCCAGACTTAAGCGTTTCTCAGAATCTCCAGTACCTTTGAATGGAACATTTATGCACCTGAGTCAAATAAATGCTGGCTTGATTAAACCAAAGAACTTTGGAGAGACATGCTTGTATTGGCTGAAAACAGCCAACTGAGATTCTGAGAAAAAGAAATTGTCCTTCATCATTAGGGCCGGATGCAATTATGTCTTACCACGGACAAATAAATGGTTGAGCTTTGGGACTTGGTCTCTGACAAACTTTGGTAACTTTTATATTTTGTTGATTGGACATTAAAAAAAAGCGACATATTATTTTAAACAAACTGACACAAAAACACAAAAATAGATATTAAACGTGTTTGATTAAAAGTATGCCACGGATCTCTGTAGGTGCCATAATGTTAGCTACAGTGGGAAAAATAACTTTGAGGTGCGTGTTCTCCAGTTCTGTCCATCAGAAAAGCTTTACAAAGCATATATCTATGAGTGAACCATTGTTTATCGTCATAAACAACCAAATTATAACATTGCTCCTCACCTGGGTTGTGTGTTTTACACAACTTTTTTGCTCATCTTTATCTTCACCTTTACGGTGCTAATCAATTTCCACCTGACTGTACCACATAATGGCTCGAGTGTAATAGCTATTCTAGGTAAAGCGAGAAAGGCCTCTGCTTTGAGTGCTCCTTGAGATAGAGGCAGTAAAGAAGTATTTATAAGGTCAGAACTGTTTTCTAAGACACATGCGTAGATAGGAGACACTGCATTACCGGAGATCATGCTTATGACATGGATGGATGTCTCCCAGGCATTATCCTATCCGACACCACCTCACGCCACCAGTCAGCATTCAGACAACTGGCCACAGCACAGGTAAGGTGCTTTCTCCCTGTTCACTGGCTGTAAATACTAAGTGCATGTGTCGAGGGAATCAACAAGACAACAGTTCTCTCTTAACCACCAATGGCAGAAACTAAGGCTGTTTTCCGACAATGGCCCATGCATTCTAAGTAGTAGCTACTGAGTATCCATGCTGGAATGTAGTCTGAGAAAGGGGGATAGTCGTTGCCGGAATGCAGTACAATCTTGTCATAGACACGAACTGATTGGCCCGCCTAAACCAGTCGCCACAAAACACAGGAGTGGGACCCTGTGAAAATGGAGGAGGAGTGAGAAAAGAGTGTCTACGGATCAGTGTTGTCTTACCCTATGGTGAGATCTGAGCCTGGAACATGCATGACTGACCGATGGGCTGCAAGGCAAGGATTTTCTATGAAGGATTCAGCACATGGAAAACATCCTATATCCATCTTAACTGGACCCTGTGTGGGGACATGGACAGAGTGTCCATTTCATGAATCAGATTCTGAAAATAAAGAGCGATTCCTTCCCGTCAGTCTGTTTCAAACTGTTACACGATAACATATTGGCTGTATAAAAGGAGGAACTTTTTCATTAAAAAGTGGGCTAATTGGAGAAAGGATCATAAGTTGGTGACTGTAATGGAGCATCTTGGATGCACTTCAATAAGGGATGGTATGAATGAGTCCTCTTTTCACAACACGATACTGCTCATGGTGACAAGGGTGGAACAACCACCATGTAACAAACTGGACAAAAGGGCAAGGTGAGAAGGATAACGTTTTGACAGAAATAGCTGGGAGTTATTCTATCCATGTTGACCCATCCATTTTGGGTATTTTTTCCAGTGTGGGTAGCCCAAGAGCGTAGTGGGGACAAGAGAGTTGAGCTGGGATCAGTGTAGTGGGGACAAGAGAGTTCAGCTGGGATCAGTGTGTTGGGGACAAGAGAGTTGAGCTGGGATCAGAGTGGTGGGGACAAGAGAGATGAGCTGGGATCAGAGTAGTGGGGACAAGAGAGTTGAGCTGGGATCAGAGTGGTGGGGACAAGAGAGATGAGCTGGGATCAGAGTGGTGGGGACAAGAGAGATGAGCTGGGATCAGAGTGGTGGGGACAAGAGAGATGAGCTGGGATCAGAGTGGTGGGGACAAGAGAGATGAGCTAGGATCAGAGTGGTGGGGACAAGAGAGATGAGCTGGGATCAGAGTGGTGGGGACAAGAGAAGGTGAGGAGGGTCTGGCAATGGGCATCTGCAGTACATTGATCAGAGGTTAAAGACAGTCCATCTCCCGTAGCAACAGTGTCTGACCTACAAGAGAGCAGATATCCCCAAATCATAGCATTAGTCCAGCCTGTAGGAGGGCTTCAGCATTTCTTCACTCATTAATTTGGAAGTATATCTATTACCAAGGAAGAAACAAGGAAAGGAATAACACTGAACTGATATGAGAAACCAAAAAATCCTGTAAAAAAATTACAAAACCCCGACTTTGCTCAAAGTTGAATCTACAGCTTTAGGAAAAGGCATTGATGGATACAGTTTGTACAACATAATTGGTAAGTGATACTGGTTGGATTTCGTAGTCAAGTAGTTCGTCCTTCTTTTCCTGCTGCTCTTCTTTCCCCTGAGGGAATGAGACTGAGTAGTGTACAGAGGGGCTTTGGTCAGTTCTCTGCTCAGGCAGCACCCTCTGGTGGTCGGTGTCTGTATGTTCAGTGCAAGATGCAGAGGTCCACAGTTTCACTGGCAATGTTCTCTCCAAGGTCCTGTTTTTAGGGTAAGGGTTAGGGGCTATCATGGCGAGATGACGAGGAAGGGGGAGGTTCCGGGCGAGAACAGGTGAGAGGATGTAGTGTGAGGAATGGTGAGGGTTGCCTGGGGCCGTTTGGTTAATAAAGAGCCTACAAGGATGAAGTGTCCGCTCAAAGAGAACGTTAAAAACATGGAGGGAAGAAGGATTCTAAGGAGGAGGATCGGTCTAAATAAGTGTTGGTCCTACGTGTGGAGTATGAATCCATAAAGGTCCAGGCAGGTGAATCTAAAGGGGAGAAGTCAGACTTCCAACATCAGGGATCCAAGTGGTTCAGGACTTAATGAGAAGGTTGAGAGTTACAACACTGAAAGTTAAAGGGGGTTACTGTTTTGGGTGCTGCTACAGTACAGTATGTTGACATGAAATCTCAGGGCTTAAATACATTTAGGTGAGGGTCTTGTAGCAGGCCCTAGACCCAGTCTTCGAGTACAGTACCAGTCAGTCCATGTTGCTGGACTCTGACCGGGAGATGTTGAGTGTGTTGGCGGAGGGAAAGCGGTCGTGGTGGTCTGTAGGGCTGTGGTAGTCTGATGTCAGGTCTGGTTCCAACAGGGATGACAGGGTGAAGTTGGAGGAGCCCTTCTTCAGACACTGGCTGTAGAAGTTAAGAAGGAGGTCCAGCTTGTTCTCTATAGACTGTACCTGCACACAAGCAAGATATACATGCCACAGTTTAAAATACACTCTATAGATGTACACACATCACACAGAAACCATATGTTCGACTACATTATTACCAGTGTGTTAAATTTTTAAAAAAGGCACATTTGCCATGATTATATCACAGATTGTAATTTCCCTGGTATTATCTCACAAATTATTTGAAAAGTTAATTGCATTGTTTTCTCAACCAAATAATTAATTTACCTAATTGATTAAGCACCAGGCCAATACCAGCTGAAACAGGGCTATAATGTTAGCAGTGTTTTCCACTACACTTCCCTCAGAGGTATAGAAACACCTTAGCAATCATGCTGTTGCATAATAAAGGTGCAAAGTATTCCACGGAGTGGCCATAAACTCAGGAAAGCCAGGTGAAAAAGTGACTCTAGGTGCTGGCTGTGGGCCTGCAAACATGATCATTACCTGAGGTCCTGTGCTATTAGCCCTCTACCTGTTTCTCCACTTTAATGACTCGTCCCATCATGCTGAGCTCGTCCATGAGGTCCAGTTCTGGAGGGGTCTTCTCTCCCTTCTCACTCCTCACCTTCTTGTTGTCCGGCTGGTAGGACGAACCACGGCCCACTATCTGATCCACCCTGAGGAGAACCAAGACGACAAGCACAACAATCAGGAACAATATATCAAATTGGTTCATTTCCCAGTGGTATGGTTAGTATTGAGGATTATATCTAGGTAAAATTTAAGCATACATTTAGCTTTATTGAGGTTAAGGTTAGAGTTAGGTTTAGATTAGGGTTAGGTTAAGGTTAGGATTATGGTTAGGTTTAGGGTTAAGATTAGGGCAAGGGAGCATTTTGTTTTTCTGGCCCCATGAGGATATAAAAACCAACATGTTTGTGTGTGTGTGTGTGTGCCTGGTTTGCAGACTCTATTAATGTGTGTGTGTGTGTGTACCTGGTTTGAAGACTCTATTAATGTGTGTGTGTGTGTGTGTGTACCTGGTTTGCAGACTCTATTAATATGTGTGTGTGTACCTGGTTTGCAGACTCTATTAATGTGTGTTTGTGTGTGTGTGTGTGTGTGTGTTTGTGTACCTTTTTTGCAGACACTATTAATGTGTGTGTGTACCTGGTTTGCAGACTCTATTAATGTGTGTGTGTGTGTGTGTGTGTGTGTGTACCTGGTTTACAGACTCTATTCATGTGTGTGTGTGTCTCTGTGTGTGTACCTGGGTTACAGACTCTATTAATGTGTGTGTGTGTCTCTGTGTGTGTACCTGGTTTACAGACTCTATTAATGTGTGTGTGTGTGTCTCTGTGTGTGTACCTGGTTTACAGACTCTATTAATGTGTGTGTGTGTGTGTGTGTGTGTGTCTGTACCTGGTTTGTAGACTCTTGATTCTGCCCAGCATGTCCAGGTGTCCAGCGGAGTATTGCTCTATGACATCCTTCACATCATACGGACGCAATGTCTCCTTAAACTTCCTCTTGGCCACCAGAAACTTCAGGATCCTAAACACACACACACACACTTTAATAAAATATTACCTAGAATATGTACGTGTGCGTGCCAACAGAAATAGACCAGTGAATGCTGCCAATGCATTTAACCATAAAACAAGCACTGTGTTTCATCAGTTACTATGCAAGTGGGACAAAAGGGTAGGTAGCATTTAACATAACCACATTTAACATAACCACATTTAACATAACCACATTTAACATAACCACATTTAACATACAGAGTACTGCAAGTACAGGTATTAAAATCCAAATGCAAATGTACACCTTATTTTTCGATTTTCTGAGTTGTTAGGTAAAATCAAAAGATTGACAAATCACGACTGATCTATTAAACTAAGAAAGTCATACTGTATCATGGAACCAGTCAGCCTATTCCCTACAATGGAAACTCCAGCAGAAATACCTTCCAATATTCCTATTTTTGATGGCAAAAATATGTACAGAAGGTAAAGGTGTCTGAATGCTTTCCAAAGCCCAAAGTAGATAAATAAATATAATCCAAATTTAAGCAAACTCAACGTAACATCAACGTAACATCAACGTAACATCACAGGTCTAGTCCGTAACTAAAAAACGTGCAAGTGTTGCTCTGCTCGGTGGGTTCTCCTCATGACAAGGGCGTAGCGGCTAGCGCCAAAGATAAATGAAACTCAGTTAAAACCTTTTTCAAAACTCCTAAACACTACTGTGATCGTCACAACTAATTTGCTACATCGATCAACACACCGCACTGTAACTTTATAAATGGAACAGGCAGTCAAAGTGACCTTATCAATATCATTCACAAATGGCCTTGTAGAATGACACCATGGGAAAGTGCCGAAGGGATTCCCCTTTGCTGTGGCCTTTAACAAGGACATTGCTACTGTATTACCAAGGCAGTATGTAGAGAGCCATATATAGAATACTTACTGTATACATATCTCTAATCGACACCCTTGTTCCGGTGCTCTGTGTGAGGAGAGAGGGACACACTGTTTTCTGCACACCCTCCGAGTCTCTGCTTAGTCAACTATTAGTTCACTCCCTCTCAAACACACACACACACACGCACTCACATGCGCACCCCACAATAGGTGAACCCCAGAGTGTGTCTGGTCTAATCTTTTCTCTCACCGAGAAGGTTGTGGGGACAGACGCTTCAGCGCACAAAACTAATTATGTTGGCGTCCACCCTGCACTAATCACTGGCCTTTTCCTAGAGAGACGTTAAGGCTGAGACGGGGCTGAGGAGCGTTGACCAAGCATTTACTGTACAATACAGTCGACGGCAACAACATTACTGTTTAAGGCAGAGTTACGGCCGCTTGTCACACTAGTGGGGAGATGGAGAGTAGAAGCGTCTGGCTGGCGTCATGGAAGGAAGTGTGGGGGCGGGGCGGTTACCCCCCCCCCTCCCCGATCCACCCCCTGCCCAGACCCAGAGGTGCTTGCTCGGCAGAATAAAGGAAACGGCAAATGTTAGTGGCGCAAAATAGACGCACTTAACCTGTCAACGCACACTATGATGGATTGCTTTGTGATTCGGGGTGGGACGAGGTGGCAAGGAGGGAAACTATTGTATGAGAAACTCCTATCACTCACACACAGATGGGCTGAGGGTGCTGGATAATCAGTGTGTTTTGTCACAGTTTGGGGGGGTGGGGGGGTAATCAAATGAACGTGTCGTGCGAAGCTCAGTTGGTAAAGCAGCAAGCACCACTGTTGACTCAGATGTTAAAGTTAGTTGAAATATACCGGACATAATGTAGGAGTACACAAATGGTAGATAAAACTGATATCCAGATAGTTTGGTAAAACATATTAATCAGCTACAGTAGTTGAGAGGTTATGGTGAAACATATTAAACAACTACAGTAGTTGAGATGGTATGGTGAAATACATTAAACAGCTACAGTAATTGGGAGAGTATGGTGAAACACAATAAACAACTACAGTAGTTGAGAGGGTATGTTGAAACACATTAAACAACTACAGTAGTTGAGAGGGTATGTTGAAACACATTAAACAACTCCAGTAGTTGAGAGGGTATGTTGAAACACATTAAACAACTCCAGTAGTTGAGAGGGTATGTTGAAACACATTAAACAACTACAGTAGTTGAGAGGGTATGTTGAAACACATTAAACAACTCCAGTAGTTGAGAGGGTATGTTGAAACACATTAAACAACTCCAGTAGTTGAGAGGGTATGTTGAAACACATTAAACAACTCCAGTAGTTGAGAGGGTATGTTGAAACACATTAAACAACTACAGTAGTTGAGAGGGTATGTTGAAACACATTAAACAACTCCAGTAGTTGAGAGGGTATGTTGAAACACATTAAACAACTACAGTAGTTGAGAGGGTATGGTGAAACATATTAAACAGCTACAGGTTGAAAGGATATGGTGAAACAGACATATTCAGGGCTGTATAACACATTAGGACCAAGCTCAAGCTTATGAGGTCTGAGAATCTCGAGTGGGACGGCATGACAAATGCTAACCGTTTTGAAGAATGAACATACTGAAGAAGTGCGATTGGAGTTTAGCGCTGTGTGTTGCAACTCTAGAGTAATGTCACTGTAAGAAACCCACAGCCACACATGAACTCACTCTCCCTTTTCTTTCCAACAAACCCCCCCCTCACTCTCCCTGTCTCTCTTCTTTTCTCTTTTCTGCTATGCTGGAGACAGGGGACGTATTAGAAGGGTGGTGGTCCACAGATGGTGCAACCAACAGCCCTCAGCGGACCCTACCCCCATCCTCCCCACACAGCACTCTGGGTGCATTCTTGATGACTACAGAGTTTGGTCTAGATTTTTGCAGGGTGTATTTTCATTTTCTGCAGGTAGATGCATTTTTTCGTTTCTGCCAGGTGTGGGTAAAAGAAAGAGCAGAAGGGAATGAAAATAAAGGGAAAAATCCCATTTTATTTCCATCCTCTAAGGAGTTCCTCAAAGAGCTGAGTCGTCTCTCTTCGTCGTGTGGTTATATTCATACACTGGTCAGTGTGAAGAACGTACAGCTAACTGGTATAGTGGCATGGTTGGCACTAAATCATTAGCTACAGGCTCAGAGGCTCTTTAAGAGTATTATTAAGATTTGGATCAAATACAGCTCTGGAAAAAATTCAGAAACCATTTCAACTTTATCTTTTCTTTCCAAAAAAGTCGAAGAGGAAGGTTTTGAGTGAGGAACAGAAGGGTTCAAATTAAGAGACCACTGGAAATTGAACGGAAAGGAAAGAAAAAGGGGCGATGGTCTCTTCATTTTTTCCAGAGCTGTATATGCGAGTCAGCACTGAATATGCAAGTTAGCTGTAAGTCATTTTTGGTTTGGTTTTATGTTAAATTACTTCATTAGTTAATAGAGTGTGATGGAAGAGCAATGCCAGTTATATGTGTAGATGAGTTCACTGCACAGCTTATTATATGTTTCATTGAAAACCATAAGGAACATAAAAACATTCAATGGTAAGCACAGTACCACTTCTAAACTGTTCAAAAAGTAAAAGCCTCCTATCTGTTCAAAAGTAAAGAAGTTGGCACTGATTGATTTTGCAGAGCTTGATGAGTTCTCGGAGACCTACAGAAGATATCTCACAGCCTCTATCTTCCCCTCCTCTAACCATCCTTCTGAACCCCGAACAGCACACCCAACATTTCCACAGACAGGTAGGGAGCATGATTAACTGGAAGAGTCATCCAAAAATGAAGCCTCAGCATTCTGGCTCGTGCTAAATCTACCTGTTAAGTAAAACACATAAATCTTAGGTGGAGAACTAACATAAGGCCCCAGCGTTCCTTCCAAGGTGAACATACGCGTCGACGTGCACACACGTGCCCCAGTGTCTAAGAACTAGGAAGGAACTCCCTACTCTCCAGTAAAGTACAGAACCATAAGAGCTACAGTAGTTCCTCACCCTGCCTCCTCCTAGGTCAGTCAGCCCAAGTGGATTATTGTTGGATCTTCAATGGTGACTAAAATACACGTTCAAAACTAAGGATTTGAAAACCAAAGGCCTCAACCTGTGGACCTAGGTCATGGCATCATTTTTGATCTGGTTGGTTCAGCTTGGCATGGAGGGGTATTCTGCTGTATACTGGTGATGTGCTAATATTAAAATAACATGTGGTCCTTTTGACCTTGGTCCACTGAGCTATTACACTACCGACAAACACCGAGCCATTTGCAACGCTGCCAAGATTTGCAGGAATATCTCCTGAGTTTGGTGCCAAGCAGGCGTAAGCTTTCTGATAATATTATTTGTGTTTCATTTTATTTGTACTCCGAAATTGAGAAGTAGCTATATTTCAACCTAGAAGGGTCTACATTATGTATTTCCACCTAGAAGGCTCTACAGCCTTACATTATAAAACACCATTCTATAGACGCTGAGTATAAACAGAAACACAAACATTGTCATATAGCATGAAGATGGAGAGGGTTGGTATGGCTGACTCTGGGGACATACACCAACACTATGTCTGGCAGACTGGTATCGTTCTATGATACTTACAGAGTTTCTCAAAAGTATTTCTCCCCTTGTATTTTGTGATACAACATTAAATCAAAATTTTGAGTTTTGCCACTGATCAACACAAATAAGCTCCATAATATCAAAGAGAAAAATGTAATCTACAAAATGTATTACAAATACAATTCTGGCAAACTCTAGCCAAGATCTGACTAGCTTAGCATCATTACAACGTTACAAAAAAAATTCAGAATGTAAATGTGAATGAACAAAAACTTGGATACAAAAAGTAGTCTACTCACAGACTTATCTTAACAAGTTTTAGTGAGTAAAAATTATTTTGTCTGCTTGGATATGAAGACTGGTCAGAGGTTAGCTGATTTAAAGTGACTGCACTAAGTCTATGGTGATGGCCTTGGTTTGGGACTGCTTTGCTAGTTCAGGGCCTGGACAAACTTTAATATTTGAGTCAACCATGAGTTCCATTTTGTTCTTGGGGAGAATATGAGGCCATCTGTCAAAAGGCTGAATCTTAGCGGAACAAGGACAATGCAGCAGGATAATGATCTAAACACACAACCAATGCTAAAACAAAACGTCTCAAAAAGAAGAAATGGAGGGTTATGGAATGTCACTTTTATAGCCCATATCGCAATCATATCGAAAGGCTTTTGGGGTGATTTCAAGCCCTTGAACATTTGAAGAACTACTGTAAAGGAGTAGGCAAAAAATTCCTTCCAGTTGATGCATGACACTTGAAAGACATTTACAAGAAACGGCTAGATCAAGTTATAAGCCAAAAAGGGCAATATCACCTTAATGAAGATCGGTATGAACTTCTTACATCGCACTATGAAATAGCATTTTGTTGATTTTTACTGAATACATTATTGCAAAGCATAATACTTCAGTGTAATTTATAAAATTGTATAGCCTCGACTGTATAAACCCCAATCTTTAAATAGGCCAAAATGTAATAAGTGCCTTTCTGAAAATCATTGGATAATCATACAGATCTGCTGTTTTAAAAAAAAAAAAACAGTGGAGGTTGGCGAATAGGAGTCCCCCTATCAAGCCGGGCGATTTACGCCTGTAATAATTCAAACGGTGAAGGACTCACCTGACAGCCCGTATCAAGGTTTTCACTGCTGGGATCACTTCCTCCATGGCCACATCACAATACGGCTTGTCTTCAACGCTGTCCTCCCCTACTCCTTCCACTGTAGACAACACAACACATGCAGCGTCAGGGGGTGTGTGTGCAACGGGGGGACAAATCCACCTAGGATGGGACAATTACATGAAATGTTCTCCAGAGCTATCTTGAGGGGACACCAGTGCTGTAATGTTGTCTTAGTTTGCGCCCTCGTTTTGCTCGCTTCTGTAGCTCTGCAAATTCAGCTATTGTGTATGAACCTCTACCAACATGGAACAAACGTAGTTAACGTGCATTGAGTGCCTTTCAAATGGTGGAAACGAACACTGTCACCTTGCCAGCTAAGGAACGCTACATGCATTGTATTGCAAATTCAAAACAGCTGCAAACACTGGTTGATGTTACTGTAGCTTGCTAGCAAAAGTCAGCTAACCACTAGCTAACAAAGTGTGACCTGTAATTCAATGCAGCGGAAATGAAGGCTGGTGCCGGTTATAAATGTGTATTTTTATTTTATTTATTTTATTTTATTGTATTGAGTGGTATAAGTAAAGAAAGGTCTAACATATTGTATCGGCCTTGGTAAGGCCACTGCTCGCCTCTCCAAATGGGATATACCTATCTGGAGCAGTGGGTAGTGCACCCGTCTGGGGAGCCAAAGGTTGCGGGTTTGACACTGCCAGCAAAATTCTACAATATCCTTAGTTTGAACGACTTACTGAAAGTCTACCCCCAACAAGAGACTGTTAGAATCCCACACACCCACTGTACCTGCACGATGTGCCACTGCCGGGGGAGGGGGGGCAGTGGATCGAACCATTGAGAAGCTAAGGGCAGGGGTTGCAATTTAACGTGCTATTAAGTGTCTATAAGAGCCAGATTGCTTTCACTGCACATTATTGAAATTACATATTATATTTACAGTGATATTTTTTTTGGGGGGGGAATCATAGTTTTCCCCAGACAGGGGGGTGGGGGGTGAGCAGGTGAGAGGGTTTGTATGTTTGCCTTTACACTGTGAAGGTGTGTGAGTGTGTGTGTGAGTCTTTACTCTGTGGACATGCGTGTGTGTGAGTGTGTATGCCTTTACACTGTGGACATGTGTGTGTGAGTGTGTATGCCTTTACACTGTGGACATGTGTGTGTGTGAGTGTGTATGCCTTTACTCTGTGGACATGTGTGAGTGTGTATGCCTTTACACTGTGGACATGCGTGTGTGTGAGTGTGTGTGCCTTTACTCTCTGGACATGCGTGTGTGTGAGTGTGTATGCCTTTACACTGTGGACATGTGTGTGTGAGTGTGTATGCCTTTACACTGTGGACATGTGTGTGTGAGTGTGTATGCCTTTACACTGTGGACATGTGTGTGTGAGTGTGTATGCCTTTACACTGTGGACATGCGTGTGTGAGCTTGAACGAGTCAAGTTCTAGTTCCCACCGTCTGCAGGCGGTCTGGGTTTCAGTCGTAGAGATGTTCGGAAACGGGTGCGGTCATTGAAGCTCCAGCTCTTCTGCACCTTCCCGGGGCTGGTGGCATCGGGGACGTTCTCCGTGCTGGGGGAATGGCGGACACTCACCCCAGGGGGCAGCGGGGAGGCCTTGTTTCTGATCGCCTGGGACGAACGGGAGTTGTTCATCCGCATCCGGTCTCGGAAACCAATTTTGCTGCTACTGGAACAATGACAGAACAATGAAGTTCGTCTGTCCACGTTGGTCTGATGAATAACTAGGAGATCAGTAAAGCGCTGTTTGGAAATATTCCTCATTGACTGTAGGTCTATTGCCTCCTGTGGATGACCGTGTTGTTTCAGACCCTGAGTTGAGCCAAGCAGCAGAGAAGTGTTCTGGGGATGTTAGGGGACGTTAGCAGCGTACAGACAGCAGGACGGTAGAGAGGGACAGCATATATCTAGTGTCTCCCATTAAACAGGCACGTATAGCAGAGTCACTTATCTACACGGCAAACAGACATAACAACAGAGTTGGGGGAATTACACACAGACAAGGAGTAGAGACTGGCTGACTTGTTGACTGACTGGCTTGCTGGCTAACTGGCTAACCGTCCGGCAAGCTGACTTGGTAATTGGTGTGCGAGCACACAAACTGGTTGACAGACTAACTGGCTGTCTTTCTGGTTGGCTGACTAGCTAACTGCCATGCTGGCTTGCTGGCTGACCTACCGGCTGGCTGCCTTAATATCGTTGTGCGTGCGTGTGTGTGTCTGTAAGTTTGGGGTGAAAACACAATGTAGAACAAACTCCCATCATACTCCTTCCAACGATAAATGAGCACCCGACTGTGATGGCACATTAAGCTCATTAAGGAGAGTGCCATAATGCACAGTAAATTGGGGAAAAGAGAGTGACTCTGTTGCCCAATGAGAAGGCACGATGGGGCCCTTCCGGCTGACAGAGTCCTAACAGCCAGTGCCCAATTTTCCTGATGCACTACTTCAGACAAGGGTGCTTATGATAAGGGTATAGTAGCAGTGCACTAAATAGGAATTAGGGTACCGTTTGGCCCATACACTCCGTGACCACTTCCAAGTCACAAAGCATTGCAGAAGTGACATGGCTGAGAGGTATTTGAGTGTCTTTGTTGTTTACTCGCAGTTTATGCTGATATACTCCAAGGTTGTGAGCTGCATGCCATTTAAATTAATATTTAAATAGCTGAAAGGGCATTTGGGAAATAGCATTTCATATATTGAAGCTTAAATGCTCAGGTTGACTTTAAAAGGGGTTGTGAGCATTTATTTTCAAAATCCAGCTGAATCCTTCAAAGACATGCGGTGCCTACTTCGCAAAGGATTTAAAGAGAAACATTTATTTGTTTTTATGGCTAGAATTGCAAAAGTACAACACGCATTTGGTAGCATAGCATGCAGGCTAATTGTAACCCTCAGTCAAAATATTCCTATGGCAGGAAGGAATACAGAAAGCATGCATGAATATGTGTGCACTTAACACAAAACAGTAATGCAACATCATGCGCATGTTTCTCAAACATTTAACCTTTTCATTAAAAAAAGTTTGGAACAACCTTCTGTTCAAAAGAACAAAGATGTTACTGTAAAGCTGTCAGATCTGTATGAGTGTGAGAGGAGCCCAATGCAATATATTACATCTACATTAAAGCATGAAAACATACTAAGAACTGTTCTGTTTTGCAGTAAAGAATTAATAGTTCATTGTGTCCAGTTTGACTGGGCGAAATCAGGCTAAATGCCTCAGCCAACTGCAGTTTTCCCATTCAAATGAACAGATGTGTCCTTTGAACAGAATTCCCTCCATCATTCTGCCACGCAGTCAAGGTTCAGTCAAAGATTTCTACACCAGAGCAGTGTTTTCCTATTTTAAAAGATCCATAAAAAGGAACCAAATGTCAACCACTGCCCGAGTACCATCCTCAATGGCAAGTGTCACTACTCTCATTGAAGCGACTCACACCAAATCAAGTTCTTACTCACAGTAGGGTTTTTGCAGGACCAGTTTCTAATTTGATTTGAAGCAGACAATGTACATGGGGCACATACTGTACACACTGCGCTGGCTGGGCAAGAAGGCTTTGGGACCTTGAGGCAGAATTAAGAGTGTAACATCAAAGGGACGGGAGTGGGTGTGGAGTGGCGGGGCGCGGGGTGTGGGTCAGGTGGGGGGTTGCTAACGTGCCCCGTGCGCAGGCTAAATGACCACGGATACCTCTGCAGCTTGCGGCCAGTGTGAATCCGGAAGAGACCCCTCTTTTTAGAAAGAAGTTGACTGAGAAGACACACAGGGCACAGGGTGAAGTGTGAAGAAGAAGATAGAAGAATAAAGAGGGAAGTTAGGAGAAGGAGAGATAGGGTGACGAAGAGATGAGAAGAAGATGAAAGTGGGAGGTTTGAAGATGGAGATTTGGTGAAGGGTGATGAAGAGTAGGGGAGGAAAGAGGGAAACGGAGACGGGCTTCCCAGAAGTAGTGAGATCATAAAGGTGAACAGGAATGGAAGGAGGTGAAGAAAAGGAGTGAGGGAGAAGGAGACGAGGAGGCTAGTCAGACTGCTGCTGAATCACAGCAGTCTGAAACTGCTTCCTAGCCCTACTTTCACACTGAAGTATCACTCGTACTTTCCCCTGCAGTTCCTCTAGGTTTCAGTCCAGAGGAGACAAAAAGCCCCATCAGTGTATTGAAATGCAGCTCATTGAGGAGGGAGGTGTAGGACGGGTGGAGTGAGGGGGCGTAGGCGGTGGAACCATGCAGAGGAAGCAGTTCATTTGAGTATATCCATATTAGGGCTGCACCAGCCTTCCAGAACATCCAATCGATTGGCTCCACACCTATCCACCTTCTTCTTGACATGGGAGACCCACTTCTGTCTGGGAGTGTTACTGAGTACGAGCTGTACTGTTTATTCCACAGCACGAGAAATATCACCTGGTTCGTATCAAGACCAGACATATTCCTTGAATGACATGGCATATTTACTGTCTCTATCTGTCATGCTGGGTTGCACTCTATTATATTTCCCAGCGCCGTTACGGAACCATGCTTGTTCCGGCCAGGGACCTAATCCTTTTCCAAGGGACCTAATCCCAGTCGGACATGTCAGAGAGGAAATGCAGACACTCAGAAGACCAGAACAAACCTGCAAGGGACTTCTGCCTTCCTGAAAACACGGTTGACAGAGGGATGGCATGAAAGAGAGACGAATGATCGAAAAGAGAGAGGGGCAGGGGGCAAAGAAAAGAGAGGAAGAGAGAGAAGACGAAACGGATGAGGGTGACGGAGTTACGTTTTAAAAGATGATTCAGACGAGGAAAGTCAATGAGGCAGACAGAGATGCATGAGGGAGGAATGGGGGGTGGAGCATTTCTGTTAATTACACGCAGGTCTGAGAACAGTATTAATGACAGGTGGTTAGATACACAACAGCACACCCACACAGTAACCACAGGCCAGGGAACAGCCAGCATTTATTTCGAAAACCCATTTGATACTATAAGTAATGACGGCTGTAGTATTCTCTGGGGGAACCACAGTCATTTCATCCACGTCATTGTTATACCAGAGAGTGAAAGATAGAAATGATGGTCAAAAGAACATGGCATAATAATACATGATATAAGTGATGCTGAGTGGGTGCTTGAATGCTGATTGGCTGATAGTCGTGGTATATGAGTCCCTTTACTTCTCCAATGGCGTTGGTAACTTGTTTATAATAGCTATAAGGCATCTCTGGGGTTTGTGTTATATCGCCAATATACCACAGCTACGAGCTCCACGATATATCGTGCCTTTGAACAGCTCTAAGCCGTGGTATACCTCCTCAGTCTTTACTGCTGAGATATACTGAACCGAATATGGTCTTAAAATTGGTCCATGTAAGTTCTGTGATCGTGTGTTATTGTGTGTTAGTGTGTGTGTGACTGTGTGCATATGTGTATTGCGTGGTGCGTACCTGTCCCCTGAAAGGTAGGGGGAGCTGTAGGGCCGCAGCCCGGACAGCAGGGTGTGGTGAGAGTTGTGAAGAACCTTCTTGGCGCTACGCCGTCGCTGAAGGTGACTGAATAGTAGCGTCAGTTCTCTGACCACACGTGCAAAAAACAACAAACAAAGAAAGAAACAACGAAAGAACAACTCATAAAAAGGAAGTAAAACTATAGGTTAAATCGATAAAAAGAGGGGGATGACTTTTATGCAATTCATCGCGATGAAGTCTTGACAGTGTCATCCACAGACTTTCGATTTGTTACAGCTCACAGTGCTTAGAGGAAACAATGGACACATTTAATCAAGCCCCTCTTTTTAAACAAACAAATGAGTCAAATGAATATAAATATTTGAAATATAGGAACATAATCTCAAATCTTCATGAGATAAATGGATGAAAGATGGTGGTAGAATTGTCAACACTGGCAAAATCAATCCAGCGCTGGGATGTTCAGAAATCCTGTTTCTGTCTACTCTTTAGGGAACGCATACGTTAAGAATGATTTATGTTCCTGTTTATTGCACTTCATTTCCCCCACCTCTGATAATTGACCGTCCATGCTGTCTCACTGTTAAACTGTCACATCTCTAGTACCTACCCAGACATGTCATCCTTTCATTTCATTACACCGCAGATCGACAACAAATACAGTGAGGTTGCTCAAATCCACGGGTCCACCAGTAACACAAACAAACCAGTAACACGGCAGCAGCACGGGACCTGAGAGGACCTACCTGAAGGACGGGAGCATGCTGTCGTAGAAGTACCATGTGGCGGTCAGGTAAGAGTGCTGACCATCAGTGGAGTACAGACGCCAGGCAGCCTAGGACCAACACACACAAGCTTAAAGAAAAAGCATCGATATCCTGAATTTGCAATTGGGAACATGCTCTAGGGCTCAGTGGATCTGTTGCCCCGTGATGCTCGCTGGGCTGTCTGTGGTCACCTGTATGAGGTTGGCTGCAGGAGTCCTCCGCTTCTCAAAGTGCTTCTGTCTGTGCTGTTCCTGCACCTTCAGGGCAAAGCCTGACCCCAGGATACCCTGAAAGAAGTGTCAGAGTTCAGGTGTCAGAAGAAGAGCCAGGGGGCATAAGACCAGGCCATGGTTGGCCAGCGGAACTGACAGCTTAGCGGGCCAGTGACAGGGACTCACGGCAGGAAGGGCGAAGAAGGACACGCCCAGGAGAGCAAAGCCTGCAGCCAGGAGCCGTCCCAACCAGGTGCGGGGTGTCTTGTCACCGTAGCCAATGGTGGTTAGAGTGATCTGGTGTAGAACACACATATAGACTGTGAGACGGGCCGTGAGAAGGCTTAAGACTAGACCGATCGAAACTATCCTGTTGTTCGTTTAGATGAATATGGCAAAATAGATATCCTGTCGTTAAATCTTAAGTGGTATCCTACTTGAGTGAGGTAGTTAGGTGAATTCTGCCAATTCGGTGAGAACTATGTGTGTGTGCGTGTATGTGCGCGTGTGTGTGTGTGTGTGTGTGTGTGTGTGTGTTTAATGCAGTACCCACCGTCCCCCACCAGAGGGAGTCTGCATAGGTGTGGAACTCCGTGTTAACATCCTTCTCTGCCAGGTAGACCAGGAAGGAAGCAAAGATCAGGACTAGGAAACCAATGTACCAAGCTGTGATGAGCTCCTATTACACACGGAAAGAGAGACAGAGAGGGTGGAGGAAATGAGAGAGGGGATAGACAGGAAGATAAGAGAGAGCATGAGAGAGATTAGGAGGAGAGGGAGACGGAGGGAGGAGCTAGAGATCATTGTATTTTCCTGATAACCATCATTATCAACATTAATCATTATATACCAAACATGACAAACAGCAAAACCATCCTCATCCTCACTCTTGACAACCTCATCATCATTATTGGCTTAATTATCATCGTCGTCATCAAATCGGGCCTCTGGGTTGGTTACAGCAAATAATTGCCAACAAAGTAGTGCTGAAGGTTCGTAGTGATCCTAACCACCCAGCCCACCACCCAGCCCATCACTCAGCCCACCACTCAGCCCACCACTCAGCCCACCACCCAGCCCACCACCCAGCCCATCACTCAGCCCACCACTCAGCCCACCACTCAGCCCACCACTCAGCCCATCATTCAGCCCACCACTCAGCCCACCACTCAGCCCATCACTCAGCCCATCACTCAGCCCACCACCCAGCCCATCACTCAGCCCACCACTCAGCCCAACACTCAGCCCACCACCCAGCCCACCACCCAGCCCATCACTCAGCCCACCACTCAGCCCACCACCCAGCCCATCACTCAGCCCACCACTCAGCCCACCACCCAGCCCATCACTCAGCCCACCACCCAGCCCACCACTCAGCCCACCACTCAGCCCATCATTCAGCCCACCACTCAGCCCACCACTCAGCCCATCACTCAGCCCATCACTCAGCCCAAAACTCAGCCCACCACTCAGCCCACCACTCAGCCCAACACTCAGCCCAACACTCAGCCCACCACCCAGCCCATCACTCAGCCCACCACTTAGCCCATCATTCAGCCCATCACTCAGCCCATCACTCAGCCCACCACTCAGCCCATCACTCAGCCCACCACTCAGCCCATCACTCAGCCCACCACTCAGCCCAACACTCAGCCCAACACTCAGCCCAACACTCAGCCCAACACTCAGCCCACCACCCAGCCCATCACTCAGCCCACCACCCAGCCCATCACTCAGCCCACCACTCAGCCCATCATTCAGCCCACCACTCAGCCCATCACTCAGCCCATCATTCAGCCCATCACTCAGCCCAACACTCAGCCCATCACTCAGCCCAACACTCAGCCCATCATTCAGCCCACCACTCAGCCCATCACTCAGCCCATCACTCAGCCCATCACTCAGCCCATCACTCAGCCCAACACTCAGCCCATCACTCAGCCCACCACTCAGCCCATCACTCAGCCCACCACTCAGCCCAACAATCAGCCCATCACTCAGCCCATCATCAACACGACCATCAGCAGCTGCATCGTGGCCCAGTAGGGTGTGCGTCTGTCTGTGTCAATCTGGCAGTTACTTCCGAAGTGGTCCGGCCAGTTGCCAAACCAAACCAAAAGCAGGGATTTGGTCCCTGACATCAGTGAGCCTAACCTTACTATGGGCCAGCATTCCTGAGCTGAGCCATTCAGCACCAGTTGTGATATATTTTATTGCAGACATACCTACACCCCCCCAGCATATTTTGCTTTGATACTATACCAGTATCACTAATACCAATTAAATCATTATCATTATCCTAATGTGTGTATGTGTGTGTGTGCCCACCTTGCTATGGGCATAAACCACAGAGCCCAGGAGCTTCCAGGTGCCTCCTCGTCTGTCCATTCGTACCATCCGGAGGATCTGGAGAAACCTCATGCTGCGCAGGGCTGACGTGGCAAAGATGTTCCCCTGGGTGCCTGCTGCAATCACCGCCACCGACGCCACAAACACTATGAAGTCTGTGCAGAGAGAAAGGGCAGGAGGAAGGAGAGAGGAGAAGGAGTAAGAGAAGGAGTAAGAGAAGGGGAGGTTGGGAAGAGAGAAAGGAAAAAGTGCTGTAGCTAATGTGTGACCTATAAGTACGCATTAATGTTTATTTTATGTTAGGACACCAGTGCTACATTACCAATCAACACTACATTAAGAGTTGTGCCAATAGAACATACAGTCAGCCCCAGAAAGTGTGGGAACAAGTTAATACATAATTAAATATCCATTGCCAATTACTCCTTTGGAGACAATGTAGAACTGTACCTGACTAGAGCCTTTTACTTGAATTAATCAAATAAACACTATCAATTAATTCATTCAATCTTAACACTATGCATTGTAGGTAAACAGACACATTTGCAGACATGCACATAAACTTGGATGTGAACATAAACAACACACGCGAACGCACGCACACACACACACACACACACATGCACACAGAGAGCATCTTGCCTATGACGCAGAAAGGTTTCCTGGCAAAGCGTAGCCTCCCCTGCCATCCTCTGTAGCGACAGCAGCAGCCAGACGCCCATATCCTCACAAAGTACTCCAGACCAAACACCACGATCATCACAAACTCCTGCAGGTGGACAGCAGGGGGCGACAGAGAGGGAGCAGGGAGGGAGGGAGCAGGGAGGGAGGGAGAGAGGGAGCAGGGAGGGAGGCAGAGAGGGGGGGACCGTCAGGGGCCATGATGAGAACACAGGCGATGCACACGGTTCACCTCAGGGTTACAGCGGGGCCACACAGACGCTGACCCTTTGATTACAACATGGTGGAGCCAAGGTTTAGAAGAGGAGGTTTGTGGGAGATGGAGTTATCTGTGTCATTTCACAATATGCAGCATAGGAACATTATCCCTCAGTGTAGTAAATGAACATTATCCCTCAGTGTTGTATATGAACATTATCCCTCAGTGTAGTATATGAACAATATATCCCTCAGTGTTGTTTGACACCCATGGACATTTATTCAAAATAGTTTCTAAAGTTTCATCATTGCTCGTTAGATGATGAGAACATTTTGTATTTTTCTTAAAAAGTGTCTGATTTAGAGATGAGATCAGACCGAGAAAATACATCATGTTTCTCTTCCTGTTCACGATTTTCAAGTTGCATTCATAGATGAAGGTAACATCAGTGGTAGAAGACCGATCTGCCATTACAGTAGAGTGAGCAGAGCTCAATAATGGCTAAAAGATTGATTGAAAGAGTGAATGGTCAGAACATGCAGTCATTAAAAGACATGAGTGACCATTAAATAACAGTATGAGAATCTAGTGGATGAGACTAAGAGGGGAAAGAGAAAGAGCGAAAGTGGGGGAGAGTCAGAGAGAGACAGAGAGGGAGAAAGAGAGAAAGGAAGAGGGGGAGAGAGAATAATGGAAAGCAAACAGGAAAAGGAATGAACGGGTGAGAGTAAAGGAGAAAGCCATCCTCCACTACTTCCTTGAAAACATGAAATGGAGTGGGGTGATTATGGAACGGCGGTTAGGATTAGTGGATCATGTCAGGGATTTCCTGCACACTCAACAACACCTGAGTCCTCCTGAGTGCTTACAATGCTGTTTCTAACACTGCCTTTCCCCCGCGGGACAACACACACACACACACACACACACAGCGGTAGGCTAGGCAAAGCACAGAATCTGACACACACGCACACACACAATAAAAGGTAGACGTATTACAACTGATGACCACAAGCTGGTGGTGGATGAGTGTTTTCGAGGTGGTGTGAGTCGGACGGAGTAAACAACACCAGGTGGGAATAAAATACAGTGACGGACCGGAAGACGGCAGCTCAGGGTTCAAACCAAATCCTTTAGGTAGGATTCAATGAGACTGCCTACCAATCGTGTGTTGTGGTTACAGCGTGTGGTCATATACAGTAGCTGGCCATTGACCACCCTACCGCTAAGAAACAATGCCATGTCAAATAAAGGGCCTTTCAGCGGGTGACCCCTGAGTGTTTACCTCCACTGTTGCATTGTTACATCAACCTACCATGAGTCCCGTCTGTTTCCCATGCCCGGCCAAACGAGGAAATGACATGGTGATGTCGCAAGCTAAACCAGGTCAACACACTTTTGATTTAGACTTGAGGTGGTCTGGCAGGAGGAGTTTGCAACGTGCTGAAAAGGGAGTCAGCTTATAGATGATTTGGGTCTGTTTGAAGCATGCATCTCAGAGCAGGACTGCTCTTCTGTGCCACCATGATAGCGTCTTCACAGTGTATCTATAAAGCAAAAGTGATCCTAACTGAACACTCCCAACCCTGAAGCTTGAAACATACAACACGGCCCTGGAAGCTCAGCGGACCAGAGGAGAAGACGGGGCAGGAACTGCTTCTTACCAGAATGAAGAGGCCTTCGTTGGCTATCTTTTGATGGTCTGGAATGGTGGAGAACACAGACAGCACCAGACAGCTAAACACCAGCATAAAACTGAAACACATAGACAGACAGAAACATGTAGGTTTGTGATACACTCCGACAAAAAAAAAAAAGACTTTCTACACAGAGAAATAGGGAGAAAAGCAGAGAACATTCTTCCTTTTCATTATGGTTCAATCTATAGATCATTAACCTTAGTATTCAGAAGAATGGGACAGTTCCAGAAGGTTCTTTCTGTGGGTCAATGCATTTTGTTTTCTTATCCCAACTTCGTAATATTTAATTGCATTTAAGGTCCTGCCACATTGCCATAACTCCCAACGGTTCCCAAAAACTTGAAGATTGTGAGAATCCTTTCTAACACGCACCACCAAACCGTTCTGCTTTTCATCAGATTGCTCTTCCAATTACATTGGTCACGCTGGTCAACATATTTGGCTGCCACTTTAATCCAACATACATTTAAGACAGCTACATCAGACAACCCCACCACCCAGTAGTAGTACACATACACCTTACTAGTAAAGTCAGTGCTAGAAGGAAGAGTAAAACATAATAAAAATTCCAAGCAATAGTCTTTTAAAATATAGGGTTTCAGAAGTTTGGGGGTGGCTTTTGCTGTCCTATCTTCAGTGAGAAGCTGTTTTCACCCTTTGGGTTCACGGACAGTGTGGAGTTCTGACTGAGCTTTCCCATAGGGGAGGGCAGCGGTCCGACAGTGGTTTGTTGTACTCAGCACGGCGTGTCGGGCCTGGAGGAGAAACTGACTGGACACTTATTACAACGCCAATATTTGGGAGAGCAGCATGTAGTTGGAGTTCGATCCGACTTCACTGCAGGTGTTGCCAGTGGGGGGTCCGGTGACCATCTCTTTCTCACTCGTGCATACACACACAGACACGCACACACAGACGCGCACACACACACACACACACACACAGACGCACACACACACACACACGCACCCACAGAGACAGCTCCACACCAATCCATGTGAATTTTCTATTCATTACTAACTGGAACCTGACCCTAGATCAGCACATCTACTCTGAAATGTTTTGTGGATGACCAGGAAGGCCCTGGTCTCACAGCATGAGAACCCTTCTCACAGGCTTCTCAGCAACACACATTCCCCACTCTCTCTCTCGCAATCCCACACATTCTCCACTGACATCTCCATGAGGGTTAACAAGGGCAGTGACTTCTCAAAAACCCCTATTACACAACCCACAATCTAGCCACAAGGATAAACGATGAATTGAGCAGGCACAATAATGGACTCTAGATGGGTCATCGGTGATGGAAAGAGAATCACATTAGGTAGTGTTTAAAGGAATATGAGCAAGCCAAACCATAACAGATATCCATTACGGTATGCTGAACAACAAAGGGGGACGAAGACACAGGAATGAAACACACGCATTCAGACTCACGCAATTACATGTGGACGTGCATGCACATTCACAAAGGCATGCACAGACATTCAGACCAACACACACGCAGATATTCACTGTTAATGGGGGAGGAAGACTAGTTGGACAGGGTGAACAGAAATGGAGGCTCGGTAACATCCCAGCACCGATGTCACAGTTAGACCGGCAGTAGTCTATCAGAACTGAGCTATCCACTTAGACAAAAGTAGACCACACAGATCTAACAGTCTCAAACAGATCTGAGAGAGTCCCCGTTCAGAGAGAGATGGACATCAGAAAGATCTGAGAGAGTCCCCGTTCAGATAGAGATGGACATTAGAGAGATCTGAGATAGTCCCTGTTCAGAGAGAGAGATGGACATCAGAGAGATCTGAGAGAGTCCCCGTTCAGTTAGAGATGGACATCAGAGAGATCTGAGAGAGTCCCTGTTCAGTTAGAGATGGACATCAGAGAGATCTGAGAGAGTCCCTGTTCAGTTAGAGATGGACATCAGAGAGATCTGAGAGAGTCCCCGTTCAATTAGAGATGGAGGTCAAACAGATCTAAGGGTGTCTATGGTCAGGTCAGACTGTCAGGTCATCTGATTGAATGTGGATCAGCTCCCCATGGTCCATGAAATCTGACTATGATTAAAAAGGCCAAAGCGATGCCTGTCTACCACCCTAGACGCTGTATAAATGACTAGGGACATCACTGGGAATAGAGTGACCAGACCTGAATTCACATAGTGACTCTAAACTTTTTAAGACCTGGAACCAGTTAAATGGTAGCTATGTCATCCAAACAACAAAGTGTCAGTGTATAACCAGAGAACACCAACACTGTCTGAGAACTCTGACTGACAGTCCATGTTGTTTCAGCCTCACATGTTTTTCTTTTGTGGCCGCATAAGGGTTGTTTTCCAGACAGTCAGACAGTGTAGCCAGACATGAGGTACAGAGCTGAAATTAGGCCATGAATTAATAAACAAACCGCCTCAAATTACTGTGTGTGCGTGTGCTCGGCACACCTGATTAGACCTTTCTGAGAATAGACCAACAGGACGCTGGACGCCATGTAGAAGTTGGTGGCTTTTTGTGGATGTATTGCCGTGGGCACACTCCGGGCCCCGTGACCACATCCAGGGTGCCACGGTCAGGCCCCATGTCGCTGCCACAGCTACCACAGCGCTGCCAGTCCGCGCGCTAGCACACATCCAAATAAGCAACTACACTGTCGTTATTCTCAGGCCACTTCTTCCATCTGACTTCACAAAATCACAGCCGACACAAAGAAGGAGGCATTAAACTCTAACAATTCCACTGAAGGTGTTTTCATTTTCTCTTGCAAAGTGTTTAGCTACAGTGTGCCCAAATGAACAGGGCCCCAGCCTGCAGGTGTCATTTTGTGCCCTATGGATGATAAATAAATGAAACGGATCTGAGATACAGACACCAGATCTGAAAGACAACACCCTCTTCATCCATCAGCAACTATCTGGAAACATCGGGACATAATTATGTACAGAAATCTGCTCAGTTCCTCCAAAATCTTGGTGGTCAGAAATATGATTCAGGGGGTAAAAACATTTATCCCACTTATCATCCAAGTGCGGAAGGAACACTTTTACCAAAAAAAAAACTCCACACACACACACACAACCAAGCCCACAGCCCACCTTATCCCCACCACATCACTCTTTAGGGAAATGTCCATTTGTCAAACGAGCATCAGTAGAAAAGCCATAAACCATCACAACGTGTTTGTCTCTGTGGAATAGGTCAAATGGAGAGATCTGCAGCAGTTCCCATTCCACTTACCAACATCTGACGCAAACTATGTCAATAACTGTCTGGCAAGGTAATGGAATTCAGGGTTAAAACTGAGGGAATGCTACTGTACTGATGACTATATCATTATTTGAGAAGAATCTTATTGGTTCAAAACATACAAGTAAGCACTTCATTCTGTTTATGCTTTGGTGTTGTGAATTAATGGAGGGAAATGTAGAAATACATAAGCCTTATCATCAGTTTTGCTCATATACATTGCTTGGGTTATGTTACTGTATCATCAGACAGGGTGACTGAATGACCTTGAAACTCATTGACCAGAAACAATATCTGGCCCCCAGGGTAAACTAAACTAGTTATAATAATCCACCTGTATTTATACCAGTGTACATTCAATGGTCAACACTTTTTTTTTTAACTAAAATATATCTATGAAAAACAGTTGTAATGGACTAAAGGCCATTCAAATTGCCATGATTTATTCTGTGTTTTATTTATTGTATTGGGTGCATCTTGTCATTGGCAGTCATTGGCAGTGTCCAGGTGTCTGCCCATGTCTGGTGTGTTGACACACTCCCCTTCCTGCAAACAAACCGATACCAGACATGCCAACTGATTAACCACAAAATAACCCCAAACTATGCCACCCATTTCAACACCCTTGCTTAAAGAGCTGGGGTCAATGCATTGCGTGAGTGCTCAACTCCCCCGTCAGCCTGCCTTACTAAACAGGGGATTTAATGTCAGAGTGTTGGTGTCAGCTGGATTTGTATCACTTTCACTTCCTTTCTTCCTCAATACTCTAGCTAGCTATATTTGAGGAAGTTGGTTAAAATGACTGCGCAGCAATTCACATAGGATGCCTTGTGTTTGATTTAGCTCTAAAGGTCGTTTTATGATGTATTTTAAAGCATATTATGTATTTTAAGGCATGTTGTTTTATTGACTGAATCTTATTTTACACAGTTGCAATAGCCCTTCAGTATTTCAACTCAAGTTACAGCATAGCTATATAACATGTCCACCTGCTCCAATTTTCAAAACCTGCCTGGTAGCCTACATGACTACGACTTATTGGGTCTGAGAAGAAGTCAAAACAGGCAATTTATGTGACTGTATTTTAGGATAGATCTGTCCCTACCGCTGTCTCTCTCTGTCTGTCTATACCTCTGTCTCTCTCTGTCTGTCTATACCTCTGTCTCTCTCTGTCTGTCCCTACCGCTGTCTCTCTCTGTCTGTCTATACCGCTGTCTCTCTCTGTCTGTCTATACCTCTGTCTCTCTCTGTCTGTCTATACCTCTGTCTCTCTCTGTCTGTCTATACCTCTGTCTCTCTCTGTCTGTCCATACCTCTGTCTCTCTCTGTCTGTCTATACCTCTGTCTCTCTCTGTCTGTCTATACCTCTGTCTCTCTCTGTCTGTCTATACCTCTGTCTCTCTCTGTCTGTCTATACCTCTGTCTCTCTCTGTCTGTCTATACCTCTGTCTCTCTCTGTCTGTCCATACCTCTGTCTCTCTCTGTCTGTCTATACCTCTGTCTCTCTCTGTCTGTCCATACCTCTGTCTCTCTCTGTCTGTCTATACCTCTGTCTCTCTCTGTCTGTCTATACCTCTTTCTTTCTCTATTTTTCTATACCTCTGTTTTTCTCTGTCTATTCCCCTGTCCCTGTCTGTCTATTCCCCTGTCTGTCTATTCCCCTGTCTGTCTATTCCCCTGTCTCTGTCTGTCTATTCCCCTGTCTCTGTCTGTCTATTCCCCTGTCTGTCTATTCCCCTGTCTCTGTCTGTCTATTCTCCTGTCTGTCTATTCCCCTGTCTCTGTCTGTCTATTCCCCTGTCTGTCTATTCCCCTGTCTCTGTCTGTCTATTCCCCTGTCTCTGTCAATCTATTCCCGTCTCTGTCTGTCTATTCCCCTGTCTGTCTATTCCCCTGTCTCTGTCTGTCTATTCCCCTGTCTCTGTCTCTCTCATTCTGTCTTTACCTTTGACACAATTTGGCCTGCTTCATTTGGTCCGACCACAGTGCTGGTAACCCCCCCCTTAACGACGAAGGACCGTGCCTATATTCTTCACTCTGTATCGCGTGCGGTGACCCTCTGCCAACAAATCAGGGTGTGAGGAGGAAGACATGCTGAACTTCAGGATTTTCCGCCCTCTCACACCTCCCTACAAAAACAAACCCATCCATGCCATGAGGCTAGCCTGGGAGAGGGGATATTCGTAACTTGAGACACAAAACCAAACACAAACCGAACCATCCTGAGCCTCTAATGTCCAGTAGAATACACATAAGCCAGGTACTTTCAAACTATATTTATATTAAATCAAAATATGAAGAACAAAACAGAAGAATTTAGCATTTTAAATACATGTTGACTTTAGTTTGAGAACTAAAATAAAAACATTGCCCACTACACGGCAAACAAAGTATTAAAATACAAGAGTGTTCTTGTGTGTATTTTAAGGCTATTTTTAGAGCCCAGTCAGGCCAAAAACAGACTGTCCCTCTCTAGCCAAACACAGCCTACTCAAAATCACTCTGACCAAAAACACAGCCTGATCAAAATAAACAGCCAGAAGATACAGCCTGGTCAAGACCAACAGCAAGAATACTTCATTAATTTGATGCCACAGTAGCAAAAACAGGAGAAATAAAACATACACTGTGTCCCAAATGACACCCCTTTCCCATAGGGCTGTGTTTTAAAGTATAGCACTACATAGGGAGTAGCCTGGCATTTGGAAAAGTCACATACTGAGCTACATCACTGTAATTAACCTACATGTCATAGTACAGTATGTTCAGTACATCCATAGCAAGTGTAAAATAATGATTAAGCCCCAGTGGACTTCTGAAGATACATATTAGACATGTGCATTACAGTTCAGGAGGACTGTAGGCTCTAAATCAAAGGTAGGATAGGCCATTTGTAGGAAAGTGCCCCGGACATCAATAAATGCTTTCAGAAAAATGCATACGGTAAGCACGATTACAATAAATCCCAAAAAACTCACTCAAATCCTGGGACATACAGTTTAAGACCGTCAAGACAGTGATACATCAAGTGTAACTAACAATAATGACGGGTGACGGCTGTTGGTATAACCGGTCTGTTACAATACGTTGTATCTTGGGTTATGTGGTTGGGTTGGCAGCATTCGGTCACCAAGGAAGCTCCTGTCCAGGTGACCGAAACATCAACAACAAAACATTATTTCACCTGTAATTCAACACAGCTGAATGAGTACAGTGTAATTCAGGGTAACATGTAATTGTTTCCTTCCAGTATATCTGATGGCATTACAGCTTATCCAACAATTTTATCTACAGTAGCGTGTTTTGATATGAATTAACCACCCTGTGTTTTGGCTGCTTTAGCATTCTCATAGCCCAAGCAGAGGACTGCAATTCCTGGCAAGCTAATTATTTTAGCCATATAAAGTGCTATGAATTATTATTATCTTCTGTTATTATGACATTCCTATGTAGGTCGTATCAGCCTGCCCCATAGAGTGTGGCACTACAGCTACACAGGACAGAGTCCCACACAGCGCAGTAGCCGACAGAGGTGGGCAGATCTGTACAGGTAGATTACTTTAAGCCGACGCGTTGGATCTGGCGATGGAACATGAAGCATTCACTACGGTTGTACCACCACCGTAAGTGTGGCGGGCTTTTGTTCCGCCCCAGCTCCAACAAGCCTATTTTAATAAGGTAGAGCAAAACGTAGAATACACACAGGCAGTCAGCTGACAGGCTGACAGACAGACAGACAGATAGATATTGGCAGGAAGACAGATAGACAGGTAGGAAGACAGAAAGGCAGACTGAGAGGCAGATGAACATTACTGCACTCCAGTACACTACACTTATGGGAGTCTGCACCTCTGATTCAATCAAACCAGGATGATAAAGCTGCTATCAGTTACACCACAGGGGTGAGTTGTGGGAGGGAGGAGGAAATAAGGCAGGCCATGGGAGCAGGGGAGAACAGGAGCAGAAGAACAATATTGTAGCATTTCGATGTATACATATACGAGCAAGTGAGAGCAACTCAGTGAACGATAAAGTCTGTCAATACTGAAGTTACCACACAGCCATAACACGCTTGCTGATATTCTTCCTTACTCCTTTACTTAAAGTCAGCTGGAGTTAGCAACCGAAGCCCACAGTATCAGTATGACCAACAAGTACGTTTTTAATAAGGACATCATTTATGTTATTCAGTGATTGCACCTCGGTCACTCGGACACGTCATTGACTTTATGCTGGGCTATATGAGCATTTGTCTAAATTTCAACAGGGGTTATGAAATACAATGATATTGCGAATGTATGAAAACAAGAAACCAGGCAAGTTCAGCCGGCGCGCAATAAAACGTTTTGCCCTCTCGAAATTCGAACCAGGGTTGCTCAGGATTGCCCACAACACGGAGATGTACTTTTGGTAGTTGTCAGTTTGGCCTCTTGTGTTTATCTTGTCTCTTGCCGTTTTAATAATGAATTGGCCATTCGTGAATGACATTGATACACTTAAACTGATAAACGTTTCTTACTAACTTAAGTTAACTTAGCCAGTAATAGGCTTTACCAGTATCTACTAACTTCTGGAATAGTCTTAAGAATTTAGCAATTGCTTGCGAGTCTTCCAAAGCTATTTCATTTCATGGCATAAGAATGTATTTTATTCTTACATGGCATAAAAACTGAATTTCTTGACATTAATACAATAACCATCAATAAAGGTGACAATAACTTTTTCATCAATCGTGGAATCTACCAGAAAAAAATTATAAATGACGTTGCTCTCAATAGATTCCATTTCCACATGAGGCACTGTCTTTAACCATCACACGTTTCAGCAGTTGCTAGACTCCTAGGATTGTGTTAAACTGACTACCGTTTCTTATTACGTTTACCTCCACTACAGAGTCTATGGACTGTATTGCTTTTGCCACTGGCCGTTTTAACAGCTTATTAGCCAGTAATAGGCTTACTAGTATCTACTAACTTCCGATGAATAATCAGAAGATGTACGTGAGCAATTGCTAGCGAGACTGAAGATTAACTTTTCCATGGCAGAAACAGTCGCAATATAACCGTATACAGTTTCAGTTAAGGCTAACGGAACTACTGTATGTTTTAAGCAGCAAATATGTTCGTCTATCCTGACCTAAAACGCATGTACGGACATGTACTTCGAAAATCCACCAGAAACAGCCGCGGTAAACTGACAGCGAAATTTAGGTCAAACGGAACAATTCAAAATGCATATTTGGTTTTGCCTGCGAGGAGATACGAATTCGGGACCTATATTACGCAGGTCAGCTTCTCTAAGCGCTACGCTATACTTAACAAAGTATACTCAGTCATTCAGCCAATGAAGTAAGACCTTGGCCGGCTCCCCTTACACGGTCGGACAAAAATACAATATTTCCCATCATCATCCTATTTACTAACATTAGCTAGCTTGCATTATACAGCAACTAAAGTAATTATTTTCCTTCTTTTGAAATCTCATTTAGTTTTCAAAACTTAGTAATGCACCTTAGACTAAATCTATAAACCACGTTCAAACCACACACCACACACTCCACTCTGTTTGAGAGAAGAGAACTGTGGGAGCACAAATTCAAATGACATCTCAAACAAGCCACTGCTCCGTCAACAACATATAGATTTAGGGTTAGTTTCACAGTTCAAGGGTAAATAATATTTGTGGCCCCCGCAAGTATAGCAGAACACAAAGTGTGCGTGACGCCAGCTCTGATCAATGGGGCTCTGAATGAATGATTTCAGGAATTGGCCTACAGGTGCTAAAACACGACTGATAACACACAAACACAAAACATTCCATTCGTGCACAAATTCAAAATGGGCTTAAATGCAGCCATGTAGTCCAAGAGATGAGTCCCCCAAAAAGGTATCATAATATCAGTTATGATACTTCATGGCGATGGGTGTGAGACTCACCTTGAAAAACCTTTGTCTCACTCCCTGATCGTGAATGAATCAGCACAGGAAGCCCCGGCAATTACACAAAGCACTTAGAAGTGCTGAAAAGGTGTTCAGCTCATTAACACACGGCTGGCAAAGATAGATAAAGAAAGAGAGAGAGGGAGATGTAATGAATGTAAAAGTAAGAGAGACAAAGACATGTGGAGTGAAACCAAAAGACTCGACTGCTCTGCTTTGTGAAGCAGAGTGCGCTATGGGGTTGAAGGCATTTGTGGCGACAATGGCACAGCGAGATTGTCAGTAAGCAGAGGGAAAAGGAGAGAACGAGAGGGAGGAAGAAATAGAGAGGCTGTAACTGTAGAATAGGTTATAAATAGTGCCTCAGTGTCCTTAAATAGTGACTTCAGATTAATGTGCTTTTGTGCAGGTAGAACAGTATAGCTTGGTACAGGCCAGTCTCCCTCCACCACTAATCCCTTAAACATGTCGCTGGGGACCAGAAAGTTGTCAGGGGACTGGGGGAAAAAGAGGAAATAAACACATGAACAACAAAAGTGCCTTTCCACAAGGAAAAGAAGCAAACGTGGCGTTTTATAGGCTTTGGTAACTCCACTGTAGAGATGAAACATCTGACTCATGCATCATGTAGTGGAAAATGAATCCCCATGAAAAAAAAGAAATTGTGATTGCGAGACCATGGACACACCAAATTCAATAAATGACAGATATGCGATTTATTTCTAGATTCCCCTCCGGGGGCGCTACTGTTTTGGACAGACACAACAAATTTTCATTATCTCTTCAATTCCGTCCTTGTATTCAACTGGGCTGTATTCATTAGGAATCGACTGGGAGGACAAAAAGGCAGAAATAGGGAGGGAACTTGCACTTGCTTTTCGCTTTCTTTCTTTCGGTGTTTCAAAATATCATTGCTTGTGTGCACTAAAGAACGCAGTTCCATATTCAAATTGGCTGAACCCAGCCTACACAGTGCATGGCACTATCTCCAATCACATTGTGTGTTTAGATCTGGTAGCCATGGCTTACTGTATCAACACCGCTGCCCACCTTCTGCCATGTTACAAGAGTTTTGGTAGCCAAAGAACTGCACTTGTAAATAAACTATAAAAGTAAACAGTAAACTTGGCTATAGAGGAAATCATATCAAAGTTGGTTAGTGACGAGGTAAATCAAACAGATGTACGAATACATTAAATGCCATATTGCGGTACAACACGCACACATTCTCATACACACACAGCCTCTTAAACGTCTGTAGACTCAGTGTGCTGTATAAGTTCTGCCTTTTCTCAACAGCTTGACTACCAGGACCTACAACAACTATTATGGTACCATTGTCAACCTGAAGATGATGCATTTCAAACAGTGAGTCCCTTCGTCCATCAGATTAACGCACTTTCCCTGCTGGAGTATGTCATATGGAGCCATATAAATGTTTTAATAACCTTGAGACTGTATGAACATCATTCATACGTCAGTCGTGTCTGTGAGATACCACAGGAAAGGATGGTACCTTTGATATATCAAATATAAATTTCTGTCTAGGTTTGGAGCTTACCAATGGTCAGGACATCTGAAAATAGGTCTTGGAATTTTTCTGCACACAAATGTAAAATTGACACAAGGCATAGGTACTGACCCGGGCAATGACCTGAGCAACAACCTGCGGAGAATTGCTGACTACAGCACATAATATAGCAGGTGGAGCACAAAGCAGAATTCCTGACCCCTGACCCCTTGAAACTGTAAGGTAAAGTGGCCTCACTTCCGAGGCCACTTTACTTTATGTCAGGACAAATAAAGAGGTCATTTTCCATATGATGTGGTTATAAGGGGATCTGTATGGAACAGTGATCTTGTAATCCTGCCACAGCATGGATGTTAGTCAAGAGGGCTGTTATATGGTATGTACTGCACCAGTCCAAAGTTCAGACATTTCTTCTCATTCAAGGATTATTCTTTATTTTTTAACTATTTTCCAGATTTTTACAATATGAAAAAATAATCATATAACAACCCCCCAAAAAATTAAGAGATTAGAATGCATTTCATATTATAGATTCTTCAAAGCAACCACTCTTTGCCTTTGCTCACTCTTTCCATTCTCTGAGCCATCTTTAAAAATGGACAATACTGCCTAAATCCAGGTGAGGAAGGGTTGAGGCATACCCAACGCTCATAGCTGTGATCGCTCCCAAAGATGCTTCTGTAGATTAGAAGGGTCTGCATACAAAATGTTTCAGGTTTTTCTTTTCAATAAATTGGCATCTTATTTCCAAATACATAAATATATTTACTATTTCTAATCACCTGAGATTCATTTACTGTTATTCTGGGCATGAAGTGTTTATTTGCTTGTAAATACATAATATAAAATTAGAATGAACACAGATAAAACTGTTAGAACTGGTCCAACATTGTTGACCACTATGCTGTTTGCCACCCCACTGATCATCACTGGGACCATGTTGATAACCACACTCACAACTATGCCTCCAGTCAACCATGCCTTCAGATGATGAGAGACAAGGATAAAGAATACCTTCACTGGACGGCCAATGGTATTGTCAGGTCCTGGCTGGGGTGCCTCTAGGCATCTCTATGCGCGTGGAGGCCATAGTCAGGGCATGACTGCAGAGGTGCCTCTTGGCACCTCTATGTTCATTGCAGTTTAATCATCCCCAATCAGAGGCAGCTGCTCCCTATTGGCTCTGATTGGGGATTCTCTATATTAAGTTGCCCAGTGTGTTCCGTAGTTGTCCGTCATTGTTTGGAGTTTGCTTTGTGTTGTGCTGCTTGTCAGTGCATGGTGTGTCCCGCGCCTTTGTTTTCTTTGTGATGGTTGGAAGACACATTAAAGGATGTTCATCAGCTCTGCGTCTCGTGTCCTGCCTCATCTCAACCATGACAGGAATTCCTCTGACTAACGATTTCTTACTCCAAAACAAATCCTCATATTTAATCACGTAGACGTGACTGGATTTCAGCCACGTCTAAAAAACAAAAAGCATTATTTCGGATGAATTGAGTATGGTTGCGACACCGAAATGTTAAACTTTTTGGTTTAACAAGCCTTATTAATCAGGAATCTCCTGCAGGCTCTATCAACCCATTTAAATTTGAGTAATATAATGGGTTGATTTAAGAAACCATGGTCATTCCACATCCAACGGTGGTACACAAATTCAAAATCACTTAAATATGTCAGAACAACTCAAATTCAGTAGAGGGGAGTCTATTTGTGAGATGTGTTAGGAATCAGACCTGGTCAACAAAGAAAAAAAGCATTGTTATATTTACACAATGTTACTGAACATTTAGTATAGGTAAATAAATGTTAACATAACTCTTTATACTTTATGTAGGCACAGGTAAAATATGTCAGTTATTCTATGTATTTAACACTCATCGGTACATGCCAATTGGCTGGAAGATTCAAAGGCTATAGTGTATTCAATGTGCGATAAATGACAGTTTCCTCATTCACTCTCTGAGGTTTGATCTCCACAAATCCGTAACCCCACTCATTCTTTTCTCATTTCCTTCCACGCTTTCATCCCACCCCTTTTTCCTGTCTCCCTCATCAACTTGTGTAATTACATTGTGTAATTGGTTAGGAGGGGTGGACATTAGCATTAACCAGATCACTGGGCAGTAAGTGACCACAGAGGGGGTTCACTAACACTTAAAGATGCCTCTGTGGGGAAAGTGTGATGACTGTTGTGATTGTGGTTATTTGAGTGAACCCATTACTCCAAGCATAATGTATGTTATTCATTAGATTTGTTATTGGACTGTGAATGAACTATAAATTGCATTATAATCAATTTGAAATGCCCAGAGAATCAGATTGTGATGTCACAAAATGTACACAGGCACAGACTGTAGAGATCTACTGTATTCCAGAGAAGATTAAAGTCGACTAAGTGATTTGTAAAGGTATTGCTAAGTGAGCCACGTACAATAATTTGTTACCAAAAACATACTGATGCACTTTCACCACCATTTTTCCTACAGCTTGACATACATGCCCAATCAAAGCCCACTGTGGTTAGTAGAGGTAACCTAGCATCACAGCCTGATAATAAAACCCTGCTTTGGTAGCACGTCAATCATGTAAATCCAAATGGATGTGGAGAACAGCATCTAGCTGGGTCAGGAACCAACATCCCTACTCACACTTTAAAGAGCTCCTGGCTCCTAACGCCTTCTTCATGTGAGCCCTAGCTGATCAGACCGATTAGGTGAGAATGCTAGACCATAACCCCTTCCTTTCGGGTGAAGTCGCTCACGTGAAGTCGCTTTACCACCCCTTCAGGGCAGTAAAGATGCTCATGACCATAAATGGTGGCTAAAGTGTAGAAATGGTGTCCAGCTAAACATAAACACATAAACAAAAAACACTTTCACTGACTCCGAACAACAACACAATGAGATCTAAGCACTTCATAAGAGATATTCAGCCTGATTCCCCCTGGTTCTGAGTCATGGGGCCAAACTCCCTTTCAAGTCAAAGTAGGGCACCCCGTCCTAATGTCCAAAGTCCCATTACAGCCTCTGCCAGTCACTAGGTAACAGAACCTCTTCTGCTCAGGCTATCAGTGGATTCGGAGGCATCATCAATCCTCTTCCTGTCTGACATGGATGAAGGCAGTTAGCATGGCGGGGATCGGTTGTGATGGATTACACATTCCCTACCCCCCAACTGGAGAGACGCTTTAGAAACACCACCCAACATCCCCACCTAACTGGAGAGACGTGTTAGAAACACCACCCAATAAATCGTTATTCCTCTGACTAACGATTTCTTACTCCACCTAGATCCCCACCTAACTGGAGACACTTTGGAAACACCACCGAACATCCCCACCTAACTGGAGAGATGCTTTGGAAACACCACCCAACATCCCCACCTAACTGGAGAGATGCTTTGGAAACACCACCCAACATCCCCACCTAACTGGAGAGATGCTTTGGAAACACCACCCAATATCCCCACCTAACTGGAGAGATGCTTTGGAAACACCACCCAACATCCCCACCTAACTGGAGAGACGTGTTAGAAACACCACCCAATAAATCGTTATTCCTCTGACTAACGATTTCTTACTCCACCTAGATCCCCACCTAACTGGAGACACTTTGGAAACACCACCGAACATCCCCACCTAACTGGAGAGATGCTTTGGAAACACCACCCAACATCCCCACCTAACTGGAGAGATGCTTTGGAAACACCACCCAACATCCCCACCTAACTGGAGAGACGCGTTGGAAACACCACCCAACATCCCCACCTAACTGGAGAGACGCTTTGGAAACACCACCCAACATCCCCACCTAACTGGAGAGACGCGTTGGAAACACCACCCAACATCCCCACCTAACTGGAGAGACGCGTTGGAAACACCACCCAACATAACCCTCTTCACTGGAAAGATAGTTTGGACCCCCCCAATCAGAGGTAGGCCTGAGAGGTCCTGGGGGACAGCATCACAAATGTTTTATTATTTCCTGAACTGCACTATAAAGGGAGCATTGTCTGTCTACCTGAAGGCCATTAGCCATTAAGTGGCTAATGTGTGTCTGGAATAAAAGTGATGAGCCTAACCAGATACCGCGGTAATCACAGGTATCCACATTCTATAACTCCGATCCATCTAAGGTGAGATGTTTGTAGGTAGGGCAGGTATATGTCATTTTAGTTTTGTGAGAAATCAGGAGCAGTTGGAGCAAAGTGTGTTGCATGTTATTGTAGACTGAAGGTGTAAAGGGATCGGACACGGAGGGCGTATTCATCTTACTAGCCCGGTTTGAAATGTCACCTTTGACCATGAACAGTGCGTCACACCTGCCACCCGTTGGGACCTCATCAGAGGAGGCATTTAAGGGTTCCTAGGGAGTAGCTTGTGGCAGAGGCCAGTAGCTGAACAGGAGATGGAGGGGGCAAGACGGAGGAGGACGATGGCCAGGAGGTGGAGGGGGCAAGACGGAGGAGGACGATGGCCAGGAGGTGGAGGGGGCAAGACGGAGGAGGACGATGGCCAGGAGGTGGAGGGGGCAAGACGCAGGAGGACGATGGCCAGGAGGTGGAGGGGGCAAGACGCAGGAGGACGATGGCCAGGAGGTGGAGGGGGCAAGACGGAGGAGGACGATGGCCAGGAGGTGGAGGGGGCAAGACGGAGGAGGACGATGGCCAGGAGGTGGAGGGGGCAAGACGGAGGAGGACGATGGCCAGGAGGTGGAGGGGGCAATACGGAGGAGGACGATGGCCAGGAGGTGGAGGGGGCAAGACGGAGGAGGACGGTGACCGGGAGATGGAGGGTGCTGAAGCAGCTGTGAAAGGTTACAACAACCAGCAGCCATTCCTCCCAAATCCCCACCGGGAAACCGCCCCAGAGACACAGTCTCTTTCCCAAAAAAGGGGTTTGTCTTTTGAGTTGGATTTCACCCTCACCGCCTCCCCTCAACCTTCCCAAGGCTAGGGAGTCTGATGAGGATAAGGTGATTAATTAAAGGCTTTGGCCAGGTCAATAAAAACAGCTGCACAGTAATGCTTGGCAGTTATAATGTAGTGTGAGACCTTCAAGATTCACCCATGGCCTGCTCTAAAAACTTACAAAAACGTTTAATAAGCAGGGGAGGATAGAGTTTGACCTGTAATAGTTTGGTTCTATAACATCACGTGAATGAAACAAAAATAACAAGCTAATGTCTCTTAGCAGAGCTTTTGCAACTGAATGTTCATTGTGTTTTATTTTCTATGACAATATTCCAAAGGTCACTCCTCTTGGTGTCGGCTAGCTATAAGTGGTCCTGAATAGTTAAATGTATGGTTCAAATTACATTATGACATTGTTTATAAGATCACAACAACAGGTCTAGTCATGTTTTTTTCCACAACATTTTTCTATATGTTCCTCAACTGGCCCGCACAGACTTTTAAACCGCCAAACGGAGCAGGATGTACAGCGCCGTGTAAAAGTTGTGTTGTCACGTTACGTTTCCGTGGCAACAACCCAGTGACCCCGGAGGTGGGATGTTCTTCTTTGATGACACCCCCTTGCATGGCATGACAGAGATACATAGCAGAGATACACGGGTCCTGGTAATGGAGTTAAAGAGCTACAGCCCATCTCCCCGGTCAGGCATTCGACACAACAGTGGAAACCCCTGCTACACTATCTACCCACTAATGCTATCGCCACTATTATTATTATAGAGGTAACTTGGCTAATGTCTTTATCCGATGACTTGAAACATCAAACCTGGGGTTGACATGAAAGGCTACAGTGTTTAGCCGAGTGCTGGTCTACTGCAGCACCAGCTTGCCTGTCAGTTTGCATGTGTGTGTGAAGACAATACCCAGGGCCTAGCGTAAAAGGTTACATCATCGTCCAGACGCCAGAATGGTCAGTAAAACCAACACGAAGATTTGGATCTCAAATGGCACCCTATTCCGTTTGTAGTGTACTTGTTTTGATAGAGCTCTGGTCCAGAGAAGAGCGCTTTAAGCCTATAGGGAATAGGATGTAATTTGGAACAGACGTTCACCATGCTTTTTCTCCATTGGTCGTCTACGCTTTCTTCACCTCTGATCCACTAACCCCTACACTAGAGCTGTCCCTACAGTAGCAGAACTCTGGCCCCGCAAATCCACTATCTGCCCCGACTAACAGCGCTTGGTTTGGAAACTCTCAAAATAGACTTCCCTGCGGACACCAAGTCATTTTGAAAGAGCACATTTTCAAAGAATGTCATTTTGTTCCTGCCCTTTTGTTCACGAGTATTAAGGAAAAGGGCAACAATAACAACGACACTCCCCATGCGCACAGTGGTGGAGCCCAGTTCTGTTTCTCCTCCACTCCAACTGGCTGCACCCACAACACGTCTCGTCGCAGCAACCCGGGCTTGACGAGTGCTGAAGATCGTGGCGTATCTTCCTCTTAGGCATCCGCGTCCAGCCGTTCTACATATTTCCACCCTGCACGTCCAACCAAGAAGTCGGTAAGATTAGCGCGTGTGGGGACATGCTCACTCGACTGATGACCGTATTTAGCATTTCCAGACGCCCGACCCCCGTCTGAGAGAGTTTCCAGAGAATGATAAGACAAGGTAATCCCTGCTTGACGATGCCCTGACCCAGCGCCTGGGTGGAGCGCGCCTAACAAGCATCGCTCCGACGCCGGGCACACATCAGTTGGCAGTACAGTCAAGGTTTGAACCTAAACTGTGGTGGACACCTTTGCACATCAAACGAGTGCATTTTGATGCATGTTGTAATGTGACCCGAAATAACATTTTTGTTTTAACTGTTGATATCACGTCCAGGTTCTAGTCATTAGCCAGGGCATGTTTATCCGTTACACGGTTTCTCACGTCTTTCGATACAGTACGCCACTACATGAAGTCAATGAAATCAATTAGCCCAACCAGTTAGGCTAATGTACAGATGAGCAGGTACCTAAACCTGAACCAGTCTTACCCAACCTTATCTCCTCCGCTACTCTTTTCCTATCTCTCCTCAAACCCAGAACAGAATTGATCTCTCAGTCTCAGGCTGTGACCTTCTTCACAGCCAATTAGGCGACAGGTCATGGAGGAAGGGAGAGAAGATATAATACTTCCCTGAATAATTTATCCCTTTTCTGACTCTCTCCATCCCCCTGTACACCCTTCCCCTGTCCGTCTCGGTGTCTCTTTCCGTCTAGTTCTCACTACGATTCCCTTTGGCTCCCCCTAACCCCCAACCTCTGTTCTGGTCCTTTCTGTTCACACTGTCTCTGTTCCCATGCAGTCCTAAAGGCCAAAGCTCACGGTCACTGAGCCTATTGTCCTGAGGGATTCACTGTCCTCCATCACACAACTGCTGTGTGGGCCTACGTGGTTTTCCACACCCGCCAATTATCGTCATCTGATCTAAGCTCCCACAATGCCAGAGGACACTCACTCCGACATCACTGCGGAAACCGACTGTGGACGCATCTGACAAGCGGGGCCCAAATGATCGACTGAGGAGTAAAGGGAATAGAGGGAGCACGTAGTGTAGAGGAGTGGGAGAGGACGAGAGAGAGAGAGAGAGAGAGAGAAGGAAAGAGAGAATACATCGTTGGCAGAGTTAATGTCAGACAAAACAGAGGGGAGGGATAAATGGACGGAGAGATCAGGAAAGACATAGAAGAAAGGATGATTGCCAGAGAAAGAGAGCGGGATGAAATATTGTCTGTGAGGTGTCATCACACACCTGCTGACACTGCTTTAATGTCAGGGCCAAGACATGGCCATACAGGCCACCAGAGCACAGAACAGCCCACCAATCAAAACAACACAGGAAGGACTAATGTGCATTCCTATCTCAAATATATAAATATTTCATCTCCTCGGCACCTGTAAAAATTGGCCATCTACGGAAGCATAATTTTTCACACCGCCTCTTCATTCTCCGCACCATTTGTAATCTTTCATCAAACACATTTCAAATAAACCAGTAAAGAACAGGGGGGAAAACAGGAAAGAATTGCAGTGTTTGCGGTGGTTTTGAAACATGGACCCTAACGTAAAACGTATTAATTACGTTCTGTTCGTTTGACGAGGGGGAGAAAGATCTAGGCGGCGACGCAGCAGATGTTACCGTTTTTAAAGGTGGAAGCGGTAGCACACCCAGCTAGCGTACTACATTTTGGGACAAATCTGTATGGGCCAAAGCAGTTCACTAAACTGGGTATAAAGCATTGCTTTGGACTTGAGCAAGTCTGGATAAGACTGACCTTTAATCAGGGGTTTTGTCTTGCCTCTTCTCATTGTACCGACTGTTAGTAGGGACTGAACTACAGAGTCATGAAATCAGGCCGAGGGCAGGTAGGAGGAAGAGAGACGAGGAGAAGGAGTTACAGAGATTCAGGATGGTAAGAGAGACTGAGGAAAGAGAGAAAGCAAACTGCAACCCTGTTTCTAAAAAAGCTGTCACTGCGTAAAATGCTAATAAAAACAGAATGCAAAGATGTGCAAATCATTTATCCCTACATATAATTGAAAATAGTACCAAGATAACATATTAAATGATAAAACAGAGAAATATGTTATTGTTTTTGGAAAAATACATGCCCATTTTGGATTGGATGCCAGCAACACATTTCAAAGAATTTGAGACGGGAATGTTCACCACTGTGTTGATTCATCTCTTGAGAAGTGTTTGGGAACTGAGGAGACCAATTGCTGTAGTTTTGATAAAGGATATCAGCTGCTCAACTGTTTGGGGTCTCCTTTGCTTGATTTCTCATTTCATAATGCGCCAAATGTTGTCAATAGGGGACAGGTCTGGACAGATCTGGGCAGGGCAGGCAGGCCAGTTTGGCACCCAGATTTTTTTTACTACAGAGCCGTGCTGTTGTAATACGTGTAGAATGGTGTTGTCCTGCTGAAATAAGCAAAGACGTTGTCTGGATGGTAGCACAGGTAGCTCCAAACCTTGTGTCGTTCAGCATTAATGGTGCCTTCACAGAAGTGCAAGTCATCCATGTCAAAACCCCTGGCTTTTGAACTGTGGGCTGATGAAAAGCCGGAGGGTTCTTCTTTAGCCCCGAGGACATGGCATCCACGATTCCCATAAATAGTTTCAAATAATCCAGACCACAGGACAGTTCTCCACTTCCCCTCACTCCATCTAAAATGAGCTCAGGCCCAGAGAAGGCGCTGGTGTTTCTGTATGTTATGTATGGTTTCTTCTTTGTATGGTAGTGTTTGAACTTGCATTTGTGGATGCTGCAACATACTGTGTTTACAGACAATGGTTTTCAGAAGTGTTCCTGAACCCATGCAGTGATTTCCACTACAGAATCGTGTCTGTTTTTATTGAATTGACACCTGAGGGCCCAAAGATCACAGCCATCCAATACTGGTTTTCACCTTTTTCCCTTGCATATAGAGGTTACTCCAGATTCTCTGAATCTTTAAACGATATTGTGTACTATAGATGATGAGATCCCCAAACTCTTTATTCTTGAATTGTGGCAGAGTCTTTCACAGAGTGGTGAATCCCTCCTCATACTCACTTCTGAAAGGCCCATCCTCACTGGCATGTTACTGACCTATTGCCAATTGACCTAATAAGTTGTGCAATATTCCACCACCAGGTTTAGTTTTATAGAATTACACAACATTTCCAGTGTTTTGGTGCCTCTGTCACTGCTTTTTTGAAATGGGTTGCGTGCATCAAATTCAAAGTGAGCATGCATTTTTCAAGAAACAACATTTCTCAGTCTCAACATTTGATATTTTGTCTTGATATGTTGTCTGTTGAATGTGGTGCTTTAGTGAGTTGCACATAATTGTATTCTGATTCAGTGTCCCACCTTTTTGGGAAACTGGGAGAGAGAGAGTGGGAGAGAGAGAGAGTGGGAGAGAGAGAGTGGGAGAGAGAGAGTGGGAGAGAGAGAGAGGGAGAGAGAGAGGGAGAGAGAGAGGGATAGAGAGAGGGAGAGAGAGAGAGTGGGAGAGAGAGAGGGAGAGAGAGAGTGGGAGAGAGAGAGTGGGAGAGAGAGAGTGGGAGAGAGAGAGTGGGAGAGAGAGAGTGGGAGAGAAGTCAAGGATAAAGAATGAGGGAGGAGTGGTAATGGGGGAAGGTTGCGTTGCTATAGGAAGCAGAAGGAATGTACCATTAAATGAAATGCCAAAGGAGGAACTGAGAAAGAAAAAAAGTATAACCAGAGCAAGCGTTGGGTTGAGTGATAATAAGAAACAATAATACAACTCTGAGAATAACAGTTATTTTAGACAGGATGCATATAAACCAGTGTGGACTGGGTCATTACAGGATAGTCTTTACAGTTAATAGTGTGGCAGTCAAATGTCATTATGGAATTACATTTAATTGCTGTTTACGCTTTGGTCACAGCACAGAGTCAAATGGAATTGGTCATCCATGTATTACATCTGAAGCGCGCGCACACACACACACACACACAGCCAAACATGCCTTCACACACACACAAATGAACAATAACTAACAAACACGCAGCATGCGTAACTCACATACGCATTATCACATAACAACACAGAGAAAAAGAGAGAAAAAAGGCCTTGCTTACTGCAGATAGAAAGAGCAGGCATTATAAATACTGGCCTATATTATGAATTTGTTTTAGTTTTGTCTCCATGGTGCCGTTTCCCCACATGTTTATAGAAGCTGCCGTTATAAATTAAAATGGTCTTAACAGCACTTAAGCTGTTTGGACCTTTACCACGCTCCAGCCAGGGAGAGACAGGGACAATGGAGGAGTGAGTGGGACAAAAGGTCCTTGAACCTGGGGCTTCCCAGGAACAAGAACCTGGGGCTTCCCTGGATCCATGGAGTGAGGATGTCATTATATTAGGGTAGATCAGTCTTTACATCAGTGTCAATGTTTGCAGTGGGGTAATATTAGGGTAGATCAGTCTTTACATCAGTGTCAATGTTTGCAGTGGGGTTATATTAGGGTAGGTTAATCTTTACAACAGTGTCAATGTTTGCAGTGGGGTTATATTAGGGTAGGTTCATCTTTACAACAGTGTCAATGTTTGCAGTGGGGTTATATTAGGGTAGGTTAATCTTTACAACAGTGTCAATGTTTGTAGTGGGGTTATATTAGGGTAGGTTCATCTTTACAACAGTGTCAATGTTTGTAGTGGGGTTATATTAGGGTAGGTTAATCTTTACAACAGTGTCAATGTTTGTAGTGGGGTTATTTTAGGGTAGGTTCATCTTTACAACAGTGTCAATGTTTGCAGTGGGGTTATATTAGGGTAGGTTCATCTTTACAACAGTGTCAATGTTTGCAGTGGGGTTATATTAGGGTAGGTTAATCTTTACAACAGTGTCAATGTTTGTAGTGGGGTTATATTAGGGTAGGTTAATCTTTACAACAGTGTCAATGTTTGTAGTGGGGTTATTTTAGGGTAGGATAGTCTCTAACACGGTTTCAATGGAGTCGTGGTTGACAGAGTGAACTCAGGAAAGCAGTTGGAGAGGAAACACCTGCATGGAGAAAAAAAGAGAGAGAGAGAGACAGTTTTGTGTGTGTGGTTTTGTACTTAAGAGAGTTGCCAATGTCTTATGATGAACACATACATACATACATACATACACACACACACACACACACACACACACACACACACACACACACACACACACACAAGCAACAAAACCAATATGCGTGCCTGAGATATCGCCCATGTTAAGAACATGACCTATGACCTGGAGGTACCTACACATCACAGGTCTGGTCAATGGCTGAAGTAACAGCATGTTGAAGTAACAGCATGTTGAAGTAACAGCATGTTGAAGTAACAGCATGTTGAAGTAACAGCATGTTGAGGAAGGAGCTCATCAAGGAAACTGCTGAAAATGACAAAGTATAAACATGGTAGGCCGGATGTCCTGACTAAATGTCCAATCCTGCTCTCACATCATCATCATGCTGGTGTCATCTGACCAACTGACTGGCTGGCTGGTTGGCTGGTGATACAGGGGTCATCTGTCTGACTAGCTGGCTGGTGATGCAGAGGTCATCTGTCTGACTAGCTGGCTGGTGATGCAGAGGTCATCTGTCTGACTAGCTGGCTGGTGATGCAGAGGTCATCTGTCTGACTAGCTGGCTGGTGATGCAGAGGTCATCTGTCTGACTAGCTGGCTGGTGATGCAGAGGTCATCTGTCTGACTAGCTGGCTGGTGATGCAGAGGTCATCTGTCTGACTAGCTGGCTGGCTGACTGACTGGTAGCACTAGTGATCATCTGGCTGGCTGACTGAGTGACAGACTGACTGGCTGACCGGGTTAATGTCAGTGTTTTCAAATCACTTTCTAAAATGACCAGAACAGATCGATTTCACCGGAAAAGTGCTTTCCCTTTTTTTTTTTTTTAACAGAATTACGTTTAAGAAAGTGACACTTCTAAAGAGATGGAGTTACGGAAACCACTTTGAAATGTGTCAAAATATTATTTTGGTATACTAGCATGGGCTGTGGAAGAGAGACGTTGTAAAGGTTACGATGTTCCAGCTCTACACACGTAACACACACACACACACACAACAATACACACCACACTACCAGATACAGAAGATGACAGTATCCACGAACCTACCGGAAGACACACTCTCACCTCTTCGAATATCAACAAGACTTAAGACTCAAGAACTGCGCAGGCACAGGGCTGCCTCTGTCAACCTTTTAACGGGGTGATGCATCAAAGACCGTCTCCCGCTGCATCTCAAATGACACACTATCCCCTGTGTAGTGTGCTCTACTTTTGACCAGTACCTATAGAGCTTCGGTCAAACGCTGCGCGCTATGTAAGGAACAGGGAGCCGTTTGGGACAAGCCTCCCTCTGTACCAGACACAATGTGTTTTCCTCGTAGAACCTCAGTTGAACGTAGATCCTTACTGGAAATCTTCTCCCTTGATGTCATCACACTAATTGGCCCTCTCTACCGATCTGCTACCTGATGACCTGCCAGGTTTGACTGGTCACTTTAACTTTGACTTAAGGCAGTGAACAGTTTCCACATGCTACAAATGGTACCCTACTCGAAATCCCAAAAAAATTCCCAGGTCCTCTAGGGGCTCTCTTCAAAACAAGTCACTATAAAAGGAACAGCATGCCATTTGGTAGGCAGGCTTTATATCACCCTGCTGAAGCAGCCAGAGAGACCTAAACAGAGAGTTCTACAGGAATAGTTCACAGAGGGCAGCTGGTGCTGGCATAGACGTTGCACCCAAACCCAGCAGAATTTCTTGCCTTGTTGGCGTCTAACATTAATGGGAGATTAGAAGATGTTCTGAGGTTTCTACATCCAGATGAATTGTGGACCACAATGCAATGGTCCAGGACACTGATTCTCTAGTATCTGTTCTCCAATGTTTCAGCAGTCAATGCATCTGACCAGTCACTGAAAGGTTGGCTGGATCGAAATCCCTGAGCTGGCAAGGTGGAAAATAATGGAGCAAGGCTTTTAACCTTAATCACTCCCAGGTTGTTGCTGTAAATGTAAACCAGTTTTTGGTAATAATTAGGGTAAAAAAGTTTCAACGTTAAAATGAGGGGAAAAAGTTTGAAAGGTTCCCAATATTTCTGCTTTAATATAAAGAATGATACATTCAGTACATATATTAGGGCAAAAAAAAAAAGAGACGAGGACTGATGGACAGCATTTATGTTCCATTTCTCATCCATATTTACATAAACTACTCTGACGTCCTGTCCCATCTCACTGGCCTTAACTCTGGACCAATGGGATGCAACTGGGAGTGTCACACCCGGAACAGGACTCTGCATAGGGTATTTGGTCATTTTAATTTGCAGTAAGATTCCATAATCATTTCCATCTCTGAGACTAACATCCGCTGCCCCTCACACATACACGCACCACACAAACGCACCTCTAGTTTGTCCCGAGCCAGCTCTGTCCTGGCCTGGTTGACAGTGATTCCAGAACCTCTGAGGCAAGACCATAATCAAGGTGTCATTATAGGAGAAACCAAATCCCTACGGGCCTATCCTGGAACAGACATCTTGTTCCAAATGGGGACCAATTCTGCCCTGAAAGGGAAAATTAATACAGCATCTCCCAACTCACCTCTCCCCCTTCAGAAACACTGCCCCACTGGAGGACAGAGCCCTGCTGCATCGCCTTCTCTCCTCTGTCTCTCCTCTGTCTCTCTCCCCCTCAGTCTTTCACCTCCCCATCTCTGTCTATGAATTGCCCATCCCCGTCGTACAAACGCTGCATGATTTCTAACTATCCTTCTCGGTATATTCCGGACTGTCCTTCTCTTCACAACAATTTGTCCTTCTCTCTTTGACTATTCCTATCAGTCTTTCTCCTGTTATTTCACGTTCTCCCGTTTCTTTCCTTTCCTTCACTCAATATTTCTATGTCAGAAGTTCTGCTTTCTCTCCCTTCCCATACATCAGCCTCTTCTCCTCCTCCCTCTTCCTCGCGTCTTACAGGACACGGATCCTCTCGGTCCCATGCTGTCTCGAATCCCTTAATAGAACATCGTACTCCCTGCCCCCCCCCCCCCCCCACCCCCCCCCCCCCCCCCCCCCTCTGTCACACCGCTATGCTAGCAGGCAGCAGAGGCTGGTTCTTCAGAATAGTCACAGCGGCAGACAGTTTGGACTGGCTGTGCCAACAAGGGGCTTTGTCAGTTGCTGCAGAATGTGACAAGCCATCGAAAGAGACGTCAAGCACATGACAAAGACCCATGTCTGGATAGAGAGAGGCCAGAGGCAGGCAGGGAGAGGGGGGTGAAGGAGAGGAGACGCTCTGGACAGGGAGGAATACACTTTTTCATAAAGAGACAATGATACACTTTGAGCAAGTAAGAGGGATGACAGATTAAGAGGGATGAAAAACCCAAAAGGCATATGAGAGTTAGAGGGATGAGAGCAGGACGGAAGAGAGAATGAATGACTGAATGACTGAAAGAAAGGACAATCCAGGGAGAGATACACAGACCAGAAACAGGAATTTAAAGGTATGAACCACAGACCGTCACACTATATGAACAATCCCTTTAGATCAGACAATCAAAAACCAGACCTGAGCCCAGAGAATCACCCGCAACCAATAAAGATCCACACACTCTCACCCTAAACTTGTTAGCTATTTATTTTACACGAGTGGTATGTCAGAGTAAGTGCTGAAGCTGCTGCTCTCCCTCATCTCTGGCTCAAATGGAACACTTTGAAGTGCACTACACTGGAAATAGGGTGCCATTTGGGGCACAGTCCTTGGCACCTTAGGGCTTAATGATGCCTAATGAAGACAGGTTTAGAGTGTGGAGGGGGCATCTGGGAGACTTGGCTTGTTTGTCCTCCAGTGAATTCATGCCAGAAAAACGTCTGTAGTATTCAGCGTCAGTCCAAGTCTTAGGATGTCAGGAGATGCCCTTAACATGGTCCACTGGGGAAACCTGAGCACACATCTAGTAGGCCCGCAGGTTATTAGGGAATTGGTTGTTAGTGAATGGGGATAGAGGAGAGGCTTGGACAGCATGCTTTCACATTTGAGGCCATGTGCCCCAAAATACACGTTTTGCCCCAGCGGACAAATGTTGAATACTCAAGACTGTGAAATCAAACATTCTAGGCAAACTGGTTCAGGTCCTTCAACACTTCAACCTAGCTTCCCCTAAAATCTCTCCTAAAATCCTTTGTTATTCACTAAATCAACTTGTCCTCTCTCTTTTCCTCTCTAAACCCTATCTCTCTATATCTAGTTCCCCTCTATGTCTCTTTTTTGATTTGCTTGTTTTTGTCCTCCCCATCAAAGTCCTGTCTCTTCTTTCTCTCGGTGCCTGCGTCAGGAAGGGGCATTGCCCCTCCAGATAGAATTTTTGGCCCCCCAGTTTTGTTTCCCCATAAACACTGCAAATGGTATATGAATAAAATATGCCCCCTCATTTACAAAATACGTCCCCTCAGTAATTCCCCACTGCAGTCGGGACTGGTATCATCAACGTATAAGTGAACATGTGTATACTTGCAAACCACTGGCAATCCCTTTATGAATACAGAGAAAATGAACGGGGCTAACAGTGACCTTTGAGGTACTCCTCTTTTTGTCCATCTATGAAATCACATTGTGAGATGGAATCAGTTTAGTTATCTGTCAGTGAAGTTTACAGGTCCTGTAATCTTGGTTCTGTCGGTGTGGTTTCACCGCTATGATCTGAGTCCTGTGGGGCTGCCATTTAGTCCACTTCTGTTTCTCCATATTCAATTAACCTTCCTGACAGAGGCAGCGAGAGAAAGAAGAGACGGGACTTTGATGGTGAGGAAAAAAACGAGCAAATCAAAAACCACGGAGGGAGACTTACAAATAGAGGGGAACTAGATATAGAGAGATAGGGTTTAGAGAGGAACAGAGAGAGGACGTCAATAAAACAAGTTGATTTAGTGAGTAACGGAGGATATTGCCACACAGAAGTGATGGAGGGAGGGATGGAAAAGAGAGAGACGGGAACTGAGTATGGCAGAGGGAGTGAAAAATAACATTGCCATTGACGATCCTTAATGGAGCAGAATTGACACAGCTAACTGAGGTGTGCTGATAAAAGCAGCGGAATGGACAACAAGCAGCTAATCTGCATCCAGGAGCAGTCAGTCAGGAGCAGGTTAAAACCCTCATAAAGTGCTGTGTGGCATTTCTCCCTTCTACTTCAACTGCTTTACGGGCGCCATCCTAAGTAGCTCCCTGCTGCATATATCGTGCACTTGATTTTGACTAGGGCTCATTTGAGAAGCAGCCACGCCGTTTTTGTTCACTCTCCTGTCTGGTTTCCTTTGTCATCATTTGAAAACACATTAATATGTGATTTATGTGTTGCAAGCACACCAAAAAAAAAACAGTCCTTGCCAACAATATTTAGCCATGTTAAAAAATGAAAACAACCAAAAACATTCCAGTGTGATTTTTTTGGTGGGGGGTTTCACATGGGATCTTGGGGTGCATAGTGAGTAAATCATGCAGGCTTGTTCCATACCAATCAGACACAGGTGATCAGCAGCTCTCTGTGGTTTAAGAGCGTTTGGCTTAATTACAGTGAACTGAAATTGGTACTTCTTTTTATTTCAGTTCTTGCTAGTTTTTGTTTATACAGTTTTGCGATAATGAAACTCAAGAAGATTTGAGGTGCCACAGATCTCCTCCGTTAGTAAACAACCCTGGGGGGCATAAGTCACCTTTGTTAGTGAACAACCCTGGGGGCATAGGTCACCTCCGTTTGTGAACAACCCTGGGGGGCATAGGTCACCTTTATTAGTGAACAACCCTGGGGGGCATAGGTCACCTCTGTTAGTGAACAACCCTGGGGGGCATAGGTCACCTCTGTTAGTGAACAACCCTGGGGGGCATAGGTCACCTCTGTTAGTGAACAACCCTGGGGGGCATAGGTCACCTCTGTTAGTGAACAACCCTGGGGGGCATAGGTCACCTCTGTTAGTGAACAACCCTGGGGGGCATAGGTCACCTCTGTTAGTGAACAACCCTGGGGGGCATAGGTCTCCTCCATTAGTGAACAATCCTGGGGGGCATAGGTCACCTCTGTTAGTGAACAACCCTGGGGGGCATAGGTCACCTCTGTTAGTGAACAACCCTGGGGGGCATAGGTCACCTCTGTTAGTGAACAACCCTGGGGGGCATAGGTCTCCTCCATTAGTGAACAATCCTGGGGGGCATAGGTCACCTCTGTTAGTGAACAACCCTGGGGGGCATAGGTCTCCTCCATTAGTGAACAATCCTGGGGGGCATAGGTCAATGCAGAAATTTTATTCAGACACTGTCACTGCTTTATGTTGTGTTGAAGTGCTTTGTACTTGTCATATACTATTGAGCAGTGACCATGGGACTCCATGCACATCATCAGCTCCTATCCAGACAAAGGATAGAGAGACAACAAGAGAGAAAATGAAAGAGATGGACAGAGACACAGCCTGAGGAAAGAGACAGAAGAAGAGAAAAGAGAGAGAAAAGGTTTTATATCCCCATTGGACTCTTGATCACTGCGTAATTTCTTTAAAAGCCCAAACAATGCATTATTAAAGGCAGTAACTGCAAAGCACAGCAAGCACTAAAGCATTCCTGTACACTTGCATTTGATCTGTCAGTGGGTGTGTGTGTCTGTGTGTGTGTGTTGCAATTTGGAATTCTTGAATACAATATCAAAAAATATTTAGTAATTAATTTGACAGTGGTGCCCTAACTCCCAAACAGTGGTGCCCCAACTTCCAGATAGTGGTGCCATAACTCCCAAATGGTGGTGCCCTAACTCCCAGAGAGTGGTGCCCTAACTCCCAGAGAGTGGTGCCCTAACTCCCAGATAGTGGTGCCCTAACTCCCAGAGAGTGGTGCCCTAACTCCCAGACAGTGGTGCCCTAACTCCCAGACAGTGGTGCCCTAACTCCCAGAGAGTGGTACCCTAACTCCCAGAGAGTGCTGCCCTAACTCCCAGACAGTGGTGCCCTAACTCCCAGACAGTGGTGCCCTAACTCCCAGACAGTGGTGCCCTAACTCCCAGACAGTGGTGCCCTAACTCCCAGACAGTGGTGCCCTAACTCCCAGAGAGTGCTAACTAGTAAGTCGTTGAATGAACATTGTGTTTACTGTTGTAGTTGGTTAGTTTCATATATGCTGCCTCAGGCTTAAGTAATCGTTAGGTGTCTTTGTAAATTATCAAATGCCAGAAGCACCACTTGTTGAAATTCCTTAGTTAGAAGTAAATTGATGCCACTAAGACTTCTGCAAATCTTGAAAACCTATTACATGTGTAAACTTATAGTATATAGTTATTATCCATAATCAGCCCTCCTACATTGTGACCTTGGACCCCAGACGCTAAAACCGACTAAAACCAAAGCACACATTCAGCCCTTCAACAGCTTCTCTGTCATGTATTTCACCCCCTCTGCTCTGTTCCTTCAGTTTAGCACAAAGACATAAATAATAGATGCCTGATGTATTTTGGCCCTCCGTCTATAGAATGAATCAATCACTTCCCTGGTCAGTGCTCTCTGTGCAGCTTGCTTCCCCTGTACATGGTGTCCATGGCTCCATGAGTGACCGCCTCTGAGCCCCTAGCTAAAAAGATCAAGACATAGTTGCCTAACAGCTCCGGTCTCGGCTTTGGCCTGGCATCCACTTGGCACCGGCTGGTACACAACAGAGCCTCCAGCTTTTAAACTAGGGTCCAAACAGAGCTCTAGGACACTACTTTTGGGCACTGTTCAGAAGCAGTGCATTATATAGGGAATAGGGTGCCCTTTGGGCCACAAACAGCGTCATCTGACCTTGAGGTACGATGTGATCGTCTATATGTGGCACGGGGTGGGAATTGATGAGGGGTCAAAGGTCAGGTAGCTTGCTGGGAGAATTTGACATGTTGATACCACGCGCCACAAACACTCAATTTACCCAAGGCCCTGCACTGGGAACACACAAACAGGCATGCACACACACACACACACACACACTAACACATAGTAAAGTTCTCTGTCGACCCAACAATATCTGTTCTTCTAAGCTAGACAGACAGCCCACCTCCTGACATCCTAAGGTTTGGTGATGGAAGTTGGACAAAGAGGTTTTTAAGTGAGAGGAGCTCCTGTTTTAACATGTAGCACTTAACGCTTTAATGGTCTTCATGACATTTAAACGTAAGCTTGCAGAACAAATGAATTGACTGTGTCTTAGCAACAGTTCAAACTGGTGAGCACAGCTATTTGTTATGAACAGGTTGTCGGCTTTGTTTCCCGAATTGCACCCTATCCTATAAGGCTTTGGTTTGATGTAGGCCACTATATAGGGAAAGGGTTGTTCTAATGTAGGGCATTATATAGGGGATAGGGAGCCGTTTGGAATGCAACTCTGTTTTAATGATCCTCCCACTGTGTTATCCTGAGTTCCCACATAAAACAATTGGTTCTGCCTCCTTTCAGTCCTTACTAAACCAGGACCACCAGCTCTCTTTTCAAAACACCAGCTCTCTTCCCATGAGTGTGTGTGGTGTGTGTGTGTGTGTGTGTGTGTGTGTGTGTGTGTGTGTGTGTGTGTGTGTGTGTGTGTGTGTGTGTCTGTGTGTGTGTGGTGTGTGTGTGTGTGTGGTGTGTCCAGGTGGTGAAGATATCATAGGGTCCTATGTGAGTGGTGCTCTGTCTCTAAATCTGTGTCTCCGCTTCAGCTGTTCGAGTGGTCATGGGAGTAAGACTGAAGGAGGTGGCCAAGGAAGATGTTTCGGAGAGAAGTTGCCTGCAGGCACAGATCTAGGAGATGCTTATCATTCGCCAAATGTGGCCGAGTAGCATAAGGAACAAGACACAAAACAGATTGCAGATCAGTGTCACAAGGCTTCCTTGTAATCTGAATGGCGGGGTGAGGAGAGAGACGTTATAGTGGAGGACAGACCTGCCAAGGGGGGCTCCCTCTTACGGAATGACACATCCGCCTTCACAGCTCAGGCATAATCACAACATCCAGGGAGATAAAAATTCTATGTGGCTTCATCTAATTATGATATATGAACCATGTGTTAACGCGGCTCCTTGATACAGCAACGTTCCTGTCCACAGCAGTAGTCTATCTACACATCGATAGGAGTTAATCCCAAACCATGCACAGCTCAGAGTTTACTGATATTGAGTAGGAAATGCTCTCAGGCAGGGAGGCAGATGTAGGCCTAAAACAATTAATATGAAAACACAGAGGCTAAATTAGATCTAAAGCGTATACAGACAAAACCAACAGATGTAAAGCAACTGTATGGACACAAGCCATACAGCGTCCCGTTGACAAGTGGAGAGTGTTAAGCATGTCTCTGTCTGAGTGTATGTGTGAACACGTGCCAGTGTGATGACTTCAGTCTGTGCGTCATTTGAGAGCACACGGACAGTGCCTTGTGCAAAAGGAGAGTGAAAGTAAGGAGAGAGAGATGTAAGAGGGAGAAATGTAAGACAGAGAGGAGAGAGAACCCACTTTCTCCCACCTATAAGGCCGATCTGTGTGAGACCTGGAGGGCCTGCTGTCTGAAACTTGAGCCCCTCTCCTGTTATCCTGCCTGCCCACCACTCTAAATAAGATATAACAGTAACATATAGTCCTACTCCCTCAAGTCATGTTTTGTGGGTTAGAAATTGGCTTCAGATTAACATTGTGAAATAAATGATCAAGTTTTGTTTACATGAATCGATTGACGTCACAGTGCTGGATGAACAGCATGGCGTAGGACAGAGATCTACCAACCTGCTCTCTCTCTCTCTGATCTGAGGCTCTAGATATAATGTACAAGAGCAATAGCAGAGAAGGACTGACCAGTATGGACCGAACACCAGTTATAAATCATCCATACTGGGGAAAGTCAGAGTTACAACTATCCCTTTGAGTGCATATGGTGTGTGCAGAGAGTGACGGCGAGACAGAAACAACATGAGAGAGAAAAACAACAAAGCAAGAGAAAGAGGTTGAGGGGTTTCTGCACATGAGTTGTATGTGATGCTGCATATAGAGGGCCTACATTGTGTGGATATAGGAGCAGTGCAGGAGAAGTCTCGGTGGTTGTCCTTGGGTTTCCCCTCTGGTATAAACACAAGACCAAACTGGCAGCGATACAGCAGGGCTTGTCCAAATAACTCAAGGGTAAGACACTGGGCTGTCACCATGGACTGGGAAACACACCTGTTCCCCTAAATCACAGCATTATTTCGGTCAATAGAGAGAAACATACGTGGATATAAAAAGTCTACACACCCTTGTTAAAATGCCATGTTCTTGTGATGTAAAAGAATGAGAAAAAGATAAATCGTGACAGAACTTTTTCCAACTTTAATGTGACCTATTACATAAACAATTCAGTTGAAAAACAAACTGAAATCTTTGAGGGGGGAAAATTTGAAATTAAAAACTCACAATAACCTGGTTGCATAAGTGTGCACACCCTCTTATAACTGTGGATGTGGCTGTGTTCAGAATTAACCAATCACATTCAAACTCATGTTAAATAGAAGTCATTAGACTTTTTAAATCCACTGTATATATGTATTAGTATATGTATATATGTGCACCAGACGCTTCATGCTGTTACAACAGGAACAAAACAGAAGCCAAGGTGTCCAATGCTACTATGCAATTCCTGCATTTATGTCATTTTTGCTTTAGCATGGTGGCTTGGAAGAGTAGGACTGGGCTTTAAGGAACCACTTTGTGTTCTGTGAATTATGCTGGCTGCCCCTGATCCCCAGATTATTATGTGACGTCATCAAACAGAAACTTAGGGGAAGTTTCAAAAAAACCAATGTATCTGTGGAAAAATCAATTGAGCTTTGATTCACATAGAACAAAAAGCCCTGATATTGTATCAGAATGTGTGCTGCCAAAATAAGCGTGGGCCGAGCCCCTGTGACGTTTTGAGGTGTATTCATAACAGTTGCAAAACATGTGACAGGTTGCAAAACATTTGCCTGAATGTAAAACATTTTACACTGGGAACAGTTGAACTTTACTAAAAATAATAAAAGCATTACCAAGGGCTGCTCTTACCCACGATACTAATTAAAATGTATTGCCAGCAGAATTACAACATTAGAAAGTAAAACATATTTTTTTATCACAATCAGAATTGTGGGCTCTTAGATGAACTTTAGTGGAAGTAATCACTAAGCAGTGTGGCACCCATTACACTACAATGTGTTTTCTAACATCCCAAAGCCTTCTCACCCCGCAAGCTTAAATTAAATGCTGCCCATTTAATGGTACTGTTTAATGTAAGCTTGGGGGATCAGGAGGCTTTGGGGAGCTGTGCACATCTCCCAGTTCCTCTAGCATCATCTATGTCGATGACCTGATGATCACAGTAATACAGAAGCACTGCTCTTTTACGTTTAAGGCTTCTACACAACATGCCGTGGTTTCATTTTAAAATCTATCTATCTGACAGGGGAAAACAGTGATGGATTTTGTGGTGATTCCTTTCTGATTTCACAACTTTCACAAAATGCTGCTGATTTAATTCTTCAAGTGGCTTTCTAATGACCCCACTCACTCACACGACAACTTAGAGATGGGAGGTTATCATCAGGGAACATTATGCACTGTGGGCCCAATGCGCAATAGACAGTAGCCACAATCCAACATACACACAGCAACCTCTAATTAAAATAACTGCTTGGTCAACTGACAGTCAGCAAAAGTGGTAATTATATGATATTTTCAGATGGAGTTGTTAATGGCAGTAACATAAATGACAAGTGTATCTCTGAAATATGTGTCTGTATACATTCAGTAACCATAAAGACATGTGGATATTGACTGAAAGAACCCATGTTAGAATGATGTACAGTAAACATGCGAGCTAACTGCCACCGTCCACAATTAGGAACTGACTCAGAGGAGAGAGCAGCTAAAACGAAAAGGTGTTTGGAGGGTCCTTTAGAGGTTCTTGTGTAGGGAAACCCCAATTATTTCTTCCAAGATCCTTTTAAAAGTCTTCTTCAGAGAACCCCTTATTAATTGCTTTTCTAAAACCATTTGAAGAATTGTTTTGGGATAGATTTCTGAGCTTGTTTTCTTACAGTTTCACAGTTTTCTACATTAACCTTTTCTTTTTAATGTGTAGTAATGTCACTGAATCTACAAGACTTGGAAGATGAAGCAAAATCCAACGGTTTCTATTGAGGTCAAAAAAACTAAGCAGATTTAATAGATCCAGCAATCGCATTAGTGACTGGGAGACTCACCCTGGAAACAGGTTTTATTTATATATTGGTAAATGGATGAAGTAATCCATGTTAACAAATTTCCACCAGCATTAAGAATATTATGAAAAATGAGATACAATGTAGCCTTTATTAGTTCACATTTACGCCATTCATTACTGAACCTTTCAGACAGTTTGGGAAACAGTTTGCCAACATGGGGCCACCGGACAGTGGAGGACAACATACTAGCAAAGCAGTATGACGCCTTTTAAAATATGAAATGATATGAAACATGTATCTTGGATGGACTCCACCCAAACAAACACATCCGTTCACAGATGTGGTCCACACATGTACATATACGCTTACTGATTCTGCACACACACACTTATTAACACTCATCACATACTCTGCTGCTACTGTTTATTATCTAGCCTGTTGCATAGTCATCTTAGCCCTACCTAGTACATAAAGCATGGAGATGCAATCTGGGACTTTTTTACCATTTTGGGCTGAGTGTGTAATATGATGTTTATATGTGCTGAATGACATAGCACACAACTGTCTGGAAGCTATTTTGGCTCGACAGCATCACAGTTAAAACCAGTGGACAGAAATTTAGGTTTAGGACATTTCACCTGCTTATTTAAATGCCTCAATAACAGGCTATTGCATAATAGAGGGTAACATCTAAATAGCTTGAGGGGAATAAATGGGATACCTTGTCCCAGCAAGTTTAATGTATGGTATAGATTAGGTAATTTAACTGATATGCATACAGCAGCTTCCTCCCTTAAACCACAGAATGCTGTTTATCAGTCTGCCCATAGATTATTTTCTCTGGTGACAGCTTTATGGCTTGTTGTGTGTTGTATGAAAAGGAGGGATGGGCCCAAGAGAGCAAAATTGTCTTCTGCTTATATATCAAGTTCACAAACGTCCAGTATATGCAAATTCACGAACCAAAGTAAAACATTTAATAATAATGAAGACACAGCACAAGAACAAAGGAGTGGATAGTATTAAAGGTAGCTTTTGAAATAGATAAAAACTCTAAATTTGTACATCCAAAAGAAGACAGTGTTTAGCATTATTTTTGTTTGTCTGCTTGCTATGTTTTTGTTTTAGCTAAACATTCGTTATGTACCCATGGCATACTTTTGTTTTCAATGTTTTTTCCCTGAATAAATAATGGTAAATTAAATTAATAAGTAGCCAAACAACTGTTATTATTTATTGTGCAATGTCTGTTTCTTGTGTTACACATGTCCTATGTTTGCTATGCATTTGTATTGTCCTCATATCTGTTTCTATTACTCTTTTACTGTGTGTTGTTGGAAAAGAGCCATAAGTACCTCACTATTTGCTTATGATGCATGTGTCCGAATTAGGTTATATTTAACACTAAATTAAAAATATATATACTTACATGAACGCATGATAGATGAATGCCCATCCACGTGGTCTCTCCAATACGTTGTACAAGAAGTTCTGAAACTTTCTGTAGCGCTTGCTGGAGGCTGAGGTGGTCGCCCTGGGTCCAGGACGTCCGGGCAACGGAGTACCGAGTAACCCGGTGCGATGAGAAGGGTGCACGCGCTCCGGGGTCGATGGTTCGCTCCTCTCAGTATGAACCGCGGTAAGAGCCACAAATTCAACCCGCCTGTCGTCATTGTGTGCAGGGGGCACCAACATTCTAATGCCCCCATTATTTGACGGGCTCCCTAACATGGTTATAAACTGCTATAAGTATCAAATACAACGGAATACTGTTTCAATTACTTGTTAAACAGTGAGTCCATATCTACGTTGGTGATTGTTAGCCAACTGAAAACAAAGGCTTGATCAAATTGCCCCCGTTGGATAGGCAAATTAAGACAATTAAAAACTAAAATGACTAATTCCAGGAAAACGGTCACAAAATAAAATTATTCCAATATCAGGGTCTGGGCTGAAATTCGTTTTTTAAACAAGTTATCTGTAAATCAAGTCACGTCCACAAAAGAAAATGCTCATTGCATTTTGACAAGTGCGGTACGCAAAAACGTAGTATTTAAACATTGTGGAAACTCAAATGCGAAATTACCCGCAGGTTGAATAACCGGATTTGTCAACGCGATAATCCCAAAGACCGTTAAACCTTGAATTTGAGGTCCCTGCCACCGAATGCTATCATTACAAGATACTTTGTCAGAGGAAATTGTAAGTTTGCAACCTATCGGTAATTTGTACAAATGTCATCATAAAGTAGCCTCTTTCCTGAAAATTTGTTGAAATTACTTTTCGTACGTAGTTACAAGCGTTCAACATTTAAACGGCCAAATAAGCTACATAATTATCGAGTAAGCATGACTTCTTTTCTCTTTCTTCAAGTTTTCTTTTTCTATTAATATTCTTAATCGCAGATCTGAGGTTCGCGGTTGCAGTACATGCCCACTGAACTGACACTCACGCCAGACTCCTTTCCTGTGCGTCTTGCTGGTCCAGCGCGCTCGTGGTGAGGAGCGGCGAAGACCGTCTTTGGGATTGCTGAAATCCGTCAACTCAAAACTTCTGCTATTTCAGCGAGGAATCCCGTGACCCAGAGGGAAGCTTGGGGGACAGCTAAATTGAGTTGCTCTACCAACAACAAACTAGAAGCAACCGGCTATCATTAACACGAGGGTTGTATGGGATAGACGCAATAAGTGACGGAGAGAGGGAGAGAAGAGAGAGGAATTGCACACGGCGATATTATCCATGTGTGTGTTTGTGTGTGTGCGTGTGTGTGTGTGTGTGTGTGTGTGTGGTGTGAATGAGTTGCTTAGTGGCAATATAAGACAGGTCTAATATCTCTGTGCAAGCAGTCATGTTTCTGATGAGGCTGACAGGTTTTCATTTTAGAAAAAGATATGCAAACATCACAATCACAGGCTAAAGGCATTCGCTTTTTCAGGTAGACCTACAAATGTTTGTGATTGGTCACCACATTAATAGATTATTTCACCATATAAATAAAATCTAGATTCTATTTTTACTGTTATCACACTGCAGTATGTCATGCCTTAATTTACCAGAGGTGACCACACCAATTGTTTCAACTAAGTCTTCATGGGCACTACTGAGCTTCTAGAAATGCCATGTGGGCTATATGTTTAACATCTGAGAGCTGTATCCATGGATACGGTGCAGGCAGGGGGCACCAGATAAGAGGGACAGGTGTGAGGGACAGACAGTGGTCTGATCACAGAACAACCATACAACCAAAGGAATAAAATGTGAATCCTATTGCTGTGGTCCATGGATTACTTTTTATCAATGACATAAAATAAATCAATACCATTGATTTTATAAGATTACACCTACAGTTGTTGCAATATGCTTATACAAATACCCCAAATATCATAAAACTCCAAAGAGCAAGCAATGCATAGAAAAAAAACACTTGAAATGCAAGAACCTAGAAAGAAACCTAGAGAGGAGCCATGCTCCCAGGGGTGACCAGTGTTCTTATGGCTGTGCTAGATCGAGATCATAAAGGTTTGGTGTATGGCCACAGCTATGAGTTGTTTGCACGCAAGACCAATTGTGGGGTGGCAGGACAGTGTGGCTGGACAGAGTGGCACTAAGCCTTGGTATATTGGCAAATGATCAGTGGGTAAAATGACCAGTGGTTCAAAAGTACTCCTCAGGAGAAAATAAAAACCCCAGCTGGCCTTTCGTATCCGAGCAAAGAAAGAACTCACAATTGTTAAAGAGGTCTTCTATGTTATCCAAGTACACTGGAGTATGTAGTTTAGAAATGGAGCGCCTGAGGATGATGTGGTTCTGGTTACCCCTCAGATTCTACGGCTGGGGTCAGCTGTTTAGAGTGGGGTGAGGGTGGTCTTTCCCCAGCCCTGCCACATCATCACAGACCTCACCAGTGACATCAGCAAATGGCTAGAATTCAGTAGCACCCACAGTAGTTAAACTTTTTGTAACGGGAAACGAAAAAGCAAGTTAAATTGGACAATTTCTCGTAATCCCTCCCTGTTAAAGACATTCCTTTCTACCCCAAGGTCTACTGCAGTGGTGCACTTTGAGATTTCAAAGCACTCGATACGGAGAGAGTGAGAAATCGTGTAAGATAGGAGCCTCAGCTAAATGACTAAAATGTGAATGTATTGGTCGGTAGGTAGGCAGGTAGGCAGGTATAGGTTACTCGCATAGGTTTACATAATGAAAGTGAAATGAAATTGTTCTAATGAGGATGCAACTACCTTACCATTGGCGTCCACCAGCGAATTATTAAAGGTGCACTCTGTCACCTGGTTATCCACCTGATATCTCGATCAACTGAAAGAGCAACAGAGGGCTGTGCAACCCTCTCCACAAACAGCCTGCTGCACACTCCAATCTCATTTTGATTGGGTTTAGATTGGTGATGATCTGTCTGAGACAAGGTGACTAGGTTATATCACCTTTTTAGAACAGTGGGATTTTTGAGGGAGCTTGGTACTTTCAATGGGGTGATCAGGTGACGGGGAAATGCACGTTTGAAGTTGCTGTCACATTTTATGGAGGATAAACCCACTGTTCAAAAATCCTTGCTAAGGCTATGAATCTGAAGTAAAATGTCATTGTAGAGATTAAATAACAGATTTATAGATTAGAACATTTGGAAAATCATAGTAAGTGGAAGTTACATCACATTGCCCAGTCATTACCAAGAAGTCTGTCCCTTAAAACTCAGCCTTCAAACAATAAGAAGACCTAAGAAGAATAAGAAGCCATAGAGAGACCAACAATTACTTTGAATGAGCTGAAGAGTTTCGTGACTGGAAGTGGACTAATGGTGCACCAGTCCACCATATCGACCACTGCATAGAACTTGCCGGTATTGAAAGGTGGCAAGAAAGAAGTGTTACTGAAAAAATATAATCTTAAAGCATGAGAGTGACCCAGGTGTAATGTGGGAAATGGTTTTGTGATTGATGAGACTAAGATTGAAGTTTTTTGGCAGAATTCAAAGTGCTTTGTGTGTTGGTGACCAAATACTGCCCATGCCTTAAAGAACACAGTCCCCAGTAGGGTGGTGGCAGCATCAGGCTGTGAGGTTGGTTCTCATCAGCAGGGACTCTGCATGTTAAAATCTAATTAAGAATAGATGGAGCAAAATATAGAGAAATATTACAAGAGAACCTGCTTTAGTCTGCTAAAAAATAAAAAACTTGGGTGGGAATTATCCTTTCAACAGGACAAAGATCCCAAGCACAAGCCAAAGCATCATCCAAATGGTTAAATAAAAAAAAGGTGAATGTCCTACAGGGGCCCAGTCACAGTCCTGATCACAATCCCATTGAGAATCTCTGGCACTATTTGAAAATAGCAGTTCCCAACCATTGTGAACAACCTGAACAACCTGCAACAAATCTGCCAGGAAGAATTGGTCTGAATCACTCCGACACAGTGTGCAAATATGGTACATACCTACCAAAAGACTTGAAGCTGTTATTGCAATCCGTAAATATTTCCCTGTATAAAACCTATGTCCGCTCGCTATAATCTGTTTTGACTCTCATTGTTTTAAAATAAACTTTACATTAAATGTGAAAGTACTATTTGTAAGTCAGTAAAATGACAGAACTGTAACATAGAAACCACTGTGACTCTGGGAAACAATACAACCTATTTTACAATACAAACGCACATTATTATCAGTTTTGGCCTGTGGCCTATAATATGCTATACTGTGGTGCTAACTAAGCAGTCCTTTATTTTTTGAATTAGTTCATGAAACACGCTGCGTTGAGGAATGACCTGGGGGATGCCTGGGGGATGCCAGAGCCACACCTCTAGACACCATTCCCATGGCTGTTTGCATACAGAACTTAACATCACTCAGTATTAACTCTTCACATTACCTCAGAACACAGACACTGGCTTATATAAGGATATAAGGATTCCAAATATAACTATACCACCTTGTATTTTAAGGCTTGATTATGCTACAGCTCAAATAAGTGAGAAAAAAAGGACTGAAAAGCAATAGAAAAACAGACTGTGATGATCATAGCACTATATCATAGCATTAGTATTTGTGACGTATTTAAGCAATATGGCTTAAAGAAGTGTTGTGGTGTATGGCCAGCGCTAAGAGTTGCTTTTAGGCAAGACGTATTGTGGAGTGGCTGGACACAGCGCTTTGCCAGGTATACTGGCAAACCACTGAGACACCTTATTGTGATTATAAAGCAAAATAACCTTATTCACCGACCATCAACAAAATGTGAGCTGTTAGGCGCCCCACACACTTTGACGGAGTGAGCAAAGCGGTCCATCTGACATCAACCCCACCTCACCACTCGCCTGCGAGACCCCCAGAGAGTTCGGTGTGCTAGGAAAAAGACTGGAACCTCAGACACAGCTGTACTGCCAGGCAATGACTGTACCGCTGCACTATTCAGAAGACACATGCCTGTTTTTGTAACTCTGACCCTGCCCAGCTGCTGGGTGTTGTCAGGAGCCAGCCACGCTGGAGATTGGCCCTGTCCTCCAGTGTTTGCAAGTTTATCGTGGTGTTGACAGAGCAGCGTAGCCGGAGGGCGGGGTTTTGGGGGAGAAAGAAAACGAGTTGACCGGGTCGTGGAGGGTGGAGGCGTAAATGGAAGGGAGAGTTTGATTGGGGGGGGGGGGGGGGGGGGTGATGGGGAATCCACGAGTTGCTTTTCCCCTGTGAAACTTTGATGTTAATCCCTGATCCCAGATCAGGACACTCCATCGCCACCTCAACTGGGCTTCAGGAGCCCCCGCCCCCTCACAGAGGAGGCTCTACTGAATAGAAAAAAGACTGTGACGAATTTACACATAAAATAGACACATGGTCAAGTGAACTCACACACTGTTATTAGCTCCTGGATAAAAACGTACAATTGCTACCAGGGCCAGCCTCCTCACTAGTGTGCTTTTTACTTTTGAGCTCAGTATAAACATTGCTCTGGCGAGCTTGATTAAATCCCAGCCAGGAACTGGTGACAGATGGGGGGGGGGGGGGGGTGAGAGAGAGAGAGAGAGAGGGAGATATACAGAAATGGTGAGAGAGATTCAGAGAGAGGGGAATAGAGAGCAGAAAGTAAAAGAGAAGAAAGGGAGAGGGATTTGAGAGGGACAGAGAGTGGATAGCGAGAGAGAGGAGAGGGAGAGAGAGGAGAGTGAGAGAGAGTGGAGAGGGAGAGAGTGGAGAGGGAGAGAGTGGAGAGGGAGAGAGAGAGGAGAGTGAGAGAGTGGAGAGGGAGAGAGAGGAGAGGGAGAGAGAGGAGAGGGAGAGAGAGTGGAGAGGGAGAGAGAGAGGAGAGTGAGAGAGAGGAGAGGGAGAGAGTGGAGAGGGAGAGAGTGGAGACGGAGAGAGTGGAGAGGGAGATAAGAGGGGTATGGGGGTAGCTGTGGTGATGCTGTGATGACGGCCTCAATGCTGAGGCATTTGAAAGTATCCCCACTTTTTTCAAATGTCATGTATCCTCTTGCAGAGATGAATAGAGCACATTCAGGACCCATGTCTGATTTCATTGTGGCTAAGCTTTTTGTCCAAGCGACGTCAACCAGGGCTTGATTTAAGGAAGATGAATGGAGTCTATTGTCTAACAAAGCCAATTATGACTAATAAGGACAGTGTAGCCTACTGAATCTGAGAAGAAATGTCCTGAAATAAGTATCCAAGTAACAAGTAACCTCTCAAAGGACACTCTAAACATCCACTACTGTTGACCAGGGCAAATGAGACATCCATGCACACACACACCTAGCTATATAAATGAATGGTAACATCAAATGTAATTCCCCTTAAATATCTTAAATATCTTAACCCTAAGTAAAACCTACCCGCTAACCTAAACCTAATTGTATTCGTAAACTAACCATAACCCTAATTATAATATCTAATCTGAATCTAAATGCAGAATGCAGTGATGTGCAAATCTTGCATCCATATATTTTATTGAAAATAGCACGTATGAAATGTTGAACCAGAGAAATGTAATTGTCTTTGGAAGTTGGGACAGGGGCATGGTTATTACTTGCATCATCTCTTCTTTTAAATTGTTTCACAAAATGGTTAACCCCTAACCATCTTAACTTCTGAAAGACTCATCCTCTCTTGGATGCTATTTTTATATACAATCATGTTACTGACCTGTTGCCAATTGACCTAATTAGTTGTCAGAGGTTCCACCAGGTTTTTTTTTGTATTACACAACCTTTCCAGTCCTTGTTGCCCCAACCCAGCTTTTTTTGAAATGTGTTACTGACATTAAATTCTAAGTGGACATATATTTTTCAAAGAACAATAAACTTTTTTCAGTTTCAACATTTGATGTATTGTCTTTGTACTATTATATTTTGAATATATGGTTTAAATGATTTGCACATCTTTGCATTTTGTTTTTATTTCCATTTTACACAGCATCCCAACTTTTTTGCAAACAGGGTTGTAAAAGAAATGGGATAGAGAGAATCACCAGATTAATTGCATTTTTCTGGTTTAACCACAAGTTGGAGACATGTGTCTAGTTAAACTTGTTCACACATGAACACAGAAATTCTGTAGACACTACAACAAATATACAGAGGCCCTTTAATAAACCATGAACTCTCACACAACAATACACACGTGTCCTCTGGTGCACTGGATGGTCACTGAGGACAGGTGTGGTGTGGGCTCTATATGGTTGTAATGGAAGGGGTCAGAGGGGCGTGGCGTGGGCTCTATATGGTTGTAATGGAAGGGGTCAGAGGGGCGTGGCGTGGGCTCTATATGGTTGTAATGGAAGGGGTCAGAGGGGCGTGGCGTGGGCTCTATATGGTTGTAATGGAAGGGGTCAGAGGGGCGTGGCGTGGGCTCTATATGGTTGTAATGGAAGGGGTCAGGGGGGCGTGGCGTGGGCTCTATATGGTTGTAATGGAAGGGGTCAGAGGGGCGTGGCGTGGGCTCTATATGGTTGTAATGGAAGGGGTCAGAGGGGCGTGGCGTGGGCTCTATATGGTTGTAATGGAAGGAGTCAGAGGGGCGTGGCGTGGGCTCTGTATGGTTGTAATGGAAGGGTTCAGAGGGGTGTGGTGTGGACTCTATATGGTTGTAATGGAAGGGGTCAGAGGGGCGTGGTGTGGGCTCTATATGGTTGTAATGGAAGGGGTCAGGGGGGCGTGGTGTGGGCTCTATATGGTTGTAATGGAAGGGGTCAGAGGAGCGTGCTGTGGGCTCTACATGGTTGGGCTCCATTCAGCATTGCCCTGCCCTCAGGTGTTCACTCACGCCCAATAGAGCCCTGCTGAGCTGCAGGAATTGACATGCGCACTGGGAATATATGGTTGTAATGGAAGGGTTCAGAGGGGCGTGGTGTGGGCTCTATATGATTGTAATGGAAGGGGTCAGGGGGGCATGGTGTGGGCTCTATATGGTTGTAATGGAAGGGTTCAGAGGAGCATGGGGTGGGCTCTACATGGTTGGGCTCCATTCAGCATTGCCCTGCCCTCAGGTGTTCCCTCACACCCAATAGAGCCCAGCTGAGCTGCAGGAATTGACATGCGCACTGGGAATCCATGGGAACTTTAAAATAACCCTGCGTCAGTAGTACACAGTACCGAACTCTGCTCCGACGGTCATCACCAATGTGTTATATCCGCTGAGAAACTTGGATCTTTACTAAAGCCACTTAATGGCTTTCCCAGACCACACAATAGTTTGGCTTTATTTCATCTTTTTTTCATTCAGCTGCGTGCTGCTTCTTTCCCCCAGAAACCTTTAGAGATAAAAGGGGGGTGAGAGTGGGGGACACAGATGTGCTTGTTGATACAGCATGTGCCTGTAAAGTTGTGTTTTCTTACTAATGTCTTGGTAGCCTTCAGAGTGATGGTACTGTGCATTTAATAAACGTTTAAACCATGACTGTCTTCTGAATGCATTTTAAGATTCATAGTTGTGCCTAATCTTGGACAGGTGTGATGCTCAACATTCTGTTAAGGTTTTGTGTTAGCCCATTCCCTGCACAGTGCCAACACAAAGTTAGGCCCCAGACTGTGCTAATATCCCTCCCAGCTACTGTTATGTGCTGTGGTGTCTGAACCCTGGCTGATCCTAGAATGAGCTTTGACAACATCAAATCTCCCACACCTCAGGAAAGACAAAGGCAATCAAACACATTTTGGATCAGAAGCAATCTAACTCAAAGTCAACCGGTCTTAATTAGTTCTACGTGGTTAACTTGGTTGGACAAACTGGTGTCAAGGCCACATCAAAAGTTCTGGAGTCACATCCCAATCTGCACTCTATTTCTTATGTAGTGTACTACATTTCACCAAGGTCCACAGTGATCAAAAGTAGTTCCCTATAAAGTATATGGAATATGGCGCCTATTGGGGACACAGATTTTGTACGGGACCAGTTCTGTCAGCCATAATTCATCTGTCTGTGGTATGCTTGATCCAAGTGGATGGGACAGTCAAGAGAAATACCGCCGGACAATCCTATTCATGGTGAATTTAAGCTCAATCAATTCCCCCAATCCTCGTCGGTGAAGGCGAGTAGGGGTCTGCACTCATTAACAAAGTTGTTGTTGAGCGATTAAGTCGATTAGGGCGAGAACATGTCCAATCCACCAGGCTTACATACAAGACTAGTGTCACTGTTTACCAGAGTTTCATTACTTCACAGCACCTTCAGACCCTCACTCACCCAACCAAATAAGATTTGAAATGTGGACGACATGGGCTTGGGTGAACTCAAAGGTGGACTCGCCGTGTTGGCCAGGGAAAGAGGTTTGCAATAAGTTACCAGTAACAGGCAGGGAAATTGGAAACGTTTTTCAGGGTACAAAACACTAACCTAACAGCTGTTGGACCGATGGAACCGGATGTAGGGACTCAGGCCTGGCATTCCCTTTTTGGACTTTGGTAGAGAGAAACACGTGGAGGAGGTACATCAGGAGACCAGTGGAGACCCAGAGCACCACGGTTTCACCAGCCCCCACATGGGTAGTGGGTTTGATTCCCACAGCGAGCCAGTAGAATTTTAAGTAGATTTTAAGATTTAACGTGATTGTGAGGAATGCAGCCTGATCTCTAAAGGGCTGAGCCGTCTCTTGCCAAGTAACTCGTGACTCCATTGTTCCCGGCTTGCGGTTCACAACCAGAAGTAGTAGTGAGAAAGCAGGGCCTATATTGTTATGTAACTATGGTCCTCTGGGGGTGGAGCTTTAATAAACCCCCCCCAAAAAAATACAATTACAGCAGTACACTGAAAACATTTCTTTGTTAGAAAACATTCAATTAATGCGTGTACAACCTACAAACCCACCAAGCAGCAACAAATCAAGGTACCATATTTCAACACTTTACCTGGTACAGAGTCGCCCCCCTGTGGTCATAGAGAGCGTATTTTACTACCGTACCTCCACTTCCATTACGTCCCCAGGGGTCATGGGCAACCTCGCCACCCTTCTCTTTTTAAATCACCCCAAGTTCGAAATATGGCAGTAAAAAATGCTGGGAAAGTAATGCATGTGACCTTTTTAATTTTTTTAATTTTATTTTCTCACAAACCCAAACAGTTTGTTTACAAAAAAAGGACAACAAAAATAAAATGTGTACCCAACTATTGCATATCATGCTGGCAGTTTAAACTACATGCAAACAGACAATCATAAGGACAAGGATAATGATCATTACTTAAGAGAGGGTGGGGGGCATTTAAGAAGAAAAAAAGACTGTGACAACTTACAGCTGGTATTAAAAAAGAATCTATAAAAGGGGCATTCTCCAGTTGAGTAGTTTTTGTACATGAGGTGGATTTCTAATAACAGGTTAAGAAACCCACAATCCTCTCTCTCTGTGGTAAAGGGAGAGTGGGGGGTGGCTGAAAAAGGCCTAGCCACTTCCTGCTCTGAGAACGATAGAGCGATGAGGGTGATGATGAGGGGAGAGATGAGGATGGAGGAAGAAGGTTAGGAGAGAGGCCACAGAAGAGGTGAGATCACTGGTCAAGGGGGCCTGGGAAAGGTATACTGGACAATATCAAACACACACACGCGCAGGCGCACACACACACGCGCACACAAACACACACACACACACAGAATAGAACATCTGTCATCAACGGCATGTCTCATCAATGTAAAAAAAAAAAAACTGAAGGAAAAAAAAAAAATAGATAAAGGAACTAACTTCAAACTATTCATTGACCTATCATGTGGTTTGAGTCTCATATAGTTAACAAGAAATTGTGAATGAAATGCAATATGTTAGAGTATGGCTTTTTCATTGAAATGTCTACACATGGAACTAGAGGGGCATGATTCATATTCCCTTGGTTTGACAAAAACAACGGCAGAAACGTCCTTAGGATACGTCCCAAACTGGCACCCTATTCTGTAGAGCACAATGTTTTACCAGAAGCCCATGTGCAGCCAATGGGCTGGGGACAGAGAAAGTGCCCTAGCTAGGGAACAATGCGCTATCTGGGACACTGTTACGGAGAACACAAAACCCACATAAATGAGGAACAGACAGTTGGTCAGTAGAGGGAGAAAGGTCTTGGAGGATTCAGCCCGGCGTGTTGCTCTCGTGAATGGGCACTGGGAGCGGCCTTTCAGGGGACGATATGAGGTCAGGGTGGGGGTGCCGGCGGGGAGCCTGGACGCAGAAGACAGACGGACGTGACATGGGAATGGACAGAGGAGCAGGGCAAGTCCCTTTGGTATCTGGCCCAGGGCAGGGAACAGAAGGTGGCGGCCGTCCTCAGAGCGTCCCCGGCATCTCCGTATGATGTCACGGACCGGTGTATCCGTCAGCCGTGTCGGGTGCACCCCAGGAAGTCCCTTGGCTGAACCGGCGCGGTCCTTATGGAGGGTAGTGGGGGGTGGGGGAGGGGGGCCAGCGGGTGGGGTGGGGGAGGGGGGGGGGCTTGCCGTGCACACCTGGGGCCTTTAGTCGGCGCTGACCTGCGCAGTGACCTGTCCGTCGGCCGTCTGATTGGTGGACTGAATGAACATGGGCTGGCTCAGGTCCTGCCCTGCTGGCATCGTCACCTGCTGGATCTGATACAGCTGCTACAGACGGAGAGAGAGAGAGAGAGAGAGAGAGAGAGAGAGAGAGAGAGAGAGAGAGAGAGAGAGAAACAGTGAGCGCACGGGTCACATTTCGGCTGTACATCAAGACAGAGAGGTCATCTGTACGGTCCACCCACCTGACCGTCGGTAAACTGGTTGAACTGCTGCTGGCCTTGGTCCGTCTGTGTAATCTGAGACAGAGAGATGAGGGGGGGGGGGGGGGGGGGGGTGTTAAAGCCGTTCGCCAAGCCTGTTAAGAGCTGTACCAGATCAGGGAACATGGGAACGGGCGTGGTCCATTTACCTGTACTTGCTGAGTGTTCCCCAGCGTCTGTATCTGACCCTGAACTACCTGCGTGCCAGAGACGGGCTGCGCCAGCCGGATGTACTGCAACTGGCCGGTGTTGAGCTGCACCTGCACACAGCCACCACAGGGGGGAGACAGAGTCAGCGCAGGCCGAGGAGTCGGCCATCGCACAGCGTCAGAAGTCACCCTGACCGTTGATCTAGTTGGAGCAAAGCTTCCCAAAAAGGGGAGGGGGAACGTTCTCCGGCTCCACAGTGCATTTCAGAGTATCGACCTTTAATATCCAACCCCAGAAAGTGCTGTGGCCGTCTAACTAGAAAATGGAGCTTAGCAGTATTTTTACAGTAAGGTCATTCAGGGATACTTGACCCCTCCATCCCTCTTACAGGTATCTGCTGGATCTCCCCGGTGTTGGTGATGATCTGCTGCATGACCTGCATGGTCTGTCCTCCCGATTGGACCGTCTGGGCCTGGCCCTGGGAGGACGCCTGGACGATCTGGACCTGCTGGTCCCCCACCTGCATGGTCACCGGAGCACTCTGGGAGCGATAGGAGCACATGAGGTCGTCGGTGAGCGATGACTGCGAGTCTGGCGATTTGCAACACACAGTGACTAAGGCGGACAGCGCGAGGCAGGCCAGTCTCTCTGCAGGAAGGCGTGGCTACCGAATGGGACCTAACACCAACTAACTAGACGTCTACAGTCCGGTCATAAAGGGGGAGGGATGAGCGGCAGGGAAGGAGGCGGGGGGCCGTGCGGAGCGGCGCTACGGCAGGGCTCCCAGGGGTGTTTACCGTGATGGGCGTCCCCTGTGACTGGGCTACCTGCACCTGGTGGAGCTGCTGCATGGTTGCCCCCTGCAGCACCTGAAAGGGGGGGTGGGGGGGGTTGGAGGGGGGGGGGGGAGGAGGAATGGAGGAATGGAGAGGGACGGCAAGGAAGAAAGAGGAAGCGTTTTACAGACATGACACCGGGCACATGCAGAACATACAGGAACAGGCCGCGACGTGAGAGCGCGCGCACAGTTAAATAACGCATGAAAGAAATGCAAAGCAGAAGTGGCGTAGGTGAAGAAGCCATGGCGAAAATGGCAGCTATGAAAAGCAGATGAAGTGAACGCAGACGGGGACAGGACGCACAACAGAATGAAGGTCCCTCAGCACAGATGTGCAGCAGCAGTGGAGGCTTGGTTTCGTAACAGATCAGTCCATTAGGGGTTTTGTGACCCGTGAGGGAATGTGACAGAACTGGTACATCAGTGACGACTACTGACATGACACACTTTACAGGCCAGGATGAACCCCCCCCCCCCCCCACTCTTTTAGAATAACAGTTTGTACACCTCCTCCACCCCCCCCTCATAACCCTGGAGTCAGGGATGAAGACCAGGCTGAGGGTCAACCCATCTCTCTGCTCCAACGTCGCTCCTCCTCAGACAGTACAGTGGGGGTGAGAGGAGTCTCACAGGGACTAAAGTGGGTCACTACACAGGGCAGGGCCATATTTGGGCCCTAACCCGGCCTGGTCGGCATCGCTCCAGACCTCCAGGGGAGGGGGAGAGGGGCTGGGCAGGTGTGTGCTGGTGGAGGGGGGGGGGCGTGATTATGCGCTGGGGTCATTCATCCCGACTGGCGGGGAACAGAGTGGATGGGCTGTGCTGGTCAAAGGTCAAGTCAATAAAAGACACTCATCACACCCCTTCTAGTGTTCAGCGACTTGACAGAACTGTTGACCAGGACTATCTGTCGTGCGTCTGTTGACCAGGACTATCTGGCGTGCGTCTGTTGACCAGGACTATCTGGCGTGCGTCTGTTGACCAGGACTATCTGGCGTGCGTCTGTTGACTAGGACTATCTGGCGTGCGTCTGTTGACTAGGACTATCTGTCGTGCGTCTGTTGACTAGGACTATCTGTCGTGCGTCTGTTGACTAGGACTATCTGTCGTGCGTCTGTTGACTAGGACTATCTGTCGTGCGTCTGTTGACTAGGACTATCTGTCGTGCGTCTGTCTTCGCTATGCTTCAGTCACTTCTGTGTTACCATGTGTGTGTGTCTGTGTCTCTGTGCAGGCACCTGTGTTTGTGTTTTAGTGTGTGTGTTTTAGTGTGTGTGTGTGTCTGTCTGTGCGCATCTGTGTGTGTGTGTCAGTGTGTGTCAGTGCTTCTGTGCTTGTCTGTGTTTCAGTGTGTGTTTCCGTGTGTCTTTGCTCCTGTGCTTCTGTGTGTGTGTTCTCTGGTGTACCTGTCCTTGTTGTGGTTGTGTGATGATGATCTGTCCAGGCTGTATAGTGGTGGCCTGCTGGGCGGTGGCCTGTTGGCCCTGCTGTTGACCCTGGACCTGCCCCGGCTGCTGGGCCAGGGTGAAGTAGTACTGGACCGGCTCAGCTGGGGCCACCGTCTGACGCACCTCCTCCTGTAGACCCCATCACAACCCCAGAGGCAGAGAGAGACAGGGACAACCGAAAGAGGGAGGAGTGAAGAGATGGAGAAGCCTATCAGTCCATTACATCTCCATGAATTATTTTGCCAGTGTAATATAATAGGATGATAAATAACTAATGTTGCCTGGAGGAGGAGTAATGTGATTCTGAATACAGACGGCCCAAATGGAACCCCAGGCAGTGCACTGCATTTGACCTGGACCCTGTGGGTCAGTCCTACGGGCTCTGGTCAAACCTAGGGCAATACAGGGCACCATTTAGGACACCATCCGAGGATCCATTAGCGCCGAAGGACTTTGATGATTCAGGGGAGAGCGCTCAGACTCAAGGCCTTATGGGGCAATGTCAGCATCTTTCACAAGAGAACACTTCAGACACAAAAGGACTGTTTCCATTTCTTAAAGCCAGACGGTGACTCACTACTGACAATGATTGAATCCTAAACTGCGAACGGAAAGCTAATTCAGTGACACATTGGACATATTGTCAACCAGTAACAAGCACTTTGCTTCTCCGCGCCGCAGTCTTCAGTAAACACATGGCTTCAAATCACCCGCAGTAAAAGCCACAGCAAGCTCCCTCATTTCTCTGGGATCTAAAATGTACGCGTGCATATCTAGGTGGCACTGCATGAAAGCTTTGACAAAACAGCCTAGATTGTTGTTATTGTAATCATGACGGGGAGCTGGGAGAAACAGCGCGGTGACCGGAGCTGGTTGGCTGGTCCTCCAGAGGGAGTTGGGGGGGGCGGGGGGAGGGAGAGGGCGGCGGGGGGGGGGGCGGTAGATATGTCCCCGTCACCAGAAGCGTAAACACCCCTCTCCCAGCTCGATGATGTCACAGCTGAGAGTGTAGGATGTTTACACCCCTGGCCACAGATCCGCTCAATCGACCGACTGATGCGTGGATGAACGGAGACAACAGAACGATTCAGGGTCACAGCAGGCGTGAGGGCTGCCGCCCAGTCTGTAACATGCCGTATGCAGGAGACTTATCGAACACAGTCAGGCGCGTAACACCGCAGAGAGGGCGTCAGTGGGGACAACACAGAGTGTGTTGACGGTAGGGTGGTTGAAGGTAAGGGACAGCCAGACGCTGCAAACATCCGACTGAAAGCTTATGTTCCCCTAAACCTAGCTTCCAGTCAAGGATGTTTACAGCGCCTCCAGGCTGCCAGGAGTGGTACTTCACACTGCAGGGTGCCTGAAAGGAAACGTGCACACCCACACGCCTACCTGTCGTTTAGGGGGCTTGAGCTCGTCCCGGGGCACGATGTCGATGAGGAAGTCAAACTGGTCGAACTTTGTTATCGCCATGGCAATGTCGTTCCTCTGCAACGCAAGAAGACAGGACGGTGAACATGAGGTTAACACATTCCGAAGGAAAAAAACTACTCTGAATATAAAACTGTCTCTGTACTTAGTACTTCTGCCGCTCACTCCAAATATAGCCTTTCTGGAAGTGATTGAAGAAAATATACACTTCTAGGTCAAACTAGAAGATTTGGCACCTCTGTGAACAACAAAAAGGACGTCACTCAGAGTGAAACACTAAAAAGCTGTACTTCGATGACACAACACAATACTAGGTGAAACCATAAGGAACAGGCCCACTGGGAGCAGCAGGAGAGATGAAGGGCACTGGGGTGGCTGTATTCTTAGCATCGTGGTTCTCCCGGCGCCCCACTCAGGGCGCGTGTAATTTTCCACAGGATATTGAAGGTTAAGACCCCACAGTGTCTCCCTACATCATGGTCTATTTATAAGGCTGTGATTAAAGTCTTGTAGCATCGCCTCACATCTACAGTTGGTATATTGATGAGCGTCGTCATGGTGACCCTGATCGGCTTGCCACTGGCACAATAGAAACCAGAGTGTGTGTGTGTGTGTGTGTGTGTGTGTGAGAGAGAGAGAGATTGCAAGCAAAGCCCTCGTATTAATAAAACACACACAGGGAGAAACGTCAGACACACGTAACACCATCTGTGGTGTAAAAACGGAATTAAAATGCGAGGAAATTGGCATTCTATTTTGAGTCTGTTAACAGAGCCACCGAATGACATGTTTATTCTTATTTTGAAGAGTGTTATTAGGCATTATTTGACCTGGTTGTTACAAAACTGCTAGAGAAAACCTTTTGGAGGACAGAACTTTTATCACCTGTCTCCCAGGTGTGACCGGTCAGGCTTTTCAAACCACTTCGATCAGCACTCTCTCTTCTCACTCGAACTGTCCTTCCTTCACCCTCTCCTTCCCCTTCCCCTTCCCCTCTTTCTCCCACCCTTCTCATTCTCTCTCCTGCTTTCCCTCTCTCTCTCTCTTCCACCCCCCCTCCTTCTTTAGCGTCACTCCGGGAACTATGTAATTCTCCTGGCTCTGTGTAGAGGGAGCTAGCAAAATGGCGTTGACAGAAAAAGTGGGTCACAGGAGTCAGGCTTTGGCTTTCAGAGTCAACAGGGAGAGGAGGAATTTAACAGAGCCGAACCACAGGGGGTGGCAGCGTGGGGCCACACACACACACACACACACACACTTGGTTCAGCATGTGAAAGAGGGTGTGACTGACCTGCAGGGTGCGTCGCTTGTTGTCCTCCGTGTGGATCCAGGCCCTCAGGGTGAGTTCTGTGATGAAGATCTGAGCAGCCTTGGCAAACAGCACCGGAGCCTCTGCACTGATCATCTGGAAATGACAAGATGACAGGTTAGGGGCAAAGAAAACACACACACAGGCTCCTACTACCACCTCACTGACACACCCCGGCCAACCTATCAGACGGGCCCCGCGTGATGTGCAGTCTACCAGGGGCCCCGCGTGATGTGCAGTCTACCAGGGGCCCCGCGTGATGTGCAGTCTACCAGGGGCCCCGCGTGATGTGCAGTCTACTAGCGACGCGCTGATCCCTTCAGACGTTTTCTCATCCCACTTAAGCTGCTGGTGCTTAGGATACACTGCTATCTGAGGAGCCTTTTTGGATTAAAAGATCCAAGTCCCTTATAATAAATGCTGATTTAATACATGGGTCTGTGTGTTTTAACACAGAAAAACAGTGTGATCCATGATGGACAAATCAGTCCTTTGTAGTCCCCCCCCCCCCCCAAAAAAAAAAAACCAAACACTGCAATTAAAAGTTAAACTCGGGTTTGACCTTTATCCAACAAACTATTCTGAAGACATCCAAACACAACAAGCATTATCAACGATCGGTTTGGACACTTATCGGCCATTCTCATCTCCTTACCTCCTCTGCTCTCTGGTTCTCCTTCTGGACACACATGTGATTCACTTTTTATAAACAGAATGTAAAAATAATAAGAATTATTCTGTGTTAACACTGGCCACGGACGTGTGCGCTAGGAACACGGGGTTAAACCATCGAGCTGTTTGTTTTAAATCGCACCACCGCTGCAGTAACGGTTCGGTTTCAGTTTCAGTTTAGCAGACAACATCTCATCAAGAGACATTAGTGACCACTTTTGTTCAGCACTTCATCTGCTTTACACAGTTTAAGTCTACTTCAATACAGAAGCCACTTGAAATGAAATGCCATGATCAATAGACATCTTTTCAGAATGCATGCCTGTCCTCTCAGAGCAAAAGCACGCCTTTATCGTTGATATCCTGAAGATCTAATGCTGGGCTATTCAACTCACTAATGCTGGGCTATTGATTATGTCTTCTGCTCAGATGGCAGGATGTGGTGTGGCACTCACCTAACACGGCTAATTACGTGCCCAATAATAACGGTTTTAACATTACGGAAGGCTGGGGCTGTTCATTTTCAGCCTGGAGCCATACACACGCTAAACAAAGCTATGGTTCCCAATGTATATCGGGTGATGACATCACAGTGTTCACAGTGGGAGGCGACCAGTTGCGTGGAAGCCCTGCCTCCTACCTTCACATCCTCATCCAACTTCATGATTTTCTTAATACGGGCGAGAGGCAACTCCTGCACGCGGAAATCCTTCTGAAACAGAGCGAAGGGGTGTTAGGGGCAGGTAATGTGGAAAACCATTTCTGAAGTGTCTGTCTGTCTGTCTGTCTGTGTGTGCGTGTGCGTGCGCGCGCTTGCGTTGGAAGGAGTGACGTACCACCGTGAGGTTCCTGATCTCCTCCATGACGCGGGGCCAGAAGGACTGCAGGCTCTGCTGGGCATCGCTGCCCCCGGCGCCAAACGAATCTGCAGACATGCTCACTGAAGGAGGACAGGTGAGGGAGGGAGGAGAGAGGAAGGCAGGCAGGAGAGGGAGGAGAGAGGAGGGCATGCAGGAGAGGGAGGAGAGAGGAGGGCATGCAGGAGAGGGAGGAGAGAGGAGGGCATAGAAGGGAGTGCAGGAGAGGGTGGCAGGGCAGAAAAGAGCAAAACATCAGATACACTCCAAACATAAGAAACCCAGGCTCCTGTATGAACGAAGTGAACTACGACCCTGAGCAAGTCGATCAACTTTTCAGTAGTCACTGTGCAGTAAATAGACCACCAGATCAAATAGCAGCAAAGGCCTGACTGACTAGAGCTCTGGGCGTCCATAGAATGAACAACAATTAGAAAGCCTTCTATATTTATCCAGGGTCGTTTCTATTTGTATCTGGTCATCATTCCTGCGTGTTGACGAGAGCGATGACAGGCCGCCACATTATGCTGAACGGCTCCATCATGTTAGCCTACGGCTCTCGGCTGTCATGACCCTGGGTGTCTGAGTAACCCCGAGAACGCGGGCCGCCCTGAACACCCTATGGGGATGGAGTACGAGAACACATCGTGGACCAGTACGCTGCTACACTCAAAACACACACACCAAACCTTGTGTAACATGAGACCAGAACACGGCAGGTTACTACAGCACGCCAGGAATGCTGCTGTTAATACTGGCCTGCCTGTCTGAGCCTGCCGCCTCCTCCTCTATCTTGATCTCCCTTGGCCTCCTCCTCCCCCCCCCCTGAGAAGAATGGGCGGGCGATGCCGGCGGCGAAAGGAAACACTAATAGCATGGGTGTGGCGTGTCCACGCTGTGAACAGTTCAGCAGCTCTAATCCAGCGGGGGGGGGGGGGGGGGGGGGGGGACATGTAGCAGTCAAACCAGTTATGTGGGTCAAACGTGACGAGGGACAGAGAATCAACACACAGCACAGACACTTGCTAGTCCTCTGTACAAGACACTGGCCATAGATGACCAGAACTCAATCTGAACAGACGGGAGGAGGGGTTCAGAAATCAGACCAGGACTGAGTCTGACCTCCAACGGTAGCTGTGATGGCTGAGGCTGTCCAGTGTCGTTTCAAGGTTGATTATTAAGTCCTGGTTCAAATCATTAACCAACTTAACGTATCATTGCTTATTTTCTGAATATTATCATTAGACATGAAAGGACTTGTACAAAAAAATATATATGTTGTATAGGGATTTACTAAACAATCCCAGCATTCCAGAGGGGCTTACATAATGATGATGGGATTTGTAGTCTTATGGCGGAGACAGCTGAGCTAATCTTACACTGACTAAATAAATGCCCCCTCTGTCCTTGTTTCCAGTATACTGTACCTGGTCTGGTCTGGGCGGGAGGATGACGAAATATTCAAAATGTGTTATGAACAGTATGATGACATGTCTTCTTCCAGGAACACCATTTTGTTTTTCCACTGCATATTTGCACAGCTTTAAGGCAACCGGGCGATTTCAGGAGTTCAGCGTCATGAGTTATTGAGGATACGAGTGTGTGAGTGAGAGAATCTCTGCCTGTATACTCTTCAACTGCTAAACAGATAAAGGATAATTAGACGTTTCACCAAACACCATTAGAGAAGACAATCCAGCTCATTACCTTGCGAACACTGTGTGCGCGTGTGTGAAGGAATTAAGAGAAAACCCTTTATCAAAGAGATTATTTAACAGTAGGGCCTAACATGATCTATGACTCTGCCTCCTGGCAAACACACGCTGGCTTCCTCCCAGAAAATTCCTTCCCTATATTCCCAACACCCTAGCCCCTAAAACGCAAATAGACTTTTCCATTCGGAGTCCCCCTTCCCTTCTGGGGACCGAATCCGATTGGACTATCCTTGTATACACATGTAAGCGCACAACCTCAGACGACTGAACTAACCAAGTGAACGAACGACCTTCGTTTCCCCTTTGGGAGAGAGCATGTGATAAAAATGTCAGCTCACAGTGCAACCCTGTGACCTTCAACATACACACGCCGTTAGCTACAGACTAACAGTCACGCCAGTCGTGAAGAGGGAGGGGGAGGGAGAGACCCTGGATCAGTAGCAACATGCCTAAGAGCGCTGGTGTACTGTAACTATATTGATATAGCCTACTTTCACTCACATAAATGGAAACGGTGCATTAGCACTCTGGGCTAGAAACAACGTTTCTACTAGCTAGGGCACAAAGACAGAGTTACGGGTGAACCCAACATGTCCACGAAGAGGCATCTGTCTCACGGGAGCATGACGCTGTGTCTTGATGGAGACTTGCTAAAAACTGCGCCTCAATATGTTTGTTCCTGGTTAAATTAAAATGATCCAGTGGATATTTGCGGATAGAACAAAAGGTGTGTCCAACAGCAGCTGCGCGTGTACATCCAACGCAGGCCATGCTGACGAGTGAAACCTGACCACCTGGTCGCACTGTTGCTGTACGACCGCATAGCCGCTGTGCCGCAACTTAATGAAGTTGTCTCCCCTGCAGCTCCATTGCCCTCCTCTTTACGTCTCCCCTGCAGCTCCGGAGCGTCAGCCCACTCACAGGACAGACACACAGGCTAAGAATTCATGGATTCAGAGAAGACACACAGGTAACATTACTACTTGCACTGTCCCTTCTGATTCCACAGGAAGGAAGACCGAGACCCGAGACAGAAAGTGGTTCTCAGACTGGAGTTTGTCTCTTATAAGGAGGCCGCGTCCTTCGCCCGGGTAAATAACGCCGTTGAGTGAAACGCTGGAGTGTTGTGCTGTGAGTTAAGAGCTTCCTGGCTGGGAGATCAGAAAACTCACAGTGGTGTTAAGTGAGGACGGTGGCAGAGAGCTGCTCCAGACAAACTGTTATGGATGGTTAATGGGCCGAAGAGGAGGACAGTGGAAACCTGGACATCTACTGGAGGCATTCAGAAGAACAAGTGGACTGGACCATTTAAGAAAGGATTAATTGACTACTGGACAATAACAGAAGTGTTGCCTCTAGGATGCTAAATATTTGCAGCCAGCAGAATAAAAAATTAAAAAAACTTTTAATATATATATATATATATATATATATATATATATATATATATATATATATATATATATATATATATATATATATATATATATATATATATATATATATATATATATATATATATATGCTTTTACCATTATTTATGCAAATTACTAGTCAGATATAAATGTGGAAAATAAATAAAATATCATAAATATAAAAGAATCTAAAACAAATAATCTAAAATTCCTAAAATGCAACAGAAGGGCTGGAAATCATTGTTAAAATGAAGCCATTAATTAAATGTCATGAAGAAAAGGAATTCACCATGGTAGAATACATAAAAAAACATTTCCAGAAGAAGCATTCAAATTCTAAAATGTTTTCTTTGGCCATGTTAAAATGCATTGAATTCTGGAAATTTGCATTAAAACAGACCAATGTGGCAAACAGATAGCCAATGGCTTCTTTCTGGTTGCATTTTGTTCACAGTAAAACTAAACTGGAGCCAGTAATAGGACATGGGTTTATAGTCATGGCATTACGACTGGGTGGCTACAAGATGTAGAGGACGTCATCTGCACTAACCCTGAAACAGAGGAAAAACACTGCTCATGTGAGGGTTTGTTTTGTTATATCACTAACATGACTCCAATAAATCTTCCTCCTGTATCATTAAGTCCACCTCTAACTGGAATGACCGTTCGGAACGGAGACATCGGCCCACAACCCGCAGAAATGTTCTCTGTTTACTGGAACCTGTCCAGGAAAAACCTACTCTGGTGGCCAAATGATAAAAGTATTTAGAGATTTGTGATTGGCTGACAGGCAGTCATAGACAAGTCACGTGCCAATCCCGCGTAGTCCTCTCTCTGTGACAACAGCCGAGAGATGAGGGCAGATCCGTGCAGAGGTCACACAACACATCTGATTAGAGACACACTGAAGGAGAAGAGCATTACTCACATCATTAGCCGCTGAGTTGCATTAACTTTCCTACTGTACACTGGGCTATACCTCATAATGAACTGAGCCAGGGTGAATGATCGGCAGATTATCAGTGAATTATGTATGATAGGCCGACAGTGCAAACAGTAAGCGGGTGCAAATTGCTCAAGTCACATATACTGTCCTTGGCAGAGTTTACTTTCTACAAGCACGACTGCCTTCAAATCATAAACAGTGCAGATACGTAAAGTCAAGGAAAGCGACTAAAAGCAAGCTCTCTGTGTTTCAGAAAGATACAGACTCAGTCATTAGCCCTTTGGGGTTGCAATGGTGATTTTTGGGGGGCAGAATCGATGAAAAACAGGAACATTGGTAAAACGTCATTCGTGCAACAGAAAAAGTAATCATGGTATTTTTGGAATGACATTGGAAGCTTAACCTGCCTGCCTCATCTGGTCCTATTTAAATGACAAACACAATGTGTAAAAACTGCCAAGGACAAGCATGAACATGCATTTCCAAATCAATCACTTAAAGATGACGACAGGGAAAGAAAATGATAATTCCACGGAATCAATCATAGTTAAATCTTGTTTGGGACAAAGCAGCAGCATTTCAAACTCAACCAACTGTCCATAGCCATTCGGGACAGAGATAAAATCCCACTGAATTGGCACTGTTGCAGGGTTCCTGGTAAATGATCTACTGAAGCACAACAAAAACAAAGAGCCGAGTTCCCGTTCTCTGTCAGTGATTTACAGATTAACCAAGAACACATAGCAGGACCTGCATGCGTACATTGTGATTTGTCCGCAGTGGATTTTGTCATTAAAAAGAGCAGCCTGACAGCATGCCCTGAGCCCGGTCCAAGACCTCTGCCCCGGACCGCTACGCGGCTCCAGACCGGCAAACTTTGCCCTTCAAAGCAACTCCAGGAAGCAGTCGCTCGGGCTCTTCCAAGGTCATTCAACATAGATAGGGGGGGGGGGGGAGCTAAACAGAGGGACAAGCGATCAAACTTTCAGTGCAGCTCTTTTAGGAACAACTTGGCCTGTATTTCCTTCACTTTCTTCTGAGGCTGTTCTGTGAGCAAAGAAATGAAGCATCTAAAAACAGAAAATGAAGCCCCTTCTCCTCCTTCCCTGTCCTGTCAGCCCCTCAGTGCCATCTCCCCCCCTCTGCCCAGAGGAAGACTGCAGGAGCCAGTCTCACATTCCTGCGACCTTCATCCAACACGGGCCCAGTCAGCGCTGGCATCACGGAGGTGGGCGGGGACAACGCTGACACCTGCATACCAGCTTCAATGACAACACACACGTGCACACGCACGCACGCACGCACACACACAGCAAACTTCATCTGGCTCATATGCAGAATACACACACGGCATAAAATACACACTCAGAGAAGAGGCACAAGGGCAAATTAGTAACACACACAAGAGCGGTCAATTAAGCCAGAGAGGCCTCCGGCTGAACGCATGTGAGGTTGATTTGGTGTGTCTGTTTTTATTGACTCTCCCCCCCCTCCCCCCGTGGCTTCTACAGTGCGGCGGGGGACATAAATGATATTCAAATCTGATGCAAACCCCGACGGGCGCTGGGATTTGGCAGCTAGGGCTTTAACTCCGGAGTTATTTTTAGTCACCCCTCGCTCTCCCCCAACGGGACATTTTGTCAGAAAGAGAGAGGCACCGATGGAAACTTTCAATTAGGTGGGAGGAGAAGCGGGGGAGTCAAAACAGAGATGTTTCAAAGGTCCCATCTAGAAGGGACCATGGGGAAACAAAACTCTGCGGTCTGTCCCTGAAGTTGACAAGACGATCAGTCAGGGTTAAGCAGTCTGATTCTGTAGCGGCCAGTCCTCATATACGTCACCACTGGGGCCCCAAAACCTCCCCAGGGCCCCCAGAAATAGGAGCTATCGCACGTGTCCCCGAGACATCCATCAGGCTGGGGCAATGTTGCCCTCTGCTCTGTATCACTGTCAGGGAAGTATAAACAGGCTACAAGGACTGGGCCTTGGGACGCATCCACAGTCACAGCACCGCCACCATCTTGGATGACTTTGAGGACTGTCTGTCCGCGCGTGCGCGTGTCTAGCGCTGGGTTAGCCTAGCACAGCTCTACATCCATCAACAACATGCACACAGCCCGGAGAGACTTATGCTCGCTGCTGTTCCCCTTCAGACCAAAGTCAAACAGACATCTGCAGGGTGGCACGTAATCACCAGCGACGGCCGTTCCACGGAACGGCCAGCCGGTTGTAGGTTCGGTTGGTGGAACCGGCCTTCAGTGTTAGCAGCCTAAATTGTAGGACACTTTGGAAGACATGCATATGAGTTAAGGAGAAATAAACCTTGAGTCTCCAGCAATGAAATCAACCGTGGGGGGAAAAAACACTGTCAACACTTTCAATTCTGCAAAATGCTAACTAAAGATGTCAACAACGACACTGCTGTACTGGACCGACAACTGAAGGACACGGGGGCAGCTCAACCTAACTGCTGCCCGCTGCAAAAAAAAAAACAAAAAAAAACACACGCACTCAGATTTCTCCCAAGGAGAGAAGTGGAGGACGACAAAAGATGGGGGAGGAGAAACAGAGAGAAAGGGAGAGACAGAGAAAGAGAGCATCACATCTCTGCAGAGAGAGGAGAAAGAAAGAGAGCAAGAATGATGAGAAAAGTCCACAGGGGATGTGGAGGAGTCCAGCAGAGATCTAAAACCCAGCCAGGTCTGTGGTTACTGGTGTGTGTGTGTGTGTTCACACTTACCCTGTGCCCTTCATACTGTGCAGTTTTGCCGTGGGAGAATGAGAGTGGGGAAGAGAGAGGCTGAACTCTGTACTGTAGAAGTCTCCTTGAGAGGCGAGAGAGGGGATCTGGTCGACACAGAAACTCTCTGTAGTCCTTTATATCCTCAGGCCCCGGTCCCAGGAACAGACAAAAGACAGTCCGTCCGTCCCTTAAAAAGCTTACAGCCTTCGCCATACAGAGAAGAGAGATCACCCCCCCCCCCCCCCACACTTTCATCTACCCCTCCCCCTCTTCTCAGTCGCCTCCTCCAACCCTCACCGACCCCCTTCCCTAAACACATACCCCTCTCTCCTGTTTCTCCGCTGGCCAAGTCCCCTCAAAAGCCCCGCGGCTGAGCGTCTCCCTCCACACCGCTCGTTCCTCCTCACTCTGGCCATCGACCCGTGCATTTGTCTTTCAGTTGACCCCTGCCTCAGCACACAGGATGGCAGACAGAAGAGACAGGGGAGAGCGAAGCGGTGGCAGCACAGCGGCACCCCGAGTCCCTGACAAAAATCGCCTCCTGCTTCCTTTCCCTTTAACATTCAAAAGTAATCAATCTAGCCTGCTACATGATACTCTGATTCCGACCCTGGCCAGGCTGCTGCCCCGCTCTCTGAAGTCCCTCCAATCAGACGAGACAGCCCTCCCATTCTATTGGCGGAGCCACGCGCTTGTCAGCCCTGACACTTCCCCCCTCCCCACCCTCCAACCAGCCTCCTTTCACCGACAGCCAACTTCCTGTTTTAAGTTACCTTGAGCTGCAGGATAGGGGTCAGGGAAAGAAAAGAGTAAGGGAGAGAAAGAAGAAGCTGACAAAAGAGAAGAAAAGTTCTAAAAAAGCGCATAGGGAGCGAGTGAGGAAGAGCAGGTGGTAGCTTGCCTCTGCATTCGGTGTCCTCCGGCTGGTCTTGTGTTTCTCATGGCTGTACGGAGAAGGAACCGCTGGCTGCTCTCTGACAACTGTTCCCTGCTTATTTACAATGTCAAACTAAATGTCTCCCCGAGTCCCGCCTCTCTGCAGCCAGGATTGGCTGACAGGCCAGTGATGCAAGAAACCTGCAGACCCTGATTTGTAGAGGGGACTGTCAGACAGGATACTGCAGGTTGCAGCCACATGATTTAAAGTGAAACAACGCATTGAGCAGGGTATCTCGTGTGTGTTCACAAGCATACAAACACATGTCTTTTCTCACAGTCACAACAGGAAGAGCTTTAAAACGTCCATCTACTAAATACTGCAGTCTTACTGGTGACAAAGCAAAAACACTGTCACTGAAGGGCATAGTTCATTTACAAAAAAAACATTGTGAATAATTACTTCCTCAGTTAACTTTGTGAGAATAAGTTAAGCTACACAATCTTGCTATGGTAGTAAGATCAAGATTCAGCAACAGAATAATGACATACAGAACAGAACTGGGCTGCTGAAGACATACCTAGTAAAGATGTGTGTTCAGTGTTTGTGGGTAAGCAAGAGCAGAGATTATGTCAATAAACACAGCCGTTGTTGTCTTGGCTCTAAAGCTATGCTCGCAGCCACTTCTACCCTTTAACACGTCATAATAAAACCACATCACGCTTTGAGTAACTTACCAGAAGTTAAACAGACTTTCAGACATGAGGTTCCAAACACTAACACCTTGTGTAGGCCATTGCATCAAAAGCATGCATGAGTTACTCTGGTCAAGAGTAATGAACGACAGGAATACTGTGGCATTTAGGATGATGTTTGGAGCACTAAATGGGTAAATACCAGGTTAGGAACCGATTAAAGAAACCTGGTTTCCATGTTACATTTCATGTCAATGAAGTGTACTTAAGTAAAAGACTTAGGTGAGGAGGGACAAAAGCAATTTGCTGAAAGTTGCGTTTAGGTGGCAGTCTGCACAGGGGATGGTGGAATGTCCTGAGGCTTATCCTGCATATTACTGCTGCAAATCCCCCACTGTACAGAGAAACAACAAGCCAGGGAGAGATGAGAGAGAACCAATGGGCTCCATCAATGAACTAACCAGGGGGAGGGGGAGCAGGAAGGATGGAGAAGGACAGAGAGGAGAGAGCGGCTAGGATGACAGAGAGAGACAGTGAGGGAGGGACTGAACATTGAAACAAAACAAAATGTTCCTGTTTCTATTTTGGTACAGAGAGAGAGCAGTGAAACGCAGCAGAGCAGGTAGCAAGCGTGTTAATGATTAGAGCAGGTAGGCTGCACGTTGATTATTCCATTCCAGCAGTAGCCGTCTGTGGCACTGGGCTAAAACCGAACCTCCACCCTAATGACACCTGACAAGGTCACTCTGAACCATAGACCTTCCCATGACTTGTGGTGCCTGGAACATGTTTGTTCGCTAACTCTGTTTAGAGATAAACAAGCAGGAGCCGGGCTATCAGTTTCACAAACGCTCAGTATATGACAGCCCTCTGGGCTGCGAGGCTAAATCATGCGCACACACGTACACACACCTGCATATAAACCCGGATTACCAACACACAAAAAGCATACATATTCGCACATACACAGCTTGTCCATCCTATATTTGGTTAATAAACTTGCTCTGACCTAGCTACAATCAAAGTGAAAAGTGTATATATTGAGGTTCATAGTTAGGTCACGTTATCAGGGCATCAAATTAATGTATACAACGAAACTTTTTCTGGTACGACAACACTGTAATGGCGCTTTCAGACCGGAAATACTGGTTGGGTTTTAAAGTTATCAGCAACCGTGTTGGGGTCATTTGTGAAAGAAAAAGCAGTAGCATCGTTCGTCACTTATAGACGTTTCAGGCACCACCCCCGAGTGTACATTAGTTGGACATCCCCTGCTTTACATGTAGCATTAAGGCTAGTTGTTGTGGGTGGTGACAACTAGTTTAACCAAGCAAAATAAGTCTAGAAATATTGTAGGCCACGAAAGTTAAGGTGGGGATTTTTTATATATTTTTTTAAATAGTACATAGGCTACTATTGGTACGCCCCAAAATGCACCTTCAAAGAGGTACAGTAATAAATCAAATGTATTTATAAAGCCCTTTTTACATCAGCAGTTGTCACAAAGTGCTTTTACAAAACACATGGCCTTAAATTAAATTATTTTCTTCAAGTCAATATTTTGAAGCAATAACACATCGTCAGCAAGAAAACAGAATTCCTCTATAGCATAAAGAACTCAAAAAACTAAGCAGACTCAATCCTCACGTTTTAAGTCAGTGCTAACTAAACGCATTCCACAAGAATCCCTGCCATTTTCCACACGGCAATGCTCGCTATGAACATGATACCCAAGGTAATTAGCAAATCCGAAAAAATATAAAAATGAAATGTGCGATTTCAATCAGTTGTTTCAAAATGTATGAATACATCTACTGTACTAGCTAACAAACACGAATGTGATTTATTGTGGATAGCTTGAGTACTGGTGCGAACTGTATTTATTTGTTTCCAATAGTACAGTACATGTACACTGCGCAACTGAAGGTATTTGGCTATTTACCTTGTTAGTTTACATTGGCAAACTAAAAAGTATTAGGCTGTTACTGCAGAGCTACTGTATAACTACATTAACCAATGGGATGAACAGATAATCTAAACCAAACCGCTACCGATAAACGTAACTACCTACTCTAGTTAAGTTAAGTGGTTGATTGTTACGCTAGCTAGACAACTGCACAGTCATCATACACATAATATATAAGATAACTGTGGCCAAGTGTAGATTGGTACTGCTAGCTACTGTTAGCATCTGTCTCTTTTACATTCGTGTAGTCCGCAAACCCAGTCAACGGGAGAGAGAACTGGAAGGCGACGATGCAGTCTATTGTCAGTGGCACACTTTACTGTTAATTCGCCCCTGAACAACAGGCAGTTATAATCAAAGGAAAGTTTACAAAGCTGTGGAAAGGTTCTCTAACCAATAAAGACTACGTTTGGATCTGTCCTTCAGACCAATCAAACCTCGGACTAGATTCCACCAATCAAGGTTTCTAAGGGTTCAGTTCGTTGTGAAACTTACGCCATTCGGGATCTGGCAAAAATAGCCAGTCCCACATAGCAGCATTTAGTGAAGAGCCAACATGGCGGATTCAGTGTGATAGTTTCCTGACCGCCTCTGTTCCTTTCAGCTGGCCACCAATAAGCGGCTCAGAGAGCGGGGAGGGAAATGGCGCCTATGTTCATCTTCCAAAACAATCGTCTATTGGACAAGAAGAGCAATTGAAAATGCTCAAAGTAATAGCCCGAAATCCACATATATTGCGTATGGGTTTACATATGAACATTAACTATGTATATAATTTGATTTTACTCACTTTGTTTTACGGGTTCGCAGTGAAGTTCAGCTCAGCGTATTATTTATTTTATTTCAAGTAACAACGGGAAACAAGATGGCAGCCACGTACTTCTGTTTGAACCGGAAACTATGCTACGTTGCCGCGCTGACGTTAATTTGCTTCACAGAATCTAAGTGTAAACTACTAACTTTTACTGTTTCACATAATTATCTTATCAAATTAATTGTATTCCGTGAATCATTTAGTACCTGCTCGGTGTAGTTAATGAGGTTGTTCCATGCCCTTTTGTTATTATTTGGTCAGCAGATTTTTTTAAACTTGTAGAATGTTTCAGCAACATATCTTTCCCCTAACTAGCCTAACTACATCATTTTGAAATGCATGTTTAAAGTTTTACCATTATGTCAAAATCAGACAAAATCACCTATATTCACTATTGAACACATTAAGACAGATGTACTTGGTGTAATAGTGTGGCTAGTGGCATAAAACATAGGAACAAAATACCCAATCTTGATTGATTCTGAATTCATGTGTTCACAGAAATATTTTTATTGTAATTGTTTATGATTTACAAATGTTGTGAAGAGAAAACAGATCTAAACATTTTTGATTAACATCAAACAGTTGCTCCAAACCCTTATTTAAACCAGTATGTCAAGGAATCAGTATTAACACTTTCAAGAATCCAAAATACAACAAATACAAATATTGCCATGTTTCTACAGTAAAATCACCTTTTCCTTGCCACAAGTTCTAGGAGGGTAGAGGTGATTTTGTCTAGGCTGGTGGAATGAGGGGCCCCCATCCTGTATCCCTGACCCCTGTGTGCTGGGGTTGAAGAACTGAAGGGATCGTAAAAATCCTTCGAAGGTGGGAAGTCACGAGGGGGCATAAGCACCTGCGACCTCTCATGGGGGTAGGCCCTTGCCTCATCTGGAGAATCATAGGATTCTGGGTAATTGTTTACCTGACCAAAAACCTCTGAAATGAAAAAGATAATGTATATTTGTAGTTGTGGAATTACACTGCTCAGAAAAATTAAGGGAACACTTAAAATCACACATGCTTCTGATGAGACGGCAGATCGTGGCCTGAGGGATCTCCCAGACCTGGATCAGGGCATCAGTATGCTCCTGGACAGTTTGTGGCGCTATTTGGCAGCGTTGGATGCACCGATACATAATGTCCTAGAGGTTCACAATTGGATTCAGGTCTGTGGAACATGAGGGCCAGTCAATGGCATCAATGCATTCATCATCCAGGAACTGCCTACACACTCTGGCCACATGAGGCCAGGCATTGTCCTCCACCAGGAGAAACCCAGGGCCCACTGCACCAGCATAAGGTCTGACGATGGGTCTGAGGGTTTCATCCCGGTTCCTAACAGCAGTCAGGGTACCGTTGGCTAGCACTTGAAGGTCTGTGCGACCCTCAAAGGATGTGCTTCCTCAGACCATCACTGATCCACCACCAAACCAGTCATGCTGGATGATGTTGCATGGCGTCTCCAGACTCTTTTACATTTGTCACATTCTGGTGTTCTCTGATGAACGCCAATCCAGCTGCATGGTGCTGGGCTGTGAGCACAGGTCCCACTAGAGAACGTCAGGCCCTCATGCCACCCTAAATGGACAGTTTGGTCATAAATGAGCACACCAGTAGCCCTCCGGAGGCAATTTTTAAAACACCACCTGCAAAACCATTCCCTTTTTCGGGTTGTCTTGCCGTTGCCTCTTCACTGCACCTGATGTCACTTCCATTTGCACCGAAACAGGTGACACTGACTCACAATCATGTATGCTTCTTAACTGGCCAGAATGATATCCCTGAAGTTTAACTGACTTGGTGTTATACTGTGATGATTATGTGTTCCCTTAATTTTCTGGAGCAGGGGAAAAAGACTTCTGCAATTATTGACCTCAAATGTAATTCTAAGCCAACATACTGTATTTTACCTTCATATTGGGCTCTCCTCTCCATTCTCTGGTCTATGTCTCTGGGTCTCCATCCATATAGATCCCGTGGGGTCTCTGGAGTGTAGCACTCCTGTGAGTGTCTCGGAGGGTGGCCTTCGTAATGTCTCTCATCTGGCACCTCTCTGTATGTTCTTTCATTATCTCTGGAACCTTCCAGTTGGTTCTTGCTAATGTGATTGTAGTCTTTGGAAATAACTGCTGGGCCTGGGCTTTTGTACTACAAGACACATTTGGAAAGGGATCCCAGTACTTACATAAATCAACTTTTCAGAGAAGATTAAATGTTTGAATTTTCACATCCACCAGCATCAATTAATAATCAACCGACATATGTAAGGCAACTGCACAAACAAGCTGTGGAACACAATACCTACCCTGGGCGCTAATGCTGTCTTCTGAGATTTTTGGGCTTGGAACTCTTTCAGAAGGTTACACAGCTTCTCCTTCAGGAAGTTGGCTTCTTCTACATTCTCAACCTTTATGTTGTCCTATGAAAAAAAAAACAATTACATCAAAGACTAAGGTCCCTTTTCAGTCAAAAACATGACTTTCCTGTGATATACAGTACCAGTCAAATGTGACTACCTCAAGAAGCTGGTTGAGAGAATGCAAAAATAGTAAAAAGCTGTCATCATTTGTATTTTGTTATGTTTAACACTTTTTTGGTCTGATGAGTCATTACATGATTCCATATGTGATATTTCATAGTTTTGATGTCTTCAGTATTATTCTACAATGTGGGAAATAGTCAAAAAAAGGAAATAACCTGGAATGAGTAGGTGTCCAAAGATTTGACTGGTACTCTACATACAATTTCTACATTCTTAGGCTATACCAGTTGTCCTTATGATAAGGGCATTACATTTGCATAGGAATTTATCCTCATTTTTTAAAAGCTTACCAGGGCATCTAGAACATTCCCAGTGTTTGGAGTGGTCTCTACCATCGGCCTGAGGCTGGCTGCACTGTGGTATCCACCCTAAACAATCATAATAAGCTACTTAATATTACAAAAACATAACAGACTATTCAAAATCATAGCAATTACCAGTTGTTTAAAGTTTGTCTGTACCTGTGGCTTGGCAATGGGTTCAGACCTTCTACAGTCATCAACTTGCCTGGAGAAAAAAATTTTTTCAAAGAATCATTATAGAATTAAAAAATCCCAAAAAATGAATACAGTTGGTTCCCATTTGATTTTGGTATTTGGCCTGTATGTCATAATCGGGATTGCTAATGGAGCACATGACATGTTCAGCCACAGTGTTAGCCAAAAAAAACCCATTACCTCAGGATTTAATTACAGAATTTCAACATGTGGTGATGTAATTTCTTTGACACTTACATTTTCTTTACAACAACATCCCACTCCTGTTCCGTGGCATCTGAGAACCTGCTCTTTCTCTTCCTTTTCATAGGGCCCTTCTCATCTATGGCTCCTTTCAGGAAGCGTCTAAAAGGTTCTGGGATCTCAGTTTTCACTCTTTCTGCTGCCCTCTGAGGAGGGCCTCTCATGCTTGGTGGTGCCATCCCTCTCTCTGCCTCTGGGTGCTTTAGACCTCTTCCCTCCTGATGAAAGGTGTTGACACAGTCAAACAAATAATCTCTATTGCGCTGACCTTCAGTCTCCATTGGTTCCTCCATTTGATCCGTGAACCTCCTGTCTTGTTCATTGGCTGGTTGCCTATCTAGCCCCTTGTGATAGCCATGGCCGTTTGGGTCCCTGTCAAGAGATCTATTAGGGTTGCCTTCCGGATATGCTGGCCTCCGCAGTTCCTCCTCAGGGTATGCCCTTCGTCGTGCTTCCTCCTCTTCGTCGTCACTTCTGCGGGTATCCTCAGGGTAAGAGCGTTCAGGGAAAGACTGTCGATGATCTGCCCTCCCATGGGCATGTTCAAAGTAAAGTGTTGTTTTGTCAGTATAGGCTTGCTTGTGAGGAAATTCCTCTGGAAAGGAAGGACCACGAGGATAGCCCCTATCATGGGGTGGCTTATCTTCCCTGAAGACCCGCTCCTTAGCAGCTTCAACACTATGAGATGTTCTACGGAGAACCTCCTCAGAATAAAACTGCGCGAGAGGATCATTATCTGGGTAGCTCCTGGTGCGGGAAGGAGCTTCAAGGTAGGTATCTTCAGGATACGACTGGCGAGTGATTTCATCTGGGTGGCTTGGCCTTGAACCGCTCTCCTCTAAGATCTCCCGTCTATGCATGTCCTCCAAATAATCCTGGCTATGCTCATTTTCTTCAAGGTAGCGGCCCCTTTGACAAAATTCATCTTCCATAAATGCTCTTCTATGATGGTCATCTTCATGAAAGCCTGCTCTATCAAGTGTGTCATCTTCAAAACCATTCCGAAGACAGTCTTCATCCCTTAGATATGCCTCTCGGTTTGTGTCGTCCAAAAAGTAGGGATTGCTTTTATGAAAAGGAGGTCTATGTAGATCGCCTTCAGGATGGTCTCCTCTGTGCTTGTACTCCACCCCAGGGAAATCCTGCCCCTCTGGAGGATGACGTGCTTCCCGTCTCTTGTACGATGAATGAGTAAGCGGTGGTCCTTGTGTAGGGCGACCCTTTGGCTGATTCTGGGACCCTTTTTGTTTAACTGGAACTGGAAAAAGGATTGTTGGTGATATTTACGATTTAAAATCAATCTTGCCACTTAACAGTTTCATGGATGGTATCAGTCATTTTCAAAAAGTATATGAAATTAGAGATGTTACCTCTTGAAATGTTTAACTTGCCCACGTTGCGATTTTTTTTCAAAGGCTAAAACAACAACAAAAATATTAGGATCAGAAGATTTCAAAGAGCACACTTAAAACAACCAAATTATGAACAATACTTTATGAATCAGAGCTGCATTACCTGGATAATACACACATGTACATAGGCCTATAATGAACTGAGTGGCCTTGTGATTTTAAGTGTATGGACTGCAATTAGATAGTTGAGGGTTTGATCACCATTACCGAAAGCATTAAAGCGGCAAGTTACCCGTAGGTGGTTTATAACATGTTATATGTTTGTGGCTTGCTTACAGATGAAAAAAACTGGTCATTGTGATTGGTTGTGGTAACGGTTTAGAAGCTACAGTGAATATTGAGATCTGTGGCCAGCAATCTTTACTGTAAAACACATACACTTTTTAGATATGGGAACTGTTGTAAAAACATCAACTTTACTACAACATTGGACATATTTGTTTTTGCCTAACCATGTTTGATAGATCTCTCGGCCTGTCAACTGAATATTGTACAGGAGCAAAAGTGTTGTTATCGGTCTTTAAACAGGATTAACAAATTTACTTTGCCTTTTCTGCATTTGCAGCATGACAACTTAATTTTAATAATCATGAATTTGCATGTTAAAAATGAAATTATAACTGAAAATTAAATTTCTACTGCAACATTTGTTAATGTTATTTGTGACAACTGTTGCGGCATATCTGCCAATGTATCCCAACCAGAACGTACAAAACGTCAGTATTTACAGTATAGCTGCCTATATGTAATCCGCTTGGGAAACATTGAAACAGTATTTGCTTGTCAAAAGAAAGTTAATGTATTTCAACTGGTAAGTGCACGTTAATGTCATTGTTTGTCGGCAAGGTATAAGCAGGATACACGCAACCGTAACATCCAGAACAATACGTTGACCCATTAAATCTGCTCAGTTCACTGACGTACATCCACGCGTTCAAAAGATATTATCCTTTGAGAAGATCATGGATTTGGAGTAAGGCCCTCATTTTCCTGTCCAGTGTTGTAGTACTGCTATCAATCAACAGCTACCGTAACAAGATGGATCCTATCATCATCTTTACTTACCTTTGGACTTCCTTGCCCATCCTGTCTTTCTAAAACCTCCGCCTTGGCCCGTATAGTCTTCCCTGACTGAAACAGGCTATTCGAAGAGACCCACGTAATCAGGTCTGGTCTGTTCGTCTCCTACAAGAAGAACATCATTCATAATTCTCAGTCCTGACCATCATTATCCTTGCTTGGCCGTAAATAGGAAATCATGCATGAGATGCCTAGTCTTGTTCTAACAAGGTTATGATGGCAAATTCTCTATAGAAGATCACTCTCTTACCAGGTATTTCTGGCGATGTTTGCGACCAATTATATGGTTGACCATGTTGGGCAAGCTTGCCTGGAGATCACACATCCTGCAGATGTATCTGGGGCCAGGCTGATTATCATGGGCAACAGGCTCCACTTCATCCAGAGCACTCAAACCTGAAAAGAAAAACATGTTGTTATGTCTGGGTCAGAAAGAGACACTTTAAAAACAGAGAAATCTATCACTGTAACTGTTTGACCATATTTCTGTTCTACATGTGTGTTGTGTTTGGACGCCAACTTTAAGTAATCATTTTTGTGTTGAATTACACATGGTTTTAAAATATGTACCAATGATGGGCTCATCAAGATCCAGGTATTGCAGGTATTGTTTGAGATCCGTGAAATGTGGTACCTCATGATCTCTGGTGGCTCGTCCTGTGTGACCACAACATCACAAGTTAGACATCAATGTCACTGATTTTGCATAGACATTACAAGTAGTTCTTGAACAAAATAGCTGACTAGATTGCTGTAAAAACAAACACTGAAAAAGCAAAATGTACATAATCATCAGATTTCAATTATGAATAAACCAGTTTTTCCCCATAGCTTATTTTGTATTTTGTGTCTGAATCCGTCAAGCTTGCATGGATTCAATGTTCTTCTTTGCTGCCCAGGAACAAAGTTTCAATAGTGTCTGTGCATTCTTGAGAAAGCTGTATTGTGAATAAATACTGGCTATTATTCAAAACCTGTCAAATGTAGCGCCACACTTCACAAGACATGTGGCATCAGTGTTCCTAAGCAGTCTTTAGGCAAGTATGACACTGACACAATCATTGAGAGATTATGCCAAAACTACAGCCAGGGCAAGCACCGCACAAAGTGAACTTGCACTGCTAAAGCCGGAACAGACACCAGTCTGTTTTAAGGACTTCTACATGTCTTTGAATTGTTCTCTGATAAAGCAGCTTCTGCTTTTGACTTGTTCAATTGTAGAACGCTAACAACAACAAACTGAAGGAAACAAACCTTCAATTTCATTTCAGTTAGTATTCCCTTTATGTAGGGGTTCAAGAGAAGTTATACAGTATTCTGATTTCTATATTAGGCTAGAAAAAGAGTCATGGAAGTTTGATTTCTCCAGGGTATTAGCCATAGTCAAAACTAATAGCTGATTGACCTACGGGGGGGGGGTGGGGGGGGGGGGGTTCTGCTCTTCTGAGCAAAGGGGTTCTGAGTTCTTCAGACATCCCTTTTAAACCATCTGCCACTACAAAGTGACTATTGTACTTCAGCTATCTGAGTTAAGGTGTTCCTTGTGGCGTTCCTACTCCCAAAATCGGACACATAAATTGCAGTGACCTCTCAAAATCTCCCTTCTGACTGCAGCCGTCCTGGAGCGGTCTTTCGGATGTTATGACCCTTTGTTTCCAGGGTGACTGAACGGACAACAATCCCAACTGAATGGAGTATCTTGAAAGAGATTGATGCATGCTTACCAGAGACAGGAACATGTATGAAATATACATGTACCTGTATAATACCATGGGTCTCAGCCTCCATTGTTGCCCACTTACGAGTGAGAACAGCAAACATCAAATGCATAGGACTCAAAGCCTGAGCCATTTACACAAAGTCACTAGCACAAAGCGAATATACTTTGCTTAACATTTTCGGTTGAAGAAGGAATATGCGATTGACGGCGTGAGAAAAATCTTTCACTGAATTTTCACTAAAGTTAATCTATAGCCAGGTCTCTAAAGAAAGACATAGAGACGTTCCAATTCCATCACCAGGTCGTCCCTTTAGATGTACAGAAAACACTTGTGACAATGTCCTTTGAATTTTTTTCTTTTCATCTGAAGCTAACTTCTTAAAGTACATCCAAAAACGGAATATCACATACTTACATAGACTTGAGTCACTGTTTTTGATCCAGTTAATTCTGAGAGGTTAATCCAGACATTTCTTTAACAATCTTTCTTATTTCAGGTGGTGGACTACAGACATGATACTATGGGTTCATACTCAGTTGAAATCCACTGATGAGCGTTGACTGAATCCATTCTTATTTCAGCAAGTGCCAGCTAGATGATTGGTTTGGCTTTTTTCTTTTGCAATAACCCACCATCAAGTTCCGTTCCACTCGTATCAACATGTGGACACCAGAAAACTGGAAAGAGCGCTTTGTGTAAATATTTAGTTATAGGTATGTGAAGAAAACTTATACCGTGTGAGGCTATTGTACTGATTCCTTTCTGTGTCTCTCACTTTCTCTCACGATCCATGCAGAAATTGTTTTGTGTGAAGTAAACAATATTTTGTGAATTTACACAACTAAGGGCTTTGAAGCATGAAGCATGTACAGCTGTTTGGGTCCAGCAACAATCACATTTTAGCTATTCGATCCCAACCAGTGCAGACGGTGCACTGAATACTCAGAGTGCGTCATTTTGCATCATCCTCATCTGCGGTGCTGCTTTTGGCAGCGTCATAGCGCCAAATATGAGTTTTGGCTTCATATATTTTGGTTTAACCAAATATAAAAAACAAATCTTCAGAAGTAACAACTGTGCCCTACAATCATATTGGCACAGACGGCAGTGTATCAGCCTTCTGGGTCTTGTCCATTATCCATTAGGAACGGGACGCAACAAGACACAGAGGTCAGGGATGGACAAGCTCATTGACAATCAGTGAGTAAAGGGAAGATTAAATTACTTACCAAGAGAAACCAGGGAGTCCTCTTTCTGTTGGGGATGAAGGTAGACGCAACCGAGAAAAACAGGTTCAGTTATGTCAATCAACAACTGTTCAGTTTGCTACTGGTTGGTTTGAAAAGCAGCCTTGCTACATTAGCACTACAGATAGATGGGTTTTTAGACCTGAGACAGAAACACATACATACCTAAACATACACACAATGGGAAGCCACATCTACAGCTCTTTTGAGGTGCACTGATGGGCAATTTAAGAAGGATTCTACATCATTCCAAGCGTGACCCATTCTGTATGGTTTTTTACCTATAATGCCCTCAATTGATTTAAAAAAAAAAGTGTTCAGGAATTGTTGTGTGCGCTTTGGTTGTTTGCTGTATTTGTTCATTGTCTTATGAACAAAACCAAAAAAACAGTTAATGTTATCACTTCAACGCAAGACTGTGTTGTTAAAATACAGCATCCAGCAATTGAGTATATGACAGACGTTGAACTGGGCAAGGGAAAAGTAGTTGTTTTAAAGAATAATGACAAGTCCAGATACAGATTTAGACTGGAATTTTGCACTAAACTGAACAGTGTGCAGATATCCAGTGTACAAAATGTTTTTCATAGATATAGACTGAATCCCTGAGCCGGCAAGGTGAAAAATGTGTTGGTCTTACCTTGAGTAAGATAGCTAAATTGGATGAGAGCGTCTGATAGATGACGTAAAATTTCATTGTGAATCTTTACAAAGCACAGAAAGACATCACTGTCCCTTTGGAAATGAACTGCAATGTGTCCAAAAAGATCAATCTTTGGAGCAGCAGTGATGTATGGAAGTAAAGAATGAAAGTAAAGTTATTCCCATCATAACAGGACATTTAAAGACAAAGACTCATTAAACAAAATCGAGTCTGATTGGGAAATGGTCCCCATTCGTATACGAAAAGTGTTTACAATGAAGTGTTTAGAATGACCTCATAACAATACATCAGTGTATTAAGTTACCCTTCTTATTTAATTTGTCTTTATAATGCAGTCCATGATTCTAACGAGATGTCATAATGGTTTATACACAGGGACATCGATCAGTATATTGCAGCACCTAAGGTATTGGACATATCCAAGCTTCATGAAAAATTCAGGAATTGCCGAGTTACAAGGTCAACATCTTTCCATGAATGTGACCACCATTCTTGCCTCACAAATATGTTCAACCATGAAATGACAAAATGTTATATTGTTTGCAAACTCCCATTCGATTGTTGTTAACAGGAGCAAGATTGAGAGAAATACAATTATAAAGCAGTTCCACTGTAGATGGATGCGTTACACATTGAGGTGTCTGGGCTCTTTGTCATGATTTATTCCTGTTGCCGTGTTCATCAAGTATTCAAGACTCAATCAAGAGTTTTATTGAAATAATTTATCAACAAGGAACACCAGAATAAGTTGGTGGTGTTGAAACCAAGGGCAAAAGCAAAGTTGAATGTGAAGTTTATCTACGTTTTGTACAAGAAGTTAGAAGCTACCTAGAATGAGCAAAAACACCAAATGCAAAATAGTGGCTTTCTGGGTGATCTTGAAGACTAAAAACCTGTCAGGACCTTGGTTCTGGAAAGAAGAGGGTAACAGAGTATTTATAACTCAGCACATCCTTGTTATTGCAGCTGATACAAAATGTCAAGCTCGTCATAGTGATTTATTTGGAGCACCGGCATTTTACTCCTGATTTTGTATTGACCTTCCTACTTCACTCCAGTGACTAGAAGAGCGTAACATATCATTATTTTATGGCTGGTGTATAGTTTTGTGGATGCGTTAAATTTGTTTCTTACCATGATGTGCTGTATTGTAGTCAGGTGAATTTTATACAGCGTTTCACCCCTTATGGATTTAGAGCAGACCTGAAAGTGTGACAGAATAAATAACATTGAAAATGGCAATGTGATACAATGGAAGCGCCTGAACAATGACAGCGTCTATGAACATATGACAGACACAGTATGGCTTCTATTTATCCTCTGGTCGGCTCCCTGTTAGGATAGTAGTCAGTTGGAATGGCTATGTTAAAACAAGGCATCAATAAAAATGCTGCCGTACCCACTTTTGCTGGTGTCCCCATAGTACCAGCCTAACCATTGATCTCAATCAGTTTCATGGTGGTATGCTTGTAGATCTTCCGGAGTTACAGAGTTCTGCTGACCACTGTGCAGCACAGCACCTTGGCATGGCACGCAGTGTCCACAGAAATACATGCAAGCATACGTGTTAATGGATTTATACGTCTCTGCTTGTGTCAATCAACGAGATTTGCAAAATGATTTGTTGGAAGTCAACTAAAGTGTTGTTTTGAATGGGGAGGCACATTTTTATAAAAAGACTTGACCTGGCCGCAAAATCACAACCTTTTGTTCCAGAGACCGTTGCTCTGATCACTGAGCTACGCAACAGCTTGGCGTGGCCGGTGAATTTGTGTGTATACAACTGTGCAAGTACACGCGTAAATCCAACAAGTCTACCGGTCGATAACACATTACGGTACACGCGTTACCAGAACGTGTCACTTGTGCTCTTATGAGGCATTTTCAGACATAGTCTGAATATATTCAACTGTTTGTGACACATCAATCAATCGATCGAATGTGTTTAGTTGTGCTGTAAGGGACTGATGACTGTCATACACTGAGTTATCAGTCAGAGTGGGGTGGGTCAATTGTCTTGTTTACATTCATTTTCAATTGAGGAAAAATAAGACCTACATTGGTCAGATACTCCTTTTGTTGTTTTGTCTTAGGCACTTGCAACATAAGTGAATGAGCCTTTTATTTTAATTAGGAATTTAACTGTACTTTTAACGGTTCAAATGAATTGCTGGACTGCTAGTCTAGCTTTGATAAAACAACTTTGAAACAGCTTATGGTCTTCCAGATGTTTTATATATAATTCATAATTAGCCTAGCTTGTAGGCGCGCTGTAGTTAGCGATTAATGTAACGGAGGGATTTAATGTCTCAGACTAGAACACAGACTAACGTCTTTACTTACAGCACAGTCAATGAAGTCCGGGACTGCGTTAGAATCCTCGTATGCTGTTTCGAGAACATCCATTGTTGCTCGCAAATATTGAAATGCTAAATTAGCTACTGTACTGTAGCAAAAACCAACTCAAAACACTGCTTTAGCTATTTCACAGACAATGCAGTATGGGTTATTTTTTTCATTGAACTATATGATCCACTGTCTTAAATATACATGGAGGTTTCTGCAAACTACGAAAACTAAACGGTTTAGCTATACTGTATAGTTTAGCGTTCAGATAAATCCGCTGCTGACTTGGATAAATCCACTTCCTGTTTAATGGTTACTGTAAAATGTCTAGTTGCTTTTCTAAATCCTATATCGCCACCTGCTGGTTTGGTGGTCATATAATTTCAATACGCGAAAATGAACATAAACATACTGTATTCATTGAGGGCATGGCTAATCAACATACTCAAGTACACATAGAAATACACATTTTCAAACGAAACTAATACTCACCCAAAAGCAAATATTGCTAGATTGATGCAGACAAACAGTTTTACAATAAGTCTTGATTAATTCTCCTGTTTTGCTGTTTATTTGGTTCTGAGAACTGAACGCATTACAACAATGTGTTTCAACGAACACCTCTAAATCAGTGAAATAAGTTAGGTTTTGCAAACAGTGGAACCCTTCAACATCTTTGAAGAGCATAGTTGTCATAGGTGACTGCACATCATTCAGTAGAGGTTAAAACCAGGGAGCAGTAAGTAATACAGTAAACAAGCACACAACACTTATGTCTCCAATCACTTGTTTCAATATGGGAAAGGCTTCAACTATTATGGAGACATTACACTTCTATTAAGCTGCATCTGCAATGAGACCCATGGATTTCTTGGAATGACTACCTTGACTTGTCAAGCCCAGGTTGACAGTAAAAGACTGCAAGAGGACCCCATCAAACAATGTGGTTTTCACTAAGAATGTTTATATTCAACAATTCAGGTTTCTGTTTTCTTGTTTTTTTAAAACAAAGTAAAACAAATTGAAAATATGTGTCTTTCTGCATTAGTTCACTTACCAACTAGTCCATTTAATTTCAACATGATTTCACAATCAAATCTGGACAAGAGAACTTCTCTGAACAGGCTTAATTATTTTAAGGCCATTAAAATAGAACACCATCCCTGTTATTGGTGAAGTACCCGAGAGCCAGAACTAAAACCCTAGCGAGCTGTGTAAGCACAATGAGAATACAACTTATAGCAGTTATAAAAGAACACAAAGATAATCATTCATAATAAAAAATACTGCAACTGATTATAATGATACCACATTGAGGGGATATATTCATTGGGACCACTGCATTATACAATTTCTGGTGCTATCTAAATTCACTATAAATACAAAAATATCACAACACCTTCATGACCATTTTCAGAGGTTGAGGTTAGGTAGGGAGAGGAAACAGAAGAGGTGCCGCAGAGCATCAGTGTAAGCTAAGGGCATTCAGAATACACAGTACAAGCCAAAAGCCTGGACTTGAACTTGAATGGGTATCAAAATATTTGACTGGTACTGTATGTACTCAGAGGAAGGACAAAAGAGGGAAAGAAAAGGAGTGCATTATGCATGGAAACTTGGGTCATGCCTTTCATTAAATAGCAATAGACAGTGCTTGACTTGGACTGAAATCTATGCCAACTTTCATTCTGGCTGGTTCTACTGTTTATCTTTGGGTTCAGAAGCTCCACCATACTTTTAAGCTAATATTCTGTAGAAGGAACAGGAGCATTTCAGGAGCCCCTACTCTACTCCAGTCTGCTACATAAGTCAAGCACTTGCACTAGATGTCGAAACATACAATATACGTATATCAATCAAGTGACTTATTGTAAAGAGAATAACAGGGACGCAGTATACTGTGGCGAATGGAGGATTATATAATGGTGGGTAAAAGAGGTATAAACAGTATCAGTAGAGGAGCAATGATGAACTTGACTACTCAGAGAAAGATCGGATAAAACCTATGTCAAACACGAGTATGATGCAATATGCACGCATGATCAAGAGCAATTAGGGAAATTGAAACATAAAAGAGATGAAGTGATGACCACATGATAGAGAGATGTGTGAATCCGAGGTGGCCACAGGGTGGATGGGCAAGGGCAGTTGGTCAGTCAGGGATGAGAAACACAGGTGATCTGTCAGGCTGTGGGGTCATAGAGCTCGACGGCAGACGAGGGCAGGTGCAAATGTCCGCCAGTTACACTGGGAAGCAGAGAGAGTTCTGGGAGGTTGCTGAGACGAGAACGCAGCTCCTTCCGTACCTGGGTCACCTGTGCCAGCTTACGCTTGTATTCCTGAAAGAACAAGAGTAGGGTTTGATTAATGAGACATTTTTTGTATAACATTTTTAGTTGGAGACGTTTTTTATGGTCTTGGAGTTCACTGTAAACCACATAGCACAAAGGCTAAGGAAATGTCAAATGTTTAAAAAGGAACTTGGACTCTACGATCCGTGTCATTGTGAAGTCCTACTCTTATAAACCAACTTTTTTTTTTATTCAATAGAAATGTACAAATCCGTCTTGGGTTTTGCTCGTGTTCATGTTCTTAGTATTTCATGACATTTCACAGAAAAGAAAAATCACCCTGCATCTAACTTTCACATCATGATTACAGAATGATAGCAATGGAAATATTTTGGATTTACCTTAAGTTAAATATTTAGATCATTAATGTAAGCTACATCATTCTTTCATTACATTTCAACTAACAGAATTTGTTGAGTTTGATCAATTCATTTATTTGCTAAAGACCAAACAGCCGTTTTCTTATCTCACATATTGAGCAGTTAAATAAGTCAAAATGATAGTACATTAGAGCAGAAAGTGCAATGCAGATCAAGTGCATGCCTTGGCATGTAACCAAAGCCCAGTTTGTCAAACTAGCCCTTCACAACTGATGTCCCTAACTCTCCTATTCTACCCAGTTGCTAAGACAACCCCTATATTGAGAAAACGACCCTGCAGCAGCCATTACACTGGCAGCACAACTATGATCTTCTGACCAATCACCTAAGATAGTAAAGCCAGAAAAGTAGCCACTAGATTAATTGGTTTAGCAAGGCCAGCGGGAAGTTGACTTCAGGATCAGTATATCAGTCTAAAACTGGCAAACTCCCACTCACCCAAGATACCAGGCAATGCAAAACTAACTTGCCCATTGAGTGTTCCCGACACTCAAAAACATGTTTTTAACCCCTCTCGACCTGGAAAGTTTTAGTTTTTATTTCAGCTTAGCATAAACATACCCAATTAAACTACTTGTGGTTTAAGTTAATGGAAATGACAACTACCGTTATTATTAGGGCATGTAAGCGCTGGGATGGAACAAAAGCCTGCAAATAACAGCCCCCTAAGAGGTGACTCGCCTATACCTGGTTCAGGAGCTTTACAATTACATTTGAGATTACATCTGTTATATTTGCAGACCAGAATACTCAAATACCTTAAAAACAATCTTAACCAGTATGAGTACTGGTAAGTATAGACGAGTATAGAATACGGAGTGTTTAAGTTTATAACACTATGCCACAGCTTAGTCTGAATTTCATTTTAAATGTGTCAGGTAATAAATCATAATTCTGTGCTCTGTGTTTCTAAATAATACATAATACTGGCAAACTAAAAGCTTTACTCATTTCATTAGAATTGACAAAAAGTTTTGTTCTAGTTTGTATTATTTGATTAACCTATAGCCCCACCATTTGCAATGTAAAGTATGTATATGGACTATTTAAAACATATTTAGTTATTTAAGTATGTCACATGTATGTGATAACATATGAATATAAGTGGTTTCATGCTTAATATGAGTGTTGAAATAATTAAATATTAGTACGACACTAAAAGTAAAATCAAATAGTATCACATGTAGCATCAAATAACAGCACTCTCACAGATTCAGTTAGATTTTTTATTTTCTCATTTTTTTTGTCTTTATTACAAGAGATGAACGGGGTCGAACTGCAGATACACAGATCAGAGGATGTTTTCCTGCTCAGTTCCTGTGGGTAAAGGCTGGACAGTTAAGCATTCAGCAAAACAAACAAAACATTACATTTTCTCCACAAAGTGTAATAGTAGAAAATGTGTAGTGGTTTTGCCCGCCATTGGGTGAAATGACATCTTAGCTAAAGCATTCAGGGCCGGTTATTCACCATGGGGGAAAAGACGCCACTGATAAGTGGAGACAAAGGCATAGTGACATGAATCCTAAGTTGAGGTACACATAACTCAAACCATGCTGCAAATCTCTCTGTGACAAAGCATGAATTACACCACAGTTGAGTTACAGTCAAGAATGCATCTCAAGTTTACACATGTCCAAATGAGTTTAATCAGAACCACTATTTCGCCCCATGGGCTTTCTTAGTAGGGAACAGAATATTGTTAAGCTTTAGCAGAGTCACTATTTGCCAACCACTGTTAATGGTTATTTGTTCAATTAAATTGGTGAGATGTACAGTGCCTTCAGAAAGTATTCAGATACCTCCACTTTCTCCATACTTTGCGGTGTTATTGTCCTAATTTACAATTCATAATTTCTTGTCATCACTCCACAGACAATTACAATTTTAGAAATGTGTCCCAATTTCCTGAAAGCACTACGTCTGGCAAAAACAAGGCACCTCTATAATGAAACATGGTCATAAGAGCATCATGCTATAGGGATGCCTAATTGATGTAGGGACCTATTGTGGTCAGAATTGACAGAAGGATGGGAGAAACCACCCAAATCCAGGTGTGTAAAATTGGTTCTAAAGGCGCTTCTACAAGGTACTCAATACTTACATTTAAAAAAAATGTCAACATTTGAAAAAACTTGTTTTAGCTTTGTCACGGGGTATTGTGTGTAGTTTGATGGCAAAACAAATAATCCATTAAAAATGAAGACTATCAGAATGTGGAGAAAGTAAAGGGGTCTAATAGTTTCAAAAGCCATTGTAAATCATTAACATACCACTTAAAATTAAATTATACAGAACAGGAGAAAATTGCAAGCTATGAAGACAGTGAGTGAAACAGGCATAAGCAGGCAGATCCAGTCGCACGCGCATGCGCGCACGCACACAGACAGACGAGAACATGAGAAAGGGGTGAGTACTGATAGTGGAAAAAAAGGTGATATTTACGCACTTCTAGTTTCTGCTCGTTCTGGGCCAGGCCGTCCCTCTGGCTGTGCAGAAACTGGGTAAGCGTACGTGTGAGCTGCCGCCGGTCGTCGATCTCCGCGGCCAAACGGCCACTGTAGTCTGCCAGCAACATGCAGGCCTCCTCCACTAGCCTGGACAGCCGCTCGCCCTGCTCCTTATCTGACACATACAACAGAGGGGGAGAAAGACTCCAGTGAGAGTCCAGTCATTGCGTACCTAAATACGTCGGGACGTGATTAAAAGAGCTGTTAAACAAAATGGCGAATTACATTTACTTTTATCAGTTGCAAACAAGGTCCAACAGAGACTTGACTTATAAACAATCCTTCAGAACTGGAGAGGTACAGCGGGGAACCAGAGGAGAAAATTAGGGTTAATGGTCAATTCCAAGGCTAAAACAATGTAGATTTTATCCAATATTTTTACAATGTTAAAACGACAGGAACAATCATTCATGTGAAGCACAGAGTCTTTATTGCCGTTTCTCAGAGGAAGGCTTTAAGCATGGCCCAGTGGACTAGGTAAAAGACGCCCGGTGCACTCCCGGGGTCAGCACTGCACAAGTCCAACGGTCAAGCCTCTGAACCACAAACAAGCACTGTGCGCGGCTGACCGTTTGGCCAGTGTGTCTGTGGCGTGGAGGTGTATGCCAGGAACCAGAGCCTACCTGTGATCCTGTGGAGGAGTGACGTGTCCTGCACCTCGGCGGGCAGGGATGAGATGCGCTGGCGTAGCGCTGAGTCCCCAGAGGCCGCGTTCTCCAGCTCCTGGAGTGCTCGGATCAACTCTGCCGTCTGAGTGGATGAGATGGGGAGGTTGGAGGACAAACAGGAAGAGAAGGGAAGTGAGACGAAAGAGGACAAACGGAATGAATTAGACAGGACAGAGAAGTGTGAACAGGCCACATCCAGGAATTCCAGGTATCTGATATTTCAACCCACATACACAGGTGCTTGGAACTCCGATACCAGTCTGATGCCTAGACACGCGCCCAGTCAATTATCCAGCGTATCTTGAAGATTGTTAGTTTTCTGCGTTGACAATCTGACATGATGATGTGGTAGTGAAACAGAAGAGGCTCCCTCCCCACCCCGTTGGGTTACCCAATACCTGTGGGGGCCCTGCTGGGGAGCTCTGGGAGGCAAAGTCCTGGTCGTCCAATTTAATCTCTTCATATGGCCTCTTCTTAGCCTTTTTCTCTCCCACTACAGAATGTCAACAGGTGAGTGACCACGGAAACAGCAAGGTGGAAAAATAACATTCAGATATGATACGAACACTTCAGGTAATGCCTTTATACAGTGACGTCCAAAATAATTGTTGCTCTTGATAATGAGTAAAGAAAATACTCTATGAAGTAAATAGCAATAGTGGGCTATGCAATGTTCAAGAAAATGTAATTGTTTACTGAAAGACTTAACAAGTACCATTTTTTCTCAAACGATAGGGACCAAAATGACTGGGGGCAGTTTAAGCTCCCATGAAGCCAACAATCTAACATATTTTACAGTAGTATGTATAGGACAACTTATTGCATATACATGACAGGTTTGCGTAACCAAAGAGCTCCATTTTCAAGGCATCTGATCAAAACACCAGTTCCAACACTACCGTCTAAGCAGATCAGCAAACTCAAGGCATTCACATTTGATGGACAACATTAACTATTTAGCCACACGCAGGAATGGTTGGACTGGTGTGAAACAACATGACCAGTGAATGCAAAAAAATAAAAATAAAAACACTCCCTTAAAACAAAAGCTGAGTGAAGAGGGGAAACACCTGTTGGCAAACAAAGAAGCTCAGGTGTGTGTTGGCAAGAGGGGTACTTACACAGCACGTCTGACAGTTGATCCAGCAGGTTGTTCTCATATACAGCCCTCTCCTGCCAGATGGACAGAACACGCCCCAGCTGTTTCTTACAGCCATCCTCCCCTTCCCTAAACACACATGCACGTCAAAACACCGTCAACAAGCATGCGCTCCAATAACTACGGTATGGATAAAGAGAGACCATCACCTGGACACGTGTTTGAAGGCATCAACGATAACAGGAGCAAAGTCCTGGGTGAACTCGGGTCCTTTTTTCTTACTGTTTTGGATTACGTCATTGGCAAGGTAGAGGAAAGTGAGCTTCCGGGACACCTTGGCTGCAGGCACACACACAAATGACAGTAATCTACAGAGTGCAGGGTGAATAAACAAAACCTAGCAACAGAGCCAGGCGGCAACAGCTGGAGACATTGCTTGATACTTGGGCAGACTACACATGACGACCTTGCCAAAGACATAACACTACAGCCCCGTATAGCCTAATCCACACAACCCACTTGCCACAGTGCCACTGACGAACACGGGTGGGTTTAAAGCAGTTTTGTATGACATTGATCTGTATTGAGGCAGAAAGGGCATGGTTTCTGCCACAATGCTAAATAAACACACAAAACATAAACATCTCCCTGGACAGTGAACTGATGGAGCAATCAGCCCCAAGTGAAATGAGAACCTCCCCAAACCGTTGTGTACACAGACACCCGCCACTCCCCATGGTGCCCAGAGCGCATTTCCCAGTAAAACCATATCTCCATTAATGTTTAAGTCTACAAAGTCTATAAAAGAGGTCATAACTTATAATCTTGGCTTACAGCTCTCCTCAATCAACTCTTAACTGTGAACTGGTAGCATTAGCGGTATAGATCCTGACCGCATAAAAGCAGACCTATTAGCATTGATAAAAAATATTTTTTTACAAAAATATAATAATAATAAATACAACCTTTTAGTGACATGTGGTTTCTTAATGTGATAAACACCAAACAATTGAAAAGAAACAGGAAAAGAATAAAAGCTAATAATTGAGGACAAAACAATACCCACAAGTAGACTATAGACAACCCACACAGGGCTAAGCTAAAAAAGACACCTGGTGCTATTCACAGTCCACAGAAAACAGTCAGCAGCCCTGAAAATGCAGAGGGAAACCATTAGGCTGTTTAGTCTAAAGGAATAAAAATGAAAAACACCATCAAACTAGCTACCTAAAGACACAAGCTCAGACTTGAAATCTGTAATGACATTCCAGGTATGTTAAACTTTATTAGACAAGAAAGTGAAGATAATGGAGAACCTTTGCCTAAAAAGCAGTAGTAGGGATGCACCTATATAAATCGGCCAGCAATCAGTATCAACAGATTACAGGCAAAATATTTACAAAATCAAAACAGCCGATTGCTTTACAATGGCTCATTATTTTAGACTGGATAATTATGCAGCAGAAATCTCAATCAATCTGCTACAGTCATGTTTACTATGATTAATTTATTCAGCTAAAATCATGTAATATTTCACTCCTATTATTTATTCTTTGTGTATACTGTTATATTGTTCCTATTAAAGTCAAATAGCTTATTTACTACATTCACATTTAGGTGTTGTATAATGTACAATTACAGAAGAATGATACATTTCATTATCATATCATTTATACATTCATTCATTGTGCTTATTTTGTCTTTAGTTATTAGAGAAAGAACTTTTGTATGATGTAATTAGCTATTGTTCAAATTAGAAGCGTCATCAGAAGCAAAATAAATATTTATTTTATGCATAGGTACAAAGCAAAATAAATAAGAAAACACTGGAATCAGACGATTGGGTTATCAGAAAAACAAATGGGCTAACCTAGGCATGGACATCTTTAAAGCTGAAATTTGCCATCTTAACAACAGGTGTACAGGTATACAGAAAGTACTCTATTACAGCAGTTTGGTGTGGAAAAGGTCCCGTAACCATTCTTCAGCAAAGCAGGAAAAGTAGTCCAAGAGGAGTACATTAGTTAGGCTACTGAATGTGAAGACAAGTTTCAGTCTCACCTTATTTCACAGACATAGCCCGGTGCAGTGATGCAGAAAGAATTTCATGGGATTCTTTTTGCATAATTATGAGCTGAGGTCAAGCAACAAGCTGTAATGTTGACCCTTCATCCTTGGACATGGGTTAACTTACCATACCCTAATTGAAGATGAACATACTACAAAATATCTGACTACTACTTCGTGGTTTCAGAATTACACTGACTGGCACATTGCAAATTACCTTTAAAGCAATATGTCCTGCTGTATATTGTGTCAGTTAATATTAATGTTTATTGCCATTGAATAAATGTTTATTTAAGTAAAAAGTTCATTATGGCCAATGGAAAATGCTTAAGAACCATTTGTAGGCACAATGCATCATGGAGTGTTTAGTTACAGCACTTAGCTATTGGTAATATACCAGAAACCCCCAGGATGCCTTCCGGTTATTATTAACCAGTAACCCAAGCAATTGGAACTGTAAAAACTGATGTCATCCCCATGGTATACATTCTCAAATACAGAAAATTTAAATTTGTTAAACAGAAGTAAAATACATAACATTATCTACCTGTCAAATTTAAAGATGCCTTTGGCCCTTTTTGGCCACAGCTATATAAATTGTGCTGTTCAGCAAATACAAATCTGAAAATGATTTACTTGGTCATATAAGTAACGATATAAGCCGCATGTCAACAATTATACAGTTAGACCCATATAGACTTCCCAAAATGAGAAGTTAAAATAGTTTGTTATTAGTAAAAGTTCCACTATGCATCCTTAAATCGGCATCAATAGGTTGCAAAGTTGGGCTACAGTAGCTTTTACAGATTATAAACTAAACATGCTGGAAGTAGCCTGGTTTTAGTACAATGACTAGCAAGTAGCTACTGCATTCACTATTTAATACAGTGACACGGACTTTCGGAAATAGATCAGGCAATCCAACTACATTTATAGCATACACGAGCATGAAGGATTTGTGGAGTCGCAACTAGACAAACATCATGGATTAAGTTAATTGCGAAGATGAGTTCAATTGTCTACTGTCTGGGGCCTCGTGTCAAGCCTAGCAACTGACTGTCCCCAGAAGTAGGAACTTTTCAGGGTAATTGTAAACCCTGAAGTTCGTTTCAAATGTTGTCATTGTATGACGAATTATGATGAGTTAAATAGTTTTCAGACTAGCCTAGTACTCCCACCCAGGCAGAAGAGAACGGAAAACTGTTTGCTTGATATCTAGCTAGCTAGCAAACTAAAGTTCTGCTAGTTAGTAACTAAGCATACATTTTTCAACCAATTAATTACAAGGTTAAACATGTTGCTCGAAATGTAGCGTATGTAGGTGGAATATTTCGCGACAAACGGTCGTTAGAAAGATTGCAATCAGTTAATCACATGGCTACTAACTAGTAAGGTTTTCTGTGATATGTGGTCAGCTGACGGCTAGCTAATGTAGCTAACAAGCTAAGTTGCTAACGCTGCTAGCTAGTCAACTAATTTAGCTAGCTAACTAGCTACAAACTAGCTAGCCTACTAGCTATAAATGATAGTTAGCATGCTAACGTTTATCTAGCTACTTTTAAAAAGGGGTTCATATACATAGTTTAATAACCAAGAATATTTAAGATACATGTGAAGTATTATTCATGAATGGCCTATATTTTACCTTTTTTCAGTTCGTTGAACCAAACGTTAACGATGGTCTTCGAGTGTTTTCTATGATGTATAAGCCACAGTGACAGTGTCTGGACACTTTGTTGAGAGTTGCTAAGCTCCGATAGTTTCTTCTCCAAAGCCACCTCTGAAAAAGCCGACATGTCGACGACTTTTCGGGGCAAATAATGATTTTTAAAAAAAATTTACCAGATGTTTTATGCTAGGTCATACAGCTAGCTATGTTAGCACTCTACCCCGGCTAACACGCTAGCTATGTGCTCTGCAAAAGCTGCAGCCTTGCAAGTGTTTATAGCCGGGGGACGAGGGGGGGTCACTTTGCCGTGTTTATTTACGTGCAATCTATTTCTGGATTTTAATTGGCTCGTTTTGGAATGAAGGCGGGATTTAGCTAAAAAAAATGTAATTACATTTTATTTACATTCTTATGAACTCTTTAATCAACGTTAAATTGAAGTGCGATTATTTACTACTGTAATAATCTGTCACAGTTGAAGTGGATTGACACTGATAACATGACTTGATACAGATTTGGGTGTAGAAGATCAACTCAGTTATTCCCATGCAGTTAACAATCATACAATATTTAAAGAAAATAATGTTGAACTCGGGTTGTTTATGGAAATGTAATAGGGTAAACGGAATGTCAGAGACACAGACAAAGTGATAGATCACAGATCACAAAATAAATTCCTTATTCTCAGACAGGTGGATTGCTGAAATCGTTTACATCAAAATGGTTGTTTTTTGGCCAGTGTACGACAAGGTGGTGTTTAGAAGTGTCCTGGTAGTCAAAGTAGTTGAGGTTAAGCTCTGTCGCTATCCTCCTGCCCTGGCACTCCATCAGCTGTAAAATAAAAACCATTGATGGTAATACAAGTGGATAATTAACCTATACAATGATGGTCAAATACTTGGATTTTTGCAAACTTAATGTCTGCTTGAGAATAATGAAGTGCCAGTAGTCATACTCAGCAATGATACCATACTTGATATTTCTCTGATAAGCCACTGAGCTCTCGCACTTCAATATTATGTCCATTTAGAATTAACTTGTACATCAGCAGTCCCTGTCCTGAAATGAGGTCATAAACATCAGTCTGCTATGCTTTGGGATATAGAACATAAATTAATGAAGGGTCTTTATGGCAAATGGCATATTGAAGGTGAAAGAATAACACTGGCCCTTATTTATAGTGACCCTCACCACTCTTTTGTGCTATGATGCGGATGTAGATCTGGTGCAGAGGGCCCCTGTGGCGTAGATGTGTGTGGATGTAGTATCGGTACTCCTTCTTCTTATGATCGATCTCCAGGCGCCGGCGGAAGGCTCCGGAACAGATAAGCCACAGAGACACGCACAAGCTGAACACCAGGAACCCAGCATACTTGTGATAGTCCTTACCCAGGAAGAGGTTATGGGACACGTCAGTCAAAGGGAAAATCACAGAAAAATGTCTAGGACTTATTCATTGTGTGAGATTTATATCTGTTAAAAAATGGATCACTAAAGAACAGACAGTTCTTAAAAGAGACCAAAAACTGAAGAGAGAAAGAGAGACTACTTTTCAGGTTGTTTTTCTACTTCTTGTGGAAGCACTCACGCACCTGAAACTCTATGTTCATGTAGCAGGCAGTTCCAATAGTGGAGGCGATTAGTAGCAGCGAACCTTTCCAGATGTTTTCATGCACATATTCAAGAACAAACACTGCAACACACCATTAGGGGAAAAAAGAAATCCTGAAACAATTTAAATTGAGATAGTTATGAAGGAATAGTGAAATAAAATATGATAGATCTCTTACCCTCCTTAATTAAAGTAAATGGAAAGCTAGGGTTGTTCTTTATTTTGTCTGTGAGTGCTTGCTCAGTGGTGTTGAACTGATGGTCCCATGTGCTAAAAATCCCAATAGTCATTGTGCTAACAGACAAAATAGAGATGGTTATGTGAAAAGCAAAATACATGTTGTAAAGTTTCATTTTAGTGTAAACATTAAAAGGTGTGTATAGTATAAATCAAGATAATGTAAGATACTCACAGTTATTATGTGTATTTTTTGGGTCAAAACTACATTATGTATCCAATTCTATCTCAATATTCTGCCTGCCTCAATGAAAGTTTGAAATTAAACAATAATCGGTTGTCAAGGTAACCAAGTACTTCATTTTTGGCTGAAAACATTTCAGGACTCCAGGCATTCTATTCTTAGAACCTGTGCAGGTAACTTCATACAGTCAGTCATTCCTGAACTCTAACCACCTCTGTATTTGGGCTTCTCTCCATCCTCAACCAATGCACTGTTGGCATAGCCAAAACATAACACTGTAACTGCCCACTTCAGTTTTCAAAGGGTGCTAGATTCAGACTACGAGCTGGATTCAGAAGATGAGCACAATTAAAAATGAATTAAGTAATGAACAAGTTTGTAAAATATTATGCTATGAAATCATTTCATTACTACTATTTAACCAAAACGTACCGGATAACTCTACCAAAGTTACTTCCCACAAAGGGTGGCATGGCAAGTAGCAACTATAGGACACTATGGGCATAGCTGATATGTGTCGCAAAATCTGGAATATCAGTTGCCTGATCAGCAATCAATAGCCTGACCAACTCTTTCAGATGTACTTGAAATGGTGCGCATCAGATACTGACTGGTTTTCTGATGAACCATGCACCTAACTTTTTTTGTGACCAGCCATGTGGAATCGATAGATAAGGACCTAATACATTTATTAAAGTTGATTTCCTTATGAACTGACTGAGCGAAATCTTTGATATTGCTGCATGTTACGTTATATTTTTGTTCAGTTAATTTCTAAACGTGGCAGCTTTTTCATGTTGAATTTTGAGGGTTTTGCTGCCCCCCTATGTAGTAGGCAGGTTACTGTCAAGTGAACACAAGCTAGCTATGTTAAAAAGGCACTGTGTAGAATCCTGCCTCTAAACAATAACACCACTCTCCCCGTCTTCTTCCCGTCCCACCCGGAGTAGCTGGTACTATCTCGTTCGGTAAGTGATTAAAAGTACTGCGAGTGTCTAAAACGATTATAAGGAGATTACAAGTCAATGCAAACTGACATAAATGGGAATGTCAGTCACTCCGATACATTTTGTAGAAAAATATTATTTGAAATATTAACTGCAGAAGTCTACAAATAATTTCTGCTTGTTTTATGCTAGTAGTAAAACTCGTACATGTTGCCCCTTTAAATCAAGGAAGTCCCTAAAAACATGGCTCCACCCCAAGGGGCAAACTCCGAGGCCTACCCGGAAGTGCCAAAAACTGCAATTAATCGAATGGCCACATGAGGCTGGCTGCAAAAGGGAGCGGTTTGTCCTGTCTGCTATCGCCTCAGCGAACTCCAGTCATTATAATCAAGTGACATCCAAATAAACGACTCGTTACCATACAGTCTATTCTCGTAACTAACGTTACGTGAAAATGTAATATATAATCTGCAAGTCTCGACCTATTTTTTGTTGTTGTATGGTTTCAGATTAACTTTCTTCAAGTGTAAGCTGGTAACGTTACGGTGACTGGCTACCAACCGCTAGCAACGCAGAGTAGCATACTGTTTGCATTTAGCCTTTGCTAACTTGGTTATGTCGCGCTAGGTGGGCGTTGTTGCAGCAACCAGGCAGCTCAGCAGCACCCACGCCCCACCTCTTTGCCCATTTTTGGTTATCCGGGAGTTAGGACGAGTGACGCGCTGCCAAGATGGCGACGACCATCTCCGCCAAAAATGAGCTTCAAAACGCGTTCTATGCTCCACCCGTCTAATCTTAATGGGGGTGGCCTATTGAGTAGCATACAATATAGAGGCGAGCCCATGTTTATGTAAAATATATTTACTTGACAGTCTGAACAACAGTATGTGGATTATGCGACTATGCTAAAATATACAGCGGAACGTGATCACAGGATAACTACCGTTATTATAAAATAATGTTTAAATCGCGACTGTAATATCTCGTAGAAACAACACAGCTTTTGCAGGAGAATCAAAGACCGAAATATGTTTCCTCTGACACAAATGACTAACCTACCACAAGGCAACGCTAGAGCCAGGTCGAATATCCACTCCGGACACTGCCACGCCTCACTTATCGTGGACACGTATTCGGATACCTGGCTGCAATGACGCAGTTGTAAATTGTAAAAGCAATCTGATATAAATCTGGACGGATTTTTAAAAAACGCCCTGGCATGCACAAGATGTTTGCTAAAATAGAATGTATCCAGTAGGAGTAAAGAGGACATAGAGGTATTCTCATTTCACACTATTTTTTTTTAAACCCACTGGAAAAGGAAAGAAACTTGAGCGGATCCCTGAGATTTTCCCATAGATGGATAGTTTGGCCGGGACATCAGTTAAAGAAACAGATCGCTTGTCTCTGATATCGGTATCTAGTCCGGATTTATCCCAATTGCCACCTTTATCTTCCAATAGACCTCTACTATCACCAGTCTTATGGGGGATGGATAAAAATAAGTCCACTACAGGGAATGTTGTTTGGCAGATTTAGAACTGCCAGGTAATTGGGGAGAGGAGACTTATGCCATTACGATTCGTTTTCTACATTTTGAAGGTTGCCATTACCGGTCTCAGAGTGGTTTCCAATGTATAGCCTATCTCACACCCCTTCCATCTGTTAATTCTCCCACATTTCAAATGAACCTGATATTAAAAAAGTACTATAATAATATGAATTGGATTATAGATGGTTAGGATTACCAACAGTTATTAAACCTGCAGCAGCTCCTCTTCCTAGGGTCCCCAAGTAATGATTCAAAACACACAATCCAACGATTTTCCCATTATGTCTCTTTTAATGAAAAGCAAACAGCAGCATGAAGGAATGCAATTCCAGTTCGATTTGAATGCCAATTTACAGTGCAAACAGAACTACAAAGCCCCAAATGACTTTATACACATCAAACCACTACATCTTTGTATTATATACATACACATTTAGTTAGATACGAACACAAAAACGTTGAAATGGTTAAAACAGGGCTTGTAAGCCCTACAACAACATAACACTCTCATCCTTATCATCATTATTCTCTCATGTCTAAAAGACACAAGTCGTGCACTCACAGCACATGCAAGAATGGGAAAGAATCGTGCAACAGGAGCCAAATAACTGATCTCAGAGATTCAAGGCGTTAATGTGGTTTTCAAATTAGTGGATGTAGTGTCTTGTTTCGATGGAGAACATGAATGATTTCATCAGCATTATTCTCAGTGGTTTTCTAGTCTTAGTGTCCCTACACTTCCATCATCTCCTTAGAGTCTTCAAGTATTAGATTAATCCTTCATGTTTGAGCAAGAAGTATCAAATGTAGTCCCCTTGTACCCAAATGGCACCCTAGCTCATAATTAGTGCCCTAGTTTTGACTGCAGTACTAGGAAATCACGTGCCAATTGTACAGACTGTAAATACTGATCTTCCCTCTTCCCTTTCACCATACTTCATTCAGAAGAACAGAACATTGAGTTTCAAGTTTCCTGCTCATTCACTTTAAACCTCAAAGCAGCTTTGCCTTTTACAGCATCTTTAATAAATACATATTTAATAATATAGATCCTTCAATCTCTGCCCATCTATCTACAATTTCACAACAGTTTCAAAAAACACAAGAAACTAGTGACATTCTTGCAATTGCTCAGTATAAACATGTTCAGAAATTCCAATACTTCACATTTGTTCTAATGGAGAAAGAAACACAACACTTACATTAAGTTTATACAGACAAATGAGGAATTAGAAGAAATAAATTAAATAAGCCAATTCCAAACCTAGCTTAGCAGTCATACAAAAGCATGTCACTCACCAAGTTTCTCTACATTTGGAATAAAAACAGCTCCAATAAATAAAATGATGTTTACACAGGCAACCCCAATTTGACATTTTCTCAATAATTAGTATTTTTGTTAATTATCCACATTCAAATCCACATTAAAAAAAATAATAAAATGTGATAAGATCTAATGGGGTTGTTCAAAAGGCTATTTAGGGGACAAAAGATCAGAATTGGTGTGCCTATGTAAACACAGATTAAGTCAAACATCTATGTAAACAACAGAAATGTCATTCACATCCTGGAGTTTTGGTCTTTGTACTGGTTTGTTATTCGTAGTGTTACCATTATTCATACGCAGTGAGTGCGCATATATCTTCTTTCAAGCATCACAGCTGTACACTCACCTGGGCATGCCTATATAGCAGGTTACAGAACTAAGCGCCATATAGAGTTCAAACAGATCTATGTACAGCTACGCAACAAGCAGGCTAGGAGGTATGCTTTTGGAGTGTTTTTCTCATTTTATACAGCAAATCCCAGATGTGTTTCTGGTGCCATGCAGAGAAACTTCACATTGGCTGGAAGAGGAGGGAAAACTAGATTGAAAGTTTAGAACAAGAAAGGTGAAATTTCTAGTTCCTAGCAGTTTCTTTCTCAAAAAAGCACATGCCTGCATTCCAGTGCAGCGCTCCCCGTTAGTTTACCACAACTCTCTGTTTCCTCTTAATGTCTCTACAGCGCTTACACTACACGGCAAGGCAGAGCGCTAAACACAGAGGACTGAACAGTTCTAGTTTTCAGCTAATGTGGTTTAGAAGGATTGTACAGGCTAGCTACCATCTCTGTGTAAATAGAAGTATATTGTCTACGTATATTGTCAAAGAGGACAAAGCAGGCAGGTGTGAAAAAATAAAATAAAAGTGACTTTGTTACAGTGTTAATTCTAAATAAATAACTGAGCCCGTCTTTGTTGGGCTCTTACAGACCTGCTCTAAAGGTGACAGCAACAATTTCTATCACATAATTCATTACCTGATTTGGGGGGACGAGTGGGAACCTCAAAACACAGAGACAAATCATACATAAAACAGCAAGGAGAAAGAGTATAATTTATTCCATCACACTAGAGGTCTCTGGCTGCCGTCCTCACCCTCTCCCCTAGAGAGTGCCGTTCATTAGTCGCGGGAGCGTCCCACGATAGCCAGGATGTAGAGGAAGATGTTGATAATGTCGGTGTAAAGGTTGAGAGCGGCAAAGACGTACTCCTCTGGACTCAGAGCCAGCTTCTTGTTGCCGAGGAGGAGCTGGGTGTCCACGGCCAGGAACTAGAAACAGGCATGGAGAAATATGGCTAGAGACATTTGATTCATGTGGAGCAGAATATTTACACTTTACCTAAAGATCTAAGTATGCACATCATATGAAATTGCTAGTAAAGGTTAAGCCTCTAAAGTTATTTTATCCTTAAAGGTTTACAGTGATGTTCTATTATTCTGCTTGAAATCAAACGACTACCCCCTTTCATTTTTCATATTCAAAACTGATCATTATTACTAAAGGCTGCTAGGCTTGAATATATTTGAACTTGTCTAGGGATAGCATAATTTTGGTTTATAATGTCAAAATATGAAAGTGTGTAAAAATAATAACCATGTATAAATAATATAAATAAAAACACATTTATAGGCTACGTGAATAGAACTTTGCTTAAACACAAGGAGATTCATTCACACATGATAAGTATTATCATACGACACTGAGATTTGCCAAAAAATTTCTTTATTCTGATTTTTTTCTCTCCCAACAAAATTTGGACTACACTCCATTTCATTCACTGTCTTATGTCAGGGTTTTCACTCAAGGCCACTGGGCCCGCTGTTCCATCCCTCCTCTGGAGATGTAGTTGCTCATCCTCTCCCCCCTTCAGAGTTAAATGTAGCTATATGTTTTACTGTACTTCTTTTGTTCTCCAGCTTAGTAAGCACTGGGAGTGCAGACTGGGCTCAGACAGGTGGAAAACCTGAGGCCGCCATCAGATGGAGCTGACTGGTAACTTGGTCAGATGCCCAGACAGCTGGATGGAGACAGCTCCCTTACTGCTGAAGATGCATCATAGCTGCACCTCAACCCTCTGATTTAGCAATCACCCCATATACACCAGAACATTCATTATGCCACCAAACACATCAGATAGCCCCAATTAAGACCCGCTCCACAAAACTGTGCCCTGATATTCAGTCACATCCAGTCGAGATACCTAGAGGTGATATAGTGGTGCTGAATGAGGCAAATGGCTCCCTTTACAAGACAAACTACTTTTGAAGCGATACCAAAACAACCCATGGTGAAAATGCAGGTGGGTTCCTGTACTTACGCAGGTGAAAATCAGGGCTCCCAGGGAAGCATAGACAATATGAACGATCCGGTGGCGGATAAACATACAGAGGATGGAGAAGACCAACAGGACTATCAGACACACTAAGAGTACCCCTCGGCAGGAAGTGAAGTCATACTTGCTCTGGATTAGAGAAGAAAAAGACAAAACGCAGACTTTTATTATCCCAACACAAAGTTCAGATTAGAGTTAAATAAAGCCTGTGCACATTTCTCAATTCTCCCAGGTTCCAGAGAACTGCTCCTCAATTCAAGTCTGTGACAGTAACAGTGAACATCTCCTCAATTCAAGTCTGTGACAGTAACAGTGAACATCTCCTCAATTCATGTCTGTGACAGTAACAGTGAACATCTCCTCAATTCAAGTCTGTGACAGTAACAGTGAACATCTCCTCAATTCATGTCTGTGACAGTAACAGTGAACATCTCCTCAATTCAAGTCTGTGACAGTAACAGTGAACATCTCCTCAATTCAAGTCTGTGACAGTAACAGTGAACATCTCCTCAATTCAAGTCTGTGACAGTAACAGTGAACATCTCAATTCAAGTCTGTGACAGTAACAGTGAACATCTCCTCAATTCAAGTCTGTGACAGTAACAGTGAACATCTCAATTCAAGTCTGTGACAGTAACAGTGAACATCTCAATTCAAGTCTGTGACAGTAATAGTGAAACTGCAACCAAGGCCATGAAGAGAGGTGTGTGTGCTTAATACTGACCTGTAGTGAGAAGAGGACAACAGTAAAGCAGACTACAGTGGTGATTCCCACGGCCATGATGACAGTCTCAGTATCGTAGAAGCTGGCAATCATCCCCACCATGTAGGACAGGCTCAGAGTCAGGATGGCCTAATGACAAACACACAGAAAACACAGTCCATTTTACTATAAACTACAGCGCATCCATCCCACAGTAAACAACCTTAAGTGTACTAAAATAATCAGCAGACATTATTACAGCATATTACCTTTATTTTCAGCCATGTTTTAAGTGACAATGGGGAACGATTTGAGTATTTTGCTGAAAGAACAGTAAGCTTACTACAGTACCACCTAACCCTAACCATATGAAAGAACATCTGATCACTTGTATCAGTGTCATCATTCTTTACACTCAATTGACAGTCCATATGCATGCAAAGGCAGAAACACATAAGAGTCTGCATCCCAAATGGACCTTTCTCCCTTACCTAACACACCATGGGCCCTGGTGGTGCACTATCTACAGAACTAGGTGCCATTTATCATACATCCAGAGTCAGGGTTAGACCGTACCAATGCCACCAGGTTCCAGGGGTGTTTGCGGCGTAACTCTGCAAAGCAGCTGAGGACGATCAGAGACACAAAGAAGATGGCGTACGAGACATAGTATGTCCATGGGTTACGCCGCACAAACATCTTGGCGTCGTCCACAAAGGTAAAGACGGCCACGAAGCAAAAAGTGACTATCAGTTGAATGGTCAGCACCAGGAACACCTGGGGAAGAGGAGGAAGTTGGACAGACATGTTATAGGAATGTCTTGAGAAAGGTTTTTGATAACTATGAGAGGTAGTGCTCAATATCAGGTTGGTAAACATTGTCTATTGCAGGGCCCCCATTGGAGCAAAACAGAATCTGTGTCACACAGAACAGCTCACAGAAATGCTCACAGAACAGTAATTCAGCCAGGGGTTAGAATTCTGGTACATGGTGTACATGGTTCCAGCGTAGGGCAGCACAAACTGGCTTAGTGCTGTTCGTTGCACTCTTTGTTGCAAATGATAGGTCGGCAAAGCTTAATTGTGACTGGTGGCCATGGAATGCGCTCTCCTCCAACATGTGCGTCAGTAAACACTTCTTTGTTGAGTAATAAATGTTATTAAAATGGCATTAAGATATTAATTTGAGGACATAATTCTTGACATTTTGACTCTCTTGAGCCTTCTATAGGAGTGGCAATCCAAAAGGTCCATAATTGCAAATTTCACAACACAAAACGTGAAGATTAGAAAATAATCAACAACACGAAAAGATTAGCAATTACTTGGTTTTGATCATCTACATGATTTGGCTTTTGATCACTTCCTTTCACTCAACTGACACCATCATCATTACGTTCTCACCTTTCTGATAAAGGCCTGTCTGATGTTCTTGTCCTCAAAGCCAGAGTTTGTGAAATCTTCATTGTCGTAATAAGATGGTGGAACGTCCCCATGGTAACCGTCACCCATGGAAGCTGAAAACCCCAACAAAAAAACAACAGTAAAGACCAAATAACCGGTAGGTTTTGGAGCACTATGGGGTGTCAAATCACTGTACGTGCCATTTCTAAAACCAGTCATTGATATAGTTGGTTGATGGGTACTGACCGCTCAGTCATTTAGTGAGAAAGTTTGGCCCTTGGAGCACAATCCTTTTTAAGTTGAGCTTTTAAAGAGTACGCCAACATTATTTTGTAATAGCATACATTTAACTGTACCAGAGGCAGTTGCTTTTGATGCACTTGCAACAATTTGCTATGTAAATTACAGTCTAAAAAGTTAGCCCAGGGACAGTTTCACTCTCTTAAAACCATTGTAGCCATTGTATACATGGAGACAGAGCCACAAGAACCACACCCAAAGAGACACCTTTTCATAGACCGTTCAACGTACTGCTTGATCTACGCTTCTGTCTGCTCACCATTGGGGTCACCATGGAAGCCAGGCTGGACAGGCTGCTGGAAAGGCCCTGTGGGGTATGGACCCTGGGGATAGGGCATCTGAGGGTACGGTCCCTGTTCGAATCCAGGGCCCCCGTGGGGATATCCAGGCTGAGCGTATGGTGCAGGTTGAGCATACGGTGCAGGTTGAGCATAGGGTACAGGCTGAGCGTATGGTGCAGGTTGGCCATAGGCAACAGGGGTATGGCCGGGGTATGGAGCTTGCACGGGGGCCTGGGTGTAGTTTGGTGGAGGCATCCCGAACCCTGGCTGAGGTGGTCCGTAGACATTGTTGTGGAGGGGGTTGTTCTCCCCCATGACCCCGGGGTAACCGCTTTTGTCCTGAGACATGGTCTGGTTCTGTCAGCAGAGGCCTGAAGAATATGGAACAAAAGATTTAAAAAACAGTAATATTCATGGCCCCCATTTCTATACATACAGTATGTACCAGAGAGGGAGACAATTCAGTAGACCTCAAGTCTGAGTCATGTCCCAAGTCACCTGTGCTCGTGTCTGAGTCAAGTCATGATTCTCTATGGCTGAGGTCTGCATTCTGGTGCTCGTGTCCTGGTCCGAGTACTCAAGTCCGAGTAGATGGGACCACATTAACTCAAAATAATTATATTTATCCAGTCAAACATAGTGTAATGGCAATAGTCCAACAAGTCTGAGTCCTGGACTGGAGTACTATAACATTCTTATGTACCACTATTGGATGGGACTTTGAGATAACGTGACAAGCATGACTTTCCTGGAAAGTGAGGCAGTAGATGGGAATCATAGACTGTAAAAAAAAATGGACGACGCCCTTTCGCTCTTTTCCATTGGTGAAAACTGAAGCCGCCAGTGTCCCGATACGGCGCTGACATCTTGGACTTGCGTCTGCGCAGATAGCGATCTTGGGACCAGTTCTGCGCAGTAGTTCTGCGCAGTAGCGAGCAGAAAGTAAAGCCGTAAAGCCGCGAAATCAACGGCCCCACCCCTGTGCCCCGCCCTCACTCTCCCTCGCAGAATGCGCATACCGTAATCAATCGCAAGTCCAAGTACAGTACAACCTTTGCTTGTTAAACCTATACGATATGTTATAGCCTAACTTACATCATGTTTAACCTTAATTTAGAATAGGCCTAATACAAAAATAATTGGTAACTTCTAGCTAACGATCACCTGCTAGCTATTAACATGGCTATTAACGAGGCTTGTTGTCTTTTAGCTAACGTTAGCTAGCCCATTACATTTATTTACTAATTAAATAGCTTATAAATTTAACTTCTAAGATCTATTGGAAATGCCAGATCGGTTAGCACAATGTACTGCAGAACAACCCATTATGTCCGTGTGAAATTATATGAATTATAGAAATTTAGAGATTAAATGTAAAGCTCCAATCTCCTCAGTCCTCCGAAGATCGCGAAAAAAGCCTGATAGGGCTTCAGTGGCTCCTCGGCTCAGATAGATGTCAATCACAGCTGTGAATCACGACGTCACACCACCGTTTTTAGAGCATTAAATAACTAACTAAAAACCAACTTATTTTAAAAATAATTGACATTAGCGTGATACAAACTACAGTAAATGACAGAAACCAGCTTCGGAAAAAATATATTTGAAGGGTAATTTAATTGTTTAGTTGGTCTCGCGTCCCATTGAATAACATGGGGAAGGCGGGGTTTATGACCTATACTGGGACCACTCACCAGGGGGCGATCGAGACGTTTTGGCTTCACTTTTCAGGGCTTGTGCGGCACGCTTGATGGGAATTTGTTAGAGTATGCATGTTTTACAAGTCTTCACAAGTTTTAATGCTAGGGCAAAAATTTTTTATAATTTCCTCCATTGTTTTACTCATACCCACTAAATAGCCCCCAGGGAAAGAACTGCCATTGTTAATCACACTGGCCAATACACAGACACTAAACCTACCTAATTACAAAGATGATGAAGTTATGAGGAAGCAGGCTGGAAAGACAACCTGAAAGGCAGCAGCCTCAGTGAGCCTTCCCGAAGACACCCTGAGAGTTAACAAATAGTCACGTACCCAACACCAACACTGCTAAGCTGCTTAAGTTGGTCTGCTCTCTGGAACATAAGGAGCAGTGAGGAGGCATCGGTAACAGAGTTAAATTAAGCCACATGAAACACCGCCCCAAACGTAGTCTGTTCCAAAACAGTGATTCTGGAACATTGCAATCCACGTCTTGACAATGTTATTCTACATCCTTCCATGTCAGTCTACATAGACTAAGAGACTCACATCAATGCCTAATCCAAATAATAAACCATCACTTTTTTCCCCATGTTTCCCCCCCTCACCAAACACACTGGTTGCACACGTGTGCTATGTGGTTGTAAAGTGTTGGACAAGATTTCCCAATACAGTTGTTTTTTTCCACTGAATTTTACAAGTGACAAGTCTGCCAAATTCATAAGTCATCAAACATTTCATCCCAGTGATTAATATAATATAATCATATGATTAGCTTGCCAAAGAGTCTGTTGGACTTTTTCTTATCAGTGTTAATGACTCAAAAAGATGAGGGTAATGATGGATTTAGTCTACAGCAGAATACTAATTTTTGACCCACATGGTTTCCAAAGTTGACAGACGGATTAAATAGAACTACATGAATCTCCCTGTCATGGGAAGTTTTTCTCCCATTATAGGATATAGGATATGTTTGTTCAACGACAAGTAGGGATATGCACCGATAAAAAGACGCCAATTCTTGGCTGATGCCAATATTCATATACCACAATCGTCCGATACCGATGTTTTGTCATTTCTGTACCTGTGCACCCTGGTGTTAATGCAATAAAAACAAATGGGGTTCTGATGATGTAATATTCAATCATACAAATGTAATATTCAATCATACAAAAGTTACCCATTTCAATAACAACATTTTTTATACTTCAAAATAAGAACAACAAATTGGTGTTCCCCAATGTTGTGTTTTTTCTGTGACAGAACATTTGTGTTTCAAATAAATGATTGTGATTTCCCCAAATTCTATCAAATTGCATTATTCTGGGGAGAGAACCAGGCGACCAGGTACTCATGCTAGCTTGAACCTGCTCTAACTGAGTTAGAGTTTTGGGGTTTAAGGCCAGGTGTTTTGTAAAAGCACTTTGTGACATCTGCTGATGTGAAAAGGGCTTTATAAATACATTTTATTGATTGATATAAATACATTTGACTTTAATATGTCACATTCAATTGAATACATGAAGTCCTAACAAAAGGTCTGGATACATTAGGTGTTCTATCCCTTATTAAATACCTGTTTGTGCTATAATACAGTGTGTAATACTTATATATACACCCACACCTCACTAATCTTGTCTCTCCCACATTCAGTTGGATGGGAAAGGGAACGCAGAGAAGTGGGAGATCAGATTACTACATCAGGCGCCTCTCAATCCCTCCCATTTTAATCCCTCCCTCACTAAGGCCACATTAAATAACAGTGGAATTATCTAACAACTGCCTGTCATATTACAGCTACCTAAGCCTGCTTCCTGATCCTGTCTCTGACCACCAGTCAGATCAAACCCTGCTGGAAAGATGACATTCCCTAGCAACCTGCTTCACAGCCTTCTCATTACATTCATAACAGATGCTTGCCAGTATTCATCAGAATGTACTGAATTCCGTAATTTACTATCTGGCACAGTAAAAAGCCCACCAGGAATCCCTGTAGGCTCTGTCCATGCCCTCATCCTTCTGTATGTCTACATCAAGAAGTCTTGTAGTGTAGACAAATAAATCCATCAGCTCAGTTAGGGACTGCCCAGAACTGAATAGCAGCTCACTGACAGCTTTCCAGAACACCTCTCTTTGTCACACACACACACACGAGCCATGAATTAAAGTGTTTGTTTAGAGAGCCGCCATGTTAGGACTTTAGATCCCAACACTTTGGTGATGTAACACAAGACACCTCAGACAATTCCCTATGAAACGATATGCAGCAAAGGCCAAAACAAAGCAGCAGAATAACACTAACAATGTGTTTCAATGGGGACTATGCATGAAAGGCCTGTAATTCCTACACAGTTCACAGTTTTTGGATGTAAGTGCCCTCAAATTAAAGCAGACCGTCTACACTTGAACGTTACTTGTTACTTCTTAAAGACCCTTTTCTAACTAATATCAAATGTCTTCAGTCTGCAAGTTTAAGACAAATTCCTTTGTGTCTTTTCATCCTGTTATATAAAAAACATATAATTAAGGTATTTAGTAATTGGGTAAAGAAGGTTCACAGATACAAAATGTAAAGGCAGACCTACCAGTTTGTTTTAGTGAGGAGTCTTTCCATTTCAGCAAGCTGTGACTTGGCCCACTATCTTTGATTGTTCTGAAATAATTTGTTTAGTTAGAAACGTAATCCAATATTATTTTGTTGAAATTTAATTTATGATCAATTGGCCAATTTAATTCATAAAAAGTATATAATCCCGAACATCCAATTTGGATATTTTTTCTTTAAACATGGCATATTCAATACAATTTTCAAAAGCCAAACATGGAACCCCAACCAAAGCCCATTTCAACAGCCAGTATGAAGTTTCAGTGGCCAATGTTTTGTAAGTATGCTAATCTGACCCATCTAAATGCAAAGAAAGGCAATATAAAATGTGAAAGTATAGGTAGTATTCACTGTGGAAATTTCACCAACATTATAAACTACCTATTACCAATTTATTTTGGCTAAATACCTCACTTCCTCTGCCAAGTGGACAGAAACTGTTTTCCAAGTATATGTTCATAGTCCTAAAAATCCTTCCAAGCTTTGTTGCTTAAATTTTTGCAGTGTTTACTTGTCAATTTGCAGTAATGACTGTTAAAGAATACTAATACTAAGCTAATACTTGTGCCTTGAACTTCTTTCCTCATTATATTAGTGTATGCGAAACAAGTCAGTCTGCAAGCTGGGAAATGTTTTGTATGTACCAAATATGATTCAAATTCTGTGCATACGTAAAAGCACTCATCAACTGAAGGCAAGGTTACTTAGGTCCAGGACACAACCACCAGAGACTCAGACTGGCAACTAGGCCTACTGGCAACATATAGTTTGTATCAGGCAAATTCAGGTAAGTCCCTAGTCCCTTCCAGTTCACTTTTAGGAAACATTTTGCAACTAAAACACTTAGCTTGGCAAAATGAATAAAGTCCTGGTAGCTTAACCTAATAATTGCAAGAAGCCTATTTGTAATTATTTGATGACATAGAAAAATGTATAGCAAACCATTTAACGACTAATGCATTGTTTTTGTTAACTATGGACAGGACTCAAACACCCTTGACTGTTACTGAATATATTGGAAATTCATTTTTGTGTACTTTTTTCGGGCTTCTTTGTATCTGTTGTTCATGCACAACTCTAATCTAATGATTAGACTCTGTCTGGGATACATTTTATATTATAGATTCTTCAAAACAGCCACCCTTTGCCTTGATGAAAGCTATTCACACACTTTGCAATTTCCCAACCAGCTTCATGTGGTAGTCACCTGGAATGCTTTTCAATTAAAAGGTGTGCCTTGTTAAAAGTAAAAATCATGAATTTCCTTCTTAATGCATTTAAGCCAATCAGTTGCATTGTGACAAGATAGGGTTGGTATACAGAAGACCATAATTATATCTGTACTGTAGTAGTCCATATTATGGCAAAAACAGCTCCAAAGAAAAATGACACTCCATCATAACTTTAAGACAGGTCAATCAATATGGTACCTCAGATTGCAGCCCAAATGCTTCACAGAGTTCAAGTTACAGACATCTCAGCATCAACTGTTCAGAGAAGATTGCGTGAATCAGGCATTTCATGGTTGAACTGCTGCAAAGAAACCAATACTGAAAAACACCAAAAAAATATGACATTAAAACTGTAGAGATCTGTCCACTGGTCTGATGTTTGGTTACAACAGTGTCTTTGAGAGATGCAGGGTGGGTGAAACAATGATCTCCACATGTGTGGTTCCAACCGTGAAGCATGTAGGTGGTATACGCAGATGTGTGCTTTACTGGTGACACTGTGGTTTATTTAGTCCATATTCAACCAGAATGACTACCACAGCATTCTACAGCGACACACCATCTGGTTGGCACTTAGTGGGACAACCATTAATTTTTAACAGGACAATTACCAAAAAAACACCTACAGGCTGTATAAGAGCTATTTGACCAAGGAGAGTGAGAGAGTGATGGTGCTGCATCAGATGACCTGGCCTCAACAATCACCCGACTTCAACCCCATTGAGATGAGTTGGATGACAGAGTGAAGAAAAGCAGCCAACAAATGATCAGCATATGTGGGAACTCCTCCAAGACTGCTGGAAAAGCATTCCAGGTGACCACCTCATGAAGCTGGTTGAGAGAATGCCAAGAGTGTGCAAAGATGTCATCAAGGCAAAGGGTAGCTACTTTGAAGAATTAAACATCTGAATGCATTTTGATTTGTTTAGCACTTTTTTGTTTACAACATGATTACATTTGCTATTTCATTTCAAAAATAAAGAAATACTCTTGAATAAGTAGGTGTGCCCAAACTTTTGACTGGTACTGTATATTACACAAGATTTCACATATAGCAGTGACCGATGAGTTTGTTTTGCTTCATGTTTGCCATGGAATAAGAACCAATGTTTTCATCACAACAACCCTAATTAAGACCACAGTCCAAATTAACCAAAATGCAACTAATTACCACAATACAAACAGAAACTCAATCTAGCAGAGGGAAGCACAGATGTTTGCAATTCATGTCAGAGTTAAATGAATCTATTGCATAAAGGCCTAAAACTGTGTTGTGTCCATAAAACAGGATGGATATCCAGGGGGAAAAGAGAAGGCCTGTTGATTACATGGCAGATTTGTTGTTACTACCACGTTCCAGGAATATTCCACTGATATCCTAGACTAGGCCACAAAAGAAAAACAGTCTAGTCCTAATACTAAACCCTAAAACAGCAGACAGTAAAATAACATATTTTGGAAGTAGCATGCAGATTAATAACGTTAATAGTCTCCAACAAAAACAGAAATATTATGGCTTCACATTCACAATTGAAGAAATGTATTTATGTCCTTAAAACTGATAATGTATGCGGCCGCTGGTTCAAATTTCAAGAAACAAACATCGGCTGCCACTACAGTACATTAAATAATGAGCCGTTTTGATTCTTATTGGTACTACATGTAACTACCTTGAAGACTTTGCCATTAATACTACTTGGGAGCTAAAGGCAGACTAATACATTTTATTCATTTATCAGGCGAAACCAATACAAATAAAGAGTACAGATTTAGCATACAGCCCTGTCTGCCTCTCAAAATAAACCAGATAGACAACGGAATAAAAATATTTCAACCGGCTTGTTAACCTCAATTATCAATGCAACCATTATATCAGACGTGTACATCAGCAGACCTGAAGCAAAATCTATCAAATCCGTAGGCTACACCCTGCTTTGACCGCATTATTAAATAATCGCTATAGATGCGAAATGGCATTCTCGCTTACAGGGCGCTTGTTCCCAGATGACGACGTTGTTGTGTAGACAATCTAAAGAAATGTCTCCCAGCCAGTATTGTCATAAAGTTAATGATACATAGACCCTGTATCGCTGTATTTCACTATAAACAGACTAACTCCTCTGTAAATGACAAAAAAATTAGCAGGTTGCACGACTATCAGACGCTCGTACACCCGTGGCTAAAAACCCGTGACTGCGGTGCGGGAGACGATTGACTAGCTGACGTTTCAATACAAGGTACAGTTTCATTTAGAAACAATGACAGTAGGTTAGCAAATCAAGAGCAAAACCATTATGTTGTCCCATAGTAAAACAACCCATTGCTGATGAACGTAGTCAGACAGCCATAATTAATTTCGAGAAAGTAGTAGACTAGTGATGCGCTTCTTTTTCATGAGTCGGCTCTTGTAGCTCAGTTCACCAGAAAGAGTCGGCTTATTTGGCTCCCAATTTTACTTCTTACCAGTCGTAATTATTACATCGCCTGCTGTTTTTTTACTGACATTACGATTCTAGAAAAATTTACTGTACGTGGAACATAAATACACGCTCTCAATACTATTTACCGATTATGCAATACAGATATACAATCTTTAGTAGTGAATTCGCTTTCACCTCATCTGCAATTAATCTTTGAGCTTAAAATGAATGGCTATTTTCACCGGTGTTTCAGTTCCCAACGTTAACCAAAAAGAGCCGTTCGTTCGCGCACCCATCACTAACATAACCGTTGCATAGTGGAGGGCTAAGGTTAGCTACCTAGCATTGCTTTGCTTTGGAAACGGAAACATTCTGCAAACATTTTAGTAATATTACAATTGTTTTGCATGTAAGCCCTAGTGTTGTCGTTCTACAAAAATTCGAAGAAAAAATGTAGTTCTCAGTTCCAATGTATTACAAACCATTAGCGAATAGCTATATTAGGCAGTTAATTAAGTAAACAACGGTTAAGAATAGTAGGACATTAGACTAGCTAGTACATATGACTAGCTCTAATAACATGTACGCTAACGTTCGCTGGCTAGCTGTTCTATAACGACAAATGTACTGATAAAATTGAAAGCCATTTTTAGAAGCCATTTTGCAATTCACAAATAAAACCACACTTACCCTTATTTAGTGTGTACCTTTATCCCTACAGAAGTGTTAAATATATTACACAAACACGAAGAGAAACCCCGTTGATTTGCTGTTTCGTATCTCTGAGATTATGATAGCGTTTCCCACAACAACAGTCGGTGACTGATGTCATCCCACGAGACTGTCTTGCTGTGTGGGAATTACCACAACATAGTTATACAAACTGACCAAGGACCGTTATTATTAAGCGATACACGTATTATATAACAAACAACATACTCCTTGAGTGGCCTGTAACGTAAATGTCAGTAAGACAAAATCAGCTATTCTATAACTGAAAGAGTGACTCATTGTGTGTCAGAAACTCAATCAATCATTTACTAATCTTTAACTCAATTAGTGTGCAATGTATCAAGAAAATGACCCCATGGTATTGACCACTAGTTTAAAAAGAACGGAATACCTCACAATTGCGTTTATACTTTTTTGCGTCATATTTTTATTACAAAACCGTTGCATACATTCACTGTCAACCTTTATTTTTCTGCGCTTACTGTAAGCACCATTTAGGTACCACAGAATTTGCCTTCCATGAGATTGTGGCAAAAATATACACAGGACATTTTACAGGTTCTGCCAATATGTTGCAGGACAATCTTAACTCAATGTACATGGTTGTCTCCATGGTTATTTAAATCTGTATGGTTAAACTAATTAACTTTCTTTACTGCAAGCATATTCTGCTCCACAAACATTTCACTACCAGGTCCCCAGTCCCCTTGTCTTTTGTTACATCTGACGTCAGTTTCCAATGCCTTCAGTGTCCCATACATTCCAGTGTAGCGTGAAGGTTAATGTTGGTGTCGACTCCTCATGAGATTGTCCAGCTCTGTCTTGTTGATAGTGCCGTAGGCCTGAGAGTAGCTGCCCAGTTTGGCCCGGGGATCCCCAGCTGCCGCCACATTGGCATTACTCTGAAAAACCTTCTTACTGAACCTGGGTGGTGGGGGCCGCGCATCTTGTGTCTGAGACTGGGACCGCTGGTTCTATATTTATCCCCAAAAAGGACCAAATATAGAGAAATATGGCTTAGAAGGGTGGACAGTGTCATGAACATTAATATGGGACAAGAGAAGTCCAGGCCATAAGAATAGGCAACAGTGTGAAAACCTATAAGAAGTAGTAGGAGTCTGATCACAGGAGCTGGCAGCTCAATTCCCGGTCCAGTTGTCAGCAAGGGGATGATAAGTAGATAAAGAAATATTACAGCTGATTTATACAAGGCACTGTCTTGAGGCATTCTAAGTAGGAGCAGCAGGAGCATGTAGGATCATGAGAATTACCTTGTTAAAGTAGAAAATTGGCGTACACTCACCAGGCGTGCAGAGGTGACGCATATCACAGAGGACACGGAGGGCTCATCTCTGCGGACCAGCGGGTTGTTCTGGGGTGAGGAGAGGGTCAGAGAGAAGGACCGGGTGCGACTGGCAGGGGCTGAGCGACCTCGCTGCAGAATCTGCTCCATGGACTGAAAATGAGAGAGAGATAATAGTATAGAAAAAAAGTGGTATACAATACACAGGTATTCTATATTTTACAGTGTCAGTAACACACATGACTAGCATGCTAGTCCATCCGGTAATATATTTTTCAGATATTCAAGGTACCCGCTGAAGGTTGTTAGGCCTAAGTCTGAATTTTTGCATTTATGAGTAGTTTAAACTCTCTTGCCGTCTTGAATTCTGTATTATAACAATGCTAGTTTATATTGTTATAATACAGTTGTTTGGGTGATCAGTATTTCAAGTGAAATTGTTTTATAGAACTGGTTATTTAGATACTGGATGCTGATTGGATGAGCTGAAGTGTGCACACCCTTCATAATGGGGTTTGTAAATGTGTTTAGATTAAAGCAACCACATTCCAAATCAAAATCAATTAGCTGTCAACTGACATAATTTTAATTGATTTTGATTGGTCCTAAATATAATCAGCTGTTCCTATAGGATTTATTTTAAAGTTATTTTTGTTTATCATTATACTAAACTTTCTTTGGTGGTACTTACAACAATGTTGCTGTTAGAGCCTTCTGGTCGTGGCGCAGTTACAGTTTCACTGCTCATTTGATTTGTGTTGACAGCCGAACTACTGGAATTAAAAAAGTGAGGTGGTCCACCTGGACTTCTAACAAAACCATCTGCATGAAGGAAAGAACAGGGAAATACCATGAGCGTCGGCATACCAACTGTGCCTGAGTATCCCGCAAAGTGCAACGCTAATTGACTCAGCACTGTTTGGGTAGAAGGGAGGGAAGGTTGCAGAGGGCTGCATTGCACCGTCATGCTATAATGACTTCCTGCAGCAAGCTGGGTGCCCAGGGGCTAAACTGTGCTTGTTAACTGGAAGAATGCACCCCTCCATGGGTACTGTTACAGAATACTTCCTGATTGAGTAAGCAGTATGATAACAAGTACTACAACAAAGCACAATTAGATACTAAACTCTGTCATGTCTGCTGTAAGTTACTGCAACCTCACGTGTTGGACACCATGAAATTTGATAGAAAAAAATAAAAGATGTGTGTATGAACTGTTGAAGGTCTATGTGAATGTGGGGGACCGCATGTTTCTTTTAGTGTAAATCTACTCACTGGCAACATGTGTGATGGGATTATATGTGGTCTTTCCCATGACGGCGTTAGCTGTGGGGCTAGTTTTCTCCAGAGCCGGCTGGGTGGACACAGGTGCTGGGGCTTGTACGCTGATAACCGGATGAACAGCCTGGTGCTCTGTCTTACAATGAAGATTTTTAACCCCACGGTCCCCTCCACAGTCATCAGCCAGGGGGACTGGTTCTGAACGTTCTTTGTCCTTCTCATTGGGCCATTGCCTTCCATGGTCACCGCTTTTACACCCCAACGCAGACTCATCTTTCTTCCTGGGCTTTGGCTGGACATGCCGTGGCATTCTCCTTGTGGTCCTTTTCTCTAGAATCATCTTTTTGTAACAGGATATAGAGAGTAGAGAGCGGGAGATTCATTATAGATACTAGGGCCTTGACCTGAAAGGAAGTTGTTTAAGTCATAATTAGTAACTGTGGACCAAACCCATAACATGAGACACGTGTCTCACTCCCCTCCCATTACCTCATAGAGTTTGTTGCGGTACTGGACCACTGACAACTGAACATCATCATCTACAGGCAGGATCACGTCATAGTCTAGAGCTGGCTCCTTGGCTGGGTTGTGGAACCTCCGGTAACATGAAAGGGAAAACACAAAACCTATGGCTTTACGCAACACGAACAGAAAACAACATCACTGTTAAATACAATGACTTGGCATCCTGTATTACTGAGCATCGAAAAACAGAAGACTTTGGACGTGTCTCGAACGCATGCCTCTGTCCAATATAATGTAGTGCACTGCATTTGACTAGGGTTCCGGTCAAAGGTGGTGTACTACAGTATGTGGAGAAAATGGGTACTATTTGGGATGATTCCTATATGTGTACAGCACATAATTACAGAATGAACTAAGCCTTCATAACATAAATTCAGCAACGGGCAGCAGAAGAGGATTCAAGCATTGTATCATCAAACACTCAACCTTTACATGACATGTAAAGGTTAATAAAATGCAAATTAATTATTTAAAAATCATACAATGTGATTTTCTGGATGAGCCAACCCCTATATAGCACATGTGTAAAGGTTTAAAAAGCATCTTGAACCCCATTTCAATACATTACAAGTGCTGTATCAGTACATTTTGTTGTGATTAGTTATCATTTACTTGGAGACGTATGGGTGCTGTAGGGCTTGTTCAGCAGTCAGCCTTTTATCTGGGTTGAACACCAGCAGTCGACACACCAGGTCTAAGGCATCAGAGGGCACAGACGGCTGCAGAAGCTCCTCTAAAGACACCGAGGGTCTGGCCAATCCGACATAGACATAGTCAGAGTGTAGAACTGTTGGTTAGCGCCTACAGATGTATAGACAACGTACTTGTACTTAAATAAGACTAAGTAGTCTTAGTTTCACTACAACTTACCTGAGTAGCATTCTCTGAATCACAGATGCACCATACTCAGATTTTATTGAAAGGATATCTGAAAACCAAATCGCATCAATGGTCAGCAGTCGGTCAATTACGGCCAGACAAGGTTTGGTTCCAAAACAAGCAGAATGTATTTAATGTCCTGGCCTCACCTTCTGGGCTGGGGTGTGGAATGGCACTCATTATTCTCTCTATCTGGTTGATAGTGGAAGTTCCAGGGAAAAGGGGCTTTCCCAGCAGCATCTCTCCCAGGATGCATCCAATACTCCACATGTCCACTCCCTTTGTGTATCTATGAGAGAAATCAACATTTGATTAGTGATATCAAAGCCAGTGACATTTTCTGGCAGGTTTCTGTACAAATACCTCTGTATCCTCAGTGTTTGCATTATAAGTCACACATGGACTCCTAGAAAATGAACAATCCACCCCCTAGAATTACATACCATTCTACCAGGTAAATACGCTAATAACACATTTGTGTTCACAGAAACAACCTGGGCGCATGTAGGGTTGATTGTCTTGCTCAGGGTCAGAAAACGATGTTTTCATTTTGTCTGCTCAGGGATTAGAATAGACGAATAGGCTTTTCTGCTTTGATGAGTATTAAAGTCTAAAGACTTGGTTCTGTTATTTGAGCATGGAGTTATACTGTACAAATGTCCCTTTAATCTCAGTGTATGTGTACCTTGACGAGCCCAGCAGGATCTCAGGAGCTCTGTACCAACGCGTTGCCACATACTCTGTCAGGGCTGGGTTCCCAGAATCTTCCTGAATCTGGTAGAGGGACCTTGCTAAACCAAAGTCACACAACTTCACAAAGCAATCCGTGTCAAGCAGAATATTGGAGGGCTGTGGGTAGAGGAAAGAAAACAAAGTGATGTCTTCCAAACGGGTTTGCTGTCATATTCTGAATGTGCACAATGGCAGCAAACATTGTGTACTGTACTTTCTGGTCTCTGTGGATGACATTGCCTGAGTGCAGGTATTTGGTGGCTTTGAGGAGTTGATACATGACATAGCGTTTATGGATTTCTTTCAGCAGGTTGCCTTTCTTTATCACAGCGTGCAGGTCAGTATCTGCAACATGCAGGTCATAGAAACACTAAGTAACAAACTGGAAACATAACTACATAGAATAATGCACAATAGTTCATAGCACACTCAGAATAACCTCAGTTTGACTACAACTTTCCACAAACAGACAATTATTAAAATATTCCTGTGAAAAACAATCCAGACACGTTATGTTTCCCATACACAACCTACACACACGCAGAATAAAAAGAAAAATGTGTTGAAATAAAATGAACCAGAAAATCAAGACAAAATTTAACAGTCCAATGAATGACAAACCAGATGTCATATTTCTCATAGAGTATCAACAGAATCCTGCAGTGACCCCAACATTTGCCAGGGTAGGACAAAGGACACATTTTGCGGCGGTTCTGTGGTGTTTTTCTGGGGCGCAATGTGCAGATTATGGTGGGCACTCAAAGATGAGACTGCAGTGCGGAGATCAGAGAGGAATCCAATGAATAGACTCAGCAGGCATCACAGGCAGCCAAGATAAGAGGAGCAACGCCCCAATAGCACATCCCCTGGTACCACATTTATTAAACTGCTGAATAATCTTGTGCTTTCCTGACTGCTTCAATGCATTCATTCACTCTGTGTGGTTTTTACAGAAAGGGGGATCCCAACAAATTTTGAACTGGGTATGCTGCTAATAATTTATACTTTGGCTTTAACACAGTACACAGCCTCACCCATGTATTCAAAGACCAGGTAAATATCTTTGTCATTTTGAGCTCGGATGACATTCAGCAATTTGACGATGTTGTCATGATCTCCAAATTCCTGCAATAAAAAACAGTTTTAAAACAAACAAACACCTAGACACACACACAACTTAAGGAAATCAATGTTGTAACTCAAGAATGGGAAAACTTTCTTAAGTATAGTAACAGAACGATATAGGTAATGTTTATGTGGGTTAATGCGTTGTTATGTAAACTGTGCTGCCAGTGTTTATGTGGACAATGGTAATATCTGATGCACAGCTTAAGGCCTCAGTTCTCCCCGGTCAATGTGAATGGCGGAGACTGGAGACAGATTAAAGCTTACTGCACTGTTTGTTTGACCTTGTTTTCGTATGCAGAGGGTATGCAGACTTGTGTCACTGGTTTCATGTTCACATTCATAATTTCAGAATAAAATGTATAGCCACTCTCTGAATTATTTATCACAAACAAAAGTCAGACTGCAAACTGTCAGTAGCCTGTATAGGTAACTATAAGACGACTACAGAACAGTTAGGCAGATGGTTAGAAACTGTTCGATCTCTGAGTCATACCCAATTATCAATCGACAAATGATTTCAAAACCACGTCATTACATTTTTAACTCTTGTAGACAGACTAGGTTTATGTTAGATTTTTGGTTTTATTAATTGATCACATTACACAAAACTTCAGATATACCAGGTAAAAACTGAGCAGGACATAACCAGCATCAGGGACTCTTTCTCATCTGTTGTTTACGATGTATGCAAGCACAGTTTAATTGTCTACAGCATATTACTATTCCACTCCAGTTACATATCTGATGGCTTACTGCTGGTGTGCTCCATTCAAACAACTGAACCAATCCCTCCACCTTTCCATTTGTTGCTAAGTGATACATGCATTAATTATTACCTGAAGAAACATTATTTCTCTGAATGTCCGCTGTGAGAAAAAAAAGGGAGAATTAGGAAAGGCCAAAGCAATCTGTAAACATGAAAACTTGTTTTACATGTTTTTAGAACCCTTTGTGGTCTTTGTGGTCAATGTTGTAAAATAAGGGTCTTTTATCACTGCACAACTGGTTCAACCGATATTGCGATTGGTCATGCTTCTTTACACCTAGCTGATGGCATGTAAACAAGAAAGCCAGTGTCAATGACCAGTGTTATAATGTATCACAAACCTGGGCATCAGTTCTATTCCTGAAGGCATCAAAAATTTTCTTTACAGCCACAACTTCTCCTGTCTGTTTTTCCACAGCCTTCCATACAATCCCATATGCCTACACCATGAGTGGATCAAGAGATAAAACTGTTAGTAAATTGTAATATAAGGTTTGGAAAATACCACAACACTGTAGTTTAGCCCTAAAAAGGACTAAAAACACAATATAGATACCAAAGGGGAGTCAGTGGAAGACAGAAGTTCTGGCGTGAGTTTACAAATACGTATTATTAGAGTCACATACTGACTAGTAGTGATAAAGGGTCTCCTGGAAGACAACCAAACCCTGTACTAAGTGAGAGAACACACAATCAGGTTAACTACACATCTGGTGTTGGTGCTTTCCTGCTATGTCACATGACTGAAAACAGGAGAAGTTGGAGTATTTATGATGACTTTTGGAGGATGTTTAAATAATAATCTAAATATTGACAAATAATTACTTTCTTGGAATTTATAATGTTGCTCAATAGGATATTGTTTCGCTTGGGTATCACTGAACTGTAGTAAACTGTCAACACCTGTGTAATAGGACCCACGCCCTCCCCTCCGCTCTGCCGAGGGAAGGGATGAGGTCGTTTTGTGACGTTTCTAAATGACTCAACAGGGTCCCATGTTTGCCAACTGGCACAACATTTCAAATATAGCCTCCCGGATGCCTTTAACACAAGGTGTCTTTTGGTGAGACAACTAGGCTTCCATTATTGTACGTAACTCAGTGTATCTGGGGGGAAACAAACTTTGGACTCGGAAGTCTAGGATTTTAATTTTTCCATAGTATCAAAGTCTACTGATCTGCTTGAAAGAAACGGCTTGTTCTGAAAAAGTTAATAACGTTCCAGCTTATGACACGAGTGTTCACAGCCAAGGAAAGTAATTCTGGGGAATTTTAATTATTTTAAGAAAAAAGTCAAAAGTAATAATGGGCGCAATTTAGACATTAGCATAATCAAATGTGTATTATTTCAAAACCACATCATTCTTATTTACCTATCAATGCAATCAATGCTGGATCATTTCTTCTTTGTAGTAGCTATTTTTGCATCCTGACAGAATTACAGATATCAATTCCAATTACAAGGACAATAAAAACTGGGGACAGCAAAATTACTTACGCCTTTTCCAAGTCTTCTCTTTATTTCATATTTCATTGAAATATGATCCTCCACCTCTATGACGTTCATCTTTATTCTTTGATTAGACAAATCTAGGCAATTATTTGTATTCCTTTGGTCGCTATTTACTATCGGTAATATAATCAAGTTGAAATTCTTCAAAGAAAACAGGTGATTCAAGGCAACAATGTACCAACTTCTTGCAGATGGAATCTTCATTCACGTCAACCGTCCAAGACGCAACATACTCCTTGATTAATAGGCGTTCAATATACAATAGCCACACTAACATGTGTTGAGCACTAGCTAGCAAACGTTAGCTTCATGGAACTTATGTTTGAATAGTTGGAGAACTGATCTGTCGTGGCACATCTATACATTCCTACATAATGAATCAGATAAATATGTATCCCTCCCAGAACTGTACCGATTTCGTCCTTTTTGAAAGCACTGAAATAGTCCGGTTCAATTATATTGTCAAAGGGTAGTGGCTGCGGGATACAAACAAGCATATCCTTTTGTAATTGTTTTGTCGTCCTGGAAACGAAACGATGCTGTTATAGCCGCTGACGGATTTTAAAGGAGCCGTATTATTTTATGTACCAAGGTGCTTTTTCAAGTCAAGGTGACACCAGAACGTACAATATATATTTTTAAATGATACGTAAAAAGACAAACAAGCTAATGTTGGAGGTAGATTTTTTTTATTTCTAAAAAGGTGTTACATGCTCTTTTTTAATTCAAAACTTCATTATTTACAATGATATATCTTAATAAATATGCGCTCCCGAATTATAATCAATAGCTGGTACGCATTTAAATCAGGATGGAACTCTATGAATCGATTTGTCTCCACTGACCACCTGATGTGGCCAAACCCTCACATCTAAAGAAAAGTTTAATTATGCATCTTAATTAAAGTAGTGCTATATTACATTTACTCCACAAATGAGAAAAACAATAACATAAAAGAGAGCCACATTTCTTTCACCACAGTGGTACACTAAATCGTCAATATGGTTGCATTACAATACTCATACCTCTTAAAGACCATCTGTTCACCAACAGTTTACAACTTTGATTAAATTAACAACCAGAGTCAGGAATAACCTGTGCAAACTTTATTGGAGTTTAACGTAGAGCCAATGGGGTACAGCCACATACTTTCTCAAATAAAATAACATTATTTTTTTTAAATGTTATTGAAACCCCTCTCAAAGCTCTGGCTGACCAAACTTCTTGAAGACACCACAGTTTGACATGTTTTATCTTCTTCTACTAAACTCACTTATAAAGGAGACAGACTCAAACTGTACCCTTGGGTTAAGTCACACAGTAGGCTGGTTGCTTATATGACAAAACAAGAAGTAAGTAGAGTCCAATGTAGATTCTAGATCGCAGGCTTAAAAGATCAGCCTTCACAGTGTCCCGCCACACAGGCAGGAAAATTACAACTCAATAAGTAGGACCACCACTGGGCAAGGCCACAGCACTGGATGCTGCAAAGAGTCTAGATCAGAGTTCAAAGGAGAAGACAGACACTGTACAAATAATTTGGAGGAAGAAAGACAGTATTCAATGGAAAAATACACAACACAAACAGGGAGAGAAGACATAATAAATGTGTTGCAAAGAAACAATAGGAAGGGGGTACCACAATAATCCATGATATAAGAAAAGCGTAAATATTCCTGGATGACAGGCACATTAAGAGGAGTGTAAGAAGCGATTGAAGGCGTTGTATGCCGACTCCAGGTCAAACAGCATCTGGCGAACCTGGGAGTCGTCCAACTCATCCGAGGCCGACATGCTGCTGAGAGTGGTCAACCTAGTGGGGGGGGGACACATACATCTTTACCTTCAAAATATAGTGTGAAGTTTTCGATCTTAGACAACAAAGGCAATTTTTGCAGACAGATTATGCCTAGTCATTTTGACAGCATCAGGATAGCCTAGTGGTTATAACATCCGACCAGTAACGGAAATTTTGCTACATTAAATTTCCCATAATTGCTTCCAGGTCGCTGCCAAAAATGACAGTGTTCTTAGTTATACTTATCTGGTACAAAAAAATGGGTAATTTAAAAAATAAGCCTAGTCCTAGACTTAAAATACAGAATTCTCCATTGAAAGTGATTCTAAGTTGGCTAGAAACCTGTCCTAAATATGTTTTACGTATTTACCAGAGGCTGACTTTGTCTTTGGCCTCATTGTCTGGAGGCATGTTGCTCATTCGGTTAATGGTCTCCATCAGCTCTCTCAGGTCTGGTTGGATCTGATGAATTCAAACCAGTTATTAATAATTGAATCAAACACAGAACCAGACATTTTTCCTAAATATTTAACATGTTATGTAATCTACAAACAGGGAGGTACCTCATCCATGGCCCGGATCTCCAGTCGTAGCTTGTCCATTACGGTGATAAAGAGCTGGAAACACAGGAGGAAAAACAATGGAGACAGAACACCATAATGCACACGTTTGAATGACTATTTCGCTCCCTGTCAGAAAAAACAGCTCATTAAAATGGGTGGTCCTATCAGAAGAGTGTGAAATTTATAACTATCCTACTCTGCCAGTATATCAAGTAAATCTTCTTTGTTCAGTAACCCTGTTGGATTTTGGCAGGATGGATGTGGAATGCAATTTGTTTTAGGCCACTTAAGGATGCACCAACATACAGGGCTCTGGGACAAGCCAGAATGTGTCAGATTAAGAAAACTACTCAATCCTCTAAAAGAGTGCAGTTTTATTTAAAAAATCCAAATGGGACCACAATGGCTACAATATGGGCAATAAGTTGAAAGTGATGACTGGGTTTAAGTGTCATGGGCATGCCGAAGACACTTACTGATACAATATCTGCAATGCAACGATTCAGGTTGCCCTTATCATCCTTGATGGTGATTGGTCGATCCTCCTTGATTCTCTCCATTGCTAGTGGGCAGTCAAGCTAGCGAAAAAAGGTTGAGGAGAACCACACATAACATATAAACCAATTTACATATATTCAAATACTGTTCTAGAGGCCTGCAGAGTTTGCTAAAGGATGTACAGATCTGGGATCTGACAACTGAGTTGAGTACATACAGTACCAGACAAAAGTCTGGACACCCCTACTCATTCAAGGGTATTTCGTAATATGTACTATTTTCGTCCTTGTAGAATAATGGTGAAGATGTCAAAAAACACATGGATTTATGTAACAACAGAAGAAACTGTTAAATAGAGCAAAACATTTCATACTGTAGATTCTTCAAAGTAGACAACCTTTGCCTTGATGACAGCTTTGCACACTCTTCGCATTCTCTCAAGCAGCTTCATGAGGTAGTCACCTGGAATGCATTTCAAACAACAGGTGTACCTTGATAAACGTAAATATGTCCAGGTCCTTCCCATCATAATGTGTTAGGATAGGTATACAGAGGGTGACATGGTCGGGTGAGTATACAGGAGACAATCATTATGTCTGTCCTATAGGAAATCTGCCAATGACACTGTCTGTGATTTTTTTTTTGAATTCAAGGCACACTCAATCAGCATGGCTACCATACCATACTGCAGTAATATGCCATTGCATCTGGTTTGCACTTAGTGGGACTATCATATCTTTTTTTAACAGGACAATGACCCAAAACACACCTCCAGGCTGTGTAAGAGCTATTTGACCAAGAAGGAGATTAATGGGCCTGCATTAGATGACCTGGCCACCACAAACACCAGACCACAAATAAATGGTTTGGGCTTAGTTGGACCACAAAGTGACGGAAAACCACTCAGCATGTGGGAACTCATTCAAGACTGTTGGAGCATTTCAGATGACAACCTCATGTAGCTGGTTAAGAAAATGCCAAGACTGGGCAAAGCTGTCATCAAGGCAATGGATGACTTCTCTTAAGAATCTAAAATATAAATGTATTTTGATTTTAACACTTTTTTGGTTATTAAATTATTCCATATGTTTTATTTCCTAGCTTTGATGTCTTCACTATTATTCCACAATGTCGAAAATAGTAAAAATAAAGAATTACCCTTGAATGAGTAGGTGAGTCTAAACTTGACAGCTACTGTGTATCTGCTGTAAAAGACGCACTCTACTCAATGCTGTTGTGTGACTGATTCAGACTCACTCTGTACTTTCTACAGAAGTCATCAATAGAGCCCACATCAGACCCTTGGACCTGTTTGAAAGCAGCCTTGTACTGCACCAGCAGCCTGGAGCAAGCAGCCGTGTACCTGACAGAAAAAACAGTAACGAGCAATCACATTCTTGCTCTAATGTTGAAACATCATACATAGACAGACAAAAAAAGTAACCCACACACCTTCATTTCACAGTTCATGAAACCCACACAAACACACACACACACCAAGTGAGTGTTTAAACTTACTCATTGGGGGTCACACAGTCCTTGATGTAAGCTTTCTCCAGGGCCTGGAGTGTCTTCACTACAGCAAACAGTTCTGCCATGTTGTCAAACCTTGACAAAAACAAGCAAAATGCTCAATAATAATAATATCTCACCAACCAGGATTGTGAATAACTTATCATTTATATTAATCATCATTTACTTCTCTCTTTCTCTTGCATTCTTGTACAACTTCACCTCCTAAAAAAGAAAGACAAAAATATATGAAAAAAACGTATACAGACCAAAAGTACAACATGCAGGTATCATAAACATATATTGTTGAGGGCTTCAAAAATTGTCAATCAATTATGCAAACCCCACAAAAACCTACTTACCTCATACAATTCAGGTTTATTAGCTGGAGCTATAATGAAGAGAAATATAAAGGCATGACAGTTGCTTAAAAAGAGCAAATAGTTTAGATTTTTCGAGTAAATACTATTGTTTTGGTGTGACTCAGAGCAAACGCACCTCCACCCATACCTCCCGTAACAGGTATTCCGTGAAACATTGTGACTGTTGCCGTCATACAACGTGATCTATTAAAGACACCAAATGTTATAGTTATTGAAAATACTTGAGAAAGTCTGTACCAATGTTGACAACTGCATGATTAATAGAGAGAAAATATAGCTGAACCATGACACTTCGTCAATTAAAATATTAATAAATAGGGAATTACTGGTAAACGGTGGCTGCACATTAGCACTCGCAGTCACGGATACAGTTTTCATAACAGTGCAAATGTTTGATTTACTGGGCTAGTTCACCTGAAGTTTGCTACTTAGCTAAATAGCTGGCTAGCTTGTTCAGCTAGCAAAGAAAATGGAAAAGCAGGAAAACCTCTCTTGACTTTCAAGCACGTCCGGTAAATTAGCTATCTATACGTTGATTAATTACTACACTAATTAACCAGCTACATATATTGACCATGGTATTTACTAGATAAATAAATGTCAACAATATTGACGTACTGACATAATATAATTTCATACACATAATAAAGCTACAACTAGCTATCAAAATAAATAGCTAAATAGCTAATGTTAGCTAGCATTTCCTTTGTGAATTGTTTAGGCAAACCAAATATACTATATTTGATGTGTAAGTTAGGCCATTTCACATTAAACTGCAAGTACAGCGATTAAAACAGTATAAAGAGATTATACGATCAATAATTAAATAATAAGTCAACATTTACTGTAAATATAACACTCACCCCCCTTGCCAAATTAAAGTGACGTCAGTGTAAACACACCTCTTGCGGAACCGAAGGACCCACCGACGTCAAAATACAAGGTGTCCGTCTGTGCCCTACTTTAAATCGAAGAGTTCGAAATAAGTATTCAAATAAAAATAAAACAAATTGAACATGTGTTATCATATCACCAAATGTATGCTTTAGTTATATTATTACTGGTATTTTCATAAAGTGATTAGAGTTTTATAAGAAATATCTGGCATGTTGCAAAAACACCCAAAATATTCTGGCGCGCAAGACAAAAAAAAGAAACAGGAGAAAACATCGTTTGGCTATGCTTAGCTGCAAGGTAATGCGAAAAAGTAAGGTAGATAGCATATATATTCAAGGAAATTATTTAAAATAAATACATATATTCCATAGTAGCTACGTCTACACTACATAATATATCTGATATAACTACAACGTTTTGACAATTGACGTGGGTGAAGTTCCTTGTTACTCAGTCTTGGCTATTCTTCCTCGGGGTTCGAACCGTTACTAGAACATTAAATGTCATTGGTTTAAACATAAATTAAACACAATGTATAGCATGCCACGCTGTGTAACGTCACCTGGGATCCATTTAGGAAATGTGGTTACCTGAAGCAACCAGACTAATGGTATTTAATGTTGTAATTTAATGTTGTAATTTCCAAATGCATGATTGACGTAGGCAAGCCTGTCCTCCCTTACCATGAAGACATCCAAAGCATCATCTCAGGCTTCAACACAAGAGGAATGTGGTGTTTGGCTAGACACCGCTGACCTCAAAGGAAAAGCAAAACAGGTACAATCTTATTGAAAATATCTGCACATTTTAGTTTTGACCCTCTCAGTGCTCAAAGTGTATTTGTTTGAAACTAAAGGTTATTTCTATACTATGACTGTTTATTATGATAATCTAGCTTTCTGCTTTTCTTGGTCTAAAGTTGATCATGACGATGACTTAATACATTTTACCAATCATTCATTTAGAAAACAATGTATTTTTATATCCCAGAAAAGACCTATACCGATATCGAAACTACTGAATCCTTTGGCTCGGTCTCGAAGTTACAGCTTAGCAGTGGCGCTGAATTTCACACAGACTAAAATCCAGATGCCTGTCACCAAACAGAGCTCCATATCCTCATTCTTTACCCTACAGCCCAAAGGTAACTTCAGGTTCAAAGGAAGTGCTTTGTTGTTAGAATTGATTAATGTTAGTGATTATTATTACAGTAATTGAACAAATTGCTACAGTGTAATATGCCTATAATGTTTCAAAAGTTCCACATATCACTTCCTGTTACAGTGACCGCAAAGATGCCTGCCTCTCCAGAACCAAGTAGAAATGCAGCAAACATTACACCGTCCACATCTAACGTGTGCACCTCAACTTCACCTAAGCGTGCTAACATTGGGTGCGGGATCAAACGGAAACGTGTGATGGAGTGGACCGGGAAACAGGGCAAAGGCCCTCCACCCACCACCATACAGACTAGTCCTGGGGGGAAAGAGAATCCAACAGGCATCCCGAGTGAGTGGGACAACCAGACCTTCAGGGAAAGAGTATATTGGGAAAGAGCATTTATGCCCCGACTGAACATGGACCATTTATCTGAGGAGGAAATGGAAGAACCAGAAAAAAAGAGAAATCTCTCTGGGAGGTTCCCTTCTCCAGTGAAGACTGGTGCTCATGGGAAAGATTGCAATCAGAAGGAGCCATTGAGTGCATATAGCATTCCCCAGTGTAATCCAGGCCTGACTGAGTCCTGGGGCTTCCCTGCCCAAGATTCCAAGGCGCAATGTGTTCTGACACACAAGAACCCCCCAGTTAATATGTCAAAGTTCAGTGGCTCAGAAACGGCCTTCCCAGACAGCACGCAGAGTCCAGGGGGATTTAGGGCTCTGCTGGATTTACAAGGGCACACCTCCACCCAGAGAGGGCCTGTGCAGTTTCCTTTGATGTCACAGGATGTCCAAGGGAAAGAAAACGATTATACTGTATCAATCGGTTTGCCGTCCTCAAACAAGGCGCCTCTCAGCCCTGTTACCACACACAGACAGATGAAACCTCCCACTCCATCGCCATGGAAACATGTTTTAGAACAGCCCTTGAAACATGTTTTAGAACAGCCCTTGAAACATGTTTTAGAACAGCCCATGAAACATGTTTTAGAACAGCCCATGAAACATGTTTTAGAACACCCTTTGAGAGAGGCTGAGGGAGATACTCTTGCAATGCTGTTCACTCAGGACTCTGAGGGCTTCCAGGTGATAGCCCACCGTGATGTGTTTCCAAGGAGCCCTTTAAAGGACAGGACTAACGTATTTGCTGGTGGTAAAGAATGTATATCTGCTGCTGATCAAACACTGCAGGTGACAGAGGAAGAAGAGGAGGAGATGCTCTTCACCCAAGACTCTCAGGGTAATATGGTCATCAAACACTATGTATGATGATGCAAAGTATTAACATTTTAATGATTTTCTAAAGAATTGTGTGTGTGTGTGTGTGTGTGTGTGTGTGTGTGTGTGTGTTGTGTGAATCACTTGTGATCTTTACTTAGAATTTAATCTTTAGTCTGTTCACGTTCTGTCTGGGTTAATTTGAGTATTCTAGTAAATGTTTTTGGAACATTAATCCTTTTTTATACTTTTATGACACTGAATAAAATGTCAATATATTCTAAACAAATTTCAACATGTCACACAAGCATTCAAGTTTTGGTTTTATTTTTAAAAACAATACATTTACATACACTAAATTCACTGCTGGGTCTGAATTAGAATGTGTGTAAAGCCCTCTACTTGCTGGTTTGACTGACAATACATTTCTGTCATATACAAATAGCCTTCAACAAATGAAGGAACTTAATTTTCAAGGTTACAGACGTGTATTTAGACTAACTTGTATACTAACCACATTAAGGTATACTGTATAAATTCAGTGCTGATTACAGAACAGTACAATGGTGGCGATGCTACAACCATATATTTGTGTTAGGCACATGAACCAAGCTACAGTATCTTACAAAAGTGAGTACACCCCTCACAGTTTAGCAAATATTTGATTATAGGGGGGTGAGGGGTGCACTCACTTTTGTGAGATACTGTATATCTTAAACTACATTTCAAATGCAATTAAACTCTTGGTATTGTGATTATTCACTTTTTTATCTTACATTTCACTTTAACAATTCAATCTGCTTGAGTAAAACCTGACATCTAGTCTGCTCTCAATGCAATATAATTACAAAAATATTTAATTTAGCAACAAAAAAATACCATGTCTGCTACAACAATACCATGCTGTGTAAATATGAAACAACTGTTGACATTATTACAGCATCGTAGGCTAAGGCTTCATCACTCTGTGGAACATATTCCTCAATTCCATTTTACTGGGCATGGCGTTTCAAACCGTCTGCTCAATTCCATTTAACTGGGCCTGTTGTTTCAAACCGTCTGTTCAATTCCATTTCAGTTCTATAAGAGTGCACCAAACACCATTACAATGCCAAAAAAGAGAGAAAGAAATGCATCATATATTGTAATACATAGTTTGTCTTATCAAGGTTTCATTGTCAGCTCTATGTACATGTACAGCTCTATGCAACCTACATAACTGCTGTTATTGCTATGGCAGACATACAGACACTTATTTGGGTTTGAGGGATGTGGCCTTATTGTGCATCTTACAGATTAAAAGGGATACATTTTCTCTGAATTTTAATGCAACTTTACCGACCAAACATGGACACTTTGAACTAGAACTACTCATGACAAAATCTGCCTGTGGCCATTAATATTATTCTTTGAAAAGTCAATTTGTAGAGAAGAGAGCTGTGTGACGGTTTCAACAAACCACTGTTAAATAACAACATTCCGAGTGGTGAAGAAACAATCAAATGGGATCTTATTTAATACAATCAGGCTAACAATCAACTGAGCTACAGTACTACCAGCTAGTCGGGTATAGTGTCTGGTTTATGTGGTACCAGGCTGTTTCGTGTCTTGTGGTAGACTTCATGGGTTTGTGATGAAGACAAGTAAATGTGGGTAACAGGTTAAACGAGGAGGATGTATTATCAGCGATCAGCCAGCGATCTCTGTGGGTTCCGTCACCAGTTTGGACCCATCCCAAACCGTCTTGTACTGCTCGGGAACTGGAAACTCCCTCTGTTAAACAGAACGTGATCAACAAAATCACTCTCGGACACATTCTCACTAATAACACGGAAGATGAGCACGGTGGCTCGATTTGAAATAGAGGCAATTTTACAGAGCATAGCGAGATTCAGAGTAAACTCTGCTTATGTCAGGTCGTGGGGAAAATCTATTATTTCAACTGTTTTTGATGAGTGGCTCGTAAGTGGCCATGCAAATCGGGCGGCATGACCAGTGGGGATTTCCTAGTCTAATCTCACTGCAGCAACTCCCTGAGGCGGCTGGTGGGCTTGCTAAGCCAACCATCAGGTTATTGAGGATGCCCTTACACGCACTGACCCACGCGATTCCTGATTGGAAGGGATGGGGGCGGATGCCTATGAGCAAAGCTTGGTGCATTCTTCAGTTTGCCTAAATCCATCAGGAGTTGGTGCAATGAGACAGGGCCTATAGAGACAACTGGAGATTACGAAAGTAGGGAAATTGGCAATACGGAGAGAATCAAGCCTCAATTTTGGGTACAATTTGTCTTCATCTTGCAAACACACAGTTCCAACACTAAACAGACCTTCCCACACACTTACATAGTCGTCGTCCTGTGGTACCAGGATGTTCATCTCTGAGCTTTTGGCGCTGACGATCTCACAGTCCAGAGCATCCTTACTCAGGTAGACTTGGCAGCCCTCTGTCTTGTTGATGGAGATGGTGGGAACCCTACCAGTCACCTGGATTAAGAGGGGGGCAGCGCATTAGTACACATACTTTCATAATCGTTTCCATCCAGGGACATTAAGTATTCTTGACAGGACCAGATCAGGAGAAACTCACACGCCAAAATAAAATAGAAATTTGACCCGTTTATTACGGGTGCCTCTAAGTTAAACTTTAATTTCATGCAGTTTGAGCTGACCTGCAACTGAATGTCTTTTGAGTTGATGATTTCCACAATGCCAACAACGTTGTCAAACACCAAACCAAGCTTTTTACAGTTATCTGTCAGAAGTGAACATGGAAGCACAGGATCACCGGAAACAGGAGAAACAGTCAGTCAGTAAGGAGTTAGACAGAGAATCAGGGATCTCAGAGACGACAGACATCCACTGTATATGACCACACCTACTGTAACAGAACTATTATCAACTAAGAAATAATACAAGTGGGAACTAACCTACAATGATGGAGTTGATCTTTCCTTTTATCTGTAGAGTTGAGTTGCTGCAGCCAAAAACATAGACCACCTGTCTCAGCTCCGTCTCCCCAATCACCAGGTCATGGGCCTGGTCAAAATACTCCTGTCAAGGGAAAACAACAAAGTGGACTTTTGACTGCCTGTCCCTTTTGTTTGAACCTTCGATCATCTGATTTGGTTCAGCACCTTTCCAAAGAGTGGAGTCACACTAACACGGACGTAAGGTAACATACCACCCTCCATTTCTTCCCCTCCAACTCCAACAAGGGGGGTCGTTTCTGGGGTGGTGCTCCGGCGGAGGAACCCCCTGGGTTTCGGCTCTTTGTTGAGGTGGCATTATGCTGCCCTCCCTGTGAGCGAAGCGCCGGGTTCTTGTGGGTCATCTGGTCCTTTGAGACATGCTTCAACGCTATTGAACAGTGAGAGAGGGAAGTTCATTATAGTCACTTGTTTATAAAATGATCACGAACCCATTTCACCCCTAACATTGGTTAATAATCACACCATAGAAATAGAATGAGTGTTCTCACAACACATCCACTCAATTGAATTCTCCCTGCCTGTTTCTCTCCTGTCTTGGCTACCTTTAGTGATGTCAGGTCCCTGGTTCAGTTGGACGAACAGGGATGAGTGCTGGCCAGTGGGGCTCTCAGGACTTTGTAACTGCTGTTTCAACCCACATCCTCCCTCTTCAACTCTCCCACCCATTCTTCTTCTGTTTCTCCTTTTTTTTCTGGTTTTCCCTCCCTCCCTCTCTCCCCCTTCTCCAGCGGGGTCAGAGCTCTTCAACCCCTGGGTGACGTTGGCTTGGCTACCTTTAGTGATGGCTTCTCCTTGGTTCAGCTGGGCGAAGAGAGCCGAGTGCTTGGCCGCGGTCCTGTCAGCTTGTGGGGCTTCGTCTGTGAAGACTGGTGGGGGCCCAGGGGGTGGTGGAGGGGGTGGGGGACAGGGACTGTTGGGGGAAAACAAAGAGGAAGGGGCAATGGGACCCTGTGGGGGAGAAAAGAGTATTACTATTAATAAAGACTAATTGATCAGGGGTTGATTCTACATTATTATGTTATCTTGCTGCTGGCCAAATTATTCAATAATTTCTGTGTTTCAAAGATTATTCAAGGCAGGATGATTTTTAAAAGAATTGTAGATTTTCCTAAGGCCAGCAGGTGGAGTATAGGACAAATAGTTCAGGGTCTACGTGTTCAACTGGTTTCTTTTAGTAGCAGAACCTAGTTTGAAACAAAAGCTTGCAGCTATCCAGAACCAGTGTTGTCCACACTTAGTTTCAAGGCCTGATGCTTTGTATATGTGGTTATAAAGTCTACAAGTTAATCAAAACTGTCATAGCAATGTTAACGCAGTGTCTTTATTATAATATTCACCCCGTACCCACAGAAATTCTGAAAAGTCAAAGCATCCCTAAGGTGGCCCTGTCTGTTTTTATACAGTACCAATACCAGTTAGTAAGTAGATGTAGGGTTTTATACAGTACCAAGACCAGTTAGTAAGTAGATGTAGGGTTTTATACAGTGCCAAGACCAGTTAGTAAGTAGATGTAGGGTTTTATACAGTGCCAAGACCAGTTAGTAAGTAGATGTAGGGTTTTATACAGTGCCAAGACCAGTTAGTAAGTAGATGTAGGGTTTTATACAGTGCCAAGACCAGTTAGTAAGTAGATGTAGGGTTTTATACAGTGCCAAGACCAGTTAGTAAGTAGATGTAGGGTTTTATACAGTTCTTAAGACCAATCTGGAAGCAATTAAAGGGTTTTACTCAGTACTTAAGATCAGTCTGGTAGTATTTGGAGGTTTCAATACAGAACCAAGACCAGTCTCTGAGTTACAGTAATTTGACCAGTGGGAAAATAACTAGAGCATAAATACTGCAATGCAGGTTTGATTGAATTAAGCCCAAAGTGTAGAACTACCTTTTCAGATTTTAAAGGGCATGTTGGCTGACTGGATGAATCCCAGATTACGTCTTGCTGCAACAGAGACTTTGGCTGACCCCTACCCTAAACAAACCTGTCTCACAGCCTTACTTTTTCAAGCTAATTAGCAGTTCAGCCAGCTGCGGTTAATACAAGCAGAAAATCTGCCTGCCTGTTAGCCTGTCGGCCGACTGCACAGCTGCCGTTCCACATGTTCCTTCATGAACACTCAAACAGGTCTGACCAACTGTACAGTACCACCCCCTCCTTCACACACCCACACACAAGCGCAGAACTTTGTGAGACTGATATCCTGATATGTGTGATTGGGGTTTAACTGTCGTTCGAGTCCAGCTGAGACTAATCACACTTTTACCTGACACACGATCATTTCAAAACAACCGCCGCTGCATTTAAAAACCAAGTATTAGAGCAAAGTGCGATAACATTTGGTCAAAGCTCTGTGTGTGAGTACACTGTGTGTGTGTGTGTGTGTTTGAGGGTATAGATATGTGTGCTGGCTCCCTCCTCTGAACAGCAGCCGTTAGATTATGTCTAGGAGAACAGCCTGGTAGTTTAGGTTACGTTGTGGGGTGTGTAGGAGCAGGTGTACAAGGCCTGGGACGCACTGGGCTTTTGTTGGGGCTTCCTTTGGTGAAACAAACCCCCATTCAAGTCAACCGAGAGGACCACCTGTCTTCACCACACACTCCTTCACTCACACACAACCCTTAACATCCAACGGCAGGAGGGACAGCTGACACACTGACACCACATGCTCTCGGGTTTCCCTCCACAGACAGACACACACACACACTCACACACGCAGGCATGAACAAGCACATGCTGACATGCTCGCCTGTGTCCTGTCAAATTGTGTTACTGGCTGTCTGTCTCGAATGACCACAGAGACCACTACTGTGAAGACTCGGGAATATAACTGAAACAGACAGTGGTCTTGACCTTAGTTATATACTCTCTGAAGTTATGAAAATAAATGTGACCCATTCTTTTTAGTTTCAGAATGAAACCGATAACGCTTGGCTTTCAGTGTATGCAGGTGTATGATTTCCACATGGATAGTGTCTAACAGTTACATGTTAATTTGCAGTAAGACAGAGAAAAGACGGAAAGGGAAGAAAGAAGAAGAAAAGGTGAAGCAGCAAAGAAAAACACACAAACATTCCCTAAACTTAACTATCATAAACATTAGTCAATGGGATGTTTTTTTAACTGCTCTGTTAAAAAAAAAAAAAAAACAGAAAGCAGCTACCAGTTACACCGGGCTCTAAGTCATTCATAGAGACTGGTCAAGAAACAAACAGCTGTCCTTCAGCAGAAATACACAGAAATAAAACATTCTTATTAATGTGGAAACAACATTCCGAAAGGCACCCTAGACAGTATCCTACTGTTGATGAGGGCCCACTGGGTTCTATGTAGATTCACAAGGTGCCCTTTTGGACTTATCTATGAAATACCTAAACGTATGGCAACAGGAAACTACATCCGAGCTGACTGGAGTATGGGGACAATTAGGTCTCAAGGCGAGCTGTTATTATTTACATTTTTCAGGACAGGACATGTTTTTCTGACCAGGTTACCTCATCAAGATCTTTGGAGAAATCCTCTTCACCTCATGATAAATAAACATGCAGAGAGGTCAAGCCCTGACGCTACTCCCCGAACAAAAGTGCTGAGTGGTCAGGGAAGTGTTGAGGAGGACAAATCAGCAGCTAGTTGTTGCTGTAACTTGTAGATAATGGAATGTGGAGGGAAACCCCTAGTGGCCTTTAGCTAGCCAGAATGTAGAACAGCTGAAGGACTGTGATATAAAACATGTATTTCATCAACTTAAAACACACCACCCTTGAACTTTCTTTACATTTGGTTGTGTCAGTGCCTCACAGTTTCATTCTTTTAAACTCCTACTTATTTAAACCACAGTTTTAAGGGGGATTTTATAATTATTGTGAAAAAAAACTTACTGAATGAAATACTGAATGGAATTATCATAACTGGTAAAGCATAATTCGAAAATTGCAAATAAAATGTTGATCATTAGTTTGCTCAGTGGTGCTCATGGTAGAACGTTTGCTTTTCTATATCATCCTCTACATAAGGAACCTACAGAAACGGACAAATGTGTCCTGAAATCACATAATTCACTCCAACTGAAGGTGACTGATTACAACTACGCTAATTTAGGATTGCCTTTACACAGGGGTAAAGACCAATTATTATATTTGTATTTGCAATATTTAGTTTGATCTCATAATGATGACAAAACAATCTATTATGGATTATGATGTGTGTGGATCATGTGGGGGGAAATCCTAATTTAAATGCACTCTGAAGCACTGACATAGGCAATGTATGTGTTCATAAGCTGTAGTCATGATGGGAGTTGTAGTCATAATGCTCATCATAAAGCGACACAGTTTAGTCATCACGCGATGATGAAACTCACAGTCTTGCTCCAGACCAGGCCGGTAGTGTGATGCTGTTTGATGAAGGCCTGAAGCTTAGTCCAGATGGACAGGTAGGACTGAACCCACTCCCCATGACGCTTGTCTCTGAATAGAGCGGGAAAGAGTCATCTTTATTTGATAAGTATATTTCATACCGAACCAGAATTATGTTGTGTTATGGTGCTGCTAGTAGTAGATATATGTAGGGACAGAAGAAGAAAATATCACCCACATATTATACAATGGGTGGTGAGCATTTGAGATAATGTGACACGATCTGTAAGTAAATATTATATACATGGATTTACAACTAAAGTAGACATTTATAGGTTCCAGTATGCAGTACGCATCCATCTTGATGGATGCAAACAAGCTTTGTATGAAGTGCAGCTGTTTAGATACCAGTTTACAGTGTGGAGGTGACATGTGGTATGCATAGTCTTATTTGTCCCTGTGGCACATTTCACTCTGGGGCAGTTGCTGAGGCCCACAACAGGCGTGAAAAGTGAACAAAAAGAGAGGGCGCTCAGGACAGGAAAAAAGCTAGGAACACCCATGAGGGAACAAAATACATTTGTTCTCTCAAATATATGTTTTCGATGCATTGTATGATAAAACCATGTGAAATATAGAAATATTGCTAAATAAAAATGTGTTGTGCATATACTTTTCAGAGAAGAGCAGTATATCTTTATATCTAAACGAAGTGGGCCCGGACTCAAACCCAGACTTCAGCCATGTATACCAGAGACAGCAGCTTAGCGCTGGACCACCCTGGCCCACTGTTCTAGAACTTTTATGTATATGTATATATTTTAATGTGTGACAGATGCTTGGAAATGTATTTGCAACACAAATGTTTCAAAAAAGTATTTACATTATTTGTCAGCTTCTTTACATTGAGCCTTTTCTGTGTTTGGGCTGCCAGACACACGTGTATTTCTTTGCAACAATCTATTCATGTAGCTAATCAGCAACTCTTTATGTAATCCAACAACAGCCATACTTACGAGTCTTTATAGTCTTTCAGAACTCTGTTGGTGTAGAAAATGGCGGCATCATTCATCTCCTTCACGTAGGGAACTGGCTTCTGGCTCTGAAAGTGAGGAGAGATTGAGAGGGGAAAACAGAGAGATATCAGAATTGCCTATAGTCGTACATTCATTGTCATGTAATTGTACTACATATACACATACCCAGACTTCCACGTATTGTAAAGGTACTGCTAATGGTAGACATGTATGATAACCTCTGTCCCCATGTAGGGGTGGTCAAACATTGCTGACCCAATGTATAAATGTGAAGCGCTTTTGGTCTGCATTCACTGGTAACATGAAGACAACATGAGAGTATTATAATGTCACCACCGATTGGACAGAAGTGCATGAAACCACAGTGCAGTACCTGTGTGCAAAGATATATGTCCATTTATATATTGCATATTTATGTATACAAAAATGAACCCAAATGGAGCAAGAGAACGTGGTGACATTAGGTTTCAAACAAATCTGACACAAATTATGACAAGAAGCATCTCAAACTGTTTTCGGTTCTGACAGTCCAGAACACATTTTCCCAGATATGCCCCATCTAAGTGACTGAGGCCTCCTCACCACGGCGACCCAGCCCAGTGCTGGGATGCTCTCGCTGACAGCTGATAGGTGGTTGAACAGTCTGCTGCCACGGTTTTGCTCCCGGAAGGTCTGAATCTCCAGGATCTTCTCTGAGATAGGCTTCAGCAGGTCAGCAAGCTCCTTCTGGTGAGAGGAGAGACAGGAGAGACAGTGGAGGTGGATGGAGAGGGACAGAGAGTCAGAAAAGGAGAGTCAGTGGAGGTGGATGGAGAGGGACAGAGAGTCAGAAAAGGAGAGTCAGTGAGCGAGGAGGCAAATTATTGCTTGTTTACACAGGTGTCAGTAACTGTCAGTGACTTCTATTAGCATTTTTTACGCATTGCATCCAAATCATAAAACATGGTATTTGTGGCATAACTGCTAGACCTATCAGCATTTAGACACTGTTGCAACCACAGCTTGGGAAACTAAACTAAAACTCAGACCACTATCACACAGAGTATGTAGACTGCTCAAACGTTAAGGAAACCAATGTATCATTTTGTCATTTGGGTTATATTCAAATCAAACTCAACACTTCTGCCATGGTGCTCTCCAAGAAGCTTTCCAAGTGCTCTATAGCCTGGCTGAAAGCATCGGCCTCATGCTCCCTCTGTTGCAAGGACTGATTTTATAACGAGGCCGCTGTAATTTTATAAGGCTAACCCTTTTTCCATCTGAACTTCCAGCTTCCATTACTCCTTTATTTCCCTCCCTCCCTCCCCCGTCTCCTTCCAGCATTCCTCTGTTCATCGGGAGATTCCTCCAGCCTTGTAAGGCACTGAGCAGCACATCCAACGTTTACAGTTTACCTTCACTGAACCGAGGAACGCATTGTTTCCCTGGCAATACCACAATTGTTTTATATTGACCTGTGTTTACGCTAACGTTGCCATAATCATTTAAATAATTGCCCCATGCAGAGTTGATATTCAGTGGAAAAGTGAAATACATGCAATTCATTCTGTTTCTTTACTTTAGCTGTGCTTTGGGTGGAAGTAGGTGTTCCACCGTTTCCAGGGCAACGGATGTAATTGAATGATCGCTAGGTAGTAGTAGATCAATGTAGTAGACCACTGTCTGGGTCCTTCTCTTTACATCGGATATTGAACTGTTTTCACCATAGGTCTTTTGCAAGTACATTGGAGTACAACCTAAAAGCTGAACATAGAATGGCAACCAGCCATACTGCCTGTTTGGTCTGATTCACATTTATTTAGAATGGTCATCCAATCACGAGGTTAGCTGCCTAACTGTCCCTTGTAGAGAATGTTCCCAGATGTGGTGGTTGAAATAAGGGTCAGGGACATTATGAAGCGGATTAGAGCAATGTTTAATGGTTTAATCTGAATGACAATAATAATTGTATTGTATAGCTTTATTCTACAGGTTATCATTGTGTGCTTGAATGAGAAAGGTAAAAACTCTATCTCAGCCAAATCAGATGCACACGGTTTTTCAAACCTAAGACAGACAGCCCTTTCATAAAGATGACTAAAGCCGACTGACTTTCATTCTCTCACTCAAACTACCTGACTGCTCAGGGATCCTTAACAGAAAAGCGGTTCTTTAAACTGAATCCCCCGACTCTTTCATTTCTGCCATGATGCTTAGATTAGAGGGAAACCACAAATAATATTCCCTGGTTAAATCTGGACTCCCCCACCTCTCAATCATTCTCCACGCCTGGTGAGAGACGGAAATAGCAGCGATATCTCCAAGCTATATGTGCTGCCAGTGGCCAGGATTACTCGCTAGAATCACTGACAGAGAATGTCAATGGGTGAGAGAGATACGGCAGAGAAAGAAAGCAAAAGAGAGAAGCAGATAGCGAAATACTTAAGCCATAAAGAGAGAAAGTCAGCGAGGAAGAAGGGATCAAAGCATGGGATCAAGTTATAGCATACAGTGTAAGCGTACTATATCTGATGCCATGGCTTGGCGTCCCCGATGCTGACATTCACTGACTGGCCAGGCTCTGAGCTATAATGCAAACATAAGATCAAAGTTCCCAGTGGAAAGTGACAAAGGAGAACCCAACGGTGGGATTTGACAGTAGAAAGCCTTACATAGCAGAGCAGAGGGCTGGCGAAGCGAGACAGTAGTAGCGTGGGACACACACACAATCAGACACACACACACACGCGCGTGCAGGGAAGGGGTCACTTGAGCCAAGTCTCAAACACACGGATGCATGCAAACGCACACACACGCACACACTCTCTCTCTCTTTCTCTCTCTCTCACACACACACACACACACACACACATAAACATACACACAGAGGAGTGGCTCAAATATAGAACATGCCCATAAAAAGCCATGGAGCACATCCCCAAGCTGGCGCGGTTGAGAGAAAACCCAGAGGTTTACCAGCGTCTCTGGGGTCTCGATGGTAGAGCTGTACAGAGTCACAACCACTTTTCCACCAGATGTTGCTTCAAAACCAGGACGATGGCCATAAATTCAGTTGATATAAGACTGTGTATGAGTCAAAATGTTTCCATCTGCAGTATCACTTTGTTGTGTTATTTTTTTTTGGGGTAAAATAATTGAAGATTAAAGACATGACCATTAAGGATGTGAACTTGTTTACCAGGTCTGCCACACTAGTTCACATCCACATTAAGCGAACAGTTAAGATCACACTAAACATCTCTCCTATCTATACCTTCTTTAGCTGACCACCCCCCCCTCCCACTAAACCTTTTTCCTTGTTTGTGTATCAGGCAATTCTCTGTTATTGACTTCTGACCAGTGACCTGGAAAACAGGGTTAGGGTTCGTTAATCACTTCCTGCTCAGAGCTGGGATCCATCCCCCACCACACTCCCCCTGGTTCAATGCAAGCTGAAGGCCAACAGGATGATATCACATTAACCCCCCCCCCCCATATACCCCCCCCCAACCTTCCTCCCACTGCACCCTCCCTTTTGCCCCCTCTCCCTCCTCCCTTCCCCATACGTGAATGCGTTGGGAATGTGTTGTATTAGCGTTCTTTTTAAAGGGGCGTAATCCCTATGTGAACGGAGCTCTGGGGCAACGCATGGCTGATCACTGGCCCAGCAGAACCACGAAACACAGAGGCCTGGAAAAGGCTACGGCTGGAGCCCTGGAATGAGCCACACTGAAATTAGCCACCCCGGAATTGGCAATGCTGAAATGAGCCATCCTAGGCAATATCAAAATGGGGGGGGGAATTAGATTGGAATAAGAGAAAAGCTGCAACGCTGAAATGGGCATCACGAACTCCTCTGAGCACGGGGGAACTCTGTAGAGGTGGAGTGTTGTTGACCAGCGGTCCTGAACCACATATATTTGTTTTACTTGCTGAAGCATTGCTGAACTCCTTACCTGGGCAGGCTCCTGGTGTGTGGTGACCATTTGGAGAAAGCTTCTCTGAAGCTGCAGGGCACTGTTCACCATCTCCGCCTGTCAAACGCAGAGGGGGAAAGATCATTGAATGCAATATTCAGTGTATCATGATAATCTCCGACCCCGGATTAGTCAGGTCTGACGAGGCATCTCCAAAGTTTGCAAAGACCTCCAAAGGACCTCTGATCTCACATGAGTGTTTTGCCATAAAAGGAGGTATCTTAAGCTAAAAAAAAACACCTCTTACCCTAACATTATCTCCGCCTTCTCCTTCCTTCACTGCGATGAAAAAAGGAGATTAGCTGGATGTGAAAACACCCTTGAAGGGATAACCTTCCCCCTGTCCCATTTTAACATATATTATAGCTATTTCTCTGCTTTTGCCTACAGAGCATGAGTGCTCAATTACAATACTCATATTTTTGTATCGACTGAAAGCATTATTTCATCAAATGGACTTCTACCAGTGCCTGTATAAATTAATGCTGAACATATCTGCTCTATTTATGAAGTCAGGGATAAAAATATCCTCTAAGTGGTTGCCAACATGATGCCAAACCACAAAATACACCCCTGTGGAAAATGGCTGACATCAGGGTAGAAAAGGTGATTGTGTCAGGGTTTAATATTGGAACTCAGGGTTAAAGTTAAAACATACTCCGCAACTGGCTTTGCATGGGACAGGAAACAGACTGTCAAGTAAATCGCTCCTCTTCCCATCTATCTAGACTGGTTTTCCCTGGCCAAGATTTAGACCCCACACAGTCAAACTGCAATGTTTAAAACCAGATGTCCGTATAGTCCTTCTAGTTTCATTGAAGGGTTAGGGTAAGAGCTGGCACCAGAGTGAGGTGGTGTCTGTACTCCTATCAACATCCATAGAAAGAATCAAAAGATATGTTATAATCGCATTGGCAGTGTTCTTTACTCATCATCCTATCATCACCCAGATCCTGCCAGAACGAATTTTTGTTTTGTTTTACATTTTATTTATTTAGGGAAATATGCTTTTTTTTTTTTCTATGGTATTTGTTTTTGCTGCCATAGTACACAAAGAATCTAAACTAAAGCCCTAATTATATTTGCCTGTGTTCTCAGCTTCTTCTTTTATGGTCAGTAAAGAAGACTGACAAAGCCCAGATACAGAGGCCCAGTTTCTACAGCTGTTGAGAGACTGGTTTGTTCGCATGCATTGTCATGTTCATTTCTGTCTAAAACGAGAACACCTTAAAAAGACGTTGAGAACAAAACACATTGCACGGGGCAACTCAAAATGCACCCACATTTAGACAGCCAGGTACCCAAACACTCCTGCCACTCACATGCTTCTCCACATCTTCTCCTATGGTGTGACTATTCTTCAGGTACTCTGCCACTGGCCCCATCAGCAACAGGTCGAAGGCCTCCATACACTGGGACGCACCTGGAGGTTGAGCAGAGGAAGGGGTGAGAACAATAGAACAATGGCCATAAAAGTAAGCTCAGGAGTTTAGCGAGCGCTGGTATCATTCATACAGTATTAAACCCATCACCTTGAACTTAGAACCTCCTTAAGCCTAAACCAGAACCTTCTAATTACGCTGCCTCCCCACCTGGGGCCTGCTCACACCCTCGGTCACCACGCTTCAAAGACTCACCTCCGTTGATGCCGTTACAGTCGCCGTTAGTCATGCTATTGGACGCCTGAATGTTGACGGAAACCTGCTCCAGGCGAATCACAGCCTGCTCCAGGCGCTGCACTAATGTTTCCATGGCGGCGGTCCTAGAGGGGAGAAGGTCATTGGAAGTCCGTCACAGGAGCTGCAGTCGGGGTTAGCAGGGTCTAGAAGACTCATGGTCCCCATAACCACCCTATTCTGATTTCAGGATAATGCTATGCTACACAAAATATATATCATAACCCATCACTTCTGTCTTGTGGCTAAGGTTGCTCTATTTTTGCAATGCCATAGGAAATACTGTTGACCTTCATAGCATGAACAATTACAGGATTAGCACTCAAGATGAATCTGAGATGTTCCTGTATTCCATATAAGGTGTGTTACTTCAGAGCAGGGCCCATAAGAGTCTTGTGAAAAGAAGCCGATTTCATTGGAGTCCATTTGGAACGAGGCCAGGATTTATCTGAAAGGAGACAGTTCAATTCTCTGGACATCTGTGGCCTTCTGTTACCCATCAATCAAATCGTATTAGGTATGCCAAGGTTCTCCAACCTGGTGTACATTATAAACGCTAATAGACATGTAAAACTGTACCTAACAAACTACTCTGTGGCAATTGTTTTCTCTTTCCTTCCTCCTCCACTCCAATTTCAGGCTGTAAATATCACTTGATTTTATTTTTACAATTTGCGATGTTAAACTGATCTTTAACAACCCATGAATCCTAGATTGTTTAGAAAACAATCTGTCAAATTACATTCATAAACTAGGCTGTGACCGGGTGAAGTAGAGTAGTCAAAGAAATTGTACTTTGGAGACTGTTTCTATCAATACATTTAATAATGTTTTGTTACAAATAATAGAAAACATTGTTTAAAAAAATGTAAATGTATAAAAGGGGTCCTAGAGACAATATATCCATGCATTGTCTTTATTTACAATATATATTCTGTTCCACACACATGCAAGTAGGGGTGTGGTTAAAAGTTCAAAACAGTACCCAAGATCAGTTGTAGTTGATTTGACCATTCTGTATTTATTTGAATTGAGCCATACATAACAAATATCATAGTAAATGAATATACTTCATGTCTTTTAGGTCACAGACTTATTTGACTAGAGGGGTTTTCATTCCAGTGTATGTCATTTGTTTTGCTTATTCAAATTCGCAATTATTGCCTTCCCTTATTGCAGCACCCGCCGGCATGCAAGGGAGAGTCAAAAATTGAGGTGTCCTCGCCAAGTCATTCTACTTATTATCATACAGATTGCTAAACCACAATGTACTTATCAATGCCTATGCATTTGGAGAACACATTCACTAGCCAACAACCAAAATTGAGCTTGGAGTTGCACAACAGCCCACAAGGAGTCGGCAGAAATCAACACGGCAGAAGCAATTTGCATTGGCCCATTCCTGTCACCCCGGCTCTGCTGCTACGTTTCAACCAGAACTCGAACTTGAGGCCCCGATGGCACAGCTGTGCTGTGCAGCAGTTGGCTCCTGATCCGTTCTGGGGTCACCAAAACCTTTATGACTCTACAAGACCCCAGACATAAATCTGGCAAGTACTACACTGTGCTACATTCACAAAGACTAAGAGTATTTAAAGGCTGTGTGCTGCAACCATTTAAATCAGGCTCTCCGATTAACATGATCGATTGAATATGTGAAGATATGTATGTGTGTGGTGTGGTCATCTGGGCTTTACTTTCCTACAGTAGGAGCTTTATGTTTGAGTTTAGTGAAGAGTTAGAGTAGAGTTTACATTATGACTATAAGGAGGATGTCCCAAGTGAGATCTTATTCCCTACATAGCTCATTAAGTTTTAACAGAGTTTTATGTTGTAAAGTAGTACATAGCTCATTAAGTTTTAACAGAGCTTTACGTTGTAAAATAGTGCATTGCTCATTAAGTTTTAACAGAGCCTTACGTTTTAAAGTAGTGCATAGCTCATTAAGTTTTAACAAAGCTTCACATTGTAAAGTAGTGCATAGCTCATTAAGTTTTAACAGAGCTGTATGTTGTAAAGTAGTACATAGCTCATTACGTTTTAACAGAGCTTTACGTTGTAAATTAGTGCATAGCTCATTAAGTTTTAACAAAGCTTTCGTTGTAAAGTAGTGCATAGCTCATTACGTTTTAACAAAGCTTTACGTTGTGAAGTAGTGCATAGCTCATAAAATTTTAACAGAGCTTTAAGTTGTACAGTAGTGCATAGCTCATTAAGTTTTAACAAAGCTTTACATTGTAAAGTAGTGCGTAGCTCATTAAGTTTTAACAGAGCTTTACGTTGTAAAGTAGTGCGTAGCTCATTAAGTTTTAACAGAGCTTTACGTTGTAAAGTAGTGCATAGCTCATTAAGTTTTAACAGAGCTTTACGTTGTAAATTAGTGCATAGCTCATTAAGTTTTAACAGAGCTTTACGTTGTAAATTAGTGCATAGCTCATTAAGTTTTAACAGAGCTTTACATTGTTAAGTAGAGCACTGTCTACATAGGGTTTTGGGATTGCGTCACCTGATCTGGTTGTTATCAGTGGAGAGTGACCTCACTGGCCATTCGCCTGATTGCATTTCTTTCTCCAGTGTTAGCAAAACCATCCCCATGCAGTGATCTACATCAGTGATGTCACCGTTACACAGGCTGGATTATAGGCCTATTCTAACGCACACACACACACACACACACTCATGGACCGACAAACACTTAGGCACACTCTGACCACATGCAGGAACTTAAAGACCTACAAACACACACTGTCACATTTCTAGGCTTGCTCCTTTCAGTCCATTTGAGCAGAGAAGGAGCTGTGCTGAGAATTCCTGTGTATCCCTTCGTCACCAACACACATCCTTCACCAGTATTCTAACAGAAAAAATGCACTTGCACTTCTGTCCTCCAGGCACGGCAAAACTGTACGCATTCCAGCAAAAGGCCATTCATTCACATGGGATCCAATCTGCACCGATGCAATTTAAAAACATGATAAAACATATTTGCCTTTTTTGTCTTTCAAATGCATCCTAATTCTGAACCAAACATATACAGCATTTAAAAATGTAAACATACACTAGCAGTATGGATTGTGATCACCACTTAAAATGCATTGTATGACAATAACCTGAGTGGGCGGGGCTTAAGCCCCCCTCCAAACTATGTGCTCCAGTAGGACTGAGCAACTAGCACATTCACCAATGAGCTGAAGCATGAAACAGGACCCACAGCAGCAGGCCTGTGAATTCACTAACAAACTGGTGGTAGATGGGAGGTGCAGCCTGGGCGTAATCTCTACGGAGAATTCTACCAGTGGTGCCAAATGCCAAAGATTGACTTCACTAGCTATTTCTGTGTGCTGTCAGTGCAAGTCCAAGGCAATGGAGTCTGGACATGGAGTCCGGACATCTCTCAATAACTTTCAGCAAAATTTTGACGTTATTCTTCGTTTTGTATTAAAATAATATTTGTATGAATGTTTTTTTTATTCATTTGGAATTCATTTGGAAAAACTACCACACACTGACTCAAATACATTACCGCACAATTTGTTGAACTTCAAATACTACATTTTATTATACACAAATAAAATGTTGGGGTGTGTCTTTAAAAATACCAGATAGAAATGCCAGATACTTAAATACACATGTATTTGACCACAGATCTGCTGGGGACCTTTGGGTTTAGTTGAGGAGTTATTAAGACACTCTTTTATAGTTGAATAAACATGTAATTTTTCAATCTACACACAATACCCCATAATGAAAAACTAAATGTGCCAATTAACCGGAAATTGAAAAATGTTACATCATGTACAAAAGTACTCAGACCCTTTGCCATGACACTCCAAATTGATCATCCTGCGTCCTTTGATCATCCTTGAGATGTCTCTAGAACTTCATTGAAGTCCACCTTTGACAGATCAAATTAAACATATTGTACATGGTTTAGAGAGACACACACCTGTAAACTCTGTAAACCAGTAAGATAGAATTGTGTCAAGGCATAGATCTGGGGAAGGTAATAAAAATTTATAAAGTATCAAAGGTTCTCAGGAACACAGTGGGCTCATTGAGAAATGGAAGAAGTTTGAATCTACAAGACTCTTCCTAGAGCTGGCCGTCTAGCCAAACTAAGTAACCGGGCAAAAGGGCCTTGGTCAGGGAGGTGAAAAAGAACCCAATGACCCCTCTAACTGAGCTTCAGGTATATTTAGATATACAGTATCTCACAAAAGTGAGTACACCCCTCACATTTCTGCAAATATTTGAGTATACCTTTTCATGTGACAACACTGAAGAAATGACACTTTGCTTCAATGTAAAGTAGTGAGTGTACAGCTTGAATAACAGTGTAAATTTGCTTTCCCCTCAAAATAATTCAACACGCAGCTATTAATGTCTAAACCACTGGCAACAAAAGTGAGTCAACCTAAGTGAAAATGTCCAATAGCATTTTTACAAAATGTTATTGAAGAGACTAAAGCATGCTACAGTATTTGGCAAAGCCCAAGCCCTATTAAAAAGTTGTTTTAAGCAAAAGATATGTTACAGTCTGACTTCAAATGTTTATCTTCACCATTGTGAATTGGCCACTGTCTCCACAGCAATAGAATTACTAAATTGCTGTTGGACTCCAGTTTTACAGTACTTCTGTATTCTAAGTAAACAGTATAAAGTGATTGAGTGGGAAGAGCCAGCACATGACCACAACCCACAACACCAAGGTTAGATGTTTTGAGGGTCATCTACTCAAGATACCATAAGGAATATTGTTTTGTTGGGTAATCTAACAGTTGCCCACCACCTTGGGGTGGAATTTAATGTAGACCCAACCGCTGTGATAGCAGAGATCCACAGTGTGTATTTATTGTACTGTCAATGGCATCATAAGCCCCTTACTCAACTCTGGACCTTGAGGCCCACTCGGTTCAATTTAGTGATGTTTCCATTGCAACCCTATAATCAGGGATATTCAGACCTGGGACACCAGGTGTGTGCAATTAATTATGGGGTAAAACTGAAAACCAGCAAGAGTTGAAGACCCATGCACTAAGCTTCCGATGATGTCTCATAAACTCTATGCCCTGGGTGGGTATATGATCTTAGAATTAAATTGATCCCCTGCATCAACTTTGTGGTGGTGATATACTGTAATTCAGGGCTTCTCAACTGGTTGGTTACAACACTAATTTGGGTCACAGAAAGTTTTAATGGTTCGTTGGTAAAAAAAAACACAACAGAAGTTAAGAAATGTTGCCTAGGGCTGTGCAGCAGTCTAATCCACTCCCTTCAACGCACGTGTACTGCTGGAGCATGGGTTCAATTCGGACCTACTGTTTTTTCAGCAAATACTATATTTCGCCACTTTTCCTGTCCAATAAGCATACAATGTACATTTAGAGCATGTGTGTAGAAACGACCATGAACATAAGTATTCAAACAGAGTAATTTGTCAGAAAACCCAATTTCCTTAATCACAGCATTTTCAATAGAGCTGCAGTAGGCTACGAATTAGAAGGACTATAAAGCAGATTTTGTGGCCTCAAACCAACAACATTATTCATCCAGAATATGAGCAATACAAAATTATTCATAATGGTAAGTTTGCTTCCTTCAATAACATAAATACTGCATTTATGCATTATAGAACAAATCACAGCAGAAAGCATCCTGTCAAAGACAGCATCGCAAACATTGGATCGATCCTGAGTTGGTACTGATTCTGTGTGAGAACTGTAGTGTTTTGTTAATGTGTGGACGCATTGTAAACAATATAAGAGGGATGACACTAGAATCATACTAAAAGTATAGGCCTACTTCTATGGTTGCATTTGAGGTTGGTTGGTCCGTCGCCGCAACATAAACACCATAATAAAACCACGCTGCCATGTCATTCTTCCACTGTTACTCGTGTCTTTGTCATGCTGCAATGTATAAACTACTGATGTCGTTACATACACTAACAGTATTTACATTGATACGGCCTGCATACATTCATAAACCAAAGTACAACTATTCGTATAGCCTAGCAATAAATGCTGGTTATCTGACGTGCCACCGGTTTTTCTAGAATACACTGAAACGCCACAAAAAAGCATTGATATCAGCCACGCAAAAACGCACACAGACAGCACAGACAATATGAAAAAGGCGATTGTTCAGACCTTAGCTGCTATCCGAAAATAATAACCGCACGCGTTTCTATTAGACGAGCCAGCCACAAACGAGCCTCCCAGGCCCCCACCTCCCCGCGCCTCATTTCCCATCCCGTTAAAAAAACTAAGAATCGTTAGAAAAAACTAAAGAACCAGCAAAGTAAAATTTACCTTCGATGACAGATCACTATTAATTCCCGGCTGTCTGTCTGGCTTTGTGTTTTTTTTCGCTTTTGTAATATCCAGGGCAAGATTCGTCCCTGCTTCTGCCGCGGTACCCAGCCACCCTGTCAGTCAATTGCGCAGAGAACGCAGAGCTTCCGGGACTTCCAAATTAAGCAAACCTAAGATCGCAGTTAAGTGAGGGGACCACTGGCAAAATGCCTCTAATGTTCACAGCTTCCCGTCCGGTCTTGAGAAACATTGATGTCAGCCCCGACAACTAGGCTTAACATAAGACGTCTTATTGATGTAATAATGATATTGTGTAGTCTAATGGGCTAGTCCATAATGACTCAAGGGTTTAGCTTTTCTGTCCATGGAGGTCCATAGACATTCGATTAGCTTGTCTCGTGAGCATATATACAATATGAAAGAGTAACATCATAATTATCATAATCATTGTCACAAATCATTGTCACCAAAAGCACATTATCATCATTGTCATTAACATCATTAACACAAGCATCATCTCCAAGATCACTAGGTTTGTGATCATTCTGCGTCGATACAGTAAAATCACTGGTTATAGTTAGCTAACGTCAATTAGGCTAAAGCCTGGGGGGCAAGTTTTAAAATGGGCCATTCATGTATTGGTATTCATATTAACTTCACCTAATACCCTCTGACTACTATGTCATATCCCAATACAAAAGCTTCTTCTGAATTCCATTTGCACGGACGTCAGATACCGCTGAAACCGCAGTGACGTTGTGCCTCTATTTCTGCTGTGTCATAGCAGCTGTCCGGCCCTGGACACCGTTGCCTGGCCAGCGTTTGGTTACACTGCAGGCTTAAATAGATAATTCTCCATCCCAAATGGCACTTTGTTCCCTATGCAATGCACTAGTATTGACCAGCGACTTAAAGGGTTCCAGTCGAAAGTAGTGCACTAAATAAGAAATAGGGCGCTGTGTTGCCAGGCCTAGGGAGGAGAGCTTCCAGCCTCCACGCTTCTTGGCATCTTTTATTGATTACTGTTTGAATCATTGATAGGCTTTCCCAGGGGACGTTATTCTGTAACTCTCTGCTTCCAGACTAAGTTGTTTTAGTGTTAGGTGAATGTTTGCCCTGTGCCATCGACAGTCTGGTTGAAATGGTGGACGGGTCTTGAGTGACGGTGCTACACAATGACGAGTGGCAGCTCCCCAGACAGCGGACACCCAGCAGACATTTTGTGTGTGATCCCATAAGGCTCCAGCCAACTGTCTGCCTACTCTGGCTGGTCTGTGGTCACTGTCACTCACACTCAAATACACACACACACACACACACACACACACACACACACACACAGACACACACTCACACGCGCGCGCACATACTGCAAATGTACACACAGACACAGGAAAGTACTCAGATACTTCCCCCAAAATAGTACTTTTCTAGACACCTGTCCAATGTTACAGACTTTGGTAACTTGAATGTTTTTAAAAGGTGTTATGCATTCACTGTTTGATGCTATAAGAATCAAATCAAATAATTCCATCAAATATTTCTCACACACTTTATTTGCTGGTGTTGAGAAACCTGTGTAATGCTGATTAACTTATAGACTCCTTTTCCAAAAAGTGAAAATGTATCTTATATCAAATACAATTGAAAAATAAAGCGAAAATGCATTAGCGCAAGGATTATGGTATACACTCAGATAATAACAACAACACGAAATACAAAATGTACAGGGATTACCAGCATCCAGTGTGCGATAGCATGCATGACCAAGTGTGTGTTAGTATGTGAAGTGTAAGCATGTGTGATTGTGTGTTCATACACTGGGCTTTGGAAAGTATTCACACCACCTTCTCCAAATGTTCTTGTTATAGACTTAATCTATAACTGACTCAATTAACAGCAATGCCATCAATCTACACAAAATACCCAGTAATGGCAAAGCAAAAACATGTTTTAAGAAAATGTTTTACTTGATCCCTGCTTAGACTGCTGCCCCCGCGACCCGGCCCCGACCCCGGCCCCGGATGAAGCGGAAGATGATGGATGGATGGATGGGTTTTACTTGATTGAATATCGACAAAATGAGATATCTCATGTGCATATGTATTCATATCCTTTATTCTGCTCTTTCATACCATTTGGTTGGAAAAATGCACTGGCATATTTAGACCATGCGGTAATGTTTACTGACACTTGGTAAGAGAACCTACAACACATTAAAGACCTTTTTGGGAAAGTGTTTTTAGTTAACCAGACCAAAAGGGAAATTACCCAACAGTGAAATACCTTGGAAAGATTTCAAGTCAACTTTGTGGGTCCCCTCATAGATGCCATTCCAAAACCCATTTTTCAAACCCACTGGGTATCATTTTGGTGATTCAAGTGTATTCTTTTTCTGTTCTCTTTTGATATCTTTGGGTGTTTAGTGGTGGCATAAGGCATAAAGCTTTTACAACCATACTAACAGCACTGATTTAGAGGGTTTTACTATTAGGGCTGTCTTCATAAAAATACATCCTGTTTAATATACACAAAATTAATCTTTACATATTAAATCACCAGAACTGCATGTGTTCTAGAGCCAGAAATAACAATGGTTACACACATGGTACTAAAGGGAATTGGGTGTCATTTGGCATGCAGAGCCCTTAAACTAGGGCTCTGTATGCCAAATTTAGGTCGACAAAGTTTTAACGTTATGTCAACCTAAACTGTTAATGAAATTAAATCAAAAGTGGCTTTGCGAAGTCTTTACCTTAAGGGAATGTCATTTCTTTCACCCACATCTTGACCTAAATCCAATGACATTGTGACACTGTTGATTTTACATCATGTTCCCATTGTAACTGTAAATCAAACTAGACATTGAAATGGTGGCTTTGCCTCATTCGTGGTTGAGTGAATATCATTTCTCTCAGCCTATCTCCATTTTGAGTGGGACAAGCCTCATCCACATATGCATCCATAGACATTTTTGAACATCTGAACATGAAGTGTTGACACCTTCTCCTTCTATAACCTCTTTGCTCTGGGGCTATCACTGGTCTCAGCCTATACCACAAGTCCACAAAAAGACAAACAACATCTCAGCCTTCTACATCCATCTTAAATAAAAAAAATAAAAAATCACAGTATTGTTTAAATACAGAAACTTTTATTTAAATTTAGAGTAAATAGTGATGAAATTCTGAAATGAAGTTTTAATACCAACAGGACCTTTGCATAAATAGTAAATAACACTTTACATGCCTTAATCCAGTGACAATGAAAAAGCTTCCTTAAAAAGTTTTTTTTTCCATCATTTATTTTATATATTTTCCCTTGTAAGAAATAGTTCAAGTATAAAAAATTCCCAACAGTGTAAAATAGCCCATCTGATGTATATTAAAAGCAATAGTAGAACAGCCATCTGAACCATGACAACGACCATACATTCTAATGTATAAAGCAGCATTTTGCTCATTTTTTGACAGGATTTTCTTTGTCTTTTCCAACAGTGCTAAACACACAAGAGGCAGATTAACAGTCTGCACGCAAATAAGCCTGCATTTAAATACATTTTATACAAAAGGCATTAAACTAGCCAATATTTAATGTAATGTACTAAGATTTCAAAAGGCAAAAAATATTATTGTACAGTGCACATACAGAATTGTATCTTAAATAAATCCTACATCAACATTTTTGGTAGAGTATGTTAATAATAATAACCATAATACAGCTAAATCTACTCAATAACTTATATGCCTTGAGATGAATACATAATATTAATACAGTACCGCCACTAAGTCTCTGTCCTTAGAGCGCATAGAACATAGTCAATTCTCAAAATAAATATTTTAAATAGTAGATCTTTTTTTACTCTCTTAAATAGCAATACAAATGTAAGGCACACAAAGAACCCACAAAATCATGTCAAGTGCCTCCAAGCCCCCTCCATCCCACCCCTCTCTGTTCCAGACCTGCAGGGCGGTAGCCCATGGTTTGGGGTGTTGATGGGGTACAGGGCCCAGGCGGTGGGTCAGGATAGGCGGGCAGTGTGTGTACCTGACACCAGGACAGAGGACAGGAGTGGAAGTGCTGACGGGGCCAGGCAGGCAGGCCAGAGGGGAGCCAGTTCCCAAATGGGCCCAGGGATTAAAATGTGACAGCTCAACAAATGAGCACAAGTGATGCGTTCTTTCCAGAGTGATCCGTCTGTGTGGCGCTGGGCGAACTGTCCAACCCCCCACCGCCCCCACAGCTGCTCCCTCTTTCTTTCTGATCACTCTCACTCTCTTTCAGTACCCTCCTCTCTTTCACTACCTCCCTCTCTTTCACTCTGACTAGATCCCATTGCACAGAGCCACAGGAACACAACTGTGCCTTTTGTCCTTTACCACTATGTACACAACTGTGTGTGTTTGTATTTGTGTGTGTGTGTGTGTGTGTGTGTGTATTTGTATGTGTGTGCGCATGTGTTTGAGAGTAACTGATTTCGTGCTTCTCATTGTCTGACCTTTTTTCCTTTCTTTGTGAGTTGCCTTCATATTGTTTGTGATCCGCTTTGATGAGTTGATGGCATTTTTGGTTATTCCTGCAGTTTTTTTTGTCTCCCGGTGAATTGTTTAGTTTGCATAGGTCAAGAGTTCGAGATACGGAGTGAAAAAAAGGGACATTCAGCATCAGGAAGATAAAAACGTAATTCTTAACGTGTGACACATGCTATGACTCTTTTCTCCACAGTTATTTCAACTATTCCCTGACACACAGAGGTTGTCTTTACTAACACACTGGAAACTGATCAATTTCCCTGATTATCAGAAAATTTACTTCAAATGCAATTGAAAAGACAGAACGACGAGAGCCCTTGAAATGTGGTAATAAATATAGGTTATAAGGGCTTCAGAACCAAAACACTTTTGAGACACATCTAAGTGTCGCTCTCTCTCCTATGTTAATGACAGCAATTGGACACAAGGCCATGTTTTACAACTAGCTACAACCACAGTGATTAGTTGTTGCATTTCTCCTCTAAAAATAAATACTCTACTACAGTAATAATAATAATAATAATAATATTATTAACAATGATAATAATCAGAAGGATAAATCCACCGTCCTTTGTTCTGTGAATTTTGTACGGTACCTCAATTTTTCATTTGGTTTAAGCACAGCAAGTTGGAAAGCTACTGTATGGAGTTCCCATCATCACCATCATCATCATCATCATCATCATCACCCTCCTAATGACTCCGTCACTTAACCACACGCCTACCCCTCCGGCCTCTCTCTCCACCCATCCTCCTCCATTCCTCTGCACAGCCAATCACCCGAGGGCGCCCTCGGACCTCCCCACCCCTCGCGTCCCCTGGCTGCTATTGCATGCGGTCGGCTTGCAGCTGCTGAGGCTGGTACTGACCGAAGGCCGCGGCCGCGGCTGAACCCGGCGCAGCGGCCGCCAGGGGCTGCTGAACGTAGCCGTAGCCGGCCGCGGTTACGTAGCCGGCCGCCGCGGGGGAGGCGGCGTAGGGATACTGCTCGTAGGCGGCGGCTGCGGCGGCGGCGCTGGCAGCGGCGGCGGAGTACTGCGCGTAGGCGCCCCCGGTGTAGTCGATGTACGGGGAGGCGGCCGTGGAGGCGGAGGCCGCGCTGGGCTGCATGGCGTGGGGGATGACCATGGCGCTGGGCTGCATGAAGGCCTGGGGGTAGACGTAGTGAGCGGGGATCCTGTGGGACGGAAACGGGCAGAGTCAGGGGAGGAGAAAACACATCTGGCCTCGCATAGACACTGACGACAGGACCAGCTGAAACCAACCCAACCACACTGCGGCCAAGCGCCCCACAATACAACACCACCAGTCAGTAATAAGAAGAAGAATAACACCACAGAAATGCCTGCTAGTAGTTATGGGAGATATAGGGTTGCCAAAATAGAGATCTTCATGTGAAAAGAAATTGAATGATGAGCTGTTCAAAGCTAAGGGGGTTTGATTCTCTTATTACAGAAGTTAGACATTTGGGGCAGTTTTCCAAGAAACAGATTAAGCCTAGTCTAGGACTGAAAAGAAATTCCCAAGTAGATTCTGCATTGAGCTTGATCTTTTTAGTATAGGACAAGGCTTGAACTGTGTTCAAGAAACTAGCACTTGAGGTTTTTAGTGACCTAGGCTACTTGCCCAACACCTGTCATCAGAGATTTAGGAGAAGAGTGTGTTTGGAGCATATTCGCCATCACGGAAAGACAATCCATTGATAAAAAGCCAGGCTAAATTTACAAATCTGAATTGAACTTTGCTGAGATGGAAGGAAGGACTGTGCGCTTGGTCACACAGTGATTTAGCCCTGGTGCCATTCCAAGTTGGTAGGGGACAGGGAACAGGTGGGGGAGGGGGCTCACAGGCAGCGCCGGGAGGGGGGAGAGATGAGGGGGCATTGTGAAAATGTCGGTGCCACTTTGACAGCTGGACAGTTTTCAAAAAGGACACTGCTGGCTGTTCCCCCCCCTATGTTCAGACAAAGAGCCCCAGGCCAGCGCTATCTCAGACGGACGTTTGGATTAAAAAAGCAAATCAGGAACAATGAGCACATTCTGCCCTTCATGACATATCCCGGCCATAAGGCCCACTGGGCTAGGCTCTCTTAGAACTATCAGCTAGCATGGTGACGACTGGATACTATTACAATGTGGTTCAATTGGGCAAAACACAAGTTGTCGATATGTACTTAAAAATCCTAAATGGTGGTAACAGAAGTCAAATTCCATGATTCAGGTGGACGTGACTGGTCCTACAGTGTAAACAACCTCCAGTACACAGATACTGATGTAGCAGCGTGGGTACAAATCCGGTCTACTGATACATTTCTTCCCACACTGTTCTATCTTTACCACTTTTTCTGCTCTGTCAACAAAGCATAAAATGCCAAAAACATTTCTTAAAATATTACCATAAATTATGATTCAGTAACACATTCAGAAAGAAATTATCTATATTTTTAAGTTGACTTATCTCCATTTGATCAAACGACATTGTTTGGTTTTAATGAGTTGTGATGTGTTGATGTTATCATCTGGCCATTAAAATCTGCTGAGAACAACCAAATATTTTAAAAGACCGAATATGTATTGGCATGAATTAAGCCAATAGGAAACAAGATGGAGTTAGGAAACTTTTACAATTCTACTGTTGGGAATCTGGAGTGGAGGAGGAGAAAAGACAAACAAGACAAGATCTATCATGGCAACCCTATTGTCAGCACTCTATTACACAACCAAACACATTTTAAAACACTGGCCCAAAAAGGAAACAGAAAAAACAAAGCAAATCTACAAACACAGGCATTAAAGACAAAACATGTCAACATGTTCTACATAGATCGCCAACACAGCACAACCACAACCACTTAGAGAACAAAAAAGGAAATAGACTTTGATAAACGTATATATCTCACTCATTTGTTTATCAAAGTTGGACTTGGATAAACAAATGTTGGCCTTGCCCAGGACTCCTTTAAAACTACATCATCTGTAGGCTTCACTTGATGCTTTACAGCTTATGCTTTAACAAGTTATATTGTCATTTGATTTTTTTTTTAATTACATTAACTTATAAATGTATACAAAATAAGTATTAAAATAATAATTTTGATACTGCACAGCGGTAAAGCTTCATATTACGATAGAGGCCTATGACATCACACTCTTGGCAGATGCCCCAGCCTGGCACGCTGTTGTCTTAGCACAGTGTTACAGTCACAGCACAGGCTGAATGTGCACACACACACACACACACACACACACACATTTGTTTTTCTACCCTTGTCGGGAAATCTATGTTGCTTATCCCCTTGCCCTAAACCTAACCCACATGTAAACCTATCCCTTACCTCAACAACCTAACTTCTATGCCTAAACTTAACATAGCTATAACACCTAACCCTAACTGCCTACAACTAAAATCAAACCCAATTCTAACAGTGTGTCCAATTGTGTGTTTCTCCCCAAACTTCGGCCTGTTTACTCAAAGCAGGGCATTGACTTAAAGTAAACACGTTGAAGCTGACCATTCTTCCATTATTGCCAAAAGGTTTCAGGTCAAAAGTGCCCCATGAAGGGAATAGGGTGACGTTTGGGATGCCAGCGTGGTGCCTATGGTTGTGAAACATGTTGGTGCTGGCAACTGTTGGCAGGGTTATCCATCCACACCAATGTCTGTAGACATCAGTATAGTATAGGCAAAGTTCAGAGGTACACGTTCCATTGGAAGTAACAGCAGAAGACACTCATGTAATGTGAATCTGGTCTCAGACATGCTCCTTGTCACCTGCAATCATTTGACTGATGGGAGAGGCTGTGCTCAGCTATTTGAGGCTTGCCCATCATCTTCAATACAGCTTCACGTACCGGGCTGCGTTTCCATCTCAAGATCTAAACCCCCCACCTACCTTCACTTCATGACCACTCCCACCTATCCTATTCTCTATCCTTCAAACTCTTCTCATTCTTCATTAGACTACCATAATTTGTTTCTCCATAACCAACAACACAAAATGTCTGTCTTTGTAAATGCTTTGTAACTGAGCACACAGGCAAAGACACACACACGGACGCACGCACACGCACACAAATAAACCAGATTCAGTTATCTGCCCTGATTCACATGTGTTTGAATGATGATCAAGACAACCAAGCCAAGCTACAAATAGCAGGGTTACAGTGGGTCTCATGGTCCTTCATTAACATATACTCTGTATCTGGACCGTGGTGGTTCTGACTTTGGGTCAAACAATGGTCCTTGAAGTTAAGGCTAAATAAATGTCTACTCAAATCACGTGCCTTATGGGTGATGTTGATGACCAAAAAGGGGGGAGGAGCAGAGGGGAGTATACAAGTCTACACCTGTAAACCTGCTGAATCTCAACCATTGGGATTGTATTGCATTAAGAAAAGCCTGTCATGCTATGGTTCAGTGTGAGAATGGGACAAGAACATGTATAGATCCGGCTCCTACTGGCTGCCACCTCAACCCAAAGCCTGGCCCCAGAACGGTCTGTGCAGCTTGGTGCTATAGTCCATGGAGACTGATGTCCAGTCTCCATGGACACACGGAAGGCCCCAAGTGACACCATATTCCCTGCACATTATCTTCATTGGGGCCCTGGTCAAAAGTAGTGCACCGTGACAAGGAATAGTGTGCCATTTGGGACATACACAGAGTAAGTGGGGCCTTGGGCCGCTCTCGTGTTGGAATAAAATAGGTGGCACTATCAGGTACGGAGGGAGCTGACCTAGCACAGCTGTATGGGGCTTTCTGTGGCCCTTTAAACCTCCCTGGGGCCTCTAGCCTGATGTGTTTGACCTGCTGTTTTTAAAGAGCGTCCCATTCCGACATGACAGCGAGAGCCCCAGCCCCCCTGCTTCCCAGCACAGGCTTCATGCGACTGCAGCGTCAGCACTCCAGCCTTTGTGTGGCACAATGGAGAAGCTTGTTTTCCTTAACGCCACGGACCCATGTGACGAAAGCTTGTTCAGAGGCTGTGGCATCCAGACATTTGTTTATGTCACAGCAGAGACTGTGAAACACTGATCTACCACTGGACTGACTACACACAGGATACACAATATATGCGCTCGCGCACACACACACCAAGTGGATTTAAACCAAAATACTAAAAACATCTCATTCATTGTGGTCATAAACTACCACTGTACACATGCTTATGACTTGATTAAGTCAATAACAGCTTGCTTCATACGTCACAATTTTCCAGGAAATGCAGTGTTTCTCAATCTTGGTCCTGGGGTCCAAAAAGGGTACACATTTGTCTATGTTGCTCTAGCCCTAACACATTGCATTTTATTGATCAACTTATTGTATTGACTTCTATTTCAGGAGGTGTTGTAGTTGTTGGCTTATGTAAACACAGAAAAGTGGAATTGAGTCTTCGGATCAAGATTCAGAAACACTGACTTGGTGTCTAAGTACAGATCTGTAGGAAGTGGGACTCACCTGACAGTCTAGTTCTAACTCTGTCTTTCTGTCTGTAACTCTCTCTCTTCCTCTCCCTGTCTCTCCGGTCTAGGTCTGTCTCTCTCTGTGTCTATATGTCTCTTTGAAAGAAAAAAAGTTGTTCTCCTGATAGTCCTAGGGCCATGAAGTTTGAATGATGTCATACAGGGAAAAATGTATGGTTAGGGAGACAGCATCCAACTGAGAGACTTGGTAGATAGGGAGAGATAGAGAGAGAGGAGGGAAAGAGGGACAGACGAGGAGAGGGAGAAATAAAGGGAGGGTGAATACAAGAAAATGACGGTCAAAGGAGACAAAGCCCATGCAGCATGTTTCTGGTGGCAAGAGACAGAGAGAGGAGACATAGAGAGGAGACTGAGAGAGAAGGGAACAGATAGAGGAGACGGAGAGAGAAGGAGAGTATAAAGTTCCTGGGAAATACCATCCCAGTTTGATAGCTTTTCACAGCTTGAGTGTTAATGCAAGATAATTATTACACCAACAGGGTCAAAAAAGACATGCAAGCGATGAGTTGTTGGTGGATTTGGTTCGCAGAACGGGTGAGAGTGCTAGTGGGGGGTGAAGTAATCTTGCACAGAAAATTGTCAGTCACTCCAGCAACACATCCAAAAACATGTATAGAACATCCTGTTACCAAAGAAAAGCTAAACCCACAAACTACAGCACAAAAGCATCAAATCAATCCATTTTGAAACACTTTGCTCCCTCGGGCAAAGTCAACACTCTTCCACAAAAACGGAAAAGAACACCCCAAAAATCTTCAAGCCATCTTTTTTGTCATTAAATAAAGCACACGGTTTAGCTATCAACACCACTTCATTACAGTAAAACAGCACACAAAGCTCTAATTGCTATTCAAAATAACAAATACAACTCAAAACCAAAATAAATTAAAAAACAACGTACATGCATCTATAATCACCATTTGAGCTTGTTTGTGTGTGTTTGAGATTACAGGTAATTCTGATCTGTGACATGCTCACAGAACTAATCCTGAAACCACCAGTTATCTTAACCGATATCGAGCCTGTCGGACCAGAGAGAAATAGATCACATTGAGTCATTGAGGCTGGAACTACACATCAGTTGAACTAGAAACATAATACACATAAACATGCACGCATGTGCAGCCACACACACACACACACACACACACACACAGAACACTAGTTTTCCCTTTCACTCACACAAACCTTGAATTGATATTGCAGTCAACTTTGTAGTCAGTGATAAAAAGAAAGAGTATTTGTGATTTTGTTTTCCTATTACATAATTATCATACACTGTAATCATGTAAGTATGAAGACAAATAGGATTAAGCACAAAGCAATGATATAAACATGATATGAAATTAAAGTACATTCTTACAATGAAGTATGTCAACCAAATGAGGGACAATATGTTTCCAGAGTCAGTGAGGTTCATGAAAATCAGCTAATTTGTATTATCTAAACCATTCTGTCAACACATGCATCACTACTTACCCATAAGGCCTTTGGATAAATGCTGGGTGAATTTGTGGAACACCAAACGTGAAACCTGGACAGAGAGGGGTAGTGGTCAAAATGTTTTGAGGATCCTATGTCATGATGAATCCCAAATGGTACCCTATTACCCATCTGACCAGGCCCATATTAGCAATATCATAGAGAAAACAGGGCAATTAGACCAGGCCCATAGTAGAGCACTATTATATAGGAATAGGGAACCATTTGGGACACAGAGTCAGTACATTCTAGACATTAGGTGACAAGAGTATTCCAGTAATTAGGGTTGGGTTCAATTCCAGTATACAAAATCCCATTCCTTCTTACTGAAAATCCTCAAAGAGAAGTGGAATTCGAATAGTTGTCACAACTCCTGAAATGTGTAAGTCAGTCTTGGACCACCAATACAGTATTATGTCCAGACATGATTTGCATGCATAAGAGGTGAACAATAAGGGGGAAAAAAGCAAAGCTATTGAACAAAACGTGCACCCTAAATGTTCATAGAATATTAATACATTGAGGCAGTGAGTCTCACTGCACTGCACTGCACCTATGAACTGCACCTATACGTGTGTGTGTGGGTGTGTGTGTGTGTACCTGGCTGCATCACTCGTGGCTTTGCCCCCAGGTATGCCAGGTTGACATTGGCTTTCCTGCCATCAATGATGGGATTGGGGTCTTTACAGGCTCTGTCTGCAGCTGAGCGGTCTGCCATCGTCACCTGAAGGAACAACCAAATCAGTATATCACATGATCAAACGTTTTTGTTTTTCAGGAGAAGCAGGCCAGGACACCCTCTCTATACATATAGTTATTAAGTTAAAACCCTCACATTAGTATATCGGTATTTCCTGCTTCAGAGCAGATAACTAGAGAGAAAATAAAATTGATACATTGGCCTTTGGTAGCCTTTTTCAAATAACTTCACCAAGAACGCCAAGCAAAGACTTTTCAACTTCTCAAACTACCCTTGAAATAGCCAACATTTTTCTCATGAATGCTATTAGACATTGATATAATGACGTTCTGAACATCATTTTAAGACAGTCAACGTATGCACGTGCATATCATTTTCTAAACATGTCAGAGCGCATGCCTGAACGCAACAAGTTGCAATGTCTCCTAACCGTTGTTTCAATGATATAACGTACCATGGTAAAGACGTCCTAAAAAACTAAAATTGTGATGGTCATGAAATATTTTGAAATAGGTCTACACTAACATCCACTTAAACAACGTTTGCTGCTATTTGAAATATTGCCGATATTTAATTGACAGTGCAAGTGAAGTCGCTGTCTGTGTAACCAAGTTTTGAAAAATATATGATATTGATACTTACGAATCCATACCCCCTAGATTTGCCGGTCTGTCTATCCGTAATCACGACTGCTTCTTCAATTTCTCCGAACACTTCAAAATATTTCCTGAGACTGGAATCCGTGGTGTGGTACGGAAGACCTCCGACAAAAATCTTCGTGTAGGTCGTGTCCTTCTGTGTGGTGTGCATCTTCACCAATATTTTTGTGCAAAATAGTAAAATTGTATAAATAGAAACAATAAAAAATATAGTGCAAGAGTTCCTTATCAGCTAGTTACGTTATTTATTAGTATTGCAATAAAACGGAGCACAGGCTACGAGATTTACAACTGGAGAGGCTTCAGAGAAACAACACAAAGTTAGACAAAAATCAAGATTCGAGGTAGATTATCTTTCGACAGGAGATATGGAGCGGATTTTCCAAGAGATCATCAGGTGTTTTCAACTCTTCTTCGTAACTGTCGTGACTAAACTAAATATGTTTCAGACCCATTCCTAAAAGCGCGGCCCATAACTCCACCCAGCTCAGCACGAGGGCGTATACAGTACGCGTTCATTGCTGCCCGCCCACATGCTACAACCCACGCTCAAGCAAGCAGTTGAGTCTCGCAGGATGAAACATCTATTCATGCAAATTGATTACGAAAAATAGGCCACTTCACCATATAGTAACCTATCGGAAGTTTATGGTCATTCCTTTTTTATTACCCTTCTTATAAACCTTAATGGTGTTATACAAATTACAGTAGCTAACTCAAAGCAAGGTTGCTTTATAACTTAATGCTTTAAACCTGTCAGAAAAAAACAGAAGACCCCATTATCCTCCAAAAAGGTATTATTTAAATTAAGGCGTAGATTCTGTTACTGTCCCAAGGGGAAAAGGCCAGCAGGTGGTTGGGTGGGTCTACCCATTACGCACTAATAGGAGACAGATTGTGAGCAGCCCATAGAGGCACGTGCTTTGTGGCAGCAGCAGTGCAGCGAGACCGGTGCACACAGGTGTAATCTCTCGGCCTCAAAATGGCGTTCGGATTGAGTTTCTTTTTTTAAACTTTTGTTCAGGTCTTGGCTGTATCAAATCATCAATGGTTTAAGACAGCAATGGACAGTTTTATAGGGCCCTGATATCTCTATAGGAGGCAACTGATGGCTGAACAGTCTTAACGGGTGTGATTTCAACCAACTGATGATGGAACTTATTTATTATAGCCTATAAACTTTTAAAAGTGAGATTTAGGGCACTTTAGAGGCCTGTTATAAAATAACATTAGGCTTCATTATAAGGACAGTGAAAATACATCGTAAAATATCTTAACTCTTGACTTCAAACCCAGTTGCAAATCATTGAACAGGGCCTCTGAGTCTTTGAACCAGAATTTATTATTCAATGTGGGACAATTATTATTAGCTTCCCTCCTGCTTTCTTTAACTGCAAAAATTCTTATTATTTGCCTGTAATTTATAGCTTCCCTAGAAATATGAGCTGGAACTCTGAATAATTCATGATTCTACCTCATGTTCCAAGTCAGCCGTGGAGACACCTAATCTATGTAGGCCCTAAAACTGGTAAGGGACAGTTGCTTGATGTAATTTAGGGCTGCAACTAACAACAATTGTATTATTGATTCATCTGTTGATTGTTATTGTGATTAATCAGATAAAAAAACAGGATTAGATGAGAGGATTTTTTGTTATTATATATTAAAGGGGTGTTTTTCCACATCTTCCACAATGTTCTCTTTAAAACAACTAGATAGTAGTAATAAAACAAATAGAAAGCATGCGCAAAGAATAATAAAAAGGTGTTTATTAATTGTATGTAGCAACCATTGTTTTTTTACAAATGTGTTTTATTCTTAAGTTTGAAATGTGATATTCTAAGATGCTAACGCTTTGATGAAGAATACAAACACCAGCTTTGATAAATAATTAATTATATAGAAATTGTAATGTTAAAATAACACTAGTATGATTTAACGTTTTGGAATTCACCCAGAATTTGCCGTAAGGAGGAATTTGGAAAGATGAGACATAGTTGAAAACCTTATAACGGGTGTAGGTAAGTATAGCCTGAAGTATATTGAAAACATCCCAAAAACTCAATAGAGATTGACTGGGGTGCATTTTGTGCCAAGTTTCTATGACACTTATGACATGATCCATTTAGGTAGGAAAACCATATGAAGTGCAGCACATTGATGCTTTTCCCTCCCGTGGGTACACTACTCCCTGCACATTCACAACACGGTGCACAAATGAGAAAATAAGTCTTCAAGGTGAGGAAGAATCTGGATCACCAGCAGGTGGACAAAGCGGCAAGTACTGCCCAAATGTCCTGTGAGACCCAAGGAGCCATGCAGGGAGAGGCCAAACGGTTGTTTCAGTTTCAAGTTTCAAGGTTTATTTGACAAATGCCCAGAAAAACACAGCGTCATCCTGCACAATGAAATGATTGTGACCTGATAACTACGTAGCAAGAATTAAGAAGAAAAATCTATAAGCAAAAATATAGTTGAACAAAAAAATAAAGAAATAATATACATAACACTGTACATTAGCAGCAGTTTTAAAAGAGTACATTGAACAGGGTACTGGTGTGGTTGGTTTTGGAAGGCAAACCAGAGAGAATGTCTGTGATTCTTAGATTAGAAAATATGCATCTTTTAAAGCCAGGGACATGAACCATGCCCCTGGGGTTATGGTTTGAAGAATGTAAACGTGTGAAAAGGGGAGGAATGCCAGGAAAAAACTCAAATGTAGAACTGGACAGAAACCGCCATCTTTCTTTCTAACTAGGAAATACATTGGATAAAAGCTTGCAGTTTGTGACCTTGTAAGAGGATTGTCAGCACGCTTTGCTCTGAGGGGTGATATGCCCAGGAGGTCAGATACTGCTGGCTAAATCCTCTAACCTCTGACCCACATCACACAGTTTTTGCCCCTATGCCTGTTTGTGGGGAAGTGGCTGCCCATGGTGGGTAGCAGGGGGGTGCTTTCATTGCTGTCTGGGGGATGGTGGTTGGATCAGAACAGTGCCAAGCCTGCCTCTGCCACGGGCTTGTGAAGCCTGGTGTCTAGGCCATGGGTTCCTCAGCGGCGCAGCCTGGTTCAGCTGTTTCCTTCAATGGCCTTCTCAGCTTTCCCAGTGACCTCCTAGAGTGGGAGTTTGGCCAAGCCAGACCTCAACGACTAGTCCCCATGATGATTTCTTTCTCTTTTTTGTGTGTGTGTATGAACATGTGTTCATAGTACGGGGGAGAGACATGGGAAAACGTCACTAAGTGAACGTTAACGTTAATGAATGTAAATATCAATCAATCACATTTATTTATAAAGCCTCTTTACATCAGCATGCTTTTACAAAACACCCGACCTTAAACCCCAAGGAGCAAACAACCGTAGTGTTGAATATAAGGGTAAGGGGAGGATGTGATGGAAAAAACATTAACAGAACACAAACCCCTGTGAAGGGATGGCAGTGTCATCTCTGGGACGACCTCCGGGTGGTGGTTTTGGGAGTTATGGGCTCCAGCAGTCAACTCCCTGGCCTCTCCACCCATCTCTCATCTGCCTTTCTCCGTTCTGGGCTCCCATGTCACTGGTCTTTTGGGCCTTGTTATAAAATAGCGATAGCCGTCATTATGAGGACAGCCATAAGACTTCGTAAAAAGCCTTAACCAGATGGAAATCCCTGAACATGACCACCGTCTTGCAATCGGAATTTATTATTAAATGTGGGAAAATGATTAGCTAGACTCCTGCTTTACACCACTGGGACAATTCTTATTATTTGCCTGTAATTCAGAGCCTAGGTCGAAATCTGAGATGGAACTTTGTTTTGAATAATTAATGTTTCTACTTCATGTTCCAAGTGAGCTGTGAAGAAACCTGGCCGAAATAGGCCCTTAACAGGTGTGAGGACAGTTGCTTTACTGCTGGAATAGCAGTGAGGATATAGCAGTGTATTCCATTGTGCATTGACCAGAATGAATGAAAATACATGTACTTTACTCACCACTGAAAAATATTTTATAATTATTTAACATGTACAAAATGTTTCTTTTGAATAATAAATAACTGATTCAGAAGCATTTTGATATCAGCATTTTTTTTTACTTTATAATAAGGATTTACCTCTCACCACACCTAGAATGGTATTTCCACATTCTTTTGAAGAGGGATAGCCTACAAATCTTTCCCACAGTTGTCTTTTCCACTTTCTTCAAAAGAGAGATGAAAATAATACCCTCCTCAATCGTTTTATATCTTGCTCTTCAACTCACCACAAGAGAAATACTTATGGTTTCTGGCAACAGGGTTTGACTATAATGTGAAACTAGCTTTGAATATGTAAACAACCTTTCAGAGGAATCAAGACAGAAAACAAGACACAATTATGAAACCACAATATTTACTTGATAACATGTTGGATTCCCTGACTGTTGTGGTTGCTGTCGTAATTGTTTTGTATAGATGCCACAGTTTCTTCATGCACACTGTGTTTACTTTTTTACTTTGTCACACAGAAGAAATATAAGGCTGTATGAGGATCATCCCGTTGCTTCTTCTAGACAGCTGAAATGCGTTGACGCGTTCCTGAGTCGTTCTCTGGGGTGCAAATGGGGGTGCTTGGCTTGTTCTTCGGGGTGCTTTAACCCTGTCACGCCTCAGCCTGGTGCTGTCAATGTTTGAATATGTAAACATACTTGGACAAGAGAGGGTTTTTATGGCCGAAAGAGTTAATAACACCGAAACAAACAGAAAGACAGCAACCAAAAGAAAAGTGTAGGACTTCATCAACTTGATCCAAATCTATAAGTTATTTAAAACAGTTGGCAAAGAAATTAATTATCGATTTGCTGGGCTAATTGAGCGCGTGGGATTTGTTATAGTCGTGCATGCTAACTAACATTCCCACCGTTACTGATATGAAGGATCATGCCATAAGTAAAATGCATCCCTATGAACTACGGCAATGTACCGGGGTAAATTTGGTTTTATATTTGATATTTGGAGTTTGATCGTCAATACCTCTTCCAAAAAAAAAACGTACAATGCCGACAGTGAGATATATACAATTGGATGAGTGTAGAGAGTACCTACACCCTCTGATTTGATCGAAAATCTAACTTTTCCTTCTGCAGAGCCAAAAGGCTGTTGAATGTCGGTTCTGGTAGTTTAGGGACCATCAAAAAAGTTCAATACCGCTGATTGAACGTGATTAAAAATAAAAATAAAATGTATTTTGTGTCAACCTAATAATTCCTGCAAAAGTAAAAGAAAATCATAGGTACAGACACTTCTTGTGTAATTAAACAGTCCTATAATTGTCTACATATATTTTTGTTGTTAAAGCTTATATATTTCATTTTTTAATAAATTCCTGTAGAGATGACATATACATCTAAAAACACTTTTTGGTCACTGACCATTAGATTTGCCCTTCTATACCAGAGGTGTCAAACTGGTTCAGAGTGTTTGTAGGTTTTTGCTCTCACCTTGTACTTGATTGATTAATTAGCTCAGTAATTGGTTAGTTTCTACCCTCACCTGGTTGTTTACGTCTGAACTGGGAACCAATTTATAGGAAAAACCAAAAACCTGCCGTCACTCGGTGGAACCGGTTTGACACCCCTGTTCTATAAACTACGTTTTTTAATAGCTCACTATCCATATGAGATAGAGATCTGCAAAAACATGTGGTGTGTTCCTTTACCTCTCTTCTGAAAGGTACACCTCTTATTTTTTCTAAATTCATTATCTTGATATTTTTTTAAATCTATTATTACAACTCTATTACCTAATTCACATGAATTATTACATTTAACTCTAAAACCACCTGCATTTTGTTCACTGAAAAAACACATGTGTTTGTAGAAAAGTAGACAATGTATAGTGAGCTATTAAAATATAATGGTAGAGAAGGACAAAAGCTGCTAAAATTGATGAAATTGAAAACGGCAAATTATTAAAATAGTTGATCTATGTTTGTTAATAGAGTTGTAATGATACATATATTTTTAATACAAAATACAGAGACTTTTCTTGTAAAATGAGGTGTACCTTTGGTACAGGTACAGGAACAAACTTGTTTGTAGATCTCCATCTCATATGGATAATGAGATATTAAAAAGTTATTGCATAGATGGATATACAATTCTTTTTACAGGTACATGTCACCTGGATAGGAACTTATAAAACACATCTATAAGTTAAAATTGTAGTAAGGTAGTAATTTTTTATAAATAATAAATAATGATAAATAATGGGGAAAATGAATGGTGTACATTTGTAAGGACAGGTAAAGAATCATAGCAGATTTTCTGTACATCTCTAGCTGATATGGGTTTTGAGCTATTAGAAAAATTCAGTTTAGAACGAGAAATTAAAGTAGAAGGATAAACAACAATTATAAGCTGGGAATTGAGACAAAGAAGGTCAGAGACCAAAGTATAAATTGATCTATAGCTAATATGTCTCTTGGATAATATCATCATCTGTAAAATGATTTAGGCTTAGCCTATTTGTGATTTATATTTTTTTAGTATAAACAAATAATTAAAAAAAATGGAAATTGTCACGAAGAAACAAAATGTATAAACAATGATTTCTGCCGAATGCACTTTTAACACAGTCCCTTAGCCTCATCCAAGGAAAATTCCGCCATTGAAACAACGTACAATATTTTTTTTGAAAACCGACAAACCAAAGGGTTTACCTTGCTCTCTACCTTCACCTGATTCTTTATATATCTCGGTCGTCTTTGTAGGACGTTTTGGGGGAGAGTTATTAACAAGCAAACTCTGAATATCAAACATAAAACCAAATTTACCCAGGTCCGGAATGTTGTATTTGTACTTCAGGCTAAATCATAAAACAGACTTTAAACCGTCTGTTTTATGATTCTCTGCAATGTCTTTCCTTTCCTTATTCTTCCTAACTGTAATTCTCGGTGAATTAGAACATGTTAAAGCGCACTTGTGGTATTTTAAAATACTTTTCACCTTTCACCTGTTTTTCTTTATTGCTCATTATCTACCAAAGCAGTTCAGAATAGCACCTTTCAAACTTCAGAGTAAAAATGCTTTTGTTGTTGTTATGCAGGGTTGTTATGCACTTCATAAAACCCTTTATTTATTTTGTTACTCCTATCAGGTTGTCTTAGAGAGAACATTGTTCAAAATGAGTAAAAACACCCATTTAATATATATATATATAATAAATAAAACACTTGCATTTAATCATGGATGTCTATCTTTATCAGATTAGTCGACTATTAAAATAGTTGTTAGTTGCAGCAGTACAAAACAGGTACGGGTGTCTCACTGGCTTACTGCCGTTCTCCTTAGGCTACACGAGAATGTTTAGACGTCTTCACGGTCTGTGGCGTAGACAAACGTAGAGAAAGTCAGAGCACACCATCCCCAGGAGGCACCAACACCCCTCTTCATAGACGCCCTGATTAGCCTTCATGAGAGGCCAGTGTGGAGGGCTGGAGCTCACAGCTGCCTCTCGAATATTCGTACTCCTCGCCTTCCAGCCTTCTTCCGGTTGCGCTCTCCAGGGTCCTGAACCTGCGTGGCCAATGCCCCGGTGTTCGGCGGAAGCAAGACGCTGATGAGATTGGTGCGCCATTATATTCTACGACTTATAATACAATAATGAAACCTCAATACATTTACCATACTTGTCATATTTATAGACAATTCTCACATTTCATCTCATCAGACCAAAGGACAGATGTCATTTCTTGTGTGTCTTGGTCCAAGCAAGTCTTTTCTTTTTATTGGGGTCCGGATGTTGAGATGGGTCTGTAACTTGCACTCAACGAAGCATTTATTTGGGTTACAATCTGAGATGCACTTAATTGCCGATTTTTAAGGCTGGTATATAATGAACTTATTATCTACAGCACAGGTCACACTGGGTCTTTTCTGTGGCGGTCTTCATGATTACCGGTTTTGACATAGCACTTGATGGTTTCTGCGACTCTACAATGTGTAAATTTGTAAAAACAATAGTATGTTTGTCTTAACTTTTGACTGTTATCTTATGTGTAGTTCTAGTTTCACCCAGTAGAGGTCCTCTGTCTGCTTCCATTGTATCTCTTGTTCCATGTTTAGTTTATTGCCTCCACCTGGATTACTTGTTCATACCATTCACCTGTGTGTTTCTATGCCTATTTAAGTCAACTCTTTTTGTTTGTTCAATGTCAGATTGTCTGTGTTTGGTACCCTGTGTATCTGACTGCCCTCCTTTCTGGTTCTTAGTCCTGTTAGCTTGGGTTCTGTCTATTTTTGCATTTGGACAGTTCATTTGAACTGTTGTTTTTTGTTAGTATTTTGCTTAACATTATTAAGGACTAACAGGACAAATGACCAGGTCGCATTTGTAGCAACCAGAACATGAGAAAGCATTATATAACGTGAATATAAAAACAAATGGTTGTTACTGTTGTTGTCGGTTCCTTTTAAGCCTGTAAATTGATAAAATTGTCCAACATATGAAATGTAGGAATAGAACTGACAATAGAAGAACTTTACCAGTATGCAGATATCCAGGGACGACTGGTCATTAGGGGCAGGTACAGCCCCACCTGTTGTCAACAGAAAGAACTGCAACAAAATTGTTATTTTTATTTAAGATTACTTCCTAGAATTTATTATATATGAATATAGCATCTTAAATTGCATATCATTTGTGTTAGGATATTATTTCATGTTCATCGATCCCTGCCTTGCTGCTTCAGACTGCGTCTGATTCGAGTTCGCAATAGTAGGCCATAGGCCAGAGGTCTCAAACCGGTTCCACGGAGGGCCATGTGTCTGCAGGTTTTTTGGTTTTCTTTTAAATTGGTTCCCAGTTTAGACCTAAACAACCAGGTGGGGGTAGAAACGAACCAATTAGTGACCTAATTAGTCAATTAAGTACAAGGGGAGAGCGAAAATCTGCAGACACTCTGCCCTCCGTGGAACCGGTTTGAGACCTCTGCCATAGGCTAAAAGTGAATGTGGGGCTAGCCCCTCTCTCACAATGCAATGTACATTGAATGTGTGGAAATATTAATATGCATGCTCAGAATGTTAGTGATCAGTGTAGATTGGCTGACAGCCGATAGCCCCTCTACAGCGTAATTTCGTATTTCAGACCTGATTCGCTGTCTGTCTGTCTGGCGCCAACATTAGTCGGCAAGAAGAGCGAGGAGTGTAGATTGTCTTTGCTAGCTTCACAAACACCAGATAACTTGAGAAAATGAATAAAGTGGATTTCATACTTGAGCACCGGTTTGAAACCCTTAATTTGGAGGAGAAACTTGAAGTAAAGCGACTTGGTGCCCATCAGCCACGGGATATTGTCATCACTCAAACTGCTGGTAAAAGTAACCGCGGGTTTAACGTGGAGTGGTTTTTGAAGAAAAACTGGCTAACGGTTAGTATACAAAAGAAGGCACTCTTCTGTTTTCCATGTCTGCTATTTGATGGAGATGGTACTTGGTCGAGGATGGGTTACCAAGATTTGAAACATCTTTGAGAGGATTACAAAACATGAGAGCAGCGGGAGTCATCTGGACAATGCTGTGAAATTGGGCTTACTTGGAAGGGTAAATGTCCCAGCCCAAATTGACAGTGCATACAGGCGCTCCATTGAGCAGCATAACAAACAGGTGGAGGAAAACAGGTACGTTCTCAGTCAGATTATAACATGTATTTAACTGTGTGGAAAATGTGAAACCGCACTGTGGGGGAAAGAAGAGTCGGTGGACTCCCTGAATCCTGGAATATTCAGATACATTTTCGAGACTATGTGTGAGGGCGATTCGAGACTTCAGAGGCATTACGACACTCTGCCCATCTTCAAAGGGACATCTATCACTGTACAAAACGAGCTGTTAGACTGTATGTATGAAGTGTTCAGGGAGGAGATAGCCAACAAGTGGACCAGACAATTTTTTGCCATACAGGCAGATGAGACAACTAATGTCTCCTGTAAATCACAAATGGTGGTTGTGTTGTGATAAATGTTGATTGAAAATACAGTGACAGAGAGGTTTTTGGAGTTTGAGGGAGTCAAAGATATAACTGGACTCGGCCTCTCTAATAGCATCAAGGGTGTGCTGGAACCACTGAAGCTGGGAGAAAAGCTGATCGCTCAGACTTATGATGGTGCGGCTGTAATGAGTGGAAACGTCAGAGGGGTACAGACGCTAATGAAAGAGACATACCCACACAGAGACGTATTTCAAGGCCACCCAATGTACGATGGAACTTCAAAAGTAGAACTGTCAATGCAGTTTGGGAAAACCGCGCTGCGCTGCTCCTCTGTATAGAGGACATACGCACACAACCAGGATGGGATGAGGCCACCATTAGTGAGGCATACGGCCTGTCAAAAAAAACTCTGGGACCGAGCCTTTCTGCAGGTGCTGGAATTTGTTTTGTTCCTTATGCCAGAAGTTTATGTTTTATACAACACTGCAAAAACGGAGCATCGATGCATCTGGGATTAGCAGTGCGCTCACCCGTATCAAGGAGTATGTCCAGAATATGCAGAAGCAAACTGATGAATGGGGTGCCACCGTTCACGATGGAACAGACGACCCAGGCCGACAAGTAACCAACACAGCGCCGGTGATGAAGGAGGCCTGCGACACAGTCATCTCCCAGGTGGAGCAGAGGTTTTCACCAAGTGACCACCTGATTGCTGCCCAGCTGGTTGACACCTCGCTCTTCCCACAATTTGTCCTGTCATTCTCTACATCTGAGCTTGAAACTATGGCCTCTAGGAAACAAGGAAAAGTTGAAGTCTGAGCTGACCACTCTGTACCGCCACACTGAGCTTCACACTGGTAAGACGGCCCTGTCTCTGTTAAGATCCATCCATGAGAACAACCTAGTGGAGGCTTTTGCTGAGACTGCCACTCTGCTTAAAATTATCATAACAACACCTATGATGACATCCAAGTCAGAGAGGAACTTTTCCACCTTGAAGAGGGTAAAAACCATCTGCAATACCATGGGACAGCCGCGACTCAACGCATTGGCCATGTTGTCCATCGAAATCCAGCTGATTCAGCAGCTACATGACTTAATTCCCAAATTTATCGAAAAGTTTGCCCAGAGGAAGAACCGCCGTGCCACCTTTCTCTTCAAGTGAGCCCTCAGCCTTGGTGAGTGAAAGCACATTTGATCATCCTGCCTTTGTGGTGCTGGTCTATGCATTGGTCATATTTTTGTGCTGGATCGATTGATATAGATGGTATCCCAGAATGCATCTTTAAGTACCCATGACAAAAAAAATAAAAAATGTGCTATGCAGTTTCTTTATTGTCTATTGTTATTGTTAATTGGCTGATCGTGCCCTTGTTGTCTATGCAAACATACAGTTATAACAGTAAAATGTATCCCCAGTCTTACCTAGGATGCGTATAGGGGTACGATGGTGAAATGGTTGTGATCATATGATAAACAGATTATGATATGAGGTGTGTAACTATAGGAGCTGTAGTGTCCTGACCTCATTATGGATTATGGATCAAATAAGGTTGACTTCAGCATCACATTAACTGATGTAATTAGCAATACAAAAATAACACGGCACATCATTTACATATGACCAACGGCAATCTGTCCTTTAAGGGACATCAGATATGATTGGAACATGGCCTCCCTTGTACAAATTAATAACATTAATCAATCACATAACACATATAGCAAACATGTTTATGCCATGTATTCATTACAAATAACACACGTTTTCACATTACTTAATCGAGATAAAAACTTTGTCACACAGTTGATGCGTAAGTGTGGTGAACACTTTCTAAAAGGGGGTTATACTGCTCTCTAGTGGTTAGCAGATTTTTTTCAAAAAACTAACTACATGATTGCATTCATTTATTAAGATTATAACTGACACCAAGTGTCTCACAGATAACTCTTGTGGTGATTTGAGATTATTTATCAACTCACACAGGTGTCCCAGCGCTGCCATTCCATAGAGAAACAGTGTTCCCCTGACATGTTCACCTGGGTTTGGTTATCAGGCTCAGATTGTGTCCTATCTTGACGTCTGTGCCAGGATCTAATGATGAAGGGAAAACATGTTTATTTAGTCTGTAACACTAGATCACTATTTGAGGATGCCTTTCAGTCCACAGTGTTTAGGACGCACGGTCTTGTGCACTACTGGAACATCATTCAAAACGTATCCTTTCCCACTCATAACAAAGGTCACACTTTCGATTTAGTCTGTTTCTCTGGTGTTGTTCCCTGCAACACATCTGTGACCGAGGTCCCCATCTCTGATCACAAAGCTGTATTATTAAATGTCTCTGGGCCTGTTTGTGATTCAAGTTCTTGTTCAGAACTTACATTTTTTTAAATAGTGAGTTACTAAATTTTTTGATTGGTTTGACTAGAGTTTGAGATTAGGATGACTGTTCCAAAACAAATGTCTCCCAGTCTCACACAAAAGCCAGAGGTCCCTTGACTGATTTGAGTTAGAAGCAGTACCTCTTTTAGGAATTGTGCAATATTAGATTATTATTGAAGGTTTGTAAACTATTAGAAAACATGTATACACTTACTGTACTCCGGTACTCACAAGTGTGTTGTCCACCCAGAGCCAATGTCCTTCAGTGCCTATGTCATTCAGTCCCATCCAGTGTGTCAGTTTCAGAGTCCTCGAATGCAAAACATTTCTAATGAAAATAGAAATTGGGTTAAAAATTTAGATTAGAGAATAAATCGTTCAAAGCATTTAACCACTCGAAGTTAGCGTTTTAACAGTTTTGACTGTTTTAATATATGGAGTTTTTATTTTTTATACCTTTTATACAGTACCTTTATACCATAAAGGTGAAAAGCTATCCCTCTAACTTCTCTCTCTTTCTTGTCTCTTTAACCTTACTCACCAATTCCTCTTGGCTTTTTATGACGACCAGGTGATCTCCCATTGAGATACAATGATCTGGACTCTGAGTCCAGTTCATTAGATCAGAAGAAAAGAAGTAGCATTTCCCCTCGTGAAACACCCAGCCCTCAGCACAGGATTTACCAGCTTTGATCTCTACTTGACAGAATGAGAAGTGTATGAGCAGGCACATTTTTTACCATCTACCATTACAACTGTACCTCCTTTTCTTTTTTTGACTCCTCAAATATTAACTTGCGCTATGTGTCAAGGTGTATAGAAATTATACAATTTACTGTGCACTGTTTTCTGATATATGATACAAATATACTGTATTCATAGATGTTTTGCACAAGTTAACAAATGATGTCCGACAGTGATTTTTTTCAAGACTTGGTACCAACTTCCCCATCTAACTCACCTTTTTTAAGGCTGGCTGAGAGGTTGTTGTGCAGTGCCATCGCTGAATCTAACTGGTTGCTCTTCCTGACATCTTATAAAAAAATCACATCTTAGTAATATAGCGGACAAGGTGAACTGACCCTACTCCCCCAGCACAATAATAGAGCAGTGTGAAACCTTGGGGCTGAGACAGGGGGGTCCGGCGACACTGTGGCCCTATCTGGGGGAGGCCCCGGACAGGGCCCAGCCGGCAGGAAATCAATCCACCCACATTGCCAAGCATCAACCAAAGGGACACCCACCAACCGCAACCACCCTGAATGAGGGCTGAGTATTGCCAGCAGAGTACAGCCCAATTGCACAAGTACACAACAGAGAGACAACAACAAGCCAGTGACTCCGCCCCCGAATGGCATTGAAGGGAGGGCATCCCAGTGGCGATGAGAGCCCACCTTGCAAGACAAGAGTGGACAGCATTAAGCCTTTCTGGTCACCTTCACTCCCAAATCATTGCACAGTAGTGGAGCTCTATGAGAGTAGGCCCTGCCTCCTGCTGTTTGTTTGGAAATTCTTGGTACAATTAAAAGGCCTGCATCTTCCGATCTAAGGTTATGTGTAGGTATGTATGGCTGGATCATTTCAGCAAGTTAAGTAGGAGCAAGTCCATGTATTGCTTAATAGATTAACAATAAAACCTTAATTAGCCCTAACCCTAACAGGCAGCCAGTGTAAGGACGCTAGGACAGGAGTAATGTGTTCAAATGTTTTAGTTCTTGTTAGGATTCTAGCAGCCGTGTGCAGCACTAATTGAAGTGAAGTTTATTGATAGATTTTCAGGGTAACCGGAAAGAAGATCATTGCCGTAATCTAATTTAGAAGTAACAAAAGCATGGATTAGTTTTTCTGCATCAGTTTTCTGCATCAGCCTGTCTATATTTGATCATAGTTATAATGTTTAAATAAATGCCTCACCATTTGTAGAATTTCATGTTTTTCCTCTTATTTTTTGAAAGAGTATAACATCGTCTTTGTAGATGCTGTAGTCCATCCTGTTCGGAAAAGTAAAAACATTTCTCCACTGAGATGTGTTTAGTAAAAGTGTAATATTTGTGGTAAGGATGTTTCTAGTTGGAAATAACTAGCAGTCAGCAATAGCATTAGGTCAACAGGAAACACTTTCTATCACAAGACAAGTCGATATTTACAAGGAAGTAATCGCACCCAGCACCATAGACAAAGGAACATAAATCCAAAGAGGCAGAAATGCAAAAATTATGATTTAGTCTATATGCAAAATTGACAAAAACTAAAAACAGCAAAAGCAAACATTTTGACTTCATGTCATCATCTGTGCAATACTATACGTTGAGAGATCCACATTAAAAAAACTCACAAGGCATGCCTAACTAATGAAAACGACATGGATCGAGGCCCTTCTTCAGCACGGATTCAAGACGATGGTAATCAATGTCCAACTAACAGACCACACACAGATGGGCATACTTATATTTCAGTCAGTTGGGTCCTCTTCCTGGGTTTACAAAAGGTTCACCCCAATAAAGCCCAGGGTTTTCATGTTTTGAATGTTAGACCAAGCTGTTAAAAACAGTGAGATTTCTTTAAATTATGTAAAATACTTTATCAGCAATAAGTGTTAAAAAACAGTATACAACATTCAAGTAAACATAAAACCAGCTTTTAATGACTCGTGTTTTCTCAAATTAAAAGTTCTCAAAATTGGCTTTCAGTGCTTTTTGGTATTTCTTTCCAGGTGTCGTTTTGGAGTACCTTTGAGTACTTTAGTATTCTTTTGGGTCATTTGGAGTACATTTGGGTTATTTTAAGACCTGTTTGGAGAAATGTTTAAGTGCTTCTAGGTAATTCTGGGTAGTTTGGAGTGATTTGTAGGAACAATCATTGTCAATAATTTGGGTGTGGCATTAAAACATTGATTATGTCAATAAATACATTTTTGCTCCTAATAAATTTGAAATAATGTTTAGCCATTAACATTACCATTCTTGTTTGCAATACTAAATGCTATTTTGTTTACTTTTAGAGCACAACAGTAATTCTATAGTTCACAGAGTAGGCAAGTTTCAACTTATCCCCCTGAACATTTAACTGCGGATAAATTCCTCCCTCCCTTCATACTTTTCACACGCTGCTCTGATTCTGATCATCTTTTGGAACACTTGACATGGAACGGCTGAAATTAAGCCCTGTGGCTATTTCAACAAACCTTTACCAGAATGCACAGCCCATACAGCCGTGCCATTTAAAGTAGTGTTCTTTAACTCAAGCAACAATAAAAAAAAATGCATATCTAGCCTAGTCTATAAAACAAATCAATAAAAACATATAGAGAATAAACACACAGCAAAATTATTTTGAATTCCCGGGATAGGCTGTCCTCAGCGTCAGCTGTTAATGGTTAACATTGACTGGTGAATCGGATCATTGGCCAGCTTAACCCATTTTTCTAGGCATTGTTGAGCCCAGTGCTCAATCCATCAGCTGTAACTAGAATTGCAGGATATTTTCTTTAAAAGTTCACATTCTCCAAACACCAGCTCTCTGATTAGATGTTCTACTTTACATGGTGTTCATTACGCAGTCATGGCGTCTTGAGTCTTCGCATTGGTCCTTTTCCCATTATCTACATCTTATGACTACAGTGAAATTTTACCAAGTTTTTTCACATAGCCATAGATTTCATTAATGGAACTGCTCTCTCAGCCATTCAAACAATTTGCTGCATTAATGCTGTTTTACATACAATACCGGTCTTCACCTCTTGAGGGCGCAGTTGACCTATGGATGTATGGGATTGTTCATTCTCCTAATGCAGATCTCTTTCAAGAATTGGATTGTTCTGCTGCTAACTTCTTTGTTGCATGAGTTAATTTGTAGCATTCAATTACAGAAAATATATTATTACTCCTGTGAAGTAAAATGCGTACACATTAGTCGACTTACGTACTACATCTTATGCCCAACAGCATTTGAAAATTAGAGAAAAAAAGTTGAAAATTTGAGAACATAGTTTTCACAATATATTTTCTTATGTATGTGAAAGAGACTGTGGAGTAATATTAAAATGATGAATGATTGTTTTGGGTATGGCTCAATCTTTCATATATTACCATTATTATATTCATAACAACAGACATTAATCGTGTTTTTTATCGATCCTGGCCAAAATTGGTCATGGCAAAAATCTTCCACAGCTACCAATTTGCTGATTAATCCCCTCCAGCTTCGTAACTAAAGGTTTGATAAAGGTTCGCTTCTAGGACTAAATCCACTCAAAGAGTGAAGTGTAAGTCACACTGAATCACAACATTCTGTCGGGCTAAAATTCAGTGTCCGTGTATATTTTATGTGTGTATGTATGTGTATGTGTATGTATGTATGTATATAATATACCCATGACTCAGGTTTCACGTTTCTGTCTTCCTGTCTGCGTGTCTTTCTTCTTGACCGTCATGGCGGGTGGAGAACAGAGAGGTCAAACCTGTTAACCTCTCCATTGAACAACACATCATCAGAGTGAACGAAACACGCAGTGTGCTACACCTCAGTCACACACACCGACACCTCAACCCCACAGCCCTGACATACCTGTCACCACCGGCCAAACATCTGATCCCTTCCCCAGAATCAACCCTAAAACCCCTTAAACCCTCACGCTAGCTTAGTTTCCCCGTCTTGTCAATTCTTTTTCCCTTCCTCTTTAAGACGGACTACATCGACAGCATATTTCTTCTTCCAAATATGAAAAAGAAGAGAGAGAATTGCGCCAAGACGTGTCTTTCATATGAACCTTTAAGTTGCAGCAGGTCATATTTAAGCCAGAATATCTGTCATGGTTATCTCTAATAGGGTAATGGATATGATTGTGTTTGTTTTGGGTCTCTGGGGATTGGGGGGCTTCCAGTGTTAGTTGAACAGGGGCGGCGCTGAAGAGATTTTAGACAATTTGTTTGTTGTTGGAGCGCCTCCTGTCGGGTTAACCCCTGACCTTCTATGACCCCTCACCTCTGGACAGATAGCTCTATCCACGCGTCAGGGAGAGGGACTGTCGACTCTGTCACTCGGTACACCGCGGAACAAACCGAATCACGGATAGAACTGAGCTGGGGCCCAATTTATCAAGGCCCCTGGGGAGCTGTCCACACTGTAGGGAATTGGATGATATTTCAGTCACACAGGCATTTAAGGAAGCGGATAGAGTGGGGCCCATATTCCAGGGCCAATTAGGCAGGGGAAGGCTGGAAACCTCAACCCAGAGAAAACTGTGCGTGGCGGAAGAATGATGGCCTGGGGAATCCAGAGATGTTCATTGGAACAGTAGAGGGGAAACTCTGGGTGAAGTAAAGACTGTTGATTAAAGACTGAATGCTTCACCCAGATGGACAAACAGCACCCTATTCTATATTTAGTGCACTACTTTTGAACAGGGTCAATTAGTTTATACAGTTACAGAGCGTGATTTGGGAAAGAGGAAGTGGTGGTAGACCAATACAGTATTGGCTGTTGTCCTGTCAAAGGGATTTGATGCGTACCACTAGCAGATTTGATTAACACTTTGCAAAGACTTTACACTATTACTCTTTCTGGGATAGAATACGTAAATGAATCGACGTCGATTCATGTTTGAATTAACAACAGAGGAACCCCTAGAAACTACACATTTGACGTACACGATACAGCAATTTGACCGAAAATACGCAAACAGTGCAAAACTTTCCATGTCCAGCTTTATAGTCCAAACGGTGACATTCCTGACAGTCCAGAGGAGAATGGAGAGGGCTGGAACGAGGCGAAACCCACTGTGCCAGCACAATGCCACGCACTCATCACGGTCGGCCACGTTATCTTCAAAGCATGTCGCCTCTGACATGTGATACAGCCAGGACCTCAAATACCAGCAGACATCTTACATTCCTCAGGCCATTCCACAAAGTACAATAACTTCCTAGAATTCTTAGACCCTCGACGGCGGAGCCAGGGTACATCCTGTTGTCCCTGCAGTACTTCCTGCATGTGAAGTGTAGTCTTTAGCTACGGGAGCAGTTGCCATGGCCACTGGAAAACACTGACTATGGTGTTGTTTGTTTATTGCTGTTGTGCAATTGGTCATATTAAGAGTTGGTATACAAAAGTGGCATACCTCTCTTCAGAGTAATTCTCTCATACAAAGAACAATCTGTCATTCTTTGTACTGTAACTTCATACTGTCACCCCAATAGAATTCTGCTTAGATGTTGTGAACACTAAAGGTCCTAGACCGAACTTCTGGCCCTGGAACTCTTTCTTTCAAAACTCACATAAGTGGATTTCACTCAAATGCATAGAAATGTTATGTATAATAATCAACAGAACAGGATTCCCTATTCAAATTAAAAATATATTTATTCTATTCATTCGACTTCTGTGCATTTACTCTTAAAAAGTTGGAACTTTGGTAGAAAATCAATAGAGTATGATAACTGACTTGTCAATATTAATGAGTTTGGCTAAGCAAGATTGTGAGGCAACAACTGCCTAACCTGTTGCTTCAAAGCGTTTAATCCCTGGGGGGTAGGCTAGTGTCTAAGAAAATAACTGAAATTACTAGACCTATAACCCTCAACATTAATCTGGTGCAAAACCTCCCTCTAGGTTCCCTTCAGAATGTCTGAGCTCATCAATCAGTTTGTCTGGAATTATTTGGAACATCAGTGGTCAGCCAAGGGACAGTGTTGTTTTTTCCCTCTTATATAATGGAATGATGTACTGTAGGATTCTCAAGAGGTCTTTACCTGCTTTACATTTAGCAGACCTCTCTTTCTGCCTCTACTTCTCCCTCTTCCTATCCCCCTCTCTCTGCCTCGCCCTCTCCCTATCTGCCTCTTTCCCTCTCTCTGTTTCTGTCTGCCCCCCACCGCCCCCCCCCCCCCCCGTCTCCCTCTACCTGCTTCTGGCTGATGATCTGTCTGTCTATGCTGTTGCTCAGTTCGTGGATTAACGTGTTTGTAAAGTACAAAAAAGAAATGTGTGTCTTAGTGTGCGTGTCTCTGGATTTAATGTTTGTGCACGCATTCTTACCCACAAAATGGAAGTGTGCACATTTTTTGTGTGCCTGCCTTGTACGTCTGTGTACGTGTGCAAACATGAACGCTTGTGTTCCGGGGTGAGTGAAAGTTATCACGGTTCCTTCGTGTGTCTCTGGGTTATCGAATGTTTTATAACCACATTCCTTCTGCCAGCCTGGCATTTCTTGTGCCCTGGGCGCGGCACTCCTGGCCAGGCCACAGTGCCAGAGAGAGTGAAGGGGACAACCAGGAAGAGAGCGACAGAGAGAACCGAGAAAGAAATAGAGGAACGACAAGTTGGAGAGAATGAGATGGGAGGGGTGAGAGGGCTTAAGAGGAAGAGACAGAGAGAAAGAGAGAGAGAGAAAGAGAGAGAGAGAGAGAGAGGGAGAGAGAGAAAGAGAGAGACAGAGAGTGACAGAAAGACATAGAGACAGACAGACACAGAGAGAGAGACAGGCAGAGAGACGAGGTCCAGCTGCAAAGGTTTCATGAAATAGAGAGGTGTTACAAGCCCCTATGATGCCATGATGAAGGGATGAGAAGGCAGAGCTGCTATATGAAACTGACTGACTGAGCTGCCGGTCTATTACATCATGCTGCAAGAAGGCAAGTGAAAACATCCCTGAGACTCTGCCCTTTTCACCAAAGAGTGCACCTCTCATAACCACAGCCAATAGGATGGGTCCAAACCAGTGTACTGCATAGGGAATATGGTTCCATATGGGACGCATATCGCTGCCCCCTATGTGGGTCGGGCTGCAGTGGCCATCCCTGAGGCTGTCATCAGTAAACATACAGACAACCTGTGGGGCTGGGTCTTAAGCAGCAGGTGTAAAGTGTTTACTTACGGGTCCTTTTTCAACAATGTAGCGTTAAAAAGGGAGAGACAGGAGTAGACAAGTGAAAATAGTGAAAAATATAAAGCGAGGAATATGAACACAATGAAGAACAGAAAACCTAAAGACTTAATTATAGCGTGGCTATTTCCAGTGTGTATTGATCACGATAACATGTACCCAGATGCTGACAGAATTGCTCCAGTAGTGGAAAGACTAAACTGGGCAACATAATTCCTCCTGGAAATCAATAAGAGTCTCTGCAAACACCTTTTTGGGAAACGAGGTAGCTAAGGTATGTGCAGGTAGGTGGGGGTGAGGTGACTAAGCAACAGGATAGAAAATAAACAGTAGCAGCTGTGTGTGAGTGTGTGTGTGTGTGTGTGTGTGTGTGTCTGTGTGTGTGTGTCTGTGTGTCTGTGTGTCTGTGTGAAGAGTCCAGTGAGAGCATGGGAATGATCCAACTTTCTGTTACTGTGATAAAACAGTGGGATGGATGTCTGCCACTAGCTGGGTAGATGCGGGACCTGTATATTGTATTATGTGCAGGTTAGCGGTAGGTTACTTAACACTCTACCAACATGGGATGAAACAGGGCTGCACATGCAAATAAGTTTTTGTTGCAAGGAAAAGCAACGGGAATCAACCAGCTGATCGGACTGTTTTACCATGTCAAGCTGGGTTGATACTAGACTGGAAACAATGTTTAGTTGCAGACAATTACAGAGAAGAATTATGATTCAATCAATGGTAGTATATAGACAATACTAGTTTATTCTAGAAAATATTCAAGAGTACATTTCATTAGTTCTAGATTCCAAATAAATAGTATGGATTGGATCAGTGCGTGTGAAGTAAAAATAACCAATAAAAGCACATTCATTCTTTTTCTTTTTGATAACGACAGTTCTAAGAAATTACTCTCCCCATTCAGTAAAGACCTAGTGCCCAAATGTCATTAGCCCTGTATGTTCATAAAGAATCACTATTATGTTTATATTCTTATATTACTATTATGTAATTTTAACAAGTCATGTTATAAGTAAATAAATAATCACTGCAAACATATAGAATGCCAATAGTGGTGTAAATGTAAATATTTGGCAAGTCACTCTTGCATATTAGAGACATTCTGAGATTATACATCACACTAATGCAATTTGCAATTTCAATGATGCATGACTTTGTGGATAGCTACTTCATTGAAGCGTACTTACTATTGAGTTAAGTGTACTTACTACTACTGAGTTGTGTGGTTGTCCCACCAAGCTATATTAAAATGAATGCACAAACTGTGAGTTGCTCTGGATAAGTGACTGCTTAAGGACTAAAATGCATACCATAGATTTCAACAGTGCTTTTGAGGTTGACTGCAATGATCCTCATGCAACATCTATCTGTCATTGTAGCGTGTTAAAGATTTTGAAAAGGTGAATAGGCAATCGTTAACTTCACGGCGCATGGCCATAGGTCACTCAAACTCAACTCTGGACCTCACGCGTGGGAACTCCATTTTCTATCTCAACCTTGCAATCAGAGGGACCTATTTAGACCTGGGACGCCAGGTGGACGTAATTAGAGATGGCACAGAAAACGAGCCGGCTCTGGACCTTCTAGGGTAAGAGTTGAATACCCCTGATATAAAGTGTTTCACGGACTGTAACTCTAGATGTCATGATGCGCTACAACTGTAACAGATCTCTGGAACTGTGCCTGGGCTTGATGGATACAGTATGTAGGCATCCCAAATGGCATCCGTTTTGTTGTAGAGTGCACCACATTTCACCGGAGCTCTGTCAAAACAGAGTGCATAACGTAGGGGTTAGAGTATGGCTTAGGACACTCAATAAGACCCGATAAGGGTGTTCGTAGCGACGTACCTTGTGGAATCCCTCCCGCGTCGGGCTGGCGCTATCGTGTGCCGTATTCCCATTCCTGGTCCATGGCGTGCAACTGGGAGGGCACGGAGTATGTTGGGATCAGGTACCGCCCTGTTCTCAACGAGGACCCCTATACGACCAAACCCGGAATAGGAAAATATTTACTCACAAAAGGTTTTATCTGCGAATAGGGATTTCGGTGGGAGTGCTTTTGGACATTGTTGGCATGTTTTTAGTCTTTGTCATCACCAGGGGGCTTTAGTGGTCTTCAGGCATTTCGGGGACATGTACTCATATTGTACCTTCAGAGACTGCCAGGGGTGTCATCAACTCTAAGGTCTTTAAAATGGTGTGGTGTGGGTAAACAAAACTATGTAATTCACCCAACTTCACCCAACAAGTCTAGGCACCGTTTTATTTATTTTTTTATGTGAGTTTACTCACCTTCTTCACATTTTAAATGTAAGTTTACCCATCTTATTTGAATGTGAGTTTACGTTACTGTACGCTGTTTGCTTTTTTTTTTTTTTTTTTTTACTATAACCACTGACATTTTGCAATACCACCATACCACTGATTGTGATGGGCATCCACTGGAGTTGATCTCTTAGGCGGTGCAGAAATCCTTTCTGTCTGTTTTTCTTAGGTTTGATGTTCATCATACCTGTATAGTTTCAACTCAACACTGCCTGTGCACATGTCATGTTGTAACAGTTGAAACTGTATCAAATGATGACACAATTATGCACAACAGTGTCAATGGAAAGGCCCCGTCTGATCTTACCTGGCCCCATCTTGACAGAGAAAAAATATAGTTGTCTTGTTAATTGTTAGGTTAAATCCATTTTGTTTCTTCTACAAACACATTTTGTACATTGTTCTGTTTAAATAAATGTGTAAATTCCCTACATCCAGGAACCTACAGTACATCTGTAACCCTGTTAACCTGGTCTTGGGAAAGCCTCACAATTACACGAACACACACTGAATGCATTCTTCTAAGTAATATACCATTCTTTGCACTAATCAACCAAAGCCCTTCTTTGCAGTAATTCTTTGCAGTAATCAACCAAAACGGTTCACATACAAACACACCCCCATCAAAAACTCACTCAAACATCTTGATCTTTTAACTGCTGTATGTATACAAGGGCATGCAAAGAATGCTGTTTAATTTCACCCGCTGTCACTCTGGTTACGCTAGTCAGTCTCCATCTGAAGCTAAGCTACGTTCTGTCACTGTATGAATGGCGGACATGCATATAGGGTAATTGAGGCCAGAAGTATTTCCATGACTAAGTGGTCAAAACAATTGGATGGTTTGGATTGCACAAACCAAACGACTTAATGTTGTATTTATTTTTTATGGAGTTTCAGGCTGTGTGTATGTTCTTTAACGTGTTTCTTTACACTATAGCAGTAAATCCATGTTTAGTAATAAACACACACAGGCTGAGATGCTATTTTTTGGGGGGGATCTGGTATAAAACAAAAAATTACTTGAAGTCAGTTAACTCTGGCTGGCTGTGTTCCCACTCCCTTCACATTAATTCTGTGGGACCCTCTGATCTGAAGTGTAGTTTTCCTGCTATTGCTCCTCCCTTGAGACTGCTGCATATCTTACTGAACACTGCTTGTACCTTTGTTCCTTTGGGATTTATTTGTGGGGTGTGGCGTAGTTTGGGAGTTGCTTTCTCTGTGTGCCACAACCCTTTTGGAGGGCACTATAGTACGAATGGACTTTTATTGTCCTTCATTCCCTTTTCAGATCAAGCACCTCAACCATCAGCAACTCAGATCATTGTAAGACCGTCTGGTTTAGGACTTCCCTGTGTGTCTGCCGGCTCCTCAGGTTGTCCTTCCTCCCGTATACTGTCCCACATCCCAACCCGTATTCCTGGTTTCGGTTTCCGGTTTCCAACCATATTCCCCTTCACAACCCCGGTATCACGCCAACTCCAACCTGGACAACACTCTGCTACCGTTCCCCAACACGAGGACCAGGTAGACCCTCATTCTGAAGTCAAATCCCGTACAGATTTAATTTCAAATCATGTAGAATTGTTCTTCTTAGAAAATTAAAACAAGGGTGGTTTTACACATACATAGCATATCACCTAAAAGGCTTCAGTCATGCCAGGAAACCTCTGTCTGGCCCTGTTTCGTTTTTTTTATACATATGTTTTGGTACTGCACACTTGACACCCAAGGGTAGTGTTGATAAACACCATGGTAACCAGGGGCATTTTGCATGAGTAGACCCAATCAGTGCTGATGAAGCACAGCGGGCACTCATCAGCCTGTGGTATGCCTCGGCATGCTTCTCCAGGTGCGTGACCTCGCAGTCATCACAAATCTAGATTAATTATTATAAATATAGATGCAAGCTCTCACTTGAAGCTCTGATGCTGTCGTCATGCCGGATTCACACTTGCAGATATTTAGAGCACTGGGAAAGCAGCCTCCATGATAAGATGGGTGGTTGAGTCATAATTGTTAAACATTTCAAGTGAACAGGGTTGAATTCAACCCGGCTGTTTGTGTTTTAAAGGCAGAGCAACAATGCCACTGGCAGACAGAGGTTAGTTGAAACTATGGGGAATATGTAATGTGCGATTGTCGGATGATCGTCTATAGTATAGTTTCATGGAATAGTTTTCACTAACACTCTCAGTACTTTTTTCTAAATAGCACCAGAATGGGGTTCTTTGGCTTGTAAACCACAGCCCAAATGTATAATGTATGGTTCTATAAAGAAGCTCTATTAATCTGAAGACATTTCAGAACCTGGGATAATTTAGCACCACCAAAACCGATGTGAAATGAGCAGTTGATAGTGTCAATGGCATCAAGAATAGACTGATTCTTTGGGGGTTAAAACCTGCACCTTCATCACAGGTATTGCTTAGAGCATGTATCAACAAAGTGGGTAGAAAAAGTCAACATGAACAGATCATCAAATTAACTAACATTGTAGTGGTGGTTCAGTATCTCTGAAGATCAGGTACAATCAACTTTGTACTTTGATAGGTGGAGCTCTTCTGAATATTTTGGGGAACTAAAAGGCCAAAGGGGACTTTTTAGGACAGTGAAGACAGAACATTTATGTAACCTTTTGTCTTAGTGTGTAGCCACCCATTCAGAACTCCAAAAAACCAGCTTTACTGTGCCTCCGCGCAATAATTGATGATAGTATAGCAAAGCCTCGACTGTTGGGCTCCATTATGTGTACAGCCCTGTGTTGGCTTACTGCAGAGTTTGTGTGTGTGTGTGTGTGTGTGTGTGTTCATGCATGCATGTTTGCGTGTGGATGTGTGTATGTGGGTGTGTGTGTACACTGAATTGACCACAGTGGGAAAACAAAAGCCAGGTCAGTTTTATTATATAACACTCTGACCGGCGCCTCATTCCTCAAAGCCCCCTTCCTCACAGATGATACAAGATGATAACCATCTCATTTGTTTTTGAAATATTCGTTTGCATTATGTTTTCCCTTGCGATGACCAACAAGCCAGTCCTTTGACCCTGAATGGAAGTAGTCGTGGTATTTCTTCTGAATAATAGGAAATACAGTATTTAGACAATCTAGACAGTAAATTAACTATAGTGGGAAAAGGTAAACTGGTGTACTCAGGACTTCAACATAAGTCCCAACAAACGTGTATATGCAATGTGTTTACATAGCTAAATGACCAAGAGCACATGGGAGGGGGTGTTGTTAAAGCATTATGCATTTATCCACTTGCTTATAAGGTTGTAACCTCACCCAGACAGGTTTATTTAGGTCCCGTTCCTGGGCTTTTCTTGCTGGCTTATTCAGTTTCATCACCCATATTGGTTGGATTGACTCAAAAGAAAACACACTGCAGTGTTCAACAAAAAAATCCCCACTGTACACTACTGCCATGTTATGTTATTGTGGGCTATACACATATGGCAATATAAAGCAAATGTGTCCACCATTCTGAGCAAAAACATGAATCACTCAATCTATGTACAGTGGGGAGAACAAGTATTTGATACACTGCTGATTTTGCAGGTTTTACCACTTACAAAGCATGTAGAAGTCTGTAATTTCTATCATAGGTACTCTTCAACTGTGAGTGACGGAATCTAAAACAAAAATCCAGTAATTCATTTGCATTTTATTGCATGACATAAGTATTTGATACATCAGAAAAGCAGAACTTAATATTTGGTACAGAAACCTTTGTTTGCAATTACAGAGATCATACGTTTCCTGTAGTTCTTGACCAGGTTTCTGCACACACTGCAGCAGGGATTTTGGCCCACTCCTCCATACAGACCTTCTGCAGATCCTTCAGGTTTCGGGGCTGTTGCTGGGCAATATGGACTTTCAGCTCTCTCCAAAGATTTTCTATTGGGTTCAGGTCTGGAGACTGGCTAGGCCACTCCAGGACCTTGAGATGCTTCTTACGGAGCCACTCCTTAGTTTCCCTGGCTGTGTGTTTCAGGTTGTTGTCATGCTGGAAGACACAGCCACGACCCATCTTCAATGCTCTTACTGAGGGAAGGAGGTTGTTGACCAAGATCTCGCGATACATGGCCCCATCCATCCTCCCCTCAATACGGTGCAGTTGTCCTGTCCCCTTTGCAGAAAAGTATCCCCAAAGAATGATGTTTCCACCTCCATGCTTTACGGTTGGGATGGTGTTCTTGGGGTTGTACTCATCCTTCTTCTTCCTCCAAACACGGCGAATGGAGTTTATACCAAAAAGCTCTATTTTTGTCTCATCAGACCACATGACCTTCTCCCATTCCTCCTCTGGATCATCCAGATGGTCATACTTCAGACGGGCCTGGACATGCGCTGGCTTGAGCAGGGGCACCTTGCGTGCGCTGCAGGATTTTAATCCATGACGGCGTAGTGTGTTATTAATGGTTTTCTTTGAGACTGTGGTCCCAGCTCTCTTCAGGTCATTGACCAGCTGCTTGCCTATTGTCCTGTAGCCCATCCCAGCCTTGTGCAGGTCTAATTTTATCCCTGATGTCCTTACACAGCTCTCTGGTCTTGGCCATTGTGTAGAGGTTGGAGTCTGTTTGATTGAATGTGTGACCGGGTGTCTTTTATACAGGTAACGAGTTCAAACAGGTGCAGTTAATACAGGTAATGAGTGGAGAACAGGAGGGCTTCTTAAAGAAAAACGAACAGGGCTGTGAGAGCTGGAATTCTTATTGGTTGGTAGGTGATCAAATACTTATGTCATGCAATAAAATGCTAATTAATTATTTAAAAATCATGCAATGTGATTTTCTGGATTTTTGAAAATTACAGACATCTACATGCTTTGTAAGTAGGAAAACCTACAAAATCGGCAGTGTATCAAATACTTGTTCTCCTCACTGTAATTTACAGCTTGAAAAACAAGTGCCAAACAGGATGTTTGAAGTTTGAATTATATATAGTTTTCTGCTTGTAAAAGTGTTAATAGCCAATGTCTTTGGGATTGACATGCGTGTATTGCCCAAAAAGACATGAAATGGCAGCAGACTTTCTCTTGATTGCTTAGTGTTTCTTTGATTTCCACATCTACTACCACTAGTCTGGCTCATGCAAGTGACTGACACAGTCAAAGTAGCTCAGGAATGGACATTTTACTGGAAAAAAAACTATGTTAGTTATTTTACAATACTAAAGCATGTGGAAAATGATGTTTAACATGCTCAGCTATGTGGCAGGTATAGTCGTTAAAGCTTTGCACTTGCAACATCAGGGTTGTGGGTTTGATTGTGTTGGATTGCTCTCTTCCCACTGGGAGTCAGTAGAAAAGAGAGTGAAAATGTGTAAGTCACATAGGATAATATTGTCTATCTAATGACATAAACTTAAATAAATGTACTATCCATTTTAAAGAAGACGTTGTCATTCCGATATGTAGTTAAATATGCATTCGGTAGGTTTTGGCAACTGGTTGTTGTTTCTGTGTAACTCAAGTTATTGGGTGTTTTACTACACATAGTATATAAGTAGTACTCATAGTATACAAGTACTCTACGTCAACCACTAACTCTAAAAGAATGATTATCCCTGGCACTGCCACAACAGCCCCCTCTGTTTTCCATTCTCTATATATTAGACATAACTCACATATTTACAAATCACTCGTTGCCCCTCAGAATTGTTGGCGCGCACGTGAAAATAAATAAATCACAGACTAACCTGTGACCAGGTTGAATCCCTGTTTCCGTTCCGGGCCAAGTCTGGTTTATTCCAGTTTGTTTATTGGCCCGTTAAGTGCATTCGTATTGTGGGTCATTTTATGGGTCTTTCCTTACAGTAAGAACAGTCTCCAGTCTGAGAGTGTGTGGAGGCTCTTATCTGCTGGGCTGCAGGAGCTGCGGTGTGGTTCCTGTTATTGGGATCCAATGTCGTCCAGGCAGAGAGGTTGCACTCCAAATCACACCCTACTCCTTAGATGGCGTGCTACTTTTGACCGGAGCACTATCTAGGCCCTGTTAAAAAGTAGTGTACTACGAAGGGGATTGGGGGCCATTTGGGACCCCTCCGTAACATGTGCCCACTTGGGCTGTCGCTGAAACACAACCTCCTCCACCGCCGCCTCCACTGCCCCGACGATCTAGATTGTGCGAGGAGGCGATGGCAGAAAATATGAACTGTTTGTTTGTACAATACCAGTCCACGGTGGCCTGAGCACACGCTGTTTTGACTTGGAGAACAAAGAACCCATGCAATAAAAGACCCCCCCGCCCCCCCCAACTCCCTCTTCCAGCGATTCAACCAGTCCAAAATGTTAGAAAGCTTGAAATGCATTTCAACAAAGGACCAGTGCTGGTCCAGTTATAAGAAATTGTAAGGTTTGTGTTTAACCGACAGGTAGACATTTGCCCACCTTTAGTATGTAATCACAGAGAGATTGTATGATGAAGTGTCATATTGTGCCACTTGACCTCTTGATAGGTCTGAACACATCCCTGATTCTAGGTGCTCACTTCATCAACAAGGAATTAGGTTAACAATTGGTAACCTCGGGAACATGAAAAGCGGATGAAACTGTTCAGAATGCTAATGGAACGGGCTCTAATAGAAGAATGAGTCATAGCCAGCCAAGATAAAGCAACAAAGCTGGTTAATTACATCCAAGTCAATAGAAGGGTCTGAAATGGAAAATGACTCACTGATGAGGAGTTGAAAAGGGCCCGTTTCAAATAACAACCTGTACCTCCTGGTCAAAAATGGGCAAATATAAAAGGAAAAGGGAGCTTTTTGTCAACTACAATCTTCTCAGCTTTCCTCACTAAAATTTTCCCACTTTTCAATATGATAATGTTGTGGAAGGTGGGGGTTGGGGAACAGTCTTGCTTAAGAGTGGGGCTCCTTAAAAAAAAAGCCACAGTTCAAAACAGGAAACTGTCGCCTTGTTTTGGCTCGGGAGCTACAAGTGTTTGGAATTTCAAAGAGGTGAATTCACATGTTATTTTCATGTCCACGTTCAGGTCAGTTACTCACAAGCGCGTGCACGTAGACACACACACACAAACATACTCTCTCTCACACACATACACAATTGCACACACATGCAGAGAATGTCTGGTATTCCTTGATAAGCAGATAAATGAAAAGTGTGAACCAACTCCCTGGTGAATGTTGTGAGCAGAGAATGCTGAATAGACTAAATAAGAGACCTGATCCGATGAGAAGTTCAAGTGTCCTTGGATCAATCTTTACTCCTTTTCTACAAAGGGTCAAGACATCGTAGCCATGTTGACTCCGATGCTTGCGTTTGATTTTGGCTAGTAGCCTATGTTCAGCATCAGGCCCCTATGACCATATTTCACAACGTACTGTAAACTTTAAATGAGGACTAAGTTAATCTTGTCTTCGTTTTTGTGATTATACCTAGTATCTGTGTTGTTTATTGTTTGCTTGAGGGATATAGAATGCAAAAAGCATTCTGGAGACGTGGAAGTGGCATCAGTAAAACAGACCGCCAGATTGATAAGATTCACCTGTCGGGACCGGTTGTGTTTATTGTTTTGGTGATGTTTGTGAAGTGCATTCACTTGGGGTTTTTACTTGGCCATTTCTTCTGTAGCCATCTCTTTGTGATGACGTACAATGCCAGAGCTTGCGGTCCAGACTAATGGCTAATCATGAAATGTCTACGAACAATACACATGGAAAGTGAGTGTGGAGTGTCATTTGGGCGGTGCCCACGAATCGGAAAACACACGCTGTGTTTCCTGTTTACGTCTAAGTTGTCAAGTGGCGCGTTGTTTATTTTTTGGCATGGATCTAAATCGTGGACTCGGAAGGCTCTCCTGCGTTGCTGACAAGTTAGATTGCGCTGTTGGCTTTCATGGGAATGTTGGATTTCAATTCCAAATCAGGATGTGACACTGAACCTCAGTGCTACGGAGAGAATCCAGCCTTCACAGTCTTTGTGTCCTCAACAAACTAGTGGTGAAAACAAGAAGCGACACCCACGCTTCTCTGTCCCTGCAGAGGGAAACCCCCTCTGGGGATGTTTTCTGACAGAGGGCAGTGGATGAATCTGACACCAAACACCCTATTCCCTTCGTAGTGCGCAGGTCAAAAATAGCCCACAGTATAGAGGGCCAACATAGGCTGCCAATTAGAGTTATTCCCAACACAGTGCACTATGTTGTTCATTTATTTTTCACCAGATGTAACACACTACGTAGGGAACAAAGTGTAATTTAGAACACACCTCTACAGGGCTTGATTCTTTGGACTGGATGGGATAATAATGCACAATGTCAAGAGAGATGGTCAGCCTGATATCTGACCACTTTTATGTTTCCTTGAATTGTTTACTAGAACTATTTTCCTTGAAAGTAATGCAGCATTTTCAAGGACATATATCCAAAGAAGAAAGTGTCTGGGTCCCAAATGGTGTCCTATTCCCTACATAAGGCATTCCTTTTCATCAGATCGTGTAGTGCTTTGATCCAAAGCACACTGTTCCATACACAGTAGGGCACATTGGACTGGGGTGTAGGGTGCCATTTGGAAGGCCAGGTATGACCTGTAATTGATATGTCATTGTTTCAATTTTAGTCTCAGTCATCAATCAACTTCGTAGGTTTTTCCTGTCTGTGCTTTGAAGGTCTTGCAAGATATGTTTTGTAATCTAGCGTCTTGGCACAGCTACATTTGTCTTGCATGAATTGGACGACATCCAGAGAGATATCAATTTTTTTTAAGATGATTTGTCAAATATGATTGTCCCTAAATCTTTGATACACATTTCCAAAATGATATTTATAGCTACACATAACAGTGGCATTTTGTTGTAAAAATAATGCTGTAGCCTTAAAGCTAAGACTGCGACTCTTGTCTGTCTAAAAAAGACAGGGAAAAAAAACTAAAAAAGAAAGAAGACAACGGAAAACTGAGCTTTCTCTTTTTACTCTGATTGCTGTTTGTTTATGTATGGATGTTGTCACTCTGGTTCAATAGCATTGACCCTTGACCCCTGACAAGTACTTCCAGGTGGGGGCTCTCCCGTCTCACTCTCCTCCTTCTCTTTCTCCCACTTTTTCCCTCTTTCTTCCATACAAACACACACACACACACCACAGCCAGACCTCCAGCAGTGTCATGCCACACCTATCTTCCGTATTCCCTACACAGTTCACTTCAGACTAGAAACCTATGGTCCTGGATCCATAGTAGTACACTGCATAGGATGTGGGGTGTCATTTTGGACAGAGCCTATTTGTCCAATCAGAACAGAAATCAGATCATCCAGATATCCTATTGAAAGCGAGTCACATGTCAACCCCCTACCAAGTCCGGACAATGAAGGGAACTTATTTGTGTGCCGACAATATCCAGTAAATCAAAGATGTATCGAGATCTAGATTGTGTCACCCACAATTGTGGATTTTAAGAGAGAGACAGAGCACCAGAAGAATTTGAAGAATAATAAAACAATCTAATAAACTCTTTTGGCAAACCTTTTGTTCCTAGAAGTGCAGGAAGGTCCAGGTCTCAAGCATCTAGTTACATTTAAAGACTTGATTGTAACATAGAAGACCTTGTGCTCTTGGCAATAGTATAGTTTGGTTTTATTTCGCTTTTGACATTGTCAAGTGAATTCAGTGATAGTTAAAATCACTTTGCCCAAATTAAGTATTTGGTTTCGATTTCAAGGAAATTGTGACATGACAATCAATAATATTTCTATTGTGTTTCCTGACATGAAAACCTTTTTCAGGCTAAGAAGCTGTCAGTTGTATGAATAATTCTGTCTCTTACAAACACCAACTGCAGACCCACCACTGCTTATAGCCCGATGAGCTGCAAACGGAATCAGTTCACCTACATCTGCTAACCTCATTCGTTAGTGGTTCCAAATACCATCAACTTAGGGTCAGCTGTCAAGCTGTCTTTTCCCAATGCCTGCCATGTGTCTGTAGAATGCAGGAGTGATGAGGAGCTAGTCTGATACATTAGAAGAGAGCGCTGGAACCAAGTAATCAGACACTTGTGCACCTCTGGAATGCTCATGTGTGATCCGGGGGGGTGGGGGGGGGGTCACTACAGAGAGAAGAGAACATGTATGCCAGGAATTTATTTTCTTCTTCCAAAAAATAATGTAGCAGGTGTGAGGCTGCATGCATACTGTGCATGTAATGTCCCCTTGGGATACAACGCGCCCCTAAATATCACACAAGACCCTCTGGCTGCTTTTAGTCATGTCATTCTCTGTCTTGTTCTGTGTCTGTCTTTGCTCTCTCCCTCTCTCCATTTGTCTCTTTTTCTCTCATTCCATTTTGGTCAGTTCCCTGTGACTTTGTGTGTCAGATGTTGTCATCAGAGTTAAACCAAGCAGACGTTTGAACTTTGCATGTACACTTCATAAACGAAACACACTTCCACACGCTAACCTCTGAACTGTGGATTTTTTCAATTTATAAAAAAAAAACACATTTAGAATTCACTGATTATTCACCCAAACCCACAACACTTTGAACGAGGAGAAAGCCGTTCCTTCTAATTCACATAATAAAGTTGGGCAGGAGAAACATGCGCCCGCTGTATTTCGAAAACCCTTGCAGAGAGCTCACGGGGAAGCCCTCCCACTATCCCTTGGCCCTGGGTTCATAAAGTGGTGTGGGCACAGAGAGCCGGACACAGTGTGGAACTGAGGGTCAACAGGTGGCATCAAAAAAACACTCCAGTTCAGGTTATCCCCACTTCCTGCTCTTATACAATCAGGTCGTCATTGGCCAACTGTCTTATAGCCAGTCATTAGCAGGGCTTCAGTTATTCGATACTTCCTTCTCTACCTGTTAGTCAGAGACAGCTATGTAATGTCTATGAGGGGCGGGAGTTACATCCAAAACGGTACCCTAGGGAGTCATTTCAGAGGCATTCGGAGCCTCAAGCTGAGGGATGTCCGTCATCTTCACTCCCTCACCCGGCTTCAGTTTCTTTCACCTCCATCCCGCAACCTCCCCTTCTCCCCCTTCCCTTCTCCCCCTTCCCACTTCCCTCCCAATCTCCCCCTCATCATCAGTGGCCCCCTAGCTGGATTATGGCAGTAAAAGGTAAGAAGCTGTCTTTCGGCAGTAGTGGCCCGTGGCGGGGGGGCTGATGAAGCAGTTAAGTGTGTTTGAGGCGTGTTTAAGGTGTGTACCTGTCAACCAACACCACTTTGTGCTTCAGGCAGGCCTGCTGAAGAGGTTGTGTGATACCAGGGTGTGTATGTATGTATGAGCACTTTTCAATATTGGGAAAAAGACTGGATGATCTTGTTGTTGGGAAACCTTAATTTTTTCTTGGAATATCACTAATGTAGATTGTAAAGATGATCTTTGGTAGCGTGGCCATTGAACAACGACAAACAAGTGGTATGATATTTCATTATCTAGCATTCACATAGCTTAGGTTTTGGTCAGTTCAAGGGCCATGGCCTTTGTGACCTTCGGGCACGGTCTTTGATCTATGTTGTGGTTGCCACGGATTTTCCAGGGAGCTCCAACAAAGAGTGAGAGGGCTTTTTCCCCAGACAGACAGGCAGACAGCTCAAACATCTTGTGTGGTTATTCATCCAGCAAATTGATTTCTTACCACCCAATGTCTTTTCTAAAAAAAAATCTTCACACTGTTCATATTATTGATGCATAGTGTATTTACCACATAGCTTATCTAATCAAATGCTTCCACCACTGCACAGTGATTTATTTATTTGTGTTAGTCCTGTCAAAATATTTAAATCCCCAAATGAAATAAATCACTAAATATTCTGTAGTTAGTCGTAATGAATTGCAGTTTTCAAATGTGTTTGAATTCTGTTGGTGAAAGCACAGATTTTAAACTATTGACCGTTCTTGAATTAGAATTAAATAATAAATAATAAATAATAAATAATTTTTCCAAGTCAGATCAATAAACCAGGGTGTCACCGCCCTAAAATCTGTCCCCTCAAATCACAACAATAACTGGCATGGAAATCTTCATGGATGGTTGCTTGTCTCAGATCCCGTAGTTCTACCATCTCATACCATTATAGTCTTGATCAACAGATGAAGTAGAATAATTGCTTGGTTAATCTACTGTATAAAAGACATCAGCCCCTCTTGTCTGGAAAGTTGCTGGGTGGGCATGCATTTTACCTTTTCAAGGTAATCACACCTTAGCAGGTTGGATTCACAAACACAGCATTTTGGGGCCACGCAGCCCTAATTCGTATAGCTTCAGTGTATTCCCAGATGCACATTCAGTAAATGGTATACTGTAGTGGTATTCAAATCTGGACCTCAAATCCAGTTCCACTCCATTTCTTTCACTCCCCAGAACAGTAAACCGGTAGACCCGCGACCTCATGGTATTCTGAATAATTGACCAGGGGCTTCAAATTCTGAATGCTGATCGGTTAAAATCCAAAGTCTTTTGGTTTAGTACCACACCTGTTTCACCACATTTCATGGAAGCCAACAGAGGCCTTTCACCACATCACATAATTAAATCTGCTTACCTGTGTATGCAACCAGTATGCAGAACATGAATTAGACAGATAACAGAGACAGAGACCGCCAGAGGGACCAACGGACAGACCAACAGAAGACCTGGCCGGCAGCCTAGAAAGCCCTTTGCCAAAATATTTCACGCTTAGCCAGGCTTTGCAAAAGCTCGTCACCCATGAGAGTAAGAAAGGGAAGAGAGAGATGACGAGACGCCGCTATCACAGCAAGATGAAGAATCTGGATAAAGATGCTTTCACGGACCAGCAGGGATCGACAGAAATTACGTACGCCCCAAAAGAGATATCTTGTGTAAATGTTCTTTTCGGCAGTCATTAGTAACACAAGATCAGAATGTGTCGGAGTACATATGTAATAGTACTGTAAAGAAAACAGACAGACATGTCAAGTACAGACTTTCCGTGTAGGTTGTTGAATATCATGTAGTGAGTGTGCTGGGCTGTAGCGTCAAAGCATGGCTACCAGGGAGCTCAGTAACAGCATTGTCAACAGAGAGGTTGGCAACCATGAGGCTGAGTCCCAACTGCAACCTATTCCCTACATAGTCCCCTAGGTATGAACAGAGCCCACTGGATCATAGGAGCCCTGGTTGAAAGTAATACCCTACATATGGAATTGGGTCCCATTTCAGACACAGACAAGCTTTGTTTATAACTGGCCCTAACATGCATTCTTTTTTCGAAATCTTGTCTACAGTCTGATCGTGCTCACATTTTCTGTAGACGATTAAAAGGTGATCACAACTTGTGCCCGTGCTAACTTAGCCCTAAATTAACTAACATGGTTGACGATTTCATCTAGTGACTTGGGGACTGAAGGTTTCTGTGAGCAACAGGGAGGAACAACTGAATTTAAACTAAACAGGTATAAATAATGAAATGATTAATAATCATTAGAAACGACCTTGAGACATCTTGTTTGGTTTTGGTTAGTTGCAATGTTTCTGCAAATGACACACATTTAAAAGGCATCTTGAGTTAAAGCTGAAAGTTTATGAGTCTTTAACTCATAAAAACATAATTCCTTGAATGCCCCATGTGATCTATATTAAAAGGGAACCTCATTTAATACAATTGGCTCTTGTATTCAACACTGGCATACAATGTCTACTTAAAATATCACAGGAAAGCATGAGGGAGTTGTTTTGTGGAATAACCCAGTTAGTGTGTGTGGTGCTAAAGCACCGAACTTCTGGAGCCTTCTAGAGCCTTCTAGAGCCTTCTGGAGCCTTCCGGAGCCTTCTGGAGCCTTCTGGAGCCTTCTAGAGCCTTCTAGAGCCTTTGACCATAAGTAGTGTTCTACAAAGGGAACAGGCAGCGATGTCTGTGGTTTGTACCATTCCCATTGAATCATAATGAGCAGAGACAGGCCGGCCTACCTCACCGGATCTCCACTAAGCCTTATTCTACACCTCCAGGCTGTCACTTAACACCACTGCCCGTTCACTATAGAGACCTCTCCTATCCTCTCCCCTGTGTCTCTCTCTCTTCCTCTCTTTGTTCCTGTTGTCTGTGCTCTTCGCTCCCTCTTAAAGGTACGCATTTCCAGTTCAGTGCCTAACAGGGAAAAGGATACAATGGGACGAGTCTTAAGTATTTTAGCTGGAGAGAGCGGGAACTTTTCCTCATTGAGGGTTTTCAGTTTGTTTCCTTGGTGAGTCGGTGGCTTAATCCCGCTGAAGAAACCAAGGGAAAAATATGACAGTGTCAGTGGTTCTTCAAATGTCACCAACAATTAATAAATATAAAATGAACAATAATTATGAAGTGTAATTTTTTTTAATAAGATTTTATTGAAAAATCTCAAGGTTACTCGTTTATTGTTCACTAATTTGATCGTAGCTGTTTAATAATGTGTATAAATGTATATATATATATTTACAGCTCTGGAAAAAATTAAGAGACCACTGCACCTTTTTCTTTCCTTTCTAAAAAAGTCGCTAAGGAAGGTTTTGGGTGAGGAAGAGAAGGGTTAAAATTAATGCAAATTGAATGCTTCTGTTCCTCAATGCTTTAATGCATTTAGGGGTGTGTTCCTGGTCAACTCCAAACTGAATGTCAGAATGGGAAAGAGTAGGTGATTTAAGCAATTTTGAGCGTGGCATGGTTGTTGGTGCCAGACGGGCCGGTCTGAGTATTTCACAATCTGGTCAGTTACTGGGATTTTCACGCACAACCATTTCTAGGGTTTACAAAGAATGGTGTGAAAAGAGAAAAACATCCAGTATGCGGCAGTCCTGTGGGCGAAAATGCCTTGTTGATGCTAGAGGTCAGAGGAGAATGGGCCGACTGATTCAAGCGGATAGAAGAGCAACTTTGACTGAAATAACCACTCGTTACAACCGAGGTATGCAGCAAAGCATTTGTGAAGCCACAACACGCACAACCTTGAGGCGGATGGGCTACAACAGCAGAAGACCCCACCGGGTACCACTCATCTCCACTACAAATAGGAAAAAGAGGCTACAATTTGCACGAGCTCACCAAAATTGAACAGTTGAAGACTGGAAGAATGTTGCCTGGTCTGATGAGTCTCGATTTCTGTTGAGACATTCAGATTGTAGAGTCAGAATTTGGCGTAAACAGAATGAGAACATGGATCCATCATGCCTTGTTACCACTGTGCAGGCTGGTGGTGGTGGTGTAATGGTGTGGGGGATGTTTTCTTGGCACACTTTAGGCCCCTTAGTGCCAATTGGGCATCGTTTAAATTCCACGGCCTACCTGAGCATTGTTTCTGACCATGTCCATCCCTTTATGACCACCATGTACCCATCCTCTGATGGCTACTTCCAGCAGGATAATGCACCATGTCACAAAGCTCGAATCATTTCAAATTGGTTTCTTGAACATGACAATGAGTTCGCTGTACTGAAATGGCCCCCACAGTCACCAGATCTCAACCCAATAGAGCATCTTTGGGATGTGGTGGAACGGGAGCTTCGTGCCCTGGATGTGCAAATCTCCATCAACTGCAAAATGCTATCCTATCAATATGGGCCAACATTTCTAAAGAATGCTTTCAGCACCATGTTGAATCAATGCCACGTAGAATTAAGGCAGTTCTGAAGGCGAAAGGGGTTCAAACACAGTATTAGTATGGTGTTCCTAATAATCCTTTAGGTGAGTGTATATATATATATATATATATATATATACATACACACAGTATACAGCATATTCTATGTTAATGGGAGAAAGCAAGAGATAGAAGGGAGGGACAGAGAGAAGAAGAGAGGGAGAGACAGCCAAGAGAGCAGAGTGAGAGAGAAAAAGGAGGGTAAGAGAGAGAGATACATAACACCCTGTCAGACTTGGTATTCTTTCCACTGTGCCTTATGGGTAATGCAGCGGGCAAGCGGATATTCAGTGGGATGTATCTGAATGCCTGCATTCCACTGACCAGCCACTACACTACATTGATATTAAGTGTTTTTACTTAGGAGATAAAGACCGCAGCTTGCATTTCACCAGACAAGGAATGGCCATAGGGCAGTTCTGGTAAATTCCAGAAAGGCTGGAAAATATTTATAGCCCAGTGGGCCTGTCTCAACCGTATTACTTTGGTGCAGAATAAACATGATTTGACTAATACAGGGGACCTCAAGGGAAAATACAAGCTGGTGTCCTCAAAATTCCAAGGCAAAATTCTGTCAATGGTCACCCCTAATTGGGCCTTTCAGTCTGTAGACGGGAAAGGATATAAGAGAAGACGGCTGAATGTGGGCGCTGTGTTGAGACAGGATACACTCTGTTAAACAAATAAGACATGTGCTCTGATAAATGTGTCAGAACTTCACTATCCACTTCCAGCTCACTGTGTTAGGGACAGTCTGTCCTGCATGGACAATCTTCAAATTCCTAAGTGAGCAGTTTCCCAGTCTGAAGTACAACTGAACTGATGTGTTTCATTCTTACGGACTTCAGACAAACAATGACACATTGGCTTACAATTGTTTTTCTTATTATGTAAATAAATAATACCACTGGTTTTCAAACACATTCACATTGAAACACAATAGTGGTCTGGCTTCCGTATGAAAGTGTTATCATTATATCTATGGAACAAAACACGTTTAAGAAGTATATCTGTGCATTGGTTAAGATGTCTTCTGGTATGCAATATAGTATGATAACATCTCAGATAATATCAGCTTAATATCTCAAACAAATACAAGCTGAATATCTCAAAGATATACAAGCTTATACTTAAAAATAGTCTCCACACAGTACCTAACATATGCATTGTAGGTATTATTTTAGATGTAAAAAAATATTTTAATTTGTTATTTTATCAAATTGTCCTCATTTCCTCACAGTAATCCATGGCAGACATCCCTTTGATGCATGTCTTGCCAGGCCAGTCTGCTTCTAACACTCAACCAGGAAGTACTCACCAAAACGACAGCTTGAAGATGATCACGTTCCCTGGCCAATAGCCTCAATTGAGCTAGCAAGCACCCAATCAACACAAGGAGTTGCAAGAGCACAGCATTGCAAGGCAACTTTTACAGACACCAACCCAAAAAAGTTTAGAGCCAATTTGGTATGCTACAATCAAGCAGCTGTACACAAGTCGGTGTCATTCGGAAACTCCTTCAATATGGAAACTTACCTATATATCTGCAGCAGTCAGCAGTAGGAGCTAATAACACATTTGGCCCAAATCTTAACAAAAACAGAAACGCTAACGGACAACTGAACACAATGGCACTCTCAGATAGTACTAATATAGTACTGAGGTAGTACTGATATAGTATTGCTTAGCAGTGGTCCTGTGTAGCTCAGTTGGTAGGGCATGACATTTGCAACAAGGGTGTGATTCTTGTGGGGGACCAGGAAGGAAAAGTATGATCATGTATCCTCTAATTTGAGTGGTTCTGGATAAGGACATCTGCTACATTGCCCATTCATTGCATTCTAGGCGAAACTTATACTTGAACTGCTACCATAAGATACCATGTAGAATGTTCTCTTGGTCCTTGTGTTGTTGTTGTTTTTATGGGGGACATTATGTGCTATAGTATTTGAAGAGAGACACTAGGAAAGATTAGAGGAGTGTTTTGCTGAAACATTACCGGGCTGAAACACAAGACCACAGCAGTCTCATTGTGTGAGGTTGTAAGTGTAATTTTATTGGGGTTATGTCAAATAAGACAGTTGAATTAAATCATTTGGCACTACTCATGTCACCATAGTACCTATTGGTTGTTCTGAAGACCTTTACACAGTAAATACATACATAACATTTCCTCCTCAAGTCAAACAAAAGTGTCTGGTTAAATCAATGATGCCCATAGAGATGGCCAAAGAACTCATTAAACCTTTAACATTAAGGTTCTTTATCTACGTCCTTATCTTCCAAAGAAACATTTGTGGGATTCCACAGAATTATAAAACCTATGTTTACCCCAGATTATATGAGCAAATCCAAGACCTTCTTATCACCTGACTCAAACAATGCACTTGGAATACCAAGTTACCACTGGTCTTGATAAGCAATAATTTGTTGGTATATAGCAATCCAATCTGATTTTCCAATCTAGAAAACTAAAATATTGCATAATTTGTTCAAATACTCATTTACTTATCTGTCCACAATTGAGATTCATTGTTGGATTACATTGGAAAACAGAAGAGTTTTTAAAATAAAGGTGTGACTGAATTTACTGTATGTTGACTGCGGGCATTTACAGTACCTTGTCACCCATGTAGGCTTTCTAGAATTGCCAGTTCACTGCACTACTTCTGACCAGAGCCCATCAAGTTCACTCCACTGAACCAGGAGGCAATTAGGACACAGAAAAGTCTCTGTAGGGCGTGACATACCAGTGTATTCCTTTCAGCGCTTAGTGGATCATGCATCTCCAAAAAGCTCTGTTCTGGGAGAGCTGAGTAGAGGAGGAAATGCTGAAGAGATGTATGTGTTCAGCAACTTCACTTGGGACAATGAATTTCAGAGTGCTTACCTGTGGTTAACGGTTAAGTAGCAATCGTTGACTACAGATCAGCTAGAGCTTAAATGTACAATTCTAAAAGCTAAAGTATTTCCTTTTCTAGATGAAGAAAAATTATTGACAGATTTGAAGGAGGACATGAATGGTTTATAACCAAAACATAACACTTAACAAAATTAGACCTAAAGTATACTGTCTTGATGTCATGCCCCTGTACATTGTTTTTGGTTTCTGGCAAACAATACCCATTGATTGCCTATAGCAGAAATTATGAATGTCTGTTTACTTGTCCAGAAGATTTAAATGAACTAATTTACAATGAATGAAATACACTTCTTCATTAACAGCTGTTCTTGCAGTCTACAGATGTTATGGTCTGGAAAAACAATGACTGACTGGCACTCAGAAAAACAAACTATGAACAGAAAAACACACAAACAGACAGGCAGACAGAAAAACACACAGATAGGCAGATAGACACAGACAGATTGATAGACAGACAATAATAAACCCCCCGTTGAGATTAAGCCAAATCTGCTCTTCATCTAAATGCACAAACATAAGGTTCATTTTAACATCTCAAAGAGTTAGTTAGTTGAAAAATCATAGTTGTGTTAAATTCCCCTTACCTTAGGTTGTATCTAAAGGCCCATGGTGTCATAATCCACAGTAACCCAGTGTCTACCCATATCCCAGTCAGGAGTTAGCTTAATTAGCTTTGTCTAATCAGAACAATTAAAACCATGCAATGGCTTTAGCAAAAAGTGCATTGCAAGCATTTCCTTGAAAATATGTTAAACTAACTATGGTAATGTTGTTTGCCTGAACCAACCCCTTTTTGCACTTAAAGTCTTATATTGTCACCTGCACTGATTTCTTTTCTTGTCAGTTTTATTCAGAAATTATATCAATTTGTGTCTGTTTCCTGTCTCCAAGGAGAAGAGTCTATTTGCTTTACTTTGTAAACATCAACGCTTACATGTGGCTGGGAGACAAAAGAAAACAGTGGTTTTCTGACTCTGACTACAAGGAGGAAGGTAGGTATTTTGGTGGGTAGAGCCTTACTTGTTTGAACCGGAATACACTGACCAGGAATTGACTGAACTAGAGGCACTGACTACTTATGTAGCCTTTTCATTTTTGTCTTTGTGGATCGTTAGGCTTCCACGAGAGAGCACCACAGGTCTGTGTTGGATGGGGAGAAGGTAGGTTTTCAAACAATAAGGTTAAATATTATGGTACAGGCTGTTCACTGATTCTAAGAAAGAGGAGAATAACAAATACTCCCTTTTATTTTGTTTGATTAAATACCCAAACATTAGGGACAACATGTCTTAAGTTAAGCTCTTGTGACTTATTTAGGGTAGGTTAATGATTTCTGTATTTCAAGGACTTGGGTGTAATGGCATATTGAGGAAATTACCTGAAACGCCTGGAAAACTCTGGAGATTGTAACTGATTGGGCAATCCAGGCCAAACACACATGCCACAGGTATAAATAGGGGTCATACAATTAGCCCAGGCACTTGAACAAATGACAAAGACAATGTCTGTTCATCCTTGAGAGACTTAATGATTTAAGTCTCTAAATGCATTCACTTGTTTTACGTGGCAGGTCTATGGAACAATTGAAACCCCCCCAGTGTCCATTCAGTGTGTCAACTGGCCACATTTCTCAGCGGGACATCTTCAAGCTGTGGAATATCGGCAGCAGAAAAGGGGGAGTAGGATAACAACGACTTCATTGGCCTCCGTCCCTCCCCAGACCCTCTCTCAACCCTAAGGTGGGTGTCCCAAATGGAACACTATTCCCTATATAATTCACTACTTTTGACCACTTTGACCTGGGCCATGGGACTCTTTATGGGATACGGGTGTAATTTAGGAGACTGTCAAAGTTTCCCAGAGAAGGAAGGTCATCATGCCATGAATGGCATGCCAAATAGCCCCCTTATAAAAGACAGGGTCAGGGCCCCTGAATGGACCAGGGAGTTGTAGTATCGGGGCCAGTGCACGGAGAGGTTGAGACGAGATGGCTCAGGTCTGGACACAAAAGGAGTAGCGAGTGGGTTGGGGAAGAGGGGGCATTGTGTGTGTTTGTGTGTGTGTACATGTGTACGTTCTGGCACTCTTGTCTTCCATCAGTCAACTCGCCAGAACAAAGAAAACAGGTGGCCATGCTGTCGTTTTCCGCTCAATTACACCACCCAACGCCAACAGACTGGTGGAGAGAGAAAAGAAAAGACTCTCTCTCTGGCTCCCTCTGGTTCTCTCTTTCCGTATCTGTTGGTTCAATTCAAATAGCTCCGCTAGAGTTACAGAACAGGGTACATGTTGCCAAAGTGTCCACAGAAATGAACATCTTAAGGAAATCAACATAATGGTCATGTTAATGTCTCTTTACTTTCTTCCCCTAAAACCCTCTCTTTGTCACTATCTTTTAATATCTGTTGGTTTCTCTCCCCCTCTCTTTCACTTTATGGGAAATGTGTTTACTTTTTAAAGGAATGTGAAGGAAGAAATCAAAAGAAACTTTGGGGATCTGTATGATCAGTGTGAAATATGTCTCTCTAAGGTAGTCAATTTGGCAGCTGATTCGGAAGTGCAGCTCTGTTTCCACAAAATGAGTAAGTGCATGTCATGTCTTTGCTATAGAGCCTGCATCCATAGCTGTATAGCAGCGTCTTTATGCATAATCAAGGTTCTTCTTAGTTTGGGGTGAGTCAAAGTGGTCTGTTCTTTTCACTGTTTTATGGTTGATTCTTTCCAGTGAGTGAAACAGCTTTCTTTTTTGTATTTCTAATGAACTGGTTGGGTATAAATGTGTTGTTATCCTATGGCCCCAGATTGTGAGCAGAGCCCCAAGACCAGTTGGCTTAGTAGCCTCTTCTTTAGGTACATCTGTCTGTAGATAAGGGCTTTGTAATAGAAGGTTCGAGTGTTACTTTCCTTAATGGTGAAATTAAACAGATTTCTTCTTGGTCATTGGTGGGTATAGTCCTAAATCTGCTCTGCATGCATTAATCTGGGTTTCTAATTTCAGGTCTCTCTCTCTCTCTTTTCTCTTCTGTCTCTCTCTCATTTCCTCTTTCTTCTCTCTCCTGTTTCTATCTCTTAATCTCACTCTCTCCTTATCTCTCCCACTCTCTGCTCTGGTAATCTCTGCTCTTCAGCTCCAAATCTGAAAAGTCTTAAAATGTAGTGGTATGTACTACATGTGCTTAATTACAGTATACATTCACAATAGATATTCTATATAAAGCACCACAAAATGTGTTTTATGGTTATGGTGTTCTTGCTTGTTGTTTGGGTTTCCAGTGTGACAGAAATGAGCGTTGGTCTGGTCATCATATGACCCATTGCTGTTGACAATGTGTGTTCTTTATTTGGGGACTTTTTCCTCCATATACTGCAACATGGTGCAGGTGCAGACAATCTTGTTTTCGTTCCCTAGCCAGACAGATTCCCTGGAACCAGTGAGGGGGAGACTTAAGTGTAACTGTAACAAGACATGCAGACAGTGGGAATCTCTCGCGACTCGACTTTCACTCCACACAAACTCTTATTATACATCTGACAAATAAAATGTTTTCAATTATTTGGCTGTGGTGTTCATGTTAGAGGTGTGAAAGCAAATGGGACACATGGTCTCATTCTTGTTTTGTGTCTGTCTGTGAGCATAGTATGCAGTGTCAAGTGGGCAGGGGAAGCAGGGAGACTGACAGCAAGGTTTGGAAAGACGCAACGTCCTGGGAAAAGAAAACAGCCAGGAATGTGTTACCTCTCATTTGGAAAATACCATTACTCCCTTTCAAGTAACACACGGAGGATGAATAGCAAGACAGGGAAAGTGGAGAGGAAAAGAAGGGGGTGAGAAACTGTACAAAAGCCACCCGAGCAGCTCTTTAGACAAAACGTCGTCTATGACATCATAACTCTAATATGGAACTACCTGGTGTAAATACCATGTGGTGGCACTGGGGTTTCCCTCACTTGGTTTGGGAAGAGGTAGTACCGATTAACAATGTTTTGGGCCTCAAAGACCTCCATACAGAAAGCATTTTCGAATCATAGCAAATGCCACAGTAGCCGTGCTTGCTGGAGCTTGCCTCTTGCAGTGGAACTGATACAAAGCGTTGAAAGTTCAAGTTCCTGCCCACGTGCAACTCCAGGCAGGGTTAAGCAGACTGAGTATATTTGAATGTTTTAGCAGAGTGTAAATCGTTTTTAAACATAAGCTTGGCGCATGACAGGATTTGTTATAGCTGGAGGTGGTGGACAGGTAGAGGTTGGTATACCTGGAGGGGATGGAGTGGTGGAGGGTTGTTATGACAGAAGGCAGTGGGGAGGTGGAGGGTTGTTATAACAGGAGATGGTGAGGAGGTGGAGGGTTGTTATAACAGAAGGCAGTGGGGAGGTGGAGGGTTGTTATAACAGGAGATGGTGAGGAGGTGGAGAGTTGTTATAACTGAAGGCAGTGGGGAGGTGGAGGGTTGTTATAACTGAAGGCAGTGGGGAGGTGGAGGGTTGTTATAACAGGAGATGGTGAGGAGGTGGAGAGTTGTTATAGCTGAATGCAGTGGGGAGGTGGAGGGTTGTTATAACAGAAGGCAGTGGGAAGGTGGAGGATTGTTATAACTGGAGGCAGTGGGGAGGTGGAGGGTTGTTATAACTGAAGGCAGTGGGGAGGTGGAGGGTTGTTATAACAGAAGGCAGTGGGAAGGTGGAGGATTGTTATGACAGAAGGCAGTGGGAAGGTGGAGGGTTGTTATAACTGAAGGCAGTGAGGAGGTGCAGAGTTGTTATAGCTGAAGGCAGTGGGAAGGTGGAGGGTTGTTATAACTGAAGGCAGTGGGAAGGTGGAGGGTTGTTATAACTGAAGGCAGTGGGAAGGTGAAGGGTTGTTATAACTAGAGGCAGTGGGGAGGTGGAATGTTGTTATAACTGGAGGCAGTGGGAAGGTGGAGGGTTGTTATAACTGGAGGCAGTGGGAAGGTGGAGGGTTTGGTATAACTGGAGGCAGTGGGAAGGTAGAGGGTTTGGTATAACCGAAGGCAGTGGGGAGGTGGAGGGTTGTTATAACTGGAGGCAGTGGGGAGTTGGAGGGTTGTTATAACTGGAGGCAGTGGGGAGGTGGAGGGTTGTTATAACTGGAGGCAGTGGGGAGGTGGAGGGTTGTTATAACTGGAGGCAGTGGGAAGGTGGATCGTTGTTATAACTGAAGGCAGTGGGAAGGTGGAGGGTTGTTATAACTGGAGGCAGTGGGAAGGTGGAGGGTTGTTATAACTGGAGGCAGTGGGAAGGTGGAGGGTTGTTATAACTGAAGGCAGTGGGAAGGTGGAGGGTTGTTATAACTGAAGGCAGTGGGAAGGTGGAGTGTTGTTATAACTGAAGGCAGTGGGAAGGTGGATAGTTGTTATAACTGAAGGCAGTGGGGAGGTGGAGGGTTGTTATAACTGGAGGCAGTGGGAAGGTGGAGGGTTGGTATAACTGGAGGCAGTGGGAAGGTGGAGGGTTGTTATAACTGAAGGCAGTGGGGAGGTGGAGGGTTGTTATAACTGAAGGCAGTGGGGAGGTGGAGGGTTGGTATAACTGAAGGCAGTGGTAAGGTGGAGGGTTGTTATAACTAGAGGCAGTGGGAAGGTGGAGGGTTGTTATAACTAGAGGCAGTGGGAAGGTGGAGGGTTGTTATAGCTGAAGGCAGTGGGAAGGTGGAGGGTTGTTATAACTGGAGGCAGTGGGAATGTGGAGGGTTGTTATAAATGAAGGCAGTGGGAAGGTGGAGGGTTGTTATAACTGGAGGCAGTGGGAAGGTGAAGGGTTGTTATAACTGAAGGCAGTGGGAAGGTGGAGGGTTGTTATAAATGAAGGCAGTGGGAAGGTGGAGGGTTGTTATAACTGGAGGCAGTGGGGAGGTGGAGGGTTGTTACACAGAAGGGTAATTATTTTGAGTCCACCCACAGGTTCAACCAGCAAGCATGAGGCATGTACATTTTTGTGCTATGTTCATTGGCTGTACTAACATGTGACTGACCATCTGTGCATGATGGTAAAAATAGAACATTGGCAACATTTTGATCATGACAATAATTTAGATTTGCGTTAACAAAATTTAACTAATTGAATGAACATAAACAAGAAATCCATTCTGACCAACCCTAATGATTGATCGTGCTATATAATCTCATCGAGTTATGCCATATTGTGACGCAATAGCATGGGGGCAATGTGCCAGTTATCCAAGGCCCTAGTCAATACATTTAATTCAGTTTACAGGACCTTTTCATAGTTATCCTGATGCAACAAGAAATGTGTCCGTACATCTGACTGTAAGGTTCTGTTTTGTTCCATTTTGTTTTTGCTGTTGTCCCTGAGTGTAGCCTGTTCTGTTTGTTTTTTCCCCTTTGTTCTTAAACATAGCCTGTCATTTTTGTTCTGATTGCTTTTACCTGTTTGTTGTTTAGCACTCATTAGCACCCTATTTAGTTTGACCAAGAGATATTGAGTCTTCTCTTGCCTGCCATCGGTCTGTGTTTTTGCAGTTTTTTTGTTTTTACCTGCCTCAGTTTCCTTATTAAACCCTTTTTTTTGTCCCTAAACTCCTGGAGTCCTGCTTAACCAAAACATGACACTGATGCCCAGTTCAATACATTCAATTCCATTTGCCGGGACCATTTCTTAGTTATTCTGACTAAATTAGGAGTTCGTCCACTTGATTTTATAGGCCTATGACATTGTTTAAAACATTTATTATTATTTATTCACATTTATTAAAAAGCACAATATTTTCTTTGTCATTCTTGAAACACAGTCAGGATGAATGATTTAAAACCCAGTAGATGTACGCTGCTATATTAACCTTAATACAGAAGCTCTATATTTCAAACACATCACGTAAACAAGAGGGTGAATTCGTTTTGGTTGGGGTTGAGGGAAAATGTGTGAAAAGCTGGGGTCAAGGGTCTCGCTCAGGTCAGTGCCAGCATCGCCCCCTCCAAGTCCACTCTAGCAGCATCAAAATGTGTTGGCTTATGCGTTCACGCATTGACGCGGTGGTAGCTTGCATGTGCGTGCATATGGGACGCAGATCTTACGAGATTGTGCTGGAACATTAACAACACATCATGTCTGCCTCCCTGTACGGTTCAGTCCTATATACTGCAACAAATCATATTGAGGGACAGATTAAGAACAGATAATGTTTGTTCATAGGTTATCCACTCGGATGAAGCCTTTTACAGAGGAAAAAGGCATTGATATAGAATGAATAGAACAGGGCCTCTAGAATTTAGAGGAAAGGAATGCAAAGTCATTTAAAGAGTATTTTTATTGACGGTCTGTGGTGGGTATTAGTAATGCTCAAAAACAACTGTTGCTGTCCCCAACAATTAAATCAGGGAGGGCACTGTGGCTCAGTCTCCATGATGCCTGGCATGTTTGAGTGTGTATATCACACGCAATGTCTCAAACGCCACTTGGCCTGATATTGAAATATGGGTGAATGGTTTCTCTTGCATTAGAGATCTGACATTTACAAAATGTGTAAACACGTTTATGCAGCACCATTGGACAGAAGTCGCTCAACACAATCGTTTTCAGATTAATATCTTTAAAAAAAATGTCTGCTGTTGACGAATAAAGATTCACATGGACGTGGTCTGGAGCAAATCTGGAAGTTAATAAATACAAAACATGGAATAAGGAAGATTTGGAAAGATGGTGGCATTGGTTCACAAAGGCTTCAGTGGATGTGGCTGTGGAGATATTTTTGGTACTCTTGGAAAAGTTAGGGTTTCAGATGTTATCTGAAAATAGGCCGGGACTCAGAGAGATGCTGGTTCCACCATTGGGTTCAAGGACTTAGAAGAGTTTTAACGTGCCCAGATAAAAATACAGGGACTGGTCGTGTTCACTTTTGACAGGAATACTGTACCTTTTTAGCATTTAAATTAACCCACATGTACCTGCACACATTGGTGGTCTCCCGCACACATTGGTGGTCTCCCGCACACATTGGTAGTCTCCCGCACACATTGGTGGTCTCCTGCACACATTGGTGGACTCCCGCACACATTGGTGGACTCCTGCACACATTGGTGGACTCCCGCACACATTGGTGGTTTCCTGCATACATTGGTGGACTCCTGCACACATTGGTGGTTTCCTGCATACATTGGTGGACTCCCGCACACATTGGTGGTCTCCTGCATACATTGGTGGACTCCCGCACACATTGGTGGTCTCCTGCACACATTGGTGGTCTCCTGCACACATTGGTGGTCTCCTGCACACATTGGTGGTCTCCTGCACACATTGGTGGTCTCCTGCACACATTGGTGGTCTCTCGCATGACCTTCAATGGAAATCAAATGCCCATCTAACGGATCCATACTGGACACAGCATGTCCGAAAAATATGTGACCCAAGATTGCTACAGGTCTATTCCACACACAAACAGCAGTGTTACCACTCCAGTGTTTATTACGAGTGTGTGTGTGTGTGTGTGTGTGTGTGCGTTAACTAGACCTTTAATGTCTATTACATTACCTGTCATTGAGACAGTGTCAACAGAGTGCCCAGAGACCTTCCCTTTGCGTGCCAGGATGCCGTCAAACTCACTGATCAGAAATAGCTGTGTCAGAGCAAACATTTGCCATGCAAACACACTGGAGGCTTGGAACCAATAGATCATCACTAAATCTAAATAAAATATCAACATGGAAACAATAAAATGTTAAACAGGTTTTTCATGGCTGTAGTGAACATCATCTTCATCTATAAGCATGTCAGTTCTTCCATACAAATACCTTCAAGGAAGCGAGGCATCAGGATATCTTAGATAGAAAACCACCAAGGAAATAAGTTCTAAGTAAAAAAACATTCTGAAAATTGCTAAACTCTTTCCTGCTTACACACTCGTTTGTACAGACCTGTAGTAATAGGCCCGCAGAGCTTCCATCTTCGGCCTGCACAAATCAGATCAAAGTGGTTTGATGTTGACATCCCAGGTGCATCGACATTGTACCAGTGCTTACATGTCAACGCGCCCATCATTCCTGTAGGGACCCCTTATTTATAGATCCCATTCCAAGCCAGCTCCCGTATTGTTGTTGCTTCCATATTTCCCTCCTCGTCTTTCTCTGGACCTGAGTGTCACAAACCTGTGACCTTCCTCTGATCCCAATCTCATTTGGTGTTACAGGACCAAGCAAGGATATTATTATCCCAGTAATTTGCTATAACATTTTGGAATGTAGCTAATTAACAATTACCTTCTTTGATGATTTCTTGCTTGTACTTGTGACTTCTTTGTTTCAGATTTAAAGGCCTTTTTCTGGTCGTATACCACTATCTGTCAGGGAAATCTCAGTGAGTCAAACACAATGAGTATAACGTCCAGAGTCTGCCAGTGACAAATAACCATTTAATATAACACTTGACTAATATTGGCTTGCCTCACCAACCCAAGTGATTGGATTTGCTAAGTAATGTAGCTACATGATTTTTTCATGTTAAAAATAATTATATTCATGTTGAAAAAAAATTTTCCACAACTTTGTTGATGGCGAGGAACACATTCGAACACCCGGATGTTAAGTACAGAACATATAGATGACACACGCCTTGGTAGACGAGAAACCTGTTTTTGCTGAGCCTTAACGCAAGTTGATGTTATTAACTTTTCTGTCAGACAAAATAACATTCTAATGTCTAGATATACTTTTAGTTGCAAGATGAAGCTAATAGCTAGCAACTCCACATCTATGACAGTGTTATTGTCATGGGGGAATGTTATTTTAGTATTCTAATTTCACTGAAACCTACAGAAGTTTCGGGTTATGAGCCAGCTTATAATTACTTTGGCTAGCATTAGCTCCAATAACAATGGCTATCTAGCTCAGGTGACGAAAAAGGACTTAATACAATGCGGATAAGATTACAGTAGTCAACTCCTATAGCATGTAGTTAGTAACTTCTCTGAGGCTCAGAACTGGTGTCTTGTGACTAGCGATTCAACAAGATGAAACGTTAAGTGCCAAGGCATGGCCATGGGCATTCCAAGTCTTTGATGATCTGTCTCCTGGCTCTGTGCACTTGAAAGAGACATCTAAATTGGCTCCCGAGCGGCTCTTTGGTTAAAATGCTTAAAAATAAACCCAAACAATGAAAAAGTGCAAATCTCTCAGGTGGAAAAAATAGGCTAAAATGATTCACTTTCAAATTGGCTATAACTTACCTGCCCTAATTATTACAACGTCTACTTTTTTATTGAACTGACAAAACCTACTGGAAGAATGTGCATGGTACAAAGCTGCTCTCCCCACTATTTATTGATTCTCCAAATAATAGTTATTTAATCTTAAAAAAAACAGGGAAATAAGGAGCCAAATGAACGTCATCTTTCACCAATACTATTCGGTTCCCAAAGTTAATCAAAAACAGCCTTTCAAAAAGAGGCGTTTTTTCGTGAATGATCGATCACCAGCCGTGGGTCAACAAAACACAGCATGAGGTAAGTTAGTTAGCGGTCAGAGGTTAGATTACTGCCAAGTCTTTAGACGGTAAAGAAAGGTCACTTCTGAAACAGGACTGATGCTCAACTACTAGGCAACCTGCTGTCATTCAAATAATCTCGAGCTGCATGGATCAGTCTACCTGAGCACTGCCTGGTTGCAGACAACTCTCATAAAAAGTAGACTACATCACGGTTCATGTAAGCCATGACTTGCATCTTGCTCTTCTACCACGTTCAAACGGTCATGACCCCCCCCCTGATTCTACACCCCTGGTTGGGACGATGGAAGACCAACACCAGCAGGCCAGGACTTTACATTCAAACCCTACAGTCAGACATTGACGTTGTGTGTCCGAATTACCACCCTTTTCCTTATGTAGTTCACTGCTTATGACAGGGTCCAAACTGAACTAGGCCCTAGGGAGTTATTTAGGCAGCACGCCTTGACATGAACCAAGACAATGGAGGACTCACAAAAGAAGACGGAGGAGAGAAAGAAAGAGCGAGTAGCACCATACGTACACAATGAGTCTGCAATACCAGTTTATCACTTGGCAGCCGTCCTGTCATAACAACCCAGGGTTCTTGTGTTGTCCCCGGCTGGGCGGCCTGCTGCTGGCAGAATGATAGAGGGGACTCTGACGTGTGCCTCGTCCATGCCCTGATTACAGGCCTCGGGCTGTGTCCTAAATGGCAGTCTGGCACACTAATACCTATAGGTTACTAGATTTTACAGGAACCCTGCAGCCTATTACCAGGGCTATTAAGGCTCTGTGGAAAGTGGAGTAATATGTGGAATAGGATGCAGTTTGGAACACAAATTAGGTTTATCTTGGGTCAATGTTTCATCCTCCCTGACCTGGTTGTTTGTATTATTGCATTTGCTCAGTTTGAATATTGTAAGCATTTATTAAGTTTGGTAGTTCAGAGTTTCTTGATTTAAGTACCAATGTTTTGTTTAGATTTATTATTTTGCAGCTCAGTGATTTAAAGGAATCTGTACAATCCTTGTCTTGCATGGATTTTTTTTCTTCATGAAAATTTAGGTATGTCACATTATTTGTTGGTTTTAAATATTCATCACAGATGGCTCACCCCTTGGAGATATATTTTTTGTCAGTATTTTGAAAATATATTTTAATCAATATTTTGCAACAAATTACTAAACTACTGAAGAATGTGTTGTATAAGACCTTAGGGATAATAGTTGCTTTGTAAGTGTTTTTTTTATATTCTGAATCTAGAGAAATATGCTGAAATGCTAATTTAAGTAGCTACGGCATATTTTATATAACAAAAAAAGAGATTTGTATTACATACTGTATTTGAAAAATATAATGTTAGGATTAAACAAGAAAGACCTTTTCACACAATTCTTTTTTGGGGGGAAAAACATTACTGAAGTTTATCACATTATTTCTTTAGTACCAAGAAAAATATTTGTGCAGGGAAAAAAATGAATTCCTGAGCTGTAAGAAATTATTGTTTAAGGAAAAGCTTGAGATGACGCGGTTGTCACCAATGCAACTAGGCGAGTCAGAAATCAATGTAATTATAATAAGATGTGAATTGTGCCACATTTGGCATAATTTATAGGTTACTGACATAACTAGCTAATTTGAAAACAAACTGTATCCACCACCTATACTAATCTAGTCAACCCAGCCGTCCCTGTTTGAGAATATAGCCTGAGGATGAGGTTATTCACCTCTAAATGTAATATGAATCATACAGCACACTGAAGTGAAAAGTAGCGGGTGAAAAAGTATAGACTGACATGTTGTCATGTTAATTACGCTTTCCACATAATGGTTGCTCCTGTCTACACAGGGTGTGTATCTAGTGTGTCAAGTACTTTTTAATCAACAGATATCTACATGGTACAGAAGTCCAAGTGAAGGGGAGGATCTGGCATAGTGTGAATTGTCCTGTCACTTTACGTACAGAATTAACCTTTTAATATTTTCTCCAGCATTTCAACTCCTGCATTTTGAAATTCATACCATGCTCTAAAGATAGTGTCAGGGGGAATTTCAGAGAAAGGGTGTGTGAGAGAAGAGAGGCGAGACTGAAAGCAAGATATAGGGAATGAAGGAGAGGGCAAGCTTAATCTTCACCTGCCTAGCAGTGTAAACAAACAGACTCACAAAGGATGGCAAAGCAAACATCAACTATGCAGCTTTTACCACCCAGTTGTGTATCCCAAATGGCACCCTATTCGCTTCACAGTGCACTTTTTTCTTTTTTACCAGCAGCATAGGCCTCTGGTACGGGAAAAGGATGTCACTGGGGACACATTGTGTGCCCTTACAGAGAAAGCCTAAGTGTTGACGTGCTTGCTACACTGCTGCCAGCCGCAGTTCTCTAAATATTTTCACCTTATTATTTTTGGCAAAGTAATCCCCAAAAAAAATCAATTAGCTGGCAAGGTTGACATTCTTTGTGCCCTTTATTTAAATACGCTTATCTGACTAATATTGACGGACATGACACAGGTCAAGCAGTATTCCCAGGTCCTCTCGCTCACTCTCTCTTTCAATGTCTCTTGTCTTTCCTTAATGTTGTCTCTCTTCTCTCTTTCCACCTCTCTACTATCCCTTTAGAAAGTATTCAGATCCCATCACTTTGTGGTGTTATTGAATGAACCGATCATTTCTGTGCATATTTTGCCATCAATCTACACACAATACCCCATAGTGGCAAAGTGAAAACATTTTCCACTGGTCATCCTTCCCTCAATCCTGATCAGCTGAAGAGATCAACCCTATAGCATCAAGCTCCCATCCCCATGCTTCATTGTAGGGATGGTGTTAGCCAGGTGATGAGCAGTACCCTGTTTTTGCCAGATGTAGAGCTTGACATTCATGCTTAATAGTTAATTAATTTTGGTCTGATCAGATCAGACAGTCTTTTTACTCATGCTCTCAGGGTCCTTCAGCATGTCAAATGCCTTTTACTCAGGAGGCGCTACCGTCTAGTCGCTCTGCCATAATGGCCTGATTGATGAATATCCGGAGAGATGGTTGTTCTTCTGGCAGGTTCTCTCATCTGTGCAGTTTTAAGGGGCCATTGGGCCCATATGGCCTGGCTACTTGGTTTGGACAGACGATCAGCTGTGGGAAGGGTCTTCGGGGTTCCTACTTCTCTCATGTCATAATTATGGAGCTCACTGGGCTCCTGGGTACTTTCAATGCTTTAGCAACTTTTTAATGACCTTCCCGAGATCCCAAAGTGATCTCATGACTCCATTTAAAGATGCATGGGTGTACTACTGCCCCTAGCTTTGCTGTGGAACATACCATTGCTACGTAAAATTTTGAAATATGTAAGTAAAACAGACTATTTGAATGTGAATCTTTGTTTCACTGACTGTGAAAATGTAACTAGATATAATGCAGGTGATTTTCTATATGTACAATATTGTTTGTTGACTTTAAGAGGCCCGCCTGGAGATCCGGCAAATGGTCTGAATAGTTATGTATGTCACGGTTTGGCATGGAGGCAGGACACAAGCACAGAAGTTGTCATCAAACGTAGTTTAATGAGCATCACTGAGAAACAAAAGGCACAAACAGCAGGAACAGGCAAAGGCAAACACCCAAAACGACCAACAAGAAACACTGAGGCAGGAGGAACTTAAATAGGGACACAACGAGGGAGCAAACAAGGCACAGGTGGAAACAATAAGGACAAGGACAGGCTGCGTGTAAGAACAAAAGACAAAAGCCAAACATAACAGGCTACATTCAAAAACCAAAAGTTAAACCAAACTGAACAGAACCTCACAATGTACATGAGATATTTTCACTAAGTTGGCAAACATTGCTTATGATTTGTTTTTGCTTTGTCATTGTGCAGTGTAGAGTGATGGCAAAAAATATATATTTATGTTTAAAATTAGCCCGTAACACAACAAAATGTGAAAAAAAGTGATCTAAATACTTTGTAAAAGCACTGTGTCATAACACTGTTGCCATGACAGAACACTTTACCCTCAGCCTGGTTTTTGACACAGGTGACACCGCCCTACAAGGCATTAGCATTTTATAGTTTGACGCTCCATATTTAAAATATGACTTCCTGCAGCTAAGTCTTCTGTTTGGGGCTTTGGCTGAGAGATTGGCAGGTTGGTAGGAAGGTACAGCAGATGTATCTCTCTCTGAATTACAGGCTTAGAGCCTTTATCTTGTCTGAAGTTGAGGGTTATGTAGTCTGGACGTTTTCATGAACACAATCTGTCCATATTTAAAACATTTCAGGGCAGTTTCTTATGGATGTGAAAAGCGAGATCAATTATCCATTCGCGATCCATTTTTGTTTTCAGCACACGACTAGGGTTATCCTGCAGTTCGTTCTTTACATTTCAAAAGTTTAGTAGGTAAACAAAAGTTGCAAAACATACAATGCTTAATAACTAAAATGTCCCATGGCTCTCAAAAGTATTCAACCCCCTTTTGACTCTGCTCTCACATTCTTCGAAAAGCAAACAAGTTAACATAACTGGCACCACTGCAGCACTGGGACTGTGGATGACATTTCTCTCTGTCATCTAAGAATTATGAAAAAGTCCTAGGGACATTCAATACACTTGGCCTGCGGTTGTTGTGCTCTTAGCTGAAATACCTGGAGGCAGATAGTGAGTGGCTGGGCATGTTTTCCTCTTGAGGAGACAGAGAGACAGAAAGAAAGATAGGTCGAGGCACAGAAATTGAGACCGAAAGAAACAGAAAGCGAGACAGAAAGACCAAGACACAGAAAGCGAGACAGAATGAGAGATGGAAAGACAGAGATACAGAAAGTGAGTCAGAAAGAGACAGAAAGCGAGACAGAAAGAACGAGACACAGAAAGCGAGACAAAGATACTTGGAGACATAGTGAAGGATTACTGTAGCTAACGGCTGAATTATAGCGGTGTAGATTCCCACAATCAAACAGTCTGGAAAGTGTTTCATCGCCCCCCCAGGTGCAGAGACAGTATCACATCCACTGACTCAGAGCAGTGAAGCCCGGGTTGGCTTTCCTGACAGGCTTCCATCTGGTCTGGCCTCCCTCGCCCAGCTGGTCTTTGAGAGGCTGCGCTCCAAATGCCACCCTATTTACACCTAAGGGCTGCTTTCGGGTCAGGGCCCAAAGACAAAAATAGAACCACTGTATAGTGAATGGGGTGCCATTTGGGGAATAGCCAGGGTGAATCTGTGTTTTCCTAGTGGCTGAGCAGGTCTCATGAGATCCGTTGGTACTGGCAGCACCGGGGGTTGGATAACAGGGCGTGTGGAGGTATCAAGTGGCGGTGCAGGGTGAGACGTCAGAGGCTAAGGCCTGGCTACACCTCCCTGACGTATCTAGGACACAGTCCCATTGTTTGCCTCATCGACTCGCAAATTCCTGTCCAGTCAAGGAGATTCCTTGCGGTGTAATGGACTATTATGTTAGAAGCTAGACCTATTCAAAACCCTAATGAGTTACGCCAAAGTGCAATGTCTCTGGGGAGTCCCGTGCATAGAACATGCATAGCTCAGAGGGTGAGGACTATTGTCTGTAGGGCGCAGCAGCCCTGGACCTGTCCACGAGCTGTTAACCTTTTCAGCATTGAGGTAAACTGAGGAACAAATTGCTCTCCACTGCAACACAGCAATGCTTTAGAGAACGTATCAGGGAGTTGACATGAGCTGTGTACAGTGGCGTTGTGAAAGGTCATACTCTCTGTCTTGAATGATCAGATCCAGGGTATGGGAAATGAATAGAATACAACCCCAGAGACATGGTACCTTTTAAAATTAGTTGTCTGAGTTCAGGAGCTGTGGGGCTTTTGTTGATGTTCAAATGGTGATGATGCAATTATATTGGGCACCTCCAATTAGTATTGTGATTGTTGTCACTGGCCATTAGAGTGTCTGGCATTCATGACAGAAATACCACAGCCTTACCTCTACATCAGCCTTACCTCTACCTCAGCCTTACCTCTACCTCAGTCTTACCTCTACATCAGCCTTACCTCTACATCAGCCTTACCTCTACCTCAGCCTTACCTCTACCTCAGCCTTACCTCTACATCAGCCTTACCTCTACATCAGCCTTACCTCTACCTCAGCCTTACCTTTACATCAGCCTTACCTCTACATCAGCCTTACCTCTACATCAGCCTTACCTCTAACTCAGCCTTACCTCTAACTCAGCTTTACCTCTACATCAGCCTTACCTCTACCTCAGCCTTACCTCTACATCAGCTTTACCTCTACATAAGCTTTACCTCTACATCAGCCTTACCTCTACATCAGCCTTACCTCTACATCAGCTTTACCTCTACCTCAGCCTTATTTCTACCTCAGCTTTACCTCTACATCAGCTTTACCTCTACATCAGCCTTACCTCTACATCAGATTCCTTTGCTTCCACATGAGCGTGTGAATATCAGCAGATTGATCTCTGATGAACCTGTTTCATGTGGTAAACAGGGAATGATTACAAAACACAGTCATTGTTTTATTGAACTATGCATTCATAGGGAAGAATTGGAGAAAAGTATTCTGAACAGGCCAGAGGCACAGTTTTTTTTCGTTTTGTTAAATAGGCTGATTAGGTAACACAGATTTTCTTTCTTTTTGCATCAAGATTTGCCAACACCAGTCGCTGCAGGCCTTGATATAGAAATGCATAGCAGAGAACAAGGAAATAACTACATTAAACTATACTAGTATATTCTCTTTCCTCAATAATACATTTGTATTCGATCAGACCAATTGCATGTAATGTAACATGCATCATGTGTAAGGCGGGCAAACTGGCAAGGAAAACTTCCTCAGCGTAATCTCTGCTTCATCAAAAAAAATTAAAAAGCACTTGAGGAGCTGAAAATTAAATTAAAAAGCTATCCACATTTAGGCTCCACGTTCTAGGCTATCATAGGCTGGCATGCAGAGTTAATTTCTCCGTTCTTAATGGGGATTGGCCCTTTTTTCAACTTAATGTTAGATGATTCCCCAGGGATCTGTTTTCTTTAAACTGCCATTAGAAACTTAAGCTAATCTTTTACTGGCTACAATTGGCAGGATTACCTTGCCCGTAGATAACTCTGAGGTTGAGGATCCAAAGCCAGCTGTCTCACCTGAAAACAGGATGACGTCATGACAATCTGTTATTGCCTACATAGCTTTGTCTGTTTGTGGTAGAAACATTCTTTATTACTGTGCCTGGTGAATTCGTTTATAAAATTGATTCATGTGTTGAATTACACAAGGTCCTGTTTGCTTTGTTTTACCAGAGTAAATAGTTCAGGAAGAGAGAGGTTACGTAAATGTCTATAATCCCACAGTCGTAAGGGCTATGAGCAAACTACATCTTCTGAAATGAGAAAGTATGAGGAACATGCTGGTCTTGGCAGTTTATGGCTAGGGTTTTCACAGCTGAAGCTGCAGTACATACCAATTTGGTCAGAGTTCTTAGCGATTGTTTTACTGATAAATGTTTTTCATAAATCAAACACTATAGGATATAATAACTGGTGCTACAAACTCATAGTTACACTCTTTAGATCCAGTAGTGTATTTCTGTACAACGTCCACAAGGTTTGATTGAAAGTTACAATTTGGTATAAAAAATATTTGAAAGCCCTTAACAGTCAAAAAATTAATAAAATGTATTAGATCTTATAAGATCTGCACTACAAAACTATTTTCCAAAAACATGCATGACTCCCTGTTTAACCATGTTACATTGGTGTTTTACCTCATTGGGCTTTTTCACTGTAATTTCAACTAATGTTCATTATGTAATTTTGGGGCCATGTGTACACGGATACTAAATCTCCATTTCAAATTGAGAAATGATTCATGATATCTCTATGTTGAAGCAATTAAATATCTTACCTTAATACAAATTGCTAGTTAGGGATTAAGGAAGGGCTATGACTTCAGAATGATTGATGGAATTTAATAAAAATTAGTAGTCTGTTAACCTACTTAGGTTATCTTAGTTCAAAGCTGGAGTTATTTAATGGCTGCAGAGTGACTTAGACTTTATTAGCTTCAGCGGATGAATTCTGCCCCTTTTCCAGTAACTGTACCAGGAATTAAATTGCAATGCAATTGTATATCTCCTTAACGCTCAGGCATGATTGAAATAAAGAGAGGAAAGCCCCTGACTAGCTGAAATAAAGGAGTATGTTAAGTAACGCAGTTTTGTCACACTTTACACACAAGTATTCCTTTGCCGCTCTCTGATGAATTGCCTCTATTGGCTTGGCAAACTGATTAAAGTATGAAGTTAAGGGTATTAACTTCCAAATGATCTCTCTTCAGTCAATACAGCACTTTCGCATATCAGAGCTCAAGCAGTCTGGGTTATTCTTCCTAAATGGCAGAGTATTTACACTGAACAAAATTATAAACGGTTTTTGCCCCCATTTATCATGAGATGAACTCAAAGATCTAAGACTTTCTCTATGTACACAAAAGGCCTATTTCTCTCAAATATTGATCACAAATCTGTCTAAATCTGTGTTAGTGAGCACTTCTCATTTGCCAAGATAATCCATCCACCTCATAGGTGTGGCAAATCAAGATGCTGATTAGACAGCATGATTATTGCACAGGTGTGCCTTAGGCTGGCCACAATAAAAAGCCACTCAAAAATTTGCAGTTCCATCACACAACACAATGCCACCGATGTCGCAAGTTTTGAGGGAGCGTGCAATTGGTATGCTGACTGCAGGAATGTCCACCATATTTTTCACTTTATTACTTTTTTGATTAGCATATAGAAGATATAAAACACTTATAAATACATTAAATATACATAAAACAATGTGTTTTTATGTTTTTTTATAGAAAAACGTGCAATGCAATTAACCGGATCGACGCTTGGATGGCTGAAATTAGTGCGTTTTTAGAATTTCGGACTTCTTGAAACATTTTCACGGATACTTGAGTTTGTGAATGTGGAACCACGGATAGCTGGGGGTTTACTGTACATCCAACCGGCCTCACAACCACAGACCACGTGTAACCACACCAGCCCAGGACCTCTACATCCAGCATCTTCACCTCCAAGATAATCTGAGACCAGCCACCCGGACAGCTGCTGCAACAATCGGTTTGCATAACCAAAGACTTTCTGCATAAACTGTCAGGGAAGTTCATCTGCATGCTCATCATCCTCATCGGGGTCTCGACCTGACTGCAGTTCGTCATCGTAACCAACTTGAGTGGACAAATGCACACATTTGATGGTGTCTGGCACTTTTGAGAGGTGTTCTCTTCGTGGATGAATCCCGGTTTTCACTGTACAGGGCAGTTGGCAGACAGCGTGTATGGCGTTGTGTGGGTGAACAGTTTGCTGATGTCAACGTTGTGGATCAAGTGGCCAATGGTGGCGGTGGGGTTATGGTTTGGGCAGGCGTGTGTTATGGGCAGGTCTCTGTTATGGACAACGAACACAGGTGCATTTTATTGAGGGCATTTTGAATGCACAGAGATACCGTGACGAGATCCTGAGGCCCATTGTTGTGCCATTCATCCACGACCATCACCTCATGTTGCAGCATGATAATGGAGGCCCCATGTTGCAAGGATCTGTACACAATTCCTGGAAGCTGAAAACATCCCAGTTCTTGCATGGTCAGCATACTCACTGGACATGTCACCCATTGAGCATGTTTGGGATGCTCTGGATCGGCGTATACGACATTGTGTTCCAGGTCCTGCCAATATCCAGCAACTTCGCACAGCTATTGAAGAGGAGTGTACCAACATCCCTGAGGCCACATTTAACAACCGGATCAACCCTATGCGAAGGAGATGTGTTGAGGCAAATGGTGGTCACAATAGGTACTGACTGGTTTTCGGACCCCCCCCCCCGGACTCCCCCAATACAGTGAAATTGCACATTTTAGAGTGGCCTTTTATTGTGGCCAGCCTAAGTTACACCTGTGCAATAATCATGTTGTCTAATCAGCATCTTGATATGCCACACCTGTGAGGTGGATGGATTATCTCGGCAAAGGAGAAGTGCTCACTAACACAGATTTAGACAGATTTGTGAACAACATTCGATAGAAACCGACCTTTTGTGTTCAAAAAGAAAGTCTTAGATCTTTGAGTTCAGCTCATGATAAAGGGGGCCAAAACAAAAGTGTTGCGTTTATAATTTTGTTCAGTGTATAATGATATAAACACATGAAACTCAGTGCCCTTGGAGACATGGTGTCATTTGGGAGGCAGACCCAACCTACTGAGGCTGTGTTTGCTAGTACCTGAATGATTCTCATCTGTAGCAGTACACTGTTCAGCGGAGGGTGTAGTAAAACAGCTTGGTGAAAACAGATCCCATCCCCAGTGCTGCGCCCTCGTTCTACTCTGTGATCCACAACAAAAAGGAAATCACTCGTCTGACATCAGTGGCGATAGATCCCTGATCTGAAATCAGCTGTACTATATAATTTCATCAGCAGGTATTTCTATGCATCTGTACAATATGTATATCGCTGCCATTTAGATTGGACATTTTGTGCTTCGTGATTTTGCTGTAACCAAATTGCTCTTTAGGGGCAATAAAGATTTATCAGTCTGAATAAAAATACTCCAATGTGCTGTATGTGACTGTGTAACAGGAAAGAAATACCAGGAGAGATAAAGTGATTTTAAATAAATGTGACAATTTATTTCCCTAAGCTTGCCAAAGGTATCTTGACGAAAAAAGCATTTCACAGAAATGACATATCACACAGGGCCAAAATTGCTATAAATAAGTTGAATAAATAAAAAAGGGGCAGAACAATGTGCATTAAACATATAGTTGGAATTATTATACAATGTGTATAGAACAATTCTAGACAACAATAGACAGAACCAAATATCGGCAAAAAACTCACAACTACTAATAGCAACAAGGTTATTTGGAAAGGTCAGGTCTGTTGTCTCAAGTAGTAAACCTCAATTGAACTGTGATAAGGCCAGGAATAAATTAATTGTTTAACCTATGCCAAGCCATTGAATCAAATCAATAAGCATATTAGCTTATGATCTTTCTTGAATCCACTGTCAAGCTGAATACAGCAGAAACAAGAAATCTGGACAGGATAGCAGCGGGTGAGCTACTGATGCTGCTATGAGTTTTCCCCTCCGGCCACAGCCACAAGAATGCATAGAGAAATGTATCAGCCATTAAAATCATTAGCTACAGTGTGAAACCATGAAACGGGTGACACGTTTATAACCCAAACCCAAGTGTTTAAAATGTAAAAATTAGGCATTTAGATATTCCTAATGTGTCCTTGTCTGAAACACATGCGTTCAGCGTGCATGATTAAACATGGCGGTCATCTCTTTAACAGTCAGTTTTCTACCAAGAGAACACCTACATCCTTTAAGTTCTCAGACATTAGAACTAATGTTCACTTTCCCATCATCCCGTTTAGTGTTGCTGCTGTATCCTTGATGACAGGTGTCATTCTGAGTGCAGGTTGTGTGTGATAAAATCACCCCTAGTTGGATTCTCAAATGAACCACAAGTCACTTCACAAACTAGCACATGGCGACTCCCATGTCCAACAAGACACCTCCAGCAAAGTGTTTTAGACAACAGTGAGAACAACTCGGCCATAACACAAATGTTACGAAATATGTCATTTTTTTTGTAAACACGTTCAGTGAACCAGACACTCCACGAAGGCTTCAGGAATGAAGAAAAGGAATGCAACAACAACATGTCTGTCACACGTTCATGGGTGGGTAGCTCACATTCACTCAAAAGGCATGCGAGGAAACATGCAAATATGGCTTTACGCCCTACACTCTTACAACCACACCCCCATTGTTGAGAACCCAAACACCTTGGGTGCTGGATAAACGTGTTTATATGTTGAAAAATTGTCACAGCAAACAAACGTGCTCTGGTATTTATATATTACAATGACAATATCAGGTGTTGGCTTTCATTTGTCCTATTTCACAGACACTGGAGCTGCTTTGCTCAAAGGCAGAATGACAGATTTGTTTTCACAGTTGTATGATCAGGGATTCAATCTAAAATGCTGATAACCTGCCCAAAGCTCTTAACCACTATAACATCGGATGCCCCTGTACACACTGTGACACATATCGTTGAAATTTCAAATGACCCGATGTGTTTAAAAAGGATTATAGAAACATGTTCAGTCAAGTGTTTTCATCCTAAACACTTGGTTTTGAAGTGTGTTATCTGAGTTTTTGTTTAAGGGTTGCTACTGAAGCCCAAAGAAACGCCTTCAGAGAGCATGCGGGGACAATCGAGCGTCAGTCCTCGTCTTGTCGAGTGTTGTCAATAGAAGTTGATATCTCCTGTCCGTCTGATTTGCTCCTGTGGCCATCACAAACTGTCTGCGTCTCTGTGAGGGGTCCAGGGCAAGACAAATGTGCACACGCCAGCAAGCCATCCACCCTTCTAAATGACCCACACCCCGAAAGTTTCAAAAAAGGGGGTCCGGTGGCAGGCTGCGTGCTGGGTTTCCGGTGCCTCTCGTGGGACCACGGCTCACGAGTCCCCAAAGGCGGGTGGACAGGGAGAGACAAGACCCTCCCTTCTATTCATGTGAGACAGAGTACGTGGAAATCAACCTTCTCATCGCTCTTCTCTCGCCCGGCGTCTTTGTCTCACCCTCCACTTCTCGAGCCGCAGGCGAGCCTTCACTGTAGCCCTTAGAGCCGAAGGTACTTTGGCTTTTTGCTCTTTGTGTTTCACCCTGAGGAAAAAGAGAAGAGACTTTGTTGGAGGACAATAGCCGAACAGAAAGCATACAGTACAACGTTGACAGTGATTTGCATTCGTTTCAACCAACTGACTAAAACCTCAAGATTAGCCCATCCTGTCATCTGCAGTTAAATCCACATGCTCAGCCAGACTCCCAGGTTTTTTAGGAAGGTTTCTAAACACAATGATAAGTTAGAGCTCTGCCAGGGGTTGCCTATATTAAGGCACCACTATGACACGTATGCTAGGGACATGTGCCATCATAGCAGGGTGTGACTGTAGACATTCCTTCACATGAATACATTATGGAAATATAACTATTTGAGACGTCTTGACTTTCATATTCTGACATTCTTATTTGGCTTTCCCTCAATAATATCTACATTGTTCCACGGTCACACACCTTCAAATACTCTCTTTAAATTTCGCCTCAGGTATAAAGCAGTGCGCGTATACATCAATTAACATCACAGATCCTTTTTACTCACAACAAGCAATAGCTCGCGTGAATTTCTAATTATAATTGTCATTCCTATGGCAGAGTGTCTGCCGAAGAGACCTGTGGTATTGGTCTGGATTCAGTCGGAGCGCTGGTTTCTCTTACCTTTTAATCCTGCTCGTCTTGGCAGCCAGCTTGTGTTTGCACTGGCGCCCCTCAACACAGTCATCGCCCTGGGCAGGGCGGAGGATCGCGGTGTCTAGCGCACCAGTTGCCCCGTATCTGAAGAAATAGCGAAAGTATACATGAATAGAGTTGGGTTGCCAGTAATCCCGTGGTTTTTAAACATATAACGGGGAAAAACACGTTCACGTGCAAACTTGTTCACACAGGTTTCGGATATTTGCTTTGTTGGCAGCTTGAATGTGAATTGAAAATAGACCATCAAAATGAATAGAGGACTTTTGTAATACCGAGCACCGAAGGCTGTGTTTTTTTATTTTTATTGTGTACATGTTTGTGTTGCCATTAAGCTTACATTGGGATAATTTACTCACGTAATGACCACCAAACATTAGACAAATAACATTCTATAAGAAGCTTCTGGAAAGTTTAAACAAGCCTGAAATCATTTGTAATGTGTACGTTTTTACCTTGGGTGATTTTCGATTTGACAGAAGTTAGCACATGTTCCGTCATCTTCACGGACGCACTTGCAGCGAGGGTCTTGCTTGGAATCCCTGATGGCCCGCTTTTTTCTAGACGCGTTTCCCAGACCGTAAGAAACCACGCGCCTAAAGAAATAAACAAAATAATTTTACTCAAACAGTTTCATTCAATAAATAAAACAATAGAGTCAATGCAATCAATATGATTGACTTACTCAGGCGTGTTGACCCATATTATGTCCAGGTGACAGAAGTAGACGCACTCCCTGTCCATGAACGTCGCGCAGGAGCATCGCTTGTTCCTGATGTGGTGCACTGGGCCAGGGGTAGCTTTTGGGGTAGACGCTGTCTTCTCTCCCATAGGGGCCGATGAGACTGTGAAGGAGACATTATTGAGATGTTGGCTTATGTTTCATATGATTATATATAATATATATATACTTAAATAGAAAGGAATTCTGCAAGATGCTATTGCCATGGAGTAAACATGACACGCAAAACCAAGAGTCTTGCATAGTTGTATGCGTAAAACGTTGATAATCGAACTTTTTTCTTCATAACAATACGCGTACATATTACAGAAATATAGGCTATTATAGGTAATACAGTATATGTATATATACTGTGACCATTTTGTAAAAAACAAGTATTGACGTACGTTTAAATAAGCTTTAAAACATTCGCTAAAACATGAGGCTCTTTGCAAGATCTTACCTGTATATACAATTCCGACGTACATCACTGACAACACGGAGAGAAGTATTCTTAAATCCATATTTTGATATTACTTCAGTTTAGTTAAAATAACCTTGTTCACAAAATGAAATGTTACTGTTCATAAAAAAAGCTCAAAGACTGCAAAAAGAGAAGCAGTGTCAACTGCGTACGTTTGGCTACAAGGTACGTTCACAAAAGAGCGCAAAAGCATTCCATTCGCTCCGTTCTGTCAGTGGCTCCACATGTGCACCGCATGTACTTTATATACTCACCACCTCGCCCCTCTCCCCCTGTTGTCGCGTGTAAACAGTTATGTCCTTTGACTTATTCGCAGACAATGCTGTTTGTTAATAGTCACCGACAAGCAACGTGCAGACCAAGATAAGAATTTAGAAATTCCGAGAGAGGGATGGAGACGCCGGGTGGCGGGCGGCGGTGCGAGCCAACTTCTGAAAAGGGAATATTTGAAGAATTAAATGCCCTGATTGTACGGTAGATGGCGCCCTAGTATCGATAAATCTGCTTCACATCACCAGCCTTTTACGACCGTAAACATAAATCACTAGTGCCTGGACATGTTCCGTATAATTATTTATACCATAGAAACAAGCAGGCTAGGTTTAACGGATGGATGGTGAACTTTAGTTTCCTCTACTGTACCTAAAAGTAGCAAACGTCAATAAAATATGTAATTGCATTTGCAACCAGAGCAACTTACCTTTTATAAAAACTGACACTTTGGCAAAAATGGAGCAATGTACATGCATTTCCTCTCTGCCAGACCTATGGGTGTGAAAAGGTAAAGTGGAAGTTGGGCTGAACCAGTCACTTTGACCATGGCTTTACTCCTATAATGGAAAACAGCGTTCATCAAAATTCGCCCAGTCTGGTTGCAGGCCCACACTACAGTACATAATTCCATAAAAGTAAGCATATTCACAATGAAACGAGCCCCAAACCCACCCAGTCTGTCCTGCCCTTTTCAGGAGAGGCAGCAGTTTCAACGGTGACCGCTGCCAAAGAGGCGGAGGACATCTTCAAATGTACCGGTTTCTTTTTATGTTATCCAGTTTGTGCATGTTCGTTTGTGGTGATTAAAAGTTAAAGTTAAAATGACAATCGACCTCAGTCAAATGTGGGTTCCAATGATAAATCATTATACATTATCTCATCACAGCATCGCCATTCCTTGACTCTGTTTCCAGGATTACAACAGCCGAACCATTAACCATAGATTATTTAGTTCCTGATTTTACCGATGTACCCCATTGGATGGAGAACTAACAAATTCACCAATGACACTACAGTGATTTGATGGTAGCCTACAAAGCAGAATTAAGTGGAAAAACATAGTTGGACATCCGGACAGAGCTCTGAAACACCCAACCATTGGCGTGGTGTTACCGGCAGTTTCCATTGGACAGGGAACTTCTTGTGTAAATTCCAAATGGCAGCCTATGTCCTTTATACTGCGATACTTAAGAGCAGAGCCATATGGCCCTGGTTAACAGTCATATACTATAAAGGGAATAAGTGGCAGTAGGGACAGGTCCCTTCCGCTTCTGGCAGCTGTACAGGAGGGCACGTCTGGCCTTTTTCCAGTCGGGACATCAGCCTGTGATGAAGCAAGCCTCAGCCTTAGTTTCCTAGGCATGACAACTGTATGACTCTGCTCCACACTCCAGTCTTCATAGACACTGCTATACTGGATGTGGCCACACTAAGTTAGCGCTAAGGCACCACGGATGTAGGGGCGACAAAGGTCCGACTACAATAGTCTAGCTGTTTCTCTGGTGCTAACAACATATTCTTATTCACGACAATTTGGGTTAAGTGTCTTGCTGAGGGACCTTGTCAGCTCATTGATTAGATCCAGGAACCTTTACTTTTTCTGGGCCAACCCTTTTCAACCTCTAGGCTTCCCCTGCTGCCTCATGTTGGGGGCAACCATTGCCCCCTAACTGTAACCTATTTCTCCTGAACGGTTCCATTAATTCTCCTGACTTGCTGTGTTCGTTTTGCCTCAGGACTCATATCGATGTCTTCCGCTGATGACCTTCCACATGATGACCTATAACCAGGTCAACATGTACCTCAATACAACACACTGTCTATAACCAGGTCATCATGTACCTCAGTACAACACACTGTCTATAACCAGGTCATCATGTACCTCAGTACAACACACTGTCTATAACCAGGTCAACATGTACCTCAATACAACACACTGTCTATAACCAGGTCAACATGTACCTCAATACAACACACTGTCTATAACCAGGTCAACATGTACCTCAATACAACACACTGTCTATAACCAGGTCAACATGTACCTCAATACAACACACTGTCTATAACCAGGTCATCATGTACCTCAATACAACACAGTCTATAACCAGGTCAACATGAACCTCAGTACAACACACTGTCTATAACCAGGTCATCATGTACTTCAGTAAAACACACTTATTCGCTTATCTCCAATCAATCAGAGAAGAAATCACACATTTTCTAGTTCACTTTACCTGCATGTTTTGACTTTGACCGAACCCATCAGTTTCTGGGACATATTAGACAGAACGCAACAAATTCTGAGATCTCTCAGAACATTGACATGATTTTTGGGAACTAGAAACCTTGTACTCGGAGGTACTCAGATCCAGACTCCTTGCGGCACAGAGTTTGGCCAGAGTTAGAAGTTTGGGTACCCCGGCAACCATGTAAAATCACTTCTGTCCATAGCTGTGCTCCATCTAGAGAAGAAATATAAACTCCACCTACAGCTTAAGCAGTAAAGCTTGTTGTCCCCTAGGCGTCTCTGTTGGCTCAACTCAGGATCCTCCATTCCCCCCCCCCCCAACAACACTAACCAACGGACAGGCAGAGGGAGAAAGCGTACTATTTCAAGGAGGCAGCCTTAACGGAGATGCAAGTTATCACAGCCTGCGCAACGAGCCCGAACCAGATATGTAATGTAATCCTCATTTATGGCCATGACACCACTCTGGTTCATACGTATTTTGCCGGTGGCCTCAAAGAGTTGTCATTCCTGGAGAAAATTACACTTTTCCATCAAGCAATAAAGTGTCCCTTAAGGTGTCATTTTCGGCAGGTTGGGAAATGAAGTTGAAAACTGGGTGGAATTGCTTGAGACGGTCTTCAGTTAAGATGATATTTACTGTGGTCTGGGATGGTCCGGGATGGTCCAGCATGTACAGGTGTACTGCAGTACCATGAGTCTGAATCTGACCCACTGCTCTTTCAACCAAAACTCAATCTTTGACCACTGTGTCTATTAAAATAAAGCATTAAATGTCATCTGCTTATTTATCCTCTGAATATCATTTATCATTCAAAGTTATTCATTTGTTCGTGTGCATTTCAACATGCAAAGTGCATCTCAGACAAGAAATGAACTTGAATACCGCTTGTACGTTTGTAAACAAAGTTTTACTGATACAGTTGATAATAATATTGATACAGCAATGTAAAGCTACCATATTACACATACCTATGGTCTTATGAATCATCATGGGCACTACATGGAATATAATAAATAGCCGAACACAACATCTGTACACTAAAACAATGCCCCAAATCCATAGAAATGTACATATACCAGTACAACACATTTACTTTTTCCATAAATTTACGATTTACATAAAACTTTCCAAAATAAAAACTGGTATTCACTGGTATTTTCTTTTCTTTTAACTTCCATTAATCGAAATGAACACAAGCAACTACTGAATTTGTAAGGTACTATTTACAGGTTCCTAAAACAAGTAACTCCAAAAAGGCACAATTGTCTATACAACATATACAAAAAAAGAAATTGTCTGGAGCTGACAAAAAAGTTAAAAGAAAAACAATTGGTCTTCATTATCATCATCATTCATGATTGCACATACAATATGAATATCAGAAACTGTGCTTTGAAAGGCGTTTTGCCAGAGAAACAAATGCGCCTTGAAGTGTTTTCAGTCTTAGAAAGTGACAAGCATTACAAAAAGAGAATAAAGAGCTTTTTTGATAAGTAGCCTGGTAACACAGGTTGAACGCTGTGATCACTATTGTAATCTCAATATTCAAACTGGTTCAAACAAGCTACGTCAATGGGGGGGGGGGGGGGGGGGGGGTTCAGGTGGCGATGACCAGTCTGCCTTCGTCATCACTGGACGCTGACTCATCACTGTAGTCTTGTGTCCCTTTCTGCCGAGAAACCATGGACTGCCTCTGAGGCGCACCGCCTCTGACAGGCTCACTGGCTCCCCCTGTTGGAGGATTTTTAGCCCCCTCAACACCAACACCGGGAGCAGGAGGGGGCCCTGACGGGGATGGTTGTAGCGATGTTGTAGCCCGCACTTCCTCCTCTGCAGTCTGATCAGATCCTACGGAGCTCCTGGGCCCCAAGCGGCCTGATGGTGTCACTTCCTGCGCAGGACTTCCCGTAACGGTGGTAGTGGTAGAGGTAGGGGAGGATGCAGCAGACGGACAGCTGACCGAGGGGCCTGGTTCGGTCCGAGAGGCATGCTGGAGGGCCCCTGGTGCCTCAGGGCTGGCCTCCCTCTCAGTGGGACCAGCGACAGGGCTGAGAGCGGGGATGAGTGCGGGGCTGAGGGCAATGTTGAGGATCTGCAGGCCGGGGATGTGTGTGTGGTGAGGGCCTGTGCTGCTCTGGGAGGTGGGACTCGTAGCCAAGACCTGCAGCCCCAGGGTAGCATTGAGTGTCAGCCCGTGTTGGGACAGGAGCTGGGTGGAGGACAGGCCTCCAGAGCTAGCCAGACCCATGACATTAAGGGTCTCCAGACCTATGGACTGCAGGGTCTGGTGGGAGGCGCCAACGGCCTGAAGCCCCGTGACCTGTCTCAGGGGAAAGCAGGGCATGACATTGCTGATGGACTCCTGAACTACCAGGGGCTGGGTGGTGGGGGATGAGCTGGAGCCCTCAGGCTGTGGGGAACTGGGGAACGGGAGGGGGCTGGTATTCCGGTGGATGACGCTCACAGCAGGGATGGTGAGCTGGACAGGGCCAGCCTGGATGGGCACAAAGGTGGAGTAAGCTGCCAGGCCAGCGGGAACAAGCTGGATGCCCCCCACGGGGACCATGCTGTAGGGGGATTGTGAGGGTTGCTGGGAGTGTAGAGGAAGGTGGCTGAAAAGGTGTGTGTGTCCACCCTGAGTGGACCCTGGTCCTTGGGTCAGGCCCCGGGAGGGAAAGTCCAAGGGGCCGTAAGAGGAGGTCTGGGGGGCCAAGGAGGCAGTCTGCGTGCTGACGTCTGTCCCGACAGGGACACATGGCTCGCTTACTGGCATAGGGTGAAGAGTTAAAGAGCCATCCTGGGAGAGAGCAAAAATGCCAACATATTAGCTATAATAACATTTAAATAAAGAGGTACAGTAACATGTAAAAATATACCCCTTGGAAAGTAGTCCTTTTTTGTGCATACTTAGACATATTTCAGCTAAATTCTAACCACATTCTTGGCCTACATGGGACATCAGGAAGCATGTTCTGCTCTTAAAAATAATATCAAGAGAATGACTTTGCCAGACAACACCTGGGTAAAGCCCAAAACTACTGGAACAATGTGCTCTGGACAGATGAGTCAAAGGCGGAGTTATTTGGCCACAATGCCTGATGTTTGGGCAAAAACAAAACACTCCCTTTGAACAGAAGAGCCCCATACCAACAATAAAGCAAGGAAGCAGACACATTAGGGTTTGGGGCTGCTTTGCTGCCAACTTGCCATTGTTGAGTCAACCATGAATTTCATATTGTACCAGAGAATTCTTGAGGCCACCAGTCAAAAAGTTAAAGCCAAACCAAAAAGGGATCTTGAAAAAGGACAGTCATCCAAAATACACATGTAAAGGTACAACTGAATGGCTCACAAAGAAGAAATGGAGAGGTTATGGAAATGGACAGAGGGAGGGATGGAGAATGTGAGTTTGGAATAAAAGGTTACCTGGCCGAGCTTGGAGCAGCCCTTGCCTGGTGTGGGGGGACTAGATGGCACGTCAAAGTCGGGGTAGTCGATGGACATCTGCCTGCAAGGCGAGACAGGGCTCATCATGTGAACAGACTCTGTGTCAGAGGCGTGGTGGTCAGAAGTGAGGGCGTGCGGGGGCGGGGAGTAGGGCATGGGGCCGGGGCTGGTGCAGCTTCCCGAGATGGACATCTGCTTGACCAGGGAGACGGGGCTGAGCATAGGCACCGACTCAGTGTCCACGGCAGCGTGGTGGGCTTGGGATTCGGAGGCCTGAGGGTGGGGCAGTGGAGCTGCTTGGTGGTGGTGATGGATGGACATCTGAGCCAGCAGGGAGCTGGGAGGGAGCTCCGTCTGGAGGGAGGATGGGATGTGCAGCGGGCTGGCCGAGACCGAGGGGTTGGTTGACAGGCCCGACAGGCTGTCCTCTTCCTCTTCATCGTTGTCGTCCTCGTTGTCATCGTCTGCGCCTTCTGAGTCTTCTCCATCTGAATCCGGATGGTCAGCACTGCCCACCTGGCTACGATCTCCTGGACAGAGAGATACAGGACTCTTAGTATCTACATCAGTGGAAATGTGTACGGATATTAACCAATACAGACAAAGCCACATTGGGGTTTAGGAATCCGATATCCCTGTGGCCTAGGATGGTCCAGTGGGCTGTGCTGCCGCCTCCAGAGCATGTGTACTGCTGGAGCCTGGATCTGAAACTGGCCCACTGATCTTTCAGTAAAAACTCAGTCCTTCAGGTGGAGTAGGTAGAGATCTTTCCCACTGCCTTAATCAAAGCATAAATGCCTTAATCTCAATCTTAAAAACAAGTATGTGATATCCTCTCCCATAATTTACCAATGAATATCATTAAGATTGAGTGCACAATGGGTGTGCCCAAAATGGCAACCTATTCACTATAAAGTACATCACTCAATAGGGCTTTAGTCTAAGCAACACAACTAATAGGTTGCCATGTGTGACAATGTAAAATGAGTTTCCAATCACTTTCACTACAGCGTATACCTGCAGAATGGCAATAAAAAAACGAATATCCCCTTAGTGGATGGGGCCATCGAAAGCATTTTAGCCTCACTCTCTTCCTTTTTTCCCTTTCTAAAATTAGATGCTGCAATTTCCCCTCTTTAAGCGGCGCCCGCCGCTGTACGCCACCCAAATGCGCTCCCCGTTAACTGGAGGAGAAGCAGCATTAAGAACGTCTAATTAGGACCCCAGCTGTGGTAACGTGGTTACGGATCACTGTGGCTACACAACGCAGGCAAGGAAAGACAGCATTTCATATTTGTGTGTTAACTCATTACCAGGAAAACAATTAAAAGAATCTAAATGCAGGCCGATGTGGTTGTTAAAATCCAAAGGAAACTACTGTGAACATCGGCAGGGAAGTGCTGGATGTTTTCATGACAATGACATATTGGGTTAGTGCATGAATGCATCTTTGTGTGCTGTAACCTATTATAAATACTGTGGTAGTCTGAAACCCACTCTGTCTTTTGATTCAAATCAAAATGATGGGGAGACATTAAGTGTGGCAGCCACCTCGTAATCAAAAGCTGTTTTATAAATAATCAAATACAAATGTTGTATAATGCGGAATGAACACAGGCTTTGAGCCGAGTGGTAATGCTGGCATCCCAGTGAGGCTGAGGGATTCATGTGGATTGAGTGAACTCACAAAAATGAAAATGGATCAAATATTCTTACAGATCTCTTTTTTACGCCTTTGACCTGTTTCATGCCTTTGGGATGTGTGTATTGCTCTATTTCAGAGCTGTGATTAATGAACATAATTACAGGTAGAACAACGGTCACCACTGACCGAGAACATACCACATAACAGCAGATAGAATAACTATGTCATCCCATACACAGAATATATGTAATTAGGCCTTAGGTGTGTGTTACTGTGTCTTTCCAGGGACTAGAGCCCAGTGTCTGTATGACTTCATGCATCACACTGGGTCAAGGAAGTACCTGAGTCCTCCGCATCCTGGTCCTCTAGACCCACTGACACCCCCATCTCTAGACACTTTTTACTGTGGGCCTTGGACTTCATGTGCTTGGTCAGATTTCCTGTAGGAGATTAAAGACATACTCTTTACAGGTGGAGGGCAATTCAGAAATAAAAACACCAATTATGTTAACAGAATAACCACACAATCATACCATTGTTTTCTTTGGGGGGTGGGGGGTGGGGGCAGACTTTTTTAATGAAAGGTCGCAAGGTTGTTAGGGTAGCAGGAGCCACAGGAGGAGTTTACATAAGACGGAGAGTACCACATGTCCCAAATGGCACCTTAAACCCAACAAAGTGTGCTGCTTGTGAACAGGGCCCAGAGGGCTTAGACCAAGAGTAGAGTACTCTGTAGCGAATAGGGTGCCATTTAGGACTAAACTACTGTCTCCGGGCAGGCTCCATGTAATGGGTGAGTAACTGATAAAGAAATGTTTTTAAAGGAACGTGGGACGATGCACTGACACGGAGTACTTGTTCTGCAGTGTGGCGTGGGTAGATAGGTTTGAGAATGGTGAATCATGCTGCCTTTTTTAACTGATAGAGAGAAACAACGTGTTCAAAATTATCTAGTCTTCAAAAAGGAAAAAGATCTGTGCTTCTAAGAGGAAAAACAAGGATGTGTGCTACTTAACTAAAGTTTAAGTAAAACATTTTAGGAATAAAGTGCAACATCTGGATGGAAATCAATATTTGCCTACCTAAATCTTATTTCTCAAACTATCCTGATATGACTGTTTTGAATATTTCATAATACAGCAAAACAACATCATCCTTTTGCCATTAGTTAATGCTAGATATATAAAAAGCAAACAAATAATAGAATGTTAAGCATTATAAATGGATAAGGAGTTGTCATTCACATACAGTAACAATAATTGTAAAATAGGTATTTGTTTATAAATAGTTAATATTATTCGCAATTGTGATTAATGTAGTTTATCGATTGTTTATAAATAATAATTCATAGAAAATTATAACAAATTGATTGCTTTAATATATACCAAACCACGCTGCCACTGCCTTCAACACTGACCTTTAGTCTTAAAGGAGAAGTTGCAGTGGGTGCAGTGATAGGGCCGGACATCAGAGTGGGTGCGGATGTGTTTGCGCAGCATGCTGGGCTTCTTACAGCGAATACCGCACTCCTCACAGATGTATTTACCACGACCACGTCCCCGCACATACACATAGTCCTCATTAGATTTGAATCTGCGCAGTTGAGACATAATCGGTGCATAAGCAAAACCCTTAGAATAATTAGTAATTACTCAAATTTGGAGGGAAAAAAGTAATATGCAGAATCCATTTAGAGTTGAGACACCTACCCGCCATCAAATATTTTAACTCTCCGTGGTTCTAGTTTGGATGAGGGAGGCACATCCTTGTCTGACTCGCTGTTTGTCTGAGTCTCAGGTTGCACTTTGCTGTTATTTTCAGTTGTTAAAGACTTCTGAGGCTTTAGGACCTAGGAAAAAAGTTGATGTGAAAAATAAGCTAAGTATACAAAGTAAGGACAATGTGATAAACTGCCATTCAGAAATATCTTTGTCAAATGATTGAATTATACAAAAAGAAACCGGGATAAAACTACATATAAAAGTGTGAAATGCAATATACTAGTACTCTTGGCATAACCACGTTTTATTTTTACCTTAGGCATTACATCTTTCAGCTTGCTTGAATAGGCCAAGATGTCCGATTTCATACTCGTTGTTATGGCCTCGGTGTAGTGTATTGTTTTGGACTTCTGCTTTGAGTCAAAGAGAGACATTGCCACCTTGGTGGGCAGACCTAGAGGATTGGGGTTTTTGAGGCTCACTGCCCAGGTGGAGTAAGCAGAGATCTTCTGGTCTGTCTGGGGAACATGGAGAGGCTTCCTCTTCATCAGGTAACACCAAGTAAATGTAGTAGCAGTTTTTAGGCTAGGGAAAGACAGGCGGTGGCTGTCTCTTGTATTGACAACAGATACAGATGATGCTAGTTTCACCTGTCCGTGGAAAGTCAAGGGTCTAATAGGAGACTTGGTTGGGGCCAATCTCTGTTCCTCTGTCTTGTCTTGAGGTTTTAATGTGGCGCTTGGCGACACAGAAGACACGTGACTTCCTTGATTGGTGTTCAATCCAGAGCTAGGCTGTTCTTGAGGAACTGTAGTATATTGTTCATCCTGTCTTGTGCGTTCAGGTGTTTTAGTTTTGCAGTTTTCAGGAGTCTGGGAGTCTTTTCCACCTTCAGGCTTATCGTGTTCCAATTGTGGTGCCTCCGTTTCAATAGGACTGTCCACTGGTTCAGTGGTGCAAACCTGCCTAACTAGCATCAGCTTCCGTTGCCTGGTCACCTCTGCCATCTGGGAATTTAGGTAGTTGACTGACCTACCATCAGTGAGGCATGCAGCACCATGCTCATCCTTTGCCCGTTTTTGATGTTTTTCCATAGCGATGTCTAAGCTGTTGGCAGGGGAGAGCATTCTTTTACTTGAGGCAATTGGCTCCGGCTGTGGGCAAAGAGTTACAGCTGCCATTTTCTGGGTACAGTGTAAGGATCCCAGTGAGGAAGCCCTTTGAGTTTCACAAGTAGGGTTCTGGGTATTGGAAACTAAACAATGTTTCACTTGAAGACCAGCAGATGCAGAAGGCCTGTCCTTGTTCATATCTGGAGAAGCCTTTGAGTCAGTATCTACAACGTGAAGATTGGAGAGGCTGTCTGTACTGGCTACAGAGTGGGAAGGGTGCATCTGCTCATGGGTTATCAAGATCTGCGGCAGTCGAGGAGCACCTGGTTGGGTTTGAGAAGGTGGGTGGTTTTGTAGGCCTATAGGCAATACTATTGGATGCGTCTTATTCTCTACAGTTTGTTGACACTGTTGTGCAACATACACATTGTGGAGACAATCAGAAGGCTTTGAAACACTTTGAATCTGGTTGGCAATAGGTATTGTTAGGACTGGCAAAATTGTCTGAGTAGCTTGTGTGCTAGAGAAAGTGTATGTTTGGCTTAATCTCACAACTGAACATGGCATTTGGTACTTGGGCACAAAACTTTTCTTGTCTTGAGAGTCAGCAGACTTGTTTTGAGCAGCCTCTTCCTGGTTGACCATGACATTAACCAGAGGTTGCTGTAGCTTTTGGCATGTCTGAACCCTAGATGTTTGGTGCCAAGGATGTGGAAGGCCATGAACTTGAGGCTGTTGACTTTGGCTTCCCAAGTTAATGCTCTGCACCATTTTTTCATTTTTCTGAAGGAGAGTTTCTCTAGAATGCAGAATAAAAGGTTGGGCATTTGGGGGCTTGTTGGCAATCTGTTGAATCTGCTGAGATGTTGAGAATACAGCCGGGAGCCTCTGGAGAGGCATAGCATGCTTCCCAATATTTTGCTGACTCTCTGGCCCAATCTTTAAAGACATTTGGCGAACCAAGGGTCCCCTTCGTCTTTCAATAAGAGGTACATGTACAGATGGAGAAACTTGAGCACTCTTTGGCAGATCCATTGGGGACATTGACCTGTTGGGTGACATAGACCTAATTGAAGACACGCCACAGTCAAATGACTTGCTGCGATAGTCACACGAGATCTCGACTGAGGGTTGAGTGCAACTGATCTGTTCTGATGCAGCACGTCTCATTATGCCAGGGACTCCCAGGGTGTTGAAGACTAATGGTAGGCCTTGAGGCTCAGCAATTTTGTTGACACATTCCCCTCTGGAGGGACTTTCTGACCTGGATGGCTCGTCCCTGTCAAAGGAGGCTGAGATGCTGGAACATCTTGAGAGACTACTGTCCCTGCTGAGACTGCGAGATAACGAGGACTCAAAGCTGGAATCTCCAGAGGATTGCTCCATCTGAGCCAGACGAATTCTCTTTTTCTTGGGTGGAAGCTTTTCTGTGGGTAGCTTGGACAGGCTTTCACTCCTCTGGGGCCAATTGAATGTATCTGCAGGCTTTTCCACTTGCTCAGTGCTCTGACTGTCATGCTCCCGATCCGGTTCCTCTGTGACCAGGATTTCAGGAATGTTGTTTTGGCGAACCAGACGAGACTGTTGGACAGGAGCACAGCTGTCAGCAACTGTTGGTAATGTGCGGTCAACACAGTTTTCCATCCCTTGTTTTCCCTGTTCAGCACATTTAGGTATGGACATTTTTTCATGGTAGCGCTCTAGTGAAAGATTTGCTGTGGCATCTGCCTTAGACTTTCCTGTTCTATGGCTATCTTTGTCCATGTAATCAATTGGAGAGGCTCTGTCAATAGATTCAGAGGTCTCAAAGGAATTAGGCCTGCTTAGAGAGTTAGTGTGTTTGATTACTGAAGTACCGCTGCTTTGCCTCTGTAGGTCACTTCTCTCTTTACTGCAAGTGTTAACATGGGTTTCTCTAATTGGTGAGAGTCTTGATTCTGTTACGTCTGTGCCTCTAGCTACAAGCGGAATTTGAGGTATTTGTGGTGGGTTGCTTTTAGGCTGTAGGTCAACCACGCCAGAATGCTGAGAAAATGACCGACCTGAATTGGCTGTTGATAGTTGGCAAGAATCAAAACTGACAGAGCATGGTGGGTTGGTGTCAGTTGGGGATTGGTCATCATCATCACCAACACTCTTCATTTTTCGTCTTTTTCGAATGGATTGTTGTTGGTCCATTATGCCTGAAATACTAGTTATTCTGGGGATAAAAGGATGTACCATGCCAAGAGTAAAAACATCTTGCTCAGTCTCTCTGGCAGATACTGGCTTAAGGTTTTTTGGACCATGAAGCTCTGAGCAATAGAATTTCTTGTGATTTTCAAAGTTTTCCAGTTTTCTGTACCGGTTACGACAGGTTTCACACTCATACATTGTACCTTTGCTCTGCTGTGGCTTCCGGTTTCGGTCTTGTGCATGCTCAAATGACCTGCTCCTTTGGATTATTTCAGTGGAAACCCTAGACCCCTGGTAACCTTCATCCATGGAACGGACTGAGGTAAGTCCTTCACTTGTGGAGAAATCCTCCACTGCTACTTGTCGTACAAGGGTACGAGAATGTATTGCTGGATTTGGGGTAGAGGGGGCAGATGAAAACACATCATCATTTAAAGAACCAACTTTGTCATCAAAAGACTGGCAACTCCTTAGTGGGTGGGGTTGTTGGGTAATTGTTGGTGGGAAACCTGTGTGTCCCGGAGTTGTGGGCATGGAATTACTTCTTGTGATTGGTAAACAGTCCATAGGTGAAAACTGATTAGGTACAGAAAGAAGAAATACTGGCTTATTTTTTTCTGTCGGTGTGAAAGGGGACTTGGGTATGTCTGAGCTGGAACTTGACCTTCTTGCCATAGGTTTAAGGTCAAACTGAAAAGAGTCTTTAAATATGTATGATTTTGGGGAGTCTATGCTACCTCTCCTGGAAAGTGAAGTCCTTCTTGGTTTGACACTGTCCAGCTGTTTGTCATCAACCACTGCCTCATTGTCAGATATTAATTTTGAGATTCTCTCCTCGAGAGAGAGTGCTTTTGTTTCTAATGGTGGACGCATTTGTCCCTGCACAACATGTGATTTCTCCACAGAAGCAACATGCATGACAGTGGCAACACCTGCAGGAAGATTTGGAAGTACATTTTTGGTGACATCCATGTCTGTTGGTGGGGTTATTTTGACAAAAGGACTAGGAGGACTCATGGCCTGATCAGCACTTTCAGAACGTGAGAAATACCCAGAGTCGGTGCTGCCCAAACTGCGGGGACTTAGCAGACACTTGCCCTGTTGCTGCTGAGAAAAGTCTGTGGCCTGCTGCCTCTGAAGCTGACCATGTCCGCCTCCTGGTGGGGACCTGCACTGCTGATCCTCGTCCTCACTTACTGCATCCTGCAGGGGACTCGTGCAATCCACCTCTTTTAAGGATGACAGGACAGTGATGCTGGATCTGATATGTGCAGTCTGGAAGTCCCTTTGCCGCTGGGCAGTAGCCTGCTCGGGGGTGGAGTCTGAAACTCTTGGACTGTCTGCACGCAGAGGGGAGACATTGACTGGGTAGACAACCACTTTTGGAAGGTTGGCTGTCCCTTTGGAGTCATAGCCCCTTTGGCTGGTCGTCGGTTTAAGCATTTCATAAACAGCTGATGGGTCCCCTGCGTCCCCATGGTTGCCTTGTGTTGTGCCTATACTCTGCAAACTGCTCTCAGAGAACGCAGCAACGCTGCTTTGCGACGAGTCAGGATCCAGGTCTGCAGTGCTACTTTCCTCGTCGCTGTCCCCACTTTCCTCTACATCCGAATGCGTTCCAAGGGCTTTGTCAGACTCTACTGAGAGGGACCCCGTTCCAGAGTCAGATCGTGCCACAAGCCCCAGTTTTATTGCATGAGCATGTGATTTCTTATGCTTGTACAGATTGCTCTTGGTCTTAAACGAGAAGCCACAGGTAACACATGGGTAGGGTCGTTCACCTGTGTGAGACCTGATGTGCTTCAGAAGCACACTGGGCTTTGCACATGCCCGGCTGCAGTATTCACAAACGTACTTCCCTTGCTTCTTAGGCTTCTGGTCTTTTGTTGAGATGCTACACATCGGTTCAAGGCCAAAGTTCACGACCGTGGCCATCTGGACTGGGTTGTATCCGGGTGTCACAGGTACTTGAATAGTGCTTGGGACACTGGCGGAGAGCGACTGGCACGTGTGCACCACCGGTGGCTGACTCTGGGGCAAGGAATTGGAACGTAGGGGAACAGGTGCATGAGTAAGGGTGGCGGAGGGTCCCGCCCTGAAGTTCATCTGCAGGCCAGGCTTTTCCCCCCGGCTGCTGAACTGCTGTGCAGCATGCTGCAAAGAAGCAGTCTGGAGGGAGGACTGCATTGTGTTTGAGTTCTCTTGTTTATTCACAAAACAAGTTTGAGACTGCAATCCAAAATGTACAGCAGGCATAGCACTTAAATCACTACCACCACGGGCCATAATAGTTTGGCATGGTTTTGTAACACCTGTTACTGGATAGGAGTTTTTTCTTTCTGCCAAGGAGCTAAAGTCTGGTTCCATTGCCTTGAGCAAGACTTCAAGGGGAGCACTGATCTGGAAAGGAGAGTCACCTTCAAAGCTTGGATTGATTGTCTTACTGTCCTTGGCTTGCGGAGACTCTCCAACAACAGATGAAGACTCCACTTTACCACTGATTGGAGACTGTGGCTTTTGGGAAGGCGCTTCCTTTGGCTTTATCCCATCATTGTCAATAGACGAACCTTCAATGTATTCAACAACAGGCTGGACATACTCTGTATCTCGATTTCGGCTGGGGGAACAGGCAAGGTTTCCAGAGGGGCTGTCGGGGTATGAGCAGGAGGGTGCAGCTTCTTTGGACGAGGCGCCTTGGAGTGTTGCCACGGAAGTCTTGGACTGTGAGGGCTGCTTCACAGGAGATTTGGGTATTTTTTTCAGCTGGTTTTCTGCCACAACCTTTTTCCGCTTTAGACCCTTTATATTATCTGCACTTCTTCGACCTCCCTCAGTGACCCCTGTTAAGCAATCAAACGTGAAAATAGCATTAAATGTCACTAATACAATTGAAAGCATGAATATAGTTTATGCAGCAAATAAACAGACAAAATCCTATGACAAATCAACATAGTTCATGCATGGATATGTTTGTTTGTATTAGAAGAAAGTACCCTGCAAGCTGTTACAAAACATCAGTTTTGTTGATCAATTTAAAGTGGAGTTATGCAATAATCCGTTAATGATAAAATAAACAGTTTCATCTCATTTTCACTCTAACAATATTTTACATATATAAAATAACCCTCATCATCACTACCACCACTACAGCAATGTTTACATAACCATAGTTCGACCAAAGATAAATGTCGGTACTCTACCTGTGCTGGAGGCTTTTTTAAATTCAAGCAGCTAATTACTGTGTCTGCCGGTTAGTCAATAAAACCCCCGTCCTCAATCCGAACACAAGTGAACCGTTATCGCTCGTTGCCTTTTGTCTAAAACCGCTCAAATGAGCCTTCGTGTTTTGGGCTCTGGAAGTTCTCTTCAGCTGCAATGGCTGTGTGACTGAAGCCACTGAGGCCCACGCATCACTACAGTATGTATAAAACCCACCCTGTCCTCACTCCCTCCCTCTGGCTCCCTCTCCCTTTCTCTCTCTCTCGCTCTCTCTCTCTCGCTCTCTCTCTCTCTCGCTCTGTCCCTCTCTCTCTCTCTCCCTCTCTCTCTCCCTCTCTCCCTCTCAATCCTACTCCTTTTCAAACCCTCCTTTACTGTTTTCACTTTCATAATCTGAATGGAGATTTGTCGAAAATAGATAAATCAAAAGCATTGTTCTCTGTGTTTATCTTCATGTAATGGTTTAGTAAATACATAGCATTCAGTATACATTCCATAGATAGTGCATAAGTGTTGGTATTGTATGCAAACATGTTCAGTAAGGAAGTGCCCTGCGATACTGTTATCTAGAAATCTGTGCTACTACAGCAAGTTATTACATTGTCAGATAATTACAGAAACAACAGGTGACTATAATGACAATGTAACCCCATAATTTGGTCACAGTTCTGCTTTTATCCTTTGGGTGTGCTGTTAGTAGGTTACCCAACCCAAAATCAAAGATCTGCTTTTTAAATCAGACCCACTTATTGGGTGCAGTCCCCTACCTCTTAAACCTTGCCTTGAAAGAGAGCTTTAACTGTGGGGTTTTACTGGCCCATTACATAAGGTTAACTTTACCCAGAATGGCACTCCCCATAAAGCCCACTAACAATAAAGCTCTGGTCAAAAGTAGCACACTACGTAGGAAAAGGGGTACACATTTGGGTCTCAGGAGCTGTCATATTTTCCTGGCTGTTTTAAGGTATATCGCAAATGACCGATAAGATGATGTCAAGATTCCCACAAGTCAAGACATAGATATTGGCCCTATTAATAAGCATTAGTCAATTACCCCTTTTTTCTTTTGTAGCATACTCATTTTAGCACTAAAACAACCCACTCTAGAACATGCATTACAAGGCAAGGCTTTAGCTCTTAGTTCACTTTGGAAACATTACTCAAATGCAAGGAAAATCTTTTTCCATTCGGAAATTGAGAAAAGTTTGTCCCAGGCAAGTATGCCTGCACCTGTTGTTGGAAAAAACCTGACTACTTTTAACGGTTTGTCCATCTGGATCAACCTGTGATTGATAGTCCTGGTGACATGACCACTTGCTGAATTTGAAGGAAGAAATTAGGGATTCAATATACTGATAGTTCTGAATCTTGCCCCAAAACATAGACCCACCCAACCTTATACAAAAAAGCCAGACCAGTGAGTGCATGCTTGTAGGTTACAAGTTGGCCGGCAGAGTACATTTTTGCAGGATGAATGAGAAGATTGTGAAGATGAGGTTAGGATGATTGTCTCTTCCTCCAGTAATTCTCAGGGTGCAGCTGAGTGTTGAGTTCAGAGCTAACCCTGTCCTCCATCACGTCATCTCCTTTACAGGAACTGTTACATCACAGAACATGCAATTAGCAGGTCAGAATATAGCTCTTCCTAACCCTCTCTCCCTCTACCTCCCTCAATCTCTATACTCTCTCTTCCTTTTTCTTTTTTTTCGGCTCTCCCTATCTGGGCTATTTCCAACACAAAAAAAGCAATCCCCTACAATCTATGGTAAAACCTGGAAAACGAATGTACTTGTATGTGTTCCAAAAGGCAAAATATGGGTATGAAGTAATCCACTATAAAAAGGGAAGAGGGATCCATTTGGGACTGCTGGGAAAATCCCAAACCCTGAGCACATCGAGCAGGGGAACATAATGGGATAGTGGGAAACACCGGAATCCTGCAGGTCTAATCTCCTCGGCATACTAATACTAATCTTCCTAGCTAGGGAGTACAGCCTTACACACGTACAGACCGGAGAACATACTGTACAGGACTGGATTAAGACTATGGCTGTATCCCAAATGACTACGAGGGCACTACATTTGACCAGGGCACAGTGGTCAAAAGTAGCGCACTACATAGGGAATAGTGTGCCAGCTTATACCTAATTTTTCTGGTGACCTCGATCATAGGATTGTCTGACAGTTTGCAACTATTCTCCGACATTTAGACCACATTAAATGAGAACAATCACATATAAAATAATCCTGTATCAACAGGAAATGGGAATTACACATATATGATACTTTTTCATTAGGGTACATTTAGTTTTACTTCAACAACAAGTAAATCCTTCAACAGTTAATAAATCTTGCAGTATCTGGGCCTCCCCCCAGATAGGGCCACAGTGTCGCCGGACCCCCCTGTATCAGTCCCAAGGTCTTACGCTGCTATATTATTGTGCTGGGGGAGTAGGGTCAGTTCTCCTTCTCCACTATAAATCCTTGTTGATATGAGGAATGCATTTTCAGAATTTTCTATCTCCTCCCGTTAAGAACTTAGGAGGACATGAGGTCCTGGCCCACACCTGCGGAGTACCTGGCTTGAAAGACTTGCTGCTGTCCCTGTCCAAAGTCCTCCTGGTTATGTTGCAGATCAAGATGATCAAGACCTGACGATTTCAGCTGCTACTGTGCTGACACCTCCCCCTCCCCCGTGTTGTCCCTTTCATTGTCCATGTGGTCATGCTTTAGACCTGGACTTAGTTTAAATAGTCTCTAAACTCAGCCCGCATGCATTTATTAATTATTCCATTTGTAATCTTAATATGTTCACCCGGCACAGCCAGAAGAGGACTGGTCATCCCCCTGAGCCTGGGTCCTCTCTAGGTTTCGTCCAAAATGTTGGCATTCTTAGGGAGTTTTTCCGAGCCACTGAAATTCAACACCACTGTTGTTTTCTTCTTGGGGTTTAAGGCCAGGTGTTTTGTAAAAGCACTTTGTGACAACTGCTGTTGTAAAAAAAAGCTTTATAAATACATTTGATTGATTGATTGATAGATAATGTAGTTCACTGAAAAGTGTGCCGTTTCAAATAATATTAGTAGGGATGCAAAGGTATCGGCCAACAATCAGTGTTTCTTTATATTTGCCCGTTATTTCAGATTGATTGTGAGTTCCTTTTTTTGTATGATTGAATTTAAATTAGTTGAAATAATAAGCATCATCAGAAGCAATTTTTTAAATGTTATTTACGCCAGGCTACACAGGTACAGAAATGACAAAACATTGATATCGTACAATTGTGGTGTGAATAAATATCAGTATCGGACAATAATTTCTGACAAAGTTCAATGAAACGCTGTGAAAACAGGCAGTTTCTCCTTCCCCATCAAAAATAAAATCATAATAATGAATAGACTTGACTGACAGACTGCAGTAGAGACAAATACCTTTCCCTATTAAGAGCTTTTAAAATGAAGAATTTAAAAAAACCTGGCACTTCACACCAAACACCAACATATTCAGGCTAATGAATGAAGTGAAATGGTGCAGTACATTCTTTACCCAACACAGGGTTACTGTCAGTATGAAAATAAATCCCCCATCAACCACTTCAAGCCTGCTCAAAAGCATTCCGTTTACTCCCTTTGAACTTAACTCAATGATAAGAAATCTTACCTTTCTGTCCGCCGGCTTTAGGATCTTTCAGTTCTTTCTGTGCTTCTTCAATTTTATCTACAGCAAGAGAAATAAAGAATAACCGTTGGTTTTGGCAGAGAGAGAATAAACAACAGAAATGCAGGGCTTTCTACAGGCCAGAGGCATTCCTGGGGGTGCTCCTCACATTGGTGTTTGGGTACAGGGTTTTTGTAATCTAATGAAAATCTGACATTTCTGTGTTTGGAGGACACCAAAGAATTATGGAAAACATCAGTGTGAGGTAAACACTTTTCCATGTCCCAAAAAAAGCACCCCATTCCCTATATAGTTCAAGCCCCATTTTGGTCAGTGTTTCTGAACTGATCAGGAACAAAAACAAAAAAATGCTATGACAGTAGATAAGAAAACTACAGTGTACTGTATAAACAAACAGTATTCCCACTTTCTAGGCGAGTGTTGGGAACAGACATAAGGTCTGTATTTAGTTAGTAAAGAAAGTGTTGACATAACTATCAGCATAATAAGGCTATCATTATATTGCTAATATGCCATGGGCAAGGGCTGAATTCAGGCACTCTGAGTAACGAACAGCCCTTAACCTGGTGTATCTGCCATATACCACATGCCCCATTTATTGTTGCCTTATTGTTTCAATATACCCTTTTTGAATATATATGCTACCTACCAGGAAATACAACATGAAGAAAGAGGAAGCCAGTTGATAATAGTTGATCTTCTCTCATTCTGAGAATTTACAAAAACAAATCTGACCCCACAGTGAACCTTAACTGACTGTTCATCATATACCGTATATTTACATTTATTGACACTGGCAAGGAAGTTGGCTAGCTATTTGAATAACTTCAATCGGGAGTCCGTGCTCTCTATTCACTAGCGCATCTGTCTGTTGCCCAGCAACCGGTTCATCACCAAAATATATTCCAACATAATACAGTCCTTGTTGGAGAAACCAAGGGTTACATAAATTACGGAAAAGTCCTGCTCATTATAATTTTGCCAAACTTCCCCCCAGGGTTGCTTGTTTAAATTTAGACTGCATGATTTATTTTAACATTTAAAAGTAATTTATTTATATTAAACTCAGACACCGTGGATAAATATTGACCTAAGCTGCGTCACAATACAACCCATAGGGATTAGTACCCATCAATACATCCAACTAGATCACAGCCATCCTGAATGGCTGTGACCCAAATGGCATCATTATTCCTATAAAATAAACCAAAGAAATAAATAGGGTGGCATTTGGAACACAGCCTGTTATCAATTTAATACACAACTTCCAGATTTGTGGGAGGGCGTTCCATGTGGGCACTTACTATATGTTACTGTAATCAATAGTAATTATGTAAGCGGGACTAATGTGCCCCGCAGGGGGTGGGGGCGTACTAAGGGAGAACGAGAGACCGAGACAGAGAGACCGAGAACGAGAGAGAGCACCAGAGAAATAGAAAATGTGGGAGACAGAGCGCCCACCCTTTCTGCACAGGCTAAACAAGGGACAGTAGGACGCAATCTTGAAAACACAAACAGAAACTAGAACAGTGCTCTTGTTTCTGCCCCTGCCCTTGGTAACCAATGATCAACAGCTCAATTCCTGTTCCTCCACATTTAAAAAGAGAATTGCCACAACAGCCCTCAAGGACCTCTGGTAACTATTGGTCATAAATTGCGCAAATGCAAAGTGAGGGGTGAAAGAGGATGTTCTGTGGTTTGGTGTTGTTGCCGGGAAAACTCAGCGGAGGGAGATCCCGACCTGGCAACAGCTAAGGTCATTAGACTGATACATCCTCTGTGTGTTACAGTATTACAGCCTCTCTCTCACTGGCTACTCTCGCTCTCACTCTCAAGTTGAGGAAAACAAAGGCACTCGCCCCTAGAAAGCACAGGAACCCAGACGCACTGTGTGTGTGTGTGTGTGTGTGTGTGTGTGTATGTATGCATGAATGCGTGCATTCAGTCACTTCGGACAGTGGAGGCACACCAACCCGGACAGAATATGCAGTCTGTCGGTATCTCCTGTCATATGGGGGTTCGCTGTGGAACCAGGAGGTTGTGAGGGTACAGACTTTTTGATGTGAAGAAAACGGAAGAACATTGTCTTTTTCTCTTTCATCAAAAAGGTACCCCACAACTAACGCTAACAGGTCCCAATTATCAGTACCATGACAATACCTGAACAATGCTGTAATGTTAGCAGGAGGAAACACGAGAGGAACGTCACTGGTTGGGGGACGCTGCGATTGGACAACAGCAACAACCTACAGGCACCAATACACATGGAACTTTATGATATTTTCGGTTTTACCAGGAAAATGTGACAATAAAGTCAGGAAGTAATGTCAGGAAATGTGTCCAATGTCCCACTGAAACACATTCACTTTTAAACCCATATACATACATACACACACACACACACACACACACACACACACACACACGCAAGCGCACAGTAAACCTCTTACTGCTATGCTGATCCACACAAGTATGCTGCGAGTTAGACGCCTCTGGCAATCTCATTTAAATTATCACTACCCAACCAAACCCTGTGAATGGCAATATCGGGTACACACACACACGCACACACGCATGCACACACACACACACCTTACATAACAAACCACCAACAAGACCCCTGCTCTTCACCTTACGTAACAAACCTCTTGCTGAAAGACAGAGCTGCTACGCCCAGTACCATACTGAGAAAACACAGCGTCTAAATCGTGGAGAGCAGGACAACATACTTACGGTATGAGACAGGGACCGGTGGGATCCCAAATAGTAGCCTATTACCTATAGTGCACTACATTTGTACGGACAGGACCACAAAAGTGGGAGTAAAGGGAAGAGGGTGCCATTTGGGACACACAAGAGGGTGAAATTCAAAATATTCCACCAAAATGCACGGACTTATTAAGACAGCAGGGAATGATTATAGGGTTATTCCTTTTGCACTCATTATGCTGCATGGCTGCTGTTGTTATTACTGTGTGTGTGTGTGTGTGTGTGTGCGCGTGCTCATTATTAAAGGCACTGGGCCAGACATTCTGAAGAGCATTTTTACTATGTGATGCGAGATTATGGTCAGGGGACAGACGGGTTTCACGAGGGACATTCATCATGCAGTTTTTACATGCATTTTTAATTGTCAGTTGATCCGGGGAGAACATAAAAAAAAAAAACAGAACATTTTACAAATAAACAGGCAACGGAAGGTTGCTATTGACAATCAACAGAACACAGGCATCTGTAACATTTGGAGTGTCTCAAATGGTGTCCTATTCCTTAACCTGAGCCCTAACGGAACAAAAGAGTGCACTAGATGGTGAATAGGGTGTGTGAATAGGGTGTGTGATAATAATATGAAGGGAGGGAGGGTCAGCATTGTTTTAGGGTACTCATCAGGTTTATGTGGTTGCCAGTGAGAGAACATTGCAGGCTTAAGGAATATATTAGAGAATATATTTTTTTTTGTATCTTTAAAATGTTCTATAAAGCACAGACTAGAAATCAGTAATTCAGTAAATGCAGTAATTTGCCATTTGACACAATGCCCTGCACAAACCTAGAAAGAGTGGTGTGTAAAAGTAGGCAACACTTTTCACTCTGACGGAAGATGCAATAACCTGGTTCTCCTTTTACAGATGCATTCATTTGAATTATCTAGAAATCTGATTTCACAATGTATTCAGGCAGTATAACTGGGTTATTAATTCCAGTTTAATGTATGTACACTGTGCGCTGGTTTCCTGGACATGGATTAAGTCTAGTCCTGGACAAGGTCAAGGTCCATGTGCTCAGTAAAGGTCACTGGAGATATTCCCTATTTAGTGAATTACATATGACCAGGACCCGTACAGCTCTGGTGAAAAATAGCACACTTCAATGTACTGTAGATAAGAAACAGGTTTCAGTCTCCAGGTAAAGGTGCATCACGTCCAACAATGACTCAGGATCAGTGCAATTATATCTCAGGATCAGTGCGATTATATCTCAGGATCAGTGCGGTTATATCTCAGGATCAGTGCGGTTATATCTCAGGATCAGTGCGATTATATCTCAGGATCAGTGCGATTATATCACAGGATCAGTGCGATTATATCTCAGGATCAGAGCGATTATATCTCAGGATCAGTGCGGTTATATCTCAGGATCAGTGCGATTATATCTCAGGATCAGTGCGGTTATATCTCAGGATCAGTGCGATTATATCTCAGGATCAGTGCGGTTATATCACAGGATCAGTGCGGTTATATCACAGGATCAGTGCGATTATATCACAGGATCAGTGCGATTATATCACAGGATCAGTGCGATTATATCTCAGGATCAGTTTGATTATATCTCAGGATCAGTTCGATTATATCACAGGATCAGTGCGATTATATTACAGGATCAGTGCGATTATATCACAGGATCAGTGCGATTATATCTCAGGATCAGTGCGATTATATCTCAGGATCAGTGCGATTATATCACAGGATCAGTGCGATTATATCTCAGGATCAGTGCGATTATATCTCAGGATCAGTGCGATTATATCACAGGATCAGTGCGATTATATCACAGGATCAGTGTGATTATATCTCAGGATCAGATCACTGTCGGGAGGGGCTGTTATGGGCGAGTTCATGTCAATTATCTATACAAAGCCGCGGGGTCGGAATTAGTGTTCTCGTCGGTGCTACCATGACAACCAGGAATCTTACCCCCACCCAGGTTGCAATGGGCACGTGACCACGTCTACACAGCAGGGAGTTCCAGAAACCTCTTGAATTTGTCGCTGCTAAACAGAACCCGCAAATATCAGAGAGAGCTGGTAAACACACATTTGATTGACATGAAACAGTGGATATATTTTGAAGTAAAAACATATGTTTGACCTCTGACCCAGAGCATGTTGCCTGTACAGCTCATGGAGCTGAAGCCCAACCACACATAGGGCATCATCAGTGGAACCGGCCAGGAGGGGATCACATGCGAAATATGGCCAAAACACGGGAGCCTGTGTGAATGGCGGCGAGGCACGGGAGCCGTGGGCGTAGCGCGTGCTTGGTCCCTTGGGGTTGCCCCGCTGAGCATCTTCTTGCCCAAGAAATAACTCAATCAATCCTTTGAATCTCAACGGCCTGCCCTGCGCCTCTGGGTCGGCGTCTCTGCCACGCCCACCCTAACAAGTGCAGTAAGTCCATGTGCTCCGTGAGTGTGATGAGTTCAACAATGGAGCACAAGGCCTGGGGTAGACAGCAGAGCTTACAGCATGACAGATGGGTTTATTATCACACGCATCCTAAATGCGGGCCTATAGCCTCCGTAGCGTGCTTATGAGGCACAGTGCGGGGATTAGGGTAGCAGGGGGATCGCCCCATTAGCTGGCTCCACCGGGCGCTGTTCATCACGTTATGTTTAATGTACTTGAACGTGGCGTTATGAAACCGAGCAGCATCACAGGTGGGTAAAGGTTAAAGTAATCTGCCTGGTGGGGCGTAACCTTAAAGAAGAATGTGATGGATCAGGTTGAGACTTATTGTGTCCACAGAGGGGAGTGTACCAGAACAGCGGCCATTCTTTTCAAATCAAATGGGTTTCATTATATTTTATTATATTCAAACGCAATTTATTCAACTGCTTTCTATTCTTTTCACCGGCTAGCAGCAGGGTGATGTCTTAAGGGCAGAGGAGGATTGGTTAATGGCTGCCTCAGCTCAATGTTGTACTGATGACAGAGCCGTTACAGTACAGCGGCTCATCGGAACTAAGGAGAGAGAGGGAGAAAGAGGAGCGAGAGCTCACTAAAACAGATGAGATAGGAGCAGACAGTTGCCCTGGCCCCTGCTTCACTGTCATAACAAGGGAGGGAGATGGAGATTATGTAACTCAACGAGCTACCTCCACAAGGCAACCCTCCCTACACACTTACTCACACTACATACTGGAACATTAATATGCTCTGTGCCGACTTGCAAATCGGTACGGATGATGACAACATGGGTTATGCTATCAATGTCTTGCCATCTTGGGTAACATAGAAAAGCAGGCGGCTAGTTGCCTATTTAAACTATGATGATTTCATTAGTTTACACGAAAATTGTATCTGTTAGTTGAATACTCATGTCAAAGTTTGACTAACTGGCTCAGCTACATCATATGTTAATATGTTACCTCTCATAACTGCCAAACTTAAGAAATGCAGCTTGTTGTTATATGTTGTATGTCAAATAATCTATAGAATTCGTCTTATCAATTATCAGAAATTGATTCTAGAATGTTTTTGGTCCAAATTCAGGGCGGCTCATATTAGCTTTTGACTTGCCTAAAAGAATTACCCAATACTGCAGTAATTTTCAATATTATTAGGATTGATTAAGTAATTCATGTGACTATAGTCAGTTATTGTTGTATTGCAATCAATTCATGAAAAGCATCTCTTCTCTGCATGTCTGCCTCTTGTCTGGTTTGAGCATATTGTGGTAATAAACTCCGGAAGGATATTTTGGCAAGGGAGATGTGTTCAGGTAGCCTATTTTATAACAATTTCTGGAGATACTCCAGAAATTGTTCGTGATCAGAAACGTTTTTTCCATACAAGGAGTGGTGGTTAGGCTTATATGAGATTGGTGTAAAGGAATTGGAAAGATGTAGGCTATTATTCTCCATTGCTGTGGATATAAAACACAGCTGTGCGCAAGGCAATGAAAAATGCCTTTCAGAAAGGCTCCAGCTCTGGAAGGCAGTTCATATAATTATCCTAGCCTTCTATTAAACATCCCACATGCTTTTATAGACATTCATTTGTGCACAGGCCATGTAATGCGTTCTTAAATGAAAGTGCACAAATTAGTGGAAGACGTGGAGGGCATTTTTTGAGAAATGAACGGTGCGTTCCACCACACAGACAGTGCGTTTTTAGTGGCGACAGTGTCAAGTTTGAGAGTTCTTAAAGAGAGACCAGATCTACTGAAGCGGAGGAGGGAACACTAATCATCCATTGGGAAAGGAGACGATGGCACTGCTCCTTGACCATATCATACGCTGGGACAGTTCACAACTCCATCTAACTGAAATCACTCAACAGCATCCAAACACAAAAACAGCCACTACCGCACACAAAAACAGCCACTACCGCACACAAAAACAGCCACTACTGCACACAAAAACAGCCACTACCGCACACAAAAACAGCCACTACCGCACACAAAAACAGCCACTGCCGCACACAAAAACACCCACTAACGCACACAAAAACACCCACTACCAGACACAAAAACAGCCCCTACCACACACAAAAACACCCACTACCACACACAAAAACACCCACTACCGCACACAAAAACAGCCAATACCGCACACAAAAACACCCATTACCAGACACAAAAACACCCACTACCAGACACAAAAACACCCACTACTGCACACAAAAACACCCACTACCAGACACAAAAACACCCACTACCAGACACAAAAACACCCACTACCGCACACAAAAGGCTAATGATTGCTATGAACATTGTCCCACTGCTCCGGGGGTGGCAGGTATCCCAGCTCTAAGAGCATCCGACAAGTAATCAAAAAGTTCCTAGATCGAATCTCAAGGCCAGCAAGGTGAAAGATCTGTCATTGTGTCGCTGAGCAGGCAGCTGTAATTGCGCCCCGCGGGACAACGTTGCAGCACTCTGCATTACCACAATGCAGAGGGGATGGGTTGAATACTCATGTCAAATTTCAAGCGGATCATGTGTGAAAACTGGCAAATAACCACTTTCCCATTGTTTGCTAATGAGACGTTGCTTATTTCTGCAGCGTTCTCTCACACACTTGTTTATGGTCACACTGTTGGGGTTAATTCCAAATCGAGTTGCAAATTGCTGTTTAATTCAAATTGCTTTCTTATATCATATCAATTGGCCACAACCCACAGGACAAGCAATTTGAATTGAGGGAAGTATAATTACAAATATAATATTAATTTTAAACACATCACCATTGTTATGTTTATTTTGACATCATGCACATTTACCAATATTATTTTCAAACATTTGACTTAAACTAATTTCCTTAAACAATTCAAACAACTACAGGGGACTGGGAATATTCTAAGATACATTTTTAGAAACAATATGAAATGCATTGTATCAAACAATTAATATACCGAAATCAAACTAATATTTCAAATAGCATGTCAACTCCGTGCTTTAGCAGCAAATCAATCATAGCAAATACCAATATACCAAAAAATAAATTCTACTAACATTTATTTTCCTGTGACTAATTCAAAACAATACAATAATTATTTGGAATTTACAATAACTGCAATTAAAAAATTGACCCCAAGGCTGATGGTCATAACATAAAAATAAAATACCTAACCTTCCATGGGCACACAAGGAGAAACAACAAGCCACAGGTGTGAAAACAGATGGACATAGACATCAACATATGCCTGGTTTTCCAGGAAGTACAGTGAACTCGTATGACTGTCATGATAACAGTCAGTGGGTGACACACTAAGAACCACTCCTCAGGTGGCTATTGACCAGTTTATTGCAGAGGATGGCCTAAAGCAATGGCACGAACGGGATGAAGACATCAAAAAGATCATTTCTAAAGTTTTAGTACCATTCCAAACACTCTATTCCAGTCATTATTACGGACCATCCTCACCTCTACTGCCTCCAGTGACGCATGCATACAGCCTCAAAAGAGGAAGGAATCCCCATCTACAGACCAGTGACTACACTGTCCCATTAGCCAGCAGTCTATCACCATCAGCAGGCTTACAGTCTGGTGAACACTGCTTGTGACTACCCCATCACCAGCCCACTCTCTGGAGACACCCTAATGGACAGGGAGGGATGGTGAGAGAGACTGAGATGATAGAGGAGATAGAGAAGAGAGAGACGGGGGAGGGAGAAGAAACAGATGCCCGAGGAGAATCACGGAGAAGAGAGACCGGAAGAGAGATGCGTACGACAGCGGAGAGACAGATCGGGGAGTGAATGAGAACAGAGAAAGACAAAGGAGAGAGAAAACAGATTGAGGATAGACAGAGAGAGTGTAAGAATGATATAACTGGGGAACAGACCAGCACTGCTGAGGGCTGCAATTCTCCCAGACGTCTGAGAAGGTTAGGCTCTGCACCACGGCCCGGCGTAATCAAAGCACTCAGGCGAAACCCGTTCCATCTCTCCATCTCTTCTCTTCCTGTCTCTATCCATATCTGCAGTTATGGGATAGGCTTCTGAGTACTGCACTCTGTTCAGAGGGAGGGGAGAGGGGGAGGGATGGAAGTGGAGGGGGAGGGGGCAAGGAAGTGGGGGACACGGTGGTCGGATAGGGCAGCATTCCCTGTTGGGGCAGGATGCATCTCGCTCCATTGGGTTGGATGGGTGTGTGTGTGTGTGTGTGTGTGTGTGTGTGTGTGTGTGTGTGTGTGTGTGTGTGTGTGTGTGCGTGCGCGCGCGCGCGCGCGCGCTTTACGTAATTGGTCTCACATGATTATTACAGTTACAAATGTTAAAAGTACAGAAGAAAATCTGGATCTTATTTAGAAGCCTACATTGACAAGATACTGGTGATCTTGTGAGTCTCACTGTGGAGAAATATTCAAACAGGAAACACCAAAGAAGGTTTCTGGTTAAGTCAAGGTGTGGGCCCATGTGCATGTGTATACATAGGCATGGCAATGACACAGACCTGATGCCTTGGAAAGTACTGCAACATTACACTTGGCCCGGGGCTGTGCTTAGTAATGAATAGGCTGTACAAGGGGAAGCAAGTTGAATTCAAGTCACATGCATGACAGTGAAAAAAAGAGCGATTTGAACTGAGCCAATACATTCTTTTACCATTATATATAATAATAATCATTTATTTATCTTCTGGCCCTTGAAATGATCAGTCGGGCTGCATGAATTTCAAGATATTCACGTGTATGTGAAATTAAAAAAAACACAAGGACATTTCTAAGTGACCCCAAGCTTTTGAATGGGAGTCTAGGCCTATATGTTTCATTTCAAATATACACAAGTTCACAAACCTGTACAAGTACACAGGTGTGCATATACAATACACACTGGTTGTGTTGGTGAGTGGCAGCAGACAGGATACTGATTGTTTGGCCGACATGGGAATCTCTTGCGAAACACTGCTAGAACAGCTATAGCAGCCAGATGGAGAGTGGTGTGTGTGTGTGTGTGTGACTTCCATCTCCATTAGACAAGACATATTTAGCTATACAAAAAAATCTGGCGTGTGACTAGAAGCTATACTGCCAAAGCGCCCAACGCACAGCCAAGAGGAGCTAAATGAACATTTGTTTCTTTCTCAGTTCCGATCAGGGAAGGTGTGATTATGATGCTGAAATAAACCCAACAGTGATTCAGACTTAGAGTCTAAAAAATATCCACAACTCCGTAGCATTTCTGGCTGATAATATTTCTTTGAATTGGCACGTCCCATACCTTTGTTTTTCCAAATAGTGAATTATTCTTGCATTTTCAGAACGCCTAACAGAACATTTTGACATTTATTTATAACTCTTAACATATATTTATATTATTTCACCTAATTGCTATTTCATACACATTGTTGATATTTCAGGTGAATATTATCTGGATGGGAATCAGGTTGTAAAAGTATAAGACAACTTACTGAATGAAACTGGTCTGATGTAAATAGACACAAAGTTAAGGAATTACACAAATCAGATTTGATTTAATGGACATTCATGGAGTTAAGGTTATGATCGAAATCAGTGCCCATTTCCTAAAGCCAGTTGTCACTTAACAAGCCTGACTCCATTTGACAGGGAAGAGAAACTAGTACGGAGTGGCACGTACACACACACGCACGCACATAGGCACGCACATACACAAATACATACACTCACATTTTTTCCCAAATGCTTAAAAGCCTACAACAGGAAATAAAACAGGCCACACGGCTAACTCGATCGGGTCAACCTACCTAGCTTGGGTTCTTCTGAAACAGAATGAAGGTGGATCTGAGGGAGGACAGTGCTGTGTTTCCGTGACTATATGTGACTGCGTTTTTAGTTGTTTTCCTCCGTGAATCTAACAAAACGTGCCTTCGGGCCCCACAGCCCGGTTGCCTGGTTCAACGCTGACATCATTCGAGCCGCCTGTCCCTGAAGTCTCTCCAGCGGAACCTCCAGAAGTAGTCTAGATGTTAGTTCTGACAGGCCCGCACGTTTGGGTTTGAATCACTGTGGGGACTTGTCCATATCCCCTAGCCCTAAACCTAACCCTAATAAAGTTGGAAATAATGTATAGGGTGTGGAAGTTCAGAACATGTGTGTGTGTGTGTGTGTGTGTGTGTGTGCCTGCATGCGTGCGTGCGTGTCCTTGTATGATAATTGGGTTTGGTTAGTGTTGCAATCCTTGGACTTATTTGACCAAAAAAACTTTTATAGTGAAAAATCTGAGTCATAGAGTGATTCTGTTATCGTGGAATGATCAAATACTGTAATTAGCCAGGAGGAGTGAGACAGAGGGCTCTCCAAGGGTCTGGTCAACTAAAAACAGACAACAGCAGATGCCTGACCTGAAGACCGAAAGCTAGAGTAATTCTAGGATCTTCAATCCTCCCAGCCTTGGTCCTTAAACATACAACAGTCCGTTCTTCCTGGCCCTTAACCGTATGACTGTCCATTTTCCATGTTTTCCTGTTGTTGTTACAGTGTGTTGATGAGTGACAGCAGCCTGGCTGCTCCCTGTCCCCTGTGCTCTCATCAAACCCAAGGCAGTTAGCAGCAGTCAACCCTGAACTGCCCCTCTAACCCTGGGGAGCCTGTCTGACAGCAGAGCAGTCCACCCACACAGCCTCACACACACAAATACAGCCCCGCATATACACACACAGACACACACTCCCACACACAGAGAACACGTCATGTTTATGGTCTGAACACACACACACACACACACACACACACAGAACATGTCTTGTTTATGGTCTGAACACACACACACACACAACAGGACCAAGCCTTTGACCCAACATTGACCACCGAAAAATGCTACAGCAGCATGTTCCCTTCTTAGTGTCCTGATATGTCACATTAAACTAACACACAGGCCTTTTCTTGTAACAATGAAATAGAAACAAGCAGACTGCTGTCTGGGCCAACATACTCCTCCGAAAGTCAGAAAACACAGTCACAAGTCACAATTTCCGCCCAATCAGCTGTGGAGCTGCAGCATTACCGCAGTAACTGGGCGTTGCCGTCGGTTTCCTCAGAACAACGTGACGAGGAGGGGAATTCCTGTCAGGGTAGAGGGGGGAGGGGCCAAGACCAGCCCAGACACACAATGGTGGAGCAAGATGACGTCACTTCAACTGGCTCTGGCACCTCGAGGGGTTCCTACTATTTCTCTTGCTCGCTCCTTCTCTCGTTTCTCTCCCTCTCGCGCTCTCCTCACATCGGTGTACATTGCCAAAGCAAGTGGCAAATAAGATAACATTAGACTAATATCTAAACAAAGTGAAATAAATCATCTGAACCTGTGAGCGAACATTAAACTCGATTTGTGCAGCAACTGAGTTAATTCAACTGGACTGCAAGAGGCAACGGGGGGAGGGAGGGAGGGAGGAAGCCGGCAGAGAGGAGGTAGTTCGGAGTGGGAGGCTGCCTGTGAAGTCATTACCCGTAGACCCATTGAGAGGCAACAGAGTGGAAGAATCCAACGCTGGGCATACACGATTAATATGGCGTCTTCCAAGAGCATCTTGAGTAATTAAATAAACAAGTTAATGTGGAACTAATTACATTTAAATAGACCACTTAAGATGTATTCAATTACTCTTTGCACTGGGTGCTACTTAAAAACCTTTATTCCCTGAGAAAAGTGACTACACTGGACCACAGAAGAAGGTGAGAAAACGAAGGCATGGGTGCAGAAAATGATGTAGCTTACGCATAGTTAAACCACGGCTACGGCCTACATTAAATTATCTACATATCTCAGCAGCAAAGACGTGAAGTAATGGCTTTTAATGGCTGAGTGACACACACTGTCATGAAATAAAATGCTATATAAAAACCTTGGAACTTCCCTGGACGACATTCGGGTAAAACCTGAAGGCTGAAATGAACAGCCAACCTAAACATGTGGCTTTACCCAGTTAGAGAAATATTTACCGAGGCCAGGAACACACAGGGTGCATCCTAAATGGTAGTGTTCTTTGTACACTGCAATACATTTGACCACAACCCTCTACACAACCCCTTACAGTCAGGGGTTGGTACCAAAAGCATTTTCCAATCGTTCTATTCCAAAACAAACACTTATTTTTACCGGTCTGTTCCTATGTTCTTACCACAAAATTAAGTTATCAACCTGTTCAAACCACCAAATGAGTAAGCTATCAGTTCAAATAGTTCATTTGCCTTCTTTATTTACCCTCCAAAATCTACAAAGTAATATGTACAAGCTCAGTCTCTGTTAAGCAACTCCAGCAGTATATATTGCAATTTCTTTTAAATGTTGTGTTATTAATGTGTTTGACTCAAAATATTTGCTAGCTATCCGCAGAGCGAAGAAAAAGCATGTGGCAACAGCATTACATTTTTTATTATATTGACAAAAGTTTAAGGCTGATCATATTGGTACCAAGTAACAGAAATATATTATTGGATTAACTGGTGTTTAAATATTGGTTGTTCCAGTACATTAGACATCTCTTTAGTTTGTGGTTAAGTTTCCATTCCTCAAAAAGTTTTGTTTTGGGTTTTTTTCAGTTCCCGGTTCTGTTCCTTAAATCAGTTCCAACCTGTGAATACACGGTTTACATTTTTGCAACTTCACTGTGATGTGGTGTCAAATAAATAGGTGTTGCCCCTCAGTGAAAACAAACCTAACAGGGAACACAGGGATAATCTGGAAGAAATGGACTGTTGCATTTAGTCACAAATAAGGGTAATGCCTGTAGACAACAAAGAGGTGTATGTATGTGTGTCTGGCTGAGCTGGTGATGATGTAACTTAGCCTCAATTAACAAATCTAGCTGCTAGGCTCCAATCCTATATACTTGAGTTCCTTTTTTAAAGACACACAAACATACAGACAGTGGGGAGAACAAGTATTTGATACACTGCCGATTTTGCAGGTCTTCCTACTTACAAAGCATGTAGAAGTCTGTAATTTTTTATCATAGGTACTCTTCAACTGTGAGATACAGAATCTAAAACAAAAATCCAGAAAATCACATTGTATGATTTTTTTATAATTAATTTGCATTTTATTGCATGACATAAGTATTTGATCACCTACCAACCAGTAAGAATTCCAGCTCTCACAGACCTGTTAGTTTTTCTTTAAGAAGCCCTCCTGTTCTCCACTCATTACCTGAATTAACTGCACCTGTTTGAACTTGTTACCTGTATAAAAGACACCTGTCCAAAAGACACCTGTCCTAACACTCAATCTAACAGCCTCCAACCTCTACACAATGGCCAAGACCAGAGAGCTGTGTAAGGACATCAGGGATAAAATTCTAGACCTGCACAAGGCTGGGATGGGCTACAGAACAATAGGCAAGCAGCTTGGTGAGAAGGCAACAACTGCTGGCGCAATTATTAGACAATGGTTGAAGTTCAAGATGACGGTCAATCTCCCTCGGTCTGCAAGATCTCACCTCGTGGGGCATCAATGATCATGAGGAAGGTGAGGGATCAGCCCAGAACTACACGGCAGGACCTGGTCAATGACCTGAAGAGAGCTGGGACCACAGTCTCAAAGAAAACCATTAGAAAACCATTGGTAACACACTACGCCGTCATGGATTAAAATCCTGCAACACACGCAATGTTCCCCTGCTCAAGCCAGCGCATGTTCAGGCCCGTCTGAAGTTTGCAAATGACCATCTGGATGATCCAGAGGAGGAATGGGAGAAGGTCATGTGGTCTGATGAGACAAAAATAGAGCTTTTTGGTCTAAACTCCACTCGCTGTGTTTGGAGGAAGAAGGATGAGTACAACCCCAAGAACACCATCCCAACCGTGAAGCATGAAGGTGGAAACATCATTCTTTGGGGATACTTTTCTGCAGAGGAGACTGGACGACTGCACCATATTGAGGGGAGGATGGATGGGGCCAAGTATCGCGAGATCTTGGCCAACAACCTCCTTCCCTCAGTAAGAGCATTGAAGATGGGTCGTGGCTGGGTCTTCCAGCATGACAACGACCCGAAACACACAGCCAGGGCAACTAAGGAGTAGATCCATAAGAAGCACATCAAGGTCTTGGAGTGGCCTAGCCAGTAGAACTGAACCCAATAGAAAATCTTTGGAGGGAGCTGAAATTCCGTATTGCCCAGCAACAGCCCCGAAACCTGAAGGATCTGGAGAAGGTCTGTATGGAGGAGTGGGCCAAAATCCCTGCTGCAGTGTGTGCAAACCTGGTCAAGAACTACAGGAAATGTATGATCTCTGTAATTGCAAACAAAGGTTTCTGTATCAAATACTTATGTCATGCAATAAAATGCCAATGAATTACTTAAAAACCATACAATGTGATGTTCTGGTTTTTTGAAGTTGAAGAGTACCTATGATAAAAAATTACAGACTTCTACATGCTTTGTAAGTAGGAAAACCTGCAAATTTGGCAGTGTATCAAATACTTGTTCTCCCCACTGTAACTACAAGACTCTACTGCCTTAAATACACTGCTTTGATCCATGCTGAATAGAGACAAATCAGTTCCTCCAGGATTCTGCAGAGGATTCTGTTTGTGATATCTACGGGCTAAAATGTGTGATTTTGTAACAACAATTTTGACATTTTGCATGAAAATGTACTTTCTTCCCCCGATTTGTCACGCATTGACAAGGTGAAAGGTTTCTTTGCCTGAACCATATTAAGCTGTAAACGTACAGGGATTGATTCAAATTGTCTTCCCGTACTACACCAAGGGGGCAGTTTATATCATTATAAGGGGACGTCTGACAGGTTATTGCAAAATGGAGGAGAGGATTTAGGATGAACTTTTAGAGAAGGTAAGACATTCCCCTCCCTCTCCGGTTGTCCCCCCTGTCCCTCTGTCCCTCTCCCTCCCTCTCTGCATGTAAACCTGAAAGCAATCCATGGTGACAAAGGAACAGATGGAAAAAAGACTGTATTCAAGAAGCTTGACTGTCCTTTATTACCGTTCCCTTTCAGAGGCGTTTCAACCAGAGTCTTTGCTCCGCGCCGCAGCGTGTGTGTCAAACACACTTGCCATCAGAGCTGCATCAATCGGTCATAAAGGCCACATTCAAATGCTCCTTTATGCACCTGAAACGAACCACTCCACCAAGACCTTCATCGAATATGAACACCAGTTAGCCTGTCTTTATAACAAGTGAGCGCTAATTTCTTATCCTCTGCAAAACAGGAAACACGGGATGAGAATGAGGACAACGTGAGTTGACTGAACGTGGACAAAATGAAGCTGGTTACTGTAGCGGAAGTCCAACCAACCTCTGGCATCTCCTGCCGTTCCACTGTCAAGACACAGGGCACCAGAAACATCCAGTGGACAGGTGTTGGTCCTGCTACTGCACACCCTGATGTAATCATACCTCGGGTTTCCCCTGTCATCACCGCTACATATTTACACCCTGTCATCACCGCTACATATTTACACCCAGGCATGGGAGAAATGAAACACTCTAAATAGCTTAGCAGCTTATGGATCAGAGAAGCGAGTAACATCAAGTTAAACAAAGATAGCTAAAGTCAACTGAGGATACTGGGATACGTTCATGACGACAAGTCTATTCTAGGCTATAGCTGAACCCAGTGCCATGGCACTTAAAACAACATACTCTATCTAGTTTAACAGATCTATGGTTTAATAGATCTATAGATGATAGAGCTGCTATGGATCTGACATTACAGAATCATATTTAGCTCAGCAGAACACCACGTAGGGTTGAGGAACGCTGTTCTCCCCCACACCCATCTTTTTTTTCCTTGAACCACCCCTACTCCTGCCTGTTCCCGTCCCGTTTTCTCGCCACCCCGGGTTCGTTCTACCGCATAACAGAACAAAAGGGCTTCAGTGAACATCATGTCGGCGAGTTGGTATCCCACCCGGTAAGGCCGTTTCACCGTACCAAGCCAGTAATGAGATCGCGACAATCCTGTAAGCTTGTTTTCTCCACCATTTAATTTCATAATTGTCAATGATGACATCCACCGGGGAGAGACAATAAGGGGATCGCAACGGCTCATCCTCTGAAGCCAAACTAGAGCCGAGTCCCAAATGGCCCCCTACTTTCTACATGAACCCTGGTTCACGGCAGTGACCGACAAAAGGAACAGGATGCATTTGGGATGGAGACATCAGAGGGGATTAAGGCATGTTCCTGTTTTAGCTGAATGGTGTACCAGGCGCAAACGCACGCGCACACGCACGCGCACGCTCACATAAGCAAATACACTCCTCATCCGCATTACTTGGCTGTCACTGTTATGTAAACTGTCATCCAGCAGCTCATCCCTTCTGTGCTTCTCAGGCATACGTCACTCAGCCCGTGGAGACACGCCACAGACAGTGAAGTAAGCCCTGCTCAAGGAGTCACTCACTGAAGGGGCCGAGGTAACGCGGTTAGCCTAGTTTAGTCATATTTCTACTACATTCATAGAGATCACTGACTGTTTCCATTGAGCTAATAACGGGCTAGAAGAATCCTAGACGATTTAATAATACATGCTGACCACGACTTATCATGTAGCCCTTCGTACCCCGTTGAAGACTGGCCCCGGGCCCTGGAGGTGTGGCCCTTGGTTTAAGAGGTTACACACAGTGTAAAGACACAGCCTTCAAACCTTGGGAAATGTGTGTTTAACAGTATTAGTAATGACACTTAGACAGAAGCAACACCTTGACCCTACCTCAACCAGATGGGATAGCACTTCAGAGGTCACAATGCCTCATGAAAACACTAGTCAGTGAAACAGCACTGCTCGTATTGACATTAACAAACACAAAGCACATGAAGAAAGACCTAGAGAGAAAGAGAAGGAAACTAATGAACTCCTAGGTTATAAGCAGCACGGTATACACAGTCCTGTTGAAATCACTACACAACCATAAAGAGACACAAAAACATTCTCTTTCTCTGTAAGACAAATAGTCACTGGCACACATTGTCATACCTGTGAACTAGTCAGATAACTATGTTCTGCCCTACGATCCGAAGTCTCTTCTGCTCCTCTCTTCTCTGCTCGGTTAGAGAGCACGTAGCTTAGTGGGAAACACCTGACATTCCTTCCCAGTCAAACAGAAGCTCTCCTCCAGACCAATAACCGGCTGAAATTCCTTCCTGCCCCCTCCTCCACTCCAGAAATGCCACAGCGGAGCAGAGCGCAGAGCAAAAAGTCTGTCTGTCTTTCTGTCTGTCAGAGAACTCCCTAAAGGCTCCACTGAGCAAAACGAAAAGAGAGAGTTTCGATTCTCACTTCTGCCCTGCTCTTCACCTGCCGGAGCACCAGCTAACGTGCAGACACGCTTCTTTGTGCTCCTCGTCCTCTGCCTGTTCTGCCTCCTCTCTCTCTCTCTCTCTCTCTCTCTCTCTCTCTCTCTCTCATGTCCTGTTTAATTTAATCCCTGCTCTAAATCAGGGAAAGCCCTGCCTGCCAGTGTGCTGACTTCCCCTGCCAGAGCAATGCTCTCCCTGTTTCCCTCCATGGGTTTCTCTCAGAAAAAAATCAAAACAAAGCAGGGTACACGAGCTAAAAAAAGATCTGGTGCTTAATTCCTCTTCATGTGTGAGACACACAGACACACATTAACACAGACACACATTAACACAGACACACATTCACATTAACACAGACGCACATAAACACAGACTCACATTAACACAGACGCACATAAACACAGACTCACATTAACACAGACACACATTCACATTAACACAGACGCACATAAACACAGACTCACATTAACACAGACGCACATAAACACAGACTCACATTAACACAGACACACATTCACATTAACACAGATGCACATAAACACAGACTCACATTAACACAGACGCACATTCACATAAACACAGACGCACATAAACACAGACTCACATTAACACAGACGCACATTCACATAAACACAGACTCACATTAACACAGACGCACATTCACATAAACACAGACTCACATTAACACATTCACACGGATAGAACAACAGGTTGGCCACTAACCCACTTGTGGTATACAACAACATGCCACGCCCCCACAGCATCTATAAATACACATCGATCTGTCCTGTCCATCGATCTGCTGCAGGAACAGAAGCTTTCACATTGCCGCTGCACACACACACACACACACACACACACAAACAAACAGAGAAAATAGAACACACATTGAAAGGCAAGAACTAATCACAATGAAAGCAACAAAAAAAACAGACACATGCAAACATTCTTGCACACACGTAGAGTGCAGGAAGTCTGGTTGACAGGAGTACGTGCTGAACTAAGTGCACTGTGGCAGTGGATGGCTGTGTGATTCACTTGTACCTGCAACTTGGTCTCAGCTGTGCTCTTTTTGCAGGGTGCTGCTACAGATTTCTCCTGTCTGTCTGTCTCTCTGTCTGTCTATGTCACACACACACACACACGATGTCCACACACACACACACGATGTCCACATACAAACACGATGCCCACACACACACACATGATGCCCACACACACACACATGATGCCCACACACACACACACACACACACACACACGATGCCCACACACACACACGATGTCCACACACACACACACACACGATGCCCATCACTGCTAATCTTGCTAAACAAGGACACACTTCCACGCAAATTGTGAGACACACACACACACACGGAGAGGAAGAGAAAGACAGGAGAATAAGTCAGGTTATGAGGGAGGGAGGTCTGTCGCAGGGAGGGAGGAGGGAGGAGAGTCGCAGGCAGGCAGCTTAGAAATCCCCAGTCTGCCCCTCCTCAGAAACCACCTTGCCATGGCAACAGCGGCTCCAGGAAGAGACGCCCCACATGTTACGCAACAGGATGGAGTTGCTGCCAGCAGGCAGTCCTCCTTCTCCTCCCTCACCAGTCTTTCTCCTGAACGGCCTCCCTTTACCTTCCCACACACCCATTTTAATTCTGTCCATAATTCAATAGCCCTTCATTCGGCCAGTATCTAGGGCCCAACGTGTTTCAGGCCCTCTACCATTTCTCCATTAATCAGGTCTGTGTTCATCTCCTGAACGGTTTCTCTGTCACTGAGTTTGTATCCGTTCAGTGTCTCTCTAGACGCCGTGCTGGCGGTGGGAGGCATGGCATTTGGTTTGGACCTAAACACGGGTGTAAGAAAACATTTAATAAAAATACGTTTTAACAGTGTGTTGAACCAACTTCTGACTTTTATTGAAAATGGCAGTAAGGTCCTGGGTGGGTCATCGTGCTGGTAACAGGGCAGCATTCAGCTGGCAGTGAAATCACGTTGTTGAAATCTGCAAGATTTCTGCAAGAGCATGCAATGTTTGGAAACATCATGAGGTCCTATCAATTTGTGTAATGTCTGTTTTTATAATTTACAGTTTATTTTTTCTTCTTTGGCAACTGCTTTCCAGACACACAAAGTCCAGCACTTGTCTGTGAAGTGGCGAATTTCCTCCTCGCAGTCAGATTGGCTGTTAGTTTGCATTTGGAGCACGCTGACTGTCACTTTGTATTTGAATCAGTAATTCAATTTCTCTAATTCAAACCGTTCTCCCATTTTGGAAGTTGTTCTTCTTCCGAACAAATCATGCCTCCCTTGTGTGTGTGTCTGTGTGTTATATTGACACGTCTGACCCAACCACGCTGACCCCACTCACATTCCCTATGATTCAAACCAGCCGCAGAAGCCCATCAAACATGGATCGACCATCCTGACATCCACAAACAGGATTTGCAATGGGTTAGTAAACAATGGGTTAGTATATAGTATACTACTATACTTGTCTGGACCTGACAAGTACAGTAGTACGTACACACACACACACACACACACACACAAACACACACAAACAAACACAAACAAACACAGACTGACGGTCCAAGCAAGCAACGGCACTGGTTAACATTTTTTTTAAAACTCTAATTTGGGTGAATGAATCCATGAAGCGGCAAAGACCCTCTGAAAGAAAAGGAAAATAAAACTTTTTGCTGTCTGAGGAGAGGAGAAGCTTCTGTTCTGAGAGGAGGAGAGACTACAGTTCTGAGGAGAGACTATAGTTCTGAGGAGAGGAGAGGCTACTGTTCTGAGGAGAGGAGAGGCTCCTGTTCTGAGGAGAGGAGAGACTACAGTTCTGAGGAGTGGAGAGGCTACTGTTCTGAGGAGAGGAGAGACTACTGTTATGAGGAGAGGAGTGGCTACAGTTTCCAGTAAAACAACCACATTGAGTCCCACGCTGGTTTGGTCATTCCTTTATTCAGGGTATTTTCGACTGCTGCCAGATAGAAGCGGTTGGCCCTCGCCCAGTAACAAGAGCAGCCTGTGTGTCTATTTCTATTTCTGTGTGTGTGTGTGTGTGTGTGTCTCAAGGGTGTACAGAGTGCATCCTATCCTATGAAACAGGAAATGAAAACACAGGGCTAAGAGAATAGCTCTTAAGAGTGGTAGCTACTAGCATCTTTAACTTGGGACTTCAGACATGCTGCACCAGTTGTCATCCTTACCAAACCAGGAGACAGCCAAACGTTTCCTGAACCACATCAAACATGGCACACAAAGCAGCTGTTTCTTTAGAGCATTTCTAAAAGAATCATATCAGTTTAACTGTTTCCAAATTAACTGAAGACCCTTCACTTGAGTCAATTAGACCCTGAAAAAGTTTGACCTCATCCCCGTAGAGCCAATGAGGCGAGGCAATTGGATAATCACTAACAGACACCGGGGTATTCTGGGTAAATTGTCTCTTAGTATTCTAGCAATTCCACAGTAAGATGACAATGCTGGGAAAATGTGTTAGCAGAAAGACTGTGTACTCTGAGCTGTCATTATGTTACTACATGGCATGGTTGTATAAAATGTTTTTATTAAGTGTTTTTGATAGAGCTGTTTGATGTGTTTAACTTCGCAGTCATTGGATTAGGTTTGGCCTTGTTTAAAATGAAGAGGTTTCAGTCAAAACATGATTAGGCAATTCCACTGTAACAGTATAACTGTCCAATGGGAAGCCCGTTGCAGCAGGATGACGCTACAGCTTTTCTTCCCATGGTACTTGTGTTTAAACCTTTTCTGCTGGGACAGTAACCCTCCCCCGATATGCTGTCCCTCAACACTAACTGCCATTTCCTCCCGCATCTCATGACCGACTCTTTCATGATCTCTTTCACACCCTCAATATCCAGGGGCTTTCTTCTGAAATCTTTCAGCTTTTTTCAATTTCTTTCAATTGCTCAACAGTCACTCACTCACACACACACACACAATTCTGCAACCATCATTTCATGGGAACCCATTTTTGGGGGAATTTCTCATGCCCACACCGCACCACAAGTCTATGAGGAGTGGACAGCTAGGAGACCTGGGAACCAGGGAGTGGTTATAGGCTGTCCGGACAACACCAATCCTTAACCCACAGCCACATTTCTAGAGATTAATGCTGCCTTCCCCCATCCAGTAGCACCTTAAACCCCCACCCGAGCCTCTTAGAACTGGTCAAATCAAGCTGACGTGTATTAAAGAGGTGAAACCTAGTTTGAATAAGTAACACCTCACAACACATCAAGCAAATCAAATGCATGGCTTGGGTGGGGCTCCAAAAGGTGCTCAGGTTATATGGTCATTAAGCGTTTAAACAGCTTGTGTCAAAGTGATGTCAAGCTCTTACACTGGACTCAGACTATTATACTGTCATAGTGAAATGCCTGTTTGCTAACGCGTGGATTCCCATGGATCTACAGACATGCTGGAAGGAATGACCAGAGCATCACTGGTGTATCTTGCTTTCCACTGGGTATGCAAAGACTTTGGTGGAGGAAGTCGCCGGTGGAAGCTACACCACTACACCACTGCTGTCTACAGTACTCTGAGGGAAGTAGCTATGTATAGTCAAATTTGCCTATGGGAAAATGACATTTAGAACTCACCACTCAACCAGATTGACTTGTCCAAAGCCATTCCAATGGGACACATTAGCACATTGTTTGGAGCAACCATTGTCAACAATAGTTGAGTCGCAAAAAGTAATGTACCCTGGTCGTTAATGGTAGCCAATACACGGGGAACACTATTCACAAAAGTCTGCAGAAGCCAAAACCTTTTCTTCAATATGGTTTAAACCAATGACTTGTAATGGCTTTGCTGACTACATTGTATACATGCAGCACAATACATGCAGCGAATACATGCAGCACAATACATGCAGCGAATACCACATTTACATGTTCATTTTACACAATGTTTTCTTACAGATTCAGAAATTTGGTTTGAAACCAGGAAAATTGTTTAAAACTACCATATGGAAGTAATAAGTCACTTGAATATATTTTATATAGGAAAGGAAAACCGTGTTGAAAAACTCCTTTCCCTAAGCGTGAGGGTGAAAGGTGAGCTTTCTTGAAATGTGTCATCCGACAGAAATCTTAGCGCTAGTCGGCTGTATTTTGAAAAACAATAGTTTTCAGATCTACAAGGCAGCGTGACGAGATATGGAGGCATGGCCTTGCGAGAGTACCACGACCTTCACACAACCTTCAGCATTATAGTACCACCTTAAACCAGCCCCCACACACAACCTTCAGCTAACATCACCCTTCTGTCCGCCTACAAGCCCCTGTAACTCTCTCGACATCTGGTGGGCCCAGCCCCCCCCCCCACCCCCCCCCCCCCCGTTGACTTTGGTCATGAGGCCCTTTGGCTACAAGGGTCAGGTGAGGTCTAGAACAGTCGTCAAAGGACTCTGGTGTCCTTTCTTGTGCTCTTGCCTTCTACACTCTTCTGTTTGCTTCTGTTTAAGCCCCTCCCTCATGTGTATTTTGTCCCCATTTAGTATCATAACTGTCTTTCTTAAATCACTCACCATCTCAATCCCGCACACATTACACATACATTCGGTCCTTCACTACCTCAATCAAACCCATTCTAATTGTATCTGTCTTTCCTGCACTGTTGTCAGAGCTCCCACTATCTTTCTCCCGCTCCATCTCTCTCCCCTTTCTTATTCTCCCTCTCCAACTCCCTCCCTTATTGTAGGAGGCTCCAGCAAAAGGGCTAGGAACAGCACCTGCACACTAAGACACATGCTGTTCTGTTGCCTTGGCAACCGCTACATTTGGGCTTTGCTGGTGCAAACCATTAGGTATTGCCAGCACACACACACACACACACACACACACACACACGCACACACAGACACACACACACACACATACAGACAGACACACACCGACAGACAGAGACACACAGACACACAGATATTCACTCACAAATGCAGCCCCACGCAAGTTCCCTTTAATGGGTTTCCGGCTGGCATACGTCCGTTTTCCTGCTTTCTCTTTTTAATCCAAAGCTGTTTTTCCAAAACATTCCTCTGTTTAAATTCTGGTGAATTAGCACATCACATTTTCCTCCCTCATAAACCATGCCTGGGGGAAAACAGCAAGCAGTGCGTTTACTTCACACAGAGGAGTAGTGTTTATCTTCAAGGGGCATTTCTCTGGGAATGACACATTCTTTAAAGTGGATCACATTCACAGAGGCTCTCCACTCCCACTCTGTGTCACGATTCTCTCATTTCCATCAGGCGCTTCAGTGACCGCAAAGAAACCCTTCCCAGAGTTCCAGGTTTCTGATGCTGACGCGGAAAAGGAGACAAGTTATAGGAGACTCGGTAACTACCAGCGGGTTTCCCCCTCTTCAGTCTCGGTCAGTGGCACACCAATGTGCCCTTTTCTAATTTTGCCAACATCAACGCCGCTTCACCAAGGTTCCAGGATGTGGTGTTGGCTCTCTAGACTGTTGAGCTCACCTGTTTAGCAAGAAGTGCGTGTTTAGATATAAATCTTATACCTAAGGTTATTGAGTATAATGTAAGGGTTAGGTTGAGATTAGGGTTAGTAAAAGTAGGTGTGTGTGTGTGTTTGTGTGTGTATATATACGTATATGTTGTGAAATTGGGATGACACAGTTAGCCTGCTCTGCACTTCAGTTAAAAGTGAGTAAACAATGAAACCCTCAACGATTCAGTCCAACGTCTTGACAAATTGGGAAATTGTCACCATTACTAGGCTACACAGAAACCAAAGAAAACACAAAACACACACACACACACACACACACACACAGACACTAAAGGGACAGTCAGGAGGTTGGCATGAGGGTTTCTGTGCAAATGGCAGAGTGGGTGGCTGACTTAAGTTGAGAGAAGCCAGGCGGTATAAAGGAATGCAAACCTCAGGTTTGGCTAAGAACAGGAAGTCACACTTTAACAATGACAGGTATATGCTGTCAGAGGTAAGTTAATGAAAATCATGAAGGCTAAGCCATACACTACAAAGTACTGACCAACTTGTTTCAGATACAAAAATAAATGTATCCCAGGTATCAAGGGGAAAAAGTCAGTGCATACTAAAAAAAGACAGACACACATGAACACACACAGAGAGAAACACACACGAACGCACAGACACACAGATAGACACATACAGACACACACAACCTTCTCTGAATACGCAGGTGGGTGGTGATCGTCCTGGTATTAGTCACACTGCAGTATGTATGACAGACACCAAAACGAACCTGACTAAATACACTGCACGATTTGAAAGGAGGTGAGGCGAAGAAAAGTAGGCCTCACACAGAGAGAAAGAGGCAAAGTGATAAAGAAAGAAAACTAGAAAGAAAGACAGAGGAGGAAACAGAGGGGAAAAGGAAATGAATAAATAGGACAGAGGGAGGAAGAATGAAGAACACAAGCAATCCAATCACACAGACTGAAAAATATGAAGTCTTCACCAATGCAGATCCAGGGCCCAGAGTCTATAGTGAGTCAAGTAGCCCAGGTTCCTATTCAAGTGGCCGTCAATGAGTTCTAGCCTAATTCATTGGAAATTCACATCCAAATACTGTGGATGTAATGACCTGAATGGACTGCTGCCCCTGACGACTGTTGCAAATTGGACAGTGGGGTAAGTTCTACCTCAAAAACAGACGTTGACAGGTTCCAGTAGAGGTCCTCAGAGCAGACCAAGAACTATTCTCTTCTCTGGGCTATGTGAGTTATTGCTGAACTTCCTATCTCTTAAGGGGAAAAATGACCCCCGCCCTCCCAAAATAACAAAAAAATGCTCTTGGCAACAGCTGAGACACTCACAATGGACACACTACAAATCAGGAAGAAATATATATTTTAGAGTTTTGTTTGACTTTGAATGCAAGCTAAAATGAAGGAGGAAAACAGCTCAAGGTATTCTAATGTTGTTAAGAGTGACGGTTAAGCTACTTATTGGAAATCATAGGCCTACTTTTCCGTTGTTGAAAGTAAATGTATCGCATTGGCTACGGTCTCTGCAGCGGCTTCCAGTGAAAGTAAAAATGCACAGAGCACTAAAACACACTGCAGTTCCCCTCCAGTAAAAAAGACAGGTTGGAACTTAAACTCACATTACCGGTAACAGAGTCAGCAGTCGGGTGAGTGTGTTTTCAATGTATTCAATTTCATTGAGACAAAATATGGTCATAAAAATTCCTCAATACCTCCCCTACTCCCTCCCTCTTTTCTCTCAAAGTGAAAGCCTTTTCCTGTCCCCAGAGGTTACCGCTGAGGTATAGACACCAACCTGTCCCAGCCTGTTTGTTGTGGTTACTGTTGCTAAAACCCTGGGCAAAAGATCCCTTTGTGTTAAAGTGGAAATCAAACAAAATAACTAACTAATGTCATATTGTGATAAAAGTTTAATAATATGAAAACACGAAAAAATGTATTCATTTATGCAAGAAAATTAAATATGGTCTTGAAACATGTAGCTCACTGCCATGTTGGAATGACATTTAAGGCTAAAAATCTGTATCACAGGCTCTTCTCCTCGCTTTGTGAAGAACGAGACCCTTTGGAGATGGCTACATTTCAATGAAGGATATTCAGGTAGAAGGTTTGGATCGCTCTTAAAAAAGCAGATAAGTTACAGCTAATGTTAGCTAAGCGTCATTTGCAATAGCTTGCTAGCTAGCTTCCAAGCCAGCTAATAACTTGTAAGCATTGCGTTTGCATATCAAAATAGCTGCATAATATTTAGCTTCTGTGCTGTCTCATCTTATCTGTGTGATGGAATTTGAAATGCATCATAACTGCAAGTGTACGTATGTAAACACAGCAATGTATTTTGAGGCAGGGCGGAGAATTTGTTAGCTAGATACAGTGGATATAAAAAGTCTACACACCCCACATGCAAGGTTTTATTGTGATGTAACAGAATGAGACAAAGATAAATCATGTCAGAACTTTTTCCACTTTTAATGTGACCTATAATGTGATAAATTTAATAGAAAAACAAACTGAAATCTTCAAGGGGGGAAAATGAAAAATAAAAACCTTACAATAACCTGGTTGCACACCCTTTTGTAACTGGGGGTATGGCAGTGTTCAGAATTAACCAATCAAATTCAAACTCATGTTAAATAGAATTAATTACACACCTGCCATCATTTAAAGTGACTCTGATTAATCACAAATAAAGTTAAACTGTTCTAGTAAGATATTCCTGACATTTTCTTAGTTGCATCTCAGAGCAATAGCCATGGTCCGCAGAGAGCTTCCAAAGCATCAGCGGGATCTCATTGTTGAAAGATATCAGTCAGGAGAAGGGAACAAAATAATTTCCAAAGCATTAGATAGATATACATTAGATATACATATAGATTAGATATACCATGGAACACAGTGAAGACAGTTATCATCAATTGAAGAAAATATGGCACAACAGAGACACCAAGAACTGGACATCCCTCCAAAATTGATGAAAAGACGAGAAGAAAACTGGTCAGGGAGGCTTCCAAGAGGCCTACAGCAACATTAAAGGAACTGCAGGAAATTTTGGCAAGTACAGGCTGTGTGCTACGTGACAACAATCTCCCGTATTCTTCATATGAATGATGGCATATGAAGCATGGCAAGACAGATGCCTTTTCTTAAAAAGAAAAACATCCAAGCATGGCTGAAGTTTGCAAAAACAAACACCAAGTCCCCCAAAAGCATGTGGGAAAATGTGTTATGGTCTGATGAAACCAAGGTTGAACTTTCTGGCCATAATTCCAAAAGACACGTTTGGCGCAAAAACAACACTGCACATCACCCAAAGAACACCATACACACAGTGAAGCATGGTGGTGGCAGCATCATGCTTTGGGGCAGTTTTTCTTCAGCTGGAACCGGGGCCTTAGTCAGGGTGGAGGGAATTATGAACAGTTCCAAATACCAGGCAATTTTGGCACAAAACCTTCAGGCGTCCATTAGAAAGCTGAAGATGAGGAGGAAGTTCACCTTTCACCACGATAACAACCCAAAGCACACATCCAAATCCACAAAAGCATGGCTTCACCAGAAGAAGATTAACGTTTTGGAACGGCCCAGCCAGAGCCCAAAACTGAATCCAATTGAACATCTGTGGGGTGATCTGAAGTGGGCTGTGCACAGGAGATGTTCTCGCTATCTGACAGATTTGGAGCGCTTTTGCAAAGAAGAGTGGGCAAATATTGCCACGTTAAGATGTGCCATGCTAATAGACTCCTACCCAAAAAGACTGAGTGCTGTAATAAAATCAAAATGTGCTTCAACAAATAATTAGTTTAAGGGTATGCCCACTTATGCAACCAGGTTATTGTGAGTTTTTTATTTTTCCCCTTCAAAGATTTCAGTTTGTTTTTCAATTGAATTGTTCACGTTATAGGTCACATTAAAAGGTGGAAAAAGTACTGACATGATTTATCTTTGTCTCATTCTTTTACATCACAAGAACCTGGCATTTTAACAGGGGTGTGTAGACTTTTTATATCCACTGTATGTTAGCCAACTATGATTAAGTGAATTCAGGTGAATTATTAAGCCCCAAGTGACCAAAATACTAGCAGTTTGATTAAAAGCAGTCTGAAGTATTTGGCTGGCTACGGTAATGACTGAATTATAGATCCTGATGAAATCTACAGTGCCGATTAGCAGGCAACAGTACCATGCTCCACTCCGGCAGAACCACTTCTCCAAGATCATGTTCAATCTGAAAATGTTATCTCAGCATCCCAGAGGCATTTCAGTTCCTCTTCTATAGTATATTGTCTTTGAAGTGTAAGTGTAAAGCCTGAATCCAGTGCAACTGATGGGCTTTGGCGCATCATAGCTACAAGCCATTGTCCCAACACTGACTACTGCTCGAGTGGTAGGGTATATAATTTTATAAATAAATCCACTTCCGACTCCCTGGTCATTGTCCCCCCTCAACACACACACACACACACACACTAATTTGAAGGGGAAGTAGGTACTGTGCAGTATGGAGATGGACCGGTTTGTCTGCCTATAAACATGTCACAACATGCATAAACCTGCACAGAAGGCCTAGAGTTAACTCTTCCTCTGCACCATAGACTGGCACTCAGCCAAGGTACCATATATAGACAGATGTTGAAGTTTCACTACTGGCTGAATTACAGCGTTGCAAAGCTAATTCAGCCGACGATAATGTGGTTAGAAATCTTCATGTGGTACCACGGTGGAGGTTGACCAAAGGATGACTTAAGTATGTGGCGGGTGAGTGGATCAAACAGTCACTTCTCAGCCGCTGACCCTTCATTGACCCTGAGCTGGGCTAGGAATTCCCAAGGAATCAGGCCAGGGGAGTAGTCAGCTGAGGCTTAGAATTACCTGGAGCTGACAGTGAAGAGCCCGACCAGAAGCACAGAACACACTTAACCTCTTGCCCACCCTGAGGAGTGTCAGGAGAACAAGCAGAACAGTGCCATGAGATGTCATTGGTCGTTATTTCCCTCTCAAAGTGATTCCTAGTTCTTGGTTGAGGAAGTAAATGTGTAGCCTTTAACTGAAAGGTCACTGGTTTACATCTGAGACAACAAGTTGAAAAATATGTTGTTGTGCTCTTGAACAAGGCACTGCACCTGGGTTAGTCCTGGAAAAAAGCGTTCACTAAAAGTTTCAGGACTGGGAAAAGTACAAGGTCTATTAATGACGTCAGTGATCTTCAGGTCGGAAAGTCGGAGCTCTAGGATTTTCCAACATGGAATATAGGGTTGGATTAGCATTAAAAATTATTTCCTCTGTTAGTTAGCTTACAGGGTTATTAGGGTCAAAGAAAAGTTGCTGTACCTCTGACCCAAAAAATATGTAACCAAGTAACAAACAAAGTTGGGATTTTGAGTATTATTATGATCTCTATGGAAACAAATGGAAGGAATTAAGTCAGTGATAACAGACCTATGGTTGATTATTAACAGCTCTGGTTTCCAAATTTGCTAATTATTCCCCATCTAGTGCACTATTTTCAGGCAGGGCTCGTAGCTTACTATCATTGGTAGGTTATAGGTTGACAATTGGGATGCATTCACAGTGATGATGATATGGCCAGAAACTACACCATTGGTGAAATATTCTACTGGCTAACAGCTGTCACGCACACATACCATAACAAGTGGCATTCATATACAAAAGCTGTCACCTATGCAATTGGCCTATACAGAGCCATCAGAACAAGGTTGTGTTTTCAATGGAATTGAGGGCAATTCAATTTATTTTCCCTTTAAAGGGGTAAACATTTTTCTCTGTTTTACAGATTGTGTTTTCCTACTTAGTGGGCTTCCAGAACTACTAAGTAGTTTTAGTGGGCTTCCAGAACCTAGGTGAGAAGGTTCTGAATTTCAACCAGGTTGAAATTCACTGTTATAATAAGACGTGTGGCTAACCAGACCGGACATTTTTGTGAGGAGGTATGTATATGGGCAAGGATAGGGTTTGCTGAGGTGCAGGTTAAATATCCAAAATGACAAAATACCTGCCCATAACCTGAAGAACACTGGAATAAATTAAGTAACACAAAGAATACTCCTTCAAAATGCCTTAAGACACTTGTTATAAAAGGTTAATTACAATTTCATAAAACATAGCATGTGGAATTTTTTTCTTTCAACCAAAATGAAGATATTCCTTAAAGCTGTTGTAGCTTCAATGGTAAACAAATGAGCACAAAAATCTCTCAAGAATGACTGTCATATGTTAAATTTCTCATATAGATTTTTTTTTTACACAAGGCAAACAGCGCAAACAAAATGTTTAATTACAGGTTCCTTCCTGACAATGCAGCACAATAGGAATAACAGAAAAAAGCAATTGACAAAAGTGATACATTTATGAACAATAATAATATTCCCCAATGCAGCTTTACCTTTCAGCTTCTGGGTATGATGTTCATAGGGTTTAAATCTATCAGTCTGTGATGGGAGAGTGAGCGGCAGTCCAAGCGAAACAACTGTTATGACCCACCCTCCTCCAAGCCAGCCAAAGCTGCTTGGAAACCAGCTGTTTGACTGAAGTAAACAGAAGACCTGGATGGGGGGGGGCCAGAGTTCCTGATTTTCTGCCTTTCTACCCGCAAATTGCGTCACGGCATTCCTGTCCTGATGACACACGAGCCAGATGCTGCATGCTGCAGGCCAATAGGGTGCACTCTTCCTGCTGGTCTGTATACCAAATGCCAACGCCCCAGGGCATTGAAGGGGACATTGCCCAGCAAAGAGTGCCATGTTCTGGGTGGGACATAAAATGGGCGTTCTGACACTGAGGTTAGCAAAGGTCCTGTGGCAAGTTAGAGTACATACCATCATGGCCATCTAATCATCCCTAGCTTCCAATTAGAAGCAAATAAATCTCCTCCCCCATATCTACTCCCAAGGCAGTTGCTGTAAATCTAATCTCATTCCTAGACACTTCCGCCAAAATCCGCTGAAGGTCTGGTGGACACATGAACTTCGAAGCCTTCGTAAAACTGCCAGAAATAAGTGGCTTGGTAGCCACTGGCTCCATACACGTAAAAACAATATATATACACCCTACACCCTTCCATGTATGTCTCATACACTGTTTATATTCCCTGTGTATGACTGTTGGATATACATTTAAAAACATGGACATTTCAGAAGATGTTTTCCCCTAATTCATGGATTGCACCTCCATAACTTGGTCTAATGACTTTAAAGGGGCTGATAACTGTTTTCTTAATTACAATACTATTAAGTTAGTTATTTTTTTCTATTATATACACTGCATTTCACACACTGCAACAAAAGCTAGCTTATTTTATCAATTCTGACAGGACACATGATACAGTCATTTTGCATTGAGGTCTCAGCAGCATCACCATATGCCAGAGGCAGTTTGGGGAGGAGGGTGCTTAGAGTTCCAAAGAAGAACGTTAACAAGATCTGAGTTGTGTTACACACAGTTCTAGAATGTGATTGAGCATGTGATAGCATGCCACTCACTGAGTAGCAAAAGATTTCCTGTCTGACTAATCAACCTCCATCACAAAAGGAGGAGGATATGAAGAAACAGGTCAAAGGTCAAAACAATACAGAGGCAGTAAGATATCCCACTAAATGTGCACTACTAGAAGCAGGAAGCTATCCCATTTCTATTCACTGAATAGTACCAGGAGCTGAATGTGATAATATGTACAGCACAAACACTGCACTATCCTTTTAATTTTATCTGATAGTCTCATATCCTTGAATGTTAAACTGCAGAGAGTAAAGAGGGGCATTGTGGGTGAAGAGAAGCAGAGAAATACGTCAGAGAGAATAGGTTTTTTCTTTACACTGCAGTACTTGCTTGTGCAACAAACTAATATCCCTACTTTACCAAAGTAACTGAAAATACCAAGAAATGTAAATTCCTTAAATACGTCCTTGCCTTTGGATGACAGACATTTGTTCCCTTTAAACTCATCAAAATGATGACAGCCCAAACAATGAGGTCACCATGGAGACCACATGGACATCTGGTACACTCCTAAAGTTACATAACATACTACACTGCATAAGTCATATAAAAAGACAGCACCACTTTTTGTATCTTTATTTTTGAAATCTTCTGCTACATAAGTACTTGAAATCAGGCAGGTGGTTAGGACTCTAAAACAGTAGCCTAACTGGGCTAATATGGCTGTCAAAATTTACTATTCCATGGTCCTCCTATAAATAAACTAAATTATTAATGTTGTTAGGCCAAGTAAGTGTAAAGCAATAAACATGCACGGGATAGATACATGATAAACAAACAGTAGCCTATAATGTGGGTCTCTGCTGGCAGACACTGGCAAAGTTTTTTGTGGACTTTGTAACAGAAACACACACACAAAAACACCGATATAGACCACACATGCTAACATCTAAATAAATCCATTACTAGTGTAGGCCTACGATGCCTTGGGTTCTGTCAAATATTCCGCCTTGAAGACATCCCATAATCGTCAGATAATTAGCATACGACAGCCATTGGTAAAGATCAAAGGCAATTCATGCAGTGGAATAAGAGCTCTGTTCTTGAGTAACAGGCGTGCAGTTGTAAACATAAGCCGATATAGCCTACTAACATAGCCACGGACTCCAACAACGTAAAGAGTGGTTCCACCATGGAATAACACAATGGATTCTGTTCAACAGACTAGGCGCTCCACTAAACATAGCCAACGAAGACAGTACTTGTAAACAGATTGTGCAAAACATGACAAAGCCAAGAAATGAGCAAAAAGGAAGTGGATCAGGAGCCTCAGCACATTCTACAGACATTTAGTCAGCGAGTGTAGAAAGAGATGTGTTTAACGGACTGGCTCCTCTCTAGATTTCTTCCTAGTTTCTGAAATGTCTAAGGTGGGGGATCAATGTGCCCCAAAATGTTATTGCCTGCCCTTTAGAGTTTTAGGATGGGTGACATTGTAAGCATTTTGGAACAACTGCTGATGTAAAAAGGGCTTGATAAAATAAGTATGATTGATTGACAGCAGTGTGTAAGGCAGTTTGGGACACAGATGAGGGCATGAGACAGGGTTTCTCCCTTCATCCATTGCTTTTGAAAATGTAAGGTTGAACGTCAAGTGACCTGACCCAAATACAATGGAATAGAATACCCTATGGACTGTTAGCTGGATCCTCATTTTGTATGAATAGGTTTCAAACCTGCATAATGAAATATATGAAAACACGGCTGTATATGATATATTAAAAGGTGCACATGATTTCCAAGTGAACTCACCATATGCCAGTTTACATCACATTTCACTTAAGAAGAATCACAAAGCCGAAAATGCCACCTATGTTTTTATTAAACACATGAACTTCCACTCCTACCATAATGCATGTCTATCTTTCAAGCACTTGCTGGAAACAATCAGTAAAAAAATGACAGACAATTCTAAGAAAGACTGGGGCAGTGAAGATGGAAGTATGACTTAGGAAGTTATCACTCTTATAGACTATGCATTAGAATATATTAGAAAATAATAAATGCCTGGTACAGGCGCCATTTTAAGTGGGAGTCTTACCTTTAAGGTTCTTCGGGTTGTTCTGTTTTGTGCGCGGCATCGTTTTGCTCCGTTTACTGGGTTCAATGACACATCTTGTGAAAAGTGGAGGGGTTTCTACTGAAGGTGGACCTCGAGGACAGCTGACTCCCGATTCACACCGTCAGGGAAACCCTCCGAGTTCATCTACGAAAGCACACATACACACAGTGTCAGTTTGAGCTTAACACACCGAAGATCAATAAACACTAAGCAGCCCTTGCAGTCATCTTAACTGTGCGGTGTGTTGTTTAGTCTTCCATCCTGTCACTTGGCAGGCTTCAAAGAGAACACTGCTGTTGTTGCGTCTGTCAGTCTGACGTGTCCCTGTCCAAATTCTTATTCCAATCCAAACACACATGGTCTAAATTAATATTCCAGTCCAAACAAGCATGGTTCAAATTCTTATTCCAGTCCAAACATGCATTGTCTAAATTATTATTCCAGTCCAAACAAGTATGGTCAAAATTCTTATTCCAGTCCAAACATGCATGGTCAAAATTCTTATTCCAATCCAAACATGAATGGTCTGAATTCTTATTCCAATCCAAACATGAATGGCCTAAATTCCTATTCCAATCCAAACATGAATGGCTTAAATTCCTATTCCAATCCAAACACGAATGGTCTAAATTCTTATTCCAGTCCAAACATGCATGGTCAAAATTCGTATTCCAGTCCAAACATGCATGGTCAAAATTCTTATTCCAATCCAAACATAGATGGTCTAAATTCTTATTCCAATCCAAACATGAATGGTCTAAATTTCTATTCCAATCCAAACATGAAGGGTCTAAATTCTTATTCCAATCCAAACATGAATGGTCTAAATTGGTACTCCAATCCAAACATGAATGGTCTAAATTCTTATTCCAGTCCAAACATGCATGGTCAAAATTCGTATTCCAGTCCAAACATGCATGGTCAAAATTCTTATTCCAATCCAAACATAGATGGTCTAAATTCTTATTCCAATCCAAACATGAATGGTCTAAATTTCTATTCCAATCCAAACATGAAGGGTCTAAATTCTTATTCCAATCCAAACATGAATGGTCTAAATTGGTACTCCAATCCAAACATGAATGGTCTAAATTTTTATTCCAGTACAAACATGCAATGTCAAAATTCTTATTCCAGTCAAAACATGCATGGTCAGAATTCAAATTCCAGTTGAAACATGCAGGGTCCAAATTCTTATTCCAACCCAAGCATACATGTTCTACATTTTTACTGTAGTCCAAACATACACTGTCTAAACACCTTAGTTTGATATCATGGCGTAACATCGAATGGAGCACTATTGACATGTTCCGCCTTCAACCAACATCAGGTGAGTTGTGGACAGACACTGAGCTGAATGATAAGTAATTACTCCGTAGAAATATAAAAGCTCTGGGGTATCAACACCCTAGTCAGAGAGCCTCCAGGTCACACAGGATAGGGGCTGTTGTCTCGGTTAAATGACAGATTGACAAGTACATATCAGACACAATGCCATGCCCATCTCTTTGACGTTAGCCCGTTTTGGTTGACAAATGGAGACAACAAAAAGGTTCTGTGTCTGGCAGGCAGTCACTGCTCCAGGCGGCTTGGGCAGTTGGTGTACACGGATACACTATCAGAGGATCTTATAGTGAAACTGAACACTATAGATTGCTGCATCCCCATTAGACCCACACAAACACCTAAAGGGCAGTGTGTTCTCGCGGTTGTGATTAACATGTTTGCTATGCTGCTATTGACGCCCTTTTTGTAGAGGATGGTCAGGTACTAATTTTAGTCTTATGTCAATATGAGGTCTGCAAATGAAAACATCAGTCAGTGGTTGATGTGGAAGCTAAATGGTACCAGACCTGTATCTTTCAAAACCCACAAAAGCAGAACACAAACGGAATGATCATGAAACAGCTCTCTCTCTCTCTCTCTCTCTCTCTCTGTCACTCCCATACACTGCTCCAGTCTATATACATAATCTATACATGAACATGACAAAAGCTTTTAAATAGTCTATTCTGCATGTTTATAGATAATTCCCTACATGACCATACTGAAATAAGGCAGTCGACATGACATGACAATCAATCCCGTCGTTTCACCATACAGTCTTTGTTCAGTTTGCAAATATTACATAACAGTCACTACAACTGTAGGATGTTTCACCCAAACGGTTACATGTGCGCGGCAACAGCAATGACATCATTCATCTCGCACTTAAATATATATCGACAGTAATCTAGACTACACAGCGCATGCACGAGGTCAAAGACAGAATGTTAGGACGACAATGGAAGTCATACAATCAAACGTTTATAAGCTCCCACCTGCCTCCCTGAGAAGACGAAGGACAGGTCGAATGCTTGATGCTTCAGACGATTCTATAGCCAAGGAAACGGAGACGTGCGTGTGGGGCGCGCGTCAGCTGATAAATATTTGAGGAAACACCCCAAAACTGACAGCTTCATGAGGATGCCACAAGCTGCCGAGGAAATGTTGCAGTAGTCCTAAAACTGTAAGGAACGCTATCCCTGAGTCCCTGACGCCTGACTCACGCCCCATGCAACACATTTAGGAGGATTCCAGGCACTATCCAGCAACCTTGCGGAATTTTACACCAACACTGTAACCACAAGTTAAACAACGTCGGTAACACGATTTCCTGCATGATAAAATATGAATATATAATATCCAATCCAAGTGACAGGCAGCGTCCTCGTATCTATACAACCGATAGCTACAAGTGACATATTAAACAGGTAAACAACATCAATGTTACCTTGTAGCTATTCATAAAGGTGCTTCAACAACTCATGTTACATAACATTTGGATGTTTTGTGATGGAATGCAGTCTTAATAAAAAAAATAAAAATGCTTGGGATTGGGGTACAATATGTACTGTAGCACTAGCAGAACATGAACGCGCCGTAACTGAGGGAGGAGTCAGGGAAAACCCCTCGCTCCCTGCAACACTACAACCGCAGTTCTCTAATTCAAGAAATAGGGCCTTTGCGACATTTTCTACACTTTATTTGTCATGTGTTACGTAACATGTAAATACTGGCAAATGTATCAGAAACATGGCAGTATATAAGACATACCTATGGGCACGAAAAATGAACATTCTGTTTTAGCACGTTGGGTTTCAAGCAAGATAACTTAGCAACATGCACATATAGCTGTTACACTAGAATGCTGCAGACGTCTAGACAAAAACTCTGCTATGGTAAGTAACGGAAGGCTGTACTGTACAGTCTTCTTTTATGGTAAAATTTGCTATTATCTTTTCCCAAAAAAAAGACATGCATATGCTGAACAAAATAAACGAGTAAAGACGTTAAGAAAATAACTAGCCGAACAAGCTAGAACGTCCCCATCATCAGGAGTTGTAGCTACACCAGCCCCGTAAAAACACTGCCCCAGAACACCACGGCATGCAGCCTAAAGTGGCAACCACGACAAACAAATATCTACAGACTGAATATATACTTACACGAACGGGCTTAATAATTGCCAGGGATTTCTGGTTTAACACACCTCAACCATAAGGGGAAAGGTCTGCTTTTTTCTCTGCTCCTTCTGTCTCTCTCACTTTCTATTGCAGGAAACAGACAGGCCCACTGACGTCAACGGGGGTCCCGTCTCCGCCTCCCAGCCACAGGATGTCTTTCAGGGAGGTATACGACGATCGAACTACGATCGAATAAATTATTAAAAGCAATCTATCCGACATCTTACTTTTGACTGTATTTTAAAGGAAATAATTTACAACGTATATAAAGTACGTTTTGATCATATTTATAATTAAAAACATATTCGTCTGAAATGTTCGTTTTTATTTGAAGTGTCGTTTGTCGCACACCCCCCTGAAGGTATCCCCATTCACATAGTTTAGGGCTGACGGTTTTCCCGGAGGTTCCTTGTTGTCAGGTCACGTTATGCCCCTCCACTGTGCCGACTGGGCTTTCCCATGCAGATCCATAGCAGTTGCTAACACTGTAGCAAACCTTAATAGACTTTGCCTTCCCCGAGCTACAGAGGCTGATTTGAATTTTGCTGCTATATTAACTACAGACCGTAGTTCAAATCTGCATACACCATGTTGCCTGATGAGATTGCAATTGGTTTTGTTGTTCGGAATCATAGAAATGTTTTTATTGTAATAAAATTGGGTTGGAATTGGGCATGCAAAAATTGACATATAATGTATTCTGTATATATGTCGACAAATACTAATTTTAAACCTTTTATTTTTGTGGATTGTGACATTACAGTAGGAACCTAAACGTTCTACAGACCTATACATTTTCCTCTGCCCAATAAAATGTGTTTGCTATTTGATGTCCACATTAAATTGGATTTGTCATAGTTTTTGTAATCAGTTGTAGAAAAACAGTAAAATACATATTCATGTTCCTTTTAAAAATAATGCATTATTTTAGTTGAAGAAAAGTTATAAATAAATGCAAAATAAAGATGGGTCATAGTAAAGAAGTAATTTACTTTATCCACAATGAATAACAAACTTCAAAGGAGGGCTAGTACCAAATTGATGTGTGTGGTAGAAGTAAGGATTATCTACACATATTGTTTTTTTTCAGTCACTTCCTGGAGGTAGTGTTTTTCTTTGGACATTTGTAATGTCACCTAAACAGCTGTATCTGTGATCTCAACCTGTATTTAGTTGGCATTGTGTATTGCATCTGGAGTTGCTTTAGACACGGTTTTAAATAGACATGGTTAAACATTCATTATATTCCAAAAGGATTTCAAGGGTTGCATTCTAAGTGGAATCTCCCAACAATGATAAATTCACATCCATATGAACAACGGGAAAGCAGTTGATGACCTTATGTTTCTAAATGTGTTCCTGTATACGCTTGGAGGAATACTGTTACTACCTCAACCTAGCACGTGGATCATTTTCTATTGTCTCTCAAGCATGGTCAAGCAGGAACCAGCAAAGTAGAATTTGATTTTATGGTTTGCCTTGTTTTAAAAACATAGAAAGCATGTTCCCCATTTAATGTATTAGCTTGAATGGGGAATATTTTAGACTGCATGATCACTTTCTGATGTTGATTCATCGTAAGAAACTATACGCCTACTCGGGGTGTGTGTTTACCAAAGTAAATTTCAATTTAGACAGAAAAAGTCCTCCCTTACCATAATCTTTAATGTGATATGTCTGATACTATTCTCATTCACATTGATAACTATGAAGCTGGCCAAAAACCACCATTGAATATTGATCTGGTGTATAGGCTTATGCATGAGGCAATATTTCCCTGTTATCGGTTTCACACAATTCAAAGATGAAACAACATTGGATTAAAGATTTCAATGATTGAATGAATATAGCAAGGTGCAGAAAAGGCAAATTAATGTTTAGAAGAAGATTTGAAGAAGGTTTAGAAGAACAGGCTATTTGAAATAGGTTAATTGTTTTGCCTCAAACCTTAGGGGTGTCATCAAGTTCTGTAATAAATACCTAAGTGTGTGTTTTTGTATTTTTTAACTGTGTCTGTCTGGCAAATTTGAATCCCTAGCCATTCATGTATTGCATTGCATAGGGCTTCCCAAGTTGTCTAGTCACAAAAACAAAAGCCTGGGGCTAATGGCTAGAGCTACATGAATATTAAATGAAAATCAGTGATACTCACTGGAGTCGCTGGAACATTGTGCTGCTGTAAAACGTACACAACATTTGCTGTGTACGTTTTGTAAGGAAGGTAACTATAATTGCTGTAAAAATGTGTAGAAACTGTGCATGTGTAAGACAACGAATGCCATAAATATCTATACATATATATACCGATCAGCCATAACATTATGACCACTGACAGGTGAAGTGAATAACACTGATAATCTCGTTATCATGGCACCTGTCAGTGGGTGGGATATATTAGGCAGCAAGTGAACATTCTGTCCTCAAAGTTGATGTGGTAGAAGCAGGAAAAATGGTCAAGCATAAGGATCTGAGCGACTTTGACAAGGACCAAAATATTATGGCTAGACGACTGGGTCAGAGCATCTCCAAAACTGCAGCCCTTGTGAAGATTCCTGGTCTGCAGTGGTTAGTACCTATCAAAAGTGGTCCATGGACAGAAAAGTGGTGAACCGGCGACAGGGTCATGGGCGACCAAGGCTCATTAATGCACATAGGGAGCGAAGGCTGGTGTCAGCCTTTGGTGTCATCGCTCTCACACTCCCTCATACTGGTCAATGGAAGTTCAACATGGCACCTCATGGCAAAGAACTCTCTGAGGATCTGAAAAAAAATATTGTTGCTCTACATAAAGATGGCATAGGCTATAAAAAGTTTGCCAAGAACCTGAAACTGAGCTGCAGTATGGTGGCCAAGACCATTCAGCGGTTTAACACGACAGGTTCCACTCAGAACAGGCCTCGCCATGGTCAACCAAAGAAGTTGAGTGCATGTGCTCAGCGTCATATCGAGAGGTTGTCTTTGGGAAATAGACGTATGAGTGCTGCCAGCATTGCTGCAGAGGTTGTAGGGGTGGGGGGTCAGCCTGTCAGTGCTCAGACCATACACTGCACATTGCATCAAATTGGTCTGCATGGCTGTCGTCCCAGAAAGAAGCCACTTCTAAAGATGATGCACAAGAAAGCCTGCAAACAGTTTGCTGAAGACAAACTGTTATTGTTATTTTAAAGGAAATATATTGCTTTTCTTTTGAAAACAAGGACATTTCTTGATGACCCCAAACTTTTGAATGGCAGTGTATTTAGAAACTTAAAATGATCGTGCCATTTCAACACAGAGAAAAGGTCAACGGATGTTTGGCTAAAATCAAAACTCAGAACTTAAAACTCGATGCAAAACTACAACAGTTCTGACGCCTAAGTCACATCTCACCTAGAAAGAAAGCAAATGTCTGTGAGTGACCAGAACGTGTGTGTGTTTAGTACTGTATGTGTATGTCCAGCTAGTGTGTGTGGATGTAGTCAGAACTAACAGGGTTAGTGCACAACAAAGCACAATGCATATAGACTGGGTAGCTATTTGATTAATCATTCAGCAGCCTTGTTCAACTATTTTCAACAAGATAAGCTATGCCTACTAATGGGACTTTTATCTAATGGGACTTTTACCTAATGGGACTTTTATCTTCAACATAGAATGCTGCTGCAATAAATTGAGCCACAGCACCCCATTGCCTGCATGGTGCTCAGGATGATACGGTACCTATGAATTCATCAGATGATGCAGTATAAGGTTATATTAAACCCAGGCCTCTGCTCCTCATAACATGACTGCTACCACTGTGTGTTTGGCTATGACACATCACCTAATGTGAATGCTGGTATATTTTTGTCAACAGAAATGAAGTTAGTGGGGTTTCTCATTAGAACAGATTCCTCACACAGCAACACACATACATATTTATAAATGTTGGATGTGCGTGTGTTTGTGTATAGCCTTTTAATGGCATCAGACAAAGGTTTTGTGTCGGTTCTCATGCTTCTTGACCTTAGTGCCACCTACAACACTATTATTTACTTCCTTCTTTTGAAGTGATTGATGAGGTTTATGCCTGGTTTACATCCTATCTATCATACAGTTATCAGTTTGTTGGATGGTGGATGTGTGGATGGTCTGTCATCTGTCAAATCAAAGTATGCTTTGGTGTTCCTCAAGGCTCTGTTTTGGGACCATTTTGGGACTTTTGGTCATTCTGAAACACAATCTCAATTCTGGCTGCTCACAGTTGTACAGTTCAATGAAAAATGGCAAGGCTCCAAAATTGCCTACCCTGGAATCCTGTGTTTCAGACATAAGAGATTGGATGACAGACATAAATTTTTTTAACTTTCATACTCTGAAAAAACTGAAATGCTATTTTAGGTTCCAAGAACTAAGAGATTTTAAGTCCGATCTCACAATTTACTCTGACGGTTGTACAGACATTTCCCCAAAACCTATGAGGGCATTACCCTTTTCATCATGTGGAAACACAGCCCATCTGCATTTGCTGCTCATCTGAACATACAATCTGCTGATGTAAATGCAATGATCGGTGAAATTATTGCTTGCAGAAGGACATTGTTTTGAAAGTTTTGGGGAAAGTATTTTTCATCAAAATTTGTGAATGGGCCCTTTGAACATTTGTTACCTTTAACCTTTTCAGACAGTGGTCAATCTTTCATTGAAAGGTCCATTGCAATATAAAATGTTAACATAACATATAAGCGGCATTGGTTTTGCCCCACATTTGATTGCGAACCAGCTGGCCAACATGTCAGCTAATGCGAATAATAAATAACAGTTGTAAGCCAAACAGATCTTTCTTTGGTTAATTGTGCCACAAGATCATCACACTTTTGCTTAACTTTTCTCCTCCTACCCTATTGGATTTAAGTTTTGTCCAAAAAAACTCAAACAAATAGATGGCCTGCCTTCAAATGCGAGGGATTGACGCAATATGACCGTTATGACCATGTCGTTATCGACCAATGTGATCAGAAAATATGCAGTTTTTAGGTATCTTCTTGTGGTCTTTGGCCTCCCCCGTTACATCTCAGTCTACTGTAGTGGTACTTCCATCCCACTCCTCCATGGTTATGATTCACCTTTTTCCACTGCACACTGCTACAGAAGGGCATCAACACAGCCTAATGAGGATGCCTTGTGACAAAGATAAGTTTAGGAAATATATAACGTTATCTGTTTACTGACTAGAGCTTAGTTGGGCGTGAATATATTGAAGAACGCATTTAGTATGCCTGTGCGTTTTCATTTGTTTCCCCACCATGTTGAGCAGACGAATAGTGATTAAAGGAAATAATGAAGAACAAATCTCTCATCTGCATCACTATTTAATGTTTAAAAAAAAAAAAATGATGAGTAGGAGTTCAATTTTACCAGCCAACAGAACAAATAGTAATGCAGAACAGATCTGATCTAAAGGGCACTCTCCCACATGTCTGAGTCTCGTCTTCTCAAAAAGACCTAGCCTCATTTGCATCCACCACAGTCTCCCCGCCCACAGACTGAGATGCTTTATTATGAAAGGGAGAGAGGCCGGGTTGACATGAATTATTTTATGTAACTGCTTTTTAATCCGTTAGGACAAGCCGCGGATCGGTTTGAGGAGACAGAGCATTGTCCGGTAGTTGAAGACTTTAGCACCTATTAAAGAACCTGTAAGTTGTTTCAAGAATAGTCTTGGTTTTTGCACTCTGGGAAGTGATCGGTAAGTCCCTGCAAACGCCTCCTGAGTGTCAGCTTACAAGCTACAGTCACTCATTAGATGCAAGGACACTGTTCTCTATGTAATGCACTAAGTCTGACCAGAGAGTGAACAAGGTGCCATTTGGGTCATTCCTCCTATCTCTTCCAAAAGGCTACGTTACCCTGTCTCAATTCCTGAAGCCCCAGCACTCCTACGCTTGGCCGATGCCACCTCAACTTGTGACAATGTTCCAATAAAATGCAAATTTTGGATCTATTAAAAGTAGGGAACTTATTCAGCTTCCTCCACAACACTCATCTGCTGCAGCAGCAAATGGCTATTAATAACTTGAAGTGGGTTCAGCACATAAGCCCATCTGTCCTCCAGAACTGTCCTGCTGAACAATGGCCTCTTATATGTGAACAGGCTAAGAAGGTGACTGGTGCTATGGGTTTTGAGCTTCAGTCCCCTGTACCTTTTGTCTCCAAATGGACCCTTATTCCCTACATGGTGCTCTTCTTTTGATCAGAACCTTATGGACTATGTAGGGAATAGAGTGCCATTTGGGAAGAGTTTGCTTTACTTTCGGGGGAGTTTCTATTGTCTGGTACTATTTTCTCCCAAAACCTTGAAATGAACCAAGAATTCACAGGTGAGTGTTAGCCTATATGCAGCAACTCATCCTCTTAGGGTATTCGCTCTTCATGCTTGCATACCAAAGAAGACTATAGTCTACAACAATTCCTTTTTCTCTCACATGGGGAATAGATTTAAATCCTTATTCATGTATATAGGTTAAAGTGTTTCATTCTTTTCCCAGACACATCCCCAAATGCAATACTCTAGACCATTTGCCATTTGAACACGGGAACATACATTACATTTTTCTTTTACTGCAGTGAGCTTATAATTGCTGTAATTCACATCTCACACAGTTTTTTGTTTTATTGTCATCATACATATCTGAAGCCTGAGAACAAACCGCAGTTAGCGTCTTATGCTAAATGTATCTCATCCGTTTCCATTAGGGCCGGCATGCACAACCATTAAAAGCCTCCTGTTATTGTAAATTAAGACAGCCTTAATGTCCACCACCGTGACCTGTCAGTTGTGTCGGCAGATTTTCTTTTTGTTGTGTCACTGCACTGCGGCGCAGTCACGCGTGTATGTACACGAGTGAACATGATTGAACTGTCTAATTCCATGCGTTCTCCACAACAAACACTGAAGCTGCTGGGGAGCTTTGTTTACTCCACGCCATGCAATGTTACATAACTAAGGCTGTTGCCCAGGCAACGCTGACTCCACTCCACAGGCCCCTCTGCTTAGGCTAGGGGCCACATGACTGGCTGACTGACTGATTAAATAGTGCTCACTGATAAATACAGCACACGGTATGTAACAAGATGATCAGCTGACAGTTTTGTTGAGTTTTTTTTGGAGGGGCGGCCTGGACACGTTACTCATGAAGTAACCCTGGGACAGTCACCTCTAGGTTTGAATGCATCTTGTGTCGTTGGACGGGTCACTCCAGAGCCATGTGTTTGGACCGTGTTGTAATACAGCATATGGCACCAATGCACGCTGGTGGTGTGGAAGGAAGAGCAGGGATTGTTATTCATATTACACTTTGTTGAACTGGGATCATAAGTCAGGGAGTTAGTCAACCATGAATTTCCAGTGTTATGTGGTATTGTGTGAAACAATTAATTCAAAGACTTGTCTATATTATATGTTAGTGTCTTTTTGTTTTCTGCAATAGCGAGCCAGTTCTGAGAGAAATTATTCCATTCATTGTGTATATATGTCAAGATTCCATGAAAGAAACCATTCATAACAATCCTACAACTGCCATACACTGGCTGGAATCTCTCTTTGATTGTCGTGTCCTAAAGTGCTGACAATGTATGAAATAATTGCAATCACAGCTTTCCAAGGAAAAAGGGTTAAAATTGATGGTCGATTTACACATATTTTAGAGGCTGTTAAAACTGAAAATGTGTACAAAATGTGTGTAAACTGTACTGTAGTAAAAAAAGAAAAAAAAGTAATTACAGTTGGACTGGAGTGGATTTATCTCTGTCCAGAATTACTGCCATTCTATCCCATTTTGGAACTGTTAAGGTTTAAGAAATAATCTCTCATCTAGTAATTTTGGATGATCTCTATGGACGTGTTATTAATCCATCAACCAGTAATGATTAGGGAATCACCAAGAATAAATGTTTCCCCATGCTTCTGCATAATAAAGAAAAAAACATGTCATCAGCAGGAACCATAGTTCTGTGACATTTCTGCCAATGTAGGCCAATATCCTAAGTATCGCATTTTAAACACATGTAGCACAAAAACCTTGCCTCTGTGTGGCCTAACCTTTGAGAGGAAAGTGAGGAGGTGTTTTCCTGCTCAAGTCACAAACACATCATCACTGGTAACAATGTCTGTCAATGCTCGTTACTTTGTGTGTACAATCCCCGCCCCCCCCCCCCCCCAGATAAGATGATGGACTCAAGATCACAGGTACAGCGGCTCTCCTGATCCACAAAATAACAGCCCCAATGCATCCCCGTAGAAAAAGCAGTTTGTCTCAAATGGGACCCTTTTCCCTGTATAGTAGACTCATAGGACTCTGGTCAATAGGAATGTTGTGTTTAGGACACAGTGAGCCATTTGGGACTACTGCTGTCTCTTCGGATTCTAGGGTCCATCAGTGAGTCTCAGTGCTGTCCTAACCATCTGCCTGTCTCTGAAATAAGCAGCCGCTACCCTCTATTCAATCGGCAAGGCTTTTTGTTTGTTTGTCTCTCAGTTAAATAATCCTGTGCCATTTTACTCTCTAAATGTTTTCTTGAAGAGAGCAATCAACTATTTACTTGGATATTATTGATGCCAGTGCTGTCTCCCGCGTCCTTGATAGCAATTTGGGAATTTGAAAACCCAATACTTTGGGAGGTCTGTGTTAGACAGACAAAAAGAGAGTTGTGGTGCCTTCATGCTCTACATTTGTCATACTGGATGGGATGTTGTGTGTATGCGTGATTGCCGTTTTATAAAACCACCAAAAAGGCAATTTCAAAAGCACTTTGCCCAAAGAAATTGTGACTCACATTCTCTTCCTGAGGGGCATTGTGACAGGCAAAAATCAAAATAACACAGAGCCACAAAGTAGCAGGTATTCCCATCAAGGATTAAAAGTGTTTACTTGAAGACTTGATGGGTGAGGGAACAGCTAGATGGAACCCACGCAGGACCTATCATGCAGGGAAAGATTCCACAGTTAATTAATGATGACACAACTGAGAGGTTCTGCTGTCTTTGCTGCTGCCATTGGGACGTGTTTGGAGTCCTCTTTTAATAAAGCATCTGTATCACCACATCCTTACCATACAAAAGATGTGTTCTATTCTCTGGCAGTTTCCCACAGCATGAAAGTAATTATGCAGCAATTAGAAATGTTATGTGGATTATTATTTTGTTGTTTTTGGGAAATGTAAATGTTTTGCTCATTTACCCAACACTGATACCTTGAGACAAACAGTGCATTTATTTTAAAGTGCCCATATTATGGAAAAAATCTCTTTTTCTGGGTTTTGGGGTGTTCTTTTGTGTCTCTGGTGCTTCCACACGCATACAAACTTTGAAAAAAAAACATCCATGCTGTTTCGAGTGAGATATGGATTTCTAAATGTCCTCGGTCTTCAGTCTCTGGGTGAGCTGTTCGAAAACTCCTTATAGACCTATTTTAACTTGTTGAAAAGCAGTCATAATATGGGCACTTTAAGAAGGTAGTTGAAACAACCGCAATTCAGAATTAGTTACTATATTCTACTCAATTAATTGGTTATCAGCGAAAGGTCAGTGCTGATAGACAATACAAACAGTAAACATAGTAAGTGTTAAATGGCAAGGTGGCTGTAGAGTCATTTCCATTACTCAAAATCAAGTTGGCGTTGTTTAAGGGAAATTACAATTACTCTAGAGGCGTTTGTCTATTTAAAATACACGACTAGTATGCATTTCCTACTCTGTAGAAACATTCATGTATCAACAGGATGGTGAAATAAAGATAAGGCATTTCTACTCCGTGTGTGGCATGGGCATTCTCAAATGTTCAGTTCTCTGCGGCTGTAAATCCGTCAGTGTTTAAACTCAGCCTTTAATGCAAACTTGGGCAGGTCGCCATGATAAAGAACGTTAATGAAATAAACTAAAAAGAATCTAAAAAGAATCTAAAAAGAATCTAAAAACATTATCATGCCCTAACAATGATCCCAGCATCAGCTTTAAGCAAAATGCTTCTCGGAAAAGCTTGCATTTTTGCCTGGCTGTGGTAAACCCTGATTTTGTCCTATTCAACCCAGAGGCTGTCTGGATCCAACTCGGAGTATGCCTTCGCCACTAAACCAGCCTTACGGGTAAATAAATCCCCTATTTGACTATCCCCCATGTAAGGAGGGGATTAAGAGAAAAGCTACATTTTTAAGGTCGCTTCCTTCAATGGGGGCAGATTTATTGGGAAGGGCCCCTTTTTGGGACCGCTTAAAGGGTCGGCATGCTGGTCGCCGTGCCAGTGGATTGCCACCTTTATGTGGTGTTTCCATTTTTTTGCAGCGGCGGTCCAACCGTGGACCTGCCAGGCCTGCAGAGCACGACACCGGGCCGACGTTATGGCAACGCTGTGACAACGCTTCGGCAACGTTCCGTTGGGGTGTGGGGGTGGAGGGCGAGGATGAGGAGACTGGAATCCTGGATGCCTGGTGTGTTTCAGGAGGAGAATAACACTGTGTCAACATTTCCAGTGACATTACTTAAGGGGAAAAAACTGCTTGGGTTGTTGGTAAGGCAAGTCCCCAAGATGTGTTCTATATTAAAGCTGGGATCCTTAATTTGAACAATAACAAAGCTGCAACGACATCTGTGTTTTGGTAAAAAAAAAAAACTGAGGGATGGGTCTGAATAAATTGAACTCTTGAAATGCATATAGCTATGAAAGCAAAGCCTTATCTTCCAATATATCACAATTATAGTGAACCATGTTTTGGGGCTACAAAGTGTTTATTTACAATGTCCACAAATATTATAGGTAAACAAACGCATTTTGTGGGTTCTGTTGAGGTACCAAAGTTGAACTAAACTCATGAGGCATTTACAAAAAGTATTTGATACACTGCCGATTTTACAAGTTTTCCTACTTACAAAACATCATGGGTACATTTCAACTGTGAGAGACAGAATCTAAAACAAAAATCCAGAAAATCCCATTGTATGATTTTTAAATAATTAATTAGCATTTTATTGCATATCATAAGTATTTGATACATCAGAAAAGCAGAACTTAATATTTAGTACAGAAACCTTTGTTTGCAATTACAGAGATCAAAGAGTACCTATGATAAAAAGTACACACTTCTACATGCTTTATAAGTGGGAACACCTGCAAAATCAGCAGTGTATCAAATACTTGTTCTCCCCACTGTATATGTTTCTTTAGAAATCTATGGCTATGCAGGACATTATTAAAGGGATAGTTCAACCTAAAATTAAACATGATTTTAGGTCACACTATCCCTTTAACCTATAATTAAAAAATGATATGTAGAAAAGATCCTAACTATGCCCCGGTAGATATAATGGACACCTCTTGTTAATCTAGCTGAGAGCTGAGGAAAGCAAAAATGTTGTGTTATTGTGTTATTCCATCATTTTTATTTAAAGTCACAGACACAACAATACTAATGTTTACGCTGTAGTCTTGGTTACAAGAAAACATTGGGCCAGCATTTCCTCTTCTTCTATGAGCAAAGTCAAAATACAGTGCTGAGCAAAGGCAGTTAAAATAGACAGCAAAGCATATACAGTCAAATGGCCGCAGTAAATTGTGGCGCCGTGGAAAAACATATCTGGAAAACACGCAAGGAAAATACATGTCATGAAAAACTTCAGCTACACTTTTTTTGACCAATTGCTGGGAAAAACCCCCAGAGCTTCACCTATCCACCCTTTCTTCCCCGAAAGCTCTCGTTGTTGACGTGTTGGCTGGACATGGTCTGTACTGAGAAAAAAAGCATCAAACATGTGACTGCTTTTCCAAAGGGTAGATAGCCTAGTGATCACAGTGTCAGCCCAGTGACTGAAAGATCGCTGGATGGAATCCCAGAGCTGACAAGGTAAAAATGCTGCCACCGTACCCTTGAGCCCACTAAGCCTGAATTACTCCAGCAGTTTCTCTAGATAAAACAATCTAAAAATAACGTAATTCATGTAGAGAAAAGTAAACGATTGACACTCATGTTTTCTAATTTTATGCAACTTAATTAAAAAGCATCATGTCTCGAGGACAATAATGGGCAGGCTATGCTTTGAAAGCCACTTGAGAAGCTATGTTTGTGGGTTGCTTCCTGTAACACCTGGTAATCCCCCTCATGCGGCCCAAATGGTACACCACTCATTAACTATACAGGGCTCTGCATTAGACGGAGGTAGAGCCCAAGTGAACATGGTGCAATTTGGGCAGCAGGAGTGAGCTGCCTGAACTCTGAAGGTTCTGCCCGCAGGATAACAGTACCTACCACTCTGAAGGTTCTGCCCACAGGATAACAGTACCTACCACTCTGAAGGTTCTGCCCACAGGATAACAGTACCTACCACTCTGAAGGTTCTGCCCACAGGATAACAGTACCTACCACTCTGAAGGTTCTGCCCGCAGGATATCAATACCTACCACTCTGAAGGTTCTGCCTGCAGGATAAAGGTACCTACCACTCTGAAGGTTCTGCCCACAGTATAACAATACCTACCACTCTGAAGGTTCTGCCCGCAGGATAACAGTACCTATCACTCTGAAGGTTCTGCCCGCAGGATAACAGTACCTACCACTCTGAAGGTTCTGCCCGCATGATAACAGTACCTACCACTCTGAAGGTTCTGCCCGCAGGATAACAGTACCTACCACTCTGAAGGTTCTGCCCAGAGGATAAAGGTACCTACCACTCTGAAGGTTCTGCCCACAGTATAACAATACCTACCACTCTGAAGGTTCTGCCCGCAGGATAACAGTACCTACCACTCTGAAGGTTCTGCCTGCAGGATAACAGTACCTACCACTCTGATACAACTCTATTGATCACTGATTGAGCTCTCTGTCTTTCCCTCTCTTGTAAATGGCTCCGCCAGAGGAGTGTGATTGGTTTCCTTGTGTCTGAAAGAGTGGGCGGGTGATTTCCTATGTTTTATTAGTGTGTGCTTGCGTGGGACGGCAGTAGGAGGTTTGCCTCACGTTTCATTAATAGCCGAAACCAGTTCCTGCTGCTTTCACATTATGTGGGTGTTTGGATTGATCATCGTGAGTAATTCCAATACAGACAACCAATCATTGCAAAAGGATTAATTACCAGTAATCTCTGTCGTCCATCAATTCTGCAGATCTGGAGTGATGAGCACTATTTAATCCTTGTCATGTTTTTAATTACAATATTTAACCAGTGTGGCAATCCCACATGTTTTAATATCACACATAAGACCAGCCAGTCAATATGACCAGCTACTGTATAAATACTGCAATGCAGCTTTGTTTCTCTTCAACCACCATAGTCTCTATGCCCCAGAACACCAAAGCCACCTTAATAGACTGATCTGCATCCTATCACGTGACAGTCATGGTCAGACATGCATATTGACGCAGTATGTATTCACACACACACACACACAAATATGCACTCTCTGTTTGATGATCTTTATATCATTCTAGAAAAGTAGTTTATGAAGCCTTAATTCTATTTGATGGACGTGAGTGCTAACGCTCCATCAAGAAAAGAGGAAAGAGAGAAAAAAACCTGCATTCATTTCCCGGTCATATAGTTTTAGGTTGCTGTCACCTGATCATGAAGAAGTGAAAGCACATTAATGACTGCAGATAAAAAGCTCCCTCTGAAAGTGAAATAATTAGGTTTGTTGAAGTTGAAGTGCTCTTTTTCAGTATACTTTTTTCTGCACTCACTGTTGATAGAAAACTGACTCTCTAACTCTAAATCACTTTCAGTTTCTATCAATTGGCATGAAACTCTCCCACAAGGTATTCTGAAGATCAACGCCATCTCTTCAGATCCAGTGAAAGTGATAAACATGCTGGATATTGATTGAGGTTTGGGAAGATTGGCAATGTATTGGAGACTTGGAATTAATAGACACACACAAACACACTCAATAACATTTCTGAAGGAAAATGCAGAAGAAGGATTTGTTTTGGTTCCTGCCACACAACTTTGTGAGTACAGGACCTGTGTTAATATGTCATTCTGGACAGATGTTTATATTTGCCTTTATCAAATTTGAAGGCAGGCGTGCAAGTGACCAAATTAATGTTTATGTGTTTTCACTGTCACTCTACTGAAGGAATTTTGAACTACACCGACAATATAATGTTTGAACAAGGGCCTTAAATTTAATTTGGGTGCCAAGAGACAAACATGTCAGTAGAAACCAGCACAATTCATTGGGAGTTGTAAAAATGAGTGTCAATTGGCTGCCTACACCTCACTTTGAAACAGACAGGAATGCTCTCTATCACCCTCTACATGCTTTTAGATGAACACATGCAAGCAGGGTGAAGGATTCTCCTTCCTTTCTATATGAATCAAAACGGCACCACCGGGTGTGGTATTTTGCCAGTATCCCATGGCTATGGGCTGTTCTTAGGCATGTCGCGTTTTAGAGCGCCAGAATATAACCCTCAGCCATGTTAGACTATCAACACGACAAACTCCTGAGGTGCCTTTTCGCTTTTATGAACCCGTTACCAACTAAAATACAACTGTAACAAGTTCTGTTTAGTCATGCTAGTGGTATACTGTCTGGTAAACCATTTGCCTTGGGCCAATCAGGATTCAGGATTTGAACCACCCAGTTTATAATGAAGCAATAAGACATGGAATGCCCAGTCTTACGTAGCATGGCTTTCAGCCTGCAGCAGGGATGGAAGCAGCAGGTTAATGACATGCAATATCCACCACTCCCTCTACTACTTGTCATTATATAACTGTTCTACCTGTCAGTTGTTCAGGCAGTGGTTCCAAGCCACAACATGGGGCCACTGGCACTTCAAACCTGTCATCAACTGCAAGGTAATAAAGTACATCTAGAGAACAAGGCCAGAATATCAGAGGATCAGTAAGGCACAATATTAAGGAACTGTGAGAAGGGGTCATGCATTGGTCTTTTGACTGGAATACAAAACTCTGTAGTGACTAAGATGGGAATATCCGCTGTGCGGTGTGCACGTTTGTGCGTGTGTGCTTGTTAGGGGATGTCTGTGTTCTTGGTGGTCGTGACTGCTGCTATAGATCCAGTCCCACATTGATGGGGCTTTAATCGCACCTCCCACGCTCCAAGCTTATGTAATGGTAGCTGCGAGGGGAGTGCATGTTTGTGTGTTTCTGTGTGAGAATGTGTGTGAATATGTGTCTATTTATACCCAGACTGGGATTGAGAGAGCAATGAGTCATACTCTCTGTTTTTTTGTTTTTAAACATTCTAAAAGGAAATATATCTCCCTGATAGAAATATTGGTTTAGACATCTGTCAACGGCACCCTGCTTTCATTATATTATTTATATCTTCAGCTGAGGCAATTCTCTACCTGTTTCAGATGTAAACACAAAGTGATGAACTGGATATTGATCATTTTCTAAGCTCAATATACTGCGTCCAGCGCAATACAATGGCAATTCTAAAATCTAACTAGCAAAGTAACAAACTCAAACTCAATAAACTTTGGGTGCCAGGAAGCAGTATTGGAATTAGGTTTCACTAACACGACTGTATTTGAAGAGGCTGCAGTGAGCACCAATGAATTACATAACCTGCCCACAATACCTGCTTTGAGCCGCTGTACAAAACAACATGCTGACTAAGCTCACTCTTGACAACCGTTCCACATACAAAAATGACACACACACACGCGTGCGCGCACACACACGCCAGCCCCAGCCTAACAATGCTAATCGACAATGCTAATTGACATTTGCCTGTGGACAAGCGCCAGGGGAAAGGTCAGGGCCTGAGAAATGGCACTGATAGGAATGCCTGGGGCCGTTTCCCTTTTGACATCATAGTCCCCTAGTTTGCGCGTCACATTAACCCAGGCCCATCCAAACTAGTGCTCTAAATAGAGAATAGGGTTTGGTTTGGGACTTGGTTAAAAGTGGCCTCCCATGTTGCATGTTAAAGCAAGGGGGTGGCGAGGGCAACCACAGCTCTAAATAAGCCGAGGCATCACAGCTTGTTAGCAAACCCCTAATGCTCATGCAAAAATGCCATGCACCAGGTGTGAGGCGCAGGAAAGAGCCAGTAAGGGAGATTTCAGAGGATTCAATTTTATCTGTTGGAATACAATAACCTGGAGGAGACTCACTCTTTTTCAGAAACACTGGGTTTTTTTCTGGAACTTTTCATCATGTCATCCAATAATGATGATGGCAATGATACATTTAAACAGGCACAAGATCAAGAGAGAACTCAGTTCTTTACTCTGTTGTGAGAGAAAACAAGACAAGACTTCTGGAACAGTGAACACGAACGTAAGAATTGTTTGAATTCATTGGTTTGTGAAAACTAATCACACATCTACAGGCTTTAACAACCAGCTTTGATGCGATCTCGTTCTAACCTTTACAGAAATGTCTGGTTCACTAACTGTGGGAATTCTCTGAGAGTTGAACACCAATTTCCGCTCCAAATGACATCGCTGTTCTCAATGGACTTCGCCCGAGTAATGGTTAGATACACACAAATAAAACATTAGCAGTGTCAAACAAAGGAGTACGTGGAATAACGCGACCAACATCCATGCAACTGTTTCAGATTTCTGCCTGCTCATTCTGTAACTGAGACCTGAGGTGTCAACATGATTCCCTGTGGATGGACAGAACCTTCGTTGACAATTGATAGAATTTCTGCTGGGTTGTTTTTGATCAGTCCCCTGTAGTTTGTAAAAATGCATCCAGTGTTGCCAACTCTCATGAGTCAAACGAGCAACCGCAGCTTAAAAAACAAGCCCAAAACAAGCCCAACACTGTTATAGCGTGTGAAGGTAAATGAATGAGCCTGGAACATATTAGACCGAAGCCACTCAGAGTTTGAAATGCCAAACATGCATTTTAACATCAACAAGCGAAGAATCCTTTACAAAACATAATCAAACGTCCACAATGTGTATATGGAGGGCAGGACCATCCACTCATCTCTGATCACCTGCTGTCAGAATAAGAGAGGAAAGATGGAAAACGAGGGGACAGGAGCATTAAGGGGGAGCGTAAAATACTTTAGTACCATATGTATCTACTATTAGTTGGCGATATATATACAAGTAGGCTATTTTATGCTTGTTTTTAGTTGTAATAATAGATTCTGCTTTGCAGTATCTGCACAGAGCATTACTGTCATCACGGACCACTTGATGTACACAGTCTTTGTTGTACTATTTGCCATACTGGGACCACATGGTTTGTTGAAATGTATCTAGTGCTATGTCATCTAATGTCATGAATGAGGACTCTTCATCACTGCTGTACTAAGTGTCTATAATATTGAATATGTCTACCATACTGTTCATACCCCCATCCTACTCTTTCAAAAAATGCTGTTAATCTACATTGTTATGTATATTATTGTCATACTTGCCATTGGCCAGTCTATAATTTCAATACCACCACCAATATTGCTGTTAGTTTACAGTACTCTTTCTAAACTGCTGCTAGTGTACAGTGTTGTGTATATTATTGCTTTCTCTTCATGCTGTATTTTTGCTGTGCATATATTTTCCTTCTTAACTCTCAGTACGTAGTGTGCTATGTCACCATTCATTAGCTAATTACACTCATATGTATCTATAATATTCAATAATTATACCAAATTGCTGGTAGTTTACATTGTTAAGTATATTACTGTCTTACTTGCCATATCTATAATCAATAAAAGGCTAATACCCAGATTTCTGCAAGTTTACAGTATACTAAACTGCTGCTAGTGTGCAGTGTTATTGTGGGGAGAACAAGTATTTGATACACTGCCGATTTTGCAGGTTTTCACACTTACAAAGCATGTAGAAATCTGTAATTTTTATCATAGGTACTCTTCAACTGTGAGTGACAGAATCTAAAACAAAAATCCAGAAAATCAAAAAGCCACTCTTAGTGCCCTGGCTGTGTGTTTCAGGTCGTTGTCATGCTGGAAGACCCAGCCACGACCCATCTTCAATGCTCTTATTGAGGGAAGGAGGTTGTTGGCCAAGATCTCACGATACTTGGCCTCATCCATCCTCCCCTCAATACAGTGCAGTCATCCTGTCCCTTTGCAGAAAAGCATCCCCAAAGAATGATGTTTCCACCTCCATGCTTCACGGTTGGGATGGTGTTCTTGGGGTTGTACTCATCCTTTTTCTTCTTCCTCCAAACACAGCGAGTGGAGTTTAGACCAAAAAGCCCTATTTTTGTCTCATCAGACCACATGACCTTCTCCCATTCCTCCTCTGGATCATCCAGATGGTCATTGGCAAACTTCAGACGGGCCTGGACATGCGCTGACTTAAGCAGGGTGACCTTGCGTGCGCTGCAGGATTTTAATCCATGACGGCGTAGTGTGTTACTAATGGTTTTCTTTGAGACTGTGGTCCCAGCTCTCTTCAGATCATTGACCAGGTCCTGCCATGTAGTTCTGGGCTGATCCCTCACCTTCCTCATGATCATTGATGCCCCACGAGGTAAGTCTGTTTGATTGAGTGTGTGAACAGGTGTCTTTTATACAAGTAATACGTTCAAACAGGTGGGGTTAATACAGGTAATGAGTGGAGAACAGGAGGGCTTCTTAAAGAAAAACGAATAGGTCTGTTAGAGCTGGAATTCTTACTGGTTGGTAGGTGATCAAATACTTATGCCATGCAATAAAATGCAAATTAATTATAGAAAAATCACACAATGTGATTTTCTGGAATTTGTTTTAGATTCTGTCTCTCACAGTTGAAGTGTACCTATGATAAAATTACAGACCTCTACATGCTTTGTAAGTAGGAAAACCGGCAAAATTGGCAGTGTATCAAATACTTGTTCTCCCCACTGTGTGCATAGCATTGTTTTATTTTTTTTGTCTGGCTATATTTTTGCTTATGTATTCTTAACTCTCACTACGTAATTGTCAGGTTCCATGTTCCACAATAATTTAATTGTTCATGATGACGCTGTGTAGCAACCCTCGACCCGTGATTGTTTCAAGCGACTTCAAAAAATCACCAAAATAAAGCTCAAAGTAGCGTATTATAAGCGGATTTGGCAACGCTGAATGCATCATACACTAGTCAACGCTACAGGAAATATAGCCTGCCTAGTGCCAGTGGTAGAAAATGACTTTGCTGCACTCTGGTGGAAGTTGTGTGAACACGCATTTGAACTGCAATAAGATGTCCTGGATCAGAAGAAAATCTATGTTTTTTTCATGTGGGCAGAACATATATTTATGGTGCCAGTACGAGTTGTTGTATAATTTTGGAAGTACTGATGTCACAAATGTTACTCTGAGTAGTGCAATGGTTGCATTCACTTCGATTATGAAATGGTGGGATAGGTTAAAGAAACATTCAATTTCAAACCAAGCCATCCATTTTTAAGTCTGTACTATGTCTGCGTATTTGGTTTATCATCTGGCTCTACATTCTGTTTATTGTGGCAGCATTTGAACATTTTCACATTCCTGTACATAGTAATACACTTGGAAAAGGGAGTTGATTCCGATAGCTCACACCTGCACGACAGTCAGAACATAAAGTACTCAGCGACACTGACCCGAGCAAGACTCCTGATACATCAAGACACATACAGTGACCGCCAACGACAGACTGGAGTCAATCAGTCGCACCATGGCCATTGTGAGGTTAATTCTCCTGAGACCATCTTACAGTAAGAAGACTGTGCCAGAACAAGAAGTTAGGGGCGTTGGTCGACGCCTGCCCCAGTGTCCCAGCACGCGACCGCCAATGGCCCACACAATGGTTCCCTCTCTGGTACTGAACACAGACAACAAAGGGAGAACCAACCCCCACTCCCCCCCCCCACACATACACACAACACACTCATTTTCCTAGGGGATGAGTTTGCAGGACGAGGATCCCTTATTGTTTCGAGAGGGAGCTGAGCAGTGTTGGAGGAGAAGCCCGAAACAATGGGCCGATAGGGAGCCAATTTTTCATCCTGACTATTAATAAGATAAGAGCAGAGAAGACAGTAAATCTGTTCCAGAGTGCATTGTGTCATCAGCAGCAAGTTTGGAGGCGTAGTTGTCATGACCACACCCAGTGTTGTCTGCTTTCTGCAACTTTTAAAGATGATGAACGGGCTACGTCCCGGAAACAGACAGTCCATATAAATGGAGTGACTTTCCGCACAAAATCTGCTGACCCAGCCTACTGGGTGACCCAGACTGTAGACGCCGCTACTTATTACAAAAGACAACTTCCAAACTATCTGTAGCTTATAAAGACGGCGACCCAGTTGAGACACTAAGCTCACAGTCAGGGTCAATCATTTTTGATGATATGTCAGATCAAACGATTAGGCCCGTATCCAGCCATTGTTGATGTATATCTTTTTTTCTGAAGGCCAGCAGCATGTATTCTCCTGTCTGCTCTCAAATGTTGAGTATTTCCTGAAGAGGAAATAATAACACAATAGGAACAAGTGGTGAGGCAGAGGGCTTAAAGAGACTAATCTATGGAGCCACAACAAATCCAGTAATTAGTCCATACTGAACCGACTGTTTGGACTAGTGCAGTGATATGACTATTTTAGTCACTGTTGTGAAAGGGGTTAAATTACTGTGTGTCTAATTTAAAGCTAATCTATCAGATAATGAGGTAGGCTATACCTTTGAGAGACCCAAGTTTAGATGCTGAAATATAATACACAGCGCCGGCTCTAGCATTTTGGGGGCCCTATCCAAAATTTGATTTGGGGCCCCTTCCTCCAGCGGTTGTGGGGCTTTTTAGTGGTCAGGGCCACTAGGGACCGCTTAATTTGCTTATTCCTAGAACCGGCCCAGTAAACACATTACGATGGAACTGAAGAGGAAAAGTAGATCTGTTATGAAATGAGTTACTGTTGTAAATATATTTGATAAGACATAAATGTGTTTGCAGTGTATGTGGCGTAGGAAGGTCCAGCAGTCTACTCTGCTGTCTCTGGTGCTCGTATACACCATGGGTTGGATTCCAACCTAATGATTTTTCAGCTAAATACATCTGGCTTTTTATAGCATACAGAAACTAAACATTTCATTGGGACACTGCAATCAACATGTGGTACACACAGGTTTATGCACATGATGGATGACATTTTTCACTCTGTGCTAAAAACATGGATATCCAAATTTGTATAGGTTTTCTCCAGCTTTTTTTGTGCCCAATTTGTAATTGGACATTGATATAGTTTCATGGACACCTGCTAAAAAAGAAGGTATAATATGGACTGTTTCATCTTCCTTTAAATTATGTGTAATTCTTGTGTGGAATATAACTACTTTTCCTAGCTAATTCCACATTTTAGCATTCAGTGACAGTTTTATATATAGTGGTATACATAAACACTATGTATTTCCCATGGTGGTTCATTGGGGGCTTATTTACTTGTATCCCAGCATCTCAGTGAAAAGTGTAATGGCACGCATGGCTAGAATAGATAATACTAGGAACAATAAACCTCTGGTTTAGAGAAAAGCGTGTTATTAGTAGATCCCAGAAAGGTGACTTCCTACTGTGACCCGAGCAGTTCCAGGTTAAAGGGTAAATACATTCCTGAAATTTTCAGGCAGATAATGTACCAAAGGCCACAAAGGATAAGTAGGATATGTCCTAACTGGCACCCTGTTCCCTGTATAGTGTGTTAGGTCTGACCAGGGGGTCATGTCCAAAAAGTGCACTACACGAGAGATAGGGTGTCATTAGGGACTCAGGAAGATAGAACCTGGTATGACATTTCCAATTCCAGGACAATCTATGAAATATTGAAAAACAGGAAAGAAACAAAACAGAGTTCCTGTTTGGAAAAATGATATGTAGACTTGACAGCACACACACACACACACACACACACAAACATGTCTTTCTATCCTTGCGTGAGACTGAACCCTGACCCAGAAATACATGTACCTCATTCCATTACCTTAGGCTTAAACTCAATAGCTTTTAAGCCTAAATTCAAGCTACCTGAAACCTTTAACCTGATCAGTAATGCCTAAACCTAGAAGTTACCCAATTGTACACAGATCTCATATGTATACCTTATGTCCTGTGTCAAATAAAATGTGCCAATAAACATGACACTTTATTTTAGGAATGGCATCGTATTCCTTACATAATGCACTGCCTATGGGTGTCCTTTGGGACAGGGTAAATGACTGAGGCCACAGAGCAGCCAGTCAGCTCTTATCAACTCCTGTCAGCCATTCTCCTACTGGTTATGAAATAATCCCATGTATGGAAATTACTGAAACCAAAGGTCTTAACCGTAACGCTGTAGTCCCACTGTCGGGGGAGTAAAATTAAAAAAATACACACAAAACCTGATGATAAGGACTTCAGACCTTTGGCCCTTTTGCTCCTACAAGCTGCTGATTAAATTCCATCGAGTGTGAGTGCAGCCTGTGCCCAGTCAAATGACATCAGACGACTACTGAACTGGGAGTCCTTACTGTACAGCACGGCATACTAGGGCCCACTGTGACTGGACAAAACGAAGTCAGGCCTTAAGCTCCTGGATTTGAGTCACGGTGCTTTGAATCCTGCAACAAGACGTGTCGCCCAAAATATTAACAGAAAAGGTCTGTGGTTCTAAACCATCTATTGTCCTGAGTTGGAGACAAATAGTATGCTGGGAATTTTGTGATTGTTCCGCTCCACTGGCTGTGTGATCCATCACGTACCAAGGGTCCTTAGTGAAGGGCTGAACCATATCAGCCCAAACAACAAACTTCCTCAAACCCAAGGTGCCGCACCACGTCCCTCAACAGCCTGGTTAAAAAACTGCTCTCATACTGTATTTAGAGTACCTATTATTTAACTGAACTGTATTGTCTGTAATTAACCTAGCTACACACTGGGCAGGCAGCTCAGCCCGTTGAAAGGCTCCAGGCTATATCCCTCATTGCCAAGTTAACTCAACTCCATGTTTTCACAATGGAACCGAGCGACGTCCGGCGTGGCCAGACGTGAGCTGCCCACAATTACAGAGAACAATGTTCTGAGCAAATGCAGGCTATTCTTTGGATGCTGAAATCAACACGTTTCGATTAAAACACCCTTCTGTCTGACATCGGAGAGGGCCAGGCCGCGCCACGCTGGTTGCCGCTCAACTACACCGTAAAACAGACACAGAGTTAAGTTGGCCACGACCTACGGTAGTCTCCCGTCCCACCCAGAGCTAGGTCAGAGCGGTGCCAGTGGTCTGGTCGGAGCAGTAGCGCCAGTGGAGTTTGTGGCCCAGCAGCTCTTTCTGGGGATTCCTCCTCCCCGGCTTGGTTTCAGTAGTATCCAGTGGTGCGTCACGTTCGTTCCCAGCCGGCTGCCCCGGGCTGCCCTTGAAGCGGTGCCAGTGACAGCACAGATATATGCTCAGATCAGTACCCACATCAGGCACATCCTGCCCTGGGCTTCTCAGGGGCACCGCCGGGAGACCAGCCGGTGAATGGGCGATGAGGTCTGGTCCTGGACCCGTAACGGCAGAGTTATGCGGAAACCCAGTGGGGATTTATGATGGGTCCATGACGGGTCTGTGTGTCGGGAGTGCCAGCCTGACACGGCCTCGGTGTGGCCACAGGCCGACAGACTGGCACGGGCGGAGGGTTAAAAGACGGTAGGACAGAGAGTAATAGCGAGGAAGAGGATAGGAGAGGTTGGGCGAAAAAGCGTGACACTGACGAAGAAGAAAGGTTGGTCGAGGAACACATACTGACATATTGGGAGAAGGAGGCTGGCAGAAAATGAGTGATACTGAGGAACTGGAGGGTGAAAAAAGAGGGGTCGTTTAGGGAATAGGGCGCCATTTGGCCCCAGTAACAAAGCAGGCAGTCAGACAAATAATACGTAGAAATGTCACAATAGCAGCCAAAACATTTCACTGTAAAACATTTTATTTCAAGAGACTGCAGATTCTGTACAGGAGAGCATCTGTACATAAGTTATAAACATCAGCAGTTTGCTGGTACAAAATTATAAAAGAACATATACATTATCTACACGTGCCATGTGTTCCACACACCACTGTCTATGTAGTGACCACATACACAGCGTCCCAGTGGTATTTCGCGTGCAGTTGTTAACAGGGCACAGACTCGTCCGTGGAGTGTAAGTGGTCGTTTGTACAACACGGGATCAGGGGTAGGATTGGATGTAAGCTCATGACAAAACAGATTAGAGAGCAGGCTGGCGTACAGTCATACGGGAGTTGGTGGTATTTAAAACTGTGGGGATCACCCGTTGAAGAACGCTCCTCTAGTTATTGCAGTGTACACAGGATTACCCAGCCACATCTGGGCCATAATTACACAGGGACAGAACCAAAAGCAAATATCCCAATTCTTACTCATCCTCATCTTCCAACTCATTTCCACTAATTCAAGTTCTGAAAAATGGGGCAGTAGAACGTATGGACGAGCACATGTTATGGATATTAAAATGTTCTGTCCATGGGGAATTTACTAGGCATGTGTGTGATGATGCCCGTCTCTAATTCACACTTCATAAACTATCTACAATAATCAGGGCTCTTTGCTTGATCATGTAACATGAGCGTGTTTGTAACCTTTACTTAAAGCTTCTTTTGAAGTAAACATCACCCTTTTCTACTTGTCAGATGGTCCACCGCCACCAGACAGTCACCTCGGGGTGTACTTCTCACATCCAGAAAAGGCTTAAAAGGGAAGGTTAAACTCTGGGTCATGTGACACGACCAACCAATACACCAGGCCCCTAACAGTGATGCATAATTCATGGTGTTCCTGTACATCTGGCCAATCAAATCCCAGCCTTGTCCTGCTTGGACCTTCACTGACATAAGTGTAGATGTGAAACCCTGGCAGATAAGATGGACAAAAAGGCTTCTTAACCACCGTTATTACGCATGACGTTGCGCGGTGACCCGCCATAAGACGTCATGCCTGGACACGCAGTGCCCCAATCTTTTTTGCTCAGGACTCAATCACTTCAGAAATCAATCACTTCAGACGCCGCAATGATTATTGTACTGCGGGCCCCATTAAAAGAAAACAACTGAATACATGTTATTACACTCACATGAACAACCACACAGAAATACACCAAGTACAACATCAACAACACTCAAGTCATATGCACCATATACATACTCTCAAACAGAAAGATCTGGGGGTTCCCAACCTTTTTCCACCAAGGCCCCCTATTTTACACTCCCCATGTTCATTCCATGTGTTGTGTTGTATTGTTTTTTGTTGGGGTGTTGGGGAGCAGGGGGTGCTTCAACAGAATTGTCAGCTGGGTTGCTAGCAACGGTTAACCAACAGAAACTTTCAGATGTGTTGGTCAAATGTACTGTGTTTGCATTAAAGGGGAATTTTGCCGAATTCTTTGCATTGTAATATCAGCATAAAAATGTCAACATATTTGAAGTAAATGTTATTTATTTACCTCAAATTACGTAAGGTCTAGGGCTCCCTAGGAAGCTCAGGCATACACCCCCCCTGGTTGGGAATCCCTGATCTAAATTATGTTGCTATGACAGCAGTGTAGAGGCATCAGGGGTTACACACATTTAGGTCCCTGAACTAGAGCCAATAGATTCTAATGTATTTAATGATACAGTACATCGGGAGAACTTGACCGTAAATTATATTTGCTGAATATAGATTGTTTTAAAGGGTACAATTATTAAATTAATCTCAATATTTATCTTTTAATCAAACAGAGGAGTTTCCAATCCATTTCTTTATAAAGATAAATGCAACTGCAATATGAAGTAACCATATAAAAACATTTTCCATACAAAATCCACTGTCACCCTACCACACTAGCTGCTGTACAGTTGCTTATTGAATACTCAGCACACTAGTGTCCTCTGGTGGTCTGACTGGGTACTGAAGGTTAATGGGGCCAATTACATAAATAATATATGGAAGAAAAGAACAAACAGCAATTTCTTTACCTAGAAAACACTGTCAGATCGCTCCATTAGCTCACACAATAAGGACAGTATTATTTTCCAAAAATGAAGCAAATGTGAACATTTTGGGGGAGGCTTGGGATTTAAAAATGATTTTAGTACAGCTTAGACCATTGTGCAAAAATAACAGTTCTGAAATTAAAACCCATATTTTCTCAGCATTAATAACAACCAAAAAAGTAAGAAATCCATAATAAATAAAGCTAACCAGTGAGAGAACAAAGTCCTTTGGCATTAAAATAAACCCTTTGTTTCCATCCAGCCCGGTGCGGTATTCACCCACAGTCTACCAGGGTGCAGCCAAGGACCTTGTTTGATTGGCCCATGGTAATTTACTGACCAATGAAAGTGAGTAAGCGATGGGATATTGACAGCTTTTAAAAGTTAATTAAAATGCAAGCCAAAAACCACCGGCAGCTGCAAACCTTAAATACCAGGAGGGAATTAATGATTTTCAAATGGCACCCTATTTCATAAAGTACCCATGGGGAAAAGTAGTTCACTTTTGTAGTGAATAGGGTGCCATGGAGATGATAACTCAGTGTGTCTGGTATGTTAAGGCCGTGGGGCCCCACTAAGCACATTTCACATTTTAATCATCAAACAAATTGTCTTTCAAAGAGAAGCTGCACCCTTTCTCTCTTACTCAAAACATTACTAGGAAAAGTATAGCAGCCCTTTTACAACCTGTCCGCATCCTGAATAGAACCCTATTGGAACCCCACTGTAGTGCACTACATTGGACTGGTGCTTACAGGGCTATAGTTATTAGTGCTCTATGTAGGGAATAGGGTGCCATTTGGGTAGCTGCCCACAGGCATCACTGGGGGGTGAATGAGTTATCCGCTAGATTTACATCCATTATGGGTCTACGGGTCACCCACCAGGGACCAGAACCATCATAAAACAACACTGCGAAAAAAAGGCAGATAGTTGTAAGTGCAATATGCAAAGTCAAACTTAGTTAAACAAACCACATAAAACATACACAGTGGATTGGCAAGTCCTAACAGGCAGGCAAAGAGCCATATAAAATGGCCATCTCAGCAAAAACAGTATCCGTCTGACTCAGAGGACACCTCCCAAATAGCATCCCATACACTATATAGTGGACTACCTCTGACCAGAGCCCCAATTGAGCCTGTATCGATGTAGTGCCCTATATAAAGAATGTGGCGCCATTTAGGAAGCAACCTGAGTATCTGACCTTCCCCGGGCATTGCGCTATAAAGAAAGATTTATAGGGTCCAGACAACATTGTTGCCACAACAGCCAAGTAGCGGCAGGATTCCAACCTCTCAACCTTGAAGGGATACATCAAGATTTTGGCAACAATCTTGTTCTACAGAATCAGATATATATATTTTTTCTCTCTGTCCTGTTGAAAGGAAGGTAGAGGTAGTTTCACAGGCCAATGCTAACTAGCGTAAACCCAATTACTGAAAGTCTAGAGTAGCCCATCTGCTAGCAATGATAATTAGCAATCGTGCTAGTGCTAGTTAGCAACTCCTTTCAAACTGCAGCAGATGTATAATAATATTCACAATTTCATCTGACTGTAAAAGTTTATAAAAATTATCATTGCCAAAACCCTGAAATACCCCTTTACTAATACATTTAAACCATAACTACAGATACCTACTCAAGCTCTTTCTCAAGCAGAAATGAATCTACTCCCAGTCAAATTCTTCCCTATTACTTTGGTCAATACATAAGTTTACCTCTATAACACCCTGTAAAAACCAAGTAGCAAAAGATATCTCATCTCTGACCCAGTCAGGGTTGTGGGCCAGAGTCGCTATTGCATCAGCATGTTGGACAACCTGGACTGGTCTAACTTGCATGGGAAAAATATCTAACAGGGATAATGGTTATCTACCTTCCCTATCCGGACACCTCTTCAGTAAGGGAGGATCACCAACATTTAGAAAGTGCAAAGCTTAGAAGACTGGTTCACAATTGTTTAACTCATTCTGTCTTTTTTATGTAAGTGGCATGTAACAGGGGTCCAGACACGTTCTTAGAGTTGTAACTTTTTTGGTTTCTAGAAACTATCTGCGCCCCCAACAGAGTTTCTCACTGCTCGTACCACAGTATGGAGAGCATTGGGGGAAATAAGCATATAGTACATTGTACATTGTATATACAATGTGAACAGGGAACAAAGGCTCCAAACACCCCAAAACATACATATATACATACAGGTATATTTTGGGGGTTTTGGAGCCTTTGTTCCCTGTTCACATTGTTCTATAGCCTGCAGAACCAGAAATGCTGCAGAACCAGCAATAAGAAAGTCTGTTGCAGGTGTGGTAAGTTTCTAAAAACCAAATGAAACAAAACAACCTTCTACAACATTCCATGAACATGAAAAAATATTTGGTAAAAATCATTCATAATTTTCTCTCTTCCGCTTGAAGAAAACAACACATGGAGTGTGCATTAAACCAAAAACAATGCTGATGTAGTTGAAAGATTACAAGAAGGAATGGTTATTGGGATTTCCACGGTCAGTGGTTGGTTTGTTCATTAATACTGAAAGCTAGTTCAGTCAACCACCTTTCTGGTACCTCAATATGAAGACAGGGTCTTCAGAGGTCCATCTTATCTTCTGGCAATGGTCCTCGGTGTACCACGGCTCTTAAAGAACCATGAACTATGAACTTTACAATTAAGTACATTTTTGTTTTCCATACTTTTCCCAAGTGCAACAGAAAACTTTCTAGAGTCTGTTGGGACAAAACCATCTCCCTCTACAGCACAGGTCCCTGCAGCCACTGGCAGAACAGACCGAAAAATAAATGGGTCTCATTCCAAGATGTGGCCTCACTGACTTGATGGAGGCTGAGCACAGTGCCACCTGGTGGGGAGCCTCATGGAGTACAGTTGGACACAGAGGAGAGACGCCTGCATGGAGAAATCACTTGTCATAGCAGAGGGAATTCTGGGAAAGGGCCAGCTGTGGCAGGCAAAGGACACAGGTGAGCACTCTTCTGCATCTCAACGTTTCTGGAACATGTTCCATCATCATCATCTTCACCCTAATTACTGTATATCTTTCTCCTTCAAATACTACTCAACCGTGGCAGCAGTTCACCTAGCGGTTCTGTTCATTACTGCATCTGTAACTGGCCGGATGGGAATGTCGCTCTCACGCTGTAGGACCGTCCTTTTTCCCGTTCCTCTCATGTCTGTCGTGTGTCGGTAGTCCATTTGTGTGAAGGGGTCATCTGTTCAGAGAGTGGCTAGTATGCGTGAGAAGGAGATGATGACGGAGAGTGTGGTCTGACCCACTCCGAACACCAGGGCCTGCAGGGGGGCCATGTCCTTCCCCGCCACTCTGTAGACCCCCGCCACCGCCGCACCTGGAGACACACACACACACACAGATACACACAGACAGTCACACACACATTATTGTTGTGAAATGCATTGAGAACCCATGATAAAAATGACATGGAATCCCCCAGCAATGAGGTGTGTTCATCTAAGTGTATTTATATTTGTTTGTTTACAAATTAAACAAACTAATTTAGAATTTGGAAAGAGGTTTTAAAAGAACCCCTTTTATTCCCCTCATCTCGTAGGACATGAAGGCAAATATGAATACACACAATGGGCTTCCTGACATAGACCGGACAGCCGAACCTTATCAAACAGCCCCAGATTGTTGAACGCGTTAACGTACCAATGAAGGCCCACAGAGACAATTATGAACAAACGACTTCTCTTTCTTCTAGTTGTCATCCTCAAAGCTTTCGGCTTGAATCTAAAGTCATCTATGTGGAATCTTCTGGACAGTTTTAGAAGCAGTAAAATATGACCCTTTTAAAGCTGGATGTATAAATATGTGGCTCCACATGTACAGAGGGAAGGTGATTGAGTATCTACTCGTCTACAGCGTTACTTCCTGGCTGCGAGCCAAATCGCCCCCTGTAGTCTGTAATCTCTCTCTGTCTTCCTTCACATTAGTCACACCTCCCATACAATGCAACATTATTACTATCACCATGGAAACCATGTGTTTGGAAGTTCCCTGAAGTACAATTGTCTGAGTAAAAAAATATTATTCACAAAAGAGAAAAAACAAGGCAAGAGATTTTCCCATAATCTGGCTCAAAGTTGTTGACGTCTGTCTTTTACCAGTCGACCGCTGAGTAACCTCACCTTCCAGCCCCCTGGGAAGAGTGCTGCTCGCCGATGCCAAAACACAGCGTTAGCTTTAGCCATTTTACCATACACATGGGGCAACGCACAGCAGCCAATAGACTGCACTCTCTCTCAGTGAGCTTCCACATCAATAATAAAGTGGTCTAGCTATTTATGGCCTGGCTTGGCTCTGTATGATTGAGTGTGATTCATTCAGCCATGTCCTCCTGTTCTGTCATTCAGCCGTGAGCTCCTAGTCTACGCTTATCGTCACATGGTCCACGATTCCCTACATAGCTCACTCCTACTGACCAGAGCCACGGACTATTTCCCACACAGTGTAGAGATCCAGTACTACGTAGCAAAGATAATTGATACAGTACTATGTGCACCTGAAATAGATCCACTGTGATAGAACTAGTACTATGTACCACTGGAAAAGATCCTCTGTGATAGAGCCAAAACTATGTGCCACACTAATAGATCTGTGATAGATCCCCTGATACATCCAGTAATACAGTGGATATAATGTCTACACACCCCTGTTAAAATGCCAGGTTCTTGTGATGTAAAAGAAGAAGAGAAAGATAAATCATGTCAAAACTTTTTCCACCTTTAATGTGACCTATAACATGAACAATTCAATTGAAAAACAAACTGAAATCTTTGAGGGGGAAAAATACAAAAACTCACAATAACCTGGTTGCATAAGTGTGCACACCCTTAAACTAATACTTTGTTGAAGAAACTTTTAATTTTATTACAGCACTCTTTTTGGGTAGGAGTCTATTAGCATTCGCACATCTTGCACATCACTCTTCTGTGCAAAAGCGCTCCAAATCTCTCAGATTGGGAGGACATCTCCTGTGCACAGCCCTCTTCAGATCACCCCACAGATGTTCAATTGGATTCAGGTCTGGGCTCTGGCTTGTCCATTCCAAAACGTTAATCTTCTTCTTGTGAAGCCATGCTTTTGTGGATTTGGATGTGTGCTTTGGGTCATTGTCGTGGTGAAAGGTGAACTTCTTCCTCTTCTTCAGCTTTCTAACGAACGCCTAAAGGTTTTGTGCCAAAATTGCCTGGTATTTGGAACTGGTCATAATTCCCTCCACCCTGACTGAGGCCCTGGTTCTAGCTGAAGAATAACTGCCCCAAAGCATGATGATGCCACCACCATGCTTCACTGTGGGTATGGTGTTCTTTGGGTGATGTGCAGTGTTGTTTTTGCGCCAAACATACCTTTTAGTTCTACCTAGGTTTCATCAGACCATAACACATTTTCCCACATGCTTTTGGGGGACTTGATGATTGTTTTTGCAAACTTCAGCCGGGCTTGGATGTTTTTCTTTGTAAGAAAAGGCATCCGTCCTGCCACCCTACCCCATAGCCTATTCATATGAAGAATACGGGAGATTGTTGTCACATGTAGCACACAATTCCTGCACTTCCTTTAATGTTGCTGTTGTGCCATATTTTCTCCAATTAATGATGACTGTCTTCCCTGTGTTCCATGGTATATCTAATGCTTTTAAAATTATTTTGTACCCTTCTCCTGACTGATATCTTTCAACAATGAGATCCCTCTGATGCTTTGGAAGCTCTCTGCGGACCATGGATTTTGCTCTGAGATGCAACTAAGAAAATGTCAGGAAAATCCTACTAGAACAGCTGAACTTTGTGATTAATCAGAGTCACTTTAAATGATGGCAGGTGTGTAATGACTTCTATTTAACATGAGTTTGAATGTGATTGGTTAATTCTGAACACAGCCACATCCCCAGTTATAAAAGGGTGTGCACACTAATACAACCAGGTTATTGTAAGGTTTTTATTTTTCATTTTCCCCCCTTGAAGATTTCAGTTTGTTTTTCAATTGAATTGTTCACATTATAGGTCACATTAAAAGTGGAAAAAGGTCTGACATGATTTATCTTTGTCTCATTCTTTTACATCACAAAAACCTGGCATTTTAACAGGGTTGTGTAAATTTTTTATATCCACTGTATGTGGCACCCTAACAGATCCACTGTGATAGATCCAATACTATGTAGCATTGTAATTGATCCACTGTGACAGATCCAGTACTATGTAGCATTGTAATAGATCCACTGTGACAGATCCACAGTGATAGATTCAGTACTACGTGCCACTGTGATGAAATCAGGGATGAATATCATGGACATGTTATAGAGCTGATAGAGACATGAAAATATCTATACAATCAGATCATTAGACAGACACTAGGGCTGCACCTACAACTATTTTGATTATTGATTAATAGGATAAACAAACACCGAAACAAATGCAGGTGTTATATTATTTATATGTTAAATGTGTGTTTTTCCTCATCTTGACAACTTCACATAGCAGTAATAAAACAAACAGAAATGTTTTCAATGCATTCACTATAGTATAGCAACGGGTTCTCACGAAGCTGTTATACTCATTAGTTTAAATAAATAATGAATAATAAAGCACACAGACAACATCCCTATAATTAAACAAATGGAGTTTGACTAGGGAAGCATTTTGCTTGTAGTTTCTATGACACGCATGGCATGATCCATCAGCTGGAAGTTGGGGGATGCTTAGCATGCTAGCCACTCCTCAAGTACACGCAACCCATCGATTTAACACTGATACTGCAAACGTTAAGTTAATTTGTTGCCCACTATTTTTATTATCAACGTGATTGATTTTAGTTGTCGCAGCCCTACAATACGCAGACAGACACAGATAGACAGGCACACAGACAGACACCGAACAGGTGATGACTCACTGGTGATGACCCCTCCAGCCAGGGAGGCCAGGAAGCCCACACTGACCAGAACCAGGGTGATAACACGGCCCCTCCTGTGACGCTGCAGCATAACCAACATGAGCAGGCCCACCGCCCCATGGACGAAGAGGGAGGAGAAGAGGCACCACAGGAACACCCAGTACCACATCTCTGAGACAGGGAGAGAGAGAGCATGGAGTACAGAGTCAATGGCTGGACACAGTTCTGTAACTTACACCAATGTGGAAACAAACATGTCTTATTTAGGTGGTTGGAATCAAAGTATGAAGCAACAACCTTGGTTGGGTGGTAGGAAACAAGAGTCTGAACCGACAACCTTAATGAGTTGTCAATCACAACACTATAGACGATGGGTTAGACACAGCTCAACAAAAAAAAGTGTTGAAAGACAACTCTGAATGGAAAATATACAGATCAGTTAAAGAAAACATATTCCTCTGATCTTTCAACCCTAGCAACGTGTGAGAGCGCATGGCATCCCCATACTTTAAAAAAAACAAACAGAGAACTTCCTACCAAGGAAACCTGTTTGGGTTGAACACATCATGAACCGGGTATGGAAGACTTGGGTATGGACGGGAGCAGCAGCACCACACATTAAAGCAAACTATTGTGCCAAGGTCCATCAAAAAGGACTCCAAGGGTTGCTACAGTCTAACTACGTTTCCCCAAATGGCACCCCGTTCCCTATGTAGCGCACTACTTTTCACCAGGTCAAATATGTTTCTAGTCAAAGGTAGTGTGCTTTAAGGAATGCAATCTGGGAAACAGGCTGTAGTCGGCCATTTTAAGGTATTAAAGTAAAGGCTTTAAAGCACTTAAATACATCATGATATAACATTCTGAAATGAAATAGAAACAAAGTGGATTCAACAAATTTTTGGTTGACACAACTCATACTAATCTACATTACCCAAACGAAAACCCTAACTATTATAAACCTTGGACACACAGAATTAGCAACAAGCGATTAAAATGGTACGCATATGGTACATTCTGTACAGAAATTCCATAACAATTATCCAATTACACAAAGAGCTCTACCAGACATATGGGGCATTTCAACACCGTGATTAAATGACCTATGTTCCATCACCTATCTGGTGTTCCCAGTACAAGACAAAGACAGCCTGGCCATTGAAGTCATTTAGCCTCTCATCCACCCTCTTATCTAGGGCAACAAAGTAGTGCACCAATTTTCGTGCTGGCTCCCCATGGGAATCGAACCCACAACTCTGGCATTGCAAGCGCAACCCTCTCACCAGATGAGGTACACATGGACAGAATGTAAGAACATGAAGAGACTATTACGAATCTGCAGAGGATTAGACCCTAACCCATGATGTCCCAGAGACATCCCCTGAGGTCCCTACAGAGACCAATTCTCATTCTCTCCCTCCCGTCATCCTTCGTTTCCTGGACCTCTTTTTCTGCTCCACGTGCTCCAGGAGACAGACTCAGCATAGAGCCCTGACCTGAAGGCCAAAACACTATCAGCTCCACTGACAGCCTGGCAGGGTGGAAAATGGGGTGGTGGTGTGGAGAGAATGACCGGGGGCCAAAAGAAGCATTGGAGAGTGTTGATGTTGATATTCATGATACACATTATCACATAATTGGAACACATCCACCATTGACCCGAATGTCCAGAACGTCTGCAAGACAAAATCTGACCCATAACTGCCATCGTGGAGATGTAACATCCCCCCAATCAGAATAAGGCCAGTGTGGAGCTAAGGGTCTGTAAAGGCTATCCACGTAACCTGGTTCCACAGTCCACTGAGCGCCCACCTCTTAAAGTATCGATCCAGCAGTCAGCTGTCACGCCAGGCACAGAGGCGGACATTGCAGGGGAGGGGGTGACACAGGGCCCTTTGTCAGCTGAGCTCACGGTGGCTGTGACGAGCCACAATACAGCTCCTATCTACGCTCATCTCCCATCTGGCAGTGGCGTGATATATCAGGGGAAGACAGGGATGGGACGAGGTACTGTAAAGAGAGAGAGAGTGAGGGAGAGGGGGGGAGGGGATTATGCCATTCAAATTGAATTGATATGGATAGATTGAAAGGACCAGACGGGCCTTTAGGTGATACTGTAAAGACAGACAGAAAGAAAAACAAAGAGAGACAACTGGAGAGAGAGACCAATGGAAATAGGTAGAGAGGCAGAGGCAGACAGAGGCAGAGACAGTAGTGTGGAGAGAGAAATAGAGACAGACAGACGGATGGACAGGAGCTGTGGTCAAGGCCAGGCTGGGGCCAGAGAGGCACGCCAACGTCAGCCAACTTCATAAGGATTCCACACACAACCCGGTGTGCTGCCAGCCCAGCATCTGCCGCTCCGACCCTGAGCCTGGCAGAACGGGACGCTCCACGGGGAGAAACAGGGGCACACGGGGACATGTCCCCAGAACACACACCTCTGGTCTGTCACGCGGCACGCCACTGGAACATAAATCCCTCAGGGGAAACACTGTGCACTGAACCACTGTGTACAATAACGCCAGGAGTGTGTGTGTGTGTGTGTGTTCGTACAAGCGCCTGTGAGGTGTTGAGAGTGGACCAGCTCATCCGCTGTATGCTGTGTCATCTTCAGCCATGCAACCTCAACCAGACATCTCTGCCCGTCCACCTCCATCAGGACCAGTGTTATAAATGTGTTTTATGCCACTAATCCCCTAGCGCCAGCTGGGGGTCCCCCCCGTCAGCAGCTTTCCTGACACAGGGTGGGGCCCGGATGGCCTCCAACACTCATGCAAACAAAGCCTGAATGGTGAAGGCATTATGTGGCCCTTCCACTGATATGGGCTCAGACTTTTGGACGGTGTAGCCTCGATTACAAAGGACCCGCTGCCAGGAATTATTTGCATCCTGATGTCACCATATTTCCCATATTGTGCACTACTTTTGACCACAGCCCTATAGTCCCTCATCAAAAGTAGTGCACTGTATAGGGAATAGGGTGCCATTTGGGATTAAATTATCTGCTTTGCCTTGATTGGCCAGAGGGTTCAAGAGCCCACGTGGCACAGAGGTAGAAGAGAGGTGGAACACGGGCACCCATAACCCTGAGATCAGTGTTTTGAACCGGAGGAGAGAATGGGAATAAAATAATGAAAAATTACGGTTCACAGGGACACAGAACCCAGAGATAAAGGAGAACCAGGAAAACGTGTGGAGGGAGAGGGCCGCAGGGAACTGTGCCCTCAAACGCTGGGTCTAAGGGGGAAATGGAAAGGCCTATCTTCCAAGGTATTGGGGGGTATGACTCCTGAGGTAATGTCATGGTCACTGCTACAACCTGGTCACATATGAAAGACTGCCCCATGACAGAGAAAAGCCGAAGAACAGTACTGCAAAAAACATGTCAACTTTGTCATCACATGTAATAAGGTGCTAATAACATAAACACACGTGAAACATTTGGAAAAAACATGCTAATAACATGGGACAGAAGTGGGAAAAACCATGAGACACTGGCAAATAAATGTATATATTATAAAACTGCTTACTGGTAAATGCCAAATTAAGCATTTATCCGGACAGTATTACAGTATACATTTTCATAGTGGTCCCCCATGGGAATCAAACGCGCAACCTTGGCATTGCAAGAGCCATGTTCTGCCAACTCAGCCACAGGACCCTACCATCAAACCAAAAATAAAACTGTCCGAAGACAAAGTGCAATTTCTAGGCTGGGTTATTTCATCACACTGTAGATTCTGAACAGAAGCGGAACGGAAGCATTTTTTTTTTTTATTGAGAATTGACAAGGAAATGAAAGCACTGGTAGAATACGCAGACAGGAAACACCATTTTACAACACGGTGCCTCTAAAGTCTAGGTAGAAGAACAAGCCAGTTTACGTCGTTTGTTGAAGTATTATGCCTCAGGAGTAGAAGGACAGGCCATTTAGTTGTCTGTCCACTTCTCTTCACTTAACTAACTGCCTCGTTTTCCATATCACTGATCAACCATGGAGCGGATATGGTGTGCGGCCACTGCTGACCACATCTGGACGTCACAACTTGGTTCCCTTCTGCTTTACTTGTTGACAGCGCTGCAACTTTCCATTTGCAACACTTGTGTACAGGTCCCTTCTCTGTCCAGTCAGCAGGATGGAGCATCCATGGCTGTGTCCAAAAATCATCATATCCCCTTCGAAGGTTTGATTCTTATCAAGTTACGTGTATTGTGAAGGGAATAGGAAGCAATTTGGGCTGCAGGTTGTATCTCTTCTTTTTTAATGTTTCTCAGCACAGGATGTCTGCTCTCTCTCGTTATTTGTCCACGCCAGCTATGATGCCCATATAAGTCCAGCTTTCTTTGGCAGGAAAAACAAATTCCATGACATTCTTGGGTTATTGTCCTTATGCTGCATTTAAAAAAAATACCACAAGCACAATCACCAATACACAGTACAGTAACAGTGCGCTCATATTATATCCCATAAATGACAAAAGACACAGACCGACAGACAGATCCATGGATGGAACCTGGGCCTAATCGTAATGACCTCTTAAACACTCTTCTATAATCCTGTCACTCAAGTTGTCTCCTAGGAGACTGGTTGTCTCCTTAATATCAACACTGTTTTCATCCCAACACTCACAGTAACGTGGAAGCTACCCAGTGCCGCGCACCATGCAGAATGCTAGGCATGATACAGGGGCTGGGGCCTTGATCATGCACAACAGTATGAAGGCGTGGATGGATATGCCATCTGGGGTGTTTTATAGAAACAGCCCAGTCAGCCTATTCAGGAGTTGGAGAGGACGACACTAATTACCCATGATTACCAGACCGCAAGACAAAGGAAGGGGGCTGTGTGTGTCTGCATCAGAGACGATAACCGCTCATTTCACAGTGCTAAGTGCATTCACCCAGCACTAAGACTAATTAACCAGTACAATAGATTGGTATTCGTTCGATGACTCCAAGCACGGCAGAGTGATGAAACCAACGCCTTGACGGATTAATGCGTCTTCAAAGTGAGGTACGGGTAGACTGGGTATAGAGATCGACAGATAACACACTTTTAGGGCAGTTCCCGAGTCCCGGTACAGGCTATTGCTTATGTCGTGCCGAGGATATACTCCCCTTTAAAAATGGACGCGCACAGCTGCCCATGTCGCCCCTTTCATCAAACAGCCCAGAAGGCTAGTAAATAACGGCATATCTGTGTGTAGCCTACAACACAGGCAATTGGTTGTACCGAGCCAACACAGAGGTTGAAACGCTGCCAGGTACACAACATGGGTTGTACACTGCAGCCTAGTAATAATCTGACTTAACCTAGCCTACCTGTGAAATGTTGCAGCGTCGTGCCTTGCACCCAGAGGCTCAGCACTTGCTGCACCGATAGATTGATAGAATAATCCCTGTTCGTGTTCATATTTCTGCCGCCGGCACTGCCACCGCCCGGGTTCGCACCACTCTTTGTCAAATGGCTGTAAGTGGCTTTTGACGAAGACATCGAGGAGACCGGGGTGGCATGAGCTCGGAGGCTTGATCCCCCGGCGCGCACCCCTCTACCGGTGCCTCTGTTTCGGCTTGACGTTGTTCGTCTCCTCGCGGGGAAGGAAAGGGCGAACCGCTCGTTTGCTCGTGCTCATTCTCGGTCGGAGCCGCGGCTGTTTGGAGGCCATGATGAGGATGGCAGCGCGAGAGAGCGCAGCGACACACGGAGGAGTCGTCCTACATCGGCCGGTTTCTCTGCGTAACCCTTAAAGGGGCAGTGACCGGTTAAAGGGGAGTCTACAGCAGCCTACGACGCGTTAGATTTTGTAGCTGCATATGAATGGCAGTAAAGAAAAGATGAGTAGGTCTTAGTACAGGAGCGTATAAGCCTACGCCGAAAACGTGGTATTCACTTGGCACATGCGGTTGTTTTGAGAGCTGAAATTGTGAAAATATGTCGGGGAACAGTTTAATATGACATGTGCAAAGCGTTTGCTTTGCAATCTAAATACTGTTTTGTTGCAATGTACAACAAAAAGAAGCGTTTCGGTATCGCAGGGCGTTGTCCGTGACGTCTCGTCGATGCAGGTACTGTCCATAGTGCTGATTCGCTATCTCGGCGTCAATCTTAAAACGCCTGACAACAATGGAGTAATCATAATCTGATGTTGTAATATAAATACAATATAAGATATGCAACGAATCATATTCTATATTAGGCTTACTGTGATCAGACCGTCGGTAAATATTATGGTCGTCGTTCTGGAAGGCATTAGGCCTATCAGCAAACATTCCAGACAATGAAAGTGAATGAGAAGGCATATAAGATACTTTTTATTTGTTGGATTCCAACTTTGACATTTCGTTTGATGATTAAGAACTTAGCAGATCGTTAACATGTAAAGTCAAAGTTTGTTTTGGAAGATTCATTCAAATGTTAAGTATGGCCTGTGTTTACATTTCATAGTCTGATAGTTATTAGAGACAGGGAGTGACAGAGATGAGTGAACGAAATGGAGAGAGTGAATAAAGAGAGACAAAGAAAGAATGAATTGAAAGACAGAGGGAGAGTGACTGACAGAGAGGAATAAAGACAGGGATAGAGTAAATAGAGAGAGATAAAGTGTGACAGACACAAAAAGAAAAAGGGAGATTTAGTGTGATATATGCGTGTGTGTGTGTGGGAGAGAGAGAAAGATAGAGAGAGCAAAGTGGTATGGCAACTAAATGTTCTGAAACAAATCTCTAAGGAAGAAGTATTTTCAGATGTGTCCCAGTTCACAAGGTATGAATATAAAGAAGAAATATCTGACCTTTGACATGTCAAGAGTAAACCTTCCACATTCTGTCAGGAATTCTCAGTGAGGTGAAAGACGTTGATATGATTTGGGAGATTTCTGGTTGTGTCCATCAGAAGAGGATCACTGCAGTGTTTAATGCCTAGCGTTAGATTTACTGAGCTTCGGCTCCAGTTCTCTTCAGAGGACAATGTGAGGAAAAAGAATCCAGTAATAATATAAATTTTGCACAGATTAGTAATTTATGTCAACCAAGTCAATGGTGAATTATTTGCAACATTTCTGCACCCCCTATTTATTCCTTTTCATTTCTTTTTCTAATGCATATTTTTACTCTCGATCACACAACCTCACACCAAAAAAAGAAAAAAAGAAAAACAAACACAATACTCTGTGAGTGGTGTGTCGTCCCTTGCTTTTATATCTGGGAGATGTGAGGGTTCACGCTCCAGGAAAACCACAAAACAACCAGCACCAGAGGACAATGTGAGGAAAAAAAGATTCCAATCATAATACTTATTTTTCTTTAATTTATTCACCTTTTTGAGACCATATTCCTTTTCTAGTATACTTGTGCTCATCCATTAATGTTTTATTCAAAATAACAAAACAAAAAGAACAGGTGCAAACATTTTTATACAAACACTTTTCTAGCTCAGCGGTAAGCCACTTAATTCCTGGAGGAAATCCAAACATGTCATAATAAGATACAGTAAAGGGTACAATAAAAAGCATTTATCTTTTAGGCTTTTAAACATTATAATATCACTCTCTGAGGCACTATCTACACCATATTTCCCCATAGAAAAAGCTGTGTAGCAGAAAGTTTAAGCTTGGCTGTATCAAAGCCATGCTGCGGACACCTTTGTCTTTTTCAACCCTGAGTTCTCTGCTGTGGTTGGAAGGTTTTGCTTTGAAGCTGCCTCTCTTTCATCTTCTACTGTAAACATATCATCATCCCCCACCAATTAATGTATTTGAACTAGGCTCGGTAACAGATCATCCATAGCCTGCCATCCCGCTACATAATGGAAGATCATACAAAGCACCGATACACAGCGACAGGTGCCCCTGTTGTTTGGCTGTGATAGCATTTATTGAAATAAGCAGGCATTGGAATTGTGGTGTACCTGACTCATAACATGTAGTGAGGAATTCAAGTAGAGACGTGACAGGAAGTAGAAGTGGACGTTCCCTCTCACCTGTCAACTGCATAGGAGTGTCCCAGGTAAGGTTGAGTGAAACATGGAGTAGAATAGATGGGTGACTTGTGTGGATGGGGCATTTAGAATATTAAGGGACAGCCATTTCCGGGGGTTATAGTTAAGTACTAACCTTGATAGCTTTTGACAATTTAGTTCAAGTTTTTGAGATGAAAGTGCTCTGTGATTCTTCTAAACTGATCTACATTCCTTCAATATCTCAACTGTATGAAACTGTTGGTGTATCACCAAAGGCACATAGTTGTTTACTTCTTTTGACCAGGTCATGGTCTATCTGGGTAAAACCAAAAGGTCCAGTCACATTAACTATTCCGTAATGCAGCCTAGAATTGAGCATTGATCATAGAACAGCATATTTATCTGAATTATTATATATTTTTAGCTCATTAATGTATTCTCTGTTTTGCTGATATTGGAATAATCTCTTGAAGAAAACAAACAAGTCATTAACATATCAAACATAACAGCCAGATCCATGTTCTTGTTTAGAAAAGATGGTTTAATGAAGCTGCTGTTAACTGGTGAACTCTAAGAACTAGGTCAGGTTGATAGTTAATGAGCTTCGACCTAAAGGCCAACTTCCAGAAAAAGGTGTGCCTAGTAACTGCATGTTTTTGCTGTTAACAGAGATTGCCACTAGGTGTAGTCTTATACCAGTTTTCCTCTAATTCACTGCTGTAGTTTTCCACACTCCAGCTCAGTAAGACAAACCATTCTTGCATTAGGATGTGAATTTACGAAGAGGTCACATATCATTTTGGGGGGTCTAGTTACTTTGCTGTACCCTTAATCACATTTGAGGGTCTATGATTTATTTATTTGCTGTACCATTCAAACACACAGCAGACACTTGAACAACAATAACGAAATAATCAATGATTCCGAAAAACGTGAACCCAGACCAGATTTTTGGTTTAAACAAATGTATTTGACAGTGCACCAGTACAGTAGTCATCTTTATTTTGAATATTGAGCACTTGTTTCCATTGTTACACATTAGGAGTAAACTCCAGTCCCATCTAAGTCTATTTTCCCATTAGAAAACCTCCCTAGTGGGATTTTGAGGCAATTTTAGAAGTATTGTCCTAGACAGCTTCTCCATAGCATTGTCTCCATCCACAATGCCAGCCTCTGGTACAGTTCAGCCCAGCCCCATTCTGGACACTTTTATTACACAAAAACCCCTTTGATCTCTTTCATAGGAGCCCTTTTCTTTTTCCTGTGTAATTTAATCTGCGAGGTGACATATCAGCCAAAATGCTTTCACTCACATTCACCTATTCAGGTAAAGGGCGAAGGCATTTCTCTCATTCCTTCGCTGCAAACAAATGACACTGGCACAGGTGAGTCATTGGCGGCAGAGGCTCTTCACCTGGATCCCTTGTTGCCTTATTTCAAATCAACTGACTGAAGAGCACGAGTCAAAAAATGTGTCCCAAATGGGAACATGTCTGCTACTTCTTGATCTGGGCCCAAAGGGCTTTGCTGAAAAGTAGTCCACCCTGTGAATTATGTAGGGAATAGGATGCATTTTAGGACAGAACCACTTGTGTCTTCAGTCTATTATACATTAAATTCTTGTCCTTTTTGGTTTGTTTATCGGTTTATTCAAGGCTCTTTGGTTGGTAACATTCAGAAAGAACAATCAAATGAAATGTACTAAAACCAGCAACAGGGAACACATTAAACTGGTTGTATTGTTTCATGTTTTGGTAATAACAGCACTGCTTGTTTCCTGTTGAGTTTGTGCCGTCTTGCCAACTGCTATGGTCATTGTCATGCACTGCATAAACAGAACTGGGACGAGGCTAAGAGAGGCACAATAAAAGCCAAATAGCCAGGGAGTTAAAACAATCAAGAGTTTATTTTGTGTGTAAAACAGCCAACCAGCTAGCTCACTACCTCAGGATCAGTAGCAGTGAGACACTGCGGCTCACGTTTGATGATTTCTAAAGGCAGGTGTCCATGAGTTCCTCCAAAGCAAATCACTGGTTGAGGTTGAAGAGCGTTTGATGTGGTTATCTATGTCTTACTGAGGAAGAACATCAGTTCTCAATCTCCTCAACTCTCTTTGGCTTCTGTATGAATATCAGCACCTGCTTCAGAGAGGTTGGCCTGCCCCCATACACACCTGCCTTGGACAAACACACCATACCCCCGGGATCTATTGGGATAAGGTCACAATTCGCCCTTTGTTTGCCCCCCTTCTGTAAAACTGTAAAACCCTGTTAGCTCTTCTTTATGTATTCCTTTGTTGACCTGGATATGGCAAATGTTTAATTTTTGCTTTACCTTTTACTGGAAAGTTCCTATGGGAATTCCAATTACAGTTTACTGCCTTTGGCTAATGATAAGGAAGATAAGCTACAGTGACGTGAATAAAATGATCGGTTCCATGGATGTGGGTGTGTGTGTGGGTGTGTGTGTGTGTGTGTGTCTGTGATTAAAGGGATTCCTGTGAGAGGTCACATCAAAAAGACACCCTCTGACAGCATCAGTCCAATGTGGGAATCTTAGTTCCAGTCCTCACAGTAGCTTGGGGCTCTGTGTTCCCTTCAGTGAAAGGGAAAAAAACCCCTAGGTACTGTTAAGCGTTGACCTGGGCCTATATGACATTAGAATGACTCAACTGAGTAACACAAAGCACCAAGGCTTTTCAAGTTTCAACATGTGAGGGAAATCCAGTCTTTCGCTGAGGGAATTGTTCACCCCGAGGGTATAGATTTTCAAAAGGAGCCTACCTGGAAGAGTACAGTAACATTCAATGTCAAAGAAGCATGACTTCATTCTCCAACCTCTATCATATGACATGGTAATAATTGATTTACTTAGCATACACAAATAGGTTTATAGTAATGGACTCCTTTAAGACATGCAACAATAAATTCCTTAAAGCGATCAGTTAAAAAGCTTGGACTTTATTTTAATGGTTAACTTGCTCAACACGAAACCAATGAAGGACCTGTTTCATTTTGACTGGCCCAACCTAATGGTGGTGAAGTGTGAGAGGTTTGAGTCCCAGTGGACCCCGGGAAAAGAGTGTAGATACTGTAGATTGTAAACCATCCGGAGGCAGGATTTCCCAGAAACGTAAAAGTTTCCACCTTGAGTCAACATTCCCGTAATCCACCAAAGAGCAGGTAATCCAGTTGTAACCTGCAGCATAACCTATCAGCGTCTAGCATCTGGAGTACGGGGGAATACAGTAGGAAGCCCTGCCGACTTTGTCCCAAATCACGCCCCATTCACTCGAGGGTGTACTGCTTTTGACCAGAGCCATATAAGCTTTGATCAAAAGTAATGCACCATTAAGGACTTAAGGTTCAATTTGGGACAACATTTCTGCAGCAGGGTCAATTGACTGTCAGTAAATTGACTGTCTCCGCAGCTAGACGATGCCCTCCACTGACAATATCTGAGAGATTCTCATCAGAGCAAATAGTGGCCTTCTGTCAGAGAACACTTCTTGTCTTAGACATAATACCCAGAGGTTGAGATATTGATCTGTATTTTTTAATGAGTTTATTCCCCGACTTGGGCATGAACCTGTCACAGACTATGCTTGTGTTGTGCAGAATGTAGCACATACGCATTTCATGACACACACCTTTTCTGTGTGAACAGTGACCACACTGGCTCTTATAATTAATCTACTGTAAAGTATGTGGTTGTGTATGCATAACCAGAAGAATGTAATCATAACATATCCGAGTAATATTTAGACTAAGTAGAGTCTTGCGTTGTTCAGCTGAATGCATGACGACATTAAGGGACAGTGACTCATATTCTAGCCAGAGCTGGATGGATGGAGCGTCAGACTAAACAAAGGCAATGTGTGTGGGACTGAAATCATTTCATGAAGCCTTTCTCTATTCACATGCACTTTCCTATTAATTTTCCCAAACAACGAACTACCCCACAATTGGACACTTGAAGTAAAAGTCTAGTGGACCGATGTTTCAAACTTGGCCATAATTCGTCAATACAGGTGGACATGGAGAAACTCCAGACGTTCTGCAATTTAACCAGCTTAATCTACCATCCAGTCATCAGCTGCAACAGCTTCACGCAATTCCCACTAAGGAAAACTGAATGTTTGATATCCCAGTCTTGTATAGGCGTAGCCTGGGGCCCAGGTTACTATGAGCCTGTTAATGAATGCCCTCACACACCTCCCGTATTAGATTTCAGTGGTGTTTACACATCAACACAGAACCCATGCGGTAACACGTTACCTACATCACCGCAACAATCTAATCTCACATACGCCTTCCTATCCACAGATTAAGGATACAAATGGCATCCAATGTCCTACATTGTGCACTACACAGGGAATAGCGTGCCATTTGCATAGCGCACTACATAGGGAAAAGGCTGCCATTTGGAACACAGGTATACTCTTTATTACAGATCTGATGGACTTTCTTTTCATGCCCAGCCAATTGGACCAGAAATCAAAATGAAAGCCTGCCGGGCTCAGGTTTAAGTTTTCACTTCAACAGAGATAAAGACTCCTTTTGAAACTTTTATTCTTTGAAACCAACATGAAATTAAATACAGCCAACTTTGACTTATTGTAAGGAAATTGGAACAAGCACAAAGAAGGAGATTATACTTATATAAATTAATAATCGTGTTAATGAGAAGATAGTACATTTTGTTTTATCAGTTTTTGCACCTGTGGATATAAAGATTCATTGTGACTTTTAGGACGCTGCTGAAAAATAGGGTTTAACCAACAAATGATCTGACTTGGCTGCTGAAACATTATTTAAAGTGCTCTGTTGACCATGAAGTTGTGCCAGGCTACCCATTGATATACTATTCTACTGTTAGTCTTAATGATGCAAAAAGACACCAGCAAACGTCTTGGTCTCTGAACAACAGCAACTATTTTGGGCAACGTCATAACATTTCCTGATTGGAAGACTATATTGTACACCAGCAAAGTCTTTGCCCTCGTTTCTGTGGCTGAGGGGAGGAATCAGACTGATGATGTTATTGGAAATCAAAACAATACAAACAGATTAGGGATCCAGGTTAGCTAAAGCAAACTAATTTCAAGGTCAAAATGTCTGACACTGAACTGACCAAATGACACTGATTTCCACTGGTTTACATTGATTTACCCTGGTTTATGTTGATTTACACTGGTTTATATTGATTAACACTGGTTTACATTGATTTACCCTGGTTTATGTTGATTTACACTGGTTTATATTGATTAAAACTGGTTTACATTGATTTACACTGGTTTATGGTTTCTTGTAATTTTTCCGCTTATGTGTTAACTAAGGTAAAGACCCAACACCAAGGTCAGTGCTGCTGTTAAATGTTCCTAATGACTTTACAGTCCCTTGGATTTGTCCCTATTCAGAAACCCAACCATTGCTTTTATTTTCCAGGGATGACCTGGCCTAATCTTTCCACAATATTGACTTGATATCAAAGGTCAAGTATGGTGGTGGTGGTGTAATGTTTTGGGGGTGATTTGCTACATAAAATACTAGAAGACATGCTGTAATTTAAGGATTCATAAATAATTCTCTGTATCATATCTGTATGTATAATTCTAAAAGAGTATTGGAGGAAATCTGCCTAGGAATTCAATCTAAAGCCCACCTGGGCACGCATCAAGTCAATTACCCAAAACCAACACTTGACTTGGGCTAAAGAGGTGCTGCCAAATCCCACATTAGACTATGTTCATCAAAATGTATGTGTTAATAAGGCTTGTTCCAATGAGGCTTGCTCTTTTGCCGAAATAGGAACCAGAATGCTGTTTGCCTAAAATTAGAAGAGCATTCCAGACAAAATTGAAATGTGATTGCACAACCTGAAAAGGACAGCTAACGCTCAAAAACCTGCAAATGTTGCTGAGTTAGAAGCAGTTCTACACGGAAGAAAGTTCCAAAGTCTTCCACAGCGAAGTTCCAGACAGATCAACAATGAATGGAAGTGTTTGGTTGCGGTGATTGTGCATAACACAAAAGGGTTAGGGTGTTTCTTACCTTTGTTCATTGAATACATACATGTATATTACATTTCTGTGTTGTTCCATGAGTTACAGAAGCATGTCCTGCATCCCAAGAAACGGCCAATTCTCTTGATAGTGCACCAGCTTTTGTAGCTCTTGGATCAAAATGAGTGTACCATACAAGGAATAGGGTGGTCGTTCAGTATGCATTTCCAGAGCATTTGATGCATCCTGGGAGAGAGATTATGTAATAGTGGGCGGTGCCAGCCTAACTGACAAATTACAGGGCATCTCTAAAGCAAAGCCACTCGTGGCATGAGTACAGTCTGCGCGTGAACAAACAGAGAACATTTGTGGCTGATGAGATCTGTCACTAAGTAATGAACACTTTGTTCTTTCCATGATCCACTCTATGTTGAGTTTGACTGAACTGAACAGCATGTTGACATTTCTGGCGCGTTGATGCAATGTTATGACCGAACAGTACTGTCAGGGTGTAATAATAACGCAAATGTTACTGGGATGTGTGGTAAATGACCTATGTGTTTTTGGTTTACAGGGGAGTTGTTCATGTACAGAGGGCACAGGGTCATAGTAATCTGCAGCGGTAATGTTTGTATAATGTGATATTAATTCATACATTTGTTTACACATTTATTTGTGGAATTCCTCTGGCTTGCCAGGACAAGCACTAAAATATGACCTTAATCCAAAGCGACAACATTTTGGTATAAACAGCTAAAATCGAGTAAGCTGCCGTTTATCAAAACCTTGTTATCAAGCATCATATGATGTAGCTTAGTATGAGTCTGTTTGTTACAGCAGCACAATGTCATCCTAAAGCTGCAGGAAAAGGGAATAGTTCTAAGGGTTATTAATTCAACTGAATTTGTTCGTAAGGGGGCTGATCCGTCTTCTTAGTTGGGGGAAATGAGTCGAAGAATCAGAGGCCTTTTTAACTCTTGAATAGACTATGCAGTAGTATTTCCTTATTGACCGAGAAAGTGGCTGCAGGAGTAAGTGTGCAGGTACAGGCTTCTGGACCTCTGGACCGTCCTAGACCACAGGTATAGATAGGTACGCTTATTCTCTCCTGTGTAAACACACACCGCAGTGCACCGCCGCACTCACACCGCCGCACTCACACCGCCGCAATCACACCGCCGCACTCACACCGCCACCCATCTGTCAGACTAATTCCCTCCACTTCAAAGGCGTTCATGGCTTAGCCTCTCTCTCTGATGGTCTGATGGTGACCTGGACAGAGCAGCTGACTGTACTTTGGGTTTATATACCTACCAAAAAAGGACAGATTCTTCTGTGTTGAGATTAATTGAGTAGGTAACGAAGCCCTGAAAAAAAAAAAATATTGCACCGATTCTACGTTTATTCTTGTTTGAATGACTTTGTATTGAATTTGATTCACTTAGGATCCTGATTGAACGACTTTGCATCTTGCTTGATCAAGAAAATATATTAAGTTGTATGTTATTGCATTCTCTTTTTCTGTATTCCACAGCTGAACTGAACACATCTGCACTCCAATATAGCTGGCTTAAGCCACCCATAGCCCCAAAAAACACACATGCATTGCCTTTCTGACCAGTCTGGTTGAAGCAGTAGGGGCTGCTGGCTGATGGCTAATCTAAGGAGGGGTGGGTGACGCAAACACCTGTTTCGGTAGCATGACTCACAAAGGCAACAACTCAGTAGTATGGGTCAAGGAGGAAGCCAATCAGTAGTAGGATGAGTCACGGAAGCAGACAATCAGTAGTATGAGTCACGGAGGCAGCTGAATTTAAATATTGCCTAGCCTTCTCATCTAGAGGGGCTACACCTCTCTCAGCACCCCATACTTGCCACGGCAGTGTTTTTGAACAGTTTAAGTATTCTGTTGGAAATCTTTGTTTTTAAGCTTGGATGCATTCCTTATTACACATTTGTTTTATACACTTCCTTGATCCTAAAAAGAGATGTGTGTTTTGTGTGGTTCTGGATACATATTTGCAACATGACAGTCCTTCCTTACCCTCAGCTGACTACTAATCAAGTGAGTTGGGTCAGACAGGACGGGCAAGCAGGACGGTCAGACAGGATGGCCAAGCAGGACGGTCAGACAGGATGGTCAGGAAGGATGGTCGGGTAGGATGGTCATGCAGGATGATCAGGTAGGATGGTCAGGTAGGATGGTCTCACAGGATGATCAGGCAGGATGGTCAGACAGGATGGTCAGACAGGACGGTCAGGCAGGACGGTCAGGCAGGATGGTCAGGTAGGATGGTCAGGCAGTCTAAGATGGTGCATCAGGTGTACGCATACAAGCACTGCTTTGATATAAGCCAACTGCTATTGAAACACACCAACACTATCCTCAAAAGAAACATCTTAAAAACAAATCAAAAGAGTTCAAGGTTAGAATTGGAAACATTTCTACTGGGGGATGCTTTGTGTGTTTGTGTGTTTGTGTGTGTGTGTGTGTGTGTACTTGTGTTTAGGAATAGAAGCATTCCAAGGAGTGAAACTCCCGACTTCCCCCATCCTCCTCATATGATTTGTTTAGCAGACAGGAAGGCCTGCCTCCTTCCACCAAGCCTGCAGAATGCTGAGCTTTCTCCTGATCTGGTGTGAGTCAGACGGAAGGCATGCAGGAGCTGACCCCAGGGTCATGGCTTAAACCTGCTGTGTATCCCAGGGCACGGACACCCAGGTGAGGTGTGTGTGTCCTGTCAAAGTGTACACGTGTGTGTATGGGGGGGGGTGCATCTGGGGTGGGGGCAGATCCCCTTGGGGCATTAGTGACTCAACCTTTAAGAAATGCAACAGTTTTGCTCCAGATGACACGCTGCTCGTTACAGGCCGGTCTAAGGTATTGCACTATAAAGGGTAAAGAGTCCCAGCCGAGGTTTGGCGTGTCTCTGTATGCTTCCCCACAGATTGAGACCCTGTAGTATGGGACCCCCCCCACTGTCCACCCTGAAGGCCACTCAGGCACCCATTGCTTCCCATCAGCGGCTACTACATTTCACCAGAGGGATCACTTACTCAGGGTCTAGTGACATCCGATGAGCTGGATGAGGTGCAGGGCCAACCGTTACTTCATAGATGACATCTGTTTCAAGCAGAACCACCTCGGAGCCAGATGCCCGTAATAACAGGGTTTCCATCACAAATTCCCAGCATGCATTGAGGGATCCACTTCACTCCTCTGCTCCACACTCTAGCCATCAAATCTTCTTTCACTCCCAAATTGTACCCTATTCCCGATTTTGTGCCCTACTTTTGACGGGTGCCCCATGCGGCGATGTACTTTATGTAGTGAATGGGGTGCCAATTGGGACGAAGCACTTCACTTTGTGACACCGTGAACCCCAGGCCGCAGAGCTTTCATCGCGACAATGATCGCCTCTTGGAAAAATCACGCTGGACACCGCGGGGAAGCGTGTCTTTGCAGGATAAAGGAGGAATGAGATTGGATAAACATTCAGCCCGCACCACAGGCTATTTTATTATAGAGGGGTGATGAGATTGAGTGAGTGAGTAAGAGAAAGAGATAGACAGAAAGGGAGGAAGAGAGACTGAAAGAGAAAGAGAGCAAGGTTGAGAGAGGCAGACCTAGAAGGAAGGAGAGAGGGAGATAGAATAAGGCCGTCTGTGGGGTTGGTTTTCAGGAATCCCAGGGCACATTCTGTTCCTCTGAATCTGACTATGCTGTCCAAGGCTCAGGGATTAAACCAGAGGATGAAAAAGGACATTCATCAGTGCGGAGCGGCAGCACCAGTGACGTCCACAGAGTTGTTTATTAATGACAGACTAGCTGATTACTGAGCTAAAGCCGCCTGTTTGCCTGAACTATCTTCTGTTTTCCTTTTTGCCTGCCGGCCTCTCTCTCCTTGTCAGTTTATCCTGGTTTGACTGTCCTCCTGTCTGTCTGCCTTCCTGTCTCTACTGATCTGTCTTCTTGTCTGCCTGCCAGTTCTCTCTGTGAGAGCGCCTTGAGTGACAGGAGACGAGAGTCAGTTTACAAGGCAGAAGTCACACATCTTGTTTCCTAGCCGTGTCCTTTGGGATAACAGATTCATTTGACCCTTATTTTAAGACTCAGGGGATCTATGCACTGATTGAAGTTGTTCCTGTCTTGAATCTACAGGGGTGCTCCTAAGAAGTGAGAAAAGTCAATAAAGGCCTATCACCAGCTCTTAGTACTTGTGTGCTTTTGTGTGTCTGTGCTCTGTTTAAAGACAATTTAAAATAGTGTAGGACCTATACTCCTAAAAGGAGTCTGAATGCCAACTTCTGCTTTTTCACTTGTATTTTTCAATGCTTTTCCGCTAAGTATTTGTACCTTTCTTGGATTTTGGTTTTTGGATCCAGGCTGTGAAAGGAAAACTAGAACAGTCCCTCAACAAACCCTCTGGGAGATACATCCATTGGGAGATACATCCAATGTACTGGAGGATGTGTAGCTGGGGATTATGAGCAGTTGGAGTCTGCTTCTTTGGCAAAAAGGGACCAAAGCCCAGAAACTATATTTGTCTAATCTGAATGAGTAAAGAAACGTCCCAAATGACATCCTATTCCCAACAGAGTACTCAGTGTGCCCTGGTCAGAAGTAGTTCACTATGTAAAGGATAGGATGGCATTTTGGATAAGTTTAGCAAATCAAACCCCAGCTAAAGCTTCCAGTGTTGAGTTTTCCTGTTTCTCTCAAATCTGTTTCTTCTCCTCTCCTAACCTTCCTTCCTTAGATGAAGTCATTAGCATGTAATTATGCAGCCGTCTGAGGAGGCTGATGTGAAATTGTTTATGGCAGGGACGAGATATGTGAAAGTAATTTGTCTTTAGTTGAGAGAAAATCCAATTTGAAATGCAAATCAGCATTGTAATTAGGTCAGTGGTGCGGTGGGCTGGTATTCAAAGCACAGCGGTGTCAATGAATCCAATAGGCTGCCCACGCCCCCTGCTTCTATTGGAACCACTCAGAACAAATAGGAATGGACAGTTTTCCACAACATCTGAGATCACACACACATCCTTATACATACCCAATTAGTTTTTTGCACCAAGAGGGTGAGCCCATTAGCTGGTCATTAGCCTGGCTTAGGGAAAGTAAACTTGATGAAATGTGATTCTCTGGGGCATTTAGCAGATTAGCTTAAGATTGTTTAGACTAGACCCACCCATTATAGAAAAATGACGTTTTCCTATGTGCAATCAACATGTGAAATGAAGTGAGTCATTGAGAGTCAGTCTAGGATTAGGCTTTAACTGTACAACCTGCCAAATGTATGCCCAGGAGTCCCCTGGGGCAGCTTATATTGGACAGTGTCACCTGGGTTGGGGGAGGCATTGTCGGCAGGGATTTCTTCTACTCATTTCACCCCATGCAGATGGGGTGTGGGTACGTGAAAGTGAGTCTGATTGAAAGTTACGGTACACAAGTCCATTCGACTAGCATTCTGGTTGGACGATTGGTGGGAAAAGAAGCAGAACGTTGTGAGAGAGGCACATTTCTTTGCCTTTCTTAAGCATGAGATGCTTAAATGTTTTTACTTGTGTAGCTGCAATGCAGGATTTCACCTTGCTTTAAATGTTGTCTCGATTCGATTCATTTAAGATCACATAAAATGTATGAGATTGTGTACATAACGCTGCTTCTATCCTTCCCAGTTGAACTGGTGTGTACATGCGGTAGGAATTTTTTTTGTTTGCTTTTGCTTGTTGACATGGCAGTTTTTCAGTTGTTTTCCCACATTAAAACATTTCTTGATGCAAATCAATGTTTTTTACGCTGACATCTGTGCCCCTTTGTCATGATTGGTCAACATGATTAGTCCCAGTAGGAAAAGGAAGGAACTATGGAGAAGTGAGAATCCACCTGAGGATTTTTTACTTAAAAAAACTGCCTGAACATCATAGTTATATTTTAAATGAAACAAATATGTCTTTTAAAAAGCATAAAAATAATTAAAGATTTATATTTTTATGTATCTTTGATTAATTCAGACAGTTTTTTAGGAATACTGGAAATGTTTTCACTATGGAGTTTCAGGAGAGGTAAACAATATCATAGCCGCATTTAGCATTTTCAAGCAAAAGAGGACAATGTCAGGAACATACCATATGTCTGCACTGTCTTGCCAAGTTCGATTAGGAGCAAATCTAGCCTAGTCTACAGAGGTGAAACAGAGATCTAAACCCAGCCACCATTATGAATATCTCTGTACCAGAACTTGGAAGAAATGCCTGAAATCCAATGATAAAGCATGACTTTTGCCGTGTACTTGTCCTCGGCCTGGTACATGGCAATGACAAAACCTCTGTCTGTGTCAACCATGTTAAGACAGGCGATTCACAAGGTCTTGCAGAGACAGATAGTCTTTCTGTGATTCTAATGGCTGGGGTTTGCTTGCTCAGGTGGAACCCCAGATAGCCATTGTGTCATGAAGACAGACAGAAACAGATTTTTTCCCTTGCCATCCACCCATCCAGCCGCCCAGTCACTCACTCCACCCGCAGTCCAGTCATTCCCCGGGGCCACTGTGCTCCTGCTCCTCCTTGTACTTCAGGCCAGGGTTGTGTTCCCACAGTGAGAGAGAAACAGGTGGGCCAATCCGACAATGAGAAACACATTCGCCCACAGCAGGGGAGCGAGCTAATCCTTCCTAAACAGCTAGCGAGATGAGTCGGACCCATGGGTGGTCTGTGACTGGTCAGGAACTGTTGGTCTTCTGGTTAATTGGTTTCCGAGTTGTCTGACCACCATTTTGTCTGGGTTTGTCTTAACCCTCATGATGATTGGCTGATACGAGACCAAAGAAACATTTAGATCAAAGAGGAAGACAGCCGGTCATCTAGTGTTCAATACCAAGACAGTGAATAAAAAAACAGAAGTACAAAAATAGAGGACATGATAAAAGAGATCTCTGTTGCGGTCCTTAATTCACCTATTTGCACCATCGCAAATACACACCCAGAATTTGGTTTTGGTTCCTGTTCTTCCCATCCTATCCCAGCTGAACCCTTAGGTCCTAAGCAACTCCAACTTCTCTTCAGGACAATGAAAGCAAATAAAAAAGAAGACATAAAGACAATGAAGAGCCATTCCCTTTTACACTACTTCCACTCATTTATTTCAAATTCCAGCCTGAATATAGAATCAGCCCCCAATTTCCAATGCCGACCCACTGGCCTCAACCGGTCCCGTGGTTCTGTCCGGGTTTCGGAGTGCATCCCCTTAAACGACAGGTCCCCTCGAAGCAGAGGAGCAATGAAACTAGTAAATCTCCTAAAGCGGGACAGCCCAAACCATGTCGAATCATAAATTACAATGGTCTGGGTTGTGTCTCCTGGAGAAACAAACGTCTATACAAAATAGAAAAATTGCTGTATCGGAAGATGAGTGGTGCATTCTGAAGGTAGGTGTAGAATAATGAAGGTAACATGTTCTCATCCTGGGCGTGTTTGAGAGAATGGATACCTGTGCAGATTGTGTCCAGCCAGGAATCGTCTGTTTTTTGGAGTCCTAATGTTCAAAACGTCTGTGCAGATCTTCAAACAAATCATTCAGTTTTATTTGATTTCTTGAGCTGCAAGAATGCAAGCCTAAATGTTGATTCCTAGTCTGCTGTACTAGTGTATTTTTTCAAAGGTAAAGGAAACAGATTGTCAAAAATTTCTGAGAGGTATTTGGTCAGGGTTACCAATCAATATTTATGTCACACTGTAAGCAGGTCAACTGTAAACCGTTTTTAATTTACACTAAGCTTAACCTACAGCTTGTACATGGTGCAGCTGCGGAATATGACTGACAGCCATATCAGACTTGTTCCCCTCATCACTGTGACAACATCTGCAGAAACCTGACCTTGCTGAACTTTACAGAAGAACAAATCAGATAGAAAACTATTTGTGTCATAAAATGGCAGCCTCTAATCTACATAGTGTGCTACCTTTGAACAGAACCTCAAAAAGTATTTAAAAAGTAATGAACTATATTGAGAAATAGGGTTCCGTTTTGGAGTCAGATAACCTATTTTGTCAGTCAGCTTAACAAAGTAAATAAAATAAAAATGCCCGGTGTGGGTCCTGGAGGGGTTATGGGAACATGTTGTGCTGTCAGTCTGTTTTTCTGAGACAGAGAGACAGATCCCCAGGGCATGTCTGTGTGGAAGAAGAGCTATGTGGGAGATAAGGGTTAAGAAACTGAGTGTTGGAGGCTAGAAAGGGAGTAGGGGAGTTGTGGGGAGAGGAGGAGGATTGGAGAGGATTGGAGGAGAGTTGGGGGACAGGAGGGAGATTGAGGGTTGGAGGGGAGGGGAATTGGGAGAAGGAGTGGATTTGGGAGGTTTGGAGGGGCGGTGAGGGGAGTGGGGGATGATTTGGAGAAAAGGATGATGTGAAGGCTGTTGGAGAGAGGAGAGTATTGGGGGAGGGTTGGAGGGGAGGTGAAAGGAGATGAGGGGGATTAGGGAGGGTTAGAGGGGAGGTGGTGGGTTTAGAGTCTGTTGGAGGAGAGGAGAGGGTTTTGGGGAGAGTTGGAGGTGAGGGGAGAAGAGGGAGATTGGGAAGATCTGAAGGAGAGACGGAGGAGAATCGAGAGCCTCTGGGGGGAGAACACAGCATTGTGCTGAATGGTGTGGTTTTGATTCTCTGTAGCTTTGTGTCTAGACTTTAGATTACGCTTGTACTGCTCATGTCTGACCTCAACAACGCGGACACGCTCACACGCCTGTAGAAATAACAGGTAAACATGCTCTGTGATGTCATTCAGAAACACACAAAGAGGTTCACACCAGAATTCATTTTCCTTCTCGTTCTGTCTTGTCCTGGACATATTTTTCCTGTACTGTCTCAATCCCTCAGAGGCAAAGAGGCAGCAACCACTCCTGGCCTGGTGAACTAACGTATTGCGGGTTATTTATTTTCTCTTATGATGACACAGTAGCTGTCTTCATGGCATCCAACCGAGAGGCGATTATGCTTGCTACTGCTAAGCCAAATTGATAATGAGAAAACAAAATTTTTAACCGTGCATTTTCAGCCAATAACAAGACAATCTGATAATGGTGCTGTAACATCCTTCTCAATGAATTTGTAGTTCTTTATTTTAATAACATCTTAAATCATTTGGCCAGATATATGCTGATAATATCTCAAAATAATTGCCAGAATATAGTATAATGCTGCTTTGATGATGTTGTGATGTGGCGATAATGCCAAGCTATATATACATTTAGAATAAATGTTGGATATTTTTCTTATTATCTAATTTTTCTTATTATCTAATATTTTTTGTAAATATTTGTGTATATCTCAACACTGAAGAAATGACAGTTTGCTACAATGTAAAGTAGTGAGTGTACAGCTTGTATAACAGTGCAAATTTGCTGTCAAAATAACTAAACACACTCCATGCCCAAGAGGGTTAAGGCAGTGCTGGAAGAAGATGGTCGCCACACAAAATATTGACAATTAGGGCCCTGATTTGGACATTTTCACTTAGATAAAAGCTGTTATACAAGCTGTTACACTGGAATACAACCTGTAGACTCATTACTTTACACTTTAGCAATTCACATTTCTTCAGTGTTGTCACATGAAAAGATATTATCAAATATTTATAAAAATGTGAGGTGTGTACTCACTTTTAAACTTCACTTATAAAGTTTACATATGCCAATTAAAACCTTAAAAAACTCTTACACAGTAAAAAAAAAACATAGTTAATGTTTCAAAATAATATATATAAAAGTTGTATTATTCCTGTACAGCATTTGGATAGGCATGTCCTGAAACAACGATGGAATCTTTTCTTGACCTAACAGAACCGTGTTTAACATGTCAGCCTCTGTCACACACAAGACAATGGACCCCTACACGCACACAGACCCAGCCAGCGTCGGCCCCATCGAAACACGTTCACCCTCTCTCAACACCATCAGGTAATGAGACACTCCAGAGGCAGACGCTTACGGCACCGTCGCTTCTGTTTGATGTGGCACAGTGGCCTCACGGAGACCACGCAGCACCCGCCCCCACTGCCCCCCCCCCCCCCCCCCCCCCGGGTCCATACATCACTGTAGACTCGTGTGACATCCCGCTGGCCCTGCAGTGCTGAGTGACAGTTGGCCATGCTGCTCGCCACGGCAGCTCCGATCCCACGTCCCTCAGGGGTCCCCGCATGTCAACGTCGAACATCGTAGGACCCCGCCTCCGAGTCGGCTGAAATAAGTGCACTAGATAGGAACTAGGGGGGAGGGACCCTATGCCTCCTCAGGACTTCATAGGCCGACTAATAACCAGGTGACAGACAGACGGACACCTCATCTATGTTTTAATGGGATCGGTGTGGGGTTACCTCTGTGGGGGGGGGGGGGGGGAATCTTTTGTTCCCATGAATGGACGAGGGATAGCCCTTGTTCTCTTACCCAGGGTACTGAGAACATTAGGAACCGGAGAACCTTGTCTAACTCCAAGGAGGATCCAGGAAGTTGATCAGGGCACGCAAGGATATCACCTATCAGCACCGCGGGAAGGCTCTTCTGCCAGGAAGCTAGTCTTATTGCCTCTCAGACAATGATTATAACAATGGCTTTTCATTATCAGTTTAATGTTTAAACGTTGATATGCCCAGGGCCATTTTGAGTGCATCATCATACTACAGAACACCACAGTAACACACCTTAAGATTTAATCACTGTGCGATCGTTATCAGGAAAATAAAATCGGCAACATGATATTGACATTTTAATAGCTGTTGCTGGGGCTATTAAAAAATGTCAAACTCTTTGTCAGCTTGGTCATTAAACTGTGATTCATTGATAACAGCACTAAATGATTCCTCCTTAGACTCTACTGTATCCAGATCGGAGTTATTACCTCAGCTACCCACCCTTGCCGTCATTATTTGTAATGTGATTATGACAGGATTTGTTTTTGTAAGGAAGCGGGGGGACAAGAAACAACACTTCTGTAGCCAAATATCACATTTATATACAGAATACAGTGTGCGCATGTACAGTATATAGAGATACTGTACTGTAAGTCTGTAAGTCTTAAAAAGTAACACATAGTATGATGGGTCTCGATATGTTTTACAGTTTAAAGCATTTATTTTTCACCAGTCAGCGTTTGCATTTTACTGGAACCAAAACTCAATACCAACATATGGGACAAATATGGGAGAATACCTCTTCTACAATGTCTGTACGGGGATTAATTCTCTGTGAACTTAGGGGGCCTCTTCCCAGTCTTCAGCAACACGTGTTTTTCTCATCTGACAAATCTCCAAGACAACAGTTCTCCTGCTCTACTTTTGTTTCTGAAAGAAAACTTCTCTGAAACGTCCTCATCCATCCAAAGGACACTAAACTTTGAACTGCAGCTCATTTGGCAAGACACTTTTTCCAACCTCTGTCTTTGGATCCCTTTCTGTTATATAGTTTTCTCCCACTGAGAATGTCATGTAGTTTTTCTTATGATAAAAATACAACTTTCTGATCTACATCTGTAATCCCTGACAGAGAAAAAGAGATTCAATTCATTGATGTATTGCTGCTTAGGGTGCAAAATGATCAAACTAATACAGTCTCTCTGTAAAAAGTTTTCCTGCCTGTATAAATAAATAATTGTATACCGCACACTGTATAATGTATAAGCCTGATAAATGCATATGCAAATAAATGATTTACCAGATTCAGAGCTGTGTAGGAGCAGGGTTAGAAAGCCCCATCCCTTTAAAGTTAGTCTGCTTATGGAACCTCTGGGGTTGGGTGGTACTGTGGGTCTGGATGTCTGTCAGTGTTGTGGGTCAAAACAATGATTGTTTTTCAGTAGGGAGACAGCGGTGTGGTCGTTGAAGCAAGCGTGGTGATTAACTCATGGGCTGGTTTGGATGTTTGTGTGTGGGCATGCAGGTTGTGTATAGTAGCTTTAGCTATTTTTCACAATAATGTGTGACGGATTGTTTTTACCGGTTGTTGACCCTTTCCCTGCAGCTGTCTGCGTGAGAGGAGGAATGACAGCACTGACAGACAACAACCGCACTGAATCAGTCCTCCTGCCGGAAGAGCCGCTCACTGAGACTTGTGTGGGGAAACGGGACATTCATGTGACATTCAACCTCACCTTATTAACAGGCTTTCAACCCACAAGGAATTTGACTGTGGTTTTAGTTTATTTAATTGTATCTTCCATGTGAGTGTTTCTGAAACTTAGAGTGTCCTACAATGTTCTTCATGAAATCGTTAGCTAAGCTATTTAGCTGTAAGCTAAATACTGTAAATAGACCGACATTGACATTTTTGTGATTCTGTAATCAGACCCTTGGTAATTCAAACTTTTATTGGTCCTCCATTCGTTTCCGAGGCAGAAGACGCAGACACGTCAACAATTTACTAGAAAAGGAAAACATACATTTCTCATGTCCATATACATTATCTTACATTGCATTCCGGGGATATCATTTCATTCAGTAGCTTCTGGGTGTAGGGGAGCCTTTCCTCGGAGTGCAGCCCCTTCTAACAAATGGGCTTGCGGGAAGAAAGAAGAGTATGTGGGAAAGGAGCTTGTTAATTCAGCTTGCGGCAGTGTTTCTATGGCCTTCTCTTGGAGGTGACAAAGGCAGACGAAAACAAAACCAGCTGGCTTATTCACTGGCATTGTTACCCAATAAACTCCACCAGTGAGTGAAGGACATTCCGTGCCCGGTGAATGACTACAGAATCTCATTGGTTGAACTGGAAGTAATGTTCAGGACTGAAGTAGTATTGTAAATCAGAGTACCTTTAGTGAATTTCGCTGATTTACCTGTGTGTGTGTGTGTGTGTCTATGTCTGTGAAGGTCAAAGTGTTAAAAGTCTCGCGCAAATCAACTACTTTAATGCATTTTGAACTGCATAAGTCTTTCAGGAAATGTACACTCACCTAAAGGATTATTAGGAACACCATACTAATACTGTGTTTGACCCCCTTTCACCTTCAGAACTGCCTTAATTCTACGTGGCATTGATTCAACAAGGTGCTGAAAGCATTCTTTAGAAATGTTGGCCCATATTGATAGGATAGCATCTTGCAGTTGATGGAGATTTGTGGGACGCACATACAGGGCATGAAGCTCCCGTTCCACCACATCCCAAAGATGCTCTATTGGGTTGAGATCTGGTGACTGTGGGGGCCATTTCAGTACAGTGAACTCATTGTCATGTTCAAGAAACCAATTTGAAATTATTCGAGCTTTGTGACATGGTGCATTATCCTGCTGGAAGTAGCCATCAGAGGATGTGTACATGGTGGTCACAAAGGGATGGACATGGTCAGAAACAATGCTCAGGTAGGCCGTGGCATTTAAACAATGCCCAATTGGCACTAAGGGACCTAATGTGTGCCAAGAAAACATCCCCCACACCATTACACCACCAGCCTGCACAGTGGTAACAAGGCATGATGGATCCATGTTCTCATTCTGTTTACGCCAAATTCTGACTCTACCATCTGAATGTCTCAACAGAAATCGAGACTCATCAGACCAGGCAACATTCTTCCAGTCTTCAACTGTCCAATTATGGTGAGCTCGTGCAAATTGTAGCCTCTTTTTCCTATTTGTAGTGGAGATGAGTGGTACCCGGTGGGGTCTTCTGCTATTGTAGCCCATTCGCCTCAAGAACTGCTGCTTTAGCAAAACCTAATGGGGGATTCAGAACATGAACACAAAAATGGATCTGTTTTAATGCCAAAGTCAGTTGAGACATTAATTTTGTCAACCTGCCACCATCAGGCTAAGAGAAATCACTTCTCCTGAGGTCACTGGAACACACAATCATTGAAAACATCTCCTGAATGTTGCCTAAACAACATAACCACCTACCGGAGAATGAGGAACAGACACGTCCGCCTTGACCCCAAGGCATACCTTTAAACCTGACTTGGTAGAACTCAATGGCAGGTTTTCACCAGGACCTTTGGTCAGAAGTCATACACTTCATAGGGAATGTGTTGCCATTTGTTCCTTTGCTGAAATGCAACAGATAAACCATTATGGCACATAAAACACGAATAAACTCATGATCCAGCACAAGCAAACAGACGTAAGTGATTATACATCCTCAGATTAACTCCAATGGGGTAGAGGCTTTATAAATCAAAACTAGTGAAAGCCTCTTAGTCCCAGTTTAAAAAACAAGATGTCTGTTCATTGTTGCTGAGGGACCCACAGTACAACACTGTGGCCAAAGCCATTCATTTAAACATATACGGATTAATACACATCTCTGCTTGTGACCACACATAGTTTTAAATCTCTGGAGGAGCACAGTGTGTGTTTGGAAGCCCTGGAGTCCCAAACGGCATCCAATTCCTTACACAGTGCATTCGTTTTTACCAGGGCCAATAGGCTTTTTGGGAATGGGGTGTCATTTAATACGCACCCTGGGTCAGTGGACCAGACCGTGGGCCTGAGGCTGGGAGATTTCCCCTTGTCTGGAGGAGAATAATGACGGAACATCCAGGCTAGACACAGACGGAGCCGGGCTGAGCCCTCGACACAGGATAAATTAACAGGAAGAAGTAGGAAGACATCCCTCAATGGAGTGTTCGCTATATAACTGTTCACTTGTCGATACTGCTCTAAATCTGCTTTGAGACAACAACCCAAAAGCCATTAGGCAGGCAGACATTTTTCAAAAGGCAAGAAAAAAAGGAGTATGGGTTCATTGCATGCTTGTGTTTTACTCTGTGGTCACTTATTCCTGTTACAGAAACATCTTGACAGCTGGGTTAAATAAGGTTAGCATGATTGCTGCAAGATGAATTTTACGAAAGAAGGACATCAGGTATGAATTCCAGCCGGTCTCTGCTGGATTCCATTTACACAGTTCACTCAAGACCTGAACAATATTTTAACCAAAATGTCCCCATTCTATAACAAGGTTCTGGATGCATTTCAAGGAGTTCTTCTTACCTGATGGTTCAAGCACCTGGGGAAACTTGGCTAGCTTGGAGCCTAGGGGTAAAGTCTTCCTAAAATGAGAGTAGCCATGACTCAATTTTCAGCTCCTTTTCTCTGAGATCCTACGGACGAGCTGAGCAGACACTGCACATAAACAGAAGCCAGAGTAGATTTGATTCAAACAAATGCTTTCTCCATACACTAAAGTCTGGGCTGAGTTTATTTCCCCTCAAGTACCCCAGCTACACAGCTGCATACATTACATTCAACCATTCAAATGTCAGCCTAGTCCAGGCTAAAATGTGTGCACTGTGAAGGGAATATGGTAGCATTTAGAATACACCCATTATGTTGCTGCCTGTGTTCATTCACCAGCAGATCAACGAAAAGGAATGAAATCCTAGCTACATCCTGTAAACTAAAGTTAATTCCCTAAAGGTGAGGATTTTGAGTACAGCCAGGTCTACTATTTATCTGAATGTTTGAAGACAAGAGAGGAGGACCTCACTCCCAGATTCTGATTAAACCAGACTTCAACATAGTGAATCGGGTGTGCCAATTTAGGGTTAAATAAAAGTGTCCGGGGAGGCCAGGAATAGGTTTGGGCAACAATTGTATTGTTTAAACGCAGCGGTCTCACACACTAGAACGTGCCTCAAGCCAGTCAGAATGCCCAGATTCCAATAGACCCATGTACTAAATATATATGTATATATGCATATTATTTAATAAATATAAACACATTGCAAACAATAAGATGGTAGTTTATGTGGAGTGAGTGAAGCTCCCTGTCTGGGTCAGGAGATGATAGTTATGGGAAGATGCTGACAGGCTCAATAAGAAGTATTTCATCGCCCTTCATAACAAAGATGTGAAATACTACAGTATATCCGGATGACAATACTAGCACTAGTATGTGTCCCAGGAATACACCCTCTTCCCTATATAATGCACACTTCTTAGGGCACTTTGAAGCAGGGTGCCATTTTGGACTCCTAACAGACATATCTGAACAGGGAATGGACCTTTGGGCAAACAATTGTAAGAAACCCCAGGAATGATGGAAAATGTTGTAGCTGCTGGGATCATTGTATGGATTATGAGTTTGATTGTCTGTGTCCCTCTTGGCAAAGATGGGTCAAATCAGGACACAGCTTCTTTCTATAAACTGGGGATTGCATCCATCTGTCTGAACAGCTGACCAAGGCAAGCAGAAGCAGAGATGAGTTTAGATTTCAAAGGTTTTCCAGGTTTTTGTTAAACGCTAAACATAAGGAGTAATTTGCCAACCATGCAGAAAACCTCCCATGCAGACTGGATGTCCGTGAGTGAAATGCTAAAAAAGCAAGTCTCCTGACAGATGTGAAAACACAATTAAATAAACTAAGATTACCTGGGGCCTCCTGTTTGAATCTACAAATCTTAGAGATCCTCAAGAGATTGCTTATGTTTACCCATAGGGCTGTTATGGAGGTATTCGTAAAACGCACGAAAGAAATCCATATTTTTGTTCTGTTTTCTCTTATACAGTAAAAGGGTTCTACAATGTTGTAGCCCTCCAGGCGTTTGTATGGAACGGTGTCTGGTTGAAGTCAAAGCGTTGAATTGAGGGGGAGAGAAAGTGTGTGTGTCTAATTGTGTGCATGTATGTGTGTGTTTGTTAGTTGCTGGCCTAGAGCGGCAGAGTTGCTAAAGCGATCAGCAACTCAAGGCATGTAACTATGAACTGGCAGGGATTCATTCTAAATGGCAACCTATTCCCTTCACACTGTAGCCTGTTACTTTTAACCAGGGCCCTATAACTGGTCAATATAGCACACTATGCATAGAATAGAGTGCCATTTGTAATATAGCCTTGTATTCCTGCTAGCTAGCCATGTAGAGAGCAACTCTCATTGTGGAATGGGTTCAGCCCAAGCTAGCGTTTTGCAAAGGTTCTATGTGTTTAGCTGAGTGATGACTGTTCTGTGCTCTCTACATGTTAATAATGAAGAGGAGATGCACCAGTCCTAGTGATGCCTGTTATTTCTACTACTGGGTTACACAGGGATCTAACCAATTCAGGCCTATATTTGGCAATAGTCACAGACTAGGAGTAGGAGGGATTTAATACATTGTGAAGAGTAAGAGTGGGCTGATCCTAGATCAGAAATGCTACTGGAGCGTTGGCTTGCCATAATGCACAGCAACGGAGCGTATCGTACAATGAGCAACAAAAAGCCAATGCAGTGAATATGGTTTGATGTGTTCCTGATTTTCAAATGAGTACATTTGATATGAATAAGTATTATTGTTGCTAAGAATCGCTTCCCGGAATCAAACCCACAGCTCTGGCTGAAACATCCGACTATTATGTGTCAGTGATTAAGGAATATAAAGTGATTTCGGAAATGGAATCCATCCAGGCCGATTCCTCGTGGCCAGAAACACACAAGCATAAACATCATATACAGTTCCTCTGGTCAGAAATACTCAACAGCAAAACCAAATGGTTGGCTTAATCCTGGCACAAAGTCTGGTAGAAATTATTTTCCCAAAGTTTTTTTGTCTGCTATAAAGTTTTGTCTATTTTACAGCTTTTGTTACTTAGAACATTTCTTCAACTGCACAGCATCTGTCTGGAGTCCAAGAACGGCTTCTGGGAAGTCTATTGTAAATGTCAGAGTACAGCATCTTGATGTGGATTAGGATAAAATATGACTTTTGGGCCCCATATGGCACTCTATTCCCTTTAAGGCGCACTACTTTTTACCTGACAATTAATTGGCACTGATAAAAAGAAGTACACTATGAAGTGAATAGGGTGCTATTTAGTTGCCTTGTGAAAATTTTGGTTATTCAGTAAAACACTGGGAGTAAATAAAAAGAACATGGCCACACAAGGCAAATTGAGAGAAGGGATATTGTTTGCATAGTGAAAGACAAGACATGAAGGTTGGTTAATGTCTGTTTGAGGAATGCCAACTTGAACAATATCATTTTAACCATAGGTTTTAGTTTTGCAGAGACGCTGAATAAATAATTTTGTGTTGTGTTACTTTTAAATTGTTTCAAATTGAATCTTACCAGCAAGTACCTTCCTTGAAAATTACAAATTGACACACATTTTTATATCTTTCAGAAATACAGTATTAAACATATTTTTACATATGTACTATATTGTATTATACTTTTGAACCATAATGTTATCTAATGTATACTTAGACGCCAAATCAAATTATAATGTAGGGTTCCCAGGGAACTGTAAATAACATCTACATATTGTAAGTGAGGGACTAGTACTATTCCAGTCTGATTTCAATCAGTGAGTGCACATACATACTCCAGATTTTATGTGCCAATATTGGTTTACTTCAGGGCTAAGGTGGCAACTTAATGAGCCACACTTGGTAAGAAGAAAGAGACAAAGGGAGAGTGAGTGTGAATGGTGCTGTACTACTGTAGGTAAGCTTTCTGTCTACAGCGATTTACTTTGACTGGAAGCAGGTGTTACCAGGGTTACCACTGCACATGGAAGAGAGAAGTAACCAAATGACAGTTCTCACCACAGATCCCTGTGTGTGGGAAGTCCTGGTATGTATGCACAGTGTCCCCACAAAGATAGTACAACCTGAGAAATCTGGTCCGACAAGGTCCCCTCAAGGGAAAATTTGATTTCCGGCTTAGGGGTTAAGTTTAGGATGAAACTTACAATGGTCACAGTGTTAGTTTTTGTGTCAACTTAGGTTACCTATGGGTTAGGTTTTAGGGCTGTCACGGTCCAGGGTGTGACTCCGGTCCAGGGTGTGACTCCGGTCCACACCATATTTTCCCTTCCTCCAGGCTTCTGTTACCTGCAACTGCTCACACCTGCCTGTCATCATCAGCCTTGCAGTATTTCTTCCCCCGGTTCTTCGGCCACTCATCGCCAGGTTGTTCCGTTACTCTCACGTGGTAGTACTCTCAGGCTGTTCCTCGTAGTTATGGTTCATTTATGTCCGTAGTTGTCTTTGAGTGTCTAATTCTGCTTTTCCTTGTGCCTCAGGGCCACGCCCATCTACCTACCTGCTTACTCTCCACCAGCCACGCCAAGCTCACACAAGCCAACCTCGCCAGTCCCCCTCCGTCATCCAGTCTGCCCTGGTTTCTCTCTCTCCAACACCTCCACCTAATCCAGAGAAAAAGGGAGAGATAGAGTCAACACCCACAACTGGAAAGTTTTATGTAACCTATTTGTTTTTAACACACTTGATATTACATTGCCTCAGTGATTCCGGGCAGAGATGTTCCTTTTACCACCGTCTCATTGCTAAACACACAAACAACAGGGCTGAACTATTGCTTGACCATGGTCCAATCAGAGGTCTGGCACTCTTAACAACAACCACAACAACAACACAAAAAAAACAATAACCGTCATAGTGTCTCTTTCCCAAGAGGCCACGGTTGGTTTTCAGCTTTGGTTTCAGAGACAGTTTTGAGCAATAGTCATCCTGCCCTGAATTCCAAAGAACACATTTAGTGCACTACGCTGACTGCATTTACACAGCAGATTTATTTCACTATGCTGACTGCATTTACACAGCAGATTTATTTCACTACGCTGACTGCATTTACACAGCAGATTTATTTCACTACGCTGACTGCATTTACACAGCAGATTTATTTCACTATGCTGACTGCATTTACACAGTAGACTTCGGGCACCACACTGGCTTCATTTACACAGTCACGCAGATCTGATATTGGTTTCCACTAGTTGTTCTTTAGAGAAAATCACATAAAAACCTTTGTGAGAGCTTATATGATTTCTCAATTAAAACGAATGAGTGGAAATGAATCAAGGTGTCAGTGTAATCAAAGCCTTAGTGCTCTAAACAGGGAAAATGGTGGCATTTGGAACACAGACCTGGTTTACGTGTATTAGAGACAACACGCAATGAGTTCATTAAGGACTTCTCCAGAAGAGTCACTGGAGACAGAAACCAGAGACCCGGTTCTACCAACCACACCACCAGTCAGAACAGAAGCAGGCAGAACAGAAGCATGCAGAACAGAAGCAGGGACAGTTTGTAGTGAACCACTGGGTAGGTCCAAAATGGCTCTCTGTTACATACACTTATAAGACGAAACATTATGAACACCTGCCTAATATGCTGTTGGTCTTCGGCGTGCCGGCAAAACAGCGCTGACCCACCAATGCATGCACTCTACAAGAACCCTGAAGGTGTCCTGTGGTATCTGGCAGCAAGACATTAGCAGCGGATCCTTCAAGTCCTGTAAGATGCGGGGTGGAGCTGCCGTGGATCGGACTTGTTGGTCCAGCACATCTCACAGACGCTCAATCGGATAGAGATCTGGGGAATTTGGAGGCCAGGGCAACACCTTGAACTCTTCATCATGTTCCTCAAACCATTCCCAAACAATGTGTGCGCTGTGGCTGAGTGCATTATCTTGCTGAAAGAGACCACTGCTATCAGGGAATGCCATTGCCATGAAAGGGTGTGCCTGATCTGCAATTATGTTTAGGTAGGTCTGGTCACCCCTCTGAGGACTGGGTCCTCTCTAGGTTTCTTCCTACATTTCGGCCTTCCTAGGGAGTTTTTCCTAGGCACTGAAATTCAACACTACTGTTGTTTGCTCCTTGGGGTTTGAGGCCGGGTATTTTGTAAAAGCACTTGCTGATGTGAAAAGGGCTTAATAAATAAATGTGATTGATTGATAGGTGGCATGTGTCACATTGACGTCCACATGAAGGTCCAGACCCAGGATTTCCCAGCAGAACATTGCCCAAAGCATCCCATTCACTCCACTGGCTTGTCTTCCCACAGTGCATCCTGTAGCCATCTCTTGTCCAGGTAAACGGCACACGTGCATGGACATCCACGTGATGTAAAGGAAAAACGGGACTCATCAGACCATGCGACCCTGTTCCACTGCTCCAAGGTCCAGTTCCAACACTCAACCCTTGTAACCATTATAGGTGCATTTGACAGTGGACGGGGGGTCATGGGCATTCTGACCGGTCTTCAGCTATCAGCTCTACAGCCCCAGACACAGCAGGGTGCCATGCATTGTGTGTTGTGACACATTCCTCCCTTAACCATCATTGATATTTTCTGTGACTTGTGCCACAGTACGTGTGTCAGTTCGGACCAGGTGAGATGGCCTCCATTGTCCTCACGCGGAGATACGTTTATGGTTTGTCCCTCCTCTGACCATTGTCGGTAATTACTCACCACTGCTGTCTGGGAGCACACCACAAGCCCTGTCGTTTCAGAGATGCTCCGACCCAGTCGTCTGGCCATAACAGTTTGGCCTCTGTCAAAGTTGCGCAGGTCTTTACTCCTGCCCATTTCCCCTGCATCCAACCCATTGACTATGAGAACTGATGTTCTAGGCCATGGTAGAAGATGATCAACGTGGTCATAATGTTTTGGCTCATCAGTGTATAGTGCATTACTGGCAAAAGTAGCACAGTATAGTAATCAAAGGCAATTGGAACACATTCATTACTTTTTTCCTCGCATACTCTCATGTGATATGTGATATTTGCCTTGGGTGTTTGTATAAGGGCTATATATACACTGTATGACAACTGCAGGACTGGACAAGGCAGGAATTAAGGTCAGATTGAATGTCTGTTTGTGTGTGTGTGTGTGTGTGTGTGGGTGTGTGTGTTTGTTTTGAACGCCAGCAGCACTATCTCCACTCCGCGTCCAGCTCATCCAGACTCTACGGGAGGGATCCTTCATTTATAGCCCCTGAGTTCCTAGACGCTCCCCCCACCCCCAGCCAACCCCTGGCCACCAAAACACAAAGGATGGATGGATTCTGTCCATAAATAACTAGAAAGGGCCAGCCAAAACCACTGTGTTTTTCTCCCATGGCTTTATTTCAAAGCTTTGGCCGTCTCTGAAAGTGGCTGCTGTCCACATGCACTGGGTCTGTCACACATGCAGAGGAGGAATTCATTGGCAGGCGTGGACAGGCGGAAAAAAGAAGGAAGACAGACATCTGTATGGTGGGAAGCCAGTATTGAGTGAGTGGTGAAGGGGATGTGACTGAGCACACCTCCATAGAATTGTTAGTGTGTGCTGCTTTTAAACATTGGGGAACCCGATAGGATAGAAATGACCTCGCCCATCCATATACGCTACCTCCTTGTCGACTCTCAAACGCAATGTCACACGCACACACAGAATAACACACATTCCGCTCTTCGTCTCCACATCTGGTTATAGAGTACTTGTCATTTCACATCCTCACTGTAACAGTGGTGCTGCTTTAAAACCCCGGGGGGATTAGCCGCCTGATTTAAAACACCCTGTGTAAGTCCCTCCGCTACCCACCCTCCCTACTCCACCCCCCCTCCGCCCCCCCTCCACCTCCCCTCGTCCCAGCCTCCTCCCAACCTGTGGTCCCCTTACCTCACCCCACCCAGAGTGTCCATCGCCATCACCACGGTCTGTCACCGTACCATACAAGGGGGTTAGTGCCTTAGTCCCCTGCTTCGCTCATGAAAATGTAACTGTCAACGCGTTTTCTTGTCTCATCACTCACTGAGCCTCTGCTACCTCAACACACTTATACCTTCAGGCAACTTTTGTCTGGTCCAAATGGCAAACTAGCCACTATACAGTGAACTCCCACAACAGTGCACTAGGGAATAGAGTCTACTTGGGACGCGGCTTATTTTCGTGCTGTAGAGAAGGTAGGGTTTGTGTGAGAGGCATTTCGGTAATTGCGTGGAGACGTTCAGCCGTGTGACGGCCTAACTGCTGTGTTCAGCGGACTGAATGAACACCTGAGATGGGCTTGAGAGGTCCCGTCTGTCAATTTGGGGAAGGTTATCTTGATGCGCTTGCGTGATCAAAGAGGCGGTTCAGAATTACAATTCTGTCCTCTTGTGCTGGAGGGAAATTCTAACCTCAATCGTAATACCTTCGGATATGCATGAGAGATGAATGCTTTAAATTGTAAAACACAAGTTGACACTGAAGTATGGCTCTGCAATGGCTAGCTGAGGCTGCTGACAGGATGATGAACAGCTGGCTCCAAACTAGAAAACAAGACTTATACAGAAACAAATGACTCACTGGGGCAAACATGGTGTTAGAATCAGAACAGAGTACAATGAAAGACTTGGTAAGAAATTAATGGGAGAGAAGCTTAAACCTGAATTAATGTGCCATAAAATACCATATAAGCTTGCCTTAGAGTCAAATTGTCAACAACAAAAAATTGTGTTGATTTTACTGAGCGCAATCCAACTCTCAGGATGGTTTTATGACCTTGTTTGGGGCGGTTGTGTATCATTTATATCACCTCAGTCTGAACAGTCTGGTGAAGACGAGCCATTAGCCCCGGAACAAAAGATCTATTCTTCTCGTTGAGTTATAGCTGGGACTATGGACCTAAATGAAACATTCACTTAGTTGGGCCAGGAGTTACTGGTGCACCACAGGTTCTGTGTTGGGCCCATAGGTGTTCACACTGATGATTCAGAAGTAATACAACTAATGACACTGAGAAAATTCCAAGATACTTGATGGACTCAGGGCTCCGTCAAGGTACTTTGTCTTATTATGCGGCATCAAATAACGAGATAATTTATCCTAAAGCCTACATAGATCACGGTTTTGAAAAGGAGGAGATTTTAAATGCATTGCTGTTCATTAAATTAATTTACCAGATGACAACACAGGGTTGTTACTTTAGTCCAGAAGATGTGAGGGCAGTCCTTTTTGCTAAACATTTGCTAAAACTATTGATTTTAAAGAGTTGTTGTCAACTCAACTGAAAGTGGTCATCAATATTGGTATCTCGGTTCTCAGTTGTAAACCAATATTCAGCTGAAATAATATGTTAGTTCACAATTTTAACAAATGTTCCTGAGAATAGGCCTCTAATCATTTTGTTGTCTATACTATGACAGAAATAAGGTTTGTCTGCTGTTTAAAGAACACAGAAAACACAGGAAGGCAATGGACTGTGTCACAAAAAATTGCCAGAATTTACAACCCAAGGAAAAGCAAACAGCTTTGATTGACAGAGTTTGGACTGGTCCCTTTTGTGTCACTACAGGCCACATGTTTTCATTTCTCCACTGTATCAGGTGTACTGAGCATGGCACATCCCAAATGGCACCCTTTTAGAAAATGTAGTGCCCTTCTTTAGACCAGGGTCCATTGGGGCTATTCAGGTAATATATGGATATATCTTAGACATTCCAGCCTAGATTTAACCACGATCCTTAATATTCTCTAGAATAGAGAACCTTATTTACTTCAGCTGGGGGTTCTGTTTGTGCCCCTTTGATCAGGCGGGTGATGTATGTACATTTTAAAAAGCACCAAAGAATAGAAGGCTATAAGGGGCATTGTATGTGGCTGGCCCATAACTCCTTGTTCCAGCGTCCTTCCTCAGTGTGCTGTGCATTCCAGCAAACTCCTACCAGGCCACAAGGTCGCTGGAGGATTCTGCAACAAAGAGTAAGGACAGTGGGGGGGGCACACTAAGTCAAACATTGTACCCTATTCAATGTGCAGTGCACTATTCCCTGTATAACGCTGTGAAAGTAATGCAGTATGTAGTGAATAGGGTGTCATTTAAGACCCCACCATCTGGGCCATAGCAAGATGAGCAGAGAGGGAGGGCTAAGGAGGGAGGCTCTCCCCGGTGCTGTTGTGGAGAGTGGGAAGGCTTCTTATCCACACAATGGCCTGAAATTCACAAGGGGCCAAGTCTACCTTCTCTCACCCAGCACAGGCAGACTGTTGTCAGGGTACACTGTGTGTTCCTGCCTGCTGCTTCCATCTTTCCGTTTCACATGCAAGCTGAAACATTTCTCCTTCAACTTAGGCCTTGTCTCACTGGACCCGGTGAACCTCCTATGTAACATATTTTGAAGACGTATGGTACATCTGGCCTGATTATGGCTCAACCCTACAGGCTCTCCAAACACAACCCGTACATACACACAAACAGGTCAGGATAAAGGGATGATTGCTCAATTTTCATTACAAGGCTATTTGTAAAGCTATTTTTGACTGTGCTGAAAAGGAGGTGGTGCAATACTGGTACTTGTGTTGCCTGGAGTCCTACAATGTATTGTGTTGGTTTGACAAAGATCCAGTGCTATCATCGTTTGGTATGATAATAGAGCAAAAGAAATGGCTAGACAGTACACAGAGTTGTGGGAATCAGGCTGGTAAGTTTTGTGCCTTGGCTCTAAAGCAGAGTTACAACAACATTCTGTGGCCATGGTGAACTGTTGTCATGGGGAAGTGGGTCAAGGAAGGAACAGTGTGAGCCTGAATGCTAACTGTAATCTGTATCTTGCTGTTGATCTATTGGCTTGTCTGCAGACACTTTAGACAGAGGACGGGTTGGGTACACAATCCGGCCGAGAAAGAATGGCAGGACCTCCATGCTAGTCCTTATCATTTTCATCTTACCTGGGAATGTTGTTTTCTTGCAAGAATGTACATAGAGGTCCATTGCTGCTCAGCGGCCTGTCTGACAATTCATTCATTTAAGCTGAAGGTTGTGCAAAAAGAAATAAACAAACAGTTTTTCTCAGTGTTGTGAATGAAAAACAGAGGGAAACAAGGCCTGTGTTTTTCATAGGAAACAGGTGCATATATTAGACACAATCACATGCTATTATCCTATACGAAGGGAAGAAGGCCATTCTGGCCCCAGAGAACGGTCTCCAGCTGGGCATGGTGCATGCAACACAAGCGTGTGTTTTGATTGTTTCCATAAGACTTTTTAAAACAGAGGATATGACTGTGCACTACAGACAATGCCTGTTGTTAGAAGGCCTTTGATTGTGCATTTGTGATAAATGAGATGCCATTAATTGGAGAGTTTGGATTCGGAAACGAACACGAGAAGCTGAAAATCAGAGGTGTTTCCTCCATCTTTCGGGTCACGCTGTGATAGAGGATAGCTAGACAAAGAAATGACCACTGAGATCAACAGTAAGCATGTTGTCCCGGGCTAAAAATGGCCCAATTGAGATATTGCATGCGACTAAGATATTTAAGTTGATTGTCAGGGCATTTTATAAATGGCAGATCCCTACTGCAAGAGCCATCATTCACCCAAATTTGATCAAAGTCATACCAGTAGTGTCTGAAATATCGGATCGCATCTGGCTTACATAAGTACATTCTAAGAAGACAGAGCCTTAGTCCCCTCGATGACTTCCCTCTAGGGACAACTAAAGTTTATGAAAGGTTCTGAAGATACAATCCAAACAACAGAGATACCCCAATATCTTAACATGGACTCTTCTGCATTTCTGTGAGACTGCAGAACAGTGCTGGGTGTCTGACCACACACACATGCACACCACACACACACGCACGCACGCAAAACACCCACACCCGCACCCACAGGATGTTGAATGGTATGCCATCCGTCGGGCTCTCTCTCAACTCAGAGAGATGCTAACGTGGGCGTTGCTCACACCTCTCTTCAGTAACCGTAGCCCCAGCTATTTGCAAATGTTGTTTTAGTCTCATCTACGCACTAGCCCACTGCACACACCACCTTGGGTAAGTCTACCAAACTTTCTAAGTCTTAAACTTTAAGTTATAAACGTTTATTTTCTGGTTAATTTTGGTTTTGTCAGAAGATGCAGGTTCTTTAACTTACTGGGCGGGAAAACAAAACTGAGTTATCAAGGTTAAGGTCCGTGGCATGTCTACCCAGAAAAAGATAAGTTATCATGAGTGTTCTGGGTTAAAGTCCCGCTCCATGTCAAGACTAAAAGCAGAAGCTATTGATACTAGACCAACACTCTTTTAAATTGACAAATTGTGACACCAAAGTTTCGAACTAATTAAGTGTAAAATCTTTAGATAGGTACTGAATTTTTGTAAGCATGCAGTGTCTACCTGTTTGCCTGCCTTTTAAGAACTAAAATTCACCAATATCTCCTGACTTCACACGAAAGCATGAAACATGATGAAAAAAGTCCTGACTTTCCAAAAAGGTTTGTTGGCTTGTTGTTTAGCGGTAGGTTTGGGGTTAAGGTATGGGTAAAAATTAGGCTTACGAGTTAAGGTTCAAATAAGTTTAGGCATACAAGTAAGGATACTTAGATTAGAGGGGTGGGTTGGGGAAAATATGTTTTTGAAAAAAATACATACAGTTATGAAAGGTTGCGTGGGTTTATGTGTGTGTGTCTGTGTGTGTGTTGACATGTGATCCATGTCTATGACCCAAAATCCCTATAAAGATTGTAAAACATGAAAAATCCAAAGCCCACTTGCAATTATTAATTATTACAATTTGTACTCTTTAAATGTACACCCGACAGCCAGAAGAGGACTGGTCGCCCCTCTGAGCCTGGTTCCTCTCTAGGTTTCTTAATTTTCCGCCCCTCTTAGAGAGTTGGTCCTAGCCATTGTGCTTCAGCACTGTTGTTGTTTGTTCCTTGGGGTGTCCGGCTGGGTGTTTTGTAAAAGCACTTCATGATAAATACATTTGATTGATTAATATAACATTTATAATTTAATTGTTCACATGAAGAAACAATTATTTAAAATAAATGAGTTCAAGAGTTAGGTTTAGGTTTAAAATTATACCTGAGCATAGTTTCAGAATTGGGGTACATTTTAGGTTTAGAGGTATGGTTAGGTGTTAGGTTAATCATAAAGCTTAGGTCATTAAGATTGAGTTTAGAATAAGAGCCAGGGTATAAGGGGATATCTGGGTGTCAGGTCCGGACAAGATAGAAAAACAAACGTATGTGTATGTCTTTTCTCACATAGCTTGGCCTCCCACATCTGTTTTGGTGAGTCAGTCAGCCAAGGGATAGCTCAGGATTTTTGATTAACGGCTGGATACCATTCAAATGTCTCTACGTGCAGTTTTAAGAAAGCTGCTATCTTGCGTTTTTACAATGGCTAACTAGCGTCAGTGCTAATACTGAAAGTGGCTATGTATCATATATTGTCAGGGGGTTGGATTGTCAGGAAGGCATCACACCTCAACTGCATTTATGGATACTAAATCATCAGCTTCCCATTCCTCCAGTCATGTTCTGCTTGGACAATACTGTCTTCACCATCTCCACAATTTCAATGACTAGGCTATACCAGCCTTCTGCATGAGGCACTGTGCAATGTCCCATGATGTCTTCTTTGATAAGACGATACATTTTATAAATGGGTTCCTGACAGGGGTCTTTGAAATCTTAGCAGGTAATTTGTAATCTGACATCACCTGTAAATGCAAGCTGGATGGGAGCGTACCTGGTCGATTTGTTGAAACTTTGCCAAGATCTTGTGCTGTCCCTAAAATATTCACAGCCTACAGGTCTAGATGATGAGAAAAGAACTTGTAACAACAAATAACACTGACTGAATTTTGTCATTTTGCTATGTTGAAACTCAGGCATATTTTTCGCCCACTCCACTCATGTTTTACTTGCACAATATTACCTCCTGTGCAATTTAAAAGGCTTACACTTCTGTACATGGCATCATGCAATAATATCTCACATCCGCTTCATAATACTGTCTTTACCATCTTCACCACATCCACGCATAAATAAGCTTAATTGTTATTGGTTTCACAGTTTTAAGCCCTTGGGTAGGATTTAGCAGTGCATAGTTGATGAAGTTGTCCCACGAATCAAACATAGTAGGCCTACTTTATGGTCTCCTGTGTCTGAAATCTTCTATAACCACAACCACTAGGTTGTGTAGAGCAGACGGCCTGGAAGTTGGAAGTTGCTGCAGAAGCACGATTTGCATAAAATGCTCTGGTATAAACCATTAACATAATTCCACTTTGAGTTGATAATGACCTGTATGACACAGCTTAATTGTCATGGATGATAGGATGGCAGTGATTATGTTGCTTTTTATACAACATATGTTGCTATATCTTGAAAGGATAGTTTTAGAAGTGGATTTTTTTTCAATAGCTGTCTCGTTTTGTTATAACCACCTGATTGTAATTTGTATGTTTGTGTGCGTTTTGAATTCTGAATTAGGTTCCATAAGTTTAAACCTCAAGATAGAGTATTACATATAATTCACTTGCCAGTTTCAGGAAAGTCTACTGCAGGCATTCTGAGATTAATCTCGACCTAGCTGGGGTATGAAAGACATAGGTTGCATCAGCTTCTGTACATTGCAACATGCAATTTAATGTAATATCCTTGTTTGACGATACATTATATAAATGGGTTCATTTACTTTAGTTAGTAAACATGGAAAGTGAAATCTAAGCAGGCCATTTATAATCTGACGTCACCATCTCCGCCACTTGGAGGGAGGGTACGGTGATCGATATGACCAATGAGAAGCTCATTATGTAAATGAGCTAGGAGGCAGTCGTCTAGTAAACGCATTCTCATACATCGGAGAGGCAAAAATATATTGAAGAACATCAGTGAAACGTGGACTAGTTGAAAATTATTGAAGGGAACATTCGCATTTTGTTGTGTTTACCATTTACCAAATGTTCATGGCGCTTTGACTTCTAAGAAAACGTTTCGTTGATACATTCAGATGTGTTCTCATTGACGCAATCAGCGGATATTTTAACACTTTCCCGGAGTCAGATAAGACAAGGCGCAGGCGATCAAAATGAAGTACAAAGTAAGTGACGGTCCTCAATACAATAGGCTATATTCCGGATATTCAGTCTGTTTTCGAGGAATCCTCTGAGCCTATTATGGATGTGTATAGTTATTTTTGAGCAAGCGACAAAACAATAATATTTTGTGATGTTTTAGACTATTGAAAAATCTCAGTTTTCACTACAAATGTTTCCTAGGTCTGTGCAATGACAGTCATCGAGTCATACTTTTATTACGAGAGAGATGGAGAGAGAGAGAGAGCAGAACGTTGAAATTATGGATTTGTTGTAACTGTTTTACACTGTATATGAACAGTTTGAAGCTATGTTGTAACAATGTTACAATAGGCAGCCTTGGGCTGTCAACAAGCGGTGAGGCGATGCTGTTTGGTCACCTCTAGGTTTGTTATTTGGTCTGCACCAATCATACATAAGAAACTTGTGTACTTAATTGGGAAGAAACGTAGCACCGGTTACTTTCTTCGTGCGTTACAAGCGAAGCGCTTTTCGAAAGTGGGGCATAGTGTGTTAATCCACTAGAACTTGTAAAATGATGCTCGGATTCCGGGCACAGCTGAATAGCTGCTTACGTAAGATCTCTCTTTGCCCAATACGTCTTTCTCCTTTGCCCACAGGTCCAAAAGGAGGGTGGGTAATGATTTGTAACGAAATATTCGACCGTGCGTTGACAGTGAACGCTTTTGTACCTTCAAGGTTAATGCATTATTGTATCGATTAAGGTTAGCACGTATTAGGATACACTGGTACATTCATTTTGTCCGAGTTCTGACCTTATATTAAACCATTTCTGCACATTCAACCGTGACTGTAGTTTTGCATAGGCCAGGCAATCATTTTCCTTTACACTGGAGGACTACCGAACAAACGAGACTTTCTGTAAAGTTTATTATACCCTTTCTGCTCTGAGGGTCGTGGCAATGACATATCCATTATGCCTTGTACACAAAAATGGCTTGTTGTAACATGCGAACAACTTGTAATTCGTAATTGCCTCCACTTTGCAAAGTCAGGCGTTTTGAAAAAGCTGTTTAGATTGCATTTGTAAATTATACCTCAATTTTTATGAGATCTAAGAAGTAACTGAGCATGTGTGTCAGCATCAGCATAAAACCCTGCCTCTGAGGCAAGGGACTGTCTCTCTCCCAACTCTCTCAACATTTCCTGCTATAGCCCTTTCATCTACCATTAACACACTCAGTAATCAGAATCAGAATCAGCTTTATTCACCAGGTATGTGTACACACACAAGGAATTTGACTCTGGATTATACAGGCTCATGATGTGCTTACTCATAGGAAAACTTAAACAAAGGACACCCAACAGGAGTCACCAAATGCAATATACAGTACACATAAATATACATAAAGAAACAAAAACAATAAAATAGTAAGACTGATAAGACAATACTGCAATGAGCAAGGTATAAAGGGTGCTGGAAAAAAAATATTTTTGTACATGTATTATTATTTACACAATGACAGTGGATGTAATCTATATATATCAGAGTGCAAACAATGCTGGAATTAATAAATAAGTCATTTTTGTGCAGGTGTAATGTACATGGTAGGTGGATAAGATATATACAGTATATATACAGTATGAACAGAACTGAATTACAGGATGACAAAAAAATAAGTAGTAGACAAGTGGATGTTAGGGTCAGAGTTACTGGGTTGTTCTACAGGGATTGTGCCTGTCACCAAGTGTCTGAAGTTGACTGTACATCAGAGTGATGGCCTGTGGGTAGAAACTGTTCCTGTGTCTGTTCGTTTTGGCGTACAGTGCTCTGTAGTGCCTACCAGAGGGGAGGGACTGGAACAGGTTGTATCCAGGGTGTGATGGATCTGCAGTGATGTAAGACATTGACTGGAGCTTATGGGCAGATCCACTTCCTACTATGGTATGAGGTTCGGAACTCATCTTCAATGGAATGCTTTTGTCTACTTTACACTATCTGGGGAATGTAGGGCAGTTGGCAAGAGAGCCAGCAAATTGTGATGGAACAGACTGACTGTGCTGTTTGGATTCTTCAGTCTACTCTAATTAGGCCTACTGAAAATAACTACCCACACGCTCCCATCCAATTGGTATCTCACTCCTTCATTTTTTTCTCCTTTCTCCATTGTCATCTTCCCATGTTGCGAAAGCCAGAACTCATAGCTCTCTCATGCAAAGCAGCTATTAAGTAGTTTTCTGGTGATTCAGCAGTACTGTTAAGGGCCAGTGACCTGGGGTAAAGTTACCACTGATGTAATACTTGGCTTGGCCTTAATCATTGTTAAAAGCACCCAAATCTAGATTAGTAGTAAATCACTTATTTGGCTGAAGTCCATTTCATTCGTCTGAGCGTGTGGAGCTTGTAGGCTTTCTAGGCCTCAGGACCTAGTGATGGCGGCGTCATGTGTGTTGTGTGAGTTTTTTTGTCATGACTTCAAATGGCATATCTAAATTTGACTAAATGTCTTATATCGGGAAAATAACTCTGCAGCAATGATGTGAGTTCTCAGTTAATGGACACTTTTAAGTCTGACATTTTCATGCTGAATTTACATACCTTAGATGCATTTTTTCCCCCACAATAAGCTTTGTAGCCCGCTGCTCATGATGATCAAATTATCAATGATCATGATGATCAAATTAAGATACAGAATGTGCTTGTATGAATGTAGCATAATAGGTCTGCTATCTTATCAACTGTTTTTTCCTCAGGCCCCAAATTGAGCCAGGTTGCTGTTGCATTACCATTTTGTAGTGATTTACTTTATCCTAGGCTGACCATAAATTATTAGTAAACGAAGGATGAACATTCCCACCTTCATTGAGCAATAATTCCATATTGCTCATTCTTAAAGAAAATTATGTTACTGACCACAAAATTTGCAAAATAGCATTGCTAATATACATGTTTAGTTCTGTATAAAAAAATAATGTGATGGTAGGAGAAAGAATGCAAATAATAGAATTTTGTCAAACTGGTGTTATTCCTCAAGATCTAGACAGCGGTATGTCCTTTTTATCATTAGAAACTCCCTTTGTACCAAATTTGGGTCACGACCCACTAGTTGAGAAACAGCTGAGGCGAATGAGAAACCAAGAGTGATGCGTTCAGGTCATCGTGTGGGGAGAGTTGTGATGAATACAGCAGGTGAAGGTCAGGGCTACAGTTTCTTATCAGACATAGATCCTTATTGTGCTTCCTGACGTACCCTCTGACGCAGCAGACCTGGCTGTTCCACTCCTCCCTCCACTCTGTCACGTCTGTCTGAAAGGGCCCTGCGCAGTCGGCCAGACAGTTCTGCCTGTGATAACCTATCTGCTGTACGCCACAGCCCAGAGGAAGGGAAGGGCAGGCTCATGCCAGCCTCGGATTAGGTCAGGCGGTCATTGTCCCGACCTCCGGTTACACTTCACGACCCGTCCCAAACGGGTGTCTTCTGTCTAGTGCGCTGGTTTACGGCCGGGATCCATAGGGCGCTGGTCAAAGGTAATGCATTGTGTGGCACAGGGGGCCATTTGGGATGCACTGATAAGTGTTTTGACTCACTTCTCTTTGCAGCCACTTTGGTTTACAGTTTGCAGCCTTTGTCTTTTGACGTGACCCACTTCAATTCATTTAAATACTTACAGGAACCCCTGTGGCCCCTGGATCAACTCCCTCTGTGCTCTTCCTCTTACTAGGAGGTGAATTATTCATAGCTCCGAAGTTAAATGTTAAGTATTAAATTCCTCTTGGAAGGGTTATGGGTGTGTCTCAAATGGCACCATATACCCTATATAGCGCACTACTTTTGAACAGGTCCCTTAGTGCACTGTGTAGGGAATAGTGTGCCATTTTGGAAGGTATCCTGTGTGTCCGAGTAGACATATTTCTCTGGTTGGATCACATGATCTAACAGCACAACACCACTGGACGGTCACAGAGCTTTGTGGGCGTGCCCAGCACCAGCCTGCGCGTGTGGCATCAGAGATGTTTTTAAACAGGTGAGCAGGTGTGATGGGAAAGGCTTGGTTCTTAGGCGGGTATGTGGGTTTTGCGTTCAGGGGAGACTTTGAGTGATCAGGATTCAGCAATTCACATCTTGGAAACAGGAGGATAGAGGACGCAGAGGGACAGGGACAGATAGTGCCAGTGTAGGACACAGAGAGAGGAGGTGTGTGAGAGATTGGGTGGTGGGGGGGGGTGCCCAGTAGCATTTAAGGGTGTTACGACAAGTTTTATTTTCTAGGGCGAGAGAAAAGGAGACCCAGTTCCCCTATCCAACATCCTGGCTTAACAGAACACATCTGTGGTCTTCCATCACGGCCCTGGTAGTTTAGATTACACTGCATTCTCCCAGACATATCGAAGAAGACTCGAGACGCAAGATTATTTTGTTGCGTGGACGTGCAGATCTCGATAGCTCGAGGTGCCAACTTCCGAGGTGGAGTGTGCCACATTTTCGATAGGGGTTTTGCGAGCGTGAAGACATTTGTATTGGAACTGCATCAGGTTTGCGTGGAGTGCACACCCGCGAATGAAGGCCGCAATCCCGCGTGGTACCTCTCAAACATGCCTGTGTAAATTCAAACGCCATGGAAATGGTCATGAATACTGATATAAGTCTATGTAGCATTTTATTCCCTTGCAATGTAAACAGCCCATAGGCCAACAGCGAAAGAGCGATTTTAAGGGAACCACGTTTTTCTGGGTGTTGTTTTTTTTCTATCTGCCTTTTCTTTTGGGGCCCTGATTCGAGGCGCTGGTCCAGACAGAGAGAGGGAGGTAGAGGAGAGTGAAGAGGTTTCAGTGAGTGGCTGAGAAGTGGAAGAGGGGGTTTCTAACGCTGAAAGAAAATGAGAGATATTGGAAGTGGGGAGGCTGAGGGAATGAATGTAGAAGGGTGGGGGCTGTGTGGGTGCAGGGGTTGGGTGGGGTGCGGGTGGGGTGGTTGGGTCAAGGAGCTCACCATGAGAAAAACTGTCCAGAGGAATGTGCGTGGAAGGTTAGTCAGAAGATGCACTTGATTGTTTCAAGGTGCACTCCTATTATTGGGTGCAAGTGTTTCCCCCCAGCCAGCGGGCTTACCAAGAGTTCACAGACTTGTGTGTGTGTGTGTGTGTGTGTGTGTGTGATTGTGCAGAAAGAGCATTTCACACAGGCATCTGTGTTCTCTGGGAGAAGAACAGGGTTCATTCATGGAGCAGATTGCGTTACTATTGAGCCACACCGTAATCTGCTTAACGCCGCCTTGCCATGCAGCGATGTATCTCATGGTTCTTACGCCCAACCGACTATTTAGTTTTCTCAAGGCGGTGAAATAGTTAGACACGCACGCAAATATAACTATATGTGCACACTCAGTGGCCCTACACCTCGTTGGACCTAATTGAGGATTCTTCCTCTTGTTTCTCCAGCTCTTTCCCAACCCCCGTCAACATTGCCACTGTGAGCGTGAAGAGCGTACCCCTGCTATGAATTGACAATGGTTCCCACCCCCTGCTGTGCCCTCGAATCGTTGGCCGGCCGAGCATTACCATTTCAAAACAGCCAGCCGACAGACGGCATTGTGGGCCACGGCGCCCAAGAGTTCCCTTCCTTACATCAGCAACAATGCAAGACCAATCGTTTCCATGTTTAACCTTGGGAGGAAATGCGTTTCGCCCCCTTCCCTGGCCTCTTCCCTTAAGAATGCCAGGCATTTCGCAGGGATATCCTTTAAGAAGTAGGCTAGCCCTGCCAACTTAAATCCTCCCTGTGGAGTTTGGACCGCCAGTCCTGTGATGTGTCCCAAAGGGCACCTAACCCAACTATAGGGCAACACTTTAGATCACTAAGGACCTATGATCCCAGTTCTGAATGACGATCAGGTCCCTCCCTCTGTATTAATGACAACACTGGTTCTAGATCAGCATAATAGTTAGTGCAGTATGGGAATAGGGTGCCGTTTTGGACGCAATACTGATGCCAAACTAGAAAGATCTGGACAGCTGGGAACATGGGGTTCCTGCCAAGATGTCCCAAGCTGCGAAAGCATTCCCCAAGCCTCAGCTTTCACAACACGTTGCCATGTGTATAAGCAGCTACTGTGATGTTTGTGTCTTGGTGAGTCAGCATGACAGGGGGTAAATAGCTGTGTAACATCTACGTTTTGCACTGTGCCACCGATTTAACTTCCAGCATATATCTCTCTCTGGTTGAGTTGTGCTTTGTGGAGGGAATTGCCCAGCTGCTCCGGGATGGAAGATGCTACAGCAGGGGGATGTTAATCCTATCGTGCGGTATCTCTTTGTGGGGTGTGAAATCATGCTGATGCTGTGAAAAGGCCTGTTTCTATGTAAAGCCATGAAACGTGTTTCTGTAGAGATAGCATTGACATATTGTAAATTTTGTACAGGGATACAGTCACCCCCCAGTCGTCCCCGTCCCCCGTCCCCTCTCTCTTATCCTGACCCCTCTCTCTTATCAAGGTACCTCAAACTGTATCGATAAAACAAATCACTACCAAACTGAGGGCCGGCTTTAGATGTTAATGTTGCTGTCAGACTGCCCCCCCCCCCCGTTGATTTGGATTATTGGAGGTCTTTACATGTCGCTTCATCGGTTGACGTTCTGTCCTGCCATAGCTTTCATTTAAACTTTTACCGCTATCTTGGTTAAACGTCGTGAAAGTGAGGTGAACTTTCTGATACGGTGAGAAGGGTTCCGTCACAACAGATACCCAGTCGGAAGTGTTCTATAAACATTACATTTGACCTTTGATATTTGTGAAATAATCTTATTTAAGTCTGAAATCAAGTAGACCTCCGTGTGTTCTGAAACTGGACCCTCTTTGGTAAAGGTGCAGAGTTTAATTAAGTTAGGTGGTAGCATGACACATCATGTCTGCATGTCCAAATAATATCTAGGCTTTAGGGTGTGTGGTTTGCCTCATGGTGAAGTTAGACACAACATATCATCTCATATCCTGTTGAATTTACATTCGCCGTGGTGTCATTGACAGACATATACGCGGGGGTGGTGGGGTGTGGATTTCAACAACACTATCAGTGTTGGTCATGAACCTTCGTGTGGTGGAACAGAGTGAATCAGAGTTGAATGAAGGATGTTGGTGGGCGGAGTTCAGCCACTCAAACTGGAGTCCTTAGATACAGAGCATGTATGGTGTATAGAACTAGAATTTGTAAATACAGAACATATATGGTGTGTAGAGCAAGAGTTTCCGTTGGAGACGGAACGTGTGGTGTGTAAAACCATAGTCTGATAGTCCTACCACAGTCTGATTAATCTGGTTTACTTCAGCTTTCTAACAGGATCTCAAAGAGGGCTCCCCTGGGCACCCAGCAGCCTCTCAATAGATGTCTCAGTACCGTTACCTACGGTTGTGACAGTTTTAGTTTAGTGGAAACTGCACTGGGGCCTGAATAATTGCAATTGACTATTGCCTCATTTGACGGTGATGTGAGCCTCAGCCTGCAGTGAGTTTTTATAGATTGTCTCTGTGACAAGCATGTGCTGCAGCCTGGAACTAGGTTGTATTGATTTACTGCTGTACAGTTGGTGTACCCGTGGTCTCATGAAAAGGGACAGTAATGGCACGCTGGATGGTCGTCGCGGACTTGTCCGCTGTGTAGCTACTTTAGAATGTTCTGATGCGGTTGAGGCCTCGCTGGCATGGACGGCATCTGACAGTTTCAGGATGTGAGGTTTTCTCCGTTCTCCCTGTGTAATTAGGTTATTTCAAGCGCGCCGGGCACATTTTAAACGGCCTTAGTAATCAGAGAGGTCGTGATGTTAGGAATGAAGAAACTGAAGGAATTACTGCGTACCCCGTTCTCAGAACCTTCTGCCGTCTCCCCCAGGCGGTTTGACCAAGATCCCGCCTATTGATTCGCATCGCGTCCCCCCCCCCCAAAAAAATCCGTATTTGACCTCGGCCATATGCGCCCCGGTCAAAAGTAATGCGCTATATATGGGCTGGGGTCCCGCCTGGGAATCAGCCGTGAACTGGCTTTCACCCTCAGCCTCCACTTCAGCACCAGGCGACACTCATCGGAGGCAGGCCGTTAAAAGTCATTATCGTCATTACCGTAATTATTTTCTATATTTACCTGTGATGAAATGAGGCCAAATGAGATGTGCCGGTTCACCCATTCCAGTGGCGTGTGCAGTCCCCCCCCCCCCCCCCCCCCCCCCGGGGCCGTGTTACAGTGGGCAGGCATTCTAACCAGCCCGGACTACGGGTTCGTTCGTGGGAACAGCGTGACGTGCTCACAGTCTGAGACACTTTGGGGAGCGGGGGTTGTTTGGACAGCAGTTCTGGTCTGTCTCTTTAAATGCAGCTATAAGCGCTACTCCCTCCTGTTGCCATGGGACACAGCACTGTGCTACAGTGTGGTCCGGCGGTGGTGAAGCTGGATGAGGCAGAGGGGGAGTTTTGGCTTGTCATATCTGTGGGCTCATTTACCCTAAACCACCTTCATTAGGCTGATGTGTTCTCTAACAGCTCAGCCAGAACCGCCCAGTAAGACCTTCCTGAAAGCCTACTGACTGGGAAGGAAGGTGGGGTCCCTTTCCGTTGTAGCGTTACGTAAGGGCTTTTTATTTTCAGATTGGTCAGCAACTTAGAATGTGTTTCCACACGCACACACATACACACACTCACGAGACAACTGTTATTTGTGCTTTGGCGAGACACACCAGTGAAAAATGCTGCTGTTGAAATAGAAGTGTGTTAGTCGTAAAACACTCCAGAGTGGATGGAAGTCTTGGTTAAGGGGAATTAATGGGGCTACCCGAGTGTGTGTTTGTATGTGTGTGTGTGTGTGTGTGTCAGCTCCTGTCTCCAAGTGTATATCCGGACAGCTAAACACTGCTGTATTCCACACTTTGTAATGACAACAGCATGAGGCCGAGGATATATGTCACAAGCCAGAATTAGCCAGCCAAGGAAAGGGAGACATGAGGTCTATCTTCAACTAGGTCCTGTGTGTCTACATTTTCTTTGTCTTCCGTCATAAGTCCCTCCCCCGCCCCCTCAGGAGGCCCCCAGACATTTCACCATTTTCTTGTTTCTTTGAACTAGCTTACCTGATCCACCTATTCAAGGCCCTGATGATTTGTTGACAAGCGGATTCAGGTGTGCTAGCTCTGGAACAGATCAAATAACTGGAGTGTCTGAGGGTTCCCTGATGGGAGCTTTGAGAACCCTTGGTGTACGTGTCTGGAGTCACACAACTGTTTTGTGTGCGTGTGTGACAATGTCACAGTCAACGCACTGAAGAATGTTTGTTGTTGATTACTTGGAAGGGAATCCCAGGTGGATGTGTATTTCTACCATTCAACCATGAAACCCAGTTCTGCCATTACGGCGGCTGAACTAGAGAAAGGTCAGAAAGCCAGCATCCCTGGACAGTGAGAGTTGGTGGAATGCCCATCTCGACAAGCTACTTATCAGCTTGTTAAAAGAGAACTTCCTGTCTTGGTCCTCGTGCTGGAGTAAAAGCCCAGACCTCCCAGCCTGTTAGCCCGCTGACAAATGACAAACACATGTGTTTACTAGAGAACCAACAGTCAGCAGCAACCACTGAGTCGACTCGTTCCAACGAATCATTGTTAATACCCGGGTGATTCGTATGCCTGTGCTTGACAGTCCATCACACCTGCTCCACTTACAGATCAGTATAAAGACATGCAAACAAAAGAAGAAATATATGGCAGCTAATGGATCTTTCAGCCCTTTTGGTTGCCTTAACTCTTGGTATATACTCTCAGAGAGACTTAGTTAGGTCATTTGCATGCCACCGGCGCCCAGATAAAAATGTGCTTACTAAAGACAACTGGTTTATTGTCATACTTCTGAAGTAGTCACAACGCACATTTAGCTCACAGTAGCTGGAATGGTATTTTGGTTGACACTACGACATTCTGCTGAAGTGCTTAGCATGAACAAATGTCATTACAAGAAGCAGTTATCTTTAACCCCTGATAACTAACTTTGCATAGCAGGAAGTTAGCAGGAAATGCTAGTACAGTGTGAAGTTACGCAATTATGGACTTTACGTGTGAATAAGTGTAATTATATTCTGGTATGTGAGGCTGAGCCGTTGACAGGGCCAGCAAAGAGCACTGCAGATAGGTTCGGGGGTGTTGGGGTTTAGAGCATTTTAATCTTCTCCCTGCTCTTATGTTCATTCAGAAAGCATAGCTGAGCAAAGCTCTCTTACTGTCTGGTTGTTTGCACTATGAGGAAATTTCGAGTCATTTGTGTTGGCAGATGATGGCAATAATCTGTATAATTAGACAAGAGATAGACAGACTGAAAATAATTAGGCTGTTATTGTGTCTGTTGTTATTTTAGCGACTTGACCTCAAGTTTGTATTCAGAACTTTCATGGCAAACAGTTAACCAGTCCTTCATACATTATAAGGTTGGGTGGTTGTAGGCGGGCATCTATATTCATTCTGTATCTAATTGATTAACAAACACAGAATCTCATACCCTAAATAAACAGCATTTCTGCTCCTTCTATGACGTTTGTGACGGGTCCATTTATCGTCAGCAGGTTTACTGAACAGGAAAAGATTCCAGCAGATCCTTTCCCATTGGCCAATGCCACTCTGTGACCTTTTGGGGTCAAGCAAAAGCGGAGCTGCAAGCATTTAGGGGAGGTATGGGTGGGGCGGGGGGGGTGATTGTGGTCTGTAATTGTGCAGTGAGGACGCTGTGGAGTGAGTTTGGGTGGCTTTGACATGGTGTTGAGACAATGGTTAGAGAAGCCAGGCGCTCAGTGAGAGATAACGATTCCACCGGCCCAGTGAACGTTCACATGGGAACCCTGTGAATCAGAGCGGGTGGGAAAAAAGACCAGGATACGTTCAGGGAACGGTCTGGAAACGGTCAGTGAATGGCCAGGCAAGATTCAGCCTGAGAGGAAGACTTCCTGAATCCCAATTCCCACAGAGTGAGTAGTCCGATAACTTTTTGCTTGAGAAAGTGAGCAATGACTGTGAAAGACAAAACAAGTGCGTGTGTGTTGAAACAGGGGCGTTAAGCTACGTTCTCAGTTGAGAGGCCTATGCAGGAATAGCTGTGTTTCCTGAAAACTGGGTTCATGTGTTTGTATGCTATTCACTGTTCTGCAGAACGAGCTGTTTGTTCCTACCATGAATGAATGGTCTTGTACGGTATCAAATTCTGTGTCGAGGCTGGGCGGCCCAACCCAGCTCCGTGTTCTCTGAAATGGTAGCGAGTGACTGAACACACAAGAAACTAGATCTAACATGAACAGTAAAACCAGTCGACTTGTATCTGTTTTATTAGGATTCTCGTTTACGAGGCGGTGTCTTTGGGTTCAAAGACAGTTATCTCGACCATGACAGTCCCTCTGTGGGGTCAATCCCCGACTGCGATGATAAGAAACTACCTTTTTTTGTGGTTGTATGTTGTGATAGAACTGAAGTGCCCTGTAGAGTGGATTGTGTGTCTGTTGGTTTTGCTCTGTGTGTCAGCTGGCTCAGATGGATGTGTTTTCCTGAGGCAATTTGGGGTAAGTGCCTGTCCCATATAGACACAATAGTAACCTCCCGTAGGGGGTTGCGATCTCCAGGGCAGTGGTTTTGGACCATTATCATTAACCACGACACACAAACCAAACGGTTGAGTAACCATGAGTAACTAGGCCCTTGAGCACTACAAGGCAAATCCTGTCAAGTTCAAATCAGTCAAATCTGACATTTAGCATGCAAGCTAATAACGTTTGTAATGGAAATTGCACAGTTGAAAAATGTTTCCATTGTACTCACTGTGGATATAAGGCCATAATACTAGAAGACATCATACACATTTGAGCTGGGCGATATTAGGTAAAGGAACTTCTTAATAAAAAAATTTACTTATTTTTTTAACAAGTTGCAATGTAATACTGATTAGGTTTTTGTAAATCATGGTAAAACATTTCTTAAGTCGTTTCAGTTAAACAAAACCAAGCAGGTGGTGTATTATTGTACTTTAATGTGAAAAAGGGTCCCTTAGGGAGAAAAGGTTGGGAACCCATGTGCCATATGTTGAACGGTTTCTCTCATCTCTCCGTAGAACCTCATGGCCAAAGCATTGTACGACAACCTCCCTGAGTCCCCGGAGGAGCTGGCCTTCCGCAAGGGGGACATCCTGACGGTCATTGAGCAGAACACTGGAGGCCTGGAAGGGTGGTGGCTGTGCTCACTACACGGACGGCAGGGCATCGCCCCTGGCAACCGGCTTAAGTTGCTGATTGGTCCCATGTTCGATGCCCAGTCCCCGGCCGCCCAGTCGTCACCTACAGGCTCAGCCTATCAGCAGAAGGGGATCTCAGGGGGATCTCAGGGGCTGTACCAAGTGCCCCCCTCCCTCCACAGCCCAGGGCAGCAGGGCATCTACCAGGTGCCTCCAGGGCAGGATGTGTACCAGGTCCCACCACAGAGGAATGTCCTGGCTGCAGACCACACCCCAAGCAAGGTAAGACACCTGGAGGGATGGAGAGAGTGAAATACAGAAGAGACGCAGATGGAGAAGGAGAGAGATTGAGGCCTCAGTTGACAGAACGCAGTGGGGAGATAAAATGGGATTGGAAGAACCCCTTAAACACTAGTAGACATCGGTCCAGACATGCTAGAAGGCACAGAGTTGAACAGTTAAAGCAAGGGGCTGTTTTGGTCCTGCCCTGGAAGGGCATCGCTGCCACATCTCAGGCCAGCCTTAAGAGTCAATACACAGGCCGAGTTCCGAATGGCACCCTGCCCTCGGCATAGTGCACTTCTTTCAACCAGAGCACCTGGCATCTTTATGGGGAATGGTGTGCCTTTTGGAACACATGGTCACGGGCCAGTGGTGTTGCTGGCCTGCAATGTGAAATGAAATGTTAACAGGGTGTGCCCAGATGTCAGTTCACCACAGAAAAGGGCAGTATTTTTACACACACACACACACAGGGAGAGAGAGAGACAACCATTTGGCTTATTTGTGTGTTGGCAAGATGTGTGCAGGGCTAAGGAACCCACAGAAAGGCTCTGAACAGGGGCACAAGTCATGGAAACGCAAACAGTAAAGAGCTGTGTTTTTAGGGGTTTGTTGGTTGGTTGTTGGTTGGTTGGTGGAGTCCAGCAGCAGCTGTCTGTATTTAGATCTCTCTGTACCTCCTGGTTCCAGACAACAACTAAGCCCAGTGCAAATGCGTCCACCAGTCGTCTGCATTCATGTCTGTTTGATGTTATAAAAGCTCCACAGCAGTGTATTTTCGTAGTGTAATAAGCTTGCCGTAATGCGCTATGTCAATTAAAACTTAAACTGTAAATACATATCAAGCTGTCACAGACGTTTCTCTGTGGTAAGAGCTAGTTTCCAAGGAAGTTTCCGAAGGGGAATGAAGACCGTGGAAAGAGGCGGAACATAAAAAATAAGAAAATACAAAGAAAATATGAAAAAACTGTGAAATTCTCCTGTTTATTTAAAAGCTTACCTGGATAAGGCAGTCTGTTCCACCCATTTAGGAAAGGGAAAATAATTATAAGATGGGGGTATTTCTTCTATCCGGGGGGTATTTTCAACAGGAAGGCTTGGGTTGGCAGAAACATTAACCAACTAAGGTCTGTGTTTGTAGGGTAAATAGGGAGCAGGCGCTGGGAGCTTAGCCGTGTGTCCCAAAGGGTCCCCTAATCCCTGTATAATGCAGTGCACTTCTTTGATCAGGGCTCATGGTTTGAAATTTGGGACGCACTTCAGGAAACTGTGATTCACTTAGCAGGAACGGAGCGGAGCTGAGATAAGCCAGTCAGGCACCAGGCAGCCGAGGGACTCCAGAGAACAGAGAGACCGGCTCAAAATAGGAAGGCTTGTCAATCACTCCCACCTGCACTGAGAACTCCACACATTGGGCGCCTAAAACGGACACCCTATAACCCTAGGAGTGCACTGTTTTTGACCCGGTCCCTTCAGACTGCTATACAATCACCTTGTGTGGCATTGAATTCCACCTGCACTGATAGAGATGTCAGGTTAGGGCTGGGAGTTATTGCCCAAAAGTAATATCTCAATCTTGTTCAGAGGCTTCAATGATTAACAATTTCTATGGTGATATATTTTGTTTGTTGTTCAACATTTGATCTCTTAAAACGTAACCCTGTTTCCCGGAAAAGTTGGGACCCTGCGTAAAATGCAAATAAAGACAGAATGCAATGATGTGCAAATCAATTATATCTATATGTAATTGAAAATAGTACAAAGATAACATATCAAATGTTGAAACTGAGAAATGTTATTGTTTTAGAAAAAATACATGCCCATTTTGAATTTGGTGCCAGCAACATGTTGTCACCAAAAGACTAGAAAAGTTGTGGATTGCAAAAAAAAACTGGTGGAACATTTCACAACTACGGTTTATTGGCCACATGTCAGTAACATGATTGGGTATAAAAAGAGCATCCCAGAGAATATGTCTTTCAGAAGTAAAGATGAGGAGGGTTTCACTACTGTGAAAGACTGCGCAGGCAAATAGTGCAACAATTTAAGAATAACCTTTCTCAGTGTAAAATTCCAAAGACTTCAGGGATCTCATCATCTACGGTACATAATATCATTAAAAGATTATCTGTATGCAAGGGACAATAGCGAAAACCAATATTGAATGGCTTGATCTTTGGGCCCTCAAGCATCACTGCATTAAAAACAGACAGAATTCTGTAGTGGACATCACTGCATGAATTCAGGAACACTTCCAAAAACAACTGTCTGTGAACACAGTATGTCGCTGCATCCACAAATGCAAGTTAAAATTCTACCATGCAAAGAACAAACCATATATAAACAAGATCCAGAAATGCTGCCGCCTTCTCTGGGCCTGAGCTCATTTAAGATGGACTGAGGCAAAGAGGAAAACTGCCCTGTGGTCATGATTCCTCTTGAATTCTTTATGAGGAATCATGGACACCGCATCCTAAAGATTAAAGAGGAGAGGGACCATCCAGCTTCTATAAACAACCACACCTGGGGGAATAATGGATTAGTACGATATATGGTGTTTGGGATATCATGCCAAAAAATCTATTTGGATTCATGGGGTTACGCAGAGCCCTAGTGCAGGTTTCAGCTGGGTAACTGCCAGGCCAGCAGTAGATGCCACTGTAGTCCAAACAGACAGACATGTTGTTCTCTACCAAGCTCTGGGTGTCTAAGTGGTTTTCCAGCTTGGGTCCAAATGGCACCCTATTCCTTGTGTAATGCAGTACTCTGGATCTGAGCGTTATAAGTGCAGGTCAAAAGGGGTCCACTATTTTGGGAAAATAATAGGATTTGGGCGGTGGACGAGTTCGAGGTTGATGAAGAAAGAGGACACCCGGACCTGTTGTTGACTATCACAGCTCTTTGGAAAGGTTACCTATTTCTCAGGTTTGATGTTCTGGCTCATTGAACTGGTTAAAAGGAGGCTAGGGGACTGGTTGCAAAGCGTGGGCGCACACACACACACACACACAGTCAAACACAAAGACATTACACACACACAGCGAGACACACATGATTATGGGTACAGAGGCAGCTACCAACACTGATAATCCCTTTTCATATTCTACTAAAGACACAGTGTCGTGTGTAAGTGTTTATGAATGTGTGTGTGTGTGACTCCAGTGTTCCAACCCTGCTGTGCAATTCCAGATTGGCGACTGGTTATTTTCTATTTATGCGGCGTAGGGCTTTGGTATATAAATGCACATTGGGGTTTGGTACTGGCTTTAGATAGCTCACTCAGGCATCTGATGCTGCGGCCCTGCCTGCCTGTCCTTGTGTGACCCTTCGGGAAGGATGTGCTAGAGCTCCCCGGCCACAGTTTCCCCATTCAAGGCCCCAGGGGCTGGCCTGAAGCCGGCCCTGAGCTGGGAGCCATCCCTGGGGCTCTCGGCCACACAAAGAGCCCCTCACATGGAGGCCAGCAGCACCCGTCCAGCAGGCTCTCTCACACGGGTGTTAGACGGCAGTTTATCATCAGACACTGGCCCCGGTTCTTTTTCTCTCTTTCTCCCTGTTGGCCTTTCTGTGTCTCTCTTTTTTCTTTACTTTTTTCTCTCTCTCTGGTTCTCATTTTTTCTTTGACGTCCCAGACCTGTAATTCCCCCTGTGTGAGTAAGACAGTGAAGTCACAGATCTGAAAGACAGGGCCAGTTCAGAGTTCAAAGGCCTTGCCAAGACTTATCTCCTCCCACCATGCTGGGCTACTTTCACTTTCTTACATCCTGCCACACAAGGCAAAGCCCAGTCCTAATATGGGCACTTCCTGCCTTTTTGTAATTAACCCATAATAACAAAGAGAATTCTGAATAGCAGAATAATCCTGCTATTCACATCCAAGGTCATAGCATATGTAAACGGAAACTTGAAGGAACCTAGTTAATAAACTCCCAGAAATCACAAAGGATTGAGGAAGGTCACTGTTTGGGTAACTGAGTTGACAGTTAGGCTGGGGATCATTTACCTTGATGATAAGATTCTTCTGCTGGGGGTAACTGGGTTAAGCTTTAATAAATGGGCCTGTTTGAGGTTCACAATGCATTTTCTCCTCCTAATCATGTGCGGAAGACATCCCAGCAGCAGATGAATGAATTATTCCTTCCTGTGGCGCTCCAGTCCTTCAGACACCTGTCTGCTGTCCTTTGTTTCCGTGGTGACAAATCACTGGCCTGTGTGATTTGACCCAGGGCAAGGTCATAAATCCAATGGTATTCGAAACGCATTTGGCTCTGCATAACCAGCAGACACAGAGAGAGACCTCACGTCCCGAAAGGTTCAGAGCTGAAAGAAGCGTGAAGGATGGAGTCTGAGGAAGAAAAGTGGAGGTCTGCCGGTATTTTCCATTTTACCTATTTAAACTGTATGCTGGCAGGGACCCGCTAGGACATTTGTCTCCCTTTTTTTCCCCCATCCTCAAAAGTCAAGAAGTCCATCGTAATGAATAATTTAAATTCCTGAAAATGAAACAGAATATGTCTGTCCCATCATTAAAACTCCCCCTATTAGTATCACATTGAATCCCAGCCTGTCTTGAGATTAACAAGTTCTTTGATCAGAAGGAAAAGAAGATTATCCTAATTAGTGATGGAATCTGTGTGTGTGTGTGTGTGTGTGTGTGTGTGTGTGTGTGTGTATGTGTGTGTATGTGTGTGTTTGTGTGTGTGTGTGTGTGTGTGTGTGTGTGTTTGTGTGTGTGTGTTTGTGTGTGTGTGTGTGTGTGTGTGTGTTTGCGTGTGTCTGTGTCCTCTTAATGCCCACCCTTCCTAGTGCTCTTTACTTGGCTTTGGCCACATATAGTTGTCATGGAGACGGCTGATCAAGGCCTTGTGGAATTGGCCAGATAATTACCTGGGATAATTAGTTTGCCGCGTTAATAGGCCACAGAGACTTCAAGCAGTGGAAGGGAACATCGGAGCTAAGATATAACCTATAATAACACCGACGCATCCTAAATCCTACCCTAATCCCTAAACAGTGGCGAAGGGGTCAAAAGTGGTGCACTGTGTAGGCAAAAGGGTGCCATTTGCGACTGGCGCCCTGATTCAGCAGCCCTTTGTGCACCAAGACGACATTTTGACGTTACAGCTGTGAAGAATAACAACACTTTCCTGCACTCTTGCGGCTTGTTTACATTACGCTGAACTCGCAGATATCAGCGGATCGAGACGCCACCTTCCCAGGTAGTGTGTGACACATTTACGACAGAGCCCCCCCCCCCCCTCCCTCGGAGGTTTGCGAGCGTAAAGACAATTGTCGGGAACTGCATTAAGTTCACGTCCAGCGCGACGCGTCCCACGACTGACGGCCATAGTCCTTCGTTGTACCTCTCCAACATGCCGGTTTAAAAGGTTCTTTAAATGATTATGCAGATCACCATACCTTCACCTCATGAATAATGCCTGCCGGGGAAGCAGCGCGGTGAATTTCCCTGGTACCTACATGAGTAGCTACCTGTGTGGGTTCTGCCCACCCTCGCGGACTTGAAACAACAGTATTGCATTGACAAAGGCTAACCAAGAGATGGGAAATGAGAGGTGTGTGTGTGTGTTTGGGGGGGGGGGGTAATTTGAGAGACGTGTGGCTTAACCGTGTCCACAACAGCAACACTCACACAGAGGGAGGGGACAAATAGAAGCCTGGAAACAACGGGCAGACGGAATCACGGCACGCGGGTTCGGACGTCGGTTTTCCGGTTTGAATGAGGCGCCGTGGGTCTGACCTGGCTGTCGCCGGCACACCAGATAAAGCAGTTGACACGGGCTGTTAGGGTGTGAGCGCAACAATGAATTGGCGTCAGCTTATAACATCCTAGTGACAGATTCTGCACCTATACTCACAACTGACTGCCTTCATACACACTCTCCCACACACATTCACACGCTAACTAGCTGTCTTTCAGAGCTAAACTCCTCCATGATGGAGTCCACTTAAATCGGCAATAAGGGGGCCATTTGGGATTAGGGGGCTAGTCCCTTATGATGTCATCACTCGCCCATCAGCCCCCCCCCCCACCCCATTCTGTCTGCCCACCTCGTTAAAGGAACCAGTCTGGTCCATATTTACCCAGCGGCTATTAGGTGTGCCAAGTACTCCAGCCAGGCCCACCGCAACACCAAACCCTGCTGGGTATACAGAGGGTGTGGATGGGAAGTAAATAAGCAGCATGTGTGTCTGGTAGTGGCTAAGAGGACTCGTTTATGGGAACTTTGTGTTAAATGGCACCCTTTTCCATTCATGCACTGGGGAGATATCTGCAGCACAGCCCCTGACACCTACCTGTCAGTCTGGCTTTCATGGGGACCGTATGAGCCATCTTGGACTGAGTGTGAGGGAGGTGAACCTCAAACAAAGATCCCCTTGTGTCCAGTGTCCATTCTCTGCAGTTTTGCCCACACAGTGACGTCATATGGAGGGTTAAGACGCACAGCGAAAACAAGAACCTTTTTACTCCTGGATTTTTTTTTTTTTTTCTCTCAAGGGTAGCTAGCTAGCGTGCTGTGATACACTACAATGCCCTGTTGAAGCTTCAACTCAAACAAAGCTATACCACATGCTTGCGTGAGGAGAATAGAATGCACCGTGGCTATTTGTTCTTGTGCTATTTGTTCCCAGTCTCACTAATAGTCTTGGCTTATTTCAAACCTAGCTCGGTTGACTCACAGAAAACCTGGAATGAGTCAACATTTGGTCTGAGGTCTTATAGGCCCTTGGGAATGATCTATGTATGGAAAGGAATGCCAACAATGAGCACCTTAAATCACACACGGGGTCGCAGAGATCAGACCTGATGAGAAACATGTGTCTCAACCGTTGGTGTTCTTCTGTAGCAGTTTTAACACTGGCTCTGCCTTGAATGGCATTCCTAACTACTCTCATTTTCTCCATATTGCTCAATCTTGTTGTCTTTGCCTGTCGGTCTTATTCTGTCTCTCTGTCTTTTTTCTTGCTTGCTCAGTTTGTCACTCTGTCCCCAGGCCTGCCAGTGAACCCTGTATGTTCCTGTGTGGTGGAGGTGTTTTTTGAGGGGGGGGGGGGGTTGCAGAAAGAGGAAGCGGGTAGCAGGAGCGAGAGCATTCCATTCATTCTTCTGTCTGTCTGATGCAGTGAGGTGGTCTGGAGCTCGGCATCCCAGGACGTAAAGGATAAGGAAAAAGGCAGGGCGGTGTGAGAGGGTGAAAGAGAGATGGAAAGGGTGACAAACTGTTACGAGAAAGATTGGTGGAGGAATGTCACCCACTACTGAAAATGATGGAAAGGGAGGGAAAAAGCTGTCATTACGCCTTTTTCTCATTTTTGGGCTGTTTCTTTCCTTCTTGTCTACCTTTCTCGAAGCAAAGCGATATCCATGTTCTGGGATGTCTCTCGTGTCCAGTGGCTCCACCTCATGACAGTTCAGTCCCCTGCTTAATGGTTCCACGTCTGAATCCCAAGTAGGATTCTCCCATTGTAGTAGAGCCGATAGCTTCCTGTTGACAGGTCTGGCACAAGCCCTGTCGCCAAAGGTTGTCTCCTTCCTCCCGGCCTTCGAACCCCTCACTGGTCCCCACTTGCCTGGCGTCTGTTCATCACGCGGTTGGGTTTGGAGAGCGCCCTCCACAAATAGGCCTGACACAGGCACAGGTGGGGGGGTGTCTCTGTTGTCGGGGGTGATTTGGCTTGAAATGTAATTAAGGCCGGGCAGGGGGAATGTTTGGGGAGAACTGAACTAGCGCCTATACAGTGCGCTGCTAATGACAGGGATTGGGGGCCATTTGGGATGGACCCATATTAGGGCCCAGTTCACCTCATGGAAGAAAATGGACACAACCACCTGAATGTTTCGAATAAGAAATGGTTGCTCCGCTGCGTTGTGCGCTAACAAAGACGACCCAGCTACGGGACACTCGGAGGCAACCACCCGCGTGAGGTGAACGGGAGGCTGCTGTCTGTGCTTTGGGCCCTGTCACGTTTACGACTTTGGAATGGCCAGTTGTCATGTGTCTCAGTGTTGTTTGTTTCCGTCCGGTGTGGACAGGTGGTGACCCCAGTACGGGTGGGACAGTCGTATGCCTACAGCCCTGGACAGCACAACCAGCAGGATCTGTATGACGTGCCTCCCATCAGACCACAAGGGGTGCGTATCTCCACCAAACTACACCCTCTATCGACTGGGGTATAAAACTGACAGGCTCAAATGTAACATGCTGATTGGCTGAGTCTGTATTCCACTGATATGACAAAACATTTTTAGTTTGTAAACTGTTTAAATAGCAATTATGCTAAAACTTTTTTTAAATGAATAATTTGTAGTCAAAGTACCACCGCTAACGGCACCCAGGTTTCATACCTAAGAATAGCATTGGTATGTGGGTGATATACCATCCCTCTCTTTTAGCCTTATTGTTTAAGAATACCAATATGTACAGTATATTCCTGAAACCAGGCTATATATTTCCCTTACTGCCTTGTTGGTTAATACTGCCATGTAATTAATGGTATCTTTTTTGGGAATGTGACTATGTCTTTCAGGTTTATGACATTCCCCCTGGGAAGAAGATGGGATCGCCCTATCCAGGACCACATGGGAATGCTCGGCCCCAAGGAGGAGTCTACGATATTCCTCCGTCCACTCAAATGGACTCGCGGTCACAAGGGGTTTATGATATCCCTCCTTCTACTCAAGGGGTGTGTATGAGACCCTAACTACACACAGAAACACTAGCCACACAGATAGACCAGACTGATGGACCATAGCCTGGTCCTTCAACATTCTAATCAAGTTGCACTAAGGAAGTGGTAGCCGTTCTAGTCCGGAAGAATGTTATGATGTGTTTATTGAAACAGGCCCTGGTATATTTTAATTGCTTGGTAATAAGTGAATAATATGTAGTATTATCATATTTATGACTGGAATTAGTGGTTTCCTGAATGAAAGCGTTGCCTGCCAGTGATGTTCAATGAGCAAAATACGCTGAGGCGCTTTCTCTGTGAACCCTCTAGCAAGGAAAGTCAAGGAATATAACACACAATAGTGCACTTCTTTAAGCCACGGCCTATATACCCTATCAGGCTCTGGTCAAAGGTAGTTTACTATGTAGGGAAAAGGAGGCCATTTGGTACAGTGTCCCAGAGAAAAAAACAATTTAGTCAATTTGGGACACCGTTTGGGCCTTCTTCCATTACATCCTAGAACCCGTGTTTAAACCAGGCCCAGCCAAGGCTTAGGGCCATCACTTTTGTTTGCAATACCATGAAAATATGTAGGAACCCGTTATTTGCGTCGCTCATAATTACAGTTTGGGGTTGGCCTGTCCTGCAGTGAGGAGCGGATTTCAAGGCTGACTGAAATCACTTACAACCCACCGGTTTTATTTATTCAGCTCCGCTTTCAAGCAGCCTGCCATGTACGTCACAATCCATATTCCACACTGTCAGGATGCTGTTTTAAAGGTCTGGATATATACATATTCAGGCTTGTAATGATTGATGGGGAAGGGAAGTTTTCAAATATAGTATCAACAGAAACTGAAACTCCTTTCAGTTCCTCCAAACTGAAATAATGTGGTGCAAAATTTGTTTGTTATTTGGTATTATTGTTAAGCATGATGGTATCTGACGGTATGTCTGTTTTGTCCTCCAGGTGTACTCCGTGCCCCCTTGCCGTAACACCCCAGCCCCCCAGGAGGGGAACTACGATTTCCCTCAGCCTCTGAAACAACACAAACAGCCGGAGGGCATCTACGACGTACCCCCGCCCACCATCGCCAAACCCTCCCAATCCAACTATGACTTTCCTCCCAGCTCCGAGCCAATCGGACCCCACCACCTCCAGCGCCCTGCTGCCAACGGAAACGAAGGCGTCTACGACGTGCCGCCCCCCACCCACCAGCTTTCGGGGGCGGGACCTCAGGGGGACGTTTACGACATCCCCAGGGGGATGCCGCAGGCCCCCTCCCATCACCGCTCCACCCCCCAAGAGAGGGACAGATGCAAGGGGCAGGGGGTGTACGACATCCCGCAGCAGGAAGGCCGCGCCCTGGGCGACGTGACGGACGGGGTGAACCGCCTGTCCTTCTCCAGCACGGGCTCCACGCGCAGCTCCATGTCCACCTCCTCCACGTCCACGGTGTCCAGCGCCGAGGGCCGTCTGGCACTGGATGTGGACCAGGCGGTCCAGAGGCTGTGCCGCCTGCAGCAGGGCGTTGAGGCCTCGGTGGGGGCCCTCCAGAGCCTGGCCTCCTCCAGCCACTGGAGGACTTTTCCCTTCATGGAGCGCCACGCCAACGAGGTGCGCACCGTACTGGACAGGGTGCGGGCAGCCCTGGCTGACTTTGTGGTGTTCGGCAGGGGCGCGGCGGCCAACGCCACCGCCCTGTCGGACCCCAGCCTGCATAGTAAGCTAAGGAGGCAACTGGGAAGGCTGGAGGATTCCCAGCAAATCATCTTGCAGACCTTCCAGAGCCTGGAAAACTGCGGCTGGGCAATCAGTGCCCTGGCCACCTCCAGCGGAGCCAAGCACCAGATGAAAAGCGACGACCTGGATCGCTTCGTCATGGTGTCCCGGACGGTGCCTGACGACGTCAAGCAGCTGGCCTCCTCGGTGGGGGGAAACGCAGAGCTGCTGTTCAGACGTTCGGCCGCCATGGACGGGCCCTCCTACACCAGGGGTGGAATGCCAGAGGAGGCTGTGGTTCACCCCCTAACCTCCCCGTCCTCAGACAACAGCGACAGCTATGGGGGCCACACCAAGCCCTTCCCGGTTCCCGCTGGCCAAGAGAAGGGCAACTTGAACAATAGTGAAAAATGTGTGAAGAGCTGGATGGAGGACTATGACTATGTTCACCTGCAGGTATGTTTGACTCTTACTCTCCTGACCTAGCACATGTTTACGTTTTGTTAATGTGACTGGTGCTTTTATCCACGTCGACTAATGGTCAGGGCACTTAAGGTAATACAAAAGATAGCTAGTTACATTTTACTTCTAGTCCCTGATGTCTGCATGAGAGCTTAGATATGGAAAATCCAACATTGCGATACAGCTTCTTAAGGTGTGTTGACCCAATCGCTGGTGTTCAGGATATGTAGTCTAGGTGTCTTAAAACTCTATGTAAAGCCTGCTCTTTGGGTTATATATTTTCATAAAGTTTTATTGAGATACCTTCTGAATGACTAAATGCAGTATATAGTATACCTTCTGTTGTTGTATTGGCTGCCCTGGTTGGTTTTTTTCTCACACTTTCCTTCCTCAATAGGGCAAAGAGGACTTTGAGCGGCAGCAGAAGGAGCTTCTTGAGAAAGAGAACATAATCAAGCAGAGCAAGGTTCAACTGGGACAAGAACAGGTAAAAGCTTGTCTCAGACAGACTGGGATGCCATACTTTGGTCATATTGATGTAATGGTATTATTTTCCATCGGCTACATTTAAAGTATTTTAATGTGCGCTAAAAGGTGTGCACTGCAGAAGTATTTGTGCGCTGAAAAAATAGATTTTTTAAAATAACTGCGGCATCACATTGTTGTTGTTTTTTTAACTGTGAGATGTGTTTGGAGAAATGTAACCACTCTTAAGGAGTGTTGTTTTATTTTCTGAAACTCTTACAACAATATTTAGTTAAACGCTCGCAGTGGGTGACCTTTCTAGCATGGGCCAGAGACAGGGCCTAGAATAGAACAGAGACAGGAGAACAGAGAGCAGCGCAGCCCACCAGGCAGATGGCACCTCACACACACAGAAAAGGAGAGTAACCTTTCAACTCCTGTAATCCTGCACCAATTATAATAGGCTCTCTATGGACATGTTTGGAAATGAATGTGACTAATTTGACCGAATAGACATGGTGGGTTGTATTTACATTAAACAAAAAACAAAAAATATCTGCTTTTTCTCTGATAACCCTCTCAGATCAACCAGTTCAAGCAGTTGGAACAGGAGGTAAACCAACCAGTGGAGAACGACATCACACAGTGGATCTCCCACCAGCACCCGACAACAGGCCCCTCCTCCTCCCCCTCAGACACTTCCTCCTCTCCCTCCCCCTCGTTGGCAGGAGGCGGGGTCAAGATTTGCGGGCGGGACCGCCAGCTGCTGGGCTTCTACGGCGAGCAGTGTCAGCAGCACTTCATCACGCTGCTCAACGCCGTGGACGCATTCTTCGGCTGCGTGGGTGCCGGCCAGCCGCCGCGGATCTTCGTGGCGCACAGCAAGTTCGTCATCCTCAGCGCCCATAAACTGGTGTTTATCGGGGACACCCTGTCCAGGCAAGCGGCAACCCCCGAAGTGGCGAACCGGGTGATGAATTCGAGCAACGTGCTGTGCGACCTGCTGAAAACTGTGGTGGGCGCTACCAAGACGGCCGCGCTGCACTACCCCAACACTGCTGCTGTGCAAGACATGGTGGACAGAGTCACTGACCTCTCACACCAAGCTCAGCAGTTCAAAGAACAGCTGCTTCAGATGGCCGCGTTGTGATGTTGGCATTGTTTTCTGCTCCCGTGTGTTTCACCGTGTCTGTATATACCGTATATATCTATATGTAAATTGCTCATTGTTGATCCGAAGAGTTGGGGGGGGGGTTTGGCTGTTGTAAATAGTACGTATTTTTTCTGTCCTGTAAATACTCGGCTCTATTTTTGTGTAGATTGTTTTATATAATTAAGTATGATATGAATATATAGATGTGATATCAGTGGCTTTTTAGGGTAACTCAGACTTTTTCGTAACATTCCGTTTCATATATTATAAAGCACCTTATGATGACATGTCCGTTGTTTTGTTTTTTTCATTTTCACCTGTAGAATATTGAAGCACCCTACTGCTGGAAATGAAAGTAGTGCTTTGTTTAAAAGTTTGTTGAAGGGGGTAGGGCTCTCATGGACAAAGTAAAGGATTGTGGTTAACCATATAAATGTGTCTTTTGATAAAGTTTCTTAACTGCTAGAAGACTAGTGGGTGCCACTTTGTTTGCAGTGCACAACCCATGAAATGACAAAGCTCTCTTAAAGCTCACCTGTCTTTACACACACACACACACACACACAACAGGTGGATTCACCAAACCAGCTTTAAACTAATGTGAAGAGGTAGCATTAAGTAGAGACCATATGTCTTCCTGGTACACAGTATAGGCAGCAAATATGTAACTGCACAACCAAAGCCTTGTTATTCATCTTACAGTATGTGGTAAAATCAAACACGGTATTATCACAGCAGGATGATAATCCCATCAGCACATCATGTCTGACCTATGGTGAAAAAAAAACATTCTATTTAATAAAACCTGCATTTCACCCTTGTAAAATGGACTCAAAGACTGGTCTTAGGTACTGAATGGAAACCTACAACTATTTCCAGTCTAGTTTTGGGTACTGTATAAAAACCTACAACTACTGCCAGATTGGTCTTGGGTACTGTATAAAAACCTACAACTACTGCCAGATTGGTCTTGGGTACTGTATAAAAACCTACAACTACTGCCAGATTGGTCTTGGGTACTGTATAAAAACCTACAACTACTGCCAGATTGGTCTTGGGTACTGTATAAAAACCTACAACTACTGCCAGGTTGGTCTTGGGTACTGTATAAAAACCTACAACTACTGCCAGATTGGTCTTGGGTACTGTATAAAAACCTACAACTACTGCCAGACTGGTCTTGGGTACTGTATAAAAACCTACAACTACAGCCAGACTGGTCTTGGGTACTGTATAAAAACCTACAACTACTGCCAGACTGGTCTTGGGTACTGTATAAAAACCTACAACTACTGCCAGACTGGTCTTGGGTACTGTATAAAAACCTACAACTACTGCCAGACTGGTCTTGGGTACTGTATAAAAACCTACAACTACTGCCAGACTGGTCTTGGGTACTGTATAAAAACCTACAACTACTGCCAGACTGGTCTTGGGTACTGTATAAAAACCTACAACTACTACCTGACTGGCCTTGGGTACTGTATAAAAACCTACAACCAGTGTAAAAGACGTTAGCATCCCTATTAGCAGATATATTGCATTGGATGCCAACAAGACAAGTCACCTCTCCTTACTTCTTATCCTCCTGGATACTCACATGGCATTTTCCAATCCATGTTATATTCAATAAGGATTTTGCAAACCATGTAAGCCAAGGGGGTGGTGGGTTGAATAAAATATGTTTTTCTCTGCCAGCACGCCAGCGCCAGTTGAAAGGATTCCCGTTGATGTTAGAGTACCAGCCCCAACACGTTCTTTATGGGATGTTGTGCAAGGGATGTTGCCAAGAAAGGGGGGACAGAACATGACACATTCTTTGACCAAGAAAAGAAGTTCCCGAAATGTTTGTTAACTGAATATTTTGCTGTGCCTTGAGACTGAGTACCCATGGAATGTGCATTTTACCAATAAGCCTGTAGCCCACAAACATTTTCATGTACTTCCACTGGTCCTGGTGACACCTTTTGATAGGCCATTGGTCCCTTGGGGTCATAGTTCACCCTGTAGACAGGCCTGAGGCTCCAGGGTCCCTAGTTCCCCCGGGTTGGGAACCTGCCCTCTAGGAAATGTCGTAACATAGTGGTTAAGGGTCAAACCTCAGCTCAGCTGTTGGTCAACTATAAGTTAGGTCATGAATTATGGAGCCATGCTCTGCACTGCAACTGCACCTAATGAAAGGCACAGTGGTTTGTATATGCACACCAGACCTTAAAATACATCTCAGAAACCATTGTTTTTCCCCTTCCATCCCTCCTCCTGTCTCTGCCTTATTACAGCCTGGCTGAAATATACTGCAGAAAGCATATGGCTTTAAGGCAGTGGTTGTAAAAGTCTATGAAAGATGCCCGTACCCCTGGCCAGAAAAACAGGTAAGAAAATCAACCCCAAATCAGCTCCCAATCAGAAAACCTCATTAAGAGGGCTCCGAACACACGGAGCCAGGCACTTAACAAGCCATCAGTGGTTTTATGGCCTACTGCATTCCATTCACTGCTACCCCAGGGGACAAGAAGAAAAAAGCAATCAGCTCCGGAATGGCTTTTGGCTGCGGAATGACACTGTAAATTACTAGGATGACTTCCCCCCCCAGTCTCAGGTCCCGGCTGACAAGATTCCGGACTGATTTATCCTCAGCTAATAGTGGCATCCAGGAACATCTCATGACTGGTTCTGAAACAAGCAGTTAATGGTGCAGCCTTGAGAACAACAAGCTATTTCAAGTCAGTTGGTCAGTAGTTGCTGTGGCACTGCTCCCGGGACAGCATGTCCTGAGCAGCATCACATGTGGAGCTCTATTCCTTACAACTACTATACTCAACTGGTGGTCCGCAGGCCAGATCAGGACCTAGAAATGTTTCATTACAGACCAGGGTTGCCCGGAGAAAAAAACAATTATTTCATTGGGGGCTGTTAGTATTTGCCCCCTGTGATCACATCAGTAAATGGGAATATTTATTCAGACCTTTGCCACATAGGAAATTTGTACGACTGGACCTTGTCTAATAACAGAAAATTGTACAATTTATTTACTGCAGTAAAATTACAGTAACTGCAGTTGGCTGTGGTATTCAGGATGCAGTAATTGCAGAAAAACTTTGGCGTTGTACTTCATTTAAAAGGACAGTTCATCTGAACAAGTAAATAGAACATTACCCTGTAAGCAGTCTATACACTTTAAATAGTGTCAAACGCAAAATCATTGCTGCAAAAAAATGCCTTTTAGATGCAGTATTCTCAGCTGCATTAAAGTTCTACTGCACTCCAGCTACAATGTAGTCTTTTCATTAAAGTGGGGCACTTAGGCAAGTTAGTTGCTCAGGAAAGAATATAGATTTCCCTTCCCCTTAGTAGTTGTTCACACTCCTCGATTATAAACTGACTAAGCCTGATGAGGACCTTCAAACAGGTACTTGGCTACACTGTATTTCTGGATCTTCAGTAGGTAAAATAGATGGTTGTATGAGTGATGAGCATATGAGCCTGTTTAGTGAAGAATCACTACAAAACAGTGGAAAATAATTCTAGCTTGGGTTTAGCTCTACATATAGAATTTGAAAGAGTAACAGACGGAGAGTCGATGTCATTTCCTTGGCTTACCACAACCATTTCCTGTGAAGTATTTGCAGGCTCTGAAATTACAGCTTCTTCGCTACTCAGCATGGGTCTTGCTGCTCTTTAAAACAGCCCAGCTGCAGGCAGCACAGTAGCCCTCAAAACACACTGCCAGAGCTGAGAGGATAGTATATTCACTAGGGTCTATTTAAGGTATGACAGCATAAAGCCTTAAAGACCATTTTCTTCCAAAGTTTTCCCATTAGCAGCATCTGTTGGAAAAGGAACGGTGGCTGGATGTTTAGGATTTGACGTTTGTCGGCTGTGTTTGGCACTGATGAAATAAAATGTAGGTCCTCTTCGGTCGCAGGATGGGAGACCAGATGCTGCTGAAAGTGGTGCTGGGATCAATCAATCAATCATATTTATAAAGCCCTTTTTACAACAGCAGTTGTCACAAAGTGCTTTACAGAGACACCCGGCCTTAAACCCCAAGGAGCAAACAACAGTAGTGTTGAATTTCAGTGGCTAGGAAAAACTCCCTAAGAAGGCCGAATTTTAGGAAGAAACCTAGAAAGGACCCAGGCTCAGAGGGGTGACCAGTCCTCTTCTGGCTGTGCCGGGTGAGATATCCAATAGTCCAATTGGAATAATTAATACATTTCTCTGGGCTAAATCCAGAGGCTATTTGATTTTAGACTAGGTCAAAAGTATGACCAGGTGGACAAGGACAGGGACAGCAACGGGCCCCCCAAATCAGGTAATCCGCAGGTGTGGACCAGGACCTCATCTCATCCTAAAATGTTAAACTGGAGGAAACTGAGAAAAGTTGGGATGGCCTGTAAGGGGGTACTCTTCTGGGTTCTAAGCACAATTCTGTATTTTCCAGCCATTTCAATGAAACAAAAGCTACCAATATTAAATATGAGTAAAGTGTTTTATCCTACATCAGGCATTTGAAATACAGCAACGGTAAATGCAGGCTGGCTGGTTTTAAACTTTTACAAACTCCCTTTGACACGTCTGGAACACTGATTTGTGCCATCACCATGCCATGAAGGGTAACAGTGCTCCCTGGTGTTCAGGCCCTGGAAACAGAGTGTTAGGGCAAGGAAACCAAACCCCAGTTTATATTTGACTATACCGTTTACATGTAAAAATCTAAATACAGACACAGCAGTGTTGCCCAGCGATTAGGGCATCTGACCAGTGACCAAAAGGTTAATAAATTGAATCCTTGTGACAGCAACGTGCAAGTTTCTGTCCCTGAATTTGTTCTCAAGTCCTACCTGGTAAAAGGGTAGTTTTATTATAATATAGCACACAGAAACTGTGATGAATCAATAAACGTGTGGCATAACATCAGGTATTAATGCTTTTCAACAATGCAATTTAAAGAAATTAATTTCTATAGTTTTCAAGAAATATATTTATTATGAAAGGTATGCATGGTACAGAAATAGGCCAAAATTTTATTTGGACAGTTACATGTCAATCCATTACATAAAGAAGTGACTTGTTTTACGTAATACAGCTATAGGCTAATAACTGGATCAGAGGCTGTGTACCAAACTACAAGGATGATGACATCAAGATAGGCAAAAGAAGAGGTTAAATACCACTGTGGAGGGCCTTATGCTGCAAGCATGAAGCCCAGGGTCATATTCATTAGTACACACGGTGGAGCAATGTAATTGGTTTTAACCAAAAGCTCCCTCCCCATCGCCATTTATTTCCTTATGTTTGATGTCCTAATGAACATGACCCAGTTAGCACCTCGGGGAGGCCAGCTAGCAACAGCAATGAGATACTGAGATGCAAAAAATGGAGGGGAAAATATGTATCCTATTATGTTATCATGTAGGGGTGTATTCATTAGTGCTTACCGTAGCTAAGTATAATGCAATGGAAAACAAAAAGAAATGTTTCATACAGGACAAGTTCAGGTCAGGTTGTCATCGTATTTGTTCTTCTCGTCCTACTGGTTGCTAGGGAACACACCCTGGTAAGCATCCCTGGAACATTAGCTAGCCAGAGCAATGAGTTAGCCCATTAGTTAGGCTTTTTGCAGAGCTACGGGGCCTCTGGCATTAAACAGAGTAAGGAGTGCAGATCTAGGATCAGGTGTGCCCTGTGTCTATAAAATCATATTCATTGGGATTCAAAAGGTGACCCAAAATCTGCACTCCTCCCAGAGACCCCTGACGCAGACAGCGTATAGACATAGTCTTGGTGATGTAACAATAACTTACGGACGTAACATACCCATGCCTGTTCTGACCAACGATACAATGGAATAAATCATTCCTATCATTGCACTTGTTAGAAATAGTGAAATTAACATGCATCAAAGTACTTCGGTTGTCAGTTCATACAAAATGTTTAATTCTGTTTTCCTTCCTTTTCAAAAACAGTTGATTTTGTGTGCCTATGAACATAAACGTTACAAGTTCATGATACAACAGTTGTCAGTTATTTGTGAAAAATAGGCTTTGCTACAAACTCACGTATGTGCTAATGTATCCACGTTCAAAAACACACAGTCACGAGAGAATTCACACCTTTTTGTGAACAGAGACAGAAATCCCCTATGTAGGTGTCAGCAGCAAAACAACCAGCCAGTGTCAGCCAGTCAGAGCCGACCATGTTGCAGTGTCAGCCAGTCAGAGCCGACCGAGTTGCGATGTCAACCATTCAGAGCCGACTGTGTTGCGGTGTCAACCAGTCAGAGCCGACTGTGTTGCGGTGTCAACCAGTCAGAGCCGACTGTGTTGCGGTGTCAACCAGTCAAAGCCGACCATGTTGCGGTGTCAGCCAGTCAGAGCCGACCATGTTGCGGTGTCAGCCAGTCAGAGCCGACCATGTTGCGGTGTCAGCCAGTCAGAGCCGACCATGTTGCGGTGTCAGCCAGTCAGAGCCGACTGTGTTGCGGTGTCAACCAGTCAAAGCCGACCATGTTGCGGTGTCAGCCAGTCAGAGCCGACCATGTTGCGGTGTCAGCCAGTCAGAGCCGACCATGTTGCGGTGTCAGCCAGTCAGAGCCGACCATGTTGCGGTGTCAGTCAGTCAGAGCTGACCGTGTTGTAGGGTGTCAGTGAAGGCCAGGGAAGAGACCTGACATGCTGCTCAGCACACAACCAATGAACAGTTAAATATATTTGGAACTTGAACAAATGACATATCAAATGTGCTGTGATGGCTTGTCCCTTTATAACATCAGTAGCTACACCTAGTCTAGTGAGAAGAGCATGTCTAGGATCAGAGAAGGACTATGTCCCAGATGCTATTTCCCATACAGTACACTATTTTTGACACAGGGAACATCCTCAGGGAAGGCCCACAGGGAGGTCCCTGGTCCAAAGCAGTGTCCTATAATGTACATGGAACAAGGTGCTACATAGGAAGCAGCCTAGAGTATCAAGTCTGGACACAGAGGAGGTCAGTAGGTAGTGCAGAATGGAGGGATGGATCAGGGAGGGAAGGAGTGCCCACAGATCCTACATACCAGATGGACAGTGTGTTTTATTCCTTCCCCCCCTGGTTCCTGGTAGGACCGGTGTGTGGTGAACAAGAGGGGCCGAAGACGGCCCTCGTGCTTTTCACACACAATGATGCGCACATAGAAATAGAACAACTAGAACAGGCGGCCCTTGCTCAACTCGATGGCAAAATGGGCGGATCGGTGGCCGTTGAAAGTGTACCCACAGGAGCTAAACAGGAAGTATAACCGTGGGAAGTCGAAGCAGCAAGTTAACCCATCAATAAGTTCTGTGATTTGTCAAATCAACTTGAGTAACATTACAACACATTCCTTTGCATGAGCCACATCGGTTAGTGTTTTTGAATGAACATTCTACATAATCATGAAGCCTTCCATCATAACACCAGGAAACCACTGCACGTGTACCCACAGTTCTACCAGTCAGATATCCAGGACTAGCCGTTCCAAGTCTGTTCTATTCCTATAAGACCACACCTGGGGCATTTCAAGAGAGCATGTACCCATCTGTGAATTAAAAAGGGTGTGGCAGAAAGAGGTTTGGATGCGGCTTTGTCTATGTAGTGCTATCTGGAGGAACAACCCTCTGCCGGGCAGTCTTGGGCCTCTGGCGTGGAGTTGGAGGAGAGGTACGCTCGCTCTTGGCTTGGGACGGCTGGGTCTCGGCCTGCGGAGAACCTGTGTCGCCCACCATCTCACGCAGGAACTTGAACTTGGACAGGAAGAGCTGCCAGACTACATACCAACCTGAGGGGCCAAACAGACCAACATCACTGAATAAAAAGTTGTGAAGAATGTAGGTATGATCAAACTATTGCTACGTTGTAATTACTGAATTTGTAATTATTTGAATTTGAATTTGTTTACTTGGAAAATAACAAATTGAACCAAGTGGTTTCACTTAATTCCATTTTCTTAACACAGTCAGCGATCTCTCTAGTACAGTGTTTCCAAATCCTGGTCCTCAGGACCCAATAGGGTTTTGGTTTTTGCCTTAGCACTCACATGCATGATTCAAGACTTGATCATATGTTTATTATGTGTGTAAGTGGCAGACCAACATTTGATACAGGTGTGAGGGCTAGGACCAAAACAAAAACATGCACCCCTTTGGGTCCGGAGGACCGGGATTGGGAAACACAGCTCTAGTGAAATAACCTTGTTCTAAAACGGATTACATTTATTTATTTTTCCTCTCATCAACATACACATAATACCCCAAGAAAACAATGTTTCAATGTTTTGAAATTAATTTTAAAAAATACACATTTACTTAAGTATTCAGACCCCTTCACTCAGCACTTGGTTGAAGCACCTTAGGCAGCCTTTCAGCGGATGTTAGACTGGGAGCAAGTCCAGGCTCCAGCTGGGCCACTCAGACATTTACAGACTTGTCCTGAAGCCTCTCCTGTGTTGTCTTGGCTGTCTGCTTATGTTTGTTGCCCCAGTGTGAAGTCCTGAGTGCTTTTGACCTGGTCTTCATCAAGGAGCTGTCTTTATTTTGCCCCATTCATCTTTCCCTTCAACCCTGACTAGTCTTTCAATCCCTGCCGCTGAAAAACACCCCCACCTTATTATGCTGCCATCACCACGCTTCACCATAGGTGATTTGTGGTGTTAAATTTTGATTTCATCAGACCAAAGAATCAAGTTTTTCATGGTCTGAGTCCTTTAGGTGCCCTTTGGCAAACTACAAGCAGACTACTTCATGTGCCTTTTACTGAGGAGTGGATTCCACACAACCATAAAGGCCTGATAGTGGCAGTGCTGCAGAGAGGGTTGTACTTCCGGAAGGTTCTCCCATTCCTTGGTCCAGCCAGGCAGCCAGGTCTAGGAGGTGTTGGTGGTTGCAAAACTCCTTCCAATTAAATTAAGTTAAAATGTGTTCTCCAATTGTTAAAATGAATTTGCTTACATTTCAAAATACGTTTTCGCTTAGCCATTATGTCAATACTGTGTGTAGATTGATGAGGAAAAAAATCTATTTAATAAATTTTAGAATAAGGCAGTAATGTAACAAAAAGTGAAAGGATCTGAATACGTCCCGAATGCACTGTATGCCTTCTCTCCTTTCAAGAACTTAAGTCTTAAAATGTTAATTTTCAGACAGCTCCACCGCAAATATGTAGAACAAGGTGGGCAGATCTGACTCTAAATTCCTAACATCGAGATGGCATGGTTGTCTCTTGTCTGGCTTATTATCTGGATGATAATGATGAGATTAAGAGGTGGGCTGAATTCTAACCCGAGCTCCAGCAGTACATGCATGTGAACCAGAGCAAGGGGCTTGGATCACTGGACAACTCTATATAAATGTAAATACATTTGAGTCATAGTATATACCATGCAGCAGTGGGTGTATATGGAACCCCAGGAATTACAGATGTCAGTAAAAGGTTGATGAGTAAATTATTTAAAAAGATAGTGAAATATGAAATTAACTAATTATTCCCTTTGCCTGCTACAACCCCTCCCAAAACATTTACTTTTCCATTTATCATTTACTCACCCTTTATATTTTAACACCTTACTTTTACTATTTTCTCAGCACTTGAACTGTTGAATAATTTATCAATTTCCTATTTTCTTCATGAAGTATGCCACGGTAACACTGTGTCCTTGAAGGGGTAGCTAACGATTCCGATCCATGTTCTGATATTGGCTTCATACTTGCTCTATTTCCTCGGCTAAAACGCGTATCAGTTACAATTTGATTGTATGACCCCATTGTGGCTACCAAACAATCACAATAAGACAACGGTTAAGTCAAAGTATATAGCTAGCTATCTAGGTAAACTATAGCTTCGTTTTAAGAGTAATCTCACTGACATCTAGTGGCTATGATAGTATTGGTCCCAACAGACGGTTGCAGTGTTTGTTGCGCACAATTAGTCAAAGGGGTATCAGATACTGCCCAGGTAGTTTAGACACACCCTTCTAATATGACACGATGAAAATGGGATATCTTACATGAGGAAAATGGGAAATATATAAGAACAGGTTAAATTATTCAACTGTTACAGGCCCAAGAAAATAGTTAAAGTGAGGGGTTGATAAAATAAAGGGTGAGTAAATGATAAATGGTAGTTATTTTGTTGGCTTGTAGTAGGCAAAAGGAAATGATTAAACAGTTTATATTTCACTCTCCTTTTAAATTATTAACTCATCAAACAAACCTTTTACTGACATTTGTCATTCCATAAATTGACAACTGCATTTTGGGATAATGTAAGCCAGATAGGGCTATTAGAGGTCAAAATCTAGCCAACAAAGAGATTATGAAAGTCGTGTCATAACCACGTCATGACTTCGTAAAGGCTCCTCCCATTTTAAAGGATAAAAATAGGAGAATGGGTGATGTTGCAAGACAATTCTGTTCACTTAGTTTCAACGTTGGTGGAGGACAGGTACTGCAGCTAATAACCAGAAATATATTCAACTGATAGTTATTCATCCACGATGTAAACTGATTAAATGAATAACAGCTGTAAGGAGCTTAGCTAAAAACAGGTGCAAGCTACTGTGTAGTCAGTACAAACCCCTAACAGCAGAATGAATGTATTCATTTCTTATAGTTGGGAGATAATCGTGACAAACAAAGTTGATCTTCCTAGAGAGTGGTCACCCAACGTTACATTTACTGTTCCTAAAGAGTGAAGAAATAGACAAGCTATGTCACTACCCACTAACGCAAGACAGCTAGCTAGCAACTAGACCTTCAAGCAAACTAGTGCTTGCCATGATGTTGCACTTATGTACAGTAGCTAACTGCAATTGCAAAGCTAGCTAACGAACTAAACGTTTGCTGATACAATTCGCAGGTAAGTGATATCTTACATAGCAGAACATACAAATAATATTACTTAGGCCAATTCTACCCAACCTAAAACAAGTATGCAATACTGTATGTATACGTATTGTTAACACTTACCAAAAACCATGAATAGTAACGCGAACACCAGGGTGGCCACAATTACTAACACAGTGAGACCGACGCTTTGCCACATTTGTCTTCTTGTCAGTGCTAGCTAGCTACAGTAGCTAACCTGCTCTAGTAAACAAGTAAAAGAAAACAGATGTTTAACGTAACAGTAGCTCCCTAATATTCTTCAGTGTGTTTGCCACAGAAAAAAGTTACAACACAATCTTAAGCTTCAACATGGGTGGAGGATAGCTACTAACTAACAGTTGTTATCCGGTGAAGGAAAACAACCCCCCAAGACATTGCTGATGGTGTCGTGATGCGGTTAGCTGTCTTCACAATCTAGCCGCCTGCAAAAATGCCAACAACGACAGTTAGCACTGCCAAATTCACGGACGGATAGGTATCAGTGTCGGATAAATATCGTTAATATCTACATTATTGCGACCTGAACAATTACATTTGATAAAAAGTACAAGAGTGACCACAAAATTGGTGGTCTCAAATTAGTCTACGTTGTTGACTGACAACCCAGGTGCATTTCGGTTACTGTAGTCCATTGCACCAATAGGTACTCCATTTCCACCTAACGTGGAATAAATCATTATCCACATACGTTACTTTATTACAGTGTGATGCAATTATTACATTTTGTTAATAGTATCTGCTGGTAGAACTATTGAATATTTATTTAACCACCTACGAAACAATTCTCATTTACAATGACAACCTGGCCAAAGTCATAACAATTACAAGACAACACTCAGCAAGAAATAAATAAATTACACCATATGAAATCATACAAATATATAAATTGATACAGTGCAGGGTTGCCTAAAATATTAATTGATGCAGTAGGTGGAGTAGTAAGTGGAGCCATTACTGGACAGAGAAAAGGCTGCCACCAACTTTGGTAAACTGGATAGTCCAGTAGTCAGAAGCCTGGACACAACAGACCGCGCACAAAAGCAATTGTTCATAAGGTAGCATGTACAACCAGAGAACCAGTCCAAAGTCAGAATAGGTTGTGGAACCAAAGTCAGAGCGGGATGCCATCCGACTCAAACTAGGATTTACAGCACATAGGGTGACACAGCACACTATAATATACACTCACCTAAAGGATTATTAGGAACACCATACTAATACTGTGTTTGACCCCCTTTCGCCTTCAGAACTGCCTTAATTCTATGTGGCATTGATTCAACAAGGTGCTGAAAGCATTCTTTAGAAATGTTGGCCCATATTGATAGGATAGTTGATGATCTTGCAGTTGATGGAGATTTGTGGGATGCACATCCAGGGCACGAAGCTCCCGTTCCACCACATCCCAAAGATGCTCTATTGGGTTGAGATCTAGTGACTGTGGGGGCCATTTCAGTACAGTGAACTCATTGTCATGTTCAAGAAACCAATTTGAAATTATTCGAGCTTTGTGACATGGTGCATTATCCTGCTGGAAGTAGCCATCAGAGGAGGGGTACATGGTGGTCCTAAAGGGATGGACATGGTCAGAAACAATGCTCAGGTAGGCCGTGGCATTTAAACAATGCCCAATTTGTACTAAGGGGCCTAAAGTGTGCCAAGAAAACATCCCCCATACCATTACACCACCACCAGCCTGCACAGTGGTAACAAGGCATGATGGATCCATGTTCTCATTCTGTTTACGCCAAATTCTGACTCTACCATCTGAATGTCTCAACAGAAATCGAGACTCATCAGACCAGGCAACATTCTTCCAGTCTTCAACTGTCCAATTTTGGTGAGCTCGTGCAAATTGTAGCCTCTTTTTCCTATTTGTAGTGGAGATGAGTGGTACCCGGTGGGGTCTTCTGCTGTTGTAGCCCATCCGCCTCAAGGTTGTGCGTGTTGTGGCTTCACAAATGCTTTGCTGCATACCTCGGTTGTAACGAGTGGTTATTTCAGTCAAAGTTGCTCTTCTATCAGCTTGAATCAGTCGGCCCATTCTCCTCTGACCTCTAGCATCAACAAGGCATTTTCGCCCACAGGACTGCGGCATACTGGATGTTTTTCCCTTTTCACACCATTCTTTGTAAACCCTAGAAATGGTTCTGCGTGAGAATCCCAGTAACTGAGCAGATTGTGAAATACTCAGACCGGCCCGTCTGGCACCAACAACCATGCCACGCTCAAAATTGCTCAAATCACCTTTCTTTCCCATTCTGACATTCAGTTTGGAGTTCAGGAGATTGTCTTGACCAGGACCACACCCCTAAATGCATTGAAGCAACTGCCATGTGATTGGTTGATTAGATAATTGCATTAATGAGAAATTCAACAGGTGTTCCTAATAATCCTTTAGGTGAGTGTACATAAGCACAGTACACAACTCTAAGCTCTACAAGTATAGTCCACATCACTTCAAAGGGATACTTTTATATAATGTCTTAAAAAGGAGGGCCCTAGGCCCATCCAGAATAGAAGACGTTGGCATGCAGTGAAAGGAACCCAGATGTTGCAAAAGGGGGCCAACCCACCCTGACCAAACTACCCAACTTTGCACTGACTGTCTATGAGTTTAAAGTCCTGGATATACAAACGAAAGACATGACAAAATTAAGTAGGCTGTTAAAAAACGTCGCTCCCGTGGCTGGAGTTCAATAGAGACCCATCTTTCTGACGCTGGATTCAACATTGAGCTCCAAACATTCAGGGCCATGGGGCGTCCAGGAGCAGGGTTGAGAAACATTGAGTTAGAGGGTAAATGTGTTTGCCTAAATAATGTTAAAAGAACTGCTCGTTTCAGTTTGTATCTGTCCAGCAGAGAGTGCTATACCCACATCTGAGATTGTTGGATGCTTTGTACATTTTCTGCAATTTTGTTTTAAGTACACAGTTATTGTGTTGTTTTAGGCAAGTCTTTATTGTTTTTGGCTCCTAGGTTATGACAGTGTACTGACATGGTTCTGTTGGTAACTGACAGCTGGTAACTTTGGTACAACAAGATGTGAGACCTGTAATCCTGTAGACCTAAACAGAACATCAATGTCATGTTACTGGGGTTAGGCAAAATGTTATACATTTTTTGAGTGTGTGTGTGTGAGATTTGTACCAAAAATAAAGTGGTATTCCACTCTCTTTTGGAAATCCTAATCTGATCCAGACATTTTTTACATGTTTTCTTCTTTCTAAATATACGTTAAACTTCTTCATGCTAACTTTTTAACATCTACATACGGTTGTAAAACCTGTCTGGATGAGTTTATTAGCTCCAAACAGAAATTAAATAGAGGTAGAATCATGCTGCAACTGAACTGTTTTAAAAAAAAACAGGGGCCACCAGGAGGGCATTTTCTACCATAGAGGCATCCCATGAGGGCACATTGTCTTGCATTTAGGAGCACATAGAGGCCAACAAATGTTCTAGCAAGTAGGGCAGCCTACCTGGCACTGCATCACATTATCTCCACTGGAAGGGCGCCCACTAGGACACTGCATCATATTTTCTTCACTGGAAGGGCCCCCAGAGAACACTTCATCACATGTTCTCCACTGGAAGAGCACCCAGAGAACACTTCATCACATGTTCTCCACTGGAAGGGCACCCAGAGGGACCTTCATCATGTTTTCTTGCACACTGGGTCAGTGGGCCACTGTAGGGAGCACTTCATCATGTTGTATCTACCATATGGCCATCCAAGGGGGAACTTTGGCGACACCTTTTTCTGACATTGGGCACCAGGTGGGGCAATCCCCCAACCCCATGAGTCCACCAGGGCATTGGAGGACAGTGCCGTACATGAATTGAGCTTTGTCCGTTGTACAGGGCCCATCCCACCAGCCAAGACAGACACACAACCTACAGCAGGACTATACAAAAAACAGAAATAGATATATAAGTTCACAAAATATGCTATTAATAAATCAAAAACCCTTTTTATAAAACTAAATGAACTGATGTGGTGCTGCCATAACTGTTGCAAAGTGGTGTGTCAAATGTTTTGCAGAGTTTATGAATTGTTTATGAATATTGTAGTCATGTTGTCTTTAGGAAAGCCTGAACATCGTAATGTTGTAGCTTGAATGGTTCAATAGTTAAGTGTTAGTAGCTTAATATAGGGCAAAGATAATGCATTTTAACAATTACATTTCATAACTCAGATTTGGTTTGCTTGTCATAGGTGAATAGGCTTATTAAATTAGAACGAAAAGTAAGATCTGTAGTAAACACAGGGATATGCAAAAATATTGGACAAATACTGTCAGATGTGTCAATTTAAAAATGAAAACCCAAGTTCAGACATGACTTTTAACACCACATGAGAAGCTCAGACAGTCTAGACCTTGTGTGGAAAACAAACAAGCGTCTTCCTACTGAACAAACCATGGGTGCAGCCTGGAGCAAAACATTATATCCTGACAGTTATGTTTGAGCGGAACTGGAGCAGACCTTTAGTTGAGGTGATTGTTTTCAATGAAAAACCTATTTCTTAATGAGGAAATAAATAGTTCCTTTCAAATACATGTAATAATTTTGGAGGGCATTGCACATGAAAACCTCCACTCATTTCCATTTTTAGGGTTACGAGATGAGGCTGTCTATACAATGTTAGTTCAACATGTCTTAAGAACATTTTATCCAACAAGTAACCATCTCTATTTTTCAGCAGCACATACCAATACAACAGGGTGTGGTTGCAGGATCTTGTGAGTCTGTCTATAATCAACATCCTGTCAGTGATAATTATATTTTCCTGGGAGCTGACATGCAGCTCATTATAAGTGAAAAATCACTCATAAACCTAGCTTGTGGTCTGCATGACAAGTCATGGAATGCTTTAGGTTGGCACAATACAAAATGTACTGTACAATTCATTTAAATGATGTAGACACATTTGAGCCTTGCCTACTTTAGTGTAAAGGTGTTCTATTGAAGCTCTGCAGATACGTTTCCTTGTATTTACCCTTTAAAGATTCATGTATGTACCTGAAGCAGATTTTGTTACTTTATGTTGGACATTTCTTTACACTGAAAGAAGTCTATGACCCAAAAGAAACATTACTTCAAACATGCTTTAAACAGCCTGTCCAGATGTCTGTCTTTCTACTCCAAACATACTTGTCTGCTGGTGTATTGTTTTTATATTGCCTGCTGCCAGGACTATGTTTATCAAATATGTTTAGATCAAAACCCCCTTAATGATGAGAATAATTTTGAGTTCCGTGACGTCGCCCGGTATAGCGCAGCCGGGGCCCCACCCTGGAGCCAGGCCCGGGGTTGGGGCTCGTACGCGAGCACCTGGTGGCCGGGCCTTTCCCCATGGGGCCCGGCCGGGCTCAACCCGAAGGAGCGACGTGGGGCCACCTTCCCGTGTGCTCACCACCTGCAGGAGGGACCATAAGGGGCCGGTGCGGAGAGGATCGGGCGGCAGTCGAAGGCAGGGGCCTAGACAACCCGATCTCTGGACACGGGCTGCAATCTGAGGTGGGGCTGCAATCTGAGGTGCTATTTAATGTCTCGGTCACCCGGGAGGAGCTCAGAGTAGAGCCGCTGCTCCTCCACATCGAGAGGGGTCAGCTGAGGTGGCTTGGGCATCTGTTTCGGATGCCTCCGGAAACGCCTTCCTAGGAAGGTGTTCCGGTCCCGTCCCATCGGGAGGAAGACCTAGGACACGCTGGAGGGACTATGTCTCCCGGCTGGCCTGGGAATGCCTCGGTGTCCCCCCAGAAGAGCTGGAGGAAGTGTCTGGGGAGAGGGAAGTCTGGGCATCCCAGCTTAGACTTCTGCCCCCGCGACCCGGCCCCGGATAAGCGGAAGATGATGGATGGATGGTTTAGATCATGTGCTGTTGTCATGCTCTGCCGTCTGCATTTTGTCTCACAAATACACAGTGGTTGGAACCAAGAATCAAAATCCACTGGTCTAATGTCCCATTCTCATGTTTCTTGGCCCAAACAAATCTCTTTTTCTTAGTAGTGTCCTTCAGTAGTGGTTGCAGCTCATAAAGGCCTAATTAAATCAATCTCGTAGTCTCTGAATAATTGATGTTGTGTGTTTGTTACTTGAACTCTGTGATGCATTTATCTGGGCTGCAATCTGAGGTGCTATTTAATGTCGATTTCTGAGGCTGGTAACTAATGAACTTATCCTTTGTTTCATTTCCTGTGGCGGTCTTCATGACAGCCAATCTCATCATAGCACTTGATAGTTTTTGCGAATGTACTTTGCATGTACTTTCCATGCTGACAGAACTTCATGTCTTAAAGTAATGATGGACAGTCATTTCTCTGGTTTATTTCAGCTTTCTTGTCATAATATGGACTACTTCAGTACAGACACAATGATGGTCTTCTACCAACCCCACTCTGTAACACTGTTTTCCATGTGTTATTTCATAGTTTTGGTGTATTCACTATTAATCAATAATGTGGAGAAAATATGTAATAAAGAAATACCCTTGAATGAGTTAGGTGTGTCCAAACTTTGACTGGTACTCCATACTAAATGCTCATTAACAATAATACAAAAATATTACAGGTGTTGTTCCTTCTGACTAGCTACTGAAGCATTGCTTCTGCCAAAACAGAAATGTAAAATCATGAATAACTATTATTCAAGAGAAAGCTTTGCACAGACACAACAATTTCAGATTGAGTAATCTAACAAAAGTCCAATAAAAAAAGAAAATCAATCACTGCGCTCCTATTTTTGGAAGGAGAAAAAGAAATTGCAAAGCTATGCCTAAATTAATTAAAAGTAAATAACTACAAATTAAAATATGAGTACGAAACTGAATGTCTTTGGTGGGATGGGGGAGGTGGGGTTTCTTCTTCGGCGTCCTGGTGATGTTCCAGGTTTATTGGTGAGGGTCATGGTGGTTTGGTTAGTTGACCGGAGCCTTAGAAACATTCTATGTGTAAATATTGTGGTCGTATTTGAAATGACAGGATAAGGTATTATAGTGTTCTGTAGAAACCTGCACTAAAGATCTAGGGCAGGGGTGTCAAACCGGTTCCACGGAGGGCCGAGTGTCTGCAGGTCTTTGGGTTTTCCTTTAAATTGGTTCCCAGGTCAGACCTGAACAACCAGGTGGGGGTAGAAACTAACCAATTAGTGAACTCATTAATCAATCAGGTACAAGGTGAGAGCGAAAACCTGCAGACACTCGGCCCTCCGTGGAACCGGTTTGACACCTGTGATCTAGGGCTTCGGACCTGTTTAAGTACTGAAGTCATTTATAACACCAGGCACCATGTGATACAAGGGGAAGTGACATCAAGAGAAAGTCTTTGACGCAGTGTTTAGTGTCATGAGAAACTAATAGAATAATGTACATTATTTAACATTCGTCTCATGCATTGTTAGCAAAAGTAACTAACTTACTAATTGTCAAAAATATTTTGTAATTCTGGGCAGGCCTGGCGCTAGTTCAAACATTTTGGACAGGCATATGATTTCCATGACCGGGCACGTTTATCACACTTAGCAATGTCGAATAGTAACATCAGCACGAGGAATGGAAAGCAAATAATTTCAGCATGTGTGGATTACGGAGGCTATAGAATAGCAAACAGCAAATTCGAAAGCTTTTAGTAAGTAAAGTAGTTACACATTCTTCGTAGCTTAGTGATCACATCGCATAATAAAGCACAACTTCGATCGCATATGAATGCAATAGAGCTACATTACCAACAGTAATTAGTTACCCCCCGCCGCTACCGGGTCTACTTTAGGAGGGCAGCAGTATCACACTGAATCACTGTTCTGGTAGTCCAAATAAGAGTCCATCTGTTTAGCTATTCAAATGACATTGTATTGTCATAATGTTTCGTGAACAACAGGTGTAGATGAGATGAAAAATAAAAGACATAGGGATTGGAAATTTAAATAAATACAGAGAATAGTAAATTGGAATGCTACTAACCAGATGGCAGCCCTTATATAAGATCTGTGTTACTCAATCATTATCTTTCCATTTCAGAAAAACTTTTACACCTTGTGTGAATGGCTCCAGGCATTAGTTAAAAAGGCAATAAAACATGCCAAGTTTGAGATTTATTAATCATATTTCAAATATCTATATTATGTGACACTAGGGACGAGTTGTCCATTATGTGCATTTTATATATATTATGTATCACCACTTCTTATATTTGGTTTGATCACTGGGTCACATTGTACATTACATCACAATCTCACTTCTCCACAGGAAGGATATCAATCTAGAACACCGAGATATAGATCTGCAAACGAAACGTCACATTTTTCTATGATATGTGTGTGCTTGTTTAAACAGGCCACAACTGTCAGATCATAACAACATGGTGTAGATGATGAAATATTACACCCCACCTGCGCTTCAGCAAAAAAAGCTTGCATTAATGTCAAACATTGACATACTGAATCAAATTATTCTTATTTTAGAAGCTAAGTGATCCATGTTATTGACTGACATCAGAGGAATGGCTGGCAGGTGCTGCTGATCCTGCTGCCTTGCATGTTGATTCTGGACCAGGAAAGGGCATCTCTGATGCACAGGAAGGACACAGCTAAATTCATCATGAAGGGCCGGAGTGTCCCCTGGGTCCGCATACACACCCATGTTATTTTCATGCAATTCTACCTACTTTTCCATGAATGGCTTGTGCCTTGTGACTTAGGGGTAAAAGCTGTATTGGGCTCCTGTAGGTTACAGAGTTGAGGCGCTGGTACCTCACACCTGCCAAGCCATAGTATAGATAACTAATTGTGGCTGGACTGGCTAGGTCATAGATTATTTGGTGTAAAGGTCCTGGGTGGCAGGGAGCTTGGGGCCCGGTGATGCTCTTGGCTGTTCGGAGGACATCTCTGAATTGCCTTGCAATCAATCACGCTGCTATTGGCACTTTTGGCTGGAGAAGTTGGATAGAAGGCAACAGATAGGTGTATGATGCATAAGCCCTTAAATTGATCATAAAAACAGAACTTTATGTAATTTTTTTGAGGATTAAATTCATGTTGCCTTGTAGAGAGATGTGTACAGCAGGCCCTTTAATAAGGGATATTTTCCTGTGTTTCAGCATCAGCATATAAACTGCAGACATCGGCTTTAAGTTTGAAATTATCTTACAGTATGTCAGGCTTGCTATAATGTCTTCTGCATTTTGTAAAATAATACACAATTCAAATATATAACTTGTAAATTTTATATAGTTTTATTTAAATTGTAGGCCTATTGCATAAACACTTCAATAATAATCTATTAACTGTATACAACTGCATTAATAAAATAAGATAACTTTGCTCATAAACAACACAGCAAGTCTGAATCTGTTTGAACATTTTACATTTTAACAAAAGTACACAATAATGGACAATATCAGTTATCCTATTACACTGCTTCACATACAGCATTTTAAATATAAAGTACATGGTGACAGTAGTAAATCAGCAAATGTTATCCTACTCTTCAATTTCTGTTTTTGAATATTTAGATTTTTTATTATAAAAAAAATAAGTGTAAACCAAAGCTGGAATTCAGATCCCCTCTTCTCTATCATAATAGTTAGGTAACCATGTCACTCCATTATGGCACAGTACCAATAAAACTCTTAATACCATAGCTCTTAATTCAAAGCAAAAACCATAGGGCACAAATACAGACATATGTAAATACACACAGAACATTCCTCCCCAAATATTTTTTTTTTAATTAACCTTTCTACTACATTCAAGGGTCTATAAACACTTAGAAAATAAAATTTGTACCAACAATCCATTGGCTTCAGTTTTAGGATATCAAAAGACATTTAAGAAACTTAGTCCCTGAAACATGGTAATAACACATTTATTTTGAGCACATACGGTCACTTTACAGAAGACTAAAAATTTATTATTTCAACAGAACCAAAAGAAACTACAATTCCCACCAGGCCCTGACACAGCAGAGGGAGAATCTCTTTAGCCAATCACAGGCCCCCAGGTCTGCAGGGTGAGGATCTCAACAGCCAGTCACAGGCCTCGAGACTGCAGGGTTAGGATCTCAGCAGCCAATCTCTGTGGGTCCATGAGCTGAGGGAACATGTCCATGGCCTTGTCCACCAGATGTCTGTTAAAAATGGCCAAAAGCTTCTTCCTGACCTCTTCCTTCTCCCAGCCACCGGAACTGTTCTGGGTCAGATTAGGTGACCAGTGTTTATGTGGCTCCCCCTGACCAGAGCTACGGAGAGTCTGAGGATGGGCAACGAACGGATCTGACCAGTACGTCTGCGGTGGATGCTGGACCATGCCCTGCTGGTGGAGGTCACTCCCGTGGTTATACTGACGCATACCGACAGGAAACATGGGGTGGCCGTCGTTGAGGTGACAGGGGGAGCAGTAGGTCATCACACCTGGGTGGTTGTGGGTGCTGTAAGGGCCTGCCAAACCCATGCTACGACGTGGGCTGTGGTGCTGGTGGTACCCTGGGTTCACCCCCATGGATGGCTGAGGCTGGGAACAGAAGCTACAAGACGGGTTGCTGCTAGGCAGGGAAGTGCGTTGTGGTCTCATACAGAGGACAGGCTGTGAATGGCAGTTCCCGTACCCAGCATTACAATAGTCTCTGGTGGGATCCGACGCCTGGCTCTCAAAGGAGCCCAGTCCAGAGTCTAGTTGGCCCTGAGAGATGCAGGACGGGGTCAGGTCCAGGCTGGTCGGCGTGTGTCGGCTGGCCTTGTCCTTCTTAACCGGGGACCTCCAGCTGGCACGATGGCCTCCCCGGAGCAGAAGCACGTTCTCGCTGGTGTGGCCGTTCTTTAGGGAGCCATTCCCCTGTTCAAGGGTCAGTCTCTGGGCCATCCCCTCCAGTGTTAAGTCAAAAGCAGGTCCAGCTCCTTTGGTGGGGTATTTGTGTGATGACAAATGCAGCTTGGCCTTCTCCCGTAGCTCATCAGCCACGGAGCAGTTGGATTGGTTGGCTCGCTCCGGGTGGTCAAATTTACACTTCATCCCATAAGTACATTTCTTTCCTGAATTTGTGAAACATAAATAAGAATTAATTAGTAGTGTTTGGTTTTTAGAAAACAATACAATACAATAAGGCTATCAATTTCATCAGTTAAAATACAATAAATAGTTTCAGTTTTGCAATAAGTGTTAGTCCAAGTGTTTGTGTTAATGTCAACCACAGGACTACCATGGCACAGGCAGAACCTCACCATAAGGGCATGGCTGTTTCTGTGGTAACCGAGGAAACTTCCGCAGAAAATTATCCAGAGTGGGACCATGGCGACCAAGTGGGTCGTCTGGGGGCATGAACCTAATGGAGGGAGAACAGTAGAGTTTAGATTCACACCACACTGTGGACAAATAATGTACTATACAATAATGGCAAACTAATTTGGTTACCACAATAGTTGACTTATAAACCACTATAAATATATTATGGTTTATTCATAAGTTATAGAAATCAAACTATTATGAGTTATTAGTATAACATTCATGATTTGACCACTATGTGTATTTTAGAGTTGTCACGGTTCATGGAGTAATTCAAATAAATCTATTAAAAAATATATATTTTTCAGAATTAATTGCCTTAGGTCTTATATGCATCATGGCAGCTAAGACAGTGAACATTGAGGACAGTACAGGTTGTTCTGGAAAAAATGTCCCAAGCTTTGGGAGCCTTTCACATTAAAAGCACAAACTCTGTTGTCTGCCACCAGGCCCGGAGCCATGGGGGTTAAAAGGGGGCATTGCCCCTCCAGATAGATTTTGTGCCTCCTCAGTTTTGTTGCCCCATAATCACAGCAAATGGTATATGAATTATATATGCCCCCTCATGTTTGAAAAATGCCCACTCAGTCATTGCATCCTGTAGCCGGGCCTGTCTGCCGTTATTGGATTTTACAATAGCGTATTAACTGCCTGCATTTTACAGCATCATCAATGTTTAAACATTTGATGCAAGAACCATCCATTAATGAAGGCTTCAGTGTCAGGCAAGGAAAAGTGAGGTTTCAGCCTCGTTGGTACAGAAAGGGAATGGACCAGCGGAGCTGACCAGCTAGAAAGGAGAAGTTCCTGTTGTCATTGGCACATGTGAATTTGGAAGCCTTGATAATCCTGTCTCCTATCACCTAGGACACATGACGTAAAGAGTGTAGCCTAATGAAAATCAATATCCTTACAGAAAAGGAGATGATTCCAACCAAGCCCAATGTGAACTGAATATTGTTTATGTAGTAATAATGAGTCAAATTATGTTTTTCTTAACCACAGTAAATAAAGTTTTTATAATAATTCTGCCCTACAAAGCCAAAAGACCTTAACAGGCCACAGTGTGCAAAACGTTGTTTTGTCGTCCAGCCCAATGAATTGTAGGCAGAATATTGGAAATGTTGCAATTCTTTGTTCTTTTAATGAAGTTATTTATTTATCTACATAAAAATATTGAGCTCAAACTTGATTAATGTGTTTGTGTATTTAAAAATTAGGGGCATTTTTTGTATTAAGTGCATGTCAGCAGTTTTAAGATGCAAAAGCAGCCATGTTTTTAAGAAAGCAGTGTTTTTGCATTTTTAAATCCAAATTATTCAATTACATGTCAGAGGAATCAATAGATTTCGAAAATAATCATTAGTGACAGCCCTATTATATTTCAGGATCAACAATAAGTTGCCACAAAACTCACTTGTCATTGACAAACGAGTACATGAGCAGCCTCTTCTCTATGAAGCGCTTCCATTCCGGCCTCTCTCCCTGAAGGTCACGGTAGGTGTCGTTGGACACGATGATGCCGTCAGACTCGTGCGCCAGCTTGACGATGAAGCGATCGTCATAGCAGACCACTCGTTTGCCCGCTACACGTCGTGAAGGGGTGAACACCACAATCTTCTTTCTCTCCAGCTCACGCAAAATTAATTGATCTTTAGAACAGTGAAAAACACTAACATTAGATTTATTTCTTTGTACATTTTTTACAGTTTAGTAATTTAGCTGAAACTCTTATTCAGAGCAACTTACAGTAGTGAGTGCATACAATTCCAACCTTCTGAATACTTGATCATTAACTAGGTTTTCGCTAACATATACTATTTGTTTTTATCTACATTTGTCTCATTGGTGTTCTCCCTCCACTTTGAGCAAAATATTGTATACTGTCTTATTTGGTCGCAAAAACTTGTGTAACTTGAACAACACACGCTGTGAAAGCATGACAACAACAATGATATTACATTGAAGGATAAAGTTTAATTGAGGAGCCTCAGATATTTTCAATTTGCCAATTAAACTAAATTAATCATTATCCAACTACAGTAGATATAAAAAGTCTACACACCCCTGTTAAAATGCCAGGTTCTTGTGATGTAAAAGAATGAGACAAAGATAAATCATGTCAGAAATCTTCCACCTTTAATGTGACCTATAATGTGAACAATTCAATTGAAAAACAAACTGAAATCTTTGAGGGGGAAAAATTAAAAACTCACAATAACCTGGTGGCATAAGTGTGCACACCCTTAAACTAATACTTTGTTGAAGAACCTTTTGATTTTATTACACTCAGTCTTTTTGGGTAGGAGTCTCTTAGCATGGCACATCTTGACGTGGCAACATTTGCCCACTCTTCTTTGCAAAAGCGCTCCAAATCTGTCAGATTGCGAGGACCCTCTTCAGATCACCCCACAGATGTTCAATTGGATTCAGGTCTGGGCTCTGGCTGGGCCATTCAAAAACATTAATCTTCTTCTGGCGAAGCCATGCTTTTGTGGATTTGGGTGTGTGCTTTGGGTCATTGTCGTGCTGAAAGGTGAACTTTATCTTCAGCTTTCTAACGGACGCCTGAATGTTTTGTGTCAGAATTGCCCTCTATTTGGAACTATTCATAATTCCCTCCACCCTGACTAAGGCCCTGGTTCTAGCTGAAGAAAACCAACCCCAAAGCATGATGCTGCCACCATCATGCTTCACTGTGGGTATGGTGTTCTTTGGGTGATGTGCAGTGTAGTTTTTGTGCCAAAAATACCTTTTGGAATTATGGCCAAAAAGTTCAACCTTGGTTTCATCAGACCATAACACATTTTCCCACGTGTTATTGCGAGACTTGATGTCAGCCGGGCTTGGATGTTTTTCTTTGTAAAAAAAAAAGGCTTCTGTCTTGCCACCCTACCCAATAGCCCATTCATATGAAGAATATGGGAGATTGCTGTCACATGTAGCACACAGCCAGTACTTGCCAGAAATTCCTGCAGTTCCTTTAATGTTGCTGTAGGCCTCTTGGAAGCCTCCCTGACCAGTTTTCTTCTCGTCTTTTCATCAATTTTGGAGGGACGTCCAGTTCTTGATAATGTCTCTGTTGTGCCATATTTTCTCCACTTGATGATGACTGCCTTCACTGTGTTCCATGGTATATCCAATGCTTTGGAAATATTTTTTTTTTACCCTTCTCCTGACTGATATTTTTCAACAATGAGATCCCCCTGATGCTTTGGAAGCTCTCTGCAGACCATGAGATGCAACTAAGAAAACGTCAGGAAAATCCTACTAGAATAGCTGAACTTTATTTGTGATTAGTCAGAGTCACTTTAAATGATGGCAGGTGTGTAATGACTTCTATTTAACATGAGTTTGAAGGTGATTGGTTAATTCTGAACACAGCCATATCCCCAGTTACAAGAGGGTGTGCACACTTATGCAACCAGGTTATTGTAAGGTTTTCAGTTCAAATGTTTCCCCCTCAAAGATTTCAGTTTGTTTTTCAATTGAATTGTTTACATTATAGGTCACATTAAAAGTGGAAAAAGTTCCCACATTATTTATCTTTGTCTCATTCTTTTACATCACAAGAACCTGGCATTTTAACAGGGGTGTGTAGACTTTTTATATCGACTGTAGTTGGATAATGATTAATTTAGTTTAATTGGCAAATTGAAAAACATTGACTTTGGCAGCTGGAATAACTAAGTAAGCCAAGCCTCCAATCATCGTGCCATGAGAAGGCAATATGTATGAAAGGAAGTAATAGAGATGTTTAGAAAAGTCCCTTTTTTATCAGCTGAGCATGAAATAACTATTAAGGAGATACGGTTTAAACTAGGTTGCCATATAAAAACAGAAACATATCCGTGTTGGGTTTTTCCCTCCTGGTCTGTACTACTCTCACTTGCAGAGTAGCTGGGGGAGTGGCAATAATTTCAACCCTGATCTGTTTTATGTATAAACGGTTTTGCCTCTGCCTCAGGTTCAGAAACTGCTTCTGCTTCTTGCTCACACACAAAAAAAACTATAAAAATTGTCCAGACCAAAGAGACCAGCTTGTCCAGACCAAAGAGACCTTGTATGCAGATAACCCATAGTTGATATATCACAGATTACATAATATACTACATGTGCAATTTTTATGAATATAGCATTGAATCTCACGTTGGATACATGTCCACCCAATTACTGTATATTTAGCTTGAGCTTTCTAGATTACATGCAATAAAGGGCTTTTGTAATACAGAGAAGGAAGTAGACATTGGACCCTGGGAGGTGTATTTCTGACATCTTTACCTGAGATAGGGACATCTGCCCTCGTCTGCTCTTTCCTCCATGAAGGAACAAACACTGTAATATCATTATGACCCATATCCAGGAAGAAGTTCACAGCCAGCTGGATTCCCAGACACGAAAACACTTCCTTGTTCCCATGGCTACAACAGAGAGGCAAAATAACTATTGGTGAACAAGCAAGTGAACCATATCCTTGCTTGTACAAATCCTCATTGCCATGGCTACAACACATGAGCAATAGAAACAAACAATGTTGATCAAGAAAGCTAGTTGTACTAAATGTCCATTCACAATGATTTATCTGTGTGGTAAGGGATATTCATAGAACACTGACTTTGTTTGAGTACAAAATGTAACCCTATTTCCTAGATAGAACATTACTTTTGACCAGAGTCTTATGGGGCTATAAATGGAAGAAGTACACCATAAATGGAAATGAGGGAGCCATTTGGATTTTTTACTGTACCACAGGGGCTATATTAATGACAGCTTTGTTGGAGAGAGGAACTGCGATGAAAACTGTTTCCTTCCAGTGAAAAGCACTTAACTACACACAATATCACAGCATTTGCATTGCAAATCTTTAACTGTGTACACACAAATAAAATGGGAAGTCTTCTCACATTAGGTCACCTTTCAACTACATATAGCACCAGTCCTACTATAACCTCTAGACAGCCAATCCTGGAGCACATGTCAGTAAACCTACCTAGTTATGGTAAAGACAGACTATTGCAATGGATCCATTTATCATCAACTTAAATATTAACAAATATCCTTTGATCTAATGGCATTCAACTCTTTTCTTTTTTCATTTTCAATCAAACTCTTTAGATGCCATTATTCACTGTGACTATTAGCAAACCAGCACTCAGCAGTTCAGGGCTCACATGGTTTGGATAAGGTGTTAACACCTTATGGAAAAAGGATTCAATTTGGAAAGCACTTTAAGTAGGGCTAATACCAAAGTTTAAAGCAAAATAAGCCGACAGTCATGCCTTATTGGCCCTAAGGATCTGGCATGGCATTACATGCAGTGAGGCCTCTTCCCATTTTACTGTGCACTGATCTGCATGTTCAGATTTGCATACAAGAGCGATGAGGTAGAGCTATGCCTGTGCCAGCTTGAGCGTTGTATGGAAATGCTAACAAGCCAAAAAAAAACAGGACTCGCTTAAGGTGGAATAAGGGCGGTGTGAGAGACTCAGGCTGACAGTGACACTTGACTGACTGGGCTGAACTACTGTTGGCATCTCTGACTTCTAGATAGAGCCTTATTATGAAGGGTTAGTGGAAACATTTCATTAGAAAAATATATAAGACAATTACCCTTTCTTGGGGACATAAGGGATAATTTTGCTCATTCTATAACAACTTTCTCTATGGGCTTTCTGCTAAACCAATATATCTTAGAAACACAAATATAAACAGTGTTTCCAGTTGAGTTTAACTTTAGGTGACTGCTGGCCGTACTGACGCCACCATACAGCCCTCTTGGTACTCCTAATCTATTTAAATATATATTTTAAAAACTTTAAAACCTATATTTTAAGGTTTATTCAAGATATTAGCACCACTACAAAAAAAGACTAGTTAATGTGTGTAAGGAACATTTAATTGAAATCCCATATTCCTATTTGGTACTGCCTCCTATAGAAGGGCCAAGATGGTGGACATGTGGCTTCAAGTGGCCTACCAAATCAGATTCAAAGCAGCAAAATGGACAGAGTAACAAAGGCAATGACCACAAATCAGTTGAGAGTTTCTCACCTCATGGCCACATTGCTCCCATCGATCACTATGGGTCTCAGGGCATCTCTTTCCTCACAGCCTACATCCTCCCAGCTGGATGGTGTGACAGGTAGGCTTCCGACAGCCTCCCCTTGGGAGGCATCCAGGCCTCCCACATTTTCCCTCTCCTTCTCCATCTCCATCTCATCGGGGTTAACTCCAGTCCGTACAAGCTCCCCCAGGACACTGTTAGTGTCTATGTTTAGGCCAAACCTCCGCAGCACGGTCCAGACCTGTGCTGGGGAATAGCCCAGTTTACGGTAGAAGTCCAGCTGAGCCTCTCCAGGGTCTGGGGGTGTCTCACCGCTCTCCTCTGCGGCAGGACAGTGGGGGCCACTGCGGTGCATTCTCTCATAGATGAAATGGGGTGGTGGATTATTATGGAAGGCTGGCATCATCTATCACAATCAGAATCAGAGAGGGTTTTATTGTCAAGTAAGTTTCACAACAAAATAGGAATTTGTTCTGGTCCGTTGGTGCAGGACTTTTGTACAAAAGATGTATATCACAACTGTGGAACACATGAAATAAAATATGTCAGTGTTTGAAAGAGCTATTTAAAAGTTGAATGCTTCCCCAAAAGGCTATTATTTACATTTTATGACAAAGTGACTAAATAATATGTGGTTAAAATAAACACACCGGCTTTACCAGCTCTACATGCACCAGTGGTCTAGTAACACTGTGGGTTCCAATAGTTTTAGCTATCATTCGTGTCCTATGTTATACATTATAATGTTTAGTACTCTATAACACAGACAAGAACTTTGTTGGCTGAGGGGCAATTCAACAGTAACAAAATATACTTTCAGCAATTTACAGTTATAACATGATTGTTGTTATGTTTGGTGACAAAAAAGCAGAAAAATCTCAAATTCTTTAAGTGACCAATTATTCACAAAATGTATGCTAAATGTCTACTGCGACAAATGATTCAAAGATGAAATATCTGCAGAAAATGCGTAGCTGCGTTTTGTCATTTAAGTTTCCAAACATAAAGTGTTCTTAACCCATTTAGTGACTAATTGCCAGCATAGGTTTAAAGTATCAAGCTAGCTTGTGTTGGATGTTAGCCTGGGAGAAGTTACAGAACCTAGAGCAGGACAAAGGTAACACAACGTTAACTGATCACCTGCAAAAAATACACAAATTTTGGAGAACTTGACCAGTGTACTCGCATACATATTTCTTTCATAATGTCAACAAATAGTAAATAAATGGATGAAAATCAATAATCAATACACTGATTAATTACCTTCTCACAATAATTTATTGACAGGTTAGTGTTTATATGGATGATTGTGGGGTTCATGTAAATAAAATATACATGAGATAAGATTGCCTTTAGCTAGTATTTTTATCAAGACAGGATCAAGGAACTTGCATGACAAAGTCAGTGGGAATGCACCTAATTGGTAAGGGTATGCATAAACAGTTCTTAGAAATGGTGAAAAACATAACCAACTAGATCGTTATTAAATACTATTATGGTCAATAACTATTTTAAGGTTTCAAAGAATATTATCGCACAACATTGCAATGTTGGCACATGGTTTAACACATTTTAAACTGATAGCCTTATTTAATGAATTGAGACAAACTAAGATTACGGGTTTCTTTGCCGTTTGGCTTACTCAAGATATCCAGAGTGACTTACATAATTGATTGCACATATTTACTACTAATAATACTTCCATAACCAAGAGTCAAGGGGATGAATGACGGGCCATGATAATGAGAGTCTTATTGAGAACCTTTAGTGTCATTAAAGCTTTAGTGGACACACTAGTCAGGAGAACCACTTTTCATCCCATCCCAAAGGCAGCCACCCTACATTGGGCTATGTCCGACTCAATGCCCTGGGACATTGAGATTTGACCTTAAGACAGGAGGTAAGATGGCACTCCAAAATCAGTGGCAGCATCTGTCTCCAATACATGCATTGTCCAGGACAGACCCTGATTTTTACTGCTTCTTCAGAGGCAAGCCATCAGTGGGATGCAGTGTTCAATGCTGACGGCTTTTTTAGGAAATGTATTAAATTATATTCTATGAATTGCCTGTGTTCATTGTCTGAGACATTCGTCTCCGATATCAACCCGAGGTTCTGCCAAGTTCGTTAGTTTCGGGAAAACATCAAACTACAAAAATGCTAGCTCATAGTCTGGCTTCCTGAGCTTTTGACACTGTGATCAGGATACATATATGTAGCCAAAATGACAAAAGTAAGTCCTTAAAAGTAATAACTCACCAGTAACTTTTTGTTCAACGGTTTCAGGATTTCATTTTCGTGTCCGTGTAATCTATGTAGGCTATGTCAAAAAAAAATGCTCTTGGTGTGAGCAGTTTCACGGTAGACACCGGCTAATAGTCTAGGCAAGGAGAAAGTCATCCGCTTAAACTAGTCACGAGGAAACAGGGGTTTCCCCGTCTGTCTTTCATTGGTAAAGAAACAGGGTTACGGCAGTTGGTCTTTCATTGACTTGGTAATTAAAATGTCCGATGTTTTATGTTGTTAGGTACACATATTCCCTCTTAATACCATTGATTTACCTATTCACCTCTTTATGATAGGCTTATCGTTTTCAGGCTAAACAGTCTACATGTGGTACTGCAGTGCCGCTGTGTACTTTCTAAGGCTGTCCAAGTCTGATTACCATGAATATGTGTAATCTTGCACTACAACGCTTACCTAGTGTAACGAGCCACACAAATTCTTAATCTCAATGTTTGACAAAGCAGATACTGCAGTACTTGAATCAGACATCTTCAATATTCAGTATTCAGTATGTAAAATTCGTATTATCAATATATTATACTCAAATTAGGAACTATATATTTTCTTCTTAATTCTAAAATAGAATACTACATATTTCTGCCCATATTTTTCCCCCCTCTAAGTTACCCACAGTCTTGTGAATGATGTGAGAGACAAGGCTTGCACTGCATTTCCTTTGCAATACGATTAAGGATTTGGAATTTTATTAGGACATCCACTAATGCCAACAACAATAGATACTCTTTCTGGGGTCCACACAACTTAGAAAATTACACAGTACGACACGTGATTAAACACACATAATAACCTCCATAGACACTATTATATACAATACAAAATTAGTACAGGAAGTATGGGTTTAAGATTACATTGATGGATCCGGAATATATCTACTATTCATTGTCCTACACCATAAACGGATGATGAAGGCCAGGTCATTCCAAAATGACACTTATACTACCGTTCAAAAGTTTGGAGTCACTTAGAAATGTCTTCTTTTTTTTTTAAACAAATGTTTAGTCCATTAAAATAACATCAAATTGATCAGAAATACAGTGTAGACATTGTTTATGTCGTAAATGACCATTGAAGCTGGATGGAAAGAGGAGGTCCCGGTGCACAACTGAGGAAGAGGACAAATACATGAATGTCTAGTTTGAGAAACAGACACCTCACAGGTCCTCAACTGGCAGCTTCATTAAATAGTACCCACAAAACACCAGTCGCAGCGTCAACAGTGAAGAGGCGACTCTGGGATGCTGGCCTTCTAGGCAGAGTTCTTCCTCTGTCCAGTGTCTGTGTTCTTTTGCCCATCTTAATCTTTTCTTTTCATTGGCCAGTCTGAGATATCACTTTTTCTTTGTAACTCTGCCTAGAAGGCCTGCATCCCAGACTATTTAATGAAGCTGCCAGTTAAGGACCTGTGAGGCATCTGTTCATCAAATTAAACACTCTCATGTATCTTGCTCAGTTGTGCACTGGGACCTCCCACTCCTCTTTCTATTCATAACTGCAAAAGGGTTTTTCTAATGATCAATTAGCCTTTTAAAATGATTGACTTGGATTAGCAAACACAAGAGTAATTGTTTCTGATAATGGGCCTATGTACACCTATGTAGATATTCCATTGAAAATCAGCAATTTCCAGCTACAATACTGTATGTGAGGTTCTGTTCTGTTTTGTTTGGGCGTTTGTTCCTGAATGTAGCCTGTCCTTTTTGTTCTGATTGCTTTCTCCTGTTTTTACTTTGCCTTCATTGGCTCCCTATTTAGTCTGCCCAGTTCTGTTCAGCCTTTGTCGAGTCATTGCCAGCCTGCCTCCCTTGTTCTTGTGTTCCTGACATTTTTTTTTGCCTGTCCAAATTTGTTACTAAATCTGTCAATGTCTGTTAGCTCTGTGCTTGGCATCCTGTTCCTCAGATCGTTATACAATAATCATTTACAACATTAACAATGTTTACACTGCATTTCTTATCACTTAGATGTTACTCTAATGAACAAAAAATTTGCTTTTCTTTCAAAAACAAGGACATTTCTAAGTGACCCCAAAGACTGGAGATGCTAGATTATTTTGTTTTGTAAACATTTCTGATGCTTCTTCAAACTGCTGACAAAATTTCAGTTAACCCCGCTGGTATGCTTGGGGCATATTTGTGGCGTGCTTGGGATTTAGGTGAAAAACAATATTTAATGGGCAGCATGTATGTTGTACATTGTGGCAGTTTGATTTAGTTGCCTCCCACCATGGCCTCAACATGGATGTTTAGACGAAAAGGTTGGAAAGACAAATTGAGATGGTATTCAATAAAAATGTTCATGTTTTTGGAACAAGGTACTTTATTAAGGTTTCCATATAGTTTGATACTCTGGGGTTAGATACCTGTGAAATGCAGATTCTTGATTAATGCTTAATTGAGTCAGGTTTGTTGTATTTTGTGTTTCTTATGACAATTTTTCTTTTTCTTGTTTATCTTTGATTCTTGTGTTGGTTTAGGATCTGCTGGTTTAGGTGCTGGTTCAGGGTCTGCAGGTTCTGGACCTGCTGGTTTAGATTCTGCTGGTTTAGGCTCTGCTGGTTCTGGACCTACGAGTTCAGCCTCTGCTGGTTCAGGTGTTAGTTTAGGCTCTACTGGTTCAGGTGCTGGCTCAGGCTCTGTTGGTTCAGGCTCTGCTGGTTCAGGTGCAGGTTCAAGTTCTGCTGGATCAGATTCTGGCTCTGGTTCAGGCTCTGCTGGTTCAAGTTCTGGTTTAGGCTCTGCTGGTTCAAGCTCTGTTGATTCAGGCTCTGCTGGTTCAGAATCTGCTGGTTCAGGCACTCCTGGTTCAGGCTCTTCTGGTTCAGGTACTGGTTCAGGCTCTGTTGGTTCAGACACTCCTGGTTCAGTCTCTGCTGTTTCAGGTTCTGGCTCTGGTTCAGGTGCTGGTTCAGGCTCTGCTGGTTCAGATTCTGGCTCTGGTTCAGGCTCTGCTGGTTCAAGTTCTGGTTTAGGCTCTGCTGGTTCAAGCTCTGTTGATTCAGGCTCTGCTGGTTCAGGCTCTGCTGGTTCAGACTCTGCTGGTTCAGGCACTCCTGGTTCAGGCTCTGCTGGTTCAGGTACTGGTTCAGGCTCTGTTGGTTCAGACACTCCTGGTTCAGTCTCTGCTGTTTCAGGTTCTGGCTCTGGTTCAGGTGCTGGTTCAGGCTCTGCTGGTTCAGATTCTGCCTCTGGTTCAGGCTCTGCTGGTTCAAGTTCTGGTTTAGGCTCTGCTGGTTCAGGCACTCCTGGTTCAGGCTCTGCTGGTTCAGGTACTGGTTCAGGCTCTGTTGGTTCAGACACTCCTGGTTCAGGCTCCGCTGGTTCAGTCTCTGCTGTTTCAGGTTCTGGCTCTGGTTCAGGTGCTGGTTCAGGCTCTGCTGGTTCAGGTTCTGGTTCTTGTTCAGGCTCTGCTGGTTCAGGTGCTTGTTCAGGCTCTGTTGGTTCAGGTGGTGGTTCAGGCTCTGCTGGTTCAGACTCTGCTGGTTCAGGTGCTGGTTCAGGCTCTGTTGGTTCAGTCTCTGTTGGTTCAGGTGCTGGTTCAGGCTCTGTTGGTTCAGTCTCTGCTGGTTCAGGTACTGGTTCAAGCTCTGTTGGTTCAGTCTCTGCTGGTTCAGGTTCTGGCTCTGGTTCAGGCTCTGCTGATTCAGACTGTCCTGGTTCTGGCTGTGGTTCAGGTGTGGGTTCAAGCTCTGTTTGTCCAGGTTGTACTGGTTCAGGCTCTGCTGGATCAGGTTCTTGTCCAGGCTCTGCTGGTTCAGGCTCTATTTGTCCAGGTTCTACTGGTTCAGGCTCTGCTGGTTCAGGCTCTGCTGGTTCAGGTTCTGTGGGTTCTGGCTCTGCTGGTTCAGGTTCTTGTTTAGGCTCTGCTGGTTCAGGTGCGGGTTCAGGCTCTGTTGGTTCAGGTTCTACTGGTTCAGGCTCTACAGGTTCAGGCTCTGTTGGTTCAGACTCTGCTGGTTCTGTTGCTGGTTCAGGCTCTGCTGGTTCAGCTTCAGGTTCTGTCTTTGGTTCAGGCTCTGCTGGTTCAGGCTCTCCTGGTTCAGGCTCTGCTGGTTCAGGTTCTGGTTTTGACTCTGGTTCAGACTCTACTGGTTCAGTCTCTGCTGGTTCATGTTCTGGTTCTGGTTCTGGCTCTGGTTCAGGCTCTGTTGGTTCAGACTCTCCTGGTTCTGGTTCTGTTTCAGGTGCGAGTTCAGGCTCTGCTGGTTCAGGCTCTGCTGGTTCAGGTTCTTGTTCAGGCTCTACTGGTTCAGGCTCTGCTGGTTCAGGTGCGGGTTCAGGCTCTGTTGGTTCAAGTTCTACTGGTTCAGGCTCTACAGGTTCAGACTCTGTTGGTTCAGGCTCTGTTGGTTCTGGTGCTGGTTCAAGCTCTCCTGGTTCAGGCTCTGCTGGCTCAGGCTCTGTTGGTTCAGGTTCTCCTGGTTCAGGCTCTACAGGTTCAGGCTCTGTCGGTTCAGACTCTGCTGGTTCTGGTGCTGGTTCAGGCTCTGCTGGTTCTGGTTCTTGTTCAGGCTCTACTGGTTCAGGCTCTGCTGGTTCTGGTGCGGGTTCAGGCTCTGTTGGTTCAGGTTCTCCTGGTTCAGGCTCTACAGGTTCAGGCTCTGTCGGTTCAGACTCTGCTGGTTCTGGTGCTGGTTCAGGCTCTGCCGGTTCTGGTTCTTGTTCAGGCTCTACTGGTTCAGGCTCTGCTGGTTCTGGTGCGGGTTCAGGCTCTGTTGGTTCAGGTTCTCCTGGTTCAGGCTCTACAGGTTCAGGCTCTGTCGGTTCAGACTCTGCTGGTTCTGGTGCTGGTTCAGGCTCTGCCGGTTCTGGTTCTTGTTCAGGCTCTACTGGTTCAGGCTCTGCTGGTTCTGGTGCGGGTTCAGGCTCTGTTGGTTCAGGTTCTCCTGGTTCAGGCTCTACAGGTTCAGGCTCTGTCGGTTCAGACTCTGCTGGTTCTGGTGCTGGTTCAGGCTCTGCCGGTTCTGGTTCTTGTTCAGGCTCTACTGGTTCAGGCTCTGCTGGTTCTGGTGCGGGTTCAGGCTCTGTTGGTTCAGGTTCTCCTGGTTCAGGCTCTACAGGTTCAGGCTCTGTCGGTTCAGACTCTGCTGGTTCTGGCTCTGGTTCAGGTGCTGGTTCAGGCTCTGCTGGTTCTGGTTCTTGTTCAGGCTCTACTGGTTCAGGCTCTGCTGGTTCTGGTGCGGGTTCAAGCTCTCCTGGTTCAGGTCCCAGTTCAGGCTCTGCTGGTTCAGGCTCTGCTGGTTCATGTTCTGGTTCTGGTTCAGGCTCTACTGGTTCAGGCTCTGCTGGCTCAGGCTCTGTTGGTTCAGGTTCTCCTGGTTCAGGCTCTGCTGGTTCTGGTTCTTGTTCAGGCTCTACTGGTTCAGGCTCTGCTGGTTCTGGTGCAGGTTCAGGCTCTGTTGGTTCAGGTTCTACTGGTTCAGGCTCTACAGGTTCAGGCTCTGTTGGTTCAGACTCTGCTGGTTCTGGTGCTGGTTCAAGCTCTGCTGGTTCAGGTTCTGGTTTTGGCTCTGGTTCAGACTCTACTGGTTCAGGCTCTGCTCGTTCATGTTCTGGTTCTGGCTCTGGTTCAGGCTCTACTGGTTCAGGCTCTGTTGGTTCTGGTGCTGGTTCAGGCTGTGCCGGATCTGTCTCTGGTTCAGGCTCTGCTGGTTCAGGCTCTGCTGGTTCAGGTTCTTGTTCAGGCTCTACTGGTTCAGGCTCTGCTGGTTCAGGTGCGGGTTCAGGCTCTGTTGGTTCAGGCTCTACTGGTTCAGGCTCTACAGGTTCAGGCTCTGTCGGTTCAGACTCTGCTGGTTCTGTTGCTGGTTCAAGCTCTCCTGGTTCAGGTCCCGGTTCAGGCCCTGCTGGTTCAGGTTCTGGCTCTGGTTCAGGTGCTGGTTCTGGGTCAAGTGCTGGTTCAGGCTCTTGTTCAAGCTGTGCTGGTTCAGTCTCTGATGGGTGTTCAGGTGAAACATTCCATAGTTTCCCATTTACTTCAATGATGTTCTGAATGAGTTCAGGACTGGGGAAGTCCATGTTGATTATTCCTAAGCAGTTTTGTTGGTCAGAGTCTCTATGTAGTGTAACTATGAGCTCATTGAGACGATCATTAACCACTTTGGCCAGAGATTTAGGGGGTTTAAAGTCAGTGGAGTAGATGCTGGTCAGTGTGATTACACGAGCACAGTTCTCTTTAGCTTCTTTCAATCGTTGCTTAATTTTCTTCATTTTGTGTTCAATGTCCTTGAACTTTTCGTCACCATTGACAAAAGTGTTATGGTTAATGGTTCCAATATTGAAATGTGTTGTCTGCATGAAGACAATCTTTTTTCTTGCATTTCGCATGGAAGGGACATACGTCTTTGTCCATACTTTATCTTCATATTTTTCAGTCAGATTTTTTATGGATTGCCTAGCTTCCTTAGACTCCTTTTCTGGTAGTGTCACTCTCAAAATTAAAGTCTCACTTGAGTGTTTGTCCAAGAAATCCATCAGGATTTTCAAGATCTCATCGAACTTGTGTATTACAATTCTCCAATTCCCGACATAAAGGTAGTTTTTAGTCTTCCTAACCTTTATATCAAAATACCGCAATCCTGCTTTCAGCTGCTTCTCCAAGGTCCAAACCTGACGTTTTGAAAATGGCCAATCATACAAATTTAAGCTCTGATGTGTTCCAGGGATGGTAACAGCCGAAAGAAGTTTATCATCAGGAATAGACTCCATCCAATTTTCCTTATATGATTTTTCATCAAGATTTGGGTCATCATTAAAACCCGAGCCACAAACAGTTGTGAACATCCTGTAAAGGAAAATACATAAAAGATATTTCTATTATTCTGCATTCATGAGACTATACTGTAATACAGTATAATGTTTTATGATGTGTTTCCAAGAAGGTATCTTGTACTTACAAAAAGAGGAGACATAGGAACAGAGGGACTCCCAGGGTTGTATTTAAAGGAGCCAGTCTGTGAAAGAGAGTTCATATGGAAATACATGAATCTCATTTAATGTTCGACGATGTGTAGTGCCCGTGTGTAGAGCCTGTGGTCCCCCATAGACCAGGTTTCAGTCCCAAACTTCACCCTTAAACCTGTTTCCTTCCTCTTTGTACCCTCTCTTACAACCTGCCTGAATAATGCAAAAAAATATTCCCCAAACCTAACTTAAAATGTTTTTTTCTTACTAAACTTACTTAATCATAGAATGCACATAAAGATTGTATTAGCTATTTTATTAACTCAAACCATATCCCCATTTAAAAGCTACATAGCATGAATTGCCCAACTACAAAACAGAGAGTAAAATGAGTTTTATCTAAATATTTTTAGTAATCTTCAGTAAGATATTTACATAACTCTATATTTCCTAACCTGTAAAGTGATTGTAGCATCCTCTAATTTTCCAGAGAGGTTGACTTTGAAGCTGTTCGTGGAACCATCTCTTAGATTTGAGTGTAAGAATGTAAGACACTGCTATAAGGCTCATATGGTACATAAAAGATAAAAGAACTTTGCATAATTTACCTGCCCAAACTCAAACCCTTGCACACACACTACATCCCCATTGTTTTATGTCCGATAGCACAACCGCCATCTCCACTAATCTGTCTTATAACTTGAAAACACCTCAGTCCTTCACAGGCATCAATCTTACTCTGTTTCATCAGCCTGATCAGTCTCAGTCCTCTCCCGCCTCAGTTCTCATCAACCTTAGTTCTCCTCTGCCTCAGTTTTCATCAGTCTTTGTTGTCCCCTGCCTCAGTTCTCCTCTGCTTCAGTTTTCATCAGTCTTAGTTCTTCCCTGCCTCAGTTCTCATCAGCCACAGTCCTCCCCTGTCTCAGTTTATCAGCCTTAGTTTTCATCAGCCTCAGTTCTCATCAGCCACAGTCCTCCCCTGTCTCAGTTTATCAGCCTTAGTTTTCATCAGCCTCAGTTCTCATCAGCCACAGTCCTCCCCTGTCTCAGTTTATCAGCCTTAGTTTTCATCAGCCTCAGTTCTCATTAGCCTCAGTCCTCTTGCTGGTGTGCTTCTTGAGCAGGCTGGGGTTCAGGTCTATGAGGACCATCAAAGGGGATCTGTTCCCTTTCTGGACTCCTTCATTGAGACAGTCTGGTGCTATCCTCACAACAACAGTCACCTCGAAAATGATTTGCACCCTTGATTAAGAAGAGCACTCTCATTAAGAGCACTCTCATTAAGGTAGTGAACGAGATTGAGGGTGAGGCTCCAACATGTGAAATATATTGTGCTCTTTGAGATACTGTAAATTAAAAAGATGTACTTCTGGTTGAAAATAAATTAAAACCTCCTCCATTAACCTTTGGTTTGGATCTGCGTCTGCATGCTTCTATGGGTTTTTAATATCTCTTCATCTCCTTAGCTCACTATTCAGTGTATTTTATAAATGTACGTCAACTTCTAAATAAATGTTGTGTATTCTGTGCCAGGATAACCAACACAGCGCTGGTGATGAAGTAGGCATGCGACACAGTCATCTCCCAGGAGGAGCAGATGTTTTCACAAAGTGACCACCCCGATTGCTGCCAAGCTGGTTGACAGCTCGCTCTTCCCACAATTTGTCCTGTCATTACCTAAATCTGAGCTTGACTGTGCAGTAAAACTATGGCTTCTAGGAAACAAGGACATTTTGAAGTCTGAGCTGACCACTCTGTACCGCCACAATGAGTTTCACACTGGTAAGACGGCCCTGTCTCTGTTAAGATCCACCCATGAGAAGAACCTAGAGGAGGCTTTTGCTGAGTGTAATTTTGCTCAGTGTAAAATTACGTCTTACCAGTGTAATTTGCAGCTGAGACCATCACTCTGCTGAAAATTATCATAACAACACCTATGACGACATCCGAGTCAGAGAGAAACTTTTCCACCTTGAAGAGGGTAAAATCTTTCACTCGCAATACCATGGAACATTGGCCATGTTGTCCATCAAAAGCCAGCTGATTCAGCAGCTACATGACTTCATTCCCAAAGTAATCGAAAAGTTTGCCCACCGTGCCACCTTTTTCTTCAAGTGAGCCCTCAGCCTTGGTGAGTGAAAGAATATTTTATCATCCTGCCTTTGTAGTGCTGTTCCATGCATTGGTCATATTTTTGTGCTGGATCGATTGAAATAGATGTTGACGAGTGTCAGTGTGTCCATCCTTATCTATTAAGGTTGGATCTGTATCCCTAAAAAGTTGTCTTTCCGCTTCGTTGTTGCCTTCAGTGGTGTTGAGCTCATTGCTATTCACGTAGGGCCTTGTAGGCACATTGGTTCTGTGTTTGGTTGGATTCCTAATTTAGGTTTGTAAATGTGACAGTGGTAATTTTACGTGTGTATGTGAGAGAGAAGGAGAGCAATTACACAAGGTCTCCTTCTCTCTCACATAAGATTCTACTGAATGAAGGTGATTACATGAGGTTGCCACTTCCACCATTTGTTCCGTGTTTACATTTTAATTGTATTTTGAAGAGTTACTATGTAGTGCTGTTACATTTTTATTTCACACAAGTTTTATCCTTTGAATATAACAACATAGGAGGAGGATGATCTGATGTGATGCTGTGTCATAAGGAAGCTGGGTTAAAATGGAAAAGGTTACCTGCATAAAAGTATTGGGAACTATCCTAGAATTAACAGGAATTGTGGGGGGTGTTGGAGGAGGTCTCAAAGGAAATCATGCATAAGATAGCAAACACATAGCGGTACCTTGCATTTTCACCCGTAGGTGTCACTGTGGGATTTATGTTTGTCAATGCATGTTTTACACAATGGGATTGTTCTTCTATAATGAAAAGCTTTACATAAATTTTTTACTGACGAGTTTCTTAAAGTTCCTTTACATTTTTATTACAATTCTTCATTGATGAGAAACAACATCCTCAAAAACAACCAAGCACAGTTCCCCAAAACAATGTATACACTTTTTCTGTAAAAATGTTAACACAGTGTGCAAGTGGTGCTTTCCAAATTAAAAATGGAGTGGCCTAGCCAGTCTCCAGACCTGAACCCAATAGAACATCTTTGGAGGGAGCTGAAAGTCTGTATTGCCCAGCGACAGCCCCAAAACCTGAAGGATCTGGAGAAAGTCTGTATGGAGGAGTGGGCCAAAATCCCTGCTGCAGTGTGTGCAAACCTGGTCAAGAACTACAGGAAACGTATGATCTCTGTAATTGCAAACAAAGGTTTCTGTACCAAATATTAAGTTCTGCTTTTCTGATGTATCAAATACTTATGTCATGCAATAAAATACAAATTAATTATTTAAAAATCATACAATGTGATTACCTGGACTTTTGTTTTAGATTCTGTCACTCACAGTTGAAGAGTACCTATGATAGAAATTACAGACTTCTACATGCTTTGTAAGTGGGAAACACTGCAGATTTTGCAGGTTATCAAATACTTGTTCTCCCCACTGTAAATATATGTATTTTTTATATTGTTCGGTGATGTGATTATTTTTAATGGGACAAGAACCAGGTTGACTGATAATCATGTTTTATAATCTTATCAGATAATTTATGGCATGTAGATATTCTTGAATTTTCATGATGTTCCCCTTGTTTCTGAAGGGCTTCCGGTTTTGCTGGGTTCAGACTTTGCTGGTTCCCTGGTTTTCCCTGTTTAAGGCTCTGCTCAGTTGGACTCTTTGGGTTCTGCTGGTGCATGAGCTCCTACTCATTTTGCCTCTGCTGATTCAGATTCTTCAGGTTCAGGTTTTGCCTGTTCAGGCTCTGCTGGTTTTGTTTCTGGTTCTTCTACTTTCTAGGTTATAATGGCTCAGAACTTTAATTTGGGCTCTGGTTCAACTTGAGACTCTAGTGGTTTGGGCTCTTCATGTTCTGCTGGTTCAGGCTCTTTTAGTGCAGGCTCTTCAGATTCAGGCACTACCGAGCCTCTTCTGGTCCAGGTTCTACTGGTGTAGGCTCTGCTTCTGCAGGCTCTACAGATGCAGGCTCTTCTGGTCCAGGTTCTACTGGTGCAGGCTCTGCTTCTGCAGGCTCTACAGATGCAGGCTCTTCTGGTCCAGGTTCTACAGGTGCAGGCTCTTCAGTTGCAGGGTTGACAGATGCAGGCTCTTCTGGTCCAAGTTCTTCTGGTGCAGGCACTGCTTGTGCAGGCTCTTCAATGGCAGGCTCTTCAGGTCCAGGTTCTACTAGTGCAGGCTCTGCTTGTGCAGACTCTACTGGTGCAGGCTCTACAGATGCAGGCTCTTCTGGTCCAGGTCCTACTGGTGCAGGCTCTGCTTTTGCAAGCTCTACTGGTGCAGGCTCTTCAGATACAGGGTCTATTGGTGTAGGCTCTACAGGTGCAGGCTCTTCTGGTCCAGGCTCTACTGGTTGTTTAGATGAATCACTGAGTGTTTCCCCATTGATCTCAATGATGTTCTGGATGATGTCTGGACTGGGGAAATCCATACTAATTACTCCTAAGCAGTCTGGCTTGTCAGGGCCTGTCTTTAGTGTAACTATGAGCATATTCAGTTGATCATTTACTAATCTGGCCACAGATTTAGGGCCTATAAATATTGCTGTGGCTATAGAATCAGTCAGTACAATAGCATGAGCACAATTTTCTTTTGCTTCAGTAAGATGTTTTGTAATTATTTGTATTTTGTCTTCAAGATCTTTGAAAGTGTTGTCACCAATAAAAAAAGTATCATGGTTAAGGGTTCCAAAGTTGAAATTAGTACTCTGCACAAAGATGATCTTCCCTCTTGCTTCATGCATTTTGGGAACAAGTGTCTTTGTCCAAACTTTAGCTTGAGAATTTTCAGTCATTTTTTGGATCAATTTTCCAGCTTTCTTCATGTTCATTCCTTGCAGTGTTACTTTTAAAAGCACAGTCTCACTTGAATGTTTGTCCAAGAACTCCCACAAAATGTTCAAGACCTCATGGAACTTTATATGTTTTATATGTCCATCCATGACATCAAGTATGTTGTGGAATATACTGGCCTCTACACGAATATTGAAGTACCGCAGTCCTGCATTTAGCTGGTTCTCCAAGGTCCAAGCCTGACATTGTATAAGTGGTCCACCATATAGTGTTAAGCTCTCATGGGTTCCAGGGATAGTAACAGCGGAAAGGAGTTTGTCATCGGGTATGGATTGCATCCACTTTTCCTTAAAAGAGTTTTCATTAAGCTTTGAGTCATCAGAAAAACCTGTACCTGAGCCACAAGCAGTTGTGAACATCCTGAAAAGGAAAATAAATAAAATAATATGCCTAATTACCATTCTACATGTATTAAATGGCCATGAAATATACATTTCTGAATAATTAAAATTCTGTATGGCAAATAAGTCTAATGCAAGCAGATAATTCTTACTTACAAAGAGAGAAGACAACGGCACAGAATGAAACCCATGGTTGTATTCCGAATGAAGCTAGTATCCAACTTTCTGTTGGATAACTATGACTGCTTTAGGAGTTATCCGACTCTGCTCAGTGATACATAAAAGATAGTAATAGGAATTTGCATTTTACACTGTCCCTTTTCTGCCATAAGTCATGCACCCTTCCATTCACAACCAACGTATACAGTTCCTAATACTGTATCTCATTAGGACAAAACACATCTGAAAATATGTCAATGTGTCCATACTATTTCTGTTTTTATGATAAATGGGAGCCGTTCATTAATGTTAATGTTTTCATTTTTCACAACCGTCACTTGAAATGAAAGAAAGTATTCATTGCAATGTTGGATTTTAAGGTTATATAACATTTCAGATCATTGCTAAATGTCTTGAGATTGAATTGGTTTTAAGTGGACTCATTCAAGTGGAAAGATTACATGCTCATGTGTTAAAGTCTTAATTTCCATCAGCAATAAAATCTTTAGCGTATGGGAATTTCAAAATAGCATTTGGGCATAGCAGTTTTGAAAAAAATAACTTAATGTTTTTATACATTTTTATTTATTTCAATATTTTTGGGTAAATTTTTCCATTATTTAAGAAGCATCTCACAATAGCATAACTACTTAAAGTACTTATTACTAATGTTAACAATGCGACATATTTGTGTCATAAAACCACACAGCGCAATTTTTTTCTAACCAAATTCTAATATAATATGTTACTAATTGAAAACCATTAAAAAGAATGCTGTTCAAATGTTAATGTACTTCTTCAATTAACTGGAATTCAATTTAGCTATAGCTAAATGAATTACTTTAATATCAGTTAAATGAAACGAAACATTTGTTATAGTTCTTGTCTTATGTTCTTTTACAAGGTGCCAAAGTCAAGGGACTGCTTTTAACACCGTAATTCAATAATGAAAAAAACTGTAATGAAACCTTCCTATAAATGCTAGTCGAAACTTGGGCTCTGTCTTTAATTGGTTTAACGCGGCCAGCGATTACCTAAGACGCGACCCACATGACTAGGGATAAGCCTTTCCTGAGTTCCTCAGCGAATACAATTAATTTGCTAGAGCTTCTATTGATTGTGGACTACATGGTGGTGTATCGGCATGAGTACTAAGTTTCCTTGTTTGTTCCGAGTAGCACATGAAAGGGACTAAATTACTTGTTGATCAGTTTCAACTCTTATTAAAGTACTTTTGGTTCAACTTGTCTGATTAGTTATGTTCTGTTGTACCAAATTACTTTAAACAAATCAAGTAGCCGCCTCTAATTTGCACCCGTTTCAACTGCATTGTCCGAGAGACTCAAAATCGCTATGCATTGTTATTGACGAACTGATCGACAAATGATGAGTAGGATATTTTATGAAAGGTGATTTGTAGGTCTGGCAGCTGCGGGTCTTTCTGGCTCTCGAACACTGTACTGATTTGCCCACTTTTGATTGAAGAAACAGTAACAAATTAAACAGACGACCCTTTGCTGGTGGGCATTTACGATGAAAAACGTTTGAGATTATGCATGTACTCCAATATTAGCAGCCACAATAGTACGATACATCAACCCAGCAAGTGAGTATAGCGAATCCTCTTCTTCAACATGTCTATGACGACCCTTCCATTGGTTTTTATTAACTTGGGCGGCGAAATGCTTTATATTCTCGACCAACGTCTTCGAGCTCAGAAGACCGCTGAAGATAATACACAGAAAGGTAATTTGTTGCTAGTCTTGAATTGCTAACTAGTTAGCTGCCAACCCAATGACTTTAGCCAGTAAATAATCCCACTTATTTAGCCTAGTTACGTACTCAGGCACGAGTCACGTTGTCTTTGTATTTCATTATTGACAAAATGTATTGTCTCTCGACATCACTTTATTGCAGGTATATGGTCAGAAGATGACAGGAAAAGAGGTATACTAATCCTGGCCAGTCATAACGGTCCCTATGTAGTTTTTTCTGTCGCGGACTATATCCTAGTAGTAAATTTAACTCAGAGGTTGGTAGAGGACTCTACTGTGTTTAGGTACCGTTATTGCGGCTGTTCCATCACAGGAAGTATCATTGAAGAGATCTCCATATTAAAGTACTACATATCAGAATAAACAATTAGCTTATCTTTCCTGATTACCAGGTTGAAGTTGTGATCAGTTATCAGCACCATAAAGAATAAGGCAGGAAAAATTCCCCTGTTGACATTAAAGTGACAGATGCCAAATGGGATGGTCTGTGTTTTCTCCCAGTTAAAGGGATAGACCACACCCAGTAATCATGAAACCCCAATCAGTTTGGTAAGAGCCAGTGTACTATTTGTGGGTAAAGTACATTTGTGCTGTGTATGTAGATCTCTTCACATTGTTTTCCTAACACCCATAATCAGATTATTCACTAAATAAGGACACTGTTTTACAACTATTTACCACTTCACATGTTGGTGTAGACTTTAGTGTTAATGTTTTTACATACATTTTCCAGCTAGCTTGCTACCTATCCCTTAGCATGAGAAACCTAGCCTGTCCAGAGAGAACATTGGGAGTTTTCAGTTTTAAGCTCCAGTAACTTTCTACAGCTTTTTCTCATGTTGCTTGCAAACATATTATGTTTTACTTAGCATTGTCAATCATAGGAATTTGTTGTTTGTGGTGGAATACCCTCTTAAGTCCTCTACCCATCTCTGTCTTGTGACAGCACTGCAAATTATACATTCTAAGTTCAGCAATATCTTTTTTTTTATTATCACAATGATGTTGGATAGCCTATGTATTGAAATGTAATAAACAATTGCTGTGTCACATTTGAGATTCCTTTCCCTACCTCCATAATCTCACTGACACTCAGTTACTCGAAATGCCATCATAAACACAATTAACTTGTTTTCTGTCTTTCATAAATAAACTGTGTTTCTGTCTGTTCAATCATATCTATAGTTATGAATGACATCATTGCCACCATGTTCAACAAGGCCTTTATGGAGGAACTGCTCAAGCCCCAGGACGTCTACAGTCATAGAGCTTTGAGAACAGTGCTAACCAGGCTAGCCCATGCCTCCATCATGAGGCTCAACCAAGCCAGCATGGATAGAGTATGCAATATACTGTAGACTAGAGGCCTTATCCCAGCGTTTCACAAACTATGTCCTATGCATTCTTGCAGACCCAGATTTAGCCTTTTTTATTTTTTAGTCTAGGACTAGGCTTAATCTTTGTGAAACTGGCCACTAGGATTACACATTTCAGTGTTTTGTTCTCTCTAGCACAATATACATCTAATTCAAACAAATAAAGCTTAAAAAGGAATTTCAATCATTCAATCATTTAACATGCTGACCTTTTGGTTTTTCTTCTGTTTCCTGTGTAGCTCTATGAATTGATGGTGATGGCTTTCAAATATCAACTCTTGCTCTGTCCACGCCCAAGAGACCTGCTGCTCATCTCATACAACCACATAGATGCCATCCGGGAGTTTGTAAGAAACACCCCTAGTGTACTCAACCAAGTGGATGAGACGCACCGGAAGATCATTGAGGTATGGGCCCCCGGCACTAGCATGCAATTTTACTTTATAGTGCATTGCTTCTGAAAAGGGCCTATTGGGCTACCTACAGAATGCAGGGGATGAAGTGCCAAATGGGACACATTGTTTCAGATGACATGAATGCTTTCCCCAAACCGATGGCCTACATCTGCTACAATCTGATGTATGCTTTTTGTACTTTCCCTGTTAAAGGTGTACACACCCTTGTCTGATGGGGAACTTCAACTCCTCCGACAAACACTGCTCATATTCCTTCAAGACATGCATGTTAGGGTAAGTTGTTGTGGTCAAGCAATCTAACCTGGTTGTATTTCTTCAGCAGGGACAATATTTTCGGACAGAATTTCCGTGATTCTTCTTCATTGTACATTTTAGCAACCACTAAACTTCAATTTAGTATATTTTCATCTATTATTGAACTTGAAAGGAAACAATTTTGTCTTCTAAAATAAAGTATAAAAAGTTTTATAAAAGATACATTTTCATTTCCCCCCGCAAAGAACAGTTTGCCGCACACTTTGAACACCACTGAGCTAAATGAATGGACTTATGAATAACTCTGTCTATCAGGTGTCCTTTTTCCTCAAAGATAAAGTGCAGAATCCTAATGGACGCTTTGTCCTCTCGACCACGGGCCCTGTGCCCCATGGTACAGAAGTTCCAGGATTAATCAGGTAATCTACTTGGCAGTATCACAACTGAGGACGTGTTAACATGTAAAATTGACTGCTAGTTAGCAAATCAGTGCTATCAGGCTGGCATTGCCTTCATGACTGCTGAGAGTAGGTCATATAGCAATTCATTGTAAAGGCAAAGGGGACTGATATTGTCTGTCATGAAATGCATCCCCCAGTTAGAATAGTTTTGCTGGTCTGTAATATCCTGTTGCTCACTGTTACATTTATTATTGTTGCATTATAAAATATCGGGTTTTTTGTTGCGAGCGAGAGTTGGGCCTATTTCTTCCTAAGAAAATGATGTAACCAATTAATTGGTTACATCACAGGGTGTTTAGTAGGAGTGGGAGGGAGATCAAGAGATTGGAGTTTCCCACAGAAGGCAATTACACCAGCTCCATCCGAGTGGGCTCCTTCGAGCTGTTTGGAGACAGAGTTATTCGATTTGGGACAAATATGTAAGTAGGAAGCCATCCAGAAGGCTCATTCATTTTAATGTCTCCAAAAGCCTTGGAATTAAGTCAGACTTCTGGATTGGCTGTATGGTTTAAAACCAATGTGTGTCTTGAATTCAACAGGTACAGTGCGACCCCGCCAGAAGAAACCCATACATCCAAGAACTATTCTCAAAAGGTAGATGTCTGAACACACTTAGGGTTAGGGTTAGACCCTAACCCTAACCCTAACCCTAACACATTTACATTTAAGTCATTTAGCAGACTCTTATCAAACGCAACTTGAAGTAGTTGGTTCCACATTATATAACGAAACACGGTACAATTTGTTGATATACATTCCTGCTATAATTCTCATTTATCCACAGACAAACTCCGAACCCAATCCACTAGCCAAAGAGGAACTGAACCTGCTGGCTCGATTGATGGGTAGAATGGAAATTCTAAACCAAAACAATGACTCTGAAATAGGTTTCCGGGTCAGCCTCTTCAGCACAGAACAAGAGGAGAAGGACATGTGGGTTTGACTTCTGTTTTTTAAGAGGGACTGATAAACATTTGCAGTACCTTGATCATCAATAATTTGGTTTGATTAGAGCAAACAATTGGTATGTAAAGGTATAATATTTGTCTTCTCCAGTGTAGCATCAGGCAGGAGTGGAGATCCATCATTCGAAGTGATTAATATTCAAGCAACACAGGTCTGGTGGTCTACAGTGATTTCCTTTACTTAGCACGTGAGCTAATTGAGTGTGGAAAGCACATTGTAATCTTCAACTCTCCCAAAACTGTCGGAGTTGCTGATGAAAGTTGTTGGATAGAATTAGACATAACGGAATTGGGGAGAAAAGGGGGTGAAAAGAAACAATGTTTCATTTGCATGTATTTCTGTTTAGCCTGTGTGTAATGAATCCACCCACACACTCTGTCATCACCATAGTCATTATATTTTTAGAAAAGAAATTCCGCTTTTCAAGGAGGCCTAAAACTCTGTCTTGATTTTATTATTGCACTTTAATGGTCCTTTGTACCGTACTTCATTTTTTTGTTTGCCTAATTTTAATGTTACATGCCCTTGAATGCCCTGAACTTTATCCACTAAATTAAATGTTTAGTTTATTGTCATTAAGTGATAAATGACAGATTTTCTATTACTCTCAGGACACACAGGTGAATAAAGAACTGGCTAGGATTGCTGGAGAGTTTACAAAGGAAGTTGAAGAGCCAGAACCACCAGATGGACCAAGCAACAAGGGAGAGGACCTGTTGACCATGATGGATGAACTTGTTTAACTGTCATGATATTTGGATGGCAGGGTGGAGCTGTAGCTACAATTCTGTTTCCTGTGGTTAATGCCCATTTCAACAGATGTTCTTCATTTGATGCTTATACCTGCAACATACAATACCTCTGATTGATTGTTGGTCAAAACAGGTTTGATCATGTACTACTGTTATTCATTTGGAGGTATTCTGGTATCTGATTTATATCCTACTATTACAGTAGACTGGTAGACTACATAACCAAAAGTATGATTGAAAAATAAATAAAACCAATTAAAATGTAGATAACAGTTGTTATGCTGTACATATATTTCATATTTGTAAAGATGATGATTCTGTCATGAAAACACATTTAACCATTTAATTGTTTCTTAGTAAGCACTGACACGTCGCAAGTGTGATATTATGAATGTATTTGTAAAGAAAGATTGTGTGAATAAGATAGTTACAAGAATGCTACCAATCATTGAATGTAGCAATTGGTTTTCAATAAATAAACGTACAATTGCTTTGTAAGTATGAAGAGATCCTTTTGTACACAGCAGGGGGAGTCGTAACAACATTTCAGTTGCTGGTGATTGACCCAACCCGCTATGAAACGTCATCAAAGTGCTCCAGCAATTTGATTTGCTTTCACTATCGGAGTGTGTTGTCAAGTTCTTGCCTAAGTACAGTTAGTTTATTCTTATTGAAGTAAAATAACAACAAAAAATCGTACATTTTTGTAAGCTTTAGCAAGCTTTGTGTAACGTTCGTGAAAAATGCGGATGTTATTTGTTGATATTTGCGACGCGAGACGGTTCACTAGCAAAAGTCTACCCAGACTACAGTAACCCCTGTGAGTTGTTTAGTACGTAATCTGTTGAAATCCATAATTTGCTACAGAGGTTCTCTGAGTTTGCATAATGTCCTTTGTTTTTTGCGAACCGCAGAATACTAAAAAAAAATCTACACGTACGCCTACGCCAAAAATCAGGACCGTTTCGTGGACAGATTAAGCCTAGTCCTGGCCAACCGGCCCCTACAGTACATGTAACTTAATGTATGTAGCTAGTTAAACCAAATCCAATGCATGCTAATATAGACGAAACTGACAATTTACAAGGCCTTCTCTTTAAAAACAGAATATGTGTTGATACATAGACATTGTAAGGTTGTTTAGCCAACTTGTATTGGCTTTCTTTTTTTGTTTTTGTTTACAGCGGTTTACCGCAGTGATGAGAGTTAAGTGCCTTGCTCTCAAGTGCAACAACATAGTGTTTTCACCTTGTTGACTTGGAATTCTAATCAACAACCCTTCGCTTACTGGCCAAACACACTAACCACTAGGCTGTCGCCATCTTTTGATAAGTGATGATTACTACTTGTGCCATTTAAAAATGTCCTCTGACACTGACCATCTGTTCCAATCCGCAGAAAGTTTCCTGTCCTTTCGTAGTTATCAGTGTCTGTACCCTCCTTAGTATAAATAATGGACGTGACCCACTCCATCCGTGAGCGCACAATAGCAGAGAACAGCCTGGTAATCCTTCTCCAGGGTCTGCAGGGGGAGGTGACCACAGTCGACCTGAGGGATGAGAGCACAGCGCGGGGACGAGTGGTCAACGTAGACGCCTTCATGAATGTCCGTCTGGAGGAGGTGATTGTCTTGATTAATTGTGTAGAGAAAGCATATATTTAAAAGCAATTCAAAATACACGTATTTTACACGATCCCTAATGGTGACTTGACCACAGGTTATGTACCGGGATCGTCGTGGCGGACTCCGTCAGCTGGCGGATCTGTTTATCACGGGCCGGAACGTGCGATACGTCCACATCCCTGATCACGTGGACATCATGAAAACCATAGAAGCACAGCTGGCCAGGATACATCGTGTACGCAACTTTGCCAGTGAGAAAGGAGGCAGGAAGGAGTATCTGAAGAAAAAAAACTGAGCTTGAAGGGTGGCTGACTTATCCTCTAGCTATCAGTTGAGCCTGGGGTGAGTTAGAAGGAACTGAAATAGACAAGATAATAAATGAACTTGGAGAGTGGACATTGTATTGGCCCCAAGGATACAACTGACCAGGATACCTTTGCTTTTGAACTACCCTAAAGGAGGGTGGATGGAGTATTATTTTTCTTTAAATGGAGTATTTAAAGAAAAATAACTGACCTTGACGTTTCTTTGAATATTAACTTGCATCTTGTCCAGTCTGCCTCATGCTACTGAAACCACTGAAGTTTAAGAATGTCAATACCTTACTTAAATACTGTAAATAAATCCTTTTAGTGTGATACGCAGCTTTGTCAATCTCTCTAAGGCCTTGTTTAAATACTTTGTAGAAAACCACGTTATTTTTTAGATTTTATTTTCTTTGAATAGTCTATGCTGTATGGTCCTGGTGCTGTCTGGTCAGTTGTCAGTGTGTTATAATTAGCCTGTTGTTGGTTAGATGTGTTTGTGTGGTTTTTGTCTTGGGCCAAATTGCTTTTCAAGTCCATCAATCAAATTTATTTTATAAAGTCCTTTTTACATCAGCAGTTGTGACAAAGGCCTTTTACAAAACACCCAGCCTTTTGATATACTTTATAAGCACAGTGTGTTTTATTGACATGCATGTCCTGTATTTTAAGCTTATCTGTATTATTATGTTGTAATTCAAAGGCTGCAGCTGAAGTCTACAGCTGGTGTCAGCAACATGGGGGCTGTGGGAGAAACCCATGGTGGAATCTATTTGCCTGCCTCTGACCTAAAGGTCAACTGTTGTACCTGACCTTTAGAATCCTTGCTTTCACCTAGAATTGTAAACTGAAGGAATGTATTCTGATGCAGTACTCTACAGCAAGGGTGTGGTTGTGTGGGGGCACTGGTCATGAACATGTTCTTTGGATAGAGTAGTCCACTATAAAGGGAATCGGGTGCCTTTTGGGACACAGTATATTGCCCGCCTCCTTTGCTTAGCATAGACCACAACAACTCAGTCCAAGTGACCCGCTTGTAAATTCACAACTGGATTGGTCTATCTCCATGCCCGCTCCATAGGCCAGGCGGGGAAAATTACTCATATTCTGTGGATCCTAAATAGTCCTCTATCCCCTGTAGCGGAGTGGTTTTGACTAGAACCCTATGGGGCTCTACTGATTGGAATAGGGCACCATTGGGGAATAGCCAGGATTTATAGTCTGGTGGTGGAGGGCAAAACAAACAGGCTGGTTTCCATGGCTTCGCTCTCCATCTCACAAACAGAGCCTGCTTGTGCAAGCCCTCTGTTCCCTTCCTGACTGTGGTTAGTGGATTGGCGGCCATGGAACAAGGATCTACCATCTCAGGGCCAGTGGCATTGAGCAGACTGAGCAGCAAGAGAAAGAAAGTTAGTGTTTCTCCTGGAAATGATTGTTGTAGAGGTTCCAGTGGTGATAGAGGAGAATATGTGAATTTGGGAGAATTTTAGGAATGTCTGAAGGGGTATGTTATTCCTTAGCGGTGTCAAGAAGAGGACAGGCCTGACACAACACGGGTGGAGGCAGCTATGAAAGAACATGGTCCGAGCATGTCCAGTGTAATACAAAGACAAACGCTGGTTCAGTACAGCTGGGGTGAATGTGTCCCTCACGAATGTGGTATAAAAGGAATAATAACTCAGGAATTTCCCTATGTAGTTCTATTATTCTTAGTCAAGGACCTGGGGTGTGATTTTGGTTTTGAGTTGTCTTTTTTAAAAACAAATGTTTTCTCTGAAACCAACCTTGAAAAACCTCTCAGTTGACAACAACCACATAATAACAGCTTTTGAAAGCCATGAGACAGACTGCCACATCAACACTGTTTATCTCTGAATAGCTCTCTACGGGGATATTTAAAAGACAATATTTGAACAGTTTTTAAAGATGCTTGGAATAACAATAAACCCTGTTTGTCTACCCCACTGATCTCAAATATTTGGTGTATGTGCCTATGGTTTAAATAACGCTATAACCGCAGAACTAACTTCTGTGATTTACACAACTGGCATTTCTATTTTCCCCACTCAGGCCGCACCTGCTACTGGCTTGCTTGGGTGTGAAACTGTTTCTTTAAACGTTGCCAGGCACATATTGTTAAACTCTATTCCCCGAAGAGTGGTCTGTGTTCCCAATGGCACCCTCTTCCCTCCTACAAAAAGCATTACTACCGTCTCTGATCACTAGTAGTGTCGCCATATAGCCAAACGGGTGTCATGGACCTCAACCCCCTTAAGATGACAACACAAAGAGCTCAATGCATCTCCAGTCAGTCCCTCCCATCGCAGCGCTCCACCAGGGCCATGTGCCCACAGCAGCCTGCTAGCTATTTCCTGTTCCACCTCCTGGCTGAACAGTGAACAGAGCTACCTCACTGTGACACGGCCCAGAGCAGCAGAGCACGGCCATGTGACCCATGTCTTGGTGAGCAGTAAGGGTCCAGCGGACAGAGGCCAGGTTCACGGGACACACCACAGCTCAACGGTAGTAACCAGAAGGGGGAAGTGCTAAGTGTAAGTATTGGAACCGAGGCACGCCGCTAATGAGGGTGTTTTTCCGTTAAGCGTAATGTCCTGTCATGTCGTTTAGGGGTGTTTTGGGTTTCTGTCACGTGTTTAGACGTGAGAATGGTGAAAGTGTTTTACCCTCTCCTCCCCTTTGACAGCCTCTCGACCTGGTTTGGCCGTCCTCTCTTTTTTTCTGAGTTGGTGGAGGAATACCACAGCTGCAGGTGTGAAGGCTCTTCTGCAGATGACTGTCTCATCCAGCTCTATAGACACCAGGTCAAGCCCCCTGACTGACTGAGTTCGATATTCTGATGACTGCTGCTCATCGATGTCATTGAGATCCTTGGCTTCCTCCCCTTTTTTTTGTACAGCCCCTGACAAAATGTCCTAAGTGTACTGTAGGTTTTCTACAATTGGAATGCTTGCTGGGTCTGTGGATGTATGTTCCCATGGTGAAGCCCGGTGGATGCGTCTGACTTAAAATTTGAAGGTATGTTTGAGATCAAATCTTTTTCCATTCCACTTGTGTTTTTACAGTGTTGTCCTCATATCTTTCTGCAGGCCCTACTTTTGATTTCCTCACGTTATAGGGATCTTTGATTTTTTTAAATGTTTTCCATGAAAGATATTGATTTATTTTTGGCAATGAAGGCAATAACTGAGTATCAAATAAATCCTGTATGCGGGAAGTTATGTCATGTACATTTATTAGAAGGGACTGTTACTCCTATTTATGTTCTTACTTCATATTGCCACAGACTATAAAACTCTTTATAAGAGCCGAAGCAGAGGGATGTGTTGCCTCTGTATCCTATAGAGACACTCAACACTGCAACAGGATCAGAGCTCCTTGTCTCGATCTGAAACGCCACATTATGGTGTTTAACACTATATAACACACGTTCTATAATGACAACAGAACAACCTCCACATGACCATTGTTAGATTCAATCTTTTTCAAAGCACCATTTACAAGAATAATGGACGTGTTAAAAAGTTCAGGGTTTTACTGTTAGAATCTGATTGGATTATCTGAGCAGGATATGTGGAGACTTGAAAGCACTGGGTTTCACGAGGTACATAAACAGTCACAGCTGCTGGCCTTACGTACGTCCACGGTTAATTCCAGAAGTTATTGGACTCGTCTGGGATTGCTAGGTGTTAAAGCTGTCTGCCGTAGAATTTGTTGAACAATGTGCAACTTAAAAAGCCAAATGTCTACCATCCCCAGTTACCACCGGTATGTTGCCTCTTGATATTTTGAGACACTGAGAGAACGTTTCTTGTTGGCAGTAACAACGTTTTATGGTTGTTTGTGATGAAGCCACAGGAGGGGCCATGGTGTACATGGGTTTTCAAAGGGAGGAAGGGGGGGATTGGTTCAGTGAACAGTTAGAAAGGAATGTACTTAAAACAGATTTAATTTTGAATTGCAGACAATACATTCAATAACACTACAGAAATGGAACTGTAAAAATGTTTTAAAATGTTTTAATCAAGGCCTTATAAACCTCCACAGGTCCACCAGTGGTCCTGATGTAGAGGGAAACGCTGCCATAGTGATTTGTCAGATTTGCGTGGCCTAAATCTTTTTCTTTCCTTTCTAAAAAAGCTGAAAAGTAAGGTTTTGAGGGAGGAACAGAAGCGTTCAATTTGCAGTGGTCTCTTCATTTTAACCCTTCTGTTCCTCACACAAAACCTTCCTTTTCAACTTTTTGGAAAGGAAAAAAAAAAGTGCAGTGGTCTCTTAATTTTTTCCGGAGCTGTATGTGTGGTGGGGAATATATATTTGAATCATAACATTAGAAAAACTACCACTTAAATCATGAAAATTAAAGATATTGTCAGAAGGAGTAAATGATTATGTATTCACAAAAACTTGAAACCCTGCTAAGGCAAGGTCCCGCTATTTCCCATGAATCTGTGGGCTAACAAAGTAAAACGCTGCCATAACAACCACCATTTAATTAGCAAAATGGCCTTTTGAGATTGAACCAGGTCAGGGTCTGCTGCCAAGAGCCAGACGGATAAAGATCAGGGTGGGAAAACACAGGATACTGATGGGCCGATGATAACTGAGCATGTTTTTAACTCCCCAGAGGAAGCGTGCAGGGAAATAGAAACATTCTACCAGTGCCTCCCATGTAACTGACTAAAAATAAATCAGCATCCATATTGGATTTATAACAGAAACCATGGGAGATTTCATTGTTGACCTATTCCCTCCCCCAGTCTCTTAAACCTCTGTCTGCAACTCTAATGTTTATTCATTTTGTTGGATCTCTCCTTTCAGGGAGCAACATACACTTTAATATTTCCTCTTCCCATAGGAGACCCCACACAGACTGCTAGCATGTGAAACGCAACATGTCGTGTTTCTGTGGGAAAAACAAAACCTCTGCTTTGAGTACACAGGAAAGGGACGACCGGGGTCACCGCTACAGTCATAGTTTAAATACAAACAGATGGACTGGACACGTCCTCGGTTAGGAAAGAAAGCCCAGTGACTCAGGCGTCTGTGGTGTCCTCCGTGGGGGCCCCTAGTGGAGAATATCTACAGACAGGAACACAGTGTCCCTATTTCAGGGACCTATGACCCCAGATTGTACTGTAGTGAGAATGGGGACGGGTTATTTGGAGGCAGTATTTTGTTACTGCCTCCTCTAAGCCTTTTGAGACTGGTAAGGATCAACCAATAACGCACTAAGACACTGAGCTGGTTGTTAGACGTGACTCAGTCCACCCATTGGAGGTCACACTGTCACAGTGAAGGAGGACCTTGTGATTAATTCCTGGGGGCAGTTCAAATGGTATGTTCATTGTTTGTGAACCACAGGACCTTGTTTTTAAAAACAGACCAGGCATCACCTCACCGAGAGAGCCTCAGAGATGTGACAAAAAGTGGTGAATCCAGCAAAACAGGACGAGAACTTCTACGATAGCTGTCTGTCAATAACGCGTGAGGTCAAAATGGAACCAATCACAAGAGACATGGAGCTTTTGAGTAACAGCATGGCTACCTACGCTCACATCAAAGGTAAGAGCACCTTTATTCTGCTTAAGTAATTCTGATGCTTTGAGAATGTTCTCCTAAAGAGCCAAAATCTTTGTCTGGAATCCTAGTCCGTTCCAGGGTCCGCATGCTCGTCTTCCCAAACAATTATCTGAAGTTCCTATTTTTCTGCACACGCGTTGATGCTGAAAATGGCTCATGCAGTAAAAACACAGTCCCTTCCTATATATGTTCATTTTGAATAGATTTGCACAAAAAAAACAGTAATTCTTTAAGCACAGACAATTTAAATTGTGGTTATTTAGAATGAGACTACGAACTTACCAGTTCGGTCCCCATCTGTGGAGATGAGTGATCTAACAATGGATCTTTTTCCCAACCCAGCCAACCCAGAGAGCTTTGCTCTCTACTTCATGATGGGTGTTTGTTTTGGCCTTCTCCTGGCCCTGTGTCTCCTGGTCACTGGTATTACCTGCAGAACTCAACACGGTCGCACCAGGAAGGCTGCCTCACCCCCTTCACCAGAGAGAAGGCAACTAAAGGACTCCAGTGAAGAAGAGGAGGAAGAAGAGAGTGTGGATGTGGAAGAGGGTGATGAAGCAGAGATCCCTAAAGTAACAGTTGCAGCTCTGAGCGAGCGCAGCAGCCAATCAAATGGTACTTTGAGGAGCGTGAACGTGTTTGCGTCGGCAGAGGAGCTGGAGAGGGCGAGACGTCTGGAAGAGAGGGAGCGCATTGTGCGGGAGATTTGGAGGAATGGACAGCCAGATATACTGGCCACTGGGACAGGGACTATTGGACGGGTCCATTATCACTAAAGACCTGACAACCTAAAGCCTGGGTATTCAACCCTCTCTTCCTGGACCCCAGCCATTTCACAGTTTTGTTGTAGCCCTGAACAGGCATACCTGATTCTCCAATCAAGGGCTTGATGATTAGGCGACAAGTCTTATCAGGTATTCTAGCTCTGGACTAGATCAAATACATGTACTGGCTGGAGGTGCCTTGGGGGACCTCTGAACCAAAAACATTTCCATCTGACAGCAATGGGTTTCCCTACTTCAGAGACCATGAAGGCTTTTGGACAGCACCTTGATCTTTTCATTGGATGTTTTCATTATCATTCATGTACTGGACTGACAAATATGTTGCAAAATACAATGTATGTATAATGCAGAAATCTCAGAGAACCAACGTTATTGCCTTGCTTTTTATATCAACATTTGCTTATTGCCTCTTGTTTGTCAGGTTGCTCTCGCAGTCATTCCAAGCTACAACCCTCCAGGCGAAGTCTTCCCACAGAACTACCCCTGCATTTAAGCCTGTGTTTTCCTCCATCTCTGACCTCGTCACCTACTGTTTCCCTTTCCAGTCCTAGTAGTCTCTCTGCTGCAGCAGCAATTCGGCAGTTAACTCCTCAAGAGGTTGTTCAGGATCTATGAAAAGGCCACTTGTCCCCAGACCAGATACCTCCACTCTGCCAAATAGCAACCTATTTTCCTCATAGTGCACTACTTTTGACCAGGGCTCTGATCAGAAGTAGTGGATTACATAGGGAATAGTGTGTCATTTAGAACACAAAAATCTTACCATTGAACTGCTTCCTTTGTACAGCATCTAGTGAATCTTAGATATGTTCCAGTGGATCCACTATGTATGCTGCCCAGTTAAGCCCCCCACCCACCAAAACGCAAAAAATGTATACTGAATGAAAAGGTTGCTTGTTATTTTACTTGAGTGCACGTGTTCAGTTCTGTAAATGTCCTGTTAGAAATGTCACTTCCATTAAGATCCAAAGAGAATGGACCTTGCCTACAACCCAAATGACCACTCTACTCAGAGGTATTCAAATTTGGACCTCGAAGCCTGTTCCACTCCATTTTTTCATTGCAAACCTCTAATCAGGGACTTAAGATCAGGTGGTGCCAATTAACGAGGTAAAACAGAAAACCAGCAGGCTCCGGCCCTCACAGGGTAAGATTTGAATACACCTTCTCTATTCCATATTCTACTTTTTATTCATAGCAAGCTTACACAAGCAGATAGGACAACATGGTGTTGCTCAGACAGACTCTTAACCTTGTGTAATTAAAGTTCTCTCAGAGTCTGAGTACACTGCCATGGCGTGTTTGAAGGAATTGCAGCATTAGGTATTTGCTTTTCCTGTATTGTAACTTCAGTTGCATATACAGTATATGCTTATTGCCAAATTCATTATTTCATGTTGGCCCAATAAATTACTGCAGTCCTTCCCAGTTTGGCTTAACTACACTTTTCTTTGGCTTCCATGAAGTCTGAAATACATTAAAAGCGTTGCAAAATATCCTTCAATCCGAAGGACTGCAGACACCAGGTACCAAAGCTGTGGCTGTACACAACTTAATACCAAATACAATGTCTTGTCAGAGGACTGTCACAGGTCAGGGATGATATTCTGGTCTACACTTCCAACTGAAGTACTGAAGGCAAGGAAAACTAATATGCAACAAATCAAGTGAACCAGAGAATTTTTAATTTATTGAAAATGAAAGAATTAGTTCCAAATCTCAGAGAACAGTAGAAAATACATACCACCACCCCCAAGTGTTAAATAGAAACAAATATAATCACAGTCCTACAGTTTTGTTTGATTCATACACTATAGACACATACCAGTCATTGGTAGACCACAGTGGACAGCACTGTACCAAATCTCACAAAAACTTGTATCTTTAGTTTACCTTACCTGTATTCACAACATCAGTTTTACCACAGAGAGAAACATTCTGTACTTCACTTATCTTGTGCCATAATCTCAATAGTACAGGTCTACCTTTTGATATGTATAACCTTATGGAAGGACAAATGATTAAGCCCGTAAAAAGGAACTGCAAGTTTGTTTTAACATTTTAGGAAAACCATAAGATCATCAGTATTTTATTTAAACATCAATATCCTCAACTTTTCTTACAACATTTTTCCTCTAATTATATTCACTTTTAAAATCTAGTGATATACCAAAAACGATATGACAGTCAGAAGCACGCAAACATACACCTACAAGTTGTCAGCTTTGAAACTTTTCATTGCAGTCCATTCATTTTACACAGTGAAAATCTTTTTGATGCTATAAAACAAAAACGACAAATGGGGTAACAGAACACAACACCTCGGCCACCCAAGAAGTAGAAGGGTTTTGGTGAAGACTATAGGTAAGTTAGGCTCTAAGGTATTGCTGAAAACTACTAAATAGGGAAGGACATCTGGTGCATTCATATCAAGTCAGTAGCTCAACTTAGTGTTTAGCTGTTTATTCTGATACTTTCCTGGTGGGAAATTCAGGTAATTTTCCAAATTGAAAATAGTTCTGAGTTGTCTTTAATGCACCAATACTGGTCATTTTCACTAGTGTGTGGAAGAACTGTAATGGTGAATTACAAACCCAGTACCAACAATGACAATTGGTCCCATGGGGTGGGGAGTTAACCATTTTTCAAATACACTCAGGAAACCTAGCACTGCCCAGAACTTTTTGGTTAAAGGCGTGTTAATAAAAAACAAAAACTATATAGAGCAATACACACATCAATATGAATCAATTAAGGCACAAATGCATTTGTTGTTTCAAATACGAGGGAAATTACTATGTCCTCGGTTTTAAATCAAAGTGAAATGATCACTATTTTAGAGGACCCAGGAGACTGCAAAGTCTGCTGTTGTTTGCAAAATAACCAGCACATATATACTAAATGCAAACAAAAGTGCCTCTTTAAATATAAAAAAACCACCCAGAAACAAACAAGACAAAATTGTAGTAATTCAAATTAAATTAAAATAAAAGTATCTTGCTCTTATATCAAATTCCACAAAATAAAAACATCCATAACCCCTATTGAAAGTGGCTTGAGTCAATTTACTAACATCTCTTCAACCCTTTACTGAAGAAGGGGGTCTTTGCGCAACAATAAAAACAACCGTATCATGTGCATTCTCACACGTACAGAACCCTCCTGTAGCTGAGGATGGACAAGGAGGACGGATGAGGAGAATGGAAGTGGAGGAGGGTCTACTGCAGCTTGGTGGACACGGAGTCGTCTCCAGCCTGGTTGTTGTCTTTATGTTCCATCTCCGTGCGTTCCTCCTCCCCATGATCGCCCCCCTCCTCCCCGCCACCCTGGAACATGTCATGAGTCCACTTGTTGGGGCTGCTGCCCCCCTTGCGGTAGATGAAGCGCCCCCTGCTGCGAGGGAAGGCTCCTCTGCCTCGCCCACGGCTCTCCAGCCAAGTCTTCTCTCCTTCTCGGTCATCATGCTGCAAGAGTGGAGTGGGAAGACGGTTTAGTGAAAAGGAAATGCTACTAAAGCATGCATTATAAACCAGGTGGTGCAAATTGGCTGATAGCCTTGGTATAAAAGTAAGCAATAAGGAATGAGGGGGTGTGGCATATGGCCATCGCAATTAGAGTAGTACAAAGTGATGGCATGTCTTACCTGTGGTATATGGTCTCATATACCAAGGCTATCAGCCAATCAGCATTCAGGATTTAAAATACACAGTATGTAAGAGCTGTATTCCGCGAGTATGACATCACTATTCTCTGTTCTAACTGCGTATATAGCATGTTTTTCAATAGCAATAAGGCATCTCAGGGGTTTGTGGTATATGGATGCAGAGGAACATGTAATTGACCACACCAGTGAGGGATGTGATTAGAGAAAAGGATTCCAAGGCAAACCTTGCAATTAGAAAAAGTTTTGGTATGTATTGTTTAGTGTGTTATATTCCTGAAAAGGGCACAGAAAAGGTCTTTCACAACATGGATAATAATGTTTAACAAAAGATCAGCTGATGATCATCACCAAACAAAAACGAAAACAAAATCATGTTCATATTCAAACCAAACAGACACTCTGGAATGTATTTTGTGTCAAAAACTAAAAGCAGCATTAGTGATGCACAAAAACAGAAGCCACGTCTTATTCTCCCTAAACTCAGCAATTTTTTTCCCGACTCACTTGCTCAATTATGTATTTTCCAACCACTCTACACATGCCAGTTGGGCCTACAGAAATAAATGCCTTTGATATCTAATTAACTGTTGGTGTACGCACGCTACATTCCTGGGAAATTCCAAGTGGCGCATATATAAAAACAATGCTGTGGTTTATTCGAGGCCTGATTTCCCCCTATGGGCAAGTGCCTTTGAGAGTTAAATGTCAGCCCCTGGTTAAGGGTCGCTCCCAAATGCCCTTCTATCCCCTATATGGTCCGCTACATTGTTGGGAAGCGTACCATTTGGGATGCAACCCTAACGCACTAAAAGTAGAGGTGGTAAAACTCACAAAGTAGTATTTCCTACTCTTAGGGGTATACTCTGGGTCCCACTCCTCATCTTGGGGGCGCTCTGGGGGGGCGCTGTTCATACTAGGAGGGGGTTCCCGGTTGCCGTTGTTGCTGTTGTTTCCTGGGTAACCGCCCCTGTTCCAGCCCCATCCTCCTCTCACCCTTGGGAACTGAAACCACAACAAACAGGTTGGTGCACAGCAGTGTAGAGTGAGGCTGTGCCTAGAGACTGGTCTCAGGTCAGTTTTGAGTTTCTCCCAATAATGGCTGAGGTGAAGCTGATCCTAGATCTGTAAGTAGGGGACCTTCTCCAAGACGTTGGTGTTGTCACACCAGTGGGGATTTGCAGCCTTTTTGAAGAGGTTCTACCTCTGTGCTGTCAGATGTCATCCTCACAGGGGGAGAAGTACTTAAAAAAAAATCCTCACAGGGGGCAGTGATATAAATAAAAAAATAATTTACATCCTGTTATAATGCATTCTCCCTAACCCAATAATATAATCTCCCTGTTTTTTTAGGCATACAATATAGCTCAGTGTTTTAATTACACAATCATCTTTGCTCCTCTTTTCAATCACAGGCCTACCAAGGATTTGAGGTCATTTTTGTGCTGCGTAACAACAGCGTCAAACAAACCCCTCTCTTGGCTCGAGACATTCAACGTAATACTACTAGCACTTACAAATCCTCCACGTCCTCGGCCCCTCTCCACCTGGCCCTCGTAGTCCCGAGGGGCGCCTCGATCCACGGGGCCACCATAGTCCCGGGGCCCAAAACGAGGCTTACTGTAGCCCTCATCCATATGCTCCATGTCCTCCCCCATCATGTGCTCCTTACCTCTGCACCCTCCCCTGAAGGGGGAGGGAGAGGGTGAAGAGGAGGAAGAGGAGGAGGATGGAGAGCGATCGCGCTTCTTCTTGATTTTTCTGCGTGGGACAGGTGCAAAACAGGACAGTCAGACAGCATTTCGAGCACATAAGATCATTCATCAAGAACGACCTTGGGTTAACAGGATATAATGATTTTAGGAGTGACCCTCAAACCGTAATGAGCCCTACTTGGGTTTCTTGTGGTGTTTGGAAGATTTCTCAGAGGACCTCTCCTGGCTGGGTCCTCGGGAACCCCCGGAGCTCCTGTCCCGGTCCCGTTTGTTCTGCCCAGGCTCCTTCCCAGAAAACCTTTTGCGTCGCTCAATGTCCAGACGCAGGTCCATTGGGTCACCTTTAGGTTTTTTACCCTGATCCTGTGGAGATACAGGAGGGCTGTGTATGTTAGCGCCTGCCTGTTTTTCCTTTACCACAACTTCACACTTAACGACTACGCCTCATTATGTCATAAATGGACAACATATCTTTAAGTAAACGTGCTTTAACTACTAACTTTACACAGTGAGTAAATAAGAACATGCAAAATAAGAAGGAACTTGTGAAATAGGTGTAGTATAGCACCCCATCTGCTGGTGACACATAATGCATGCCTCCTGAAATCTAAATCCAGCTGGAAATGTTAAACTGTTTGTCTACAAAACCGCATATGGAAAACTTATTATTTATTAACATACATATCTACAGACAAAAATAACTAAACAAAGGTGTGAAATAGCAGCATGCTTTAAAAACTGAATAATTTCACTGAAATCGAAAACATTCTTTTGCTTGTTTGTTTGAGGAGAAATACTTACAATGGCATTGAATAGGGTTCCCTTGAGAGGCTTGGACACAGCATCTTAAGTCACCTCCTGTTAGCCTTTGCTTGGGTACGTACATACCCGCTCAATAACCATGATATCTCATAGGCTGGGAGGGGCCTGCTTGGCATTACAATACACAATTGGGCTCTTTTGATTTAGACTTATGCATCTCCTTTAAAAGAAAAGCACAAGCTGAACACTGCTGCTTTGGATCGTCTCAATTTCCTTCACATTTTATTTCAAATGTCAAAAAGGCCGGTCACCTTGTAGCTGCTCTCGTCCATCTCCTCAAACAGGCGAGAGTGCCTCTTAAAGGCACTGGGGGAGACATCGATTCTCCTGGAGGGCAGGACAAAGGGAAAGGAACACGGTGAGTTTGACTTGGCTTCACCACAGAATGTACTAACTACAAAATGCCCCCAAAGAATGGTACATTTTTATTAAGATGTGTCCATGCTGGTAAACATCACCTTAATAATGCAGCACAGCACATGTTTGATTCGTCAATGTAGATATTACTACACTCCTACATGCCGTCTGGTTCTGTTCATAGGAAGACATACCTGTGGATTTCTGGACTCTTCCTTGGCTTCATCAATTCCATCTCAGCTGCTTTTCTTTGGTACATGGCAAATCGCTCACTAAGAGTCATGCCTGAAGAGCGGAAGTGTTGGGCTACAAATCGAGGACAGATGGAATATTTATAAACACCTTTTAGTCAAAGGAAATCGGAAAGTCAGCCTTTACATTTAAATGACCTGACAATGACAGACAAACAAACTCCTACAAAGGGAGTAATTATTTTTTCTTGTATTTCTGCCCCGCAGCAAGGGGGACGACGACAAAAGTACAGGAAACACCAACGTAAGTCCTGCCCCTCAATTAAACATTTTACTCATAAAAGCAAATAGCTACTTAATGACACAATATGTATTCCATGTACATTATATTAGTGTGTTGCATGCACAGACACAGGCAGTTTTGTTTCCCAGAAACACTCGCTAGCTTGATACTCCGAACATCGGGTGCAGGATGTGGTTGATTGCTCTGATGTTTGTTAGATGATAAAACTGTATGTTTGGTAAAAAAAATAATATATATATATTTTTCATAAAAGTATTCAGATTTTCTGTGGCGGCACTGAAGTTAGTTAGCGGATTTCAATAAGAGGGAAAGACTGTTAATATAACATACCCAGTAGTCGTTCAGTGGCATCCAACTTTACGTTCCCAAGTAAAATCTTAAATGATAGACGTGCTCTATACAGTGAACTACTTTTGTCCACAACCCTATAGGAATTTTTCAAAACGTACTGCACTATTAAAGGTTTAAGAAGCCCTTACCTTTGATGTAGTGCACAATGGTGACTATGTGTTGTGCAAACAGCTCTGAGGGGCTGCGCTGGAGCTGAGCAGCCTGAATGTGCTGGAAGATGGAGCGGAACTCTCCGTGATCTTTCTTAGCGGAATGAACCTGATCACGAGACACACGACGCTCCTTGGTCAGACCCAAGGAGGAGCTGAGGAGAGACAGCAACACAGACCATCAAGCACTAAACTGTTGTTCAAAATAGTGACCGCGAGGTTAACATTTAGATGGAACTCGAGCAGAACCAATGCTACATGTATTGTTCAAAATTAAGACGGCCTTGCCAGAAACCATGAAGCCCCAAAGCGGGTCTGTTGAAATGACAATAGTGGCGCTTTTCCTTACCTGGGCAGCTCATCGAAGGGGCTGATACTGAGCTCAAAGTCTTCCCTCTTTCCAACAGGCCTTGACGACGGTGACTCAACCATAGCGGCAGGGAACAGGGCCAGGGGCCGGTCTTTCTCCCTGCTCCCGGAGCCCCTGGAGGACACTGTGACAGGGGACGGACTACTCCTGCTGACCTTCTCCTTCTTCCTCTTGGACTTCTCCTCTTTCTTGGAGGCCTGCTTGCGGCTACGGTAGAGCTCCTCAGCCATGTGCTCCAGGTCTTCCTCCACATCTTCGTCCCTCCGCCGGTCCTTGTCTTTCCCAGCTGAGGAGTAGTAATGGGGCTCATCCTCCCACTTCCCAAACACGTCTCGTGTGGTCAGGGTGGCTCCCTTGGGCTTGGCATCCTCGCCCACATCCCTGTCTCGTTCTCGACCAGCAGCCTGTGACTTGAGGAAAGCCTCTTCGGCTCTATCGAGGAAGGGCAGGGACGTGTCTGCCTTGGAGCTAAAGGACGCAGCGGTTATATTAAAGAGGCCACTGCTGGTCTTACTGTTGCCCTTTTCTCTGGTTTCTGCACTGACGGGGCTCTGGTCCCTGTCCCGACCATTCTCCCAATCAGCCTCTGCCTGTTTTTTGCTCTTGTTCTCTGCCAGGAACCTGGACAAAAATACAGAAATAAACTGACCTTAACAACCGGTTATACCAACAAGCGCTGGTTCGAATTCAGGGCTGTGAACAAAATTTGTTTTAAATGGGTACAAATGATCTGCTTAAAGGAAAGAACAGCATGGCACAACCATGAAAGTTATCACGACAATGTCAGAGAATGAAATGTAACACCAGGACTAGTACTGTAATAATTATACTTACTTAACCACCACCTTCTAAATTAGGGGAATTTCATACAACCTCCTTTCAATACATAGCAGAGGACAACAGCCAGCGACTTTTGCAATTTTGATATTTGCATTTGAAATTAGATGAGTTCTATTGCCAATGGTATCCATTTTTAACTGAAATCTTCGAAGGACCTCTGTAGCTGGGCTCAGACTGAAGAAATTTGAAAGCATAATTAGCCTACCGTCACATACCAGCAAAAGAAGCCGTAGTTCAATGAAGAAAATATAAAAAGCAGTTGAAACAGATGAACTGAACATACTTTTTGAAAGCAGAAGAAATGGCAGTCTTATCGTCCGCCCCGGTTTGATCTTCCTTGCCAAAGAAGCCAAACCCGCTGAAGGAGGCAGTAGGGCCAGGCTTGGCAGAGCCCGGTGGGCTCTTGGTTAAGTTAGCACTGCCAGTGCCGCCGATGGTTCTCCACAACGGCCCTTTGGTGTCAGCCTTCCCTGGGTTGGCACCAACAGCTGGACTGCCTCGCTTGGGGCTGGCATCATAGTCACTAAGACCCTGCCATTTCCCAGAGGCCTTATCGTGACCACTGCCTTCTCCCCTTTCCTGCTGCTTTCCTGTTGCTTGATCAGCATCCCCCGCTCCCCTCTCCCGCTTGGTTTCTGGGACCGCGGGCCTGTTGTCCTTCACGTCCTTGGAGACGGGCTTCCCTGAGCCGGGGCTGCTGTGCTGATTCCGCGGGGAGGAGGAGCGCGATGAGGAGCTGTGTCTCCCCCGGGACCTTTGGGAACCCCTAGAGGAAGAGCGATCGGAGTGCCGGGAGTGGCTGCGACTGCCAGAACGTTTCCGTGGGGTACGGGAACGACCTCTCCTGGGGCTGTGCGGACCATGGTGGTCCTGGTCGTGGTATGGCCCGTCTCGGTAGCCCCCCTGCCAATTGTTGACTCTGTATCCGTAGCTGTTGCCTCCCCTCTGGTAGCCGCGGCGTGGGTAGAAGCCCCGGGTTCTGCCACGAAAGTAGAAGGGTCTACGATAGCCTCGGTTATAGCCCCTTTGGTAACCCCGGTTGTTTTGGTAGTCTCTGGTTGGGTAGTTCCTGCCATGGGACGGTGAGTGAGATCTGGAGCGGGAACGAGACCTGGAACTAGGAGAGCAGAGAAGGGAGAAGTAGAGACATGTTTCAAAGATAGTGTGAAGCCAGTCCCCTAACTAACTACTTGGTAGAGCATGGCTAATGCAACACTAAGGGTGTGGGTTGTATGCACACACGACTTTAAAATCACACCGGATAAGAGCTCTGCTAAATGTCTCCGATGTTAATTGGGGGGTGAAAAGATAAAACCTCCAAATCAGATATATTTTTTTAAAGCCAAAATGTCTTTGTAAATATCCAAGAAACACTCAGATGATGCAATCATGAAGAAGAAGAAACAAATGCTTGTTCGTCAGGTTGGTTCAGGAGCAGGTGGGCAAGCTCAGGCAGAATAGTGTATATTGTAGTATTTGGATATTTTATTCATTGAAAAATATTTCATTTCATTTTAATATTCATAGTTCCTTCAAGAAAATACCTGCTAACTAACCGGTATTCATTTTACCTATTTTTTATTAATGGACTTTAGTCTCCATACAAATGTTGTTTGTTTACGAGCACAACGAGCCCAGAGCCTTTTGCACTAACTGTTGTTAAGCACGCACCAAGGATCTGGTTACAGTGTAGAATACACAACTCAATGTTTGCCAGATGTGCCAATTGCTGCAGTGGTACATTACTGACATCAAGTCATTAGGACAAAATGTGCTCAAAAATCAAAGAACTGTGATGTTTAATTCTCACTCACGAAAAATGGGGCCTTGTTGATACATCTTAACTATATTTTGTCTCCTGATGTATATTAAACACAAATGTTTTAGAAGCCGGTTATCAAGCTAGCACAGTTTTGGCCATATTAGCATAGACATGACACGAATAAACTCCATAAACCAAGACATTGTCACAATAACAAGATACAACCAGGTGAAACAAGCAATCTACAAATCCAGACACAGCTATGTGAATCATGACACCATCCAGACAGTTGTTAGTAGTCAAAGTGGATGGGGCAGAGGGAGTGTGTGGTGGATCTCTGTCCACCCGATGGAACTACAACACCACATTTAAAACTCAGATCAGAACAGCAATGATCCTTCAGCTGCTGTCCCTGTATTCTAAATAGTGTCAATATTAAAAAAACCATTAGTTCCAGGTGCCTTTTGACGTGACAGAAATGGGAAAATAATTCCCAAATGTAGCATTATCAGAGAGGTGTGAGGCATTAAAACATCAATGGACCAACATCCTAACTCCTCCTTCCTAACTCCTCCTTTTATAACTTTTCTGGTATTACCCGAAGATGACATGAAACATACTGCATCTTTGCGTCAATCCCCGAGTATCTTGTCTAGTGTGAAACCAAAATGCATTCATGCCAACGTAACTAATACATTTGGTTAAATGGCTAACAGGAGAGGGTCAAAAGTCTAACCTTAAAGCAAAGATGATGAAATAGAAAATCAAATAGACCAGCAGCTGTAGACCTACTATAACACTGACACTGTTGTACCAACAATACAGTGGCACACTACACCCTACAAATCTAGGAAAACGCAAAGCAGCAGGCAAATTTGAAAAAGGGAAACATGCAAACTGCGGACATAAAAAACCCAAAAGAGAACTCAAGCAGAAAGCAAACAGGGTATTAGATTCTACCCATGTAACACAAAAAATGGGGGGGTCTGAACAGCCCTGTATGCCTTTTGTAGAATTCCCTAGAACTTACCGCATATGCTTTTTCATTGGAATAGTCTGGGAGGTAATGTGCTAAGCAGTGAGCAACGCACATAGTAGTAAAGGACGCGTTGTGTCGGGTAAGAGCACGTGTCTGCGCAGGCAGCAGAGGAAAGAGGCGGTACATTGGGCAAAATGTTTTCCCTTTAATTCTCTGAGAAGGACAGAATGTGGAAGATGGGGCCTGGGCTTTCCCCATTTATGAAAACATGCACTTACCGACCATTACATTTCCTTCGGACAAATCATTGATTTTGAATAGTTTTCTTGAGCATTGCCTATTTATTGAAACAAACGTTCTCAAGCATCAAGTAATACCTCTTCCCTGACATTTTAAACAAAACTATGGATGCTCCGATAAGAACATTGCTGGTAGATATCGATAGACGATATTCACATAACAGTCGACCAAAATCGATCAACAAAACCGGTTATTACACTTTTGCATATAATTGGTACCTATACTGATATATTGGTGCCTCTGTAAACAACAGCATACTTGATATTAATAGTTTAATATTAAAGTATTATTAGTTAATATTATAAATTTATTAAACGTTTAGTTAAATCATATTTTTATTTAAATCCACCAATCGCTGCCATTTTGGACTAAATCATCATCAAGGTTGTAACAGAGGAACAGGGAACTGAAGTCAAACACTATATGACAGAAATAACAAAGCACAAGACGGTGTTGTATATGGTCAATATACCACAGCTAAGGCAAGACACATTGCAGGGTCAGCCATGCTATATCAAACCCCCACAATACCTCATTGCTATTATAAACTGGTTACCAATGCAATAAGAACAGTAAAAAGCGATGGGATGTCATACCATCTCATATCACAGCTATTAACAATTCAGAATGTGAAATACAACTGGTTTATAAATAGTGTGTAAATACAGTACACCATCTTCTATGACATGGGCTGGTCTTTAAGTAGCAAAAGAAAAGAAACATGAATAGTAGATGTTTTTTGTATAACCAAACAAGAAACCAGAACCTATACCTAACACAAGACAAAAGAACAGGAAGTGGAGATATTCAAAAGAAAAGCAGAAATAGAAATTATACTTGCATTAAGGGGGGACGACGACATGCTTCTATGCTATTCTTCTTCTTCATATTGCTATTCTACTATAACAACAAAATAATCTAGTAAGCGAGTAACAATGAGTACATAGTGAAGTGGTGAGTACAGCATTTGCAGTACATGTGAGCGCGCACATCGTGGTCAACCAGCTAAGTTTGGAGCAGTTAAATGTCTTGCAAACAGAAGCCTTCTGGTTGATTGCTATAAGATTTCATGCTACAACACAGACATTGTCTGTCCCAACAGTAAGTGGATGAAGAGCGCACTGCTGGAAATGTGTACTGTCCTTGAAAATGCTGCAGGCTTTCCTCAGGCATCACTTTAGATGGATGTCCTGGATTGGCGGGATCTTAACACCAGTTATGTACACGGCCTTCTAAAATTACCCGCTAGCTGTATGATCAAAAACCGGGCTTGATAACTTATTACACAGTTAGAGGTGAGAAGTGACAGAAATGAATCTCACCTGTATCGGTGCTTCCTGGATCTGGAGCGGCTTCTGGAGCGAGACCGAGTGTACGACCTGGATCGAGATTGGGACTCTGATCGAGAGCGGGTCCGCGCGGGTGAATCTGGAGCCTTGGACATCTCCACAGACAGGTTTGTCTAGATTTACCTGTCCAAAGGGCAAGGAGATGCTATTACTGGACTGCTAAACGTACAATACCCAGTGTTTTAAAGCTTGAATTCCCAAATGTCTCGACAAAACCAGATTGAACTTCAAGGACACCATCATTCTGGAGGTGAGCAACACAAATATGCAATAAAAGTAGATTAGTCCCACAATTGGCCCATGAGAGTTCATCACTATCAAGGGGCCAGTATAGGGGCCTTCTGCTCTTTTAGCTTGTCCTCTGGAGACCTAAATGTCAGAATGACACTTATTGCACTCCCCCGATTGCACTCATACCTAACCTATAGTCCCAGGTCAATAGTAGCGCACTAGTGACAATAGTGACACCAGAGCTGTTGAGACCTCAATTCTGGAACATTAACTTGACACATCCATTGCCTGGCACCCTCAACTGCTTAACGCCTGCCATCGCCAGAATCCCCAAAAGCCCCCCATGACCTTCAGGGGGCTTGTGGCAAAGCCTAACTTTGACTAAAAATAAAAGCTACACACTGTCAAGAGCTATAAAAAGCAGGTCGAGAACATGGAATGCTTTTAGCAATGGCCTCATCCTTTTCTCTGCAGCCATATCAACATGCAACCTAATCAGGACACGGCAGGTGAAGGCAGTGGATAGAGTGCTGTACTGCAGCATCACCGTGGACATTAGATAGAGCACACAACCAGCGGCTCCAGGGAAGAATATCTTCAGAGTGACAACCTTAACATTCACCCAAAGGGGAGCTGACTACAGCAGCTAGGAGGAATTGGAGATCACACACAACTCCAAAAGTTTTTTACATATATCTAAAGAGCCTGGCAGAAATCAAGCAGACAGACCAATTATCCACCATTTGAAAGGACAGACGGCTGCACATTATCATGCAGCACATTTGTTACGTTTTGTTCCTCCTTATATTGGTTTACCATCACTTCAAGGGTACACAATCTACAAGTCAAACACAGCTACGAGCCTCCGCTCAGGTACAATAAGACCTGACACAATGTATGACCATTTATCACTGTCATCTTATTTGGGACAGCACAGTAGGAAGTAGGCTAAACACTAGCTGCGACTGAGTTTTTTTATTAGTAGGATAATGAGGAAAAACTGAGATCCATGCCTCAACACAATTCTCTACACAAATCTTTGAAGGGTACGGAGAGCACCTTGGACTTCTTGGTTTTTGCTCTGACATGCTCTGTGACACATCTGCCTTTCTAAATCATGTTCAGTTTGCCACAGGTGGACAATCAGGTTCTAGAGACATGTCAAGGACAATCAAATCACAGGCATCTGAGCACCATTTGGACTGAGCATCTGAATGCTGAACATATAGACATATTCAAATTTTCCGTTTTTCAACAAACGGGCACACATTTCTAAAACAGTGTTTTCACTTTAGACTTTTTTTTGTCACTATGGGGTATTGTGTGAAGATTGATGGCAACATTATAAATTAAGTCTGTAACACAACAAAATGGGGAGACATGTAAAGGTCTTAATACTTCCCAAAACCACTGTAACTTTTAACAGAATAACCACAGAGTTAACAATCAATATGTTTTGTAATCTCTACTACACTGCAGAAGCATTTGCAATTACAAGCTAGTCATTGCCCAACATTTGACTTTCGAATCCATACTGATTAATAATTAAAAGCGGAGGGTCTGTGTGTGGACGTTGCTATCTGATCTTTCATCCTTCATTCTCAAGCATGTGCAGTGCATCAGTCCTGCAGTGCTGCACATACTAAATGACCATTAATGTGCAATGCCTCAATGCATTTCTTCACTCCCTGGCCTGCATAATCATCCACAATAACCAATACTTATTTTCTGGATGCATACCAACCAACTCATCAGTGATCTCAATTCTCTTGCTCCCTACTCTCAAGCGGAACAGAGAACAAATATTTAACATGTTCTTCCATTTGGTTGATAAAAAGAAATAGGTTTATTATGGGGTGGTAGTGTATGAGACAAGGACGTTGGGGTCAGCACATCTGTAAATACATTGGGTACAATACTGAACAATTTAAATGTTGCTTTTAAAACAGAGGCCCCACTTCCAATCAGTCTGAAAATAACATGGAGTGGTTATTGCTCTACCTCTCTCTTACACCTGAGAGTACACTAACTACTGTCATGTGAAAAAGTAAGAACACCACCAGGAAAGTTGCCTGTTGTTACATATGTGAATGAGCAAAAAGTTACCTTAGTGTTCTTAATGACATCTAAGAGCATTCTTCACTCTTGGACTAAATTTGTTTGAGATGACTTGCACATGTAAACTGCCAGTGGTCTGGAGTCTTCTCAATTTGCAAACAATCCATTGGATGGTGGAATGATGTCTTCCTAACCCCTCCAAGACTCATGGAATTAAATAATCTTGTTTCTTAAGGCATTGGATAGATCTTTGACACGGCATAATAAAACTCAACTTCTAAAATGGTGATACAAATATCACACACAGACGGAACTTAAAAAACAAACTATATAGAAAAAGGTATTAAGTGCATAACACGTGCTGACATAGCATAATGTGTCACCTCGCACACATATGGTTTAGACCAAAGCAGACCAGGAATTTAAATTGCATTTTCAAAAGTTTTCAAAAAAAATTATTTTATATTGGGTTACTTCTATAAATGCACGTGGTTGGAGTTTAGCTCAAACATCCATGTGTTCAAAAACGTAACAAAAAAGAAAGTTTTTAGCACATGGACAAAAAAAAAGACAGGATTTGTATTAACTTTTTTACTATAAATAGTGGCCACTTCGATACACTGACATGTGAACATGAACTGCGTCACATACACCAGTACAGGTCAGATACAATATATTTTCAAGGCAAAGGAAGAAAGATAGCCTGTGGTTCCTGTGACAGTGGCACATATCCTATATGCATAGGTATTGTAAGCCTAGATAGCATACTGAAAGTTCTAACAGACAAACTCAAAGAATAGCCTATACAAGAAACCTCATATTTGAACAGCTTCCGTGAATGGTGATAGTTGTTAGCCTCCATTTCTTGACACTGAATCCCGATATAGATTAGGAGCTAATACTCTGAATGTCAGGCACATACAATATCAAAACACTATTGAAGAACTAAAATTCCATAAATATAATTGATTTATTTAATACTGTTTTTAATTTAATTTATTATAAATAACAGCTTTAAGTTAATGACAATGTAACTTGATGAAATAGCTAGTCGACTATTGAATGACAAAAGACAGAAAAAAGTCAATGCCCAGATAATGACCAAGATTACACTAATCAAGTAGATAAACAAGGTTAGCCGTCTTAGATTAGTTGTTTTGAGCTAACTGTATCAAGTTGACTAACAGAAGCAACACTATTTAGGTATTCAAGCAGCTTAATCGGGGGAGGTAGAGAACGTTAGCTAGCTTCCTTAACTGACACAAACCTCAGTAACTACAGTAGCCAAAACACTGGTTTAAAAAAAATAATAATCACTCACCTCAAACTGGTTTCACACGACTGAGCGGGTCAGCTAACTTATTTATTAGCTTGATTATTAGCTAATGCAAGTTAGCTGGTTAAGCTACGTATACAATTGCAACGAAAAGCTAACTAACAACAGTTAGCAAGTTGTATGGCTATGTAAAACCTAGCAAAGCGCTCGTGCAGTCTCCCGACGAAGCAACTGAACGAGTCTGACAAAGTGATACAAAGACACGCAGCCTTTACTTCGAATGCCTAACGGCATACGCGATTTGACTGAATTTGTTTAAACAAATACATACATATTTCTGAAACCTTATTTTAAGCATGACATCCGGTAGAGCCCTACGCTAGCTGCTAAATCATTTGGTCGCCTCACCAGCTAGTCGCATGCGCTACGGTAGCTAAATTACGCAGTACAGTACTGTAGCCAGGCAGTGGTCACATTTCCTTCCTGGATTTTCCTGTAAAAAACTCGAAGGCTGGCCTCTCATTTTATTTGATAAAAGGGCAAATGGTCATGCAGCCAATATAGCTACAGCATTATACTGCTGAAAAGTGTAAGAAATACGATGTGGAAACGTGCTGCGAAATGTGCTTACCTGGCTGGATGAAAAAAAATTTCTTGCGCGCGAAATTGCCTAGCTGTGAACGGAGAGGAAGGATGCACTGTCAGTTCACTCAGCTGGTGCATGCGCCCATTGCGGATCCGCCTTTCTTGCTCATACACTGATATAGTTGCATTAGATTAATGCTGTAATAATTATAGATGTCTGTGCAACTGGCTGTCCATAATGATTCGTTGATTGATATAACAATTTCTGTGATGCATACTGGACATTTCTTAATGTTTTTAATGTATCAACCTAAATAACAAGCTTACCAAAGAGTGTAAGATATACAGCAGAGGATGTCAAAGTCTGCCTACAAAGATGGACATTTACATTCCATTCACACATTCATGCCTTTGAACATGTCATCATATTTGCAAGGAATGTGGCAAGAAAAACATCTATTTATGTCAGTCATCTTTTGGAAAGTATTAATAACTTTCACAGTCCCAACTGAACAAATGCTGCACTTCAATTAGGCCAACGGATGCTCCAGTTAAAATCTACATGATTGCAACTCAAATGTAAAGCATTAAGAGTTACTGCAGGAACTTTGGTATTGCACTTGTAAAAACATATGTTATAAATAAGAGCTGATTTGTAGTAGGAACTCTACTACACTTTTGTTCTTTCTATCATTTATTTTGTGTTGTCTCCAGCAGCTTGTTCTGTATTTCTCTAGTTGTACAGGTCAGGCAGGCTGAAGCATACAACACGTATAAGCAAAACCCTCCTACAAATAGATAACTAGATACAGACTGTTGATAAAGGCCTGTGTGGATATGATCTAATAATCCACTAACATGTGTCCCTGCTGTTTTGGTTGGTTTTCATATTTGTCTTTTGACAAGTAATCCTCAACATGTGTGACAGTGTGATCATTCTTCATTGCTAGCAGATAGTTGGTGTATTAGAACAGTCTGGAAAGAGGACCTGATTATGTGTGTTTGATTTACCCAATTTAGGTAGATAAATTGGAAACGAAACAGCAGGAAATGTTTTGCTCTGCGAGATGTGTCTGGCTTTTGCTCATCATGAAAAGTTCTCAGGTTTAACCTACTTTTGCAGCAGTGGCTCCTTTACATCTTTTCATAATCATGCTGCGTTGATAGGTGTCCTACAGTTGTGAGTCTTCTTAAAATAAGATAAGGGATTGTCTACCACAGACCTATAGGGTGTCATTGTAATAACTATGGAAAGCTGCCAAACCCAGCTGTGTTTGAAAACCATCTCAAGGACACAAACTTTCCAGAAGGTCATCTCTAAGAAAAGGGGTGCATCCCAATAACCAATCCTTCCTTTCTGAGGATCATTTTTATTCACAGCTCCCCACATATTTAAAAAGATTGAACTGGTGTCAGTATGAGCTAGAAGCCGTTTCCATATACCAGTCATTTCCTGTTAAAGGGAAGTTAAGTGCCCAGAAGAAATAACTGGCACATAAAATCCTTAAACATGCAGTCTAGGACTTTTGCAATTAACAAAATGTTTGTTTTAACTTCCAATTTTGGGCTGAAAGTGTAATATGTTGTTTATATGTGCACACTCCATGAGTAGTATTGCTATCATATGTCAATTAGCCATGATATTCAATGTTTTAAAAAAGTGGTTTTGTTATCATTTGGCACAGATTGGCACATACTTTGCATGGTACACACTTTTTCTGGAACCTTCTAGGCATTACTTTTTGGAAGAAAATGTCTGCTCCTTCTCCTTTTATGTTCATTAAAATGTTCCAAACCACATAACTGAATGCATGAAGAAAGAAGGGGTAGTGTTCTTATGCCAGGATTTGAGTCATCTAGTCAAAGAGCTTCCAGGTTACGAAAAGAGCATACTTGATGTTCTGCACTCATCCCACCAAAAGGCAAATCCAAGCACATGTAAAAACAACAGGTCCATGGCACATTGAATGAAGTGAATAAAAGAAATGAATTAAATCCAAAAAGACTAAGACAACAAACTTACAAACAAAACTCCATGCAGCACTTGCAACTAATCAAAATGATTAGTCTTTTTTTAAGTGGCAGGCTTGCAACCTTAAACAACACAGAGGAAGACAATGCATTCGTGCCTGTTTTCTATTTTAAGCAGCCCTGATCATTGGTTCCATTACATTTTATAGAAGAGCGGATATGCTGTGGTAATATCACGACTGTGATGAAGTGAACGATGAAGTGAGCTTCTAGCTAGAAACAGTCCACTGTATGCACACATCCCAAACAGCATTCTATTCCCTAAAGGGCCTATAGGTCTATACTACTGGTCAAAAGTAGTATAATATGAAGGGAACATGGTAACATTTGGGACACAGGATTTGTGGTTTTACTTCTGCAACAACACACTGTCAAGTTTGAGGGTAATTCTGCTGAGTGTGCTGAGATGGAATGTCCTTACTTATCTAGTGATGCCAAGTGATGAATAGGCCCTTCACAAACACTGTCTTACCCATCTCTACCTGGAATAAACTTGAATGTAATCTGCTGCCATTACTTTCCTGGTGGACATAACAATACTTCCTATGTTGGTTATTTAGCTCCTCATTGTGTACATATTTGTGTCAATGTTATTTTATTTTTGTCTTTTGCTTTTCCTCTCTCCTAAGCTTTAACATTGTTGAAAAACTAAACATTTCATGGTTAGTCCATGTCAAGTATGCCACTACTAACGATTTTATTCACAACAACGGCTTTCAAATTCCACATGCTGCCCTGATTGATTTGATAATGTACATGTTATGTTGTTTGTAGACTCACAAGCATACAGGCCAGTTCATGGAATGAGCTGTCCAACCCAATGACTCATATAAAATATATATACCAAACAGAAATAACAACATGAGGACATTTCATTGATTCCAGTGCCTCCGTCACAAATTATTCACTCACAGCATTTTACGCAGCTACCACGACTTCTGTACTAACATTACTAGTTGGACTAGAGTCAAGTTTTACATGAATAAAGTATTTTTTCAACTATGAAGTATAGAATGCCTTGTTTGGCTGATCTCCTGAAATAATAATTTTCAGACATTGTCACAGAATGTGTCTAAAAACAAGGGGCAAGCATGTTTGTAAAAGGCAACAATCTTAAAACAGAAACAGAAAGCTCACCTTGAGTCTGACAGCATAAAGAAGAGAACGTAAAAGGAAAAAAACGCCAGCACATTGATCAGTGGGTGTTGCTTAAAAAACCACTTCCTCATTCTACACTGACGCGTGCCTGTTAAAAACTTCTACAAAAACCAAATGTGTATTCTGTGATGTTATGTACATCAACATATTATGTACATGTTGTAAGTTGTTTTCACTGAATCATTGCATTAGTACCATTATATTTTATAGGGCATGTCGCATCCTGTCTATAGTCCCAAGGCAATACTGTAATGAAGCTGGTTCATTTTGGTTTCAAAATCTCACAGGAATTAGACCCAATGTTCTTTCTTTGTCACGGCAAATAACAATGTGCCGACACCACAGAAAGAAGCTGGTTCATCTGAAGGGACCCAGAATTTAGTTCTTTATGCTGTGTTTTTGAGAATTTTATGCTGCAATATTTTGTTGGAGCACCCAAGCAGAAGAGAGTCAATGTCCCTCATAACACTGGGACCAATGTGGTGGGGCCTAAGCTTGTAGGTTTCATTTGAAAATTGTATTTAATTTTCAAACAATCCCTCAATACCACATCACAATGAGCAAACTGTTATGCAAATTGGCCCATTCCAGCTAGCTTTCCAAGAAACAAAAGGAAGTAGGTCTGGGTGGTATCATGGTATGTGCAGCAGATCATGACAGCTACAGTACCATCCCCCACACTAACCTGTTCTTCAACTGAGAGGGGTGGACAAACATTTTGGCCTAATGGCCCAATTTTTGCCTGATGGCTGCACATATGTGGACCATATTTTGACAGAAGCTCTGATCCTGAGGGACTTACAGTATACATTTACATAGCCTTCCATGACAGTCAAACCCACAACCATGGCACTGTAAGCTTTAAGCTCTACCAGCTGGCAATGAAGAAAAGGTAACATTAAGAGAAAATAATGCTGACATATGAGGAAATTATTATAAAATGAATCCCTAATTATATGGGTGGAATTTGACTAGGTTACTGTGAAACAAGATAGACATGCCTCACAAAATAAGATAGCATGGTTAAACAAGATTAAAAATACTTTGATGGCTAGTTGATGATTGTAGTTTAACCACCCCTGACTAGAACCCACATTAGAGAACTCTTGTCCTAAGCAGTTGGTGCTTGATTACATCACTTTGTAAATTGGAACCCGCTGGTTCCAGTAGGAGCACCCAGGGAGACAATGAGCGGTGTACACAGTTCACTGAGGAGAATTTAATGCTTAGTATACCTCAATCGTTTACAATGAAAGAAGCTTTCAGGCCTCATTGTGTTTTAACATAAATCATTTTAGTGTCTACTGACAGTGTGGTTTTATTTATCAAGTAAATGTTTTCTAGTCCTCTCTGCCTCTCAAATGACAGAGAAAGCTTCCCAATCTCGAAGAGAGGGATCTGATACACAGGGAATTCTGCATCCTATGGGGAATTACTTCTCAGTGCCAGGAAGCTGTCATGGCTGCCTAGTTCACTAGACCCAGTTTATTTATCTAGATTTACAATATGCTAGCCAGGCCACGAAATACGCACCGTGAACTTAGCTGAGGGGAACGTAATAAAGGGTCCTATTACAGGTTGATGAGGTACCCAGGAACACTGATAAAAGAGTCACCACCGAAAGAGAGAAGACACACAGGCATGTACCCTGAACACACACACAAACACACACGTTTCGTATTGTCTGCCTTCACTATATGGGTTGTCCTCATGGGGCTGCAACCCAGGGCAACCTGAAAACAAACAGCCTATCCTGCCCAGACAGCAGGTCTCTGACCTTTAGAGGGTGGCCATTATTAGTCCTTTGTATCCTATCAACAGTTAATGTGTCACATTCATCATATCCATATGCCCTATGAGTTCAATGACCTTTCTGTGTTCAGATTTTACCCACACAAAACTAGGGCTATGAATTAACAGGAAAGTTACAATAGAACATTAACACAACATTTATATGCGGTTTCAATGTTCAGGACTAATCTAATGATTTTCACAGTTCTATGTGTATTGTGATTTGGTACTAAGATTGTATTGCAATTCCCTCTTCCAAAAATGTGTCACAGTGTCTGCTGCAGAGGGATAAGCAAGGCAATGACGGTCTGTAATTAAAGAAGAAAATGCACAAAACCAGTTAAAACCAGGAAAAACACTTTTATATGCCTATACAGCACTGTAGCACAAAAAACAACAACATCAAAACTAGATACAGTATGATACGTCATATTGTTCATTAAATTGCAACAGACATTTCACACAGGATGTCTTTAACTTTCGCCATAATTACAGTGTCCCCAAATCTCAAAGATGCACTGCCTGTAAAGGATGGTAGTTTCCAGAAGTTTTATTTTCCTCCATTCGTGCTCAGCTGCCCCCAGTCGTTTTCTGTGAGCTCACGGTGAGTCACGTGGCCACAGAGCAGAAGAGGGCCGCGTGGACCCAGAGGAAAGGACACTGTAGGACTCATAGGATGCAGTGGGAAGAGGCAGACTCAGAAGACTGATTTGGCTGATGATAGTATATTGACAGAGCATGACCTTCTGTGTAGGGGCACAGTTGTTAGAGTTGGCAGAGAAAGAGAGAAAAGGAGCAACTACTTATTAAATACCACAGTCACCTTCAAAAGCCTTTGCTTTCCTTTGAATGATTCCATCCGGTCCAGATTATCAGTATTTCGATAATAGTGGATGCCATTATTAAAGAGAAGCAGGAGAAATTTCAGCAGTTGACTAATACTCTTTTGGCTTTGCATGATGTTTGTAAATCGCATGGTTTAACCATCAGGCAATATGAGCTTACATGACTACCCCAAAAAAAATTCAGAAACGAATGACCAATAAACAGGGATGATATCCTTGGACGCTTGAGTCACATTACCAGCTGCCACTCTGGGTTAACTGGCTGGTAATTTTACTCCAGTGGATCCAGAGAACTGGGTTATGATCAGAAAGTGGCTATAATGCAGGACTAAATATATCTATCCAATACATTAATTCAACCTGTCCTTCTCTTTCTCTGTCCCTTGTTCTGACAAAATCCACCTTTAATTCCTTCCCTCCATCTCTCACGCTCTCTATTCCTCTTTCAAACCCACTTGATCTCTTATCACCCCACCACCTTCCTCCTCTCATTGCCCATGTATCCTTCCATCAGCGGTCCTGGAAGTGCTCACGAATTCGGCAGGAGGCAGTTTATATGAGAGACATTAAACCAGTAGTAACAGAGAACACAAACTGGATGTGTGTTCCAACTCACGATGTAAAATTTTTTAAATCATTGCGTTCACGGAGTCCAGATGCAACGTGGGACTGAATTAAGAAACACACTGAAGGAACCAGCTGCAAACGATTGCATAGAAAGATATCAGATCAAACCTCTAGGAAGGCCATACTGGCTCAAGTACGAGACAAATGTAAGACTCCAGTACACACACAGATCAAATGCAGACTTCAGTCGGTACCATACTATTATAAGAAACCAGAGAGACAGAGAGATGGAAAGAGGGGGTGGCACTGAGGTAGAAACATGGGAGAAAGTAGCAAAGAAACCAAGACAAATGGACAAAAGAATAACAGTCAGACTCCCTTTCATAGAACTTTATTCCACATCTCCCCAATAGCAGGAGGCCTAGGCAGCCAGGTTCATATACATTTACATACACTGTGTGATGTCATATAGAATCGTCACACTACCTTCACCCCTAATTAAATAACTCAATTATTCAAGACAAAAAAAAACTAACACACTTGGTACAACTTAACAATATCAATTGAATAACAACAACGATAATAGCCATAATGATAACAACCATGGTCAAATATTGTATATTTCCAGATCTTATTTAATACTCTAAAATTCAAAATATTACATTGTAAGTCGTTTAAGGTGCACCATAAAATCTGCATGTGACATTTTCAGTAAAACTCAACAACATACGAATGTTGCACCAAAACACGCTCGGAAGAAGACAGATAACATTTGTAGCATTTTAAATTTAGAAATGTTTAACACATTTTTCTTTGCAGCTTTCTTCCTCCTTGAACTTTCTGACATTAAATAGATGCTTTTAGTGATTCTAGAGCAGTCCATAGTTTGTTTCTTTGTTTGGCACCCTTCTTTTATAAGCTGTTGCGGTGTGTGGCACAAATCGATTTGCTCAACTGGTGGTGTAAGACACGTCTCAGAAGAAGCCTGAAGACTCAGAGGACTTCTGCAGGCAAACAGGAACAAGGTTAAGAAAAAAGAAAGAAAAAACAGAGGGAGCGAGAGACAGAGAGATCAGAAAGAAAGAGACAGAGGGAACATGGTGAGAGGTGGAACAGTGTGAGAGAGAAAGGCAGAGAAAGAGACCAAGAGAGAACAGAGAAAGAGGGAATAGAGTGAATGAGAAAGTTAATCAGCATTGCTTTTATCTTTAATTGGGAACATAAAACATTTTTTTAAGCCTACAGTGCACAAAGCCTGCTGCATTGTGAATACATGCAACCTTGTAATTACAATTCTCTAGTTCTGGGAATTATTTTCCACAAGCCATGTGCCATTTGTCCCATTCCGATTGCTTTTTTGTTAGCTTTGTTATAACTTGGAGCTTGGGTTGGCTATCTTATAGACAACCTAGGTTGCATGCCCAAACATGACCAGGATCCCATTTCCAGTGTTGGACCTCGGCTCTGCTACATAGCTAAGGCAATGTACCCATAGGCTACGACCCAGGTTATTTCATAGTGTACTTTTAGACCCCCTGCTGGCAATGTCTAGTTATGCCCCGAACAATGAAATAAACGCATGAACTGTAATAAATGATTCCAGAAATATTCCATATGCAGAAGAAAATAATTTCTCTAATATGAAATATGTAGGTCTTCATCTTAGCTACCTGCAACATGCTGAGGCTTCATGGAGCCTGTTTTCATCCGGAAGGACTCTCCTCCTTCGAAGGCCAGGATTGGTTCACTGACATTTCCGCTCACTGTTTGCGCCGGGCCACAGTTGCTGCTCCCAGTGTGATTGGACAGCTGTATAATCTGTTTGAAGTCAGAAACCTCCCCATTGGCCGAGAGGCCATTTTGGTGATTGGCTGGTTGAACACCATTTAGGATAGGGACACACTCTGCTGCACTTTGCTGTCTCTCAGTAACTGCTGAGGGAATAATTTAATGCATTAATAAACAGGCAACTGTCCTTCATTGTTTTTTATGCACTGAATACTTGAATGTAATTTTATGAGAAAATGTTCTTGTCCTGTCTTTTAATGTAATTATTGTTTTTACCATCCAGGACCACTTACAAAATGTTTACCATCCTCTTGGGATCCAAATGCAATGTTGTTGTATAAAATTCATATAGAAATAATTTGTAATAAAATGAAATGGCAGGTTAATAGAGACAGTAGATGGACACTCCATCAAACTATTTGTACCTTTATGATGCTCCATAGTGTCCTTCCCATTGACCTGTGCTGGGGAACTGGACTCCTTTGGCAGTGTAGTCTGGAACAACATAAAAATGGCGAATTATAACAAAGATAAAAAAGAGACAATTCTGTTTTGGCATTATGTATGAAGACAAAGAGTTGCTCATCGGAGAACATCATTATCAGCCAACAAATGAAGTTGCAGCTGTTTTAAAAACATTCAAATGTAAAAATGTCAAGGTCTCAATGGTTGCCCTTCATCACCCGAAGGGTCTTACACATGAGGTGTGGTTACCAGGAAGTGCTTTGAGCCTCTGGAAGTCAGCTTCATAACAACACATACATGCAATACTTACCTTTTCTCCGACATCACTCTTACGCGTCCTCTTCATGATCTCCTCAAGGCGCTGTGAAATTCAACATCAGAGGCAAATGAAGTCATCAGGCGTTTAGTTTTAGTTAATAAACTAATATTGTATTTCCTATATTTTCTATAGACCTAGAAATGTTTCTGCGACGGTTATGTGGTTTGACTTATTTGCTCTAAATCCCCCTCCATCGCTCATCACCTAATTTCTCTCTCTCTATACCCCACTTCTACTCTTATTCCTCCCTCTATATTAGTGCCCCTCAGCCCTCCTCCCCCTCCTTTATCGCTCCTCCTTGCCTTGAACATATTTATCAATGTATTTTGATAAACTGTTTTGGAATACACCGATCCAGTAATTGCATCGAAAATGTGTCCGATACTGACAACAGATACGGGTTCGGGTATCGGGCACAGCGAGTCTATGTAATGAACAAATGCCAGGAAACGTAAATTGTTCGTGACTAGCAGACCGGAAACACGCGGCCTATGTCTAATGATCTCAACAACAACCAAAACGTCCGCAGTCTGGAATTACTTAACATTTTAAACCGCCATTAGTAAAACTGATAGTTGTGAATATCCTCCTGGGTGTTTGCAAACTTTGCAAAGCAATTAACCTGGCTGACGCCAGCATAATTGAGAATACTTCGCTTTTGTCTGCAATTTCAAATCTCGGAATCCATTCAGATTCATAACTAAATAGCAAGCCTACCTTTTTGCTGCTGTCTTTCCTTTTAGTTTAATCTTCAAATGACTAGACTGATAGGATATCTCCTAAAGTGCCTAATGGTATTCTAGTGCTAATTTGATCAAATTGAGATTAGACGATAACGTGCATTGACTTATTTGTCCAATTCTACATTCCAATAGCATTTACAAATACCTTTCTCTCCCTTGAAGTTTTGAAGTGTATGTGTACATATTTTATTATGATCAGAATTGGTATTGCTATTAAAAAAGTATTATCACAGTATCCTTATTCAAAAGGGCAATACGTAAAACCTTTCATGTACTACTTGCATAGTTGTGTTATTGTTTAGAGGCAATATTCTACACAGTGACCCTTTAACATGTTTTCCATAGACCTATGGTTGTTCTGTAAACAGTTCTTGCTATTATTCCCCCCATCACCTCATCTCTCCAGCCTCCAACCTTCCACGTTCCTCCCTTTACCCTCCTCTATTTCTGCCCTCCTTCTATCCCTGCTCCCCTCCCTTTAGCTCTCCTAGCCACGTTCCTCTTCTTCTCACCCCCCCCCCCCCCCCCCACCGCCCACTACATCCCTCATGCCTCTACCTTCTTCCTCTCCAGGCGTGCCTGTTCCTCTTTCTGGAAGTGTCTCTCTCTCTCCAGGCGCTGACGCTCCGCTTCGTCACGGGCCTTGGCCTCAGCCTCTTCTCTCTGGATACGGATAGGACAGTGTATTGTTATCAAACCTTATCAATACAATGACTCAATGTTTCACACACACACATATACAGTGGAATGCTTCGATAACAGTATCAAGGAAATGACCCAAGAGATAAATGGAACCCTGTCCGTCTTGAGAATCCAACAAATGAATCATTGATTCCTGAATCAAATTAAAGAACAATAGTAAACTACAAGGTAATTCACTTTGGATACAAAGTTTAGATTTAGCAGATTCATAAATTAATTCCCTATTTCAAACACACGGTGGCAGTATAAACCCGATCTGGACAACAGTACGCTGAAGGTCAGTGCTTGACGTCTTTTTAATAATGCCCTTACGTGGCTCAGTGGGTAGTTTGAGTCACCGGTAACGAACAGATGTGATGAACAGAGCGACAGAAACAAAGCTATTGCATGTCTGAATTCACCTTTGTCTAGTTAAAATCAATGGCTATACCATACAGAGGCTACAAGTAAACAACATTGTTACAGTATGCTTCATTTGAATATCCAAAGTTGCCTGGAAGATAACACTCACTTTGTCATAACAGACTGAAATACTGTATAACGCCTCACTGCCTCGATGCGGAAGAGGGCAGGCGACGTAAAAACAAATGGTTAATTAAACAGGGTTTCCTTCGGGGTAACGACATACTCAAGCGTGTCTGAATGCTCCAGACATGAGGATTGGTCACTCCCTGTCCCCCGTTTAGGCCACTGTAGCAGGAGGTGATAGGAAAGACAGAGGAGTCACTATCTCAGTCACAATGGCCCTCTGAGCTCCACGACACACTGGACCAACACAATTATCAAGGTCACAGAGCTGGCGCCTCTCTGTATGAGGCTTGGTGGATCTGAGATGCCAAGATGCTTTCACATTACGACCCCCTGATAAAATAAAGGCTAAATAAAAGGAGAATATAGCTATGATTTTGGGTCTGGCAGTACTCTGTTTATGTATTACAGTTTATGGTGACTGTAATTTCCCGGTTGTGTTTTCCGTCGGAAAGCCTGCCATTGTTGACCTGTGAATATATGTAGAATAACGGCTCCTCGTGTCATGCACTTTTTGATGCTACAGATTTAATTTGTGGTATGTTAATACTACCCACAATGCCTGCCTCTCACCTGTTTCAGCAGGCGTTTGGTTTCCTCCTGTTCAGCCTTGGCCTTGTCCTGTGCCTCCTTCTCCTCCTCCAGACGTTGGGCCTCATCCCTCAGCCGCTGTTCCTCTGCCATTAGGCGCGCCTCCTCCTCCCTGCGCCTTCTCTCCTCCGCCTCCCGAGCCATGCCCTCCTCGCGAGCAATTCTGCCGAGGGGAGCCACATCTATGAGGTCTACGCTTACCCGAGCCAACTCTCTCAGGTGATACGTGATGAAATACGCACAGTGTTTTGAACGTGATTAAAACTGTGAACACTTCAGAGCCATGTTGGGCCCGCAGAAAAATAAAGACATTCATGTGAATCCTGCCATGACACATAATGTACACGCATTATGAACAACCGCTGGTATTTTGACTGACCGTGTCCTCTGCTCCTGCTCTAGGCGTTCCTGCTCCTCTCTCTCCCGTAGCTCCCGAGCCTGTCTGCGTTTCTCAGCCAGGACCCGCGCCGCCTCCTCCGGGTCGTTGGTGCCGGCCGAGGGCCGGGAGGCTGGAGCCGCTGGGGCAGACGGGGTGCTTGGGGCGGTAGGCGGAGCGGAGGCGGCCGGCTCTGGGGTTGAGGCAGGGGGGCAGCTGGGGACGGGGGCGGCCAGAGAGGGGGGTGTCACCGGAGCTGCAGACACTGTAATGGCAGGAACATTACCAGGGCCTGTCCGAGCAGGAGAAAGGGGAGAGGCCTTGGTTTCAGATCAGAAGCCGCGTGACCAAAAACATCCTACAACATCCAGGAGGATACGGCATTTAAAAGCTGGATGCCTGTAACCTGCTTTGGGATTGAATCCAGGCCTTAGTAGGAGCTGAAGAGAAACAACAATAGAGTTGATCCTGGTCAGTGGGACCTGATGTAATGTACTATCTGGTCTCATAATAAAATATATATGTACAGCACAAAGTGTGGATACAGTATATCTAAGTATCTAGTAAATATCCCAGAATACAGCTGATAACCACGCAAAGTGTCTTTCAGTTACACTGCTAGTGTGACTGGAGGCCAAGGCCTGTTCAACACACCCTGGTGCTCGGAAACAGTAACCATGGCAAGCACGCTTACTCTTTGTCTCCTCAGGGGTGTCAGGCTGTTGGGGCTCGCCGTTCGTTTCCACAGCGACCGCCGCGACGGGCTGAGGCTGTACCCTGGCAGGTGTCTGGGCTCGTTTGGGTCGGGGTTTGACGCTTGTTGGGGTCTTCTTGCCTGTAGAGGGGGTCTTGGGAACCGTCGGGGGACAGGGGGACAGCGGCCTGCTTTTGGGAGCCACAGGTGACGGGGGTCTGTTTTTGGGTTTAGGGGCATTGCTGCAGGAAAACGGATGGAAAGCCATGGAATGGGGATAAGAGCGGAAGGGGGTCAGGAGGAGAGATGGGGAAGAGAGGAAAAGAGGAGGTAAATATAAACAGGGTTACATCATTATTTAAATGTGTTTTAATCGGCAGGTTGCAGGTTATGTAACATCCTATTTTAACATGTCAACTCCAGTGGCCTGGGGCAATGCTGTGGCCTAAGCCACTGCCTCTGGTACACAGCATGGGTTTCAGCTGCTCTTTCAGCTAAAACTATAATTTCCCACTGTTGCTATCCCAAATAAAAATAAAAGGCCTGAAAATATATAAATGAAATAAAACAGAATCTCTACAAGTAGGTCAGACGCTGTGACACTGTGATAGTATTTCTATACCGAATGTCGTCGCTCGGTAACATGACTCAGTGGGTTTTTCAACCAGTAGACTATGGACCCTTGTCTGACGCAGGATGAGGCCATAGCAGAGCCTCCGGGAGCACGCTATTCACTGCGTACCATCAAATGTAGCACGCTGTACAGGGGGAAGGGTGGCATTTAGGACACGGCCATGGGTTCTACTGTTTCCCAGCAACGAGCAGCATCACCCAGCAAACGCCATTTGTCCTGAGCACTGCCACCGCCTCCTTCACACCCCTCGTTATCGCAGGCGGAACACCCCACGGTGTTCAATGTCTCCCTGGGCCCAGTTAGAACAGTCTGGACCATTTGTCAGTGGGACAGGCCATTAAACCTCGCCCGGAGCTGAAGATACCTCCCTACGCTAAGCACTAAGCCATCCCAGCACAGCACCTCTTACCTCTAACACAGTCTGTGAGCAAACAATAAGATCAATGACAAGATGGCCATCGAGTAATGGTTAAAAAATGTATGATTACAGGGAAAGATTATGTACTACAGGGAAAAACAAAAAAGTTTGACCACGTACTGTGTGTAAACATATAGTAGATCGCTAGCTTTTTTGAAAGTAGAATGTAGGATTTCTTAAAGGGGTTTTTGTGATTTGCAGTTTACAGACATGGCTGACGATTTGCAGACATGAGGTACAGGACAGTTCAGAGTGGATCTATTGTTCAGAACAAGACAAAAGTCTGGGTTCAGCTCCGTCTTTTGTTCTAGCGTTCTGTGTTGAACAATACCTGGACTCCCGCCTGGACCTGGGGGTGGTCGATGTTGTAGCTGGCGTCTTCTTCAGCACTTTCTCACTGGACAGAGCATTCTTCTCTTTCTCATTCTCCCGCTCCTTGTCTCTCTTCTCTTTCTTCTTCTTATCAAACTTTGAGAAACAAAGATAGCAATGTGACCCGTTAGGGCTTACAAACAGGATCCCCAATGACAATCACATGGGGCCCGGCTGAGGTTGGGGGCTTCCCCCCTAAAGTTTACATCTGTGTGTGAGAATGCAAGCTAACCGGCGTTGAGTTCCGTCGGCGTTGGCGCTGCGTTATGTCTGGCGTGCTGGCGGACACTCCTCCCCTCCAGCGCTCTGAGGAGTCCCTGTGCATGTGGGGGTGGGAGCAGGAGTCCAGCGGACTGGCCGAGGCTGAACGGGAACAGTGGCGGGAGTCTGAGTAAAGCACAGACATTGAAGGGGAAACAGGCGACGAGGTCAGGTCACAACCCCTAATAATTTGAGCCCTGATGGTGATAGACCACTTAGGCCACTTACTGGGAACATAATGGCGGCAGATCCAGTTATCCAGGGTGGCTGTCTGGGGTACAATCAGTCTTAGGGGAGGGTTACTATACGTTCCACAGACTGGTCACGGTTTGGGTGAGTACATTTACTTACCCTGCTTGAAATAAGGAACCTTATCTATTCTATGAAACAAACCAAAAATAGAACTCCGCCGTTTAGTTCCACTTCCCGGTATTCCGGAGGAAAATGAACCACACATCAGATTCTTTTCTTTTTTTTGGTGTAGAATTACTATAAAGGGGCATTTCACCCCGGGGGTGAAATGCACTCTATTACATCACAAAGTGTATTGAAGGGTGAATAAGAGATCAAAAAGGAATTTCTCGAAGCCTCCATGCTACACCGATCACGCTACAAGTTTGTAGTCGTGATTGTTCTTGACTGATATTGTTATTGGATGTTTGTCAGCGATGTTCCTATCCTATACTGCTAGCTAACTAACTTACTTCATGCAAGACAATGGCATGGCATGGCGATTTGAAGGATGCATTTTGGGAAGTCATTAATAAAGAGGGGAAAACTCACGCGGGTCCCGGGAGTCACTGGCGTTGAGCAGGGTCACGGCGCTGCGGCTGCGCGCCAGGAAGGACAGCGTGGGAGTCATGAGCCGCTCCACGATCCGGCTCTCCCAAGCGCTCAGGCGCAGACTACGGGCTGCCAGACACAAGAGGGCGCTGTCAGTACCACAACGCGCACACACACGCGCACACACACACACATACAAACACACCTGCAGATACCCCGGAAACAGACACGCCAGTACTGGACCAGCACCAGGCTCAGACACTGATCCCCAGCCAATCACTGACAACACAGTAACACAGCCTCTTATCCCCCAAAACACTGGCTGGGACACGTGGAAACACACACACACACACACACACACACTCAAGTAATACATTAGAAATGTGTCACAACTTCCTGAGAGAAAGACTGACTTTTTGCTTAGTTACTTACCATTGCCAAAATAAACCACTCATAAGCCATGGCTATTTACCTAGTAGGCCTATGCTCCCCTCTGATGTATAGCCATGCAGAGGAATGGTGGCTCAGAGATCAGATCGGTTCAGTGTTAGGGACTATATTTCCACTGGGATGCCGTGGTTAACACTGACTCGTTTGCCGTTAGTTAAGGGTCATGTTTGTTTGCCATATGATGTTTATAAGCTGTTTCACACTTCACGGTTATAAAATGTGAGACACAAAAAAGCGAGAAGAGCACTACGGCTTCTCGTTGAAATGTAGATAGGGAAAGGGGTGGCGTTTGGGAGTCGACCATTCTGACACATAAGAACCATCCTAGCTGGCACAAATATTAGAAAACATCAGCTGAGACAAAGGAACATTAGAACTCTGTTGAATAAGAACCATCTTAGCTGGCACAAATATTAGAAAACATCAGCTGAGACAAAGGAACATTAGAACTCTGTTGAATAAGAACCATCCTAGCTGGCACAAATATTAGAAAACATCAGCTGAGACAAAGGAACATTAGAACTCTGTTGAATAAGAACCAGCCTGGTGGAATTGTGAGATCCTTCTATAAGAGTGCAGGAGAATTTTAAGAGAAATTATCCAAATCTTCTGAAGATAACTTAATAGATGGATGCGGTCTTACATAATACAGTTCCATACACAATACAGAACATGTCATTCTTCTGAACTCTCCAAGAGGCTGGCCCTCTACCTAAACCTTAATAATGCATTCTGGGACTTCTACAAATAACAAACTACTTTTTTAAACCTCCCATCTTTTGGTCAGGATGTGTAATATGTTGCGTATAATATTTCAGTAGAAACATTATCATACCTCAGACAGCTATGAAATCCCAAATTTGAAAGCGAGTGGGCACTTATGAAGACACAATTTTTGGGACCCATTTTGATTCAACTGCCCCGATTTTATACCCACTGGCCCAAAGATCGTGGAATGAATCTTTAAATGCTATCCCTTAAACTCCCATCTAAGTAACTAGCAATTAGGTGTGTGTGAATAAAGATGAATGCAAGTTCAGCTCCACCACAAGGACTTGACTGACAATGGAATGTACAAAATGTACACAGTAAAGGGACCCTGGGATGAGCGAAAGGGTAAAGGCTTACAGACAGTCAATACCTATGTGAAGAGAGACTACATGTAAACAGCTATTCCACTGGTTAAAGATGTTGCCCCAAGCCCTTAAGTCACCAGCTCTAACTGCATCCTGAATGTCAGTCCATTCCCTGTAGAGACCCCGCAGAGACAAAATGAGTGCACTTCACAGGAAGTAGGGTTTCATTGGGGACGCATTCCTTTCTTGTGGATCACTCACTTAGCAGTCTGTTTTGCAATAACTCATGGAATGCCACACACAGAATGATGCCACACTGACACAGCAATGGAAACAGCCTAGAAACAGAGGAAAGCTGCCTGGTGGAGAAACGTCTGAACGCCTTTTAAAGTAGCAATCAGCAGGTGGAATAACAAAACATTCTCCCCGTCCCTGTTTCTGTAAAAAGCTGAGGGATGGGTCAGGCGAATTTTAAACAATCTGAAATGCATGGATTATAATAGTTCCACTAAGCTTATGCAGAATTTGTAAGTTATATTTTTCAAGAATGGAATTTTTTTATTTAACTATAGGTCCCAACATGGCTGTAGCAACTCTAGTTTGAATCTTTAAGCATTACCTTCTGATGACAGTGGTGTGCTGACACACTCACATATACACACACACACACACACACACACACACACACACACACACACACACACACAGATGTTTGTCCTTCTGCCCGTGTGGGGGCCTGAGACTGAACCCTGACCCAGAAATCCATGTTCCCAATTTCCTAGCCCTAAACCTAACCCCTTACCATTACCTTTATCTTTATCTAACTCCAACATTACCTCAACAACCTCATTTTTATGCCTAAACTTCACCTAGATGTAATGCCTAACAATGCATGGAGACATTGTTAGGCATTAGTCATCCCAATTCTAACACTATGCCCAAGTGTATGTTCTTCCCTAAACCTAACCCCTTAAGCTGGAAAGCATTCTTCCTTGCGGACCTTACCAAACAACCTTTGTGAGGATAGATTTGTCATGTTTTAATATCTTTGATGGGGACTGTAAATCCCCACATGTACACATAGGCGTGGATCACACATCCAGATCATTCTGAACATGCACTCATAGCCACACACAATCTTCACTGTTGGTAAGGTGCACCTCAGTACAGCAGCAGCAAGGAGCTACTGATAAGCTTGATGTTTCACTTCTGTAAATGCATGTAATGCATTTTTTGGATGGTAAAACGGATGGAAACACTGACAAGCACAGCCAAATACACAAAGTAGGCATACACATCTGATTGTTTGGTTCAAATGGTCTAATGGACCTGGGTTCACTTTGGTTGATTTTTGGCCAGATATTCTTTTCCAACTTGGCCCAGGCTGTTGCTAAGCAACAGTGAGGTAGATTTTCCTTGTACTTTTTCAATGCGGCAAGAAATGCCCCTGCTGCCGTCTGATATAATGTACACCTGGTTTTCTGGGTTTATGAAACCCATCTGGCTATTAAAGCCATAAGGCCTGAAGCCAGAAATACTAGCTTCTAAGTCAAATGGATTTCACAAGGAAGCTTCTGGAAGAATGTCTGCCGAAGGGAGGCTTTCTGTTGATTCTTATTCAAGAATTGAGTGTAGACTTAAAATATTTAATTTGTCAGACTATCAGAGGGGTGGGTTATTAGAGAACAATTAAAGCTGAATGAATGTAGCTGATTATGAGTGACATGACAACATTAAAAAGACCGACTGACAAGATAATGGAAAACATCATAGCCACTTCACATGATGACCTTCATCAGATATCTTCTATATATGCACTCATTTTGTAATAAAATAAAAAAAATAAAGGAAATGTAAGTATATTAAAGTTTTCTAGCCATGCACTTGCACACTTCGATTTACTCTAGTACTCTTCTGATCCAAACGGGAGGTATCCTTAGCATTACAGACATTAGACACAGTCACACTACATTTCCCATCACCAGCACCGCCAACATCACACCACCACCAACACAGCATATCATCAACAGGGTGGAGGGGACAACAAAGTGTGTAGTGAACGAGAGGGTGTGGTCCTACAGACACCATTATAGAGGTCACCACAAAATATGGAATAGCAGAGATGTCAAGGCCGATAAAAAAGAAAAAAGAAAAATGCAAGCGAAGAAGGTAAATCAGTCAACAACACCAAATCAACATAAACCATGATGCACGCGAGACCGGGTTGTGAGAGGGCTGATGTAGTGCTGTGGGGACAGTAAATGACCGGTCACCAAGCAACAGGCAGGCAAGGCAGGCCACCGGTAACAACAGTTAAATGGAAAACCAAAAACCAGATTGGGTGGGTAAGGTGAGGAGGATCTGAGAGGGGGTAGGGGAGGGAGAGGGAGGGGGGTTGATATAGAGGCCTGGTCGACATTGACACGGGTCGGTCGTCCTTACTTCGGTTGGGGGAGTTCCAGAGGGTGGCAGAGGACTTGGACAGCCTGTTGTTAATGACAGGGTCCACCTGTCTCGGCAAGTTGACAGTGGAGGCCGAGCATCTGCCTGCACCGGAGAGAACGCAACAGACAACAACTGTTCAAGGCGGGCCGGGTTGGGGAGCTCAGCGAGGCTGTCCTGCCGTAGACCCAGCCCAGTCCATCCACTTGTCCTGCTGATAAAGACACCCTCTGTCTGTCTCGGCCCGCCTGTGTCTGTCCGGATCATGCAACTGACAGATCTAGAGCTTTGATGGGAGAACTGTGGACCACGCCAATTGCGGGTTTTATTTATACATTTTGGGATATCTGATTCAGACAGACCTGTTTCGTTCTATTTAAACAGGACTACTGCGACTCTTTGATTCATCTCATTCATTATTAAGCAGTCCACTCTGACAGGTATGATGTATAGTCCTTTTAATATGGGGAAGAAGGTTTGGGAAAGTTTGGGGTAAATTTGGGAAATTGAAATAACTGAGGTAATCGGGTTAATGGATGTCATTTGATATAAACCCACTGACAAATATTTTCAGATCCAACCAACAAGTAGGAAATGGGTGTAAATAGATCATCTTTGTTGCTCAAAAAAACAGCATCGACACACACAACCACACACACACACATACACACACACTAATTCGTATTCAGTTCAGCGAGGAGAGAAGTTCCTTGACCTCACAAGGAACACTTCACAGAATTTCCTTGACTTCATTGATGTCACAATGAAAAAGGAGGCCATCCTTTACAAGCTTACATCTTGAGCAGTGTAGGAAAGAGTTGGTGTGGTGAACACTGAGTTGGTTTCTCACGGCTCTCTGATAAACTCAACACATTGTAGTTCACACAGGAACTCTAATGAAGCATACACACGTCAACAACCACCTCAGCCCCTCTGTCTCCTATTTCTGGATTCTACCAAACGGCAAGAATCTGGAGTGGGAGAATTAATTACGGGATCAATACAAATCTAGAGCTTAAATCATAATGACAGTACATGATTCGTGCAAATACTGCACCAGTAAAAAAAAAAAGTATTAAACTTGAGTTATAGAAGCACTCATCCAACTATCCTGTTGGCCATGCATAATGACAGCCTTATCCTACCCAGACGACACCTCAGGACACTGTGAAGGAAAGAAATCAGATAAACGAGAAAGTCCCCTACTTCTCCGGTTCTGATCTGCTCTATGAGAAAACTGTACCAGCAGTTCGACGTTACAAGGTCATTGTTGGTTCAGGTTAATGTAGTAGTACGTGGTTCCGCGAGGTTGTCACAGTCCTACTTACTTTGTCTGCGGGAGGTTTGGTTGAGACCTCCAGCCCATGACCATCTCTGCTGACGGATCTCAGCCCAAGTCTTTTTGGTTGACTTCTTGATGGCCGCCTCGTACCGCTCCTGTGGCAGGGACAGAGAGAGACTAAACTGTGACTCACTCAAACAGCGATGGAGCATTATTTAAAGTTTCTGACGTCTGATGTCATTTTTAATGTGCTCTGTGCCGCTTCCCCGGAGCAAAAGCTGAGGTGAACGTAACTGAGGGGCCTCTGGTGGCTGGCCCAGCGATGCAGTCACTGCCTCGTGGTTTATTGAGTCATTACCAGACCGGGTTTCGGATCCTGCTCACAGATTAGCCCAGGAGGGCCATGAAGGGTGGTGCAACTGACCAGCAACTTTCGGGTTTGGAGGGGTGAGTAATCGAATAGGGCTGTCTTGCCTGGTTAGGCTTGGGCACCCGTGAGCTCAATCGCGGTAGAAAGCTGGAGAGTGCGTTGATTCCAGCGCGTGAGGATTCCGTTACAGACCTCCTTGTTGAGCGAGCCGTGTGTTAAAAACCCATTGACGGCCTCGAGTTCGCTGGGAAGGTGTAATCACGAAATTGGATATCCCATAATTAAAGGCACACAACTCTATTTAACGCAAAACTTGAAGTAAATCAAAACATTACTAGTAAATGTTAGATCTTGCCGTGTAGGTGTGCCTAAGCCGCAGCCTTGTTTGACCAGCCTAACATGAAAGCAGCAGTCAGGATGGTGGATCCGATTGCCCATTGCCAAGTTAAACACATGAACACAACAGAGTCACAGCAGGAGATCCTGAACGTCCCACCTTGTTCTTCTCCAGCTTCTGCCTCTGCTTCTCTTCCAGGAGGGCCCTGCGTTTCTCCAACTTAAGTCTCTGCTCCTCCAGTCTCCTCCTTCGCTCCTCCAGCTGGCTCTCCCTCAGACGCCTTGCCTTCTCCTCCTTCTCTAGCCACTGGGCCTTCTTAGCCGCTAAGGGGAGGGAACGGGTACATGTTTAATTACGCTTCATTTTATTTCATTTATACAGTGTATGTGTGTACATACAGATATAGTGTATAAAAGGTGATTTAACTATACCCAAGGTAAGAAAACAAAATAAACAAACTAAATACAATGTTCTACATTGAGCTATTCAAAAAAGGTAAAATGAAAATCAACAGGAACCCAGTTCGAGGTTAATATACTGTGGCTGATGAGCACAGGAAACATCCCAGCTGCATGAGACCCACCATTTACCAACCTACCACCTGGTCGGAGGAATAATGTCTCCATCTTCCTCGTCCTCTGGACCTCCACCTCTCCCTGCACTACCAGGTACTAATAAATGACTCTGAATAACTGAGCACACATCATTTGTTGTTTATCCACTTGGAAGGAAAGAAGTCCTTGACATTAACGGCTGTTTAAAGACACTAAAGCCTAGTCCCGTCGCAGGAAATATAGCCGACAAGGAAAAGGAATAGAATAAAAAAATAACACTGTTTTTTTTTGCAAGTCTTCAAGAGCTTTATGGGTTTTAAAAACTGCCGTTTGGAAAAAGTACAGTACTTGAACAGGAAGAAGAGAAACCTTTGTTTACTTCCTCCAACAGTTCTAATCTAACAGGAGTAGAAGTGTAATGACTGTAAACCAGTAGTAGTCTCCCACTGTGTTTTACTCCAGGAGGCACTGGCTTGCCCACCACAAGTCTGGGGCTCATTTCTGAAAGCCACAATTAAAACACAATCAGTCAGCTTTACTTAAACTCCCAGCATGCTGTGCACCAGCTGTGTGCCCTCAGCTCATTGGGCATCCCCTGAGAGAGACGAGCCACATGTGCAATGCTCAGAGTGGCATTTCCTGTTTTCCAGTCCCCTGCAAGTAGGCCTTTTACTACCTCACATATGTTGTTAGCAGAGTGGGAGGCAGGAAACGTTTGAAGATTTCTTTGGGGGGGGGGGGGGGGGGGGGGGGGGGGGTCAAAGTGTGTGGGTGTTTGTTGTTCTAGGAAAAGGTCCTAATTTGTATTATGTTCGCTATTCCATTGTCACTTCTCAATAAATTAGTTAAGTAAGTAAGTTAGAATACTCTAGTCTGCTATTTTTTTTTTATCAACTATATATTTCACCATCCTGGGCTGTAATCAAATTCTACATATGTACAGGAATACATGATCTGAATATGTTGAGTGAAGGCACTTTAACATTGTAATGGCCTTAATGTGGACTTATATACATTGTCCCTTACATTACAGACAGACCATGAACATAAACATATATTACGTTATGTCTTTGTCATATTCCACATGTTTCACCATTATTTCAACCATAAACTCCTGACCAAAGAGATCTAGCATAGGAGATTCATACTTGTACAAACCGAGTGTGAGTTCCAAATGGCACACATTATAGTGCACAGCATCTGAACAGGGTTCTTAGGACTCTGGACAAAAGTTGTGCACTAGGTAGGGAATATTGTGCCATTTGGGACGCCCATATGGGTTTGCTGTTATCAGTAAGAAAGTCTCCGTCCATTGGCTGTTGAGACGGCTGCATGGCACAGCGATTATAATGAGACTAATGAAATACGTAATTACATCTTATCTGTCTCTGAGACCCATCGTATGTAGTTCACGGTAATGACTAGACTTCTCTCACGCAGCACCCTGGGGGTACGCTGGGTCGGCTCTGTGGGGGACACCCGCCAAGGGCTTTTCTGATCGGGTGTTTGCTTGGTTTTTGGCCTCAGAGCAAGGCGAGTTGGGCTTAGGAGCATGTTATATGTTCCAATGCTGCATTTCCAAAAAGATCTGTAAAAACAAATCAATTTGTTCTCTATTTAAGACATGATAATGTTCCTACTAAAGGATACAATGTATTCATGCATGAATTGATAAAGAATGCGAGCAAATAATGTGAAAGAAAAATCACCGGAAAAAAGAAACAATTATAATAATGGCGGGCTGATATAACCCAACTATTTACTCAGAGAAATCTCTTCAGAGAAACGTTTTCCAGTGAAAACGAAGAGGGTATCTAGCTGCCAACAACACATCTGATTCATGGAGGAGGAGAAAAAAGGAAGGGATTGTTTTGAAGCAGACAGAGGGAAATAAAAAGTAGTTGCATCACCATCACAAGGTGGAGATATGGAGGAGGGCATGACTTGCAGTGTACAACTGAGGTTTACCAGTGGGGCTCCTATAGCCTTACCTTGAAGCTGAGTTTGCTGTTCTGAAGCAGCAGTATGAGAAAAGACAACAGAAAGCATCAACATCCATCAGTAACACCAAAAGCAGAACCCAGAACCCGGGGCAGGCTTAGTAGCACAGATGTAAGACCCATTGTTAAAGATAGGAAGTCAGTTAAGGGTTATGTATTATGAAAGATTCAAGGCCACAGTGCTGTCTAGTGTAATTGCCAGAAATTAGGCGCATGGATGTGGCTCTTTGCCCTCATGTCCGACAGGATAATAGAATCCCCAATTACGTATAGATTACTGTGGGGCTTACCAATGTATTTAGCCCTCTCCTCTCTCCGTTCCCTGGCCTGCTTCTGACGTTGCTCTGTGGTCAGCCCATCTAGGCAAAGAAATGAAAAAAAGAATGACATACACATTCCTGTTTAATGGCAGTGTCCAAGTACACAGAACAGCTGATCACACAAGTCAATTAGAGTATTATAATGTAATAGAGGTTATGTACTAAAATACATTTTGTAATGTTCTAATATATTCAGAATGTATAGATACTACAGAATGTGGGTTTTGCAATACAACCCCACTTCCAAAAAAGTTGGGACGCTGTGGAGAAGTGATTTGCACATCATTGCATTCTGTTTTTATTGAAATTCTATGAAGCGTCCCAACTTTTTTGGATTTTGCAATTTTATATTCTGTTTTCAGCCAAGCAGAAATGTATTTGTTGTCAGTGACTGAGGAACAATGACGTGATTAAGCTGTATGCGCTGGAAATGGGGCCCGGGGGAAGACTTTAGCCTTTTGTGGAGCACCACATTCATTCTATGTAAAATGTATGCCGGCAGGTTTCTTCCGCCAATCCGAGAGGGCCCTGTACCAAGAGGCTCTGTTGCTATAGCAACCACCCTTTCCTTCCCGACAGAAGGGTGAATTCCTGTGCCGGGGTCGGAGGCTGCATGAATCTTGAGACGGCTGGAGAGCCTGTTTTTCAGGAACATCCCCCTCCAGAGAAGTCCCCCAGAAAAACACCCACCCCAAATACTCCCCCAAAAACCACACTACCCCACTCCACTACTCCACCCAAGAACCTCACACCCTACCTTTCCATTACCCAGTCTGCCCACCCGAAATACATTCATAATTTGACATTCAGACACAGCTATCTGTATGACTTGGGCTGTAACTACTGACGATCTGTTAGATTATCTTCAGACAACATAGAAACCTTGTCTCAGTCCACAAGCACAGAATAGTTCCCAATTCTTTTAAAATGAATACTAGCTTTCAGACTTCCCAAAGTGTATTCCTACTGCTGGATGTCTAACACTACGTTAGTTCCTCCTGGTTATAATGTGTGTCTCAGTGAGGCTCGGAGCTGTTCTGAACACAAACACGATTACAGGCAGCCTAGCAGTGTTGGAACAGCAACTGAAAGGTTACTGGTTCAACTATCTGAGGCAACAAGGGGGAAAATGTATGCGCCCCTGAGCAAGGCACCCTAATTGCTACCGTACAACAAGTCTCTCTAGATAATGTAATCTGGACTATACCTCCTTTTTTGGGCTGTGGGCTGGTTCCAGACCCAGGGGTGCCAGGTCTGGCTTCTGTCTTTGAGGAGGGCTCTGTTTTGGGACAGGATTCTGTGTTTGGGGAGAGGTCTGAGATGGCTGAGTCATCTGGCGTTAGAAGATCCTTCACCATCACGGTGTCTTCAGTCTGGATGGTCAAAGGCTCTGGGGTGGGGGGCTGACCTGGAACACACCGATGACATTCATCAACATCAACCATGGGAAGGAAAACACTAGGATGCAGAAAACGTAGCTGAAAAATATTAAAATATGAATGATCAAAGTGCATCTGAAGGCATCAATTCGTTATTAAGAGACCCAATTTGAATCCTATTTACAGCTGACTTGTAGATGCAGAGAGGATCATCTACATGTCAACTTGATTTCTTGTTAGGTAAGTAAAGCAATACCAAAATGATATTAGCACAAACAACAGCTATGGCCATCGTGTTTTTTCACCAGACCAGAAATCCAGTCTAGTCTCATTATACAAGCACTCCAAACCCATTAGCTACCATAAAAAACACAAAAAACAATTCTAACCAGGATTCAGACATATTAAAAAATGACAGGCCAATATCGACCCTCCCGTTCCTCTCATAAATCTTAGAAAAATGTGTTTCCCAACAAATTAATGCCTTCCTGAAAACAAATAACATTTATGAAATGCTCCAGTCAGACCCCATCATAGTAATGAGATTGCACTCATGAAGGTAACAAATTACCCTCTAATGGCCTCAGAGAAAGGTTCCACATCTGTCCTGTCTGTTGCTTGATCTTAGTGCTGCTTTTGACACTATTGATCACTCCTTTCTCTTAGAGAGACTGGAAACCCATATTGGGCTACGTGGACATGTTCTAGCCTGGTTTAAATCATGTTTATCTGAAAGATATAAGTTCGTATGTGTGGATGGATGACAAATCAAAGTTTTGGTGTTCCTCAAGGCTCGGTTCTGGGCCCATTATAGTTCTCACTATATATGCTGCCTCTGGGTGATGTAATCCGGAATCCCAATGTCAATTTTCACTGTTATGCTGATGACACACAGTTATATATTTCAATGAAGCACGGAGAAGCCCCAAAATTAGCTACTTTGGAAGCATGCGTTTCAGATATAAGGAAGTGGATGACAGAGAACTTCTTGCTTTTAAACTCAAGAAAAACAGAAATGCTTGTTTTAGGACCCAAGAAACAAAGAGCTTTGTTGTCAGATCTCACTGTGAACCTCGACGGCTGCATAGTCTTATCCCAAAAAAACTGTAAGAAACCTCTGCGTTATCCTTGACACTGACCTCTCCTTTGATGAACATATAAAATAACATATAAAAGAGTTGCTTATTTATTTTCATCTTCAAAGCATTGCAAAAATCTGAAACTTTCTATCAAAAACAGATGCAGAAAAACGAATCCATGCTTTTGTTACTTCTAGACTAGATGACTGCAGTGCTCTTCTTTCCAGTACCCTGACAAATCAGTAAATAAACTTCAATTAGTGCTGCACACGGCTGCTAAAATCCTAACTAGAACAAAAAAAATGTAACACATTACTCCTGTACTAGCATCCTTACACTGGCTGCCTATTAGGGTTAGGGCTGATTTTAAGGTTTTATTGTTAACCTATAAATCAATAGATGGACTTACTCCTACTTACCTCGCTGAAATTATCCAGCCATATATACCTACACGTAACTTTAGATCACAAGATGCAGGCCTTTTTATTGTACTTTATTGTAAACAACAGCCGGAGGCAGGGCCACTACTGTGGAATGATTTGCCAATTAAGGTTAGAAATGCAAACTCAGTGCAAACTTTCAAGTGTCTACTAAAGACTCATCTCTACATCACGGTCTATGATTAGGTGTAGCCTGGCCCAGGGACGTGAATGTGACCAGAAAGGCTTGATACTGTCCACTCATGCGGTCTTGTCAGGTGAGCTCTCATCGCCACTGGGATGCCTTCCCTCCAACGCCATGTTTTAAACATTGGAGGACATGAGGTCTTGGCCCACACCCGAGGAGTACCAGGCTTGATGAAGAGCTGCTGCTGTCCCTGTCCAAAGTCCTCCTGGTTGTGTTGCAGATCAAAACGCTACCTGAAGATTTCAGCTGCCACTGTGCTGTCCAACTCCCCCCCACCTCCCCCTCCCCCGTGTTGTCCCTGTCCTTGTCCATCTGGTCATGCTTCTGACCTGGACTAGATTAAAATAGACTCTGGACTCAGACCACATGCATTTATTAATTATTACAATTTGTAGTCTTAATATGTTCACCTGGCACAGCCAGAAGAGGACTGGTCACCCTCTCTAGGTTTTTCCTAGTCACTGAAATTCAACACTACTGTTGTTTGCTCCTTGGCGTTTAAGGCTGGGTGTTTTGTAAAAGCACTTAGTGACAACTGCTGATGTAAAAAGGGTTTTACATTTGATTGATTAACATCTCATTCACACACAATTGACAGTTTTTAAAACGTTTTACAGTTACTATCCTGCCACTGTACACATTTTGCCCTGGTGCATAAAAAAAAAAAAAAAAGATCTGCTAACTTAATGCGAAATCACAATTCAAAACTGTACACTATACAGCTCCGGAAAAGGTTAAGAGACCACTGCACCTTTTTCTTTCCTTTCCAAAGAAGTCGAAAAGGACGTTTTTGAGTGAGGAACAGAAGAGTTCAAATGAAGAGACCTCTGCAAATTCAACGCTTCTGTTCCTCACTCAAAACGTTCCTTTTCAACTTTTTTGGAAAGAAAAGAAAAAGTTGCAGTGGTCTCTTAATTTTTTCCGGAGCTGTATATTCTGCTATTCTAACCCTCAAAAGTTTAAAATGCCTGATCTAGAGAGAGAGAATGAAACAGAAGTCAAGGCCAAGCCAACTAAAGCAACACAACCAAATGTTGTTCAATACATGTCCTTCTAAACATCTAATGGTAGTGCTTATTTTTGTCGTGTTCCACACATGTACTGTATATGAGTGGTTTTGCCGTGTATGCTGAGGAAAAACATACGACACGTATGGTCAGGCCAGCTGTGCTCCGCAGATGAAACGTTCTGCTTGTGCCTGGGGTAACGTGGGGGTGTATGACTCGACAGAATCTCACTGGTGCACATCGACCACTGGAATGCAATCCCACCGCCATCATCGCCAGGCTCCAATGACCAATAACCCTTCATACCAGTCATATTGCATACACACATATCACATTGTACAGAAGATCCACAAATAAAAGCTTGGAACAATGCTTCTTAACCTCTCTCCTCTTGGAGGGTGACAGGAAGGTCACAGCTAGTCAAAACACATCCCGTGTTAATTCCCATCTGATAGGTTTTGTCTACGGCCCAGCAGCCTGTGTCTCTCTGTGTCTACGGCCCAGCAGCCTGTGTCTCTCTGTGTCTACGGCCCAGCAGCCTGTGTCTCTCTGTGTCTACGGCCCAGCAGCCTGTGTCTCTCTGTGTCTACGGCCCAGCAGCCTGTGTCTCTCTGTGTCTACGGCCCAGCAGCCTGTGTTTCTATGTGTCTACGGCCCAGCAGCCTGTGTCTCTCTGTGTCTACGGCCCATCAGCCTGTGTCTCTCTGTGTCTACGGCCCAGCAGCCTGTGTCTCTCTGTTTCTACGGTCCAGCAACATATCAATCAATCAATCAATCAAATGAATTTATATGGCTCTTTTTACATCAGCAGTTGTCACAAAGTGCTTTTACAAAACACCCAGCCTGAAACCCCAAGGAGCAAGCAACAACAGTGTTGAAGCACAGTGGCTAGGAAAAACTCTCTAAGAGAGGCTGAAATTTAGGAAGAAATCTAGAGTGGAACCAGGCTTGGAACCATGTCTCTCTGTGTCTACGACCCAGCAGCCTGTCTCTATGTGGGCTGGGCTGGTCAGCTGCTGTCTGAGCTTGGCTGTCAGGAGCCAACTGCACTAAACCTCAAGGACGCATGGCAGTGGGGGGGGGGGGGCGGGGGTGCATGGAGGGAAAGAGTGTGGGGTGGGACAGAGAAACCGTGTGGGGAGATGAGAAAAAAAGGGGAGTAAAAATAAAGAAAGCGCAGGGGGAACAGTGTCAGAGGGGAGATGGAGAGAGCAGGAAGAGAAAGAGACAGCGTGGTGCAAGAAAGCGAGAGTGGGGAGGGCGAGAGTGGGGAGGGACGGGAGAGTGTATGGGGGAAGGGGATGAAAAATTGCTCACCTCCACAATGACCTGTGGAGGACATTCTAATGGGGAGAAAGAAACCGTGATATATAGACAGAAAGAGGGGGAGGTTTAGTCAAACGAGGGAGGAGATAAATAGTGCATGATTCAAACAAAAAAAAGAGAGGAAGAGAACAGAAGGAATAGAGGAAGAGAAAGATGAACAAAGAGCAACAGAGGAAAATAAAAATATTGTGTGGTATCGGTATCACGTGAGCACAACCATCTCCTTTCCTCACAGGCTGAATTCCAAATGGTTTCCTATTCCCTGCTAAGTGCACTACTCCTGACCAGCACTCATAGGGCTCTGGGCAAAGTGGACTGTAGGGTTTGGAATGAGCTCTGATTTGGGACGTAGGACCAACTGCTTAAAAACACCATAAATCACACACGAATACTGAGCCTCTGGCCGGTGTGGCTTCATCTTCAGTCCACAACACTTCATCTCAGAGCAAAGGGAAAATCCCAGCATGCTAACGGGCGGATAATCTACTAGACTGGATCATCTGATGACATGATTAACAACAGTTTTTGCTAAGCCAATCACTGCACTTGTAGCTGCCAGAAAATAAAATGTGATTGGCAATGCAGCACTCTCAGTGAACTTCTGGCATTATGAACATTTTACCATTACAAATAGATGTTGGCAGATATTTCCACAGCAGTATGCCGTTCAACCTAAATGATTGTCATATATCAAGGGGGGAGGTGAGAAAACACCCTGGAGGGCCACATTTACAGGCAAGGACTATCATGTGTTGAACAGGCCTCTCCTATCTGCTGAGAACTCAGACACATCCACCAGCTAGCATTGTTATGAGAGAGAGGTGAAAAAGTCTACCTTACTCCTGGATGTACTGGCCCTGAGGCAAGTGGGAAAGACATCTACAGACCAAAAGAAAACTTTCCACATATAACAATAGAGGCTATTATTATCAGTCTGCATAGCAACAGAAAGTCAGCCACAACACATCTACAGTATATTAAGTCTGAGAGAGGATGATTTCTTCTGAAGTCAGATGTGTGGCTTGAAAGACGCTGAGGGTTTGGACTTGAGGAACCACAACTGGACAGAGAACCATAAAGGGAAGCAAAATAAACAGGATTAACTTTATCCAAAACAGAGAACCGAGTGTGTGGAACATTCTGTTAGTAAAACCATAAAGTTGTTATAATTCAGAGTTGGTTTGAGTCTGCGTTGTTTTTAGCTAAAGTACGAGCAGATCTAAACTGAAAAGGTTGTTTCAGATCATCATCTTTATCTAGGTCAGTCTTATATACTCTCATGACTACCTGAGAATCTAACAGAATACTGTTCATCGCAATGCCACAGAGTGCAACAGAATATGGTACTGTAACAGCTGTACAAATGATCTCCTGCCTTGAGAATGGGATGCAGGTTCAAGCAAAGACAAAGTTTTCCAATCTCTCACATTCACCCAACATGTGTAGATCTCATCAACTACGCCTATTCATGTGACAGGCTCCAAATTATTGTCACACACAGCCCCCCCCCCCCCCCCCCCCCCCCCATACGCATGCGCACGGGCCTGCTTCCACCCACCTCCACTCTGCTTCCCTCCAAAGCAGCCGGCCATCTCAGGTTTCTCTTCCCCTCTGACAGACAGTTAAAAATAGGGCAGAGCAGCTCAGAGTGCGGTGCCCCCTGCAGAAAATGTCAACCATAAATGGGACTGAGCTTTTGCCGTTGGAAAATCCCAGAGCCTGGAAGCATGCTCCGTCAACCGCTGTTTCAAGCACTAATGTGGAATACTCATGAGGGGGAACAACGGGGTATAAAATCTTGGAAAGTCAGCAAACCTGTTATTTTACAGGCTGGGGGGAAAAAAAGACCTACGTTTGCTAATGAGATTCCTCTATGCTGTTTCAATATGGCACGCTGCACTCTGCACTGGCCTAATCTGGGCGAGGGATTTAGGTGGAGATGCGGGGCTTTCCAACGGTACAGCAGACATGGAGGCAGGTCAGAGCCTGTGACGGAGGCTGTGTGAGTGTGGTTGACAGAGGGTGTGTTTGTGTGTGTGTGTGTGTGTGTAGGATCTTTCAGCTGTGGAGGGAGGGTACTGGGTCAGGCCAACCTCAGGCATCTCTGGTATGTGCTCTTCCCCTCTCTCTCAGTGTGTGTAGTGCACTGCTACTGGGAAATAGAATTCCTCAAGTAAAAGCTAGTAAAATAAGGATAATGCTGAGAACGTTGTCTGTTCCTTTGAGAAAAGCTAGGTCGCTAGGTTTAGTGTTTGGTTTAGAAGTAATGTTTCAATTACATTTTAGTAGGAAATGCACCCCCAATATGTGGATATAGAACTCAGGAAGAAATTAAGAGACCACTGCACCTTTTTCTTTCCTTTCCAAAAAAGTTGAAAAGGAAAGTTTTGAGTGAGGAACAGACGCTTTGAATTTGCAGAGGTCTCTTCATTTTAACCTTTCGGTTCCTCACTCAAAAACGTCCTTTTCAACTTTTTGGAAAGGAAAGAAAAAGGTGCAGTGGTCTCCTAACTTTTTCCGGAGCTGTATGTGTATGTATGTAGGCAAACAATATTAACAATAACTCAGTAACAATTTCAGCTGAAGCAGAGGCATCAGGTTCATTCAACAGTCTTTCTCCAAGTTGTTTGGGTGAGCATCACTTTACCAGCTTCACCTATGGCAGACCATTACCACTCAAAGACCACAGTAAGACCACGGATATGAAAGGTAATTAGGTCCAATGGTTCAAACAGTTAAAAGTCATAAAAGAATCCTGGAGAGGTCAGCCATTTTAACCTAGCCTAACCCATTCTTCCGAACTGCTTGGTTTAAAGTATTACGTCTGTCGACAAGCCTTTCTTGAGGCCAATCATGCAATGCTAGCCCACCACACACTGTTGGGCTGTGTCAGATTTAGCCACAGGCAATTTCATGGTTCATGGAGTATTGAAACATAATTTGTAATAGTTTTGTGATTTACCAAATCTAAGCCCAAGAGATGTGTAAAAAAAGATGTGTAATTATTTGGGCCCCCCAGGGGGCATGCTTTCGCAGCACCCAGCTGACCACCACAGCCTAGGTTGTAGCTGACGGGTGGCTGGAAAGCCTCATGGGTGAAGCAAATTGGCCATCATCATCCAGTGAGGGAGAGGCATCATGAGCAGTTGTTTTTTAAGTTCCTTCTTCAGATGGCTCAGGCGCCTCAAAAGCTGAGGTCGTGAGGTGAGTGATCTTTCTCACACAAGCATTGGGGGAAATAAGTTAAATGCTTGGCACAAAAGGGAAGGTCTGCAGCCATCTTCAACTCTCCCAAATATGTTTGAAGTCTTAGCAACAAGACAGTGCCATTGATACAATATATGGAATTGGAGCATGGAAAATAAATGTATTAACAATAAATGTATATATTAATTATATTGATACAAGATCACAATGTCTCATTTTCAACAAGTTTAATTTACTTCCTAAATTAAACTCATTTGGAATTCAGTACTTGGAGGGCAGTGAAGTAGTTCACTAAATTCATAACAGGGTAATATTTAGGATGACGCCTGTATCACTGCTTCTCTGGATCACATGACCTAGTATATTCAAGATGGATGGGCTGCTCTGGGACCAACATGGAATACACCATCCATCAACTGCCATTAAGAGGCAGAGACACAAAATGGTTACAGGGAATCAGCTGAGTGCTATGGTAAAGACTGTCTGCCATGGATCTTCACTTAAAGTCCCCATCCCCTGCCACTAAGAGCCAGAGGCCTTACAGAGACTCCTGTGAGTGCTAAGGATAGACAGACTCCCAGTGACCCAAAGGCAAATGTAGACGAGTGCAGGTTAGAGAGGGTGGCTCCCCAGACCTTCACCGGAATGGAGGCCAATGTGAATCCAGCATGAAGTGGGTTACCCAGTCACACAGACAGAGGATATAATACAAAACATGAATCATAAATGAATTCATCAATGATTTAGCACTCCCTCTGCTTTCTGAATGGACAAAGAATGATTGCAATTAAATTGTTAATAGAAAGGTTGGCGAACACAGAAAAACAGAGGTAGAGAAATGATGTGGAGCATTAAGATGGAGCTTAGATGTTTTTAAAATGGCACACTACACAGACTACTCAAATGTAGTACACTATATGGAAATGCGGGACATTTGGAAATGCAGACAGGGAAAGGGGGAGCGGGCGTGGTGATTGTAGAGAAGACGGGAGTTGCAGAGACCATGACCTCATCCTCGTGTCACCCTTACATAGGGTGTCATTATAGTGCAGTGCATGATGGGAATGAAAAAAGCTCCTGCATGGACATAATAATACTGAAGAGAACAAGCTAAAAAGAGAAACATGGACAGAGAACCAGACAATGAGAGAGAGGAAGAGACGGAGAGACAGAGAGAGACAAAGAAGAGAGACAACAAGAGAAAGACAGAGACAACGAAAGAGAGATACTACCTATTTTCTTTTAAAATAAAGCATTATAAACATACTGTAAGAGTGTACCACCTTTCAGCAGACAGTTCCTGCTGACATGCAATCAGGTCATGGAGCAAATTTCAACAGGGCTGCTCCTACCAGAACCTATTGTTTTCTATCAACAACATTAGGCCTATTATTAAAAAAATGTGTGCTAGCCTATTAACACACATAGACACAGACAGAAATAGTCACACAACCACACACAAACACACACACACACAAAGAGAGAGAAACCAAGGATAAGAGAAAGACAGAAGGTGTATTCAAATTAACAAGAGTTATCAGGACAGCATTTACATCTACAGAACATTGAAATAACATGTAGATACACTTGTCCATTCAAATTTGCCGAAGGAACATAAGGCAACCGCAGACCTGGAACTGTCCCTTGCAATGTAAAAAAACTAAAAAACAGCAAGCGTGCATTGAGGAGGAAGTCATATCGTACCATTTCACAATTAGCTAATATGTTTTGTGGACCAACATGGAACATTTCTAAGTTAGAATAGAAGGGAAGGGAATGGAGTTGATGGGAGGATTTCAGAGGAGAACATCTGGTGTTGGGGTTTAGTCATCTGTTGTTAGGGTTCTGTCATCTGGTGTTGGAGTTTAGTCATCTGTTGTTCGGGTTCTGTCATCTGGTGTTGGTGGTCTGTCATCTAGTGTTAGGGTTCAGTCATCTGGTGTTGGGGTTCAGTCATCTGGTGTTGGGGTTTAGTCATCTGTTGTTAGGGTTCTGTGTGTGTGTGTGTGTGTGTGTGTAGAGTGTGTGCTTGTGTGTGTGTGAATAAAAGCATACAGTGACTATGTGTTGTACAGTCTACCAAGTACACCATGTGAGATTCAGGTTTGTAAATGTGTTTACATCATGCCATGTACGTGACACTTAGCAAACCCATGGCGGAGCTTATCACTGCCACTTCAAAGTCAGGAGTGTTATGGAAGCGGCCATGTGAGAAGCAGATCTCTGGTCAATGACCAACACTGAGAAACAAGGCCTTAGGTGCTACAGCCTTCAGATCACCCAATCGTCTGCAGCATGTGTTTGAATCCGGGCCCACTGCTATTTCAACACTCTTCTCTCCAGCCAACCGGTCTAGCTTGGTCCTGTCCAATAAACACAACCTGTGCGGCGTGTGACAACCCCGGGTCCTCAAAGTAGAATCAGTGTCTTAGGTCTCATGACGGGTCAGTTCAGTGGACGGCCTGATTCACCCAGACTACATACAGCTGCTGATCCCCAGAGAGTTGCACTGCCGCGGTCCTGTTCTCTGGAGCCATTAAGTAGGGCACACGCTGGCCAGCCAAGCCGGCGGAGAGACAGTGACTTGGCAGAGGGCGCTGAGGGTGATGGGTCGTGTTTAATAGTATCAAGTGCAGAGCCATATCGGGTCAGCCAAGAAGGGCAGACCATTCTCACTGCTCAACATGGCTGTCTAGCCTGCCTTCCCACACGCTGTGGTGGAACAAAGCAGAATTTCTTCAGCACCTTTTCTCCTTTTCAAAAGGTACTCATATCTGAGCTAATAGAAACCGAAGATATTTCAATGTTTTAAAGTGGTCCTTACGTGGAAATGAACATTCAGCGTTAGTTCACGTGTTTGTGTGCGCGAGTGACAGTTTAAAACCATAACCATGACTTGACATTGATGTCGATGGGTAGACTACAAAGGGCGAGCTGAGGGGAGGTAACACAACAACACTACATAACACAACAACAAACACCACATGCACAACCCAAAAGAGCCCATCTGATTTAAAGCAGAACTAATCAGATACAACAGGTCAGAATGGCCGCAATTCTTTTATTACATTCACACATCCTCAGAATTTAGCTAGGTGTAATGTTGATGCTAGTGATAGACAACATATCAGACAGAGCAGTCTACCATAAGATCTACTTAAACAACATCACGTGTCTCCAGTTTTGATTAGCACATTCTGGGTGAAAGTCATCTGCATTTTCGTTGCATTCCAAAGTTTAACAAGCATGTAAACACACAAGCAGTGTCTAGAAACACTGTCTGCCTCACAATTCTGGTGAAATCTCTGCCTGAAAGAGACAAAGTTAAGAGTAGAGAGATGAGGGAGAAGAGAGGGACAGAGGAGGTCAAAAGCTAGAGGAGGTCAGAGGAGGAGATCAGAGGTCAGAGAAAGAGGATAGAGAAAGACAAAGGAGGTCATATGAAAACAAGAGGAGGACAGAGGAGGAGGTCAGAGTAAGATAAGTGTAGGGCTGGGAATGTTACAAAAGTTGGCTTGCCGGCGTGAGTTTAACTGTTCTCCTGGAGCCCAGACAGGACCTTGTTCCTGAGGCTGCCGGGGAAAATATGTGCCAGGAAGGAACTAAACAAATCCCATGTCCCAAATAGCCCCATATTCCCTCTGTAGTGCACTACTGTTGACCAGGACACTAAGGAACCTCTAGGCTAACTAGGCTTTCCAGACTGGCTGTAACAAATACATCTTTCTAACAGAGGGAGAAGCATGGTGTCATTAAGGATAAGAAAACCAAGGAAGCTTTGGTACAACAGCTGCATATCAGCTGGTTCTTTGTGGTGGTCCTAATGGGGAATATTTTTTAGATTAAATGAAAGTTGTGGGTGTTTTGGAGGGGGTTCTTGGATTTGTGAAGTATCAGAATAGCCAAAAATATCTGAAATGGAAGAAAAGTCAATTCAAGGGTCAATTATATTATAATCAAACAATCCAGAGAATATGGATGACTGACTACACACAGAGTGGATGGGAACAGATGAAAGACTATCTGTGTTTAAGTTAAGGGGAACAGGACTGTAGCTAGAATGTTAATCTGGGGAACAGGGCTGTAGCCAGAATGACTTGTAGGAAACAGGGCTGTAGCCAGAGTGACTGTTAGGAAACAGGGCTGTAGCCAGAGTGACTGTTAGGAAACAGGGCTGTAGCCAGAATGACTTGTAGGAAACAGGGCAGTAGCCAGAGTGACTGGTAGGTAAACAGGGCTGTAGCCAGAGTGACTGTTAGGAAACAGGGCTGTAGCCAGAGTGACTGGTATGTAAACAGGGCTGTAGCCAGAGTGAATGTTAGGAAACAGGGCTGTAGCCAGAGTGACTGTTAGGAAACAGGGTTGTAGCCAGAGTGACTGTTAGGAAACGGGGTTGTAGCCAGACTGTGGGCCATGAGGAAACCAGACTGTATCCAGATTGGCTGTTAGGACCAAATCTCAGCTGTGCTCTAATATTAGTGCCCTGAGTCCTGTGACCAAGGTGATGGGGTATGAGGAAAGAGCTGTGTGTGTGTGTGTGTGTGTGTGTGCTGGTGTGTGTGACACAGATTATCGTCCTTGGGTGGCTATATGTAGAGTCAACACACACTTCTAAAACACACATCTCATTTGAAAGTGGCCATTACAGAGGGTGCAGCAGTAGGTGGGGCTAAGGTGATAACATATAAACAACAACAAGCACAGAGAAATGCAACCTGGCTACAAGTAGCAAGACAACAGGATATCTGGTTGGTTCATTGCTAGATAGTACCATTTTTAGTGGTACTAAGACTGTATGGAATTATAGTCACAAATAAAACTCTGTATTCTAGATCACTGGTATTTCGGGTCAGGGTCACCAAAGAAAATTTTTAGCATAACTGCTTGTAAATAACAATTCTATGCATATTTATTGTAGGGAACAACACACAAACATTTCTGAGAAAGACATTTTGAAAAACAATGTTGAATATATTTATACATATTCAACATTGGTTTCTTTTCTTAAGTGAGTTTAAAAAATATTGATACATTTTTTTAGGTTGTGTTATTAGATTTGGGATGAGTTGGTCCTTTGTAGTAGCAGTGTTGAACATTAGGTGACTTGGATGAAGACCAGTACAAACGCACTGACACAATAAGGAAACAATTGCACCGCACTGTAGCATTAGCTAACTCTCATTTTCGACTATTCTCTGTTCTTATTCTCAGACCTTAAAGGAAACAACAGGAAAAGGAAAGGGATAGAAAAACAGAAGAAATCCATAATCTGACTGCTTGTAACTAAAATACCATTCAATGCAATGGAAAGGAGGAGGAAAGGACTGATGCCATTCCTACCAGCAAGCACAGCAAGAAAACGCATAACATGGATTCAACTGCATAACAATTACCTAATTAAACTTTAATAGTGCGACAATCGTGCCCAGAGGAAGTGTCGTGTAAATCTGCTTGTGCAGCAGAATACAAACAGAGAGGAAAACGTGCCTCAGATATAAAAGCCAGTCATCATGGACCCCGCCATCTAACAGACTCAACAGGCTCTAGAACATCAATATGATCCATTCTGGATCGATATCCAGATACAGAAGCTTGCCAGTATAAAAGGATAAGAATAAATGAAACTGTAATAAAGAACATTACTGAACAGCCCAATAAAAACAAGGTTTGACCGGGGTCTGCAGTATGCTTCTGCCTTAGCAAAAAGAAACCATGCATATTCATAAAAAAAACTATGATATGTGTTTAACCATACTCATTAGTGAGGAATTTGTATTAATAAGCATGTAACCACACTTCAAAAATCCAATAACCATTAAATAAATTCAGTAGATGAAGTAGATGATATGCATTGACTTGAACTGAATTGTCTTTCTATCTTAATTATTCAAATTGTGACCCCCTTTCTCTGCTACTCCAATTAAACACACCTTGACAATGAGTATTTAACAATGTTCTTAAATACTGAACAAACACCTTTTATCTTGCAGCTTAGATACATTATATGCCAGGAAAGTATATATTTGGTTGTGATTGTGGAAGTCATACAACTGTAACTGAATTCCATTGTCTCCCTTCATGCAGGGTGAAAATTCGATCGAAACATGTGAGGACTATAAACACACAAGTCAGAATCTCATTAATTTGCAATGATAATAGAAAACAGACATTAAAATGTTCTCGCCTTGTGTTTTACATAAGTCATCAATGACTTCAGTGCTTAACAATGTGGGATGGGAACGGAAACTCGAGTCAGTCTCTGGATCTAGGCTACAATCACACTGTGATTCACAGTCCTAAATTTGAATCCTAAATGGCCCCACATTCGCAGTATAGTGCACTTCGCTTGACCTGAGCCCTCCAAAGTAGAGAACTACACAGGGGAATGGGGTGTCATTTGGGACTTACCCTTAGGCAATGGCGTTGTCCGTCTCTACGCGCTACAGGATGGAGGGCTTCCTCTGTTTCCTGTTCGGGAGGTCAGCGGCCACGGCCCGGAATTATACCATCTGGATCTGCACGCAGCAAAGTAAGGCTGCTTGTGTGTGTGGGTGTGGGTGTGGGTGTGTGCGTGCGTGCGCGCGTGCGTGTGTCATGCGGTTACTAGGCCGGCTTGCTGACGTGGAGCTGTGGAGAGCTCTGTCTGTATGAGAAACACTGCAGACAACTCGCTCCCTCCCCTCGCTGACACCCAGCGGGCCAGCTACCAACACAATAACTCCAAGCTAACTGCCCGTCCCAACTCCTCACTCCCTCTGCTGAGACGTCGCAGATATGGGCCTCTGGAGAAGAATGGCTCACATTCTAACGGGGCCCGTCCGCACCCATCCCAAACCCCTCCTCTGCCCACCCACACGTCCAAAGGCAAAGTCCCCACCAGGAACAGGATTGAGACATTACTTAAGTGGGGAGAACTTCAACAGTGTTACTGAGGAGAAACGGGAGAGGACCACTTCCCCTCCACCCTATGTCTGTCCTTCCATTTGTGACAGAAAAAGCATTCAAAGAAGTATTCATATTGCAACCCCTCCTGTGTATCTATGTAATATATCAGTGATGCCTGATTTTTCCACCCACACATTTATTTTTGCATGTTATAATATGAGAGAATAAAAAATAGAATTGGGGGGGAGGGGGGTGACTCTGGGGCCGAAAGCTATGGCCAAATGCTACGGCCAAAAGCTACGGCTGCAACCCAAAGACCACCTTATTCCCTATAGTGCACTAACGTGGACCACTGCTACAAACACTGTGGTTGAAGGAGTGCACTACTCTAGATACGGAACAGGGTTGCTTGGGACGCATCGTACATTTCTAGACCAAATGCAATTGTCATTGTAGGCCAGGAATATTACATCAGAAAGACCAAGGCAAAGTCCAAGAGAGTCTACGTTAGTCCACCTCCAGTGATTACTGACACAAAAAGGATTACGAATTATATGTTCTAATAAAAAGCAGATTTCCAAGCAAAAAAAATCTACCTTTTCCCTCTAGGAGTCAGAGAAACTCTAAGATGGATGCATGTGAATAGTTTTAGTTTGTCTCAATGACATTCAGAAGCCAAGCTACAACCTTTAAAAGTTGATTTGTCAAGAAAATTTGACTTTGCTTGCTTGAAATCGGACTCTGCTGTCTTGCTCAGGAAAATATTTTTCACCTTGCTGCCTCTAGAATTTGATCCAGCATCCTCACAGTTACTGTCAGATGCTCAGACTATTTGATCTTTATGAGTGCTGCTATCTGTTTATCTATCAAAACATATTTAGTAGCAGAATAACATTTATAGCAATCAGGTCTATTATTATTAATAAATAGTGGACCTAAAAGATCTGATGAGTGTTCTTAAAGTAGAATGAATTGCATGAACTGAGCTTCAAAACGACAAAAGGTTCTTAGCTCCATAAAATCTAATTAAATCAAGCTGTTAATGTACTTAGCATGTAGGCTAACTCAGGACACAATAATAAAATAACACATCTTACATTAGTGAAACAGGGCGCCCTTGGGGGGGTGGGGGGGGGGTGGATCTCCTGCTCTATAATCATGCATGGCAGGCCCAGCACATAGTATCAGTGTCTCATACCTAGAACCCACAAAACCATGTTCAGCTTCTACCCCCAAGCTATAAAAATGTTTAACAAGACTTCCAAATGATTTATCAAACTACCCAGTTTACCCGCACTGTCCCCTTTCTGCGCAATCCCTTTAGTAGTGACTACGTGCACACAACTGACTAGACTCACTTACACATACAGTACTAAACACAAGAACACACATAAGCACACACCCATTCACACATAAGTACACACATGCATACTGACTGCCCACACACAAACAGACAAATCAAATACACCGCTGTTACTGTTTATTACCTATCCTGCTGCCTAGCTATGTCACCATTACTAACATGTAAACCTCATCTCTAACCCTCTTGCACATCGACTCTGTACTGGTATTCCCTGTATATAGCCTTGTATATGGGTTCGATATTGATTATATGTTTCAAATATTTTCAATGGGTGACAGGTCTGGACTGCAGGCAGGCCAGTTTAGCACCCGGACTCTTTTACTACGGAGCCATGCTGTTGTAATATGTGAAGAATGTGGTTTGGCTTTCTCTTGCTGAAATAAGCAAGGCCTTCCCTGAAAAATATGTTGTCTGGATGGCAGCATATGTTGCTCCAAAACCTGTATATATTGTTCAGCATTAATGGTGCCTTCATAGATGTGCAAGTCACCCATGCCATGTGCACTAATGCACCCCCATACAATCACGGATGCTGGCTTTTGAACTGTGCAACGATTACAAGCCGGATGGTCCCTTCCTCTTTAGCCCGGAGGATGTGGCGTCCATGATTCACAAAAATAATTAAACATTTTGATTTGTCAGATCACAGAAAAGTAATTCACTTCACCTCAGTGTTTAATGAGCTTGGGCCCAGAGAATGTGCAGCGGTTTTAACTTGCATTTGTGGATGCAGTAATGTACTGTGTTCACAGACAATGGTTTTCGGAACTGCTCCTGAGCCTATGCAGTGATGTCCAGAATTGTGTCTGTTTTAGTGAGGGCCCAAAGATCACGGCCATCAAATATTGGTTATTCAGCCTTGTCCCTTGTATACAGAGATTTATCTGGATTCTCTAAATGCTTGAATGATATTTCGTGCCGTAGACGATGAGATATCCAAACTCTTTGCAATTTTATGTTGAGAAAGGTTATTCTTAAATTGCACTATTTGCCTGCGCAGTCTTTTCACAGATTGGTGAACCCCTTCCCATCTTATGAAAGACTCATCCTCTCTGGAATGATCTCCTAATAACCAATCATGTTACTGACCTGTTGTCAATTCACCTAATTAGTTGTGTGATATTCCACCAGGTTTAGTTTTTTAGCATTACACAACTTTCCAGTCTTCTGTTGCCCATGTCCCAACTTTTTTTTAAAGTTTTACTGTCATCAAATTCAAAACTTGCATATATTTTCCAAGACACAATCAAATGTCTCAGTTTCAACATTTGACATGCTGTCTATGCACTATTTTCTATTGAATATAGGGTTTACATGATTTGCACATCATTGCATTCTGTCTTCATTTGCATGTTATGCAGCATACCAAATTTTTTTGGAAACGGTGTTGTAAATTAATCGGATTGGCTGACATATTCCCCATTTAAAAATGTCTCACCAGTATGTCTATCAATTTGAATTGACTTGTAATCTCCTTACACTCGCTTTAGACACTATCCTTACCAACTATATAGGATTCTACACGGTGCCCCTTTAATTAAAAAAACATGTTTTCTTGACTGACGTTGGAGTCCTATCTGCATGAGGTTCTGTGTACTGGCTGTGCCCTTCATTTCAACGACGATAAGTACCACACATGTTGAAACATTTGCTGCGTTAAACAAAAGTCGATTTTCTTGACTAGGAGGAAGCAGTGTCTCACTGCCCTTTGTTGAGTGCTTCCCACCCTGGACCCTTGTCGAAGGTACTTCACTAAAAGTGCACTAAAAAGGAAATAGAGTGCCATTGAGGAAGCACTCCTTTTGTGAGCTCCAAACAAAGCCTCTTTGAACATGTCCTATCTTGGTGTCTTGGCTGCCTCAACTACAAAGCTTCCAGTGTTGGTCTACATGAGAACTGTAGTGTTTTCTCTCTTATTCCAACTTCCATGGTGGCCCGCTTGCTAGCTACAGGGGCTTTGACATAACAAGCTAAAGGGAAGTTGTCCTTCTCCAGCTTTCCCGGTATCACTTTACTGGTTTCCAGAGGTACTATGACAGAAGACAGGTCTAGGGTAGAATGCAACTGCAATAATTACGGGTACCAAAATATACTTTATTTCCTATAAAGTGCACTACTTTTCCCCAGACCCCTATAAGGGGTGAAGCAGTACACTATGTAGGATATTGAGTCCCATTTGTGATTCAGCACATATTATGGCAGCCTGCACTCTCCACATCTCAAAACAGAGATCTGGGATTCAAATCTCTTCTCACGGAGTCCTATCTGGCTAGGCCTGCAAGTCTGTCAGAGAAAAACAAACCTTTAAAAGGCTGAGTCCATATTCTGACAAGTCAGAGTGAAGGAATGCATCTGTTTATTCAGCGCCTCTGCCGGGTTTACTGTCGAACATTCCTCAGAACCTCATCAATGCTGTTTTCAAGCTGACAGTGTCGAGCCCACTTTGGTACCAATGTGAGAAGGTTCAGAAACCACTTCACAGTTATGTCCGTCTGTCTGTCTGTTTCTCTGTCTGTCTCGATTCTGGAAGTAGTGAGGCAGACCAAACCTATTTAATAACTGTCAACTGGTCATGAAAGGAGAGAGAACCAGAATGTCCTGGTACAGGGCTGGAGTCAAACCAAACACCAGCCACAGTGATAGTGGAACACATCCAATTGTTACCCATCATCCAGCGAGTACTGCTGACTAGTCCTCCCACACAAACTATACATGTACAACGCATTGCTGCACATAACCTTCAGCTTCTACACACACACACACACACACACACACACACACACACACAGACAGACAGACAAACACACAGACAGACACATACACACAGACAGACAGACACACACACACACACACACACAGACAGACCTACCCACACACAGACAGACAGACACACACAGACACCATTCGATGCAATAGAGCTATATTCTAGAGCCAGACTGTTTGACATGTTGAAGAGTCGCAGCACAGTGTTTCTCCCTCCATCCGGCGTCTGTCGTCCTCACCAAGAGGAGGGGGGAGGGTTCCCAGCCTCAGCCTCCAGTGACCGAACCCTGTCAACACTGCTGGAGGATGGGGGGGCCACAAGAGGACTACAGCACTGGATTACTGTACATCCCAATGTGATAGCCTATTGTTTACACCATCAGTTCACATTCCTACACAAGTGTTATTACAAAGCATTATGGTGACCCAGATAGCAGCCGTCCCTGATATAAGCTGGTTCATGACTATATTGGTGCGGTGTAATGACTGCGCGGTCAGTTTTGCTGTTTAAATAATATTGTGGCGTTACCGTGGTGCTGGTCTGTATGTTCAGCTATTTTGAAGTATAAGCGTTTGCTTTGACACTGTAGAGGCACCAATCAATGTTAGGTTAATTTGATTTGTACCATGTTTGTTAAGCCTGGTAGTGAGTGCCATCAGACGCTCCCTGTGAAGGATTGGTTATGGAGAACATAAGGATTGGTTCATCATTGCAGTCTTTTTTTAGCTCCCTGGTCAAGTGAATGTTTCAGTAAATCTCATCATTAAACTACAGCTTTTAGTACCTTAATGTAAACTGCAAGTTGCCAAAAGGCAGTAGCTTTAGTGACCTAACAGTATGATATCATGAAGGTTCGTAAATTTAAGAGACATCAATGTTTTGTTTTCCTTTTGTGGCCTGTTGATTTTGATAAGACATGCCAATGTCTTATTTTTCGTTAACACGTCCACGAATATCCAAATATTAAATCCAAGCCTTCGTTCGCCCACGGAATTAGGCTACTAAAGGGTTGGTTTGATCAATTAGCAGTAGGAACATGAAGTGATTAATGCAGGCTCTCGATATTTTTCTTATACACTAATAAAATAACTTACATTTCTCTGTTAATGACAGTTTTTCTTCAAATCTGTTTTCAAGATTGCTGTATTCCATTTTTTCCATTCAAGAGATTCGCAGTCCTTTTCCAGTTGCGGTCATTCCTTAAATATATCGAAGGACAGGAGAAAAACTCCCGGTATATTGAGAACACCAACACGCCCTTCGTAAATCCAAGCGGGGACCGTAGGAGAACACAAATATAATAGAATAACTATAAAGAAATCCAGTGAAACCGGTGCGGAAAATCACAAAGACAAGTATGTTTGATGTTTCCTCTTCATCTAGACACTGTGCTACCAGATCCTAGAGCAGTGTTCTTACAGTACCGCAAATATTTAAAGCAACTGGAAGTTGAAAAGCCTACGACTGGAGAATCCTAGCAGCTAGGCACAGGACTTGCCCGCAGCGCAGAACTGCTAGTCCAATATCCGAGCTGGACAGCCGCTTCTTTGAAAGACTGCACCATCTAGACTATTGCCTGCGAAAGGGATAAACAAACCGAAATCTATCCTATCTATGATCAAAATGATATAACAAAGTACTATACAACGTGTTGAATACGTTTAGATGATTGGTTTACAGCATAAAAATGCGTTTAATCATTTGTGTATACGTGGAAAATAGGAAAATGTATCGAGGTTTGTTAAATAGTTACCCCCATGTTAAAATGGTTACATCCATCAAATATATGCACATCTTAAACCCTGGCAGCAAGGTGTGTTATATCCAAGGAACAGTTATTATAAAATTATAAATAGGCCTTCAGATGAAATATATAATTGCAGTTGATCCGTGCATGGTTCGTTGAAACCACCCGTATTACGCAAAGAAGGCGGATAATTATTATACTGTTACTAATAATATTACTGCCAATGGAAACAATGTTGCAAGTTCATGAACGAGCTCAAACCAGAAAAGACATGCTGAGAAGCGAGATTAAATCTCAAATAATCGGTCCTGAACAAACTCCAAAGTGTAGCAAATGTAAATGCAATGATATTCATTATTATTATTATCATCATCATATTTTCTTTTTATAATATAAATTCGGATACAGTCGGTAGGTCTGTTTCACAGCCTATAATCACAACGATCCGAATCTGTGGCCACCACGCTTGATCCGAGGGATCCGAACGTCAACTACTTAATACTGTATCCGACTCCGGTCGGATATCGGATCGGATCTCGTCCGGATTTTGGATATATCCGCAAAGACCTAACGGGTGCTTGCGTACACTCAGTCCCTATTCGTCTCTTTCTTCTTAGCAGAGGCCCAAAGGTAATTCGTGAGAATACGCTGTATGTGTTGACAAACAGTTGAGTATTAATTAGTTACTTAATTTAATATTTAATTTAACCAAGTAACGAAATAACTAACTAGCGCGAAGGCTAGCTAGATGAAGCAGATAACTTTATCTAGTATTTTTAATGAAATGTGTATCCCTTCCTCTCCGCACACACGGAATCTGTGTTAATTTGACCTATTCTACCTTCTGGACGAAGTTAGAAACATGAACTCAAACAGTGGGCATGATTATCCGTCTTCATTGCTTATTAAGCATTTAGTTTAAACGAACCATACACAGATCGCAATTGCACCTAGGCTAGGCTAGGCTATTCTCTTCATTTTCGACTCTGTATATTCGACTTTGTATATTCCTCCCATATTTAGCTTAATATGATTGGGTAATCAATCTGCTACACGCTTTAGGAGTAGGCCTACTGATGGTTTAATTAAATCAGTCACTAATGAGGCATTGTGCGCGAGAACAGTGGAGATGACGAGATTATAAAGAATTACGCCCATTCTTTCAATGTAGAGCACACATCTAGCTTCCAGTCACATCACAGTTTGGAGCAGTATTAATTGTGTTTCCTCTATTATAATTACTTAAAGACGATTTTTGTATTTTTTTTAAACATCTGTTTATTTGTTCATAATATGTGAAATGAATCACTCTCATACCTCAGATAGGCATTTGATTACATGGGGCACATTTTAGCACATATGCATCACATAGTACACGGTTTGGGGGTCATGGCCAGGAATACAGCTCATCTCTAAGTGACATACCTCCGTCTGCAGTAGAAATTGTTTTGAATCATTCAGTTTTAAATGAAGTATTACTTCACTGTAGTGTCTGTGAAAAATATTATAAAGTATGTCAGTTACTTTTGTCACCTACTGCGGACAGCTGTGCCGCAGCAGGCATGCGTGAAAGACACTGACTCTCCCATGGAGTAGATGATAACACTAAAAGGCAAGTGGTAATGTTGTATACTACCACGTCGTAAGGTCTGACAGTGGTCAGTAACCCCAATAATTTTGTATACTACCACGTGATTTTCCTGTACCATTATTATTATATATTTTATTGCTATCCTACTCGAAATACACTCACCTAAAGGATTATTAGGAACACCTGTTCAATTTCTCATTAATGCAATTATCTAATCAACCAATCACATGGCAGTTGCTTCAATGCATTTAGGGCTGTGGTCCTGGTCAAGACAATCTCCTGAACTCCAAACTGAATGTCAGAATGGGAAAGAAAGGTGATTAAAGCAATTTTGAGCGTGGCATGGTTGTTGGTGCCAGACGGGCCGGTCTGAGTATTTCACAATCTGCTCAGTTACTGGGATTTTCACGCACAACCATTTCTAGGGTTTACAAAGAATGGTGTGAAAAGGGAAAAACATCCAGTATGCGGCAGTCCTGTGGGCGAAAATGCCTTGTTGATGCTAGAGGTCAGAGGAGAATGGGCCGACTGATTCAAGCTGATAGAAGAGCAACTTTGACTGAAATAACCACTCATTACAACCGAGGTATGCAGCAAAGCATTTGTGAAGCCACAACACGCACAACCTTGAGGCGGATGGGCTACGACAGCACAAGACCCCACCGGGTACAAATAGGAAAAAGAGACTACAATTTGCACAAGCTCACCAAAATTGGACAGTTGAAGACTGGAAGAATGTTGCCTGGTCTGATGAGTCTCGATTTCTGTTGAGACATTCAGATGGTCGAGTCAGAATTTGGCGTAAACAGAATGAGAACATGGATCCATCAAGCCTTGTTACCACTCTGCAGGCTGGTGGTGGTGGTGTAATGGTGTGGGGGATGTTTTCTTGGCACACTTTAGGCCTCTTAGTGCCAATTGGGCATTGTTTAAATGCCACGGCCTACCTGAACATTGTTTCTGACAATGTCCATCCCTTTATGACCACCATGTACCCATCCTCTGATGGCTACTTCCAGCAGGATAATGTACCATGTCACAAAGCTCGAATCATTTCAAATTGGTTTCTTGACCATGACAATGAGTTCACTGTACTGAAATGGCCCCCACAGTCACCAGATCTCAACCCAATAGAGCATCTTTGGGATGTGGTGGAACGGGAGCTTCGTGCCCTGGATGTGCGTCCCACAAATCTCCATCAACTGCAAGATGCTATCCTATCAATATGGGCCAACATTTCTTGTTGAATCAATGCCACGTAGAAATAAGGCAGTTCTGAAGGCGAAAGGGGGTCCAACACAGTATTAGTATGGTGTTCCTAATAATCCTTTAGGTGAGTGTAGGTCTAAGTCAAAAACAGCCTCGTTAGCAAACATCAGTGTTATAGAGCCTAGGCCTAGATCTGCTGATGAACATTTTTGTTTGTCCAGTGGGAAACTACTGTAAACACAACCTTTTTTGACATTTCGCATAGCATCAGGCAGATTTTACAAGGCACTGTAGATAACTTACTTCAACAATAGTTATAGGTAGCTTTGCCATCAAAACTTTGAGTCTGGATCTTTATCGCGTCTAGCCTTTACCATTTTTGGGGGGTTGCATTTCTCATTTCTTACATACTGTGTTGTTGTAGGCTAACATCTTGTATTTTGTAACTTGTTGATAAAAAAAAATTAGAGACCCGTTTTGGCTCGACAGCGGCACTTTTATAGCCAGGGGCCAATAATCAATCATGGATGGCATTTTGAAGGGGCGCTGTGTAGAATCCTGCCTCTAAACTATAACACGACTTGCTCCTCCTTGTATTCCCTTAGCGAACGATTATTAGCTAGTATAGGGTGGAAGAACGGTACTGTGAGTGTCTAAAGTCAGTATCAGAAGATCACAAATCAATGCAATCTGATTGACGGACAGACAAGAAGGTTAAATGGGGAATATCTCAGGCATTCTGATACATTTTTGTAGAAAATTATTATTTGAAACATTTAGGCCTACTGCTTGTATTTATGCTATTTGTACAGGAAACATCTTACATATTTCCCCTTTAATTTGGTGACAACATTTAGGCCAGTTAAAACGGTCTATCTATTAGTTTTGCTTGGCTGACAAAAGACAGAATATAATGGCCGAAATAAAATAGTAATCAGTATTGCAACACAATGAAACAGAGGCTTATTTCAATGTTGCTATGATTGTTTTTTACTAGTCAATATTCAATTGGCATTTGAAAGGTTTTAAAAATAGTTCTTCACCACCACCCATTACAACACATTTTATTTCAAAGTGGATAAATTGTGCATTCATCAATAATTCTAAATAATACACTAGTACTCATTAATATCATAAACAGCATGGATATTTCTATTATGAAGTACACATGATTTAGGGAAGTCTGGGCATCTCTGCTTAGACTGCTGCCCCCGCGACCCGGCCCCGGATGAAGTGGAAGAAGATGATGATGATGACATGATTTAGTGATTCATACATAATGATTAAAATATTTGTCATTAATATCATACGCACGCATTATATTTCTGCAGAAACTGATGAGTTCATGCCACATCCTGCCGATGCTTTCAATAAGAAAGGCAAAATGCATTTCTGGGTGTTGAGACTGAAATGAAAAATGCATGACCTGCTGTACAAACAGCATAACAAATATTCCAGAAGGTTATTAAAACCTTGAGATTGGCAATTTGCAGTGGGAATGCTCAAATCTTTTTTTATGCTGACACTATTTATTTGTAGGGCTTTCTTTCCAAATTCTGTGCTTTGTTAAATAACAGTTCAAATTCAAATCTTGCAAGACTGATGAATGATAAGGCTAGAACATTCTGACAAAGGTTGGGGTGAATATACATACATGAATATAAACCCCTCTCTTGTGTAAACTATAGGGAATGCCGATAGCATAGCACCTTGTATCCAACTGCTGTTTTGCATTTGAAGCTAAGCAGTTGGTCCAGGTTGGTCTCTGGATGGTAGATCAGCTAGGGCAGAAAGTGGTGTTGGAGGGCCACTATGGAGAACTATTGGGTCCTAAGATCAAATCCCAATGTCCCAGGGCAGTAAAAGGGACATTACCCAGTGGAGTGTCATCTGTTAAATGGGTGTTTTGACGCTTGTCTACTATAAAGCCCATATAAATATCATTACTAGAAAGGACCTAGAATTACAATGCCACATAGAATTAAGGCAGTTCTGAAGGCGAAAGGGGGTCAAACACAGTATTAGTATGGTGTTCCTAATAATCCTTTAGGTGAGTGTATATATACAGCATTGGAACATGTAGTAATTCCACCTCTATGATACTGCCTCTCCCAAACACACCAACAGCCACTCTTAAGCCTATAGCTAGGAGTAACATAATTCGTTATTGAGTAGGCTATTTTATGGCACCATCGTGTGTGTAAGGGACAAAATGGCAATGAGTAGAATTAATCTGCAATGCATTCCCCCATTAAACATTAATCTGTGGTGTAGTAATGAGCTTTTGGAAAGCAGAGAAGAACAGAAAGTAGGGGGTGGTGGAATGGTTGAGGACATTCAATCACCTACGCCTGAAAAGACTGTCTTTCTCTCTCTCTCTCACACACACACACAAACACAACCATTTGCTATTTGCAAAGCTCATAAATGTTTTACCATACACTAAAATATACTATGGCAAGTTAAAACTAAACCATTATGCAACTGTATTTCAGGCAATGAATGTATTTCTTTTTTCTTGGAAGTTCAAAAACTGTTACAGAATAGTGTGTATTCATCAATGTAATGGATTAATCAAGCTCCAACTAATGTTTGAGCAGTTTTCTGTAGGAAAATTGAATTTATAAGTTATTATTACAGAGGGCTTGAGTCCAGCGCTTATACAAACTGCCGTTACATAGCCTATTCTTCCGCAAATCTTCACATTGATGTTTCACAGCTAAGAAAACGGGATCAGTAAAGAGGTTCTTTTTTGTGCTGTGCTGATGATGACTTTAAGAAATGGAAAAGATTAAGTAGTAACATTGTTATGTTCTGTTGGTGCTGAATCTGAATGGTTACTGCAGGTATAAATGTTACATTATAGGTGGCAAATCAAAACCATTATCTCCCAGTCGGTCAGTCAGTCAAACTGACAGTCTTGTCCACCTATTCACTGACAATCCTATCCCTCTATCAATTCATCCAAAGTTATTGATTTAAGTAACTTTAAAAAGCTTTTGAAGCCTTTTAATTTTGGTGGTAATGTTTGTAGGCTTGTAGGCTATTTAAGTACAGCTGCTTAACCCTAGCCATTAGAAGTTCTCACAATCACACTAAATGGACAACCTGACCCTGGCCATAAACAGGTTTGACCCTAACCTTTTTAAAGTGGTCTGTGAGGGATTTAAAAAGAAACCTGCTGCAGTTTTTATCTTTAGCTTCTCTTTACATCTTCTGCAGTTTCTATGAAATAAGAGCACCATATTTTGCCCATAATCAACTGATGTACTGCCAAGCCACAGAAATAAGCTTAGGCTGATGTGATTAGCTCTACCTCGAATTTGATTTAAGATGCCCTCAGCCACCCCATTGGTTTAGCACCAGTCTGTGGATGGATAATCCAAATAATGAATCCCCCTCAATCCTGTTGGGTCTCATGTTCTTTTATTTTCAATGTAATTATCAGTAACGAAATAAATCTAAATTAAGTTATGCATTGGGGGGATATTGCTAATTTATTTGGTAAGCCCTCAAACAGTAACTTTCCTTGATTTAAATAAAAAATGAATGGCTCATATTGACTATTTAGTGTCCTGGTCTGTGCTCTAATGCCTATTTACATTGGTTGAGAAGATTACAGATATCAGTGTTGAATCTAAATTAGGTTTAGAGTCAGGCAGGGGGCTTCCTTCATGGCTACAGTACTCACTTTACAGTACCAGTATGGTGACAGATTTCACAAAAATACACAAATGGAAAAAGCTGCACATCTTTTCTGCCAACAAAAGGGTGTCTCAGTGAGGAGCCTTTTGAATTAACTTGCTCATACTTGCCCAACTTGAATGCAAACATAAACTGAAGCACAGACAGCTCCCATAAAACCACAAAGGTATGTTCCAGTGTTTCTGTCTTTTGTGGGACTACAGTTAGCACAATGCACATGGCACATCAGACAACAGTAGCTGAGCCAATAGTTTAAATGTCAGGAAATAAAGCCACTGGCAAAATGCATCTAAAATCTAGATCAGAGTAGACTCCTGTCTGAGATCTCCAGATTTCTGCACTCCAAGTTTTTTTTTTTTTAAATCAGCGATGGCTTCACAGAAGCCTTATATTATTGAAGCCCAGAAAAGTAACCCAACAACAATTATGTTTGGAGCACCGAAATGTGAAAAGTTGTATAAACCGTGGTTTGGTTTAACAAGTGTTATGTTAGACAGGATATTAAAGATAGTGTCTGAATGTATCTGCAGCTGTTCCTACGTGGGAGTCAGCCGTGTCTCCAGATAGTTGCAGTGGTATCAGGAAGCCAGAACACCGAGTGGGATTGCCTGCTAAAATCCCCTACTGATAACCCTGCAGATGGTCCCCTGGAGACACGGCTAAAGTCTGAACTATGGTATTTCCCTGAAATTTGTTGGCTTTTGATTCGTGCCGTGTACATGCACACATTTTTGTCCTGCTGCATTATGATGGTGTTTAAAATAGAGTGGTAGGGTCCTAAATGTAACTCAAGGTAGACAAAACAGGATTGAGTTATAACTTATAGTGATGGTTTGAAACCTGGAAGGGCTGTCAGAACCTGATCCAGGCCAGGGGGGTTGCAAATACCCTGACTTCGATCCAATCAGTAACCACTGAGGGGTTCCCAGGAAACATACCTAGAAGACAAGTCCACTTCTCAAAGGACCTGGCTCATGCTAACGTCAAACTGACATTATAGTCACAGCGAGTACCAACTGGTAGTGTTTCTGGTACTAGGAATCAAGGAGGCATCAGGTTTCAGCGCCACTTTGTCAGTAAAATGCACATGAGCTAAGCAGTGAGATAGCAGATAAGGGAGTGACTGCCTGACAGACATTTGTCCTCTCCCATGTCCAGTCGCATTGTTCACATACAAACCCAGTCCCTGGTGTCTCACGCCTTTAGCACAACCCCAACAGCTGCTATGACTATGCCGTCTCGTGTGCCCAGCTGTTATTGTGGCGTACCAGCGACATTATGGCTTACCGCTGACAGTGCTAGCAGTTGCCTGGGTCTGTTGGACCGTTACTGTGTGTCATCTCTATATGACTATACACAAAAGCTGTGCTTGTTTTGCATATGTGTTTACTCTTAAAGAAATAAGTAGATGTACATAAAAGTACTGAATAGATGAGTGATTTGATATCTTAACTTTTATCTTGGTGAAACAAATGTGTTCTGTATTTGCAATGCTCATGAGGCATGGTACAAAACCTTCCTCGCACCCGGAGACAATTTCCCACAAGCCACTCAGCAACGACACAGTTTTACTTGAAGGACACTAATGACTATACAGTATCCAGTGTGTGGTGTGAACACATGCAAATACACCCACACGAAAAACAGAGTTATCTAAAGTGCTTCAAGCTGGGATCCAGTTCTTGGAGTGATTGTGTAAGAAAGACTGCTTTGATGATGACATGTCGGGTTCATAGTGGCCTGTAAAAAAAAAAATAATTATGACGTCAAATCAATAAGCTCTCCACTGAAATGGAGGTTAAAGAAAACTTTATTTTCAGAAGTATACAAATAATTTAAAAAAATAATAATTAATAATAATGTTTTTGTAAAGAATTAATAGTAAAGAAAAATATACATAAAAATGGCCAGATTATTAACCATTAGAAATGCTTAATGGTTGTAGTATAACAGGAAAAAAAAACCTAACCCAGAAAAACATACAGTGTGCCGATTTTACTGATTAACACATTACCGGGCCCTGGCATTCCCTGGCCTCTCACATCCTGGTTCCAACGGCTTGTTCTAGAAAAAAATGCAGCACTGGACATGAAGTGTTTAGACAGGCCCCCGTAATCGACTACGTTATACTGCCCAGGGCCAGGCAAGAGGGGGTCCTTTGGAAGAGTCCGAGGAGGGCCGTGTCCTAAGATGGGCTTCCTCCTTAGGACACGGGAGAGATGCTGAGATCAGTGAGATATGATAACAACTACAAAGAATCACAGTTGTTATCATGGATCAGGTCTGACCTGTTCCATGGAATCTTATTGATTTTGATCTTTAAAAAAACAGCAAAACTGAATGAACAATAGATCTGACCTCCTACATGGAGTGGCTTTGTTAAAATTAGACCTGTGCTTGAACTCACGGTAGGACTGACCTCCTCACTGGTTCAGGGGCCTGATAAGGACTGTAAGTGCCTGGGCCTGGGCTGTGGTTGATCACTGGGGACTGGATCCTTGCAGAGTTAGACTTGAAGCAGGAAAAGGGAACCTTGGGGCATTTCTGAGTAATGGCATCATTGACTTTGTAGTGACCTTGAACAAGCATGGATACAGAGTGTCATTCAAATTCTCTAGCACATTGTATTGAGGTGTGGATTAATGAAAAATAATACCCAATGTGCTAGCCTCTAAAACATATGCAGCTTGAATAAATAATATGATATTTACATGGAGATGGTCCTTTAGGAGTGTTTGAATACACTGAACACCGTCCAGTTCTTGATAGAAACACTGACCGAGCTGACACTAGTGTATTTGGCTTGATCCCACTCAAGGACACCTACAACACCAAGAATAAAGTGTAAACTAAAACCATTCTTTCACAACAACATTGTTCGTCAAACAATAATCAACTAAATTTAAGTACACAAACACGTAGCCTATTGTTGGAAGGAAAACCTATTTAATATCAACATTCATACACCTAAAAAATGTATTTCCTCTTCTCATAAAACCTGGGTTGTGTACAACCTTGAATACTGTGCTTACATGATATTGATTAGGGGCAGGAGTCTTGTTCTTTGGGACTTTAGGTTGCACAGCAATTGGCAGTTGGAATGTTCTGGACCCTCCCCTGCCAAAGCTATGTTTGTGGATCAGAGAGGACTGTAGGTTGTACTCATTAGGTCCTGGGATACCTCTCTTAGCGTTACTGAGAACTCTGACAGCCTAGTAGAGAAGAGAAGATGCCCTAGTGTTGTGTTATGGCAGCGGACCGAGTTATTTAGAATGTATAAGCTGACTTAAAACATCTCATTGGGTTTCCCAGATCCCAAAGACGCTTGATTTAATTCCCATAATGAGTAAAGATTGCAAATAAAATAAGTACAATTACATGATTATTCTACAGATGACAAGAAATATTTATTTCTTTAAAGAAATGTTTTCAGGCATTTTGCTTTATTGACAGATACCCGGAGTAAAGCAAGAGGAAATAGTGTTTACTGACAGAACGGTGGGACAGACTTGAATCCCCACTGCAGCAGTACAAATGCACCAATGGCATCAGCTTAGACTGCTTGACCACTGGGTCACATGACAAGAAATGAAGAGTGTGTGTTTAGTGTACCAGTAATATTTCTGACCTGGGATGCTAACCCTCCTGTGCCTTTCTTGGAGAAGGAAGGGCTTCTGATTTCAGCCAGGCTATGAGATATGTATGTCCCCGGCCCTGGGTTTTCATTCTAAAAAAATGTTATAAGATCAATACAACAATGAATAGATAGATTGATTGGTTGATTTTATTTTTGGTTGACATATCTACCTGACTGTCTTCTGCAATGAACCTCTTAGCTTGTGACAAGAAACCCTTCTTATCCTCATTGCTTATTACAACTGTCTGGTATTTGGTTGGTATTGATGATATGTTTCCTGCATGTTGTCTCCCTTAATGTAAAAAGAGACATCACAACATAAACAGTTTAAATAATAAAAGAGATCCTCATTAAGGTTTACATGGAACTGAATACAAGAAGGTGACGTACTGTTATTCAAGCCTCTGTGTATTTTTCCCATCTTTTGCTCAGCGACTTCAGAAACAACTGGAGGGATATGTATCTAACTGACATGTACAGTACAGGATTTGCAATGCATCGCCAGATGACACTGTTTAGAAATGAAGAGAATAACCGCACTCTGAACCACCCATAATAAATAATTACAGCATGCTCACTGCTAGCAAATAACTAGCAATTATATCATGACATGTATCGACATTCTTCAGAATTAACTATAAATAATAATTACAGAATGCAAAAAAATGTCACTTACCACATAACAAAATCACTGTAGATAGAACCAAACTATGCTTATGGATCAAGTTACTTGCCAAGTTTCAGAATTCAGTGTTACCATGGGAGCGAGTAAACACTTGGCAGAAGGGACTGTTAAACCCATCTTAAAAAGTGCATTAGGGTCATTGCAAGTAAAATCACTGTGTTCCAGCGCCCACGTGTGGTACAAATACTTCACGGTCTCCTTTCCTTCATTGAAGACGCGCCACTGACACTGTTTTGTTTTTCGGGGATTCATCATGGCGATGCATGCGAAGGCGACACCGCCACAGATTCCCGACACACGTCGTGAACTTTCTGAGCTGGTCAAAAGGAAACAAGAACTTGCGGTAAGTTAATTATCTATATACGTCTCCATTTTGGTAAATATGTTGTTACATGCGTTTCTTGCTACATCTTAGGTTTTATTTGGAAGTCCGTTAGCTAGCTAACTAGGCCGCACTAGCCAGCTAGCTAACGTTACGAGCATTTGCAAGTACGACTAGGCCCCGGCTGCCTTTTACCGGTGATGCATCTTTGTGGCTCGCTTAGTGCCATACTAAAAATACAGTAGATTCATTGTGTGATGTTATTCAGCATCACACGTCCACATGTATGCTTTTCTTGGAATAGTTAACAAGATAAACGTTTTGCTGGAATCGGGTACTACTTACATGTAGTAACCTTCTAAGTCCACAAGGGGTAGTCGAAACCTACTCTACAGTACTCGCTTTCCCACGCCATCTGTCTCAGGTGTTTGGATAGATGGTTTGGATCACTTTCTGTCAGTTGCATGAACCTCAAGTCTAATGCCTTTTTGCATATTTCCCAAAGGAGACATTGGTGAACTTGGAAAGACAGATCTATGCATTTGAGGGCAGTTACTTGGAAGACACCCAGATGTATGGGAACATCATAAGAGGATGGGACAGATATCTTACCAACCAGAAGTATGACATTGAGCATATATTCAATATAAAAGTATACAAATTAAAAGTAATAGGTGTTAATAATCTCTGTGTAGGCCCCACATTACATTTACCCTTGATTATACTGTTCCACAGAAACTCCAACAGCAAGACGGACAGGAGAAACAGGAAGTTCAAGGAGGCTGAGCGTCTGTTCAGCAAGTCCTCAGTCACATCTGTAGCAGTGAGTGACTCATCTTTATTCTCCATCTGTCTTTTTTTACTCCGCTCTGTTGCTGTATGATTCCAGTGTTAAAAAAATGTATGTTTTTGTTTTTGTATCAATAGGCTGTCTGTGCCCTTGGTGGGATACCGGATCACATGAATGAAAAGCGTAAGTACCCCCCCCCCCCCCCCCCCTTTGAATCGACCGATTATTTTCCGTTGCCTCACCGCGTTGGCCACGCATCAGTTTGAGAGGCTGTTGAGCGCTAACGTCCCATGTTGTCTTCTTGTGTCTGGCCCTTCAGGCGAGGCCGGCAGTGGGACGGAGAGTGACACGTCGCCAGACCTCCAGAACCAGGAGAACGAGCCCAGCCAGGAGGACACGGAGGATGCCGACGGAGCCCTGCAGGACCTCAAACCCCAGAAGGCTGCTTCTTCCTCCTCCGGCAGCCACCACGGGAGCCACAAGAAGAGGAAGAACAAAAACAGACACAGGTACGAGACCCTTAACACGATGGCGGATCTAGGCTGTCTGCTGAGGGGCACGTTCAGCAGGAACATTCATGTAGAACTGTGTTACAATGGAGTAAGGAACCCAAAGTATTTGGATAGATTCGTGTTATGTGTAATAAAGTAGTCCTGATTTGTAGCTGTTACTCCTATATCCTTAGTATGTAATGATTGTCTGACGTCTGCCACCCGTAGACTAGCAATAATGTAATGCCTATCATTTCAAATCTAAAGTGCTTGAATACAGAGTCAAACAAACAAATTATGTTGTCCAACTACTTTTGGAGGTCAGTGTATGTGTCTCTCTCTCTCTCGTGTTTCTCTCTCTCTCTCGTCTCTCTCATGTTTCTCTCTCTCTCTCGTGTCTCTCTCTCTCTCGTGTCTCTCTCTCTCTCGTGTCTCTCTCTCTCTCGTGTCTCTCTCTCTCTCGTGTCTCTCTCTCTCTCGTGTCTCTCTCTCTCTCGTGTCTCTCTCTCTCTCGTGTCTCTCTCTCTCTCTCTCGTGTCTCTCTCTCTCTCTCTCGTGTCTCTCTCTCTCTCTCTCTCGTGTCTCTCTCTCTCTCTCTCTCGTGTCTCTCTCTCTCTCTCTCTCGTGTGTCTCTCTCTCTCTCTCTCTCGTGTGTCTCTCTCTCTCTCTCTCTCTCGTGTCTCTCTCTCTCTCTCTCTCTCGTGTGTCTCTCTCTCTCTCTCTCTCGTGTGTCTCTCTCTCTCTCTCTCGTGTGTCTCTCTCTCTCTCTCGTGTGTCTCTCTCTCTCTCTCTCGTGTCTCTCTCTCTCTCTCTCTCTCTCGTGTCTCTCTCTCTCTCTCTCTCGTGTGTCTCTCGTGTCTCTATCTTCCTCTCATTGCCATGGATAGCTTAAATGTTGTTTCTTTGACTCTGAAGATTCTTGGCCTGGTTGCTAGGGTTGTACTGCTTCTGTTTTTCTTGGTCAGCAACACATGGTTTCTGAAGCTGTCAGCCAGTTTGATTAGTTGTACTACCATATAAACATCTGGTTTATTACAAGTTGCTTAGTCTCTCTTGTTTGTATTGTAGTTGGAATATGAGGAACAGTAGGAATTGAGGCCAGCTATCCCAGCTGTACCTGACCCAATCACAATGTCAGCTTATCACACCTGGTCCTACTTGAAAGCTGCAGCCACACTGAGCCATTAAGAATGGCATACACATGAAAGCCATTTATTATGGTGAATGCTTTTTTTTGCTGTTTTCCCCCGATTGGTCTGTGTGCATGCTGCACTTTCCTAAATGGGTAGGAATTTTCAGTATAGGGATGTGACATCTCTGCTGTCTGGCAACGCTTTCCGTTGAGGCCTTACTACGGCCTTACTCAACCCCACTTGCTGAGCACCCAAACCTGTTAATACGTTAGATGACAGGACAAAATAGTTTTCTACTGATTAACGATCCTGTGTTGTAGTGATGCATAGGAATCCCCTTAGCAGGAGTCAGGCTGTGTACTAACTAATACTACTCTCTTCCTCCCTAATGCTGCCCTCAGCCCTTCTGCCATGTTTGATTATGACTTTGAGTAAGTCCCCAATTTACTTCCTGTTTCCTGTGGTGATACATCCTGTGTTTGTCCCAAATGGCCCCTTATTCCCTTATAGTGCACTATTTATTATTTTTACCAGGGCCCATTCTGCTTTGGTCAAAAGTAGGGAATAGGGTGCCATTTAAGACATGGATCCTGCCTTGTGTGATCCCACCCTGGCCCTCCCTCCCTCAGCTCCATGTCTGCTTCTGTTTGTTCATGCATCATCATGGCCAATCTATTATTATTGCTTGTGCCAAACTTTGCCAGGGTCCCAAATGGTACCCTATTCAGTACCTAGAGCACCACTTTTGACCAGGAACCATATAGGGAATACGGTGCCATTTGGGAACGCCCTATTCATTTATCAGACCGTGCATTGTTTATTATAGTGTATTAGCGCCTAACTTCTGTAGACTCAACACTTTATATGTAAGTGTTTATGAATCATAGGGAATGAACAGTTCTTAAGAAGCTCACCTTCATGGTTTCGTTCCAAAAGGTCAAGTTCTCCTAATCCGGTTATGAAAAAAGCTGCTCTTCCTGCCAAAGTGAGATGGGAAGGTCACAGGTTGAGTACAGACAGATATCTTTCACCACATGAGTTTGTCCCTACGGTGCTCTAGTGGTTTGTGGGCTGGTTTCTTAGCTTAGCTTGAGTAACTGTAGTGGTGCTTGTTGTTCCCATGGTTACTGTTGTATTTAGTAAACCCAGATGCAGCTCTACCTAACCCAACTCTTGTTTTGTCTTTTAGATTTGACATGAAGGTCAACAAAAAACCCAGAGCGGTGAGCTGTTTGAAATATTTTGTTTGCATTGAGCTTTTTAAGAAAGTCTTTTTGGGATAACTGATTTTATTATTTTGTTCCCTAGGACTATTCAACCTGATGGAAAGGGATCGTAGCAGTATAAACGAGACCTAGAGCCCAGACAGAAGAGGTCTAGGGTGAAGCAGTCATTCCTCTTGACCTTGTGAACTTTGTTTGCCCTCCTTAATCGTCTTTATTCCTGCTCGCTTTATGTACATTGCATGAAACGTCCTTTTCACCTGGTAGCGGAAATATTAGTTCCATGATTTTCCTGCTGTCAAGTACATGGTACGTTATTGCATGTTGCTCAACTCTGAGGTGGGGGTCAGATAACACTTTACTGTATAGTCTTCTATATTTATTATGTAACTCCCCCCATTCCCTGTCCTTTTCTTGTCATAAAAATAATCTTGGAACTATTTACTTTTTATTGTCATTGGGTAGTTTTGTAGCTGTAGAATGTTTATTTCTATTTTATTTTTTATGATTTTCTTGGCATAAAATTGTAATAAAACATTGAAATGACTATTATTTTGTTATTTATTATTATATCTACTCTGTAGAAAGACCCTATAGTTATCATCTGTTCTGCCCCCCTACTATTGTGGAATGGAGGAAAACTCTCAAGGGAAGCTTGTTCGTGACCAGGATTAAGCTCCATTCCATTTCAGTTGAAGTCCCTTGTGAAAAGCTAACACATGTTGGAAATAATTGTCATTTAAGTGTACTTCCTGAATTCCCAACCCTGTTTATGGCCAAACATATTTTGCTTTATGTCTGCAAACTGTTTTGTTTCTGTATGTCTATTACTTGTTGCCTGTAAAGCCCAGTGACCTTAGACCTCAGCCGAGTCTTCTACAGTGTCTCTTAAGTCCCCCCTCTGAGCCCTATAAAGCACCGTATTCCCTTTTATAGGATTTTGGTGAAAAGTTCTGCTCAAAATAGGAAATATAGTCACTTTAGGGACACACATCTGTCAGTAATTCCTTAATCCCAGAGAGATGTGAACTGTCAGTGAGCTCATGAACATTGTTTGGATACAACGTTCACATTCAAACAGAATTATTCTGACACTCAAGTATGATTAAAACAACCCTGTTGTTTACACACCAAGATAGGATGTCTTTATACTGCTCCTTCGGGGGAGTTCTCAGAGCCAGAGTTTGTTTTTTGAGAAACCAGTTTGAGTGAGCCAGAGGTCAAAAAGATGACAGCCTGTTCGATGCTGTTTCGCTGTCGAATGTTCCCTGTTTGACCTCTTCTGATCGGACATTGTGGCGTAGTATTGAAAGTTGCTTGATTCAGATATTTTCTGTTGTTTTGATGGAATGTCAGCAGTAGGTTTATTCTTAGATTTGTTTGATTATTAGTGAATGTAATGGCAATATGCAATACCATGTGGTCACCATGTTGTTCTGCTACATAATGCCTGTTTGGCAATGCTCCCAGCAAGGCCTTAAATGTCTTATAGTCCTAACCTATTTCTAAAAGCTTACTTGTATAAAGTGGGAGTCTATGGGTTCACTTGCCATCAAGCTATTAAATATAATGTTCTTCAATTATCTGTATGGCCAAATATCTATTAATAGTGAATTTGGGGTTTCACAAGAATATCCTGCCATGCCACATATTCTGTCATGGCACACATTCTGTCATGCCACACATTCTTTCATGCCACACATTCTGTCATGGCACACCCTACAACTGAATACCTTAACAACCAGGGATTCTGTGCTTTGCTCACTGGTCTCTGCCTGCTAATTGGCGTTTGATCGTTTTTGGGCCTTCAAAACATTGTAAAACATTTCCAGGGACAATTTAAGGTCAGCTAAAGATAGATGTATTTTGGTAATCTGTTCAGATACATTCAGATACATTCTTAATGTGATAGTCTCTCAATGTAATCAAGGAATAATATAATTTTTTTCTATATTTGACCTAAATTCTATTAAGTTAACAGTGTACAACATAATTTAATGTTACAGGACCCTGTCCAACCCTGCCTACAAAAATCATCCTGTAGCTGAATCTAGTTGGCTAACCCGACTATTTAGGGCACTTTCTTGGTTCGGGACCAATGAGCTTCTAGCAATAAGTTGTGTACAAAGGTATTTAGAGGGTGCCATTTGGGACACTTTCTGAATGGTCCCCAGAGCCATCTCACTGAAGACACCAAGGCAGAGCTAAACTGCTGACACGAGTTGAGCAGCATCCTGGAATAAGTCAATTCAGTGGAATGCATTCCTCGGTTTGCAGTTCTTTCGCCACACCATTTCAGAGTCACATTTCATTTAGAATGTACTATAGAATTACAACGTAACATTTTTCCTTTCTCTGCTGCTACTTTCCATGGTTTCTTTCTCTTGCATCAGGTATTCTTGTTGGTATGAGAACTTGTGGTATACAAATAGTTTTCCCATTAAAACATGACCCCTCTAGTAATCCCTCATGAAGAACTATGATTGTTTTAAATGACATACTTCTTTCCCTTCTCTGCCCAAACCACAGCGTCTAGCTGAAGTACACGTTCTCCCCTCACGTCTCTTTGAGTGTCTGCTGCCTGTCCCAGAATGTGACACTACAAGCTTGTGGCTAGACCAGGTCACATCCCATGATTAAGTAATGTGTCACAGGTACAAATGTTACTCAAGCGTTCAACTGTAGAAAAGTTATCGAGACTGGGAGTGCTACATGAAAACATTGTGATATGAACAATGGACTGCGAAACAGCTTTAAAAAATGAAAATATATTTACGACAGGGTTGGGTGACTCAGGTTTATTTTGGTTCCAGTCAGTTCTTAATGGAAACCCAGGGAGTCATTTTTCCTTCCCAAAACGTCAATACACTGCAAAAACATTGTCTTAAAACATAATTAAAAACATTGACTACATTCTGTCTCGTTTAAAGCAGTATTTTCTCACCTCACCATTGGCAGGTGTTTTTTGTTGTTTTTGAAACACGTACTTCAAGCATTTTATTTGTGTATTGCCTCCAATGTGGAGGCAGTGGGTTCCCGACAGACCTTTAACTTTTAACTAGTTTACCGGATTCAGTTTTGATCCAATGTCCACTGGAGATTTGGTCCTGGCCCGAGGAGGTACGAGAAGACCTCCAATCCAGAACCCGGTGCTTCTCTTTGTATCCTGTTTCAGAGACTCAGCGTTACGAGGCCTGCGTTTCAAGAATGAGTGGGCGGGCACTCACATTCTGTTAGGGTTCATTTGTTTTGCAGCTTTCCACTGGTAGATCACAACTCTGTTAAATAGGTTTCAGCCAAGCACCCCATCCCATATCTAGTGCACACTTAGTACTTTGAAACAGATGTTTGGGACACAGACATATATTGACTCTGATGCTGAGTTGTCAGTAGGTGGTGGTAACACAGCCCTGATGCTCCTTGTGGGATTAAACCATGCCATGTCTATTACATCTCCACAAACAAGGTCAGCCATATCCCAGGAGGAGTCATGGGAAAAGCTATAATTATTTCGTTTTTTTTTTTTTAAAAACAACAACAGTACCCATCATTTTTTTAAATGGATTGTTGATGATTGATCTTGGGATAAGAGTCGAGCTGCTTGTGTTGTATTTGGTATTTAAAATGTGGGAGTATCGACAAAGCTTAAAGAAATCATGATGCGTGAACAACTTCACCTTACATAGACTTAATAGTTCAGGTGTAATGGTAATCACCCATGGTAAATATGAATGTGTACAAAACTTTAGCTTATCTCTGTAACCCTTGGTTGATGGAACAATGAACAATAGAAATATTTAGATGAAAGCCTAATATTGGAAAAACATTGTCTACGTTACCATTTATGTTCTAGGTAGACAGTCCATGAAAGACTACAAGGCTATCAACTGAAAGGCAACCATACACAATATACACTCACCTAAAGGATTATTAGGAACACCTGTTGAATTTCTCATTAATGCAATTATCTAATCAACCAATCACATGGCAGTTGCTTCAATACATTTAGGGGTGTGGTCCTGGTCAAGACAATCTCCTGAACTCCAAACTGAATGTCAGAATGGGAAAGAAAGGTGATTTAAGCAATTTTGAGCGTGGCATGGTTGTTTGTGCTAGACGGGCCGGTCTGAGTATTTCACAATCTGCTCAGTTACTGGGATTTTCACACACAACCCTTTCTAGGGTTTACAAAGAATGGTGTGAAAAGGGAAAAACATCCAGTATGCAGCAGTCCTGTGGGCGAAAATGCCTTGTTGACGCTAGAGGTCAGAGGAGAATGGGCCGACTGATTCAAGCTGACAGAAGAGCAACTGTGACTGAAATAACCACTCGTTACAACCAAGGTATGTGACGTCAGAGGTCATGAATGCTCACTTCCTGTGAAGCTCTACCAACTACAGACTGATACTGACATTCCCGCAGGTCAGTCTTATTATTAATACATCAACAGTGTTGTGTCTTGCTCCAAACCTACGTGGGCCTTCTTGGATGACGTGCCGTGAAGGTGGCGTAGTGAAAGATGAATTATGCCATTATCAAAAAGTAGCAATGCCTTTATTTATACTTCATAATCCAAAACAATGGGCACAAATATAATGGAGTTTACGAAAACTACATTCCACTCTATATAAAGAGTCTTTGTTCTTGGCTACAATGCTTTTTGTGTTGGTCTGCCTGAACCCTCACTGTATTTCAGGGAGTGGGTGCTGGGCACCACCCTGGTCTTGCACCACATGGCACAACAAAAAAAAAAAAATTTTATTGTGTGTTGAGCCGTTAATTGCCCTAGTGATATTGTAAATGGACCTATATCTTCAGATACTGTATTTGCATCTCATTGTGTTTTATTGTTTACAATACATAATTTACATGTTATATCTTTAGCTAGAATAGAAATTGGTTACAATAGAGTGCACAGAAACAAGGCAAGAAGAAATGTAATTTTGAGTTGTTATATAATCAAAGAATACAAACATATGTGATAGTAAAAGTTAAATGAAAATGAAAAATGGCAAGCTGGTCTCTTACCAGAATATAACACTTTTTTTAATCTAGCTGTAATACAGTAAAGCTATTCACGCCAATGACTATTTTTTTCAGGGAGCTCAGGTCAGCTGCATAAACACATGCGTATTCTTTAACGTCCATATATATTATACATATACAAGTAGAAAAATCAAAACTTTAGCTAACACATTATGCTTGTGATATTTGCAAACATTTCAATGTTCTTCATGTAGGAAAACCAGTAGCAGAGGCAGACATGCAAAACAAGAAAGTTTATAAGATATATCCATATAAAAATATATTTAGTGTGATGTAGTATTCAATCTATTGTTTGCTTTATAGTTTTAGCAACTCCGGTAAAATTCCGAGATTCACAAAGAGATTAAGTACCCTTCACAAGCTCAGTTCATTTACTGGCTCAGAAGAAAGGGTGAGGTTAACATTAACTTCACTTGTCATCCATATGAATCTTAATTGACCTTTTCAGGGCTTTTCGGGGATTCCCCTAAGTGACTTGTGTCAGGTTGACATTTCTTGTTCCCTCTGAAAAGCAGTATTCAACCTCTGACCTGGAATAAACAATTTCTGTTCGTTTAAGAGCAGTTGAAGGACAGAAACAGTGATGTTTATTAGTCTTCTTGGTCGTTATTGCAGTCGGCACACAAGATTTGGTCCCGGTCGGGGAAGAAGCCGGCCCCAACCAGGGAAACAGAGCAACAGGAACACTTGAAGCAGGGCTGGTGCCACTGCCGGTCCTGGAAAGAAATGTATTTCCCCTCGCCAAACCCTGGAGGTGAAAAAAGGCTTGTTAGCACCTATGAAATAATATTCTATACAGTGCATTTGAAAAAGTACTTAGAGCCCTTCACATTTTTTCTTTTACATTACAGCCATATTCAAAAAATCCCCCATAATGACCAAGCAAAAATAAATGTTGGCAAATTTATTAAAACCTGAAACAAAAATATTACCCTTACACAAGTATTCAGACTCCCATACTGAACCCCCTTAAAGGACCTTTGGCAGCGATTAAAGCTTTGAGTGTTCTTGGGTATGAGGCTACAAGCTTGGCACACCTGTATTTGGAGTTTCTCCTATTGTTCTGAAAAACATCCCCACAGCATTATGCTGCCGATACCATGCTTCACAGTAAGGATTGTATTGACCAGATTTCCTCCAGACAACACTTGGCATTCAGGCCAAAGAGTTCAATCTTGGTTTCATCAGACCATATAATCTTGTTTCTCATGGTCTGAGAGTCTTTTGGGTGCCTTTTGGCAAACTCCAAATGGGCTGTCGTGCCTTTCACTGAGGAGTGGCTTCTGTCTGTCACTATACCATAAAGGCCTGATTGGTGGAGTGCTTCAAAGATAAATTCCAGAAGGACAACTATCTCCATGAAGGAACTTTGCAGCTCCGTCAGGGACCATCAGGTTCTTGATCACTTCCCAGAACAAGGCCCTTCTCTCCCAAATTGTTCAGATTGTGTTGTTGGTTCCAACATTCTTCCTTTTAACAATGATGGAGGCCACTGTGTTCTTGAGATCCTTCAAGGCTGCAGAAATGTTTTGGTACTCATCCCCAGATCTGTGCCGACCCAATCCTGTCTCAGAGCTCCACAAACAATTCCTTTGCCCTCATGGCTTCGTTTTACTCTGACATACATTGTCAACTATGTGACACTACATAGATGTGTGTGCAATCCAAATAATTTCAGAATCATGACCAGTCAACTGAATTTACCACAGGTGGACCCTAATCAATTTTTCCAAACATCTCAATGATGATCACTGGAAACCGGATCCACCTGAGCAAATTTTTTTGTCTCATAGCAAAGGGTCTGAATACAGTGAATAAGTATTCTTTAAAATAAATTAGTAGAACTTTCTAAAAAACAGTTTTTGCGTCATCTTTACGGGGTATTGTGTAATTTAAGAAAATGTGGATAAAATCTGAATGCTTTGCACTGTAACCGAGATGGCACAATTTTTTATACAGTATTGTGTGCTGCCTTCAAACAGAGCCAGGTCATTGGTAGTACACTCAAAAGAGAACAGGGTTTCATTTAGGATTTTGACTTTGTTTCCATAGAAACCTTAAACACTTAAAATAACAGGTGCATGTTAAGGGAAACACTACAAAACATAAACATTTATACTGTGGGTAATTATATGGTTGGCTGTGGTTAACAGGGCTGAACATCCTCTGTTCTGTGTCCAGCTGAAACACTAGCATTCTAAACACAGCCACAGGCTCTCCCAGTGTATTTACAGTATGAATGTTCGGTGTTCAGCTGAAACACTGGCATTCTAAACACAGCCACAGGCTCTTCCAGTATATTTACAGTATGAATGTTCTCTGTTCTCTGTGTTCAGCTGAAACACTGGCATTCTAAACACAGCCACAGGCTCTTCCAGTATATTTACAGTATGAATGTTCTCTGTTCTCTGTGTTCAGCTGAAACACTGGCATTCTAAACACAGCCACAGGCTCTTCCAGTATATTTACAGTATGAATGTTCTCTGTTCTCTGTGTTCAGCTGAAACACTGGCATTCTAAACACAGCCACAGGCTCTTCCAGTATATTTACAGTATGAATGTTCTCTGTTCTCTGTGTTCAGCTGAAACACTGGCATTCTAAACATAGCCATAGGCTCTTCCAGTATATTTACAGTATGCCTGTGTTCCGGAACGAAGGACCATGTTCTGGTCTGTTAAAAAGTGGAACAATGGAAAAGCATTGTGTTTGTACTGAATGGCACTCTTTTCCCTGAAGGCACTCTTTGACTAAGGCTCTGTGGGTGCTGGTGAAAGAAATACATTGCATAAGGAATAGAGTGTCATCCAGGACATCCCAAAGTATTACACTTTGTAGCAGACATGGTGTTTCAAATCAACTATTATGTAGTCAAATGGAGAAGGAGGTAACCTGTGATGGGCGAGTTACAGGCGGCACACTTCTGGGCGTAGAGGTTGCTGAAGCACTTGACACAGTACGGCGTGTCTCCCTGAGACGTAAAGGGCTGACCGGCCAGCTGTGTCTTGCAGCCCTTGCACACAAAACACTCCTTATGCCACGTCTCATCCTTGTAGGTCACGCCACCTGTCGCCAGCGCCTACGGAGGACACAAACCCATCAACCATGCTGGCCGGATCTGAAATGCTCTCTCGAGAGGAACCTGGTTTGTACTGATAACGTCAATAAGAGTGTCAGGTGGATGATAGTGAAGGTTTGACTTGAGGGAGGCCTCTGTTCACCTTTTTGCAGTGGCTGCATCGCGGAGCGAATCTGCCCTCGTAGCAAGGCACACAGAAGTAGTTATCTTTGTCTGGGATGAAGGACTGGTCACCGATTGGCTTCTCACAGCCGTGGCACACAAAGCAGTTCTCGTGCCATGCAGAGCCTCCATACTCCAACTTCTTTGAGCCTACCAGAGTGAGAGCGATGGGGAAGGAGAGAGCGATGGGGAAGGAGAGTTGGAGGCAAAGAAAGAGGGATTGAGAGGTGGAAGAACAGACAGGTTTGGTCATAAATCGGTCTACAGGAGTACTGACCGGTCTGTGTACAGTAAGTCAACCCAATTACAGGTTTGGGTGCCATGTTAGACACTGGAGTTCTGGATTACAATGTCAACACTTAGGATTGCATAATATCCAAATGCTCACACGCCTACTAATGCTATAGGCATAGCAGGATGATTCTGAAAAACCTAACCTGTTTGGACATTTTCTACCAATATACATCAATGTACCTATATTTAAAATTGTAGACATTTTATTAACACCCTTATCTAGAACAACTGAAATGAGTGATCCCATACATTTTATTACCTACAATACTATAATAGTTACTCTTTAGTTTAGTTACAGAGGTAGGCGAGGGGATAATGAGCCAATTGGAAATAGCCAGGACACTGGGGTTAAAACCTCTACCTTTACAACCCCCCACACCATTGCATCTTTATTACCTCACAGTCATAATAATTAGTTTATATAAACCTATTTGGCTCGGTCTTGCTGAAACGTTACACAGGATTCTTGATTGCAATATCCTATGATATTATTAATAGATTTTTCAGAATTATGACTTCTGTAATTCCAATAAGTGACTTGAAGCGTGTGGAGTTTGCCAAGGTCTAACACATACTTTCATAACCTACTTAACTGTGCCTCTAAAACACGAAAGCAAACCGTGCCTATTAATATTTGTTTCAAGTCTCAGTCATGGGCCATGTTTTATGAGCTTTGGGTCCCACAGGGAGTGTGAGTTAGGAACCATAGGGAGTGGGTGTTGGGACCCACAGGGAGCTCAGCCAGTGAGTCAGCTGCATTTTAAAGGTGGGTGGGGGGGCAGCGTAGCATTTAACTGCAGTAAACACATCCGGCTCCCAGCTGGTTGTGTAACGCTGCCATGTCACAAAAGCCCCGGGGCCAGTGTTCAGCTGGAAGGCACTTCCAGTCAAGCGACTAGACAATCACATAGTCACATCTAAGCTGTGTCACACCCTGGCAAATCAACAAGAAAATACATTAGCCTTTTAATGTTATCCCCAACTAGGTGTAAGAACTCATACATCAATACTTGATCAATCAATCAAATGTATTTCTAAAGCCCTTTTTACACCAGCAGTTGTGACCCAGTTCTTTTACAAAACACTTTGTGACAACTGATCACCCTCCACACCGTCCCGGACAAGTGGAAGTTCTGTTTTTTTTAAAGGAAATAGAAAGAGTCTGTGACACAATTAAAGTTTTTTTAAACTCTTTCATATTTACTCAGTTTGCTTTCTTTATTATTATTTATTCATTTATAACTATTATTCTAGTCAAGACTACAGTGTGGGAGATCTAGTTTAAGGAGTTCCATTGAACCAGCTATACTCGGTTAATGCTTGAGTGACATTGACTGACAGCCCTGACTTACTCAGCAGTTGCGACAGTGATTTTCCAGGTATTGCCTGCCTAGCAGTTAGGGCTGTAAGAATAGGAGTTACGTAACCACATGCTAAAAGATCAGTTATGTTGTTTTTTATGTGCTTTTATACCACCTCATATATGGTGGAGTTTTAATGTTCTTCTCAAGGTTTGTAATCACCATTTATTCTGTAAGTGCATTTGTACATACCCAGACTTTTGCCTGGTGCAAAGTGGCTGCTGGTGGTAGATAATACATTGCTCAAAATAATGTAGGGAACACAATCATCACAGTATAAAACCAAGTCAATTAATATTGAGGGATATTAATCTGTCCAGTTAAGAAGCATAAGCAATTGTGAATCATTGTCTCCTGTTTTGACAACAGGTGAGGCGGCAACAGCCAGACAACCCCCAAAAAGTGAATAGTTTTGCAGGTGGTGGCCACAGACATTGTTCTATCCTTATCCATCCTGACTGATTGTTCTCTAGTTTTGCGTTTTGCTAGTGTCCTTGTCACTACTGGTAGCATGAGGCGGTACCTGCAGCCCATTCAGGTTACACAGGTAGTCCAGCTCCTAAAGGATGGCACATCCATATGTGCCGTCACAAGAAGGTTGGCTGTGTCTCCAGTGCTTGAAGTGGGAAAAAAAAGGTGCAGGTACTCTTTCATTTGCATATCATTACATTTGAGATTGTTACAGTGTCTAGCTCTGGCACACGCATTCTTTTATTGCCTTTCTGAAGCCAGGCTAACATGACTTACAATTTAAAATTCAACACACTTTTTCTAAGTTTCTAGGTTTTGGATTTCACCAGTAAAAAATGTTTACGCTCAGGCGGAAGCCGCAGCCATCAGACAGCTCCTGATAGGGTGAACCGACTGCTTGCCTTTACGTGATTCGTCAAGATCTTTAGTAAGTCACGTATTGGGTAGTGTAGTTACACTTGGGTAGCCCTCTGGGTAGTGTAGTTTATGTAACATTACGTTAGGTCATTACAAATTTCTCCGACACTGACGCTTTTTCTGTCAGTGGTAGAGTACCGGCTGCATGTGAGAAGTAGCGGTACGCAAGAAAAAGTGCAGGTACGCTTAAGAGTAAAATGTAGAAGTGCCGGTACTGCGTACCGGTGAGTACCGCCCCACTTCGAGCACTGTGTGTCTCCCAGTACCATCTCAAGAGCATGGAAGAGATACCAGGAGATGGGCTGTTACAAAAGGAGAGCTAGACAGGGCCGTAGAAGGGCATCAACCCAGCAGCAGGTCTGGTATCTGCTCCTTTGTGCTTGGAGGAACAGAAGGAGCACTGACGTAGCCCGTTGGAGGTCATTTTGTAGGGCTCTTGGCGTGCAACTTTCTGACCAAACTGTCAGAAACAGACTCCATGAGGGCCTGACGTCCTCTAGTGGGACCTGTGCTCACAGCCCAGCACCATGCAGCTCGATTGGCATTCGCCAGAGAACACCAGAATTGGCAGGTCCGCCATTGGTGCCCCGTTCTCTTCACAGATGAGTGCAGGTTCACACTGAGCACATGTGACAGGATGTGAAAGAGTCTAGAAACGCCATGGTGAATGTTATGCTGCCTGAAACATTATCCAGCATGACCGGTTTGGCAGTGGGGCAGTGATGGTCTGGGGAGGCAAATCCTTGGAGGGTTGCACAGACATCCACGTGCTAGCCAGTGGTACCCTGACTGCTGTTAGGTATCAGGGTGAAATCCTCAGACCCATTGTCAGACCTTATGCTGGCGCAGTGGGCCCTGGGTTCTTCCTGGAGCAGGACAATTCCTGGCCTCATGTGGCCAGAGTGTGTAGGCAGTTCCTGAATGATGAAGGCATTGATGCCACTGACTGCCCTCACGTTCCCCAGACCTGAATCCAATTGAGAACCTCTGGGACATTATGTATCAGTGCATCCGACACCGCCAAGTAGCGCCACAGACTGTCCAGAAGTTCACTGATGCCCTGATCCAGGTCTGGGAGGAGATCCGCCAAGACACAATCCGCCATCTCATCAGGAGCATGCCCAGACGATGTCCGGAGTGCATACAGACATGTGGGGGCCATACACACTACTGAGTCACATTATGAGTTGCCGTGATGAAATTCACGCAAGTTGGAACAGCCAGTGATTTCAACAGTCTAGTTTTATTTTCGATGTGAGTTTGAATCCAGCACTCAATCGGTTGATGATGTCATTTTTTTTAATCTTTAAAATATTTTGTTCATTTAAGTGTTCCCTTAATATTTCTGAGCAACGTATATATCCGGAGGGAATATACTATCGATAGACTACACAAAATCTACTTTAGTCTGCATATATTTTTGATACTTTACATGAATGTATCGGCTGCCAATGTCTTGCTCAAGGAAAACAGCAGCAGGAGTGGGTCCTACCTGGCATGACAGTCTTGTTGCAGGCCACACACTTGGAGGAGAACTCGTTGCAGTAGCAGTCGTTGCACAGCAGCGCCTCCCCCTGGCTGGTGAAGGGCTCGTCCGCCAGCGAGCGGTCGCAGCGGAAACAACGGAAACATTGCTCGTGGTAGTGCCGGTCCTCGTAGAACAGCTCCTGGAGAAGGAGAGGACGAAAGGGCAGGGTCAGAGTAAGATTACTTGGTGAAAGATCATTCAAATCAGCTCGTGGGCAGAGATATCGGAGGATGGGTTGGTAGTAATGGCTGTATATGGAATAAATGGAAGGGTATTTAGCACATGAATGTGAGGTAATGAAAACCATGCTGCCCGTACAAAAGCAAAACAAAATAACTCAATGAACTAAAGGTTCGCCTTCAACACAGCAACACAGTGAACTTGCAGAAATCGAGTGAGGTTCTTATAGTGCAGTAGGTCTTACGCTGCTATATTATTGTGCTGGGGGAGTAGGGTCAGTTCTCCTTCTCCACTATAAATCCTTGTCGACTGCATTTTCTAAATTGCCCTGTTTTAAACTTAGGAGGACATAGGGTCTTGGCCCACACCTGCGGAGTACCAGGCTTGAAAGACTCATTGCTGTCCCAGTCCAAAGTCCTCCTGGTTGTGTTGCAGATCAAGATGATACCTGATGATTTCAGCTGCCACTCTGCTGACCCCCCCCCCTCCCCAGATTGCCCCTGTCATTGTCCATCTGGTCATGCTTCTGACCTAGAAAAGGTTTAAATAGACTCTGGACTCAGCCACCATGCATTTTATTAACTATTACATTTGTACTCTTAATATGTTCATCTGGCACTGGTCACCCCTCTGAGCCCGGTTCCTCTCTAGGTTTCTTCCTAAATTTCAGCCTTCATAGGGAGTTTTTCCTAGCCACTGAAATTCAACACTACCTTTGTTTGCTCCTTGGGGTTTAAGGCTTTAAGAATTATTTGGTTTTTCAGTTTGACTTTGCATGGCTATTCAATCATTGTTCAGGTTTAAACAAATTCTTCAGTAAATACACAAGTGATTTACAACATATTTACCCAAAAACATTTATCTGAACCACAAATCAACTTTAAAAGCATTGTCTGTGTTTTACTGTTTGCATAGTTACTGCTCTTACTGCTCCTTAGTATGACAGAACAGGTAACTGCCGTCAAAACAGTGTGAATCAAAACCAAAGCGCGAGAACTTACTACTGTTTTACTCAGATTTTGTAGTTAGTGAACAATCAACATTTTCCTGGACAAATTACAATGGCCCAACTACAAACATCTCTGACCACCCTCCACGTCATAATTTCTGCATTCATCATTTGCTTTCACAATGTATTTGAATAGACCTGTTTACAAGGTTTTACAGCATAAATCTAACTTCATTATAAACCATTTCAGTAAATATTGAAACAGTGCCCAGAACAATCCACCACCATCCGTATGCTCCAGGTCAACGGCAACGCAAGCAAAACTCTTCAAAGACAGCCCATGATGAATACCTCACAATGTTCTGGGTGAAAACAATAATAATCCATTTGATTTGACAGGTACGTGTTTTTTTTTTTACAGAACCCGTACAGCAGAGCGGATGAAGACGGATGAGTGCCGTGACTGTGTGTATTGTGTGGAGGAGGGTGAAGAGGGAGGCGCGCCAAAGCTAACAGGACCTTGATTTACTGCCAGTCCATCCAATGGAGTCCATTACTCTGGGGTCACTCGTGCCCCGTGGCGTCTAAGGGTGTTCCCTCTAACCCTGTGTTTTCATTTGGCTTTAACCAAAGGCCTTAATGTCTGCCTGGAGTAGCTCAAAGGGGTTTTGCAGACATCTTGGTTTTTGCCAAAAAAGCTTGAACGATAGGTTTTCCAAGAACTCCAGCTGTTCTTTAGAAGCCACTATAATTGAAGACATGAAGAAATACAAGAAGAAATACACACACACACACACACACACACACTTGTGTATGCACTCAGAAAAACAGACACGGATACATACAAGAGAAAACCTCAAAAATGAAACAAAGATAGAAAGAAATGTAGACAGAAAACACCCAGTTGCCACGAGTAAACACACTCACACATTTAACATATGCTTAACACATTTGCACAAACACACACACACACACACACACGAAGGCCCTTGTTTACACTTACCCTTGCATTGTGTGCGATGAGCTCCTTACACTCCTGGCAGGTGTTGGCGTACAGCCGGTCGTAGCAGGGGATGCAGTGGGGAACGTCCTCCACCTGGATGTATTTGCGTCCATAAAGAGACTCCTTGCACTCCCCACAGTCAAAGCGGTCACTCATGTTGGATCACTCCTGAAACGATACGTCCCCAGCCCTGTGAGCGAACGTTTTGCTGAGGGAAGGAGAGGGCTTTGGAAACTGGGGAGGGTGGAGGGAGAGGGAGGTGGGATGGGGTTAGGGTGAACGTGGGGGTCACGGTTGTGGAGAGAGAAGCTAGTTAGGGAGGGTGAGAGAGAGGGGTGAGTTAGGGAGTGAGTGCGAGAGGGCTGACGCACGAGAAATTACTGCCTTTCAACGGTCATTGCTCAGCGGTAAGAGACAGAGATGAGAGAGAGACACAGATGAGAGAGAGACACAGATGAGAGAGAGAGAGAGAGAGAGAGAGAATGAGATAAAGATAGTTCATGTTTGAGAGACATTCCCATGTAAAAAAAAAAAAAAAAGAAAACGAAAATAATACAACCTAAATGTAGTTCCAGGGTAATACGTAAACATGATGTTCTCTTTTCTATCCTGTTCTCATTTAAAAAAATAAATGAAACCCTAGGCTAGTTGGGCATGGAGAAACAACCGCTACGTAATATTCATGGTAGAGCTGCGCTAGTGCTGCGGGCTTCTCCGTTTCACAGGGGATCCTGGAGGGAACTGCCTCAAAGTGACAATGGTAAACAGTCCACGATAGCATAACAGAGGACATGATGAACAAATGTCCCATATTGGGACATTATCTGAAACACAGCTCTACTGTATACAAAATAAACAGTCAACGCTACACACAGACTCAACAGTAAAACTACAGGGCACCTACGTCATACAGGTCTTATATCATCATACATACCGCAACACTGCCTCAGACGCATGCTGTCAGTCAGACACTTTAAACAGCAGTAAACCAGACTGGGCTGTGTGAGACCACTAAGACCCTAGCTTGGTCTCAGAATGGTTTCTGGTTTTTGTGTGTGTCCCTTCTAACAAGTAGGTATTTTCAGCAATGATCAACCCGAGCAAATGAGCGATTGGTATTTTAAAGGCCTTGCCCATGGACAGAACGACCTTGCCAGGTCAGGGATTCCGATAAAGCCATCTTTCAGTCAATAACCGCTTTGCTACCCAGCTGCCCTTTTGCCTACTCCATTGTCATTGTGAAATCAATTGAGCAGAGAGAGTCTAGCCGGGACAGACTTGCTACCAGAGCCCTGATCGAAACTACCTGACCGCATGCCCTGCTGGCGTTCATGAGACTGACATGTCACATGGTGAGAAGGGAGGACAGAGTGGAAACAGTTCCCCCTGTAATGAGACAGACAAAACACCCTCAGGCTGTTTCTTATGTCTGTAAGGAGTCTGTGACTCTGGGTCAGATACAGTCATGTGAAAAATGATGTACGCCTCCTGGAAAGACATCTTACATTTTTTACTAAATATTTGGACACATGGATATTTGAACATGGATGTTTGTTGATAAAAGTAAACAAATCACACACATTGTTGTTGTTTTTTGTACTTTGAAAGCATTTACACAATTAAAATAAACAGAGATGCATCTGTCAGTGGTGTTGAGGTGAAGATTACATATCCAAATATGTCCAAATATGTAAAAGGACCCAAGGGTTGTACTTAATGTTTCACAAGACTGTATGTACACCAGCAGTGGAGAAAAACATCTGGGAAAAATGAGATACTAGTCGTATCTTTTCATATGGAATGGGAAACGCAAAAAGGTTTCAACAAGGTTTAGATTTGGGCCTAAACCTGGGAAACAGGGCTGTAAAGGCTGGAACGGCATGGCTTCCAAAAGTTCTAAAGAGTTTAGGTACCACGGGCTCAAGATCACAATGTCATGAATCTGGAATTTCCAGAGACTCTAAAGGCAGATACATAAATGTTTCTCTTGGAAGCCGTTTTGTTTAGAATTTCCCCCCTCTTTTCAGGGTAAAGAATACCCTTGAAATGCTTTTAGAACGTCAGAAAGTGAAGAGTGACTAGGGGGAGGAGGCCGTGCGCCATTACAATAACGCGTAGCTGAGAAACAGGCCGGGCTTTCATTTTTAAAATGGAGTGAAGGTGTGAAGTGTTCAGAAGCCCCTTCTGAGCCTACAATGCCCTGTCAAACTGAAGAAACCCAGGGACTGGCTGGAACCCCTAAACCCTAGTGCTTATAATATCCCTACAGGGCTCTGGCCATATGTAGAGCACTATGTAGGGAAAAGGGTGTCATTTGGGAAGCAGAACCTGCACTCCAATAAAGCAGTTTTTTTTTTTTTTTACAGGTATTGCGTTAAATGTAGTGGAACCAACAAGTTATTTGCATCTGGTCCATTAAGGAGTCGGCTCAGCGGTTGCGTATACGTGCCATTCAAATGACTCGCCTCAGACTTCGTTTACCACTATGAACCCTTGTAAAAACAACACAGAGCTTACAAAAAAGAACTGGCAAAAGAACAACTCTTGTTTTATCTACCCTATTTATCTATTTTGTTTATAATCAAGCAACAGAAAACTTGGCTGAGCAGCTTCCAGAAAATTTATTAACAGCAGAGCATTTGAACATTCAGTCATATCCTCCCTGTGATAAACCAGGCTGCGTCGGTCTACAGTGTAGAGGCTATTCAAGGTTAGAGACACATGGACAAAACACGAAAAAGACAAAAGCCCAGTCCATCCCACTCCATGTCTGTTTTGTGTCCGTCTATTGTCAGAGTGTTGGAAATCAGCTTGACTTCCCCTGTTGATGGTTGAGCTTTTATTCTATTCTATTCACCTCAAGAACCACTGCGATGGGAAAAACAATGGCCTTCCTTCCGGAGATAGTTCCTCATTCTACACGGCTCTCCGAGGCCTCAGTACCACATCTGCAAATGCATTGTTTTGTACTCCAGCTGTTGTTTTGTTATTAAAGTCGGCCTTATGACATTCCTTTCCACAAAAGCGCAAAATAATTATAGAAAAAGGATTCTAGAATTTACGATGGTGTTTCACAAGAGTGTAAACCCCATATTCTCTGGCTTCATACAAAATCCCATTCTAAAATGCTAACTTTTGGGGGTCCCGAGTGGCGTAGTGATCTATGACACTTTCTCACAGTGCAGCTGCATCAATGCGACCAGAGGTTCTAACACTGGCCGTGGCCCCGTGGCATACCAACCGTTCCCTGGGGTCCTGCAGAGGGCGATCCAAATGTGTTCAGCGCCATCTGTGGAGGATGGGTACGATGCTTCCACGCCCGGTCACACTTTATGCAGTTAAACGTGCTCTCCTCAAAGTACTGTTGTTGCAATCAGCCAAGGTCATATTCTAGCCACAATCCAGTGATAATCTTCAGGACTTGGTTAATATTCCTGAAATACTTCCTGTGAATTCATTAATGAATTATGTTGGGCCTACACCACCATTTCTTTCTTTTTTACACCTCATTTATACAGTGTCCAGACATTCCTGTAATAAGAGCTACTGTAGTACAAAGACCTCTTCCTAAACTGCATGTCCTTTCCAGCTGTGGGAGAGAAGACTGACCCCTGAAGCAGTCACGTCAGCATGGAAACACTTCCTCAGTGGTTCCTCATCAAGATGATGACACGTGGTTGTGTAACACATGAATGTGGCCTGGCTAGAGAAGCAAAATAGAGAGGATGCCTCATACTGAGAAGAGTACGACAATTACCTAAACAGTAAGAGTGGGCCAAAACACACGTGAACCCCCACACACACACACACACACACACAAACTAACTCAACAAATATCATAACCCACTGGACTGGCATTGTTTTCGGAGCCACAAATGGACCGGACCCATCGTTCTACAGGTGAGTTCCACACACGTCAAACCACATGAATGTATCGGTGTCTCAGTGATACGTTAAGTTAAACAAAAATCAATCAGTGTGAGATGTTTTTCTCCCCTAGCACTCTGCTGTTATAACTATTGGAGCTGGCTACCACAGTGGACACATCGGCATTCTTCCGTGATGTATCGTCAACGCTGGTGAAAGAGTCACCGACTCCGACGAGTATGGCAAGGCAGACAGCAACACTATCCCTCCATCTCCCACGTGGCCCAAAGACTGACCAGACATGTCCATTCCCCAGCAGAGCACTCTGAAGCCGTTTTCTTTCCAACCTAACATTTTGTTCGGAGTGTAGACCCGTGAGAGCCATGTGCGTTTATTCCTGCAGAGTGCTCCGTCTGTTTATTGTTTTCCCAGCGGAGTCGTCTGGTGTTCCCTATGCTCCACGGACCAGAATGTTCCGTGACGAAACCCATGTCACCTAGAAGTGAGAAAAAGGAGCCGCTGCCTGCAATGGAATGATCCTAAGTGTGTGGCAACAGCCTACTTACTTGGATAACGTTACCAGTTCCTTTCAAGGGTAGAAATGATCATCTGAACACAAGCCGTTAGTCCTTGTTGAAATCTGTGGCAGACCTGTAGTGCTCTCCATTTAAGTTCTGAGATTCATCAATCCACTCTACACCTTTGTATAGGCTGTTCAGTTCCAAGAGACAGACAGCAGTCTTCACGACAGGAAGGAAACAAATCTATCATTCCCAGAACCAAGGTGTTTCTTTTTATTTGATATTCCCTATGTAAGCTGACACAACAAAGGTGTCAGACAAGAAACAACTTGGAAGAGCGATCCCATACAAATAATTTCCAGAACAGGGATCATTTTTTTCCCCCAGTCTCTGTCACAAATGGCACGCTGTTCATTAAATAGCGCACTACCTTCAACATGACCTAGAGGGTGATATGTAGTGCATTATGTAGGGAATACTGGGTGTTTGGGATGTAACCCAGCCTGTTTTCTCAGTATGGTGTGAGAAACATTGAGTCTCCACAGGAGCGTGTGGTCGTTAAACTGTGTTCAGTTTCTTCATTCAGCAAAAATTGCTTTTTTACTATGATCATGTCACAAGAGTGCTTAGAACAAAAATATGTTCCATATCTTGTATAGCAACAACTACAGCTACAACATATGAAACAGTAAAACACAGAAGTAACATACCGTGAGGGGTCAATTGTCAATCGATAGCTACCCCATTTTACTTGACTATTCTCTGTGAAACTGGATTATCCTACATTTAATATTGTTCCTGAAGAATAGTGATCCTGAAGAATAACATGAATAGTTAACATTTTTGTTCTGAATGTTTCAGGTCACACAACACAGCTCTCACAGGGCAGGAAATTGAAAGGGCTGAACATGGCCTGTTATATACACATTTTGAGAAAAAGGAAAAGGCTTGTCCTTTACAGCCATCGGCTGGATGACTGCACCCTCTCTCTTTCATCCAAGTACAAAGAGACCCAATATGGAGGGACTTCCTGCCGGATCACAAGGCTCTGTTAGCTGCCTGCACGCACACACAAACCCAAATGAATGAGCATTTATGAGTGTTGTTGTCTTTGAGGAGAAAGCTATCCTCGAGATATGCCATTTCTGTCATTTTCAACATTCCCAAAGCGGGATGTTTTGAGGCACCAAGTTTGCAAAACATGTCGTTTTGGATTCTTGAACATCAACCAAGCCCAACATTCCGTGACCGATGTCCTTCTAAGGTTACTTTAATCATGTTCTCTTCAAACCGACACAACTGCCCTATAGGAAACCCACTATGCCCGTATTGTGGTGTATTAATTCAAGGCAGCGAAATACTCCCTAATCTTAACTATAATCTGAATTTAATTACAAGCACTGACTGAGCAACGTTTCCACCTGCTTGTAGGGTAGTTATTAAAATATCCCTTGCTGACACTAAAACAGGAAGGCTGAGCCTGTAATCTGTCACCTGCTGATTGAGGACCAATAAAACCTTAATTAAGGAGAGGGTACGTGCTTGGCTGTGTTTAGCTCTCCAGCTGGTTGTTAGTAACAAGGCATGTTCCAGCTGAAAGCCTCCTCCGAACCGATTTCCTCCCTCACCTCTGGTGTGTATCAAAAAGAAAGGTTCCAAATCAGACAACAAATAAAAACCTCCCTTTGCCAAAGCTAAACTCGCTCTGTGTGGTTGCCATGTTTCTGATCAAAGAAAAGACGAAAGCTTAAACCTTGAGCATGACCTGTTGCAGATGTTGGTCTAATCGCGATGAATAAATAAACTGGACGTGCATAAAATGTAAAGAAATACATATCCCCACCATCTATTCAAAGTAAGTTAAGGAGTTAAGAAAGCCAAAAGATACTGCTAGTACTGCTCTTCTGTTGCTCTAGGCAACATTGTTTGCAGGGCCGGTTCTAGGCATAAGTGACATAAGTGGTCGCTTAGGGCCCCCGACTACTAAGGGAGGGGGCCCCAAATAAAATGTTGCTTAAGGCCCCCAAAAGAAGACAGCTGGGCCTGATAACACATTTCATCTGGATAATTTTGCAATGGGAATTCTACAAAAATTAAAGAAATAGCTACAGTTGGCTTGAACTGCACAATCAGCAGTCTGTTATTATCTCAAATAAATATGCATACAAAAATGTTCACAGCATTGGATGTTGGTAGCCACAGGAGGTACTTCCATGCGACTCCAGGCCCCGGGTGTTAATGTTATCAACTGTGTTTATTTTCTCAGAGCCTTTGGTGCTCCTAAGGCCTGTTGCCTGTTGTATTTGTCTTTTTTTTTTAATAAGTAACATCTTGCTGTTCAAGCAGTTTAGGACCGTTGAGGCTAGTGGTGTCGTTAGCCCTGGGCGTCTGAGGCTATAGCTTCAGATCTTTAATTAATAGCCCCAGATCTCAAATAGACCAAAAATACTCCTTGATCTATTCATCTATAATGCCGATCGCGCATGACGACAATGTAGACGTGTGTGCCACTAGCGTGTACATGGACATTTTCTGCATGTACATTCAAAACCCTGTACTTTCTGTCCCGGGCAGGGCGGGAGTGTGGGCTAAGCCCCTAATGTATTGTGATCCTAGCGACACCTCTGGTCGAGGCAAATGTTCATAGACCAGACCCAAACACCAAACCAGCTTTGAATAAAGGCAATAGCTAAATGTGAAGAATAACATTTAAATGGGTAGAATCAATTCATCTTTTTGAATTGGAATACCAAACGCATGAAAAATATAGGATTATATGGTTGTTAAAAGTTCACACACCAAATATAATATCTTAAATGGCTACCTATGATGGTGGGGAAGACTGACCCTGGACCAGGAAAACAGTTTTCCCAGAAAGGTCCATCTCCAGAAATCCTGCTGACTGGAGCACCTCCATTTATTGGATTGAAAATTTAACAGACCTAACCTTGAATGTTAGAAGTATGTGATGGAAATGCGTTGGTTCTGATTTTAGAACGACAAAAAAAAGCAAACAAATGACTTTCTTCCACACGCTGTTCTAAAAACAGCAAATTCCTCTTTTCCTTAAAATAACAAGGGAGTTCATTCTGGACGCCACCAGATTTCTGCTGGAAAATCAAAGGGGAATGACTCTTCACAAATAACCAGTTGTTTAAAAAATCGGCTATGTATATTCACCCAAAGTGAATTGACCTCACATGATGATATGGAAGTATAGTTTGCTGAATACATGTGGAAACTATTCCTTTTGGTGCCACTGGGTTTTGGTGTCTGGGAAAAAATGCTTTGCAATCTTAACTATAAGACATTACATCACTCTTGGGGATATTAGCTCATTGAGACATTTGCTTAAAAACCGGCATTTGTCCAAACAGCCTTGCTGCAGATTCTGTGAGGCTGAACATTTTACTAAATTACACAATCCATCAATCAAATGTATATATAAAGCCCTTTTTACATTAGCAGTTGTCACCAAGTGCTTTCACAAAACACCTCTCCACAAATGGTACCTGTTCAAAACGCTAATTTTGTCGTGATCTTGTTGTGGTTTGCTCACTATCAGTGATATGTGCCTCTGTCCGAGCTAACCCCAACCCCCAACATCCTTAAGTTATTTTCCTTATTCTAAAGAAAAACTAAGCTACATCCTACGCTATATCCTTCCTGTCCACAGTCTTGAATATAAGGCAGAAGTAAATATAAAACTAATGCTGGCAGGGAAAAGGAAAACGCAGGTGTGGAGACAAAGATGAAAAAAGACCAGGAGAAAAAAAAAAAGAGATGAAAGAGTAGACAGGCCGGGGAGAGGGGGCAGAGGTGTGGGGTATTGGCGAGTCGATACTGTCTGCCTCTTCGCATTGCCCTCCGCTATCTAGAAGCAGAGTCTAACTGCACATACAGTTCCAGAAAAAAATCTGAGACCACTGCACCTTTTTCTTTCCTTTTCAAGTCGACTTCATCTCCAGCTAAAGTCGAAAAGGAAGGTTTTGAGTGAGGAACCGAAGGTTTAAAATGAACAGACCACTGCAAATTGAATGCTTCTGTTCCTCACTCAAAACTTTCCTTTTAAAAAAATTTTGGAAAGCAAAGACAAAGGTGCAATGGTATCATTTTTTTCCGGAGCTGTATTTTGGCTAAGGGGTCCAGTGAACGTTATTGCTAACGATGTAGTTAGGCCACTGGGAGATGGGAGGAAGGGAACATGAGAGCGAGAGAGAGGAAACCAATCACTGTGGCCTGTGTGAGAAAACAAGACAATAAAATATGTTCCTGTTATGAGCAACGTGCATCTGTTTAATGTCTTCTATGCCTGGTGCGCATAGTGCCTACACATTTAATGAGTTAAGAAATCAACATTTCTGAGATCGCTGAAATTGACCGGTGATACCCAATTAATAAAAAATAGTTACAATAAATCGACAGTGACTCATTAATAACACGGCAGTTAGGTCTATTAAAACGGAAAACATGTGGCTGGCTCTATCCAGCACTCCCTCCAAAGAATTTAAATAGTTACAATAAGCCGACAGTTCATTTATTTTTTTAAACTGAGGAAACATTTGGTTGTCCCTATACAATTGGACAATTCACCAGGTGTGTCCATTTCCATGTCACTATTATCAGGTGCTTTCCGCAGACGTCTGGTAAATGTGAAAAAATACATTTTAACATTACTAGTCTTTTTACCCGTATTGATAAACTCAATTGTGGAAAAATAATAACATTCACCAAAACGTAACGTAGCCTAGCGTTACCATCATATGACTCTGCTCTTTGAACGACATTAAACTTTACCTTATGTACGTATGTCAGTCACCAACCAGTGCCTTGCAGCTTTTCTCCGACTGATTGACTCCAAATGATGGCAAGCAAAATCACAATCATCCGACGCAGTAGTGCTAGAAGTTAAACCAATGTGAAAGGCGTCGAGTAACCTAGGACGCCTACTATACCTCGCCGCGCACAACATCAACAGGCAAGCGCGTATAATCCCGCCCAACAGAAATGTCCCTCCTCGCTTTGGGACTGAGGTTCAGCCAGGTAACTTCAGACACAATTTCCCAGTAAAAAGAGTTACTAAGCTATTTACTGACACTGTTTGCTAACGCTGTTTTTGAGAATATATAAAGTAATTTAAATGCATGGCATAACTGTAGGCTATAACTAGGCTAAGTTGGCAAGAGAACAAGCAGATCTGTTGTTACCAGACTGCATTCCACATTACTTGACGCTGAAAGGAGTAAAAAATAAAACATAATAAAGCTTCAATTGTGTTGTCATTCAATCAGACTCAATTAAGTTCTTACAAACTCACTCAGCAGAATAAATTATCCGCGGTAACGAGAAACTGCTGGATTCCTGAAAAGAATGGAAATCGAGATATCATTTTCCTCTTCGTTTGACCTCCGTTTTCCACTACTCCAAACTGGAGGTCTGGGGTTGATTAGAGAGTTGCGTCGTGGCTCCATCCTCTTTCTACCCATTAGTCACGACAAAATGAATGAGCACATATGTAGTATGAACTAAGCTTTTTCTTAGACATAAAACTGCGATAGATATTACATTCTACTGCGTTTACTCAGTACAGCTATTTTGAAGGATGCCCCAGAGTGTAACTAGGTTTCAATTATGTAAAACAATGGAGCTTGGTGTCCATTTTGCAATCAAGTTAAATAATGGAATAAAGGTGTCTGACCTGATCCTTCCCAAAATGTACAGCTCTTAACAATCCAGCACCTGTGAGCGGTTTCATGTGACAGAAATATCCATTAGAAATTTGGAAGGAGTAATCTAAAGATACAACTATTATTGCTAATAAGACCAGGGTTGAACCTTTCTTTGCATGACAAACGAGAGAAATACGAGAGAACATAATTGCGTTTGAGAAAGTGTTAATTAATTGCATATGAGGAAGGTAAATAAGTAATTAATTTCTACAAATAGTTTTACCTAGGCTACTTTAAAATAAGGTAGACATGCCTAATAAAATGGAATAAAATGTACAGGTTTTAAATCATTACTTTAATTCCAAAATGCTGACTGCTTCTGTGCAAATTGTAACAGCAAGAAGCTGTTAATGCATTAATGTTTTCCATCGTACATTACATTTAACATAACTGGCTATTTGACTTGTCAAAACGTTTTGGGGGGAGGGTATGCACATTTTTTATGGAGATGGTCATGGGAAAATAGTTGTAATGTTGAGAAGGGTGGTGCATTCCATTATGTTTGTGATTAGGCCAATGGGCTTGAACCTGGAATGTGTAGGGCTTTTCTATGAACACAATCACTGACATAATTATCCTATGCTTTCCAGTGATTGTGTCCCTTAGTAGATCAACAGCACCATCTACTGCCCACAGTAAAAGGTTAACAGTCCAAAGTGATTTACATTTTAGTAATTTACCTTCAAGCAGACCTTTTATTAAGCAACTTACTACTTTCAGGAAGGGTGTTTTGTAAAAACACTTTGTGACAACTGCTGATGTAAAAGGGGCTTTACAAAAATACATTTGATTGATTGATACAACCAAACAACCAGTAGGGAACCATTAGGGTTCCTCTACGCACTCAGAGGGGGCCTAATGCTAGAAAAATATATACAGATTTGTATCTATTATAACTTTGTTTTGTTTTCATTGATTTAATCTTTGTGTCTTAATTGTAAGGATTTTCCAATTGAATGTCTTCAGTGTGTTGGAAAAAGAAGGGTTAATATCCAAGAGAAAGAAATAGCTGATCAGATTTTTTCTTTGGTAGTCTCCTGTAAGAAATAACCTAGGTGGGCTCAACGCTCATTGGCTAGGCCCGCAGTCTTTGAATAGAAGGCACCAGCCAACATCATTGACATTGATGCCTCAAGGCCCTCTAGAGGGCCTACGTATACATCACTAATTATTGTTTTCTCACACTTTAGTCTAGCACAGTGTTTCTTAATCCAGGTCTTCGGGACCCAAAGGGGTGCACGTTTTTGTTTTTGCCCAGGCACTCACACACCCTGATTCAAACTAAAGGCTTGATGATAGGTTGATTATGTCAATCAGGTGTGTAGGTGGTAGGGCAACATTTGAAACAGTTGTGTGAGTGCTAGGGCAAAAACAAAACTGTGCACCCTTTTGGGTCCCCAGGACCAGGATTAAGAAACACTGGTCTAGCTAACTGGCTAGATTTTTGTCGCAAGCGTATGTAACAATGGTGATGGCCCAACTGTCAGCCCTGGATTTAGATCTTTTTCAGACTGTTTTTCTTCTTCTCCTACATAGGTTTCAAGTCCTGTTCTCTGTACCGAGGTCTCTATATGCATGACGTCAGATATTTTTCCGCAACTCAGTGGCCAAGCTCCAATAACCACGTTTCAACCCTGCAAACAACTCATTAGTAGTTGCTATGCCCTATTCAATGTAGGAGCAATCAAATCAGTGCTAGAGAAATATTATAGAATTTGCAAGAACGGTTTCACATTGTAGTTAATGTTTGGGGTTGGGAATGACAAGGGTGGGGAGTTATTTTGGATGAACTTTGAAGATGGGCAGGGACTCTCCTACTTTCCAGGTGAAGCTGGTTCAACCACAGTGAATATTTTGGCCTGGGCTTGTGAGCTGCCTTCCCTTAGGAGTGGGATGGCCAAGAGACCAGAGATTGCAGAAGGAATAAGAATTTAGCGAGTAAGGGAAGTTTCCCCTTTGCTTTCCATTAAGAAACCACATGGATTTGTGGTGGATGCAAGCTTCAACCTGCACCACAGCCTGTGTGAGTTGGTCGTATTCTACAAATGTTGAAGAGCAATGACCCGGTTAGAGTAAGGCACATATAGCATTGAATTAGTGAATGTTACTTTACAAACCTTTTAAGACTTTGATTCAAGATTATGCTTTTGCTGTATAGGGTCCTAAGTGTTCCCTGTTCTGAGATGATACAGTAAAGAAAATCCTGTATATTCAAATGAAAAAATATCTTTAATGCATCTCACAATTTCAGACAAAATAGTGGGAGATAGTTCCCCTCTAATTCAAATGCTTAATTAACTCAACAATATTAGTATATTTTAAAACAACCTTGTGGCTGGCATCTGGCACATTAGATTAAACAATTCACTCCCCTCGCATGTAAAAGCAGAACAAAGACCAATGCAATAATTTCACAGTGATGAAATCATCAAGTGACAAAGTTTAATCAGAAAGGCTTGGTCCTCTATATAGTGAACTACTTCAGCCCTGGTCAAATAGTGCACTGTAAAGAGAATAGGGTTCCATTTTAATGCACATAACATTTCCTACAGAGCCACGGAAGCTGTAAAACCAACACGCTTAACTACTCCATTTGAAACCTATTTAATACAGAGTCTCACAAACTACTACAACTAGCAGTACTGTAAACTTTTCACAGTACGATGTGGTCCATGTCCCAAATACCACTCTTGTTCCATACATAGTGCACTATGGGGTTGCCTGACTACCCAGAGTAATAGCACAGCTCTCTATCAATCACTTCATTAAAGAAATGCTTATAGAGTGAAAATAATAGGTAGTCAGGCTACACAGTGTAACATGTAGAGAGCAGAATTCCATTCAGGGTAAGCAGTGATAACCTCAATATATCACAGTGGCTGTGGTTGGTACCCAATTGGAAACACTTGAACTACTGTACTGACCTTTCAGAAAGCATTTCATGTAAGAAAAAAAAAAACTGTACACACCAATCTTAACAGTGCAAGCAAATGTTAAATATTAAAGGACCAGAAACTATACATACAGAAAAACAGTTGGACCCAGGAATTTGTGACATGAAACAATTCAGCAAACATTCCCACATTTCATCAATAATATAGTTCAAACTATGTTTTATACACCACAGGGGACTGGTCTACAGCTAAACTCATTTTATAGTGGATTAGGCTACAGACTGAAACTGAATCAATGCAGGCTTCAAACTATGCCTCTGGTTGATACAGCGCCCAATATCTAATCAATTGTCACCAGAAATAATGGTGGGGGTGTCAGATAGTGCCCTGTTTATATTATTGTGCTCAGACAGACCAACTGTTTGTATAAAAAAAAATATATCAAATCACCATTGAACAATAGTGATTAGAGGCAATACCCATCCTCTAGGTGCTTACAGTAGATGTGCTTGCTGGTTTCAGTTCTCCATTCCAGCGGTCATATACATTTTCCATTCTTTGCCCAAAGCTGCATCCCAAGTGTCATCCTAAACTCTCCTCCCCGTGTTTCACCGTTGATACTCCCAGGTAAACCAGGCGGTAGGTCCCTGTGTGTTCTCAGTGTGATAAGGCGCTCCAAAAGTCTGCCCTTCCACTCTTCTAAACAACACTTCCGTTTAATGCACCAAATTTTAAGTTGGACAAGCTGTTGTTGGGGGAGGTCGACTGTGACCGCTGCAGTCCTGTCCTTTGTGTCAAGGACCCCACTTCGAACACCTCCTGAGTGGCTTTGCGAAAACAGTGGAAGTTATAGTCTATCAATCCTGAAAGAAAACAAAACACATCGGGGGAACATCAGCAGGTGACTGAATGGGAACATTAAAACCATCTTTGCCCATGAGTGGTAAAACTGTCTAGTCTGCAGAACTCGTCATGTGTCTGTGTGGGCCCCATATCATCTCAACCACTCGCATGGATCTCGAATGGATCTTGAGTGGCATTATATGCAAATTCTATTCAATCAACACAGGTTTCAAACAACCTAATCACCTGGTCGACACAATGAAGTGGATCCTCCGAAACTAGTGATGAGAACAACTAATCGTCAATAATTAGTTAGAAACAATGTGGATTTCATTGATTAGCTGGAACTACGCGGGGCAACCAAATACATAGACTGAAAAGAATGTCAGGTTGTAGCTACACCAGTGGAGACAAGTACTACTGAATTCTTCTGCACCTCACACTGAAGACTTACCAATTAATTCCATTTGGAGGACACAGCTAGCATAAAATGAAAGATTTTTATTTTGACAGTGCCAGAATGTCTTCTTACCTTTCTTTTCAAAGCTCTCCTCTCGGAGTATGCAGACAAGAGCTAGGAACTTGGTGACCTCCTTCAGGTAGAGCACAGTGGTGTTGTTCAGCTTGATGATAGCTAATGACTCCTTATCATAGGCACTGCCACTTCCGTCCGCCCTCAGGCTGCAGTAAAATAAAAATTAAAAAACTATTTTTTCCCCTCACAAGACCACTCAATATTCTCCATTTCATAATCTCTGTAATCTACAGCAATCAACCACAACAATTTCAAAAACATTTTCCACACACGCCTCTTATTAAAACAGGCTAGGCAGCGACGCACATGTACTGGGTTGTTGATTTAAATGACTGGGTCATACAATCCCCCAAGGAAGCATAGAGTAGTTGTATAAAACACTAGATTTCCACCACAAACAAACATTCTGGAGAGAAGGTTGTTTCTCTCACCCATATATACAAGAGACGTCAATGACCACGTCGATCATGTCACAGCACAGCTCGTATGACTGCATGTCCACCGGGCTGCTGTCTGTAGCGATGTAGATCTTACTGACCACGTCAAACAGGAACGCCTTCTCAATTCCAGAGTTCTGTCCCGAAAAACAATATTTACAGAAAGGATTAGAACACTGGTGAATTGACACATTGGTCAAATGGTTAAGAGAAAGAAAGAAGTCATACTGATATGAAAATGTTCAGAAGGTTCTCCAGTGTTGGTAGCTGAGGAATGAGCTTCTGAACAACTTTACTGAATGCTTCAAATATGGAGTGGTCATAGATGCTGGTCAAATAAAAGCTGAAAAATACAAAGAGATAGAATTCAAAATCGCATTGACATCTCCTGGGTTTTTGTTCCACAAACACCTGTTGAATTGCCAGGGTTTGTCGAACAGGGCGCACGTTCATTATGCTGCATCTTGATCTTTACACTCACCTAAGATGAAGCTTCTCCAGGCTGGCATCTGCCAAGTCGTCATTGGCTCTTTGATGGATGTCTCTTTGGGTTTCTATCTTGTGATCGTCTGACAGGCCATCGACTTTATGGATGAACACCTCAAAGTTGATCTCTGGGTTGATCCTGTAGGCCCGGGACACAGTGAGATGCAGCCTTCCTAAGGCTTCAACATAATCATCCTGATGAAACCAAGACAGAAAACAGACAGCCCCATTAGCAGAGCGGAGCCACTGCAATTAAATTACTACAGGGTAAATCACAACTGAATATCAACGTATTTATTTAAAAAAATATTTTGAAGCTACTACCATGACAAAAAGGGGTTTAACAGTCGTTCAACAGGCAGAGAAGATTTGCAAGATGTGCCGTCTCAACACGTGGTTAGCATAAGAGCAAATGGTCGTACCTGAGCATCAATGACAAAGATCAAAGCCCCTGTGCCCCTGAAGATCATCTCATAGTCAAAAGTAGGGTCGAAGAAGTCCACCTGACCAGGGAAGTCCCAGATTTGGAAATTGACAAAAGAGGTGCTTGAGATGTCATCTTTGTAGATTTTGTTGGTGCTCTCCAAGAACAATGTCTCGTTTGGCGACATCTTGTGGAAAACAACCTGGAAAGAGGAGCACCACAGAGAAATTCAATCAATGGTTGCCTATGGTGGTCTAGCAATTTAAGACACTGCCTCCGGTGCACATTTATTCAGTACCGCGGAATGGAACCCCTATTTTAACTAAACACTATTGCTTATTTTAACAAAACTCTGCCTCCATCTTTTCCACAGTATGTTAAAAAAAAGTCTAAACAAAATGTATAATACATTCAATCATATTGTGGACAAAATTGTGCGCCAACAAAACAATACTACCAGCTACAAATGCCGTCCGTTCGAGAGAATGGCTACCAGAAATTCGTATGAGCCACAGACAACGGGTAGTGATGCATAGAAAGGCAGCAGTGCCTTTTTGGAAAGCAAAACTAGCAGCAACACCTTTTGAATGGAAGATTTCCCACTTCTCCGCAATCCCATCAGCAGGATCCTTGGTTTAGTGTCACCTGACGTTGTGTTCTCCTCCTCGATATCTGGTTCTTCAACTCCGTATCCAAAATCCTTTGGGAAAGAGTCTACAACACTGTAGCTATCTGCCAACGCAGGCTCCTCATACTGAATCGACATTTCTCCCGAACTTCAAAGTTATCAAGGATAGTTGTAGTTAATTAAATTCACTTGTCAAATCCAAGTCTGTTTAAATAGCTAGCCAGCCAGCTACCGCTAACTACTAGCGTAGCTACCTAACGCGTATTGGGATTGCTTGCTTATTGGAATCGAAGTCGTGACACAAGAAGACGATAGTTATGCTATAAGGTGTATTCACTATTTAATACGAACCAGCATGCTAGTACCAGCTTTGACGTCATTATTTAACGCTACACCGTTAATTTGACTTAGCAAGAACCTCAATGTTCCTTTTTCTACTACTTACTAGCTCTACCAGCTACAACTACTCATTTCCGCCATAAACTGCATTGTCCCCGCCCCACTTTATTCTCATGGTTTTCTTCGTCGGTGGTGTTTAATATGTGGGCATTAAACCTTACTGGTGACTTACCGACACCCTACTGTGCTTTAGTGTGGGCCAGAGACAGGGAGCAACGATATTTTACCTGCCATATAATTTTCTCTAAAAAATGAAACCATTATGTTGATGCTGTGCTCAAAAAATAAACGTTTTATATAAAATTCCTGTATACTCGCTTTTCTCATACTTAATCCATCTCGTTTCCATTCATACCGCCCACACTGTATTTACACATGCATTACTATATCCTGGGATTAATCATACCAACCTGTTGTAAGATCTATCCTTATTGATGTAACGATTAAATCATCTGACAGTGTACCACTTTAAGTCTTGTAAAGAAGACCTCCAATCTTCTGGCTCTTGCTCTGTTCCTCACATCCCTGACTTTCTATAGTATAGGAAAGCAATGCTTTTTTTTTGCTGTCTATATTATACTCTGATTGGCTCATGGAAATAAAACATTGACCTTTTTAGTAAAAGGCCTTTTTGGCCTGTACATTGGCTGCCTCATTTCCTTACAGCCCAGTATGGGCTGCGACCCAAGCAAATCTCAGCTTTATACCCACTTATTTCAGCTGGCCAGGTGTTTAAGACTTAATAGAACAGGTCTTGTCATTAATGTTATATAAATGACTGAAGACACCTCAACATATCACAACATGTCACAAGCAAAAAATTACTTTGCGTGGTTTAATTTCAATACATATTGTACAGGCTCTACATATACAGCCAGTAAGGAACTGTAAACTATACTGCCATAGTCAATACCAAACCTGTGCAACATACACTGTCAACTTAAAGGCAAGCAAAAACGGCTATAAAAAATCTAATTGTGGTTTCTCAGCTTTATTTATACTCAAAATACAAGTGAAATCTAACCTTCACTTGAGATAAAATTGTTCAAGATTCAAATTATTCAATAATTTTTTTCTTGACTAAAAAATAATTAGGTACAATAATGTGCACCCCTCCCTTGCAAAGATAACAGCACTGACAACACATTATCTGAGCCCATTCAACCATGTAGTCCATCTTCAGGTCCATCTTCAGTTGTAGACTCTTTAACTCCCCCTATGGGTATTCAATTAGTATCAGAGGACTGGGAAAGCATTACACAAGCTTGATGCTGTTATCAGTGAGACATTTTTGTGTGCAACTGGAGAATGGCTGCTGGAAGATCCAACTAACACCCAGTTTTAGTTTTTCTAAAATATCTTGGTCCATATGCCATGTCTCCTAATAAGGTTCTCAGCGCCTTTGTATCCAAAACAGTCCCACATCACACAACGCAACATACTTTAAAGTGGGGATTGGGTTGTTTTTTGCATGAATATCCCTCTTTTTATGTAAAAACACTTTTGGAACTAGTGACTGAATGCTGAATTTCTGCCTTATAGAACTTGGAACCACAGAACTTGGTTGCAATAAAAGCTCCTAATATCTTAAGCAAACTCCATGAGTTGTCATCATTAAAGTACAAGTGTTCTTATATACACAGACATCTGTAAATTTGAAAGACTATATATATATATATCAAAAGTATAGTTTGAGCCATGTTCAGAAGAGTTAGTGTTTGGATTTCCTTTCTTTACAAACACTGGTGTAAAACAAGTTATCAGTTCTGCTTAGGTTGAACCCTTAAACTAAATGTTACAATAGTCATTAAGCAGAAGCCCCTGAGGCGTTATGAGTTACAGTATATTCCAATAACCAATTGATAAGATATATATGACTAAACATGTAGGGTGGGCATTGTGAACATTTTATAATTACCAAACTACTGGGAATCTTTATCCTGTTTTCACAATATTCCTTGTGTCCTATTTACATACTACTTTTCATAATTGTAACTTCAGATTTTCCCCTTTAAAAGTTTCTGATGTTGTTATCGTTTTGTCGTTATAGCAACCGTAATATATCAACACACACCTGAACCAACTGATGTCATTAAAGAGTTCATGGCATTTTACTGTTTTCAAACAGTTTTCGTCCAAGTAAACATGAAAGCTAAACTTTATTTGATATTTTCACTTGGGAATCCCCAAAAAGCCTGGATGAGGCATCACGACAAAGTACAAGTGTTCTTATATACACAGACATCTGTAAATTTGAAAGACTATATCTATATATATCAAAAGTATAGTTTGAGCCATGTTCAGAAGAGTTAGTGTTTGGATTTCCTTTCTTTACAAACACTGGTGTAAAACAAGTTATCAGTTCTGCTTAGGTTGAACCCTTAAACTAAATGTTACAATAGTCATTAAGCAGAAGCCCCTGAGGCGTTATGAGTTACAGTATATTCCAATAACCAATTGATAAGATATATATGACTAAACATGTAGGGTGGGCATTGTGAACATTTTATAATTACCAAACTACTGGGAATCTTTATCCTGTTTTCACAATATTCCTTGTGTCCTATTTACATACTACTTTTCATAATTGTAACTTCAGATTTTCCCCTTTAAAAGTTTCTGATGTTGTTATCGTTTTGTCGTTATAGCAACCGTAAATTTGAAATTGCGGTCACGCCCAATTATCAAGCTCTTGCTAGAATATTTTGAACTGTTGATACTTCTAATAACGCTACTGCTTCATATCTGCCACAATGGCCCATTACAGAGTAAGTATACAAACCTTTCTTCAATGAACAAATGTGGTGTGAAGATGTCGTTCATGTCATATGAACACACTGTAGCAACGTAAGCTAGCTTTGCTTGTAGCAACGTAAGCTAACGTTACCATGGAACGCTCACTGAAACACTGGCATACACATAATCTGCAGAAAGTTCGTTGTCAAACTGTATCGTAAACCAGACGTGAATTTTGCTTGCTAAGTTTCCTCTCTGGAAACGTTACAGGAGCAACGTTATGTAGGTTCAAGCAAACAAGCCCAGATTAAGTGTTTTTAATTGTAAAATTTTTGATAGTGTTTTCGGCATGTTTCAGGCTTCGGAATCCAAAAGAGAACAATTTCGAAGATATCTAGAAAAAGCTGGAGTTTTGGACAGCCTCACCAATGGTAGGTCTATTTCTGGCACAATGCATATTGTATCAAACATTTCGATAATTTGTAAAACAATGAATTAAAAACAATTCATTTAAATCCTTAAAACTTGCTTAGGCTTCATAGAACATACACACCACCCTCAATCTAATACCACTTATTATGTTTGCAGTGTTGGTGGCCTTATACGAAGAAACCGAGAAACCTAATAACGCTTTGGAGTATCCTTTTGCTTTGGTTAAATATTCTGGTATCAACACACACCTGCACCAACTGATGTCATTAAAGAGTTCATGGCATTTTACTGTTTTCAAACAGTTTTCGTCCAAGTAAACATGAAAGCTAAACTTTATTTGATATTTTCACTTGGGAATCCCCAAAAAGCCTGGATGAGGCATCACGACAGTAGGATCACTGCCTTTGTCTTTGCAACACTTTTGTGTGAATAACAAGCAAGGGTTATAATGGTATATTGGCTCCATTCCATGCAAGTAGTCAACTTGACTTTAAGTAGGTGTTGAGCCCTAGTCTTTGGAGAGGAAAATTATCTAACCCAAAATCTGATGACTACTGACATCTTTGTAGAGTTTACCACAGCATCCTTGTCAACATTTGTGGTTCTGATGTCTTTAAGGAGAGTTTAGTTATGCCAGTGGCTAGTTTAGTGATAGTACTGCCTCCTCCAGAACATGCGGCCACCTGAGGTAATCCCCGATGGCGACACCTTCCATTCTATGCACCAACAGTTCTGTCTTAAATCTGTCTTCATTTTATTATCAACAAAAAAAAGGGTGGGGGGTTTACCATTCACCTTCACCTAAACCACAGCTTTCTAAAGCATCACCTCGGTGTAGCAGGGGCTGAGCCTGCAGATACCGAGGCCCTTCGTCTGGAGCTGTCTGAGCTGCAACAGAAGTTGGATCTGCTTACAGAGGAAAACCGAGACCTCAGAAACCGGGTCAGAAAAAAGAATCCTGAAATATATAGGGTGATCATTGACCTGGTTTAGTCCCAAATTAGTTTTAATCCGAATCTGTGTTTGGGAAGCCCCGCCCCCATGCCCCAACATGTATGATCTTATGTACCATGCCAATACAGTAAATATAGAAAGTCTTTCACAGTTTCTGGCATTTTAATTATTTTTTTATAGTTACTGTTGAAATTAAATTATTTATAATAAAAACACTGAACTAAAATATCAGAATTGAAAAAGTTTCCACCTTCTTGCAATTGCAGCCGAAATTTTACCAATCACAAACCATGTTAGTTGGCCCCCACCTGTGTCACATTGTAGTGAATCACACAAATCCTGCACACATTTGCACAACAGTTTCTGTAAGATCCCTCAGTCGGGTTGTGATTTGCAAATCAAGTCCTCAACCATGTGCACCTAGGAGCTTTCAAAAAAACTGAGGGACAAAGTTGTGGGAAGACACTGATCACTGGATGGGTATAAAAACATTTCAGTGGTCTTGAATATCTATTGAAGCTCAGTTAAGGTGATTATTAAGGAGTGGATGGTGTATGGCACCACCAAGACCTCAACTAGATTAGTATTTCCAACTGGATGTCTGAGCAGGTAAAACACTGATCAAAAAGGCTACTACAAGGCCAATGACAACTTTGACGGAGTTACCAGCTTTAACGGCTGGACTGGTCAAAGTGTGCATGTGACAACAACATCCCAAGCACTTCACAATTCTGCTTTACTCAAGAAAACCCATCTTGAATCCCATAAGGTTGTTAAGACTTTCAATTATCATATTTCAGTTTTGTATTTTTATTGTAAAATTTAATTTCACAAAAATACAGAATTGTGGATTATGGTATGGTATTTGCATAAGAGTAATCCTAATGTAAACATGAAGTTCTGAGGCCCTGAGGACAAAATGTGGATAAGTTAAAGGGGGAGTAGAATTTCTATAGGCACTGTACCTGAATTTTCTATACCTTCTTTTACAGCTTCAGCAGTATGAACCAGAGCCTGTGGATGGAGCGCCCGAGTAGAGTAGTTGGTATAATAGTATTTTTTTCCCACTGTTTTGGAAGTGGCGCATAATGTAAATCTGTTTATTTCTTTATAGTCAAGTATTAAACAATAATAGAATAATCTTGAATTGCAAAGGCAATGTATTTTTGTTTTGTACAAGTCCTCATAAAGCATCATCCATTGTCCAATTTATGAGTCAATAAATACCTATTTGCACCAAATATCTTTTATGCAAATTAATTTTGGTTGATGCATTTATTACATTCATTCTCAACATCTGAGAAGTTCCCCTACCAATCCTTAATATTTCAGTCCTTTACACTTTTTTTGGCACATGAACTACAGGGACAGGAATGCACACTAAAGATTGTTATACTCAAGTTAACATTAACATTATTTTGATATCAGACAGTACATTTTAACCTGTGATTGGTTTAAAGTTGTTTGTGCTTTTGCTGTTAGAGGTAGCCATATCCTAGGGAACGATTTGTTAAATATCTGGATTTCTTTAGTATTTACTAATGTATTTGTAGTTTATAAAGCAATTGTGGCAACAAATCATTGAAATACATATAAAAGCATTAGGCCTCGATCCAAAATCAATCCCCTTCCACAGCCTCATAAATATGCCTATTTCACATTCAAATGAACAGTGGGCTTTGGGGGCCACAGCAATATCAATGCTTTTTCAGGATGGAGGACATCTGCAGTGAACTGACCTGAAAAACTAACAAATTGAAAGTATTATGTAACTGTTTTATAACTCCTAAGTCAAAGTCTACATTGTAGGACGCGTGTTGATAATTGTAGTAATGGTAGTATTATTGATAATAGTGTGTTCAATTACAGTTGACACTGCAGTATATTTTGTTGCTATGTTGCTGGCAAAATCCAGTGACCAATTTTAACCGGGAAAATTAAAACTACTTGATTATTTCGCTTTTTCAAAAAGTATGTTACCACAACGATTAAAATTAGGAAATCTTGTTATTTATTTTTTCATATTTTAAAACATAAAAATAAACATATTTCAGTTCTGCTTGGCTTCTAGTCTTTTAATAACAGGTGCAATCATGGTGTGTTAAACAACCTCTAATAAAAAGCGTTGCTGCCTTGGTTCATTTCAACATACATACTGTGTACATCATTATCTCAAGAACTGAAAAAGTCTATTTAAAAACAGTGTTTGCAAAGTATGCCCTGAAAGGTAACCTTACTCAGTTTCTTGTGACATGATGATAAGTTAAATAATGATTAGATCTGCAGGTCGCCTGGAGCATGCCTGCTGCTTGCGCTACTGGCTAATGACATTCGGCGGTTGGGAGAGCAGATAGGAGGGCTTTCGCCATCATGGCTGTGCCGAGACTCTGAGCTTAGCTCTCCTATTGAATCCGGGGTCTGGGGCCTGCTCGGTCTCTTGAGGTCTGGCTTAGAGTAGGCCCTGGCTCGACTGGCAGTGAAGCTACAGCGTGGCTTCATGCTTATGGTCCCGGGGTAGGAGTCCCCACTGTCTGAGACGTTCCCCTCCACCACTGTGGAACAGTTCCAGGGTGCACTCACCCTCCGCGGTTTCCGTGCGATGACCGAAAGGCTAGGGCAGGAAGAGGCATCTGCCACGGGAAGTGTGGGATACTCGGAGCCCCTTGACTTGAAGCCCACGTGGTGGAGGACACGGTCTGTGTGGCGGGCGAAACGATCCGCGGGATGGGGCAGAGGGTGGACGACAAGCTCCTCCGGCTCATCCTGCTTGTCCACGGTGGGAGAGTGGGTCGTCTCACTGCTGGTGTTGTTTGAGTTGCTGTTGTGCCCAGAAGGACTTGGCAGCTCTCCCTCCTTACTGTCTGTACAGTGGCTGTCTGAGCCTGGCTGGACACCTGGGTCCCCCTGAATGGGAACAAAAGCGGAGGAGGCGCTGAGAACGGGATACGTGGGTCCGTTGCCCTGCTTCTCCAGTAGGAGTGTGTACCCGCTTGGTGCCGTAGGGATAGTGGGCTTGCGGCTGGCGGAGGTGCCTCCGATGTAAACCTGTTGCACAGCAGAGTTTCTTTTGGATTTGCTGACATAGTAGTCATCCAGGTCGTCCTTGAGATGTGGATAGTAGTCAAGGATGACTTTCTTCAGCTTCTTGTAGCTCAGGTGCATGATCTCCAAGAGGCTGAGGAACAGGGAAACGGCAGCAATTCCCTGCATGAACATCATGAAGATGGTCTTCTCCGTGGGCCTGGAGATGAAGCAGTCCACCACGTTCGGGCAGGGCTCCCTCTCACACTTAAATAGAGGGTTAAGGCGGTGGCCGTAGAGGAGGTACTGGACCGACATGAAAAACACCTCCACTACAGAGCGGGTGACAATGTGGGCGACGTAGGTGCGCAGCAGGGGACCTCTCAGCGGGGCCTTGTTGAGTTTGCCCAGATCCAGTTGTCTCATCTCCCTCTCGATGCGTCTCCGCACCTCAACCATCTCTGCATCTACAGCCTCCAGCTCGCGACGCAACGCCGCCTTCTTAGTGTGGCGTGTCTTCTCCAGAACTCTCAGCTGGTATATCGCGTGGCCCATGTAAACTAGGGAGGGCGAGGAGACGAAGATGACCTGGAGGACCCAGTATCGTATGAGTGAGATGGGGAAGGCCCAGTCATAGCACACATTGCGGCACCCCGGCTGCTCTGTGTTGCAGATGAAGTCGGCCTGCTCGTCGTTCCACACGTCCTCCGCAGCCACGCCCAAGACCAGCATCCGGAAGATAAACAGGATGGTCAGCCAGATCTTCCCGACCATGGTTGAGTGAATATGGACTTCCTCCAATATCCCTCCCAGAAAGTTCCAATCTCCCATTTTCACATGGGTTTTGCTAAATTGATAGGAGAAAGTGTGTTATCAGTTTCACAGACAAAGATTAAACCTAATCCTGGGCTAAAAAATAAAGCTCTCCAGTTCTCTTGATTATTTTTGTCAAACTGGACTTTTTTTTCCTCGAAACTGACCCAAATAGACTGAGAATATGTAAACTGAAATTTTTTAAGAATCGAGATTTATATTGATCTTGAAATTGTATAAGTTCTTAAAATGGCTAAATACATTTTATAGACTTATAAGATTAAAGTATTTATCTATTAAATATTGAAGAATTACTTTAACTGTACAGAACCCAAAATATCACATTGGTTTACTTCAATGTTAAAGCAATTGAATGTAAAAAAATCTAATACAAATAAATATATATATATATTAAAAAACACTTCAGCACAGGTGTCAAACCTGTTCAATGGAGGGCAGAGCCTTTGCAGGTTTTTGCTCTTACCTTGTGCTTGATTAGTTAATTATGTCACTTAGGATCTCCCCTCACCTGGTTATATAAAATACAGCACATACTAGACCCTCATTGGTATCAGTTTGACAGCTGTGTTCTACAGCTTCAAAACATGGTTTCAACTGGAATGTAAACTGGAAGATTTGATAGTGGTAACGATTCTCCAGCCCCACCTTTTTTCAGAAACGGGCTGGATTATACTTTGTAATTTTTTCAGCTGTTAAATAATACATGAAAAAAACATAGATAAATCATCCCCAAAGAGTTCCATTTATTTTAAAAGTCGAATTGATGACTTCGATAAATATGACTCTAAATTATAACTATAATATCACTTGCTAATCGATGAGTCAATCGATTATCAATGATAATCATTTTATTACGTACTGTGGCTAGTACTCATTAGCTAAGTAAAACTATATTTACAAGGTACAGAGCAAATGATCTGCCCTTAAAACTATGCAAATTCATTTAATCAAACTTTTCTTTATCTGAAAAATATGCTGTTATAAACATTTTCCAGCGTTTTTCTTCATTTGTATGTTATAACTCAATCTCAAATAACATAAGTAAACTTACCTTTCATTTTGAAAATAAGATGTGCATACACTGCATATTTGTATATAAGAACAAAATATTCTGCTGTTGGATACAATCCAGGTCTCATTGTGTCTTCGTCGTCTTCTAATCTTCTGCAAAACATCAAATAACCTAGTAAACAAGGGCTACCATCCCTGTACCCACAGCCGAAGGAACTGAAAACACGCAGCCCGCTGTCCTGGGTTGGTCAGAACTATATAGTCTGTCATGGGAAATCAATTGTACTATTCTTTGACGTTTACCTTGCAGCAGTGTGAACAGACAGCTGATGGTGGGTGGCACTGCGGGTTATTAGGCAATGGAGGACCGCCCAAAAGTTTCATCTATTTGTCAATTTCTTTGGTTGTTGTCAGAGGACCTCGAACTCCGGTGACCCTCAGTGGAGCTCTTGACCTGTGATGCCTGTGTAATATGATGGGTTGTGTCCAGTACACGGAGACTGAGCCAGAGCAATGACAGGCCTCTGTGGCTTTGAGTGCATCTGTTTATTTCACAGCAGACACATTCATCTATAAAATATATCTGCATTGGATTAATATGCAGTGGCTAGTATGCAATCAACTTTGTGTAAGTAGAAACAATTAGTAAAAACTCACTCAGGGAAAAACATTTTTTGCTTACACTTATTCAATTATAACTATAGTTGTAGGTGATAAGATTTGTTTTTCAGACACCCGTTGAAGAAATACTGATAAATTGAATCATCTAAAATCTCAGCAAAAGAAATCACTGCAGATTGTCTTGTTTTACAACCTAACTGGGAGTGCTAACAGAGTCATAAAGATCTTAAAGCTACAGGTTACAAACCAGTCCAAAAACACAGTAGAATGGATTGTCTATTTTCTAAGCATTCCTTTAATAATTTACGATTTTTACAAATATATTTACAAATCTTGTTCAAATCTTGTTCTTAATTAGTGTCAGATCACTCAATCTGTGCACATGCAGCCGTCTCCAGGAATCTTTTCATCATAGGTCACCAAAATGAATTTTTACATATTGTGTCTATCCACACCAGTCAAGTCCCTCGTACTACAGCTGCTGTATTATTGACCACATCAAACCTTGTCCAATAACTGCTGTCTAGTGCTTACGGTCGTGCCAATACTGACCCTTTGCTGGTCACTTACTGGTGAGAAAATTGGCCTACAGTGTGTATGTCATATAGCTTGATAATTGCTTGGATACTGCATGATGTTCTGGAATGTTCCAAATAAAAATTACAAAGATTAATTTAATGTTTGCTTTTAACATTTTTGTATATGTTGTTTTTCCATGTACAGTTTTCTTGACCTGGGCTCACTTGAAAAAAGGATCAAAATCTCAATGGGTCCTCTGGTTAAAGAAATGATCTGATGAACACAACTTTATGGTGGATTCCATCACATTTTATGTTCAGGATTCACAGCTTTCATGTATGTGTTTAATCTTCAGATTTACAAGAACAAGTGAATGCATGTGAATCTGTTAGAGAGCCTGGAGTGTTTCCATGGTGGCAAACTATACTTTTCGATCAATGTATTTTCTCCATACTGCTGATCAATCGGTCATGTCCGATTTCATTCATGGATGAACTCTTGTGGATCTAATTAAGGTCCCCGCTAGCTATCACATGCTTTTTATTCCATTTACAGGAAATCAATGTATGGCTTGTTGGACACATGGCTTGACAGGCTCTGTTTGGTTATCTGCAGCCTCTGCCTGGCTACTACCATTTGAGTTTCAATGTTGTAAAACCATATTGTATGAGTGAAAAAACATACTATGTGTCAAGTCTTACTCCATTTAGCCTTGTTTATGCTTGATGTTAAAATGGGTCCTATGTCCTGTATCTATATTTCTGATTCTAGCAGTTGTGTCCGTATTGTGACCACATTCAGGGTGTTAGAACCAGATATAAACAGGACTTTTGCTGAAATTAAGTAAAATCAAGCCCATTTGCAGTCACTGAACAAGATGTCTAACTACTGTAGTTATCGATTTTTAGAGTTAGATGAAGCACATTCTGATCAGTGGAAGCTAGAGTTTAACTACCAGGTAAACTGTTAAGCCAGCCGGAGATCTTGGAAATCTCTCCACCTAAAACCAATTGTTCTTTAGTAACTCATCTGTCACTCAAAACATTCTTGATAGTGCTTCCCCCCCATGTTCTAGAGTAGCTGCATTTGCAAAGGTAGCCCACATTTTCTTTTTACAATAAATTAGTCCAAATCATATGAACCATTTTGAGAGCTGCCAGTTGTACTAAATGCCTTGTGTGTGAAGACCCATTGTATGTTTACTCAAATTTAACAACAGAACTAAGTGAATTAGGATTCCATTCAAATCAAGTCTTTATTCAACAATGCCATAATGTTCAACACATTTTTGCTAAAAACAACACATTGAAGTCTTCAGTAAAATATTAAGGTTTTTTTTTGGTAAAAAATAAACTGGTTCGAGAGCAACTCAGTTCACAACCTCACTGGATTAGAGAATTAAAAAAAATCTTAGCCATCTGTTAATGTCCATAGCAAATGATAATGGTTGTCTTGCACACTATTTTCAGCTTACACACATTAGATCATGTTTGAATGATAAAAACAACGATAAAAAAATGTTGCTGACCCAAAGCCATCCATTAGGAAGTACATTCACTGTGTTCAGTAGTGAGGTGTAACACCACACACAATCCCTTAAGACCTCACCTATTCACACACTTTACGGAACACAATATTGGTACTATCAGCCTGACCAGCCTCTTCAAAGATATCCCTTTAACAGAATGTACTTTTTGCTTAGCCTAAGTGATGTTAAATCATTTACAGAAAACATTTAAAGTAATATACAGAGTACATAGGGCCAGCTATAGATCCAAAACATTGGACATGCAAAAACAATTAATACATTTCCATTACAAACCTCACAAGGGCCCATTTAATAAAGATACACAAAACAATACTACATGTTTCCTTACAAACCAAAGGTGATTGTTGTGCAGGTTTACACACATTTCATCCTCTAATAGCACTGGAATAGAAACAAAGCCTTACCCACATTCCATCCCTGTGAGAAGGATCACTACCAGTGAACAAATAAGCCCTTCCAATCATTTTTGGTATTATTGGGGATAACAGCCTGCAGGTCTTACAAAGTGCTCAGTATACAGACACACATGCTTTATTGGCATCAGCATAACCAGGTAGAGAACCTTCAAATCAGAAATGGATCCTTAAGGGGTTGACATTATTGTCCTTAAAAAGGGGTTCAATTGAAATATGTAACAAGGGATTCACCCCAAACAACTATATACATAAAAGGAAAAGCTAAACTACAATTAACTGCAGTATACCACGGTTCTACTGTGTAATATCAAATACCATTTACAGAAACACCAAAATGGCAAATAACTTTTCATTTTCTAAATTCAAAAGATAAAACCCCTTTTCTACGGTTTGTGAAAATCTTTTAAAAAGGCAAGTAGGATTAGATTCTGCAGCAGTGAGTTGGCAGGTTAAATATAACAGTCAGCCTAGCTTTCCACAGCACTTAAAAAGGCAAGTCCACCATCCATCTCCCAAAAGAGCACATCCACACAAGTACACAGTACAACTAGGACTTGGAATATAGAGCAATAAAAGTAAAAGAAAATCATGGCACTGAAGTAGTGAAGAAAAACTTAAAAGGAGATTGAACAGCAGCAGTCTTGAAGTGAGAGCAGATACCTTACAATCAAGCTAGTTCATGAGACATCTGAAAAACAAGACAAAATGTTGATTCGAAATGGGCACTGAAAATCAAAACGAGTGTGAGTTTAGATATTGTTGATACTCACAACTGGAAGGTCTAGCGCCATACTGTCGCATAATCTGGTCATGTGTGAACTTTACAAACGATTCATATTGTTCTAGTAAGGAAACAAAATGGAAGTAAAAGTATTAGACTGAGATGTGAGAAAATGAAATGGCTAACTTTTGTAATGTGTCTGTAATCTTATAAAAATAATAGCAGGGTTGGTAAAAAAATCTAAGACATTAAATCCCAAATCGACCATGTAAGTATCCCTGGGTGAGAGTTTCTGCTGTATGAATTAAATGTAAATATAATTGATCTAAAAGGCTAAATTGATCCTGGAACAACAGAGCTCACACTTCGCAATGCTTTATGAATAGGGCCCATAAGGTTAATGAAAAACTCCGGGTCAGCATACCTGCCAGCTTAGTATTCAGGATCTGTTCATACTCTTCACGGACGTTTCCCTCGTGGTCCTTGAGGATCCGCTGACACAGGGTGCCAACCTGGCGCAGTGTAAAACAGGGCTGGTCCCTCTTCATAGAAGCCCCTGGCAAAACATCAGATGCAATGAGCTTTGGCCTGAACACTGCCTGTTCTTTTTAACACTTTACTCATTAAGAAGTACATAAGAATAGTGCCATTTGGAAGCACATATGGTTTAAAGAGCCAACTAGTCAGCAGAGTTTCTCCAAGTTTGAAAACGGCAAGAATAAACCACACATTCAGAATTTAACTTGTGGCTTTCATTCCCCATACTACAAACCAGAAAACACTATAAAATGCATGTTATTCACCCTTACAGTAAGTTTATTGGTCATCAGATGCTGACAGCATCTTCTTCAGCTGGTTGAGGGATAACTGCATGAAAACAGACCTGGTGGGGAGCTTGGTGACATGAAACCAGGGTTCTGTCCTTGGCCATCAATAGGAACCTGGGATTCGCTCTGGTTGAAGGCCCCCTCAAGTTGCCGCCGCCTCTGGTAACGGCTGTATTCTTGCCTAAGATTCTGGACAATCTGCTCTGTGGAGCGAAGAAACAGCAAACATTAAGCGTGATCGGCTTATCTTAGTGTTTACCCACGAGAATCCTTTAAAGGCCTCAAAACATGCACACAACCAACCCTGTGAGTTGTCACCTTAAAGCTACTTCGTTGTACAGGAGTAAGGACAACGTACCAATCTGGTCTGATTATAAGGACAACGTTAATTCTGGCCAAGTACTCCGTTGCGTATGTACTATAACTAACGCTATCTACCTCACCTAGCTCACTTATTCTACCTTACATCGTCGTGATCTCAATTTGCTTCAATATAGACCTACTGTACCGAACTAAAGTCTGTAAATCGGCCCCGGAGACCCGGTTACGTTAGATGTATGATTCCCTCCATTATATTTTCCGTTGTACTACATTACTATTCGAGTAGCGTTAACCGACTAACCTGGGGTGAGTCTATGCTCTCCTCCACACATTGATTGGGGAGACATCGAACTGTCCCCCGTAGCAGAGAGCATGTTGCAACGTTTTGGAGACGGCGTAACCGGAGTCCCTGGCAAAGGGTTGCACCTCCGTCGTTTTGGAGACTGAGGGCTGTGAAGGGCCTCGAACTCCATTGAACGTTTTAAAGTAGCTCCACACGCCATGTTGTTAGTTAGCTAGCGAAATGTAGCTAGCTTAGTTTAGAAAACAATGTTTTTCGTTTGTCCTAAATGTTATATAGCTATTGCTAACGCCTAGATGATTGTTTGTTATCAGAGGGTCCGTTGTGCGCGCATGCGTCTTTTTTTCTTTTATGCGAAATCCCTTGTTTGCCGACAGGCTTCAGCTAAATAAAAACAATCAAGCCGCGTCTTCTTCTCTCAAGAAATGGCTACATCTGTGGTCACACCGTAACTCGTTACCGCCACCTAGCTACTGGACTGGGTTGAGAGAAAAATGGGCAGGTAAAGTTTTAAACTTACTGGTTGTTCCTGGTGTTGGAATGTTGGTGAACATTTTTCAAGTGTTGGTCATCAGTTACCAGGTCGTTTGCCTTTGCTGAGTTTGTCATTGCATACATACATACATCTTCTTCCGCTTCATCCGGGGCCGGGTCGCGGGGGCAGCAGTCTAAGCAGGGATGCCCAGACAATTGGCTTTGGTCCTAATTTTGTCAGAAACTAACAAACTCCAAATGAAAAACATTTTGATCATTAACTCTATAGTTGTTGCTTTATTTAAAATAAATAAATACAGAGGCCAGAAAAGGAAACCAACTGTCTTCAATTAATAGCACATGTTGAATGTAAACATGGGAAAACACACTTTGGAAATGGTGCCCTCTGTGCATCCACTTATTGGGCCTTTATTGCCACTCCTGATCATGTAAAGTATTAACAACGAGATGAGAAATATATGCACATAATTATGATGTAGGATTAAATATAAATTGCATTGAATGTTTGAACTCAATCCAGAAGTTCAGTCTTAACAGAAAAGTATGTTATGACTTACCCACACTATCAAAGGGGGTGTCATTAGTAATTACCTGTATTATTTTAATCTTATTAATATAATAGGGCTTGTTGTTAACTCTCAATTTCACACCTCCAAGGAGATATCCCAAATTTCTCCCAAGTAAGCTAAGTAGTCAAAATAATCCTTAATAAGATCAATAATAAAAAATCATGACATTTTTGAAGTATGTGTACAGGTTTAAATGTTTTGGGAAGCATTTGCATTGAGTAGAGAAATATCTTTCCTTTATACGTTCAAATATATTTTGTTTAGTGACACTATAGACCAGGGGGGTCAAAATGGTTCCACGGAGGGCCAAGTGTCTGCAGGTTTTAGTTTTTTCCTATAAATTGGTTCCCAGTTCAGGTGAGGCTAGAAACTAACCAATTAGTGACCTAATTAATCAATCAAGTACAAGGGGAGAGCGAAAACCCGCAGACACTCGCCCTCCATGGAACCATTTCGACACCTCTCCTATAGACCAATCAAACTCAACAATGGCCCTCAAAGCCAGTTCCACTCCATTTTTTCATTGGCACCCTCTAATCAGTGACTTAGACCTGGGACTAGGGGTGTCGCAATATCAAGGTATTGAAGATAACCATGATATTTAAAAATATATATATTGATATCATGATAATAATACACATATGATAATATCGTATTCACTAGACGAAACTGAAGTTGTATTTCTTATTCATGTCACCTATAGACAAACGATGTAAAACAAGGAGACTGGACCTAAGCACTGGTGTTGAAAACAACTCGTTAGCCCCACTAGAACCCCCGGTAGAGATTCGCAAAGACCTGCCCTTTTTGTAGCCTATTCTCATGGAAAAAAGGATGTTGTATTTTTCCAAAAACTCCTCTCGGTTTTTCTGTAGCTTGATCATGGACAAATGATGCACATGCTTAAACTACAAGTATGGACATATACACTAGAGTTTGATTTAACACCTTTTCATAGTCTAGTTACTAGGCAAAAATGTTTTGTATTTTTCCAAAAAACAGCTCTCAGTGTTAAAAGACCAAGAAGGCTTATCAGTTTATCTGGTTGCCTTTTCACTATCCATTAAGTGTAATTGTTCTTCTTGTTTATTTTTAGTTATGGTTACTTTCTCCTCTCCTTGAACTGCCACCTTAACGTGGTGGAGGGGTTTGAGTACCCGAGTGACCCTAGGAGCTATGTTGTCTGGGGCTATATGCCCCTGGTAGGGTCTCCCAAGGCAAACAGGTCTTAGGCGACGGGTCAGACTAAGAGCGGTTCAAACCCCCCTTAATGATGAAAAAAATATTGAGTACCGTGACGTCGCCCGGTATGGCGCAGCCGGGGCCCCACCCTGGAGCCAGGCCCGGGGTTGGGGCTCGTATGCGAGCGCCTGGTGGCCGGGCCTTCCCCCATGGGGCCCGGCCGGGCTCAGCCCGAACGGGCGACGTGGGGCCGCCCTCCCGTGGGCTCACCACCCACAGGAGGGACCATAAGGGGCCGGTGCGAAGAGGATCGGGCGGCAGTCGAAGGCAGGGGCCTAGACAACCCGATCTCTGGACACGGAAACTAGCTCTAGGGACGTGGAATGTCACCTCGCTGGCGGGGAAGGAGCCTGAGCTAGTGCGTGAGGTTGAGAGGTTCCGATTAGAGGTAGTCGGGATCACCTCTACGCACGGCTTGGGCTCTGGAACCACACTCCTTGAGAGAGGATGGACTCTTCACCACTCTGGAGTTGCCCATGGTGAGAGGCGGCGGGCTGGTGTGGGTTTGCTTATAGCTCCCCAGCTCTGCCGCCATGTGTTGGAGTTTACCCCGGTGAACGAGAGGGTCGTTTCCCTGCGCCTACGGGTCGGGGATAGGTCTCTCACTGTTGTTTGTGCCTACGGGCCGAACGGCAGTGCAGAGTACCCGACCTTCTTGGAGTCTCTGGGAGGGGTGCTGGAAAGTGCTCCGACTGGGGACTCTATTGTTCTACTGGGGGACTTCAACGCCCACGTGGGCAACGACAGTGACACCTGGAGGGGCGTGATTGGGAGGAACGGCCCCCCTGATCTGAACCCGAGTGGTGTTCAGTTATTGGACTTCTGTGCTAGTCACAGTTTGTCCATAACGAACACCATGTTCAAGCATAAGGGTGTCCATCAGTGCACGTGGCACCAGGACACCCTAGGCCGCAGGTCGATGATCGACTTTGTTGTCGTCTCATCTGACCTGCGGCCGTATGTCTTGGACACTCGGGTGAAGAGAGGGGCGGAGCTGTCAACTGATCACCACCTGGTGGTGAGTTGGATCCGATGGCGGGGGAGAAAGCTGGACAGACTCGGCAGGCCCAAGCGTACTGTAAGGGTCTGCTGGGAACGTCTGGCCGAGTCTCCTGTCAGAGAGATCTTTAACTCCCACCTCCGGCAGAGCTTCGACTGGATCCCGAGGGAGGTTGGAGATATTGAGTCCGAGTGGACCATGTTCTCCACCGCCATTGTCGAAGCGGCCGCTCGGAGCTGTGGCCGTAAGGTCTCCGGTGCCTGTCGAGGCAGCAATCCCCGAACCCGGTGGTGGACACCGGAAGTAAGGGATGCCGTCAAGCTGAAGAAGGAGTCCTATCAGACCTGGTTGGCTTGTGGGACTCCTGACGCAGCTGACGGGTACCGACAGGCCAAGCGGGCTGCAGCCCGGGTGGTTGTGGAGGCAAAAACTCGGGCCTGGGAGGAGTTCGGTGAGGCCATGGAGAAGGACTATCGGCTGGCCTCGAAGAGATTCTGGCAAACCATCCGGCGCCTCAGGAGAGGGAAACAGTGCCCTACCAACGCTGTTTACAGTAGAGGTGGGCAGCTGTTGACCTCAACTGAGGATGTCGTCGGGCGGTGGAAGGAATACTTCGAGGATCTCCTCAATCCCGCCGTCACGTCTTCCATTGAGGAAGCAGAGGATGAGGGCTCAGAGGTGGACTCGTCCATCACCCGGGCTGAAGTCACCGAGGTGGTTGAGAAACTCCTCGGTGGCAAGGCACCGGGGGTGGATGAGATCCGCCCTGAGTACCTCAAGTCTCTGGATGTTGTGGGGCTGTCTTGGCTGACACGCCTGTGCAACATCGCGTGGCAGTCGGGGACAGTGCCTCTGGGATGGCAGACCGGGGTGGTGGTCCCTCTTTATAAGAAGGGGGACCGGAGGGTGTGTTCCAACTATAGGGGGATCACACTTCTCAGCCTCCCCGGGAAAGTCTATGCCAGGGTTCTGGAGAGGAGAATACGGCCGATAGTAGAACCTCGGATTCAGGAGGAACAGTGTGGTTTTCGTACAGGCCGCGGAACACTGGACCAGCTCTATACCCTCTACAGGGTGATGGAGGGTTCATGGGAGTTTGCCCAACCAGTCCACATGTGTTTTGTGGATTTGGAGAAGGCATTCGACTGTGTCCCTCGTGGCATCCTGTGGAGGGTGCTTCGGGAATATGGGGTCCTGGGTCCTTTGCTAAGGGCTGTCAGGTCCCTGTACGACCGAAGCAGGAGCTTGGTCCGCATTGCCGGCAGTAAGTCAGACTTGTTCCCTGTGCATGTTGGACTCCGGCAGGGCTGCCCTTTGTCACCGGTTCTGTTCGTAATTTTTATGGACAGAATTTCTAGGCGCAGCCAGGGGCCGGAGGGTGTCAGGTTTGGGGACCACACGATTTCGTCTCTGCTCTTTGCGGATGATGTTGTCGTGTTGGCCCCTTCAAGCCAGGACCTTCAGCATGCACTTGGACGGTTTGCAGCCGAGTGTGAAGCGGTGGGGATGAAAATCAGTACCTCCAAATCCGAGGCCATGGTCATCAGTCGGAAAAGGGTGGCTTGCCCACTTCAGGTTGGTGGAGAGTGCCTGCCTCAAGTGGAGGAGTTTAAGTATCTAGGGGTCCTGTTCACGAGTGAGGGAAGGATGGAACGGGAGATTGACAGACGGATCGGTGCAGCTTCTGCAGTAATGCGGTCGATGTATCGGTCTGTCGTGGTGAAGAAAGAGCTGAGCCGTAAGGCGAAGCTCTCGATTTACCGGTCAATCTACGTTCCTACTCTCACCTATGGTCATGAGCTTTGGGTCATGACCGAAAGGACAAGATCCCGGATACAGGCGGCCGAAATGAGCTTTCTCCGCAGGGTGGCTGGGCGATCCCTTAGAGATAGGGTGAGAAGCTCGGTCACCCGGGAGGAGCTCAGAGTAGAGCCGCTGCTCCTCCACATCGAGAGGGGTCAGCTGAGGTGGCTTGGGCATCTGTTTCGGATGCCTCCGGAACGCCTTCCTGGGAAGGTGTTCCGGTCCCGTCCCACCGGGAAGAGACCCCGGGGAAGACCTAGGACACGCTGGAGGGACTATGTCTCCCGGCTGGCCTGGGAACGCCTCTGTGTCCCCCCGGAAGAGCTGGAGGAAGTGTCTGGGGAGAGGGAAGTCTGGGCATCCCTGCTTAGACTGCTGCCCCCGCGACCCGGCCCCGGATTAAGCGGAAGATGATGCGATGCGGTTACTTTCTCCACACACTCATTTTGAATGTAATTCATTTTCCAGAAGAGAAAAAAAAAAGTACAAGAGGAATTTTACTGATTTCTTTTCCTTCAAACTTTCTATAGATACCGCAATATTGTAACCGTGAATTATTTTGGCCACGATAATTATGTATTGAAAACCTGATATCATTACAACCCTACCTGGTATACCAAGTGGGTGCAAATAATGAGGTAGAACAGAAAACCATCAGGCTCCGGACCTCGCAGAGTAAGAATTGGTTACCCCTATTAAGAGAAAAAAGTCTGTCTCAGTAAGAATATAAGTATGGTTGCATATCTAATCAAATGTTAAACATCCCTACATCCAAATATGCTAGTAGATTTAGTGAAACAATGTCAGCGTATACCACCCAAACTAGATTTTTAAGCATTTATTACTGTCCAGGAAAATACAGTTGCTTACAGTAGAGCACAACTGACAAATATCTAGAAGAAATGGAGTATGCTTAGATATATAGAGGAAAATGCAAGCATATAGAATAATACCAGATTAAAGGTGTGTGTGTTGGGGGGGGGGGGGGGTGTTGAGCAAAATATGAAGCAACAACAGATTAGGGTAAATGTCCTGTTTTAGTCATCAAACATACAGCAGGCTATATACAAACCATTACCAACTTTATCAAATGTATAAACTTCCCAAGATGATGTTACCAAAGAGTCTAGGATTCCATGGGAGCATGAAACATGCTAAAAATGCATTAAGTCAAAGACAAGCCACTAACATGGAAATGTCTATTAGTGAACATTTTCAAAAACATTGTGGAGAATTTGTGCTACAATGATGGCTAGTGGCACTAAAACCAGTGAACCTATAAAATCCTAAATGAAAGCCAGTGCAGAATAAACTTAACAAGACCATCAAAATAAGGATTTTAATCAAGGTGGACAGGTACAATTCAGTTATGTCAGAAAGTAAACAAAATTTTAATTCTTCCTCTTCACAAAGTATAGAAGAGAATGTGAATTTAAGGGATGTTAAACTAAAATGGATCAGATAGGGAACAAATCCAAATCCTTTTTGGCTATGCACCTTTCAGAAAAACAATGTTCCAGTGTTACCAGAAAACCACATTCACAGTATAAACACTGCATGCGCATACTCATTTGGAAATTACCATTGAAAGTCAAACATGCCATTTCAAAGATCCACTGGTATCAGATTGAATCCCAACCTCAAGCCCAGCCCACAAAGTACTTCTAGCCCTGGGTGTCCTGAAATGGCTTAACACTAACATGATGAAATGACTAGAAACAGAGGTTATATAAACTGGTCATATAAAAACAAAACTGACATCTATGGGACTGATGTTCATACAGAACATTTTCTCTTGTCATCCTTATTTAAAAAAATAATAAGATCATTTTTCACAAACCAACCAATTTCCTTTCCATAAACAATCAATTACCCAGCAAACCACTTCGGACACAGCTACGCTAAAAAAAAATCCCACACAGGTTTTTAGTGTCCTCCTGACTTGCGTCCAGTCCAGGAACGGGAGCGAGAGCGGGACTGTGAGAGGGAGCGAGAACGCGAGCGGGACGGAGAGCGCATACGAGATGAAGCCTCATCCTGTGGCTCATAGCCACCAGGGGCCGGGTGGAAGTCACCGTCCCGGGGGCTCAGTGATTTGGAGCGGGAACGAGACTTTCCTCTGGACTCCCTCTGTGCACGGGGCCTGGCTCTGGAGTGAGAAGGGGATGGGGAGCGCGACTGGCTGTGGGGAGAGTGGCCAGGAGGGGGCCTTCGGTGGTCACGTGGGGGGGGTCTGTGCCTAGGGAAGGAACAAAACCATGTTAGTATTAAATATTAATAACTTTGGACTGAAGACAGGCATCATGTATACATTGGTGATATTTAAAAACACCCAACAGAATAAAATTCTACATGAGTTTTTCAAAGACTGAGACTTGAGTGAGAATTTATCACCAATATCTAACTCAAATCAGATAATTCTATAACATACGGCTGCTGTAGAGTAACAGAAACGCATGAAAAACATATTGAAAACCTCAGACTGTGATTGTGTGTGGAGAATCAATGAGTACTCTCACAGCAAATTCATTAACCTTTTAGTAAATCCTACATGTAGCCATTTCATTATCCTTTGAGAACAATGGTGCCGTTCCAGGGGTGGGGTCAAAGTCCACAATAGTTCCTCCGACTCAAGATATAGAGACAAATAAGCAGTACAGAAATTATTTGACATGCACCTTTTACTGCTGACCTTGATCCTAGCAAATAATTAAACACATAACCACGGATCTATTAAGTGGCACATTCAGCATAATGAGGAAATAAATGCACTGGACAGGCGTGGGAATTGGTTGCCATTGGGAATAGAGCTGTTGCCTGTGCGTCCGCTTTAAAGACGAACCTGTCGTTTTCTGGACTCCTGCTTCTTCCTCGACCACCATACATCCGTCCGCGGGAGCTGAGGGACAGAACGAACGTGTCAAAACGAACGTGCTCAGCAGAACTGTGACGTTTCATACAAGATGCCATTTTTGGAAAACCCCAATCCAAATGTGTGTTTCAAGCCTGCTGACTGGAGAGCACTAGAATGGTCCTTACTCTCTGGGGCTCTCAGAGCGTCGCGGACGGCGCTCGTAGGACGGGCTGCGTGACCGGCGCCTTTGATAGCTACGGCTGCGAGAGCGCCTCCGCCGACTGTCACGGTCATATTCCCGGTCGTCGTGCCGCGATGAGCTGCGTGAAGATCCTCCCTCCTTTCCTTTCATCTGATTGGGTGCTGAGAAGACAGAACAAATAGAGGAATTTAGGCAAAAAAGAAAACACCCAGGGCAAACAGTATATTTGACATTATGCTGAAAGTTGAATGAGTATATCACAACAGAAGGAAATTGTGTTTGATTGTCAACATTGTTATTTCAATCACCAGACATGAGTGAAACTGCCTTACTCTTTCGGTCTCCCTGCGCAAACTGGATTTCAATTTGTCGACCACACACCCACTTCCTGTCCAGGTTATGAAGAGCGTCTTCTGCGTCGCGAACATCTTCAAACGTGCTGAGTTGTTAAGGTTCTTACCTGGGGTCTTATGTAGGCATGTGCTTTTCAGCAATACAATATTCAGAGTAATGCATATTCTCCCACTAAATTGAGGTGAAAACCACTGACCATATTGACTGACAGCATAAGCTTAGCTGTTAAGAGTATGTTTGGTTCTTCAAGATTAAAGATGAGGCAAACATGTTTCAACAATGTCACTAATTTGACTGGCGTTAACCAAATAATCAATACTGATTCAATTTCAAATATGACTGAATGCAAAATATTGATAATTGAACTGAAATTGTTACTCTTAAGAATTAAATTCTCACATTGGTTATGTATTGATCGATTTTCTTTAATATTTGTCGATTCATGTTTTTGGTGAGGATACAAAAGAATTCCGTTTTTTATTACCTTAAACATGCTTGACTTTGACTTTCATCTTGATCTTTAAGCTCTTTAACCGCCTCCCAGAAGAACTTGGGTTTCCTGCTTGTCTTTGCCCTTTAACCTCTTTCCTTTTCCTCTTTCATTTGACGACATATCCGAGCCTTGACTCCGTCCCCTCTTTTTCCTCTTTGTCTCTTCAAGCTTTAAATTCTCTTTTTCAACCTTTCCCTCTCTGTTTCTTGCATCCTGGCGGTCTTTTGCGGCTTGTCTTTAGATCTACTCTACACCGGACATTCTTACTCTTTCTCTGTGACGGGCTCCACAACAACTGGATGCCTTTACATTTTCTGGGGCAACAGAGAAATGTAAGTTAGATATTTTTAAAAAAGTACTTACACAAAGTCAAAACAATTGATCACAACCAAACCTCACCTCATTAGATGTTCTGAGAGAAAGCATGTTACCTTGTCACACAACAACTCAAAACAATTACGGAGGAAAACAAACATTTTGTAATTCTCACTTAAGAACAGAAAGGATATTGAATATATGCAAATCCTCTTGGTCGGCGTGAATAGAAGTCAAGCGGAATGTAGACATCTACTACTGGCCCATAACGACCAAACTCACGGCGCAAATCCTCAGGCCTGAATACCGTAAAGGATAGACATTTTACTTCAATGACCAGGAGGAAAAGCTTAGTACCAGAATAAGTGGCACCACCAAAGCCAATGCATGACCAATGGCTATTGTTGGGCAATATGAAGAAGCCACTTCATATTGCTGACATAATTGATATTTATCCATGCACACTCTGAACTCTAGCCACTTTGCTTCCTAAAATAGTTAACTAAATGACTTATTTAATGTAGGCTTTCAATGTGTAGTGATGTAGGCTACTTGTTAGACGAATACTGTTACATACATAGCGACTAGACAGGCCGATTAATCTGACCACACATTAACAATTTGGTTAGAAATTCATGTAAAAACAGCTGTAAATAATGTAACCTAACTTAATAATCCCATGTAATGTTCTGGGATAGTCTCTCAAATCGCCCCGCCCAACCTAAATCTGAACCTGTTTCGTCAGGCCTACAACCAGGGTCCAACTGTGGCCTTCTACTACTACATGTCCAAATAATTTCTACATTGACCAAAACGAATATAGAAAGTAAAATATTCAATATTGTTTTCCAATTTAATGTTTTGACAACGTTTGGCTACAGTAACACAAAAGTGACTTGATATCAAATCAAAACACCGTTTGGACCGGCGGGAATGAACGTATTGGCCTTCAGCTAGCTAACGACGTTAGCCTTTTTTTGTAACATTAAACACCAGAGTCCACATTTTCATTAATAGTGTCCAATGTTAATAGGTACATGTTTTGATCTTGCCTGTAAGACTAACCTAGCCATTTCATGATGTGGTTTCCCCAAATTTAAGGTCAAGTTAAAGCAGACACTCCACTTCGGTCAGGCCGAAGCGCATGGCTCGCTACAGCAACAGGCTAACGAGGCTATCTTGGGGTTTAGAGATCCGACGTTATTTCACTGCAAATAACTCACCTTGATTCATCGGAAATGTTTCTGATGAAAAGAGATGTATTAGGAGGTCTCAAATATCTCGCCATGCTAAATATATTCAACAAGAATGTATCTTCACATTAAATACTATCAATCTGGGATGGACGAACGTATTTCTCGCTCTACGTGCAGGTATGTAAAAGAACAAATGCGCAGGCGCAAATAATACTTCGCCAATTTTTATTGGACGCAAGTAAAATCATAAATAGAACACCAGCGCCATCCACTGGTATGGGGTGTTTTCATAAGACGTGGAGTTAACATCAGCATTACGTCTAGTACTGGAGGAATAATAATCTTTGTCTGTCAAAACACGTGTTGGTTTGGTTTCCAACTTGCCTATTGCATAAACTACCTATTATCATACAAACTCCATATAATACTGACAACTTCATACACACCAAACCCTGGGAATATATTACCTCAAATTTATACAAACTTTAGTGTCTCTCAGTCAAGGTCTGCATTGCTCCCAAGATCCTTCACTGGTCCCCGATGCAGGGCTGTAGCCAGAAATCCTGGGACCCCTGAAAAGATATTTGCCTAGGCCCCCTCACTCATGGAAGAAATTGACATAATAACGACTAGTGGGCCTTGCCAAGCATTGGGCCCTGTGAATCATATCCATCTTCCCCACATAAGCTACGGCCCTGCCTCCATGGCAATGTTCCCCCATACCTCTCTGACCACACACTCATCCTCCAGCCTGTCCGTACAACAGCTCAAAAGGATCAAATAATGTGTACATATCATGGGCTCTAGCTGAGAACTCAAGGATCAAGGCGATCATTTGCAACGAGAGCCTTTCTCTGGATAAATACCCCTCTGGCACCATAGTAACAAAGATATCCATGCAGCAGGCCAAGTCCACCCAGCCGCTGGGGTCAAGATGGCCACAAATGACTGCAGACAAAATCAATGACGAAGATGCACTGGAGCTTGGCCACTACATTAACCTGATTGTGCCAAAGGAAAATGAAAGAAGTGGGAGCTGACAAGGTCTCCATACCACAGAAGGGTGCGACAGTACCTCAGGAAAAAAGGCCTGCTTTTTCTGAGAGTAAAAGTGCAGCATAGAAAGGTAAATTGGCCAATTCTGCCCAAGTAGTGCAGTGAAAGTAGTGTGATTTTGGTGTTTACTGGTAAAATGTAAAACGCTTCTCAACTAAAAATCTTTCTTGCCCCTATTTTTGCTTTACAGAATGAAAATGTGACCATGCTGCAGTTTTCCCTGTTTGGATTTCTTGAAATTGTAAAGGAGCTAATATCTTTCTCTGCCATGAAAAACTTAAACTACAGATAATCTTTGGTGTTTATTGCAAATTGTTGCAAAGCATATTATTCCATAACATGGCACGGAAAGACTAGCAAAGACAGACATAATAAAAAAATATATTTGCAATGTTTTTCATTCAGATGTTAGTCATTTGCCTTTTTAATTCAACATTTAACATAACATAGTATTAGCATTACCTCAGACCAAAGGTATTTTAATTTAATTAATTTCATTAAATCCAATTCAAAATTAAATCCATGTCTCTGCTGCTTGACAGATCAGACTCTCTTGCTTATCCTGGTGAGGGTAGTAGAGGCTGCAGTAATATTCTGGAAAAATTGCAAAAAGGACAAAAACAAAGAGCAATCAAACTGATATGATCTGCCAATTTATTATGTTTCTTTGTTCAATTTCAGGGGCATCTCTTCGTGGGATGTATTTGGAGATCAATCATTATGACATTAGGACAAATTGAATCTAATGTATCTTGATATAAGTAATGTACTTTACCTCAATCATGTCCTCCCCTTGGAGTTCTCGGACATGGGTGAACTTGTCGGTAGCACAGATAAGCTTCCTGTCCTCCAATCTGGCAGTGCACTAATAGATAAATGGGTCAGAGGAAAACCTAAATACTCCCTCACACTGTATGTACAGTGGATATAAAAAGTCTACACACCCCTGTTAAAATGCCAGGTTTTTGTGATGTAAAAGAATGAGACAAAGATGAATCATGTCAGAACCTTTTCCACTTTTAATGTGACCTATAATGTGAACAATTCAATTGAATAACAAACAGAAATCTTTGAGATAAAAACCTTACAATAACCTGGTTGTATAAGTGTGCACACCCTCTTATAACTGGGGATGTGGTTGTGTTCAGAATTAACCAATCACATTCAAACTCATGTTAAATAGAAGTCAGAAATCTGCCATCATTTATAGTGACTCTGATTTATCACAAATAAAGTTCAGCTCTTCTAGTAAGATTTTCCTGACTTTTTCTTAGTTGCATCTCAGAGCAAAAGCCATGGTCCACAGAGAGCTTCCAAAGAATCAGAGGGATCTCATTGTTGAAATATATCAGTCAGGAGAAGGGTACAAGTATTTCCAAAGCATTAGATATAGCGTTAGAAAGCTGAAGATGAGGAGGAAGTTCACCTTTCAGCACGACAAAGACCCAAAGCACACATCCAAATCCAGAAAAGCGTGGGTTCACCAGAAGAAGATAAATGTTTTGGAATGGCCCAGCCAGAGCCCAGACCTGAATCCAATTGAACATCTGTGGGGTAATCTGAAGAGGGCTGAGCACAGGAGATGTCCTCGCAATCTGACAGATTTGGAGCGCTTTTGCAAAGAAGAGTGGGCAAATATTGCCACATTAGGATGTGCCATGCTAATAGACTCCTACCCAAAAAGACTGAGTGCTGTAATAAAATCAAAAGGTGCTTCAACAAAGTATTAGTTTAAGGGTGTGCACACTTATGCAACCAGGTTATTGTGAGTTTTTTATTTTTCAAAAATGTCAGTTTGTTATTCAATCGAATTGTTCACATTATAGGTCACATTAAAGGTGGAAAAAGTTCTGACATGATTTATCTTTGTCAAAATGTTTTAGATAACAAGAACCTGCCATTTTAACAGGGGTGTGTAGATATTTTATATCCACTGTACATAACGGAGAAAGACATCGAGCAACATGCAAAAAACAAAGCTTTGTAATGCTCTCGGGTCTAACCCGCTCGGTCAAACAAACTGAGTCATGCCAAGTCATGTCCATAGGTAAATATATGGTTATCACGCAGCAAATTCACCACAGTTTGAACTCATCTGTAGTTCTTAAATCATACCACACTGACCAAATTACACACATATTATGGTTTTTGAATTACCGTAAACTTTCTTCCATCCATGGCAGTGATTTCTGCTTCTTTTCCTATAGTGAAGGAGTTTTTGACAGTGCGGAGGGGTGTCTCAACTAGGATGGTGAAGTCGTCACCTGTCTGTTCAATTGTTGTTGTTGGCTTGATACCCTTGATCATCTTGATAAATATCTCAGGTACAGCTAAAGAACATAAGAGACTAAGAGATAAAGGACAGTCATGGTAACATTCTGGATTACTACACTCCTCATGATAACAACCTTGGAAACATTGTCCTGCTTGACTCAGTTGTTAGAGCACTGGGCATGCAATGACAGGGTTGTGGGTTTGATTTCCACAGGGGACTAATAACTAAACATTAATTCACTCACTACTCCAAGTCACTCTGAATAAGAGCATCTGCTAAATTACAAAATAATATTAATAATATAAATTCTCACCCATTGCTTTCAGAAATTCCTCATGGTTCTCTTGACTGTGGATTTTCCATTTTCCATTGAAGGCCATGTCTATCTTTGTGATATAAACAACTCAGTGTTATGATCAGGTGCCAGCAGTCTTCTTAACTCAATGGAAATGCAGTTAAGGCAAACTAATGCTATGTGGTGTGATGTGTCTTTGTAAAGGAAGAACTCTCCCTCTTCTTCGCTTTACCTTTGTCCCCTTTGCACATATACTGTTGCCATGTTGGGGATTTCGCCTCCCTGTTATTCAGGAATGTCCACATGGCAGTGACCCGTGGGAGGGTCCATGGTCTATGTTCTTCATGCAATATTTGCCAGATGCAGCATTCAAAGTCCTACAACAACAAAAGTCCACATCCTGGGGTAGAGTGAAACCCCTCTTGGCTCTTCACCCATACTAACCCCGGTGTCACCAGGGTAACATTCTCTGTTCATACCCTTCCCACACAGCCTCCTCCGAATCTATCATCTATGCGTGTTTGTCTGTGTGTGCTTATTAAGTGGACATTTTCATTATAGACATCCTTTACAATTGATTTAAAAAATATGATGGCCATCAGTCTAGATGGCCATCAATCTAGACAAAATACCCCATAAAGTAAAAACACATTTGAAGAAATCTGTGCTGCTGTATTAAAAATAAAAAACAGAAATATTAAATGTACATAAGAATCAAGACCCTTTATTCAGTTCTTTGTAAAAAAAACGTCTTTGGCAACACAGCTTTGAGTGTTCGTGAGTATGCCTCTACCTGCTACGCATACTTGGATTTGGGCAGTTTCTCCCATTCTTCCTTGCAGATCCTCTCGAGGTCTATTAGATTGTTAGAGAACTGCGACCTTCAGGTCTCCCCACAAATGTTTAAGTCCAGGCTGGGTGCAGATTGATGTGGAAAAAAATATATTTAATCGCTTATAAATTAAGTGTGTAACAAAATGTGAATAAATGAAAGGTGTCTGAATACTTTCTGAAGGCACTGTATTATACACAGTTCCTGTCAAAAGTTTGGACACACCTACTCATTCAAGGGTATTCCTTTATTTTTAATATTTTCCACATTGTAGAATAATAGAGAAGACATCAAAACTATGAAATAACACATATGTAATCATGTATCAAGATGTGTTTAATCATGTGTTAAACATCAAAATCCACCCAAGAAAACCCAATTGAGATAGTTAGGGATGAGTTGGACCGCAGAGTGAAAACTTCCCCACTGTTCACAGACCACGTGTCTTTCTTCAATCCATCTCCACCAGCGTTACATAAGTTACTATGGTCAGAAAGGGAGTTTGTGCCAGTCCACAAGGATGAAAACATAATGGCAATACTTTGGGGCCAAAGGCTGTGTTTTCTTTCAGAGAAGCCCTATAAGCCTGGCCAGCAGGCCGACCGGGTGTGTGTCTTCTGCCTCCTGGGTGCAGTTCCTGTGGATGACAGGCAGAGGGTGAGCTTCAGTGTTAAACACCCAGTCCTCCAGAGACAGGAGATCATCTTCGGAAAACAGCAAGTACAGATACCTGTTAAACAAATGACAAAACGACAGCGGACAAAAGGAAAACTTTAACACTTTACAATAGTGTTATGGTGTTTGTAGAACAAATCAGATAAGATGTAGAGACAAAACAGGAGCCAAACACATTGAAGATGAGATATATAGTCTGTATGTACAGAAGGGCAGAGACGAAAACTAGAAACAGATAGTTGGCCAACTCTGTATCGCATTGTTAAGTTATGGTTATTACTATTTAAAAGCAGGAAAATGTTTTAAGCAAGGGCAATGATAATGGTTGATCACGTGGTTGAAATGAACGGATATAGAATGCACAGACAACGTGTGTCAGCTGTGTTCCTGGCATCACATACAGGGCGCAAGTTTTGCCTATCTGCTTTTCTTTGCTTACTTCAGTGTTTCGGCCAGAAAGAAACTCTGTTGCAGGTTGTCATGTTGGATCATATGGCTGTAGACATCGATAACACCGGAGAAACCCGTGGCTATTCTACAGTGTTGCTCCAGAGCCTGAAAAATTCACCCAAAGTACATTTGCAAACAGGAAACCATAATTTCTATTGTACATGAAGTTGGTAGGTTTTCATGCTGGGATAGTTGAGATCATCACAAATAGTATCCAACAGAATGAGAGGAAAATGTGCCACTAGATACAAATATCACTGCCAAAACCGTACAGCCTCACCTCCAGAACCTCCCAGCCCCAGTCTCTGTACTTAGGGTCATGCGTCAGTCTCCACATGTACATGTAGCTCTCCACCACCTCTGGCCTCAGGAGGTAATGCCTCTCGTTCACCCTGGGAGCTGTGGCCTCTGCTCCGTCATCGAACCGGAACACCTCTGGGCCAAGCATCGTAGCTGTTGGGTTTAAGTTTGGATTAGAATTTCAACAATGCCTTCAACAATATGTAACATTTATATTTAGCAAAAGGGATTGCTCAAATTTTAACCCATGAAGAAATGTACATATTGCATACATGCCTGCTTAGAGGTGCATATTTAATATTTTTTTATATTGTGCGTATCAGAAACAATTATTAACTGAAACAGGTTGTAGTTAAGTTTTGTGGTTTTATTGTGCAAAGCAGTATAACAAAAGAAACAAGCAAACAAAATCTTCTGTAAATGCCTCTATCTTTGTGATCAAAGTTGAGTAATGGGGTGAACAAACTCAACAGGAACTAGCAGTAACGTGTTCTGTGTAAGATAATGCTACCAACTCTGCCACCCTTTGAAACTGAAACTGTTGTTTGCAACCAGGTTATATTATAAAATATAAGACTCACCCCCTAGCAGCCATATTGGTCAACATTTTTCAATAATCATTAACTCTGCAAACTATGCCTTTAAATTAGTTATATTGTGCATTTTTCTACATTTAGAATTTGTAATAATGAGACTAATTTCATCTAAACCTTCACTCCAGGTCCTTGGATCAGTTCATAAGCTACAGACATGCATGCATATCTATAAAGACAGATGTCTGTGGACCTCAATGCATGCAGTATACAGTGCATATATAAAGTATAAAGGCTACACCCAATTGAACATTTTCAGTTTTTGCAGATTTTGTGTCTCAGTGTCAATCATTTAAATTATGATTTGTTTCCATGTATCGACACACCATAAACCACACTCTGAAGTTAGTGAAATATTTTAAAATGAAATGATATATTATCAACAGAAATAATGAATGTCAATTGGATAAGTCTTCAGTCCCTTGTAACAGCTTCTTCTCAGTTGTAACCAATCATGTTAAAATCCACACACTTAGTTAATTGTCTTCCATTAGTGTCAAATTGTAGTTATTTACATGATTTGGGCATATACTCAGCAGTTTCTCTAGGTTCCTTGAATAGGATATTAAACAGAAAAGCAAACACTCAGCCGTGAGCACCTAGCTTTTAAAGAAGTTGTTGAAAGAAAAAGATCAGCGCCTGGGTATAAAAACATTTCAATGGACTTAAATATCAATTGGAATCCAAAAACACATTAAAAGCTATAGTGAAGTGGCTAAGGAATAAAAAGGTCAAATGTTCTTGAGTGACCCAATCCGAGCACTGACAAAAATCCAATTGAAAATGTCTGGCATGACTTGAAGATTACTAATCATCAACACTCCCAGAGGAACTTGAAAGGTTTTGTAAAGAAGAGTGGTCAAATATTACTATTGCAGGTTTTTAAAGTCTGAATAAGAGTGTCTGCTTAATGACTAAATGACAGACGCACAGCAGTAATTACTGCCAACGAGCTTCCACCAAAGATTCACTCAAGGGGGCGGAGACATATCCAGTAACATTGACTGTTAGGTCTGGAAATCATTTTCAAAATGGTGGCTCTGTACGCCATCACAATGGATTTTAAATGAAACAACCCACATGCAATTGATGTGCAGACTTTCAGCTTTAATTCAAGGGGTTAAACAAAAAAAGCCTTTCAGAATTGCAACCGTTTTCATACATAGTCCCCTTATTTCAGGGGCTCAAATGTAACTGGACAAATTAACACAATCATAAATAAAATGTTCATTTTTAATACTTTGTTAGATTTTGACTTCAGCAAGTGAAATGCATGGTTGAAATCAGGTGATTGACTTGGCCATTACAGAATATTCCACTTTTTTGTCTAAAGAAATTCCTGGGTTGCTTTTGCAGTATGTTTTGGGTCATTGTCCATCTGTAAAGTGAAGCGCCGTCAATCCACTTAGCTGAGTTTGGCTAAATCTGAGCAGACATTTCAGAATACAATTCAGAATTCATCCAGCTGCTTCTGTCTTCTGTCACATCATCAACAAACATTTGTGATCCAATGCCATTGGAAGCCATGCATGCCCATGCCATCACACTGCCTCCACCGTGTTTTACAGATGATGTGGTACAGTACGCCTGTTTCACTTGTATTGAGAGCTCCTTTGACCGCATGTTGTGGGTTCACAGCAACAGCTTCCAAATGGGAATGCCAAACCTGGAATCAATTCCAGACGTTTTAACTGCTTAATTGATGAAGAAATAACAAAGGAGTAGCCCACACCTGTCCATGAAAGTGCTTTTGAGTCAATTGTCCAATTACTTTTGGTTCCTTGAAAAAGAGGGGGCTACATATTAAAGAGCTGTAATTCCTAAACACTTCCTCCTATTTGGATGTGAATACCCTCATATTAAAGCTGAGAGACTACAATTTTAGCCCATATTCTTTATTGTAACATTCAACTGTGACTTGAATACATTTTGGTAAACAGCCAAAATAACAAAACTTGTGTCACTGTCCAATTATTTCTGGACCAAACTTTATTTCCCAATAATAATAGATTCACTTAATTATGGAGTGGGGTGTGTAGATAAGCATAAAAGGCAGTGACACAACAACATATTTCAAAGGGGGTGGACACTTTCTCAATGTCTTTCTCAATAAAATCTGATTAATATCAGAAACTTAGGCTCTGCCTCCATTCAACATTTTCACTCATATTAAGTTCACAAGTGTATAAGAATCTTCCTATGACATTCTAACTGGTGCCCGTCACGTTGGCAAGGAATATGTTAGCAGGACTGCTCCTGGTTCTGCCCAGTCTGTTGACTGTAGATTCAGTAAAATGTGATGTGAAGAGAGTTTGTGTCTTACAGGGATCGTCCTGCAATGACCTGCAATTTCACTCAAGATGAATTTGACCTTTTATCGGAAGGCAACCTTTTATTGAAAGACTTCTTTTGGTTTAATATTGAAAACAAGGAGAAATGGAAGGACGTGACCATTCCAGAGGACTTAGACTTTGAAGGACGTTTGGAGAGGCTTGTTGATTTTTCAAGAGATCCTTTAGAAAATAATTATTCCATTTCCTTAACTCTTCAAGTCAAAGAACTCAGACAGAGCGACAAGGGTGACTATCGCTTCACAAAGCAACCTGACAGTGGAATCATTGTTGTCATCACCGGTCTTATGTTGACAAAGGATGGAGACAAAAACCCAAAGAACCACAAACTGACCTGCAGTACCAGCTGCGTTCTTAGTGACAACCCCAACCCCACTTTCACCTGGATCAAGAATGGACAACTGCTAACCAACCCAAAGATGCAAGGTGAAAGCCAGTATCTAAACCAGGACCGTGGTGAGGATGCAGGCACTTACACTTGTTTTGTAAAAGGCCATGGGTATCTTCACTCTCCTGCACTATGCGTCTTTGGTAACTGCTGGGATGTCACATACAAACACAAAACCTTATGTTCTTTTGAAGGAACTACTGCTGAACTCCTTTGCAATTACACACACCCCAGTGATCTAACCATCGCAGCAACAACCTGGAAAAAAAAATGGACTACACCAATCGTGTGAGTTTCCGAGGTAACAAAGAGAAAGACTGTACACTGAGAATCACAAATCTGAAAGAGAGTGACTCAGATTACTACAGATTCACATTCAAAACACAAGACGGTAGAGAGTACAATCTTCCATATGGGGTCAATCTGTCTGTCACAAATGTTAAAGTAATAATTGATCCTGCCACTGCAAAAGAGGGAGAGCTTGTTTGGATCACCTGCCAGACTAAATGTCCAAACTTCACTGAGTTCCATTTGTACAAGAACATTTTATCTGGCCCAGGAAACACCACCAAACTGCACATAAATTCTAAAGGCACTTTGATTCGAGTCAGCAAAGAGGATGCAGGGATGTACTACTGTGTTGTAAAAGGCTATGAAGAGCAACCATCCCTTGCTACTACACTATTTGTGAAATACGGTCCCAGGAACACGTCAGTGTCAGTCAGTGGCGTGGAAGCAGAGGGCAGCTCCGTGACCCTGACCTGCAGCAGTGATGCTAACCCACCAGTGACATTATACACCTGGTTCATGAAAAACGGGTCTGAAGAGAGGATCTTGGACACGCCTACTCCGACAAAAGACAAAATACAGATCATCATCCCCAGAGTCAACCCTGGAGCTGTGATCCAGTACTACTGTGAAGCTAAGCACGAGTTAGGAACTCAGAGATCTGCTTCCTTGGACTTGAACCCAGGTGGCTCTTTTCCGGTGGCTTCAGTAGTGGGGGGTGGGGGGGTGGTTGCCGTGCTGGCTGTCGTAGCTTCAGTCCTTGTCTACCATACAGTGAAGAGGAAGAGCAAGCCAGGGCGCCCAATGTCAAAGCAGGAAGAGATGCGGGAGAACGAACTGGCGTCAGATTAACCAGTAGTATTAAAAGAAGCAGTGAGGTCGGAGCTGTCACAGAGGGAGTCGATTATGCCAATTACAACACCTCACACGCGAGTGAGAACAGCTCCTATGTCTATGAAGTTATTAACAATGTCGACATAGAGGCTAATGAGTTTGAGTACATACAGGAAGACACCTACGAACCCCTTCGTAATGAGTCTCTCTCCCCTGTGTATGAAACCATCCCCAACAGAGTTTCACCATTGGACCTGGGCTAGAGTTATTTAGGCCTCATCTGTGTATTCTGCCATGGGCATAAAGAATAGACCATTGAACACTTGCTGTTAGGTCTTGCTTTCAGAGTTTTTTAAGCTACAGTACTGCTAATGCTTGTTACATTTCTTGTTTCTTCAATAACATTCCTGTCTATGGATTGAAACATATTTTTGCAAAAACCGCCAAGATTGTGCTTATGTTCCCATGTGATTGGACTGTGACAGGAATGCATGTGTATTGTTTGGTTAGGTTATGAAGATAATGTGACATTATTTTGTTATAGTTTGTTACTGTTACTACATTCTATCAAAGAAAGTATCAATTAATGTAACTTCTTCATGAATTAATTTACTTAGCGAAACTTGCATGTTTCCACCATTACCCATTCAGAATGCTATGTTTAGTTAAGGGACTGTTGAAACACTATACATAGGGTGTTATAGGGGTGACCTTTCACCTTAAAATACGTAAACAGTTTTAGTTAATGGTAATTCATTTTAAAACCATCCTCTTTCCATTTCCTATAATCTAAGTAATAAGCAGTTCACAGCTTGATCTTGGTTATATCTACACCAGAAGTCCAATTCTGAGATTTATTTTTATAGCCAATCTGTTTTAAAAAAAAGGTTTCAGAATTGGGCGGCCTGTGTGAAAGCAGAATTATTTACGTGTGCGTCTGTAGGCCTCGTGGCAGGTATGGGTAATGTTAGCAGCCAGGTCCAGTTGATGCTGCCTAGACCCTGGGCCGCCGTGTTCAGCCCCAATCCCAATCATCCCTCCAGAGAAGCAGGCTAGATGATCCATCCTATGATCCAGGACGCCCCCTCGCCACTCAGCTACATAGGTCAGGCCACCAGGGGACCTCTGGACCAGGTTCTTGTCTATGGCCTAATGACAGGTTACAGAAGAAGGCGATCATTACAAAACAACATTTCCTCTTCCTATTTTGTTGGGTTTCTCTTGTCCTTTTGCTTTACCAATTTGCTTATCCACAGTGAGAAATGACATGTTGATATTATTATTAGAGAATTTGACCATGCACATGTACCTCCAGAGCATCATAGTACATCTTTTTAGCCTCTTCATCGGTCCGGTCTGACATCAGGTATGATTTGATGAGATACTCATAAAAGCTGTCTCCAAGGGCCCCAATGGAGACAAAGTCTGAAGTGAGTCACAGAGTGAATCGGAAATCAGCATGTGTTTAGGAACTTCTTCCATTTGGACATTTGAAAACAAGAGGGTCACCACAAGCAAATTTATTCTACAATATGTGATATGAATGAATATGAAATGAAGAATTACTTTACGTAAACTGGACACTTACGCTGCTCCCAATTTCCGCTGACTGGATTAAGAGCATTTGGGTAGAGGCCATGTGGCTTGTCCAGCTGATTCAGGTGCTTTCGAATGTTCATAACCTGAGAGCATAAAAGAGGGAGAGGGAGGGGAAAGTCGTGGGTCAGTTGGTAAAGCATTGCGCTTGCTTTGCCAGTGTTGTGGGTTTGATTCCCATGGGGGACCAGAACGAAGAGAAATGATTCACTCACTGTGGAAAGTGGCTCTGGATGACAATGTGTGCTAAATGACTTACAAGTAAAATAGCATTCAAATAATAGTAAAGGTTAAAGGTCGGGTTTACAGTTGTGTCACTTGCCTTCTCAATGTAAATTGAATCTTTGGTGAGTTCTGACAGATGAACAAACTCCAGATGCAGGGTTCCAACCTCTGCTAGAACACTGCTCCTTCGCAGGTCCCCCCCCGGTGCCCGCCTGGAGTCACTACCATGGGAATAGACAAAATCATTCATTACTAATTAACTTTGTATAAGCAACGAAAAACAACGTACATATTTTTTTTAACCCGAAAAATCTGTGCAGTCCAGATTATTCTACTCCTTTAATGGCAACATGTTTTATTACATTTAAAGCACTTATCACAATAGTAATTTGCAGGTTACATTTGCGAAATTTAAATGAGATCCATACGTTATAGTATAATACTTCCTCAGCAAAGACACTGAATGCCATTCTCTCCAATATACATGTATCAGCGGCTGGAGCATGGTAGTAGTCTCGCATGCTTATATCGGTCTTATTTGAGACAGCAGTAATTATATGTGGTAAGCGCTTATGAAAATTTGATCACCAAGAACAATAACTTCTAACTGATAAGACTTGATTGGGTGGAACTGATCATGAATGACTGGTGTTGATTGAACAGAAGTACTATCCTCTTTTTGTTCAGTTTTCAGCTTCCTCTATTCCTCATTCACTTCCATAATGTCCTATATTTAGATACTGGAGAGGGGGGGGTAGGCTGCCTTTACCCACTCAGAACCTCTGTCATTCCCAGACACCTGACACATCAATCCCAGACAAAGCTTTGATTGACAGCAAGGGAAAAGGCTATGGACAGGCTGTCAAGATGTCAGAGCTCTAGCTTAGCTTCCCCTTCTTTTAATGGCCATGGCCAACTGCTTCTCACCTCACTCACTTCACACCTACTTTCCCTAGGGTCAAGAAGAGAGAGTTGGGCCACAAGGAAAAACTGATTATGATGACTCTCACTACTGCAGTGGAAATCTCTCTCTGAACCAATATCCCCTCCACAGTGATTTTAATAGCATTACCGTCATTTTAACTCAATGAACCTTTTAATAATACATTAAGATTTTGTCTAACCAAAAATTTTAACAGGCAACATTGTGTCTGTACACGTTTACCAGAATCGGTTCAGCAGAAAAGGTACACAAATAATTTGAATGTTGTCTTTTCCACATCGTTTCAACCAGAAAGATGTAGTTTCAACATCTTATACAAATAATGCAGGCCGTGACTGGTCGGGTCAGGTCCCGACCTAACCAAATGAAAATGCTGCCTACCCAGCCAGGTTAACAACTCCATGTGGGATACCGGTGGGTGTGTTGAACGCTGGAAGCAGCTTCCTCCCCAGCTCTACTGCTTTCCTCTTAAACACCTGGAGGGACAAGGCAGCTGTTCAGTTGAGTTGAGTTGACTCAGTTCAGATGAGTTGAGACAGTTCAGTTGAGTTGACACAGTTGATTCAGTGGAGTATTTCACCTGTCAGGGAGTTGGTATAGGCCAGTTATTGTTTCCTGGTCTGCATGGTCCCTAAGTAAATGTGGCTAATGATTTTCCTTGGTGGATTCAGGTGGAGCATACAAGTTATACCTATTGATGCACATCTTGCATAAATCCACAGGTGTATCTTGATAAACTAACAAACTACTCCAGTCTGACATGACATTTTCTACTAACTCAATTTTATGAATGGGAATACTGCAGCCAGCAACCACAAGCATGCAAAAATGTCTGCAGGATCCTATGAAAATGGGGCTATGATCATGAGGATAATGTTTTTCTTCGCTCATTTATGTAAAGACCAAATAATAATTTTCTCTCCTTACAGTTATTTAAAGCTTGAACATGTCCTTGATATAGCACATAGGCTGTATTCACATCCAAACCTGAGGGCATGATCTCATAATGAAAAGAGTCCACGATGAGGTAGGCACCTGACGGTCATGTTGCCATGGTTATCTGAAAATACAGTATACACAGTCTCACTGTGCATAACCATAGAAGCAAAGCTTGTGGAGAGCTGTACACGATTCTGAATATCACCCCGACATTGATAAAATACTCCATGTATCAAGCGTCTTATAACAGGAGGGTTGCAGAACTGATCCTGAATATGTCCTACCGCTCTTAGAAGCTTGACGCAGACAGTTAGAGAACTGTTCAGTCTGAATAAACACAGGGGGAACCTAAACATTCCTCTTCTTAACTACGTCATGTTCCCAGCTGTGGAAACTCACCAAAATGAATCACCTTCGATAGATTTATGCTATGACAGAGGCAACCTTGACCAGAGAAAGAAAGCATAGATCGTGGATACATTCTGGAACTCAATCAACCTACGTGCTGTCAGTAGCGTACGCAGTATTTATGGAACACATAAATTTGCCACCGATCAATGAATTTTACTGTACGTTTTGCACACGGCTAAAATGTTTATGGCCCACTTGTATTGATTCTAGGATTGGTCACATTCTCAGGCCAGAGAATGTAGATTGATCATCCTGAACACGGATCTATATTAGGCCTCTTAATGCTGGAAAAAACATGTCCCCTGAGAAATACCTTGTTAAGAAATGTGCAACTGTGTTGAATGAACGATGATGGACGGACCTCACCTCCTCTCCAGTTAGGTAGTAGGCAGAAAGCAGGCCACCCACATAACGGATATTCACCTCAAACAGAGATGCCTCTCCGCCCTGTTTGAGAGAGATATCATTTCATTACAGACAAGGGAAACTTTTTATTCTGTCTGATGAGCTGTCAGGGGGTCGGGCTGAGAATCTCTCCAGGGTGATTTAGGGAGGTTTTTCATTTGTCTCAGTGTGGCACAATCTCCCAGCCTGTCCCCCCGATTGATATGCAGGTCCAGTGTTCTCAGTGTGATGGCCCAATCCAACTGTCCAATTCCGACCTGTCTGCATGCTGTTTGGAACTAGACATAAACAGTCATAGTGGCCTATGCACATTATATCCCCATGCTGGCAAACTTAATCAGTTATAATAAGGTTTAAATTGCCCACTTACTACATTTAGCTTCAGGTTGTTTTCCACCCACTCCTTGGCCTCCTGATACTCATCATCAAGTCCCATGATGTAGAGGGTATCCAGAGAGTCAATGATGGAGGCACCTTTTAAGCCACCTGTGATACCAAACACATCTATCTTCATATGGACTGTACTGCAAACCAGGCAAATTTACAGCACAAGGGGTAAATACACTGGAGACATTGGAAAATACAGCAGGGACATTGGTCAATACACTATAGACCTTGATTCACCTGTTTACTCACCAAATGTCCTGTCGTCATTGCCATTCTTAGAGAGTGGTCGCAGCTCATTCTCACCCCAGGCATATCGTTTATAGCTGTCCCAAGCAAATTTCATCATCTGGAACAAAACCAAAATATCACTGGAATCAAGCTCTACTATTTACATACACTGAACAAAATTATAAATGCAACACTTCTGTTTTTGCCCCCATTTATCATGAGCTGAACTCAACTGAACTAAGACTTTCACTACGTCCTGGGCTGGTGTGGTTACATGTGATCTGCAGTTGTTAGGCCAGTTGGATGTTCTGAAACGCCTTTGGAGACGGCTTATGGTAGAAAAATTTACATTAAATTCACGGGCAACAACTCTGGTGGACATTCCTGCAGTCAGAATGGCATTTGCACGCTCCCTCAAAACCTGCGACATCTGTGGCATTGTGCTGTGTGATGGAACTGCACATTTTAGAATGGCCTTTTATTGTGGCCAGCCTAAGGCACACCTGTGCAATAATCATGCTGTCTTATCAGCATCTTGATATGCCACACCTGTGAGGTGGATGGATTATCTCAGCAAAGGGGAAGTGCTCATTAACACAGATTTAGACAGATTTGTGAACAATATTTGAGAGAAATAGGCCTTTTGTGTACATAGAGAAAGTCTTAGATACTTGAGTTCAGCTCATGATAAATGGGGGCAAAAACAATTGTTGCGTTTATAATTTTGTTCAGTGTATTTCAAGGGTTAATAATTCACTAGATTCAACCCTATAAATAGCTTCTACAGTCAAAATTCAACATATATTTCCAAGCATTCCATAATCTCCATGAAGAGATAATTTAATTTTGAAAGAGAGGGTAGAGCTCTTTTTCAGGTTCAACTTCATTGCAATGAAAGTGCTCTCCGGTTACATGATCATCCATTTGAAGATTTACCAGCTGAATGTCCCACCTTTCAAACAAATCATTGGTTTAGAAGATAAAATCTGATTACAGCCTATTAAAACAGAGAGCAGTGCATCCCCCTCCCAAAATTACCTTCAGAGCACAGTAACTTCATTTCGATTGGGATTGGTGGTGATGTCTAAGACAAGTTGAGATATTTTTTTTAGAACGGTGTGGAGGTACTTAATTTCAACGAGGCGTTAATGTGACCGGAGTGCACCAGTAACGCGTATGGACCCAGAACCCCTGTCAAATTATGCAACTCTTTGGTTCTGAGTAAACTGAGATTAGACATGCCCTGGCCAGTAAGAAGCCACGTAGACCAGTTGGCTAAGTCAGGGTTGCAGACACTGGGGACCAGTACAAAGAAAATATTTTAAAAGTATGCACAGACTACAGTAAGTAAGTCTGGATAGGAGTTTCTGATAAATGGCTTAAATATCAAATGCGGCGGTGCCTCTGCTTTTTCAGGTGCCTGTCAGTCCCCAACCAGGTCCGGGAGTGACATTATAAGCAGGATGTGCACTACCAAGTCTTAATGATCTCTTCTTACAGATTTATCTAACCAATAGGTTTTAAGAAAATGGCATTTGGTTAAAAACAGAAGTGGCAGTACTTCTGTAGGTCGAGCTTTAGGCTTTCTGTGTGAGACAGGTGGACAGAGAATGTAAAGAGATTAACTGTAAAGATTGTGTTGCTTCATTCATTCAAACAGCATTGTTGGTGAGGAAGAAAGATGGGCCTATTCATGGTCTTTCAAAGGAAAAGCCTGGGAGTGGCTTCTGTAATCAAGATGACATATTGTTGCTTGGATAGTTCTGAATCATCTAACTTGACAATAATGTATCAGATTACACAGTTATACTTTATTTTGGGAGTCCCAATTTCCAACTGTAGATGTTCTATAGATAGTTTTTTGATTTGTATTACTATCAGTTGATAAGTTACTGCTTGCTAAGATTAAGGTTAAGTTTAGAATAAGGTTTAGGGTAAGAGTTAAGGTAAGGGATAGGATATAGGTACGGGTAGGTAGATGGTTAAAATGTTACAGGTAGTCAATAGACAATTACAGAATCTACAGGCACACTTTTGGGACTCTCAAAATATAGTGTTACCGATTATACATATTTTCTCCTTAAACAGTACAAAACTACTAAAGAAACATTGAAATGAAACTTGTGGAAAACTGTGTGTAATGGAAGGGTGCTTAGGTGTCAATGTAATTTTAGACATTGTATGTATGTTCTGATGGTTGAATGAATGAATGAAAGCTCACAAACTGAAATTTGCAATTGATCCTGAGTGTGGGGAGTTCTTTTTCTCATTCACGGAGTTCCACACCGTGAATATCCTAATCAGACCACATATATATCAGACCGCAATATTCTCCCTGCTAAAAAGAGATGGACACAAAAAATACAAGTAAGACCAATCTCTGGCAGAATAAGTTTTGAAAAATAATTATTACACATTCACACACACAACTCAGCCAGAACAAACCAAACCACAAAACACAGCCAGAACAAACCTAACCACAAAACAGAACCAAAACGAACCTAACCACAAAACATGGCTCATTTTCTGCCATTAGTTTTTTTTAGCTAGGTGTTTTTGAATTGGTGTGAGAAAAAAAAACATTATTTTCTTGCCTCTACCACTACATAACAGTTGTTGAGCTTTAGCTTGGTTGACACCCGACTTGAAGTCTTCTAAGACCGATGGATGTGTCAAAAGATCTAGCAACATAAGAATTCAGTTTGAGTTGTCCATCAATGAAAGCAGCAGCTTTAGAACAGGTGCTTGTCGCTTTTTATACTAGTTTTGTTGCCTACCATGTAACCAACGACCTGGAAGAGTTAGGCTTAATTGCCTTGCCCAGACTGAATGACAGATTGCACCTAAATCAACCTTTAGATTATTGCACTATTCCCACATGCTGATTAATTAATGAATTTTCAAATACTGCCAAGTTGTATTGCGTCATGCATTGACAATGAGGTGCCACTGCCGTTTTTTAAATCTGGGGATGTGCTTGAGTATAACATTCAAAATACATTCTAATTAATTTAAAAGGGTGAATCCTGGATTATGGCTATAATGAGGCTCCGATTTTGTTTCTGCCAATAATTGTTATTTTCTAAAAGACATTGCAATCTTTAAAGCTCTCCAAGAACAGGGTTGGGCAGCAGGATCAGCATCCTGCCTCCGCACAAACCTGGAAGCGCAAATACATTTTCTTAAACTAAATACTAATATCCATAGGCCTAGCACCAGCAATTACCTCTTTCACTTTCTCCCGACGCTCCTGAGATTTGGGATCGCTAGGCTTTCCATAATTGGCACCATATGGCGCAACGCAATTCCTCACTCTCACCGGTGAACGAGAGAGAATCGACACCACGGCTCCTGCATTAACTTTGTTGTTCACTTGACCTTGATGTTCCGTTGAAACTTTGGCTTGACTCCTTGCGTTAATACTTTGTTCATGTTTCACATTAAAAGACGAACGTTGGAATTTTGAACGTAGCCCTCCAATATCCAACGGAGGGGATTCAATGAGCGAATAATATCCAATGGGTGAGATGGACTGTACACTTTCTCCATTCATAGAGTCCGTGTTAAATGTCGACCCGTCCAAATTCGTTTGAAAAATACGTTTTAAACGAGTTGTTTCGGGGAAAAATAACAAAGCTCCAAACCCCAAACCTCCGAGAAATAACAGGAATATAAATATTTGAAGTAATGATAAACGAAACGCCACGACTGAAGTTTTACCTGCGAGCATTTTGAAAACCATCTCGTATCACTCACTCACTCACTACCGCTACATTGCTGAAAATGAATAGTGAATAGTTTTTCTTTAAGTAGGCCTACACTGTTTTAGCTCTTAGACGCTGTGCGCACGCCAGCGAGAATTCTTCCCAGTCACAGAATAACCTACAAAGGGAGCAGTAGTCTGTTATGGCGAATATGATTTTATAAACGTTGAAGCGGAGGGGTGGGGGCAGGGACTCTTCTAGGGGATGCAAAAGCTTTAACTGGCAGCTAGTTAAGTGTGCACAGGAGCGGGTGACATGTTTCAGCGGTTAAATGGAATAAGCAGAGGTCTTAATGGTGAGTTGCAGTTTGGTGGAATAAACAGAGGTCCTAACGGTGAGTTGAAGTACTCCAAACGTGAAATAGCCTTTGGCGTTTTTATATGTAAAACATTGGTGGGGCACAAACCATTTCAAAATATAGGATACATACCAGTAAAGCTACAAAACTCCCTCTTGCTATGTGTTTATTTAACATACCAGTAAAGCTACAAAACTCTCTGTTGCTATATGTGTTAATGTAACTCATCAACAAACAACGTGGCTCCACAAACAACGACAGAGTGGCTTGCTTCTACCAGGTTTTGTAGTACACATACGGGTGAGAGAGAGATACCTTCTTGAGTAATTGCTCTCCTTTTCTCTCATACACATGTAAAATTACCATTGTCACATTTACAAACCTAAATTAGGAATGCAACCAAGGTCAGAACCAATGTTCCTACAGGGCCATACGCGAACAGCAATGAGCTCAACACCACTGAAGGTCACAACGAAGCGGAAAGACAACTTTTTAGAGATACAGATCCATTCTATGACAACAACCTTAATAGACAAGCATGGACACACTGACACTCGTCACCATCTATATCAATCCATCCAGCTCAAAAATATGACCAATGCACGGACCAGCACCACAAAGGCAGGATGATAAAATATGCTTTCACTCACCAAGGCTTTGGGCTCACTTGAAGAGAAAGGTGACTGTGTCGCATGCCTCCTTCATAACCGGCACTGTGTTGGTTACTCGTCGGCCTGGCTTGTCTGTTCCAACTTGAACGGTGGCAGCCCATTCATCAGTTTGTTTCCGCATATCCTGGACATTCTCCTTGAAACGGATGAGCGCACTGCTAATCCCAGATGCATCGATGCTCCGTTTTTGCAGAGTGTGGTTTAAAACAAACTTCTGGCATAAGGAAGAAAAATTCCAGCACCTGCAGAAAGGCTTGGCATTTGACAGGCTGTATGCCTCACTTATGGTGGCCTCATCCCATCCTGGTTGTGTGTGTATATCCTCTATAAACAGGAGCAGCGCGGCGCGGTTTTTAAAGTTCCATAGTACAGCAAGTGGCCTTGGAATCCGTTTCTGTGTTGCCTCAGCAAGTACCACAACATGTTTTTGAGTGCCAGAGAAAAAGGTGGCAAAAGCAGTTAAAAAAACACCTTCAGGATGCTCATCCTTGCTGAAGAAAGTTACTGCAAGGTCAGGTTCAGCTGGTGAGCATAGCAGTGAACAAACTGGTCATGTGGGTATGTCTCTTTCATTAGCGTCTGTACCCCTCTCACGTTTCCACTCATTACAGCCGCACCATCACAAATCTGAGCGATCAGCTTTTCTCCCAGCTTTGACTTTCACAAACTCCAAAAACCTCTCTGTCACTGTATTGTCAGGCAACATGTATCGCAACACAACCACCATATGTGATTTATAGGAGACATCAGTCTCATCTGCCTGTATGGCAACAAATGATGTCTCATCCACTTGCTTGGCTATTTCCTCCCTGTACACTTCATACATACAGTCTAACAGGTCCTTTTGTACAGTGCTAGATGTCTCTTTGAAGATGGGCTTAGCGTCATAGTGCCTCTGAAGTCTCAAATCGCCCTCACACAGTCTCGAAAAATGCATCTGAATATTCCAGGATTCAGGGAGTCCACCGACTTGTAGTGCGGTTTTACATTTTCCACACAGTTTAATACTTTATGATCCGACTGAGAACGTACCTGTTTTCCTCCACCTGTTTGTTATGCTGCTCAATGGAGCTCCGGTATGCACTGTCAACTTGGACTGTGACATTTACCCTTCCAAGTAAGCCCAATTTCACAGCATTGTCCAGATGACTGCCGCTGCTCTCATGTTTTGCAATCCTCTCAGAAAGATGTTTAAAATCTTTGTAACCCGTCCTCGACCAAGTACCATCTCCACCAAATAGCAGACATGGAAAGCAGAAGTGCCTTCTTTTGTATGCTAACCGTTAGCCACTTTTTCTTCAAAAACCACTCTACATTAAACACGCAGTTACTTTTACCAGCAGTTTGAGCGATGACAATAGCCCATGGCTCCTCCAAATTAAGGGTTTCAAACCGGTTTCTCAAGTTATCTGGTGTTTGTGAAGCTAACAAGCTAGCTAAGACAATCTACCCTCCTCGCTGACTAATTTTGGCACCAGACAGACAGCCAATCAGGTCTAAAATACGAAATGACGCTGTAGTGGGGCTGCCGGCTGTCAGCCCCACTTGGCATCAAATTTGTGTGATCTACTACTGCGAACTCAACAGAACACAGTCTGAAGCAGCAAGGCAGGGACCAATGAACATGAAATAAAATGCTAACACAAATTATATGCAATTTAGGAAGATGCTATATTAATAGATAATAAATTATAGGAAGTAATCTTTGAGAAATAAAAATTTTGTTGCAGTTCTTTTTGTTGACAACAGGTGTGCCCCACCTGCCCATACGCAATGTTTTTTCTATATAAACGTATCTAAATCAACCTGCCCAAGCCCATTTTTGCCCGCACACTGTCATTAAAAATAAATAAAACATGGCAGGAAACCTCCCCACCTGGCAACACTGGGTGATGGATCAATAGTTGCAGGAGTGAAAGGATGATAGGATGTCCTGAGGTGTAATTTTCCTAAATCATTTAACTAAACCCCTGCTGACCGTATCTTAATTAACAGACTTCACTGTACATATATAAACAATTTTATTGGTTAACTCATACTGTTTAGTCATCTTTGCTGACCTGATGCTGATCTGTAAAGTAACCTACCCATACAAACAGCACAGTTCAATTGGATTATTTTCCAAAACATTGGATTTTTTTAATATTAAAAGTTGGCACACTTTTTTCCCCCCCTCACATAAAAAACAATAACTTAGAGGTCAATATTGATATAGGGTGGGAGGTGTAGCCCCCCCCCCACCCACCCAGCCACCACCTCTCTTCTTTAGCATGGGATACATTTTGCTCCTAATGAAAAGGCTTTTTCTTCAGAAACAGCATGCACATTTAGGCTATATAAGCAGCGTTTACACAGGCAGACTAACAGCCCTGCTACACAACAGCCTTCAGTGTCAGTTGTTACCGTCAGCCATTGAGGGAACACTTCAAATCTATTAAAAACTGCTTCACTGTCTTTGTCACATGGCACCAAATAGCAGTGTCCATGCTCAAGAAACATTTGATTCTGGTGACGGTTATGTTCATTCTGCTGAACGTCTCACTGACACAGTGTTGATGGCAAGGCAACGTGTAGCAGAGCTGATGTGTTATCAGGAGTGTATTATCTTGCTGGAAATGGTTGGGCTCGAAGTAGTTGGGCGTCTGCCCTGTGATGCAGTCCCTGAGAAAACATGAATCATTCATGCAGGAGAAGTGAATGATAATAATTGTCATGTGCCAAGCTTAAGGACACAAGTGCTGTCAAAAACCTACACTCCTCACTCTAAAGGAAGGGGCCTGATTTCACAACACATGAAAAAAGATTGGAAAACCAGTCAAATACTGACACATGCTTTCATGATACTGGAAGTTTAAAAAAAAAAAAACACATTACCTTACACCACAACACGGCACAATTAATCCCAAGTGTGAAATTACCACAACAATGGCACTGAGATAAGTGATAAATGTTCTTTTGAAATGCTCACTGAAATATTCATTTAATTCACCCTATTATTCTCTTAACTTGTGCTTAGTTTCAAAGTTGTGCTTGATCAAGACATGAAGATCTCATCATCATCATCATCCTCCTCCTCCTCCTTATGGGGACCGGGGTCACTCAGACAACGTGCAAGACTCTGATAGTCCAGCTCCCTCTGGTGGTTATCTGAGGCATAAACCTTGGGTCCTATGTCCGTTTTCTGGTTCACCCTTTTGGGAAATTCCGCCTCTAGGCTGACCGCATCAGGGGTGCTGGGATAGGAAGGCTTCTCAAAGTGTGCCGTAGGTAAACGGTCAGTGCTGAAAACCTGGTTGTCTAAAAGAGAGAAAGTAGAAAGAATTCAAATCTCCAAGCTCCTCCAAACGTCCTCAGATGTGATTTTACCCTGCCTCAGACATGTCACCACCAATCCCACTCAAATTTAGGTTCAGGGCGCGGCCAGTTGTTTGGGGAGAGGAAGTAGTGTTCAATCTGTTGGGCTATTTTTAGTTTGCAAGGTTTCAGATGAATGACCACAAGAATGTTGTTCTCGTTTAAGAATTATATACACACTTATTTGACTAAACAAATCTGAAAATAGTTTAAGCATTATAAAGCATTTTTAAGCATTATAACCGTTTCAGCTTTGGTAAGGAACAGGGGCAAGATGGCTAAAACATGGAGGTACTGTGTGCACCCAAACCAATAGGATAATTGTTTTTAATACATTCCACAATGCACTGCTAAACAACACAATTCTTAAAAAGGGCACAGTCTCTAAAACGAAGGCCATTCTGTTCTATTATTCTACTTTCGGCATCAGAGAACTGTTCTCAGAACATATGAAGAAGGTGGCTTAGAGTTCCACCATGCATACACAGCCCAGCCATTAGGCTTAATCTCAACATGGGGAGTGAAAATAACACTGAGTGTTTCAGATTTCTACATCCACTGGGCCATCTGGCTCCTAGTGCTATCAGTTCCCTAATGAATAAAACACAGCTGTGAGACTCACTGACCCGATTCAAACCTGACTCTCCTAACACCAATCCTGGGCGACTCTCGGTTGGCTGGGACAGTCAGGTAGTGGCTCACCTGCAGAAATATTGTTACCAAGGCAAACATTGGCTTATTACAGTTACGAGGCTGAATCTCAGCAATGTTAAGATTTGGAAACGTCAAGACCCCGGAGGTCCAGTCCAGGACACTTACTCTCCCCTCCATCACGCTCACTCTCCTATCCATTTCCATCTTGGTCTTCCTCAGGCGCACCTCACTCATGTTGTCTTCCTCATCGGCCTCAAACAGAGTGTGTCTGCTGTAGGATCTGCTACGCATCTGCGTTGACATGAAAAGGTGTTACGGGGCATTCGCTGGAATGTTGAGTATTCGCTGCGCAACACTCTGATGGAAAGTGCAATTCAGGCCAACGTTTTATTAAGTGTTTTATTTGGATATTTATTGAAGCAGTACTTCTTCCCAATGCACTCTGAACATGTTGTGACTTTAGAAATTTTAGCTGTACTAGTACTAGCTGTTTTTATACAGTACCCAAGACCAGTCTGAGTTTATATTACCACATGCAAATAGAAATTTTGAGAATTCTGCAAAACAGAGCCATAGGACCAACTGAATGAATTCCAGATTGCTCCTGGAGTTTCTTCATTTTATTTTAGGGAAAATTGTAATATTTTATTGTTTTTATCAGACAGTGAGAAAATCTTAACTACCGTAACAAAGTCTATTTTTTGTTTATCAGGCCACAGGTTTTGGATTCAATTACACAAAGGCGTAAAACATATATGCATTCTTTATTGTAATTGGATAAGAGTCTGCTAAATTAATGTACAACTATAGTCCCAAAAAATAATCTGCTTCTGAAAAAAATAAAATAAGAGTGCCCTTATCCTTAATGGAAGGTGCTAGTAATCTCCCATTCTACCATTCACTTACCCTGTGCTAATGTAAAGTATGTCTGTAGTGTTCTACCTCGGGGGGGGGGAAACCTCATTTCCAAACTGACATTCAACTGCTACTCAACCGTCCATTTCAAAATGTCCAACTCACTCTTTGCTTGTTATTCTGCAGGTTGGACCTCAGAATCCTTCTGATCTCCTCCTCCTGTTTCTTAGAGACCCGTGGAATTGGTTTTGGCTCAATGTTCCTGGGGGGAGACGGATCACAAGTAAGCCCAAACTACCATCACAACTAAAGGACACGAAAGATTAAAAAAGGTGGGGTTTGTGGAAAAGGTAGAAAAGGGGCAGAGGGCTAGGAATTTTTCTGTATTAATTTTGTCTGCATTTATGTTACCGTTGTATATTTATAAAAATAGTCCTTGTTGTTACCATTTTTGCTGTCATACATAAAAACCTCCGCTTTCCAGTAAAACATAGGAGCCAGTACATACTGCATGGAGACGGTAGAGGGAAGGGAAGATGACAGCTGGCCACTCTCCACCATCATAATGGCCTGCTTCAGCTCCATCTTGCGGTAGAAGGCGATCAGCTCTGGCTCCCTGAAGTTCTCGCCCGCTATCAGCCATCTCTTCACATACGTCTTGTTAAAGCGACTGAGCCTGACAGGATAAGAGGAGAGGAATGAAAAGAGAAAAGACAACGAAAGGGCATATATGGGAAACTGACAGTGAATGCATTAGAAAGTATACCATAATTCCCCGTTTATAACCCACACTGTGTATAAACCGCACCCATATAAACTGACTGTGATAGGACAAAATTAATTTGTTGAAGAATAAAATGTTTTTTAAAACCCTGTAACGCCAAATGTATCCTATTTGCTACAGTTTCTGAGACCTCTAGGTCGTCAAGCAATCATCTGTAAAAAAGTTTGCCGGAGGAAACCGGTTAAAAAATGTGAAATGGTGTATTAGACGCAGCCCTGTATTAATCGCTGTGGTTGAAAACGTTTTCATCTGTGTATTAGCCGCGGTTTCATAAATGGGTAATTACGGTAACACTATCCCGCTATGTTATTTCCCAGAAACCCCATGGGTATAGGATACGTACTTGTCCTTCCAGTGGTAATGTCCATAATGACCACAAACATCCTCCACGCCTCTGAGGAGATGGTCCAGGAACTTGGAGAGAAGTATTAATGAACACCACAGTGTTAGTCATGCCATCCACTATGACCTTCTCCCAGCAGCGTTTTTTACGGATGTAAAACATGGGGCTTTTAAGGCGTTTTGTTCCAGACCAAAAATACTGTATACTTCATACTATACACTAATGTCTCTTGCAACGCCAGTGGTTGTGGGTTCAATTCCCCACATGGAACAGTGAAGAAATGTATGCATTCACTAAAAAGTTCAAATATACATACAGCTCTGGAAAAAATTAAGAGACAACTGCACCTTTTTCTTTCCTTTCCAAAAAAGTTGAAAAGGAAAGTTTTGAGTGAGGAACAGAAGCGTTCAATTTGCAGTGGTCTCTTAATTTTAACCCTTGCTGTTCCTCACTCAAAACCTTCCTTTTCAACTTTTTTGGTTGCAGTGGTCTACATTTTTCCCAGAGCTTTAATTGTAAAGACACTTGTTATTGTGTAGTTGCTTACCTCTGTGTGAATCTCCTCATTAATGGAACGCTTGCTCTCCTTCTTCCTCTTCACAGCCAGCAGTTCAACCAGGGGCCTGATTGTCATTCCCTAAAAACAACGATGAAAACTGGTTCTTATTCGTAGTTAGTGATTGTAGTGTAATCAAGGACATCCCATACATGCATTACTCAGTTTGTCTGCCTCACCTGCACAAATACGGTGAAGAAAATGACAGTGATGATGGCGGTCAGGAACAAGTGTCTCGTTGGGTGACTATCTGACAGCAGGTAACCCAGGGAGAAGGCTATGGCCCCCCTCAGGCCACCATAAGCCACGATGAACTGGTCCTTTTTGGTCAACTTGACAATCCGGAATTTGTTTATGATGAACGTAAGGCCTATCACTCCTGAAACACACAGACAGATAACAGGAGTTAACAGAAACAAGAAACCAGGCAAGACTAGTACTGCCTGCCCGCAATACAAATTGTTGCCACCTCGAGATTCGAACCCGGGTCGCCCATGTGAAAGGCTGTGTCGTTAACAACACCACGGAGCTGTACATTTGCTGGGTGTCAGTATGGCATCTTGTCTCTATCCTATTTTGCCACTGGCAGTTCTAATAGTTAATTGGCCATTCGTGAATGACATTGATACAGTTAAACTGACTAATGTTTTTTTACTAAGTTTACCTCCACCACAAATAGCGGCTATGTATTGCGTTTCTCACTGGCCGTTTTAACAGCATATTAGCCAGTAATAGGCTTTACCGGTATCTTCTAACTTATTGGAATAGTCATAAGAATTGATCAATTGCTAGCGAGTCTGCCAAAGCTATTTAATTTCATGGCATAAGAACATATTTCTTTCTTTCATGGCAAAACATTTGTGAATTTGTGATTGACATTTATACAATAACTATCAATAAAAGCGAGGATAACTAACTTTTTCATCAAGTGAAAAGACAAGAGAATCGTGGAATCTACCAGAAATAAATGTTGTTGCCCTCAACAGATTTGGAAGCATTGTCTTTAACCACTACGCCACGGCATTACACGTTTCAGCAGTCGCTAGACTCCATTAAGGATTGTGCTAAAATGACTAACGTTTCTTATTAAGTTTACCTCCACCACAAATAGCGTCTATGAATTGTAATGCTTTTGCCACTGCCCGTTTTAACAGCTTATTAGCCAGTAATAGGATTACTAGTATCTACTAACTTCCTAGGAATAATCATAAGAATTGAGCAATTTCTAGCGAGACTGAATATGAACAATTCCATGCCACAATTGACTCCCAATATAACCGTATACAGTTTCAGGTTTTAGCCAGGAAAGTTGTCGTCAACATGGAATAATTCACAATGGGTACTTGGCTTTGCCTGCGAGGAGATATAAACTTGGGACATACATTTCCAAAGTATACGTCTCTAACCACTACGCTATTTAACAAGGGGTAGTCAGTCAGTCACTCAGTGACATTCGCTCTTTTTAGCCAGCTCTGCTTACATGGTCTGGCATTTAAAAAGTATTTGAACTATCATCTTTTTTTTTTTTTACTGCAGTTAGATCTTTAAAAGGTCTGCACGGCAAAACTTATACTGCAGATACTGCGATATGCAAGATTCAAGACCTCTCTCTCATACAGTAACACACGGTATCTGCGTCAGCAGAGCTGCGGGAAGTAGGGGAGCTGCAGTTGTCATAGCGTCAGCAAAATCCTGACGAGATCCTGACAGTCACTTGGAGCTTTCTGTGACCAATGACAACGTAACGTCCGTCCACTCGATGTCTGTTCAAAAACCTCACCTTCACCATCATCAGCACCCTCCGATCGAAAACGTCTTCCCCCAGACAGAGGGAAAGCTTTGTGACATGGTAGACGTCACTACGAAGTACCCACTTTGCATCTACATCATGTGACACGGTCTGCCTTTAAATGGATTCAAACATATTCACCCTGACGCATTACTGACCCAGTACTCTTGACACAAGACAGAGGACGACGGTGCCGACGACAAAGGCCCAGTTCCAGGCGTGTGGCCCGGCCACCGTGGACACGCCCAGGAAGATGAAGATCAGTGTCTCGCTCACGCTGCTCCACATCTTCAGGAAGTACTTGATGGTGGTGTAGGATTTATGGGATATGTTGGCCTCCACGTAGGGTCGCATGACCACCCCGCATGCTATCAGACTACAGAGGGACACGCAAGACGGGTTTCACTGTAAAGCATTTGTCAAATTCGTTTTCAGTCAAATGTGAGATGTTTTTAAATGGCCTGGTGTACTAACTTGATGTACCAAACTAAAGCCAACACAATGTGGTTCCTATTCCCAGTGAGCTGCTTACGCCATGATGCCGGAGAGATGGAACAACTCGGAGGACAGGTAGGCCATGTAGCTGTACAGAAAGACGAAGAGGGGCTCTATGACGCGGGTGTGTGAGGTGAAACGGGAAGTGAAGGCCGCCAGGAAGCCGTAGATCACCCCTACCAGGACCCCTCCGAGGGACACCACGAAGAAACACACCACGCCCAGGAACACGTCCAGCACCGTGACCGTCCCCACCTTGTAGAACTCCTCAAACAGGTTGTATAGAACCTGTACAGATGAAGAGGGTCAGTGGAAGTGAGACCCAAATATAGCCACCCTAGTCCCTATACAGTACACTATTTTAGACATGCACCCTGTTGTCTATATAAGTGCACTACTTTGATAGGTTGCAATTTGGGACACCTCCTAGCTGGTAGCAGCCATCTCAGCTCATCAGTATCTGTCACATTGAGGCCTTTATCACCACCAGGCAGTAAATGCACTCCTATTGGTTTGCGGCTCAATTAAACTAACACCTGCCTCTTGGTGATAAGGTCCTGGTACGCTGAGTCAATGGTCCATGCTGGTGTAGAGCCAGAGCCATTTTGGCTGAAGAATATCTAAGCAACACCTGCCAAAAGCAGCCAGACTGCTATTGATCATCAAATAATGTTGTTTTTACAGATAAAGCGTGCTGGTAAGGGGCCGACAGCCAAATTCTGTCTCTCTTGCCCTTTCAGTCAGCAGCTAGTCAGAGGGAAAAGCTTTGTCATGTTTAAAATGTATTCTCATTTTCCTCAGCCGTGAGAACACTGGCTGTCTGTTGAACAGAGTGACTGGCAGCATCGGCCTCTGGAAACTAAGACTGAATTGACACCAGTGGCACTTACACAACTGCCAGGGCAATAAAGACAAAACCTCTGGTGAATTGGGTCGACGGAAACCGGACTTCCTGACGTGCCGGGCCAAAACTCACCACCGTGACGGCGTCATTTAGAAGGGACTCCCCAAACACCAGGATGTGTAGCAGCTCGTTGATATGGATCTCCTCGAACACAGCCAGCACGGCCACCGGGTCCACAGCCGAGACGATGGAACCGAAGAGCAGGCAGGACAGCAGGCCAATCCCAGCCAGGTCGACACTCTCAATCTGGCACAGGGCGTACAGTGAGCCTCCCACGAAGAAGGCATTCCACAGGGTACCTAACAACAGATACAGAGATGGGGTTTATTTCAATAAGGCAACATGTATCCAATAGCAGCAAAGGCAGAATGGTCTAGGGTGACCCTGTGGTTTAGGGTGTGGCCTCCGATGCATTAACATCACAGTAAAAAGTAAAGACATTTAAATATCTAATCATAACCATGAATCATAATAACAGCAAAGACATCTCACCACACCGCACCAGAGGACTGAGGTTAAAGTGCTTCACAGTCAGTACTTAGTTACCTATCACCGCAAAGACCAAGATGGTGCCCACATTGTCGGTGAAGGGTCTGATGGGCAGGAAGTAGCCTGCATCCAGGATGATGGGAGGAAGCAGACACAGGAAGAAGAGCTGGGAGTCCAGCACAGGGGGCTTCTCACCGATCACCTTGATGAACCCCCCTACCAGGAGCCCGACCACGATCAGCAGGCAGCTCTCGGGGACCACGCTGGACACGCGAGGAATAATATGGAAACCTGGGGGGTGAAGGGCCGGTTGACTTGAGGATTTAGTGTTTAAACACAAGTAGGTCTGCAGGACTCTGGTAATATGTCAAATTTGGTCCATGGACTGGGATTCTGGTGAAAGCCTGATAGGCTAGTTAACCTTTACAGATACGTAGGTAAAATCATAAGATGGACACCTGATTGGGTAGTTCATGTTTAAAAGATAGCGGTCTTTAGACAGATAGTGGTCTGTTGGCAGTTGGGACATTTTCACAGTATGAGTGCTGATCTATAATCAGGTCTCTCTGTCCATGTAATATTTATTATGATCCAAAACCAGAGTCTAACAAAGAGCTGCCCATCCCTGGTCCTGGAGATCTCTCTTCAACACCATTTTTGACTAACCCGATTAAGCTTTTCATCCAGTTAATTATTAGAATCAAGTGTGCAAAATAAAATTAAAATAAAAGTGGGGGCTTCGTTGCTATCAAATTGCTGTACACACAGAATGTTTAGGCAATTTCCTCTCTGTTGAAATTATCTTCCGCTGGGAACTGACTTACATAAAGAACAGAGCCAGTGGCAGTGAATATTAAGTTCACAACTCACACGTAACAACCACTTGCTGAAATCAAGATCTTGTGCATTTCTGTCGTTCTCAACTCCATTCAGATAATAAAACAAACTATTCTAATTGATTCCCAGCAACAGTATGCAGATGTGGCTGCAGTTGTTATACAGCAGGTCAACTGTGTTGGTGCTGCATATATGTGAAGCCCCGAAAGATGCATTTCTGACTGGTGTATTTATCACCGCTCCCTCCGGCCTGTATTTAATTCTGACAAAGATCTGATGTCGTTGGCTGACAGAATTGGGCTCGGTGTGTAAACGAAGGCAGGGAGTCATGGAACGAAAACCCTTCAACACATCTGGGATGGGGCAGAGGGGTAAACCTTAAAGCCCTACATAGTGTTGCAAAGCATCAACGCCACATGACCACCAGGAGACACAGCACACATTAGAACCAGGGTGGTTGAAGGGGGAGACTGACCGGAAACATTCTCGCTCATTATCGTAGGAAAAAACCTTAGGACCAGGGCTCTAGGTTGTCAAACAGCATTATGTTGTTGCTCCAGTCTGTGCGTCAGCGCCCCTGCTACTCTTTTCCTCTTTGTGTTAACTCTGTCAGAGTACTGTAGGGCAGGCGGGCTGGCCTTGAGGTGATCCAGCTGCTGCTCCGAATTGTCCAAAATGGCTTCCTTTGTTGAGCTGGGACAACGATAGAACAGGGAGGGAAATTACCCCCCCCCACCTTCATCACGTATTGTTATCTGCTTTTGTACAGGGCCTCTAATAGCCCAACATTAGTATACTATGTGAGTTTCCTGGACGTTTAAACCTAGTCCTAGACTAAATAAAAAAACTCAAAAAGAAAGCTCAATGGATATTCTGCATTCTGCTTGATATTTTAATCCAGGCCTACGTTTCGTACATGTTTATTAAACCGGTCCTTCGTAAAGTCAGGGCTGCCAGTTTGGATAGTCTATCTGGAATGTATAACCTATTGCAAAGAACCTTCAGTCAAAGGAAACATACAGATGTACAGTCACAGGAAAGAGCTACACCCCCCTAACTCTGGCAGGTCATGATAACCGTTCACAGCACTCTGAGAATGTCCAAACTAAACGTTTGCCAAGTCATACCACGTTTACTCCCCACGTCTCCTGTTACAACTAATCTTATGGAACTCGAGGGTCTATTTCTGATTGTGAATTATGAGCTCATCATCGATGTAGCTTCACCATGAGACAGGGTGCAGGTCAGGCAGCAGGCTTTTAGCCGGACAGCTAGCATAGTGGAGTCTGTTCCACAGCACAGCCAGAGTAGAGTCAGTTGTGAACCCCAAAAAAGACTATAATAATAGAACACTGTATGTCTACATGAGACGACTTAATGTTAGAGCCCTTCGCTTCAAACGCGACTGCAGCTAAAAATCACTGATCATAAACTCTATAATTGGCCTATGTGATACCTGGCTAAAGCCTGATAAATGTACTGCCCCATATGAGGCCTCTCCTGCTGGCTACACTCGTGATCATATGACCCGTGCATCCTGGAAATGGAGGGGGGGGGGCAATATTTATGACAACAAAAATCAAATGTTAACAGTGTTCCTCAACGAGTTTCCAGAATTCTGATCAAACCTAGTAGTCATGGCAGATATACTTTTTTTTTTCTCTCCAATATTCAGCTGAAGTAGTCCAATGACCCTCTCCAAACGAGCTCTAAAGACATAATTGACTCAGTGGGTTTTGTCCAATATGTCCCAGGACACATTTCCACAATCACACCATAGACTAAGTCTTGTCCCGTGGAATAAATGTAACTTGTTTTCTTCACAATCCTGGAATACTGGACTATCATCTTATTATGTATACCGTCACAGCAACTAACCCTAACAAGGACATTTAAAAGACGTAATATAAATTCTCGTACAACCCAAATATTTTTTTTATGCTCTGCCTAATTCCCCTCACCAACACAAGGATGACAGAGTAAATAATGACCCATCCATTAACAATCAAATAGAGGCTCTATACTTAACCCTGCGTAATACCGTAGATACGGTGACATCACTACAGATGATTCCTGTGGCCACTGCCCAAACCTCACCTCACTGTCCCTGTCCTTAAGCACCTGGTTATGCAGCTTACTTGGATTCTGTTTAAAGACTCTGGACACTTCTTGACCTGCTTGTGATCTGAACGTGCAAAAACAGTGACGTGTCCCAAAAAGGTCTTGTATTCTTATAAGCCAGAAGAGTACTGGCCACTAGGTTTCTTCCTGAGTTTCAACCCTACTAGGGAGTTTTTCCTAGCCACTGTGCATTAAATCTGCTTTCTTGTCAGAGTTTCAGGCTAGGTATATTTAAAAGCATTTTGTGAAAACTGCTGATGTAAAAATGGCATTATAAAATACATTTGATGGATTGATTTACAAATAATTATCAAGTCCACGGCATGATGCAGTGCTTCGTGACCCAAAAGCAGGTTTGGAAGAACAGGTACTGACTTCTACTTAGTGCTTATTGTATAGCTTCCATGTGTTTTATTATTGAGGTGTTCCATTAACAATCAGTCCTTAGTGGCCACAGGTATAGTAGGCCTATGCTTATGTTTTTAATAGGCTAAATTGCTGATGTCAGAATTTGTGTTGTACTGGCTTGTCTAAACCTTTTTATCATCATATCTCCAAAAAGGTGGTCGACAGCAGCAGTACCATAACGCATAACGCTGTGAAGCTCAAGTTCAGTACCACATTAACCGCATGTGAAATATACATTGTGGTATCACCAATGCATCACTCAAACATCGTGACAAAAGCTGGTACTCACCAAGTTTCATCAGTAAGGCGAGGAGGATCCATAGCGCGATCTCAAAAGGCTTTCGTACGTGATCGTAATTAACACCGATGACAGGAAATGCCTTCTTCGTAGTGACATTAGTTAAATTAGAGCCTTCAGTCCCACGCAATGGATACACAGACGCAGAGGCGTCAATGGGTAATGCACTGCACACTAACAAAACCAAAACTAATAGGAGGACACTCCAGCGACAGCCTGGAAAGGCACACGACAATGCTGACATTTCAAATATCATAAATATCCTGCCAGCAACTCGAAATAGTCCTCATCTTCACGAATGCGTCGGATAAACAGGCACAAATGAAGATGTAACGGGAAGTGATGCTGTTGACATAATCCAGCTGGAGCGCGTACTTTTACGCTGCGAATGTACGGACATTTTAAATGTCAAATTCACGCGTAATTGTAAACAAAACGTCCTTTAAAGTTCGGAGTAGTCGCCAATTATGTTAATTGTATTCCCCCGCGCACCGTAGCGAATCCTTCCAGTGTCCAGTAAAGTGACAGGCACCGCTGTTATGTTTCAGCGGGAAACATAACCTCCCGTTTGTACCTCGTCCTGGCTAGAAACGGTATTTTAGTTACTTTTGTCTAAAGGAACGGCAAAACATCTCTGTGGACGCGACACCATACTGATGAGGATACAACGTTGTTTTGAACTTTCCGGAGAGCAGAACAGTAGCCTACTAAAATCATCACCGTTGTGCCTGTGCCTTTTTCTTTCATTTGACGTCTCTGGTCCGACATGTGCTCATTCGTGGTATTCGGGGACATCTAGTGGAAAGGGGGAAAACTGTAGACGTAATGTCCTTCCTCTTTTGATCTGACGCTAAACTAGGACACTACATAATCTGATAACTGTATTTTGATGCTGAAGTTCGTACTAAAGTACATAGTGTCATACTATTGTAGGCAAATAATAAAGCCACATGCTTGAATTTGAATACTTTGATGAGTTGTTTTGTACAACCCGGTTTCCAAAAACAGAATGCAATGATGTGCATATCACTAACCACCACATTCAACAGACAACATATCAAGACAACGTATCAAATGTTGAAATTGAGAAATGTTATTGATTCCTGAAAAACACATGCTCATATAGAATGTGATGCCAGCAACACGTTTAAAAAAAAACCTGGGACAGAGGCACCAAAAAACTGGAAACGTTGTGTAATGCCAAAAAACTAAACCTGGTGGAATATCACACAACTAATTAGGTAGATTGGCAACAGGGTATTAAAAGATCATTGCAGAGAGGATGGGTCTGTCAGAAGTGTGGATGGGGAGGGGTTCACCACTCTGAAAATCTGCATGGGCAAATATTGCCACAATTCAAGAATAACGTATTGCAATGTAACATTGCAAAGAGTTTGGGAATCTCACAATTTAAGGTACACAATATCATTAAATGATTCAGAGAATTTGGAGTAATCTCTGTACGCAAGGGACAAGGGCAAAAAACAATATTGGATGACCATGATCTTTGGGCCCCCGGGCAGCACTGTAATAAAACAGACCTGATTCTGTAGTGGACATCACTACATGGGCTCAGGAACACTTCTGAAAACCACTGTCTGTGAACACAGTTTGTGCCTGCATCCACAGATGCAAGTTAAAACTCTACCATGCAAAGAAGAAATCATACATAAACAACATTCAGAATCACAAGTGCTTTCTCTGGGCCCTAGGTCAGATGTAGTTTTTTTTTGACGCCGTATCCTCCGAGGAGAGGGACCATCCGGCTTGTTGTCAGTGGACAGTGAAAACACTGAAGGCAGCATTAATACTGAACAATATATACAGGTTTTGGAACAGCATATGCTGCTATCCTGATTAATTCATTTTCAGGCAAGGTCTTGGTAATGTCAGCAGGACAATGCCAAGCTACATTCTGCACATATTACAACAGCATGGTTCTGTAGTAAAAGAGTTCTGGGTGCTAAACGGGCCTGCCTGCAGTCCAGACCTGTTACCCGTTGAAAACATTTGGCACATTATGAAATGACCAATACAGCAAAGAAGACCACAGAATGTCGAGCAGCTGCAATCCTATATCAAGAAAGAATGGGACAACATTCCACTTTCAAAACTACAGCAATTGGTCTCCTCAGTTCCAAAACTCTTACAGTGTTGTTAAAAGAAGAGGTTACGCATCACAGTGGTAAACTGTGGCCCCCGTCCCAACTTTTTTGACATGTGTTGCTGGCATCAAATTCATCAAATGTATTTCCCCCCCCCAAAGAAATCTGGTTCAACATTTCATGTTGTCTTTGTAATATTTCCAATTAAATATAAGGATGAAGGATTTGCACATAATTGCATTCTGTTTTTATTTGCATTCCCAATAAGCTTCCCAACTTGTTGTACAATGAAGGTTTAAATTACGAATGAAAAAGTCAGTCAGTTACCCATTTTACAAAACCACCTTGGTATGATTACAATATCAACTGGGCATGCCAAACCCATAGGCCACTATATCAACCACATTAAACGCTGGTTGAACCCAATGAAAGACCTAGAGGAAGAAACCAGGAAGCAGAGGCTGAGTGGGAGAGATCCCATTGTTTGTAGGCACCCGGTCTAAGCCGTGGGAAAACGTTGTCATTAATCTCCCTTTGCCAGATCATACACGATAGTTTTTCTATTGTTATGGGGACCTAACACTGACCTAGACCCCTGCCCTAACATCTCAATAACCTAATCTTAATGCTTAAACCTAACCTAGCCCTTAAAACCAACTGTAAACCTAAATATAACCACAAAACCCTTTGTCAAATTGAAACCTAACCCCTAGGTGGAAATATGTTTTTTCCTGGTGGGGACCTTCCAAAAGACATGTCAGGTTTTACTTTCTCTGTCAAGTCTCCGGGTCCTCTCATTTACACATATACCTGGATCACTCACATCTGAACTTTTACTGTATTTGTGGGAAAATGCAACCCAATTCAAAACCCTACTATCCCCCTGAACCCTCACAGAAACCCTTAACCCTAAGAATAAGGAATCACATTTCCTCATTGGGACCCCCTAAATGTGATCTCCGGGTACAATATTCCATGCTTTACTATCCTTTCCAGAACTTGCGTGTGATCTCTCGGTCTCTCACACACACATTTCTTCCTGCTCTACTGCATACATGATCTAAATTGTCTGTATAAATAAGTAAAACACGGAAACATGAATCTGTTTTAACCGCTACAACTCAACCCATTGTCTACAGCAGAGTCTTTTAGTAGCAGGTAGCCCAATGATGTGTAATTAGGGCAATATACAAGAAGGTGGTGTTGCAGTCATGGCTCTATCTATTGATCACATATCTCTCTCTGTCATTCCTGTCTGTCTGCCTGCCGCGCTCTAGCCCAACAACAATAATGTCCAGACTGTGAGGATTACAATGTTTAACTAGGTGCAGTATTCTTCCACATGGTCTGGTTCCACAGCATCACACTGCAGCACTCAATTTGGGCTTCCTCACTGACTGGACTTCAGGGAGATTATATGGAATAAGTCAAGAGACTCTTAGATCATTTCTTACATGTTACAGAAAAGAGCATGAGTGAATCCTTGCAGTTATTGACTAACCAACTTTATTGTGGGGCTGGGAATCGTGATTACCTAGTAGGCATGCAGGTCACCAGTGGGGCTCAACTCCCGTTGGACATTTTCATATGACAAATTATTATTATACTCTAGTCTTGACAGGTCATACATATTCACATTTATCAACAGAAAAGGAATCGGGTCAAATAAGATGAATCATGGAAAACATCTGAGTTGAAGTGAGTTTTATTTGGTATTTAAAATTGTAAACTTGTTAATGAAAAGTAGATACAGATACCACAATTCCTATTAGAACCACAGAGCTAGAGTATGATCAGAAGATAAAGCGCTAAAGCAAATTATAACAGCTGGGATTCCATACAGCGGGTCTGTGATACACGTTAACGCTACATAAAAAATACATTCTAGGAAGCCTAAGATCATTTACCTTCAGTGAATTATTTTAGATAATGCAGATTTGCGTAGGGTATAGCCTCAACTCTTGACACAGGTCAGTCAGATTTGAGTAAACAAACACAGTTACGCCTTAACACTGTTTAATCTACTTTTCTAACATTTTCCCAATTCCAATTTACCACAATAACACTTACATTTCCTCTCGAGGACACTAAGAAGACAAACTTCCTGCAGGCCCATTCGTTTCTGATTGATATGAAAGATCTAAGCCTGGTTTCAGTCTCTGTTCCGCTACTCGACTTCACTCTTTGCCACTCCTGTCACATGCCACTGACAAGGGGTGGCAAGGAGTTGTTAATGTTAGCTAAATAGACTGTGCTCGTCAGGTGCTCAGACATGCACGGTCTCTCTCTTAAGACAAAACCACTCCCGACACCGATCCTCTCCCACCTACCACAAACAATCTCTCAAACGACGAAAACACAGAACCGTGGCTAACTATCGCAACGCACTACAGTGGAGTGCAGCACCGCAGGGTTCTCTGGTCTCCTCCTTCTCCCCCTCCTCTCCTTCTCCCCCTCCTCTCCTTCTCCCCATCCTCTCTCTGGCCCAGTTCAGGTAGAAGTCACTTTCACATGGACCTGCTCAGCCATCTGCCTGGCGCTGTAGAAGGACAGGCTGATGCCAACCGAGGCCAACGTCATGGCGATTTGGTTGGTGTATCCGTTCTGTGGCTGCAGCTGGACTTCACCCGAGACCTGTCTCTGGGGAACACACGCACACGCACACAATACAAATATAATCAGGGGCATCAGTACAGTACATACAGATCTATGTCATTCTATTACAATGCTTTTTCCAGATACAAAATAAATGTGGGTGCATAGCAATTTGGGTTGTATCCATGAGAATCATGCTTGATTATCACCATAGATAGACAAAGACATACACCTGGGGGAGTGTTCAAAATATTTTGTTTTGACAGTTATGAATTAACTGAAGAGATTAACCCAGTTCTCTGGAAAAGAGGGGGACTATGTTTCTAAGCCTCAAGCGGTACAGTTAGACCACAGGTGTGCAAATATTAGCTCATTTCTACCCCAAGGAACTTAGCTCTTAGTTTCTTTTTACCCAAATGTGTGTACAAACCGGGTTCAGTCATCCCAAGCGAGACAAACCGGGTTCAATCATCCCAAGCGAGACAAACCGGGTTCAGTCATCCCAAGCGAGACAAACCGGGTTCAGTCATCCCAAGCGAGACAAACCAGGTTCAGTCAGCCCATGCTAGACAAACCAGGTTCAGTCATCCCATGCTAGACAAACCTGGTTCAGTTATCTTATGCTAGACAAACCTGGTTCAGTTATCTTATGCTAGACAAACCTGGTTCAGTTATCTTATGCTAGACAAACCTGGTTCAGTTATCTTATGCTAGACAAACCTGGAGGAGACGGAAGTATCCAGGTGTCAGACGTCCCAGTCTGATGATCATGGCAGTTGGCAATTCTCAGAATAGTCCAACTGCCTGCAAAGAAATAAAGCACATCAAAGGCCAAAACACAGGCAGCCAAAGTCACAGAAAAAACATAATGTCACTTGACAACTGAGATGGATAAGAAAATAATAGTTCTACTTTTTACAGTCAAAGGTGAACCAGAATTATCTTGTAAAATAGTGTGGGGCAGTACAAACAGTTTAACATTTTATTCACACACTACCATAAGTTGCTCTGGATGAGTTAACTGAAAAGTCAAAAGTAATTATTTAATGACTCTATACTAAATAAGTTAAACGTTGAAAGGTAAATATAATTCTTGAAGGACAGTTCCTTCTTTCATGGCAAAATATATAATGAAAGCCTTAGTTCGGGAGGTATTTGTGGTGAATATGATAGTGACAAGTCCCAAAACGATGTTGAACATTATCAGCGCTGTAGGCCTTCAGTATGTGAGTTAAACATTGAATCCTAACACATATTTCGAACAGGGAACTGAACTCCTGGACGTCTATATAATACATTTTTAGAATATCACAAAATACAAACATTTTGCAAATTTGTACAGGAGTTGAACATTCAAGAAACAATATGTCCAAAAAGTACACCAATTCTGCCAATAAACCTTTTAATGTTCCACTGTCCTGCTATTTAGAATGGTGCCCTAGTTCAAAAACAGAAATAAATCAGTTAGTCCTACATTGCAGAAACACATGGTCCACTGGAGCTTTTAAAGGATGAAGTCAAGCAAACTATTAGTCATGATGACCGTTAAGCAGCAATATCTATGCAATAAGACCAGTAAAACAATTGAGTGACACCTACCGAAAATCTAAAATGTTGGAGATAACCAAGATATCACCTCACTGTGTAGATTTGACAACCTAGGGAGAGAGCGCAGTTATCCAGGACAGAACCGCATCCAAAGAAATCATGGTAATTCTCCAATCCCAGACACCATCCGAAACACCAGAACGCCCTGAAAACACAGTGGAAGCCTGTGATACTGAGGAAGATCCTGTGTGCCCCTGGCCTTTTGTACCCCTCAGTCCCATCCAATGGACTCGCTCTGGCTGAAAACACAGATACACAGTCTAGCGCAAACACCCATATGCATGCACTACATAAAAGCTTCGGCCTGTCGGATACGGTCCTGTCATCCACTCAAAAAGAATGCCAGGACATGAGAGGGGAGAGTGCTTCTGTGGGGAACAGTCCACGCTTGAAGGAACATGTGTTAATGTGCTGCAGTGGTTTATGTAATATGGAGTCCTGAGGCACTACCCAAAACAGGTCCCAATCCAGTAAGAAAAGGACAGCATCATAGCCTTTATAGATCTGTCAGAAAGTCATTTTAATGAGGACTGATCATGACAACATGTCATTACATTACATTCTGTATTGACTCTCTGGTGGCTATTATGATGTTATCGAAGACATTTTCTGTTTATATGATGTCACATACAGAGGTCTCTATGGGGCCCTTTCAGTTAATAGACAGTTCTGTAACAGGAATTTTGCTTTATTGCATGACCACTTTAATCCTTTACAAGTACCATGACATTTAGAAAAATGACATTTTGAGAGAAAAAACTTCCTTGAACACATCTATTATTGGAGTGCCCATTTCCAAATCAAGGAACGTGTCACCTCCCCCATATTTACCTGATACTGGCCTTGTTGAGCCTGGGTCGTATTGTACCCTTTGTTCATAGTCTGCAGAAAAAAAACATATTTGGCACATTTAGTGTGGCCACAACAAGACCAGTCAATTCAGTGGGGGATGGGAAGGTAGACTACAAGACACTGATTGTGTGCTCATGAATCACTTCGTCCATCCATCTGTGCATTCAGTAAGCTGAATTATCGCCAACAGCAGATTCTGGTACCACACTGGTAATATGTACCTTGAAACTGACATTGCAACACCAACTGACATGCACAAGGCTTAGAAACTAAAAGACTGGAAACCAGGTCCTTCACGAAGCCATTTTGCAGAATATGACTAGTAATGGACACAAACTTTGAGTAGAGTTTTTCTGCAGCCTCTTTCCTGAATCAATTTTCTTTCTTCTTGGTATTCTGATATGAAGACAGTGAAATCTAATAATCAAGTAAATATATATATAAAAAAAGAGTGTTTGTCTAGATAAATAGAGGTTTGCTAACATAAACTAAAAAATAAAAATGTACTTACCACCAAATCAGTACTTTAACTGATGTGTTCAAACTATTGAATAAGAAATGACCTCACAGCTCAAAGCACACCACAGTTTAATGTACAGTATCCATGACAACACAATGAAAAACATTTTATACCCCGGGTCACAATGAAAAACATTTTATACCCCGGGTCACAATGAAAAACATTTTATACCCCGGGTCACAATGAAAGACATTTTATACCCCGGGTCACAATGAAAGACATTTTATACCCCGGGTCACAATGAAAAACATTTTATACCCCGGGTCACAATGAACTGAAGTCTAAAACAGTTGTTAACTGTTCCAATCCATTATTACACCCAGAATTAAATATTCATACATTTTAAAACTATTCTGTCATAGATAAATGTGAAAACAACATTACAGTGCTGTTTAAATAATTGTATATGCCTATAGCATAAACATACAGTATATATTACAATCTATACCTATTAGTGTAACTTTGATTGTTCAAGCTGGATTGTTTAATTCTTGTCCTTGTTTTCAATCTTAATCTAACACCCCACATAGTATATAGTGGACATGTAGTTAATAAACACTGAAGTAAGCCAGAGGGGGTATTTATTTGACTGAGACAATCTTGAAATACTCTGGGTCCTGAGTGACAGGGGGGGGTTTGCTCAGGGCTCCCCCGTGGATGGGCACTCGCTCTAGGGCCAGCTCAGTGTTGGCCAGGGGCCCTCCGGTCAGCTTGGCTGGGGTACTCTCCACAGTCAACACCCGCCCACAGAATGTCTGAAACAACACCCACCCACACACACACAAACACACACATACAAACAGGACAATTGTAAGATGTACAATCTAAGCCCCAGAGAAATCATGGAAATTGGGCTGTCTTGTCCATAAAATGATAATACACTTGGTCCTGTTATCAACAATATACCACAGCACGGTATCTGCATGACAATCACATACTGTAGTTTGTAAGCCAGGGATCTGTGTGGGATGGAATATAGCTTCCCCATGCTTTGGTTTTGGTCTGGACATGTTAATGGAGTTCTCCTGGCGCTGCTTTGTCTCCTGAGATAGAAAGCGATGAAGTAATCAATCTCAGTCTTCTCCAAAAACAATTATTCAAACTGTGGCTAATAGCTAGAGTCAGATATAGGCTAACCTTTAAAATCTTGTAGTTTGAGGTCTTTGCCACAAAATTCTCCCATGACTGGGCTGTAAGCTCCTGCTGTTTCCAGTAGGAACTTATCTGCAGAACGCAGAAACAAACAATAATTTAGCATACTTGTATTTTGTTAGACTCGTGACAGACATTGGTGTCATTTGACCAATCACACACACCTCTGTGTACATGTGTTTCTCCTCATTGGCGTCCTCTTTCTCCTGTTCTTCCAACATGCTGCTTTGCTCTGCTATGACTCTCCTAGCTGTGTCCTCGGTCAACTTGGCAATGGCACCCAGGGCCTCTTTGTCAGGGGTGACTGGTCTCACTTCCTCCTGGGACAACTCTCTGGTGATCTCATCCCACACCTCGCCCACCTCCAGAGACAGAGTTCACTCACCATTTAAACACTTTTTTTGTAATTTAATAACTACAAAAAGTACCCATTCAAACTGACCAGAGAATGTTTTCTTACCAATAATTTTTTTCCCTCCCTCTCTTCCAGTTCTCTGTTCTATCTTTTGTCATTTCTGGTGTGTGATCAACCTGTTATAAGTTTACATTTTAGGATAACTTTAAAGCTTTTGGTCTAGTGGTAATGCGTCCCGGTCTCCATGGACGGAAATCAGGGTTCAATGCATGACCTCATCCTCATGACTCCCATCTCTCTGTACCTCTATAACCAATTAGCTATCTCAAACACCACAAACACAAAAATTCCTTAAAGAACTATAACTCAAAAATCTAAGAAACAAAGTTCACCTTAAAGTCTAGATATCTGGTCACGATGCTAAGAGTGATATAATCCTCCGTTGACAATCCAGATAGGCTTTCAAAACCTAGAATCACAAGTGTTCATTCAGACAGTGTTATTAACACTTCCAAATGTCAAACCTAGTTTTTCAGTACAACTTGCAAAATAAACACGTTTGTAAACATTTTAGACCGAAATCCATCATTCCATGAAAACAAACATTTGTTTTTGCCCCGTACCAAGTTTACAGAAGACAGAGTAAATCTTAGAGCGCAGATTCTCAGACACATCCATTATTGAAGCACTCGGTCTGTCAGCAGACAGCGACACCAGGGCATCATCATCCTCTTGGTAATAACACAAAATGGGCTTCTTTGGATCTAGTCATGAAGTATAAAAGTTATACATTTTAAATGAGTTAAAAAGGGTTCAAATCATTGTTTTAGAAATAGCATGTTTCTTTAGGTTTTTAAACAAGCAACAATGTTAAAAACTATTCGCCTCACTGCAAAGCATTTCTGCTGTCACTGTGTGATTGTCAACAGCAATAAACTCACTTAAGGGATGCCATTGACCCACCTGCGATCCTTCCATAGGGGTCTCTTCTCACCCCCATCTCTGCCTCCTCCTGTCTCCAGAGTTGTAGGAGGAGCGCTGGGGTGGTCACGCTGTTCGGGCCCTTCCAGGCCATGACGTGAGACATTGTCTTGGGGTTATCACACAGCTCCAACAGGGTGCCAAGCACAACGCAGTGCATGTTTCTAGGGCTTGACTGCATGATAGACAGGTCCAGAAGTCAGTGTAGTGCTTGTGAAGTACAACCCTGTTTCCAAAAATGTTGGGACACCGAGTAAAATGGGAAAAAAACTGAATGCAAAGATGTGCAAATCATTTAAACTCTAAATTCAATAGCAGAAAGCAACATATTTTATCAGTTTAGCTGGACAATGCCAAACCATATTCTGCACGCATTACAACAGCATGGCTCCGTAGTAAAAGAGTCCGGATGCTAAACTGGCCTGCCTGCAGTCCAGACCTGTCACCCATTGAAAATATGAGGCGCATTATGATACGAAGAATACAACAAAGGAGACCCCAAACTGTTGAGTAACTGAAATCGTATAACAAGCAAGAATGGGAAATGGGAAAACATTTCACTTTCAAAACTACAGCAATTGGTCTCCTCATGCTTACAGAGTGTTGTTAAAAGAAGAGGAGATGCAACACAGTAAAAAAGATGCCCGTCCCAACTTTTTTGAAATGTGTGGCTGGCACCTAATTCAAAATAGGCATGTCTTTTTCCAAAAACAAAATTTCTCTGGTTCAACATTTGATATGTTGTCTTTGTATCATTTTCAAATAAATATACTGTATGGATGAAATGATTTGCACATTCTGTTTTTATTTGCATTTTACGCAGCGTCCCAACTTATTTGGAAACAGAGTTGTACTTCATCTAACTTAATTAAAGGTGGTTTGTTGAAGAAGAAAAAAAAACATACATTAAGTAAGTCAAGCAGAAGGAAAGCACCTTCCTTTTCCAAAAACATATCTTCTGTGGTATAGCATCCAACGATACAGGACCTGCAGTAAAAGAACAGCTCACAAATGAGAAAATACAATACTCACACAAGCCTGCCTTATGGTTTGGACTCCCATAGGGCCCAGAGCATAAATCTAGTCATGCACTGCTGTAAGTCACTCTGGGTAGATTTAACTTTTACCCTGTTTTTCTGCCCAATTTCATGATATCCAATTTGCAATTACAGCTCTGCTGCATTGCAACAACTCCCAGTGGACTCAGGACAGTCGAAACTGAGTGTAACCATGCTTCTTAACCAGGACGTTAAGACTGCAATCCTTATGCGCCAAAGGGTAGGCATTCTCCACCTTTGAGCTCATATGAGATTATGTCGCTACAATGCAACAAGGCATTAAGGATTTCTAACCCCACAAACCCAGACTGCAGGCCAATTGCCCTGCTGTCTATGGCCCCCTCCCCAGGTTAATAACCAACTAGGTTTTTAAACTAAAATTGAAATCTAAGAAGGAAACTCTATTAATTTATCTGACCAGACACAATCCACTGTGGAGAGAATTAGTTTGTTGTGTCCCAGGCCACTGTTGAACTTCTCTGGACTCATCTTGAGGAAATGAACTGCCATCTTCACTCCTTCAGCTCCAAACAGTTCCTGAGGCATACAATAGTGCGTCACACATTGTTTTTAAATGTATATATAAAGAAAGCAGAACAATCTAAGCTCTGTTAAGTTTCCCACTGATATTAGAAATGAGTGAACGAGAAACACAAATTTCAGCAATATCCACTCTGAACATGTTGTTATCAAGGTTCTTCCTCTTTTGACCTTTCTATGTTGATTGTTCTCGCAGAGCGCTGACAGGATCAGCTGAATATCAACCATGATCTCCAAGGTGAAAACATCTTCCTCTTCAGGAGTCCCATCCATTTGCATTATGATCCCTGAGGAAGTTATGGTCAACATCATGGACAGGACAAATGTTCAGAGAAAATTCCCTTTCATGGGGTTTCTAAAGCTTGCATTTAGAATCCAAGTTTAAATTACAGTGTTTCTATAGTAGTGTGTGGGGGGGGTTCATTCTGTAGGAAGGTTGTTGTTATATTTTTAATAATTTTCAACATAGATGTAATATTCCAAAAGTGTAGGTTCTGTCTGTCATTACCTAGAAGCTGGCTGATGGCTCCTTGATCAAAGAGGTCCTGGTTAATAGCTTTGTTTCCTAGGGACGTCATGGATCTCAGCAGCCTAACACAGTAACGCATCTGAGCCTTCTTACTGCCCCTTCCCCCAGTGCCATGGAAACTATGGCCCTGTCCAAAGTAGGAATCTGTTTGGCCAAAACAATAAGGCAGTGGTTGTCAGACCTTTTTGGGGCCAGGACTTATTTTGTGATAGCAAATTCATCAGTGACATAATCAGAACCCTACTCAAGAGAGATCTTTAAAAAAAAAGTAGTTTTACAAGTACCTTGGCAGTGAATGGCACAATGTAGTCCCGGGCTCAATGAAAGATTATTTGCCAGGTATTGTACTGTATGCTTTACAAGACATGAAAGTGTAACAACCAAATGTGTAAGAAACCTCTTTCCTCGCCTTGCTCAGTGCACCATTCCAGCAGCAGCAGTAAGCTGGTGTTTCCCTGACAGGTCATGTAGTCCTCTACCATCAGTGGAGCCAGGGTGGCCAAAGTGGCTAGAGCCTGCAGCTGCAGCGCTTCCTGCTGGACGGAGGTCCAACTGCCTGGCCCTGACTGGCCTGGAGGCAGAGCAGCAGTGGGCTTCACCAGATGTAGCAGGGCCAGGACAACACGGCCCTCTTTAAACAGCTGGGAGACATGAACATCACATACAATGTTCTAATTTATCCTTCATTAAAAAGTACATGGTCAGAAAGTATGAATAATGTCTGTACTTAGGGAGATTGTAAATCAGGCATGGGCAAGCTAAGGCCCACCCCATCTAACCTGCGATAGGTGATTAAATAGTTTTGAGGGGAAGAAAAACATAACTCACCAGCCCATTCTTCTGAATCAGAATTGTAATTATTTAGACATAATAATGATCCTACTGTACACTTTTTAATTATTGCCCTTTTCTGGCCAGCAAATCATTTATGATTAACAAATAAAACAAATATGTCCCTCCATCTAATTTCTAAATCCTGATGTGGCCGACGAGCCAAAAACATTTGCCCTACCCTGTTGTAAATGATAAGTAAAAATCTCACTTACTTGTAGAGCAGACAAGTCTTTTGACATGACAACAACCAGATTTAAAAGCAAAGTCTTCATTTCAAAATCTTCATTGTTGTAGGACAACTTGAGGTTGCGGACTAATGGGTTGTGACTTTTAACTAAGATTAAAAAATAGTATCAAACAATACAAAAACAGTTAAAGATCAATTAATCTCATTTAAAATCAAACAAAACAGAATTGTATAATAATAAAGAAGAAGAAAGAAAAGAGGCTTACGTTCTGGAAATGTAATGTAAAGAATGAGCTGCTTGCCAAGGAAACGTTCCTGTTAACGAGGACATATACTGATGAGAAGAATATATTAACAACGTTAATGTACAACACGTGTCAGGCACGGTGGATTGCATTATTGTGGTGTATGTAACGCCTTTCCTTAGACGACACTTACAATGAGTGGTGATTTGGAGTATTCTGCTATGAGGGTAATGATCACAAGCAGGTCATTCCTGAGCTGAAGATCATAATGTCGAACAGCATTCAACAGCTGGTACAAAAAGGCCTCTTTCAGAGCCCTATGTTTGAAACAAGTAATAATCTAATCATTCACTTCTCTTCAAATACTGCACATTTTCTGCTTGGCTGAAAACACTTCCGCAAGTTGAGTACTGTTTATTGCACTCAGTCACAGAGAATGTGACAAAGTAATTGAATGTTTATAATAGACTGTGGGTAAAACCACATACATAATACAGTCCAAGTTGCTGAGTTGTGTTATGACCTCTTCTTTGGAACCTCTCTCCAGCAAGTTCCAGATGATCTCAGATGAACGGAACAGGATTTGACCTGATGGGTCTGGCTCATTCATATGAAAACAGACCTGCTGTGCGCCCTGTGCCTTTAACATTAGGCTACAATTCACATCTGGAAACAAGACAAATGTGATTGTAAGTTGAGTTTAAATGAATAAAAATAACCTCTTGCCATTGGCAAAGGTAAACTGTAAGTAAAACATTATTTATATATTATCTCAATACCTAATTATCTCAATACTTAATTCATCCAATAAAGGACAAAGCTTCAAGAATGAAAAAAGGCTGTAAGTTGTAAAGGGAAGCCCATTTGTTTAGTAGAAACATTATTATCGGCATAGTCAACAGCAGCTTTGAAATACATATTTTTGTACCGAGCAATCATTTGATCAATATTTCAATGTTTAGTGATATTAGTGATATAAAATGTAAGCTAACATGTCATTAATCAGTATTTCAGTGGAAATATTAATATTTTCAGCTAGTTGGATAGTGATGTAGCTAAAAAATAGGACCCCCTATTATTGGCCACCGTCCACAATTATCGGTCACCTTAAAATTTTGTTCAATTACGTTGTATTTACTTTTCAATTTTCTCACCAATGACAGATCATAGTCTTCTCTTAAGTGTTTACTAGAAAGTTTTAGCTCCCCTTTATGCCTTCTGATAAAGATAACAAAAAGACTCATTACTTCGACATTACATGATGTCTGGTCTGTTGTGGAAGACGAATTTCAGGATGTCTAAAACTATTTACATACATGAAATTTTTAAAATCCCATACATCTCAATAAGAAATGGTGGTGTGCTAGCTAAAAAGAGTATACCTAATAGCAAAACGTACTGCTGTTTTCCATTTCCATTTTGAACTTTCGTTCTCCAACCACTAGATATGGCTGATAATAGGAAGACATTAGCTGAAAGGTGTAAAGGAGTACCAAAAGGAATAAGTTCTCTTGTAGTAAGTAGTAAGTTACCATTCGGGACTCATACAAAAACCAATTCACCAATCCTTTATGGAAATTAATGTTTGAATAGCTGATTTTCTTTTACCAGAGGAGCTGGAGAGGATCTGAAGAGTGTGCAGAACCTGGAGCTTGACAGCATGCTGGTGCTCCAGGAGGGCCATGGACAGGACCAGAGTCTCAGCCAGTCCACTCTGCTCCAGCAGCTGCACTCTGTAGCCTGGGCTAGTAGCGTGGAGTCCTGATGAGGGATATAATGCAAAAGCAAAGATTCTGCTTATTTAGTTGTGGTACAGTAGCTGGTGCACATTAATACTGCACAATATAAAATACTGTTTCCTGTCTTAACACAAAAACAACCACAACATCCATCAGAAATTGCTGACTCATTGAATATTTCGAGAATCTGTCGGTGAGCAAAGTGAGACTCAGCGGCAGGCCTTGAAAGACTGTACCTACCACCCACACTGTGTTTGGGTGTCTCAGATCTGTAGAAGGATATAATGGAGTGGCAGATTTGGTTTCTCACTTCGGCATCTGGCACTCTCATCAGGAAGCCTGCAAACAGAAAATAAATGAGCAGGAACTTCTGGATGACCATGACTGCTTGTATACATTCTTCATCATTGCCTGCATTACATACCCAGCTGAGAGATTGATTCTTTGACAGACTGTGCATAGTTCACTTCATCAGAGGTCTTCTCCTTTAGAAAAGGGAGCCTAAAAAGAAATATAATACACAAATGCTGAAATAAAATCAACAATTTGTATGTTTGTCTTATTGCTTGAATAATCATTAATGAGCGTTTGGGATTCTTACCTGAAAATATTCAGTAAGTTACATAGCACTGAAGTATATTCAGGGTGATCTTTGGACTTCTCAGCAACAAGATTTAAAATCTTAAAAATATCAGCCAGCTCTTTCAAAAGCTTGACAAATAAATTTTAAGGACAATCTAAGCATGCAAAAAAGTAGACTGCCATTTGTGGAATTGGTGACAGGAGATATAAATAATAATAATGCTGTGCAAACATACTCCACGGAGACCAGTAATGTGTCATAACTATTAGTTTTCCAGGGCAAGAAAAATGCTGAACTAAAAATAAACGTTCTCTTAATTGGAATCTAGGGAGTTCAACTTCATTTACTTTGGCTAACAACATGGCCTATATATTTCAAAAACAGAATTAGAGGATAAGATTCTGAAGAGTTTACACCATGGGATAATTAGTTTAGAACAAGACAAAAATCTATCCACAAGCACTTTTAATTGAAGTCAGGAAAGGATACAAATCCGTTTTGACATCTCTTCACTACTTTCTTCAACACAAAAATGTGTCTCTCTTTCATAGTACTCTGAGAAAGAGAAAGAAATGTTTGATTTGATTTGGATTTATATTATACTAGTAACTAGTTTATTGTGAGCTAGTTAAATTATGTTATCGAGTATTTTATCACTTACTGTTAAAGGATCCTCAATAAGATGTATCACGCGACTAAGCTCAATAGGTTTGGTAAGAACCTGAAAAGGCACATAATCAATTTGATACATTTACATTAATAAAAACCCCAAGTAAAATGCTTAATTAAAATGCATGATCAAATATTAAAAACATATATCCTTGTAAATAATCTGTGTAAATATTATATAATACATTTTATTTAGCTACCTCCTGTTTTTCTTGTTCATCATTGTATTTTGTTAAATGTTTGATCATTGGGATCGCTGGTCTTTTTCGATGCACATTGGCTTTAGATCCAGTTGAAGTTTTCAGGTATCTTTTAGTCATTGCAGCCTCCGATGAGAGCATTGCAAACGCATTTGTACAAAAAGATCCCTTTACAGACTTTCGCTTGTACTGAAGATTTGCAGTAAGTTATAAATGACGTTACATTAAAGAAATAAATTAAATCGTATGGTTCTCAGTCTCCCCAAATCACCGGCTGTTTGCTTCGGACTTACCCATCCACGTACGCGTGAATCCGTTACTATGGTTATTTGACTACTACAACGGCAAGAAGAAGAATCCAAAAAGAACAGAGTAATAAAAAAACTGCAATTCGCTACTAACCCGTAGTAACACACCGGAAGTGTTTCTTTTTTGTGACAGCCATAGAGATGCGAGGAAGATTTATTTTCCCTGGCGCCAGTAATACAGTTTGATTATTGAAAATCAACTTGTCTAACGTTCCTTACGAAAAAAATAGGTCAGGAAGTGATATGCCCATGAATTTTGTTACATAAACATTTCAAATACATTATGGTAGTTGTCATTCCCGTGCATAGTTAATAAAGATTTAGAATTGCCTTCTGGACCCAGTCAACGATTCCCTGTGCATTTTGCATACGACTCAGATCTACCATATTTTGGGATGAAACGCAACTCACACAGGCGCTAGCCCAGTATTGGAAGCCAACCTGGATATAGGCTATATACAAATCTGCATTTGTGCCAATGAGTAGACTAGATTTAGTTGAAAATAACCACCAGCTGTCTTGAAGGGTGTCTCGTTTTTTGATAACTGCATCTGCAATTATGTATGCCATTGAGTATAACTTAATGTTAAAGTAAAATGTTCAGTGTATATAACTGGCCGATTCCTCTAGATGAGGGAGTTGGTGTTGCCTAATTACCCAGTTGGAGTTGTGTTTTTTTTTAGTTGGTCCAAACCAGTTGACTACATTAAAATAGCTGTCTTATGTACTCTCGATGTCTATGCTAGAACGCGAGTTCTCCCATTTAAGGTCCTCTAATCATCTCTATGGTGACAGCTTGTCAGTTTCGCCTTCATTTCCTCCAGAAAATAACAACAACAAAGACATATTGATAGAACATTTGTCTTAAAATAGTCTCGAACAAAGGAATACACCCTGAATCGGAGAGAAGAAGCCCAGTCAGCAATGCTGACAGATGCAGGTTAACGCGCTATTTCCATATACTGACGACAGTTCAGACAGCTCAGGTTTTGAGCTAGCCAGCTACAACAAGTTAGCCTAGTTAGCTAACATCTTGGTCACAGGACATGTCTATTTTGCACGCATCTGTTTGTTGTGGGCTGCTAATTAATTATATATTGAATCGGGTAGGATGTTTTCAATTTCTGTTACTAATAATATTCGTATAACATGTTTTCATACAGATCCAAACCACCATCTAACATAACATGTGATTTATTACAGGTTATACAGGGAATGCTGCAGGTGTTCGCCGAGCCAAGAAAAGCAGGACAGCAATGGAGTCACCCGGGGACAGTCAGTCGTCCCTTCGCTCCTCTGGTAGACAGGTCAACGTCAGAGTGAAACGCTGCAATAATCCTCCACCTGGACAGGTAGTTGTGCACCATGATAGTAATGTGTCAGCCTTGTGTCTCTGTTTGGCACAGTGCTCAAGCCATTTTTCTAACTCGTTTGGGATTGTGTGGTTTAGTGAGATCCCCTTTATTTAGTCATTTTAACTTACTTTCATAAAAGCCACTTTCTGTGTCCGCTCATTACAAGACTCCTACCTCTCACTAATCCCTCTGGTTGTCATTGGATTCCAGACTAAAAGAAAAGCCACTGATACAGAAGAGGAAGAGGACCAATCAGAGAAGAAATACAGGAAGTGTGAGAAGGCAGGATGCTCTGCTACATACCCTGTGTGCTTTGCTAGTGCCTCAGAAAGGTATGCTCTCCTGTTGATACATCAGTTGTACTCAGAGTATGACATCCGGTTGTACTGGCTGAGAGGTTAGTAACTGCTCGCTTTCTCTCTTTCAGGTGTGCCAAAAATGGCTACACTTCACGATGGTACCATTTGTCCTGTGGGGAGCACTTTTGCAATGAGTGTTTTGATCACTACTACAGAAGGTATTGTTAGGGGCAACGGATGAGAAGATATTAACATTTTATCAAACATCTTAATGTAATGACCATATCCTTTCTTGGTTTATCAGTCACAAAGATGGCTATGAGACTTATGCATCCTGGAAAAGAGTATGGACTAGTAATGGGAAAAGTGAGCCCAGTCTCAAAGCTTTTATGGCTGACCAACAGCTCCCATACTGGGTAAGAAAATGAAACGTCCTTTCGTCAGCATATGTTTAGCTATATAGCATAGAATTTAGGTCAATCCAGCCACTCTATCAACCATACTTGTTTTCTAGGTCCAATGCACCAAGTCAGACTGTGGGAAATGGCGTCAGCTAACGAAGGATATCCAGCTCACTGCCTCATTAGCATCCACTTATCGTTGTGGCATGAAGTTCAACAATGTCAAGGTAAACAGAAAGTAGTAGTAGTAGGAAGAAAAGTATTATCAACCTTATGTTGATTGACATTCACTGATTGTGCCATCCTTTTATGTGTTTACGTCTATAGACAGAAGGGCCAGACCAGTGCTGTCTTCCAGAGGATTTGGTGAGTGTCTTACAAAACGTATTTCTAAAGGATTATGGAATTTATAGTATAACTGCAGCAACTGAAGGTGTGACTTTTAAATATGCTGCCTCATCCTTATTCAGAGCCTTGTTGTGTCCCGCAGAGAGTGGCGGAGGTGATTGACAGCTGGTGGCATTCCATGCTGATCCTGCCTCCATTGTTTAAGGATAGCCCAGCCAGCCCTTTCCTCACTGCCTACTATCCCGACTGTGTGGGCATGAGCCCCTCGGGGTCGACCAGCAACCTCTCTCATGCTGAGCTGAGGGCAGAGCACTGCAGAGCCATCCCGCCTCAGAGTACGTCCTGGACGGGGAGAGAAATTAGTGCTCAGTCAGAGCTGTGCACTGCACAGATTTCCGGGAGCTAAGGAACAATTACACCATCAAGGTTGAGTCATCAGAGTTTCAGTACAATGTCAGGTAGTACCTTTGAACATGGTGGCTATGAGCCAGAACGGGTCCCAGTTTCTTGGCGTACAACGTCATTCAGGTGTTTACTACAACGCCCATTTGGGATGTACCGTGACCTGCTCAACGGATGTCTAATTTGGAGTGCGTTAAATTACGGAATGCATCTTAAATATCCAATGTTTTTGTTTCTGTTATCCAAGCCAGTTAAATGGTAATATTTATGTTCAGTTGAACATTTACTTTGTGTTTAGTTCCAGGGCTGTCCCCGTACTTTCAGCCTTTCTACCAGCCTAATGAGTGTGGGAAGGCATTGTGCGTGCGACCAGATATGATGGAGCTGGATGAGCTTTATGAGTTTCCAGAGTTTTCCCGTGACCCCACCATGTACCTGGCCCTGCGCAACCTCATCTTGGCATACTGGCACAGGGACTGTAAGGTACTCAGACACAACGTACAGCATATATTTGCGAGTCGCAGGTGGCCAAACGATTAGAGCTTCAGATCAGTAACTGAAAGATTGAGCTGTAAACACTAATGGCTCAGTCAACTTAGTGAAAGAAGTGTAAAAAATGCTAATAAATGGTAGTACTTACTACACTCTTTTTAATTGGTCATTTTCCCCACCTTTTTCAGCATGGTATTTCACATTACCACCCAGCAATCTAATAGTAGATCTCTTCAATGAGAGTAGGTGAATGAGATTTGGCAGTGTGAGTAAGCTATCAGATGACAGGATGGTCTAGGTTAAACCACATACATTAAAACACAGCAGGGCCTGTTGATGATGATGATGATGATGAAGTACTCCCTTCCTGTCACATGCAGGAAGTGCTGACTCCCCAGAAGTGCGCACCCCACATCATCGTGCGGGGACTGGTGCGGGTCCGCTGTGTGCAGGAGATGGACCGGGTGCTGCACTTCGTGACCAGGAAGGGTCTCATCAACACTGGCGTTCTGTCGGTCAAACGGCCCCTGCTTCCGGAGCGCTATCACAACGTGAGGGTGTCTGGCTAGCTCCTCCTTTCACCTTCTACCATGTTGTTTTGGTCTGCTGCTCATGTTGTTTTGGTCTGCTGCTCATGTTGTTTTGGTCTGCTGCTCATGTGTTGTTTGGGTCCGTAGCTCATGTGTTGTTTGGGTCCGTAGCTCATGTGTTGTTTGGGTCCGTAGCTCATGTGTTGTTTGGGTCCGTAGCTCATGTGTTGTTTGGGTCCGTAGCTCATGTGTTGTTTGGGTCCGTAGCTCATGTGTTGTTTGGGTCTGTGCAGAAGAACGTGATTGTGATCGGAGCTGGTGCATCCGGGCTGGCAGCTGCACGACAACTCCAAAACTTTGGCATGCAGGTAACCTTAACAGGTTTAAAGGAAATCTGACTTTTGAATTGTTTAGGTTCATAAGTGGTTTTTGTGGACATAATGTATTTTTTTCAGATTAAGAACCCCTAAAATACAGTATGTAGTGGTTAAATCTGTCATTGAGTACAAAATAGTGAGTGATTTGCTGATCAGGTCTGTGTCCATGCACCGTCTATGACCACTAAACCCTAGTATTTGACCCAACCCCAGGTAGTGGTTCTGGAGGCGAGGGAGCGAATTGGAGGGCGGGTGTGGGACGACACATCGCTGGGCGGCATCACTGTGGGTCGGGGCGCTCAGATCGTGAACGGATGTGTAAACAACCCCATCGCCCTAATGAGCGAGCAGGTGAGATTCCTGGTTCCAGCGTGAACACGAAAGGCCGCTACACTCTCACATAACCGCCCGCGGGGGAATCCAAATGTGTCACTGTTTCTTTTTTTTTTCTTTGGTTGTTCTGTTTTTCCATCCACTACTCAAAGCTGCCGTCATGCTGTTATTTTGTCGCAGTTGAACGTGAAAATGCACAAGCTGGGAGAGAGATGTGACCTCTTCCAGGAGGGAGGCAGTGCTACAGACCCGGCTATCGACAAGCGCATGGACTTCCATTTCAACGCCATCCTGGATGTGGTTTCCGAGTGGAGGAAGGACAAGTCTCAGAACCAGGACGCTGCCCTTGGAGGTGCTACACACTGACCACTGCACTTGAACTCTGATTATGTTCATATTTGTCTATGGTTACAACTGGTGGTCCCTGGTGTCCTTTTCAATGATGTGCTAGCATCTACAAAGGTATGCTGTGCAAGGTAATGATAGAAGAAACTGGACCGTCTCCGACTGTTGTTTCATTTCATCATTTTATCTTCCAGAGAAAATCCAGGAGGTTTACAAAACCTTCCTTCAGGAGTCTGGGATCCAGTTCAGCGAGTTGGAGGAGAAGGTTCTTCAGTTCCATCTCAGCAACTTGGAGTATGCCTGTGGGAGCACACTGGACCAGGTCTGAGCTGAGGAGCTTGTTCTTATGCAGCTCTTGTTGTAACATTACTATAAGGATGAAAACAAAAATCTAGTCATTTCTTCTATAGTCCTTTAAAATATTTCTAATAGTGTGTGTGTTTGCAGGTGTCTGCTCGATCCTGGGACCACAACGAGTTCTTCGCCCAGTTCTCAGGAGACCACACCCTGCTGACTGGAGGCTACTCCTCCCTGCTGAACAAGCTGGCCGAGGGCCTCGACATCCACATTAAGTGCCCGGTTAGCCACTTGTGTGTTATGGGATGGTTTTCCCTACACAGATTAAATCTTGCCCAGAAAATAGCATCACCATTAGTGCCTTTAGCCCAAGGGCTAATTTTAAGGGACAGCCTAACTGACCCGCTTGGTTTAACATGGTCTCTTTTACATTGTTCTTTCACCACCGTCTCATGGTGGTCCTGCTGTACTGCACGATACAAGTGAGAGGCTGTCTCTGTTTGTACTCAAAAATGTTTAACCATGAGTATGTCTCAACAGTTAATTGTTTAATTCTAGGTGCAAGCTATTGACTACTCAGGGGATGCCGTTATAGTTACCTCATCAAATGGCACTCAGTGGACAGCACAGAAGGTAGGGACTAATTTACTTTGTTTCAGAGGGCAACTAACTTCCTGTGATTGTACAAAAAGACTGCAGTTGTCTTGAATCATCTTTTGTTTCATTTTAGGTTCTGGTGACAGTCCCGTTGACTTTACTTCAGAAGAATATCATTCAATTCAACCCTGCTCTTCCTGAGAGGAAGCTGAAAGCCATCCACAGTCTTGGAGCAGGTGTGATTGAAAAGGTAATGGTTTAGCTCTGCAACACCTTCTGGGGGATTTAAATGAATTGGGTTCATCCTATAAATGTCTTAGCACACATTCTTATTCCTCAGGTTGCTCTCCAGTTCCCTTACCGCTTTTGGGACAGCAAGATTCAAGGAGCAGACTACTTTGGTCATATTCCACCCAGTCCAGACAAGAGAGGGATGTTTAGTGTGTTTTACGACATGGATCCACAGGTTAGATACCAGCATGTAAAACGGTGTTTAAGCTGGGATTTCAAAGAAGGGCATTGAACAACCAATGTCTAAACGAAGTTAACCTCACACATTTTCAGGCATGTCTGGTGAATGAATGTTTACTGGTAGAGCAAAAAAATATATTTTTACCATGGCAATTCCGCAGGGAAAACGGAGTGTCCTCATGTCTGTCATAACTGGGGAAGCTGTGACTTCTATCAGAGACATGGAGGACAAAGATGTTGCCAATCAGTGCATGAAGGTCCTGCGTGAGCTCTTCAAGGAGCAGGTAATGAAACACTATCTCACTATAAAGAGAATATATCAATCAGAATTATTAATCTGTAAAATATACAGTATATGGTCAATTGCTGTAATGTTGTGGAGCAATTCAATAAATTGCTTTAAATTGGGATTTTTAACTGGTAATTGAAACAACAGAATATTGCACAATATCTTCATTTCTTCTCTGTTTTCTTTGGCTAGGAGGTCCCAGAGCCAGTGAAGTACTTTGTGACACGGTGGAGTAGAGATGTGTGGTCTCAGATGTCATACAGCTTTGTTAAGACTGGAGGTAGTGGGGAGGCCTATGACATGATCGCTGAAGACGTGCAAGGAAAAGTGTTCTTTGCTGGGGAGGTGAGACCCTGCCCATTTCATCAGTCTTCACAAATCTATTGCCACAGGGCCCCTATTCAAAAAACATTTCTATATAGGAATACAGATCTAGGACAGGGCCATCCCTATCCACGTAATCTCATTCATTGTGATCAGAAAGACACAACTGATCCTGAAACACCCCGACTCTTGTATCACTTTAAGTAAGGGCACGGGTCTTTACAAGGAGTATCTCTGAGAGTACATTTTCAATGTATTTCTTTCTTGTTCCAGGCGACGAACAGGCACTTTCCTCAGACTGTAACAGGGGCCTACTTGAGTGGTGTCCGAGAAGCCAGTAAAATTGCCGCCTTATAACTCCTTCCCTGTGAGCAGGGGGTCTAACAATACAAGCATGAAGGCACATTGGTTGTAAAGAGCGTTCAGTTCTTTACTCATGTGAATCACTACTCTTAAGTGGTGTTTTCTCCTGTTTGTGTATTCTGTGCGTGAGTTATGATGACCATTGATTTTTCAAATGCTGCAATGTTATGTTTTTTTGTTTGTTTGTTTAACGGTAAATATGACACACATACTGTTCTAATAAGTTGGAGATCACTATAATGAGGCATTAAGGATTGGCAGCAGATATGCCTAAACAATGGACAATTTGATGGACAATTGGAAATCTCATGAATATTTGCCATGTTTCCATGATATTTATTGAGTGAGGTTCATAACAATGTTAGTATATCATGAAGTGATTTTAAATTTTCAATGTGTGTTTACAATGCGCACTTAAAGTAATATGGTCTAAGTTTAAAAAAGATAAATTAGTACGTTTTGCATTAGCACTTTTTTTGTTTTATAATGATGAATGAATTCATTATAATTTCTGTTTCCAGAGAATACCTGGGTCTGAATATTTACCATTGTAAGAAATACCAAATAACATGGGACATTTGTCTTTAATCCGTGACAGGTTAATGTTAAGACGGTTGGTATTGTTTGTACTTGCATTGTTTTAGCAAATATGTTTGGAAAAGGTTACACGTAATTGAGGCTTTATAATCACGCTGCAACAAGATTGAAACAGGATGTTTAATCAGTTTTCCTTTCTGTCATGTTTCCATATCCTGTTAGAAGTTTCCATTTAGAATAAGATATTTTTAAGCGTGTAGCGTAATAAATGAAAGACACTAGCCTACTTAACGACAGACTACAAGACTTCAATTATTTCCTAATCAGCTGTACAAGGTATAGAGTGCGAACGCCAGACCAATATAATGACGTCATCAAAAAGGGACCTCGCGCCTTTTAGCAATTGTAAACAAAAGGGAATAGATATCTTCCCTAGAAATGGCTGTAGGCATGTCAGCGTTTTGACTTTTGTTGTTAATAATTAGATACACTTTCATAATACAAGTTAAGCCAATATATACGCGATAGGAAAACCATGTGTTATTCCAGAATGTATTGTTTTGTAGCTATCTATTCGTAAATTTTAACTTGTCTTTAGCTTTTGACTTGGGCAGAAATGGCAACCATGGTGGATATACCCACAGGTGAATAACGTATACATTTCGAACCTAGCTTTATAATTGAATACAGTAACTGATAGCGGTTTTATTCATTGTGTTCACATTTAACGTATTTTTCTAGCAGTACCGGCTGAGTCCTTGAATGACCGCTCATCGGATGATGAAACTTTGATTGAATTAATCAAGAAGTCCCAGACCAATAATGAGCCAGATGAGACGCAGGGTACGCAAGAGCTGATCCTCAAGTCAAAGGATACCGCTAGAAAAGATTCTGGTGAGAGAACCAGCACAGTACCGTGAAATAAAAACCTTTAAACCTGTTAACAAATTTAGCCTATTTCTCATAATATGTTAATATTTAATATTTGTATGAAGGGCTGGATGATACCTCGGAAGATGAGCCCTTGACGAAGTTGTTGAATAGACTTAAAAAAAACACTGTAAAGCGGCCGGAGAGTGCGCACAGGGGAACAGGTATCGGCAGTGAGAAGGCAAAAAACAAGATCGCAGGTGAAAAGCCCTTTGGCTCCTTTGTATGCCCTTAACACTTACAACATACACTGTTATTCAGAATGGATTGACAAATCAGCTTGTTTGGTCTATGTTGTAATTATAGTTTCAACCAAAGATGAGGATTCCTATAACAGCTCAGACGATGAACCCTTGATAAAGATGGTTAAAAGACTCCCTAAACAGACATCATTGCCATTCAAAAAGAGACCCTTCAACACAAGCAGAGAGCTGAACGATTTGAGTAAGGGCAGAAATAACATTAAGATCACTAATAACATGTGCACAGGTGAGAATATTCTCTCAATTCTTGTATTTAGGCTATTATTTAATTTACCGAAAAAAATGATCTTAACAGGGAGTATACCATTGCTTTATTGTATCTTCTGTGTAACTAGACTCGTCAAGTGATAGCTCAGATGATATGCCCCTGAGCAAGATGGTTGATAAGCTCAAGAAACAAACAGGAAAAAAGACACTCGCCACAACTAGAGAAACTGACATTATAAAGCCCAGTAAGGTTCCAAACAAACGCAACAGGAGAATCGGTAAGAATACCTAGCACCTAATTTCTCTATGCTTTCACTATGACTTAATATTCCATACGGTTTCTAATTCAGTTGTCTTGTTTTCTGATTGCATCAGTGTCCTCCGATGACAGCTCAGATTATGAGCCGTTGACTACTCTGAACAGGACTTCCCCTTCTGAAGATAACGTAAGGACACTGAAGCCGTGTGTCACTAAGGAATCCAACAGTAACCACATAAGGCAAAGTAAAAACAAAATAAGGAGAGGTAATGTGTTCTAAAGGGCAAATTATTACAATTATTTATGCATTTGCGATCTCTTGTTTTGGAAGGTTCGATCTAAATTTCTAAAAAATCTAATCTCTCTAATGTTGTTCCTTCATCCTGTTGACATTTTTAGAGGAAGAGATGACTTCTGATGATGAGCCCTTGATAAGATTAGTTAAAAAGCCTCTTAATGCTGTTAAGAAGAGCATTGCACCAGCAAAGAAGAGGAGTGTGACAGGTAATACGGTGGTATCCAGGAAGATGAAAAGACCAGCCATTGTGCAAAAAGCTATCAACAGATGTTGTACGAAAGTTGGTCAAAGCATGAGTGAAGGTGAATATACTTTTTTAGTTCTTGCCAAAGCATCAACATCATATTAAAAGCACCACAGAATAGGTTATGTTGAGTATTCTTATACAACAGTTGATGATTTATATTGCTTCATCAGGGTCTTCAGATGACAGCTCCGATGATGAGCACTTGAATAGAATCAGGGTGAAAAATCCACCAATGAAGACCCTGATGGTTATTTTGACAAGATGTGACACTAGAGTAGTCTTGGAAGATAACTGTGGAGCCATGGTGAGAAACACCTGTGAAAGAAGGGCAGGTAAGAAGTCATTTTATTGTATATTCCTTTACCTTCTGGAATATGTTTCAAGGGTGGCATATCATTCTATCTTTGGTAATGTCCACTTTATACAAATCCAGCTACTGACAACAGACAGTGTAGTCTTGCTAATAAATATCATACATGTTCTACACTTAAATGTTTGTGTTCAAAGGGTACGAGTCTTTCCAGTGTGCAAAATCTCTGAGCGTTGGGCGTTTCCTAAGTAGCCTATTATATATGAAACTTAAGAATTGAGGGGAAAAGATGCAGTATTTTACTTTGAGACATTGTTTATATTATTCTGCCATGTGCAGAAACAAATCAATGCATCCTGAAAATGAATGCCTTATATTACTTGAAACACTGAATGTAGGCTAATGAGGTTATAGAGTAACAATTGAATATACTACATTTTAATTACAACTGTTAATCACATGACCACACGTCACATTTTGTTGCTGTTGTAGAGATGTCCAGAGGTGTCTAATTTAGAATTACTGTAGATAAACCAAGCGTGCCGCACAAGCCCTGAAAAGTGAAACCAAAACGTCTCGATCGCCCCCTGGTGAGTGGTCCCAGTACAGGTCATAAACCCCGCCCTCCCCATGTTATTCAATGGGACGCGAGACCAACTAAACAATTAAATTACCCTTCAAATATATTTTTTCCGAAGCTGGTTTCTGTCATTTACTGTAGTTTGTATCACGCTAATGTAAATTCAAGAGTTTGTTTTTAAAATAAGTTTGTTTTTAGTTATTTAATGCTCTAAAAACGGTGGTGTGACGTCGTGATTCACAGCTGTGATTGACAGCTATCTGAGCCGAGGAGCCACTGAATCTTCGGAGGACTGAGGAGATTGGAACTTTACATTTAATCTCTAAATTTCTATAATTGATATAATTTCACACGGACATCATGGGTTGTTCTGCAGTACATTGTGCTAACCGATCTGGCATTTCCAATCGATCTTTGAATTTTTTTCGGTAAGTTAAATTTATAAGCTATTTAATTAGTAAATAAATGTAATGGGCTAGCTAACGTTAGCTAAAGACAACAAGCCTCGTTAATAGCCATGTTAATAGCAAGCAGGTGACCGTTAGCTAGAAGTTACCAATAATTTTTGTATTAGGCCTATTCTAAATTAAGGTTAAACATGATGTAAGTTAGGCTATAACATATCGTCTAGGTTTAACAAGCAACGGTTGTACTGTACTTGGACTTACGATTGATTACGGTATGCGCATTCTGCGAGGGAGAGTGAGGGCGGGGCACAGGGGTGGGGCCGTTGATTTCGCGGCTTTACGGCTTTACTTCCTTCTCGCTACTGCGCATAACTACTGCGCAGAACTGATCCCAAGATCGCTATCTGCGCAGACGCCAGTCCAAGATGTCAGCGCCGTATCAGGACACTGGTGGCTTCATTTTTCACCAATGGAAAAGAGCGAAAGGGCGTCGTCCATTATTTATACAGTCTATGAGATAAACCTTTACTTTCTCCACAAATTTAACAATTGAATCATCCACAGCAAGCTACATCAACATTATTCAATGCCCCTTTGCTAGCTAGCTATCAGGACACGGGTTATATGGCAGTCATGGCATAACTTTACCAATAATATTGACGAATACATTAGGTAATAGATACCAGACATATTTTAACTAAAATAAATGGCTGCTGCTAATGCAAGAGTATAACATTTTGTATTGTATAGTTAGTAAACATGTGCATCAGTGATTTGTTTCATTACTGCTAAGCTAGGGTTACTAAGGGTTACCTTAGAGATTAACAACTAAAGTAGAAAAAATATATTACCATTCAATAAAATGAAATATGAATATATTTCAGCAGACACCTGATATGTGGGCTGGCAAGACGTTCTTTTTTAAGGTGGCAGCTGCCACCCGGGTGGTTTCGACTCCTTAATAGCTCAATGGTACCTGCTTTGCAGTACAGCTACAACATTGCAGTCAGAAGTTTGAATCCTGGTTGCAGCGTACTGTACCAACAATACCTGAGGGTCCAGCAATAATGCCACTCAAATTAGGGGCCTGGGGGCCCAGGGTGGACAGGTTTGATATCTGAGAGGGCTACCATGACACGACTCACTATTGTAGGTTGGGCGCCTGCAAGCTCAATCGTGTTAGTTGGTGAGGATTGTGTTGCCTTCAGCCTTTTGGATGTGCCAACAGTGTGATAAGAATCAAGGACAGCTTGTTGAGATGTGACTTGAGGAAATGTTTTTGATCTTCAACCTGTATGCGACTGCTGTGGACTTGTTTGCGACGGGACAAGGCCATAATCTTGAAATGGCGTTATGAAATTGGGGTGAAATATGGGTAAAATAAAGCATTTTTATTTGTATTTAATCAGCTGGGATTTCCATGTCTCCTCATGCTCTAGTGGCTCCCTCTGGTGGCATAAGTGAGTGTTCTCAATGGTGGTAAACTGGGATCTTGGCAGGACATTAGCCCTTTGGCCATGCCTCAGGACTACCTGGCTTGACAACTCTTAGCTGTCTCTTTCCAAAATTCACCGGGTTGTACTGCTGATCTGTTATTTGCCTACCAGAATTGAACTTCTGGCTGTAACAATGCAGCTGTGCCATATAGGGGCCTGATCTCTTATACTACCCACAATTACGCAGTTGTAATATTTTTCTTTGTTTATTTTCCAGAAGTAGAGAACTCCAGTGATGAATTGTTGATAAAGGTGGTGGCAAATCCCCCTTCATCACCGAATATTATGCAAGACACAAAAACGAAGTCCCAAGACTTCTGACGATGAACCTTTGATAAAGATGGCTGAAAATGTGAAGTCATGATTGTCTTTTTTAGATACAGGCAGTATGTTATTTTAGGACAGTATACATTAACAAAGTTTTTGTAAATTATGAATGAACTAAGTTTTTGTTAGTAAATGCCTTTTTTCTTTTCTTGCATGAGCGTACAGTGTAATTATGGTGAAAAATGTGAATTGTCTTTATTTGGTGATCTGGGATCACTATTTAAATGCCTGTATTTTTTACTGTTTTATATTTTAAGAACTTGTATTGTTATTTTTAATAATACCACTTAGTGGTTTCATGTTTGTAGCATATTTATTACCCTGCAAAAGTTAAATGACTCAGATTTTTTATTGATGACAATTATGGTGTCTATCATGGGGACATTTCTGTGATCAAATGGTACTGGAGGCTACTAATGGTACTGGAGGCCTCCCGGCTATACATTTTTACTTGACCAGACCACCAAATAGTAAGCAGTACTATTTATTTTCCAAGTGAAACTGTAGTTGTGGTTTCAGTTCAATTCTGTAATGTTTTAGTATTCAGTAGTGTGAAATAAACATGACTTAAAAGTTATTCATGTAATGATTTTAATGTCATCATGGAAAAAAATATACATTTCCATTTTTTCTTGTTTCACTGTCCAGAAGGCTTGTGCTACAAACCAGACGGGTCATATTGCTGTGATGAAACTCAATTGAGTTTTCTATTGACCTAGACTAGGCTTAATCTGTTTTTTCAAAACCAGCCCCAAGTGTAAGTAGGTAGGTCAAAAATTTGGGGACGGCTATAATGTCATGACCCCCCCCCCCCTTACAAACAGGTCATGCACACCCCAGGAAAGAGTGAAAATCATCTGAGAACAGCAGAGAAGAACAATTATCTATAGTCAGGCACGGCACCAGGATTTTTTCAAGGGGGTGCTTCACCAATACATCCGGGTCGGGGGCTACGAAGATATTCTCTTTTTTATTTTTTTTTGAGACATACTGGTGAAATTATTGAATACACAAATCCATTACCAAATATTTACAGTATCACTGTGGTACTTTATTTAGCATTCCCAAAGACAAGCATGCAAGTTTGAGATATTTAATCTACTCTTGATCTTTACTATTGAAGAAGACATTAAAACTATCAAATAACATATACAGAATCATATAGTAACCTTTTTTTTTTACTAATAAAAATACTATTATATTTTTTATCTTCAAAATAGTCTCTGTTTCCCGTGATGACAGCTTTGCACACTGCAGTTTTTTCAACCAGCTTAATTTTGTAGCCACCTTGAATGCTTTTAAATTGTGTGTTTCCCACAATGAAGCATGGAGGAAGATGTGTGATGGTGTGGGGGTACTTTGCTGGTGACAAAGGTCACTTGTTTACACTTAGTGGAACTATAATTTGTTTTTGAACAGAACAATCAAGGTTTGATTGTACGTACATTTTAAGTATGTTTCACAACAAACAAGGAATTTGTTCTGGCAGTTGGTGCAACAATAAATACAAAAAGAATAAGGGAAGTAAAATCAAGTAAGAACAGTGGACTGAGCATAAAAATAGTAGACTGTGTACTGATAAATTACTAAAACAACTAAAAAGTATATGTAAGGTACAAGATTGTGTCCAGTTAAGGGTTGTGTGTGTATGTGGAAGAGGGTTATAGATATGTCCGTTGAGGGTTGTGTGTGTATGTTGGGAGCAGGCTATAGTCAATTTGGTTCCTGGGGCAGGTTTTGTTCCTGATAGACCTCTGCCTTCTGCCAGACGGGAGAGCACTGAATAGTCCAATTCCGGGGTGAGAAGGATCAGCCCCAATCATTGCCACTCGCCTCCGCGTCCTGGACTCTATGATGGCAGTGTAGAAATGCACCATCATAGTTGTTGGCAGGTTAAACTTTTTCAGCTGTCTTAGGAAGTACATCCTCTGCTGTGCTTTCTTTGTAAGAGAGGTGATGTTCAGCTGCCACTTGAGGGCCTGCGAGGTGTTTGTGCCCAGAAAGCAAAAGGATTCCAGAGAGTTCACTGGGGAGCCACCCATGGCAATGGCGGGAAGAGCAACTGGGCTTCTTTTGAAGTCCACTATCATCTTCACAGTCTTTAGGGTGTTGAGCTCCAAGTTGTTCTGACTGCACAAGGACACCAGATGGTCAATCTCCCACCTGTAGGCGGATCCGTCGCCATCAAAAATAAGTCATAAGGGTGGTGTCATCCGCAAACTTCAGGAGCTTGACAGAGTGGAGGTGCAGCTGTTGGTGTACAGGAAGAAGAGTAGGGGGCACAGGACATAGCCTTGAGGGGAGCTGGTGCTGATGGTCAGGGGTTCGAACAGGTGCTTCCCCAGCCTCACATGCTGCTTCCCCAGCTGTGATCCACCTGCATGTGGACTCGGGCACTCCCAGTTGAAATAGCTTGTCCTGGAGCAAAGCGGGAATTATTGTGTTGAATTTGCAACTTAAGTCCACAAACAGGATTTTGGCATAGGTTCCAGGGGAGTCCAGATGCTGGAGGATGACGTGAAGAGCCATGCTACCTGCATTGTCCACAGACCTATTGACTCTGTAGGAAAACTGCAGTGGATCTAGTAGAGGGTAAGTGATGGTCTTGAGGTGGGACAGTACAAGGCGCTCAAATGACTTCATAACCACAGAGGTAAGGGCAAGAGGTATATAGTCGTTAAATCCTGTGATCCTTGGCTTCTTGGGGATTGGGATGATGATGATGGAGGGGATGATGAATCAAAAAACACCTCCAGGCTGTGTAAGAGCTATTTAACCAAGGAGAGTGGTCATGCTGCAACAGATAACCTGGCCTCCACAATCACTCGACTTCAACCCAATTGACATGGTTTGGAATGAGTTGGACCGCAGAGGGAATGAAAATCAGCCAACAAGTGCTGAGCATATTTAAAACGGTTGGAAAAGCATTCCAGGTGACTACCTCAAGGCTGGTTGAGAGAATGCAAAGAGTGTGCAAAGTTGTCATCAAGGCAAATGGGGCTAATTTGAAGAATCTACAATATTAGATGTATTTTGATCTGTTTAACACTTTTTGGGTTAATATGTGTAATTTCATATTTTTGATGTCTTCATTATCCTACAATATGGAAAATAGTAAAAATAAAGAAATACCCTTTAATGGGTAGGTGCGTCCAAATGTTCGACTGGTACTGTATGAACTGAGGTTAAGGGTCAGGCAAATACTATATAGGTTCAATAAGCACTATACAGTGATAATCCTTGCAACATCAAAGATTGCTAGACTTTCTTTCCAATAACGTGGCCTCTGCCCTTCTGTGCTTCTGCAGTGTGACCTGCAGCTGCCAGTATCTAAGATAGACCCACATAAGACTACCATTATTGTGCTTGTCCTTGTTCAGGTAATGTGCACATTGGCTGTCATTTCTAAAAATGTCCTTTAAGTCGCTCTCCATGTCCAGCTGGGCAAGAGACCGTTCCTGGACAACTCTGACCAACACATCTCTCTCTATTTCCAGCCTCTTCTCCCGGGGAACCAGAATGCTGCAGAAGGCCTCTTGTCTCTTCAACAAACCCTCCTCCACCTCCCTCAGTGCAGCCACAGCTCCTTTGTGCCACTCGCTTTTACTCTCCCTCTCCAGAGCCATGTGTAAGAGGGCCCCAGTGGCACCTGCCATCAGTGCTTTTCTTTTCTCTCCAGTCAAGGCTTCACGCTCTTGGCTAAGCCTTCTGCGTTCCTCCATCAGCTGCTGGCTCTGTGAGGCTATGGCCTGGCGGTAGCCTTCTGCACGGTTCTTCTCCTTCTCCAGCTCTAGCTCCAAGTGGATCGTCTCCTGACGGTTCTCTCTCAGTGTCTCTTTGTACTTCCTGTCCATGGCATCGCGGATGGCTTGCATGCTCTTATCATACTTCTTTTTCACCTCTAACACTTCCCTTTGTGACTCCCTGGACCAAATCCAGCCTGAAAGAGATACATTTTGTTATATGTCTGTCTTTGTGGGAGAAGGTGTTCAGATGAAGGTCTACATCAATTTGGTATGTGTAATGCCAATCTTGGATTTTAGGAAGTGCATTTAGAGTGCTCTCCGTAATAATTGGGACACTGAATCTGTTTATACATTTTAACTGCTAGGTTCTGTGGATGGCTTTGTCAAATCTACTTTGGATAACCCGCACGCCGCTCTTAGCTCTTGCAGTCTTGAAGACGCAGTTCGTACAATATGCATAGTACTACTAACGGAAGGCAGCTAGTCCAATTATGGGCACCAGTAGGGCATAGTTCCACTTGTTCCCATCGCCACCATCCCCTCTCCGCTCTGGTCTGATGTTCCATTCCTGAGGGTCATTCAGGTTGTTCATCTGGCCTGCAATAGCAGCATAGGTTTAAAGAATTACAACAGTAATGCATTGGGTTCACAAGAGAGGATACGGTAATCATGACCTCTGCCTCTTACATGAACTGCCAACAAATTGTTCACGATTCTGTTGAATTAAAAACAACTTATTTGCCCCTGACACACAAAACGTGGAAAAACATTGACATAAAACTCATGAATTAAATTACCCCCTTGAAACAACTTCAAGAACGTCTCTTCAATTCGAAATACAATCGCCTCTTCCGGATCCGTAATTTCCGAAGTAGACTTTTGTGGTGGGGAGTTGAACATGATTGTATTGTCAGTAGAGTGACTTAAGGACAATTATAATAATTCCCAATTTTTTTAATAACATGTTTAAGTAGTTTATATGAAAGTTATTGATTTGATCAATATTTAATTAACTAATTAATACTATTAAATGTCGTTTTGACTGGAGTAACCCCTCATAAAATGGTATGCTCCGGCACAGCTCTACGAAGTGTCACTGAGGTTTGGTAACGCAGATTCCTAGACGAAGCAAGCGCCAATCGTCATCATGGCTGCGGTGTGTATTGCCTCCCGTGTCCTGACTAAAAAGGTCCTGTCATCTAAAGCGGTAAGCGATGGGAGAAAATCGGATAGTTTACAATGTCACTATTAACTACAGGTTTAATGAATGTCTCCATAGGCATAACTGATATTTTAAACCACCTTGTTTTGTAACATCATTCAAGGTATAGGACTGTCGTAGTTAGCTAGCGTGCTGCCTTGCTACACAGTGTATCGTTTACTATTCAAAGAGGCAGCTGTCTTCATTTCTGAAACATATTTAAAGGTTTTCGATTAATATATCCGTGCAATTAAATTCTGACGACTAGGTTTGTAGAACATTTATATCTCCTTTTGGATTGTTGCAATGAGTGAATTGAACCTTCGCGGTAGTAGTACAGTAAATATCAGCACACAATGAAGGTCACGCAAGGGAAGTTAGATAAAAAAGGTCTTAGCACTGTAGCCAGCTAACCAATCAAGTGTTGGTTGAATCTGGTACTGTAGTGTTTGTGATGTCAATCATTTATTTGTTTTATCATAATACCTCTTTGCCATAATGTATTTAATGTATTTTAAGAGGGGGTGAGACTATGGCGACTTGGTGGTGCTCAATAGTTAGTCGTCTCTAATTGGGACCAGGTTTGTTTTGATGAGGTTTGTTTAGGAATAAAAACGTTAACTTTAGCGAACCATTGTATTTCAAATGAGACTACGCACGATGTTAAGAAGCACTATTATTTGTGATTAGCTATGTAATTGTTAGGCAGTTCTTGCGGTATCCTCGCCTCCACTATGCAACCAAAAGCTGGCTTGGTTTTTGGTTCATTTTAAAACCTTAAAGAAACTACAGTACACGTTTAGACATTAGACACATTAGAGGCCCATAGTAAGGGCATGCATTGACTTAAAACAAGAGTATTGTAATCAGTAGCTATGATTTATATTCCCATTTAGCTACCTGCAGTATCCCAGAGTTCCAGGAAGCTCCACTTCTCAATTTATGGAAAAAGCAATGCTAAAGTGTCAGATGGTGTAAGTATCCATATTTCTTGAGAACTAAGATATGTGCTTACTCAGTTAAAGAACATGTACAATATTAACTCCTACTGTGTCTGCTTATAATAACGGAACTCTGTATTGAGGACAAAAGTTAAAATGGAACTATATGTTTTGCTGCTCCTTACAGATCTCCACACAGTACCCAGTGGTAGACCATGAGTTTGACGCAGTGGTTGTGGGTGCTGGTGGGGCAGGACTGCGTGCTGCTTTTGGCCTGTCTGAGGCTGGCTTCAACACAGCCTGTGTTACTAAGCTGTTTCCCACCAGGTCGCATACAGTGGCTGCACAGGTATTCCAAGTCTCATATTCAAGGTTTTTGTCTTAGCAATGGTGTTAAGCTAGTATTATCCATTTCATTGTGTTCTTTTGCTATTAGGCTACCTATTCAAGCAATTTCTACATAAGTCCAAAGTTCAAACGTATCATGTACTTTGAAACCAGCCTTGACCCAGTCTGTCTTTGGCTGAGGGAGCACTGACAACAATATGCCTATTATTTGTTTTTGGACCCCATTAATTGTATTGTGAATTTCAGTGCATAATAAAAACCTTTAAGAAAATGGTGGTACATAGAAAAAAATAGAACTATGACTATCATATCATTACTGGTAAGTTACTTTCTTTTTAAACGTTCCTTAAAATTGCCTTTTGGGGATAATAGGGTGGGATCAATGCAGCCCTTGGGAACATGGAGAATGATGATTGGAGATGGCACTTCTATGACACAGTGAAGGGATCTGATTGGCTGGGAGACCAAGACGCGATCCACTACATGACAGAGCAGGCCCCACATGCTGTGGTAGAGGTAAGAAAATAGCAACTGCCTATGAACATATTTTGTACATTATATTATCACATTTTTATGTGGAAAACATAATCGCTAATCAGTGGATTTCATCCTGACAACTACTCAGCTAGCCAAAATACTATACAGGTCTGGACAATAACGATGGCCCGGGGCCAGTGAAAACTCAAGTCGAGACTAATAAAACTAGCAAGTCACTGTCCCGATCGGGCCACTGAAAAGAAATTGACAAAAATAAGCACAATATAAACTCTACATCCTCCAGTTGTTTTGTAGTCTGGCATACGCACAAAGGACTACATTGCAGCTCCTTTCACACACTGTTGGTCGGATGTTAAGAGTTAGTGATGTGACGCGTGGCTGTCTGGTATTGTTTTTCAATAAATCAAAACTTCGAAACACTCAATTGAAGAAGGCAGCGAAGGGTAACTATGAGCTCAAACGAAAGCAAACATTTTTATACAAATAATTTACCTGTTTTGACTTCGAACTCGGATGCACTGTCTTCTGTCGTAAATTCACAACTGGAGTGGACAAATGTGGGTATTTTTACAAAGGCACTGACAACTTTCACAAACAGTCCCTAACCAGCCATGGCAATATTAAACTGCACCTGGTCTGCATGACAGTCAAGCGGGTGGCTGACAATCCATCTTCAGGTCCCTTGGTTGTACTGATCAGGAATTTAAATGCAGATGCCCATTGGGTGATTGCACAACTTAAAACAGTCGCATACATAGTAACTAAGACGGACCAGCCATTCGCCTTGTTCCCCAGGGATGAATAAGTCAGTGTTTGGTTTAAAATCATATATTTTGTTGACTGTTGTTTTTATTCATTTTTAAAATTAGAAATGTGATTAAAGATACATCATATTTGTAGTTTTATATATACAGAATGCATTTCATAAAGGATTAAACATGTTAAGTTACAAAAATATTTGGTTATATGTGGTAACACTGATAAATTACAACTTGTAAGGAGGGACAGTAAAAAATGTTTGGGGCCAGTCAATTTAACGTTGAGCCCTGCTATAATTCATTTGTCGGCCATCCTGTTGTGAAAGTGACTGAAAGTTGGCGCGCCAGGGATTTGAATGCTCCTCTCAATGTCCTCAGCTGGAGAACTTTGGCATGCCCTTCAGCCGTACCGACGATGGCAAGATCTACCAGAGGGCTTTCGGAGGTCAGAGTCTGAAATATGGCAAAGGAGGACAGGCCCACAGGTGCTGCTGTGTGGCTGACCGAACTGGCCACTCCCTCCTACACACACTCTACGGACGGGTAGGTCGTGCACATCCCCAAAATCAGCCGCTTGGAGTTGGGCTATATGGCCTTCACTTTGATCTGCAGGCCGTCTTAATCCCCCGTTACTGAGAATAATCTCTCTTATTACCCGGGATGTGAAAGTCACTCGTCTATCACTCTGTCTCGGTCTAGTCTCTGAGGTACGACACCAGTTACTTCGTGGAGTACTTTGCCCTGGACCTGCTGATGGAGGATGGGGAGTGCAAGGGAGTGATTGCCCTGTGTATGGAGGATGGGTCCATCCACCGCTTCCGGTCCAAGAACACAGTCATCGCCACAGGGTTTGTACCTGCTCTCTGTAGTAGACCGCTTCTGTGGCTAACTTATTCAGGCTCGTCTCAAGTAATCTGTGATCTTTGTCATACCAGTCAAACAAAGTTTTACTGCTAAAATGAGCATCCCGAATGTACCTTGTTGATGGCGATTTTAAAGGGCTCCCCCCGTTTCTGTCTCTTGCTACAGAGGCTATGGCCGTACCTACTTCAGCTGCACGTCGGCCCACACCAGCACAGGAGACGGTAACGCCATGGTGACCCGCGCTGGCCTGCCCTGCCAGGACCTGGAGTTTGTCCAGTTTCACCCCACAGGTCAGTATCCCGTGTGTGATGGGCAACACGGTCCTGTTTGCTAGGCAGTGGATTGTCAACGCTATAGAATCTATAGCTGAATATTGTTGTTGGATAAGTCTGAGGGCCGGCAGACCGGTCGGTGCACATGCTGCAGTTGCATAATCACACTAAATGTCATTGGGTGTGAACTCAAGTCCTTGGGTGCCTGTGCTGGTTTCATGTAACCTATGATGTAACGGAATCCGGCTAGGTATATATGGAGCTGGCTGTCTGATCACCGAGGGTTGCCGTGGTGAGGGTGGAATCCTAATCAACAGTGAGGGCGAGCGCTTCATGGAGCGCTATGCCCCCAACGCCAAAGACCTAGCCTCCAGAGACGTTGTGTCTCGCTCCATCACCATCGAGATCCGAGAGGGCAGGTAAGATCTTTGTTTTAGCAATGACAAAGTCTGTGCTATTGGAATTACAGGAAATGTATTTCATATGGAACCTACTCACCAACATAAATGGTCCCGCGTTGCTGTAAGTTGCACGCTGTGAAAGGGGTCTCCTATGTTGACAGCACTTTTGTTTGTCTGCCCCTTAGGGGATGTGGCCCAGAGAAGGACCATGCGTATCTGCAGCTTCACCATCTCCCCCCACAGCAGCTGGCCACACGCCTGCCTGGCATCTCTGAGACTGCCATGATCTTTGCTGGCGTGGACGTCACCAAAGAACCCATCCCTGTCCTGCCCACTGTCCACTACAACATGGGTGGGATCCCCACTAACTACAAAGGACAGGTCACTAGAAGTACCCGTGGGGGCGATATTTCCGCATGTCCTCTATAACAGTTTTGTCCTAAAACTCCACCTGCCCTAGATTGATTATGCAAATCCTACCTTAGAAGGTATTCAATGTAATTAATTCATGTGTTTTAAGGGTAAGGAGTTGTCCCCATTTTTTTTATACATCCTCAAGTACAAAAGGGAAAGAAATGCAGGCTTGGAAGTACCGTGGCTAGGACGTCTGCTGTACCACAAGCTTTTTTTTATTGCGGCTGTCTGTCCTGTTCTCCACAGGTCATCACTCACACGCCTGAGGAGGGGGACAAGGTGGTGCCTGGGCTGTTTGCCTGCGGTGAGGCTGCCTGTGCCAGTGTCCATGGAGCTAACCGCCTAGGAGCCAACTCCCTGCTGGACCTTGTGGTGTTTGGGCGGGCCTGCGCTCACACAATCACTGACATCTGCACTCCAGGTAACCATTCAATACTCTTGCTTGCTTGACCTTGCATGGCATCAACACGAAAGCCTGTGCATCGTCCCAAAGATTGTTTCCTGAATGGGACTTATCTAGATGAATAGGAGATTAATTTTAAAATGTTTCATGACCATTTTTCTTCCCTTATGCAATATCTTTGTGTCCAGTTTCATCCTTAAACATTGCAGCAAGCCCTTTTGTGGGGCTTCTGTGCTTAGCCATTCTGCTTTTTCCATGCTGCTTTATCAGTCAGCTGCTTAATGGGAGTTGCTAGAGTGTGATGAAATCAGGAAATCCCTGTTGACAATGCATCCCAATGCAGGGCAATGTCAGCCAGTTTGATTTGCAATGTGATACGCAGAAAGGCATGGCAAGAGATGCTTTGGAGGACACGTCTCAATTTTCAACTCTCCTGATTTCGCTGCTAGTTGCTGCAGTGTGGCAAGGCCATAGGGTGGACATTGGACTCAACTAAATTGGAAAGGAAAATAAATATGTATAAAAGGATTGATGTGTTTTTAAAGTAAAATAGATAGAAAAAAAGTATACCCATCCTGGCACTGTGATGTCTCCAAAGGAGAGAAGCTCTCCCCCCTGAAGCCCAACGCAGGAGAAGAGTCTGTGGCCAACCTGGACCGGTTGAGGTTTGCTAACGGCTCCCTGAGGACCTCCGAGATCAGACTTAACATGCAGAAGGTAAAACAAATAGGAATTCACTTTGGATAGTCGCCAACTCTATTAGTAATGGTGGTTAACATAATGACACGTCTGAGCCTTTGTTCCTCAATGTCGACAGACCATGCAGAACCACGCCGCTGTGTTCCGTACCGGCAAGGTTCTGAAGGAGGGATGTGACAAGATGGACGCCGTCTACCAGACATTGGATGACATCAAGACCTTTGACAGAGGTCTCATTCCCGTTTTTGTCGTGATATGAATTGTCTTTCGATTGCCGTGTCTTTGCAGGGTCTTTGTTCTCCCAATGTTGCAATTGCAGTAGTGGAGGGGGAAAAACCCATCAAACATAAACGGAGGTGTTCAGAAGCAGTGCTGGTCAAGTTGTTTCTCTCTCGCTCTCTGCTTGCTTCAGGCATTGTGTGGAACACTGACCTGGTGGAGACCCTTGAGCTGCAGAACCTCATGCTGAATGCCGTGCAGACTATCAACTCTGCCGAGCAGCGCCAGGAGAGCAGAGGAGCCCACTCCAGAGAGGACTTTAAGGTAAGATCCTGTCCGCACTGGCCTGACCTGCAATATGAACTTGCTGCCAGGTACGTGATATTAGGAATATGCAGACAATATGGTGGTTGTGTTTTACAGTAGATGGGTCTTAATATCGTGGGAGCTGAAATAAACGCGCGTTGACAGAAAATGACTCCTTGGCTGATAATTCACTCTAGCCGTTCTGCCAACTGGGACGTGGTTTTGAAAGATATCTGTGTAACCTTGCAGGACCGTGAGGATGAGTATGACTATACAAAGCCTTTAGCAGGACAGCAAAGGAAGCCTATAGAGCAGCACTGGAGGAAACACACCTTGTCCACTGTAGATCCTAAGACTGGGAAGGTAAGTACCTTTTCCGGGGAAAAGAAAAACAGATGCTAAATGATTGTTAACCAAATTATCTAAACATACCGAACAGGATTAATGGGACATGATTATTGACTTGTGTTACAGGTAACTCTAAAATACAGGCCAGTTATTGACAACTCACTGGATGCTGAGGACTGTGCTGCTGTTCCACCCGCTATTCGTTCCTATTAAGCCCTGCGTACCGATGTGATGCCACTCAACTTTTATTTATGATCAGAAGTTGCGTTTTCAGTTATGCTTTACAAGACGTTGCGACCATATTCTCATTTTCTCCTATTACTCATATTATATCATTGAACTGGGATATTTGTCTGATAATGAACATTACTGTAAACTTACGTAAATTATGCGAACTTGAGCATTTTTGCGTTTACTGTAAACATCCACCACAATCGCTATAGTTCTTACAAGCAAATAAATACATATTTAATATTTAAATATTGAATTTTTGTAAAAAGATGTTAAGAGCAGTCACATTTGAGGAAGGAAAAAAAAACCCTGCATGTTTAAGATCCTGACAATACTCAATTTCTTCATTCTGTGGCCTTTAATGGTTAAAGAGAATCACATTTCTCAGCTTTGTGGGAAGTTTTGTTGATTGTGGACGCTTGATGTTTTATAGGTCCTATCTTCCAATATGCTCAAATAAACAAAAGCTTTCCTTTCTGAGAGTGACTAGTCATTCATTTTATAAGCTTAGTGACTGGTGCTTCATATTTCCCAATGCCATGACCAATCTGAAATGTACTAATCGCAGATGCAAGCATTATCATCCCGGAGTTGGTGTCTTAAAATTATATATATATTTTCTTATGTAAAATTATCTTTCACGTAGGAAACATTTACTCTCAAACAGCGGTCACCGCTCACATCAGCTGTGCTTAAAATGTAAATACATTAATCAACACTATCCTCAAAGTTCCATTAACCTTATGAATTGATACAGTGTCCAGTTGCACTGAACTGCTATGATATGTGTTAGTCTGGATTAAAAAGTGTGTTAGCTCCATGCCAAGTGGAAAGGGAGGGGCTACAATATATACCTGTGTAATACCCCTGACTACTGTACACTGCTGACAACCTATTGAAGATTCGTTGGATAACAATTATTGGCTAATGAACTTCAAAGGCATTATGGGAGGTGATAAAGAAGATGGAAATCTATAGTTCAATCAGAAGTACATTAGGCCGACATTCAGCAAACAACCTTGAAACTTGTGTCTGGTAATAACGGTCTTGTGATGCGATTCTACTGCCCCAATTCGTTACCTCCAGGCACGAAAACACCATTAGAGGTCAATATAAGACAACATAAACATGTTGACAAGTAAATTCCTGGATTTTCTCACGTTGTTGAAGTGTAGCGTCACCTATAGGGTATCGAAGGCTGCGTTAGCGATTCCGCTGGAACAAGATTACTTCCGGTTTGTGCATTTTGTCATCAAAATAAAAGTTACACTGTGATATAACATATTTTTTGCACCATTGGATAGTGGATATTGTGAAGATTAATGTTAAAAGGAATAACTACATGGGGGAAAATATAAAGAGAATTGTTACTTCTAATATTTTATATGATAAAGAGTATAAGGTGGAACACATTAAGGAATTATTAGAGCTTAATGAATTTCGAGAGCATCTAATATTTGACAATAGTAACTAGGGACCACTTTGATGATTTCACATTTTCTCGAAATGTCATTAAAATATGAACAAATTTCAATCATTCTTAATGTTTAGAGAATTTTTTCATAAATCAATAGTTTCGTGTCACTTATCTACTAATACATTGGATACCTTTATTGTGAAAATGCCCTTAGGTGTTTGTAATGTTGCTCACAAGACGTAGGTCATGAGTACGTTACGCTGTTCTGTTGAAATACTAACCTTGTTTTAGCTAATGTTACTATTTTTAAACGTCTGAAAGCTTCACAAATACATATTTGCGTCTTTTCTGACTGTATCATGGACTATTTGTCACGAAAGGACTCCCATGCAATATCTTGAGCAATTCTTTGAGTTGAACGGTGGACAGTCAATACTTTAAACTCAAGACAGCTATACTTCTAGCCAGCATTCATCTGTCATAATCTCGGGTGAAGTCGTTACCAAGTTGTCTTTAAAGAAAGAAAAAATTGCTAACATAGCATAATAGCTGTGTTTCTCCTTCTAATAACAACATGGCGAATGCTACACATGTATCTAGAGTTTGCTCTTTGTACAAGAGGATTTTGTTGTTGCACCGTTTCCTGCCTATAGACTTGAGAGCGCTTGGAGACCAGTATGTGAAAGATGAATTCCGAAGGAACAAATCAGCAGCGCCCGAGGAGGTCACTGTTTTCATGAGGGAATGGCAGGTAGGTTTTTCTTAACACTTCTGGAACTCTTGTCATTACAAATGGTCGATGCATACTAATATTAAGCTAAATTAAATGTCCAATTACTTGAAATTGATTATTAGATTGAGGATACAGAGGAGATTTAACCAGTAATACGGTTGTGTTGTCACTTCCAACACTCGCCGAATGGTGGAAGTGTTTCACCATAATCCCATAAATCTCTGGCAGTACCGGTACTTTGATTCAAGACCTCTGCACTGCACAGGAAAGATAGTCAAGCAGATGTATTTTATTTAACTATTATTTTAGCAGGCAAGCAAACAAATTCTTATTTATAATAACGGTCTGGCAGCAGGCAAAAAAGACCTGTACGGAATGGATATGGGGATTAAGAAAATGAGACAGACAGAAGAACCAAGAGACATGAAATCCAATCATGTAGAAAGACGGAGACAGCAGCATAACAACAGCATACATGATAAAACATAGACCTGGCAGCAGACTATATAACAACAATACAGCAGAACACAAACTTATTTGGAGTATGCAAACCTTTGCACACATCATTGTCTTTTGTAAACTTTGGTTGGCTGGAACTCCCTGACCCCCACAATGTCTAGACTTATACATAATATTTGTCAATAAGACTGTCCTATAAAAACCTCCAGATCTCCAAATCTCACCTCAAAAATGAATTGGAAAAACAGCAGTTACCAGGTCAATAGGAAATGTTACTGTGAGGGTACTCTGCTTACCTTAACATTAATTGATAAGGTTGTGCGTGTTATACAATAAAACATTCCATAAACGGTACATTTAAAAAGTATTTAGACCCTTTCGCTTCGTCCACATTTTGTTACATTACCACAATAATCTAAAATGGATTAAATAGATTTTTTCCTCATCAATCTACACCCGATACTCCGTATTGAAATATCGCATTTACATAAGTATTCATAGCCCTTCATGCAGTACTTTTCTGAAGCACCTTGCACTGCGATTACAGGCTAGTCTTCTTGGGTATGATGCTATAAGCTTGTCACGCCTGTATTTTGGGAGTTTCTCCCATTCTTCTCTGGAGATCCTCTGTCAGAGAAGAATGGTAGGATCTGTCTGTTTGGGTTCAAGTCTGGGATACGTTGTCCAATTGGAATGTGAACCTCTGCCACGGTCAAAGTTTTCATCAAGGATCTGTCTCTACTTTATTCCGTTCATCTTTCCCTTGATCCTGATGGTATTGGCAAAGGTATGATGGGTATCTGATTTCCAATAGACGTCAAACCTAGGATTCAGGCCGAAGAGTTCCATCCTCCTCTAGATGTGAGTCAGTGAACAAGTAGGGGGGTAACAGCTTCTCGGCAGCCTAAACCATTGACTATGTTGCAATGGATCTTAGGTTTGAAAATGTGACAGTTGTTGCCATATTTTACTGCTAAAATAAGGTTCTTAATCCATAGATACATACAGGAAAGACATCAATTAAACACTACCAAAACAAGAGAAATAGAATGCCCTCTATGGGGAAAGAAGAATTCTTTGATATTATTATTCTGGCTATTGTTATTATATTTGTATTTTAAAGTAGTATATTTAGAGAAACAGACAAATGAGTATGTTTATGGATGTCATGGTCACCAATCATCTGCATCACACCTAAAAACAGTTTTTTTTTAAAATATTCTCTCTTCAATCTTAGTAGTGGAAGCTTTCAAGACAATTGCATTTTGAAATGTTGCACTTTGAAATGGTCCCCCATTCAATTGCATTTTGAAATGGTCCCCCACTGGGACCACACAAAGAAGAGAGTGGGAAAGCGAACTGCTACAAAGCATCGAGGAAACTCAATGATGTGCAAGATGACACCAAAGCCGATAGACCTAGTTTCATCGGATGCTCCTCTTGAGAAGTAATCCTAAATGTAATACATTTCTTCCCCATTATTCTCCCCTTTCCGATTTCATAATGCACAATTATGGCCCTGCGTCTTTGCATCAACTGGCAGTTTTGGGAGTGTCAAAAAGCAAGCTGTGTTCCCCAATGGGTATCATGCCAAGCCGTTTCGGCTTCTAATCAAACTGCTCACACTCCGTGGGAAGAGAGTGCATTCCCCAGGCAACAGCCTTGATTTAGCTTACTGGCACCCAACCTGACACAGGAGTCGCTAGAGTTCAGCAAAACAAGGCAACCCTGTCCGAGTACTATACCACGAAACCCATACAGAACTGAAGCACTTTGAACTGCCATGTTCTAAACCCAAGGAAACCAACGGACTAGACAAACTCCTGGCCGCAAGGATACAGCTGTACTGCAAGTTTTAGGTCCTTATTTTAAAAAAAGGTCCTTATTTTATTGGCAACTGCAAATATTGCACTGATCAACAACATTTAACCAATACCAAAACAAATACTTGTGGCATAAATTGTCCAATCTACTTGTGGAATAAATTGTCCAATCATATAATTCCCCAAAAAACTGTGTTCCAAATTCATCTTGCAGTTTGTCACATTAAAATATATTTCAAAATGCATTAACGTAATATAGCTTTTTTGCTTTATATTTTAAAGGGAATGTCCAAAATATGCTCCTAGCTTCTGGATGTTAGCTGAATTACAACAACAGTGCATTCGACTCACACTTTAATTTCTCTTTTGGTCAACCAGCTTACAAAATCTGTAAACATTTTGAATTTTATTATCCATGTAATGAGGAATTTGCTTGCCTCCATCTGTCTTTGCTCATTTGAGAAATATTGTCGGAAATCTAATTTCTAATCTAATTTCCTTCAAGAAAGGAATTGTCCAAACCTACAATAAAAATACTATAATACACTTGCATTGTCATAGGTCACCACATTCCCCAACCTTCATACCTAGCTAGCTGGCTGCGCAGTGTGGACATCTGACATTGCTCCTTGACATGGTTTGTGCTCTATCATTTTGACAATATCAAAACAAAATGGTGTGTTTACCTGAATATGACATTTATTATACATAGCTAATTCTCCATCTAACCTTTTTTAAACAGAACTAATTTATTTTCAGCACCATGAATCTTTCTTTTCCCTCTTCAAGAGATTGGTAGCATTATGTTTGGTACATCAAATTGCAAAAATGCTAATGTATCAAAATGCAATCACATTTTACCGGCAGACTGCCGTGACATCACTGACAGGCCCCAGCTCTACAGTATGTGTGACTACCCACATAGTTCAAAAGGTTTATTTGTCATTTGCAATAACAAGTGACAGCCATGAAATCCTTGGTTTTCCTACTCTCGATAGTGCAGTTAAAAAGTAACAATAATTATAATTTTCAGACATCAGCCAGTTGGTCAGCACAGACCTTGAGAACACGGCCTGAGAAGTTATCTGGTCCGGGAGCCTTGCGGGTAGATCTACTGTAGTGAAAAGACACAGTGAGAAGTGGGACCCAGAAAGAGTACAGTACTGTAGTAGTTATAATAGAAGAGAGTTGTCTGGGATGTTGCCAGTGCACCAGAACATAGATCCATTCAGAACCAGAATCTGGCCCCCTCTCTTCCCCCTCCATCTCTGTCCTCTCCCACTTTCCATTCATTAAGGAGGGGGTGAATCACCACTCCCTCCTCTCCTCCCTCCGTCTCAGGTTCCGAGCTACCTCTGAGAATTGCGGAAGGGCGGCAGGCAGAGCCCAAAGAACAGATGAAGAGCGAGACTCTGAAATGTGATTACGCACACACACTCACACACAAACACAGACGCACACTCCTAACCTGATTGCTGGCACTGAGTGTTCAGTCTGATCCAGTTACACACAGAACCCCTGGGAATAGAGCTGCTCCTAATAAATCGTCCTGAATTGAAACAGACAAGCTCTCCCATGAGGGAGAAAGGGGTGAGCAGGAGAGACCCCACAGAAGCAGGCCTACTTAATGCATTCAGTGTGGTAGGGACTTGTGTGACTGAGATGGTGGAGTGGGAATTACTTAACTGTGACCAAGAGATGCAGACGGAGAGGGGGTGGTTGTCATATTAATGTCATTAGTTGATTGGTCAACCGTGCCTTGGACGTGAGATTCAGAGGGAGGTCGCCTTCATTTAATAACATATTTTGCACGTACAACCCCCAAGTGGTAAAAGGAGCAATCAAAGCTACCTTACCCAGACTAGAGACTTCACCCAAATTGCTTTAGAGCAAATCTAGTTGTATAGGCTAAACTGGAGTCAATAGGTTTACTGAAAAGATGAGTTGCTGTGGAAATGTACACAAGCTGTCCAGGACTTACTCTGAGAAGGTCCAATAGGTAGGATATTGACAGTCCAGTCACCATTTTGTGAACCTAAGCATCCAGGTCCTCTATTCCAATTTTCTTTCAGTTTCCAAGTAGAAAAATCAAGTTGTACTTTACTGTACCCTAACCTTGAAAAAGTAATTTCTGCATGAAAGTACCATGTCAAAAAGTGAGAATTTCAATGTGACATTGGCCAGGTCTGCAAATCTCCAAAGAGCTCTCACTAGTTGCCTTGACTGCTCACCTCTATCTCCAAGAGAAGATTACCCCTTGGCCAACGTTCAAAATAATTACGTTATGTACAAGACAGGAGAAAACCTTTTACACAAATGGTCTGTTTCTTAAATGGGACCGATTCCAAAACCATGGAATGTTTCTGTGAATGGTTTGATGCGTGGTCTTAATAGTTTCTTTCAAACCAGTTGTTTTTTTATGAATGAATATAAACTGATGTTGTTTGCTTTATATATTTAGTTCATTTTTAACATACTTTTCATAAGTGGTCTGGAAAGATTTGGCAGGTCTGTCTGGGCTACGTCAAATAAGTCAAATGACACACTGTTTCCCGATGTTGTCTTGGACACGATCCAGAGGACACCAGATTAATGGACATGTCCCGGAGTCATCCGAGAGAAACGGAATCATTGGAGGGGAATCATGTATTATTTTTCCTGCAGTTGCTTTGCAGTGCATTTCAGTTAAGCTTTAGCCCTAATATCTATATTATAGTGATCAACCGCATACAATTGTCCAGGTGAAATATGATCACCATGCAGGACACTTGAGGGATTTCCCGGCTTTAGGGCCACGGCCACATGGTTTTAAGGGGGTGGCAAATTTGCCGGGGCTATATGGCCATAAAGCAAAATAGTCAAGTTAATTGCTATGAACCCAAACAACGTGGCCCCTAGTGACTAAGAATTAATTATTGTCAGACATGACCCATCCCCCGCTCAGTCCCTTTATGATTTTGTGTCTAATATTATTTGTAACACAAAAAATTAGTAAGCCCTAATGTTTCTCCAATAATATATTCAGTGGGCCTCTGAATCACCTGATATTAAAGTCATTGCCTCAGAGTTAGCTGCGTCTTTCCAAGACCGGGGTTCAAGTCTGGCTGGTAGATTAGCCTAAGGGTGACACTATGGACAGCCATCGTCCTGGGTTTGGAGGTTAATAACTGAGCATGGTTGCATTCCCTTGTCACTCTTTTGTATCTACATGCAGTGGCTTGGGTGCCAGTGACCTCAATTGAGGTACAAGACTGGAGAGCGCTTTCCTTCCAGCGAATAAGGATTCCAGTCTAGACTTCCTGGTTGAGCAAGCAGCAGGATAAGACAGAATTACATTGTGTTCTGGAGCCCACTGGCGGGAGTTGCTGCAATGAAATAGGCCCTTTATCACAAATTGTATTATCTACAGTTTAGGTGAGAAGATGCTTCTGGCTACCAAAATCCTCTAACTAAAATATCTCAGATAAAACCAAAAATATCAGATGCCTGTTAAGGGCAGGAGGTGACTCTGGTAATGTGACTGCCAGTGGCACAGCTAATTTGACTTCCCACTGAAGTCACTTTTACTTGTGTTGTACATAGCTCTTGTTGTGTTAATGATCGACTTCCTTAGTTGTCTGTCAAGTAGATCTAGAAGACAATCTTCAGGTAATCCTTTGTTAAACCCCAACCATGTGAGCTAGAAAAGTGTCTGCATATCAGTGGGAAGTCTAAGCCAAAATATAGTGTGGATGAGATTCGATTTCATCACAGGAATGTGTGTTCTTACAAAACTGACTGTCACCACTTAATCATTTGGGCTACAAAATAATATGATCTCAGAGGTATAATAATTCATTCTCTGTGAACTTCAGAGGATACGTTTGAAGGTTTGCATATCCTGTAGTATTTCAACTAACAGAATTAAATTACTGGAAATAAAAACATTGTAAAATATATATATTTTTTTACCTATAAGATATGGGAAAGACACTAACTCCTTGATCATTTATGGTAAATATTTTAATTACCTGAGGAAGACATCAGCTTGAAGTAATTATGAACGATGGATTAATGTGAGTTTACAATTATTAATCCCTGCCTTTTCTGTTGGGAGCTTCAAATCTTCCTTGCCTCAAATTAGTGCTTTTGGCAGTTTTCTTGATAAGCCTTAATCATGATTTTTTTCATTGTTATTGTATACTCTTTCTTTGTTTGATATAGCGCGAAGGCCCACCTGAACTCTTATCTTTTTTTTTTATTCTATGAACATTGTAAAACAAATGTGTATATCTTGGGTTAGTACAAATTGGAATTGAAAATACCTGTAATAGTTGAACTCATTCAAAACCACCAAACATGTGAATGGTTAAAACATTGACAGCGATGAGTTGTGCCTAAAAACATTTCTTAATTGTTGTATATTGGCCATAAACCACACCCCCTCATTCCTTAATGATTACTTTTAGCACGTGTAACATAAACATTTTAGTAGTAATACAGATTCCCACATCATTCAATATCTCGTAACTCCAATTTGAACCAAAAACCTGTACGGCCAACAGCAATGCAAGTTTTCTTTTCATGAGCTTTATTAATCTCTGTTGCATGCTTTTTAGTTCTGACACAATGCTTTCTCTTTCTCCCCAGTGGCAGCCAGATGAACGTAAATCAGAGTGCAAAGAGGGAGAGAATGGTTCTGAATCCCGAAATATGGGTGTATGATAAGCTGCTCCTGACAGTTTGGTCAGCTGTGATTTTATTTATCTGCTTTTAATGTTGTTGTTTTTTGCAGCCAAAATTTGTCAGTAACCGTCTAACAGAAACTCTGTGACTGGTATATTACGTGACCTACTTGAGTTCTAAACTTTTGTCTCGCTCTTCATCTCGCTCTTCAAACTGCCTGGAACAGTTTTGAATCCCAAGCCTCTAACTGTAAATTGCTTCTGGGATTCAGCAATCGTTATGTATGACCTAAGGTCCATTGTAGTTCAATTTCCATGTCTGGTTTTATTGTGGGTTAGGTGTGGGCTATGGCCTCTATTAGCACTTGAAATGACCTAAAAACCCTCATCAGTGACCATGGTTATGTCCCTGTGGTATCCCATGAAAGCTCTAGGAACTCAGAGATAAGAATCAGGCGACTGCAACACTCAACACAGTCTCTTGTACCCCAAATCACATGACTTCACTTCAACTTTCTTGTACCCATCGACCTTACATTGTGCTACTGAATATATTCATGTTATACAACGTATTGATTCATGCATATCATTGTTTTCTCCAGTGAGGGTGTCAAGCAGTTTGATAATTTGTTTCTGTGGACTCAGTGGATATGTTCTTCCCATGTTGATATGAAACAGTAACCTCAAAAATGCTAGGCCTTATATGATCCAAAATGATGTGTAGTGCCTTCGGAAAGTATTAAGACCTTTTTACTTTTTCCACACATTTGTTCAGTACTAAAGTGATCACAGCTTTGAGTTTTCTTCAGTGTGCCTTTACCAGCTTTGCACATCTGGATTTTGGTAGTTTCTTTGTCAGATTAGCTGTTGAGCATTTTTTAACAGTGATCTCTATATTTTGCTCTGTTTATCCGTCCCTCAATCCAGCCTCCCAATTTCTGCTGCTGGGAAGCATCCTCATGATCCTCCCCCAACCATGCTTCACTGTAGGGATGGTATTGGCCATAAACGCTACCTTGTTTTCACCAGACGTTGTACTTGTGATTTAGGCCTAATAGTTAAATTTTGGTCTCATCAGACCAGGGAATGTTTTTTCCACAGGCAGCATGTCATATGCCTTCTAATCAGGAGTGCTTTGACGAAATCCATCTCCAAAGTACAGTGGATATAAAAAGTCTACATACCCCTGTTATGTGGGACTTTCTTGGAGTTTTTGCTCTGACATGCACTGTGGGACCTTATATAGACAGACGTGCATTTTAAATGAATTCCAATCAATTCTATTTGCCACAGGTGGACTCCAAACATAGGACATAAGATAGAGCGAATGAAAAACTTAGACTAATAAAGCCCTTATGACAGCATTGCTGGTAAAATAAACATTCTACCTGCCAATGCCAAAATCAAACCAAGTTTTGCATTGCAGACCAATTGAGGGAACCATGAATGCCAACATGTACTGTCAAATACTGAAGCAGGGCGTGATCCCCTTCCCTCGGAGACTGGGCCGCAGGGCAGTATTCCAACATGATAACGACCCCAAACACACCTCCAAGACGACCACTGCCTTGCTAAAGAAGCTGTGGGTAAAGGTGATGGACTGGCCAAGCATGTCTCCAGACCAAAACCCTATCGAGCATCTGTGGGGCATCCTCAAACCGAAGGTGGAGGAGCGCAAGGTCTCTAACATCCTCCAGCTTAGTGATGTTGTCATGGAGGAGTGGAGGAGGACTCCAGTGGCAACCTGTGAAGCTCTGGTGAACTCCATGCCCAAGAGGGTTAAGGCAGTGCTGGAAAATAATGGTGGCCACACAAAATATTGATACTTTGGGCCCAATTTGGACATTTTCACTTAGGGGTGTACTCACTTTTGTTGCCAGCGGTTTAGACATTAATGGCTGTGTGTTGAGTTATTTTGAGTGGACAGCTAATTTACACTGTTATACAAGCTGTACACTCACTACTTTACATTGTAGCAAAGATCTGTGTCTGATTGTGCCTCCTCTTTATCTCTTATCTCCAGAATTACCGTGACACCTTACAGACCCAGGTTCTGGCATCTGCAGGAGACCGTGTGAAGAGGTTGGAGTTTGGAGCAGAACTGTCTGAGGCAGATCTCAAGCTGTTTCAAGAAGAACAAGTGGGACAGCTGTATGAGCTGATGCTGGAGTCCACCAAGCCCAAAAGACAATTCAACATCCAGGACGATGGATTCAAGAAATGACCGTGTTGATGGGATACTTTCATACTGAACGAAGAGGGATGTGGTGCATTTCAGTAGTTCTAACTGCTTTCTTTCCTTGTCTCCAATCATTCATCTAGACTGCCATTGAGTCTATTTTTTACAGGACAGGTTAGTCTCATTTATTCATTGTTTCATTTCGGACAGTGGACACAACACATATGCCCAGTTCATCAGTACAGATACAAAAGACAAAGGAAGGAATCACTTGGGACCATTGATATGGAACCAGGGGAAGTTACTCACCACAAAGGCACTCTGACTAGGATACCCTTAGAAAAGAAACTGTACCCTACCTCAAGGCCAGACTGAAGTTATGGATTGTCCAGAATTATTGTAGTTACAGTATATTAAAGTACGATTTGTGTGGGAAAATGCGACTGCTCTGTATTTCTGTGTTAATTTCCTTCATGTTTTCGATTATTGTGTGGGAGCACAAGAGGCTTCTAGAACTTAAAGAGGACCAAAGTGGGTCACTATACGCACTTCCAAAGGCTGTGTCCTAAATCATCCGCATTCACTATACTGTGCACTTATTCGGCCAATGCGGGGAATGTGGTGCCATTCCAAATGCGACCACTTTCAGTAATTTGCTTCGGGGCGACGTCTGGCCAGAGCGTGAAGTGCTGCTCACATCTCAATATAGAGATTAAGACGTTGGCAGATAGATCATGCATCTTGCCTCTCCAAAGATGCGAATAATAATACTAAAACTGTTGAATCAATAATGCCTCCTTTTTTCAGTCTCACTGCACAATCTGATCCATTGTCAGGAATGTGTGTGTGTGGCGTGAAATTTGAACATGTTTCTCCCTGCGTAACATCCCAACACTGATGAATGGAGTTAAAGCGAAGCAACATTATAAATCATTGTGCATACTCAAATGTGATATTGATCAAAAGCTTAGTCTTTATTCTACAATGAAGAGCAGTTTGTATGACATTACACGGCAATAATTTTTTGAGTACAAAAATAAGACACCTGGCAGACACGGAACGACATTACGGCGAGTAGTGGACAACTGTTGGAACCTGCTTTTGCCTATTTTAAGGTGAAATACATGTTGCTTACATTACATTACGTTTTGTATATCCCAAATATCTTTGAGACACCTTCGAAGAGATGGGTCATGGCAATGGGAAGGGGGGGGGTTCTTTCCATGAAGACATCCCTAATTTATAATTTCGCGACACGAAGTGTGTGGTGTCTGTATTAAGAACTCACTGCCCATCTCTCCAAAATGCGCTCTCTGTTTTCCCATAAATCGTGCTTTTTCCTACATTTCTTTGATACTTTTTGCCTGAACAAGAACAATCTGCCCTGCGTACAAATGCAGGGCTATATAAACGCGTTTAGAATCACTGATGGTAGTCTAATTATTATTTTAACTGCCCTCCAGGCCTCGCGTGTTTCAAAAAGTAATTATTCGTCGTCAATACACAAAGTCAATCGTATTTCAAAAATTATTCAGATCTTTAATCTCCAGTGAAATTGGTTAATATAGGCCAGAATACTTCTCCCTTGGCTCCCGATCGAGCTTATTGCTACGTTGAAACTATGTTAAGTTTGCTCTGTTGAACTCAAACTCAAAAGAGACAGACATACAGAGAAGACTGATGAACGCTGAAATCACCTGACCTGAACCAACTGTAAAGCGTAGGAAATGTGAATTATTGGATATATAATCAGGATATGTTCTTATAATTTCGGCTTTGTTATTTCACTTATTATCGCAACAATTCGAGATCCGTGGCAGCCATGCTTAACAACATAATCTCATATCCGACCCATTCAGATGTTGGTTATTTGTCAACAAGGTGGTTACTAGCCGCATACATTTTCGCAACCTTGACTTTGAATACCTGTGCTCCAATGTCTATCTATCAACATTGCTTTTAATTTCTTAACAATTCTGCTTCATTATATTTGCAATATTCAATTCAACGTTTCATCCTTTTTCTTTTCGTCTGTGGATTGGTTGAGCCTGAATCTGTTAGCTCACGGTGGAAGGTGGGTCGACTCTAAAATGTATCACAACCTGCTCAGGAAACACACTGCTACGCACACACACAAATATTTTGAATGGCACTCTAACAAGATTCAAATACATAACATGGAGGAAACAGATCAATATGAAACCAGTCAGTAGAAGGGCATGTCACCTGGTCTTCCGTCAACCCAAAGAAAAAGTGAGTATGAAGGGGATTAGGATGCGAGAGGAGTGGTGTGACGGTTAATCTCTTTCTCACTCTGCCTCTGTGAACGCTCACAGAGGAGAAAGGGAGTAATCAGTCAGGATTTCTAAACTTTTCAGTCCCTCGCTGCTGCTTCCAGTGTAAAGGGTGGAGGACACGTGAGAGATGGTTGAAGGAGAAGAGGAGGGAGTTAAGAGGGGATTGAACAAAGAGACAAAAATCAATGACCCCACTACAGTTTTATTTGCTATCTTCATGTGAGCTGAATGTATACACAGGAATATTCCCTTAAGCACCTCTTATCCCTCTCATCGATCAGTACCAGTCAATATGGTAATACTGAAGTCTTAATGAGACAAGCAATAGATACACAAACAAGACAACAGTAAACATATCTCTTACAAATCTCCTGGGACAAGTCTGGTTCCTTTGGTAAATGCCAAATCTCGATGACAAGACATTAATTCAAGTTTAGTCAAAATCATGCCAGGGTTATATGAGATTTGGTGTGGATTAGTGAAACTCAAATCCATGAGTATGTGTGCCAAATCTTATCTCACTGGGCCAAACAGACCAATAAATATAAACATGTTTCTGTTATAGCACCGCCACTATAAAATGATAGTATATTCCTAGTGTATCCTGACTGAGTTTTGTTGCTCTTATTTTTCTAGGTATGATTTTTTTTGAAGGAGCCATTTGTAAGATTTCCACCAAAGAAATGCAGGCAAAGCTAATTATATCATAAAGGAAATTGTGGAAAGATGTTATTTGAGATACAGTACTTCACAGATACAGTGGGGAGAACAAGTATTTGATACACTGCCGATGCAGGTTTTCCTACTTACAAAGCATGTAGAGGTCTGTCATTTTTATCATAGGTACTCTTCAACAGTGAGAGATGGAATCTAAAACAAATATCCAGAAAATCACATTGTATGATTTTAAAATAATTATGACATAAGTATTTGATCACCTACCAACCAGTAAGAATTCTGTCTCTCACAAATCTGTTAGTTTTTCTTTAAGAAGCCATCCTGTTCACCAGACTCCAACCTCTCCATAATGGCCAAGACCAGAGAGCTGTGTAAGGACATCAGGGATAAAATTGTAGACCTGCACAAGGCTGGGATGGGCTAAAGGACAATAGGCAAGCAGCTTGGTGAGAAGGCAACAACTGTTGGCGCAATTATTAGAAAATGGAAGAAGTTCAAGATGACAGAAAATCTCCCTCGGTCTGGGACTCCAAGCAAGATCTCACCTCGTGGGGCATCAATGATCATGAGAAAGGCGAGGGATCAGCCCAGAACTACACGGCAGGACCTGGTCAATGACCTGAAGAGATCTGGGACCACAGTCTCAAAGAAAACCATTAGTAACACATTATGCCGTCATGGATTAAAATCCTGCAGCGCACACAAGGTCCCACCTGCTTAAGCCAGCGCATGTCCAGGCCCGTCTGAAGTTTGCCAATGACCATCAGGATGATCCAGAGGAGGAATGGGAGAAGGTCATGTGGTCTGATGAGACAAAATAGAGCTTTTTGGTCTAAACTCCACTCGCCATGTTTGGAGGAAGAAAAAGGATGAGCACAACCCCAAAAACACCATTCCAACCGTGAAGCATGAAGGTGGAAACCTCATTCTTTGGGAATGCTTTTCTGCAAAGGGGACATGACGACTGCACCGTATTGAGGGGAGGATGGATGGGGCCATGTATTGCGAGATCTTGGCCAACAACCTCCTTCCCTCAGTAAGGGCATTGAAGATGGGTCGTGGCTGGGTCTTCCAGCATGACAACGACCCGAAACACACAGCCAGGGCAACTAAGGAGTGGTTCCGTAAGAAGCATCTCAAGGTCCTGGAGTGGCCTAGCCAGTCTCCAGACCTGAACCCAATAGAAAATCTTTGGAGGGAGCTGAAAGTTTGTATTGCCATGCGACATCCCCGAAACCTGAAGGATCTGGAGAAAGTCTGTATGGAGGAGTGGATCAAAATCCCTGCTGCAGTGTGTGCAAACCTGGTCAAGAACTACAGGAAACGTATGGTCTCTGTAAATGCAAACAACGGTTTCTGTACCAAATATTAAGTTCTGCTTTTCTGATGTACCAAATACTTATGTCATGGAATAAAATACAAATGAATTACTTAAAAATCATACAATGTGATTATTGTTTATCAGCATATTCACACTTACAGATTCTGTGTCATCCCGATCATTTTCTGTTGTTTGTATTGGCCCCTTTGCTGTTTAGCGCTGCCAGTGTCAATTCAATTGGTATGAAGTTTGGCACCACTAACCTGGGACATGTGTACATTTATTCTTTGGTTATAGTTTCACCATAGGCAGAATACTATTTCGGGAATATTAATCAGGAATATTAGTGTTTCCTCAATTTATACTTTGTATGAATTTTGGCAAACAACGTATAAAAAAAGAACAACAAAAAATATTTTGGATGTCTGAAATGTTGAATGTAATTTGTCAATAAACATGATAACATCTTAGATTGCTATTAAAGTATGTCAATATTACTAAGGTGCATTAACATCACTTATGTTACCTTGGAAAAAAAATAATGGAATCATCAGTGACACCACTGTGTGTCACTGATGATTCCGTATTTTATTTATACTGTGACTCATTTATAAACGAGGGAATTGTTGACTTGGACTGATAGGAAACAATGACACAAAACAACACCCCCACCCATGACAGAGGGAGATGGGAAACGTTTGTGTTTGTAACTGGGATCGTTACTTAGGTCTGACAGAGGGAGATGGGAAACTTTGTGCTTTTAACTGGGATCGCTACTTTGGTCTCTGAGTCCTGCAGTGTAATTTTTTCAGATTGTATGCAGCCATCCGATGATATAGCTTGTATATATCTTGGCTACATTTGTCTTGATGCCTACATCTGGTGAAAATAATGTGTACATTTGGGTTAATAGCCTGTGTGACTGTTGTTGTTAGATCCATCTGCTGTATTGTGAACTGAGAATCCTTTAGGCCTAAATCACACTTTGATTAGGGCAAATAGACAGTCTCAATACCAAGGTGGATAGCTTGGCTGGGATTCAAGCCAAAATGGATGCACACAACAATCTGGATGGAGATATGGGCTGATATAAAATCACTTCATAAAAGTTAATCACAGTGCACCATTTCTTTCTCAATTTTCTCCTAGACCCTGAGTAAAAAAAGTAAAATGTGTCATGTTTTGGATTCTTGGTTCATTTATTTCCTGTACATTATACAAGAGCCCTATGTCTTTCGTTAGTACCACTGTATTCAACATGTTAGGTTTCTTTATCTATCCAGGTTAGACAGTAAAAGCTTTGAGTAAACCCAGACAAGCTTTCAGATCTAAACAAGGTTGCAGCCCTGGTCTGAGGATGAGACAGATCTGTATGTGAACAGGGAGGTTGTCTCTATTTTCGAACGCCATCTGTAAGTACGGAAGTAATAGAGAAAGCATGCATTTATTACAGTCAATTAAATGTTCCATATTTTCACCATAGATGTTGTTAGTAATGTTCAATGTAGTTGATGTGGAAAGTCTCCATTTACACAGATTGAAATTACCCAGGACACCAGAAATAATGTCTTGTAGTACTAATAATCATTCATCTAATCACACTGCGCGCTCCACTGACCGTAACTGACCATAGGACAGAAGATCTTACACTAGTATTGAACAAGAGGTCTGCAGTTGTCCGCTGTCCAATGGCTGGGGTCACTGGACAGCGGCCATTGGACAGCTTTTTGTCTTTTTGTCTGAAGAGGGATAGCGTGTGTATGTGTTCGAGGTCGATGTGTATGTGTGGAAACCTGAAGATCACACAGGTCCCCACTAGGAGAAATTTGATTTTTGGCTTACAAGTTAGGTTAAAGCTTCAATTTGGACATTTGGTGTTACTTTTAGATGTAGGCATTAGGGTTAGGTTTAGGGTTTGGCGTTAGGTCTAAATTTAGGCATAATGGTTAGGTTATTGAGGTTAAAGTTTTGTTAAGTGTATGGTAAAGGACAGGAAAACATATTGTGTGTGTGTTTTCCAAACACAGCCAGAGACACATTGCTGTGTGTCACTGATGAGTCCATGTTTTTGTAAATCATTGATGAACCATGGGATTGTTGTTTTGGACTGGTAACAAACAATTAAACAGACAACAACCATGCTAAGTTAATTCAGCATTATTAAAGGATATGGGAAAGTACTGAGCTGTGTTCTCACACTTGATTTTTCTGAAGGTAATGGTCTCCTTAAAGGAGTGTGAAGGTCTTCGTTATCAAGAGGACCTTTTTTGCTACAAATGTTTTTTTTTGCTAAACACCCAAATAATAACAGACAGGAAATTATTCAGAATTCAGATGGTAGAAAGTGTAACTTCCTTAATCGACCAGGATGAGCACAGTTCGCCTCAGTCTGTAGATTTTTGCGTTACAATTTGGAGCCAGTTCCTTCGGTTTATTTTTGCATAATTTGTTTATAATGGACCCTGACATGGTCCATTAAACGTTAAATGTTTCCACAACTGTAAAGCTAGATGAAAAATTATTTTCCCCCCTTTCAGATTAGAGGAATATTTTTGGCACTGAATATTAACATATTAGTGTTTGATTGAACAAGCCACAGTAATGTTTTTTACTTATTTGATTTATTTTGCAACACCTAATGCCCCTGTGTGAAGAAGCAAATGCAATTTTAGACTCAAATCACTTTTTGCAGAAATTACTTCTTTGGAAAAGTGCTTCAACTTATTGCCATTTGGGGGCTTTTGAGTATGAAATGCTCATTTTAGGTCTTTCCACAATATTTAAATGGGGTTTAAGTCTGGACATTGGCTAGGCCATTCCAAAAAATATGAAATGCCTCATTCTTATTCTAGGTGTGTAGAATGATCTGATACAAAGCATTTAACTTTTGACTCATCTGTCCATAGTATTCATGTTCCCCTCAGTGGGCTGTGGTTTCTGCCTTGCATGAATCCGATTTTTGCCTAATATTCTGATGGTGGAGAACACTGACGTTGGCTGAAATGAGAGAGGCCCTGCTGATCTTTGGATGTTGTTAGGTTTTTTTGTGACTTCCTGGATGATTTTATGCCCTGCTTTTGGAGAGATTCTGACAGGAAGGGATGATTGACTACTATCACAAACTTTCTCAATTTGGACTATGTCTGTCTCTGTGGTTCAGATGAGCCCCAGAGCCTTTGAAATGGCTTTGTAACCCTTTCCAGAATTATATGCATCAACCACAGATTTTCCAAAGATGTTGCGAAATATCTTTTGATCGTGGCATGAGGGTGCTTTGGAACATGAATACGGATAATAACTTTATTGTTGTAATAGATTACTACTATGATGTGGGAAGGTTATTACAGGTTACTTTACTTCAAGGATCCTACAGGTAGATTTTTTCACCATGATAAATTCAGTAAGACACAATTTTGGTAATACAATTTCAAGCCCTTGAACTTTATTCTAAAGCCTAATTTCAACAATTCATTATAAACTCGAAAAGCAACTTGCAAATTCACTCGCATCCTTTTCAGTCACTTTTTAAGTGCAACACAAGGGCACTCAGGCATTGAGTATATGATTCAAGGCTCTTCACTGAGCTTTAAAAAGAAAACATTCTGTAACCGTGACCGTTTCACTGACCTAAAATATTTGTTACATTTTCAGAGAAGCTGATCAAACGCGTAGTTTGTGTGCACGGGGAGTGCAGTGTGAGAGAGGCAGACTATGAGAACCAACCGTGTGAGGACGTCTATGTTTCACAGTAACCTTGTTGTTTACCAAACAAGGGATGTTGGCTAAAATTTTTTATCTTATTCCCTCATTCTTTCCCTTTTTCTCTTATCTACCTCCTTGCCTTTGTCATTATGTGCTAGTGTTTCTGGAACACATGGGCTGAAGAGTTGCTTCTTTCTTTCCTGTCATCCCTCTGTTTCTTTTCCGTCTTGTACCTGTCCTTAGAATAAAAAAAAGTAAATGCAGTTGGGCTGGTTAGCAATTTCCTTCAAATTTCTCACGGACACATAAACATGGTCTTCACGATTTTTTCTGGAAAGAAGATGGGGCCAAAATCTTAAAGAATCACTGTAAATAATCATATTATCATCAAGACCCTGGACAAAATCAAATCACAAGTATGGGCTACGCTTGTACACACACATGAAAACAACTCTATTTTGCCTAGTCTGATTTCACCACATGAAGTTCAGGGCCATTGTTGTCACACCACTCCTGGTTCTAACACGCTTGTTACTGTGACTACGAGGGTTCAACCTCTATTCTAGCGTTGTCCTCACATTCCAATTCAAATTGGATGTTGTTCCCTTTTTTGTACAGCATTGAGTGTGAACAATCAAGCACTCTGTGTAAGCACTGAATTGGTTTACACATGTGTATTTAGATTCTAAGTACAGCACACAAAGCTGCCGTGACTCGTTAGAATTGCTTCAGTGGCTCCAATATATTGTAAGCATTTCGAGTGGGTTCATTTGTTGTATTTTTTGTTGTGGCTGTTGTTTGTGTTTTGTTATTTTCTTCTGTCTTTGTCCCAGTCTAACAGTGCAGGTGATTCATCATTATTCTTTCTGGTTTATGATCTTTTACTCTGAATGACAAGCGCAAGAGAACAGTTTGTTTAGCTGTGCTGTGGAGAACACATGGCATTTATTGAGTGTCCCTATGTGAAATGGCTTTGTATAAGTAGCCCCGTGTGAAGTCGTTTTGTAAAAGTATTAACCCATGCTTTCAGTTTCGTCAGATGCGTTCTCTGCTATTATTGCATTTGAACATGTTTTTATGTAAGAAAATGCCATTGTACACGTTTTTGTCTCTCTCTCTCGTTGACTCTCTTCTCTGTCTGATTTGACTGCAAGCATTATTTCCTTCGAAGTGAGCAATGATCACAGTTCAGCTTCACCCCTGAGGACTTCCACTGGAACCCCTGCCTAGTCTTTTAGAGGCCATAAGTGAGATGAGATGGCCTTTCTCTTGGCAGCGCTGTTTCGTTTGTTGCTGTTTTCCCCACCATGGGGTGTAGAGCGAACGATGGCGAGTTTTTTTCAAGACCTAGTCGACATATAGCCCGAAGTGACATTGAATAACACTTAACCTTCAAATGAATTTGGAGGAGGCATTCATTACTGAAAGTCAATTATTCCACAGGAATTTTCAATTCTACAGGAACTTCCATTCTGAAGGTCTCTGTCATTGGTGTTTTTATCTTACATACTGAACAGCTGTGCTATCGCTCTTCTGTTTTCTGTTTCATTCGCGTGCTTTCTTATCTCTCTTGCCCTCCCCTTTTTCTCTCTCTCTCCCTCCCCTTTTTCTCTCTCTCTCTTGCTCTCTTTCCTACTGTCCATTTTTCTCTCCCTCCTTCTCTCTCTCTTAGAAGCGTGGAGAGGGATATTCAGAGGTAGGATATATGAATGAAGGCATTGATAATGGTGGGGTTTTTTTGTGTAAAATTGTGGCCTTGGATGTTTAAGTCCTAAGACGTGCTCTCTCTTGACTGATACAAAAGGGCATCCATCTTGAGACAGAATCAACCTCAATGTAAAGGATGCAGAGGGAATTCCATTGACATAGTCGATTCACTGATCCAGAGAAAATGTACGCGTTATTTTGAACTTAATTACTTATTTTCCTGCAATATTGACCTACACTATAAAAAACATGTGAATATTCATATGTTAGGGTTGGAAAATTTAGAAGAGTGTTTTCATTCCCCCAAAAATAACTTGGGAAATTACATTCCCACCTTGTTAGAATACAGATCTTGGTGAGACTCATGTGGATGGGCTACATGCATAGGTTTGATTGCCAAAAAATTGTTTCTGTGAAACAATACGTCACTCCAAATCTGTTTTCAACGGGCGTCTCTTTTCCAGAGATTAATAGTGTACTCTCTCATGAATTCTCTGCAGGTACCCCTGAGGAGACCCCAGAGTAGAGCACCTGTCAACGTAAATGTTCCTCAGAACAGACTGTCAAAGCCCCGAGGAATAGAAACAACTTCATCACCGACAGCATCTGTTCATGAGGAGGGTTCCTCTGACGGGTCTAGTTCCACGGTCCACGGAGGTGGTTCGGTGTAACCTTTCCTCATTCCCCATTGAGTTGTGTTAACTCCCCTAAGACAGGCTGGGTTAGCTTTCCTTTAGCAACATCACATTGGATAACACAGGCATTATGAGGTTGAACCAAGATTTCTAAGACCAGCTAAATAATATGGCAGTTCAGATGTAGGCTTCATGGTGTACTGCAAGGCCACATTTACACTAAAACATTTCTATGTTATTTTAAAATTATCATTTGAAGTACAAGTCGGGTATAAGAATTTCTACTCCTTTGTTTATTGTTTTTTTTAGTATTCTTTGTTATGATTCTTTCAAATTATGATTAAGACCTTGCTTCATCACAGCAACTCCCAGCAGGATGAAGAGAGTCAAATTTGAAGATGCATCTTCCCCGTCGCCCAACCAGGAAGTATTCACCTAGCCACCTATGCACCTGGAGTGGAGCACACTCTCCAGCCATGAATGAGCTTGCAAATGCCCTGGTCCTCCTACAAGGAGTCAGTAAAGATGAATGTCCAACATCCACAGACCCCAGCACTTTCAGAATGGCATGACTAGGATCACCACCTTGGTGCAATGAATCTGTACTGACCTAACCACAATCAGGAGCCTCGCAGTACTCCGTTTACATTACCCGGACAATACATTCAAGTATCGCAGTGAGAATGGAAAACAGTGGATTGAGTAGATAAAAGGATACCAAATAAAACCTGAAAGACCAACCGCCAACAATGACTGCTTATTATTTCCCACCATTTAGTTATTATACTTAGGTGTAAGGTCAACAGAAACGTAGAGACATTATACAGATTTAAAAAGCAATGAGATAATGACATCTCCCTATCCTGAACACCATAGATTCAGCACCATGGACAGCTGTTATCCAGTGCAGAACAGAGATTACCCAGCAGATTCAGCACAATGGACAGCTGTTATCCAGTGCGGTACAGAGATTACACACCAGATTCAGCACCATGGACAGCTGTTATCCAGTGGGGCACAGAGATTACAGTGCAGATTCAGCACCATGGACAGCTGTTATCCAGTGGGGCACAGAGATTACACAGCAGATTCAGCACCATGGACAGCTGTTATCCAGTGCGGTACAGAGATTACACACCAGATTCAGCACCATGGACAGCTGGTATCCAGTGGAGCACAGAGATTACCCAGCAGATTCAGCACAATGGACAGCTGTTATTTAATGAAGAATGCAGAGATTTCCAGGCTCCTTATAGGTGTCTCTCTCACACACACACACACACACTCTTGCTCAGAGGCTGGCTGGCCACAAGGTGAGAGGAGATAGAAGACAGTGTATCTTCCTGCCACTAATCAGGAGTCTAACTTGAAGAGGCAGCAGAGAGAATAGAGTCTGCCTTATGAGTGACACCTCAGTGAAGACGCATGGCATTTAATCTTCTTTACGTTTCTGCATGCTTGCCTTGGAAACACACAGTTGATGATGCCTACTTCATGGATCAGGAGAGCACAGCAACCGAATCAATGAGGCGCCTGAAACACGCCACTCTGTCAACACAGCTTCTAGCTCTCGTGGCTATCCATCTGATCTGAGGGTTTGATATTGGCTACAGATGACAGGATGAGCAGGGTACCAGGTGGTTCTGATGGGCAACACTGGCCCCACCACAATGACTCTCACCACCGGGGCCCCAAAGGGCTGCATCCTCAACCCCCTCCTGGGTCAACACATGACTGCCTGGCCACACACATCTCACACACCTCCAACCCAAGGGTCAAGTCTGCTGACCACACATTTTGAACATGAACGTTGCACTTTGTAATGGTAGCAATGAAATGAAACCTGAAGACTGTGTGAGGTCTGTGTTTGTCTGTTGCTGTTGGGGTGTGTGTGTGTGTGTGTGTGTGTACATGCATGTTTGCTAGTGTGTGTTTAAGAGAGAGAGATGGATGTGAGAGTCAGTGAAATTAATATTTACAGGTAGTCTCAAAGGTGCAAAAAGATAATTACTATGCAATCTGCCTTTCTATTTCATACTGATAGTCTGGTAATCGAAGTCTATAGAATATAATCAATTTCAGTCAGTGGATGTTGATTGGCACAGAGTCTCATATAAATATTCATAGACATTTAGTAAACAATCAGTTTCACTGGTGATGTAATGAAAGGAGCAGTTATAATATGGATCAGGTGTAAATTTGGTTGTATAGTTCATTCACTCTATTTTTATACAATTTATAAACTTTATATACAATTCAGACCCATTATTCAGTACTTTCTAAAATTGTGTTTGACAGTGATCACCGCTTTGTGTCTTCTTGGGTAAGACTCTACATCCCATCCTTCCTAGCTCTATCAGTTTGAATGCGGCGCATCGGTGGTCTGAGATTTTCAGGTCTCCCCATAGACCTTCAATGTGGTTCCAGTCCGGGCTTTGGCTGCTCTATTTAAAGACATTCACAGACTTGTTCTGAAGGCGCTCCAGCATTGTCTTGGCTATGTGCTGAAAGATCTTCGCCCCAGTGTGAGGTCCAGTGCTCCCTTGATCAGGGTTTCTACAAGAACTCCCCTTTTCATCCTTCCCTGTCTCCTGACTGATCTCCTACTCCCTGGCAGTGAATAGCATCCCTATAGCATGATGCTTCACCACTCTATGTCACCATGGTGTTAGCCAGGGAATGAGCACTAACTTATTTTAGCCAGATGTAGCGCTTGGTATTTATGCTTAATAGTTAGATTTTGTCCTCATCAGAACAAAGAATCGTTCTCCTCATGCTCAGACGGCGTGTATTATGCCTTTTCCTCAGGAGTGATTTCCATCTAGCAACTGTACTATAAAGGCCTGATTGAAGGAGTACTGCGGAGATGGTTGTCCTTCTGGCATGTTCTCCCAACTCTGCGGAGAAACACCTGTATCATGCTAGCAAATAAATCACCCTCCACAAGTGAACCTGGCTCCAGTTTGTCTGACCCAGTGGACTTCCTGGTGTCTATAGTTAGCAAGTAATTGAGGATTTAATTTTCTATAATCTGAAAATAACAAATATTGACCATAGTTTACTGAGATCCTGCACCCTTTGCCCAGCCACATCCCAATTGGAGTAGGAACAGATGCTCTTTCAAAAAGATAGCCAGCCCAAATAAAGTGGTGATTAAATAGATCAATAAAAATTTATGAGTAATGGAGCCAGTGGCTAAATTAATATTATGGCAGACAGGATGTACTATGGAAGTACTATTCCTCAGGGATTATTATTACATTGTTTTATTCATCGGGATTGTTAACAGGAGAGTCTGACGATTGTTTTGATTTATCTATTCCTCAGTTGTTGAAATTACTTCCAATCAGGTTCTTGGTTTGATTTCTAGCTATGTACACATGTTTATTTAATGTTTTTCTGTAGAGCATAGCAGTGCAGGCCAATACATTTCAAATATTTGATTTAAATACCTACGTGTGCGTCGCCTTTGCGTTCTGTTTTGATCAGCTAACAAATGACTCAAGGATCAGGGTTGGTTTAATGATGGGGAAAAATAGGGCACACTAGCCCAATAATGCTGTGTACAGTCAAAAACCTATTTCTGGTCAGGATGTGTACCATTCCGAAATCAGTAGATAAACTGTTTATAAATACATGTATACATTCAAATATACTGTAAAGAGAACAAATTAGGATATTATATAAATGACTAGATTGATAATTTACATTAACCCACCTCTTCTACATGTACTCAGTATAAACGGAAGAGATAAGCCTGCAAGGGTGTTTATAACGGGGACTTCTGACGGCAGTGTGCAACATTTGAAAGGCACTACCCAAACTATATGGAACATACCGTAAAAACAGGTGATTAACTATGTAGTTTTGTGTTAATTTTTAAAACATGAAATTCCACACTTCTAAATAAGGGTCCTGTGTAGCTCAGGTAGAGCAGGATGCTTATAATTTGCCCTGGATAAGAGTGTCTGCAAAATGACTAAATGACCTGTCTTTTAAACATCGTTAAACGTGATGTGAGTACCACCTCACAATTAGAGACGGAACATAAAGCACACAATGTTCGGTCTGAAAATCTTCCAAAAAAGGAAAGAACAGAAAATCATGCCGTATAATCTGTGACTGATTTTCCTTTCCTGGTGAATTTTTTAAAATAATATTATACTAATAATGAAACATAAGATGCCATGTGGGTCAAAGGATTGCACTGACCTTTAACACATATGGTAATGATGTTCCCATCGGGCTGCTGGGAAATAATTCCCTTGGTCTCATCACAGATCTGGGGAGACCAAAGTAGTTATCAACAACACACACAAATGACCTGAGTAATTATTGTTGGGATGTGGAGAGGTTCTCCTTTCCTATTTTCTCCTCACCCAACCCCCCACCCCCACACCCACACCCCCACACCCACACCCCCACCCCTTTCCAGGCAGGTCTGAAAGAAATATCACCCTCTGTAACGAAACACCGGGGATCAATCGAAGAATGCTGCTTAGCATTCAAGTCACTCTTATCATCCCTGACCAGCCCCACATGTTGTCTGACATTGCTCACGTTTCCTATTGCCTCCATGTCTCCCCACTGTCATGTTGAAGGCCTACACACAAACTCACACACTCACACATGCCGATGCTGTAAACATGGGTAGCAATGGATAAAAACGGCTATGGAAGACCACTCATGACAGAACATTGTCTTCTAAAACAGGTACTGTAATAACTGAAAAGTTTGCTTGCATGTTTCGGGCATAACGTGCGTCTGTGGAATTTCACAGTAATTTCAACACATTTTTCATTTCAATTGTACAGTATATAGGTTCTTGTATATGTGCGTACTTCAAAGGTCCTAAAATAAACTAAAAAAAAATGCTAAAGGATCCGTTGCATGTCTATGGTCAAACGGTTTCATATGTACTTAGCCAAGTGTGGGGAAAAGACCAACTAATTGCATTTCTTCTTCCTCATAGTTCCCGGAGCGAAGGGATGTACAGGATGTGGGTTGTGTGGATTTTGTTTGGACGAAGGCTGTGTATGAACACACCCCCATTCTGTGTATGAACACATCCCCATTCTGTGTATGAACACAACCCCATTCTGTGTATGAACACACCCCCATTCTGTGTATGAACACACCCCCATTCTGTGTATGAACACACCCCCATTCTCTCAGCACAGCAGTAAAGTACAAACAATACAGCATTATTTCAGGAAACGTTGATCAAATGCTTGCCACATCTTTTAATGAACAAAAAACGAAGGACTTTAATGACTTCCTTTTTTTGTTCAATAATTACGGCGGGAGTACGGGTGACAAGGTTGCATTGTATGGAATAATTTGACTCCTCTATTCTTGAGAAAAGTTATGGTTATAAAATAGTGTTTTTATTATGTCAATACTGCCTGTTAGTTTCTGTACTAACAGCGTCTTAAAGTTGTATTTATTTTCATGTCGTCTAAAAGCCTCTAAAACGGCTTTCATTCAACCATGATGTGAATTGATCCCCTAAACACTAAATCATTCTAATCACATAACTTGTAGTTGGCAGGAAAATCCATGAGAAATTTAAAAGAGACCATTGTAGGTTCAGGTTCTGGTTAGCGATGTGACATTTGTCCCACTTTGAGAGAAATGCCTAAGAATAAAGCGGACTGTCCAACCTGCCTGGTGTGAATGAGATAATTAGTCTCGCAGGATTTATGGGTGTCAGGCAAGGCATCAGAGCAACTTCATTTGATTGGATAAGCACTTTCTGGGCTATGACCTTAGACCATGCTGGGAGTGATGTTGGATGACTCATATATCTGTCACAATTAGTGTCAACAAGAACTGATTTCAGTGTAAGGCAACATGAGCTTAAAGGGTAGGTAACATTTAACATAACCTGTGCAGATTGATTTGCAGTAGCAAATACATATTTCACAAGTTTTCTGAGTTATATATTTATTTTCTTTGAAAAATATATAACATCTATGTTGGAAAATTATATAGTCATGCAGGAAATGTTTACGAGGAGTATCGCATCATAAAGTTAACAGCCAAAACAAAATATCTTTAAATGTATGAATTCAGACTAAACCCAATCGTGTACCCTCATGAATACTGGTTTGCATAAACTGTTCTGCCAATTTACAGGTAAATGCTGAGTGTTATTATGCAAGACTGCAATCCAACTAGCCTGCTAACTAATGATTTTACATCAGCTTTGCAAGACTTAGCCAGTGGCTTTCAACACATATCTACATAGCAGCACTAATAATAATAATGATAATTTTGTACATAATAATTTACACTTGCCTTAATTAACTGAACCAAAAGTAAACCTACACTACACCGTCTTCCCGGTCAATATAGCCAGCAAATTAACCAGCCAGGGAACATATATCGTCTGTCAGGTGCTGATGGAGCTTGATACCTTGTTAAGCTTATTTTCCTCTCCTCAAGAAATCTTCAACACTTTAACCATCTGAGGCCAAAAACTACAAACTGGTATACCAATTGTCTTTACAAAACACCTCTCTGATACTCTCCCACTCAGAAACGCTTTCCGTGACCCTAACCAGTCAGGTTTCAAGACCTGTCTGTCAACCAGGCCTGCTCTCCTCTCACAAAGGTTATTTTCACTGCCCGAGCAGTTCTCATCTTTGTTGATCTGTCATCGATTGTGAACTATCAGATTCTCAAATTCACCATCGCAATTCACATTCAAAGCACTGCACACTCTTTGGATTGTATCCTACCTCAAAGGTCGCTCCTACCACCAGACATAGATATGATCTATGTCTGCTCCACAGGCTCTCACCGCTGGTGTAGCCCACGGCCAGATGTTACTCCTTCTCTGCTATCTATGGGTCACTCTGCCATAACCTCATGCACTGTCTCCTATCTTGTCTATGCGAATAACACTCACGTTTTTTTCTCCTCCCCCTGAATTCTTACACACTGGCGACAATACGCATCTCCGCTTGGATGTCTGCCCAACAACTCAGGATTCACCTCCACGAGATGGGGCTGCTCTTACTCTGGGGAAGGCCTTTTCATTCCAAGTCCACTGCATCAAGGTTGACAACTCCACTGTGACCCTCTCCCAGTCTGCAAAGAACATTGGTGTGACCCGGGGACACTTTGTCATTTTCCACAAATATCGTGGCTTGTTCATGTACCTATGCAACAGTGTTCGTTAAAAACAAGCTTACTTCACACAGGACGTTTTGCAGGTACTAATCCTGGGACATCTCAGGCCTGGGCTTCTGCAAAACGCACTGTTGGTTGGGCTCAAATTGGTCGGTTCCACAATAGTTGTGTGCAGTGGCACATGACATGTTGGGCTAGGAGCAGAAAGAACCGAACCAAAATAGAAGCCTAAAATGATGGATGTTTGTAAGCGAAACTGCTAAACACCCACACTGTTATTAGCAACTCTTCGTTGCGGAATGTCAAGAATTAAAAGGAATGTCCAAACTCGAGTCATGAATGGATGAATGTAGTTCTCGATGGCGGCTGCATGCTGTCTGTTACAACTGTTTTTCTTGGCTGTGGTACAGTGTAATCTGTTTGACTAATGAATGGAGAAAGCTTCATAGAGTGATAACAACCCCCCCCGCTACCTTGACATTCATTTAACTTTGTACTCTTGGATTACTATCACTTGTCAGGGACATTGCTGTCCCCCCTCCCTCCCTCCAACAACTCTCCCTGAAATCATTTGTGTGTTTTGTCAAAACAGCTTTCAAGACAAACAGTTTTCTTTGTATATACACCATATAAAGGACTGTAACTGGATGGATGTGGTGGGGGGGGACGGGGGGACTAAGTATACACAGACATCTACTGAATGTGGCTCTCTGTCACACAGGCAATGTTCTTTATTAATACGAGTACCTATATGTGCCTTGAATAAAGGACACGGAGTAAAAGGGAAAGGAGGCAAAAAGTTATTTAGGTGACAGATATTCAGACAACACATGTACAGTTGTTATGTTTCACCCTCGGTGAACTCAATTTAAATCTTTCTTTACAAGGTTGAAAACCATGTTGACAGCGTGCTATATAGGTAATGAAATCTGACAAACTTGATGAAGGTTTCCTTTCTTGGTGCAGAAGGGCTTGGACAAAAACGAGTTGTTCTAGCATATACTGTCAGAGATATACTATATTGCTGAGTTTTTTTTTTAATCAAGTGACACAGGAAATTGTTTCTTCTAAACATTTGATCACTTTATTTATTTTAATTTAGGTACATGGCTTCTGTATGGGCTGTAGACCAGCTCTCTTGATAACTAGTTTTACTTTTTATAAGCACAACAAACCATTGTGCAAACACACCTGTTGGTACAACCTCCAACCTATCACTACACACCAAGTGCTCATTGAGAGTACCCTGTTGATGACTGACTGAGTCAAACACATCCTGAAACTCCGTACTGGACAGCACTGAGTCAGAAATCTGAAAAATACTTCAGTTAATGATGTGCTGGCAGCTATTGTTTGATGTCTGAGGGTCATACCACGCACTTACAAATGAACACGCGTGTGCAAGCAAGCACACGTAAACACTAGCCCCGAATCCTACACAGCGCTTGCTAAATAAAACGTAAGCCGCTATCAGTCAGTACTACTGTCAGGTCAGAATGAAAAGCCATGTTTCCATGTTCCTCTTGAAGAAACTGTCAAGGGCACCAAGATGTTTTTGATGGAAACTACATAGAATATTGCTGAAAGCGGTACTGAAGCAAGAGGCTTGAGGGCAACATCGGTAGGACACGGAATGGAAACAAGGTCGACTGTGGACAAAAAACGAAAATCAAAGCTTTAAACACTAACACTGTAAATACAATTTTAAGTACACTAGCAAATTAATTTTACAGTGAAACATAATTATTTCTGACTGCAAAAGTGACTTTTCTTGCCAGTCACAACAGCTTCTGTGTCCATCTTAAACATTTTCATTGATGTTGAGATTGACATAAGTTTACCTCACATTGGTATTTGGCCTTGACATTTCTCTCTTCCTCGGGTTCATGCTACTCTGTAGAGATCTCTTCATACATTGAACAAAATTATGAACGCAACACTTTTATTTTTGCCCCCATTTATCATGAGCTGAACTCAAAGATCTAAGACTTTCTCTATGTACACAAAAGGCCTATTTCTCTCAAATATCGAATTGGTGTTAGTGAGCACTTCTACTTTGCCGAGATAATCCATCCACCTCACAGGTGTGGTATATCAAGATGCTGATTAGACAGCATGACTATTGCACAGGTGTGCCTTAGGCTGACCACAATAAAAGGCCATTCTAAAATGTGCAGTTCCATCACACAGCACAATGCCACAGATATCGCAAATTTTGAGGGAGCAAGCAATTGGCATGCTGACTGCAGCAATGTCCACCAGAGCTGTTGACCGTGAATTTAATGTTCATTTCTCTACCATAAGCCATTTCCAAAGTCATTTCAGAGAATTTGGAAGTACATCCAACAGGCCTCACAACCACAGACCATGTGTAACCACACCAGCCCAGGACCTTCACATCCAGCATCTTCACCTCCAAGATCGTCTGAGACCAGCCACCCGGACAGCTGCTGCAACAATCGGTTTGCATTACCAAAGACTTTCTGCATAAACTGTCAGAAACCGTCTCAGGAAAGCTCATCTGCATGCTCGTCGTCCTCATCGGGGTCTCGACCTGGCTGCAGTTCGTCGTCGTAACCGACTTGAATGGGCAAATGCTCACATTCAATGGCGTCTGGCACTTTGGAGAGGTGTTCTCTTCGTGGATGAATCCCGGTGTTCACTGTACAGGGCAGTTGGCAAACAGCGTGTATGGCGTTGTGTGGGTGAGCGGTTTGCTGATGTCAACATTGTGGATCGAGTGGCCCATGGTGGTGGTGGGGTTATGGTATGGGCAGGCGTGTGTTATGGACAACGAACACAGGTGCATTTTATTGATGGCATTTTGAATGCACAGAGATACCGTGACAAGATCCTGAGGCCCATTGCTGTGCCATTCATCCACGACCATCACCTCATGTTGCAGCATGATAATGCACAGCCCCATGTTGCAAGGATCTGTACACAATTCCTGGGTGCTGAAAACATCCCAGTTCTTGCATGGCCAGCATACTCACTGGACATGTCACCCATTGAGCATGTTTGGGATGCTCTGGATCGGTGTATACGATGTGTTCCATGTCCTGCTAATATCCAGCAACTTCGCACAGCCATTGAAGAGGAGTGGACCAACATTCCACAGGCCACAATCAACAACCTGACCAACCCTATGCAAAGGAGATGTGTTGCACTGCGTGGGGCAAATGGTGGTCACACCAGATACTGACTGGTTTTTGGACCCCCCCCCGGACCCCCCGGTAGAAAGTCTCAGATCTTTGAATTCAGCTCATGATAAATGGGGGCAAAAACAAAAGTGTTGCGTTTCTAATTTTGTTCAGTGTAGCTGCTCACCTAAAGGCAGGTAGAGAGAGAGGCTGAGGTGTTGGACTGCTGCTCTCTGCTCGGCCAAACTAGACTGATGAATGGCATGACAGACATTTTTATTGGACGCCTCCATTTACACAGCCTAGGAGTAAAATACATTTTAAGGCATTTCTGTTAGAAATAATGTTGGGGAAGACAGAGGGGGAGTGGGCAAGATAATAGGAAACTGGAATGGGTAGCTATAGAAAGGGGAAAAGGGAAGGAAAAGAACAGGATAGAGAGATATTAAAGAGCCAGTGGAGGGTTGCCATCAGAGACAGATGTTTTTCCTGGGCCAGACAGAGAATGGCCATCCTAAGGGCAGCCAAGGCTACTTTTCTTAATCATCCCAGTAAAGAAGTGACACTTAAAAGCACCATGGACCTGAATGACTGTACAATCACAATAGACATGGTGACCGATGGAAAAACAAGAGCAGGGCAGTGAAGAGGAATCATAATACCTGATGTACTCTGAATGTATCATTCTGGAAGGTCTGAAATAATCCGGGTGCTAAAACACATTTTGCAGGGCTCACAATGCATTAATCATGCAGACACACACACACTCACACGTGTCAACACCCCTCGAGAGGAAACTTTAGACAATGATTTGCTGAGCCCTAGAGTAAAGCAGGGTTGTAAAACTTGGGGAGAGGACTTTGATTACATCAACTTAGCTATCGGCAGTAGTCCTTGGAATACCAAATAGCCCTGAGGGGATAGAAGAGATGACGACATGAGAACACGCAGGCCTGGTATCCTGGCACTTAAGAAAAATCTTACTATGCACACAAGATCTTTCAACTGGTAAAAACGAAAAGCGACAGAGGGTGATGACGTAAGAGAAGGCAAATTTATGATCAGAAGTGAAGAGGCTCCTCAGAGGCAGTTAGTCATATAGGAGGAGAGAAGGAGAAGGGATTAGAGGAGATGATGGAAGGGGAACATGAGGAGTAGTTGCACGACACACCATGGTGTTAAATGAGTAACGACAACATTACCTCAGGTTTATCCTGCCACCAGGGGTAAATTGTTTGGTTTGTGACACTTTTCTGTGGTGATGCCCGTGATTTAATTATCAACGAACTGATAGGATGCTGAGAGTGGAAGCCAAACACTGTTCAGATGTGTGCTTTAATTCATATAGGAATAAAATGACAAAGAAATTGGGCAAACCAGATGAATGTTGCCTGCGGAGCAAATGGCACCCTATTTCCAATGCAGCGCCTTATATTTCACATGGACCACGCAAATTCCTGTCAAGAGTTGGGCGTCACTCTAGGAAACAGGATTCCATTTGGGACACCTGCTGTGTGCTAGCTTGCTTCGTGACCAACTAGCAGTGCTCAGACTTGAAGCACTCAGCTGTGCTCAGACGTAGGGAACTCGAACAGGGGTGATTCTCCAAATCATCTCTCGAAAACACAGTGCAATCACTTCCAGTTGTTGCTGCTCTAAACTCAGCTACTGACGCGTTGCGGTAGAATTTAAAAATCTCGTTCAAAGTTATATTGCAACGTGGGTCACAGTTCACCTGATTATTGGACCTTCACAGGGTTACGTGCGGGAAGCTTGTGTTTGTGTGCGTGTCTGTGTGCGAGCGTGCGTGTGACATAGAGGGTCGTTTGACATGGCTTTGTTCATACGGCTTACTGTGTACATTCATACCTACTCTGTATATTATGTAACATGTTGACACATACTGTACATGTTGGCCTCTACGTTAGCAGCTACAACCAAAGCGCTTCGTAGCATCCCCCTTCCACCATTTTAAATGAGACAAATCGTAATTTACAACAGCCATCCATCACAAAACCCTAAAGCTTTAATTAAAGAGATGAGAAGAGGTCACATCAAGATCATGATCAACTGCATACGTTTGGCATTACCCATAACCCACTGCACTGGTGAATATTAATGTGACTATGATGAATAACAGGGCTGTTTTGTTTCTTTACTGGCTGCTGTGTGTGTGTGTGTGTCTATGTGTGTGTGTGTGTGTGTGCGTGTGTGTAGCACCTTTAGAAATAATGGATGGTTGACTCAGGGGTGTACAGGGTCTAAACAGACAACCTTTCTCCAGATGTATCTTTTAAATTATTGAACATCTTAATAATCTAATATGTATAGTTTGTGATATGGAAAAATATGTTAATTAAATTGTGTCTGTAGACACAGTAAAGACAGAAGAGGTGAGACACATCAGCAAATACAGTTAGGTAATAAAATACTATATAGTAAATATAGTAAACCAGATTAATACAGGAAGGCAGGAAATTTCTGTTGACCGAAACAGGAGATAAAATGTGTTTGTGTGTGTGTGTGTGTGTGTGTTCATGGACCTACATTTTATAATACTAGTTCCAACATGTAACAACTTACCTGTAGGTCTGTGTGGATATATATTTATATATATACAACTCACCTAAAGGATTATTAGGAACACCATACTAATACTGTGTTTGACCCCCTTTCGCCTTCAGAACTGCCATAATTCTACGTGGTATTGATTCAACAAGGTGCTGAAAGCATTCTTTAGAAATGTTGGCCCATATTGATAGGATAGCATCTTGCAGTTGATGGAGATTTGTGGGATGCACATCCAGGGCACAAAGCTCCCGTTCCACCATATCCCAAAGATGCTCTATTGGGTTGAGATTTGCTGACTGTGGGGGCCATTTCAGTACAGTGAACTCATTGTCATGTTCAAGTAACCAATTTGAAATGATTCGAGCTTTGTGACATGGTGCATTATCCTACTGGAAGTAGCCATCAGAGGATGGGTACATGGTGGTCATAAAGGGATGGACATGGTCAGAAACAATGCTCAGGTAGGCCTTGGCATTTAAACAATGCCCAATTGGCACTAAGGGGCCTAAAGTGTGCCAAGAAAACATCCCCACACCATTACACCACCACCCCCAGCCTGCACAGTGGTAACAAGGCATGATGGATCCATGTTCTCATTCTGTTTACGCCAAATTCTGACTCTACCATCTGAATGTCAACAGAAATCGAGACTCATCAGACCAGGCAACATTCTTCCAGTCTTCAACTGTCCAATTTTGGTGAGCTTGTGCAAATTGTAGCCTCTTTTCCCTATATGTAGTGGAGATGAGTGGTACCCGGTGGGGTCTTCTGATGTTGTAGCCCATCTGCCTCAAGGTTGTGCGTGTTGTGGCTTCACAAATGCTTTGCTGCATACCTCGGTTGTAACAAGTGGTTATTTCAGTCAAAGTTGCTCTTCTATCAGCTTGAATCAGTCGGCCCATTCTCCTCTGACCTCTAGCAACAACAAGGCATTTTCGCCCACAGGACTGCCGCATACTGGATGTTTTTCCCTTTTCACACCATTCTTTGTAAACCCCAGAAATGGTTGTACGTGAAAATCCCAGTAACTGAGCAGATTGTGAAATACTCAGACCGGCCTGTCTGGCACCAACAACCATGCCACGCTCAAAATTGCTTAAATCACCTTTCTTTCCCATTCTGACATTCAGTTTGGAGTTCAAGAGATTGTCTTGACCAGGACCACACCCCTAAATGCATTGAAGCAACTGCCATGTGATTGGTTTATTAGATAATTGCATTAATGAGAACTTGAACAGGTGTTCCTAATAATCCTTTAGGTGAGTGTATTTGTTTTGTGAAATCACCACCAAAAGTAGGAGAAATTCTAATTACATTTCAAAGGGTATTGTAAAAATGTGTCATTTCAAATTGAGTACTTCTGAAATATCCTTCCCAGGTGGTAGGTCCATCCACACAATGCTGCTTAACATCACATATCTGATTCTGTCTCTGTCTGTTTTAATGATAGTGAAACTGTATTCACTTTCATTCCCTTTTTTTAAATCTAGTTTATACATCTCACTGAGGCCTTTGTTTCTTATTTTTCCCTTTATTGGGATTTCTACAACGTTAACATACGGAATTCTTAAAAGAATGAGATATCATGGATCATTTAGCAATTTGGAGTTTTATGATCTCTGTAAGCATTTTCAGAAAAGTATACAGACCAGCAAATTCACAAAGCTATTTCCTTTCAGAAGATGGAAATTGACGTTTTCATTACATTTTACTCAGTAATCAGGGGGCACTACCGCTATTGAGCCACCAACCGCAAGAGGAGAGTGGGTCCCAAATAAAAGTTTGGGAAAAAGGCGAGATCTGGCACTGGATCACAACGACTCCCCTGGGAGAGAGTAAACTTTGGAGAAATACAAGTATTTCTCAAAGCAATTCCCTCCAAAGTGATCGGCCTAATTTCTTGATGAACGAATATTTACACTTAATGTTCCCCCAATACTCTATGCATCTGTGGATGTCATTCAGTACGCTTCTGTACTGGGATTGAAGGACGTGTTTTCATCAAGCCCATTTCTTTATGAGTGTGCAGGAAAGGTGGAGTCATTGACCTTGGAAAGTGAAGAGGGTTTGTCAATATCTCTTAAACAGGTGTCCATCAGAGATTTTGTTTGGTTGAAAATAACATTTCAGGGCTCTCTATTGCATTAACACTCCATGGAATGCCATCATTACTAGAAGGAACTGTCCACTAATGCATGTTGTTTCAGCAAATAAATGTAAAACAGTTAATTGCAAAGCATGAAAGCAATCAAGAGATTCATGGCAAATTAATAGTTATTTTTTTGCACAACACACAACTGGCAGGCATCTCTCCACTTCAAGGATGACATCTTCAAACATACAAAACACAGCTTCAAAAATGATTTCTTGTTATTTGGGACAAAGAAGATTAAACAAGATTGATATGCTTAACTACATCATTCAACAGCACAATCTATACCTTTATCATTCTACAACACAATCTATACCTTTATCATTCTACAACACAATCTATACCTTTATCATTCTACAACACAATCTATACCTTTATCATTCTACAACACAATCAATACCTCTATCATTCAACAGCACAATCTATACCTTTATCATTCTACAACACAATCTATACCTTTATCATTCTACAACACAATCTATACCTTTATCATTCTACAACACAATCAATACCTACATTATACTGCAACACAATCTGTACCCATGTCATTCTGTTGTATAGTATGTAGTGTGACATGAACGCCCTCTTCTCATCAGTGTTAGACCAATGCCCCATTAAGGACCATCTGGCCCAGAGCTGCAAAATGTGGTTCTTGAATGCAGCTCACCTACCATCCCTGTTCTTACATCATTCTACAGCCCAGTCTGTTCTTACGTCATTCTACAGCCCAGTCTGTTCTTACGTCATTCTACAGCCCAGTCTGTTCTTACGTCATTCTACAACCCAGTCTGTTCTTACATCATTCTACAGCCCAGTCTGTTCTTACATCATTCTACAGCCCAGTCTGTTCTTACATCATTTTACAGCCCAGTCTGTTCTTACGTCATTCTACAGCCCAGTCTGTTCTTACGTCATTCTACAGCCCAATCTGTTCTTACATCATTCTACAGCCCAATCTGTTCTACAGCACCATGGTGTAAAAACAGCCAGTAACTGTTGCCACCAACTGTGTTCCCTACAGAAGAATAGATAGAAGCCTATCACAATATCCACCATGTGATGTGTTCCATTATACTCTATGTTATGTACTCTGGATAATATTGTATATTAGTCAATGACTCTCCATGCGACTGTACCAATCATGATTCTGCATAATATGTGCTTGCATCATTCTACAGCCCAGTCTGTTCTTACATCATTCTACAGCCCAGTCTGTTCTTACATCATTCTACAGCCCAGTCTGTTCTTACATCATTCTACAGCCCAGTCTGTTCTTACATCATTCTACAGCCCAGTCTGTTCTTATGTCTCTGTTCTTACATCATTCTACAGCCCAGTCTGTTCTTACATCATTCTACAGCCCAGTCTGTTCTTACATCATTCTACAGCCCAATCTGTTCTTACATCATTCTACAGCCCAGTCTGTTCTTACATCATTCTACAGCCCAGTCTGTTCTACAGCACCATGGTGTAAAAACAGCCAGTAACTGTTGCCACCAACTGTGTTCCCTACAGAAGAATAGATAGAAGCCTATCACAATATCCACCATGTGATGTGTTCCATTATACTCTATGTTATGTACTCTGGATAATATTGTATATTAGTCAATGACTCTGCAGCCTTGTGAACACTAACTCATCACATTGAACAAGAGAGCAAGAGTATCTCAAGCTGCACATAATTGCTGTGTAATTATAGCAAATACAATGGAACAGAGAGGAGTTCTGTGTTAAATATAGGCCTTCATTTGTGGTAAAATTAATGGGCTTTGACAACTTGATTCTCAAACAAAAGCATCTTTGAATAACCTACAGGTTATTCAATAGTTCAGACATTTAGTTTCAGACAAGTAGTAATATTATCAAGCTATTATAAGTACATTGTAGTCATGGTGACATGGTTTCCTTAGCTGAATTCTCTGTCATACCAGAACTTCATGTTCAGAATCACCGTAAAATAAAAATGACAACAGCAAAAATGTCTACTTCTACTGTCCCTACAATATGTACCAAAGACCTTCTCATTGGACACCAACTACCCAGACCATCAAATTTAGGACAGAAAATCTCTTACATTTTGTCTAATTTACATATTTAGTAAAGCAATCAAGCAGCCCTGAAACAGATTCACAATGACTGCCAATCTGTGAATCTGATTACTTTGTCAAAGTTTCAGAGAGAGACAGCATGTCTCCATACCCTGAATTGCTCATCCAGTCCACTTGAACTAATGGGCGTGAAGAGCACATGAATCGAATCAGAGCCATGATAGATCCCTCTACATACGAGTATAGTATATTGTGTACAATATCTTTAGGCATGTCTTTATATTGGGCTGGTCTATGTGTGCCTGTGGCTCTAAAGACAACAAAGAATGCATAAAGGACAAAGTAAAGTTGGGTTGTGGTCAATCATGTTCAGTCTAAAGTGAATTTTCTGCAGGGTCTTTCGAAAGATTGCTAATAAACCCAATGCGATTCCTTAGGTTTACTAGCTTAAGGTTCCGAGTACAAACGTTTCCCTCTTTTGACACAAGTGGACTGTGTCATCTGTCTATTCTGCCACCATAAACTACACACACACACACACACACTCTGCCACGCCCCTATCTGTCTCCATCCTCCAATTATTTTTACTCTATATTTTTACTCTCACCCTCTCACTCTTTCTCTCTCTCTCTTCCTCGTCATCTATCTCCTTTCTCTTCCTCTCCAAGGGGTGATCCAGCAGATTGCCTGTCTTTCTGACAGTAACTGCTGATGTTTGGGTCTGGTGCCAGTTTGAACAGGCCTTTTCATCAGCACCACAGAGCAACATCACTTGGAGGCGTACCTAGTCCCTGTCTTGGCATGATAAGGACGTTGCTTAGAATTTTCGACATCCTTATTGCAGTCATCAATGGCCGTTTGGATTCCGTGATGGCTGAAAAATCCTTCAGTATCATTGGGTTATATACAGTACAAAGTAATGGTCAGTTAAATTAATTCTCGACAAATGCATGCACTGTATCTCAGCTCAGAAGAATGACTGGACCATAACAGAGTTGCCTTGTCTCAACATGAGGATTGGGAACTAGACGACCAAAATTCTAGAAGAATGAACAATCAAATACATATAGTTTCAGGCATAGCTGAAGCCTTCTTGAACAAAGCCCTTATTGAATGTAGAATTACAATGCATTCTCTTATCCTCACGTTCACTTTTTAATACCGGTGGTTGTAAAACTAATGAGAGACATAAAACTGTTATTGCCCTTTAGCTTCTTAACATGGCCTGGAGGGAGATAAATGAAAAGTCCAAAGAACTGATACCTGGAGCTTTTTCATTCCTGCTTGTTCATGTCAAATTAATATTCAATTTCCCTCAAGAATTATCCTTATATCCTCCAGGGTCTTGAGATGTGTCTCGGATTTGCGGAGATATTTAAGAAGTGGGTGTCATGAGGGTTACTGATAAACTATGGCCTTTCAGTATGGCTAAATATTTCCACTCTACACTGACATCTGCTCCTTTGTGGATCACATCAGAGACAGAGATGAGAAGCTCCGCTACCTGTACAATGATGGTATCCTGATGGTCACCCGGAGCGACACATTTTTACTGTAGTTTTTGACTACCTCAACTAACTCACCTATCCAAAGTCTTGTTGATTAGCCGACAATTTCAAACAGGTGTGCTAGCTCAGAAATACAAACAGCTTGTGGCCCCTGAGAAGTTGTTGTAAGCCACAGTACACATGTCCTCCATAGGGTGAGACTGCTGTGAGCATGACAGGAATATGAACCATGAACTAGTTTGAATCCTGAAAGCTGATTGGTTGAAAGCCATCGTTTGTGGGAGCGTTGAACACACTCATGATTACATAGTACTTTTATCCTGTTCCAGTTACTTTCGTAATCTGTAATAGCAATAATGCACCTCTGTGGTCATGGTATATAGCAGTGCACCACTGTGTTGTGCTTAGCCTAATCACAGCCAGTAGCCGTCATCTTGCTGTTTAAACATTCAGCTTGATTTTATGTTTAGGAGTAGCACGACAGCACTGGTGAAGTGTACTGAGTGTACGAGTTTAACTTCAGAAGTCCTCAAGGGTGGCTTTTAATTGTTAAATCTCATTTGTGCTGATTAAATTTTTTTCTCCTCAGGCTGCAGCTAGTTCTACAGAGGATGTGGAGCAGAGCTTTCCCAAACTGTTCCTGAAGAGCAACTGTCCTGTCGGATTTCTCTCCAACTCCAGGTGTTACTAACCTGATTTTGAGTTTAATATTGGAATCAGTTTATTCTGTATAGAGAGAAACCCACAGAACAGTAACATTGATGAGCAGGCTTGGCATAGAGTATCTACGGGTTTTCCTGTTCTGGATTGATGAATTAAGTTAACTAGTTAGTAAAGAACTCTCCCCGCCTGGTTGTCTAGGTTTTAACCAAAGAGAAATAAAAACCCAATAGACACTTGGCTCTACATGAAATTAGTTTGGCACCCCTGGTAACATGTTCAAACTTCTAATATACTTTAATAGCTAAAATTTACAATTTTCTTATAACAAATTCAGCATAGACTGTACACTTTATACCTTCAAATAGCCCATTTCTAAGGAATACTTAAGGAATACCATTCCATGAGAGCAGCATTTATCTTCAAACACTGTTTAGAATCCTTGGGCCCAAGGAGCCCTCCTTGACAAGAAACCCTTGAACAACCGAGTAGCTTAATGCACCTGTAGTTTTTGAGAGCATTAATAAAGTTGTTGTTATTTTTGTTGTTTTCCTGCATTTCCTGGAAGTTCAAACAAACAATGATTTTCATACTCCCCCAAGACCTGCTGGGACTCAACACCTCCCAGCGCACTCACTTGCAATCGCATCCTGGTTATGTAAATGAATTATCCCAGTGTTTTTTGGCTGGCAATTCACTCGGGGCAATGTTCCATTCAGTAACTGATAGCACTGTTTATATTAGAAGAGTGCTTTTAATTAAGGTGGCTGGGCTGTTTAGGCTGGCAGTGGAGTCCCTCACGTGGGCAATGGCCAGGCTTGCCAAGTCTAGGAGGTATAAAACAGCACTCACCCTTCTCCCCTACCTCCCCTGTGCTGCCATCCATTCCACTCTCCCTATGGGCAGACAATTTTGGTCACCTGCAATGACAAGATAGGCATTATCATGAACATGCTTTGATGAAAACAAAATGCTTTTTGGTTAGGGATAAGGATTAGAGTTAAAGTTAGGCATAGGTTTAGGATTCGGTTTAGGGTTAGATTAAACAGATTGTTGAGAATCCGCAAATCTCCTGTTGTAAACAACCATGCGTATAAATATTCACGAAAACACATGCCCGTGATAGACCTGCATAGTTAAACAATTATTAATTGTTGATTGGCAAATAAGGGAATTTTTTCGTATTTGTTTTGTTGCCTTAAAGAGCCTTGAGCCTTTAACAATGATGAATATACAGTAACTGTGGATGGAACCAAATACGTGCTGTTATATGGAATGTCCTCCAACTTTGTATCCTTATACACACACATAAACACATACACACACACACACTCACAATAATGACACTGCTTTACTGGAGTCAGTGTAGTGATGCTATCTGTGACTCACCAACCACAATCTGAATAATGATGAGAGTCCCTCTGAGAAACCACCAGAAAATAATTTCTTGAGTTCCCCATAATGGCGTCTGGAGGTCAGTCATTCTTGGACTACAGTTGAGAACGAACTGGTGGAATAGGTGAAACACTTGAAAACATTTTGGTTAACTTAGTTAACAGCGTCATTGGGAAATTGAGTTAACTGTGTTATTGTGAGACTGGTGGTTTGCAGATTACCTGGAGTCCAGATTACCTTGCCTGGTTGAACTAACATTGTGATTAGAGTCAGAACGGCAGTGAATGTGCCGTCAATATCAGTCATGATATTGACTGTCCCAAGACCACTGGGAGTTACTATAATGAAGAAAGGCCTTAATTATGAATTAGATAGCGCAAACGTGTGGAGAAAAACATGATAGATTATTTAAATTATTACAGAAGTCAATTTATGTTACATATTCAGTTGGTTAAAATTGTTTTACAATTAATGACAATCATTAGGAAACTCACCGCATAAATTACCCTTCTGCTTAATATACAGTAAAACAGCACTGTATGGTCAGGCCTCTGATATGGTGTAGCTGGTCAACATTGATCCATCTTAAGAAAAACATTCTGATCCCTTTTTGATGACGACCCTGTTCTGACTAAACAAAGCACCTCCATCGATCATCTTCTTCAAACTCATTATTCAACACTGTCCCAATTAACCAAGGGAAAGCAGAGAGCACAAACATGAATGGAGAGACGTCTTCCCCACTGGGACAAGGTAGCCTGCGTCCAAAATGGTATCCTGTCCCTTACACCACAGTGTGCTACTTTTGACCAGTGCCCAATGGGCTTGGTTAAAAAGTTGGGCACTTGCGAGTAGGGAGCCATTTTGGACACAAACGTTTGTATAATAGATGCATGGAGTTGAATGCTTTTCAATTCCCAAATGGTTGTATGGGAAAATCAGGGTATGTACACAGGCGGCACCCCTGGAGCTGACCTGACAATGCAAACATCCGCCTTCACTCTGTGCAGTTATTGTTTGTGTGTCATCATGGCCTATGTAACATTTTACAGCCCTGCAAGAGGTGTGATGTGTAAAGTTTAGATACATGGTTAGTTCTTTCTCGTTTCTTACTGTTGCTATTCCCTACTTTAAATAGGTGCATTTCATCTATTCCTTTTTTTAACCAAACAAGTAAAACATTTTTGTGAGAATAATGATATTTCTCTCATTTTCAATTTGTTGACATTCTGTGGCCTTGCATTTTCCAAATGCGGTCTGCTTTGCCAAATAATTATCTCAGTATAATTGGGATATGTGCAAATATCCACCCACAATCTGACTGTGTCTCTGTTAGCATCTACCTCCAATCGGCTAATTTGTTGATTACACATTTTAATCACAATGAAATCCCACCATGCAATTCCAATACTTTGATACTTTCGGGATGGTAAAAAAAAACTTTGTGATTTCAGCCAAGATTGCCATTCTTATGTTTTAGATTCATGAGTTGGTTTTCAGAAGTCTTTCAAAAGAAAAAAGCAAGGGAGAGAGAGGAGAAGAGTCAAAAAGTCTGAGGGAAAGAGATGATGAGGCACAAGAAAGAAAGAGTTGGAATGGAGAGAAAAAGAGGGAGAGAGAAAGCATGACGCTGAATAAAAAAAGACCAAAGAAAGATCAAACGTTTTCTGACACACTTGAAATGGTTAGTTGTGACACTGGAGATTCGGTCCCCTTCGGTCTTGTGTCGTCTTATCAGGAATAGATGGTGACATTGTGTTGAGTGGTACCTGCTGGGGATCTGGCTCATTTCATTATCAACATGACGTTGAAAGGACCTCCCCCTGGTCGCCGGTCATTCCCGTCGTATCTCCACAGCTCTCTACAGATGAAGACTATAACAGCCCCTGTTTGCCTCTCTAACTGGCTGCCCATGCCTTCCTTTTCCTCTTCACCTTACCTCCCCCATCTTTTTCACCCTCTGCGGGGTCCCCAGTAAACTGAGACATTGGTTTTTCAGTGACACTGTCGTCTTCAACCTGCTACTGTTTCCGCCTGTATTAAGGCTGTTGGAATAGCACTGTTTTATGGCTGCTACATTAGGTTAATGCTCTTCTTCCTCTAGCTCCCCGTCCTGTCTCCCCTTCCCCCACTCCATCCCACTGTAACACTCTCCCTTTTGCCTCTACCCTCTACCTCCCCCTACCTCCCCCTCTGCCTCCCCCTACCTCCCCCTCTACCTCACCCTACCTCCCCCTCTACCTCACCCTACCTACCCCTCTACCTCACCCTACCTCCCCCTCTGCCTAACCCAATTTCCCCTTCTCTCTGTACCCCCCCTCACACGCTACCTCTATCACCCCTTATTTCCCCATTTCCCACTACCTCCCCCTACCTCCCCCTCTACCTCACCCAACCTCCCCATCTCCCTCTATCCCCCACCTCCCCTTCTACCGCCCCCTAATTTCATATTTCCCTCTACCTCCCCCTACCTCCCCCTCTACCTCCCCTCTACCTCACCTGACCTCCCCATATCCCTTTACCTCCCCCTCTACCGCTCCCCCTCCCTCTAAATCAATAGCCCTTCTTCCTCTCCCATTTCTTTCTCACTTGTGTCTTCTCTCTTGTACTCTGGCTCTTTCTTTCAGCCTTTTTCACTTCTTCATTCTCCCACAGGATTCCCGCTCCTTTTGATTTAATAGCACTTCCCCCATCCTCCCCTCCCTCTCTATTTCCATCTCTCTGACTTCCCCTCTCTTTTCCTTTCTCCCTTCCCTTCCTCTCTTTCCTCCTCTCTCTATCTCTCCATTTCCTTCCCTCTTCCCTTTCCCCTCTTGTTAATTAAATTAGCAGTTCCAGATGTGAGAATGATTCATTTCTGTCTAAAGTGTCCTGGTGACCACAGAACCCATGACAGGATATGTAAAGTAATGAATAGCAGTGGGAATCCTCAACAATGACTTTGTCTCCAGACTTACCAGACAGCAGGGACTTTTAGAAAATGTTCACAAGACTCCGGTTATATTGATCAAACCTGATCGATACAAACTGGCACAGTACATACCATGGCAAATGGTATAACGATTCAGGTGGCATTAGAACACATTCTACACAGGTGTATTCACCTCTTACCGTACACAGTACGGAGCCTGTGGTGTGAAGGGGACTATTATATATTCAACAAAGCATTGACTACTAAACATGACTATAACTATGTCTAGGCATCAGAAATTGCCAATATGTATATCTTGGGTTATTTCTGTGTAAAATAACGTTAAATTTTTTACGTTAACCACATAACAAATGGAGTGCATTGTGACTGGGATAAAGGCACTTGAGTTGTCAAGCACTTGTTGAGCTGTGTGGACATTGTATTTGTCAGTGTCCATGCATGTGTCTCTTCACAGCCAACATCTAGCTGCTAAACGAGCCAACCTTTTTGATGGAAATAATCTGTCTCCACTCTACTGCCAGAGGGTCAGCCACTTCAAGGCAAACCCCACCCCTATACCATACCTGTTTCTATACTGCTTCAATGTACATTAATAAGACTTGGTTTGAATGCTCCAAGTGCGTGGCATAGCGGCCTACTGGACTATCTCTGAACTATTGCCCAATACCCCTTTAAAAAGAATAAAGCAAAAGGTATTCTATTTCATCTTTGTCTCTGTCATTCAAGAGGAGTCATATGGTTGAGTTAAGCATGTTTCTTTTTTACATTACTTGGTGTAAATCAAGGTAATTAAAAGGTAATTAAGGCAATTAAAAAGAGATGTTCTGTATGATGCAAAAAAAAATTATATACAATGCAACTGTCTTTCTGATTACAAATTAAATTGTTAGACATTTCTGACAAGATTTTGACGAGAAACAGTCCCCTGATGAATACGATTCAATTAAATAGTTTCTTTATGATCTGAATAATTTCTTGCTTTGTTGTAAAACTGCTTTTAGGATGTAGGCCTACGTAGAAGTCTTAACAACCTCAGTGCGTCATATGACAAACTCCTTCTGATTCATTCCTAAAAGGTGAACAATAAGCCGAGTGGGTCACGAGGGGAACATTTAAAGTAGTAATATCGACGTATGCAAAATACTCCAACGGATGTTAGTCATCACACAGCTCGGAGGACGTACCTGTCACGCATTTGCTTAATTGATTTAAAGCGAATTAAGACAGCTGTCACCCTCTCATCCCTTGCTATATAACCAAGTGCAGAACAACTGAGTGTTCAAGAAGACGCGACAGGACCAAAGTGAGACAGAGCGCGCGGAGTGGAGCAGAGAAAAAGGTTGTAACGAAGGAAGGAACATATTTTTGCGCACGCTTAGGGTGCTTTCTGGAGAGGAAAGGATACCAATTTCCATACGAGTAAAGCTGTCAAAAGGCAATAGTGAGGGGATAAAACCATTTAAAAAATCTGTTGAATATATGTTTTTTTACTTTTGAAAATCGAAGGAAGAAGACTTTTAGGGCTAAATAGTTGCGCGCAACAGATTGCTGCATCATGAAATTACTTCTACCGATTGTGATAGCTTTTCTTGCTATTGCCCAAGTTTTTTGTGAAGAAATTGGTCCAAAAGAAGATCTTGATTATTGGACGAACAATGAAATAACGGTAGGCACTATTTCATATTAGAAGAAAATATTATTTTCTTGTTAGAATAACCTATTAAACGATATATATATATTTTTCCCGTTGATTTCATTACTAGTGCATTTTAAACAATTTGTATGACATTTTTGTATGCCCATGTATGTAAATTATTATTTTGTTCACCGAGTTTGAGCATGTATAGGCCGTATCACAGATTTGGGCCTATAAAGACTAAACTTTATTCTTATGGAGTATGTATCGGGATACGGAGTATATATCGGGTGAAAGATTAATTCAGTGAGCATAAGGTATAAGCTATTATTACTGTTGCCCCAGACTGAAGCGCCATTCGCATGTAGCGCACGTTCTCACTTGACATTGCGGGTTGGGTGCCTGCCAAGTCTCTGGGGTCTCTTGAACCTTTCTTACAAAATGCAGTCAGATTTGGAACATTAATCTGAAACTGTATATGATTATTGCCGCGTTCCAAAGGCTACGCAGGGCGTTTTAACAACGCTGGTATGCTATTCAGATAAGAATGGAACCAACCGACTTGGCATGTCTTGGATAACTGATGGGCACTCTAAAGCGCGTAGCGCAATTAGCGGTTACTGTCGTTTGGTAACCTTAGGAATAATTCGTACTCGAAAAATAGAACCCTGTTAGATAGAAATAAGATCGAATATGAAAGTTCATTGTCTTATATTGATTGAAAATGCAACATCATTTCCAATGATGTGGTATTTTACGCAGATCTAAAAAATACTGTATACATATTGGCTATAATGTACAAGTCTGTATTTCTCCTACACTACACTCTAATGTTCCATTAATTGGATTTCCTTCCTTGTGCAGGACGAGTGGCTGTCATCTGACCCGTTCAGAGAGATACTGCGGAGAATGACGCGGAAACCGCGACCACATCAGTTCTTCGGCCTGATGGGGAAACGCTCTTCTGGTAAGACGTGTGCTTCCTCGCGTCTCGGCATGTCCCCATCCATCATACTAAATAAGACAATTATTGATGTGAAATGGAATTAAATATAATGAAATGAATAATTTATGCCCTCACTCGTTGGTCATTCACGTTATTAACAAGTTCATAAATTAAGTAAAATAAATTACATTATAGGCCTACATTAACTATAGGCCTACATTGATTTAAGTTTTTTCCCTTTCTTCCATCAGCAAATGCCCAGATAACCCGGAAAAGTAAGTTATAAACTCATAAAGAACTTAATTCATATTGCAGAACATTTCCCAATTGTTCATGACTAGCGGAAAATTATGATTTCTCCAGTTATACTTATACTTTTTTCTGACATTTTACTGAGGGAAAGACACTGATCTAAACTGATTGAGTGTGAGCAGGCTGTGTATTGGACAGGCAAGGCTGGGGAACAATGTGAGGTCAATACACAAGTAATAATGTTGTTAACTCACACTGGAAAAGGTGTGATAAATAATGACATTTGATGACATTATCATGGCATGAGTAGGAGGGATAAGGGATAGAGGGAGTGGCTGATCTCAAACATTGCCATTGAGTCTCCCTAGCTTCCACTTAGCTCCAATTTAGGTATAAAGAGTCAGTTAAAAGAGGGGACCATGAGAGAGAGAGAGAAACAGGCAAGAGCGAGAGGTTGTTGCTCCATACCTTCTGTTCAGTCAATCAGGCATTTCTTTATAGAATTCCCTACTCCGACACTGGAAGCTTCAATCTCAGAATAAATGAATGTATCTGACACTACTGTACATCACTCATCATTAGAGGAAGAGAGATACCGGGAGAGAAAGAGAGGGATGTGATGGGAGGCAGAGAGAAATATAGATAGAGAGAGAGGGATGTGAAGAGGAAGAGCGTAAGCGAGAAAAGAGAGAGTCCTTGAATCAAGGACCCAAGGACATGAATTATTTAAATCCGATTGGTTACGCTGATGATGGAAAGATGGACCCAAGCATCTTACCCTTCCATTTCCACAATGGATAATATAATCTACACAGTGTAAAGTATACTATATAGATCATACATGATGCACACATTATAACAGACAGTGGAAAATACAGAAATGCTGGGCCAAGCATTTACAATGCCTGGAGGGAACACTGAAAAATGTCACTGACTAGGGAATCAGTCTGGAGTGCAACTAAGTTGCCCATGATGTCATCATCCAATTTTGATAATCCTGATTCCAGTCATCTAGGATGGAAATATTGAAGCATTGAATTGGCAGGAGGGGAACCCCACCCCACCCCCCCACCCCATACGCGTAAATGCACACACTTCCTTCCCATCTCCCAACTCGTTCACCTCTGATACAGTATTCCATTAGGGTGATTGACACAGGCTGACAGAGACTCCGGTCCTCCTGTGACGCGAATGTTCCCACAGGTCGTGCATCCTGTGTCCTCCCACGAAAACCAGAAGCCTAATGTCCTAAATACAACCCGTCAATCACTAGGTCAAGGAAACCGAGTCCGTCCGTCACTATACACAAGACTAGAGACACGAGTGGAAGGCTAGATATTATTTATTGACACTGTGTATCTATGAGGTGTTAATGGCGTTGGTAGCTACTATCTCCTGAAAAGGTATAACGGAGGGTTTTGCCTCTTTTTCTTTCTTTTCTTATGTCTGCAGTTATACACTCAGCATGTATTTTACCGCTCACTGACTAACATCAAGTGTCAATAATATTGTCAGTTACGAACTCACCTTTTTCTTCTGCACACTTTCATCACTGTGGTCGAACAACGTGCCCTGCATTACTCATTGTTTTAAATAGCATTGTCATTGGTATTAGCTGTTGAACGATGAAACATCTTTTTTTTCCCCTTCTCCCTTCTGTTCTCTTTCAGGGCATAAAATTAACTCTTTTGTTGGACTGATGGGCAAGAGGAGCCGGGACGAACCTGGTAAGGACCCACTGTAATAGCTTTCTTCATTCCAAAGAGTCAAACTGAGACTGAAATTGACAATCTGGCAAGACAATGTACTGATATTTACAAGCTGTCTTTTAAACTGTAGATTCACATGAGTGGAGAGCACTACAAAACTACGACAAGCGCCGTTAACTGGTTGGTCTGTCCTCAGTCTCCTGCTATTGGTCCGCTTCTCATCCAGGCATTCCGTACGAAGATTGGAAGTGGTGTCTGAGCCAAGTTTTATTTTATCCAAAATATATTTATTATTGGTCAAACTTATTGTACGTCTATCGTAATAAAATGTCTGTTTTCACATTGTGGTGATGTACATGTACTGTACCTGACTGCCAATTATATATGGAAGAGGGGATGAAATGATTATTCAAGAGAATGATCTGTATAAGATTGCAATGTTCCCAGGTTTTTCAGAAATCCCAGTCAAATATTGGAATCAGAAGGAAAATCATAAGCAGGATATATCCGGAATCCTCTAATCAAGCCTTTTGGAAAACTTGGAAATTTTGGGTGAATCTGAGGAATTTTGCAACCTTAGATCTGATACCCAAATGTATTTAAAAAACATTGTTCTGTCACAGTATTATTACCATCACCATATCATATGTTTCAGAAATACTGTTGTCATGGACCATTAATGCAAAGCTCTACCCCAGGGTATGTAGAAAATTGCACTGCCAATCCCACTGTCTAGTGCCTCATAACTGTTTAAATCACAACTGATTGTGCTGTAAATAAATCACACACACATGCACACACACTGATACAAAAGACATGCTGGTCTATCAGAGCGTGCTCTCATTTCAAGTGACTGTAAATTCAACTGTCATGTTGATGAAACCGTATGGTAAAACATGACAGGATACGTGTGTGATTGTGGCTTGGTATATTAAAACTATTTTCTTTATTGGTTGAACTTTACTTTCTACCTTTCCTCAGTAGGAATATGTCGAGAAACAAAAAGGAATTGTGGGAACAAGTATTGCATGGTGGGCCTTCTGTGGACATTAAGGGTAATAGACAGCCTTAGAAAATCCACAATGCCTCCCATAATCCACCAAGTGATCCCACACTCATCCAAGGACAGCCATATCACCAGAATGTTTTCAGTAACAGACTTATGATGAGGACACACACAATACAATAACAATACTATGGGTACTGATCTTGCTTTAATTATTGTTGGAATCTGCAAGTTAGAACCAATCACAGTAGTTACAGACCATAATGTAATTTAGAGATTTAATGTTTCATAGATTTCCATCAGTCTAAATGGGTCATGAAGGAGAAGTTGAAGTGCTGTCAATGCAACATGGTTACCCAGCACATTACACTAGCAGGGTAGTGCGATGTCTTTGTTTAAATAATTCAACCACGCACCAAAGGATCGATGCTGTTTCCAGAATTATATTCAATCTGTTACACACTCTGTTGTTATCTCAATGACACATACTTATGCAAGCTCTGAAGTGTAGTTCCTTCACACAACACACACAAGTGCACACACACACAGCACACACACACACACACGCACACACTTGGTTTTATTTCATTGCTACGAAATAAGAAATATCATGGTCTCCTTAAATTGGTCATTGAGAATTACATACACCAGTAAAGACAGAATGCAACAGGCAACAACACTTCATCCTTTTAATACTTTTTGGTGTAGCCACTTATATTTTTTTTAACAACAACATTTAATGCAGCATTAGTAAGTGGGATCAAAGGGGTTTCTCACTCTTGAAATTAGTAAGAGAAGTTCAATGAAAGAAACAGGTAAAAGAGAGTCTAAATAAGGAGCAAGATTGCCCCAAGGCAATTTTGGTGGTTGATCAAGTTACCAAATATTTTGTGTCATAACTCTGTTTAGATTATTTTTTTAAATGTTTAAAAGGTACTTGATTTAAGGTTATTTTTTCATTCACTAATACCTTTAGTAATTCTGTGTAATATTACCAAGTTGTGGTCCTTTACGGAACTAAACTTCACAAATATCCATTTAATACCAGCCAAGAATAAAGTGTCTCTTTTTCTACAGTTAACCTGTTCACTGTCAGGATATGAGGCAACGTTAAACATTTTTAGTACCAGTCAAAATAATGATTTTGTTGTCGTATCTTAACAATTCCTTTCACAACATGTTAATAGTAGGAAAAGGCAGATACTGTGGAAAGAACTTAAAAATCATCTATAGACTTAGCATTTGCTTTAAGCTTTTAGAATACTGGTATCTATATTAGGTGTCCAATGAAAGCACTGGAGAAGCAGAGCTACTGAATCCCAGATAAATGGTCCACAGCAGGGACATCACTAGAAATTCATGGTTGCGGGGGCTAAGCCTCGTTTTGGCTTAGCATACTCCCCAAAACATATTTTCATCATGTATTTTTAGAGTAACAACGGGTGTAATATCTATTCAAATAAGGTTCTTTTTGGCTTAAAGTATACCTGTATCATAGTTAGAGACTGATCTAATATGATTTCAATTCTATCCAAATAAAGAAATTACAAAGGAGTCCACTCCATCTCAAAGGAGACCAAATGTCTTTAGTCAACTATAGTTTATAGTAAATGAAAGTCTACATACAGTACACATTCTGTTTCTAAATGAGATTTTAGATTTATTCTGAATCATTTCAAAACAGATTTAGTCATTAGCCCATTGATCTCGGAACGAAGTAAATAAAACAAATCATAATTAAAAAAATAAACATTTAATAACCGGATCTCCCTTCCTCTGAACAGAATACGTTGCAATACGTGAACTTCAAGCGCCAAAAAACATAAATCTGTGAAACAAGCAAGTTCGCAAACGTGTTCCGTTGAACCGAAGAATTCAACATAATTTATCTCTAAACCCCTAGACCGAAAAGGTTGCGGCGTCATAATCCCCATAAAACTAGCGGCAAAACGCTAAATATGCTTGTTTCCGGTTCTTTTCGCATTTTCCCCTTACGGTTTGTATTTCGTGTAGACTTACGCCACCTCGCCGTTTTGATAACCGTTTAAATTTCGTCAGAACAAGTAGACGAATGTCAACATGTTTGCTTAAATTACCCATACAAACGTTTACATTCTAATTAGCAACATAGCGTACCTAATGTAAGACTACAATTCCCTTAAGTAACGTGATTTCTAAACTTAGCTAACGTTGACCAGCGCGATCATTCTGAATTCCTTGTGCTGTTCTGTTGAAATGAAGTGTTACATATCTTCTGTCCTCTTTCTATGCTAGTCATTGCCATTAGCGAGCTAGCAGTGCAGTAACAAATACATTGTTTTGTTTTACTTATAGAAATATTACCTAGTTAACTTAGTTTGTCGACGTTACTGTCAATTTCAGACCACATGTCATTTTATGGATGAGCATTAAAAGGGCAGAAGACCACAAGTGTGGACATTAGCAGAAGTGCAGCAGAAGTTTATCCTGTTGAGTGTAGCTAACAAAATACAAGACAAAAAACAAGTATTGATATATTATCAATAAACATTATCCAGGATAATACCTTGGACACCATTATAATTTCCAATGCTGTCATTATTTACATTCTGAATATAATTTTCTGTTTTCATGTCTAGCTTGTATTATATGACCAGATCATATTAGAGGTTTGGGATATTGTGTTATATTGCCAAGCTCATAAATCTGGCCATGCATCTGCACTGGAAATTTTTTTAGCTGTACAACATCAGATGTACATGTGTCAAAAGAACTCACTTAGATAAACCTTGACTTCACCACACAGATTACTTTATTCCCAGCAAACAACTCCAATACCATGACAAGTGATAGAAAAATCCATTGTATTACAAAAGGGTCCTAAACTAGAACAGTACAACTCATAAGGCCCATGTTCCACCTTCCACAACTGCCATCCTTTTATATTCCCTGGTCAACATGGGCACAATAGATTTCTAAATGTGGCTACCCTCCCATGTGCTAATAAGGCATGCAAATGACAAACTATTGTTGAAGTCTAACACTTCCCAGAGTTGGTTTGTTGGAAAGGAGAATAAAAAACCAGGAGTCAGGTCAATTACCGTACCGCATATTCCGTTTTATTACAAAAGCTTTTGGAGACAAGTGTCGCCGCACAATGTCTAAACATGAACTGTCATAACAGCATTATTTATACTTCAAACACGCCTAAAAAGTGGGGGCGTTAAGGTAGCCAAGCAGTGTGCCATTGGTCCAATTTATGTTCTATACCTTATATGTGTACATGTAGCACAAGCGTCATATTTGGGCTTTATGTCTTCAGCTTGAAGTTCCTCAGTATGTGTGTGCATTGTCAATCTGTGTCCTGTTCCCTGTGTGTCTGACACACCCAAGCTAAATCTACTTCCTCTTCCTAGCAACTGCCTAAATAAGATTTCCTGTTTTTCTACTTGCAACTTTCAGCAGACATCCAACAGTCTGCTTCAATGCTCACACAACAGTTTAACAGCTTATACATTCAATATATCCACACTATATACTCAACACTCAATCCTGTATGGTCTACACTGCAACCAAGCATAAAGGGGAAATACTGCAAAATCAATGGTTTTACACTGTATGGGGTCCAACCCTTGCTTTACTCTCCTGCTGACCCTTCGAAAGGGTCACTGTTTAGTTGTTGGGATAACACAGGAAGTTAACAAACAGACATGGACTGTGAATGGAAAAGGCCATCAACTTCCAACAATGTGCAGTCTGGAGAAGTACTATAACCCTCTGTCCAGAGAACCCACAGAGAGGATCTTCAGTAGTTGAACTGTCTCTGAGGCAGGTTTACAGGCATGGCAGGATTCCTTGAACCTGAGCCAGAACAACTGGTACCCTCCTTGTCTGTACCGGACATTGTTAAAATCCAAGGGAACCCGGGACCTGCAGGCATCCTGGCTGGCACGGTGATGTCTTTAGAGCAGCAGGAGGCTATGGCTTGCAACAGTGGGACAGCGCACCAACCCCTTATTTCACATCATGCAGAGTGGGAGGTTGAGGGCCAGCCATTTAGGATTTATGTTGGGGTGAAACAAATTACTTCACTGCTAAACAGGGTCCTTGGCTCACACTAGATGGGGTGTAAGTCAAATGGCTAGTGGAAAGGCTATTTGCAGCCAGGGCTGAAAGAAAAAAGTTAAAAAATGACTACTATATCCTACGAAAATGTTAATAATAGCCTGGTAAAATACATCAACAAAATAACATCAGTTTTGCAAGTAGTGCTTAACTAAATAACTGTAACGTCGACTGCCAGCTGTGGTGGTATGCATCATTTCACCGGTGGGCTAGTTATCTTTCTGGTTGTAATCCAGTTCCTCGACGCGTTGAGTTAACTGGCACACACGGGAAATGATATATACAAGCATAGTTAACGTTCACATTCACATAATACCAATTTTCCCGAAACTCGAAACAATAGCAGGCCAGGGCATGTTCATATTTATATACATGGTCTGGTGGAAAACCTAATTCCATTCTGAACATCATGAATATCTTGTAAATAATAAAGGTAGCTAATGTTTTACCACAAATGATACTAAATGCTGTTTGCTGCTAACATTTTATAGTATTGTACCTTAAAACACATGGCAACAGCGACGCCTGTATCTCGGTAGAAAAACGATAAAAGATAAACTTGTTATCAGCCAATCAATTATGAAAATGAGAAACCAAGGCTAATTTGGAGAAAAAAAGCTCAACAACCACACTATATTCTTGCTGTTCACATTCTTTGGGAAATGTGGACGGTTTCCAGCTACCACAGGCTGCTCTTGGTGATGACTTCGAACGTGAGTGTAGTTCATTGAGATAGCCACATTAGCGGTTAATTAGCTTTCCTTCGTTTTTGTCTAAATCTAGGCAAATATATTGATATAAGTCCCCTTGTCTTATATATTTACTCAGTTATCAAAACGGCAAGGTGGTGTAATCCTACGCGAAACACAGACCTTATTTGAACTGGATCTAAAAGTCCACTATGGGAAAAATGAATGGGTAAAACAGATAATAGAACAGTATTTGGGCTGATGTCATAGACCCCCTATAAATCAAAATAGAGCAATTTAACAGCCATCCTACCAGGGTCCTGTTCTAAACAATCTACAGTACAAACACGGTAGAAGTGGCATTTCAGTTCTTATGACAGTTACATTTCCTTAATAATATATAAATAGCCACTATCATGCATAGCATAATAAATGAAATTACTGTACTTTTCAGAATATTAACAAAAAAATCGATTTGAAATAGTTTCAATAACTTATTAAATGAAGAGTAAAAAATGGCTATGCTCTAATGTAGGAAGATACAGGATGGTACTTTAAATACAGTGCAAATGTATATTTCTCGAGTTCCATAGATAACAATTAAATGTGGTTTTAAATTAAAATACGTAATTTAATTTCATTGTAGAAATCACTTTAAGTAACAGTACGCTAAACGGAGCAAGCTAGCTCACTGAATTTGGTATGCTAACAGAAGCACTGTAATCGGAGGACGTAAGTAGGTGCAACTACTACTTTTTTGTGGACAAAGACTACCCAACATCGCCATCTGCTGAATATATAAAGAAAGATGGATTATAGTTAGAAAGGAATTAGCCATTTTCCCTCCCCGGTGTCATTTGACTTGTAAGTGTTACAAGGTCTCAGGTGTGAATGGGGAGCAGGTGTGTTAAATTTGGTGTTATCGCTCTCACACTCTCTCATACTGGTCACTGGAAGTTCAACATGGCACCTCATGGCAAAGAACTCTCTGAGGATCGGAAAAAAATTAATTGTTGCTCTACATAAAGATGGCCTATGCTATAAGAAGATTGTCAAGACCCTGAAACTAAGCTGCAGCACGATGGCGAAGACCATACTGCGGTTTAAAAGGACAGGTTCCACTCAGAACAGGCCTTGCCATGGTCGACCAAAGAAGTTGGGTGCACATGCTCAGCGTCATATCCAGAGGTTGTCTTTGGGAAATAGACATGAGTGCTGCCAGCATTGCTGCAGAGGTTGAAGGGGTGGGGGGTCAGCCTGTCAGGGTGCATACGCTGCACACTGCATCAAAACAATTGGTCTGGATGGCTGTCGTCCCGGAAGGAAGCCACTTCTAAAGATGATGCAAAAGATAGCCCACAAACAGTTTGCTGAAGCCAAGCAGACTAAGGACATGGATTTCTGGAACCATGTCCTGTGGTCTGATGAGACCAAGATAAACGTCTTTGGTTCAGATGGTGCCAAGCGTGTGTCGGCAACCCAGGAGTATAAAGACAAGTGTGTCTTGCCTACAGTCAAGCATGGTGGTGGGAATGTTATGGTCTGGGGCTGCATGAGTGCTGCCGGCACTGGGGAGCTACAGTTCATTGAGGGAACCATGAATGCCAACATGTACTGTGACATACTGAAGCAGAGCATGATCCCCTTCCTTCGGAGACTGGGCCGCAGGGCATTATTCCAACATGATAACGACCCCAAACACACCTCCAAGACGACCAATGCCTTGCTAAAGAAGCTGAGGGTAAAGGTGATGGACTGGCCAAGAATGTCTCCAGACCTAAACCCTATTCAGGATTTGTGGGGCATCCTCAAACGGAAGGTGGAGGAGTGCAAGGTCTGTAACATACACCAGCTCCATGATGTCGTCATGGAGGAGTGGAAGAGGACTCCAGTGGCAACCTGTGAAGCTCCGGTGAACTCCATGCCCAAGAGAGTTAAGGCAGTGCTGGAAAATAATGGTGGCCACACAAAATATTGACACTTTGGGACCAATTTTGACACTTAGGGGTGTACAAAATTTTGTTGCCAGTGGTTTTTGACAATAATGGCTGTGTTGTGTTATCTTGAGGGGACAGCAAATGTACACTGTTATACAAGCTGTACACTCACTACTTTACATTGTAGCAAAGTGTCATTTCTTCAGTGTTGTCACATGAAAAGATACAATCAAATATTTGCAAAAATGTGGTGTGTACTCACTTTTCTGAGATACTGTATATGATTAGATATATAGATATGTTCTATTATCTATGGACCCAGCGTCGTGACTGACAACCATGGGTTCAACCTCAAATCCTAGTTTGCTAATCTCAAATCCTCCTTTGTCGTATACAGTGGATATAAAACGTCTACAAGCCCCTGTTAAAATGCCATGTTTTTGTGATGTAAAAGAATGAGACAAAGATTAATCATGTCAGAACTTTTTCCACTTTTAATGTGACCTATAATGTGAACAATTCAATTGAAAAACAAACTGAAATCTTCGTGAGGGAAAAATGAAAAATAAAAACCTTATAATAACCTGGTTGCATATGTGTGTACACCCTCTTGTAACTGGGGATGTGGCTGTGTTCAGAGTTAACCAATCACATTCAAACTCAAGTTAAATAGTCATTACACACCTGCCATCATTTAAAGTGAATATGATTAATCACAAAGTTCAGCTGTTCTAGTAGGATTTTCCTGACATTTTCTTAGTTGCATCTCAGAGCAAAAGCCATGGTCCGCAGAGAACTTCCAAAGCATCAGAGGGATCTCATTGTTTAAAGATATCAGTCAGGAGAAGGGTACAAAATGCCCAAAAGCATTAGATATACCATGGAACACAGTGAAGACAGTCATCATCAAGTGGAGAAAATATAACAGAGACATTACCAAGAACTGGACGTCCCTCCCTCCAAAATTGATGAAAAGACGAGAAGAAAACTAGTGAGGGAGGCTTCCAAGAGGCATTCAGCAAAATTAAGGAACTGCATGAATTTTTGGCAAGTACTGGCTGTGTGCTACATGTGACAACAATCTCCCGTATTCTTCATATGGATGGGCTATGGGGTAGGGTGGCAAGACAGAAGCCTTTTCTTCAAAAGAAAAACATCCAAGCCTGGCTGAAGTTTGCAAAAACAAACATCAAGTCCCCCAAAAGCACGTGGGAAAATGTGTTATGGTTTGATGAAACCAAGGTTGAACATTTTGGCCATAAATCCAAAAGGTATGTTTGGCGCAAAAACAACACTGCACATCACCCAAAGAACACCATACCCACAGTGAAGCATGGTGGTGGCAGCATCATGCTTTGGGGCTGTTTGTCTTTAGCTGGAACTGGGGCCTTAGTTAGGGTGGAGGCAATTATGAATGGTTCCAAATACCAGGCAAATTTGGCACAAAACCTTCAGGCATCCGTTTGAAAGCTGAAGATTAAGTTCCAAAACGACCCAAAGCACACATCCAAATCCAGAAAAGCATGGCTTCACCAGAAGAAGATTAATGTTTTGGAACAGCCCAGCCAGAGCTCAGACCTGAATCCAACTGAACATCTGTGGGGTGATCTGAAGAGGGCTGTGTACAGGAGTTGTCCTCGCAATCTGACAGATTTGGAGCGCTTTTGCAAAGAAGAGTGGGCAAATATTGCCATGTCAAGATGTGCCATGCTAATAGACTCCTACCCAAAAATCAAAAGGTGCTTTAACAAAGTATTAGTTTAATAATAACCTGGTTGCACACTTATGCAACCAGGTCATTTATTATTATTTTTTTCCTCAAAGATTTCGGTTTGTTTTCAATTGAATTGTACACATTATAGATCACATTAAATGTGGAAAAAGTTCTGACATGATTTATCTTTGTCTCATTCTTTTACATCACAAAAACCTGGCATTTTAACAGAGGTGTGTAGACTTTATATCCACTGTAGGCCTCAGAACAGTCGATTTATATGGGTGGGCAGGCCTATGATTGACACGTTATGCATTGTGTTCTCCTGTATTGATAAATAATGATAATTGTGAAAAAGTGTAATGATAAAGTGATGTTAAACTTGCAATGATACATTTTCAATTTTCTTTAATAATTGCAATAATTTAATTCATGTGTATTTTTATCATTTTTGAATTTGAGAGCATTTAAACCGAATTTATCATTTTTGTTACTTTCACCGCTCATATATTCCAACATACATACAGCACATTACTTAGAATGAATCAATCTAGTGGCCATGTATTCTAAGTAGTATGTAGTCTGCTGGACACTGTAAAACATGGGTAGCGGAGTCACTGGTCCTTGTCAGGTTTGTAGATGGAGAGGGTTCTGGCTGAGGGATCTGTAGCGTTGATCCAGCGGGGCATCCAGTAGTGGCTGAGCCACTCGGCCCGGCCAGGGTACTTCTTCTCAAACACCTGGCGGTAGTAGTACGCCTCTTTGGTTCTGGGAGGGAGGTGAGGGAAGGTCTTGGCTGCCTTCTCTAGCTGGTAGTCGTTCACCTTGGTGGGAAAGAGAAAGGGGTAGCATCATTTGTGTGTGTGTGTGTGTGTGTGATCCAGGAGTTTGTGTACATGTGTTTTTTGTGGAAGGTCCCCACAATGGAAAAGGCCGTTTCTGGACTAGGTGTATTGTACAACTTACAATTGGGCATATTGATAAAATTGGGGTTTTACGTTTTAAAGGTTAGGCAGGCAGGTTAAGGATTAAAGGTTTGGCATTTGAGGTTTAGTTAAAGTTCATTTTTAGGGCTAGGGAATATACATTTCTGGGATAGGATTCCACACAAGGACAGAAAAACCAAGGTGTGCCTGTGTGTGTACCTCGGACTCCATCTGATCCTGCAGGCTGTTGTACCAAGACTTCTTGATAGACGTCATTCCATCGCTGAAAGCCTCTTTACGTCTCCAAAGGATCTCATCTGGGATCAGGTTCAGACCTTTAAATGCATCTCTGAGAAGGTACTTCTCCACTCCATCCTGGTTAGACACACAATCTTGCTCATTGAGTTACAGCACTGTATAATGTCTTGCATGTACTGTATGGAGACACAGATCTCCCCGCAAGAAATCTGAATTCAATATTCAATACAGCAATCCCTAAAGAAAAAACATAGAACCATTCATATGCACTATTTCCCAACTGCACAAAAATCTACAGATTCTGATTTCATCATAAATGATCTAATCAGAGCCAAATCTAGAGGACAGGGATTTGTGGATAGGAAGGATATTGGTCCAGGGCTGATGAGACTGACCTTAGGCTGCCTCATTTCCTCAGGCAGGGAGAGGTAGTAAGCTGTGAATCTGTGGTCCAGGAAAGGCACTCTCAGCTCCAGACTGGATTAGACAAGAGAGATGAGATGCCGACCTTAGAACCTACAGTACACATCCCTGACCCGTTGTTATATTGGATCCCCACCAAAGATTAAAAAATAAATTATATATATATATATATATATATATATATATATATATATATATATATAGACAAAAAAAATAAATGGGTGAAATACCCATGTGCAGCAGTGGTGCGGTCGGCTCTCAGCACGTCAAACAGGTAGAGCTCCTTCAACAGACGGACACTGTCCTCAGCTGCTGCCTTGGGTGTGGGAGCCTGGAACGGGAAGCAGAAACTCACTTCAGTCTCATTACGTTTTCCATTTAGTCAAACCAGGACATTGATTTCTGTTATATTCTTATTGTTAAAAATGAATGTGCTTCCTGAATTGACAAGTGCATTTACAACCCTGTCTGGAGCATGGAAATTGGTGTATCGTATGGAAGATAATGTTCTGCCCCGGACTTACCTTGTGGAAGTAGATGTATCCTTGTGTCAACTCATCAGAGCCCTCCCCAGAGAAGATCACGACGCTGTCTGTCTTCTCACGGATGTACTTTGCCACGAGGTACATGCCTGCAGAAAAAGAAGAATAGGAAAAACAATTGCTTCAGCAAATGTACATTTCTTAAGAAAGGTTCTTCCGCCATCTAGAGATATTTGTAGTTGGAAAACAAAGTTAAAAGGGAAGCAACAGTTATGCACAATGGTACAAGGAAGCATGTGATGACCTACCCCTTCTGGACAATGCTTGTCCACTGGGGCTTCTGAGCCAATCATCAGTGAATCCCATACAGTGAGGAACAACATTTTTTGATCCCCTGCTGATTTTGTAAGTTGCCCACTAAAAAAGAAATTCAGTCTGTAATTTAAATGGTAGGTTTATTTGAACAGTGAGAGAAAGAATAACAACAAACAAAAATCCAGAAAAACCCATGTCAAAAATGTTATAAATTGACTTTAATTTTAATGAGTGAAATAAGTATTTGATCCCCTCTCAATCAGAAAGATAAAGCACATTATGGTCCTGGAGTGACCTAGCCAGTCTCCAGACCTTAATTCCATATAAAATCTGTGGAGGGAGCTGAAGGTTCAAGTTGCCAAACGTCAGCCTCGAAACCTTAATGACTCTGAGAGATCTGCAAAGAGGAATGGGACAAAATCCCTCCTGAGATGTGCAAACCTGGTGGCCAACTACAAGAAACCTCTGACCTCTGTGATTGCCAACAAGGGTTTTGCCACCAAGTACTAAGTCATGTTTTGCAGAGGGGTTGAATACTTATTTAACTCATCAAAATGCAAATAAAAATTCACATGGGTTTTTCGGGATTTTTCTGTTGTTATTCTGTCTCTCACTGTTCAAATAAACCTACCATTAAAATTATAGACTGAATTTCTTTGTCAGTGGGCAAATGTACAAAATCAGCAGGGGATAAAATATTTTTGCCATCACTGTATTTGACCCAGATATATTGGCCTGGGTATGGTTGACATTAGCTCTTTTCTATTCATACGTTTGAAAAGAAATGTAACCTAGTCAGACTCCATTTGTCCAGGTCAGTAGGAACATTGAGAAAATGCAATAAAACAGTTTAGCATCCATTTAGTTATTTCACAAATGCACCATCCTCAACCTATTAATTCAGCCGCTGTGGTATCCCCTGACTGCTTTGTCTTTTGAAGTACAGGTCGTGCTATGGGACAGCTAGACTCACCGACAGAGGCACGTATGGTAGTGATGTCATAGGTCTCCAGGTGAAAGATGACCTCATCTACGGCTCTGAGGCCCTCCTCAGGAGTGAAGTTCACCTCGTGGTGCTCGCTGCCGATGTGCAAAGCCACCTAGAACGATACAAGGCCTTAAGCATCACTATCATTTCAGTTGTATGATTGTATTGCCTTTAACCAGGTCAGTTACGGAGGACATATTCCTTTTTTATAATTAAAACATGACCAGGTCAATGGAATTACTTCACAGGCTGCTTCACCAAGTCTTAGTATTCTATTTCTCATTATTTTATTTTAAAGGATCAGTAATGTACTTGTGTTAAATTCTGACTGATAATGATGTAAAATCAGTAATAATTACAGAGTCTGAAGAGAGCCTCTGTCACCTTGCGAGCAGCCAGGATGTCTGGGCTGTCTTCTGCCCCAATAGCAAAAGTCTGGATGGGATACTTCAACTTATCTTCTTTGGCCAGTTTGACCAGTGTAGCTGCCACCAGACTTGAGTCCAGACCACCTGGTATAGACACAAAATACATAAAATAAAATAGAACTTACTAGCTTATCTAATGTGAGTAATTGTACCTAAACAAGTATTTACTTTGATTTATAAGCAGGGAAAGGGAAAACCACAAGTAACTGATCAAGCATTACTTAATCTTTCATGTGTGACACTATAGAAAAATACATTAAATACATTAAATACATTAAAAAACAAAACAGGGTATGAGGACCCAAGGGTCCCAGGGTGGGCAGTTCAATAGACCAGCACAATTCAGATTTGGGGGTTGGTAATCAAATCAGGTTGCCATTTTTGTGCTTTAGTGACACCTTGTGGCAGTTGAATGCCTGTTACTCCAATCAAAGACCAAGTCCAGATAGTGCATTCCCTATGGTGAGTAAAGAATCTGGCCTAGACTTAGTGACTGAGCAAGAGGTGTGATAAAAACCAGAAAGGCAGCAAATGGAGACACTAGTAACAGCATTGACTGTCTTGAGTCTAAAGGGAGTTGCTGCGATGAAGCAGTGTCTTAAAGAAAAAAAAGCATTCTGATATTTTACATAAAATTTGTACCTGAAAGAAGACATCCAATTCTCCTATGGGCCATGAGGCGTTTTCGGACAGCATTCTCAAACAAAGACCGGATGTTGCTTTTCACTGACTCTTGGTCAAAACCTACAGGTAGCAGAAAGATATCTTAGCGTCATTACACCGGACAGAGACAGACCATGAATCTGAATGGATAAAAACAAGCAAATTAACTTATATATTAATAAGACAAAAAAAATTCAGTTGGAAAAACTGCTTGATTGCAATATCCTCAAAAGAAAAAACATTTATCAACGTGCCATTTCCAATTAACTGCAGCTACTACAGTTAGTGAAACGATTACAGCAGAACTCTTGATCATCCATGCTAGCTGTCCTGACCGATGATATGAATACACTGGACTGGAGTGTGTGTTGGTGTGTACCTGGTTTTAGATCCTTGACTAGGTCATAAGCACTGTGGTTAGGCTCTTGGGTGCAGCTGTGGAAGCGGGCCATTTCAACCGACTCCACCTTTCCACTGGGCTTCAGGTCAAACACCTCAAAGTGTCCCGGGAGGAACGGAGTGATCGTAGCGGGAGAGGACATAGAGTGGGTGATGTCAGTCAAACCTGGGAGAGAATAAAAACACAGAACATGCTAACACTTAATATTAAGTGGTTGTGACTATGACTGTGCAAAGATTACAGCATCATACTTTAGTAAAAATATCATAGCAAGATTTTGTTACAATGTACTATGGTATTGAAATAATTAGTGTATTTTAGTAATTACACAAGGACTTTTTTCATATAAGTACATATAAAGTAGTGCTCTCACCTTTAGCCTCAGAGCACACTGCCAGAAAGCCGTTGTCTGTCAGCAGTTTGAACATCGGCCGCACCCCATATGTATCCCTCCCCAGGAACACCTTCCTATTGGCTGTGTCCAGGAGGATGAAGGCAAACACTCCATCCAATAGGGATGCCATCTTCTGGATGCCAAAGTTGTCATACAGGTGAAGCAAGATCTCACCATCAACCTTGGTCTGGTAATCAGTATACCCAAACTGCTTCTTCAGCTGAGAAGTTAAGGAGAACATTCCAGATTATTACGTAATTAAAGATATTCCAAGCAGTCAAAAATGCTCATGACATTCTTATTACTGCATCACTATCAGGGATCAAATGTTTGACCAGTTTGGTCACAAATGTATTTTCCTGTGTGACCATGAGTTTTGTTTGGGAACACTGTTTACAGTGAGGGGAAAAATTATTTGATCCCCTGCTGATTTTGTACATTTGCCCACTGACAAAGAAATTATCAGTCTATATTTATTTGAACAGTGAGAGACATGTAAAAAATGATATAAATTGATTCACATTTTGATGAGTGAAATAAGTATTCGACCCCTCTGCAAAACATGACTTAGTACTTGGTGGCAAAACCCTTGTTGGCAATCACAGAGGTCAGACGTCTCTTGTAGTTGGCCACCAGGTTTGCACATGGAGGGAGGGATTTTGTCCCATTCCTCTTTGCAGATCTTCTCCAAGTCATTAAGGTTTCGAGGCTGACGTTTGGCAACTTGAACCTTCAGCTCCCTCCACAGATTTTATATGGAATTAAGGTCTGGAGACTGGCTAGGTCACTCCAGGACCATAATGTGCTTCTTCTTGAGCCACTCCTTTGTTGCCTTTGCCATGTGTTTTGGGTCATTGTCATGCTGGAATACCCATCCACAATCCATTTTCAATGCCCTGGCTGAGGGTAGGAGGTTCTCACCCAAGATTTGATGGTACATGGCCCCATCCATCATCCCTTTTAGGCGGTGAAGTTGTCCTGTCCCCTTAGCAGAAAAACACCCCCAAAGCACAATGTTTCCACCTCTATGTTTGACGGTGGGGATGGTGTTCTTGAGGTCATAGGCAGCATTCCTCCTCCTCCAAAAACAGCGAGTTGAGTTGATGCCAAACAGCTCGATTTTGGTCTCATCTGACCACAACACTTTCACCCAGTTCTCCTCTGAATCATTCAGATGTTCATTGGCAAACTTCAGACAGGCCTGTACATGTGCTTTCTTGAGCAGGGGGACTTTGCGGGCACTGCAGGATTTCAAGTCCTTCACGGCGTAGTGTGTTACCAATTGTTTTCTTGGTGACTATGGTCCCAGCTGCCTTGAGATCATTGACAAGATCCTCCCGTGTAGTTCTGGGCTGATTCCTCACCGTTCTCATGATCATTGCAACTCCACGAGGTGAGATCTTGCATGGAGCCCCAGACCAAGGGAGATTTACAGTTATTTTGTGTTTCTTCCATTTGTGAATAATCGCACCAACTGATGTCACCTCCTCACCAAGCTACATGGCGATGGTCTTGTAGCCCATTCCAGCCTTGTGTAGGTCTACAATCTTGTCCATGACATCCTTGGGCAGCTCTTTGGTCTTGGCCAAGGTGTAGAGTTTGGAATCTGATTGATTGCTTCTGTGGACAGGTATATTTTATACAGGTAACATGCTGAGATTAGAAGCACTCCCTTTGAGTGTGCTCCTAATCTCAGCTTGTAACCTGTACAAAAGACACCTGGGAGCCAGAAATCTTTCTGATTGAGAGGGGATCAAATACCTATTTCACCCATTAAAATGTAAATCAATTTATAATATTTCTGAAAGGCGTTTTTCTGGATTATTTTGTTGTTATTCTGTCTCTCACTGTTCAAATAAACCTGCCATTAAATTATGATCATTTCTTTATCAGTGGGCAAACGTACAAAATCAGCAGGGGATCAAAAAATAATAATCCCCTAACCGTAAGTGGGATATTTGTTGTGTTTTCTTAGTGCCCTATAGATAATGTTTGCATTTGTTAGTGCCATGGTTGCACCCAATACAGCTAAATCTGCTTGTTTCTAGTCCAACCAAATGTAAATCATTAAGGCCACAGTATTATCTGTTGAGGAAGAAATTAATCACCATCTATATTATGCATATACCAACAAAAGTTCCCAACTGTTGTTGCTGTTATTCACCAAGCTTTCACATGGAGAATAAATAGCATGCAATAAATGGAAATGTATTCCCTTTTTCTAACTATATGTATTCTGACCATAAACCTGAAGAGCAAGATGAAACTGTGAAGTTTGAGGTATATATCATTAATAGTACAGGAGGCTAATATTGTCATTAATCTGGTGTATACAGCAGATAAACACCATTAGGTTTACTGATACAGTGTTATTTGGAGTGTTAATAGGATTGATTATTTCAAATAACTGATGATCTGAACATTTGAAATTCCACTCCACTGTTAGGGTGTAGGCACACCCGCATTTCTCTGCAATCTCTCCAATATCTATTGAACCGAGAAATAAAATGTGATTAGGAGACAGAATGTGCATCCCAGATGCCACTAGGCCAACCGTTTGGTGGTTGTAGATCTCTCCGTTGTAGACAAGCCAGAGGTATGGGAACTTCTTGACGCGGAGAGGCTGCATTCCATACAGCTGGTCTACAATAGCCAGGCGATGGAACCCAAAGCAACAGTTAGTGTAGCCGTTGACATTCTCAAAGCGAAAGGCATCGGGACCACGATGGCCAATCTTCATAGCACTGGTGCACTGAACCGACAGGCACTCATCGCTGCCAAACAGGGCCCATATACCGCACATCCTAGAGAGGAACACAAAGGGGGGTGGAGGGGGGCACCAGACAGCCAAGTGGTTAGAGTTTTAGGCCAGCAGTTAAAAGTTTGCTTGTGCCAATGAACAAACTAACATAAAACGGTTTGTTGTAAAATCCGTTTCTTGGCCCTTGTGAAGGGTACTTACCCTAATTGCTCTGGATAAGAGCGTCTTTTAAATTACTGAAAAGTAATATGTACGGATCAAGAAAGTAATAAAAATGCATGCAACATGCTTTTGCAGTATTGAAAGGTTAGTATTAACTTTTTCTTAGTATGAACTTTTCAATTGAGGTGGAAAATAATTACTGTTTCTTAACAAATCAATGAAAACACCACATAGTTGTATTTTATTTTATCCCTTTTTTCTAAGCTGTTTAAATGCTCAAAAACAGCTACTCAATCTTTTTAAATATAAAATAACCAAATTGGCTTAATAGAAACCCTAGTGGTTTACAATAAACAAAAACGAATTTACTTAAACATTAATTTTACTTAAACATTAACAAAACCACCTACACAAAAAACACAAAAATATAATTGGGGGTCTTCTCTTAACTGATTGGCAGAAAATAGTTTATTTTAAAATAGATGACTGATTGGCTTAAAATGAAGTAACATTAAACACACCAATTCATGGTGTTTCTGCCCATTCACAATTTCCTTTAAAAAATGCACTCCAATTCTAATAACCATAGACATAATAAAGAGTAGACCTCGCATTGGCTGCTGGGCGCGAGAAATACGGCCGCCATCTTGGACCGGTAGTACTCCTAGTTGCATAGCAGCAGAAGCAACAATGCCAGAGCACTGTGCAGCATATTCCTGCTCAAATCGGCGGACCATCGAAAGCAGGGCTCGGTGGATTACTTTTCACAAGTAAGATTTAACATTACAGTACTATTGGTTGTATTTTGTGACTAGAATATAACCAGAGAGCTGAGAAGGAGCAAGGTTCTTTGATATTACTGTACTGCACCAGCCGGTGTTCACCCAGCTATGAACTGAGACTTGATTAGTCATATTCCATAACACTGGCTTAGATTACAACTGACACAAGAATGCTATTGTAGAAATAAAACAGATATTACTGGTATAACATTGGCCAGCTAATTTAAGTGGCACAGACTGTATCATATATAGTCATATCTATAAATAAAAGACAGTATCATCAGTGTTGGGCAATAGCTTAGCTAGTAACTTAGTATTTTGGTGGTAGCTTCTCTATTTCCAGAGTCAAAGAACTTTTCAGTAGTAGAAACTCCTTTATTTACAAAGTAGCTTGGCCACACAAGCTACACTTTTCTTGTCATGGGAAATTAGCGCAACTTAAAGTAGCTTCCTATGTAGTGAACTAGCCTACTGCTGTGTTTTTGTTATGCATTGTGTTCCTAAGATGCTCCTAACTGCTTCAGTTTTGTTTATCTGAAATGTTTGGTATTCAGTGTTTTTCAGGTCCTAGATGCTTCTAAATGGTATGTATTACACAACATCAACTTTATGCAGGTGTCAGAAAGATTGGTATGTATGTTGATATGATGTTATCTTGTTTAAATGTTTTTCAATATGCAGTTTTGTTTCGGTTGGCATTATCTTGTATTCAGTGTGTTTTTCAGGTCCTAGATGTTTCTAGATGTTTTTCAGGTCCTAGATGGTATGTATTACACAACATCAAGTACATGTAGGTATCAAAAGGGTAGGTATTGCATGTGTTGTTTTCAAGTTATCCCAGTTCTGCAATTACATTGTTACAAGTTAATGTTCCTTTGTGTACAAGTATACTGTATAAGTTAAACAAGAAACTGATCCCATTCCTAAAAACATGGATGCAAACTAATTATCTATCTGCCCTTGTAGCGGTTTACCATTTTCATTCTCTGTGAGTTTGCACCCCTGTGATAGGCACTTTACTGCTTTGTATTAACAAAATCACATTGCCAAACTCACCTCTCTTGAACTGCAGAAAGGGAGCACGAGGAAGAAGCTCTACAAAACTGTCCTCTTTCAGGGGTTTTAGATCGTGTGCGTTGTTCCATGCCAATTCAAGACTTTAATCCTAAATTCCGGCATCCCAAAACTAATTCTAAGCTTTATATCTGTACTTTAACCTTACTCATCACACATAGTATCTTTATGTCACATCTGTCATCATTCTGACAAGATCAACACAAACTGAAAGCAATGGCTTAAAAATGCCTGGAAACAGTGGTCTGTCACATTATATGTGAATACTGCTGTAAGTGTTGGTGGGTCTGTAAATACCTCTGTTTGTTTGTGTTTCATGAACTCTAGCCTCATGGTGTGTCTCCAGGAATCAACATTTTGGTCTCCTTTGCCTTACACTGGGTTTGCGAGGTTTTGTATAGTGAAGTTTATCTTTACATTGTGTTTGTGATTGTCTTAACCCTGATCTCTTTCCCTCTGGGTTCTGTAAAGCACTTTGTAACTGTGTTTTGAAAATTGCTACATTAAGTTTGCAGACTTTTTCTAGGGAGTTTCAACAGTAAATGTGCAGTTTAAATAAAAACTGTCACTTTTCATTTCATCCTGCTATTTTAGTGTATGTATGTTGGGAGGGGGGATGCGAAATTAAAGAGAGAGAGAAAGAGAAGAAAGAAAAAAAATATATATATGACTTCACTGCCACTATTTACACATTAGGTGTATCAATCAGAATGATAGTCAATGGAAATGTCCCTGTTTTTCTCCCTTTTTGGGGATAATGTTCCCAGTTTTGATCTCGGACGTCTGGTCACTTTATATCATATATCAGAAAATTATATTACTGTTAAGCCCACTATGAATATTAAAATACCCTGAACCATGTGTCCTGTATCATAGCTACATGTATGACCTTTGCAGCAAAAAAAACTCAGTAAGGTATTCACTGAGGTATGATTAATTAAATGCGCTAACAGCTCATTTCACCTGCCAAAACAGATTACACTGAGTGGAGCGGCTGACCGGTCCAAGTTGGCGGCCCCACGGCTCGTCAGCGCCAGTAGGAAGTAGCGGTCGATGCGGCGTCTACTCTTTATTATGTCTATGCTAATAACGCTCACTACAGCCACTCCGTACTCATTTAACGTAAGATACTTTATGAATTCGGTCGTCAAATAAATTACGTCATTTCCTGAGACGAGCGTGGCACATGGTAGATATGTTTCATGCTACAATGTATAATCGATACTAGATTAACCTAAACCTTAATCCGATCTGTAACACACATTTTGATAAAGAATGTAGCTGGGCTGGTCAGGAAAAAAAAGAAAACAGCTAAACTCACAACGGAGTGCACAAAATCAACCATACTGTTAGCACGAAATTCAGTAGCGTACAGTAAACGTGCTTGTATGTACCATGTAGATTTCACATGGTTTCACAGATTCACTTCGTGAAAACTACCCGGCACTTTAGAACGATGAACGGATTTCGTTGCAGTAAATTAAAATCGCTTATTCCCAGGGAGGAACTTCAAGTGTAGTTACGAATATAACATAGACAGTTTGTAAAATATGATAATTGAATAAAATACAAATGTGCATGAAGCACATGCATACCCCAATTGTTCGGACTCCAAATGTCAGTTGTATTCTAAACGGAAAATGATGCAACTCAGCTCATTCAAACACGCACACGAACTACAGGAGTGTCATTCTAAGAGGGGCGTGACATCCTACATCAGTTCGGTTGCGTCAGTTTTGGGTTACATTACATTAGTTTTGTTACATTATTCGGACATTCAAAACTTACATTATTACATTTCCATTTGTTTTACATACATTGGAGAGAGAAAAACTACGAATAACATAGCATAGAGGGTTTGTTTACAATTCTAATAGATTTGCAGTAAATAGGTATTCTTTATATTTTTTAGTTTTTTTTTTACATGACATGCTAATTATGGAATGAAAATATTTTTTTTAGGTCAATAGTGAATGGGTGAAAAGTTTTTTATTTTTTTATTTTGTAAAGGTGGATTTGCCGTTTTAAACAGGCGCAATAGAACTGCACTTCCGGAAATACTAGCACAAATGACTCGACAGAGCTGACTGGGGTTTGAGTTTGAAAGTCATTTGGGAGAACTTGGAAAAAAAGAACGGTGTATTGTTCGAAATGTAAATGCGGACTTCTAAATTTAAGCCGATGTCGTAAATAGCTGAAACAGAAATGACTACAACCAAGTAAAATGTATATTTTCAACTGCGGTCAGTGTTCACGTCCACCTGCGCAAGTAGATCAAATAGGCTTGTAGACGTATCTTTCCGCATGGTTTATGATCTTAGTACAATCATAGTTTAGCCATCCAGGATCAAGTAATGCATTTAATATGCCGGTTTTTCTAAGTAATATTGTATTGTGTTTTCTGTGTCTTCAAATACAAACAATGAAGTCCTTGTAGGGGTGGTTGAACAACGAACAAATATATTGTTTGGTGGACACAGTGTGAGCATTACAAATGTTAAAAAGTCGTTAGAGTGGCAGCATGTGGTGAACGCTGTGAATGCTGCAGGTTCAGAAGGTCTGACCATCCCAGAAATTAGAGTGGTGTGACATTAAACTGGAGGCCAAAAAGCCCATCGCATTACACAGTGTTTTTGCCACAGGCGGTGGAAAAGGGACACTGGAGCTCAACGACTTGCTGGTATTATTCGATCTCTTCGAATTCTTCCATTTGCCAAATCTTCCAACAGTGCCAAAGCAGCCATTGTGCGTCATTACGCATTGCAATTGCATGTCTTTTTATACCCACCTATTTTATTGTAAAAGCTACACAATATTCGAACACTTTCAAGTGTGGTAATTGCACTGATTGTTATGGACAATGAATGGGCCACGTTGACAGATCATGCGATGAAATGAAAGACACTGTGCATTCGTAACTGCCGGACTGAGGCAACAGCATCAGTTTGAACGTTATTTGTCCTCATGTTCGCCTTATTATTCGTGGGAATGAATTTCCTGACATGCAAGAACTATTGAATGATTCCAGATACAATCGAATATTACTCCCGATTCAGCTGTACAAATATGAGGAATTATTTTTCATCGAGAGATTGTATTTATCGGAAATTTTTCGACTTATTTTTTCACCGAGATGTTAATTTGAAAGCTTTTCTCGAGTTTTATCCATCTGCCGTCAGAGTCGCAGTTTTCCATTTCTAAATTATTTGTGCGTACGCATGGGCCAAAATGTGAGTGGAGAACCGGACATTCTCGTGTAGTTTTAAAAAAATAAATCCCAAAGTATGCGTAGGAACTGGCGTACGCATTATTTTGTGCGTACAAAACGTCTATAAATGAGGACCCAGGTCTCCCAGTAATGCAGGTAACTGCAAGGCAACACATTTAAAATCGCACCATCCAGAGGCCCTTCTCACCCTAAATTCACAGGCACTTCTACATATGGTCTAAAAACAAAAATGTACCTCAAGCCAGAAAATGCCAACACAGTCCTAATAACATTGAAAGAAACCACAGAATAGTGTTTAAAGCTGGCATTTATTCAAGTCTCATTACCCATTTCAGAAATATTATGTAGTGGATTACCTGCAAATATAAGACATTTACAAACCCCCTTATTCAACACTTTCTTTCTAGGTATGTTTGGGAGAATTCTTTAAATTTACCTGCAAAAAAAATTATCAGAGAACCATTTACATAGTCCTGGAACCTGGTTACAGGGTCTAGATCTTAGGTGGGGGTTAAATTATTTTCAGTCACCACAGAAAAGATTTTATTCTAAAATTATTAATTTCAAAAAATTCTACTGTTTTAGGAATATTTGGAGTGCTTGATATTCCAGTAAAGCCTGAAATGTAGATAGAATTTGGTGTTAAACAGCCAACAAGAAAAAAAGAAAGTGTGTGCATTAAATAAGATGATAAGCATCCCCCCCTAAGAAATCCCTGCAATATCTCAAAGTGAATATTATCAGTTCTCCAAAAACATGCTTAAAACCTGGACTGAGAATGTTGCACTTTTTGACATTAGTATGTGTAGCGTAAACAATAACATATGACAATAGAAATCTGCCTGTACAACAAAAAAGATTTGCAAAAATATAATAATCTGAATCCACGCCCACAGTTTGGCTGTAACAATTTAAAACTCAGACAAATAAAAAATTATAAAAGACACTGATATAAGATCAAACAACATGCAGTTGTTCTGGCTGGTAGTGTCATTCACAGCCAAAAAGACAATGGTACGCAACATGATAAACTACAGCTAAGATTGCAAACAGAAAGGACAGAAAAACCACAAAGGGTATTGAAGTGGAAAAACATGTGGCTAAAATAAAAAAAACTTTGATAAAGTGTTACTGTTGTTCCGCAGTGCTCTCAAATCCTGCCATTAACCCAAAACGATGAAAGTGGGGTATTTATTTATGAATATACAGAAAATTCAGGTGTTTCACCGTGTCACCAACAGATCAAGACTAAATCAAATTCAACGCATCTAGCCATAGATAGGAAAAAATGTGATTAAAAGCATCAAAAAACTAAATGCAAGAGAGTATGGCCACCTACCATTTTGGAAATGCATAAAATACAACGTCAGCATGGACTGTGTACAAGGACCAGCTGCCCTAGTCAATACTGAAATATCTGAAATAACTGAAAGTATGGCTTTATTTTCACACACTTACTGTATATTTTTCTCTGTTCAATAAAGCCCTTCTAAAAATGCCTTCCACCTGTAAATCTTATTCAGTAGCTCTCATACTATATTGCACTTGGTGAACGTAAGTGTCTCTAATACGGACAGTCCATGAGAGCCACAGCCATGCACTGTGGTTAAGTCAAGTTAATGCCTGGGTGATCTGCTTTCACACAGGCCTGACGCAAGAGTCCGGCTGCCACATGCGCAGGTCCACTAGAATCTGGTTGAGCTTCTGCATCCACAGGTTTCTCTCATCCTTGGTGTCAGCACTCAGCCAATTCCTACACAGGTACATAATGACTTCTATTAAGTGTTTCAATATTGGACGTAATAGACCAAAATCAAATTCTCCCTTTTCTATGAAGTATGCATTTGTATAGTTCTGTGAAAGATTTAAAAGCATTGGAATGGCTTAAGAAAATAGGGTCATGGCTTCCTTCCTAATCTAACTGACACTTCGATGAGCCCATCCCCAGAACTCCTTAATTGATAAAAAAATTAAAATAAAAACAGGAACAAATATTTTCTGTTAAGTAAAATGTGAGTATTAAAATGCAGGCTACCTATAATAATGGTTGTGTGCTTCTACATGCCTTTCTAGCAACATAACGACAGGGATCATCAACTCTTGCCCTACAAGGGCCAGAGCCTACTGGTTCTCTCTTGTACCTCACCGTAAATTGGACCCACCTATTGTCTCAAGTCTAAATAAGTCCCTAATTAGAGGGTTGCAATGAAAAATGGAGTGGAACTGGCTTTGAGGACCAGAGTTGATGACCCCTCTACAGACATTGGCAATGCATGAAGTTAATCACAGATCACCATCTCCTTTATCAGAATACCTGTGGTGCCGCTTGTGGCAACATCATTTCACAAAGCTATATTTTAAATACTACCCAGCCGCTGCAAAATCTAATTAAGCTACTAACTTAGCGGTGTACCAATTCTCCGTTAAAAAAATATATATCAATCTTTAAAATTACTTTTGCTTCACAAGGTAAATGCTAACAAAACAACACACTGCGCAACTGTGAGCATTAACTTACTTGGTGACACACATGGTGTTTTTACACTGGCTGACCAGCGTCTCTCTGTCACCCTCTCTCTGCGGTCTAACAGTGATCAGTTCAAAGGTGTTTGGCCGAGCACAGAATTCCCTGTTGGCTGGCTCTACCTTACGACTGGTGCAGTTGGCCAGGTTGATCCGGCCCATTGGATTCTGGAAAAAGGGCGGCGCAGTTCAATTGCATGATTGATGAACACAAAGCCAAAGGGGACCGAAGTCTAACAGTCCCAACCATTTGCCTTCCTCTTACCTTGCGTTTCTCATCATCAGGATAGGTCCAGTAGGAAATGCAGTACCCTGACAGGACACACCACCTCCTGTGCCATGCTCCAAACCCACTCACGTCTTCAAACATAGTCTGAAAAAGAGTTTGTGATCTTGATTAGGATACTGATTAGAATACCGAGTCTAACACCTTACCGGAGACATTAAGGCCTTCTATCCAGTTTATTCAAGTTATACAGCAGCCACTCTTAACCAGAGCAACTTGTACTCACCAAGAATCCCTTCTCCTCCACCAAGGAGCCCACCTCACACTGCATCTTCAGGTAGATGTGGCCCTCCAGGGGGCAAAGGAAGGGCACCTACAGATTACACAGGACATGTAATACTGGCTTCAACTAAAATACTATTTACACCTCCATCTAGTGCTTAAATCCAGTGTTTCCCCTAAATTAATTTAGCAAACAGCAACTGCAAATTGAAATTGAACTATACCTTATATAAAAAAATAAATAAAGACTTCACAACCACCAAAATAAATCTAGACTGTTCCAAAAATTCCTAAAGACATGGCGTTAATAATATTGGTATTATGTTCGATTCATTCAGACAGCATAACAGTACATGGCAAAATGTGGAAATGCAGATAGATTACCTTTGAAAAAATCCTCTAACCAATGACAAGAAAACCATTGAGTGCAAGAAACTATTTTTAATTTAATTTAATCTGTGGCAGGCCTAAAAATAAAACACTGCTGAAAGAATTAAGGGAAACACTGCTTACATCAATTAATAGGAAGGGCAGGTGAGAAGACAGATTGGATTAGCCAAGTATCAGACTGAAATGCATTTTATCTAGTAAGAAAGAGTAAATTGTGTGGATGTGCAATTAATGAATACTGCCTGAATACTGCATTAAATTTAAAATAAAACATCCTGCACAACTTGCTTTTCTTACTGCAATACCAACAAACTTGTGGACAGAAATTTGACATAGTGCCACAACAGAACCAAATTGTTTTCGTCCCATAACACCACCATATACGCAACTCCCCAATTCAAGTGGTCATGGCTCAAATAGCAACCTTGCTGTGAAACATGTCTCTCAGAAGCTCTCTCTCACTGCCTTCATATTTGATCTAAAGGAAAGAAATGAGGAGCTGTGTGAGTAAATGAGGCTGAGTGGCTGGCAGGCAGGACACAGGCAGTGCAGGGTGGGAGAACGAAGTGTTTGCGTTAGATAAAGAGGCACCACATCATTGCTCTAGCCTCGCTCAGCCAACTGTAATTTCTATACTCTACCTCCACCTTTTTTGATCTGGTCTATTAGCTAGTTGTTTATAGAATATGTAATGGTCAGCCAAAGTGTAAAAAGAAAATTCTGAATAGAGGAAGTTTTCAATTTTACCTTCTCCAATGGGAACTTGTTTTTCCCAATGGAGGCTAAAGTTAGCTTGTGAGACCCAACCAGAACAAAGTTACTGGTCCGGACAGCATTAGGGCCTCCAGGACTGGCCACAACTAGAGAAAATAAAAAAAGTTGGTTACATGTTTTAAACAAACCAAGCACATACCATCATAGCAAGGTAATATACATATTTAAAAAAATTTAAAAATATTGCAGCATCTGAATGTCAATCAACTCAGCAACCTTTCAAAATCAAATTCTTCAACTGAAATGTTTTTTTTTACCTGGGGTCTGACTGCTCTTCTACAGAGGGAAACAGAGAGACATTGGAGGAGGAAAGACGTATTAATTTCAAGACATCACATTACGAAGTAACTTTACAGGCTCACTAGACAGTTATTAGGTGTACCATCTAGTACTTCATCAGATTCTCTATTCCTTTTATTCTTGTAGGCATAGATTCCACAAGGTGTTAGAAACATTCCAGTGTGTATTGGTCCATGTGGAAAGGCATCAGGCAGTGGCTGCAGATAACTGCTGCAAAACTGACCGCCTCAATTTCTGTCTGACTTATAAAGCAACAGCTGCATAAATCACTGTCTATATAGAATAAATATCTGTAAAGGTTTTGGTGGACCTAATAAACTGTCAGTAAACATACAAAGTATATTATGGGAATGCATTCACAAGTGAAAATCAACCCATTTCTCCAGTGACTATCAATCTTTCCAAACCCCTCAAACAGAATAGTATTCAGAGTTACCCATCATTTTATTTGTTTCGTGCACTTACTGATACACAGCAACTCAGCCATTGGTTACATGTACTAGCAACAGTACTTTACAATGTATTGTAGTTACAGGAAGGAGATTGGAATAATGACCCAACTCAAGGTTAGGACACCAATTTAATATCGCTTTTAAAATACAATTCTGCATGACCTGGAGAAAGGAAAGTTGTAAGTAGGTTATGAAGGAAAGCTTACAGTGATGGCAAGGAACCTCTTGGGAGTGATAGCCTGGAAAAAGAAAGGGTGACTTTGTTTCAGAAGTAACACCAGGATTGAGTGATTGACAAATTGAGCACCCCCTTCAGCAAGCCCACCCTTCATGTCCCACACACTGAATGGTACAGTTTGTTTTGCAATATTTGCGGTAACCCAACTACCTTTGACTTGCTGAGCTGCTTCTTCTTCTTGTCAGGGCACAACTCACGCTTCTGCACCTAAAGAAATAACAGGGTAAGAGCAGTATCACAGGTAAAAGAATGCCTCCTATAACACAACCATGACATCTGCAAAAAAATATTAAAATTAAATAAAAAGCACTATGTACTCACTAGGCAGTAAACTTCAATATCAATGGCAAAGTCATTGGAGACATCAGGCCTAAAATCAAAGAGAGATGGCATTAGAAGGTTTGACAGATACAGAATCACATGCATGAACATTCTAGTCCATAGACACTCTGGTCCATATACAGTCCAACTCACAGGGTGAACTTGGTAGCGAAGGTGATGGCATCTCCACTGATAGAGCTACGTGTGCTGGCTAGGGGAGTTGCGACAGTGTTCTCAGCGCCAGCACGGATCATGATGAAGAAGTAATGACAGGATAATTCTGGAATATACCAAGATTTAGTGGAAACCACGTATCTATCACAGATAAACTAGGTCACAAGTTTGGAGAAAGACCATCACGTTACAGCTATCGGTTATTTACCTGGCTTGTTAGCAGTGGAGCAGACAAAGTCAGCCTTGAGGGGCAGCCGGAGTTCAAGAATAGAGATGGAGCCTTTAGAGGCTGAGACACCCATGTCCCCAACCTGCTGCCCGCTGGGACCCTCTTTTTTCAGTCGCTCCAGCTCGACCATCAGAGCCCCTCGCTTCTCCGCTGGAAGGAGACAAGAAAGATGAGCGAGTCTGACAAAGGGCCTGCCAGCAAACTGACTACCACCGTCCTGCTGGGTAAGACTCACAGGCAATTTGAAATGGCCAGCGTCACCTAAAGGGGGCAGTATTCCACAGAGAAATAATTTAACCGCCAGGATGCCAACATAGCCTGTTATTACATTTGTACATTGTGTTCTTTGGAGCCACGTGTAGAGCACACTACTATTGATACAATGATTGCCAGGCAAACTACAACCAAGATCACAAGGTAGTCTGAGCAGGTTTGGCAGGTCTTTAAAACAAAAGCCTTCAAGGTACCACTCTCTGGCTTTTATGCTTGAAGCTTCAGAGCTAAGAAAGCAGGTTGTCTCAAGCCAACGGTTACAAACATTGATTAGAAGTACATACATCACTAGGCTTATTTTATTTTCATTGCCACTCTTGTACTGTAATTCTTTTGTGATACTTTGGTAAAATGATTATTATTTATGATTTTGTAAGAGGGGAAGTGGGTATGTGGTGAATTGAAATTGTCTGTCTGCACCAATACTTTCAGTGGTGTAAGCTGAACTCACTGGCTATCAGTAGCAGTCTCTCAGCCTCTGCCTCCACATGAGAACCTTTCCCATGCTCCTCATCAGTGCAGCAGTTCAGGGCCTGGCTGGCCTGGCTAATCACAGTCTGCTGCAGGTTCATTTCATTGGTCAGAACCTGCAAGGAAACAGAAAGACGTCGGTACGAGGGCCTCCCAGTGGTCAATATAATACATATAGAATGACGGTGAACAAAGAAAACAATACGCCCCAATTAATTACAGGGGATGCGCTAAACAGAGGTTATAGCAGGGACCTCTAACCAGGTAATAGTGATCTTTAGGTATTTAACAGTCCATTTATGAGCAGTTAGCCTATTCTAAAAGGACAAACAGGCTGTGTTCCAGCACAAATCTGTCACCCAGCTACCATCTTATCACTGTAACATTGGGATTATCCCATCCTGGTTTCAAAATAGATTTCCAGCATGTTGCCAGTCTGTGTGGCACACCAATTTGTTCCATTGCTTACAATGGGATCCAGACAATAATATTTTCCCCAAACCTTGTTTAAACTGTGGACCTACATGGCAGAAGTTTCATGAAAAAGTACATAAAGGCATTCTGTAAAAACTGAAAATGCATATGGCCCTGTTACCATTGTTTATAAATAGCTTGAGATTGTTCTAAGGTTAGATACACCTGCTAAGACTAGCCTGAAGCCTAAGACTGGATCACATCTGAAGTGGTTCCTGTTCTGGGAGTGTTATGGAGTCTGAACTCATCTTCCTCTGACCTTCATCTTTTGTCTAATGCTGGTGTGTCCTTGGTTCCTGGCTTCCTCTGCTGCTCTACGAGACACGTCCTCTTTCCTCACGATGACCTGCTTGACATGGGGACGCTCCGTATTGTCCTTGACCCTGGTCGACCTGTAGGCATCAATACTAGAAGGGGAAAAAAAATAGAGAAACTGGTTAGAGGGATTTTGGAATTGTGTGAAACAAAGATAAAGTGGATATAAAAGGTCTACACACCCCTGTTAAAATGCCAGGTCCTTGTGATGTAAAAGAATGAGACAAAGATAAATCATGTCAGAACTTTTTCCACATTTAATGTGACCCATAATGTGAACAATTCAATTGAAAAACCAACTGAAATCTTTAAAAAAAAACTCACAATAACCTGGTTGCATAAGTGTGCACACCCTTAGACTAATACTTTTTTGAAGCACCTTTTGATTTTATTACAGCACTTAGTCTTTTTGGGTAGGAGTCTTTTAGCATGGCACACCTTGACGTGGCAATATCTGCCCACTCTTCTTTGCAAAAGCGCTCCAAATCTGTCAGATTGTGAGGAGATCTCCTGTGCACAGCCCTCTTCAGATCACCCCACATATGTTCAATTGGATTCAGGTCTGGGCCATTCCAAAACATTAATCTTCTTCTGGTGAAGCCATGCTTTTGTGGATTTGGATGTGTGCTTTGGGTCGTTGTCGTGCTGAAAGGTGAACTTAATCTTCAGCTTTCTAACGGATGCCTAAAGGTTTTGTGCCAAATCTGCCTGGTATTTGGAACTGTTCATAATTCCCTCCACCCTGACTAAAGGCCCCAGTTCCAGCTGAAGAAAAACTGCTTCACTGTGGGTATGGTGTTCTTTGGGTGATTGTTTTTGCCCCAAACATACCTTTTGGAATTATGGCCAAAAAGGTCAACCTTGGTTTCATCAGACCATAACATTTTCCCACATGCTTTTGGGGGACTTGAGGTTTGTTTTTGCAAACTTTAGCTGGGCTTGGATGTTTTTATGAAAAGGCTTCTGTCTTGCCACCCTACCCCATGTGATTGTTGTCACATGTAGCACACAGCCAGTACTTGCCAGAAGTTCCTGCAGATCCTTTAATGTTGCTGTAGGACTCTTGGAAGCCTCCCTGACTAGCTTTCTTCTCATCAATTTTGGAGGGATGTCCAGTTCTTGGTAATGTCTCTGTTGTGCCATATTTTCTTCAATTGATGATGACTGTCTTCACTGTGTTCCATGGTATATCTAATGCTTTGGAAATTATTTTGTACCCTTCTCCTGACTGATATCTTTCAACAATGAGATCCTTCTGATGCTTTGGAAGCCCTCTGCGGACCATGGCTTTTGCTCAGAGATGCAACTAAGAAAATGTCAGGATAATCCTACTAGAACAGCTGAACTTAATTAATCAGAGTCACTTTCAATGATGGCAGGTGTGTAATGACTAAATGTGATTGGTTAATTCTGAACACAGCCAAATCCCCAGTTATAATAGGGTGTACACACTTACACAAACAGGTTATTGTTTTTATTTTTTATTTCCCCCCCACGAAAATGTCTGTTTTTCAATTGAATTCTTTACATTATAGGTCACATAAAAAGTGGAAAAGGTTTTGACATGATTTATCACAAAAACCTGAAATTTTAACAGGGGTGTATAGACTTTATATCAACTGTACAGCCGTTGTTGGGCTAAAGCTGACAAAAGTGTAGCCTATGTTGACTATATTGCTTTAGTGATCAGGGTGGGGTTACCTGTACGGCAGGTTTTGATCATGGTGTTCGTCTCCTTCCCTGGGTATTTGAGCCCTCTGGAACTTACTAGGTCTGGTCACACTTTCAGGAGTCTGGCTCTTAGCGTTAAATGAACTGGCCGGTGTTGATGTCTGGGGGGCATAGTGACATGAATGGAGAATTCTGTTTGGTTGTAAGCAATTTCAGTGTACGAGTGTGTGATTCATATAAAATATATCTATACACTCAAAATTATACCCATACACTATACACCTAGTTACATTTTTTATCATGGTTCAAATTCTAAGCCTCTTAAAGATTGTCTCCATATTGTTTCCGTCTTTTTAAAGTAACTCTCACCATCATCTTCCTCACTGGACTCTTGATCACCTCAGCCACAGTCGCAGCAAAGGGGGCCAGAATGGACATAGAGGAGATGTTCAGTTTATCTTCTTCCTCATCTCCCTCGCCCTCCTCATCACTCTGGTCCTCGCTCTTATCGTGAACCCCGGCGAAGATGTCGTTGATCATATCCGAGTTAATGGACTGATCCACATTCATCTCTATCTCACGACTCTCTCCTTTGTCTGCAATAAGGGATAATATAAATATATTACCGTCATGAATGCACACCATGGACTACTGGTAACATGTTGTTGACTTAACCCGGGGCCCTGGTCCAATTCATGCTTCTACCATTATAGTGATTAGTGTCAGAAAGTGTAGTAAAGTTTAAACAGTACCTGGTGAAGCCTCCTGGTTCTCTTCCTTAAAAGCCTTCTTCATAGAGAACTCCACTCTCTTCACAGGGCTGGTGGTTGGGGTGCTGGTAACAGCAGACAATGTAGGTTTATTGGGTGAACTGCTGAGGATGTCCAGGGGCAGGGCAGTTGGCTCGTCATCGGGTTGGGACACAGCGGCGGGTCTTTCCTCAGGCTTCTGATTCAGATCCTGAGAAAAATCATTACAGGTTCAGTTTTTACACTTGAATCACTTTTTCATAACTGCCTTGCTGCCATCCATCATGCACATATGTAGTTTGGGTACAGGTTTGAATGGCGTATAAATATGCTTCAACAACCTTGACATTAGTCTGAGTCTGGGTATCTGCCTCTTCATCTTTCTGCGTGTTGTTCCCTTTATTGAAGCGGTTGCGAATCTGAGCGAGTTCGGACTCACGCTCCTGTTATTAACAACAGCAAAAAGAGGATTATCATCCCAACTTCAACAGTGTGGTCACTTAAAATAACACTTATTTTATAAAGAGCTATTCATTACATACAAACAATGTACGTTTCATTGGAAGTGAATGTGCCTAGATAATCTAAACAGATGTTTCTGTTCTCATTATCTCTCTGTAGGTTGTGCTCTGATAACCACAGGAATGTTTACATTGATCATTTGGCATGGGGGTTACTGTCTTGGAAACCTGATCTTTGCTAGGTAGAAACACCCTTAATGTATATGCTAGCTGGAAACTCTCTTTACAGCGAGAAGACAATGGAACATTCATCGAATGAGCAAATTTCTCCCTCGATTTGATACGGGTTCTACATTATTTGACCACTATACGAAACTGCTGATTTCTAACAACACTGACAACATAGGTTGCAGTGTAAAATAACTAATGCCAGTAGGACCCAATGACAGACGTACCAGTTTCTGTTTCAGTGTTAGGTCGGCAGTGGCAGTGTGGGCAGCCTGAGCAGCTTTCAACCTCTCCTGCACAAGCTTGGTGTTAGGGGTCACAGACTGGCTCACCACAGACGTACGGCCAGCCAGTCCTTCCCCAGATGGGTTCACTACGGCCAGGGTACGAGCGGCAGCACCCTGGCCTGTAGCAGGGGAACTCAAGCCAGAACGCTGCTGGCACCTTTCCCCAAAACGCTCCATGAACGACTTGACTACTGTTGAGACAGATTGGAAGTCTGTAACTCTTGGAGGACAATGACAGTGGACCGGCCCATGTTTGAAATACATAGCAATAGACAAATCAGCAGGGAAATCAGCAAAGCTATGCGGAGTAACAGTTGTCACTCACCTGGAGTTCCAGTTGCCCCAGCAGTGGCTCTCTGCTGCAGGGGCGAGGCCGGGGTGGTCGTCTTGGTCAACCTCTCCCTTGTCTGCAACACTGACAGTCCAGTGCTACAGGGCTTTGGGGGGAGCTCTGTCTTCTTAGGGCTGGCTGTGACCTCCAGACCTCTAGGCGGTGTCTGGATTTTCAGGGGGCTCTGACAAACAGGTGAGGCTAGAGAGTGGGTCACTTTCTGGGGGCTAGAGGGGAACATGGCCCCCTGGTAACCCTTCTGAGCACTGGAAACAGGTGACGGCAGTCTTCCACCAGCCTGCAGAGCAGGTCTGGCTTTAGATACCTCAGTCTTCTGGGGGCTAGGGGGAACCACTTTGTTGGACTTTAGTGGTGAGTGGACTGACTGCGGCTGAAATGCAATGAGGACATAAAATAATAGTGAGAAAAAGGCTCCCCTCAAAGAAGGCAGAAAATCTAAACTGATTTTGAGAAAATAAATCAGTTATAATCAGTTGTTACATTAAATCAGCTGAAATAATTTTAAGGGCCAATTTGATGTCCTCATTATAGCGCTTGTGATTGTAAGCTCCAATTATAATACATAACATACAAGTTGTAATTCAGAGAATTAAGTCCTGTTTACTTATTTAATTCAAAAAATCTCCTAGAGGTTTTCCTAAATATAAATCACATAACAGTAATACATATGAGTAACCAAGCCATTGCATGCCTCACCTGATTGGAACCAAGAACTGACTTGCAGTTTGATGTTTGACTGAGTTGTGTCCGGTCCGCTGCAGAAGAGCCGGGCTTGGCGGTAGCACCAGCATCTCTCTTCCACGCCGGGGCAGTAGTAGTGGCGCTGCCCGGCTTCCCTTGTGCATGGTTTTGGCCTCCATTGCCACAGGGGGCTGCGTGGCTGAGGTCATCCTCCCAGGACCCAATGGTGGCAGCAAGGTTGGCCAGCCGGCCCCTTCTACCTAACGGGGCGTCTGAGGACACAGATGGAACAGCAGTGGGGACCGGGGCCTCAGCCTGCCTCTGCGTCTTCACCGGGGACAAAGCCAGAGGGACGTCTGGAACCTCATTGGAGGTACCTCGAAGAAGAAACACTCAAATCTCAGTCACAAATGAAACATGGAACTCTGTAATTACTAACTGCAGTCTCAAACAGAGGAGAAGTTGTGTAAATGTTGTTTAAGAATGTGCTACATGTAGAAATTAAATCTGCTAGTTAACAGACCATGTCCTTACCCTCAGAATCCCAGTACTGCCTTTGTTCAGCCAGTCGGGCCAGACGAGACTTTATGGCAGCAGGGGTGGAAGCCTCTGTCTGGCCCTCTCTGTTCCTCTGTAGAACTGGGCTAGCAGGCACCACCTCCACAGCCCTAGTGCCCCTTGGCCCTGGAGCTACCTTTTCGGTATCTGAGACAGAGCATGCTACGGGCTCGGCCTGCTCAGGGACAAGCTGTGCCGCCACCATGGGCTTTGGTTCAGGAAGGGTAGCTATGGCAGGGGGGAGCGCCACCCTCTCCGGGCCCGCTGGGGGCTTCCTGTCAGTCTGGGGGTCTGTAAGGGTAGGGGTCATAATGCGAGGAGGCATCGCAGGCTCCCTGTTCTCCTCCCCAACAACGGGGGGCTGGCCAAGTTCACCTGAACGACTTCGCTTGGAGGGAGAGGGCTTGGTAGATGGGTGGGGGGCTGGAGTGATAGACAGCATGAGTTAACATTTAAAATTTTATAAATTTCAGTAACATAAAACTTACAGAAACACATATGCAGCTCTGAAATATTATAGTTTCTAGCTGTATCCATCGAAAGTTGCAACCAGCAGTCCATTCCAAACGTTTGATTTCAATCAATAATTTACAATTTGCCATTTTGGAGGTCAAACTTCCTCTATGGAAAAGTGATGCAAGTGAAGGGCAGGAAGTTCAACCACTTCCTTAATTCTATTGGACCTCTCTGAGGGTTACATTTAAAACATTACTGTCAATGCATTATTCTGCAGTGGACACAAGAGGGAGCACTGGGTTTGCAAACATTTAGTCATTTAAATACCTTACCTTTGTCACTGACAGGGTCTGTGGACAGACTGTTGCAGGTCTCAGCCAGAGGCTCCCTGGCTCTCTTGACAATGTGCCTGTTAGCAGCAGTAGGCCTTTCTGCCATCTTCTTCTGCAGGTTCTCCCTGCGAGCGCGGGTCCTTTCCAGGAGTTTCTGAACACAAAAAAAAAAACAATGACAACAGTTCAATCTATTAGTTCAATCTAATAAACAGAACCAGTCCACAATACCATACATAGAACACTAACTTAACACAAAGGTGACATACTGAAACATTCCACACCAAAGTACTAGACTCGTTGCTTGGTTGTTTTCGTTTTTCTCTATTGTAACCAAACTGAAGCACTGCATGGCAGGTAATAAGAGAGAAATAGTGAAAACATCTGTCCATATCATAGTGTCAACTGAAACTATGGAGTGTGGGGAGTTACAAGGCTGCAGTTGTCTCAGGCCTCCTCCTTTATGTACACTAAACCCTAGCTGGCATCCCAGCCCAAAGAAAAATAGTCATAATTTATTACCATGAACCAGAGCCCTGCTACACCGCAAGACTCAACACATTCCTACTCAACTGACTTTTCCTCCCAGCCAGACTGTGTGGAAAACTTGCGGGTGTCATTCCTTAGGAATGCGCAGCTTCTGGTGTCGTGGCAACAGGATTTGAAATCTCCATTAGTTTTAGTAGACAATTGATGGACTTTGTAAACTGCTCCAGGACCAGAGCTTTCATGAAATAGTCACTTCAAAAGTAGAGTATTTTGAATTAACTTAAATAATCTTTACACAAGGAACTATTTAAATTTGATAAGGACTAGAGTACAAGGGTAAATGGAAATTGACATTAAGTAGCTTTTTGGAAAGGAAGACTAAAAAACCTTGAGTCGTAGCATTATATTTAAACATAAACTACATCACACTGTAGTTCAGTAATGCAGTCAAAAATTGGAACTATTCCAAACTCCAACTGGTCTTATGAAGACTAGAAGCCATTCATTCCCAATTAAGGGAATTATAGAATTCTCAGATTCCTCTCCCTGCTCTTACGTTGGAAGGGGAGGGGCTATTGTAGGGTTGTTGACAATATGACAGTCGTCTATGTACGTTTACAGTATTGTAATTATGAAGAGGAAATCACAATTATTAAGAAATATTCGGCGTTATTGCGTGGAAAGTGAGAATAGACCTGAATCCAATGCAGTTTGATGTGGGTAGTTAGAAAACGTTAGCTAGTTAGTTAAAAATAAGTATTACGCTAGCTACCTAAAGTTTCGAACCAGTTACATTGGAATTAAGAGGAAGTAAACTGAAAAATATGAATCCTTATTTGAAGAACACGTGGGAGTTACTTTACATACTGACTGTACTACTTGTTAGCTAAACAGCTTGATTGCGTAGCTACTCATTTGTTAATATGTTATCAGAGCTACATATGGGGGTTAATGAGTCACACAGTATGTTTTATCTTTTTCACGCAATGAAAACGGCTTGTGCCAGGTAAATAACTTGTTAGCTACATTCACGTTAGCCAGATGAAGTACAGCTAGTACTATACAGATTAGCTACGTAGTTAGCTAGCTAACTAGGTGTAGCTAAGTATATACCAAGTTAAAATGTGTACTCACCTCGGTAAACGGATCCATTCCTATACGTTTCTATTTCAAATATATAACTTCAGAAGTAATCGTCGTTTATTTATCTTAATTTGCCAATGCTGGCAGCTAGTTAGTTAGCAGTCGTATCGCCACTCCCGACCCCTCCGTTTCTCTAGTTTTTGACAACATCTGTTCAAAATTTGAATTTCAGCGCTGCATTCAATGCGCAGACTCCGACGGTTGGAATCACGAGACATCCAATGATAAACCCAATGGGCGTTTACAGACGCAGTCTAGCCAATCAAATTAACGTTTCACTCATAAAACACACACACACACACACACACACACACACACACACACACACACACACGCGTTTGTATGGCTATTCTCATGGGGACCAGAAAATAGAAAATGCATACACCCTTGCCCTAAACTTAACCCTTACCCTAACGTAAACCTAACTTTAACCTCATTAAAGTAACATTTATGCCTAAACTTTACCTAGATGTAATGTCTAACCTTAACCATAAACTTAACCAACAACGCCTGGACCTTAAAGAAACCCCAATTCTAACTATAAAATGAATTGTAAGTTTGACCCTAAACTTAAACCCTAAGCCGGAAATTGGCTTTCGCCTCATGGGAACCGGCAAAAGGACATTTGGTCCCCATAAGCATAGTTAGACCCAAAACACACACACACTCTCACTCACTATCACTCTTTCTACCCCCCCCCCCCACAATACTAACACATATAAGCCTATTAAAAATACATGTACTTTACAATGTTATTGTAGACAAATGCATCTGCTGAACTTGGGGCCTTTGTAAACCAATCTAGTTATTTATGAGTAAATAGCTTGGGAGTGGCATTTCCACAAAAAAAAAAAAATTGTCTGAAAACAAAACCCTATGGACATCCTATGGCCAATGTGACTAAACTTACCTGTAAACCATGGCTTGATGGCCTTGTCGAGTCTGTTGCCAATACTTCATGTTTGATATAAGCTTTACAGTTTTCATTTTAATATGTGTTTTACATTTAATTCTACAATACCCCTTTGTTTTTATCAAACAGCTCACTCAACCAGGAAATGTTTTCTAACAAGGACTGGAGGGTTCCCCTCCAAGTGCTTGTAAGAGAACATTATAGAAAAATGGGCCCAAGACCATTTTTGCCCGCACACTGTAATTAAAAAAACTGCCAACCAGGATTGGGTTTGTAGGCGCCCACCCGATCAGTAAGGTTTGTGAATCTATTGATGAACAAACCTTACTGATCGTAGGTTTGTGAATCTATTGATGAACAAACCTTACTGATCGGTTGGGCGCCTGCAAGCCCAATCCTGGTCCTGGTTGGCAGTTAGCTGGTATATATATATTTTTTTAAACAAAATATCACAAACATATTTATAAACTGTGCAAATATGGTAAATAATGTCATCTCTTATTTTGACTTGAAAGAAAATGATAAAGTAACTCCAGAAACACAATCGTTTTTGTATGACGTTGCCCCGGTACCAAGGAAACAGACCCCCAACCCGCCTGTGTCATTTTCGTTCAGTCTGCTGGGTATACAGCCCCAGTCTAGCTAGAGAGACTGGCTGCTGCAGCACGGAGTGAGTGATGTCGGAGTGTTCAAAATAGGACAAGATGCCTTCAACCGGGATTTTGTTGTTTTGAAGAAATCCTCATGCAGCTAGCTGGTAAGCTGTTGTGGTTGTTAGCTTACCATCTAGCTACCAAGTCTTCTTCAGTTTGATTACGATTTATATGATTAGCCAGAGTGAAGTGGATCGTTAGGGTTAGCTACTGTGGTACAATTAACTGTTGTTGACAAGCTGAAGCTAGGTAACGTAGTATAATAACGCTAGTAACCTAACTATCCTTCTGTGCTTGGAAGACGTACTGTACTAGTTGTCAAGAAGTTGATCAAGATTCAGAAGATGCTCGAATCAATTAAAGTCACTGGTATGTATGCACTTTGTGTAATAATTATGTATTGCTAGGTAGGTTTAAGCTAACGTTTAAGCTCCCTTGTTTTCTGCTTCTACATGGTTCCCAAACTTTATTTTGATATCCTGTTTAGTTAAAGACAGTTGGTTGTCACATTAGCATTGCCCCTGCAATGAATAACTGTGAACAATGAAAATATGTCTATGCATGTAATGTAATGGAACTACAAACGCTTTCATATTACAGCAGTATCTTATACTACATATTGCCTCCGCGCTCCCTTGTTTTTCTTCTTCACTGTGCTATATGTATCCAAAAATAAGCAAATATCATGTTTTTTTTCGTGTAGATTTTTTCGTGTTTATTAACGTGTAGATACATTTTCATTTTGCATTGAAGCCATAGGTAAGTAATAACTCAATGTGACAACCAATTTTCTTTATAATTAAAATATTATAACAAAATAGTTTGTAATGGGAGTTGAGTACAATTATTGTATGAGTGAAAATATGGTGACATAAACATGTCCCCTATATCTTGAACCTAATAAAAAAAAAAAGCCAGAAACATAGGAGTTGTGCTACAGATGTGCTGTGTTTTCCACTCTGTGAAAATAACTTTGGTTTTGATCCTGATTTATTGGGACAATAAAGCTGCCATAGTTCTTTTTATAAAAATGGTCTAACATTATGTTATAACTAGTAGGTTCCGTAACTACTGCATTACTTAGGAATACTAGCTACATCATAAAAGTCTCAATTAAGCTATTTTCCAGTGCATCAAGATCAAATAAGTGAAGCTAACATTCTGTGGAGCACCTGCTGCAGTAATTAATACATTGATTTAGCATGGTAATGTTATGTGGAATGTTTTGTTTTGATGTCTGTTGTTACCATGTGATCTGCTGAAGCCAAGTGATTGTGTTAGTACAGTGGTTGTACAGCTTCCACATCAGTGCTCCTGTCTGAACCAAGTGGTTATCCACAGTGCGATGATGACGCCCCTGGTCATCCAGACAACTCACTGGAGCTCAGGATGTAAGGCTTTGCGCTGGTGCTACCATTCTGTCTGACTGAAGATGGAACGGGAATAATTTAGTGCTTTGTGCACAGAGAAATCAGTTAAGCATAGTTAATAGTTATGAAACTAATTACTGTGACATTAGAGCTGCAGAGGTTGTTGGATATGTCTACTTCGGTTGAAATAGAGGATAGTGGTCTTTATTGCTTGGGGCTGAGTGACAACCCAAAACTACTGATGTCCCGCTCTGCAGGGGGATGTACCTCCCTTGGTGTTTTTATGAACATCAGACGCACCCATGAAAGAAATGACAGAACGTTAGCATTAGACCTAAACTGGCTACAGACTAGAAGCTCCTCTGTGTCTTGTTCTGTAAGAGGATTAGTGTATCTAGATACGGTTCATCTTAGAAGACAGCGAGTGAGCGGCAGATTCTAAAATAAGTAAGCTGCTGTGTCAGCATTACTGACTTAGCTCTGGGTCATCACCACTTGTTGTTTCAGAAAGGCTCCGCTGGCCGGAGATGGAGCAGTCTAGGAAGTACCTTCTGAGCTCGACGGTGCCGGTTGAGATGGGTCTCGCTAAGAGGTTCCGGAGCCCCACAGTGCGCGACAAGCGGCCTGTGAGCCCCACTCAGGTGTGCTTGGAGAAGCTGTCCTCCAGCGTCCTCAAGGATCTTTTTACCACAGGAACCAGCAGCTACAATGTGCTCCTTCAGGCTGAGGAGGAGGAGAGACTAAACCCAAAGCACTCTCCATACCGCAGCCCCAAGAAGACTGGGATATGTGCCTCTTCCATTACCAGGTCACACAACAATTACCGCTGTCCGTCTGTGACTCCTCAGTTAATGATTGGCCACGAAGGGAGTGGAGACACCAGGCACGCCTCCCACCGTCATGCGTTTTCCTCTGCCCCAGGCAGCTTCCCCAGTGGACCCAAGCCAGCCCATGGGATCACGGTCCTGGGCAGTACCATGGGCCTGTCCCCCCGCCCTGACACCCGGCCCCAGAAGGCATGCTTCTCCAGCTCACTGCGAACCAAGCTGCCTGCGCTGCACAGGGGAGTGATGCGGGAAAGAGAGAACGCCTTGGTCAAGAAGCTCTGCGTCCTCACGGCCATCAAGCCGTCCAATGTGGAGAAGGAGAAGTTTAAGTTCTTCAAGTCGGACTTCAGCTACAATCCCCAGTTTGAGTACAGCAACCCTGTCTCTCCAATAGTGCTGGCTCGCCACAACAATGCCTCTGACCGCTTCCTGACACAGGTGAGACCAGTGACAATTAGTCAATGGCACTTTTCGGGGCCATTTATCGGTGCAGTTGTTATGATAGTTAACTCTTCTGACAAAACTATTTCTAGATGAGGTAAGAGGTTGGCACAGCCAACACAGTAAGTACTTCCTGGGGTCAGAGCTGGTGACCTACCCTGTCCTAAACCCAGTTCCCAGTGCATGAGGCTGCTGTTGAGCCGACTGATTTTAGCAAGAGGTGCAGTTTGTGCCAGGGGTCAACCTAGAGCCTCTGGCCGAACAATACATCTCTGCCAAACCTCTTATTGTCCTGGGACTGAGCTGATGTAAATCTGTCCACTCAGTGAAAGACACAGAGCCAGGCCACCGACAAACCCGGTCAGACCAGCTAGGATGGATTAGTTGGGGTATTGAACCCTAGTCTCTGGTAGGGAGCTGATGTGTACCACTGGACCATGGCTCTGCACTGGTAATAACAAACGGCTGTCTGCCCCACTTGATGTTGATTTGGGCAGCCAAGTGCAATAATCCTAGATTGGGTTTGGCCTTCAGGAGGAATCGCCTAATGTACTGTATATTATATACTGTGTAACAACTGTATATTTACAGTGACTTGATTTCCGGTCTCTATCTCTGACATGGCATGTGTGCTGGGGCGAGAGAGAGGATGATCTTTATAATGATCTATAGAGAGTAGTGATTGTCCAGTATCCTGAAAATAGAGAAAATGGACAGCACACTGTCCTGCCCTGGACTTGCCTCAAGACAAAACAATTCCTGTTGATAATAAGGGAGCTATTCACAGCATAGCATAATATACAGTTTGGTCCGGAAATAATTGGACACTGACACAAGTTTTGTTATTTTGTCTGTTTACAAATATATTTTCAAGTTACAGTTAAATAAGTTACAGTCTCTCTGCATTAATTTGAGGGTATTCACATCCAAATTGGAGAAAGGGTTTAGGAAGTACAGCTCTTTAATATGTAGCTCCCTTTTATTAAGGGACAAAAAGTAATTGGACAATTGACTCAAAGGCTGTTTTGTGGACAGGTGTGGGCTATTCCTTTGTTATTTCTTCATCAGTTAGGCAGGTTAAAGGTCTGGAGTAGATTCTGGGTGTGGCGTTCGCATTTGGAAACAGTTGCTGTTACCCACAACATGCGGTCAAAGAAGCTTTCAATGCAAGTGAAACAAGCCATCAGAGAGAGCAGGAACATTAGGAGTGGCCAAATCAACAGTTTGGTATATTCTGAGGAGAAAAAAACGCACTGGTGAGCTCTGCAACACAAAAACACCTGGACGTCCATGGGCGGTGGTGGATGATCGCAGGATCCTTTCCATCGTAAAGAAAAACCCCTTCACAACATCCAGCCAAGTGAAGAACACTCTCCAGGAGGTAGACATATCTTTATCCAAGACTACCATAAAGAGAAGACTTCACGAGAGCAAATACAGAGGGTTCACAACAAGGTGCAAACCCTCCATAAATCTCAAGAATAGAAAGGCCAGATTAGACTTTGCCATAAAATATAAAAAAGGCAGCCCAGTTCTGGAACAGCATTCTTAGTACAGATGAAACTAAGATCAACCTGTACCAGAATGATGGGAAGAAAAAAGTATGCAGAAGGTAAGAACGAGTCTTGATCCGAAGCATTTACCATCTGTCAAACACGATGGAAACAGTGTGATGGCATGGGCATGCATGGCTTCCAATGGCACTGGGTCACAGTGCCATTGGATGATTGTTGATTGTTGATGATTTGAGAGAAGTCAGAAGCAGCCGGATGAATTCTGAAGTGTACAGGGATATATTGTCTGCTCAGTTTCAGCCAAATTCAGCTAAGTTAATTCGACGGCGCTTCACTTTAAAGATGGACAATGACCCAAAATGTATTGCGAAAGCAACTGGAGTTTAAAGCAAAGAAGTGGGATATTCGGCATTGGCTGAGTCAATCACCTGATCTCAACCCGATTGAGCATGCATTTCACTTGCTGAAGACAAAACGTAAGGCAGAACGACCCACGAACAAACAACAACTGAAGACAGCTGCAGAAAAAGGCCTGGCAAAGCATCACAAAGGAGGAAACCCAGCGTTAGGTGATGTCTGTGCGTTCCAGACTTCAAGCAGTCATTGCCTGCAAAGGATTCTCGACCAAGTATTAAAAACAAACATTTTATTTATGGTTGTGTTAATTTGTCCAATTATATTTGAGCCCCTGAAATAAGGGGACTGTGTATGAAAATGGTTGCAATTCCTAAAAGTTTCATACAATATTTTTGTTTAACCCCTTGAATAAATGCTGAAAGTCTGCACTTAAATTGCATCTCGGTTGTTTCATTTAAAATCCATTGTGCTGGTGTACAGAGCCAAAATTATGAAAAGTGTCCAAATATTTCCGCTTCTAACTATAACTCTTTACCATGCAATATATCCCCACAATCAAATCACTAAAGAACGTTGTTTTGTGTGTGAGCATTGTGTTGTGCTCTCTCTCTTGCCCTACAGGCAGTGCATATCATGGAGTTGGCCCTGCAGAAGTATGGGAACTACGAGAGGTTTGAACAGGTCACAGGGGGCCATCTGCTCACCAAGAGCCGGATCTGGTACCTGGTCAAGAAGTACATGGAGAAGGAGGGCTGTTTGGGGGAGGTGAGATTGCTCTGGACTGTCTTGGTTAAGGGCAACTTTAACCCGGAGAAAGGTAGAAGATACCCCTAACCACTGCTACCGTGTCGGGTATATTTTCATCCCTCAAATAATTATGTCAGGGAGAAGTGACAAGGTCAGAAAAAAAAACTTCCATGCAGCTAGAAGGCAGACATCCCCAAGATGATAAGACAGCTAGTGCAACATTTTAGTTTCCCTAAGCACATCAGCTTGACGGCCCTGTCGGTTCTGACCACAGGAGATAGAAGTAAATACCAGACAGTCTGGTCCTAATTCCTCATGTCTCTTCTACGTTTCCTATAAGATCTAGAAATGTAATTCTGCATTTGCCTGCCTACCCAGACTCTTTCCTCCAGCCAAACGATATGCCACGCTTACAGATGTTAGCTACTCCTCCGCCAGGAGTCTGGAACTAAACACCTCCCTGAGGAATTCCAGGTCGCAAAGCTAACCGAACCATCAGGTTCTGTCTGTTTGGTTCCAGAAACGAATGGGTTCTGTCTGATCGATTACAAAAATCAGTCTGTGGCATTTTTTGTCAATCTGTCATTATTCTGTTACTATCCCCATATCCGCTAATGTAGTGCCTGTACGTGTTGACATTCCTTAACCAGACACCTCTTTGTGGTGTCTTTGCCAGATAGTGGCCCATATCAAGTAAGGCTCAACATCTCTCTGTTGTCAGATAGTGGTCCATGTTACAGACGACCTCCTCTCCAGAGCGTCCATGACGGTGGTGAACAGCCGGCCCACTCTGACCATCAATATTGCAACGGCCCGGGAGTACTGGCTGGAGGGAATGCTACGACATGAGATCGGTGGGAACTATTCTATTCCTCCATATGGGACGCTTAGTTTTGCCCCAGGGATTGTTTTTGCATTACAGCCACCCAGTGCATTATTTCAAGGGTAAAATAAGGCAGACCGTTCCTCCTGGGTTTGAGATAATTGATCTGAAGGGCTAGGTGGAAAACCCATGGTCCTGGACCACTCAATATTGAACTTGGAGTTAATTAATCATCCCGCTTGTCTGCTCTGCCATGCTCAGCAGCACTGTTATCGTCCTCCATGAGGAGGTCTTGGTACGTTCCTTAATGTGTTGGTTCAATGCAGGTGCATCACAGCCAGACACCACTGACCTGATTTGTAGGCAATGTGTTTCGGCATACAAATCCATTACACTAAAAGAACATAAGAATAATGATTATTACATTGGTTAGTCCAAGGGGGCTGCTTTAATCTACCAAAATGTGTAAGTCAACCAGATTGCTTGTTTGCACGTTCCATCTTTCACGGGGATGTTTACTGTTGCCTTGTTTTTTCTAGGATGGGGTCAGCTTCCCTCTAGATTGTCAATGAATCCACTCCGTTGAAGCAGCGTAGCCACTGTGACCATTTCCTGTGTCATTTCCTGTAGGCACACACTACTTCCGGGGCATAAACAACAGCCAGCAGCCGTGGAACAGCGGTTTGGGCAGGAGGAAGCACAACCTTCGACCCTTGAACCCTACGGAGGAGGGCCTGGCCAGCATCCACTCTGTCCTGTTCCGTAAAGACCCCACCCTGTGGCGGGCCGCCCTGCTCTACTACACTGTGTACCAGGCCGGCCGCATGTCCTTCTCCCAACTGTTCCACAACCTGGGACGCTTTGTCCAGGACCCCAACACACGCTGGGACTACTGTGTACGAGCCAAGAGGGGACAGACCAACACCGCGCAGCCGGGTAACTTTCACTGACGTGTGTTTCTTCACGGACACGCACGCACGCACACATACACACACACTCAGACAAGGGCATTCACAAAAACTGCCACACACCTAGCTCTTAGTTTAGCTTTGTCTCCTGCTGACATCTGTAGTTTCCTTGGGATTTATTGAATGTGGAGTTTGCTGTCTCAGTACATGCCGATGTCATCTCCGTGGGCTGTTTCTGTATTTCAGGTTGTTTCAGTAAAGATCAGGTGTACCTGGATGGAATCCTAAAGATCCTGAGACACAGAGACAAGATTGACTTCCAGCTGCTCATGGCCCTGGGGAAGGTGGGTAACAGGGACTCACACTAGACCCCTACACTTCCATTATCAGGGGACTACCTAACCTGGCAGCACTCACTGTGTCTTCTTTTTCTGTGCTCTGCATTCTGACATTTTGTGCATAAATATATTTTTCCGGGGACTTTGTACTATACAGTGGACAGGATACACTGAGGCAATATGTTTGATATTTCCACATTACCCCTGAGTACTTCTGTCTCCTCCCTCCTCTCTCCTTTACCATGAGCACAAAGCTTATTTGCACATGTCAGGCTGAATAAATATAGCTGTATGAGGTGAGAGCAGAGCGTATCTTGTTATTCTGCCTGAGATGAACAATGACTTCAGGCACAGAGAGGGAACACATGACTCACAGTGTGTTTTACACAGAGGGGCTTATGTTGTTAATGCTGTCTGTTTCAGAACAGGTCAGTAGGCTTTTCTGCCTTCCCTGGCTCCTGCCCTGCTCTGACACATCTGATTCTACTAATGAGCTGCTTGTCAGGGCATTGTGTTGTTGCAAGTTTGTCTGAGTAGGGCTTAAACCCCCTTGCTATATACAGTGAGGCAAAAAAGTATTTAGTCAGCCACCAATTGTGCAAGTTCTCCCACTTAAAAAGATGAGAGAGGCCTGTAATTTTCATCATAGGTACACTTTAACTATGAGAGACATAGTTAAAGTGTACCTATGCCCCACTGTACATACTGTTTCTTACTTTTATGTTTGTTCTAAAATAGAGATATTTTTTTTTTTTTAATATGTCTTCAAAATCTCTCCCCTCACAATTTTGCAGTGTCCAATTCATGATTAGGGCATGCCCCATCGTAACAATTCCCCAATCAGATCGCTACGCCACTCCCGTTAGCATGATTTCAATCTTGATCTTTTTTTCCTCTCCATCCCAGGTGTCGTACGAGGATGTGAATCGGTTAAAAGACCTGGCAGTGATGGAGCACGTGTGGATCCCCCACTTCCTGCAGGACAAGGCGTGCTACGCTGAGCAGCTGGAGAAGATCATGGAGGTCAATCAGCTGACTGACGAGGAGCTCAGGTTGCTCATCTGAGACACTAATGAGTAGAAGATGGCCTTTACACTCCCTCACTCCAACACATATTTTATAGGTTAACAACCAGACCAAGGTCCATTTGGGCTCGAAACGTTAGTCTGTAGAACACTGGTATAAAGCTTGTTATAAGCTAGTTATAAAAGTATGTGTTGGTGTGAATAGTTGCATAGGTCTTACTTTAATAATGCAGTATTTTCATTAGCCCAATACCCATGAGAAAATAATAATTATCCTCTACTGAGCATGCCCAGAAAGAGGTGGACCATGACCACTCCGGCACGACACCCCTGTACCGAGCACCTGAGCTATAGAAACCTTCAGTGACTTTATCCAACACCTGACAACCGTTACCGTCATCCCTAACTGGTAAAAGGGCATACGATGTCATAATGGCAATTTCCTGATTGCTAACTGGTTTTCCACCACGCGTCGCTAGCTGCGTGACGTCACGTGACATGCTGTGTTGTGAGTAGAGTTTCTCCCTTCGACTTATAATCTCTCTCTTGCACCTCAAATCTAAGTGTACTTATGCTTTCCAACGACCAAAGGGTTCCTAATAGTAGTCTCTCATGGAGATCCACCATACCAGTTTTACTTCTGTTGTTCTAGTTGATGTGCAGGGAATAACCCATGAAACAAAGAGGGTGAGTTGGTCAGGATGGGCCTGCAGTGGGAGATATCCAGGAGAGAGCGATCTGTGGCCCCTGTTAGCACAACACTGAGTCACTGTGTGCCGTGTCACAGTAGAAATGACCCTGGGAGGCGGCGGACAGCAGCATAATGCTGAGCTAATAGGATTGATAGAGGATCGTATGTGTGGCCCGTCGAGGTCCTGCCAGAGGTGTCCTTGGTTCAGCAGCAGCGTCAGTCCCCCACTGTCTTAAAAATGTGCACTTTTCGATCCAACTGTTAACCTTTGAACCGTTTTTGGTTTCTGGTCGGTTTCCTTAGAGATAACCTTATAAACGTACGCAGGTGCATTATTTGTCCTGCATTTTAACACAAACCAATAGGCCTGGTGTTTTTTAAAGCCTCCCTGTAACAGTATGGGCATTGTGTTTATTTGGTCAAGTATAGTTGATGTTCCTACTTTTGGTATGGCACTTTATGATGAGCCCTGGTGTTTCTATGTAATGTTTAGTGATGTGTTGTACCTCTACACTGTATGTGTAAATTCCCTCTGATGTTCACTGAAGCCATTGGAATCCATAATAAACTGGGTCCATTGCCTTGGAGACGTGGCTCTTGTCTGCTCTTGATCCTTTTACGCAGGTCTGGGAATCCTATGAGGCTCTTTGAAAAGCTGTGTCAATACCGGAGTTTTATAGCGGACTCTTTCCCCGTTATCCCCATCCTGGATGAGAACGGAGTTGTCTGTGGCAGATCAAAATGCAAGTCTCACACACTGGCAGAAACGGACACACAGAAATGTCTCTGGTGTGAATTTGAGTAAACATGTTCCTGATTTTAGACCATCGATAATGACTATCTTTGGACATTGTACTGCAATGAAAGTACAGACCCCACCGTTTCTCTCCAGTCAGACATTGAAACCCAACCTACTAAATCCTGCATTGTCCCTCACAATCCACTCTTGGAAATGGCTAAAGGTGTGGCAGTCGCCTTGTCCCCATTCATTTCAGGATTCACTGTGAAACCAGTGTCCTCTGGGCCTTCATGTTGATTGACGCTCACAAACACTGACATGTTGAATAATTGGCCTCTGTTCACATGCGAACAACCACTCCGTTATAGAATCTGGGTCATATTCACTGAAGAAATGTTAGATGACAGTGAGATACTATCAGAAATGATCCTATAAGATGGTTGTTTTAAACGGTTACTGAAGTTGTGGCCTAATGGATAAGAGTATATGCTAATTTAGCAAGTGTTAATATGTTCGTAAAAACACTATATCATTAGAATAAATACATTAATACAATGAGAATTAACAACAATTTCTGGTGTTGTCCAGAAGGTAAGAGCTTTAAATAGCCTAAGATTTTGCCCAGGACTGTATGTCTGTGCAATTTATATTAACTTTAACATGGGAACAAAATGATCAATAAAATGTAATAGATTCCCTTCTATTCACAATAAAAGGTCAAAAGACAAGTGTTTCAAAACATTGTGTTACAGTTATTTTAAATAAACCAATATTTAGCATGGCCATTTGATTTAGGAAGCCTCGTTATTGTGTTTGAACCAGATCACCAAATCTAATAGAAATCTCTTCTCTTTTCATTTTTTCCAAGTTCATCTGAGTCATTAGGATCTTTAACCATACTTCCTGTTTCACTGGGGTAATAACAAAAATCGAACTATGAGGATTACAGAAGGTGCATTGTACTATAAAATGTGACGCTCAGCACTGACCGATAGTAACCTTAACGGTCTTACATTATTTAGAAGACGCTTGTATCCAGAGCTACTTAGAGTCGAGGGCATTCATTTAAAACTGCCCCCCCCTGTGAGAACAAAACACTGCATGCTCTACCAACTGACATATGGAATACTCTATATGTGACCACTGAACTTCCTCATCCTGTTATATGTGAACCAGACAGTGATGTGGCCATGAAAATGAATGACGTAACAGTTCACTCAGACACGGGACAAGAACTGGCCTGAATTCAAACAGATCAGCTGACAGTAGAAGAGCAGCCTCCTTCGGGCTGTCACAGCTACTGTACCCAGGATGTTCATGTCAATCTAGCTTTTAGGAGAGTTTTATACAGGTGCATCTAAAAAGAAATATATATATATTGTGGAAAAGTTCATTTGTTTCCGTAATTCGAATGAAAAAGTGACACCTTCATATATTCTAGATTAATTACACAAAGTGAAACATTTCAAGCCTTTTTTGTAAAATTAATTATTTACGGCCTATAGCTCATGGAAATCAAAAATCCAGTATTTTATAATATTAGGATAGCAAACATACAATACAGAAATGTCGACCTGAGAAGAGCTCTAATCAGCGAATTAACTCCCTGAGCCTTCTGTCTGTCAATCTGGTTCGGTACACACAACCACAATAATGGGGAGGACTGCTGACTTGACACTCAGGTGACACAAAGAGGGTAAGCCACAGAAGTTCATTACTGAAAGGACTTGCTGTTCGCAGAGTGCTGTATCAAAGCATATTCATGTAATCTTGACTGGAAGGGAAGTGTAGTAGGAAAAGGTGCTCAAGCAACAGGGATGACCGCAGCCTTGAGAGGATTGGCCGTCTCAGTTCCAAGGTCTTATGCTGCTATACTATTGTGCTGGGGGATTGGGTCAGTTCTCCTTCCCCACGAAGTTCTCCTTCTCCACTATAAATCGTTGTTGATATGACGAATGCACTTTCTGAATTTTACCAGTCTCTTCCAGTTTTAAACTTTAAGAGGACATGAGGTCCTGGTCCACACCTGCGGAGTACCTGGTTTGGGGGGCCCTTTGCTGTCCCTGTCCATCTGGTTATAATTCTGACCTAGTCTAAATTTAAATGGACTCTGGATTTAGCCCAGAGAAATTTATTAATTATTCCAAATGGACTCTTAATATCTCACCCGGTCACCCCTCTGAGCCTGGGTCCTCTCTAGGTTTCTTCCTAAAATTCGGCCTTCTTAGGGAGTTTTTCCTAGCCACTGAAATTCAACACGACTGTTGTTTGCACCTTGGGGTTTAAGGCCGGGTGTCTCTGTAAAAGCACTTTGTGACAACTGCTGTTGTAAAAAGGGCTTTATAAATACATTTGATTGATAGATTGTCAAGCAAAGCCGATTCAAGAACTTGAGGGAGTTTCACAAGGAGTGGACTGGGGAGTGGACAGACGTGTCCAGGAAGTGTCGCATTCCTAGTGTCAAGCCACTCCTGAACCAGAGACTATGTCAAAAGTGTCTTACCTGGGCGAAGGAGAAATAACTGGAACGTTGCTCAGTGGTCCAAAGTCCTCTCTTCAGATGAAAGTAAATTTAGCATTTAATTTGGAAATCAATGTCCCAGAGATATTAACAGAATCCATGTTGCTTGAAGTCCAGTGTGAAGTTATCACAGTCAGAAAGGATTTGGGGTGCCATGTCATCTGCTGGTGTTTGTCCACTGTGTTTTAGCAAGTCCAGAGTCAATGCAGCCATCAACCAGGAGATTTTAGAGCACTTCATGCTTCAATCTGCTGACAAGCTTTATGGAGATGCTGATTTCCAGCAGGACTTGGCACCTGCCCACAGTGCCAAAAGACTGGTAACTGGTTTCCTGCCCATAGTATTTGTACATTTCTATGCTTGATTGGCCAGTCAACTCGTCTGACCTGAACCTGTATTGTCAAGAGGAGAACGAGACACGCTGAAGGCTGCTATCAAAGCAACCTGGGCTTCCATAACACCTCAGCAGTACCACAGGCTGATTGCGTCCTTGCGACCACGCATTGATGCAGTAATTCATGTAAAAGGAGCCCTGACCAAGTGTTGAATGCATAAATTAACATACTTAGGAAACTTTGCAGGTGTTTTGAGTTAATTAGCTGATTAGAGCTATTCTCAGGTCAAAATGTTTGTATTATACATTTTTTGTTCTAATATTTTTAGATATTGGAATTTTGATTTCCATGAGCTGTAAGCTGTAGTCATCAAGATTGAAACAAAAAAGGCTTTAAATGTTTCACTTTATGTGTAATGAATCTAGAATATATGAAGGTATTTTATGCACCTGTATATAGGATACCGTGAACCCAGGGCTACTGGCCTGCTTCTTCAACTTCAGTAGACAGATAAAATCCAGCTAAAATCCATCAATATTCCTTAGCTCAAGAGGATGAGTGGGAAGTGAAATTTAAAGGGTTATAAAACTTAACTTGTATGAAAGAGTCCCTGTTTTCTAGGGCTTCGGCATCACAGCTTTGGTCTGTTAAATGTCAATAATATGTCTGATTTCAGAACCACAATACAGCGGGCATGCCATTGTCCTGTTATTTCCCTGTTTTAATTTTTATCTGATGGTGAGTGTGATCCAAGAAACAGATACAGACAAAGGGATGGAGGATGACCCAGTCATCAGGTGAGCTCTCAACACCAGCCTAAAGGTATCTCAAATATATTATGAATTGATTCTGACTATATTTTAAATGTACTAAAAGGCTATTCCCATCATGTATTATAAATATACTCAAGTGGAAAATGAGTGGGTCCATTTTAACACACTTAAATACTATTTTAATTCAATTTAGTGTAGTAAAGTACAACATAAGTGGTTACAAAATAATACACCCCAGTATACAGCTTTTTTGGGGGGACTTGGGTGTCATCAAGAAACAAAGGTTACAGAGTCTACCAACTCCAATCTAGCCATCTGGTATCCATAGACCTTTCTGTGTATGCGGCCTTCAGAATAAGGCCCATAGGAGTACAGCAAAATAATCTGGCTGGATACTGCTCGGTTTGGGCCCTCGACGGCAGCCTGGCTGTGTGGAGGAAATGGTGCTCTTTGGATCTCTGAGTCTGTGATGTAATGTGTGTGTGTGTGCGTTTACATAACATATCTGATCTTCATCTGGACGGACAATGTTCTGAAAGGAGAGTCAGTGTTGCTTGTCGAGTTGCCTTACTTCCGACACACGGTTGGGCACACACACTAAGCACATGTGCATGCATGGTGCCAGTTCACAGAATTTAATAGGGCAGCTTTAAATGGCTTCAGCTTCCCATTTCACTCAAATATAGCAGTTTTACTCTGCAGCAGTGGGCATGCCATTAAGTTAAAGCTAGCTCAGGCTACTGTTATTTTATGTAGCTCATACATAAAAGAACAATAGAATCAAGTGAAATTCAGAAACATTTGGTTTGCTTGTATGAGTGGTATGGTACTTATCTGGCTAGGTGGATCATATCCAATACTAGATATGTAGAATTGCCTCAGGAAATTAATATTCATTTTATTTCATACAGTACATATTACAAATGTTTTGGCACATCTGTCTATAACACACTTCACTCTCTTAAATTACTTCAATAAACAATGTCATGATAGTCTCTAATTAATACTTTTTACTGTACATTGATAAAACAAAATAAAAAGGCAATCTTGGTGCTTCAATTCACATTTGTCTACCCTTTGCTCCACTGCAAAATTAGGCCAAAGCAGGATCCAGTCCAGGGCAAAGTCAAGTCAGTTGGACATGCCACGATGTCACCTCCGTTGTGTTCATCTCTGTCTATGACAGTCTGCCTCGGTGACCCGTCACCGTTCGTGCTTCGACATGCTTTCTCCCCTCTCCACCACGGCCACGCCGTTCCTCAGCTCCTTCCGGGTCATGTCTAAGAAGAACTCGGCTATGACAGGACAGTGGTCGGACGCCACCCCGCCCCACGACCAGTTGTCAGGTATCCAGGGGTTGGTCAGGCCCTCCCGCACCACCTGGCAGTGACCTGCAGGGGGCAGCACATACACACACACAGATGCAGAAGGGTCGGACGGTAACAGCCAGGGACAGGAAGATGAAGTGTGCCATGATACAATTCGGATTAAATTCCCAGTGGGACTAAAAATACCCCATTGCCAACCCTGCAACGCTAACCGACGCATCAAAAGCTTGGAGTTGAGACCAAGATGCATGTTCATTGTTATAAATAGTGGGTATGACTAGAATGGTATGAACGCTATATATTGTGAAACACACAGTTCCCTGCTGAGACACGGAACAGACAGACCCACATAAGCAGACCTACCTGCATATATTTTCTTCAGTGACTTGCTGACCCAGATGTTATCCAGGCAGAGGGAACCCTGGGGGGAGCGGGTGCTGATGTTGGTGAACATGTTGGGGGCCAACAGGGGGCTCAGCCTCGCCTTCCTCAGCTGGTCCAGCTCACTGCTTTGGGGCGGCATGCCAAAATCCCCCAACACCACCAGATCCTTCTCATCTAGAGCGAGGAAGAGAGGGACAAAGAGCATGGGACACTGACCGATGGAGAGGGCAGGTGCATCTGGTACAGAATGCTGCGAGGAAGTCAGTAGACCTCCAGAAAAGGGTGGTAAAAAAATAAATAATGTTATGGGTATAGTAATATCTTCATTTCAACGCAGCTGACATATGGAAGGTAACTAAGTTTAACAAATAACACTGAAAGATTACACTTTCAAATCATTCTGGCAATTCAAATAGAAATGCAATTGCCTCATGCAAGAACCGTTATTACACCCCTACCCTAACCGCTAAAATGTCATTATGAACCAAAACAGATGCAAATCATTTGAATTACAAGTAACTCTGAGGCTTTAGCCTTCAATATAATTGGCATTAACCATTCAGCTATGCAGTTACGTCATGCCAAGATCAAAATAGCTTGTTGAGGCCCTCAGAAGAAACACGGTTGATGACTCTTGGGGGGAAAAAAATAGAACCATTTCCAAGCTATTTGAGGTCAATAATGCCACTGTACGACAAACAAGCCACCGGCCGTGGAAACCAAATTCAGTGCAAGCTGACTGAAAGACAGTGAAGGGCTCCTGGTTGGCACAGTGGTCTAAGGGCGTTTTTGTTGGTGCCAAGCTGTCCTCCAGTGTGTGTTTGTGCTTTGACTGTGCCACTGGCTGAAGTGTGTCATCTCCTTGACTCATCACGCTTTAGAGATTCCCTCAGGCAGGTCGGGCGCCTACAAAACGAGGATTCTGATTGGATGTGCAGAGTGAGAAAGAAAAAAAAAAAGCTTAATGTCTTGGCACGGCTGCCTGTGAGAAAGACAAGCTGCAAACATCAACTTTCCTGAGCCGGATGGGCGTTGCTGCAACGGGTCAGGGTTGTACGCCCAACTGGATTTCACCAAAAAAGAATGTCCTAAATTAGTAAATCACTTAAATGTTTCATGTCTAATGTTTTTTGTTGAACAGATTATTGCAAAGTGTATTTTTTCAGCGTTATTTGTCGTAAAAGGAAACATCAGGGAGTGTACTTCTTCACAACACCATACATGCTGTGCACTGGTCCCTATAAAAATGATCACCTCAATGAATCCATTAAACCACAAAGCAAATAAGAGGAGGTGATAGGGAGAAGGGAGGAACGAGAAGACACGAGGTAACGGGTGGAAGATAATGGGAGAGTGGTGGAGGTGAAGAGGAGGGAGACGGAGGAAAATACCCTCAAGGACCTAGAACCTTGATGCTGACCTTTCAGTGTGTTCTGGACGGTGGAGGTCAGTCCCTGGGCCTTGACCTCCTCAGAGTTGTGGTTCTTCCCATTGGACTCCCCAGCACCAGGCACGGATGGAGCTCTCAGGTGAACATTGACCACTGTCAACTCTGTTGATCCAACCTAGTCACATATTAACCATTAGAATTATTGTTAGTCTTTCTAGCTGGGTATCATATGGTTATAAAAGTAAGATAAGATCATTAAAGACCAGTAAAATGAGTCATATGTTGTCCCAGTCATTTTATGATAGTCATTTCAAGCCAAACACATTCTCTCCTTGTCAACTTACAATAAAGTGGGCCAGGTATGGCCAGGCGTGGGGGTGTTTCCCATTACCGTTGACAACAGGACTCTCCAGGATAAAAGCATTTTTCAGGTCTATCCCAGAAGAGCTATCCCACAGGAATCCTGAATAACTGACTCCCTGAAGAAATAATAAGAATGGACTGAGTCAGAGGAATAACTGACTCCCTGAAGGAATAATAAGAATGGACTGAGTCAGAGGAATAACTGACTCCCTGAAGGAAAGAAAAGGGAATGGACAGTCAGAGCAATAACTGACTCTCCTGTGAAAAAGACAGGAGGCCAGAAAGTGTTCAGGATGTCCTTAAACCAGTGCTGGAGTCAATGTCATTTTCAGAGAACTTCCCAAAGCTAGACCACGATTATATCACTAAGGCCCTACATTTTTTTGGACCAAACTTCTCTAAATATAAAGAGGCTGGGGATGTCTGGCCTATATACATTTAGATGATGCCTTAGATAAAGTCATGGCTGTTTCCTCAGTTTTCCTCTCTGATAGTTGATTGTCAACTCTCACCCAGAGGATCTGGAGGGAAACATTTTGGGTTAGGGAAGCAGGCAGTTAAGAGAGAGGGGGTGGCCATTTTCAGTCATACCTAGAGTCCAGATTGATAATATGTGTGTCTGTTTGTGAGGTTTTAGGCAAGAGACAATGAGAACGAGAGATAGAAAGAGACAGACAGACTGGCAGAAAGACACAGACAGACAGGGGAGTCATGTATAAGAAAGGGCAAATAACAAGGACACTGCAGTCGAGCCCCAGACAAAATATGGAGAAAGTCAATGAAGCTTTTTAAACCGTGTGCAGCCAACAGAAACACACACACACACACACACACACACACAATGAATCAAATTGAACTCATGCATCCCTCCCCACCACCAAAAGGCATTATAAAAACTAATTGAATCATGCAGTTTTACAGGGAACAGATCATTGTAGCAGCAGCAGCAGTTTACTGTCACTGAAATCTGGCAACCTTGCATACAGGACCAAACCCATCCTGACATCGCTGAGCTGAGTTACGTCGGAATAACAAGTGGATACCAGTTTTGTTTTACACCCAAGTATGTCAACATATTTCAATATAACTTAATACCTGAACTACAACCCTGTTTCCAGAAAAGTTGGGACACTGTAAAATGGAAATAAAAACAGAATGCAAAGATGTGTAAATCATTTAAATCCTATATTCAATAGAAAATAGTACAAAGACAACATTTCAAATGTTGAAACTGAAAGATGTTATTGTTCCTTGAAAAATATATGCCCATTTTGAATTTTATGCTAGCAACACGTTTAAAAAAAAAAGCTGGGACAGGGGCAACAAAATACTGGAAAAGTTGTGTAATGCTAAAAAAGTTAATCTGATCGTACGCCCTTAGGCGTCACTGAATAAAAAACCGACACGATTCTGTAGTGGAAATCAATGCATGGGCTCAGGAACACTTCTGAAAACCAATGTCTGAGAACACCATACGCTGCAGCATCCAGAAATGCAATTGAAAACTATACCATGCAAAGGAACCACACATAAACAACATCCAGAAACAACTTCACTGGGCCTGATCTCATTTTAGGTGGACTGAGGTGAGGATTCTTTTTGGGAATCATGGGAATCATTTTTGGGATGCTGCATCCTACAGGCTAAAGAGGAGAGGGACCATCAGGTTATCAGTGCACAGTGCAAAAGCCAGCATCTGTGATGGTATGGGGGTGCATAAGTGCACATGGTATGAGTGACATGCACTTCTGTGAATGCACCATAAATCCTGACATTTTTTATAGGTTTTGGAGCAACATATGGTGCCATCCAGACAACATGTTTTTCGGAGAAGGCCTTGCTTATTTCAGCAAGACAATGCCAAACCACATTCTGCACATATTACAACAGCATGGCTCTGTAGTAAGAGTCCTGGTGCTAAACTGGCCTGCCTGGCCTACCTCTCGCTCTCTAACGTTCTTGGTCTCTTTCTCACATCTTATCTGAATCAGACCATCCATCTCAATGGTTTACACAACCCAGGAGGCAAGAAGACATTTTTACTGAATATATATGTACTCATTACACTCTCAAACATGACCTTTACAAAGGAGCTGTCGTAAGTGAGCTAATGTAGAACAATGAACACATTTCCTCTTCCAAAACTGACTGCATTGCTGAGAGTTTATTTTTTAGAGGATCCAGGAACTACATGAAAAAATATTAAATAACTCATCAAGCTTGTCTGATACCACAAATAATGTTACTCATTGTAAACATTTGTCACATTATGAAATGAAAAATACAACAAAGGCGACCCCGAACTGTTGAGCAGCTGAAATCGTATATCAAGCAAGAATGGGAAAACACTTCACTTTGAAAACTACAGCAATTGGTCTCCTCAGTTCTTAAATGTTTAAAGAGTGTTGTTAAAAGAAAAGGTGATGTAACACAAATGTAACAAAGTGGTATTTAACACAGTGGTAAACTTTTGTCCCAACTATTCTGAAATGTCTTGCTGGCATCAAATTCAAAATGGGTATATAGTTTTCTCAGAAAAACAATAACATTTCTCAGTTTCAATATTTGTAATGTTGTCTTTGCACTATTGTCTATTCAATATAGGGATTAAATGGTTTGTATATCATTGCATTCTGCTTTTATTAACATATTATGCCGCGTCCCAATTTCTTTGGAAACGGGGTTGTACATCCATCTGTATAAAAAAGAAGATTGTTTTCCAGAGATTTTGCGAGAGGAGAAAAGACAATATATATACACAGTGTAAAAAATATACAATTAACATATTTCAGGCACTAACAATATGAATATATAAACATGAAGATGCTGGTTTAGCGCAAGCAGCAGAGCCTAGTACAGCTGAAGGAAGTCAACAGAGGGAGATTGACAATGTGGCGTCAAACGGAAGGAAGGAGGAAAAAACCGGCGTGACAAAGATGCAATTTATATAGCTTAACAGGAATATAGGATATCAACGAAAATGGACAATAATATTGACTGTGATTAATTATAAAGCTTGATGAGTCATTTAATATTTTTTCATGTAGTTCCTGGATCCTCTAAAAAAAAAAATCAGCAATGCAGTCCGTTTTGGAAGAGAAAATATGTTGCCATTTCTCTATGTTAGTGTTGGCATGTGTGTGTCCAGAGATTTCAGAAACATTATTTGTGGTATCAGACAGGCCTTATGAAATCAGAAAGACATTTTGAACCTTGACCCCTACAAGCCCGAGATCATGGGATCCATTGCACTACGTTAGCTCACTTACGACAGCTCCTTTGTAAAGGTCATGTTTGAGAGTGTAAAGGTCATGTTTGAGAGTGTAATGAGTACATATATATTCAGTAAAAATGTCTTCTTGCCTCCTGGGTTGTGTAAACCATTGAGATGGATGGTCTGATTCAGATAAGATGTGAGAAAGAGACCAAGAACGTTAGAGAGCGAGAGGTAAGAAAAGTAAAAAAGCAAAGTAAGGTTCAACAAATACAAGAAACTGAAAAGAGAATAAAACCTTTGAAAAAAAATAGGTGATCAGCCTCTACCTTGTTGGACAGTCCTGTGGGTTTTTCAGAGACAATACTCTTCCAGATGCCTCGTGGTTCTCTCCACTTCCTCACGCTGGCTAACAAGCCCTGGTTCAGCTCCACACAGAACTGCAACACAACAGAGGGGTCCATATTACCAAACAATAGTTAACTGGACCATATTAACAGTCCAGTATTACATTCTGTGTAGTTGGCATTGCAATGAAGGTTGGCACATATAATACAACCTGGGACTGACTGGCCAAAGTAGGGCATCATCAGCAACTATCAACACAACACTGATTTGTCTCTGCTTGTATTTATCACATGTGAACTGTTCAAAAAATAGCCATAGCAGGTATTTAAAGACAACTGAGAAAAAAAACACTGCTTTGAAGATACTCGAAAGGGATTTAAAAAAAAGAACTGAAACGGACACCATTTGATAAAACATATTGGAAAGAGACTCAAAGAGGAAGTAACCAATTGTATTTCAGGGTGCACCAGACACCGGTCACTAAACCAATTGGCAGCAGAATGGGAGAAATGGGGGAAAAACATCTACCTTCCCTGACTGGCCAGTTGCTAAGTTTTACCATTAGTCTCATACAGAGAGCTTCCCTCCTTTGACATGTGACTTGCCCAAGAACAGCTATTAGCCGAGGTATATAGGCCATATAACGCACCGACTTGTGCCTTATTTCTTAAGTACATCACAGCTGTCATGTCATACAAATTATATGGACACTTTCCTGCCCTTATATTGATAGAATTTGCTTCAGAGTGATTTTTAAATTATAAAAGAGTGACTTACATGAGCAATTCATTTTTTTACTTTGTTGGCTCTGGGATTTGAACAAATGACTATTTGGTTACAGGCACAAAACCCTTCAACACTAGGTTATTGGCGTGTGTTGATCACATTCACTCTCAAACTGGAAGGAGAGCCAGCTTAACCCCAGTGTGAGCACAATCGATAAATACCCCATCACCCTCTCCTACAGGCACTAACTCAGTCTGGCACAGTTTCAAGCAGACCACAATAAATGACGCTAATAACAATGTTTCAAAACGGTAGTCGGCTGAAGACAAACAAAACAGTATTTACTATCGTCATGACGACTGGATCAACAGAAGCAGAGGGAGATGTGAAGATGGATAGAAGGCAGGTCTTCGCAGGAACAACAAACACACAGCTAGCCACAATTAATCCAGCAATCAACCGAAGACACGGGTATACAAAGGGCTTTAGCACACGATGTCTGTGATTGGGCACCCATGTAAAATTACTTATTTAGTTGTATTATAAATTGGGATTGAAATGTATCTACTCAAGTGATTGACACAGCATTTTATTATACTATGGTAGATACATAAGAATAATAAGGTTCAGGCTTCAATCTGTTTTAAACCAAGTACTGGAAATTAATTCACCTCTAAGCAGGTAAATAACCAACAACAAGGCCCCACGCTAGAGTTTATTCCGGAGTGAACTTTTTACTGTCATTTAACAAATCTGTTAATAAAAACTGATGGCCTTAAAACCTTAAATTGATATCTAGAAATTATCATCATGACCTGCCAAAGGTGTTTCTAATGTATTGTCTCAAGGTACTAGGGTATCATTTGTCATTGATTTTTACAAAATGTCTACATTTTTGACTAAAAGATAAATAACAATGTAAAACATTTACACCAAAACATTTGAACCAAGCCCATTGGGTTATACCCTTATTCATTCCACCATACATACATGTTTTAGACAAGGAAAATGGAGCCTTGTTTGTTTTACTCTGGTATCTTATTAAAGTTAATCAGTATCAATCAATATTCTGGACAGTGGGGGATATAAAACACTTTACCTGGTTGCCATGGTGACTGAGGATGTGCAGTGCAATAAAACGGCAGGCGCTGTAAACTGTTATCTTTTTTTTTCTAATCTCTGCTGAATGTGTGTACTGTTGTGTGCGTGTGTGCGCGTACTTTCACTTCCATAGGGTACTTCCTCAATGGCTGACTGGCTTCTACAGCTCTGTTACAGTTCTTACTGTCAGTCTACTCTGCAGTAAGTTTTTCAAGACGAGCAGAGCCAGGACAATTGGGATTCAAAGCACAAAAACCAAACCTACCTATTCCAAGGAGCTTTCCAGACCCTGTGTGTTTAAAAAAAATGCTGCATTCACCCAAGTATATGAAACACCCACAGGGCTATTATTCAATCTAGGTTTACTTTTATTAAGCAACAGTAGTTAACCCCAGGTCTATCAACCAGCAGGAGTAGAGTAACATGGCCTCCTAATCATCCACTAACCAGCAGGTTACATCACAACACACACCCACAAAATGTAAATGTTTTGCCCTCACTGACAACACATTGAGGGAAAATGTGATTCGCACCTTGCTGGATTTCTCTTCTGACTTTTTAGTTTAAAAACACTCCGCGACCCACCTGGTTCTAGCGCTGTCACTAATTCCCTATTCTGGCCCGTCAGGGGTCACAGGGTTACTAAACAGGCTTTCAGATTTCTGAAGTAATCTTACATGATTATATTAAACCATTCAGGTTAGAACTGGAGTAGGCTTACAAAGATGATTTGGGAGACAAGTCCAAGTTAATTATATTATTTTGTGTCTTGCTTATAACTAAACATACATTGATTGTGGGAACTGATGTTCTGCCTGTGTGCTGTAGGGATAGAAGCTACATTAACTACTGAGATTTGTGGCTAACAATTATGTTAAAGACATAGCTACTCATTTAAACTGCAAGTTTACTACAACCACGCTTAATAGGGATCTGTTTTTATCAGTCTTTAAACAGCTTAAACAAAGGTCAGTTCATGGTTACTTTTGCGGTTATTCTGGCTAGTTGGTAAACATTTTCTAAATCAAACTGCGTTCATTGAAATAATGACCGGATTTAATGCAAAGTTAAATAATGCATTTGCCTCTTGAAATGAAAAAGTTATTTCTGCTGGTAAACGAGTGATAATGGTCAAAGGCAATAAAATGTACTGATATATACACATAGTTGTACATTTTTATGAGCTTGGGTCCCCAGAAAGAAAATCTTTATTTGGGCCCTGAGCTAAAAAGTTCTAAGAACCCTGCATAGAAACAGCTGGTAAACAACATAAGATCACAAGACTAACCTTTCAGGGAAAAAGATCCATCATGTCATAGCAATTCACCACAAACCACACAGTTCCTTAGCTACAAACCAGAACAAGAAAACAGTAACTAAGTCTGCTACATATGCTGAGTGTGACTAAACAGTGAAAAATTGAACCGTTAGTTAATATGCTGCCAAATGAAACTGTTAGTTTGGCCAGTGTGACAATGTGTGCTTCATGATGCAGCACCACAGATGGAGATGTGACGTCATGAGACGTGGGGAACATACTAGCAGAGACAAAAAAGATGATGAGATTATGGTATGAATCGTTTGATGTACAGTAGGTATGCAGTTACAAGTCATGCCAATTCAATATACAGTCGACCAGATCATGTCAATCAACATGTATGCTCACGTTTTACGTTGTTTCCATCAAAACCTAGCTTTACAATTTTATCTTGCTGGTCTAATCAGAAAGTAAAAGGCAGGTCCATTGGTCAATAGGACGGGCTCCCAGAAAAGGCAATTTCATTATTGGGATTGTCGGAACATTTCAAGTAGGGGAATTGCACTGGGGAGTTGAAGAATCACCTCAGGGAGTTGTGGAATTAGTTGCAGGAATGAAGGACTAAGACATGGAAGCCATGTTAGACACGTGACAGAGACAGTCCTACTGCTGGAATACAGATATTTGTCTGTCAATTAAACACACACACACACACACACACACACACACACACACACACACACACACACACACACACACACACACACACACACACACACACACACACACACACACACACACACACACACACACACACACACACACACACACACACACACACACACACACACACACACACACACACACACACACACACACACACACACACACACACACACACACAGGTGGGGCACAGCACCCTGGGACCCTTCACAAACACCAGCAGTCAGAGGGCCAGTCTATGTGGCTTTTATATACATATATAAAAAACGATGTGAGAAGCATGTCATCTGATGGCTCCATACCAAACAAACCAGCCACCTCCTTTATTTTGTGTGAATTTGATTTAAATTATAGATATTCTGAAACGGCTCAGCCTAAATCTCCTCTCATTCTATGGTGACAATGACATCCTTGTTTGCCGTGTACTTTGGAAGCATTGGAATTAGTCCCTGGCAGCTTCAACAGGAAGTACATGCAGTCACAGTGTTAGGGTGAGGGCCATCGTGTCTTGAAGTGTTTTTGAACTCAACAAAAAGAGCAGATGGGTGTTCATCAACAAGACTGTACGAACCGTGTTTCTGTTCAGATGCATCGCAAAAGACACGAATGAGATTTGCAAGGTTATGCATTGTAAGTTAAATCTGCTTTGGGAATATGAACCCATCAAGGTTAGACCTTTTTGGGAAGTCATTTATTTAATGAGTTTACTTAAGATTTAATGACAGTGGGTTATTTAGATTAGGCTACCATTATAACTATCCCTTTTAACTATTTGAGAATGCAAACAAATTATAACAATTTGCAATGGAGCTCTGATGTTACACACAATTGCGATTTTATCAGAAACCACAGATTTAAGAAGCGAAATAATTTGAATCCCGACCATTCACATGTAGTGATTTACTGCCTGTCCACACTGCAGAGATAGAGGGAGGAAAAACACAATCTGTGGAAGAATACAGATAAATAAAAGGGACAGACAGCCCCTTTCTCTAGCAAACACCTTTAGCACTAACCTCAGTCATGAAAATCTCAAACCCGTCACAGGCACCTCCCTCAACCCACTGCAGTTTGCTTATAGCGCTGACGTCTGTAGATGACGCCATCAACATTGGCTGAAACAATATCCTCCAACACCTGGACAACCTAAACATACTGTTGCTGGACTTCAGCTCTGCCTTCGACACAAATCATCCGCAAACTATTACAACTACACCCAGCTAAATGTTGTGGAACATTTATTTAATCTTTATTTTTCATTATTCTGTTAGACTAGGGCAGCCCCATTGGTCAGTGGATCACAGACTTCCTGACCGATGAGAAACAACTTGTGAAGATGGGTCAGCACATTTAAGACTCTTGGTCCCTCAGCAAGGATGCGTGCAGTTACCAGTGATCTAACGACTGTACCTCCAACAACACTCACAGATCACAAGTTTGCAGATCTCACCACTCGTGTTGATGTCATCTCTGAAGTCGATATGTCCATGTTCCACAGACGGATCAACCAGCTGGGTGGTCCAGTCAAAAATATCACAGACAGAATTGTGGTGCTGGTGTTTGACTTCAACAAATATGCCCCACATCTAAGTTAAAAGTGAAGGCTCATGCGTTAGTTCAGTTAAACCAATCACATCCCTCAACCTCAGGTGAAGCAACAACATCCCACTGATGACCAAGGCGGCACACCAGCTGATGTGATACTGAGAAACATCTCCCATTCATTCCTGACCTGGCTCTACGCATCAGCCCTACTGCTTTTAGTGTCAGCCTGCTGCAATGCATTCAGTCATACAATAGTCAGAGGGTGTCATCCACTGACCTCCATCAAGGACCTATATCACTCCAGGGCAGGGAAGGAAGAAATATCATCATCCACCCCTGCCATCGTCCACCCAGCCAAAGTCACCATGTTCCAGAACATTATCCCCCAGCAGACAGGAAGTACAGGTCAATTCTTCACCTGTGACGGGGCCCTCAGCAACCGGCCATCTGTCCCACTTTGGTCCTTAAGACTATTCTCAACACATAACGCCACCTCTAGAGTCAATACAGTATCTGCAGTATACTGCACTCCAACACAGTAAATCCACCTGCATCTATATTATAATTCCTGTTTGATGCATGTATATTCCACTCTATATTCACAGACTCATTTAAACACATGATCTCTCTGCCTGTTTGTACATAATGTAAGTCTATTGTCTCACTCTCTCAAACAGCTCCTACGGATTTTGCCAAATGTTTGCTCCAGCACTGACATAAAGACCAGTATCATCTACAGACACATCGGATCGGGACATGGATAGGGTTCCTTCATCACCAATGCATTGCCAGGTACTGCTCTTCAGAAGATACACACACACACACAAATTATCTTCAGACTAGACAGAGGATCTGTATCTATTTAACAGTGTATATTCACCAGAACATCACCTCATATTGTCTTCATCAGGAAGACCCTTTGGTAGACCTTCTCTGATTCTATCCACTGCTAAACATGAAACATATCAACTGATCTAGGTTTTTATATCCATGACTGCTATATTCCCCAAATGTCATGGGCAAAAGTGGAGCATAGACATGGGCTAACCCCTCAGTGTCCTGGAAGCCTACGCAGTTAACGGGTTGAGGATGAGGACGCTAACATTCGCTAATAGAGTAGCAGGCATTCTAGCGATGTGCGGCATACCCGGACAGCGTCCTCTAACTCTGAATCTCCTAACACTTGTAAAGACACCCGCTCCCTCACTTCACACGTACCACCGTAGCAGCTACTGACTTATTTATAGCGCAGGAAACACAGGAGAGCGGCCTCACAGTTCACACTGGAAATGTAAGCCTGGAAATAGAAAGTAGTTTACATGGCGGGTGCCACAGAGAGAGAGGCAGGGGCAAAGAACGAGGGAGAAATGTGGGAGGGAGAGACAGCATGTTCACACTACAAGCTATTCACTCATGGTCTCTGGAGGACACCCTCTGACCTTTAAATCAAATGTAAACTTGTCACGTAGCCCCCCCGCACAATAATCTCAATTATGTCGCCCCCCCCCCCCCCCACAAAATGTCTCTATAGTATAAATAGTAACAGCAGAACATATCTAAATACATTTTCCTAATAGCAAAACATTTTTAGTTTTTGTGTTCCAGTATATTTTTATGTGACTAGATTCCTATTCTGATCAGGTTATATGGTCTGAAAAATAACAATTGATCACATTCCATTTTCTCAGAACATAAATAGACAATCATTAATTTATATATTTAGGGTGACGGAGGCCGCAACTTTTCAGTCGCAGCTTCTTTAATGATCTGTATGGTACTCATACAAATGAAACCTGGCCTGTTGAAATATTCTAAGGTAGGCCTTCATTTTTCATAGATAATCACTGGCTGTAAGCAAATCAGGATTTTTTGTGGAAGCAACATTTTATGAACGTAGCTTAAAGTGGACAAGCGAAACCCTTCAACTGCCTGCACTTGCTCCTGAATTGCTGCATTATTCAAGAGTTTTGCCAGGGTTTCTTGGCATTATTTAAAACATGTAAAATGGAGGAAAAATCACTTGCATAGGTCAAGTAGTACTTTAAAATAACATGCTTAATCTACAGGTCAGTTGCTTCCATGACAACTGCACTACAACTTCACGGTACAGCCGGAAAACAAGAACACTTCTGGTAAATGTGGAGATTAGGGGATCATTTATATTATGGGAGAATAGAACTGTAGATGCAATCATCTCAGTATTCACTATCATTTCCATAGCATTTGATGCTTACATTGGTATGTTCAAGACATTTTCTTCGATATGTCCTGGACAACGTATTGTATCGTGTATAAGCCCTAACTGGTGGGGGAAACGGAGACGGCCCAGTGACACCTCGTTACACTTAGATTATAGTTTAGTGGTGAACTAATGGAAACAGACAGGAATCAATAACAACAGTGAATTGAACCTACTGCAGTGAAGAGAAAGTCCCTGCACTGTACCTTGTCAAGGGCCTCCCGGTCCACCAGGTCTTGGACTGCCAGTAACTTGATGCTGGAAAAAGAGAGAGAAGATTGTGTGAGACATGGATGCATCAATAAAACAGTGGAGAAACACCCTTGTTATCCAAGCTGGCCTTTTTGTTATTACTAGTCATATGATAGGGTAGAATACACACCGGTTCTGGTATTAAAAGAGACAAATGCATTATTTACACAACAACCACAACTGTTTGGGGATAGGGAGGGGGGTGCCTCCCTCCACATCCAGGATCAGCATGACTCTACAAGACAATGTGACTCATGCTTTTCCACTGAGGGACAAGGTAATAACAAACAAGGCAACAGTAAACATATCGTCCTCCACCAATGATGCACTGCATCCCTGGGCCAATTTGTTACAACACGAATACCCTTTATTTCCCCAGAGGTCTCCATTTCCCATCTGGGGTAGGTGGGTAGGATGCCAGTGTGGGCTGCCTCGTCTTATTTTGCTCTAGCAACTCCTTGTGATAGGTCAGGTGACTGCAAGCTAAATTGAGGTTGTTGGCTGGAGAACATACTTAAAACGTGCTTACGTACAAATGACCTGATGGAACACATGAACACCGGTCAGCACCAATCCCAATACCGTTGAAGCAGTGACATAATCCCCCTAATTCAGGGCACCAAAAGTACTGTGAGAATTTCCTACATAGAGCCCCATACGTGAATCCTCAACTCATGTGATGTAACGAAACATGGATCAAGGATATCGACAAATCATTCAAATATCCAGATAAGAAGGAGGAGTAGACTTTGGACTTCAAGCCCAGGAGATTTAATGTAAAAGCGTATTAGTGCAGACATAAGGGGAACTTACTTTACAGTCCCATGAACATTTATCTGTTTACTTTCTAATCGTTTTTTCCAGCCAAACTAGTCAGCGTAATAAAAAAGGAATGAATTGCAAAGCATAAGCACTCTTCTCTCCCTTTCCAGCTCTACATTCTCTCCTAATACTCTTCCTCCTGTCAGTCTTGCAGTCTCCCCCTCTCTGCTTCCTCTCCCCTATTCTCCAACACTTCTGCACACACACTTTGTTTTTATCTCAAGTCATTTAGATCCACAGCACCGCTGGCTATTAACAAAATGAGCAAACCGAACATTCCTCATTCATTCACTGACTCAGCCAGAAAAATGGAGTGGGCCCAAGAGAAGCCTAATTAGGTAATAGGACGACAACAGTTCAACGATTTAGCTTCAAGTGAGGTCTTACACTAGATTGGTCAACACCTGTAACAGAAGAGCTAATAATTAAATACGATCGGGGTATTTCACAGGTGGACTCACTCACACACACAAACTATAATTGTGAGGATCAACTGCTTCATATCTATGAGTGCCCCGCCAGATCATTATAAAAATACATTTTAACAGATTGGTTTCATTCATAAAATGGAGTAATCTCCAGATTTATTGTTCCCCTTGGTAAACGTGCAATTAAACAATGTCATTGTAATTTATCAGCTTGAGCTTAATAAAAATGGTATATATAACAGCGGTAAATGTTTTAAAAGCAAAAATGTCTTAAGACATATCTTTCTCAAAACTTATTGCCACACCTGTAATTATTATTTTGTGGACCCTCCCCTTGCCAAGGACGCAGCACAGAGTATTCACAAATGAGGAGGGAGAACACATAACAAGGGATCTGAGACCATTAATCTATGCAAAATCTCTCTCCAGATCTATCAGATTCATGGTCCTTGCTTGTGGACTCTACTCTTCTGCCTACCCAACAGATTTTCAAAATGGGTTTGGATCAGGAGACTGGAATAGCTTTTGCAAGATCTCGATTCTGTGGTGAGTGAGGAAATTTGTGTGGAATAGCAGGAATGCATTGAATCAATGAACCAAATAAACAGTCTAGCCTCCTGGCAGAAGCAGACAGATCATGGTCAAAAATCTCCTAGTACTTAGAGTCCATGTTGCCATCCTAACAAGGTACCCAGGGCCTTTGGAAGCAAAACAGCTCCACAACATCACAGATCCACCACCATACTTCACAGTATAGGAAATAGGTTATTTTTTGCATGAGCTTCCCTCTGTTTATACCAAACCCACTATGGTGTTTGTGGACAAAAAGCTCTATTTTTGTATCATCTAACCCTAGAATGATTTACCTTTCAAACCATCCTCCTAATGACTTAGATGAACTTTAATATATCTTTGCAATTTGACCATTTGAGCAATTTTACCTCAATTTAAAAGTAATACACACACACACACACACACACACACACACACACACACACACACACACATACATAAATACATACATACACCGATCAGCCATAACATTATGACCACTGACAGGTGATGTGAATAACACTGATACTCTTGTTATCATGGCACCTGTCAGTGGGTGGGATATATTAGGCAGCAAGTGAACATTCTGTCCTCAAAGTTGATGTGTTAGAAGCGGGAATAATGGGCAAGTGTAAGGATCTGCGCAACATGGACAAGGGCCAAATTGTGATGGCTAGAAGACTGGGTCAGTGCATCTCCAAAACTGCAGGCCTTGTGGGGTGTTCCTGGTCTTCAGTGGTCAGTACCTATCAAAAGTGGTCCAAGGAAGGAAAAGCGGTGAACCGGCGACAGGGTCATGGGTGGCCAAGGCTCATTGATGCACGTGGGGAGTGAAGGCTGGCCCGTGTGTTCCGATCCAACAGACAAGTTACTGCAGCTCAAATTGCTGAAAAAGTTAATGCTGGTACTGATAGAAAGGTCTCAAAACACAAAGTGCATCACAGTTTGTTGCGTATGGGGCTGCATAGCCGCAAACCAGTCAGGGAGTCCATGCTGGCCCCTGTCCACTGCCGAAAGAGTCTACAATGGGCATGTGAGCATCAGAACTGGACCATGGAGCAATGAAAGATGGTGGCCTGGTCTGAAGAATCATGTTTCCTTTTACATCACGTGGATGGCTGGGTGCGTGTGCGTCGCTTACTTGGAGAACACATGGAACCAGGGATGCCTTATGGGAAGAAGGAAAGCCGGCGGAGGCAGTGTGATGCTTTGGGCAATGTTCTGCTGGGAAACTTTGGGTCCTGCCATTCATGTGGATGTTACGTTGACATGTACAACCTACCTGAGCATTCATGCAGACCATTCATAGCAACGGTATTCACCTGATTGCATTGGCCTCAGCAGGACAATGCAATCTGCCACAAAGCAAAAATGGTTCAGGAATGGTTTGAGGAACAAAACAACGAGTTCAAGGTGTTGACTTGGCCTCCAAATTCCTCAGATCTCAATCCAATCGAGCATCTGCGGGATGTGCTGGACAAACAGGTCCAATCCATGGAGGTCCCACCTCACAACTTACAGGACCTGCTGCTAACTTGGTCTTGGTGCTAGATGCCACAGCACACCTTCAGAGGTCTAGAGGAGTACATGCTTCGATGGGCAAGGGCTGTTTTGGTGGCAAAATGGGGACCTATGCAATATTAGGCAGGTGGTCATAATGTTATGGCTGATCTGTATAGCTGAGGGATCAAGCTAATTAACAACAATGACATTTTTTGTCCTTTACTAAGGTGGCCAATCATTCTGTGGGAAACTGTGTTTAAATTCCAGGGTGGGTTACATTAAATATTGAGAGAGCTTTGGTCATCAGATTGTCTCTCTGAGGCCCTTGACCCCTCAGCAGATTTCACAGTCTACTGGATCCATCTTAGCCTCTAGATTTTCACAGCACCGTTAATTCCAAAAACAGGAGTACAACACATGAATATACTGTGCATCAGCGGATAGAAAGGATAGCTAAGTCTAGATTGATTCCAATTACAGTAAACAGCTCAGTCACTCTGGATGTGAATGAGAAGTAGACTGGGAACCTTGGGGCTAGTGCAATTAGTGCCCTGCCACTCTTTATTGGCAACACGTCCCAAATACAGAAGGCAAGTCGTTTTTCCAGACGTTATTCTGCAACATTGCTCTGACTTTGAGCCTTTATGCATCACACTGCATAAGAGCATATGTTTATGCAAATGCAGAAAAACAAATAATGCAAATGTTACCGTTAGCCTCCCATTCTGCTCTGCTCTGTAGGGATTAGGTGGAGGAGGTTCACTGCAGTGCCTCTGCTATTAAAAGAGGAGGGATGGTATGACATGAGGAGCACAAGAGAGTCGAAGACAGGAATGACAGTCCAGATTGACCGAATAAACACAGACCGTACAGTCCATCAAGAGATGAGACAAGTTCACAGTCGGATCAAATTATAGAAAATACTGTGCAACCAATATTTTAGTTGGTGTATATAATGTAATATCAATTAATTGCAGTGTATTTTAATGAGTAGATACGAGTGAAAAATGAATTTTAAAAAAAATGTATGGCCAATATGGACTCATTGGTTCAATAAACTGACTGAATTAAAGGGATCATGTATCAAACCTTTGTTCAGTTATTCTACAATTAGTTTGTAGCCATCGATGGTTCCATAAACAATCGCCCAGATTAGCAAATGCATTTAAATGTCTCTAGTGTATCTTAAAGAACAATATCAGCTAAATCCCAGCGATCCCTGGTGTCTATCATTCTAAGTTAACAGTCCCAGCTGCACTCCAAAGCCAGCAGTATATTTCTAGCTCCTTTGCTTGGGGTCTTGAAATGCCTTGATGCTTTTGCTATAGCTTCAACCCTGCCAACTCCCTAATTCATTAGTAATACATTGTGAAAGAGATCTTGAGGTCTCCGTTTTCACAACAGGAACTGTGCAATCAGAGATTGTGAATAAAAAATAGGTATGGAGCCAGATCGCTCTAGGAAGGAGACACCCCTTCCCATTCCTTGCCTTTCTCTGCAGAATGCTAGATTGCACAAAGAGAGGCTACTATAGCAATGCAATTCATCTTGGCCTTCAGTGAAAGAGGCCATTATAGAAATGGTTCTTGATAGAGACTACTCTGGAGATACAATTCCTCTGGGGCACCAATAAGAGAGGATGCTATAGGATAACATGCCTGTGGAAATGCACTGGCTCCCTGTTCTGATTACATGTGACCTGGCCACAGTGCACAGACAGGACTTGACATTACACTGTGACTGTGGCCGTCAGGAAAATGTCTAAATGTTCATTTATATTTCGCCCAGATTCTCAGGATACACAGATTACCAAAAAGCAATCCGGGCAATGAGCAAAGCCACAGAACTATTAAAATAATAAAAACCGGAAAAATACCTCCGAAGGTAACATACAAAAACATTAAGGCACAACACATGAGCCTATACATCCCATAATAAAAACAAAAAAGGGGCATGCATCAAAGATCAGCCACGGACCTGCTGCGGCAGAGAAACAGAGAACACAGCCTTACCCTGGATGACTTAGAGGAGGGAAAACGAATCCCTCCAGGTGACCGTTACAGTCACACAGACCACATAATTCACCATGTTGGGTTGGGGTCAATTCCATTTCAACTCAGGAAGTACAAAAACATTTACAGTCTAATTACAATTATATTAAATTCGGGACAATCTCACATTTTAAATTGGTGCTGGGTCCACTTTTTTTAAATCGACTGGAATTGCTATGGATTTACCACTGACCCCGTTTACCAGGGTATGAAACCTACTGTGGAATGTACTTATCAGATTAAAGTCTGATAACACTTAAATATAGTTGCCTAACTAAAAGTGCTGAGCAGCAGCACTGAGGTCATGCTGGAATAAAACTGTCTCAAAGGGAACCGTAGCTGTTCAAAATGGAAGTGTGTAAGTGCAGGTTGGTTTGAATAATGCTGATGTAGACCATTAAACGAAAGATGATTGCCACTGACCTCTCCTCAAAGGCAATTTGCTGATATTGTTCATCACAAAATGTAGCCAACAGAGAAATTTTAAGTTTTAAATCAATGCTAATCTGGGTGGTTGTTAATGGCACAACAAATGGGCTACAACCCTCAAACAAGAAGTACAGAAGGTGGACAAAACACCTGGAAACATCACATGGGGGGGTGGGGAAACAAGTGAATTGGAAGAAACTAAATCACAAATACAACTCCAGTTGCAGAGGTCATATAAGATTGCCAATCAGCAGTGACCAAGCCGCAGTGAGAGGTCTGACAATTTGCACTTTGATATTTTAGTATTCAAAGCAACATGAGACAATTAACAGAGTTCCAAAGAGGCCAAATAGTCAGTGCCTATATTGGCCTCCCCTATTACCAGATCTGAACATCAGTGAACGTTTGTGGGATGTTCTGAAGCACAGAGTGCCAAGTAGAATTCTACTTCCTACATCCCTCAAAGAACTGGAGGCTTTTCTTAATAAAGAATGGTGCAGAATCCCACTACACACAGTTCAGGACTTGTATGACAACATTACAAAAAAGACTGATGCATTTCTGATGGCAAATGGCATTGATCTAAATATATATTGTCAAGCGTTTCAATTATTTTGTCTGCCTCCTGTAGTTTAAAGCATAATAGCAAAAACATGGTCCATGCATTTCTTATAAATGCATTGTTCGATTTATCATTATTGCATCAAATACAGCAATTTATCTTTTCCCCACTGTCACGGTCCATCAATGGAACCGGGTTTTGGGTTGTTTGTGGAGCCGTTTAAACTGGTCTTAACTAATGTGTTCCAGTGCAGATTGGTTTGCGAGCTCTGGGCCTGATGGCTGCCAACCTGGCCCTGACAGAAGCAATGTTTTCTGGGTAATGCGTACCTCACTCACTGTCCTTCCATCCCACTGTCCGCCACAAACTGCAGTGCTAATGGAATTTTCCACCCGAACGCCTTCTCCCTCCGTGCTCTTAACACTCTGCATCAGACACACCCACGTAAACAGACTCACACACACAGAGACTGAGAGAGAGTCCGCCACTGATACAGTAGCTCCAACTTTCATTAGGATGCATGTGGCGTTGATGGTCTGAGGCGATGCAGGGTTGATGTAGTTCTTAACGGGTGTGGTAAGGAAAGGTGTGGAGAGGAAGGGATGTGGTGCAGATGAGGTGGGGGGGGGTGTGGTAAGGAGCGGGTGTGATGTGGAGGAAATGGAGAGGGGGTGTGGTTTGGAGGGTGCGTGCTTTGGGTGGAGTGAGGTTGAGAGGGCATGGTTTGGATGGGCCCAGATTGCCCCATGGCAGCCCATTTTACACCGGGACAGAGATCAACAGGGTGAGAGGCAGGCAGCACTCACACCAGGCCCCGGGCTCAACCCTAAACATCTGGCCGTAGCCCAGAGCCACAGGGGCCAGGCTGTCGGTGGGTGGTGGTGTTGGATCTCAACCGCCGTAACTGTCACACCGCTCAACATTCACACACCTCACCAAAGCTCACAGAGCTCTAACACATTTTAATCCTAACACCCGCCTGGAACATCAAGACAACTTCCTTCTGTCAGCTAGCCCAGGACTGCTTAGTGTCATCGTTGGAAGCATATTGGCATAATGCAGAACAGAACGTGTCCACATTAGAAGCTTGAGAAAACACTGGTCATGATACCGGTAATCTATTTAGAAGGAGTCCAGAAGATCTTGGCCAGAGACGGTATGCTGATGATCATGGGATAATTACCTTAGGGGATTGACTACCTAACCTTAAGAGTAGCTGACTACATTGATGTGGTTTTCTGTAATCAGATCATGTCTACTCAGATATGGAACCCATTGTTTGTGTTATCCGGTTCAATCGAATCAGATTATTAACAGTCAGGGTGTTAATGACAGACTTCATTAAAGGAATGTTCCAAAAGGGTTCTAATCTGAACCTCTGTCATCTGGGTTTGACACAGGCCTTGGAATTTGGTGGTGGTAAGGGCTTTACACCATGCAACCAGAACCACCGCATGTTGAATACGGTCTAAAATATACACAGAGAGATGAAACCGGAGTGACAAGTGTGAAGAGCCCTTTAGAGGGCTTTTTAGGCATGATTAGAGGTTCCCTCTGACATGAAAGCACTTTCTAGTTGACTTTCAGGGTGGAAACAATTTTTCCAGTAAGTCTGTGGACAGAAGGGACCTACTGGTGAGACTCTTTAGGATGTCAGTGTGCATTTAAACCTGCTCCACGGTTAACCTTTGACCTACATGGTTACTGGCTTGCACGCATACACAACAGAGAAAAGAGCGAGTTTCAAATACAATTTGATTTTCACAGCAGTTATTGCAAAACACTGACAAACAGACAGAATCCCCTACTGTTATTTTCAAAGAATAAAAAAAAAAGAAAAAAGGGTGAATTCCATAGTGAAAATTGCATAACAAATATCGCAATGCATGGCTCAATAACCATCTTGCAAAATCGCCATTTGCAGCATTTCGTTCGCATTACATTCCCTGACAAGATATATGTCATCCAGAAGACGATTTTATCAAAAGCCACAAACCGCATTCATTTATTTCGTGTACGGGTGTACCCCAGCAGGAATCAAACCCCATGCCATAAACTACCGGGTAAGGCACCGTGACACGCCACAGCGAGCCTCCCGAGTTCATCGTTAACACTGCTGTTCAACATCTCAGATTGTTTGTGTTGCTTCCAGAGATACTCGATGTGCGGGTAGGCCGCGTGTCAGCAGTGCAATTCTAAACATGTCCTGTTCAGCTGAACTGTATTAACCTTCCACTACGCTAGCCTATAGTAACCTCCTTCTTGCCGTCCTGCAGGCAAACTTGCTGTGGCCACTTCCTTGTTCCTTTATGGCTGTCTGTATCTCATTCCTGGTCGGACTGGTTAGTAGGGAGACCAGAAGCTCAGCTGACTCATTACATACAACTCGAAGTGTAGTTCCGCTTTCTTCCTCTGAAGGCACAGGCTGGGCTGGTAGCGGACTGTCTGTCTGTTTAACCTTTGGTTCTGTGTGCTGCGGCCAGTGCAGAGCAGAGGAGTTCATTGAACTCCAGTGGCTTGCTCCCTGCGCTAGCTGGAGGCAGTCCAAGACAGCTCAGCCCACATTGTAAACTCAGCTATCAGCCCGGCTTCCTGCTGGTGAAATACCTCCACAGCTGAGCGGCAAGCTAAAACACAACAACACCCTCCTCGATACCTACCTCGCAATGGCTTCCAGCTTCACCTATCTGCCTTCGCCTCTGTCTCCCTTTATTTCCTGCACCTAGACAGCCCTCCCCACTTCCCTGACCCTCCACCAACACGCTGACGGAACAGGAAAAGGGAGGGCCGATCAGTGCCCATATCAAAGATCTGAAAAGAATGTAACCTCAAAACCAGAGAAGAGCATTTATCTGGACATGAGATTTGGTTTTGAATGCAAGAGTGGGTGGATGAGTGAGTGGCCCTGTCTTGTTTCAGATTAGGGTGGAGGAAGTACTCTGTTAAATGTTTTAACTGTATTTCACGGAAATTGAAGATTTTCTTTACAAAACATAATGCATAAAGCAAGAAACATCATGGAACTCAACAGCTTCTCTGTTGAGTGCGCCAACCCCTCAACCAAATACCCAACCCCTAATCCTAAAACTCACTTTTAACCCCAGAACCTGTTATCCATCTAAGAAATCCTAAACCCAAAATAGCCGGCTAATTTCTCAGCGCCCCCAAGTGTTCCTACACTTGTGAGGACCTGGAGTACTCATACGTAGTGAAACTGGTTACACACCCAGTGGGTGAAGGTGTCCCCCTTTTTGACACCCTGCTGCATCACACTGTGCTGAACAGGGGGTAATTTAAGACAACCCACAGACACTTGGTGTGTCAAGGCAAAGGGTGTATTGTATTGGTCAGATCCACTGACTGCAGAGTGTCTGGCTTAATGAACGGGTCTCTTCCTGAGTGCTCGTGTAACTTCGCAGATAAGAAAGGCCGACTCGGAGCCAAACAAAATCAAGTAATCGTCTTGGATTGATAAATAAAGCTGGTGATTAAACATGCAGGGTGGTGCGTCGGCTGAAGGGTGATGCCAAAAGTATACTGTATTAATTATGTGGTAAGAGGTTGAATTTAGAATCAATCCTAAGAGCATTATAATCACTTCATCCAGTCAACTATTGTTCTTTACCTGCAGAGACGTTTTTCTCTGGGGATACACAAGCATGTATCTTAGGCCAAACTATTGCATTTATTAGGAATACAAGTTTGTCCAGCAGTGGCAACATATTGCATGCCAACTCTGTTATTTTACATGATGTTGAGTCACCACATATTGAAATAACATCTACATTGTAAAATGGACAACTTCAAATATGTCATCAAACTACAAATCAATACTTACTCGTTTTCAAGCAATGTCATACACACGACCTCTTTGACGCCCGGGTTGTTGGCCTTTTCACATGAGCAGTTTTGGAGGTTCCAGGTAGCCACCCTGACAACCGCCTTCCCATCCCGCATCCCCGACGAAGGCTCCACATTAGGCCGCAATGACAATATCTGAGTCGGCCCCCCGGGTGGAAGGTCTAGGTCCTCACTACGGAGACTAAACGACGTGGGGCTCGGGTGAGATTTTGTGGTGCACGTCAACGGAGGGTTGGTATTGGTAGAAGGTGTTCTGGAACGCTCCACGAACACTTGGAAGCGGATTTTGTCCAATAGAGATGAGTTTATGTTGTTGACCCTCACCAAGTCTTCGATGCTTTTGAACGGACCGTTTTCTGTCCGGTATTCTACAATGTTCTTTGCTATTTTATCCGTGATGCCACGGATGCTCATCAGCTGCGCTGGTGTGGCGGTGTTAATGTTCATACCTGTGCTCGACAGGTGGGGTTCGAAGTCTTTACGCAGCGACGAAGGAGAGTGTTGGGATGAACTCGTTCTACTCGAGACACATATTTCCAGTCTGATGACCTCCAGTTTGCCGGCACCAATTCCGCTCACCAGAGCCAAGTCCTCTACCTTTTTAAACCCCGCAATACATTCCCTGTATCTCACGATATTTTGTGCTACCGTGCGGTTCACTCCCGGCAGAGTCATCAGCTCTTCCTCCGTAGCGGTGTTGATATTCAACCTCTCTTGGTTCACGAGGATGTGGTTAAAATTGCACGCTGCGCTAAACTTGCGCGTGCCGTTACTGAAATCCGTCGGGTCTTTAGGTATCGAGCGGTGACACCCTAAATTCCCTCCCATGACTGCGGCTCAGTTTACAGGGCAATCCACCCGGGTTTTCAAAGTCTAGACCGCGGGCAGAGCTGCGAGGGTAGCAGAACCGCGGCAGACGCGCAACGGAGAAAGTAGCCTAGGCTACAGGGTGATTGATCGACTCCTGCTTAGGCAGCCTACATGCCCTAAATGCACATACTGTTAGTTGTGGACGTGACAGTTGCTAATTTACAGACATATGAACAGTGGTATGTTTCATTGAGTCTCTGTATATACGTAATTAATATATTCTACGCACAAGAAATGTTAACGCAGTTTGACTCGGTTCTCTTCGCAGCTCCAATAGCCTACTGAAGTCGTCGGCTGTCCCATTCCAATCCTGTCAAAGCCGTCGGGTGTCAGTTACATTCACCGGAATATTTACTCAAACCATTTTGCCCTCCACAACCGTGAGGATTCGGAGAAGAACTGTCCGATGCTGGTGCAGAGTGTTTGCATCAAACGCGAGCTGCTCTCAACACCACACCAGGGGGGCGTGTCTCTAACCTTACTGACAAATCAGTTTAAGTCCAGAAATCTTCTGCTGCCTGTGTCCTTGAATATTACTTCAGAATTGATGAAGTATGGGCCTATCTACTTTAGATTCGTATGCAAAATGGTTAGAATTACATAGAGAATTTACAAAAATTAAATACCTGTTAACAAAATTAATTTCTCATAAATTTAAAGACGGTTGAAAGGTTTCGTATCCTATATGTTATTATAAACCGTGTGGTTCGAGCCTTGAATGTTGACTGGATATGGAACTGTTAGACATACGTGAAGTTGGTAGAGCATGGCGTTTGCCACAATGTTGTAGTTTTGAATCCTACAGGGGACCAGCACAAGTCGCTCTCTAAATATAAACGTTGTTTACAAAATTATGTTAATATAAATGTTCTTATAAACCTGGTGGTTTGAATCCTGAATGCTTATTGGCTGATATCTGTGGTATACGTAAGCAATAAAGCGCGAGGATGTGTGTCATATGGCCAATATACCACTGCTAAAAGCTTTTGTTACGCATGACGCATTGCGGAGTGCCTTGACAAAGTGCTTAACAGTGATTGCTAACATAACAGTGGTATGTTGGCAATCTATCACAAACCCCCGAGATGCCTTATTGCTTACAAACCGTACCACTGAACTCTGAGTCACAGCTCTTAACCATGCCATATTTGCTATATACCACAACCCCTCAATGCCTGAATATATATAACTTCATTAACGGATTACAAAACCCTTAATCCATGTTGAAACCCTGAAATCAGATCTATTAAATCTCCAAATCTGTCAGACTCTTTTTGACACCAAGAAAACAAATCAGAAGGTTAGGCTACACCAGTAAATGTGTACACAGAACTTATGGATTAGTCCAATAGTAAGAAGGTTAAAGAAACTTAAACACCTCAGCAATTCACTCCCAGACAATACATGCATGTTGCCTACGGTTCTTTCATGACATTTAGTCATATTTATTACCCCATCTTGTCTAATTGAAAAAAATTTATATTAAAAATAAAGTTCCCATAATAATGAAGTCCTCTGCATTTTAGTGCTTTTATCTGAATCTCAACCTGTACAACAGATAAATGTATATGACTATAATATTACAATGTACATGTATATGACCAGAGTTGGGGAGTAACGGATTACAAGTAATCTGTTACATGGATTACAAAAAAACAATAAATGTAATCAGCTACGTTACCGACAAAAATATTGTAATTGCGCGCCTCAGTTGGACGTGCATAACCAGTTTAGTGACGGAGGAAGCGCTAGTTAAAATTTCTCCGGTTTTGGTTGGTTGGATGTCTGGTAAAACCAGAGTATATCTTTGATAATAGTAGCCGAGTCATATAAAATGCTATTTAGTTATCTACTCAACGCATCATTCTCAGAACAATGATAGTGACAGGGTACAGCGGCGGACTCAAATGCACGACTCAGAGGGGTGTCACAAGTAGCAGTCTTTATTGTTCCAAGAACAAAATGCAGGCAGAGTTACAAAAACGGCAGGCAAAAAATCGTAGTCAAGAGCCGAAGCAAGAGGTCTAGTAACACGGGACAACAAACACTGGAGGAAAACGCTGGAGAGAGTGACATAAGTTCAACTACAATCTGGCACTGGGAAGTGGGACTGGTGAGTATTTATGAATGGGGAAGCTGAAAACAAACAGGTGAAACACATTAGGGGCGGGGACAGTAATCAAACAGGCGGGAAAGCAAACGATGGGAGGAAGACGAGTGACCTGGGATAAGAGCGACCAATGATGTCAAAATAAAACAGGAAGTGCAGATGAACAAAACAACACACAATAAAAGCAGGAACATGACAGATAGGCAATAGGCCTACCTGGTAAAGTTTATTTGTCAAATGTCAGAAGAACTTGTTTAATAAATTAGGCAACTATTTGTTAGATAGCTGTAACATGGCGCTGCCTTCAAGATAAAACATTATATGGAATTTACTAGACATTTGAAGAGAAAAGGTGGGCTGGGAAGCACTCTGCCAAAGGATGATTATTTGCATTTGACGCGGCCACATCTACTCTGTCCATACATGTAGGCCATGTGATTCTGCTTGCATTGCATCTAAATTATGTTTATTGGTTATTATTGGCTGCTGACATAATTTATTTTAAACTAAGAGTGCAGGTTTATAATCACAGTTTATTTCTTTCATTTGCATTTTGAAACTCCATCTCTGATGGCCATAATAATCGCAGGTTACATTAGCGCGGGTAAATCTTTTTTCTATGTGGTCACATTCACGTGCCGGGGGTTTCTGCAACATTTTGACCATGTTGGTTGTTGAGCAAATCATCAGACTACTGCAGATTTAGTTTATGTGCGAAACGCTACGGAGATCTTAATTTTTATATACAACAATGTCAATACCCTTTTCGAGTAATTGCCATTGAAAACATGAATAAAACACAAATAACAGAACAGGCTTAAGCATCATAAGATTTTGGGTTATGTTCAGATAAAAAGTCAGATTCTGGAAGATCAAGGTTTATTGGATTAATTGGAATGACTGAATATCTGACAGACCTTTAGAGTGTAATGTAGAGATGTAGCCCAAACATATTTAAGTAAAAAGCAATGGTTTAGAAACCCATTTCCAAAGGCGATATAGCCTACCCAACCCATAGGGAAAAATCCAAAATCTGTTTTTGTCCAGCTATGTAAACTCTAACATTGATTGATCCCGCAAAAGGTGTTCAGTTGGTTATAGGCTATTCCTATTTGTTTTCCAATGCCTTTTAATATTAAAGTAATTCAAAGTAATCAGATTACATTACTGAGTTTGAGTAATCAAAAACCTAAGTTACTGATTACAAATGTGGACAGGTAACTTGTAACTGTAATGGATTACATTTAAACCTACCCAACCCTGTATATATGACTATAATATTACTTAAAAAATTGGCCTCATTCGTTCCATTCTATTCAAAGACAGTATGTTTAAAAATAAAAAATAAACTTATTATGATGAACAAGATTTGAGATTTAAAAAAATGGCATGCATTCTCATAGCAACATTTAAGATTTGAGCCACCCGGTTAATTATGTAAGATCTAGTGTCTCCCACACACTCAAGTGTCTCTGGCAGGCCAATAAACAAGGCAGCACAATTCATCTTATCATCCAAGTGTTTGGTAATATCATTAACAAGAAGTGCAGTCACAGTGGTGTAACCTGGTCCAGACTGATTCATGTTGAAAATACACATTTCAGTTAGAAATAAGCTTAGCTGTATATTCACCACTAATTGTAGAATCTGCTAGACTAGATCATTTAGAAATTGTTAAGGTTACTAGATCCCCCACTCCCTATGAAGTGGTAAAACATGAGCAGTTTTCCATATTTTAAGAATAACTCCATAGATTGGACTTGGGTTAAAAATATGGTTGACTAAGCCATTAATAAATGGATCTGCACATACAGGTAAACGAAGATCCAGTTTGTCATCCTCAATGGACCTCCTGATCCTGATCCTAACATTTTCTGTTAACTTGGAAACCTTGACCATAGCTTTTATATTTTTTTAGAGAGCCCATTCAGCACCCCGACTCCATCCAGCCCCATCCCACAATGAGTATGCAGACAACAGAACAGCCAATGACAGAGGTGCTGAATGTGGTCAGAGTTGTGCATAAAATTATGCATAGTGGCCAGTTTCAATGGAAAGCCAGACTAAGTAATTAGAATTCTGGCTCTACACTACTGTTTTTTCTCCTTCCCTGATTTCATTAGCATCTTATTTGCATTTTAAATTAGACAAAATCGGATTGTTGGTTCTTTCATTTTTCATGTTCATGTTAACATTTTAAAACGGTTTGCGATTATACAGGGTTTACGTGAATACAGCATTCTCCTTTTATAATAAGTGAAAGAGACATAGGCACTGATCCAATCCAGTTATGTTTAGACTCGGCTGGAGTAGAAGCCTACATATCCAGTAGGTCTCCAGGATATAAATTACGCATGCAGTGTTACTGTCATGTCCAGGCAAGGGAGTAGGTTTGTGTAGTATACTGGGGGGGTCGGGTTCAATGGTTCCTGGGATTTTCTGTAATATTGGGGGAATCACGACCCTTCAGCCCCCCCTCCACTAATCTACAGCCCTGTGGACAGGATCTGTCTCTCCACCTGAATCCTGCTTTTATTACCTTATTCCAAGGACATCCAAAACACTGAAGACTGACATGTAAAATACCCTGTGTTGTTTACCGATGAATCAGAATGCACAACGTGCTAGAATGGAATGAACTGGCAGCAGGACAAAGAGTAAACCAAAACAATCAGAAAATGGTCACAGCCAACATAGCTGAGGAGATTTAGATAGCATCAGATTAAGTTTGAATGGTCTGAACAGAGACCGAGGATCCTGTTAAGACAACCAGTAACTCTGTGATTCTATTTTAGGCCATTTCTTTGCTCTGACTCCCTCATGCTCTTGCCTGGCTCCTGGCCCCAAACGTCCAGTAGAGAGAACATTACAGAGGGAACATAAGTTGGAGAGGGGATCATGATTGGAATCCAAGGACATGTCACCTGAATCCTAACCTCTTTCGACTACCATGACCACAGCTCTGCCCCCCAGAAAATGTCAGCATGAACACAAACACACACTGGCGTAAGGGCGGCTCATTTGGCAACGAGAGTGTCGGCACAAGTGCGGCGAGGTATTGGGATCAGTTCCAGCAGGGACGCAATCACTCTGCAGCTGTACCCACCCTGCAGCTGTACGTGGCTTAGGACCCAGGTACACACAGACGGGCGACGAGAACAATCTGTCTGGTCGAATGATGTAACGACATTCTGGCTCACCAAAGGCCAGTCTCCATGGTGCCAGAGACCACTGGTGGTGAAATGTCGCAGACACTCGGATGGACTGGAACCGGGCCCCAAATCCTTCGGTGGGTCCTGATGTCCGAGAGGCCCAGTCTCACTACGCGGTCGTTGCTGCTGTGTAACTCCATTGAGCAGCTCAGTGTGAGAGGGACACACATTGCAAATGCACTGTGTGCACTTTGTGTGCTAACAAGTGTGTATGCAGTGAGTCTGTGTCTCCCAGTTTGCGTGCGTGTGTGGCATTGTCCCAGCCATGGGACCACAGAGTTCACACAGAGAAAATGACTAAAACACATTGACAACCACAGCACCAAATCTTCTCCCTCTGTTGTTGGTCTGCTTGGACCCACTCCAACACACCACACACGCGCACCCACGGAGAGCTCCCTAACAAAGGAGGTCATTGTCAAAATGAGCAATTAAGCAGAACCGACTGTGCAAGCCAACCCGGGGGGATGGGGGGGGGCTGCATTTAGCAAGTGCCCCCATATGTTTTACCAGCTTGGAACAGAATTTGGCAGAGAAGGTTTCAGGGGTGCTAGACTAAGGATAGGAGCTGAGTGGTGTGGAAAGCGAGGGAAATCGAAGTGTCATACGATGCTACGTAACAAAGATTGGATCCAGTTCCCATGGACTGAGCCGCCGAGAAAGAAACTGCTGATGATGAGGTGGTTTAGCATTATTAATGGAACATCTGGCAGTAACGTAAATGACTGACTAGCGTCTAAGCAACAAACGGAAGTGTTTAAGAGGAGTTAACCTCACACTGGCCAGAGAAAGTTCGTCAAACTCTGGGAAAGTAGACGCCGGGCCTCAAACGATGAACTGTGTACATACAGGAGTCGAGCACAGGGAACTATACCACCCAAGTGGAGTGATGGAGACTGTACCCAGTTCTGTACAGAACTCGTTCACAGCTGAGGTGGGTCAAGAGGATGATACCCGGGGAGTATAGTTCATTACCAGCTCCACGGCTGGTCAAACAGCCTGGACGTAGCATGTAGGTGCGCAAAATGGACCAACGTTTATGCAATTACTTTAAGTGCGAGAGTCCTCAGGCAATTAGCTCAGACTGGTTCAGGAACGTCCATTCCTGTCCGCAAGGCTGCTGACGGAGCACAGGGCCTGCAGGGCGTAAGCACTGACCCCTTGACCAGTTTGACTCAGCTGGGATGACGAGACGGACCAAATGCGGAGCAAACCCGTGCGGAGGGGCTTACATAATTTTAGATTTCCATTCATCAGTCATTTACTTTTCATACATGGACGCCTCAGAGTTGAATCAGACGTGGAGAAAACATTCAGATTCTGGACGGGCACGTTAGAGGAAGTTCAGATTGTAACATTAAAACGTTTCTTCCATGTACAAACGAAATAGACCTTTAACAGAGGCCTTCCGTCAACACAGACAAGTCATCAGGGGCATTGGTTACTTTTCTGCTGACCCACAGCATTGTGAGATAGATGTCCGACCCACACTGCTGTCTCTACATATACATGTTTGGTCAGTCGATACCACGCGGTGTGGGCTGAAACATCGGACCTTAAGACAGGGCTGTCCGGATTGGTCAAGGCACTCATCAACTGGATGACAAGGTAAACCCTTCAACTAATCAGAAAGGTGGGCAAACCTAATAATCTGGCAGGGGAGCTGTAACGTATTCTGAATGGAGGGGCCAGGGTCTCTGAGTGTGTTCCACACAGCAGTGGAGTCCAAAGGGCTCCTTTATGTTTGAAGTACACAAAATAGTTAACTAGGCTTCTAGGAATTTGGACAATGAGAAGAAAAAAAGGTCTAAATGTATATTCTCTGGTAGGCCTGCGGGTAATTTAGCCAAGTAAGCACAATTGATTGATCAGTCATTGCAGGGGAAATTATCAACCACAGCAGGGGAAACAAATGAGATGTTGAAAATGACTGAGTTTATAGAAATGTACTGCCCCCTGCTGGTTCAACAGCAATACAGGCAAGGAGGATGGACACAAATACACGAGCCAGACAACAAAAACTTTAATCTTTCCGCAGGTCACTTGACTCAAAAATGAACAAGACTGCATCTTACTACTGTAATTCCCTTCAAACTCTAGAAAAACACTGTCTGGTGCCCAATATTTCAATAAAACCACATGGGGTTGTATCATCACATTTATTATGTGACTTTACAATAAAAACGGAATAAAACAGAAAAATACAGAGATGCAGTACATGAACAGAGTTAATGTAGAGAAGGTAACCCCAAAGTTGTTTATCTCAGACCGTAGACTGTGTCCTTACAGTCATTAGCGATTGAGGGGAAGCAATAACAGTGATATTGTGTTAACAGGTTGACAAAACAACCATGTTTTCCTCCCACTGTTTTCTAAAACCGGGTTCCCCAGATCCAGAGGCCTGTTATGTCAAGTGAAGTGAAATCCAGTATGCGTAGCTAATGGACCTCTAAAACCAAATTTAGAAATTGCCTATATACATACAAAAAAAATTAACAGAACTACAAGTTTAACAAGGCAAATATAATAGAGCCAAACATTTTAAACAGACAAAATAATAATAAATGAAACGTTATAATAACATGACTGAAGTTAGACAATGTGGTCCAGGGCTATATAATTTAAATTACACAATAGTAGAGCATAACAATTTGGGTTGAGGTATAAAAAAAAAAAAAAAAAGGCAATGACTAAATAACTGAAAAACTAAATGAGTTTAAAAAATGACGCCTGAGGTGTGCAGCTTCAGCCTTAAGGTTAAACTGATGCAGTCAGTGGAGAAAACGAGGAGCGGGAGAAAATGTTAGACTACTCCTCAGTTCAATCATTTGGTGTTAAAAAGGACACTACAACAAAGCAGTGCAGCCTGTCTCCAAGGTTACTTAACAAAGGGGAGAGAAATGGGGGGGGGGGGGGGGGGGGGGCTGAAGAAAACTAAATCCTGAAATGTTCGAAGGAATGAGTCCCTTTTGTGTCGTCCGATATTTGCATTATCTGCACTGACACTGACTTTTAAAAGCGTGTTATTTTAAAGTGCCCTTCAAAACATGTGGACCACATTGTTTTATGAATAGATTTGCTAAAGCGACAGAACTGTTCTGTGACAAACACCTCACTGCATTCACTGCTTATCAGATTGGGACCCACTTCACCTTGCACTGTGTCCACAGTTCACTGCGATCACAAAGCACTAGTCAACTCTGTTGCTGTTCCGGTCATTTCTGAAGATTTTATGTGATTTTTTTATTCACCTCAACTACATCTCAAATCATAGTCTTAAAGCAGTTGCATAGTTTTGCTATTTTCTAGTGAAAACTGAGTGAGAAGAGCACAGCACGTCAACCCAGTTACCCCCCGTGTTAGGGGGTTACATGGCTGATTTATGATGAAATAGCAAATGTTGTTACTTCATTTAGAGACAACGATGAAGTTGTAGAAAAAGGGACCAGAGTTGACTCTGAATAGGCACTTACTAAAGTCACCGCTTTTATTTAAACACTTGAGATGGGAATTTTATTTACTAAACTGAACATGTGCGCTTTTTGACAGAACGTTCAAATGACAACTCAAAACGGACTCATTTCCTGGAAGGAACCCAACAGCTCATACCTTTGTTTAGCATGTCTCTGTGTGAGAGACTGTGTGCTTATTAACTGTGAACCACATAACGCGTACAACTGTGCCCATTTCAGGAAGAAGAGAAAAATACTTCAGGGAGAGCAGGAGAGAAGAGGAAGTGAAAACAGGCATATTATAGAGGCGGTGCACGCTCTAGAACTGAGCACATCAGTGACAGGGGGTTTAATGGTGGACCCTCTATCGTACTCCTACTGCTCTGTCCCCCAGTCATAACCCACTAACCCCAGACACAATCCTCCTTCACAAACGCACACGGTAACAGGTTGTGAGACCACAGACAAACTGACAGTCCAGAATGGTAGATTGGCAACTAGTACATTGTTACAGGGTTCCTGCATTACATTTAAAATATCTTCTTCTTTTTGTTTTTTTCCAAGGTCCTGTGGGGAGAGACAGAGACAGGGACTTTTGTGAGAAGACGGCTGTACAAAGGAGATGACGACTCCATGTAATAGTGATTGTGTGTGTGTGTGTGTGTGTTTGTGTGTGTGGGCGTTTTGTACCTGGACGCGTCTAGTTTCTGCTGCTCCAGCAGCCTCTGCTGTGCCTCCCAGCTGTTCTTCTCCTCCTCGTACTGACGTCTCTTCTCCTCCAACTCCTTGTGCTGGGCCTCCAGGTTCTTCTTCATCTGCTCGTGGCGTCGCTGGAGCTGCAGGAGGACGGTTTGTTCCATTAGCAAGGCGAGACATGTGCACGTGTGAGTGAGCATGGTGCAGTCACAGCAATGACCGCAATACACATCTCATCCCTCTTGCTTTAGCTGGTAAATAAATGACCTACACTCACCTAAAGGATTATTAGGAACATCATACTAATACGGTGTTTGACCCTCTTTCGCCTTCAGAACTGCCTTAATTCTACGTGGCATTGATTCAACAAGGTGCTGAAAGCATTCTTTAGAAATGTTGGCCCATATTGATAGGATAGCATCTTGCAGTTGATGGAGATTTGTGGGATGCACATCCAGGGCACGAAGCTCCCGTTCCACCACATCCCAAAGATGCTCTATTGGGTTGAGATCTGGTGACTGTGGGGGCCATTTCAGTACAGTGAACTCATTGTCATGTTCAAGAAACCCATTTGAAATGATTCGAGCTTTGTGACATGGTGCATTATCCTGCTGGAAGTAGCCATCAGAGGATGGGTACAAGGCGGTCATAAAGGGACGGACATGGTCAGAAACAATGCTCAGGTAGGCCGTGGCATTTAAATGATGCCCAATTGGCACTAATGGGCCTAAGGTGTGCCAAGATAACATCCCTCCTCCTTCCAGTCTTCAACTGTCCAATTTTGGTGAGCTCGTGCAAATTGTAGCCTCTTTTTCCTATTTGTATTGGAGATGAATGGTACCCGGTGGGGTCTTCTGCTGTTGTAGCCCATCCGCCTCAAGGTTGTGCGTGTTGTGGCTTCACAAATGCTTTGCTGCATACCTCGGTTGTAACAAGTGGTTATTTCAGTCAAAGTTGCTCTTCAATCAGCTTGAATCAGTCGGCCCATTCTCCTCTGACCTCTAGCATCAACAAGGCATTTTCGCCCACAGGACTGGATACTGGATGTTTTTCCCTTTTCACACCATTCTTTGTAAACCCTAGAAATGGATGTGCTAGCATCCCAGTAACTGAGCAGATTGTGAAATACGCTCAAAATTGCTTTAAATCACCTTTCTTTCCCATTCTGACATTCAGTTTGGAGTTCAGGAGATTGTCTTGACCAGGACCACACCGCTAAATGCATTGAAGCAACTGCCATGTGATTGGTTGATTAGATAATTGCATTAATGAGAAATTGAACAGGTGTTCCTAATAATCCTTTAGGTGAGTGTATATGATCTATTGGTCCACTGGTTTCCATTACATCTCACCCCTCTTGCTTTAGCTGGTAAATAAATGACTTCTATGATCTATTGGTCCACTGGATTCCATTAAAGAAATACTGGTTCCATTAAAAGAAATAAAAGCAAATGTGGTCAAATCTTTATGGTGAATCTACAGTTGCATCACAATGGCACAAATGTTGGCATAAGATTTTGCTTACACTCCTCTCACCGCCTGATTTATGAAGCTGTGCGTACCTTTAAAATACACGTGTACGCAATACCTGCCCTTGAAAAATGCCGCGGCTGAAAACGATCGTCATTAGAATAACACGCCCCTATATATTCAAGTCTCCGCTTCCCCCACGCCCTCATTTTACGCCATGGACACACGGAAGACGGCAAAAAAGAGAAACTTCTCTGACGTGGAGATTGAGACGATCACCAGGGAGGTAGAAAGAAATAAAATTGTTTTATTTGGCAGTTTAAAAAGCGGAATAAAAGATGTGATGTGGAGTACCATTCATTCACATTAATAATTGCATGACAATTTGTAATATTCGTCTTATTATTTTATGATATTTATTATTAATGATGTTTATTGTTATTTAGAAGAAGAATGTCGTTATTATTATTATTTCTATTATTATTATTATTTAAAAGAAGAAGAATGTCATTTTTATTATTTTGTCAGTCTGAACTATATTTTGGTCATTAAAAGCCTTTTATTACTGAACCCAGTCCGTGCGCAACTGCCGGGCCTAACCCTGAAACGTCATGTAAAGCGCACAGGCTCGCATCTGAAGGAATACATATAAATCAAATGCTTTGGTAAAGTCACACAAATTAAACATTGAAGTCCATGTTGCACAAAAATAAACACTGAAGTTTGTAATTATTATGTTGTTGTTGTTTTTTTTTTACAGTGGGTCATAATATATCATATTTTTTAGTTTGTCAGTGCGTTATGATTTATCAAAACGTGCGTACACCACCTCCTGAGCTGGCGTAGGATTTGAGAGTGCCGTACGCCAACGTCCATATTGATAAATCTCAAAGTCACCGTGGTTTTGGGTGTACGCTGGAAATTTGGTGTACGCACTTTTGATAAATGAGGGCCAATGTGTACAGGACAACTTTAGCCAAATGATTTACACGTAGATTTTTTGCTTGTTACTAGTATTACATTATGAATAGGAGCTTTGTTTTGGTGGAAACCACCCTTATATCTTTGACTCAAATAGACCCTGACACAGGGCTATAGACTGCCACCTCTGTTAGAGCCTCAAGGACAATTTTCTAAAATGTACTTGAAGTTTTCTTTTTTAAATGATTTTATTTGTGCTGACTGAGTGTGTTAATATATTGTCCCCCAGTGGCACCCAGACATACAGGGGGACAGACAGACGATGACAGTAGGTCAGAGTGGTTTATTGGTGTGCTGAGTGATTCACATACCTCTTGCTCAGAGTCTTTGAGCTTCTGGATCTTCTCCTTGACCTTCATCTCAAACACCTGTTCCATCTCCATCTCCATCTTCTTCATCTTGGCCACGTGCTCCCTCCTCTCCTCCTCCATCTGTGCCAGGGGACTCCTGCCGAGAAACACACCGTCCGTCAGCCTGAAGCCTCGCGCACCAGCCCGGTCAGACTTTAGACTGCGGGCCGGGATGGATGTTTCATTCATCGTCTCTCTCGCATAAACGTGCGAAGAGGAGGGCAGAGGAAGGCCCAGTGGGCAGGGACCGTTTGAGTTAGTCAAGTCAAGCCACCGCGTCGCTTCAGTTAGTTAACACCACGTTGACACTGAGATCTACAGGTGTGAAGGCAGAGTGAAGCTTGGAAAGAAAGGCAGAGCCTAATCACAGAACAAATAGGGGTTTCCTGGAAGAATTTGAGGGGCCAATCTGCCAAGGACACAACAAAGACTTGCAAACTGGGCTGTTTGTCGGATTGCCTTTGAATATTATAATTTTTGTGATATTGTTGGGGGTCCCTGTACAGCACAAATAACATTGCAATCCAGGGGGGAGCGGAAATCGAAAAGAGACAGAGTAGGAAATGAGCCAACTTGAGAGGTTCTTTAAGAACTGAAAGTACACTTACATGCCGTCACTTGTGTCAAATCTTTAAAAAACAAAACACAAACAAACAAACAGACACTTAGCATGCATGATATAATGAAGACCATGCATTAGAGAGATATTAGCTAGCGGGTGATTACTGTGACTGTGATTACTGTTACATTAAGGTTCTCTGTGCTCGGCTGTGATTTAGCAGTGGCTCTGGCTTATGTGACTGTGTTAGATTTAGATTCTTGGCTGTGTGTGTGTGATTGACAAGGGGGAGAAGACACTGTGTTCGTGCAGGGCCTTGTCTCCTATGTCCACTCTGATCCTGAACAACTGGTCCCCAATCAGCCATCTGTGATGGTCACTCACTTAGTCATGGGCCCCTTGTTCTTGTTGTTGTCCACTCCGTTGTAGGTGACCGCTGCCAGTTTCCTACTGCGGTAGTTCTCGTAGTGGACGTTGTTGGTCACGTCCTTTAGGTCCTGCATGTGGGTTCTGGAACAAAGGGTGTCAAAGTATCGAGCTGATTTCTTAAGTGAACGGCAGGTAGAACAGCTCCCCCGCTTCAGTTGGAGTGAACGTGTTTCCAAATAAAGAACCGTATCAATTGAAACTAGCCACATGAACACACAGGACTAAAACACACGGGTCAGGATGAGGCACTGGTGCCGGCTTCCGCTATGTTGCAGATGAGTGTTATAGCTGTACCTGATCAGCATGTTCCTCAGGATGGTGAAGTCACAGTGCTCTCCATTTTCCACTGTGGATTACAAAGACAAAGTAAGGAGATGAGAACGCCTGGGTGTAGACGGGACAGATCGCCTGGGTGTAGACGGGACAGAACGCCTGGGTGTAGACGGGACAGAACGCCTGGGTGTAGACGGGACAGAACGCCTGGGTGTAGACGGGACAGAACGCCTGGGTGTAGACGGGACAGAACGCCTGGGTGTAGACGGGACAGAACGCCTGGGTGTAGACGGGACAGAACGCCTGGGTGTAGACGGGACAGAACGCCTGGGTGTAGACGGGACAGAACGCCTGGGTGTAATACTGGCAGCGGCCACAGTGTGGTGCCAGACTCCCTTCCACATAGTAGTTCCCCTGAGGTTTGGGCCTGAATGCTGTGTAGTGGATCACGTAGCCGAAGACTGCCCTCTTTCTCGCCCTCTCTATATTTATACACTTACATAGTCCCAGAAACATTTTCGGTATTCCATAACCAACTCTCTGCGGGCAGGCATCATGCAACCGCCACCGAAGTGCTCTAGCAGCAATAATAACAGTGCTGTTCGACCAGTTACGAGTGCATACACACACCACACGCGTGCACACCTCTTTAAGTGTTACAGGTAGATGGAGATAAAGAGCTGTATCATTAAAGAATGGCAGAGTTCAAGTAGGATTAATCTGTCAACCACCTGGGCCAGCATAGAATTCGGGTCACTGGAGTTGAGGTTTAGGATGTGTTCACGTTTGTCAGTGTGCGACCTGACTTCTGTGACGACTGCTGGGATCATCTTAAAGTTCAGAGGATCTCCCCCTATACAGGTCTAAGTTGGCAGTCGATTCCATTCAAACCGTACAGTGGTTAAATGGCGACGAAAAGAGGATGTCCAGTGAGTACCCGTGTCATTTAGAATGACTCATCTTTTTAATTGAGTTCTGCAGAGGAGTTTGAAAAAGGTAATGAAAGGGAGAAGTGTTAAATGGTGAACCAGTCGTCTTTTAAATTGATCATTTCTTAGTGCTCCATCCCTGTGCACTTATCTTTCTTAGTTGGATCAATGTGATTCTTCTTTTTATTCCTCTCAGGGTTTCAGAGGTAGCGGAGATATTTCATGGCAAGCCTTGCTTAAGCACGCATGCAGCTTCCTGTCTGTCTAGGATCAAAGAAGTGAAAAGTCATATCCTGTTGAGCAGAACATCAGTCTGCAACATGCGTGTATCAAACATAACCTGAGAACTGTGCCGTTTGTCTGTTCAGAACATTCCAGGGCCATGACGTCACCAGCAGACAGATAACGTAAAGTCTCAGGTGGCGGGCGTCTGTTTACACGGTTGGACACACACACGCGTCCGGGCACAGACACACAGGGCCAGGGATAACGAGTCAGTACCCCGGTCAACCGTGGGGCACCGGGCCAGAGGAATGACGCAGATTTGAGCATGACTAGTGTTGAAATGTGGATGCCCTTTTCAGAGCCATTTAAACGGCTGTAGGTAAGGTAAAATGAGCGCTCTAGACCTGAAGGGAAAGCAGAACTGACCTGACCTCACACTTCCCCCAGCCCATATATCCACAGCAGCTATGTGCAGAGAGTAGCGTGTTAAACCCGCGGTCATGTCCCTCGGATGCTTGCTACACATTACCTTTGAGTCAATCCCACAGATATGAAGGACAACAGTGGTTGTAATATCCAATAACACCCAGGGGGGCTGCTCTGTGTCCAGGGCGGTATCTGACTGTGACCTCTGACCCTCACCTTCTGCAACGCCCCAGGGGTACTGCCTCCCACGAACTCGCTTCTCGTTGACCACAATGATGGTGTTGCTACCGACAACGGCCAGCGGTAGGCGGTCCTGCGTGGGGAGGAGGAGAGGCATGTTACAGAGCTGACCCGTAGACCGCCCAACTACAGCATCTCCCTCATTGACACCAACTCGGAATCCAAACCTTGATCTTCTTCACTATCTTGTTCTCTTCCTCGTCGTCCGTCTCCGGGAACTCGTAGATCTTGATTTTGTGCTCTGTGATCTCACGCATGATCTGGGGGGAAGGGGTAAAGAGAGTGGTAGAAAGAGAGAGAAGTAAGGACGGGGCAAGTTAATCTGGTTGCTTCAACATACCATACATTCTTAAACAGTAAAAGCATGCAGTCAGAAAGACACTGTATCAACTTAACTGTCCAATTACAATGTCTTAAATCATCTGACAGCGTGTTCACGGTATCCTTGGTGTTCACAGAAATGCCTCTAACCCAGCCTGTAGGGGAGAACTTTTATATTCCCCATAGCACTCAGCAGAAGAACATCCACATTTTGCCATTCTTATGCTACATTCAACCACCAGAGACAGAGAGTGACAAAACTCATACACTATCAAAATTTCTATCCAAAATGCCTACAAAAAATTATAACTGCATGATCAATTTAATGTCACTAAAATCTGAAGAGATATGCAAATAACATCCTATGTAAGGATCAAAGAATAAGAAAAGATTGCTATTAACATAGTACTGACACAATAACCATAGACTAAACAGGATGACATTAAAACCACAGCACAGAGTCCATAACCCCTGTGGGTCAGGTGAACAAACACATCCTACTCCCCGGCACTGAAAACTGCCATAGAGATATTTACAGCAGATCTTCCTTCTGTGTAGCTCAGACGGTAGAACATACAACTCCAGGGTTGAGGGTTCAAATCCCACGGGGGCCAGAACAAAAAAATTATTTGATCTGTACTGAATAAGCATAAGAATGTCTGCTAAATGACTTAAATGTAAATGTCTATCTAGGCCAGTGAGTCACAGACATCAATAGTGGTTCAGGCAGAAGGGTCAATCGATGCATCAGGAAGAGGAGACTGTGCCCAGCCTCCACACATCAGGAAGAGGAGACTGTGCCCAGCCTCCACACATCAGGAAGAGGAGACTGTGCCCAGCCTCCACACATCAGGAAGAGGAGACTGTGCCCAGCCTCCACACATCAGGAAGAGGAGACTGTGCCCAGCCTCCACACATCAGGAAGAGGAGACTGTGCCCAGCCTCCACACATCAGGAAGAGGAGACTGTGCCCAGCCTCCACACATCAGGAAGAGGAGACTGTGCCCAGCCTCCACACATCAGGAAGAGGAGACTGTGCCCAGCCTCCACACATCCTCAGTGAGTCACATCAGGAAGAGGAGACTGTGCCCAGCCTCCACACATCCTCAGTCAGTCTCATGCAGCCACTGGACATTAGTTAGTCACTAAATGTGCTCCCTCCCACACCAAAAGTCAGCACACCCAGCACTTTCTGTACAACCACAGTTTTGGGGACCACACTGTTACACATAGGGGGAGGGGAGGGGGCTGAGAGAGGAAGGGGGGAGAGCGAGAGGCACACCTGCTTCTTGAACTGTTGGCACTCCTCAGGAGTCATTGTGTCCGCTTTGGCGATGAGGGGAATAATGTTCACTTTTTCATGTAACCGTTTCATGAACTCTATATCAAGAGGCTTCAACCTGGAGAGAGGGGAGAGAGGAGAGAGAGGGGAGAGAGGGGAGAGAGGGGAGAGAGGGGAGAGAGGGGAGAGAGGGGAGAGAGGGGAGAGAGGGGAGAGAGGGGAGAGAGGGGAGAGAGGGGAGAGGAGAGAGAGGGGAGAGGAGAGAGAGGGGGGAGGAGAGAGATGGGGGAGAGAGGGGAGAGAGGGGGGGTCAGAAGACAAAGAGGGGGGAGAGAAGAGAGAGGGGCAAGTAGAGATATAAGAGAGAAAGAAAAACAGGTTTTGAATTAATTTTAACGGAGGGCATGAGGGACCAGGTTGAGCTTGTTGGCTCTACACGGGATGGAGGACTAGAACAACTCTGGTTTCCCAGCTTGGCCGACACCAGGGCCAAAAAACAAAACATTTCTTCTCCATTGCTGCTGAAACTGCACATCCGGCCGGCCCACAACATTCTAAATCTACTAAACAGCACAGGATTCTTCTGTTCTGCCTGCCTGAAAACTGCTCAAGGTTACAGGGGTATTTCATACAGTCTTACAGAGCCGGTCAGTTTGTGAAAGGAGATGCTGGTATTTCTACAGTAAATAACATTTAATCCTGACATGCAGACAAACAGCTGTAGAGTATGCCCAAAGTCTCTGGCCTGGCTTGGTGTCCTTTGATGAATGTGGCTAGATTCATGTCTAACGAGGTAAACTGAGGTCTGACTGTCTTTGTCTCCATTTTGAAATCTCAGCAAAACACACAACACAACACACACACACACACACACACACACACACACTCTTTAGGAATCTGCTTGAGGGGACTGCAAGTCTGCAAGTCTTACACGAACAATTGGACAATAGGCCCCAGCAAAATGTCTCCACAAGGTTGAGTTTTGTTAGCGGTGTTGCTAATGTCCAGTGCTCTGAGAGTCCCGGGGACACGGGGAGAGGCAGGAACAGATGTTTACAGTGAACAGAGCCATACGTACACTGCTTGTTCTTCGGAATGACCACAGCCAGCCAGTCCAGGCACACAGACACCAGAACAATGACTCGGTCAGAGATACAGAGGCGCTGTGAGCCAAGACAGTGAGGAGAACTGGTATCCGGATTGGGGAGTGAGCTGGCCTGTCAGACGAGCCTTTTGTTCATGGAAGCAGAGAGCGGCCCGGCGGAGGGGGGGTGCCGTGGAACAGCAGAGACAGCTGTGTGTTGAGCAGAGCAAAGTACGGACCAGAGCCAAGACAGAGAAACTAAACCTCGGACAGGGAGCCCACCCGAGGACAGATTACACGCTGTCCCTGGGCGCCTCCCAACAGAGCCAGTACGGAGCAGAGGGCGGGACCAGGAGGACAGCCAGGCCTAAACCCCGAACGACAGATTGACTCCAGCCCAGGGAACAAGGGTGGGTGACCTGTAAACAGGTCTTAGGCTACGCATTAGTTCTACCATCCGTCTTTCCCTGGTCACTAATACCCAGAGGATATGAACTTCTCTCATCCGTTTGATGCTAATCTGCCCTGTTAAGGAATGGTCCCACAAGCCTCAGGTCTCAGTGAAAACTCTAAATGTGATTCTCAATCCCAAACGACAGACGGAATACACACCAGATTCTTCAACCCTTGGCTCATCGTACAGTGGCACAGTTTGTGCATGGAAGTCATTCCAGCTGCAGTACCTACCCGTGTCCGGAGGGGGCGATGAAGTAGAGGCAGCAGTGGACTCTGTTGTCGGGCATCTGCCGTCTGTTGACCCGGGACTCTGAGTTCAGATAGTCCTCAAACTTACTGTCGATGTAATCGATGACTGGCTGCCAGCTACAGGAGGACAGACACAACTCAATGTCAGGAAAGACTCCAGTCTCCATTCGCACAACACAGGAGACACATTGAGATGGAGAGATACCGGACCCTCTAGACACGGCTCGTCAGCCAGCCGTACCAGTTGCTGTTGTCCACAGCGTCCCCGAACCCCGGCGTGTCCACGATGGTGAGGAGCAGCTGGACCCCTCCCTCCTTCACCAGCACCTTCGACTGCTCCACCTGTCAGGGTGGAGAACACAGAGAAATGCATCGCGGCTAAGAAACGAGCAGAAATATCAGCACAAACCATCACAAACCATCACACGGAACGTTCCATCATGTATGGTTTATTTGCATATGGGCATTTACAAGCAGCGTGACTCTGAATGACCAATCAACAGATGCGTTGTGCCATAGTGTGTGAATAACCTATTACTATTACGAAAGGAAATGTGACAGTGTGGGCTCGGTTTCATGTACATTAATGTTGGCCTTTCGTTTACCTTTCTTCTGAGAATTTAGTTATCCAGAGAACCCCAGGTGAAAACAGGTGAACATAAATCAGAGAGATTGTATGTATGTATCTGAGGAGGACTCCATCTGCTGGGTATTAAATGTTTGACCTTTGACACTGAGGGCTCTGGTAACACACGGTATAGCTGGCCACCTGGAAGTCCCAGTAGGGGGTCTTCAGAGTGGTTTCTTACAGAGCTGACCAGAGAGATTTAATCAGCAGGGGTCCTGACCAGACCTCGTGATAAGCAGATGAGCTGCACTTCTCAATGATTTAAAATCCGGAGGAGCCCACTGTGCTGCATTAAGCTAAGAGTCTGTCTCTATGTCCGTCCGTCTCTAGAGTAAAGCCAGGCAAACTCTGCTTTGGCAGTCATACAGACACCCACATTAACCACCACTAAATCTCAATGCATGTATACAATGTGACAAGTTACATCCTGACGCAGTTACTGATATAAGCTGCTTTACCATTGTTTTGTTTGACTTGATTATATCATGGTTGTGGCGCTGTTATAAGAAGCCAACAGCCCAAACATCAGTCCATTTCACCTGAGAACCTCACAAGCTAAACTGAGCAGTCACCACCCGTTCAGGCTGCTCCACAGAATGCCGTGTTCTGGGGCTCTGAACCAGCTGCCCACCCCTCACCTAACCATGGGCCCGGCTAAAGGCTTCCTCCTGCCCACACAGGCCTACTTTGGGCTGGCCGCCCTCCGGCCAAGCTAAGGCAGAGCAACGCCCTAAGAGCTGATTTAGGTAGACCGTTAAAAAAGGGGTGGGTTGGGGGGGGGGGTTGTGAAAAGAAAACAGTGTTTTGGTAGGCATATGTAAGGCGAGAGAGATTATAACAATCAAAGAGAATCAGAGAAAACATTGTGTTTCCAGCCAGCTTGTGAAAGGGCTAGTGTCGGCCATAACGAGACGCTTCCTGCCAGGCCAAGGCTCCACGTTAGCTTGTTTGGTGGTTGAATGATTTGTGCCACAAATGGCTCCCTAAACCCTGTACGGTGCCCTTATGTTTGACCAGGACTTGGTCATGAATGGTGCACTATGTAGGGACTAGGGCGCAGTTTGGGACTGACAGGGCTTTTTGAATAATATTGGGTGAGCTGTGTGGTGTTGCCCATCATGCACAAATCACCGTCTCTATGACTGTTTACAGAACAGAGCGCACAGAGTCCAAGGATATCAAGGAACCGCATAGACACAACAACAGTTTGGTAATCTATGTAACCTCTCTTATAGTTCTGTTTGATGTGCCCAATATATCTTTTTTTTTAAAACAACACAAAACAGTCTCAGTAAAGAATTGGAGGACAATGCGTTGAGAATCAAAGTAGAGCACTAAAATGCAGTGTTATTTGTGTGTATAATGTTTGATTCAAATTCTTTGAGCAGAGCCTTTACATGTATGCTTTAAAATGCAGTCTATTAATGTTTTGTAATTTCCAATGTTGTGTATTTACACTGTATTTATCTGTGTTCTGTATTGTGTCGTGTTCATGGACCCCAGGAAGATTAGCTGCTGTTCTTGGCAGAAGCCGACAGGGATTCTAATAAAATCCTAAATAATGAGACCAGTTCGACTAACTGGCTGACTGGGCACAGAAAACACTAAAAGCAGATGTTGCATGTTCATTTCAGTCCCAAATAATGTATTTTCCCCAAGTAGAATTATCTTATCAATTCATCTGCGTATATCCTATCAACGCTAGACACGCAACTACAATAAATAGCTAGCTTTATTAGGCCTATTCGTTTAAAAGATGACATTCACAAGCAGGAGATTGGTCCCCGCAAGACAATCATGCTTAGAAACAGGCACATGTTTCAAATGTTCTGAAGCATCGATCATGACTTTGTCTGAACCGCGATCTGTCTGTCGGTCTGTCTGTAAGCGTGCTCGCGAGCGCGAACCAGAGAACAGTTTAGCTTCTGACTGCAGGAGAAAACAAAGGGAGGGAGATAGGAAAACTTGCATGGTTCGAAAGAACGTCCTTTTCACGCAGTAAACCGGCAGGAGTCGGTCAACGGGAGTAGCTCAATCAATCAGTCGTCAGAGCTGGAATCCGCAAAGCCATTTTTATCATCAGCATGAGGACACACGTCTGTTGCTCTCCTCACCCTAGACAACCGTGGTACTGGAGGGATTCTTTATGGTGTGTGTGGAAACACTGACCCCCACATCCACAGCTGTTCATTCCAGTGAGTTTGTGTGTGTGAGTTTGTGTGTGTGTGTGTGTATGTGTGTGTGTGGGGGGCTGCTTTTACTGCTCTGACCTTAATGATCTTCCCATATATTTACAGGAATCCATCAGAATGCACATTGCGATGAGATCCTCCAGTCTCTTGACTTAACATCTGACCTCTAACCCCAGTTGCCGATGGCTGCTGGTGGAGGAAGGTATTCCTAGGCCCTGTTCCTACCAACATTCTCCCGTTTCCATCCCTCGATATTGTCTTGTTGGAACCAAAATGATACTGGCTACAGATATAGTCAGACTCCATTGTAGCGTAGCCTAGATGATTGACAATGACATAAAAACTGGTTTCATTCATGATGTTCAACAGTCTGCGCCCTTATAGCGTCAATAATGGGAGGTGTTAGTGTCCCATGTTGACTAGACAAGGGACCACTCCCTGTCTGGAATGAGTTAGAGGGTACTAAAGACATGCAATAGTAGGCAGAGGACAGGAAGGGTGCCAAGTCAACAGGAACAGATCTGCAAACAGATTCTTTAAATGCCTCCCTCCCTCCCACCCACCCCATCTCCCTCCCTCCCACCCCATCCCTCCCTCCCTCCCTCTCACCCACCCACCCCATCTCCATCCCACCCACCCCATCCCTCCCTCCCTCCCTCATCCCATCCCACCCCTCCCTCTCTGATTTCTGGTAGACTTTCAAACAGATCTAAATGGAATCATGATGGAACTGTTACCCAACAAACGCATTCCATGGGGTTTCGCCACATCTCTCTGGCTTGACTAGGAAACAAACAACACCACATTTATGTTAAATCTCATTAGTTTGTGGTTCCTGGGGGGAGGGTCTAAACTCATTCATCCCATCTTCCCCTCCTTCTTCTCTAGTATAAACAAACCCAGATCCCTGAGCTCTCCTCTCCTGGTATCCTGACAGAGACGAGTTTCAGGAAAACCTTTGGAACCTTTAGATTTCTTCACTGGAGGCAAAGGAAACGGAGAACACAAAAACACAGACACAAGTCCCACAGACACCGACAAACAGCCCTAACACTCCCTAATCTTGTTTAAACTTTAATATGTGCTTAACGGTGAGTAACGCACAGGTAAACAAATTGGATGTGGCTGGGTTAAAATTGAGCAGAGTGTTGTTTGGACTTATTGGAGATTAAGACTGTAGTGCAGTATCCCACCAGAAGGAACAAGTCCAGAGAAGCCTGGGTCTCCTGTAGGTTTGATGGACTAGCACTCACAGCCAGGCATCGGAAGGGAGAGGCAGACACTATGTTTTTATTGGCATTATATCACAGAAACAGGGACAACTTTCATGCTTCCGCACAGGGCAGCGTGATAAAATGGGCTATATCTTTCGCTGAGAGTTTTTTTTTTTTTTAAACGATTTGACCGCAAAAAGTATTTCAAAATATTTTTCATAAAGCCGTTTCTTTCAATAGCCTTCTGTGACCAAAACTGTGATTCCTGAAAAACGTGTCCAGATATTTGGTCTATCCTTTGAAATAGTCTAATTATTACCAGGCAAACTGACTGAGAACACATTCTCATTAACAAAAACAATCTGGTAGCAATTAGGTTTAACGTCCTTGCTCAGGGACAGAACAACAGATCTGACTTTTCCACCTTGTCCGGTTGGGAATTCAAACTAACAACTTCTTGGTTACTGGTCCAATCCAATAATCACTAAGCTACCTGCCGCCCCCCAGCTGTCAAAACCCCTAAATAAACCAGGAATTAGCAGGCACAGCTATACTATGAAGGACCTTCCAGACCCCTCTACATGTTTTTCCACAGGACCAGTCATGTTCTGTTAAGGTCTTTACTCTTGAGAGGAAATATATTCACATAAAATGTGTTTAGCCTATCACTTGAAAGATTAAATGAAGACTTTAAAAGTAGTATTGGATGTGTTCTCTGTCAACAGATTATGAACTCTGTCACTAATGGCTAACCTACAAAAGATTGTGAATACTATGAAAACATTTATTAATCACTGTTCTGCTAAATATGCTTAAACTAGAAATGAGTTGCCATTCAATTCATGGTGTCTGAAAAAGATCAGCAATCCTATTGGTTGCCTTTTAAGCGGAAATTCTCTCTGATATACGGTCCTAAAAAGATGTAAAACCACATGTATCCTCCTCAGACTAAATGTGAACTGTAAGTCTGGGACCATTAATACTACTTCCTGTTTACACTGACTACTTCCTCTTCAACCGGCAGGATGGGTATGTGGTGAGAGTACAATCACTCAGGCTCAGTTACACTAGTCAGAGGGAACCTGATCTCAACAAACAAGTGAAGATCAGGTAGCTTCACCCCCCCACACACAAAGTGCATATTCCTGCTAATTTTATTTGTCGTTTATCTGTTTTCAATATGAATGGTGATAATATTTGAGTGTGTTGATCAGGACTTTTTGTACATTTCCGTCACATTTTAACAATACCGTGATAACACTGACAACCGTGGTAATGTTGGTCACTGTAACCGAGATTTTCATACCGTTCCATCTCAAACACTCGTCAAGTTAGAACTGCCCCAAATGCAAATACATTCTGTGATAATTTTAGTATTTTTTTAATTACTTTTTCCAAGGAATAAATAAAGTGAACTGCTTGTCTAATGTCCATCACATCAGTCTGTATATAAACCAATTTGGACTTAATTAGACAAATGGAATCAGACAGAACACCACTCCTCTTCCTTTTTTATTAGTCAGTTTACCTCACAGGCCTTTTGCTTCCTTCCTTCCTTCCCTTAACCGCCTCGATGAGCATAGAAGCCTCTGCAAGAACTGAGACTAGTACTACCAGCGTGCACAAAAACAAAATAAATGACAAAATAGCAGGATTAGTCACCTGACTGCTCAACGGACTGAGAATTCCACAGCAATTAGGCAACACGCTGGCAGGCACGAAAACCTGGTCCGCCTCAAACACCTGACACACCTCACCTGCTCTGCAGACAAGCCACCCCACCGCCCAACACCAGAATGACAACCGACAGCTTCCTTCCACCTGGCTGGGTGTCTGGGACCAGGTGCCGCTCGGGTGCTGGCCTCTGGCCAACATCATGGAACAGCACACGACAATAATCATCCAGTGACAAATCGCACTCCTATTGAAAACAGCCTTCAAACCGGATAGAATACAGGACAAATGGTGATCAATCATCAGATGGGTGTGCTGTGTATACATGAAGAGGGACTGTGTGTGAGTGCTCGCCGTTGGCGTATAACCCAGCTCTGATAGACACCCATGTTTTTGATCGTCTGATCAATCGTCACAGGACGCGGTCGGTCTGGAGTGTACTGCCAATCGGGTGGCGTGCAAACATGTACTGAACACTGTTTATGGCCTTCAACACCCCTATTCGGCCTGGAGAACATGCCTGACACGTTAAATGGGACTGAATGAGAGCAAGTGTCATCGACAAACAGCTTGTTGAGATCCAGCGACGGTGTGCGCGTGTGTGTGTTTGTTTCAGCTTGCCAGGGAACTCATTTCTAAAGTTTCAAGCTAAGCTTATTATCCTTTATTTAACAAGAAGTAACATTAGCATTTTATGAATGTGTGCCATGCGCTTAGTAGTCTGTAATTTAAACTATCTGAAAAGGATCTCATTTCAGGTCTGTCTTCAATGTGTTTGTAAGTGAGTGAGAGAGTCAATGTAATGTAATGTGGTGTGGTAAAGAGATGTTCCCAGGCATGAAGCCTTGGCAAAAGCCTCTCTGCTTCCTTCAGCCAGCAGTCAGTCCATCACAACCTAATAGTCTCCTGAAACCTCACACGCCTGGCCCACGTACACTACACTCCACTCCACACAGTACACACAATAACACACATCCCAGTCAACCACACACACACACACACACACACACACACACACACACACACACACACACACACACACACACACACACACACACACACACACACACACACACACACACACACACACACACACACACACACACACACACACACACACACACACACACACACACACACACACACACACACACACACACACACACACACACACACACACACACAAAGATTAAGACTTATCGCGGTAACAGCTTATGTTCAAACGCCTTCCCACTATAAAAGTGTTAGGCAATGTCTGACTGATTATGTAATGCCTTTTGGGCCTGGACTTGAACACCACGTCACATAATCCTTTGGCATTTCACTGTAGGTCGTTGTTAATGGCGTTTACACAATTAGCTAACACTGAGGATTTATCACTGTCGATTCAAGACACAGTGATTCACTGGTAGACGTGTGAATGATGCAGTATAATTCTGCTGGGTGCTCTTTGTGTCCCTATGATATATTTGCATATAATGTGGACTATGTTCAAGTTAAGCATTTATACTTTAAAGGTTTCATTATATAAGTTTGTTTCTCTTAATATGAGATGCAAATTAATAATATAATGCAATAATTAAGCAATAAAAATAACATTTAGAACTTTTGAAATATTAATTCTGACCTTTCCCACGGCATAGTTGTTCAAATTCTGACAGCCATTTAAGTACAAAGAAATGTGTTATGTTAATAAACAAAACGTATTAGTAAAAGGTACATATGTCCTTTTCTTCTTAAAATATTTATTTCAAAACTGGCTTATTAATAATTTACTTAAAAATATCATTTTAATTGTGTTCCTACATCTTCCGTCAACCCTGTTACTTTGATGGAAACCCCCCTGGTTTCATACTGGACTGTGACATGACTCTTGAAGTGACATCATCGGCCTCTTGGAAACAGCATAGCCTGAGGTGAAGGGTCTCCTTCAATTATTAACTCTCATATTTTTCTATGTTTGACAAAGGGAGACAAGCTCAATATGTCAACCCTGATACCCTGTTTGTTCCGTTACATTATTTCATGTAACAGTAATGTTTACTGAAATGTTAGATGATTGTGGGTGGGAAAGGTGTATGGACACATTCTTACCTCATACATTAATGAGTTAGTTGTTTTAATACTTGGTTATTTACTTAAAATAATGACTTATGCGAATTGTTGTCTGTGCCTCTCCTAAGTCAGAATGGTATCATTTTCTTGTATTGTTATTGTTTTGAGATTGACTAAACCTAATAGATGATATATTTTTTCATCCACCTGTCTGGCTCAATTGTGACCCTGCTTAATGGGACTAGAAATTATTTAAATGCACTCAATCTGTATATCGTGGCTAACTGAAGTAGAATGAAAAATAATTTAAAAAAATACAAATATTTGCCTGTCCCCTCAACCCTGTAACTAGTGTCAACTGTGTTACTGAAGTGTCAGTCCTGTTACTGGCAAGTGTACTGGGTATAACTATTAGAATTTGGAAGTAAATTACACAAACTTGCATGAAAATATAAAAAAAGTGAAAGGCTAATTAGTCACAGTGAGATCTAAAGCTACAGATCTAATATGCTAGTAATTTATTGAAAAACAAGTACAAAGATAGGGAGAAAGAGAGGAAAAGGAGAGAAGCAAGGAGAAAAACACATTTTCTTAAGTGTTAGTAATTTCAAAATAGCACAAAGGTGTGATTTAATAATCATTAATATGTTGGATTTCCGTTATTCATTTGATTTAACTTCTTTAAATACTTATGCAAAGTTTGGAAACAGGGTTGACATCGAGTACAACATTGTGTTAATAAACCTCAAATAAAGATCAAAATAAAACATCCTGAGTTGGCACGATACATTTATGGCAGAGTTAAACATGTCCTCTTTACAACAGAATGCCAAAGAGCCACCTAAAATAACTTTTCAAAAGTGAAAGTGCACCCGTTTCGTAGAATGACCCTGCTCCCTGCACACTCCTTTGTATCCATCTAATCTAAAATGACCGCAGTTTCTGGTCATAGTTTTCATAATCGATATTTGTTACTTGTTACTAACAGCGTTATTTTTGCTGTTCATAGCCAAGACAACTTTCACACACAAACACTCAAACCGAACGGACATCGGCGGTAAAACAAGTGTGGGAGGGAGGAGTTACAGAGCTATGTTCAGCTAGCGACACTACAGGGCAGTTTTTCTCATTCAGACAGCATGACCAGTCCAACCCCGGGGTTCTCTGTGGGTCAAGATGCGACCAGGCTCGGTTAACACGGGGAGATCCTCGTGGGGGATCGAGGGATTCACAGAGGAAACACTGGGATTGATTAGATCTGAACAACACAGATTTCCATCCCTTCAGAACATCTAAGTGGTAGTGTGTCTCTCAGTGGCCCTGGTTGCTGGTGACACTGACGATCCATAACGGCGTGAACAGGACAGGAAGCTCATATTCCGCGATCAGTGTCAGATGAAGACCCCAGCTACAACTAGATCAACTGTCTGCTGTCGCAATCTAATCCAGGTAGATCAGCGTATTCATTATGTCAAATAGTATAAGGGGGCTTAGAGGAAGCTGTGAGCAAATATGGCGCAGTGGTCCTCACTACACCTTCAAGCCTAGACAGACACTACAAATACTAAAGAACCGATTTCCAACCCCACACAAACCCCACCTAACCAACCCACTGTTCCTCTTACCACCAAACTGTGTTATGAGTGTGACGTATGTTGTGTGTGTGTGTGTCATAAATCTCTGTGATAGTGTGCTGGGGGGGGGGGGGGGTCATTATCCCCTTCTTTGGTTGTAAACTGATTTCCCAGATTTAACCAGTCAATCGCTCACCAGCCTGAACTAACATTTCCTCCCCAAGGACCAGAAGACAAATACGTGAACCTTTGGCTCTCTGTGGCTGTACAGCTGTGTGTGTGTGTCTCTAGCTACAGTTACAGCAGGGTCAATTGTGCAGCGGAGTCCAGTTAGGCTGACTAATTGCTCCTGACCGGAGCATGAACTTGTGGCTGAGTGCTCAGTACACACTCTTACACCCAGATACTGGAGATGACCATGACTCCAGCTATTGAATGGACTAGTTCTCTCTCAAACTAAAAAAAGAAAACTGTCTGTTAACAGACTTCTGTGCAAACAGTTTCTTAGTCATTCGGCCGGACCTGATACTCTGAAGCGTATTGCTTCGCTACCCATCTATCCCTCCATATTCGTATTGAACTTCAGTGTCCATCCAACACCTGTCTGTATTATTTCAGCACGTATTCTTCAGGACATTCTGTAGTTTCAGTATCCACCGATCCCCCGATATCCTGTATTGTATAGTTTCAGTACCCACCTATCCCCTGATATCCTGTATTGTATAGTTTCAGTACCCACCGATCCCCTGATATCCTGTATTGTATAGTTTCAGTACCCACCTATCCCTTGATATCCTGTATTGTATAGTTTCAGTACCCACCGATCCCCTGATATCCTGTATTGTATAGTTTCAGTACCCACCTATCCCCTGATATCCTGTATTGTATAGTTTCAGTACCCACCTATCCCCTGATATCCTGTATTGTATAGTTTCAGTACCCACCTATCCCTTGATATCCTGTATTGTATAGTTTCAGTACCCACCTATCCCTTGATATTCAGGATCATATCAGCATCCATTGATCCCCTAAAATATTTAGTACAGAATCAGTTTGCTTCCTACCCATCCGTATATCTCTTTCCAGCCAGTCACCTGTGGTCTAAGCTGATCCTGGACAGGGATGGTAACCGGTTCAGAGTGGCCGAGCCCCACCAAGGGTTTCACGCAGACAGGAGATGACACACAGTACACTGACAGGTGTGGTAACAGGTTCAAAGTGGCCTCACCAACAGCAGCGCGTCAGATCACAGGTATTTAAGAAAGGGAGGACCAGGGTTGTGACATAAACCACCCAAAACAGAAAGCAGACCGGGCTACAGACTGGGTTACAGACCGGGCCACAGACCAGGCCACACCTGTGTTACATCAGCCTGGGGCACCAGAAGTTATTAAGTCCAATTTCAGGGTTTACCTATTCCACAGCAGAATTCATTGGGGTACACCGTAAAAAAAAAAAAAAAAGCTTTACAATGGTAAGAAGAAACCCTATTAAATTGGCTTCTGACCTTATTTTTAAACTTGCCTGGGTTTGACCTATTAGAATGAATTCCTTTAAGCTCCAGGTTTATTTAAAAAATCCATGACTTGGCAGAGGGCTTCAGGGAAAGGCCAGAGAAATGTTACCTACTAGCCACCACCAACCAACCAAAGCAACAGAAGGGAAAATATTTAATAATTAATTTGTGAGCTGAAATATGTATCTTTTTTTGGAAACTGAACAAGTAATTTCCTATCAGAGGAGAGAGGGTGTCAGACTACTCATCTGTTAGAGTTTACAAGAAGAATGAAGGAACATTCCTGGACAGAAACTAGCATTGTGTTGAAAAGGAACTGAACGCTATGGTGCAAAAGGAACACGTAAGCACACACATGTTTGTGCTTCAAAGGTGGTTCCCATTCAAATAATACATAAGGAAAGAAACATATCCAGGGGTTTACCTGTACGGTCTTCTTGATTCTGTGTGAGGGGCCAGGGTATTCAGGAGAATATAAGTCTGTCAGGAAGAGGGAGTTAATCAGCGTAGATTTTCCCAAACCCGATTCACCTAAAGAGAAAAAGTGAAAAGGAGGGGAAGAGAGATTCATTTCAAGGATTTCATGCGATACTTCGGTGTTACACACAGTCACAACATGATACAAATCTGCAGATGTAGATTCACAACCAGCTGTTCTGAATTCTTTCAATGTTTTGGATTCAAAATGCCTGCCAACAGGAAATCAATCCAGCTGAGCTGCATCAAGTGAAGTGACAATCTTGAATATAAGATTGAGAGAAAAGAGGCAAATTTAAGAAATGTAAATCAGATTCAGGGAATTTCTCTAGGATACAGCAATGGCACAACATCAGTTTAGTGTCTGTCTATTTCCAAGCACACGGTCGCTACGTGTGTAAGTTCCCACTGTACTTTGTTGATCCTGACATTTAGAAGAGCAGCTAACGGACATGCACTGCTACCAATGAAGCAGCTACTGAACGCTTGGTGTGTGTGTTGGGGGGGGGGGGGGCGGACAAAGCCACATCCATGTGCTCCACCTCGGCCTTCTATCCCACAGAAAGAGCCTTAACACAGTTTCACCAGGTGAATACTTTGGGCCAGGGCTGGAGACACCCTGGATGACGGATGGGGGTACCCCTTTATGGCTGCAGTAGGATTCAGGGCCTGTCTCACAGAAAGCTGGGTGGAGGATTAGAGGGTGGGGAGTGGACAGGTTGTGGTCTTGTGAAAACAGCAGGGTGAAATATGCCTGTCTTAAAAATGTCTACTTGCATTAGGGAAACCATAAAACCTGACAGCACATGGCAGGCCCAAGTGGATACAGTGTAATGTCTGTCTGAATCGGGCCCAGACAACGAACCAGTGGAGGTGTGGAGGGACTAGACCAGAGACAAAGAGAGGGAGAAAGAGGGGAACAGGAGAGAGGCAAGGAGAAAAAGAGGAGAAAGAAAAGAGAAAAGGGAGGAGAAAGGGGAGGAAACAAGGAAGGGGGGAAGAGAAGGACAAAGAAAATGAATGAGAAAGGAGAGAATGAAGAAAGAGGGAATAGAGAAAGGTAGAGGGGGAAAGAGAGAAAGAAGGAGAAAGGGAGAACAACTGGGGGAAATAGAAGAAAGGAGGAAGTGTAGGATAGAGCCAAGGTCTTGGGTAACAGACTGCTGTGTCCTGCGGTCAGAGGACTTTGTGGTTGTCTACCAACCAGGAGGTGAGGATGCAGTAGGTGGATGGAAAAGAACCTGGCTGACACTTGTTTTTAGTCACCATAGTGCATGGAGGGTCACTTTGAGATTGGCTTGTGTGCGTGCGTGCGGTGTGAACAAATCCTAATTCTCTTTGTAAGATAACCGGGTCCTACAGTGATGGAAGCCTTGCTTGAAATCCAAAGACTTTGGTCTCAGACAATTCAACATTAGCCAGCAGAGGTCTCGTAGCTTGTCTTTAACCTAGCTTGGAGGGCTCCATTGCATAATTTTCCGCAGCGCCAGCGAGGAATAGTAGCAGGTAAGTCGCAGAGTGTGGATTCATGCGGCTGATGTAGTACTACAGGTTAGGAAGGCAGAAAGAGAAGTGGGTAGCACTAGGAGTGTTTGTTAAAAGAGATCATTTAAAACATTTCAGGCAAACAATGTAGAACAGTCTGCAAGACCCACGCTCCACCATGTTTCATCTCATGGGTCTGTAGCTGAGGGTGTTTCATACCACAGGGCTGGGGAACAGATAAAAACTCTGAGGCAATAGCATTCGCAACGACGTGAAAGATCGGACATAGTAGAACAAACTCAGTGGAATGGTACAGTTAGAACTGGATACTCTGCTGGTTTTTGTGACCTAGACCTGGTGGGTAGCGTTGATGCGCCACCAGACCGGAGAACGACCGTGGCCCATTTCAGTGAAGCCCTGCCCGTCCCCACCAGACCGGAGAACGACCATGGCCCCCTTTAGTGAAGCCCTGCCCGTCCCCACCAGACCGGAGAACGACCATGGCCCCCTTTAGTGAAGCCCTGCCCGTCCCCACCAGACCGGAGAACGACCGTGGCCCCCTTTAGTGAAGCCCTGCCCGTCCCCACCAGACCGGAGAACGACCGTGGCCCCCTTTAGTGAACCCTGCCCGTCCCCACCAGACCGGAGAACGACCGTGGCCCCTTTTAGTGAACCCTGCCCGTCCCCACCAGACCGAAGAACGACCGTGGCCCCTTTAATGAAGCCCTGCCCGTCCCCACCAGTGGCCGTCCTCAGCCCAGCCAGCAGCACACATCCTTTAAAGGAAATTTCCAGCAGCTGTGTAAACCATAGGGGCTTATACAGAGGAACTTCCCCCTGCTCGGCATGCAAGGAAAAAGGGCTGGGGCTGGAAGCAGGAACTGGCTTGGATTGCGGAGAGGGAGAGAGGGAACGCCGTTCATTCATTTGACGGGGAGGCCTTGTACTGCAGGGACATGTGGTAGAAAACCCATTGACTGGTCAAATCCAAAGTTGGTGTGGGTGGGGTTGTATTGAAAAAGCTGGTGTGGGTGGGGTTGTATTGAAAAAATGTATATTGGTTGGCATTGTTTTTAAGTATTTTTCCCATCAAATAGGGAAATGGAACAAACCAATAAAAGCATTTATATTAAAAAGAAACTAAGGAGCATAGCACCCATTATCCCAGTTCTAACTTCCAAGCAGGGTTCGCCCCTGGATAGGAGACCAGATGCTGCTGGAAGAGGACAGCAAGTAGGAGGCACTATTCCATCTGGTCTAAGAATCAAATCCCAGTGCCCCAGGGTTGTGAACAGCACATAGCCCTGTGAAAACTCTGTCTTTTGTTTGGAATATCAAACGGGATTTCTTACTCTGTGATCAGTAAAGATCCCATAGCAGTCATCATAAGAGAAGCGGTGTTAACCACGGTTTCCTGCCTTCATTTCCAGCCAGGCCAAGCAGTATAGGCATTAAGTGTGTGCAATCAATCATGCATGTTTAGGTCACTCTGGATAAGCGTGTCCACTAGACGACACTGAGGCTGGCTGCTGTAGTCATTCCAGAAAAACACTAAATTGGCTGCAAATGTTTACTTTCACAGACACACGTAATGTCTAATTGTTGCAGCCCGCTTTCACTGACTTGGCATTTCCCTGGTAAATAAGTCAACACACACACACACACACACACACACACACACACACACACACACACACACACACACACACACACACACACACACACACACACACACACACACACACACACACACACACACACACACACACACACACACACACACACACACACACACACACACACACACACACACACACACACACACACACACACACACACACACACACACACACACACACACACACACACACACACACACACCAGAGTAAACAACAGGAACTCCTATCCGACTCTGGATCTCCTGCAGCACGACATGAGCACCACCAATTACATTGCAATTCTAATTACATTGCAATTCTAATTACATGCTCCAGACAAAATTGCCCCATAACTGTATTTTTCCTGTGAGCGCAGCAGAGTGGGGAAACTCCAGGGCGGACCACTTAAATGCTGCTCCTACTTCAGAGAGACTGGGGAGGGTTTGGAATGCCAGGCGGGCGTTCTCCTCCTCCTGCCTCGTTCCTTATCTAATTCGCTGGCTCTGAGGTAGATGGGCACTGGTTAACCTGACAGCCATCCAGCCACAGGGCCAGGATATGACCTCACTAGTGTTTGCAGCCGTTTCCTGTAGAACTAGGTTAGGTACCTCTGGGCAGGACTCAGGGAACAGAGAAGAAAGAGCGGGGTGAAGAATGGCAAGGATATAATGCTCTCTGGACTCTGTCCCTCTCTGCCTCCCTCTCTTTCCCGGCTGCTCTTCCTCTCTTCAGCTGTTCAGGCTCCAACTCTGGCTCCATCAATGGAATTATAGGAAACATCCCACCCACAATCCAAAAGGCACACACACTACACAAATTCAACAAAAACAAGCACGCGCACACGCCGAGTATGAGGGGGAAGAAACACAGCTGAAGCAGATTTGTTTTAAAGACGGTTTCTCTGCGTCCCGTTTTACATCCAGGACAGGTCTTCCAACTCCACAGAAAGCATCACTTCTGCATTTTAACAGCCAGCTGCAAGGACTGTGGCAAGACAATGTTCCGACCTGTGAAACTGAATACTGCTGGGTTGGCCATGTACGCTACACTACATATGCACATTTATTACACAGATGTGTCCACGTCTTTCAGACAGAGACTTTGTCTCAAATGACACCCTAACAAACTGTGCTACTTTTCAAAGATGCCTTCCAAAGCAGTGCTACACAGAGAATAGCACGACAACTGGAACACAACATTGCCTCTCATGCATACCATAATATTAAAACAGCAATAAAATACCAATTTTCCCAGATGGATTCCAGCTATTTTTTCCCCCCTGGAAAAGCAGGGAAGGTAAAACGGGCGACAGATTTCCACTCACCCACGACCATGAGGGTGAACTCGAAGCCTCTCTTGACAGACTTTCTGTACACTTGGTTGGGCAGATTGGCAAAACCCACATAACCTTCCAGGAGCTTCTGTTGCTAAACCAGAAGAAAAAAACCAGTTAATGATCTTACTAAATAGTTTGAGGAAAAGAGTTTCACTGAACAATAAATTCCAATCGGTTTAAGAGAATGACATTTCTTGAATTGGACAGTTCACACTTCCAGTTACCAAAATAATATATTCTACAACTTCTTAAAACAATAAAAAAAATATATCAGTATATAAAAATACATTTCATGAGATCTGCTTCTCCATGATGCGTGTGGACCATACACCACAGCCCCTCCTGCCCTATTGCTTAAGTATATAATGACATTAGGGGTAAGTAGACTAGAAATAAGTATTTTGCCAATAACCAGAAAGGTTTCTGATTTGAACCCCAGTGCTGACAAGGCAGCAAACCCCAAAATGCTTCAGGGTTTCCCTACATAATGCAGAATCCTTGGTTGAGAGCCCACTCTCTCATGGTGTCTTAGGGGATATAAAAAAAAATCAAATTCACAGCAACACACTATAGGAAGTTTCACTATAATAAACTGAAAGGTCTGTTCAAATAACAGGATTTACCATAAAATAATGAAGATGAGAAATGAAACCATGTCCCCAGGATTTAGCGATGCACCGATAACAAAATGATTTGTTTTGTCATTTTAGAACCTGTGCACCCTTATGTAAATTAAATAATAAAAAATATAAAATGCTAATTCAAATCATACAAAACACATTCCTCTATAAACTACAAAATAAATACATCATACAAATTACACGATTATATCGGACACCATATTCAGCCAAAAGCAGTCAAATCTAAAGCTATTGGACGATATTAATATTACATGTTTCCTGTGAATCGTCCGACAGCAATTGGCTGCTGATATATCGGTGAATCCTTAATGACATGGAACAACTCTAGAACATTAATGCTACCGCCACAGGAATATCACCAGGTCAATCAAATGTGAAATACAGAAAAGGACTGGAAAAACTTTAATATTTCTAATTCAGTTTGATGCAATTTTGTGCCTATTCTTAAACACCCTCATTTCTTTATATTGCGGATTACAGCCTGAACAATGGAAAAATGCCAGTTAATCAGTGTCAATAATACTTACTGCTGGTTTGGAGAGTGTTCAGGTCATGGGGGTTTAGATTGAGGTGGTGGATGAGGAGAAGTAGAAGGGTTCACAGTTCACGTTAGCCCAGAGGAGCATCACACCATAAAAGAAAAGAAAAATACAGAGCATCTGTTAAGATGACAGACAAATTAGTACATCAACAATTTGGTGTCCAAACAACAAGCCTGTGAATAAATCCCCCACAGTTCCCATGTGTGAGAGTCATGATGACATGGTAATAAAGGGATTTTCCTGAATTCAAAACTCAAAGGCGGCCGCCTTCCAGAAATCGACATGGTGTGTCCACATGGTCAAACATGATTTTGTGCTCATACATAAAATACCACCAAAATACTGCAGCAAATGTGACCGTAGGAGGAAACGTTTTTCGTATTAGCAGTGTTGCCAGATAGGGACGTTTCCACCACAATTGGGCTATTATTAATGAGCTTGGGCGGGTTGATTTACAGATACGGTAGAATAGGAAAACAGCATTTGAAAATAAAATGTGAAGTCCATGGGAGATTTAGCAGATACGGTTAACAAAATCTGACAACCTTGAATGCAGGACCAGACCAGTCCTGACGTCAAGGAGATGAGTAATGTTGGAAAAACAAATGGAACCTAGTTCTTTTACACCCATGCATGTCAAAATAATTTCAATAAAACTTAATAACCCCTAAACTGCATCCAATCCACAAAACGTTTTAGATTACTTCTAGTAGCCTAGAATTACAGTCAGGGTATGTACTGTCATCAACATTATATTAAAATATACAATTGACATATTTACGTCCCTAACAATAATAAGAAAAGGAACAAGGCAAGCCTAGTTCACCCAGCCAGCGATTAGAAGCGATGAATGTTGTTGCCCTCATTGGATTCAAACCTGGGTCTCCCATGTGAGAGGCTGCATCTTTAACCATTACACCACGAAGCTAGATGTAAACCGAGTGATAGCGTCTCAACATTAGATCCTTTTGTCACACATTAACATCATGCCAAGTTTGAATATTTTAAACTGACTAACATTTCTTATTAAGTTTACTTCCACCACAAATAGCATCTACGAACTATGTGGCTTTTGTCACTGGCTGTTTTAACAGCTTATTAGCCAGTAACAGGCTTACTAGTATCTACTAACTTACAACTTGGAATAGTAACAAGAACTGAGAAATTGCTAGCGAGGCTGAAGATGAACTTTACACTGCTAAAGCTATTTCATTTCAACAACGTTCATTTTCCTTTCATTCGTGAATGACACTAATACAATAACAATCAACATGTGTGATAACTGACTTGTGGAATGAGAATCGTGGAAACCCCTCCTCATTTATTGTGCAAGGGCTTGTGATCTATTGTATATTACTCCAAAAAGCACACACAGATGCGTACTTCAAAAATCCAACAGAGATAATGTGAATCTAACCATATACAATATTATTTTAGGCTTACAATAACGTCGCTTCAAGGCTTTTTTGTCTATCCTGAACAAATCCTATTGCATAATTTGCTTTGACTGCTTCGAGGCTTGAACTCCAGTCCCCAGCGTGAGCGTCTGCGTCTCTAACCACTACGCTGTTTAACAAGGGGTAGTCAGCCTGTCATTCAGTCACTCACTCAGTAAGAGACATTTGCACTTCTTGGCCGGCTCTGCTTATGCAGTCCGGCAAAAATATGTGAACAGAAAGATCCGGGATCAGCTTAAGTAGCAGAGCCCAGTCCAGCTGATAAACGATGTGGCGCCAAGGCAAGCATGGAGAAAAAACATGACACGGCTGTAATATTTACAGCACTGTTGCGTTTCTTTGGAAGTCAAATTAACAGGACCACAGCATAATGCTGAAAATGGACAACAATAACTTTGAATGGGATTAATTATAAAGCTAATGAGTGATTTTATATATTTTTGTGATTCCTAGATCTTCTAATAAGATAAAGTAATATCAGAGGACCATGGTGGAGCTGAGGTTGGGGGACCACCTTTGTCAAATGTTTTTTTTTTTTTTTTAAACATCTCTCTGTCGGTACACTGACATGAAAGACCACCCTCAACAGGTCTTTCAATAAAATAGAAGGGCTGAACTGGAACACCCACAGGCTTTAAGGGTACATTTGCTACCCATTAAGCCCAGTCTTTTCACAGATTCTTTCCGTTAGCAAGACAGTTAACCCAAATTGTTCCTGTAAGTTGCTCTGGAAAGTTGTGTCTGCTAAATAAATAAAGGTTAAAAAATAAGAGGGTCTTGATTATTGAATGCACTTCTTTAATAGACGTAATACATATAGTTGATCAGTTACTAAATTAAATACATATCTGAATATTGTTGATTTCCAATTTAACATTTATATTCCATCAGCAGTCTTCATAACTTGGAATTTATCTGGCCTCACACTGTAAACCAAACTGAGGATTGTCATCCTCATGTTACACAGAAGTAACATCATTCCTAAATCACAGTGAATACATACATTTTGACATTCACGACGACATTGAAGAGCATGCAAAACCGACACAGACCGACGGACAAGGAGAACAACGCTGTACAGACGTCTGTTGAAACCACATCTGGGACGAGGCAGACGGGTCGCGTGAGGGTTTGGCCTCTCTGAGCGAGAATAGAGCAACGTTCTCCACGGTGTCTCCCCATCTTGTGTTTTCAGGGTGCCAGGCCTTGCTCTAGTGTTGGCTGAACACGACTCCTAACCTCAGGCTTTCTGAGCCAGACAAGTCCCACCGCATCTCTTCCGGCAGTTTACCCACCATCGGTAAAGCAGAATAACAAATGTACTCTGCCTGAAAGGATCATACCACTGCGAGTGGGAACAGATTGTACCAGGCTATCAGTGCACTGAATGGCATGTGGAAAGAGTGGTGGAAGTGGAGGCCTACAGATGGATGTAGCACTGCTTTCCTGGGGGTGTGTTGGCTTTTGTCAAACACTGAGGTGAAAATTCTATGTTCCCCACAGCACACAGACCAATTCCTGGCAGTAAACCCAGTCCTGGGTGGACACACTTTTCAAACTTGACAACGGTATTTGAAATATGTCATGGGTGTCGCCTCGAAAAGACTTCACTTCCTTTAATACATTTCTGCTGAGATATGAGTGAGGGTCAGGAAGCGGCAGTAGATGTTTAAGCCAAGTCTTTATTTTGGTTCTATTTTTTTGAATTTGATTTTAACATTCAAAAAAATATAGATCTAGAGTCTAGACAAATAGCAACAACTGTACAAATACATAAAATCTGTTTAAATGTATTTCCTAGATTATTCATAGTCTTTTAGCAGTACAGACCTTGGCCTTGTTCAAAAACTATTGACAGTGCATCCTTAATCACCTCCCTATCGCCTCACCATCCCCATGGCAAAGAAGGCAATGTTCATTGTTTTCACAACATTCCTTCCTCTTCTCAGCTATAGCTAGCTGAAAAGGTACTACCTGTGAGACCACAGGTGGGATAGTCTGATGTACAATGATGTCATGGCTGGACAGCTCTGAGAAAACCATCCACCAGGGATGCATATGCCAAATAAGTACCTCGACAAAAATGTAAAGTCAACAGGGCTCAAAGTTAGAGTTCTCAATTCATTTCCTTGGGGTGTCGGTTAAAGAAACCGCTTCAGCCCCACTTGAATTCCAAAAGACCCAGTGACAGTCACACTGAGTACGTGACAACTGTGCTGACTGACAGATAAATACATCAGGAAGTGGCTTGGGTGGTTACGTATTTGCTACAAGTGAAGGTTTGATGGGGCAGGGCCTTATCTGTGAAAATGGATTATTAAAAGCCAATGAGCTGAAGAAATCTCCAAAGTGCTTTCCCACCAATAATACCTTCTCTACGTTTTCTCCATATTCAGTGCCTTAACTGTCTGAGAGTGCAAAAGTGAATGTTTTCTGGTCTGCCATTGCTTAAGTTCTTCCCACCTTGTTGTTGGTGGCTTTAAACTGCAGTGTTTCAGAGACCAAAGGTTTCAATCAGTCGGGATCTACTCTTGTGAGGACCGAAACAAGGAGCTAAGCAGCTGATTGGGGACAATCATCTGTTTGTGAAACTTTCCAGCAGAGGAAGCAGAAGGGAGAGGCCTGTGGGCTGACAGCCAATGGGATTTCACAGCTACAGGCTGATAGTCAATGGGACTATATTTCACAGTAGCCTGTAAAATGACTGGAGGAGGTATCATCATCATCATCATCATCATCATCTCTTAACTCCAGTTGTAAGTTATGACAGCTCCCATATGAACCGATCAATATGAACTTACAGGAGTCATGTCAATGTATAAGATGTATCCAAGAAATAGCACACCTCAATTAATTACCAAGCTCTTGGCTGTATGATTCTGTTGAGCCATAACATTTTGAAATTCTAATTACAAAAATAACACTTTGCCTTACACCAAAGGTTGATCTATTTTACCTACCCTGTTCATCTGATCATCTTCATTGTCAGCACGTGTCTTACTTACTTATACCAATCCAATGTTTTAAAATCTTCAACAGGAAGTAAATGAGCACACTACAGTAAGAGAACACATTTTCATTTTTATGCACACCTTAACAATTATGGGCTGCTTCAGTTGTGTCATCAGACATCATGGCATGCCCAGGCTCCACTAGAATATACTACACTGACTGGATTGCTTCTTTTTTTATTGTGGACGACAGACGACAGACAGATTGGCAAATCAATGTAGGCTTGTCCTGCAGAGCATAGGGTCTCTCCGTCCTAAAATACAATAGCCCCCAAAAACCAGACATGTTGGAAACATTTTGCCTGATGACACGACATACTTAAAGCTGGGACTTTCATTTTTGAAGATGTTTGTGGTGACAACAAAATTAGGGGTGTCATTGGTGATTGGATCAGCTCTAACCAATCCGAATATCAAAGCCAATTACATATTTTATACGCCCCAGAAAAGGTCTATGACTGAAACATTATACCTGTGATAGCAGTGCACGAGATTACCATTTGCCTAAAGAGTCGTTCTTCCCATACTCTGCATCTGGACACAGAAACCGATAGTTTCAGCCAATCAGAATGGTAAAAAAGTTTTTGGAAAATATAAAAATCGCTTTGGAGTACTCAAGACCAAATTCAACATCTCTGGGTATGGGGTATATTAACTTCAGGTTGTAACAAAATATGTGTGTGCATATAAGAATAAAATGGGTGCATTAAAGAGACTTTTTACCTATGGCTACATGGCCATTTTAGGTATTACAGTTTGGGTTATCAAATTAACATGACCTTCAAAACAGTCACTAACTCACACAACAGCACTGACTAACAAAAAAATAAATAACCTACTGATAAGGTAAAGTAGCAGCGTAGCAACAATACAGCAGTGTAGAAGCAACTGATGATAAGAGAGATATGCTGGGAAAATGCATGTATTTAAACAAAAGTTACATTGCATGGAGACTGGAGAAAACACTAACATTATCGGTTGGTGGGCTGTTGAGTTTGAATGGATGAGATGAAGATATTTGGCTTCTACATGGTAAGCTTTTCAGGTGTGATACCAGCTACAGCTACAGGTGGCATGGAAGAATTGCACTTCGGTCACTTGTGTCATTGCCATGGTCACCACAATTCTGACCAGAACCTGAAGGGTGGCTAATTACAGTTTCACCTAAATTATCTTATAGGGGCTTGGAAATACAAATATTTAGTACAAACAACATTGCCATGATAATTGTATTATCCAATGTACTTAAGTCATCCAAAAAGTATTGCTGTAGATATGTTATATAGCTAAAGATGTGGACTGACCCTCAAAAGTAACAAGCGAATTAATGTTATACTGCATTTAAAATCAATTTGGCGACATCACAATTATGACAAAGAGTTCAACTACAAATTATTAACATCTATGTTTTGATTAGGCTAACCCCAGCTCAGCAATTTCATAAGTGCAAATGTTGTTGGGACAAGGTAACGTTAATCAACATAATCGCTTCAATAAACTCTACCAAAAATGTATTTGCTAATATAGATAAGTGAACTTGTCTTATACATATCCACAGTTATCAAAACAGCAAAGTAGTGTAAACCGACACGAAACAGACCTTATTTGAACTGGATTTACAAATCCCCTATGGAAGAAATGAATGTCGTAAGAACGAAAAGAGACGCTTTTCCAGTTGTGTCGCAAGGTTTCATTGGGATGATTGAGTATGCACTGAGTGGAATGCTCGTTTGGACATCAGCCACAAAACGATGTTCAAAACAATATTGTGACGAAAAGTGCAATCCGTGAATTGCTGGCAGGGAGTCACTGAATTCTCAGTCAGGGAACTCACCGCCATGTGATAACAGCATAATTCCATGGTCTCTCATGTGAACCAACACATATGGTCGTGAGACAACGCTTGATTTATAATAAACACGTTTGTTACAGGTCTTCTACATATTTACTTTAACATTAACGCAACCTTATTTTTAACCTATTTCAAATAGTTAAACCTATTTGAAAACGTATTAGAAAGAAGTTAACTAAAGCGGGTTTTGACAGTACCTGATGGTTTGAGACAATTGTGGACCATTTACGTTAACTGTCAAACAATCCACAGTAGGCTACTGTTCTACAGGTCAGTTGACTTTAAAAAAACCGCCATTCTCAAATTTGCAAGAGGCGTTGTCAACTCTTCTGTTTCTATACCTACTAGCTACTTTAGCTAGTTTAATTTAATACAAATATTGTTGTTGGGTATCTACTGTAGCTAGTTCAGTTAATGTGTGGTTTCAACAACAATTGTTACTTTGAGGTGGCCCACCTTTTTACATGTACTACAACTGGCATCTGCCTGATCTGACTGTAGATATTACAGCAGTTAGCTGTATTTAACCCTGCTGATAGTCTTCACACAACTGTCATTTGGAATCAACTTGTACTCTGTACGCAGCCAACTATCTCAATGTTACAAATTACAGTTAACGTACAGTAACTCGCTTGACCACGTTAACTAATACCGTTCACGTTTCGGATGCAAGCAACGTTAGCCGACAGTGTGCGCCAGGGAGCAAACCCACTTCACACACGAAAAAAACAGGAAATGCCACAATACTCGCGGTCATTTTCAAGTGGTGTCCGAATTTTTTTGCATTGCAATGAATTAGCTAGTTAGTAGTTAGTGTCAGTAAGCTATTCAACTTCATCTAAACAAGTCTAACAAATGCTTATATTAACAAACCCAATGACACAAAACACAAACGTTAGCAAAAGTTTCAGAATTAAGAACTCACCCATGATGTTGCCAATGGCAGGCGCCTCATTAACCGATCTTTCACCGTTCGACATTCCCTTTCACGAACTCACGAGAGACCACAAAACAAAACAAAAGTTGTACGCAACTTATTTCACGTAATGGCAAAAATGTCCAATAAGTGAACACGGCCTGTTTAATGTGGAGGAGAAGAAAAAATGCGTATGGCACCCTTTGAGAATAACGAAATGAGAACATGTATCGCGAGATTTTAGGACCAACAGAAAGATCACTGAGCAGAGGATGGGTTTATTGATGTAGTTAAAACAGTTCCCAATTTTTATTACCTTGATTTACTAACATTGTTTACTGATACATTAGATATCAGGTATGTATATTGCAGTAGACCTATACTATTCTAATTTATCAATGATTTGGCAAATGTTCTGTCCATACGGAATGGTTTTATTCACGGATGTGATAATATGCCCAATAGTGCCACCTAGAGGTTATCTATATGTTATTAACGATGAACTCTAGCCAGGAGGAACGCTCGCCCATCTTTACACACAATTACATTTAAAGGGGCACCGCGTAGAATTCTGCTTCAAACGTTTACAAAACGGAATTTAAACAATAACACTTCTCGTCTCCCCCTCCCCTTCCATTACCGAACGCGATCGGAATAGTATTAGCAAGTCCAGGGTAGTTTAGGGTGGGAGATAGTGTTGTGAGTGTCTAAGAGTATGAGAAGGTATTCTTGTCATTTATGTTTGCATTTATGTTTGTAGTACTGTTAAAAGCTTAAATATGGCCCCTTTAAGAAATTTAACATTCCCTCTACTTTGAGTGCTGTAGTGAGTGCATAGTTGGTAATGCCCCCTCCCGCATGGGAATAAAACCCATAGTTTTTTGTTTTGATGATGGCTTTATGGGCTTCTCGAGTAGAGCAGTGGTCTGTGATTCCGTTGCATCGCTGTTCATTCCTTGGTCACGCCCTAATGGGGACCAAGGAATGCCCACAAAGGCTGTTGCAAATTGGCCCCAAACTATCCAGGTTGTAGCTATCATACCCCAGCAACTCCTTGTGCTGGGTCAGTTGCTTGAAAGATAATTGTGGTCAGGAGCTGTCATGACCTGGAGAAGCATTCGACTCCAGACACGTTGGTGCATCCTGGTTGAGTAAGAATAGGGATCAAGAGACAACCACATAACCAAGAGCCTGTTCACTCATCTGAAAACTATACTGCATAAAAAGAGTGGACACAATCAACACAGGCATTTTGAAACAAGACAGAGAAGGAAAATGGAATTGTAACATTGAGCCCTGAACAGCCTTGAAACTCTGAGAACACCAACACACCTCATGTCAACGCTGGTGTGAGATTAAATGGGATGTGACATGTAGGGGAATGAGAATGTCGCTTTACATATGAGAGATCATTGGCTAAATGTCTGACTTTGTGCCACCTATGTGTATGTTATTATAGGTGGTTTGGAAGCAGATCTGATGAAAAAAATACTCTGACCAATTTAGAAAAGTCTGAGTCTATTATTGTAAAGAAAGTGACAAATGACATTGCTTCCCAATAAAGTAATTGAAGAGAGACTGGTTAAAGGTTAGGCATAACATAATGTTGACAAATGTATCAGGGTAGTTACAACTGTATTTTTCATTTGCTTTATCGAACACTATAATTTTTCTTTGGGAGACACACAGGTATGTTCACATTCATTATTCTGAATGAAACGAGACAGTATTCGTTTAAGGCATGAACTGAACACAAGGTGTCAGTGTTGGTGTCTGGTGACATCAAATATAACTATGTACAGTACGTAGTCTTTATTCTCGTAAGAGTAAATAGCGGTGGTTTTGGCAGTATAATCAAATCTTGAGTGTTTATGTCTGAATGAGTCATAAAGTCAACACTCATTCAGAGCCAGACTAAGGGTGACAATGATTGTAATGACTCTGCCTATTCCCGAAACCCTCCACAGCATTAATAGCAGACCTCAGTTAATATCCTCCACTTACATCGCAGTTCGAAAACATCGGAATGCTATTTACAGTGTGTGCTAACCCCCCCCCCCCCCCCCCACATCTAAAAAGAGCATATTTTTCATCCTCTTCAACTGCCAAATGGTATGCGTTATCAGTACTGCATGTTTATGGAGGGGCAGCGGTCTATGACCAAAATACCACAGCTAGGAGCTGGTCTTATGCATGAGACAACACTGGGTGCCTGGATACAGCTTAGTCGTTGTATATTGGCAGTATTCCACAACTCCTTAATGTACCTTATTGCTATTGTACGTTTTCCATTGCGATTAGAGCAGTGTTTTTGCTCAATACTCCAGAACTTTGAATTTAAAATGATACAATGACAACTGGGTTCAAAATATCAGCTTTAATATGAGGGAATTTTCATCCACATTGGATGAACCACTTTGAAATAACAGCACATTTTGTACATACTCCCTCATTTAAGGGGACCAAAAGTATTTGAACAATTGGATTCACAGCTGTTTCTTATTTCGCAGGTGAGTTTCTTCACATCATTAGTGCAGCACAAAAGCGCAGTTAGTATCTAGTATTGATTTTAGGCTTTGCATTTATTGTTGGTTGCTAGTGTCAATTCCAGGACCAAATAAGTGTCAGTGCAAGTCAAGCTGGCCTTTATAATGCAAAGAAATGGAAAGAAATCAATCAGAAACATGGGCAAAACTTTAGGTGTGCCAAAATCAACTGTTTGGTACACTAAAACGAAGAAAGAAAGGCCTGGTTGGCTCATCAATGGCAACAAACCTATTGGACCAAGGAAGTATTTTACAGTGGATGACCAAATAATGCTCACCATAATGAAGAAAGAATCAACAAAGAATTGTCAGATAGATATGGAACAGTCTCCAGGAGGTAGATATGGATGTGTCAGCCACTACCATTCGGGAAAAGACGCTATGGCTTAAACATTTACCCAAAAGACCCTGCAGAATTCTGGAAAAAGGAATTGTTGACAGAGCAGAGAAATATTAACATGTACCAGGGTGATGGCAAAATGAATAAAATAATGACCCAGTCTACCAACTAATCTGTAAAATAAAAGCGTAGGGGGTGTTATGTTTTGGGCATGAATTGCTGCCACTGGAACTGGCTCACTTGTCTTCATTGATGATGTAACTGCTGACAGTAGCAGGATGACTTCTGTGGTGTACAGAAACATTTTGTCTGGTCTGATCCAACCAAATGCCTCCAAATACATTGAATGGCACTCCTCCTTCACCTTGAAATGACACCAAACATACTGCTAAAGCAACCAAGGAGATTTTCAGGGCCAAAATTCGAGTGATTCTTGACTTAAAGTCAATCACCTGTGCGTGCATTTTGTTTGCTGAAGTCTAGACTGAAAGCAAAAAAGCCCTGAAACAAATGAAGATGACTGCAGTACAGAAGCGGCAGAGCATCACTATGGAAGATGCCCAGGTACTGGTGATGTGGTTTGCAGACTTCTGGCAATCATCGAATTCAAAGGATTTTCAGCCAAGTACTAAATATGATGCATTTATTTTAGATTACGTTAATTTGTCCAATTATCTTTGGACCCTTAAAATGCGGCAGGACATTTTTTTTAAAAAAGGACTGTAATTCCTACGTGCATCTTAGTTTATGGATGTCAATACTTTCAAACTAAGCTGGCAGTCTGCATTCTCGGCCATTGTTTCATTTAAAATCTAATGTGCTGGAGTACAGAACCAATACATCAAAAGCTGTGTCACTGTCGAAATACTAATGGACTGCACTGCATATAACAGATTTCAGCCAATCAGCATTCAGAGTTCGAACCACTGGTTTATAATAGCCATTAAAGCCATTATTGCCATTTTGGCCATTTAGCAAAGACTTACAAGTGGGGTGGGTGTGTTTGTGTGGGGTCGTGAGTGTTATTTAACATTCTCTTCAGGAACTGTCCATGAAAAGTAGCTGCTGCTTCTTCAACAGCTAATAGAATCCTAACTCCTCAACAATAGAAACATTGCTAATTAGGGTTGCTAAAGAAAGAAAACTCACAGCTCAGAAGAAAGAAAAGAGAGATGGAAAAAGTGGGCTTATTTGCCTTGAAGTAAACTGGTACTGTGGTAGCTATGTGCGTTTGTGTGTGTGTGTGTGCATAAGTACACGTGTGTGTGTGTGTGTGTGAGTTCGTAAATACACGCACGCATGTTTGAATGTGTGTCCAGACCATCCGACAGTATTTAAATGTACGGAAACACTAGTATAGACGGAGCCTGACACGTTCTCCTTTGGAACCGATCAGTAGTCCTATTAGTGAGAGCTACATGCAACAGCCCTGCTTATTATGCAAGCATAAGGCTGTATGGGAATAAAACCACATAATGCCTTCTGAGAAGCTTCATTTGAATAAGCTGTGGCCTGGGGGTTGGGTTCTGGAAGTGATAGACCTTATAGCACTATTAATTCCAACACTTCTGCCTGCATGGCTACCTTTTTTTGTCTGTCTGCCTGTCTCACCAATTGGCCTAGAACACCATTTATTCAGGGATTCTGGAAAAAGTTCTTGTCCGGTAGGAATTATGGGAGTTTCTTCTATATTTAGTCATTTATTCATTTCTATTTGTGCTTGGAAATACCTTTGCCTTGAGCAAAATTCCAAACACAGTGTTTGGAAAAAAATAGTAATGATAATGAATATTAACTGAAAAGGATATCATGTAGTGAATAGCACTTTGACTTTAAACAATTTCTCTTTTAACTCTAATTAGTGAAAAATGTGTCTGGATATTTGATCCACACATTTACAATTGTCTGTTTTTGAACCTTGTATTGAACTTTGCACTGAATGTTTATTTTAAGTAACAAAAATATGTTTTGAGTTTGTCAACACTGTCAATGGCTTGTCAAATCAGATGGGTGTTGTCACTGATGGCTAACAGTAGATTGCGTTTGAATTAATATTATGAAAATATACTGTACTATTCTGCAACCTATGCTTAAGCAATTTAATATTCCTATTGGTACTATTCCTAAGGAATAATAGTTGCTAAATTAAATATTTTGAATGTTCTGAATCCATTTCCAGGTTTTTGAAAAATATAAATTTCTTGAACATGAACTGTTTCCCTTTCAGCAATTTTACTTCAACTACGGGTTCGATTATTCTCGTATTTCAAGTGCACCCTGTGTGAAATTGTGTTAATAAGAAGGAAGATATGTGTTTAAAATTTAATCTTGAAGACTTTGTGCCAATGCTGTAGGAATCCTTGAATTCCAAAACATCTCTATGTCTCAGCCTGTTGTCTGTTTGCCTGCCTTGGTGTCGGTCCAACTGGTCTGTCTAAATTGTGTCATTGTCCTTCTTAATATCAAAGCAAATCCTACTACACCTCTTGAAAGTGGTATCCTGAAAAGATGTGTGCATATCTCCTTTTTTTTAATTATTATTTGGTAATACGCAGGGTTTTCTCTAAGTAACCATCTTTTTGCAAGGAGGATTATGCACAGTGTTTTGTTTCCATCACACATAACATTTCTTTGTATGAATACATCTTTCTACGGCTGCAGCAGCTTGTTGGCTTTTGTGTACCCGGTGCCAGCAGCCTCAGTGGCTTTGAAGTTTCCCTGAGTTGGACATAAAACAGTCCCGTTGTCATTATTGATTTTCATCGGAGGGAGTTTTTTGTTTCATCCACTCTCTCACTATTTCCCTGTGGAGACTCAGGCTTCTTTTAGGTGCTGTTTTCCAGGCGACAGTAGGCCGGCTGACACACGTGGCTAGTTAGGATGGGGCTAAGACTGTGGAGCGTGGAGAGACAACAGTAACACACAATTATACACTGATTTCCATGGGCTTCTTTGTCATTTCATATGTGTGAGCCTGTGTGCACTGTACTCCAATGCTTTTTGTGGATGGGCAGGCTTAATTAACTATCAAAGTCAGGAGACCCAGGGAGTATTCACACAGAAACCTCAGGAAAGACATGGATTCCAGATGGCTGTGGTGGTTCAACATTCTTCACAATGATCAAATACAGAGCCTTCCAGGTTGTGCAGCATGCTAATATGCTCTTTTGTAGCCCCCTGACGAGTGGCTGGTAAGGCCCATGGGTGATGCAAAATTGGCCAGCATCTCCCAGGGAGGGGAGATATCTGCTGTAAGGATTTCCTGGTCTTATTATGCCCTAGAATACATCAGAGGGGTGTAGTGGTTAGGGAAGAGGTCCTAATAACCATAACCATGTGTAAATGTGTAAGTGTAAACCTATGTGATGAATTAATTAACACGGAATAATCGAAAATCTGTCTATGAATTATTGTAATTTGAAGAAAAAATTTATATATAAACCAGAAGAAAAAGGGAAAGTATGTCCCAAAAGCTACTCTGCTTTGCTGCCTCTCGTTTGCGCAGACGATCAGACTTTAACAGAGTATACTGTTTGTCATTATACTGTATATACATTATTTATAATGGATGTAGATGGATTACATTACATACACAAAATGATGTAAGAACTCGGAGGAATTCAGCTGGCAAGATGTCAATAGACGATGTGATAATATCCCTATCAACAATTGCCCACTTGCCAAGCATGCCCATATGGTGGTGCACAGCTAATTTGATTTAATTAATGTTTTCACATCTAATGTGTTTGTACCCTTGTCATCTAGTTTATTGTCATGCAGGTATAAGTCATACCTGATAAACTCCCAAATGTAGGACATTTACCATCTTAATGAGATTATATAACTATCATTGAGAAACAATTAGCCGTGGAAGTCATTCCAAACAAGATACATCCCAAACAAAATAAAGAACTCAACAAAACAACAACAAAACAAAATCCAGCACCTGGAAACAAGTGCAATGTGAATTCAGTTCCAAGCCAAAAAGACATGTATTTTCGGACAGACCTCTATCCATCTTTGTGCCAACCGACTGCCAAATCTTTCTGTGGGTTGAGTTGTGATTTGTAAGCGCTACTCCGTTAACAAGCTGCCGAAATCACACATAAAAGCAAACAGACAGACAGTGGCACTCACTAGCTGGCCAAATTTACATATTCATACTCTCTGAATAAAAAGAGATCCTAAAGTCTGTCGAGAAACTAATGATCAACCCACTAAAATGAGACCAAAAAACGATTAAAAACAAATATCTGTGTCTAGTCCACATGGAGAGGAGGACAACTTTCAGCTGTCAGAAGCACTGTCAGAGCCAGTAATTGGACAGAGACAAATGCTTTCTATAAGTCATTTTTTAAATAGGAGAAGAATTGGCATTCTCCACATGTGAGACGTTTAACCATGTTAATGTTATTCAGAAGAGCAAGGAATGAGACCAAGGCTTCCACTGTGCTTAACGCCACCTGTTTTACGCTTTAAAATACCATTGTGTAATATATTTCTTCACAGGGAATAATGACTATATTATGTGGGGTGGCAATCGATAAAGGAGGCAGAACCTTAAAGTAACACCAAAACTGTAGACCAATCAACAGAACTTTGAAGAACCAAAAAAAACTCATCATAGACTCTATGCAAAATAACCAAATACATCTCTTTTTTACACACATCAATTATCTTAGATATCTCAGTATTCCTTTATAAAGCACAGGCCGGCATGCCGGCATGAGTGGTCAGTGTCCTTTTCATGGTTGCTTTCTTCTACTGTACAGCATCATGAGAGTGCCAACTCCATCACACTATGCTGAGATGATTATCATAATGAGGTTTCACACCTCAGACTTTATCCGGAGTCTCTGGGAGAGGTTGCAAAGACAAACATGAGAGGGTGAGAGAAACCAGGCAAGATGGAGAGAGGGAGAAAAAGGGAGGATTGTGTGAGAGAAGACTAAAAACAGCATCACTCCACGGGTGATCACTCCATGAGCAGAGGTTTTTAGGGGTAAACACAGAGTTGCAAAGCATTTCTGAGGTCATATAATGACATTTCTGAGATCCGTAAAAATTGTGTTTTCAAAGCCCATGAGGAGATAAATTGACCCATGGTCTTTGTTGTATCACAATAGTGCTAGACAAAGAAGTATATACTTGCAACGCACACGACTGTCACGTAACAGTTGCAGTCATTTCCATACATTTTGTGAAGTTACCACTTGGTGTTCTGCCTTTGAGCTCCAGTGTCAAATCACGTGTAGCCAATGTAATATTATGCTGCATGTAATCTGGTCAATTTAATTGCTGATTTTGAAAAGGTCATTGCTCCTGTATTGTTCTTTTTTTCTGTGTGGATAGGGTTTTCAGTCCCAGAGTGTTGGTATGAATATATAACATCATGGGTCTGGTTTGATATAATTAAAGTGATCAAGAATGGCCAAAAAAACAATATAGGTTTCCTGTTTCCTGATTACCGGCCAACTCATCCAACATGCTGTAATGTGTGGCACTGGACAAGCGTGTTTAACCAACTGAAGAAATCCTTGGCACGGTTACTTCTGCAATGTTAATTAAGCATTGGTATGAATAAAATCTAAAACAGGTTTCCGAGGGAGAGTAATACCTGGCTTTAGCTAGTTTGTAATCACATGTCTATACCTGCCTACACCTGTCTTTAACTGCATGCATTTTCATGTGATGTCTCTGCTAGGCTGACTCAGCTGCACTGAGCTCTGGCTGCTTTACCCTGATAAGCTGGAGGAGAGCTGTCCTGACACACGCACACACACGCACACGCACACGCACACACACACACACACACACACACGCACACGCACACACACACACACACGCACACACACACACACGCACACGCACACACACACACACACGCACACAGGATGTAGTCCTGTCGACACAGTAGCCCGTGGCTTTCATCTCCCAGCTATTTGAAAGGCTTATTCACATCACCTAATAGTATGTTTCTTTCTCGTCATAATTCCATATGCCAATTCTGCCTACAGATTTATTTACTTCAGAGCGTATCATCCGCTTAAAGATAATGTGTTAGTTGATGCCTAACACACCTTGCGTGGTTACATTTGTATAATAGATACAGAGTGCAGTGGCAAATGGCCATGTAACTTAACTTGTGTTGTCACTGAATGGGTTATTACGGTGTAAAGACATTCATTGTGATCCGTGGCATTTGATCATTTCAGAACAGGCCCAATGTCTTTACACATTATGATTATTTACCTTTATTTATACAGACAACTGAACTGTACTATAACAATAAAAACAGATACAGAATGGAAATGAAACGTACATTAAGAAAACCATCACAATTTACAATAAAAAGAAGAAATGTTACATGTCTTACGTGCACAAAAACATTAAAAAAAGTATGATCACTCTTAATGGCGTTCCATGAGTGTGGTGCTAAATATTTCCCACCCTTATGCAGTAGGACCACATGAGCAGTATTCCAGACGTTAATTCATGTGTTTAAAAATATGTTTTAGAGCTCCAGAAATAACTGGAGCAGTGCTAGCCAATAAGCCTGGATCAAAAATATCAGTACCTGTGGTGTTCTTAGCGTCTACAACTAGCAATGAATCAGTGAATAAACAGATTTTTTTGTGGCTAGCAGTGACTGAATCAGGTCCATAAAACCAAGCTTCAAATGTTCTGAGCTGCCTTTCATGATGTCGTCTGATCCTGCATCAACGACAGTAGAATCAATTTCTGAGTGTTTGCGCAGAACATTTGGGATCAGTGCAGTCATTTCCTTTACTCTAGCCCCAGGACAACAGAGAGTTTTAACACCACTATGCACAGGTAATGGCTGAAGATGGACTAGAAGAAAACCTCCCATCTACACATTTCTCATTTAGGTTTGGGAAAGGTCTAATCTCCATGGAAGTGTGGGAATGCAGAACAGGTTCCGATGATGGGTTCCAGTAATGACATGACACAGGAAGTAAAATCATTTAATCTATTATTCTACTATTAGATTTACTGTTATGTCTAAAGTAATTAGATCTATTAATATGTCTCACGAAAGGCTCTGCTATTAAAGGTGTAATAATAACAATTAATAAACTCAAAATAGATCATTTTGTCTCCTCTGTAACAGACTGTTTCTGAAATTTAATGTGTGACACTGATTTTCACACTGATGGCAGTCATTAATCAGTCCCACTCTAGTTGATAAATTGTTTTAATTTCTTAAATAAAAGTTAAGTGACTCATAATCTGTGAATTTCTTCATTATTTGGTGACCTTTTATAAACCCTGTTGTATAGCCTACCCTTTATAGATGGCACTTCCATATTGGGTAATGGAGTTTTTGGTTGTATTTTCCCCTAATCAACTTAGTGTCATTATACAGATGATATTCTCCATTCTCCATTTCAGTCATTAGTTAGACAAAAATAACAACATTTGGAACTGAAAACGAACACTGGGGAAATGATTTTAACATTCCCAATTTAATGCAAAAAATGTAAACAACACCGACTTAATTACTAAAAGAAAAATAGACTTCTGCCAAAACACCATATTAGCCTGATGGGATTTATCACTCTTTTATGACTTATTTCCTCATTTACAATTTCCCCCGAAACACGTTGGCTTATTAAGTTATATTAAATAAGCTATTTTGGACATTGTGTTACCATGACTTTTGCAAAAGGAAAACTGCAACAAAAACCTCTCAGAAAGTGTATTATTTGATATGACCCTAATCCTGGCTAAAGTCACATTGATGGTTTTCATATGAGGTGACCAACACACTTAACCTTCTCGGGTGCCTTTGAGTAAAAGAGGTGCTCTGCCACCACAACAAATTATTTTAGGTCACAAGGATTTATCAGCAATTCTGGAATGCACCTCAAATGGCATCTTAATGGGCCTGGCCATAAGTAGTACATTATGTAGGGTTAGAGTGCCGCAGGTTGCGACTGGGGCCTCAATTACACTTTGTAGTGAGTGTTAATTTTATCTCGATAAAACTGAACATTGCTCACAGGGAGAAGTAGAGTGTCAAAGGGGACCAATTTAACTGCAAAAAGGGAACGTTTAACATATCTGCCTCCTGGCTGGAGTCCTCTGGAAGGATTAACCACTCTGTGATACCGTGTGATCCTCGGGAACACTGACGTAAAGGAAATGAAGGGAGATACAGTACAAATGAACCTCTGAAATCTTTACCATGTAATGTAATACATAAATGTTGTTTGTTGTGAGGCTGGACGAAGTAACCAAATTACCCGTTTCCCTTGTTCTCGTGCTTGGCAATTTCCCAAAGAAAGAGCAAGAGAGAACAATCTGCGTGGAGGGGAAAGCACTGCCTGAGGAATGACGACATGCCATGGCAGCCAGGGGACGGGGCTCACAGCTGAAAGGCCCACCCGCTGGACCGTGCCACCTGACCAAGCTAGGCTGTGACCTGGGACTCTCTGACACATCCTGCATCTCTGTGTGCCAGCTGGCACCTGTGTGTGGCACCCAGAGAAAGGTTCAGCCTGTTCTCAGACGAAGCAATACTGTTACCCCAGTAACTGGTGCTCCTCCAATATATCCGGTGTGTACTAATGGTGGTGACTTTAAATGGAGATGAAGGCAGGGAGTTAGGCTGAGGAGGATGGGGCATGCACTGCACCCAGAGAGGAATGAAAATGCTGGGTTTTTGGGTGGCGTCGGGGATGACAGCAGCGTTTTTGCTAATACTTCACCTAGTCCCTTTCCTAACCTTAACCTAACCTTTTAAGGAAATTCACTAGTATAGAAGTATTATTATTTTTTTAAGTATAAAATCATTGGTTTAAAAACTTTAATTTAGATTAATGTCTTAATAATGGATCAGGATCCTTGAATCAAACGCTCAAATATGAATAAGTTACATGTAATTGACATCCATTCAGCCAAAGAGAAAAAGTCAAAAGAAAGAGAGAAAGAACGAAAGAGACAGAGAACGACAGATTCCTATTATCCTACATCAATCTCATTTGTTTATTCAAACTATTCGATAAGGAACACAGGCAATAGGCCTATTAATCGACTGGACCAGGCTAGTCAGCAATACGCTAGACTAGCAGGAGGTTAAAAAGAGAAACACAAGAGATTAGGACAATTCTGTAATAAACACAAGGACGTAGCAGAATTAGTCTAATTCTGCCAGAAGTCATTTAGTTGAAATAAGTAGAGGGGAATAATATTTCTAATAACCCGAGCTGATAGCAGATATGTTTCCTGAAGAGTATTTACAGGCTAAAGCTGATTCCTTTTTAATGGTTGTGATGAGAAAAATGCCAAATAAGGAGGGTGGAAATTATTAATGTGAGGAATGAGCAACTTGTCAGGTTGAAAAAGTATTTGGTGACACTTTTCTAGACCGATATTACGTTTATTCTGGCACCTCAAAACAAAAGCTTTCAATTAAAATTGTCTTCATGCCTTTTTTAGATGTAGGTTTAATCTTATTCTGACAAACCATTCATTTGGATTCCCTATAGTAGGCTGATGGACAGAATCCATATAAAAGGCTGCCATAAGGACAGTCCTGTGTATTACCATAAAATGATTCAGCTGAATTACACTGAAGATCACTTTCAATGGCTCCGACTTTATGGACTTAAGATGAGTCTTGTCCCAAGGGATATGATTAAGTGTGATAACTGCGGGTATAACCAGCACATGCTGGTATGGCTGACGAAGAACAATACTGAGAGATGATAAGACATCATAGGAAGCTCCCTCCCTCAAATACCCAGAGGAAATTAAAACACATTACAGTCACTCTTTTAGTCAGCTCATGGCCTGTTTAAACTGCCTGGTCGGGTTTTTCGGTCTCATCTATGTCTGTGTTAAGTTGCTACAAGACTGCTTCCCCACTGTGACTACAACATGGTCAACCAGTCTAGCGTCCCACGTGAGCACTTAAATCCAATGGTGTCAGTGAAAATAATATTATTATTTGAATATCACTTTCTTTTGGATAAACCCTATGTTATGGGTTTAGTTATTCTGCCCTGACTTTTATAAATTCTGCCACTGAATTTTGTTACGTAGAGGCAACTTATGGAAATCCTCCATTCTCAGTGTGTGGTGTTGTACCATCATTTTCTAAGTAGGCACATTTGGCTGAGGGTGTTGGAGAGATATGGTAAGCTAGTTAGTCTAAGTAACATAGTTATATTATAATTGTCTTTTTTTTAATGTAGCAGCCAATAAATGTGGGGAGTCAACAAACAATTCCTTCAACTAGAGTCAAAACATTTTACACAAATCAAAAATGTACATTTATAAACAATTCCCCCATGTACAACATTTGACCTCAATGCATTTTTTTTATATTTGAAAGTTGCACAAAGGTCAAAACTGTGATTGTGTTATCTTTCTCTACCACAGCTGATTGTACTCATCTAATCATCAACCCTTGATTAGTGAATAAGGTGTGCTCGTTCAGGGCTACTTCTACATTTTCAAACATCTGAGTGTGCTTGAGTAGAGGTGTGAGAACCACTGCTTCAGTCCATTGTCTTGCCCTTGAAGCTGCTCATTATGTCATTATGTTGTATAAAATAGCTGCATTTTGGTACAGACTAGAAACACCCTGTTTGTTGTCATGTCCAATGGGCTATCCTGAATCTGCCAATGTAATATTGAATGCCAAAAAAGTGAAATAGAATATTTCTCAATAAATTGTAAATCCTCACAAAACTGTTGTTAAACCAATACTGTTTGAGCCTTAAATAATAACTTGCCTATTCCCTGAACTACAGACTCTCAGGAGTAAAACGTTACATGTTTTTTTGCCCGAAACATCTACATTTCTCAGCAGAATTGCAGACTTCAGTTGATGACACAGACGTTCTAATATCTGAAGCAGTCTTCCCACAAAAATAAAATGGTTTGATAAACATAATAATAAATAATTCAGTCTCAGTCGACACTCAGGAACACATGACAATCATAACGTTTATAAATGTGTGGTGCACACACTTCAGAATCGCAGATTAATCCCAAGTGTAATTTGCTGTAACAACAGTTAACATACATACAGGTTTATGAGTGCTAAGAATGGTGTTAGGGATAAAGTGTTTTAATATGTATATAGGAAATATATTTCATTAAATGTGTTATACCTTAAACATATAGAAAATACACTTCCAAAGAAACTTTCCAATGATTCTTTATATAAATGTTTCCCAACTGTCCACTGATTTGAATGAATAGAGCCTTATTGGTTTAGAATGGTGGTGACCCATACGGAAAATAAATGTATTTAAAATATATTTCTTTATACATTTGGAAAATATATTCCTGAATACATTTGGTAAATATATGTAAAAAGTTTGAAATTGTCCATTTAAATATATTAATAAAATTTTTTTTTTTTAAAATGGTTGTCTAAATATAACGCTACTTTCGGCTGGGGGGGTTTTGAGCCTGCAAACTGACATTCCACAGCCTAGTACAGTGGTTCCCAACCAGGGGTACTAGGACCCCTGGGGGTACTTGGCCTCTCCACAGGGGGTACTTGAGAACACTCATGACACCATAGACTTACTAGTGAAATTAATGTGAGGGGGTACTTCAGGGGTACTGAAAGCAGTGCAAAAACATTTTGGGGGTACAGTAACTGAAAAAGGTTGGGAGACACTGGCCTAGCACATAAACCAGTGCTCCAAACAGGATAATTTCATTAGGTCAGGCAAGTAGTGGTCTTACCAAGTTTACCTTAGTACGTTAGACTATATTTGTGACTATAAGATGAAATGTATTTTGGTAATGTATATTTTTAAAATGTGTTTCAATACCTAAATGTGATATAATCAATACGTTGGTAATTACATTTAATCTTTTTACTTTTACAGGATCTGAAAAATGCATTTTATAATGTATTATTTATAATACATTACAACTGCAATGAGAGCGTTGTTGACGGTGAAATACATTTGGACAAAACTGAAATGTATTTATACATTTTCAAATGCATTTCGGATTAAAAGCTAAAATGTATTTTGAATAAAGTTAAATGTTTTTATACATTTTTAAATACATTTCAGAATAAAAGGTGAAATACAGTCCCCTCCAAAAGTATTGGAACGTTAAGGCAAATCCCTTAGTTTTTGTAGTTCACTGAAGACATTTGGGTTTAAGATCAAAAGGTGAGTATGAGACAAGAGTTCAGAATTTCAGCTTTTATTTCCTGGTATTCACGTCTAGTTGTGTTAAACAACACAGGACATACCACCCTTTGTTCAAACTCACCCATTTTTCAAGTGAGCAAAAGTATTGGAACATGTGACTGACAGATGTTTCTTGTTGCCCAGGTGTTGCCTTTTAGGTTGATTGTTCAAACATTAAATAGCTCTGCATGACTAGTCTAAGTTTTCATCCTTGGTTTAAACCTATAAAGACTGCATTTCTTGTTTAAGAGGATAAGCCAACATGAAGACCAGAGAGCTGTCTATGGGAGAAAAGCAAGTGACCAGAGCCATTGGACAAACATTGGGCATAGCAAGCACAACAATTTGGAATGTCCTGAAAAAGAAACTACTAGTGTACTGAGCAACAGACGTCGGACAGGTCGGCCAAGGAGAACCACAGTTGTTGATGACAGAAATATTGTGAGAGCTGTGAAGAAAACTCCCAAAACATCAGTAAGTGACATCACCAACGACCTCCACAGTGCATTGGTGAAGGTATCACAATCCACTGTTCGAAGAAGACTCAGAGAGCAGAAATATAGGGGCCACACCTCAAGATGCAAACCGCTCATTAGCAGTAAGAATCAGAAGGCCAGATTGAAATTTGAAAAGAAGTACAGAGATGAGCCGCAAAAGTTCTGGAACACAATCTTATGGACTGATGAGACCATGATGAATCTCTACCACAGTGATGGAAAGGCCAAAGTGTGGCGAAAGAAAGGAACTGCTTATGATCCGAAGCATACAAGCTCATATCTGAAGCATGGTGGAGGTAATGTCATGGCTTGGGTGTGTATGGCTGCTTCTGGAACTGGCTCATTAATATTTATTGATGATGTAACTGATGATGGTAGCAGCAGAATGAATTCAGAAGTGTACGAAGAATTTACGAAGAAATGCATTGAAAATAATCGGGAGGAAGTTTATCATGCAGCAGGACAATGACCCAAACCACACTGCCAAAAAAACATCAGGGGAAAAAAGCGGAAGGTTTTAGACTGGCCAAGTCAAACACCTGACCTTAACCCAATAGAGCATGCATTTCACCTCCCTAAGAGGAGACTGAAGGGAGAAACCCCGAAACAAACAAGAACTGAAAGAAGCTGCGGTAAAAGCCTGGAATAGCATCACAAATGAAGAATACAACAGTTTGGTGATTGCAGTTATTGCAAGCAAGGGTTATGCCACCAAATATTAAATGTTATTTACTTTAATATTATTGGTTCCAATACTTGTGCTCACCTAAAAATGCTGTGGTCTAACACAAATGGTGATGTATCCTAAGTTGTTTAACACATCTAGATGTGAATACCAGGAAATAAAAGCTGACATTTTGAACTCATACTCATTTTTTGATCTTAAACCCAAATGTCTTCAGTGAACAACAAAAACAAAGGAGTTTACCTTGCCTTGTACATTTTGATACCTGATATGTATTTTGAATTAAGTTAAATGTATTTGACATATATTCATCCTATATTCTACATACATTTTTGCATTGCAAAAATATATTTTCCATATGGGGAGCTTCTGTGCATGTTGTGTTGACCTTGTGGTTAGAGGTCTCAGAGCCATGTCAGAAAGAGATGCCGAACTATTGCGTCTCAAGATCTACAGACTAGGATTTTCTCTTAACCCAAATTCCTTTAGAAGCAGTGCTGAGTATCTCTCAAGTTTATTTGAAAATCTCTTAAGTTAAGATGATTTTTTTTGTTGCACTTTTCAATAATAACTTAAACGCTCTATGGCCTTTTATCAGCTCTAATCACCTCTTGGACTGACTTTGCCTGTCATACATTAAATGTCCTCTTTTGGGTGGTAGGTGATAGAATGGGACCATAGGATAGTTGCTGAGCAGGTGAAAGAAGGTAGTTAATGGGGGAAACTTGGCAAGGATCTGCTGGTGTTGGCAGGGACCATGAAGCATGACTCTGGGTGTTCCTTGAAAATGTTAATACGTCTGAGTATAAGAATAGATATAATTGAAAATCTAATTTTATATTCAGAAGACAATTCGGAACAGTTGGGCCTCCATCCCTTCCAGTCCTTAAAGACAAATGCTTGGAGGGAGGGGTTAGCTGCTGAACATACGTAATACGGGGTGTCGAGGAAGAAGGAGCGAACAGGCAGGCAGCATTAGTTTGTCTGTGCTTTTAGCAGCCATTTGTCAAAACGTGTTTTTGTTTAAATTCATCGCTTATTGAATCTTAGGGTGTGTTCTGAAAATGCCTCATTCATTACCTGCCAAACGTTGTTATTAAGGATACATTTGAATGCAAATGAATATACTGTATGAATACTTTAGTTCATTATGGAAACAGAAGTATTGTGCTTGCCTGAAAATGTAAGTGAGTGATCGATACACATTGTGGGACATTGACACTCTCTTCACTAATGACACCTAATAATGGGTGAAGGACAAACCTGGTGACTATCCTATCCGAAATGAAATACAAATCACATCAGGAGTCCATATTTCCTTTATTTCCTGATATAACATGCCTTTACAATGTATGGATGGTTGTATCAGTGCTAGGTCTTCAGTATTACGAGATTTCAAAGCATCAGACAATGTTGTCCATCTAAGAAAATAAAAACCAAACAAACAGTCAGAGAACAAAGACAACAGCCACATTCTCTGTTTCATGTAACCTTCACATTTCTTTTTTTAACTTCAATAAGAGAGTGGAAAACTAGGATATCGAAGTCCATTTCACTAATATCAACATTTTCAAAGCAAACAATGCAGGGTTTCCTTTTGTGTTGGTTCTGTACACTATCCTGGACATAAATTGACTTCAAAACACAAACATTTGACTGTGAAAAGCAGGGCTTTCTTCTTTCATGTCCAGAAACCGACTCTGAATTTCAAATTATTTGGTTTTAACAAGAAAGATAACATGTAAAATAAGTATTTCAGGCACTTAAATATTCTTCCACAGTCCTTGGCTTGGCTACTATGTGCATTCCCCGTTTGCGGTGAAGTACATGCATTGAAGGACTGTCGCCTCTCCTGATCCTTTCCCAAATACATGAAACATGAACTCACGGCTCCTGCCAAACGGCAAAAGGCTGTACAGTAATGCAACAATTTAAACAATTTAAAGGGATTTCAAGTTCCTTCTCACATATAACAACAATGTTTCTATTTACATAGTTTGATTTATGGATGTTGATGCTAACCTACCTTCTTATCTACTATTTTGTTATTATCAAAACTCAACTGTGTAAACATTCCTTTTCAAAATTCATCTTATCTAATCTGAATATGGATAGAGATTCTTATCTAATGTCCCTCTCCCCCTCTATTGCTCTCTTCCTCTTCATCTACCTCTCTGTGGGATGTTTAACTGAACCGTAGTGACTGTGATGGCATTGAAAGCCATTCAGACAAATGACAGCTGCAATTTCCTCTTCTCACTTGGCTGGGGATATTACTGTACACATGGTGTTATTAAATGCAAGGTAAATGATGCATGCATCTTTCTGCATTCAAAGTGCAGCGTGGAGGGCTGAATGGAAAGGAGATGTTTGTGTTTGTACGATTACAGTCTTCTATCGCCAGGTTTGTGATGCCGGGTGGAGGTGGGGGGGCTCAAAGGAACACGAGGTGCCATTTGTGACACATACTTCGTCTCTACTTCTGCTGACAGGAAGCTTTGTGTGAAACACATTTCTATTCATATTTATTCTATTTCAGGAAGCATAGACATTGGTAATAAAAAATCATAGCGAATGTGTTTTGTAGAAAAAACATATGTACTTTATTGTTGCTGGGTGTTGTTGTACATGTGGTGTTGTACATGTTTTGTGTTAACATGTAAATAGAAACGTTTGTATGGAGTTTGCTAGGATACTGGTAAATCACATGACACATACACAAATCCTTTGACTCTTTTCGCGTCATTTGATTGGATATCTACCCAAAACCATTGTGCTACATTTTCTGACCATCACAAATCTACTAAGATGTAATGGTCCAACTGCAGTTTAAAGACAACAAGACCATACAGTACAGCGACTTGACAGAATGAAGGAAGAAATGTGTTTGTCTTTTTACAGCAGCACACTAGCAAGTAGTCTGTCAACACTGGTGACATCATTACGATTTCACGATTTCAGATCAATTAAATGGGGCCAATTAGATGTTGTGTGTGACTAACACATTTCAGTTAATTACTAGAACTCCTGCCTTGGACTAATTGGTGTTATTTTGGAAATGGCAAATCTCTATGAAAATAAGCATCATCTAAACCATTTCAGGCAATATCGAACCTGTGGTGTCTAAGATATTGTTTGTGACTGACTTACTTAACCAACGGAGATCAATTTCAACATTTCTCTTGGGGTTTGCTCAGAAAACACTTATCAACCTAATAAAATGCAAACCTGAGATTCAAAAACCTCTCAGAACTGATCTCAGTGAATGGCATCTGTGTTAAACCCAAAGACAATACCATTCTGTTACTTGGTACAGAACTAGCTGCCGTTGTCTTCGTTCTGACATTTACAGCTTCAATGCAAAAATTATTTACTTTTGATAAAAGCATCTTTACTATTAAATGTTTTTACATCTCAATGTTTACCTTTTTAACTGACACATATTGTGTGTATGAATGAAAGAGATCTTGATTGTACACCATTGGTACAGAAGGACAAAATAAAACTGTTAGTGACTTTTCACAACCATACATCCATCTTGATGCTTGGAATACATTGTAAACACTAGAAAAGTGGGTCCAGTATCTCAAGGTTTAGTTTTTAACAGTGCCATGAAACTGTTTTTAAGAACACATACATTTGTTTAAAATACATGGCTGTAGTTCTCACTGTTCGCTGTTTGGGCTTATAATTTAATATAATTTAATAACTAACTTTTGATTAAAATTATGTATGAATACAGTCAGCTCTCATTAAAGTGATGTCAGCACAAGCGACATGGGAGTCATACCACATGACGGATGTCCTGCAGTGTTCAAAAGGATTGGGGTCAATTAAAATTGTAATTAAATTTGAATTAAATGAAGTACAATCTATTTCAAATTAATTTCAAGAAATTCAACATAAAAAATATGCTATTTAAAAAAAAATGTCAAGCAGTAATTTTGTCATGGTTTGGATGTTCCACAGGTTTCAGGAGTCTGGTGCATTCTGGGATATGTATTTCTTTGTTTCATATTTAACAACAATTATTACAGACAACCTACAAAATTATATGACAATATTTCCACACCACAAAATGTTTTAAGAACCTGTTAAACATATTGTTGGTAATCATACATTATGTAAAAATAAACATGTATATCCCATTGAATTTCAATTAATTATATTCTACAGCCGGTGGGGTGTGACCAATTCAAAATAAATTAAAATTCACTATCAATTTGCCCACATCAATTCAGAATTGACCCTGACCCTGGTGTCCAATATTGATAATATCACGTCACACCACAGTGCTGATATCCTCCACCTCGTTGGGCTTGACGGGTTTGCTGGGCAGTGACTTGAGGTACTCCAGGTGTCGCCGGGCATCCTCCTGGTTCTGCCGTACATAATAAACCACGTAGGAGATGACCATGGCAAACCAGCCAAACATTGTCACCAGCATGGCGTAGTCCGTGGTCCTCTTTGCCAGGTTACAAAGGTCTGTGTCCACTGCCAGGAAATTGCGTCCCTCCTGCTCCTGGAGCTCAGAGCTCCGGCACAGGACCCGTGCCACCGCCTCGTGGTTGTGGGCCATGCCGCCCAGCGCCTGCTGTAGGGTGCAGTCACAGTGCCAGGGGTTGTCGTCCACCAGGATCCGCGCTTTCAGACGGGTAAAGGCGTCCTTGTGCACGCTTGTGATGCGGTTATGCGAGAGGTCAAGGACCTGTAGTGTGGCTTCCACACCACTGAAGGCGCCCTCCCCTAGCGTCTCCACGGCGTTGTGGGACAGGTTGAGCTCCCGGAGGAGTCTCAGGCCCCGGAAGGCGTGCTCGGGGACAGCCATGATCTGGTTGTGGTCAAGACGGAGCAGTGCGGTGTCCGGGGGCAGGTCCGGGGGAATCTCTTTGAGCCGGGACCCGGTGCAGGTCACGTTGAGGCCGAGGAGGAGCCCCAGGGGTCCCGGGCCGAGGTGGAGGCCCGGGTCGGGGCGTGCCCGCTGGCAGACGCAGCCCTTGGGACACATGGAGGCAGAGGGGAAGCACAAGGCCATGAGGACCAGGCTCTGGAGGAGCAGGCACATGGGTATGGAGCGGGAGAGCCACAGGTCCAGGGGAGTCATACTGGTGGTGACCACCAGCCCTCAGCATCCCGCCAAGGGACAGGGACACCACACCACTGCACCGAGCCAAGGACCAACAGACCAGCCACGAATCATACTATACACTCCATACTGTAGACTGACCAGTCTTCACCGACAGCCACTCTGTTCAGGCCAAGCAGAGCCTACCACCAGTTGAACTCATGCTGTATTCACACCTGAAATCAAACAGATAGAAGCATAAAAAATAATATGAAAACTGCTTAATAGTGACGTACTGGAACTTTTTACAGTGTGGAATTATTATTTTGATTGGAGACAGAAAGACAAAACAGGAGCGCCACATTGTGAGAATAGGCTTGTATACATTGTTCTACACACATAAACAATCTCACTGTTATTTATAGTAACTTATTAAGAACTTGTTTACAATAACAACCAATGAAACATATACTTTGCCTTTTGTGATGTGTAAAGCCCATTGTATTCCCTGTGTAGGAGTGTAAATATAATAAGTACAGCATGCAGTGATGGATGGCAGAAAACAGGGCAGACTATCTACTCACTTGGTTCCAAATCGGTTCTAAACAAACAACTTTGACAAACCTTAATGGAAAATACAATTGCGACACATTTAAAATGTCCCTAATTAGTTATTTTGTGGAAATGACTGAATATACCCACATGGAAGTATTATATATGTATTACTAATGTATGGCCATATACAGCTCTGTAAAAAATCAGGAGACCACTGCATCTTTTTCTTTCCTTTCCAAAAAAGTTGAAAATGGAAAGTTTTGAGTGAGGAACAGAAGCGTTCAATTTGCAGTGGTCTCTTGATTTTAACCCTTCTGTTCCTCACTCAAAACCTTCCTTTTCGACTTTTTTGGAAAGGAAAGAGGTGCAGTGGTCTCTTAATTTCTTCCGGAGATGTATTTCATACATACAAATATACAAATATATTTACATAAATTACAAAATAATAGTTCTAAGTGATATATTTCCATATTTGTACTGTTTCCTGTCATGTGTTCATTATGTTATCTAGTCGTATCTTTGAAGTACTTTTACAGAGGAATGACATTCATGATACTGTGTTAAAATCTATGTATATTGGTTTCATAATGAGTCTCTATTGAAATGTAAACTTAGAGTACAAAGTGGTTCATTATATTGAAACTGAAAAAGGTGCTATATGCTGCTTGACAGTGACTAAAGTCAAAACTTTGGTGTATTTACTAAACATTTATCATTATATTGTGACACAATGGCAGTTGTCTGATACAGTGAATAAAGGTCCTTATTACATTAAGATGACTGACTCTAACCAGTTGTTTCTTTACTTGTATTTACAATGTATTTAATAGAAATTATTGTAAATACACACCGTACAATTTACAAATCGGCTATTTTTTGTAAAAGATAATAATAGTTTTTCACAATAATTAATGTAATTCAATCTGTCCTAGACTGGTGGTTATGTTGGTTTGCTCCCCATTTTGCCAACGATAATTAATTAAACTCACTATAACAAGGAGATTCTCAAAGTACAGCATATTCATATTTTTCATTATTTTAACACATAATATTCAACGTTCAAATATATGACATGCATTGTATTATGTGCAAGTTATATATTTCATGAACATATTCAGGGCACATATGTAAATATATGTTGAGAATTCCTCTACATATACACTCACCTAAAGGATTATTAGGAACACCATACTAATACTGTGTTTGACCCCCTTTCGCCTTCAGAACTGCCTTAATTCTACGTGGCATTGATTCAACAAGGTGCTGAAAGCATTCTTTAGAAATGTTGGCCCACATTGATAGGATAGCATCTTGCAGTTGATGGAGATTTGTGGGATGCACATCCAGGGCACGAAGCTCCCGTTCCACCACATCCCAAAGATGCTCTATTGGGTTGAGATCTGGTGACTGTGGGGGCCATTTCAGTACAGTGAACTCATTGTCATGTTCAAGTAACCAATTTGAAATGATTCGAGCTTTGTGACATGGTGCATTATCCTGCTGGAAGTAGCCATCAGAGGATGGGTACATGGTGGTCATAAAGGGATGGACATGGTCAGAAACAATGCTCAGGTAGGCCGTGGCATTTACATGATGCCCAATTGGCACTAAGGGGCCTAAAGTGTGCCAAGATAACATCCCCCACAGCATTACACCACCACCAGCCTGCACAGTGGTAACAAGGCATAATGGATCCATGTTCTCCTTATGTTTACCCCAAATTCTGACTCTACCATCTGAATGTCTCAACAGAAATCGAGACTCATCAGACCAGGCAACATTCTTCCAGTCTTTAACTGTCCAATTTTGATGAGCTTGTGCAAATTGTAGCCTCCTTTTCCTATTTGTAGTGGAGATGAGTGGTACCCGGTGGGGTTTTGTGCTGTTGTAGCCCATCCGCCTCAAGGTTGTGCGTGTTGTGGCTTCACAAATGCTTTGCTGCATACCTCGGTTGTAATGAGTGGTTATTTCAGTCAAAGTTGCTCTTCTATCAGCTTGAATCAGTCGGCCCATTCTCCTCTGACCTCTAGCATCAACAAGGCATTTTCGCCCACAGGACTGATGCATACTGAATGTTTTTCCCTTCTCACACCCTTCTTTGTAAAGCCTAGAAATGGTTGTGCGTGAAAATCCCAGTAACTGAGCAGATTATGAAATACTCAGACTGGCCCGTCTGGCACCAACAACCATGCCACGCTCAAAATTGCTTAAATCACCTTTCTTTCCCATTCTGACATTCAGTTTGGAGTTCAGGAGATTGTCTTGACCAGGACCACACCCCTAAATGCATTGAAGTAACTGCCATGTGATTGGTTGATTAGATACTTGCATTAATGAGAAATTGAACAGGTGTTCCTAATAATCCTTTAGGTGAGTGTATGTGCATATATGTTTCGCATTAGTTTTACATGTGGGTATTCTGATCCATACACCACAGCAGACCATCCATATTCCTTGACAAACTTTATAGGTTGAATGTGGTTTATTTTAAAAGGTTTTCATAGTTTGCATAGTTCTTTGATTCCATTATGATTAATTTGTTAGTACCCCTTTAAGACATACAGCTCAGTAAATTAGGGCTTGGTTTTGCAAAGTTTGAGAGAGAGATGAGAGGTTTTCAGCATTGTTAAGGAAAAAAGCACAAACACAAACCCATACTCTGATTGTTTCAGTGGCAAAGGCAGTGGTAAAGTTGAGCCTAGTCAGACTTGTCTGTGCTAACCACAAGCAGTAAAAGGATTCAAGTGACTTGGTTCATTCTGTGCGCCCCTAAAATGAAACTATGTATTATCCAATGAAACGAGGATACAGATGTATTACCTATCGAGAACAAGGCTCGAACCTGTGACAACAATCCTTTTTGCCTAGCTAGTGAGACAGATCTAACCATGTACCAGTAAATCTATCTGAGCAACGCCAGTGCTCCGAAGTCCAAATTCCCCGTACAGTACATCCCACAGGTCATGTTTGCATGGTAAACTAGTGTTAGATCAATTATTAAGATAAGGAAGGGTTTGGCAGCACTCCGGTTAAAAGCCATTGATCTGTTCATTGTAAGCATGTGTACTGTGGATAAATAGAAAACACTGGATGCTTTCCAGAGAGCATCTGATTTCACCACGGCCTATAAGAAATTAGGTGTGGGGCATTTAGTGACTGGATGGTTCCATCACAACCCTTCACACTTAACTCTGTTCTTCCTCTCTCAAAATCTAGTGACGCCTCAAAATGGGTCTTTCCACGTAGAGAACAAGTTGGACAAGACTACAAATTAATTTTGGGACATACAGACTCACAACTGTAAAATTCAATTATTTTCAGTCACAAAACAATAGGTACATAGCTGTGATCTCCACACATCTAGAGCCTATCTTGTATTACAATACAGCCATATTAGATTATGAAAATGTCACACATATGTTCTGTCAAAGCATTCCTTTTCCCATACCGGTTAAAAATGTAATGCTAAATTATGTTAGTCAAATCTCTCTGCGTAATTGATCAAAACAAGTGAATTACCATGCCAGATAAGGGTTATATGCTGAAATAAATGAGTCCACTTTCACATATGCTCAATTCTGCAGTCGATTAAACAACGCCTTAATTCACTGCCCTTCTGTTTAAAAGGACTCATTTCAGAATGCTCCTAGAATGCAGTAATTATTAATGGACATGAGCGTCTACCCAGACAGTATATGGGTAAAATAAATACTGGTAACCATATAATCTCTAGAAACAGAAGACTCACAACAGAGAAAACATGTTGAGTTATCATTGAGGGAAGAATCTGCTTTGTCTGAGGCTCCGCCTACCCCAGGAGATGCAGCTGACAGACACATTGGTCTGTTTAGACAGCCTCATAAGGCCTAGAGGCCCTGATTGGTCCGTACAGACACCATCACAGACCTACTGTAGAGGCCTACACTGGTGTGTTTAGTCAGTTCCACCCAGGCCTAGAGGCCCTCGCTGGTTTGTTTAGACAGTTTCACACATGCTTAAAGGCCCTCACTGGTGTGTTCAGACAGACTCACAAAGAACTAGAGGCCCACACTGGTGTGTTTAGTCAGTCTCACACAGGTCTAGAGGCCCACACTGGTGTGTTTAGTCAGACTCACACAGGTCTAGAGGCCCACACTGGTGTGTTTAGTCAGTCTCACACAGGCCTAGAGGCCCACACTGGTGTGTTTCATGGCTATATTATTCCAGCTGTTGTGTGTTTGATTCAGTCAGGCTGGCATATTGCTGAATCTACTACTGCCTGTGTTTTTCTATTGCTATTGCACTGTTGATTGTGGTTAAAGGCAAGCAAGATATGTAAGACTTCCTGCTGGTCATTTCAATTAGCAATGTATTGTGAGGCATAAATTGATGTGGCACGGTCAGGCTGCTAGAGTAACAGATTGGGCTTTAATTAAAAGGCACAGACACACTGGTTTGCCGGCCGAGAGTACCAACCACAATTTGCAAACCAATTCTACGTAGAAACATGCAAAAATGACTGCAATCAGACAACGACTGGTGGGTGGTCCCTAACAGTGTTGGGGTCAGTACGACATTTCGGAATTTAATTACAACCCTGTTTCCAAAAAAGATGGGACGCTGTCGAAAAAGAAAAATATAATGCAATTATATGCAAATCATTTAAACCCTACATTCAATAAAAAAAAGACAACATATAAAATGCTGAAACTGAAAGATGTTATTGTTCCTTGAAAAATGTATGCCCACTTTGAATTTGACGGTTGAAACACATTTAAAAGAAAGATGAAAAAGTTAATACAAAGTGTACTACAAAAAAACAACCTGATGGAACATCTCCCAACTATCTAGGCTAATTGGCAACAGGTCAGTAACATGATCGGGTATAAAAAGAGCATCCCAGAGAGGATATGTCTTTCAGAAGTGAAAATTGGGAGGGATTCAGCACTCTGTGAAAGACTGCATGGACAAATAGTTAAACAATTTAAAAATAACACTTCACAATGTAACATTGCAAAGGGTTTAGGGCTGTCATCATCTACTGTAAATAATATAATTAAAATATTCAGAGAATATGGAGAAATCTCTGTAAGCAAGGGGCAAGGCCGAAAACCAATGTTGGATGGCCATGATCTTTGGGAACGATTTTGTAGTGGACATCACTGCATGGGCTCAGGGACACTCCCGAAAACCATTGTCTGTGAAAACTGCATCCACAAATGCAAGTTAAAACTCTACCAAGCAAAGAAAAAGAAAACAGATATAAACAAGATCCAGAAACGCTGCTGCATCCTCTGGGCCCGAGCTCATTGAAGATGGACTGAGGCAAAATGGAAAACTGTCCTTTAGTCTGGTAAATTAAAATGTTTAATTATTTTGGGGAATCATGGACGCCGCGTCCTCCGGGCTAAAAAGTTAAGAGACTATCCGGCTTGTTATCAGTGCACAGTTCAAAAGCCAGCCTCCGTGATGGTATGGGGGTGCATAGGTTCACATGGCATGGGTGACTTGCACATCTCAGAAAGTACCATTAATGCTGAAAAATATATACAGGTTTTGGAGCAACATATGCTGCCTTCCATCTTTTTCAGGGAAGGCCTTGCTTATTTCAGCAAGACAATGCCAAACCCCATTCAGCTCGTTTTACAGCAGCATGGCTCCGTGGTAAACTGGCCTGCCTGCAGTCGAGACCTGTCACACATTGAAAACATTTGGCGCATTATGATATGAAGAATACAACAAAGGAGACCCCGAACTGTTGAGTAACTGAAATCCTATAACAAGAAAGAATGTGAAAACATTTCACTTTCAAAAGAACAGCAATTGGTCTCCTCAGTTCCCAAACGCTTACAGAGTGTTGTTAAAAGAAGAGCTGATGCAACACAGTAATAAATATGCACCTGTCCCAACTTTTTTTAGAATAATTTGATAATATCTCAAAGATGTCAAACAGTATTATTTTAGTATGTTCATAATTTGTCACTCTGGGACTTAGGACTTTATTCAATCTGGTTTATAGTCAATATAATAACACAGGTAAAGGTTTATCATTAACAGAGAAAATTATATTAGAATTGTTCTAGACCACTGCAATTTAAAAATAAAACTTGATTAGACTGAAATGCCTAAAGGAATAATAGCTTTTCCTAGGTCTCCATAACACCAGAGCTAGTTACTACTAATGCTAACGCTAGTTGGCGACTTCCTTAACACTTAACATAGGGACAAATAGTATCCAAAAATGAATCAGACTTTAGTGAAGTTGTGGATATAAAGGGCTAAATTAGGTAATTACATTTACTAAGCATACATGTTGTCAAATAAACATATTAATAAAGATGAATTTAAATCATCCATTTGAATTTCAATAATTTCATTGAACTACCTTTCATTTCAAACTCAGTAGACATTCTGGGAGCATAGGGTGCAGGGAGCATGCTCACTGTGTGTCCCTGGGAGGCATGTGAGCTGTGAGGCCTTTCAAGTCCAATGACTGACCGACTGAAGTCATGCTATCACAACCAACAATTATATCAGAGTAATGACCTGGCTGAATTTGGCTGCCTGGCGGTAATGTCCTGTCACAGGTCTCTTTGCAGTCAGTGTTTTCACACAGGGTGCTAAAATGGGCACCTTTGAATTCTATAATTGGCCAAATGTTAATTGATATGTAAATGTGTCCACAATCTCCAAACCACTAGCACAAAGCATTATTTAGCCGCGAGGCTGTAACCATTTTTTATTATGGCACCACTTAATATATTTTTATAAATCAAGAAAGACATGATTGCCATATCATTCAGATTCAGTGAAGTGTAATTGAATGGAGTCCCTTTTTTACATTTAGTCTTTATATTATCAACATTGGCTAACAGTATGGTTTAGAAAATTATACCAATTATCATGTCATCAATGTGAGCTTAGATTTCTGCAAAGAAAGTATCTGTCATATGTTTTTAAGGGGATGAAGGCTGGGCTCTGGATTCGGCATGAAGAAAAATACAACCGTTTTCATGATTATTTTTACCATTACAGGAAAAAGAGCCAATTGCATTCAGTCATATCGAAACTATGACTTCCAAATCTTCACAACTAAATAATTAATTCTGGCATATTTTGGATCTGGGACTAGCTCCCAATCAATTACAATCATGAATGGGTTTTGTAAATAGCACTTAAGGTAGGTAGTAACTTCCCTCCTTGTTTTTCTCTCCCTGTAAGGGCTTAGATATGATTACTTCCACGGAGGTCAAAAAAAGCTTGCAGGTGACATTAATTACTATAACAAAAAACTGCCCAAGGACAAAAAAACACTACTTTACCTTCTACGTTAAAGATAGAATACTTAATTAAAGCTATAAACTAAGCAGAGATCCTGCTGTCAGTTTTGGTAAACAATGAGCAATGGGAAAAATGTCATGACAGACCATCCATGATATGTAAATTAATATTTTTACCCTGTTTTGAGGCTTTACAGTGTTTATTTTCTTTCCATGTTTAGGAGCAATGAAATAAAACAAGCTTATATTTTGCATTCAAGGTTAAAAGTTGAACTGTACATAGACATAATGTACTGTATAATGGCTTTATTTGCAAACAATACCCCATAATGACAAAGCAAAAACAAAATGAAATTGTGCCAATTAATTTTTGAAAACAGAAAATGGAAATATCGCATGTGCATAACTATTCAGACCCTTTACTCAGTACTTTGTGGAAGCACCTTTGGCGGTAGCAATCACAGCAAAGGAGACCCTTTGGATATGCCTCAATCCAAGGGCGTAGGAGTGGGGAGGAGACACAGGGGGGACATGTCCCCCCCAATGTTAGAAGCAGACTAATTGGACCCACCACAATAATAACAACACTTTACAAACATTTTTAATGTGTCCTCTCCAATATGAAAGACCCTGGCTTCTATCAGCTTGCCTCTCAAGATCTGTCATATGAGATGGGGTGCATCAGTGAACTGCGATCTTCTGGTTTGCCCGCAGACATTCAATGGGGTTCAAGTCCGGGCTATGGTTGGGCCAGTGAAGGACATTAATAGACTTGTTGACAAGCCACTCCAGTGTCATCTTGGCAGTGTGCTTGAGGTCGTAGTTGTGTTAAAAGATTATTCTGCGCCCCAGTCTGAGGACCTATGCGCTCTGAATGAGGTTTTCGTCAAGGACCAAGCATCCCCAAAGCATGATGCTCCAACCATCATGCTTCACCATAGGGATTGTATTAGCCAGGTGATGACCGGTACCTTCATTTTGGAAGATGTAACACTTTGCATTCAGGCTTAATAGTTTTTGGTCTCATCAGACCAGATAATATTATTCTTCATGCTCTCAGAGACCTAAAGATAGCTTTATCACGTCTTTCACCTAACAGGAGTGGCTTCCGTCTTGCCACTCAACCATAAAGGCCAGACTGATGGAGTGCTGCAGAGATGGTTGTCCTTCAGGTAGGTTCTCCCACCACGGCAGAGAAATTCTGAAGATATGTTGCATTGGTACCTCCCTGACCAAACATCTTCTTGCCAGATTACACAATTTGTCCTAAACTTTTTCCAGCTCAAAATGATGTCCTCGACACAATCTCTGAGATCTACTGAGAATTATTTGGATATGGCTTGGTTTTTGGTCTGACAAGCACCTTTAAGTGTGAGACCTTATATAGACAGCTGTGTGCCTTTCTAAATCATGTCCACTTAATTGAATTGACCACAAATAGACTCTAATCAAGTTCAAGAGATATCTCAAGGATGAATAAAAGACTCAGGATGCACTTGAGCTCAATTTTGATTTTTATAACAAATGTCTGAATACTGAAAACATTTGCACAAATGTATAATAATTTTTTGCTTTATGGGGTATTGTTTGTAATATGATGTTAAAAATATATTTAATCTATTATAAATTAATTCTGTAATAAAACAAAATGTCAAGATGTTGAAGGTGTCTGAATATTTTATGAAAGCACTGTTAACATCCAGAAATGTTTCTAGCAACTAAGGTTCCATCCTTAAAAATGGTAAAGCCATTCAATCCCAAACAATGTTACTGTAGTAATTACAGTGTTACTACTCATATAAATGTAACATGATGTACATTTCTAATTAGAGGCCTAGTAATTAAAAATAATTATAATTTTATACAAAGAAAAGCATTTTGACAACCATAACACTATTAAGTTAGGATATGGCTATCACTGTATATTGAATGTTTCTGTCATGGCCATATTTATGCGTTGCCCTCACCCTAAAATGAAAAAAAGATGGGTGTACATATTTAGGCATCCAATCCCATACATACAATAGTGCACTTCTTTTAACAAGGGCACCACCTAGAGAATAAGGTGCCATTTGGTAAACAGAATTAGACCTAGATTTACTGACTGTGTTTTCTTTACTCATGTGGCCCCACATCACATTTTGTGTGAGTGTTAATCAAATAAACATTATGATGGAGTATTTGCACAAGTTATCTTGAGCTGCAATGAGGGATTACTAATTACCACAGAAATGGGCCTGAGCAAATAATAGCCAAGCTACTCCTCAAGCAAAATGGTCTGCAAGAGTTACAGATGGCATGCCATGGCGTTTCCCATACAAATATGTCGCATGTATATTTTGTTAATTTGATCTATTAGCTGCTGACATGTGAGTCGTCAATGCCTACACAAACCTGTACGCCTAAACGTTATCTTGATTACAGTAGGCAATACGTCTTAACGTCTGCCTTTTTGTTCATCCCAGATCTATTACAGTATCTCACAAAAGTGAGTACACCCCTCACATTTATGCAAATATTTGATTATATCTTTTCATGTGACAACACTGAAGAAATTACACTTTGCTACAATGTAATGTAGTGAGTGTACAGTTTGTATAACAGTGTACCTTTGCTGTCCCCTCATAATAACTCAACACACAGCCATTAATGTCTAAACTGCTGGCAACAGAAGTGATAACACCCCTAAGTGAAAATGTCCAAATTGGGCCCAATTAGCCATATTACCTCCTCTGTGTCATGTGACTCGTTAGTGTTACAAGGTCTCAGGTATGAATGGGGAGCAGGTGTGTAAAAGTTATCGCTCTCACACTCCCTCATACTGGTCACTGGCAGTTCAACATGGCACCTCATGGCAAAGAACTCTCTGAGGATCTGAAAAAAAATATTATTGCTCTACATAAAGATGGCCTAGGCCATAAGAAGATTGCCAAGACCCTGAAACTGAGCACGGTGGTCAAGACCATTCAGCGGTTTAACAGGACAGGTTCCACTCAGAACAGACCTCGCCATGGTCGACCAAAGAAGTTGAGTGCAAGGACTTGGATTACTGGAACGATGTCCTTTGGTCTGATGAGACCAAAATAAACGTATTTGGTTCAGATGGTGTCAAGCGTGTATGGCGGCAACCAGGTGAGGAGTACAAAGACAAGTGTGTCTTGCCTACAGTCAAGCATTTGTCATGTTCTGGGGCTGCATGAGCACTGGGGAGCTACAGATAATTGAGGGAACCATGAATGCCAACATGTACTGTGACATACTGAAGCAGAGCATGATCCCCTCCCTTTGGAGACTGGGACACAAGGCAGTATTCCAACAGGATAACGACCCCAAACACACCGCCAATGGATGGACTGGCCAAGCGTGTCTCCAGACCTAAACCCTATTGAGCATCTGTGGTGCATCCTCAAAACGGAAGGTGGAGGGGCGCAAGGTCTCTAACATCCCACAGCTCCATGATGTCGTCATGGAGGAGTGGAAGAGGACTCCAGTGGCAACCTGTGAAGCTCTGGCGAACTCCATGCCCAAGAGGGTTAAGGTAGTGCTGGAAAATAATGGTGGCAACACAAAATATTGACACTGGGCGCAATTTGGACATTTTCACTTAGGGGTGTACTCACTTTTGTTGCCAGCGGTTTTGACATTAATGGCTGTGTGTTGAGTTATTATGAGGGGACAGCAAATGTACAATGTTATACAAGCTGTACACTCACTACTTCACATTGTAGCAAAGTGTCATTTCTTCAGTGTTGTCACATGAAAAGATACAATCAAATATTAGCAAAAATGAGAGGGGGGTACTCACTTTTGTCAGATACTGTATGCTAGGCTAAGACACCCGGCTGTAAATGTCTGCTTGTGGTTGTCACCAAGGTGAACTGCACGCACAGAGCACAACCGTCACCCTGCCCTCCAGCTCCGTGCCCTAATGCGACGTGCGGGGTTCCCGGCTCCCCTTGCTGACCAGCGCAGCTTTAGTTTTCTACATGGAAAAACGATTTGCCATTATGAAACTATTTAATTGCTGCATGATGATACCGTAAAATGACACCCATGTAACTAGCTCCCTTAATCTAAATGGAAAACGACCAAGTTTATAACGATATAACAGCAATGCATTTCAAGAATCCTATAATAACATTATAATTCATTTTAAATCTGTATATTCGACATCCATACAATAAACAATATTTCAGTGATCAGATAACATTGATGTAGCTGTGAATCAAATTGAATACCAACATGAAATCGTTTAATAATCATTATTCATTTATAACGTATAGCCGACATAATTTTGAAATAACCCACAAAATGGATATACGACTATCACAACACTACATTTTTCCTATTTTTTTTCTTATTCTGTGCAACAATCACCAACAGAAAGGAAAGGTGGAAAGCCAGCACAAAAATTTGCTCATATTCAAGACGTATGTGTGTGTGCTGCGCGTGTACAAAAGCTGCGATGCAACAGGCGACATATGTATCAATCCTCACCTGCAACAAAAACAACCATCAGCCGCTCTTTTCCAGGCGTTGTCATTCTAAACGATTCTTTCCAATTCTGTCATTCTACTGGAGTCGTATCCTATCCTCGTCAAAGATGCTGGAATAGCCGCTGTTGGAATTCACATTTTTGCAATTGCTTCTTGATGCTCAGTATTTGAACATGAGAGAGGACTGTGACTGAGCTCGACCAAGGGAGGGGTTCGCGAGAAGCACCCGGAGCGCGCGCGGCGATGAATGAATGCACGCGGCAGTCAGAGAGACTGTATAGTGACTTGCCCAAGTGTTATAGCTTCTTCAAAATGATTCAATCCACTTGTAAAAAACAAAATAAATATAAGACACATTCGTCATTTGTATTATCGTTAAACTAAATACATAGCAAATTCAGTTTGGACATACGTTAAGTCCCCACTCTCAATCTGCAGGTAATAGCTTAATAAACTCTTCTGTCAGTCAACTGCATAACACAATACTCCCTTTGTTCAATTATAGACATTGGTCTACATTAAAAAAAAGTATAGCTATGGCTTCTCTGTTAGGCTACTATTGAGGATGGTTTGGTTAGTTGAGCCAAATTATAAGTTGAGTCACCCCTCTTTTGTAGTTAACTGGGCAGAAAAATATATAATTTGACCAAGTATTCAGAAAAATTGCAACTAATCAAATCTGCGAATTTTTTTGATTCTTCTATGCATTTATGAGTTTCAAAATCAGATCCCAGCTGTAGCATTAAATGTCATCCTTGTAAAGGAGCAGGCTAGTCAACATTATTGCATTGGAGTCATTTAACTCAGTGGTTGAGCTAATGACAAGTTGAGCAAATCTGCAATGTTTACATTAATTGAGATTTTTTCCAGGGATACTCAGCATTCTGAATTACTTGTAAATATCTTTGTGAGAAAGAATGGAATACTTCCCTTGATGGACTGATGCAGAATAGAAAACTGACTCTACCTTACTCTGTGTTCACACATTGAATGTCCTGCTGATAACCTACTTGGTGTGAGCATGAACATTTAACAAAGCACATATTGTGTTTTCGACATTTACCTTGATTTATTTTGTAATTTGAATCTGTCCTGTAAAGATTTCATAACAATCTATCACTCATGATGAATTAAAAAGGAACTCTTCATCTGGAACATGTTCTGGGTTCTCCCAAATTCTGGTGAGGGCCACAGTGTCCACCTGGCAGTCAAATAGGACCTCCCTAATTCGCCTGCAACAGGCAGACATTCAGTCTCTGAATGGTTTGGAGAAGGGACACAGACATCTACATTCATAATTTAATTCCTATTGAGACACCCAACTCTGGTCAATGACATGTGACCCTAATTTATGTGGGGGTGGGACAACAGATAACATCAAGTGATTTCTGAGTGTGGTCAAAGACAGGCAACCAAGAACTCTGTTTACAATGACATTCAGGACATGGGAATCTACAGAAGTCTTCAATCTTCACAACAGCAACTCAAGACTAAGGCTAAATCAGGTCTTCAGATTTCATGCAAGGTTTTTCATCACTAGAGCATGTTTCACAGAACCCCCTTGAATAACCCCCAAATATTAATCAGAGAAAAAGAGCCATCTATTACCATGCAACAGTCCTTTAGTAATTTAAGCCTTAATACAGTCATAGTGCTCAGATGAATATAAACCACTTCCCGTTGTAACCAAAAACAGTTTTTCTCTGCCTCTCAGGCAAAATGAAAGAAAGCCTGTGACGTGACTTTTGGTTTGGACTTTAACAACCCAGCGCTCCAACTTTACTCACAATAAGTTGATTGGTTGACCCTCCTTGAAACTTCTTCTGCTGTCAGACCAAGTAAGAAATGTCGCTCAGGGTTTGCATTCACTCTTGCTACTACGTTAGGTCAATCTACCAGTCACAAATCATCTAATGAAGAATTTGGGTGCATGTAGCTGCTTCAGTGACATGATACATTTCCTGTTACATTCTTTAAATGTTATGTTTTGCAATGGTTATTTGCATGCTGAGTTGATGACTATTTCCAGCCAGTGAGCAGTTATCTGATAGATTAATTGAAAGTTATTTAATAAATGTTGAGGTATATTAAGGTCAGATATATCAGGCCATTAGACTATCAGAGTAACCAAACTTTACGTATGACACATATAGTACAATGTTTATTTGAATGTCATGGAGGCCTTTAAATTAATCCATTCCAGTTCAGAATGTCCTCTGCCCTCAATCCTCTTTTGTCCATGAACCAATAGGAAAATCAAAAGGAAATCATAGTTAGGAAATTGAGTGGTTGAAGAGTTACCAATTGGTTTGTAGATTTGTGGAATAGTGTTCTCCTCTCCATGATAACCAATTTTCACAGAGGATATACATGTTTAAAAACAATACACTACTCATAGTTTAATCAAAACTGTGACTTGCCCAAGTATTGCATTACTTTAACCATTTATTTTGGGATCAACTGTGTTATTTGCTTGATGACGTCTGTAATGTCTTGGAAAAGGATTGTTTCATTTTATTCAAGCGCCTTTTTGCTCCTTATCTTCAATCCTCTGAATAACTTATGAACTTCTTTGCTTTGTTTTGATATTTCCAGGAAATTATTTGGTGAGACAGTGAGGAAAGAAAAGTAAACATGTTTTCTGGGTTTGCTCGTACAGTTATGAGTGATTTAACTCAACATTTACATTAAAGCTCATTACTGAACCTGTGAATATGACTCAATGACTGGTTAATGAAATCAGTGGTATTGATCAGTATTTTACAGAAATATGGTGAAACCTGCTCTCTATACGCCCCCTGAAACAGTTGCAACACACACACAATCACACACGTTGTGGATTGAGTGAGAAATTTGGCTTAATTATAAAGAGTGCAAAAATAGAATCTGGGCTCAGATGGCAAGAGATATGATTATCCAAGCAAGAGACATGATTATCCAAGCATTTCACTTTACAATCTAGCCACTCTCCTTCTCTCTGTCTGTGTGCACGTGTTTGTGTGTGTTTCTGTATATATATGTGCACTATAAATTAGGGAACATCCAACACAACTGTCAGGACCTGGAAACAAGAAACCTTTTTTCTCTCACAATTAATATTAGCACATGTGCCAACTTGCCAGCCAGAAGAGAAATTTGGAGCGTGAGTCTGCACTAAATTAATCGGTAGCCAACACTAAACGAAGACATTTCTCAAGCTGGGGAATGTCGCTTCGGGATCTGATGCCAGTCTTAATGTTTCAGGCAAAATGACTCAGAATTGTTATTCGCTAAACTGTCTCTGCTACACTCATGGATTCTCAGGGGAGGTAGTACTCCTGTTCAGAAGAATACTATGGCCAAGACTCAGGACCTGAAATTAGCAATGTATGCTCTCTGACAATGAGGGAGGAAAACCTGCTTCAGCCTGTGTGCAGAGCTGAAAAAACAAACCCAGTCTATACAAAGTTCCAAAATGTCTGAAAGCTAGCCTTTTAAGTGTTTAAAACCAACTTAACTAATGACGTAGAAAACATTCGTGACCACTTTGATTTAAGCAGACCAGATCCAGTCCATTAGTAAGAACAAAAATCTAATTGAATTTGCATTAAAAGTTTTGGGGGCTTTTATATCGCTCCTCCTGATCTGCTTGGCAGAGTGCTATCTCAACTCAGTGAATACGATAATTACCATTCTGCTTTTGTATTATATTAATTCAAATAGCCTCTTTTGCCCTGCTCTGGGCCCCATCAGATTGAGTCAGTGGCATTGTCCCAAATGAAACTCTTTTCTTGTTGGGCTCTTGTCTGTAGTTGTTCCCTACAGGGACTAGCAGGGTATTTGGGACTTGACCAGTGCCTCTGTAGCATATCCTTTGAAATGTCTTTGTCACTGTCTTTCTGTCTGGTACATGACGAAGAGAATCACCGACCTTGGGAGCATAACTGGATTGTAGGTAATTTTCTGTGTCACAATGCGTGTGTGTGTTTCTGTCTGTGTGTGTGTGGTTGTGTGTGTGTGTGTGTGTTGTCACATTTCCGTGTCACAATTGTCACTTTCTGGACTTTTGCCAAGACCAGTCCGAAGCATTGACAGAGGGCACTGTACGTTTCAGCTGAGGCCTTTCATCCATTCCTTCACCTCATCCATCAGTCTTCCCTCCATCCCTCTTGCCTGTCTCCCCTTTCATCCTCCAATATTAATATTCCTTGATACCTTCGGTGTGGAGACGTGTTCTACAAGCTCAGATCAGCCAGTTACGGTCTATGAATGGACCAACAGCCGTGTGCCCTTGGGTCTTCCTCAGTCAGTGTCATGTAGGTCACACAAGGTATTGGGGGAGGGGTGGAGGAGGGGAAAGGGAGGGTGGAAGATGTGAATTCTGTAGGGAGGCTGGATGAGGAGGAGTAGAGGGAGTTGGGAGTCACGGGAGGGGTCGGCGTGACAAAAGGAAGGAGGGACGGCTATTTGAACCCTTTATACTGTAGATATTACTTCAGTATGTCAGCGTCATCCTGACAAAAAATGATTCACATATTTGACTCATGTGGTGTTTAAAGATGCAGTCTGAGACTTTTGCAGTAAAGAAAATATATTTTTAGTCTGGATGTGTAAAATGTTCTTTATATGTTCATAATCTAACCTCATACCTCAGTTAGCCATTAAATTAGTTTGAAAACAGGTGGGTTTTTTAAATCCTTGCCTTTCAAGGATTTATTTTTGCCTTGACTGTGACATTTTTTCAACTTGTCACCAGATTTGCTGATTGCATCTTTAAGGATAATTGAACTTTTTTACAGCGATCAGGGCAATATAAAAAGTCTACATACCCCTGTTAAAATGCCAGTTTTTCTGATGTAAAAGAATGAGACAAAGATAAATCATGTCAGAACTGTTTCCACTTTTAATGTGAACTATAATGTGAAGAATTCAATTGAAAAACAAACTGAAATCTTCGAGTGGGAAAAATAAAAACCTTACAATAACCTGGTTGCATAACTCTTATAACTGGGGATGTGGCTGTGTTCAGAATTAACCAATCACATTCAAACTCATGTTAAATAGAAGTCATTACATTTAAAGGGACTCTGATTGATCACAAATAAAGTACAGCTCTTCTAGTAGGATTTTCCTGACATTTTCATCTCAGAACAAAAGCCATGGTCCGCAGAGAGCTTCCAAAGCATCAGAGGGATCTCATTGTTGAAAGATATCAGTCAGAATTAGATATACAATGGAACACAGTGAAGACAGTCATCATCAAGTGGAGAAGATATGGCACAACAGAGACATTACCAAGAATTGGACGTCCCTCCAAAATGTATGAAAAGACGAGTAGAAAACTGGTCAGGGAGGCTTCCAGGAGGCCTACAGCAACATTAAAGGAACTGCAGGAATTTCAGTCAAATACTGTTTGTATGCTACATGTCTCCCATATTCTTCATATGAATGGGCTATGGGATAGGGTGGCAAGATGGAAACATCCAAGCCTGGCTGAAGTTTGCAAAAACAAACATCAAGTCCCCCAAAAGCATGTGGGAAAATGTGTTATGGTCTGATGAAACCAAGGTTTGGGACTGTTTTTCTTAGTCAGGCTGGAGGGAATTATGAACAGTTCCAAATACCAGGCAATTTTGGCACAAAACCTTCAGGCGTCCGTTAGAAAGCTGAAGATGAGGAGGAAGTTCACATTTCAGCATGACAACAACCCAAAGCACATATCCAAATCCACAAAAGCATGGCTTCACCAGAAGAAGATTAACGTTTTGGAATGGCCCAGCCAGAGCCCAGACCTGAATCCAATTGAACATCTGTGGGGTGATCTGAAGGGGGCTGTGCACAGTAGATGTCCTTTGCAATCTGACAGATTTGGAGCACTTTTGCAAAGAAGATGTTCCATGCTCATAGACTCCTACCCAAAAAAGTTTCATGCTGTAATAAAATCAAAAGGTGCTTCAACAAGGTATTAGTCTAAGGGTGTGCACACTTATGCACTCAGGTTATTGTGAGTTTTTATTTTTCCCCCTCAAAGATTTCAGTTTGTTTTCCAATTTAATTGTTCATGTTATAAGTGACATTAAAGGTGGAAAGATTTCTGACATTATTTATCTGTCTCATTCTTTTACATCACAAGAACCTAGCATTTTAACAGGGGTGTGTTGACTTTTTACATCCACTGTACTTTACATTTTTAAAGAAATAATGCTCGAGAAATTATTTCATGGAAATTCATTCCAGCCAATTAGGAGAGGAGCAAACAAGGATGAAGGCATTCATTGAACCACTCATCCACAGGAACAGGAAGATATCTCTGTAGTGAATATTATTGTGCATAATTGTGTCATCTCTCTCTGTACTCCACCCCTCCAACCATTCACTACCCCTCCACCCGTATCCTATTCTTCCTGTTAGCCCGGGCTTAATGGGGTAATCCACCCAATTCCAAACATCACCATGGTGTGTAATAGTCAATACAATTTTAATGGACAAAAATTGGCTTTTCCTTCAAAAACAAGGTCTAAGTGACCCCAACGTTTTGAATGGTAGTGTACCTTGTGACCGTTTTGTGCACACTTTGGTCATCAGGAGTTACGCTTACAGGTTGTACTAATAGTCATAGTAATTTACAGTTTGTAGATTGCATTTCTTACACTCAGCGAAACATTAGAGAACAATAATACATAATTGAGCTGAAACAATGCATCGAATTCACTACTATTGAACCACTAACACAACATATAGACTTTAAGCAAATTAAGCAATCAAACATCAACGGCCTGCTTCTTAAGTTTGATATATCCAGTTTTTTTTAATCTGAGGAATTCTAATCTGTCTCCTTGACATGAGCATATAGCAGATTTCAGGCGCCTTGTGTGAGAAGGCCCTGTCAGTATAAACAGGGTAGCTGCTGGTATGACTGGGTTCTGAGTCTGATAATCGATGGGTGCGCGCTGGGGAATAGTTCTCAAGAAGTCGGCATATGTTCTTAGGCTTATCACCCTTAAGGGTTTCAAAGGTGAGAAGAAGAATCTGGAATTAGATCCTATATTGAACAGACAGCCCGTGGAGGCTGAATTAAACAGGGTTGTGGTCGTTTTTTTTTTTTGTTAGGTTTGAGAGATTATCTTGTCAGCTGCATTCTGGATCATCTGGAGTTGAGACAGGGGGCTAACTGGAATTCCTGTCAGCAGTAGTGAAGTAAAGATGTTGAAAGGAATGCAAAAGCTATCCTGTAACCAAAATACAAAATAATGACCTGATCCTGTTACGTAAATTGACAAGGGCACTCTTGTGCTCTTAATATGAGAGGTTAGAATAAAAAATCTGGTTTCTGGCAAAAAAAGTCAGTGTTCCCATAGTCCTGGAATACAGTGTCTCTGCGTCATCAGCATAAACATGTATGTCTGTCCATAACTTCAGAGTGGTACACTATGTGACAACATGAATATAAATAACAGGACTGACCCCAGAACTGAACCCTGTGACTACGGCAGGGTTTGATTTACAATTCCCAATTGTAGCTAAATCTCGACTGTCATTTAGATAAGAGTTGTACCACTGTTCTAAAGAGTTCAAGCCTAAACTTGAACGTTTCGTTATTCTCACGGTTGACTAGCGAGAGGTCCAAGGGCATGTAATCCCAATGCTTACACATACAACTTGCCATGAAGTGAGTTTAGACATTTTGGCCTTGTTATCCAAGAAGATTCATTTAGAAAATTAACAAAATCCAAACAAGAACCTCTTTCTCTGAGCTGAACTTATAAAGATGTGGGGGGGGGGGGTGCAAACAGAAACTGAAAAGGACACAAACAGACGCCTGAGTCATGAGATCAAGACAGAAACATCTTTGACCAAGAGTTGATCTCATTTTAAATGTGTGATGCCATCAACTTCCTTTGCATGCATATTACTGAAGACCTCCAACGGTCAGACAAATTGTGTTTAAGATGGCGCAACAGTTGCTCTTCACTCTCAGGCAAGAAGAAAACTGGTCCCTTGCAAGGCAACTTCTACACATGTGATATTGTAGCCCATCAGAGGACGGTGAGGTCTGCACTGTGGAGAGGTTGCTGCATGCCCTCCAGGACCTGTTCTACACACACTGCCGCAGAAACACCTCAAAGATCATCATGGACATTAGACATCCAAGCCATGGATTGTTTATGCTAATACCAGACTGACACAGTTAAGGAGACAGACATAGCAGACAGACTTGGTAAAGGAGACAGACATAGCAGACAGACACAGTTAAGGAAACAGACTTAGCAGACAGACATAGTAGACAGAAATGGTAAAGGAGGCAGACATAGCAGACAGACACGGTAAAGGAGACAGACATAGCAGACAGACACGGTAAAGGAGACAGACATAGCAGACAGACACGGTAAAGGAGACAGACATAGCAGACAGACACGGAAAAGGAGACAGACATAGCAGACAGACACGGTTAAGGAGACAGATATAGCAGACACGGTAAAGGAGACAGACATAGCAGACAGACATAGCAGACAGACACGGTAAAGGAGACAGATATAGCATACAGACACGGTAAAGGAGACAGATATAGCAGACAAACACGGTAAAGGAGACAGACATAGCAGACAGACACGGTAAAGGAGACAGATATAGCATACAGACACGGTAAAGGAGACAGATATAGCAGACAAACACGGTAAAGGAGACAGACATAGCAGACAGACATAGCAGACAGACACGGTAAAGGAGACAGATATAGCATACAGACACGGTAAAGGAGACAGATATAGCAGACAAACACGGTAAAGGAGACAGACATATCAGTCAGACATAGCAGACAGACACGGTAAAGGAGACAGATATAGCTGACAGACATGGTTAATTGACACACACTCTCCAAGGAGACATGTACAGTACAATGTGAACACAGGTCACTTTACATCTGTTTTCTTTCATATTTTTAATTGTATTTATATATGTGTAATTATATTTTTTATAATCTCTTATCCAAGAGTTGATGTGATTTAACCAACAGCCTTAATGAGCCAAGACACAAGCATTTACAGTAGCTGCACCTGCTACAACTGCTGCTATAAAATGTATGTGACTATTTAAGGTTCAACCTTTTTTTTTTTACTTATCAAAAGGCTTGAAGAAATGTAGCTTATAACAGTAAAGTTTGAGAAAAAGGAATAGCCACCTACACTTCTCAGAGAAAGATCATTGGTGGGTGTGGATAAACCACAGAGGTTTGTGGTTGACAGGGAAATTGTTTCTGATGCTCTGAGGGAAGCCAAACCTCTTCACCAATGCTAAACACTGTGGATTGACCCTTGTTCCCTGAGGTGTTAGTCATCTCGCACCACTGAAATTAACGCCACTTAAAGATGCACTGTGGTTTTGTAGAATTTCTGACAGTTATAGTGAAGGCGGAGCTCGTGAGCCAAAATGGGGCCCGTTTTTTGGGTACAATGCCCTTAGTGTACCGGCATCCCAACATTTACAGGACTTAGGATCCCACTGCGCATTGTAACGGAGCACAAAAGGAAGTTGTCATTAGCTGTCCTAGGAAGGAATATAGAGGAGTATGTGTCTCACCCTGATTTGTTTTACCTGTCTAGTTCCTGTCTCCACCTCTCACCAGGTGTCTCCTGTGTTCCCGTCACCCCTTGTCTATTTATGTGTGCAGCTATTGTAAAACACAATATCTTCTCTTTATAGCTGTCAATGTTTTAACACCCGTGCCGTAACTGACTGTGTGTGTGTGTGTGTGTGAGAGAGAGAGTGCGCATATGCAATACAAAAGCGATTACTCAATCAGGTTGTCCGGTTCACTGAGAATGGCCATGGGTTGGATTAATTAGTGTTTACTCAGCTCCTCAGTTCATAAAGACGGTTTATTCTGCTGTTAGTCGATACTGGTTGATCTGTGTCGCTATAATGACAGGATAGAAAGAGAAAGGGGACAGAGAGAGTGAGTAAATATGTGTGGGCATCCTGAGGTCAACAGCCCTTAAGACCAAGCATTAGCCCTTCAGAGCTCCACACATTAGTTGGACAATAGCTAGGCATGCTACACCACGCAATATATTTTTATTGCTGACAAACATAATATAGTGTTACAGAATGATCATGAAATGAATGCATTGTATAATATACAGTACTTCCTACAGTTGACGATACAAATTCACTGAACAAATCCACAGTTATTTCCAGCTGTAAATAGAACGGAGGATCATAGATCCTTATGAGGAGATAATAATATGTCGAGTATCATCATGATGGGTTGTTCAATGATGAATATACAGGAGTGTACACTGTTTAATCTAGCTCTTGGAAATATTGGGCTTTTGCAAAAATACTCAACACATCTGAGAACATTAATGTTTTGGTTATTATTTCAATACAGCACCCTGGGATCACTGTTCGTTCAGCTGTCTGGTCAATCTATCAGCAGGTCAATATATTATGCAGGACATTAATTACTTTCTATGGCACTAATTCACCAAGGACATGTCACTCTAATTTTAGCTTGTGTGCATCTGGCTTGTTACAGAGTTTTGTTTGTTTCCATTTGGAGTTTGATTTTGAGGTTGGTCTGAGACATTAACATGTTTGTGCATACTGACTGGAGTCACCTTGTTAGGCCTGATGTGTTTGACCTGTTCTGGCCAAGCTGATGCATAATAAGAGATGCTGGTGCAGTGCATTAAATGGCATGAGATATGAGAGGTTCTGACACAAAGCCTTTTATCCTGTTCTTTGTTTTATTTTGCTAAATATTCTGCGCACTCCCTGTTCTAAACAGGTAACGGTTTCTCTGTTAGTTTCCCTTTCCTCAGGTAAATTCGGATAGCATCAATCCAAATGATTTCCATTTGTTCAGCCCAATTTCTAGTTGTTTGTCAACTTTCAGTGGAGACCCCCATGGATGTCTTTCAGAAGCTTACTAAAACCCCTCCTGCATAGTTTTGGTTGTCAGAGACTCATTTGTTAGTTCCCTTTTATGTTGAGCGATGATGTGGGGTTTGTGATTGGGGAATGGAACAGTCAGCGGAGAAGCTAAACCCTGCTGCTCTCCTGTGGGACGGTTGGTCGGCTCGGCCCGATATCAAAGGGAATACAGGCCGACTCTGTTGCCATGGTGAGCATAATTCAGCTTGGATGTCTTCTAATTGGAAAGCATGGAGGGAGCGGAGAAGAAAAAAAAAGAAGAAAAAAATACATGAATCGAATCAGTCATCATTAATAAGAATCAAAAGTCCCTGGCCGGGTGCGCTACTTGGTCTGTGGGGATATTGACAGGTTAACGGGTGGGGGGCGGGGAGGGGAAGGGAATGGTGAGGGTTGTCACGGGGGGAGGGAGCGCGGGGGTTCACACGCAGATCAATCGAAGAGCCCTTCACTTTAGATGATTGCTGCTCAGAGTCGAAAGGACAGGCAGAAACATTCCATATGGACCATGGGTATTTACATACTCACGGTCCGCTCTCTATAGCTAGCAATGTTTTAATACCTGTGCAATAACTGAGAGTATCTTACCATGAGTTGGGAAGGCATTCTGTCAATGTTTAACATACACTCACCTAAAGGATTATTAGGAACACCATACTAATACTGTGTTTGACCCCCTTTTGCCTTCAGAACTGCCTTAATTCTACGTGGCATTGATTCAACAAGGTGCTGAAAGCATTCTTTAGAAATGTTGGCCCATATTGATAGGATAGCATCTTGCAGTTGATGGAGATTTGTGGGATGCACATCCAGGGCACGAAGCTCCCGTTCCACCACATCCTAAAGATGCTCTATTGGGTTGAGATCTGGTGACTGTGGGGGCCATTTCAGTACAGTGAACTCATTGTCATGTTCAGGAAACCCATTTGAAATGATACGAGCTTTGTGACATGGTGCATTATCCTGCTGGAAGTAGCCATCAGAGGATGGGTACATGGTGGTCATAAAGGGATGGACATGGTCAGAAACAATGCTCCGGTAGGCCGTGGCATTTAAACGATGCCCAATTGGCACTAAGGGGCCTAAAGTGTGCCAAGATAACATCCCCCACACCATTACACCACCACCAGCAGCCTGCACAGCGGTAACAAGGCATGATGGATCCATGTTCTCATTCTGTTTATGCCAAATTCTGACTCTACCATCTGAATGTCTCAACAGAAATCGAGACTCATCAGACCAGGCAACATTCTTCCAGTCTTCAACTGTCCAATTTTGGTGAGCTCGTGCAAATTGTAGCTCTCTTTTTTTTTGTAGTGGAGATTAGTGGTACCCGGTGGGGTCTTCTGCTGTTGTAGCCCATCCGCCTCAAGGTTGTGCGTGTTGTGGCTTCACAAATGTGCTTTGCTGCATACCTCGGTTGTAACAAGTGGTTATTTCAGTCAAAGTTGCTCTTCTATCAGCTTGAATCAGTCGGCCCATTCTCCTCTGACCTCTAGCAGCAACAAGGCATTTTCGCCCACAGGACTGCCGCATACTGGATGTTTTTCCATTTTCACACCATTCTTTGCAAACCCTAGAAATGGTTGTGTGTGAAAATCCCAGTAACTGAGCAGATTGTGAAATACTCAGACCGGCCTGTCTGGCACCAACAACCATGCCACGCTCAAAATTGCTTAAATCACCTTTGTTTCCCATTCTGACATTCAGTTTGGAGTTCAGGAGATTGTCTTGACCAGGACCACACCCCTAAATGCATTGAAGCAACTGCCATGTGTTTGGTTGATTAGATAATTGCATTAATGAGAAATTTAACAGGTGTTCCTAATAATCCTTTAGGTGAGTGTAGATGGAAGCCTTCAGTTTATCACACAATAAATATGAACTGATCTGTAAATATCAACCTGAAATTTCACGCACCAAAAGGCAATGCGGAATGGAGTAATTAGCCTAAACGTTCTGCAATTCTCATGGTTTGTAAAACAATGCCTTCAAGAGAGTTGTTTGGAAAGCTATTTGGGATTATGAGGATTTTGTTCTTGCCCACCTGCCATTGCCCTAAGGAAGATCCCAAGTGTTTGGAAGTGTTTTCATTCTCAATCAACTGAATCTTTGGATCTCTTGTACCTATGTATATACACCCTTAGCATCTCCTGCACAATAACTCAAAGTCAGTATTTTGTGTTTTGATTACATGAGGTATGGCAGTCATCATGACTCCCTTCATCTGCGCTTTTTACAACGTTATAAGAACTTTCCCCATATATTATTTGATATGAATCTATTTAAACATAGGGTTAAGACAGATAAGGGCTACCCTTTCTTCCTTATTAGAAAAAAATGTGCCATCTCATTTATCCATGTCAAATAATTTCAAATTAAAAAATGAATGAATAATTGATTTATTCATTAGTGGAAGATGACATCCTGTAAGAGTGAATAAAACTTCATAACTAAAAATGGCCTTGAGAAAAAGACATCCCCTTGTAATTCATCAGACTAGTTAGAGTTTCACATACTGTATGCTATTCAATTCAGTCGTGACTACACTTGAATGAACAACCTAACAATATAAAGTAATTTTTCGCACTACGCTTCAAAGAATCAATAGAGAATCTCCATTTGGTACCATCATCAGACATTTAAATATTTAAAGTAAAATATACTAACTATGTAGTCCATGTATTATAAGTGCATAGCCTCTGTCCTTGTTTAAGAAAGAGATCAAGTCCAAAGTTTAGAAAACCTTCTCCAGAATTTGTACATAGCTCCATTTGCTGTCCGAGTTCTGTGTTTCTATATGTAGGTGTGTTTATTGACAACCTGGAACTAGTTCAGATGTTTGTACAAAACTGACTTACTATAATAGTTACAGCAACATTGGCAAATGTAAAAAGAAACCTTGATATTCACAGTGCAGCAGGACCCTACAGTGTAAGAACACCTCATCAGTGCGATAAGGTGCTGGGAGTTTTACATATTTAAAAGTATTGGAGGCTGATCTGGCTTGTAGGAAGACATGTGAATTGTTGAGTCAATCAAGAGGGCGGGGCTTATTTCAGAACTCTGAAGTCACTCAATCGAAGTTTAAATTAAGAAGAGTTAAGATAATAATTAACGTTAGGGCAGGTTTAAAAATTATGTCAGGGACAAGCAGAAACCCTGGTCAAATGTCCTGTCAGAGCATTCAGTCCATTTGTAATACAAGCTCCAGTCAACTGCGTTGACCACATTACTTACTACCTTCAGTATGTTTCAGTATTTTCACTCCCACTACATGTTCAGTACTTACCACCCTACATCATTTAAGGTTAGCATGCCCACCACACTCTTGTAAATGTCCTTCTCAAGTTTGGATCGTCTTCTTTCCTTCAATTCCACTGGCGTCAGAGTGAGCAGCCTACATTCAGGCATCCAGAAGGAATACAAAGAGGATGAAAGATCCACAAATCACCTTTCCAATTCCCCCTACACAATCATTACGTTTCCACAGAACAGCCGCAAGCACCGATTGTTGCTTTTCCACATCGTGGGAGTGGAGTAGAGATGAGGAGGAAGAGGAACTAATGTGAAAGCTTGGTCTCTGGGCCATGTTTCCCCCATTACCTGTACGTCTCCCCTGAGATAATGCGTTCTTCCTCAATGACACTCTATTCACTATAGAGTGAACTCATCTCAAAGGCCCTGGTCAGTAGTATTGTTGTAGGAAGAATAGTGTCCTTGTCCCCATTTAACTGTCCCCTGTATAACATCACTATAAAGGTCCTCCTGTCTGAGGTACTGCTGACTTATTTACACACAGCCCAAACATTAACTAGCACTTCTACATAGAAATCTCTTTTCAGTCCAGGACTAGGCTTTTCAATCTGTAGCCAGGAAACAGCTAGTGTCTAAAATAGATCTTTTGCTAAGAAAAACACAAGTAGATACATGTATTGCTTATTTTAACAAAAAACAAGCAGTTTCAGGAAGAGAGAGAGCGAGAGGGGATTATTGGAAACATTACAATCTTGTGTCAATAAACAGCAGGGCTAAATCTGGGGAAATTACACTTTATTACCAACCAAATGTTTATTAGTGGGCTGGGTCTAACTTGCCATTGGTAACCTCTCCAGGCATATCCTCTAAGTGATATGGCGCCACCTGCAGGTGACAAATAAACATGCTACTGATAATCAAGTAAGCAAAGTGTGTTATAGTATTTCAAAAGGTTCAATACGCAAACATTGATTACAATTCCATGATCTCAAATTGCCTTTACCCTGCTATGTGCCATTAGTCAACATTTGGAGACCTAGATACTAGGCAACAATGAAGAAACTGTTGAAGAAATCTAAACCAACATACACCAGCGGGGAAGTGAATCCTTCAGTCTATTCAGACACTGGCCAGACACAGTGAGGCATTAGTCCCCCCAAATCCAAAAGAGTTAGTAAGAGCCACCCGCCTGCCCTCGCTCTTCCACTGCTGTGACACACACGGCACATAGTTCAGGTCAAAATCTGGCTCTGTCCGGTCCAGGTTGAGCGTGGGCGGCAAGGTGCCATGGTAGCAGGCCAGAGCAGTAAAAGCAGCCTCAAGAGCCCCAGCGGCCCCCAGGAGATGCCCTGTCGCCCCTTTAGTGGAGGACACGGCTAAGGCACCGGCATGCTCCTGGAAGAGTCTCTTGATGGCAGCATTCTCCGCAGCGTCCCCTAGTGGTGTAGAGGTGGCATGAGCGTTTATGTATGTCACGTCCGTTGGTTCCACGCCCGCGTCTCGAAGTGCTGCAGACATGCACCTGGGGGAACACAAGAATGAAGCTGGCCGTCAAAAGCATAACGACTTCAGTATATTTACGATTCCTTTTCAAATGCTCACTTATGACCAAAATGATCTCGTTCACATATTTCTAGTCAATTCTGACACTTTGATACATCCTTTAAATTCACTTGTTATTTAAGATACGTCACTCACGGTAACGTTTCTACTAGCTGCAGTGCATCTCAATGGTGCATAACTTTAAATAATAATGAAGAGAGAAAATAGCTAACATAGAAATGAAATATAACCTGCTGAAATCGAGTTATCAAACCAATCCATTACTATCACCTGAGGGCTCCGTCTCCGTCAGCAGTGGGGGCTGTAATGTGACTGGCATCCCCGGAGAGTCCGTACCCCAGCACCTCAGCATACACCCTGGCCCCCCTCCCCAGAGCATGCCCCCATTCTTCCAGGAGCACCACGGCAGCTCCTTCACCCATCACAAAGCCATCCCTCTCCGGGTGGAAGGGTCGCGACGCCAGTCTGGGCTGATCATTCCAGTGGGTACTCAGAGCCCTGCAGGTTCAAATAGATACACCTACATAACAGTCCTTACAAAACTGAAATGTACAAACACAGTAAGTATGCCCTTCAACTAAAAAAGTGACAAAAATATTCATCATTTTCTATTAAATCCATAATGCTAGAGTAGTGTAGTAGTATGAAATCCATAATGCTAGAGTAGTGTAGTAGTATGAAATCCATAATGCTAGAGTAGTGTAGTAGTATGAAATCCATAATGCTAGAGTAGTGTAGTAGTATGAAATCCATAATGCTAGAGTAGTGTAGTAGTATGAAATCCATAATGCATTTTAACCTTGAGCTTCACTGTCCAAATGGTATAGGATGATCAAAATAAAATACAAATATATATACAGCTCTGGAGAAGAAAAAAATCGGCACCTTTTTCTTTCCTTTCCAAAAAAGTCGAAAAGGAAGGTTTTGTGGGGAACAGAAGGGTTAAAATTAAGAGACCACTGCAAATTGAACGCTTCTGTTGCTCACTCAAAACCTTTTTGGAAAGGAAAGAAAAAGGTGCAGGGGTTTTGCACACTGATAAAAGGACAGACATTTCTATGCCAACAACAATAACAACACCTACAAAATGATCCAGTTTTTATGGCTCACCTTGCCCTGGCAAATCCAGCGATGGACAGAGGTCCGACGCACGCTTCTGTCCCGCCCGCTACCATGGCAATTGCGTCTCCGTGTGCGATGAATCTGGCTGCGTCACCGAGGGCATGGGCTCCCGTGGTGCAGGCAGTGGACACGGCATGGTTGGGGCCTTTCAGCTGGTGCTTTATGCTGATGTGGCCAGCAGCCATGTTGACCAGGATACGAGGCACAAAGAAGGGGCTGACCTAGAATAGGAATACAGGTCAACTTCTAGTAACGCCATCCTAGCATTAACAGGAAATTGGTAATGAATGATTTCAGCCCACCACTTGTAAAAGGACTCATACCGACCCTTCCACGCGCACATACACCCACCCCCTGGCTACTCTGGACCCCATAACTGACCTTGCTGTAGCCTTTTTCCTGGAAGAGGGCTGATGTTTTGGCGATCTCCTCCAGCGAAACCATGCCCATCCCCACCGCCACCCCCGTGTTGAGCTGCTCCTCGATGGTGCTAGGGTACCACCCAGAATCCGCCAGTGCCAGCTGGGCAGCACCAAGAGCCATAACAGTGGCTGGTGACATGCTGTTAATCTCTCCTCTGGTGGCAAACCTCTCGTCTTTGAACTGGCCATCTCCATCCCCTCGGGGCACCAGGGCTGCGACTTTACAGGGGATTGTCTTATACGTCTCAGAGTCAAGAGTGACAATACCACTGACCCCACTAATCAGTTGGTTCCAGGGTAAAGTAGTTCCTGTCCCGAGAGGAGAGACAAGGCCTATTCCAGTAATTGCTACTCTCCTTCTGGACTGATTTTTGACTGTGTAATGTCTCAGATTTGGGCTACTTGAACAAATACAAGTGGTCTTGCCGAGAAGTGTTTGGTGGCATTGATGTGATTTCAACAGCAGCTTAGGCCAATGTGATGAAGACATATCGTGGTTTTGTTGGTCTGTGTAACTTGTGGACACTGGCAAAGAAAAACATATATGGTTTAAATATATAGTATTATAGCCCCATCTCATTTTTCACCCAAAACAACCACCAATCATATCAACACTACCGTATTACGTCACTACAAAAACCGCTGCTGTGAGACAGACTAGCTCATTACAACCACCTAATTGCAAAATAATGCTTCTAGACTCGGTCTGCATCCACGCAAGGATCCCTGTCAAAGATCAATCAATAGCGCACATGCCATGCTACAAGTAACATTTTGAAACTACAAAATAAATCTACAGCAATTAACCATTTGCCACTTACCTTGTGGAAGCTATTAAATATGACGCGAGTGACAGCGACTTATGCCATTACGCCTCTGCAATATTTTGTAGTTGTCAAATTCAGTCAAATGACTGTCACACTAATGTCCGTACCACCAAGTTTATTCGACAGGGGATACTTTCCAATTGCCTGCCCCACACCATGATCACAGCGAAAAATAGATTTAAAAAAAATTACCATAAAAGAACAATTAAAGTATTTATAGTTATTTACAAAATACTGTGTTTATTGGTATCATGAACATACTGTGTTGTAAATTGTGAATGGTTGTGATTTGTAAAGGCATTGCAAAGACAGCTATTTACAGATTTTACTTGAGGTTGCTAGCGGAGCAACACAGATGGTAGAGAAAGCGAGACACGCCAATTTGTCCTGTTTACGTTAAAGTCGATTATTTGTTGTACATGTCAGTTTTTTGCGTGATAATATGAGAAAAACACAATACATAACAAATAATTGTGAAAATTGTGGTCCTTTACAAATTTGCTTGAAAAATGTTGCCCATGGTAAGCGGCATGAGTGAACTGTCTTAGTCGAGTTCAGTCTACTCTTTATTTATATCCACCATCTTTGCAAGCTGCTGTAGAAGGCACAAGTATACGAAGAAGGAAGCTGGTAGCACTAGCAAGACATGGCTGGTTCCCAAGGAGTCTCAACATTATGTGAAAATTCCAATGAAGTGTTTCTAGACGTGGCGAAGTTGTTGATAACCTACGCTGACAACATATTAAGGTAACATCAGCTACGGAATAGTGTCTTCGGTGTAGCTAGCCGATGGACGGTTATAGCTTGCTAGCATAGCTAGCAAGTTCAGTCTGAATCAGCAAGTTAGCTTATGCATGTATGATATACTTTCGTTTTTGAAGAGGAACTGAAACGTATCCTAGTCTGAACGTCTTAAGCGCATACTGTAGATGTTACTCTCCTGAACCTTTCTCAAGCGAAAGTTACATTGTAGCACACTGATACCAGGATTTTCCCCTAATATAGAATAATGCCTGTCAAACTGTATATGTAAATTAACAAGGAAATCAAAAGACTTGAAGCAAATTATACCTTCCTCAATTCATATGTCATTTTGAATTCAATGCTCTGACCATGAATGCAATTTCATTATGGGATTGTCCTTGCAGGAATCCCAATGAAGACAAATACAAGTCGATTCGAATAGGGAACGCTACCTTTTCCACCAAACTCCTGCCTATCAAAGGGGCAGTGGAGTGTCTCTTTGATATGGGCTTTGAGGAGGTAGGTTTCTGCCATCATTAAATCTCATGGTTAAAATTAGAGATTAAATGCTTCTCTTTTTGTCTTTGTATAGGTACAAATGTGTTAAATCCCGAACTATCCATTCCATCAGTGAATGTAAAGCTCTGACATACAAGCATTCACTAAAGGACATGCAACCTGGGATGTTTTCATTTTCCCCAAAACCAATTGGTTTCCCTGCCATCTTAATCTCCCTTAAGCAAAATTAGCTTTGAACATCACATAAGAGTACATAATATATTTATTTCTTATTGAAACTTTTTTTGACCAGTAAAGCTGATTAAAAAAACAATTCTCATTTACAATGATGGCCAAAGGCATAACAATTACAAGGCAACCAAAAATGTAGAAAGTGGTCTGGATACTTTTCGAAGGCGCTGTTTTGGTCACTGGCATCAGTGAACTGAAAAGAATGATGTCAAGGAAAGTGTTTACTTTAGGGATGTCAAGAGCAAGGTATCTACTGAAGTGCATATTTCTATTGGCAATGCAGACATTGATATGTGAACATAGGTAGTGCGAATTTCCCTAGGAGGGACTTATAGAGCTGGTACTCCTGTGTTTGGCATTTTGTGCAGCGAGGAACAGTGTACCAGAGTGTAAAGATTACAGTGGTGAGTGTTATTTGTGGCTTGAGGTACACAACAGATTTTTGCAAGGATGTTATGAGATTGAAGGGGAATGAGCAGGTCCGAATCCTAGCTCAATACTAACCGAGGACCATTAAGTGTGGAAAATGGCATTTTTAAGCTGTAATATATTTTTGTGTTTACAGTAAATTATTTCAGATGTACAGGCCTTCTCTGGGAGGGTTTGTGAGATTTTTGCTCTGCACCAGTGCTTTGGGTGTCTTTGCTGGAACATGTAATTAAACCTGTTCCTTCAAATATGACTGGAAAGCTAGACTCGAATGACAGTTCTACAATCTGTATTATGTGGTCCTCACAAATTCAAAATGTAATTAGTTCGGTACTTTAAAAGTTTTGCAAGGATTGCTGCTGCTTTTGGCAGTCACTAATAGGGATCCTAATAAAATCATTCTTGTTCTAAAAAAAATCTGTAATTTCATGACATTGAAATATCAGGACAGATATGAATGAGTGCCTTTTGAAAATGTAAGCAAAACCAAACATGCCTGTAGCTCCAGTGTCTTTTGGGATGGAATTCTATATGGATGCCACTCTCCCTCTCCTCAGGCTGAAACTCACCTGGTGTTCCCCAAGTCAGCCTCTGTCGACCAGCTGAGGAAAATCCGGGAGTCGATTGCTAAAGAGAGGGACCAGAGACTTGGTGCGGGACAGCCCCAACAGGTTTCTGTGGGAGCCAATGCCCCAGCGGTAACCTCAGTCCCAGCCTCAAGACCGCCCCAGGTTCAGTCCGTCACCACCAGTCTGCCAGCTGGACCAGCTCCTCTACATGCACCGTCCTTGGTACAGCTTCAGTCATGTGTTTAGGATTACGTTTCTCTGCCACGCCCCACTTTTCTTTGTCAGTAAAATATGTCACCTTTTTATCTCTCACTCACTCTGCTGTCCCATTTCCTCTCGTTCTCTCCGTCGGTTCTATTCAACAGGAAAGCAGTATGAGCTTCCTAAGCACGCTCCTGTCTAACTTCCAACATGTGCTGTTGTATGAGAACCGTGAGTTACAGCGGAAAGCTCTTGGTGTTATACCACACCAGCAACTGACCAATGCAGCCGAACAGAAACTACGGCAGGCAAAGGAGATCGATCCAGGTAACACCATCTCCCAGTTCTCATTCAGGTTTGGGCAGTTTCCATTGTTAACATCCAAGGTTATAACAGTTTTATGATTTACATTTATTTCTTTTTGAATTTGAATTTTGGTTTTCGTTTGTTGTCAGGTCACATTTTTAGTTTTCTTCAGTTCCAGTTTGAATATGTCTGACTGTATAAGACAAAGGACTTGACTATGAGTCACATTTCAAGCCTGTCTAAGGCAGTTGGAGGCTGAGTGGGAGACAGTCTGGAGCTCTGGTGCGCTTCTCAAAGCCATGTTTCGTACTGCTCTTTCATGTCTTTTCTTTTCCAACATACAGACAAAATTGACAAGCTGAATGGATCTATTTAATTTAGTTTTGTCAAATAGTTTATCCAATTTCAGTTATGGGTTAATTCTTGCAGCTTTATACTAAGACGTATTATGGCCTTGAAACCTGGTAAGTGATGTGTTGCCAGCACTACAATGAGTGACTGTCAAACTTGAACCAGGCTAATTAATCCTTATCCTGCATTGTTGCAGGTTTGCTAATGCTAGTTAAATGTATTTACTGTACTTCTGAATCGTTCATGCTAATGATTTTCATATACAAAATCTTTGGATTTCTTGTGACAAGATGTGACAAGTAGCGATCATTACTTCAGCACTGTTACTGGAATATAGAGTCACTGAAATATTGCTACAGTTGTACTTAATCTGTTTTATAAAATGTTTGTTCCATTGACATGCCTTCAAAACACAATGTTACAGGGGGTGGAAAAGTCTTGGTTGAACTATTCTGTCATTTGGTTCGTACTGTGTATAATGAAGAAAAGTTAGTAGGTTGTTGATTGGCTGTTTGTGGATGGGGATGTACATGTAGGACACTGGCTCATTGTGGCTCTGCAGCTATATTTGACTATTTATAACCATGCTACTGCTGGTTGGTAGGAATGATGTATTCATGTTAAACCTGTTCTTCTATCACTGTTAAGAGAGACAACTTGAACACAGCTACTACCTCATCTACTGCAAGCTGAAAGTCACAGGCCAGATCCAATCCTTAACGCAGCTATTTTGAGACATTTCATACAAATAAATCTGTTTTTACTCTGTCCACCTTGCTAAAAATCACCTAAATAAGATCCAGGAGAAACTCATCCAAAACCAATAGATAGATATTTTTGGTGTGGCCCCCTGGACTTCTGTCTGGAGGAGGCTTCTTGGGTAAATTGTTTAAGATTTTAAGCTCTACAGCAATGTTTGGAGCATGTCATAAAACCGTTGAAATGTGCACTGTATTTGTCCATAAATTGTTCTTGCTTTTAGCACATTTCTGCATACCTGTCTTCCTCATCTCCCTGGTCTTCAGATTGTAACCTGTGTGAAGGGGACCTGCTGGTGCTGGAGCTGCTCCGCTGGTTTAAAGAGGACTTCTTCTCATGGGTAGACTGCCTGCCCTGTAGCCGCTGTGGGGGTCGGACACAGTCCGCAGGCTCACTCGACCCATCCACCGAGGACCTTCGCTGGGGAGCACAGAGGGTAGAAAACCATCACTGTCAGGCCTGTAACCATCCTACCAGGTTCCCCAGGTGGGTTCAGTGACTCATTGTTTCCCCGATCATTAGATTTCACCATTCTTTAAAAAAAAATTGCAGCTGGACTGTGCTCCTATGTTGCTCCTTTTGTTAAACCATGGTACTAACAATGCCAAGATTGTAGATCTTCTTAAATGGGTTATAGTTAAATTAAATGTATAGAATGCCTGCTTTTGTAGATGTTGATATTGAGATTGCTACGCTTTTGCAGGATCTGATTTGTCCCCTGCCACATTCTGCACACGTATCAGGTTCTTGTATATGACAGTTTCAACAAACCTTGTTCTTTAGCTGTTATAACAGGAGTCTATTGCTAACATAAACACAGCACAACAGGTCATTTAGTTATGTCATTTTGTTTTCTTTAGATGTTAGCCTACAGTGCAACTATTTAGTAAGTAACATGTCAAACAAGCAAGAAAGCCACGCAGTCAAGTTATTTCATGTGCCAGCATTGGCTGTTGGGTGAAATTTGAATTATTTTGCCACGCTATGTGGCAAAATGGCCACTGTAGGCAGAGAGGATGGCTGTATCATTGGGAAGATGACATTTGCAAAACTTGATTTGCAGTAAGGGGATCTGCACCATCTGGTACAAAACATGCATGCACTCCCTGCAGGTACAACAACCCTGAGAAGCTGCTGGAGACCAGGAGAGGGCGCTGTGGGGAGTGGGCCAACTGTTTCACGCTATGCTGCAGAGCCCTGGGCCTAGAGGCCAGGTATATCTGGGACAGCACAGGTACTGTAACACTCAGTCCATTATTATTTTTCTGTACTTTTTTTTCAACGATTGATTTCAGGAATGCTCTGAGAAAGTTTAGGGGAGAGTTTTTACTGAAAGGGTAGTGGGATAGATTCAGAACCTTACTGTGTACCGAAGGCAGCGGCTTGGAACCAACCGTGGTTCGGTGATTTCATGTATGTTAATGGCAAGATAGTTAGTGGATGTTCTAAAAGTTAATGGGGATGTTGTCTCTCAACATGTTTCTGTTGATTTGCATTAGTTTGACTGATTTTCACTTCTCTGATTTATTTTCACTGATGGCGCTGGAGTTCTCTCTGTACGTAGTGTACGGCAGACGTGACCTTGACATGTTCTCATATCCTGTCCCAGACCATGTTTGGACAGAGGTGTACTCTGCTTCTCAGCAACGCTGGCTACACTGCGACTCCTGTGAGAATGCCTGTGACAAACCTCTGCTCTATGAAATTGGCTGGGGGAAGAAACTAGCATACATTCTGGCTTTTTCCAAGGAACAGGTGAGGGTGAACTCTTACACGGACACACCAATGTGCTGACATGCTTAGTGCCAGAAGGCTGTGGCTGGTAATGTTTTCTGAATGTTAAGGAGTGTTTACCCACTGCAGGTGGTAGATGTGACCTGGAGATACTCCTGTAAGCACCCAGAGGTCCTGTCTAGACGGAACAAGGTCCAGGAGCCCTGGCTGCTACACACCATCAATGGGCTCAATGATGTGGTAAGTTCCCCGTGACAGGTACTTTACTTCCAGGCCGAAAGGTATAATGCTTATAAAGTTGTTATGACCCTGTATGATGCGACTCATGTAAAAACCTATATTTCTAGACTAAATAATCCAGGATATCCCTAAATATCTGCTACGCTTCTCACTAATTATATCCCTTATTGTGTTTTTAGAGGCAAACCTCCCTGAGCACTGAGAGGAAGAAGGAGTTGTTGGAGAGGCTTCTTGTAGAGCTGGTGGAGTTTATATCTCCTAAGACACCGAAACAGGGTGAGCTGGGGGGACGGAACTCGGGCTCCCTGGCCTGGAGGGCTGCTCGTGGGGAGACCGGACCAGCAACGAACCCGTCGGTGAGATGGTTTGCTGTGTTTCGGAGACATGAATGTGGTTACCTTCTTTAAAGCTTGTAAGCCTGTTTTTGACATTATTATTATCCAGGTAGGAACATTTGTCTTTGATCTTGAAGGGACAATAGATTTTTTTAAATCAATGGGTTTGTGTTCCTCTTCCCTCAGGTCACAGCGGCAGAGTTTGTGTTTGTTCCAACTGAGAAGGAGAAGAGTGGGAGAGTATTCCACCTTCGGTACAGCTCCACCAAGGACCGCTACTGCAGAGTGTTCAGTGATAATGAAGTCATCCAAGGCTGGGACAAGGCTGTGTGGAGGAAAGAGTCTGTCTTCAGGAAGCTGGAGAACGACTGGCACATGGTTTGTTTTAATCCAAAGGTTGCCTTTCCCTATTGAACTTCGGATAAGTAGATTTTATAGGATGTGTGTCATGTGTAAGTGTTTCATGTCAACTTCTTACGGTCAGTAAATGTGCTCCCCGTTCTCTCAGGTGTATTTAGCTCGTACAGAGGGCTCCTCGTCAGGAAAGATCAGTTGGAAATTGGACTGTGCTCCTGCAGGGATGACCATAAAGACCGTCTCAGTACGAGCATGCAGCCAAACCTTTCACTCTGGAACCGTCCGCTGGAGTCTGCAGTCTGGACAGAAAACGACAGAGTTCTCAGGAGGTGGATATGGATGGATTACAGCTAGATGGATCGATTTTTGTGTGATCCATTTTTTTGGTCTGGATTTGGTAGATGTCTTACACGTACACTGTATATACTTTCAGTGCATAACAGTAACTAAGAGGTTTAAAAAATGTGTTGTCATGTTTCTGAACTCACAGATGGCCAGATTCATTCTGTTCCGGTTCTTTCTGGATCCTCTGAGCTGGTTGTAGAGGCGGAGCTAGCCGGAGGTGATGGGCAGTCATGGCAACACTCCCAGCTATTCCGACAGAGTTTGAAGGAGCCGGACGAATCGTCGTTGGAAATCATTGTCGAGATGGATGAGGACAACGCTTGATGATGAAGACTGTGCGTTCAATGGTGATCAGTCTTGGCAAGGCACTATGTTGATTGATTAATCTTGATCGTGTAATCATGTCAAGTTGTTTTGGGATGTACATGATTTCTAGATTTGTGCTCTGCCTTGCTCAGAATAATCACCTTGAAAGCACTGGTTGTGGTAGTTCCCAACTGGGGATACAAGGACCCTTGGGACTACTTAATCTATCCACAGTTGGGTTGTTGTGAACACACGAGACCATGGACTTACTGGTAATAGGCACATGAGGGAATACTTCAGGGGTACTTGGCATTGAGCAAAATTCAGCTGTTGGCACAGTAACCAAAAAAGGTTGCAAACCACAGATGTATTGTATATCCATGCGTTTCTTGTTTTTTATGAAACAGGAATACTCTAGTTTGATGTGTGTTGATGATGGATAGTCAGGTAATATAATAATCCTTTAGGATCTATTTTCTTAATATTACTATTGGAATTATGCTTTTGGAGTTATTTTATCCAAACTGTTTCTCTCAAAGAAGAGTAATTTGAATTTATCCCCTTCATTTGTTTTTTTTAATTTGTTTTACTTGTCATGTGAAGGCAACATTAATATACTGTTATGATTGTGTAATTGTATGTAATAAAGTGTGTTCTAGACAGCCATGTAACTATTGACAAGTCCGACACCTGTGGTTATCAGTCTATGTTTAATGAATGCATGAATACCTTTGTTGTACGTTTAAACACCTTTTAGGAATCCAGATTATATGAAAAATATGTCCTTGTTCAAATACGTTCATTAGTACAATCGGTATATTAAAGGTGTTTTTTCCATGTGTATTGTTTGGAAGTATAGTCTTGATACTCTACATTTTACTTGAGCGTGTTGGTAGGGAAAAGTAGTGCAATTAATGTGTTTCTACTATCATCTACCGGTTACAAATTGCAAGTACATTTTGGTTCGCGTATTACTTCATTGGCTGAAGTACCGGCGCCTCGGAAAGCGAGGACCGGATTGGTGGGGTCTACTGTGGGGATTGTCGCCGACTCGAGCCGGACGGTGGCAGGCGGCGGTGTTTTTATTTTGAATGAACATTTTGGTATTGAATTACTACCGTATTTTAAATCCATTTTATTTGTACATCATTGCAATTCATTTTATACTGCACTAAATATTTAACGTTTGGATTTTGTACAGTAATTTATACACCTCAGCAAGTAGCACGAAAGCTTTGTTGAAGAGTTCAGGCCTAGCCAGTTGTGCCACCGCTTGTCGATTTTAACAATAGCCGCGATACACTCCCTCATCTCTGGAACAACTTTGACAGCCATTTTTCAACTTAGACTGATACAGCAACTAACAATAAAACACGTCTGAATGGGGTCCATTAACTGAGAGATTTCTCGATTTTATGGACTTAATTGTATGCAGGACTTCATATTTTATCTGGTAAATAGCATCACGAACATTTTGGGAAACACAAAAGGAAGATGTCCAACGGCGCAGCAGGAAGCGGGGGTCTTACTTGGGTGGTAAGTTACTATATTGTTACAGTGTCGCATTATTGGACAGGTTTGTTTGCAGCAAGCGATGATCATTTTATCAGGATGCACGAGAGTAATTCCACAGACATTCTAAAATGGCCAGTGATTATGCTAACTAGCTAGCAGCTAGCTAGTCCATCCGTTTAACATGCGCATATACAATATGAACTAACACCATGTACATTTATTTGGATAGCTGTGGTTGCCCAGCACAAAAACAGTCACGGAGAGGCCCATCTACGCGAGAAGATACATTATTTATTGTTATTATGATCATGCCATTTGGCAACATATTGCTCTTCTGCAAGGAAATGGTGAATGAGCCACTTGATCAATTCCGCAAAAAGTTCTTTGTTGCAATACACGTCAACTGTGATTGATAGTCACTTTGCATATTTTACTATTACCCCGTTTAAATATTGGATCTTTACCGTATAAATAACGTTAGTCATAGCTACCGTAATTGGTAACCAAAACATTTACGCGAACATTTTTCTTCACGACATGATTTGGCCAGCTTGCTAAAGCAGCAGCATAGTTTGGTTGCCACACTGGCATCAGCACCGCTTGCAAACTGAAGATAGACAATGGAGCAGCTGTCGGTACGGGAGACGCAGGCAGGGATGCGAGCTCTAGGTCATGCCGATTCTTTCTGTGCATCTTGAGCGTTTAAGGCCGGAGTCGTCACTGCTGGTTGTGTAGCCAAATTCAGTTTATAAAAAAATATGGATGATTAGATGTCTTCCATTTATGGAAATACAACCAATGGAAATAACATGCCAGTCATATAGGGCTCGTTTCATCCTCATTACTTTTTGTCATGAACTGAACAGCAGTATGGCTCGTCTAAGCAGACTCCGTTTTAAAAACCCTGAAGATGACGTCATTTAGGTTAAAAATTATTATATTTTACAATATAAGTAAATATCCCCAAATGGTGGCTTATCCTGTGAGGTAAATTGCCTTTTAGGCTATTAGAAATTGCCATGAGTTATGGTGAATCTGAATGTTATTTGTTACAAACATGCTGACGTGTATGGAATGGGTCTGTTACATTACCTTTACAGAATGCTAACTGGTCTACAGGGTCCACATTTGAACTCACAATCTTACTGCACAGTAGATTATTATTATAATTATTTTTATGTACAGTTTTTGACACCCTATTTCATGCTCAGTGCAGTTCCAATCGTCAGCTGCCTGTGGCTGCAGATACACAGTTAAATACATTATATCTAGTGTAATTTTTTTTTAACTAAGCTGTGCACATGTGTCTAATACCAGACCCTCTTTGATAAGAAGAATGCTGCCAAAAAGAGGGAGGAGGAGGCGGCGGCGGCCGCAGCGGCGGCAAACGGCAGGGGTGACGGGGGCAAGGCGGAGGGAGGAGGCGGTGGTGCCAAGAAGAAGGGGGGAGAGAAGTTGTCCGTGGAGAGGGTGTACCAAAAGAAGACCCAGCTGGAGCACATCCTGCTGAGACCCGACACCTACATTGGCTCTGTAGAACCCGTCACCCAGGTAGGTTGGGTTTGTCATGGCTAATGTCTATTTGGTTCAGTCAGGTGCATAACTTTTTTTTCTGAAGATATAATAAAATGCAGCAAATAAATTAGCGGGTTAGGTCTAACAGTTTCATTGTTGCTTTGTGGCTATTGAATATTACCCATATTCTACACTACTTTGGCCACAACACCCTGTCCTGTATCGACATCTAACCGAAAAATTTGACCTTTTTGCTGTTGCGCTTTTTTGTTGTGGTCTAAGTGCTGTAAATGCTTTGACAAAAATATGTGTCTATCTGATCCTTTTCAGCAAATGTGGGTTTTCGATGAAGACCTTGGGATGAACCTACGAGAAATCACTTATGTCCCTGGGTTATACAAAATCTTTGATGAAATTCTTGGTAAGTCCATTTATCTGATTCTTTTAAAGGATACAAGGTGGTCAGGACTAGTCAAAAAAAAAATATATTACCCAGAAAAAGAGCTAAATCAAATGCTTATGTCTAATACTTCAGAAATGAGATTGTGGCATTTGCTAAGGATCTTGCAGCCAATACAGAGAAAGAAACAATACTATTTTCTGACCGAAGGCTATATTTTAGATTTTAAACTACTTTAGTGATATTCTTCACTGTCTGTCCAAGGCTACATTCATCTCTGGTGTTCTGTACCTAACACATTGAATGTATTCATTGAAATAGGCTAATTAATTGAAATATCACTTGAGGTGCCTTGCTGCGCACTGCAAGACTGTTTTTGACAGCACCGCTCCAGTCTGGTTTAAACCATTTGTCCTCTCTCTTGCTCTCCCTCTTTCGTATTATTAACGTTCCATGTCTTCATTGAGGCCATTCACAAAAGGACATACAGCTTGTTAAATATGTTACTGGCTTCCTAGATCGACGGTAGTTCGTGGGTGTAGGTTACAAGCCAGGGACGACATTCTAATTGAAATTGAATAGGGATTGGGCTTTAAAGCCAGAAACCGGCATTGGAGTATCTGCTGCAAAATGGTGACATTACTACATTGTGTGAGAGAGAAATGTTGGGATAATTTGCAGAGCTCTGGAACCCCGCTCGTTCTACAGTGTTAACTGCAGGCTTGCTGTTGATTCAGTCTACCTACCGTATATGATTTAAAAGGCCTCTGTGGCAAATAAGAATAAGTAGGCAATTTGGCCATTTCTGCAGCCTGACTACAGAAACGTTATGAGCTGTGCCAGTCGTGTTGAAATGGGCAATGCATCCCCAGTCTCGATGTGGCCATTGTCTGTCCAACATGGTTAGTTTACCATTATAATATCGCCCAGCCGACATTTACACTTTGTATTTGGACCTGGATAATTTGCAACATTTGCAACAGAAGCGTAAATCTCGACAGTGAAAGGTGATTGCACTAGATTTAACTAAAGGCTTACTTACGTCTGTAGTACCCAGACAGGTATACATTTAAGACATTGTACAAATGGATAACATGCAAGCATTGCTGTCAGATCTAACGCATTTGTTTTGAAGCACCAATATAGTCAAATGAAATGTGGTATTGCACAAAGCACTGTTATTGCACCTACTCAAGGTACATGAGTATTAAGTTGCATAAGACAGGGGCTGTGGCCTGTGAGTGTACAAATCAATGACTGGGCAGAATAATTTTTTGGCCTCAGATGACAAACTTGCCAGATGCTATGTGCTTTCAGTAAATACGAGGGGGAAGAGGTTTACATTCTTTCATACTAGCTTTGTATGATAAAGCAAATTGCCCAAAGCTAGTGTGTGAGGAGTAGCAGTCCCCTCAGTGGAGATTCTATTGACCATGCTATTTAGATGTGCCTTATAGCTTTTATAAACCGGTGATCATTAGAGCAGTAGAAAGTGATGTGATGTAACACCCGTGGTATACCGCCAGTTTTGTGATCTGTGCCTGCAACAGTCTTCAGATGCTTCTCCACTTGGCTAATTATCGGTTCTATCGATACATTCGAAGCATCTGCTTCTGACCTTGTCCTGAGTGCTGTAGACGCTCTTGGCCACCTACGTCCTGCTCCTTGTGTGGTAATCTGCCTGGAATGATGAGCTGTCTGAAGTGTACTTGGTTGTCCGTCACACTCTAAGTCATGCTACGGCCGCCTCCATCACAGGTCTTCCTCATACACGTTGGGCTGACTTTATTAAAGAAGAAATCAATTGGCTACTCCTGTCCTCTAACGGGACCTTTTATAACCGAGCGCTCTAAAGGAAATCTGTCATTTAGAATTCGAAGGCGATGGGGAAGATCTGTTGCGTCGTTCTCTTGTCCATTTCCAGCCTCCTACTCAAAGCCCATTTGGTGTCAGAGGGGCTGGCTTCTGGCTTTCCAGCCCTGTTTGTTTTTAGTGGGAGAGGGGATGTGAGAAATGTGCAGGTGAGATCTTCCCATTTAGTGGTCCTCTGCACAATGTGTTCATTAAGCTGTGTCGTAATGGTGATTTTGAAGCAGCAATGATTGCAGGCTGTCCCGACTGCCTGAACATTTGATCTGTGCCTGCAACAGTTTTGTGATTAAACACTAAGAAAGGAGATTTGACTGAGACATGGAAAACACTGTGGTTTGGGATTTTATTAGCCAGGCAACTTGACTTCAAATGCCAGTACCGAAGATCTTTTCAATTTAGATGATATCAACTCTGTTGAATCCCTGCAGTCTACTTCTCATTTGGACATGTTCCACTCTAATCCACAGTCAATGCAGCCGACAACAAACAGCGGGATAAGAACATGACCACCATAAAGATCTCCATTGATCCGTGAGTACACAGTAAGCTGTTGTCAATCATCAGTCATTATCTTCACAAGTAAAGTCTATTTTGAGGCCAAAATCCCCGGCTGTGTTCACTGCTTAGGAAGACACAGGAGCGTCTCTGTCGCAGCTGGACTTGACACATAGTAGTGGTGTTCAGACGTCGTGTTGGAAATGTCAGATCACTTCAGTACGGCACCTTTCACAAATACATGGCCCATCCTTACAGCCTTGATGAAAATGAAAGGACAGAGAGTTTGAGGGCTTCCCTGAATGCTTTGAGGGCGACCTAACGGTGTTATAGCCTAGCTGACTCAACCCCATTTGTAATGAATCCTAAGAAACAAAAACTGATGTTGTCGCTCAGCTGCATCTCACGTAAAAAAAAAAAGAAAGTCTGTCGACTCTAGTCTGTTTGCTGTTTGATAACCATTTGTGTGTAGTTTAAATAGAAAGGCTCCTTGTTGATTAATGAAACAAGCCTGCATCACAGTCGTTCAACTTAATAAATCTTTTTAAATGTCAAAGTGTGCCAACTTGTCTTTGAAGGAAAAAATGCAGGGCATCCATTTTGTTGGAGAGATCTGCCAACGTAGATGTGTGTGTCTGTGCCTAGTTTAATGTCCGTGTGTTAAAGCCAGCTTTGTGCCTGGTTCGGCAGGGTTTTTGCCACATATTTGGACACCTAGGTTGTTAACAATTAGCAGGGGTTTGTTCTGGAGGCAGAACAGAATGATAAGGTGGAGAACAGGGAACCAGTGGTGGAAGAGATTAGACTGGGCACACAGAGGACTGGAAAGACAACTGGGAACATGGAGGAGAGGAGAGAGACCGGGCACATGGAGGAGAGGAGAGAGACCGGGCACATGGAGGAGAGAGTGGGCCGTAGGGAGGAGAGACTGACTGTAGGATCTCTGGGAGCTAATTTTACATGCTGTCATCTAACTCGGCATCCACTGTCTGATTGTCCTTCAGAGTGACTCCGTCTGTGTTTTTCCCTGCAACAGATCAACATATTAATAGTAGTCCCTCATACTCTGACATCATGTCGTCTGTCTCTTTCTCTCGCTCTGCCTCTCTCTCCCAATCTCTTTATTATTCTCTTGTTGCTCTTGAGGGCTAGGATTTATAATGGTTTATATAATATTCCAGCCCCTTACCCGAGCTTACATCATGACAAGTTGGGCTTATTTAGTTTGGCTGTGTTGCTCCACAGTATATTTTAAGTCACGGCTCTAAATCCACTGGAGAGAAAAGCCTTCTAGCAAATGCGGATTGGTTGCACTGTTGCACAATGTTGTTTGCTTGTCATAATGATCTGCATGTTTGAAGATGTTTGAGCTAAATGGAAAGAATGTAAGGATGATTGAAGCTGAATGTAACTGATGAAGTCGGGTCATAATGATTCTGTCTGTCCTGTGAAGTCTGGCCTTCGTTGTTTACCCTGATCTATCCCACCCCCCCCCCCCCTTCAGTGAGTCCAACACCATCACTATCTGGAACAATGGCAAAGGCATTCCTGTGGTGGAGCACAAAGATGAGAAGATGTATGTCCCGGCTCTCATCTTTGGACACCTTCTCACCTCCAGTAACTATGATGACGACCAGAAGAAAGTCACAGGTCATTACATCACTGAAAAATACGATATTATAATTTGTTTCATGATAACCGCGCACACACATGGATCAACGTTTAATTTGGTTTTGATAAGAGTGTCCAAGAGAAACAGTTTTTGTCTACTTAAACTCTATAGTTTTCTAGTGCTGGCAAGTTGAAGGGCTTGGCAGCACATTGCTGGTGTAACTAGCTATTCAAGGACAATCTCTCCACAGATGAAAGCCCCACATTTGTAGGATGAATACATGCTTAAAATTGTCTCTCTACTGCTTTCTTTCTAGGTGGGAGGAACGGCTACGGTGCTAAACTCTGCAACATCTTCAGCACAAAGTTCACTGTGGAAACCGCCTGCAAAGAGTACAAACACAGCTTCAAACAGGTACAGACAAGGAGAATGCTGAGCGTGATTGACATCTGTTGTTCAGTCAGTCTGAAAGGGAACAGTCAAGTGGAAACCTCTTGATGTTTTTTTGGGTGTAGACTGTGTGAGAGGTTGAGTTGATGTTCACAGTTGGATATCGCCTCAGGAGTCCACACTGATGTTGCCCTTTTGTGGGATGTACATTATTTCGAATAAATCTGATGGTCGTTTTCTTATATTCACTGAGATTATCCCCAAAATAATCACCTAGCTGTTTTACGCTTTCTAATATCCTTTTGTATCTTTGCGATGTTATAGGAATTTCAGCATACACATCAGATGATTATTTCTGGTTTCCCTGACGTGAAGAATGTCTTTCCCCCTCCTCTCCCTCCATAGACCTGGCAGAATAACATGTCGAAGACCAGCGAGCCCAAGATCAAGTTCTTTGATGGGGAGGACTTCACGTGTGTTACCTTCCAGCCGGACCTGTCCAAGTTCAAGATGGAGAAGCTGGACAAGGACATATTAGCTCTGCTCACCAGGAGGGCCTATGACATCGCTGGCTCCTGCAAAGGCGTGAAGGTCATGCTGAATGGGAAGAAGCTCCCGGTAAGTCTTCCCCCATGTAGCTGAACGTAGCAGTGTGGGTTGTCCCACATGCACAGAGACGTTACACACCAGTCTTAATCATGATCCTGGGCAAAAGCACTTTGACTTGAAATAAGGCCTCTCGTTTTAGCACAACTCTCAGTACTAAGTGTTTCTTCAGTAACCTTTCCCCAACCTTTTTTCTTTTCTGTTCTGTTCCTCTCCTTCCAGGTGACAGGGTTCCGCAGCTATGTGGACCTGTATGTGAGGGACAAGGTGGACGAGGTGGGTGTGGCCTTGAAGGTGGTCAATGAGTCAGTCAACGAGCGCTGGGAGGTGTGTCTCACCATGAGCGAGAAGGGATTCCAACAGATCAGTTTTGTGAACAGCATCGCCACCACTAAGGTAACATCCCTTCAAGGAACGACGTCATGATCTACAGTCTGTATCGATACAAAAAATTTACCCTTTTCTTTCGAAAACTAGGACCTGACCAACCTAGGAATACTGGACAGAAACTAAGTCTAATTTTGAAGTGTGAATATGCTGGGATGGGCACAGTTGCATACATTTTGACTGCGTTCCCAAATTGGAGTCTCTACCATCGCACCATCATGTGTATCAGACCTTGTTTATATTTAACACTGCTTACTTGGTTTTATTTAGGGTGGGAGACACATTGATTATGTGGTGGACCAGATTGTATCCAAGCTCATAGAGGTGGTCAAGAAGAAGAACAAAGCTGGTGTCACAGTCAAACCCTTCCAGGTTAGTTATTACTGTCTTAGAAATGGTATTGCTATCGTGTCACTACAACTTGTACTTAATAATTACTGTTAATTGTAATTACATTGTAACTGAACTGGTTAAGAGCGACCTGATGTGATGATCTTAGAATGATCTTAATCCAATATTTTTTGTCTTGCCCAGGTGAAGAACCACATATGGGTGTTTGTGAACGCACTGATCGAGAACCCAACCTTTGACTCCCAGACCAAGGAAAACATGACCCTCCAGACCAAGAGCTTTGGATCTAAGTGCCCTCTCTCTGAGAAGTTCATCAGAGCGGTACGTAGATTTGTCTTTATGATTCTTCATCAAAATGAAAAATGGGAAAACAATAAAAATATACAAAAAATATACAGATACCCAGCATAAAGTCCCAAAGAGCAAGTAGTAACATTTTGAAGTAATTGGTTTGGAAAAACTACTGCCTAGGAAGATAACTAGAGAGGGACCATGCTTGAGTGGGTGGACAATCCTCATCTGGATTTGTAGATGACACAACCCTTTTAATGCGAAATCGTTTATCTATATATTCAAACGTTCATTTAATATCATATGATCTCAAAACCAGTTCCATGTCCTCTCTTATGTTTTGGGTTCTGAAGTAGTTAAATGATCATAACTTACCATATTCCATATGAAATGTTGTTTCCAGGCGACCAACTGTGGGATTGTGGAGAGTATTCTGAACTGGGTGAAGTTCAAGGCTCAGACACAACTGAACAAGAAATGTTCTTCAGTGAAACACAGCAAGATAAAAGGCATCCCCAAGCTGGACGATGCTAATGATGCCGGTATGACAGGAAACCACTCTGCTCTGTGTGTACAGACCTTATGATGTTCCTAACTTACTTATCCGCCAAGAGGAACTCTTTAACTAAATGTTTGCTTTGAAACTAGTTCAAGGCCAATTACGTTAGGCTTGAGTTTCTAAGCTAGACCGCTGGGCCCCACCCTGCTTATAAACACTTTGGGGAACACTAGATTGTTGAAATACATTCTGCATGGCGCGTATTAAAGCCCCTTTTTCATAACCCTCAGGCGGTAAACACTCATCGGAATGCACCCTGATCCTTACGGAGGGAGACTCGGCCAAGTCCCTGGCTGTCTCCGGCCTTGGCGTCATCGGCCGAGATCGCTACGGCGTCTTCCCACTACGAGGAAAGATCCTGAACGTACGAGAGGCCACACACAAACAGGTGAGTGTCTAGACAGAAGCACGCAATTATGGGGTAAGATGATGGATACGTAAAATGGATAGTAAACCATGCTTTTTCCTCCCTCAGATCATGGAGAACGCAGAGATTAATAACATCATCAAGATAGTGGGTCTGCAGTACAAGAAGAGCTACGACGACCCAGAGTCTCTCAGATCACTGCGCTACGGCAAGATCATGATCATGACCGATCAGGTCTAACATCTAATCAATCCCCACCCCTGACTGGCATCTTATATTGACTGCATTTTTTGAATAACTAAGGCTATACAAATGTAATTTACTGTGTAACGGATGCCTGCTATACATTTCTCAAAATAATAACAAAGGTAAAATTGAGGCACTGAATTCCATAAAAATCAATTGTCTTAAAAGGTTGACTTATTGAATGATTTCACAGGTGAATCGCAATGAATCAAATACATATTTTTTGCTAAACAAATTCCACAGATTCCTTTAGTTTGATTTGGACATTCAACTCAAATGGTTTTAGTAGTGAGCCTAAACTGAAGTCAACTGATTTCCTACAGTAATCCACAAAGGACATTTTCCCCATAAAACCCCACTGAAATGTTCAGTGTTTAGTAGGTCTGTCAAAGTGATATGATTACCTCGATGAATCGGAGAGAGATTTTACTGACTTGTGTCATCATGTGCAGTGCTTAAACCTTGACAGGTAAACCTCGAACTCCCTCTGACTGTCATTTCAAAACCATTATACTGTTGTGATCCTCACTATATCAGCCATCTTACCATGTTTGCCTAGTACGTTTCCCTGTTTGTACAATGCTTACATCGTTTGTCTTCCATACCAGCAACCCAGTTTTGCTTCCTTGCCCAGCCATTGGTGTCCACTGGAATGGACGGCTGGGAACATATGAGGGGGCTGAGTTAGACTAAGCACAGGGATGTGCCCTCCTCAAAGAAAGGACCATGTAGCGAACTTCAATATATGCTTTATGTTACCATTGCCAGCAAGTGGTTTAACCCTATTCTCTTTGCTGGCTGCTGTTTTCTCCAATACTACTATGATCTTGGTGGATGCTAGCTGTTGTTTAAAAGTTCTAGTATTATTACAAGAGGTTAAGGCCCAAACATAAAAAAATATGAATAATTGACATATTTCTTCCCCGTTTGGCTGTTGATTATATTTGTATGGCCTTTATATATTATGCATGCTCAAAGCATAGTTTAGTGGAAGTCCCACTCTCTTAATATTCATCGGACTTGGCACCCTATAAGGAATGTCAGAACAATCCCTACTAACAGTTTGTTTTGTGTTGATTATCAGGATCAAGATGGCTCCCATATCAAGGGTTTGCTGATCAACTTCTTCCATCACAACTGGCCGTCCCTTCTCAAACACACCTTCCTGGAGGAGTTCATCACCCCCATTGTCAAAGTGAGAACGAGATATTACCTGGGCTTTTGGACTATTCCAGATACCCTACAGAGTCAAAGGCCGATTTATACACTGGATCAGCTGTGGCCATATTGCTGACCACCACTTTTGAGGGCCATATTCTACCAAATATTTGGCTTAAAGCTGGCAAACATTCCTCTAATGCTGCTTCCAAATCATTCCTATAGGTGAACAAGAATAAGCAAGAATATGCTTTCTACAGTCTCCCGGAGTTTGATGAATGGAAGAAACAGACAGAGAACTTTAAAACCTGGCACATAAAGTACTACAAAGGTTTGTTCTTTAGTCTATAATCTTCCAAACCGTTATTGCTGGAGGTTTTTGGATGTACACATTTCATTTGTTTTTGATGCCTGTTTCACATTACTGAGGGAATTTGAGCCTTGCTCTACTGTGTGCGGTTCTGGCCTGCTTAAAGCAAGCTGGAACATCTCTCGGCCAGCACCCTGTGGTTGGGTTTGGCACAGTAATGTCAACATGGTTTCAGTGTTGATTGATTGTGTGTGTTCTAGGTTTGGGTACCAGCACAAGCAAGGAAGCCAAAGAGTACTTTGCAGACATGGAGAAGCACCGGATCATGTTCAGATACACCGGGACGGAGGACGATGCTGCCATCACACTGGTGGGTTTAACATGGAGGCTCTCGCTCCTTTTTCCTGTCATCGTGTTTCAACACTGCAGTTCAGCGTATGAAAGATTTGTAAAAGGCTATACCTGTTTTGGAAACATGCACTGGCATTATATATTCATTATGCTTATTTCCAAAACGACACTTAGATAGCCTTTTGAAACGGACCAAATTGAAGTTGAAGCACATTTCTAATACATGTGTGAATGTGCATTGTCTCCAAGCCGGCTTACGTTGACTTCTAGGCCGCCATAGACTCTTCACACCTCTCAGGCGTCCTATCAACGCCAGTGACCACATTATATGTACATGCTGGACAGAACGGGATAAACATTTGTCCTACGTGAAAGGCATGCGATTCATGATCTCTCTCTCTCTCTAGGCGTTCAGTAAGAAGAAGACTGACGACCGGAAGGAGTGGCTCACTAACTTCATGGAGGACAGGAGACAGAGGAGGATGCACGGCCTGCCCGAGGTGGGTGCGGCCGCAGGGTCAATGACCTGGGTCTAAATCCAGACCGCGTTAGCCTGCCGAGCTAACGGGAGCTAACTTATGTCCTCGTGGGATCTAGAATGGTAACTCATCACACAGGCGCTTCAGCGGAACAGCTGGGTTCCCTGTGCACTGACACTTTCCACATTATTCACATCGGTGCAGATGAAGGAGCAGAGACGAGGAGTGGAACCGACTGCCTCCCGAGATGCTCGCTGTGAGAATCTAACGTAGTGGAGTATGATTAAAGGAAGAGGATGTACATACAAACATCTCTCCACCCTGAGAGTAACTTGGACTGTGATGTATCACAAGCTGTACTCTTCTAACTCGCTCCTTTGAGTCACCGACATTTGATCATTTCTACACAGTCAGCTTTCCCCCAGATACCCAGAGCATGGAAATGGAAACATTCAGAATATTCACCAAACGCCAATCTGCATATTTATGTTTGTTGACGTTTAGTAAATGACTCTATTTGCCGCTGTTAACTTCTGATAAGCAGTCGGTTTCCCCATGTGAATCCCATCACAGGCAGGCTTAGCAGATGACAGCCTCTTCAACTCTGTATATTTCCCTCCCATCCTGCAGCAATACCTGTACAGAAACCAGTTTTGTAACTGTTGTTGCTGTTGTTCACTGATGCGTTGGTGACACAGCTTTCCCACAGGGCAATGATAAGACCGTAACACATCAGAGCGCCAATCTAACGTCTAATTGCTTCTTCCTCCATGCAGCAATACCTGTACGGCACGGCTACGAAGCACCTGTCCTACAACGATTTCATTAACAAAGAGCTCATCCTCTTCTCCAACTCGGACAACGAGAGATCCATCCCATCTTTAGTTGACGGTACGTGCCTGAGCTAGGCTTTCTTCCTCCTCGTTGTGGTTGCTTGTGAAACGCTTGTGACGGTTACTAAGGGAACTGTACAAACTGTTGCGAACAGAACCCGCTGCCCTCTTGGTGCTGTTTGTGTGATGTGCGGTCGCCTTTTGAGAACTGGGTTTGTTCGGGTCCCCATTAGCTGTGACACCCACAGTACACCTCCTGCGTCACCTTTTGACCGTGTGTGTGGGGGAGAGATCCCCTTCTGATGGTGTCGCGTGTCTGCGCAGGTCTGAAGCCTGGCCAGAGGAAGGTGCTGTTCACCTGTTTGAAGAGAAATGACAAGCGGGAAGTGAAGGTGGCTCAGCTGGCTGGTTCTGTGGCTGAGATGTCGGCCTACCATCATGGAGAGGTGCCTACACTCGGACAAAACGCTCTGAATCACTACTGTCTGGGGATGTTGGGTACATCCCACAACTACACCATTTTAACTTGTGTGTGTGTGTGTGTGTGTGTGTGTGTCCATCCAGCAATCCTTGTTGATGACGATCGTGAACTTGGCCCAGAACTTTGTGGGCAGCAACAACGTGAACATCCTGCAGCCGCTGGGCCAGTTTGGCACCCGCATCAACGGTGGCAAGGACGCTGCCAGCCCCCGTTACATCTTCACCATGCTCAGGTAACAGCTTGGAGGTCAGAACCGGCTCGGCCAGCCGCCGCGGGGCCGAGCTGCGCTTGAATATGACTCGGACCAGCCATACTGAACGGAAAGTCAAACCTGCTGGATATTATAACAAATGAAAAAAGAACGATAGGTTTTTGTCTGAGTTTGTATAGCTGCATCCATGCTTATGGTGAAGTAACGTCTGCTCCACAGTCCCCTGGCCAAGCTGTTGTTCCCGGCCGTGGACTCCTGCCTGCTGAAGTTCCTGTACGATGACAACCAGAAGGTGGAGCCAGAGTGGTACATCCCCATCATTCCCTTGGTGCTGGTGAACGGGGCCGAGGGCATCGGGACGGGCTGGGCCTGCAAGATCCCCAACTATGACCACCGGGAAATAGTCAACAACATCATCCGCATGCTCAGCATGCAGGAACCTCTGCCCATGGTAACAGACGTTCGGAATGGACCTTAGTCCGCTTTTATTGTTCCAGATCATTGTTTTGTTGCAGTTCACTGAATGATAGAATGATACTTCTTTGAATTTAAACCTGTAGCTAGAACCCTTGTCTTTTGTAATTTACCAAATGTAGTAATTTAACCACATAAACTACAAACGTTCGGTGTCCTATTGGCTATGATCAAGTTTGAATGGGCCATTTTTGTATCATAGTAACGGCTAATGTTTTTACCCGTCTCCTCTCCAAGCTGCCCAGCTATAAGAACTTTAAAGGAGTGATCCATGAGTTGGGCCAGAACCAGTACATGGTCAGTGGAGAGGTCTCTGTCCTGGACAAGAACACCATTGAAATCACTGAGCTTCCTGTTCGCACCTGGACACAGGTAGTCCTGTTCTAAGCACAGCATAAATCACTCTACATTTTTATGTTGTTCGTCCATTCTAAATGTATGTTTCTTGGTTCTCTCTGTCTCTCTCCTCCTCCAGGCCTATAAAGAGTCTGTACTGGAGCCCATGCTCCAGGGGACAGAAAAGACTCCAGCTCTGATCAACGACTATAAGGAGTATCACACAGACCAAACGGTCAAGTTTGTGGTCCGCATGTCGGAGGAGAAGCTGGCTCAGGCCGAGGCCGCGGGACTGCACAAAGTCTTCAAGTTGCAATCCAGTCTCACCTGCAACTCCATGGTAACGACCCGACTCCGACGTGTTCACCCTAACCTTGCACAGTCACTGCATTGTCACTGCATTGTGGTCGGCCTTCCAACCTGATTGCGTTGAATATTACAACGGCCCCAGTGTTTAGTTCTTCTTCATGTATGAGGGATAGAGAGAATGCTGTGTAAATGTTACTGAGTTAGCGTTGCCCTTTGCCCCTCAGGTCTTGTTTGATCACATGGGCTGTCTGAAGAGGTATGACTCAGTCCAGGACATTCTCAAGGAATTCTTTGATCTACGGTTGCAATATTACAAGCTGAGGAAGGACTGGCTAATAGGAAGCCTGGGGGCGGAGGCTTCCAAACTGTCCAATCAGGCCCGATTTGTGCTGGAAAAGATCGAGGGGAAGATCACGATCGGTAAGAGTTTAACCTTCTCCGTCTCCATGGCTCTCTCCCGTTCTCTGCCAGAACACTGACGTACGTTGTTGTGTTTGCCAGAGAACAAGTCTAAGAAGGACCTGATCAGGATGCTGGTACAGAAGGGCTTTGAGTCCGACCCCGTTGTGGCGTGGACCAAAGCACAGGAAAAGGTATTGTTAGCATCCCGCCGCCCCGTTACTCAGACTCATGAATGCCGAGATCCCTCGACCCGTCCTCACCACTCACCCCCACCCACCTCCCCCCCGGCTCCCCCTGCAGGCTCTGGAGGACGACGACCGCGACGGTAACAACAGTGACAGCTCCGTGGACTCTGGCTCGTCGTCAGGACCCAACTTCAACTACATCCTCAACATGTCCCTGTGGTGCCTGACCAAGGAGAAGGTGGAGGAGCTGCTCCGACAGAGGGACCTCAAGGTACTGTCTGCTCACTCACAGAGGAAGGTGTAGCCAACCTGGCTAGTTGTGTGTTTTACCAACTGGTTGTGCGTTCATCAGAAAGGCGAGCTGAATGAGCTGCAGAGGAAGTCTCCAGAGGACCTGTGGAAAGAGGACCTGGCTGTCTTCATTGAAGAACTGGATGTGAGTCCTACTGGCGCTATGTGCAGAGCCACTGCTTTAAAAGAAAGTACTATCATTTATATGTACATGTGTTAAGCTTTTTCTGGTTTCTCCACCATGGTTTCTTGATTAAGTGTGCTTGCTTTAAACACAGCACAACTTTGCAATACTGTTATTATTCTCCTTCAAAATAAATTGTGAAAGCTACCGACACCAAAGCCCATGGAAACCCTATTACCTCCGTTACTACGACAACCATTACAAATGGAGTCACTTCCACCACCACTACTTCACATGTATAACGACCTCAAAACAATGAATGTCCACTTTCTGTTCAAATGTGTTTCACCCAACCGTCAGCATTCATGTTGCATCATTTCAAACCGTGACTGAGGTCTACTTTCTTTGTGCTTGGGACAGAAAATCGAGGCCCAGGAGCGGGCAGACCTGAGTTCTGGTAGTGGCACCAAGCTGGTGAAAGGCAAGGTGGGCAAGCCCAAGGTGAAGAAGTTCCATTTGGAGGAGACCCTGCCATCGCCGTATGGCCGCAGGGTCATCCCTACCATCACTCAGGCAATGAAGACTGACGCCTCCAAGAAGATGACCAAAAAGAAGAAGGTAACAGACTCTATGTTAAAAGGCGCCCAGGTTACTTTGAATTGTCTCTTGAAAGGTTATTTCCAGATCTTCTTGGGGGAATGCCATTAACAATTTTGATAAAATTTTTCCTAATGATGAAATCCAAGTCTCCTCCCTCCAAAAGGCAACACTTTGCCAAGTCCCTCTGTGTTTATCGTGGCTAAAAGCCCATTTTTGTTTTTCATTAATGCTTACGCTAGGTCACATTTTAGCTTTGTTGGTGCAGAATGACATTTTAATAATTTACCATCTGAACAGGGTTTAAAAATACTGTCCCAGTTTTGGCATAGATCACAATACTGATTTGTCCATTGAATGAAGAACCAAAACCTCAATCCAGTTATTATTTCTCTCTGGGCCTTAACGGATTGTTACTGTTTAATCTGTCCTTGAAAAGCTTTCTGAGATGAAGTCTTTCCCTTCAGGTTTGATCATTTAGGTTAATGATTTACATCCACTTATTGTCAAGAATATGTACTTAGTTCAGCTCTATCAGTAGTCAAAAACAAAACAATTATTTTGTGTTAGTAAGCTTGTTTTCAGTCTGTAGAAATGACCTATGTGTTGTTGTCTCAGGGCGATTCTGACCTGGTAGTGAAGATGGAGTTTGATGATGACATGGGAGTGCTGGGGGCTGATGGAGGAACCGGAGACAACTCCCTCAACTCCTCCTCTGCTAACACGCCAGCCACAGCGTCAGCCAAGCCGAAGGCCCCCAGGGTGAAACGGGAAAAGAAGGAGCCAGGTGGGCGCCGATCCATTTTATTCTCCTTTCATATGTTTGTTTTGTTAAGACGGGTTCATTTAGGAATGACAGGGGGAGACAGATGAGGTGGATTCTGTAGTGAGTAAGATGGTGGACCCAAGGTGCGGAGTGCTACCACTAGACAAAACATTGGCGCTCATTCTTTATCAGGCATGAGCTCTCCTTGTAGTAACAATTTCTTGGAATGAAACCTCTGAACGGATGAACCTTTTCACTTTAACAGGTGCTCCCAGAGCCAGAAAACCCCCTGCACCCAAAGGTTCGGCTGGTAAAAAGGTGAAGAAGCGTAACCCCTGGTCAGAAGATGAGTCCAAGTCAGAGAGCGACCTGGAGGACTGTGAACCTGTGGTCATCCCCCGAGACACCAAGTCACAACGGGCCTCAGGTAAAAGAAAACCTCTGGGATATGTTCATTATTAGAGCACAACAGACCATGGTGTGAGAGAAGCTTTCCCCAGGGAAATAACTGAGCTCTAACAGTGTTGGTAGTCAATCGCTCACCTTCCACAAACCTATGAGGGCACCAGAAGCTAACCAGCCTGTTGTCCTCATTTACAACCACAGGAGTGTGTCTTGCCTGGCGAGATTCACAGGCTTTTTCTCAAGTGTTTTTAATCTGGACTGGTGAATGTAGATCTCTGATACTATAAAGGATATACTATAAAGGATATAACCCCACCTTACAACTAAACTAACACTAAGAACTAGGATTGTTTTAAAGCATTTCAAATATATATTTTCTTTATGATAAGATGAAGCCAATAGAACTTTGGAAAACAATGCATGGGATGTTCCCAATAAAAGACAACATGAAAACAGGGCCAATGAAAAATAAAACACTTTACCATCCCCATTTGAAATATATATAATAAATAAATGAGGTTGATTGAGGTGCTCTTTTGAATGTGGCGTTTTCTGACATCACTTATCAGTTTAGACAATGAAAAAGCTCCAGAAAGAAATGAAGAGACCACTGCCCCCTTTTCTTTCCTTTCCAAAAAAGTTTAAAAGGAAGGTTTTGAGTGAGGAACAGAAGGGTTCAAATTAAGAGACCACTGCAAATTGAACGCTTCTGTTCCTCCATCAAAACTTTCCTTTTAAGAGGTGCAGTGGTTTTTCCAGAGCTGTGTATATTTTCTGGTTAAATATATGTTGCTAAATAAAAGGATAAAAGTGTACTATGTTGACTGGGTACAATTGTATTTTCGCTGAATAAGGGAACCATTTTTAAATAATGAGGACACAATTGAAAAGTGTTTTATGTTTAATAGCTACCTGTTTGGCTACATTTTCTGACATGGGTGCCTACTGACTTGGTGGACCTATGGTGATTTGGAATAGAAGAATTTATGCCATGTTAGTCAGCCCACCAAAGATTGATTTGTCCCACAAAGTCTGTATGGATCTCCAGCTTCTCCCACTAATGTTCTATTAGGATGCCTTTTTAGAACCATGTTAAAGCACGACAGCTGTAGGGATATCCAGGCGTCACACAGACACACACTTAATGCTCTCTGTTTGTTTCTCAGCGGCCAAGCCCAAGTATACTTTTGACTTCAGTGAGGAAGAGGACGGCGGCGAAGATATTGATGATGACGTGGATGATGATGATGAGGCTGACGCTGAATCTTCGCCAGCCAGGCCCTACAAAGATGACTTTACCCCTTCATCTGAGACTAAAGACCGGTACAAAGACCACAGTGACGATAACGAGGATGAAGAAGAAATCCTTCCGCCACCTAAACGGACAACCACCACCACAATCTCACCAGCAAAGAAGAAAAAGGAACCAGAGAGTATATTCTCCTCCTCCAAGTCAGCTTTCTCCTCGGAAAAGAGCAATGACAGTGGTAAATACACCTTATTAAAGGGTTGTGTCAAGCAAAAGATGATCCCTTCTTGGTGTCTTAAAGTCCTTGTTTGTCTATTTGGCTTGCGAACAAGCTGTTAGCCTTTGTGGTAATCAGTATATCTTCTCTTCCAGACGATCTGAAGTTCGACAGTGATGAGGAAGACAAGGCCTTCTCCTACTCCAGCAGCTCAGCCTTTGACAAACCTGCCCCAGCTAAGAAAGGTAAAACCCAGACCTGCCACTAGGGGGAACACTAATGCAACTGGCAATGTTTTTCAGATGCCTGGTGAGCATCCCAATGTTATTCATACTGTAGTTGGGTAGATATAGTGTAGCTGAGTAATACTAGCCTGAAATCAAAAATCCAGCTTTGGTTAGATCTAGATTTATATTAATTATCTGTCTTTGTCACTCACAGCAGCTAAAAAGCCTTCAGATGCAGCACCCAAACCCAGGAAAGCACCGGCGCCCAAAGCCCCAAAACAGAAGCTGGACACGTCCGTCTGGGACTCGGATTCTGACAGCAGCTCCAAGAAGCCGGCACCAGCACTCAAAGGTACACGCTAGAATCAGCCCATGTTATCACACCAGCCACCATCCCCGTGACTGAACACCATTGTCAGTTGTGACCACATCATGAAAACAAAACGTTGTCAAAACGTTGTCAATGGTGTTCTTACTCTGACACGTTACACTTCTTAAACAAACTAACCGAAGTGTGTATTAATGTCATTTGTGCGTACAAATCAAAGCGTCAACCTATCAGTCCGTGTTTAGTGGTGCCTAAGAACAGCTTTTAGCCATGTTTTTTTTGGCCATATACCACATCCCCTCTTGACTAATTGTTTGCATATCCCACGGCCAATCAGCATTCAGGATTCAAACCACCTGGTTTATAATAAGATGTGTATATATAAGTCACTACGTAATGCTCTACAATTGCATCTTATTAACCAAAACATTTTGGTCACCAGAATACTTTTGAAAAGATTTTAGTTACATGATCAATTTAGTGTGGCAGATTTTGGTTTTTACTTGTTTGTGTGTGTGTGTGTTCCTGGCTATCCTATACATGTGGGCACCAGAATTTGCCATTAAGATATTAAAAACAACAATTTGGTATAGCAAAACAATTGTGCCTGTGTATTATGTAAGTAATTGAACTATTAGATGGATTCCATTTTGGTCATTTCTTATTTGATGTGTGAGGCCAATGTGAAATTTCTCCAGAGAGCGTTCATGATGGAAACTAGAACAAATTAACTGGGGCACTGGGCTTTAGGGAGTTTAATTATGCGGACACTCCATCTAGATTCTCCATGTAGATTCTCCATCTAGTTCAACATAGACAACTTGGTAATTAACTACACCATAACCCTTTGTTCACCAGGCCCAGAAAGGGAGTATGTAGAAAACAATTGCTCACACAACCGTGACACAATGATGAGATAGAGGGTATGCTTAGTAGACATTTACAGTTCTACAGTGCATTTGGAAAGCATTCAGACCACTTCACTTTTTCCACATTGCTTCATTATAGCCTTATTCTAGTAACAGGCTTTTGGAATTTTAGAGAAACTGAAATATCACGTACATTGTTATGATACTTCAAATTAAGCTCCGAATGATCAATGTTTTTGTTCTGAAACAGTATTTGGAAAAAGTGCCACGTTTCCCTCAGGTTACCGCTTAACGCACTAATGTTGTGTATTGTTACCACAATGTTAGTTCAGCTTGTTCTTCTGTAGCTGATGCAACTGGCTCCAGTGAGGACTTGTTTAAGGACCCGTGGCTGTAGCCTGTTCACTAACCCTCCAGTGTGTCCTCCTCCTAACCTGTACAGGCAAAGGCCGGGGGAGGAAGAGGAAGCAGTCTGGGTCGGAAGAGGATGACTTCAGTCCCAAGAAGGCCCCTGGGAAAGCAGCAAAAGCCCCAGCCAGGGTAAGAGAGAGTGTCCCTGAGTGAAACCCAACCAGGACAAATTAGGAGTAGCTACAAGCGGCCAATGTTTCTTGTCTTCTCCCTGCATAGAAGCCATCCAAGAAAGCAGCCGCTTCCCGGCCCCCCATGTCAGACGACGACGACGACGCCGGCGAATTGGACCCCAACCGGTTCAGCCAGTCGGACGTGGCTACTCGGGAACGGCCGGGCAGAGGCAGGGCCAAGAAGGAGGTGAAGTACTTCGCAGAGTCAGCGTCCGGGTCGGACGACGATCAGTACGACATGTTTGACTGATGGATGGAATCCCTCTCACACAGGCACTCTTCCAAGGCTTTCTAAGTGCTTCCTTCCCTCCCGCCTTGACGTAATCACAGGTCTTCACTGGCGGATCTGTGAAAGTAATAGGGTTGTGGTCCTCGCTGTCACCTATCCAATCACTTACAATCTGTGATCACCACGATGGGTCACAGACAAGGGGTGGATTCTTTTTGAGAATTTGAACATGGCCATTGACATGCCACATTCTTCCCCGCTCACTTTCTAGAAAGTAAGTGAGTGGTAGGATGGGTGACAGCAGTGGGTGTACACCCGTCCTAGTCCTGTCAGATCAGTGATTCCTTTAGTGACGGGAGGGAGGGAGGGAGAGCGGGAGGAAGGATGTCGTTTTGAAGTATTCAACTAGGACCACAGACACATGCTTGTGGAAGTACCCCTGTGCTGTGTCCCGCAGACTTTTGTACATTTCCCTCCCTCCCTCTTTCATTTTCTTTTCTTTTAATGGTGACGTTCAATGCTTTCTACTGTGTAGGTGTTTTACACTTTTTATTATACATACAATTGTTTTTTAATTATTATTATTACCATGTTCTGTATTTGTCCTGAGCAGCTTTTAGAAGTTAGGAACGCGGTGCTTCAGCACATTTTAATTGTTAAAAAGTAAAAAAGAGACAATGTACCTTTTTGAACATGAACTTGGAAGTAAACAATGAAATGTAAATGATTTTCTGGCCGTTGGGTCTTCTGTCTGACTGACTTCACCTTGGAAACATGACCGGGGAACACTTCATTTCAGGCTTACGGATACCAGTTCAAGACATTCAAGTTAGAAAACATTCAACCACAAGTTTAAGTATTTTAAAATAAATATATTTTTATTACTTTGCCAGGACAGTTCATGGTAAAGTTAAACAGTATATGAACATAAAAAGCATCGTTGTACAAACAAAGAGACAATATTGAAAATGGAGAACAAAATCAAGATAGAAGCTCACACCAAAAAGCTCCTAAAGACTTCCCATGTTCCCATCCTACCAGGTAAGCAGGAGGTTCTGGGTAAATTCATATCTGCTAGGAAAGCCCCTGCCCACCCACATGTCCAGTAAGACAAAGATGAGAGGACTCAACCAAAATTGGACGTCTCTTCATCATAACAACTACAACACCGTCACCTGCAGATGGAAAATAGTTTGGTGAAAAAAACGCATTAAATGCTTTCAGCATAGAGACCTTTTGAATAGGCATAACAACAACAGAGCTGCTTTTGAGGTTCACAGTCATGTTCTTTCTGGCTTATGCTAGATGGGTGGATCACGGGCAACGTATAGTAGAGCAAAACATTTTGGAACACTGAAACAGAGCAGATAAGAGACTTGTAGAGTGTGGAATCGGTATATATACTCTATTTGGTCTTCTTCAATCTGCATTGTTCCTGTCTTGAACATGATCAACATATATCAATTTGTATTCAGTTATTGACCAAATTGCTGTCAGTTGATTGATTGAATGACAGCTGCTTGGTATTACAGAACTAAACAGGGGGAAAGCAGCTCTATTGTTTCATCAGCAATGAACTTGGGTTGCAACAATTCTGAAACATTCCCAAAATGTACTTATTTTTCTTTACAATTCCTCAATGGAAGAATTTCAGGTCTAGGAATTCACCAACAGCTTGTCCTCTTCTGATTCCGAAATGCTTTCTAAGTGCTTCCTCCCTCCCACCTTGAAGTAATCACAGGTCTTCACTGGCAGATCTGTGAAAGTAATAGGGTTGTAGTCCTTGCTGTCACCTATCCAATCACTTACAATCTGTGATCACCACGATGGGTCACAGACAAGGGGTCGATTCTTCGTGAGTTCAGAAATATTTAATTACATTTTGGGAACTTTTTTGAGACCCTGCAACCCTACATTGATCCCATGCTCAGGTACTGAACTCTTAGTCCTAAATAGTGTGGGGTTGAGCAGCTGTTGCCTCAGAAGGGCTGGCTCTGAGATGACACTCTGAATAGAGCTGCCATTGGAATGGAAAGCACACCACACACACACACGCACACACACACACACACACCGTTGAATACATGGACAAGTCCGTAGTGAGATAGTATTAAATATTAACAGTTACATCGGTAAAACATTCAACAGAAATCAACATTGTAAATTCAGCATTGTGGAATGATCGAGTTTCCAGCTGGTTCCACTTGGTGCCAACAGGAGGTGCTGTGGACACTTCAGATAGTTGGATGTAGACATTCTGAAAGAAGGTTCCCAGCTTTAATGACACTAAAAGGTGTCTTTAAGAAGGACCCCCCCCTCCCCCCCGGGTCCTTCTCAAAATCCACTGAATCAGGCCAAAGGTCTCTCCCCTCTGGCCCTCCTTCAATGGGTTTTAAGAAAGAAAAGAGGAGAAGAGAAAGGGTTTAAAGGAGTATGCAATTGAGAATCTCGCTCAGGGTAATTCAAAAGGCTTTCCTTCATTCCCATCATCCACTCCTCAGCAACACACTGGAGGAAGTTAGAGGTTCTGCAGCCTTATCTCCAATGTGTTTTGTGAAGGAGGCGAGGAGTTATTGAGATTCTCACATACTGCTCAGTTCATAAGCCACCAGGATGGTTCCTCATACTTTACATTCCCAATGAGACGAAATGAGTTTGCCAAAACACTGCTTTCAATTAAGTATTCCTTTAACACAGCATATCATTCATGGACAATGTTTTCACATTCAAACACGGTGGAACTGAGACGGTTTCGTTTTTTTTCCCTTATGATATGTATTATAAGTGGGGTTGAGGTGGAAATAGAGCAGAGCACATGGTTGTGTGTGTAAACAGTTCCTAAAAGGTGTTGGGCTCAATTCCATATTATTTCAGGAAGTAAATGGAATTGAGCCCAGCCTGGTTTCCAGGGGACTGACTACAGTGACTATAATACTCTATTCCCTTGTGGTTCAACTTTTGGCCTCTATTCAGAATAACTAGCCATCCGATGCACTGGGTACAATGACTCAATAATCAGATTGCCAAATTATTATTACATTTACACAAGTGATAAAGAAAATTGTATTTTACCACCCCCCTTTAACATTGTATTGGCTACATATGATTCACAAGTTCAAGATTTATATAAGTGCTATTAAAATCAGTGCTTACTAGATATAGTTGAGTCAACATCTGATTAAACAATCTTATCTGTCCTTATCCTTACAACCACAAGGGAGACCAGCCTAGGGCAGGTAATAAAGGGTGGATAAGGCTTGAGTTCTTCCTAGTATAGCCATGCATCTACACGGAAAATCACTTCTGTTTCACTTCACAACAATCGAAAAAATGTAACAATATTTAGTGTGGATTCTTGTCTATTAGCAATTACAGTGTCCAAATTACAATCTGATTCAGGCCTGGAACAAAAGCAGCCATAGTGAGAATAGACTGCATAAGATCAGGAGGGCCATTAGGCCAACAATTTAGGATGTTCTTACTCCTGAGAAAAAAGCTCTTTAGCAGATATATCGTCCCAAATACAAAGCAGCATTGCTTTAAGTTGGTGCAATATTCTAGAACTTTACAGTTAGAGATGTCTTCTTATTTTCCACACAGTCTTTTTTGTTGTTGTATATACATAATGATATTCATTGTTAACTATTCATTATTTATTATCTTTTTGCATTAAATACATTTAAAAGTATCTTAAGCTTTATAAATGTACTGAAATGCTAATAAGTATGAATAAAGTTTAAATTAAATATATCAAATGTATTCATTTTTGTCTCAAATTTAGAGAATTATATTTAAATACATGTATTTTATGCTCGGAAGAACTAACACAAATCCCTATTCTATATGACAGAGAAGCATGTCCTCATAATCTATTTCAGAATTTTGGGTGACAACATTGCACCTCAGCTCTTCAAGCTGTCTACCCAAACGTACTGCATGCCTTAGAGGTAAAGGGTAATGTGAGAAGAATCTCCATTGCTTCACTGTGAGTATGCAAGGTAACGACCAAGGAGCATGCCAATGCTCCGGACAACTAAGAATACATAGTGAGTACTAGAATCCATTTTGCAGCTAGATAGAGCTAGTGTACAATCTTTCCCATCGAGCAGTTCCTTTAATAATGTGTTCAAAGGATTGCAATGTCCCCATAGTTTACTGCCAAAACAAGACACTTATGTATGCATGTAAGGAGAAGCAGGTATTGATTCTGGGGTTACAGGACACTTTTGGGACCCTGGAATCAGAACCCAACGTGCATTTTGTATTTCCCAGATGCTTGTAGATGCTATTAGGCATACACTGATAAGACGTACGCCTAAAAAGATTACTTTGATTTTACCATTGTAATAAGAATGAATTTTCCTGTATTAATGGTGGGGGATTTTTTAGGAGAATTTCCAGGGAAACATTGTGGAAATTCTGTGTAAACACAATCATTTCAAATCAACATTAAAAAAAAGTTCAATTTCTCAGTGGCGAAAGCTGGGTTAAATAAAGTCTGTCAGTGAGCACAGCTCAACCCAATCAGAGACTACTGGTTATGACGGCATGGTTTTCTCCTGGAATCTTCTTTAAATCATGATAAAAAAATCTCTTGAGCCTTTTAGTCTCACAATTCCTGTACATAACATTACAGGCTGTTATCTGTGGTAGACAGATCCAATTCTGTATTTGTGAATCTAGATTAAATCTAGGCATTGTATAACTATGGCCTCTACAGTCTGGCTTCCCTCCTTGAAGGAACAGCTGAAGAGATGCAGCTGTCGATAAGGGAGAGAAATGTCTAGCACTCTGGCTTCATGATGAATGTAATGTACACTCATCGAGACATCAACAGTCAAGAGTTATAAAAAAAAAAGAAAAGAAAATGGCTTTAAATATAGGAACAAATATAAAGTATTAGACGTCCATACTGTCTATATGCCGGAACATTCTATTTAACTGCATTTGTAAAGGACATTTTAGGCCACCTTTAGGCCTAAACCTTGTCATGTACTGTTTTGCCTCAAACGATAGTATTTAAGACAATGAAAAAAGCACCACAAAATTCACCATAGAAACAGAGAGATTGACCATACATTGGTATGTACAATGTGTTTCAACAATATGAGACAGAGAGAGCGAGAGAGAGGAGGGAGAGGGACCGATAGAAAAGAGATTGAAACCACGTATTAAACTCGGAGAGCCCGTCATGCAGGGATGAATTTACACAGGAGAACCTGAGGAGGATGACCTATGACCTTTGTGTACAACAGCTGGACGTGCCCGGCAGGGTCAAACCCCACTCGATGAACCACGCCCTTGTCCCGGACACATAACGCCAAAATAAGAGCATCGGTTTAGAATAATTATGCACATACCAACCACTGGTCCTTTTAGGCCTTAGCGTTGTCATAAAAAAGAAGGGAGGTGAAGAGAGAGGAGAAAGAAAAATCCAAAATATCATTAGAACAAGCACAGGTGGTGGTGTTTAGCCTGGGGGCCAAGGGCCGATGAAGAGGTGGGTTTAGGGGGAGAGGGTCCACCTTGTTTAGCTGTCAACTTATATTCTGTTTTTGTTTTGTGCAAATGAATGTCGGGGGCGGGGGGGGTGAGTCTGAGAATGATCCACCGGGGATCTAGGGGTGCTCTTCCTCCTCTTCCTCAGGGGCGGTGGTGGGCCCGTCGCTGTCTGAGGGGTCAGGGTCTGGGGCAGGGGACACATGACAGGGTTTGGCCCCCTTGGGTTTACCTCCCTTACTCCCCTTGGGGGTCCCTTTCTTGGGGCTGCTGCCGTCCTCGCTCTGGGTGCCACTCTGGCCGTCCTGGCCCTCTGAGTTCTCCAACATCTCCTGGATCAGAGGGGGCATAGAGCCAGGGATCTCCATCTTCAGGGAGATGACACGCTCCGCGCCTGGAGGGAGTAAAGGACATAAGTGCAAAGCTTGTGAAGCATTATAGATAATTCTGTTATAGAGCACTACATTATAGGGCATTAGGTTATACAGCACTATTAAAATAAATACTATGTTCTAACACATTATGTTATAGAGCATTATGATATACAGCACACAGTAATGTTTTAGAGCATCAAGTCACAGAGCATCGTTTCATAGAGCGTTCAATAATGTTATAGAACATTTAGTCATAGAACAGTGTAACAGAGCATGCACGGTTGTTATAGAACATTTAGTCATAGAACAGTGTTACAGAGCATGCACGGTTGTTATAGAACATTTAGTCATAGAACAGTGTTACAGAGCATGCACGGTTGTTATAGAACATTTAGTCATAGAACAGTGTTATAGAGCATGCAGTAACGCTACAGAGCATTAAGTCCTAGAGCATCGCGTACAAAGCTCGTCTATGCGGCTTGTACCTTTGGCGCTGATGCTGCGGAGGTCAGTGATCTTCATCAGGGTCTTGGGGAACATGTGTGGCTTGCTGGGCCTCCTCTTCCTCACGTAGATCTTCAGCGCCTCCAGCAGAGGCTCCTGGAGCTGGTCCACCTTAGAGGGCTCCTCCAGGTCCTGACGATCTGACACACATAGTACTGAGTTCATTAGCTTCCCCATATGAGCAAGGAGTTAATACCATGCATACCTAGGCTTTCAGCGGCACATAACTCCCATCAGATTGCACTATGCTAACGTCTGGCAACCGAGATATGCTTTGTAAATGTCTAGAAACAAGAGAGATGTCTGAAACCTAATTTGATGTCTACACATTCGGTCGTTGGTATTTATTTAGGGAATGCAATGTCCTTGAGCTAAGTGGTTGGTTCTGGTCCTGCTGTGCTGTAGGCCTCCAGTGGGTTTGTAGAACAGACTTCAATAATGGGTGCATGGTGTGTTCCAGCCCACAGGCACTTAGGGGCTTAGTTTTATGCCCCATTGGTAATCTGATTAGAATTTTAATCTTGAACGGTAATCTCAATGGAAAATTACAAGGGCATCAAAAACGTGTTCTCTCAGTACTGCATAGTTCTCAAGAGCCAGTCGACCAATTATTTTTTTTCTCAACACTTTTTTTTTAGTTTTTTGCCTTTGCAGTACCACTACAGTCCAAAAGATGTCAGTGTGTGAGTGTGTTTTAAACACCGGCCCTGCTTTGGGACCCGAGGCCTCCCAGTAACACAGTCACATTACATTAAGACTCACAGCAGATAGCTTAGTTCTTCACTCTCTGGATTATGCAATGGCATGTAATGTGTGGCAAAACTCTGGGGATTCACGGCTTCAAGTGGAGACTTACCCCCAAAACACACACCGTAGAAAGACAGAGAAAGAGTGAGAGAGCGAGAGAGAGAGGGAGAGAGAGTAAGAGCAGGGGAGGCACATGTGTCAGTGTGGGTGTGGGATCTGTAACCACATTATGCAATGATGTTGAGCTGTGTGTGTTTCTATCAATGTCCGCCTGCCGCATCACAAACCTAACCCGCTAACCCTAACCCGCTAACCCTAATTCTAATCCTAGACCTTATCACAAACCTAACCCGCTAACCCTAATTCTAATCCTAGACCTTATCACAAACCTAACCCGCTAACCCTAATTCTAATCCTAGACCTTATCACAAACCTAAACTTAACTGGCAAAATGTTGTCACATTTTCACATTTGCCGGGTTTTAGTTAAGCAATAGCACATGAGAAAGTGGTATCTGGTCAATACCAACGCAGCCCAGAGCAGGTCATGAGCATGACCCATCGCACCTGGACACAGCGCTTCGCCGTGGTATACCACAAACTCTCCAGACACCATATTAATATTAAATTATTATAAAACTGTTACCAACTCAAGTGGAATGAGTTGTGATCTCATACCCAAGGTCTACAGTCTCCAAAACCTTCAACCAACCAATGTATCAACCGTTTTATGTCTGACACCCTCTCTTACATGATGTAACAGAGATGCCCCCTGGGGCTGTGATTCCAAATCACTCCTAGTATGACTGTGAGGAGGACACACAGCTTTGTTTCAATTGGACAGAACAGGCTGTCACTCTCGCCTTGTCGTCTAAACAGATCATTTGGTTCGATTTTTTTTTTTCAGTTGGTAGGCGATTTCAGGTGGAAGATCTTGTGTCTGGAGTGGCTCTTAAAGTGACTATAATCTGCCTCATCTTCTTGGCCTCTGACCACTTTCTCTTTGCCCTGCTTTTCCCGGGACACCACACTGTGAAGCACAGCCCTGGGGATCACTGTCTCGCACCACCCCCTCTGTCACTAATGAAACAGAAGCTTCACGCACTTTAAAAGTCTTTGTGAACGTTACTCACGCGTGCTCGAATGAAGCATTTAAGGAGGCTTTACGAACGCATTTCGTATGCCGTTATAATGTAACCTTCCAAAAGAAAGTACTCTGTACCTCCGGAGATGAGGCAGATGGCACTGAGCAGGCCGGTCTCTGTGTCGTCCATCTCGATGGGAAGCAGCTGGTGTGCGAAGGTGAAAACCAGGTCTGTGAGCGGGCCGAAGCCGGCGTTGTGCATCTGGGTCCGGTTCAGGGTCAGCCCGTCTGAGAACGTCATGGTGTCCTGGTCCGGAGTGTAGCGCGTACAGATGCGCAGGATCTAGGTGACAGGGGGACAGTGGAGGGGGACAGGTAACATACACACCCAGTACTCAGTGGCATCCATACTTTTTCGTTGGTAGCAAGGGGACTCGGTCCCCGATCACTCCCACGTTCAAGCCCACATTTTCAGACGTCTCGGCTGATCCAAACACCCGCTGTGATTCGATTAATATCCAGCTGCGACGTTTATATAGTCTTTGAACCAACATGCATAGAAGGTTGCCCTATAGGACCTGACTGAGGCATTAAGGGCTGTAGTTACAACGCGGTACTTGACATTTCTCCAGCGATGCCCCGTGGATGCCCACACACACCAGGCATCTAGAAGAACAGCGTAGGTGCACTGGAGCTAGGACCGCTGTACATGATGAAGACATACAGTATCTCACAAAAGTTAGTACCCCCCTCACATTTATGTAAATATTTGAGTATATCTTTTCATGCGACAACACTGAAGAAAATGACACTTAGCGACAATGTAAAGTAGTGAGTGTACAGCTTGTATAACAGTGTAAATTTGCTGTCCCCTCAAAATAACTCAACACACAGCCATTAATGTCTAAACCGCTGGCAACTAAAGTGATGTCACATGAAAGGTCATACTCAAATATTTACAAAAATGCGAAGGGTGTACTCACTTTTGTGAGATACTGTAGCAGTAATACCAGTATGACCTTGACTCAATTATATGGAGGAACATCCTTACTGAGCCACTCACTGCTCATCCATGCTGCTACATTGTCTGTGTGTGTGCGTGTGCGTGCATGTGTGTGTGTGCGTGTGTGTGTCTGGCCAGCCGGTGTGTCTCTGCCAGCTTCCATGTTTTATTCTGTTTCATGTTTTGGACGCTCTTGCCACTAACTGTCAGCACATGTTATCACACACACACTCATGCATGCACACACTCATTCTTACACACACACACACACAATTATACTCTCACACGCACACATGCACACACACTAGCTGTCAGCACCAGCCCACTCAAATGGCTTCAAAGGCTGAATGCCTGTCTCTTTATTAGACACAAACACACCAACACATACACACACACAAACACACCTACACACAGCATTTGATCCTCCCTCACACAGCTCTGGAGCACAATACGCAGGGCGTGCCCTTCACTGTAGAAACCTGTCAGAGTGTGTGTATGTATTGTGAGCGTGTTTGTGTGTGTGTGTGTGTGAGAGAGAGAAAGTGATCTCAGCAGGACTTCTCACCTCTGCAACTCCACTGGCTTATCTCATTGAGAAACAATAAATAAACAAATCCTTCTAGAAAAACTATATCATTTCCACCAGGAAGCGATTCTGTAATACGCCGACTACTAAACTAGACAACAGGAGAGAACACAGTAACACCCATAATATAAACCTGTAGGATAAGATCTATTGAATAACAATAATCACATACATCTTTAGGATAACATCTACTGAATAACAATCACATAAACCTGTAGGATAAAATGATGAATGTTATTGTTCCCTGTTGACTAGTTTGATAGTCGTTATATTAAAGAATGGCATCCTGGTGGAGGTTTTATATACTATTTCTAGAGGAACTGAATAACAATAATCACCTAAGCCTGTAGGATTACATTGACACCCAGTATATTTATTTTGTTTTCAGGTTAAAAATCTAACCATCCTTAAAATAAGGTACTTTTTTCTTAATAAGCTAAAGTTGTGTTAATTAATAACGCTTGGTTTTAGAAAAAATGCCTTGAATATCGTGTAATTTGTCTTGTTCCATTGGCAGATTATTTCACTTATTTCAAGCAAATATCGTGAAATAGTCTTATTTTTTAAAGATTATTTTTTTGCAGTGTATCTATGTATTCAATTACCGCAATCACATAAACCTGCAAGATAAGATTCATCCTCTTCTCAATAACATTAATCACATAAACACATAAGATAACATCTATCCATTTCAGCAGTCGCTGGACAGAACAGCCCCTCTACAGGAATCACACAGTAATCACATTCATCATGACATTTTAAATGTAGAATATAGTCAATAGTACTTTAGTCAATAACAGGATCCTGAGTGATAGATGAGGATGCTTCCACTCTGCAGACTGGACAGTCTTGTAACCACTGTGCTGTAAGCTACCAGGCAGCAACAAGTCATGCCGCTTTGAATCGATTCTGCTTTGAAACACAACATGATACAGAGACATTGGCCTGATTAGAAGCGGATCTGGAGCTCAGTTGTGTGTGTTTGTGCGTGTGTGTGTTTCTGTGAGAGAGAGAGAATAAGAATTTCCTTTTCAGGTCAGGCGGTGCCGGGGGGTCTGAGCTGAGCATGAGAGCAGCGAGGGAGGAGAGGAGTCGAGGGGGCCAATGAGTTGAAGCATAGAGATCATCGGGGTAGATCAGGTAGACTGAAGCAGCTGACTAAAGACATCTACATGGAGCCAGACTGACAGAAAGGCACATGACAAGAGGTTGAGACAATACACGCTTCCTCCCTTGTCAGACCACCCAGTTTGACCCTTGCCCCCCCCCCCCCCTTCTCGGTCTCATTACTGAGGCTGCATCAGCAAAGCACTCGACTCCACTACTCCCATGAAAACCAAGCCTCAGCCAGGGGCGGTCTGCTGACAATGACACTCACCGTAGTAAGACAAACAGGGCTTTCAATCAACCCAAATGAGATTTGGAACTGAGTAACGTCTGAGAGACTCTAACCTAACGTCCTGGATGCATACTAATTGACGTCAGGATCATTTACCCTGCTCTTCTATTGGCTGGCTGGGCCAAACGACCAATAAGGTCGAAAGACGGGACTCCAGGGAGCAAATTCAGAGGTTAAACCCAACCCCCTGTAGGTTCCAGCTTATTGACTAGCTACCTCAATAAAGAGAGCAAACCCAGTTAACAGAGACCTCCAGACACTAAAGTACTGATGGAATTAGGCCAAATCCTTTCTCATTAAATAGAAACCTGCAAATTTGGTTATGCGGTGAAGGTATGTTCTGTTTCTGCATCAGCAGACTCTGCTAACCAATATAAAACATATTCAAATGTAATCGGTTTAGTATAATTAGCACTGTGATAAAATGTGCATGGATGGAGGTGAAGGGTGGATTAGCCAACCCCAATCCTCAAATAAAACATTACCCTTATCTAAGCTGCGGCAGGATCATTACTACATGGCTTGACGTATTAATTACACTGTGTTGCCATCTGTAGATTACTGCATGTTGACGTTTTAATTCTGGCGTGTTTTGCCATGTCTTAGCTGTCTGTCGAAACACACAAACGTTGAGGCATTCATTTTTAGGGTTGGGGTTAAGGTTTGGAAAAGGCTGAAAACATAGGAGTTCCTATCACTAGGATGTGACACGCGACACTCAGAGCCAGAGTAGATCTCTTAAAAACCCACCGGCTATCGCCATTCAGCATTCTAGCTAGCATGCTCCCTGAAAACTTGCGACATCTGTGGCATTGTGCTGTGTGATGGAAATGCACATTTTAGAGTGGCCTTTTATTGTGGCCAGCCTAAGGCACACCTGTGCAATAATCATGCTGTCTAATCAGCATTGTGATATGCCACACCTGTGAGGTGGATGGATTATCTTGGCAAAGGAGAAGTGCTCACTAACACAGATTCAGACAGGTTTGTGAACAATATTTGAGAGTAATAGGCCTTTTGTGTACATGGAGAAAGTCTTAGATCTTTGCGTTCACGATGATAAATGGGGGCTAAAACAAAAGTGTTGCGTTTATAATTTTGTTCAGTGTAGCTGCTCATGTTGCCACACGCAGACAGACGTCTCGGAAGGTCCAAATGTAAACGGTCTCATCCTGGGATATTCTTTAAGAGAAGTGGACTGTTGTTTTATTTACTAGATATTTGTATTACTTTCAAACTCCTGATGTTTACTGGTATGTGCATGAAGAGAGCTTTGACCAGCGTGATGTGTGTGCTGGGCGTGCCTGTGCCTGTCTGAAACCAGTTCTTACCAGTATGTCGAGACAGGCAGCTTTCAGCAGCGTGATCTGGTCAGCGATGGTGAGTCCCGTGAAGCCAGGCACTCGTTTGGCAAACTCCACAATCTTTATAATGCACTTAGTAGCCAGCTCACTGAACTTATCCCACAGGCCCAAGTCCAACCTCACACGCTGCTCTGCACTGGAGTTCTGGAAAGGGAAGAGACACACAATTTAACAGGCACGCAAGCAAACACACAGAGTTGCACACACACACGCGCGCGCACACACACACAGTCAGGCGAGAGGCTGTGAGGCGCCGTCATGAGACAACGTAAGGTGCTAATAAGCCCCGTTTTTAACCCACCCTGCTGTCGGTCGTTGTATACGAATAATAACAACAGCCATCCCTTTTGACACTAAAGACCTATAGAACATTGTTGTCATAAACAGAGTTTGGCTCAAGTGGTCTGTGGAACAGTAATGAGAGTTAAGAGTGAGAGAAGAAAGAAAGAAAGAAAGAAAGAGAGAGAGAGAGAGAGAGATGTGGGAGGAAAGATGGAAAGCAGCCATAGAGTTGTGACAGGTAGAAGGGACACTGATGTTAGAGGACGCAAATACAGTTATGTATCTAAATGTTTATATCTACACAAGCACACTGGCCAGAGAGGAGGAATGGATTAGGGAAAGGTGGAGGGAATACAAAGGAGGGAGAAAGTCATTAGGAAGTGGAGGGAGGGCTAGGAAAAGAAAAGAAAGAAGAGGTGGAGAAAGGATGGCAGGCAGAAAACAGGCAGAAGGACAGGCAGAAGGACAGGCAGAAGACAGGCAGAAGACAGGCAGAAGACAGGCAGAAGACAGGCAGACGTGTGTGCATATAAACAAGGTTTTTATCTGGGGAGACAGCATGACGTTGATGAGGCGTGGGTGTGTAAATATCGCACTCCCTGCTCTTGTTAAAAATCAACAACTTCATCTTCACGCCGGGTCTGTATACAGCATTTTACAATAATGATTCTCCCATGTATTGACATTCAGATCATACACAGCTAAATCATTATTTCATATTCACTCTCAATGAAGTTGTTTTGATTAGCAGCAGTCTGGTGAGACAGTGAGGAGAATGAGCAAGACGTTCTAAACTCAGTAGATCAGATGACGAACAGAATGAGAACAGAAAGGAATGAAGGCACTTGCAGAAGGCAGAAGAGATGGAAAGATTTCAGGACGACCCTGGGGAGTCCAAAAGACAGAGCCCAAAAGACAGAGCCCTGAGAGAGATCGAGGTAGTGATGGATTCAGACATCGAAAGACAGAGAAGGACAGAGGTAGAGCTAAAAATGTGGTCAGGTAAAGAAAGATGGGGAGACACAGAAAGAAAGATATATCTGGACAGAGATATATAAAGACAGAAATAGAGATGTAGATAGATACTGTACCAGTTAAAACACACCCACCCATTCAAGAGCATTTTTGTTTTACTATTCTCGACGTTGTTGATTAGTAATGAAGACATCCAAACTATGAAATAACACGTGTGGAATCATGGAATTATCCTGCTTTTTCTCACTGTTGTGGATAACAGACAAAATGAAGACCCTTGAATGTGTAGGTGTGTCCAAACCATGGAGTGGTACTGTGTATACCGATTGACAAAGACAAAATGAAGAGCGTAAGCATGTGTGTGTAGGAAAAGTGTGTTCAGTAATGGTGTAGATGGAGCAGCTGATGGTAATTTGTTTGTTTTTAGATAGTTTACATGAAATGGCCCATCTGTTCTGGATGACTGAGATTCCCCAGCCGGCTTGTCTGTGTTCACACCAAGGGCATTGACACACAAACGCACAAGTGCCTTAACACAAGCACACACACTGACTCAGGGACGGGTCGAGGCTTTTGGGAGCCCAGAGCAAGATTTCTTATTGACATTTTTTTTTTTTTTGCAGCTTACTTCTTTCCATGCCAGGTACTTGGCTACAGGGCGGAGGAAAAATGTGGCCATATTAAAACGTTGTCTATTCATTTTGCCACGGGTTACGCCGGTATTTGGAAGACAAACTCTGGTCATCCATCTCTAGTCATGAACTCAAAGCACGCTGGCTCCCACCCCCCACCCCAAAAAAACCTGAATCCTAAAGAATGATTTCATGCTATTCCTCCAGTATGTCACAGACTGAGGGGGTCTGTGAAAATTCCATACGTTTTTTAAGTTTTTCAGTTCAGAAAAATAAATATATTGACCAAGGAAGAGAATGCGAGAGATGGAGAAAATCACTGAGAAAGAAGAGACAAAGAGAAGCCTACAGTATAACCACTACTAATACAATCTTAGAACAATACTCATATTATTACAAAGCCTGGCAATACCAAGAGCTAAGCAAAGATAAGAGTCCCTTCATCCAACTGATATTGTGTCTGACTTCACAAGCCTGTTTTAGTAACACACTGTACTGTACTGTACTGTCTTAGGATCAGAACATCCTATCAATCAAAAGAATCCAAGTTACAACGCACCTCATTTACATTTCAAGTCAATTCAACGCTTATTGAAAGCAACAGACAGTAGCAATTACATACATATTCATACAGGCCCTATAGGGGGCCTATAAGATATACTTATTAGAAAACAAAAACACAACCCAAAATGCTGCTCCATCTGGATCTAAATCAACAGCATAACCCGGGGAAATACTATTAAAAATTATACTGATCAAAACCTTTTTAAAAACCTTGACAAAACACAGGCTCAGCTCACCATTAACAAAGGGCAACAGGAGAAAGCCTGTCTCCCTGTATAGGAAAGGCAGTGTGATCTCTGTACTATGAAAGAACCATGGACAGAGCTGCACTTCTGCTGTTCTGCATCTGTTCTCGTAAAATACAAATTAACTGGAAACCATTACTTCCCAATATTTTAACCTATAATGAAAAGTTGAAAAACCTTTCAGAACACACAAACACTCCTATTAGGAATGCTGCCAACCCTATATACAGTCATGGACAGAAATATTGGCACCCTTGCACTTCAGATAATGCACCATTTCTTACAGATAACTGTTGAAAATAAAAAATATTTTCATATCCACATATATGTCTTTGGTTTACAGTAATTATTTACTAAAACTTTTAAAATGGCCCATACAAAAAGGCTTTAAATACATCCCCAGAGACATGGATGTCCCTGTTTCTACCTTATGCAATGTTATCAAGAACTTCAAAGTCCATGTCGCTGTTGCCAACCCCCCAATACATGACCACAACAAAAAGCTTGATTGAAGAATGCAGCAAAGGATTGTTCAAATGGAGAAGGAATCTCAATCAACTGCCATCCTTCACCAACAATCTCCTGTGGACAGGTGAGACCAAATTTTCTGGTAAAGCGCACCATCTTTATATTTACAGAAAACCAAATGAAACCTTCAAAAAACAAAAACCCCTTCCCCACAGTCAAACATGGAGGATGTTCAGGGTTTGCTTTACATAATCTGTCGCTGTGTTCGTGGCATCCTGCAACCTGGAGAATACCAAGGCTGTCTGTCAAAGGTCATAGGTGTCCCAGCAGGACAATGACCACAAATACACTTCAAAAAGGACCCAGGAAAGACAAAACACTGGACTCCTCTGAAGAGATCTGAAAACAGCCCTCGGAAGGCATCCTTCAAATCTGGGTGAACTGGAACAGTTTGTGCAAGTAATGTGGGCCAAGTTGCCAGTACAGATGTGCAGGAATCTCAAGTGTGGCTATAGGAAGCATAGGCGCCGATACCGTGGGTGCTCCGGGGCTCGAGCACCCACGGAAAATAGCGAGCACCCACGGAAAATAGCGAGCACCCACGAAAATACCGAACACGAGCACCCACGTGTGCCAGACCGCCAGTCGGCTACATTCATTTAAAATTAAACTTGCCGTTGGTGATATGTGAAGCGTCTGTCACACTGTGATTGGTTATGTCGATGTTAGTGACAGCGACATAACCAGTCGCCTGCTCCGGGTGCTCCCTATCCACCAATCACAGCGTTTCTCAGATGAAAAAATGCCACTATCAAAAACTTGTAGCAGAAATTAGGGAGAAACTCCCAGACACTATGTGTAGTTTTTTTTAATTGATATTTAGATAATAGCGCATAACATTAATTTCCCACTAACTGATCGCGGTTAGGCCTACGTGTCAGTTAAACTTTTCATCTCCAATCCTGTATTTGTGATAAGTGGTACATTTTGAAAGATCTACTTTACGGCTTTATTAATAAGTAAATGAATAGGTGTGCGTAGTGCGTTTATATATGTATATATAGGTGTATATATAGGTATATAGGTGTGTGTGTATATATAGGTATATAGGTGTGTGTGTATATATATATATATATATATATATATATATATATATATATATATATTCAAATGGCGTGCGCCTATGAGCACCCACGGAGGAAAACATAAATCGGCGCCTATGATAGGAAGCACTTGGTTGCAGTTATTTTGACTGTTTATTAAGGCTGTGTTAGAAATCACTGTGTCTAAGGTGTTTATTTTCTGATTTAAAAAGATATATTAGGTTCAGAATCAAAAACGTTTCAGTCGAAGGTCTGTAATATGAACAGTGAAATAAAAAATTACGAAGACCAAATTCTTTTGTCAATTTAATCCTATTTTTACTTATTAGAAAAACTATAGGGGTGTGAATACATTTGGTCGCTGCAACATCCTTCCAATTGGTGTCTATAATGTTACTATACAGATCGTTAGTTTCCTGTACCTATTTTGATATGTTCATGTTCAATTGCTAAAAACAAACTTGTTCTTTTGTAGCAAAGTGCTTTTGCACTGTCACAAATGAACATGTACGTAAAGCTAATCTACATTTGAAATTGACAGGCTTTTTGATTGAATTGTAAAAAAACAGGAATATGGACAGAGACAAAGACAAAGAGATGCAGTTTTATTGTATTTGTTATGAGCCCCCGAGAGTGTGTGTGACAGACAGTCAGTCAGACAGAGTAGTGGACATTAGCTGAATGTTTCACTCACTGTGAAGGAGGTGCCGAACCAACAGACAATAATGCTGTGTGTTGCTCCTGACAGGCTTACTGGGGAGGACAAAGGAGATGGAGGGATCGATGGAAGGAGTCTGATATTAAAGCTACTTGTCTTGTTCCTCCCCTGGGCAGAGGAGTAGGGAAAAAAGGAAGGAAGGGAGGGCGGGGGAGCGAGATTCACAGTTTGATTACCTCTCCTGCCCCATCCCCCCTTTCACCCTGCAATCTCAGTCAATTACCCCAGTCCCAGAATTCAATATAGACAAACAAGGAAGTGGCTAGGGAGTTCTAATTTCATTCAAAGGCATTTATCCAAACAAATTAGACAAGATGCAACTTTAGAAAATATGCTGCCAATGAAGTAACCAACGCTACACACTTCATCACTGACCACGGCGTGTGTGTGTTTGTATGTGTGTGTGTGTGCGAATGTGTGTAGAGGCAAAAAAACATAATCTTGTCAGCACTATTATCCAGGATGAACCTGTGAAGGATAGTGACAGTAGAAGATGGCAGTAATAATGGAGCTGATGGTCAATCGCTGACTGGGCCATATAACACACAACCACCCACTTACACACACACACACACACACACACACACACACACACACACACACACAGACATAGACACACACACACCCAACCACACACAGAGACACACACACACACACACAGCCACTTCTCCTTGAAGCAGAGGGACACATCTCCCTAATGTTTTATTTTGTCTTTTAAAGTGCCGGGCCGTTTTTCATCACCATCACTGTCAATGAAGCCTTATTCATCGTCATGCTTTAAGCCCTCTCAGTCACCCTCTCTCTCTCTGCTATCTCCCCTCACCGAGCAGTGAACTCCTAAATCACCCAGGACTAGGATTGGAATATTTCACCACATAATTGGAGCTTTAACCTAATCTAGGGAGCTGAGAGAGAGTGCTGAGGAGGAGTGACGTTCAAAAGGCATGTCCGTTTGTAATAATGAGCTATTTCTCCCAGTCTGTGGACCCTAATAATTACCAGTGATCCAGATTAAGGTGTTATCTATCTACAGGATACAGCTACTGCTGTTACAGTGCTGACACATCCTGCCTAAATGTCTGACAGACTGAATGAAACTGCGGAGGGAGCGACGAATCGTTTATGTCGCACATTTTGAAAGAAACTTGCCATAACAATCTGTTATTCACAAACGGACCGAATGGTCAGATGGTGGCGCTATGAAAAAAAGTGAAACAAAAAAAAGAGGGTCACGCCCCTTACACGTGCAGTCATGAAAATCTTGCAAATACAGTGCCTTTGGAAAGGCATTCTATAACACTACATTGTGTTGTTGTGTTATAGACTTAATGTAGAAATTATTGAAAATATAGTTTGCCATCAGTCTACATACAACAACCTATAAAAACCTCAGTCTCTGTAAATGCGCCTTTGGCAGAGATTTGGGTATGCCTTTGCACACCAGTATTTGGTCTGTTTCAACCATTCTTGTAGATCCTCTCCAAATCTGTTAGATTGGTTGGGGAGTGTTGTTGAACTGTGATCTTCAAGTCTCCCCATTGAATGGAGTTCAAGTACAGGCTTTGGCTGGGCCACTCAAAGGCAATCACAGATTTGCCCAAAGACACTCCATCACAGGACCTCAGAATGGGGAGGCACACCTTGGCTGTGCTCTTCAAGAACCTCTCTGTATTTCTATCGATTCCTCCTTCCCTTAATCTTTACCAATCTCTCAGCCTGCTGCTGAGAAGCATCTTCATAGCATGATGCTCCCACCACCAAGCTTCACCGTTGGGATGGTATTAGGTCAGTAGTTCCCAACCATTTTCATTTACTGTACCAAAAACAGAATTTTGCTCTTCTCGGGGCACCCCTGAAATACCCCCTCATGTTAATTTTACTAGTAAGCCTGTGGTGTCATGAGTGTTCTCACATACCTCCTGTGGATAGGCCAAGTGTACCCCCAGGGATCCTAGTACCCCAGGTTGGGAACCATCGTATTAGTTGATGAGCGGTACCTTGTTTTCGCTAGGTGTAGCGCTTGGAATTCAGGCAAAATTCTTTGGTCTCATTGGACCACAGAATCAATTTCCTCAATGATGAGGTGGACAATCCGCAGTCTAGAGAAGGATGAGGTGGCCAATCAGCAGTCTAGTGTCATGTCCTGGCTATACCCCTAGCCATCTCTGCGCTGGGCTGGGGGCATAGTCAGGATGTGCCCACACAATTCTTACAGAAAAGCTGCTTTGAAACATAACTGATGCGTTATGACGACAGATCCTGGTCTATCGGCATTCCAGTAGCAGCTAATTCTTGTTAATGAGGCAATTTTGGGTGCATGTGATCGCATATTATTGTGTGGCCACCAGAATACCTGAAACATTGTGCAGTTACTTTAACAATCATGTAGAGTGGGAGTGGCTGGGGGCATTAATCAAAGTCAGTCGTGGATTATATTGTTGGAAATGTAACAAAATGTTGGATACATGTTGCAATCACCGTCAAGGCTCAAAATATACAATAACCTCCATTTTGAACACCCAATGGCACTATACTGGACACATGTTTTTTTTACTATCAATAAAATCAATTTATAGGAACAGGAAATGTTTGTCAATGTGTAACAGTCAGAAGTCTGATTTCCTCATTAATACATCCTCAATAACACAGCAACATTTTCACAATGTCTTTTTTTAGGGAGTGTGCAAAGGCTAAATGTTCACTAATCCAGCCAACTTCCACCAGGATAAAACCGGACCTAGTATGTGTGTGCCTTAAGCAATGTTATGGGACATTCCTAAGGAAAAAAAAAGCTAAAAAGACCTATAATGTATCCAAATTGGGTTACTGATAAACTTGTCTTAAATATAGCCAAGACTAAAAGTATTTTATTTGGAACTAAATTTTCATTAAAAACAAGGCCCATTTTGGATTTTATACTAAATAATGTTGCTGTTGAGCAGGTACATGAAATAAAACATGTTGGGGTAACATTAGACTGTACTTTGTCGTGGTCAGGACATATAGAGGATGTGGTGAAAAAAATGGGGAGAAATATATGTGTAGTTAAAAGGTGTTATTCGTTTTTAAATCCATATTTAATTAAACATGTTTAGCAGAAACTAGTGTTATCGCACTTAGATTACTGCTCTGTGGTTTGGTCAGGAACTACAAAGAAGAATTTAGGGAAACTACAGAGGGTTCAGAATAGAGCTGCTCGTTTAGCCCTTTGCTGTTCATTAAGGGCTAATTTTAACAAAATGCACGGCAAACTATACTGGTGACCGGTTGATGAGAGGTTAAAAGCATCACTCCTTGGCTTTATAAATACAATTATTTTAAGGAAAACTCTGGATTGTCTGTATAGGCAACTTACTCTGAGTTCTAATATGCATACATATCTCACAAGGCATGCCGTTATTGGTAAATATATTATTCCAAAATCTAGAACAAACTCAAAACAATGTGCTGTGTTGTATAGAGCTATGGTTGAATGGAATTCTCTTCCAGGTCATATTGTTAAATTTCAAAATATGACGAGTTTTAAAAAACTAATAAAATATATTTTTATGATAACTCATATTGGTAGATAGAGTATATCGTATATGTGTATGTAGATGTATATGTATGTGTATGTATGCATATGTGACTGTGTGTGTTTATGTATATATGTATATTTGTATTTCATTAGAATTTGTTGTTTCCGTGTATGATTGTGCATTGTTTTTTTTTGTTTTTTTCGTTTGTATTCGTGTTATGTGTTATGTGTGGACCCCAGGAAGAGTAGCGGATCCATTTGTTGCATCATCTAATGGGGATCTTAATAAATAAAAATGTGAACAATTCAATTGAAAAACAAACTGAAATCTTCAAGGGGGAAAACTGAAAAATAAAAGACCTTACAATAACCTGGTTGCATAAGTGTGCACAACCTCTTATAACTGTAGATGTGGCTGTGATCAGAATTAACCAATCACCTTCAAACTCATGTTAAATAGAAGTCATTACATACCTGCCATAATTTAAAGTGACTCTGATTAATCACAAATAAAGTTCAGCTGTTCAGCTGGTAGGATTTTCCTGACATTTTCTTAGTTGCATCTCAGAGCAAAAGCCATGGTCCGCAGAGAGCTTCTAAACCATTAGAGGGATCTCATTGTTGAAATATATCAGTCAGGAGGCCTACAGCAACATTAAAGAAACTGCAGGAATTTCTGGCAAGTACCGGCTGTGTGCTACATATGACAACAGTCTCCCATATTCTTCATATGAATGGGCTATGGGGTAGGGTGGCAAGATGGAAGCCTTTTCTTACAAAGAAAAACATCCAAGCCCGGCTGAAGTTTGCAAAAACAAACATCAAGTCCCCCAAAAGCACGTGGGAAAATGTGTTATGGTCTGATGAAACCAAGGTTGAACCTTTTGGCCATAATTCCAAAAGGTATGTTTGGTGCAAAAACAACACTGCACATCACACAAAGAACACTATACCCACAGTGAAGCATGGTGGTGGCAGCATCATGCTTTCGGGCTGTTTTTCTTCAGCTGGAACCAGGGCCTTAGTCGGGGTGGAGGGAATTATGACCAGTTCCAAATACCAGGCAATTTTGCACAAAACCTTCAGGCGTTCGTTAGACAGCTGAAGATGAAGAGGAAGTTCACCTTTCACCACGACAACGACCCAAAGCGCACATCCAAATCCACAAAAGCATGACTTCGCCAGAAGAAGATTAATGTTTTGGAATGGCCCAGCCAGAGCCCAGACCTGAATCCAATTGAACATCTGTGAGGTGATCTGAAGAGGGCTGTGCACAGGAGATGTCCTCGCAATCTGACAGATTTGGAGTGCTTTTGCAAAGAAGAGTGGGCAAATATTGCCATGTCAAGATGTGAGATGCTAATATACTCCTACCCAAAAAGACTGAGCGCTGTAATAAAATCAAAAGGTGCTTCAACAAAGTATTAGTTTAAGGGTGTTCACACTTATGCAACCAGGTCATTGTGAGTTTTTTAGTTTTTATATTTACCACTCAAAAGTTTCAGTTTGTTTTTCAACTGAATTGTTCACGTTATACGTCACATAAAAAGTGGAAAAAGTTCTGACATGATTGATCCTTTTCTCATTCTTTTACATCACAAGAACCTGGCATTTCAACAGGAGTGTGTAGACTTTTTATATCCACTGTATACTAACTCTTATCTGAGAGCTCTTCTTACACTGAGAACGTTTTTACATATAGAAGGCTTACATTACCAACAGTGAGCTTTAGTTATTATCTCAATGCGAAATATCCATTGTATAAAAAGACTGTAATAATCATTACCGTGGCTATTTATTTTTGAATTCAAAAAAGGGTGGGGCTGGGTATTGGTGTTTTCTATCTGCTGGTTCATTAAACTGAGTGAACAAAGCCATAAAGATTGATAGGTGACAGGAAACTCCCCCAAGCTTTCAGATGAGAGATAAGTTGTACACGTGTATGCTCATGTGTGAATAAGAGAGAGTAATAGAAAGAGTTTTCACATTTATCTACCATAATACCTCTCTCAAATCTCCCCCTCTGCTACCTAGCAGTCCCATCTGTAGGTTGTCTGCGAAGCTCCGGTGTCAATCACACACTACCTCAACTGAGCCCAATCTATATGGAAGTCGGTCTATCAGTCTAAAAACAAAGAGCGTTAGACACTGTCAAACTCCCTGTACAATGCTGCAATTCCAACCTGTCAATCAAACAAACAAACCGCAACCTCAATCTGCTATCAATCTCTAAGTATCTCACATGACTATCTCAACTGTCAAAACATCTCCAAAATCTTGCTTAGCACGATGTACAGTGGGGAGAACAAGTTTTTGATACACTGCCGATTTTGCAGGTTTTCCTACTTACAAAGTATGTAGAGGTCTGTAATTTTTTATCATAGATACACTTCAACTGTGCGTGACGGAATCTAAAATAAAAATCCAGAAAATCACATTGTATGATTTTTTTTATATTTAATTTCCATTGCATTTACCTGCTTAGACTGCTGCCCCCGCGACCCAGCCCCGGATAAGCGGAAGAAGATGGATGGATGGATGGATGCATGACATAAGTATTTGATCACCTACCAACCAGTAAGAATTCTGGCTCTCACAGACCTGTTAGTTTTTCTTTAAGAAGCCCTCCTGTTCTCCACTCATTACCTGTATTAACTGCACCTGATTGAACTCATTACCTGTATAAAAGACACCTGTCCACACACTCAATCAAACAGACTCTAACCTCTCCACAATGGCCAAGACCAGAGAGCTGTGTAAGGACATCAGGGATAAAATTGTAGACCTGCACAAGGCTGGGATGGGCTACAGGACAATAGGCAAGCAGCTTGGTGAGAAGGCAACAACTGTTGGCGCAATTATTAGAAAATGGAAGAAGTTCAAGATGACGGTCAATCTCCCTCGGTCTGGGGCCCCATTCAAGATCTCACATCGTGGGGTATCAATGATCATGAGGAAGGTGAGGTATCAGCCCAGAGCTACAAGGCAGGACCTGGTCAATGACCTGAAGAGAGCTGGGACCACAGTCTTAAAGAAAATCATTAGTAAGACACTATGCCGTCATGGATTAAAATCCTGCAGCGCACGCAAAGTCCCCCTGCTCAAGCAGTGGTGGAAACATCATTCTTTGGGGATGCTTTTCTGCAAAGGGGACAGGACAACTGCACCGCATTGAGGGGAGGATGGATGGGGCCATGCATGGCCAGATCTTGGCCAACAACCTCCTTCCCTCAGTAAGAGCATTGAAGATGGGTCGTGGGTCTGGGTCTTCCAGCATGACAACGACCCGAAACACACAGTCAGGGCAACTAAGGAGTGGCTCCGTAAGAAGCATCTCAAGGTCCTGGAGTGGCCTAGCCAGTCTCCAGACCTGAACCCAATAGAAAATCTTTGGAGGGAGCTGAAAGTCCATATTGCCCAGCGACAGTCCCGAAACTTGAAGGATCTGGAGAAAGTCTGTAATGGAGGAGTGGGCCAAAATCCCTGCTGCAGTGTTCGCAAACCTGGTCAAGAACTACAGGAAACGTATGATCTCTGTAATTGCAAACAAAGGTTTCTGTACCAAATATTCAGTTCTGCTTTTCTGATGTATCAAATACTTAAGTCATGCAATAAAATGCTAATTAATTACTTAAAAATTATACAATGTGATATTTCTTTGATTCCGTCACTCACAGTTGAAGAGTACCTATGATAACAATTACAGACTTCTACATGCTTTGTAAGTAGGAAAACCTGCAAAATGGGCAGTGTATCAAATACTTGTTCTCCCCACTGTATGTGGCAGGGCAGTCAATCTGAATTTGCACTACCTATCGTAGCTCAGTATGTCTGCTGAATCTGCTGTTTTTCTGCTTCGTATGTCTGTGAAATTTGACCTCTGCCTGTCCTATGCTGGAAGCAGAGAAATGTTGCAAAACGTTGAGCGCAGCCATTTGCATGTGTGTTGTTCAACTTCAAAGACATCCATCCTTATGAGAATATTACATCTCAACAAAAATACTTATTATTTTTGGCAATGTCCAAAGTCTCCATTCTTTATCCCTGTTCAAGCCAGCTAGAGGCCACTGCTACATCAATACCAAACATCCAAGGTCAAGCTTTAGAAGAGCGACGTGACGGATTGATCTTGAGTGGTTTCAATTCTGTCCACGTCAGAGTTTATCCATCAGGGCATGGTCTCTCCCTCTGGAGGAAGGCTATCACAGTAAAGAACCAAACCAACAGATTAGATCCCCTCATGTCTGTCTGTCTGTCCTTCCCACTCTCTTTCGTGCCTTCTATTTGTTTTTGTTAACACTGAGCTGGGGAAGGAGGGGAAAGGAAGGATGGAGGAGGGGAGAGAAAGAATGGCTGTATTGTGGGTAAAAGGGGAGTACAAAAGATGGAGGGAGAGGGGGATAGAGAGAGAAAAGAGGGAGAGAGGAACGGCTCCAGCATTCCAAAACAAGCCAGACACCTCGTGATGTATGACTGGTGTAAATAAAGCCCTCGAAGAGACTGACAGTCATTCACAATACCAAGCTACGCCCGTCACATTGTGTGTGTGAGTGTGTTTGCTCGCATGCGCCCCCCCGACTCTTTGATGTACGCCACAGAAGGAGATAATGACTTATTTAAGTGATTTATCCCACTTTTCACAAGTGTCACAGGAAAGAAGGGAATGAAACGGAAGAGAAGGCATGCTCGGTCATCCCAAAAGTCTTGTCGTCTTCGTCTCTCACCCAAATTGATGTTTTCCGACCGCCACTGCCTCCTCTCCATACACAGGCACACACGCACAAACATGCACAGACACACACACACACACACACACTCATACACAGACACACACTCATACACAGACACAGACACACACACACACACACACTCATACATAGACACACATAGCTGCACCTAGGCATAGACATTTCCCTGATGTGCTTTTGATGTTTTCAGTGGCAGCAGCACATTCATCTGTTCCCCACACATCTTTTGAATTCCCCACCAGAGTTAGGGTGGCAGCGGCGACACACCAAACACTGGCATAAACAAACAGAGCGTCACCCGTGGAGCTGAAGTCGTGGATGTCCCTAATCAACAGGGTCTTGTGCTGACATTATTGACGGCTCCCCTGGATCCCCCTGTAGAACACATCCTGCAACAGAACATCTGGTCACTCAGCACGTGACGTCGACGGATGTCGAACTGCAGACGTGATCAGATTCTGTTATGTCATATCGCCGCTATTTTGCACAAAAAAGGTTGTCCCAAACCGGGCCAAGTAAGTCAGTCTGTTTTGGTACATGTTTAGTAGATCTGCTATTGCTTGCTGTAACCTACTCATGGAAAATAGAATATCTTGGAATATACTGTTTATAGAAGTATCTTAGAGTAAATACATTTGATAAATGTAATCTCACTTGGTTCTAACTTAAATTGATGTTACCAAAATCAGTTATTTTGAAGCCACAAAAGCAATCATTCTATCTCTGCCTTAAGTGCCTTCCCCGCTCTTTTCACCTGACAGAGGAAAGAAGTCCACCATACTCATACTGACACTGCTAAATAATAAGCTTATACATTATCTTTGTGAATTAGAAAAGCAATGGGTTTGTATGGTGTGACACTGCCAACCAACAATTATACCAAACACTGAAGCATATGTTGTTAATTTCAAACATTGACTACCTCTCTCAGAATGTGAATTTCAGGTTATTGTTACACCAGTCCTTAATCATTCATAATCATTTCACAATTTCTACAGTAAACAGGCCATAAGTTCTGACCTACTATGGCAACATATGGGGGGAAATCATTGTGTTGCTTTAAATGTGTTATTAAAAGAAGGAGATGCCTAGTCACTGCTTTATTTATTAATTATATTGATATTGTCTGTTTTGTGTCGCTGTAATATACATTAGGCCTATCAAATGTTCTTCAATAACACATCTTTTTAAAAGTTTGCCAAATGTAATGTTGACGAAATCTAAAACAAAAATCCAGAAAATCACATTGTATGATTTTTAAGTAATTAATTTGCATTTTATTGCATGCCATAAGTATTTGAAACATCAGAAAAGCAGAACTGAATATTTGGTACAGAAACCTTTGTTTGCAGTTACAGAGATCATATGTTTCCTGTAGTTCTTGACCAGGTTTGCACACACTGCAGCAGGGATTTTGATCCACTCCTCCATACAGACTTTCTCTAGATCCTTCAGGTTTCGGGGATGTCGCTGGACAATACGGACTTTCAGCTCCCTCCAAAGATTTTCTATTGGGTTCAGGTCTGGAGACTGGCTAGGCCACTCCAGGACCTTGAGATGCTTCTTACGGAGCCACTCCTTAGTTGCCCTGGCTGTGTGTTTCGGGTCATTGTCATGCTGGAAGACCCAGACCCACGACCCATCTTCAATGATCTTACTGAGGGAAGGAGGTTGTTGGCCAAGATCTGGCCATACATGGCCCCATCCATCCTCCCCTCAATACGGTGCAGTCGTCCTGTCCCCTTTGCAGAAAAGCATCCCCAAAGAATGATGTTTCCACCTCCATGCTTCACGGTTGGGATGGTGTTCTTTGGGTTGTACTCATCCTTCTTCTTCCTCCAAACACAGCAAGTGGAGTTTAGACCAAAAAGCTCTACTTTTGTCTCATCAGACCACATGACCTTCTCCCATTCCTCCTCTGGATGGTCCAGATGGTCATTGGCAAACTTCAGACAGGCCTGGACATGCGCTGGCTTGAGCAGGGGGATCTTGCGTGCGCTGCAGTATTTTAATCCATGACGGCATAGTGTCTTACTAATGGTTTTCTTTGAGACTGTGGTCTCAGCTCTCTTCAGGTCATTGACCAGGTCCTGCCGTGTAGCTCTGGGCTGATCCCTCACGTTCCTCATGATCATTGATGCCCCACGAGGTGAGATCTAAAATGATAATTAATCTTTAAAAATCATACAATGTGATTTTCTGGATTTTTGTTGTCTCTCACAGTTGAAGAGTACCTATGATAAAAATTACATACCTCTACATGCTTTGTAAGAAGGAAAACCTGCAAAATCGGCAGTGTATCAAATACTTGTTCTCCCCACTGTATGTAGCTAAGCATCCACTTTTGACATTATTGCTACTAATGTCATTGTGATACCATGTAAGAACAGTAAGTGAGCAGAGCAGGCCTAGCTTAATGCAATGAAGCTGGAACTAATGACACAAGTAAATCTTTAGGTAAACTATCTTCAGGAACAATTCCTCTTTCTTGTACTATCTCCCGACAACCACAAAGAAGCGTACAGTAACGGTGGACAACCTGGATAAAATATTTGTTTGACCACAACCAAAATTGGATTGTATGAGCCAGTACAAGTAATATATTGTTGTTAAAGATAGGCCAGAACATGTCAGTAACATTTATATTATGTGTGGCTAACGCCATTAGTAACAGTATGTACCTAGCTACTCTAGTATAAACTTAAATAATAATCAAGCTTTGACAATTTGAATCAAGTGTGCCAGTTTACGGTTAAAAATAAAATGTGAAACGTCAGGGATGGGTAATCTTTGGCAGTTCGGTAAATGCATGCTACGTGAATACAGTAGAGATTTCGGAAAACAGAATATTGTGCAAAATAATTGAATAAAATAGATATGCGATTCATACACAAAGGGGATATGCTGTAAGCTACAGAGCTGCTCAGTTGTGGAACCTAGTAAAGCTCTCTAAAGTCTGGTGTAGAATGTTTTTCTTGACATGACAATCTAATACTGATAATCAGCTGACATGAAGCACTAACCTTGATCGATTGTCATTGATTTCCATTCAAAATCTATCCAGCACACCTGCATGCGCGTGCAGAGAAGAGGTTATTGAGTTGTGTCGGGGAGGATTTATCTCATAATTGAGTTCTGGCTACTGCATTAACAGAGGATTTGGACTACAGTACATACGATCGATTCCCTTTGTGGGCTTTGCCAGTCAGATGTACACTATCACAGAAATCAAACAGACAGAGCCTTGAGTCAACACAGGGTTTACAGATGAGGACATGACCTGGGACTACTGACTTAGAGGCCTGAGGTGTGCCTTGGACTACTGACTCAGATCCAGACCTGTGTTGTGTCTTAGTCAGACTACTGACTCAAATATAAATCTGTGCACTGCCTCAGACAGTTGATTCAGATAGAAGCAGGAGTTGTGCCTCAGACTACTGACTCAGACAGAGGATAGAGGATAGAGGACTGCTTTGCACCTCAGACTGCTGACTCAGACAGAGGATAGAGGACTGCAGTGCACCTCAGACTGCTGACTCAGACAGAGGATAGAGGACTGCTTTGCAACTCAGACTACTGACTCAGATAGAGGATAGAGGACTGCAGTGTACCTCAGACTACTGACTTAGATAGAGGAAAGAGGACTGCAGTGCACATCAGACTGCAGACTCAAACAGATGATAGAGGACTGCAGTGCACCTCAGACTGCTGACTCAGACAGAAGATAGAGGACTGCTTTGCAACTCAGACTACTGACTCAGATAGAGGATAGAGGACTGCTTTGCAACTCAGACTACTGTCTCAGATAGAGGATAGAGGACTGCAGTGTACCTCAGACTACTGACTTAGATAGAGGATAGAGGACTGCAGTGTACCTCAGACTACTGACTTAGATAGAGGAAAGAGGACTGCAGTGCACATCAGACTGCAGACTCAAACAGATGATAGAGGACTGCAGTGCACCTCAGACTGCTGACTCAGACAGAAGATAGAGGACTGCTTTGCAACTCAGACTACTGACTCAGATAGAGGATAGAGGACTGCTTTGCAACTCAGACTACTGACTCAGATAGAGGATAGAGGACTGCAGTGTACCTCAGACTACTGACTTAGATAGAGGATAGAGGACTGCAGTGCACATCAGACTGCAGACTCAAACAGATGATAGAGGACTGCAGTGCACCTCAGACTGCTGACTCAGACAGAAGATAGAGGACTGCTTTGTACCTCAGACTACTGACTCAGATAGAGGATAGAGGACTGCAGTCCACCTCAAACTGCTGACTCAGACAGAGGATAGAGGACTGCCTTGCACCTCAGACTACTGACTCAGACAGAGGATAGAAGACTTCAGTGCACCTCAGACTGCTGACTCAGACAGAGGATAGAGGACTGCAGTGCACCTCAAACTGCTGACTCAGACAGAGGATAGAGGACTGATTTGCACCTCAGACTACTGACTCAGACAGAGAATAGAGAACTGCAGTGTACCTCAGACTACTGACTCAGATAGAGGATAGAGAACTGCAGTGCACCTCAGACTACTGACTCAGATAGAGGACTGCAGTGTACCTCAGACTAATGACTCAGAAAGAGGATAGAAGACTTCAGTGCACCTCAGACTGCTGACTCAGACAGAGGATAGAGGACTGCAGTGCACCTCAAACTGCTGACTCAGACAGAGGATAGAGGACTGATTTGCACCTCAGACTACTGACTCAGACAGAGAATAGAGAACTGCAGTGTACCTCAGACTACTGACTCAGATAGAGGATAGAGAACTGCAGTGCACCTCAGACTACTGACTCAGATAGAGGACTGCAGTGTACCTCAGACTAATGACTCAGAAAGAGGATAGAAGACTTCAGTGCACCTCAGACTGCTGACTCAGACAGAGGATAGAGGACTGCAGTGCACCTCAAACTGCTGACTCAGACAGAGGATAGAGGACTGATTTGCACCTCAGACTACTGACTCAGACAGAGAATAGAGAACTGCAGTGTACCTCAGACTACTGACTCAGATAGAGGATAGAGAACTGCAGTGCACCTCAGACTACTGACTCAGATAGAGGACTGCAGTGTACCTCAGACTAATGACTCAGAAAGAGGATAGAGGACTGCAGTGCACCTCAGACTAATGACTCAGAAAGAGGATAGAGGACTGCAGTGTACCTCAGACTAATGCTCAGATACAGGTGTATAACATATCAAGGGAGGCATTTTTCCATCTCCAGAACACCGGAAGAAATGTGGGTTTTGAATAAAAAAGATTAGGCTATTGCAATGCTCTTCTCTCCAACTACCCTGATAAGACGCTAAATAAACTTTAATTAGTGCTAAATATGTCTGCCAGAATCTTCACAAGAACAATGTTATAACATTCCAATATCCGCCTCTCTACACTGGCTGCCTGTTAAGGCTAGGGCTGATTTTCAACTGTCCTACATTTGAATATGATCCTACTTATCTCTCTGAATTGGTCCTGCCGTACACACCTAATAGGGATGCAATGGTAATGTCCGATGGACGATTTGCAATGAACTCTCAGTAGGAAACCTCCCTAAATGCCTCCCATTAGGAGAGGGGAAACTAAAAACAATTATTCTCTCAGCTCCAATGTGCCAATGGCGAGAGCTAGCGAGACAGACAAGCAAATTAGAAGATTTAATTTGCACTGTCCACCATGTAGCTAGCTATATTAGCTAGGCAGGTACTAGCTAGCTATCTACCTCATGAATAATCATATTGGGAGAGTGACTTGCTGACATTCTGACTGAAATCGTGGTTTGTCACTGCACGCAACCAGAGCTAAAATGTGTTCAGACAGAGAGAAGCAAATTTGAAGAGGCATCGCCATCTTTCAAATCCGCTGTGTGTGAACAATTTGGATTCAGCTTTCAATATGTTGACGAGGGTAAGAAGACCTTAAACAAAGCACAGTCTGCAAGCATTGCTTTCTACTGTCGGCCACTGAAGTTCTAACATGATGAACAGTTCTAACATGATGACATAATTCATACAGAAACCATACCGTGACCCTCAAACCGCGATACATACCAAACCAAGGGCCCATTGTACCGTTGCATCTCTAATCTTTAGACGACTGACTCTAAAACATTCCTGTGGTGTGCCTCATTTAGACGACTGACTCTAAAACATTCCTGTGGTGTGCCTCATTTAGACGAATGACTCTAATAAAGGTCTGGAGTGTGTCTCAAGCTACTGACTCAGATAAAGGCCTTGGGTGTGCTTCAGACTACAGACTATCTGAAATAAATTAATTGAAATCTTAAAATGACAATATACAATCTGAATTATTTTGCATGATTATCTGTGTGTTTGTGTGTGTGTGTATGTTCCTCCATGTGTGGGTTTTAATGTACCAACCGTGGTATATTTCCCCAGCTGGCAGAGGGAGGGGAAGGTCTCTTGATGAGCCTTGCGTATCTTTTCGATGATGGCCTCTAGTTCGGCACTCAGCTCATAGTTCTCTGCCAGATCTGGCTTGGGGCTCTCCTTCTTCTTTTTATTCCGGTCATTTCGTACAGCTGAAAGACAGAAAAGGGAAGAAACGGGAATAGTTAAACCAACTAATGTAAAACAATCTAAAGTTCATTGTAAATACCGCCTCCATATTTTGGAAATTTCAACCATTAAAAAGTGTTACCGTGTTCATACATTTGTGAATATAGAGCAGATGGTCTGGAATAGTATATATACAGCACCACTAATGACTAATGAGTCCATTAGCAGTATCTCCTTCCATGGTAACCGTAGCGTAGTTAAGCTGACACAGTACCTATACCCAGAGGATTCCACCACCACCTACAGAACACAAACAGTTAACTTTCTGTCACTCAGTCTTTCTCTGTCAGCTTAGTGTCATTTGTGGACAACATTAAAGAAGGGAAAACCATCACCGTGTAAGAAAGGCAGCTAGGGTTTCAGAAGGACAGACTGTAATTTGACCAGGCGTTATCTCGACATGATGACAGAGGCTGATCTATGGACGTCCCTCGCCTCAGAGTGTGGCACCCACTTCCTATTGCTCAGGCAACCTTGGTTGCAAGTGATGGTGTGTTAACGTGTGTCGGCCAGAAATGACTCTACACCGCTCTGCACAAGTGGAATGTCTGTGACCCTGTATCCCGAGCAGGGTTGCCAGATTTGTTTGACAGTATACAGCCCAATCCCGGTCGGACTAAATCAACCTGCCAAAGCCCATTTTTGCCTGCACACTGTAATAAAGCCCAATTGGGTGTGGAAACCGCCCCATCTGGCAACACTGATCCCATTACATAGGAAGTTAAGATGGCCCCTTCCTTATGTCATAAAAAATAAGAGCAACATGAAAAGCCCAGATTTTCCTTGCGAAGCCCCAATAACTAAGACTAACATTAACTGTTGTGCTGGAATTACTTGGTTGTCATGGGTTTAGTTAGCAAACTAGATGGCAAGAGTGACAGTATATTCGTGTTTTCAATTACTGATAGTGACGTCGTTAGTTAACTAGCTACAATACCTAATGAATGGACACTTTCGTTAGCTTGTTAGTAAGTAAACACCTTCTTTTCAAGTTTGCTTAACTGTTCGTGTTGTCAGCTAGCGAACTACAGTAATCAGACTGGGAGTGTCCCAATAACAGTGTCAATGCCGTGAAATGTGTTGGAGAGTGTCAATTCACATAGACTGTGGAGTTATCCAAATTATCATCATAGAAACACATAGCTAAGTCAGCTTATATATTTGCAATGGAGGGGTACTTAAGTGTTGCCAAATCAAATTGTTGGTTCACTTTCATTTCAACGGAAGCCAGTGTACCTGCAGTAACGTGTTAGTGAGGCTTGCGAAACAAGGGGCCCCAGTTTAAATCTTCAACATACTTCTTACTGCGGGTGGCAGAACAAGAGACCCCAGATTTAATCTTCAATAAAAAATGTCTGTTCTGTGGGTTCATGACCAGGCTGCTTGCATACAACTTCTTGACATCTTTTATATGTATGTTTTTAGATATGTCTTGAATTAAAGCTAATTTAAAATGATTAAATGTGGATTGAGTACTATAAATGTGCAACCTAAATATTAACCGCTCAAGTAACAAAGACCAAACCACATTTCTAATGTATTCAACATGTTTAGGCTATGCCAACGTAAAATGTTAAAATGTGTATGATATTCTAACAACTTCTAATATTTCTAAGACATTGAATAGTTTCATATTTTTAATCTCACAGTTCTGACACTTGATAACTAAAAACGTACTAAACTAAATACTTCAAAGACATGGTTCTTAAAAGAGTTGATACATAAAAAGATTGCTCACTTCAAATAATTCATAAAATGCCCCAAACTTTGGAGCCTGGAAGCAAGCCCCTGTAACTTTACATATAAAGCTCAAATCTAGTTATTAGCCAAAAGAATTTAATACATAAAAGGCAATAAATTGCATTGACTACGCAAGCAGAAGACAGAAGAAAAACACAAGGCCAACACTGCCATTTATAATAAATTCAACACAATGTTCTTCATCAACAATAAGAGTAGAATTGGCAGTATATTCACAACTAGAAAAGAAAGGAAAACCGTTTAGCTACAGTAAGGTTCAAAAGTATCTGGACAATGATATATATATATATATTTTTTGGCTCTGTAATCCAGCACGTTGGGATTTAAAATTACACAATGAGAGATTGTCAGCTTTAATTTGAGGCTATTTCCATCCAGATCTGAGAAAAAAAAGAGTAGCACTTTTCACACATATTCCTTCCAAGCCCTCCATTATAGGGAATCACCAGTATCCTTGGTGAAAATATAATAATGTGAACATACAGCAGATGGGACCATACGAGATAAGTGTTGAAGTATCTTCTTCTATCTATTACTATATCTGTCAGATCTTCTGTATTTGGTCTTCTTTAGATATTTGAGTACTGGAAAATCCATCCCACAATTCAGACAATCAATTCCAAGAACATAATGTACACCTGAAGGTTCAAACAGTATGTGATGCTCTAAATGTGACATGACGTGTATGTAACAAACCCTGATGAATACAGAGTTAAACTTGATCAGCTGCAAAGGCCATGAATTAACAGCATACACACATTGTGATGTTAATTTCCCTAATTAGAAGAGAGAGACAATAAAGCAGGAAGGATTTCAATGACCTCAATAGTCACTGATGGTTCTATAGAATAACAACTGAAATCAGTGGAAAATGTGTTTGGTTATAGAAACAAAGAGCAGATCCATATCACAGTTAGTATCCATAACCAAGATTTTCTATTTGGAATAAAAACAACAAACCTTTACTAAACAGCAGGCCCATAGGTAACTGCGTAGCTTGCTGATCATTATACAAAGTTCTGCAAAACCTAAATATACAAATGAATTACGAAATATGTTCAGCCAATTATAATTCATTCTGAATACAGAAGCATGTGTGCTAATGATGTCCAGGCAGAGGACACTACTACTACAATACATCTATTTTAAAATGTCAGCAGTGGTTGCTTGTTAGTGTTTGGACCAATTTTTTAATTGCTTTCTAGATGTGTATGTCAATACTCGCGCTGACTTTTATGTCGTTGTTAAGGTCAGAACAAATACTTTCAGTGTTATTTCTATTAGCCACTATGGTCCATGTATCCCATTTGACGTCTGTAAGTTACAGACTGTAACATACCTAATTTTAATACATTAGTCTTAAAAAAGCTCTGGCTTTTCTGTTTAAAACACATCGAAAGGCATCTTAGGTTTCAATTGCGCTGCGTAAACACATGGAAAGTTGTTCCATCTTTATAAAGGTTTGGTTCCTTTTACAAAAATGTCGGGGTCAAATCTGCAAGGTTTTCTCAAAGGTCCGGAAGATGTTCTTCATAAGATGGACTTTACTTTGCATTAACCAAAGTGAAAGTATAAGATCTGGAGGTAACAATAGAAGAGGTCTGAGCAATAGCAGGCTTGGTTTAGCCTTGACCTATTTCTACTTAATACTGGCGAAGCAGTGATCAGGGGTATCAGGGGTTCAAGGCCAGGATGGCATATAGAGGCACCTGGCTGTCCAGAGATTGAACCTCATTGGACACATCAAGGATGGCGACAATAGTCTGTCTGTGTTACGGCTGTAGCCGAATGGAGCCTGTCTGTGCAGAAGTTGGACCACCAACAAGCTTTAAGCTTTATATCGAGACATTTGTTGGGGCCTGTATTCATCTATTTATTGTTATTCAATGGATAAAAACATTCAAATGTACATCGACAAAGCCAAAGGAATTGAACTGTAATACAATACAATACATAGAACAACCTGAATACAATCCACAAGGATTAGGCAAATGAGGAAATGAAATGACATTAAATAGGTTGCGACTGAAGATGTTTGGGGGATTTGGCAGGCGGAATTATCCGACAGCAACTTTTTCACATTTATTCATGAAAAATGTGGGGTGAGATGAAGGTTTCAAACTTAAAGGTATTTTGCACTGGTCGAGTGTCGACCAGTGGAAGTAAAGGTTTTAAGAGTGACCAGAGCAGCAAATCTATCAGAGTTGTAAGTTACTATATGAGTAGCATATGTTAAGGAGAGTACTGAGGTAGATGGGGGGCATTCACTTAAAAGGGAATTAACAAGTTGGTATCACAAGATGGTAAATCATTGGGCATCACTGAGGTCACAGCGATGCGTAATGGACATTTTTGCCGAACAATACATTGCCACAGTTCAGGATTGGCAATATCGTAATTTCTGAATTTGAGTGGTGTAAATCTGAGGATTGGTTTTCAGTGTTCAGGAACTTTTTAGGTCCAGAAGCTCTCGTTAGAATGTATGTTTGTAAGGACCTGCCTTCTTACTGTGTGAATGCGCTGGTTCCATGATTCCCTAAAGAGTTGCCCATCAGAAGGGCTTTTGGAGGCCAAACCTATGGACCAGAGCAGGTGTTTAAGATGGGACAGCTCAGACCATTCAAAGAAAATTCATGGGCTGTAGCAATTTTGTTAACAAAAAAAAAAAGTATTTAAAATAGGACAACAGATTCTCAACTGAGGGCATTAGGTTGATATTTGGTCAGTGTAAAGCTGCCAGTCCACGTAAAGCTTTTTAAAGTTTCCTAACAACCGATTGACACATACAAAAGGATGGCGCTTAAAAGCAGAACAACTGCAGACACAAGCAATACTACAGAGCTCTTGTCAGAAGGCCGCAGCAACATACTTGGTAGGCATATTAGTGATAATGATATCTAAGACAGCTGCATTGTTCAAAGACTTGGGGTTAAATCAGGCGGGGGAAGGAACAGCTGGGCAGAGAGCTAGGGTTAATTCAAGTTGTGCAGAGCTTGGCGGATTCAGCATATCCTAATTGAGATCACTTTATAACACAAACCCTGAAAAGTGATAAGGAGAAATCAGCCTATTTGGGCAATGGACCACAGTCAGGAGCACAGGGAAGTTTACAGCAGACAGCAACATTAACAGAGATGTCTCAAACTCTCTCTCTTGAGAAATGTCTCAAACTGTTTCGGCAGGGATTTGACACAATGACAGGACACTGAAAATAATCCTAGAAAGCCAACCCTTCTCCTATGAGGGACCTATCCTGATAGAAGAAATTCCAAGTTAAGTTTCTGAGATGGCCAGAACGTTGAGCCTTCATGTACGAGCTAATGCTGTCAGCTTTTCGAGTGCAGAGAAGGGACTCCGGACAGTCATATGCATAAATCCTAGGGTTTTACAATTACAGACGTCACCAAACATGTCAGCATCCTGCAAGATGAAGTGGTTAATAGAGGCAAAAACAGGACCTGGATTTGAATGGAAAGTAGCAAACTCCATTTGTCTCACTTCGGTAAGAGTTTCCCACGGGGAGCCAATATAAAGACGTACGCCCTCACTAACGCAAGTTGCCCCGGATAAGAGTGTCTACTAAATGACTTGTGTTAACGATTGAAACCAAAGAGCAATCTACACACAGTCCCACCGTGTTGCTGCTGCTAGCTCAGCTGGCTCGACTGCTGTATCCTCACCCCCCACCCCCCCACCCCCCCACCCCCCGCTGCAAGGTCATCACCTCGCTGCGCAGGTGTCTCCCTGCCGCCGACACAGAACTGTACACACACACACACACACACACACAGCCATTAGATGTTACTCTCTCCACTGGCTGAGTTATATGTCGTTCGGCGCTCCGCACCTGGTGGGTGTTAGGCGGCTGCCATGATATCATTGGTTGTGGCAACTGTTTGCCAGGAAGAAATATACTGTTTATTTACCGGTGCATCTGTTTGGTTGCTGTGGCGTTGGATGGCGGCTGAGGAGTCACAGATGGTCCAGCCCGCAGCCTTTTCCGTGAAGTGCTAACGCAGTGTGTGTGTGTGTGTGTGTCAACTTCTCCAGCAGCAGGAGAGAAGGGAGTGAGCAAGGGATGGATGACAGGAGGGAGAGGAGGAAAGAGGGAGAGGAGGAAAGATGGAGCGGGGGTAGGGAGAGCTCATCGACTGGATTAGGAGTATCCTAGAGAGCAATGGCATGTAAGATGTGGCAGCACGCCTGATGGTGTGTGTGTGTGTGTGTGTGTGTGTGTGTGTGTGTGTCTGGGTTTGTGTGTGTCAGGGCGGCACAGGGCCCGACAGTGAAGTGTCTTTATTTAACGGCTTCTCAGGAGAGCCCTTCAGCTGAACACCATAGATTACCACAGTACTAGACCACCAAAGTAGTGGCTGCACAACGGGATCATACAGACTTTACCTCAGCCAGGATTGACCGGGTTATTTATTGCATTTCAAACACTTCACTACACCACTGTGTACACGCCAAACAAAGTACACACTAGATCAGAATGCACGCTACATCATAGCACACGCCTGTTGAAACACACCTGACCAACCAGAAACATCTATCCAGTCAACAGTCCCAAACCTTTTGGTGCCCTGAAATAATGTATGCAAACTGTTGTCATTTCTAAATGATGAAACCAAAACGTACACAAACACCCTCAAATAAAAGGTGAGTATCTTTACTTTCAACTTATATAAAATAAGAAATCCTTAAATCCAAGAAGATAATTACAGTGGCCACAGAGTTTGAACTAGCCTCATACTAAGCCAGTCTGGGAGCACACAAATGGGCAGAGAAGTGAGCAGCTAGCAGGGCAACATGCCAAATGGCCTATTCCCTATTCTACACATATTTGGTAGTTAGATATGTATGCTACATTAGCATAATGTAAAATAACTATGCAGATTGTAGAAAGAGCTGAGAGCACCGAAGAATTCAGTACCAAATGTCATAAAGACGTCAATCATAAAAATGAATCCAATAGGCTTTATAATGAAAAAGAGAACGAACAATTGAAAGATGGACTAATTGAATAAGAAGTTCATATAGTTCTGTTTTCCTGGACATAATCTAAGCCAATCTGAACTGTGCTGTCAGGTAATCCCATTTTGCAAACCGAAAAAGCCAAAAGCACCTATGTGCTTCTGTCAATATCATTGCATTAAATGCATAAATATGCCCAGTCTTGTCAGTGCTTAATGTCCCTGAATGACACAACACAATGACAAAAAACAACACAGCATTTTGCTGCCCCATTTCTTGCACAAGTGTTTGCACACCAGCAGTCCGGTTTCTAAAACCAAATTCAAGTATAGGTGGTAATTGCAAATAAAAATAAAATATATGCTATTCTCTAGGTCCTAAAATCTACATTTGGATGATGTCAACATTAGTACCCTGGTAGGTTCTGTTATAGAACCTGGTAGATTATTTTTGTCCTTCTACAATACCTTGGGCAGGGCTTGTAATGGACGAAGTAAAAAAAACTATCGGACAAGGATAAGGTAGACTGCGCTTATCTGAATGGTCAAGTGAAATACATCTTTATTTAAAGCCAATTACAGAGCTGGCATGGGCTAAAGCATTTCACCTGCAAGTGGGTAGCTCTGCATGTCTATTTTTGGACTTTAAGGCGTGTGTTTTCTGGCGCTTTAAACAATTTGAGTGTTGACTTATCCATCAATCAAATGTATTTATAAACCCCTTTTTACATCAGCAGTTGTCACAAAGTGCCTTTAAAAAATACCCGGCTTTAAACCCCAAGGACCAAACAACAGCAGTGTTGAATTTCAGTGGCTAGGAAAAACTCCCTAAGAAGGCCGAAATTTAGGAAGAAACCTAGAGAGGACCAAGGCTCAGAGGGTTGACCAGTCCTCTTCTGGCTGTACACATTTTAATAATTAATAAATGCATGTGGGCTGAGTCCAGAGTCTATTTAAACTCCAGGTCCAAGTCCAGGTCGGAAGCATGACCAGATGGACAAGGACAGGGACAACACGGGGGAGGGGGAGGTGTCAGCACAGTGGCAGCTGAAATTGTCAGGTATCGTCTATTTTTTGTGTGTCAAATCTATTTTGGCTGGTAAGAAATCGGATAGATTTGTTATCTAGCTACCTGCCACAGTGGCAGGTTTAAAGCACCTTGGTGTCTGTATTTATGTTATATTACATACATACACATAGTTCATTAAAAAAAGTTCATTAAAAAGTTTAAATTCTGTATAAGATAAGTAAAACACTGAACCTCAAGATTTGGTAAGATAATAATCTCTCTTTTAAAACAAACATTGCAGAGTTGAATAAGAAGCTGAATATTTAAATTGGTTTATTTTAGAGAAACCAACAATGTCCGTCATCTCAGCACAGAAATTTAATTGTGCAAGCTACTTTTATGTTAGCAGTAGATAATGGTAATGTAATCCATGTACTGAGCATACCTCAGCCTCAGTACCAAACCCTCTGGATGCAGTCATAATACAGCTTTGAATTGTGTTACTCGTGCAAACCTTCGCTTGCATTACTGTCTTTATACACATATTCGCTGGCTGTGACTGCCGACCTGCAGAAACATCCAACCAATCTCACCCTTCAACATAAATTAGAAAAACAGCAGTCGTCAAACGTCCTCTCAAGACTGGCTAGTCAGGGATGCCGTGGCTTAATTCAGTTTGGTAAATCTGCTTTTATCTACTGTGTCTCCCAGTCATGCAGAGTAACAATAAGTTAGATGTTCTGGCACCTATAAGGCAATTCAAATGTTATGTTATTATATTTTTCACATACACACATTTGTATGTTTTTATTGCTCAAATACAGGGCTCAACTGTAAAAGAGAATTAATTTGATGCCTCACAACCAACTAGATTTTCAGCAGAGAGACAACAGCAATTTGAATAAAACAAATAATTTTATATTTTTTTATATTATAAATGAAAATTGCTTTAAGGTGAAAAAAACGAATAGGCATAATCTTAAAAACATAAGCACAATCAACCTCAGGCTATAGCCGCCAGGACGGCCTTTTCTTTCCCACCAATTCACATAGTTGTTTTATGGCAGAACATTATTCAGCTGGCGCATTGATTGTATCTGCATAGGGTTATGACATCTCCGCTGACTTTCAACCAACCACTCCCATAGAGACATCATTGGAAATTACAGACATTAAAGACAAAATCAACACGCCAATTCACACAGAACTGAAAGACAATACCGGTACAGTTGGTTCACACAGATGACTAAGCTGAAATAACAATACATCATAAGCCTTTTGATGGTAAATATTCCTTTTTAAATAGTAAACTAAAATTACTGATGAGTAAATTTGTATTTACTCTGCAGTACAAGAACATAAATTAGGCCAAACTGTTTTATTTGGACTATATTTTCAAATAGACTCCGTTCAAACCTTTTATGGCTTTTGTACCAAAGTGTTAACTAAGGCTGATGAATTACAGTCCATTATATTGTGTAATATCTGCCACCCGACCCCTCGGTGCACACCCCTCCCACCACCCCCCCAAACCAGAACACGATAAACACAAAAGAGGATTCGTCAATTGACAATGTTTGAACATGTCAATGGGACAATGCGTCATTCCAGACGTTGCCCAACCACATAAAAGGAGCCCTAAGCCTTTACAGAGTCATCAAGCCTAGTTTATTGGCCTGTACACACATAGGCATATGTAATAGAGGGTGCAGCGAAACGCTCGCCTTTCTGGATTCTAGTTCCAATGCTGCCGTGAAGAAAGAAAATAACCCCTCCACAAAAAGCATGAATAAGAAAAACCAGACAAAAGAATGATTGCGTGTAAATGGCTGTCTCTCCAAGTCAATTTGACTTATTTTATGCTGGGCTGCTGTGGGGGTGCTAAATCCTGAACAATATGTGTGAACTCCGAAGACAAAAAAAAACCTAGAGGTGTGGAATGATAAAATACAACCCCCCAGCTGGTGTACCCAGAACGGTGTAAACCAAACAATATGTACATTGCGCCATATGGTCAAATCAAATGGAAAGTGATTGATGTGGAATAAAATTCAAATAAAAAAGGGGTTTGTATGATTTTTTTTTCTTTGTGAGTAAATAGCAGGAATCATATCTCTAGTAGTAGTACAAGATAGTGATGAGATGGAGGATGGAATCCCCCCGCTAGATGAATTCCCTCTATCCCTGGTCCTCCCTCCCCCCGTCTGTCTAAAGGCATTAAAAGCCCATCTATTCTGCTGGCATGTTGTCTGATGCATCACTGGGATGTATCTGCTCCTGGTCATTTGCTTGGAGTGCCGGGTAATTGATTGTACAGGGGGCCGTGAACGTCTCTCTCTACCTAAATCACTTCTCCCTCCAGTCCTCCTTCCCCCTCCTCTCGGGGCCCGTGATATACGACCATCCCCCTTCACGCACACACGCACACACGCACACATGCCAATACTATTTCCCAGTGGAGCTCGTTTCTGTTAAAACCTTGATTTGGATACTCATGGTTCCTCGGGCGGGACCTCCAAAGACCAACTGGCAGGTGGAATGAAAGCACTCCTTTAACCCGTGGGTCGGTTTGCGATTCAGATCAATTATAGCGTGGGTCGTAAATGTTTTAAATCAAGATAGCTAATTGCAAAATTACACGCTACTTTTTTCCCCTCCTCTTCTATTTGGCTCTCTGCTGCAGTCCTGTGCTACGGGCAGCTATGAAGCAGTCAGCAGACAGCCCACAGCACCATCCCTTTTTGGGTTGCCTAGCAACCAGAGTACACAGCTGATCTCTCCCGTGGCCCTGTCATGGACTTGGTTAAGTTGCTACGTGATAATTCAGTTCCAACTTCACTTCCAAATATCTACATTCACAAGAGATAATTTTTGATGGCTTATTTTGACAGCCGTTTAGATGTATCATGTTCAGTTCAGATGTATCATGTTCAGTTCAGATGTATCATGTTCAGTTCAGATGTATCATGTTCAATTCAGACGTATCATGTTCAGTTCAGAAGTATCATGTTCAGTTCAGACGTATCATGTTCAGCTCAGACGTATCATGTTCAGTTCAGATGTATCATGTTCAATATAGACGTATCATGTTCAATATAGACGTATCAGGTTCAGTTCAGATGTATCATGTTCAGTTCAGATGTATCATGTTCAATTCAGACGTATCATGTTCAGTTCAGACGTATCATGTTCAGCTCAGACGTATCATGTTCAGTTCAGATGTATCATGTTCAATTCAGATGTATCATGTTCAGTTCAGATGTATCAGGTTCAGTTCAGATGTATCATGTTCAGTTCAGAAGTATCATGTTCAGTTCAGAAGTATCATGTTCAGTTCAGACGTATCATGTTCAGTTCAGAAGTATCATGTTCAGTTCAGAAGTATCATGTTCAGTTCAGATGTATCATGTTCAGTTCAGAAGTATCATGTTCAGTTCAGACGTATCATGTTCAGTTCAGAAGTATCATGTTCAGTTCAGAAGTATCATGTTCAGTTCAGATGTATCATGTTCAGTTCAGATGTATCATGTTCAGTTCAAATGTATCATGTTCAGTTCGGACGTATCATGTTCAGTTTGGACGTATCATGTTCAGTTCGGACGTATAATTTTCAGTTCGGACGTATCATGTTCAGTTCGGACGTATCATGTTCAGTTCATACGTATCGTTCAGTTCAGACGTATCATGTTCAGTTCGGACAAATCATGTTCAGTTCAGACGTATTATGTTCTGTTCAGACGTATCATGTTCAGTTCAGATGTCTCATGTTCAGTTCAGATGTATCATGTTCAGTTCAGACGTATCATGTTCAGTTCAGATGTATTATGTTCAGTTCAGATGTATTATGTTCAGTTCAGACGTATCATGTTCAGTTCAGATGTATTATGTTCAGTTTAGACGTATCATGTTCAGTTCAGAAGTATCATGTTCAGTTTAGACGTATCATGTTCAGTTCAGACGTATCATGTTCAGTTCAGAAGTATCATGTTCAGTTCAGACGTATCATATTTCAAACCTTTCAGCACAGTAGACAAGAATATGTGAATATGGGAAATAAAGTTTGATTGAGGGTAGAAAAAACACATGTCCATAATCATTAACTTCATCTAATTCTGTTGCGGGAAGTATCGTCACTGTATCTTCTACTACAACTGGGTCCCAGGGAAATACGTAATATAGTTATTCTGTGACAGCTGAATTCCTATGATATGTTACATTAGGAACATCACAACATGCTACTAAAACGTCTTATATGCTACGTATCTGCAAAAACAGATCAAATGTCATGATTGCTACTATAATATTTTACAAATGTAAGGTTTGGCAATGCAATACTGAGATGAAGGTTAAGGTTAGAAAAGCAAAAGGGCCAAGTTAGTGTTAAGGTAAGGCATCACATGCCTATGGTTAGGGTTAGGGTTAAGATTAGGTGAGGTTAGGGACAAGGTTAGGTTACGTTAGGGACTAGGTTAGGTTAGGCTTTGCAGTACTATGGTTAAGGTTAAATCTTGAACTTGCAACCATTGCAGTGAAGGTCTTAGCCTTTCCGCCCATCCACCATCCCACAATTCCCTGGCACAGCACCACTCTGTTTAACCAACAATGTGCTCACCACTGCCCCAAGGGGCCGACCTAAACATATCAACCCTAACATAACATTTCTGTTGCATTCGTCCATCACATATTCCACTGGGACAAGCCTATTTACCTGAACACATAGTGTGCATGCAGAAATCCCTTTCAACTTGCAAGAAAACTCAGTCCTGGTGTTGAATGTTGGGTGGGTCCAAGAATACGATTAACACAGTGCAAAAAAAAAACTGACCCGTGCAGGACTATGTGGTCACACTAACACCAGCGAAGCACAGCTGATGTGTAGTCAGCCAACCTAACGTGCCTCTGTCAGAGAGCAGAGCAGGAGAATACAACTGCAGGAGCCGCTGCCCTCAATTGATCTGACCTTCCTTCTCCATATCAGCACCATCACACTGGCATCACACAAACACACACACACACACACTCACACATATAAACACACACACATTCCGGCACACACCCATCATTCTCCCACAAGCAAAAACAATGGCACATACACACACTTTATTGTATGTGTGCAATGGACACAACCAGATATCATATGTCACGCATTATTTTGTAACACATATGGTATAAAAAACAGACCTCAAAACAGTAACCGGAAGTCTCTGTTACTTGCTATTAGTCCAACTGAAACCAAACCAAAGAAATGGCACAACTCAATTATAACTAATCACTCATGCTATTTATTTAGTTTTTACCGATTAACGCACTACTTCTAGTTAGATTTGTATTTGCAATTGTGCTAAGCTAACTCAACACAAGTTTTTTTTTTCAGGAAGCCCATGGAACGCTTGACGCACACACACACACACACACACACACACACACACAGTCCTTCCTCCTCAGTTTCATTCTTGTAGATAGAATCTAAAGTCATGGGTTCAGAGCCTCGTGATAACCAGCGTAACAGCAGATAAATAACAGACCTAGAGCCAGGGGCTATGAGAGCGTCCTATGAGAGCGTGTCTCACACACACACACACACACACACACACACTCCTTTGTAAGCATGGGGCTGGTTATCTGCTAAACACATGATGCAGCGTTGGTGTCCTGGGCCTCTGTCTGTCAGTCTTTACAGCACTGACGTTAAATAAAGTGCTACCAAACCCAAAGTACCTAGCAACCTCTACAATGTGTATTGTAACAACCTCATCATCATCATCATCATCATCACTGTCTTCAACACTACCACATTAGCATCTCAGGCAGGCCTGTTGATATTAAGGACACCACACATGGAGATGGGAGTAGTTCTGCAGCTCTGGGCTCTGCGGGGAGGCCTGGAGAATGAACACTTTGGCCATTAGATTGTCTGTCTGCGAGAAGGCCAGACTAGGAGAATGGGGACATTACTGTTCCTTTTCTGGGAGGCCACAGGGAGAACGAGCACAGCAACAAAAACCAAAAAAATAAAAAAAAAATACAAGGAATGAATGGCTTCTTTCCCTCAGGGCTAATGGAGCATGAAGTGGATGTGTGCCCTCACCGCTGATGCAATCAAAGAGCGCCAATCACCTGTGAAATGCAAACCACTCCAGTCGCTGACAAAGGAACAGAGCAACATGAGCGTGCACACACACCCAAATACACACACACACAAACACACACGCGCGCGCGCACACACACAGAATGACACTTAACATACTCGGTTCTTGAGTGGGTAAAGTGACGGTGCATGGCGCTGACATCATTTCCTCAGTTTCGAGGCCAGCGCTTTCACCATTTTTGGACAAGAGACTTTGTGTTATCCTTCACAGCATGATACAGCAGTGGTTATCATGCTCCAGTTACCTCCTTCGTTTGCGACACCTCTAATGTGCTGGTGTCACACTTTGTTATTTCATACTTTGATAATTTAATTAAAATGTAGAAGGAGGTTCTGAAATGGGCAGTCAAGGAAACTGATGTGATATGGACAAATGGCTCATTACTATTTAAAAGTCAATATACTTTCATATGGAAATGCATTCTAATGGACTCCAGGGAAATTCTTTCGATAACATATTTGAAAAAATCTGAAAGTTTGTGGAAAGGAATGCGATCATAAAATAAATCTCATTATCATTCACCTGCCCTGGTGGCTCTAGCCCTTCCATCTGTTTCCTGGGAGAGCCTTTCCCTGTAGCCAGTACTGTCTGTCAGGCTCAGAAGCCCAGAGAGAGGCCCAAACACGACAGTACAGGAGCATGCTTCAAGAAGGGCTCAGTGAGTGGATGCAAAGGGGGTTCTTCAGGATCCAAGTTGGATGGAAAGAAGCACAACCTTCGTCTCTACAGACTTAAGGATAAGATGGAGAATCTCAACTTTCATCTCTACAGACTTAAGGAAAAGATGGAGAATCTCAACTTTCATCTCTACAGACTTAAGGATAAGATGGAGAATCTCAACTTTCATCTCTACAGACTTAAGGAAAAGATGGAGAATCACAACCTTCATCTCTACAGACTTAAGGATAAGATGGAGAATCTCAACTTTCATCTCTACAGACTTAAGGATAAGATGGAGAATCTCAACTTTCATCTCTACAGACTTAAGGATAAGATGGAGAATCACAACCTTCATCTCTACAGACTTAAGGATAAGATGGAGAAGCACAACCTTCATCTCTACAGATTTAGGATAAAATGGAGTTTCTGGTGCCAATCATTATAATGCATGCTGGTTATAACTCTGGAGAGCTTAGCAACAAACACACACACACACACACAAACACACACATACACACACACAAGCATGCACAGAAACCATAGTGAGAAATCCAATTCACTAAATATATATAAAATAAATAGTAATAAAAAAAGCGTATGTGTGTGTTTAAATCCACTAGAGACGTGTTATTGTCTGAAGCCTCTGGTCCAGACTAGAGCTCCCTGTTCATGGTGGTTTAGGATTAGTGTTTGGGATTACAGAAGTGAGATTGAGAAAAACTAACTCACACTGTTCGAACGCTCCCATAGAAATGCACTTGTGGAATGGGTAAACCTATCAGCACTGTGTCTGTGTGAGCCCATGCATGTCCGAGTGTGCATGTGTGCGTGTATTATACCTGTGTATCATTGGAGTGTGTTTGTGTATGAGACAGAGAGAGACTCACACTCTTTGGACATGCCCACACCAAAGCACTTCTGGAGCCGGCAGTACTGACAGCGGTTCCTGGTCACCTTGTTGATGATGCAGTTCTTGTCCCGGTGACACGTGTACACCATGTTCTTCTGGATGGATCTACGGAAAAAACCCTGAGACGTGAAGAATAGAGAGGGAGAGGCAGACAGGGGCATAGAAAGAGAGGGGGGAGAGAGAGGGAGACAGGAGAGAGAGAGAGAGAGAGAGGGAGAGAAGTAGGGGGATAGGTGAAGAGGAAAAATGACAGAGGGAAAAAAGAGAAGGATAAGCCTTTCTGGTAAATTGAGCCTTTCCGGTTGTATTACACATCCACTCATTCAGTATGCAACTAAGCATGTAAGTCTTTCTGCCTGATGAAAAACCTCGGGAAAACATGGAAGTGTGGTCCGTGCCCGGCTTTGAGCGCCGACCAGCTCGAGTTAGACATGCTCCCAATCTCGCACAAACAACGCATATCGGCACCGCAGCTGTGCTTTCCAATGCTTGTAAAATGGCTCGCAGGACATCCCACTTCATCAGTGACAACAAATTTAGTTTCTCAGGTTATTGACATCATGTCCGTTGTTGAAATGGGTTGTTGTAATCTGTTTTCCCAGAATTAAAGTAGCCTAAGCTACTGGTACAAAGCTTTCGTAACTCTATTCTTTTTAGGCTACCTGCTGATCCAGGGGTGCATTCAATTTGATTGTTGAGGTTGACTTGGGAGTTTTTCCCTTGTGTTTCCTTGTATTGTTGTATTTCCTTCTTTTTTTATATGCCATTAACAAATCATTGATTAGAAAACCCTAACTATTAAACGGAGCAGTTGTATCGTGTGGCTCTTTTAAAATGTAAGCACTTACTGTTACAAGCCTCTGGAAAAGAGTGTCTAATTAAAGACCAAAATGTCAAATGAAAATCCATCAGGACAGTGGACACTAATAAGTGACTTGTTGCTGGTTCTTTGATAACCCTCTGTTAATCTGTTGCTACATGCCAATGGAAACTGAAAGCTCATATAAAGGATTGTATAAAATATGACACCACTTCACTCTCATTTTGTCTCCATATTTCTTAGCCGCATATTGTACGAGAAGGCCTTGACCTTCCAGTGGATATATGTTTGAAGGGTATACATAAATAATAACTTGTGCAAAACTGACATTGGTTGCCAAAGGATTAAATCTCCACAGGATTATTAATGGGATCTGCCATCACACCTTTTCCAATTCACTGTTGGGTCATATGTAGACCAAAAAAACGATGTATGATATAGTGTCATCCCAAGTAAGCCTGATGGCCCACGACTGGCTAAAGGACTACCAACACGGTGTGTGCGTGCGTGCATACACAGTTAGATCCGGAAATATTTGGACACTGAACAATTTTCAAACATTTGGCTCTGTATGCCACCACAATGGATTTGAAATCAAATAACAAAGATTTAATTCAAGGGGCTGGGAAAAAAAACAGTATGAAACGTTTAGAATTACAACAATTTTCATACACAGTCCCCTTATTCCAGGGGCTCAAATGAAATTGGACAAATGAACACAGTCATAAATAAAATGTTAATTTTTAATACATTGTTGAGAAACCTTTGCAGGCAATGACTGCTTGAAGTCTGGAACACATGGACATCACCAATCACTGGGTTTCCTCCTTTGTGATGCTTTACTCCTTTACTCCTTTACTCCTCCTTTGTGATGCCAGGCCTTTACTGAAGCTGTCTTCAGTTGTTGTTTGTTCGTGGGTCTTTCTGCCTTAACTTTTGTCTTCAGCAAGTGAAATGCCTGCTCGATTGGGTTGAGATCAGGTGATTGACTTGGCCATTGAGGAATATTCAACTTCTTTGCCTTAAAGAACTTGCTTTCGCAGTATGTTTTGGGTCATTGTCCATCTGTAAAGTGCCAGTGCCATTGGAAGCCATGCATGGCCATGCCATCACACTGTCACCATCGTGTCTGACAGATGGTAAATGCTTCAGATCATGATCATGACTCCAAGCCTTCTCCATACTTTTTCTTCCCATCATTCTGGTACAGGTTGATCTTAGTTTCATCTGTCCAAAGAATGCTGTTCCAGAACTGGGCTGCCTTTTTAGAAGTTTTTGGCAAAATCTAACCTGGCCTTTCTATTCTTGAGGCTTATGAATGGTTTGCACTTTGTGGTGAACCTTTCTGTATTTGCTCTCGTGAAGTCTTCTCTTTGTGGTGGACATGGAAAGGATCCTATGATCATCCACCACTGCTGTCTTCTGTGGACGTCCAGGCCTTTTTGTGTGGCAGAGCTCACCAGTGTGTTCTTCGTTCCTCAGAATGTACCGAACTGTTAATTTGGCCACTCCTAATGTTCCTGCTATCTCTCTGATGGATATTTTTTTTACAGCCTAAGGATGGCCTGTTTCACTTGAATTGACAGCTCTTTTGACCGCATGTTGTGAGTTCACAGTAACAGTTTCTAATGTGAATGCCACACCTGGAATCAACTCCAGACCTTTTACCTGCTTAACTGATGAAGAAAGGAATAGCCCACACCTGTCCATGAAACAGCTTTTGAGTCAATTGTCCAATTACTTTTGGTCCCTTAATTTAAAAAGAGGGGGCTACATATTAAAGAAATCAAATTAAAGCTGAGAGACAGCACTTTAAGCTGATATAAATTATTTAACTGTAACTTGAATATACATTGATATACAGCCAAAATAACAAAATAACAAACTGTGTTAAATTATTTCCGGACCTAACTGTATGGATAACATGTTATAACTGTTTTCAATGAGTAAAGAAGTCATTTGCCTAGTGACATAGATAGATAAGATAAATCTGAGGTGGAGAAGGAACGCTTGAAGCAGCTTCCTCAAAGATGTTGCACTTGTTTTCACTTTAATTTGTTCTGGCTCTGAAGTCCTTCTCAATGATCCTCCATCATCCAAGCCCTAACGCTCGTCCTTCCCTATGCTTGATTGGGTGTGTGTGTATGTGTGTGCGCCCGCATGCGCGCGCACCATTTGCCATACGCTTCTGTGACAGATAGGACCTTGCGTTTTCATTATGGGAGCAGAATGCATGATGGGTAACAGATTAGATAGCAGCCCAGGAGTGGGTTTGAAACGGTTGACTCTGTAGTGTGTGTGTGTGTGTGTGTGTTTATGTGCACGTGTGTGTAGTTGAGTCTTGCCTTAGACTCTAAACATCTGTCAGCTCTAGGGGGCCATCCATCTGTGGCGTAAAGACCACAAAAACCAGCCAATCATGTTTCAGATGTCTACATCATGTGACCCATCACAGGCATTATTTCTCTTGTTAATAGATGCCTCTATTCTGGCTGATCAAAGTGTGTGTGTGTGCCTCAGATTAAAGTGAAGAGGTTCCTTAGCAGCAGTTGCAGTCAACAGATGCTGTAACTCAAAGATATCTACTCTGTGGTCCTCCAGGGAAACACTATCACCCTCTGTGATGACACACAAACACAGAGACACATGCATATACACACAGAGACAAACACACACACTCTAACACACTCAGTCTTAATCTTCACATCTGGTCTCTCCTTCTCTGCCCCCCCGCCCGTTTCTCATTCTAGTATTTCAGTGAACAGAGCGTTCCTGTGACACGACTTCAGTGAACAGTATTCCTGTGACAGTACTTCAGTGAACAGTATTCCTGTGACAGTACTTCAGTGAACAGAGTTGTCCTGTGACAGTACTTCAGTGAACAGAACTGTCCTGTGACAGTACTTCAATGAACAGAGTTGTCTTGAGATAGTTTTTCAGTGAACAGAGTTGTCCTGTGACTGTACTTTAGTGAACAGAGTTGTCCTGTGACTGTACTTTAGTGAACAGGGTTGTGCTGTGACTGTACTTCAGTGAACAGCGTTGTCCTGTGACTGTACTTCAGTGAACAGCGTTGTCCTGTGACTGTACTTCAGTGAACAGAGTTGTCCTGTGACTGTACTTCAGTGAACAGTGTTGTCCTGTGACTGTACTTCAGTGAACAGCGTTGTCCTGTGACTGTACTTCAGTGAACAGCGTTGTCCTGTGACTTTACTTCAGTGAACAGCGTTGTCCTGTGACTGTACTTCAGTGAACAGCGTTGTCCTGTGACTGTACTTCAGTGAACAGTGTTGTCCTGTGACTGTACTTCAGTGAACAGTGTTGTCCTGTGACTGTACTTCAGTGAACAGCGTTGTCCTGTGACTGTACTTCAGTGAACAGCGTTGTCCTGTGACTGTACTTCAGTGAACAGCATTGTCCTGTGACTGTACTTCAGTGAACAGCGTTGTCCTGTGACTGTACTTCAGTGAACAGCGTTGTCCTGTGACTGTACTTCAGTGAACAGCGTTGTCCTGTGACTGTACTTCAGTGAACAGTGTTGTCCTGTGACTGTACTTCAGTGAACTGCGTTGTCCTGTGACTGTACATCAGTGAACAGCGTTGTCCTGTGACTGTACTTCAGTGAACAACGTTGTCCTGTGACTGTACTTCAGTGAACAGCGTTGTCCTGTGACTGTACTTCAGTGAACAGCGTTGTCCTGTGACTGTACTTCAGTGAACAGCGTTGTCCTGTGACTGTACTTCAGTGAACAGCGTTGTCCTGTGACTGTACTTCAGTGAACAGCGTTGTCCTGTGACAGCGGTGTCTGTGTGATAATCTTCAGCAGCCACTGTGATGATTGCTAACTCTATTTGAAGCTCACAGATATCACAACACACCCCGGAGCAGGACATTTTATTGATATGTTTACTTAACCACTAGCTGTGACACACACTGAGACGCACACAAACACAGCAGGCAAAGTGGCGTGGCCCACCTGAGAAACAGACAGGACATACACTGTCCCTCCTGACTAAACAAGTGATCTTAACTGGATCATTATCCCCATCTTGTTATCTTAATGGGAGGAGGGATAGGATGTTCCACACTCGCACCAACACACCCTGATATGGTGTCACACACACCCAGTCCAGTACCCAGACGGCATCTTGGGGGGCCATCTCATTTACAGATTAAAAAACGAAAGTGCCGAACATCAATTATTTACCCGCACAACCCGACCTCTTGTCTTTCCCTCCCCTACCTTCACCTTCACCTACCCCTCCCTCTTTCCCTCTCCCTCACCAATGCCCCCCCACCCCCCCCCCCCCCCGCCCTGCACTGTGACCAATGCGTTTTGTGTGACCAGAGGTGTTCGCTACAACCAGAGTGCTAGAGAGGGAGATTGGCTTTCCCTTCTAATCACACAGACATCTTATCACCAAGGTGGAAAGCCGAGAGGACACCAGAGACCCAGGGGGTTCCACAGAGAGGAGGGGAGAAGGGGGTGGGAGGGAGGGGAGCTATGTTGCCTGGGCTATTACTTACACCTGCAGTTCACCAGGGAGGTGAGAGACGGGGGGGGTGATGTGGGAGATGCAGGTGGGAGGGTTAGAGACAGAGAAATGTAATGAGGAATGAAAAAGGCAGACAAGGGTTGGAACAGGGTTGGACAGAGGTTAGACAAGGGTTGGACCAGGGTTGGACAGAGGTTAGACAAGGGTTGGACCAGGGTTGGACAGAGGTTAGACAAGGTTTGGACCAGGGTTGTACAGAGGTTAGACAAGGGTTGGACAGAGGTTAGACAAGGGTTGGACCAGGGTTGGACCAGGGTTGGACAGAGGTTAAACAAGGGTTACACCAGGGTTGGACAGAGGTTAGGCAAGGGTTGGACCAGTGTTGGACAGAGGTTAAACAAGGGTTGGATCAGTGTTGGACAGAGATTAGACAAGGGTTGGACCAGTGTTGGACAGAGGTTAGACATGGGTTGGACCAGTGTTGGACAGAGGTTAGACAAGGTTTGGACCAGGGTTGGACAGAGGTTAGACAAGGGTTGGACAGAGGTTAGACAAGGGTTGGACAGAGTTTAGACAAGGGTTAGACAAGGGTTGGACCAGGGTTGGACAGAGGTTAAACAAGGGTTACACCAGGGTTGGACAGAGGTTAGGCAAGGGTTGGACCAGTGTTGGACAGAGGTTAAACAAGGGTTGGATCAGTGTTGGACAGAGATTAGACAAGGGTTGGACCAGTGTTGGACAGAGGTTAGACATGGGTTGGACCAGTGTTGGACAGAGGTTAGACAAGGTTTGGACCAGGGTTGGACAGAGGTTAGACAAGGTTTGGACCAGGGTTGGACAGAGGTTAGACAAGGGTTGGACAGAGGTTAGACAAGGGTTAGACAAGGGTTGGACCAGGGTTGGACAGAGGTTAGACAAGGGTTGGACAGAGGTTAGACAAGGGTTAGACAAGGGTTGGACCAGGGTTGGACAGAGGTTAAACAAGGGTTACACCAGTGTTGGACAGAGGTTAGGCAAGGGTTGGACCAGTGTTGGACAGAGGTTAAACAAGGGTTGGATCAGTGTTGGACAGAGATTAGACAAGGGTTGGACCAGTGTTGGACAGAGGTTAGACATGGGTTGGACCAGTGTTGGACAGAGGTTAGACAAGGGTTGGATCAGGGTTGGACAGAGGTTGGACCAGGGATGTACCAGGGATGGACCAAGATTGGTAAGAGAGCAAAACAAGAGCTTAGCATGGCACAAAGACAGGCTGTGTAGCCGTGGTGAATGTGAAACCTCGGCAGATAACATAGAGACAGAGCCAGGCCCAAACGTGGCCCAAGGGCCATCTGAAAACAATGAACAGTGAAGTCAAATAAGCAGGGTCAATCTCTCCCTCGACTTCCTGCCTCCTTCTATTCTGTCTCTCTCTCCTCGTCACCCCGGAAAACAGGCAAGACGGCAACCTGACCAGCTCTTATCTGTCCATATGTGAGCCCCTGAAGGACACAGATGGCCTGAAAGACACAGAGACGGCCAGAGCGGGCCAGGGTGAAAGAGTGTGAGTGAGTCGGGGCCTTTTAAACACAAGAAAACACAGCCAGTCCGTTCTGAATAGAGCAACAGAAAGAGACAGAGGGAGAAGGGAGAGCGACTGAGGAGAGAATGAGAAAGGCCCTCTGATGGGTTTCAGATCACCCAACCACCGACAGACAACCCACTGTGTCCTCCTTCTTCAGGTTTCCCCTCACTTCCTCCAACCTTCCTGTCTCCACCCATCTCTCTATTCCTCTCTGTTTCTCTCTTTTCCACTCAGCTCTTATGTTTCTCGCCCGGTCTCGGTTTTAGTGCCCGGGGCCACCCAGCATACATATTCGGTGTCCACGGTCCATTGCTCTTCTCTGCCTTAGTGCCAGCAGACAGCAGCGCTCCGGTCCGGTCGGTGTGTGTGTGACGTGCGCGGCCGGATCTGCAGACCGTTCCTATTCAGCAACAGCAACAGGCTTCGTAAGCAGGAGCCACAGTGAAGGCGCGTCCCTTTCAGGGATGAATTCTAACTGGAGATCTGTGTACATAGCTCGTTCACATATGCATATGAAAGTCATTTACAAGTGCAACACACAGACACACACACACACGTACAGACGCAGGAGGCCATTTCCCTGATGCGTCTGTCCACCCCAGCTGGCAGTCATCATAGCTTCCATTCTAATAACGGTCATTAGACTTGGAGTGCGTGGCCTTCAGACTGCCAGCCCAGACACAAAGGCGAGCGAGGCAGTTGTCTAGGTTCGGTTGCGATTCAGCTGTCACGGAGCGGTTTGGAGAAGGGACTGCTGACTGGACCTGGGTTGTTCTTACATACTGTACAGGGACCTTTGTGATAGTTAGATCCTAAAAGTCAGATTAAAAAGATAAGAGTATTGTGAATAAAAGGGACATGCCACTGCTGCTCCATTTACCTATACATTACCGTGGTGTGTTGTAAGATACCACACGCGCCATCAAAGATTAGCATTTCCTCACCCAACGCAAATTCGAGCATTACTGCAATTCACCGGTCAAAAAGCGTCCACTACATTTCTGTTTGTAGGCAAACCACAATATCCAGAATTCAAAACAAATTTATAGTGATCTTCATTCACGAGAAGCAGTCGTTGTTTCGCAATCTCAAAAAGAATTCCAGAAAATCTGTAAAAGCTTTTTTTTTTGTTTTACGCCCCAACTTCGAGAGCGGGAACCCAATTTGACAAGGAGGTGAGGCTCCCCCAGCTAACCACCTGACTATCCTACAACGTTCAGGCTGATCGTAACATTACTGTAAGTCCATTGGCTCTGTTGAACAAAGGACATACAAGGACACATATATGGCATTCTGACAGTCAGATAAGAAACAAGAAACTTAAACAACACAAAGACCAACTAACAAAAAAATCTAAATAAACACTTAACCAAGTGAACAGGGGATTTAAAAGGTTTGTGAGGTTATGTGTGTTACGTGTAGTTTGTGTTAGTTTGTGTGGGATTGACAAATAAGGCTTTCAGGAGTGGAACATTGAAGTTAAACATTACTTTCAGTGAGTGTATTATCTTCACATACATTCATGAACTAATATAAAAGTTGAATTTGGAAATCATGTGCTCTGACACAAGGGTTTAAGGGAACTCTGTGATTCCAACAACAACAATGCAGCCTTCTTTCTGGTCAACAGATATTGGCTGCAGCTGGAGAAACATAACCACTTTAAAATTCACAGACAGAGCAATGGACATAACAATTAGACGTAAATTATTTAATTTTTGTAGCAATCCCAAATTGCCCCTTTAATACAAGATGACAGTCTTTGGAAAAAAAATGTGGAACTGTATGGAAGCCATAATTGATTGAGATAATGGAGGGGTCGGACATGGTTTGCCATGACACAGTTCTCTTGTCCATGCAGCTTCCCTGGGTCAGTGTGTGTAAATAGGATACTACAGGTTTTTCAAAGCCTGAGGTTCGATTATCTGCCGACCCTATAGGAACAATGCGGATTCCGTCCTGGTCGCGGAACAACAGCTCTTTACTCTTGCAAGGATCCTGGAGGGGGCCTGGGAATATGCCCATCCTGTCTACATGTGTTTTGTGGATCTGGAGAAGGCGTATGACCGGGTCCCCCGGGAGATACTGTGGGAGGTGTTGCGGGAGTATGGGGTGAGGAGGTCCCTTCTGAGGGCTATCCAATCCCTGTATGTCCAAAGTGAGAGCTGAGTTCGGGTTTTCGGTAGTAAGTCGGACTCGTTCCAGGTGGGGGTTGGCCTCCGCCAGGGCTGCGCTTTGTCACCAATCCTGTTTGTAACTTTTATGGACAGGATATCGAGGCGTAGTCGGGGTGGGGAGGGGTTGCAGGATCTGCGGATCTCATCGCTGCTTTTTGCGGATGATGTGGTCCTGATGGCATAATTTGTCTGTGACCTTCAGCACTCACTTTCAGCCGAGTGCGAAACGGTTGGGATGAGGATTAGCACCTCTATATCTGAGGCCATGGTTCTCAGCAGGAAACCTATGGAGTGCCTCCTCCAGGAAGGGAATGAGGCATTACCCCAACGAGTTCCAAGTATCTCGGGGTCTTGTTTGCGAGTGAGGGGACAATGGAGCGGGAGATTGGGCCGGAGAATCGGAGCAGCGGGGGCGGTATTGCATTCGCTTTACAGCACCGTTGTGACGAAAAGAGAGCTGAGCCAGAAGGCAAAGCTCTCGATATACCGGTCCATTTTCGTTCCTACCCTCACCTATGGTCATGAAGGCTGGGTCATGACCAAAAGAACAAGATCGCGAGTACAAGCGGCTGAAATGGGTTTTCTGCCGACCCTATAGGGTGAGAAGCTCAGTCATCCGTGAGGAGTAGAGCCACTGCTTCTTTGCATCGAAAGGAGCCAGTTGAGGTAGTTCGGGCATCTGGTAAGGATGCCCCCAGGACGTCTCCCAAGGGAGGTGTTCCAGGCACATCCAGCTGGGAGGAGAACTCGGGGTAGGCCCAGGACATGGTGGAGAGATTATATTTCGACACTGGCCTGGGAACGCCTCGGGATCCCCCAGTCAGAGCTGGCAAATGTGGCCGGGAAAGGGAAGTTTGGGGTCCCCCGCGACCCGATACCGGATAAGCGGATGGAGATGAGAGATGAGAATGAGATGAAATAGATTTTTCAAAGATCCTCAGGGACCAATGACAAATCCAGTAGGTTAATTATATATTAATGGACATAATCAGCGACACACTGGAAATAATATTCCCCTTTAAGACATTCACAGTGAATAGGAAATGTATTTTATCATAATAATTTAACCAAGTGAAGACTAGTCATTGTATTCATAGTAACCTGAACAATGTTAATAAGCCCAGCTGTCACAATTGGTGTCTACACTCCCCTCAAATGCCTCTTAGTATGTCACTTACTTTTTTTATGGGAGATTTGATTATCTTTCTGCTTAATTGGAGGGTCCCTTACTTTGTAGTCTGTGATGCAAATATCATGAAACATGGAGAAAACATGTTGTGAAATCCAGGTGATGCTGTTTTTCAAATGTGCCAAGGTATTTCAAAGAACATTTCTCTTTAAATTTTTTGTGAATAAAGCCATTAAGAACACAGAGAGGACAAATTATGAGGACTGGGGCCTAGGAGATCAGAGGAGACTGGAAAAGCATGTTGACTGTGTGTGATTGTGTGTTTATGCATGAGTGTTAATGTGTGCATGAGATTTAGACTGGATATGGTCTACCTCATCTCTGTCTCTCTCTCTCTCTCGCTCTCTCCAGTAAAACTGGTTCAATCAAACCAATCCTATTACGCAGAATGCTACGGAACTAATGAGAAGAAAGGACCGGAACAGAGAGGAACAGGATTCATCCTAAAACTATTTACATCCCTGCCAATAAGCTGTCAGATATGACAACGTGTTAAAAGGTTCCATCCCTGGAAGTTTCGGAACAATGTGGCTGAATATTGAATCCGAATGTTGGGGCGGAAAACACTGAGGTGAGTGGGGTTTAGGGATACAATACGAGTGATAAAATACAAGTGATATAATACGAGTGATATAATACGAGTGATACAATACGAGTGATACAATACGAGTGATACAATACGAGTGATACAATACGAGTGATACAATACGAGTGATAAAATACGAGTGATATAATACGAGTGATATAATACGAGTGATATAATACGAGTGATACAATACGAGTGATACAATACCAGTGATACAATACCAGTGATACAATACCAGTGATATAATGAGTTATATAATAGAAGTGATATAATACGAGTGATACAATACCAGTGATATAATACCAGTGATATAATGAGTGATATAATAGAAGTGATATAATAGAAGTGATATAATACTAGTGATACAATACAAGTGATATAATACAAGTGATATAATACAAGTGATATAATACGAGTGATACAATACGAGTGATACAATACGAGTGATATAATACCAGTGATATAATGAGTGACATAATAGAAGTGATATAATACAAGTGATACAATACTAGTGATACAATACAAGTGATATAATACAAGTGATATAATACAAGTGATATAATACAAGTGTTACAATACTAGTGATACAATACAATTGATATTGTAGATGCCATTATTACTCTTCTTGTTTAATTAGCAAGATGTTTTATTGCTGCAGACATGCCGGCTTTCCAGTTGCAGCACAACACCTGATGGGTTATATCACAAGGATACATATAAAGCTCTGTGAAGTTTGTTATTTAATTAGGCTTGCAGAACACTCTTAACATGACAATATGTATTCAGTGACAATACCAGCCGCTGAGTTTTTCAGAAAGCCTTCAAAAAAATACAAATAACTATAGGGTTTGCATTATGCTACATTTCCCAAGACATATTGAAGAACACTCGAGACGCCCGATTGTTTTGTTGTGAAGGTTTGTTGACATCGACAGCACGAGACGTCACCTTCACCAGTTGTGTGGGTCTTATTTTCCATAGAGCCCATCTGGAGTTCTGCAAGTGTGAAGTGCTGTTATCAACGCGCACAATCCCACGTAGCACGTCTCAAACGCGCCGGTGTACACTCAAACACTACGCAAATGATTATGAACACCAAGATAAGTCTACGTAGCATTTTATGTCTCATAGTATATAAACAAGCCAATGGGGACCAAACATAAGTTCCAACCTAGCAGTAATCTATTACAGTTGTGGAGATATTTTTATATAATCTACAAAATCTCTAAACTGGGCATTAACAACATGAAATAGCTTAAACTGATACTGGATTTGGTGTCATTGAAGTTCTATAAAAGTGGTGAATGAAGTCCATTTAAACGTGTGTTTATTTTTTGTTGCTCATACTGTAAACTGAATGAGAATATAAACAAATGTTTGGTGTGTCTCAGCCCTACAGTGCATTATTTTCTCCTTCTCTTCCCTATTCATCTTTTCTCAGAGGCAGCGAAGCTATCCTTTCTATTGACAGAGCAGCAGACTATTATTTGTATTCTTTTCATGGGTTTGAGGGAGGAAAGGACTCTAGGCCTCGTCTATTGCCCTTGGGAACTCTGGCATACAATGTTGATTATGTATGAAAGTTTATGTGCACTACAGACACAGGTCAAATACATATGTCAAACCCTTCCAAATACTTGAAGGTAGCTTTTTATCTAGTTTCCCCACAATGGAACCAAAGTGCAAACTTTAAGCAACTGTATGTATTATGTATTTGTATTTTATATTTTTAGGAGGGGGTGGGGCGGTTGTTTCAAGTTGTTTCAAGTGTTGAGCTGGTCCTCTCAGCTCACTGGAGGGAGAGCTTCAGAACCCCAGAGGGATGATGTCACAAAGGTGTAGGACACGACTGTCACATCTGAACGGTAGAGGAGGCCTTTGGTTTGAGACGTCTTGACTTTCACTGACTACCCATCAGAAGTAGCATAACCCCCCTAGCATACATGCATATGCATGTACTTATGGGAGCCCATATGTCTTGTTGCTGTTTTACCAATTCAAATCAGCTCTCTTTTCCGATATCAAACAAAAGCAACCATTGCTGGTGACAGAGGATGTAAATTAGTCGAGCGTGTTCTTGCATGAAAACAGCTAAAAGACTCAGATCACATCTGCCATAGTCTTTGTTTTCTCCTCTGTTGTCTCATCCCTCACATCAACATTACATATATTTAGCGTCCTTGTATAATGAAAAATGCCAGGCATGACAAACGGACTCATCTAAGGACACTTCTTCTCAAGGGGAATTCAATAGGTATACAGTTAAACCAGGGTAGACACTTTTAGAGTGACTTCAAGTTATCCCCAAACAAAAAACGCTACAATGTAAGTCGGTTAAGACTGTCTGTGGTAAGACTGGCATGTTTAAATCTAATTCCACATGTACAGGTGTCAGTGACATAATCAGGGCAGAATGACTGTTCATGTACACAGCTCCGGAAAAAATTTAGAGACCACTGCACCTTTTTCTTTTCTTTCCTTTCCAATAAAGTTGAAAAGGAAAGTTTTGAGTGAGGAACAGATGCGTTCAATCTGCAGAGGTCTCTTAATTTTAACCATTCAGTTCCTCACTCGACACTATCCTTTTCAAATTTTTTGGAAAGGAAAGAAAAAGGTACAGTGGTCTCTTCGTTTTTTCTGGAGCTGTATAAGTCTGGTACAACAATGATTCTCATTTGGCCTTGGTGGGAGTGAGCATAGAATCCAATGTGAGTGACATAATGAGAGAAGTATTTGTCATCATTTCATTTTATTGAATTGTTTCAACTTAGTCTCATTAATCACAGTGTGTTACCCAGTGATAACAACACTTCATCCTCCCAAGTCAACGTAACTCAATACATTTGTTGTTCATTTTAGAGGTCTAAAGGTCATAATTTGCCAACACATCAGAACAAACAAACAAAACTAACCAATGTTCATTTCATCGCTAACTACTTACCTACTAAGCTATCTACTGCTATAAAAGACCAACTTTCTACTCTTCCCCAAGTCAGTGCAGAGCCGATTTAGCCTGGACTGTTGCTGCTCTCTCACAACGTTACAAAGTAAAAGTTGTTGCTAGGCAAAGTCACACAGTCAAAGTATCTGTGGAAGATGATTGGGTGATAGTCTTAGCAGATTTAACCAATGCCTATCATGTCAGTTTTTTTTATATCTATCTTATAGGCTAAAAGAGACCAGGCTTCATGTATTGTTCCACTGGACCTTTAGGGGGAAGTGTCTGGGAAAAAGATTAGTGTGCATGTCCCATATGCACCGCTGCATCCAGCCTTTGGAGGGACCTAAGCAAGATTTTACTCAAAGGAAAAAAATAATATTGCCTACAATTCTAAGCATTGGACATTCTTCCTAGGACATAGGAAATATCATAGGAAGCGTTATTTGTCCTGTACCATTAGCCTAGGGCAGTGCACAAAGAAACACTTGAAATCCAAACCAAACAGTGTTGCTTGCTAGTGGTTATATACAGTTCTGTGAAAAAGTATTTGCCTGTTTCCTGATTTCCCCTATTATTGCATATTTGCATATTATTGCATGTCTTCACACAAAATGTTGAGACGAAGAGAACCCAAGTAAACACAAAATTCAGTTTTTAAATTATAATAACATTTTTTGAAGAAAAATGTTATGCCACACCAACCGACCCTGTATGAAAAAGTATACTGTAATGTACATTACTTGGTTTTGCTTTGACTTATTTTCATAGTCATTTTTTTATTTTAAATCCAATTTTAGAACCATTTGAGTAGAGCCAAAAGAAAAACAATGCCCCAAAAATGTCCCAACAATGTCCCAGAAATTACAAAAACACTGTAGCTGATTAAAAGCAACAGTGCTCTACTGAAAGAAGAGAGTAAGAGCTATCTAATAGGCCTACCAGTCAGTACTGACATGTAGGAAAGACACATATAGGCTAATTGAGAGTTACAGTATTTCACAAGAGTACAACCCTCACATTTTTGCTAATATTTGATTAAATCTTTTCATGTGACAACACTGAAAAAATGACACTTTGCTACAATATAAAGTAGTGAGTGTACACAACTCAAAATAACTCAACACACAGACATTAATGTCTAAAGCGCTGGCAACAAAAGTGAGTACACCCATAAGTGAAAATGTCCAAATTGGGTCCAGTTAGCCATTTTCCCTTCACAGTGTCATGCGACTTGTTAGTGTTACAAGGTCTCAGGTGTGAATGGGGAGCAGGTGTGTTACATTTGGTGATATCGCTCTCACATTCCCTCATACTGGTCACTGGAAGTTCAACATGGCACCTCATGGTAAAGAACTCTCTGAGGATCTGAAAAAAAGAAGTGTTGCTCTACATAAAGATGGCCTAGGCTATAAGAAGATTGCCATGGCCCTGAAACTGAGCAGCAGCACGGTGGCCAAGACCAAACAGTGGTTTAACAGGACAGGTTCCACTCAGAACAGACCTCGCCATGGTCGACCAAAGAAGTTGAGTGCTCGTGATCAGCGTCATATCCAGAGGTTGTCTTTGGGAAATAGATGTATGAGTGCTGCCAGCATTGCTGCAGAGGTTGAAAGTGTGGGGTGGTCAGACCATATGCCGCACACTGCATCAAATTGGTCTGCATGACTGTCATCCCAGAAGGAAGCCTTTCCTAAAGATGATCCACAAGAAAGCCCGCACACAGTTTGCTGAAGACAAGCAGACTAAGGACATGGATTACTGGAACCATGTCATGTGGTCTGATGTGACCAAAATAAACGTATTTGGTTCAGATGGTGTAAAGCGTGTGTGGCAGCAACCAGGTGAGGAGTACAAAGACAAGTGTGTCTTGCCTACAGTCAAGCATGGTGGTGGAAGTGTCATGGTCTGGGGCTGCATGAGTGCTGCCGGCACTGGGGAGATACAGTTCTTTGTGGGAACCATGAATGCCAACATGTACTGTGACATACTGAAGCAGAACATGATCCCCTCCCTTCGGAGACTGGGACATACCATAAAGGAACTTTAGATTATGTCTACAACCCTTGTTCCCTGAGGGATACCATTTTGGCACAGCACCTTCAATGAAGAAAGTTTCTGGACTGGATAGAATAATTTATAACAACTGGAATATGGGCTTCAGGAGGGGACTCATCCTGTTACCCGGCCTTATTCAAGGCATGATTGTTTAAGGTTTTCTTTGAATTCGACTTTGCAATCCATCCAGACTCCTTCACAATGTTAAGCAGCTGTGACGGCAGGTTTTACAACAGAATGTCGAACTGTAGCTTTTAGCGCATTTAGATATTTTTCCTCTATCTCCTTAATTTGAGTATGTGAATGACAGGTCTGAACTTTGTGATAATCTATTCTGTTCAAAGGACAGGTGTACAGAGCTTCTGGGACTGAAAATTATAAAGGGAACTAATAAAGGCCTAGGGAGATTGAGCCTTTGTTGTGACGCTGAAGCGAAAACAAACAATTGTTGCATCGCTTAAGGTATCTGATTCCTGTTGCAATTCTTGATGCAAAGAACCGGTTTAGTCTTGACCTCATCTTGTGCAAATAGCCTGTCTAGTCCTGACCTCATCTTGTGCAAAGAGTCTGTCTAGTCCTGACCTCATCTTGTGCAAAGAGCCTGTCTAGTCCTGACCTCATCTTGTGCAAAGAGCCTGTCTAGTCCTGACCTCATCTTGTGCAAAGAGCCTGTTTAGTCCTGACCTCATCTTGTGCAAAGAGCCTGTTTAGTCCTGACCTCATCTTGATGCAAAGAGCCTGTTTAGTCCTGACCTCATCTTGCGCATAAAACAGGTGGTGCAGCACGGCTGAAGGAGGAATGTCTGATGTATAAACGTGTTTGCTGGTATAATTCGATCAGCAACAGAAAGTCAAGAGCGCTTTAATAAGACAGAGAGTTGTCCTCTAGCAGCTAAAACCCTATGTCCGTGGAGTCAGAGAGCGCACGCACAATATACTCTGTCCAATAGAGGGGCTCGTCCCTCAGACCACATAACAACAATGTCCAAGCCACAGCGACAGGAATACAACACAGAAAAAAACTAATCCGGGCTTAATCCCCTGAGTCAAGATGTCACAGAAATCAAAGCTATTCTAACATGAATTGTGCTTTTTTTATGTATTTTTTTACATTCAGCTATCAGCCACTCCATGTAGAGGAGGGTGGGAGACGGTGAGCAGGAGTGAGGGGGTGTGCATGGATGGAGCGTTTTCAACCCTCAAATTTGGCCGTATCCTATATTCTCAGAAGAGTGAGAGAGAGGACTGGAGAGAGAGGACAAGCTGGCTGTTTCATTCTGCGTCAAAATAAAAGCCTGTCCTTTTATTCCAGAGCCTAATACCTTCTACAGTCCAGTCAGGGAGAGTGTGTGGGTATGTGTATGAGTGTGTTTGTATTTCGCATTGATTTCCCCATATTTCTATGTCTAATGCATCTAGCTACATATACCTTCATAGCAGTGGCTCAGAAGTCCGTTTAAAAGCCTTTTTAAAACTCAGATACACCACAGGGCTACATTCAAGAGCTTTAACTTAGACCCAATGTGTACGTATATCAGCAGTATGTCTGACACCATAGCAGGAGGTATTACCAGATTGGAGCAGGAGGTACAGGGTCACACCAGACATAAGCTTGGGTTTATAGCGTTGGGATTCATGGCTGGGTGGGAGGGCCAGGGGGCCCTGTGTTTGACCCCAAACCCAGCTAGTGAGCTGATCAGCACCTTTCTCACTCTCCCACTCTCCTTACACCCTCCTTGTCGGATCCTAAACCCCAAAGGATTCCAGACATTCCAGTGTTACGATTGGAACAGCGGAGAGATCATGCCTGTTTTGCTTTCGGAACCACACTGAACTAAGACTGAACTAATGGGTTGCACATTGACTGACTGCGGGAAAGAACCATGTACAGTAAAAGCACATTCAGGAATGGCTGTATTGATAGACATCAAGCAAACGTTTTTCCTCACCAAATGATATGTAGAAGATAGTAATTATATTTCTGGTTAGGTTGGGTGGTGAGAAAAACATCCCTAGATCTGCTGGTTGTGGTATGTTGGTGGTTTTCTGTGTGTGTATGTTTCACTGTGTTTTTTGCTGGTTTCAGTGTGCATTTTGCTGGTTTCAGTGTGTATGTTTCATAGTGTATGTTGCTGGTTTTGGTGAAAGATTTTCAGTGTGTATTGAGCTGGATTCAGAGTTTATGCTTCAGAATGTATGTTGCTGGTATCAAGTGTATGTTGCTGGTTTTGGTGAAAATGTTTCTGGTTTCAGTGTGTGTACTGTATGTCGCTGGGTTTGATGTATACGTAGGTCATATTGGCTTACCTTACAGCCCTCGCAGGCGCTGACACCATAGTGGTACCCTGAGGACTTGTCCTGGCACACAAAGCAGGGCTTGTAGACGCGAGGGGGGGGCAAAGGGGATGGGGGGCTTGGGACCAACTCTTCAGAACTGGTGCTCTGGGTCTCGATGGCTGTAGAGAAAGACACGGTATTCAAATATATGTCCAAGACTGCATTTTGTTTCACTGAAAATAAGACAGGATTTGGTAATAGTAGGGCATGTAAACTAATTTCTCAAGCAAGTGAAATTGAGGTAGAAAATGTACTTAAATCCAGGCAGACGGTAGCAAAATGGACTTCATGGCGTGTAAGTAGTGGATGTGGACTATCTTTTTTCATTTCAGCCCAAAAGACGGTCAAATTTCTCCCGCATGTAGTAATCTACTTTGTTTGGTAGTCTGTGTTTGGTAGTCTGTGTTTGGTAGTCTGTGTTTGGTAGTCTGTGTTTGGTAGTCTGTGTTTGGTAGTCTGTGTTTGGTAGTTCTGTATTCATGTGATTTGGTTTTTTGGATGTGAAAGTTGCAACTTTCTGCTAATATTAGTAGGAACTCATGTATTCATGGCAAGGCCATGAGCACTAACTGGACTCACACAACACATTTAAACATAACAATATTCATCATCAGTTTAGTGGAATGAAAAATACATTAAAGATTAATTTAAGTGACTTTGTTGCAATCCATAAATTGGTTATAGTTGAAAAAAAGTGGATAAATGAAAAGATGAATTGGCTGGATAGAACAGCTTGAAAATGTAACATTTTATTTGGTGTCTCAAGCTTAAAGAATTCATTTGAACAACTGAATTTTTGTGTGCAGACCAATCCATACTGTACATATCACTTAAAACAAGATCTAAGGATTCTGATGGATTTCATTTTTCTGTTAACTTTTAATGCAATATATAATATATATGTCATTTGCAAGTCTGTCATTTGCAGTGTTATTGTATCACTTAAAGTTTAAATGTGACATTATTTATACTGCTGTAATGCTTATATTTAGTTTTTTAACAGAGAAAAAAACTGTATGGCCTCTGCAATGGATGGTTAAAAAACATTATGAAAAAGCACACCTCAAACCATGTCATATTACACCAGTATCTAATTCTGGATAATTTCTTTGCACTATATTTTGTACCAATCTTTTTTGGAGGAAATCTTGACTACAAAACCCACAATTCAATGCCTATTTGTGACGGTGAGGTGACGGACAGCCCCGTCATCTCCCACTTTTCCCACATTTCTTTTCATCCATGAACACATCAAGGACTTGTCATGTGTCTCATCTTTGATTATCACTCACACCAGGTCCCAAATCGGTCATTAGTATATGTTTAAATGTTGCTCCTCTGCTCCCCTCATTTGTCGGTCATTGTTCCATGTTTTCGTTTGCACATGTATGTGGTGAGTGGTTCATTTTGATTTGTACCCTTTGCTTTTCATTCAGTTTTGTTTGAGTGCTCAGTGTTTTATTTACAATTAAATTACGCTACATCGCCTGGTTCCTCCTCTCCGCCACTACACCAACCGTGACACTATTTTTACGCTATGGAGCAGATATACTCCCTTAACAAAATATTAAGGGAACACATAATCATCAAAGTATAACACCAAGTCAATTAAACATCAGGGATATCAATTTAGGAAGCATAAGCGATTCTGAATCAAAGTCACCTGTTTTGGTGCAAATGAAATTGACAACAGGTGCACTGGAGAGGCAACAGCAAGACAACCCCCAAAAAAGAATGGTTTTTGCAGTCTCCTTATCCTTCCTAACTGATTCTTCTCTAGTTTTGCAAGTTTTGCTAGTGTCCTTGTCACTACTGGTAGCATGAGGCGGTACCTGTAGCCCAATCAGGTTGCACAGCCTCATGTGGCCAGAGTGTGTAGGCAGTTACTGGATGACAAAGGCATTGATGCAATCGACTAGCCCTCACAATCCCCAGACCTGAATCCAATTGAGAACCTCTGTGATGTCATGAATCTGTGTTTCCGGCTCCACCAAGTAGCGCCACAGACTGTCCAGGAGCTCACTGATGCCCTGATCCAGGCCTGGGAGGTCCCCCAGGACACCATCTGCCATCTTATCGGGAGCATGCCCAGGCATTGTCGGGAGGGAATTGTTTACTTAGATTTTCGGTGTGAGTTTGAATCCAGCTCTCAATCAGTTGGTGATTTTGGTTTCCATTGACTGTAGGTTACTTTATTTCGTTCTCAACGAATTACAGAATGTACAGTAAAGATTTTGATCATTAATATCTTTTGTTCATCGAGACCTGATGTGTGATTTGTGTTCCCTTAAATTTGTTTGAGCAGTGTAGTTAGAAATGTATAAGCCATTTCAAAATGATTTATTCAAACACAGTGACAATGCTTGTCCCAATAACTGAAATCGCAAAAACCTGAATTTGAAGACTCATCTTTTCAGCATGGTTTATGATTAAGTGCAGTCTGCCCCAGGGGTGTGAAAGTGAAGGGAAAGGCTTGACACTGTCCACTCTTGCTGTCTTCCCAGGTGGGCTCTCATCACCACTGGGATGCCCTCTCTCCAGTACCCATCGTCCAATTGGGGTGAACTCTGCTGGCAATACTCTACCTTCATTTCATGGTGGTTGCTGCTGGCTGGTGTCCCTTTGGGTGATGCCTGGCAATGTGGGTGGAGTGACTTCCAGGGCCTCCTCCGGACAGTGCCACAGTGTCACTGAACCCCCCTGTCTCAGCCCCAAGGTTTTACGCTGCTAACTATTGTGCCAGGGGAGTAGGGTCAGCTCTCCTTCTCCACTGTAAATCCTCGAAGGAATGCGCTCTCTATATTTCCCTTGTCTCCTGCTCCATTTAAACATAGGAGGACATAAGGTTTTGGCCCACACCTCTGAAATGCCATGGTTGGAAAGACTCGTTGATGACACTGTCCAAATTCCTCCTGGTTGTGTTGCAGATCAAAACGATACCTGATAATTCCAGCTGCCACTCTGCTGGCAATCCCCCAACCCCCAAGTTGTCCCTGTCCTTGTCCATCTGGTCATGCTTCTGCCCTGGATTAGGTTTTATAGACTCTGGACACAGCCCCCATGCATTTATTCATTTTTACAACTAAAATATTCACCTGGTACAGCCAGAATAGGACTGGTCACGCCTCAGAGTCTGGTTCCTCTTTAGGTTTCTTCCTATATTTCAGCCCCTTTTAGGGAGTTTTTCCTAGCCACTGTGATTTACCACAGTTGTTCCTTGCTCCTTGGGGTTTTAGGGAAGGTGTTTTGTAAAAGCACTTTGTGACAACTGCTAATGTAAAAAGGGCTTTATAAATAAATTTGACTGATTGATTTGTAAATAAAAACATTGTTAACATTACTGTTGACCAATAGGGCACAGCCATCTGGATACCGGCAGGTCAGAGACTTCATGTGCATGGTTACTTCTTACCAACTGCTCAAAGCAGAGGTGGGGGACTCGAGTCACATGACTTGACTCGAGTCTGACTCGAGTCACAATTTTCAGGACTTGTGACTTGCTTGATTAAAGTATGAAAATGACTTGACTTTGACTTGAGAACTAGTTACTTGAGACTTGACTTGACTTGAAGTGGAAGACTCGACAATGACTTGAACTTATAATAAACAAACAGCAATAAAATTATTTTATATGTTGTGACATCAGCAGCACTAATCAGCGTATGTGCCTTTAACGCTGCACAATTCAAACCGCGCCAAACATGGCAGACAGTAACGTTAGTCGAGCTCCACAAATAGTATCGTTTGGATACAAGGACTTTGAACTGGACCGTGTGAATAAAAAAAGATTTGCCAGATGCAAAATATGAAACAACGTCAAATTTCAATCGTCATTTTAAGAACCACAAGGAAAGGTAAGAAAGTAATCTCAGTTTTACTAAGATCTATAACGATTAAGTAATGAATTAATCTTTTGTTTGTCATTCTTTGGCCTTGGTTGCATATTTTATTTTATTTTTTCTTGTTAGAAATGTGACCATTATCATTACAGAATTACACGTAGGCCATAATGTCTGTATTAAATGTGCGCATTTTCAAGTGTTTGTGGACTGCGTGTGGAAACTAAAAAGCATTGTGCTTACACCATAACAGTTAACTTTACTGCATGAAAGGCTAACATGGAGGCGCCGATGTGATTACTAGCACCTAAATATTTCAAAGAGGTTTTTTTTTTTTTACTCATACAGACAAGAATAATTACAGCGTAATTACATATTAGGCAGTTTTTCAGTCACAATAATTAGTTTATAAGGTTGTTTTTATTAGCCCTTATTACATGTATTGGCTGAATTCCAGTGCAGAATGCGTGTTATTTCTTGATAACAGACCGTTGCCATTAAAAACAGCGCGTTGCTATGGACGCAGCAGGATTCTAACCAGAGACGGAACGGACTATTTTCTTTAGAGGAAGCAATACAATCGTTTTTAAATCAATAAATTCCTTTTGAAATCAATATTTTGTGTCAAATTATTGATTTATTTGGTAGGTAGCCATGTAATAAGCGGGATAAGGTATAGCGAGGTGGTTGTTATAGCGAATACAACCCCTTCAGGCTGATTCAAGATCCCTCTGCTTCGTCCCCCCAAAAAATTGTACCGCGGAGGAGAAAAATATTTGATTTTGAAATCGATCTTCACACCAAGCGCACGTCAGAAACAGAGGACAGTGTGTGTGTGTGTTCATCTCTTTAGTACTGTGACTTGACTTGAAACTTATAAGGACTCGACTTGACTTGCTTAGGGTGAACCCTTGACTTGACTTGACTTGCTTGATTTATCTGAACTGTGACTTGAGACTTGACTCGAGACTTGATGGTTAAGACTTGAGACTTGCTTGGACTTGACCATGTGTGACTTGTCCCCATCTCTGGCTCAAAGTGATAACCTGATGTAAAATTCAAAGATCAATAGCAGCTACATCCAAATGTCTTCAAATGAACCATAAAAAAAGAGCTGCGGGGGGAGGGGGCCCTACTGTGAAGCCAAAGGCTGAACAAATGCATTTTACAGGACAGAAAGGAATACACAACCATGCCCAGTTTGGAGAGACAGTTTGGGCACAGTTTCAGAATGGATGCATTTCTAGCTACCATTCCAATGGCGTCCGTCTTAATTGTTATTCCAACATGGCAGTGATCTATCTCAAGGACACATTTGTTTTTGAAAGGCCTAATTTTCAAGCAAAATGTTTTGTTCGTGAGGGTAAATGTTACAGACTTAATTAATTTCCCTAACGCGTGGTTCCCATATAGCTCGCTCCTGTCTGTATATCCATCTACTGTATCTACATACAGAGCGAAGCAGCGCTGGTTCGTTGGGAGCAGGTTGGTTGACTGATTAGATTAGGCTCTTCCGTAATTCATCGTCTTAAACTCAATTATAGCTATGTCTGTTAGAGAGCAACTCCTGGTTCTGTCCCCGGCCCTTAGGCCTGAGAGGAATCCCCCGTGGCTTAGCTTAAACCTTGTCACTAATGGTATTTCTAAAGACCATGTTCAACATGTACCACAGCAAAAAGACTGTGCCAATTTAATGCAAGTGACACACTCAAAATGATAAACCAGTTGCACTAGTTTCCAAGTCTGTTGAAACAGAGGTCACTATAAGTCATGCAGTTTTACCACTGTACTCGTTTTCCAAATTCTGACTCTACCATCTGAATGTCTCAACAGAAATCGAGACTCATCAGACCAGGCAACCTTCTTCCAGTCTTCAACTGTCCAATTTCGGTGAGCTCGTGCAAATTGTAGCCTCTTTTTCCTATTTGTAGATGAGTGGTACACGGTGGGGTCTTCTGCTGTTGTAGCCCATCCGCCTCAAGGTTGTGCGTGTTGTGGCTTCACAAATGCTTTGCTGCATACCTCGGTTGTAACGAGTGGTTATTTCAGTCAAAGTTGCTCTTCTATCAGCTTGAATCAGTCGGCCCATTCTCCTCTGACCTCTAGCATCAACAAGGCATTTTTGTCCACAGGACTGCCGCATACTGGATGTTTTTCCCTTTTCACACCATTCTTTGTAAACCCTAGAAATGGTTGTGCGTGAAAATCCCAGTAACTGAGCAGATTGTGAAATACTCAGACCGGCCCGTCTGGCACCAACAACCATGCCACGCTCAAAATTGCTTAAATCACCTTTCTTTCCCATTCTGACATTCAGTTTGGAGTTCAGGAGATTGTCTTGACCAGGACCACACCCCTGAATGCATTGAAGCAACTGCCATGTGATTGGTTGATTAGATAATTGCATTAATGAGAAATTGAATAGGTGTTCCTAATAATCCTTTAGGTGAGTGTATATGCATCTGTCGTAAAACCCACACGTCTAAGTTTCCAGAATGTAAAATGTCTAGAAACCATGAACAAAGCCAATTGCAGAAAATGTTATATCTGCTGTCAAGCATTATAAAGAATTGAAAAAAGCATCACTGTTTTATCTTGAATTTGTTTTTGTTTTACTATGTGTGTTTTTATATTCAATTAAGTGAGTTGGTGAGAGAGTAAATAACAGTACAAATGAACACATTTTTGGGAAAAAACATCTCGATTTACCAGGGGGCACAGATATCCTTGATTGTTGACAGAAATCGTGCCCCCTGTTAATTCAATTTAAATCTATTCCAGAATTACACCCATTGAATGTGTTGGTGACAGAGAGACACAATTTTTTTTTTTTAACAATCCCTCTTGATTGACAGGAGGCGAGGAGTACCTCAGTTGGAGCATGGCGCTTGCAATACCTGAGGTTGTGAGTAAAATTTCCATCGGGGACCAAGTCAGAAATGTATACACTCACTCCTGTAAGTTGCTCTGGATAAAGGTGTCAGCTAAATGATTCAAATTTAAATGACATGGGGGTGCATATTTTGCATGGGGCTGAAAGAAACCTTACCCTATTGTTTATTAAATGAAAAACAACGGCAGAATTATATAAACCTATTAAATGTATTGGTGAGAGAGAGAGCCAATGAACATATAAGTTTAGTACATTTTGGAGCAATCCCTCTCAATTGACTAGTGGGCACATATTTCCCCAGTGATTAACAGAAACTGTGGCAACATATTAATAAATAATATACTACAGAATGAAATTAACCTACTAAAGGTATTGATAAGAAAGAGAGTCTAGATTTCGCCAGTGGCTGACAAAAACGTGCCCCCTTGTTTACTGAATGACAATGTACAGAATTTAAACACCCTTTTGAATTAGTTGGAGAGAGTCAAAATAACAGTATAAGTTTTTGGAACAATCCATCCAAATTTACAAAGGGGCACAAATTCCGGCTGTGATTGACATAAACAGTGGCCACTTATTAATAAATGTATAATATACTCCAGAATGAAATAAACCTATTGAATGTGTTGGTGTGTGAGAGACACAATAACGGTATATAGTACAATAATACATTTTTGGAGCAATAAATCTTGATGTGCCATAGTTCACAGATTTCGCCTGTGACTGACCAAAACGGTGCCCCATTATTTATTAATTGATGAAATACTCCAGACTGAAATATACCTAATGAATATGTTGGTGAGATAGTGACCCAGTTAGCATATAAGCTTACATTTTAGAACAATTCCTATTGATTGACAGGGGGCAAAGATATCAACAGTGGCTGACAGAAAGTGTGCCCCCTTTTTTATTGAATCAAAATTAGTCTAGAATGAAATAAACATATTGAATGTATTTGTTTGAGAGAGCCACAATATCCATTAAAGTTTGAATTTTTTTTGAAATAACCCTATCAATTGACAGCGGGGGTTAGTGGTTGGTAAACACAAAATAGTTTTCATTGAGTCTTGCACCAGGCTGCAGTCTGGAATCTTCCCGGCTCTGATGTAATCTAATGTTTCAGGAACGGACTGACTGTAAAAACCAACGGAACCCTCCCCCCCTGCACACACACACACACACACACACATACAGCAGGGGAGATATGATCCACCACTTTAAGGGAACAATTTAATATGTAACATGAGAGACAAGTCGTACCGGGCCAGAGACAGCGGGGATGTGTATCAAGTGTTGTATCAGATGTAATATGTAAAACATGGTGTGTATGTGTGTGCTTGCACGCTTCCATGTGTGTTGTGTGTTTGACAGAAAGATGTGTGCGTGATACTGGTCTGACAATAAACTGGGGGACTAAGTCCCTAGAGAGTTTACACCTGAGTCTACTCCTGCCCAAACACTGACTTCTTGTAGCCATAGAAGGGGCAACCGCGCTGTGCACACAGAGGGATACATTGGCAGGAATGACGCAATGTATTATTAACTCATTATTTTAGAAAGCTGCAAACAATATACATATTTAAAAATCTAAAATGACAAATCCTTATATAAAGCATTTCTGAAACAGGACTTGTAGTCTTCTAGAATAATTCTGACAGTTTCAACAGGCAACTGTATTCTTTTGAAGCCTATGCAGTAACATAAAAATAATCCGACATAAATTATACAAACGTACCTTTAAAAAAGCTATTAAGTACCCTTACGAATTGTTTTGTTCATTAATACGTTAACTAGTTGGGGGATTTACTTTCCCTTTAGGCTAATTTCCCTTAGTTTCACTCAATGTCTTATACTGCTTGATGCTAAATCAAACATCGTCGACAGACAATTATGTTGTCCCTTCACCCAGCCCTTCAAGTTCCAGAAAATATAGCAAAACTTAACAAATCAGGTCCCCTCTAAGAACAATGCTAATTACGGCATTAAAGGTATGGTTAAAGTTAAAACTGGGGATAGTGTTAGAATTGGGCTGACTTTCAGGTTTAGATATTGCGGGATAGGTTAAAGGTTAGGTTTTGGCATTAGGGTAACATTCATTTGAGGTTAGTGTTACTTTTTTGAAGTTAGTGTTAGGGAATAGGGTACACAAATGTCCTGTTTTCTGTTCCTTATAAGGATAAAAAGAATTGTGTGTGTGTGTGTGTCTACGTTATTGAGGTTAAGGTTAGAGTTATGTAAAATATGTTAGGGATTAGGGATAGGGGATACAGAACTTGGATTTCTGGTTTTCTGGTCTCCAAAACCAAACTTGGATGGACAATAACATCAAGGGCCTGACATGTGAAGAAATATCAAACGTAATGTGAAAAACAAGCTGTGTCGTGTTCACATCAGGGAGCTGTAGCATGACTGATGCATTCCAGTACTGAATTGACTAGGGTCAAACATAATGTATATTACGCTACTGAATTGTCTGGGGACAAAAAGAAACTTATATTAGCCTTCCCAGGTGGTCCAGCATTGAAAACTATCCTACTACATGTTGTGGAGAATAAAACACATTGGCACTGACAGAATAAGCCTTCAGAGTGTTTTCAATGCCTTGGATCATTACACATTGCAGAAAAGAGAACAGAAGACTTCCGCGCACACACACACACACAGCAAATGCATGCTCATATACACACACACACACACACACATATACAAATATATATAAACACAATTTTCCTGACTGGCTCTGACTATTTGAAACTCATGGTTCTGAGAGTGTGGCCACCTGCAGACAGATGGGGCATATAAAGGCAGATGCATTTCCCCTATTTAGTAGTGTGTGTGTGTGTGTGTGTGTGTGTGTGTGCGCGTGTACAACACTCTATAGGCCCTATTGGGCGCAGGGGAGCCTTTCCTCCATTTTCTAGGTGATTAAGCTTTGGCTCTGCAGCGGACTGACTTCCCCGCATGTTAACATACACACCAGCACCATCACAGGGACTAAAGACTAGCAGCCGAACAGCCAAAGGGAAGGTGCAGTGTGTGAGTGTGTGTGTGTGTGTGTGAAATGTCTCATAGCTTATCCTGCTGAACTCTTAGCCCCCCGCTGAACCAGCGAGCGAGGTCAAACAGGAAAACACACACGCCCGGCGAGGCCCAGATTGAAGGCAGGCGGGGAGGCTCACCTCAGAACGAGAGAAATGACAGCTGCTGAGTAGGGAACGGGCGTCGTTAAAGCTCGCTGAGAAGAAAACGTCAAACAAAATATCTCAATATGCAGATGAAAAAGATGACTTTGAAGAAGACATAAACAAGGAAGACAAAGATGACAATGACAAAGAAGAAGAAAAAGTGAGGACAACAAAGAAGTGAGGAGCGAAAAGTCCTATAGGTTAAAATATCTAATATTGTTGTCCCCACTGTGTCCAAACATCTCTGCCTCCTGTCCATCTCATTGTCCCCATGCTGTGGGTCAGAAGGATATGGGACCAGTGGCCAACATAGTCAACAGACCTCACAGATGGCTAGGGTGAGATCTGTCCCCTCCAAACACACACATCAGCTGTCAGCGCCAGCCCCCTCAACCCGCTTCAATGACTGACACTGCATGTGTCCATATTGAACACACACTACATGGCATAATGATATCTACAAAAATATGGAATCAGAACAAAGCGCAAAGAAACACAGGTAAACTCGCATATAAGACACATATGATGTCACATGGAACTCTTCAAAGATTTTACAATTTATTTGCACAAAATATCTGGAATAATAAATTATAATAGATTAGATTCAACCTTATTGTAATTGAACAAGTACAGTAAAACGAAATGCAGTTTGTGTCTAACTCCTAAGTGCAAATAGAGGAGTGCAGACAAATGTACAAGTATTAAGTATAGGTATGTACAAGTGGAATGTATAGATGTGCAAATAATGCAAATGCATTTCATATGGCAATTCTAAATGGCAGTGGAACATTTAAAAATGTACAGCTATTAAGTATGATGTATGTTGTGTGGGTACAAGTGGCAATTCTCAATGGCATTCTGAATTTGCAATCGAGGCAAATTAAAGGAGTAGGGTAGCATGTGCAACTGAAATGCAGGGATTGCAGCAATGAGGCTTCCGAGATAGAGGTGTATATAACTTTTGAAAATGCAAGTACAGTGGCAGTGCTAAATGTGCAATGTGTAATGAGGGCAGGTGCAAGTCGGCATGTGCAAATGAAATACAGGAATATTAGCAATGCCACATACCTGTAGACATCTGAAACTGAAAACCGTATCAGACTTGTAAGGCAGTGACAGAGTCCAGTAATACAAAGGGTGGGCAAAAATAGTGATGGAAAGTCACAGAGTTCAGCAGGGTTACAGCAGATGGAAAGAAACTGTTCCTGAGCCTGCTGGTGCTGCTGGGAGCTGGGTACCAATGATGTGCTGGGTCTGGTTGGCTATGGAGCAACCACCAAACCACACAGTGGCGCAGTTAGTCAGAATGCTCTAGATTGTGCAGCAGTAGAAGTTCACAAGGATCATGGAAGACAGATGGGTCTTCTTCAGCCTCCTCAAGAAGTACAGTTGCTGCTGTGCCTTTTTGACCAGGGATGAGGTGTTGAAGGACGAGGAGAGGTCCTCGAGATGTGGACACCCAGGATTTTGAAGCTGGACACACGCTCCACCTCAGTGCCATCGATGAGAAAAGGGGGGCGTGACTGCAGCCTTTTCTATTTCCTGTAATCCACAATGAGCTCCTTGGTTTTCTTTGCATTTTGGGCCAGGTTGTTATCAGCGCACCATGCCGCCAAGCACTTGACCTCCGCCCTGTAGGCTGACTCGTCATTGTCACTGATCAGGCCTACCACCGTGGCGCAAACTTGATGATGATGTTGGAGATGTGTACAGGAACACAGTCGTGGTTGCAGAGCGAGTACAGGAGGGGGATCAGCACGTCGCCTTGTGGAACACCAGTGCTCAGTGTCAGGGTGGAGGAGGTGAAGTTGTATAACCTGACAGATACAGGTTCAATCAGTGGAGATGTGCCATAATGGGCCCATATAGCTCGGTTAGTAGAGCATGGCACTTTCAACGCCAAAGGTAGTGGGCAAGAGTATCACAGGGGACCAGGACACAAATGTGTGCAGTTAATACAGTAAGTGGCTCTGGATAAGGGTGTCAGGAAAATGCCTACAATTTTAATAGGGTGTGGCTTTAAGTTCTTCATTATTGGCCATCCATGAATGGACGTTTGCAGCCATTTGTAGCCACTAAAAAGACTCAATAAAAAGACTCAATGGAATATAAAAGACTCAATGGCACTAGTGGAAATTGTCAGTATGGAGCTCATACTATGGAGTTCATGGGCGAACCCCTAAAAAACAAATGTTTGAAATATTGCGACCCCCACACACATGCGCACAAAACATAAGGACTCACACGACACAACAAAATGTAGACACACTCAGTAGATCATATTAAGATGACTAATAAAAGAACCCTTAATGATCGGTTTCACTTTCATTTATATTAGTCAGTTAAGTCTGAGCAACATACTCATTTAATGCACAACAGCTGCATCCTGGATTTGATCGTTGAAACGGCAACTCTGAGATCATCCTCCACATCGAGAAGTGATCTGTATTTGTTTGTGATATATGTCAGTGTGGAAAATGTTGCCTCACATGAGTAAATTGATCCTGGCATCTTGATCCAGATCCCAAATTGCCGTGAACAGTTATTTTGTGCCTTGTATTGATGAGTTGAGTGCATGATGTTTGTTGAATATACACACCAAACATGCAAGATTAACCAACCATTTGGGGTCTGTCAGGTGGTCTGTGAGTCAGGAAACAGACTCGATCAGGAAAATTTGCACCCGATCACACAGCTCAAACAGGCTGGTGAGAACTTTCCCCCGTGAAATCCACCTGACCTTGGCAGAAAAAAGACGTGTTGATTTATCGACATGAGAGGGATGCTTGGTTTGCAAATGTATTTTCAGTTTCACTGGCTTAAAACTTTCGTGTACAAGAACCTCTGAGCACAGAATGCATTGGGGATGATGCACATCGTTAATGGCAAAGAAGTGAATCCAAACTATGAATTCTTCTTTATGTTTGTATCGACATTTGTATGGCTTGTTGGGCTGGGGGGCCTTACCCCTTGCGTTTCTCATTTCCCGTAGACTTATTTTCATTAGAAGATGATTGCTTTTCTGAAGGAATGATTTCATCAGCTGTTTGAGACAGAGTGCTGTCATGTAATGTTTTCTTGTTTGGGCAGCTACGGATTAACCACCGATACACAGTGTATATATGCTAGCTAACTAAAAGCGTGCACACAGCAAAAAGCGCTTAAGTGTGGCTCCGTAGATGTTCTGTTAACCGAGCAACAGTATCAACCAACCAGTTTGACGTAAAATAATAAATATTAAAATGTTACAATATTTTGCCTATTCTAGTTGCATTCCCCTTGCACATAGTATAGCATTTTGCAAGTTTATTAAAAATGCAACTTTTTTATTGTAATTTATTTATTCTAGAAATCATCTCGCGACCCCCCCAAAAAAGCATCTCATGACCCGCAGGAAGGTTGCAACACGGACTTTGTTCCGTCCGTTCTCAACGCGAGTGTTAATTAAGATGGTACTGTGAGAAGTGGGTTAGTGGAAGGGTGTGTAAATCAGGGACGTAGTCCAGGAGGAAATACATGTTTGCCACAACTTTGTACCTTAGAATTTGCAGTTGTGAACCTTCTGGCGATTTAAGAAAACATTATGTACCTGTAACTGACAGCACAAAGGACATACCATTACGGTACCATCACATTGACAATCAATTGCATCCGTTTCAGTACAATTCAGTAGTTTACTGGAGACTTTAAGAAAGAGGGAGAAGATACAGAATGTTGCTGGGGACAGCCTGTTTGGCCAGCTGTGAAATCTAGAAGGGTAAAGTCAGGCCCCAGAGAAGTATTGAGTCAGTGGAGAAATGGAGTCACACCCTGAGTAAAATTGAGTCAGCAGAAAGGAGGAGTCAACCCCTGAGCAGCATTGAGTCAGTGGAAAGGTGGAGTCAAATCCTGAGCAGTAGAATCAGTGGAAAGGTGGAGTCAAATCCCGGGAAGTATTGAGTCATTGGAAAGGTAGAGTCAGATCCTGAGCAGTATTGAGTCAGTGGAAAGGTGGAGTCAGATCCTGAGCAGTATTGAGTCAGTGGAAAGTGTAGTCAGATCCTGAGAGTATTGAGTAAGTAGAAAGGTGGAGTAAGATCCTGAGCAGGAGGGCACTGATAGCCTGTTCTAAAACCCTACATGGTATGGGTTTTGTGACCCACTATATATTTGGGTCACAAATTACAATACAATACCAGAATATGGCTTAATCTTTAAATGCCACATGTACATCCAATACCTTCCACAACTCCGCCTCTTTACTGTCTGTTTCTCCAAGCTGGATTTTTTTCCTTCTTCCTCCGTGGGAGCAGGGAGCAGATATTTTACACAGACACACACACACACACACGCCACATACACCAGGCAGGGGGAGAAAGAGTCAAAAGGAAATGGTCGAAGTTCACCCAAAGTACACCAAATTAAAAGCAGCTTTGCGGCACAGGACTGGCTTTAGTGCTGTAGTACGTATTTCTTTAAGACAGTTATTTATAAGGCCTCCATTAAACATGGACTGGCTCTAAAAACCAGTCATCAAACTGAATGTTTTTAGTCTACAGAGAAATTATAGAAAGAAGGAAAACCGCTAGTACTGCAGGTCTGCTTGTGATTAGGAGAAAGTGTGAGGAAACTGCCGGCAGAGAGAGACTAGCCATGGGGTGCAGACAATCCACAAGGAAAGGAGGCTTTCTTGTGTCTCATGGAAAGAATAACCAATCAAATGGCATTTTGAAAAAACCCTGAAAGGGAAAACTAGATAGCCGTCCGAGCACTCAGGGTTAAGCACTGTAGCTGGGTTGGACCAATCAACGAGTTTAGACCGGAAGTTTGTGGTTCATACGAGTCATGTGACTGGCTAACCTCCAAGCTCCTGAACCTGGTCTAACCTCTGAGCGACTCCCTGTGACATGGTAGGGTCAAAAGTCAAATTGGAGACAGAGGGTTGTATAAAGAGCCAGAGAACTCACTGGTAGACTCTACACCGACCAAGCAATGCAACAGGTGTGAGACATTTCAAAGCTTTCAGAAAGTGTTACAAGAAACTAAGACAGCTATTAAAAAAAACGAGGGGGAGAGTGGGAGAATGAGAGGGATAAAGATGTGAAGAAAGAAATCTGATAGGTTTCTTTTTAATCCTTAGAAATTCTTTCCCTAAAAGCCTGACTACGTTATTATGACTCTTTTCCCCAGCCAGCACTTTAAGGGGTAACTTGATCTTGACGTCAGCTATGGGTTTTAAGAACACACACACACTGTGTTGTAACAACATGTCAAGATGTCTGTTTACATTTTTTTATGTTAAAGTTCTACTTTGAGAGATCGGTATTACCGGATCCAAGGAGCGGGACTTCCATAGAGTACTGATTAATTTTCAGTAGTTATAAAAAAGTGTGTCACCATTCATCTGCACACAGTGACGTCTAAAAAATAGAAGACATCTAAAAAATAAATGACATTCAATAAAATAAAAGCACAGTCTCTATTCCCTCCCTCTTTTAGCCTAACGGTAGGGTTTCCTTCTCTTGAAATAATAAATAAACTTGGTGCAGTGTTGGTATCGTAGCATGGTATCCGATCTGTTTGTGTTGTATTCATGGATTGCACATTAGTCACGCAGCCCTGTCTTTGCCATGGTCACTAATATTCTATAGATGCTGCAGTCATATTGACGACCAGAAGTTGAAGGGAGATAGTGACTTTAAAAGGGGCTAGTTACCATTTTGTCTAAAATATACTATAGGGGCTTGGATATATGACAATATTGATAATTTGGCTAATACTCAGTTGAAAAACAACATTCTAGGTCATCATGTCGCGCTCTTGTCAGGAAATGCACTCATATCAGGAAATATCACTGTTGTAATTAGCTAGCAAAGTCAGTAAGAAATATCTAGCGATGCTAACGTTTGCTAGCTAAAATTCCGTGAACTTTCTTCAATATTAACTAGCAAAAGTTTACCCTGCATAACAAATATTTTGTGAACATCAGAATTATGATAAACGATTTAGCTACCAATAATTTGCCTTCTTTAGAGATGCTATAAATTTTTCATGCCATTGTAATGCACCAAATCTTTATCAGATCCCACTGAAGATACACTGAGTAGAATGCTCAGTAAAACATCAACCCCAAAAAGAACATTCAAAACAGTACTGTGACAAAACCTGCAATCCATGAACTGTCATCAATCTGACTTAGTATATGTCTCTCCAACTGATCTTTATGTTTTGGCGAACGGTGAGTGGGTATTTTATAGAAGTTTATTAAGTGGTCTATGGCTATGTTAATGTTTTATAGGTACAGTAGTCTTACATTAGACAGGGCTCTAGACAGCGACCAAATGATCGCATTTTATGAACTTTTTTTTGGCATTTCGAGATAAACGTTTAATTGGTCACATCCCTGATGATCCAGAAAAACATGATGCAGCCATCACCATGCATCACAGTAGCGATCATGCTATTTGGTTTATGCGCAGTGTTGGGTTTGCACTTTGTGATCACAAGTTTTACTTGTGTGGTTAGGTAACCATACTAGTGTCTAAAAGGTCCTTTATTCTAAACCCCCTATTGTCAAGTTGAAAGCTACAGTATGTTGTTCTGTCCCTGAGCAAGACTAATTGCTCCTCCCTCTATTCACAAGGTCATTCCTGTAAATAACAATTGGTTGTTATTTAACTTGCAACATTCAATAATAGTAAAGTTCCAAACAGGATTTTAGAACTGTCTACATGGTTAGAGTTCTAAAAAGGATTGAAGGTGGGCTTCTTTAAGTAATTACTTATTTTCTCATGGGTAGTGCCTTTAAAGGGATGCTTTCAAACATAACCTACATAAACTGCTTAATTCATCCTGAAATCATGTAAATAACTAAAATACAGGGCTGGACCCGAATATTGTAATATTCTGATATTCGTTTGTTGGGTAGGTATTCAGTTTTCATTTTCACTATTCAAATATTATATTTTTTTTCACAAACAAAATGTAGCCTACCAATTAAGGCGACCTGCCAAATACATTTTGTGAGGGTGCCTGACATCCCTCTCCCTCACAACAGTGAACATCACGCTTCAGTTCACCTTGGCCGCCTAATATTGGCATGCAAGCAGTTGTTGCCACGCATATATGACTTCACTCATTGTATACAAGAATCAGGCACTTGTTGAACGCGTAGCGGGTACAACTGACAACAGTAGACACTTCCCAATTGCGTAATATGGGCGTAGGAACTTTCAGGTGCATAGTGATTTGTACGCACGCAGTGTATTTCTAGACAAAATGCTGAGGAACTCAACGGTGTGGGAGCACGATAAATTAAACAAAGATAAGACAAAGGCAGTTTGTCAGATGTGATTTGAAACTGGCCTTGCACGGTGGGACAACAAGTTTTTAAAAAATCACCTGAATGCTGTAAGTAGCCTACTAAGCTGCTTGGAAAATAGTTGTAGTTTTAACACAAAACGCTAAACATGAAAAATCGGTTAACATGAAATAATATTCTGGTCCCGACCAAAATGCTATGTAATTTAATTTAAAAAAATGTTTAACACAAAACAAATAACGCTTAATGCAAAAAGATTTCGCTGTTTGGTTGCACATTAGTATTAATTGTGTTTCACTGCATTGTGCAGTATACTTTAGTTTTACACAGTGTGCAAGTGCTTTGTTCTGCTCAGAGTATTTGCAGCACACAAAATGGTATTCGGGGACAGCCCTACTGAAATGTAACAAAAAATAGATGCCAAATAACATGGTGTGTGATGTAGAAAGTGATTTTTAATATAACTTTTCATATCATAGAAATAAAAATGTATCATTAAAGGTTTGGAGTATTGTTTGTAGGTATGTGGAAAAACAATGTTAATTCATAAAATTCTGAAGCACTGACATGAAAATTTGTGGAAATGTTATAAGGATGCTTTTTAAAGGCACTGTATGTAATATTTACATAATGTTAGACTAACAAATAAAAAGAACATTGTCCAGAAAAAAACTTTTCAAAGTATGTTCTGTTTTGACTGGCCACCTCCAACTTGCCAGAAGTGAGATAAATACACCATAAACTAGAGAAGTTGTTTCCAACCAATTTTCACAATATTGAAGTATTTAGTCTTAGAAGTGGAGAAAATCTCAACAACAATGATTTTTTTCCTTTCAATTTTAAATCGAATACATACCTGTGCATTCAGCAAAAGGCTTATTATTGTGTTAAGAGGACAGGAATCTTCAAAGAGTTCTAACACAGTGTATTTAACCTCATCCGTGTGCCTACACCATTCATCATCTTATTTTCGAAACTATGCCACTGAAGACTCTACTAGTCTACACTAGTCTACGCTAACACTGTCCAAACACACACACAGAGAAACACACACACAGACCTCTTTTTGTATTCTTCCTAAATTCATCTGTATTCATAATCCCTCTTAAAATAACATCTAAAAAAGAATAGTTTGTGTTTGTTTGTGTGTGTGTGTGTGTGTGTGCGCGAGCGTGTGTGTGCCTCCAAGAGCATGTGTGTGTTAACGAAGCGCAGCTTATAGTGAATAGATCTAATTAACCCCCCTGGGGACTCCATTGTACTGAATAAATAAATTAATAAAAATCTACGTTTCAATGACCTCTCTGGGAAGCTCTTCAAATCAAAGTCCAATTTAAACTGTGCCTTATTTAAACATGAAAGTGGAACAGAGGGTTGCAATGCCAAGGCAATGTCACAAAAGGGTAATGTGTATAGAGCCTATATAGATGAAACAGTGGGGGATAAAGACAGATAAAGAAAAGCCCAATCAGTTGTATCTTGTTTCACTTCATTGCCTTGGTGATGAATACAGGCAAGTCTGTTATCGGGGTAATTTAAAACATCTACACACAAATGCACTGATGCACAAGCACACACGCACACACACACACACACACATGCACACACACAACACAACACCGGTGATTTAATGGCAAATGGTTTTCAAATTGCATTGAAATGCTAATCAAAGGCACCTTGTGTTTGGTGATTAATGAATGTGATGAATTACTTTTATGTTCATGATGATTTAATTACTCTAAGTAGCTTAACCACACACACACACACACACACACACACACACAGACAAACACACACACACTGGAGTAGAAGCACATACAAGCAGACACACAATGACCACATACACAATTAACCCACATTAAAGAAAACGCACAGGGAAGAAATGACCTTGATCTTAGCGACTACACATCAGTGACAACCTAATAGTCTTTTCAGTCATAAATGGAACACTGCACTAATTGACTACATCTGGAGAAAACTACAAATCTAAGGAACAGAGATAGCATTGTCTGATTGTATTCTCTGTACACTCTTAAGTTGATATTCAGACAAACATTCACATACACAAACTTTCCCACATTTCGAATAGGCAAACATACACAGTCTGAAACTGGTAAACTATTAAAATGAAACATTTAGTTTAAGCGGTTATGTGTATTTATGTGAAAACAGTTTAATGAACGCATTGACGTACTTAAAGTTTCCACAGAAGAAAAATCGCATCAGATGGCGCACACTTGGAACTGAAATTAGCATCAAAATCCTTAAAAATCAAGAAAACCTAAAGTGATCATTTTGGTTGTTAAACATTTTAATATTTTTCTGTATAACCATTATTCACTATTCATTATAATGCAATAATTATTTTATGAACACAAATAGGGTTCCTGTCGGATAACATTTTATTTTCCAGATGAACAAATTACAAATATTTCATTTGGCATTACATTTACAGAAAAAAAAACTATTTAAATAAATCAAGAGATTTATTCCAAGAAAACTAATAGCTTTGATGAGTTTACTGTAACAGAGCACAGCGGAGTAGGTTGAAGAGTGGATAAATAGTTTTCCGGGCTACCCAAAATCCTTGCTGTGGGCAAATCATACACTAAATCCACAGACTATAGTTTCTTCTCCACAAGGAGTCAGAATCTCACCACCTTCACATCGATTACTAGATCACAAAAACAATCTAAAAGTTCTTATTGCTCTCAGAAAAGGTTTTGTCTGATTGGTCCCAGAAACATAGATTGGGCCATGCAGCAGAACACACTTGGGTAATTTTGTAATTGGCTTGGCAATTTTGGTTAAAGATTATCCAATATCTGATGATTTTTTAGGGGCCCTAAATCCAATGTCAGCCAAGCAATTGCAAAGGAATGAGTCACAGACTGAAATATGTAGTGAACTAAAGTGCAGCTGAACATTTCTGTTTGACTCATCAGGCAAGTAAATAGAATCCACCGTTTCCACTTTCGCTGCTACTAGATAAGGGCCACTTCGCAATGATTTGTGCGTCTATAGCAAACACGTCCTGGGAAGTGTAGAGGCAACGCTTAACGTTATCTGCTTATACTATCAAAATACTGTAAATCATGGGTCAAGGGCTTAAACAACCACTTGACCTTTCAGGAGATCTCGTTTTCTCAATAAGCAGAGTGAAGAGGCTTTGAAAAAACACAGATCAATCAAATTTTCCAAAAGCAATAAGGTTATCATCTCACTGAAAACACTGGTTTACTGCACGCTTACGCGTGACAGGCTTGCCCACTTCTGCAAGTCAGTCTGTAAAAACATGTTCTGTACAGGGAGTATCTAAAGAGAGATTTAATGTTGGCCACTATTCTAGTCAGTCAGAAAATATTTGTATATATGCCTTCGAACAGGCCGTTTGAATGCAGCGGTTAATAACATGATGAAGACAGCTTGTATCGATCGCTAAAAAGTATTATTGCGTCTCAGCTCAGAGAGTGCGGCTTTTTTGCTTTCCTTTCCAGAATGCAGATTTTGACATCTTCCAATTGTAGCCAGCAAATCTTGTTTTATATCTGTCTGGCAATTTATCTAAATCAGTTTCAGATAGGGAGAGGTTGAGTCTGCTCTTCGTCCCGAGGTTATAGCAGTTCCCATGTCCCCTGTCATCTCTCGCGTGCTGGGAGTGAGGGAGGGAGGTGTCGAGATGCAGCCCGTTCATGTTTACTCTTTGCATTCCTCCGCCCACAGGGAACAGGAGATTACATTCTGGCTTCGTTACTTGCATTGTGTGCTACTTTTAATCATTGGCTGATACATTTAACCATTGCCCAATAGGGCTCTGGTCAAACATAGTGCACCATATCGGGAATAAGGGTACAATTTGAAACACTGCCACTGAACATGAACGGGTAAAAGATCACAAAGGTAGGTCAAACATAGAGGCATGTCATAGTGACAGGTCATAAGAGCAAGTTGTTTCAAATCACCTCAAGGGCTACTCTACAAGTGATTTCATAAAGGACAGATATTTGTAAAACACAATACAGATCATATTGGACGAAAAAGTAGCTCTAATATTCTGTTATATTATTGTTTGTGTTGAATTCTCGCAGAAGTTATTTGTCAAGTCACCTCACACTCTGAGACAGGTAGCAAGCCACACCACACTGTTTATTGCACATTTTGGTGATCTAGCCTGTGGGAGTCACAAGTCAATTGTATGTGCGTGTGTGTGTGTGTGTGTGTGTGCCTGCGTGCGTGTGAGTGCGCGAGGGCGCCTGATGATCTCCCAGAAGTGCATGCGTGGGCGATGGGTATATGACATGTGTGGTCATTAGGCACATGAAATGAGATGAAATGAGAAGTGTAAACCCTGCAAGCAGGGATGCGTGGCCACGAAAGAAATGATCAGAGAGTTTGCGAGATAAAGTGAACAAGCCACGCACATGCCTATTATCATTTAATTTGGCTATTTCATTATTATGACAGTTATTACCCTACTAGGCTGTAGAGAGGTGAAATGCAAGTGAACAAAAGTAAACCTACACTGTGCGCTCCGGCGGTGTTGCCAGTCTCTCTGAGTGAGCCCACTAAAGCACGCTTTCAGTGCCTTCTCTTGAAGCATACACGAAGAGGGACTCGAAGTGTAGAAATCCAACATTTGTCCCGGGCTCACCGCTAGCACATCCATACAATCAAACATGATGTCCCTTAGTCGCAACAGTGTGCCTGTTATTGTATGCCTTTACGTCCTTTAGGTGTGGATAAAAATCGCGAACATAAGTACGCACAACTCCATCAGTCTGCCCCTTTTTGGCACGTAAAATCTTGGTCTTCTTCACAGACTAGACGGATCATGAATTATGACAGTCAACATCTCTAAAAGCTTGTAATTGACCCAAATAAAAATTTGCCATTTTCCTCCTGTGTCCGGTTTTTGCAATAAAGACAGTTAGTCACCTCTGTAACGTTCCAAAGAGTTTATGGCAGAAATGTTTTGCGCGGCCCCGTCCCGTGCGCTTAACAACACCAGACCTTCCTCGCTCGAGCCCGCCGAATTGAAAATATTTTCTTATACATATCACAGATCGCGTTTTAAAACCACATCTCCCCGTTCGAATGACGAATGGTTTATCCTGCCTCCATGTAGCTCATTTCCTACTAGTTTGGTCACAGAGAATGAAAGATTGAATTGCCTAATATATGCGAGTGAACTTTCGATGAACCCTTCCGAGGCTGCTAACCTTCAAATGACCCAACCAGTCTGACATCACCAAGTCCCAGGATTCTCACACACATCGCAGCTCTAGCTCAGCAGCGGCAGTAGCGCAGCAGCGCGAGCCAGGCAGAAAGAAGAAACGCAGGCAGCCCCAGCTCATGTTCCTTTTCCTCGAAAGAACACGGAACACTTTTATTTTCTTACAGAAAAAGCACATTTATGATTTCATGAAAATAATGCTTCCGTCAAAGTATTTTTCAAGTGTAGTATTACTTGCTTCGATTTTATAGGATATCAGTATCATTGTGTGGCAGATACTATGGCAGTAGTTATGGTGTGTAATGTTCCATACGATGAATGTTACAGTTTTAATAGGCCTACCACAAAACGCAAGTCGAAAATTGGAACATATTTTATATAATTCAATCAACTATCGCTAATAGCAAGATTGTAACAATGTCTGCTTTTACCAAGTTAAGTAAAATGTTGTAGTTTTGAATGCAAATGCAAAAAGACGACATCTCTCATTTTATTTAATTACAAATAGTTGAGAAATGCATATATGTCGAAATGAAAACTATCGAAAATACAGGCACGGCAATATCTCAGTTGCTGATTATTGTCATATGTCCATTATTGCAAGAACAGCAATAACATTGTACTAAAACTTAAAATCCGTAATTGATTACCATTAAGATTCTTAAATCGGAAACTTTGACTCCATTTGTTCTGCAGTCAGGGGTATTTTCATTTCTATAAATCATTGTATTAAATACGCTAGTGAAATAGGGGTTTGTTAAGGTGTCTTTATAAAATGGGCATCTTATCAAATGTAAATTATAGTTTGATTGTTTACACTTGTTAAAGTGTAAACAAAAAAGTTACAGTTATTGAATTTTAGAAAAAGACGTGGTGTTTTTCAAAAAGACAGGAATAATCACACAAAGTTCTGAGACTTCTACAGGATGTAGAATAAATATTGTATTGTTCCTTTGTGGGTGGAGTAATTGCATGCACTGTGGACCCTAAATGTATGGTTTGTTTCAAGGCTTCTTTCTCCTTCAGTCAGACGTTTCATCATTTCTCTATTTCTTACTACCCTGCTTCTTTACCTATGTCTTAGGGTGTAGGAACAGTAGGACTAAGAGTTAACACTACTATCTAAACATCTCATCAACCATCATTTTATACACTGCCTGTGTCACACAGACCCACAGTCTAACCCCTGTAGAAACAGAACCAATGTCCTTGATCCACACTCTCTACTTTATTTAGCTTTTTAAAGTTGCAATCTGTAATTCATATTCACTGATTATTAATTATGTATATAAATTGCCATTAAAAATAAGTAACTATTGTAGGTGGTAGGTTTAAACCTCATTAATCACAAGGATGCATGTCCTGGAATTTAAACACCATTTCAACAGTGTGTGTTAATGCTAAAGACTTTTGAATTCTACTGGAGGATTCATCTATAGTTGTTCCGCATGGACCCCCTTTGTATGATAAATGGGGTCTGGTTAGAGCCTTTTTGGTGAGACAATGGCAGATACCAAAGTGCCAGCAACGGGTCTTTATACATCATGGGCCCCTGTGAATAGCCAAAATGTGCGTTAGACAGTGTGTTCGGGAAGCAGAGCCAGAGGCTCACATGTGGAGACGAGGGGAGGATATGCTCACAATGCGCATTATAATCCATTGTAGGCGAGACTGCTGTGCAACTGCATGTAGATATCTAGGATGCACAGCTTGCAGGACCCTGTCCGCAGAAATCTAGTACCCAGCATACAAGCTCCTTTCTGCAAATACACTCACCTAAAGGATTATTAGGAACACCTGTTGAATTTCTCATTAATGCAATTATCTAATCAACCAATCACATGGCAATTTCTTCAATGCATTTAGGAGTGTGGTCCTGGTCAAGACAATCTCCTGAACTCCAAACTGAATGTCAGAATAGGAAACAAAGGTGATTTAAGCAATTTTGAGCGTGGCATGGTTGTTGGTGCCAGACGGGCCGGTCTGAGTATTTCCCAATCTGCTCAGTTACTGGGATTTTCACGCACAACCATTTCTAGGGTTTACAAAGAATGGTGTGAAAAGGGAAAAACATCCAGTATGCGGCAGTCCTGTGGGCGAAAATGCCTTGTTGATGCTAGAGGTCAGAGGAGAATGGGCCGACTGATTCAAGCTGATAGAAGAGCAACTTTGACTGAAATAACCACTCGTTACAACTGAGGTATGCAGCAAAGCATTTGTGAAGCCACAACACGCACAACCTTGAGGCGGATGGGCTACAACATCAGAAGACCCCACCGGGTACAACTCATCTCCACTACAAATAGGAAAAAGAGGCTACAATTTGCACGAGCTCACCAAAATTGGACAGTTGAAGACTGGAAGAATGTTGCCTGGTCTGATGAGTCTCGATTTCTGTTGAGACATTCAGATGGTAGAGTCAGAATTTGGCATAAACAGAATGAGAACATGGATCCATCATGCCTTGTTACCACTGTGCAGGCTGGTGGTGGTGGTGTAATGGTGTGGGGGATGTTTTCTTGGCACACTTTAGGCCCCTTAGTGCCAATTGGGCATCGTTTAAATGTCACGGCCTACCTGAGCATTGTTTCTGACCATGTCCATCCCTTTATGACCACCATGTACCCATCTTCTGATGGCTACTTCCAGCAGGATAATGCACCATGTCACAAAGCTCGAATCATTTCAAATTGGTTTCTTGAACATGACAATGAGTTCACTGTACTCAAATGGCCCCCACAGTCACCAGATCTCAACCCAATAGAGCATATTTGGGATGTGGTGGAACGGGAGCTTCATGCCCTGGATGTGCATTCTACAAATCTACATCAACTGCAAGATGCTATCCTATCAATATGGGCCAACATTTCTAAAGAATGCTTTCAGCACCTTGTTGAATCAATGCCATGTAGAATTAAGGCAGTTCTGAAGGCTAAAGGGGGTCAAACACAGTATTAGCATGGTGTTCCTAATAATCCTTTAGGTGAGTGTATATTCGGGCCCCTGCATGCAGGAACTTAGCTGTATTTATCAAAGGGACAAATGCAAATCTTGACTTACAAATTCATGCTTAGGATATGCTGATCTTAGCTGGGATTCTATGGCATGTAAACCTTATCTTATCCTGATTACTGTTGTTTTTCGCAATGTGTGCAGACTCAGTTTTGTAGGGTATCATAGGTATTTTATGGTGTGAAATTTCCCCTGTCTCAGCCCCAAGGTTTTTACGTTGCTATATAATTGTGCCCGGGGAGTAGGTTCAATTCTCCTTCTCCTTTGTAAATCCTTTGTAAATCTAAGGAATATGTAGGCTAAATTTTCCTTGTGTCCCTCTCCATTTACACTTAGGAAGACATTAGCTCCTGAACCAAACCTCAGGACTATCAGGCCCGAATGTTTTATAGACTCTGGACACAATTTGTACTCCAAAAAAATATTCACAGCCAGAAGAGGACAGGCCACCGTCCTCAGATTCTGGTTCCTCTCTAGGTTTCTTCCTAAGTTTCGACCCACTATGCATCAACCCTATTTTTGCTTGCTCTTGGAATTTTAGACTGGGTGTTTTGTAAAAGCACTTTGTGACAACTGCTGATTTAAAATGGGCTTTATAAAATACATTTAATTTTTTGATTTTGTCGTAGAAATCATCTATTTGCTGAATTACTCATTGTCAAGGGCAGGGCAGTACATCCTTCGTTACCTTGTTTAGAAAACGTTTTTAATTAATATTATGGACATTTGGTAGAACATTGTGAACTTGTCAATAGATAGATATATGTGGCAAATTTTCTGTCAGAACCAGTTGCACTAGAAGACTAAAATAATGTGTTAAATAAATAGAATGAATGTATTAACACTCTAGACCGATTAAGTTCTGTTTTAAATTATCCTTTGATTCTTTTATTTTAAAGTCAATGGGTAAATTTGTCCAAACCTGGTACAATATGAAGGTGCATGTAAACAGCTTATAACTACTAATTTACTATATAAGGAAATATGAGCCATTATCCAGGTTGCGGTGCACATGTAAATTTGCAAAACGGCTAGTTGGATCATCATATCAGAATAATCAAATTACTTCTGTACTTACAAGATCCTTTTATTTTTCATCAGTTTATAGTTTTTTCGGTTTATTTCAGTATTTCAGTCAAGAATGCAATGGGTTATTTCAGTGTTTTTCTTTAAAGAAAATTATTTAAAAAACTTCAATGTGAGGCTAAATATGAGGGCAGAGCAAGCAGTCTCTGGGATTCTAAATTGTCCTGGTTTTTTATTAAAGAATAATTATTTCCTGGTTGAACCGGAGTTGCTCAGGGATTAATTTATGATCCTGGTAGGCTACTGGTGAGCTATATGTCTTTGGATGTTCAGCAGTAATCTGGTGGGTTGTGATCCACTCAGAAGGAGAGGGTTTCTTTATTGGAAAATGTATAATTAGCTCATGGCATCAGCTGCAGGCATTCCTTCAACTTAGTTAATTGATTACCCCCGACTTACCCTTACATAAAACGAGCAGGATCATCATATCTTCACAAAAAAGTCACTATTTTTATTTGTAATTTTAATGGTGTCATACAATATAAGCTGCAACTGCAGCCAGGTTTGATTCAGCTTTAAGTGAATATTTAACATTGATTCAGGTTTGAATAATTCAAATTTAACTTTAGTGAAATGCGTTAAACTCCTGACTTGACTGAAATTAAAAACTGAAGTAATCCCAATCCTTCAGCACAGGGACGTCAACTCTGATTCAATTTTCTGCTGTATTTTTATAACTCAGATAAGCCGTCATAACATAAAAAAGAAGCTTTTCAGTTACCTTCTACTGTCTCAAAGAAGCTCTGGGCGTTGGGCAGAATGCCCAGCACTGGGATTACATATCAATTGCTTCGCAACAGGGGTGGGCCTACACCAATGAGATACTGGGGATTTTGTCACATGACCTTTACAGCAAAGTGTTAATGGACAACTTTGGGGTGTTGAAATGAACAACCGGGTCTTTATGTATTCATGAAGGTATCTCTCTATATTAGGTTTTGTTAGATATCGCTATAAAGCAAGCAATACACCCACTAAGTCGTCATGGAATTCCACAGAGATAGAAAGAGAGATTGGACAAGATAAATTGTATATCTGCATCAAACAAGCTGCAGCATCAAATTACAGAAAACAGAGGCAAGCGATATGCCTATAATTTGGAAAAATATAGTTGTTAATGTAATGGAAGAAAGCATAGCTGTGTGGCTGCACATTTCAGGAATACTTTGCAAAGGTAAGCTAACTCTAAGCAAAGCTGTTTGTTAAAGCTGACATAGCATACAGCTAGACTGGGATGGAAAATTGTTTAAAAAAATGTACTATCAAGTTCAACTTTTAAGCTGGTAGTTAGGTGAAAATTAACCACATTTTTAAAGATCCAGGTTTGCGTTGGGATTTAGAATTTTGGAATTTAGATAGTAAAATCAAAGCAATTTAAAGTGCAAGCTGGACTGTCTTTTGGCACAATGCAAATATGAAGTCAATTGAAAATGTTTGGAGTATTGAGGAATATACTGTATCTTGCAGGATATTTTGTTATGTGTGTTTATTGTACTGCAGTAACAATGCTGAACCTCCTTGTTTATCATCTTACCACGTTTCAGCTATAGAATATAGCCTAATTCAGTGGTTGCTGTAATTAGTTTAGCTATAGCAATCCCCACAATTAATAGCCATCAATATTCCTTTGTTGACTTTGTTGTCATTATGCCGTGAGCTAAACAGTATTATATCTTCTTTCCCTGCATTTTAACAGAGCAAAAGATTTACAGCTATACATTTAATTTATTGGAGCAATTACTGATTACTTGAAGGAAACAACATACACATCTTATGATATAAAAATTTGGTCACCAAGTTTGGCTCCATCCATACTGCAGAGCATGTCAGGAGCTGCCACTGATGAAACTGATACTGGGTGCTTAAATATAATCACCATTTGTGTTACTAAGTTCTTCAGAAAGTAGTCGAACACTGAAGATTACAAAACCAAACAGTAACAAGTTAAAGACATAACTTTTGATTATGTTTTGTAAATTGGATGAACAGGTTTTATAGAGGGAGTTTCAGCCTGATCAGTCTGATCAGTCGGAGTCTGATCCTCCTTGCTGCTGATGAATAATGTAGCAGAGCATTGACTGGAGAGAGCGGAAAGCTAAACTGGAACCCCTGTCCCACTCACATATAGGCTACCCACCTGCCTCCATACAGCCCCCTTCACACTGAAATTAACCCACCTGCCTCCATACAGCCCCCCTCATGCTAACATTAACCCACCTGCCTCCATACAGCCCCCTCACACTGACATTAACACACCTGCCTCCATACAGCCCCTTCACACTGACATTAACACACCTGCCTCCATACAGCCCCTTCACACTGACATTAACACACCTGCCTCCATACAGCCCCCCTCACACTGACATTAACCCACCTGCCTCCATACAGCCCCCCTCACACTGACATTAACCCACCTGCCTCCATACAGCCCCTTCACACTGACATTAACACACCTGCCTCCATACAGCCCCTTCACACTGACATTAACACACCTGCCTCCATACAGCCCCCCTCACACTGACATTAACCCACCTGCCTCCATACAGCCCCCCTCACACTGACATTAACACACCTGCCTCCATACAGCCCTCCTCACACTGACATTAACCCACCTGCCTCCATACAGCCCCCCTCACACTGACATTAACACACCTGCCTCCATACAGCCCCCTCACTCGGACATTAACACACCTGCCTCCATACAGCCCCCTTCACACTGACATTAACACACCTGCCTCCATACAGCCCCCTTCACACTGACATTAACCCACCTGCCTCCATACAGCCCCCTCACACTGACATTAACACACCTGCCTCCATACAGCCCCTTCACACTGACATTAACACACCTGCCTCCATACAGCCCCCCTCACACTGACATTAACACACCTGCCTCCATACAGCCCCCTCACACTGACATTAACCCACCTGCCTCCATACAGCCCCCCTCACACTGACATTAACCCACCTGCCTCCATACAGCCCCCCTCATGCTAACATTAACCCACCTGCCTCCATACAGCCCCCTCACACTGACATTAACCCACCTGCCTCCATACAGCCCCCTCACACTGACATTAACACACCTGCCTCCATACAGCCCCCTCACACTGACATTAACACACCTGCCTCCATACAGCCCCCTCACACTGACATTAACACACCTGCCTCCATACAGCCCCCTCACACTGACATTAACCCACCTGCCTCCATACAGCCCCCTTCACACTGACATTAACCCACCTGCCTCCATACAGCCCCCTCACACTGACATTAACACACCTGCCTCCATACAGCCCCTTCACACTGACATTAACACACCTGCCTCCATACAGCCCCCCTCACACTGACATTAACACACCTGCCTCCATACAGCCCCCTCACACTGACATTAACCCACCTGCCTCCATACAGCCCCCCTCACACTGACATTAACACACCTGCCTCCATACAGCCCCCTCACACTGACATTAACACACCTGCCTCCATACAGCCCCCCTCACACTGACATTAACACACCTGCCTCCATACAGCCCTCCTCACGCTGACATTAACACACCTGCCTCCATACAGCCCTCCTCACGGTGACATTAACCCACCTGCCTCCATACAGTCCCCTCACGCTGACATTAACCCACCCACCTCCATACAGCCCCCCTCATGCTAACATTAACCCGCGTTCCTGCAACCCACCCACCCCAACTCCCCTAAACCCTGCTTGCCCTAATGTAACAGTAACCCACATCTGGGTAATGAATCTATCTAGCTTAGATACACCTGTAATTAGAAGGTGATAATGAACATGTCTATCAAGATAAGACACTTTCTGGCATCTGTGCTCCAGCAGCTCTTGTAGCTCCCTGGGAACCTGCTGCCAAAAGCCCAGCTGTCTGTGACCAGGATAAAGTCCTCCACCTAATCATTTAGCATGGACGGACAAAGCAACAAAGCCTGTCATTTTAGGAACAGTGAACAGTATGCTCTTAAAGGTATGGCTCACGCAGGACAGGTAGGAGGTAGTTAATGTTATTTATTTTGAGTTCAGGGAGGGAGACCTCTTGCTTGAAGTGCACAAGAGAGAGAGGACAGCAGCTCATGTTGGTTCCGCAACATCAGGTATCTTTTACATTATTCCCCATTTCTTTTTCATGAGGAAACTTTTGATAACATATTCATGGGGAGGATAAAGGCTCTGTCTTTAGCGCTGGCAGTAATTCCTGCTTGGGTCGCTCAGCGTTCAGATAGCTATATTTAGTTATACTTGCTATCTGCTATTGCTGAGTTAATTGAAGCCGCATGACTAAAGCAGAGTATGATGGTGGGTAGCTCTATTTTCCACTGGAATTAAAGATCATGCTAACACACATGTTCAGGATTTTCCGGTAAGGAAGTAATGTGATATGCAGAAAATGAAGATTGAGATTATTCTGTGCTAAAGATCTTCTTTTTTTTTTGTTAGGGCTTTTAGGGATTCGATCGTCACCTTACGCCATATATACTTATTTGTAACTTTCCTTTTCCTATTATCATTTTTTCTTTTTCTTTATATCAACTGTATTTTACTACATGTTAACAGTACTTGGATGAACTCAACTGTTATGTCAATGTTTGGTCAGAGACTTATTGGGGAGGAATTACCTCCCAAGTCTTGCCCCACAGCATTTCACAATACCCTATATTAAATGTTGTACATGTTCACACCTCCTGATAATGAAAAACCCTCATCTTCCATCACCCCCTCTCACCTTTGAACTGTGGAGAGATTCAGTAGGCACTGAATAAAACAGGCTGGGAAGATAGCTTGGGATACATTTATATCTGTTCCACTCCAGAAACTGTCTTACACAATTCAAGATGATATACAGATTAATTTCTTTCTAATTTAAAAAAAAGAAATTAGGATCTTCCAGGAATCCTCTCCTTTATGAGAAGTGTCTTAATCAGATTTTTCTGTTGTTGCAGGAAGTTTCCTTCCCAGCAGGAAATTAAAACGCTCAGTGCATTCAAGGTTTAAAAAGGCTTCAAACCTGATTTGCTCAAATGAAAGAATGTGTCAGCCCCTGCAAAACAATCCCTTGAATATTAATATACCTGAACATATCAGTTACAATGTTCCTGCTGTGTGGAACTCTATGTTGGTGAGTTCTTTACTATATATATCTATACTCCAACCTCAGCCAAGGAAACTGTGCAGCAGATAAAATCCCATCACATGCCCCACACATACAGTCAAAATCACCAGACTTCTCGTTATTGATGCTGAGCAATTTCAACAGCTGTGCATTCAAAAATACCCTGCCTTCTTATAAACAATAAGTTACATGTTCAACAGGGGAATATTTTGCAATGTTGAAAATGCCTACAAGTGTATTTAGAGAGCCCAGGGATATTAATTTAGTCCTATTCTACCGAAGTAAACGAGAGAGAAGGAGTGGTCTATAAATCAGACTGCTGAAACTGCTTTGACAATGCCAACTGGACTGAGACTGTTTTTAATGTACAGATTTGACTGCTCTCAGGTAATGCCAGTCTGAATGAGACAGTAAAAGCTGTATCTGATAACGCACATTTCGTGAGGATACAGTTGGCCCTTTAAAGACAGCAAAATTGTTTTCAAACAAATATGCCTTGGATTACAATGTAACTGAAAACCACATTAAATGATAAAATAGCATTTTCCTCTGATAACATGTTGTAATAAAAACAAATTTACTTGAAGGTGAAATGACAAATAAAAGAAAAAAATAGGCCTGACAAAAAGATGAATATTCTCGCATGAAAACATGAGGATTCCTAGGAAAACCTAAACCCTTTTTTAGACTGCCAACCAAACCCCACAGGCGTGATATCAACAGAACAGTGCATAGCGTCTGCAGACACTCTGGGTCTATTCATGATATGTCTGATGGTTCTACACCTCAGCACTGAGAAGGATGAGCTGTCCTCTGAACTTCCATCTTTAGCACAAGGGGTACCTGATTTGGTCGTCGAGGAATCCCTATTAATAACTTATTAAAACGTATATCAGTCAACAAAGACACGGGACCAGATAACACCAACAGCCACATTCTGAAATCGTGTCACAAGGTGTCATCAAGTGTGTTCTGTGAGCTGTTAAATGACTCACTGTGGGACCATACGGTGCCCATTCGGTGGTAGCCCAAGAAGAGCCACACTGCTGTCCTCACTGATTGTTGTCCTGTGGCATTAACACCTGTCATACAATTCAATGTTTTGAATGCTTGGTTCTCTCCCATATACAACAACAAGGTAGAAAACACTGTAAACCTCTTCAATGAGCTTACAAGGAACCCTGTGCTAGACCATGCTCTTGTGTACCAATTAGATCTGGCTCTGTCTTCACCTGGATGAGGCTTGTCGACTTTTCCCAGTGCATTTAATACAATACTGACACACATAATAGTTCAGAAATGCTTTAATAGTATCATACATAACGTATTATTCTTGACACGTTTTATTCAGATTCAATTGATTTAGTCCACAGCAGACAGGTCTGACCTCCGGTTCAAAGAGAACTTCCTGGATCTGAATGTCAAAAGGCCAAAGCTGATCATTAACTTTGACAAGCAAACATCCACTCCAAATGCCAATCAACATCAGTGAACAGAGCATAGAGGAGACGGAAGAGCAACAGGGCATGATAGTTGAATGAGCTCAAAATGGAGCCAACAACGTGAAAGCATCATCAAAATGTCAACCCAGATAGTATTTTCTGTGTAAACATAAATGGCTTAAAGTCAATCGGTTGGTCTCATAATCGTTCAACAGATGCTTTATTGAATCTGTCTTTTACTGTAGTTGACTGGTTTGGCTCCATCACATGGGAAAATCTGAATCCCCTACATAGTTATGCAGGTCACTGGTAAGAGAAAGGAAAATATTTTCTCAGACATTTACAAACAGTCCACATGTAAGAAAGGTAAATAAATATTGGATCTCATACATACACCAAGGGTACTGCAATCAGTGTAAAGACCCCAGGTCTTCACCAGGCCTTCATAACACTAAGAGAGAACAAAGGACTCTTAATAGATAAAGATTTAAATTTCCCTCTATATATTGCATCTGTGTGTTTATAATGTTAACATTTTTGTTTGCATATTTACTATGTGAATCTTTATTTTTTACAATACAGTTCTTTAGTAGAGGTTCTTATCTTGAGAAACTTACTGTAGTGAGTGCATACATCTTTTACTATTTGATTGTAACACTGTCCCTTGGTGGGAATCGAACCTACAACCCTGGCATTGCAACATGCTCTATCAGCTGAGCTGCCACAACTGGAGTCCAAATCAATAAAAAATTCAATATCTAAAAGTTTTTTTTATAAAAACAGAATGCAATGACGTATAAATCATTTAAACCCTATATTCATTAGAACATTTTCCAAAGACAACATATCAAATGTTAAAACTGAGAATTTTTTTTGTTTCTTGAAAAATATATGACCACTATGAATTTGAAGCCAGCAACACATTACAAAGAAAGTTCGGACAGAGGCAACAAAAGACCGGAAATGTTGTGTAATGCTAAAAAACTAAAACTACATTAATTAGCCCAATTGGCAACAGATCAGTATATATTGGGTATAAAAAGAGCATCCGAAAGGGGATGTGTCTTTCAGAAGTAAAGATGGGGAGGGGTTCACCACTCTGTGAAAGTGTGCTCGAGCAAATAGTGCACCAATATAAGTATGACTTTGTCAATGTAAAACTGCATTTTGGAGTTTGGAGATCGCATCATCTACCGTACACAACATCATAAAAAAATTCAGAGAATTCAGAGAAATCTCTGTATGCAAGGGACAAGGCTGAAAACCAATATTGGATGGTCATGATCTTCGGGCCCCCGGGCAGCACTGTATTAAAAAAATACATTCTGTAGTGGAAATCATTGCATGGGCTCAGGAACTCCAAAAACCATTATTTGTGAACACATTACTTCGCTGCATCCATGAATGTAAGTTAAAACTCTACCATGCAAAGAAACCATATATTAACATGATCTAGAACCACCAGCTCCTTCTCTTGGCCCAAGCTCATTTAAGATGGACTGAGGCTAAGAAAGTTGAAGACTGTCCTGTGGTCTGACAAATCAAAATTATTTTTGGGAATCATGGACACCACGTCCTCAGGACTAAAGAGGAGAGGAACCATCTGGCTTGTTATCAGTGCACAGTTCACAACCAGCATTTGTGATGGTAAACGGGTGCATTATGGCACATGGCATCTGTGAAGGTAACATTAATGCTGAACAATATATACAGGTTTTGGAGCAACATATGTTGCCATCCAGACTGTGTCTTTTTCAGGGAAGGCCTTGCTTATTTCAGCAAGACAATGCCAAATCACATTCTGCACATATTACAACAGCATGGCTCTGTAGTAAAAGAGTCCGGGTGCTAAACTGGCCCATCGAAAACCCATTGAAAACATTTGGCGCGTTATGAAAAAAAATATGACAAAGGAGACCCTGAACTGTTGAGCAGCTGAAATCCTATATCAAGCAAGAATGGGTATACATTTCCATTTCAAAACTACAGCTGTTGGTCTCCTCAGTTTCCAAACACTTAAAGAGTGTTTTTAAAAGAAGAGGTGATGCAACACAGTGGTAAACTATCCCAACTTTTTTGAAATGTGTTGCGGGCATCAAATTAAAAATGTAAATTTATTTTCCAAAACAATAACATTTCTCAGTTTCAATATTGATATGTTGTTTTTGTACGATGTACAATTAAATATGGGGATAAATGACTTGCACACCATTGCATTCTGTTGTGCATTTTATGCAGCGGCCCAACTTTTTTGGAAACATTTATAATATCTTGGTGACAGTTGTTACACAAGTTTCAGTATTCCTGCTTGCATAAAGCAATTTATTTTTAAGATATCGTAACAGAACTTTATGCAGTTTCAAGGATGTTTGATTATTTAAAAGCTCTGTTAGCCAGAAAAAATTGTGCCGTCTTTAGTTTGGCTAGCAGGTAAAAGCAATGATGCCTTTTAAAAGTGTAGGCCTACCTAAATGCATTCTACTACTTTAGGAAATAAGTGAACATGGTTTAAATATATCTCCTTGTTTCAGGGCTGTCAATGACAGATGGGTAAAATGTGTTGCTTGTGTTTATTCAAGGTGAAGATGAAAAGCACAAATCGTTTCTTGTTATGTTTGCCAGCCGGCAACAAAAGTAATCAAGGTGAAGCATAGAAAGAGGTCTCAATTTTGTGTACCAGCATGGGCAGTGCCATTGAAGCCATCTCCGTGTTAAAGTGGTTTCCCTCCTGGGGTCATTGCCAATATAGATGATATACTTTTTCCCCCTTCTTGCGTTATAAAGGATACAAATTAACGTGCGGTTTTACAAAACATTTCCAGGTTTAGTTCACAGTTTTCACAGGAACATTAATCTATTTGATGATGCTGAATCTCCTGATTCACAAAAGCAACTATTTTGTGGTGAGTAAAACCTGGACTACATGTTTGGTTGAGTGCTCAGGAGGTCATTCTAAAACTTCAGGTACCGCATTATGACCTTGTTCCTCTCAGGACAACAGCTAATAAACACTGACATCTGTGTGGGCGAGCTTGGTTGCTTTATTAGAATGTTTAGCGGTGTAGCAGAGGCCAGCTTTGCGGAGGGAGGAGAGGCCCATCACATTACTAACCAGCAGACAATAAAGTCAGCTCATTTAGCATCACACTCACGCATGCACACCCATGCACTCACACACCCATGAGTGCAAGCGCGCATGCACACACGCGCGCACACAAATTTAGCACAGGCGGCTTAAGTATGTACCACAGCAACGCAATGGGTCCCCTGTTGGATATTTGGGTCAATGTAGACGGTATAATTACACTTCAGTCTAAGTGTCTTAATGTGAGACACGCATTGTTTACACACGTCTCTCTCCACAAAGAACTGGCAGCGCTGCTGGACTCATTTTCATCTGCACTAGTAACATATGCATGTGTTTGTGTGTTTTTGTGTGTTTGTGTTGTGGATGTGGGTGTTTGTGTGCGTGTAAACCAGTTAAGGTCATTACAGTTAATAGGTGCATCTGTATAACAAATGACTGACATGAAATAATTTTGGGGGGATTTTTTTTAATAGTCCTCCCAGCACGTAAAATGCAATAGATAAATGCCTTCATTACAAACATTAGTTCGTTCTGAATAGAAATGATGCTAATGACCTCTGAAAGTTTGTTTGTATATCCCTGACCACAAGGGATATACACAATATACACAATTTCACTTTTTAAATGTAATCTGTTACAGTTACAAGTTACCTGTCAACATTTGTGATCAGTAACACAAACATTTGATTACTTAAACTCAGTAACATAATTTGATTACTTTTAGATTACATTCATATAAGAGGCACTGGGGGAAAAAAATAGGAATAGCCTATAACCAATTGAACACCTTTTGCGGGATCAATAAATGATAAAGTTTACATAGCTGGCCAAAATGGAATTAGCATTTTATCTTATAGTTTGTGTACAGTGCCTTTGGAAAGGGTTTCTAAACCATTGCTTTCTACTTTCATTATGATTGGGCTACATCTATACATTACACATTAAAGGTCTGTCAAATATTCAGTCATATTCAGTCAAATTCAATAATTCAATAATTCTCGATTTTCAGGAAGTTGATGTGGCTGCGTCAAATGCAAATAATCATCCTTTGGCAGAGTGCTTCCCAACACACATTTTCTCCTCAAATGTCGTGGTGAATGCCATATAATGTTTTATCTTGAAGGCAGCGCCATGTTACAGCTATCTAACAAATAGTTGCCTAATCTATTAAACAATTCCTGTCTTATTCGGTGCAACTTGTCCTGGCTGTGTTGTTCGGTGCATTTGACAAATAAACCTTGAAAAAAAAATATATTAGGTAGGCCTATCCCCTATCATTGTTCAGAGAAAGATGCATCGAGAAGATAACTAAATAACATTTTATATAATATTATTGTAGATATAGCCTACTCTGTTTTTACCAACCAGAGAAAATTTAACTAGGCTTCAGCTGTCACTAATCTAGTTATACGAGCCCACCTTTGCGCGCATGACGATCACAGACAACTGAGGCACGCAATTCTTTTTTTGGTTCAAATAACAATGTTTTTAAAACATTAAATAACAAAATCAAACATGCAACTTGTCATAAAATTTTTCTACTGAAGTAATCCAAAAGTAATCATACATTGTTTCAGAAGTATCTGTAATCCGAATAATTTAGTTGGTAACATAAAAGATTACAGTTACAGTTTTTTTTGTAATCCGTTAAATGTAACAGATTACTTGTAATCCTTTACTCCCCAACTCTGATAATGCATAAAGAGGTTGGAGAACACATGACAAGGGATCTGACACCATTCCTCCATACAGAATCTCTCCAGACGGTTGTAGATTCTCCTCTTCAGCTCTTCACACAGATTTTCTTCAGTGTTTAGGTCAGGTGACTGGGATGACCTTTGCAAGAACTTGATTCTGTGGTCGGTGAAACATTTTTGTGTTGATTTTGAGGTGGATCATTGGATCATTGTCCACATGGAAGATGCAACCATAGCCCAGTTCAAGCTTCCTGGTAGAGGAAATCAGGTTGTGATTGAATATGTACTGGTACTTGATGGTGTCAAAAATACCATGTATCCTAACAAGCCATCCAGGGCCTTTGGAAGAAAAACAGCCCCACAACATCAAAGATCCACCACCATATTTCACAGTGGGGATGAGGTACTTTTCTGCATCTATTTGTTTACACCAAACCCACCTCAGGTGTTTGTTTAAAAAAACTCTATTTTGGTCTCATCTGATCATAGAACCCAGTCCCATTGAAAGGTCCAGTAATGTTTGGCAATCTTTAGGCGCTTGAGGTTGTTGTTTGATGATAGTAACGTTTTTTTTCATGGCAACCCTCCCAAACAACCTGTGGTTATATAGATGGCGTCTGATCTCAGTTTTGGAGATGTTCAAGTTTGTTATCCTTGGAGATTCTTTGGTCACTCGAACCATCCTCCTCACTGTGTGTGGGGTCAATATACACTCACCTAAAGGATTATTAGGAACACCATACTAATACTGTGTTTGACCCCCTTTCGCCTTCAGAACTGCCTTAATTCTACGTGGCATTGATTCAACAAGGTGCTGAAAGCATTCTTTAGAAATGTTGGCCCATATTGATAGGATAGCATCTTGCAGTTGATGGAGATTTGTGGGATGCACATCCAGGGCACGAAGCTCCCATTCCACCACATCCCAAAGATGCTCTATTGGGTTGAGATCTGGTGACTGTGGGGGCCATTTCAGTACAGTCATGTTCAAGAAACCAATTTGAAATGATTCGAGCTTTGTGACATGGCGCATTATCCTGCTGGAAGTAGCCATCAGAGGATGGGTACATGGTGGTCATAAAGGGATGGACATGGTCAGAAACAATGCTCAGGTAGGCCGTGGCATTTAAACAATGCCCAATTGGCAATAAGGGGCCTAAAGTGTGCTAAGAAAACATCCCCCACACCATTACACCACCACCACCAGCCTGCACAGTGGTAACAAGGCATGATGGATCCATGTTCTCATTCTGTTTACGCCAAATTCTGACTCTACCATCTGAATGTCTCAACAGAAATCGAGACTCATCAGACCAGGCAACATTCTTCCGGCCCGTCTGGCACCAACAACCATGTCACGCTCAAAATTGCTTAAATCACCTTTTTTCCCATTCTGACATTCAGTTTGGAGTTCAGGAGATTATCTTGACCAGGACCACACCCCTAAATGCATTGAAGCTACTAACATGTGATTGGTTGATTAGATAATTGCATTAATGAGAAATTGAACAGGTTCCTAATAATCCTTTAGGTGAGTGTAGATAAACGTCCTTTTCCAGACTCCTAAAATCTCCAGTTGCTTTAAACCTCTTAATGGCCCTGATAGTGGTAATGGGCATCTTCAACCATTGAGCGATTTTTGTATAGTCATTCCTGATTTGTGCAGTTCACAAACCTTTTGTCACACATCATTACTGTGTACTCTGGTCTTTCCCATAGTGATGAATGGCTATGTAAATTTGGACTGTGTCACCTCACATTTATATCCCATTGAAACAGGAAGTCATGGCTTGCTAATTAATTGTTCCTAATCACACAGGTGTACTTAAAAACGTAAAATATGAATGGGAATATACTTCATGAAGATCTTACTCATGAGAATTTCTCGGGGTGCCAATAATTGTGGCACACGTGTTTTGGAAAAAAATATTTAACCTATTTCACATCTTTTTCAATAATTGTAGTTCAATTGAAGGTTCTGTTTTTGTGAATATTTTGAATGAAAGACCAAGAGGATAAACCACAAATAATTATTTTGCCCATGTTTTGTTCAGATTTAACAAGGGTGCCAATATTGGAGGAGGGCAGTGTATGTACTCATATTTGCTTCTCAAAAACATGATAAAAGATGTGATATACTGTAAAGTAACAGTGCCATAAAACACCTGTATCTCTCAACCTCTTAAAGACCCTCTCCAGAGTGCAATCATTCCAGTTCAGAGGGAGTGATAGTGGAGCGCAAGAGACAATCAAATCCTCCTTTGTTTCCTGAAGGATATGAGCATGGCGGGGGGGGGGGGGATGTAAAGAGAGAACGAGTTATAATGGTAGACAAAGGACCTTGGGGGGGAGATGATGGAAGAAGAACAGAAAGTAACAGAAAGAAAGTGAAAAGTGTGAGCACGATTAGAAGAGAGGATTAGTTTAATTAGCAAATAACCTTGAGGGAAATGTTTGTTTTCTAGCTATTCGTTCTTCTACTAACGATATATTGTATCTGTTCATTATTGCAACTCTTACAAAAGATCTCCAATCTGCATTGGTTGGCTGTCAATTCATCACATTAACTAAGCCTTTGGAAACGAGAAAACCAAACTAAATAGAAAACTGGAACCTAGAGCAGTCAACCTGCTGCACAATAAATCTGTCAAAGCTGACCCTGAAAAATTATATTATTATAATAATAATAGCAACATTTGTAAATGTTTATTTGTGGAAAATACATATCTGAGACATTTGTGGACAGTAAGGCTCCAGACCCTTATTTAACCTGCCTGAGCCTCAGACCATCATCCAGCCAGACAGCCTCCAGATCAGCCTTGCAGGTTTCTGGGAGGCTCTGAGAGGGATTACTGGTGTTCAGGCAGCTTCACAGTGAGACCCGCTCCGTCTGATCAGAGGGCTAACGCCACTATCACCCCATCTCTCCTCACACCTCACCTACAGTAGCATCACCACTGAAGCTTGTGATTTCACACAGATTAGCACTCAACATCCCCTAAGCACTCTCCATACTCCCTGTATTGAAGGACATCTTAGACACACGCACACACACATACACACGCACACACACACACAAACACTCACTTCCAGACAATAACAAGGCATGTTAGTTGTTGAACTATAACTACAGAATCAAGTTACTTCAAGCCTGACATCTGGTAAAGAGAAAGTAGATCCATCCTGATGTTATGCTACCTCCAACATGGCCCATATTACTTCTTGGGCTCTGCTCTGAACTAGGGCATTATATGCTGTAGGGAATTGGGTGATATTTAGGACAGACGACATCCTATAATGTAACAGATCATATAGCATAATGTCCAAAAGAAAATCTATTCTTCAGCTCATGGACTCTCCTTGCTAATCAGCTAGTGTAATTTAAGCAACAGGACTCTATACATGTGTTTGCTGAGTGTGCGTGGTAAAGTGTGTATAGCAATATCCCTCTTCTGTTCCTCCCCTTAAAGTAATTCATAAACAGTACCGTGTGCGTGTGAGCATGTGTGCCTGCTTGCTTGCTTGCGCGTGTGCGTGCGCGTGTGTTTGCTCTCTAAATCGGCAATAACTGTTCAGCCATTGGTTCATTAAGTGTTAGGAATCCTTCAGGCTGGTAGCGAAACAGTAGAACACTGCAGTATAATTCAATCACACACAGACATGGGGGTGGTGGAGGTGGTTCTTGTGAGGGGGATAACTACATCATTGTTAAGCATCTTGATTTTATCAGAATGCTAGAAAATGGCAAGTGAACTTAAAATGAACCAGAGAGTCAAGTGTAATGCTAGTATTGGCATCTCTAAATCTAGGCAGACTGGTGCTGGACAATCAATACGTTTTAGGAGCCGTGCTGCTTGTCTATATTCACATACGCGTGCATGCACATACACACATACACAATAATGCATGCAGGTACACACACACAAACACACACTCACACACCCATCCAAGTCTATTGGCATTTTCATCCTGAGTCAATCACACCCTTACTGACATAGAGAAAAGGGGTAACAATGTTACTGTCTACTGAGAGGGGTAGCTCTGACATTTTAACGTATACTAGGAGGGGTATGTTGTAAATGTTACCTTATACTGGGACAGGTAAATCCTTAATGCTACCATATACAGAGATAGGTTACTTGTTAAAGTTACCATATAGTGGGAGAGAACTCTGAAATGTTACCGTATAGTGGGAAAGAACTCTGAAGTGTTACCGTATATTGAGAGAGAACTCTGAAATGTTACCATATAGTGGGAAAGAACTCTGAAATGTTACCGTATAGTGGGAAGGACTCTGAAATGTTACCGTATATTGGGAGAGAACTCTGACATGTTACCATATAGTGGGAAAGAACTCTGAAATGTTACCGTATATTAGGAGAGAACTCTGAAATGTTACCGTATAGTGGGAGATAGAATTCTGAAATGTTACTGTATGGGAGGGGTAACTGAAACTTTATTGTATGCTAGGACAGGAGACAAGAGGGGGGAGAGAAGAAAAATAGCAGGCGCGAGATAGAGACAGTTTGAGAGCAAAACCTAAGGAGAGTTCTGGTACAGAAACACTTGTTTTTGGAATTTTATGAAAGAGAGAACAAAACAAGTCAGAGGGGATTCCTCTTCAAACATACTTTTCATCAGGTGCTGTTACCAGTCCCATTCACATTACTGGCCTGCGTCCATGCAGAATAACCACAGTGCTGACAGCAGCTGATTAGCCAATAACTCCTGCTAGCTAGCATACCCTCACAGGAGGTCACCCAGAGGACAGGGAGGCAGAAGGAAGGAGGCCTTCCTTCCTGTGGGTCAAGCTACATTCACTGAAGTGGAGGGTTATTCCCTTTTTACTGCTCCTCCCTGTCTCTCCTTTTCCTTTCAGTAGATCCACGATTATTCTGTCCAGTGTGCCCAGACACTTTTCCCCTCTTTCCCCATGCCTCTCTCAATCGCTTCCCTTTGCTTTTGCTCTCCCTGCCCTTCCCATTCTACTCCCTCCATCATTCTGCACCCTGCCTTTCCCTGCTTTCTACCAGACTCCCTTTCTCTCTTTCCCTCCTTCCAGTACTCCACCTCATTCCTTCCTAAACAGTGTTTCATCAGGAGGGGTTTCCCCTCCTCCATTTCCACTTCTTTCCCCTCCTCTATTTCCATTTCTGTCTCTCACCTTGTTTCATTCAGTATCTTACACAAAAAAGAACTGCTTGTTTTTACTCTCTCTCATTACTATCTCTCAGTAATGACCAACATCAACAAAAACCTGGGTGTGGGAAGTGCAGTGCTCTCAGCTTGGTCTAGGACTCTCGCAGTTCACCCTGGTGGATGTGTTGCTAGAGATTTCTTACGTTTGAGTTGGTGTGGGGCACTGGGTCAGCTCTTTGAGAGAGAGAGTGAGAGAAAGAAAGAGACAGAAAGAGAAAGAGAGAGTGCGAGAAAGAAAGAGAGGTACAGAGCAATAGAGAAAAAAATATCTATTTATGCTATTTTCTTTTGTTTATCTTCATTTGCCAGAATTATAAATTGTAATCTGAATCATATTGACCAGCAGTTGCTCAGTATTGTACACAGATGGTATGAGATTATTGAGATACAAAGACACAGATAATTCAATCAATAAAGCATTTGCTGATATTTGCTTATACTGCATTCACAATGCTTGGTTTTTCATCACTCATGGAGGTTTGCTTGTTTACTGACATTTACAACAAATGAGCTAAAGGTCAGATTAATCAATTGCTGACGCGGTTGGTGAAAGCAAACCCATCAATATGTTACCAAGCTGTTCATTACTCAATCTGTCTTTTGTCTAAGTTGTTATTGTCCGACGCTGTTTTATCCAACTAGTCACTGTTGTATCAATCATTTTGCCCTGCAGACACACAGTTGCATAAATGCACACACACACACACACACACACACACACACACACAATATGTTGTTTGTCCTTCTCCACCAATACAAATCCACAGGCTTTTGGACTCCAACCAACTCACTCAAACCCAAATGTCTGTTCATCCTATGTGTGTGCTGGTGAAAATCAGCCACTGAGTGTGATGCCAAACGCACTAACCAAGACCCTTAACTTAGAAAACTCTACTGTGTGTGTTTATGTGTGTGTGTATCATCAGTAGAAGGCAAGCAAATTGCAGTCATGATCACCTAGGGCCTGATTTCTTGATAATGATGGAACTTTGTTGTTTTCAGGGGAATACCGTAAAAGCCTTTTATTGGAGTAAATTTGTTCATTTTTAAAACTGTAATCTAATTTTTTAAAAACAAATTGATAGGGTTAGCATTTTGACACTGTTTGCAGCATTCCTTCATTGGTATCATTGTAATCCAATTTCATGTTTGCAATACAAAAGTGCTCTCTAGAATTAGTTAATTGTAAGAAAAGGCGACAAAAGGCTTTTTATTGTTGTTTATTAGCATGATCTTACACTCAACATAAAATTGTGAAAAGAAAAAACACATTTTTAATAAAAAGCGTTGTCTTAGCTGTGTGCTTTGGGTCATTGTCGTACCAGAAAATAAATCATCATGACATTCTGAAGTCCTGTGTGGCTGGGTCAGGTTCTCTCCAAGGACGTCTGTATTTCGCTCCGTTCAACCTGTCCCTATTGTTTTAGCCAGTCAGTCAAAGATAGCCAGATTTAAGATCACGTCGAAGCGTTGACTTTAGTTGCACAGATTACTCTGCCAGATGCTGAGCTAGTGCTTCATGTGTTTTCCTTCTTTCCCTCAAGGAACTGACCTTAAGTACTGTTCATCAGTTACAGACAGCTTTTTGGATCTTCCACTGCTTTTTCAACTTGCCTAGTTTTAAAATGTCTTCATGATTTCTTCTAGCCAGCTCACAGCTGTTTTCACAAGTAAATAAACACGTACTGAATAGACACTGTAAATAGCTTACTTTCTTTTTTCTCAAATGGCCTAAAACATTTGCACAGTACTAAATACATATTTATAAATCAGGCAGTTCCAATTCTTCCTCCAGATTGTCTGAAAGCCCTGGTATATGAAACATTTGAATCCTATTTGAATGTAAATTGTATTTGTGGATTCAAATAAAGCTTTACAAATGTGTGTGTGTTTGTGTGTGTGTGTGTGTGTTTGCCCCACCATGGCCAATGATTAGAATGGAATTAGCTATTGGTAACACACAGTGGCCATAAGTCATATTGATAAGTGTATTTTCAAGTGTTTCTATGGTCAAATGGAGAAACGTCTCTGTGTACATCAGATGCTCAGATTTTCTAGCTTCTACTGTAGAGCGAAACCGTTATCTTCTCAGAATGAAAGAAAATATCTTCTCTACTTATCTCAGATAGCAGACGTACAGAAGCTTTCTGTTTCCTTTCTCTCAGAAACACACACACACACACACACACACACAGCATTAAAAACCTCTTTTGTGGGGAGCTTAGGAATACCAGTTATATCCCACCTTGCTTTTTTAGTGGAGATCAAATAATTTTAAAACAGAGTGTGAAAGAGGCACACAATATATATTATACAGTACCTTGACAACAGGATTCTATTTGCGGTGCCTCTTCACAGGCATATTGCCATATTTACCTGGTAAAACCTCTCTTAAAACAAGAGACACTTTTACAGTAATGATCAAACTATTTTTGAACTAGGGCTGTCAAATATCACGTTATTAATGTGTTACATTTTACCACCATTGGCTTTCTTCTTGCTGTTACAATAATCACTTCTCAGTTTCTTCTCCACATGGAGGCTTTCCAGTGTGAATGTTTCTGCACAAACCATACGCTCTCTTGCAACACCATGCGCTCTCTTGACCGTTCATTCTCTCTACGTATCCCACAGGGTTGTTCTGATGTCTGTCTCTGCTCTAGGCAAACAGGTTGGAGCAATCCTTTTGAAGGACACCTTATAGAAAATCCCAGCATACACCCATTCACCAGGCATTTCTTTGCTAACAGCAAAAACTTAATTTGCACAGATATAGCGAGCAAGTATCCTAACTTGATGCCATGGCTGAATGCCTCTTGATTAAAAATGTCTGACAGTGATCTTAATCAGAACAACACACAAATGCCACCGTTTTGTTGTAGTTCTCAAGTCAAAAGATTGGGAATCATCCCAATTTGAAGTGGGGTTATAATAAATGTATACAAATACAGTAAGTTTCATGTTTCATGTTTCATGATTAAGCTGATAACAGTTACAGAGTTGTAATATTAAACCTTCTGTACTAGCCAGCTTTCATAATGAATCCACTGCGGTTGTACAGTTGAACTTGGTTTGACATATTACCTTTTCCTTTACACAGATTCCGACCAAGCCCAAAACTAAATCTGAACACTATGCATGAATAAATGGGTGTAGATTTTGTGCACAAAATATGTTAATATCAGTACCAGAACATGGATGAGATTTGCCACATTTGCAAATGTCCATCCTAGAATAATTTTCCTACCTTTGGCCATCCTTGTGTAAAAACATGAAAAATAATTTCCAGTTTACAAAAGGTACATTAGAGGATTACATCTACCTATTAACCAATAGGTAAAAATACATATGTTTGATATGGCCCTAACAATTTGCTAAAATCACATCCTTTTACTTTTATTTGAATACATGTAAGTACTGTTACCCCTCTTTCTAACAACACTAAGGCAATGATCTCAATCCTGCCACTGTAATTAGCATCCGCTGTCCTGTGTTTGACTTTCTCTTGATCCTTCCATGTCTTTCTCCGTCTCGATCCTGATGAAATCTACCATCATCATTTGGTTCGAACCGCCTCCTCTCCACAGCCACCCACCACACTCCCATCCCCCACGCCTCCAAAAAGCACCATATTTCCAGCGATAATCTCCATCTCCGCACGGCCAAACAAAGGGATTCTTGCTTTCCTCTCTGTGCTGCTTTATAATAGCAGGCCTCTCTCTATTTTTCCCTCACACGCACACATGCACGCACACATGCACGCACACACACACACACACACACACACACACACACACACAGACACAGACACACACCCACACATGCACGCACACACACACACACACAGATATGCACACAGAAAGACACGCACCATGGAAATGCCGCTCCTCTCTGTCTTGCTTTGGCCAGCCTGCTTTGTAACCGCGGGCCTCTCTATACAAACACAGCTAGACTGAGAAGTGCTTTTTCATGGTCTCATCTTCAAGGGGTCATAAATCTGAGGAGGGACAGACAGACAAGCTGCTACAGGGCCAGAATAAGAATGCTGCCCTTAAAAAGAGCTGGCTTTCAATCAAAGTCCATTCAGAGAATAGTTGGGCTTTTGTATGGACGCATGTTGTGCCTAATAATGAACGGACAAAGGAGGCAATTTTGTTGATTTATGTGGGGTTACCGTGGAGATCCTACTGCGAGGAACGAGCCAGGACGGCCAGGGGAAGCAGCTATAGATGAACATTGACAAGGCTTGTTTTACAGACTGACACTACGGTTGGTGAGAAACAAATGAAAGCAAACTGTACTGGTAGCAGTATACTTGATAGCAATACAACTCATTAGTGATAAATAAAACAAAATTATCTCAACAGCTGAGGAGCCCAAGGCTATTCACTCAGAATCTCAAATGAGTTTCAGACTTCTTTTCTGAATGAGAAGGAAATAGATGTGATGTCTGTGTTTCCAAAGAGAAATATAAGAAATTATGTCATGTTTTTTGGCATCACTCTTGTGTACATTGTAACATAGTGAGAGTACAACAGCATTCTGAGCTCACTTGATACAACACTTACTGGAGCCAGATCTGATTGCTGATGTGTTGTGGCTAAGTAGCTGGCTACCTCATTTAAGGAAGTTTGCATTTAGTGTTGAATATGATTGGTTTCAGTTTAATTTCATGTGATGGCTCAGGCTCATGTAATGTAAACCTGTTCATGTACAATATAAAATGTCAGAAATACCCCTTCAAGCACTAAACTTTTTAGATTTAAAATTGTGGGTATTTTGCATTGGTAAATGTTGAAAATGAATAACAAATGTACTAGGTTATGTTGACTTGTGAGGATGGAACATAACGCAGTGAGACGAATGAGACAAAGCTGCCAAAGTAAACAATTCAATAAAATGAAATGATTACAAATATTCATTCACCATAATATTCAAATAGTCATTAGGTCACTCGCTTAGAATTCTATGATCACTCCCACCAAGGCCAAATGAGAATAGTGGTCCCCAGGCTTCTAAGCACTTATGCAATAGCCTGGAGACAAAGTTACTTGACAAGTGGTGAACAGAGCAGACTAATGCAAGAGGCCTGATCTGAGAGATTCAGAGACTGATTGAGCCCCTCTCATTAACCTGAGACAGATGTCTCCCAGATGTGAACAGACGGGCTGTTTTGTGGAAGAGCTGGCTATAACCTACCTCTAGAAACATCCTACCCACCCTACCTCTAGAAACATCCTACCCACCCTACCTCTAGAAACATCCTACCCACCCTAGCTCTAGAAACATCCTACCCACCCTAGCTCTAGAAACATCCTACCCACCCTACCTCTAGAAACATCCTACCCACCCTACCTCTAGAAACATCCTACCCACCCTACCTCTAGAAACATCCTACCCACCCTAGCTCTAGAAACATCCTACCCACCCTACCTCTAGAAACATCCTACCCACCCTACCTCTAGAAACATCCTACCCACCCTACCTCTAGGAGCATCCTACCCACCCTACCTCTAGAAACATCCTACCCACCCTACCTCTAGGAGCATCCTACCCACCCTACCTCTAGAAACATCCTACCCACCCTACCTCTAGAAACATCCTACCCCCCTACCTCTAGAAACATCCTACTCACCCTACCTCTAGAAACATCCTACCCACCCTACCTCTAGAAACATCCTACCCCCCTACCTCTAGAAACATCCTACCCACCCTACCTCTAGAAACATCCTACCCACCCTACCTCTAGAAACATCCTACCCACCCTAGCTCTAGAAACATCCTACCCACCCTACCTCTAGAAACATCCTACCCACCCTACCTCTAGAAACATCCTACCCACCCTACCTCTAGGAGCATCCTACCCACCCTACCTCTAGAAACATCCTACCCACCCTACCTCTAGGAGCATCCTACCCACCCTACCTCTAGAAACATCCTACCCACCCTACCTCTAGAAACATCCTACCCCCCTACCTCTAGAAACATCCTACTCACCCTACCTCTAGAAACATCCTACCCACCCTACCTCTAGAAACATCCTACCCCCCTACCTCTAGAAACATCTTACTCAACCTACCTCTAGGAACATCCTACCAACCCTACCTCTAGAAACATCCTACCCCCCTACCTCTAGAAACATCCTACCCACCCTACCTCTAGAAACATCCTACCCACCCTAGCTCTAGAAACATCCTACCCCCTTACTTCTAGGAACATCCTACCCACCCTACCTCTAGAAACATCCTACCTCCCCTACCTCTAGAAACATCCTACCCACCCTACCTCTAGAAACATCCTACCCACCCTACCTCTAGAAACATCCTACCTCCCCTACCTCTAGAAACATCCTACCCACCCTACCTCTAGAAACATCCTACCCACCCTACCTCTAGAAACATCCTACCTCCCTACCTCTAGAAACAGTTTTAAAGGGATACCTGAGGATTTGAGTGACTTTGGATTGTTTACTTACTCTGTGTCATACAATCTCATGGACACAATTTGTATGTCTCTTTGTTTGGTTTGAAGGATGTTTAAGGTAACAAATGTTTAAAATAGCACAATAACTATTAGTCTTTGGTGTTTAATAGCCAGTTCATTTCTAAAGTAGTAAAATATAGCTTTTAACTACTCACTTCGTATTCATTACTCCGAGGTGAAATGCACCAGGATTACTTTCCAAAATGACAATTGCAAGTTGAAAGAAAAATGACCATAGGTTCCATGCATCTTTATGCACCAACAGGAAAAGATTGGAGAGGAGTGCTAAAATCAGATTTTATGTTAATCAGTAAAAAACATACCCTGAGGTCATGGAAGATAGCCTAGTAGACTAGAGCATTAGGCCAGTAATCAAAAGGTCCCCCAGGCAAAATATAACAGTGTACAATCCTGATACCAAAAATGTTGGGATGCTGTGTAAAGAAAAACATAATGCAATTATGTGCTAATCATTTAAACCCTATATTCAATAGAAAATAGTACAACATAACAAATGTTGAAACTGAGAAATGTTATAGTTTCTTGAAAAAGATATACTCACTTTGAATTTGATGCCAGCAACCTGTTTAAAAAAAGCTTGGACAGAGGCAACAAAAGACCTGGTGGAACATCTCACAACTAATTAGGTTAATTGGCAACAGGTCAGCAACATGATTGGGTATAAAAAGAGCATCCCAGAGAGGATGAGTGCTCCAGAAATAAAGATGGGGAGGGGTTCACCACTCTGAAAGACTGTGCGGGCAAATAGTGCAACAATAATGTTTATGAACGTAAAATTGCATTTGGGGATCTCATCATCACCGGTACATAGCATCATTAAAAGATTCAGAGAATCCGGAGAAATCTCTGTATGCAAGGGACAAGGTCCAAAACCAATAAGGAATGGCAGTGATCTTTGGGCCCTCAGGCGGCACTGCATTAAAAACAGACACGATTCTGTATTAGACATCTCAGCATGGGCTCAAGAACACTTCTGAAAACCATTCAGAATGGACTGAGGCGAAGTGGAAAACTGTCCTGTGGTCTAATGACTAAATTTGTTTAATTCTTTTTGAGACTCATGGGATGCCGCATTCTCAGGAATAAGGAGGAGAGGAACCATCCGGCTTGTTATCAGCGCACAGTTCATAAGCCAGCATCTGTGATGGGGGTGCAGTAAGGCATTGGTGACTTGCACATCTGTGAAGGCACTATGACTGCTGAACAATATATACAGGTTTTGGAGCAACATATGCTGCCATCCATAGAATGTATTTTTCAGGGAAGGCCTTGCTTATTTCAGCAAGCCAACGCCACACCACATTCTACACGTATTACAACAGCATGGCTCTGTAGTAAGAGTCAAGGTGCTAAACTGGCCTCCCTACAGTCCAGACCTGTCACAGATTGAAACTATTTGGCGCATTATGAAACAAAATATATGACAAAGGAGACCCCAAACTGCTGATCAGCTGATATCCTCTATCAAGCAAAAATGGGAAAACATTTCACTTACAAAACTACAGCATTTGGTGTCCTCTGTTCCCAAACGTTTAGAGAGTATTGTTAAAAGAAGAGGTGATGCAACATAGTGGTAAATATGCCCCTGTCCCAACTTTTTTGAAATATGTTGCTGGCATCAAATTCAAAATGGGTATGTATTTTTCCAAAAACAATACAGTTTCTCAGTTTCAACATTTGATATGTTGTCCTTGTAATATTTTCAATTAAATATAGGGTTAAATGATTTGCATATCATTGCATTGTTTTTATCTACATTTTACTTTGTGTCTTTTTGGAAACAAGGTTTTATAATCAACTGTCATTGTGCTCCGTGAGCAATGAATTTAACCCTAATTGCTTCCATATGTCAATATGGATAAGTCTCCAAAATGACTAAAATCCTTCAAACTAGACACAGAGACCCACAAATAACATCCACTAGTTCATCTAACTCTGGGTAAGTATGAAATTGTATTAAAAAATCCCCAGATCCTGAACTATTCCTTTATGGTCTACCACAGGAAAGAAGTGTACTGAACCACCACTGCACACACTGAGCAATGTTAGAGGTATGTGTGTATGAGCAGGTGTGGAGCGTGCATGAATCCCACAGTTGCACTGTTCTCTCCCAGTGTGTTTTCTGTTTGCAGAGAACAGAACTGGGCCGGCCTGTTGTTTTTGCCTACTGAGACTAAGAAAATGCCTTGTCCAAACAGACAAACGGCAGTTGCTGACATACAGAAGAACCAAGACAACCACTATGTGGTAAGAACCACCTGGACTTTGTACACTCTTTGATAAAGTTTTCAGACCTTGTGTTAAGTCTCTCTCTCTCCCATCTTTCTTTTTCCATATCTCTCCTTTTCATTCTATCCATTGTGATCTCTACTTATTTTCTCTAGGTTGCTGCTTTCCTTACTTTAATCTTCAGTGACTTGAGAGCACATTGATTTTGAATCCAGAGGGTTAGCTAGCTGTAGCGCACGGTGGTGTTATGAGAAAACTCTACATTATTCATGCTCTGCTATGTGGTGTATGTGTGTGTGTGTGAGAGAGAGCATGTGTGTGAGAGAGAGCGTGTGTGTGAGTGTGGAAAACCGCTGGTGACCTAAATACCCAGAGACAGTTTCTAAAATACTGAGAACAACTGAGAGTGCGAATCTTGACAGACAAGATGACTTTAAACAAGCTCTGTTGCTCAGGCGAGATGTGTATGTCTGTGTGAAACAATAATATGTACTGTGCATATGTGCTCCATAACGGGAATTCAGCGCAAAGCAAAGCTGGCTTCCTCTGGGTGTTGATGTACCACGAGTTAACATACACGCACATTCAAACACACACACACACACACATATACACATGCATGCACACACACACACAATGGTCATATGAGTCATGCTTGCCACAGTCTGGAGTGAGTCTGGCTCCTGGCTTTTTAAACGAACACAGCACTCCTCAGTGGCCAACGCCCCGCCAGTGACAGCGGCACATTGTCTTAACTGAGTGAAAATGGTCTGAGGTTTCCGTCCAAGAGATCACAAAGCATTGCCACACGCCCCGGGCCCTGATCAGACAGGAGAAGTTAAGAAAGTCACACAGAAGGGCATGTTAATCGTGAGAGTCAGAGCAGTTATCCACAGAGCTGGGGGGGGTCAGGCTTCAGTCAAGGTGTAGTAGGATCACAGCAGGTAGACAAAGGCCCAATGCCCTGACCGTGAAGTAATGATTACAAGTGCTGATCTGGGCTCGGGCCCCTATGTATACTTCTACTCTGACCCAGGTTAGGAACCAGACATTATTTACCCGACACTGGTTTACATAGGATAGGGTGATACGTTGCCAGGACTTACTGTGGGTAAGAATTCAGACTGCAGAGTTTTTACCCAGTGGTAGCTAATTAAGGGTGGTGAAGTAGAGTTGGTTCTGGACAGTATAGAATGGCAGTAGTTACATAATTAAAAGTCTTGCCTCAATTAAGAGGCAAATAGCAGAAGATCTTGTGCAAAAGCTGCCTTTTTAGTTGGTGTTTTAAATGGTCTTATTCATACCAAATTACATTTTCCTTTTTTTCCTTTTCAGTATTTGTTTGTTTGTATTCATATATAATGTCCTCTCAGCACTGTTTTTCTTTTTACTATTTTCATATTTTCATCATATTAAATATGTTTTTTATTTACACTGTATTACACTATACCTTGAAATAAACTATTTTCATCCTTTTACCTGTTAAGGACTTTGAAATGCGTTTTATTTAAGTATTGTGCCATACAGATAAAGTTTCATTAGCATTTGAGCTATCATCAAGCAAAATCTCTCTTTATCATGAAGCAAAATCTCTCTACAGGTATCTTCCCTCTCTCTGTCTTCTTAGATGTTCCCCTGGACATTTAAATGTTGCTGTGAGCAGGTTCAGGGGGAGAAGCCAGTGAACATTCTGAATGAACATTCTGATTTCTCTTCCTCAGATTAACAGTGTAGGAAAACACTAAGAAACTAAGAGAAGAGACCAGGGGGAGTAAGGAATGAAGAAAAGGATAATGGATGACAGGCAGAGCCTATCTGGTGGAGTGGGAACAGAGGTGGTGTTAAGGATGGAGGAAGACAGAGGAGTGGAACGTTGGACAAGCAACCTGTCTGTTCACTTAACAGAGTGGGAACAGTGGGAAAGAGGGATGAAAAAATGGACGGGGGGATGAAATATTGCAAAAGGAAAGACCGACAATATACCTTTATGTCAGCCAGGTGGAGTCAGGATGGAGGGAGAGAGCCCGTACCCACAGCGAAGAATCTGATAGACAGCTTGAAGAGGAAGTGTTGACAGGAAAGACTTTCAAACTTGAAACACAATGCCGCTTACTATATATCAGTATCAACCAACTACATACAGATGGATGACAAATTAAAGGAAAAAAACGAAATAAACTGTATCAGTAAGGTGTTGGGACACCACAAACCTCCAGAACAGCTTCAATGTGCCTTGGCATAGATTCTATAAGTCTCCGGAACATCCCTGGAGGGATGGAATTATCCTAAAGATATTCCCTGGTTTGGTGTTTTGATGATGGTTTTGGACAGGATGGTGGACAGAGCTATTTAAGACGTTGATAAATAAGAATACATCTGTAAAATTATCAGCATCATGATTGAACCTGTTCTGTCATTGAGTGTGCATTTTCTCTTTCTATTTTCTGCATTTATTAACATTCCATCAGATGACTGCATGATACTACATCATGTAAACAGATAATGAAAGAAATCTTCCATCTCGCAAAGCATCTCAACATTTTTACCAAACTGTTACATTATATGACTCTACCTTTCATATGAATTTGTGCATGCCACTAAACTCTAGGAGGCGATTTCCTCGTACACGCATTGAACCTAGTCCAGGACTAAAATTCAATTCCCATGGAGATTTTCCATTTAGCTTTTTTTGTTTTTGTTCATAGCTAGGCTTAATCTGTGACTGGGAAACTATGGGAAGAAGTGCATTTTTCTCTCTCTCTCTCTCTCTCTCTCTCTCTCCTGGCTGGGTCATCAGAGCTCCCTAGGGAAATGGGTGTAGCAAGGAGAGGAGTTTTAAAACTCTGCTGAGACATATGGAAGGGAGGTGGAGTGTGGTCCAGGGTACGTAGGACAGAGAAAGGGAGTCGGGGGGGCACTGAACCTGACCACCAACAAAGACGACTACAAACAGCAGCACATGCTGATGGGATGACACTCCCTAGGGAGTTTGGGACACACTGATTCATCTCTGATATTTTCATTGACTTGCCCATAGTCTCAACGAGACACACACACAAACACGAATTTCTCAGCACATACACACATGTATATCAGGACACGCACACAGGCCCACAGTCTCACAGTCTCTGACTAGGCTCTTCAAAGTAACATCTCTTCTCATATCACTTCATTCAACGTCAACAGTTCAGCTGCATTTTATATCAGTAAGACTTTGTTGGAAATATTCATTTTTCTCCAATTGTTCAGTAAAAAAAAAAAAAACGCTTTGAGCCTTGGTGTCAATCACTGACATAAAGGAATACTCCAAAAGAATTTCTGTTGTTTTATCTGTACTTTTTTCATTGTTTGATGTTTGATGTTGCCCCATTCTTTATCACAACCTTGTCTGACCGTTGACTTTACCTCAGAATGTTACATACCAAAAGTTTTTGTCCCTGTACAATGTCTGATCATCATAGCATTTTGGTATATATTTCATTTAATCTCGGCACAGGTGACCAAGGGAACTCTCTTCCCAGTTCCAACCAATGCCTGATATATATATAGTATGCAACCCAATCATTCTAATAGAATATGCACACTACACCAAAATAAATATTTTAACTTGCGTAATACAAATGCTGAAATCTCTTTTTGCATGCCCACAGTATGCACTGTGGGCATGCAGTCTTTATGAAATGGACTGTCAAATTTGCATGGGCAAAGCTGTTTCTCAAATTCCAGTGTAAGTGAAGGGAAGCGCTGCGCTACAAATAATGGTAAGGATTAGGTAACACTCCAGTGTGGTTAGGTTAGGGTTAAGGGTAAAGTTAGACAACAAAAACAGTTAAGATTTGGTAACATTCCAGTGTGGTAAAGGTTAGAAAACAAAATACCGCACATCTCTTGAGATTTGTACTTGCAAGCAATGGGTTCTGAGTTAATGGCTTTTACGGCCACCGTCCCGACTCACTAGCAAAACGTTACTCTAAAAGCTACATGCACATACTACCGCCCCTAGCGACTGTACTAAACGAACCATAGCGTGGCATGGAAATTGAGGGCATTTGTATATTGCCTACACACAGAGAGTGTATTTTACTTTTAGAGTGTGTATTGTACTCAGTTCGACATTTATTTCTGTGTAGTATATACACGCCACATGTGCGATTGGGCCGATATAAAAGTAGTCAGGTGAAAGATTCTGGGTCAGGGGGTTAATGAATGTTTATTCTAGAGGTGGGTAAAATGTTTTGAGTGCTACATGACTTATGCACCTTTTATGTGGCTCAATTCTGTAAGTAAAGAAGAAGGCCTGTTGAAGGAATCAGGCAGATTCCCCACACACAGAGTGCTACAATCAGTCAAGGAAATTGTCAAGGAAGTTGTTCACATTTTCGAGGCTGGAACAGGGAATTGGGGTTCCTTGTTTGTGTGTGTGGCATTTATCTGGGGGCCACTGCACTGTTATCTGGGGGCCACTGCTCTGTTATCTGGGGGCCACTGCTCTGTTATCTGGGGGCCGCTGCTCTGTTATCTGGGGGCCACTGCTCTGTTATCTGGGGGCCACTGCTCTGTTATCTGGGGGCCACTGCTCTGTTGCCCCTCTTGCCTCTCCACTGCAACCTCTTGGTCTCTCCCCGCTGCTACAAACAGGGAGTAGAATTTGCCGCCAGCGTTGTTTAAATCAAACAGCGCTTCACCTTGTCTGAGAGGCAAAAAAGATGCGTCCTGGCCAATGATAGTTCTGAAATGTGTCCCTACATGTTTCATTCCTCCAGCACTTCATCATGGTAAGAAATGACCGATCTTTGGGGAGAGCACGTTGTCCACAGCAGCTTTGGCATACACAAAATGTGCATTGATTAAAAGTAATTAAACGACTTCACTTAGCTAACTGGCTATTCACTATAACTCTCCAACTCCCACAGCCAAATGTGTGCAATGTCATCTGCTGTAATGAGGCGACACCACCCATTATATCACAAACGGAGATAGAACTCTTCTATTTCACATTTCACATATTTGAATGGTAGAGTTGAACCATTAGGGGCTAAAACAGAGCTAGAATACAAACACATTACAATGTCAAAATGAAGACAATAATTGATGTTCTTCACCATAATTAAGTCTAAAACATCTGGTTTCCCCTAAAAAAGTGATATTTACTGATAGTTACTGTTTAAATATTAATACAATTTGAATAAAGCTTTTGTTTGGCTAGAGATGCAGCAGGAAGAACAGAGACAGCAAGAGAGATGGAGAAAACAATAAAGAGAGAGAAAGTAAAAGACAGAGAGATGGAAAGCGTAAGAGAAAGAACTCAAAATATTTGCACTGACATTGACATTCCTGTGCTGTTATTATTAATTACAGCCCCATGGAGCTCCACAACCCCAGGGAGAGGAAAGAGCAAGCTCAGTCTGCCTCAGAGTGTCTCCTCTCTGGGTTGGCAGAGTGAGCTCCCCCTGGGGTGGAGCTGCTGGTGTGTTTCATGTTGCAGCAGCGGTGGGAATTTGGGGGATCGGAGTGGAAGAGAAGGTTTAGGGAACAGTGGCACAAAGGTGGGGAATGCCACAACGCTGACTGTCAAAACGGCCCTCCAGCGCTGATATTTTGACATGCACACACAAACATACACACACACACATAGTCACTCCCATACATACACACACACAAACAGCATTTGTCTCAGCGGTGTGGTGTAGAGACACACTAGGGGCCAATTACGATGTGAATATAATCTGCTCCTCTATGGCTTCGTGTCAGCTGTACATCAGGATTATCTACTGTCTGATGTGTTCATCATTCCTCTCATCCCACATATTCTTCTGTCTTGTCCATTCCCCTCTTTGTTAACTACTACGTGTGAACAGAGGCAGAAAATGGGTTGTAGCATCCTAGTGAAATCAGACAAACGACTGAATAAATTGTAGTCTACAATCTTCCATATTGTCAATGGGGCCACTTCCTAATCTCAATACGTTCTACATAAAGCTACAATTGAAACAATAACAAAGCATGTCCCCAACTGTTTTGGTAGAAAGATAAGGGATGGGTCTGGAGGTGCGTAACCAGCCAAATTAATGTAGAGCTATGGATGCATAGGATATGAATATTCATGATATTCTATTGTAACCTTTTTAGGCTATGTATTGTTGGTTTACCTTTCATTTGTTTCCCAACACTGGTTGGCTAAGCAAGCTACTATTTTGGGTTCTGAAGGAGTACAAACGCTGAACCACAGTCATGAGAATTCATTCAGAAGTCACTTTTTACAGAATGTCCTAAACCCAACAGGACCGCAAAAGGACCTTGAGCAGACAGAACTCACCTGCAGGCGAAGGAGTACTGCCACTGCTAGAGGGCTGCTGGACCTCCATGCTTGGTGCCAGGGGAGGAGCCGGCCGGTTAGCCATGGGAAGGGCGCTGATGACAGACGGGAACAGGAAGGGGTAGACCCCCACCCCGACCCCAGGCCTATACCGTCTCATCTGCACGAGCTGGGAGTCGGGGCTGGGGGAGCGTGGGGGTCGGGGCCGGGGGCTGGGGGAGCGGGGACGGGCCCGACTGGCTGTCTTCATTTGGGAGCTGGACAGGACAGAGCTAGGGCTGGAGCAAGGGGCGAGATTGGGGTGAGAACCTCGGCTGCTCCTTCGCTGGGTGGGGACGGACTTCCTCACAGGGGGGTTGGGAGGCCATCCGGGTAGGGGTGCACCTGGATGGAGGTTACTGTTCCTGGGGCTGGGCCTGTGGGGCACGCCCCTTCATGGTGTTCCCAGGATGCATTGTGGATGACAACAGTGGAAACTGGGTCCAGAAGCACACTCGCGGTTCAATCACAAAGTCTGAGCCGTTTAATCATGAATCCACCAAGGATCTGGAATAGAGACACACAAAGGAGGGAACATTGTCGGTGGAATCAGAGCAGACCCATTATCATAGAAAACACTTCAGCCCTCATGAAACAGGTATGATCCAATTTCTTCTTAAAATGATCGTAGCATTCACTGGCAGAGCTGGTACGAAAAACAACAACCATAACAGCCTCAGTAACAACAACCACAATAATAATTAGAATAGGTAATATCATTATAGGTATATCACTTCTTACAGACATATGAAAAAGTTTGGGCACCCCTCTGAGGCTGCATAATAATCAACTAAAATTATCACAGTGGCATGCCATTCATTTTCTAATAAAAGCTGAGTACTGGGGTATTTTCCAGACAAAGAGTTTTAGGGTAGCAATATTATGTTGTATGAAATTAAATCAGATGTGAAAAATAGGCAATGCAAAAATGTGGGCACCCCTTGTCATTTTGAATTGAATACCTGTAACTACTTAGCACTGATTAATTGGAACACACACTTGGTTTGGTGAGCTCATTAAGCCTTGAACTTCATAGACAAGTGCATCCAATCATGAGAAAAGGTATTTAAGGTGGCCAATTGCAAGTGGTTGTTCTCTTTGACTCTCCTCTGAAGCGTGGCAACATGGGGGCCTCAAAACAACTCTCAAATGACCTGAAAACAAAGATTATTCAACATTATGATTTAGGGGAAGGCTACAAAAAGCTATTGCAGAGATTTAATCTGTCAGTGTCCACTGTGAGGAACATAGTGAGGAAATGGAAGACCCCAGGCACAGTTCTTGTTAAGGCCAGAAGTAACAGGCCAAGTAAAATAGCGGAGAGGCAAAGGCGAAGGATGGTGAAAACAGTCAAAAACAGCCCACAGACCACCTCCAAAGACCTACTACATCAACTTGCTGCAGATGGTGTCACAGTGCATCGTTCAACAATTCAGTGTACTTTGCACAAGGAGAAGCTGTAAGGGAGAGTGATGTGGAAGAAGACTTTTCTGCACACACCACAAACAGAGTCGCTTGAGGTATGCAAACGCACATTTGGACAAGCCAGCTTCATTTTGCAATAAGGTGCTGTGGACTGATGAAATAAAGATTTAGTTATTTGGTCATAACAAGGGGCGTTATGCACGGCGGCAAAAGAACACAGCGTTCCAAGAAAAACACTTGCTACCCACAGTTAAGCTTGGTGGAGGTTCCATCATGCTTTGGGGCTGTGTAGCCAGTGCCGGTACAGGGAATCTTGTTAAAGTTGAGGGTTGCATGGATTCCACTCAATATCAACAGATTCTTGAGCATGATGTTGAAGAATCAGTCACAAAGTAGAAGTTATGCCGGAGCTGGATATTTCAACAAGACAACAACCCAAAACACCGCTCAAAATCTACCCGGGCATTTATGCAGAGGAACAAGTACAATGTTCTGCAATGGCCATCCCAGTCCCCAGACCTGAATATCATTGAGAATCTGTGGGATGATTTGAAGCGGGCTGTCAATGCTCGGCAACCATCAAACCTAACTGAACTGCAGATGTTTTGTAAGGAGGAATGGTCCAAAATACCTTAATCCAGAATCCAGACATTAGAGGCTACAGGAAGTGTCTAGAGGCTGTTATTTTTGCAAAAGGAGGCTCTACTAAATATTGATGTGATTTTTCAGTTGGGATGCCCAAATGTATGCACCTGTCTAATTTCATTTTGATGCATATTGCACATTCTTAGGGACTGATCTTTAGTTATGACATGGGGTATCTGGAGGACAAAGTCCCCCGAAGATATGAAAATGGTTATAATATAACTTTGCTAGTGTAGCATGTAGGCTAACGTAACGTTAAACCAATGGGCCTCCACATAGTCATTGCGGGAACGTGATCTTTGCACCTTTTAACATGACACAGGATGTCTCTGGTCAGACCCATAATCACGGCCACACATTGGATTAGATCTACTATGGTCCTACCCTGAATAATCTTGTAAAGGAAGATATATTTGTCTCTGATCATCTTAGTATTGATTTTAATGTCCTGCTTAGTGTTTTCCCCAAAAAGGAAAATCATAATATTTGCTCTCGCATCATTAATTCACAGAAGGCTTCAACATTTTCAGCTATTTTTCCTGTATGCCACATGTAGTACTGATGTATCACTAAATAGATTCAACAAACTATGTCAAAGCACTCTTGATGAAATTGCTCCTTTTAGATCTGGGTCAAGGCCTGAAACAAACATTTCCCCTTGGTTAGATGAGAACATACGAAACCTTAAGGAGATGAAAATGGAAAATGACTAAACTACATGTCCATTACATCTCTTTGAAGGAGCTGCTATTATCTTATAATAAGGCAATTAAGGATGTGAAGACTGGGTATTCTTCTGAACTAACTGCAGCAAACTGTCATAACCCAAAGTTCTTATTTAGAACCATGTTGTTAATCCAGCACCAGTCAGGGCCATGGCCTCAACTGCTGCAGATTGTGAAAAGTTCTCAATCTTTTTTTAATCCCAAAATTGATAATATTAGATCTATGATAAAGCATACTGTTCCCTGTATTGAAGTTCCTTACCCCTGTCTAAACTTTAAGTCTTTCACTCCAATTGTTTTAGAAGACCTTTTATATCACATCCCATTTAAAACCCTCATGTTGCTCTCTAGACATGGTACCACCCAGACTGCTTAAAGACATTGGATCAGTAGGCCCTGAAATACTACCATTATAAACAGTTCTCTCTGTACAGGTTGTGTCAGCCTCTTCTTAAAAAAACTAATCTTGACACCTTTGTTTTCAATAACTACTGGCCAATTTACAAACTGCCCTTCTTATCCAACATTTTAGAAAAAGTTGTTGCAAAGTAACTTTTACAGATGGTGGAACACAATTACATTTTTTGAGAAATTCCAGTCAGGCTTTCTTCACACACCGTACTAAAACTGCTCTTGTTAAGGTTACAAATGACTTGTTGAATGCTGACTCAATCTTGTTGTTACTGGATCTTAGTGCAGCTTTTCACACTATAGACTACAACGTTTGAATTGACAGACTTAGAAATTGGGTTGGGATCTCAGGAATTGCACTAGATTGATTCAAGTCGTATCTGTCAAATAGAGCATTTCTATTGTCCGTTAACAATTATACGTCTTCCTCTGTTCTTGTCATATGTGGTGTTCCACAGGGTTACATCCTGGGACCAGTCCTGTTTTCTCTGTATATGCTCCCATTAGGTAGTATAATTTGGCAGCATGACATTTCTTTTAATTGTTATGCAGATGATACGCAGTTGTGTTTGTCAGATAAGCCAAATGACTTGTTCAAGTTGTGTGTTCTGCATAACTGCCTGGAAGACGTTACAAACTGGATGTCCAATAATTTTCTTCAGTTAAACACTGATAAAAGTAAAGTTTCAATTATTGGCACCCCATCTATTTTGCATGAACTTCGGTTGGCTCTAGGATCACTATCAAAAAATATTGTGCCTGTTTTCTTTGATTCAGACTTTGAATGTAATACAAAAAAAAACTGGTGCAGTCATGCTTTTACCAACTGAGAAACATTGCCAAAATAAAATCGGTTTAATCATTTGAGGACACTTAGAGAATCATACATGCTCTTATTTCATCTCACCTAGACTACTGTAATGCTTTGTTTACATGCCTCAACTATACATCCCTGGGTAAACCCCAAGTTGTACAGAATTCAGCTGCCAGACTTCTTACAAGGACTAAAACAAGGTCTCATATAACCCCAGTGTTGGCGGCTCTACATTGGTTACCGAGTAGATTTTAAAATTCTACTTCTGTCTGACCCAGAAGTTAGGCCTCTCAGGACTTCAAAAAAGTGGAGAAGGAAGGTTTTGAGTGAGGAACAGAAGCATTCAATTTGCAGTGGTCTCTAAATTTTAACCCTTCTTTTCCTCACTCAAAACGTTCCTTTTCAACATTTTTGGAAAGGAAATAAAAAGGCACATAGTTCTCTTAATTTTTTCCGGAGCTGTATATTTTTAAAAGCATGATTTGTGTGAATTGAATATACTATTACTCTTGTTAAAAATATGAAATGGTATTACATTTGGTGAGGAGCACATTTTGATTTGTTTGTGACTCGAAACTCAAAGTTTAGGACTTGAGACTTGACTTCTCGGTTTTGATTTGAGACTTGACTTGGGATTGAGTGCTGAGACTTTAGACTTGAGACTTGTAAAACAATGACTTGGTCCCACCTCTAATAACCATCCACATGGACTGCATAAAACCTCTTAAATTCTTGAGTAGATCACTTAGTTCACAAATTCAGTCCTTCCATAATTCTGCCACACCAGAATTCTGACCGAATAGCTAATAGAAAGGTGATATAGAAATAAGATATGTTCTGCCCTCAATACGTAAATGTCATAGGTCAGATAGGTTACTGAAATGTAATTGATTATACAATGTAATGACCATCCTTTGTACTAAAACTGTAAACCCTCCCCAAAGACAGAAATTATAAAAGCATGACCCTCCCCCACTTCCCTCTGTGTCTCATCATGTTGAATTACAATATCTCCCTTATAATTACATGGATGAAAATCTGGATCAGGTTATGATTGAAGAGAATGGGGTTGAAGAGAACCTACAGGACAGTGGATGTCCAGGAACAGGGTTGGGCAGCCCTGCGCTAGACAAACTTGCTTTGCCTTGGTTTTCCTAATTCACTCAGGCCCATAGTATCGTGACATACTTGGAGACCATAAATGGTCATTATTATTTCATCTTTATTGACTAGCAAGTCTTAAATTGACTAGTGAGAGTATAAATATACCAATGGTTCTGGGTTAAGCAGTTACCTTAATAATGGCAGAGCTTCCTCTTCCTTCAAGCCAGGACCTTCAGCATGCACTTGGACGGTTTGCAGCCGAGTGTGAAGCGGTGGGGATGAAAATCAGTACCTCCAAATCCGAGGCCATGGTCCTCAGTCGGAAAAGGGTGGCTTGCCCACTTCAGGTTGGTGGAGAGTGCCTGCCTCAAGTGGAGGAGTTTAAGTATCTAGGGGTCCTGTTCACGAGTGAGGGAAGGATGGAACGGGAGATTGACAGACGGATCGGTGCAGCTTCTGCAGTAATGCGGTCGATGTATCGGTCTGTCGTGGTGAAGAAAGAGCTGAGCCGCAAGGCGAAGCTCTCGATTTACCAGTCAATCTACGTTCCTACTCTCACCTATGGTCATGAGCTTTGGGTCATGACCGAAAGGACAAGATCCCGGATACAGGCGGCCGAAATGAGCTTTCTCCGCAGGGTGGCTGGGCGATCCCTTAGAGATAGGGTGAGAAGCTCGGTCACCCGGGAGGAGCTCAGAGTAGAGCTGCTGCTCCTCCACATCGAGAGGGGTCAGCTGAGGTGGCTTGGGCATCTGTTTCGGATGCCTCCGGAACGCCTTCCTGGGAAGGTGTTCCGGTCCCGTCCCACCGGGAAGAGACCCCTGGGAAGACCTAGGACACGCTGGAGGGACTATGTCTCCCGGCTGGCCTGGGAACGCCTCGGTGTCCCCCCGGAAGAGCTGGAGGAAGTGTCTGGGGAGAGGGAAGTCTGGGCATCCCTGCTTAGACTGCTGCCCCCGCGACCCGGCCCCGGATAAGCGGAAGATGATGCTATGATGCTATGATGCTTCCTCTTCAAAAAGACCTAGGCTCTGTGCTGAGACATGAAAGACTGTTCCGTAACTGCACTGATTTTTTTCACAGAGAATGACGAATGGTTAATTAACCTGTTTTAGGCTATAATTTATGCTGAATGTTGTCAATCTATAGGTTGTTGATTGCCCCCCCCCCCACAAAAAGTATGGGTGTGTCATATGTAAATAAAGATAGCTGCTGCGCGTTCTCACGTCCATGGCTTAATCAGATTTATCGAACTGCGATGACATCCTATGCTCTTTTTGGAGAGGAGCCACAGTTTCGTAAATCACACTTGGAGATTATAGTTAGTCTCTCCACTCGCTTAGAGTTTTCTAGAATGAGGGTCAATATTTTTTTTATTTAACCTTTATTTGAACAGAGTATTGTGATAAGAAGCAGACATTTCTCTCTTCACACCAAAACATCTGACCAAAACATTCTGATGTACGTTCTGATGTAATACTTCTTGAAGCACTATGATAAAGATCTGTTCCTACCTATTTCATGAATGGATTTAAGATATTATGCTTATTTAAAAAAAGCTTATTTTTTATATTTTTTTAACATTGCACTCCTATAATAAAGGTGTGAATTCAAAATGACACTGACCTTCTTAAATGATCAAATCTGGGTGTTGGACCATTCTAAAAGTCTATAAGTGAAAAAATGAAGGAAACTGGTCTTGAAGATGAGGCACCTTAAGAGAATACTTTATTTAAAAACAGACACTGTGTTTGTCGGTATTCAATAATTTTGTTTAATATCTAATTAAAATACTACTAATTTTGATGTTTTACAAACTATATATTTATTTGAAACTATAAAATATTTTAATATTAATATTTATTTGTTGTTTTACCTCTCTTGTTCTAACTCCTCCCACTCTTGCACCCCTTTTTGGATTTTCTCTCACTGGATTTTGAGTCTGAGCTCATTGCAAGTAATGCTGCAGGTTTGAGGCAGGATGCAGGCGCACAGAGAACGAAGGACTTTTAATAAAAGAACAAAAACTACCAATGGACATTAGTAAATAACTGAGATTTAAGTGGAAGGCTGTAGGGTTCAATAAGAGATAGATGTATTTTCTCTTATCCTTGGTATCCTCTTAATTCATTTATCCTTGAGTATCGATCGAGTGAACCTTAAAGGACCTTTTCATTCGTGCTAATAGGGAAAAACCATTTTTGTATAGAACTTTCAAGTGAACACATCCTATGAGTAGAATGTAAAATAAACAAGAACAGGTCAGGCAGTGGAATAAAACCATGAAAACAGGCTTGAGAAGGCTCATACCAAAAGCTTCATGTTGGGCACCATGGCAACACAGATGTCAATAACCAAGAATTTTCGGAGATCCCTAGCAAATCATTGTCAGCAGAAGATTTACCACTTAAAACCTCTCTGATTTCCAGCCAATCTCCCTGGTCCTCTGGTTTCTGCCTGCCTTTCTTCCGCTCTCCCCTGCCCTCTCCCAATGGATAAGGAGCAGTGTAGGAAATGAGTGGGGAGGAGCAGAGGGGCGGTGGAGGCGGAGGTGCCATCAAGGCCCAGTGGTAAATCCTTTTTAACAGAGTTATATACTGCCGTGGGATAATGGTGTGATAATGGTGGGATAATGGTGGGCATGAGACACTAATCTGCAGTTAGGGTGCTGTTAAAGTGATGTGGTACCACACTTCATAATGAACGACCTCGCGGACCGATAATGTACCCCTTGTCATTTTACTGCCTGGGATGCACTGTCTGAGGAAGAGAGTGATGGGGGGGTAGAGAAAGAGGAACTGGAGAAAGAGAGGGAGAGTTGGGAGAAGGAGAGAGACACCTTGTGAGGCGAAAACGCTCCTTTCAGCTGTGGCAGTGTACCTGCATAATCCATGCTCAAATCCGCAACAGCAGTATTCAGTGAACTCATAAAGAATATGCCGCATGTTACTACGAACAAGCAATGCAGTTCAGCCCATTCAATGTCGCCCCAACCAAGGTGTCTATAAAGAGAGGGAGACCCATCTGCTAATCTACTCCAATGCGTGTCGTTGCAATAACATGAATACTGTCCCAGTGGTTTTGTTCCCCCAGTGGTTTTGTTCCCCTACTATACATGTTAGGGAGCAGAGATAGGCTGTTGGAGGGCTCCGCGGGGGAGAATGCAGAATATGTACACAATCCTAAGTGGTTTGACGCTGCTGCTGTTGCTTCACGGCCTGCGGTAACAGCGAGGAGGGATCATTGACACTCAATAGCAGGTTGAAGAGAAATAGGGGGCGAGAGACCGAAGAGAGAGAATTTACTTCAGGTAGGTGAGAAAAAATAGAGAGGGTAAAAGAGAAGGTGAGAGACAGCGCAAGAGAGAATACACTTTAGAGAGGAGGGAGAGACAGCGAGAGAGAGAGAGAGAGAGGGGGGGGGGGGGGGGGGGGGGGGGTAAGAAAAGTGACAGCTCCCCGTCATTGAGCTGCTGTCTGTCTGATTCAGGAGGAAACTCTCCTCTGGGGGCCACTGCGAAACGAAATCTGACATTGGAATTGTACGGAGAAAACAGGCACGTATACTCACACACGTACAGAGACACACCTGTAAACACGCAAGCTCACAAACACACACAAACACACACAAACACACACACTCGACTTCACCTGAATAAGACGTTTATTGTTATCTTTGATGGGTCCTCAACATGAATATGAATTAGACAACATTTTCACAAAGCTCTTCATGTAAATAAATTAAAAACAAGATAATACTTATTCATGTTGGAAAGAGTGTCTGACACGTTTTGATCAACATTACTTCCTGGTTAGATGAGCAGTATACAAAAAAGCAGAATGGCTTGGAGCGGATGCCTAGAAGAAAGGCTTGCAGTGATCTTAAACTTTCCTCAATCCATTGGGAGTTGCTGCGATGAAAGAGATGCAACTGAAAAACTAAATTGGAGAAGGAAGAAAAAGGGGATAAATATTTTAGTATATACAAAAATAAATATTTATAAAATCATGTTTGAATGTTAGTTTCACCAAAGGTATTCTTGTTTGTATGTTGTTTTCTTTATGTGTTAATTACATCTTCAAAGTATTTTGGTTGGTTTGTTGTTGTCTTCTCTCTGTCTTCAGAGTTTGTTCATAAACTAGTTTTGACAGCTAAGTAAAGACATTGATTTCGACTGGATATACTTTGGATAGGGTCAAAACTTCTTGATGGGAGTGAACCTGCAATCCTCGAAGCTGGAGCAAATGGCTTATGGCATAAGCCTACTTGAATGAAAAAGAGCTCACCATTTATCCCAGTGGCTGGTATTGAGGGTACTCCAGACGTCCAGGAGATCTGACAAACTCAGAAAACTGCATTTAATCTGGTGATCACTCTGCTGCTTCAGAACAACATTTAGTATATTGATATGCTGCCACAATTTTTTACAGTAAAAACATGAATAGGGGCCGGGGAGATAAGGACATAAGGCTTGAGTCGGTTCTCAGATGCTGAGAGCAATTAGCACCTCTTTCAGCCGTGTCCTGATCAGAGCTTATCATGTTCACACAGGGCAGTACTTTCCAGAAATACTAAGTCCCCCAGACCAGCAGGTGGCAGAGGCATACATGTTTTACATTTTGAATAGTTCTGTCTTCTTTGTTTAGGTACATTGGATGGAAAACGCATTAATTTTCAGCCTGCCACCCCGATCTACATCTACATTCTAGGACTAAACTCACTTCTGTGTTGATGGCTCTGGTGGACAGCAATGAGACGTCTCTGTACGTCAGTGTTGGTCCTGGGACTCTGTAGTTGTGGAAACTAGTGGCCGGCCTCAAATGTGGTGCCAGGCCTCAACTGTGGCCTCAATCCTATGCTGGCTCTGCTGACTGGTTCCAGGGACTATTGTGGTAGAAACTGTCCATATTTGTCTTGCTGTGCCTTTTCAAACAACACTACAAGGTGCTGCCTTTCCGGTCTAGTTTTCTACCTGGACTGAAGTTCTCCCACAGAATGTCAAAGTGCAAAGGAGATGCTGAAAAGGGCTTTTGGAGCAAATAGAGTTTGTAATGACATGGCTAACGAATAAACATAAGCTACTTGATATATAGCTAACACAGCAACCACAACAAAGTATAAACAAAGCCAGCTACAAACAGATGTCAGAAGATATGTTGTTAGCAAGCTAGATTACATTAACTTGCTAACGTAAACCGTCTAAAGTCACACACAGTTAGCTAACAAAGCTATCTATTTAAACGATTACTGTAAACTTTGGACGGACTTGAATATGACAAAGTCACTTTCTGACAATACTAAAATACATCCATGGTGTCAGATCGATGCCATAAAGGTTGGCATCAGATGTTAAAGTACTAAAAGTAAAAATGTACTAACCAGAGGGAGGCGATATTTCTTGGTCTCTTTGACCTTCACTACCAATTCCTTCTCCTGTTTTCTGATTGGCTTAGAGCTAGTCCCTAGAGGTGAGTGATTTAGCTTGATGAAACGCTAAGCACTAGTCGCTAGCAATGGTTGGTCAACGAAACACTGCATGAGGTGAGTTAGTGATCAAAGATATGATGAACACCAAGCGATCACAAGGTTTAGAACTGCCATAGTGTGCTATAGCCTTTAGTTTGGCTTTTAGCGTATCTAAGATTTCATTTCACTGGTGTACAGTAATTACGTTTAATGTTATTGTTCAAGTTACACACATACAGCAGTTCATACATGGAACCATTAAAATAATTGACCACTCATGATGACAAAAATAGTCTAAACAAGCTTGTGCTAATGCATCTATCTGTGCTAGGGTACTTCACTGTGATAAAGTACCTGCAATTAGGCTCCTGATGTGAAACATACTTGTTCAAATGTTTTCAGAGCAACTTAGACTGGAAATAAAGACGTGATTGGAAGGGAAATAGAAAGGGACTGTATTTGGAATGGAAAAAAGCTTTCAACCCATTTTTGAAAAAAAGATTATTCCTAGGGGATCAAAGTGGATCCCATGGTAACTGCAAAACAACTCTCCTGAATAGATTTCTCTGTGTAGATCCAGTCCTTCATTCGTCCCCTTTCCACTGTTCTAGTCTGTGTTCTTTTAGACTCTCAGAACAGTCCAGAAAGTTCTGCTACACAGAGAAAGAAGAGAGGAAGAGAAGAGAGAGAGAGAAGAGAGAGAGAGGGAGTAGCAGAATGGGAGGTTTAGTGAAGGAATTATTTATGAAGTTTAATTTGGATATGTAGTCACAGCCTCCATTCACACTGATAGCAACATAATAACAATGAGATGGAGTAGGCAGTGAACCATAAAGTATATAAATAGAACAGATCCTGTAAATATAACATCCCTGATAAACAAGCCATTGTGGGATAATGGCAGTTTGATACGGTACCTCTCGAATGAACCGGCCAGCTCGATGCTCCCAACATCAACCTTATAGTCAGCTCTAGCACACACACACAACCATACACATACAAACACACACATAATCACACAAACACACGTACAAGCGCACACACCTTCTGCAGCAGGCAGCCTAGCCGTTGGGTTGTAACCAAAAGTATTTGGTTTGAATCCCAGAGCCCACAAGGAAAACAATTGTTCGATGTTCCCTTGAGCAAGACATTCATCCACTTACCAAAGCTGCAGTTGATATTGGCTGATCCTGACAGTGACCCAAGTATTCCAGGGGTCACAGGGGAAGTTGGGATATGCAAAACCACACATTTCCGATCACCATTCCCACCGACCAACACCCAACAACACACACACACACACAGTCACACAGACACACATGAACAAAACTCTGTAACACTGCTTCCTAACTACCCTGCCTGGGAGAGAAAGGTCAATAGAAGTGAATGGCATTACAACTATTGACAGCTTCATCAATCAAAGAGCCTCCAGCCCCGACAGCCCAACGACAACCATTGATCCTAGATTAATCATCTAGGGATCAATTACCAAATCATTTACGCATCATTTCCGAGCCCAGCCGCCAAATCAAAGGGCCCTGGATCACGCCCCTAAGGGAGAAATATATAACAGGTTTACACATAGAGAAACCCCAAGTCAGACAAACTGTTCTGCTAACATGCTACGTTCATTATTCATCCAGTGACCAGAAACCATCCAGCCTGCAGTGCATTGCATTATTAATTTCAGTACATGAATAAGGTAACTTCTTCAGATGGCTTGATATGATCATTTATATATACATATATATATATATATATATACACTCACCTAAAGGATTATTAGGAACACCATACTAATACTGTGTTTGACCCCCTTTCGCCTTCAGAGCTCCCATTCCACCACATCCCAAAGATGCTCTATTGGGTTGAGATCTGGTGACTGTGGGGGCCATTTCAGTACAGTGAACTCATTTTCATGTTCAAGAAACCAATTTGAAATGATTCGAGCTTTGTGATATGGTGCATTATCCTGCTGGAAGTAGCCATCAGAGGATTGGTACATGGTGGTCATAAAGGGATGGACATGGTCAGAAACAATGCTCAGGTAGGCCGTGGCATTTAAACGATGCCCAATTGGCACTAAAGGGCCTAAAGTGTGCCAAGAAAACATCCCCCACACCATTACACCAACACCACCAGCCTGCACAGTGGTAACAAGGCATGATGGATCCATGTTCTCATTCTGTTTACGCCAAATTCTGACTCTACCATCTGAATGTCTCAACAGAAATCGAGACTCATCAGACCAGGCAACATTCTTACAACCCTAGAAATGGTTGTGCGTGAAAATCCCAGTAACTGAGCAGATTGTGAAATACTCAGACCGGCCCGTCTGGCACCAACAACCATGCCACGCTCAAAATTGCTTAAATCACCTTTCTTTCCCATTCTGACATTCATTTTGGAGTTCAGGAGATTGTCTTGACCAGGACCACACCCCTAAATGCATTCAAGCAACTGCCATGTGATTGGTTGTTTAGATAATTGCATTAATGAGAAATTGAACAGGTGTTCCTAATAATCCTTTAGGTGAGTGTTTATATTTATATATTTATATAAAGATATATATAGTCAAAAGGTTGGATACACCAACTCATTCAAGGGTATTACTTCATTTTTACTATTTTCCCAAAAAGTTGGGACACTGTGTAAAATGCAAATAAAAACAATGTAATGATGTGCAAAATATTTATCCCAGTATTTAATTTAAAATAATGCAAAGACAACATATAACATGTTAAAACTGAGAAATTGTATTGTTTTTGGAAAATGCATGCCCATTTTATTTGATGCCAGCAACACGTTTAAAAAAAGGTGGGACAGGAGCATGTTTACCACTGTGTTGCATCACTTCTTTTAACAACAATGTGTAAGCCTTTGAAACTGAGGAGACCAATGTTTTTCCATTCTTGCTTGATATAGGATTTCAGCTGCTCAAAAGTTCGGGGTCTTCTTTGTCATATTTTATATTTCCTAATGTGCCAAATATTTTCTATAGGTGACAGGTCTGAAATGCAGGCAGGCCAGTTTAGCACCCAAACTCTTTTACTACAGAGCCATGCTGTTGTAATACATGCAGAATGTGGTTTGGCATTGTCTTGCTGAACTAAGCAAGGCCTTCCCTGAAAAAGACGTCATCTGGAAAATAATAATAATAATACTATATAATATAATTAAACTTATATAGCACTATTTCTGGGTCCCAGGAGGAGATGAATGCATGTATTAAGGTTTCAGCGGTGGTACGGGAGAGGGAGGCCTTTTGCTTGGTAATATTGCAGAGGTGAAAGAATGGGGATTTAACTGTCTGTTTTATGTGTTGTTCAAAGCTGAGGGAGGATTCCAGGATGACACTTAGGTTGCATGCATAGGGAGGTGAGCATGAAGGTGCCAGTTTTGGTGAGTGTGGATTTAGTGCCTATGAGTAGTAGTTCCGTTTTATCACTTTTGAGCTTGAGGACATTTTGCTGCATCCATGATTTTATTGTTGACATGCAGGATTCAGCGTGGACCAAAGATGGGTTGGTGAGAGATTTGGTGCTAAGGTAAATTTGAGTGTTGTCAGCAAAGCAGTGGAAGTCAAGTTTGAAGTGATGGACGATCTGACCAAGGGGGAGGATATAGATGATGAAGAGCAAGGGGCCAAGACCAGAGCCCTGGGGGATACCCTGTGTGACTGTAGAATCTGCGGAATCTGAATTATGGCCATTGAGGGAGATGTAGTCAGTACAGTTGGTGAGATATGATTGTAGCCAGGAGAGTGCGGTTCCCACAAGATGGATGGCCGCGAATGTTGCTCCAAAACCTGTATATATTGTTCAGCATTTATGGTGCCTTCACAGATGTGCAAGTCACCCATGCTGTGTACACTAATGCATCCCTATACTGTCATGAATGTTGGCTTTTGATCTGTGTGCTGACAGCAAGCCTGGTGGTCCCTTTTCTTTTTAGCCCAAAGGACATGGCCTCCATGATTCCCCGAAATAATTTCAAATTTTGGTTCGTCAGACCACAGGACAGTTTTCCACTTTGCCTCAGTCCATGTTAAATTACCTCAGGCCCAGAGAAGGTGACGGCGGTTCTGGATCTTGTTTAATTATGGTTTCTTCTTTGCATGGTAGAGTTTTAACTTGTATTTGTGGATGCAGTGACGCACTGTGTTCACAGACAATGTTTTTCAGAAGTGTTCCTGAGCCCATGCAATGATATCCACTATGGAATCGTGTCTGTTTTTAATACAGTGCCGCCTTAGGGTTACGGCCATCCAATATTGGTTTTCGGCCTTGTCCCTTGCGTACAGAATCTCCTGATTATCGGAATCGTTTAATATTATTGTGTACCATAGATGAGATCTCCAAACTCTTCGCAATTTTACATTGAGAAACGTTATTCTTAAATTGTTGCACTAATATGCCTGTACGCTCTTTCACGGAGTGGTGAACCTCTCCCCATCTTTACTTGGGTGAGTCTTTCATGCTCTTTTTGTGCTTTTTTTATATCCAATCATGTTACTGACCTGTTGCCAATTAACAGGTGTGCGACTTATGTCCGCAGACTTACGACTGTCCATGACCGAAGTAAAAATAAAATTAATTAATTAATAATAAGTACTGTAAAGCAATGTATACTCTTATATTATTATATAAAACTTGAGAATATGGTACTGTAACGAATCTTAGGAAATGGAGCAGAGCGAGCATAATAAGAGAAAACACAAACTTGGCTACGGGGGACTTGAACATACTTAGTTACTATTCCTCGGCCGACTTCCGACCAAATCGACTTCTGACCTGTAGTTTGGAAGGTATCCCGGTCGTATACGTTCCGAAATACCGGTAGTTGTGAGATGTTCCACCAGGTTCTTTTTGCCGGACCGCGTAAGCGGAGTCGGCTAAGAAGAGCGAATGTTTCTTATTGAGTATTGCAGGGGAAGCGAAGTACGCATTGTGAATTATTCCGTATTGACGAAAACTTTGCTGGGCAAAACCTGAAAAAGTATGTGGTTATATTGCGACTGTTTCTGGCATGAAATAGTTCATCTTCAGTCTCGCTAGAAATTGCTAAATTTTTATGATTATTTCGAGGAAGTTAGTAGATACTAGTAAGCCTACTAATGGCTAATAAGCTGTTAAAATGGCCAGTGGCAAAAGCAATAGAGTTCATAATGGTTCATTTGTGGTGGAGATAAACTGAATAAGAAACGTTCAGTCAGTTTAACACAATCTTCAATGGAGTCTAGCGACTGCTGAAATGTGTAATGCCGTTGCGCAGTGGTTAAAGACAATGCCTCATGTGGAAGACCTAAGTTTGAATCTATTGAGAGCGACAACATATTAATTATTTCTGGTAGATTGCACAATTCTCTTGTCTTTTCACTTAAATCACTTATTCTCGCCTTTATTGATAGTTATTGTATACAAACATAAATAGCTTCAGCAGACTCGCTAGCAATTGCTCAATTCTTATGACTATTCCAGTAAGTTCGTAGATTCTGGTAAAGCTTATTACTGGCTAATATGCTGTTAAAAACGGCCAGTAGCAAACGGCATACATAGCCGCTATTTGCGGGGGAGGTAAACTTAGTAAGAAACGTTAGTCAGTTTAACTGTATAAATGTCATTCACGAATGGCCAATTAACTATTAAAACGGCCAGTGGCAAAAGAGTATTTGTTCAGGATAGAGACAAGAAGCTATAGGGGAGACTGGGGATGGTTGTAACACGGGTTAGGTGTAACACTTCCAATTTATCTAATCAGGAACAAGTTATGAATCATCTGATTCACTCTGCACATGCTCAATTTAATCCTTATTTCACATGTGAAGAAGTAGCACCCTTTGGCAGACACCATTTTTAAAAGAAAAAAACTAATTTTGAGGTAATATATATTTATTTTTTTACCTCATTAATATTTGTGATAGTATTGCCAGCTATCTAAATCATGTTTATTGTGTGTCTTTCTACATATCTTTTTCATGCGAGTTGTTAGTGATAATGTTTAGTTGTTAGCTGTAAGGTAAGCTAGTTCATGAATATAGGAGTCTGGATTAGTTGTAACAACAAGAATCTGGGTTAGTTGTAACCACAATAAAAAGGTTACAACCTACTATATGCACAATTTTGGTTGTAGGCCTATATATGTTTTCTTTGAATTTCAGTATGCCTAGACTGACAGTAACAAAAAAGCAGAAACACACAAACTAATATTCAGTAATGCTCATTTTGTTCAAATGTATTATGTTCAAATGTCTCACTACTATGACTGACAGTAACTTACATACTTCACGCACACACACACACAAGAAATGCCCAAAATGTTCCAACTATCCCCAGTCTTCCCTACTGACACTCAGCAAAAGTACAACTCCATGGTGTAGTGGTTAACAACACAGCCTTTCACGTGGGTGACCCGGGTTTGTATGTTGAAGTAGCAAAATGTTCTATTGCGGGCCGGCTGAACTAGGCTTGCCTGGTTTTCTGTTTTAGCATTGCTGTAGGCAACCTTTCCAGTCTTTTGTTGCCTCTGTCCCAGCTTTTTTTAAACATGTTGCTGTCCTCAAATTCAAAGTGGGCATATATTTTTCAAGAAACAAAACAATTCTCAGTTTCAACATTTGATATGTTGTCTTTATTTTTCTGTTGTCTAAATGATTTGCACATAATCATTTAGAATAATAATGAATACATCAAAGCTATGCAATAACACAAATGGAATCATGTAGTAACAGTGTTATACAGATCAAAATACATTACATATTGTGGATTCTTCAAGGCAGCCTCCCTTTGCTTTGATGACAGCTTTGCACATTCTTGGAATTCTCTGAAATAGCTTAATATGCTCAACTAGCTTCAAAATTATGGCCCTGCATCATCACCGCAATTCCCAGCAGACTCAGGACAGTCGATGTTGGGATGTGTATCTTCCAACGCACATTTGATGCCATTCTAGCACTTATCTTATCCAAGACAGTGGCTTAACTACTGCCCCATTCAAGGTCCCCATTGAACAACGCAATGCGATTAATCGTAACTTGTTTGGGAGCCCTAATAAAAAATAATCTGACTGCAGCTCATCACTTCACAGGGAATAAATGGTGGCTGTTATGAAATGTGGCTACAACTCTCTCAGCACATGGCTCTAGACGTGAATGGTGTTTGGTGCATGAAGCAATGGATTGGCTGGGGGGAAGGAGAAGGCTTCACACAGCACAGCACTCAACCCTACCTAAGAATCTGTGCTCCGCAGGCTATCTGTCATGGAGTAAAGCACTATTTAAATGCAGAAGGATACACTAACACGCTGCACCTGAAACACAAGATGGTTACTGAAAGTGTTGTTCCTCTGGGTGCATTTGTTATCTTCCCAGCCAGCTGACAAGGGGAAAAAGGTTTAAATCTCCCCAGAATCATACTAAGTGTGACCAACCAGCTGGGACATCCGCCTCCCGACACACACACACACACACACACTGCCTCTGGACACACCGACAGAGGTACAGAGGACTGGCTGTGATAACTACAGTACTTCAGAGGAGTGTAGCTCAAGAGGTAGGGATTTCCACTGTATTGTCCCGGCCCGTGGTACGAGACGCATGCCCGCGCTCCAGTCTCAGTGATGGGAGCATCTTCAAAACATATGCATACTTGGGCACATACACGCATGCACGGTGTCACAGTCTAAACACAGAAAGCTTCGCATTAGGATATTATTGTGATGGTACGATCACATGCTGGGTGTGTGTGTTTGCACATGTATGTGGATGCGTGTCTGGAGGGTCAGGGCAAAGGGGTCAGAGAAGCTCCTTTCCTTCCACGGTGAGAAAGAAATGAAACAATATTATGCCTATCAGGGCGCCAAGCCCATGGACGCGGAGAACAGGCAAGCAGAACTTAGAGTGGTATGGAGTTTATTGGCCTCTTATCTGGGATTTAGTTTTCCTCCATCTGTTTTCATAGCAAACCCAGCTAATTAACCCATTACATAATAACTCTGGCCTTTGACCCATGGAACAAATACATAATAACCTTAATACTGTCTGTATTATATGCAGAAAACGTTCACACACACAACACAAACACACAAGGAACCCTATATTACATGTCAGCTAACTCATAAAGGGGCTGTCAGCTGTGTCAGAAATGTTGATCCCCTCCTCTTGGTTAAGAAAGGATGTTGTTCCAGTTCGACATCACCACAGCTACAGCAACTAACACTACATTAGCCCATGTTGTCATTCAGACTGAGGCCAGGACATAATCATCATCTAGAGTACAAAATATTCACAAAATAGTCACTTAAGCTGTCAAACAGTGTGTATATATGTCTGTATCTCTGTGTGTGGCTGTCAGGCCTTATGAAACAATTTTGATTAGAAACATAATCCACAACAAGTTAAAAATAATTATAATCTGGGCTCAGTGGCATTTTTCAAATGTTTCACTGAATTAACTGTAGCACCATGTGGTGTGGGCAGTGCAGTGGACAATGTATGTTCTATGTCTTTGCACTGCGGCACTGGAAGTCACAGGTCCAGAGGAAATGAACAAGCTGGCCTGGAGGCCCTTAACACTGGTCTCTCCCAAGTATTCAACAAAAGTATTCTGTCGATAAATACTGTTTTTTTACATGGAGGGGGCTTGGCTGCTAGTAACAACAGTGTGCAGTGACTGAGCATGCATATTTAACTTTCTATGGGACTTGCACTTGGAAAACACCTTGAGTAGAACATTCTTTTTTTCCACATTGAATGCAACAAGCTGACCGAGTGAATAGTTAAAATTACGAAACTATGGACATTTTGCATGTTGGTGTTAGTTCAGGAAAATTCAATGTGGGCAGCAATTTTTTATTTAATAATTCAAAATGCGCATAAGCAAGGAGACGGGATCTCAGATCTGCCTGGCACTTGTTTGGACCCAGCCCAATTAAACCCCTGTTTTGGTTACACATAATCAAGACAATTGAAATTCATTTTCTTAGGAAATCTAATAAATGCTGCATTGTATGATATGAACAAAAAGCCAGTGTGATTCATATTTTCCTGGAGGTTTTTTGAAGAGGCAATACAGGATGGCCCTGTCTGTGGGCTTGTTTTTGTCTGCCACTTTGAGTGGCCTTTAGCGATAATACTAATGTTAGGACTGTCGTCTGGTAGATGAAAATGCTTTCCAAAAATCTTGTCAATTATAATGCTAACTACAAAGCAGCCTATTTCTAACTTGCAGAATGATATCATGATCACCAATAGAGTGGCGATTTATTTACCAAACTCTGCAATCACAGCTAAAGAACAGTTCTCTTGCTGATGCACAAAATGAAAGGACATTCATTTGGGTTCTTTTATTTCAAACATTATCTCTTGATGTGGTTAAATCATTGATGTGCACCCAATTTTGTAGCCTATCAATTAAGATCAAAATGTTTTTCAAAAACCTTTTTGTGATAGCACCAAAACAGTCTTTAGGGAAGGATTTAGGAAAGCATTTTTGCTGAAAGACCATTTCATCCCCACGCTGCAATGGTACATGTGTAAAAGAGGCAGGGGATCAGATCACTCCAGGTCACCTCCATCATCTTTTAAAAAAAGAGCCAATTTGTTTTCAGCATTTTAATTTCCATGACAGATCAAAACTATTTTCTTAATTTCCCCTTTGCAACAGTTGAATTGCAATAAAATGTTAGCACCGAATTGTTAGAATCCCAATATCGTATAAGCATTTAAGCATAATAATATTGTTATAATACTGTTTTGAGGTCCCTGGACATTCTCAGCCCTGGTCATAAGTAGTGCATGGGGAATAGAATGTGAGTATTCTGTTGGCAATCTGTGTTGAACAGTGATTCTGCAATACATTTTGATACAGCTGTAGGTGTTGAGATACACTGGGGTGTTGTTCATTTCATACAGCACAAAAGAACTGGACTCTTTGTTTTCTTGGGATTCATCTCAATAATGATTGCTGGTGCTATGCCAGATATGATGCATTCCAAAAGCAAGTCATGTGATGGTCACTGGGATGGGAGCACATTGTGGCTGAACGATTTCTTGTGTGCATGCCGCACGCATGCACACACACACACACACACACACACGCATGCACACACGCATGCACACACGCACGCACACACAATAATTCCTGATGATACATACATTACTGTGAAATTCCTCGGCTTGTAGTGACTTTCATGAGAAAGTCATTCAAAGTGAAATCCTCAAAGTAAAGTTCTCAAAAGTGTAAAACAAATCCATCATAATTAATCCTTGTCCAAGATGGATGTATAGTGTTTGTTCTGTAAACATTATGATTGAAAATGTTATAGTGTCCAGATATAGTCTCCATTCACAATTAAATCCATATTTTGTTCAGAAATATTTCTGGCTGAGAGAAGGACAAATAAAGAGTTGATGTATCTCCTATTCACAGAATTACATTTTGGCTACATGTGAATGTTCTTTGTGGAAAAATACATAATGTACTGTATGAACCGGGAGAAACTAAGACACGCGCAATTCACCTACTTCTCAAAATGCACTATGTAAGAGCAGCTGAGTGAAGGGACATCAACCATTTTTCTTCAAAATGGTTGAAAAAAAAAACAGTGAATAGATAAATAATTCCTTCCTCCTGCATTCTTACCATCATCATTAAGAGGGTGCCGTGCTCAAGATAAGACATGCTTTGGGGGCACTCTGAACCCTAAGAGATGTAATTCACGATCGTCTGTGTTCTGTGGGATCATCTTAACTTACTCTTCACATGAACAAGATGTGTTTTGGTACTCTGTGGTAGCAGTAATGACACACGTATGCTAGGTTAACTCCTCTATGGCCTCCCACTGGGCTAGTAAAGACAACTGCATGAGAGGCCAGCAAAATCAACATCAGTAGAATGGAGTGGGGGGGGGGGATTTATCACAATGTATTCTTCTGATAAATAAAATTAAAAAAAATACATACAGATGAACACTCACGCACGAATGCAAGCATTTACTTTTTTAAAGGAATTATTAACTATGAAATTCATGGTCGGTGACGACTGGGTCACTGAAAAGGATTGAAAGATGTATTTATACTGTAACTACAATACAGATTTTCTGTAAACCCCCTTAGAATGCAAATCTAAAACAATTTTCTTAAATAGACTGTGATTTTTTAAGTAGTCCTGTGGTAAATTAAACTATGCTTCTAGCAGGATTTGTCTTTGAACTTTGCCTGCTTTCTGTCAGCCACTAACATCCACCGAAAAGTTCACCTGCTGAAAAAGGTATTGTGCACAAATGAGACAATCATGAAAAAAATGTTTAGTGATGACTGATGGAAAGACAAGAGTTCAGAGAAAAGAAAGAAATGGCCTTTCCTGTCAACTATGAAATATGTTAACGGGGGTGTTGTGTTTTGGGCATCTACAGCTGACACTGGAACTGGCTAACTTGTCTTCACTGATAATGTAACTGCCAACAGCAGCCACAGGATGAGTTTAGAAGTGTTCAGAAACATCTTTGCTGCTCAGATGCAACCAAATGCCTCTTAACTCTGCCATTGAGCAACAGGACAAAGAACTGAAAAGGTGTTTAAGCTATTAAGGATTTTTTTCGGGACCAAAAGTGGAAACTAAACTAAACAAGTCAACCATTCATTGTGAAATCAATTGAGCACACCTTTCACATGCGGATGACAAGACTGAAGAATACAAGCATGAGCTAAAGCTTGCTGCAGCACAAGTCTGGAAGAGTACCACTAGGGTAGATACCCAGTGTCTAGTAGAGTCTGTGGGTTGCAGTGTTCAGGCAGGCATTGCAGTCAAAGGATATGTGACCACATACTCAACCTGACTACTTTATTATACATATCGTTAATCTGTCCAAAAACTTTAGAACCCTAACATTGGGGGACGTGCTGTCATTTCTAAATGGTTAATCCGATATGGAAGAGAGTACCCTCCAATTAAAGCTGACAGTGTGCACTTTATCTCCATAAAACACAACTAATTTGTCCCAGTCCAAACCATAATAGAAATACACTCCATAGACCTGTCTTAGGATGGAGGAAGAAAGACAGAGACAGAGAAAGAGAGGATAACAGGAGAAAGAACAAGCATGCACCAACAATAAAGCAAAGGTCAAAATAATTCATCATAATTTGTAATAATTATAATATAAATAATAAATAATGTTGATGATTTGGATTTACACACATCTTTCTACCAAGTTACACACACAGAGCGCCAAACATAGGTGACACACAGCAACCAATCTGCGCCAGAATACTCACTAAACAGCAGCTGAAAGATAGAAACGTGAGGAATGAGATCTGCCAATTAGGAATGAAGGGGATATTAGGTGGATATGGGGATAATTAACAAGAGGCAAGAGACAGACAGAGAGATGGTAGAACGATACCGGTTAACGGTAAGTTGCCACAACCTTGGTAAGCCCTCCTACACCAAACAAGCCAGGGACTCAGCGGGCCGCAGATGTTGAGACAGATTTACCTGAGGAAGCGCAGTGACGGGTCGGAGCAGCCAGAGAAGCGTGGCACACCGGTGAAGCGTTCCCGGGGCCAGAGGTGAGAGCTCAGTGTCTGGGCTTATAATGGGAAAAGACATGGTTGCCAGGATGGCTAACGGCGGTCCGGGCTTTGAGCTATGCAGCCGGAACCTCAGAGATGGAGAGGGAGGACAGAGACAGACAGAGTAGGTGGCAAAAGCTGTCTCCAGGATCAGTGTGCTCTGTGGGTATTTGTCTGTGAGCCGTGTGTGTGTGTGTGTCTGTGTATGACAAGCAAACAAACACGGTACGTGATGAGGGATGCATAGCAAAGTGGGCCAAGGGGGTGTTGATGTGACACACAGAGATAATGAGCCTCACGCAGCGTAACCACGGCGAGGATTCCTCGGAAGGTGTCGGAGCATGGAGAGATTAGAAGGGAACATAAGACAAGGATTCTGTTCCTTCTTCCTGTTGTTGTTCTGTCCCATTTGGAGTCAAAGGAAGAAATAAGGGAACATGAAGTAATGCAGATTAACATCCTCTACACGTGTCAGGAGTAATAGTTGTGTGTCTGTCTGTCTGTGTGTGTGTGTGTGTGTGTGTGTGTGTCTGTTTGTGTGTGTCTGCATTTGCAGCACACAAGCAACTTACCCGGTATTTTTGCCAACACAGAGGTCATTCAACTGTCATTCCACCCATCTTTTGTCTCTCCCTCGCTCCTTCTCTTTCTATTCCCCTTTCTGTGTCTCCGTGTTTCCCCCCCTTCTCTTTCTCTCCCCACGCATTGCCACCTTTCCCCCTGTCATCTTTGATGTGTCTTTTTCTCGTCTCCTGCCAGTAGCAACACAATGCATGGTGAAGCTCAAGCCCATAGGAATAGCTAGCTAGCGCCTGCATGCATCAGCTCAACGCCAAGGCAAACAGAAGCAGCAGGAAGGAGATTAACATAATGCAACAGAGACCAGAGGCCTATTCATCTAACATGGAGAGAGATGTCATGCACTACAGAGATAGACAAGTGCGTTTGCGTCTGTGTACGAGAGAGTAAGTGTGTGTGTGTGTGTGTACACCACACCATGCAAAGCTAGCAAAGTATATTATATACATTAAGTACAAAAATTGCTGAATGCACAACTGGCAGAAATGTAGAAAGGCTTATAAAGTTCAACTAAATTCATAGGCCTATGCATTTACTAGTTAAACACATTGGTTCGAATTAACTTCAGAGCTTGGTATTAGTTCATCACACCATATCTTAGACAGCATTGGCCTGGTTTAGACTAAACTTGGGTGAATTATATTTCTTGTCTGGCATTTACAAAACAACACTTGTTTGGCCCATGGCGGGAGCAGTAGTGATAAAGTCAAATAGTCACCAGTGATATCTCAGCACGACTGGGGGGGGGGGGGGGGGGGGCTGTGCTGATGGTGTGAACAACATCTTGACTGTTGCCTGGTTTCATCCACACACTTAGTAGCCTCTCTCCCTCTCTGCCCACCTCCATGCTCCATCGCTGTCTGTTTCATTATCCACTCCTAGTCATAACAAACATACCCCGTGGAAAAAGAATATCCTAACGACGTCAACACTGGATCTAATTACAGTACTGTGTACGTTTCCATGGGGAACTGGGAGAGCGCTAGCAGGCCAAGTTAATTAGCCTAAGGGCAGCAGCAAAAATGGCACCCTATCCTGTACATAGAGTAGAGCCCTTCGTAGCAATCAGTCCGATGAGCCCTGGTCTAAAGAAGTGAACTACATGTAGAGTAGGCTACTATGGGATCCGAATAGGTGTCTAGAAATCACTGTGTACAATCTACAGTACGAATATAAAAAAACACACTTTCAAAATAAAATTAAAAAATTAGCTAGCAAACTAGGAGAGTCGGCATACTGTCAGAATTTGTCAGTGATTAAGCAGCTGTCCCCTTGTCAGAAGGGAGAATATTGGAGGGATAGAATGTATCTTCAGAACAATGGATGTCTTCATTATTCTAGCTGTTTCCGAGGAGCCGTACGGAGAGCCTGATGGTTCAGCCCAATGACTATAATAATCCATATCCAAAATGAGAGGGAAAAATAAAGAAATATATAGAGATGGGGAGAGGAAAAAGTGGGTGGGGGAGAGTGGGATATGGAAATAAGAGAGTTGATCAAAGCTCTTCTCCTCCCCTGGATGGGCCCCTCATCTGTCTCTCCAAGGACACCCCAGCCTGCCAGGCCCTGAGCTACGCATGCACACACACACGCACACACACACACAAACACCAGAATCCTAATAAAGACATTTCGGCACTCATACTCACCAGCCATCATTAACATTTTATAAAGACATACAGCAGAGCGGATTTCCAGGACCAGGCAGCTACCACCTAATAGGAGCTATATGAGGGCCTACGGGCTAGTTGTAAATACACCTGATTGACTCTCCTTTTCATTCCCCATCTCTGTCTCAACTTACCTTTCTCTGCTGACTATAGGGATCACCTTGTCAACTTGGGGATTTGATCTAGCAACATTTCTGGCTAAAGTCTGTAAGTGAGCTTTTCAAAGTTAGACAAAGCTGTCATTAACAGAGAGTATTTTGTTTGTTACAATGGTTTGTGGGCCAAGGTAAGACAAAATATCTGTGTCATATGTTTAGGGGTTAGCTGGACAGAAAGACATGGCAGGGATGGTACAATCTGACCCAACAATCTGCTGGTTAGACATTAAACTGTAAACTGTCTGTTTTGTTATGTTTAAGAGGCAGAAACGCATACAAGCAAGGTATTTTCTGATGTTGCAAATAGGTTTTAAGAAGGTTATGACATGTTGTGACAACCTGATATACCCTTTTACGGGTTACATACAGTATATTACACAACAGACAAGCAGTGAAATCAGCAAGTCATCCATCATTACATCATTTAATTTGCACAACCCTATTTTTGAACAAATGTAAAAACTAGGTGTATCGTCTTTCAAAGATGCATTGGTGAGAGATCTTCCCTTTCAAACAGGGATGTCAATAAGCATTTGACAACAACAACACGTTGGCACGTACCGGGCATGAGGCAGTGATGTGTTGAGTACACCCTAACATATGACGCTTTCATGTTTGGAGGAATGTGTCACTTGAAAAGGCAACCGAATGTGTCAACCGGAGTGACCTCTCATGCGGAGAGAAGCCGCCGAGCCCGCTGAGAGAATTCAGTGACCGTGACCCTCCTCTGAGAACTCCTTCCAGATAGAGAATTGGCCCTCCAACACTAACACCCTATGAAACTCGTTTCAAGTGCTCTGCCGTTAACGTAGCTGAGAGGTGAAACTGGAAGGCTTAAACAGCGTCACCTCCACGTAAATTCCCGATGCGTACCGAAACACCTGACTGCTCCGCCGGCTCTGTAACCTTGCTGATTGTGTTTAGGGGACACGAGGGGAACGCATCAAACTCGCAGAAACAGACGCTCAGTCTTAGTTTCCCTGTTCCACCCGGGCATGACGAAGCGAGCCCCGATGGGTTGTCTCTCCCGGCGAGGTGTTAAGCGATTGTCATTCAGCGGGAGTGAGGACACAACGGGAGGAATAGGGATATGAAGCGGGTGAAAGCGACGCGTCAAGGCAATATTTGTGTCATCTGCCAAAACTTTGTTCCACCAAAATACACTCCGTTTATCCGAACCGCCGGGCTGGCCTGGGATCCACTAATTTTGACGGTTGTCACGGTGAGACGGCAGGGGGTAGAGGCAATGTGGAGACATCAGAAAGGACAACGCTAAAAAAGGAATTGTCTCTTTTTATTCATAGGCTTCAAACATTTGATCCAGCTCTGTCAGGGCAATTTAGAAGTCAAAGATGCAGAATCAGACTATTTGGCAGATGTGTGGGTAGCGATGACCAAAAAAGAAATTAGGTCTGCAAAAATTTGGTCTGCAATGAGAGAAACTTGGTCCTGCCCTGTAACACAACTATCCATAACATAAAGCCACGCATCTGCTGTATCATGGGCATATTTTATGTGACAACATTAACAACTAAATGCAGATAGCATTAATATGTTTTTTTTTAAGAGTTCTGATAATTAATACGTTTCACCATTTTTTAGCCAATCAGCTACCAGGTATCAGATTACTAGAGGAGGTAATGTCTGACAGTGAAAACTGCTGACTGCGGTACAAGGAGTTTCTATTGAACCGGGAAAATATCAACATCAAAGGCCAAGGAGTCTGCTGAAAAATCATCAATATTAAAGTATGCTATTATCATTTAACATATAACGCAGTGTCTATCTGATATTCATTTTCCAAGGTGTCTGAACTAGTCGATAAGCCAGGCATTTCACAAGTGGCCCTAAGAGAAATGCTGAACAGAAGCCAGAGGGGAGGCGGTGAGATATGTCCTTAAGAGGGTTGGCTATCTGACAGCACCCTCGACCTGCACTTCATTGAGTTGAGAGGCATTCAAATAACGTAGAGGGAAGATGTCATGCAGAAAACAACATTATTCTATTTTAGAGTATTTTTGAGTTATTTGCTAATAACTGTTAATTTTGTCTTAGAAAGTGCTTTGGTCATAGTCAGAGTAGTTAAGCCAGCCAGGCTAAATGACTAGAGTAGCTGGGCCTAAGTCAAAGTGCTAGTGCTCTGAAATGCAAAGTATGTTTGAATAGTGCCAACAAATAATTCTGTTTGTCCTGGACCTAGTTGCCCTTCGTCTACATAGGTCTCATTTCAATAACAAGCTAACAATGTCTGTCATTGTCTGAGCAAACAGGCGGGGCGAGTGGAGGCTGAGACATTGTGCATGTGTTGATGTATTTAGAGACCTGCAGGGACCAAATGACCGACTGACTCTCAATGTCAAAGTGGGAAGGAAAACAAAAAAACAAAGATGTGAACTTCCTCCACCATAGAATTAACCACAGTCACGGTATCTAAGGCGTTAAAAACATCAGACCATTCACAGGGCATTTAGAAGACCAGGCCACATTACCAAACAGGCAGGGTTGACAGAGGCAGAAAGTGTACACAAACATACACAGAGACAGACAGAAACAGACACAAAGACAGACACAGAGACAAAGATATAAGAGGCAGATACAGAAGGTGTGCAGACACAGAGAGAGAGGGTACGTAGACACAAAGACACAGAATCAGAGAGTATGTGGACACAGAGACAGAAACAGAGACAGAGGGTATGGACTGTAGACACAGAGACAGACAGAGAAGAGAGGGTGTGTAGACACAGAGACAGACAGAGAAGAGAGGGTGTGTAGACACAGAGACAGACAGAGAAGAGAGGGTGTGTAGACACAGAGACAGACAGAGAAGAGAGGGTATGTAGACACAGAGACACACAGAGAAGAGAGGGTGTGTAGACACAGAGACAGACAGAGAAGAGAGGGTGTGTAGACACAGAGACAGACAGAGAAGAGAGGGTGTGTAGACACAGAGACAGACAGAGAAGAGAGGGTATGTAGACACAGAGACACACAGAGAAGAGAGGGTGTGTAGACACAGAGACAGACAGAGAAGAGAGGGTGTGTAGACACAGAGACAGACAGAGAAGAGAGGGTGTGTAGACACAGAGACAGACAGAGAAGAGAGGGTGTGTAGACACAGAGACAGACAGAGAAGAGAGGGTGTGTAGACACAGAGACAGACAGAGAAGAGAGGGTGTGTAGACACAGGCAGTGTGCTTAGAGCCCAGGCCTACTCTACGTGTGCTGAGTGCGCTCCACTGAGCACCAGAGTATCAGGATGTAGTCTCAGGGAGTCTAGGGGAGATTAAGCTCTTGCAGGCAGAAAAATCATCCTTTAAATCCCCTTCTCTTTGATAGAGCCCTGGAGCTCTGCCGGAGCTCTGCCAGGCTGATCCACCCTTCAAGCGTTCATGAAAATCCAGCCACAGGGTAGTACAGGCCACCTGACGTCACTCAGACTAGCCAGGGACTTCTCGATCCAACATCATCACAATACCTAGGTGCTGATATGATAAGCATTGTGAATAGATACTGCAATTTGATGCTCCAAACCTTTCTCACTGTCTGCTGCAGATGGACAAGGGACACCTGAGACCAAACTGGTCATTTGGACCAATTATCAGAAATATCTGAGGCATTTTGTGAAACTGCACAGTCACAGACACTGGAGCTTATTTTAACAAGATGTGCAAAAGATGATAATATCAATACAATGAGTTTTAAGATCCTTGCCACAAATGTAAATTGTCCAAGGGAAACTAAAGCACAGGTTGTTGTCATACCTAGTCCATATACTCCTGACAGGGCAAGGAAATTAATATGTATTATTTCAATTTGAGTGAACAATCTTTATAGAAAATAAGACAGGGGTAATCCATCTAAATCTATGCTAAACATAAATACTTTTTTATGTTTATCATAAAACATCACTATCTGAATACAGAATGTAAAGGAATGAAAACTATCTATGATTGTAATAAATATGGGTGGGTATCCATCTTTATCCTGAGACCCCAGAAATGCAAAAGCCAGTGCTGAAATAATTCTACTGTAGAAACTGCAGTTGCAAAAGTGGGTATATTGTACACACTCTAATGATAGAATCAATACAGTACATTACAGATTTATTTATAGGCAGAGTTAAACTCTGCCTGGTATTTTGAGTTGACCAAAAACAGAAACAAGAAAACAAAGATTTTGTTGGATTTCAACATATTTCATAATTCACTGTAGGTTGATAAGTGGCTGGATTTAAATGGTGAAACTTATGAGACATGCTCCATCGATCCAGTGACTGTATTAAGGCCAAGGTAAAGTTTCATTGATTCCAATATTCCTGGATTTTACTCAATTTCAGATCTCCCCTTTAACTGTATAGCTGCATGCAGCGCTGGGAAAGATCCCACTAGAATATTATGAAACTGACCTAATTTTCCTCTGCTTCTCCCTTGTTCGCTGCAGGCTGCTGCAATGCTGTGGCTTATGCTTTGTACTTTTCATTTGAGCCTAAATAATTGATTCAATGCCAACTTAATTTGTCTGTAATCTTTTCCACAAAACGCCAGCTAGCTACTGATAGACCCTTTTATAATAGTCTGTATAAATGAAAAGGGATAAATATGTAATAATAGCTGTTGTCTCAATACAGTTGACGCAAACACAGTACAAATCACCAGTCAGTTTCTGCCTCAATAAATTATTATCCTCATCAGTAAGCTCTTAGGAGATTAATAAGTCATTAATAAGTCACAGGTTTAAAGTCAACTGAATTTCCCTTTCTATCTTGGAAGGCCAAACATTTTTTGAAGGGGCCGCTTTCAAATACTTAACAGGCTTTTTGGGTAGCTACAGTGTTGTTAATTTAACAGTGGTGCTTTTAATCAGTGGCCCAGTGGTTTGATTCAAAACATGAAAATACTATCAGACTTCAATGTTTTCTGGGGAGGCAGGTAGCCCAAAGTTAAGAGAGACAGGCCACCAGAGTGTTGGCGGTTTAAATCCCTACTCTGATGGTAAAGACACGTTGGGAGTTGAGCTGGCAACCGGAAGGACCTCAACACACACACACACAAACTCACAACTACGGTGTTTATACGCAGTGCCTCAAGACATGGCTTCAGCAATCAGCATTTCCCCAGAAGCCCAGAGACTGATAAAACATTCACTGCATGAATCCTGACACACATAGACATGCACACAGCACACATGTGCACACACACGCACACAATAAGGGCCTCCACTCCCTAATGAAGCCCTAGAGATCTTCAACTTTAGTTGCCTGAAGTATCATACACTCAGACCAAGCCCTTGGAAACCGCTGAGAATGGTGGTTTCACAGCCTCTGAAATATTAAGACACGCTGACAAACGGCAATACTAACTACTGTCTACATCTTAACACTCAGATTTTAGGCGAATAAAGATGACTTAAAGGGGGAATGTACAGTATTAGCAGCTCAGGTGGCTAGTGTAGATTACCGTAATACATTCAAGTGGCTACTATAGTTTAATGTAATAACCATGTTCAGGTGGCTAGTGTAGATTACAGTAATATATTCAGTTGGCTACTATAGTTTAATGTAATAACCACGTTCAGGTGGCTAGTGTAGATTACCGTAATACATTCAGTTGGCTACTACAGTTTATTGTAATAACCACGTTCAGGTGGCTAGTGTAGATTACCGTAATACATTTAGTTGGCTACAACAGTTTAATGTAATAACCACGTTCAGGTGGCTAGTGTAGATTACTGTAATATATTCAGGTGACTACTGTAGTTTAATGTAATAACCACGTTCAGGTGGCTAGTGTAGATTACCGTAATATATTCAGGTGGCTACTGTAGTTTAATGTAATAACCACGTTTCAGGTGGCAAGTGTAGATTACTGTAATATATTCAGGTGGCTGCTGTAGTTTAATGTAATAACCACGTTCAGGTGGCTAGTGTAGATCCCTGTAATATATTCAGGTGGCTACTGTAGTTTAATGTAATAACCACGTTCAGGTGGCTAGTGTAGATTACTGTAATATATTCAGCTGGCTACTGTAGTTTAATGTAATAACCACGTTCAGGTGGCTAGTGTAGATTACTGTAATATATTCAGGTGGCTACTGTAGTTTAATGTAATAACCACGTTCAGGGGGCAAGTGTAGATCACTTTAATACATTACTTTCTTCAAGTTTCTGACACCAAATGATAATCTGTTGGTGCACTGGGTTTGTGATTTATTTGGATTTGGTTTTGAGACATTCAACTCCAGGTGTCTTACCATAACTGTATTCATAAATACATATTTGTTCCCCTCAGTATATATACAAGTAATACATTATATTATCATGATGTAGACTTGGTGATCAAGATGTGGTTTAAGCCATGACCTGACAAAGCCTTCATACGTTTAACATTATTTGAAAAGAAGTCAATACTCTATTTGGCCCCAAGAACTAGACTAATTCTGAAGAGAACATCCAAATGGAATCCATCTGTGGGAAAGGAAAAACAATCAACGTCGCATGAGAACGCAGGATCGCACATGCATGGCTTTCTGTCATCGTCAGGGGCAACAGTGATTCATGGCCATCGAATCTCTAAAAGCTCACATAGTCAATGTAATGGGGGCTCATTTTCTGTAATGGGAGTTATTTCAGTCACTCATTCATTCCAAGGATAGATGAATGAACTGTATTTCTTTTGACAAGTTATGGATTACTTTTCATTCCGTAGGAGCAGCGAACGTTAAGATAATGTTTTTCACTCACATAACATGAAATTAAACCGAACTGTACAAAAGCTGCAAATGGCCGCTACTAACGTTCATGTACAGTTAGTTAATACTTAAGTGTGAATGTGCCTGAATAGTCTTAATAGGACTGAATAGTGTATGTAGCGCGTCAGTGTGATGATCATTTGTCGGCTGGCTGATGACATTATTCATTAAGAGGTTGATTTCCCATGTCAGATAGTCGCAACATTAGCTCACTCATGTAAGGACTGGGAACCAGTAATCATTCACCATATTTGCTTCTAAGGTATTCAAAATGATGAGGTGATTGGAAAAAGAGAGCAACAGTGTGGACGAGAGTGGTAAAGGCAGAGGGGAAGAGAAATAGCGGGACGGTATTAAAGAGACAGAACAGTGTTATGAAAAGGTGAGAATTAGAGAACAAGAGAGATTGAAACAGATTTTTCAGAGACCTGTGTTCAGCATGAAAGGAAATATTATGTATTATTTACTAACCCTCAGACAAACACAAGCAGAGCTAAAAATCCCTTGGGAAAGGGATTTGGAAGAAGTCAAACATGCTAATGATAGAGACCTGACCTCCGATGTTATACAGAGATGGTTTTATATAGCATGATGAGTGACCTGGCCTGAAACATGAAGGCTTGCATTACAGTGGAGAGAACAAGTATTTGATACACGGCGGATTTTGCAGGTTTTCCTACTTACAAAGCATGTAGAGGTCTGTAATACTTAAACAAAAATCAAGAAGTTTGTATTGCCCAGCGACAGCCCCGAAACCTGAAGGATCTGGAGAAGGTCTGTTTGGAGGAGTGGGCCAAAATCCCTGCTGCAGAGTGTGCAAACCTGGTCAAGAACTACAGGAAACGTATGATCTCTGTAATTGCAAACAAAGGTTTCTGTACCAAATATTAAGCTTTTCTGATGTATCAAATAATTATGTCATGCAATAAAATGCAAATTAATTACTTAAAAATCATCCAATGTGATTTTCTGGATTTTTGTTTAAGATTCCGTCACTCACAGTCGAAGAGTACCTATGATAAAAATTACAGACTTCTACATGCTTTGTAAGTGGGAAAACCTGCAAAATCAGCAGTGTATCAAATACTTGTTTTCCCCACTGTAGCTCCCCAAACAAATTAAGTATTAATGTAGTCCTAGGGAGCACAGGAGACCATCCAGCAGTAATACATACTTATGTATAACTATTTCGCCATTGAATCAGTTCAGAGTGGAACGTTTTAAAGCAATTACATGTGACATTTCACAACCTTGAACTGAGACTCTGTAATGATATCATCATTAGATTCTACATCAATTTTTTTTGTGCTTATCCTTACATTCCTCAAATAGCTCTGCGTATGAATTCAAAAATGGTTAGGTCAATTCGTTTTTTTAGTTTTTTTAAACCAGACGTGAGGTGGTGGCTTTGTTACTGGGCATGTTTGTTTTGCATGGGCCTGTGTCTAAGGTGAGGTGTCAAGTAACCAAACTTCGCCCGTCGGGGGACTGGGCTGTGTGAAGCCAACATGGACAGTTTCATTTAGGAACACTAGATTTACGGATCGAACTTCTCATTTGTTCAGATTTTACTGGCTGTTTCGGAGCGTAAGCAGAGCTGTCAGTGTAATGACCTTGGTCTGTGGGTCTGTGTTATTGTCTGTGTGTGTGTGTGTGTGTGTGTGTCTATGTATGTGAGAGTGAGATATACAATACACAGTTGAGCATTTTGATATCCCTGGGGAAACTAATTGATCTTTATACAATGTTTTTAAATATTTGTGGGCATTTTCTTATCGGATAGCCATGTTAGTATTGATCCCAGATAAGTGCTGTCCTTGCAATGCATTTCAAACTAAAACCTACTGTAAGTGAAACATAACTGTATCTGTGAAATAATAAAATAATGAACTTCTTCACTGGATACTCAGAAGGAGCCTCAAAATATATATTTTTTAAAAATCACAAAATGAAGTGTTTGTGAATTCTCTTTGTTTGTTTTTATACTAGAGTGTCCTCGATGTGTCAAGGAAAAGAAAATGAGCCTTGGTGAAGCTGCTTATGAATACTGTTAATACATTGCCCACAACACCTCTGAGGAATTTGGGGAGAAGAATCGCTGTTTTCCAAAACAGCAGGACATTTCTGTGAACTTTTCTTTACCTCACGCATTTAATGTGTGTTTGAGATCATAACGGCTAACTTATTTACTACTTCCAAATGCTTCTACTGGAGGACAATACATTCCTGGCTCCAATCATCCAACCAGAAATCCGTATTTTTATTCTAGTTTCAAGGTAATCATGCACTTTATAAATTCTTATGACAGAGCTAAATAATTATCGTTCCAATTGACACATTTAATCAATTCATTACAAAGCACCCGAGAGAATAATAAATGACTAAAACTCTCTCCCTCTTCTTATCTCTCTGATTCAGACTGTACTTTCACATTCCCCATCTTTTTTCTCTTTCTCTATTAAACCATCCGCCAACTTCAGTATCTTTACCTTTCTATAACACTTTCCCTTTCTCTCACTAACTCTCTTTCTCTCTAACTTCCTCACCCAAACTCTGTTTTGTAACTCTCTTTCTCTCTATCCCTCCCTCCCTACACTCCAACTCTCTCTGCCTCTCTCTCTTTTGACCTGTGTTTCACTCTTCTCCCAGACCCATATTAACAGTAACTGAATCTATACCTACTTTGAAACTCTATTCACCATGGCCAGAAATGGGGCTATTGAAATGCCTTCTCAAAACATGCTTTAATCTTGCTGGAATGTCCAAGATTGCTTCCATATGTGCGGAGAAGCACATCAAAGTTGCTGTCGTTCTTCCCGGTTAAAATGAATGGGGACTGACTCTCACTGTGGGTGTGTTCACTGAAGTTGAAGCGGTTAACCCCCACCCCACACACATACACACTTACAAACAAAAACACATTGACACACAGCGCTGACCAACCAAGTGATGTCAGAAACCAGTCACAGCCTTCCTTTAAGGAGAGCACAACAATGTTGACATGATGTTAGATAGCTCAAAAATGCCCATTGAGTTGGAAGGCCACGCACAGCTCAGCTAATGCACGTGTGTTAAGGATACATTATGCCACATTTTCAGGCATATCGGAGAAGCCTCAAGACGCTAGATTATTTTGTGTGTGAACTTGCAGATATCAGTAGATCGAGACGACACCTTCCAAAGTAGCGTGTCCCACATTGTTGATTGAAGCCCCCCCAAGGAGTTTTGCAAGTGTGAAGGGAATTGGGTTGGAACTGTGTAAAGGTTCTGTGTGGTTCGCATGAATATCGGTTGATTTCCGAACACCAGCACGCAAGCCAGAGCAGTAGACTTCGTGCTTGTTGGTAGGAACTGTAACTTTGTCTTAATAGTAAAGGTGAGAATGTCCTCGACAGTAGCAGCATTCTGATACATTAAATGGGAAACAGACTGTTCAATGCAATGAGTTTCCCCTGCAGCCTGAGGCCAGTCCAGAGCATTGAGTTTCCCCTGCAGCCTGAGGCCAGTCCAGAGCAGTGAGTTTCCCCTGCAGCCTGAGGCCAGTCCAGGGCAGTGAGTTTCCCCTGCAGCCTGAGGCCAGTCCAGAGCAGTGAGTTTCCCCTGCAGCCTGAGGCCAGTCCAGGGCAGTGAGTTTCCCCTGCAGCCTGAGGCCAGTCCAGGGCAGTGAGTTTCCCCTGCAGCCTGAGGCCAGTCCAGGGCAGTGAGTTTCCCCTGCAGCCTGAGGCCAGTCCAGGGCAATGGGTTTCCCCTGCAGCCTGAGGCCAGTCCAGGGCAATGAGTTTCCCCTGCAGCCTGATGCCAGTCCAGGGCAGTGAGAGATGTTTGTAAGAGATGTTACATTATGGGTTACAGAAGCCTCCGTGACTACACACTGTCTGAAACAACTGCATTAGAGACAGTTACTGGCCCAGGTGTTTCAATCAGTATGGTTCAAATAAGGTCTGAGTGGTCTGTGGCACGACGGTCCAGCTTTCGATTGGCCTTTATCCTGAAGTCCAGGAAGTTGTCCTCAGTGTATGCGGCCAGTGAGAGCTCTCTCCTCCTTAGGTCCAGTGGGAGTGAGGCTCTGCCTAACACCTTCAACGGTGCCTTATCACCATTCAGCATTTGAAGCAAGTGGGACAGTCTGGTAGCAGGTAAAACCACTCAACATTTGGGACATATATCTTCAGCACAATGAGATATGTACACACACCTACCTCTTGAGTGAACTGTTTGTTCCTCTAAATGCTGATACAGTCTTTCCTCAAGAAACCTTTTGAGCTCATCATATTCACAAACGCATAGCAATCCTTTTACGCTATAACAAGACAGATCAAACACCAGACCCAATGTGACGTCTTGACATTTAAAAGGTATGACAAACAATCTGTTAGTCAGCTACACTGAAAATCATGCACACCAATAGCAAGACGTAAAAGTAATGGGTGATATATAGAATGAAAATTGCAAAATTAATCAATTACAAAAGCATGATTGTTTGATGTAAGGAATATAGACCACCTATGCCCTCACACATGCATGCTAGCATGCAAATGTGCACAGACACAAACACACACACACACACACACACCCACACACAGGCAACATACATACATAAAATCAGCACACACTCACAGACATTACTCCTCCCCCTATTGATCCTATTGGGCTGGGAGCTCTCATATTGACCTGCCCAGGACGAGTGATGTCCCGTGGTACCCCCTAGGACCCATTGATCTCCCCACTGGGTCTCTGGGCAAACCAAACCACACGTCTTAATGCTCATTTAAATGGCACACAAATCACCATCATGGACAAACGGCCTAATCAGCATAGAAAGAGAGGGACACTCTAGGTAGAACTGTCTGATTGTACTGCAGATAGGATCTAAAGGATAGGCTCTGAAGGCCCCTTGAAGTCACCTGCCAAGTAATGTTTTTATATTTGTATGACAAAAAGTACAATAACTTACCTCTGGGACTCCATGCACAAAGCTTTACAATGGGATACTTAGGTCTGAGGTTTAGCTAGCTCAGGAGTCTCCCACTCAAACCTTACCAAGCTATTTCTCAATGAACTAAGCTACTAACAGAGCCACTCATGGGGCAATACAATTTAACTGCCTCTTGGGGGCAATACAACGTGTTACTCAAGGCAAATAAAACTGCCACCATTAGTGTGTTGTTATTTGTTCAAGGGCTATATCCTAAATGGCACCTTGCTTAACATTAATTGTGCTCATAAATATGCACCTCAAAGGGAAATTTGGGAAACCTTCACAGTGTTATTTCTGACCATAGACAAGACTGATAACAATGTAGAATTAATTTCTAAGTCTTGTATTCAGAGGTGGATATGGTTGTAAAGGACTAATCACCTAGACACGCAGGTTCATGCAGGTTCTATTTTGTTCTATGGAACAACACTTCCCAAAATACCCAGATGATGAATTTGACCTACTGTAGCACCCAAAAATTACTACAATTGTAGTCTTGTTTGGTCTGTTTTTCAAGATAGTTGAAACTATGGCTGTGAGATTACAGTGTTTCTCAATTGCTTGAGCACTTTTGTCCAAACAGAATTCCCTTTTTCAAAACAGTTGGACAAAATGACTAATTGTATTTCCAAAATGCAGATTCTCAAAACATTCATTTTTCTCATATGCTAAGATACTTTTAAGATACTTCATCTTCATTAGACTCTGACCCCAGTTATTAATTTCTCATTGATTTAAGACACCGTGTTTCTCACACTTGGTGGTATAAGGACACAGGCGCAGAGGTTCAGGAACAAACTTTTAATAGAACGACTCAGGAACGTAACGCGCCACAAATGACACGTGACATCCATACAATGACAGGCAACAAACATGAGGGCAGGGGGAACTTAAATAGGGCCTTAACATGGGGTTAACGAGACACAGGGGAAACCAATTACAATGACGAGACCAAGCATAAAAACAGAAAAACTAGAACTAAAACACACAGAACATAGAAACGGAACGACCGGCATGGCACAGGCAGTGGGTGTCCTTTACAACGCTAAGAAAAAAGGAAACACTAAAACATTTCACAACTCTGTGTAGTAAATCAGGTCAAACGAAACCTTAAAACATTAGGTCACAGCTGATACAAACAACTCCATTGAATGTGAAACTCTTCTGCACATATACAACAATCTTGTTGCACAATTGTTGAATCAACAATCAGTACTTATTCATGAATAAAAGACGTCATCGATGAGTTGCTATTTGCAAGAATGGACCAAGCAACGTAAAGGGTATGAGTGGTTAAAATGCATGGTGGTGAAGTAGCTCGAAGTGGAATACAAAGAACTACAGTTTTAGATAAAATGTGTGTCTCAATTATTGACAATGTTGTCAATTATGGCCTTTCCATGAAAGAAGCTGGGCAGTGGGTCTAATATTCAGCAGAATATTCAAGAATGACAATAGTTAAGTTTCAAATTCTTTGTCCCCTACTCAACCCTGGCATGGTCTTTTCTTTACCCCAGCTTCTCTAGTAAAAGACCCGCTGTGTCAACATGCGGTGAAACCTACCTTTCCCTTTAAAACCGCAGGGAGCTGGGAGAAGAGAGCAGAGAGAGACGGAGCCAATTGGATAAACTGGAGTAGAAATATATAGAGTTATAAATCCGAAAATGATTTCATGCGGTTGAGCAAAAACTGAAAGTTTGTGGTTTTCGCTTCTTGGGACTGAAGGACACAAAATGAAAAGAGTATACCAAAAGAACAACGTCGACAATTATGAAGAGTACACAAAACACACGTACACACACAAACACACACACAGTTTTGTTCCAAAGCCAGAAGTTTTTGTTTCCAGACAAGCGACTGACTCTGACTGTGTCCATCTGTTGTCTGGCCTGTTACTCCATCCAAAATTTATTTTCTTTCTAAATGTGCCTTTCCTTATATAATGAATGCAAGTAATGAGTGGAGTGGCTGAGTTTATTAGGTTTAGTGGATGAATGGACAGACAGGGAATAACTGTCCCTGGATCTGTTTCTCATCACCATGACCTTCTATAGGTCAGACAAAGTTCACAAAAGAGGTCATAGCCATCAATCATAGTTATTCGAAGGCACAATGGTGTTTTACACTTAACCTATTTATTTTTAATACTTTCTTTTTCCAAATAATGTGCTATGTTATGCACATCCAGTAACCACATCCAGTGAAACATAAAACAGATTGCTGAATGGCACACAAAAGGTGTCACTTAAGTTGAATGCACTAACTGTAAGTTGCTCCGGATAAGTGTCTGCTAAACGACAAACATTTCAAATGTCATGTAAATGGATCACAGAACAATTTAGCACCATGCAAAATGACTTAAATATCTGTCTTAAAATTTCAGTTTTGAGAGATGATTAAGTGGCGTTAGAATGAGAAATTAAATAATCTGACAAAACTGTCCCATAACCTTGTGCTTTGCTGTCAACTTATTCCATCTCATTTGCTAAGATGTAGATGGTGAGGGTACTTTAGCATACATTTACATAATGCATGCATTGACTAAACAGTAGGCACACTAGGTAGAATGCTCTGCGGAGCAGACAACAAGCAGACACTCCAGTTGTTTTGGGGGAAAAGAGGAAGGATGTTCTTTCACTTTGGGACATTAACAAGGCTAAAAATCTGTCTTAATTCCTCATAAATTTTACTGGATTGATTGAACAGGTCACAAGACAAACTCTTTCGATAATGGATTTCTTCATGTCGGTGCCTGCTACGTTAATTTACAGAGCAGTGGGATACAGTAGCAGTTGATTTAATCACTAAAATGAAAGCTTCCTGCCAGCCACTTTCTGCCATCGCTATGGGAATCTATACATTGGGAGACAAAGAGACTGAACATTCACAGACCCAGACACCCGTATTCCACAGCCTATGACACCACAAAGCATGCTGGGTAAAAGCATAAGCCTAAGTCCCAATTGGTACCCTATTCTCTATTGGAAGTTTGCTAAATCTGACCAGGTGCAATAGAGCTCTGTACAAAAACAGTGCATTACAATGTATGGGGAATAGGGTGACATTTGGGCCATATTCTAAGAGCGCCCCCAGCCCTGGCCAGGCTATCTATGACAAATAGAGCTTTGGTTGGATACAAATTGAATTATTCAGACTCTTCAGGCCTTTTCCGGGATGTAAAAGATCATTGGTTTGTGTTCTCATGCCCATCCTTCATGGTATGGCACAATGACAACGCCTAAGGGGAGTGTAAGGTTACCATCAATCACCTTGTATAGCAGAGAGTGAGGGAGGAAGGGAGAGGGGGGGGGGCGTTGTGCGTCTATTTCTGTGTATATTAGGAGGGGTGATAAGTGCCAAAAACATAAACCTCACCAGGCTACCGATACAGCTCAAGCGTGTGAACGTGTCTTTTATTTTTTACAGCTGTTTTGTGGCGCATTGATTTTACACACACACACACACACACACGTGTGTATATATACTTATATACACTCACCTAAAGGATCATTAGAAACAATTGTTAAATTTCTCATTAATGCAATTATTTAATCAACCGATCACATGGCAGTTGCTTCAATGCATTTAGGTGTGGTCCTGGTCAAGACAATCTCCTGAACTCCAAACTGAATGTCAGAATGGGAAGCAATTCTGAGCGTGACATGGTTGTTGGTGCCAGACGGGCCGGTCTGAGTATTTCACAATCTGCTCAGTTACAGGGATTTTCACGCACAACCATTTCTAGGGTTGACAAAGAATGGTGTGAAAAGGGAAAAACATCCAGTATGCGGCAGTCCTGTGGGGGAAAATGCCTTGTTGATGCTAGAGGTCAGAGGAGAATGGGCCGACTGATTCAAGCTGATAGAAGAGCAACTTTGACTGAAATAACAACTCGTTACAACTGAGGTATGCAGCAAAGCATTTCTGAAGCCACAACACGCACAACCTTGAGGCGGATGGGCTACAACAGCAGAAGACCCCACCGGGTACCACTCCTCTCCACTACAAATAGGAAAAAGAGGCTACAATTTGTACGAGCTCACCAAAATTGGACAGTTGAAGACTGGAAGAATGTTGCCTGGTCTGATGAGTCTCGATTTCTGTTGAGACATTCAGATGGTAGAGTCAGAATTTGGTGTAAACAGAATGAGAACATGGATCCATCATGCCTTGTTACCACTGCGCAGGCTGGTGGTGGTGGTGTAATGGTGTGGGGGATCTTTTCTTGGCACACTTTAGGCCCCTTAGTGCCAATTGGGCGTCGTTTAAATGCCACGGCCTACCTGAGCATTGTTTCTGACCATGTCCATCCCTTTATGACCACCATGTACCCATCCTCTGATGGCTACTGTTGAGATAAATGTAGTTTAAATAATGCTGATTTAATAACCATGTATTCTTATGTTTTTGTTTTATTAAATTGTATGCTGCAGCCAGGTTAGGGAAATATGATTGAATACAATAACCATAAAGTTTAGAACTCCTTAAATTACACTCAGCCACACTCACTCAGACTTTACACCTGGCTCTGATAGAGAGACAGGATTAAAACCCCACAATTAACATACAAATGAAACTGCCCCCTATACAGCACAAAGAGACCTTCTGTCTCCAGCCCCCTGATGTTATAGTCTAGGTTAGGACAATAGAATGTAAATTACTGTAACCTGGTTAAGATTTCACACCTGTATGCAAAGAACCTGTTGATCTATGACCGAGAGTTAGAGCATGTCCGTCTTCATTGGATTGGATTTGTCCAACATGTCACCATGTCAACAAAGAACCAATAAGGATGGGTTTTACTCACGAGAGCGAAAAGTAACCGCCCCTGTGGCGGGAGTATTAAAACCAATGTTCGATCTTTGTTTGGCGCGAATATTTTGTGGAAGCTCGAGGGTTAAGCAAATATTTGACCACTGCAGTGTATTTCATGTATTTTGACTTATCAATTCATATTAATAAATCATTGTGCTAAATTTAAATTTGGACCGGATCCTCGTCCTTCTTCAGAAATTCTGGTACACGTAAAATTCTCAACACTACTTCCAGCAGGATAATGCACCATGTCACAAAGCTCGAATCATTTCAAATTGGTTTCTTGAACATGACAATGAGTTCACTGTACTGAAATGGCCCCCACAGTCACCAGATCTCAACCCAATAGAGCATCTTTGGGATGTGGTGGAACGGGAGCTTCGTGCCCTGGATGTGCGTCTGTAATACTTAAAAAAAATCCAGAAAATCATTTTTTCAAATAATTAATTAGCATTTTATTGAATGACATAAGTATTTGATCACCTACCAACCAGTAAGAATTCCGTCTCTCACAGACCTGTTAGTTTTTCTTTAAGAAGCTCTCCTGTTCTCCGCTCATTACTTGTATTAACTGCACCTGTTTGATCTTGTTACCTGTATAAAAGACACCTGTCCACACACTCAATTAAACAGACTCCAACCTCTCCACAATGGCCAAGACCAGAGAGCTGTGTAAGGACATCAGGGATCAAATTGTAGACCTGCACAAGGCTGGGATGGGCTACAGGACAATAGGCAAGCAGCTTGGTGAGAAGGCAACAACTGTTGGTGCAATTATTAGAAAATGGAAGAAGTTCAAGATGACAGTCAATCTCCCTCGGTCTGGGGCTCCATTCAAGATCTCACCTCGTGGGGCATTAATGATCATGAGAAAGGTGAGGGATCAGCCCAGAACTACACGGCAGGACCTGGTCAATGACCTGAAGAGAGCTGGGACCACAGTCTCAAAGAAAACCATTAGTAACACACTACGCCGTAACGGATTAAAATCCTGCAGCGCACACAAGGTCCCCCTGCTCAAGCCAGCGCATGTCCAGGCCCGTCTGAAGTTGATCCAAAGGAGGAATGAGAGAAGGTCATGTGATCGGATGAGACAAAAGTAGAGCTTTTTTGTCTAAACTACACTCGCCATGTTTGGAGGAAGAAGAAGGAGGAGTACAACCCCAAGAACACCATCCCAACTGTGAAGCATGGAGGTGGAAACATCATTCTTTGGAGATTGATATTGAGGGGAGGATGGATGAGGCCATGTATCACGAGATCTTGGCCAACAACCTCCTTCCCTCAGTAAGAGCATTGAAGATGGGTCGTGGCTTGGTCTTCCAGCATGACAACGACCCGAAACACACAGCCAGGGCAACTAAGGAGTGGCTCAGTAAGAAGCATCTCAAGGTCCTGGAGTGGCCTAGCCAGTCTCCAGACCTGAACCCAATAGAAAATCTTTGGAGGGAGCTGAAAGTCTGTATTGCCCAGCGACAGCCCCGAAACCTGAAGGATCTGGAGAAGGTCTGTATGGAGGAGTGGGCCAAAATCCCTGCTGCAGTGTGTGCAAACCTGGTCAAGAACTACAGGAAACGTATGATCTCTGTAATTTCAAACAAAGGCTTCTGTACCAAATATTAAGTTCTGCTTTTCTGATGTATCAAATACTTATGTCATGTAATACAATGCAAATTAATTATTAAAATACAATACAATGAGATTTTCTGGATTTTTTTTTAAGATTCCGTCACTCACAGTTGAAGCCCTATGATATAAATTACATTACTTCTACATGCTTTGTAAGTGGGAAAACCTGCAAAATTGGCAGTGTATCATATACTTGTTCTCCCCATTGTATATACACATACGTATATACTAGCAAGAGACTAGATCTGTGAATATTGTACTTTAAATGACTACATGATACAGTGGGTATAGAAAAGAATCACCCCCCTTTAAAATAATAAAATGTTGTTGCTTTCCAGCCTGAAATGAAAACGGACAAAAACTATTTTTGTTTTATTCAGCTGTATTTACAACTTATAACATCCAAGTGAAAGATATAATACCAACTTGTCAGAAAAAAATAACTACAAAAATAAAAACAGAATCACTGAGTTGAAAAAAATCACTCCCTCCTAAAAATGACTTGTAAACCCAACCAGGTATAGTTAATCACCTTCTCAATAGCACACAAAGCCAATTGACTTTCAACTGTGATCAGCTGTGGTCATTTTGATTAGCTCCGCATGAAACAAGCTTTTCCTGGAGCATTTCAGTCCTTGGTAGTGCAACTGAAGAAAACAATCAATTATGGGTGGCAAGGCATTGTCTAAAGATCACCGGGATAAAGTTGTGGACAGGCACAAGGCAGGAGATGGATACAAAAAAATGTCAAAGGCTTTATCAGTGCCTAGAAGCACAGTGAAGTCTATTATTAAGAAGGGGAAGATATTTGGTACAACACAGACCCTCCCTGGGTTAGGAGGTCGCTCCAAACTGGATGAAAGAGCCAGGAGGAAACTGGTCAGAGAGTCTACCAAGAGGCCTACAGCAACTCAGAAGCAGTTGCAGGAATTCATGACAAAGAGTGGTCATTTTGTGCATGTGACAACAATATCACAAATTCTCCACAAATGTGGTTTGTATGGGAGGGCTGCAAGAAAAAAGCCACTCCTCAAGAAAGACCACATGCAGTCACGACTGAGCTTTGCCAAAACGCACCTTGAAGATTCTAAGGCCACGTGGAAAAAGGTCAGATGACCTTTTGCCTCAACGCCAAACGATATGTCCAATACAGCTCACCATCCAAATAACACCATTCCTACAGTAAAGCATGGAGGTGGTAATATCATGTTATGGGGTTGTTTCTCTGCAGCAGGGACTGGAGCACTTGTCAGGACAGATGGAAAAATAGATGGGGCATAATACTGTCAAATTCTTGAGGAAAATCGGCTGTTCTCTGCCAGAAAGTTGTCAATGGGAAGAAGCCCGGAACTTAAACCCCATTGAAAATCTGTGGAATGACTTGAAAACAGCAGTCCACAAACGGTCACCATCAAATTTAACTGAACTTGAGCAGTAATGCAAAGAAGAGTGGTCAAATATTGCAATGTCTAGATGTGCAAAGTTAGTAGAGACATCCCAACAGATTAAAGGTGATCCTATTTCCAACTCAGTGATTGTTTTTAGTTTTTAGTTTTTTTCTGACATGTTGGTGTTATATCTTTCACTGGGATGTTATAAGTTGCACTGAGTAAATACAGCTGAATGAAACAAAAACTGTGTCTGTCTTCATTTCAGGCTGCAAAGCAACAAAATGTGATTATTTTAAAGGGGGGTGATTCATTTCTATACCCACTGTATATAGGGTACATTTGGAATCCTCAGCTGACATGGTGTAAAATAAGTTATTGTGCCAATGAGCAGGGCCTTTTATGCATTGAAATAACCATATCTGCTAAAAGACGAAGTTCATAGTCATGGTTACTGTCTTTTCCAATTTTTACTCTTGTTTCACACCTTTTTTAACTGGGTTTTGCATGGTCATTGGGGAAACAGCAATTGTAGTCTTCTGTAGAAAAATAAATACATTATATGAGTGTTATGTTTGTTCAACAGTGAGGAATGTACATCGATCAGCCATAACATTATGACCACTGCCTGGTGAAGTGAATAAAACTGATAATCTTGTTATCATGGCACCTGTCAGTGGGTGCAATATATTAGGCAGCAAGTGAACAGTCTGTCCTCAAAGTTGATTTGTTAGAAGCAGGAAAAATGGGCAAGTGTAAGGATCTGAGCGACTTTGACAAGGGCCAAAGTATGATGGCTAGACGACTGAGTCAGAGCATCTCCAAAACTGCAGCACTTGCGGTCAGTACCTATCAAAAGTGGTTAGGGTTAGGGTAACCCTAACCCTAACCGGAGACAGGGTCATGGGTGGCACCTTTTTCAGTTTCAATATAATGAACCACTTTGTACTCCGAGCTTACATTTAAAAAGAGACTCATTATGAAAACAGTATGCATACATTTTAACACAATATCAGGAATAGCATTCCTCTCTGTAAAAGTACTAAGAAACGACTAGATAACATTATAAACACATGACAGAAAACAATACAAATATGGAAATATATCAGTTAGATATAAATGCTAAATGCATATTACAAATTATAATTTTGTCATTTATGTAAATAGCCACCAATTGGTAAATTCCTCTGTAAAATAAGTATTTGGTCACCTACAAACAAGCAAGATTTCTGGCTCTCACAGACCTGTAACTTCTTCTTTAAGAGGCTCCTCTGTCCTCCACTCGTCACCTGTATTAATGGCACCTGTTTGAACTTGTTATCAGTATAAAAGACACCTGTCCATAACCTCAAACAGTCACACTCCAAACTCCACTATGGCCAAGACCAAAGAGATGTCAAAGGCCAAAATTGTAGACCTGCACCAGGGTGGGAATCTGCAGTGGGTAAGCAGCTTGGTGTGAAGAAATCAACTGTGGGAGCAATTATAAGAAAATGGAAGACATACAAGACCACTGATAATCTCCCTCGATCCGGGGCTCCACGTGCCAGACCTGTCCCCCTGCTTAAGCCAGTGCATGTCCTGGCCCATCTGAGGTTTGCTAGAGAGCATTTGGATGGTCCAGAAGTGGATTGGGAGAATGTCATATGGTCAGATGAAACCAAAATATAACTTTTTGGTAAAAACTCAACTCATCGTGTTTGGAGGAGAAAGAATGCTGAGTTGCATCCAAAGAACACCATACCTACTGTGAAGCATGGGGGTGGAAACATCATGCTTTGGGGCTGTTTTTCTGCAAAGTGACCAGGACAACTGATCCGTGTAAAGGAAAGAATGAATGGGGCCATGTATCGTGAGATTTTGAGTGAAAATCAGCAAGGGCATTGAAGATGAAATGTGTCTGGGTCTTTCACCATGACAATGATCCCAAACACACTGCCCAGGCAACGAAGGAGTGGCTTCATAAGAAGTATTTCAAGGCCCTAGAGTGGCCTAGCCAGTCACCAGATCTCAACCCCATAGAAAATCTTTGAAGGGAGTTGAAAGTCTGTGTTGCCCAACGACAGCCCCAAAACATCACTGCTCTAGAGGAGATCTGCATGGAGGAATGGGCCAAAATACCAGCAACAGTGTGTGAAAACCACACTGTTTAAGTGGGAGAACATGCACAATTGGTGGCTGACTAAATAGTTCTTTGCCCCACTGTATGTTGGTTTGCTCCCCATTCTGCCAATGATAATTAGTTATACTCACAAGGAAATTCTCTGAAAAATAATGTATTAAAAGTTAATTCCATGATGTGTTGATGAGAGTACTGCATATGCTTAAAGTACTGCATATTCATATATTTCAACGTTAAAATATATGACACACATTGTATTATCATATTGTGAAGAGCAAGTTATATATTTCATGAACATATTCAGGGCACATATGTAAATATATGTTGACAAATCCTCTACATATATGTGCATATATGTTGCACGTATGTTTTGCATGAGCTTTCCGTGTTGGTAGGCCAGATCTGTACGTTTGACCTTTGGTAGTTTGACGTTCTTTGTTGAGGAATTTACTGTAAAGAACATTGCATTAATTCACCCACATATGCACCCACAATACCCTCTCTGTGCTTCTATGATCTTCTCCCACGTTCATTAGAGAAGGCCACAAGAATGTCAGATACCTTGATGCTTTGAGTGGTGTTACTCTGGCTTGATTCAGTGGCCATGACCCAGTGAAAGTCTGCTCCTAAGTGTATTTAACCGGGTAAGTGAGAACACATCAACTTCCACAATAACGACCTGCCACTAAAGACACCAAAGTGTCTTTAGGAGAAAAGCAGAGTGTCCGACGACTTGATACAGCAGGTGTAAATGGCCTTCAGAGGTTATACAGAGCAGCATCAGGGAAGCAGAGATCAACAGTGGACATGAAACAATTCATTTAAATTCTTTTGATGACACTGGGTGCATTGGCTCTTGACTCATCCTCAAAAACACATTCTCCCGATCTCTCTCTCTCTCTCCCTCTCTCTGTGTTAAAAGAGTTCTCAAAGCCAAGCATCATTTGCTGAGATTCCCCCTCCTTCTGTAGTGAAGTCCAAAGCCTCCAGTATAGATTTCCGCGCTGAGGAGAGAAGTTGCTCCCTCTGAGCTGGAGATCAAAGAGGATCAGGCCTGATGATCTGTGTAACGTTTTAGATAGCGCTCATGGCCCGTGGACCTGACTGGACTACCCAAATCTGGTCGGAGGTGGTATGTGTGTATTTGTGTATGTGCAAAAGGCAACTCTGCAACTCAGAGGTGATGGGGTTCATGATAGGCATAATATAGCGTGAATAGAATATGGATGAAACCAATGCACTGCTCAGTTAACTCCCCTATAACACATTCAGTATCACAACAACCCACTTATCTTGGAAGGTGAGCGGGAAATCAGCCCATTGAATTGCACTGTATTGCATTGTATAGCTCTGCCAGCTAATTGGCAGTATAAGGTGAAACTATCAATTAAAACAAATGTATAGAACAATTGCGAAAGCCATTTTGCAGGTTATGCAACTGGAATGTATTTCATCTGTTTGGCTTTGATGAGCATCAAGTTAATCAGAGTGACAGTAAATATCAAAACTCACTTGTTAAGGGGCATGATTCAGGTCAGACTGATTGTAGAAATAAGATTGAAGACAGAGTCTGGTTAGCATTAGTGCTATCTCTATCTCTCTTCAAAAAGACTTTGACAGTTTGAAGACAAAGGATGTCCCCCCCCCCCACCTAATGTTCTAAGGCAATTTTTTCTGTCATTCCTAACACGCTTGATCATTGAAGCAACCCTTCTAAGAAGAGTAGAAAGTATATATCAGCTTGACAGGTCACAGATAGACAAACAACAGACCACATCTTCAGCTACAGGCACACACAAATGCATCCCAATGCACTCACACAGACACACAGGACATCCCACAAGCACCCACAGTCTTCAGACCTCTCTCCATTGTTCTCCGTCTGCCTGATATGAACCTGAAGGAACTGGATTTTGACCCTTTAAAGACTAATTCCAAATAGTCAATTAATTAATGTAACCAACGAATTGAATATATAAAGAGAGCATTCCAATTACAGTACAAGTTTCAAAGATGAATGTCCTCCGGAGATTGAAGATGCAGGCAGGAGTGAGGAAAATGCAAGAAACCTTCCCCAAACACTGCTCTGGTTTATCTCCCCAAACTAAAGGAGTGGGGGTTGGTTTACTAACATAAAGATACCAAGACTAGTCCTGCAGAATTGATCCCCTTATCATCTAGGGACACACTCCAATCTATGCCTTACACCATATTGTAAAACAGAGTGATCTACTCATGGGTTCAGCATAGGGGGATAAAGGCATGACCCTAGGTTCTGTAGTCAGACCATAGATAAACAGTTGTAACATAAACATTCTGATACAAGAACATGACTAGACCCACAGTGTATAGGCTAGGAGAGGACAATTGAGCACAATTATGAATGGCTTACACTAAATACTGCAGAATCATCGAATATGTAAATAAAGATAGAATTTAAATGTTTCGGTTTCTTCAAACTCAACTGGAACAGAAACTCAGTGAAGGCCCCTGTGCTTTACAAAACCCTGAACGGTCCTTGACAGTTCTACATCTGCATCAACATCACTGTCTTATGGAACCACGGTTAATATCAACACAGGCTTTTTATAATTAACTTGTATATTAATAACAGCATTTAGGGCAATTCCAACAGACAGATGGCACAAAGGAGGTTACGATGCCAGCTGAGGTAGTCCAGAATATCAAGAATCTCTTCCTCGCCTGTCGAGGAATTGGTGCTTTCGAGAGACTAGAAAAAAAAAAATGAATTAGCATTCAAGACTTCTGTGAGCTGAGTGTAGGGCTCTGCTTTCAGCTCTTTTTCCCAAGAAACTGGAGCAACGCTGAGAGGATTTTAAGAGAACTAGGGAAAGAGGGTTTTGCTCAGCTCTGCTCGGCTCTAACAGTGAAACTGACTACCAGGGCTCCTGCCGGATGATAAGCCAGGCCTCTTTTTTTATCGACATTTTTTACTTCATTATCTACAGTCACCCTTCCCAACATGCGTGTACTGTGCCAAAACATCAATGTGCACTCCAGAAGCTAGTGATTTTTTTTTTTATGTATACAGCCCTTACATTTTGTCAAGAAAAAGGGGGAGTGGGAGGAAGGCAAAGCAAGAGAGAGGGTGGGGAAGCCCTACACAGACGTGCCTGTTGCCCAAACTGACGACGTATGTTGCACAGCTGAGAGCTGAGTGAACAGGTTTGGTTCAGTCAGTCCTACAAATGATGTAATAAGTCCTCTCAGCCATTGAGACTAGTGTCCTACTCTCTAGCTAGTTAGCATTAAAGAGTATAATGAAACTTGTCTTTCAAAGTTGAGACTTTTGGAGTTAAAGATTGCTGTTTTTTACATTCTATTTTAATTGTACATACAGGAAGAAAACTTGGATGTTCCAGCCATCAGGTGCACCAAAACAGGTGCAAATTATGACAATATTGTTATAGAGTAACTTGGGAAGATCGAGCCTTCTATAAACATTTGAAACTTGGTCTGGCCCTCAAAAAAAAGAGGATTGATGCACGAGTCTGGGAGTGGTTAGAAAGCAATTTGAGGTACATCATTCCAGACCACTGCTAATCTACATAGGACAGGTTGTCAATTTTTATTCAGGCCAATAGCTGACCGAAAGATGCTCATATGAGTCTGTAGGAACCCCAGAATAATATAAATTGATCTAAAAGCCTCTCTTGCCACAATCAAGGGAATTGTTAGAAAGAGACTGCATGAATTTCACCTACATGGGAGGTCAAAAAACAATATCAATGTGCAACTGATGTTTGCCAGACAACACCTGAGAAAAGATCAAAAGTACTGGAACATTGAGCTCTGTACAGATGAGTCAAAGTGGTAGTTGTTTGGCTACAATGCCAGATGCCATGTTTGGCAAAAACTGAACACAGAATCTCATACCAACTACAAAGCATAGAGGCAGTGGCATTATGTTTTGGGGCTGCTTTGCTGCATCAGGTCTTGTCCAAACTGTCATAATTGATTCAACAATGAATTCCATATTGTAACAGAGAATCCTTGAGAATATGAGGCCATCTGTCTGCTGAAGCTGAACTGAACATGCAACAGGACAATGATCCAAAACACAAGCAAAGCTAAAACAGAATGGCTCGAAAAGAAGTAAGGTAGGGTTATGGAATTGAAAAAGCCCAGAATCAATCCTATCGAAATGCTGTGGGGGGACTTGAAGCTGGCCGTGCATGCAAAAATCCCTCAAACATGACACAGTTAAAGCAGTACTGTAAAGTGTAGACCAACAATCCTCCCAGTCGATGCAAGAGACTGATAGAAAGTTACAAGAACATTGAGTTATTTCAGCCACAGGGGGAACACCAAATATTGAAGCTGGGGATGTAATTACTTTATTCATACTATTGAATTGTATTTCTGTTGAGTTTAAAAAATAAAGGATTTCAAAGTATAATCTTTCAGTGTCATTTGTTAAATTAAGTTACCTTTATCTGTCAATAGTGTTGAAGTAAAGATTACATATCCATATTTCCAAATATGTAAAAAAAGTTCCCGGGAATGTACTTATGTTTTCACCACACTAACTGCTGACAGGAACAGTAAGATTAATTCCCAAGTGTACAGATTAATTCCCAAGTGTCTTTTCAGATACAATCTAATGTCTCTAAATGTATTTGAGGGTGTATCATGATGCAATAGGCCAAACACACTGCAATAACAACCACGTTTTTGTAGGGCCAAAGAGTGGAAAGTTTTTGACTGGCCGAGTCGGTCAACTCATCTGAATCCAATTTAAGATGCTGAAGACAAAAGGAAAAAAGGTCCTGAAACATACAGGAACAGAAGATCGCCGCACATACAGGCCTGGAAGCAGGGCCATCGGGATTAAAAAGGAAAGTTCTGAGTGAGGAACAGAAGTGTTCAATTTGCAGTGGTCTCACTCAAAACTTTCCTTTTCGACTTTTTGGGAAAGGAAAGGAAAAGGTGCAGTGGTCTCTTAACTTTTTTGGAAGGGCTTATCAGAACTACTGATTAAACTGGCTAAACTAAGCTGACTGAACCAAATCTATTCTTGTCTGACTCGACTCAACTCTCAGCTCTGCAACTTATGTCATCAATTTGGGCACCAGGTGTGTCCGTTTAGGGCTGTCCGTGGACTAGGCTACACTCAACAACCTTGTCCCTGGTTTGAACCAGCATCCATTTCTGCCCGATTCCCAAAATAACCCACAGGAATGTAAGGATGAATAACGGAAAACAAACTGACTGACCGCTTAATGACACGGCTCGTTGCTGGACGCAGTTGCAACATTCAGTCTTATTTTCCTCATTGACTGACTGAGTTGAAAAGAGATTTTCAGGAACCAGCTGAATGGGTCTGGCTCCACATGCACTAGGCTGCTCATTTCTCTCTGAAGAGGATTTTCTCGCTCTTTGTCTCTCTCTCCATCCCCCTCTTCTTTGGGGAGTGTGTGGAGAGGAAAGGGGGTACTGGGCAGCGGGCCAGGAATGCCCCTCGTCAGACATGGTGGATGGGTACAAACGCTTGGCATGGGTAGGCATGGGACGCACCACAGCCTATCGTTGGCATTCACCTACGCCTGCAGTTCAAAGAGAGGTGAATCACCACTCACACTGCCACCAGTAAACACACGCATTAGTTAAATGCGCATTCATAGCTAGCTAGCTAGTTAGCGATTAAGACTCAGCATTATTTTGGTGCTGAGTCTTAACAACTCACGTTGTTCAGAGAGCAAGATAAACTAATATTATAGTACAGAAGATATATGGGTTCATATTTAGAAGCAAAGCGGACAGCAGCCTCGCCGCCGTTGTTGTTTGGATAAATCTGTGGAGGTCCTGCTGTGAGAAACTAACACAGCGTGGGTGATTCACTGTGTCTGTGTGCTGCCTGCCTGTCAGTGTGTTAAGTGACAGCAGAAGGTGGGCTGGGCTTGATGCGCTAAATGGCTGTCGGACGCTATGTATATTGTGTTGCAGCAAAATATTGTTTCTGAAAATGGAGTGCTTTATATAATTAGTTTTGATCACCACTGTGATTTAAATTAGATATAAGCTGCTGGAAATTAAAGAGGCACAAGCAGTGCTTCTTTAGGAGAAAGAAATATGATCCTCAATCTCAATTCACTGAAAGCAATTAGTGTTAGTGACAGCAGGTTAAGTAATGTCCAGAAACAGAACTGAAAGATAAACTCACTTTATTACCCAGCCACACTCCCTAAATTACCTGAAAGATATATACAGTTAATTACCCAGCCATACTCATTACATTACCTGAAAGATATACTCAGTACATTACCCAGCCATACTCACTTCATTACCTGAAATTCATACTCTTACATTACCCAGCCACACTCATTGCATTACGTAATAGATATACTCACTACATACAACAGATATGAAAAGCCACAAAGGCTGTGATGTGGCTAGTGAATTTCTCCTGGACCTTAACCAGTTGCATAATTTGCTTCATTCTGTGAGTTTAGATGGATAAGAAATGTAAGCTAATGTGTGTGCGTTTGTTGAAAAAAGCTATATGGCAAAATTTTTAGCAAACTCACAATTATACTGCAGCTGTAAATATGATCAGTGTAAAACTTCAGTCACCCTTGTCCCAGTAGTGTTTCTCAGTGCAGGATGCAGAGTTTTCCCCCACCCTGGGTGGATTTCAGTAGGAATAAGAAATCAACCACCACATGCGCTCTCTCACAAAAACCTTTCAAAGTGACACACCAATTTTTTCGTAACTTTGACATTTTAAGAACATTGTCAATCCCAATGCTTAAAATGTACACTAATCTGGTGAACCATTCATTTAAATTTAAAAAATTAAAGTAAAGTGTACAAGACTAAGTTAGTGGTATTCTGGCCTGTACAGTCCAAACACAGAGGGATGGAAGACACTGAACACGAGTTCCTCACAAATGTCTAGAAAATAGCTGTTGTTAGTTAGGAAGGCAAGGTATTGTGTTGTCAGTTTCTGTTAGGTTGGTAATGTCTAATAACAATGCTTACTACATACGCGCTGTTTTCATAAATTACAAAAGCAAAGTAAAGTGTACAGACTTTAAACAGACTGCATTGCTCTTCATGTCCGGATTTATAGTGATCCCCCTGACACTCTTCTAGCCTGGTTGACGTGACCCAACTAACTCAATGTAGGGAGTGCTGTGACTCACTTACATGGACAAGAGCTTATTGTAACCACAATGTTTGAAAATGTGCACGTGTTTTGATTGGGTCTAACTTACTAGGTATTTGTGTGTGCAATCCCCCAAGCTTCCTCGTCAATTTGCTAGGACAAAATCAATATGACAGTTTTGCGGGAATCGCTTTAGTAATAAATAGATCGTCATTCACTTCAAAAAAGAGATATCCAATCAGTGGAAGACAACGCCTTGAAAGATGAGGGCGCATCCCCTTCATTAACAACGCCTCTTGCCGACAATGTCAAAGCACCCTTTCCAGACTCAGAAGTCAGAGGGTCTTCGAGTCAGGGGTCAGCCAAGATAACCATGACATCTGCCACGTAAAACAAATCCATAGTCAGCTTCGATGACTTAGTAGTCAGCGAAGCTAGTAACACATCATCAGCCTGATGGCAAAAACAGTTTTTCAAGACAGAGGTAAAGATATTTCCAGGCAACGGCCACTCGATTACTTGTCATGCAATTTCAATTGAAAACAAAATGACTAGGTTGCACAGAAATATCGCTATTGCATTTGATCAAGAAAGGTTAAGTAAACTTACAGTCCTTTTGCGGCTGGTCACCTTAAAAACTGAGAGTTTAGAAGTGGAAGGTTCAATCTACGCAAACCACAGTTCTTCAAAAATGTCATTTGTATTGACATTGAACAAGACAAAAACAGCAATGTTTCTCCTGTGGGCAGTTAACAATATCTAAGGTATCTGTATTAATACTTTTTTTTTTTACCATAAGTAATGGACATTCTCTTAAAAAATGTGTGAAACAAATTAGTTATTGCCAAATGGGAAATGAACATACAATATGAAGAATCAAGGACATACTTTTTTCATAGCTCCTACAACTTCTTATCAAAATAAAAGATGATCTACGTAGATCTCAAAACAATTATAAATTATAAGTGTAAGTTAACTTTTCACTCACAGAATTCAGAACCTGTATGATATGGGATTTGTTGGGATGAAAAGGGAATAGGTCAAATCCTGCTATAAGGATTTGACCTCTCTGAGGTCTCTACAAAAAAAAACAGTTGTGCACAAAAAGAGAGCAAAATGACGTTTGGAGCGTAAGGTGCGAGTGGGATGAGTGTGTTCATCTGTTGTTAACAGAGACTCTTTCAGATTGGTTCATTAAGGCTGGCCACCCACATGGTGGATAATGAAGGAGACATTAAGTCACTGTGCATGTGTGGTGTGTGCCTGCCAAGGTGCGTGCATGTGTTTAGAGGAGGGTCTTTCAACAGAGTCCTTAACAGGGACCTCTAGAGGCTCAGGAACAGTTTCTTCCCATCTACCGTAACCTGTTCATTTTTCTCTGAAGAGGATTTTCTCTCTTTGTCTCTCATTTTTTTCTCCATCTCCCTGTTCTTTAGGGATGGAGAAAAAGACTCTTCTAGCTACCTCTTCAAAACTTTCCTTTTCAACTTTTTTGGAAAGGAAAGAAAAAAGTGCAGTGGTCTCTTCATTTTTTCAAGAGCTGTATATATATAATAGAGAGAATCTCCTGATTTTGCACAAAAACACTAAAGAGACTTTCATCGTCAAATCAAATAATGTTCCATCATTTTTCAAAGCTCCTACAACTTCATATCAAAATTCAAAATGATCTATGCAGATCTCAAAATAATTATAAATAATAAGCATAAACTAACTTTTTATTTACAGAATTTAGAACCTGTGTGTTTTAAATCAAAATCTTCTCCACACCCAGAGGTGGTTGGTGGGAGGAGACTAAAGTGACTAATCCCATCAGGATTGCAAAATTACAAATATAGAGCCCTCCCCAAGTATTGGTCCACTTGGTAAAGATAAGCAAAAAAAGGCAATGAAATAATTTCACTGTTATTTATAAATTTGATTTTACACTCAAATGTAAAAAAATAAATACAGATTTTCACTAAGGTCAAAAGTTCAAAGAAAAATAAATATATACACCAATCAGCCATAACATTGTGACCACTGACAGGTGAGGTGAATAACACTGATAATCTCGTTACCATGGTACCTGTCAGTGGGTGGGATATATTAGGCTGCAAGTGAACATTCTGTCCTCAAAGTTGATGTGTTAGAAGCAGGAACAATGGGCAAGCATAAGGATCTGAGCAACTTTGACAAGGACCAAATTGTGATGGCTAGACGACTGGGTCAGAGCATCTCCAAAACTGCAGCCCTTATGGGGTGTTCCCAGTCCGCAGTGGTCAGTAACTATCAAAAGTGGTCCAGGGAAGGAAAAGCGGTGAACCGGTGACAGGGTCATGGGCGGCCAAGGCTCACTGATGCACGTGTGGAGTGAAGGCTGGCCCATGTGTTCTGATCCAATAGACAAGCTACTGTATCTCAAATTGCTGAAAACGTTAATGCTGGTACAGATAGAATGATGTCAGAACACACAGTGCATCACAGTTTGCTGCGTATGGGGCTGCGTAGCCACAGACCAGTCAGCATGACCCCTGTCCACTGCCGAAAGTGTCTACAATGGGCATGTGTGCATCAGAACTGGACCACGGAGCAATGGAAGAAGGTGGCCTGGTCTGAAGAATCATGTTTTCTTTCACATCACGTGGATGGCTGGGTGCGTGTGCGTCGCTTACTTGGAGAACACATGGCACCAGGATGCATTATGGGAAGAAGGCGAGACGGCGGAGGCAGTGTGATGCTTTGGGCAATGTTCTGCTGGGAAACCTTGGGTCCTGCCATTCATGTGGATGTTACTTTGACATGTACCACCTACCTCAGCGTTGTTGCTGATGATGTGCACCCTTCCATGGCAACAGTATTCCTTGATGGCATTGGACTCTTTTAGCAGGATAATACACTCTGCCACAAAGCAAAAATGGTTCAGGAATGGTTTGAGGAACACAACAACGAGTTCAAGGTGTTGACTTGGCCTCCAAATTCCCCAGATCTCAATCCGATCGAGCTTCTGTGGGATGTGCTGGACAAACAAGTCAGATCCATGGAGGCTCCACCTTGCAACTTACAGGACTTAAAGGATCTGCTGCTAACCTCTTGGTGCCAGATACCACAGCACACCTTCAGAAGTCTAGTGGAGTCCATGCCTTGACGGTTCAGGGCAGTTTTGGTGGCAAAATGGGGACCTACACAATATTAGGCAGGTGGTCATAATGTTATGGCTGTACATTTTCTCCAAAAACACGGGGCTTGATTACTGGCACCCCTGCCAAGATAACAGCACTACATAATCGACCATAATATTAGATGAGGTGGTAAAAGTCATTTTAAGGGACCTGAAACCATTCATACTTGTAGAATCTCTCCGGATTCTTCAGTCTTTGGTCATTGTGTAATGATACCACATGGAGGCAGGTCTTTAGGCTCCAGTTGTGGTGTGTGCCTCTTTTATTAATCGCAGGGGCAGGCTGAAATGTAGTCAGAGATACAGGCTTGGGTCAAACATGGAACGGCAGAAAAAAGGGCTGGGCAGGTCTCAAAAACACAGACAGGCAAAAGGTCAACACACGGAAGAACTGACAAATAAACTTGCAAAGAAATAGCCTGGAATGAAAGGTTTTGTAATGTTGTGAATCATATGAACAGTACCTCACAATCGGAAGGCTGGGAGTGGATGAACGTAATAGTGGGAGAACACAAAGGAACAGGTAGGTGACACAGGTGATCAGTATTCAGGTGATTGTGAGACGGGAAGAGTGGTGCGTTCAGGGGGAGTGAAAGGTTGTGGTCCGTGAGGTGAGACGTATGAGGGGTGACGTGATCAAGGCGCAGACCTTACACATTGCTTATGGACTCTCCTCTTTAGCCCGCCCATTTCAATGTGGTCTTGGGACTGGCCATTTCACAAGTTTGATTTTGTGGTGAGCTGTTTTTGTGTGGATCTGGAGGAATGATTTGGATCCAAAGCTTTTGGTCCAACTGGAAGATCTAACAAAGACCCAGATTAGGTTTTCTGGCAAAGGAAGACAGATTTTGCATTAAAATCTCCTGGTACTTCACAGAGACAATGGTGAAGCACCATGTTCTGCTTTCAAAGGCCCAAACAAAGTTCCCAGAGCCTTTGAAAGCAAAACAGCCCCAGCATCACATATCCACCACCATACCTCAATCAAACAACTGACGGCTGTATGACTCATATAGCACACATTCTGTGCACTGATATGAATATATTATGAGTAATGGTTATAAAACAAAATTCTCACACTTCATTGGTTGCCACTTAAAGTAAACTTGCATTATATAAAACTCACGTTTCTTTCATCAAAACATTTACACAACAGGAAAAGTAAACCAAAGTAACTTATTTTGACTTTTCCTCCATTATGTTTCTCAGCCTTCTTTGCATAGCCTTGGGGGAGTGGGATTAGAATATGTGTTTGTGGATTCAGTTGTTCGTACATCAAGCAGCAGCCTTGTCCTTTGCAGCCTGGTTAAATCAGACAGAAAAATGGGAAAAATGGCAAAATCAGTTTGGGTGCAAAGCTAATCGACTTCAAACATGTTGAACAAGACAGACATGACTGAAGAGGGAATTACCATTTTTCTGAGCCGAGCCAAGCAGACCCAAGTTACGCTGTGCTGGTCTGGCCTGTATAGCTGATACAGAACAATTTGAGTTTGGGTCTACTGTGTGAAAAGGGTGTTAGGGAACCTTTTCCTCTCAAAAGATGCTTGTTGAACAGAACAGGACAGACTTGGCAAATCCAGTGAGAGATAGGATCTAGAGAAGGAAACAGAAAGGACTTGTGGTGTGTCCGTACCCATACTCCAGTTGTGAGCACCGGCGATGCCAGAGCATTAGGTAACAGAGAGGATTATTCAGATGAGCATGGGACGTGATTTGCATTGCTAATTTAGAGCAGAATAACATGCCCTTCAAATAACATCTGCTGAGAGGAGAAATCCCACCACACCACATCCTCTCTCTGTCCCTCTCTCACTCTTTCTCTCTCTCTTTCCCTCCCTCCCCCCTCTCCCCCAGTCTCTCCTCTGTTAAAATAGTTATAAGGCGGGAGGAGGGGTGGTGTAGCTCAGTAGCAGAGCATGAAAGAGCCAACAGTGGATTCACATTGAACATCAGCATCACACTCAATTAGCGCTGGCTTCTCTTCTCCCCGCAGACACAGAGAAGCGTGTCATAAGCGCTTTTGTTAAGGGGTGAGAAACATGCTTCACATGTTTGATTAATTCACCCACATCGTTTAGTGTAAAACAGACTACACTCCAAACTAAAAAAGAGATGTGGCAATAATAAGCACTTGAACCGATTAAATTGTAATCATTTGGAAAATAAACACTGAATTATTTGAAAGTCACAATAGAGTAATTTCTATTGATAATGTCAATGTAATTTCACTTCAAGGACTATAGTAATATCAACAGTGTGTATATTTAAACTACGTCATTATGTTGACATTATCATGGACATTAACTGAAAGACAGTCCAAACCCTAGTAAAGTTGCTGCAGCAATAGAAAGATAATGGTGTGGGGAATGAAACACGTCCAGAAAGTGCATTATTTGTGTTTAACACCATTTATCTGTTTCCAAAACTGACAACACCCATGAACCAACGAGCCGTAGATTTGATGAGGCAAAGCAAACACAGGTCCTGATGCAATTTTTACATAAGTTTCACTCACTGACAACGTTAGAGAAATCAGTATTCCAGCTCAGTTCTGTCTTGCACTGAACAAGATATCTTCCATTCATTATTGATGCTGTGTGAGGGGTGTGGGGAGGATGGGAGAGAAGGGGAGTTTTCCCCTCAAGGCACAGGAGGATTCCCAGAGCCGGGACTGGCATCAAAGCCTTCTCTCTAATCTGCTCTCCTCTCTTTCTCACCCTCTCATTCTCTCTTTCCTTCTCTCTCTCTCACTCTCTCTCTCGCTACACTCACTGACTATTCATATTACACGGTTCATCATGTTACATGATACAGTAGGTGGCAAGGGATTAATTTATGAAACTAGGATACAGAACAAAATAAAATAAAATAGCTTCTGACTGTTCCCTCTGTTTCACCAACAGAAATAGGTTCATGGATGAAGCCGTCAAAGATCTAAATTCAAACCTTCTGATGTTCGACATTTCGCTGTCTATCCAGCTGTTTTCTCCCCTTATCACACACCTCCGGTCTCCTCATCTCCTCTCATCACCCACTTCTCTTCTCCTCATTTCTTACTAGCTTCTTTAACTACACAGCCTCACTTCTCATCCACCCTCCAGTAGAATCCCTACTAACACTGTTAAAGGAAACGCTATGGTGTCCCAAAAGGGACCTGCACTAGTCTTAAGTTTGGAGAAGCAGGTAACAGGGAGTAGCAGTAGTCTTAATGTTAGAGATACAGGTAACAGGGAGTAGCAGTAGTCTTAATGTTAGAGAAACAGGTAACAGGGAGTAGCAGTAGTCTTAATGTTAGAGATACAGGTAACAGGGAGTAGCAGTAGTCTTAATGTTAGAGATACAGGTAAGGAACAGGGAGTAGCAGTAGTCTTAATGTTAGAGATACAGGTAAGGAACAGGGAGTAGCAGTAGTCTTAATGTTAGAGATGCAGGTAAGGAACAGGGAGTAGCAGTAGTCTTAAGGTTAGAGAGGCAGGTAACAGGGAGTAGCAGTAGTCTTAATGTTAGAGATACAGGTAACAGGGAGTAGCAGTAGTCTTAATGTTAGAGATGCAGGTAACAGGGAGTAGCAGTAGTCTTAATGTTAGAGATACAGGTAACAGGGAGTAGCAGTAGTCTTAATGTTAGAGATACAGGTAACAGGGAGTAGCAGTAGTCTTAATGTTAGAGATACAGGTAAGGAACAGGGAGTAGCAGTAGTCTTAAGGTTAGAGAGGCAGGTAACAGGGAGTAGCAGTAGTCTTAATGTTAGAGATACAGGTAACAGGGAGTAGCAGTAGTCTTAATGTTAGAGATACAGGTAACAGGGAGTAGCAGTAGTCTTAATGTTAGAGATGCAGGTAACAGGGAGTAGCAGTAGTCTTAATGTTAGAGATACAGGTAACAGGGAGTAGCAGTAGTCTTAATGTTAGAGATACAGGTAACAGGGAGTAGCAGTAGTCTTAATGTTAGAGATGCAGGTAACAGGGAGTAGCAGTAGTCTTAATGTTAGAGATACAGTTAAGGAACAGGGAGTAGCAGTAGTCTTAAGGTTAGAGATGCAGGTAACAGGGAATAGCAGTAGTCTTAATGTTAGAGATGCAGGTAAGGAACAGGGAGTAGCAGTAGTCTTAACGTTCAAGAAGGAAGTAAGAAACAGAAGTGAAACTCTGTTAGATAACACAAAGATCCCCGGGAGCAAGAGGTTTCTTCACCCGATTCCTCTCCCTTCCTTCCTTCCTTCCTCCCTCCCTCCCTCTAAACCAAGTCAGTAGCACAGGGCCCAAAACAGGAAGCAAGGCAGGCATTAGCCTTGGTACAGGTCACACGAGAGCTCCACTGAGACAAGGATGGTCTCAATAGGCAGACAGGAAGCAAATATCATAGAAACCTTGTCCCCAGTCTGGTGCATCTGTGAGACTAATATTGAAGTAACAGCAGAATGAGACAATACACTACCACGTTCATAAGGCTTTTGTGAGTCATGGATTTCCAACATGATCTTAACACTAAGAAACATATTTTTTCTCTACAGTGCTACTGCTACATTAGTCAAACGTGTTCCTTTTCAATTGGTCTGAATGGGTTCCGGTGTTTTTGAATATACATGGGCTTTTGCAAACCGATATTACAGGGATGGACATGAACAGATTGTTTTGTGCGAGGGACGTGACAAAATTTCCAAATGCAGTGTGAGTATAGACGCTAACGCAAAGAGACAACAGAGGGAGACACAAGGTCTCTGAAGGAGAGGCGACGCATAAGCAGCAGAACTAAATTAAAGGTGCCTTTAGTACCTTTAAGTGTCAGAAAGTGTCAGGAGAGAAGGGAGAGAGAAAAGAGATAAAGACAGAAAACCACAGGAGAGATGAGAGAGAAAAGGAGAAAGTAGAGAAAGTAGAGAGAGGGAGAGGCAGCAGCGAAACAAACGAAAGGTGCCTTTAACAAAGTGTCAAGAAGAAAAACGTTAACTTTTGATGGATCTGCTTTTATCCTTGAGAGCACTTTGCCACCTACTGACTAGTCCTGGTAATCACATGACAAAAGAAGTGGATTGATAGTCCAATATAACCCATATATAACTATTTTATCATTTGTATCTTTGAAAAGCAGTTAGGATATTGACAATATAAAACAATTAATGATCTATATATCTTCCTTTACATTTTAAAATATACTCATAATGTCTGACAAAACGCAAGTCTCTAATGTTAAAAATATAGTGTAAATAATGAATAATACAGATCTATGTAGATATTAAAAAGCTTTGATAGAGGCACAAGGCTACACATGAAAGTACTTAACAAGAAAGCAAGCAGTCACTGAACTGATGATAAAATTAACAACATTATTAATGTAAGGGAGGACTCCGGGCTATTGCATCTCTAAGGTTCACTCCTTTGATATATTTTTCGATCTCATTAATATTGCATGGCTTAAGTCTTAATCATTATCCCCAATATACAACATCTTCATTACCAACCAGCCAAGGCTTCCAAGCTCCTTCAATCACAGAAATAAGTTGAATGATACCACACATCATGAATTCTAATAGGAATTCCACCACAGACCTTCTAGAATGGAATTTCACATCACTTTTGAGTCCAAAGTCTTAAACCTTTTTCCCCCGTTGTAGTCCACAAAATACAATACTGAGAGAGCACTGAGTGTTGAACGATAACGTCAACGTTGTAGTGTGTTAATTAAAAGATTCCTAAGTCAATCAGAGTGCATTAAAATAGTGCAGAGCGTGTTCAGTGCACCCGCGTCAGTAGGAAAAACATCAAAGGGTTTCAGCAGCAGGCATGAAAGGCATTGGAAATTAGCTTTGAAAAGAAGAGCAGCTAACGCCAAGCCATTCCGTGCCTGCAGGAGGAAGAGAGGAAGGGAGGGAGACAGAAGAGAGCGCCTGGCTGGCGGATACAGGTACTGTAACATTGCTACCTCAAATAATGTAGTTACCTAGCCAGCAGGCAGGAGGATAAGAGTGGAGGGGCAGAGAGAGAGGGGGCAGGAAAAATTAGGCACCAAAAAGAGTGAGAGAGCGGGACTGGAAGAGTGAGAGAAAAATGAGAGCAAGGAGAGAACTAAAGAGAGAGCGCAAGAAAGAGAGAAGACGAGAGGGCGAAATGCAAATTGTTAATCTGCTTTTAGATCTCTCTCCAAATTGTGTCAGTTCAGAGAGCACGTGTTCTGTTTGTTTTCTGTGTTTCAAACCCTGTTGCTTCTTCTACCCAGACAGTGTATACACTTTGAAAAGTAGGCAACCTCTTTTTTCTCTTACTGACATTAATTTAACCATGTCTATCATCAAATAATGACTCTTACTGTATGTGGAGTACTTACCCTGCTAATCCGCAATAGAGATTTTCAAATCTAGAAATAATTTATAGAGTAGGTTGGTGGCAGGTAGCCTATCATTTTGAGAATCTGAAAACAAAACAAAAAGGTTGCTAAATCAAATTTCCAAGGAAGCATGGTGAAACATCTGTCTTTCTGTCTTTGAGAAAGGCGGTTTACCCTAATTGCTCCCAGGTTGTTGCTGTAAATGAGAATGTGTTCTCAGTCAAGTCACCAGGTAAAATGTGAGAGAAAAACCAGAGGAAAATAAATATAAAAATAGAAGTTGAAGCAGTAAAGCTCTGAACAAGACAATCAAAGTTATGGCATCACGCTAGCATTACTCGTTCAGTTATGCCTGTATTAGAGGTCATTACAGGTCTGGGTGGACCTCATATTCCCAGGATGCAACCCTCGGTCCCATGTCAGGTCGAGATTCATCGTCATAGCGTCTCTGATTTTTGCAGGCCTACTACAGCTGGTAGACCTGAGTACACCCAAACACAGATCCGCATTTATTGTAGCATATGTATTTTTACGCTAATAAGGTAAATATATTGACTTATAGAACGCTTGGCCAACATATCAAAATATGTTCACTCGGTCCAATCCGGTCTGGTCTAGACCTGAACATGTTAATCTAACCATTTTGGCTCGGAAAAACCAAAAGGTACTGAAACACATTTAGTTCATTCTTCATTATCACCATCGTCAAAACAAAACAATAACAAAGATAAGATATTACCAAATATCAAAAAGATAATATTTTTTTAAATAAAAGAAACTACCATAAACCAAATATTTTTATATGCTTCCACACGGCACCATGGCAACTATAGAACTCACTCAAAAAAAAAATGCTATTTGCCATTAATTGTACATATTGATTTCGCCTATCCCAGTTGCAGCAACTATACCTACAGTAAATCAGTCAAACATCATCAGGTGTATCAAAGAAAGCCTTCCCCCCGAGGGAATACCGTGACCCACTTCAGTTTGCATTCTCCTTCTTCCAGCATGGGCAGACTGGACAGGTTGAACACACACATACAAACCTTCGCGAAGGGCATTTTTATATTTTATAGACATCGTCTTCATAGATGACTCAGTTAATGATGGACAAGAGACGCGAGTTTGAACCTTATAACTCTTGTAAATTACTTTACTAACAATTTGTTTAATTCGCTGCCGTGCCTAATTATATTTGTTGGTGTCTCGCCACAAAGAACATTTATGGTAGAAACATAAAGGCAGCTTACGGTGGCATAGGCGTCATAACAGGAACATTTCAGGATGTTGACATTGTAAAATAACTTACCTGCAGCCCTCCGCCACAGTTGTCATCCTCGTATTGTTTATTCTCCGGTTAATAGTATTTTCTCTCAGATGGTCTCACCTTTGCTGGACACTACGATCTTTCCCTCGGTTCAGCGACAGGAGAGCGTGAGGGGTCTAGTGCAAATATCCTAAGCCAAGGCTGAAGGAAGCCTTACCTTCCGGACCTATCGGCTCTCTTGCCGGTTTTTGCTGATGCTGCGCGCAAGACAGCAGTTCCTCGGAGTCAGAGAACAGGGGCAGGTGCACAAGGGCGGCTCGTGTCAGACTAAACCTGGTCTAAATGTGTCAAACTAAACCTCTAAATGTTTCAGACTAAACCTTGTCTAAATGTGTCCGACAGTATGCTACAGACACTAAGCGCATGTTTAGTTAACACGATTATTACAAAGAATAGGGGCAACAGGCTGTTATTTTTTACCAAGCTATATAGTTAGGACGGGTATTGCATCTCCCGGGCTCCTTGCACCAGCTGCCAGAGGTGCTAATGTTGCTTCGCCTTTTACGCACTGTTTAGTAAATGCGGTCATAATGCCCTTGGCGTTCGTTCACGTTCTGACTGTTTCTACTGCCAACTGCGTTTGGGGAAGACCTCAGTGGACCAACTACTAAAGGATTTCAAAGTTTTGTGGATTTTGAACTTTGCAGAGGAAGGGTTAGTCTCCATACATTCCGATTTCGCATTTGGACAATATAATTATGTAACGGAACATTTCCATTGCACATATAAATATCAGAAATGACACAGCATATAGCCCAGCCATCACAACACAGGCTAACAAGTCAAAGAAATCAGTTGCATCAGCCAAATTGTCCATATTAAAAGCCTTTAATATTGCTGCTATTTTTAGATTCAGAGAATTAACTCAGTTAAATAATTATAGAATCATTAAAAGGCCCCCTCCCCCAAACTTTACACTTCCATCTGTCTATCTGGTAATAAACCAATGTCCCCCAGACATTAAGACAGTATGCTGTGCTCCAAACCACAGAGCGAGACCAGACAACCAGTTTACATTTCTTAAGTTTCAGTACCCTTTAGAAGAGGGGAGTAGCCTGGGAATTCTACAACATCACATTTCCTTCAAATGAGCTGATGGCATTATTATATAGTGCCGTTGAAAGATTGGAGCATCTGCCATTGTCTTGTTAATGTTCATTCCCTCTTCCCCTCTCCTCAGATCTCTCTTCCACCTCTCGCCACCCTGCTTCATTCAGTGGCCAAAGATTATGTTATCTGCAGTACCGGGGGCTGGGCATTCTTCTTCATAGAGATATTTTCTCTCCACTCTGTAGACAGGCAGAGAAAAGAGAGAGTGATGGACTGAGAGAGAGGAAAGGGAGAGATAGAGGAGGGGGAACTCCTCTCTTTGACACCATATCAACTCACAGCTCCTTATCATTGCCTTACACCACTGAAGTACTCCATTAAGAGTGGCTGAAACAGTTCAGGTTCAATACAGCCTGGGATACGCAGATGAGCAGACCAAGGGGATATTTCAGCTCAGTGAACAGTATGCAATACTAAGCTGCTCTTACGCTGTGAATGGCTTTCAGTCTGTAGCTGTGTGTGTGTGTGTGTGTGTGTGTTTGTGTGAAATACAAAATCACTCCCCTTAAAAAAGTCAGAGCAGACAATTATTATGGCATGCCTCCAGTACAATATCCACTGCATCTTTAGTACTGTATCCAGTTCACTAGATCCACTACAGTATCCACCCACTAAGCCAGGATGAGCCATCAGTTTATCTTCTCATCTGAGCTCAATGATTACTCATCTGGAGTGCAGTGACTTTGGCAGCCGCCAGTCGTTAGGTCCTGGCCTCTCTATCGGCCAATCAATGGCATGGAATACGAACCCTCAGAGCACCATGATGATAGATTGGACATTGATCCCTGACTAGTGTGTCTGCGGCAAACACATTGATAATGCTTGTGTGTGTGTGTGTGTGTGTGTGTGTGTGTGTGTGTGTGTGTGTGTGTGTGTGTGTGAATAAAGACATTGACAATATGTGTGTGTGTGTGTGTAAACAGGCTGTCAGAAGTAAATGGATTAATAACACACATCCACTGGATACAACCTGATTACCTGAGGGAAGCGTGTCCTCCAAAAAGATCAATCAGCATTGTCCCAAGGGATTGAGAGACAGCGCTGGTAGGGAGGAGAGGTAAAGAATGCATACCTGGCATCCCTGTTACGCCAATATCTTCTTACTTTTAAATCTACCTGCAGACTTTGCTCTACCTCATTAAACTGCACCATACACCTCAGAGACTGACAGGATTCTCCCTTCCACTTTCCATAATGGTCTTACAACTGTAAGCTTAGAAACATGAATGCAAACAAGATAAGGTGAATGCTTCCATGGTAAATCCTACTGTGGATTGAGGTTAAGAGTGATGATAAGGCCCACAGTAAACTATGTATCATGGAAGGAAAGTGGTCTGGAGAGGGAGGGTGTTATGGAAATTCTTGAACTAATGTGCATTTGAGGAATGTCTGCTTTTTTATTACCTGGTATGTAACTCTGGTCTTTGGTTGAGACACACATGTCTGTATAATATCAGAGGATCACTGGGTCTTTTGACCATCTGTTCACCTGCCTAAACCAATAAGGGTATCTGTCCTCTGTTCCTTGGGAATGTAGGGGAGGGGGATCTGGTATTTGCCTAGTGGGCATCATTGACAGGTATCGGCAGATTATAGGGTTACTCATAAATCTGCCCATCAGTATAACTCATCAGAGCATCTATTGTCTGTCCTCTTCAGAGTTGAAGAGGTTACCCATGTGGGGAAAGACAGCCTGCCCCTTGTGTTAAGCCTAGTTAGTAATACAACACAGGGAATGTTTTCTGTTGAGTTAGGTCAGCTGTGCAGCAACTTACCACACCCCTTTTAACTGTAATAAATACAGACTGTTCATGTATCTACCTCAGAGATTCCTCAGAGGATTAGTCTGTATGCTTTTGACGCGTCTCTCTATTTGCAAATAAACTGTTAATTGTGCAAAGAGAATTTTGTCTCTGTATTTACTCCTTAAAGAGTTCCTATCGATGGAATTACCATCACAAGGGTGTGTGGTGGCTCTAAAGCCAGACCATCTCCCTAGTTGTCAAATCCCCTCAGCAACGTTGCTGTGTCTGCAGGAACCAGCTCAGCTCAGTGAAATAATCAAGAGGAAGGTTTCTGCAGCCGCTCCTACTGTGAGGGTTGCATGCTGCTATTCTATGGATGCCCATCAAGCTGAAAAATGAAATACATTAGAGGTAGCTTGCTGACTTCACACTCTTTTGGGGTGAAAAAAAAAGAAGACGTGATCGTGTAAATATATGTTGCGCTATGAAAAAAGAGGCAAAGGTTTTTAACAGTGTTAAAAGGGTGAGCTGACAGTGACAGGTAAGTGTTTCAAATGCATGTATACAACTTTCGGGGAGATAACCTGCTGGACATCCATCTTAACCACTGCCATCTGGGTGAGGATTTCTCCCACTAGATAAAACTTTTGTAACTGTGTTTGGGATTAAAACAGTGCAGCAGAATTGGAAATAAAATCTATTCTACAGCGGACTTAAACCTCCCAGGAACCATGCAAAAGTTGTCTTTCCCCTTTTCAATGCCGTTGGTTTCCGGTAGGGTCAGGGTCAATGGACCCCAGGATTTTCATTCTTTTCCAGGGGGATCACACTGACCTGTCTGTAATGTTAGGGGGGGGGGTCATGAACCCCCCCATCTCCCCAAATTTGACACCCCTGCCCCTTTTAGACTTCAGTTTGTATATGGATGCACAGCAGTTGTTTTGACAAAACTGTTAATGGGAGCCTGGTTGGTTTTCCTTTGGACGCATGCACATTGTAAACCCAAAGTACCTTTACTCAAATATGTCTACCAAGTGTGACTCATGTTACACTTAATAATGTTCCTAATGACTTAAAATGTTTATATGACACTGACTTTTACTAAATTTTAAAATGATAATGTTTGTTTGATCCCATGCCTTTTCAAAGTGGACTGCAGATGTCAGTCTCTACTGACTGGCACCGGGCTTTCCTCAATGCCAAATGATTTGCAATTGCTTCTCGTATATTGCACATAAGCAATAGCTGAGTAGCCTAGGTAAAGTTGGTAACTAGATAATTATCTGACATCATGTCACCGTGTTGAATCCAGTCTTAGTTTATGGGACAGCACACTTATTGAAAATGTATATTTAAAGTATACGAAATAAGTATATATTTCTCTTCCTCCGCCTCAATAATACCAGGAATGCAAACGTTTTTCAATTATTGTTGATCAGGAGATTGAACAAAATTCTTCAATCGAGACCTGCTTTCAAATTTCAACCCATTCTAACCCATGCGAAAAGGCCGAGGCTTGAATCGGTGTAATAACAAGTGATGCATGACGTCCGAAGCCTCGTTTTATCACGTGCTTCTTCAAAATGCCTGTTGTAAAATGCAGGTTTTTATAGTGGTTTGGCGCCTGAGACTTTCAAACACCGACCTCTATTGATCACCTTATTTAATGGTGTCGCTGGCAGCGTCGCCGACTTCTGTAAGTTTCTGGTGGTGCGAGATCGAATCCCGCAAATGTTTTACTTTTTGAGTACGATACTGGTTATTGTTTAAATTATTCATTGATTTTTATGTATGTTATTGCACTCTTGTCTTAATAATACAAACCATTAGAACGGATGCATAGTTGAAAAATGCTAGCTGGAAAGGCAAAAAGATTGTGGGATAGGAACCGGGCATTCTAATTTCCCTTCGCAAAGCGCACGTCTAACCACTGCGCCACGAAGTCGCGTATGATAGGCATACTGCGGAAAAGACGTCTACATAAGCATTCAACATGCAATATTATTCCTGACCAGCTGGTGGCACCACTGTGCAAGCCTCGAGAGAATTAAACCTTAATTTCCCATCACTAGTATTAAGTGTTGAACGTGTATAACAAATCTCTAGGAATTGAAATTACAGAAAATGTATGACCATGTCTCTGTCATTAACAAAGATGGTTATGGGTGGTAACTCTAGAATTCACTTGAAAGGGCACACATGCACACTAATGCTCCCATGAGACTGGGACTCAAATAAATCACACTAGATGAAGTATTCATCAAGAAAACTGAAGGCACTGACCAGAAGTTTTTCTTCCGAGCAGGTAACATTTATCTCTCAGTCTCATCGCCCAGACATGAACATCCATCGATCATTCATCCCATTCATTTCAGAATATTTCCTTTGTTTTCCAAAGGTCCATATTGGTTGTTTTCCTTTCCATACCTGACGCGGTCTGCGGTTAAACAATTTTGCTCAAAAGCTTTTTGCTGAGAACAACAACCATCATTGAAGATGGATGACTTTGTATGTTCATCAACCGTAGTGTGTGTGTGTGTGTGCATACACTGTAGGTCTATCATTTCTTATCTGTCACAGCAGTAGGTGGGGAATGTTCCTGAGACCTCCTGAGACAGTTCAATCTATCTGTGAGACCACAAACATATGGCTGGGGGCAAACTGTTAAGGTCAAACTCAGGGCATAGTGAAGAACCATAACTCTGGATAATAATACAAAGCAACTGTAAACGTTATCTATTGTTAGCAGCGTTACCTTTTCGCAGTCCATACTTACCACAGAATCATCATGATTATCATGAGTTGAATTGTAGACGTTGATGGTGATGGAAATACAAAATACCAGCACTCCCTCTAGTGATGAAACACCTTATCCATAAAATCAGAGTAACGTTTATGCAGTTGCTATTCTGTAGCTCAGAGTCAAGCTCTGGAAGTACTTCATTCAATACCTCAATACACCCAACGTCAATAGTGATGCTATAGTTAATAGAGACTCCGGGGTGTTCAAGATGTAGATGTAGTTACATATTGTTTAGTCATAAATACCCTATATTTCATCAAATATTTGTAAATGAACGAGAGTACATTGTTTATTCTGCAGGCCCATTGTACTGAAGATGCAGTGCGTGTATGTTGTCACTAGGTGACAGCAGAAGGCTTTGTGTTGTGTAATAAGGCTGAAAGTCAAGCCGTGGAAAGAGGTCTACCAATTCAATACGACTTTTAAATTACCAGAAATCAGGACCCAATATCTCATTAACGCATCCGCAAGGCCAATATATACCTGTTGGGCGGATGATGACAGGATACCCTGGTTATCAAGAGTGTTGGGCCAGTAAACATGAGTTGGCTGGCACTCGGCCCCAAACCAACAATGTAAAAATAAAGCCTCTTGTTCTGTCCCTAAGCAAGTCAATTAACTGCTCCCAGGTTGTTGCTGTAAATAAGAATTTGTTCTTAGCATACTTACCTGGTAAAATAACAGTAAAAAAAATTGTTAAAAGTACCTCTCACCTAAGTCACACATATTGACACACACACACATACACACTGACTTGGACACACACATGGACAGATACACATACACACCACCACCTGTGTTCACACACCGCCATGAATCACTTCTTGACTGTGATTTAAGCCGTGATCCCTGCTTGGGTCATTAGTGACAGTGTAGTCAGTGTGAAATGCCCAACTGCCTGTGTGAGTGTTTAAACTCTCTGGCCAGCTGTTGGGATAATGGTATTGGAGAGTGGAGACAGAGAAATGTCCTTGGCATCCAGAGCAAAACCATGTTTATATATATGTGTGTGTGTGTGTGTGTCTGTGTCTGTGTCTGTGTGAGAGTGCATGTGTGTGCCTATGTGGGTTTTTGCAGAGGCCTTGGCCTGGCGTTAAAAGAAAGCGCTCGTCTCTAGTTCCTTAACTGAAGACTGGGTTTGTCAGAACTAATATCGTATAACACAACAACAACAACAACAACAAAATGTCACTTTCAAAACCTTAACCATCATACCAAGGGTTAGCCAACTTGGGCGAGAATTGTAATTACAGTGTATGTAATTGTGTGTGTGTGTGTGTGTGTGTGTGCGTGAGTGTGTGTGTGAAGTGGTCTGGAAGCCTCCATGTTGATTCTAACACTACGCGACAGCTCCCAGAACAGAGTTGGTGTCACCAGAGGGAGAAGGCACTGTGTGTGTGAGTGTGTGTACTCTGGTGGTGAAGTACCAATTCTTTATTTATAGGCCTACCGTGGATCAGGCAAAGGCCAGGTTCAAAAGGTCACCTCCCCCAAAACATCGGCCTATTTGTATTTCACATTGCTGCATGGCACTTTGAAAACCGCACACACTCACACACGCAAAGAGGTGAAAGGATGGGGAATCTTGATTCTTAGACACTCTGGTCCTCAGGGCCTCAAAGACATAACTTCTTCTACTTGTACATTTCACATTTACTTGATGGGTAATAAAACATTCATAAGGAGATGTGAGACCAGGACATCCAAGATGACTACCAAGGAAAGTCAGTACTGGCCGATATTGTGCTAGTGTACTATGGCAGGCATCAAATACTATCATGCTTGGATAATCAGTAAAATAATTTTATTTTCCCTCCCTGATTTTATTCCCATATCCAATTCCATGTTACTCAGCTGTACTTAAGACTCAGCAAATCCTAACATGCCTTGGAAAGTTGAAAAGCGTAGCTTGTCTGCCTCCTTTAGCCTATGTATCCATGCAAAGCCGTTTGGCCTTTTTTCTCACTACAGATCCAATCAGGAAATCATTCTCATTAGTGCATTTGAGTACATGCTCCTTTGACTGACAAGCTGTTAGCTTTTGCAGGCCCTCAACCTGTTCTGAAGCAGTCAGTAGAGCGTGATTATTAGCCAATATGTCAGCACTCTTTGTTTTAGAGTAGAGACTGTTGTTGTTCCTGAAGGTCTACGCCCCAGGTTGGAAAGTACTCATTTGTTACACTTGGATCATCACACGAGTAGGATGCTGAAATATATTTATAACTCAGACAGACGAGAATCAACAGAACAATGAGGGAGTAACCGTTGTGAATCATCTGGGGTCAGAGTTTAAGTAACAAGCTCTTGGATCCTGGACTGATTACCTCCTGTATGCCTCAACGCCTCTTCCTCCTGAGGCAAACCACAATAAGACATTTTCACTTCTACTCATCTGTGAACAATACACCTGATCATCCTGTGCAAGACCAACACTGACTCAGATGAATAATGGGAGTTAATCAGTTCACAAAACAGAACTCTATGACAAAAACAACTGCAATCGGTTGCTTGGTTTATCAACTGAATAACCGATTCCCTGTAAATTATTTTTGACCAGGGCCTAAAGCCAGTATCAGGCTGTTAGGTTTAAGTAAAAAAAAAATCCCTTCTGCAAGTTTACAACTACATAGAAAGTGTTTAAACATCATAATGGATGTCTTTTCCCCTTCTCAAATTGGATGATTAAAAAAATTTGCAGCCCACAATTGAATTTTGAAATCCCTTAAAACAAAAATGTTTGCCCTCTCCTAGTCTATACAGTACTGTTGGGTACTTGAACCTGGCCCTGTAGGGTACTTGTACCAGGGCCTGTCTGTAGGGTACTTTGACCAGGGTCGTGTAGGGTACTTGTTCCAGGGTCTGTAGGGTACTTGTACCAAGGTCTGTAGGTTACTTGTACCAGGGCTTGTAAGGTAAGGTTTAAAAAATGTACATTTGCGAAAGTCACAGAATGCAATGTATTGTTAAAGTACTGATGCAGTAAGACAGACATTAAGAAACAAAAAAATAGACAGAGAGACAGATAGGTAGAGAGTAGATCCTACACAGCTGTTCAATGCTTTTGGAGAGGTTATGTGGCTGAACCTTCTGCGGTTTGGCCTGCTTCTCTCTCCCTATATCCCACCTCTAAGCTGATCCTCCCTCTCTTTCTATCTCCCTCTCTTTGTTTCTGTATACCCCCACATGTCTGGATAACCAGACTGTGTTTAAAAATGATTTCAAATCATTTTAAATACTTTTGCTGGGTTTAACTGAGCTTTGCAGGTGCAACTGAACCAATTAAAACATTCTGAAAATACAAATCTTGCCCATTTGACACTCTAGGCCAGCAAATATCTAATGATTTGAACACAAGCCTGCTGGATTCATAATCTAGTGTTGGTTTGATAACTCAGACTGAATTATTCGACTGCTATATTGTTCAGCACTTGAACCTTTTAATACTGCCTTAGAGGTCCATTATGCAGACATCAGAATTAACACAACCCTTGGCAATAACATCTTCCGTTGGGACGGGGTATTCTTAATGACACATTTTCGAAAACGCTGTTCGAAGTCAAAGCCAAATATTAATATGCTGACTTACCCATGTGTGGGCATGGCTCTGGACCAACACATTGGATTACAGGACCATTTTATTAAGTCCTTTTCACATCACAATGTGTTTATACAGATAACCAGCCTAAACCAGTCGAGAAATATGATGTTGAAGCACAGTGGCAACAAAAAACTCAGTTGAAACGCAGAGACCTAGAAAGAAGCCAATAGAGGCTGAAGTTCTCCACAGGATGTGCTGGGTGGAGAACATTTAGAATGTGTTTGCATTCTTAAAATTGTTGTAAATGGGGTTTTATTGCAGGGAAAAGTTCGGAGGTTCTGGGACATGGCCGACGCAATCAGTTTGGGGGCAGAATGGCCCAACTTAGTATGGCTGGAGTGTCGTGCCACAATAGTGCCACAATCTCCAGCCAACGTTTGCTGATGTTTTTACAGGTATCAATATGTGGCCTAGGTTTGTCCAGTGTTCTAGGTTGTTGGCTATAGTAAACATATACTGCTGAAGCATGGGTTTGATTCTGGCTTGCAATTTCAGCTTAATCTCCCCTCTACATTTCTCTTTCTGATGAAAAGCAGTAAAAATGCCGGAACATATTTATCTCTGCCCTCGCATCATAAAACGGCACTTAATTTTCTCTCCCTATAAGAGATCTCACCATTGAAGTTTATGAAAGGAGTGAATTATAAATGTAATATAGTTCCGGCACAATAATGTCCACCCTTACTTTCAGACACATACAGGGCTGTAGATGTTGCTCAAGGACATACATATTTGATGCTCAAAGCCGCTGAAGCATAACACAGCAGAGATGGGGGTGGGGGGGGCAGACTACTCAAATCCCTAGTCCTTGGCTTGGGTCCCACACAGTCTTAACAAGGGTAGGCAAGTAATGCAAGCTGTACAGCAAGAGTGAGGGCTAGCACTTTACACGGCAATAGCTCATTAAGAAAATATATGCCACAAAGACCTGCAAAAAACAGAGATGGTCAAAAGGTAAGCAGGGTCAAAGTAATTTTTGTTGAATTATGGCGTAATAGTTTATCTCTAACAACACATAGCGTAGATTAGAATGCCATGAAATAGATTTAAAGTTTATGTCCTGAGAAGCAAATCCAATGCGTGAATGCATACATTTTACACAAAACAACAATAGACATTTAAGGTACTAAAGACTAAAGACTAGAATGGCACCAGAACGACCAAGAACCAATCACTGAGACATGCTAACACACCAATGACATTATTACTGTATGAATAGACTGGAGTCTGAACAATTGCCTGCATGCAAGCCTGACTGACAGTACTGTGTCCCAGATACTTGACCAGAATTGATCTTTATCGCTGTATGCACTGTAGCACAATTGGAGTGGCACCAAGAAAAACACCATGGTAAGGTTGGGACATATGAGACAGCAAAGAAAGACAGCCACTACCAAGTGATTATAGCACAAAGCCAGGTCATTTAGATATCAGTTTTATCATAGGCTATACTACCCTTGTGGTAGGTTGATATAGTAGATTTAACTTGGATCACAATCCTAAGCCTATAGTCTTGAAATACTCCCCTCCAATGAATAGATAAGGGGTGTTTAGTGCAGTTGCAACACATTATAAGAAGCCAAAAATAGAAAATAGATTTACCTTGGCAATAGCAGAGTGCGATTGGTTTAAGTACAGTAGCACAGTAGTTGTGATATTATGCAATGATGTCACAAACTGCTTGTCCTAAATGGTGTGCAATACTTCTGGACAGGGTTCAAATCATTTATAATGCACTATATAGGGAAAAGGTAGGCCAATCTCAGTAATGAGTTGATAGTTAGGAAGCTCACTAAATTACATCTAATGGCACCAGCTGTTTGGAGTAAAGTTTCACTGATTCTTCCAACCAGGTAAGGTCCAAGAATAAAATAAACTTGATCTATTCATTTAATTACAGTAAACCTACTAGTGTTTATTTAGTGGGATAGTCATGCACACAGCAGTGACGGTTTCTGATTGGCTGTGTTGTCAGAGAGGTGCCAAATGATGACAGAGTCTCCTCAAGCAATCAGTTATCAGTAACTGGACAACTAAATAAAATGTATAGCTAATAAATGTTCACTGTTAACATGCAGGTAAAGAACAAATAATACTGGCAGTAGCAAGCATGGGTTTAGCTCACAACATGACATAGACGTCAAACATGAAATATTTATTGCAATTAGGGGTAAATTGTGCTATACTGTAGTGTACAAAGAAAAACAATGATATGGCAGGTTGAGAGAAAACACAATTATCAAACAACCAAAAAAGAAGGTGGCCGATAACAGAGAGTTGTATTTTTTAGCAACACCAATAACCAGCTAGCACTTTGGCACAATCTTGTCAACACCTGATAAAGAGAATTACCTTCAAGAATACATAGAGATTCAGTCATTCATTTTAATGCCCCGAAGTGGTTCGGTAACACTGTAAATCATGTGATGAAATCCCTACTATCTCATTGGTACTGTCCTTCCCTTCAAGCATGCAATTGATGGGCAATCCCATCACCTTCTGCAGAGCTGTTGCTTACCCAGAAGTAGGTACATGTAAAGCTTGTATTCAGGGGTGTAGAATTAGGGGGGGGGTGGGGGGTCATGACCCTCCCAATATTACAGACAGGTAATATGTGGGTAATGTGACCCCCTGGAAAGGAGTGAAAATCCTGTGATCCAATGACCCTGACCCCCCAACATACAATAAAACCTACGCCATTGCTTGTATTTAACAATATATTTTTGAAGAGTATTTTATTTCAAATTGTTAACAAATTTCTAAGCATAATCTAAACACATTTACCATAATTTCATTTGAATTTGAAACATAATCCATAATATACGAACATAAGTGGGGCTTCAACCCTAATGGCTTATTGGGCTGGCCGCCAGTGTTACGCAGGAAACTGAAGTTTGAGGAAAGAAGATTATTCATGATGAATGATAAAACATGCTTGCATACACTCACGCACACACATTATATTTTAATGTGACATTAATAAAATGAATGCATGAATACTGCACACAAAGTATAGCTTAGGTGAAACTACACCTGTGGGAAGGAAGATGTTAGGAAGTCTTTTGTTGAGAACAGAAGGTGTTGCCTTAGCCGGGGCAAGTATTGTTATGCTTCCTGGTGGCAAGCTGGGATATCAGCAAATTAAATTTGTTGCAGTTTAGATAGTGGATATGTTGGGTTATTTGTATTACCATGTGGGTTAATTGGACTATCAGTTAAAAAAAAAATTACGCGCAGTTGGGCTGAACCTAACCTAATATAGCAAACCACACCTGAACTAGATCCCCTAAATAATTATCTTAAAGAGAAGGAAAAACACTTTTTTAGGGATGTTCTCTTCGGGCACTCTTGAAGAAATCCACTACATTAAGATGATGAGTTATGATAGTGTTGACTTGTTTATGTTAGATCTACATATTTTTAACCATTAGGCTAATAGTTGTTAATGTATATTTGCACAGGTGAAAGAATTAATCAGGGTTGGAGGCTTCTTCTGTGTTTATGCAGCAGTCATAGTACATGTATATCACCAGTGTTAGTTTCTCTCTCTCTGGTGATTCCCACCACCCAAAAGGGAAGATGTCACAGATCACTGCATCTTAGTAAATACATATTTCATCAATATATGGTGAAAATGTGAGGTTATAAAACAATAGTATTTTTTAGCAAGGGATTCATAATGAAAGCAACATTTTGAGACAATTTACCCACACCAACATTGAGATGAATGTAGGCTACTCTTGGAAGTCCTACACATTGGTAAGCTTTTAAAATAACAAGTGTCATTGATCAATCTTAGCGTTTAATCATAATATAACAAAACAGATCAACTGGAATTAACTCTCTGGGGTAGTCGAAGTGAACTAAACGAAATTATGTATGCCACGCCCTGACAAAACCACACATCCAGTGTTCTAATCTGAAAGCACTGTATATCTAATAAACCAGCATCAATAACCCTACAACCAGTACCAATAAAAACCCAGCAGAACTGAACTAAGGGACCCAACCACTGTAACACAGGAGTTGGGTCATTTAAACAACCCAACATTTTTTCGAGTGAGGATAAAAGGACAACTCTCCGATTCCCTGTAGCGACCAATCCGAGCGCTGTTGTCAGTAGCCTACAGTTTTTCCCGGGTCCATGTTGAAGTTCATAATCAGACTTTCTCGCACAGTCGCTTCGTTGGGTCATTTCAGGGCACGCGTTGCATCGGTTCGAACCCGCTCGTCCAGTTTGGTGGTACGAAGAACACCGGCGACTACAGCACACAATCGCGTGCACTCAGTTGGAGAGGAACGCACCGGAAGAGCGTCGGAAAATAATATTTCTATTTGACGAGCAGCGTATGTGGTATGTTGCCCCATTTTTCTTATTTGAAACGTGAATATCCCGGTGGAAGGAAAATGCAGTCAAAACATGACGTCCTTTTGTAGGCATTCAAGAAGTCGCTTGACTAGTGCTTTCGTGTCTCGTTTTGAAACATTCACATTGTCTTGTATTGACTTAGTCGACTTGTTTTCATGAGCTCTGAGTTAATGTTTGTTGTTCAACCGAATGGCGGCATAACATTAAGGTTTTATAATGTGGGATAATGTGAAATAAGTTTGTGTCAGAAATCTTCATTTGCGTTAAGTATGCTACAGTTTGTACCATAGCCTTTGCTAGCATAACAACTTCATAGATGCCGAATTATAAAAGGCTAATCAAAAACGGATGTATCTAGGTTGATATTACTTATTGTTGTTAAAAGGGTATTCATCACATGTTTGTCAATCGCTACCTGGTTTAACTTCAATTGGTTAGTAGGTTATGCGATATTACCGGTCATTCGTGGGGTACTTGATTCATATTAATTCTTTGTAATTGCTGACACTGACAGGCAAAGTCTGTAAGGTACATATAGGCCTATTTGGAAGACAGCTAATATGGAAAAGAAATACGGAATTTATGTAGGCCAGTGTTACAACACGGGAAGTCTTGACAAGTTGGGTGAGGAAATGCCTACGGTTAGGAGGTTGCTCAGCATTAAGATAACTGGCTTCTGTCACGGCTGGCCTGTGTGATTTTATCACTGTGCAGGTCTGCTAATATTAACAGCGTATTTGGCATGTTTAAAAGCAGCCAACATATTCAAACTATTTTTATTTTGGAATCAAAATTTGCCCCATCAAATATTTTTCCTTAAGACAATTGACTATATGTTCTATTAATGTGATGTACATTCGATTTTCTGCGGTTGTGGAAAGGGGATTGTGATTTATGGGTAGTTACTATGTAACAACATTAAAATGAAATGGTAATTTATAATGCGACACACTGGATAAACATATTTCACAACCATTTACAAAAGTGCCTCATGATTAAATTGTCCCTCTAGACTTTCCGTAGATAGAATTCTCCATGATCATAGATTCTGCATTCTGACTCGGGGTATTTCAGGTCAATCGACAGCCTACGCAGAGAGCGATGTCGGGTGAAATTATATTTGCGTGCGGGTGAGGAAATCAACAGCTGACCTGACGGTATGGGTAGACTTACAACCTAATCGATTAGATATGCAATAGGATCATTTGTGACATGAGTTAGCCCTGGTGTTAATTTACTAGACTAGGCTGGCCCTATTGAAATCACCAAAGCACGCCTGCAGTGCATGCTCGATAGCCGCTGGATTATGTAAATGTACAATCTAACCTGCCACGGCTCTGTATTCAGGCTGTTGAAACTTTGAGATTGTTAGTTTGACATCAACTTTTAGTCTTTCTGTCATCAGTCAGCCTTTATGTGTCTAAACTACTTTCAGAGCAATTGCAGGAGAACATCTGACAATATTGAGGTATTATTATTCTGTGAATCAGGTTTGACAGTAAGTGTATTCCAAATGTTACAACGTGCAAATGTATTAGACTTCTTTCTCCAGAATATTTCCTATTCAGTGCACTATGTTTCATAATAGTATTTTGATAATTGTTCTCTTAGTTTATATTACATGTATTTAAATAGGACGTTTTTAAGCTTTGCACATCTGTTTCCAACAATAAAGGTCTAGATAAGGGCAATGTTATAATTACTCCACAGTAACAAAACATGTAATTCAAAATGTCATATGAAACATGGACAGTGCATTTCTTGGGTCATGTCTATTAATCAGGTGGGTTTGTGCTTTAATCCACATCTCTTTCATTTATTGCCAAGCTACATTTTTTTTGAGAAATAAGAAGATAAATAACATAATTGTTATGAGGTGTGGAGGGAAAAATCTGAATTGCATATTGTAGTCCTCTCTTCTCACCTCTTTTTCAAAATGATCCATTGGATCATAAATATCTAAACTTCTCATCCAAATAGGTTTTAAAAGGTGGACGAAAGAGGATGCATTGAATCAAGTTAATGCAATTGAGTTTCTCACAAGGACAGAGGAATCATGCATTTGACAGCTATTAACATTTTAAACATTGTAATATTGAGTGAGTAACGGACCGCGTGAGCTAGCATAAAACCCATAGCCGGTCCACCCTGCAAAATACAGACTCTTAACACCTGCAGTGATTTTGTCAGAACTGCTGATACTGTTCTCCCAAATGATTGGAAGGGCTGAGGTTTTATTGTAGACATCCAGAATACCATAACCCTTCGGGTTTGTGTAGAACCGTCAGCACAACTCTTGAGACGTTGGTTGGACGTTTAATTTCATTGCTGGACAGACCAATTTGACCTGCTGTGAATTCAAAACAGCCACAGTACCTTATAAAACCTATTAGGCAGTTCTGGGTAGCTAACCTGCACAACAAACTCAGATTGGTAAATCAAACACTGTTGTCGTAACACTTTTTAACTGTTTTACATAATAAAGATCAGCACAGGTTAAATATTTACTTTTAATAAAGAAATAAAGTGTTACTCTTTTAACACTTGAAACACTTCAACAGGAGATCAATACTATATTTGAAAGTTTGCTCCCACACATTGCGTAAATGTCAATTTATTTTGGAGAACAGTAAAAGCCTATATTTACATGTTTATTATTTACACCTGTTGTTTTTATCCTGTTAGTTAAGATATGCCACCACTGACTAGCTCTAAGTAGGGGCATCACTCATCTCAGGGCATAGATACTGTTTGGCTGTATGGTAACATTGCATACGATGATCAGTTGTCGACTAGGACATATTTACTATATTTTAGTTATTTAGCAGATGCTCTTATCCAGAGTGTATTATAGAAGCATTTAGGATTATGTGTCTTACTCAAGGGTGCATTGCCAGATTTTTCAACTTGATGGTTGGAAATTCTAACCAACTTGGAACCTTACAATTTCTGGCACAATAACCCAACCGCTAGGCTATCCGCTTCCTCCTACCAGTCAGTAGACATAACAAAGAGGGATAATCAGACATTTTCTGCAAACCTTTTAGAAGCATTTGGATGCTTGAGGCAATGGGCAGATATGCATATTTATTTCTAAGTCTTGTTGGTCAGAGCATGAAGCCGGTAGCCGTGCAGTTTTAGGGATAGGCTATTGCATGAGGTTGCTCGTTATGCAAATTGATCAGTAAGTGAAGAAATGTCAAAGAAGTTACATGCTGAGTTATACAATCGACAATTGGACTTGTCATTTGTTACAGAAGATGAGTGCTATTTTCAGAAGGTAGAAAGAAAATAATTGAACTCAGATACTTGGTTTTACTAAAAATAAATTACTTAAAATGCATCAAATCATAATGCAGTCAAGGGAGCAAAAAATAAACAGAACGTAAAACATTTCCATTAAATAACTATCAAAGACTTATCTTATGGAAAATGCACGTCATATCTTGGCAACGGAGCCCAATATTTCTAGTTATTAATTTAATTATTTGTAGAAAATATACTTATTGATTTACATAAATAATTTAGAATGATTAACACTTGAGCAATGATATGTTTTCCAGATGTAATCCCACCTGAAACTATCCCCAAGGTTGTAGCTGTAAATCAGAATGTGTTCTCAGTCAACTTGCTTGTTAAAATAGGTTATTTTTTATTTATTAGATATCCTTAAGGCCATGCATATCAGTGTAGATTGCTGTAGCCAGGAAATGTCATGTGACATTTTGTCTGCTTACCAAATGGCATCATATTCCATAGTGAACTACTTTTGGCTGGGCTTTTTCCAAGCAAACATGGAGCTACTGGATCTGACTTGAAGCAAGTCATAACACAACAAGCCCAAGCTGTCAGCATCGCACAAACAGCACGTCTACATGGTCAAGAGTAGAACCCGACCCATATGGGATTTTTGTACCCAATACCGATTCCAGTTGTTGAATGGAACTACTTACCAATACCAGTTATATCTAGTCACCTGAAACGTATGGTTTACATGCCGCATCAAGGCTTAAGTAGGGTTACAAAATCCCAGAAACTTTTCAGAGGTTTTTTGGAGGAATTCTGGTTGAAGGATTGTAGCTTTCCTGCTTTATCGTTGTTCTCGGGAATTGTCCTTTCAGGATTACCAGAATGTTGCAATCATACCTCCCAATCAAATAATGTTTCTTGTGTAGCTGTCCATCATTCATACAGGAATCACTCAAGTATTAGGATATCCAACATTTGGAAGTTTTTTCACCCATAACCAGGGATAAGAATATTGTGAGGAAATTGTGCATTTCATCTTCCTATGGCCGAGTATTTAGGGTTAATGTACCAATCAACGTTTTAAAAGACCATAATGAGGACTTTACATGGGTTTTCCTGACTGCTGTTCAGAAGAATTACATTTTTAACAGTTAGGTCTGATGATCATCTGGACCTTTTTTCCCATGAACCTCTGTAACCCTTACTTTACTCCAGGGGTCCACAACTGGTTAATTGCCAGCTACCAGTAGCTACCTGTAGTTTGCAACCCAGTTATAAGTAGCTTAACAAACTATATAGGAAAAAAAAAATTAATTTACACACTTTAGTATGTAACCAGAAACACTGCAAGCTCCCAGCTACTATCCAATCAACCCAACATTGACACTACCTCACCACTGCTAAACCATTGCTGGCTTAAAATTTGCTAAATCTATCACTTTAACTTGCTATTCAGTTCCAGCAGCATTGCCTCTATCTGGCTGTGTAGTACATGCATTTATCAAGTAGCCAGTTTAATGACAACTTTTTTGTAGGTTACCAGAAATACCTCTCAAAAGTGCAAAGTAGGCTTAAATGACAGCATACATAATGAGTAAGTAAAACATTTTTATCCATTACAAGATTTTTATTATAAATAATGCTATGAAATTAGCAGTACAGACCCATTGCTTGATCTGTGCATTCCTTTATTGCATATCTAATGATTAAAGGACCAGATGTGCAATAAAAAAGTAAATTACAGACTTGGTGTAATGATGTAATTGAATCATTGACATGAAGTCAGAACATCAAATATTGTTTTTTCTCTGTGAATAATGGTAATTTTGAGAGTTAAGAACACTCCAAATTTCATAGGACTGTCTCTAGTTATAAACAAAGTTATAAATAGTGTCCCATAAAATGTGATTTGGACCCCCTCTCTCCCGTAAACTAGGGGTTAAAAGAAAAGGAATGTGCCTATTTGCAGCTATCGACACGTTTACGTTTACTGAGGCAGCTGTCATTAAGGGAACACCACTCTTTCTTTTCTCATACCCTTCTCTAGCATTTTTGTAGAAATGCACTAACTGTTTGAATTCTGTAATTGAAGTGTTTGGAAATGCCCAGCCACTGCTGGACATGCTCATCCTAAAATCCTTTCAGAAATATAATTTTTCTCTCAGAAGCACATTGTTGTTCTTGAAAAACAATATTTGTTCTTTGAATTACCACTGCATTTATTTGTATGAAGTTATATGCCACATGTTTTACTGGTGTTATGGACTGGTTTCATTAAGATTTTATGAAAGCCTTTTGCAGCCTATAACCACTTAAAATGTTGCCTAGACCAAAAAGGATTGGCTATTCAAGTCTGAAGATGTACATCATTCTTTCTGTCACACTGAATAAGGAAGATCCAATTAACATAAATAAAATATTAATTAATCTTCTAAATTCTATTCCTTCTCATATATGTCGAATACAAATATGTTTTATCTGAAAGCTTCTCTGATACAGTGGTTTCATTCATAATGTCTGTATGGCTCAGATGGCTGGACATTTCTGGAGTCTTGGAATAGTTAGTCTTCTGTTTAAAGCAGTTTTTAACCTTTTCCCCTGAGTGAAATCAGCGAGGGAACTGTTGATATGTCTCCATCAGTACATGCAATATCTCAAACACCATAAAATTGGGTGAATGATACTTGGGTTAACTGGGTTTGATTGGCCAGATAATGGTGTTATAACAAACAAATGAAAATGCTAACTTTACCAGATCATGCCCCTCACTTGGTTTGACCTAGTCATAAAATTCAGTGCATGCAGTATGTCCCCCACTTTATAAGGAACACATTGGCCATAGGGACCCAAAGTTACTCAGCGTCAGCTAAATGATTCAAGGCCAATATACACTATCGTTCAAATGTTTGGGGTCACTTTGAAATGTTCTTTTTTTTTTGGAAAGAAAAGCAGTTTTGTCAATTTATTTTTGTCCAATAAAATAACATAAAATTGATCAGAAATACAGTTTAGACATTGTTAATGTTGGAAAGTACTTTTGTAGCTGGAAACGGTAGATTCTTTATGGAAAATCCACATTGGCATACAGAGGCCCATTGTCAGCAACCATCACTCATGTGGTCCAATGGTACATTGTGTTTACTAATCCAAGTTTATCATTTTAAAAGGCTAATTGTTAATTAAAACCCCTTTTTGCAATTATGTTAGCACAGCTGAAAACCGTCATGCTGATTAAAGAAAATGGTCTTTAGTCTAGTTGAGTACGTGGAGCATCAGCAATTGTGGGTTCACCTGTTTGAAGACTATTTCCTCTTACAACAGGACAATGACCCAAAACAGCTTTAAACTATCCAAGAACTATTTAGGGAAGAAGCAGTCAGCTGGTATTCTGTCTATAATGGAGTGGTCATCACAGTCACCGGATAGCAACCCCTATTGAGCTCTTATGGGAGCAGCTTGACTTTATGGTACATAAGAAGTGCCCATCAAGCCAATCCAATTTATGGGAGGTGCTTCAGGAAGCATGGGGGGAAATCTCTTCAGAGATTCTCAACAAATTCACAACTAGAATGCCAAAGGTCTGCAAGGCTGCAATTGCTGCAAATGGAGGAATCTTTGACAAAAGCAGGTGTGAAGGACATGATTATTTCAATCTAAAATCATTTTTGTAACCTTGTCAATGACTATATTTCCTATTCATTTTGCTGTATATCCAATTCAAACTCATTTCATATGTGTTTTCATGGAAAAAAATTCTCAGTGACCCCAAACTTCTGAATGGTAGTGTATCTCCAGTTTAGAAAGTTTCGTAAAATCCTTCTGTATTTTTCTTTTTGGTGTGGTTTGCTCTCATTCTTTTTTCATGCAACTGTGAGTGAGAATGTCATTTCAGATCATAGAATGCCACTATGCCATTACATATCATATATGACTATGGCCAGTGATAGTGTGTTGTGAAATTGTTTAGATTTTCACTTTTGTATGTGTACGTGGTGGATCGGGACAAACTAGTTATTTTCAAGAGTGTGCACAGAGGTGTTGGCTTTCGCTGTTTCAAGTTGCTAGCAGCAAATAACCTAGTCTGCAGGGCCCTTATGGTCCCGATGCATAGACCTTTCACAATAATGACCAATGCAATGAGTCTAAAATGTGTATGTTAACCATCTCTGTCATTTCTCTTTCTCTCTCACAATGAATTATTTTATTACTGACTGGGAGACTGTCTGGCTGCAAGCTGTGCATTTTACTGTCCTCACTGCTAATGCCCACCTGTTATGACATAATCCACTTCGCTGGGTTTAACATGGAGGCTGGTTTCAGACAAATGCACATACTGTAAATGACCTGTGCTCTGTGAATGTATTCAGTTGGAGCTGACATTGGTGGTGGTTACAGCCAGCAGGAAATAGGCTTTTAAAGTATATCACTGTGTGGTTGGTTGGTTTCCTGGTCTTAACCTAAATCCTCCAGATGATGATCCTGCCAAGAGGAACAGGACTTTTTATTGTGTTCCATAGTGCCTTCGTCAAAAGTAGAGGAATATCTAGGGAACATGGTGGGGTTAGGGACGTAGCCACTGAATCCAAACCGCTTTGTACTTTTCTTGTGATGTCTGATCCAAGTTCAGATTGAGATATTGCTGATAATCACAATAACGGTTTACGACGATATGTTATCTGATACGGTACAAGTTCTTTGATCCTGCAGGCGAAGGGTTATCCACCTGATTCAACACATCTCTGCTGAGGCGTCAGTGTTTAACAAACTGTTTAGCATGGTAGTTTTTTCCTAAATTTGCTTATAGGGATATTTATTAATAATGTTGCACCAAATACTTTGGCAGATGGCAGGCAGACTGACAGGCTGTTACAGGTCGGATCTGTTTGGTATGTCAGAGAGGATGAGCCGACAGAATATCCTGTTAGAGGTTGTATTTGTCTTTGACTGTGTCTTCTGGAGTGCTACAGACCAGGGTTAAAGTACTTTTCTTTTTGATACTTGTTTTGAAAACATATTTAAAATTTGTAGAAGTTTTATTCTCTTTATTTCGTTGGGACATGCAAGCGTTTTTCAAGCTCAGATGCAGTATTTTAAATGATTTAGAAAAAAACTTGAACCCAGGTTTAATCAGATTTGCCTGGGTCTCAGCTAGGCTCCTGCTTCTTCTGCCCTTGTGTGTCTCATTTTGTATGATTACAGTCGCTGACTGTTTGGATTTACATTGAGAACATTCCAGGTTGGTTCTGCAGAAAGAGTAGAAGGGTCTCCATTATTTTTTAAGTGTTTCTTTAGCTGGGGCTCCACAGACGTCAGTCTTCCATCTTCTTTCCTCAGTCCAGGTTGCTTTTTGGATCTGAAGCTCCAATGCCTGTTAGTCATCAACATTTTTCAGATGTTCGGCAAGACTGACAGATCTTTACACATTACAAGAAAACATGCATCCAATCCCCTGCCCCCCACAACAAACAGTGTCATTTTTGTGGAGATCAAAGTACATACAGTGGGGAGAACAAGTATTTGATACACTGGCGATTTTGCAGGTTTTCCTACTTACAAAGCATGTAGAGGTCTGTCATTTTTATCATAGGTACACTTCAACTGTGAGAGACGGAATCAACATTTTTTAAAATTAATTTGCATTTTATTGCATGACATAAGTATTTGATCACCTACCAACCAGTAAGAATTCTGGCTCTCACAGACCTGTTAGTTTTTCTTTAAGAAGCCCTCCTGTTCTCCACTCATTACATGTATAAACCTGGCCAAGACCAGAGAGCTGTGTAAGGAGATCAGGGATAAAATTGTAGACCTGCACAAGGCTGGGATGGGCTACAGGACAGTAGGCAAGCAGCTTGGTGAGAAGGCAACAACTGTTGGCGCAATTATTAGAAAATGGAAGAAGTTCAAGATGACGGTCAATCTCCCTCGGTCTGGGGCACCATGCAAGATCTCACCTCGTGGGGCATCAATGATAATGAGGAAGGTGAGGGATCAGCCCATAACTACTTGGCAGGACGTGGTCAATGACCTGAAGAGAGCTGGGACCACATTCTCAAAGAAAACCATTAGTAACACACTACGCGGTCATGGATTAAAATCCTGCAGCGCACGCAAGGTCCCCCTGCTCAAGCCAGTGCATGTCCAGGCCCATCTGAAGTTTGCCAATGACCATCTGGATGATCCAGAGGAGGAATGGGAGAAGGTCTTGTGGTCTGATGAGACAGAAATAGAGCTTTTTGGTCTAAACTCCACTCACCATGTTTGGAGGAAGAAGAAAGATTAGTACAACCCCAAGAACACCATAAGAAGCATCTCAAGGTCTTGGAGTGGCCAAGCCAGTCTCCAGACCTGAACCCAATAGAAAATCTTTGGAGGGCACTGAAAGTCTGTAATGCCCAGCGACAGCCCCGAAACCTGAAGGATCTGGAGAAGGTCTGTATGGAGGAGTGGGCCAAAATCCCTGCCTCAGTGTGTGCAAACCTGGTCAAGAACTACAGGAAACGTATGATCTCTGCAATTACAAACCAAGGTTTCTGTAACAAATATTAAGTTCTGCTTTTCTGATGTATCAAATATTTATGTCATGCAATAAAATTACAATTAATTACTTAAAAATCATACAATGTGATTTTCTGGATTTTTGTTTTCGATTCCGTCACACAGTTGACGAGTACCTATGATAACAAGGGATGGCGGGATGCTCAGGGTCAGTCCAGCATGCATCAAGGTGCTAAGAGGAGCGTTCAGTTGTGGATCCTCAAATAATTTTTTAGTTGTTTTGTCCAACACTGTAGGTCGAGTGTAAACCGAAGTTCTTTCCGAGCCCACAAGAAGTTGATGTTCACAGTCCACTGCCACGGTGACAGTCATGTTTATAACTTTTACATTCAAGCAAGAAGTCAGAACTTATCCTGCCGTTTACTTGTTTTTCGGATTTCACTTTTGCCATGTCATGGACATAATTATGTAATGTGCCCATGACCACAGCACCTGTCCTCGGGATAAATAATTGTTAGCTAAGGACAGTTAATATAGGCTGTATTTCCTGGTCCCCAAAAGAGGCATTATGTTACATCCCATTCTAGAATTGTAGGCCTGCAATGGGTGTCTCAGAGTCTTACAGAAAGTTCAGAATGCACGCAGACAGCAAACTGTTAAATCATTGCTCTCCTTATCACCTCAGATCTTTTCAAGGCTTAGCCCTGGCACCAGTGAGGTGAAAGTGGCTCAGGGTGTTGACCTCTCCTAATATTTGGCTGATGTTGGCAGAATCAACAGAATGGGTGGTGTTGGGTAAAGAGAAAAGCTTTCTGAATCTTTCTCAGAGCGTTCCCTTTGTGGGTGTTTAACTTGCTTACACCCCTTGGTGGTCTCCCAGATGTGGGTGCTGTTTGGCAGGCCTAGGAACTGTTGTTAAGATCAATGGAACAATGAATTCCACTAAGTACCAGGATATTTTGCCTAAAACCTGGTTGCCTCTGCCAGGAGATTGAGACTTGGCTGTGTATGTTTGGGGTCATTGTCTTTCAACATGAGAATGACCCCAAACATACATCAACATCAACACAATGGTTTCAGGACAACAACATCTATATTTTACAATGGCAATCTCAGGACAGAAATCCAATTAAAAACCTGTGGTCTGAATTGAAGCAGTTCACAAGCACAAACATAAGACTATCAAGGATCTTGAAATGTGCTGCATGGAAGAGTGGTCCAAGATGCCTTTACAAGTGTGCACCAACCTAGTCAAACTTTACAGTATGAGGCGGTGCTTTTATCCATTCCAAAATATAAATTTTAGACTGCTTAACAAAATATCAATTTTAGGGGTGCTAATACTTTTGAAAGCTGTTACTTTTGAAAGCAGATAAAATTGTACTACTTAATAAAAAAAAATATATTGTATTTTAACGAAGGTAGTTGGCTCCTTATGTTTTAGGCCAAAATATGACTCATTGTTTTATTTTTCTAATTAAGTTTTGCTCAATTTCATGAAGGTTGCCAATCCTTCTTCAGTTGACTGTATACTTGGCTGCATTCTCAGCTTGTCTCGTGAGATCACCTCTCCCATTTGTGTGGTTTTATTGCTTTCATGTCACAGCTCTCAACCCATAATGTGCTGTTGGCTGGGAGAGGAGATGTTGAAGAGCTAACCTGCATCTAGTGCAACTTATTTTCCCTTGTTTAGGCTGCCACATGCCGCCTTCTTCAGTGTGCACTAGGCCGGATTTGGACCTGATTATGTCCAGATAGTTTTAACATGTCAAAAGATTAACTGAAAGGAAACATACAGTGACCAAAAAACAGATTAATGTACAACAACCTGTTAGATGAAGAATGGTCCTGAATCAGAGACTTTGGGCCAAATTCTGATGGGCCTGAATTGGGCTTGAATCTTCATTGGCTGAGAAATTGGTGATTGTAGAGTGTTCAGTTGGTGGTCTGTGATCTTCAGGTCTCCCCACAGATGTTCAACCAGGTTTTTCTGTGGATCTGTTTGCATTTTGCTCCTTTCATCTAGCCCTCAATCCAGTCCATTCTCACATTCCCTTCCGCTGAGAAGCATCCCCATAGCCTGATGCACGATCAACCATGATTCACCATAGTGATGGTATCAGCCAGGTGATGAGCAGTATTGCTCTGATATGCACCTTATATAGACTGGTGTGAGCCTTTCTACATCATGTCCAAACAATTGAATGTGCCACAAGTTGACCCCAATCACGTTTTAGAAACATCTAAAGGATGATCAAAGGACAGGATGCATCTGATTTCAAAGTGGAGTGTCATGGAAAATGGTCTGAATACTTTTATACAATGAGATATTTCAGTTTAATTTCAATGAATTGGCACACATTTGTAAAAGTATAAATTATAAATTCAATCGAGAACACTAAGTAAATGTGGAGAACATGAAGGGGACTGAATACTTTCTGAAGCTGCTGCATTTCAACTGGAGTTCAAGAGTGAAGTAGCCTAAGTGTTGACTCCATCCACTGTCTGTATCCTTTCATTCACAACTAATTGCAAGCCTCCCAGAGTTGGCATCCATGTCCCCGTTGAAGTGAGAAATCTATAGCCACAGCCTTAAACTACATCTGGTGCGATATTTTGTTTTAATTATTTATTTGAGTTCTTGACCTAATTCTTAAGTCCCATGAGGTTATTAATATGTCTTATGGGTGGTGCTGTAATGAGATCTATGGAGTTGTTATTTAGTCCTGTGTTGAAAGAGTGAGAGTTTTCAGTGTGTGTGTTCAGCACTAGCAGGACATTTCTTCTGGTTGTTTGTCATTCAATGATTGCTTTCATGATAATCAGCAGTGATACTACTTCCACCCACACACGCTGTCCTGTCCTGTTGTACTATGTGCCAACTTCCTGGTGGAGAGAGAAATGCTGCTTCATATCTCTCTCTGTCTCTTCTCTCTCACATTCTCTCCTTTCTTCTGTCTCTCTCTTTCCCTCCCTGCTGTAAATGCTAAGTACTGTTTCCATGAATGCTTAATTGTAGTGGCAGTAACCAACAACGAGTGGAGAATTTGAGTGAGACAGAGAGTGAAATAAAAGAGGGAGATTTACGGTGATGAATAGATAGAAAGAGAAAGGGGGGAAAAAAATCACTTCTTCGTTTGACAGGTACTTGTAATTGGCTGCGGCTCAACCCTGCAAAGCCAGCAGCCCTTATCCCACACTCCGTAGCCACTTCTTCACTGCATTGATTTCAGAGAATGTTAAACCCTGGCCAAGATAGAAATAAAGTGCACTACATGGGAATTGTGAATATAGCGTGTTAACGGGGAGACATACGAAATGGACACAGTGCCAGTGTCCTGGGTCCTGGAGGGCATTTATTAACCAAAAAGTAGAAGAAATAAGACAAATCCCCGGGGATGGAGAAAAGCATCCCCGCTCTTCAGTCTTCCACTCACCTTCTGCCCAAAGCTAGGGCCCCTTTTAGTCTCCCCCTGATGAGGTCCCCGATTAGGGGCAGGTGTGCCTCATCTAGGGGTGGCAGACAAGTCTGCGTTAATGGGCCCCATTTGGCAGCCCTGGGCCAGGTGGTTCTCCATGGAGTGCTGGCCCGATGCTGATACGGGAGAGGGTGCGTTTACACGCTGAACCCCTTTTAGGATGGAAAATGTTATCAGACTGGGACATCATGTGTCCATTGAAAAGTTATTCACTGAAAATGAATGATGGAAGATGTTGTTGCTTTTATACGTATTTTTCACCAATACCTCCTGTTTGGCCACCTTGGTACCCTCAGACAAAAGGAGGTTGAATGACACGTCAGATATAATGATCTAGTCTATAGTGTAAATCATGTGGGATTATTTACATACTTAGCATTTCTAGTTTCACATTTCTCTAGATATGATAAATGAAAGAAAACATTAAAACTGAGAGTTTTGGAATAGATACATTTGTTTTGGACCAAATTAATTGGCCTCAGTATGGCGTTTCTGTTTCTGAGGATTTAGCACGCAGCTTTCTATGAAAGACTACGAGGCCAGTACGTCTGGCAGAATTGCCTGTTTCTCCATTGTGTCGTGTTATCAGTGAGTATGTTTACACATGCACCATGAATTCAATATTAGTTACATTTGGCAGTAGGTAAGCTTGTGAGGTATACCATATACTGGGGCGTTTGAACGTAGCCTCAGGACAATGTTTTTATGATAGTCGTCATGTCCAGGCATGGCAGCCCTGGGCTTAGCAAACTATTAGAATGTAGGGGTTTTGTCCTGCAAAAAGTTTACACACAGATACATTGAAGGAAAACCCTGAATAAATGGGTGGAGGAACATAACAAATGCAGATGCTTCCATACAGGTATAATGTATGATACAATTAACATCCTGCTCTGTTGACCTCGATTTTGGATCCAGACGGCAAGAGCATAGGATCTAAGTGACTTGGATTAATGGGGCATGAATGGCAGGAGCTTCAGTCACAAAGACTTCTCAGCCGTCTAGTGTTTCCATAGGAACAGTGACTGAAGTTGCATCTGCATGTAAATCTACTCAGTAAATAGGGTCAGAAATTGTGGTTGAAAGTGCACTTTTGTTTACCGGGATGCTCGTGCATCGCTGCGATATATAAGGAAAAACAGAAGTGCAACTCTTTCCCAGCTGACAGAGAATGTCAATGCAGGTCGTAGTCAGACTGTGTCAGCATGAACAGTCCATGCACATAGAGGGATATTATAGTAGGGTTGCAGTGCATAAACCCCTCATTACAAAGACAAATGCACATTTGTGAGTTCAGTGGTGGAAGAACGATAGGAACTGGTCTGCAGAGACATGAAAAAAAGTTATATGGTCGGGGGGGGGGGGGGGGGGTCACCGCAAATCATTGCAAATTAATTCTGAGTGATCATGGTGAAATATTTTTATCGTTGTGAGAGTGTCCTCTTCCAGGATGACAACGCCCCCATCCACTGGTCACGAGGGGCCAATGAATGGTTTAATGGGTATGAGAATTATGTGAATAATACGCTATGGCCTTAACAGTCACCAGACCTCAAACCAATTGAGTACCCGTGGGAGTTTTTGGACCAACGTGTATATATTGTTTGGAAGAATGGCACCTCTCTCAATGTTTCGAACTGTCAATGAAAGCCTTGCTAAAATCTATAAAAAAAAGTAGTGCATGTCCACTCCATATAAATACTAGTACTAGTCAAAAGTTTGGACACACTCTTTTAAGGGTATGTCTTCATTTTTACTATTCTCCACATTGTAGAATAATAATGAAGAAATTCAACTATGAAATAACACATAGGATCATATAGTAACCAAAAAGTGTTAAACAGATCAAAATACTTTTATATTTTAGATTCTTCAAAGTATTTGATGAATTATTACATTCTTTATTTCATTAATTTTATATGGTTTCCATGACATTGTCAAATGAAAATTTTTTGACCTGTCTGATGTTGACATGCTAATGTATTGATCACAGACTGACCTGAGACTTCAGTTACTTAATTTTCCAGGTCTGAATCACTCTGATTATAGGGAAAGAATGCAAATGAAAATCAGCAGTTATCAGCATTACTTCTGATCCCAAGGTCCAAATTAGACAAAATGTCAACCTATTTCCAACTGCATACATGTTAAAAAGTAGTGCACAATATAATGAATTTAGTGCAATTTGGAATACAGTAAGTTAACTTGAAAATAACAGATTACTGACAAGAGAACATTAAGAGTTACCCTCTACTAATGCTGTCCCTCAGTCTCAACGAAAACATGTTTTCATCTCCTCTGTCTCCTTCTTTGTTCCTTTAGATCAGGGTGCATCATTTGATTGCTTAAATGCCTCTCTCAAATCTAATTACTCTGATGTGGCCTAACCTTTCTCTCTGCCCATCTCTAACAACCCCTCTCTGTGGACAGGGACAGACAGGGTCCTCTCTCCACCAGTGTCTACAGCCATCCGTCGGGTAAACTGGGGTTTGCCTCGCATTGTTCTCCCTGTGCTACTTCAAGTTATTGTCACATTACCAGGGTAGAATTTGCGGTCCCTGAAGCTCCTCATCCCTAGCTTTGTCCCTGCTGTTTGTACTGTACAAAGTAGAACCATATGGACCCTATAGGCCCTGGGGCTCAGGTTAAAAGTAGAACACCACACAGGGAATACGGTGTTAGAGTATCATTGGATGCATTCCACACAACATGCGCACAATAATGTGATTGGATACATTACTTTCACTGTTGCTAAAATTGTTTAACCTGATGGGATGTTGGTAAATGCAGAAAAGCTAAGATTCAAATGATTATAAATATTACACCAAGGTGACCACGTTTTTGTCAGATGTACAATGTGTATTTGAAACCTATTCTAAGAAGCATACTTTCAGTTTTACCGACTTCACTTTACTCCTGCATTAGAGAATGGTTTGCATGGAGATCAGATACACAGCTTGAACATTGATTAATGTTCTAATATAATATATACAGTACCAGCCAAGGTTTGGATACACCTAATCATCCAATGGTATTTCTTTATTTTTATTATTTTCCACACTGTAGAATAATAGTGTAGACATCAAAGAAATTGCACAGATTACATTAAGAAATTACACATATGGAATCATTAGTCCTACCAAAAAAGTGTTAAACAGATCAACATACATTTCATTATAGTTTCTTCAAAGTAGCCACCCTTTGCCTTGATGACAACTTTACACAGGGTTTGGAATTATATTTGACTGCAATGCCTCAATGTAAAAATTCTGCAACATCTTGTCAAAATATTTTTGTGACGGACTGACTGGTTTGGCAACCAGGCACACCAGTTCCAGAGGACTAGAGCTGAGCCAGATGTCGGCAGGTTTGAAGTTATTTAAAGAAAATCTCTATGGATATTGAAAGAGAATGTTTGAGTCCCAAATGGTGTTTATTACACTTTTTAGTTCCCTACATAAGATTTATAGTACACTGCATGAAGGAATATGATTTAATTTAGGACTTAACCAATGTTCTTCAGGAGCAAGGATCACAGTTATTCATTACAATGGAAAGTCCAGTGAAAGCAGTTAGCATAAAATGTTTTTCTCTTGTCATTCTGTATCAATTTGCCAGTTGTTCTCCTTGCATGCTGTTCACTCAGAATTGTAGTTCCTATTTTCTTATAGTTTGGTTGCTTTTGTTTTAAGTTCGGGTCTGTTCTCTGTCTTTTGCCGTCTCTGTTGACAGACTTAAGGGCTTTTTATGATTAAAGGGTGGTACATTTTTTTTAAATGAGATTGAAAGTGTTCTTTCTTTCTGGCAGGGATTTCGAAGATTGGAAAGTTTTCAGGAATACAGAGGAGAGAGTGAGAAGCGAGCTCGGTTACAGCCATTTAGAAAGAAGTTAACACAGGCTCATTCTTCTACATCTCCCTGCAAATTCATGTTCATATATCAACTGACACTCATTTCATGTAGCTCCTCAGAGCTTTTTGTCTCCCACCTTCAACATCTGTCATTGTGGTAGTATCCCAAACGAAACTAGCAGTTTCAACAAAGGAGTCCAGTTTTACAACATAAACGTGTAATGGTGGTAACCATACTGGTTTGAACATACACTAGAATAGTGGTGTGGCGATCTTGTCTCGTCTGATAGTATGGGTTGATCTCAGTTGGTGCTCATAATACAGTACGAGTCAAAAGTTTGGACACAGCAATTTGCATCTACACTTTTAACTGGTACATCACATGTGATTGGAAAAGCCAGGAATGCACTACCTCAACTGTGCATTATTGCACTCACACACAGATCACGTATCAGTACAATTCGGATGTTGCTTCATTTACTTTATCTATTATTAATGTAATTTACGTATAAGAAAGACAAACAAACGTTGTGTCATGAAATGTAGCGTGCTAGCTAAGATAACACGATTTGATGATGAGGATGTATGTCCCAATACTGGCATAGGCTACAGGCTTACTGTATACTTAACAGTAGGTGCTATACCTTCACCCGTGCAGTACATACTTTTAGTGTGTAGTAAAAGTTTGGGAATTGAGATACAGTCCCTTATTCAATACATACCTCACTGCTCGACCAGTCAGCCTCATATTCACCACTTTGGCAAGTACATTTCTCATTCTCACAGTTTTCTTATTTTTTAAAATCTATGATCTATCTATTTCAGAGTTCTAAGTCCTTTCAAATAAATAATTCAGCTCAGTGTATTGGATGGGAAACCAAGTGGTGCAAGTTATGACAGAACTATGTCCCCCTGGCTTACTGCCACTGCGAATAAGCGGCATACTATTAGCTACTTATTAAAAGAGAGAGAGGTAGAGGGAGGGGTAGTATGCAGGAATTACAGCATAGATCGAGGCTGTGTGACTGATGTCTTCTCTTTTCATGTGAAAGGATCCTTCCTCTCCCTCAGTAAACAGCTCAGCTCCATGGAGTGGGTCATCTGAGTTTGTGGATGTGACTCGGCCTGCTCTCATAGCTGAGGTGTGTACGTGCGTGTGCGCGATTGTGTGTCTGCATACGTGGAGCGGCCTAATACTACCTTGGCAGTGAGGAGAGGGAAGTGAACAGCCTGGGAGGCACTGGGTTGGCTGCTGCACCACTTACCTGGGTTCAGAGAGTACCCTGTGATGTACTTTGACGGGTGGATTGAGCCTGCCTGGAGTGCCATATGGGCAGACTGCTGTGTATGCCCTTTTTGGGAAAGTTTAGCTGGGTCACACAGGCGTGGCTACGGTATCTGGAAGAAAGTTAATCCTTGTTGAACCAAGGTGGGAGGCAACGCGTTGTGTTCATGTGCTTCAGAGAGCATCGACCGTTTGAGGGGGACAAACGCGCACACAAACAAAAACACACAGGGTGGGCGGATGGTCGGGGGGGGGGGGGGTTTGAATGAATCATAGATGGAGAAAGCCATCTTTATGCGTGAGCCCTCAGCATCTCTTCGGCGCACTCTGCCACACACAGGCACAGTCCACACACACACACACACTAAATCAGACACTACCTAAACAAGCCATTTTAGCTAGTCTTGACAGAAGTTTTTGTACAATCTCTCTGGTTTTTTTTGTGGTGGTTAAAACGTTTGTATTTAATTTCAGAAAATGTCCAGGTGTGCTCACAAGGTCTCCCACAACTAAATGTGTGAGACCTTGTTCCAGATAATGATAATTTCCCCACCTACTTCTAAGAGATTGCAGGAAACATGCGAGTGATTTGGGAAAGAGAAGATGCCAAGGTTGGGATCTTGTGAAACTGGAAACCAAATACGTTTACGTGGCTGAAAGACGTTGACAACTGATAACAGTGTCCCAGTGACTTAAAGGATCTTTCATTAACCATACCATTAACCATACCATTAACCATACCTTTCTATAGATTTTCAAATGCACTCTTCACAACAGCAAATATTCTATTCTATGTCCTGTTTATTCTCATTACTTCTGGGGCATACTACCATTTGTCCTGTTAATTCTCTTGTTACTTTTTGGGCATACTACCATTTGTCCTGTTTATTCTCGTTACTTCTGGGGCATACTACCATTTGTCCTGTTTATTCTCGTTACTTCTGGGGCATACTACTGTTTATCCCAGTGTCCTTCCTGTTGGGTGATGATGTCATTGCCACTCTCCTGTTCGGAAATGATATCCCAGTCTCTCTAATATTGGGTGATGATCTTATAGCCTCTCTCCTGTTGAATGGTGAGGTTACCACCTTTTATGTTGGGTGAAGACGTCCCAGCATCTCTCCTGTTGGGTGACAATGTCATAGCCTCTGTCCTGTTGGATAATGTCACAGCCTCACTCCCATGTTGCATGTTCATGTTCATTATAGCCTCTCCTGTTAGAAGAATATGTCCCAGACCCTCTCCTTTTGGGTGATGATTTCCATTTACTTTTATTCTAAAACAAAGACTGGAAGTGAGTTTCCTTACTGGGTTGAACTTAGATGCTATAATCTGTGTGGGAAAACATAAAACGCAGAATGCAATTTGAAATAATGAACATTTGTTTAAAATATCTTAGTGTGGCACAGTGTCCAAGTTGCTGTCTCACAATGCAACTGCGTCATTGCAGCTAGGTGTTTGAATCCTGGGTGCACTATACTAACAATGGCAATGGTGTTCAGCCTCGGCTCGCACAATTTGGTTCTTTACTGCCTGAGGTAGGTGGGTCGAGTTTCGACTCTGCCACATCACGCTCTACCGACTCCTTTTGGTAGCTTTGGCGCCTGGCGATACTCAATCATGGATGTTTGCTAATGTCTTCCCTTAAGTGCTCGTGTACCAACAGAAATGTTCTGGTTGAGCAGTCACTTTTAAATGAATTTGAACAGTGTGGCAAGACATGCTAGGAGAAGCCATGTCAAGATCTTTGAATGTTTCTGAAGTCTAAGTGATAATTGAAAAGCCTATGTAATCTTTAATACTGTGGAAAACCTTTGCGTTCCATTTTTGGTAACTCTACCTTTTTTATTAAGTGTACTATCTACTATCGACCTACAACCTATGACTGCGCTTAGTGCATGGCAAAGGGTTGTGGGACTAATTTATGTGTCACCTGTAGCATACTGATTACATGTTGATTACAGGTCATCCACAGACAGCAACTCCAGGGCAAAAACAGTCCCCCCAACTGCTTTTTATTTTTCAACACATAGTACGTATTGTAGCGAGGGGTCAACCATAACCAATGTGGTAGATAATAGTTACAGTAGCTAGCTATCTAGCTGTAGCCAACGTCTGTCCTAACTGTGTTAGTGCAATACTAATATTATTAGCAAAGAAAGCTAGCTACCTTCAAGTTTTTAGCCAGCTGCATCCAGAAGTCTTGTGCCCAATCCCACCTCCAAATCCCATCACCATACTCCTCTCTTATCTGCTTTCCCTTTCCTCCTCCACTTCTTCTCCTTGGTTTTCTATCTCCTAATGAGGCAGTCTGGGACTTTGGTGAACACTGTAACAAACTATTTTATTAAACCTCCCATTTCTGTCCAGATGTTTGCTCCCTCTGCAGTTTATTTAACCAACGGATTTAGGTTACATCTTCTAGACACGTCCAACCACATCTCTAGTCCTCTGGCCCTAACCACACACCAGTAATAATGTAATCTCATACCATTTTACACTTTGACCGTGTTTGTTGGGGAGGGGATTAGTTCCCACCAAAATTCCTTAGGAAAATAAACATGGATCAATAAATAAGTCTCTTTAAACAGAGTCTGCGCCCTCTTAGCCCTAGGCGGTCTTGGGAAGTGTTTGCCTTGCCTTGCAGAACCAGGCACAACATTTCTTTCCAGATTCTTGGAGTGCTGTTGATACAGGGTTTAGATGGATTTCCTGAGGTTTGGTTTGGGACAGGGTGTTCTGTACTGTCGTCCTGCCAAATAAATGGGAGATTACACTAGGACAAAGTCATCATAAGACTGACCTATTTTCTCTCGATTAAATCTTGCTAAAGACAATGTGAAGTTTTGAGCACACTCGCTCACTTCCACAATGTGTTTCTGAAATGAATGCACTGTCTTCCAAAGACTTTTGAATGTACTCCAAAAGGTGCAGAAACAGTGCAGATCCTGTGGTTTAGTGGTAACACTCCTGGCCAGCTGCAGTTTTTTTTATGGGATAAATGGATTCAGCCATAATGTTCTAGTTGCACAGAATGTTAAAACTATTCCTGTTTCAATAGAAAGGTAGAGAAAAATAATCATGATTTATTGGACACTTTATGTCACGTCCTGGCTATGCCCCTAGCCATCTCTGCGCTGGGCTCGGGGCATAGTCAGGACAGGACAGGACAGGAGGTGGCACATCTAGCCACCTCCAATCCTTTTGGTCTCCCCAATTGGAGGCAGGTGTCGGTCGTTGCTTCCAATTGGGGACCCTATTTAAGTCCCTTGTTTTGCTTTGCCAGTGTGGTTCCTTTTGGTTTTGTCTGTGTATTTTATAACCCACGTCACTGGTTGCGTTGCGTTGCGTTGCGTTGCGTTGCGTTGCGTTGCGTTGCGTTGCGTTGCGTTGCGTTGCGTTGCGTTGCGTTGCGGTGCGTTGCGGTGCGGTGCGTTTTGTTTTGTTTGAGTCTTTTCTTTTCTATTGAACATGGATTACCCACGTTTATTCGACCCTGTGTCCTTCCACAACCCAGCCGCTGACACTTTATTTCAATTCACTTCCTTCGTTCTAGTCACATAATATATAAATGTATTAATGTTCAGTACACATTTGTTAAAGTGACAGTTAAAAAAAATAACTGTGTGTATATATATATATATATATATATATATATATATATATATATATATATATATATATATATATGTATATGTGTGTGTGTGTATATATTGCTAACCCAATAATAACCCATCATTTCAGAATATATATATATATATATATATGTGTATTCTGAAATTATGGGTTATTATTGGGTTAGCAGGCATCACGAGGAGAAGCAGTGTCATCGAGTCCCTAGTGGGACGTTAATATCCCCGCCCTGGCGAGGTCCTTGGCAGGGGCAGGGCCGGCCCTGCTAGCTGCCTCCGCGATTCTTTGGAACTGCCAGCCTTTTCCTGTGGAGGCATTGATGCAACGCCTATTCAGTAGTGGGAGCATTCACGTCACTGTATACATCAAAGATCACCGTCAGGATGTCCGTCTCATTACCGATACCGATTGGAAGGATTTAGAGATTGGATACAGTTGGAAGGGCCTTCGAAAAAATGTATGGTTTACTGTAGTGACTTCATCGATCCAATTTGGTTAATTTAGGCCGCACAATCGAGACAGATTTAAAATGCATAAAACGATACTGAACAACCAACCAGACAGACAGGGGTTCAGTTTTAAAGTGGCCCACTTCAGTGGCAGACAGACAGACACTGTTTAGCACACGGACGTCCTATAAAACAGTTTTCTCCGTGTGTGGGGGGGGGGGGGGGGGGGGGGGGGGGGGGGGGGGGCAAAGCAGGGTGGCCCACAGAGCAATGAGGCCAGCTGAAGTCTTATGCACAGCTGCAGAATGAGAACGAGGTCTTTGTGTGTGTGAGTATGTGGCTGTCCAGTCCAGAGTCAAAGAGGGTTGTTCGTCTCTCCAACATTGACAACAACAGGAAACCAGACCAACATAACGGCTAATAGTGTAGCTTAATAGGGAGGCAGCATTGCTACTGCTACAACCGGAGTAGCTTTTGCTTTTGCTATCATTCCCACTGCTAGTAATATAAGCACACAGTAATACAATTGAGTGAAGTTGGAAGGCCATCCCTAGAGCACTCATCCGCAGTCTTCAGTGAGCTATCATTATTATTAACTCTATTATAGTCTGTCTATTCATTCCTTGGCTGTACTGTAAGTTCTCCAAGCTCCCATCTCTTTCACAGCCTGCTGGTCAGAGACTCAGTCTGTCTCCCAAACAACACTCCATTTACTATGTAGCTAGTACAGTACTTTTGACTTGGACCCATAGGGCTCAAAAGTAGTAGACTAAAAAGGGTGCCGTTTGGGACACTAACAGCTAACAGCTTGGGGTCATGAGATGCACGCAGTCATTGTGAAATGTTCATGGCAAATTTCCTCGCTTTAGTCTGAGTTAGCGATCTCAAGAAGTGAGTCCAGGGGCAAAATACCCCAGTGTCCTGACTGATCTAACTGAACAGTCAAACAGCAGCCTAATAAAACTCCCAGCTCGAGCCAATTAACAGCCTGAAAACAATTTCAGGAAAACATGAACTGACCCTAAACGGCTTTTGGTATTTTTTTCTGATTGGCTTTCAAAGAGCTAATAGCTAGACAATTTAGCTCAGACTTTTTTGGTTACCTAATAGAATAACAAGTTCAGAGAATACACATTGAACTGTTGAGACCCAAAGGTAGAGAACCCCGGCCATTTTTAAAATAAACATGAATAATGCAAGTTAATATTGAAGTGTTTCTACTCCTAAACGTTATACTCTGTTTATGACCCAACACCTTTCTGTCTTCACTTTTCCTGCCGTACCGCTCAGTAAAGCAAGCCAGACTTGGATTTAGACTGGGAACAAGTTGTGTATGGCCAAGTAATTGTAATTTCTCACAGTTAAGGTAGATGTCACTAAAAGATTTCTGTAAATAGTGTCTGTAAAGTGTCATGCAAAAACATCAAATTAATAGAAATGCGTTATTCACTTTCCGCTTAAGTTTAACAGAGGGACAGGATGCAATGTTGATTTTAGATTTGATGACTATTTGACTGATTCTCCAAAACAATACACAGAAATGATAGTATTGAAATGGTAAATGTAATGATAGCAATTCCTTTCAGCTAGAGAGGGAAAGTGGGAAAGGCCGTACGTAGCCAAATGTAATAGTTCAACAGGAGAGGGTAATTTGAGAGCATCATTCTGAGAGACAGACAGTGAGAGTCATGGTTTGGGGGAAATCAAGGCATGATGAAAAAAACGCAGCATTCTAGAGAGGTCTGCAGATGGCTGGGTTAGAGAGAGAGCTAAAGAGAGAGAGAGAGAGCTAAAGAGAGAGAGAGAGCTAAAGAGAGAGAGAGAGCTAAAGAGAGAGAGCGCTAAAGAGAGAGAAAGAGCTAAAGAGAGAGAGATTAACAAAGCAGCGAGATTTCTTATTTTTTGTCTTTCTTTAATACGACATATACATTACATTAAGAAATCCCCACCAACCCCCAGCCCACACACAACCCAACCCCCATGAAAACATATGGTGTGCTGCTACACCTCCTACACAAACATCTTACACCACACACAAATACATACCTCAAACTCAAATCACAATTGGACCTCAAAGCCCCCTTGTCCAACCACACAAGTCCGAAGTCCCCAAACCTCCTCAAATAGTTCAACACTGTCAATAAGTTCGTAAAATTCAAACTGGACCTTAAGGCGCGCAGAGACCATCCCCATAAATTACAATACTGGGTCCATAACCCCTAACCCCCTGACCCGATTCCTCCTTGTCAACCAAACAGACAACTTAGCTTGGGCAAACAAAAAATTCAACAAAACACATTTGTTTTTCTCCTCCCTCGAATACCAAGGTCCCATCACAAACATCCCTAAACAAAAACACTCGCCCCAACCTAGGGCTGCACGATATATCGTTTCAGCATCGACATTGTGATGAACGTATCCGCAATAGTCTCATGGCAGACCGTGTGATTTAGTAAGGTAAACATATATCAGTCTACAATATATATATTTTTTCAAATGGAAAACCAGAATTATATCTGTCTGATATAAGGTAATTTACTCCGATTTATGGGTTATTAGATACTCAGTTTATTATTATTATTTTAAACACGGAGTTCGTTGCTGCACGTGGTTGACATGCAGGCTCAGCTTGCGCGTGATGAAATGATGAGCGAGGAACAGGCAAAAAAGACCGAAATTGAGAATTTGTTTGCAAAAAGAAATGCATCGTCAATTACATGGAAATATTTCAGCTACAGACAGGATGATGTTGACCAAAAAGCATTTTGTTCGAGAGTGCCTTGCAACTGTTGCCACTACACGACCAATTTGTTTGATCATTTAAGCGCCACCACAAATCTTTGTTTGACGAGTGCAAAGCATCTCAATGTCTTCCAAAGTAAAAAATCTATTTCGGATGCCTTTGCCAGTGTTACATCATACAAGAAAGGTTCCAAACAGCAGAGATAAATCAGTAATTCAGTAACATTCCACGTCGCCCCAAGACATGGAACCAATTAACACGGTTACCAAAGAGGGTTTTAAAAACATGATCTTGTCGTTTGACAAGCGATATGTAATGCCATCACGCAACTATTTTTTCTCAAGTTGCCATCCCAGAGCTGTACGAGAATTGCAAGGCACAAGTTGAAACAGAGCTGTCACAAGTGGAATGTTATACAGCAACAATGGACTTGCGGTCCAGCTGGACAACGGAGCCCTACATAAGTCTGACCATACAAGTTATTAATGAGGACTTCCATCTCAAAAGTTGCTGTTTGCAAAGTGCATTTGTCCCAGAGGACCATACAAGTGAGAACATCGCAACAGGGATGAGAGAAGCTTTAGCTGATTGGGGCCTAGATGAGAGTCGTCTAGTCTGTATTACAACAGACAATGCTGCAAACATGGTGAAGGCTGCACCTGAACAAGTGGACCAGATTGCAGTGCTTTGGCCACATATTGCATCTATGCAGTTGGTAAGTCTATTTTACTACTGTTTCTATTGCAATAATATTACTGTTACATATTATTACCTAGCAATCTTTTCTGAAATATAAACATTTTCATAAATGTATGTTTAAATGTTGCATTTGTTTACAGTAACAAACAATGGAATTAAACGTCCCTATATTTTGAGTTATCATTAAGTAAAATAGTCAGTGCTAAACTCATGAGATATAAGTTATATGAGAATTCATGTGTTTTGTTATAGGTCTTTAAAACAAAGAAAGCATGCTTTAAATAGCTCATTAAGTAATAATTAGAAAAACTGTTTTATGAGCAACTTATTTTTATAAATCATTTATTAAAGTAAATGTATTGAATGTGTATAATAATAAGTACTTTGTTTTGTCTTTGTTTTTTTCCTTAGATAATGCAGTGATAAAGGATGGACACATTGTCTGCAAGAAGCTGGTGGGTCACTTCTTTCACATCTGGAAGGCCAGAAGTGCTCTTGAAGAGCCCAGAAGGAACTCAATCTACCTTCACATTCCCTCATATCAGAATGCCAAACAAGATGGGGTTCCAGACAGAAGATGATCAGCAGGATGCTAGAGCAGCAGAAGGCTTTAACTCAAGTCCTGTCTGAGGACAGGAAGACACTGCATCTAATTCCAACCTGGCAAGATATGGATGTCCTGGAATCTGTCAGTAAGTCACTGGGCCCACTGCTGGACTTCACAGATGTACTCTCAGGGGAAGACAACTTTAGTGTCTCATATGTGAAGCCAGTTCTTCACCCTTCAACACTTCAATGCTGCAAAGAGGGAGACACAGACTTGACCAAGACCTTGAAAACTGAGTTGTTGCACTACATCAATGAGAAATATAAAAATGAAGCTACTCAGGAGCAGCTAAATGCGGCTTCTTTTTTGGACCCCCGGTTCAAGATGGACTTCATCAGTGAAGACAACAAGCCCCAAGTCAAGGCCAGAGTGGCATCAGAAATGATGGAATGCCAGGAGGAGACGTCAAACAGCAGCACTGAAGTGGAGCCTGAAGTTGCTGATACGTCCCAGGCAAAGAAAGACAAGAAGACCTTGCAAAGTTTCTTTAAACAGACCAGAGCTGCAGCAAAGTGTGATTCTCTCTGACCCACAAGGATGCTGTGGAAGCAGAATTAAAGAACTACCTGCTAACACCTTCCATAGACAAAAAGGAAGATCCACTTGCATGGTGGAAAACACAGTAAGCTTTCCACATCTCGCCAAGCTTGCCCACAAGTATCTATCCATTCCCCGCTACAAGTACCCCCTCAGAGAGGCTTTTCGGCAACAAGTGGCAACATTGTCACTTGCCAACGGTCATATCTAAAGCCTATAGTGGTGAATTGGACTGGTATTCTTGGCCAAAAATCTTAAAGTTTGAGTGAGCACTGTATACAAGATTATTGTAAATTTAGATTTACTATATTATTCTAGAGTTATTATTCTACAAATACATTTATTTTACTGGGTACTCTGTCTAGAAAGAAAACAGATTTTATACAATTCCATCCATCCATCTTCTCCCGCTTATCCGGGGCCGGGTCGCGGGGGCAGCAGTCTAAGCAGGGATGCCCAGACTTCCCTCTCCCCAGACACTTCCTCTAGCTCTTCCGGGGGGACACCGAGGCGTTCCCAGGCCAGCCGGGAGACATAGTCCCTCCAGCGTGTCCTAGGTCTTCCCCGGGGTCTCCTCCCGGTGGGACGGGACCGGAACACCTTCCCAGGAAGGCGTTCCGGAGGCATCCGAAAAAGATGCCCAAGCCACCTCAGCTGACCCCTCTCGATGTGGAGGAGCAGTGGCTCTACTCTGAGCTCCTCCCGGGTGACCGAGCTTCTCACCCTATCTCTAAGGGATCGCCCAGCCACCCTGCGGAGAAAACTCATTTCGGCCGCCTGTATCCGGGATCTTGTCCTTTCGGTCATGACCCAAAGCTCATGACCATAGGTGAGAGTAGGAACGTAGATTGACTGGTAAATCGAGAGCTTCGCCTTGCGGCTCAGCTCTTTCTTCACCACGACAGACCGATACATCGACTGCATTACTGCAGAAGCTGCACCGATCCGTCTGTCAATCTCCCGTTCCATCCTTCCCTCACTCGTGAACAAGACCCCTAGATACTTAAACTCCTCCACTTGAGGCAGGCACTCTCCACCAACCTGAAGTGGGCAAGCCACCCTTTTCCGACTGAGGACCATGGCCTCGGATTTGGAGGTACTGATTTTCATCCCCACCGCTTCACACTCGGCTGCAAACCGTCCCAGTGCATGCTGAAGGTCCTGGTTAGAAGGGGCCAACACGACAACATCATCTGCAAAGAGCAGAGACAAAATCGTGTGGTCCCCAAACCTGACACCCTCCGGCCCCTGGCTGCGCCTAGAAATTCTGTCCATAAAAATTACAAACAGAACCGGTGACAAAGGGCAGCCCTGCCGGAGTCCAACATGCACTGGGAACAAGTCTGACTTACTGCCGGCAATGCGGACCAAGCTCCTGCTTCGGTTGTATAGGGACCTGACAGCCCTTAGCAAAGGACCCAAGACCCCATATTCCCCAAGCACCCTCCACAAGATGCCGCGAGGGACACAGTCGAATGCCTTCTCCAAATCCACAAAACACATGTGGATTGGTTGGGCAAACTCCCATGAACCCTCCAACACCCCGTAGAGGGTATAGAGCTGGTCCAGTGTTCCACGGCCCGGACGAAAACCACACTGTTCCTCCTGAATCCGAGGTTCTACTATCGGCCGTATTCTCCTCTCCAGAACCCTGGCATAGACTTTCCCGGGCAGGCTGAGAAGTGTGATCCCCCTGTAGTTGGAACACACCCTCCGGTCCCCCTTCTTAAAAAGAGGGACCACCACCCCGGTCTGCCATCCCAGAGGCACTGTCCCCGACCGCCACGCGATGTTGCACAGGCGTGTCAACCAAGACAGCCCCACAACATCCAGAGACTTGAGGTACTCAGGGCGGATCTCATCCACCCCCGGTGCCTTGCCACCGAGGAGTTTCTTGACCACCTCTGTGACTTCAGCCCGGGTGATGGACGAGTTCACCTCTGAGCCCTCATCCTCTGCTTCCTCAATGGAAGACATGTCAGCGGGATTGAGGAGATCCTCGAAGTACTCCTTCCACCGCCCGACGACATCCTCACTTGAGGTCAACAGCTGCCCACCTCTACTGTAAACAGCGGTGGTAGGGCACTGTTTCCCGCTCCTGAGGCGCCGGATGGTTTGCCAGAATCTCTTCGAGGCCAGCCGAAAGTCCTTCTCCATGGCCTCACCGAACTCCTCCCAGGCCCGAGTTTTTGCCTCCACAACCACCCGGGCTGCAGCCCGCTTGGCCTGTCGGTACCCGTCAGCTGCCTCAGGAGTCCCACAAGCCAACCAGGCCTGATAGGACTCCTTCTTCAGCTTGACGGCATCCCTTACTTCCGGTGTCCACCACCGGGTTCGGGGATTGCCGCCTCGACAGGCACCGGAGACCTTACGGCCACAGCTCCGAGCGGCCGCTTCGACAATGGCGGTGGAGAACATGGTCCACTCGGACTCAATATCTCCAACCTCCCTCGGGATCCAGTCGAAGCTCTGCCGGAGGTGGGAGTTAAAGATCTCTCTGACAGGAGACTCGGCCAGACGTTCCCAGCAGACCCTTACAGTACGCTTGGGCCTGCCGAGTCTGTCCAGCTTCCTCCCCCGCCATCGGATCCAACTCACCACCAGGTGGTGATCAGTTGACAGCTCCGCCCCTCTCTTCACCCGAGTGTCCAAGACATACGGCCGCAGGTCAGATGAGACGACAACGAAGTCGATCATCGACCTGCGGCCTAGGGTGTCCTGGTGCCATGTGCACTGATGGACACCCTTATGTTTGAACATGGTGTTCGTTATGGACAAACTGTGACTAGCACAGAAGTCCAATAACTGAACACCACTCGGGTTCAGATCAGGGGGGCCGTTCCTCCCAATCACGCCCCTCCAGGTGTCACTGTCGTTGCCCACGTGGGCGTTGAAGTCCCCCAGTAGAACAATAGAGTCCCCAGTCGGAGCACTTTCCAGCACCCCTCCCAGAGACTCCAAGAAGGTCGGGTACTCTGCACTGCCGTTAGGCCCGTAGGCACAAACAACAGTGAGAGACCTATCCCCGACCCGTAGGCGCAGGGAAACGACCCTCTCGTTCACCGGGGTAAACTCCAACACATGGCGGCAGAGCTGGGGAGCTATGAGCAAACCCACACCAGCCCGCCGCCTCTCACCATGGGCAACTCCAGAGTGGTGAAGAGTCCATCCTCTTTTAAGGAGTGTGGTTCCAGAGCCCAAGCCGTGCGTAGAGGTGATCCCGACTACCTCTAATCGGAACCTCTCAACCTCACGCACTAACTCAGGCTCCTTCCCCGCCAGCGAGGTGACATTCCACGTCCCTAGAGCCAGTTTCCGTGTCCAGAGATCGGGTTGTCTAGGCCCCTGCCTTCGACTGCCGCCCGATCCTCTTTGCACCGATTTTATACAATTGAAAAGTTTAATTGAATCGGCATTTGTCTAGCCATGATGATCAACACCGTTTTGCTTTGGCACTGTTGCTAAGAAAAGTTTATTTTAAAAACAAAGGTTTGTGAAATCCAATGGTTCTGTATTGATATTTGTTATTCATTTTAAGTTCATTGGTATTTATTCCAAGTTAGGATTTGCTTATATTATTCCAAATTATTTGTTTTATAAATTTTGTAAACCACACTTGGTGTATAGCTACTCTTTTTCATTTTTCAAATGGTTTAAATTAAAAGATTTGCATTTCTATTTTCAAAAAGGAGGTTTTTAATTTAATTTGTAATGTAATAAAAGAAAATGTGACTTTTTGATTTGATTCTGTCATTCACATTAATTCCCTATTGTGATAATGAAACTTCCTCCTCAGAGTAATGCTTTGTTTTAACCTGGTTGGAGTACAGAGATAAAGCCTCCTGTAATCTCCTGGATCCCATATAGACACCACACCTCTTCATTCACAAATTAGCCCCTTTATTTTAGGGTAAGCAACATGCATTATTAATATCATAACATGTCAGATCATTGACTTTAGCCTGAATTTACCCCTCTTTCCCCCTGTCTCTGGTGCCATTTATATTAAGAGAGCCAACCCGCAGAGCCTCCATGAAAGAAAGAGAGGAAAAAGAGCAAGAAAAAAACCCTGGTGGTTAGAACCAAAAAACCAATACGTTGAAAGACACCTAGCTATTTAAGCTGTATCAGAAGGCAAGCCCATTCGCTGTGACCCATTTCTTCAACCTGAAACGTTTCTTAGGTGAGAGGACACCCAGGCCCTCAGTCCTCATTGCCTTTTGCACTGACCTCACAAACCTCCCCCCCAGACCGGTAAATGGGACTCCAGAACTACCTTCTTAATATCAGCCAAAAACTCAGACAGCTCTCTTAAGTAGGGTGTGAGTAGAGCCTGCAACCTGACTGGCTGGTAGCACCGAACTCCGAGAGCAGTCAGAGAAGGACCTCTCCTTACACTCCCCTTCACCCGATTCCCCTACCTCCGCTTCTCCCTGACCCAACCACCTACTGACCTGCACCCTTTTCTTACCCAGGCCCTGCTCCCCAACGCCAGGTGAAATACCCAGGGACGCCAACCCCTCCTCCACCACACCAACCACACCTTTCCTCACACCCTTTTTCTTCTTTGGGGCGATCAGCCACACTCTCCCGGGCACCACGACCCCGCCTGGTCTGCTCTCCCAAACCGGAGCTACAACCGGCCACTCCCTCACTACCAGTTGGACACTGTCCGGCAGCCACGAGGAGCTTCCTCTGCCTGTCCGTGAGTCCTGTGCGGACACGCAACTTCCCAGCATGAGAAAGAGAGAGAGAGAGAGTGAGGCGTCATACAGTCATAAAGACAGAGGTCACGGTGAAATAGAGGTGATGAAACCTTCTGCGTGGGTTGGCAGCAGGACAGGCAGGGGAGGGACGGGCACACGCGCACACACATACACACACACACACACACACACACACACAAACAACGTACTGGACAGACAGGAGGGCACAGGCACACAAATACCACAGGACAGACAGGGGGTGGGCGCACACACAAAGACAGACAGACTGGGGAGGACACACAAAACACACAGGACAGACAGGGAGGGGGGAGGGGCAGACGCAAAGTACAGCGGAGGGGAGTGGAGCAGACGGTCAGGACAGAGGGCTGAGCGACAGAGACAGCCAGAGGTTACATAACGACCAACAGACCCCACCAGAGACAAGCTCTGCTTCACACCGCCTGTTACCGCACGCTGATGCCACTATGTATGTATCTGATGAAGGTGGGGCCGACAACACATTCCTTTAAGGTGAAGGAACAGGAATCCCAGAGAAGAGAGAGATACTGTAGAAAGAGGACATGCCATGGGGGAAACCAATTGAATTTAGCGTAGTGACTGTATGCACAGTCAAATGAAATGACAGATCTGGAGGGATTCTATAGAGGAAACCCAGGGTTCTCCACAGTCAGAAAACATCTACGTTATACTAATGCCGTTTCACTCGTGTAGTAACAAAAATAAATATCTACACAATGAGACCCTATCACCACCTAACAACAAGACATTGACATGTCATATAATGTTTCACTTGAAACATTGACACGGCATGTTTTATTGTCGTGTCTAGACAGGCTTGTTTGTGTTACACCTTAAAGGGGAAAAAGTAAGAGCCAGAAAAAAGATCCCTTCACTCTTCTCCCTCACTATGATTTGAGACGGAGGTGAGGAATGGAAGAAACACGGTGAGAATATTGTGGGTATTTCCTTGAGTCCTGTCTGCTTACCACATACTCAGAAATCAGTGGATAAGAATGTGAAAGGGGATGAAAGGTTTTCCCGGAGACATGATGCTATAATTTGACAGCTATTAACATTTTAAACAGTGCTTTGAATCTTGTACATGCCCCCAAAATGTGATGAATAAAGTAATGTGTGGGGTATCTCTTTTAGAACATGTTGATATTCCCAGTTTCCAGCCTTTTGCTCCCTGTCTTGGAAGGGCTGAGATAGTGTTCTGTAGCTGTAGCTCCCAGGTGTTCTTAGTGTTGCCTTAAGGCTGCTACATTAAGTGGGTCCACTTTACGTTATTTTTGTTACAACTTTTTTTCTCATTTTGAAACCTTTTCATTTTCAACGACTCCTACTTTCTCCTTGAGACCTTCCACACATGTGCACTGAGATTATATAGGTAATATAGGTAATATGGTGCAATTTTTGTTATATCCTTTGAGACTGTCCCGTTAGAATGTCCCCCCTGTGTCCTGTTGGTTCCACAGTGCAAACCTGGGTTCAGATTGGCATTTGTTTTCTTCCATTTACTTCTGGGCGTTTGATCCTGTTTACAGGTCATGCAACAAACAGGGCGTGCAAGTATTCCTTTGGTTCCATAAGCGCCAGGCAAGCTCAATCCCAAGAGCATAAATTCCCGGGTAGGTCGTTTGCTGGGCTAGCTTCACACCGTTAGTCTTTTGTTGGATTTGGTGTTAAACAAAGTTGTCGGGAACATGCTCTGATTTGAACTTGTTTAGTGCACAGGGCTCACAAAGATCCCTTTTATTTTTCTCTGTTGTCGGCTGATGCCAGTGGTTGTTTCAAAAACAAAAGCAGTTGGGGAAAACGACTAGAATGTGGATGGGGTACAGTACATAGAAAATACATCTCAGCAACGGCCAGAACTGTGCCTCTTGAGTTGGTCTGGGTTGAACCTCAAAAGAAGAGAGAGGAGGGTAGTGGTAAAAGAATAAATGAGGGAGATGGATAGATAAAATGGCATCACTTTAAAGGGGTTTCCTGACTGCTTGGATCCCACAGCTTTATGGGTAAACTGTGTGTGTGTGTTTATGTGTGTGGTTTGTGTGCCCACATGCTAGCTAGAGCAGCCAAAGATCTGGGAAAACTAGCCCGGGTTGCTTTTCTCTTCAAGTCCTGGGTAGAGACCAAGAAAGAGACCAAGGGAAAGCTTTCTAATAACATGTTAGCACTCAGCACAGCAAAATGTTGCCTTTAACATGTTACTTTTAACATTAACTTTAGCATGTTGCTTTTAACATGACCTTTAACATGTTGCTTTTAACATGACCTTTAACATGTTGCTTTTAATGTGACCTTTAACATGTCGCTTTTTAACGTGACCTTTAACATGTCGCTTTTAACGTGACCTTTAACATGTCGCTTTTAACGTGACCTTTAACATGTCGCTTTTAACGTGACATTTAACATGTCGCTTTTAACGTGACCTTGAACATGTTGCTTTTAACAAGACCTTGAACATGTTGTTCTTAACATGTTACCTTTCACATGCTGCCTTTAAAATTTGCCCTGTGACATAATGTTTAACATGTTGCCTTTAATGTTATCTTCAATGCATACCCTGCTCATTGCCACAGGTATTGCTATTATGTTATTGGTGTGAATGTAGTCAGTAGTACTGTATTTACGATCATGCAATGGCGGTGACTTACGTCGAAGGAACGGAATGCCAAGATATTGTATTTGTATGTTTCTCTATATAGTGAACCACAACGTGGCGTTTCCTGACGGAACAATTTTCTGTGTCCCAAATGGCCCCCTGTTAATTCCCTTAAGTACCACCCTTGACGAAAGACCTATGGGCCCTGGTTGAACGTAGCACACTATTAAAGAATAAATGGGAAGCAGAAAGTATTTTCGGGGCCTAATTTGCTCCCTCTTATTTTAAGTATTCTATTCCAGCCTGTCCAAAATAATGGCTTTACATTTTGTGCTGAATGCTGTTTATAATTTCAACCAGACAACATCTCAAGCTGAAAGGGGGTACTGTGTTCATCCGGACCACAGAGTGGATTAATATGGAAGTGTGTCTTTTCAGTGAACTCTCGCTACTCGGTCCAACAAACAAACATAGTTTTCACAATAACCAACTCATCCACACTCCAGTTGTTATAGAAAGCATGACGTTTCCATCTTAACGGGGTGTATTCCTTTAAAGGTTCCATTTTCTGAGAGATGGGTGTAGTGATGTTGGCAGGGCTTCACCTTGGGGTCCTTGTGCTTAGGCCGGGAGGCTCTTTCCTCTTGTTTACAAGCTACTTGTTGAAAAGATGTCGTCACAGTATTTTCCCTCTGACAACCTCTTTACTGGATAAATGTATGTGTTGTACTATTAGCTGCAGAATAGCTTGTTAGAATAGAAACAAGCAATGTTTTCATGCACAGCCTTACAATAGTTGTTTTTTTCATGCGCAGCCTTAGATAGTTCTCTACAATATACAGTAGGTGTTTTGGTTACTCTTCACTCTGTCACTTGGGTGATAGGGCTAATGAATGCAGAATCTCACTAGAAGCCCTTCCTTCTGGGGTCTATTAGACCAAGCAGAGCTGGTTGTAAACATAAGAGACATAAGCAGTCATTCCAAAATAGCCCCCAAAATCAACATTTTCTTAGGGCCCCCGAAAAGTCTAGAGCCGGCACAAAGCCCAGGGCTTGGATTCATTTCTTCAGGTCTTACATTCTTCAGCTTGCTGTGTAGAATGTGTTGTGGCGCATTGTTGCAAATATTTAAACAGAAACACTATTAAAGTTCACACTCGTGCCTCTTTGACCGTGTTTATTAGAGTTTGGTATCGTAAAAACAAATAAACAGAAAAACAGCTTGTTCTACCTGTTTTGTCGGGCTAACTGTACACATAAGATGACAAAAATCAATGACGGCTGCTAAGCTGGATTGGAGTTCTAGACGATGCCCGAGATTTTGCCATGTCATAAATAATACCAAAGGATGATGTCTTGTATGTTTCAGCTGGGTGCGTACTGGGGCTTCCCTTGCCCAAAGCAGGTAATTTGAACTCACTGGCTGCTTGAAAGCTCTCTTGAAATGTAGCTGAATGCACTGAGGAGAGTTGCTGTTTCTGAGCCGATGTGGGCGGGAACATGTGGTCATAGTTGGACAAGTCAGCTACATTGTCAGGTAGGCTGCAAAAAAACAGTTGAGAGACAGCAGTTGGGGCTGGTAGGCCGGGCATGATTTTTGAGGCCCAAGACATGGTCTGGACAATGTCTGAACAATCCAACCACCTGTTGACAGCTATACAGGAGGAGAATGAAAAAAACGTATACCTCAATTGTGACATTTTGCGCTGCTTGCAGCTCTCCTCTCGCTCTTTTTGCAATATTTATTGTTCTTTTGCATTAGGTTAATAGTCTAACTACAACACACTTCATGTGTTTTAATATGAAGAATATGGCCTATGGAAAATAGGGAAATTTGGGAATACACAATTTGGCATGTTGCCCTGTTTGTCGCTCACTGCAAACCACACTTCTAGGCTTACTGACCAGGGCAGCGCCAGTCAGGTTTAAATATAGTAAAACTTTTGACATTGACATTTTGAAGTTGTTGCCATCAACGATGGGTGTCTAGCATCATTGATAGACCATTATCCTTACTCAGTGCCCGGAGACAGTCAGAATGTACAGCCTGAGATGTAGGTAAAATACACTCACCTAAAGGATTATTAGGAACACCATACTAATACTGTGTTTGACCCCCTTTCGCCTTCAGAACTGCCTTAATTCTACGTGGCATTGATTCAACAAGGTGCTGAAAGCATTCTTTAGAAATGTTGGCCCATATTGATAGGATAGCATCTTGCAGTTGATGGAGATTTGTGGGATGCACATCCAGGGCACGAAGCTCCCGTTCCACCACATCCCAAAGATGCTCTATTGGGTTGAGATCTGGTGACTGTGGGGGCCATTTCAGTACAGTGAACTCATTGTCATGTTCAAGAAACCAATTTAAAATGATTCAAGCTTTGTGACATGGTGCATTATCCTGCTGGAAGTAGCCATCAGAGGATGGGTAGATGGTGGTCATAAAGGGATGGACATGGTCAGAAACAATGCTCAGGTAGGCCGTGGCATTTAAACGATGACCAATTGGCACTAAGGGGCCTAAAGTGTGCCAAGAAAACATCCCCCACACCATTACACCACCACCACCAGCCTGCACAGTGGTAACAAGGCATGATGGATCCATGTTCTCATTCTGTTTACGCCAAATTCTGACTCTACCATCTGAATGTCTCAACAGAAATCAAGACTCATCAGACCAGGCAACATTCTTCCAGTCTTCCACTGTCCAATTTTGGTGATCTTTTTTTCCTATTTGTAGTGGAGATGAGTGGTACCCGGTGGGGTCTTCTGCTGTTGTAGCCCATCCGCCTCAAGGTTGTGCGTGTTGCTCTGCTGCATACCTCGGTTGTAACGAGTGGTTATTTCAGTCAAAGTTGCTCTTCTATCAGCTTGAATCAGTCGGCCCATTCTCCTCTGACCTTTAGCATCAACAAGGCATTTTCGCCCACAGGACTGCCGCATACTAGATGTTTTTCCCTTTTCACACCATTCTTTGTAAACCCTAGAAATGGTTGTGCATGAAAATCCCAGTAACTGAGCAGATTGTGAAATACTCAGACCGGCCCGTCTGGCACCAACAACCATGCCACGCTCAAAATTGCTTAAATCACCTTTCTTTCCCATTCTGACATTCAGTTTGGAGTTCAGGAGATTGTCTTGACCAGGACCACACCCCTAAATGCATTGAAGCAACTGCCATGTGATTGGTTGATTAGATAATTGCATTAATGAGAAATTGAACAGGTGTTCCTAATAATCCTTTAGGTGAGTGTATATCTGGCCCAGGTCAAAGGCAGGATGTTGAGACTTGTCTCTCACAAAAATGAACAATGATCGTGTTTTTGGAACAATTGCAAGTTTTGTTACCTACCCTATGTGGAGATTTATGTCATGAAGGATTGTTTTTGTTTTATTGAGTCCCAGAAGGGTCCCTTTCGTTCTTTCCAATAAAACATTTTGCTGGAACATATCCAGATATTGGGGACTGAGGTTTTTAAGTGCACTGCAACAAACACCTAAACACCCATAGTGATTTGTTACAATATTATTTTATATATTTTATATTTTAAAATATTGTTGAGAATTCTTCTCAGTTGTGTGCTGTGGGAATTTAGTAGTGTCACTGTATTCGATTTTTTTCATTTCAGTTAATATGGTTTTAAATATATTTCATTTTGTGTGAAAAGTCTGGGTTTTAATCAATATGGTGTGAGTTTTGGCAAGTGTGTTTATAGTTTTGAGAAAAAGTAGTACACATTTAGGTAGTGCGTGTTAGCAGCTGTGGGAAAGTATTTGAGTTAGGGGTAGGTTGGTAAAAAAAAAAAAATCTATTGGCTTTCTTCTTACAGTATATTGCATGGTGTAGAGGTATTATTGGCAGATAACTCTGCCCTGGGGATGAACCCAAACAATCACACCATCTTTAAAGCGCTTTGGGTATAGGGCGGTGTATTTGTCTTAGTGAGCAGTGATGCAGCTGATCAAGATGCTCTCAATGATGCAACTGTGAAACTGATGGTCTGAGGGCCCATTCCAAATCTGTTCAGCATCCTCAGGGAAAAGAGGACACTCATGTTCCCACACTCATAGGACTATTTTCTTTTCTTAGTGATGTGTACACAGAAGATCTTAAAGTTCTCAACCCTCTTAGTCATCACTGATCATCAAAGCGAATGGTGGTGGTGGTGTCCAGCACGGTCACACTCCAACACCATCACAGCTGTGGCTGAACTGAGTACAGGAGAATGCCAGGTATGCGTCCCTGAGAGTCTCTAAAGTTCTTTTTAAATCAGAACCTCACATACAGAAGAAACACAACTACATTATTACATTAATTCAAATGATAATTAAACTAGGACTGAAACAACTATTCAATAAAACCAATAATGTCGGTAATAAAAGATTGCTGCAAATAATTAATGATTTTTACCTGATTTGTTCATCGTATGAATCTGTGTTTGATCAAATTCAACAAGACATGACAGGCTCTCCTCTTTGGACTAATGATCACTAATATTTCACAGGCAGGGCATCCTAGTGATCAGTAGTGTTGGGCCAGTAAATGAAAGGTCAGTGGTTCTAATCCCCAGGCTTGGTTCTAATCCCCAAGGTGACAAACCCTGTCATTTTGTCCCTGAGCAAGACGGTTAACCCCTAATTGCATTTAACCACATCAGTCAGTGAATTCCAGAATAGCTCTGCCAAAGGTTCACAAATAGATGTATTTTACATGCTTTTTGAAGTCTTTAGGTGTTTGTTTGTTTGTGTGCGCGTGCATCACATTTCCAATTGTTGTGTTTTTTTGTAGTATCCAGAATGTGTGTATGTCCACAGTGTAGCATACCGTATGCTCAGCAGGAAGGGGTTGTAACCATGCTGTTGACCGATGTTGTCCAATAGCTGGCCTCAGCTTTATAGTTGGCCTTTACATTAAGTTCTGCACATTGCTTTAGGCCAGAGACAAATGCTTTCTGCGTTTAATCTATTTTTGTATAAGCCTTTGTTGATTTTTTGGGTTTGTTTTGCACTATGGGTTGATATAGGGTCAGACCCATTGCTAAATATGCCCCACATTTGCAGTTCTTAAGCTCCTTTTTGTCTACATGGCCTCTGGGTTATGTCTCCAGTCATACAACCTGCTGCTGTTGGCAGATATGGCCTAATCTCTCAGGTCATACTGGTGATACAAGTGTTTGTTGCCAAGCACTGAAATGCAGAAACCCTGGGTTCAAATACAACTGGTTTTCTTTCAAATACTTTTCTGCCCTTGATTGAGCCTCCCTAAGCATATTCAGTGAAACATTCAAAGCAATTAAAGTCTGGCCTATTTCAACCCTGGTTTGCTGTATAGTTAATACCTATGGCATGGTGAGAGGGCAATGTAATGACAGTGTAACAGCTGTGTGAAACCTTATTTGGTTTACATTCATGACGTGAGTGAAGAGGTATTTAGTTAGCAACCGAGTGCATGTCAATCTCCTGTGGCGTTGCTGGGTGCAGACAGGCCAGGAAAGATCTGAATGGGAATGTCCTTTGAGACGCACCCTTTGCCCTTAGAACAAGGCCAAGCACTACAGGCCTGTCACTATGTTCCTCTCTGAACTATTTGTTTTGTTCTGGGCCATGGGGTATACAGACTCCACTGTCCTCTCTCTGTCTTTGTGTGTGTGTGTGTGTGTGTGTTTACTGAAGAGGCACGCTTTAATCTGTTTATGACTGGTTATTTGTTCATCAGCTCTCTGTGCGCCTCGTTTTCTTTATTTGTATCTCTCTCTCTCTCTCTTTAGAAGTATTGTAGGGCCTCTAGGTTACCATCTCTCTCTTCTTGAATAAATATTAAAATTTTATATTTTTTATAAATTAACGAATGGCTGTCACTGTCCTCTTCCATTTTCAATGCTACAAACAGTAATTTTTGTTATAATCTGTAAAATGTTACATTTAATTACGAAAACACTGGAGACAGGTAGCCTAGCAATACCTAAAAAAAAGAGAGAATTATAGTTTTTTTGGGATCATAACTAGGTAGCTAGTAATAAGATTCTTCTCTCTCATTCTCTCCATGGTAATTTGTTTTTGTCTCAAACGGGAGGAAATAATCTTGGTAGATTGCATGATTGTACATCCATCTGATGTTCGAAGACAATTTGCAAAGGTGAATAAGAAATGTTCATGACCTGATGCTGTCAGACACTTCTAACTTTGCCAGCATGTTCCTTAGAACTCTCCTGTTAGTTGCATGCAGTTTTACAATGTTATGTCATTTATTTTGGGATTTATGATCATTTCAAACTATAAGTTGTAGGTAGCACAGAGGCCCTATCAGATGGACCAAAAATACAGATAATTTTATTGTAACACTTCATCTGTTGTGGGAATTGATTAACTTTATTATAGGAAATGAATAGATACAATCCATATTCATTACAAACAACTGTAGATATTTGTTATATTATGAAAAATATAGTGAAAATATATTGAAATTGTTCAATTCATTCATATTGAACAACCCCTGACCTCTGTGAAAAATATGAAAGCTTAACAGCTGAGACTGGTGCTTTGGATATGTCAACAGTGGGCTATGTCTGAAGAAATGGGTGAAGTGACTAAGCTAAAATGTCATTAAATAGTTATCAAGATGTATATACAATGTTGACTAGCTGAGACCGCACTCAACATGCAACCATGCCAAAATAACAATAGGTAACATTCTGGAACCTTTAAATTGTCAACTATACCCTTGTATCTATATGTTGTAACAAGATGAGACAATTTTACAGTGGAATTGTTCAGTTATTGTCACGGTTGTGGGGTGAAGAGGACACAGGCGCAGAGTAGAGGTAGGTAAGGTAATCCATTTAATACAAAATAAAGAATGCAGGACTCCAACAAAACAAAAAGCAGCAACCAGTGACGTGGGTATTCCTTACACAGGATAAACAAAACCAAATGAACCACGCCTTGGGGCCTACAAACTAAACTTAAATAGGGTCCCCAATTGGAGGCAATGACTAACACCTGCCTCCAATTGGGGAAACCAAAAAAAGGAGTAGAGGTGGCTAAAGGCCACCTCCTGTCCTGTCCTGGCTATGCCCCGAGCCCAGCGCAGAGATGGCTAGGGGCACAGCCAGGACGTGACAGTACCCCCCCCCAAAGGCGCGGGCTCCCGACCGCAAGACCGGGACGACCACACCCGGACCGGCGGAGGCTCAGCGCCCGGAGCCGCCGGCACAGGCCGGGGAGGCGGAGCCGCAGGGACAGGCCAGGGAGGCAGAGGGTCAGGAGACGGGAGAGCCGGCGGAGGGACAGGAACCGGCAGGAGAGCCGGCGGCGGGTCGACAGCCGGCGGAGAAGCAGGAGCCGGGGGAACCGGCGGAGGGTCGACAGCCGGCGGAGGAGCAGGAGCCGGGGGAGCCGGTGGAGGAATAGGAGACGGGGAAACCGGCGGAGGGTCAGGAGCCGGCGGAAGAGCCGGCGGAGGAGCAGGAGACGGGGGAGCCGGCGGGGGAATAGGAGCCGGCGGAGGAGCAGGAGCCGGGGGAGGCGGCGGAGGGTCCGGAGCCGGCGGGAGAGCCGGCGGAGGAGTAGGAGACGGGGGAGCCGGCGGGGGAATAGGAGCCGGCGGAGGAGCAGGAGCCGGGGGAGGCGGCGGAGGGTCCAGAGCCGGCGGAAGAGCCGGCGGAGGAGCAGGAGATGGGGAAACCGGCGGAGGGTCAGGAGCCGGCGGAAGAGCCGGCGGAGGAGTAGGAGCCGGCGGAGGAGCAGGAGACGGGGGAGCCGGCGGGGGAATAGGAGCCGGTGGAGGAGCAGGAGCCGGGGGAGCCGGCGGAGGGTCCGGAGCCGGCGGAATAGCCGGCGGAGGAGTAGGAGCCGGGGGAGCCGGCGGAGGAATAGGAGACGGGGGAGCCGGCGGAGGGTCAGGAGCCGGCGGAAGAGCCGGCGGAGGAGTAGGAGACGGGGAAACTGGTGGAGGGTCAGGAGCCGGCGGAAGAGCCGGCGGAGGAGTAGGAGCCGGCGGAGGAGCAGGAGCCGGTGGAGGAGCAGGAGCCGGGGGAGCCGGCGGAAGGGCCGGCGGTGGGTCCGGAGCCGGCGGAAGAGTCGGCGGAAGAGCCGGCGGAGGGTCCGGAGCCGGCGGAAGAGCCGGCGGAGGAGTAGGAGCTGGGGGAGCTGGCGGAGGAATAGGAGCAGGCAGAGGAATAGGAGACGGGGAGCCGGCGGGGGAATAGGAGCCGGTGGAGGAGCAGGAGCCGGGGAAGCCGGCGGAGGGTCCGGAGCCGGCGGGAGAGCCGGCGGAGGAGTAGGAGCCGGGGGAGCCGGCGGAGGAATAGGAGCCGGCAGAGGAATAGGAGACGGGGGAGCCGGCGGAGGAATAGGAGCCGGCGGCAGGTCGGCAGCCGGCGGAGGAGCAGGAGCCGGGGGAGCCGGCGGAGGGTCCGGAGCCGGCGGAAGAGCCGGCGGAGGAGTGGGAGCCGGCGGAGGCATAGGAGACAGGGGAGCCGGCGGAGGAATAGGAGCCGGCAGCAGGTCGGCAGCCGGCGGAGGAGCAGGAGCCGGGGGAGCCGGCGGAGGGTTGACGGCCGGCGGGGGAGCAGGAGCCGGCGGAGGAGCAGGAGACGGGGGAGCCGGCGGGGGAATAGGAGCCGGTGGAGGAGCAGGAGCCGGGGGAGCCGGCGGAGGGTCAGAACCCTGTGGGAGAGCCGGCGAAGGAGCCGGAGACAGGGAAGCCGGCGGAGGGTCAGGGAGAGCCGGCGGAGGGTCAGGGAGAGCCGGGACAGGCGAGGGCGCCGCTGAGGCCGGGACAGGCGAGGGCGCCGCTGAGGCCGGGACAGGCGAGGGCGCCGTAGGACGATGCGGGGGCTCCTGGGCAGGTGAAGGCGCTGCGGGACAAGGCGGCCAGTCCACCGCGGGCTTGGGCGGCGGCCAGTCATCCGCGGCCTCGTGCGGCGGCGGCCAGTCATCCGCGGCCTCGGGCGGCCAGTCAACCGCTGGCTCGGGCGGCGGCGGCCAGTCATCCGCGGGCCCGGGCGGCGGCGGCCAGTCATCCGCGGGCCCGGGCGGCGGCCAGTCCACGGCGGGTCCTGGCGGCGGCGAAAACAGGGCAGCGGGAGGAGCTGGCGGCTGAGGCCACTGGGCAGCGGGTGGAGCTGGCGGCTGAGGCCACTGGGCAGCGGGTGGAGCTGGCGGCTGAGGCCACTGGGCAGCGGGTGGAGCTGGCGGCGGAGGCAGCGGGGCAGCGGGTGGAGCTGGCGGCTGAGGCCACTGGGCAGCGGGTGGAGCTGGCGGCTGAGGCCACTGGGCAGCGGGTGGAGCTGGCGGCTGAGGCCACTGGGCAGCGGGTGGAGCTGGCGGCTGAGGCCACTGGGCAGCGGGTGGAGCTGGCGGCTGAGGCCACTGGGCAGCGGGTGGAGCTGGCGGCGGAGGCCACTGGGCAGCGGGAGGAGCTGGCGGCTGCGGCCACTGGGCAGCGGGTGGAGCTGGCGGCGGAGGCCACTGGGCAGCGGGGGGCGCTGGTAGCGCTGACTGCGTCTCCCAGGCAGCGGGGAACGCTGGCTGCGGCTCCCAAGCAGCGGGGGGCGCTGGCTGCGGCTCCCAAGCAGCGGGGGACGCTGGCTGCGGCTCCCAAGCAGCGGGGAGCGCTGGCTGCGGCTCCCAAGCAGCGGGGAGCGCTGGCTGCGGCTCCCAGGCAGCGGGGGACGCTGGCTGCGGCTCCCAAGCAGCGGGGGACGCTGGCTGCGGCTCCCAAGCAGCGGGGAGCGCTGGCTGCGGCTCCCAGGCAGCGGGGGACGCTGACTGCGGCTCCCGGGCAGCGGGGGGCGCTGGCTGCGGCTCCCGGGCAGCGGGGGGCGCTGGCTGCGGCTCCCGGGCAGCAGGGGGCGCTGGCGGCGCTGGCTGCGGCTCCCAGGCAGCGGGGGACGCTGGCTGCAGCTCCCAAGCAGCGGGGGACGCTGGCTGCAGCTCCCAAGCAGCGGGGAGCGCTGGCTGCGGCTCCCGGGCGGCAGGGGGTGCTGGCTGCGGCTCCCGGGCGGCGGGGGGCGCTGGCTGCGGCTCCCAGGCAGCGGGGGGCGCTGGCGGCGCTGGCTGCGGCTCCCAGGGAGCGGGGAGCGCTGGCTGCGGCTCCCGGGCAGCGGGGGGCGCAGGCTGCGGCTTCCGGGCAGCGGGGGGCGCAGGCTGTGGCTCCCGGGCAGCAGGGGGCGCTGGCTGCGGCTCCCAGGGAGCGGGGGGCGCAGGCTGCGGCTCCCGGGCAGCGGGGGGCGCTGGCGGCGCCGGCTGCGGCTCCCGGGCAGCAGGGGGCGCTGGCTGCGAGAACCGGTACGGCGGGTCCCGATAGCCCCACCAGTCCTCACATCTCCCAACATCAGGGAAAGCCCTCATAGGCCCCCCCGGCGCTGTTGCCCGACGCCTAGGAGCTGGCACCGGGCAGGGCTGGGGCACCTGGACTACCCCACACGTGAGCACGGGTGGCACGGCCGCGTCCTTCCATTCCGCCTGCCCCCACAGCACCCCGCCAAGAAATTCTTGGGGCGGACACACGGAGGTTTGCTTACGTCGCCTCCGTCGACGTCTCCTCCGGGGTGGATGCTGTGGAGGCCCGGTGTGCCGCAGAGGACAGTAGGGGTTCTCCTCCTCCTCGGTGTCGCTGTCCGGCCAACCGAGGAGTTCCCCTACCGTCCATTTCTGCTGTGTCTCTTGGTGGTGGTTCATTCTGTCACGGTTGTGGGGTGAAGAGGACACAGGCGCAGAGTAGAGGTAGGTAAGGTAATCCATTTAATACAAAATAAAGAATGCAGGACTCCAACAAAACAAAAAGCAGCAACCAGTGACGTGGGTATTCCTTACACAGGATAAACAAAACCAAATGAACCACGCCTTGGGGCCTACAAACTAAACTTAAATAGGGTCCCCAATTGGAGGCAATGACTAACACCTGCCTCCAATTGGGGAAACCAAAAAAAGGAGTAGAGGTGGCTAAAGGCCACCTCCTGTCCTGTCCTGGCTATGCCCCGAGCCCAGCGCAGAGATGGCTAGGGGCACAGCCAGGACGTGACAGTTATTGATCCTGCAATTTACCCTTTTAAATGCACAATTTATCCTTATGGAACGACCCCTGACCTCTTGAAAAATATGAAAGCTTAACATTTGAGACTGGTGCTTTGGATATGTCAACTGGGGGCTAAGTCTGAAGGAGTAGCTGAAATAGCTTGGCTGTATCTTTATCTAAGGCCAATATATGGCCAAGAATCTAAACATGCAACCATACAAAAATAACAACAGGTAATATTTTGGGAGGGTTAAATCTAGCAACTCCACACTGTTATCTGAATGTTGGAACCAGATCAGACAATTCTACTGTGGAATTCTTTAGTTATTGATCCTGAAAAGTAACCCGCAAAGTATTCGATTAATCCTTATGGAACGACCCCTGACCTCTGTGTAAAATATGAAAGCTTGGGAGTTGAGACTATTGCTTAGAATATGTCACCTGGAAACTAGTCTTGAAGGAGTTGCTGAAGTAGCTTGGCTGTATCTTTATCTAAGGCCAAGATATGGCCAAAAATCTACAAAATTATTGTCAAAATCACCATGCATTTTTGACTGTTTGTGACTGCACTAAACATGCAACCATACCAAAATAACAATAGGTAACATTTTGGGAGGATTAAATCTAGCAACTCCACACTGTGATCTGAAGGTTGGAACCAGATCAGACAATTCTACTGTGGAATTCTTTAGTTATTGATCCTGAAAAGTAACCCGCAAAGTATTCGATTCATCCTTATGGAATGACCCCTGACCTCTGTGTAAAATATGAAAGCTTGGGAGTTGAGACTATTGCTTAGAATATGTCACCTGGAAACTAGTCTTGAAGGAGTTGCTGAAGTAGCTTGGCTGTATCTTTATCTAAGGCCAAGATATGGCCAAAAATCTACAAAATTATTGTCAAAATCACCATGCATTTTTGACTGTTTGTGACTGCACTAAACATGCAACCATACCAAAATAACAATAGGTAACATTTTGGGAGGATTAAATCTAGCAACTCCACACTGTTATCTGAAGGTTGGAACCAGATCAGACAATTCTACTGTGGAATTCTTTAGTTATTGATCCTGAAAAGTAACCCGCAAAGTATTCGATTCATCCTTATGGAATGACCCCTGACCTCTGTGTAAAATATGAAAGCTTGGGAGTTGAGACTATTGCTTAGAATATGTCACCTGGAAACTAGTCTTGAAGGAGTTGCTGAAGTAGCTTGGCTGTATCTTTATCTAAGGCCAAGATATGGCCAAAAATCTATAAAATTATTGTCAAAATCGCCATACAATTTTGACTGTTTGGGACTGCACTAAACATGCAATCATAGAAAAAGAAAAAAAATTCTAGTCAGTTTATAGGGCATCATTACAAATAGACATGAGGGATATGTAATCTCACAAAGAAAACATTTTGGTCATATGTGTATTTTTTCATATAAAGCTGTAATGGCCCATTGACATGAATGAGAAATATGTCCAGAGTGCAAAGAGGCCCTATACATATTGAAGTAGCCGAGATGCCCTCACAATGTAGCCAATATGCCCTATAGGTAGTCGAGATGCCCTAACAATGTAGCCAATATACCCTATAGGTAGCCGAGATGCCCTAACAATGTAGTCAATATGCCCTATAGGTAGCTGATATGCCCTGTTGGTAGCCAAGATGTCCTGTTTCAGGTAGCCAAGATGTCCTGTTTCAGGTAGCCAAGATATCCTGTTTCAGGTAGCCAAGATGTCCTGTTTCAGGTAACCAAGATGTCCTGTTTCAGATATTTCTCTCTCTCTCTCTTTCGATTTTCTTAGATACTCTTCGGCCTCTTGATTCCTATGTCATTCCATCCCTTCCCTTTCGGTTTGTCTTCATTAGTACAGTAATCCAGCTGACATTTTTCCAAAGCAACTCAGTTACGGGAGCCACAGGAATGATCTGTATACTAGAGTGTGATGGAGAAACAATCCTGTATTAAGGACTGACGTAGAGCTTTATTTTAACATGCGGAATATCTACTGAGGACTGAACAATCTACTTTATCTGCATGTTGATGTTAATATGAAGCCATTCATTAGTCTGTTAACCCTATTAGGCTGAGTGAAAGGAACTCTTGTTGCATTCATCTCTCTGTATGTGTTCCATAGGGAACTCTCCATGGGGAACAGAGCCAGAGAGATGTACACAGACATAATGTGGACTTGAGTCATAAACACTATGGGAAACAAAGTGCCATTTGGGACCTGAACAGTCGGAAGTAACAGTCAGGTGTCCTCCCCCAGCAGTGACCTATTCAGTGATGTCACTGGGAATTTAGGGAGTACGTTTTATTTTGTGATGCTAACTTTACCTCTTTTTGTATGGACTCGGTTCTTTTTGAGTGGTTCAGTCCAAAGAACAAAAATGCCTCTTGTTCACATCCAGTTATTAGCCATCGCTGTTAATTTTGGAGCTACCTATTGTGAGCGAGTGAGTGTGTCAGGGCACACTTCATAATTCATTCTTCCATACCTGTGATTCATTCAGACTTCTCAGTCCACCTGTGCATTATCCACCTGCTTGTGGGTTCTGGCTTATTTGGAATCAAGACAGAATCTTTACACAGGAACTAGTTTAAGTCGAACTGATATACCCCCCAGACTCCTGAAGAATGTTGTGTCTCACATTAACACAAATTAGTTGAGCAACACAGCCTAATTACTCCCTTGTTGTGATTCAGTGGATATTTTATTAAGGTAGATTAGTCTTTACTAGATTACCCAGAGTTTACAGAGAGAAAACAAGAGAGACCTTTTTCTCCAGCTGTGGAGAAGAGCTTGGAGTGTTAGACAGTGTACTCCTCCTCTAAGAAAAGAAGGGAAACAGAAAGTCCCCTGCCAAATCTGGGGTCTCTAGAATCCCCTAAATTCCACTTACGGTTTACAGTGTGTGACAACGCATTGTTTATTGGTTTGCGTTTTGTTTTCCACTTGCCTGGTCAACGTCTGGTGGTCTTTGTTCACAAGGGTTGGGAAATAAATTCTGGGTGGCTGTCGAAAGGAGCACACCATACATACTGTAGAGCTAGGCTAGCTGTGACGGCGTCACTGGCTTTGTAAAAAGTTTGACAGGTGTCCTAGCTAGCTAGAGCTCGGCCAAAGTAGTATGCAGCATTTGGCACCGGCGTAGCTGGAAAGGTCCAATCAGGGGAGGAGTGTGGAGAAAGTTGGGCGGCTATTGCTGACCTACTGGCAGTTTGGCAGCCTATCACATTCTCCTGGAGACCTCTGGGACAAGTAAGGAGAAAACATTTGGAAGATGTTGGAGGAAATAGTTTCACCCATTTAATACACAACATAAAGCATTTAGCCAGTCTACCTCACTCCCTCCCTCTCTCTCTCCCTCTCTCTTTCCCTCTCTCTCGCTCTCTAAGTACTGTAGGCTGTATTCATATTGGGATTGATAATACAGTCGATTGCAAGGCAACACGCAATAGGTTTGTGAGTTGGCTGAAAAACACTTTTGTACAAGTGGAAATGTACTTGTTAAAATGTTGTTGTTCATGTTCTCTCTCTACTTTGTTGTTGTGTTTACTACCTGGCGGCCTTGCCAGGTTGGACTCAGGAAAAATTTTATTCCTGTGGCTCTGACAAACAATACATGTAGTTTAGTCATAGTCCAGTACAAACAAAGACTAGCCATAGTCCTTGTTTCTCTCTCATTTACTCCTGCTTTTCTCCATAGCCCTCCCTCTCTCTTCATCTGTTATTTACTTCTCCCTCTTCTCCCTCTCTTTTTACTTTTCCATCATCCCCCACTCTGGCTTTTCCTCCCTCGTTCCACACAGTGGACTGGGAAAGCCTGCTCTTTACAGCAGGCCAGTGGTGTGTGTGTGTGTGTGTGTGTGTGTGTGTGGATCTGTCTAGAGAAGCACAAAGAGCTCTGTGGTCTGATGAGTGTGTCTGAACTGACACACTCTAGGTTTATGTTGTTGTTGGTGTTTTGCCATATCTATCACAGCGTGTGGTTGGCAAATGATGTACTGTGGCTTTATGGAGCATGCACTATTCAAATAATTAGGCCCTTAGCACAGATATACCCAATGTTTCCATGCATTCAGCTATATTTATTATTGTGTAATGCTTATTGTTTTATTTGTCTGGTGGTTTTTCATGAATTATAGCCTTTATGAGCCCTATATGAAATGAAAGTAAACGCAGATAAACATTAATGCAATGAAAGTATTTTGTGAGGCTTCCCTTATGTAGTAATTCAAAACAGAAGCAATTTGCTTTGATAGATAGTTGTGAAATGTTTTAAGTTGTGGTAAATTGTTTTAAACGTATTTCCTGATTTGCCATAACTCTTTAGTATTTTATACTATTTTAGTATTTTTTGTACATTTCCTTACCCAGGTGATCCTACACAGCTAAAGTTAAAGCATTTACCAACAGTAGTGTTCTAGAAGGTACAGTAAAATCATTGCATTCATAACTGTCGTTTTTGACCAGATTCTCTAAACCACTGGCTGAAGTGACTGCTTCACAGAAATTTGCAGACAGACATCACTTCTTAGCAACTCATCTTCTGGAATCTTTATGAACCAGACATTTCAGATTTGGACTCATAGGCATTCAGTCCCTAGTTGTCTCTCCATGTTTTATGGTCTTTGTGTACTGCAATCTCTTCTGCTTGCAAGGATGGTTTCCTAGCTACAACCAGCCAGATTGCCAGATTATTTTGCCAGATGCTAAGCTAGCACTCTCTCCCTTACGGAAGTAACCTTCAAAGTAGCAGTTTTTTTGTGTGTTTTCTACTGCATTTTCTATCTTAATCTGGCCTGAATCTTACAGCTTGAACACTATATCTGGACATGCAGTCTCATGCTTACAGGGTTTTGCCTTGTTCATATAATACTATGAGTTCTTTCTGTCAAATGGTCAGAGCTTAGCCATTTGCAGTACATGGAATGGTTGTGGTGCTTGGAGTCAAGGTTTGAGAACCAAATCTGCGTTCTTCAGGCGTTTACAAGATATTAATTAACTTTTGGAAAACACAAAACGTTCCTGTTACATTTGTTGTATTAATGTTTATTTTTATTTGTTCTAATGTTACATAGGAAATAAACACTTACGGCCTAGATAAAAAGTTTAAACATAATTTCCTTGGGTGGCCTGGGACTTTTGAAATGTACTCTATATATAAATATAAATAAAGACTTTGAACTCAAGATTAATATTGCACCTTCATGTTCACCTACATGTAACTTGGACATTTTTGTCCCACAATGGCAATGACTTGAATGGTTGAATAATCTTGAAAAGTCAAGTTGTGTATATAGTATAATATTGTGTTTTGATTGGTCTGTGACAGTCACCGCTCTCCATTGATAGGCAGTAAGATTTACTGTTTGAGGTTACAGTGTAAAACCGTGATGATTAGTAGGGATGAGGATTGTTTTGAGCCCACCCCTTAACTACATAAACAGTCATTGGTCTGTCATTGTCAAATCAGAGTTGTGACACCATGCAGTGAGCCAAGGGTACCCAAACAGGCATTCAAGGCATTTATTTTCAAACAGCTCTTTATCATAACCCCAACCCATTTTCAGATTCAGAGGGATATATTTGCATTCTAGTGTGGAAATACCATTACACCAATAGAAAAACACTGTTTTTGATTACACTCAGCCTTTAATGTCATCACTTGACAATGTATTGCCAAACCATATGTACATGTAAGTGGATTATGTGGTTCAGAGTGAGATTAGCTTTCAGAGCATTACAGTTTACATTACAGTAATTGTGTCTTCCATACACAACCGCAAAAAAAGAAAAGCAACCAGTGGTGACATATACTGTGTGAATGTGTACTGTACAATATTCTCTCTATAGATACTGCACACACGCTGCACTCACACACAACCACACCAAGTGGTTCCATCTGGCTGGCTGCGATTCCACTTCTCCTTTGTGGCGTCATGTGATCGCTCCTGCCGTACACCAAGTGTATACATGAAGTAGGCCTAAGCATTTCCTAATCATAGTTCTCCCAGAAGCAGAAAAAACATGGTGGCATTTTGGTGCCACAGGATAGTATCTGACTTATTGTCTAAACAGTAGTTCCAGTATGAGAAATGTATATATGTTGTTAATCTTTTTTTTTGTTTGTTTAATAAGTGTTAGATCCTAAATTGAATTCTAAATGAGCAGGAAAAAGCTAGGAAGGCCTTTTTAAGGGCTCATTATACAGCTCCGGAAAAAATGAAGAGACCACTGCACCTTTTTTTTTTCCTTTCCAAAAAGTTGAAACGGAAAGTTTTGAGTGAGGAACAGACGTGTTCAATTTGCAGTGGTCTCTTAATTTTAACCCTTCTGTTCCTCACTCAAAACTTCCTTTTTGACTTTTTTGGAAAGGAAAGAAAAAGGCGCAGTGGTCTCTTAATGTTTTCCGGAGCTGTATGTAGTCCAACGTGACTAAACATGGTTTGTAGTTCTCTACCTTTAAAAGATTCAAACAAACAATACTGAAATCGCAGTGTTCACAGCTATAGACTGTCGACTTCAATCAATGTCTGATTAACATAGGATATACCCAGTGGTCCAAATATGTTTATTTCAATTATGTTTTCTTCATAAAGAAACTGAGGAAAATTGCTTCCCAGCTGACACAGTAGTCTAAGGCACCAAGCTGAAAATGTATATCTCTGAACAACTGTAATAAAAATAGGATTTGAATGAACTTTCCAAAAACATGTTACCAAGGCTATCTTATGGATATGGGTGTAGTATGTAGAAGCAGTGTTACATAGTGCTCTGGGCCAAATGCTCAGCATTTTGTGTAATTATGATATCATCCTTTTATTTATGCTGTCATAAAGCCATGGTTTCCCTAAATAAACAAAAAAGACTTCCTTTGGCCAATTTGCTAATTAAATCACTATCGACTGCTTGTCATTTAAGAGAATACTGAATGCTTGTTTGATATGTTGTCGACTAAACTAAACTAAGCAATATTGAGGTTTTCATGAAATCACTAGTCTGACAGTTGTGTCTGCTTATGTTTACAATAGATTATGGTTACAGCATATAAACAACTAGTTTTTTTTATCTGCTAGCGGAAGCCGAGTCCCAGAGTGATTGAGCGCTGAGTAGCAGCTCTGTGACTGAGGGGAAGTGGCCAGTACACTGGCATACCGCAGTTTCGCTGGACCCCTACGCAAGGTTGGAGTGAAAAAACACAAATGATCACCACCACTGACAGAATATGGGATAATAGTGTTGCATATTGTACAAGGAATTTCCAATGCAACAGCGTCCTAAGCGGCAACCGTGTTTTTCTTTTCTTTTTATTAGGCCCTTGCCATTGTCCTGGCCTACACCCTAAAAAGAAAGCAAGCATGTGCCCCTGCACCCCCACAGCTGCCTGCCGTCGAGCCTTATGGCTCCTTTTTCTTGTCAGAGCGCTTGAAGCTGTTAGCAGGAAGTGCAAGGCTCAGGCAAGACTGGATGTATTCAGTATTCCCTGACATGATCAAATGTGAGAAATGTCACTCCACTTGATGCCGCACCTCGCAGTATTTTGATTCGCTAAATCCATAAGACGACAAATACGCATCCAACTTGGGTCAATTTCTAACGGTCCGTGTTCCAGGCTAATAGGCCATAAGTAATAGCCTCAAGACGACCTTAAACAGATCTTGAACAATACCCGTATCAGAGGACAACCTGATTCACAAAACTTTAAAGGTGCACTATGCAACTTTAACGCCACCTATCGGCAGTGAGTTGAATATTAGTTCTACAACTCTATTAAGATCTGACACAATCATTACTAACTATGAGCATACTGACCAGTCTGAAGCAGTGTCACCTCCAACAATCAGTACTGGAAAAATAAACATAGACTTTAGTTTAAAATTGGATTAAAGTGGATGGGTCCTTTCCATAACTACGGAATACAGAACAAACAAAGTAAACAGCAAAACCAATCCAAACGTCATCGGAGCTATCTATTGCGTTAGATGCATTGTCATATTTCAGAAATTCGTTGAGGGCTATCTAGCGAACATGAAACCATAATCGTGCTAGCTATCGCTAGCTGGAACAATAATATGTCCACTTCGACCAGTGTGCAATATAATTGCTTCTTCCGAGCAGTGTTAGCTTATGCGTTAGGTTAGATAATCAATCTAGAAACGTATACATAGTGTTCCTTGGCTATCGCGCCAACTAGCTAAATGAGGTGATGTAACCTACTTGTTGAGCAGAAAGGTAGCCAACTCTGCGTCACTGTTCACGCAAACTTCAACTCTCACTATCAAATGCTAAATGTACCCTTGTTTTACTCCAGGCTTTGTCGTACGCTCGCGTTGCTTCTGTATTCTGTATTTTAGTTTCTGGAGCGTTCAGTGTAGGCTACATGAACCTGAACAAAGCTTGTCATTGGCCTTCACTTCACACACTTTCAAGGAAGTACACGCCTACGAACGTCCCGGCATTCAATGTTTTTCTTGCAACCATGGCACATGTGTTATTGTCAGTCCTGACTCTCTGCCAGAGACTGTTGCTGCATTGGGCACCTTTAAACTCTTCACAGGCAGATTAGGAAATGGGGAGTAAGGTAACTGCTGCCTGCCGCCAAGGAATAGGCTGTTGCGTGTATGAAAACAACCGCCTGGCTGATCCAGATTATTTTTTTCAATATCTGAAAAAACTTAGCAACAAAAAAAACAAACAGAACGGGCAGTCCTTGCATTATTTATTATTTTATTGACTATATTATACATCCTCTACAGCTGGTGTGTCTAAAGTCCGTGTGATGCAGTCCACATCTCCTAGTTGTCTCGAAATTTGATTATGTGGTACAAGTATCCCATTGCTCGCTCGTGTTACGGTACGAGTGCGATGCATGCGTAAAAATGAGTCCAGAAGGAAAGGAAACTCGGAAACGAGCGACAACGCTCCAATTCTTTACATGTTATTTAATTCAGAAGAACTGACAGCACCTCACGGCGGGCGTGGACTGAACAACAGTCCGTGAGGTGCAGTGGCAAAAACAAACACATAAATACCCCACTAATGAGTGAGCGGGAGCAGGTGCGTCCTCGGGGTGCGCTGCTGCCATCACTCTCCAGCCGGTTAGTACACTGGCGAGGAGTAGCGCCGGAGAGGAAGGCAACGTCATCACAAACTAACCAGACACAGGAATGGGATGCCATGTAATATACCTTGACACGTGTTGATGATGGTCGTCAAGCTTAAATACTCCTCATTTGGTCTAGTCAACGCATGTTTGCAGGACTGTGGTCCAGTGCTTACGTTCCCATGTGTGTATGTTGCCCCCCCCCCCTTTAGGCAAGGGTTCAATACCCGTCTCTGCCCTTCACCTCTGTGTTTCTGCTTCATATATCGGCGTCTGATTTTGACTGTCAATAAGAACAATTTCGCAAAAGTTAGGAAAGTGAGTGTCCCCCCGAGTTTTATTGAATGTGAACGCGTCCAATAGCGCTGTTTGACGCAGTCAATGAGAAATGTTGTGTGCTGCTGTATTTGGGTTAGCTTTAGCTTGGAAACAGCCAGGCTTCTGTAGTCAAAGCTGCATCGGGGCTCACATGAACAATGTCAGACCAGGGCAAGTGAAATTTCTCCATTTTCCTTTTTTTTGCTAAATTTAGAGTTTAGCGAGTACACTCGGTGTGAATGCGAACCGCTGCTGCTGTAAATAGTAAATTATTCTCCTCACGTTAATGAAAATAACGACTTGCATTCGGATGTAAAATGTGCATTCTTGCAAATCGTCCAGCCCTATTGCTTAAAGCAAGAGATAATATTTTGTCAGGGCCCTGCGCTGCATATGCATGTTTTCAACCTATCACAGAGTTCAGTTAACGCGATACGTTCTCGCTGCAAATGTGAACAGAAAAGTGTATTTACATATTGTGTCAATTTTTAAACGTTATTCGAATTGAAATCATTTAAAATTGCTGTTAGTGTGAATTATATATCCAGTCTGCCTCACCCCTCCCTCCCTCCCCCTCCCTTTACTTTCCATCTCTTTCTCTCTCTTTTTGCCAAAGATTTTACTGCAGTGTCCTTAAAATCCCTGTGTTTGTCCTCCGTCTCCTCTCCTCAACCCAGAACCACTGCAGTGATTTGGGTGCTCTGTCGGAGCAAGGCGGGTGCCTTTTGATGACATGAGGAAGCGGGTTGGGGGAGGGAGGGAGGAAGCCAACACAGTGATAGTTAGACAGTGTGATCTACTTCCTCCCTTCTCTTCTCCTCATCCCCTGTCCTTTCCTCCCCTCTCTTCCCCTATTTCTCCCCTCTCCTCTCATCCCACCTCCCCACTCTTCCCCTACTGCTTCCCTCTCCTTTCATCCCACCTCCCCACTCTTCCCCTATTTCTCCCCTCTCCTCCCATCCCACCTCCCCACTCTTCCCCAACTGCTCCCCTCTCCTCTCATCCCACCTCCCCACTCTTCCCCTATTGTTCCCCTCTCCTCTCATCCCACCTCCCCACTCTTCCCCTATTTCTCCCCTCTCCTCTCATCACACCTCCCCACTCTTCTCCTCTTCGTCATCCTCTCCTTCCTCTTCCTTCTTCTCGCCCCATTCCTAAATCCTCTGCTGCCGCCGGTTTGACTTGCCGGTTTCTTCCCTCTACCCTTCCCTGATAGTGTGCATATGGATGAAAACTGGAAAGAAGCAGACAGCTGTGTTTGAGTGCGCTGCACACTGTCCTAATCTGACCTGTACTCACACTGGCACAGTAGAGGGAGGCAGGGGAAGGGGGCTGACTGAGGAGGCGGAGACCCGAAGGGGTTCATACATTTTAGACGATTCTGTACTGCCTACGTTATCCAGTGTCCCAGTGTTGTGGATTCTGCCCACGTGACTGGTTGTCCCTGGACTCCAGATCTGTCTCACCCTGGGGATCAGTTCAGAAGCATAGCATTGCCTTGCACCGACATATGCAACACAATGACTGACTGGCTTGTTTATGTTTGATCTCCCCTTTGAGGCAGCATGTCGTTTTTGGATGTTTCGGGGTGTTCACAAGGATGATTGACAGGTAGATGGGTGTGGTCCAGAAGTCTGTGCCGCCACTTCAGGTCCGCATATACAGGTGGAGCGTGAGTTCAAGTCCGACAGAAAGATGTAGATGAGGAGGATGGTGGAAGGGGGGCTGATCTGCTGATTGCTGGGTAGTGGTGGGGAGGGGGGGCTTCAGTAATACTAGACCAGCCCCCCTGCCACACCACACAACCTTTTCTCTCTCTTCTATTCATTCATTTGAATGCCCTGTAAATATAAGTGCATGACCGTCACGCCCGCAATTCAGCCAAGTGAGTGAATGCACTGCCCTGTTCTGTTTTATCACAAACCACTTGTATGTTGCCCATAGGTCCCCACTGAGGCTGCTGCTTATAGTGAAAGTAATTAGAAATGAAGTAGGTTTTTAATTAACATTGGCTACACAGTTCATTCAGGAATACAGTTGTAACAGAGTTTAATCTACTTTTAAGCATTGTTGAGATGATTAGTCATTCTGTGAATTGAGTGTTTGTATTGATCCACTTAGGACCCTTTTTTTAAGTCCTCAATAGGTTTGCACATAATTACACTATAATGAGAATAGATGTGTATGTGAATAGAGATGTACCTGGGGATTCGCAACCCCTGGAATGATGATTCCAAATCCTCTATCAATGAGTTGCACATTTTTTCTGTGGGTCTATATTTTTGGTGTAGGATAGGTTTCTCATTTGGATCTGGCTACAGCCTGAGAGCCATTTGGCTACATCAAAGTGAGCCACAGAATCACAGTAGCAGTGGGACACAGGAGTAATGGGACACAGGAGTAATGGGACACAGGAGTAATGGGGCACAGGAGTAATGGGACACAGGAGTAATGGGACACAGGAGTAATGGGACACAGGAGTAATGGGACACAGTAGCAGTGGGACACAGGAGTAATGGGACACAGGAGTAATGGGACACAGGAGTAATGGGACACAGGAGTAATGGGACACAGGAGTAATGGGACACAGGAGTAATGGGACACAGGAGTAATGGGGCAGAAACCGGGGCAAGGGCGGCGGGGGTGGTTTGTAAATAACAAACAAGTCACGTCTGGGATTTGAACTAGAAACTTCCGCTGTATCTTTGTACTGACATTAATTGGATTTCCTGAAACACATTCTCTGAGCGACTTGTTTGTCTGCCTACGGGTACCACCTTCATATAGCCATGAGGATTGAGTTGCCGTTAAATCTACTTACATAAAAGGTATTGTATGAAATTGGTGAAGACCTCTTGAGGCTCCTTGGCTGACCGTCTATTCCCTTATTCCCTGTTTCCATGTGCAGATGTGTCTCCAGGGCCTCTCCTTCCTACCATCCTGTCAATGAAATGAATGAAATACCCGCAAATATCTATCATATGAAAAACAAATGTTTAAACTCATTTTAAACTAAGATTTAAAAAAATAGTAAATTGATGTCTTTCCTCCCTGGACAATTATTACAATATAATGAACATGTTGTGGCTTGAAGGACTTGAAGACAAAAGTATTTTTACATGTTTGCATCCATTCTAGCAGAATGGGAGATGAATGCCAAGCTCTGCTCTGAAACATTGAGTCAACCTTTCAAATATAACTTAATCACCATGGAAACGCAGGGAAATAATGAAGTTAGGCCTGGCTTCAATCCGAAAGCGGGTTACAGGCATTGTGGCTCCGTTGGAAATTCCCTTTAAATGCTGCAGTGCCTAGAGCCCGCCTTTAGTTGAAAAAAAACCTAGTAAACTTTAATCAGTACACTGCACCTACCTATTCCTTTGGCACAACTTGAGAAGCAAACACATTGAGGAACGTATTGTTTTTCTTAAGAAGCAGGTCCGCTTTGTATCAGCAAGCGACCGTTTCATTTTAAAACTTTCTACAAATCAAATGTTTACAGGTGCTGGTCATATAATTAGAATATCATCAAAAAGTTGATTTATTTCAGTAATTCCATTCAAAAAGTGAAACTTGTATAATGTACACATTCATTCCACACAGACTGATATATTTCAAGTTTATTTGTTTATTTATTTTAACTGATGAAAACCCCAAATTCAGTATCTCAGCAAATTAGAATATTGTGTGTGACACCTGGTGCCACACTCTAATCAGCTAATTAACTTAAAACACCTGCAAAGACCTTTAAATGGTCTCTCAGTCTAGTTCTGTTGGCTACACAATCATGGGGAAGACTGCTGACTTGACAGCTGTCCAAAAGATGACCATTGACACCTTGCACAAGGAGGGCAAGACACAAAAGGTCATTGCTAAAGAGGCTGGCTGTTCACAGAGCTCTGTGTCCAAGCACATTAATAGAGAGAGGCGAAGGGAAAGAAAAGATGTGGTAGAAAAAAGTGTACAAGCAATAGGGATAACCGCACCCTGGAGAGGATTTTGAAACAAAACCCATTCAAAAATGTGGGAGGAGATTCACAAAGAGTGGACTGCAGCTGGAGTCAGTGCTTCAAGAACCACCACGCACAGACGTATGCAAGACATGGGTTTCAGCTGTCGCATTCCTTGTGTCAAGGCACTCTTGAACAAGACACAGTGTCAGAAGCGTCTCGCCTGGGCTAAAGACAAAAAGGACTGGACTGTTGCTGAGTTATGTTCTCTGATGAAAGTACATTTTGCATTTCCTTTGGAAATCAAGGTCCCAGAGTCCAGTGTAAAGTTTCCACAGTCAGTGATGGTTTGGGGTGCCATGTCATCTGCTGGTGTTGGTCCACTGTGTTTTCTGAGGTCCAAGTTTAACGCAGCCGTCTACCAGGAAGTTTTAGAGCACTTCATGCTTCCTGCTGCTGACCAACTTTATGGAGATTTCATTTTCTGACCGGACTTGGCACCTGCACACAGTGCCAAAGCTACCAGTACCTGATTTAAGGACCATGGTATCCCTGTTCTTAATTGGCCAGCAAACTCGCCTGACCTTAACCCTATAGAAAATCTATGGGGTATTGTGAAGGGGAAGATGCGATACGCCAGACACAACAATGAAGAAGAGCTGAAGGCCACTATCAGAGCAACCTGGGCTCTCATAACACCTGAGCAGTGCCACAGACTGATCGACTCCATGCCACGCCCTAACCCTAACCCTAACCCTAACCCATTGCTGCAGTAATTCAGGCAAAAGGAGCCCCAACTAAGTATTGAGTGCTGTACATGCTCATACTTTTCATGTTCATACTTTTCAGTTGGCCAACATTTCTAAAAATCATTTTTTTGTGTTGGTCTTAAGTAATAATTTTCAGAGATACTGAATTTGGGATTTTCATTAGTTGTCAGTTATAATCATCACAATTAAAAGAAATAAACATTTGAAATATATGAGTCTGTGGGTAATGAATGAATATAATATACAAGTTTCAGTTTTTGAATGGAATTACTGAAATAAATCAACTTTTTGATGAGGTTCTAATTATATGACCAGCACCTACATGTACTTCCTTATACCCCTTGTAAAAATGTCATTTCTGACCAATTCCTGGATGTAGATTCTAGACCCGTAGCTAAAACATTCCTCAATATATTACATGTAATTTACCCCGCTGTCACCCACTTTGTCCCCAGTGCCCCCTTCAGCACTCATCCCTGTGATCACACAGTGGGCTGGCCCCCAAAGTCTGTGCCCTCTAGCTCTGCTCACTTCTACACATCTGCTATTCCAGCAGTGCCATGTAATTAGTCTCAAATTAGTGACTCCTGAAGCCCACATGAACGATGGTTTAAAGGTACCCAACATACCACGGGGAGGCGCTAGAGCACAATATGACAAGGCAGTCCAAACCTGGCTAGAGCAACAAACACCTGTGTGTAGTGACACAGTTGACTTTAACACCTGGCTGGAGTGAGAAATCTGATTTGAACACCTGGCTGGAGTTAAGGTAAATGCGAAGGTGATCGCTCTATCGGATCCCCTCCTTTCCTTTCTGGAGAAGTAGACTGGATTATGAACCTCTGGTTTGGATCGTATACAAACACTCTGCTTCTGGCTCCTCTGTGTGTCATTGCATATCAAATCCAATGTCATTTGTCACATGCTTCATAAACAACAGCTGTAGACTTAACGTCAGGTGCTTCCATGCAGACCTTTTCCAACAATGCAGAGTTGTAAAGTAAGAGACGGAGAGGAATAAATACAACATCTATCCTAAATATAAAACAGTGACACAACTAATATTTATACTGTAAATAACAATAAGAAATGCCAGAAACCTGGCTACATACGGTACACAGAAGGTACCAGTATCCAGTCAGTGGGCAATCATTGAGGTTCTGCGCTAACTTACCTCATCATGGAGTTAAGGAGACTGGGTAATAGGATGGATACTAAACCGAGGCAGCAGCATTTTTGTTGAGTGTATTTGTGTGGGGAGGAGCTTCAGTATTTATGGGTGTATTTGTTATGTGTGAATGAATGTGTGTGTGCATGTCTGTGGGCAGAGTCAAGTGTAACACACGCTGGACTCAGCACTAAAAGGATTGTTTAAAAAGCGGACCAAGCCAAGAGTCTTTTGGGGTCTTGTTTACCAATCTGGCTTGGGGGTAGAAGCTGTATAGGGTGCTCTAAAGGCATGATGCACTGGTACTGCTGGCCGTGCCTGCCAGACTATTTTTAGGGCCTTGCTCTTAAACACTGCCTGGTGTAGAGGTCTTGGATGACAGGGTGCTCAGCCCTGGTGGTGAACTCTGCCATTCGCACCACCTTCTGAAGCGCATCGTGATCTCGGATGTTGCTATTCAAAGCGGTGATGCAGCCTGTAAAGACGTTGTCAGTGTTGCAGCTGTAGAGCTGTTTGAGGATCTCAGGGCTTGTGCCAATACCTATTCAACCTCCTGAGGGGAAAGAGAGCACAAATGAGCCCTCTTCACCACTGTGTGTGTGTGCGTGGACCATGTTAATGTCTCTGAAATGTGCCTACCAAGGAACCTGAAGCTCTCAACCTACTTTGTATCAGCCCCACGGATGTACTTGTCCCTCAGTTTCCCGCAACCATGTTCCACTCCTTTGTCTTGCTGAGGTTGAGATTATTGCTGCCTACCTGAACTTTATGGTGTTGGCGTTGTGCACGGCTACCCAGTCATAGATAAACAGGGAGTACAGGAGGACACTAAAAATCACGCCACCTGAGGGTGACTGTGGGATATGGGTTATTGCTGGCGTTCACCACACGGGGGCGACCTGTCAGGAAGTCCAGTTTCCAGTTGCAGAGGGAGGCGTTCAGTCACAGGGGGCTGAGCTTAGTGAGGAGGCTGTTACGGTGCCTTATGCTGAGCTGTCGTAGATTAACTTCTTTCTCACCTAAGTATTCCTCTTGTGGTGTGGATGTTTTCCGCGCATTTCAGGGCTACGGATGTGAGTATTACTGGACAGTAGTCATGTAGGTATTGTAGGCGCCTCAGTGTTTTTGGGCACAGGAGCTATGGCGGTCTGCTTGAAACCCCTTGCTTTTAGCAAGCATAAAAGCTGCGTTCGTTTGTCATATGTGTCACTGAATATGTCTCTTCATGTGTAACTTTGAAAGCTTTGTTGGGCTAGTACTGTAGAAATATACTTTAAGTCAGTGACAGTTCAAAAGGACACCATGTGGCAGTACTTGTTATAACATTTCGGCGTGGTTTTCGCCAACACGGTTTAAGCCCAGTCCTGGACAAAAAAAATCGAGCTCAATGGAGATTCTTACTGAGCTCGAATTTTTGTCCAGTGCCGGGCGTTATCTGTGTCCACGAAACCAGCTATATGTGTATGAGCCCAGAAACAAATGTGTGTAATAAAATGTAATCCCTGTCCTCTGTTCACCTCCTGTTCTTTCAGGGCTCTGTCTCGGGGGGCTTGGCAGCTCCTCAGACCAGCCGGCCTGGAGAGAGTGAGACACCTCGGCTTCCTCCCTCCCTCCCCCCCCCTGTAAGAATGGCCAACATCTCACTAATACGCACACACAACCAGAGCACCTCACAGCATGCTCTGCTCTGCCAATACACTGGGGATGTAGAAAAGGACAGCCGTTAGCTGAAACCAGCCCTTCTACACGGCCTCAGCAATACAGCACACACACACACACAGACACATGAAAATGCAGAAACAGACATGCAGAGATGAATGTCAAATACCCTGCCAAGTCAAAGCAATACTGTGAAAGAAATTGAAAAGTGGGCTATTACATTCCTATTTGTCCATGCTTTCTTGAAACCATATGAGGCCTGTTTTAGAGAACGTTCAGATGTTCACGACACCCACTGGGCATATCATACTACGTTATCTGGTATAATATGGAATACAAATGTATATTCAACCACTCAAAAAGACAGCCAAAGTTAGTACAATGTTCAGTGTGCTGTCACTATGCTTTCAGTCACGTTAAACAATCAAACTTAAAATTCTCTTTAAATAGAAAGGAATAGATGACATGTATAATCTCCAAAAGTCTGAAAATGTTTATTTTTCGCATTACACCATTACGTTATCACATAAGTGGTTTTAGAAATAAGGTCTGCGTTTCGTTTAGACCTACCCAGACCCTGCGTTTTTATAACCATGTAGGCAAACCACATAGGACAAGGCAAAGTTTGTCAACATATTTGTATCAATACACTACAATACAATGATTGGCTAAATATAGGCAAAGACATTGATAAGAGTCACTTTGTCCTTTAGATTTTTACACAGGCGTCAATACGCCGAGGCAGTGGAAGCCTACATGAAACTTGTTTGAAGTGGATCTAAAAATCTAATGGTGTAATAACTCAAAGAAACAAAATGTATTTTTGTTAGGATTTATGGGTTTGTGACTTATACAATTTCAGTCAATAATGTCTGTTTGATCATTTTTAATAAAAATACTTTTATTTTTACTTCTGCAGTCTCAAAATGCTTCTAGACCATGTCTTTGAATGCAGCATCTTCCAAAGATGGAGATGGTCAGATCATGGCTGTCAAAAGAGGGTAAATGATCTTTTAGTGGGCAGATCTGTGAAACTGGAGTCTTAAAGCCACTGACCTTCTCCTCTATGAGGCACCCACTTGGGTGATGCCAAAGCAACCCTGCGCCAGAAAGTATAGCTATCAGATGTCCTTACGCCACCTTAGCACTGCTGTATTCACCTATCTAGGATTCATCTCACGCACCAGGCAACTACTCAAATAATGTTCTCAAAAGATTACCAGCTGGCAGCCAAGTGAAACAAAAACAGCTGGGATCCAGATGTATATATTTTTTACCAAAGGATTTGCCAGGCTATTCAAAATAACCTCAGTCAGTCAATTTGCATATTTGTAGCTGGAATAAAACAAATACAGTATATCAAATAATTCTCCATGACTCCATGTTTTGAAAAACCAGTGATTGAAAAACATCACGTTCCAGTTCATGTGAACATACAATGTAGGTATGTTGGCTGCTGTTAAGGCAACTATAGATTTAGGCCTATTCATTCAATGTTATTTTGGGTTAAGGTGGAAATGTCAATCGAACATTATTTATTTGTAAACCTAACTGAAATTAAAGCCAGACATAGACAGAGCAACAGCTGAAACAGATGGAACTGTTGAAGCAGATGATACAGTACATCTCCTTTAAATGTTGTTTGTGTTGCCAACCAAACACAATCCAAAATCACTCAATTTGATTACATTTTAATTTAGCCAGAGCATGAAACCCTAAGCCTATTTTATTGTCTACATTCTGCTGAATTCAGGGTTGAATTCAAACAGTAGCTGTTAACTTTGCCGTTGCTTTATATGCCTAAATTGCATATGAGATGATATACAGTAGGAGTGATAAAGTATGGTCACGGTTGAACCTACCCTTTAAAATATCTTTAATAGCAAACATGATGGTAGACATTCTTAAGTCTAGGTTTAACAAAAATCATTGTAAATATTACAATTTGAACATACTGTGTTAACGTCCTGGTTGGGTGAGCTGTGTGATTAGAAGGAAAAGGGTTTGGTGGGATGTGTGATTAGAAGGAGAAGGGTTTGGTGGGATGTGTGATTAGAAGGAAAAGGGTTTGGTGGGATGTGTGATTAGAAGGAAAAGGGTTTGGTGGGATGTGTGATTAGAAGGAGAAGGGTTGGGTGAGCTGTGTGATTAGAAGGAGAAGGGTTTGGCGGGATGTGTGATTAGAAGGAGAAGGGTTTGGTGGGATGTGTGATTAGAAGGAGAAGGGTTTGGCGGGATGTGTGATTAGAAGGAGAAGGGTTTGGTGGGATGTGTGATTAGAAGGAGAAGGGTTTGGCGGGATGTGTGATTAGAAGGAGAAGGGTTTGGTGGGATGTGTGATTAGAAGGAGAAGGGTTTGGCGGGATGTGTGATTAGAAGGAGAAGGGTTTGGTGGGATGTGTGATTAGAAGGAGAAGGGTTTGGCGGGATGTGTGATTAGAAGGAGAAGGGTTTGGTGGGATGTGCATTGGATGATGTGTTTTGAACGTCGTTTCCTGTTCAATTCATTTTAGCAAGTCCAGTTTGTTATGCATATTCTTCGGTTCCATTTAACAAAACATTGACATATTATGTTCGACAGTACAATATTTTTAATGTTTTGCACAGTGGGTTGATGATTTATCATCTTGTAAAAGGAACTGGGATCATTTCAGTTATGTGATTACTAAATTTGTAGATTCCGGTTTCTAACCGGAATCTACATTCTGAACAGTTAGCAATTCACTAACCGTACAACACCTGAACCGTACACACAACAATCCATCACCACTTGTCTTTCCTTTCTGGCACTGACCCCGCAAATACATACAGCTACTTGTTGAGGGAAATTCCTTGACAGTGTCTTGTGAAATGCCTTAATAGTACACATTGGAGCACACCGATATCAGCTGAAATAACAGTGTCTGCTAAATGATTTGAAGGTGAAGTGTTTGATTAACACACAGAAACTGGTTGGGTCAGGCAGTTCCTCTTAGCCTCTGAGCGATGAGACCTGCCAGCCTACTTCCTTGTTCAGGCCTTGGTTAGTACCAGACTGCCTCCCAACACCCTTTACTGTAGTGCTCCACTGGTTTACCCGGGCCTATACTATAGGTCCAGTACAGACGGGTCCAGACACTCTGTTCACAAATCGTCAACTTTCCTAATTATTTAGGTAAGCTGTGGAGGAGTTGATAGACTTCACTTTGAATTGCTTAGCCTCTCCCTCTGTAGGGAAATCTAACGCTGTGACGGACTGCTCTTCCAGAACACACAGCAGGGGTTCTGGTTGCTGTTGGGGTGTTTTGGGGTTGTTGTATCCCCGTGGAACAGCACAGACAGGAAGACATGCCCATGTATTCACACGATTTTCCCCCTAGCGCTACAGCTTCAACTTCATGTAATGTGATAAGTGCTGTCCAGGCTATCAAACGAAATGTCTCTGTATAGATTCATTCATCACAAAAGGCCCTACTGAAAACACCATCTGGTGGCCTTTATTGTGTGTTTTCAAGTGCAGGTGTGAGTGGATGTCTATTTAATCTGTGTTTATACCTGTTTATTGTGTCTTCATTTGTCATAATTGCTTAATGGAATTATTCCAACAGCTTTTGTTTCAGTGAAAGCAGCAGGTCCTATTTGTCTAAACACATAACAGACTTAATACGAACAGGTCCAAGGCACTACATTCCGTGAGTGCTATGTCAATATATTCAATGTAAGACCTATGTAGTTTTCCCCCCAAAAAAGCAGAGATGTGCCTATAAGGAAATTGTTGGCCAAAAACCAATAACAGATATTCATATAACAAAATCAGCCATTATCAATGTTTTGTCATTTCTGTAGCTGCGTACCCTGGCATAAATTAAATGAGAAATGTGGTTCTGAAAAGGCTTCTTATTGTGTAAATTCTAATTTTAATGTAAATTGATGTAAATGTATTCATACAAAAGTTATATTTCTATACATTTTATTAACAACATACTCCAAAATAAGTCTGATAATGAATGGGTAGTATGTAAATTGTAAGATAAATACACAAGGGTATCCTTTCTGTAATTGTACACCATACAATACCTGGATATTCATGAGGTAAATAAGGTTTGTGAAACTGCTTTAACAAATGCCATTGTTGGTCTTTGGATATGGAGTCATTTGTATAAATTAGCTGTATGTCTGAAAATCGTTAAGTGCTCTGAGATCGTTAGCAGCCTTAAAAGCACTTAATTCTTCTAGGCAGGACTTCAAGTTAACTTTATTATTAACCAGCAAATGTGCCAGATTCTAAATCAACCAGCCACTCATTTTGGCAGCCAACCCCATCCCTTTACACCATAAAATTCAAAACAAACGAGTATGCTGTGTGGCGATTATAAAAAGGAATACAACCATTTCTAACGTGGTACATGGCTGCTCAATTTTTTAAACAATGTTGTGACCTCATCAGAGTCTACAAGCCAAAAAAATACAGATCAGAAATGTTCAGCTGTGCCTGAAAGGAGGTTGCCATGGTGAAGGAGACAACAGCACTTGTGTGCGTCTGTCTGCCGCCACTCGCTAGCTGGCTAAAACCTGGAAAAAATTTAAACAGGCACTTGGTTTGCCCTTTTGGATGTGTGTCATTTAGCAAAAGCCCTTACCTGGGGCAACTTTCAGCCAGTGCATTCATCTTAAGAAAGCAAGGTGGAATAAACACACAAACGCTGTGAAGTCAGTGCTAGAAGGAATAAATATTATGTGAAGGATTAGTGAACAAAAGGCAACATCCATCCATCCATCATCTCCCGCCTATCCGGGGCCGGGTCGCGGGGGCAGCAGTCTAAGCTGGGATGCCCAGACTTCCCTCTCCCCAGACACTTCCTCCAGCTCTTCTGGGGGGACACCGAGGCGACAGTGGACTGAAAAGATTGAACTCCCTTTAATAGGAAGCTGGTTGCATGATTTGGGTGCTATGTAAGAGAAGATCCTGGACTGGGCTGAGCAGGAGACCCTGACACCAGACAGGCTGCAGCTTTTTACACAAGCTGCAGGAGTGTGATGTCACAAGCAGGAAGCGCGACCAGCAGTAAACAGCAGTAGTCCAGATTTAAGATTTGGATGCTTCCGGTGTGAGAGAATTGGTACTCGACTTTAATTCGTACTCTTCGATATATAGCAGGAACCTGCTGGAGCAATCCGGTCCAAACACCGAATCACACTGTCTCATATGGCTGGATGCCAGTACAGTTTGCTTTGGCTTGCCCTTTCACCAAAGTCTAATCCACATACTTGGTACTCTTTCTCTCTTTTCTACGGATCAAGATAAGCCTCTACTTGGCCTTTACTTTTTTTAAATGAAAATCTGGAATTAAAATGATTTTCTGTAAAGACATGTTATCTAAAGACCTGATTATACTTGATATGAGCTGAGCCTCACACAGCCCAAAGCCATTGGCATCCCCTTGCCATGATACCAATAGTTGTGTCTGTTTGTGTGTGTGTGCGTGTGCATGAGCATGCACGAGGCTGGTCTCTTCAGTGGTTACCTGGGATGCCAATTTAAATGTGACACAAAACTCCTGTATCATTGTTTGAACACTACATCCGTGCTCAAACTATGATGAAAAGTTCAGATGCCAAGATGTTGGCAAGTTGAACTCAATAGAAATGAAAAGCAGGTTTGCGTGGTGAAGTTCTTTGCTCTGTGGAATCTGTGCTCAACCCACATATTAGTTTCAGGCAACGGCTTTCCTCGTTAGTTTTGAGTGTAATGTATGCATATCAGACGATACATTGAAACAGTGATTATGATTAGGTTCGCGTTTCAGTTAATGTAGGTAGGGTCTAACATTTCTTCCAATTTCATAATGACGTTTTTCTAAGGAATCCCAGTCTGTAATATCTAAAAGGATTTGATCTATGTTGTGGTTAGTCTATGGAAAAAGTAGGCATAAAATGTTAATACACGCTTAGCCTATTTCCGTACTCAAAACAAAGAGGAACTCTGAAATATCTGACGTCCAGCTAAAGTGCTTTCAAATACATTTGACTGGGCGTCTTACTCATGCTTCTGTTTTCAGTTTCCAACGTAGAAATCGCTGTCATTTGACCTCATTCTTTCCCAACTTCCCAGCTGTCTTGAAAGCACCATCATGTTCATGTGACTAGGAGAACTGCTCCCTCCTTTACTCACAGAAGTCCTTCTCATTGCTCAGCCCGCCCGTGACTGTGCTACCGTAGTGTTTGTGGAAGTCATGCAAGCATAATTAGCATGCAATATGCATACCAACTGTGGAATCACCAACTGTGTTCTGGTGCAACGCATGAAACATACCTCACCCACATTACCTTGAAAGAGCAGCAAAGGCTGCCAAACGATCCTCAAAAGTCAGAAGTTTTTCTATTCTGTCCCTACGCATCCAAAAGGAGTGTTGCTTCTTTTCTTTTTTGTTTCTGCAGCGATACGGCAGTGTTTGAAATACTGAGATTCCTTGTGTCCCTGATTTTATACTCACCTCAACATTCTAGTGGAATGACTCACTGAATCCTTTGTATTGTAGCTGGTTCATCAAGTTGTTAAGGAAATGTTATTTCCTTGACAACTCAATTGTGTTTTTGAACAGTTCACAAAATGCTAACGTGATGAGGATACTTTTGAGCCCCGCGTACTAGATGAACTCCTTTAGGTTGGCAGGCTGGTTTACCTCAGGGATTAAGCATGAACTGTGTTGAACCCATTTCAACCCACTGCAAGGCCCTGCTATGCAATGTGTTCCCCATTTTTCTCACCAATTTTATGATATAAAATTTGGGATTAAGGCCCGGCTTTATCACAGCAACCCCCAGTGGACTTGGCACAATTAGTGACAAGATGTGTACTCGGGAAGCCGATCAGATGCCATTCTAGTTCTTATCCCCCTGCTCGCTTAACCAGTAAGTCAGTATTGGAATCCTTAAGTGCTGGAAGGAATGCACTTTCTAGCCATCTACCTCCATTGAGCATTGAGATGCCCAAGCCACCACAAAGAGTCGCTAGAAAGTGAAAAGAAAGACATCCATATTCAGTTACTAACCCCCCCCCCCCCCCCATACCCAGACATTGCTGGTCAATTGCACAGCCCTTCGTGGGACCCCTTACCTAATCTGTGAAAGGGAGACATCCTCTAACCCTAGTCCCACAATTTGGAAACTAACTGAGAGGCAGTGATTGGATTCTCGAAGGCAGTGTCTAGTGAAAGTCTCACTTAAGCGCTCTAAATAACATAGCCAAATAATATTGTTCATTGGTTTGTTATACACATATTTGTGAGCGAAGCATAAATAGGACAAAATTAGAACACCTCCAATCTCAAAATTAAATTACTAGCCATCTACCTGACAAGTAGAACCATCGTTAGGCACTGCAGTTTGCATTGAATTGTGGGTGATATCAGCCCTGCAAATGACAAAAGTTGTTCACTCATCCTCTAAAGCTAAATCAAGTGCCTACCGGGCAGCTTTTTTGACTTGGACTGGCACTTAAGATGGTAATCAAAACTGCATCCGGTTTGGATGGACATTCCCCCAGGGAATTGGCTTTGGCATGGGCTTAGGGGCTGTGTACTTTGTGTTTGGAGTCCAGCCAATGTCAATCAGTTTACTCACAGCTAGGTTTTCAGAAACCCTCATGTATTCTCTGTCATTTTATTTATCACACCATCACTGTTTGTCTAATAAATCATTGGGTTCATTTAATAAAAATAACTAAAATCTGTTTTACCCTTTGCCTGTTTTTGGCCCTTGAAATTATTTTTCTGATTGTGTGGGACAGCGAATTACAATATATTTGCATACACAGCCCTGATTGGCTAATAGGATTGTCTTGAACCCATCCTTACACTGCTGAACAGTTATTGGTCTATTACTGTGGTCAGCAACCCTATTCCTTCAAGGCAAAGCAGGTTTTTATTTAACCAACTTAGAAGACCAGATGTGTTACATTAAGTCAAGTCACTTATCAGTTAGTTCAATGGGCAATTACTTTCACCGACATCAGTTTGAGGTGTGATTGCATCTATTGACTCAGTCTTAAAATGCACTTCATACATCACAGAGCTATTGTTTTCTCTGCCTTCCATTAAATAAGCCGCTGCTGACAAATCATTCTAACCGGCAGCTCTGATAAGAGGCACATTAAAATAGAGTGAGAAGAGGAGGACACATGACCTCCCTGTTTCTCTCGAGCTGATTCAAGGCTGTGTGTTCAAAACTATTAGTATTACTGTGGTAGTTCAGGACTGTAATGTGCCCGTATTGTGATTAGGTATTCACCGAAACACTCAACCAATCTCTTGTTTGTTGTGTTAGTGTGTGTGTTTTGGAGAGTGTGTACATGCATGAACACCACACACAAACACACGCTGTCCACCCACATTTTCCGCTGGCTGCAGTTCTTTGTTGGAGCCCTCTAGCTACAGTAGCTGTTTCACCCCAGGAGATGTTCTGATTGAGACTCATTTGTCATTGCTGCTTTGAATGTCCATCAGTGTAGTCAAACCAAGGACAGGGAAGTGTGGAGGTGTTCTGCAGGACATCTGGACAGTGTACTTCCTTATATGTGTACGTTTCTGGGACAGTTATAGTTTCTTGCACGCTAGAAACAAGCACAAAGAACCCTTAACACAAACTCACAGCAGCAACACTTTACAAACACACAGAAATCCATACACAGCATTAGGCGTGCGGGTGACTGAAATACACTATATGCAGTAGGTCAGACTACATCAACAGAAATAAAATAAAGCTGCCTTGGTGACCTGAAACTGCCCCCTGTGCTACAGAACAATCTGGGTTACTCTTTGTCAGTGTGTGTCTGTGTGTATATATAAGTGTGTTCGTTTTCAAATGTTGTCATTACAGCGCTCTTAATTCAACGATGTGGCTTTGACATGCCTATGGTGAGCACACTCCGCTCACAGACTGGGCTTTGCACCCAAACACACTCTCACGATGACAGCACATTTCCATCCAGCCTACTTCAATAATATATTATACAACAGACTCCGTTTTTATCTTGTCATGCCAGTTGACATGTGTACAGGTGTTGAGGAAGTACTTATCACGGTTGATAAAGATCAAAAATGATAGTGTGAATACCTACGATTGAGCTATATTGGGAACGTTTCCCAAAGTATTTGCTTTAACAATTGTACAGGGAAAGCCTTTTTTTAATACTTTTTTCCCTGGATCTGCCTCAGTTTGCAAGACTTTGTTGATGAATCATGGAACATTCCTCCTCACAAATTCCTTCCAGATTCTTGATATCCTCTGTCTGTACATTATTCAAGCACACAAAAATCTCAGTATTTCAACTGTTTATTTAATGCTGTCACTTTTGTTCATCTTTATCGACAGCAAATGTCTAACCCATCTGTACACATTGTGGGACACAGCATGTTGCATTCTTTCTCTTTCGACTGAGAACACAATTGTCAGGAACGAACTGGAACAAAATGTTTTGGTTTTCTTTTGGTTACCTGTCAGATGCTCCCACTGCTATGCTGCCTGCCAACCCTAAAGCCTACCAGTTCTCCCTTGTAAAAGTTCAGTGGATGTGTGTTTGGATGTACAGCACAGTTTACAGCGTGTGGTTAATTGGGGTTGCTATTCCATCTATGTCCACCAGGTGTCACTGTGGGTAGTAGTCTTGTTTTAGGTTGACTTGTTCCTCATGGGGGCAAAACTGACCTATAACAACACCAGGGCTGAATCCAACCTGAAAGGCATTTTATTAACAAACCCTGCTGAGTTCTCTTGGCTTTAAGGACTGAGAAACAAATGTTTCCTCCCGACAGCACACTTTCCTTTGCGTGACTTCAGCATTGATTGGGACAATGGATCATCATACATAGCCTAAAAAAATCTAAGAAAAAACCTTTCTTTGTGTCTTCCATGCAGGCCAGTGTAAGCCGACTCGTCACAGTGGGGGATCGGGTCACAGACCACAGGTGAGAATAGGAGCCTCACGTCATACTGTCTGTGGCTCCGGGTACCATCTCTGGCCCGAATATTTAGTAGTCAAAACGGACCGGGAATAGAGAGTGCTAAATGTGTGACGATATCTTCAGTGAGTTCTCAATAAAAATGTCTATGTAACCTGACCCTCCATCGTTCGCTTCAGCCAAGCCAGGTAAGCAGCGGGCAGTGGAGGGTATGAGAAGGATGTCTAGGCCCTGAAGCCCTGCAGCATGTCAGGTGAGGACGCACTGATAAAAACACTGAAGTATTCAAATGCCTTGTGCCCCCTTTTTCATATCTGAAGGAAGTGATTTCGCTAGCAAATGTTTTTGCACCGCGTTCATTTTAAAAATCAAAGGGTTATATCCGGGCTTGGTGTCAGGCTGGTGAGGTGGGCTCTGCTTGACGTGCACGTTCGATCGCATCTCTGTCCGTTTCTAAACACTTTTTGTTTGTCCTTTCTAGACCAAGGAGACAAATGCACCACCCCCCGCTGGAAACATGAGGCCATGCAAAATGGTAATAGTCCTCATTCACTTCTGTTCCATTGTGTCGTCCCGGGCTGAAATAGTGTTTCCCCACTAATCACCATGTTATGCGTCCTGTATGTGTCCTTTCGTGTTGATTTTTGGACAGAAAAAGGAATATGTTGTACAATGGAGTAAGGATGAGATCAGGGAAGTTTCACCATATCAAGTGATCGATACTTCCAGGCAGATAAGGTTCATGGGTGATCACCATAATGCTGTGATAATTAAATAGAAATGGAGAAATAATTATATTTATGATATAATGATAATTATTATGATTATAATTATTATTAAGTATAATTAATGAATCTGTTGGCTTATAGTGTATACTGACTTTTTAATATAATGTATCTTTTGATAATGCATTCTAGGCTGTGGTCTGTGTGTAGAAACTTTTTTTATATTTCAATTTGATCAAATGTAGTACTGTAGGGTAATGTTAACCGTGGTTAATTCAGCTTCTGAGCTGAGCCCTAACCTTCAGAAAGGTGTCTTTATTAAGAGAGGACTTGAAGTCTGGGAAGGCATGTTTTTCATCCAACAGTGCATCATACTGTAAAAGAATCAGCTCACGTTAAGGTAATTGAGTGGGTGTTGCCCACAATACATTGCATTTGAATGGAAAGGAAGTCAAAGCGTTGTCATTTTCCAACATACTGTAATCCCAAAAGCGTGGTTGAAAATCCACCTTGCAATGCCTGCATTGCCTGTATAGTCGCATATCTGCTCTAAATGTGTACTTGCAGCTTGTTTAAAAACAGCTGCAGTTTCTTTGCATATTTGCCACACCACATTACCTGCAACATCAATTAATACAGTATACAACATCAATTAATACAGTATACAACATCAAATTAATACAGTATACAGTATCACATTAATACAGTATACAACATTAATTAATACAGTATACAAACATCAATTAATACAGTATACAACATCAATTAATACAGTATACAACATCAAATGAAAACTGTATACAACATCAATTAATACAGTATGTTTTGTCCGTTGTGCGAATACCCTACATTCAGTGTCTTTTTCTTGGGCTGACATTCTGTTTCTAGCTTACCAGCCTTAATTATGTGTGGAAGAATTAATGAGAGCTAATGCACACACGCCTTTTCCTGGTGGCCCATAGCAACATATCGTAGCGACTACCTCAGTCCATTTCAAAATGACAGTTTTCTGAGCTGAGGTCAGAGCTTCACACTGCAGTGGTCTATGGCTTTTTACTGCTTTGAGTAATTCAGCAGACTTTTAATCTGATTTATTTAATGTTTGCTTGGCAGGAAATGCGATAAACGCAAAGTCTGTATTGGGTGTCATGCAAAATGTTCTATGATGGACAGATAGAATGACTCTTTTGGCTGGATACAGTCCACTGGTGGTATTTTGCATAAGTCTGGCTTATAGAGGCCCCAGCAATATTTGCTGTCAAGATTAATTGTGTTTGGTTTCCTAGAATCAAGGCATTGCCTAACTAACCCCACTTTCCCCTGCTGTAGAAAGCTAGTGTCCACCTTTGTCTGTTGACCTATTGAATTGGATATTATCTAATACGCCAACAAATGTATATTTCATACAAATTAGGTAAAAGGGACTGGCAGAACTACCGTTGACAAAGCCTCTGATTATAAATGAATTTGAGATCCAATCATGAAATAGTTTTCCCATGTCAGATCGTTGATCCTTTAATTTCCAGAAGAGCTGTTTGTGTGCCGTTTCCAGTCCGGCCATCCGGCCACCCATTTGGTCTCACCGAGATCTGAACTCAATAGTAATGTGCACCGTCTGTCACCCCTGGTGGGGTCTGGCTAGTGATAAGATGACACGAGGGACGGAGATGGCGTCATGCTTTTGTGTCCGTGTTTTATTCACGTGGAAGCATCCAGGCTGAATATGGAAACCAGATTTGGTTCCGTTTCTCTCTGTCAGGGCTTTGAACAGAAGAGCACACTCCCCTGGCACAGTATCGCAGATGGAGTGTTTTTTGGGCCGACGTTTGAGCCTCGCTGCCAGGTGACACGTGTGTGTTAGCGTTGCCTGGCAGGAGGTCGGTGTGTTTGGTGAGGCCGATGACAGTCGTGTCGTCCACGGTGCCACTGGTTTCAGGGTAACACACGGGTGCTTCTTTCTAGCTTCATCGCTGGCGGGTGTGTGTGGCTGGTCATTGGTGTACTTCTGTCTTCTATGGTATGAAAGCCTTTGGCCCTGAGGAGGCTGTGCCTGGTTGGTTGAATGGGTTCAGACACACACACACACACACATAAATGAATCCTCTTCTATTTTTAGGTTCTATTTTAAATAATTCAGTTTTCTCAGCAGGTTGGATGCAGGACACAGCATTCTGTCTGTTCTTTCTTTTTTTTAGCCTTCACTCTTTCTGGCAGTTTATCAGTAGGTGATCTGAAAGCCTCTCAGTCTCTGTCTTTCTTCCTTTCTTTCTTTCATTCTTTCTCCTGTCTCCATCACTTTTTCTCTCCATTTGTTTCTCCATCCTCTTGACACACACACACTACCCCTTGTTGTTTTTAGGCAAATGTCATGTGGTATCAGCCTCATTCATGCCACCAATGAATCTAAGTCAAGGACAATCAGCCATTTAGCCACTTCATAATTTGCATGAAGTGTGTATTGCTGTTGGATTTTTTTAAATCTAAATTTTACAATTTGGTCAGATGATCTTCCCGGCAGCATTCAAAACAGCGCAGCAGCACAATGGCCTAAATCACCGCCTTGCCACCTATATCATTGTAGAGTTTCCCTTGTCTCAATGCAGTCCAGTGAGTCCTTGTGGTAGGTTGGGCTCCTACAAGCTTAATTGTAGTTGTTAGGGAATATGCTTTCATCCAATGCCCAAGTATCTGATACGACTTCCTGGTTGAGTGAGCAGTCTGATAAGAAGCAGAATAGCATGATGAGATGTGCATCAGAGGACACATTTCACAATCTTCGGCACTCCCAAACCTGCTGGTGAGTTGTTGTAATGACCGTGATAGTGAATTGGATATGAAAGTGAAAGGGGAGAAAAATGGGGTAGATTTTATTTGTATATATTTATTTATAGTTTATTTCAACATTCATTCCATGCCAGTGGTCAAATGTCTCATGTTTTCTCCTTTCTTTTAAGCAGAGACTTTCTGACTTTCATAGCTGTCACCATGTTGTCAGCAAGCAGAGGCCCTAATAAATCTAAAAACTGTAGAAAGTCCGAGTCACAATTGATAAAGTCCAAGTCAACTCACAACAATGAGTCACAGTGTTTAACTACTAGCATGTGCTTGTTATGCACTATGGCCTGAGGTTCATCCAAAACCAAAATGATCAAGAAACCTCCCGGGACATCTCATTATAAGATTTCAATGCTTTATGTTGCTATGGAATCTAGGTTTTATATGCTTATCCATGAGAAGTTGTTAACTTTTGAACATGATCAGTTGACATTATGGTGCCACGTGGCCCACTTCTGAAAGTAAAGAAAATATAGTACAATTAGTTTTAAAAGAAAACAACAAGCAGCAACACCCAGAACACCCTTATAACTCAATGTTCGCGCCCCAGACATCCTGTGAGCTAATGTAGGCACTTGTACAGGGTGAACGCCGGACTGGTAATTGATCATTGGGCCTCTTCCTTTGCTTGCCTCGGCTCACCCCAGCCTTGTGAGGGGAAGGTTGTCTGGAGTCTGGTGTTATCCTGATGTCCTCCTTAGGTAACACGGTGTTGCATGGGGACATCTGGCACAGGATAACATGTCAAACCAGGCCCTAACCTGACAAGACTGAAGCCTAACATCTCAAAATTGTTCTTGGCCAGCTTTGAACCCTTCGAGACCTCAAGTGATCGATCAGACAGGGAATATATTAGGGGAAAGCCTACTTTGGCTTCCAGTGTCATTGGGTGCCGAGGAAAGAGGTTGTAGGCTCTCCCGATATTGTTGCTCCTGAGAACTAAGGTTGGACCGCGTGTCATTACTACCTAAAGTACATATATACTGTACATGTACTATTGGATCTGCTGGCCTTTCTATGACACCTCAAAAATACAACAGACATCTCCCCTGAAGTATTATACCAGAGTAAGGGGGATCACTTTACCTCTGTGGACCACTTTACAGATTTAGCCTGGCATTACCAATGCCCGTTTCTGGAGGAGCACCCAGACCTGCTCCAAATATGTTCTTGTGCTTTCGGTGAGTATTGAGTTGCTATTAGTTTTTTTTATTAATTTAGTGACCTATTAATAATTATGTATTGATGTTTTATTCAGTAGATCATTTTATAAATTGAATTGAGAGCTATGTAATGAACACAGTATATTTATAGTGTGTGCGTGGCATCTAAGATTGAATTGATGCCTTTGTCTGCAGCGTTTGGGAATGTGGCTGTTTTAATGAGTTTTATGATTACAAAGCACAAGGGCCTGTAGTGTAGATATGTCAGAAGAGTGGACGCAAAAGACTGTTTAGCAACAGTTATGCAACAGTTAAATGGTACAAGTTCACAATGTGAATTGCATGGTGGTGCAGTCAATTAACTAATTGATTCCTGGCAGATCTGTCCTGTGTAATTACGATTCCCACCCACTGCGGGAAACATTTATTTAGTCAAAGGTTTTTATCAATGTCATATAGTTTTATTCACCTTGGTAATTGATAGAATTTCTACAAGGCCAAGTACGCATTAAGGTTGGTCCATTTCAATTCAGGGTAAAACTATAATATTTGGCATGTATAACGTACACAGACTTCACGTAGCTCTATGTAGATTCAAACAATATTGTAGTAACCATTGACAAATAAAAATCCCACAGACAAAGGGAAAGAAAAGGAGGCAAAAAAATCTGCCTGAGCTGAGTATAATACACTTATCTACAACAGATTGCAGTGTCTCGACAGGAGTTCTAGTGTCTGAAATATGCTTGACAGTTTCTGTCCCGAGTCCTCAAAGAAACACGAATGAGATTAAGGGCCACAGAGGACTTCACCTCATCAAGAAGTTAAACTGGTATCAAGGGGCCTCTTTAGGAGCAGATTTACCTCAAAGGGCCTTGCTATTAACAGCTGGTATGTGTTGTTCGTTTTACGGTCTTAGCCAGAGTTGTCTGAACCCAACTCCGGCAGCGTGTCACTGGTCACGATAAGATGGGTGGTCACATGGATGCATATTTTCAGAGAGCTTTTCTGGATCCATTGTTTGCAGCCCAAATGCCCCCCTACTCACTTTACACGTTTCTGCTTTGGATGAGGCGCCACAATGAGCTCTGGTCAAAAGTGCACTGCAGAGGGAATTGGAGACGTTTGGGACAAATCCACTGTGATGAGCTCAGTCTTTTTCTCATTAACACACGTCTGTTCAGCATTGTCATTGATTAATTGATCGTTCTGAAGAACCTTATGTTTACCCGACGCGTGCTAATTATCAGATGGATTAAGGTTGATATTGTTTTAAAAATGAGGTGTACATCTATGTCATGATTAATCCAAACTTGTTTTAGGTTAGAATTTGAATGTGTTAATACTCTATTCAGTAGTTACTCTAAGATGAAACTTGGTCAGTTATTTTCAACAGGGTGAGTCAAAAATTGCCCAATCTGTTTTAATTTGTTGAAGTTCCATAAAAGTCCATAGTTATTCTTATTTTAATTGACTGGTTGAATCAGGTGTGTGATCTCTTAACCTGGGGTCCCTGTGGAGAAAACTGTGAACCACTAATGTACTGTAATCAGTTAATACCATATGCCCATGCTACACCTTATCTGGCTATTGTGAAACATTTATTGGGACTTTATATGATGATCATGTTTTAGCAAACATTTTATCTACCCATCTATATGTCAGACTGCACTGGCCCTAACAAAAATGTATGAACTACAGAAAGTGTTCATTAATGCCTTTGCATATAGATCAGTCACCTTCCAAAGAACACTTGAAGAACCGAGTTGTCTTTAGATTGTTGTCTGCATATGTTGTGAGGATTTTGTAGGGCAGGATCCTTGCTCTATAGTACGTTGATAAACTAATGTTAATCAATTTGAGATGGTTAGTCATGTAGTAAAATGCTGTTGTTCTTTGTGTTTGTGATTGTTAGTGAGGAATTCATTTCAAATGTACGTATTCTCTCTTTGAAAGGCCCAAAAATGTATTATTATCTTATTTTTTACTTATAGACCACTAGCTATTTTTTGGTCTCTAAACTTACTGTTATGTCAGAAGTGTTAAACATAAAATATTCAAAAATAATGACTTATTATGCTAGGCTCTCATTGTTTGGGTTATCATGTTTGAGTATACGAGTTCTACATAAGCACGTAAAAATGAATAGAATTGCTGGAAATTAGCTTAATACTTCAACATTTGCAAAATTTGGTTTTTAAATGTTCTTGTCTAGGGCACAGAAAGAATTCAGACCATTTCCATTCCCACCATTTAAGCCTCCTGATTTCCTTGTTGTTACAAATCATTTTATAGTTACAGATGTCTATAGTCAATCTCCTCAAATTAGTAACAAGATAATACTTAAATACTAAAACCTACATTCACTAAATTAAAAGATTGTATTATTTCAATTTCTAAACGTTTGTTAGCCTGTGTATTTTGTGGTCTAATATATTCCAATGCAGCATGGTTTCAAATCCAGCCCACCACACTTTCTGCAATAACTGAGACTCTTCTCTTTCGTTTTCTGGTTAGTTCATCTTTATTTATTAAAAAATGAGAAATGTCTCAACTACAACAGAAGAGATATGTCGTTTGATGTGTCGTGAAGCGAAAAACATGTATTGGTGGTAATCTCACCAGAGTTGGCCTTTAGGTTTTCTGTCCCTGTCATGTGGAACAATCTCTAAAACACCTCCAAATCTGAGCGGCTAGTTCCTGTAGGGCTTTTCGGACAGAAGGTTGCCAATGTTTTTATTCATTGATGTTTTTGTTTTTTATGTTTGCATTGTGGGTTGTGTGATTATATTTTTCTATGAATCAATTAGTTTGATTTGGCTTTTTAATAAACAATATATAATACAACAGTTGCTTGGTCTTTTTGCATCTCCCGGAGTCACCTGGAAAGCCACATTACTCTCATTTAGACTTTGCTGGTCAAATCAGCAAAATAATAAAAAGAAACATATTGAGGTGACCTATACATTGCTTAGCATCTGTTTGCCTTTGCAACCATATCCCTGGTAGAAAATAACCATACGTTTGATCAAGCGTATATCTGTACTTAGTTCATCTTTGATTTTCCAATTAGAAAATATAGGTACCAGCATCCCCTCAGCCAGGAGGCTTATCCTCTGAACCATAATCAATATGGCCAAACGTCTGAAGATAAGATAAGCATGTATAAGTTGGTTTGGCCTTTGGCGGTTCTAGTTGAAAATCTACCTGATCAATCAACTTGTGTCAGACAGTTTTAATTAATTATGTCCTTACATTTTAATTAAAATGCCAAGTAACTCGAATGGATCTGTTTCCTCAGATTTTGGAAGGGATCAAAATAATAACTAAATCTTGTTCTGCCATTGATTGTATCTGCTCTAAATAACTTTAATATTAGTATGTTAATTACACTTGCTCGATTGTAAATAGTAATTTGTTTAACATGGGGTATGCAGGTGGCTCTAATTCGTTAAAGGAGCTTCTAATGTTTCACTGACTTAGTAAGCGAGATGTTTTAGCTGGAGTTGTCAATCGTGGATTGCAGTGAATTGGTCTTCATTTTCTGAAAGTAATGGTAAATTCATTAATCCTTGTAATTGATCGATTATATTTTCATTTCAGTCTGAAGTGACTACATTTCACAACTTCTCTACTTTCAGTAAAGGTTTGCTGAAGTGAGTTTTTTTTTTATTGGTGTCGGTGTATGTTTGTTCAACAAAGACTGATGTTATGGTTTTTGCCTGAAATACATCAGTAAACCTGATTATTCAGAGATTTAAACTGTGACGCTAATTATATGGTTGATGATCTAATTGTCAAATTGAATCAGGTGTTGAAAAACCAAATAAGACTTCTGCTGACACTACTTCTGTAGCTGCTACTGCTTTATCTTATGCCAGAAGAATTGTGGATGACATTTTGTTTTTTTAACTTCTGCCAGTGGTACTTTGCCAAATGTATATGACAAGATGGTGCTGCTTGGTAAGATACATCATGAAGGGCATTAATCTGCCTAAACATCACAGTCCTATAGGAGTCTGTCTGTTCCACTTCCAGGATTTAAGGTGTAAGATTAGGAACCCAGCGTCGTCTAAAGCTCCTGCTCCATTCGGTTGTGAGGATGTTGTGTGGGCGGGGCTGGGCGAGGATGGGCGGGGCAGGCGCTGGGTGCTATAGTTCTGGTCAGAGGACTCGGTATATAACATCTATTCTACCAACATAGCGCCTACCAGCTCCGCACGTATTAGTTACCACGTCTGTATCAATCGCTTCATTATTCATGTCGAGTAGCTGAATAGAACGCTACATTTATTACGCTAACACGGAATAGATGTGATATTGGTTCTCGTTTCCAACATTTTAGTTCTATTTTTTAAAAGTTGTGTTGCTGCCAATTTTCATAACTACGTAGTTTTTTTTTTTTTGGTTTTTTTTCGTCGCCCATTTGTATGTGCCTGCGTGCCTCTGGTGCAGTGGTCCGCCGTCATGAACTACTGCATGCCTGACATGTATGACATGCCTCACAGCATGGGCAGCGGCTACCCGATGCAGGGCGGCGGGGAGTACTGCATGTATGGAGGTGATGGGCACGGGGGTTACGGACACTGTGAGCCCCAGCCTGTGCACCCCATCCACCCTCCCTGCATGGAGCAGGCCTGGCCCCCCAGCCAGCCCTACTCCTGTCCCTACCCGGGACCCAACCCCGTGTTCAAAAGTGAATACTGCAACATGGAAGTGCCTCTCAGCCATTACCACCATCAGCCCGACTACTATGCTGAGGGGAAGGCTGACTTTTCCCACATGCAGTGGATGCAAGGGGTGAACAAGAAAGGTAGGGAGCTGGGGGCACGGGGGCTGGGGGCACGGGAGCTGGGGGCACGAGAGCTGGGGGCACGAGAGTGGTGCGATGCAGGGACTAGCCCGGGGGCGCCAGCCTAATGGCTTGGTTCTGCATCTGTAGAGACGTGCCACGGGCACCATGTACTTCCTGATGATTAACTACATCTGACCTCAGTGTGTCACTGTATTTATCTGTATTCTCTAGACTTGAACTGTTGCAAACTCCTATGTATAATAGTATTGGCTTAATACACTTTAGAAGAAGGAATACTGATCATTTATTGCCATGAACACCTAAAAGTGGAGGTATGTAAGTTTATCAAGTTTGTAGTTATGTATCCTAAAATACATATTCCCATCACGAAATTTGACGAAAAGGGAAAATCAGCTCATCAGAATTAGGCCATGGACTTTTAACAATTCGCTGATCGAGTTATGATTTCACTGTGAGCGTGCCTTTGCATTCTAAAAAGCGCCGTCATAATGGTCCTGTAGTGAAATGCTGTCATAATGGTCCTGTAGTGAAATGCTGTCATAATGGTCCTGTAGTGAAATGCTGTCATAATGGTCCTGTAGTAAATTAACGGGCGGATAAGAATTCTCTCGACGAGCTGATCTTCTTCCAACAAGCTTTAGTTTGGACTAATTACTGTAAATCCATGTTGACTTAAAGGTGCCATACCGTGACAGAGCTGGTCCAGAGCCAGAGGACTTGTTGCATTGTGTGTGTGTGTGTGTGTGTGTATGGAGTATCTGGGTATTGATTGCTGGTGTGGGAAGCAGACCTACAGACAGGATAACAGAAGGCTGCAGCTTGCTGGATCATGGCTTGGCCCTGACTCCCCTTGACTCGTATTGATCATGTATTGACCTCTGTCCCCCCCCCCACCTACCCACACACCACCACTCAACTTACCCTCACCCCCACCCACCCATCCACCCATGCCTGTGTCTCACGGCCCCTTTTTATTGCCACTCTGCTTCGCTCTTACTGGGCCGTTGTTAAATGTTACTTCTGCTTGTTAACTGCTTCGTTAAACACTTTGGGGCCTTTTGAAGGACTGTGTGCTGAAATTAATGTCAAGCTGAAACATATATTAGACAAATATTTTTCCTAGTGGTGTATTAGTGGTGTATTTTTCATCAGACATCAGTGAAATTAAACATAATTTTCCTATAGGAAAGTGTGTTATGAAATAATGCAGGCCTTTCTGGTGTACATAATTGGTTGTTTCTCAATACTGTTTGTATCCAATATAAGTCAAAATGGGTCCCTATTAAAATATCATCACCAGCATATATGGTTTGTTCACATTTGATGCCTTTCTTTCTTTAGGGTACATTCCCAGCTACCTGGACAAGGACGAGTTATGTGTAGTATGTGGGGACAAGGCTACAGGCTATCACTATCGCTGTATCACCTGTGAAGGTTGCAAGGTAAAATCCAAACACCTAGTATACGTCATTATAATATAGGTCATTTAAATTGTACCACACTCACATAGCAATCAATACAAATTCAAGCACATGTACTCAGATGTTGAAGATTTTAGGTTGGTTCTTAATAAGAGAATGGTATGTTATGGGTGACCTCTTGTATTCAGTTTGTTTTGGCTGTGGGTCTTCCTGCCTAACACCTTGTTCAACATGGTGTAGCTTGTCTCTGAACGGAGAGTTGTCCAGGGTGACAGCCAAGTCAGTACAGAGTTGTATCACTGAAATGTAACACAGAAATACTGTACCGTACCAATAGTTAACTTTGTGACATGGTTTCCCCACACTCCCCACAAGCTTACTGAGAGTTTCTCTGTCTGAGGTGAGGTTAATAAGTGGAAACACTTGGTGGTTAAATAAGCATATTTTTCCTCGTTCCCTCCCCACCATGTTTTCCTTCATGCCATGAAATGATGCACTGTAAAAAATTGGCATAATTTAACTGTATGCTACAATATTGGCTAAATTATTTTCTGTGCCAACTGTCAGTGGAGGTATTGCGCCAGTTTAAATGGTTCAGTTTTTAAAGGTTGAGCATGTCTTCAACCAATCAGTCCTGCAATCTTTGTTAAAGGATGTAAAAAAAAAAAAAGAGCTGCATTCTTAAGGAGTTGGCATTTCACATCAACTTAATAGCAGTTAGTTACCACATCATCAAGTCATGGATAAACGGCTGTAAGTTACAGTGAATTTTGCAATAAATACATGCCACAAGCTTTTCACCATTTGAAAAATAAATATGAACTACCATTAAGTTACTGGGAAATGCATGGTAAACCCTTAAGAATAGTGCAATAATCATTGTAGCACAGAATAATTTTACAGTGAGAATAACGCTCTGGTTAAGAACCATGCAAAGTGTTTTACAATATATTGTTAACAATATAAAAAGGTTTCCCATAAAGGTTTCAACATAAAAAGGTTCCCAGTGATAAAAGATGATCAATACTTTGTGGGTACTAACTTTTAGGAATAAGTAGAAATTCAGTTAATGTTAATGGATATCATTAAATTCAATGAAATATCCCATAACAATGGCCCATGAATGAATAAGATATAATAATTTTCTCCAACATTGCCTTTTGAGCATTTTGTTATGTCTTATTACCCAAAGGGTTTCTTCCGGCGTACAATCCAGAAAAACCTAAATCCGACATATGCGTGTAAGTACGGGGCGAAGTGCATCATCGACAAGGTAACCAGGAATCAGTGCCAGGAATGTCGCTTCAAGAAGTGCATCGCTGTCGGCATGGCAACAGACCGTAAGTAGTATATATATATATTTTTAATTCAATTTTTGTGTTTGTAATTCATTGAGATTCACTACTCCCAATACTAGACCAGACAAACAAAAAACTGAAAAAAACATTTAAATGGTTTGAGTTCAGCTTGTTCTTTTGTTAGACATTTTTTATTATTTATTGCCAGATTTTTATGAATAATATGAATAATAATATCAGTCCAAATATAATTTGGAGAGTATATTTGGACTTATATACAGCTCCGGAAAAAATTATGAGGCCACTGCACCTTTTTCTTTCCTTTCCAAAAAGTCGAAAAGAAAGGGTTTGAGTGAGGAACAGAAGGGTTAAAACTAAGAGACCACTGCAAATTGAACACTTCAGTTCCTCATTAAAAACTTTCCATTTGTATTTTTTGGAAAGGAAAGAAAATGTTGCAGTGGTCTCTTAATATTTTCGGGAGCTGTATATATTCTATTTATTGTTCATTGACCATATTTAAAATCGTCGTCTGTCACTTGTTTCTGACAAAGCCCCTATCTTTGCTCCTCATCCCCTTTTTTTAACCCTCTTTTACTTCCCTACCCACCCCTACTACTTTGCCCTTCCCCCTGATTCCTAACCCCCTGCCCTGAACCCCCCCCCCCCCAAACCCCCCCACGTAGTGGTGCTGGATGACAGCAAGCGGCTGGCCAAGCGGAAGTTGATTGAGGAGAATCGTGAGCGGCGGCGGAAGGAGGAGCTCCAGAAGACGGTGTGGGATCGTCCCGAACCGACCCAGGAGCAGTGGGACCTGATCCGCATGGTCACCGAGGCCCACATGGCCACCAACGCCCAGGGCAACCACTGGAAACAGAAACGTAAATTCTTGGTGAGACGTCTCCTCCGTGGCTGACCCCGTCAAACCAGCCATGTCTGTTTTGTGAAACATTCCCTGTTCCCACACACCCTCTTCCACTCTTGTCCCCGCCCCTACCTCTCAACCCACCAACTGTTCCCAACATTAATATGTCCATGTTTTTTGTATCTCCTTGTAGAATGGGGAGAATTAGCTGGACGCTGGAGAAAGTGTGTCACTCAACGCAGCAGAAACTAACTTAAAATGGAACAATCGATTCCTGTTTTTCTTTCCTTTTCTCCTTTAAAGCCATGTCCTTTAATAATCAAAGCGAATACTAAAGCTTCTCTCTCTTGCTCCCTCCCCTTCTCTCTGTAGAATAGTACTTGTTTTATAATTTCCCTCCTCACATTTTAACCAATTTATTTTCTTTTCCTAAAAGTCTAATCATTCTCTACAGATTGAAGTCTGTTCAGACTCACTGACTCTATCCAGAATGTTTCCATGTAGAGACGACCAAAGGCCCTAGCCACAGACTGTTGATTAGGCCACATATGTAGGAATATATGTGTGTTGTCCTTGTCCATCTGGTCATGCTGCCGACCTGGACTAAGTTTAAATAGACTCTGGGCCAACATGCATTTATTAATTATTACAATTTGTACTCTTAATATATTCACCTGGCACAGCCAGACGAGGACTGGTCACCCCTCTGAGCCTGGGTCCTCTCCAGGTTTCTTCCAAAATTTCAGCCTTCTTAGGGAGTTTTTCCTAGCCACTGAAATAGACTGAAATAGTGCACCAGAGTAGTGAGGAACTTCCGCTTTTGTCTAGAAGTCGGTATTGCAGTTTCCGGTTTACTTACTAATACTCATCCGCATTAGTAAACACCTAAACTCACAACAAGATGAGTGATGCTGTTGTACGGAAATATAGTGAAATATAATGTACGTGACTCATTTAAGTTTCAAGGTACAAGTGGGGCATCATTTTAATCAGGAGAATGTCCTCTTTTTAATAAAATATGGCTTGCGCCATTCAATGACTTCAAACGCTAGACTATGCCAGTTGTTATTTTTCAGTTTCGTTGTGAAATGAGGTTACTGTAGTAAAATAAAAGAGGAGACCTGTTTTGGTGCTTTTTTGAGGCTATGGAATTTTAAGCTTCATTCAGGTTGAAGAGGCTGAACGAAGGTTCGTTTCAATTCACTTGCTATGGGGACGCGCTGGCGTTCCAGCTCAGCCAGCATTCTTTTGCCGTTTTTGAGGCTAGGGTGAATTTTTATGCATTCTATTGTCCTGCCTAATACTACACTAAAAAGGAACTAGTCGCTAACTAGCTTAGCCGATAGCCGGCCGGCACACCACAGTAAACTACTTACCCTCGTAGTTGTGCAGATAACTCGATACGTAGAGTTTGAATCCCTTGTTCCGCTTGCTTGTTGGAGCAGGGGACCAGGCATCAACAATTCGATGGACATCACTAATGGTTATTTTAGGCAGGTCTTGGAGACATCTACTAAAAACTGAAATTTTGGGCGACGCGGGTGATCGCCTTAAGTAAACCGGAAAATGATATGCCGACATCTGGCTAAAGCGGAAGTTCGTCCATACGCTGGTGCACCGAGCCTATTCAACACTACTGTTGTTTGCTCCTTGGGGTTTAAGGCCGGGTGTTTTGTAAGAGCACTTTGTGACAACTGCTGATGTAAAGAGGGCTTTATAAATACATTTGATTGATTGATTGAATATGAAATTGCATTCAAATATTTAATTGATTATTTTGTGTTAGTGAAAGAGTTAGTATAAAACAAATGCTACAGTCTGAGCCTAAATCTTGTCATGGAAACGACACTTTGCATTTTGTGTACTACTCGCCTCTGCCCTTACTTCTGTCTGTCACTGTCCTCAGTTTAAACTTGTTTTGTTTTTTAGTTGGCTTGACACGGGTTCTTCATTGAAAAGTTCTTCACAATCTCTGTTGATTGTCCAACAGGTCGAGGAAGCAATGCTACTTAATGAAATAACATGTAATTTATTCTATACTTCTGACCAGAGTGCAGTGGGGGTGAAGGATACCAAGGTAAGAACCAGTAGAGAAAATATAACAGTTTATATACCATCAAAACACTTCTCAAAGCACACCTGATTTAGCTAATATATTGGTGTTAAAATTAGTGTTAAATTGCAGTGCTGCGTATGAGTCATTCTACAGAAGTGGTTCTAAATCGAGGCTGAAAAGAAGATTACGCTGTCACCAACCAGTGTTATACTGTAAAATCAGTATCACTTAGTGATAATACACAATCATGCACAATAACCGTCAATAATTTAGAGGAAGTAGCTAACAGAATTTGTAGAAAGGCTTTTGATTACTTCATACTAGATTACTAGTTAGCTAGATACCAAAATGTTGACACATTTAATTTATCCTAACTATGGTTTATCAATGAGAACCCCATACTTCTGGCAATACTAGCTAGATTCAAAGTTATGTACAGTACTTTGATTGCTAGTTAAAAAGTTAGTGTCATTGCTAGTATAACATGCTAGCTAGGTAACCACATAAAACAGAGACAGTTTGGATAGGATGTAATTAACATTCCACTCACTGGATCAGCATTTTTCCATTCAATAATTAAACAGTTGAAGATGTTTTAGTAAAATAATATATATATATAATATACAGTGGGGAGAACTACAATGATTTTGTACTATATGTATTTAATAATATGTTAGTTATTGCCTCAGAATGAATTAGAATATAGCACAATATAAATGAATGTGTTAGGTTTGGTAATTTAACAAATGTTTTAAATAGTTTTGAATCACTTCTGAAGCTTTAAGTGCTATGTTTGTCATTCATTGTCCACCAGCTGTGGCAGTTTAAATAGGTACAGTGGAGAAGGACTTTTAAAAGGATATTATTATGATTGTTTTATTATTTGATCAATATGCCTATTGATTTAAAAAGTTACAGAAGCTGGGGGTGCTGTACACTGGGCTTTTTCCTCCGCCACTTAACTAAATCTGGGCTCTTTGCTTATGCACTACCTCTACTCTATTGCTCTCATGTCACTTCTTCTGGTCAGAAGAGAAATAGTTGGTATAATAATAATAATATTAGCCATATTTATATGAATAATAAAAAGAATCAAGACATGATCATTATAACAGTACCATATCAGTGGATAACCCCAGTCAAAGACTGCCAACTAAAGATGAGGAACTGGATGGCTTGCACTTTCTTGATTATCCCCTCTTTCTAAGTTTTCCTCCTCATTTCCACCTTTCTCCTTCTGAATAATGGTCACAGTGGAAATACCATGCACTTTTTTGTCTTATACTTTTAAACTCTTTGACCTGTCTCACCCTTAACTGAAGGAGAAAAAGGCGAATCGTTGTGTGTGTGCGTGTGTGGTCTAACTGCGTCTGAATTGATACCTTACTCCGTTTTGACCAATGCCCTAGTTTTCAAAAGTAATGCATTAAATAGCGAAAAGGATGGAACCTATTTCAAACTGTACTCTTTTATAGTATGAGTAGATAGAACCTACATGCACTGAGCCCTGTCCCCCTCCCTGTTCTTGTTTCAGCCTGAGGACATTGGTCAAGCACCCGTCGTAAATGCACCTGATGGAAGCAAAGTGGATATAGAAGCCTTCAGTCAGTTTACTAAAATTATCACCCCGGCCATTACCAGAGTGGTGGACTTTGCCAAAAAGCTGCCTATGTTCTGTGAGGTATGTGAGCAAGATCATTTTTTTATTATTTTGAGAGGAAGTGATTATTATCAGTATTTTAATTGAAGCAATATAAGACATAAAATAAAAAATAAACGTTTTAAAAACTACTGCTTCATTCAACACAATCCATTCATATAATACATAAGGACTAAAACCAAAACCATGCAAGAAAGAATAAAAGTCTAAAGTGGTAATAACAAAGACCCAACCCCAGTACACAATAAACCTCTCTCCCCATAATGCAAGTTGGTTGTGTGATTCATTTAAACAAAATCAAATTTTTTATTAATATAACTAACTGAATTTACATTTACATGGGGCTGTACAGAATTGATTCTAACGTAATTGAGTTCTACTGATCACATCAAACATATTTTGTGTGGAAAGAAATCGCTCAAAAAAATCCATAGCAATGTTTGCTCTCTGTTTTGATCTTTCTCCTTCCAGCTGCCTTGTGAAGACCAGATTATCCTACTGAAAGGTTGCTGCATGGAGATCATGTCCTTAAGAGCAGCCGTTCGTTATGACCCCGAGAGCGAGACGTTGACCCTTAACGGGGAGATGGCCGTGACTCGCGGCCAGCTGAAAAATGGAGGTCTGGGTGTGGTGTCGGACGCCATCTTTGATTTGGGCGTGTCGCTGTCATCGTTCCACCTGGATGACTCTGAGGTCGCTCTGCTACAGGCCGTCATCCTCCTGTCTTCTGGTGAGAGTTTGCGAGCACACACTACCAGACATCCAGCCCCTTGTTTTCTACCAGACATCCAGCCCCTTGTTTTCTACCAGACCTCCAGCCCCTTGTTTTCTACCAGACATCCAGCCCCTTGTTTTCTACCAGACATCCAGCCCCTTGTTTTCTACCAGACATCCAGCCCCTTGTTTTCTACCAGACATCCAGCCCCTTGTTTTCTACCAGACATCCAGCCCCTTGTTTTCTACCAGACATCCAGCCCCTTGTTTTCTCTTAACGCAGGCTAATGGCTTATATCACCACTGTCACAAATACACCTTCTAAAAGCATGTCAAAGGGCAAGGGTGCCAAAACCATTGAAATGGAAGGGCCTCAGTAGTTTTATCCACAGCTCAAAGTATTGCTGTTTTTTTTCTTTTCTTTTTTTAATTACAATAAAAAATGTAAAGTATGTGTAAAAATATTAAAATGAGTGTCCTTTAAATTAGAAATCTATATTGGTATTATTCATTTTAGGTTGGCCATGACATTTCAGTCTTGAACTATTTGGCAAGGAAACAAGTAGGTTACATCAGAAGTGGATTAGGAAGGACACTGGAAATGCATTGGTGGTGAGACGGGTGGAAGGCCCCTGAGTTCAAACAGATAAAGAACTGTTACACCATCAGACACTTAGTCATGTGTGTACTCAAATCTACAAACATGACTTACATTAAATATGATTAAAGTTGGATCACAAATTCATAAACACATTCGTCTGCACTGTTCTTTACAGTAAATGTGAATATCCTGTATCCACTCATTATATATAAAGATGTAAAGCTCAAAGCCCGTGGTTCCTATGACACCACCAAACAAACACTGCAGTCAGGCCCCGGCAGTGAAACAGTCCTTGAGCAATGAAACAGTTGGTAAAGCCAGTAAGTCATTGCCTGCAGTCCGATTTTCATGTTTGATTAACCACAGTCAGTCAAACATCCATACTGCAATTAATAAGTCAGTAATGCCGTGTTGAGTGTATAAAACAGTCAGTAAAGCCAACAGTCAGTAAGTTGGTGTGTGCCGGCCTTTTTTTCATGTGTGATTAAGCACAGTAAGTCACATGTCAATAGTGCTGTTAACTTCCACCAGAGGTCTGTTTAAATCCATTTACGCCCTTCTTTCACATAGTGATTATCAGGGATTACAGAGCCCAACCTAGGAAAGGAAACCATCTGATGATGAGACTACAATAGCTGTCAGAGGGATTGACGTTCAAAATCAATATCTTTGTGCTGGGGCCACACATCTCCCTCCATCCTGCCCTCTGCCTCTAAGATGATGCTGCTCTGTTCTGTGAAGCAATCGATCTATTATATCTTTGTGCACAGATTGTCCACATTGACTTTTACAGTTGTGAAATCAATGGCAAATGTGAGTCAATCTGCTATTATTGCTAGTAATTCTGTTGCGTTCTCACAACGTAAGACTTTTATTAATCGGACGTTCTGTAAATCTTTTAGCACACACAACCCCTGGAGTGGGCAAAACAAGCTAGCAACAGATTGCAGAACTTCTGATTTATAAAGTGTTGAGATTTCTAAGTACGAGTCTCCAATTTCCTTTGAAATCATGTTTATATTTGAGGACTGTATTGGCACAGCGTTTTCTCTCGACGTGACAGTACAAGCGTAAAGCCCAGTATGAAACTCATCTGAACTCGTCCTTTTGTCCCTCCCTCTCCAGATCGTCCCGGGTTGACCAGTGTCGAGCGCATCGAGCGTTGTCAGGAGGAGTTCCTTCTGGCATTTGAACATTACATCAACTACCGCAAACACAAGGTGGCGCAATTCTGGCCCAAGCTGCTGATGAAAGTGACAGACCTGCGTATGATTGGGGCGTGCCACGCCTCTCGCTTCCTGCATATGAAGGTGGAGTGCCCCAACGAACTCTTCCCCCCACTCTTCCTGGAGGTCTTTGAAGACTGACAGACGGACAAAAGGACGGACTGACACACACACCCTGCGGAGGTGTGCTTGTGTGCGTGCGTGGGCGTCTGGCGGGGCTACCACAGTTGGCCTCAGTACAGTTCTAGACGTCTTGGGACACATTAAAACTCTTGTTAGCACTACTGAGTCTTCATTCCATAGCTTAGCTTTTGAGTTGCCCAGCTTCTCGGCCTAGTTCCTATGGATAGAACCTTCCCTTATGATGCGGGTACATGGGAATAGCATTTCTCAGTTACTTCTTTCTAGTTTTTTTTGTGTTAATTGTACAGTCAGTCAGAGCACTCACTCAGTCAGTCGTATGAACCGTGCAATGTGTAGTGTTTCATTCTAGTTCCTTTTCATTTTAAGAGCTGAGTCTACCAACCCTAAGAAGGACAGTGCTGTAGAAGATGGTGACGGACAGCAGAAGCCAGTTAAACTGTATTAGTCCCCTTCTTTTTGGGATTCTTGTGCTACAAAAATTCCCTGGTCAGGGGAGTTGTGGTAACTTCCACAGAGCATCCCTCTGGTGATGGTCTTCTGTAAGAGCTACTGTTGGTTTCTATACCTGCTCAGTGCTGCCCTTTACTGAAGACTTCAAATACACTCTCACTCATATTCACATCATTCACAGGATATAAATACAAATATTCGAGGAGACATTTTCAAGTTATTGTTTTGTGATGGTTTGGGTGGACCGGCGTCTGTTCTAATGTTCTAATTCTATTCCTCTGGTTGACACCACACGTTTCTACCTGTCAGTGACATTACCATACAATAGCGAGCCGCAGAACTAAAATACTTGGGGCTCTATTAAAAAATAAAAACATAATACAATGATAAATCTTAGGGCTGGCGATAGAGCTAAAGGTTCAGGGTATATTTTTACTGCCAGGAATATGGGCACCCATATCTGGTATTCAAGCAAAACATCTTGGGAATGGATAAACAAGTGTCAAGGCTTGACACGCTAATCAGAACGATCTCTTTGGCTAAATATGTGTATTTATGGAATTTTACACTACCGTTCAAAGGTTTGGGGTCACTTAGAAATGTCCTTGTTTTCCATGAAAACATACATGAAATTAATTTGAATAGAAAATGTATCAAAAATGAACAGGAAATAGGAAATTTCTAATTACAATAATAATTGTGTCCTTCAAACTTTGCTTTTGTCAAAAAAATCCACCATTTGTAGCAACTACAGCCTTGCAGACCTTTGGCGTTGTAGTTGTCAATTAGTTCATCTGATGAGATTTCACCCCATGCTTTCTAAAGCACCTACCACAAGATGGATCAGCTTGATGGGCACTTATGTATAATACGGTCACGCTGCTCCCACAAGAGCTCAATAGGTTTGAGATATGGTGACTGTGCTGGTTACTCCATTATAGACTACCAGCTGACTGTTCCTTCTTTAAATAGTTATTGGCTTCGTTTGGAGCTGTGCTTTGGGTCACTGTCCTGTTGGAGCCAATTTCCAACCTACAATGAAGCACCATCCACAGGGTATGGCATGGTGTTACAAAATGGAGTAATAGCCTTCCTCCTTCAAGATTCCTTTTACCCTGTATAAATCTCCCAGTTTACCACAACTTAAGCACCCCCAGACCATCCCATTGCCTCCACCATGCATGACAGATGGCGTCAACCACTCCTCCAGTATCTTTTCTTTTTGTCTGCATCTCATGAATGTTCTTCTTTGTGATCTGAAAACCTCAAACTTCATCAATACTTTTTTCAAATTTTACTCTGTCCAGTATATGTGTTCTTTGGTCCATCTTAATGTTTTCTTTTCATTGGACATTCTGAGAAATGGAGTTTCAGAAGAAAGTTGTTTGTTTCTGGCCTCTTTGAGCCTGTAATCAAACTCACAATTGCTGATGCTCCAGATACTCAACTTGTGTAAAGGCCAGTTTAATTGTTTCTTTAATCAGCACAACAGTTTTCAGCTGTGCCAACATCATTTTAAAAGGGTTTTCTAATGATCAGTTAGCCTTTTAAAATTATACATTTTACATTTTACAAACCCAATGTGCCATTGAAACACAGGACTGTTGGTTGCTGACAATGGGTCTCTGTAAGCCTATGTAGATATTCCATTAGAAATCTACCGTTTCCGGCATACTATAGTCATTCACAATATTAACAGTGTCTACACTGTATTTCTGATAAATGTTATGTTATTTTAATGGACTGTGTCTCTTTCAAAACCTGTGTCTCTTTCAAAAACAAGGACATTTCTAAGTGACCCTAAAAACTTTTGAATGGTAGTGTATGAATTGCATTGACATTTACTTCAGTTGTCCTATTGGTAGCATTTGCATTTATAAATGGCATTTGCTAAATGGTATAGTAAGATTCACTTACCTTCACTATGTGGTATGAGTCATATTCCCACCTGAAGTATTGAGTTAAGAAACAGGCACACAATAGCCAAATTAAGTCTGTCTCAGGAACTGCGATCATATTTCTGCCAATATAAAATTGGGCCTGCATATCCTGGTTGTAATAAACCCAAGTTTGTCTTTTAGTGAATAAACTAAAATAAAGGTCATGATCATATAGTTCTAAATAATTTGTGGTACAGTAATTTGGTATAATAAAATAGTCAGGTTAAATCTGAGATGAAAGATATTGCTGATAAACCATCCTTTGGTGTAGTAGCCTAGGAGGGTTTGTTTTTTCACTTTCATAAGCCATTGTTTCAGTAAATAGTTTCTAAATATACATTATGAGTCACCACCATAACTACAAATCTCATCCTAAGATGGACACATAGCCAATACAGAAGCATTTTTACGCACACCCAAAACAATAGCTGGATTACTTAATGTATGCCTATAATGTAGTCTATAAGGAGATGTCCACTCACTGTTTTGTTGCTCTCAAACTTGATCTTTTATACTAAAAGTTGGTAATTTATTTAAAAGCCTAAATAAAGTCTAATGAGCCAAGCTGCAGAAAAGTCTATCTATAAACAAACACACTGTGCAAGAGAAAAGAGGCAGTATGTATTGAGGGGAAACATAAAATGTGTGAATTTGGATGTGAATTTGCATCAGACAAACAAGTACATGCTTGTTATAAGCTGCTTGTCGTTGGTCGTAAATCTCAACATTTAGATTTTACTAATTTAGCGGGTGCGTTTACCCAAAACGACCTATAGGAGCAATTAAGGTTAAGTGCCTTGCTCAAGGGCACAACAACAGCATTTTTTACCCTGTCAACTCAGAGACTCAAACCACCAACCGTACAGTCCCAGACCCAACGCTCTTGAGCATTAAGCTATCAGCCACCTGAAATATTTATTTCCCTCTCAGCTCAGGGGGCCTGCTGTTAGACAGGTAAATTACCAACTCCGAAGCCATGTTAGAAAATAGGAAAGCACCGGCTTTTACAATTTTTACGCTAGTGCTGCCTTAACGTCAGTCAGAAATATGGCCCTCGAACATTAAGAAACAGGCAGCTAAAACAGGCCTAGTCTCGCCTCTTCTCCATTACGCAAACATTAATCATGATAGATATCAAAGCAGGAAAATATCTGAAACCATTCTATACACTTTTATTTTGTATTTTTTTACCATGCCACTCATGCGGTGCCAAAAATATGGGAGTTCTCCCACGTTGGATTGTTTCTTAGGAAACAGGATGCGCGTTCTGATCCAACCCGATGACTGTCAATGACTTGCGTTGATGTTCTGCAGTCCAGACTCACAGGAAAAGGAACCAATGGAATGTTCTTGTTGTCACCAGCCACATAAGCATGTGTTTCCTGACCTGCAGGCGGACATACAGACACTGCCACAGAGGTAGTCTCCTTATGTGGCCGTGTGGTCTCACAGGACCCCACGCGAACTCATTGAATTGTACGTCTGACATTATTCACTGCACGTGAGTTACTTTAAGTGAAAATGGTGATGATGATTCTGTAAGGCCTGGTTGGTGCTACGAGACTTGCTGATTGGCTGATTCATGCCTGTTATGAATGGCATGCGGGCGAAGCCAGGGCTGAAACCCTTCCTATGCTGACCACAATCAGTGGAATTATGAGAGAGTATCTCTGCCACTTATATTCATTTCATTTTTAAGAACGCAAACAAAAGATCATGCAAAATCAGCTGGGTACAGTAGGGAAAAAGGCGGATGAGGCTGAGAAAAAACATTCAGCTTTTGCTCCTTTTTCCTCTATTTTGGTTGTATTCTTGGAAAACCTTTGTATGATATTGTTTTTTGTTTGCAACAGGGCAAAAAAATGTAAGCTTTGCATCAAATGTATTGCTATTCAAGCTTCACAGTACTTTTCAAAGCAACTTGTGTTTTTTTCAGTAAGTGATGCCTTTCATTAAGCTATAGAATTTGCTGAAGTGTTTGAATGACTAGGACCTCACAACTCACACAAACTGCACAGTTAACAATGCACAGACAATCAGAGTGGACAGAGAGGAATTCATAAACAGGAAATGGCGCAGGGTCTAATAACTTCCTGGTTCTCATGTTGACCGGTGACAGGGGTCAGTGCCCCTAGAATTTGTTGTGACAATCAGCATATTTGAGGTAAATGGTTTGAGATGACAACATTGCAAAAATCTTGATCACATAATGTGTTGTTTTTTGGAATGCAAGGTGATTTGTAGTTACCTGTAGTTGTCTCAGACATGCACACTGCTGAATGGTTAGTTTATCCAGAGAATGTCACCTTATTCCACAAGATACTTAAAGCGCCAGTGTGGTATTATCTCTTGTAAGAGTGGTCACTCTTGTAAGTTACTCAGTTAAAAACCAATAACAAAATGTTGCACCAATAGAAAAGAAGCTATTTTACGCGACTACAGAAGAGAAAAGGATGTATATTTTCAGACTGCAGATTTTTTTACAGATATTGTATGCATATTAGGAACATTACTAATGGAAGAAAAATCACTCAAAATCATTGCAAAACCACAATGAGAATTTCTTTCAAGAAGTTTTTTTTAGGATTTGGCAAAACGCCCTTTATCTACTTACCCTCTGTCAAAGAAATGTGTATGTACATGTCCAGTAGTTTCCTGAGCCAATTCTAATTAACATTAGTAAAATATTGTTAAAGGAAGTTGAAGACGGAAGTACAGACTTCTAGTCATCGCACTAATGCTAGTTAACAACTGCGCTTATGCTAGGAACTTCCTTTACACTAAATTCTGAGACATGAAATTGTATCCACAAGTTTATCTGACTTGGGGGAAGCAACAGGCTTCACTGCCAAAATAAAGTATCACTTTAAGTAAGATTATAAGAACAACATCGGCAACATTCACAAGCAAACAGATCACAGTGTTAGTCTCATTGTGACAAAATATAAATTGATTAGTGTATAAAACTCTATGTATACTGTCAGGAATAATTTTTTATGTACTGCAAACGTTTGTCTTAAATTGTCTTTAATTGAATAAAATTGCATTTGGCAAAGCATCATCATCAGGTTGAAGGAATAACGCAGAAGTCTTTCCTTGTGTTTTTGTGTCTTGTCGTTTTTAGTGGACAAATACCAACAAATAATTGTTCATTATTTAGTAAACATTTATCAATGATACGCGGAACTTGGGACAACAAGTCTTTGGCGATGACGAGGGGTGGTGGAAGGATATTGCGTGACGTGTGTGCAGTTGATCAAGAATAAATCTGTGGGTGTAATGATGATGACGTATTCTACCAAACTGAAATGTGTTGCTCACAATGGCCTACTGAATTGGATTTGACTTTGGACACAGTGCTTTGATTTGGGTACCCTGGAAGAAAAGATGTTGCACAACAAAATATGGAGAGATAACAACTATGGTTAATTGTAATGCTTATAAATATGTTTATTGTATGATTAATTCTGATGTTTGCACTTAATGTGAATTAGATCTTGAGAATAAAGATGGTTTCAAGAAAATGTTATGTGAAGCGTGTTGATTTTGGAAATGTATATGGCATAAACACAAAATCCTTTTATTCCATTTTCTTTCTTTCATAATATATTAACATGCGGTTTACTAAAATCATGTTTGCTGATCATACTATTTCATTGAAGATATGATTATTACTTCTTCCAAGAAATTTTTTTTTGAGAAATGTTTTATTTCACAAATAGCCCACCCACCCATGAATGAGACTAAGAGCCTAAAAGCCTCTCTAAAGAATCCAACTGAAGTGTTAAACATTGCCCAATGCCACAGGCTACTTGTTATTTAACCTTTTTGTTGGCCTTTCAAAAACGATTATTAATTCAGTGCATGGCCACGGTCAGTATGAAACCAAAGGTTGTTTCAGACCAAGCTGGCATGAGATTTCAGATTTGATAGGCCAGGAGCATCACTTTATTCATCACAGCCCTTTCACCCAGGCCTTATTGACCTTCCTGAACTCATAAATCAAATAATCTAACAGGCATAGATGGGGGTTGGTTGAAAGCATATACTTTCCATTCAGTTTCTGTGTGTGTGTGCGTGTTAACCAGTTTGTGTGTGGGCACGTGTTAATTAGTTTGTGTGTGGGTGAGGCTTAACCAGTTTGAGTGTGGGTACATGTTAACCAGCTTGTGTTGTGGGTGTGTGTTAATCAGTTTCTGTGTGGGTGTGTTTTAACCAGTTTGTGCGTACGTGTGTGTGTTAACCAGTTTGTGTGTGACCTGCTTACTAAAAGGAAAGGAACAATGTTATCAATATTATCAATGTTTAGCAAACAAATGTGGTGCTCTTGCCAGCTTTAAAAAAACATTTAACACAAAGTTGTTTTGGTGACTCTGGTTCAAGAGTAACTGTTTTAATGTTAATTAATGAATGTTTATCATGCAAAATACACAAAGTAATATAGTCATGGTTGATAAACGTTAAAGAATTTAAAGTTGGGATGCTCAAAAAGTTTGAAACAAGTTTAGTTTGTCCTCTTTATCTTGAACACCTCAAGTGATACTATTTTAGAGTTCATTAACACAAATTATGCAAATTAACAGTCAATAAACATTTTAGAATTTCAAGTTTGAGAGCTTAAACACGAGAGATAAAGTTAGGTTAATTTAGCTTGATCTATTCAAGAGATACTATTTAAGTATTAATTAACAATATGCAAATGATGGTCATTAATAGAATACATCTTTTAAACGTTTCATAAAATTACAATTTAGGATAGCCTTAAAGCTTTAAAGTTGGCCAAGAAGCAAGACCATTTCAAATTGAAACATCTGTATTCCTCTGATTCTCATTTAAACCCATGTTAATTTATGTACAATTAGAATCTTATGAGGACAAAAGTAGATACAGTATCAACTATCCGTATGGAGGAGACTTGGCAGTTGGGCCAGTCTCAATACATCACCGTTGGTTTGGAGCTGACATTTGAGAGTTGGTTTTGTGTGACAGCTTTTGTCATTTAGGCTCTAGAGTGAGTGACAAAAAAAAAGACCATGAAAAAAGTCATGTTGGCAGGCACATCTAACATGGAAAGCTCCTTCAACATAATTGCTGAATTGTCCATCATCACAGTATTGTAAATGTATTAATAATTAATTATATACTATGTCAGTAATGCTGCATATCAATCATTCTGTAATAACACAATCATGAACCGCCATTGCGTCTTCATTCAAACTTCTCAAACTGCAGTTTGTGGATGTAGAATTTAAATGGGTTCAGCCTGAAATGTAACAACCCAAATGGTCCCCCAGGCTCCACAACAGAATTCACACGCACCACATAGCAGCATTGTGGGGGAAATGTGCTTGCGTGATTTGTTTTCCCTCTTAATATTATTTTGAGTATCCATAACATTTCTCTGACAGGACATTTCCGTTCCTAGCAGTTATCCCCAGACAAAACGGAACATACTAACCCTTAATTAGTGTTAATTAATGATGTTGAATATAAAACCTAAATCCCCTAAATCCCTTATTACTTTATTTAATTGGTCGTATAGAATTTCAGACTGGATGTTATTGTTCCTCTGTTTTTGTCTATTTGAGATAAACAATATGACTCAATTACTTTGAGTGGAAAAGTGAATAATGTTACTGTGACGCACAGAAAGAGGGAGAGAAGAGAACGTTTGTGCCATGTATTTAAATGTCAGGTTTCAGTGAGTAAAAACAGACAAGAACATTGGGCTAAAGTCTACTGCACCTCTTCCTCCAATTATAAAAACTACCCTGAAATGAGCAACATCAATTATGATCAAGTCATTATGTTGAAGCTTTTTTTTTGTATCATTAATTCATCATTTATAATTGAACAAAAATAGACAGCTACCAGCTCAGAGATTCACCATCTATTGGCTTCAGTTATAGGAGCAACACTGCGCTCTGCTGGTGGAAGGTAGAAGTTTGTATATAGCCCAGGGACATTGGTGTCATTCTTGCATAGCAGACAGGTCAAACTTACTGAACATGAACATATTCATTTAAAATGTTTGTTTCATTCACGGGAACTAAGGTTATTATAGTAAATGGAAATTAAAATATAACCACAATTGGAAACAAATAAAATAACTGAAAAAATATATCTATTTTTTATTTAGTTAAGAATTAAGGACTAGTATCATGCATGAGGTCAGAGGTCATTTTTGGGAGATTACAATGTTGCAATTACCTACTCCTTGTCAACAGGCCACAGTGCCTGCTGGGTAATTCTGTGACAAGCAATGAAGGGTAATCCATTGGGCAATAACTAGGACAAAACATTTGCATTCATGTTTTGAACATTGTAAACTATGGACAGTCATTGAATGAAATAACTTCAGGAGCTGTCTTTTTCCAAGTACATTAGACTCGGGTGTACCGACCCTTAAAGCCCTGAAATTACCAGAATAACTGTCAGCATCTATTTGTAGTCCATATGTATCTAAAAATATGGTTGCTGGTCTTTGATCTCATAGTTCTACTACCTCTGATTATTTTGTTCTTGATCTAGAACTAGGCAATAACTGCTATGGTATAAAACACAGGTCTGTTAACTGGAGAGCTGCTGGGTGGGCAGGTATTTGATCCAACACTGAATCCCACCTAAGCTTTTCAAGGTATTGTCTATTGATGTTTAGGCTGAAATGTGATTAGAATGGGGTCCATGTGGGGGCTTGTAAACATCAGTTTTCCTGATGGAGGGTTGGCAACAACCAAATTCTTGTGTCCTTATTAAATGTTTCCCAAATTCTACCGAATGCATAAGGAAGGCTACTTGAATAATAGGAAAATATATGTTTATCTATAAACATTAATCAATCAATCAAATTTATTTATAAAGGCCTTTATACATCAGCAGTTGTCACAAAGTTTTTTTTACAAAACATCCAGCCTGAAACCCCATGGAGCAAGCAACAACAGTGTTGAAGCACAGTGTCTAGGAAAAACTCCCTAAGAGGGGACAAAATTTAGGAAGAAACCTGGAGAGGAACCAGGCCCGGAGGGGTCGCCTGTCCTCTTCTGGCTGCGTCGGGTGAACATTTTAAGAGTACCACTTGAAATAATGAATTAATGCATTTGGGTGGGAGTGGTCAGCAGAGTGACAGCTGGAATCGTTAGGTATAGCCTTGATCTATAGCACAACCTAGAGGACTTTAGGCAGCAACAAGTCTTTAGTGCCTGGTACTTGGGAGGTTTGGGCCAAAACCTCATGTCCTCCTAAGTTTAAACTGAGCAGGAGACAAGGAAAATGTAGAGAGTGCATTGCTTAAGTTTACAAGGATTTACAGTGACGAAGGAGAACTAACCCTACTACCCCAGCATAATAATATAGCAGCGTAAAACCTTGGGGCTGAGACGGGGGGTCCAGTAACAATGTGGTCCTATCCAGGGGGAGACACTGTAGCCCTAATCAGGGGATATTCTTAAAATTATGCAGATCAAGAAAGTAGTTTGGTAATTCCACAATTAGAATGTTTTGGTGGAAAGGCCACTGTTAATTACAGTGTTAATAGCTTAGCATTAACACTGTAATTAATGATAACTTACTGTGGTACAAGTAAGGTGTTAACAGTTATATTGCTCACACCCACAGCGGCTCGGGAGCAAATAAAAGATTTAGAGCCAGGGAAGGCACAACTGCCCTTCTCGTTTGATGGGGTTTTTCAAGGGATACAGGGAGGGGTATCCAAGGAGAGATATTCAAATTTCTGACAAATTGTTCAGAATTTGTAACCTACCTACACACTGTTAGCCATGATTCATAGACTAATGGCGAGTAAACACGATTCACAATGTTAACAAATACTTTGTCAAATGCTATATTGGAAAAATGTATCTGTGAAGCTCTCAGTGAAATTCAACACTACTGTTGTTTGCTCCTTGGGGTTTAAGGCCGGGTGTCTCTGTAAAGCACTTTGTGACAACTGCTGTTGTAAAAAGGGCTTTATAAATACATTTGATTGATTGATTGGTTGATTGAAGCTCTCCAAACGAGTCATGTGCCAATAAAGTTACATGTACACAGTTGTACACAGTTCCAGACCGTTCCAGACAACTCTCACTCTGGTCAAACACTGACAATGGATAGTTCGGAGGCTCAAAACAGAAAAAAGTGTTAAAGGCGAGAAAATAAATATATTTATAGAACACTTTTATTGCAATCCCAATTATATACATTTTCTATTCATAGATTTTAGGTGTCGTCACGATATTGTCTTGAACGTTAATTTTGGTGCTGGTGACAAACTCAGAATTCTACTCAATGGGAGCTGATGAAGATTGTAAAGTGCATTACTAAAGCTCTCTGAAGTACAGTAGGCAAGATATTAATTGCTAAAAATACATTTTAGATCCAATATAAAGTAAACTAGCTAGTTAATACTGGAGGGGGCGGGGGTCACTCGTTAAATAGTCAATTTGTGCACCAACCAAAGTTGGCCAGGTTTTCAGGCATTTTCTTTCTATTTGCAGTTGTGTCTCCATGGGAGGAAAAATATCCTGGCAGCAGATAAAAACTGAATATTAGAACATTATACAAACAACTAAATAATTAATTGGGAACGCAATACAGTGTTTGTACGGTAGTCGAAGCAAAACTCCGTTGGACAGATGAAAAATAAATAAATCTGATATAGATCCAAAGGTTCTGTTCAAGATCCAAAAATATATGTTCCCTTTGTAATGCACGGCGCAGAGGGCAGGCTCCGATGCCATTTGGTTAAGGTGCAAGGGACAGTCCATAGTGACAAAATAGAATTTGATTGGTGGGTGAGCTCAGCATTTAATTTTCTGGGGCAGGATAAGATCAACGTTTGTTTTTAAAGCATTTGTCGCTTTGGGTTTTGATCGGGCTTTAATTCAAGCTCTCTTTATAGAGAAGAAAAGTTGAGTTTGCTCAATTTGTGGTTTGACAGATCTTGTTTATTGACTAATCCAACTTCCTGGAATACTCCTCAGGTCTTTTTCATTTCCGTTTGTGCGGAACTGGGAACTGTGTTGAAGACGGCCAATCTTTGAACTGGCTCAACCCGAATTGAGGGGATAATTATAAACTCTGTAGTTTGCTTAGAACCGGGAAATGTCGATCCATTTCTACCAGCAGTGACTAACTCATATTGTTTTAATGGCACATACCATTTGTTAATGGCATATGAAATTGACCTATACAGCTATACTGCAGCACTAAAATTCCCCTTTGACAGTGGAAGAAATGTTTTCAAAAACATGCCTTTACACAGCTTGGAACAAAAACACGTGCTCACCTAAAGGAAAGGCAAACGTGCTCAACTAACGGACTCGAAAAACCCCAATGCATTTCTTACCATAGAAATTATGTCAATAGCAGTAAATGCCCCCTATTTTAAGTAAATGCCCCTATGTTCTGGGTTCCTAAATTTGGCAGCATATTCTTAGACTGTAGAGAAACCCTGCTGGAAATAATGACAACACTGCAAGGCTGTGAATTAGATTTATTTACTGTATACATATATTATTTATATAGGTCTTTATATATAAAAATCTATGAATCCTGCTTTCATAGAATAGAGAGGCTACAGGGCAGGTCAGCAGTAGAACGATGCATACAATTGAAAGAACAGAAGCACTGAGGAGGACGATGAAGAGTATGCGAATAAGACAGAAACAAGTTCTGAACTAATGAATTAACTTAGACATTTTCATATGAAGCTCAAGCAACTCAATTGATTACAGCTCTTACCACAATTCTTGCTATTTATTAAATTGTTCTGTTATTACAATCATACTGTACTTGAAAAATTCTATCTTTTTACAGTACCTATTTACATAATCTGTAGTGTACAAGCACAGACTTAAAAAGTATTGTAGGTGACAAAATCAATATATTCAAGTTTAGTGGTTCTCTGTTGAAACATCTGAGACAGTGGTATGAGTTGCGGGTGGCTGACTATAATGTCACAACAAAAAACATTCTACTGCACTTCTCTCCCATCCCACAATCGCCCTCCTATGACAATCATGCCTAGCCTGCATTTGTTTATGTATAACTGCATTGTTTGATTCCATTAATTTCAGAGGAACAATCCTGTAAAAATGTCAGCCAAACAAATGCGATGAAATGGGCACAACATATCTGTCTCTAATTTCAAAAAGGAAAATCCTTCTGACATGGAAGAAAAAAGTCTCCAGGTGGAAATATGTTGAAAAGAACAGAAGTTGTATTGGTTTCCAAATGTAGTCTTTGGAAGTTCGAATCATCGCGATTTATTTATTATTATTTATTTCTCTCTCTGCATTCCCACGGTTCCCTGGGGTCGGTCTATAACTGTACTCTCACAAATACACAGTTGGGCTGCGGACGTTAATGCTGGACAATATGTTCATAACCCTCGGCTGAAAACTTTTAATTATTTGAAACACTGTTCCCATTATGGCAATGAGTGTAAATATACACACACACACACACACAAACACACACAAACAACTGCACAATAAGCTGAAACAGTAAGCTTAAAAAAAAAAAGAAATAGATCCCTCTTAACAACAAATAAAGACATTCAAAGCTCTTCCTCAAGAGACTAGCTAGGGCAACACTGAGACATAATGACCACATTCCTCTTTATAAGCGTTTAGTGATGAAGGGTAGACCTATCGCTCCTCTGAAGTCATTCATTATACATTTTGAGTCAACTAGCCCAACACCACTTAAGAATCAGCCTCTTAGGTCTCAACAATAGTCTAAGAAACAGCCTCTTTTGAAGATAGCGTTTGACTTAAACCACAAAACGACTCCCACTTTGTCTGAACAAAACGTTAAAACAATCAGTCACATACCACATTGCATAAGCAAATGCAAAAATACACATCTACATAATATTTATGAAATATTCGCGAAAGAATTTGACAGTGTCAAGCATGTCCTACACACGTGCACACAGAGACAAACAATGTCTACTGCTTGTTGTTGAACACGTGCGTTCATGGTCAATTACAACAACAGGCCTTTCAGCCTTACAGTACTGTCACTTTTTAGTCTAAAGCCTACAGCTCTCCCTCCATTTAACCATCTGCCCACTAGAGAGCATGTGAAGTTAGGGCTGGAAGAGGGATCTCTTGGAGGCCATAATTAATTTGGGGGGTAGCTGGTCAAGGTGCGTTGGGGGAATGGAGATGGGGCTTTTGTGGTCCACAGTACAGGATTCAGGTCCAGATTGTCTCCCATTTGGTACCAAATGAACACACACCAGTTTCACACCTCGGTTCTGGTCTAGGGGTGGACTTTGAAGGCCAGCAGTTGCTCAGAGTGCATGTTATTGAGGGAGCGGAGGTCGGGCAGTCTGAGGAGCAGCTTGGTGAATGTGGCTGACTCGTTGGGGTTCGGGTGGTTCTTCATGATGAGGCCCCTCAGGTGTCTAATCAGAGACTCCTGAAGAGTCTCCACAGAGTTGACGTTCTCGATCCCCGAGCGATCTAGAACCCCCCCAAAAAAACACAGACTTTAGTGTTACACTTGGTTTTACAACTCACATCATTACTGTCCGTTTCGGTCCTCTAGGACGTCTTTAGTATGGTGTCAGAATTGTCTCTATTACCGGCAGAGACAAGTACCACAGCGGTGAACAGGCTCATCTCCTCCTCACTCAGGTTGAGGCCCATCAGCTTCTCACTGAAGTCCATCACAGAGGTCAGGAAGTCCCCAGCGCCCATGGCTCGCAAAGTCTCCACGCTGTACTTATTACCGCCCAGGAATGTTACTGTGCGGTCTTTCACGTCAAACAGTGACGCAAAGCGCACCACCAGCACCTGGTGACGTGACAGCAGACACTACGTCAATCTATGTTCATCAGGCGCCCTTCGATGAGAACCTCATTGGTTTGTTCTCCAAAGTATTTACATATTTACTGTAGATAAGGAAAGATATTTGGTGGCGAAGAGAAGAGTCTGGGAAAGATAGGCGGAAGTTAAACACAATGACATGTGAATTACCTCAAAGGTGCCAGCCTTCAGAAGGCTGACCTGGTCATGCTGAGAGAGGTCTCTGAAGCCCGGGATCCGCTTGGCAAACTCTACCACCTCCCGCACGGCCGGGGTGAAACTCTGGCTGAACTCTTCCCAGATCCCGTGGCCTGATTTATGGGGGTTTACATGGGGAGAGGTGTTCATGGGACACAGCTGAGTATTGGAGAAGGGAGAGGACTTGTGTTAGTAGGAAATATTACACTACTATTTTAATTTTACATTGACATCTACCAAATGCATCAAAACTGCTCAAGCGCTATATAAATACCATTATGCTATTGATAGTAACAAATACCAAGTATAATTTATCAAACAGTCATTCTGCATGTGTCCATTTTGGACTGACCAGATGCATCCTGTTGCCCCCACTCCACAGTGGTCCACTGAATCCTCCATGGGAGGAGTTGGGCTGGCTAGTGCTGACGTCTTCTCTCAGGTCACGGTTGCCGTAGGCTGGGCAGCGGCCACTAGGGGCGCAGTTGGGCAGTCTGTCTCTACTGTAAGGGCAGTGGCTGTTAGTGCTGAAGGTGCAGTCCTCCTGTTGTCTGTCAGAGCCCCGAGGCCCAGTGTTGTTAGGTCCCTCCTGAGATTGGTCGTGGGCCTGAGTGGCTGTGAATGATGCCAGATCATTCTGGTGGTTCTGATTCAAAATCTGCTGGTTTTGGCGGTTCCAGGACTCCTGCTGGTTCTGGTTTCTCTCCTCTTTCCTCTTTCCAGTTCCAGCCACCCGTTGTTCTCCGCCCGAGGAGGTCGGCTCGGGTTCAGCTTGGGACTGGGGGGAAGGGTTATCTTGCTCCTGGTTGTACATGAAGGTCTCCTGGTGGGCCTGGGTCACTAAGCCAATCACCTCTTCTGACCCACTGTCAGAAGCGCTCAATGGATATGCAGAGTTTGGACTGGGGCTTGTATCCATGGCGACTACAGGCTCAGAGTTGGTCTCCTCTGATTGGTTGGACTCAGGGGAAGCAACGGGCGAGACAGAAGAGGAAGAAGCAGAGCCAGTGTCTCCGCATTGGGGGCGGGGCACCATGGTGCAGGCTAGTGCCTCAAGCGGATTAGCCAGGTCGGACAGGGGGAGTGGTGTGTTGCTGTGGATCTGGCTGTTGTTATTCATCATGTTGTTCATGGCACTTTGCATCTCTAACAGCATGCGCTGCTTCTCACGCTTTGGGATGCGTCCGAAGCGCACAGCTACAGAGGAGAGAGGGGAAGAGAGAAAATGTCAAGCGGTAAATGTATCTTTAATGTCTAACAGACCAACTTTTTTCTCATCCACATATTTACCTAACCAATGAAAACAGTAATGAACCATTTATCTATATGACTGTTGAGGTGATGTAAATAAAGGTGAACGTACAATCCTTGGACATGCCGACCAGCAGACACTTCTTGAAGCGACACTGCTGGCAGCGGTTTCTGTTGATCCTCATGATGGCACAGCTCTCACTTTTCAGGCACTTTTTATACTGGATGTTCTGCTGGATGCTTCGACGAAAGAAACCCTAGAGACACACAGACAGACGGGACACATTTGCGAGTCAGTGGTTTCATTCAGTGGGCCTGTTTCGACTAGATTCACGGCAGAGTTGCGGGTTTCTGCACTTCATTTGTCTGCTAAAAGTCTTTATGCGAAACATATCCAATTGGAGCAGTAAAAACATTTCCCCTTAAACCCTTTGGATGCATGAAGCATCGTGACTTTATTACAGTGTCATATTGAGCGAACATTATGCAGCAATTATTTGTGTGTGTGTGTGTTCACCTTGCAGCCTTCACAGGCATGGACGCCATAGTGGAATCCTGATGCGATATCTCCACACACCTTACACAGCATCACCAGGCCATTGATCTCTGCACAAGCACAGGAAAAACATCAACACTTGTATTCATCCCAAAGGCCAACTACTCCAAACTGGTTTTAACTGAACAGACATTTGAGCCATCCCACTGAAGAAACACTCTCACTGGTAATGTTGCATTTTGCAGTGGAGTCCAAGCGTCCGCTCTTCGCCATAGTGTCAGCCTGCAGCTGAGTGTGGCCTGCCGTGGGAAGGGGCGTGTCTTTCTGGTTGCCCTTGCGAATGCTCAGGGAGGTGTTTTGTGCCAGGGGGGAGTTGTAGCTGCAGTCGTTTGAGTCGCTGTTAAATGACTCCGGACTGGAGGAGCTGATGTAGGCTATTACACCCCCTGGTGGAGGAAGTGAGACATGAGGCTAACAGCTTCACAGTGAAACAGACTGTAGTAGGTACACTGAATCTTCATGGGTAGGGGTTCCTTTTGGGGGTTCAAATAGAGAACAAATCGTTAACATGACCTTTGTGGTTTGAGATAGCTTTAAATTGATGTATAAATAATAAATATGATCAAAAAGAAGGATCTGGAAATTATAAAGTTTAAAAACAAATTAATTGTATTAGAAAACGTTAAAATACTTAGCATTTCTATACAAAATTGCGGCCCCCGGTATTCACTACAACTAACAAAAGTATCTCACTCTACACAACTAATATCTAATTTCCTAACAATCAATGTATTTATTTAGACATACACTGATGCTGTTTCTTACCATGATAACCAAATCACCTCCTGATTGAATCATTGCAAAAAAGGTTAGTCTTGGGAGTGTCTCTCAGCCAAGAGGACATGTTAAGCACACACCCAGCCAGACAGCTCTGTTTGTTTGTTTTCTTCATCCCCTTGTTTCAGCTTGGTCTGACCTGGTTTCACTCTCTCTAGTCTGGTTATATAACACCCCTGTTATATAATGGTAGTTTCAGAAGGGTGTATTAACAAAAACTGTGCAACGCTACAATTCAACATCAGGTACAGTTTGTGAGGGTATATCATCAAATTGTCATTGAGTCAAGTGGCAGAACCAACACTGTTTCAAGAAATAAGCGATTCATGCCTCCCAAATAGTGTATGTGGTCTAAAAAACTAATCATATGGAGTTTGCAGTATGGAAATTACATGCTGACTTGCATTACCGAAGCTGTGGCAAATTCTGAAATCTCATTAGCCATTGTATGGCAATATAAAGCAGACATAATGAACCAGACCAAATTAGGGTGACTACATACTAAATAGATTCAGTAGTAAAACTCTTGGCCTAATTGTCAGTAAATTTATTACTTGACCAACCAATGACGTTCCTTTTTTTTTTAACTCGCCCCCAAGTGGAAAAGGGCTAGGGTTTTCTGCAGGAACTTAGTAGCAGAAAAACTGGGTCAGTTTGCAGCGCTGCTAGCAGCCCTATAACTGCGTGTAGTTTCACGTGTCCACACCATGCACCACACCAGCAGGCAGGTTAGAATTATGCAATATTAACGTCACCTCGCTTATCCACCAATCCGAGAAAACGCACGAGGAGCGTATCACAGTGCTCCCCAACCAATCATAGAGAGCGTATACAGAGTCGCACATGGCTAGTTACCAGTCCATGTGAGAAAAGAAACTGCAATGCTGTTCAAGGGTACTGGTCCTGAAATAAAAACTTAAATGGCACTCATAACCCACTTTAACAGTGTGAATTAATTATATTATAGTTACACACGTTTGTCAATTCGACATCCAAAAGCAGTTAACTGCAACCCATTGTTTGCTTGTATTTGTATTCAGAACATGAAACTAATTGAAATCAGAATCTTGACCAAGCTATTCACGTAGAAATGGTTTTAGATTACATGGTTACACTCAAGATGCATTTTCATGTATTCTGTACCGACACTGTGATAGGCTAAACAGGCTATACATAGCGCTACAAAATAAACACGTTAAAAGATGATCAAACCTGCTTTTGAAGATTCCATGACCTTCGACTTCTGAGATCCTGAAGTCTGATTCCGTGTTTTTTATCTTGTTTTCTGCAAATATTTAGTTAGGTGGTTGATTGCCTTCTTATTTATGAATTGAAGCGTCCAGAAAATAGTCAACAAACGCAAACTACACAGCTGTTGCTTACCACCAACTCTGGAAAATGACTGTTTTTACACATTGATCGTTTAAGATCACCAACGTCCCAAACAGTCTCATAAACGCCCAAAACCATAAATTGTAGCCAATTTTGGCGCTTCGGAATGAAGCGCGTTTGGAATTCCGTATTATAAATATTTCCGGAGAGGGCTCGAAAATATGTCAGTTTGCTCCCTCTCTCTCGGATACTTAAGTTGTTTTATTATATACAGCTATAGCATACAAATATATTTACTCGAAGGAAACGATCGAAGGTTCGCACAGCATAGTAACTCCCCTGTCAGAGAGATTTGCTGGATGATTGTTCTGAGTAGAGCTGTTGTACCACGTGACCCATTCCAGCGGCTCCTCCTTCTGTAGCTTAACGCTAGTATTGATGTAACCCACTGACACACTTCCACCAAGCGAATGAGTGGTTGGTAATTAAATTATACTATAATGTCCTAAGTTTATGAGCATCCCAATGAGTAGGGCAGTGGAGGCTGGTGAACGGAGAAAGAGGGTAACCGTTAAAGTGTCAAAGGTTTCCCTGTTACTCATTTTATTTATTTTTATAACAACTAATCCCATTATATTATAAAATAATCTGCAATAATGTTTTGGTTAGAGTTGTTATTTTTTTAACAAATAAAACACAATGGCGTGAGCCAAATGGCCAATATAAAATGGCTATTGACTGTTCATATGCCACAAGCAACACAACACAGCAATGCAGCCAATATTTGCTATAGGGGGCAATAAGAGAAAAGAGAAACGTAACTGAAATATTTAATGAAAAAACTAAATTCAATCGTTTGAAAAAAATATTTTTCAAGGGTGGAAAATGTGTATTCTAAAATCATTAAATAGATTTTCATGTCCAAACTTAAAATGTATTCGTTCAAACACGTTTTTCCACGTTTGCTTCTTCTTAAGATAGCAATTTCTTCCCACCTTCGTTCGAATCATGTTTTCTCAAAACCAAGTTTTGGAGGCGGGGCTTTATCTGGGCATTGAATTCTCGCACCCGATTTGCCATGAATCACACAATTATAAAGTTAAAATCATAGCCTTTCCATGCACTGCTTTCCCAATGCAACCTGTGGAGAGAATTTTAAGAATTGTATAAACTAGTCTAAATGTGAACATTTAAACAGAATAATAAACTGTTATTGCCATGTTGCATCGACGTCACTGACATGGTCACAGACACAGATATTGATGAAAGTTTAGTGTTCAAGTGACTGAAGTTAGATAGGGGCTAATTACCAAACTGGTTTAGAAACATCACAGCAAAAAAATCCAGTTAATGAGTTAAGTATAAACTTTTACCGCATTGGAATTTAGTTTTTTTTGCCACCCCAATAACGGCCCATTTTCTACATTAAGAACAACTGTATATTAAAAGAACATCGATAGTTATTTATTAGTTAAATGAACCATAGCACACATTTTAGACTGTGTACCGATAGGCCTGACGAGCCATGTCGTGTTTTATATGCTACTGTCACCCTGGTCACCCTTAATCTGGGGGGAGATTATGTGGGGGTACATAGTACCTCCAGAACGCTTTAAACTTTCATCAATATCTGTGTTTGTGACCATGGCAACAGTGACGTCGGTGCAACCTGTGAATAACAGTTTATTATTCTGTTTAAATGTACACATTTAGCCTAGTTTATACAATTCTTAAACTTCTCTCCACAGATTGCATTGGGAAAGCAGTGCATGGAAAGGCTATGATTTTCACTTTATAATGGTGTGATTCATGGCTAATCGGGTGCGAGAATTCAATGCCCAGATAAAGCCCCGCCTCCACGCCAATAGAGGCTCAAAACTTGGTTTTGAGAAAACATGATTCGAACGAAGGTGGGAAGAAATTGCAATCGTAAGAAGCAGCAAACGTGGGAAAACGTGTTTGAACGAATACATTTTAAGATCGGACGTGAAAATCCATTTAATGATTTTAGAATACACATTTTCCACCCTTGAATCTATTTTTTTCATATGATTGAATTTATTTTTTTCATTAAATATTTCAGTTACATTTCTCTTTTCTTACAGTCAATACATTTGAGTTCAATTGGGCTCCATACACTTAATGCAGGAAGTCTGTCAAATGACTTAAATGTGAATGTATTTCTGCCACACAAGATTACACACATGGCAATGTTGTTCTCACATTCTCAATAAAGGTTTTTAGTATTTTTTTGCATGTCATGTTTTATTGCTCTCATTTTCGCCCTGTAACAACTGGTTTACAGAGTCAATGGAGACCTGAGTATTTAAAAAAAACATCTGCAGCCAGAACGGTTTGAGTTACAATACTGACACATGGCATTCAAACTAGTTTTATAGTAGTTGTTTTTCATTGACCATTCAGGAAATCCCAGGACATCTGGCTATCCTGTGTCAGGCACACCTACAAACACAAAAATGCTGTCGGACTAGTCGCATTCATTTCAGAATGATTACACAATCGCTACCAACCCACTTAAATGTTGTTTTGGGGAACTTTGACATTTGTCAATAAAATAACTTACTTTACTGGTTGTAAAGTGACTCGGTCGATTCAGAAAATTGTGTACTATTGTACGTCATGTATACTTGCTGATCATGTGCTCCTCACCAAATTCAAACTCGGAATTTCACATATAATAGGGGCTCTACTCACATTATAACCAAAAACATATTACCATCCCAAACAGCCAATGTGGGGGAAAATGGGTCTTGTAATGAAAATACAGTACATAGGACAGGTATACAGTCTGATCGACAGCATTTACAGACAGGGATCAAATAGGATGTTTTTTTTTTCTCCCACCAATTTGTCTTTGGACAAAGAATAAGATTTGCTACGAAAATATCTGATGTAATTGGTTTAAAGACCAAGTAAACATCAGAATTGGGCTGCCTGTCTAAACGCATGCAACCAAGTGACCTACTGCTTCACCTCCAGCTGAACTGCACTGAATGGTACTTAAACCCAATCCTTTTGACACTATAACAATGCAGGTAAGTCTTCTCTGTAACCTACAATAAAACATTGAGGCCAGCCCCATGAAACGAGAGATGAGGCTCGTCTAAGAAAGTGAGGCAACATGAGAACAGACGTAACAATGTTTTTAAATGTTTCTATTAGGAACAAGTACACATTGTACTTTTAACAGGATAGACATGCACGTGTGTTCAAAACACACGCAGAAAAGCACAGCAATCAAAAATCTGATCGGTATGATTTGTTTTACAGCTTACCAGGTAGGAAAATCTAGTATTTGTCGTGTACCATTAAATACCGCAGTTAAATGACCTTCCCTCAAGCATCCTCTGGCGCACAATCCACAACAGTCAAACCCTCCCATATTGACAGTCTTTCAGCACCTATATAGAACAATTTACACCGTGTACACACTAAGATAACTAGGTAGAACAAAACATCGAACTCAGTCATAAATACACCCTACTAAATTAAAACAGCGTAGGGGAAGGAAAAAGAGGGCTGATCTCTGCTGTCATTCAAAAGGAAAGGTTTTAAAGATTAGAAAGCAGATGCTAGCTGGGCCAAATCCGTAAGTTACACTATTCGGGAGAAAGGACAGTTTACACCCCCACAACCTCCCACATGGTTGTGCTCAATGATAAACAGCACAAAGTAACTATTCACCGTTTTCGGCCTAAGGGCTGGATAACAGGCAGTTTCTTAGCACTAAAAGTTTCAGACAAGAGCCCTCAGCCAAATAAACCAAATTACATCACTGGCAGCAGTTGAGGAAACCAAAAGAAATTTAGCCAAATAGACGAACTTGTTTTTCTGTCAGTTATGAGAAAATAACATTGAACGAGGAACATAAAGTTAACATTACAACCCTTCAAATACCTGCCACGCCAACTTTAACAATGCCAATCCTGGATTATGAAAAATGAAGAGGGTCAGTTGTGACTGATGTTGGTCATCATCTAGGTTCTGACGCCAAGGTGCCGTCATTGTCATAAAGTAGGGTTAGAGACTTGACTGCCAAATATACAACAGAACGTTAAACCCAACACAGGATAGCTACTTAATGACTAAATCCTGCTGGATGTAAGCCAAGTAATACATTGGTTCAGATCACTAGGGGTAAAAAGAAACTCCGTTTTGTCAGAGCTACAGGTTAGCACAGTACAAATTGACAGGTTCCGAAGGTGACATTGAATGAAAAGTTAACATCAGCTTTACTTGATTGAAAATGTAGCCTCCTGGATTTCTTGATCCAAAATATAAAACAGCAGCTTCCGCACATAAAGTACAATTAAAAAACAACACAAGGCCAATGGTTTGTCACCGTAAAAAGGCATGTTTTTATTTCTTTCAATGTACAGACACCCACTAGCGGTAGCGGTGCAGCTGAAGAGTGTTGCGTCTCCTCCAGGCTGCCCGACGGGAACCACCCATGGTCAGGTGGAACTTGTGGCCCTTGCCCAGGCCTCGGCTCTTCTTGCCTGCAGACGTTAGGCCACGCATCTCCCTGTGCTTGTGCACAGGCCTGGTGATCCATTGGGTGTCTGGGTTGCGTCTGATAGCCTTGTGGAAGGTATCAACCAGGATCACCTCGAAGAACTTGTAGGTGGAATCTTCTCCCACCCAGTAGGAAGCCAGCACCCTCAGGCCTCCGCAGTGACGGCCAGCACGCTCCTGTTGAGACCAAGCAGGTCAGACAATTCAACCAGAGAGGTTGTGTAAACCACAATGAAAGCAAACCAACATTTCATAGAACATCTGGGCCTGTACAATCCCACTGTTGAATAAACAGGGTTTAATCGTGTTCCAAAAAAATGCTCCCTTCATTATCCAAACCATGGCCCGGCAACTCTAGTGGTACACTTCAAGCTCAAATAAATGAGGAATATTTCCGATTAAACATTGTTTCCTATGTGGCTGCGCCTTTGACAATCTCCACCATGTTCCAACAGACAGAATTACATTCACCTAACTTTGAGCACCAAATTATACTTTGAAAGGATGCATTCTTTTGTGGTTTCAGACCAATTGGCTTATTTTTCAGACTAGTGTCACCATAGTCGATAAGATGGGGAAAAAAGTTGAGCATCATTAACCACATTGAGAATGCATTATTAGATACAAGCAGGGACAACTGAAGACAATGAATTTCAACATAGAGACCACCAAATCACATTTACCCGTCTCCCTGAAATTTGCAGTCATTCACTACTCTCAAAGATTTTAAAATTCTGTCAAATACTGAAAAAAGAAAATAACGTTTCAGGCTAGGGGTCCCCAAAATGTTTTGGCACAAGAGCTACTTAAAAGAAGCTACTACTTTGTGCTTTCAATTGGGAAGACTCCACTCTCCCCTCAAACCTTTTCCCTAGGTTCTTAGTAAACACCACAAAGCGCAGCATTAAGTTATTTCAACGTAGCCTAGAACTTGTCATTCTATACAATACAAGAGCATAGGATGCTGTAACAGTAACACTGGTAAAAGCACCAGTTAGTTATTTAATCTGCATTAGCCTAACTGGTTACGTCATACCAAATTTAAGACTGAAAAGTACATACTATCAAGCTTTATTTAAGTCCACTCACCAGATTGCCACCAGAGTTAAGACCCCTACAAGAGATTGTTAACCAAACAGGGGTGGTACCATTTCATCTGTGTCTAAAATGTAAGATTTCATTGAAATCTTGCATTGTAACATGTGAAAACCACATACACTTTTGCTTAGCAGGCTACATAAAATTGTCAGCTATTACCCGGGAGGTCACAACTGACCTGTTGGCAAACCGTCCTAGCCCATTAATCAATCCCACAGTCATGTCCTAGAAAAGTGACTAAGTACAACTTTTACAGGTGGGGCGGGGTGTAATTCTAACACTGCTTGAGAGAAGCAACTGAACCGGAAGTCATACCTCAGCAGTGGACTGCAGGCTGCGGGCGAACTTGATCTGGTTAACACCATGGTGAACGGGTTTGCCATAAGTGGCACCCTTAGGCACAGGGCGCTTGCGGCCTCCACGGCGAACACGTACACGGTAGATCACATAGCCTTTAACAGAAAGGTTAGGACGTCATCAACAACAGACCAAAGGCCCCAAAACATCCTGCCATTACAGATCAGACACAGTAATTAATACATTAAAAGTAGACAAGCGTTGTAGCCGTGTTGCTTCACAGCAGAGTATATAGATGCAAGACATTACCTTTGTAAAGTCACGATTCTGCACATGTGCACAAAGACACCTGACCCTGTTACAGCATGATAGCCACAGGACTAAAACATGCTTTAGTTCTGCATCACTCTAATCCTAGTAGCTCAGCAGCAGAACTTGTCCCAAAACACTTTACTTTTGACTCGGTCTTCCTTTAAAATGACACCAGAACTTTGTTGTGTTTAAAGACTTAAGTGACAAGGTATTTACAAAAACCTGCATAAAGCTATTCTAAACAACATCAGCATCAAATCAACAGGCCAACGGTTATCAAAATAATACTCAACCACTGCACCTGGCAGTATCCTACATTAACCTGCATGGGGGGGGAAACCCTGAATATCAACATGATAAACAGTCATCTTATTCTTCACTTACAGCCTTATACTACACAAGATTAGATATACACTGAATGAAAGAGACTTACCTTGTTTGCACTTATACCCCAGTCTGCGGGCCTTGTCGGGTCTGGTGGGTCTAGGGGCACGGTGGAGATTGGAGAGCTGACGGTACTGCCAGCAACGGACGCGCAGGAGAAAGCGCATCACGTCGGACTGCTTCTTGCGCCATAACTCCTGCATATATTTGTACGCTCCCATGTTGGATTAACTGTAAGTAATGGTAAAGATGGAGGTCAAACATGATCACCATACAAAACAATGTAAGAGGGGCATTCACGTGTGTACTAACTACAACTTTGTTTACGCCTACAAACCATGAAACGCATCTAGAAATATCTAGATTCTAAGTATAATTTCGCCTGTATTAGCTAGAGAATACGGGTAACCTAGCTTTCTTTTTAGAATCCCTGCACATAAGTGTAGCGGTTCCAGGAGCAGAATGCTCTAGGTAGGCCCCAATGCCTCCACTGGCTAGTTAGCCCAACAACACGAGAAACCCAACAACCACGCCAAGGTACAAATAACTCATTTTTGAGTTAACGTTATACGCCAGATGTACATACATGTTACATACAGAATGTCAACGGCTATCAAACATCTAACTTAGATTGGAGTCCAACGCAAGCTAAATCATCCGTGCCTGTGCTTCGGATACCCAATACTTTAAACATATTTTTACAAATCAAATAACTAAAATTTAGGTTGTGTGTGAATAACTGAGTATTGCGTATACTACATTTATCACTATATAGCCTGATGATAATGTTTAAATAGAGATTTTGTATGGATTGTACTTTCTGAAATACTATAAACCGTTCGCTTACATGATGGCGCACCAGCCGGAAAGAAAGAGATTACGTACCCAGAATCCTTTATGAAAACGTCAGTGAAACAAACGCTTTCTGTCACCGCTGGGAAATGTAGTTTATTCCAACAACGTTAATATTCTCATTGAAATCAGTCACTAAATCTAGCCTGGTATTTTGATTATTGTCTTGAAATTTAAATACTGAAGCGTTCACCAAATGTTTATAAAAGTAGTTACTTTTGTAAATTGTGCCTTGAGATTTGGTCCACTACCTGTTTTTTGATTCTACCAGAATGATTGTAAGCTAATAATACACGTCTACATAAATAAAAGTAAATATTTGTTAAAATGCACTTTAATAGTTGTTTTTTATTAGATTATTTTCACTGTCCCATCTCGGCTGCACATGCGCACATTGGTCAATGAACAAGAAACACCTTCCTTGTTGTCAAAAAGACCCGACAATGGATGTTGTGATTTTAGACAGCTATAACGTAATAGGTGTCTAACCGTACCCGGCTTATTATAATTCATAATTGTAATATCTCTATTTATCAAACTGCAACCTAATATACCAAGGTACCTATTTTATCCTATCTAGCTACTTTATCTTGCGTTTAACTTTAGATGCAATGTTGACGAAGATGCTTCGTGCAACCAGCTGAGCTAGTAGTAGTAGTTGTAGTAGTAGTAGTAGTAGTAGTAGTAGCTAGCTAACGTTAAGTCACTTTGCTAGCTAACGAGCCCTCTCAGTTTGCAATCATGTTTTGTAAGCAGTTGTTTTAGTTGGACAGTCAGTCCGCTAAGCAGTTCTTGCTACCTGTTTGACATTTATTTTTGTGCTAGGTTGAAGTTTCACGTATCCAAAATGGGAAAAGGCTGCAAAGTTGTGGTGTGTGGTTTGGCTTCTGTAGGAAAAACAGCTATTCTTGAACAACTGTTGTATGGCAATCACGCTGTCGGTAAGTTGATGACTATTGACTTCAAACCTAAATGTGGATGTGGTTGTGAGCGACAGATAGTGCTAGAGGGAACTGGCTCTTAATTGATGATGCAAATGCTGACAGCAGCAGGGTAAATTCTAAAGATCTTATCTGCTAATATACAACCAAATGCCTCTTATAAAGACATTGAACAGCGCTTCATCTCGTAACAGGACAATGACCCAAACACACTGCCTTAAATACCAAGGAGCTTATTTAGTTGAAGTTCTTGACTTGCCAATTCCCTCAACCAATCTGAATCCATGATTTATTTTACCAGCTAAGTATACTCAAAACAGATTCGTATTTACAACAACGACCTGGGAGCAGGGTTAATTGTCTTGTTCAGTTATTGAATATATATTTATTTTTAGTGTCTGTGCTGAGGTCAGATATCACAGTTTCTCGGTTGAAACGTGTTTTTGAAATGATTTGTCCCTTTATCTTTCATTAGTGAGAAAGGTGGCTAATTGTACCATGTGAAAAAGTATGAATGTTTATGCCATCATTACAGTAAACTACTCAGGATAAGCTCCGCTAAATTACGTAAATCCGTTGTAATTTATTCTTCTACTTTTACAAATTATTTCTCACTTGTATTCTCACTGTAATCCAGTACCTATACTAGCATATCAATGTTTGTCTACATCCTTTGATAAAAGTAAACATGTTTTTGCAGAGCCTGGAGTGGATTTATTTTTTGTCTCCACCTATGTAACGATGAGCAACTGAGTATATCTACTTGTAAATATTGGATCACTAATAAGGTGCATCATAATGATGCACATCAAACTTCGAAGTACATGCTATTGCGAATAGATGGTAGAAGAGCTATCGTCTTTGAATGGAAAGTGGGATGAGAAAAGTGCTATACCATCTTGCATGTGTTGGCTCTGCGACCCTAGATAAGCGACTAATGCATATTCTATAGAATATTGACTCTGTATTCCACGAGGAGTTTCCCTACCTTACATTCCAGGTGGCATGGTGGAACTCAACAATTGAATCACTGTCATACATATTGCTTAAGTACACTGAATGATCTGTAGTCTTGTGTCACAGGTTCAGAGTCCGCTGAGACCCAGGAGGATGTGTACGTTGCGTCGGTGGAAACAGACCGTGGCGTGAGGGAACAGTTGCGTCTCTATGACACCAGGGGGCTCCACGATGGCCTGGACCTTCCCAAGCACTACTATTCGGTGGCAGATGGCTTTGTGCTGGTGTACAGCGTGGACAGCATGGAGTCCTTCAAGAAGGTTGACATCCTTAAGAAGGAGATAGACAAGTCCCGAGACAAGAAAGAGGTACTGGGACCTTTTGAAACTGTTTCTAAGGGTTGATATTCTGTTGTTGAAACTGTTTCTAAGGGTTGATATTGTTTTTGTTCTTTGTTATTGCCGCAGACAGTTAATCAAACTAAGCCCTTTACATTTCCTTTACAAAACCTGGCCTAGAAAGCAAAGAGGTGATAAAGTACAGAAGTACTTTTTCCTGTACTTATTGATTTTAGTTGACTTTATGTTTGGAGTAAAGATGGAGTGTTCTCTCTTACTCCAGGTGACAGTGATTGTTCTGGGAAACAAGGCAGACCTGCGTGAGTGTCGTCAGGTGGACCAGGAGGCAGCGCAGCAGTGGGCGCGGGGTGAGAAGGTCAAGCTATGGGAGGTCAGCGTCACAGAGAGGAACTCTCTCATTGAACCCTTCACCATGCTCACCAGTCGCCTCACACAGCCTCAGAGCAAGTCAGCCTTCCCACTGCCTGGACGGAAGAGTAAAGGCACGCCGTCCAATGACATATGAACTGAATTCAGCCTCGAGCATCTCCAAGTGATATGTCGCAGAGTCGGTACGATGAGTTAACCAGCTAACAGAATGTTCTGACATGGCCATGAAACATGCACTTGACTTGACATTGTAACTTACTCAACATTCCATACACAACTGACATAATATAGCATTTGTTTTTTCTTATGTACTGGCACATCATGAGATTATGTTGTAATGTTTATGTAAATGTAGATGTTTTTTTTGTTTTTTTTTTACCTATACCCTTTAGCCTCATTGAGACCTATCAAATGGGAATTGTCAATTTACAGCAAGGTCCAGGCCTGTCTCATGCACCTTTGGAGTGCATTATTACCTTGTGTATCTCCTACCATCTAGTGTGGGGTGGATTGTCAGTTTACTACCCAGAGTCTGGCATGGTAGCAATAACAACTCTGGTATCTTCATAATGGTTTTTCACTGTGTCTAATTGTCAAATGTCTATTTGATCAGTTGCATCCTAAACAGTTGTTTTGTGAATACGTTAAAGATACTAAACCTGTGTACTTTGTATTAGCTTTATGTGTTTAAGAATATTTATTTTTAGGTAATTTATTTGTCACTTTACTATTCTCAAATTCCTAGCCAGTAGTAATGGGATAAAAACTAGGATACCGTTTTTTAAATTAAATGATTTTCAGAATCGGCAAAGAAAATGGGTGTCTTCTGGATCTTTTTTATTGTGTGCAGTCAGTAATTAGGTCCTGCTATTAAAACCATTGGTTGATAGAGGCATTGGCCAGAGGGAGTTTACCTTCCACAGTTTTTTCTTTAATCAGTAATTTCCTTTTAAATACATTTGTGATTTAGCAGACATTTTCATACAGCCACTCCATGGGAATCAAACCCACAGTAAAAGTAAAAGCACCAAGCTTTAAACCAAGCGAGGTACGGTAGTCCCGAAGCAATGAAAGGAAATTATCAAGTATATTCTTCTAGGAATTACGGTTAATTTTATAATTTCCTGTCCATTTTCTGTGTCCATGTCTTTTGAGTGAGATGTAACCAAATAAAGTTGATATTTTACAATGCCATGAACAGGTACTTGCCACCTGTGTGATTTTCTGAATTTGGTTAGATTCTCAATTTCCTTGGTGTGCAAGTCAGTTAAACATGCAACCTATTAACCAGATAATTTAGGTCAGCTGTATGATCACTTTAAGTATCAGGCCAGTTTTGGGCCTGCCCCGTATATCTGGCTCTTACCAGCAGAGCGATATTGTCAGCACACAGGTTCTAGGAGCACATTCTTCCATGATCAAAATAAATGTTTGAATTCCTTTACAAAAAATTTGCTAATTCCGGTCAGTCTATACAAATCTATATCTGGAGCACTATATCTATCCTGGGATCTGTAGGCCTCGATCCTTTACCGTGGTTCAGTGTTCATGACTCCATCAGAATGACAGTTTGTCATTTGTGTGCTTTTTTTGCTGTTGGAGTGGGAACAGGGAAAAGTGGAGGCTTTGGACTTTGATGCCATGCCAGCTATATGGGGTCTAATTGTATTAATTTACAATTGGTTGCTACCCCAGCGGTGACATTTGGTAAAAATATTGGATTGTTTTAGCCTCCTAGTTGAGGTTGTGCTGTGTCTCTTTTTGGCAATGGCCTGAAGTGTTTTTTTAATAGTTTTTTTTATTGTACTTTTGGGTAGATTGGGTGGATTTTCTCTGGTGGCTCATCACTGCTCATCACTGTCCTACATATTAGTGGATAAACCTATGAGGTGGTTGATTGACACTGCTGTTTTTGCAGCTGGGTTCTGAAAAAGGGTATAGAGACATTTTGCCCACCCGGGAAGTGTCCAGTGTGAAAAAAACATGAGAAACAGTGATGCTCACTCAGAATTATCTGAAAACATGAATATCTATTATTATTTTAATCAGGCAAACCTAAGCTATACTGGTCAAATACACTTATAATAGGGCCTACTATTGAAATAGATACAGTACATAAGGATGTAAACTCTATTAACATTAGAAATGGTTGAGATTTTTACATGTGTTTTCTGGCACAATTTTAAATACAGAAACATAGTTGGGTCTGTCAAGTCCCCAACAATGCTAAAACTACATTATGAGAGACCTTGTGGGAAAAACTGAGAAATGTACAATTTTGAATTTAGTTGGCCTTTATTTCAAGTGTGCAGGCACCTAGCAGCTTTTGTTTGGTCAGTGGCATTACCATAACGCAGATAGCCTTGCGTTTAGAGCATCTGACCAGCAACCTAAGGGTTGATAGATTGAATCCCTGAGCCAGCATGTTTAAAAATGTGCCATTCTGTCCTTGAACAAGGTAGTTAACCCTTACCTTGACAGCTCCCTACGCCACTCCAGTTCAAATGGTGACTGTCAAATGCAGAAGTGTGCAAACTGACAAATATCCCCTTTCCCTTGAGCTGGAGTTAAAACGAGTTGGTAAAACAAATAGCCGCTGGGTTGATGAAATGAGTCTGCCTGGTAAACATAGGCTGACAAACTAGTCTTTTTTTCTTAAGTAGCCAAGCTAGAATTTTGAGGGATATTTTTTTTAGAATTCAGAGTACTTTGCCAAATTATAAAGACAATGCTCTCATATTACTGGGACATTCACATTTTGTTCTGTTCAATATTTATTTCAAAACAAGGAAACTCAAAGAATTACGGTAAGGTGACGGGTTTTATGTTGAGAAATATTTCTAAGAAAAAAAAATTCACTGAAATGTGTTGCTTGCACAGTATTCACAATTATATCAAAGTGTTTTGATATCCCAGTGGACAAAGTTGGATGAAAAACAAGAGGATGCTCTTCAATATAATGTACTGTCCTAGATGACCATGTAGATTTTGCTGATATATTCCTACAGATAGATCCACTTAATTAACCTGTCCACAATAATAAAACCTAACATTGGGGACAGGTTTATAAAACGGTCCCTGCATTAGAATACCCATAATGCAATCCGTGTCACCGTGATTTAACCACTGAGGCACGAGACAGATGGGCACTTTTGGCACAGATTCCCACTGGCAATCAAATCTCTTGTTATGAAGTTATCGTGTAGCAAAGTGTAACACTAAAACACTGTAAACCATGTCACTATTGATGACACACATTTTCCTCTATGTAACCAAACCCAAATCTAGTACCATATTTGATCTATTTGACCAATTTGTTGGGTACTTTGCATTTAGAATCAACTGAATTACGAGCAAGCTCAGGGAAATACGGATGCAAAATCCCTCTAGGTCAGAACATCTTTGTAACATCTTACCAGAAAATGTATTGTTTCTGTGGATTAGTTATGGAAGAATGGTCTTACCTATTCAAAGCAAACAAAATGTACACACTAGCAATATCTCCACTCCAATAGCAAGATCTTTGTTGGGAATACCAATGATTTTCCTTCCACATTGGCTTCATCCTATCCTTTGAATAAAATCAGTTTATTAGCCAATAGACTCAATCATCAACCCATTTATCTGGGATTATTAAACACACATAGGATAAGGAGCCATTTTTAACAAAGTAAATTGACCGTGAACACATTCTCATTTGCAGCAACGACAGGAGACCAATTAGGTTTAATTACCTTGCTGGCAAGGAGATTTGATCTAGCAACCTTTTGATCTAGCTTCATGTGTTTTTAATAACAACTTTTTTAAATGAGAAAAGCAATTTCTATCCAGTGTGTTTGTTCACTCAGAGACCCTTATATCTAACATTTCGTTTTGGTTGATGACCTGATATAACGTTCAAAATGAAAGAAAATCCAACATGAGACCAATGCTTTATCACAGTACAATATGCACCGCTAATTCACGCAAGCGTTATCCTAGACATTATGATAAGCTAAAATACTATCATTTCAACAAAATGTAGAATTTTACCTAATTAAATGTAGACGTGCAAGAGATCTTACACCAACGGTATCTTTAATATCAGTGAAAAATTCACATTGACATGAGATTTGGAATTCTACCAGGAAACCATGCTGTGTGAGACACCTTTATACAAGCACTCAAATGTAGAATAATTTTAATTAAAAGCACAGTTAGCAGAAAAAATATCATTTACAGAAGAAAACACTTTGAAAAACATTGCCAAAATCTCGATTATAATATACGGGCCGAGATAACTTAAAGACCATAATAAACAACAGAATATCAGGAGAGAAGACTTCAATTCTAGGATAAAAATACCCCCCTAATCTCTACCCTCCCTTGCCCCAACAGTTCCAGAGTCATCCCAGAAGGAGCTCTCTGACATCCCCACACATATTTTCAAGTTGCCCAGGGTCATATTCATTAGGTCAATGGTTTTCAAATCTACGCTCTAGAACCCCAGACGTTTCACAATTTTGTTGTAGCCTTGAACTAGCTCACCTGAGTCACATATTCAAAAAAAATGTATAATCAGGTGACAAGATCATTCAAGTATGCTAGCAGGGGAGTCGTTTAAATGCATGGAATAGCTGGGGGTCCCAGAGAAGACGCTTGAAAACACCTGCATTAGGCCATTGAACGGAAAACAACAATTTAATGCCTAATGAATACAACCCAGTCCTCCAGTCTGGTCAGTCTATGTGGCGTATCTCTTGGTCCACTGTTTGGCTATCCTGTCGTGCTCTGGTCTGTTGGTTGTGTACTGGGTTGCGATGCTTCCTACCAGAGGGTCCGCTGTGAAAGTTGAATAATACAAAGAGTTATTAGGTAGGGCATTCATGCCAGTTTAGGCCAGACAGCACAGACACTAAATGCATTTCATATCATAAACTGTAATAAAATATACAGTATTTCCATATGCACTAAATTAAATCACCAAATATTGTGTCTTAGGTCTCACCAGGGTTGCAGTCAGTGAGCAGGGAGCAGATGGACAGCAGCACCTTGGAGATGGTGAGGGCGGGACTCCAGTTGTCCTTCAGGATGTCCAGACAAATCACCCCCTGACTGTTGATGTTACAGTGGTAGATCCTGGTACGGAAAGTCACCTAAAAAAAGGTGTAAAGCAGATGTGTAGAATGACCATTGCACACGGACCCCTCCAGGAACACGTGGTAATGGTTTTTGCCCTAACAGAAGTTATCCCGGTGTCCCATGGTGACGTGACTATGCAGTTATAGACCACGGTCCTCAGAGGTCGCGCTGCTCAAACGCGCACATACCCACAATTTCCTACCAGTGCAGCTCTGGTATGCATCTTCTATTCATTTTAACGTGTTGACAGCTTAAGCTCCGCTTAGAATCTTACAAAGTATGAACTGCTGTGTTAGCATTGGCTATACACGTAAAAAAAAAAATTGTACGATCCTGGTACTGAAGAAACACAGGCAGAATCCATATTGAATTAATCATCAAAGCCACATTTCCAGCGGGGACTTTCTGACTTCAGTTAACTGGAACTGTATGCAATTTGCACAGATAACTACTGTACAAACGACCCACACACCAATCCACTCAAATAAAGATGCCATGGCTCTCTCCAGTGGCAAACATGACAATACCGGTTTCCCTTCTAAAGTGACACTGTGTTGGCCTAAAAAAAAAAAGCTGTGTAATGACAAGGAATGGAAATTCAGCACTACATTTTTTTACTCCTTGGGGTTTAAGGCCGGGTGTTTTTGTAAAAGCACTTTAATGACAACTGCTGTTATAAAAAGGGCTTTATAAATACATTTGATTGATTGATTGAATGTTCTAGTCATTGTTTGGATCCTAAAACGCACCCCCCCCCCCCCCCCAGCCTCCCTCGCGGCAAAATGTCAAGTGAATTAAGCGGGTCTCCGACATAGTGGTGGTGGGGAACAATGTTCTACTCCTGGTGTATGGAGTCAAATTATGACTGAGTCCGTACCTTGGGTGGTTTGAAGGGGTAGTCTGGTGTGAAGGCGATATCTAGGAAGAAGACTCCTCCCTCATACACAGAGCCTGGTGGTCCCAGGATGGTGGATCTCCATTCATAGATGTTGTCTCCTTTAGGACCAGCGCTGCGAAGACACACAGGTTCATTATGGTGTTTCATGTTATTTCAGACCCAAATGGGGAAAGCCCAAAAAAATCTTTACACTTGTTTTCTCTGTAGAACACAGATAAACAGACCATGTGGTTTACAGAGACTGACACCTTATACAAAATGACTAACTTTCAACAAATAAGGCAACATGTTATCAAACAAGAATGATGCAGAACCTTCCCTTGGGCCTACTTAGATTTTAGATTATTACAATAGCGTCCTCTTAGTCTAAGAACTGTAGTTCTCTAAATGCCAGATCTCAATGTCAGGATGCATTATTCATCCAATGTTTTTTTTGGATGGAGCCATCGTTGACCCCAACTAAACAATGAACTCTTCTTTCAAAGCAATAAAATCTTCTTAAAACAACAAAACTATGAAATGTGGACTTCATTCATTGATAACCCAATATCATTCACAGCATTTTATCAGCTGGTATGTAACTCATTATCAGATCAACATGGCATAAGTCATGTCACTGCCTCATAGTAAACCAAAACAAGAGTGCTATGCAGAGCTAGACTGCTATGCAGTTTATTTTCTCAGCAAGATAACAAGCCAACCTGATATGGGTTGAATGGGGCTCCTGAGGCAATTTTGGCCTCAATCATAAGGGGGAGCTGTATACTTTTATTTCAACAATTTCGTAAACCCAAGACATTTTTCCAATTAGCTAATTTTTTCTGCAAAACATTGTTTTTACATGTATTGGCACCTCTGAATAATATTTAAAATGAAAACAAACATAGTGGCATCTGTTATGAAATTCGATGCTTTTTAGCTGTTCACAGTCTCCAGGAACTGTATTGATGCCTTTCCCCGGTTCCTGTTTCCCTGGGGTATAAATATGACTTTGCACGCATTTACAATCCCTTTGTCATCCATCACCTTGGATAAAACCAAAGAGTTGTCAGTTAAAAGGAGACAGCTGGTTGTTGACCTACACAGATCATGATAAGGATAACAAAACATACAGTTAAAAATACTGCTAGATACAGTGAGAGTAATAATTAAAAAGTTTTAGAAGACTGGAAAAGTTGCACATTTGTTAAGAGGATGCATGTGCATATTGCCCCCATGCTCTGCGTAAGATGGCGTAGAAGATGGCGAGGGCAGCAAAGAAGAATCCAAGGATCAGAATCTTGGTGTAGTAGAATCTTGGTGTTAATCTAGCCTCAAAGTCAATTGCTAGATGTCTCCTCCTTGTCAACAAGCTCTTTGGAATTGTTACACAAAAGAAGCCTTTACTGAGCCCAACCCACAAATTGTGTAAAACCGGAACTTTGCCAAGTGTTATTGGAACTACAGTTGCGTGTTGTGGTAAGATGCCATACACATCCGCATGCTTGGTGACAAAAGGGGACTGTTTTCAAGGTAAAGCACATGTTACCCACAGTAAAATGTGGTGGTGGATCATTGATGCTTTGGCGCTGTTTTACTACAAGTGGTCCATAAACATGACAAGATCAATGGCATTATGAATTCCATTAAGTACCAGGGTATTTTAGCCCAAAACCTGGTTGCCCCTGCCAGGAGTTTGAGACTTGAATGTGGACGGGCCTTTCAACAAGACAATGACCCCAAAACATACATCAAAATCTACAAAATGCTTAACGAACCACAAAACCAATGTTTTACAATGACCATCTCAGTCTCCAAACTGGAATCCAATTGAAAACCTGTGGTGTGAACTGAAGAGGACAGTTCACAAGCGCAAACGTAACACTATCAAGGATCTTGAAAAGGAGGAGCCACATGGACGAGCAGTTTTGAAAGATCCTTTCAAAACTGTGCGCCAACCGTGTCAACATTACAGGAAGAGGCTCAATGCTGTTATCCATACCAAGGGAGGCTTTACGAAACATGGATTGTAGTGGTGGCGATACTTTTGAAATCTATGTTAGCAGAAAATATACTCAAAATGTTTTGTGTTCGATAAATTATTGTGTTGCAAGAAAAGTATATGACTTATGTTTTAGCCCAAAACATGACTCATTGTGTGTGTTTATTTTTGGCATTTACCTTATCTCATTTTCATGAAGGTTACCAATGCTTCTTCAGTTGACTATATAAATAAAAAGAAAACACTGCAACCCACACATAAACATCTAGATTTAAATAATGTAAAATTGTAACGGACAATTTCTTTGGTCCATTGTAATCCAACCTTTCCCACTAAGAAATCCATTGGGAAATGTGTGTTCAGTAATCTACATCATTTTGAAATCCAGATGTGGCCGTTGTTGAGTCATAAGTGTTACCTTCATTAGCCTAGTAATACATAAATGCCACCCGACTGTATTCACAAATAAATTCACAGACAAGGTATATATTTAAAAATGACTAGTCAGTAGTCATCTGGGTAAATATATCCTTCGCATTCATGCTAACAGCAATAAAGAAAGCACTGTTTGCATATGGGTTACTATGATTCCTTTTTGGAACTATTAATGTGGCCACAGAAAGCGGTTCTACCGCAAAAGCCACAGTCATGACCTAACCTAATCCAATTCCATAAACATAGGACAGTCTCTGCCTTGAATACTGTACCTAATTATACACTGAACAATCCATACATACATGAGCATTGTATCAGATTACATTAAAGCCATCCAGCCTGTGTGGTTTCTCTGCCTGACAACAGATGTGTGTGATACACAGCAAACCCACATAGGAGAGACTGTGTTCTCCTCTCCATTCTCCAACAGACAAGGCCCTACACTGTTCTCAGACTATGGGGCGATATGCCATGCTGCAGTCACTGTACACATTCAGTTCAACAGACCACACTGTAATGAGTGTTGTGTTGACATTCAGGTAAATGACAGATGGGGGAAGAAGTGGGTTCTTCTCTGACCTTAGAGAGACAGGTTACTGATAAAGAGAGAGAGGCGACGAGGTCAGATTAGATTTTTGCAATTGACAGTTTCCAAATCTTGATTATGGCCTAGTCTTATCATGGCAACTTGCACATCACACTGCTTGCTCAACCAGGAAGTAGGCCTTAAGAACATGATTCGAAAACACAAAGTGAAAAAAAGCTGTTCTTTGCTTTCTACAAGGGGATTTCGTGATGATTAGCATGATTAGCTAACTTTATGACATGGTGTGACAAACTAAACTAGAATGGCTGACTGGCTGTTAGGAGGGAGTGTTATGCCTTTCTTCATTCACTGACCAATCTCTGGAGTGCCCATCAGGCAAACAACCACAGCTAAGCTAGCAGGTTCCTTACCTGCTACATGAAGTTGCTAATGCACAATTTGACTACTCAAAAAATCCTTTAGGATTTTCTTTCTTGGATAGGATAGTTATTGGAGGATGTGGTGCTATGACAATCCTTTAAGGAAAGTCTAGTAGAAACCTTACAGGAATTCTGTAAAAAATGTCAAAAGAATCAATTCCACTAGCAAACTCCAATAACAATACTATATGATGGTTGCTCAGCTGCTAGAACACAGTGCTTGCAGCGCCAAGGGTTTAATTCCCAGATATGGCCAGTATGATACGTTTTGCACTCAATCGCTCTGGATAAACATATCTGGTTAATTACTTCAATGTATACATTTGAAATTCCTAAAGGATGTTATGACTAGGGGCAAAGCAACCCTGTCAAACACTTTCTCCGCCCCACGTGGATTTTGGCGTTGCCCTTTTCTGATTCTCCAAGACACAGTCGGTATTCTGTGACCAGGATATTAACCTGGGTCTAACCAACGCAGCTCCACTATTCTTATATTTACACGTTTTCATTGTTTAAAGCGAAATTGGTAAGTTTTGACTCAAAGTCCAACTGATACATCAGAATCACCTTTAGCCTCTCAGTAAATGTACCTATTTTTAGAAAATGTTATGGAATAGTGATGATAGTGGTAGACAACATAGAGGAACAAAATATACAAAAACTACACAAGGTTGACTTTACCCAGTACATAATAAACATCTACAGTCAGCAGAATATACAGATAGAGAAAAATCATCAGATTTCTGACTGGAGTATTGTGCAGCAATTTAGTTTACTTAAGTCTTATAAGTCCAAGGGACAGATGGCCAGTTGCTGAGGACCTCAAAACAGGCAAAGGTGTTCAGGAGGCAGGCTTTTCTTTGGTCATGTCTGACCGGTACTGCATTACCACACTCTGTGCCCAGATGTGAGATTTTATTTCCAGCCAAGAATCATCAATATAGTTTTTTTCTGTATTTATTCAGCTCTCCTTTAGCCAACAGGTGCTAATCATCCAAGTCCAGCTTTTAAACTGAAATTGGAACAGACGCCCCTGTGTAAAGACCAGTCATATCAGGGGCCACCAAACACTTGGCTGCAACTCTCACTTGACACCAAGGCCTGCCAGGAATATGTCTAAGTGCAGATGTTGTCTATTTTACGTGCACCATCTGTCATCACATCTCCTCCAACTCATTAACGAGTTCTAGCATTTTCTAGAGTGATAACCAGAAACAGGGTCTAATGTACACCAAGCTGTCATAACAGAGGAGATTGTAGATAGTGTAATGATATTACTTCAACAGAGCGGCTGAAAGAATGTACAGGAAGATAATGGCAGTCACACACACTTATATTAGCTCTTCTATTTATGTCTGCAATCGGCCTTTGAGTCAGGTTTTCCTTCAGTGTGATGTAATGATTCTGATCATTAAAAATCCCATGGCACTTAACGCAGTGTCCTGGCCCCATTCCCAGCTGGGCCCTATTTCCATCCCAGCCACCTAATCATCATTCATAATTGACATCTATCAAATCACGTTCTTTGTCCTTCGCTTTGTGGACAACAGGTGTAGAGCCATCCGTGAAATATTTAGTTACAGACCATTTTCCTTCTGATGGCTGTTGTGTGCTGAGTGTTCTGGCACAAACGGCACCCCATACATCTCCCAGGAGGATGCCTCAGTCTCACTTTGATGACGGATGAGTCCCCCTCCCTTACAGCGTAAAGAGCTGAGGATCAAGACTGACACAAAGATACTCTACACATCTAATTCATCATGATAATTGTTCATCTTTATTATTATACTTTTTTTTTTTTTTTTTACATTATTATAATTCATAAGTATTAACCTAACATCACAGGAGTAATGAGAATGCATCAGGTTGTTTTTTTTCATTCACAAAATTTGTAATTGACTGTTGGTTTCTGGGTGTTATGTTGAATGTGGGGGAAGTGAAAGACAACAACATGCCATTAATTTGACGGTTTATGATGGCGTTACTTCCCCTATATAGTCTTGTGTCTCCCAGAGGTGTGTTCCTACCTGGCTGAATATAAACCACACAGTCTGCCGTGTTCCCACAAGGCCTTCCACCACACGGACGGAGTAAAACCACCTGGGGCTACAAATCACAATGAATCATCAGAAACTAAAGAGTTGTTAAGAGGGTGAACCCATCTGCGTAGCTGCCTGTCTGCCAGAAACTGTTTTCAAACAGAATGAAACAGGATGTATTTATTACCAGAAAAAAAAAAACACACATTTTCTGTTTCAAAACGTTTCTTTCTGCTGTGTGCCCTGGTGATCACAAGGCTGTTCCAACATTGAAACCGCCAAAATAACACTACAGGAACAGTTTCCCGACAGACCCTGACTGCTGAAAGCATAACAGCTTCCATTATCCCGACACTGGGTACAATCCCAATCGTGGCTACCAAATAAACAACCCAAATCTGTTCAGAAATACCAACTCAGAGGGCAAAACTACTTTTGACTTTTTAGAGCCAGCTAACACTACAGCGAGTGCTAGCCACTTCCTCTCCAGGGAGAGGCCTTCATATAGATTTGAAAAGCTTTTCAGAGACCGTGGTAGTATTCACACGCACGCACACACACACACACACACACAAGGCTTCACGTCAGCCATCAGTCACACATACCAACAGCTCCAACACTCAGTAACAGTACCACTCTTATGCCTTCGAGAAAGAGCCTCTCACTCTAAACATTCAATCAGAGTAGACTAAAGTAAACCAAGAATGACCTGCACCTTCGATGTTTTAAGTGCAAACACCTTTACAGGCACACGCAGAGAGCAACAGACAAGAGAGCAGAAAGACAGCCAAGAAACACCAGACAAATAAACAAGCGATTCGGGAAAACCGACAGACATTAGGTGAGTTACCAGTCAGAGGCCAGAGGAACATACGTTTCAAAACAGTCTTAGAGCATTTACATTCGCACGCAGCCATTAATATACAGCGTAACCTATCAACTCTGTCATGAGCTCCAACTGAGAATGTCAGAAACCCAGCGAGCCACTGCTGCCAGGCTGGACACCCGGGAGCTACATCCAGGAAGGATGACTGGGGGGGGGGTGTGAGAAAGAGTTATTGAAAGAGATCAAAAACAGCACAAATAATTTACAAGGCAGCAACAGCCAAACAGCAAGCTGAGGGAAAAGAACGGCAAGAGAGCGTGTGAGAGAGAACTAGGAGGTAAGGAACAAGTTTGAGATGTTCTGCAATGACAAGAGTGTAAAAATAAAACCAGACACATGTGCTCTGTCATTCCCTCTGTCAAGAATAATTAGCTTTTGACGAATGCCACCTGAAAATGTGACATGCTTGCAATTGCACAAAACATCCATAACAGGGAACTTAACTACTGAAAACAGATCTACAGACTGATCAGAAGGACAGCAATGCCCTTCACATCTACCCTGAACAGCATGTTTACTGTGTTGGCTCAAATGTTTTGACACGCTGATTTGCATGGTTCCAGTCACGGACGATGAGGGATGCTTAACCCAGCAAATGAAGTACAGTTTGGCCCATCTCAACAGAGGGAGAATGGTATAAATTATATAACACACCCCACTCTTCAGTTGAGTGCTGAAAAATCAGCAAATCTCCCTTCCACTGATATCCAAATGAAGTAACTTAATATTCAGCGAAGCATTAGAAACAAAATCCCCCTGATCAGCTATGTAGCTAACAGAGCATAGAAAATACAACAATGTGTTGACATACAGTAAGAGTAAGAGAAGATAATGTACATGCTTCAGCAGTAGAACGGAACAAACCCTCAGTTCTTCTAAAAAGGCGGTTCAAACTCAAACTTACTTGAAACCAGAAGGCTGTGTTAGCCCATAAAGCTGAAGTCTTCAGGTCCCCGATAAGGAGATTCGTCACACAAGCATGTCACACAAACTAGAATTACCCTGAAAGATCTGTCTGAGCCCAATTCAAGACACTAGCAGGGGTTCCCAACTTTTTTTCCTCAAAGCCCCCTTTTCATATTTGAATAGTTTATTAACAAACAATTTTAAAAACACCCAGAGTATGATTTTAATGAGGGACTAAGGTATATCAGGTTAGTTTGCAGCTAATTTCCAGCCTATTTGTTTGAACTTATATAGTACACTATAGCCTCCTGGTAAATATTATGTTTGTTATATAACACTTCCTGAAATTAGCCACATTCTCAATTGCACACATTAAGGCCATTTCTTAAACCCGTAAAACCTAAATGTATTTTAATGCTGTAACTTCGTCCCGGTCTTAAGCAAAAGAGCCTTGGCATGGTCCCACATCTGACATTTACATTTCAGACATTAGCAGACGCTCTCATCCAAAGCCACTTATCAATTTAATTTTAATGGCCATATTACGGCTAATGTCTTGCCTAGAATCATAGGTTTTGACACTTTTCTAGGTGCCATAATCAGCCATAAAATAAAAATTTTACATACACCTAATATGCCTTCTGCCTCCTTCAAACTTCAAGGTTTGACGTGTTGTATGTTCAGATACGCCCCTCTGCACACCATGGAGAAGAAGTGTGGTTGTTTTATTGGAGGATTTCTGGCAGATTGCAGGAATCTGGCCAGTCTGCTCTGACTTCTCTCATTAACAAGCGGTTTCCGCCCACAGAACTCCCGCTCGCTGGATGTTTTTGTTCATCACTATGTGTGATCTGTAGGTACAGGGCTAAAATATATGTAGGTGCAAGGCCATCCGATGAGTTACACATTAACCCCATGGAAGCCATTTTCCAACATGTCCAAACAATTCATCCTGGTCTAAATGGATCAATTTGGCATGATGATACCTATAGGAAATATCCTTTTGATATGCCCAATGAGATCTTCGATATGTTTATAGCGAGGTTGAAGACGTCAACAAATGCGCTAAGTGTGCATTAGTATACTGTTTAAATGTTAATTCCATTAAGTCATTTTGGTGATCTTACCCGAGAAGCCCTCAGAGTGAGCAAAACGTACCCCAGTCTTACTCCATGTACTTTGTGTACCTGATGCTGTCTGGACAAAAAAAATGCAAGATGCCAGCGCACATGGTCGACACGCTCCGAGACAGAGTGGCATTGTTCTACCCGTCCTGATCCTTCTTCTGATACTGACACAATGTCCGTTGTAATGATATGGTAATGACCATGTTGAGGTATTACAAAACTATGCTAAATAAAGTTGAACCAAAATTAGTTGATCTATCAAAAAATGACAGCATTAGTAGTAAGAAATAGAGAGACAATATTTAATACCACAGCCACTTTTTTTTCATTTTGATTTTGCTGACAATGTAAACTTGACTGACATGCCATTGGAATTAATGTTTCAGCACCTTCTGTGACATGCTTGTGTAGTTACAAGCCTGCTAGACTTGGGGGCAGATGGACAAGCATTATCCACCATTATAGAGAAAACGAAGCTTGATCTAGAATAAAAAATAAACTCTTGGCTGCTTCACAGTATACCTCTCTGAGAAATCAAGGGTCAGAAACTGTTTAAAAGAAATCGACAACAATCAAATGCCTCGCTTGGTCAAAGCTTAACACGCCACACCAATCGAACAAGTCAAACCAATAAACGACTTGGGGTGTCCTTTAAAATGCAGCCCTCCTGCAGCAGGCATGTCAGGGATATAGATGCCCAGTTCATTTGATATAATTTCAGCTACAACAGTGTTTTCTGGAACTACGAAAGGGTCTGTGAGAACAATGTTTTCTTGAAGGTGTGTCTATCTACACAAAACTACATTCAACACAACAACCGAGTCTGGTCAGTCTACTAGTCGACGAATCAGGTGGCAACAGATGATCTGGGTTCACTGGGTCAGAGCGTCCATGCCCTCAAGCCACCCACCCCCCTCCCCCCCTGAGCCAGTGGTTTCCAAGCATCCGGGCCACGCGTGTTGATGGGGTTCTAAACCCCATAATCCTACTGGATTAACCAAGGACCTTCCCATTACCACAGCAGCCCCAGAGCTGGCCCTCTAGACTGGAGCATGCCACAAAAAGCAGCCTACGGTGTGGACGGAACGACTACAGTCTGTCAAACAGGGTTTCTTCCCGTCGTGATCTTTTTCAGGTGCGGGGTGTTAAGCTCCTGACTCAAACCGTAGAATTACTCAGAGTCAGCCTCCACTGAAACCATAGCAATCATGCGCCAGTGTCATCGGCTAGATAAATGCTTGTTTTAGGACCGGGTGTGCGCGTTGTCTTTCGCGCACGTGTGTCTAACTTGTGGTAGGGAGAACTGCTGCAACATGTAATCAGCTCGCCTCTCAAGGTCTAGACAAAGTGCTGACCTACAGTTGCCAATAGCAATGGCTTTGTCAATCAAGGTGGACACGGACTGGGTCGCAGCCACTTGTTGTCTGCGGCATTACGTCAGTTCTTACCTCACTGTGCCAGATACACACACAGAGTATGTGTTGCCCCCCCCTCACTGGCCTTCAAGGTTATTTAGCGCACGAAAGAGAAACCGCGTGTGTCTCCTGTCTACAGATTGCGTTTGAGCGTGAGTCTTTGTAGAGTATTACTATACTAATGATGTCTAAAACTCCCCACTAGGATCTTAAGGCTAAGTTAATCATGTTTCATCTTCGGGCTGTTTCTCAAAGCCATTATTAAAAGTTGCACTTGAAAACATGTTGTTAATCAACTGCCTCAGACCACTCATATAACAGCTAATTGTTCTTGTCAAAAATCTTTGCTATATACGTAGAATCAAGCTGTTCAGTTGTCTTTCTTTGACTGCCGACATCTTAATGTCGACTTAAGGTACACCATTACTAATATCTTTGTAATTGACCGTTCTTGTACCCATTTCATTAATGTTGTAAGCTCTGTCGAGTGCCAATCAACCCTCATTATACAGGGTATTGGCAATTTGCCACAAATTAAAGATGCCTTTTGGAACCGGAGTTATCTAATAGCACCAAGACACTGATCTATGCACAATGTAAATATTACGATAATAATAATTGTTGCTAAAAGGTACTGCTAAATTGTACACTGCTCAAATAAATTAAAATTACAGTGTAACACCAAATCAATTAAACTTTAGGGATATCAATATACCCATTTAGGAAGCATAAGTGATTGTGAATTAATAATTAAATTAATAATTCCTTGTTTTGGAGCACATAAGTGACAACAGGACTGCACTGGAGAGGCAACAGCAAGACAACCCCCAAATAGGGAATGGTTTTGCAGGTGGTGGCCACAGACAATTGCTCTCTCCTTATCCTTCCAGACTGATTCTTCTCTAGTTTTGCCTTTTGCTAGTGTCCTTGTCAGTACTGAAAGCATAGTACCTGCAGCCCATACAGGTGGCACACGTAGTCCAGCTCTTCCAGGGCGGCACATCTATACGTGCCGTCCTAAGAAAGTTTATATTGTCTCCAAGTACAGTCTCAAGAGCATGGAGGGGATTCCAGAAGACTGGCCGTTACACAACGAGAGCTCGATAGGGCCGTATGGGCATTGAACCCAGCAGCAGGACCGGTATCTGCTCTTTGCGCGAGGAGGAACAAGAGGAGCACTGCCAGAGCCCTACAAAATGATGTCCAGCGGGCTACTGGTGGCCACGTTTAACCAAAATGTCAGAAACAGATAGGGTGGCATGAGGGCCTGACGTCCTCTAGTGGGACTTGTGTTCACAGCCCAGCAACGTGCTCCTCGATTGGCATTTAGAGAACACCAGAATTGGCAGGTTGGCCATTGGTGCCACTTTCTCTTTAAAGATGAGAGCAGGTTCACACTGAGCACATGTGACAGACGTGAAAGAGTCTGAGATGCCGTGATGAACGTTATGCGGCCTGCATCGTCAGACCTTAAGCTGGTGCAGTGGGCCCTGGGTTCCTCCTGGTGCACGACAATGCCCGGCCTCGTGTGGCCAGAGGGTGTAGATAGTTCATGGATGACAAAGGCATACAGGCACATGGGGGCCATACACACTACTGAGTCACATTATTAGTTGCCGTGATGAAATTCACACAAATTGGAACAGCCAGTGATTTCAATTTTCTACTTAGATTTTCAGTGCAAGTTTGAATCCAGCCCTCAATTGGTTGGCGATTTTGATTTCCATTGACCGTTGTTGTCATTTTGTTCAACAATTACATAATGTACAGTAAAGATTTTGATCTTTAATATATTTTATTCATCGAGACCTGATGTGGGATTTAAGTGTTCCCTTCATTTATTTTTTGCACTGTAGATTAGAATTTGTCTCCCTTCTTTTTAACTAAGGCTGCAGTATTTTTTTTATTTCTCAGGCTGTCAGTATATAAAATGCACTAATTTTAGAGGTGTTGCAAAAATATTCAGCCATATGTGACCTTTAAATGTATGTAAAAATACAATGATTTCCATGGAAAAAATTTATAATTTGTAAATCCTATATGACTTTTTGAGCATTGTCTAATAGCTTTATGCTTTTAAATGTCTGCATTAAAAAAAAACATAGGCCTAATTATAGCATCAAAATGAGTGCATCCTTGCTGAACATTCTTCCTCCAGCTTTGCCATTACCAAAGAAAGCCTGAGAACAATGCTTATGTTTAGAATAGATCTAATACAAGAACAATCAATATTGTCTTGGCTGGGTAAGTTAACCAAACCTTGTTGTTTTTTTTGCAGACTAGGCTATCAATTGTATGGTTGGATCGCTATCAATTGTATGGTTACTAAGCGGTGATGGTTGGATCGTTATGTCAGTCATTTGTTTTGGTAAATGTTTAAATCCTTTGATTGTAACAAACAAATGACAAATAAATCCAGACTGAAATTACAACATCAATACATAATAAAATATGATAAATTGACTATTTTGCCAACAGTCCAATGTCTGTAGATTTTAGAAATGTATTTAGTAAGAACATGTGCAGAAGGATGTACAGAGTCTGTGACTTATTGGTAAGCCCAATAAGCTGCTTAGATATGTATGTACAGCCATAGGTGGCAATATTTCTCTAGGGTACAGATGCTGATAATGGGTTATCAGCAGTGTGACTTAAGCTAATTATATTGTTAAGGTATGATTTGATCACTGAAAGCTGATCTGAGAGCAAAGCCACTTTTCTTCAGATCCTATCAGTGTCAACAAATGCTCTAAAAAAAAGTCTTAGTAAATGATTTCTATGCTCTGGAAAACATACATTGTTGCAATAACTTTATATGCTTATGTTTTTTTTTTACTATTTAAGCCTAAACTACATGGCCCTCTTTAACCTCGACTCAGGATAAACCCACGTCTTCAAAGATCTGCCTCTTCAAAGATCTATGATGCATAGCAGAATTGTGCGCATCATATACCACACAGAGAAACACACAGAGAAACACACAGAGAAACACACAGAGAAACACACAGAGAAACACACAGAGAAACACACAGAGAAACACACCAACCTGCAGTTGGGCGGCGGATCCAAAGTTATGTCAGCCAACTCCTTTTGAATTCTGAAATAATGCAAAGAATTAAAAGAAAGGAATAAAATATATAATTACTCACATGCTCTTGAGTCATACAGCAGATTAGGCTTCTAATAGGGAACAAGATACATTGTCTTGGCAGGCACCCAAAATATACAGAAGGCACATTTTATTAAAGGATTGAGACTGAGATAGTAAAACCGGTTGAGGACAAATATCACTATACACTGGCTCGATTACACAATATTTTGCCTTCCTCTTACCATGATTTCACAATTAACAGTAAAGCAAAAATGCAAATTAGTAAGTCACACTGAATCATGGGCTATTTACGGTTCATGACATGCTTGCAACAAGGACAGCAGACAATGTTTTAAAATGATCACTTTTTTATCATACGCTCCCCAGTGAGCAAAACAAAGTTGAAATTACCTATAATATAATGCATTTAAAAATAAAACGGACATTAAAAGGTTTGTCCTTTTTTTTTTTTTTTACAAGTGATGGAATATGTGATGGTGATGGGATTTTTTACAAGTGATGGTATACTACGGTCATGACTTCACATAACTTTTTACTGCACTAATTGCGGTAAACGGTTTGTAAGAGCAATAAGGCATCTCAGGGGTTAGTGATAAATTGCCAATATACTCGGCCATGGATGGTACCTAAGAATTAACTGGCCATATACCAGACCCCTTGTGCCTTATTTCTTACATACACCATGGCTATAGCGATCAGGATTTAAGTGCCCAGTAGCTATATTGTGCTTTACTCTGTACTCTTGTCACTGTAGTAGGCTACTGTACTGAACTTCTCAATCGGCCTACGCTACTGTTAGCCTACACTTCATTGGCTAATCGAATTAAACTGTAGGAGTGCTGTCCAACACTATGAAACAAAGATGATACATAATATCTGAATCAAAAAATGTATCCAGATGTTTTGGATATAAAAATTAAAAAAAAACGAATAAAAGAGAACCTACATTGTAACATGTGTCCTTACGTCAGCTACGCCGTTGTGTTACAACACAAACTCAATGAAACATAGTAGGCTAATATTTATTTGTCAGTCACGACAACAATCATCATAGGCTATTTCTTACCTTTTGGCGCTGGTGGAGATGAGTTTGGAGGTCTTGCTCATGCTGCCTTTGCTTTCAGATCGTTTCTTACTAGGAGTGTTCTTTTCTAGGCCTAATTGCTGATGATTTGAGGAAGAAGATGAGGAAGAACTAGTACTGGCACGCGAATCCTCATCCGACATACCGATCTGCACAGGCAAAAACAATAAGCAACAATCAGACAACAAAAAAAACAACGCTTAGATTTATAGGTCGAAACCCCCCATTTGAGTACTACTGCAAATAGCTATGTAGGCTATGTCGATAACCCGCGGCGTAAATGCGACCTTTAACTGTTATATAGCTTAGTTTACAGGCTTCAGCGAACAATGGGTTCATAGGTTTAAACGTCCATTGCAGACATATAATTCAATATGAACTTATCCTACTTATCGTCACACCATTCTCCAAGTCTTTAAAAAGCAAACGCTTTAACAGATTAGGCTACTGACCTCAAGCTAATATTTGCACAGAAGCGTTTTTTTTGCTGGGTTGGGCTACAACAAAGCAGCACACGCAGCTCTTATTGTGAAATGATTACATTTTATTACAGCCAAATAGGAACGATAAAGGCTAATCCCCTCAATTCACAAAACATCTCAATGTAAACATCTGAAATAATCATGGATTGGGCGATGTCGTTCGGGGAACCCTCCTTTTTCATTCCCACTGAGCATTCATTGACTTGATGAAACTTTCACTTTGAAATCAGATGTTATTTAAATACCTAACAGAATAGCCCATGTCGAAATGTCAGACTAGTTGAATATGTAGACCTTATTCAATGTGTTTTACAATCAGATTTTGTAAGGCATCTTTTATCCCTCTGCAGGCAGCTAAGCTGATCTCAGTCCAGTCTTTAGGACAGACCATTTTCCTCAATTTCCCCCGACGGCTAGATTGTATCCACAGCCGAGAATCAAACGTCGACTCAAGCCCCCAGACGCGCCAAACAATACACTATGATAACATATTCCAAGATATTTTAAAAGCATGTAGTGTTAAATACCTTTCTTTGTGTCTGTAAGTGCCTCGTCGCCTGGACGCGTGCCTTTCGCCTCTCGCGGAGCGGAAGTGCTGGTGCAACAGCAGAGGCAGCAGACGAAGCTCGAGTTATCCAGGGCAATGGATTCCCTCTCGGTTGGGTACACTCGATGACAATGTCAAGTTGATAGAGCTGAGAACCGCTCTGAAATTGAAAAAGCGAACGCAACGGAGAGCTGGGGTATGAGCTGATTCTAAAAGACCATTGAGGATACCACAATAGCCTAGTAAATCTCTGAATGTGCTTAATGCATCATGAAAAAGTTAAGTCACCAGACACTCCCAATAATTGAGATGGGTGGAATCTCTTAATGGACAAGGTCAATTTTAAATGGAAATAATCCGCATAGGGTGACAAGAAGAGATCTTCCTTTCTATTTTTGTCTTCCTGTTAGGCCCGCATTTGTTTTATTCATGTCGAGCATTCTATCAAAATAGACTCCTGTCCTATTATTGTAAGTAACAGTGGACCATGTAATGCGAGACAGCAAACAGAACTTGCTGATAGGCTAACAGTCAAAACTCACCTGCCTGGATAGCTTCGAAGACCACAATGTCGTTCATGCCAAGTCCACTGAGTTCCAAATTACCAATACAGGTCTGAATGTGTTAGGCTATCTTTAACCCATAGACCAACATCACCAAACATGGGATTTTCCAGACATTTTGGCCATGACAGGATATAGTAAAAAGCCTCACTTCTAATAAACCGTCTTCAAATGACTTCCAACATATATTGGATCCAGTCCTTCTGACAAAGCTGAGCAATATGAACATTTGAAGTGCCAGTGGCTTGCATGGGACATTATTTCAACTGTCTTATCATTTTCTACATTACAGACTTTTCCTTTTATGTCTTCACCAACCTTTTCCCTAGCCCCTGGTACTTTAGGACACGCTGGTGGTGAAGGTTGATTAAGCGAACTAGTCAGGGCTGTAGCCTCTGATTCACCAGGAACGATTATTCTATACTTATGGTGGGGGAGAGATGAGGAGGTTGAGACCCCCTTCCTCTGCCGGTCAACAATAATTGCATCCCTCTGCTAGTCTGTCTACCTTACTGCTTCTCTTTGCTTAATAGGAATTGGGATTCAACCTTCACCAAGTCATTTACCGCATACAAAGGAAAGACTTGACCCCGTCCACATTGCTGTGAATGGGCATTCATTCAACCTGGGTCAACATCACTAATGGTGTTGTAGTCTCTAGAGTAGGCGGAGCAATCCACATACTGATTTGTGTTGGTGTAGGCTTACCATGACTGAGGATTTTGTTGTAATTTGTGATTAGAAGGAGCCTAATTAATCATTTTTACCATATAAGACTCCACAAAGCTCAAAACCAGATGTTTTGCATGCCAAGGCAACATAGGTTTTGATATGCAGTGTTCAATGTCCAGCTTTCTAGGTTCCGTTCCACAGAGACTGGATCCTATATGAAAACCTGCAAAGTATTAGAACTAGAGGCATACCTCCAGATGTTGAGACTTAACATAATGTCTGTGTTCTGTTCCGTTGCAGGGGGTAGCCTACATGTTGGGACTGGAATGTCTGGTAGTTATACTGGTCAGGACTCTGGACTGTAGAATTATAGAATGGAATCTCAGAACTGCAGCTGTGGACCACGTGAGTAAATAAATCCTGTTGAATTGTAAGGGCATCTGCATCTGGAGATGCTGTGTGTGTGTGTGTGTGTGTGTGTGTGGGTGTGTATACACCCATTACTATACTGGTGAAATCTGGGGAAGTCAAGACATTTGGCCAGTACTCACTTATGATCGAGGCTATTTTAGGCTTTGGGTTAAAATTAGGTTAAGGGGTTCAATCAATCAATACATTTTTGTTTTTTACATCAGTTGTCACAAAGTGCTTTTACTAAACACCTGGCTTTACAAAACACCCCAAGGAGCAAACAATAGTAGTGTTGAATTTCAGTGGCTAAGAAAAACTCCCTAATAAGGCCGAAATTTAGGAAGAAACATAGAGAGGACCCAGGCTCAGAGGGGTGACCAGTCCTCTTCTAGCTGTGCCAGGTGAATATATTAAGTGTACAAAGGTTAAGTTTAAGAGTAATGTCAAGAGTCAAGGTGTGCTTTAAATTTATGGTTAGCACAAGGTTTTTGGGATTACATTAATGGGTAGATTTAGGGTTAGGAAAAATTGTATTTTTTATGGAATTTTTGTCCACAGAAAGTCCACACAAGTATAGTAATCAGTTGAACAGCTGTAAATCTTAAAACATTTGCCCCCCCCCCCCCCTACCACACACACCTCAGTTGGTGGACTGTGTTGCCATGTGTTTGATTCCCACAGGAAGACAGTATGAAAACAATAGGAAAATGTATGTATTCCCTACTTTGTTGCTTTGAGTAAGAGCATCTGTTAAATAACAAATGTAAATGCATTGAAACCCCCCACTGTCACCCAAAGAAGAAAAGAATGATTGAACAAATGAGCAACAGATTAGCCGAGCCAGACGTAACATTACAACCAGTGTTTATTTGAGTATTCAATAACTATGTATTCTCACAATGCAAATGTACAGCTAACAATTGCTGTCTAACACCATCATGGGTGAGCAGCAAAACCAGTTACACAGATCCAGACAAAGCCTTAAAGTCATGTCAATACCTTCCTGGGGCAGAAAATGAATAATAACAGATGATTAATCATAGAAAACAAAACCCCTCCCCCACTTCTCCCCTCCCTAATTAAGTGACATCCAATTTTACCTACAACCTTATCTTGTCGTAGCAACTCCCAACGGGCTCAGTAGATTGTGGCAAGTCTTCCTCCTAGCCATTCACGCCAAGCCTGCTTTTTCCCGCCACACAGCACGTCCAATCAGGAAGTCACACACACACTGCACATCCAATCAGGAAGTCACACAATCACTGGAATGACAACCTCAGTAGCTTTTGCAGGCATCTGACCCACCTGAGGGAGCCACTAGAGTGCAATAAGTCAAGGAAATCCCTGCTGACGACGCCTCCCTCACCCCTGTGATGCTCAGCCAATATGATTTGTCCCATGGAGCTTCCAGCCAAATGACAGCCAGCGGCACGATCAAGGCTCAAACCTAGATAGCTTGGCACTACAAAAGAGCGCCTGAGACCGCTCTTAAAATGTCTACCATCTGCATCAGTAGACTAATTCTTCAGACATTCTCTAATAGAAGATTACATAAAAAAAAACACTAATCTATAATGCATGGATTCTTTAATGCACTTGCTCTTGAATGCATGGAATCTAGAATGCACAAAATTAGAACAGAGTGCATCTTTCTTTGATCACATAAAAGGGTGAAGAAAACACACTCTGATCATAATGCAGTTAACATAAAAGGCTATAAACAATGTAATAATAATAATAATAATAATAATAATAACAACAACAAACAATAACAATAACAACAACAACAGTATTAAAGCTTTTCATGACCATATCAACATTCAGTGTATTGGGAAAAAATACAATCCCAATATACTCTTTGTATAAAAAAAGAAGCGTTCAAGTGTCAGCATGGGACAAATAGCAGTTCATTTTCTTAGAGGAGATGTACAGTGTGTGTGTGTGTATGTGTGTGTGTGTGTGTGTGTAACTAAAGGGGTGAGGAGGGAATCAGGTCATATGGGTGTGCTTCCACAAATACAGTATGGGGGTCCGAAAGGGGGCGAGTCGCTTGGTCCCAAATCTGTCTGTGCTTTATAGCCAACTACTATGGTCATTTGTCAGCGATCGGAGTGGGGTATAAAATACCAACTGATCTAGGACCAGGCCAGGGGAGGGGCGGGGGGGTGGGGTTGTAGAGGGAAAGGTGGCGGTCCTTGCTGTCAGTCTATGTGGCGTATCTCTTGGTCCACTGTTTGGCTATCCTGTCGTGCTCTGGTCTGTTGGTAGTGTACTGGGTTGCGATGCTTCCTACCAGAGGGTCCGCTGTTAGGACAGAGGAAAACAATTCTTTAACCACCATTAAGACACATTCCCATTCCATTAAATCCATTGTGTTAGTCAGAGAAGCTATTGCCCTAACTGTTATAAATCATGTGTTACCATGAACTGTGAATTCTGTAGGCTAACATAAAAAACATGGAACATTTTGCTTTGTCGCCATGCCTTGGGATTATGGCAAATTGAGTAGCAGACTCTTTGAATGTTTAATCTAGATGAAGCGGTGCCAGCAGACTGGACTAGTACCACAGGACAGGAGAGTGTTGCCCAGAGGCGGAGACATATAGTGTGTTACCATAACAATGACACACTCTGACCAGGGCCATATTTAGGCATTTGACAACAGTCAGGATCATTCAAATGTCAACCTGTCCACCCACTTTCTGTTCTGGTTGGTTGAGCAGAACATAGCCTCTACAGTCACAGGTCCGACCTGGAAACCCTGTAGGTCTACAGTCTCCTGGTGGTGTCCTGGAAACCCTGTAGGTCTACAATGTCCTGGTGGTTTCCTGATCCAGGTGGTCAGGAATGATAAAATAGTTAACCTCCAAGGGTTAATTAGCTGTCATTCTGCCCTCTTCTTTAATGAGCTACAGTATATCCTATTAGACCCCATTCATCCTCAAGACCCTTCCTAATTACCATGAGGGTTGAGCCACTGCTCTTTCATCACGACCCACAAGAATCTCACTGGTGTTTTATTTGTATGATGTATATGTAAACCCCAAAGGAAAAGAGCCAATAGAAAGCATTCTTCATCCTCACGCGTCTACGGACATCTTTATTATCACCACTCCCGGTCTCTCCCAAACGCTCTCCCAGTCTCTCCCAAACGCTCTCCCGGTCTCTACCAGCCGCACCCTCGGGCTCTACCAGCTCTTGCTCACTAGGAGTCGCATTAAGCTCACTTGAACATTTCCCAAAATGTGTGGAACAGTTTGTAATGAATGACACTATACCCCAAATTGGTTGGGATAAAACTAGGTCTGCACCCATTTACAGGGTGTGGCTTGTAGCATAGGTGACCCGTTTAAAGGACAGTGACCAGTGTTCCCCAACCCTCAATCCATCCTTTTATTTTTCTTTTACTGGTTGTTCTGTACAGCATCGTTTCAGTTCAGCTGAATGGTTAAGAATGTTAAAATGCACAGAACGCAGCACTGCTCTGCACTCCACAAACTCTGCCTCAGTGTGTTTCTCCATATGATTGGCTGACTGGCATGTCACTCACCAGGGTTGCAGTCAGTGAGCAGGGAGCAGATGGACAGCAGCACCTTGGAGATGGTGAGGGCGGGACTCCAGTTGTCCTTCAGGATGTCCAGACAAATCACCCCCTGACTGTTGATGTTACAGTGGTAGATCCTGGTACGGAAAGTCACCTAGGAAACAACATAAAGTAGTAAATAAAGCAAAAAACGCTTATGAAGCAACATAGTACTGATATTCCATGTATTACTATTATATCTAAGGAAATAAAGCATTAAGATGACATACAAATGTCTTTCAAAGATTTCAAAGCTTTTAAAGAATTAAAGTTTGGGAACAGGATTCAAATCCCTTAACACTGCAGCGTGTCCTCCATAAAAGCGTGTAGCACCATGCCAACACAGCACCATACCATCCCAGCACCATGCCAATACAGTACCATACCATCCCAGCACCATGCCAATACAGTACCACACCATCCCAGCACCCTGTGATCGCAGCACCATTGGCAGTGACCGGCGATATTCTATGGACAAACACACTTTTGTGCTCCTTCCAGGTCATGTGGATCTCAGCACATCTTTGAGCCAGTAACACAGAGGAAGCGGAGCGAAACATCAGGAAAACAAGAGACTAAACATAATTAGGGAGCCACCTCTGACCTCTGGGCTGCCTGCCTGAACAGGAGGGGGAAGGGGAAACAGACCAGGAGTGACCCACAGTCATGTACTCATTCAGTCTTTCTCCCCTCTAACTCGTACACTGTCCGTCGCACTTGCTCAGTCTATCTATCAAGTCACTTTATGAGCCACTAGCTATGCTGGAATGTTTATGGTAAGTGAGGTCTAAAAAAGCCTCCTCGCTGTCAGGTTTTCCCCAAGGTGTGGTGGGGATCCGCTAGTCTAGTCGCTGTTGTTTGAGTAGCCGCTTCTAAGACAGCGAGAGCCATAGGAGGCTTACCTGTCTGTCTCTCTGTCTGCACAGGCACCTGTCTGTCTGTCTGCCTGCACAGACACCTGTCTGTCAGTCTGCACAGGCACCTGTCTGCCTGTCTGTCTATAGCCCTGAGAACAGCCAGGCAATAAAAACAACCCAGTGGGAGGCCAGGCTCTCAGAACAGATCTGTTTTCCCACAATACCCAGCCAGCAGAGAGGGAGGACAGGAAAAGAAAAGACAGATGTAGAGAGGGGAGTGGGAAAGAGAGAGTGAGACCGACAGACAGAGAGATTAATATGGCAGACAGAGAGAGAGACAGGCAGGGAGGGAGAGAGAAGAATATGTGAGTGAGAGAGAGAGCAAGCGAGCTAGAGAGACAGAGACTCCATATCCTGAGGCTGAACAACAGGGCCAACCCCCAACCAACACACCTGCATAGAACAGTTCATTGATAATAATAACCTTTAACAAAACCTTAGATTCTGTTTATGTTGCAGGCATTAGGACAAGCCATCTTTGGGTTACTGGTCATATGCCCCAACCACTAGGCTATATGGCACCCAGAGAGTGTATTTACCAGTTTTTCTATTGTTTTTTTTTTTCCTTCTCTTGAAATTGTTAACATGGTCTTGGCCAAAGAATTTTCTAACTGTCCATCTCTTCAAATGTCCTTTCCAAAAACCTCTTCAGAATATCCCCGTATTCATGATTGTCAAAAATAGATAGGAAAATACAGGACACATCTTTAAATAGACTGGAAAAATAAAGATGTACTTGTCTATTTGTGATTCAGAGGAGCCATTGATGCAGTTCTAAATGTTTGTCTCTGAAATAGCAGGAGCCATGCAGATGTTTCAAGCCCAGTAAACCAGACCCAAGGCCAAAATAAAAAATAAAAACAATGACAGTAAATATTTTACCCCCCCATGAATAATGCAGCACCCCTCCTTTGGCCAACTAAGATTGTGTGTGAAATTAATTTCACTTGATTACAATTGCTCCTGCCTTGGGCCAATACAGGTATTTAAAAAAAAACTGCAGAAAATTCAGGAAGGTACATCATCTACCCAAATGTATTCAAAATTGGACCAGTGGTTTCTGAGATATTGTGTGACAGACTACACAATTCCCTGTCTGCCAAACGTTAACTCTCCAGATTCAAATAGCTCAAGAGATAAACATGTGCCAATTACAGTGCCACCATTCTTTTCAGATTATGGTTTGTAAATATGTTGAGTATTAGAGTGTTTGATACTTGTTTACCAAATGCGGTTACAATACTAATATATTTTAAAGAATGACGTGCATTATGGTGTCAGACCTCACGCATGTTCGTGGTGATTATCAATCTGGGTTAAAAGCTCCAGAGCAAACACTAGTCTAGGTTACACACCTGTGTAAGTGTGTTTGTGTGTGGGTGTTTACTATGTGTGTGTACCTTGGGTGGTTTGAAGGGGTAGTCTGGTGTGAAGGCAATATCTAGGAAGAAGACTCCTCCCTCATACACAGAGCCTGGTGGTCCCAGGATGGTGGATCTCCATTCATAGATGTTGTCTCCTTTAGGACCAGCACTGCGAAGACACAAGAAAAAGAAAAGAGGGACATGAAATCCACATGAAAGAGAAAGAGAGAATTAAGGATCTATAGCTTATTATCAACGGTCATATCTGCAGTCGCATCCATTCTTACTCCTTACCAGATTACGTGCCATGTAAATAAGAGATTGTATCTGCAAGCAGCACGTTCTGCATGTGAGGCATTACCTATCTGCAAGATCAATGTCACTCGTGACAGATCTGATTCTGGAGTGTGTATAATCTCTTTCTCTCGTGCGTGCTCGACTTGCTCCTGCTCTCTCACACTCACGCACACAAAAGAACCAACACACAGCACGCTCGTTGCCGCATGTACACAGACAGCAGCAGATTGAGAACAAGCGTTCGGGAGCAGCTGGCTGTTGTCGAGCCGCTTTGTTACATTGCCTCTTACTACAGTGTGGAGAGGATAGTAATCAAATCCTATTTTACCAGTGGAACAAGGCCAAACACACTGCCCCGTTTTCTTACAGCAATATTACTTTCTGCACTTAAAGAAGAGGGAGAAGTGGGAGAAAGAGCCATGGGGGGGGTGGGGGGGGGGTGGGTGGAGAGATGTATAGAGAGATAGAGTGAAAGGGAAAAACAGAAAGGGTGGCATTATTGCAATTTGAGGGAGTGAGCGTATCACTAAAGCCATTGATGTGAAATGAATACTCGATATAAGATGTAGATCTCTGTGCTATTATGTAGTGGTTGATAAAAATGACTGAGGAGCTGACTTATCGCTACTCTTCTCCTGACTGTAGATCCAGAGGGTTTTGCACACGTGGATAGATCTAATATATACACTCTCTTCTACAGTGATGATCGGATGTCTTTATCTGGTGTAGTCTAGGACTCTCCGCAACCTCGCTGAGATCCAAATAAACAGTCTACTTAGGCAGCATATCAATCACACACACTAAGACACGGAAACACACAGCACAGCGGTGCTTCATTGTCCTGCACCCACTGGTTTAGAGGAGGACAAACCGGGCAATAGCAAACACTGGTTAGCGGTGACTACGGAGTGGCTACCCAGACGTGGAACTTAAACGACTTTAAATTACCTTCTTTCTAGCATACCACGTTACCGCTTGCAGGATGATTAGCATCACAGGCAATGAATGGCCAGAGAATGTACCAACCTACAAATAGCTGCCGTTCAAAAATATATGAGGCAGTGTGTTAGGCGACATTAGCTCGGGGGAAAAGAGGGATGTTCAGCAGTAGATACACCAGAAAAGGCAGTGGGACAGCTGCACATGATCCACGCGTGTCGAGATACATTTGTCCTGAAGGGCAGAGAAAAAGACAGATCTGCAGCCATGGCTTTAGATGTTCAGCGAAGGACGGAGCGGGAAGAGGTTGTGCCTTCAGGAGACAGCCGGCCTGGTAGTGCTTCAGGTTGTCGTCGCGGTGTAGGCCCAACGATATTAGTGGTTCAGGGGAGGGTCCAGTCTACCCTCACTGTGGGTGGCTGAAACAGATGCTTCGCATGGCACTCGAACAGTCCTTGTATGACTGACCCAAACAGGGACGTTTCGCCTCTCTTCACACACGTCTTTACACGCAACATCTGGATCTGTTCAGAGCACCACCAGCAACACCTATTTAAAACCTAGTCTCTTGGAAGTGCCGGTTTCCCTATCCATATTACTGTAGTCGGGGTGTAATCAGCTGTCTTCAGAACGGCACCGTAGCGGAAGTAGAATTCACACCAAACACGTAAGGTCATAATGGTGGAAGCTCTGTACTCTCTGACATTGGAGACAGTTGATGATGTAATATTAGTGCCACAAAGGCTCCCCCCTCCCTGTTTCTGAACGCCTTCAGCCAGGGCTTCCTCCTCCCTTGCTACCCGCCATCTCCCCTTCTCCGCCCTTCTTTTACACCCACGCCATCATGACACCCCACCCCCAACACCACCCACGAATCGTCCTCCCCGACCTGTACTCCCTCATCTCCCACGGCTCTTCCTGAAAACTATTTTCACTCGGGCAGAAAGAAAAGCAACACACGGAAAGAAACAGGAACTATCAGTGACAACGCCTTTTTCCTCACTCCAGAGATCAGAGGACAGACACTGGTACCAGTGTGAATAGAGAACATTTACAATGTGTTGTATGACAAATGACACCAATACCTTGCTTTCTGACAATATCTGGACACCTCCAAACTTTTCCTTTACCAATCCTGGTTGACAAGGTATTTCTGACAGTACCCACACATTTACAGTTACAAGATATTTTGCTAGCAAACATCAGAAGTGAACTTCAGGTAGAACTGGAACTCAGGTGTCTTGGTGTCTTCTGGCACAGCTGTTAGATTATGGGTGCTTGCAAAGCCAAGAGTTGGGGGTTTGAGTCCCACAGGGGACCAGTCACTATGCACTACTCCTGTAAAATCCCTCTGGATGAAAGTCTGCTAAATGGAAGAAAAAAAAGAAGTAAAAATTCCAACTGATCAGCTCTCTAGAAATACAGTAGCTCATCAAGTCACATTTGTGCCACACAGGGGGGGAGACGGGGAATGGAGAAAGGACTTGGGAGCGTGAACGAGGCAGCAGAAGGCACTCCTCTTCCCACAACCCCGGCACTTACAAGAGATATGTGCTCACTGGATATATGCCCACATCTAAAAGTAGCCCCAGCTATATTTTACACTGGTACACATCCTACGAGTCTATTCATGAGGTGATTTATTATGGTCGTTTCCAGGCTGGAGAGCACCGCATGGTGCAACAAATCACCAGGGAACAACAAATCAGACGCATATCCTGACTGAGTGCTTACCCTGCATAACTTCACACTAGAGATACAGAAAAGATGACACACTTTTAGGAGGACACACACACACACACACACACCATTAGAATACAACAGTAATACCATGTACACTCCACCATGGAAAGCTAATCCTTCCCATTCCAGATTATGGGCTAACTGGATTATGCAGTATCTGCCCCCAATGGATGGATGATACGGTGCCAGCTAGCTACCTCAGTGTCATACTGACGGCCCAATCCCTACCCATTTTAGTGACGCCTCTTGTCTCCCCCACTCTCATTTCCTCTCTACGCCTTGTTTCACTGACAGACTGATTAATGGAGATTAACCTTCATTTTAACAGTGACCTCAGGCATGACGGGCTGCGATTCAGCCACAGTCACCTGTGTCAAAAGTAATATAAATAGGAACATTTCGATTATAAAGTGCCAAACATTTGTTTTAGGGGACAAAAGGGTCACAGTCCAGCATATTAAATTTTAGCAGACGCGTGCAGGAGAAATTTGGGTAAACTGTCCTACATAATAACAGCTTTGATTCCTTCTTGAATCTAGCAACCATTTAGTTACCGGTCTGAGGTTCGAAGCACAAGGCCATTTATTTCACAGATGATGTCCCAGAACCGGCCCACAGCTGGTAGCAATCAAGTAATCAAGTAAGCCAAAGCTAATTTGTGAAGGAACACACACACAGGGAAGGTCTCAATTGTCTTTTCCATGGATCCTCTTCCTCGTCTCCTTCTCAGAACAACAACCCCATTTCCAAAAATGTTTGAATGCTGTATAATATGCTAATGAAAACAGAATGCAATGATGTGCAAATCATTTATCCCTGAATTTAACAAAAAATATTACAAAAAGTCTACATATCAAATGTTGAAAATGAGAAATGTTATTGTTTTTGGAAAAATACATGCACGTTTTGAATTTGATGCCAGCAACATGTTCCAAAATAGTTGGGACAGGGTCATGTCTACCACTGTGTTGCATCATCTCTTTTAACAACACTCTGTAAGCTTTTGTGAGCTGAGGAGTCCAACTGCTTTAGTTTTGAAAGTGAAATGTTTTCCCATTCTTGCTTGACATAGGATTTCAGCTGTGTCTTATTTTTCCTTTCATAATGAACCAAATGTTTTCAATGGGTGACAGGTCTGAACTGTAGGCAGGACAGTTTAGCACCTGGACTCTTTTACTGTGGAGACATGCTGTTGTAATACATGCAGAATGTGGTTTGGCATTGTCTTGCTGAAATAAGCAGGGCCTTCCCTGAAAAAGACGCTGTCTGGATAGCAGCATATGTTGCTCCAAAACCTGTATATATGGTTCAGCATTAATGGTGCCTTCACAGATGTGCAAGTGACCCATGCCATGTGCACAAATGCACCCCCCTACCACCACAGATGCTGGCTTTTGAACTTTGCACTGAAGCTGCATGTTTACATCTGGTTTCTTCTTTGCATGGTAGAATTTTTACTTGATTTTGTGGATGCAGCGACGTACTGTGTTCACAGAGAAGGATTTTCAGAAGTGTTCCTGAGACCATGCAGTGATTTCCACTCCAGAATCACGTCTGTTTTTAATGCAGTGCCGCCTGAGGGCCCGAAGATCACGATCATCCAATGTTGGTTTTCGAACTTTTCCCTTGCATACAGAGATTTCTCCGAATTCTCTCTTTTAATGATACTATGTATCGTAGATGAAGAGATCCCCAAACTCAATTTTATGTTGAGAAACGTTATTCATAAATTGTTGCACTATTTGCCCACACAGTCTTTCACAGAGTGATGAACCCCTCCTCATCCTCACCTCTGACAGACCATCCTCTCAAGAATGATCTTTAATACCCAATCATGTTACTGACTTGTTGCCAGTCAATAACATATCACAGTACCTAATTAGTTGTGTGATATTCCACCAGGTTTAGTTTTTCAGCATTACACAACTTTTCCAGTCTTTTGTTGCCTCTGTCACTACTTTTTGAAACGTGTTGTTGGGATCAAATTGTGGGCATTTGTTTTTCAAGAAACAATAAAATGTCTCAGTTTCAACATTTGATACTATTTTCTATTTTCGAACTTGTACATATAAAAAGGAGGATCCAGGGACTATGCAAATAAGACCCTAAGAATACACTAGACGTCTATATCAAACCACACGCCCAAGACAACACTGGTCAGGCTTGAAAACGTTGGTAAAAACAGTGAGTTAAGTTGCTCCTGAAAAAAGGCCATAGAGATAGATTCTAGGTTTCTACATGGATATATGTGACATTAATCATCATCATCAAAGAACAAACCTTTACACTGTGGTTATTAATGACTAGTAATCTTGATAATGCTTCAGTGACAACATCTTTAGTAAACACTGATCCAAAACACACACATGCACGCACGCATGCAGGACAGTTATTGAAAAATCACCAACAGGTTGTCATGTCTCCATAATAAAGCATCAGCTTGAGATCCATGTGGAATAATCCACTGTAAAAGGTTCAGAAAATGGAGAAAAAACTACAAATCCCTCTGACAAAAAATATATTTTCAGTCTGTTCTGTCCAGTTAAAAGCCTGCATGTCTACTTGTTACCGGTGTTTCTGTGTCCTCGTTTGGCCCAGTAAAATGCTCCCAATGAACAAGTTAATCAGGAACAACATGAAGTCTGGCAGGGGAGGGTGAATGAGAGAGGATAGGAGTGGGGCGAGAGAGAAAGTGGGAAGTGAGTGATTGAGAGAGAGAGGAGATGATACTAATGCTCTCTGGCCTTTCAATAAGTGCCAAACCAATTGTGTGTGTGTGGGTATATGAGTTTGTGTATATACACACACATACATACACATAGACACACACACACACACACACACACACACATACATATATATACATACATACATACATACATATATACACTCACTTAAAGAATTATTAGGAACACCATACTAATACTGTGTTTGACCCCCTTTCGCCTTCAGAACTGCCTTAATTCTACATGGCATTGATTCAACAAGGTGCTGAAAGCATTCTTTAGAAATGTTGGCCCATATTGATAGGATAGCATCTTGCAGTTGATAGAGATTTGTGGGATGCACATCCAGGGCACGAAGCTCCCGTTCCACCACATCCCAAAGATGCTCTATTGGGTTGAGATCTGGTGACTGTGGGGGCCATTTCAGTACAGTGAACTCATTGTCATGTTCAAGAAACCAATTTGAAATGATTCAAGCTTTGTGACATGGCGCATTATCCTGCTGGAAGTAGCCATCAGAGGATGGGTACATGGTGGTTATAAAGGGATGGACATGGTCAGAAACAATGCTCAGGTAGGCCGTGGCATTTAAACGATGCCCAATTGGCACTAAGGGGCCTAAAGTGTGCCAAGAAAACATCCCTCACACCATTACACCACCACCTCCAGCCTGCACAGTGGTAACAAGGCATGATGGATCCATGTTCTCATTCTGTTTACGCCAAATTCTGACTCTACCATCTGAATGTCTCAACAGAAATCGAGACCCATCAGAACAGGCAACATTCTTCCAGTCTTCAACTGTCCAATTTTGGTGAGCTTGTGCAAATTGTAGCTTCACAAATGCTTTGCTGCATACCTCGGTTGTAACGAGTGGTTATTTCAGTCAAAGTTGCTCTTCTATCAGCTTGAATCAGTCGGCCCATTCTCCTCTGACCTCTAGCATCAACAAGGCATTTTCGCCCACAGGACTGCCGCATACTGGATGTTTTTCCCTTTTCACACCATTCTTTGTAAACCCTAGAAATGGTTGTGCGTGAAAATCCCAGTAACTGAGCAGATTGTGAAATACTCAGACTGGCCCGTCTGGCACCAACAACCATGCCACGCTCAAAATTGCTTAAATCACCTTTCTTTCCCATTCTGACATTCAGTATGGAGTTCAGGAGATTGTCTTGACCAGGACCACACCCCTAAATGCATTGAAGCAACTGCCATGTGATTGGTTGATTAGATAATTGCATTAATGAGAAATTGAACAGGTGTTCCTAATAATCTTTTAGGTGAGTGTATATACATACACACACCTTTATACATACACCTATACACACACACACACATATCTCCCCACTGTCTTGTAGTCTGTGTGTTCCTGTTTTGCTATACCTATGAGAACCAAACTGTCCCACCAGGATGGTACATATTTGACCTTCTGGGGACTAGAGGTAGAGGGGACCAGGGTCACTAGAGGTAGAGAGGGACCAGGGTCACTAGAGGTAGAGAGGGACCAGGGTCACTAGAGGTAGAGAGGGACCAGGGTCACTAGAGGTAGAGAGGGACCAGGGTCACTAGAGGTAGAGAGGGACCAGGGTCACTAGAGGTAGAGAGGGACCAGGGTCACTAGTGGTAGACAGGGACCAGGGTCACTAGAGGTAGAGGGGACCAGGGTCACTAGAGGTAAAGGGGACCAGGGTCACTAGAAGTAGAGAGGGACCAGGGTCACTAGAGGTAGAGAGGGACCAGGGTCACTAGAGGTAAAGGGGACCAGGGTCACTAGTGGTAGAGAGGGACCAGGGTCACTAGTGGTAGAGAGGGACCAGGGTCACTAGAGGTAGAGAGGGACCAGGGTCACTAGAGGTAAAGGGGACCAGGGTCACTAGAGGTAAAGGGGACCAGGGTCACTAGAGGTAGAGTGGGACCAGGGTCACTAGTGGTCACCCCTCTGAGCCTGGGTCCTCTCTAGGTTTCTTCCTAAAATTCGACCTTCTTAGGGAGTTTTTCCTAGCCACTGAAATTCAACACTACTGTTGTTTGCTCCTTGGGGTTTAAGACCGGGTGTCTCTGTAAAGCACTTTGTGACAACTGCTGTTGTAAAAAGGGCTTTATAAATAAATTTGATTGATTGATTGGTAGAGAAGGACCAGGGTCACTAGAGGTAGAGAGGGACCAGGGTCACTAGAGGTAGAGAGTGACCAGGGTCACTAGAGGTAGAGGGGACCAGGATCACTAGAGGTAGAGAGGGACCAGGGTCACTAGAGGTAGAGGGGACCAGGTCACTAGAGGTAAAGGGGACCAGGATCAATAGAGGTAAAGGGGACCAGGGTCACTAGGCTTAAGAGCAGGCTGGACTATTGTTCTGTTAGGAAACTACAATGAGACTCAATAGCAGTTAATCTCCAGTAATACCAATGTACCTAAGTCACCCACTTCCTATAAGATCTATTCTTAAAACATGGAATGTGTTCTATACAGTGTAGCAGATAAGGGGGCAGGTAACCTCGCGGTTAGAGCAGCTGACCAGTAACGGAAAGGTTGCTAGAACAAATCCCCAGCTGGCAATGGGAAGCGTCTGTTCTTTCCCTGCGAAAGACGGTTAACCCTAATTGCTCCCAGGTCGTGTAAATGAGAACGTCTTCTCAGTCAACAACAATGAGGACACTACTCAGTCAGTGGTAAAACTGGGGTAATAAAATAAATACATAACAAAATAAAAAGCCTTGTCAGGCACTGGCCATTGTCATGATACCCACAGACCTCTGTTCCTGTCCCAAATCAAACCCATCCTGGTGATCAGTCTAGCTTTTATCTTAAGGACTTTTTCCATCTTCTGTAAATTGTCCTTTCATCCTAACCCTCTTTGATCTTCTTCAAAAACCAAGAGTGATTCTTTTCTGATGGAGAGAGCGCAATGGATAGATAGACAGAGCCTTATCACTTAGCAGTCAGCATTCCATTCAAGCAACAAAGCATCAAGCAGTTTACGCCGTCTGTCTACTGCAAATAAATCTTTCCTCACTGTAATTCCCACAGTTGAACTGGTATCCCTTCTAGCCCTGTCAGCAGGCCAACCAGTTTGTGGCAAGGGAGGTAACGTTACATTATGGGAAACAGTGAGACAATCTGTGCGGAGATCTCAGTCTTAAACTTTATGTGATAAGCAATAAATGGCTTTAACTGCAGCACTTAAGCAGGGATACCGCCGGGCAAGTCAAAATAAATAGTGCATGAAACAAAGGAGGACCTGAGTTGTTCATAGATCCCAAGGAGGATGGAGAGAAAAGGTGCTGTTTATCTTAACTTTGTATTTTGTGTGTGTGTGTGAGTGAGAGAGTGTGTGTGAAGGGAGAAATGGCAGCACAAGGTCAGGCAACCAGACCTGCCAACTCAGCAGTTGTGAGAATGTCTAGCGGGGCTCATTAACCCATCACTAATGAGTCTACAAGGACTTAACCTCTGATGACCAGCCCTTCCTAGACAAATAAATAAACAAATACCTAATAAGTACATTCTTTACAGAAAAATACATTGGCTTAGCTTTGGATTTCGGCTCACTCGTGACTTGAGACTATGACAGATTCCGAAGTTTGCACAGAAAGTCCAAAGGTCCTTTCTATTTCAGCAGCAGGGGATCTGATTTGATCACAGACATCTTGGATGTCCTCAGAGTGTGCAGGAATCAATTTTCACAGGCAAAACACTGCCACTGTGAATAATAAATATTTGATAAAAGGTCGTAATAAACATGTTACCTAGGCACACAAGAGGTCCGCATTTAGAATCCCAGTGGTTCTACTCGTGGTATAGAACAGATTCTTTCTCTGCAGAGTATACAACCACAGACCCTGAAAACCTTTAAAGCTAACCAAATAAAACATCTCTCTTAGTGCCTTGGCTGTAGGGATCATGGCTGTATTGACTACACTGTACTGGGATCATTGATTTCCCATCACTCCGCTATTGACATGGCTGCCTGCCTGAAAACAACAACCCCTACTGAACAGAAACACAGCCTGTGGTCCAGGGCACCAGCTGTAGCGTGGGTTCAAACCCCCCCCCCCCCCCCCCCCCCAATAAAAATGTCTCTTCTATCTTTTGACACCTTTCCATTTATTTAGCGGACGCTCTTATCGACTTTCTGTAATGGCCTTAGTGTAATGAGTGCAAACATTTTCGCACTTCTTTCTGGCCCCCCGCGAGAATCGAACCCACAACCTTGGCATTGCTAATGCCAAGCTCTACCCACTGAATTACACAGGTCTCCTTCACATGAAGCAAAAAGAACAGTTCCATGACCGTCCACTGGCTGTCAACGCCCTTTTTTCAAATCAGTACTGTACCAAGTTTGAAGACCGTATCTTTAATGCTTTGGAAAACCCTCTTCCCATTCCAATTATTTAATCTACTATTAGCACAGCTGATCCTGCTACTCAAGAGCTTGATTATTAGTTGACCAGCTGAACTAGATCCTGGTTCTGGAATACATTAACTCACTGAAACGGCGGCTGGTCCCAGATGAGACAGTGTTGGGAAATCCTGATCAAAGAGATTCTCCTCTGTTCTCAAGTGCTCCCTCTCCGTGCCAGCTGTAAAAGGGCAGAGGAGTAGGGGAGAACAGCCACCTGAAATGAAATCAAAGCCCCTGGCAGGAAGTTGATATCCTGTCTTTGTGAGGGGAGCAAGGCCACGGGTGTGTGTGTTCGTGTGTGTGTGTGTGTGTTCATGTGTGCGTCTTCGCTGGACCCTGTGCCAGAATTGTAAGGGAATCCTACCCCTATTTCTGCAGGTGCAGTATTTCACCGTTTCCAGATATATGAGCCACTGCTTGGCCAAGACTTGCTGCCTTGAGGTAAATCTCGGAGAAAGACTATAATCCATATCATGATAAATGTACTGAAATATCCCAATAACAATTCATTGACTGGTTTAGAAAATTAATGTTACACCGCAGTAACATCTATATGACCCTTAACCCTGTAACCACATGACTTAATAGTCATAACAACAAAGTGTCCCATTAACAATCACCCAAATTAACAAACTGATATATTACTAGGTGGACCATATTATGTGCATCATAATTAATATCATCATTAATGTGCATGGTGTGTGGTTGGTGTTGACAGTTTCGGGTTTATCGTCATCGTTATAGTTGAAGTATCTGCGACGCACTAATGTGACAATATAAGCGCTTATAATATGTTAACGCAAAAAAGAAAAAAAATAAGCATCTGTCAAGTTTGTGGAAAGTGAGTCAAGTGAAGGAAAGGGGCACTTAAATGAAGTTAGCACTGATTTACACTGATCCATTAACTGCTCTTAAAACAGCATTTCTGTAGCCTCGTCCTTCTGTAGCTGCCCAGCGATAAAAGGACACAGGCCCATTAAGGGTTACTAGGGTTTAAAGGAGAAGTGTAGCAGCATAAAGGGCACATTAAAAATGTAGCAGCCTGGGTACTGAATGTTTGAATCCAACTGAAGACATGCAGGCAATTACCAGACCATTTACAACGTGAAGGATGGTCTCATGAGGATGAACGACACACAACCTTCCACCTTGGTTTACTGGTGGGTGTGTGTGTTGTGTCAGTGTGTCTACACTTTTCCTATACCTGGGAGTAACTAAAGTCATCACAAGTATATTAAAGCATATGGTCAGTTGGGCGAAGTGAGGACATTTGACCGGTCTTCACAAACAAAACAGGCTATATAACGCTCAGACGTTATTGTTTAAAAATAGATTCAGAGTTAAGGTCTGGTTTATATATAGGGTGAGGCTTAGGATTTACTTGGCTAGGGTTAAGTGAAATAGTCGATTTGTAATGGATATCAATTGTTTGTCCTCACAAGTACATTGATACTAACTAAGTGTATCAGATTAGGATCGGACCTGGTCCGGTACGAATGTGTCCCATATTGTGCGTGTGTGCATTAAACACTGGGCAGAACCTTTCCTCTGCATTCAGATGAGTGCTTTAATCCATTTTAGAAGGCAAAGCAGCGTGAGAGCCAGTGTAGCACCTGGGAAGAGGTTGGATGCTGTGGGTTTAATCTGCATCATAATTCCCACAGATTCTCTGGCATCATCTTTCAGAGTGTGTGACACTTAAAGGTCTATTGCTATAGTACAACTGGGGACCTCTGTGAAGTCTCTTTCTACAGGGCTTCAAAATAATGCCTAAGAGTCTATTTTCTCCTGAATTCAACTAAGATGGGGGGGGGGGTTCATTCAGGCCCTCTGACTGCCACTGATGAAACCACATGTCAGGTTGAGACCTGAGAAAACAGGCATTATTACCAATTCATCAGCATCCGTTTGTACTGTGCGGCTCCTCTGCCTTGCTCTCCTGCCCTGAAGCCATGTCTTATGGTAATAATATTCTCAGGTATGTACACAGCACAGGAGCAACGCTCAGCTGCCTCTCTCCCCCTACAACTGGTTGGTTGGGTACGAATGTAACAACACCAGGGCAGACACAGACTGAAGGCCAGCCAGGACACTTTCAGCCACGTAGCTGCAATAACAAAGGCCGTCAAAGCCAGATAATGGACGTGACCAGAACGGCTCTGTACTTCTGGACCTCCATAAAAAAACAACAACGAGGTGTTACATTGTTACCTTCTTTCCCACTCTTGCCCTGGTCTCATTCATTCCACCCTAGGCGGCGTCTCTGACAATCAGATTGGTTGGAGAGTGTAGAAGAGAACCTCTCCCAGCGTGTGCATTCTTCTCGTCAAGACCCTTATTCTGGAGTTCTAGTTGCAGGTGTTTCTTTGACTTTCCTCATGCAGGAAGACAGCACGAGCCAGATATGACTCTGTGTAATAAAAATGTAATGATGATGTGTCCAAGTACTACCAGAGGATACTGAAGGCAGCTCATTACGGGAGGGGGGGGGGGCTAATCACTTTTCCGACACGCGGACATGATGGGCATCTCAGATAACGCCATTGGTGACCTCGGTCCCAAAACCCCTTCATCAGAGCGCAGCTCAATCAGCTGTGTCTAGAGGCTGGGGAGAGAGGAGACACGAAGGCAAGCAGAGAGATGGTAAGATGAGACTTGGTGAATTGGAAAAAGGGAATGATGATCTGGGAGATTGTGAGTGTTGAGGAAGAGAGGGAGTAAGGAGAGAGGGAAAGACAGAGAAGACATGCAGACTCAGAAAAGATAAGGGCAAAGAAGAGGAGAGGAAGGCCCTCTCCGCCCTCCACAACACTGTATGATGAAGATAATTATATCCAGTATGAACTCAGTGAGTGGGCTGCAGAGAATTGTTCTGAGCCTCTTATGTTGAACAGATGGGACTACGACCAAACTCTCACCTTTTCCCTCTCTCTCTCTCTCTCTCTCTCTCTCTCAGAGGTAGGGACTATCTGCACTTACCTATCCCTTTAACAATCAGCTAATTAAATAAAACAGAGATTTTGCGCAAAATGTAGAGGTCGAGTGTCACTGCACATTTATTGAGAAAGTTGAGAGATCTCAATCCACTTGAACTCCAGACAGAAGCACAGTGACTGTCTATGAAGAGCTCCGAAAACAATTTAAAGCACGTTGTTTATTCATGGCATTGTGGTGAAACATTCCTGCCTTCAATGGAATTGTATTAGATCTTTGCTCCGCCCACCACCCCAGCTGAGAGGAAGCCTACTGATGTGGAACGTGGAATGCTCAGCGTATCATAAAAATAGCAGTGGTACGCCGATGCCTCCAAATTAAGTATTTAATTCATCTTTCCCTTTTTTTCCTCGCTGATTCTCTTTGTCTCTCTATCCGGGTGGCTGACAGAGTCATTTATACAATGAGATTATTCTGTCTCTTTAACAAAGGCTTGTTGAAAAAGGATTGTTTCCAACTACTATGTGCTTGGTTTTTCTCCCCGCGGTCTCTGGGATTGCCTGTTTGGTTGTTCTGGTTTGTTGTTTTAGTGGTAAAAACTCAATGTAAGTTTACCTGAAAACAAGTTCACATCACTTACCATCTCCCAATATGAACTATTAATGTTTTATGATTTTATTGACCTTTTTAAAAGCAGCAGGCACTTGATCATGTTAATGGGTTGGTTTGATCTATTCATATTGTATTGTCATTTCTACTTAGGAACAATGCAAATAACAGTGGGATGAGTGACAGATTAATGATGCCAATTGTTTCACGTTGTTGTGGGGAAATTATTGCGTTTAAAATGTATTAATATTATCAAACAGCCCCTTACGTAGCCCATATTTGCAGAAATAATCCTTAATGGGAGTCTGACACATTGACATGGGGGGGGGGTTGTCGTTACCATGGAGGCTGTGTGCAGTTCATATTAGAGAGGTGTTAAACAATAGAATTGAGTAGAGGACGCTTTACACTTTGTCTTTCTCTTGGTCTGCTCAAGTGAGAACACAAGCAGTGAATTGTGTAGGGAATCGTTTTGCAATCTAAACAGCGTTTCATATTTTGAAAATATAAAAATGCATGTGAACAATACATGTGTATTTCTGGTAAAAAATCTGAATGCGATGCTCATACGGATCACAGTCCCAATATACAGTATCTCACAAAAGGGAGTACACCCCTCACATATCTGTAAATATTTGATTATATCTGTTCATGTGACAACATTGAAGTAATGACACTTTGCTACAATGGAAAGTAGTGAGTGTACAGCTTGTATAACAGTGTAGATTTGCTGTCCCCTCAGAATACCTCAACACACAGCCATTAATGTCTACACCGCTGGCAACAAAAGTGAGTATGGTCTTGGCCACCGTGCTTCAGCTCAGTTTCAGGGTCTTAGAAATCTTATAGCCTAGGCCATCTTTATGTAGAGAAACAATTGTTTTTTTCAGATCCCCAGAGTTCTTTGCCATGAGGTGCCATGTTGAACTTCCAGTCATCAGTATGAGGGAGTGTGAGAGCAATGACACCAAATGTAACACACCTGCTCCCCATTCACACCTGAGACCTTGTAACACTAACAAGTCGCATGACACTAGGGAGGGAAAATGGCTAACTGGGCCCAATTTGGACATTTTCACTCAGGGGTGTACTCACTTCTGTTGCCAGCGGATTAGACATTAATGGCATTGAGTAATTTTGAGGGGACCACACATTTTTTGAGGGGACCACTGTTACTTTTGTGAGATACTGTATGTCCATATCAAAAGTCAGGACGTTAGCAGGCTAGTTAAAGATGCAGTCTGGAACTTTTGTGAATAACAAATAACTTTTTTAAACCTCCCATTTTGGGCTGGTTGGGTAATATGTTGTTCATTTGCGTGTAATTCAAGTTTGACAGTTCAACCATTTTTAGGGTCCTGTTTTGTCTTGACAGAACCACTTTTACTAGCAGTGGCCAAAAATCACAGAAAGCATCTTTATCTCATAATTTGCCACACATTATATTTTCACAAGTGACAGCATTATTCCTATTATCATCTTGGAAAAAGTGTTGTTAATCTCAATGAAACTTTCAGTGTGAGTACAGCCATGAATCTACATTACTCCCCCTACCCCTTTCAGAAAAGCTGATATAATAAGGCAATTATGTTGGCCTGTGTTAAAAATAAAAAAAATACACACTATTCCCTCCTCCCTCTGTCCTCCCCTCCCTCTGTTTAAAAACACTTAGCAGAAGCAGCAGAATCCAACGCGTCAGCTATATTTAACACTAAAAGGTCAGACAGCCCTCCACTCAGCCCCTAGAAGAAGACTGGTTAACAAGGTTTTCCAGAAAGCACATCTCACCTCTCTCTCAGACCACCAAACAAGGAGGGCTTCAAGCTAGCGACTGTGTCTGGTGTGTATGACATGCATGTCCCGGAGGAATCTCAGCAACAAGACCAGGAGTCAATGCACACTGGGACGTGTGCTCACTCGCTACCCTGTGCTCTGCTGACCGTGTTTCAACCCTAAGATCTTCACAAGGACTGTGCATATCTCCAAAAAAAAGCCCAAAAAGCCCTTTCAAGCTGTCTGAATTATCTTCAATATAGGCACCTAATGCAAAAACTGGAGTAGCTATGGGACAGGTCTGTGAGTGTGCTTAAGTGGCCCAGCCAAAGTCTAACTTGAACCTGACTCAATGTGGGTAGTGAGACCTGAAGATCACAGTTCAACAACACAACAACATCCCAAATCCAGGTGTACAAACCTGGTAGATGTATACCCAAGAAGACTCAAAGCTTTGAACGCAGCCAAAGCAGCTTCTAGAAACTACTCAATAAAGGGTCTGAACACTTCAGTACACAACTTGTGCAGTACATTATCAGGCAAAATAATGTGTGTAAATTGACACACAAAGAAATTCTATTGAAAAACAAAGTCTATAACACAACAAAATGTGAAGAAATTGAGGGGGCCTGAATTCTTTCTGAATGTTCTGTACTCTCCCACTGCAGCCCTCCGATATAATATGCATCAATCAATACTTTTCATTCCACTTCATCACTCAACATGGGGGTGTCCGGATATGGTTACCGGAGTTAATTACTCTGGAACCACACGCTAACACGCGGCGTTCCTGGGATTTTGGAGGGAGTAGCAGTGGTAGAGAGAAGAGAGAAAGGATCCTCCAGGGCATCCAGATATTTTCCTTCTGCCAACAGGGGGATTGTTATCATAACACTGCCAGGACCATCATGAAAAGATATGGTAATGAACACACACACACAGGCACAGAAACACACACACACACACACAGAGGCACAGAAACACACACACACAGGCACAGAAACACACACAGGCACAGAAACACACACATAGGTAAAAAGCCGTGTTGAGCAGTGGGGTAATATAATGTGTCTGGCGTGGGGCTATTTACATCCCCTAGCAGAGCACTTGTCACATTCAATCAATTACTCTCTGCTGGTGTGACAAATGATTAAACAAGAGAAAATATCCCCACAACACCCCATAATATCTCCTCCATGTCCTGCCTACTTACTTCTAACATGTTGCCAAATGCCTTCTTCAGATGAGACACACTTCCATTATGAAAGCGTTTTATGTAGGTGTTTTATTTTCCCAAAGGGGAAGCATAACGACTTAACTATTTTTTTAAATAGAGATGAAAAACAGAGACAGATAGGAAGAGAGACAGAGAGAGAGAATGGTTATGAGGAATTCATGATGACTGGAGTTAAATTTTTTGGAAACGAGGAGGAAGAACCAAAGTGCTTCGCTGCAGATGGAGAAGAAAGGATGGAGAATAAAAGAGAAAAAGCGAATGACGTGAGGATCAGTGTATGTTTCTTCGCACCGTTCCAGTCTTCATCTCCAGGGACTCTTAACACTGTTGTCACATCAATTAGTAGGTGAGGACAGGCAGAACACACACATTCTTTTTTAATAAACAGATGGTGTATGTTTCAACTCGTAGCAGAAAATATGGAAAAGAGAATGATCCATGAAGGATTTAGCTTAGCATCTTGATCTAATGTATTTTATAGGCTACCATAAATTATTATTTATGGTGTATTACATCAATATATTGTATGGCAGTTGTAAATCACACTCACGCTTTTATCTTAAAGTTCTAGGATTTGGCGTCAACATTTACAAATGAAACACTTGAAACACTTAAGGTTTAAAGAAGACAGCCAAAAGCTTGGGCCTGTTTCTGTAAGAATGAACCAAACACCCACTAGGCTTCCATACACAAATCAACAATTTAAATGTGTCAGAGCTCCCTCGCATTGCCCTGTAATGACAGATACTCAAGTAAACTGTGGCAAATCCTTCACTCAGTGCGCACACGCACACACACACACACACACACACACACACACACAGTGAGCCAACCAAACTGCCACTGCCTAACACCAAAGTAAATCTATTTGTTATGAACAGCCTTTTTATACAAACGTCATTTTCATTACAAATGTCTAACCATGAAATCTCTTTTTCCCCCCCTCTCCCTTTGGGCCTTTGTCAGTGAATATAATAGCACGCTTCATTAAGATTATCCATAGCTGGGGCGGAGGGATACCCCCTCACGCTAACAAACAGTCTGAAGCTGCAGGGGGAAAACCACAAAAGCAGCGTTTTCAGTTGTGAAGTTTTATTTCTGTCATTACCCAAACCTTCACCTTTTTTAGCTCACACAAACCTCCACTTACACACACAAACACACACACACACATACCTCAGTCATCTATCTCAATAAACACTGACTCCACAAAATCCACAAAATGTCAACATGCAGAAGCCCTTGACTGACAGGTGTCTTGTAACATCTTTACCGCCCACCGTTATGACCATGGCAACTGTCAACATTCAGCTGGTGTATGTTGAAACGGTGAATGGGGTGCCTTTTGGCAGGAGTCAGAGCAAACACAAGGCGCGACAAGCCACTTCACTCGAGGAATCCCAGTAGTGAACATTCTGGCCAATCAGGTCAATCCCAAGTCTCTCTACTCCCGCTGTGACCCGCCACTCAGACAGCTCTGATAGGTCTATTTACCTTCCAGTCAGGCCAAACAGCATTGTAAATGCAGGCACCACTACGGTATCTAATGTATCCATCTGTATACCATTCACCTGACTCACTCAGCCAGCATAGCTCAGGCAATTATACTGCAGGCTATTCACAACAGCATTTCCTTATACACCACACACTGCTCAGACTGACAGTGCCAGTCACTGACAAGATACGCACACACATGCTCACGCATGTACATAGGAACGCACGCAGAGAGCTCCATAAAGACAATTAACTTGCTCCTACCTGCAGTTAGGTGGCGGGTCCAAGGTTATCTCTGCCAGCTCCTTCTGAATCCTGGGTAAAGAGGAAAATCAAACATTATACATGTTTTAGTATACATAAACACATATGTATATATATATATCTAAATGAGGCTACATGAATACGGACACGCGCGCACTAATTTTTTTTAAAACCTTCCAGTAAAATCAATCTGTAAGTGTACACACTGAATAGCTCATTGATTTACTAATGAGCTCCTAGCATTGTGACTGAATACAGCAATACGTCCTGTCGGGCTGTATCAACATGAGGACGCACTGTTGAATTCCTCGCCTAGTTTCATGGGGTGGTCCAGACTGATGCCGAGGTCAGACCGTACCTGCCGTGTGAAAGTGTTCCATGTGCAATCTGGAGAAATTCATTGTCAGGCTGAGATGAGGAATTGAATGACTCATTGTGTACTACATTCAGACCTTTTCTCTCACTCCACCTCTCACTTACACCCCCCCCCCCCCCCCCCCCCCCCTCAAATAAGGGCCATGATGCATGGCTTCTGAATGTTGGATGTAAATTTACTATAGGGTATTCAAGGGAATTTAAAAAAATGACAAACCTTCCCTCTGTTTATCCACCTACCTGTTGGGAACACATTCAGAAGAATAAAGAAATAAACAAACAGTGGCTTACTTTAGTCAGTTGGCGAAATCGGGGCAGGGGTCATGCTCCTCTACTACACACAGCTCTGATCGTTACATAACCATGCCCATAGACAACTGTGGTTTTGTTTTTTTGTCATTTGCAGTTACGTTACCATGCATTAAAGATGCACTGCAGAGCTTTGGTATTGTAATTGTGATCAGTAGTTGTGAAAGCAGTGCTCAGAAGCCAAAACGGTTGTATTTTTATATACTGTTATTTCAATCTGTACTAAATCGGCCATTTAATATATATATTATTAGAACCTTTTATTTCTTCTTCTAAAATATACAAATACAGTTTTTAACAGCTAATCAGCAATACGATGTGGTTAAAATCCCAGAGAGTACCTTCAGGCTTGTAATACTCCACTCACACAATACTGTCAGTAGCCACCTATCCATAACCATAACCTTGCACACTTTGACAAACACGGCTGCCGATATAGATACATTCATTTCCGCCAGAGCCTGTCATATCACGTGACTAGGAAAACCTCCTGAGCATTACCGTAGAGCAGGAGAGCTGATTTAAAGGAGACCCTCCTCGTCCATAAAAATGAGGCTCATGACGACCATCAAGGCAGCACTGCTCCTAGATCCACACTCCTAATCTAAGTCACTTCATATCGCCCCCTGGCCCTTAACGCTCACAACCGTTGCACCAATCTGCTTCACGAGCAATACGCACACATTGAACTAGGGCCACAGGGGAGGACAACGGTGAGCTGCCTTCCTGTGTTAGGAGACGGCGAAGCGTCACGGCGTCAGTGGAAATGGCTCACCACAGTTCACCACCAGCACTCAGAGCAGAAGAGGACCTCAGGTGGTCCTTTTGTTTATTTCATCGGTCATCACCGTCGCTGTCGGCTCATTCCTTTTCAAATGTCATGGAAGAGCGCGCGTGCACACACACACACACACACACACACACACAAGACTATTGACAGATAAGCACAACACCTCAGGGAGTTAGTGAGCGGGGAAGAGCAGAACAAACGACAGCACATACAACCCCTCCGCTCCACTGTGTGTGTTGTATTGATAATAAACCCTTGTTCATGATCGGACTAAGGGGTAAATCACTGTACCCTACTATTCGCTACAGGCAGCGAGGAAATGCTGGTTTTCTGCACGGGTCTGTCTAACTGTAATACAATCACCACAGCTAAGGAGTATGTTGTCTCACTGCACAGCACACGCTGTGTCGTTTTGTCTACAGTATTTTCTCCTGAGACGGCACATTTTCACTGGTGAGGCTGCAGGCTGTTTGAGCGGATGGAGGGAGGGAGGAATAAACAAGGGAATGAACTGGGGAATCCACGGGACAAGGACCAATTACAGAACAGGCAGGTCTCCCTCCCTCATTTCCACGCATTCCGTGGGCTCTCCATGTCCCACAAACCATTGCATTTTACACTCAGTGGACACCTTATTAGGCACACCCATCTGGCGCCGTGCCGAAAGCCCCAGTCCTCCAGTGCGGGCCTGGATTATATTGTGCATAGATTTTACAAGGCATCTGAAAAGTTCCACAGGGATGCTGGCCCATTGCGATGCGATGGCATCACTCGGTTGTTGCTGACTGTAAGGTGCTGCAAACAGCCTGTTCCATTTCATCCCAAAAAGGCTCTAATAAGTCGAGGCCTGGGGATGGCGGCGGCCATTCAAGCAAACTGAAACAGGGTTCGTCTTACCAAGCAATTTTCCCCCCTTCTATTTTACAGTGTCGGTGGGCAGGTGCCCAGGGGAGCTGCTTCTTTTAGTTTTTAGCTCATGGTAGTGGAACCAGGTGTTGTCGTCGGCTGTAATACCCCATCCTAGACAAGGACTGACGAGGCACTCAGGTGTGACGTTCTGCACACCACCGTTGTACTTCGCAATTACTGGGCTGTTTTTTTTGGCCTGCCTGTTAGCGCGCACAATTCCCGACGTTCTCTTTCGACCTTTCTGATCAAGGAGTTGTTTTCACCCACAGGTCGGGTGCTGACTGGGTGTTTTTGGTTCTCTGTAAACCACAGACACTGTCTGGTGTAAAGAAGCCCAGGAGGATGTTTATTACTGAGATACTGGAACCAGTGTGCCTGGCATCATTCATTCTAACATTCAGTCTAACATTACCTAAATGCCTTGATGTCTGTCTGTTTTTTGTTTTTTTACAGGAAGCCATAGCTATATCACTCAATGTCTACAGAAGTAATACATGTTTTATGAATGGGTGGTGTACCTGATAAACTGGATACTAACTGTATAATAGCCCGTTGATTGTTCTTTTACAGCAACTGGATCAAAGTTTTTCTACATCCATATTACAGTGTGTATTAAGTTCATTCCTAGCTCTGAATATAGTCCAGTGCTAAGTTTGAACTGTATTCCAAAGAAATTCAACCAAAATATAAATATACTGCTTTCCAATTTTATTTGAACATGACTTTCAAGGACAACATACTAGATTAGAAAATATTAGAACAGAATAGACAGGAGAGCAGCCCTACCTCTTGGCGCTGGTGGAGAGCTTGGCAGCGGTCTTGCTGGATATCTTGGCCTCTTTCTTCTTAGGCGTTGTCTGATCTCTCTCTCTCTCCTGGCTCTGCTCCTGGCCTGGTGGGGCCATCTCTCTCTGCTCGGCGTCTGAGCTACCCCCACTGGTGTTAGGACTGGCGTCCGGCCTTGAGCTGGGTTGCACCTCACTGGACATCCTGGCTCTGGGACACAAGTGCAGGTGCGCGTGTGTACACACACACACACAGAGAGATAAGCAGAGGTTTTGGGGTTTCACTACACACCTTACAAAGCAGGCTCTTTAATCCATATCACCTGACTAAAGCTGAAGGTGAGATTCCTAACTAAACTACCAGAGATGGCAAGTAAGCCACAACCAAGATAATTAAATAGTGTTGCCTTCCCAGCATTCAGGTCTTTTAAAGGTCATTAGAATAAGGCCAGCAGGTTCGATGTCCCCATGGTTCAGCTCACACTACAGCCATATAATAAAAGCTCCTCCTACAAGGTCGCGATTGTGCATGCATGCGTGCGTGTGATCTTCAATGAATGTAAAGTGCAGTAACCCACACACTGGTCATTAAGATCCAGTATATATTGAGTAACATTCTATTATGTTATTGATTGCGTTCAAATCTGAGTTTATTGAGGACACTAATTCAGATTTGAGCGAGGGATCTTTTTTTAACAATTCAAAAGTGACAAATCCCAAGCTGTATGTCTAACAATCCATAAAAATACAGATAAGGATGAGCCATTTTTTTTATTTTGTTGTGTAAATAATCCCTGTTGTCACGCGCGGCTGTCAGAATAACTGATCCAGCCTACTGCGGTGGAAGCAGCCGTCACATCGCGTGTACCCCACGTAATTGAGGAGGCCTAAACATTAGCCCCACAACCGTAATCGGAGAACCCTCATGTGCCATGGACTGATCCCTTTACGAAGACCCAAGACATAAGACGTGAAGTCTGTGAAGATACACAAGACAAAAGCAGTTTGAGTAAAATGTTAACCGTAAAGCTTACTAATGCCCACATGAAGAAGAGCCCTCTCCGCACAAAAGACACAAAACACCCCCCCACCCCCACCACCCCCTTCCCCCAATGAGGATATCGTTCTCCTCTTCGGCCATCAGCTCTTTAAACGTTACTTTCAATGCGCAGTTATTACAATGTTTTAGTAAGAGGTTACCTTCCAAATAGTTGACGCACGCACGGTCGATGCAAACAATTTGCTATCAACCCCTGAAGTATATCCCGTGTATAGCTCGGCCGTTCTATTCGATCTGGTTCTCCGTTCGCTTTCGTTATCCGCTCAGACTGGCTGCTAGAGAATGTTAACCAGACCGCCTCTGAACGCGCGCTCTCTTTTTTTACACGGTAGGTACACGAGAGCGCGCAACCAAGTGTGTGTGTGTGTGTGTGTGTGTGTGTGTGTGTGTGTGTTTGTATATGCGTGCGCGCGCGTTTGTGTGTGTGAGAGCGTTTGTGTATTGTGCAATCCAAATTAAGTAAAACGCTTTGATTGTAGATGAATAATGGTCAGCCCAGAAACTTATCACGAAAAACATTGCTATTTTGGCCATTTCAACTTATTATTTTTTCCTAAGTTTAAAAGAAAACTTCACAGGAAACTGCACTGCCATTAAGGTAGTGGTTTCACTACAACTCAGTTTTAATCATTAAGCTTATCCAGAGCGGTTTACAGTTAGTGTACATGCATATATGAAATATAGCCACTTAAGACCTAGGCTATACAAATAATAACATATATCATAGCAAGATCACGAATTGCTGCTGTATTACTTTGTCCATTCCTGTCTGAACGTCAGTCTAACATCAATGTAATTAATGTACAGTCAGCACATTTCCAAAACACATATGTTGATATTGCATATTAAACTACACAATATATTTAAGAAAATATTTCTAAAATAATATTAACAAATATGCTACAATATAATATTAAAGTCCCGAATTGTTTGTACTCTTTTGTCGATAACTATCTATCTCAGCGTCATTTAAGCACGAGGGTGTGTGGCATATGGCCAATATACCACCGCTAGGAGCTGATCTTAGGCACAATCGTATTATTAGAGCGCTTGGACATAGCGTTTAGCCATGGTATATTCGCCATGTACTGCCTTATTGTGATTGTAAACTGGTTACTAAAGGAACTAGTAAAGATGATATGATGTCATATCTCTGGTATAGGCCTAGTTCTCTTATAAAACGTTTTGAATACTGAATGCTGATTGGCTGATAGACATGTATATAAGACTGCATACCATGGGTATGACATTTAATGCTCTAATTGTGTTGGTAACCTGTTTATAAACTAAAGAAGGAATCTAGGGGCTTGTGATATATTGCCAGTATACCACGGCTTAGTGTCATGACCAGGCTGTCAACCAATCTGCATTCAGGATTGAACCACTCAGGTTATATTATAAAAAACACAACAATAATTAATGTACAGTGTATTGACAAAACACTAAATTAATCGATTAAACAGCGTTGAACTCATGAAATGTAACAGGGGGAAAAATTGTAGATTACATGTTGGTCGTTTAGGAAAATGAAACACAAATCTATCACACACAATTAAAATTTTATTGCTATGCCTTTAAGGTGGCGGAACCAAGTTATATCAGCTATGTTTCCTGACTGGTCGAATAAACGGTGAAACGCGTCGTACGCAACATGCGCCATTGAAAATAAACGACAAAGCTAGCCGAAGTTTCACGGCATTTCTTGTAGAAACTCGTGTAGTTTCTGTAATTTGTTTATCTGTAAATAACAATGGAGACAATTTTAGAGCAACAGCGTCGCTATCATGAGGAGAAAGAAAGGCTCTTGGATGCTAAAACAAAGGAAATGATGCATAAGAAAACCACTGTATGTGTTCTATGAATATAATGCTACTTAGTTAGCTATGTAGCTAATGCTGCTAATTCAAGTCAACGTTAGCGAGTATGAAGCTAACTTGTAAATAACAGCTTTTAGTCTTATCCAGTGGTGCCACTTACACTTAGTGTATATATTCTAAAAAGCTATGTGGGACAAGTACTAGTAAATGAAAACAATGTGATTGAGTCTGGTCCGTGTTTTTATGCTTTCTATCGAATATTTATGCATTTTTCTTCTCAAACAGTTACGCGAACAAATTAACTCAGACCATCGAACAAGAGCAATGTTGGATGTGAGTATGATATTTACGTGGCATTTAGCTAACAGTCAATATACATGAAGAGATCATGCCTCATGTGACTGTGGACTTTAATGACACATTTTGTCATCCTTTCAGAGATACATGGAAGTAAGCGCAACTATCAGAGACGCATATGAGGACAAAGATGGGTACGTGTGAAGGATTTGTATCTCTAGCCTATATTCAATACTTATTTTGGTACATGTGCTCCGATACAGAAACAATTTATTACTTGTGAAATTATTTGTGCGGATATGTTTGATTAATGGCTTGATTGAATAATTCGATGAATTCTGTTGATCCGGGCTGGGCCTCTGAGATGAATCTTTGAGTTGCTTTCTGATTGTGCATCGACCCCCATTACCTTCTAAATGTAACATGATTAATTATAGCATAACATATAGCATAACAAGAACTTTACAGAAATCCCAGTCTTGCTCTGACTGTAGGCCTAGCTTGCAATGGTGTTCACTGTATTATAATATTACTTAACCCAAGTATAAACGGTTTAAAAAAAACACTGGATGATTATTTTTTTTATATTCCGCTATTTTTGGTGAGCCTAATGTTTTGGCTTTGTTTCTGAGTTTTTCAGTGTTGCAGTGCTTTCCTTAATTTTTGGGTTCATTTGGGCTGTTTTGACCCTCACGATCACCTCACTGGTCCTCACTGGTCCTACACTGACTTCAGGCAAATGCAAAGTCTAGAATCAAGACTACTCATTGACAACTCTTTTGAAAAAATGTGATGGAGCACACCTAACCAGAACTGCATGTCATGCCAATTATCCCTGTAGTTATGTTCCTCGGAAATAAGGTGACTGTATAGTATAAGAGTTGGCATTTCAAAATGGTGAAAACGATATGTACTCACAGCATCAAATAAAAGCTGACACTCTTACAGCTGTCACTGAGTCAGGGAAAAAATTCAAATGTTGTCAGATTGTGATTCATATAAGGTGGGACAGAACGCATAACCTCTATTGCCCATCAATCTGACAGTGGGTAAAAGTCCACTTAGATGCCATTTAAATCTGAATAGCATTGTTCCAACACTGTCTGTATGGAATCACCATGACATGGAAATATGCAATGCTGTGAATTGTCATTTCTTGTGTGCATTTGTGTATTCAGACATGTTCATGTTCAAACCCTCTGGTATATTATTGTCCTTGTTGTGTAGACTTATTCCGAGGTGATGTGATAATAGGAGATGTAATGGTTGCCTTCTCTCTGGGCAGGATGAGGAAAGATGAGCTGACTGCAATCTCAGGCCCCAATGAGTTTGCAGAATTCTACAACCGACTGAAACAGATCAAGGAATTTCACCGGAAGCATCCTAATGAGGTTAGTGTTTTCCATCTGCTTTTGAAGTAACGTGGAAATATTCTCTATTGGAGGTTTGCAAACAGTTCCAGGTATGTAGATCAGGTAATTCTGTATGATTAACTCATTCTACAGTTCTGTGTGTGTGGGTGAAGTTAGTCCTAATTTGTGTTAATGGATGTTCCATAGGTTCGGGTCAACCAACAAGGACTAGCATGTCTTCTGTTGTGGCATAATCCTTATGTTACTGCTGTTTCAGATCTGTGTGCCCATGTCCGTGGAGTTTGACGAACTGGTTAAGGCTAGAGAGAACCCAACTGAAGAGTCGCAGAGTGAGTCGTATTAAAAGTGATGCTTTCAACTGTAGACTACATGGTCAGTCCCTCAATGTAGGTGTTAGTGTGCTGATTTCTATGGTCCTTCCCCAGACATGGTGGAGTTTAGTGATGAGGAGGCGTATGGACGCTACCTGGATCTTCATGACTGTTATCTGAAGTTCATCAACCTCAAAGGGGCAGAGGTACTGGGCCCAACTACCATCCTCTAAATACATAATCTAGGAAATGTGCTTAGATGTATTTCTAATAGTATTTGAGTACCCTATGCAGTTTGATTTAACCAGAGTCTGATTTAAAGCCTAATCTTTTGCCCAATCTTTCACTTTCAGAAACTTGAGTACATCAGCTACCTGGCCTCGTTTGACCAGCTGTTTGATATCCCCAAGGACAGAAAGAACGCTGAATACAAAAAGTAAATATATTTAGACGAGATTCTATTGTTGATTGTACTGTAAAATCCACTAAATGAATCTAAACAGTTCTAGTACCATATTTCTATTTTGTTGTTGGTATCTTCCGCTATGTATTATTTGTTTTTCATATTTCGTGTGATGTCTTTGTTATAACAGGTACTTAGAGATGTTACTGGAATACCTTCAGGACTACACAGAGAGAGTCAAACCTCTGCTAGACCAAAATGATCTTTACGGCAAGATCCTGGTGGATTTTGAGAAGAAGTGGGAGATTGGGACTTTCCCTGGCTGGCCAGTGAGTTTGACCTGTTGAGAAGGCCTTCTCCAGTGATGCTGTACATGAGGGTTTATGTGACTTGGATTAAACTACACTTTGTATTCTCTCTATTATAGAAAGAGACAAGCAGTGCTTTGACTCATGCCGGAGCTCATCTGGACCTTTCTGCTTTCTCCTCTTGGGAGGAGTTGGCTTCCCTGGGTCTGGACAGGTTGAAGTCAGCCCTTATGGCGTTGGGCCTGAAATGTGGAGGGTAAGCAATAAGCATGCTCTTTTGAGGCTAGGAGAAGTAGGCTGGAACAAATATGTAGTCTATAGGCTACCAGTAATGTTGCAGTGTCATTTTAACAGTAACAGGAATTTTATAGTAACGATACATTTCCAATCATAGGCTTTGGGTATGGGTGTCAATGATTGGACATGTCTGGTGACAATATTTTTCATGTCGTTACATCATTTTGTGGAATTGAGGAGAAACCTATGATCTAAATTCCTTTACGGAAAAGTTTTATTAGCCATTTTTCCTCTTTCACAGCTCTGTGTGACGTATTGGCTGAAAAAATTGCTAATTTTGTTTTTCTGTGTGATAAATATTTGTTACAATTATTATTTGAACACTATAAATGTCTATTAACATCATGTTAATAATGGTAGAGGATTAACTCCCATATACTAAATGTACATTTTCACAGAAAAAAACATGATCCATAATTAAAATGACATTTTTGATCAAACAGTTTGGAGGTAAAAATAGCTTTTAATTAACGTTTCAACTTCCTGTCTGGAAACCTCTTAATTGTCACTGACCCACAGATAGTGGGTGTTAGGATGACTTAAGGTTGGGCATTTTAGATGAGTTGCTAAATGAGTTTTCACCCCACAGAACCCTGGAGGAGAGAGCTCAGAGGCTGTTTAGCACCAAAGGCAAATCCCTGGAATTGCTGGATCCCTCCCTGTTTGCAAAGAACCCCAAGTCTAAGGGACCCAAGAAGTATGTGCTTGTCAGTTATTGCGCAACTAAGTAAAATTGTCTTTAAAGGGGAAACTAGGGGTTTTTAGTTTAGTTATGGTGAGACATCAATTCTGGTTTTCATTTTTATATAAGGCATATCAATAAGGATTATATTTAGGTCTCTTTATAAAAAAATGTTGCCCCCAATTCTGTGATGTAGAGTTACCTTGTCAAAGAAGCTCCATTCTCATCCAGGAAGGTATTCTCAATACCATCTAAATGTGCCGGGTGATATTTCAGGCTAACTGACTAAAAGCTGGTGTGCTTTTATCCCTTTCCTGGCTGGGGACTGTTCACTTTTCCCAATGATCCTGTCATTTGTCACCGTTAGCAATCCCTGGAGTAGAGAGTGATCCGGGTCATTGAATATTGTGTGATGAAGGTCGGGTGGAATGGCACGTGTGGGAGTAGAGAAAGGTGGAATTAATGTTGCACATCCAACTTCTCAGGCAAACGATGAAAACAAATATCAAAATGTCCACAGCTCTGGTGTATTCCCGTGGTGAATTTATTTTAACCCAGAAGAAACCCAGCGTTTCAGTCCTAATAGGATCTCCGCCAGGTCATGATTAAGAGCCAGAGCGGAGGCACGGTGACCGGTGAAATCACAAGCGGCAGTCCAGAGATAAGCCCCAGATGCTCTGAAACAGGGATGTTTTATTTCATGACATGAAATAAAACCTCCCAGACAATTCACGAAAAGCTTATTGTAAAAATGTTGGCCTGTTTATTTTTTGTCAGTGTAAAATTCACTTGGGCACTCAAAAAATAGCTGAATTTGGCCCTTGACTCTTAACAATAAGTGCACCCAAAAGGGTCTGAGAACGTGCATAATCGGGCTGGACCGTCTGATTAAACCTAAACTCTGGTGGTGAGCTTGGTGCCAAGAAAAAGCCCTTTAGACTGCTTTGCAATCTGGGTGATGCTATAATTTCACCAGAAAAGCTTTAAAAATATTTATTGTAAAGAGGAGAGAGACAGGGAACAGACACAACCAATGTTCAGATCCCTGAAGGTGAGTTTATTATTGATAATGGGAGAGGGAAGAGTAAAACGGAAAAACGCAAACTGTTGAGCAAGGTACGGCAACACACTCTTACCTTTTTCTTATGCTGCCTGTAGAGCTGCTTTTCTGGGGCCCTTTTTATCCTGACAGACAAGGCCTGATTAGTGGCTAGTGTGCCTTGTCTAGGGGTTGTCAGCCAAGTTGCCTTCGAACGCAGCAGCTGGGTTGCTTTCAGGAGTCTTCTTTTGCAGCCCTTGATACCAGTCTTAATTTTGGCTGCATTTTAAAATAATTAACTAAAATAACAGACTCTGGTCACATTAGGTATTTCATTTATCCTCTGAAATTACACATATTTAGGTTACCTCTTACCTCACACCATGTGAAGAATCGAAAAGTCATGTCCAGCTACATTAGGGCTGTAGTCCAGAGTTTAAATACACTGATGATAACTCTAAATAAGACTAAAATAGGTTAGATAAAACTGGCACTAGCTGATACAGAAGGGGATGTTTTTGCCATATATGTACAGTGTATGTAAATGTATATGAGGGTTTAGGGCAAAGCTTAAAATTGACTAGCGTAACTCTTTAAACATTTGCATATATTTTTTTATGGGACCTGACAGCATGTTCCAGCTCTGTTATTTACCATTCTAATCACTTGCAGAGACACGGAGCGCAACAAAGAAATTGCCTTTCTGGAGTCTCAGGTTTATGAGTATGTGGAAATCCTCGGGGTAAGTTAAAGCTGCTACGCTTGACTCCTTTTACATATTTTGACAGTTGTATTTAAATAATGTAAGTAGTTGTGAGGAAGGCTCCTGAAATGAAAAGCTTTGTTGTGTGTGTGCAATATGTGTGTGTTGCTCAGGATGATTCACACAGACTGATGTTGATTGTTTCTTCTGATTATCCGTGGTTCTTTAGGAGCAGAGGCAGTTGACCCATGAGAACGTCCAGAGGAAGCAGGCCCGGACAGGAGAAGAGAGGGAGGAGGAAGAGGAGGAGCAGCTCAGTGAGAGTGAGAGCGAAGATGAGGACAATGAGATCATCTACAACCCTAAGAACCTGCCCCTTGGCTGGGATGGAAAGGTATGAAGCAGAGTTAGACGTGGCGCCTCTGTAGTGGCCGTGAAGAGCTCTGCAGTAGTAAGAAATGAGGTGTTTTTATTATTTCTTAGGATTTTGTGTGCCAGTTGGTTACCACTTCATTTAATAATCGTGCCTGTTTTTATTTGTTTGTTCTAGCCCATTCCATACTGGCTGTATAAACTCCATGGCCTGAACATCAACTACAACTGTGAGATCTGTGGGAACTACACATATAGAGGACCCAAAGCTTTCCAGCGCCACTTTGCAGTAAGTTCATAATGCTGGTCAACATTTTGTATTTTTTTTAACTGGTCCAACCATTAGCATAGAATAACATAACGCACCAATGCTGTAATGCACTGGATTGGAAGCTAAACTGTGACGATTCTTATTCATCCTAACTTGTTAGGGAAATTGTCCCTAAGTAACCCTACTGCCAGCCTAATCTCTTCCCTCTGTCCTTCCTCTTCAGGAGTGGCGTCATGCCCACGGCATGCGCTGTCTGGGAATCCCCAACACGGCTCACTTTGCCAACGTCACCCAGATCGAAGACGCAGTCTCTCGTAAGTTTTTATTTCTTTTCATGTTGTCCCAGCAGTTATTGAATCGTCCTACAGCGTCATGCTTGGTGTTAAGCCATTTTTCCCTTCAGTGTGGTCCAAGCTAAAGTCCCAGAAAGCATCAGAGCGGTGGCAACCAGATACCGAGGAGGAGTATGAGGACTCCAGTGGAAACGTCGTCAACAAGAAGACCTATGAGGACCTGAAGAGACAGGGTCTGCTGTAGAGAGACCAGAGGGGAAGACTGAAAACCTGAAAGCAAAAAAAAACGTCTGAAGAGAGACCATACCCAGTGATATAGTTTGATTTGAACTGTGACCTTCATTTACACATTAACTGTTGTAAGTTTTATTGTAAGTTGTAATGTTGTTTTTATTCATTCCTCTATTTGATTAGCATTTTGAAATGGCGCAGCCAGTGATTCTAATAAATTTTGAGTAGTATTTGTCACCATTGTTTTTTCTGGGTTGTTAGTTCTGGTTGCTTCTGGCTTGGGTAAACATTTGAACTGCTGTTAATACCCTTGTGTGTGATTACACATTGTGGTCATAAATGTACCTCTTGTATATCCAGTGGTGCTTTGATAGGACCCATGTGTAAGAAAAGTCCCTCCCCTTGTCACATGGAACTCAGGTCCTTTTAAATGCAGTGTAGTTGGCTAGGAGAGAAGAGGCGTCCACAGATTTTTATCTTCACACTTGTGCATTGATTGCTCTATTTGCCAGGTAAGAACTTTTTTATTAATAGAAGAAATGATGCTTACTCAGCTCAGTTGTCTATAAGCCATTTAACAAATTAGAGCTGTTTGGTATTTTAGGGTTCATGATTCAGTATTTCCGGTTTTGCTGTAACATGCAAATGTAATGACCTCATCGTTGGAAATGTAAGTACAGTAGAGGGGGGGGGGGTATTTATAAATATTACACAACTGACTGAAGTTGGATTTGGTTTCAAACAATCATCATGAATGAAAATGTTAGCAATTTATTTACTCATGTAATTGGGCATTATTGCAAATGACCTCATTACCAGTCTACTAGGCTGCACCCAGGCTCTTCCAAGTCATTGGAAAAGGAGATAAGCCTTTCATTATGATTGTGATGGCAGTTATGTCTTTTGGTCTGGGCTAAGTGTGTCCAGAGGGGATCATCATAAAACAACCACGATTTGTTCTTTGACTGCTTCTGGACTTCAGGGACAACGCTTAACTAGATGGATTTTTTTTAATGTGTGTATCTCTGGGAAGAGTACTCTTAACCAGGAATCTAAGGCCTTTGATGATTAACAAACCTTTCCTAGTCTGAGTTCCAGATCGGTGAGCGCTGCCCTGACTGCTGTATTGGTTTCAGTAGCCATCCAATTAGTGACATTTTTCCATGCCAGTATTCTAAGATCTGCTCGGTTAATTATTTGTTTTGCCCATCAGTGGTGTGCTTCCACCAAACTGAGCTATATCAACAGCAGTACGTGAGGACATATTGAACAAAACATTTACTTTTTTCGCAATGATTGGTTTGTGGAGTTTTTATAGTTTTTTGTGGACTCCTGCTGATGTCAACAATTTAATGTGATATGTTCTAAATAAGATCCCACTGTGTTTAAGATCCCACTGTACATCGTATTATATGATGCAAAATCTAAAGTTGGTATTCCCGACCCTACGCTTCTTTCCCTGAAACTGTTGCTGTCAATAGTGAAAGTGCCCCCTCTGTTTGGTCTTGCAACCTTCATAATATCAAACAGCTCGTAAATAGGCTACCATTGCACCCAAACCATGCAGTTAGATTTAGGAAAATAGCTAGATTATATTTGTCAAATAGCAGATGGTTTTTTAATCATGTCACTTGCGTATGGTGGTCACCAGCATCTGAAGCTCCAGACAGACACTTTCCGTGTCCTTGTGGGAGGATGACAGAAACAAAGCATTGTTACCAAGATGACTGATATGTTGGTTATAATCATTTAATGACACATCCACGTGCTGTTTTCACTCTCCTTAAACCTTTGAATGGAAACATTTATTGTCACGTCACAGATCTGAGCCTCGATCTACACCTTTGCAGGGTTATTATCAAGACTTTTGCTGCTGGGAGAATAAAGGATAAGGATGTTGTTGAAACAGTATTTCAGCACTTTTCCTGGCCAATCAATATAAGGTGCTTGGTATTATCAGGTATTGCATCATAAACTTTCCTTGATTCACATGTATTTTTCAATTTCAAAGCTGGCGTTCTTGGTCTTTCTAGTCCTCAAAGAAGATTAATTTTAATAGTTCTTGGTAAGATTTTAACATCGCATTTGTATGATCTGATTTCCTTATTTTTATGTTTAATACGGTTGTATTATACAATAAATGGTATGTTCGTTTTCATTTAGTGCTCTTGAATCTAACTGTAATGGAAGACGTTGGAGGTAACACCCAATTACCGGCACAAGTGAACCCGGTATGATAAACGTTCAAACTATTGAGCCCGCAACCATCGGCAACGTGTATTCTATACACGCAACCAGGTCTGAGAAGAATTTCACGGAAACCTTCAACCGAACCATTCATAACCAAACCAGTCATATTGTGGCCACCATAGACTGTAAAAATAAGGTGGCCACCATGGTTTCAATAGAGAGAGTATACATAGATTACAATCCAGAAGGGTTAACTATTTCACAGACTATAGGGGAGAATACAGCAATTGCGAGCATTAATGCTTTCCGCTTTAAAGCTCAAGATTATATCACAAAAATCTCTACACTTAACGATGATGGAAAAGATGACAGAGAAAGTAGGTTAAAAATCTATATGAATGCCATTTTATTCAAGAATGAATTCACCGTTTGTCCATCTGGGGCTATCATGATGTAGTTATCCCCACAACAGAAACTGGGAAAAACTACTCTGCCATCCTCATCACCCAGGCACAGACTAACAATCTCCCCAACCACCTTCAAGCCACGGTATCTAACACAGTGCAAGACAAGAGTACTGTCCAAGGCTTCATTACCTCCAATACAACTCCAACTAAGAACTACGCCAGCGATAAAGGTGAATAATTTTACCCACCAATTTCTGCAATGTTACGGAGGGAATTAACAAATACTGCTTGGCTCATATTTCTTCATCACATCAGTTCTTGTATTTATAATACACTGCACCAACTCGAGTCACACAATCCACCCTATCTAACATGAGACGTCACAACAAATTCTGCCAGTAAGAAGGGACAACAACTAATGTCTTCCATATTTAATTGTCTTAAAGATACATAATGCTCGCTAAGATTCACTTCACTTTGCAGGTGATGTATTGTAAAACCTTTAGCTGCGTTGGCATCACATGCTGCATGCATTTTAAGGCCATTGTGGAGTTGTGTCAGGAGGACATGGACTTCTGTGAGGTAAGCGGAGACATATTCCTATATTGGCATTTTATTGTGTCCTCTCAATATACTTCATTTTCACTGTCAGTTCTGCTGAGTCTGAACTTTATAGATGAACACAAAAAAACGTTTTGGAGGTTAATTCACATTGGAACTCTGGGGGAAGCCCTGTACATTCTTCAAAGGAAAATGGGTATTCTAAACATATTTTAATTGTTTGTCAATTTATAAGTGCTCCCCTACATTTTCGATATGAACAACCAGAAGTTATCCTCAAATAATATTATTTTATAGAATGAAGTAGTTTTTATTAGTGTTGAAAGAGTTTTTGCTGAAATACCAGTACATATGCAGCAGAAGCAACTCTTTAGAGATTAAAGAGTTGGTGGGTTTGATGGTGATGTTAGCTCTGCTGATTAATGCCATTCCACAGCTTAAGAAAGTGTCAAGCCAGGTGAATTGGAACACATGAGGCAGTGTGGACTGCTGGATGTTCCAGAGACTGCAGACAGAGTATGAAGTGCATTCCCCTCAGCTGGTACCATTGTCACCAGGAGTGCTGTGAAGCCGGGTCTGTCTCCTGTCTTACACTAGATGGTTCTATCAACATGCCTGCCAACTCTGCCTTCTGTGCCCGTAAAAGTCTCTCTCTCATGGCGCTGAGTGTATTTGCTCTACTGGGCAGTCACCACAGCTTTCATTAATCTACTAACCTTCCTGTGATACCAGAGTCACTTTCCAATGCTAAAAAATATGTGTATGTATTAACCTTGCAATTAAATGCCAATTTTCCCCTTTTAATTAGATAATTGACTATATAGGGTTTTTCTGATCTTTGAATATAAACCCTTGTGAAAATAATGATCTTTAAATCACACCCATCAACTGGATCCAGTCATGGGTGAAACATTTTCTTTGGGTGTTTTTAACTTTTGTTAGTGTCTGCAAAGCTGTCATCAAGGCAAAGGGTGCTACAGGATTCCATGTGTTATTTCATGATTTCGATGTTTTCTCTGTTATTCTACAATGTAGAAAATAGTACTAACAAAGAAAAACCCTTGAATGAGTCACTATCCAAACTTTTGACTGTATATCTCAAAATGCAATTAATGAGCGGAGTACAGTGTCGATGAGTGAAATCAAATCCTAATCTCAAGAAAATCTGAGGCACTGACACAATAACATTTGTTATTGTTATTATATAATAATTGTTTGTTATTATGCTGAAATTGGCTTTATTGCTATGGTGCATACAAACGCATTGTAAAACACTACATTTCCTGTAACTGAAAAACACCAAATTATATACAAAATCAACTTCATGAAATGTTTATCATAATTTTCTGCCATGAGTGCTCTTCCATGTAGACATTTTTACAGCAATGGTTCTTACCTTAGTTTTAGATCAAAGCTTGTGTGTCATACAGCAAAACCATGAAAGGCCTTGTGTTCCAGAAACTACTGTGTCTAAGACTAATATATTTATTATTTGGAGCTTCAACCATTACGTGTCAGTGTGAGTAGTGAGTAATACAGATGTTTTTGTTACTTGTCTTTTTCCTGAATCCTTGACTTTGTTCAACCACTACATTAGAAATTACAGTAAAATTGGCCTTGACTTCAGTAGTGTACCAACACTTTTCCAAATTATGATTGTACTATGCATAATGGGATGTTAATAAAGTGACTTCTAAATAGGAATAGGGGACATAATCACTGCACCAATAGAATAGGGGTGGCAATCCTCAAAGTCCATTCCAAGCCACCTGGATGATGGAGGGCATCATTGATCAAAATGTGCTTTTCGCATATGCAATGTGTTTTATTTTCCCAGATAAATAGATTTTCTTTCAATGGATTCTAGGTGTTTATTAAAAGACAATGATACTATTCTGGAGTCATTCGAGGGGGAAACCATTTTAATAGGAGTCATTTTCCCCAGAAAGGGTATGGGATGTATTTTTTATTTGACCAAAAGAGAGAGAAACCTAGCTATATGTTGTGAGAAGTATTTTTTGTGATCTGATTCCAGGAAGAATTATATAACTTTTCTTATTAATAAAACATATTTAGCATTTCTTGGGGGGCTACAGGTTGAAAAGCGGTGAGTTAATCCCAAATAATATTCACAGGATGGCGCTGTAGCACACTTCTGTACTGGAGGTAGCTTTGTTTTATGGTTGAGGGAGTGCATCCTGGGCGGAAAGAGGAAGCTCGATTAAGTAGGGTCCTCAAACAAGTAGCGTCATGCTGGCAACATTAGAGATACCGTAGCAACAATAAGACTTCCGGTTTTCGGATTTTGCCTTCAAAATACAAGTCCGCTGTAAAACGTATTTTTTACAATATAAAATGTATCGATTTTGACACTTTGCTTATTTTATTTAGTAAAATGTATTTTAGGAAATCCAGGAGAGGGGATAGAGTAATTATATTATAAAAAATTAAGGAGCACTGTGTATTTGCAATTGTTGCTGGCATTTTACTCCACCCATTCTACATCCTATTGGCCACAATGTAACTCAAAGGATATGAAATAAAAGTTGCCCTGTAAAGAAAAAAATATTCTATACATCGCAGTGAATGTATTGTAGGAAATGTTCAGGAGAGTCTATAGAGTGATTATATGCAAAGAAATCAAGGGGCACTGTGTATTTGGAATTGTTGCTGGCATTTTACTCCACCCATACCATTGGCCACAATGTAACTCAATGGATATGAAATACATATTGCACTATACAGAAAAAACTATTCAATACGCCAAAGTGAATGTATTGTAGGAAATGTTCAGGAGAGTGGATAGAGTAATTATATGCAAAAAATTAAGGGGCCCTGCTGATTTTTTTTTTTTTTTACAAAAGACACCTGTCCACAGAAGCAATCAATCAATCAGATTCAAAACCCTCCACCATGGCCAAGACCAAAGAGCTGTCCAAGGACAAGATTGTAGACCTACACAAGGCTGGAATGGATTACAAGACCATTGCCAAGCAGCTTGGTGAGAAGGTGACAACAGTTGGTGCGATTATTTGCAAATGGAAGAAACACAAAAGAACTGTCAATCTCCCTCGGTCTGGGGCTCCATGCAAGATCGCATCCCGTGGAGTTGCAATGATCATGAGAACGGTTGGGAATCAGCCCAGAACTACATGGGAGGATCTTGTCAATGTTCTCAAGGCAGCTGGGACCATAGTCACCAAGAAAATAATTGGTAACACACTACGCCATGAAGGACTGAAATCCTGCAGCGACCGCAAGGTCCCCCTGCTCAAGAAAGCACATGTACAGGCCCGTCTGAAGTTTGCCAATGAACATCTGAATGATTCAGAGGAGAACTGGGTGAAAGTGCTGTGGTCAGATTAGACCAAAATCGAGGCTCTTTGGCATCAACTCAACTCGCCATGTTTGGAGGAGGAGGAATGCTGCCTATGACCCCAAGAACACCATCCCCACCGTCAAATATGGAGTTGGAAACATTATGCTTTGGGGTGTTTTTCTGCTAAGGGGACAGGACAACTTCACCGCATAAAAGGGACGATGGACGGGGCCATGTACCATCAAATCTTGGGTGAGAACCTCCTTCCCTCAGCCAAGGCATTGAAAATGGGTCGTGGATCGATATTCCAGCATGACAATGACCCAAAACACACGGCCAAGGCAACAAAAGAGTGGCTCCTCCCAGACAGTAACAGGGCCAATGTCTTGGATGTCCTTATGTAAGATTAGGGTCAGGATATCAGCACCTGAAATACAACAAACTTTCTAAGAGCCAAAGTGTAAGTGCATATTATTGCATGATCACATTATTGCTGCCTAACCTTCTTGTAATAATGTACATGGAATAATTGTTTCATGGTGTTCACCTTCTGGTGAATATGTTCTAACATTAATGCAATAAAATTCTCTGATAATTCATATAAAATAGAATGTCTGATGTTGTTTTGAATTAATTAATTAATGTTATCTCCAAATATGAATGCTTTAGCGAACAAACACACATAAGGACTACAACTACTTCCATCTTACTGAGCTTTGAAATTCCCACAACGATGATAAATGGGCTGGCTTCAAGGTTGTTACCAGGAATGATCAGACATAATATGTCTGAGACAAGACCTCTGGGTAACACCTCCCCACAAACATCTTCCATCGGATGTGAAACTCTTGCTCCAGGAGTGGACATGAAGCCAAAAGCCATGGTAGGTCGACCAGTGGAATCAGCCTGATTTGGCATTGGGACAATGTTATCCACTAAGGCACAGAGATGAGAATCACCAATGACCAGGACAAACTATAAGGAAAGAAAGTTCGAGATTTATCCCAATAATTACTTTTTTATATGTGCCCATCCTAAAACCTTCATAGTAAATTCTGAGTGTGGGCTGTTAGGTTTATCAAAATACAATTAATATGGGGCATTACAACTCAGAACCTACATCAAACAACATGCAGTATAAAAGATAATGTACTTAATGATAACAGGATAGGGTACACAGTACATACAGTTAATCAAACCTGTTCCTCTCCTTTCTACCCAAGTTGATCTCCTTCTGTTTTGGCAGTCTTAAAGTTTATGATGCTTAGGATGGGGATTGTATTCCGAATGTGGCCAATTTTTTGCTGCATGGCCGGAGCCAAACTGGTGTAACATTCCTGTCATGACTGAAAAGTCAATATTATTTCCGGCTGTCTAGAACGAGAACATTTGCTTGGAGACAATTATATTACAGGACTGCACTTCTGTGTTTGTTTCTTAGAGGAAGTTAGCCCTCAGACTGAGTCAACTGTACTCAGATGGTATCCCTGGTCAAAATAAGTCAGTAATATGAGAATGAAGACCTGGGTTTTGGCCCTATTGGACCAACATACAGGGCAGCCATATGCTATAACTTTGTTAACATAGAGATGTCCATGGTGCTTTAAAGACCTCTCTGGGAATATTGCTATTAATACCTTTCAAGAGTTTTATTGTAAATAATGTAAATAAGCCAATAAGGAGAAGCGATATGTATTGATTTTCAGTCTCTACATTTTGACAATACAAATCATTCAATCAATCAGAATTTTGCTCTGGCAAATGAAATTAATAACATATGCATACCAACATGAATCAAACTGCAACACCAGCAAATTGAGAAGAAATTGCCAACCCGATAAAGAAACGAAGCCTCTTCAAAAGGCGCTGAGGGAATTAATTTAACAGTGATTCAGTACAAATGTAAGCTGATCCAAGCAGAGTCCAAACAAGGATAGTCTGCAGATGTGGTTGGTCCTACTAACCTGGTTGATGGGACAAAACCTCCCATATTACAGGCCTATACTTATGTCATGCAATAAAAATGTGTCATGCAATAAAATGCAAATTAATTACTTAAAAATCATAGAATGTGATTTTCTGGATTTTTGTTTTAGATTCTGTCACTCACAGTTGAAGATTAAAAATTACAGACTTCTACATGCTTTGTAAGTGGGAAAACCTGCAAATCGGAAGTGTATCAAATACTTGTTCTCCCCACTGTACATCTCTAAAGGTGATATAGCAGGCTAATGTCCAGTTAATATAAGTCATTGACAAATACATTAGTTCATTGGCTGAATTGTTAAGTAATCACCAAGTGGTGATTATCACCTCCATTAACAAATGAAATAATGAATCTAAATTGAAGGCTATTCAGCAATTTGGAATGTGGCCAATGGTATGGGTGGAGTAAAATACCAGCCACAATTGCAAATATACAGTGCCCCTTGAATCCTTTGCATATAATCACTGTATAGAGTCTCCTTGACATTTCCAACTAAACATTCACTGTGGCGTATTGAATAGTTTTTTCTGTATGAGTGAATATATATTTCATATCCATTGAGTTACATTGTGGCCAATGGGATGGGTGGAGTAAAATGCCAGCAACATTTGCAAATACACAGTGCCCCTTGATTTTTTTTGCATAAAATCAATCTATTGAGTCTCATGAACATTTCCTACAATACGTTCGCTGTGGCGTATAGAATAGTATTTCATATCCATTGAGTTACATTGTGGGGAAAAAGGATGTGGAAATATTGTGTTGGTAGATGTAGCACACCATTCCCCATGATTAGACAGGTTTGTCTTACACACTCTCCTGAACATTTCCTGCATTGCTTTCTCTGTGGAATATTCAGTAGTTTATGAGCTATGAGGCAATATGTATTCCATATTCAGTAATTGTCTGAATTTTGCCCTTGGAACGTGTTTTAATACCCACTTTTTATTGAAATTACTCTTAAATATGATCATATTTGAATTGTTGTCAATGTTGAGAGGGACATTTTCTTAAACAATTAATACACTCAATTTATGTCAGTTTTGAAGTAATACGTTGGTGTCTTTTATTTAAAAAGATTCCTAATTTTGGTGACCCGGAAGTGTTTCTTTAATGTTGCTCACAAGACGTTGATCCTCAAACGTCATGGTTGGGATACAGTCTGGTTAACTACGATGTTGCAACACTGTAACAACGGAAGGTTGAATCTGGATCAACAAAAGGGAAGACATTTTTTCAAAAAAATACACGATCACTAAGTTTTTTAGACTGCATAAAAACGCGCTTAACTTTCAGGACGGTGAGTTTTTAAGTATATTGTCATTGAAACGGCAACATGTCAGTGCAGCGTCTGATGCTTAAGTGCTAGTTAGTAGCAACAAGTGAAATTCTGATGATAGAAGCTCGCCCAAGGAATGCCAGGAATGCAGTTAACTTGGTATTAGGTCACTTCTGTTTCAAATCATTGAATAGTTCTTTATCTATTTTTTTGTAAACAAAGACGTGTAGTTGTGATGATAGGCTACTTTATACATACTTTTTTCCCTGCCCTCATCTGTTCCTCACTTTTCAATAGAAACCCCAGTTGGCCTATTGGGTGACCTTCTTTACAATGCATGGATATTAATGTTCAATCCAGTGACAACATGCTATTTGAGGAGGAAGAGAAGGACAAGACAAACCCGGGGAATGAAGAGGATAATGTATCAGAGAAGATGGTTACTGTCAACTGGGACCAATGGGACAGGCTACTGCTGCCCTCTGTGTCCAGACCAGAATCACTGGACTCTGGTCTGGACACAGTGTACGACAGAACCACTGTGATGATTGAGCAAGACCCATTGGGGTCTATAATTAACAATAAAGAGGAAGAAGAGGACCTTATGTGTCTAGATGAGGGATTTGAGACAGAGGGCCGTGGAGGTCTGGAGGACCACTGGGAGGCCATGGCCCAGGGCTACGTCCACCACACCATCTCCCAGGATCAGATCCAGTTCACTATCAACCCTGGTTCCACACCCATGCCACGGCATATTCAGGGGGCGACCATCACACTGCACTCAGAGTGCCCAGATACACACCAGAAAGAGGTAAGCCTTGACATCCAAAGACCTTAAAGGGGGAAAGGCCGGTCATGTGACTAGACGTCTGAAATATCCTTCCATCTGCAACACCCCCCCTTGCCAGCAAATTATCTTTAATAAGACAACTGATTCTAACCAATGAAAAAAAGACAGGTGAGTACACCCCCCCGCCCCAAACCACCCGTTTTGACATTGATTCTGTCTACCAATCATACCGGTCTGTTTTGACATTGATTCTGTCTACCAATCAGACAGGTCTGTTTTGACATTGATTCTGTCTACCAATCAGACAGGTGTGTTTTGACATTGATTCTGTCTACCAATCAGACAGGTCTGCTTTGACATTGATTCTGTTTACCAATCAGACAGGTCTGTTTTGACATTGATTCTGTCTACCAATCAGACAGGTCTGCTTTGACATTGATTCTGTCTACCAATCAGACAGGTCTGTTTTGACATTGGATTGGTTGTGCATTTCTTTGGTTGTGGCCACATGGAATTGTGGTTAGGAGAGGCATAATATTTAGGGAGATCGGCTCACTAGCTGGGAAATAAATAATCCTTCATCACCTGTTGCACTCCAGGAACATGGTTGACTAGCTCTGGGATCCTTCCCAAGGATACTGCAAGCCTTTAGCAGGTTAAGGATTTATTTGTATTCTTCTTTGAGATGACAATGAGTTTAGACTGTGAAAGTGCCGTTTGATTGGTCAGGCTTGCTAATGTGAGGATGATGTCATCTGTATCCTTAGCCTGGAACTGTTACATGGCCTCTTTGGCATACCCACGGGTATACACATGTAAATGCATGCCCCTATAAACATACAAACATAAGTCGACGTACACGCCCAAGTACATAAACACAGATCTAAATATACACACATAAACATGGGAGTACAAAGTCAGTGGGGTAATTAAGTTGCATCATACTCATCCCTGACAAAATACATGGTGCTGGGTAAGCTGTGGAAACATTTGTGGGAAGGCAAAATGACAAATGTTTTGATGAAGTTGGATTGTGAAAAGATGAGACACGAGAGGGAATATTTTTAGGTTGGTGAAATTGGTCCTGCCAGGGAGCTAGCTGCGAAGCCATTTCCCATCGTCATCATCATCAGCCCATCTATAACATCACGGTCATTATGTTCCAGGCTCCCTGCAGATGCCACCATTTGAGGAATATCTTCCTGTTCCCTCTGCTCTGTTCTCCTTCTGTTCCCATACAGAAATGTTCACTTTGTAGCCTAGGGGGCTCCATTTGGCTAGGCTCTGGCATCGGTTGCACATACACTGCTGCTGTGTGGCTTCGAATCTGGCCCAATGCCCTATCAGGAAAAAGCTCTATCATTTACCGCTGTCTCTATCAATACAGCATCAATGTCTAATAAATACACAAATATGCACTTCCTGTCAAATGAGCCTTATGAACTAGCACAGCAGGTTAATTTTCAGACCTGGATGAAATGTTCGCAAAATGTTCGCCAAATCTCACATACTTGCTAGAAACCCTTCTTGTTAAGCAAATGCTTATGTAGGCAACGTTTCTTCTTTTCTTCGTATCAACGACGACTGTTTGCCTTGCCGTTCTGCAGGTGAAGCGTTACCAGTGTCTGTACGAGGACTGTACTCGTACTTACAGCACCGCGGGGAATCTGCGGACCCACCAGAAGAGGCACAGGGGCGAGTACACGTTTGTCTGTAACCAGCAGGGCTGTGACAAGGCCTTCCTCACTTCATACAGCCTAAAGATCCATGTCCGTGTTCATACCAAGGAGAAACCCTTTGAGTGTGACCAACAGGACTGTGAGAAGGCCTACAACACACTGTACAGGTAGGACTTAGGGTTTGACCTGTCTTATCCCTAACGCTGAAGATCCTAAACAGATACCCCAGCCCACGATAGCTACTGTACCCAACATCCATTCTGTTAATAGATCATTTCCAGTTCCACTGGCGGCCAAAATTGTCAACTGAAATGAACTGAGGCCAAATATTGTATGGGGTATTCCTGCACTCAGGCTGAGACGATTGATGTTTCATCAGTCTCGTAAACCCCCAGACCCTTGGAGCAGAGCACCGTACCGCAGTAGTGATGTCCCTTCCCCCCGCATAGAGCTACGGGTCTCAGTGACGGTCTGTTTAGCGAGCTGACCTGTAAACCATCAATCAATCACATTTATTTATAAAGCCCTTTTTACAACAGCAGTTGTCACAAAGTGCTTTACAGAGACACCCGGCCTTAAACCCCAAGGAGCAAACAACAGTAGTGTTGAATTTCAGTGGCTAGGAAGAACTCCCTAAGAAGGTTCGAATTTTAGGAAGAAACCTAGAGAGTGACCAGTCCTCTTCTGGCTGTGCCGGGTGAGATATTAAGAGTCCAATTGGAATAATAAACGTCATGTGTTGGGTACATGTGCAGGCTGAAGGCCCACCAGAGGCTCCACACCGGGAACACGTTTAACTGTGAGTCGGACGGGTGCACCAAGTACTTCACCACTCTGAGTGACCTGAGAAAACACATCAGGACCCACTCCAAGGAGAGGCCTTTCAGGTAATCTCGCCACGGACCGTTGATTTTTGCTGTCGGTTTAACAGACTAATTAATGGATGAATGAATGAATAAACAGAGTGGCCTGAAATTATTTGGGGGGGGGGGGTTTCTTCTCAGGTGTGACTTTCCTGGTTGTTACAAGACGTTTACTTCTAGTGATGACCTTCAGACACACTCTGTGGGACACAAAGGATCAGGTACGGAATGTTTGACAGGAATAGGTGTGTGGGGTTATTACGTGGCATACTTCTCTAGCTCAAACCCTATTTATTCTTTAAATGACACCAGGGGAAGTTTCTTCCATTCCTAGAGATGCAGATACAACAATACATTCTAGCATCTATTTCATCCTGCTAGGCTTTATTAAGTCTTCTTAATGTGAAATGGCTTCCTCAGTTGAGCTAGCTTTCAGAAAGGCATGTGTGAGTGAGTGTTGAAAACATCCTAGTTAATTCCAGCCCAGTAGATAGGTATCGGCATGGCTCAGCTCCCCAGCTTCTTATTGGCCCATTTATTTTCCCAACGCCCTGTCTGCGAATCCTGATGAGGCTATTTATCCACATCCAGCAGTGTGGTGATAACACGAACACACACACACACACACATTTTTCTATCCTTGTGGGGAGTAGAAAAAAGTATTCCCTATTTTCTCTACCTTTTAACCCTAACCTTAACCTCAATAAAATGTATGCCTAACCATAACCTAAATTATAGTTGGTCTTTCCAGCTCGTTCCTTTAATAGCAGAGAAACCAACAAGTTGTCCCTTCCTCTGAGGGGCTGTGAATGTTGGTTAACTGTTTGTGCTTCAAGCTGACGTGTGATCTGTTGAGGGCATAGGAACGTCTGTTTACTGAAATTGATGTCTGAGGCTGGAGTAAATTGACTATTCATTCATTGACTATTCATACACAGACACTGATTGCAATTTAAAAAGCCACAGGTGTTGGAAATTCACCTTTAATATCCATTTTCACCTGTGTGTGTCACCCTGTGTGTCTGTAACAAGGCCAAACATTCAAGGGTATGTAAACTTTTGATCAGGGCCATTTGGGTGATTTCTGTTATCATTATGATTTTAAAAGGAGCCAAACAACTGTGATAATAAATGGCATCATATGATCACATTCCTTAAATATCTTTTAAGGAATAAATATTTTCATATTTAAAAAATCAATGCCAAAATTTCACAATTTCTGCCAGGGTATGCAAACTTATGAGCGCAACTGTATATGTTTTTATCTTGTAGGGGAGCCGGCCCTCCCTCAGATGGACACAGACGGGGATAACTCCCTAAGTTCCTTGGACAGCATGAAGGACAAAGTGACTGGTCCACAGCCAGGATCGTCAGCTGACATCACACACAGCCACACCTCCTCACAGGTGACTCCTCCCACTACATGACTGAATACATAACTGGGTTCATTCATAATGACTCATCTGTTTCTGTGTTGTGTGTGCCAGGTCTGTAACTGATCAAATATCCATAAAATCAGTAGATTATGTGCCGTGGCTGCCAATACAACTCTTTCAGGATTTTTTGTCCACTGGGCCATTGAGACACAGTGACGGCTCTAGCCTTTGGGGGCCCTAAGCAAAATGTATTTTGGATCCCCTTTTCCCTATCAATCGGGGCTCCCTAACAGTTGGAGGTCCCCTAGCGATTGGGGGCCCTAAGTGACTGCTTATGTTGCTTATGTCTGGTCCCGGCCCTGGAGAGACAAATGCACTGTCCGTTTCTCTCTCAAGTTCTTTTTCAATCTGTGCCCTGCATTGTTATACTGTAACAATCATCAATCAGTACTGATGTTTTGACACACAGGACTTGAATCCTCGTTCCCCGTGTCTCAGTGATATGAGCCTGATTTCCACGGATTCTCAGCTCCGAGAAAATAATGTAAGTAATTTACATTCATTTAACAATGCAGCGTATAGTTCCTTAAGCTGTTGGATGTAGGCACACTGAAGAGGTTACAGCATGGTCTCGGTAACATCGTCCAGTTAAATAACCCCATTCTCGCCAGATAACAGGACCGGTTCCCTGGGCTAGCTACTGCTGTGTCTCAGGGCAAACTGAATGCATATACAGTATGTGATGTGAAAACTGTACTCTGTAATGTAATCCATGGGAACTGTGACATGTTCATCTCAGAGCCACTACAGGCTGTTTCCTCTGTGTCTGTTGATGTTCCTCTGCTGTTGTCCCTTTATCTGTGGCAGTCTGATGCCCTGGATCGGATGTTTGAGTTGCTCTTTCAAGACCAGTCCCAGCCACATGGTGAGTAATGCTTGTCTGGATGCTTTGTGTCCTGGTTAAAACCCCTGATATCCCCTGGTATCTCCTGATATCCCCTGGTATCTCCTGCAGATGTGTCTCCCATGGCAGTGTCCTCATGTAGTATGGAGGACCCCTCTCCAACTGTGCTGCCCACAGATACAGCTCCTTCTGTTTCCTCCACGCCATTGTCTGACCCTGCTGCAGGCTGCCTACTGCCCCATGCAATCCCTGGCTGTAACCCTGGGGAACCCGGTCCAGTTCCTGTCTCTTTCCATCCAATGATCTATGAAATACCTAAACATGAGGTGAATCCAGAACAGCAGCCCTCCAACCAAAGCGTATTGCCACAGCCAGCAGCATCCATTTATTCCAAACCAGGCCACAAAGAGAGCCTACTACCACAGCAGGACATCCTATGTCAGCAGAGCGTCCTACCACAGCAGAGTGTCCTACCACAGCAGGATACCCTACCTCAGCAAAGTATCCTGCCACTGGAGAGCATCCTACCACAACAGAGCATCCTACCGCAGCAGAACGTCCTAACGCAACAAAGCATCCTGCCGCAGCAGAGCGTCCTACCACAACAAAGCATCCTGCGGCAGCAGAACGTCCTACCACAACAAAGCATCCTGCCGCAGCAGAACGTCCTACCACAACAAAGCACCCTGCCGCAACAGAACATCCTACCACAACAAAGCACCCTAACGCAGCAGAACATCCTAACACAACAAAGCATCCTGCTGCAGCAGAGCGTCCTACCAGAGCAGAGCGCCCTACCGCAGCAGAGCGCCCTACCGCAGCAGAGTGCCCTACTGCAGCAAAGTGTCCTACCACAGCAGAGCCTACTAGACCCATCTTCCAAACCTTCCATCCATTCACAGTCAAGCACAGGTTCCCACCCCCCCATCAGCACCTCGCTCTCCCTGGGGCACATCTCTCCCTCAAGCACCAGTGCACAGAGTGCCCTCCAGCCAATCACCATGTCCGCTCAGAACCTCCAGTGGCTCCTGAACAGTGTTGTGGACCAGGGGCGTCAGGACACACAGACACCCCTAGTAGTAAGTGTTTTTGTGCCAATTTATTTTTCGAAATGTACTGTGTCTTTTGATGTCATGTTTATTGGTGTCAAACTATATGCTTTATTGAAACCTCCCAAGCAGTAGTGTTGTAAAGCTAGCTTATTAGAAAATGACAAAGGGCACTCTCCAGTCATTTGCCTTTTTAATGGAAGTATGGAGAGGGCTTTTCTATCGCTGCTCTTTTTATTAGAATATGAAGAGTGATTGTGAAATCATTGATCTGCTGGATCTCATCCAGTACAACTATTCGTTGGCCTTTGTCAGTTCTTTTTGTTTCAACTATTCTGTTTTTGCCAAAAGCCACTGACATTCTACTAATCATTCTTAAATAAATTGTCTGGCGCTGTCTTTTAGCAACCATACAGTGGCTCAACAGTAGAGAATGTCTATTTTACCACAGCGACGCCTATGGAAGGAGACTCAGGTAATCACATCTACGTCACATTTACATGTCTTCGATTGTTCAGTGTTATCAGCCACACAGCTGACGGTACCTATTTAACACTTGCTGCACGTGCAAAACGTGATCAGTGCGTGAAAGCCCCGGACTTGACGGCCCAGTGGACTGAACCTCCTGAACAAGTCATATTGGCAGCCGCGGCCCGTAGTGTTTAGGATGTGTTTGGTGTGACATGCCCTCTGGTTGTCTTCCTGGGACAGCTGTGCAGCACATCGGCCTGCGTCTGCCTGTCATCGTCATCAGACAGGGAGAGTCCTGCCAGTGTCGATGCCCCTGCAAAGACGTCAGCACTGCATCAGACGTGGAGAAACAGCCTGGTGGTCTTGCTCCAGTTGAACCCCCTGGTGCCTGGGTCCAGCAGCCCCAGAACCCAGCACCCCAGCCCCAGAACCTCCCTCTACAACAACCTCCACCAGTACCTCCATGATGAAAATCCAAACTTCTGATACCTTCTCAAATGAAGGCTTTGCTATGTGACTATCTTTCTGTGGTTAATACTGCAACACTGTCCCCATAACTGACCTTAACTAACAGTATCCAAGCCAAACCTGACTGGCTGTTGAAAGTCGAAAGCAATTGTCTGCTTTATTTTGTTGTGAATCGGGGTCAATGCAGTTCATGAACAGGATTTTGATTTGATTTATGACATGTCTGGTAGCCGTCTGTTATGAGTGGGGCTGGAATAGTGGCTGGCCGCTGTTTGTAGAGTGGAAATCAGTTGACTCAAGCTCCCACTGGAAACATTAAGGGTGACCTTTATTCTTGACAGCGTAGACAGAAAAGCACAGTTGACAAAACAAGGCAATCATTCCCCATACAGTACTCACTTAGCATAGCATTTTTTGCGTAATGCGTGTGGAGTGCAGTTATGCATTTTGTGCAATCTGTGTCTGTGCCGTTTAACTCTGAAACCGCAGATGATTTCTATGTATTAAAGGTTGTCAAAAACAATTAAGATGTTGTATGTCACAAATGCTTCTGTGACATATATGGTGTATTTTCAGCACGCTTTCCTGGCCAATGAGCCATATAAACAGGAGTACAATTCAGCTACGTAATTTTATTATGCAATGTTGTCATACAGTATTTGACTTTTCACTCAATTACATTTTAGTGAAAGCGACAGGTTAGCTGAGATTCCTGTATTGGAGGATGTCTCTGTGCAGCTCTGAAGTAAAAAAAATAAATAATTGAAAACCCTGATCCACTCATTTTGAGTATTTGAATGTTTGAAGATTATTCTGCATTCTTTTAACTAGCTAAAAGCGTTCTTCGTGACAGAATTGCTTGACGACGTCACCCAGGGAAACTCTGCTTCATTTTCTTTCTAGCCTCTGTTGTGGCATTCTAACAGTCCCCCAACATTAGTTTGGATAATGTTTTCAAATAACCTCAACATTCTTAAGCTGTAACTGAGTGAACAAAGGGAATTATATTTTCCTGGCCTGCCTCCATTTAGCTAGGTTAAGGAACAGATGGTGCCGTATTCATGGATGAACAACAAAGGGATTATACAAGATTGATTACCTGGAATCCATACTGATGTCACATATCAGTGTTAATTAAAGGCTAAGAAGATGCTAGACAACGAAAAGTCTACATTTTCTTAGTTTATACATTCTGGCTTGTCAGTGAAATTGTATTTTTATTTATTTCACTCAATCCACTGTGACGGGATGACATTCTGAGGTTGGAACGTATTATCCAATCTGTCATCTGGAACTTCAAGGATCCGTGATGAGTAGCGTGGCTGGCTGTCGCACGGTGCTGTGAAGCCTGACATTTAGAACTGCATAGCAACAACGCCTGGTTTGATTAGTTTATGTTAACTGTGTGTGTGTGTGTGTGTGTGTGTGTGTGTGTGTGTGTGTGTAGCAGAGCAGCCTTTCTAGTGAGGTGTTGGACTGTCCTTTGGGCTGACTCAGTGCTGTGCACATAGTTTCTAAGACTGTGTTTACAGATTTACATTTCTTCTCTAGCTTTATCTCTCTACTCAGGTTTAATAGGCTGCATTCCCACAGCCAGGCCAATTCAGATCTCTTGGCCAATGAAATCAAGTATTTTTCGGAGCTCATCAAATCGATCAAAAGACAAGAATCCACATTTGTCAGCCTTTGCAAACGCATGCCAATTAATGTGAACTGAGAGTTTGCTGGTGCTGTGTTATGGCAAGGACCAGGGACGTCACTATAACATAATGGATGGGGGGGGCTAAGGCTCGTTTTGGGGGGCGTGGGCATAACATATTTACCCACAACATATTTGCATCAATGTATTTTTAAAGTAACAATACATGTAAAATCTATCAAAATAAGGTTATTTTTGGTCAAGGTTGGCTAAAAGTATACCTGTCTCATAGTTTATGTTAGACATAGATCTAATATGACTTAAATTCTATCTAAATAAATAAATTAGCCCACTCTGTCTTCATCCATTTAACACCAACAAAAGTCACAAAAACAGCTGTACTATGTAGCCAAAATACTTCAGTCAACTATAGTTTATAGTAAATTAACATGTACAGTATATTATGTTTCTAAGCAAGATTTCTCTGAATCATTTCAAAAACAGTACGTGAACAGGTCTTGTTCACGAGTGAGGGAAGGATGGAAAGGGAGATTGACAGACGGATCGGTGCAGCTTCTGCAGTTATGCGGTCGATGTATCGGTCTGTCGTGGTGAAGAAAGAGCTGAGCCGCAAGGCGAAGCTCTCGATTTACCGGTCAATCTATGTTCCTACTCTCACCTATGGTCATGAGCTTTGGGTCATGACCGAAAGGACAAGATCCTGGATACAGGCGGCTGAAATGAGCTTTCTCCGCAGGGTGGCTGGGCGATCCCTTAGAGATAGGGTGAGAAGCTCGGTCACCCGGGAGGAGCTCAGAGTAGAGCCGCTGCTCCTCCACATCGAGAGGGGTTAGCTGAGGTGGCTTGGGCATCTGTTTCGGATGCCTCCGGAACGCCTTCCTGGGAAGGTGTTCCGGTCCCGTCCCACCAGGAAGAGACCCCGGGGAAGACCTAGGACACGCTGGAGGGACTATGTCTCCTGGCTGGCCTGGGAACGCCTCGGTGTCCCCCCAGAAGAGCTGGAGGAAGTGTCTGGGGAGAGGGAAGTCTGGGCATCCCTGCTTAGACTGCTGCCCCCGCGACCCGGCCCCGGATAAGCGGAAGATGATCGATGATGGATGGATTTCAAAAACAGATTTAGTTATTAGCCCATCAATTCAAAAAATAAAAATTTAACAACCAGATCTCCCTTCCTGTGAAGAATACGTTGCATTAAGTTCACTTCAAATCCAAACTAACAGGAGCCTGTGAAACACGCAGTTTTTCTAAAGCCCCCCTAAACTAGGCCTAGCAACGTCCCTGGCAAGGACCATGACCATTCTGGCAGAGCTTGCTGCAGCACAGGCTTTGTCCCAGAACATTTGGTCTGACGCCCCAATCTGAAACACATTGAAGATTCGGAGGAAGTACTGTCTGTCTGAGGTGGCAAAAAATATTTGCCCTGATGAGGCCACACACCGCCTATTTCAAACACATACAATGTGAATTGGTTAACAAAACCATTTTTATTTTTCATGATTTCAAAGTAATACAGAAAAGAGTATGTCCTCAATGTCAGAAAGACTGAAAGCTCAGCTGCATTACACAACCACGGTAGTTTTATCGTGACTGACGCTATCACAACAGCACTCATTTAACAGTAACAGACTTAGACGCAGTCTGGGACCTTAAGCACTCACACTTTTGTAACATTGTGCGAATTGGAATTTCAAACATTATGGATGTATACAAAATGGACTAAGTACAGTTTTAGGGGACCCGTTTTTGGTTCAGGTTCTGCTTTACGAACTGCTAGCCTACACTATGCAAAATATTGTGTCACCTCACCTTGTCGATTAAAATATGCAACTTCACCTTGTCGATTAAAATATGCAACTTCTTGCCGTTGTAGCCATTGAAATGTAAAAGGTATTGTGGTACTTACAAAATAACTTAGAGTAAATGAAAAAAGTGAAGTTCTTTTTTTCTATTTATCTCTTGAAGACTTAATACAGGTGTTTATTTAGCTCCTAAAAGAAAGAAACAATTTATCATAAAATTCACATCAATGGAAAAGGCTAGAATGTTTAATTCACAAGAGTGGGTGAACACAGACCAGTTCAATCCAGAATGTACCCCTAAATGCCAAATGAACCAAAAGCCCCCTCCCCCTGTACACTTGTGTAGCTCAAATAATTTGGACAGGTTTAAGCCACAGGCTTTAGTGTTACCTCAGTTTTGTCATGTTATAGACCAGATGGAATTGTTTCTAATACTCAACTGCGTGAGGAGTGTCAGTTCCAATTAAAAGGCAGACAACAGTGCTAGCACATCACCTCAGAATATCCCGTCGTGACGCCTCTACTACCTTTCATACTACTGTGCCATTCCAAGCCAAACTAGCTGGCTCGGCTATTTTCTTTCCACATTGTTGTTTTCAGCAATGTTTCAGCAACTTTGTTGGGTATGTAACCACTAACCAAGCCAGTTGAGTACAGCTTGATTTAATTCGCCTCCGTTTGACTAAGCTCAGGAGTGTGAAGAGCTCTTTAGTCAAAGTTTCTCCAGTAAGCGTTATTCCTGTCAACCCAGTTCGGTCCTCTACATGAGCCACTTGTCTTTCTCCTTGTTGAAGTGTTCCGCCCACTTCCTGGTGAGTTCCAGGTACAGATCTGAACGGTGCGGCTGGTAGTTTAGATACAGCCTTGTCACTGTCTTCTTCGGCACCGCCTTCTCGATCTGCGTCCCCTCGTGCCATTCGTTGAAAGAAGTGATTGTCACAATTTCCGGCCGCACTGACAGCGCCGCCTGCAGGCTGGTCTCGTAGTAGCGTCCGTTGACCCTGTTCCTCGTGTTGTGGTTGTTCCAAGGCCTCACCGCGGTGTCAACGTATCCCGGCCCGGCGCTGGGCACAAACAGCAGGTTGTTTCCGTCGCAGAACGCTTTCACCGCCTTCCAGTTCTGGTGAGAGGAGCCGAAGGAGAAGCCATTGGAGGCGAAGTAAGTATACATGCCGTCAAAGCCACCAGCCAAGATGTCGTGTTTGTGGCGTTCCTCGACAAGCAGAGCGAGAAAGATGCCATCGTAGGGCGTGCCGCGGAGGGTGTGGGCACCGGCAGGGTGGAGCAGTTCGGCCCAAGCCTCAGGCGGTGTCAGGTAGGAGTCGTAGACATAGAACAGTGGAAGGATCCGCCCCGTGGTGGACTTGAAGCGGTAGAAGGCACCGTGGTTCCCATACCTACGAGGTAAACATATTCGTTGGTTTATTAATTGTTTACATTTGTAGCTACCAATGAAGTTGCCGTATTCGAATCATGCTCCTTTTACAGAAAAGACATGAACAAGCAAGAAAAAATCTTTACTGCATAGGTCAGTTCTCCACTACCGATTTAACAGGCATATTTTTTACACTTGGCCCAAAGCATCACGTTTCTGCCAACGCAAGCATTGTTAAACTGGCAAAATGACAGATGACTGTAGAATATCCTGTAATGTGAAATGGTGCTATTATTTTCAAGAGCAAGTTTGGGGTATGCGAACATTGTATATAGAAAGATCAGCTTTTAGAAATGCATCCCCCGCACCGCCCCGCCCCCACCCCACCACACACTCTTCTCTCTCAGTCTCAGCTCATTCTCTCTCAGGCAGATGGCTAACACAGTTGTCCAAAAGTCAGCTGTAATATCTGACTCATCAACCTGATATAGAAGGCTTGCCCTCAATCACGATCATCACCATTCAATTAGCATAAGATACATTAACTATCACTCAAAAACAGCAGATGCCTCGAGGTAGGACCAGTGATCAGGTGGGTCACAGTCACACCCCATATGATAACCCAGAATTTATTTGTCTTTCTGTTTCTGTTAGTCCCAGTTCTGTTTATGTTCTGCAGCCTTACCGTCATTGATTCACATTTGTTCTACATTACAACAACCATTGGTTTTGGCAAGACAGCATACCTAGATCCTGGTGTGTTGCAAAGCCAAACTCTTTCCACATGCACACATCTTTTGGTAGCACTATAAATAATCAAGCCATTAGAGAAATTCTCTAAAAATTAAAGTAAAAGTGATACAGTCAAGAAATAGGCTACTTGTGGTTTAATTAGAACACTACAGGAATGCATATTTAAACTATCTGTTGCTTACTTCCTTCCTTTCCTCTTTAAACTGGAAGAGGACTCAGATTTCTCCAGATCCCAGTGTCACTGGACATTAATATGCAAACTAGAGCTCTGCCCTTTTAGCTTTGAGTGACTGATAAGAAACTCAATCTGTATGAGTATGAGAGTAGAGAGGAGAAAGAAGAGAGAAAAGCTGTGAAAGATAAACAGATTGAATTGAGGGGTAGAGACAGTTGGACTAGAGTGGGAACTACAGGAAAAGGATGTACATGACAGTGGGGACCACATGAAGTCAATGTAGAGGATACTGGGGACTACAGGAAGTGGATGTATAGGTTGTTGGGACTAGAGGAAGTTGATGAATGGTACGTTGGGGACTATAGGAAGTGGATGTACAGGACTGTAGGGACCACAGGAACTCGATGACCAGGACACTGGGGACTACAGGAAGTGGATTTACATTACATTGGGGACTACAAGTGGATGTATAACACTGGGCACTACAGGAAGTGGGTGTACAGTACCTTGGAAGCCAACATACCTATCAATTATGTACTTGATGTTGTCATGCATGCTGAGGTCGGTCCGTCCCTTGTAAGGCTGAATGTGAAACGCCACCTGCGAGAACAGAATAGAAAGTCATCATTAAAGCATTCAAGGAGGACAATCAATATATTATCATACATCACGGTCCAGTATATGAAGAAAGAATGAAAATGAAAATGACATTTCAGTTCATTAGTACAGTAGCACATTGCCATTTGATTGTTGTAAAGAATTTAAATAAGACCAAGACTTTGAGATGGGCTGATGGGTAAGCACTGGCTGTACAGTGCCTTCGGAAAGTATTCGGACCTACTCACTTTCTCATCATGTTTTGTTGTGGCTACATAGACTTCATCTATAATTGATTATATTCATTTTTTACAATCCGTCTAAACATGACACCACATCTGGCAAATCCCCAAAAATGTCGAAACTTATTGAAAATTCAAAAATTCAAAATCTCATGTACTTAATGATCCTGACCCTTTATTCAGTACTTTGCGCAGAAGCTCCTCTGGGAGCAATCACAACTTTGAGTCTTCTTGGGTATTAGCATACCTGGATTTGGGAAGTGTTTACCACTCTTCCTTGCAAATCCTCTGGGGCTGTCAGATTGGACGGGGAGCTTCGGTGAACTGTGATCTTCTGGTCTCCCCACAGATTTTCAATGGGTTTCAAGTCTGGGCTTTGGCTGAGCCACTCAAGGACATCCACAGATGTTCCCAAAGCCACACCAGTGTGGTCTGGGGTGCGTGCTCCAGGTCGTTGTGCTGAAACATGAATCTTCACCTGTGCACTCTTGATCAAGTTCTTATACGAACCTTTGTGTATTTAGTTTTGTTTATCCTTCCCTCAATCCTAACCAGTCACCCTGTCTCTGCTCCTTAGAGCCTTCACTGTAAGAATGGGTGGGATTAGCCAGCAGATGAGCGGGTCCTTGTTACTGGCAGACATAGACGCTTTGCATTCAGGCCTAATATTTTGATATTGGTTTTATCAGACTAAATCATATTTTTTTTCTGATTCTCTCAGGACTTCTTAGTTTCATTTTAGCTTTGACACTAATGAGTGAGTAGATTAATGTGTAAAATGTAATTATGAATGAAATCGATAACAACAAAATATAGAGAAAGGGAAGGGGTGTAAATACTTTCCAAAGGCAGTGTATATAGTCATTTTAGTGGTGAAGAGATTTAATAGGGACTGCTGATATTTCACTCTCCAGCTAAGGTACAGGGGAAAATGCCTCTTAGAATATAGTAGAAGTGGGTGTCAGAGCACTTGTTGTTGAAACTAATGCGTTTGACCTTGTACTGTACCCTCCAACTGGCTTATTCAGGGAATTCAGGGTAATACAAGGAAACTCAGATGGACTCCAGTGTCCTTCCAGTTATTTTGGGACCAATCGAATGGATGCTATCAATCCACACAAAGAAAGTAAAAAAAAAACACAAGGTTTTCTAGCCACAGAAAAAGTATATATTTCTGGTCCTCATAAGGGTATAAAAGGGGGAAAGACTGAACACATGATAAGAGCTAAGTTTAGACAGACTGGCTGGATTGGAACTGAGCGTCAATTTCCTAAAAATTGAAAAAGAGACTAAAGGGAGGAAGAGGAGAAAGACGAGGAAGAATGGGCCGCTGAAGCAGAGAAATGATTAGGTCCCTGTGAGTATACCCATTATCCAAGCTCAGGACATCACCCTCTCTGTCATCTCCAAGGTAATCCTCTACCCTCCTTTTTAAAGAAAAGGGATTTCGAGGTTCTATTCCTTTGAGTGGCCCTGAGGTGAACCATCTCCGCACCAGGTAATAACCACAACTCAGCTTTCTACTTAAAGGCAATATCGTATCTACTTTCAAGTATTACCCAAGGCATTGTTCTCTCTGTGACCTGCCATCTTTGCTGACTCTGAGAGACAGTGCTTTCCAAGGCTCCAGTGACACCAGGGCCTTATGTGAAGATCTAATATATAATCTATATATCCAGCGAGGATGAAATCCCTTTAGGAATATATTTCATCCTACACCTTGAACGATCCACAGGGATTCTCTCAGCATTGACAGGCTGTGATTGCTCTGACACATGACTGTGTCATGGATGTGATTGCTCTGACACATGACTGTGTCATGGATGTGATTGCTCTGACACATGACTGTGTCATGGATGTGATTGCGACAGGACCAGGGCCTACAAGCAACTCCGTGATAGCTGCCCTCCCTCAGCCCGGGCCTGGAGTAGATTAACCAGATCCTAAATCAGTTGGTTCTATATAGCTGATACTGGCGTTGGGAGGATGGTTTAATCTACCTGAGGACTACAATGTTCCCTCAACTGCTGTACAGCGAAGGGTCTACTTCAGCTCCACAACAATTTGCGGATAGATCCGTGGAGCCATGAATTTGGAGTGAGAAGGTCTAAATAGAACACCCACTCCCGTTCTCTCTCTTAAAAATAGGCTGCAAGGCCTTCATAAACAGTTTCCAAGGCAACGGAGTGTTTGGCACGCAGCGACCGAAGGCCCCCTCACCGGGCAAGTCGGGGTGTCTCCTTGGATGGTTTTGAAGTGAGCTGATATGCTGTTGAAGCTGTCCCTTTCCTAGGATGAATACATAAGGGATGGCGTCTGTTCCTGGGTGTGCGGTGACGGAGGAGAAGCAGTTTTGGTTCAGGCATCGTTCTGTGTGGTGGGAAGGGATTCTCATCTCTTAGGGATAGCTATGCTAACTGCAAACAGGAGGCAGTGTTCCGGATGTAAAAACGCAGATTGACACAATTGTCTTACTGTTATATAAAGCCATATAAAAAAACCTGGATCCTAAAGTAGTTTAATGTATACACGTTAGGCATTATTTGTGGTGATCATTGAAATCTGTGAATGTAGTGATCTGTGAATGTAGTGATCTGTGAATGTAGTGATCTGTGAATGTAGTGATCTGTGAATGTAGTGATCTGTGAATGTAGTGATATGTTAATGCAGTGATATGTAAATGTGGTGATCTGAATTTGGTGATCTGGGGGAAAAACAGTGTTTATATTAAAGGCCATATGAAGTGGAAATGGCGCAGATTAGTACAGATTGTATGAAGATGAACCAGTAGAAGACCTAACCTAAATGTGTTTGGGTGGAAATGGAAAATTGGAGCTTTAGCCTCAGGTCATACTGAGATACAAACACTATTTTGGAAGTCCTACAAATATCTACTTTTCATCATCCCTTTTATTTCACACTACCCTAATAAATGTCAGCGATATCTTCTTGAAATGGGAGCTTGACATTTGAATTAAGTAAATGTAAGGAAGATCATAAGCTGTAAAGGTAAAAGTGATGATTTTATGTGTAGATTTCTAGCATTTTCTTTTCTGTTTATTGCCCATTTAACATGCTGTGGACTTCTGGTATGTGTGTGTGTGGTTGTTTGTGTGTGTGAATATAACATTTCTAAAGGACTCAATAGAGCGATATCACATTACAAGACAAAAGGGTACAGTCTTTTTTCTGTAAAACATTTCGGACATTATAAGATGCTGTTGTAAAGTACCAAAAGTTATGTGAGTTGCGAAAGAAATGTGTTTTCTCTGTATGCATCAATAAAACAGGAGATGGCTGAAGAAAGTGGGCCAGAACAGATGGTTCTAGACATTTCCAAAATGGCATCAACCGCTCCAATCTTCAGGTACTAAAGACGCTGCGTGACCTGACAGACTGTTAGCTTGGATTTAGGCCTTATTCTCAACGCTCTGACAGACTGTTACACTAGATTTAGCGCTGTTTTTGTCAGTAAAGTTTAGGATCTGATTGAAAAACATAAAGCTTAAACTCCAACCAAACAAGCATCACTGCCTGCCAACCAGAGTTGGAGCCAATTCCATTTCAATCCATTCCAGAAGTCCACCGAAATTACAGTTACATTTCAATCATCTAGCAGACGTTATTATACAGAGCAACATCACCACACACTTTTCGTATTTCTTTCATACCGGTAGCCCATACCCATAACCTTATTGCTGCTATACCAACATAGCCACACGTGACGATTGAATTTGAATGGAATGGAATACAGCCCAACCCTGCGGCCAGCCCTTCTTTAATTCAATAAAACACCAGAAAGTAAAACATACCGGTTCTCTCACCAGTTACCTTGATGCTGTGTCTGTGGGCAGCGTCCATTACAGCAGGCACTAGGTCTTCACAAGGCTCACCATGGTTGTCAGCAACGCCAGGTGGGTACCACGACAGCACCAGCACCCCTGGGGAGGAGACGAGGGCTAGTCTTTGGTAATGACTATTCACACAAGTGTTGAATATGCGGCTCAGGATAACACTGACCTTTTGTCTAGAAGTACAGGAAATCATTAATGCATGTATATAATTTAGCTATGGGGATTGTAAGGATTAGCAACTGTATTCTGTTGGCGCTATCATTATGTCAGCTATCTGCCTTCAGAAGTCAATCTAAATGATAAAGCCCTTTTTACATCAGCAATTATCACAAGTGCTTTTGCAGAAGTCATGTCATACTGGAATGTTTTTACACTAATACCTTTATTTAGGTAAACAAGGCTTGTTGCCAGTTTGCATCAAGATGCATTTTTTATTGTGTAAATTAGTGAAAGTGTAAATTGTCATGTGCCAATTTGAGGTAACATGGCACACTTTTTTTTAAACACATATTTCCTTGTGGTTACAGAGGATTGCCCAATTTGAATTTGAGGTGAATGAGCCATGAAGTAGTACATCTGATTTTGAATTCCTTCCAGCACTTCAAACATTCTACTATAACCAGCAACAGTACTGTAGGTCCTTCCAGCTCCATAAACAGAATCAGGAAAAAAAAAGTATTTAAATTAAATTGTTTTCAGACCAATTGTCATAGATATGCTATATGTACTGTCTATACTGCACATTTAAATAATTCAACACAGCCGCCAGAGAATATTTCAATGCTGAATGGGAGTAGGAACTGGGTACTGAAATTACTGTGGGATTGGGAGAATAGCTTGGAAGATTTTCATATCTGTTCCATCAGCCACTGTTCTAGTCTCTATTTAACTATAAAGATCCTATATATATATATATATGTAGAGCTGGATCTATAACCCAAACAGTTTCACTTTGGAGGTTGCTGCTGTTTAAATATCTTACCTGCTGCAGCTGCTTCGATCTGCGACATGTGTGACTCCAGTACGGTGGGGTCTCTTGAGCTGTACGGGCCTAGCTCCGGGTAGAAACTTGAGGCTATATCCTCCGGTGGAGTGTGTCTTCCTTTGGCGTGGCTAGCAGCGATCTTAGGGTCCCAGTGCGGTACGAGAACGTGGTCCCAGTGAATATATTTACCATCCATCTGTGGGGTGCCGTACCACAAGTAGTAGAATATGTGTACGTCGTAGAATATACTGTAATCACTGTCGGATTTTGTAAAGACGACTTTGGTGTCGCTGGCTAAATGCGATTGACCGGGGGAAACAACCATGTCGTTTGAGACTGGCCGTCGCCGGTCGCCTCCTCTCTCCCCCACAAACTCTGGCATCCCAGGAGCCAAGTCTGAGAAGCCATCGCTGGGTTTCAGTGTCCTGAGGCCCATCATAGTCCCGAAGATGAAAAGGGTGAATAAGAAAAGTGCAATGAAAGCTTTCTTGCGTAGACGTGTCATTTTGTCACTGTCCGTGGTGCTGAAAGTAGAATCTACAGCGTATATAAATCTGTGTTGGACTGTTCCATCAACAGGTGTAGTCCTCAACTATACACACCGTGAATTTTTTTGGGAAAAGGTTATCAGTCTCCGCGGTTTGTGCGTTGAGTCATAGGAGTTACGTTTGACAGTCTTCGTTACTTGAGTTCAAAGTCTGAAATTAACGCAAAGATCGAATTAATTTCATTTCCTTTGTGCTAAATATTCAGTCTCAATTCACCAAGAACATACCTGTCTGGTTAGCTTGTCATAAACATTGACTGTCATTATTAATTTAGGGCATCGTCATATTATGGTTGTTATGCTTCTCGACCGCCGAAAATACACACACATATATATATATAGTCTAATAAAATGAAGAGAAAAGCATTTCGCAGTGTTTTAAAGCGAATCTCTTGGGATCTATTTACTCGCAGTGCTTCCAGAAACTCCCAACTGTGTCCGTACCTTTTGTCTTCTGAAAAGGATCCTCGCTCGCCTGCTACTGCTAACCCTTGTTCATCCGCGTCTCTTCTCCCCCTTCATTATGTATTGAACCTCCTCTTCCGGGAGAATACTGTTAAAATCCATCAAATGTCTGGAACCTTAGAGTTGGTCGGCATGTAATAGCATTCGCTGGATTGACGTGCGGTTGTGATTTATTTTATTTACGAGATGTAGAATCACTTCCTTGAGTTCGACTGTTTTTACATTTATTATGTTTTCACCACTCGCAGCAGAACGAGAGGGTGGAGGAAGAGGAGGCTGAGTACAGTGCTGCGGCTGATGGTTCGATGCGGGGGCGAAAAGAGTGGGTGGGATTAACCCCGCGCACTGCTCTCACAGAAAAATAGAGCGCGCGTGGAACAAATATACTGTTGCTATGGGCTATATGCTCCCGAATGGAGACGTATTATATAAAAAAAGATTGAACTTGTATGATTTTGCAAATTTTTTGCGATACATCCTCATTCTTAACTTGAATACATAATTGTTTTCCCTCATTCATCTACCACAATATCCTATATAAAGACCAAGCAAAAACATATTATTACAGATTTTTGCAAATGTATAACCCCCCCACCAACGAAATGACTCATTTTAAGAAGTAGCCTATTCAGACCCCTAACCTTAAGCCCCTTTGACAACGATTTTAGGCTAATCTTCTTGGGTTTGATGCAGTGCCAGCTCTAGTCTTTTGGGGGCCCTAAGCAAAATGTCAGTTGTGGCCCCCTCTCCCCTACCAGTTGGAGGCTCCCTATCAGTCAGAGGCCCCCTAGCAGTCAGGGGCCCTAAGCGACCGTTTATGTTGCTTATGTCTGGAGCCGGCCCTAGTATGATGTTACAATCTTGTCACACCTGTATTTGGGGAGTTTCTCCCATTCTTTGCAGATCCTCTCAACTCTGTCAGGTTAAATGGGGTGCATGGGTGAACGACAATATACATGTTTCCTCACAGATTTTTAATTGGGTTCATATCCGGGCTTTCGCTTGGCCACTCAAGGACATTCAAATAATTGACTGTGTGACCTGCCTGAGGTCTTTCACGCTCTGGTTCAGTTTCTTTTGCTCCAATCCCTTGCACTCTGCATTTTGCTCCAATCATCCATCCCTCAATCCTGACAGATACTTTGTTTTTGCTAGATGTAGCGCTTGGCATTCAGGCGTAATAGTTAGATTTTTTTCTCATCAGACAAATTATTTTCCTCATACTCTCAGAGACCTTCCGGAACAAGGCTTTTACTCAAGAGTGGTTCCTGTTAACCACTCTACCATAAAGGCTGGATTGATGGAGTGCTGCAGAGATGGTTGTTCTTCTGGTAGGCTTTCCCTTCTCAGCAAATAAACTCGAGTGGCCATTGGATCCTTGGTTCACCTCCCTGGTTACTTAGACACATTCAATGCTTTAGCAATTTTATTTAAAGAAATACCCAAATGTATCCCTCAACAAGTTGGAGACAATGTGCTTCAATATATATATATATATTTGATTGATCGATCAAAGGACACAGGATGCATCTGAGGTCAATTTAGATTGTGTCATGGCACAGGGTCTAATTACATATGTGCATGAGATATTTAGGTTTTCTATTTTCAATACATTGGCACACATTTCTAAATATATATTTTACTTTTGTTATTATGGGGTATTATGTGTAGATTGAGAGCAACATTTATTTTGAATCAGTTATGACACAACTAAAAGTGAAGGGGTCTTAATATTTTGCAAAGGCGCACTGTATGCTCTGAATCAGAGGAAGATCAACAACAATCCATGCCATAAAATCACCTTTAGCAGAATAAAAACTTTAAATGATAGGTTCAAAGCTCATAAAATATGAACATTAAAAAAGAATCATCCTCCCCTGATTTAGAATATATAATTGACAAAGTCATGGAATTCTGGACGTGGTAGCTAGGGGAAGAGAAAACCACAAATACTTTTTATGCAACTAGTTTTAAACAGTCCTGGCAGGATTAAACCATGGGGGACTGATACTCACGCTGTGGGATTACAGCTGCGACACCGGAAGCATGCATTGGTAACTGGAGTGGATGCCCATGGCTAGGATCTTTTCCCCGGATCACACCCACTGCCAGATTGTGGTGTCTGGGATTTGTTTTTAACAACTAGCCTAACTTCTTTACAATCAATCAGATGAATATTCTGAATAGCCATGTGTTTTACAGAACACCAGGATGTGCGTTATGGAGATTCCTATCTGACAGTGTCTTTGCTCTGTTAGTTTGGCTTTCTTTCTGTTTTACCGGTCATTCAGAAATAATAAGCATGCACAGCATTTAGCAATTATATGTATTGAATTAGATTTACAGGCATTTAGAACATTGAATATATATTTCATGCATCAAAGGTATGTAGGCTATGTATGTATGTATGTTCCATCTATTTAATTCCAACGCATCACTTCTGCCTAACTGTAAAAGAACCGTGAGCACCATCTAGTGGAATGAGAGAGACATTAGGCCTCAGGCTAAGACTGGCCATGGGCAAGCTCAGCCTAATTTCACACAAAAGGTTGTTTAACCAGGCTACGGTTTAACCCTAGGCCAAGGATTCACACTTGTTTTCCTATGCCCTTGTCTAACGGACAAATATGACACAAGCCCTGAAAAGTCGGTACTGACCCGGGGGCTGTGGTTAGTGCTATAGTGTGAACACAAAAATCTAAAATCTCTCTTTGCCCAGGTGCATTGTAGACACATCTGTATTTTCAGTACAGTACTCATAATGGTGTAAACAATATTTCCTGGTGAAGATCTGAGCCTTCGGGTATGAATGACAGTGACCGATGCAATGGTGTTCAGTGATGATGATATTTAAGTTGTGGTTGGGGACTTTTGCAACTAATCAAATCATGTTTCAAGGGTCCCGTTTTTGGCTGGATATTTGATATTTTGTTTATATGAGCATTATAAGTACAATCACTATCAAACCATTAAGCCATTAAGTTCCAAGTCTGAATGTGACTGGTTTTCATGCCACAAACGGACACATACATGACATTGTAGCCCTTCACCATTTTCGGGACCCTTTTTGTCTCGAAAAATTACCGGTCATTAAGACGTGTTATGCACCTGCCAGACAGATAGGGGGAGTCCATGCTTCATTAAAACGAGTTTGAATTGTAAGATAAATTGAAAGATAGACTATTCCACCATAAGGGATGGTTAAGTTCTGACATGGGAACTTATCGTTATCAAATGCCAATATCAATTGACAGAAGATTATTTAAACTGCAAGTATAGATACATTGAATAGTGTTGTAGCTTTGGAATTTACTTGATAATAAGCTGAAGTGATTTAAATGTTTAAAGCATGCGTAAGAATACAAAGTAATGGCTCAATATACGAATGCCTTTTCTGTCAAATAGTTTTCAATCTAGGTTTCAGAAACCATCAGAGGTTTTAGGCATTAGATTTGTCTTTGCGATGGGAACTGTCCAAGGTGCTGAAATGCAGTTTTTACATTTATGGGGCAGACGTGAGCAGTACGTATAACCAGTGAGCACGTGTCGAGGTATTGTATTCCCAAGACCCCGTGTGTGACACGGGTCATTATAAGGCTGGCCCTCTTTATGCTCTGACGGGCAGATCCAGGGCCCTTCGTCTCCATGGTTACCACGCGAAGTCTGCGTTGTAACAGCAGGCCAGAGAGGAGAAATTAATGAAACCAAAAGCTTTAATATGTTAACACGTATCTATCTGGGTTTCCATCCATAGTTATTTCTCTCTCTCTCTCTCTCTATACAATATTTATCACTTTCCCTCTCAATGCAGGATATAATATCCCTCTCTCTCTTTCTATTTCTTGATTTCCCTCTTTCTTTTTTGTTTAGTCTTTACTCTTCTCTGGCTCCTTGTGTGTAGAAGTACACATGGATCCATTACAACAGTGGTCGGAATAACAAGTTGATATAATAACAATAAGTTGATATAATAATAATAGCAGTAGTAAAAATTATTCATATTAACAAAATCTACAACAAGAATAGCAAGGAGATGAAAATAAAAAAGAAATATGTTTGTTTTTACATGACTGATAAGTTCCATGGCTTGAATACCAAAATTGTTTTTACTAAACAGTTTACTAAACATTACTTTTCTGTCCTTTATGGCAGCAGGTCACATATAGTAGTTTTTAGTTGTTTAAAATGTTCGTCCAAAAATATATTTCGTTAATAATAACATTTGTAATGAATCATACTTTTGGTGTGTTTGTTACTGTGTAAGAAGGTTAGAGTAAACGTGGATAGCCTCGACTCCCTGTGAGGACGGTCTGGGTGAGTCTGGAGGACTCATGGTTTGGTGAAGGAGGATCTTATGTCCATCCCAAACTAGACCCTCCTCCACTTCCAGTTCACCACAAGGACGCTTTATCTCACAGGTGTCACACGTGGCCATGTTGGCCTATATGTAAAGAAGAAGGGTCCCGCATGGCTCTGCGCACCAGCTGGCCAACTTGTCCTATTCAAAACAATCGGTTGCCTTTTTTGTTTCCACTTCAATGTATACGAGAAAGAAACAATGTTTTCTTGATGCGCTTGAGTCAGACTGATCAGTCACTTTTGGTGAATATCAAGCAGGCTATGATGGCGCTCATTCCCAAAACACAATAGAGCAATCTTTTATTTAGCAGGCTTTTAATTGATTCGTATCAAATTGTGCCTTCTAGTTTATAGAGGTCATGATGTGTATAAAAATCGGATGGCACCTACACTGTGAATGTCATGACAGCTCCCATTGAAAAGCGTTGATTGCTGAGTTAAAACGCCGATCGGGTGAAGGGGACTGACTCATCGTTTCTAATTATTCAAGTGCTTCAGAGGTGTTCCTTTAACCTTTGTGTTTTGAGGGCATAATTACCCTTAGATCAAGTTGTGTAAAGTCAGAAAACAGACCTACATGTATAGTGTTGTTTTTGAAGAGTACCGTTATGCTACTTTCTGAAATGTGTCCCAAACCAAAAGATCCAAATTGTGTTGTTCTGTTAGCTTTAAATATATGCCTCTTTTAAGTAGGACTATTGTGTGTATGTGTGAGTGTGTGTGTGTGTGTGTGTGTGTGTGTGTGTGTTTGTTTGAGCACGCGCGTTTCACACATGATTACGTATTCTGTTACTCAGCTTTTTGCCATTATTGATGTTTCGTCATCTTAGTGCCCACCAGGGGGAATGGTCGCATTCAGGATACAGGATTGCAGTGGTAGTCTTATTTTAAAGTCTTTTTTTCTAAAGTGTAGCTACTTATACCCCATTTATATACTTAAAATAGCATTTTTTATTGAATTTTCACAAATTGTGCTTGATTCATTTCAAGCAAGTTGTAGGCTATATTTCAACATGGATTTGTTTTCCATTTAGACTTACAGTAAACCAATATTGAGAAAGCACTAGGCCTGTTATAACAATCGATCGGAAATAATGTGGATATCTCATGGCTTGTCCTATATAGCCTATAAGGACAGACCCTCCCCCTCTCACAAGGCAACACAACCCCTCTGTTTACGGTCATATTCATTATCCGTCAGCGATCCTGATGAAAACCAGTCAATTAAACGGTATTTCACAACCTGTGCACCAAGCCATAACAAACAAGTTATGTCAATTATAAAAGCATAATTCACAGAAGTGTTGTGTGAAACGAATACCGCAATAGACACGTTTGTGTCCTTTGTTTACAGTGTGTAGATGCCTGTTATGCGTTAAAATGCGTGGTATTACCAATTTTCAAATGACATTTTAAAGGTGAATGCGTGAAGGCCTATCCTATATATTTTGTAAGATTTGCCAATGTAGGTTCGCTTTTTTACGTCCATTGATAAATTATTATTTTTCTCATATAAAACTATTATTTTTAGTTTATATGCACTTTTTAATTACTTTTCTTGTGAGTCCGTGTGTGGAAGCAGTAAACAAAAATACAATATTAAAGTTTTTTTTTTTTACTGGATTTTTAGATATCCTTCCTTTTAACTTCAAACATGGTGGTGTGGAATGTGGAAGGGCAAGGTTTAATTTGAATGGTTTCCGTGAAACCACCCGAGTGACTGACTATCCGCATATTCAAATGCTCCAGGCGGTGGGGGTTGTGGCTCGCTCCTGTCCAGGGCAGGGGGCGGGGGGTGCAGGGGGTGGGGGTCCCTCAAGGCCCTGCTTCTCAGCTAGGTGGTCCTCACCGCTGATTGGTCGCATGGCGAATTTGGGCCCCATCACGGTGGAATGTCTTATTTATCAACCAGAATATTGGGATTGAGCGTCACGTGGTGGACTTGACCGAATAGGTGGGGGTTGATTTTTGAGGTAGGAGGGTCGGAGGGCTCGGTTTCTGTATTGTGCAAGGCATCAGGAGAAAAATAGGTCTACTCTATTTAAAAAAAAGAGGGAATATAAAAAAAAACGTGTATGGATGTTGTGGATACAACCAGCGTTTATTGCCTGATTCTTCTGGAGTTGTAGGAAACCCCGGACCCCCAACCATGGCAGAAGGTAGGCTACATGCAATGGTTTCAATGGTTCCAAAGGTTCTTTGAAGATCTTCGATGGAGAGGTCTCTTTAGGAGAAGAGACAAAAAGAGGGCGGGTTGGGTTTCCTTGCATTGTCTTTCAGATTTCGAGATTCTTTTGAGAAATGCTTCCCAGAAGTCTGACTGGTTGTCAGGGCGAAAGTATCTCCAGCCCTCTTTGTCTCTCTCCACTGCTGCTCCATGCTTCTTCTGCGCCTTTGTAAAACTGTATTCGGGAAAGTGTTCTGTTGAGTGGAGAAGGTTTGGTGGTGGACAGGACAGGGGAATGGGGAAGGAGAGGGCACGTTAACCCTGGATTAAAATATTGACTACCCGGGAAAGGAGCGGGATGGGCTCTAATTCCGAACATCATTTTACAGGTAGATTGATAATCCGTGTTTAGATATGAAGAAAGAGTCAGCAAAGTTTGTTGCAAAATAATCTAATTATTTGTTCTTCGATTTGGGACCTAATAAAACAATGTTTTTTAGTGCTTTCCTTGTATTTTTAGGAAGAATTATGATAGGAGACATACGTTGGTTATAGCTAACTTTTTAATTCGTTGCTGCATATTTAAGTTGAATATTTTCAGAATTCTTTAAATGTATTAACATATGTTCAAATAGCTCTTTGTGGAATGAAAATGTATCACTTTTATTTAGGCTACATTTATCTGCCAATCCCTCAGGTGACTGGGATTTATTCTTCTCTAAATCAACAAGTTTGAGTCTATGCGTGATATAACTTATGATATTATATTTATTCGATAAATGTATTTTTTAATCGTCTTTGTTATATTATAATAGTAATAACGACAATTTGGCATTTTTGCTCTATAATTCTAAAACAACTTTAAAAAGAGGCGATATAATATTTTGTAATTTCGAATTTAAAACTTAAATTCCTTAACGTAAAAAAATTAATGTTTGGAATATCAACATTGTTTACACCTTGGCAATGTGTTCCTTGCTGCGCTGCTTTCGAGGTCTTTCCATTATGCAGCGCATTAAATGCCTTCTTCATGTGGAACCAAAGAACTGATGCTGAAAAACAACAGAGTAAGGGGCTGCCAAAACATATTACAATCTATATGTTCTTAACTGATTGAGTAACAACATTATCTCTTTAAAGGGGGCTGTGCAAAGACGGAGGAGGAGGAAGCCACCGGCTCCGAGAAGGATTTGGGTTCGTCTCGTGGCAGCGGCGTGTGTAAATGGTTCAACGTCCGGATGGGGTTCGGGTTCCTGTCAATGACCAGCAGAGATGGGACACCGCTTGAGGAGCCTGTGGATGTGTTCGTTCATCAGGTGAGGTTATTCGTGGATACGAGTGAGATATTGATGTTTTTCATTAAGGCCTGGTTCGAGCTCGAATCTGCTCGTGAGGTCCAGTAAATCCATTTCTGCCGTTATCTGATGTGTTTTTACTGTAATAATTTGTTCACGATTGTGATGTATTATTTTGATTATCAGAGATGTATCGATAATTTAAATATACAGGAATATCGACCATTGTTTATAGTGATTTACTGCACAATTTCACAACAAATTAATTGCTCATATTTTGTGCAAATGGCGACAGGAACATCCATACAGAAATAGCTGATTCTAGTTGAGCATTGAAACAAATAGATAGGATTGGCAACACCTATTCATATTTATTTATTATACATATTATAAATCGAAAATAGCACCATACGTCAATTCGCTCAAAACCGATTATATATAAGTGTGTCCAAACTGTTGTCTGGTATTGTGAATATATATATATATATATATATATATATATATGTGTGTCATACATGCCATTGTCAGCATTTAGAAGTAACTTGGGGCACATCAAATTTAGCTAAGCTAAAATACATTCAGAAATAGTATAAGAAGTTGTTAACAAAATGTTTACACTAATGTATCTTGTGAGGTCCTTATTTTTTATTATTATTTTTAAACCAAAGGGATGTGGGTTCATTATCCACACACAAAAGTTGTCTACTTCTTTCGCCACCATATTTTAAAATCATGCACAATAGATATTATTGGCAACATTTTTAAAAAGGCTGGCAATAAATGTCTGGGGAAATTATACAAAATGTAGGAAATACAGAAGGGTAACGCCAAGGGGGGAATCCAGATTTGGTTTCAAATGGAATCAAGTGGAATGCTAACCATCCCATTGCACAGCCTAATGACTCCAGGGTGTGCTTTTTCAAATGAAACTGGCGATAAGAATTTGTTAAAGACAACCAGGCCTCAGTAGGCTTACCAGGATGGCCAGGGATGTCTTGTCATCTCCCCCGTCCTGTCTGAGTTAAGGAAGATGTCAGACCTGACAGACCCCAACAGATAGTTTAGGCATACCATTTTAAACATGCCAAACCAGGAAGATTGAGTTGCATGGAGAATTGTCCAAAAATGCTAATATTAGCATTTGGACTTAAAAGGAGCAGACAGAGAGACAGGGGTTAGTCTTAAGTTGAGATAACGCTCATTCCTCTCAGTCCCCTCCAATCCTGCTTCCTGTTATAAAGTCCTTTAAACATGAGGGGACTTGGCCTCTCATGTGGCAGCCCACCCACTCCTAGCCCAGCATTACCCTGACCCCCAGCCTCTCTGCCTGTGGCCCCACCCTGCCCAGCTATCTACCTTCTGTAAACCTGGGGGCCAGAGTCCTCTACTCAAATTTCTCAGCCTTGTTCCCGTACATGTAATAATCAAAGTAAGGAATCAACTGATTCACACTCAAATGCTTGGTTATCAAACACGCACCCTACCTGTAATCCACCCACGCCCTCACAGAAACCTAGACGCCAAAGACACTCTCAGATTTCCTTCAGAGATCATTCCCCCCTCCTCGGTTCTTGAATGAATTGGCCTAATCAAAGACAGCAACCCAGTGGTTCACAGTGCCATAGTTGCTTGTTGGTTATCTATGCAAGTCCATTCCAAACTCGGTGGGTTGGTGGAGGGTCCATTTGTAAGTTGTGTTTTCCACACTGGGATTGGATATTAGGAAATGGAAGTTTCTAGTTAATAACGTTGAGTGTAAGACCTCTTGGGGCTCCCCTCCCCTATGACCCTGGGTGGTTCTCGAGGATTGGAGATTGTTCATGTTCAAGTTGTGTTCCAACTGGTACCCCGTTCCCTATATAGTGAACTAGGCTTGTTTAACAGCAGTGGGCTGTATAAGGAATATGGTGCCATTTGGGCTTCTCCCTCAACGTGAGGTCCTGGTAGGGGACCTGTATGCTTCTGGACAATGGCTGCTATTGTCAGCGTAACAGAGAGGAAATCCTGCTGGTTGTGATCTGGTACTGAGCAGGCAAAGCTGTGAATGAAGAGTGTTTGGTGGGGAGATTGTGTGTGTGTGTGTGTATGATGGGTTGTTATGAATACGATTGCATGGATAAGGGTGTATTTTTGTCTGAGCGAACAAGATTGACAGAATGTCAAAGGGAAAACAAGAGTTGTGAACTCTGATCATTCACAAAAAAAGCTGTTGAGAGAGAGGGGGAAGGAGAGGTCAGCGATGGTTCCGGATGGTTCCGGATGGCTCAGCCCCTGACAGAGGTTGAGACTGGACGAGGAATGCCGAAGGTTGTCAGGGCATCATGATGTGGATTCCTTTCTCACCATGATCACCCCCCCCCCCCCCCCCCCAAAGAAGGGAGACGGGTGTCTGGGTTAAGACTGTTGGCATGCAGGGGCAATAAACTGACCCTCCACAGCCCAGCCCTCCCATAATCATCATCAAATGCTGTTCTCCAACACCCCAACACACACTCCAATGAGAAATCAAGATCAGTGTTATTTTACTTTTTATTGCCAACTGCTATAGGTAACCTTGCAGAGTACATGTAGAAGAAAGAACTAGATGAGAACAAAATTAAATCTTCCATTTCAAGTGGATTGAAGAGGAACCTTTACTGTAGGTGTCTTTCTCAAACTGGTCACATACATTCTAGATACCGTTCTTTGTGTCTGTGGTGTAGCTATCTAAAGAATGCACGTCCCGCTCCTTCTCCATCCTCCTTTTCCCAGCTTTTTTAGCAGTGGTCAGTTTGAGACTTGACTAGATGGAGTCCTTTTTAGAGAATATATTGGCTAGTGTGTATGTGTGTGTGAAGGTGGAGAGGAAGAGGAGGGGTTTAGAGCTTGGAATGCTGTGACTAGCTTGGGGGAGGGGTAACACTGTCCACACACACGCACACACACGCACACTCATTCTGAAGGGGGAGGGGTGTGGTAAGCAGTCATTGATGTTTTGGGACTGGAATCTGGATTGGCTGAGGGGGTTGGCCCCTGTTGGCCCCTGAGAGGGCCTGGATGTTTCCATTGATGTATTCAAACCTATGCAGAACATTGATGTATGCATCTAGAATCCCAATTAACGAACAGCTCGAAATTGTAATCACCTCAGTAGACCACAGCTAGAGCAGACTTGATATATGCAAAAATAATGGCCAATCAAAATGTATTTGAAGCCTCTTTTGTCCTTGCTTCTTGACCAGGTTTGGGTTCCTGGAGCAAAATCCATTTAAAATGATCTGCAAACAGGGAATAAGGTAGAAAATACAGTCACACTGCGTATAGCAACAGAAGGGCCCTTTTGTGTTTTCTCTTTCTAGGCCATTCATTCCCCAGTTCCCTTACTGGGGAAGGTCTCTCGTCTAGAACAGTTCTCATGCCATTTTGTCAATTTCTAACTTGAACTCTTATACAGAGCAACCTACACATGAAGGGCTATGGTTTTCTTGCCCTGATCCTTAACTGTCCCATCTGCCCTCTCACCTACGCAGAGCAAGCTGCACATGGAGGGCTTCCGAAGCCTGAAGGAGGGCGAGGCGGTGGAATTTACCTTCAAAAAGTCATCTAAAGGCCTAGAGTCTGTCACAGTGACTGGGCCTGGAGGAGCACAGTGTGTGGGCAGCGAGAAGAGACCCAAGGGGCCACAGAAACGACGCTCCAAAGGGGACAGGTGAGACAGCTCAATTAACTTCTTACATCTCCAGGTACATACAGCATCCATTTGCCTCTGCCAAGTGGCTGACACTCTGACACTCTGTTTGAATTGAAGAGGGTGGTCAACCAAGGCAGGCAAGAGATATCCAAGGATCTGGAAAGATGCGTTATGTATTAGTGTCAGTGGGTCCTCAAATTAAATTCTAAAAAAAGGCTCTGTGTTGTCTCAGCAACAAAAGGTAGAGTTTTGAAAACATAGCTTCTAATAATTTTCACAGGTTCCATAATAGTATTTTCTACGACCTTTAGAGAATTAGTCTCTTCCACTAAAGATCCAAAATATTCAATGCATGTGCCCTGACCAAGTGGTAAGGATCCAACGACATGATGCAGAGTAAATGTGTCTGTCTTACCTCGTATATAAATAAGCATGTTACAACCAGGTAGTCTATGTAAGTAGTCATTCAACCCACATAGCACCCACTACACAGCACTGTTTTGTCCTTCATCATTACAGACAGCCCGGGCGCAGTGCCAAACTCTGGTTACTAGTGGCTCTGGAGTGGCTGCCCATTGGTGGAACTCTGGAAAATGTCAATCATGTGCTGTCTATAAAATTGTGTGGTCGCCTACTTGAATGGTACTCGTCAAACAACTTTGTGGCTATTGTCGAATGTGTGGTCTTTTTCAGCTACTCAGGCTACAATATGGCTGCATAGCTATATAAGTGAGATGACTACATGGGTGGTTAAAACTACTCCAACATCCTAAGTTATAATGTACAGAGACCAAAGACAACATTTTGCACCCCAAAAAACACAGGGAGGCTCAATAGCATATTGCAGACGTGGGAAAAGCCGACCAGCATCCACCACTACTCTAGCACCCTTTGCTTGCAAGGAGAACAACACTAAGACCTTTTCTAGAATGTTTTATTAAATTGGAGAACATATTTTTGTTGAGATTTTACTTCGATGTTAGGCGGAGAAAATGTATTCATTTGCGCTGTTGTGTTACTATAAAAAAAAATCACATTTCCTCAGTTTTGGATGATTTATTAAGACTTCCCCCCCGGTTTTCATCAAAGGGCCAGTCATTTTGATGCTGTCGGCCTTGACGACTTAAACATAAGAGGGATGCAGACGTAAAGAGTGGAAAGGATCCTATCCATTTAAACCCACTGACTCCCAAAAACAACAGTGGAAATAGGGGATGCAGAAGGGGGGAAAGGATCCTATCCATTTAATTGATACCAGATGTAGGTGCCCTGAGAGAGGTCGTAGGTCATGGATGCCATGGCAACAGTGGGGTGTGGTGTGTAAATGAGGTGGGGGAAGGCAAAGCAAGAGAGGAAGAGAGGCTCGGGATCAGGGGTTAGAGGTCAGAGTGCAGTATTGAAACAAAGAGCCCCCTCTGCTCTCCTCTCTCACCCTGGCGCCCACACAATCAATAACCAACAGCCCCCCTAGGAGAGAAGGCGTGTGTGTGTGTGTGTGTGTGTGTGTGTGTAGTAGGGGGTTTGGAAGCAAAGGGCAGAGGGCCGAGGAAGGAGGGAAATGTGGGACTTATTTGATGTTCCAGGGCTTCATCTGCATTGGAGTGAATGCTATCACAAAATAACCGACTACTGCTTATATTCACATAAGTCATCCAGTAGTGAGTGCCTACATGTTTGTAGTCATTGGTCCTGGCCCGTGGGAACCAAACATCCCTGGCTCCCCAAGCCACGCGCTCTACTAACTGCTACATTGGACAGGGTATTAATATGAATCGACATCATATGAAATTAGATTTCCTCATTGATCTACCCAAAATAGTGTTTTAAATATGTTTTTACTAAAGGCCATTCATTGCATACTGCTGTAAATTTCTGTTCAACTTACCTTCCATCTCTAACGAACCTAACGCTGTGTTTTCTTGACCACCCACAGCTAGTGTCTAGTGTACAGCGTTTCATCTCGCTTAATTGCTAGACCCAAGGCCTTAGGTGATCAGAGACTGGAAGGAACCGATAGTAAAGGTCAAAGAATAAAGAGTAAATAGTACAAGAAATAGGGTAACTTTGTGTTTCTGTTGAAAAGCCTGGCTCTCAATGATCTATCATTTAGACACTGTGGCAATACCCTTTTGGGCAGTGCAGGTGGAAAAGGCACAGAAAGACAAATATGGACAGCTTCTACAACAATAGAAGTCCCCAGCACCAGTCAACAAAGGCTGCGTCTGCCAGTACAGCCCGTGTTTGACCCTCTCAGCCAGGAATGAGGCCATGCTTAGCACCATTCGGCACAACAACAATGCAAGGGGCAGGTGCAACGCTGATGACTGTGACTTAGAAGATGAGGTTGGTGTTGGGACAGTCAGCACTCTGCGCTACATCTACCAGGTCCAGACTCAACCAGCTACACTGAAGGTGCCTGCTCACGGTGAAGTCCTGTATCCTGTTTTTCGAAACTGGGATGAAGAACACATGGATGGTTTTCCACGGCAGATCAAAGAGATTGTGGAACACAGCCAATGGATTCACCTGAATTCTTGGATTAAAAAAAGGTGCTGGAAATAACTGAACACCTTGAACATGTCGGCATGCTCTATGTACTGAGTTGCAGCCACCTGATTCACTGTTTGGCCACATGCATGTATTAATTATTCCAATTGTAATCTTAATATGTTCAACTGGCACAGCCAGAAGAGGACTGGTCATCCCTCTGAGCCTGGGTCCTCTCTAGGTTTCTTCCTAAATTTTGGCATTCTTAGGTTTTTCCTAGCCACTGAAATTCTACACTACTGTTGTTTGCTCCTTGGGGTTTAAGCCCGGGTGTTTTGTAAAAGCACTTTGTGACATCTGCTGATGTAAAAAGGGCTTTAGAAATACTTTTGATTGATTGATTGTTAATATTGTTTTTTGAGAGCAGAGGCGTCTTTTTTCCGGAACACCCATGTAGGCCAAGTTTGTGCAGTCTTTATTACAGTTGACTCATGCAACGTCAATCATTTTGGCAGGAGAGGCCTGTAGTTCCCTTGATGTTATTCTGAGCTTCTCAGAGACTTCTATGAGCATCCTTCGGTCAGCTCTTGCACTGAATTTGGTTGGATGACCTGTAGATTGAATGTAGATTGCCAGTGGTTAGGACTTTTCTCCATTTGTAGATGATCCAAACTATAACTAGGCCACAAATAAACATTTTATGTTGTCTAGAATATAGATTTTGCCTTGTGGTTTAGGTTATAGTGCCACCAAAATGTGAATTTGTCTTTTGGTGTATGATGGGAAGCAGCCTGAAACAAAGTTTCTAAATCTAAAACAAAAATCCAGAAAATCCCATTGTATGATTTTTAAATAATTAATTTGCATTTTATTGCATGACATAAGTATTTGATCACCTACCAACCAGTAAGAATTCCGACTCTCACAGACCTGTTAGTTTTTCTTTAAGAAGCCCTCCTGTTCTCCACTCATTACCTGTATTAACTGCACCTGTTTGAACTCGTTACCTGTATAAAAGACACCTGTCCACACACTCAATCAAACAGACTCCAACCTCTCCACAATGGCCAAGACCAGAGAGCTGTGTAAGGACATCAGGGATCAAATTGTAGACCTGCACAAGGCTGGGATGGGCTACAGGACAATAGGCAAGCAGCCTGGTGAGAAGGCAACAACTGTTGGTGCAATTATTTAAAAATGGAAGAAGTTCAAGATGACGGTCAATCTCCCTTGGTCTGGGGCTCCATACAAGACCTCACCTCGTGGGGCATCAGTGATCATGAGGAAGGTAAGGGATCAGCCCAGAACTACACGGCAGGACCTGGTCAATGACCTGAAGAGAGCTGGGACCACTGTCTCAAAGAAAACCATTAGTAACACACTACGCTGTCATGGATTAAAATCCTGCTGCGCGCGCAAAGTTCCCCTGCTCAAGCCAGCGCATGTCCAGGCCCGTCAGAAGTTTGCCAATTACCATCAGGATGATCCAGAGGAGGAATGAGAGAAGGTCATGTGGTCTGATGAGACAAAAATAGAGCCTTTTGGTCTAAACTCCACTCGCCGTGTTTGGAGGAAGAAGAAAGATGAGTACAACCCCAAGAACACCATCCCAACCGTGAAGCATGGAGGTGGAAACATCATTCTTTGGGGATGCTTTTCTGCAAAGGGGACAGGACGACTGCACTGTATTGAGGGAAGGATGGATGGGGCCATGTATCGCGAGATCTTGGCCAACAACCTCCTTCCCTCAGTAAGAGCATTGAAGATGGATCGTGGCTAGGTCTTCCAGCATGACAACGACCCGAAACACAGCCAGGGCAACTAAGGAGTGGCTCCTTAAGAAGCATCTCAAGGTCCTGGAGTGGCCTAGCCAGTCTCCAGACCTGAACCCAATAGAAAATCTTTGGAGGGAGCTGAAAGTCTGTATTGCCCAGTGACAGCCCCGAAACCTGAAGGATCTGGAGAAGGTCTGTATGGAGGAGTGGGCCAAAATCCCTGCTGCAGTGTGTGCAAACCTGGTCAAGAACTACAGGAAATGTATGATCTCTGTAATTGCAAACAAAGTTTTCTGTACCAAATATTAAGTTCTGCTTTTCTGATGTATCAAATACTTATGTCATGCAATAAAATGCAAATTAATTACTTAAAAATCACACAATGTGATTTTCTGGATTTTTGATTCCGTCACTCACAGTTGAAGAGTACCTATGATAAAAATGACAGACTTCTACATGCTTTGTAAGTGGGAAAACCTGCAAAATCAGCAGTGTGTCAAATACTCTTTCTCCCCACTGTAACATGCTTTAGTCCTATGAGTGTAAGGGCTGCAGCTATTACTCGACTCAGTCAACTTATTGTACTAGTACAATCTGTTTACTACTCTTTTGGAAATGGATTAGTCACTCATATGTTGCCCCTATTACCATAAATATTGCAGAGTCTTGCGGGCAGTGTCTCAAACCTGTGACCTTCAGCTCCCCAGGTGGGTGCACTACACACTGCCCTAAATAGGGAGATTTATTTTGGAGGGGCGAGTAGTGGCCTTACCAAGGTCGCTACACTACCCCGACCAAACGGGAGAGCGTGTCCTCACGCTTTACTATACCAAGTCCCTCGCGGAGACACGCCTCTCCGATGGCCATTCAGGCCAGTCCCACTCCTGACACCAATGTAGCGTTTGGCGGGCAGTGTCTCGAACCCACGACCTTAGGATATCCCATTTGAAGGGGCGAGTAGTGGCCTTACCAAAGTCACTACAATATGTTTGGCAACTGAGCACAATAATCTATCGTATATTACCCAAAACATTTTTCATAACGGGTTCACAGATTCATTTCAAATAAGGTCTTTGTTTTGTGTAGGCTTACACCACGTCGCGGTTTTGATAACTGTAAATATCTATAGGACAAGCTTTTGAGATTTTGACACGGCTACCAAAACGCCTAGCCGGGGTAAACCTAAACGAAACAAAAACCTTCTTTTAATTCGAAAATTTTATTTACGTAAAAATGGAAACACATTTTGCCGCTTGGTGTAATAGGGATTATGAAGCGTCTATGTCAGCCTATTCCAAAACCATAAATCTAAAGGATTATTCCATAGACAACATTTATTTACATCCACTATGCTTTGGCACAAAAAGAAAGCCCACCAGTGTTTTGTGTCTGCGTGTCTAAATATATTTACTTCAAATGATACCATTTCACATGTCATTCGGTTATTGGTCAGGACTCAAATATTACAGCATGCGTCACTTATTGTAGTGCATACATATTTTCTTTGACATAATTGTTCCACTATGACTTGTAATTTGTTCCAGTGATTCAATGTGATGCCAAAGTTATATTTCGCACACTCGCCGTGCTTACTTGCAGCTGGTCCATTGATGTTCTCCGCAAAAAACGTATTGTCTAAATACTCCTGATGTATAAGGTGGCTTTTGGTCATGGTTTGGTTTGAAGTAGGCAAAGTAGATTTGTCTCAACATCAACAGTGAAGAGGCGACTCCAGGATGATGGCCGTCTAGGCAGAGTTGCAAAGAAAAAGTTATATCAGAGACTGGCCAATAAAAAGAAAAGATTAACAAAAGAACACAGACACTGGACAGAGGGAGATTGGGGGGGGGGGGGGCAGCATCCAAGAGTTGCCTCTTCACTGTTGAGACTGGTGTTTTGTGGGTACTATTTAATGAAGCTGCGAGTTGAGGAACTGTGAGACGTCTGTTTCTCAAACTAGACACATTTTTTCTTTTTCCTCTTGCTCAGTTGTGCACCAGGGCCTCCCACTCCTCTTTCTATTCTGGTTAGGGCCAGTTTGCACTGATCTGTGATGGGAGCAGTACAAAACATTGTATGAGATCTTCAGTTTCTTGGCAATTTTTCACATGGAATAGCCTTTCTCAGAACAAGAATAGACTGATGAGTTTCAGAAATAATGTATTTGTTTTTGGACATTTGCTGCTAGTTTACAGTACTCTTTATATTGCTGCTAGTTTTACAGTGTTATGTATATTATTGCTTTATTTTAAATTTTTCAAACCCACAATTGCTTATGCTTCAGATACTCGACTAGTCCACAGAAAGCCAGTTCTATTGCTTCTTTCATCAGCGCAGCAGTTTTCCGCTTTGCTAACATAATTGCAAAGGTTTTCTTATGACCAATTAGCCTTTAAAATGACAAACTGATAACGGGCCTTGGTAGGCCTATGTGGATAATCCATAAAGAAAATTATAAAAAATTACCAGTTTCCAGCTTCAATATTAATTTACAACATTTAAAATGTCTACATTGTATTTCTGATCAATTTTATGTTATTTTAATGGACATAAAATGTGCTTTTTGTTTGAAAACCAGGTCATTTATAAGTGACCCCAAACCTCTGAAGACTTCTGCTGATGATTGGCCTGTACAGATAGTGATGTTACAGTTCATTTTAAAGATTCCCTGTCCAGGCACATAATGTAGTACAATATGTATCATCCTTGTAAAAGTGTCACAACCTTAAAGTCATAACACGTAAGGGTGTAGTTTGTGAAATAGCTGCTTAAAGTGTCTCATACTAAGCCAGGGGCAGAATTTCACCAGGTCGGTTGCTGAATTAGCTTTGTTCTTGATACGCTAACGGTCAAATCGGTGGGTTAAAGCTTAGTATGAAAGGAGTCTTTTGGTTGGTTACTTTTCCTACCTGATAGGTAATCTGAGGTAACGTAATCTCTTCCAAGTCAATCATGCAATCTTGCGCTGCGCTATATCCCCTACTCATGTGACTGCCCTAATTTAGGTCAAAGGGGCATTCAACTGTGAGTTGCTGTTTTGTGTCTTTATTTGCACTCTGGCAACTAAGTTAGGAAAGACGCCTGTGTCCTTGTTGTGAGGGGTTATTGATACACTATTCAAAACGAAATTAATAACTTCACCGTGCTCAATGGGGTACCATTCGGTGCCCTTTGAGACATTGAAAAACCACCCCAGTCTTTTTGGTTGAATAGGAGCTTGAAATTCCTCCCTTTTTCTTGTGAATGTATTTAGGCATGCTATAACATAGGGGTTAAATACTTATTGACATACAGTTCAACATTTAATCTTTTGAAAGATGATCTATAAAATAATCCACTCTGAAATAATAGGATTATGAAGCAGGCCTCCTAAAATAAATGCACACATATATGCACATACACAAACATTAAAGTGCAGTAAATTAATAATTCATTCAACTCAACAGATAGGCATATACGATTAAAACTGATACTTTCAAAATATGTTACTCCTTAGTAGATGGAGATCTAAGGAAACGCAGGAATATGTGGGAGCACACTGCCCTCTGGTGGAATAAGGTGTTAACTGACTGACATTAGGTGAGTTGTTTAAAGAACCCTGCTCCCATTCTGTTCTAGATGCTATAACTGTGGAGGACCGGATCACCATGCCAAAGAATGCCAGCTACCTCCTCAGCCAAAGAAGTGCCATTTCTGCCAGAGCATCAGTCACATGGTGGCCAACTGTCCAATAAAAGCACAGCAGTCCTCCCCTGGCTCTCAGGGACCAGCATCATTGCTGAAGGAAGAGGAAGAAGAGCAGAGCCACACCCCTTTGCCTCCCAGCAAGAGCTCTGATTGATCGATTCAGGGATTCAGCCAATCAAAATGTTTCATTCGATTGCTGCTTTTGGAACAACAGGTTGTCTTTATTTATCTAATGAACAGCAAGAACATTTTACTTTTAGTGATGTGTTAGTTAAGATGGTTGGCTCAGTGTTTTAATGCACAGACAGACACTTGTCCACACTTTTTACAACTCAAATACTTTTAAAGATACTCCCTTTGTGTCTATGAAGTTATTATTTTCTGACTTAGCGAAGTGTCTTAGCTATGTAGTGAAACAATCAAAACACACTGTGGGTACAGTACAGACTGTAATAAGCCTTGTCAGTTTTTACCACTGTACATTTGTGCACTGTTTATTTAATTTTTTCAGCAGAAGCTAAATCAGAGATTGATAGCTTATTTTGATTTACCTGAGGTTTTTGTACGTGCTCTACTCTTACTGCATACAGTGTTTTTCACAAAACATTTGTTAGAAAAAGGTGAAGACAATACAATCATACAATTGAATGTACAGAAATAGATTCTGAAACTATTTTAGTCCTTATAGAATGAAATCAGTGTCTTTTTGTTTATTGAAATCTTCTTCAGGTATTATTGTTGAGTCATTGTGCATTTCTACGGCCAAGTGAATGTTTTTACCTTTTCTGCTGTATGACTGTTGGTATACCATGGTTGCTGATTGGACTGTGTACTATACAGCTTGTCATAAGTGCCATAGCCTGTTCACTTGTGTCATGGGTGGTTGCCTGTTGTCTCCTACCATGTATTATACAAAGCTTTGATTTGAGGCTATATGCAAGACCAGCGTTGATTGTATGACAGACTATCTTTCTGTCTATGCCATAGCTTTTACTATGGATGTAGACATGGCTTTCTAACATATTCTACATATCAGGGGTGTTCTCATACACTGTCCAAAGACATTACTTGTTTCTTATGGTCTCATTGTACTTTAAAACTATTTAGAAAGCTAGAGACATTACATTTGCTTTCTTGGATGGAGCTTAGAGTTACCTTTCCTTCCTGAATTTTCATGATTGACTTCTATGGTTGAGGGACTCAAGTATTGAATAGGTTGGTTGTAGGTTTGTTCTTTACTGCTCTTACACAGGAGTGGCTGGAAGACTTTACACCACTTAAATGTATATAGATATTGTTATCTTTTTTATATTGATTATTTATTCATTGTCACATACTCTGTAAACCTCTCTTCTACAGCACCCAGTTCCTTGCTAATTTCTATTTAAAGTGGAACTGGCTTTGGTTCTGGGCTCCAGAGCTTCATGGTTGTATTTAGCTAATTATGCTTTACAGTGTCTTTCGCTGTCTTTTTCAGTGGGCATTATCTCCCGTTGATTTCGTAATATATTTGTGATAAAACCAGTGCATTGATACTCTGCAAAAATCACATGTAGGAGAATGGTTATTCTTTAAAATAATCAATAGCTTATGTACCCGTATGACTGCAGAAGCCAGGGTTTAGTTTCTCTGAAATCCTAATGTTGAACTCAGGGAAAGCCCTTTAAAGAGGAGCTACTTTGAAAGGAGAGATATGTGTTTTATGTGTCTTCCCTATAGCCTATAGAATGGGTTGCCGGAAAACCCATGCAGAACATTGATTGCCAAAAAAGCCAAAAGGGCAGTGCACTATTTACACGTTACTATGACGTTAATGTAGTACAGCTAGCTATATTTAATTTTATATCCTAGTGTTGCTCTCTTCTGACTTAATTGGTGATCAAGTTGTCAGAAGGTGTAGGTATTAGAGTAGCATGATATTTCCTTTGAGACTCAGCGGTACTTCTATGGTCTCCCTCTGGAAGTGGCACACAATAAATCTGAAGCACCTAACCATCTACCTCCCCCTTTTGGTGGTTATTGTACATATACGGCTTCGTCACAATATTAATATAATGTTGTTTATTTCAGTGTTTGATTTGCATGGTAGTCAGTAGTTAGAGTAGAGCAGAGTATAGACAAAGCATGTTTATGGCCTTTCAATTGCTTTTGTTGATAGGCTATTAACATCTACCATTTAATGACACAGTTATATTGGTTTGAGCCAACTATTTTTCCCCTTCTTGTATTTAGTCTTTTACACCTAATTTCCAGAGCGCAGACAAATAGTCTACTCTTCTTATTTCATTTAGAATGCATTGGTGGTGGATTTTATTTAATTTTTATTATTATATGAGAATGAGACAGTAATGCCTTGTTAAGAATCTATACAAGTCTACCTCAGGATGTTTTTGAAAATGTGTATAATGGACAATGACTGAGTTTTTTTTTGGATCCAGATCGATTTGTCCATTCATTTTGTGAGATTGGTTTTGAATGATTCCTTTGTTTGCTTTTATAGATTTTTGTTTATTTGAATGATTTCTTTGTTAGAATTTGCAATGCAATGTGTTCTACCTCCCACAGAAATGCTGTTTCCGTTTTTTGTTGCTTTTCTTTTATTATTATACATTATCTGAACCAATACATCAAATACATATTTGTATTATTCTATGTGTTGATATTGTTTTGTATGTATAACATTATAATAGCCAAAGGAGAATATTGTTCAAAAGTTACTGGGGGTATGTGACAACAGTGCCTCTTGAACAAACCACCTTATCTGTACTTACCAGGACAGGCAAACGCCCTAACAACTACAAGAACAGCCCTCCGCAAAGGAAAAAAAACAAGGTGTCTTTTTTTGTTTATGTAGGCGTATGACACCAGGCATGTGACACTACACCTACTTAAAAAAGTGTAAAATATAGTCATATACCAAGACTTATTTTCTGTAAGCATCAGTTTAATTTTGTTACAAATCTACCTCTTTTGATACACAGTGATGTGGTCAAACATGGCGGTTTGTTAAAGCTTTGGTTATGTAGTACTTTCTCAGGAGTTGAAAGCATGGTTTACTGACATGTCTGGGAGCTCCATGGGGCAATGCGTTTCTGCCAAGCATTTCACGGGGTAAGGGGGTGGCATAGTTAGCAAGAATTTCATTGTCTAGTTGTGTTCTAGTGTCAGCCTCAGGCAATTTGAGTGCCTGCAAAATTAAATTAGAATGTCAGTCGAATAAACACGTTGTGAAACATGCTGATCTGTCTGATTTTGCTGGTGAGATGTGTGGGAACAAACAGTATGGCTTGGCGCAGCAGCTTAGTAGTTGCTTATCAGACCATGACAATTGGATATCACAAAATTAGGAATGGCAGAAACAATGCAGGGAGGTTGGGGGTGACAGTATATTAAAAAAAAAATCAGAATATTAGTTTCCTTCTAAATTAATAGTCCCTTTTACTTATTTTTTCTAATTCCCAGTTAGGCTTAAACTTGAAAACAACAGCCCTGATATTTTACCATACTGTTTATTAGAACAAAGAATGTAGCTATATTGACTGTTAAAATAAAACGGAATATCTGAATGTGGCACAGTTCTGGCCTATAACTCAATGACGAAATGTACAAGATGTATTACAAACGAGATGAGTAGACGACTTCGTTGTAGTGTTGACATGTGCATCACTCACTCACTCACCTATTAATAAACATGATTTATGACACACTGGTATGAGGGTCTGTCTCTTTTTTTTTTAAGGGAGAACATCCTTCAATTATCCTCTTAACAGGTAATATTACAAGTTGTCAATTGGAATGGCTAAACATTAAACAAATGTAGTTTGTCTCTAGCTTCAATGGTTTAAGACCAAGACCCTCGTGAAAGGACAGCTTGCACCCCGGCCCGACGTGACCCCGCTACGCCAGTGAGTGTACCTGATGTTAAATGGCTAACCAGTTACCCAGTGGGGCAATTGTAAGATGCTTCGTGTGTCAGTATTTTTAGAGGACCGCTGGACAGCGGAGTATACTATTTTCAGTAGTATGTAACCGCGAAAAACGTCTCATAATTTCAGTGCAGTGTTTAAGTAGAGGGGTTGCAGTGGATTCATCGACTCCGATTTGTAAATACAGCACACTTCTCCCAAAACAGTATTACACTTTAATTTTCCTCTATTTGTGACTGCAACGTTGTAAATTAACACACGTAAATAACAACTATTCGGGAAAAATAAATTAGAAAGGAAAACAGTCAGTGGTAAATCACAATAACCACGTGGTGAGACGTTTTTGAAATGTAACATCCAATAGTAATCTTAGCACGAGCAGCCCGCAATATTCAAACCTTTTTAAATACCATACTTTCGAGACCTTCAAGGAGGCGTGACGAGATTTGGAGTTCGCGAGACTACTATTTATTGTGGCGTTTGTAGATGAGTCAGTTACGATCCTCCTCCTACCACGGTCAATGCCCGAATTGCATGCTACAAGCAGTTATTAGAAAAGAGCAGTTGTATTTTATACGAACCGTTTTGATGAAAAGTTAGACCCTTCCATTGTTTGTTAATACCTCCAAATATATAAATGGAATAGTTAACCTAATAATACATTTTCGGTTTTCAGTGTCGTTTCATTCAAAATCATGAATTTACTGTAAGGTTTATTTAGTGAAATGTAATGGTAATCCCACATTGTGTCACTTTAGACTAGAGCAAACCAACTGTATAATTCAGATGGGTGGGTGACCAGAAAACCAATACAGATTAACGAAACAATACATCTCACGATTACTTAATTATACAAAACAAAAGCACAAAAATTATCAAAGATCTACAAGCTATCCTACTTATTTCATATGTGAATGATGTCGTTACTATTCTCTTCACTCCCGGTCAATTTTGGCAAACCACTATAGCCAAGCGCGTGCGCCGAATTCGAAAATGAATATAATTTATTCTTTATTCCTATTTTTAATGGTGGACATTCTTGGAATGGCCGGGAGCCAACACGTGACACAAACTGTAGGGAGGGAGTTGGCAGGTTAAGAATCCAAAGGAATAAATGTCAAACTCCTGAATGCAATGAAAGGGAACATCTATTTTCCCTTTCTGTGAACGACTCCCAAATAAGTGAAAGGAGGGGGGCAGTATTTCCCCCTTTCTCGCGTTTAGCAGAGAGTTCCAGCGCACCTTCTCTTTTGTCTGTGTTGTTTTGGGAACGAGTCAAGCAAGCGGGCACGCGCTGTTGAGGGGTACCGGAGCAGCAGGTTCGCGATCTCACGGCACATACGGACCTCATTCCTCTGCGCGAGCACCGCGGAGCCTGTTTAATGTGTAGCTAGTGAAAGTGAGAAAGACAGCAACAAATGAATCAGTGAGAGAAGACGAAAACAGGTAAACGTGTACAGTAGCTTGTTACATATAACCTACCTATAGTCTTTGTTTCCATTCCTCAGTTTCGGTAGAAGCCAGTTCTTTTGTCTGGTGGTGCGACATGGTGTTTGGTGGTGTGCGCAGGTGTGTGGGACTAGCTAGTTAGCCCGATGTGCTAACGTTGAGTCCGCACAAGGAGGACAATACATGTGTCCCAATTTGAACTAGCTAGCTACCAATCTTACGTAAGGATAGTACTGATCTAGCTAACGTTAGCAGTTAGCTAACTTTTCATTATTATTATGGCAACATATCTAGCTAACTAGTTTGATATAATTTGGTTACGTGCATGTAGCTAGTTATCTAAGATTCCAATAAGCTACTAACGTTAATGCAGCATTTATAGCCAGCATTTCTTCGTAGCCAAGCAGCTACATTTTCGCTTCCGTGTGAGGTATAGAGAAGTATTGTACGTAGCTAGCTAATTCCCTCAATGTCAGGAGCTTGCTTAACTAGTTAAGTATGAAACATTAGGTTGTGTCCTTAAAATTTGGGCACGGGATTATGGACATGACAGCGTCAACTTTCATTTTTCCAATTCTGACAGCTGTCTGGCATGCATGTGCAATTGTATACGCGCAAGTACCAGGTCAGAGTTGTGGGGGGCTCAGCTGATTTGTTTACATTTCGCTAGCTTGGTTTTAACATTTCCTCTATTGCAGGAAGCCAACTGTCTAGGACATTTAAAGTGAACCTGACAAAGTGTGAACTAATTTGACACATACAAATAACTTCAAATAAACGAAACATACACGTATTTAGCTAAACATGAAACAAAATATACAAATCACAGTTCATTCTACAGTAATTTGAACAACAATTTCATGGAATAAACTGTTCATTGTTGTTAGTTTAAAGGATGTTTCCTGTTATACACCCTAATATTTCTTGGTAGTAGTATATTCGGCACAGCCAGAAGAGGACTGGTCACCCCTCTGACCCTAGGTCCTCTCTAGGTTTCTTCCTAAAATTCGGCCTTCTTAGGGAGTTTTTCCTAGCCACTGAAATCCAACACTACTGTTTGCTCCTTGGGGTTTAAGGCCGGGTGTCTCTGTAAAGCACTTTGTGACCACTGCTGTTGTAAAAAGGGCTTTATAAATACATTTGATTGATTGATAGTATAACCAATAATAGTATCAGGTTGAAAATCAAAGACTGGTACCTCGTTTCCTGCCTCCAGCTTTTCGATTAGTTAAAATTACAGAAATTGGAACAGAAATTGACAAAAGCAATGGTGAAAATATCAGCACAATCTAATTACCCCGGGCAATGCAAATAAGTCATTCGTAATGTCACTAATAGGCTAGGTTATGCATATAGCTAAGTTTTTGGCAAACTAGCTAGAGGGAGGATGTCATTGGTGAAGTTTGGTTTCCCATGCATATGTTTTCTGCGTAGGTACAGTTAAAGATGTAGGTGTGTTTTGGTTAGCTAACAAGAAATGTGAATCATTTTAGTAACTAGATGTGACGCAAGCTTTTGCACTTGATGTGAAACATTAAAAACCACAAATTAGACATGGTCAAAATGTAAGGTTACGAACACTTTTTGTCACTTTAAAAGTGCTCTCCTGTCACAAGATTCCTCCACCGGAATTGCCATGGTCCTCCAAAACAACTTTGTTCTAAAAAGTTGATCTCATCTTGTCTAAAAGCAACCTAACGATCTCTCAGACATATCAATGCAAATCACAATCATACTCAAATTGATGTTCAGGTGTGCAGCAAAATCACTCTCTTTTGTCTTCTTAACCAATTATGGCAAACACTTTAACCAAGTAATGTTGTGAATCCCTGGACTACAGTTGTAGTACTTTGGACTACAGTACTTTACCTCATTGGGTACATTTTTGACTAGACTGGGCCTGGCCTTGATGCTGGTTAATATGGAAAGTGGGGTGGTCAATTGAGTAGCTTAAAAGCGTCTGGGTTAAATTCTCAGTCTGTTCTGCTTTGTGCTGACCTCAACTAGCTCTTAACATCAACCACATCTTAACAGTACCTCCGTTAACCATGTCACCCCCGTCCTCTTCATCCCCTCCCTCCGCAGCGAGGAAGAGGATGGTGAGCAGCCAGCCGAAGTACGAGCTGATTCAGGAGGTGGGACGCGGCAGCTACGGCGTGGTGTACGAGGCAGTGGTGAAACGTACCGGGGCCCGAATGGCCGTGAAGAAGATTCGCTGCCACAGCCCGGAGAACGTAGAGCTGGCCCTCAGGGAGTTCTGGGCCCTGAGCAGTATACAGAGTCAGCATCCCAATGTCATCCACTTGGAAGAGTGTGTCCTGCAGAGAGATGACCTGGCCCAAAGAATGAGCCATGGGTCCAGCTCTCCACTGTACCTAGAGGTAATGCACTTCAGATGAGTAGACTGATAGGAGAGCTCGCCGGGGGCCAGCTGTCGTTATCGGTGGCGGCGTCTCATTCTATACCTGCAGGTTCGGCGTTCACTTTGTCATGTTTGTAGGTTAATGGGGTTGCATGTGTGGAGAGACTAATCTGGCATACAGGAGAGTGTTTAAGCAATTGGGTGTATTTTAAATATGTTCTAGTTAGCGAGTACTGCTGTCATTGGTTGGGGATCAATGCATCATCTTAAGAAAAATAATTTAAATACAATAAATCAGTATTTCGAACTTTATGTTCTTCGTCATTAGATGCATTGTAATTTAGGTTATGTCGTGAAACCCATTATAGGCTAAATCACATAGAATAGAATAAGTCACTAGAGGAATCACATCCTGAGTGTATTTGTTTAAAGACCGCAGTCTGACGGAACCTCAGGCCTGGATATGTTCTTGCAGTGACAGGGCTGGAACTTATTATTCAACACCTTAAAGCTCTGTCTTGCAGATGTGGTTCAGCATCTTGGCGGCCTAGGAGGAAGTTGGGGAGGAAGTGGTCAGATCAGATGGGAAAGGTATCTGATTGGATGTTGGCATTTAGAATATTAGTGGCATGTTTACTTTTTGAAGTGCTGTGTAATATATAGATGACACATGTCTAGATACATTCAGCACAACAAGAAATTGAGAACAAGACTGGGTAACTGAGGGTGCTTGTTGACTGGCGCACATCCTATTGAGAAATAAAAGTGTATTCGTCTTTATTTATGACTCACAGTTGCCATTAGTGATGTGATGTTTACTGCACTGCTACATTCCATGAGATTTCAGAAAAGTTTTAACATTGGGGCTTAACATTCATATTTTAATAGTTACAGAACATTTGAGAACATTTTGGAGTAGGTCTGCATGACCCCTGCTGTACAATACATTGTGAAAATGTGTGTAAACATGCTTAAACCTTCTAAACCAACTGCAATTACATGATAATCTTCTTGTTAATGTTTGATTGATGGCGTTTTACAACAACAGAAGTATTTCAAAAAAAAAAAAAAAAATACCAACAGTGTAGACATTTTCCAGTATTACATTTAAATGTCATTTATTTTGGTTTGGAGTGTTTAAGTGTTTTATACCATGCTTAGACATGCTGAATCCCATATAAACCCCTCCTCACTCTACCTTTGGCTCTCTATTACTACGTTCATGCGGGCCTCTGCCATTTGAATAAATGTTCCATTTGCTGAGAGAGTGAAAACCATCAAGGGTGTTGGGGCTAATTAGAACCTCCAGTGGCTGCTTCAAGCAAGGGTGCAACGATGCAGCCAAATATCTATCAAATTCCTCTTTTCAGAAATGCTTGAAATATGCCTGGGTTACAAATAATTTTTTCCTAGTTGAAAGCTTTAGCACCTTTTTTGCTAAAGCATACTTTACCTTTAACTAAATTATACTGAACAAAAATGGCACATGTAACAGTTTGAATGGTTTTACTGAGTTGCTAGCTGGTACATTTGGAACAGGGATTCATTTGTAAAGAGCACACTTCTCCAGCGTTCCAGTGGCCATTAAAGGTCAGTCTTCCCCACTGACATCAGTTACGATGCTAGACTGCAGTCATGTCTAAACCCTGGTGAGGACAAGGAGCGCACCGATGAGTTCCGCTGAGACAGTTTCTAATAGTTTGTTTGAAAACTTTGGTTGTGCAAACCTGTAGCTTCATAATTTCTCTGGGTGGCTGGTCTTAGATGATCCCCCAGGTAAAGAAGATGGATTTGGAAGTCCTGGGCTGGCGTGGTTACACGTAGTCTAGTTGTGAGGCTGATTGGAAGTATTGTCAAATGTTTGAAAAGAATAGGCATTCCATTGCCAGTGCATGTTTAACTTCACATTTGAGCCTTGTTGGCTTAGGTCTGCAAATGTTTTTACTACTGCGGTTTTGGAGCATAGCTGGAATTAAACTGTGTTATGCAGTAAATATTTGGCTATTGTGTGTGGGTGTGTCCTTGTGTGTCTCGATGTTGTCAGGTGATTTTTTTTTTTTAAAGGGGGTATCTCAACTCATTGAGTTGGGTCTAGGGAGACTCCTCATTCAGCCTGTCTAGAGTCTGTCACTATGCCTATTCCAATCCCTCCTTCCTGGCTCACTGAGAATTTTAAGGGCCTGGCAGCAACTGATTACAGTCTCTCTGCTACACGTGGGCTATTGAGACAGATACACAGTACACTGTCCAACCACTCTACAAGCTTGTTAAATAGTCCAGCGTGTGGGGCTTGGCTGCATTCCCAGAGTCTTTTGTTCCAACCGAGTCTCTTTCTTTCCTGTAATGTCCCAGTGTTCTGCTGTTGCTTATGGGGAGGAAACATGATGATAGGATGGTGTGTTTCTATTGGTGAAACAATGATAATGGGCCACTGAGGCCGGGGGCAGTATTATCTGACCTGTAATGCTAGTGGATTATTTGGACCTATTAGGAACTGGATGCTCTGACTGGCCGTTTTGTGTACTGACTGGTTGTCCCTAAGTGGGGGTGCTGTTGGGATTGTCAGGCATTGGGCTCTCTAATTCAAAAACTGTTCTCAAATCTTTAGTGGGAGATGATCTGTTTCCATCTGGTCAGCTGTAGGCATGAGACAGTGCGTGTGTATGAAACAACCCCAATTCCTTTAACTGAAGCACTTTAAGATTAGATCATTTACAATGATTACACAAAGAGCCAGTAAGACAGACAACTCCAAAGCGCCCCTCTGTCTGACAACTCACAAAGACTTCATTCAAAGGCGTGACTACACAAAATTTTGCTTTTTTCCCCCCACGAGGAATATAATATAATGATAATAACTAAGTATTTTTGTTCTCACATCTTAGTTGATCAATAATTGTGACTGCCACAATGTGTTTATTTTACATAATCAATTTCTGTGTTTTTCATATAGATCGGTTGGGTTTGCGGTTCTGCTAAAAATGGCATTGGATGTTTTCTTTGTAATTTCCCTGTATTTTCCCAGTTAGTTTTCCTCTAAAATGTGATAGGAATTAATTGACACAGAGGCTGTAGGCTTTTTCAGCATTCTTTATTTTAAATGTTTTGCTATACTCAGTTTGGATTTGAAATTAAACAATTACCTTGAGGTTGAAGTATAGATTTTCAGGGTATATTAAAAAGTATTGGGACGGTCATTATTTGTGCAGGCATATGAGCACTGTCAGCACTATTCAGACAGGGAATATATATTATATATACTTTTTTAATTTTTATAATTAAAACCAATATTTAAACAAATAGTCTAAAATAGAGGCTGAGCATGTAAACCTTATAGTAATTGTTTGATTTCGAGTTCATTTCTACTTATACATAGAACTTTAAATGCTGGATTGTAGTAGAAAGAGGTGTGTTTCAGCAGCATCTTCATTGGCTGAGCTGTTATGTTGAGGAACCATTGCAGCATGTATCAGGGAGAAGGGCTGTATGGTGTTTGTCTGAGTGTGGAGGGGAGCAGGAAACCGGAGAGATGGCAAAACGTCAACTCATGCTTACCTGGTGACTAAGTGTCTTATCTCAGTCAGGTGTGTGTCTGTGTCTAACAGTGTCATATCTCAGTCAGGTGTGTGTCTGTGTCTAACAGTGTCCTATCTCAGTCAGGTGTAGGGCTGTTAAAATTCCTCAAAAATGACGTTAGAATATTCCCTCTAAAAAACACATAATATTCGAACCATTCGAACATCTGGTTGCGCATGCGCATTTTGTCAATAACCGGACAAATTAATACAAAGAGACATAAATAGACTACCTATACAAGTAGTTAAGTTTAAACATATTTGACAACGTATTACCTACACAAAAACAAGTAAATCAAATGATGACCAAGACCGCAGACCTCACGTTCGCTCGCTCAAGCACTTTCTCTCTCTCGCCCTCACGCTCTCTGCGCAATAATGGTTTCAAATGAACAACAATAAACACATTTTGAATGCTGATCAAGAGTTTTGTGCAAGCAATATAAGGTTGCGACTATTGTCCCAAATATAGCATGCTTCATTCAGTGATTGAAACAACATTAATTGAAGTTTCACAGTTGTAGAGTATCCAGTAGAAGTAGACGAATATCTTTCAAACTAACCTTTGTTGAGCTGAAATGAAGACAGATTCAGCAACTGCATGGCCTATTTCTTGCTAAAAATGTTTTCAGAAACATGTTTCAGTGAACTATTTTTGTAAAATATGAGATCGTATTCTCAACGAGCCGCCATGACACTGTTGAAATTCTCGAGTAACCAGACCCACATCACGCGTTCATCCAATCAGCTGCTGGTCAGGGGCGTGGAGCATCAACCATGGCTGTATGACGTCGCGACACCACGCTTCAGTTGTGTCGGACATATGGATCTGTACCGTCAGGCGCGCTAGCGCGCCCACTCGCAAAGCAGACAGCCAGACAACCTCTGCTACCGCGAATGTTTTTTCCAATTATTTTTTTTTCCGAATATTAATATTCACCTTCAAAATTCGTTTTTTTAAAAACTATTCGAATTTAGAATTTTCGTTGACAGCCCTAGTCAGATGTGTTTCTGTGTCTAACAGTGTCCTATCTCAGTCTGGTGTGTGACTGTGTATAACAGTGTCCTATCTCAGTCAGTTGTGTGACTGTGTCTAACAGTGTCCTATCTCAGTCTGGTGTGTGACTGTGTCTAACAGTGTCCTATCTCAGTCTGGTGTGTGACTGTGTCTAACAGTGTCCTATCTCAGTCTGGTGTGTGACTGTGTCTAACAGTGTCCTATCTCAGTCTGGTGTGTGTCTGTGTCAACAGTGTCCTATCTCAGTCAGGTGTGTGTCTGTGTCAACAGTGTCCTATCTCAGTCAGGTGTGTGTCTGTTTGATTGCATAGTAGCTGTAATTCTTCATCAAAGCAAAATAAGCGTATTAATGTATTTAGCAAACTCTTGGCTACTTGTTTTCTTCCCTTCCAACTTTCTCTTGAACTTTTAGTTCTATCATCTATAGATTACCCAGATATCTCCTAATAACTTACTTGTCAGCCTAGTGATTACATTGTGAATGGATGACAACCCCTACAACAAGCTTTATGCACCAATTTTTGAATTGTTTCAATATCATTTTAACCTAAATCCAATTTATATTTAAATGTTAAGGAATATGTTAAAATGTTCTCACCCCTAATCTATGGACATTTGCTAGTACTTATGCTAATATTGTGAGCCTTCTGGTAATGGATGCCCAATTGGCTCCCAGTTTAATAAAAAATACAACTTTGATGTGATTTTTTGAGAATGTGGATAAGGTCAGCCTCCCTGCCTAGTGGTATAGGACCCGCCCGGATACTATACCATTAATACTGATGCCTTCTGTCTTTATTTCTACTCAGCTGGTGGAGACATCTCTGAAGGGAGAGATCACCTTTGACCCCTGCTGTGCCTACTACCTGTGGTTTGTCATGGACTTCTGTGACGGAGGAGACATGAACGCCTACCTGTTGTCCCGGAAACCGAGCCGCAAGACCAACACCAGCTTCATGCTGCAGTTAGGAAGCGCCCTGGCGTTCCTCCATCGCAACCAGATCATCCACAGAGACCTCAAGCCTGACAACATTCTCATCTCCCAGGGAAGGACTTTGGCGGGAACCCCTGAGCCCACCCTGAAGGTGGCCGACTTCGGCCTGTCCAAGGTCTGCTCGACGTCCGGCCTCAACCCCGAAGAGCCAGCCTCCGTCAACAAGTGTTTCCTCTCCACGGCTTGCGGCACAGACTTCTACATGGCTCCCGAGGTGTGGGAGGGCCACTACACGGCTAAAGCTGACATCTTTGCCCTGGGCATCATCATCTGGGCCATGGTCGAGCGGATAACATTTGTGGACGTGGAGACCCAGAAGGAGCTCCTGGGGAGCTATGTGCAGCAGGGGGAGGAGATTGTGCCCCTCGGGGAGGCGCTCCTAGAGAACCCAAAGATGGAGCTGCTGATCCCGGCTCGGAAGAAGAGCATGAACGCGGGCATGAAACAGCTGATCAGAGAGATGCTGTCGTTCAACCCTCAGGAGAGGCCTGACGCCTTTGAACTTGAGCTCCGTCTGGTCCGGATCGCGTGCAGGGAGCTCGACTGGGACACGTGATAACGGCGGATCGCAGTAGAGGATCCCACGGGACTTGTAGTCACAACGTCAAGCGCATGTGTCTAGGCCTAATTCACCGCTCTCAGTGTAGGCGGTAGGGGCCATGCAATGGGAGTTTTGTTTTTTTCTTTTCAAGGGAAAAATTAATAGGTTGCAAAGGTTTTGGCTTTGCGGTTTGTTGTTGGATCTGATGAACTGGTAAACCTAGCTGAACAGTTTGAGAGCCAGTCTGTACTTTTTCTTTTGAATATTATCATAGCAAGGCTGTCCATAAGCACATCCAATTGTCTCAGAATGGCGAGAGGCGCTGCTAGCTACTCCACTACTACTGCTTTAAGCTAACCTGTCAGACGTGGCCTCTCATTGGTAGCTTGCCTGCAAATACCACCCCAGACTCGGTGCTAATAATCATTCTTCGGATGCAACTTATGATACAGGTAGAAGGCATCCTGTGACGATACTGGATGCAGTTCTACACCAAGGGCCAATTTATATACACAAACAAAAAGACGGACCTCAGTGATCGTAAACTGTGCATGGCTGGTTCAGCCAGTACGCTGACCACATCCTGCTCTTCCCCAACTACAAACGCATGCACACTTCCCACCGCTCAGGTAAAAACTTGTTGGGATTTGTAGACTAACTGCTGTTTCAAGAGAGCGCAACGTGACACGTCACTCTTTATTTGACCCTGTCCCTTAGCCAACTATAGGAGTCAGGTCTGTGAGAGCAGATAAGGCCTTGGGATGACAGCCCAGTGGAGAGTCACACAACCTAACGTAAAACTGGTGAGCCATTTAATCAGTGTGTCATGATTGGCCTGGAATGAAAATAATTTGAGGAATAGAACAGTGTTAGGAATGCAAGCTAAAAGGGCCCTCGACACAACAAGCATGTTATTCTAAACCCTTAAAGGGATCTCTGTTCCCGCTCCAAACAAACATGTATTTAGCTGAAGCGCTGTTGTTCTGCTCGCCTTCTCATAATAGAGAGTGTAATGAATTGACTTGAATTCTCACAACTGATGCTGACTTCAGATCTGAATGAAACCTGTGTGAGCAGAGTGGATAGGTGTAAGACGTTAGTGGCAACACTTGAAGACAAATGCACTTTTATTTTTTTATTTTCCCACTCTCTGTAACTTTACCTTGCTGTTAGTATGGTTTACCTTGAAAAGCTTTGGGAAGTCTGCTTGGAGTTATTTCACCACGTCCAGTGTTTCCTAAGGGTCCGGCAGGATGCATTGTCGGACAGTAAACGAGGAGTGCGTGCAGTGCCCCTCCGCGAACACACACACACACACACAGGCATATTGTCAGCAAACAAAGTTTGCTTATGCATGCAGTGGCCCTCACCTTGAGAGAGCAAGAGGGAGATAGACACCAGCAACATGGCACACACAATCTTCCCTGAACCCAAAGGATCTCTGGTTGTTAATACATAACACCGGTTTGTGTTTAACCTGATATACTCTCACTGTATCCACTCACTGTGTCAGCTATTCCCGAACACATGCAGGCATGCATACAAATGCACACACACACACCACTCTGTTTCCCTGGGTTCTGCTGGATCGTACCAGTAATCCCTTTTTCCACGCTTCATCCCAACACACGTACTAAGCCTATTAGGTTATTGACGTGGTTGGCAGAGGTACAGGATGGCTCTCTGTTGGGGCCGCACACTCACCTTGCAGTTCATAATTTGTGCACTTCGAAACAGTTTTGAAAACCAAACTGTTATCTATATCAAATTGATACTGAGAGTTTTTTTGTCATTGACACATTTTAAACAGGGGCAAGGATTTTATATGACCTGGCTTTAGCCAACATTAAGATGCTTTGGTGTCTTTTAAATGTCTTCCATTGCCAAAATGTTATTTGTCCTCCCTGAGATGTATTTTTAATTTATGCCTTATTTTAATATCTCCTCCCTCACAATAGCACTGCATTGTTAAATTTTTGAGCCAGCCATTTCAATATGTTGGCTTTGTGGTTCTTCTTATAATTCCAAATTGGGTTCCCCATCTTCTGAGAACTGGAGGCCTGAATGAAGAGAGACAGCTACTTTGATTTGTGTTAATCAGACTTATTTGCACATGTGTATATACTGTACATGACTTTACTACAGACCCTAAAGAAGGTGGTTCATGAACATATGACTGTGGATTATTATGCTCTGTTTTCAAGGGCCTTAACATTGAGTTGTATATTTGCTGTGATGGGTTTGATCTTTTTCAACAGTTTCTTCAGCTTTCATTATTTTCTTATGTCCTAAACTGAAGTGTGTTATAATTACTGTTGGATACAGTGTTTGTGTGCTGGTGGTGATTATTGTCTTCATTGGCCGAATGTAGATCAACAACTCAACATCTTTGCAGCTTTTGTTGTGGCTTGCTTTGGAAGTAAACCGCTCATTACCCTAAATGTAATCCTACCGGACTCATTAGATGTCACCTTTTGGAAAATATGCTTACCAAATGGCACCCTTTGGCCTAGATAATGCACTGCACTTCAGGCTTTGGTCAAAAGTAATACAGGTATTTAGGAAAAAGCATCCCATTTGGTGTATAGATATCATAATTGCCCTATTCAGATTAGGATTGCAAAAAGAACCTCATGAAATAAAGTTACAAACCCCAATTACCAGTGTACATTAAAACCAGGTGTATGGGTGGGCTGAAACTTTTATATGAACAATATTCCCTTTGTATGTCCTTGTCAGATATTTTGAAGAGATTAAATTTATGGGGGAAAAATGCTGTAATAAATGTAATTCATTGTTGAATTGATGGCTTTATAAATGTAAAAAAACCAATAAAATGTGAAATTTAAAATGTTTGTAACAGTTATTTCGTATGTAACAAAATCCTGTTACGTTTCTGCAATTGTTAATGCTCAAATTCTGTTTTTTTTATACTGATTGTCCAAAGTTAGAAGTGACCAAATCCAGCCAAAGTTACAAGTGAGTGTTAGAATGTAGTCATTAGTGGATATGGCTACACTGCTATTATAGTAGTAATTATTGTATGTGGGGTGTTGTGCTGGCTGATTGGTTGTGCTTGCGCTTCTACTCTATGTGGCAAAATTAATACTGTGTTTAGAGTTAGCCACAGTAAGAAACAAGTGGCATCGTTTACTAAGTCACAAGTCAATGTGCTATGTTAGTGGTCTATAGCTCCTCTGGGTAGCCAGGGTTTTTAATCTAGGTTGCCATGTTGCCTCACAACAGTGTCCAGGGTCACACAGAGGGTGGCACAAATTAGCTCAGCAAGTGACTGGCGGGTGGAGACTGTTGCCATCCTGTGCTTTTGGGACTTTTTACAGTACGACTGGCACTTGGAATAACGACCATGATTGTTTGACCAATATGTGATTTAATGCAGTGTTGATCTTCTGCTTCTCACTGCTGAGCTGTGATGGACATCTATACCCTGTATCACCTGCTGTCTTCCACTGGTATTGGTCATGCTACTTGGTTTATGGGACTGCAGGTAGACTGTGCCATTTTTCAGGATCCCCAGGAAATAACATATTAGGAATTACTGTGGCATTGGGCTTTGTAATACATTTAAAAAAAATTACAGGACTACATAGATGAGTTACAAAACAGAGGTTGTGTAAGTATATTTGTGGCGACTAATAATCTCTGACAAGGGTGTAGAACCAGAACATTGGATGTTTTATTTACATGTCATTAGTCCCTAAGAGGAAACAGGTCATTATTTTATTATGAAAGATAACCTGGGTGAACACACATTTTATACTCATTTCATTTATCCCCCTATTGTACCTCCTGAACAAAGGTCTTTAGTGGCTTTCAACCTCTGTTCCCCTTAATGACATCGTCTCTCACATGCTGGGTGAAATGCAGGCCTGCATGTGTCATGGAAGGAAGCCCTGCGGTGATGATGCTGCTGGAGACAGAGACAAATCCACCTACAGGCTGAGTACTAGACAGAGACAGATTATTTCTTTAACCGAGCAGCAAAAACACCACCTAGACCCTAGCTTCTTTCTTCTGCCTCTTTCAGACAATAGGGCCAGCTAAAACAGTTGATGTGTCCCTTCATGCTTTTCCAGTTTAGGGACTATGATAGGTGTATAACCCGATGGAGTAGGGCAGCTGAGCATAAATCAACTAGTTTGGCTTTGGAGATTCAAAGGGATACAAGGGTCTTGAGACAAGGGCTGATGTTTACGAAGTTGAAATCAACTTCACAATAAATATGCCTGTGTAATAGTTACGTTATATTAGTTGTATAAGATCATTTTTCCTCTTGTGATGTGTTGAACATGATCAGGAATTGCTCAGACTCAAAGCCCAGGAGGCACCAGCCTGAAGGATCTGCAGGTAAAGCTGAGCTATCTCAGCATGGTTGCTCTTTTTTCACGTAGGACGAACACAGTGGTTGAATGCATCCTTTTCTCCTTTACATGCAGCCAGTCCTTGACGTTTTTAATCACCCAAGGTCACATCGCCATCATGGATGACAATCTTGTTAGGTGACCTACTACGGGCTAAGAGATGTATCCATAGTTTGTGGTGCAGAGCAATGGCTATAAGACCATAATAATAACTGACAGAAAACACTGGTTTAGTATTATGTGGGACCATTTGAAATGTATTATATTATGTATTTTATTTTTCTCTCAGATATGGTGATTTGGTTAATGATTGTGCCCTTAATATTATGTATATATTTTATATTTGAAGTCATCAAAGGTGTCTGACTGCGTAAGCCGAGTATCGTGTTAATTGGCTAAATTATTGCTTAAGTACAGTATCACGATGCAATGGAAATAATCATGACAGTGCTATCTTGTCTCGATGCAAACACATTTAAATGTTATTTAATCCTGAAAATGGCAATATTATCTCAAACTTAACAATAGTCATTTTTCACGTTTAAATATTTAATGTTATTAATCAAAATTCACTACGTTTCCCAGCTTTCAACAGACTTCCCTGTTGTCCTCACTTTCCCAGAATTCAACAGCATATTGTGTAAGATGGCAGCAAACCCAAGCACAAACACACCTCTTTTTGACTGCCCGTCATGGTAAGACCTGCGACGATGTCTAATGCATAATTTTGACTGTAAAAAATCAAAAGCATGCAGTAGAGTGTTGTAAGGTCCATGTCGGTGAATGACATGAGATTGGTGCATCGAAATATACTGTAATTTACTTGCTAGAAACATGAGCTAACTGGCTAGCTATCTGGCTAATATTGGCTATGAATATTGTCCTCATTCACAGTCGAAGCTAGGCTTCAGCAGGGTACAGTAGCTGTCTGAGGAACATTCTTCCTGATGACTAACTAGCTTTTCAGTGAAATCGAGGGTTCATGAAGCTGCATGGTGTTACCCAGAACAGGCTGACAGTATTGATGGTCCAGAATAATTACAGTACTGTTATGCACAATTTCCCTTCCCAATATAATAATTACAGAAAGGCTTATGCAGTTTACACATGCAAAACATTTAAATAGATGGCATTGTAAAACCCATAGTTTTATTCAACTATTTTTCCAGCAAGATGGGGAAACCATAGTTTTTTTTAATGAAGTCAATGATGGCATGTAACTGACTCACTGTGTGTGTGTGTTTTGTCAGGGCAGGGAAACCTCCCCCTGGACTCCATCTAGATGTGGTGAAAGGAGACAAGCTAGTAGAGGTAAGGTCAATGCATAGAGATGGATAGAGAACTTAATCTAACATGGACATCGCCATTAAAGGCACACACCATTTTACTGTAGTCACCTGGGTGGGACTTCAAATATTAGCTGATTCTGCTTGATGACCCAGGTTCACCATGTGATCACAACTTCATCCAGGGTTGATCCTGAAATAAATATGTAAAGTTATAGAAATAAAGTTGTACATATAATTTTATTGATAAAAAACAGAATATTGTTTTTAATATGCATGATTTTCTGTTGACACTACAAATATGTATTAGAAATAGGTGCGGTGGATTGGAAAACTCTTCTGCTGTAGAATACATACAGGGAGTGGACGAAATAGCTACATTCTACATCCCTCAAACAACTGGAGGCTTTTGTTATTGAAGAATAATACAATAACCCACGACACACTGTTCAGGACTTATATGACTTCATTCCACAGATGATTTGTTCTGGCAAACTGTGGCTCTACTCCATATTCGATCCTGGCTATTGATATATTGATGGGTGTTTCTGTTATTTCGTCCACCCACAGTTTTTCTTCCATAACCCTGCCAAAAAATTACATCTCCTCAAACGTCGGTTTCCGAGTCACAGAGGAAAGAGGATTTAGGAAGGAACTTTTACGGAATGAGAAAATGCCAATGAACTGGGCAGACCTGATCCGGCTGTTGTCAATGGGGCACGACCCTGTAATCTCTAGAACACAAACACATTGTAACCATTCCTATTGGTAACTGGAATATCGGCGTGGCCCAGTGCCAGGACATGTGGTTCAAGCGGTTTAAAATAAAAATTCCTAGGATTCCATTTAACTGGCAAGATTTTCATACAAGCATTGTAACATGCATCAAGTAAAGTTGCAAATCTTCCTGCTGGTGTTTGGAAAAGGGCACAGTCTGTAGCGCATGGAGGAGAGGCCACCTCTTGTCAGAGGTCACATTCATTGTGAGAGTTTGCTAAATATAATGAGTTTTCAGGAGGTATTTAGACCCCTCCCTTTCTGCACAGAACAACCCTGCACTGCCACCGCTCCAGTTGTCTAACCTACATACTTACATTTGTACTTCATCTACTTTGTAGAAGCTAATCATAGACGAAAAGAAATTCTACCTGTTTGGGAGAAACCCAGATGTGTGTGACTTCACCATAGACCACCAGTCGTGTTCCCGCGTCCACTCGGCACTCGTCTACCACAGACACCTGAAGAGGGTCTTCCTGATCGATCTCAACAGCAGTGCGTTTCTAATACTGTTCATTGTTAAGAGTTCCACGGTTGTCTGATACTACTAATTCAGTTCAAGTGTTTGTTCCAGCTTAGATAATCCATATAGGCAACCACCCATACTTTAGTACAAAACGGTTTGGGTCTTACCTTGTCATTTTAGATGCTAAATAAAAGTTATGTAAACTTCAGCTTATTATTTTTCTGAAGACGATCTGTTCCACTCCGTCCCTGTGCAGCTCACGGGACGTTCTTGGGTCGGATTTGTCTGGAACCGCACAAGCCCCAGCAGGTGCCCATTGACTCCACCATGTCTTTTGGGGCGTCCACGCGGGTCTACATCCTCAGAGAGAAGCCCCAGACCCAGGCTAGCGCCGTACCCGGGGGGGAGGTGAAAGCAGGGGAGGACGAGGAGCTCAAGGGACTGCTGGGTCTACCGGAGGAGGAGACAGAGCTGGAGGTACCGTGTCTGTCAGATGTCTCCTGTCAGGGTGGATGACACTCAGCTACTCCTCTCCCTCCCCCTTCTAACACCCAGGCAGTGATGCGTATTTCTGTTGGCTTGGAAGACATCTTTGCTTGGGTCTCATCGCACTACCTTCAGCTCAGCTTTGACCAGGCCTGAGCTCTCTTAAAATGATGTCTGAATTACTGTAGCACTGGCTTTATTGATCGCTGTTTCATTGAGTAAAATGTACTTTTACTGTAATCAGCCATCTTAAGATGAATACACTAACTGTAAGTCTCTCTGCTGGTTAAGACCATCTGTTAAATGTCTACAATAGAAATGTGAAATGTGTGTGCCAGGAATGTGGGCGCCTGTGCTGTGCAGTTTAGGATTTTCTCGTTTCTACTGTGCATATTCAATTATCCTGGTTTGTCTGTGTTGAATATCCCTTGTGGAGTTTGTATACTTTCAGTCGGTGGCAAATGACAAACACCATTGATCATGTTGTACTGAATGTATGTCTGGATCAATTTGATGACTTTACCTCCTACATTCTCTTGTTTTCCCCCGCGCCAGAACCTGACAGAGTTCAACACGGCCCACAATAAGCGTATTTCCACCCTGACCATCGAGGAGGGCAACCTGGACATAGTCAGGCCTAAAAGGAAGAGGAGGAGCAGCAAGGTGTCCTTCAGTGAGGAGGAGGAAGTCATCAACCCAGGTCCATTACAAAGGCTTGGTGACGTGTATATATCTATATACAGCTCCAAAAAAAATTGAGAGACCACTGCACGTTCAATTTGCAGTGGTCTCTTAATTTTAACCCTTCTATTCCTCACTCAAAACCTTCCTTTTCTAAATTTTTGGAAAGGAAATAAAAGAGGTGCAGTGGTCTCTTAATTTTTTCCGGAGCTGTATATATATGTATACATCGATCAGCCATAACATTATGACCACTGACAGGTGATGTGAATAACACTGATAATCTCGTTTTCATGGCACCTGTCAGTGGGTGAGGTATATTAGGCAGCAGTCTGTCCTCAAAGTTGATGTGTTAGAAGCAGGAAAAATGGGCAATCGTAAGGATCTGAGCAACTGAGTGACAAGGGCTAAATTGTGATGGCTGGACAACTGGGTCAGAGCATCTCCAAAACTGCAGCCCTTCTGGGGTGTTCCCAGTCTGCAGTGGTCAAAAGTGGTCCATGGAAGGAAAAGTGGTGAACTGGAGAAAGGGTCATTGGTGACCAAGGTTCACTGATGCAGGTGGGGAGCGAAGGCTGGCCCGATCCAATAGACAAGTTACTGCAGCTCAAACTGCTGAAAAGGTTAATGCTGGTACTGATAGAATGGTGTCAGAACACACAGTGCATCGCAGTTTTTTTGCGTATGCGGCTGCATGGCCGTACACCAGTCAGAGTGCCCATGCTGACCCCTGTCCACTGCCGAAAGTGCCTACAATGAACATGTGTGCATCAGAACTGGACCACAGAGCAATGGAAGAAGGATGCCTGGTCAGATGAATCATGTTTTCTTTTACATCACGTGGATGGCTGGGTGCGTGTGCGTCGCTTACCTGGAGAACACATGGCACCAGGATGCATTATGGGAAGAAGGCAAGCCGGCGGATGCAGTGTGATGCTTTGGGCAATGTTCTGCTGGGAAACCTTGGGTCCTGCCATTCATGTGGATATTACTTTGACATGTACCACCTACCTGTGCATTGTTGCAGACCATGTGCACCCTTTCATGGCAACGCTATTCCCTGATGGCACTGGCCTCTTTCAGCAGGATAATACACCCTGCCACAAAGCAAAAAATGGTTCAGGAAGGGTTTGAGGAAAACAACAACGAGTTCAAGGTGTTGACTTGGCCTCCAAATTCCCCAGATCTCAATCCAATCGAGCATTGGTGGGATGTGCTGGACAAACAGGTCCGATCCATGTTGGCCCCACCTCGCAACTCACAGGACTTGAAGGATCTGCTGCTAACGTCTTGGTGCCAGAAGCCACAGCACACCATCAGAGGTCTAGTGGAATCCATGCCTCGATGTGTCAGGGCGGTTTTGGTGCCAAAAGGGGGACCTACACAGTATTAGGAAAGTGTTCATAATGTTATGGCTGATCTGTGTATACATATGCACACAAACGCTTGCACACAGACATGCAAAAACATACACCCATGTAGAAATGCAGGTGGGCAAACACTCACACACACAAACGGAGAGTTACACACTGTAATGTTGTTTTCTTGTCGTTACAGAGGATGTGGACCCATCGGTAGGGCGCTTCAGAAATATGGTTCAGACGGCAGTTGTCCCTATCAAGGTAAACGTCCTCACGTCCATTTCTTTGTGCCTCCCAAAAATGGTCACAGTTCTTGCCCATTTGTCACCAGTAAATTAGTCAGTGGATCAATTGATGGGCCAAGTTGTCCTGTTGACCTATTAGTCAAATCACATTGTCTTCCATCTTGGCATTCCCTTCCTAAACCTTGCTGCCTGTTTAGAAGAGGAAAATGGAGGGCCATGTTTCACTGGGCCTGGAGGACTCTGTGGCAAGGCGTATGCAGAACTTCCCCTTCAGTGGGGGGCTCTATGGGGACCTCCCACCCACCAGCGGCGAGGCTGGCTCCCAGCCCACTGTGTCCCAGGGGGGAGCCACTATCCTCGGGGGCTTGCCACTGGTCTTCCCTAACCCTGCACCGGAGGTGGACCTGTCCCCAACATCTGTCTCAGCACAGGCCCCCGTCACACTCAACCCTGCTAACCCCGCCCCTGGACCCTACACAGCCGAGTCTCTCAACGAACCACGCAAGAAGAAATACGCCAAGGAGGCGTGGCCTGGGAAAAAACCCACCCCGTCTCTACTTATATAGGTCATATTCAGATTGGCACCCTATTTCCTGGCCAAATGTAGTGAATTACATAGACAATACGGTACCATTTAAAATTTGCACATAGCCCCTCCCTGGACAATGTACTGAGAGGGGTTAGTATTAGGGGAGTGGTCACGTCTCTGGACAACCAATAAAGACTTTCTGTACTGTACAAGCTGTGACTAATTTAGCTCTGGTTTCATGTGGTGTGGAAAGGGAGACGTTTGTAAGAATGACGTTGTTTTGGTTTGGATGTGTTTTTTCTTTTCTTGTTTCCTTCATCTGTTTATTATAACTTTTTTTTTTTTTTATGTATTGCTCACTTCACTTGGAACTGAGAAGGTTATGTTGTCTCTAGATGCTGTTTAAACTAATTTAACCTATACTTATACTGTCTTCTGGAATCTTACTAAGTATAACATAGATTGATAAATTTGGAGAAAAAAAATGTACGGCTTCATTTACATATTAGTTTTTAAAAAAGGACTTTGTATTTCAAAAGCTATTCAATCTATTGGTATGACTGTAACATTAAAAATGGATGGATATTTTTGTTTTTCTCCATACCAAGAGTAAGACGTTAACCAGACAAGTACTGCTAGACGTTTTACTAATTCATTGAAGCAAGGCTAGAAAATAACAATGCAGATTGGCTTTTAAGATACTAGTAAGAGACAAAACTCTATCTCTGTGTGTGAAACAGTCATATTTCTGTTTATCCTATTTTTATTCCATAATTCGGCAGTTGGTTTAAACGGAACCTATTATTTTCAGCTATGTATGAAATTCAGTTAAGAACGAACAGTTTAAACAAAGTGACATGCTGGTTATTAGAATTCATCTTTGTTTGATATTTCTATAATAAACAGTTATATTCCATACTGCTCTCTCTTCGCTGTGTGTGAGATGAGATGATGATCGCTGAGGAGGATTAGTTTAGTCCCTAGAGAAATCTCCCACCAAGCCTCTGCCTTGGTGCTTTCATGTCACCCGTTTTGCCTTTTTACTTCACACGACGCCGTCTACTGAGAAAACTGTTGGGCTGGCTAATTAAGTGATTTCTCAGCTAACTGAATATGATTGTCTGTTCTGAGAACACCTCAAATGTGTCAGTTACTTCCTCAAGGTGATGAGTTTGTCCTGAAAAATGTCTCAACTCATTTAAAACTCAAATTACATCTGCTGGTTTTTGTTTTTGACTGTAACTTGAGGGTTAGTGAAAACAAAAAAGAAATATATCCACAAAACCAATCAGATTTTTTATAACTAAACGGTAAAATTGTTGTACTCCAATTTTACTACAAAGAAGGCGGGTTAATGTTGACTATACCTATTTGATACGCAGGCAGTACACTGACATTTTAACAACAACGTGGTTGTGTTTCCATGGTCAGTGCTGTGAACGGTGTCCAATTGGATGTTGCTCTTGTGAAGTTGTGTTGTCATAGTTGTTGATCTGTTTTCCACCAGAGGGCAACGTGTGCTGTGTATGCTCTGCATAATCTAGGAACAATCTAGCCATTGAAATCTACCCATTTCAATGGATTACCAACACATGCTAGTTGGCAAAAAGGTTTTCCATCTGTGAATATAAGACAAAATGTAGGCGACATTATGATAGCTTGATTTTGTTAGTACGGTATATTCAGACAACAAGGCACGAGGGGGTGTAGTATATGGCCAATATACCATGACTAATATGCCATGACTAAGACCTACCCTTATGCACAACACATCTCAGAGTGTTTGAAAACAGCGCTTAGCTTTGGTATGTTGTCAGTATACCTCGACGATGCCTATATTATAAACTGTTTGCCAATGCAATTACAGTAAAAAGTGATGCAATGGCATGCCTGTGTTATACGGACTCATAGACCACAGACATCAGCCAGTCAGTTTTCAGGATTTGATATAATCAGTTGTTGAATAATATTGTAACTATAAGTTAATGTTGGTTTTTAAAGGTCAGTTGAAGACATTTGAGCAATTGAAGACATATGAGCATTCCTTCCCATTTTTGAGGTTCAATTGCAAAGCTATCAGTATTTTGTCCTTTGGCTGGGATTGTACATATTTTAGGGCAAAGCATAATGGGTCTGCTGCCCTCTGCCTATTTCACACATATAAACTGGTGAAGCATTTTTATATTAACTTAATACTTGCTTAATACTTGCTCTCTGAATATTAAATGAATTGTTGTTATTGTTGTCATTTTGTAAACTAATGTTCTCAATACCATAGCCATGCTACGTGGGAATATGAATTAGGGTGACTGTAGACACTGCTCAGCTTGGCAACCAAACATGCAGTTGTACAACCTCACCTGTAGGGGTCTCTGGGGTTCTTTGTGGGCGCTGCTCTGCTCTGCTGTCTATGCACCCGTCCAAACAGCACCCTAGTTCCTATAGACAGTGGCGTACTCCTTCTGACCTGAGGTGTATACACTAGATAGGGATAGGGCTCCGTTCAGGGCTCACTGTCTGTCTCGACTGTGCAGATAAACGACCGGCAACACGTTAATCAAATCTGCATGAGTGCGCTCAGGTTGCCATGGCAATAATTATCAGCACTGCCTAATTAACTTTCTCAATTGCTTAATGATATACGACCCTCTGAACTCCCTCGTTTTTTCCTCTTTCTAATCCAAGTTTCTATTTTTTTATTCTCTCCATCTTCTGTTCTCATTCCCTCTCTCCTCAGTGTTAACCTGTGACCGACAATATAAATTATACAGAAATACAATTCTGCCTCACAACATTTGCCTCCACGCCCACCTGCATTTCATCACTTCATGTTTGTAAATGTAACACGTACAGGCATGGAGAAAAAAACAAACATCTCCTGATAGTTTAACGTCTAACAGAGACTGAAAGATCGTAGCTGAAGTACTGATACAATACCATCAGCATCTATTAGTATGGGTCTATTTGAGTATGTGACTCACATGTTGCAATGTAGCAGCCCCTGAAGGCTTTCGGGGCCACAGGTGACCTGCCGAGACAGCTGGATGAAGGAGGTTTGGAGAGAGACTGCCTGCCCTGATCACCCCAATTGCCTGTCGGACGCGGTGAAGTGGAACTCTCAAGACGTTTGAGAGACAGGGAGGAGATGGGGGAGTCGGGGAGGAAAGTACCCGGCGACACCCTCAAAAAACCGCCTACCCTTCTGCCACCTTGTCACACCAGTGTTCTATACCACTACGTCCCTATCAGTTCCCTCAGTCGTTCTCAGTCCATTTCTTTTTTTCCTCCTTGAAAATGTACAACCCTTCGAAGATCTGGAAAATAGTATGGGGTTTTTGGCAATGGTCCGGGCCTTCTATCAATGCAGACACTTGTGGATACCATATTTATATATCTGCATCCAGTGTTAAGATTTTAAGAAGTCATTTTGCAAGCCTATGGATGTAGATGAAGGATGTAGACCTCTGCTGAGAAAATTGCCATCCCTTTAAGCGCTGGATTGATACTTAGTATTAATCCAATATATTTCTGAGATCACACTGAGGGTAGAGAATGAGCTTATTTCTGCAGGCAACCTCTCATGTGGATGTGCCTTGGTCCCTGGGAGTGACTTAATCATGATGTAACAGACGCTATTCCCAACTGCACCCCATGAGCATGGTGGTCAGGTCAGATATTGTTCTCCACTTCACCAAGGGGACTGAGCTGCACCCTGTCGATGAGATGTGGTGGTCAGGTCTGACACTTCCCCACTCCACTAAAAGGACTGAGCTGCACCCCGTAGATGAGATGTGGTCAGGTCAGACATGCAGCTCATGGAGTTTCCTCCACTTCACAGTATGCTATTAGGCAGGCCAGCCTGACCCATTATGGGATCACTGCTCGGGCAGCAGACCACAGCTGTCAGGCCAGTTCAAGTGAACTCCTTCAGTATTACATTCACACAACATACATTTGTATGAGTGAACGTCAATTGTCAGCAACATGGTTTGGGAGCTATAATGAATTAAATTAATTATTTCACAGAAAATGTTGACTGGCTCCCTTAAACAAATGACTTTTTGACATACTATTTGGTTTGTCTTTTGAGCTCGTCCTGTGACTGGACTGACATCCGGCAGAAACAATGTTTTTCACCAGGTCACAAGTCTTCCCTACCGACCTACGGTTTCGGTTTTTATTCAATGGTATTATGGTTCAGGCTGCATCCATCTTAGTGCTGTAATTCTTTAATTGTGCCATTTCCTTTCTGTCTCCTTAAAGCCAGAGGAGGAAAATGACAGGGGGAAGATTATCTTTGTAACACCTCTGCCTGCGCTGCATCACTGTGTATTTTCTCTCTCTGTATGAGTGGATTTCATGGTTGAGGGTGCAATCTGAAACCGGATTAGCGCTAGGTGTCGGATAGTGTTAGCTAAACCTCTCTATGGCAGAGGGAAGACTGAATGTCACTGTCTGTCTGCCTGTCTACGTCTTTGTGTCTGCATGTCTGTCTGCCTGCCCGCCTGTCTGTCTCGTTGTCTGCTTGCCTGTCTGTCTGTCAGCACAAACAAACACTTGCATGCACACACACACACACACACACACACATTGTACCTAACTCAACTATTGAACACTGTGTGCTGGAGGGGGATTCTTCAAATATTACTAATACCACGGTATTCATCAAAGCTTAGTGAGGCAGACCCCATTCTGCGCTGTGGTTTGGTTTCCAGCTATAAAAAAGCTAAGAAAAACAGAATGAATCCAAAGCAGGAAGTGTTAGTCAAACCAACACACTATCGCCAGTGCCAATACTTAAGAGTAAAATAAAACACTGCCTTTCAGTCTTGGAAAAATCTACTAAAGTGTGAGAGAAGTGGAGCTGGGTATCCTGGTCCCTGTTCTATTGGTGCTAACCAACTACTATGGACATCCCGACACCATAGAGCAGAAACAGATCTGGGACTGGGCTGGGAGCTGAGAAGAGCTGAGTGTTTCTTCATGGTTATGTGACATTGGGAAGCCACATGGTTGGCTGCCGCCCAGGCCTCCTGGCCGATCAGGCCCAATGAGGAGACACATTCCTGGATGGCCATGGGCTACGGACTGGCTACAAACACCCAGACCTTGTCTCTCACACACAGGCTCACTCGCTCACACACACTCACACACACATTGAGACAAACTTCAGGAAACCACCCTCAGCTTTCCCTATTTGATGACTGTGGGTTGTAGAGAAGGGAGGGTCCAACACAGACAGACAGACAGACACTTTCCCCCTTGGGCCTCTCATATGTAAAATGTATGCGCAGAGTACTGTTAGTTGCTTTATAAAAAGCATCAGCTAAATGAAACATACTAATATGATGTATATACTTGAGGAACTAGGACAGATAGAATTCTGTCTGGCCCTCCAAGTCAATAAAGGGTTTAAAAGAGTATAGTGAGTGGTCCAGACTGTGGGCTGTGACCCATGACCTATGGCAAAGCTCTCTGATACGAAGTTTATATATTCTCCATGTGTGCCGTCTTCTGACCTGCCTAACTGGAGCTGTAGTCTGTCACATAGTTGATGTCGCACAACCCAAGGGCGGAAGTATAACCACCTCATGCCAGCGAACACATCAGTAGAAATCTTTCCTGAATAGCTGGTGTCGTCAGGTATGGCGGTTAACTGGTGGTTGATTGTTTAAGTGACTGTCCCACACTTATCTCTCTCCTGTTATTGTTTTTGTATTGCCGGCTGATTCTGAAGCCGGAGCTCTCCTGGTTTTGGTCGATGCCAGTGCCCCAGTAATGTGTTGTTGAAAAACAGATTAGCTTACTACGGGCCACACCGGCTCACTACATACAAACATCCGCTCAGCTGGCAGTGGCTCTGTGTTTGCATTCCATAGGATTGGAGTTACACCGCATTCCAGTTACAACTTCACTGCGGTGCATAAAAATCTCCTCTCCAAACCGCAAAGGCAATGTGTTTTCAATTATCTCTCTGTCTGTTCTCATTTATGGCATCTCTCCCTCATTTCCCTCTCTCTCACCCCCCCCCCCTTTTACCCCCCTTCTGTCTCTCGCCCCAAACTTTTCTTGTCCCCCTCCCTCTCTCAGTCTCTCTCACTCTCAATCTCACTATCTTATTCTCCCCCTTGGCTCTGAACGTTTGTCTTTCCCTCTTATGATAGACCCGTTTAGTCCCTATGAAGGCATTCCACTATAAGAGCATTAAGAGGATATGGTTGCCCCTGACAACGAGTTGTCAATACCGCTGGGTAATGTCACTACTCACCACCGGGGGGTTTTCCTTTTAAAAAGTCTACGTGGGTTATATATTATAATGTGATAGAATATAGAAAGACAGTCAACAATAACTTTTCATAATTTTCCAGGAGACATTTCCCAATAATATTATGATATTATAGATTAACAGAGATCCGATTCATAAAGGCGAAAGTTTGAGGAATTTAGTGACACACAACTGGGGTGGGGTGTCATGCAAGGCAGATCGCAATTGCTAGCGGTGCAGGCGGAATTCCCCCTAAAGACATGGGTATGGTTGCAGTCCGCGGGCGCCAATTGAGTGTGACATTCACAACTGTCACTGCCGCATCCCTCTCTGCTGGGAGAAAACACCCGCGCAGAGAAACGATGGAATGAAATGAAACCGCGAGACAATTATTAGTGCAAAGTCAAAGGATATGCTATTTCACTATTCTGATTTTCTTGTCTCAGACTGCATGCATAGGGAAAAGGATTTTGGGAATGTGGCATTAATTACACTAGTTATAATTACATATTGAATACATTATTCGATAAGAAATACATAATGATGTTGTGCAGTGTTGATTCAACTGATCTTGCTCGCACAATAAAAAACGATTACGATTTATATGTCATAAAGCACTGTTTAAAAGAACATTTAATTGCTTATGCCAGTCTCAGCAACAGGTAGAAATGGGACTGATGGGCCCACGAAGCATCACAATTTGGACATCTAGGCTATAGCACTTTACTATTACGTGGAAAATGTATTTAGGCCATTTCAATGAATGCCAAAGTAATAAAGACACTTTAAACAATAAAATCGAAATACGAATCTCAGAATATATTAAACATTTTTAATGAATAGCAATGTTAGTAGATTCTACGTACAGAATACATTATATACTCCCTTACGCTAAACCTATTCTAGAGGGAGTGACTTAAGCCAAGGCTCGTCCAATTAGGATATGAGTGTAAGCAGCACTTTTTTTAACGCTACAGTTTAGTCGATTGATGCTCAAGTCTCACTGACTGAGACGTAGCATACCAACGTGGAAGGCACAATGTATGGTAATAATCTGAGAATCTAACGAAACAAGAGAGGTGAAATGCATTTAATGAATTTATGACAGGGCGTCTTCGGCGCGTGAGGGAAGGAAAGCACAAACAGAGGATGCTCCACGAGCCGCCCGCGAGGCTTTTTTCGTCTGGAATTCTGCGGCTTTATAAATGATTCATGAGAGCGAGCCTATTTTTAAGGGGAGTAATTGTGCGCGTCTAGCACATTCAGTCAGTGTGTTACTATTATCTATGAGTGCGTGATCTGTGTTCGCGTGAGCGCTTGCGTGTGAGTAAAAGCCGGTCACCAATCTGAGAGGAAGCTGAGAAGAGATTCCAGACGAGGGGAACAGTGAGCGTGAGGAGACCTCGTGAAAGAAAGTCAAATTGATTTGGCTTTAATTCTGGGGTGTAAATATTATATATCTTCCAGGTCTGCCAGCTAGTGCAGCCGTCAGTCAGCCGTCAGTCAAGGGAATCAACTGTTGCTGCAGCCGACCGGTTTTTAAAGGGACATCACTCACAACTCACAAAGTCCGTTGTGCTGAATCCGAATCTGAACGTTGGTTTGAAAATGGATTTTTGACCATCAACCCGGACCCGTGTGTTTATCGCGCCACTCAACTAAGGTGTTCTGCTACTGTTCAATTAATATGGAAGAGAGAATCATATTTTTACTAATGACCTGGGTGCATTCTGTTCACGGTCTGTTCTGATACTGCATAGAGAATACATTCCTCTTCCAGAATGATCCTACTTCACGCCGCTCCCGGTTTTTTGATATTGGTTTATTATATTTCTGTATCAGACATTAGCAGTTGCTTGTAGAGAAGGAGACACGCTTGGGCAATTTAAACAACTCCAAAGGCATTTTTGTATTTTCTTCATTTGTGACCTTGCCGCTCCGGCATTAATCCAGGTGGATATATGCTGATGATGGAGAATAACGGCATGGACGCGCATCAGGTTGGAATTGATCCGGAATACGAGCTGGAGGGCCGACCGCGGACATGCACCTGGACGCTGCCGCCATGTCCGGAGGATTTCCCTCGGGGAGTTGATGAAGCTAATCGAGGTCTGCCGCTGGCATCTGTCAAACTGGAGCAGCTACAGTACAACGTTCCGACATGCCGAGGCGGAGCAGTGGAGACAAAAGGTGCCTCTCCGACAGAGCTGAAACACCCAATAGGCCCCCCGGCCCCAATTGTAGCCGGCGCTCCTACATGCATGTCCGGGGCTGCACTCGACGTGGCCGGCCAGCTACGCAAAGCCAAGTCGTCCCGGAGGAACGCTTGGGGAAACCAGTCGTACGCGGACCTCATCACACGTGCCATAGAGAGTGTCCCGGAGAAGAGGCTCACTTTGTCACAGGTTTACGATTGGATGGTGCGCTTTGTCCCTTATTTCAGGGATAAAGGCGACAGCAATAGTTCAGCTGGATGGAAGGTAACCTATTTGAAATTCACAATTATCCAGGGGTTGGTTTGTGTGGGGGGTGTTTAGTCTACATACTGTATGTCACTCCATGAAATACATTTCGCCTTCGATCACATAATTTGTTAAGGAATATGTTAACTACACAATTGGCTTCCCCTGTCTTCTGTAATAGTAACTAACGACTTTCAACTGATGGCAAATTACTTTTGGCTGACTTTTACCCGATTTCTGGCTTTGGCAAGATTCACCACAGCTCGTCTCCACAGTGCAGTCAGTGTGTCGAAAGGGGCGGAAAAACTGGGACTGAGACGAAGACAGGGAAGAAGAGATGGGTTACGGGGTTTATTCCAGTTGGATTTACAGATATAGGGCCAAGCTAATCAGTACTACTAATCTAAATGCATTTTTTTTGTGCTCTGGTACAAAATTCTGTCTTCACTCTGTGCTGTGACGCATCCATGTTTTGAATGTTATTTTTATTATAGGACGAAAATCGCATTGTTAGAAATCGCTTCTAACTCAACCTCCATAACTGAAAAAGTTCGCCATGTATAGAGAATAACAGTTCAAGCAGGGAACAGACATACGTTTGTCCAAGACATCTCCATTCATTGCATTAAAACCGGTGGCATTACGCACGGGCCACGCGGCTCGGCTAGTTGGGTATCCTCAAGAAACTGTAACTACCCCGCCCCCGTCGATCCATTGCGCGCGCGTTGTGCTATTACGCATGGGCTTTGCAATTGGAGGCTTTTTGTAACGGTTAGAATAAAAGGGCAAATAACGTGAGATGGTAACACGAAGCCCAACTTCGCAACAGATGAAAAAAAGAGATGATCCTTTTAATTAAAATGAATATGGGGTTAATCCGATGGAAGAGATTCTGTGTAATCTACTTTAGTTTACCGCACATTTTGTGTGAGGATTATATTGGCACAGTTGTTGTGGACAGCATTCTTTGTTCTATAGGAACTATTTTATTTGAGTTCTGTAGTACTGCCTCTCCAAGCCGGTCTATAGTCTTACGGTTGAGAGACAAATTGCAAATAGAATCTTTTCTCATGCCATGACATGGGTTTATAAAGGGTTTATCAAGGGGTTTGTCAATACCACATAGATTCTACGCAGATTGCTCTGACCCATTTTGTCAGGGCATTAGACCTAGGTTCACACACTGTAGTTTAATTCTGTTTTTATTTTGTGTAACCACCTGGTTTATGTACGGCTTTATATACGGCTCATCTCATAGCTAACTGTGACAGTGTAATGGTTTTCTGGAAAACAACACACGAACGCGCCAACTGTCACACAGACACACAGGCACGCACCTGAATCTCTCGCATTTTATAAGACATTCATAACATTCAAGAAAACAGGATTGAGAGGAATAATTAATTACCATTTCATTTAGGTCTAAGTGCCTAGGCTTACTTAATAGATAGTACTCCAAGCTTTATGGTTTGGTTTAAAATTGGATTTAAAGGGGGCTTAGTTCCCCAGGGCCCTGCCTGTTTCCGTGTGTGTATGTATACTGCCCAGCAATGCCCGGCTGCATGCCAGATTCCTCCACAGGGCTTTGTGTAACGAGGGCTTTGATTGGCTGGTTTGGCAGTGATCTGATAGGCTGTGAGAGCGAAAACAACTTGATTTAATCATAATAACTCTGTCAAAAACAGACACACATAAGTGCACATCTTGATCTGTTGTAGTGTAACATTTGGTAGTTGCAATTTAATACGATTAAGCACTGACACAGACACAAACACACACACATATATGCACACACATATACACATCATGTACATTACACATTATCATCCACGTAAGTTTTCAATGTATCTTTGTGTCTTGGTTTTGTAACTGAGGTTGGGTTTCAGACAGAAGCCAAACCACACATGTGCCTACACACACATACATATATACACATGCACATATTTTAAAGATGCATTCTACCATTGTTTTGCCACTCCTTGTAGGATTGGCACAGTTGATCCAAAATGGGTCCCTGGAATGTGCCCCATGTTATCAAAACCAATCACTTTCAAACTCGTAATTTCACGGCTAACAGGTATGAGGGTGATTCTACTTATAGAAATACATTATAATCAACAAGTTGCTCATCCAGATTCTATTTTGTGGTCCTGGATTGCATTTTATGATGATGTCTACATAGTAAGTAATATATCTCTCTGGTGCCCCTGTACATTGTTCCCTAAGTGGTGTGGCTACTTAACTGTATATTGCGCTGGTCTGGAAGTGTGTAGGTTGACTCACATTCCTTGGAGGGGGAGATCTTGTGGAATACTGCAATGTACTGTAGATATCACAACATTTGCTTGTTGAAATAAAACTTTTGCCCAGGAGGTGTTGATATACTTTGACAACTGAGCCAAAAGGGGCATTGATAATGGAGGATGAGCAAATGGGTGAAAAAGGTGGTCTGATTTGCAGTTCTCCAATTTCAATTCCAAATCTTCCAATTGTTGTATATCTCAAACCGTAACCCATAATTTAACCACTTAGAATGGGTACATAAACTTTACCATCAAATTTTCTGTTTTAACCCCATCCAAATCCATAACTCTTGCCTATTAGAAAATGAATGCCTTACCAAAACCGGTCAAAGAAAATTGATGTTTAGTTATCCTTTCTATATAGACATTTTGCTTTGTACTTAATACACCCAAAGACAATTCACCTATAAACGTAAAGCAGGCATACTCTAATTTCACCTTTAGATGTTTACAACCCCTGGACAAATGTTGATAATTATAATGAGATTGTGAGAATGTGTTTGTCCACAAGCTGACAGTTGTCTAATGAGGCAGATTACACATACACTGCCAGCCAGGCAGAAATCTAATGTTCCCATCAGAGGTGATGGGTTGCTTACTTTTGACATGTTGAAAGGTACACAGAAAGGGCACAGGGGCAAATGCCTTAGCTCTTCTGAGATTCTAAGCAGGAAACAGAAATGAAGAGAGAGACAGATAGAAATAGAGAGAGGTGGATAGACAGAGAAATGTGAAGAAAGAATTTTAAAATGTATTTGCTAAAACTCCATAATAACTCCTGTTAAGATTTTTAAGTTGTAGTTAAATGTATACGTTTTTAATGAAATATTATTGCATTTACAAATGTTTATATGCATGCTATTCATAAATAATAGTTTATTAATTGGTACTTAATGTTATACCTTATTTCTTTGTGATTAATTAGACAGTGTTTTATTATTTCATCCTATAAATGATGTATTAATTTAATTGTATGATTATCTTTAATTTGTTAGCCCATTGTAAACAAGCTGTTACTAAACTACTTACACATCTTTAAACATGCAGTGTATATATATATATATATACATATACAGTGGGGAGAACAAGTATTTGATACACTGCCAAGTTTGCAGGTTTTCCTACTTAATAAGCATGTAAAGGTGTAATTTTTATCATTGGTACACTTCAACTGTGAAAGATGGAATCTAAAACAAAAATCCAGAAAATCACATTGTATGATTTTTAAATAATACATTTGCATTTTATTGAATGACATAAGTATTTGATCACCTCCCAACCAGAAAGAATTCCGTCTCTCACAGACCTGTTAGTTTTTCTTTAAGAAGCCCTCCTGTTCTCCACTCATTACCTGTATTAACTGCACCTGTTTGAACTCGTTACCTGTATAAAAGACACCTGTCCACACACTCAATCAAACAGACTCCAACCAAACAGACTCCAAGACCAGAGAGCTGTGTAAGGACATCAGGGATAGAATTGTAGACCTGCACAAGGCTGGGATGGGCTACAGGACAATAGGCAAGCAGCTTGGTGAGAAGGCCACAACTATTGGCGCAATTATTTGAAAATGGAAGAAGTTCAAGATGACGGTCAATCTCCCTCGGCCTGGGGCTCCATGCAAGATCTCACCTCATGGGGCATCAATGATCATGAGGAAGGTGAGGGATCAGCCCAGAACTACACGGCAGGACCTGGTCAATGACCTGAAGAGAGCTGGGACCACAGTCTCAATGAAAACCATTAGTAACACACTATGCGGTCATGGATTAAAATCCTGCAGTGCACGCAAGGTGTCCAGCTCAAGCCAGCGCATGTCCAGGCCCTTCTGAAGTTTGCCAATGACCATCTGGATGATCCAGAGGAGGAATGGGAGAAGGTCATGTGGTCTGATGAGACAAAAATAGAGCTTTTTGGTCTAAACTCCACTCGCCATGTTTGGAGGAAGAAGAAGGATGAGTACAACCCCAAGAACACCATCCCAACCGTAAAGCATGGTGGTGGAAACATCATTCTTTGGGGATGCTTTTCTGCAAAGGGGACAGGACGACTGCACCGTATTGAGGGGAGGATAGATGGGGCCATGTATCGCAAGATCTTGGCCAACAACCTCCTTCCCTCAGTAAGAGCATTGAAGATGGGTCTTTCAGCATGACAACGACCCGAAACACACAGCCAGGGCATCTAAGGAGTGGCTCCGTAAGAAGCATCTCAAGGTCCTGGAGTGGCCTAGCCAGTCTCCAGACCTGAACCCAATAGAAAATATTTGGAGGGAGCTGAAAGTCCGTATTGCCCAGCGACAGCCCCAAAACCTGAAGGATCTGGAGAAAGTCTGTATGGAGGAGTGGGCCAAAATCCCTGCTGCAGTGTGTGGAAACCTGGTAAAAAACTACAGGAAGCGTATGATATCTGTAATTGTAAAAGTTTTCTGTACCCAATATTAAGTTCTGCTTTTCTGATGTATCAAATACTTATGTCATGCAATAAAATGCAAATTAATTACTTAAAAGTCATACAATGTGATTTTCTGGATTTTTGTTTTAGATTCCGTCACTCACAGTAGAAGAGTACCTATGATAACAATTACAGACTTCTAGATGCTTTGTAAGTGGGAAAACCTGCAAAATCGGCAGTGTTTCAAATACTTGTTCTCCCCACTGTAACTGGGGACGTGGCTGTGTTCAGAATTAATCAAATCACATTCAAACTCATGTTAAATAGAATTAATTACACATCTGCCATCATTTAAAGTGACTCTGATTTATCACAAATAAAGTTCAGCTGTTCTAGTAGGATTTTCCTGACGTTTTCTTAGTTGCATCTCAGAGCAAAAGCCATAGTCCGCAGAGAGCTTCCAAAGCATCAGAGGGATCATCTTTATTGAAAGATATCAGTCAGGAGAAAGATACAAGAATTTCCAAAGCATGAGTTATACCATGGAACACAGTGAAGACAGTCATCATCAAGTGGAGAAAATATGGCACAACAGAGACATTACAAAGAGCTGGACATCCCCCCCAAAATTGATGAAAAGATGAGAAGAAAACTGGTCAGGGAGGCTTCCAAGAGTCCTACAGCAACATTAAAGGAACTGCAGGAATTTCTGGCAAGTACTGGCTGTGTGCTACATGTGACAACAATCACCCGTATTCTTCATATGAATGGGCTATGGGGTAGGGTGGCAAGACAGAAGCCTTTTCTTAAAAAGAAAAACATCCAAGCCCGGCTGAAGTTTGAAAAAACAAACATCAAGTCACCCAAAAGCACTTGGGAAAATGTGTTATGGTCTGATGAAACCAAGGTTGAACTTTTTGGCCATAATTCCAAAATGTATGTTTGGCGCAAAAACAAAAATGCACATCACCCAAGGAACACCATACCCACAGTGAAGCATGGTGGTGGCAGTATCATGCTTTGGGGCTGTTTCTCTTCAGCTGGAATTGGGAACTTTTACCAGGTAATTTTGGCACAAAACCTTCAGGCGTCCTTTAGAATGCTGAAGAGGAAGAGGACGTTCACCTTTCAGCACGACAATGACCCAAAGCACACTTCCAAATCCACAAAAGCTGAAGAAGATTAACATTTTGGAATGGCCCAGACCTGAATCCAATTGAACATCTGTGGGGTGATCTGAAGAGGGCTGTGCACAGGAGATGTCCTCGCAATCTTACAGATTTCGAGCGCTTTTGCAAAGAAGAGTGGGCAAATATTGCCATGTCAAGATGTGAGATGCTAATATACTCCTACCCAAAAAGACTGAGTGCTGTAATAAAATCAAAAGGTGTTTCAACAAAGTATTAGTTTAAGGGTGTGCACACTTATGCAACCAGGTTATTGTGAGATCTGTATTTTGTATTTTTCCCCCTCAAAGATTTCAGTTTGTTTAAATTGAATTGTTCACCTTATAGGTCACATTTAAGGTGGAAAATTTCTGACATGATTTATCTTTGTCTCATTCTTTTACATCACAAGAACCCTATATGTATATATTTCTTTTTTTTTCTTCTCCTTAATTTTATGATATTCCATTCATGATTAAAGCCCTGCTATATTACAGCAATTTCCAGTGGACTCAGGACAGTTAATGTTGAGACGTGTCCTCCAAAGCACATGAATTGCCTTTCAGGTCCTTAACACACTGCTGGTTCAAACACTTCCAAGTCTAGGCTAGAATCCTAACACAATGGGGGGAATACATTCTTCGATCTTCTACCTTCATTCAGCTCACAGGCATCTAGCCAACACAAGGAGTTGCTAGAGCTGAATGAGGCAAGGCAACCATATTCGATTGCAAAGCACCCCAACAGGACATCTCTATGGGATTTGAATCCTAGACTCACAATGATGCAGTTAACTGTAAGGCAGTCACTTTACCTCTGCGCCATTATGGTCTCCAATCTTTAACAATATTAATTATGGTAAACAACATGCTACTTTTTGGTAGCATATAGACCAGATTTTCCAAATGCAAAATGCATTTAAAAAATATAACAAATTACACATTTTGTGATGGAAAAATAATATATATGTTTGGGACCCCCTGATATACATAATGTTAAATATTTTTTGTCTGAATCTCAGATTTCAATATGAGCCTTTAACTTGCATGCTATGCCACCAGTAGAATTGTATGATCTGGAGCAAACTAACAAACACCAGTCGGCATATGGCTGTAAACTACAGACCTGGATGTGTGTAAAATTAGCTAATAATCGGAGCACAGACAAACAAAGTGTATCCATAGTTTAGAAAACTAGCCAGTAAGTTACCAAAATAGTTAGTTAGCAAGCTACCGTTACAAGGTAATGAAACAAGTTACAAGCTAGGTGTGTTGAAAATGTACAGCACATTCTTCCAAAATAAATTATGTTGTCAAAACCAAACTTTGGGAAACTTCCAGGATGCTAATAATTCAATACATGGAATTAACACTGCTCACCTAAAACAGCTAACCTTAGGTGATAGCAAGTGGCTTGCTAGTCAATTAATTGTCACATTGCAGGCATCTAGAATTAAGCACATCCGCTGCCAGCTAGCCTACTGTACATATATAATAAGTGGCTTATAAGTTATTAAATTAAAAAGCATTTATAAACATACCTTAAATTATGCCTTCTAAAGGTTTACATGAACCTATAAAAAATGCTACAAATTTGCAAAGGCTAAATTAAGCCCATTAAATCAGGTTATAATAGTTATTTACAAAGTAACTGCTATAATCAAACACCTCACTGTGTCATTAATCACAAATAGATTTATAACAGTGCCTATTAATTGGTAAAATATTACATTTGAATATCTTACTAACAATAACAAATGTTAAAAACACTATTTAGAAAACTTTTATAAGTGTTTTATTACCAGGGATTATTATAAAGGGTTACTTTTAAGGGTAACATATATTTTAATACAGTAGTCAGACTGAGGCCTGATTACAAAAACACATCAATACACCAATTAAAAAGGACAATAGAAACACAATAAAACATCTAACACAAGGAGCTTAATGCACCAGGGAATCAAGACAGCCACGTATTCCTAAAGTGTTGTGCATTAAAACGGAAGGTAGATATACATACATTGGTAAAGGCTTGTGGGATTTCCAGAGTTTACCATCCCTGCAAATTATTTTATTTGTTATTGAGGCCCAGCTAATCTTCTAATACCATATTCTGTAATGACTATTGAACTTGTCACCTAAGATAAAGTGAACAGCGTTGTGGCCGACTGCATCCAAATGCTTTAGAGCACACGTTCATGTATACCGCATCCCTGTAATCTAAAACAGACCCCAATGGAACCAATCTCTTTTCTACAGACAGGATCTAGTTCCGTAAAATATTCACTGGGAGTGGGAGAGCAACAACCAGAGGGATTGAGCAAGTGTGAGTGGGATGGAAGGATGGAAAAAGGAAGGGAGAGAGTTGGAGCAAGTGAGAGAGGAAAATAGGTAAAGAGAGGGAGCAAGAGAGAGGGAGAGACAGATCGAATGTGGTGGTGTCTCCAGACACAGTCGCCAGCTGCTGAACACATTCATGCTTAGGGTTAGAGTATTAAGCCAATTCACACAATAGGGCTTAACAGAGCCACACAAGATGTACTGGCCCGGTTACACATTCACCAAAGCAGAACCACATTGGAACTAGGACATATCTGAGCCAACGTGGTGCTTGTTCAGTTTGGGCCTGTTGTGTGGATCTAATGGGTTGGGCTGACTTTTGTAGTGTGAACGAGGCCTTTGAGAGGCTCCCAGTGCTGTGCCAGGCAGGCTGGTTGGCTGGGGCTCAACAGAAAGCCCTCTGCTTCGCTACTCTGTTACTGTCATTATGACAAAGACCCAGCAGAAGCTGGAGTTGCAGGCCTGGCACACAGTCCATGGCGGGAGATGGAGGGATGAATGGAGAGGTGGAGGAATGGAGGAAGGAGGGGAGGAGGGAAGGGCCTCTAGAGGTCATCGCTGCTGTGAAGAATAGCCTTGTCACTCTTATAAACGGAAGGAAACAGAAGAAGGGAAAAGGGCACAGCGTACGTACGCGCGTTCATGTGTGTGTGCGGTCAGCACGTACGCGTGCGCTTGTGTGAGTGCGTTTGCGGATTAACGATAGTTGTAGACAGTAGGTGATTGGATACAGATGAGGTCTGCCTCTCATCACTCGATTAAGCTTGGACTGAAATCTTCTGGACAGTCGGAGTAACACGGACAATGGTACAGGGGTTCATTGTAATGATTCTGTAATTCAAAGGATGGATCTCCAGAGAATACTGATTGGTTGAGAACGCACTGTTTCCAGTGTCTCGATAGCATGACAAAAAAATCGAACCTGAACTCGACCGTGGAAAAGCAACGGAAGGTCAGATCTGTATGTACCGAATGTTAATATTACAGTACATGCTCCTTGCAGGAATTCAACCCAAGACCTTAGTGCTGGTGCCGCTGTATAGGTTCACTGAGGTCAGTAGTTGTAGAGTCATCTGTATAGAACATGGTTGGGCTTTCAACAATCTCAGCGATCGCACTCCAACATGATTGAATAAGATGCCGGGTGCCACGAAGAGGATGTTGAGCAAGCAGTGGAATCATGGAACGGAAATTCCACTGTGAAAACCGAGTCCAGACGTGCACGCACGCACACACGCACACATACACACACACACCGAGGCTGAGCAGACTTCTGTCGGGACGTTGAAATCAACTGGGTCCTTGCAGTACATCCAGCGTGTCTGTGTGGTGTATGTCAGAGCTGCTGTCGTTCCAGGGTAACGTCCTGTCTGGCTCACTGGGGTTCCTGGGGCTGATAGAACACTCAAAGCTGCATCACGGACAACTGTAGAACTCCTGGAGGAAAGAGTCTGAGTTCTGACAGTCAGAGTCAAAGTGGTAGCAGAGTTCTGACAGTCAGAGTCAGAGTGGTAGCAGAGTTCTGACAGTCAGAGTCAGAGTGGTAGCAGAGTTCTAACATTCAGAGTCAGAGTGGTAGCAGAGTTCTGACAGTCAGAGTCAAAGTGGTAGCAGAGTTCTGACAGTCAGAGTCAGAGTGGTAGCAGAGTTCTGACAGTCAGAGTCAGAGTGGTAGCAGAGTTCTGACAGTCAGAGTCAGAGTGGTAGCAGAGTTATGACATTCAGAGTCAGAGTGGTAGCAGAGTTCTAACATTCAGAGTCAGAGTGGTAGCAGAGTTCTAACATTCAGAGTCAGAGTGGTAGCAGAGTTCTGACAGTCAGAGTCAGAGTGGTAGCAGAGTTCTGACAGTCAGAGTCAGAGTGGTAGCAGAGTTCTGACATTTAGTGAAGGTTCTGACAGTTAGAGATGCAACAGAGTTCTGAGAGACAGAGTTGTGACTGACTTAAGGCTTAACATTATGACATTCAGAGTCCGAGTTTGACAGTCCGAGTCAGCTTAGTGATGTTTAGAGTCACAATTTTGACAGTCAGAGTCAATGTTAAAACACAGCTCTGACCGTTAGAGTTAGGACAGAATGGCGACATTCGGAATCAGCATAATGTCAGCCAGGGTCAACATTAAAACGTAGCTATGACAGTCAGAGTTTGGACTGAATCATGACAGCTTTGTGACATTCAGAGTCAGAGTTATGGCAGTCAGAGTTATGACCATCTGAGTCTGAATTATGACAATCTGTGTCTGCTTTTTGACATTCAGTCAGAGTTTAGACAATCAGAGTTTTTGACATTTTTGACATTCAATCAGAGTTTTGACAATCAGAATCACAGTTATGACATTCAGAGTCAGTGTTTTGACAGTCAGAGTTACGACAGTGGTACTGTAACGCGTGCATTGTTGTGGGTGTGTGTGTAGATGCATACAATTTGTACGTTTGAGAGTGTTGATGTGTGTGATGGGACTGCATTTCCAGGGGGTCTATGGCACAGCTGATGTGTGTGTTCTGTGCACGTCTTTGTGTCTGTGTGTGTGTGTGCGTGTGTGTGTGGTGGTGGGGGGTTGTTGCGGGATTGTGCTTGCGTACTGATCTCACTGTTCACCTTAATTCCAAGTAGGTTGTTGCCACTGATGATTCCCCCTGTTCCCTCCCTCCCTCCCTCCCTCCCACACCTCCACCCACTCCTCTATCCTCTCCCATCTCTATACATAAACTACTCCCTCCAAACATCATTATCTGTCTAAACCTTCACCTCATCTGTGTAAAACAGATTTGGGGGTTTGAGATTAGAATAATCTTAGTGTTAGAAGGTGAATAGCCTATTCCTGGTGTAGTAGATGAAGTAGCACTAGAAAGCCTGCGGGTATTATAGAATATTGACTGCAGGCTGAGGCATGTGCTTATATTACCAGGTACTTACATTTTTAATCAGATGTTCATGACGGCTCTTTCCCTTTGGAGGCCCTGGCTAACTAAGATTGATGGGAGGTTATCAGCAGAGGACAGCAGTGCTGTGTGTGTGTGTCTGTGTATGTGTGATTAATGCTGCTAGCTAAAAGGAGTTTAGATAGCTCAGCTCATGTGGATTTAACAACTTGACTGCCCATTCTCTCTGGCTAGTACATATCCCACAGTCCTGGAGCCACTGCACCATAATGACACCTTAACCGACAAAGGTGTGGTTTGACCACTTTGGTCAGAACCACTTCCTGCAGTGTACAAGAAACTGCTCTCTAGTAGCGCTAATGGTTCTAACTTTTGTCTTGCAGCAGTAACTGTTTTGTAGCAGCAGTAATTATTCTCTTGTTGCACTAGCTGTTCTCTAGCTGTGCTGACTGTTCTGTAATAGCAATGACTGCTTTATTGCTGTCCTTACTATTCTCCTGCAGTACTAACTGTTCTCATAACACTGTAACTGTTATCTAGTAGCCCTAACTGTTCTCTTGCAGTGGCAAATGTTCTCTAGCAGTGGTAACTGTTCTCTAGCAGAAGTAACATTTCTCTATTAGTGTTAAATGTTCTGTACCAGTGCTAACTGCTTTCTTGGAGTGCTGAGCGGTTTAACAGCACTGTTATGGTCACATTACATACTGTATGTTTGGACGTATCATTTAATAGGATCTCAATGTGTTTGAATATCGGTATGGTTGTACATCTGAGCACCTCCATAGTGTAAATTAGGTCTCCATAGTGTGAATAAGGTCTCCATAGTGTGAATAAGCATTTTATGATAATAAAGGAATCACAATGCAATTCATCCAACCCATTTGATTACTTTTCTTTCCTGACATACGTATTTATAGATCAGCGCTAGCCAAATTACAAAATGAATTAATATTGCTTAAAAGTACAACATTACAAACACAAAATAATAGTGAGAATTGTCAAAAAGAAAAACGGTTTGCATTATCAGAACACTTATCTCTTTTTACACAATAATCAGCCAGTGTTCATGCTAATTATCATCAATGGAGTATCCTCATGTTCAAGTGATGTTCTGCATCAATCAGGATACTCCCTGTCGTTCTCATAGACTACTGTTGATCCTCCCTCAGAATATTTCTGTATTTCCACTGTGATTAGCAGTGACATGAGAAACCATCTCAGTGATTTAAAATCTTGCTAATTTTTAACCCAAGGCTATATATATATATATATATATATATATATATATATATATATATATATATATTTATTCATACATATATTTGCATATACATCTCTGGAAAAATTTAAGAGACCACTGAAAGAGATCCTTTCCAGAAAAGTCAAAAAGGAAGTTTTTGAGTGAGGAACAGAAGGGTTCAAATTAAGAGACCACTGCAAATTGAACGCTTCTGTTCCTCACTCAAAACTTTCCTTTTCAACTTTTTTGGAAAGGAAATAAAAAAAGAGCAGTGGTCCCTCAATGTTTTCCTGAGCTGTATATACAACCCTGTTTCCAAATAGTACAAAGACAACATATCAAATGTTGAACCAGAGAAATGTTATTGTTTTCAGAATGATGCAATACAGTAGAAAACATGCCCCTGTCCCAACTTTTTTGAAATGTGTTGCTGGCATCAAATTCAAAATGGGCATTATTCCAAAAAAGTTGAAAAGGAAAGTTTTGAGTGAGGAACTTTTCGACTTTTTTGGAAAGGAAAGAAAAAGGTGCAGTGGTCTCTTACAGTACAAAGACAACATATCAAATGTTGAACCAGGGAAATGTTATTGATTTTGGAATAATACTCATTTTGAAAGTGAAATGTTTTCCCCATTCTTGCTTGACATAGGATTTCAGCTGAAACATTTCGGGGTCACCTTTGTCATATGTACATTTCATAATGTGCCTTCTGTTTTCAATAGGTGACAGTTCCTGACTGCAGGCAGGCCAGTTTAGCACCTGGATTATCTACTACAGAACCATGATGTTTTAATGCGTGCAGAATGTGGTGTGACATTGTCTTACTGAAATAAGTAAGGCCTTCCTTTAAAAAATACATAATCATGGATGGCAGCATATGTTGCTCGAAAACCTGTATATATTGTTCAGTATTAATGGAGCCTTTGCAGAAGTGCAAGTCACCAATGCCATGTGTGCTAATGCACCCCCATACCATCACGGATGCTGGGTTATGAATTGTGCGCTGATAACAATCCGCACGGTCCCTCTCCTCTTTAGCCTGGTGGATGCCACGTCCATGAATCCAAAAAATTATTTCACATTTTTATTTGTCAGACCAAAGGACAGTTTTCCACTTTGTCTCAGTCCATCTTAAATGAGCTTGAACCCAGAGAAGGCGGGAACATTTCTGGATCTTGTTTATATATGGTTTCTTCTTTGCATGGTAGAGTTTTAATTTGCATTTATGGATGCAGTGACGCACTGTGTTCACAGACAAGGGTTTTCGGAAGTGTTCCTTCGTGTTCCTTCCTTCATTCAGCGCTTTCCACTACAGAGCTGTATGTTTTTAATGCAGTGCCGCCTGAAGTCCCGAAGATCACGGCCAGTATGGGTTTTCAGCTTTGTCCCTTGCCTACAGAGAATCCTTCCGATTCTCTAAATCTTAATGATATCATGTTCCAAGGATGATGAGGTCCCCATACTCTTTGCAATTTTATGTCGAGAAATTTTATTCTTAAATTGTTACACTCTTTGCCTGTGCAGTCTTTCACAGAGTTGTGAATCCCTCCTCATCTTTACTTCTTCTGAAAGACTCATCCTCTCTGGGATGCTCTATTTATACCTTATCCTGTTACTGACCTGTTGCCAATTAACTTAATTAGTTGTGAGATGTTCCACCAGCGTTTTTTTAATTACACAACTTTTCCTTGTCTTTTGTTGCCCCAAGAAACAATAACATTTCTCAGTTTCAACATTTGATATGTTGTCTTTGTACTATTTTCTATTGAATATATTTACATTTTACACAGCGTCCCAACTTCTTTGGAAACTGGGTATGTGTATATATATATATATATATATATATATATATATATATATATATATATATATATATATATATATATGTACTATAAATGTGTTTAAATGTTCTTGACAAGCAAAATACATGTGCATCCAACAAGGGATAATAGAAGGTCTGGGCTGTATATGCGGAATGATGCTAACATAATGCTAATGGATGTTTGGTGTGAGGACAGCACATGGCTCTCCACTAAGCTGAACCTGAGCTACCCTATGTGACTGGTACAACAAGCTCACTTTGCTGATCACTGCAGATCTGAAGGAGAGAACCATGTTAACATTTTGGCTTACATACTCGTTATGACGAAACCCACCAAATGCAGTATCTAATAATATCCAGTCACGACTCAACACCCAATAACAACGAACCAAATACAGATCGCTATTACACTATTAAATGTGCTATTCATAATAGCAATCAAGCAGAGAACGTTACATATGAATATTCTTTATTTAATTTAATCTGAATGTTGAATCCAAAACAAATGAGGGCAAATTGAGTAATTCAAAGGCGCTTTCATTCATTTTTCATCAAATCATTTTGGTTCAGCTGAACAGATTAACATTCTTATGAATACATTAATAAATATCAATGTTAATATTTTAAGACACAGTGTAGACTTTCATATAAGTATGTGCCCTGTGTGGCTGGTAAGGCATGGGGCAAAAGGCAGACAAAGGTTATGAGCTCAAGTCAGCAGCACAAAGTGGATTTCTATGTCAGTTTGAGTAAAATAGGTCAGGATTCAGACCTTTCAGAGCGTTTAACATTCTGCCCATGTGATGGCTGTCGGCTGGGGAAAGACGACTGATAGCCTTGAATGAACCCAGTTTCCCTCTGTCTTTCTCCCTGTGTCTCTCCCTCCCAATCACTCTCTCTCTCTGTCTTTCTCCCTGTGTCTCTCCCTCCCAATCACTCTCTCTCTCTGTCTTTCTCCCTGTGTCTCTCCCTCCCAATCACTCTCTCTCTCTGTCTTTCTCCCTGTTTCTCCCTCCCAATCACTCTCTCTCTGTCTTTCTCCCTGATTCTCCCTCCCAATCACTCTCTCTCTCTGTCTTTCTCCCTGTTTCTCCCTCCCAATCACTCTCTCTCTCTGTCTTTCTCCCTGTTTCTCCCTCCCAATCACTCTCTCTCTGTCTTTCTCCCTGTTTCTCCCTCCCAATCATTCTCTCTCTCTCTGTCTTTCTCCCTGTTTCTCCCTCCCAATCACTCTCTCTCTCTGTCTTTCTCCCTGTTTCTCCCTCCCAATCACTCTCTCTCTGTCTTTCTCCCTGTTTCTCCCTCCCAATCACTCCCTCTCCACATCTTTCTCCCTGTTTCTCCCTCCCAATCACTCTCTCTCTCTGTCTTTCTCCCTGTTTCTCCCTCCCAATCATTTTCTCTCTCCATCTTCCTCCCTGTTTCTCCTTCCCAATCATTCTCTCTCTCTGTCTTTCTCTTTATGTCTGTTTCTATCACTTGCTATTTACCTGTCTAAGAGGGCTCTCTCTTTAACCTTATTTCTATGAGAGGGCTGCCCCCTTTCAGCTCTGTGCTGTATTGATTGAATGTCAGTTCTCAAAATGTATTTTAGCCTGATTTATTAAGCCTGATTTATTTACATTCTGATTCATGATTCGTCACAGAATTACACCAGTACAATAGGTAAAAATTCATGAAAACATGTGTTTTGATATGTCTGTGAAACAAGCCCACAAAGATATTCCTTATATCTATATCAGCACTCTTCTCTCCTCTCATTTAATGAAACATCTGACTGATTTATAAGCCCACCTTAAGTCTGACTTGATAAACCCATTGATACGGTTAGCCGTTATATTCCATCTCTGATTAGGGGCACAGTGGTCGATCTGTGATTTAATGGACGCGTTAAAGTGTTGGTTTAATGGTGTTGTTGAGTGAAACACACACCACCAGCTGAAGTATTTACAGACTAACAGCAACAGAAAGATATAGGTGAAATGACAAGGGAGCTGTGAGACTGGCTGAGGAGGAGGAGGAAGAGCAGAATGAAAACAAAAGGGGGTTATTCTTAACCAGGGTGTCATGAAAGTTCTCCTAGAGATCAAAGAGGGGTTAAGGACAGGAAAAGACGATGGTGGAGAGCGATTGAGAGAGAGAGAGAGAGAGAGAGAGAGCGGTGAGAAAAAGATCTGGAATGGGGGAGAGAGAGAGGGGAAGTCAAAGGGTAGAGAGAGAGGGCTAAGAGATTGGGAGGGGGGATAGAAAGAGAGGTGGACAGAGAGGGAGGGTAGAGAGAGAGAGCGACAGAGAGGGAGGGTAGAGATAGAGTGACAGAGAGGGAGGGTAGAGAGAGAGTGACAGAGAGGGAGGGTAGAGATAGAGCGACAGAGAGGGAGGGTAGAGAGAGCGACAGAGAGGGAGGGTAGAGATAGAGTGACAGAGAGGGAGGGTAGAGATAAAGTGACAGAGAGGGAGGGTAGAGATAGAGCGACTGAGAGGGAGGGTAGAGATAGAGCGACAGAGAGGGAGGGTAGAGATAGAGCGACAGAGAGGGGGGTAGAGAGAGAGTGACAGAGAGGGAGGGTAGAGATAGAGTGACAGAGAGGGAGGGTAGAGATAGACCGACAGAGAGGGAGGGTAGAGATAGAGCGACAGAGAGGGAGGGTAGAGATAGAGCGACAGAGAGGGAGGGTAGAGATAGAGCGACAGAGAGGGAGGGTAGAGATAGAGCGACAGAGAGGGAGGGTAGACATAGAGCGACAGAGAGGGAGGGTAGAGAGAGAGTGACAGAGAGGGAGGGTAGAGATAGACCGACAGAGAGGGAGGGTAGAGAGAGAGTGACAGAGTGGGGATGAGAGAGACAAAGGAGAGAGAGTGGTAGTAATGAGTATGATAGAGAGGGAGAAGAAGACAGAGAGGAGGTGAAGAGAGAGGGAGGAATGCACGAGAAAGTAGTGAGAGAGGATGCAGGACTGTGATTGCAGTATAGCGTGACAGAGCTGTGTGTAGCTGTCTGTGTTATGCTCTCAAGACGGATATTATGAGGCATTGTGCCTCTCCTTCTGCCTGGCGCTCTACCTCTCCTTCTCTTGCTTTATCCCTGCGCTCCCTCTTTCTCTCCTCCCCTCCCTCTCTCCTCTCTCTTGCTACTAATGATGTGTTCCTCCTTCCTCAGCCAGTCTGACTGATGCCCACTGACAGCCCCACTCAGGCGGAAAGGCTTCGACCGCCCCCCACCACACACACACACACACACACACACATAGAATCACACACATACCCTAAATATATTAATCTGATGCAGACACATGGTCACTAACTGAACATGCCAACTGGCTCAACCACCCCGTATTGGCACTGATTGACATGAGTGGGCAAAACAAGGCCAGCGGTCAGAGTCACATGTCGTGGGTCTACGTAAAATGGTGACAAAAATATTGGGATTAAAATAGCGCTCCGGGCCACTCTTAAACTTAATAAGTAGGGAAAAAAACTTTTTGTGGTATTTCGTGTTATTTCCTGTCTGCCCATCCCTGAATCTACATGGACAAATCACACCCAATGTTTCATGTGTAGCCTGTCACATTTGAACAGCTGACATGCTTTTAAATGAATGTGCAGCACTGGCCCACCTAACACACGTGCACCCGGCAGTACTCAGGCTGATGTCAGACCACACATTAGGACATTGTCTCAGAGCTCGGTACAAAATCCTCGCCAACCTTCCGCCACAGGTTTTATTCAGAACTGTGTCTGATTGCTCCCTCTGCTGTGTCCTGTGTGTCTAGCACAAACACACACACACACACACACACGCACACTGTCTCACCAGCGTCTTGGTGTTGTCCCGCCAGGGGAGGGGTATAAAGGTTAGAAAGGAGGTCAGTGAGCAAGGCTTTTAACGTGGGGCTACACCTCTGGGCTCCCCTTAGACCCAGTACACACACAGTCCCAGACGGCTCAGGGCTGATGGTTCCAGCATAGCCATTAGTCAGTGTGTTACGCAAGACCTCTGAGGTGCTCTCCCCCTTGCTCTCTCGCTAACACCCCCTCCCCCATGTCTTTCTTTCTCTGCCCTTCTCCCCTTCTCTGTTTCTCTTTCAGTCTGTCTGTCTCAGAAGCGGATCTGTGTTTCTAGTCCCAGTGATATATAAAGGAATCAGAATAAGAGACACAACTTCTACAGCTTTTAATTAAGTCTTTGTGTCTACCCTTTAAAAAGACTTGAAGATTCTGCTATACTCCTCTTCTCTATTAGCAATGACCTACGTTCATACATACACACACATATACACACACTCTCACACACACACACATACACGTACACATACAGTACATACATCTCAGCGCAAACCATTAGCAATTCATGAGGCTGGTCTCATTACATTTACAGCTTTAGCATGGGCCTCTGAAGTATATGTGTTTGAGTGTCTGTGTGTGTGTGTTATTCTCTGAAGTATATGGCTTGAGCAACTTTTTAATATTTTATGGTCTCCCATTGAGGAGCCAAAAACGGGTCGACCCGGTTCCGCTACAAAGTGTCTTGCCGCTGTTCTCCCTATTTTACGTTTTGTTTTGTTAGTCAGTGTAGTTTGCTCTCCTCTCATTCCCTATCTCTCATTGTCTTGCGGCTGTACTGTATCTGCTGTTCTCTCTCTTGGCTGTACTGTCTCTGCTGTTCTCTCTTGGCTGTACTGTCTCTGCTGTTCTCTCTCTTGGCTGTACTGTCTCTGATGTTCTCTCTCTTGGCTGTACTGTCTTTGCTGTTCTCTCTTGGCTGTACTGTCTCTGCTGTTCTCTCTCTTGGCTGTACTGTCTCTGCTGTTCTCTTTCTTGGCTGTACTATCTCTGCTGTTCTCTCTCTTGGCTGTACTGTCTCTGCTGTTCTCTCTCTTGGCTGTACTGTCTCTGTTTTTCTCTCTCTTGGCTGTACTGTCTCTGCTGTTCTCTCTTGGCTGTTCTGCCTCTCCACATCTCTGTTCTATTTTCTCTCTTTTTGTTCTTTCTTGTTCTCTTTTGTTTTCTCTCCTGTTAACTCTGTTTTCTCCTCTTTCTGGTATTCTCTCCATCTCTTTCTTCTGTATTCTCAATTCTATTTCTCTCTCTCTGTATCTCTATTCTGTTCTGTCTTAGTCTGTCACTTCTGTACTCTATTCTGTTCTCTCTATCCTTCAATTCTGTTCTCTCTGTTCTGTTCTCTCTATCACCCTATTCTGTTCTCTCTCTTCTGTTCTCTCTATCACCCTATTCTGTTCTCTCTCTTCTGTTCTCTCTCTCCGTCTCTCCTCAGCTTCCTCTCTCTTGCGGTGCCGCCACTCAGACCCTAACTCAAACTGACTTAATTGGGATGTCTTTGTTCCCGGAAATGTGGGCATTCCTTCTCCTCCTCCTCCTCCTCCTCCTCTTCATCCTCATCTTCATCCTCCTACTGGATCCAAACCAACGAAAGATTGGTGCTCTCCTCCAATGCCATGCTGAGGTATGGGGATGTGGTGGGGGTTGTGTGTGTAGGGATGGGGGACCCGGGGGTTGGAGGTTTGTGAGGGGGGGGGTTCTGATTGTCAGCGTGGCAGACAGGAGCGCTGCCCCTGAAACAAACCCATGCATGAATAAGTCAATAAAGGCAGTCTGTGTGTCTGAATGAGTGGAAGGAACGAGGGAGTATCAGATCAGGCGGAGAACGAGTGGAGAGGGGGATGAGAGGAGGGGACCAAGGGAGGAGGGGGAGGAGAGTGTCTGTGAGAACGAGACAGACGCCACATTCCCTGGCAATGGAAAACAGACAGAGAGAAAGAGGAAGAGCGGGAGAAAGAGAGGGAGATCATTTGATTGGTGTGGTTCAGTTTGTGCATTTGTGTGTGCGTCTCTGTTCGTGTGTATGTGAGAGTGTGTGTGTGTGTGTGTGTGGTTGGGGGGGTGTACTGGAGACTTGAGGCCTGTTGTAGTCTTTGTATCTACTAGTATTGTCTGCTGCTGGAATGCATTCAACAACATTTGAACTTGAGCATATTTACATTAAAACACACTCTGTCATAACCAGTGAACACAGTCTGCCTCCTTCCATGAGGAGTCGTAACCAGTGAACACAGTTTGTCTCCTGATATAAGGAGTCATGACCTGTGAACACTGTCTCCTGTCATGAGGAATCATAACCTGTGAACACTGCCTCCTGTGATGAGGAATCATAACCTGTGAACACTGTCTCCTGTCATGAGGAATCATAACCTGTGAACACTGCCTCCTGTGATGAGGAATCACAACCAATGAACACTGTCTGTTGTCATGAGGAATCATAACCAGTGAACACTGCCTCCTATCATGAGGAATCACAACCAGTGAACACTTTCTGCTGTCATGAGGAATCTTAACCAATGAACACAGTTTGCCTCCTTCCATGCAGAGTCAAAACCAGTGAACACAGTATGTCTCCTGCTATGAGGAGTCGTGACCAGTGAACAATGTCTCCTGTGATGAGGAATCATAACCTGTGAACACTGTCTCCTGTCATGAGGAATCATAACCAGTGAACACGGTCTCCTGTCATGAGGAATCATAACCAGTGAACACGGTCTCCTGTCATGAGGAATCATAACCAGTGAACACGGTCTCCTGTCATGAGGAATCATAACCAGTGAACACGGTCTCCTGTCATGAGGAATCATAACCTGTGAACACTGTCTCCTGTCATGAGGAATCATAACCAGTGAACACGGTCTCCTGTCATGAGGAATCATAACCAGTGAACACGGTCTCCTGTCATGAGGAATCATAACCAGTGAACACTGTCTCCTGTCATGAGGAATCATAACCTGTGAACACTGTCTCCTGTCATGAGGAATCATAACCAGTGAACACGGTCTCCTGTCATGAGGAATCATAACCTGTGAACACTGTCTCCTGTCATGAGGAATCATAACCAGTGAACACGGTCTCCTGTCATGAGGAATCATAACCAGTGAACACGGTCTCCTGTCATGAGGAATCATAACCAGTGAACACTGTCTCCTGTCATGAGGAATCATAACCTGTGAACACTGTCTCCTGTCATGAGGAATCATAACCAGTGAACACTGTCTCCTGTCATGAGGAATCATAACCAGTGAACACTGTCTCCTGTCATGAGGAGTCATAACCAGTGAACACGGTCTCCTGTCATGAGGAGTCATAACCAGTGAACACGGTTTCCTGTCATGAGGAGTCATAACCAGTGAACACATTTTGTCTCATGTCATGACGAGCCATGACCAGTAAACACAGTCTGTCTTGTGTCATGAGGAGTCATAACCAGTAAACACAGTCTCTCTTGTCATGAGGAGTCATTATCATTGAGAAGGGTAATGTAAAGAGACACAGGGAAGGAAGACAGTGGATGGAAACAATTATGTCTTCTTTCAAGCCAAAGCTGATTTAAATGTGAGAGGAGTTCTCTCTCTTCCTCGGCTTACATGACCCTCTCACAGCAATCCTGCTGCCTTTCCAATCAGTCAAATCTTCATCCCACTTTTTCTCGCTTTGGCTTTGCTGCCTGTTCTCTCTCAGGTGCCTGTCTTTCTCTCTCTGGCTCTGCTGTCTCTCTGCTGTCTGCCTCTCCCTGTCACTTTCTGCTACTTGTCTCTCTGTCTCTCTCTGCAGCCTGTTCCTCTGTCTGGCTCTGCTGCTTGTCTGTCTCATTCCTTGGTTTATGAACACACACTTTCCAAAACAGACGATGTGTCCAGTGAGTGATCCCCAAAACCTTGTAAGATCCGGTGATGTGAGGGGCTTGGGTTCACACCAATACATGGCTAACCCTTTCTGGACAGAGACACAGGCAGACTGACGTTGGCCCTTTCATTCCGTGTCTCCCTCTCATTCTCTTTTCACCTCATATGTTTCCACATTTCAGCATTATTTATTTCAGCCTCTCATCCTTTCTCTTTACAGTCACTCCCTCCGACAACCTACAGCTATCTTTACAGCACCCTCTCTTTCAACATGTTAAACCATAACCCCCCACCCCACACACACACACACACACACACACACACACATATTTTTCTTTACTATATTCTCTGTAGTCCTCCCTCTCTTCCCTTTCTCTCTCTGTCTACTACGGTCAGGTCTCATGGGGGAAGATAGTTGGCAGGAAGCAGGATTGCTACCATGGCAACAGGAACCCTCCCTCTCCCACAGGTCTCCTTAGCAACTGGTAGCTTGGCATTGTAGTAAGGAGCAGACCCAACGTGCCAGGCTAACAGAGCACCGGAAAGATGTGTGTGTGTTTGTATGTCTGTGAGCGCCAGTGTTTCTTTGTGTGTGCATGGGTGCATTGATGCATATAGTGCGTGTGTGTGTGTGGCATAGCATTTTTTTTTTTTAAGTGCATGACTAACAAGAACAGTGTGAGAGACATCGAACATCTAAAGGCAGACGGGAGAGCGTGAATTTGCCATATAGCCATTTGTAAGAAAGACACCATACCTGACACATTTAATAGTATTTCTTTGAGCTGACAACCTGAAGAAGAATTCATGTAAACCCTTTAGTGTTGAGGAAGAGTGGTATTTCTATGTGCTTAAAAAATGCACCTCTCTCTTTGTGTAGAGATAAACATGCAACAAATGGGTTGTAATAAATTTGTAGATGCTGTGTGGGTGAAGATCTGATTTCTGACTTTATGAAGCAGTGTCTTTGTGTCGTGTCTCTTTGTAGAGATCAAGTTTCTCTTCTCAGAGACAGGGGGAACAATTAGCGTGTGACACGGCTGATGATTGATTGTGTACACTTGCCAAACTCCATGCTCTGGCCAAACCAGACGCCACGCTGACAGATATTAGTTTCTTCTCCACAAGAAGTCTGGATTTGAACATCTCTCAGAGGACTCAGAGGGAAAAAAGACCAAACCATCCGATTTCTCCCAGAAACTGATGGGTTCTGTCTTAATGGTGCCAGAAAAACGATGGGTTGCTCCAAAACCAGAACACACGTGGGTAAAGCGACATTTTGAAAACGTGTCATTTGGTACTATTCATTTGTTAGAGATTATCCAGTCGGCAAGGACTTTTTGTACCACTCCCATTTTCTCCACGTCACCTGAACAAGTCTCAGACTGAAGTAGTCGATGATAGTGCTTCTGAAGGTTTCTGTTCCAGCTACATACATACCAGCCATCCAGGAATCCCATACAAGGTGACACAACATGCTGGTGTTCTGCAACGTTTCACCAGAGCTCATTGGAAGACGTGGGCTCCAGTCAAGCCTTCTTTTCTATCTGAATGGCATTAATAACACACAGTACGAGAGTAGGAACTCCTGGTCTGTCGGAAAACCTTACGAATCTGCCAATTCTTTATTTATTTTTTACATTTCTTTTGGAGTGATCTAATTGTCACTATGGTACAATTATACTGTCAAGCAGACAGTTATTTGTCAACCGGTACATGAGCCTCAGAGTGAGCTGAAGTGAAGTGACAGTGTCTCCAGAGGCTCTGGGCCCGGTATCTGTCTTCAGGTGTGACCGTGAGGCCAGTTCCTCAGCCCTCTCTCATGTGTCATGGAGCCAAAAGGTGCATCCTCGCCCCACCTGTCTGATCCATCAACTCCCGTCGGTGACAAGGGTGCTCCCTTCGGGTGTCTCCTCCTTCCACCTGGCATGGTGTGAAAGCTCAGGGGAGGCGCCTTGCTGTTCTCTAGGGACTGTGGACAGGTCGACGTTGGGAGAGCCTGGCATGGGTGTATAATGTCGGTGTCATCTACCTGCACACACACACACACACACACAAATAGACAGGCATACAGGCACGTCAGTCAGAACCCAACACTGGCCGTAGTGCTTTGAAGGCTGGACAGCACTGTAAGACAGCATTTCTGGAGCTGGCACACAGATAGGACTTTCCGATCCCCTGTCATGCTTTCAGATGCTCCTTAATCTGGCCAGCTCTATTTTTAACTCCACTCACCTCCTCCTCTCCTCTCGCCCCCGGGCTCTCCCTCTATGCTGTATGTCTCTATGCTCTATGCTCTCCGAGTCCATCGCTTCATCCTCAAGTTCGTCCCTCCTCTCAAGGAGAGCGGCTTCCCACTTACTCGCCAGGCCGCTTGCTCCAATTAGTTGACAGTCCGGTGGGGATTGAGCTGGCAGCACCTCCTTTACCATTATCATTACTACAGTATAGCACCTCCTCTACCATTATCATTGCTACAGTATAGCACCACCTCTACCATTCTTATTACTACAGTATAGCACCTCCTCTACCAATATCATTAGTACAGTATAGCACTTCCTCTACCATTATCATGAGTACAGCATAGCACCACCTCTACTACTATCATTAGTACAGTATCGCACCTCCTTCACCATTATCTTTAGTACAGTACAGCACCTCCTCTACCACTATCATTAGTACAGTATAGCACCTCCACTACCACTATCATCTGTACAGTATAGCACTTCCTCTACCATTATCATTAGTACAGTATAGCACCACCTCTACCACTATCATTAGTACAGTATAGCACCACCTTCGCCACTATCATTAGTAAAGAATAGCACCACCTTCGCCACTATCATTAGTACAGTATAGCACCACCTCTACCATTATAATTAACAACTTTTGTGTCTCCAGAGAAACCTTCTATGTTGTCCACTGCTTTTGCTGACCCGTTATTGTTTCCCTTCAATCCCAGCAGAGCATTGTATCTGTTCTCCCTGTTCTCCCCTCCCCCAACCCCCTGCCTGCGTAGCTGCTACACCTTCCCTTCCCCTTCCCTTCTCCTTCTCTTCTCCCTCTCTCCTCCCTCTCTTCTCCCTCTCCCATTAATCTGTGAGCCTCCCAGTCCTTTATTCCCCTTCAAAGAGAAAAGCGCCGCCCGTGACATCAGTCACAGGAAGTGAATCTTTAGCGTTGACTAATTTCCATCGATCGCCTCCAGACAGGCTTAGCATAAGGGAGGCAGACGAAAGGAGAAGAGAGGAGAGCCATTCCCACATAGGCGAATCCTCCTTGAGCTCTCGCTTTCTCTCTCCTACCCTGCAGAAAGAAAGAAAGCTTCTCCACAATGAACGCATGCAGTTGTCAGCAGCTTTTATCTCCTCCCCCCGCTCCTTCACTGCACTTATCATCAGATGAATGCTACAGGAGGGACCGGTAGAAAGATATTACCAATTGACAGCCCCCACCGTGTATAATGACACACAGGCAAACAGATACACTTTGACAGGGCCGACTCTGCATAATGACTGTTGGCTGTGTGAAATGGATTCATAAATAACGATTGGTGCGTGAACCACTTTTCTCTGTGTCTAGTCCTGATACATGTGAACAACGCTCCTTTAGAATCAACCCGAAATACTCTGTATTCTGGGTCTACTGGCCATAAGCTACACACATCAAATGGAACGCGGTTCACATACACTTGAGTGTAAAAACGAACACACGGGATTCTAGAACGCTCCAGCGTGGAATGCAGTCCAAAATTACAAATGCTTTATAAAATGTGAAAGCAATAGAAATTACCTCCATAAAATTCGGTTCCTGTGAGTTTTCCAAAGATCCTCCTTGTTCCAGAGTCCTCCACAGAGGGTAGAGCAGTAAAAACCACAACATAAAAACTTGTAATCTGTGAGATTTGGAGAGGGGCACCTAATCCCGGCAACCTGTTTCATTTTTGAAAGTTTACTGGCCTTTCCAATGCAGGGAAAGTAAATCAACAGGCTTTCTTTTTAGTTCAGTACTCTCTGGTGAGTAGGTAGGTCCTCTGTGTCTACTGTTTATTGCTAGTACCAAAGTGGCACAGGTTCGGGTTACTATATATGAAATATAATGAAGCAAATCAGTCAACTAAAGGATCCCAGACATTAACAAAGAGGTAAATGACAAAAGTCAAATTGGTGAATAATCACAACATGATGGCAATACTGATACAATTATACTGTACAAGTTCAAGATACCTCTTTCTAGTAGCTAATGGACTTAAAAGCATAATTGAAAGGTACTGTGTACCAAAGGGACTGTCTGTCTGTTAGGGATCAGTCTGTCTGGGGTGAAAAGGTCTCAGCCATCTTAACCAGGTATTAAGGAGATGCTTGATCAGGGCTTCTTAAAACCTCATCGTGGAACCAGGATCAATGTCCAATAAAGAGGATTGAGCTGATTGGCTAAAGATCACTGGTGTCTCATAGAATTAAACTCCCCTCATTTTTACATTTACATTTTAATAATATGGACACAGTTATCGAGAGTGACTTACAGTGATTGCTTAGTATAAAAACCTTTGCCTGGTCAATTACCATACAGTACAAGTTAGCAAGACGGCACAGACATATTTGGGACCTGGCTGGAACAACCAGTATAACACTATTGTTTTTTTAAGCTGACTCTCACCAGAATCAGGACTCGAATCACAGGGATATAATAGTTCTGTAATGCTCTAGCTGTGCACTCTCTTGGCAGTCATGTACTGCTGAATCCTAGCAGTGAAAAACATGTTTTCCTTAAAGAGGAGGTGTAACCAGTGACATGGACCGGACAAGCTGTCCATATGTCCAAACAAGCTTGTCGAACAACCTTGTTTTTATGTCCATGTCACCAATAAAACCGTCCCACCAATTATGTCTGAATCGTCATCATCATAACGGTAACTATTTCCACTCAAAATCGCCATGATCCACCTAATGGACCAATCAGTGTCCTGTCGATGCAGTGCCAGGGTTAGCCCATGCTGAGGAGTAGCCCGGATTAAACCAGGATTAGCCTGGGATTGTCTAGGATTACCCAGGCTGGAGAGGGATTAGGAATGACTGCCAGTTTTATGGTGGGGAGGGGAGTTGTGTATTTAGAGAGAGAATGTGTGGTGAGAGAGCGGTGTATAGTATGAAAGAGATAAAGACCTCATTTCGGATTGTGTCCATATTTTTCTTAATTTGTAGATTTTTAAAATAAGTGTTGTTGCAGCTGATGACCACAGGTAGACATGTAACGTGTAAGTGTATACTGATCGGGACTGATTAAGTCTGGGACCTCTGTGAATAACCAACTGCACTACCCTAACCAAGTAAAATGGCTATCATACCTCAGTTAGCCATGAGGTGTGATAGTTTTCCATGTTTGAAACTGAGGGGTTTTGTTGATATGGGGCACAAATCAGCACACATGACACCATTTGACACATGTTCTGGTGATCTGTTTGGACTCAACAGCACAACTTTTACAACCAGTGGCCAAAAATCCCAGATTGCATTTTTAAAGGCCCCCTCCAGAAAATATAGCTTCATGTATTTTCTTGAAAATTAAATAGTCAAAGAACAAAATGGCAGGACTAAATTCACAGATCTGCAGCATTGCACGTGGTTGCTGTCCCTCCATTGTTTGTTCACAGGACGCCCCCCCCCCCCCCCCCCCCCCACCACAGAAGAAGCAATTAGTTAGCTCCCTTTGGCGGGGATGCTGACACGGTGCCAAGTGTGACTTTCCCGCAGTTCAGTTAGTGGTACTGGCAGAGAAGTAGCTAGTCAACACCTACTTTGCTGTGGCGTTGTCAGAGCTGCAGGTGAGCAGACTGGGCCATTGGATACTGATACTCACTGGCGCTGTGAATGAGGGCTGATTTAGTGCTAGCTTATCTGTTCATGCCATTAGCTGAAATGTGTACAAACAGCATTGCCGTAGTCAGACATAACATGAAATTGCCACCCAAAATACTCCGCAAAATTATGAGAACAATCAGCCATGGAATGCCAGCTAGCTAACATGAACTAACAAGGATTTTAGGATGAAATCAAGTAATCACTGCTGAAAAGATGGTCAAGGCTGGTTTTGAGATGGACAATCATGCGTCTGTTGATGATAAAAGCTGGGCAGTCTTGGTATGAATCAGGTTAAGTTGCTGAATCATAATACTGATGTTGATACACCATTTTAAACCATTAACTCACCCAAAACTGATCAGCATAAAATGGTTCTAGTGTTTTATCAGCTGGGTTCTACATTCAACAATGCTGAGAGTTTGGCTGGCTAGCAAGTTGTGTTAAGGGCTGTATGTATTCATGAAAAGATGACATCTTTCATAGTTTCTTGCTCAAACCATTCAGACTTCTACAGACATTTAGGAAAAAACAACAGGATCTGTTTTTGGGATCCATTCTCTGCCCTTGGAATCCCCCCCTCACCATTAAAGGCTTAAAGGGATAATTCGTCCTAGATTCATATTTGGTTGAAATAACACTTACCTTGAGTAAGAAGTGTTTTTGGAGTTTCCACTCTTAATGTAGCTTTTTTTGCTCGGGACACACAGATTCAATTCATTAATTTAGACAATGCTAATAATGCTAATTCCTGGGTGGGACCGAGATGAATAATGGCTTGTTGTGAAAAATCACTCCATAGGCCTTCAAGAACAACTCAGGGTAAGCATTATTTCACCCAAATATGAATCTATCACTTTAAGCTCAGCTCCATTTATTACACAGCCTAATTGTTGGTACCTATTGATGCAGATCAACTAGAATCTAATACTAAGTGAACTCTATATTCAATGAAGAGCTGCCATGTGCATCCATGTGCGCTGTGATGCACTTTAACTTAAGCCAAACGAGTGGTCTTAAACTGGTGTGGCAACAAGAAGAGGTGGTGTGTGAATAAAGATAGTTCCCCAAAGGCCATTTACTCAACTCGTTAATTTTACCAGGAAAGTATGACTAAGAGGACATTCTTATTTTCAGCAATGACCTGGGAGAAATTTCACTTTAAATTCCATTTCAGATTAGTGCGCGTTTTATCATGTAAAATGCAGATGCAATGTGGGTAATATAATAATCTAGATAAGACCAGGGCAAATGCTGCATGTTAGCCCAATACATAAACAAGAACAGAGAGAGAAAGAGTTTAAAAGAGAGAGAAAGACAGATATATGAAGCGTGTTCCTCCATGCTTGCTGTATGTCGTGTGACAGTGTGTGAGGGTGTGTGTGTGTGTTTGTGCGTGTGTGTGTGAGTGAGGCTAACTGCTGCACTGCCCAGACGTTGACTTAAACACTCAGAGAGGGAGGGAGGGAGGGAGGGAGGGAGGGGAGGGAGGGAGGGAGAGAGAGAGAGAGAAAGAGAGAGAGAGAGAGAGAGAGAGAGAAGGAGGGAGAGAGGGAGTGTGGTGGTGTGGTGAGTCTGGGTCAGACTCGGTTTCTATTTATACCCCAGACTACGAAGGAGCAGTGCAGTGTACGCACACACACACGCACACGCACACACACGCACACCCCCACGCGCACACACACACACGAACACGCACATTGCGCAGGAGCAGCATCATCAGCAGCACCAGCAGCTCTAGCCTGTACCCAGCTGTTACACAACCCACCCTGCAGGAGGGAGCCGTGGAGACCTGAAGACGGGGTCACTCAATGTGTTATCTGTCTGTCCGCCCGGGTCTGTCTGTGTCTGTCACACTCAATCCCTGTCGGTCTGTCTCTGTCTGTATGTCGGTCTGTCTGCGTCTTCGTCGGATCTGTGCCTGTCTGTCTCTGGATGCGCGAGTCACACTCAATCTATACCAGCCTTGGACCATGTGTCTCTGCTTCAGGAGAGAGGATCTTTGTGACAGGTTAATATAGATGGTTACAACGGTCTGGTAGTTATTTGCAAGCAGATTGCCGACGAGCTATTCCTGATAGTCGGATGCAAAGAAAGGGGATTTTGTTATTAGTGCGGTTATTTGATGATAGGCTATTTGCTCACCCAGATTTCAGTTCAAACTTCATATCCTAAACGTGGTGTGCTAAAATGGCTAGAGATATTGCATCTCAATCATTCCCATGTAAACCAGGGTTCAATCCCATTTGTTACTAACCTGATTAAGCTTTTCATCCTGCTAATTATTAGATTCAGGTGTGCTAAATTAGAGCTGGAGAGAAAACCTACAGGACAGTAGATCTCCAGGAATAGGACTGTGCAGCCCTACGCTCAACTTAGCCACTGTCATCTAAAAGTACTCTTCTTTCAGAGTATTTATGATCTCACTCCCAGACTCTTCTGTGTGCTCTGCACAATAGCCTGTGGACAATGTTAAAATGTCAGAGACGTGATGGGCATTCAATCCATCCAATCAGCATGTGTTCACAAAATGTGCTTGAGGCAGTCAGATTTAAACTCTTGGCTCACAGACTGGACAGCACAAGTTAATTGATTACCCATCCTGCGCCAGGGGAAAAACCTGTCAAGGCCCAGCCGCCCAATGGCAAACCCTCCACAGCCCTTTACTGGTCCGCGGCCCTGGTGTTTGGGAAACAGTGGAACTGTACTACCAAGGACCGTACAAGTGGTGGTAGTGGTAGTATTGTCTACCAGACTTGACTCGCTGCCATGGAGGCTCCCTGTTCCATACAGGTAGCTAGGTAACTAGGTAGGTAGCTGGGTTCTGAGGCGTCGTGACTGCTGTTGATTGAGCCTCCCTGGTGGATAGGAACACAAATCTGTCAGACTATGATAAAAGCCTGTTTGGAGTAGCTGCCTTCGCTGTCTGCAGCATCATCAAACAGCATCTGAGTGCCGCACCCACACTGGCGCGCGCACGCACGTACGCGCACGCACGCACACACACACACTTTCTCCCTGCCTCTACTCCCTCACTTGTTTGGTTTACTCTGTTGCCATGGTTACACCCAGCTGGAGCTCGCTGTCGTGAGAGGAACCTGTCAGGGCGTCTGCCTCAGATCACCTGACGTGGGTCGATCTCCGTGTTGGCTTCACTCTCTATGCCATCTTTCAATTTGCCTTTGATTAAGTCTGTTACTATACTACCACCACGTCTCTACTGCTGGGCCGTGTGTCTGTGTGTGTATGTCAGTGTGTGTGTCTGTGTGTCAGTGTGTGTGTCTGTGTGTGTGTGTGTAAATGCATCCGGCTACAGCATCAGCATGGGCTTATAACTGCTCGTGCAATTTCGCAGCTTTGCCTTTTCTCAGAGGGCAGAAGGGACATGAATACATCTGTGTAAAAAGATGGCAGTCAAAACAGCATGTTGTCAGATGTTGGTGAATTGGTGGACGGGGGCTGTTGAGACCTGGGAAATTGGAGGTAGGTCCCAGCATTGATTTGCCACCCACTTAACTGCTGCATTGTCCTGGAGATGTTTTGTGAGGAATGGCAGGAAACCATTATCTTTTGTTCAGGTGTTTTGCTTTCCACACAGTTCCAACCATGGACAACAAACAAAGAGACATAGCTAATCTATTTAGTGGGCAGGGAATCCAATTTCCACTGGTAAGGGTCCATAGTTAGAGCTGGGAGGGAACATGTACGGACAGACACGATATGGATTCCACAGAGAGATGGGTGGTTAGGAGCCTCTTGAATATAGATTTGCATCTCCCATTTCATTTGTTTCTGGGTATTTGCTTGCTTTTCCATGTGAATAGGGTGGATGGGGGAATGGAAATTCTGTCACCGGAGAGGTGACAAGAGGATAGGTAGAGAGATGGAGAGATAGGTGGAGAGGAGAGGTAGAGAGATGGAGAGAATGAGAGATGGGGTGATCAGGAGACACGAAGGGCCGCAGAGAGAGAGATGAATGGTAAAGTAGAGCCCGAAAATTGGACAGGAGGCAGAGGAGAAAATGATGGAGAGAACAAGAGAATGAAGACAGAGAATGGGATGAGATATCAAGAGACAAACAGATTGCGAGCTATATAAGATGGGGGAATAAAACCAGGTTTGAAAATAGATTGATAGAAGGGAGGGGAAAAGATACAGACACATTTAGCAAAGAAAATGAGATAAAAAGAGGGAAGCAGGCGTAGGAAAATGAAAGAGTATAGCGGTGATTAAGATCCATGAGACATGCAGTATAATAGGCTGATCCATGTGGCTAGCTGGAGACCATGGCAGTGATATGATCATAGCAGTGATATAACCATGACAGTGATATGCTCATGGCAGTGATATCAGCACGACAGTTATATAACCATGCCTGTGTTATAACATGCCAGAGATATATCCATGCCAGTGAAATAATCATGCCAGTGTTATGACCACACCTGTGATATAACCACACCAGTGAAATAACCACACCTGAGATATTGCCATGCCAGTGATATGACCACGGCAGTCACTTAACCGTTCCTGTGATATAGCCGAGCCAGTGATATGATCATCGCAATGATATCACCAATGCCTTCTATGTAACCGTGTCAGTGATATGATCATCACAATGATATCACCAATGCCTGCTATGTAACCGTGTCAGTGATATGATCATCACAATGATATCACCAATGCCTGCTATGTAACCGTGTCAGTAATATGATCATGCCAGTGAGCCCTAAAAAAAAAAGACTTTACTATAGCACCCACACAGTTACAGCTAGTTAACTGAAGGCAGACTTTACCATAGCACCCACACAGTTATAGCTAGTTAACTGAAGGCAGACTTTACCATAGCACCCACACAGTTACAGCTAGTTAACTGAAGGCAGACTTTACCATAGCACCCACACAGTTATAGCTAGTTAACTGAAGGCAGACTTTACCATAGCACCCACACAGTTACAGCTAGTTAACTGAAGGCAGACTTTACCATAGCACCCACACAGTTACAGCTAGTTAACTGAAGGCAGACTTTACCATAGCACCCACACAGTTACAGCTAGTTAACTGAAGGCAGACTTTATCATATCACCCGCACAGTTACAGCTAGTTAACTGAAGGCAGACTTAGCTGCACTATCCACCCAGCTATAGTTATCATCACAGCCCTGGGATTGGTTGTTGCTGATTCTCTCTCTGTCTCTCACTTGATTTCTCTTCGGTCTCCATCTATCTTTACCATAATATCCACACAGTCATAATCACCGCCTCTGGTACTGTTTATAAGGTCATGGTTTATAAGCAGGTTAAATAGGCTTGACTCTCTTCTCTCTCTCCCCTCCTCTCTCTCCTCCCCCTCTCCATCTCTCCGTCTTTCTCTTATCCCCCCCTTAACTCCACCCTCCCTCTCTTTCTGTCTTTATATCTGGTATTCTTCCAGATTCGGATTCTCTCTGCCAAATCACAACTCCCTCTTCCCTTTCCCTGTTTCTCCTCCAGCCTCTGGCTTGATCTCAGGGTTTCATATTTTTTTGGCGATCAATACGACGTGTCTGTGATTGGGTTGCCACGCGTGATTCATTTCTGTAACCTTGGTGATGGTTTGATGTGGAGTCTCTGGCTAACACCCTCTCCGTATTATGAGTCAGTGAGCGCGTGCGGCGAGGAGGCTGGTCAAGAGAGAGGTATCGATTGGCTGTATCTCCGAGCTACTTGGCTTCTCCCTGCCCTCTTTACTATCTCCTCCATTTTATCCTTCCCCCTCTCTCAGGTGAAAAAGTGTAGCCGTGATTTCATACAGTAGTGTGTTTTTAAGGAGGTTACTTCACCCTCATTGTTCTCTCTATTTTAACACTTGCCTCTTCCTCATTTCCAGAACTCCATCCGCCACAACTTGTCCCTCCACACTCGCTTCATTCGCGTCCAGAACGAGGGGACCGGGAAGAGTTCCTGGTGGATGCTAAACCCAGAGGGGGGAAAGATGGGTAAGGGACCCCGGCGAAGGGCCGCCTCCATCGACGGCCCCAATGGCACCAAGTACCTGAAGAGTAAAGGACGTGTGAGGGGGAAGAGGACCGGGTCCGGGGCCGGGGCCGGAGCTGTCGGTCGGGGCAGGGGTCACGCTTATGGTCTGGTTCAGGGGGCTCGCCCGGCAATGCCACAGGGGTCTCCGGAGCACGGCAGCCCGGCCGGGAAGGGGGGAGCAGTGGTGGGAGGAGAGGAGTATGATGCCTGGACGGACCTGCACTCTAGGACCTCCTCCTCGGCCTCCACGCTCAGCGGGTGTCTGTCACCCATCCTGGCCGAGGCTGAGCCAGACGAGCCGGAGGAGGGAGGCCTGTCCTGCTCCACCTCACCGCGCCTCTACCCCAGCCCCACCCCCACCCGCTCCCCTGCCCTGGGCACAGGTGGGCACTGCCCTGGAGCTGCCGTGGAGCTACCCCAACTCACTGACCTGACTGGGGCTATTAGCCTGGACGAGGGCTACCCTCACGCCCAGAACCACCCCCAGACCCAGCCTCTTAATGGCTACTCCAGCCCTTACGGCCCTGGTCCCGGTGCCAAGGGTGACGGCTCCTACTGCGGGCCTGTCTATGGGCAGCCCTCGATGGGCATGCTGCAGCTCCACGCCACCATGCCCATGCAGACCATCCAGGAGAACAAGCCAGCCAGCTACCAGCGTCCGCTTAGGGCGTACTCAGAGAACAACGCCCTGCAGAGCCTGCTGACCGGAGGTCCGCAATACTGCAGTAAGGAGATGGTCACCCTGGGAAGGCAGGGAGGGGAGTCACACACGCTCCTGGCCCAGGGAACCAACTCGGTCCACAGCCACAATCAGAGTCGCAGCAGCCACAGTCATAACAGCCATCCAGCCAGCCTACACAACGGTCACGGTTCAGGTCATGACCAGAACCCCAGCGGTCACCATCAGAGCGGTCACCATCAGAGCAGTCACCATCAGAACGGTCACCATCAGAACGGTCACCACGCTCACGGCCACAAGCACGGTCAACCTAACCTTGACTACAGCCAGAGTCACGACCACAAACTGAACCCGAGCCATGACCACGCTCCTCGGTCTGACCAGGGTCACCTCCATGGTCACCTCCAGGGTGGGCCCAGGCCTCCAGCCCACCAGGCTGCGTCTCCCAGAGGCAACACGGATGTCCTGCAGCCCTACAGCCTCAAAACACAGAGCCACTACCCGCCCCGTGCCCCCCACCTTGCCAACACCAACCACCCGTCGTTGCCGCCCAACCCCGCCTCGGTCCTCAACGTGCCCCAGGACCCTTGCCTCCGCCTGGCCTCGGTCCCGGCCCCGGCCCCCCACCCCCGTCACCAGCCCTACCCCGGCACCACCCACCACCAGGCTATATCCATGAGCGACTCCTGGCACGGCTACTACCAGCACACCCTCCACCCCCACCAGAACTACCAGGGACTCCAGCACAGTGGTCACCACCACCCCGGCCGCGTGGCTCCAGACCTGGACATAAACGTGGATGTTCTCCCCAGCAGCCTAGACTATGACGTGGAGTCCATCCTCCTCAACGACTTCATGGACACGGAGGGGGTGGGGATGGACTTCAACTTCGACGGCTCCCTGTCTCAGGGCGTGGGCGTGGGCATGAGCGTAGCAGCCTTCGCCGGAGCACCACAGGGACATCACAGCCAGAGCTGGGTGCCCGGTTGAATCGGCTGGGGAAGCCCGGTAGCTAATTGGGACACTAGGGGAGAGGCAGTTACCCACAGAGCCGAGCTGCAGGGGTTGTTGGTCAGGGTCAGGGCGTACTTGGTCTGACTGACTGATTGACTGTGATGCTCAACGCTCCAGGACAAAAGAACACAATATGTATTGTCATGCTGTTTCCTGTCTGGCCCTTTAACTCTGCTCTGTGTTCACTCGTTCTCTCTCGTCTTACCTCTTGCTGTTCATTTCACCCTCTCCCTCTTTCTCTCTCCTTGTGTTCTCGCTGTTCTCTCTTCTGTTTTTTTTCATTGTGTCTTCTATTTATTTCTTCCTCTCTGTATTCTGTCGCTTGCCTCTCCCTCTGTCGTTCTCCCGCTCTTTCTCACGCGAAGAAGTTTTCTCTGCCCCCTCCCAGCCAAGCTGTATCTGCCCTGGTACATGTCCTTCTGTTTGTCTGCTTTTCTGTACCACTCCTCTCATCTCTTGGCCATCCAGAAGCTGTCAAGCACTTTACATCCAACGCTTTCAAAACAAAGAACATGGGGACAGTCATAGTGTGTGTTGGCTTACGTTTAATGTATGCAAACCACTTTATCATCTCTTATAAAGAAATGAGAGGCGGAATCTTACTTGTGAACGGGATCGAACAGCTCCGTAAATAAACAGTTATTGTGTGTAGAGTGTAGGGTGCATTTCAGAATGTTTTTTCCATATGGTTTGGAAAGAAAGGAGGTCGAGGGGGATAAATGAAGGGGGTATGAAAGGAGGTCTGGCCTCTCCAGGGTTATTGTTAGTTCCTCAGTGATGGAGGGATGAAAGGTAGCAGGGATGGAGGGTTGGATGGAGGATTTGGGGTCACGGGTTCTCCATGTCCCTGGTGTCACCCACGGCAGATGGATGGAGGATGGGCTACTGGTTGGTGTTTGTCCCCCAGTGTGGTCATGGAGGACAGCCATCCGTCAGACCGCCATCTCCTGTTTAATCTGTAGAGCATTGCCACGGTGATGTATCACTGTTGCAAATTTAATGCGCTACCCTGTTTTTCCTCCTACCATTCACCTCCAACTACACACATACACACACACACACACACACTCTTCCTCCATTCACCTCCGGACACATGTTGGCTTAATGTGTTTTGGCCAAAGTGATGATTAAAATCACTCCACACTAAATGGGGAGGAGGGGGAGATGGAAGTGATGGTTAGAGGAAAGGAGGAATGCAAATATTCTCTCCTCGCCTCTTCCTTCCTCTCCATTTGGTGGATTTATGTAGCTTTCCCATAATGAAATAAGGAGTGATCACGTCGTCGCCTTCCCACCTCCCAGCCTGTTCTGCTTCCTGAAGAGTTTTTTTTCATTCAACCCCAACCTGAAAACCACCGTTCAGCTGACCAATCACACAACAGCTAGCTGAGTGTTGGGTGCCTGCTAACCGGCTCTCTATGTACGAACTCCGTCATCAGCTCGATCATCAGGATTCAGTAACCTTGGTAACATTTGAAATTGTGAGGCAGTGTAGGGCGCGTTTAGCATTTCATTTCTTTACATTCAGCCTCACTCCATTTTTCTGACAAAGCTATCCACGTGTATTTCAGAACATTGTGTATCCTTGGAAATTATCGGTATTCATGTAAACACTACAGATTTGAAAACATGCCATGTTCAACGATAAATGGTCTTTTAAGGGGTGAGTTTAGCATAGGGGTAGGATCAGTGGAGCAGCCTACACATGTCTTGACTGAATGAAATATTACTACTACCCTTTTAAAACCTTGTCTGTTTTCATTCCTGAAAGACAATTCGAAATAATCCCAATTACTTTTAAACTCTTAAATATCTCAATGTTCTTGAAACACCGAGGTAACTCCCTAATAAACATTTCTTACCGTTTTAGTAGCACTGTCTAGAATTATGCCTGATAAGAATGTATTTTTTTATTTCCTGAACTTAGTTTGACTATATAATCCCAAGGAGCCACAAGGATGCACTTTCATAACTAAGCAGATCATTTATTGTTCTTATGTAATGGACAAAGATAAACGCCACTATCTGTTTACATTTACAGCTCTTTCTGAACAGAGAGCCTAGCAAATGTAGAAGACAATCTTAAAAATATCTACTTTGGTTTAGAAACAAGCGTCGTGAAAGGACAAACGCTATAAACATAATGAACTGTACACAATGATATCAAATCTGTTGTTTTTTTTTGGACCAAACTTTTCCAGTAATCACACCTTTTTTTTTTTTTTACAAAGTAGCAGATCCTGGATTACTTCCTAGAAACAAGGGGTTAGCTCAGCTAATCTCCCTCTCCCCAATCCTATACTCTGGTGCAATCGGCCTTATGGACCTCCAAAGTAGTGCCCTAGGTTACCCCTAGTTTACCGCTGATGGACTTGATGTTCTCAGTGGACTTGATGTTCTCAACCCCCCCACCCACCCACGGTCAATCCCCCCCCACACACCGCAGGTTAGAGCCGGAGATGTTGTACACTGGTGAATTGGCACACTGATTAACACAGTCAGCAAGATAACACTTATTTGGTGCTATCTCCCCTTCACAGACCCCCTCCTCCTATCCTCCACCCCCATCTCTCTCCCTCCCCCATCTCTCTCTCTTCCTATCACATCCTCACATCCAGAGGTTAGACAGAGGGGAAACAACAGTAATTAACCGGCTAAAGAGATAAATGATTTATGATTCATTTATGCAAGTGTTTGTGTTTCCTAGTCTCATCTTTCTGGCACCAAGTCATGTCTCTCTTCCAGAAAACACAAGGGAGATGTTTTAGAGGATGAGGTTTTGTGATTTCAGAGGGAGTGAACAGAGCCTAACTATACAGTAAGTGCTGGAACAACAACAAGGTCCTCCACCAGCCTGGTCCCTTGTCACATTCTGATTACAGAACAGAGACCATAAGATTTGGCTGTACAGTACAAGCAGATCAGGGATCACAATATTCCTACTCCACTACCATTACAATTCCTGTCCATCGCGTCTGGTCTGGCTTTAGTTCGCTTTGTCTGGTTTACTGTGATCGTTCTATTCTGTGATTGTCAGTGAGGTCTTTGTCTTGATAGGGTGCTTTGTGTTCTCAGTGTTTTTATTCCCGAGGGGAGACAAGGGGAGAGAGAATGGGTGAGAGTCCTTGTGTCTTGCCCCCAATATGAAGAGAAAGATGGTAAGAGGGAGGCAGAGGGAGAGATTTGAACAGGGTTTGAGTAGGAGAGGCTTGAAGAGGGAGGAACATAAAAAGGGAGAGAGAGAACAAGGCGGAGAAAGGGAGAGATGGGGAGGTCAGAGCGATGATAGAGAGAGAAGGGGTAAGACAGAAATAAATGCAGATTGTTAAGGCACAGAGATTTTCTATCTGAGTAGCTTTCTTCAGAACTGGCCATTTGAATCAGGCCAAATGTCAAGTGCTACTCTGTCAGCTCCAACGCGCTCAGATCTGATAACCATCCGTCTGCTCTGATCAAAGGGGACCAACAACGGCTATCTTCACAGGGTTTTCTCTTCCTTTTGTTCTTCGTTCCTTTCTTTTTTTTGACTCAAGATGGCGAGATGGCCTATAGTTGTTGTAACCCAACTGTAATTTGGTCTGGCTCCAGCGTGCGCTTGCTTGTGTGTGTGTGTGTGTGTGTGTGGTGTATGAAGCATACATGTTGATATGCAAGTGATGGGCCACAAATGATGACAGAAATCCATTGCCCTGTAATATCACTTGCCCTGGTGTCTTTCATACCTTGTGTGGAACAACATACCAACATGCACAATACAGAAGTGCATACATACATACATAGTATACACAGTTTGTATTTATTGGTTGAGAAGATGGGTTATATGCTGTGGCTTTTCATCTTTATTACAGAGACATGATGATTCTTATATTACATCTCATTCTGTACATAATCTATATTGGAGAAAATTGTATAATATTTTTTTTGACAAGCAAAATATCAATTTCTTTTCTAAAATGATGTGTCTGATCATCTGTGACTGTAAAATAAAACAAAAGAGAACATGGACTTCGTGTCTTTTTCTGTGTGTGTGTGAGCATGCATGCTTGTGTGTGTTGCATTATAGACATACTGCTGTGTGATACATGTGAGTCAACCATATAGAACTGTCACTATGGCCATATAGAGCCATAATAACCATATAAAGCTGGCATAACCATATACAGGTGTCATAAAAACATATAGAGCAGTCATTATGAACATATAGAGCTGTCATAATGACCATATAGAGCTTTTATTATGACAGTATAGAGCAGTCAATATGAACATATAGAGCTGTCATTATGACCATATAGAGCTTTCATTATGACAGTATAGAGACGTGATTATGATCATATAGATTTCATTATGACCATTAGATAACTGATCAGGTCAAAACTACTGTCCTGACCATGCTATCACAGCCATTATGACCATACTACTCCTGTCATTCTGACCACACAGAGCTGTAACTCCTGACCAGAGCGGGGGACACATTAATGGTAGAGAGGCCTCTTGCTGCATGTGGGGGAGTGAGGCACTGGAGGGTAAGAGAAATGGAGGAATTTGGTGTGTGGGTGCAAAATGGCTATCAGAGGTGACATTCAGTGGGATAAAGTCTCATAAAAGCCATAAACAGACACACCCATTAGCTCACGTACATAATACAAAACAGACCAAATGAGCTGTGTGTGTGTGGGTGTGTGGGTGTGTGTGTGTGTGTGTGTGGTGCCAGACAGCAGGTGTGGTGTGTGTCTGTGTGGTTGTGTCGGTACTGGCCATAAAGCCCGAAGAAAATGCTGACACTCAGAGAGAGTTCTTGGAGCTCAGCGATCCCCTACAGTCCTGGTAACCTTGAGCTCCGTCCCCCAGCCACAATGAGCCGAGTCAGGCAGCCCAGACAAAGTGTGTGTCCCTGTCCACAGCCTGGTAACACACACACACACAGCCCATCCAGGGCTCAGCAGGGGTCACCTAGCCTCTGTCTTGACTACAACTTGCCCGAGACCCCCCACTGAGCAGAAATGGGTGAGCGAGCTCCTGGGCTAACCTGTCTAGTGCGTGACAAGACACAGCGATAGATGAAAAGAGAGAGAGAGTGTGAGAGAGAGAGAGGTCAGCCTTCATTCCCTGTATTCATCTATATTTCACAAGATTTTCAATTGAGAGAGATTCTGATAGAAAGAGACAGAGAGAGAAAGAAGAAAAATGAAACATGCCTCTCAGTAGGCTGTCTGCTCAATGGGTCACCGTGTCCTGGCAGTGCCACCCCCCCCCCACCCCACCTGACATCTCTCATGTAGGGGGTCCCAGGGAGGGGTCCCTCAAGGAGGGGGTCCCAGGTACCGCACCGCTTTCTGGTTGGGGCTAGAGGCAGACATGGAGGTGACTTGGGGACAGTAGAGGGTGAACAGAGACAAGGATGAGGCTACAATGGTATAGATAACGATAGGGTGACCAGGGAGGAAGAGGACGAAGGTGTCTGTCAATAAAGGTGTGACCGGGAGATCCCTCTGGATTTTTGGAGCAGCAGTGATCTGCATTCGTTCTGGCTCTCCAGGGATCCATTCGGCAGAGACGAGACATGAGTACCCAAGGCAAACTCCAGGCTATTCACGGCAGTCGTATGCACAGCTATGGAGGAGCATGTACTGCGGCCCAAGGTCACCGTGTCGCCGCGTGTTGGCTGGAGCGTTAAAGAGACATAGGACTCTACACTCAGAACCTTACACTCAAAATATTCCAAATCGAGCCTTTAATTGAGATGATATTGTTCAGAGAAAAACAACAAATACTTCTTTTTCAGAAGAGAAAGCCATTCTAAGTTATTGGAATCCTTAAATGTGATATTTTGTTCGGTCTACCTTTGCAAAGACTACACCTCTGAATGTTTTATGTTTGATGACATGGGTGGACACTATGCAGAATTTCTCTAGATCTTTCAAAGTCCTGGGTCCTTGCGTGTGGACTCTCCTCTTTAGCTCAACTCCTAGGTTCTCAATGGAATTTAGATCAGAGAAGTGGAGTGGCCATTGGAAAGCATGATTCTACTGTCAGTAAGAGATAAATTTTTGTGTGGATCTGGAGAAATGCTTTAGATAATTGTCCTGCTGGAAGATCCAAGGAAGACTAAGCTTTAGCTTCCTGGCAGTGTTTGAATCCTGAGCGCAGACAAACCCAGGGGTCCCACAGAGGGCAATGCAATTGTCAGGGTTTGGGAGTTAGTAATCTAATATGTTTGACCTGCCTAGTCATGCTCTAGCTACTCCTTGTGCTGGCATGGGTGTCTATTATTAGATTTGGTTCAAGAAGCTCTAGGAGTTAATATCAGTGCATTAAGCCACTTTTGTTTTTCTGCTGTTTCATTTTTTTTTTCAGTGGATTAAGCCACTTGTTTTTTCTGCTTTTTCATGGTTTCTAGTGCTTGTTCTGATAAACCACCTGCGGTCAATTATTTCATTAATCAAATTAGTGTTACATCCAATCTAGTATTACAGATGATGTCCATAATATTCTGAAATACAGCATTTTAAAAGGAAGTACTTTCATTGTCAATATATAAGGTAATTGGGAAGGCTTATAAAAGTATGTACTTTAAAATACCTCTGTTTTGGCATACGTTTTTTAAATACACTGTGGTCATTGAATATTTGTATTTACTCTATTGAAAGTGCTTGAATGTGTATGAGTGCATAACTGAATAATTTACATAGGCCTACATAATATTAGATATGCCAAAGCGTTCACATGAAGTACATATATTAGGTGAATATTATAAAAAGTAATTGGGTGCCAATGGAATCAATTTATTTGGGAATCCTTCGCATGATACGATTAGAGAGGGACAGATGAGGCTCTGAAGACTTGCCAGGTGAAAGTGAGGCTAAGCTATGTCAAACCAAGACCATATCAGGACAAATCAAGTCCACGTCGGCACGATAGACTCCTGGGAAGCGAAACACGATGTGTGGCAGACCAACCTGCATAGTAGGACCGGGGGGCGACCACACAGAGCAAACCCATAGCCACTACTAGGTAACTGCAGGGGAAACGCAGTGCGATGGCCAGAAAACTGGAGTAGGAAATGAATCGACGTTCCGAAACAGAGCTACACCTGCCCGTGGGAGGGGAAGGGAAAGATGGATTGAGGGGAGGGGGAGACGGGCCTCTCCGCTCTCTGAATCACTGAGGTTCTGTCTGCCTCTTCGTGGCCGGCCTAACAGGCGGCCGCAGGACCCGCGGCAGTTAGCTGAATATGAAAGTGTAATGAGATGTCTATTGCCTCGCTTAGAAACCATCGCTTCCATTTTTCTTCCAGGCGAGACGGACCAGGATGGAGAGGCAGACTGTTTTGAAAGCACTGACACCTGGGGAATAGCAGAGCACAGCGAGCTTGTGAACGGTACAGAGACGGAGAAAGAGCAGGGTGTGTGGTGTGTGTATTTGTGTGTGGGTGTGTGTGTAGACATGTCACACCAGATAAACGTCTGTATTAGATGTTTGACTAGGTGAGTAAATCATCTATGGTATATTTAACTTGATAACAGGCCACTAGTGGCCATGGTGAGTGCTAATAGAGTTAAATTGACATGCGGTTTGCTAGGGTGTGGTGAATGAGGGATGGGTGGTTAGTAGCAGCCGACTGTGACTTCAAGGGATGTCAGGTTGAATCTACTGAGACATATTTTTTAATTTTAAGCCTTTCCCAAACCCAGTTGGAATTAATCCCTTGCCTCAGCTCTAATCTTATCCCATAGCCTTAACCTGTTGGAATGAATACCTAACCTTTACTATCACATGTCAGGTACCTGGTTATCTTCTCATCCAGAATATACTTCACCTAAAGACATTTGCATTCACTCCACACATAGACGTTTTGTCTCCCTCTGTGACAGACATTGAAAACTGATGTGATACTATGAGATTGTGTGTGTGAGTGTGCATTAGTGTCTGAGTGCATGTTTTTGTGTGCGTTTTTTTTTGTTTCAGAGCAGTGGCAGTGGAAGGACGGTGTTCAGGATACACTCTGATTTGGCTGTGATGGATGTGATGGGCCTGCAGGCCAATCTAGCCCTACCTCCTCCTTGTGTCAGATTCTGCCTGGGTGTGCATATTCCATGTAGTTTGGATAATATGTCTAAAATAGATTTTTCTGTAAAAAAAATAAAAATACAAAAATCAACGTGTAGTGCCTAGCTTTTATTAGTGAATAAGTTGCCAGACTGGTTATAGTTTCACTACTTCATACACCATATATCTGGTTGATTTCCGACATAACATTTACATTCACAACATTCTCTTCTCTGGTGCCACTCAGACTGTTTTCCTACCTGCACAAGAGACTTCAAAAACATCACACATATTACAACGTCCTCCTACCTTTTTGATTACAACACTGATTGGTTGTCTGAGGCCAGCTGATTTAGATAGACCATCTGATAAAGGACAAAAGGGATCTGTAGCTTGGGTAAGTTGGATAACTCGCAAATGGCAAAAGTCAAATAGTTGTTTCTGTCTTGACATGTGCCACAGAGTGAGAAATTTAATTGGCTCAATTCTACATGCTAGCGAAAAGTACACTGGCTCTTTGAGACCATGGCAATGAGCAGATCAGAGAGGCTGCGCACATCAGGAGAAACGAGAGAGTTGTGCTGCGATGAAACGAGGTACTAACTACAAATTACTTGCAACAACATCGGGAGCAAACTTTTATGATACAAAAATTACAACCATGGATGATCTTATATATTGTCGTGTGGGTTCTTTAGAGGACCGTTCTATTCAGTAATATTCTATTTATTTTTGTCAGATAAATGATTACATGAAATACATTGATACTCAATATGGAAGTAAATATGCACATTGCCTTCACCAAACACATGATTAAAACAGTCTATAGTGTTTAATATTGGCTGTCTAAATTAGCCTGGGGGGAACAACATTTTACAAAATGATACCTGGAGGAAACACTACATTGTTCTCTTGATTCTACCTCACTAATAGTGTGCAATACAATTCAACATGATGGTACTTCCTCCCTTCGACAGAACTAGACAGTATTTATAATGGCTCCAAAGCATCAGCAGAGACGGCAGGCATTTTATTAAAGAAAAACATTTATTATATCGTTTTTATAGTATTACCTTAATTTTAAATATAGGCATTTTATATTTGTAACATGCAAATACATTTAATCTCAACAACATTTTTATTAACGGTAAACTTTTTTTTTCTTTTGGTACGATATGCGAGCATTAATGCTTTCCGCGAGTAAGACTGGAAATTAAATGGGAATGTAAATATAAAAATAAATATCTTTAATGTATATTCATTTTATAACGAACAACACCCCAAATATCATATTTTATTCAAGACTGTAGATTTAAAAAGGTTTAAATACATAATACAGTCCTTTAAAGTGTCATGTTGTAATACTGGATGGAATTAAGGCCGGTGAAATACTGTTTTTTTTTTTTACAAGTATCCAAAACCGGCACTGGGGGAACCAATTGACGAAAGTAAGTACATTTTGAAAACGATGTATTACTATTATTAGCTTGAATGAGCTTCTTGCTAGTTAGTTGACTTTACACAATGTTTAATGACATTTCGTGAAGTGAATAAGTGAATAATCTTTTGGTCCAATCTCTAAACGTAAAACATTGAGGACAGAGAGATAATGACAACACAAAATTCAGTGCTGTCAAATTTACGTATAATGAAGTCGGTTTCTTATAATTCTCTGAAAACCTCCTATGCCTGTTTACATAAAGAGAAAGGAGCCAGTGACTGAAACTATGGATATATCATATATACCATGAATTATGTGCACATTTGATAGCAAATGTGATATGCAAAAATGCTGATAAACATCAAACACAAAGTTTAAACCTCTTAAAACTGGAGCAGGCTAACACTTTAGGTCTACAGGAGAGCAGGGGTCTGTTTGAGCGCAGGACTGTTTCTGCTTTTCATACCTAATGATTTGATGATCAAGAAAGCACTTGCTGGGGAGGACCCAGTAGATCAGGCATCAGTTGGACAAGGTTGGCAACCACTAGAATGGACTGGTTTTGCTCACCAAAATATGGCTTTAGTAATACTAACTGACAAATTACTTACTCCATGTGGCACTGTTTTAGAAAGGTGTTTGTATAAATAAAATGTATAACATAAAAGTAATCAACCACTGTATCAACAAACAATTCTATAAAAGATCCCCCTGATATGTTAAATATGATTCTTCATAAAAACTCTTCTTGCTTTCCAATGAATACTTCACCCTTTATCCCACTGTAGGCCAGCCTCAGAAAGATAAGCTGGGTCATCCTTGTCGGGTCCGGGTGGCTGTTGGAAGTGGTCTTGGAGGGCTACTCTTCCCTCTGATCTAAAGATCAAATCCCAACTTAATAAAGAGACACTGTCCTATGTAGGTGTATCTTTCACATGGGACATTAAACTGATCTCAAATCTGGTGCTTGTAATAACAAGGCCGCCTAATAATCCCTAGCTTCCAGATGGCTCATTCATCCACAGTCTTCCTGTCTGTAACTTTTCCCCAGGCCGTTACTGTAAAAGGCTGTGCTTGCAGATATACACTGGATATAAGAAGTATACACACCCCTGTTAAAATGTCAGGTTCTTGTGATGTAAAAGAATGAGACAAAGATAAATCATGTCAGAACTTTTTCCACCTTTAATGTGACCTATAACGTGAACAATTGAATCGGAAAACAAACTGAAAGCTTTGAGGAGGAAAAATAAAAAACTTACAATAACCTGGTTGCATAAGTGTGCACACCCTTAAACTAATACTTTGTTGAAACAACTTTTGATTTTATTAAAAGGTAATAGACTCCCACTTTTTGGGTAGGAGTCTATTAGCATGGCACATCTTGACGTGGCAATATTTGCCCCCTCTTCTTTGCAAAAGCGCTCCAAATTTTTCAGATTGCGAGGACATCTCCTGTGCACAGCCCTCTTCAGATCACTCCACAGATGTTCAATTGGATTCAGGTCTGGGCTCTGGCTGGGCCATTCCGAAATGTTAATTTACTTCTGGTGAAGCCATGCTTTTGTGGATTTGGATGTATGCTTTGGGTCATTGTTGTGCTGAAAGGTGAATGTCCTCTTCATCTTCAGCTTTCTAATGGACACCTGAAGATTTTGTGCCAAAATTGCCTGGTATTTGGAACTGTTCATAATTCCCTCCACCCTGACTAAGGCCCCAGTTTCAGCTGAAGAAAAACAGACCCAAAGCATGATGCTGCCACCACCGTGCTTCACTGTGGGTATGGCGATCTTTGGGTGATGTGCAGTGTTGCTTTTGGAATACCTTATGGAATTATGGCCAAAAAGTTCAACCTTGGTTTCATCAGACCTTTTCCCACATGCTATTGGAAGACTTTATGTTTTTTGCAAACTTCAGCCGGATTCTTTTCTTTGTACGAAAAGTCTTCTGTCTTGCTACCCCATAGCCCATTCATATATTCACATGTAGCACACAGCCAGTACTTGCCAGAAATGTCTGCAGTTCCTTTAATGTTGCTGTAGGTCTCTTGGAAGCCTCCCTGACCAGTTTTCTTCTCATCTTTTCATAAATTCTGGAGGGACGTCCAGTTCTTGGTAATGTCTCTGTTGTGCCATATTTTCTCCACTTGATGATGACTGTCTTCACTGTGTTCCATGGTATTTCTAATGCTTTGGAAATCCTTTTGTACCCTTCTCCTGACTGATATCTTTCAACAGTGAGATCCCTCTGATGCTTTGGAAGCTCTCTGCGGACCATGGCTTTTGCTTTGAAATGCAACTAAGAAAATGTCAGTATAATCCTACTAGAAGAACTGAACTTTATTTGTGATTAATCAGAGTCACTTTAAATGACAGCAGGTGTGTAATGACTTCTATTTAACATGAGTTTGAACGTGATTGGTTAATTCTGAACACAGCCACATGGTTGCGTAGGTGTGAACACTAACGCAACTAGGTTATGGAAAGGTTTTTATTTTTCATTTTCCCCCCTCGAAGATTTCAATTAGTTTTTCAATTGAATTGTTCATGTTATAAGTCACATTAAACGTGGAAAAGTTCTGACATGATTTATCTTTGTCTCATTCTTTTACATCACAAAAATCTGGCATTGGGCAGGGGTGTGTGGACTTTTTAAATCAACTGTACCTGGTAAAGAAATGACTCTAAGGATTCTAAAGTCTTCAAGTAGAACCATGTGCCTCAGGGGTTCTGACATACAAAATACAATCACGTTAATAAGTCAGTTAGATTTGAATAATTGTGTGGACTAACTCCTTGTCAGCTGTTTAGCCTGGCTGATTCCCATTGCAAGATGAGGTTTTCTCGTCATAGGTGCCATAAATGCTTTTGGTAAGGGTTGAAATATTTGTCTACAATAATTTTTCAGCAAGATTTCTTCCGTACACCTTAATTGTTTAAGTCACCAGCCTCTACTGATTGCAATGAGTGGAAACAAAGTTATTTTTCATGATTGGTAATTTTGCGTTGATCAAAAGACTGAGTGAGAGCCCCACACACAAAGCATATATGTCACCTGTCACCCGTAAAAAGTTACAGTAGCCATAAACAGATATTTGATATTTGTAGCAAAATCTTTATTTATGCCTGGTAAATGTTTGAGCTGATCCTGATCACAGCAGAAGTGGCAATGATCATTAATGGACAATAAAGTTATTCCACACATATTTCTCCCTCTTCTCTTGCTTTCACCCCTTTCTTCCTTTCATTCTTTCTCTGGTTCCGTCTTTTTCTCTTTTTTTGTGTCTTTAACTTGGTCTCCATCATATCAACACCTTTCGTCTGGCCTGTCACGCAAGCTAATTAGTCTCTCAGATAATCAGTGAGTAGCTTGCGGTGGTGCATATGTGCATGTGGGTGAGTGTGTGTACGTGATGGCACGTCGTCTTCATGTCATGGTGTATTGGGGAGTCAGATGTATAATCTTTGGCTATCAGAGCTGTAGGACTGTGGGATGGGAGGATGGAAATAAAGGGGGAATGGAGCGAGGGAAGGAGCTAACGAGTGGATATAACGGGAGGGAGAGGTGGATGTGAGAGGGAATTTGGGTATCTTAACAAACTCTTAATTACGTTCCTTCTCCTTGGCTGGTGGCATAAATGGAGTTCCCCAGGGATACAATGATCCAGTTTTTGATCCTTTTTACATCTTACTGACATGCGCACACACAAACACGCACATGCGCACACACACACACATACACACACACGCACACACACACATATACATACAAACATTATTAAGTCCACATGAAGCAAGCAGAAGCTCCCACACACACACACAGTATACACACACACACACACACACACACACAAACACACAACAGCTCAGCCGCTGATCAAAAAGACAGAGAGATACGGAGCGGCCTAGATGCATGAAACACTTGGGACCTTCTCCAGTGTGGGACTGCTGTGGTTGTCAATGAAACCAACGGAAGTTTGAATTGTTGAATTTATGCGGAATAAAACAGCAGCTCACTCATTTGAAAGGGATAGAGGAGAGAGAAAGGGAGAGGAATAGAGAAAGTGAAATGGTATCATGAATAGATAATGAATATTCTCTTCATGTTAGCGCGAGCTGAAGTCATTTATCCCCCCCCCCCCCACACACACACACACACACACGTACAAGCACACGCTCACACACGCACACATACACACCATCCACCCACGTTCACGCTGTTATAAAACAACAAGGGCTGCTTTGATGTTGGAGATACGCCATCATTTCCATCCCAGGGGACCGACGCTACGCTCCACCACTACGCCAACATCCCAGAATGCACTGTGCAGATGATGTCCTGCTGTTCAAACTAAAGCAAAAGATACAGTGGCATCACCGTCTCCCAGTAGCCAATAACTAGAGGCTTGAGTACCCTATCCCAAGACAGCAGTTTGGGGTCAAAGTCTCTCTGTACCCTATAATGAGAGATCTGTATGGGGTCACAAGGTCACAAAATGGCTGTGATGATTAATGTGCCCACATATTAAAGGGCAAATCTGGATTTCTCTCTGAAGAAGACCTGTTCACATAAATCGAATATAATATACTTTTGGTAGAAAATTCAAATGCAGAACATCCTCAATTTTTAGGAGAGGATTGAAATGCAAATGCCATGACACAGTGAAACAGGCATATGCAATATAGAAATATGCATTGTATGACAAAAAAACAAAATCCTGCATTCAATTTAATAGAAAACTAACTGAACTCTGAATACTGTGAAGGATGCATTAACATAATGGTAACAGGAAAGAGAGAGAAACGGAAAGAGACAGTAAGGAGGGTAGAGGTTTTTTAAGACTGTCAGTGTGCTGTCACCATCTCTGTCAGAATAGATCCATCACCTCAGCTCCCAGCGACGACCTGTCAGGCTTCACATTAGCGTGAGTACAGTAGGAGAACCAACCCGTGTCATGCATTCTGTTTAGAATCCATATCTGTTACTGTACTGTCAACTGGACTGTGACGCATATTTGACAGAATGAATTTTTATTAGCTGGATTAGTTGTAAAGGGTATTTGCAGATTTGGAATGTGTGTATATTAAAGAGCCCCTCCAGCCTCCTTAGCGGCTGATTTGGCACATCAGATGGCAGGGTTAAATAAAGTGAAGGATGATGGGAATCGGGCCCTGTGTCCAAAAGCTACGGGGTAAGGCGGAGGTGAGAGAGTGAGGCCACTGACTGGGGTCAGCTGTCTTTGTCAGGTGAAGAACAGACACTGGGGTGTCCGACCCTGTTCCACCCCCTCTGACTCTTCCTCTTTCTCTCTCCCCTAAGATTGGATTAGGTGTGTGTGTGTGTGTGTGTGTGTCAGCGCGGTATGGCAGTGCAGCTGCAGTGAGTCCCTCTGTGAGGATGGTTCCACGGGGACTAGCACAGCTGTGGCACAACATCGGGTCCTTAATGAGCCACATCACAAACGCTCGCGCGCACGCGCACGCAGATTAAACATTTGGGTTGAATGAGAACGAATCCGACAATATAAAGAGGTTCACTTTCAATCTGCATCTGAATGCCATGTTGGGATAAAGAAGTTTGAGTGGGAGGAATATACTGTGTGTATGTGTGTGTATATACTTTTACATCAAGGTTAGTGTACACTTTAAGGTTGTGTATTGAGTTTTGTCACAAGACACCACCCACAATGTGTGTGAGTTTGTGAATGTGTGTGTACGTGTGTGGTGTTTGTGTGACGGCGTGCGTGTCCGTGCCTGTGTGTTGCCTCCCTGCAAGGAGCCCGTGCTGCAGGTTAAGACAACCCCCAGGCCAAGTATCAAACTTTCACATCACAGAGTTAATAATGCACATGCAGGCTTGTCAGCCTCTATTATGGAACACCCACACACCCACACGCAGAGACCCCCGCAACCTCAACAAACACCCCACAGCCTTCCCGCGGAACACCCTCCATTCGGCCAGTTGGTCAGCTAGCCAGACAACCTGGCAGACAGACAGCCAGGCAGATTGTAGATGACTTGCCGTCCCTGGTGACTACAGCAGCAGTACATTCAGCCTCAGCTCCCACACAGAGCTACTATAAGTGGGCCTGTCTGCTTACTGCCTTTTGTAGTCTCCGTCTCGGTTTACTTGTCCTCCTGACCTCTCTGGGTGTCTGTTATGTGTCTGGTAAAGGGGCGGAGCCTGCTGTCTATGCTGGAACAGAACACCTCAAAGCAGGCGGTGCCATATGAGGTCATTATGTGTTATGAGTTGGCCACAGTTTTCCCCCATCTATGTTTCTCTCTCTTCTCCTCCATCCATGTCTGTCTCTCTTCTCCTCCATCCATGTCTTTCTCTCTTCTCCTCCATTCATTTCTTTCTCTTCTTCTCCATCCATGTCTGTCTCTCTTCTCCTCCATACCTGTCTGTCTCTCTTCTCCATCCATGTCTGTCTCTCTTCTCCTCCATACCTGTCTGTCTCTCTTCTCCTCCCTCCATGTCTGTCTCTCTTCTCCTCCATACCTGTCTGTCTCTCTTCTTCTCCATCCATGTCAGTCTCTCCTCCTCCATGCATGCCTGTCTTTTTCTTTCCAGCTCCATCCATCCATCCCTCACTCCCTTTCTGTTATCTATCATCCTCCCATAGTCCCTCCCAATCCTCCTCTCCCCTTATTCTTTGTTCTGACGATCATCCCTCTCTTTCTTCTGTTGTGCTCTCCTCTCTCCTCTCTCCTACTCCTATTTCTCCTGGCCTCTTTTCCCATTTTGCTTCCCTGCTGGGGTGAGTAATCTGTCCTCCATCCCGCTCTCCTCCATCCGTTCCTCTCTTCCTTCTATCTATTTTCTCTATCACTTAATTGAGGTGAGTCCCAGGTCCTCTCCTCGTCTTTCCTACATCCCTCTTTCCTCTCTCTCCATCCCCCAGCCGAGGTGTCTCCTCGGCGGACTTATTCACGAGATAACCTTTTTTTATTGTTCAATCTGACACCGAAAGTAAAAACATCCAGTTGGTGTGTGTCTGTGTCTGTGTGTGCCTAAGTCCGTGCGCATGTTCCAGTCTGCATATTCAGGCCCTTGGAATGACCACCCAGAGAATGCACTGTACACTTAAATAAGTAAAAGCACACAGCTCTCACGGTTATTTGGTAAATCATGACAAACGCGTGTACGTTTGTTTGCGTGTTTTGCGTGAGTTGCCTCCCCTGCCAATCGATGCGCGGCTTTGTGGTTGTGTACGGCCATGTGTGTGTCTGCATCGCAACAATTAGCGAGGCGTAATTGACTGATGTAGGCGATTGTCAGTGATTACTGCGATGATAGATAGGCGTGTCAGTCAAGAGTGTGTGGGTGTGTGGCTTTGCCTGTGAGTCGCACTGTATGGGCTTTACTGTAATGGCAGCTAAGCTTTGATGGTGCATTACCGGTTGGTGCATGAGTGCGTGTCAACATATGTGGGTGGATAGGTGCATTTTGAAGTAGCTTTTTTCTGCTTATATGCGTGGGTGGAGTTTGTGTGTGTTTATCTGTATACAGTATTTGTGATTCTGATGATTCAGTGCAAGGGGTTGGAAAGAGATGGAAAAGGAGCTTTATCACAGTGAGCTATCATGCAAAACAGTGCTCCTGACTTAAAATAACTTTTTGTTTGTGTAAATGATATAGTTATCAAAATGTCAATTATACAACTTAAGAATGGAATTTTAAAACAAGAGTAAAATATTAAGCGTTTGAAAGGAAAATCTTAATTGTGCTAGCGAGTTCAAATGTGTTAAGTTAACATGACTAGCTAGCTCCAAAGCTTGACAGGTGGTAACCATTGCAACATTGCCACTAAGGCAGGTTAACACCAATTACTTTCGATGAAGGAACTTGCAGTGCTTTCCTAATTAGCACTCAGTTTATTTCAAGTTATCGATTTGCTGCTTACTTTTTATCTGAGCCACGCAAGTTTTCAATGTGAGCTATAGTTCCTAGCTAATGATAGTAGACATCTTGATGTCATACTTGGATTAGCATTTGCCCTCTACCTTGTGTTCCGGACATAGCATGCCGCTGATCATGTGAATGCCCTAAAAGCTAACACCATTATCAGCAGGACAGTAGCATAGACTGTCAAACCTAAAAAAAAGTCCATCAGAATAAGAAAAAGAGAGACGGAAAGCACCAGAGGAAATGAACACAAAATTCAGTGTTCAGAATTTGAACCTGGAAATATTTTTTGCCTATTGCTCACATAAAGGGATTGTTACTAACGTTATTTTTTCACAGAATACACCACTGCTGGGAATGCGTCCATAACAAGACACTTTAGCTGTACAGCAAAGAAAGGGAATCTATAGAGACTTTTTTAAGAACAGTAAAAAAAGATGAACAGGTTTTTGACAGTAGACTTGTACAAAAACGACTATCATCCAAGGCACGCTGGGGAATTGAACGGCAACATAAAACAGATAAGGACAACAGCCAGATTCTCTCCTCACCTCAGTCAACAAAACAGCAGGAAATGTAGCCCAGCTCCACACAACAGCTCTACTCATTCCCCTGCCTGCCTACGACTGTCAAAGCCAAGACCACCACACCAGCAACCTGCTGAGAGAAAAGCTTGCTCAGAGGCAGAGTTCACTGAGCAAAGAGAGCGACTTCCCAGATACACAGAGCCTCTACAGGACCTGCTCGACCAGTGTAGGAGTCGGCTGAAGGGATTAAGAGTGAGCCTTACTACAGAAATGTATGATTGGTGCCTAGCGGTGGTAGACTTGCATTATTTATTATTTCAATAGACATGCATCTGCGTAGTTAGAGATCCAAGTGTTTGACAACTCTCTTCTATCCACACCATCTGAATCAGCCTAATCACTTACTGAATTAGAAAATAACTTCATAGTGTCAATACTCTAATTTCATACTCCCTGACAGAAGACTAAGATTGCTACAAACGACTCAAAATTCAGAATAGAATAAGTGGAATCATGTGTTATTGCAAGACCATGGTATGAACTGTACTCGTGGATTAACCCCTGGGTCCAGCAGAGGGCATTGTCCAGGGCATCCCAGGTGTGTGTGTGTGTGTGTGTGTGTGTGTGTGTGTGTGTGTGCGCGCTGGGGGGGAGGGGGGGGGGGGCTGGTATTTTGGTTGCCTTGACTTGTCGCTCTGCCCAAGGTTGCAACATCAGCTCTTCAACATTTTAATCAACAAATTGACAAATGTTCTAGACCAACCCAAAGTGGGGCCCGCGGCCATGTTTGGTTTGGGCCGGAAGGTTCAAACCAAAAAACAAAGAAAATGAGTTATCCATTTTTTTTTCTTATTCGGTCTCAATTTATACCGTTGACAGCAACAAAAGAAATACATTATACGAGGTGTCATAGTAATAATCATCTTTTTTTTTTTTTTTCTTATAGCTGTTCCGTTGTAATCATAAACGATTTAGTAGCACAGACTGCTCTTGTAGGCATTCCGACATGGATGTCTGAGCTTATCGCTTCATTGAATATTCTAATTTAATAATTTGGTTAGGTTTGGTTAGGTCTCACAGCTCTGGGGTTCAGGTTAAAGTTTGGGTTAAGGTTAGGTATCACAGCACTGGGGTTAAGGTTAGGGTTGTGGTTTGGGTTAGGATTACAAGGAAAATCACTTCAAACATATTTATGTTGTGACCCCACCACTCGCCTTTGCAGGATACAGGTTCCTCACTGGAGCAGCGCACCTGTCTGGGATGTGGAAGGTCGCCAGTTTAAACATGGTTTTCTGTTGTTTTTTCTCCATTCCACATCTAACGTTATTTTACTGAACATAATATATCTTACGGAATCCCCTGGCTAAAATGTACGTAAAATAGTCTGCGTAATCCTTTGGAGACCAGGTTGCAATGGAACAAGCACCCCACGAAACCTTGCATGTAGAGTTGATTGAGATAGTTCCATATGTCCAGAAAAAAAGCACTGCAAAGATATTTGCACGTGAAACATTGTGCACTAATATTCATTAAACACAGTTGGGAAGGAACCTTACTTATCCTCACCATGCCCTGCCATAGAGTTTTGCAAAGTTAACCGTTGCTGGCCTGGTTCTGGGCATGAGTTCACAAACCTGTTAAAAAAAACACATTGAAACCTTAGGACCAGAACATCCAATCAATCAGAATAAAGTAAATGACAAAACACTCAAAACAGAACAAAATCACCTATTGGGAAACACAAAGCAAAATGTAGTGCTATATAACTCCATATCAGCAGTAAACCATAGCAAATTATTTGACCATGGTTACTGATTAAAACCTTCAAAAAACCTTGACAAACTACAGGCTCAGTGAGCATAGCCTTGCCACTAAAAAAACTTGCTCTGTGTAAAGGAAAGGCTATGCAATAACCGTATTGCAGCAGATCCTGAGTCAGAGCTTCATTTCCAGGCAAAATGTAGAAAATATAGAATTAAAAACATTACTAAAGGTTTAAGACCATCCTGGCGTGAGTTGGTTACCCATCCTTTTGTTTGCAGCCTGTCACAAGAAGAGGGGCAATGTCAAGCAGACCGAAAAACCTGCTTGTATGTTTTCTTCATAATTATTGTTTTACTGATTGCCCTGTTGATTTCCAAAGTACACTTTGCCGATATGTGCAATCTAACGTTATGCAGATAAAGGAGGAAAATGAGGAGAGGTACAGAGAGAGATACTTAACACCTTAATTACTGTACTGTACAGAGTGTATGCATTTATGTAGGCTGCTTCACTATTGGAGCTCCAGGCACTGTTGCATTCTGGGTAATAACAATGGCCACAGGGACAAACAAGTATTCAGGTCCCAACTTCCTGCCCCAGAATCAGAGGGATGGGGAGAAGACACCAGATGGAGTCTTCTACCACATACCCAGAGGAAGAGTGTCCCTCTGGGTTGTTGGGGGGTTGAGTGAGGTTGCATCTGCATGGGGAGAAGGGAGGGCGAGGCAAGGCGAAGCGCTCCCTCCCCGACGCCACTGTGTGTGTTTTTGATGTTTAGAGCTTGGGAGTGGAGCGTAGCTTTTTAATGCTATGCAACTTTGAAGATGAAGTTGTTTGAAGTTATGCAATAGTTGGGAAGCGTCCCAAAATGGCACCATATTCCCTGTTTAGCACTAGTTCTGACCCAATCCCCGTGTAGTTTATGGGGTGTCGTTTGGGATGCAGTCCTGGACTCATTTCCAGCTTCTTCCTGATTTTTGTTTTCCCCTTTCTGCTGTTCTCTTTTAGAGGCTGTTTCCCTCAGAATTGAGTGTTGTGTTTGATGTATAGGAATGTGCCGAGCAGAGCACCCTCTGTGGTTATAATGGTCTTCACTAGCTAGGCTCATGGCTTAATTGTGTCTCGCAACAGCTTTAGTTCCTTTCTTTTATTTCTTTGTGATGGTTGTCTCTCTTTCTCATTCTGTCTCTCTGTCTTGCCATAGTCATAAATAATATTTGATGTTCTAGTTTCAGGCCTTCGTGAAAAAGGTGATGAGTATCAATTCCTCAAAGTCCTTTCTGGACAATAATCTATTAACACCACAGTATTTAAGTGTGTCGAGGAAGCTTTTATCTGTGTTTCAGATGGTACCATTACCCAATTGCTGTCTGTCTGAAGTTATATAGGGCCGAGGAAGAGGGGAACTGCATCAATGGCACCCTATTTCCTTTAGAGTGAACTAGTTTTGATCAGAGCCCTATGGGCTGTTGTGCACTTATTTGTATAGGGGGCCATTTGAGAAGCATTCTGAGTTTGGATGTGTATCTCTGTGATGTCTCATTTTTTAATGAGCTCCATTAAATCAAGTGGCAGTTCAGTTCAGTTCTTAGTTCCTCCCAAGAAGGAAAAGTTGGTGGTTAGTTGTTTAATAGTTTCACCACAAGCTTACATAAGATCCTTTAATTCTCTGCAGTGCAGCGCTCCACAGGGCAAAGCTTTCTGGGCAGCTAGCACCGCTGGAGAAAGAAAAAAATGCCCTCCCTCCATCTCTCCCTCACTCTCTCGCTCCTCTCCTCCGCCGAGAGGCAGGCTACAGCAATTAGCCCTTCCTCTGGAGTCTTAATTAGCAGACATGTCGACCTGAAGTCTTGTGTGTGTGTGTGTGTGTCTGTGTGTGTGTGTGTCTGTGCTTTGTGTGTTTTTGAAGAGGTCCGCATGTCGGTCGGTCAACAGCAGAATAAAAAAAAAAAAAAAAAAAAGACAAAACTTTGAAAGTAAAGTAGAGTCTACTTCAATTAATTAACGACGGACTGCAAACGAGAAGCGAGGTAGCAGCACGACGAGGCGAGGCGAAGCGAGGCATTGCAGAGAAGATGGCGAGATGGCATCCAACCTCAACCTGCTAATGGGAAGGGGCCGCTACATCTCGCTATGCGTATCTTCACATCCCCCCAGCCCGGAGGCAAACTTGCTAACCACTGCTCCCATAGGAATAACTAGGCAAGGGTGGTTACAATACGTAGCACATACGGTACATGTCCACGGGCTGAACCCACACTAGAGACAACGAGGGGGACATGTTCCTAAGTGTGCCCATCGAGGGCCTCCGGGCAGACATAGAGCTCTAGGATCTGTGTCTGCGGCATTCATTAAGATGTTCCATAATTAGATAGAAACACGGAACCCTTAGATCACTAATTAGAGTTGCACGTCTTGGTCTCGAAACGTGTGTCTGTATGCCGACGGTCTCCTTAAGCCCGACTCGTTGTCCTCCCGCAACCACCCGCGTGTGTTGCGACACTGGACGCGGCCACAGTGTTGACAACAAACAACAGTTAGACCGGTGATGAAAACACTGGCAATATGCAGTGAAATCCGCAGTGCTGTCGACGCGGCGACAAAATGTACTCATTGTGACCCGTAATGAGGGTGATGACAACGGTGGCGCTGTTAATAGAGATGGTGTTAATGTTAGAGATTGTACAGGACCTAATACACACTGACGGAGACTGATAATGACAGCAAAGTCTGACAAGAGGAGAGTCTTCCTGCCCAGATGGAAGGCTGTGGTATCCGATTACCCTCGTAGACAGACAGGCCAGAATAAGAACAGATAGAGAGGCACATAAGTTAAAATACAAACAGACAGCCTAGAAAGTGAGACAGACAGGCTTGAACTGAGACAGACAGGTTAGAAGACAGACAGACAGTAGGGCAGACAAGCAGGCTGCAGACTCTCGTTAGTGATAATGAGATTAAGAGGAGCTCTGCTCTTTGTCTGGGGAGTTCTCCTTACTGTGTGTGTGTGTGTGTGTGTGTGTGCGTGCGTGTGTGGTTCCTTTGAAGGGTGGAATGCCGTCCTACCATAACCGCAATAACCTCACAAACACAACTCACACAACAGAATAGTGTCATCTACAACTACAGACTGTCAGAAGCTCTACATACTGTTTAACCACTGTTTCTGCATTCTTGTAATCGCTCTGATTATAGTGTACATGCAGTACAATCAGCACTGACACGTTTCAACTGTATGTAGGCCCTACACCATTTTGCATATTTTCCAATCAGTGGTTTGTTCTAGCTTCAACAGACCTTGACGGCTGCGGGTGTGTATTGGTGTGTGCGTGTGATAGTGTGTGCGCACATTGGTGTGCGTATTGGCGTGTGTAGCTGGGCATGGTGCCAACCTCTAAGTGACAGCACCCCCTCTCGTTGGCGCATCTCTGTCTCAAAGACTAATGGCACAGAGAGAATCAATTATCCACCAGAACTGGTGATACGCCAGGCCTGCTACAAGAAGAGTGTACGCACGCGTGTGTGTATGGGATTGTGTGCGTGTGTGTGTGTGTGTTATGACATGTTTGGTAAGATGGGAGTTCTCCCATCATTTACTTACTTGGTTCTTGCTGGTTTTCCCCAACCTCCTGTCCTTGGTCCCGCTAGGCAATCATGTGCATTTGGATGATTTCAACACTGGCACACAAGATTCAGCCAATCATCAATCATCTAAGTAATCATTAAGCTCCTGATTAGCTGAATCATGAGAGCGAGTTCTAGAATTGGACAAATATGGCTGCATTAACAATGACCAGTTCTGCACTAGACATGCCCAGACCACTTGAGAAGCTTTCTTCTACACTACAAAATCCACTCATCACATACAGTAGGTCTTCCTGGATTGATTCTTACTCCTACAACTCTTTCATACTTTCTAAATTTTTCTGCTAAATTAAAGAGAATTGTCTTTTGTGTAGGGCTGTGAGGTTAATTGAAAAAATCCAAGACCAGTGGTTATGGATTAAACTAATATAAGTGCCAAAACCATAAAATTCTAAATATACAACTCTGGAAAAAATTAAGAGACCACTGCACCTTTTTCTTTCCTTTCCAAAATAGTTGAAAAGGAAAGTTTTGAGTGAGAAACAGAAGTATTTAATTTGCAGTGATCTCTTCATTTTAACCCTTCTGTTCCTCACTCAAAACCTACCTTTTTTATTTTTTTGGAAAGGAAAGAAAAAGGTGCAGTGGTCTCTTAATTTTTTCCAGAGCTGTATATTCTTCATATTTTACTTGTTAATATTGACATTTTTATCTGATATTGATCATTTATTGTAGAAGCAGTAGTCTACACCCTAATTTACTTTAGTAAAAGAAAACCATTTGCTCTGTGTTTTTTACTTTCTAAATAGGCTTCTTTTTCTTTTTTTTTTATGTCTCAGGCTATTCCTAAACTATTCAACAGTAATTAAGATTGATGCATAATCTCCTATTCTTTTTGTTTTGAAAGTCAAAAATCGTATATATTTTAAGATATTGATAAATATTTGCTCCTGGAGTTCACTTGGCTTATATTAGCTAACTAATGTTTTTAGGGCTGTGCGTGTGGATTTGCCGGAAGTATCCTCCATATATGGACTCAATAATAACCAAAGGTTGGGCACTAATTTAAAGGATCACTGTGTAGAAACCTGCCTCTATCGTTTATATGATTGAATGTTTTACTGTAACACGACTTGCCCCCCAACCTTCTCCTACTAAACCAGAATAGTATAAACTAATCCAGGCTGGGTTAGGGTGGGAATAGTACTGAGTGTTACTAAGTGTTTAAAGAGAGTATGAGGAGCACATCAGTGAGAGCGGATGGTCGGCCCGGCTTGGACGTTTTAAAGGGGAATATGTCAGGCATCCTGGACAATTTCGTATAAAACCTTTTCGAAATATTTACTTACAACATTTACTGTCCTTAATTCTTGAAATTATGCTAGTAATATAGTAGAAATTTGGCCTTTAATAATTCTAAATGCCTATTCCCCTAGCTTAAATAATGCTCTCATTTTTAGCACAATGCAACGCAGTTTTCACAATCTGCAATAAGCTAGAAGCCCCGGCAGGTTATACCTACCTTCTGAAATTCCTACATGGGACATGTGCAATATTTACCGAAATATTTTAATAGGATGGGAATCCCATTAGACTTTGTTTGTGTGGGTTTTTTACTGAGACATCAATGCAATTCAACTTAGTAACACACAGTATGTTAGAATTCCAAGACCTAAGACTTACCTTGCGGTGGTACAAAAGTTAATCAAAGACACATGAACTACAACTAGCTAGATGAAAAGCAGGATACATTCAGCAAGTGTATCTCTATGGCAATCTGTGGGCTTTGATCAAACCGGGCAGGAACCAAGAAAGAAAGTGCTTTTATCCATGGTAGAACCCTTTCTGCAGCCTTGCAAAGCAAATGTGCGACAAATACAGAAAATGAACGACAGTCTCTTAGGTGCGTCTCTAGAACATGAGTGTGTTTGTGGCTTTACTGTCAGATACCCAAAAGGTTCTCTAAGGTTCTGAAATACAGTGCCTTCGGAAAGCATTCAGACCCCATCACTTCCTCCACATTTTGGTCTGTTATAGACTTAATTTATAATGGTAATGTACACACGTATTCAGACCCTTTGCTATGACACTCCAACCTGGTCAGGTGCTCAGATGCATCCTGTGTAATTTCATCACTTTTTAGATCTAATCAGAACTTGATTAGAGCCCGCCTGCGATAAATTCAAATGATTGGTCATGATTTAGAAAGGATCGGACATGTCTACATAAGGCCCCACATTTCACGGTGCATGTCAGAGTTTTAACAACATTTTCAACACATCCATTTATTACAGTTTAAATATTTATGAATGATATGTGCCTGAAAGGAGATAAAACGCCTGTTAATCATCACTCTGGTTAATAATGTCTGACAAAGTAAACAATCCAAAGAATATATAGATAGGTGTAATCTAGAGCCACACATTAGTTCTTTTATAAGGCATCCTGATACTGTTGTTGCATTATGCAGGAGTACAGTAATTAATGAAGCAGTCATGAGAGCACAGGTGAGATCTAGGAGCCTAACAAACTCATGCTCTGTCTATATGCAATTTTTTTTATCCCTACACAAAGTATAAAACAATGGATCTATATCAAAATTTTGCATTTAAAAATACATATTTACTGAATTCCCAGCAAAATTCCATTGATTATTTGTCTGTGACAGCAATGTTTAGTATTTGCTATGACCTTCAGTCAATTTCAGAAAATGTGAACAACTTCAAAACCGTTTCTATATTTACCCTAAATTATCTTTTGACCAAGGAAAATAGTGACTGTGTGCGTAAACACGATGCAGAATAGGTTCCAAGACACGCGTGGACAAAACGACTCACTCATTCTCTTCCCGCTGCCCTCAGTGAGTCCTGTGGAACTCCACGAGAAGAGGAGGACCATTCCAGACGCTTCCAGGAAGCCACAGTCCGGCCGCACCCCATCATCAGCCGGGGCGACCAGGGATTCCACACCCCAGTCCTACAGAGGGAAGAAAGGCGGGGAACCTTGTGGGCCACTGCTGGAGAGGGGTGGGAACGCTGAAGGGTGTGAACCATGTGTCTTGGGGCAGTGTGTGAATACGTGGTTGGTACTGGTTGGTTCTCTGAGTTTACAAACGTCTATGTCAATATAATACCACTTGGTATTACACCATGTATTGGCCACGCCTTATAAATAGTATACTTGTGAGTACACTCAACTGAAGAAAAAGAAAGACAGAAAACTGTGAAAAGGCACTCAACATGATATAGTCGTTTTTTGAGGGTGTTTGAATGTCGCTGTTGATGGGGGGCCAAAACACAGGCCAAAACACAGGCCAAAACACAGGCCAAAACACTATAGAAACTTCAAATGGGGTACATAGCAAGTCGTAAAAACACAACGATGGCACCAGATTTCAAACTCCTTGGTTGACAGAAAGAGACTGAGTGTGTGCACCAAATCGCACACTATTCCCTGTGTAGTGCATTACTTTTGAGCAGGGCACTATGGGTTGTAAAGGACGTTTTTTATATTATAGTGTGCAATTCAGGACGCAGCGTGAGTCTTTTCTATAGGCTGACTAAGAAAACATTATCAATCCAACGGATCTCTGGCACCACTAGCACTTCAAAAAGTCTGCTGAAATGTCGAGAGGGAGGGAGAGAGGAAGGAGAAAGAGACATACAAAGCAAGAGAGAATAAGATGGCAAACATAATTGCTGCAACACAAGTTTGGTTTTCATCCAACTGGAGTGGGCATTTTTTTTCCTTCAGCAGTGCTTGATGACGTGAGCTCTAGCCGACAGCTCAAAAATAGTTTGGGTAGGTAACTTTACTGTGAATTTTTATTTGTGACCAGTCACGCATCAATCATTATTAACCCCCGAACAAGACCCTTTATATTTATTATAAAGGAGCACCATCTCCTCATAGTGCACCTTCACCACCATTTGATGTCCATTGTAACTTATATCATCTGTAGTCCTCTAGACTTTCCAAGGTGGCGGTGGGAGAATCATATACCAGAGTAATCGTGACACGTTACAAATATCTATCTATCTATATATCTATATATATATATATATATATATATATATATATATATATAGATATATATATATGTAGATCTATATAAACCTAAAATAATCTATAATGGGAAAACTGTTGAATTTAATGTACATTTTATAAGTGCTTTATTAGCATTTAAAAAACTGTGTGTAACAGGATTTAAGGATATTGCATACATTTGAATATATTACTTTTGTTGAATTGTGTAAATTTTCATAATCTTAAATTAATTTTTTATATTTATATACTAAACACTGTCTCATGATCATTCATCTGGGATCTCTTTCCCGCAGAAAACTCCCAACAGTAAACTAATCCCTTGATTTAAAATACTACATAAGAGTAAAAAGTGATTCTAGCCTATTAAAACAAAAAGCATACATCCCTTTTCCTAAAATACCCTCTACACATCTGAACCTCAATTTTGAATGGCATTATGGTTGTGATCTGTCTGAGACAAGGTAGAGATCACGTTTAGATAAGGTGAAACAACTTTTAGGAACTGTTTTTTTGGAGGGCATATTTATAATTTCAAGCCCTCTAGCGTCTGCGTGGACAAACGACACACAACACCTGGACCCAAATGCAGGAGAATATCACTGGGCGACGAGCTGTGAGAACACAGACAATGACAAACTGTGAAATGCTTCATATCAAATATCACATTTTCTCCGTACCCTAGGAAATACTGTAGAATTAGCATGCTGCTTTGTTGCTTTCAGTAGTGGAAATCTTACAAATGAATCCTTTAAGTACATTTGTTTTTGGCTTGGTTCCATGTTTTCTTTAATACGATGATTATTCTTTGCATGACTTGTCAAACTGAAATGGTCTCTGCGCTGTTATACGTTACGTGGTTCAAAATGTCAAGAAAAACATCTCCACTGTGACTGCCATATCTTGCAACCGTTATTTTACAGAAAATATCCCATCGAATTAACAAATGAACGTCACTCCCATATTGACATCCCACCCATTCATTTTGAATACGACCTGATTTTATTTGCATAAAAACCGTGGATGGAAACGTGGTTACAGGCGAACCATATCATGCATTCAAGTATAAAGTATTAGTATTACTGAACAAATGCTGTTGCCTCTGCTTTCCTCCATCAGTTTGTTTCAAACAGTCTGTCATTGTTTAGAGGTAGGGGCTTCAGAACACAGTGTCTAGACACAGTTGACTGTGCTGCATGTTAAGTCGTGCCAAATGATGCCAAAGATAAAAGTTAATATTGAAGGGATATCACTCTGCTTATCTCCTTCGCCCTCCCCCCGTGATCCTAACTCCTTCGTCTCTTTTTTGAAGGAAGACTTTGAAGACTATATTTTCTGTACAGACAACACGTATATTATACAACATTAGTGTTAGCATTAGCATTTAGATTACTGGCGGTTGTTCTTCTTGATGGTTTTTCCTCTTATTATTTACTGCTTCATCCCTGATGATGACAGGACATTGGCTAGCCCAGGGAAGGGAGGGGATGTGTTGGTTTAGTGGGCGCACCAAGGAGTTTACTTGGTCCAGCTTAGAGTTCACAGACTTGTCTCTCACTCAGCCCTTCCCGGCCTGGTGTTCCGTCCTGGGATAGAAACCACATCGAAGCTCCCTGGTCTGCTGGTATGGGCCAGTTATTCTGAGGTTGATGATGAAGGCTGAGTCACTTGACCTCAGAGTGTTGTGTTGTGCTCAGGTTTGATGATTGGATTTTGAGAATGTTTATTTTAAAGTTTGGCTTCAGCCTAAAATGGTCCAAAGATTCCAATGGTGTTAGATGTTGTGCACTCATCGTGTGAACTGCCATTGTGGTACATACGGGAGAACTCTTCTCACGCAGACATACAAACAAACGAAGCACACACACACACACACACTCACATGCACACGCACCCACACACACACCCTCTTTACTCTCACTGTCCCAGCACTAATGACAGGTTCAGTGGACCACAAATGTTGACAGGGGACAGATAGACTGCTCTGAAGGAGAGAAGGGCCGTTCTCGCTTTTCTGTAGAGGCTCAAGCATGTAGTCGTTCCATACATTTGTTTGTGCACATGTGGGAATGTGCAACCCGTATGTGCATATGTGTATACGGAGTGTGTGTGTGAGCGCGCGTGTGTGACTGAGGGAGAGCACTGCTGCTGGACCCCACCCAAGGGACATGACAGGCGGCCGCACCTCCAGTCAAAGGCAGGAGAGTGTAGAGACACAGCCCCTCACTGCCTCGCCCAAATAAAGAAGAATTTTTGATTACAGTAACCAGATGATTAATAATGCAGAACAGTGGCGGATGCTGATGAGCTGATGAAAGACGGACCCTTTTAACCTTTTTTCCCGGCAGAGCAGACAAGAGAGGGGATAATGTATTGGCGCTTTCTCTCCCTCCCTCCGCGTTCCCTCCTTCCTCTCCCTCTATCCGGTCTTTCCATCCTCCTCTGTTTGGCACCGCGCGGTTATCGGGAGTCAGCGATGGGACGGAGAGGATGAGGAGATTGGGGAGTGTTTTTAGGACGAGACGGGGAAGGGAGTCAAGGAAGTGTGTAAATCCACGCTGGATTTACTGCGATGACTTCATTTGGACATAAACAATATACAGCTCCGGGAAAAATGAAGAGACCACTGCACCTTTTTCTTTTCATTCCCCAAAAAGTTGAAAAAGAAGGTTTTGAGTGAGGAACAAAAGCGATACATTCGCAGTGGTCTCTTAATTTGAACCCTTCTGTTCCTCACTCAAAACCTTCCTTTTCAACTTTTTTGGAAAGGAAAGAAAAAGGTGCAGTGGTCTCTTCATTTTTTCCAGAGCTGTATATTACATGAATACTGATGATATTATTATGTCAAAATGGAATTCATACAACCGTTAAAGCAAACGTTATTGGGTGAAGCACCCACGCCAATTCAGGACAGCACTGCCCCCCAACACCTCCCATTTCAAATTGTCAGCTCCCACACAATGCACATCCTCAACCCCCCTACCATACACCAGGAAACACACACATTCTTACACTAGCAAACACCTTCAGGAGACACGTTTTGGGATACGCAGACACACGCTGACACACACACACTTGCATACCCACACACATTCATGCAAAACACATCTACTCATACACTCAAGGCAATTTGGCTTGTTCCCAAATCCTGTATCCCGTACAAGTTAGTTGTGTTAATGATCTCAATATGTCTTTCTCGGGAATGTGTGAAAACCTGGCTTTAGCAGTTTGTGTGTGCGTGTGCGTGCGCGTGCGTGCGCATGCGTGTGCGTGTGCATGCGTGTGCGTGCGTGTGTACCCTCGTTCCCACAGCCTTAAAGGGCCAGCGCCCCCCGTTCCAAACATGACTGGCATACAGACGCACTGATGGCAAACCGACAGATGGCTTGACGCTGTTTTCTGGTTGGTGGGCGGACGGGTGGGCGGTCAGAGGGCACCCTGGCTGCCACCCAAAATCCACAAAGGCCATACGAGGGGGGAGAGTAGCTTTAACCTGGAGGTTAACTACATACCAGCCGGTTGGGAGCTTTTATTAGCGGGAGAGGGAACCTAGAGAACGAGGCCTCGCCTAAGATAAATGGACAGATACCAGCGCAGAGAACGTACACTGTTGAACATGCCAACCGTACTAGTTTTAATAGGCTAGTTTAAATAATATTACAATGCAACGTTCTGTCCATTCTGGTTAAGATTCAGCCAAGCCTTGAGGGTGGTCATCCTGAATGTGTTTCTGTAGGTGTGCCTGTGGAAGTTCTAGTGGGTCCGAGAAACAACACCTCTGTAACATGAGGTGGGATACGGCCGGCGCTGGTTCTTATTAAAGGTGGTACATTGGGATTGTACAGTGTGTGGGCCCTTTCTGTCACATGTCTGGATACGGGCCTGTGACAGTGGTGGTCGGTGATTAGAAGAATTGAAGAGGATTGGAGACTTGCAGTTTGGGTGAGGGACCCGCAAATACAACAAAAACTCTCTTTAATGTAGTCAAAATCTATTTAAGAACAGGGCAGTTATTAAAAGATGTATTGGTCAATTATCATGTATATTTGTTAATCCTTTTTTTTTACCAGGTTTGTTTGTCTGAGAACACTTTTATTTCCAGCAAAAACCTGGGAGAAAATAGACTTAACTGCCTCGTTCAGGGACAGAACAACAGATTCCTTTTCACCTCATCAGCTCAGTGATTCAATGTAGTTCATTTAAAATGCATGTGCAATAAGTTATATGACAGGCAATCCCTTTTGGAGTATGTATAAGAAGCTGTACATATTCATCTTGCAGCCCCCAAGACCTGGATCATGACATTTATCGTCTCGCGCCCTTTTCAATTCCCCAGCAAAAAAAACTTGACAGCATGCACTGTTTACAATAAAACACAGTTCTCCCACACTGGTTGAATAAGTGTACATTATCCGCATGAAAAGACAACGTGTCTCTCCAGAGCTTGCGTATATTATAGGAGATTACCTTTTCATTAAAGACAGGAGAGATATCTCGTTTCAGTAGCAGATGTAACAGGTTTAGTTGAATTGCAGAAGCACTCAAAGGTTTGGACACTCGAACACGCCCATTCAAGCGAACGAGTAAACGCATCCCGACCTTTGACCGGTACTGTACGTTCCTGTGTTTCTTTGACATTCTAGCAGGTCAAGCATGCCTCGACATTAGCTAGAAGGTTAACTACCTATTCGTCTGATGGACTCATGATGACTAAACTATGATTGCGGGTTCATTCCTTGATGCCTGTAAATCAGCCTGATGGATTGGAGGATCATCTCCTGTCGTTTCATGGAAGGGAGGGTGAACCAACCAATGATTGTTTCGGTGGATGGCAAGTACCAGAGGGTGGTGTGGAGATGACTGTAGACCTTGACTCCAAAAGAATCTGTTTAATCAGGTATTTGGTGACGATCATGTGTGTGTGTAGTTATGTATAACTGGGTAATGTTTATTCTTTTCCGCTGAATGTTATTGAGCAGGATGGTCGTGCTTCTTCTCTCTAAGGGACTGGCGCTGGCCTGTGGCTACTTAGGGATTTGGCTGGGAGCTGCCTAATTAAAGAACAGGTTAGAACAGCACCAGCGATGAAATACCAAGGAGCCTACATCATTTCCAACACCTTGCCAAGCCACCTGTGTCTCATTGTAGCAACTCGGCACCCGCTGGTGGATGCCAACGCAGACACATGGACCACCTATTACTCTGCTGTGTGTCGGAACGCCAGTTCCAAAGCTCATTGGAAAATATTGCTATGGTCAGCTGAGTGACGCGAGAGAGAGAGAGAAAGAGAGAGTTTCTGACAGCTCACCGCTTAGTGTTCGGTGTCTTGTTGCGTTGAGAGATTTTAAAGTCCTGCGTAAGTCTGTGTTCCAGATAAAGCCTAGAGATCTGTTCAAACTTAAAAGACTTTAAAAGTACACGCCGCCTGGTTCTCCTTAGCTCTTGTATCTCACCATTTCCCTCACTGTGACTGTCTAAACAGGGGGAGAGTTGAGACGGAAAGAAAGAGGGGAGAGGGAACAGAGTGGAGTGGAGAGAAGTGGGATAATGGAGTGAAAAAGAAAGCCAGTATCTCCTGCCATTATTTCATCTCCCTCGTTAAGGCACTTTGTGCTCGTTAATTTAGTGGAAAACGAGGCGATGGTGTGTTTGTGTGTGTGTCCGTGCTTGTGTTTGCGTATGCGCGCGGTCACGTGGGACCAGAGCATTAGTCCGTGATGAGGAGACAGCGGAGGAGAACTACCGGGAGGGAGAGGAGCCGTGTCGTGTGGCCCAATCTGAGGCCCTCTCTCTGGGGTGCCAGGCTGGGAGACACAGGGTGGTCCGGAGTGCCGTCGTTAAGACCCCTATTCAGTACAGACAGGCACAGCGGGGATCCACAGCCACATCACAGCGAGGCAAGGCCATGGGACATGATAAAAAGACTGCCATTCACGCCACGGACACTCATTTTAACTGGGTGTGTATGCGCGTGTAATGTGTGCTGGTGTGTGTGGGTGGGGGTTCTCTATTCTATACCCATACGCTAATTATTACGCCCCGGTTGTGTGTGTGTGTGTGTGTATGTGTGGGTATGTGTGTCTGTGTACGTGTGTGGGTGGATGTGTAGGTCTTTTTGATACCAAACCCCTCCTGGGTATGTGTGAGTTTTCATCATCTATCTACATTTTCCATTTCTGCCTGGGAGTCTTTGTGTCACTATTAGCCTGGCAGGAAACCAACGCCACGTCCTTTCAACAGGCCACCCGTCAGTCTAACGCTGGCGTCTGTACTTTCATCTCTCCTCAGCCCCTTCGACGTGTCCCTGCCTCCCTCTCTGTCCATGCCTCCGACGGGGACACACCCGCACACCCTGGCGGACAGAAGGACGGATGAAGGGATGGAGGGATGGAGGGATGGAGGGAGGGCCACCGCGGGCAGCCTCGGGGTGTGGATAGCACACAGCTGGACACCCAGCCTGCTTCCCTGGGCTGCCTTGGCACAGCTACCACGCTGTGTGTGTGTGTGTTTGTGTGTGTGTGTGTGTGTGAGAGAGAGAGAGAGAGAGAGAGAGAGAGATAGAGAGAGAGAAAGAGAGAGATGGAGGATGATGCGATGCCTCTCTCAGTCTAAAATAACCCTGTCACAAGAATTTGCTGCTCTGCTCCTTCCAGGCATCTGCACACATAAGCACTCCTGTGTGTTTCTGTCCCCAGTGGCTATGGCAGACACTGGTAAGGTCACAAAGTACTACTGAAGATTAAGGGACCATCACAGGCATACTGCATCTCTCTCTCTCTCTCTCTCTCTTTCCTCACAATCTTTTATTTCTTTGTCTTTCTCCGTTATTTCTTTCTGTCTTGCTTGCTCTCGCTCACACACTGTCCCTTCTACTCAATTCAGTCCATTTCAAAGGGCTTTATTGGCTTGTGAAACCTGATCACAACTTAAACATGGTCACATTTCTGGAACTGTCTGAAACACAAACTTTAAAAAGTAGACGGTGAAGGAAGATTTTCTGAGAAGGTAAATCTGAAAGAATTTATTTTAGGGAACACACTTGTCTTCACAGTTTTGACTTCTTTGGGGATCGGGGGCTGTTTAACAATTTAACAAATCTGTTTTGCAACGAGTTTCTATTCAAGTCACTGTGATTGAAAGTATACATTTTGTAAACCGACAGAGGTGGAAAATTGTTTGTACCTTCCATACGTTAAATTGTTCAATTATCCATGGTACATCCATTTTAAAACAATTACATACGTTCAATTATTTAGTTGCCCATGGTAAATCCATGGTTAAAACAATTCCACCATTTTGCATGTTACACAGAAATAATAAAGTCCGCGAACACCAATCAACTATGCAAATTCTACCTTGAGCTTTTCTGGAGAAGGCTGTTTCGGTTGTGTCATGATAAACTGTCTCATGAAGAATATAAATCCTTAGAATCACTTCTTACCATTTGATCCCAGGACAAAGTCATTGAACTAAACTATGCGCTTCATACACACAGTGTTATCACACGCATGCCCTGTGTGAACGGGAAAATCATTTGATGGCCCTTCAACCCCAAACAAACCCCTTGCCCTGGACTGCACCAAAGAGCACAGACTCCTATCCATTACAGCAGGGTGGGAAAAGTTCTCTGCCTTGTGCCACAATCGTAACGGGGACATGTGTAAGTCATTACTTCAACACTATATGCTGTTGGGGGGTCGGGGGAGTGGGAGGGGCGTGGGGGTTCCTGAGCTCTATACAGCTTGTTGGAGAGATCTTAAAAATGTGGGCTGATCGTTTCTCAGACAAGACTTCTCTCTTCTTTTGAAAACAGATGATAAGAGGTTTGCAGTGTGTAGTCTGGCCATTGTGATGGTAACCCCCACCGTTCAAACACACACGCACACACACGCACACACAAACGCACACATACACGCACCACATACAGCCATGACAGTTCTGAACGGCATCAGGAACAATGAGTCAGACAGACTGCTCTTTGTGTTGTGTTGGTGTATCACAGATCACAGTGACTCTTGGCTCTCTGTGGTAGGGTCTTCAGAAGCCTAGCTGGGGTTGGAGACGTTTGATGACGGCTGGATTGGACAGCTTCTAGTTGAGCGAGCTAAGACACCCTGCTGGTCTCTTCTTCTTCTATCTCCACCCACCCTCTTTCTCCACTTTATATTTCTTCTGCTGCCTCTCTCTCACTCCTGCTTATCTCTCACTGCGGCCTATATCTCTCACTCCTGCCTATATCTCACTCCTGCCTATATCTCACTCCTGCCTATCTCTCACTCCTGCCTTTCTCCTGCCTCTATCACTCCTGCCTATCTCTCACTCCTGCCTTTCTCTTGCCTCTATCACTCCTGCCTATCTCTCTCCTGTCTCTCTCTCCTGTCTCCCTCTTTTTACTGACTGTCTCTCTCTCTACTGTCTCTCTCTCTCTCTCTACTGACTGTCACTCTCTCTCCTGTCTCTCTCTCCTGTCTCTCTCTCACTGCGGCCTATATCTCACTCCTGCCTGTCTCTCTCTCTCTCCTGTCTCTCTCTCTCTACTGACTGTCTCTCTCTCTCTCTCTCATGTCTATCTCTCTCTCCTGTCTCTCTCTCTCGTATCCCTCTCTTCCTTTTTTTCTGCTTCCAAGAAAAAAAATACATTGAACCCCCAACATCAATTTTTCTCTTTCCCTCTCCCACTCCCTCTTTTTTGCTCTCTCTATTTCTATACAGCCCTCCCTCCCTTCTCATGTCCCTGGAGATATGCGGAGCTCTGGTAAGCCCACCTCTCACCACACTGGAGCTGTAGAGCCAGCCAGCCAGCCAGCCAGGCTCCAGATCATCCCAGGGCTCTCCTTCATGCCCTGATTACAGTGGCTGGATGGAGATAGAATCCGTCAGAGGTTTTCTGTGTGTCTCCAGCATGTCGATCCAATGATCAGGTCGCAGCACAGTGAATACTTAAAGCGTCCCAGACAGTGTAGAGGGTCTAACAATAGGATGGAAGACACAGAGGTTCAGTGTGACCACAATCATAGATGAATTATAGTGGCCATTGTCTGGGTCCTGAAGATCTGTTGTTGTTTGCCGGCTGTTGCACAGAGGATCCTATTGTTCCACAGCTACTCTCTGTTCACGCTCCCCCCCCCTCTCTCATTCTCCCTCTCTCTTTGTCTTTCTCTTTCGCCATGTCTCTCTTTTAATTCAAAGAGGCTTTATTTGGCAAATATGTGTTAATATCGCTGAAACAAGATAAGCAAAACATTACAAATGAACTGTTCACATTAAACACATACGTTTCAATAAAAGGAGCAAGATTAAATTCACGTTATGGACCATGTACACAAACACCTCAAAAAATCAGATGGTTTTGGCCCGGTACATGTCATCGTCTACAAACTCTATTTCATTTCTATTATTCTTTCAACCTCCTTTTAGCAACGATTTTGCCGATGACAACATTGTGTAAATAAAATAGCCAAACTATTAGAATAAATAGTTTCACAAAAACTTGCTCTTTCCACAACATGTTGGTTTCATCCGAGCCGCTAAGCAGAATGGTGTGTGTATGTGATTACTTGCTCTGTAGGCAAAAAGTAGCAACGAAAAAGAAATTAACCAACTGATATACAATTACTTTCAGGTTTGTTCTCGACTGGTTGTCCTTTTGTTATCTTAACATTTAGTTGTAATGATTGCACTGTATTATTTCATCTAGCGGATATGGGACCTGTTTTGGGTCCTTATAATCTGAAAGAAAGTATTGTATTGCTGTAAATTATGCTCAAGGTCAGGAAGAGCAGCTTACTCAAGTCTTTCTCTTTCTTTCTCTCCGAATGTCTGTTTTTGTCACTCTGTATCTCTCTCAAACTGTCTCTACTTCTGTCTCTCTGTGTCTCTCTTTGTTTCTCTGACTATTTCTCTCTCTCTGATTGTCTGATTGTCTTTCTCTGTAAGTGGTGGTAGCGATGGTGGAAGAGTGGAAGGAGGCAGTGGATTCCTGGGCTAGAGGGGAGGTGGGAGGAGTGGTCTGGAGAAGGGGAGGGGAGGTGCTAGCCTGTCTGGGCAGACTGCTGGGAGCCGGACATGAAGCTACGATTATAGTGGCGGGGGACCGTGCACACACCCATGCATGCTTGCACACACGCACACACACACAGACACACACACACACACAGAAACACACAGACACACGCACAGACACACACACACACACACACACACACACACACAGATACACAGACACACACACACAAACAGACTCACACACAGACACACACTGTAGTGAGATGTCGCCCAGTAACCCAGTCTGCCTGTTAATCATGTCACAGGCCGTCCTCCCTCATCCCTCTGTCCTGGCTCCATCCCTCTGTCCTCCCTCATCCCTCTGTCCTCCCTCCATCCCTCCGTCCTCCCTCATCCCTCTGTTCTCACTCCATCCCTCTGTCCTCCCTCATCCCTCTGTTCTCACTCCATCCCTCTGTCCTCCCTCATCCCTCTGTCCTCCCTCATCCCTCTGTCATCCCTCATCCCTCTGTCCACCCTCCATCCCTCATCCCTCTGTCCTCCCTCCAACCCTTTGTCCTCCCTCATCCCTCTGTCCTCCCTCATCCCTCTGTCCTCCCTCCATCCCTTTGTCCTCCCTCATCCCTCTGTCATCCCTCATCCCTCTGTCATCCCTCATCCCTCTGTCCTCCCTCCATCCCTCATCCCTCTGTCCTCCCTCATCCCTCTGTCCTCCCTCATCCCTCTGTCATCCCTCATCCCTCCATCCTCCCTCCATCCATTATATGTGCTACTCAGTACTTAGTCTTACACACAGTGAATACATTGGAAGTATTTATCAACTAAACGTTTTTTTTTCCAGGTGAAACCGGATGTTTTAAGCTTTCTTAAAGCGAAACATCAAAGTGAAACATCAAACATCTGACGTTAATTTTTGCTAAACTAATGTACAGTATTCTTAGTATAGTATTTTGTAATCTAACAATATTTTGCCATCAATGGTTCAAATCTACCAATGGAATTCATGATGTGGTTGCACCTTTGTCATCTCAAGGCAGGGGTTTGGAAACAGCGGGACAGTGATGCTGTTACTCCTCCTTCTCCTTCCCCACAAAGTAATGGGATCCCTGTAGAATTGGACAGATTTGACCCGCCCTCAAAATATATACTGATCAACATGCCCCCTAACACAAGTGCAATTCATTTCTTAAATATGACTGGGTGGGAGAAAGACTGAAATTAATTTGAGAGGTTGCTCAAAGAGGTTATTCAATTTAATTGAAAACTATCCCATTTGCTGGCCAACAGATTTTCAACAGATTTAGTTTTCCATGGTTTTATAATATTGCGATGACTCGAAAGCTAAATATATTTCCCTAATTAGCTTGACATGATCCACTATTGCGACAAGCAAGAACTACACAGACATAACTTAAAGACATTGAATGGCGCAAAATAAATGGGCTACAAAAACTAAAGTAACAATTATAAATGTATGTGGAAATTCCTCCCTCCCCATACTGGTTAATATTTAGCCAGATAGACGTGTTAAGAATGGTCTTCCAATATTATGAGTACATACACTAACAACTCTGAGTAATGGCACAGCTAGTTTAGTGCAGACAATTGTCTTGTTGATATGATGTCAGGTTGGTTTTCAGTTTGCTTCCATCTGAATGACTGCACTCTCCAGCATAGGGAAACTTCACCTAACAAAAAAACGTCTTGCATCTTTTTAACTATTTTTCTAATATTCTACTTATTTCATTAGCTTCTCTGTATGAACACTACAGTGCACAGAGAATGGCATTCAAGCGTTCACACTGTTGAACCCTCAGGTACTCTTCTTTGTGGTTTTCTATGCATAAAGGTTTTAGAATAATAAGGGAACTCTTCCATTTTTACAAACTCCACCCCAAATGAACAGCTGACTGTCTTGAATTTGCATATGTTTCAAAAACAGAATACGTGTAGAAACGTGCATAAGAAGGGAATGACGTTCCATTTCGGCACTGGTAACTGTCCTGTTACGTTATTCGAAGGATTCCTCCCCTAGCCTCCTCCCAGCCTCCACCAAACCTCCTCCCAGCCTCCTCACACCCTCCTCCGTTCACAAGCCTCACACGCTCCGCAGTTTGCAGACTACTTTACCCTGATTGACCCGTGGAGGCTGTCTACCAACCTTGGCTAATCCTGCGACGTCAACCCCTCCACCCACCTACACTACTGGTGTGGTGGCCGGTCACGTCTCCGCTCCCCTCGACATGCTGTGGTTCCACTCTGCCGCCCTGGTGCCCTGTGGTGTCTGCTAGCCTTCCATCCCGCCAGCCCTGCTTGTTCCCCAGCCAGCCACACTGACCGCCCAGCCTCTCTGTAGTTAGCATGCCGGTGCTCCCTCTCACCGCGCCGGCACACAAGGTCATGGGAGAGGGGAGGTCACCAAAGTGCATCCGAGAGAGAGAGAGAGAGAGACTGCTCCTCTTTCCGGAAAGACAGAGAGAGCGAGAGAGGAGGGGAGAGAGATGAGGCGGGCAGGAAACAAAGAGAGATGGAGACGCAGACAGAGAGAAAGAGGAGAGAGATGGAGAAAAGGAGAAAGATGGGGAGAGTGGAGAGAAAGGCTGTATTAGCATTCTGTGCTTCCCAGTCAACATCATCCCTAAATATTTCAGCACCTCCAGCTGCTTGATGTTGGAGCAAATCACCAGAGAGCTGTGCCACCTCTCTCTCCTCCCATCTCTCCCCCCCCCCTCCCGCCTGCACGCCCCCTTCTCTCCCAGCCCCCCCCCCACTCCCACCCCCCTCCACAGCGAAGCGCCGTCTCATCCTCTCCTGCTAACTTATTCATGTGTTTATTTATTATTTCATCCCTCGCTCCGTCTGGGTCTAAAGCGATGAGGAGAGGAAAACAAGGATGGGAAGAAGATGGAGAGAGGAGGAGACGGAAAAAAGAGAGAGAGGGTAGGAACGAGAGTGAGACAAAAGTGAGAACATGAATTGATTTATTAAAGCTCCACACCCTCCTCTCTGTTTTACTCTCTCTTTCTTTATGCCTTCCTCTTTCTCTTCTCCCTGTCATTCCCTCATTCTCTCCCTAGCTCTCACCCTCTGCCTCTATCTGTCCTTCATCTACATCTGTCCTACCTCAATCCTTCTACCCGCCCCTCTGCCTCCATTTCCTCAGCTTGCCTGTTGGTGATGCAGAGGACAGATAGCTTGGACCAGTTCAAAATGATCTGAAGGCTGATATGTGGCGGTATAGGGCCTTGGTCAGACTCCTGTTTCCGGCTTGGACTCCTGGAAGGACTCCATTAAATCCATAAAAACCCAGGAACCTTGGACAACTTCTCTCTGACGGGAGGGAAATATGCTTTTGCTTTTTCCATCTCTCCTTCTTTCCTCCAGTCTCCTCCAAGTTCTCTCTCTTTACTTCCAACTCTCCCCCACAGTCTGTTTCTCCCCCTCTGTCCCTTTTCCTCTCCAACTTCTCCTCCTCCAGTGCAGCAGTTCCTGCTCTTCTCTTCCTGCCACATATTTCAGAACGGAGCTGAAACTGGTCCCAGAAGAGTTTTTTAAGAGGGAGTGGTGAGAGGACACAGAGTCCTGCTCTTTGAGACTGGCGGCTACTCTCTCTCTCCCTCTCTCTCTCCCCCTCTCCCTCTCTATCTGTCTGTGTGTGTGTGTGTAAGACAGTTACAGACGAGGTCATACGAGTCCACAGAGCTCTGAGTGGCGTTTGAAACATTCCACTGCTAAAAACAGATGCATGAAAGGAGATTTTTCTGTCAGATAGACTGAGGCGAATATCAACTTGATGTTTATAACGTTCAGCTTGATGAAGAAGTTAAGCGGTGTACAAGGATTAAACACAGGAATGTTCAGGGTAAAAGAGAAAGACGATGACATTTTAATTGTAAATCCCATCTGAATGGAGTTTTTTAGATCATTCCAACCCCTTTGAGTTATATCTGAGTAATGTATGTTGTATATAGTTTATGTATGTTAGGATATGTATGCCTCGTACATTTAGGCCATATACGGTTGAGTTGTGTAAGTGTTTTATATGGGTTAGGTGTGAAATGTATACCTTGGTAATGTATGGTTGGATTGTGTATGGGTTGTGTATGGGTTATGTAAGTTAGGATATGTATGTAATGAAAAATATAGACGTTATGAATGGTTGGATTGTGTGTGTGTTGTGTATGGGTTTTGTATGTAAGGATATGTATTTATTGTATATATATATAATGTATGGTTGTGTAGGGGATAGGTACAGTATGTGATCAATATGAGTTATGGCACAGCTTGAAGAGGATCTTAACATGGCACGGGTGTCTGTATGAGCACTTTATGACTTCCGATCTAAAATGTATGTGTTGTATATGAACAATGTGTGTGTTTTAAATGGATAATGTATGTGTTGTATATGGGTTATGTATGTGTTTTATATGGATAATGTATGTGTTGTACATGGGCAATATATGTGTTTTATATAGATAATGTATGTGTTGTATATGGGTTATGTATGTGTTTTATATGGATAATGTATATGTTGTATATGGGTTATGTATGTGTTTTATATGTATAATGTATGTGTTGTGTATGGGCTATGTATGTGTTTTATATGGATAATGTATGTGTTGTGTATGGGCTATGTATGTGTTTTATATGGATAATGTATGCATTGTATGGACTATGTATTGGTTTCATATGAATAATGTATGCATTGTGTATGGGTTATGTATGGTTAGGTGGTATGCGGGTTATGTATGTGATGTGTATGGGTTATTACTGTGTTGTCTATGGGTTGTAATGTGGATGTGTATTGGTTATGTATGGCTAGGTCTTTTATGGGTTATGTATGTGTTGTGTTTGGGTTATGTATGTCATGTGTATATGCTGTGCGGTGTTGTATATGGGTTATGAATGTGTTGTCCATGGGATATGATGTGGATGTGTTGTGAATGGGTTATGTATGGTTAGGTTGTATATGGGTTATGTATGTGTTTTGTATGGGTTATGTATGTGTTGTGCTGTGTTTTATATTGGTTATGTATGTGTTGTCTATGGGTTATGATATGGATGTGTTATGTATGGGTTATGTATGGTTAGGTTGTATATGGGTTATGTATGTGTTGTGTATGGGTTATGTATGTGTTGTGCTGTGTTTTATATTGGTTATGTATGTGTTGTCTATGGGTTATGATATGTATGTGTTGTGTATGTGTTATGTTTGTGTTGTGCTGTATATTGGTTATGCATGTGATGTCTATGGGTTATGATGTGTATGCATTGTATATGGGTTATCTATGGTTAGGTTTTGTACAGGTTATATATGTGTTGTGTAGGGGTTATGTTAGGGAGTAGGGTGTATCTAGGCTCCCAGGTGCTAGTAGGGCCTGTCTGGGTTATTAATGACAGTGATCGACCAGACCTCACACATTCCATCACCTCACGCCAAACACACACACGCACAGAACCACACACACAGCAACAAACAAAATGCATACACACCTACACACACACACTCCATCACCCTGTGCCTTATCTACCAACCTGACACCTGGCAACCCTTTACCACCAGCCTGGGACTGGGGAGAAGTGGGGGGAAAGAGGCTTGAAGGGGGTGGGGTGGCTAAAGGGAAAAGGGTATAGTCATTAGAGGAGAGGGGGCGAAAGGGGAGCCTGAGAGAAGAAGAGAGAGTAATAGAGACAGAGAGAGATCATGGAGGGGAAGAATGATGGGGTGGAGAGATGAATGAAGTAGAAAATAAAAAGAGAATGAAAGAGAGGTGGAGAAGAATGATCGTTCATCATCCCAGCCTGTGGACTCGACGCTCCCAAAATCACAACCTGATGGGCTGGGGAGGCTCAGTCAGCTTCAAGACCAGAACATTACAGGGCGGGGGGGGGGGGGGGGGGGGTGATGTGGAGAAATAGAACAGCTGAAACAGAGAGGGAGAGAATGAGAGAGGGAAACAAAGACAGACCATGAGAAGAGAATGGAGAGAGAAGGACTAGACGAGGATATATGAAGAGACAGAGAAAAGCTGGAAGGAGAAGAAAGAGAGAAGTAGAACAACTTGAGTATTGCAACACAACAGAACAAAAGAATATATGACGGAGGAAGTAAAAAGCCGGGCGGGGGTTAGTTCAGGGCTGAGGGGAGTTGTACTGTATGTGTGGCAGAGACAGTGGCCTGCTGGTGGTCTGCCTTCAGGTATGGATATAGTTTTAGTGGTAGACAATCACAAACTGCAGCCTTGAGCATAAGTAGTGGGACTCAGAGGTGAAGGACTAACGGACTGACAGACAGGCAAACAGATGCGGGGAAAGAAAGAAGGACGCGGTTTTCTTGTTGCTTTAAGAAGCCCTCAGCTCTGGATGTGTGTGTCCTTCACCTCTCTCCCACAGGACGATGATCAGAACACCATCCTCCCTCCCTCTCGCCCCAATCTCGTTTTTTTCTTCCTTCTCTCGTTCACTACCCCCTTCCACTCCCCATTTCTCTCACAGTACTCCCTCCCTCTCTCCTCCCCATCCTCTCTCTTCCCCACTTTCTCCTTCGCTCTCTCCCTCCTCCCTCTTTCTCTCTCCATCCTCCTCCCTCGCTCCACCCCCTCTCTCATTAAAACGCTGTGCCTCGGTTGCTAATTAAAGCCCACTTGAAAGTCTTAAAAGTCAGACTCAGATTGAATCAATTTGCATTTCTGAACAGGGAACATTGCCTGAAAAGATTAATAAATGGGTTGAAACTGTTTCTTTCTGCAATGTGCTATTTAGTTGTTGCTTATTGTGAGTTGAAGACAACACCCGACCAATACTAAATCAGTTTTCTATCTCTCACTCCTTGTTTTTTCTCTTTTCTCTTTGTGCATGCACAAAGTCATGCATGCACACACTCATAAACATATTGTACGCTCAACCGCGCAAACACGCAAACACACACACACACACATCTTTGACGTGGCTCCTCCCTCCAGCCATCAATGGAATTCAGCAAGTTCATAAACGTTGTCCTTAAAATGTTTAAACACACACACATACACACACACACACAGTCAAACAACAGGCAGAAATCCAAACTGATGAAGGTAGAGGGAGAAAGAGACAAGAGTAATAGAGAGAGAAGTGAGCGATAGAATGAGAGGGAGCCATTTTTGGGAGTAAAACAGCAGTTTTCTTTAAGTGAAGAATAGATTGGCATGACGACTTCTCACCAAGTTGACGAGCTGCTGATGACTCACTGGTGGAGGAGAGAAAGGAGGAGAGGAAGAGAGAAGGAGAGGGCGAGGATAGGCGAGCTGCAGAGCTGTCTCCTGGAGGAGAGAGCGACAGAGGTCAGTGCATCTCTCTCTAGGGATGGATGAGTACATTTTGGAGCTAGCTGACAGTCTATCCACTGAGGCATCAGCGCACTGATGGCCAATTTCATAAACACAAATAATTCAAATGATGAAATTCCATGATTAGAGGATTTATATTCAAAGACTTAAGCGTGTGTTCCTTTCAAGTCATTCCCTGCTCATTATAGCAGTAGAAATGCCTTCTCTTGCTAGGATTTCCGTCAATATAATGGGAACTCTTTCACTACCATCCTCCTACTGTTCAGCGTCTTTATTCCTTGGAGGTCAAAGTACCTCAGTGAGGTGCATGTCGGAGGGGTGGCAACCTCAGCTGTAGGACATGAGTCTGAGAGAGAGGTATCAGACCCAGAGGCCGTCTGTTCAAATCAATACTGGCATCTACTGGCTGGATAAAGTATTACACGTTTGAATTACTTTCTTATAAGGGAATATAGGCTGCTTTTCAAAATATGTGAAAAGGATTCTGTGTTTATTCTATAATCGTGTTGGGTAATGGTACTGTGAAGAAACATCTAGTTGGAACCAAGCTGGGATCCCCTGTCTGTTGGAATGGAACTCCAAGGGATTCCCAGCCAAATAATCCATGAGAACCTCTACGGTCACAGCAGTTATCCAGAGCGATGATGTCATAATGAAGGAAAGGTTTCTTGGATATTAAATGGAATGTTGAACCAGAGAGACCTTCCAGCTCAGCCGGGCAACATCAGATGAGGAGAAGTAGAAAGACAGACTGGTTCGTTTCCACAAGCCACAGGTCTAGAATCTGCTTCCGCTACTCCAATGTTGTCCTTTACTGTTGGTGTGGAAAATTAAGAACTGACCCAAGATCATCATCCAAGGGCAGTTTCTTAGACACACAGATCAGCTCTGTCTTCATTAATTCTCAGTGTCTGCGTTGCTTGCTGGCCATGGCTGATGACTTTGACTGATTTCTGTTTTCATCATCTATGACTTGATGATTTATAGAGGAGCCCACATTCATCTATTAACACACTCTGGCTCATACTTGTTATTCTCACATAGGGTACCCTGCCCCTGACTTGAGGTGAAAAGGGCCTCCTATATAGAGCATTACTCCAGGTTAGTGGATACTTATCAGCTCACAAACAACAGCCAAACCTTTCACAAAGATGGACTCTCAGATGATGCCTGCACAATGTGCATAACTTTCTACGTTTCAGGTGCAGCCATAGTGTTTCTAAACCCTCCAGTGTGTGTTTTATGTCCGATGACGATGCACTGTTGCCCCAAAGGTCAGGGGTCTCCAGTGATGGCCAATCAACAGCCTTCTCTGACTGGAGTGACCAATCAGAACACAGGTTCTCTAACCACAAGCCCAGCCAGTCTACAGGGTGACCAGGAAGCCGACCCCTGTGCCCGGTTAAGGTACCAAACGGCGACCAACAACCCGTCCGTAGTGATAGAAGATATTGAGTATGTAGGATGTGAGCTAGACCCAGATGAGGACTGTCGACCCAGGAGAGGATGGAGTCATGGAGTGGCTACAGGGGGAGAGAGAGACATGGGAGGTTGGGGCAGGGAACAGCAGGGGGCCAAACATTCAGATACCCAGCAGGAGCAGACCAAGAGCAGGGATCAGAAAGGAAGGCCTCCAACCCCACTGGGCAAACAAGCGCAGGTAGAGACACCCAGACGAGGGAGGTGATGATGATGATGACGGCATGGAAGATAATGAGGCCAATACTCAATGGCCATAATGACATTTTCGGTAGCGGTGCCAGCGCACAATGTAGTAACCTTCATCCGAATAATAACGGCGTTTTCTCCCCAGACGTGTGACCCCTGTGTCACCCCCGTGGACGACAACCATCTGGGCGTGTCAGGCACCCAGTCAGAAAGTGCCATCAACGGGGACGGGATCGCCGGCGGGCAGAGGCTGTTCTATGGGGCTCATGTGGGCAGCGAGACACGGAATGTGGAGTTCAAGAGAGGCGGAGGTCAGGGTCGTAGGTCATAGAATGGGATGTCACGCGCAACGCTGGGGGTCTTGGTTAAAAACGTCTTCAAAGTGGACCAGCCCACCTCCCTTGACTAGAATGAACAAGCTGAAGGCCTTAAAAATCTGACCACATCATTTACAAACTGAGTACAACAGTATTTATTTTATTTGCATTGCGATGGGGTAAGAGGGACAGTTTACCTGCATAACTAAGCCATTTATAGGGTTTTTCATAATGACAGTGAGGGGGGAATTCTCCAGTGAACATTCACTTCAGCAGTCTGCGTATGATGTTTCTCTTATTTATTTTTTATAATTTAAGGCTCTACGTTTTAGAAACAGGCACTCATACAAAAAGCACATCCTGGCACAACTGCCTCTTTCCCCTCATTTGGAGCACCTGTTTGTCGTTATTGACCCAACCTGTGCTCCTGATCAATGTCCCTATTTAAGTTCCTTCTTCCCTCTCGCCTGTCATTATTCCGTTCTACTTGTAATGTTGTAATGTTTGTTTTGTTACGTCGGAGTTCTTTTTTATTAAATTCCTCCTACAAGCACCGCTACACCTCTGGTTCCTTACTCGCCGCCACCTTATAAAAATCATCCTGAGAACCTTCCAGTTACATTATTCGTAATATAATTCCTGAAAACAATGCATCAACCAGGATTCTAGCTTCAGGAAAAGAAAAAAAAAACAGAATACCTTGACACAAAGTCATCCCACAACGTTCAGGCTTGTGAAAATCATAGTAGTAACGCGTTAAACATAACAGTGCGTTACCAGGAGAGAATAACCCCATCCTCGCCACCTTCCAGGAGAGTACCTGCACTCCTTGTTCCGAGCCCACCTGCGACGCTACGCCTGTGCCTTCCTGAACAGCGGAGGGGGCAGCCTGCTGGTGGGGGTGGACGATGACGGCGTGGTGAGTACGAACGACATCCACAAAGGTTGAACAGACGGACTGAAATGTTAGCCAATATTCCCTCCGTGTCCACGACACAATTAAACTGACAGGGTCCGCATGCTCATACTGTTGCCATGTTACGTCAGCGACCATGAGCGTAACCGAAACTGTACCTAGGTGAGGGGGATACGCTGTAACCACAAACAGGAAGACCGAGCGCGGCTGCTGGTGGACTCCATCCTGAAGGGCTTCCACCCTGCCCTCTTACCACACTCCTACACGCTGGCCTTCTTGCCTGTGGTCAGACCGGGGCCCGAGGGCCACAATTTGAAGGTGCGTCTTCCCGGCCGTCTGTCTGTCTTTCTCCCTCCGGTCATCCCCCTGCCCGTCGGTCAGTCTGTAATCCGCTCTGTCCCTCTCCCCCCTGCAGGTGCTGAGGCTCACCCTGCGTCCCCCTCCAGCCTTCACCTGGCGAGACATGTACCAAACCGACAACGGGGATGTGTTCCTCAGGAGGGACGGCAGCGTGGAGGGGCCGCTGTCGGCCGGTGTTGTCCAGGAATGGGCCAGGCAGGTGGGCGGATATCAAGACCCATTAAATGGTTCCTTTAAGACGGGGTCATTGGGGAGCCAAGGCGTGTAGATGATTTATTACCGGGATATTAGGAAATGTCTTGAATGTGAGTGTGAGGAGGTCACAACAGTCTTAGTTTAACGATGATCATGTTATCTTAGCAAAGATCCTGTTATATTATCTTAGCATTGCAATATTTCATTCTGCCGGACATAGACGATCATTGTTGATTGCGCGGCCCTCTCCGAACACCGCTGACATCAGCTACCGCTCACAGCTCGAACGCCATCACAAAGTTTGCTGAGAACACAACGGGATTGGTCCGATCACCAATGGCGATGAGGTCAGAGACCTGACAGTGACACTTTCTCTCTCAACATGGGCTCCAGGAAAGGGAGGGATGAGAACAACACCCTCTGGGAGATGTTCCTCACTGTCCACATCATCAAGAAAGCTGTCAGTGCTTCATCCCCCCGAGGAGGTTGAAATGACTTAGAACTGGCCCTCTAACAGCTGTACAGCTGCCCCATCGTGACCGTCTCAGCCAGCCGTATCACTGCTTGGATCTGTGGTTGCAAACCGCTTCGGAGAGTTGAATAATGGCAGAATTCATCACTTGGGCAAAGCTCCCTGCCAACCAAGACCTCGGAATCAGGCGGTGTCAGAAGAAGCCATTAAACATAGAGCCTTTTTCATAAACATTTAATGCAACCTTTACCCAAAATGTACCCAGGTGAGCACATTGACCACCAATTCTCATTTACAGTGGCAACCCAGCTGGCAACACTCAGCTACTCAATGACCCCAGCCACCCAGGGGATAGAATATTCTTTATACTAACCCAAGGCAGACATGACATGCTTTACCAGTGAGTCTAGTCTGTAACTGTCAGAACCTTGCATAACTTCTACTCCCAGGCCTTAAGACAGTTGTCAAATAAAAGATGATTATTGAGTGTCTGTTTTTGCATTTTCCCTCAGGTATTGATCATGCTGAATGTACTGTACAAAGACTGGCCCTAGTCCGCACACACTCACACACACACACAAACACACACACAAGCAAGACAGTTGATCAATGGAAATAACATGTATAGTTGACAGCCGTTCTGTTGTACTCTGTCTCCCCCTAGAGGTGGTGTGGGGAGGTGATTCGTCTGCAGCACTGCGTGGAGAGCTTGTTGTCTGAACAGAGACTGTTATTGCGGGAGATACGCCAGCAGAGCAGGGCCATCGTTGATCTGCAGAGCGGCCAGACTCGGTCACACGTGCGTTTACACACAGAAACTGAGCCAAGGCCACATGTGAAGACGCCAGCAACAGGAAGCCTGATGCAGAGGTTGAGAAAGGCCAGAGAAGTGACACCAGCCGATCCAAAAAACCAGTCCCTCATCCCACCCCAAAACACCGCTCTGGCTCAGGTACCCTTCACACACCCAGAACCTCCAGGAGGGACGCATCGTGACCCGTTGTCGTCCACAGGGCCCAGTCAATGTCCTGGACTCCCACAGTGCCCTCGGTGCCAATTTACAGAGCGTAGAGAGAAGAAGACACAGGTTCCCATTTCAAACATCTGCCGACTGATGTAAATAAATGGCCTTATTCAACCTCCTACCATCTGAATGGCGATAGATCCAATCTGCACTCCAGATTTGCGTTTGGTCAATAGAAACCCTACCATATCTCCAGCGCCTGAATTTAGTGTTGTCAAACGATTAAAACAATGAATCTTGATTAATCACGTAATCTTTCGTATTTAATCACGGTCAATTGCAATTTTAGAATACATAAAAATTTGGCCCTAAATACGCATTTTTATGTTTTATTGTAAACTATGGACTGTGCTTGACTGGACAGTGCACAAGCTGTATTTTTCCAAGCCAGTCAACATGACCATAGCTCGGGAATGTCTGCCCCTGTAAATACGAATAGAAGGTTGCTGGTCTCCGATCCCCACACTTCTACTCCAACCATCTCCTACCACTGTGCTCTTGTTCAAGGCACCAGGTACAATAAAGGCCACGTTCAGCCAGTTCATCTGGAGGGCTGCTGGGCGTGCAGGCAGCTGATCTGACACTGAATCCCACCTAAGCTTTTCAAGGTGTTGTCCATTGATGTTTAGACTCAAATGTGGTTAGAATGGGCTTCAGGTGGGGGCCTGTAAAAAAAAAAAAAGCTTTTCTGATGAATGGCGGGCCAGAACTGAATACGCGTTTTTTTTTTAATTAATGCGTTAACAAGCGCACGATTAATTTAAAACGTTTAAGGTGTTACTTTTTTTTTTGGCTGAAGTCAACACATTTTTCTTTTTTTTGAACCTCAAGGCCATCCATAGTCAGAGCTTGACTTGAGCAGGAGCTGTCAGGAGTGCAGGACCCACACTTATTATTCTTTGCAGTTCTCCCCTGATGAACAACGTAGATAAAAATCTCTAGCCAGTGGCCGCCTTGCCTCCCAAATAACTGTCCATTTTTTAAATTGCTTACCTGATGCATTTGGTTGAATTTGGAAATTGTTTAACTTTGACATTCCAGCCCAAAATACATGATTAAGACCAGCGGCAGGCGTTACAGTGATACCTAGTGATGGCCATTCGAGGCTTCATTAGCGTTATTTTAGCAGCAGGATATTATGCTGGCAGCACTTAGATTTTCTTTATCACAATAAAAGCCATCTTTGAAATGTATAAAGTAATGTAGTTAACAATCTAGTCTGTGAAGAAGAACAGACAAGAATAATACTGCAATGGACATTAAACATAAAATGTACTGACTAGATAGTTAACTATATTACCTTATATATTTCAATGATGGCTTTTATTTTGAAAAGGAAAATCTGAGTTAGCACTGCTTGCATAACATCCTGCTGCTAGAAGAAGGGTAATGAAGCCTCGAATGGCCATCACCAGTGATACCTGCATCATAGTGCAGTGTCTGAGCACAAACAGCAGGTGGCAGCAGAGACCATTCCCTCCTCCAATTCCCCTTGTGCCTGCACGGCCAGTCATTTGGAGGTAATGCCTACTCATTACCGTGATAAAGGATATGAGGATGAGTCACGAGGAGGGGGAGGGAGAATGGAATAAGAGGAGAGGTGGGGGTAGGGCAGGAGAGTAGTGGAGGCTATTTACATGACCTCCAATTGTCTTCTCATGTTGCAAGGGTTCTGTCTATCTAACAGCTCCATTCAAGAAGAGAATCCTTTCAAGTCATGTGGTTTTGATCTCAGCCAACAGTTTAGCCCAACATTACTTACATTCTCCACTGTAAAACAGACCTCACTCACAGCTTCCTGTTGTGGTACGGAGTTTAATGTCACACATCCTGTACTGTTCTGCTTTTCTGCCCCACTAAAAACATCTGCGCTGTTTTTTATCTAACTCTGGCTGTTTCAGCTGTCATCTGCAGAGAGAGAGAAATACTGTAAGCTTCTGTGTGTACGTGTGTTTGTGTGTGTATGTGTACATGTGTGCCAATTTATCACCCTGTTTGTCTGTCTGGGGTTGCTGAGTCACAATCATGTGTAAACTGCTTCTGAATCCCACACACTGTTGGGTATGTGTGGCTCATTGTATTGTCATCACAAAATGTAAGTGCGTCGAAATCAGTCAAACATACACACAGATAGAGAGAAATGTGGGTAGACTATTTATTTCCTCTTTATTTTAGGGGACTTGGTGGGGTTTTTACCGTTGTCCTGCGTCTTACAACAAACTATATATAGGAAGACCAAGAACATATCACACAAGAACTTCAAGTTGATGTATTCAGTCAGAGTGGTTACAGGTTAAGGTTTGGAATAAGGTTTAAAAAAAACAATTTCTGTGTGGCCCTGTGATTGAACACTTAACCCTTAGGTCTGGGTTTTTACACCTATCCCCCATCCCCCAATCAACAACACCCCATCAAGCCTGTTCAACTTTAAAAGTGCTCACTGTTGATCAAAGCGCCGTGTTTTCCAGTCATGGAGTATATTGGCATTCTCTGGATTTACAGTATGTTAATTTAAACTGGGACCTGCATGCTGGGAGAAAAATACAAAGGAAAAAAATGCAAAACATCCCAAGGAAAAACAATTACAGTCCTCAACAAACAGGCCCTAAAATCAACACTTTCAACCGCACCAAAGGCATCAGCACATCCAGTTTCGGGGGGGAACTCTGAATATGGGCGCATGAACAGAGGTGGAAAACACTAGTCTTAAACAACAGAAGGAATTTGGAGAGGTAGCCATCCCTTCGATCGGGGTGTGGTAACTTGTACTTCGGTGGGCAGCAGAATATATTGTAACGTGTACGTTGGTCCCCACTGTGTGTCTATTCCTCTCAGCTGAAAAGTGAATTGACGCGGCTGACTCAGCAGGTTCGCATGCACCACACAGAGAAACCGCTCAGAAAATCCCCCTCTCTCATTGGCTGGCGATGACTCATGGCTAGGCTGCTTGGTGTGGGCGGCGTGCAGCGCTCTACCTGCCGTCCATTGAGTTTTCATTCTGACGAGGTGCGTGTCTCCTTGGAACCATGTCCCAGAGATTGGTAGGGTACTAAAATATGTGGGAGGCAGGGATTTCAGGGGCGCTTTCTCACAGAGAATTCACGCCGGACATCTAATCACGGTACTGTAGACACAGATTCATTAGCAGTAATTAGCATTCTTAGGCGGTCCATTAATTAGCTTTCTTAAGCCGTCCATTAATTAGCATCCAAAGCCATCCTTATTCTTACCACTGCCATTTACTATGTTTATATTACATATTACAAACAGTTTTGAATCCCATCCTCAACTTCTTGTCCTACTTGAGATGCAGTATTATATACTACTTCAAACACATTGAAAGGGCAGCAGCCATATTGTTTTTAGTCGCCAGCCAATCTGCGATTTGTTATAATCACAAAAAAAAATTTGGGGCACAAAAAAAACTATTGTCATGGGATAGCTAAAGACTCATCAGGTTCCCCAGTTCTTGTAAGAACCACCTGTGATTGAATGGTAACCGTTCCTGAGATGACATTATTATTAGCTGTGTAAGTTCTTCGAACCAGACTCCAAAACGGCTCTTGGTTGAGTAAGGTCTTGCAGACAGTGTGATGGCGCATACACTTGTTCACTAGCTATAATGACATTTATGAGAAAGATGGTTGTGACTGGACACACACACATGCACACACGCTTCTATGTTCCAATCTAATCAAAATGACACACTGACCTTGGAAAAGATCAGACAATGGTGATTCTGGACCGCCATTCTTCTCACAGGGAAGTTATTTTCTTTTCTGCTCCTTTTCTTTCACGCTCCAGTCAAGTTCCACTGTGCCTGGGGGTGTGCGTGTGTGTGTGTATGCGTGCACATGTGTGCAGGACAAGGCTTTCAGGAAGACAATGAGGCCCTCTCACCAGAGGAAAGGCAGACTGCTAATAGATCACTCTGTCTCAGTTCTGACTGAAACACTTCTTTTTGCCAGCTCAATAAAAGGGTTTCTGATCTCCACTAGAATCCCTAAAAGAGTGCATGGTGATTCCCATCCAAATAAATAAAGTGACAAGGAATTTCCAAAACTGACCGAATTGAAAACTGAAAGTGTTGGTTGGTCAATTAACACTCATATCCAAAAAGGTACAAGCCTTATTTTGATCAAGGCTGTTGTTGGCCATTGAATTATGAAGAAATCTAATGAAGAAATGAAGAAAAATATTACAAACAAGACACAACAAGATGTACAACAGGGCGTCAGAGCTTTTGGCAGATGAGGTATCAGGAAAAAGGCAAAAACAAAACCCATACGTCATCGAAGCCTGGTGACCTCACCTGTCCCGTCTGGAGACTGTCCAACAGACACATAAGACAGAAGCTTGAGACATACCATGTCAGAAGGGTTGGCACAAACCTGGACAGCACTGATTCAGTTCACGATGACTAAATAGTTGTGTTTCCCTTAACATTGAATAAGGAATAGATTAAAGCCAGGTTTGCATCCATTTGTATTAAATGACGGATGGAGACAGACAGAAATAGACAGACTGTAGGAGACGATAATAATATAGGGACATATGGGGGAGGGGCAGCCTTTGTCAGACAGAAAATCCTCAAGGACACAGTATGCCGCCCATAGGAGTCAGACTGGGGCATTGGAGGGGGGATGGAACGGGGGGAAGGGGGTGAGGAGAGGGGGGAGGGGAGAGAGGCCCATTGACGCATTTAGGAGCTGTAGCAAGGTGCTGGTGACGTCCAGACAACCATGCAGAAATTACAGAGATTGGAGCGATAGCTTCAGTCCAAACACTGGTGCCTGGTGAACCGTGATGAGTCCTGGTTAAAAAAAGAAAAGACAGAAAGAAAGAGAGGGGGAAGAGGGTTGAGAGAGAGCAAGAGAAAAAAGAGAGGGCTGCTCAGTTCAGGTTTTCGGTAAAAGAGTAGCATAGGGTTTAATTCATCTGCACCTTGTAGCTTTGCTAGGGAAGGTTAGGTACCTTTAAATGTTAGTGTAGAAACATAATGTAGCACAAACACATTACTATCATTAAGCCAAAGTCTTTCTATACAAGAAACCTCTAGGATATCCTATAAAGACATGTATAAGCTATTTATGTGTGAAAATGCGTCTGTTTGGTGCCGCCTGCCTGCGAGAGCTCACCAGAAAACCGGCCAGATAGTTACCTTCACTTGGACCTTTTCTAATCGTTGCGCTAATTAAACAGGTGTGTGATGAGTCATCACAGAGGGAGACGGAGAGGCAGAGTCGACAGTAAACAGCAAGCAGCGTCGTTTATTTGACAGGACAGCAGAAACAGCGAGCAGGGAGGAAGGAGTCTCTGTGTGGACGAGGGAGTAGGCTGGGAGCCGAGAGGGCGGTGGGAGCCACAAGTCAACAGTCAACATGGTTGTTTGTTACTTAGGTAGAAACCCGAGAGATGACACCGTTGTCTCTCTCCCCATGTGGCGTCTGTCAGCATACAAGCAGTGCAACTGAGGACATCTCCATTTTGAACTTTTTCCACCTCTACTACTTTCGGTTGGAAGTTGGTATACAAACTCAAGCCACGAGTTTGTTTACCAAAAATACACCACCTGCAGTTTAATATAATGCATGTGTGTGCTTGCATTTGTCCTATTTCTCACAGGTGTAAATTGGAAATGCTTCTTTTCCCATATCACACTCTACGTGTTGTATCCTGGAGATGGGGTCACAGCCAAGGAACTGGTATATTTTTTTATGACACAAGAGCATTTCGGATCAGCTGCGCAGCACAACAGATGTTTTCCCTTGTCGGTTGGAGATTTAGATGCATCAACCTTGCAGTCAGTGGCCTAACATACTTCGCTGCTAGGCAATCTGCAGATCCCCTTGATGATCTTGATCTGAACGATTATGTGATCCTTCGTTAACCCACAGGTAGTCCTACCCAAATGTCTGAATCAAAATGTCCTTAAGTGCACTGAATTTGTCCACAGGAGTACGCATTGCATACCCAGAGCTGATACTGACAAACATATGTGAGAAAGAGAAAGGAGGGTGTGGCATTTCTGAGTCAAACTGCCAACAGCCTATTTTCAGAGGAAACCCAGACATGAGCAAATGGCTGAGAATTATTGCAACAGTGAATCTTCCTACCTAGAATGCCATCCCTGGCCTGAGGGTAAATGAGTAGCTTTCTACATTGCTTTGTTCAATAAAACTATCTAGAGTCCAGGGAAAGGAGGCGTGGTTGCCCAGGGGGAGTAAATATGGAATGCCTTGGATTGACAGAGACAGGCTTCAGGTACTTTATTCCAGACTTTTTTTGTTTAACCATTATTTAACCAGGTAAGTTTGTTGGGAAGCAATTTACGTGAGCACTGTCCCCCCCCCCCATTCATAAACATCACCACTTTGAACTCTGAAGCCCCACTGCCAGCCTGTAACCCCCATTTGTGTGGTCTTTGTAAACAAATATTTTATGTTTTTATGTTTATAGTCTTGTAAAAATGTTTATCTCTTTAGGCTGCTGATACACTCAAATACCCCTCTAGGGATGAATACAGTTCTATCAAACTATCATTGTAGTTTATCATGATGATCTGACCAAAGGCACGGAATGAGTTGAATGACTGGTATACTAAATGGGTTTCAAATGAGCAAGTGACAAATACTAATATCTCAACACAGGAAGTAAAATGTAACTTAATTCTACCAGCAACGGTTTAGTTAGCGAATCTGCCCATACTAAATAACAAAAGGGTGTTACACATTACTGACAGGAAACTGTTACCAGTAAGCACTAACCCAAACACACCCATTTTACAGTATTCTAAGTCAGTGTTTCCCAATCCTGGTCCTCTGGACCCAAAGTTGTTGTTGTTGTTTTTGCCCAAGCACTCACACACCTGAGTCAAATGTTACCCTGCCACTTACACACTTGATTGACGTAATCAACCTATCATCAGGTCTTTCATTTGGATCAGGTGTGTGAGTGTTTGGGCAAAAACCAAAACGTACACCCCTTTGCAAAAACTTGCACCCCTTTGGGTCCCGAGGACCCGGAGTGGGAAACACTGTTCTAAGCACAACACCACTGTGGGTACACTACAGGGTTTCTACCCAACCACCCGGGGACTTTGAAAAATGCACATGTCTTGATATTCTATTAAGTTTAACATGACAATATTTTTAGGTAGATTACTTCAAAATAATAATAATTTTAAAAAACTCAGCTGTAAGTGGCATTCTTGGTGACCTGCCTATTGTGGCCCCGAAATTAAGATTGTCACTGAACAAAGAAAGTTATGCCAATTTGTTCTGCAGAGTTACTCAAGGGAGGACAAAGAGGAATCCCTGTTTTCTCCTCTCCTTCCAGTTGTTTCAAACACTCCCCATCCCATGGCTACAACCCTTCTAATCTGGTGTTCCTTGCCCGCAAAACCCATACGGAATTGGTGTTTGTGGCAGCATTTGGAACTGTGCAAATGGTTGTATCTTTGTCCACTTTTGAATTGCATGCTGTCAATTTCACTTGTCCATTCAAGCAATATATTGCTTTAATCTATCATCAAGATGGCCACTCCTCAGGAAAGCAACATGTCTGATGGCAAACATTTTACTCATGACCCAGTCTGTCTCTGAACTAACGTTTTGGATCGTCTAACCAGTCAAGCTTCAGGACGGCTCACTCAGCTGAGACAGCTGTCATCTGTGTTATATAGGCTCTTTGCATTGCCCAAACTCACTGTCTCTCCCAGTTCTCATTTTCCTAGATCCAGAGGCAGCTGTCATCTGTGTTATATAGGCTCCTTGCATTGCCCAAGCTCACTGTCTCTCCAAGTTCTCATTTTCCTAGATCCAGCTTCCTTTCGACATTGACTATCATATCACTCAGATTGCTCTGCCCCCTTTCCCCTTCCCGACACACAGACAGCAATACACATTTCTGAACACTTGGCTTACAACACTGTTTGGATTTTGGCTTACCTCCTCAGCTCAACCTTGACGAGACAGAGCTGCTCTTCCTCTGTGAGAATGCCTGTCTAACATGATCATATAGGGATCATGTTAGACATTCTCCGCAAACATCAAGGTGGTGAATCGCTCCTACAGGTTCATTCTCTTGACATTCTTCGAGTACAACCTTCCTTCCCACAGGAAGCTGCGCAGGTAATAATCCAGGCCCTTGTTATCACACGCCTGTGCGACTGCGGCTCGCTGTTTGAAGTCCCAGCTTGTGTCATCGAACCCCAGGAACTTATCCAAAGCGTGGTCCCACGTCATCCTGCTCCTCCAAACACTCCACTGGCTTTCAAATCAACATTACATCATCTGCAAGTTAACTAAGCTTGCCTACAGAGTAGCAAGGGGAACTGCTCCCTTCTGCCTATTTCTCAGAAATCGTCTGAAGCCCTACCTGTTCATCAAAAATAACTTCACATTCTACTGTATAATACAATGTCCTGTAGTAAGCACTACACGATGGACAGATGGATCATAGTGTGTGGTATAGTATTCCACACTTTACCACAGGATTCTACAGAATTCTTGAGTGCTACTATTTCCAGAGTTTTGTATCTGGGAAACCAGATGTTTTACATTCAAAATGTTAAAATGTATTAAGAAAGATAAGCGACTACAATCAGGTAACAGTCTCCTGAAAAGAACATACAATAAATGACAAAAATGTAAATATATGGTGTTATAACATAATTTATAATGTTAGCACAATCCTCAGTACAGCTACACAAATACCTTCTATAGTGGCAATAGGCTTCACTACTAGACCAAGTGAACAAAGTAGTTACACAATACGATTCTATAGGTCAAGTGTTGGTCTTGGTTATGATGGGATTAACATATCGTCTGCCCGTCTCGTCTGGGCTGGATTATCGGCTTGGCCACACCTGTACACGTATAGTCTCATCATTCAGTTTTGTACGAGTCTTAACATGTATTGTTGCTTTATTGGTGCTAGACATACAGTAAACTATAACTACCTGTCAAACCTGCTCATTATAACACTGTCACCTGACAATTGTTTACCATCCATAGCCATTGAGTTAGCTATACAGACCAAACTCAACAACGTCTCACTGTACCACAGCACAGGGTTTGTCAGTCTCACTGAATGTCATTGTCAGAAGTGGGTTACATCCAACAGTACAGGACCTGATCTGCACATGTTCAAAAACACGCCACACTGACCAGTTCTTTAAATAAATATTTTATTGTTGTTGAAAATAAATACATTTTCTTAAAATAGAATCAATAACATTAAAAAAGCATTTGGGGTTGGGGGGGGGGGGGGGTTTACCCCCAAATAAAGTGGTATAATTTGGAACAAAGATTTTACAATACAATCTCAAACATGTATCCATCATCTTAAGACTTCAGTTCCCACAATGCATTCGATTCTGCTGTACATTCTCAGCGGATGTGTGGAAAAGTAATGATATCACCTTTTCATAAATGTTCACATGCAGTCTACTAGGTCATAAAGCTTCAGGCCTGTCATATACCCAGTCCTGTGGTATAATGTGACTGTTTTTTAGCCTGGTTTAACCGGACTAAATGTTGACTTAATGGTTAGCCCAGCATTCCATCAGGTTTTACCAGGCTACATATTTATATCAACACTCCTGTCATTTACACATCTCTTGTCATTTACACAAAACATCAGCCATTCATAACAATTACATCTGACAATGTTTTCTGAAAAGTACCTTAATTATGTCAACTTTACCTCTATTCTACAGTACAAAGATACCATACACAAGAAGGCTGCAATTATTGATAGCTGTAATCAAAATGACTTTGCGAGGCTACTATCTCACTAAGGCTTAAAAGAAAAACATTTTCTTTTTTTTTTCTTTTGATTGTTTTAGATTACTGTTTTTAATTTGGGGTTGTGAACCTGCCCTAAATTGTCTGGGCCCAGATCTAAGACCAGGCAAGACCTAAATACCCTGGTAAATGGAAATTTCCCAGTACGGTTGGCGTTTGGTGTTTTCCCAGATGAGTGTACTTTCTGTCGTCCAACGTTTGTTTGTGCTCAGACCTCAGCAACGCGGCCATTTTCCAGATAAAGAGGGGGTTATAATTTGCTTATAAACCATACAGCACTATTTGCACCTTCATTCACTGAACAATAGCGAAATAGAGCAATATTCTGTTGGATTCCAGGCTAAAAAAAAGAGCAGGGAAACTATGGCACACCTGTAGTATTAGAACAGATGAACACAACTCAGGTCCTCCAGCAGTGCCCACCCCGACCAGTTGTCACTGCCCCTGACTTTTCCCCAAATAGTTCAACAACCTAACAGGAACAGGACAGGAAGTCCTCGTCCATGCCATTGGACCAGAGCGGAGCAGTAACCTTGCCAAAACCTTATTATGCACGAGGAGGGGAGGACGCACTTGACATCCTCAAAAAAAGAACATTTTTAATTAGCATGGGTTTGTCCAAAATACCACCCAGTCCCATTATAGTGTGCACTGCTTTCAAGTGATACGTTTTCTAATTACCAAGTCATTGAATGTGACGTTGAATGACCTCAATTAAGACAAGTGTGTATGAACGGGTAATTTAAATCTAATCAGAAGAAAGCCGATTAAGAAAATCTAAGTAACAGAAACCAACCTCTGAGTATACGCATGCATGCGTGTTGCTTTTCGCTGTTGGTTTTGGCCCTTTGGTAATAAAATTAAAAAAAACACAGGTAAACGCAGCTTTAAACAATGATTAAACCAAAACCAAGCAATGCTGGAGTAGCGCCTGGCTTCATGCTGCTTCCACAGGCTGGACTAATGAACATTTTCCACAGTTAAGGGCAGTTGAAGCGGCCTCCACTGGCTTGCCTTCGTACTTAGTCGGCACATTGACCCTCACAGAGTAACTAGTAGGCTGCACACGCAAACCTTTCAAGGTGGGGCAAAACTTAAATTTGAATGATCAGTCTCCAACACATGTCAATGCATGATCAGGTGAAAACAATGGATAGAGCGGTTTTATAGCGTACTCCCCACAATCCAAAGTAAACTCCAGGAATAACAGAATTACCTGCGATTTACTGCAGAGGATCCCCCTGCCTAGCCTTCTGCTCCATAGCCACAGACATGTACAATAAATAGGCCCCTGGTTTGTTGTGTGTTCAGTGTTTTCCTTCACCCTAAGGCCTAGCAGTAGAGACTGAGTCACTGAGACTCTACTGAAAAAGAGCATTCATGCTGTTTGACCGTAGAAGCGGCTCCTCTGAGTTCCGAGCAGTATAATAAGACAGCCCTGGCGTGTTCGCAGTTCTCTGACTGTAAGGATGCTTCTGGGTTGTGTCATAGTACTTTACCAGTGATTTGATCAGATTTAATTCAGTAACAGGTAATACAGAATCTGCTGATGTGATATATTCAAGGAAATGTACATTTTAATGATAAATAGAATGTTCCTCTGACGATGTTAAGAAGAGCAACCAGATTGGCAGGGCAAACTGTCACCTTCAAACCAGAGACTGACAAATCCGCACCACTCAACCAAACCTTGCCAGACTGGCCCCTCTTTCTCAGGTTCTTAATAAATGAAATATTATGGTAATGAGAAAGGAATCTTCCCCGACTGCTTTGAAGAACCAGCCTTCAACCTACACACAATATAGTTATGCTTTTTTTTAACCCCCTCCCTCCCAACTGCCTAATTTATAATCAGATTTACAACTTTTTAACAACTGAATTTGTCAAATATCTGCTAGCTACTTGGTGGGTGAATTCCATAAATAAATACATTTCTAAACAACATAGATAGAATCTAGTGCAAGGCAAGACAGTGTCTTTCTTTGTGACATCCCAGCTTGCCTGTCGCGTCTTCCCGTCTTGCTGAAGGAGTCTAAAATCATCCCAGCGACCTCAGCACACGCGGACACAAGACAGGGGTGCTAGCACAAAGGCAGCACAGTTTGGACAGAGACCACTGGGTCAGAGAGACTGCCACCCCATGGCCAGGCTGAAAGATCTCGTCTCTGGCCGACACTGATGCTGGCCAGTCGAATTCCGAGGAAGGGTTGGTTCTCTCCACACCGTCTGTCCTTGCAATTCATCTTAAATGCACAGGTAGGCCTATTATTTACAGGTAGGTCAGCATGTTCAGTAGGCCCACCATACAGGATCACATACAGACAGACGGCCTACACTCACATAGAGGCGGCGAACAGTGTGGTTGGCCTCGTCTGGGTCGCATGTGACCTGTTCAGTCTGCGGCAGTCTTAGTCTAGCCAGTCAATCCTTCTCTGTGCACCCGCCACCAGACGGTGATTACTGTGTCTTCTTCGTCTGGCTCTAACAGTCTGCTCGGTTCCCTTCAGCAGCTCACGGTGCTTGGCTGCTGTTTCATAGACACAAAGTCAGGGATGAAGTCAAACTCGTTCTGACCCAGGAAGAGTTCTGGCAGCTCCTGAACCCGATCCAGGCCCAGCTCTAGCACCAGCGCCGTCAGAACCTCCTCGTCTATCAGGTCTATGTCCATGTTCTGCCCCAGTACCATGCCCGGTCCACCCTGACCCATGTGCTGCATGCTGGCCAGCTGACCTGGCCCAACTCTGTACTGGGCCCCGTTAGCCAGATGATGTCCCTGGCCGGGCCCCAGCGGATGTCCGTGGTACTGGGTGTTGAGTTTCTGGAGGTGCATAGAGGCCATGAGCTGCTGGGAGGTTAGCCCGCTGGGGTGATACTGTTGCTGGGGGTGTTGAGGCTGGGGGTGTTGGGCCTGGGGGTGTTGGGCCTGGGGGTGTTGGGCCTGGGGGTGTTGCTGCATGTGATGGAGCTGCTGCTGTTGATGCTGCTGCTGCTGCTGCTGCTGCTGTTGTTGGCTGTACATCATCTGATTCATCTGGTGGTGGTGTCCTCCCATCTGGGCGCCGTTCACCTGGCCGTTCATCCCAGTCGGCCCCACCATGCCCGGGCCGGGCCTCTGCCTCATGGCAGCCTCCATGGAGGTCTGCGCCGCCCGGCCATAGTGCATGACCTGGCCGGGCAGGGTGCGGAGGCCCTGCTGGGGCACGGCGTGCTGCGGGGGGACACCCATACCCCCCATCCTGTAGCCGTGGAGGCCGCCGGCAGAGGGGCCGTGGGACATGGGCATCATCATGTGGTCGGCCATGGCTTCTCTCACCCTGCGGGAGGAAGGAAAGTGTTTTTGTTAGTTATGATGTCCCCAAGGAAGGCACAGAGCACATATGGAGACCTTTATTGTCACCATATGGAGGATGGGGGGGGGAGCATGTTGATGTCTCCAGTCTTTTTTTTGTTCGGGTAAAAAGCAGTGGCGGTTGTTTTGGAATGGATGGAATGATCTGGGTTTGAGGAAAGGTTTGGGAGACACTGAAAACTGTAAATCAGATTATCTAGCTGCCAGAGAACATAATTTCTGAGCCTATACCAAGACATCTGAGAGAGATGGACTATGAGTGATTCAAACAACGACTCAGTACTCAGATAACGTTTAGGGGCCAATTACGCTTTCGTTTGGTTTAACCGTTAAGACAATGGCAACTGCATGCATAAACTACTACTCTGCATCTGCTGCCACTATGCAGCCGACTACTGTATATTGCGCGGTGAGAGCCATACCTTCGTCGTTTAAGGGGCGCAGAGGAGCGCTTGCCGAATTTTAATCGATATCTACCAGGTAATAAATACGGTAGTGCATGCACTATGACAGTGAGAGCAAACACGCGAAACATTTCGTTACGCTCAATCATTGACAAATGGACACGTTGGTGATTTAGGTTTTTGATTTAGTGAATAATAGCTGTTAAGTTCCCCCAAAATGTAAGTATCATTCATTCTTATATAACGGAATAGGTATTTGTGTATCTCTGTAACTGTTAAAATGCCACATTGAAATCACGCAAGGTTAAAAAATAATAAAATGTTATGGAGTGCGTGTCTATCACTGCATGGACCCAATATGATCATGGACATACCTCAGAGTGTGTCTCTGTCTCTTCACTGTCTACGTGAAAACAAAGAATTTCGTGTTTCTTTCTTCTCTTTTCCTCAAAGATGAACTCCAGTGGCCCTGCGCTTATGTTTCCGTTTTAAACTCCTTGTGCATTAGCCAGTCTATAAAAAACATAGGATTCGATGCAAGCCTAGTTTCCAAAACCGTCACAATTTCGAAAGAAAATGTGGATTGGCATTGTCATCTGGATTGACATTATCATCTGCGAAACACAATCCATAAAACTGCGTTTGTGCTATACGCGTAAAGGTTTATACAGCTATTAACATTCATTCAATCAAATCCCACATTTTGTCAACCGTATTTTACTTGTTGTAGAAATATTACACATCTACATTATGTTAATTTTACCCGTGTAGTCTAGAGATGTACACAGTGTAATATTTAATTGAACGGTAAATACTTTGAATTCCACAACAAAAAGGCTAAATCCTGTTAAAATCAACAATTGTTTTCACTGTCGACGGTTTAATCGTATAGTTACTCATTATACAGCATTACTATGCAATATCTGCACAATCCGTATTGAAAAAAACGCTAATGAAAAACGAAATAAATCGAACAATGGCTCTCCTACCCTGAGCAATAGGACACTGTCTCCCTCTCTCCCTCTTTCTGCAATGCACGGCCACTTCAGAAGACAACACTTACCAGCAAAATGTCCTTGTACTGGAGTTATTTTTGGTTTAATTCTGCTACTGAATCTCCGTCCTAAATTTCAAAGGCGATTCTCCAAATGTATTCCAGCGAATTGAAACAGTCGGTGCTCTCTATTGTGGCGAGCGAGATGAGCTTCCAGTCCTTGTTGCCGTCACTGGAGTTACTTTTCTGGGTCAGCTCCAGGATTATATACATGTATAAACCAACCAGCGGAGATAGAGTGAAGAGAGGTGGAGCCACCGTCGTCTCCGTATCCTTTGTTCTCATTGGCTCGCCTTGTAATCACTGTGCAAAGAACATGCAGAGGGCTACCCCTAGTACAGACTTTGCGCACCACACCATACACAATTCATTAACTGATACTGAAATCTTTTGAATTAACATGTACTTGTTGTGGCCGCACATTCTTTTGTTGTTGCGAAGGCTACTATGGGCCTGTAAAGGACAGCATGTCAACAACGATCAGAGTGTATTGTACTAAACTCCCGTGGTTATGATACAGTAACAGGTATGCCAATGATTAGACTTTCCATACTACCTTTATCCACAAACAGCCTACACTATATGGTATTCATGGTTTACAACATTACCCATATGGAAAAGCATTGTGGTTGATGTCGGCCCACAGAACAGTATTAGAATGCAATATTAAATTTAGATCCGGCTATGGTAGGTTCTTGTGCGTGCTATGCAAATGTGTTGTTCCAGAGATAAACAGCCTGGTGATACATATGCATGTGAACAGCAGCCTCCCCAGAGAGAGCCTTCTAGCATGAAGCATGTGCTAACGACATGACAACACGTTCAGTTCAGTGCACCATGGCTGAACAGAAACCGGAATCACAGAAGAAGACTGAAGGCACACCACAGAAGAAGACTGAATGCACACCACAGAAGAAGACTGAATGCACACCACAGAAGAAGACCGAACGCACACCACAGAAGAAGACTGAACGCACACCACAGAAGAGAAGGGGTCCGTTCCGACCTGCGAGCACAATGACTGACAGAGGGTTCATTCTCTCCTTCCCCCTTTCTCTCTTTCTTACTCCCTCTCACTTCCTATGTTCACACAGCCAATACAGTTTGTCCCCTCATTTCAGCTCCCTCACTCCTCTGGTATCCTGCTGGAGAGACTGGAGAGACCACGGAGTCAGGATCTCTCTGCTGGAGCCTGGCATCCAGTACTGTTGACACACACAGATACACACTCACACACCCTTTTGTGCTGAGGAATGTGTCCTATTCTTGGGCCCCAGAGTCGGCCAGACTCCCAGCCTCTCTGTCTATTCAGCAGCTAGGCCATTGTGCTCTGTTCTGTCCCAGGGCTGAGGAAAAGACACCGAGGAGGTGGTCTACTAATCTAATCTGTCTGTATGGATGCACCATAACTAGCCCAGTAGATTCAAAAGTAGTGTCCTCTTCTAAACTGATTTGTCCATGGCCAGATCTGAAGGGTCGGCAAGGTCTAGCACAAACACCTAGTCTCTGACAGCATTAACCAACACTATCAGCTTATTAGTGCAACTACACTTAACATCAATGGCTAGTATTCCACTGTTCATTGATTCCAGTGTTGTAATTGAGTTCAACTCAACGTGTAAACTAGGACTTATTCATTGTGGTGCTCGGACCACAGTTTAGTGTCTTTCCACAGGTGTTGAGGGGGGGAACATTTGTCATCCAGCTCGCTGGTGGTTGGTTCATTCGTGTCCAGTCAAGTGTGGATCCACACGTGCTGCTGGAACCTGCCCGGTCAGCATGATGTAATAACCAAATGGACGCAGATTCTCTGGGTTGGCCTCGTCTTCTAAGGATTCTCAGTGAAAAGAGTCTAAAGTGAGAAGAGTCTAAAATATCAAGACATTTTAAAGACAATGTACGGTGTTCTGGGTCATTGTCGCCCAATGTTTCTGACATAAAATATTATCTTAAATATTTACCCCCATTTTGCAGGTATGTTGACTAAGAACTTCCTTTCTTCTACAGCAATACGCACATTTAGGGTTAATTGCCTTGCTCAGGGGCGAAGTAACAGATATTTTATTTTGCTAGCTTGACAATTCTATCTAGTAACCTTTTTTTTAGAGAGGTGATTAGATAATCATTTTCCATATCTGTCAAAGTAATGACTATAAGTGAATTATATCCCAGAAGTGTGTTTTTAATCTGAGATGGAGTTAATGATAGATTATCTGCAAACATGAGGATGTATATAATTTGTTTATATCACACTTCTAGAACAAAAAAAAAAGCAATTACTGTAAATAAAGATAAGGCACAGAAGCTGGTGATTATCTCTCACCCATCCCTCCCTATCTCTCCCCTCTCCTCCCCCCTCTCCATATACACAGTCTTCCTCTCCTCCCCCCTCTCTCTCCATATACATAGTCTTCCTCTCCTCACCATATGTCCACCCCAGGTTTCACATTACACGTTGCATTCTGTAAGTCCTCTCAAACTCACAGGCACATGCTCTTCCTACCCCCCCCCCAGTCGGCCGGCCCCCCCACACAACCCCCCTGTTTACACTAGCTTTCTTTGTATTCATATTTCTACGCGTCTTTCAATGGATTTATGTGTTGTCAAAATACGATTAACGCAGTTTTAGCCAAAGCAATTATTGCTTGCACAACCAAAGTGCCGCATGCATGGCTAATCACAATAGACTGCGCCTGAGCTCCAATGCAACTGCCACGACCCAAATGGCTGCCTATTCTCCTCGTACTACTTTTGACCAGGGTCAATGAGGAATAGGGTGTCGTTTGGTATTCAGCCTTAGATCAGTCCTTGTGCAGAGCAAGCGAGAGGGAGAGAGAAAGGAAATAGACTTGTTAAAAAGGTCATTGAAATAAATTGCCACTTACATTAAATAAAATATGTGCTTACAGCCGTGCAGTGGCAGAATAATGGACTTTTAGTTCTGGGAAGCTGTGCAAGCAAAGACAATACTCTTTAGCTAACAGTGTGAATGCTCTTCTCTCCCTCTCTCCGTTTCTCTCTCTCTTTCTCTTTACTTCCGAGTATCTCTCTCAGTCTGACATTTGTATAGGTGGATGATATGAACAGCTTTAACAGCTGTGCTGTTTAGATGTTCACATGCCACTTCAACCCCTTCCCCTTATCAACTGCACCGGAAAACCACCCCGAACAAACAAACGCACGCGCGCGCACACATGCACAGGCGCGGAGGAGAGGTGCTAACTGCTCCGCCGTAGCTTCTGGAGAGGAGGAGTCGGGGAGGTGAGGTAACACAATGACTCAGTGTTGTTTGCTCTCCTAAGGGGTGGGTCAACACACCACGTCTTCCACAAGTCTCCTCTGTCTGGAACGCACAATAGGCTCACCGCTTTAGCTCCCTGAAAGTAACACACACACTCACACACACACACACACACACACACACACACACACACACACACACACACACACACACACAGACATGCAGGCACATGCACACGCTCACACACACTCTCTACTGAGGGAGGGGCAGCCCACCTGCAGCTCCAGGTAAAAGAGACTGAGAGCATATGTTTTTTTCTTTTAGAGGATGTGTGTGTTTTTGGTGGTGATGGGTGGGGATGGGGGGGTCACCAGTATATTCCTGTATCCTGGTGTGCTTCTGCAACTCTCCTCTTCCCCAATGATTTAGTACCAGAGTCAATGTTTCAATCAGGGTCTACAGAGGACATCTGGTGCCATGACATGTTGCACGCAGTCCCTGACAAACAAAACAAATCAAATAAAACCGAGTCTCCTTACATTATTATCCAGCATACAAATAGTTTTTTTATTAAATAAAAAGGAACATTGAGGACAATGTCAGAGATAGAAAAAGTAAATACAAAGGAGGGTAACGTATGCACTCACTACTGTAGTCACTCTCGTTAAGATCATCTGCTAAATGACTAAAATATAAATCATACATGTAGATTAGACCGGAAGCTGTTGTTAAGATAGTCAGGTCTGTAACATCCTGGTTTGAGTGACAGAGTGACAGACTGTGAGTAATGCTCTGGCTACGTGACTGTGTGTATGTGTATGTGTGTGTGTGTGTGTGTATATATATATATATATTTATGAATGACCTTATGACCATGATGCATATCTGTGAAAAACAACGTATGTGAGATTCCAAACAAACATGTTTTTTCCCGATCTGAGGAAAGGAAGGGCAGTTCAGATTTGCCAAACAACGTGGCAGCCTTTGAGCCTTGGCAGAGTGTTATACTACGATACTCTCTCTGTTGTCAGAACTCTAGTTGTTGGACTTTAGCTGAACATAGGGTCCAGTCCAGGACTGTGCTATTCTTAGCGTTCATGGAATGTTGTTTCTCCACACTCCACCCCTTTATTTGTTTGCTTTGTCCTTTCTGTTCATTTTCTCTCTCTTTCTCTCTCTCTCTCTCTCTCTCTCTCTCTCTCTCTCTCACTGTCTGTCTGTCGGTCTGTCTGCCTGTCTCTCTCTGTGGTTTGAAAAACAGGCCTTCCTCTTCTATTGCTGCAATGAGTGGGGAAATATTGTTGACATGTTTGTTGTGCTTCTAATGTTGTGTTCATGAGGCATTTCACAATACATTTGTTTCAATATACAGTCTACTTAGAACTATTTCACAGAATATCAGACTTTGAGATGACCAGAAGAATCCCACTCTAGATATAAATGCAGATGGGTGGGTGGAGTTTATCACTTTACGTTCTCCATTAAAGGAAGAAGTACAGCGATTCTGAGGAATTCCAATCCAACACAAAACTACTATTACTTATAGAGTTGGTCGCTATCTGATCATAGTAAGAGAGATCCATTCAACCTATGTTATGCCTCTACTGATTATCTATGTACCAAATATTAATAGTTTCACCTTTAGAAAAAAGATAGCCCTGATATCATATTTCTCTAATCTGATCATCGGAGGAAACCTACATTTTGTTGTAGTCCAGAACTTGGATAAATGCCCTACTGCTATGCAAGTTATTGAATAAGTTAATCAAGAACACACATTTATTTGATGTCTGGAGGACCTCCAACCCAGAGGCTAAGCAGTATTAATTTGACTATAACTTTCACAATGTTTATATCACAATCAACTACTACGTATTCGATACATACCAAATAATGTGAAGTTCCACATCATTGTAATCTCTGGCCACAGACCTTTTTTAGGAGACTGGGTGAAATTGTGCCTGCTGCGAGGGTGTGGAAGTTAAATCCTCAGCTCCTTACAAAACCGGTATTCTGTGAATATATGAAAGCCAAAAATGAAGTTTTTCTTTCGAACCAATTACAACACAGAGATTTCCCCATCTATGAGATTCCCTTGAGATTTATCTGAGTTGGGCTGGGCTGGGTTGGGCTGTATCATAGCTTTCTGTGGATCCAGAGAGAAACAAAGCAAGGCATACTTTTTTGTAGAATAGAATAGGCAAATTAATCTACTGGATAAGTAAAATGTTTGTCATCCAATTATTAAAAATTCTAATTTTGTCAGTCCCATGGCTGTAAAATGAAGGGATGTTGTAAAACTTGCAAAGTCACGTCTATAACTGGGTAATGCTTCTTTATCTAAAGACGGTTAATGAAAGACTCAGTTGTATGAATCCCAGAATACTATGGTTAAAGCAGATATGAATCTTTCAAACATACAGAACCTTTCGACAGAGGGTAATCTGCCCTTCCCAAACAGGATTCTGACTACCGAAAATGCAGAGATTCTGCAAAGTCCAGCAGTTATGAAAAGGCCAGTAAAAAGAAGCCCTACCACCAATTCTGGGTAAACCCATTTCTACAATTACCCATAAAAGGAGACGTTTCTGGAATAAGTCTGGTACTAAGATTTCTCTCTGCAACACAATACTAGCATAGGTAAAGTCCCTGCCTTGCTGTAGACTGTGTAACTGGGGGATCAGGGTTCAACTCAGATAAGCCCAGGGGTCCCACTTGGTGGACACATTCTAGCATCTGTGAGCTCAGTCAAGGTAGATGTTTAGAGAGTGTGTTCCTTCCGGCGCGTGAGGATTCTGGTGTAGACAGCCCGGTTGAGCGAGCAGCATGATAAGAACCAGAAAGGCATCTGCATTAGCAAAGACTCTGGCCAACAGGCTCAGCTTGTTGGTGGGCAAAGTTGCACATTTAGGTCAGACCTGCTTAATCCCTTACACAGAAACCTGTTCTGAAATGTCAATGTTTCTTTAGTGTAATGTATCCTCTGTGGTTGTCCCATTCATACCTTCTGATGGACTGAAGCTAAATGGTCTTATCTGTGGAGATGGTTTCATGAAATGGAACCCATGAAATGGAACTTTTATATAAGAATTATTGTGCTACAATGTTCACCAACCAATCACTGTCCCCTTGATTTAACCTCCATAAGCAGAGAATACAGGGTTGCTCTTTATTCCCATTACATTTTGAATTATCCAGTTAGCCTCTTGACCAAACCGTCAGATCACATGCAGCAATACATGGTTACTAAATGAAATGTACAAGGATGACATTCTTCTCTATGTAATTGACCCTTCATTTTGTATCCCGGCCGTACAACAATTGAAGGATCTGTTTGGTCGATTTTCTGGCTACAAATCAATTGGGATAAAAGCGTATGTGAATACAGGACCCATATCGGTTAGAACATCGCACATTTAAGATCTCCTAAGAAAGCAAATATACAATATCGCCCTCCTAATGTCCTTGCAACAAAGAGTTCATGCAATTAAGATGATTTTCCTCTTGCAATTGTTATTCTTACTCCAGAAAATCCTAAACAATCATAAACAACTAGGCTCTAACATCAAACCAGGTAGTATCATATACCAAAAATCACATTGCATAGGTAACAAGCATCTCTATTAGTCAACTTTTATTTTTGTCTTGTTCTGTATTTTGACCTACAGTACATCTGTTCCATTCAATTCAGCTTCTAAATGCAAATATTTGAAATGGAGACTGTGATATGTTACACAACCCACGACTCCTTGTCCAGAACTCCTTGTACAGTAATTCTATCATGCTAGTTGGAAATAACAAGTCACTTCATATCATTGTCCTCCTCCATAACACTAGCAGTTGCTCTGGTCTCCAACAGTGATCACATGTTTAACGGGCTTCACTTAATCACACAGCCACTGCACAATTACAGAACGCAACACCGTGAGCTTGACAAAGACAGGAGAGGAGAAGAGAGGAGAAGAGAGGAGGGGAAAGGAGAGGAGAAGAGAGGAGAAGAGCGGAGAAGAGAGGAGAGAAAATGGGGGGAGAAAAGAGGAGAGAAGAGGAGGGGAGAGGGGACAGAGTAGTAGTGGGTAGGAGCGTAGTGCACATGTATAGGGTAGATGTGTCTGATATGCTGTTCTTACAGATTTGTTGCGTTTCCTGTAAACATATTGTGCGTTCATGTGACCCCCTGTCAAATAACCCCTTAGAGGCCCTGCACACTGCAGCAATTGCTCATCTGCAGTTGAATCGTGCACTTGATGTGTTGGTGACCACCCACCAATAGTGTTTGATTAGCACATTTCTCCTCTGAGCCAATGAGAATATGGAACAGTGTTTCCCGTTAGGACCAAAAAAAGAACAGGCAGAGGAAGAAATTGATGTTTTCAAGACTATTGGGAAGACCCTGAATGAACATAGGGAACTACCCAAATTAGATGCCTCTTCCTTGTTGACAAGGAGCTTAAGACACACAGAAAACTAGACAGACAATCTCTTCCTGTTTTCTCCAAATGACGCACTGTGGTTCATACTAAAATGGTCCGGACCTCATTTCCAATCAGACCTCGGGACTAGAAGATTCTATCAGCATGAAGAATAGTTTTGAGATATTTATCAACTACAATTTCACCACGATAATAATTGAACAGTCTACAAACAATTCTCATATGATCTCAATTTAAGTACAAAAATAGAATTATTTGAAAATCCTACTTTTTGATTACATTCTAAATATGTTTATTATACCCTTTCACTCCCTTTGATGAAGTTTACCTTTGATTGAATACCAAAACATGACTGAATGCAACTTATCATTTCTGATGCAATTACTATCACAAAACAACAAGCTCAGACATTTGCATGGATTCCGTTCTTCTGATCTGCCCAGCTATTTAACAACAAATTCATTGTTTCAGATGAAGCGAAAACACGCCAAATTTGGCCATAACACATTAAGTACTCACGCATTAGGCTGGCAGGTATGATGGATTCAAGGTTAAACACAGTCATTTGGATGCCACTGTGATTTATGGATCACTGTGTTTCTGATCAGTGCTGTGTGCATTCATTAGACATTCCATGTGATTGATGGAACAGAAACAATCTAAACAAAATGGAATCATACAGACTAAGTAATATTTAAATATTCTTGGGGTGTTTTAGGTACCACAACCACATTAAATATTAACGCAAAACAAAAAAAATATTTGAATACTCCACCAAATAATTCAAATTCTTAAGTATTAGATGCAGAATACTGTTATGAGTTCTAGAATAATTATACATTGTTTGACAATTGCAGGTTAACCATCTGTTTCGGCCACTTGCTATCTTTTACATAGCTAACATTAGTCAGCTATCAAGCTAGCTTTCTACCATGTGCAATGTGTTGTACAAAGTTACTTAAGCTAATATAATTTATTTTCTTCTTGGAGTGCAGAACATGGAGAACATGCACTCTGAACGCATTACAAAACGTTGTCCAAGTTCAGGTTAAAACGTACTCTCAGACCAGCAGATGGAATCCAATTGCTGCAATGTGTTTCTGCTTTTATTCACCAAAGCATTACAGATGTACCCTTTTATTACATATCAGTGGGTACCTGGCAAATTGAGAGCTAGGTGAGTGGGAGGTGAGGGGCAGAGTTGGAAGTAAACCAGTGCCGTCTGGTTTGTTGTCCCAGCAGAATAAACATTGGTGTTATGCTGTACAGATAAAATGCAAATGCCTAGAAAACCTTAGGTCAACAAATCATAATTTAACATGAATGCATATGTCAGCTGCATGTAAATGAGTGAATTGACTTCAAAACCAATTCAATGTGGGTTTTGTCAAGGCAGGAAATATGTGGCTCAGATGGAGTGATCCTAAAGACAAATATGATTACACTTTAAATGTGTTTTTTGCAACAGATAAAATTGCTTGGAGGCTGGAATTATTTTGAAAGTATACAAGTGTGCAAGGTTAGTGCAAAAGCGATTATTTATCTGATGAAAATATCATGTTTCACTACAGGGTAATAACATACAATGAATGTAATATGACTGAGAGGCCTGCATCCAGGGAGATCATTGGCTGCTGAATGAATAGGGATGATAGCCCTGTGTAATCTATGATATGGAGATTAGATTCAAGGTAATTGTGCCATTATACCAATAAAGAAGTGCGCACGTGCAGATTCATAGGGTCTGTTTCAGTAATCTACTTTCACCCCTGGTGGGGGGCGTGGTTAAACCATTGGAGCGGTTTGCTGGTGAAATTAGGGAGGTGTTAAACAATTTAACAGTTATGATTGTACCTGAAACACAGCAGGGACGGGTTTAAACAGACCCGATACCTGTACTTTGATTACAGGGTCTGTGAAAATGGAAGAATCAGGACTACTCTTTAAGTGTCTTTTGGTATTCTTCCAGTTTTACGCCCTACACATTTCAGACAGATGTAGCATCTAGGGCTATAAAAAGCAGACATGGCAAATTCGTTATGGTCTGTGTATAAAAGGGGTAATAATTGAGCAATAGAGCACCTGCATGTAGGGAAGAGGCAGAGGGGAGCAGGCAACGGGTGAACTGCACTCCACCACCAGACCAACCAGCATTGCCTAGAGCCTTTGTAGACAACAAAAGATTCAGAGCAAACGAGAAAGAGAGGGCCAAGAGAGAAAAGTGACAGATTCTACCTAATAATTCATATAATATTTGAGATTACATTGGCGTGTAACAAGCCAAGAGATTACATTGGCGTGTAACAAGCCAAGAGAGATTTGGGGCTTGATTTGAGGGAAATTCATGCACATGAAAATTGACCAGCCTCTTATCATTGTCCAGACATCTTTTTGTACATATGGTTGCCTATATAGATTATATTTAGATACAGGCAGCAGATTTATAACATGGGTCTATTTTTTGTCTCCTTCCCCTTTTCAAACACCCTTAAATCTAAATAAACAGGTGTCTCTGCCCTTAATACTCAATCCAATCTATGCATGGGTGTAATTAGAAGTATAGGCCTTCCTGATACAATCATGCTTCTTCATACTACTTTTCTTTAACCAAGCCACTGGAACGATTGACTTGATTCCCTGTCACTGGTTAGCCCTCCGAAACAAGAAAATTGCTGTGTACTGAAATCGCAGATGTTATTTCAACAATCCGACGCTTTAGCCTAATCATGTTTTTCATATGTATATAACCTTACAAAACACACCCCAGCTGACTTCCGCTGTACCAAACTCTGCTTCCACTGATTTCATATGAGCATGTTTAATCAGTGATGTCTTGAACCAGCACATGGTCCGAAAATGTTGCGTGCCATAACGTTCACCATTACAGCAACAACATGAGTTTCCAAGGAAAGGTTCATCAGAAATGTCAAGATTTAAAAAGCTACTATTAATTTCAGAAATCTAGTCACCTTATTTGCATTTGCCTACACAATACATTGTTCTTCACACTGAAATAATTGGGGGAGGTGCTTTCACTACCTCAGAACAGTGGTTCAAGAGTGAGACCTTCACAACTTTATACATATGCAATAAGGCACCAGAAGGTATGGTACAGTATATGGCTAATGCACCAAAGGTAAGAGCTTTCCTTTGGCAGGATGCACTGCAGGGGTGCCTTGGTACAGCACTTATTCGTGGTATAGTTGTGTAATATCATACCCGTGGTGCACGGCCTCATATATACCACAGCTTTCAACCAATCAGCATACAGAATTCGAAACACCACACACACAACTTATGGCCTCTAGTATTTCTGTTACATTCACTATCATAAAGCAACATACCGTAAATGTAGTGCAAGACAATGACCCAGAAATAGAACAATATAGAAATCATATTTGTGTGTGCCCTCAGACATTGAGCCACAGGAATAAAGACAACACGTTGCCTGCAAGAGCACACCTGCTGTGAGCTGGTCTTCTCCTCCTCCCTTACCTACTCCTTCCTCCTGCTCTTGTCTCCCTCCTTTCCCTCCCCACCCCCTTCTCTCTCCCTCCCTCCCTCCCTCCCTCCTTTCCCCTCCCCCTTCTTTTCTGTAACCCTGCCGTGTTTCCTGGCTCTGCGGTGAGAGAGCCGTTGGGCCACGTCTTTGTTTGTGCTCCCCCTGCTTCCTCTTTACTGCTGCCGAGAAAGACAGAGAGAGAGGAGGAACACAGAGAGACAGCCCTGCACCTCCCCCATCTCAACCCACCCCTTCAACCCCTGCGTCCTGTATGGTGCAACATGCCAAGCAACCTGAGATGCTCCCTCTCCTTTCTCTCTTTCTTTCCCTCTCTCATTCTCTGGACATTTTTCTAAATTCTCTGTTTTTCTGGGGCTCTTACTGTGGCCCTGATTTCTATATTTGGCGGATGATTATTTGTTGCGTCCACACATCAAGATTGAATTTGCAGCAAAATATATTTTACTTTCATAAAGACCAGGACATATTAAATGCACCAGAAAAATCGAAATCTCATTATTTACCCGGAATGAAGGTCCTTTGCAAGGATGTGAAAATATGAAATCCAATAATTATCCAGATGAACACAAGGAAGGACTTACGATTGCTCTTGTGATATTAACTATAAAAATTATGTCCATTTTTAAAAGCATTTCAAGCGAGTAATCTTGCTCCATGAGATCCAAATGAACAGTATTGGTTCAGAGATCTACTTTAACTTGTGTAGCAGGACAATTGTGTTGAGGGCTTGTAGGCCTTCAGTAATGACAAGAGTCTCTTAGCACACAATCAAAATCATCTATGTTCTTAGAATATCTCTAAATGACAACACAGCATGCCTAGATAAATGTCCCCTGTGACTCTATGTTCTCTCCTATGTTTGGATTTGTTCCCCAATTAACAAGAAAGTCCACTAGGACCTGATGTTGTTGTCCTAGTGTGATTGCCGTTAGATGCTGTTAGGCATGGGTTTAAATAGCATTTGCTTTCTTTCCAATACTTATTTCTATTAGATTGGTGCTCATCTGGTGTAATGTAATCTAACTGTCCCCAAATTCTAAACCCAGAATCTATCTGGCCCTCTGGGCAGGCTCCAGCGAACACCCGTGTATCTGTAGGGATTCAAATACTATTTGAACCGAGTTTTGAATGCTGCTGCTGTTGTTGTGGTGAAGAATGGTGGTGAAGAACACATCTATTAATACTGCTGCCGCTTCCTCTGGGGCCCAGCCTCGCTCACTCAATCTCCCTCACACACACACACACACACACACACACACACAGAAACACACACAGAAACACACACAAAGAAACACACACACACTAAGGCCCAATCAGACAGGAAGTGTGCAGTGTTGTTTTCAGAGATCCTCTCAGGCTGCAGAGGATGACATTGTACTTTGGGCTGTTTTAAAAACAAACACGACCCTGGGTCAGGGTGGTTCTGCACTGTAATTAAGATTGTCTATGCACAAGTCGTTTTGAGTTTGGTGAAGGCTAAAGTATGTCCGACCGGCACTCGCTAGGGTTTGAACCGAATTCACTCTGACATCACCATCCACCGTTTGGTGCTTGATACACCACGCACATGACTTCAAAACATACATCCATTTCAACAATTGTAAAGAAGACGCAAACTATTTACAATGTCTTTCCATAACTTCCCAAAAACTGTAAAAACGTGTGTCTACATAAACATGGTCTACAAAGTGGATTTGCCTTATTTATCTCAACTGTAGTTTCAGTTCAGCCTGAGTGAACTCTAATGTCAACACATTTTCACATGTCCATTTGGCCCCAGACACCCTGCTGCTCTGTCCTCTGGATCCCAATGCATTGTGGGGAGGTAAATAAATATGGCCAGGGGGAGGAGTGACAGGGTAGGGAAGTAAGAGGGTGTGAATGCGTGTGTGTGTGTGTGGGTGTGGGGTGGAGCGGTGGGGGGGGGGTTCAACATCCAATACAACCATCAGCAGTGCCAACTTCCAAAGTATCAGATGAAAAGAAAAACTAAGAAAATAAACTGAGTACAGTTTTGTCTTTGTCAGTAGTAGTTTTAAGTATAGTTGCATTAAAGATTGTTATATCCCAGTCCTAGCTAGCAGCCACGCTCAACACGCCCTTCAGTCCCAAAACTTGTTGCCTTGTCTGTGTCAGAACATTGAACAAAAAATAAATAACAACAGCCAGGCAGGCAGGCAGGCTTTCCTTCCAAAAGGTAGTCGCGCCAAAGCTTCAGAGTCCAGAGCTGAGTCACTAAATGCGTCCCCATAATCTCTCTATAGTGCACTACCTTTGACCGGAGCCCATAGGTCTCTGGTTAACAGTAGTGTATTATGTAAGGAATGGGATGCCATTTGGGATGCAGGCACTGTTATTGCTGCGTGCGCGTGGGCCAGCCAGATCACCAGCCGCTTTGACAACAGCGTATCCATGGTGATCCCAAGGGAAAGGTCAAGAACCGACAGGCTCGGAATGTTTGAAGATCTGGCCAATTGGCCTATTGGCTATTTACACAGTTGACAGGGGACAGGGTAGAAGGCAAGGAAGGACAGGACATGGCCTGTAATCTGGTTCTAATTCTATTTCACTTTATGTTTGCACTTTACATTTTAGTCCTTTAGCAGACTCTCCTATTCAAAGTGACATACAGTTGGTGGATTCATATTTAGGTAGTTACATGGGACAACCACCAGCTATAATAAACAACCCTTACTTAATGAATTAGCTCTCAGCCAAGGCAGTGCAGAAAAGAAGAAAAGAATAAGGTCAGCATCAACCTTCTTGTCAGATCCCTTTCTGTATTATTTTTGTGGTAGAAAATAATAACTTCACAGAGATACAATTCCAAAACCTTAATCTACAAGGAGGCCAAGTAGTCATACTATGATACGGTTTACTCTATATTTCCTCTTCATCTAAGGTCCAATCATGGGTTTTCAATAGAAAATGTTTTGTGGTCCAAAGGGCCTATTAAAGATCTGCACACTGCAGCATAACAAGATGAACAGACTGTGTCGTTTTATAGAGCGTGTGACAGGTATCCTCTTTTAAAGCAGAATTACTTGTTCCAAGGCCTGCTAATATAAGCTACAGTACGGACCCTGAAGTAACTATAACAGTGACGGAGAGATTTAGAGAGATGGACAAAGGGTTGATCCGGCATTACTGAGTGAAACGGAGGAATGGGAGGAAGATCAGACCGACCAACAGACAGAAAGACAGATTGTGTTGCGTGTCTGACAGTTTGACAGAGGTGGTTGCAGTAGGGTGGCATGTGAAGGTGGTGACATTAAGCACAAATCATGAATCATTGAATAGCTGCTAGCCCAATTAACAGTGAAGCAGCACAAGAGCCTGGTCGCTCGACAATGCGGCAGCCCAGATCTCTGGCACCCGCTTCAAGCCACAAATGGGCCAAACAACAGAGAACATTTTCGAGCCTATTCACACTACAATAATTATCACGACAACAATTTATTTTAAATAACATTCACATGATATTTCAGTACTATTACGTATTTACACTTGCAGTGATAGAGTGTAGCACCTCTACGCTACAATAGTTTTATTTAGTTGACTGAGACATGATGCCAGATTTGCGTCAGAGGTAAAAATAAAATCGTCCTTCTGAGGTAGTGGGATACTGCCTGTGGCTACTGAATGTGTACTGAAGTGTAGTGAGCATTGAAGTTGACTATATATCCATCCATAATCCTTTGCATAAACAAATTAAATATATTGTCATTATATTGTAAAATAATTCTATTATCGCCAGCAACAGCACTTCACAACAGAGAGCTGTGTTAGTTACCAGGTAAAGAATGAAACAAAGGGGTGTAGGGTTGGGGTTAACCAAGTTTCATATGTTTCAGTGCAGCACTTGCTGTTGAATTTTGTACCAAAAGCAAGCTAGCAGACTAGTCGTTGACGAGTCACAAATTCTCATCATGCCAGCTGCTGAAATGTACGCAGCTGAACAAAATGATCTATTGTTGAGAAAAAGTCCTGACAGATATGCAGACTGATATTCCATCATTTTTGTGGAATATTATTTAGAACTTTTTGTTCTAAAATGCAGCAATCCATTTGTGTCGCGAAGAGTTCGGAGCCCCCATTACTAAATACCATAACTACTTGACAACGATGGGAAAAATACATAGACGTTCTCCAATGTCACTGCTAACATGTATAAAATATACACTCACCTAAAGGATTATTAGGAACACCATACTAATACTGTGTTTGACCCCCTTTCGCCTTCAGAACTGCCTTAATTCTACGTGGCATTGATTTAACAAGGTGCTGAAAGCATTCTTAAGAAATGTTGGCCCATATTGATAGGATAGCATCTTGCAGTTGATGGAGATTTGTGGGATGCTCCCGTTCCACCACATCTCAAAGATGCTCTATTGGGTTGAGATCTGGTGACTGTGGGGGCCATTTCAGTACAGTGAACTCATTGTCATGTTCAAGAAACCAATTTGAAATGATTCGAGCTTCGTGACATGGTGCATTATTCTGCTGGAAGTAGCCATCAGAGGATGGGTACATGGTGGTCATAAAGGGATGGACAGGGTCAGAAACAATGCTCAGGTAGGCCGTGGCATTTAAACGATGCCCAAATGGCACTAAGGGGCCTAAAGTGTCAGCCTGCACAGTGGTAACAAGGCATGATGGATCCATGTTCTCATTCTGTTTACGCCAAATTCTGACTCTACCATCTGAATGTCTCAACAGAAATCGAGACTCATCAGACCAGGCAACATTCTTCCAGTCTTCAACTGTCCAATTTTGGTGAGCTCATGCAAATTGTAGCCTCTTTTTCCTATTTGTAGTGGAGATGAGTGGTACCCGGTGGGGTCTTCTGCTGTTGTAGCCCATCCGCCTCTAGGTTGTGCGTGTTGTGGCTTCACAAATGCTTTGCTGCATACCTCGGTTGTAACGAGTGGTTATTTCAGTCAAAGTTGCTCTTCTATCAGCTTGAATCAGTCGGCCCATTCTCCTCTGACCTCTAGCATCAAGAAGGCATTTTCGCCCACAGGACTGCCGCATACTGGATGTTTTTCCCTTTTCACACCATTCTTTGTAAACCCTAGAAATGGTTGTCCGTGAAAATCCCAGTAACTGAGCAGATTGTGAAATACTCAGACCGGCCCGTCTGGCACCAACAACCATGCCACGCTCAAAATTGCTTAAATCACCTTTCTTTCCCATTCTGACATTCAGTTTGGAGTTCAGGAGATTGTCTTGACCAGGACCACACCCCTAAATGCATTGAAGCAACTGCCATGTGATTGGTTGATTAGATAATTGCATTAATGAGAAATTGAACAGGTGTTCCTAATAATCCTTTAGGTGAGTGTATATGAGTGTTTAGACCTCAGTAACTACAATATCTGTGGACGTTTCTGTGGAGAAATAATCCTACAAAACATCAGAAAGTGTTCATCCTGAAAAGGTAAATGTCCCCCCACTATTATTTTTTTATATCTGACATGACTCTTATTAATCTGAATAAAACTATAGAAGTGTAGGAATGGTCTTAGCGTGACAGTTTAGCATTACACAGTAATATTTGAAGAATGCAAAAGAGCCAATGCAGGTCCCCTAAAAATACTGTCAAATTCATAACATTTCCACAATGAGGATTACATTTTTATTCAAGAAACCCTCAGCCCATACAACAGAATGATTCAAAGTTAGAAACTGTATAGAAACTGTTCTGGGTTCAGAAATATTGCACCACATTAAAAAAAAAATAGAAAGTCCAGATTATATATTATATGGAACAAAGAAATTTTTCTCAGAAAGATAATTTAGAAAAATAAAATTGCATTAAAGTATATATTTTTTATTCTCAAAAGAGATAATTTAGATAACATATCATTTTAGCCTGATAGATGGTTAATTTGGCCTTAAAGTGATTTTTCTTTTCCTATGAGATGTTCTAAAAACATAATTTTCAACGTATATTTTGTTAACCTTGACAGTGAAGTCTCCACTTGATCCGAGGTGCAACAGCATGCAAAACAAACTCCCAAAATACTTCAGTACAGGTTATCAATATCACCAGAGCATAACATCTATATTTCCATGGTGGATTTGTGGCTGCAATTTAGATAACACGTTGTTATAACTAGCTGGTGTGCCCTTTTCATGTATTACCCCAGAAAACACATCTTCAGCTGCTCTTTCTTGATGAATGCATTTTCCTATCAGCCTACTTTTCCTTCTAGTCATTTCATTATGGTTGTGGCACAAGGCTACTTATTTCTACCTCACCTGTCTATGGACCTTTCTTTGATTTCCATGATGCAAATGTCACCTGTCAATTCAACCTTAACATTGCTGTGTTATTCATCCTTCAGGTGCCCTAGGAGATTTTCTCTGTGAGTCGGACACTGTGATTAGCTAATTTCTTGACAGTGGCTCGCCAATCATATTACTGAGGGACTTCAGTCTCCTATTGGCAGCCTTCAATTTGTTTCTGTCAACCCACTTTTCTTTCTTTTCACTCCTTTCCACTTTTCTCACACTTTATCTTCACACTTCATCTTTTGTCTCGACCAATCTTACTGTAACTCTCCCCCAGGCCTCTGATCGCTACTGTCTCCTCTCATTCTCTCCCCTAACTCTACCCACTCAGTCCCTAACCAGATGAGCGCGTGCTTTTGCAACCTTGGTCTTCTCTCCCCAATTATTCTCTCTTCTTATAGCCTGTCATCTTACCCATCTGATCTTTGACCGTTTGTCTCCTGAATCTGCCTGTTCGACCCTACTCTCCAACCTCTCCACATCCTTTGATTCTCACTGACCCGTTCCTTCCAACTAGCTCAGTCCACCCCAACGCCATTGGCAAAGTGAATCACTATGAGCTCACAGAGTAGGGCTACGGGCATCAAGGCAAATCTATTTGGAGAAATATAAAAGTATTTGATTTTGTATTGTTTGAAAATGTTTTGATTTGTTTGAAAATGTTTTTGGTTAGTCATTTATTTCTTGTGTTATTTCCTGGTTTTGATGTTTTCACTATTGTTCTACAATGTTGGAAAATACAAAAAATAAAGAAAATAAAGAAGATTAGGAAGACAGGTATGCAGAGGTGAACAGAGAAAAATGGCATGGATAAACAGAAGAAATGCCACAGTACATAATACACACCTAACCTTTATGCCTAGCCATAACCACAATAGCTGACCGTAATCAACCTTGCACAGGGGCCATGCAAATCCTCTAAAAAATACCCACTGTGAAGTATGTTGATGGATCTTTGATGTTGTGGGCTGTTTTATTTTTTAAAGGCCCTGGGAATCGTGTTACGATGGTTTTGGGCCAAACACCTGTCTGCTATTGCCAGGAGGCTAAAACTGGGTCATTGTTGGATCTTCTAGCAAGACAATGATTCAAAGCATGCCTCCAAAACCACAAGAAAATGAATCATAGAATCAAACTTAGAATCAAACCTTTTCAATGGCCATCACTGTTCCCTGACCTAAATTCCATTGAAAACCTGTGGGGTATGCAGACACGGAGAGTCCACAAGTGTCCACAAGTGACTCCGAAGGATCTGATAATCGCTATAGAGGGGTAATTTTGGCAAAGGGAGGTTGCACAAATTACTAAATGTAGGGTTGTCAATAATTGTGGCAGGCATGTTTTTTTATATAATAAACATTTGTAGAATGTTTTTGTTTGAACAATCTATAGTCAATTAAATGTTGGATTCATATGTTGTTTTGAGTGTAAGTTCAAGCTGATAAACCACAATGACATTTCTTCACAGCCTTTGTGAATAGTTACCTAGGGTGCCAATAACCTTGGAGGGGACAAAATGTTCAGTGGTACCTGGACCGATATATTCAGACAGTCTCAAATCAATTATCCCAAATGTTTAATTATATTTTTAGATTAGTAATTTCTGCTTGTGAACTTTCTCTGTCTTTATTATATATTAGAGAGGCATCTGCTATAATAAGTCTGAACCAATAAAACATTGAAATTACATTGAAACAGTGTCAGTACCTCACGCATAGTCACATAAGCCATTGACATATGCTTCCAGTGGCCTAGTGAAAACACACACACACACACAAGTAGAACAGCTTGGCTGTAGCTGGGCTGTGCTCAATTTCAGCTCTAATCAATGCAAGGCTTAGCTGTGACATAAACGAACAAGGCACACTGCAAATGCCAGCTTGTCTAATTCCATCGCTGTGGCGATGAATGATACACCCTGAGTTAGATATAGACCACTAGATGTGCGTACAGTAAACTAATACCAAAACACTGCAGTATGTAGTCAACAACTAGACATCTTTCAAAAACCTAGAAGAAAATATATAAAATGTTTGTTCATTCTCCACATGGAAATATTTTGTAATGTATTCCGAATGCAAATACTGAGTTCATCCCAAAATTATTCTAGGTCGTGATAAGAAAACAGGACACGACATAGGAATGGTAGGTGCTTCAAATACCATGCTGCTCCAAATACCATACTGCTCCAAATACCATGCTGCTCCCACATAAGATGTCAAAGAAGACAGCGGACTGTTACATTATTATGTGACCCCTTACAATTAACTCAGTTAGGGGTATTTCCAGTGTCCTTAACTGTAAGGATTGCTCACACTGAATTCCCCCGGTAGTGGTTTGAACATTGAGCACACAGGAGCCAATTCAGCTGTTTGGCTGGTGTCTCTCCCGTGTCTAATCCTCTGCATGTTCCCACACAAAGACAACTCTGTGTGGGCAGCAGCAGTCTGACTGATGGTCTTCCCATGACCAGGCCCGTCCGCCTGGCCATGTGTAACACTACAGCGTGGTGTCTGCGTATGACACGCTCACACTAATGCAAGGCACGGTGTCACGGCAACAGTGTGACAGTCAGGCCTGTGACACTGACAGCACGACGTGACCACTGACTCCCACCGCCACGGAAAGATGAAAGCTGTGTCAGATAGGTTGTTAAGCAACAGGATCCGTGGCGAGGTCAGCGAGGGGATTCTGGATTCCTCTAGAGTCCGAGGTAAGATGGTGACTGATCGGTGATATCTGCATTAGTGGCTAAAGCTGTGCTTTTCCTTTGTTTCCTCTGTTTGTGTGGTTATCTGTTAACATGCAAACACACGCAACACACACACGCACAATGTTTAAAGAGGGAGAAAAACCTTGTGTATTGTGTGTATAAGCCCCCTCCTCACCCAAACAACCAAGAGGAGTCCGTTACCCTCTGGTATAATCCTATACAATGTGGTTAAGGAAAGACAATGATAAGCTACAGGAAAGGGTAGAGGGATAGAGCAATGAAGGATTAATGTCAGAGACAGGACAAGGACATTTCAATCCAACTTGAGATAACTGTTCCTCAGAACATTAACATAGGGGTGGATCCAACACAATGCCCTGACAGGGCCTGTTCTCTGTGGATAGAGGAACGGGAAGGCAAGTATTTGGCAACCATGTGACATTCCAATGTATGTTCAGAGACATCATGATTACCAAACTGGGGAAAATATTGACCGCATGATTTACAGTAAATAAGCTGCTGTTGTGGACGGGTAGGAGGTGGAAGTGTTTCCTAGAGAGACAATGACATTATAATACAGCACTTCTGACCCACAATGTAACTCGAACTAAAACATTGCCACGGCTAGTTTCCTTGCCAAATACTCCAGAAGTCCTGCGTAACCAGTTCTACCAAAACAAACCCATTTCTGACACACACAACTTTTATAATCCTCTCCTCCCTTCTCTCTTCTCTTCCCAGGCAAACAGAGTGATTATATAAGCAGTTATCCAATGGAAGCCCGTCTGGATCACAGAGTGCTCTCCTTGTTGCTGCTGCCTGTTTGTTTGCACAGCAGAGAGACACAGACCAACTCTGCTGCTGCCGGGAGGAGGACCGGACAAGGAAAACAGTCAATTTAAAAGAGGTTTATATAACCAAACACACAAATACACACAGATGCACACAAACAGAAAAAACACAGGCAGGAAATTGCGGGCACAACTATGTATCCTTTCAGCAGTTCATACAATTTTTTTGAAGTGCTAACAATGTTGCATTAAGCAGTTAAATAACTGTAGTTCCCATTCACACACATTCCAGTATTTATCAACCATGTTAACATCCTGTCTACTTTCAAATCTGGAATCTAAAATATATTGTACCAGCCAAAGCATTTTTACCTTTTTGAACGATAAAAACTAGCTAGCTAATGGTTTCTCATGTCCGTAACCATTCCTATGTCCGTTGCTATGGATACTCCAACCCTATCCTTCAACCCTAACCCCACTCCAGCTACTATCCCACAATCCACATCTACCCCCCCCTCCCACTGCCAAGTCTCACCTGGTGCTGTGTTAGAAATAATAATAAAAAAAGAAAATGACTATTTGCCCCCCACTCCATTCTAACATCACGGCATAAAACCATCTGAACCAATCTCAGCCAGTTTGGAACCAAGCTGTTCAGCAGAGTCCTGCACATCGGGCAGGTGCTATGAAAAAGGATGCCCTTACTCAAGAAACCATTCAAACCTCTCAAAATGCAAGCCTACTGTCATTCTTCCATTTGACGTCATGGAGATAGAGGAATGGCTCAATGTCACTCACACCACAGCAAAAACCAGCTGTATACTGTAAGCATTTGCAGTCTGGCTTCAAGCCAATACACTGTATGGAGAAAGCCTTGGTGAAGGTCATAAATGACCTGCTTATGGCGGAAGTTTCAGAATTCTTAACCATTGTGACTCTTCTAGACCCCAGATCTGCTTTTGACACAGTACATCCCAGTAGATGTTAAACAGTACATGTTCAGTCAATGTTCAGTAGATTTTATACATACATTCAAAAGTGATTATGGGAAGGCAGCAATCGGGACTCTGCCTGCTAACTCAGTTTCTACATAACAGTGCTAGAAGAAGGTATATCCCTATGCTTGCAATAACAGGCAGACTGTTGGGGCTTTTAAAGCAGGGCTTAAAGGGGTGATCCACCCCATCACACTGACTACTACAAAATACACACTGCAACGCTCTCTCTTGGCTAGCTAGTTAGAAAGGTTACCTACACCGTAAAATCAAAGTAAATATCAGCATGTGAAGTAGTTATTGTTGTAAATTCACCTAAATAAAACAACACAAACAGTTTAGGAGTTAAAAACTCAACTCGCTAAAGATTGCATTTCTAGCTCAAATCTGTGTTTACCCGGTAGCTATGGCAACATGCAAGTTAAGTCTGAAAGCAGGGCAGGATTGTCATGTTCAGACGAAATTTCCAGCACAATAACCTCTTAAAACTCACCTTAAAGGCTTGAAAAACAGTCTCATTATATACGCTGAAGCAGGGAGACAGTGAAGAAAAGGAGCAGACTGCCTTGCTTAGTTGAACAAATAAATTATATTGATCTGAGTGTGCATTGTGTACTTTTAGGAAATATAAATGCAATATATACAACCACGTTTCCCAAAACGTTGGGACGCTGCGTAAAATGCAAATAGAAACAGAAACACTGATGTGCAAATCACTTATCCGTATATTTCATTGAAAATAGTACCGAGACACAAATAGTACAATATCAAATGTTGAAACTGAGAAATTGACACTCTTTTGGCACCTTTTAGTCGATCGGTGCTAAACGTCCATAGAGGTAACTTCCCATGGTAGATAGGCCCACAAGGCTTACTCAATTGCTGTAAACACTTTAGGGGCAACAATGCTGACTTAAAATGTTTGTATGTTTATTTGTAACTGAAGTTTAAATTATATATACAATTTGACAAGTAGAGAAATGCAATCATTGTACCAACTTTACAGTAACTTGAAGCTAAATACAGGTTGGCCATGTGACTTTGTTGATGATACTTCCCTGGTTTACATAAAATATGGAACAATCCGGTCTCTCCCTGCTCATCAGCCATGCTAACACCGCCTGCTACGGGTAAACACCCTGGCATGATGACCTCTACCTGGCACCAGGGTAGCTAAAATTATTTTAATCTGACTGAAACATACAACCCTGTTTCAGTCAGTCAGGACACTTGGATGCTGCATAAAATGCAAATAAAAACAGAATGTGCAAATAATTTATCCATATAAATCATAGAAAATAGTACAAAGATAAAATGTGAAATTTTGAAAATGAGAAATGTTATTGTTTTTTGAAAAATGTATGCCCATTTTGAATTTGAGGCCAGCAACACGTTTCTAAAAAGTTTGGGCGGCCATGTTTACCACAGTGTTGCATCACCTCTTATTTTAACAATACTCTGTAAGCGTTTGGGAACTGAGGAGACCAATTGATGTAGTTTTGAAAGTGAAATGTTTTCCCATTCTTGCTTGATATAGGGTTTCAGCCACTCAACAGTTAGGGGTCTCCTTTGTCATATTTTGCGTTTCATAATGTGCCAAAAGTTTTCAATGGGTGACAGGTCTGGACTGCAAGCAGGCCATTTTAAGCACCCAGACTCTTTTACTATAGAGCCATGCTGTTGTAATACGTGCAGAATGTGCTTTGGCATTGTCTTGCTTTTTCTTTACATTTTACACAGCATCCCAATTTCTTTGGAAATGGGGTTATGTTATATCGTACATAGATTTTAATAAATGAACAAACTGTTGTTTTACTAACTTTTGAACCAACATTCTCACTTTGCAAATTTCTCTGCTATTTAAATGTAAAGACAGAACGCTTCCACTCTCAGAAAAAAACAAAAACAAATGTAAGCATTAAAGCCCAATTATTTTACTTGCAAAAACCTAAATAGTTCAATAAAACGTCCTTAACAGCCATCGATAGCTTGATGTGGAGATGGCCAAATCAAATAAAAATGCGCTGAATACAATACTATACAGTGAAATGCCTATGTACCCTACAACATGCAAAACATTCTGAATAAGTAAATATAAATGAGCATATAAAAATGAAGTAATATTGTAATATGAACACAATATACAGTAATTAATACATAATGGAGACCCTAAAATCACAGACAGAGGAAATGGGGAAGGGGAAGTGCCACTGGTGTATAGTAAGCACTACTGTTTAAGCCAAAGTTATTTCTCATTCTTTCCTTATGTTTTACCAAGTTAAAGTAAAAGTTAAATGAGGATGAGGATTGTGAAAAGGGTTCAATTAACCAGAGCAGTGAGTTTCAGAGAAAATATATAGAAAAAATAAAAATAAATTATAATAATAAAAAACAGAATAGATAGAAATGATCTTATCTCCTCTTTCTCGTTTCCTTCTTCTTGGTCCCTGTCCGTCCACTCAGTGGTGATTTCCATATCAATATTTGAGTGCCGCTGAATAATTTAAAGGCGTGTGGTGACACAACAGGACGCCAGGCAGATTGGCGCTTCCCTTGCCACTGCTAACGAGATCCCTATTGTGTATTTAGTCTGTGTAGGAGAGAGGATGCTATCCACAACATATTATCCTGCAGTTAATTGTCATCAAACGAGAACCAATTGGTTTAATGCAAACATGTGCGACAAAGGATCATAAATGGTCACAGGAGAAAAAAGAATCACCTGTTGGAAAACCACCTTATGGGAACAGCGGACAAAATGTCAATGTGAAGTGACCATTCTTAAAATGACCCTGATTAGCATGGTAAGGATATGTACTCATTGCATGCCACTTAGTTTTGCGAGGCCAGTGCTCTAGCAAAAACCGGATGAAGCAAGAACCACCAGTGTTTACTCAGGGAAATATAGAGAGCATACCGGTGAGGACAGGCACACTGTGCAGCTGAGAGAGATAGAGAGAGGGGAGGGGGAGGGAGAGGGAGAGAGAGAGGGGAGGGAGAGAGAGAGAGAGAGAGAGAGAGGATACTCTAAGAGGCTGTCCTTTGGATCCCATCGAGACACTTGACCTCTGAGACTTTGCTCCTGTCTCTGTGACGAATCCGCCATTTATCACTGAGGTAACTAACCTGGGACTATTGTAGCTAGGCTACAGTCGTCACAGGACATTTTGCCCTGCACTAGCCTGAATAAGGCTGCTCTAATTTCATCCATTTTGGTTATTATAAGGGAGAGAGGCGCACGATCCCCTAAACCTGTCTGAAACAGCAGTTCTTTTTCCAGGCAAAAGGCTGTGTAATCTGCTGCCTTTGACTGCTAACCCTTCTGCACTGATAGCGCTCTTCCCTGACCCGAACATGTCTCTTATCATTTAGCCCATCATATCTCCCTGTGTTTCTCTCTGGCTGGTCTCTCCTCCCACCAGGTCCAGTGAGACACAGAGCTAGCAGCTCATTGATTGTTTGTTGTCTGTTGCACAGACAGCTTCTCTCTCACTACAGCCCCACCCCCAACAGCATTCCCTACCCAACCCCCATCCAAGAACACAACCAGAGAAAGAGAGAGAGGGAAATGACTGTAGGCCATGCTCCCTATAATCCTGTGTTTGTCTTACAAGAGCTCTATTCTTAAAGGTCTTCAAATAAAATTCAATAACATAGTTTCAGACTAGAATACCACAGACCTAATTCGCTTTCCGCCGTACGTCTCTGTTTCTCTCTAACCAGTCCTTCATGTGTGGGTCAGTACTTGGGGGTTTTAGAAGTCACTGTGATGGAGGATTCCCTCTGATCTGATTTGAGGCCAAACATGAGTGAAATACACTATAAAACTAAACCGTAAAACAGGACCACCACTGACCTTGCTTGGGTTTAAATATGTTCAAACACATACTGCCCTTCAAAACCATAATTAAGCTACAACCTCTAACTAAATGTAACATTCTCCTAAATTATTTCCTCCATACTTTATATAGGATATACTCAACGATAATATATTTTCTTAGTATGGTAGATAGTATCTGGGCCATTACACAAAGAGTGTGTTTTGCAGTGTAGACACTTCTGTTTTATTGGCAGACCACAAAGTGAAGAAAAAAAGAAGAGAAAAATAAAGTAATGAAAGCTTGCAAAAGTGCAAACATTAGAAATATTTCAATCCACTTAATCCCAAAGACAATTCTAAAGTTTACCATCATTGTAAAGCCCTGGTTTGTTATATTTCTGAAGATTATTATTTCATTTAATTCATATTTAATTTACTTACATCCCTCATTTTAAAGTGAACCCATCAAACTAGTTACTAGCATATTTCTTTTTTTTAATTGAAATTCAATAGTGAGAACAAAGGGTTATTTTCTGCTGCTCTTTACAGGAAAACTGAGCGCACCTAGCATAACACGTCAAAACCTTTAACAGTAGATCACCATATGCTCTTTTCCCGACAAGCCGAACTTTCAGTTTTCTGGGGAAATGGAAAGACAGGCCGTGTGACATGATTTTAGCTTATTGACCATAACAAGGACGGAGTTCTTTGATCTAGTCTGGGCACCATTGTATTTTCCACTGAGTAAAAGTTGATTACATTCATTTTGGAACTTGGCTGGCTCCCAGGCATGGCTCCAAACGAGAACAAAAAAAACAATGCTATTAAAAAAAAACAATAATATTTTGTATTTTTTAAAAATTATAATCATTTTTTATTCCCAACTGTATCTACGGTGTTGTGTAATCACAACTACTCCCAAAGGATTTGTGAGAATCTGTTCGCAGCAGGTGTTCCTTCAAGCACCAAGACATTTTTTCCATCGAGTCACATGAGTGCTAACACATCCGTTGACCTCGGCATTGCACTCACCCCAACCACCTGAGGGAGTTGCTAGAGCGTAACGAGTTCAGGAAATCCCTACTGACAATGCCTTCCTCCTCCCTGGGCTATGCAGGCTAATTTGCATAGCCCTTGTGGCTTTTCAGCCACTTTCAAGACACAAACCTAGACCGTGTAGCTTGGCGCTATGAAAAAGGGCACCACCTGGGAGGCACCCCATAACATTTCAAGGTGATTTATTTTGATTAAAATCTGCCTTCCCAGTAGGAAAATAACATTCAAACACAAATTTTAGAAATACAGGGATGTATTTTCGGGTTAATGCACCACGTCGATAACATGACCAAGTAGTTTACAGTTCAAATTGAAAAGTACCTTCCTCTCTCCTTGCTTTTCCCTGGTGACGTGACAGGCCATAGACAATGGGCTAGATTAAGATGAATTTGCACAAAGCAAAACTCCATAACGCTCGACTCTGGAGAAGGGAAACTTCAGTCAATTTTATTCTCGTCAAGACCAAAATGTGGGAGATCTATTCATTGTCAGGTGTTCTTTGGAGCCTGCTACATTAGGTTACCTATAGATAGACAAGTTAGAAATGTTCTTTGCAAAGCTTGATTTTAGTAATCACTGTTGCACAACAAAAAGCTTTCATTCCCCCAGTCAACCTTGTCACTTCATTTGTGAATTTCTTTGAAAAGATGAATTTAACCTCTTGGGAAATTTATGTTTTTTTTTTTTTCTATGAAGTTGAACACGTACTCTGTATGTCACACTACTGAAAAAGCAGACAATTGTTGGACTAACCCTGCTATTGGGCCATATGGTATAATTTCAAACCAGCATGTAGTGTACCATTCTGGCTAGATGTCATGTACATGCCTCAAATGTAGTCACGAATGGAGGAAGATAAGGAGATGGGGGGGGGGGGGATTATGGTGCCAAACTCATTCCTCTCTCACCACATGGTTGCGACAGGGCGTCAAAGAAAAAGGGGTGGAAAGCGAGAGGAAACGTGAGGGTCGGCAAGAGGAAAATGACAGAGATAAATGGATAGAAAGCTCAACTACCCATTAGTTATTTATACTGTAATTAAGCTAGTCAATAAAAGCATGTGGGCACATGAGGAGAGAGCAGGATACGCTGTTTGCTACCCTGAAATAACATTCATGGCCATGCAGCACAATGGACAGCAGGGCCGTAGCCAATGCGAGGAAAGGGGGTTATGATTCAGAGGGCCCTGGCTTGGCAGGGCCCACTGATCGTAATAATGTCAATGTCATCTATAAGTGAGGGGGCCCAGGCCTATATCTTTTCAGGGGCCCCAGGATTGCTGGAGACGGCCCTGATGGACAGACTGCAGCCGGATCCCTCCCTCCCTCATCATTTGGCTGTAAGAGCGAGCTAGTGGCTGGTTGCTGCAATACATGTGAGGGTACCAGACCAGAGCTGTGTGTATGCAGGCATGTGTGTGTGTGTGTGTGTGTGTGTGTACATGACAACAGAATAGGTCATCAGCAGGCCGGAGGAATAAGCTAATTGATTTCTGGGTACTGTAGCAAAATAGTTTAAAGATATTTGCTGGAGGAATAATCAATCAAAGATCCTCACCTTTTAGTTAACATTCAACTTTCTTGTTCAGGGTTCACACACTTATACCCTAGCATTAGCAACAGACTGGTACCAGAAACCCACCAGGGCATGTATAACACACAGACCTCTTCTGATTAAGGCACCAAATATTAGCTAAATAATTATGATTTTGCACAAACCACTTCATTTAAACAGGCCCACTGATATCAAAGTTAACAAGGCCATCTGGCTTTTGCCCGAATTGACCTATGGCCAGCACAATAGGCTTCTAACAATTAAATGGATCTGACAGTTCTTTTTAATAGCTTTGGTGCTATTTTCACAAGTAGGGTGAGTACTGTGAAAATGGGACATTTTAATCGAAATCTTTGCTTGTGTTCTATTTTCACAATACTCAATACTTTTATATACTACTCACTGTATATGCTATGTTTTCAAAGCACTTAGTATAAAATGTAAAACATATCATCAAAACTGCAGGTGTTAAACATCTTTCAAAATAAGTACAACATACAAATTCCTGGAAATAAAATTGCACTATTCTGAAGGCAATTACCTTATAAAAACATGTATTATAATGTGATACATAATTGTTTCTACGAGACTGGTTGAAGGTTGATTAAAAAGTGACTGTAGAATTGTGTAGGTTGTACTAAGTCAATTGAAAACATTTTAGAGTTGAAACAACTGACAACTAGTTGGGTTTCTATACCCAGGACATACACCATAGCAACAAAGCAATTGAGGAAATTTATAACGCAACAGTAAGTAATAAAATATAATCACATCAAAATGATGTCATAGGTAGGTAATAATATTTTGAACAGAAGCTAAGGGCCTTTTCACATTAACGAGACATTTATTATATCAAGAAACACTTTTCTGCTTACATGTGCAATGGTTACTCATCAGGGTGGGAAAGCACAAAATGAGCGACACCTCCGACAAATCTTATATAGATGTGGTAAAGAGAATAATGGGACTCCCCCTAAACAACCAAAATATAATGGAAATGGGTGGGGGAATGGGCAGTGAGGAGATCATGAATGTCCTAAAGGCCCCCAGCAAAATCTGTCTATGTTTAGGCTATTATTTAATGCATGTGTTTTTCACACATTTTGAGAATGACGCTTGTATATACATCAAGCCCAATATGTTCATATTGTCATCACCTGCCCACCACAGTAATCTAGACCAATTTCTTTACCTGAGCTACAGTGTCTTCGGAAAGTGTTCAGACCCCTTCACTTTGTCAACATTTTGGTCATGGGGAGGATTTCTTGCTGAACGGTCACAACATTGCTTCGCCGGGGGACGTGCGACAATTTAAGATTTTTTAAGTTGACCTTAATTAAAACAATTGCTAATGCAGTTCTTACAAAACTTCTCGTTAATCTCGATGAAATATTGTCGTGTGAAGAGTGCCTAAGTAGCTTCTTTGTGCCCTACGAGTGTCTGAGTCTGTATATGACAACCCTATTGAAGAACACACCAGTGAATGGCAGCCCTGTCATGGTCAGCAAACGGTCAGTACAGTCTCCTTTCTTCTCCTGCCCTGTGGAACAGCGGTGAGCCCTGCAGCTATCCTGTCCGCCTCTTCGCTGTCATCTGGCCATGGCACTCAGGTCAGCACAGCTCAGAGACCCAGCAGGTGGTCTTTACATACGAGCCGCTAGAGGATAAAGGACCTCTTGACTGTGTCCCAAACAGAGTGGTATTCCATTTAGGTCCCGGGCAAACCTAGCGTGCTATAAATGCAATAAGATATCATTTGGAGCACAGCCGATGTCTGTAATGAGATGGACAGTCACAAGGATATGGAGTTTGTGTGCACATAATTGATCTGAATGCTAAACCATGATCTGCCTCATCAAAGGTTATTTTAAGAACAAATGTGTTTTTTGTTCCCTTTCTCTCTTTATTTGTGAGTAGGAAAGTCCCCTCGGTTTCTTGGAATCGGTAGCGATGAAACGCACAGAATTGACAACTGCAGTGTCCTAATAATGAAAACATTTCGGTTTTGGTTTTCAGTTTCAGATTTCACAAAAGCCAATGCGTTTGCATGTTGTTATTCAACAAGTCTCGTTACGCGAACACGTTTTTGAATCATCTGATGTTGAGGACTAATATAATCAACAAAGCCTCTCAGATCACGTCAGCGGGCCAGATGGTACCCTATTCCCTTTTTAGTGCACTACATTTGACATGGGCCTTTGGGGAATAGTGTGCCATTTGGGACATATCGTAATCTGGAAGGCATACTGCTGACCTTCACTTTTGAGTGTCTCAACAGAGCCCTCCAGATTTTTTTTTACATTTCACAAAACCTGAATTTCCTGATTTCTTTCACCAAATTTCCACACTGAAATTATTAGAATGTTAATGATGTCATTTTGTTTAATTTATGTTTAAAATAAAGCCATGGAATTGCAACCTCATCAGGTCAACTTCGTGATGTCGCAAAATTTACCCGCTTGTAGTAGACCAATGAATGTTGATTTTGGTACGGTGGTGGGCTCTTGAACATCTTATCTGACAATGAATGTTGTTCATGTAAATATTTTCACATTAATTTCATAACACACACATGACAAGCATATCGGTTTCAAAATGATTATATTTAACACAGGGAGAGAATACTATTATAAAAATGCACAAAAATAAAGATATTTTACAAATGTTGTTTTTCCCCTAATCATTTAAAAAGAAAACAAGAGAAAGGAACAAAAGGGTATTGACCAAAAGAAAGAAACGAAAAGAAGGCCCTTCTCATAACCTATCTCCAGCTAAATGAGGCTGTAAGAATTTAGTTATTTTTGGGGTGTGGGTAATCTGTTCAGAGACTTTTAAACTCCCAGGAGCAAAGAAACCATTTTTGCAATCACTTCTGCTTGTTGCCTTTCCGCAAGAATGGTTTCTTAGCTGCAGTACGTCCTACAAGGCCATTTCTTGTAAAACTTCCTCTCAGTGGTATAATTTACTTTGGTGACACATTCCTTCTGTCCATCAAGGAAGTAAACTTTGAGTACTGTTAATCGGACTGAGACAGCTTTTGGGGTCTTGCACTGTGTTCTTTCTCTTCATCTTTCCCAGTTTCTTCAAATTCCTTTATGACATTTCCTTTATGCCATCTCACAAGTGTGTTATCTTTTTGACACAAAACATTATAAAATTTTCTTTGATTAATGCTTATTTGGAATTATTCAAAAGTTACAGGCAAATAAAAACACTTACTGCTCAAGTGAATAGCTTTTGAAAAAATGTATTGTCAATAGCTAGGTAGGTACAGAATGTTCACAATATAATCAAAGCCAATATTAGCAATATAACATATTGCAAACAGTCATGGGCATCATTATGGAGTAGGTGTCCCCTTTGCTGCTATAACAGCCTCCACTCTTCTGGTAAGGCTTTCCTATAGATGTTGAAACATTGTGGTAGGGATTTGCTTCCATTCAGCACCAAGAACATTATTGAGGTTGGCTTGATTTTGGATGATTAGGCCGCCTGACAGTCCGCATTCCAATTCATCCCGAAGGTGTTTGATGCTGGCCTGCATAGGACTGTGTGCAGGCCAGTCAAGTTCTTCCACACCAGGGTCGATAAACCATCTCTGTTTGGACCTCACTTTGTACATGGCAGCATTGTCATATTGAAAGAGGAAAGGGCCTTCTCCTAACTCTGCCACAAGTTTGAAAGCACAGAATTGTTTTGAATGTCATCTTATGCTATAGGTGTAGCATTTCCCATACCTGGAACAAAAGGCACATATAAAAATGAAGATATGTTTGGTATGCGCTCAGATGCAAGAGCGATTAGCATGTCTTTTGATTAGCGATTGTCAAGTTCACTCCACCTACTTCTCAGCAGGGAACCCTGTGTAGACAATCAGTTTTACACTCGCTCAAAAAATACCCTCTTTTTGTAGCTCTCATTAACTTTTCCTAACAATTTCTTCTCCTTTTTTCCGGCTCAGAGATGGTGTTCAGCAACTAGCAATTCAACAACAGGAAATGATAAGCGTTTGACGCTAGCCGTGGGTGGTCATCAAAACACAACAATTGGAGGTAAGACGAGCACCAAGTGGTCCCAAGGCATAAAAAGGTCTAGCCCAAACCATGAAAACAGCCCCAGACATTTATCCCTCCTCTACCAAACTTTACAGTTGGCACTATGCCAAACCTTGATTCGTCTGTCAGACTGCTAGATGGTGAAGTGTGATTCATCACTCCACTCCAGAGGACACAGCAATGAATGTTGTGGTCTCAGGCTTGTTTGCTAATGCTCAGCCAAGGAAACCCATTCCATGAAGCTCCAGACAAACATTTCTTCAGCAGACGTTGCTTCCAGAGGCAGTTTAGAATTTGGTAGTGACTTTTGCAACTGAGAACAGAGGTACGCGTTTCAGCACTCAGCAGTTCCATGTTGTGATTTTGTGTGGCCTACCACTTTTTGCGGCTGTGCTATTGTTGATGCTTGGGATTTCCACTTCACAATAACAGCACTTACAGTTGGCCTGGGCAACTCTACCAGGGCAGACATTTCATGAGCTGAATTGTTGGAAAGGTGTCATCCTATGACAGTGCCATGTTGAAAGTCACTGTACTCTGCAATATGAGCCATTCTACTGCCAATGTTTGTCTATGGAGATTGCATGGCTGTGTGTTCAATGTTATTCTCCTGTCAGCAATGGGTGTGGCTGAAATCCACTGAATTTAAGGTGTGTCCACATACTTTTGGCCATGTCAGTTTAGGAGTTAAAAAAACGTACCATGTTTGTTAAGATTGCATTTCTAGCTGAAATCTTTGTGAATCATGTTGCTATGACAACACGTATGGGGTGCTGCAAGTCTCCAAACAGGAAGACGTGGGAAGGGAAAGGACAACTGCTTTGCCTCATGGTGGTTGGAAGAAGAAAGGATATTACTCTGGATTACCCCTTTAAGTGTTGTAGTAGATTACAATTACTGACACTCAGACGGTTAGCAATTTTAAGTTGTCTCTTGGAATTTAAGGAACTCATTCTTCAACAGAACTAGGATTTCTCCCTCCCCTCCTTGGAAGTTCTATGAACAAATGTGTGGAATGAGAGAAATGCCAGTTTGCGTCACTTTGGGAAGAAGACTAGAGATAATTTAGCCTAATAGCCCTTTGTATAAATAATACGCATTCCCTCGGCCTCTACTGATCTGAACTGGTCTAGAGTAGCACAGGGTATAGCCATTTAAATGAATGATAAGAATTTAATTACTTCAGTTTGCACAATATGGTCACACAAGAGAATTCTCACGTGCCTGGAGATTCGGGGTCTATTTGGATGTCATTCTATCTCACAACCCCTCCCTTCCTCCCATATCCTCCCTCCTTCTCTCCCTCCATCCATGCATCCAGAAGGGAGCTTGGCCGGCATGTCAGGGGAACAACCCTGTCGCTGTGGTTAATGTGCTGTTGAAGGGAGGTGACTGGAGCCGACAGAGGAGATAGAGGACAACACAAAAGACCAACTGGCTGACGTTGGCCTGCGGAGTGTGTGTGTAAAACTCTGTGTTTGTTTGTGTGCAATTGTTAGAGTCTAGGTACATGTATGTGCGTATGTGTGTGTGGTTCATGCCAGCATGTGTGTGTGTGTGTGTGTGTGTGTGTTTGCACGCACCCCCTCCATTGAATCTATCATGTTGTTGCGAAGGGGCTGTCCTACGAAGCGTGCCTTCGACCCCCTCTTAATCACATAACTGTATTGTGTCTTTCTGCGGAAGGAAAGGGTTGGAGAAAGATAGCATTTCCTTTCAACAGAACAACTGTCGCCTGGTGGCTTTCTGTCAGTTTAGAACTTGTCTTTTCCGAGGTGGCTGCTGAGGTTTTGTTTTGTACTGTATGGATGTGGCAGTGGTGGGGAGACAGAGGGAAGACAGGATTAGTAACCTGAGGAGGAGAGGAGCGGTAGAACATCCCAAGGGTGTTCAGTTTGGAGAGAGGACAGACCACGAGATGGGGAGAGAGACAAAAAGGAGTAAGAGGTAGAATGTAAAGTGGGAGGGGGGAGGAGGTGAGGGGGAAAGCAGGAGAGATAGAAACAGAGATAAGCAGACGGTTGTTTGAGGAAGACAGAGCTGAAATGATCTGATTGAGACTGAATGACAAAAGGAGAGAGAAAAACTGAGCAAATAAAAAGCTGCTGGTTGAAATGTTCTGTGGGTAGAGTATTCAGTCAATGATTGCCACTCAGCCTCTCTCTCTCTCTCTCTTCTCTGTGCTTCTATTTCACTCAGTCATTCACACGCACGCATGGAACACTCAGACCATCGCCCTGTGCCTACACGTCCTCACAGCAACGCTACACTCACAGAAGCACGTGTGGCACCCAGCTCCATGAATCATTAACCATCTGCTGGCTGGGACGAACAAGAGAAGGGAGGAGAGAGAGACTGAGAGAGAGAGAGAGAGATTGAGAGAGAGAGAGAGAGAGAGAGAGAGAACAAAGTCTGCCTTTTTTATGGGATGTCTTTGACCCAAAACAAAGGGTATGTTAAGCTGCCTGCCGTAGCTCTTCACAGGGTGGGAGGGAGAAAAACAGCCTGTAGTCACCCTGTCACTGAGGGAGAGGTAAAGGGAGGGGTATACCACTATCAGTGCAGGCAGCTGCTCTTCCTGGCCAGGCCACACCCCACTGACCACCCCAGGCCTGGCCCTCACAATCTGCCAAACAGCTGCTTCAATTACCTACTGGGTTAGTCAGCACAACCAGCATACAGAAAACACACACACACCGAACGCACACGACAAACACACACACACACACAACGAACACACAACGAACAAACACACAGGCTTGTTGGCTGCCAGTAAAACCCAGCCTCAGGTATACAGAAAGTCTTGACTGCCTAAACCGGTTGACCCCGAGCAGTTCAATACTGCCGGCCACAGGCAGTGGTATCGTGGCAGAAATTGTTGGCTAAAACCAAGAGCCTACTGAAGGGTTGTTCCTAGCTCTTAAACAGGTATCCTCTGGACGCGTGCTGATATTATACCCCTTGAATATTATATAAGGAATTATCTAGACTCCCGAGGAGTCCATGGCAATGTGTTACAACGTGTCATTGTGAACCCCCAAATAAAGCTTTGAGCTGAGTGTGTGGCAGTGTGAGGCAGTGTGTTTAGTGGCGGGGGGTAGAGGCCAGTGCATAGCTGCAAGCTGTCACACTCCTGGCTTAAAGAGGCAGCCTGCTGACTCCTTCCAACAGCGCAGCGACACACACACACACACACACACACTCACTCACACACACACACACAGCGGCTGAAGGAGCCCATTGTTGTAGCAGGCAGCCAGTCTGGAAGGAAACGCAGCTGAATTGTCACACACACACACACACACCCTCCAATGGAGTCCATTGTTAAGGGAAGAGAGACAAACGCAACAAAGGAAGACTGTGACAAAGAGAGGAGCAGAGAGGGCCGCCAAGGAAGCAGGAGAGAAAGAGAATAGAGAAAATGAGAAAGCGAGAGAGGAGAAAGAGAACAGAGGGGGTGTTGTGATGGACAGGTGGAAGGATGCAGAGAGGGAGGGGGGACTGAGTCTGTTAGGCGATCATCTGAATGTCTGTTGGCATCTTGAATGAATGGCTGGCTGTGTGTGTCTGTGCTGTATGAGTACAGTGTGTGATGAATTGAACCGCGGATCCAAAATGATGATCTACAGTACATCAGTAGCGCTGCATTGTGTAAGCTGGTCACTCAGGTTCAGCGTTCACAGGGGACCGTACATATTTCGTACAGGCACGCATTTACCAGTATTCCCTACCATCACCGTCTCACCCTTTCCCCACACCCGAACACACGTCCTCACCTCATTGACCCCCGCCAACACACACACATACACAGCTATACACCCTCCTATGCACGTCACACTTAGAACAGTGTTGTGGATACACGATACCCCAGAATGCACTGGGAGAGAACTAAGTTGCCAAATGGGGTCTGGTCAGCCCTCCCATAGGCAAAATGCCTAAAGTACTAAAGGAACTAAATATATGCAATTATTAATGTCCGAAGGGTCCTCTTGATAAGAGTTTCAGCCGAATTACTCGATTAAAATATAATATTGATTTCCCTATCCAATGAAAGTGGAGGAATTGGGCTTTTATTCATTGGAATGTTTAAAAATCGGGGTTCCTAAATAAGTCACTGTCCCGCAGAACAATCGCATCATTGTGACTAGGAGTGCCGGCAGGGGAGAACAACCCGGTCCGGGGCGGAAGGCTAGGGTAGCGGACAGGCTTGTCATTAACGACTTCATGTGGTGGGTCGGAGTCCTGCGATCATGGTTGTTGGCCAGTGAATGCTCTGTCCTTCCGAAGTGCTTGGACACGGACGTAAACTTCAGAGCGGAGGGATTGGAAGCAACACTTCTTCGACCTGACTGAACCTACTTGGGATTTGCTGTAATGAGGCCAAAATGGTGAATTGGACATTAGGACGTAATGAGGGGGAAGGAAAATGGGAAATTGGAAGACAACATTTTATTCATTTTTATAGTTACCACACAATCATGTTTACTACAAGGACTACACTGATCCTACTTAGTGACAGTATGAAGTGGTGCACCATCTCGTAGAACAAATTAAAGAGACAGATCTACCCTGTTTCCTCTGAACAACACACAGATACCATTCAATTGCCTCAGGATTCGTCTCAACTTTCCCATTTCCGATAAAATGGTGTCCCTCTCACAGACAACGTGAGGTGAATATGCAGACTGAGGGCGCTGCTTCAGTGAGTATGCGGGGGTGGATGTTGTGCCATTCACACAGTGCGCTATACACACAACTATTGGTCAGAACTAGTCCAGAACTGCTACAAGGAACTGAAACTATGAAACATGTCTGGGCAGTCAGGAGGGAAAACTGAAAATGTTTGGCAGAGAGGCTATAAACTCTCATTGTTATTGGTCATTAACTCATTTACAGACTGGTCACCAAGCAAGCCTGTAAACCAGGAAATATCAACGAACCCCAGTGAAATACATCTGTAAAAAACATTATTTATGTTTTGGATAATCTGCCTCAATATGCATAAACCTTAGAATTGTAGGCCGCCAAACTGTTTAGCACAAACTCTCAAAGCCAATCTCAAATGGTGCATTTAAAGGGCTAAAGCCATCCTGAGACAGGCCTACTGTAGAGGGCTAAAGCCATCCTGAGACAGGCCTGCTGTAGAGGTCAAAAGCCATCACTGAGACAGGCCTGCTGTAGAGGGCTAAAGCCAACCTGAGACAGGCCTGCTGTAGAGGGCTAAAGCCAACTTGAGACAGGCCTGCTGTAGAGGGCTAAAGCCATCCTGAGACAGGTCTGCTGTAGAGGGCTAAAGCCATCCTGAGACAGGTCTGCTGTAGAGGAAGGAAGGTGTCCTACAGCAGCAGGGCTCTCAGTGTAGTGCTGGGGGTAGGACTGGATTAGAGCTATTTAAAGACCTGCACGTCTGTCTGTCTCTCTGCAGGCCACGGCACTATATAGAGCACAGGCAGGCAGGCAGGCAGGCGCATGCACACACACATGCGTACACACACACACGCACGCGCAGTAGCTAGGCTAGGTAGACAGACAGGTCTGGTCTTCTGGGCTAGATTCACTTATGTAACATCCTCCTCCTCCATGGTAAGGGGAAGTAGAACCATCTGGGCCTGGGGCTATTGTACTCACTGTCCTCTTCTTCTATAAACACCACGGCAATAGGTGGGGGGCTGTGTGTGTGTGTGTGTGTGTGTGTGAGTGTGAGAGAGAGAGAGAGAGAGAGAGGGAGAGAGAGGAAAAGAAAGAGTGAAGGACAAAGAGAGGGAGGTTTAATTCCGTAAGTGTTTCATTCTCATTAAATCACCTGAACTTTAAGACGAGGTGGAAGTGTGGGATTTTCTCTCAGAATGTCCCAAATCCTCCCTCATTCTAACTAATGACTTCTCTTTAGCACATCTGGTTGGGGTGGGGACAGGGAGAAAGCGGGTGTGGGTGAGAGGGGGATGGGTACTAAGGACGAATGGAGGGATGACAGTCTGGTGTGTGTCCTTGTGTCGAGGCTGAAACAAGGCCTGGTGGTCATAAGTTGGAGTTCTGATTGAAGCATAGTGGAGCTGTCTGTCTATTTGTCTGTCTGCCTGCCTGAAGTAAAGTTACAGCACCACAGATATGGGTTCCAATAGTGTTTGCTATTACTAAACAAGAAAAGGAACCAGGCAAGCCTAGTTCAGCCAGCCCACGATTAGAAAGGATGAATTTTGTTGTCCCTGGCTGGATTCACAGTTTCCTGTGCAGCAGACAGTGTCTTTAACCACTACACTATTTAAACAGGGGGTGTTGACACACGCAATACGTGTGTAGTGATGCGGTGTCTGTTTAAGTCTGTATTGACAAACCAGTTAGTTGAAACTCCACGGTTCTCGAAACTAGTTCCCTGCATTAGCTGACATCCAAACCAATGACAGGTGTAACAGGGTCGGTACACTACATTCAACACGTTAAATTAGAAAGTGTTTACTGTGGCTAGCTAATAGCTATATAGTACCTATAATGAAAACAATGACTCCAATCACTCCATGGCTGGTTTGTTTCTTTAAAAAACAGTCAAATAGCTAACCACTACGCCATGTGAACAATGCTATGTAAATCAAAATTGAGAGCAATATGTTTGTTGTTGGTGCAGTTCATCCATTGCAATGTAACCTTAAAACTATTTTAGTTTAGGCATACTTTAATGTAACTACTGAAGGCTGTAGCCAGCAAAGTCCTAGCCAATCCTGAACAAATCATAATGTCTCATTGTCTTGTTCGTGGCAAGGATTGAACCCAGGTCAACTGCATGACAGTCCACATCCCTAACCACTATGCTACGAAACAAGGAAGAGTCAGTTGGTTAGTCAGGCACTCACTCACTGACTCACTCCCTCAGTAAGAGGCATTCATTCCTCCTGGGCCGGCTCCGCTTATACTGTCCAGCAAAAATCTGAAGTTATGCTTGATTTGAGCTTTTCTGGCTCAGTGAAGACAATGGTAGTGTCAAAAGTGCAAACCCACCTCGTCTGGCTTTTTGGAGCAAGATTATTTAAAAGATTTGGAATAGTGAACTAAGTTCTGGCACAAACCCCTGCTCCTATGGGACACCACGCCCTCTTTTTCCTGACACCCAAAAGATGTAGCTAAAAGGCCTTTCCCCTTTGGGGGTTCAACACTCTTTCATTATAAAAGCACTCCACTACCCTCACCTACTACCCCCAGAACTCAGCATGAGAAGCAGATTGTGTGTGTCTCTGGATCTTTCAGTCTCTCTCAATGCTACATCTGAGCTGGGGTTTTGATCGTTTGACAGGTTTGATCTGTGAATGGGGTCGTGGCCCTGTCTGACTGTGTTTTGATGCAGCCTTCTTGTCAGCCACTTCATTACCAATGACTCTTGCATATCTTTCCATGACAGGCGGGTGTTTCTGTTGGGGCGATTGAGCACCTAAAGATGGAGAGGTGCTGTTAGAAACGGAAAGTGTGGGAGGTGATCAGTTAGTTTCTCCATTCATATTGGTGCAATCAGTTATGACCCCCCCCCCCATCCCGTACCAAAAAATCAGCGGAGCATGTCGCAAAACATTTCGCTACACTGTGACCTACTGAACACAACTATGCTCTTTTTGGTAGGAGGAAGCCTAGCCTGGCCTATCAGTAATGACCTCCCTTCTTCAGCCAAGCGAGGCCTGCCTGGCTCGGGGGCAGGGAACTGGGAGCTGACTCTGAGGCAATCTGTCGCTTGTTTGTGCCTGACATCTGCTCCCATGGGGACCAGGATTAGTTTGGAGAGAGAAGGCTGGCAGCCATCTCTTCACTGAGCAGAGAGGACACACATGCTAATAAATAGGAATATACAAACTGGCACATACTGGCACTTACATATACAGTGGATATAAAAAGTCTACACACCCCTGTTAAAATGCCAGGTTCTTGTGATGTAAAAGAATGAGACAAAGATAAATCATTACAGAACTTCTTCTACCATTAATGTGAACTATAACGTGAACAATTCAATTGAATAACAAACTGAAATCTTTGAGAATCTTTTTTTTTAAAATAAACTCAACCTGGTTGCATAAGTGTGCACACCCTTAAATTAATACTTTGTTGAAGCACCTTTTGATTGTATTACAGCACTCCGTCTTTTTGGGTCTATTAGCATGGCCCATCTTGACGTGGCAATATTTGCCCACTCATCTTTGCAAAAGCGCTCCAAATCTGTCAGATTGCAAGGACATCTCCTGTGCACAGCCCTCTTCAGATCACCCCACAGATGTTCAATTGGATTCAGGTCTGGGCTCTGGCTGGCCCATTCCAAAATGTTAATCTTCTTCTGGTGAAGGCATGCTTTTGTGGATTTGGATGTGTGCTTTGGGTCATTGTCTTGCTGAAAGGTTCATCTTCAGCTTTCTAATGGACACCTGAAGATTTTGTGACAAAATTGACGGGTATTTGGAACTGTTCATAATTCCTTCCACCTTGACTAATGCCCAGGTTCCAGCTAAAGAAAAACAGCCCCAAAGCATGATGCTGCCACCACCATGCTTCACTGTGGGTATGTTGTTCTTTGGGGGATGTGCAGTGTTGTTTTTGCGCCAAACATACATTTTGGAATTATGGCCAAAAAGTTCAACCTTGGTTTCATAAGACCATAACACATTTTCCCACATGCTTTTGGGGGACTTGATGTTTGTTTTTGCAAACTTCAGCCAGGCTTGGAAGTTTTTCTTTGTAAGAAAAGGGTTCCATCTTGCCAACCTACCCCATAGCCCATTTATATGAAGAATAAGGGAGATTGTTGTCACATGTACCACACATCTAGTATTTGCCCGAAATTCCTGCAGTTCCTTTAATGTTGCTGTAGGCCTCTTGGAAGCCTCCCTGACCAGTTTTCTTCTCGTCTTTTCATCAATTTTGGAGGGACGTCCAGTTCTTGGTAATGTCTCTGTTGTGCCATATTTTCTCCACTTGATGATGACTGTCTTCACTGTGTTCCATGGTATATCTAATGCTTTGGATATTATTTTGATATCTTTCAACAATGAGATCCCTCTGATGCTTTGGAAGCTCTCTGTGGACCATGGCTTTTGATTTGAGATGCAACTAAGAAAATATCAAGAAAATCCTACTAGAACAGCTGAACTTTATTTGTGATTAACCAGAGTCATTTTAAATGATGGCAGGAGTGTAATGACTTCTATTTAACATGAGTTTGAATGTGATTGTTTAATTCTGAACACAGCCACATCCCCAGTTATAAGAGGGTGTGCACACTTACGCAACCAGGTTATTGTAAGGTTTTTATCCCCCCCCCCCCCCCTCATTCATTTACATCACAAAAACCTGGCATTTTAACAGGGGTGTGTAGACTTTTTATATCCACTGTAGGTGACTGTGTATTTACATAGGGGGTTGATATTGGTATGCTCTTCATATACATCTCAAGCAGTCAGGCTGGCACAATGCCACATGGGGAAAAGGACAGTGTGCCATGTATGAGGAGTAGAGATGAGCAAAGGAGACAGGGAGAGAGAGAGGAGTGGAAGTATCACGGGCAGTGACGATTCCATTTGCAGAGTGAAGATGGCGCGCATATTGTTTTTTCAGTATTCTTCACACGTCGACACCCCTGTGCTTTGGCCTTAATCACGACTTACACAGTTGGCTATCTAATACTCACACTCTCACAGCTACCCATCCATACAGAGGGAGAGGGATAAAATAAAGGGAGAGACAGACCATAGAGAGAGAAGGATGGAAGGGAAGAGGTGAGACAAAGACAAAGAGAGGGGGTATTCACACCACAGAATCACAGAGGATCAAAACCAATTATGTCTTGGTATCACCAATGAAGGGAGATGAAGTGGGAAATAAGACAAAGCAGAGAACGCTAACCTATCCATTTGAAAAATGTTGTTGAATTGTCATTCAGTGTTATGATGGGACAAAATCTAGTGTTGGTCTTAGGGTGACCAGACCTTGCCTTGTTTTCCTCTGACACGACACACGTCAGCTCTCCAAGGTCCCAGTCCGGTGGTCTGACTAGCTGCCCGCTGGGTGCATGTTATGCTGCTGAGAAGAGATACACACGCAGAAACACACTTATCGTTCTCTCTGTCTTGTTTTTCACAGCTAGCACGAGATGTTTTGTTCCTCAGGGTTGTGCTCTGCAGTGTTTGTATGACTTGTCACTCTGTAGTTCTTGGAACCGAAATGAACAAAGAACATAGATATCTGCTCTCCCCACTTCCTCCTCTCCTCTCATTCTGTTTTCTTTGCTGTGAGAAACAGAACATTCTCAACATTCCATGCCTTTGGACTGGACAGTGTAGATGTAGCTGGCCTCCTGTGATCCTGAGGTCCTTACATTAACCTTAGGAATCAATTCTTGAAATCTTCGTCTACAGCTTCAACCTCATTATCACCACCACCATTGTCAGTAGCATTACTTCCTGGACATCTTGAACTCAAAACATATGGGGTCAGGCAAAAACAAAACGGCTAATGGATATGGAACTATAAACAATAACAGATAACAATAACATTGTGTGTTGCAATGTCCTGAGTAACCTTTACTAACCTCACAAATATTTATTTTCTTTAATTTGGTACATTCCAGTTAAAAAATATTAACTTATGAAATGACAGGAAAACAATTTCAATTAACTTTATTTAACAAAACAAAATGTTATGTAACAGGAGGTACTTAAAAAAAAGTTTACTTGTTTTTCTCCCCAATTTCATGATATCCATGAATATACTTTTACGCACCTGTGGAAATTCGTTCTCTGGCCTTCTACCCAAATTGAGTTCACATACGCCCAAGCCGCCACAAAGACTTGTTAGAGTGCAATGAGGCAAGGCAAACATGTTCCATTACTAACCCCTCAACCCTGGAGAGGACTGGTCAAATCCACTGCCCTCTGCTATATCCCCGGGCTAATCTTCAAGCAGAAATCCATCCCTGGTCTCACAATGAGCGGCTAATTGCAAGGCAGTGACTTCACTGCCGCACCATTCAGGGGTACAAGGATAATGGCCTTTTTCACTTCCAAAAACATGATGTGCTACATTGGTTGACTTAAACATGGCTTCCATGTATCCATGTTAAATCATCTAAACAACTTCTTCCTCAGTTCCTTTTGTAGTAAATACTAGTTCTAAAAAGGGGCAGGTAAACAACATTTTTGAATCTGTGATTTCAGGATTTGAAAGGTACAGTAATTGGCACTAGTGACTTTATAAACAAGCTTTGCCATTGTGATCAATATTGCTCCAAGTGTTTGCCACCTTTTCAATTTTGGTGATTTTGTAGGTGGGATCAAAACGTGTACCTTTCTACATAGATTGGTTTTACGCACCAATTAAAATGTTTTGGTCATAGAATTTATCTCCCTATGCAAATGGTCTCATCGTCTTCATGCTGCAATTTCAGTTGACATTTTTATTACCAACGTTTGGCAGACTTCAGCAGAGTGTTTATTCACCTTCCCAAAAAAGCCAGGAGTCAGGCAAATATGCTTTACATTTGTACAGAGGCCTGACAAGCATGCAAAAAATATTACTGCGAGTAGCTGGAATTGCAGTGACCATTTCTCTCCGGAAGGTTTTACAAATCTCCACCACATAGCCATTGGATTTGCCAGATTGAACCTATTTGTTTGAGCTGTAGCCAGTGCTCCGGGACTTGGTGACTCTTATCCGGTACATATTGGGACCTGTACATAATTTGATGGATACGTTTATCTGTCTTAGTATAATACATTTGAGTTTGACAATTCTCGCAAGGCCTTAACTCCAATCTCGTCTGGCCTCCTTGGAGGTCTGGAAACTTGCCTATTCAAAAATGTTTCCACATACTCCACGCAGCAAGATCTCTATTGCATGTGGTAGTTTTCAAACAACCTCCACTCACAGGCTTGTTGAAGGCGGGCTTTCCATGGTTTCACTATTCTGACGACACATCAAGTCAATAAAGCCATTACAACTTCTCTGCTTAAATGCTGCTTTGAAAATAAAGAGATGTTTTAGCATAGCCTTCCTACAGGCTATGGTAAAGGTATAATTTATTAAGCATGGCTGACAGCCTGTGATTTATTGAAACTGAAAATGGACAAGGCAATGATACTAGTGGTTTCTCCTCTGATCTCAATAATCGTGGATCAGGTTTGTGTTCTGAATGCACAAGGAATCACAGTAGCATGCAGGTCAAAATGTGACGGGGAAGACAAAATTGCTAAAGGGCATTACACTATTGTTCTTGATACTCCTGTAACCTTTGTTGGCACGGAGAAATAGCAAAACTTGATTCAAACGCCATTATTCAGCAACCGTAAAATCAGTATGGCAATTGATGAGAACCATACCGTGGTTCAATTGTAAGTTAGCTATCTATGTATTCATCTATTTCTTGCAAATATTTTGTTAAATGATATCTTCACTTAGCTAGCTACTGTTGCACTGAAAGCATTATTCTTGTGAGCAGGTGTATAAGCCCCTCCCAACCAATGAATTTGATTGGGTTAACGTGTTCTGGAACAATCCTGGAAAAAACTCTTTCCTTTTGCAAACAAATCCTATAGGATTAGCTGTTCTCCATCTAACTACTGGGCCACCTACTGGGGATATCAATCTGTCCAGTTAGGAATCATAAGTGAGCGTCAATCAATCAATGTCACCTGTTTTGGTGCAAATGAAAGTGACAACATGAGCACTGGAGAGGCAACAGCAACAGTTGGCAGTACCTGGATGATGAAGGCATTGATGACACTGACTGCCCTCACGTTCCCCAGACCTGAATCCAATTGAGAACCTCTGGGACATCATGTATCGGTGCATCCGACGCCACCAAGTAGTGCCACAGACTGTCCAGGAGCTCACTGATGCCCTGATCCAGGTCTGGGAGGAGATCCCCCAGGACACCAACCGCCGTCTCATCAGGAGCATGCCCAGATGCTATCGGGAGTGCATACAGGCACGTGGGGGCCATACACATTACTGAGTCACATTATGAGTTCCTATGGTGAAATTCACACAAGTTGGAACAGCCTGTGATTGCAATTGTTTACTTAGATTTTTTGTGTTTAAATCCAGTTTGAATCCAGCCTTCAATCAGTTGGTGATTTTAGTTTCCATTGACCATTGTTACTTCATTTTGATCTCAACTAATTACACAATGTACAGTAAAGATTTTGATCTTTAATATACAGCACCAGAAAAAATTATATATATTTTTTCTTTCCTTTCCCAAAATGTGAAAAGGAAAGTTTTGAGTGAGGAACAAAAGCGATACATTTTCAGTGGTCTCTTAATTTTAACCCTTCTGTTCCTCACTCAAAACCTTCCTTTTTGACTTTTCTGGAAAGGAAAGAAAAAGGTGCATTGGTCTCTTAATTTTTTCCGGAGCTGTATTTCGTTGATCATGACCCGATGTGTGATTTGTGTTCCCTTAATTTTTTTTGAGCAGTGAGCAGCTAGTATTTTTCTTTTTCTTTTGCATAGCTTACAAACTACTATGTGTACTGAAGTCGTTAAGCACAAGCTTGTTAAAAATAGTGCTATTACCAGCTACACAAGCAGGTTACGTTAGTTTGGATTAGCTACAAATGTAGCAGAACAGCTCTGATCTGGGGGAAAGGCTTTTTAACATGGTGCCATGTTTTGCACTGTACATGTATTCATTGCTATGGGCAACATCTGTGGCGACATGTTTTTAGTTGCCATATGCGATGTTTATTCTTAAATCTAAGTGTTATGTTTACAATGACAAACTGCATAACCCTGGCATTGGCTGTATTAACTGAAGAAACAAAAAAATTCCCATCGTTTTTCCCCATAGTTATTCCCTGTTATTAGTGATTGACTAAGATGATGCTTAACTAAATCTTGTAACAGGGCGAGACAAGGAAAGGACACTGCAGGTGTGTTCAGGACCCTGGAGGGCGTTTATTAACTAAACCAGAATGGTGGAAGGAGGCGAGGGAGAAATTAAACTCAAAAGACAAACCCCTTGTATGGGGAGGCAGCTTTGTTTCCCGTGCGGCCTCCCAGCGGTGGCTTGGGAGGAATGGGTGCTGGTGCTTGTAATTAGGCTTTTTCCTCTTCCGTCTTGCAGCCTTACGTGCTTCATCTTCTTTTGTCTTGCCCTCCGCGCTGAGTGGCTCCCTGGAAGACCTTAAATGCCTATGACGAGGTCCCAAAGGGAGGGCGGGTGTGTAGGGGCGTGGCTGACCCAGCCAGTAGCTTCCAGGATCTTTCGGAAAGGTAACAGCTATTTATTTTGGGGGCGTTGGTGCTGATTTGTGGGGTGCGGGGGCGTTCACGCCGCAGTATCACATGAACATTACTAAGAGGGGATGTCGAGTTTGCAGGCACTTTAATTCATGAGGCACCTTTCGGCTTGACGACGTCTAGTGACAGGTCTACCACTTGAGCCACCCACAGAATTCATTACCGTGGCCTATCTCTCTTCTGCTTTACCAAGATTCTGGTTGGGCACAGCTGGGTTAAATGCTAAAATTGAGACCATAGACAAAACGTCTAACTCCTCATTAGCACCGAATCGCTGACCTCGAAAGGACGGTTAAATTCAATTCAGCTTGAGTAGACAAACTACAGAAGTGCTCTGAGCAGGAGAAAACCAACCCGTGGCTGGCAGCTAGTGCTGTGGAGGGTCACTCTAGACGTAACACTATTAGAATAATTGCCTCCCATCCCACAGCCTTCCTGTCCAGTTTCCTTGTAGAGCTCCTGGGTAACATGGTTTTTCACTCATCTCCTCCATAGGACATCCACTGCCTGATGGCGGGCCTCAGCGCACAGGCAGTGTCATTTGATTGCTGGTTTCCATGATAATCAAACAGAAGAGCTGGTCGTTTGGTCTGCGTGATGTGTGACTGCCCCGTAGATATTTTACAAACTGTGTTTGCACCTGACTACCAGGCTTTGGCATATCCACTGTGAGCACTGAGTGGTGAATTTCTAGGAACAATGCAAGGTATTAACATGAGTTAACTTGATAAAGAAAAATTGACAAACAGTATTAATATCTTTAAATCTGGAAAAAAAATGACTACAATATTAAACAACTTGTATTTGAAACGAATAATTAAAGAGGAGTAGGCCTTATTTCATTTAGTCTTGACCTATGGAATGATTTTAATATAATTACAAAAAATGTACATACGTTCACCTTAGCAATATAGCGAATGAGTATTGTTACTAATTATTTTGTCACTGTTAGTTTTGCCTTTAGGCTACTTTCCAACTGTTTCACACACTAGATCATAAGAGAGAGAGGGAGAGAGACTAAAAACAATGTTTGACTTGTAGGAAAGATAAACACTTCCTTGCATGTATTTTATTCAGTTTCAGGGCAAATTAGCAAGTTGAGCCACTAGACCTGAGCAAAGTCATTTGCAGAAAATGCAATAACTGTCAAGCATTAAAAATAATTAATACGAGAATCATAATTCTATCTTGAGCTTTGGGTCATGACCGAAAGGACAAAATCTCGGATACAGGCGGCCGAAATGAGCTTTCTCCGTAGGGTGGCTGGGCGATCCCTTAGAGATAGGGTGAGAAGCTCGGTCACCCGGGAGGAGCTCAGAGTAGAGCCGCTGCTCCTCCACATCGAGAGGGGTCAGCTGAGGTGGCTTGGGCATCTGTTCCGGATGCCTCCGGAACGCATGATCACCGGTGAACAGAATTGTTGTTGCCTTTATTGTAAATATACAAACATCTAGCAAAATTCAGGGATGTCAATAACCACTTCAACAATATGACATATAGTCTATTAATTCTTGCCAGACCGCGTATGCGGAGCCGGCCAAGAAGAGTCTGTCTGTCTGTCTGATTGACTGACGGACTGACTCTCGTTAAATTGCGTAAATTGCGTAAATGTGAAGTGATTTATCAAGTTTATCACTTCACATTTTGCACGAAGACAAGTGGGGTGGCAGTTCTGATAGGGAATGGAACACTCTTTCAGCACACTTCTAAATCACCTGTGTCTGTATCTATACGGTTTGCAACTGTACTGCAGTGACTTTTTAGTCTACGAACCATTGTGTCTGATAGATTAAAATTATCAGAGCATTTCCTCGCTAATTACACACAAATAATGTATTTTTTTAAAAAAAGTTATGTTTCTAAAATCATGAGTACCAAGTCTCTGTTAAGAAAATGTTGTTTTACAACTTTGCCTTTTGCTAAATATCCTATATATTATATATATATATATATCCTATATACACTCACCTCAAGGATTATTAGGAACACCATACTAATACTGTGTTTGACCCCCTTTCGCCTTCAGAACTGCCTTAATTCTACGTGGCATTGATTCAACAAGGTGCTGAAAGCATTCTTTAGAAATGTTGGCCCATATTGATAGGATACCAACTTGCAGTTGATGGAAATTTGTTTGATGCACATCCAGGGCACGAAGCTCCCGTTCCACCACATGCTCTATTAAAGATGCTCTATTGGGTTGAGATCTGGTGACTGTGGGGGCCATTTCAGTACAGTGAACTCATTGTCATGTTCAAGAAACAAATTTGAAATGATTCGAGCTTTGAGACATGGTGCATTATCCCTAGCCACCAGAGGATGGGTACATGGTGGTCATAAAGGGATGGACATGGTCAGAAACAATGCTCAGGTAGGCTGTGGCATTTAAACAACGCCCAATTGGCACTAAGGGGCCTAAAGTGTGCCAAGAAAACATCCCCCACACCATTACACCACCACCACCAGCCTGCACAGTGGTAACAAGGCATGATGGATCCATGTTCTCATTCTGTTTACGCCAAATACCATCTGAATGTCTCAACAGAAATCGAGACTCATCTGACCAGGCAACATTCTTCCAGTCTTCAACTGTCCAATTTTGGTGAGCTTGTGCAAATTGTAGCCTCTTTTTCCTTTTTGTTGTGGAGATGAGTGGTACCCGGTGGGGTCTTCTGCTGTTGTAGCGCATCCGCCTCAAGGTTGTGCGTGTTGTGGCTTCACAAATGCTTTGCTGCATACCTCGGTTGTAACGAGTGGTTATTTCAGTCAAAGTTGCTCTTCTATCAGCTTGAATCAGTCGACCCATTCTCCTCTGACCTCTAGCATCAACAAGGCATTTTCGCCCACAGGACTGCCGCATACTGGATGTTTTTCCCTTTTCACACCATTCTTTGTAAACCCTAGAAATGGTTGTGCGTGAAAATCCCAGTAACTGAGCAGATTGGGAAATACTCAGACCGGCCCGTCTGGCACCAACAACCATGCCACGCTCAAAATTGCTTAAATCACCTTTCTTTCCCATTCTGACATTCAGTTTGGAGTTCAGGAGATTGTCTTGACCAGGACCACACCCCTAAATGCATTGAAGCAACTGCCATGTGATTGGTTGATTAGATAATTGCATTAATGAGAAATTGAACAGGTGTTCCTAATAATCCTTTAGATGAGTGTATATATCCTTTAATAAGCCAATGGACTCAACAACCCATTCATCTGGGGTTATAAATCACAAGATGTGTTAAAGACCACCTCTGTAAATCCAAGATGGGGGAGTATTGTCTCTCCCATATTGTGTATCTTAATATTGAACCGCTAACATCTGCTCTGTTATATTCAGGCTTGACAACACTTCATCCAACTGGAACAGGAAGTAGTGTGAGGATTGACACCTCTTTTCCATTGGAGCTATGATCATTTCCTCTGTCTGCCTAGAGAATACTTTTAATGGTAATCCTATTATATATAGCTTACTCCACATCTGGAGGCTAATTAAAGGTCATTTCAACCTTAGAACAATGTCATTCATGCTCCTGATAGTGAGAAACCCCTCCTTCACCCTACTAACCTTGATAATACCTTGGAGCGATGGAGAGATCTGGGGATTTATACACTGAAGGAGCCTTTGCCTCCTTTGATTTGGAGAGGAAAACCTATGATCTTTTATTAAATAACTTTTTCAGATACTTACAGATTAGAGACAGTTAGAAAACAGCTTTCTGTATTTGAAAATGCTAGACCTTCTGGGTTTGATGCGTTTTTCTAAATCTGTCAATCCCTCAAGACTAGTGATGAAATGAAATGAAGCAAGGCAATTAAATGTTCATAGCAGACTGTAAGGATAACTCGGGAATGCATTATTTCATGTTAAATGATATTTACCTGGTAAATACAATTTGATTACACTTTTCCAAAACCAAATTTCATAAGACCTTCCCAGATGCCTCTTATTCATGTGACAAGCTGCAGAGTGAAAACTACTCCACAGCTTTCCCCTGTGCTCTAACCTGCACAGCGATTGGACTGTAATGAGACATGGGAGGAAGAAATGTATCTTGATGTTTTGGGAAACAATGGAATATGGGAAAACACCCAACACATATAATTTGATATGCTGTATACTGAGTGATCCAACCAAAATCGATAAGATCTGGCAGCCTCTCCTATTTAAAATGTCCAACAATGATGTAGTCTAGATCCATGTCCTAGCCCCTAATTCTGAGCAATAGGTGCGGTGAAGAGGGTCATGTCTGTTGGGGGGGGGGGCATGGAATCTTGGAATGTTGGTTTGGTTTTCCTTTGTTTATCTTTTGTTCCTATGTTTTTGTCATTGGGTTGTAGTTAATTGTTTAAAACAGCAAAAACTATGCACTGTTTAGTTTTTTTAAGATTCCTGTACTGCCCATGTATTAGTGTGAGTTTTTTGTTACCACAATATACAAGTTAAGCAACAAGGCTGTCAATGCTCATTGCGGACTATATCCCTTCCCAACACAGCCAACTGATTGCTGTAGAAACTTGCACAGATCATGGGTTATGAACTGTAGCTGTACTTTGATCTTATGCAAGCGTACACTTTTCATTCTGGCAAGTACCAAGCATTCAATGAAATGTTTTGTTCTCTTACACATGTGCTAAGCTCTAAAGTGTTGAGGAATCTGTCAGATAGCTCTTAAATGTTTCATGGAGCTTTCAAGGATTCATGTCACTTGTCCTTCAGCACAGTGGTGACTCATATTGTTACCATTGTGCCTACGCACACATCTTTCTGTCTCTCTTGCCCACTCCAACACAGACACAAAACACATACTTTGCCTCCCCTCCCCCTCTTGACTGTGAGGCAGTGAAGCTAGAACACAGTATTCTCCCACTGCGGTGTGCCACCAATCCCCACTGCTGTCCTCGTTTGAAACATATCTCCTGCCTAATTCACTGTTACATAACAGATACAATTATACAACCAATTCACTGGTCTCCTCAAAGACTTTGCCTGCCTGGCGCCGTCACAAGGGCATTTCAAGCACATAGCAGGGAAAGGGTTTGGAGAGAGAAGTAAAGGAAGAGTGAGAGAGAGATGAGAGAGAGAGAGGGCAGGAGATTGTGGGCGATAGGCTACATCCACAACAGAAGATGGAGAGGGAAAAGGTAAAGTGATTAAATTCAGTAAAGCACAGGAATAGTGCTAGAGAAATGGGAAATGGAGGATGGAGTGGGTAAGTAGCAGCCTGGGGAGGGGGGGGTGGAATTAGACCAGTAATGATTAATCATTATAGTGACAGTCTATGGAATATATTTCCTCTTCATTGGGCTGCTGTGTTACATTCATCTCCTGCACTTCCAGATATTACTTTGCATGTAATACGCAACAATAACAAATATCATGGGCTGAGCAGCGCTGCTATGTCCGAAAAAGGAATTTGCTTTCTCTTTGCCGGTCTGTGCACTGATGATTGCGTCCAGCCTTTTCACACCAGCCTGACATTCCACTGAACATGTGACTGATCCTCCTCTTCCTAATGCCCTTTACCAACCCTACCCCCGAACACATGACCTGAACTCAAAACCAGCCATTGACAAACGTGATAAAAAATGTGGATATTCACAAAGGGTTAGAGCAGGGCAAATTGTAAAATAAATGATCACTAATGATCTCTGCCTGACAACATACATTTTTGTGTCAGTCTCTTTACTGTTGTCCTGACTAGCATGTCTAGAACACATCAGCGTTTCAAAGGTGAAGTGATCCTATGCGGGTAAAACTCTGCTAGCGATGCTGGTGATTCCACTCACAAAATATATAAACGTACCGTACAATAAGACTCTTTGAATAAATTACATATATTATGAAAATGGACAATAGAAAAGACACCTTGGGTAGTAGAATACATGAGAAGTGATCCGTTACACTGAATCCTCAAGGGCATCGAGGGCTTACAGGGGTTAGAAAGACGCCACACAATTAAACATTCTACAACCTTCCATGGGATTTGTTGATCACCATAATTATGTTTTCTCCCTCCCCCATTTCCTTCTTTCCTTGTTTCCCCTATATTAGGTCAAACATGGTTGGAGGACTGTAGCGGATCTTGGTCGTATTTCAGAGTCATGGGGGGTGACAGGTGAGGATGGCACGCTAGGCGCTAGCTGGACACCCAGACAGGAATATTTACTCAAATATGGTGGGAAATGGCAAATAACCACCAGGTTCATAGAGCAAACAAGCTCAAAGACCACAGGGATGAATGAGAACAGGTCAAAACTGAACTGGAAGCAGAAAAAACTGACTCTAAATGTAAAGTGCAATGAGCATAGCAAAGCTAGCATGGAGGCTAGCAAAAACAACAATAGCCACCGATCCAACCACGGTGGTGCCGGAGGCAAGATACTTTTTGATGATGAAAACAAGATGGTCCCAGAACCTTCAGAAGGACATCATCAAGCAATCCTTTAACCCCCTAAACAAAGACACAAAAGCAATCTTGGATAGGATGGTGGGAACAAAGAAAAGCATTGGAGATTTAGTGGAAGACACCGACAGAGGCCAGAAGGAGTTTTTACAGTCAGAGGAAGATGGCCTGAAAGACTTAGATGCACTTATCAATAGAAATAAAACAAACTACTTGAGGATAGTTGGAATTAGGTAAGGCCAAGAGGAAGGCAACATATTCTCTCCTTGACAAGATCTTTTGCTTTGTACTAGGGCAAAACAATTGAATGTGCGAATCAGGCACTCAGTGAAACCAACTCCGGGTGAGAGCCATAGTCTGATAATATTTGGTCTGCTTAGATGGAGACAGTTCATTACCAGGGTGGTGGCAGAAAAGAAGGAGCTAACCTGGGAGTGCAAAGATTTTTTAGATAACAGGAATTATCTGCTGACATAAGCAAAGTTTGCAAAGGTCATGAAGAAGATACACAACACTGGACTAGTGCTCGGTCTGATGTATTCTGCGATTCTCTGAGTTGTGACGTTTTTTGGGGGAGTTAGCCATTTTAAAGGTTCTTTACTGTCACCTACTGTTCTGGAGGGCAGGCCAGAGATCAATAAAAATTCCCAGAAACTTGTTAATCCCCATATTCAATACAGTATACAAATTCCTGATAGTTATAATGAAAACATACTGTGCACCCAGTAATTATACACGGTCAACAATTCTTTCCATTTCCTTGTTGAATTTCCACTGTGTTCTGTTAAATGTTTTCCTGAAAAATAGTCTGTCTAATTTAAAGATTTGTCTACTATCACTTGTGTCTTTCAGTCTAAAGAATGATTCTTCTTAACTGGAAGGGACATACACCATCCAGCTCTTCTTTTAGCCACTGGCTTAAGTACTATATAGACCTCACTCTCTGGCCTGTGTGCTCAAGGATTTAGATAAAGGCACACATGGTCACTGGGACATGGTATGCAGATAACTGGCCTCTGGAAAGCCCCCTGAAAGTTCGAGTCCTGCCTCCTAAATTGATCTGTTTGTAACAGAACTATGTAACCAATGTATTGTATTTCATTTTCAAAATGCACTGCACCACTGTCTGTTTTAGTTGTCTTGTAATGTGTGTGTTATGATCACTAGAATTAATCAGACAAAAACTGGAAGAACACATGCTGATACAGGAAGGTACAGATAAGAACTGTTCATTTTCAGTCAGTGTTGCACAAGGTTTTTAAACGTTTCGCTCTGTTGTCAGATTGACCATAACCCTGGAAGATGATGTCCTTGGAGCTCTCCATTACCAGATGCATCATGCTGTTCTGTTGGGCCAAACAACCAGTGCTGGGCATAAAACCATGGTCATGGCCAGTAGATGAAAACACAGGGCAGAGGACGGTATGGGGAAATCTTTCTGACTCACAAAAAAGCAAAGAATACGCAAATCAGACAAAGAAAGGAATCATATGCTGGTCTTTCTTACTCCTGCTGCCATTTTTCTCTCCCTCTGTTCAGTCAAGGAAGTGGATATGAATGAGACACTATATGTCTTTGCCCCCCACCCCCCCACCCCCCCACTCCTCCATGACTGCAGCAGAAATAGTTTGATTCATGGTCGGCAGTATCTGTTCTCCAGGAACCACCAAGCCCAGCTGTTCCACAGTTAACAGTGGACCAGGGGGCTAAATGTAATTAGCCGATGGATGGAAGAAGGGGAGGGAGACGGGCTGTGGGTTTGGCCTGTGTGTGTGTGTGTCCTTGTTTCACTGTCATGGTGACAACCAAATGTCCTCCCAAGGATAGTAAAATAAGGAACATCTGACCTTGTGGGGACATTTCACCAGTCCCTATGGGTACAAACACTATTTTCAGCTTAGAGGTGAGCTTTAAGGTACAATTAGGGGTTAGTGGTGGGAGTTAAGGTTAGGTTTAAAATTAAGGTTAGGTGTTTGGCGTTAAGGTTATGTATTAATGATTCATTTGAGAACTCACAAGAATAGTACAACCTAAAATGTGTGCGCGCACACGTACGTGACACTCCCAAATGACCAAGCGATATCTCATCATCTATGAACCCTCTGCTCGGATGTCATCCTCTCAAAGTAATGAAATGAGATAAACGTCACAGTGGGTGGAGAAGCACAGGCACACAAGCACGCACAGCCGTGTAAACACACATAGCCACAAAAACAAAAACACACTCTGATATGGCTATTAAGTAGGCTGTCTAGGTTTTTGCCGTAGTTATGTTGACTAAACAACAACGGATATAGTTTATTTGGCTATCCACCTTATAGTCATGGATTTAAAATGAAAAAGAATGAGAAAGAAAGAGATTGAAAGACATACAGAAATACAAGGAGAAATACAGAGGGAGAGCTACTGGTTCAAAGCTAACCCGCCCAAACACAACACTGGAGACTATGGAACATGGGGGCTGCAGGAAGCCTAGCAATCAGACTATCTGACTAGTAACCAGTAGCTATATCAAATTCCAGAGCCGACAAGATGAAAAAATATGGTACTGACTTTGAGCAAGACAGCTTGTAGATGTTTTAAATATTACCAATAGAAGCGCTAAATGATTTAACACAAAGCCTGTACTAGCTCATCTACATGTTCCTTCTTTCTTCATCTACCGGTCTCTGCCTACAAGGAATAACTCAAGAGCTGGCCACCTATACTGAGGTCAATGAGACAGTGGACAGATGAGGCTGACTCGGCTGCAAAACTGCTTTGAGCACACAGAAATGAACAGTAGAACCGGAATGTATTTTATTTTGGACAACAGGCCTACTGTAATTTTTCAGTGTCCACATTATACAATAAATAGGTATTTTACTATTTATTGTTCAGTAGAAAGAAGGCTATGACTTCAAATATAACTGAAATGATACATTACTTAATATTAACTAACGAAACATTAATAAAATTGTCATTTTAGTCTGTCATATCTGTATTTTTTTCTTCTATAAATGTATTTATTCTCTTACCAACAATTCACAACTTCTATTATGCAAAATCTCAGCTAGCCTTGTCCAGTTACAGTTTACAGTTAACTGCTGTCCAGAGTATAAGTAAACTGCTAATTATTAAAATAGCTGCCCAAATGAACACTGCTTTCTGCCCAGTTCTCCCACGACTGTGTGGCCACCGATGTTGTCAAGGGGGCATAGCAGCAACTCTTCTCTCTAAGGTGACTAAATAATTTGGCGTGCCACCCTGTGTCCTCTCCAAATGTCATCACAACATCCCAAACAGCATCCTGACCGTTAATGGAAGCGCTCTCCACAGGCCCTTCAGAGGGTGGTGAAGACAGCCCCCTCATCCAGGACATCGATCTTAAGGACAGCTGACAAAATCCTGCAACAATATCTGGGACCTTTCACAATCCAGTCACATGCCCTTAATGGGCCTGGCGTCGCTCAGATGCAGACTTTATTTAAGCATTGTCTCTAACAAACAATATCCAAGACAATTTCTAAGTTTTGTGTATTTGCCATCAGTCTATTGCACAATTGACCTGTTCTGATCTCCAACGCTGCTCAACTGATGATGATGATTATTTCATTTTATGTTACGCGGGAACCTGCCGGTTAGAATGTAGTTGTGTGTTTTCTCATGTGTCCTGTGCATACTGCTAATAAAACTTACATTTGAAATGTGTTGACTACAAAATCCAGACCTCAGACCACAGTCTGTCAGCACTGGTAGGAACCCAAACGCAGACCGGACGAGTGAGGTGCAACAATGCATATTTATTGAGAGCAGGAAAGGCTGGGGAAGTAGTAGGGTTGGTTCGAGGGCAGGAGCATGTGCAGAGTAGTCATGGGCAGGCAGGAGGTTGGTACACAGGCTGGTGGCAGAGGTACAGGCAGGTAGCAGGCAGAGTAGTCATAGACGGGCAGGAGGTCGGTACACAAGCTGGCGGTGGTCGTTCTGGTGGAATCCTGTGGTCGCAGGAGAACAAGGTAAGTAACAGACAACACTGACTGGGCGTTAACTGAGCGGATTTTAGCAGTAGACTGGGGCAAACGTAACACGTACGACTGTGGATCAACCATCTGGCATGGACTGGTCATCAGGGCTCCTCAGAAATACAGCCGGGGATGAGCCAAGCAGGAACAGGTGAGTGGTCGCCAATTGGGGACAGCTGGTGCCACCTCTACTCCAAGGAGTGACGCCACGCCCCCTAAGTCATTGCCCCGAAGAAACACAACAAGAAGCACAACAAGGCACCACAAGGGAGGGAGGACGTGACAGAGTCGCTCAGTCAACCACTTTCTGACCACACTAACATGACCACTTACTCGAACAGAGCAATAATCAATGTAACCTAACAAATGACATGCTATTTAAAAAATGCTGTAGGTAAAAGATCTTTTGGCCAAAAACAGATAACTTGTGGAATAAATGATTCCCTTGCAATAGTTCTGGCATTAACGTAGCAGTAGAATAGTAAAACATAATATAACACAGGGAACAGCAGCAAGAAGCGTGACCTGTCGGAAAAGGCAAAATATTTTTCTTTCTATCTACTATCTGTTACCATTCAAACATTAACTCTTTATTTAACATAACATTTTCAATGTCTTCATGATTTTGAAACAGGTTTAACGTTCACATGGTATCGCTGAAAAACTTTTGCTATTCATTATTTAGATTTTATCTTTCTTATTTTCCAGTTGCTTTGGCAATGTAAACAAATGTTTCCCATGCAAATAAATCCCCCTTAAATTGAAGTGATTTACCAGAGTGAGAGAGAGAAAAAAAAATCCCATTCCTCCCAACCCATCCCCCACCACTCAGCCCATCAGCCTGGGTAGTGGTAGGCTCAGAGAATAGCATGTCAAGGTAATCCACACCACCAGTACCGAGCCTCCACCAGCTCTGACCCCTATCTCATTACCACCAGCCTGTTAGAATGCTACTCTGCCACTCATCATTCCCAGTACCTATGTTATTACTCGCCCTTCCCAGTCTCCCACCACACAAAAAATAACGTTTTCATCAAAATCACAGAGAAAGGAATGAAACCTTTACACGGGCCTAGTACAGCATGTGGTTTCATCAGCAGCTGTGGTGCTTTTCCATTCCTAACCAGAGGAAATGACTTGTGGAGGAGGCAATCAGCTGATGAGCCGGGCCTACTGTGGAGGTTTAATGAGATCAGCGCTACGGTCAGATATGAATTAAAACAGACTCATTAGGCCTTACATCCGAGAGACAGTGGCCTGATGATAATATTCCCTAGCATGGAACAACTGTTTCCGGACTAGAGGAGTTAGTTAGCCCTAGGAAGCGCTGCGGCCGTCCCCTTGTGTCCAACCGTCAGTTTTATACTTCAATGCTCAATGAACAGGGTGGTGTTCAATATAGAGACATTATTAAACTGGTAGGCTTTACCTGGACCTGATAAGTTAACATTTTTCAATGAAGAATATTTCCATACTGTGTGCCCTATTAACTACTGAACATAACCCAGCTCTTCTGAATAGGCCTACTATTAGACCAATACAAATCTCCATGCCGTTCTCATGTCATAGACACAGGGTGTACAGAACAAAAACATTGTTTGTCTGTCACACGCATGCGTACACACACACACACACACACAAACAGAGCCAGTTTTGTGGAGGACAAGTGAGTGTTGTGCCTGTATAATTTACCAATGCATCAGACAGAGATATTGGATGACCTCTGTCCTACATACACACACGTACCTTCGTCATGCACAAGAAGTACTATCCTGCCAGCAGCAGAACGCCCTTCATCCCACTGCAGGTTCGGCTCTGAAGCAAAGCAGGTCGGGTCCAGCTCGGGTCCAGCTCGTTGCCTCTAATGGGAAACCAGATGCTGCTGGAAGTGCTGTTGGAGGGCCAGGGGTCTATAGAGATTGAAATGTCCCGCAGCAGTGAATGGAGATATTGCTCTGTGTAGGCTGCAGTATTTCGTATTTGAAGGTCAAACAGTGGTCCTGACTCTCTGTGGTCACTTTAAGATCCCGTGGTACTTATTATAAGAGCAGGATGTGTGAACCCAATATCGTCATGGACACCTAATCTTCCCCAACTTTCAATTGGCTCCTTCAACTCTTGTAACTGTTCCCAAGGCTGTTACTGAAAATGAATGTGCTCAATCAACCTCCCGGGTAAAATGTATAAAGAAAATAAGGGGATGGTTTGTTTTAGAATTGTCTGTGTGATTTGTTTATTAAAGCAGTTGGTTCTCTGTTCAGACACTCGTCCAGTGCCGTCTCTAGCCATTTGGGGGCCCCAACCTTCTTCCCTAGTGGTTGGGGCCCCCTAGTGGTGGGGGCCCAAACGACTGCCTGTGTTGCTTATGCCTAGAACCGGCCATGCACTTGTCCATAACACACAAGACATGCAACCAGAGGTATCTTTACTGTACCAAGGTCCAGGACAGAGGGGGAAAAATTGGGGTAAACATAGCTGTGATTACATTGAACTCCTCTGGCACACCATGTAACTCAAGAAAGTAAACCAGATCCAAAAATTTGATAAAAGAACACAGTATGTCATTACTTATAAGGTGGAGAGAAACTGATTTGCATAGATGTTTATGAATTTTGCATTGCACTAAATATTGTTTTATGTAGTTAAACATGTTTATGAGAGGACTGATCCATGGTTGTCTTACCTGGCTAGTGCCTATTACGAGATTAATGCTTTGTCTTGTAGCTCAGATGGGAGCATCTGCTAAATAACTAATTTGTAAGGGAAATGTAGTGCTATGTTTATTATTTATTCTATGCACTTGGTATGTTTTGTTGATTTGGATTACATGAAAAATGAATTACATAAGATCTGTCTGTTATAGACTCAAGCTTACCCAACAATGTGCTTTCAGCCACACAGAGTGGCAAGCTGTGTGTGCGTGTGTGTGTGTATGTGTTTACGTGACGTATATCAGCCCTACACAGGAAAAATGGTTTCTACATTCAACCTCCCCCTCACTTTGTGTTGCAAAATTAGCTTTTTGGCTTAACCCTGTCCGTCCCCCACCACCCTTCCTACCAAGTCCCAACCCCCAGTCCCCCCCCCCCACCCCCACACACACATGTGTTTACTCCACGTGCCAACCGTAGCCTATTAAACGATTTTTCAACAAGGAAGTGAGTGTTACTGTGATGCACATTCTATATTGCAGGCATGTTTGGAAGCATAGGGTTCGTTTCAGTATCAACATGTCAGTTACCCAACCAGTCAAGTATAACCTATGAAGTGGATTTGAGATTGTGTTCATGTAAACAAAATGAGAAATATTTAAGTACTACAGGAATAGCCATTGCCCAATTATTATACCACAACTCCACTATGCCTTACTTCACAAAATATTTATTGAAGACAACGTTTGTCTTGTATGAGATAAATATGACATTTGTAAATCTATGTTATTGCCTTTTTCTGCCATGGAGCCAACAGCTTGTCAAAGCAACCAAGAATGACTTTTGATGGAGCAATACCGCCACATGCGGGTTGCTCGGCTCAGGTGTAGTGCCCGGAACCACTCAACAGCACGCCATCACCATGTGGACAAACATTATTCCCCGTATTTTGGTTAGTATTGGAAGCAACTGAACTATTTCATTCTACACTAATGTTGAAAATAGCATAACTACCTGCCGTAACTGTAGATTTTTCATGAATAAAATAGAATTGGTAAATACGCATCAATCGTGGTACATGCGCAGATCCTACGTAATCTTGGCGTTCGACCATTAGGCCAACTATTGCGGCGCGTCTTTTGTGACTGTTCTTGTAGTAGATTGGCCGGGGAGCACGTGTTGTAGTGGATGGATGGTACATCTTAAATAACAACTAATTATTCAGCATTAGGTAGAAATAATTATAATTATTTGACATTTACAGATCATATAGTTCGAAGACCTTGACGGCTGTGGCACATTTCTTTTTGGTGAGTTGAAAAACATGCGTTTTGAATATTACTGCAGCCCGTTTCATAGCTTAGTTAGCCTAGCTTGTTGTTAGCATACTAGCTCAGCCCGGCTACGTATCCTTTAATAATTCTATCGATTTATTTGTGTTGCATTCAATGATGAGTATGCGAGCGGGGAGATCGAGTCACTGTACTAGGATTCCGTTTAGATACCTAGTCGGCTGGGTAGTGTGGCACGGTAGTATAGTCAATACGAAGTGCTATCCAGCTACTAGTAAAGTACTATTGGTGTAGTACTGTGAGACCCCACCGCGACGCCACGCAGGTTAAAAATCAGCGCAACCTACATTATTCCTAACAGAAATTAATACACTTTTGTGGAGGACAGAAATCACAAGAACTATCCAAAACGTGAGGGGGGAGGTATGCTGTTGAGAAAATCCTCTTGTGCAATCGTTCAGTATAACTAGGAGCAGGGCAATGTACATTGATCAATAATCTATATTATGTTCTGCTCTCCTGTCCAGTTTCCCGATGTCACAATGTCCTTCCTGGTCACTTTTTTGGTGTCATCTTGACAAGTGATCAGTGTTTTGGTCTCCTGTCCTGAACAGTTTCCTAGTGCCACAATGAAGTACATCTTGGTCACGGGTGGTGTCATCTCAGGTATTGGCAAGGGCATCATCGCCTCGAGTGTGGGAACCATCCTCAAGTCATGTGGGCTCCATGTCACTGCCATTAAAATTGACCCCTACATCAACATAGATGCTGGGACATTCTCTCCATATGAGCATGGTGAGTCCAAAAGATGTTTGTGATATGTCATACTGTTTCCAAATCCTATCAGTTTGTGAGATCTGTGTTAGAGGTGTTTGGTGTATGCAGTGTAACACTGTTCACAAAATAGTTTTATGTCATGCTTCATCTACCCACCCAGCACCTCCACTCTCACTTCCCATAACATCTCTTCACCATTGGGACCTGGTGTTTAGCCGCTCTGGAATGAACTCCTCTTGCACATACAACAGGGGTTATTCAAATCAGGACCTCAAAATCACTTTTTTTTTTATATAGCAACACTATAATCCAGGACTAATTTAGACCTGGTGAACAAGGTTGCTGCATCTAATGATGAGGTAGAACAAAAAACTTTATTGCCATGCAATATATGTTACCAATTAATATTGTGAATGTAGATAAACATTGATATAGATGAAGTTGTCAGCATACACTGTGTACTTTGATATGCATGAGGTGGTTGTGTGTTGCTGAGGTTCGGACGCTACTGCTTTACCGCTCTGGTTCAAATGTTTCACCTCTTTTCCTCTGGTCACTGTTCAGGTGAGGTGTTTGTGCTGGATGATGGTGGTGAAGTGGATCTGGATCTAGGGAACTATGAGAGGTTCTTGGATATCAGACTGACCAAAGACAACAACCTGACCACTGGGAAGATCTACCAATCTGTCATCAACAAGGAGAGGAGGGGAGACTACCTGGGAAAGACTGTACAGGGTAAAACCAGTCATGCTGGTTCACAGACAGTTCATACAGGAGTTGGGACATTGGTTGAATACCTGGAAATTCATTTGTTTTAGCTTTCACGGCAACTCTGACCTTAGTCCAATGTCCCATTAAAAGTCAATAAAAATTTTGAAAGAACTGAGCATTGGAGTTCTCTTTCGGTATTTCTGTCTGCATTTCCTAACTGTCTTTGTTTGGTGTGTCACCGCAGTGGTGCCCCACATCACTGATGCCATCCAGGAGTGGGTGATGCGTCAGGCCAAAGTGCCTGTGGACGATGACGGTGTGGAGCCTCAGATCTGTGTCATTGAGGTGAGAGACTGTGGTTATGGTGAACAGTAGTGGATCTATTACTTTCAGACACATTTTTTTCATTTGGTATTAGTGTGACATTGGTGCTTGTCCTTTAGGGGTAATTCACATCCACCTCCTTAATTATTTCTATTCGGGATGCGCTGATAAGGAATATTTTTGCTGATGCTGACCAATACTGAGATTTTGTCATTCCTGTACCTGTTTACCCATGTATATATTAAAAGTTGCTTGAATTTGATTGATTTTCAGGCCAGGTAGTTTCTAGTATTCATGTTTGTTTACCTGTACCTCTTCTGTATGCAGCTAGGGGGCACTGTGGGAGACATTGAGAGCATGCCTTTCATTGAGGCCTTCAGGCAGTTCCAGTTCAAGGTGAAAAGGGAGAACTTCTGTAACATCCACGTCAGCCTGGTGCCACAGCCCAGTGCCACGGGAGAGCAGAAAACCAAGCCCACTCAGAACAGTATCCGGGAGCTCCGTGGACTGGGGCTGTCTCCCGATCTGGTGAGTTAAGGATTTCCTACAGCCCTGTCTGTCTAGTTACAACTTCCTACCACCTCATTGAGATCAATCAATCAAATGTATGTGTAAAGCCCTTATTACATCAGTGTTTGTCACAAAGTTCCTTTACAAAACACCCAGCCTGAAACCCCAAGGAGCAAGCAGCAACAATGTTGAAGCACAGTGGCTAGGAAAAACTCCCTAAAAGGGGCCATCATTTAGGAAGAAACCTAGAGAGAGATTGTCTTGAACGTCACCCCTCAGTGTTTTCTTTATTGCTACTCCGCAGCTTCAGTATTCCACTGAAAAACAATTTAACATTTGGTCTGAGGTGCAAGGCAAAGCGATATGGTAGCTACGCTACTAGGCTTACCCTGAAAAACACTTTTCTACATGGTGTTATGACTAAGATATCCATCTATATTGTTTTCCTTATTGCAAATATTTTTGAACGGAAGTAAGCTTGATGATTAATGAGTTCAAACTAGAGCAGCACCAAGGCTTTGTACATTGCAAAGGTTTCACTCACTTTTTTGAAGGACAGCAGTTACTCTGAAGTATGAGTGAAGTTGTGATGTATAGCACCCCAAATACTTAATCTTGATGTTTTCATTCCATTTCTGACATTTAGTTTCATAGTTGGGGTATAAATTGTTTTCAGTGTTACAATTTAATTTTTAAAAAAAATGCAACGGTTCAGTCAATGACCTTCATCAAGCACATCAAGCAACTATCAGATAGCTAGTTCTACCAACACCCTCCTAGGGCAATCAGTGCCCCTACTGCTAACAGAATCCCATAGTCAAAACTACTTAAAATTACTTCTGTGTTCATAGGTATATTTAGTGCAACAGTTTTTATCAATTCCCACCAGATCATGTGTCGCTGTTCCAGTCCACTGGAAAACTCTGTCAAAGAGAAGATCTCCATGTTCTGTCACGTAGAACCAGAACAGGTAAGACCTGATTCTACAGTCACACAGATAAAAGAAAAAAGAACGTTGTTTCAGTACTTCACAGATACTTTGCTGCGTTCTCAGCCGAATCAGAGAAACTCAACGGTTCGTCCCCATTGACTTTCTCTTCTAATGTGTTTTGAAAAGAAGCCACTGAGACTATGCTCTTTGCCCCTCTTCTCCACCACCAGGTGATCTGTGTGGTAGACGTGACCTCTATCTACAGAGTACCCATACTATTGGAGGACCAGGGGGTGATGGGCTACTTCTGTCGGAGACTAGACCTGCCCATTGAAACGCGTCCACGAAAGATGCTCACCAAATGGAAAGAGATGTCAGACAGGTGTGTAGGTCAGGTGTTGGGTCAGGCAGTGTCTGGGGCTGGCAACACTACTCTTAAGACCTGCCACATTTCAGTTTGACCTCTGGATGAAGGTCTGTATATCTGGAAGATGTATCTGCCGAGATATTTAACAATGCTGTTTTTGAACCTGTTGTATTGCAGCAGTATGGAGTGACCTGTATTCACGTTATAACCCTGCTCATGATGTGTTTGAATCCCAGGTCAGACCGGCTTCTAGAGCACTGCTCTATAGCTCTGGTAGGGAAATACACCAAGTTCACAGACTCTTACGCGTCAGTAATCAAAGCCCTGGAACATTCATCTCTGGCCATCAGCCACAAACTGGAGATTAAGGTACGCACACTTACAGCCAGGTTTCCTAGGCATATAGTCAGACTACCCGTGGACCAATAAACACTCATGTAGAAAACACATTTTAGTCCAGGATTAGGCTTAATCTGTCTGTGGGAAATAACCGCAGTCTCAACTGCATACACCTGGAAGGTGACGTTTTTTACTTATTAAGCAGTTGCATGGCTAAATTGTACCTTTACGTTAGTATGTAATTATTCACTGACATGCATACGTCCCTGTGTCAAGATAAGAATGCTTTGCTTCTGCTGGATCTCAAATTGATGGCGCTGTACCACATATCCGAAAGTCAATTCAAATTGATTTAAAAAGGTACATTTGCTGGTTTACTTTTTTACACTTGATTACTTTTTAACTTGTGACATAACAATGTTATTCATTAGGCCCTATCCAATAGGCATAATCCAGGTCACGACATGTCTTATGATGAACATCTCGCAAAGCCGTTCCGGTCAAAAAGCTTAACCTGTATTAGATGCCCAGTCTACCTTACATGGCTTGGAGACCTATATTACAGTGGCCTCCATATTTGGAACTCTTCACTCTCCACTTTTTTTGTTGTGTAAAAAAAAACAACATTAAAGGTTTGCCATCGATCTTCCCACAATACCCTGCAATGACGAAGCAAAAACATGTCAGACTGAAAATATTTTGTACGTAAGTATTCAGTCCCTTAATTCAGTACTTTGTAGAAGTGCCTTTGTCAGCTGTTCCCGTGCCTCTGCCATGTTGCCACACCGTCATTTGGGCAGTTTTCCCATTGAAGATTTTCTCAAGCTCTGTTTGAGAGTCAACCACTATCTTCAGATCTCCCCACAGATATTCAGTGGGGTTCAAGTCTGGGCTTCGGCTCGACCACTCAAGGACATTCACAGACTTTTTTCCCGAAGCAGCTCCAGTGTTGTCATGCTTCAAGGATCTCTCTGTACATTGCCCAGGTCATCTTTCCCTCAATCCTGATCAGTTTCCTAATTCCTGGCGCTTAGAAGCATCCCCATAGCATGATGCTCCCACCACCACCATGCTTCACCATAGGGATGGTATCAGCCAGGTGATCAGCAGTTCCTTGTTTTCGGGCAGATGTAGAGCGTTCAGGCCTAAAGTTTGAGTTTGGTCTCATCAGATGAGAATCTTTTCATTCATGCTTTGAGCCCTTCAGGCGGCATGTCATATGTCTTTTATTCAGGAGTGACTTGTCTGGCCGCTCTTTTATAAATACCTGATTAATGGAGTGCTATACACTATTTTTGTAACTGCATAGAAACTCTAAAGCTCTGCTAGAGTGGCCTTTGGGTTCTCTGTGACCTTCCTGGCCAATGCCCATCTTTCCCAGTTAGTTTGGCTGGGAGAGTGAGAGTCTTGGTTGTTCCAAACCTCTTCCATTTCACTATCATGAAGCCCACTGTGCTCCTGGGAGCTTTTAATGGTGTAGCAATTCTTTAAACAAATAAACTCTTATAAAGTTAAAATGTTGATGTCCTCCAGGGTAAATTCTATTAAAAAAATAAATAAAATAGATACACATTATTCATCTGATTGTATGTTCATGGGAATTTGTTTATACAGTCATAACTTCGATATGTCTAATATGCCTGAAATAGCAACCCGTTTGTCATTCTCCCCACCCCCTGTTCTCTCATTTTCTCCCACGCCCTACTCCCTGTTCATCTCTGTTCACACATCACTTTTTTCTTTCTTTTTTTAGTATATTGACTCTGCAGACTTGGAGCCCAACACGCTGCAGGAGGAGCCGGTGAAGTACCACGAAGCATGGCAAAAACTGTGCAGTGCTGAGTGAGTACGGTAGGATCTAGGGTGAGGGGTCACCTATATTTAGCCTGGCTCACACATTTCACTAAGCACACATCAAGGAAGAGCTGGGAGATGCTGGTCTGTTAGTTCTTCTGAAAGGGTTTGTTGTTGAAAATTCGTGTCTTGGAATGTACAGGTCGGTCATCTACCCAGTGGCATTTTTATATGTAAAAAATTGGTGGTGCACAAACCATTTCAAAATATAGGATACATACCAGTAAAGCTACAAAACTCCCTCTTGCTACTGATGTGTTTATTTACCACATCAACAAACAGCGTGGCTTCACAAAACACTTAACGACAGAGTGGCTTGCTTCTACCAGGTGTTGTAGTACACATACAAGAAGGAGGTGGGCTTCTTGTGTAATTATTCTCCTCTCTTACACACATGTAAAATTACCACTGTCACATTTTCAAACCTAAATTAGGAATGCAACCAAGGTCAGAACCAATGTTCCTACAGGGCCATACACGAACAGCAATGAGCTCAACACCACTGAAGGCCACAACGAAGCGGATAGACAACTTTTTAGGGATACAGATCCATTCTATGACAACAACCTTAATAGATAAGCATGGAAACACTGACACTCGCCACTATTCTATATCAAATAAAACCACTCCACGTTAAACCCACGGTTACTTTTACCAGCAGTTTGAGTGATGACAATATCCCATGGCTGATGGGTACCAAGTCGCTTTAATTCAAGTTCAAGTTTCACCCGTGCTCGAGTATGAAATCCACTTTATTTTTTTCTCAAGTTATCTGGTGTTTGTGAAGCTAACAAGCTAGCTAAAACAATCTATCCTCCTTGCTTTTCTTGCTGATTAATGTTGGCGCCAGACAGACAGCCAATCAGGTCTGAAATATGAAATGACGCTGTAGTGGGGCTACCGGCTGTCACTGTCCCCACTTGACATCACATTTGTTTGATCTACATTGATCACACTAACATTCTGAGCATGTGTATTAATATTTTCACACGTAAAATGTACATTACATTGTGAGAGAGGGGCAAGCCCCACATTTACGCTTAGCCTATGGCCTACTACTGCGAACTTGAATTGTCAGAACGCAGTCTGAAGCAGCAAGGCAGGGACCAATGTACATGAAATAAAATCCTAACTCCAATGATATGCAATTTACGAAGATGCTATATTCATAGATAATAAATTATTGGAAGTAGTCTTTGAGAAATAAAAATAAATGTTTTGTTGCAGTTCTTTCTGTTGACAACAGGTGGGGCTGTGCCTATAGATGTTGGACTGCTATTGTAGACTTCAGAATTGTGAATTTATATGCATGTTGGGCTGGTAGGGGAGTCCGTGTTTTGACTCTGTATACATGTTGGGCTGGTAGGGGAGTCGGTATTCTGACTCTGTATACATGTTGGGCTGGTAGGGGAGTCTGCTTTTTGACTCTGAATATGTTCTGGGCTGGTTGGGGAGTCAGTATTTTGAATCAATATGTTGATTATGATTTCCTACCACAGTGGCATCCTTGTACCTGGAGGGTTTGGAGTCAGAGGGACAGAAGGAAAGATCCATGCCATCAACTGGGCACGCAAACAAAAGAAACCCTTCCTAGGTACAGAATGGGCTTCATTGATGGCAGGCGGCCGTTATGCCTTCATCTTTACGGGAAGAAACAAATGGCACCTTTCTGTTGACAGTTGTGCATGTGCAGCGTTAACCTGACTGGTGCGTGTTTGCAGGTGTGTGTCTGGGGATGCAGCTGGCTGTGTGTGAGTTTGCCAGGAATGTTTTAGAATGGAAAGATGCCAACTCTACAGAGTTTGATCCAGAATCAAAATATCCTGTGGTAGGTAACTCCATCTCTCTTCCACCTTCACTGGTCTCTTGGTTTAAACTCTTGGTTTATTGTGGGACGTAGGTCTGATATTCCTATTTTATAACACATTTCTATTGTGCTGTGATTCCCTTGTACACCCTGCCCATCCAGACACCTGCCTCCCAGGCCCCCACACACACACGGTCATCTGCAGCCACAAGCTAAACAGTAATTAATCGTTACTGAATTGTAATAGCCTACAGAAGATGTGCAAAAAGTATTTCGATAGGACTCCCATGCAAGGATAAATGACATCTGTGCTAAAAGACAGACACTGCATGCGGGTAAAACATTAGTGATCAGTTTACATTAGTGTTTTGAACGTCAGTCATGCTGTTTATCCGCTTGTGTTCTAGCTTTAATCTGCTGGATATTATGCGCGCACAAGTTCTGCAAATCTGGGCTACTAAAATGTTACGCTCTGACTTTAGTTTTTAAGGCTTGACCCAAGCTTCACTGAATAAATAATCAAAATACACAGCTTCTATCAAAGCACCATGCTAAAGCAAAGCTTGTAGGCCTAGTCTGGCCATATGATGGCATATGAGCTGTAGGCACAGCTGTTAGAAATGTTGAGCTCACCATGCTGTGAACTAAAGCAATGATCCATGCAGCTCAAATAATATGTACAGGTATATTTATTATTTACATTTGTTAGGCTATTTGGTGTTTTTAATACTTGATATTAGGATTGTAACATGGGGGGGGGGGGAATCATACCCTCCAAAGGCTTGGTTATATCTTATCCTCAAATGTGTTTTTGAAAGGTGTCTTACTTACACACCTGTTCTTTGTAATTGGCTTAAAAGAGTCTGTTTCGTTCTAGGTGATTGACATGCCAGAACACAATCCTGGGCAGATGGGTGGCACAATGAGGCTGGGAAAGAGACGGACCATTTTCAAGAACAACAACAGTATATTAAGTAAGTAACATCTAAGCAATGATTAATGTCCCTGGTGTCATAATCACACGCTCTGAACATAGTGGTGTTTCATTGCAGGAAGACTTTATGGTGATGTTGACCATGTGGATGAGCGACACAGACATCGCTTTGAGGTTTGTGTGAGGATCACATTTTCATCACTTCCTGTATGTATATACACTTGTGTGGCTGTGATGTGGTTCAATGTGCTTAACTTGTTTCCTGTTCCTGTCAGGTGAACCCAGAACTAAAGGAGCACTTTGAGGCAAAGGGCTTTCACTTCGTTGGTGAAGACATAGAAGGAGAGAGAATGGAAGTCATTGAGCTGGACGGTATGTGAATGTCAGGGCTCTAGTAGTGCATTTGAGTGGAAAAAAGAGCTCTTCATTGTTCTTGATTTCCTCGATTACCCACACAGTGTCACACAATACCTACAGTTCTCAAACACTGCTCCTTTCTCTGCTTTATTTCCAGATCATCCGTATTTCGTAGGCGTGCAATATCATCCTGAGTTCACCTCTCGCCCCATCAAACCATCTCCTCCGTACTTCGGCCTCCTCCTGGCATCAGCTGGTAAACTGCAGAGCTACCTACAGAAAGGCTGCCGTTTGTCTCCACGGTAACCACCGAACAGTTCCCTTAGAATCTGTGTGGTTTTGAATTCTTTACGTGTGTCAAAACACTCCTCAATAAATCCGAAGCCTCCGTTAAATATACGCTTGCATTGAATAGGCAAGCCATAGTTGTGAGATGTGCTTCAATTCAAGATTGTGCTGAGGATTTGAATCATTTCTGTTTGCAGTTCTGATAAATCATGCTGTCTTTGGTACATGTTCATTTGTAATATGTAGGTAGAATATAAGGATTGGTTTGAATCCCATTTCCCCCTTTAGGGACACATATAGCGATCGGAGTGGAGGCAGCAGTCCGGACTCTGAAATAGCGGAGTTTAAAATTCCCTCTATCACACAAGATTGAGTGTGAGAGTTAAAAACAAGGTAGGCTTCAAACAACACTACAAACACCCCGCCATCGCTAAAGCTATTTCATTATCTGATCGCGGGAGTTGAAGTTCTGTCACTACGACAAATGTCCCTGAAAATGCACTGTTTCAAAACACTGTTTTAGATCAGTGTCGCAGTAGAAATTTGGGTGTTAGCACTGATGTGTACATTTTCACAGCCAATTCGATAAGCAGTCCTACCAAACAGAGAAACCACTAGTGCTTATAAATTCACCATCTCCCATAGTAAACATGTAGCCTAACTGTTCTGTTGACCAGTTTGGCATTACACATTGGTTATTCCAAAATGGCATTGGGAATGTTGCGTGAACATTCATTAAAAAAACCATTAAAACCAATGAGGCTGTTGTAACTAAAATAGAAATGTACTATGCTCTTATTTTTCTTTAAATTCCAATTAGCAGAAAATAGCTTTCTCAAAAGTGTAGCAGGCATTTTAGCATTTTCATGTGACAGTTCACATTACCCAGACAAAATTAATGGAAAGCCATTCTGACATTACGCATACGCATCATTATGGATTTGTGTACATTTATAAACAAGCTTTGGGTAGAAATGATCGCATGCATGGTTTTTGAACCCCTTATCTGCTTACAAAAGCTGTTTTTCTTACAGGGGGAAAGTAAATTATGAAGACACATTTCTATGGATGGTCATGAAGATGAGGGAGGATTTTCCTGTTGACATTGTTTTACATGATCTACCTGAAATAATGAAGTGACAGGAATTGTTGGACTGTTAGTATTTTTCTATATGCTCCTGACAAGCACAGACATATTAAGTTGGACTGGCATTTGGGGTTGAACAGACCTCAGAAGTCAGGACGGTACAAACATAATACATGGTTATTTTTTGAAAGAACTAAAGATGACTTTGGTTTAAGTTGGAAGTGACAGCACTTTCTTAATTTAGTCTTTAATCAACCATGATAGAATCAATTTGTTTTCTCCGCCTGGACATCTGTATGCACAAGATAACAAGCATCCCAAGAATGCTCTGTGAAGATGAAATCTCTTCTTTCATTAAGGTTATTCTGGGGGACTGAAAGGGGCACCCAATACACCCCATTTAAGTTCTTCCAAAACCATGCGGTTTTATGTTTTCACCATGTCTCAGATATTACCATCAATCAATACCAATACCAGTTAGGTTTAGGAGTGTGGCAGGTCATTTGGGGAGGGGGTTGCTCTGCTCTCTTTTGGGTTGTCATTCTTAAGGTTTTCTAAGCAAATTTGTTTGCTGGATGCATGTGACCAGAGTGCCCCTTGTATCTTCTGGGTTCATTGGAAGCCATAATAGTCTTGCAACCTCTGTATCTATGTGTGTTAGTGACCAGGTTTTACATGTGTACCAACAACCCTATAGAATTCAAGATACTCAAGTATTGTTCTAGGGGTGACACATATAAAACATAAACACCTTATCCTGTTAACTATAACATGCAATTGTTTGTCCTGGTTATGAAGCATAGGTGGATGAAACAGTACCTGTTTTTTGACATGGGTGTAGCATCATGGGTGTTCTGTGAGATTTGTAAATGAAACCTATGTGTGTTTGAGTGATCCCCCATATTTAAATGACTGCCAACAATCAATATGTACCATACCATAGTAGTTCAGGCAACATGTCATCTCGGTTCACTGAACCACTAAGCCGCAATTACCAGAATGCCTTAAATCAACAGTTTGAAGGCATTTTGTAATGTAAACCTAATAGAAGTTCTGTTCCAGTTCAAAAAAATTAAAAGAAAATTACCAACTTTTCCAATCATTATTGTTGGATGATTATTTACACACATGGCACATTCACAGATGTATAATTAACAATTGAAGGTATGTCCAGCCATAAAGAATTACACTGAGAACGGTGCTTGTAAAAGTACCCTAACGAACACAAGGCACTACCAGGATACTGTGAACATAGCATTGGTCTGTTACTCAACCATAATTTACATGTAAATATTACTTTTACAATTATCCCTGTTCCTGTCTGTAATAGGTACAAATATACTTGGCCCAGAGTTTCCTGGATATTTGGCCATCTTGGCCCATTAAATTGTTTCTGTACTGCTCAATTCCAGACCCTAATTAGAGCGTAAAGGCAATCTGGAGTGGCTAAAATGTCAGTTTCATGCCTATTAGTTAAATGTTTGACACTGGGCTACATACAGGGATATGGCAAGGCCTTGCAATAATCATAACAAGTGGTTATATTGCTGCTCTTTAGAAAGTGGGGAAAGGTAAAAAAAAAAAAAAAAGTGTAACCCTAAAATGACAGTCACCAGGTATAGGTAGTTATGGTCAATACACCCAGGTGTTACAGACAAGCAATTCAATAGAACCTAGGCATGTCATTAAGGAAAGCACATCGGGAATGTGTCAGTGTATGTTGACTAGTGCTCATCAGCTGTACCAATACTGACAATATTCTGCAAGATCTGTTTAACCTAAGAGCCTCCTACACCTCATACTACAGAACCAACCCAACTTAAAATAACTGGAGGTAATACACAACACAATTCAAGGTTTTGAGAGTTTATTTAAAATAGACTCGTTGGGTTTCTTCTAACTGAAGGGGCAGGCCAGAAAGCCCTTGGTCCAGACTGGTCTTCAGCCATCTTAGCACATCTAATAACAAAACAGAAATACAGGGGTATGATTTTAGTTCCAGAAGACTCATCCAAATGTCACTACTTGCCATGAGTCCTGATCTCAGTCCCATATCCGCATGTTTCATCCAACAGTCACAATTTCAAGTTTTGTTATCAATCATTGATCAGAACAACCTGTCGAGGAGTCAGGAACTAGTCAACTACATACCTACACACGAGTACCGGCGTGCATCGTGTTGTGATGTGGAATTTGACAATGCTGTCACGCATGTCACCAGTTGCAAGGCCTTAGAATAAAATACAAGTTAGTGTCCTCATATGCCCCATCATAGCAGTTTTAGAGTAGCTGTGATCTAAGTCCCATATCCGCAGGTTTCATCCAACAGTCACACAGTAAGGTGTCATCATTGATCAGAACAGGTCCTTCAAAAAAAATGACTAATTGGTTCACACCTTGACAACACTTCCCAGACGACTTTGATTGGGGCAACACCACACTGACGCGTCATCTGCAGAAAGATGAAATCAGACATGAGGAACTCAAGTGCAGTTAATAAAAGCAAAATGTAAATTAAAATCAGTCAAGGCAAAATTAATAGGTTACAATATTTGTAGGACAGTAGAGTGACTGCCTCAAGCACAAAGGCCAGGACAGTCAAAGACTGCCCGTTTCTCTGGCATGCACTTGGAGAACCAGAGGCTACAAAGCCCAGGTCCTTAGGATAGCATGCTGCCATGGGTAATATACTACAGAAAGATTAATAAAATGTGTTGAAGTCTTGACTTACCGGCAGATTTGTTACGAAACCATCCACTTCAATATGTATAACAACTAGAAGAAAAACAGTTTGGCCAATTCAGAACAGGCTTAATCTTTTTAAACACATTGAATACATTTCTAGAAATGCACAAATAAGCATGGCTCAGAGGTTTTGAGTACTATGGTGTTCTCATTATCGAGGCACTCCTCTCAGTGAGGGCAAGTGTGTCATCATAGCCAGAATGAGGTAAACCAACTGATGCTTAAATTACCTCCAGAAGGTCCATTGCTCATATTCAACCCAGTTTGTTAAGAAACTGCAAACCTGTAGAGAATTGAAAGAATTAGAATCAGGTATAAAACCGTTGAAGTTGAAGTTACTTCAACTAATTCAAAACCTTGGCTCAGACGAGTACTAAAAGGTTCTCAGCAGAGAGGCAATACTCTAAGTGAGGGCAAGTGTGTCATCATAGCATCAATTAATGGAAAACGAAGCCAGAATGGGATAATTACCTCCAGAAAGTCCACTGGTTTGCATACAGCATCTCACGGGTCGGCCCAGATGCTCCAAGCCTGTCAAATGCATTTAGAATTAAAATCTGGTTTCAGAATTACAGACCATGCTAGGAGCCTGAAATTCAACACTTCGAACACTAGAAACTTGCCTTCAAGAGGTCCACTTGTTCTTCATAGAGTAGCTCATCCCTTTGACCTTTAGGAAGCATGGTAAAACAAAGAAAATCTGAATTGATGATCTGTTTGCTTAACTGCAGATGGATAGTTAGTTGTACATGGAGTGTCCTTCCCCTTAATGTTGCGGTGTCAGTTACTGACGAACTGCACAGCGACCGTCGGTGAAAGTGATGTTATAGGCATCCTGTTGACCGTGTCTGCTACTAGACAGCAATAACGGCTTCGATAGGTGCCTGGCTTTAGAGTAGGTTTAAAATAAATCCATATGTAGAGTTGAATTGTGGTGGATGGCTTTCCTCACCTGTATTGTACCGTCAATGCAGACACCGTGATGGTCAGGATTCATCGTATTCCTGTGAAAGCCCACCTAGAATAAGGACAATATTGTTAACGTATTTGCTACGGCCTACTGCAAACCACAGAAGTTACCATAACATGGTTTCCTCAAAGGCAAATGTTCTTTCCCAAATTGTTGCGGAGTAGTTACAATAAATACTCAGCGACCGTCGGTAAAAGTGTTGCTTTAGGCACCTTTATTGACCGAATCAGTCGGAAAAGAGGACTGAATCGGCTTCGATAAGGGCCACGTGTTGTAATGTCGGCGCACACGTGGATATCATGGGCCATGGATGGCTAACTACTGTAGCCAACCAACTTATACGTAAACATTAAAAGCAACAGTACGTTGACCTTCATTGATACAAAATATATAATTAACTAGTTGCTAACTTTAGTTAATTCACTCAAGTATTTTACTATCCCACTTTAATTTAGCTACTACTAGCTAGTTAGCCTAGTCTTTCAGCAACGCGCTAACTAGCATATTTCAGTAACCTCTTTCTAATGTACACGCTTTTCTCAAAATATTCGGTGGGTGCAAAGTCTTGGGCAAAACATATCGTAACTCACAAAACCAGAAATCAGATTTAAAAACGTGTCTTTGAGTTTTTACTTACCATCGTTCTTCTTTATCTTGCACTCAAGAGACGGAAAAGCGCTGTCTGTTGTTTTATATAGTCTGTAGGTACAGCCTAATGATTGGTCCACATGTGTCACATGGAGGATTTGCATTATGGGATTTGATGTTTCTTGTCAAATAGCTATTTGAAACCCACTGATGATCATCATAATAAAAGTAAAGCTAAACGTTTCGATACAAAAGCAGGGATTCTTAATTATGGTGACATTTAAATACTAGCAAAACATTTTGCATATTATTTTGAAGGAAAGGCAAAGCAATGACCAGAAACTTGAAAGAAGGTTGGAGGTCCAGCTGTCTATAAAGGAGAGGGCTGCCAGAGAGGGAAAGCGGCATGGGGCTGCTGACGCAGAGATGAAGGAGGAGATTGTTTCAATAGGTGACTCTGCAGTATCCTGGGACAATTGGTGGACACCTATGCCATGCCTTCCTCTGTGTCAGGACATTAACCTAGAGAAGGCAGCACAGGCTTGCTTTAGTAGAAGTAAAAGCTTGAAAGCAAAGTTTAGCAATGCTCAGTAGTGTCCTTTTCGAATGACAATAAGGATTCTTATTTATTTCTATACTTGTACATTGTTTATACTTGTACACATAAAGAGTGCCTGTCAAAAGCTAGAACACTCCTACTCATTCAAGGGTATTTCTTGAGTTTTACTGTTTTCCACATCATAGAATAAGTAAATAAGTGAAGAAATCAAAACTATGAAATATCACATATGACATTATGTAGCAACTGAAAAAGTGTTAAACAGATCGAAATACATTTCATATTGCAGATTCTTCAAAGTTTGCATTGATGACAGCTTTGCACACTCTTTGCTTTCTCTTAACCAGCTTCTGTACAATGGTAGTCCATAATATTGCAAGAACAGCTCAAATGAGCAAAGACAAGGAAAAGTCTATCATTACTTTAGGATGTGAAGGTCAGTAAATCTGGAACTTTTCATGAACTTTGAACATTTCAAGTGCAAAAACCATCAATCGCTATGATGAAACTGGCTCTCATGAGAAGCAGAGGATAAGTTAATTAGAATTACCAGCCACAGAAATCAGCAATCAACTGCATTTCAGATTGCAGCCCAACTAAATGCTTCACAGATTCCAACTGTACAGAGACTGCGTGAATCAGGCCAGTGAGGTTGAATGGTTGCAAAGAAACCACTATTGAAGGACACCAATAAGAAGAACAAATTTGCGTGAGCCAAGAAACACAAGAAATTGACATTAGGTCTGTGGAAATCTGTCCTTTGGTCTAATGAGTCCAAATTTGGGAAAAATAAGGAAAATGACCCAAAACACACCTCCAGGCTGTGCAAGTATTACTTGACCAAGAAGGAGAGAGATGGCATTGCATCAGATGACCTGGCCTGCACAATGATTTGATTTCAACCCAAATGAGATGGTTTGGGATCAGTTGGTCTGCAGAGTAAAGAATTAGCAGCCAACATGTGCTCATCATATGTGGGAAATCCTTCAAGACTGTTGGAAAAGCATTTCAGGTGACTACCTCATGAAACTGGTTGATAGAATGCCAAGTGTGAAATGCTGTCATCAAGGCAAAGGGTGCCTAGTTCAAATAATGTGCAACCACATTTCTGAAAAAGTTGGGATGCTGTGTAAAATTAAAAGAAAAACTGAACGCATTGATGTGCAAATCATTTAAGCCCCATATTCAATAGAAAACTGTGTTCAGATAACAAATCAAATGTTGAAACGGAGAAATATTATGGTTTCTTGATAAATATATGCCCATTTAAATTTTATGCCAGCAACACGTTTCAGAAATGTTGGGATAGGAGCAACAAAAAAACTACCTGGTAGAACATCTCACAACTAATAGGTTGACTGGCAACAGGTCAGTAACATAATTGGGTATACAAAGAACATCCCAGAAAAGATGAGTCTCTCAGAAATAAGAAATAAAAATGTACTCTGTGAAAGACTGCAAGGGTCAAGGCTGAAAAACAATATTGGATGGCCATGTTCTTCCGGCCCTCAGGATGTGCTGCATTAAAAACAGACACGATACTGTAGTGGAAATCACTATATGGGCTCAGGAACACTTTTGAAAACCATTGTCAGTGAATATAGAGAATATAAAGTCGCTGAATCCACAAATGCAAGTGAAAACTCTACCATGCAAAGAAGAAACCATGTACAGTATAAACAAAATTCAGAAATGCTGCCATGTTCTCTGGGCCCAAGCTCATTTAAGATGGACTGAGGCAAAGTGGAAAACTGTTCTGTGGTCTGACGAAGCAACATTTGAAGTTCTTTTTGGGAATCATGTTCGCCGCGTCCTCCAGGCTAAAGAGGACAGGGACCGTCCAGCTTGTTATCAGCGCCCTGTGTAAAAGCCAGTATCCGTGATGGTATGGGGGTGCATTAGTGCACATGGCAGGGGTGACTTGCACAACTTGTGAAGGAACCATAAATGTTAAACAATATATACAGGTTTTTGAGCAACATATGCTGCTATCCAGATTATGTTTGTTTCTGGGAAGGCCTTGTTTATTTCAGCAAGACAGTGCCAAACCACATTCTGCACATTTGACCGCATTCTGCACAACAGCATGGGTCCGTAGTAAAAGAGTCTGGGTGCTAAACTGGCCGGTCTGCAGTCCAGACCTGTCACCCATTGGAAATATTTGGTGCATTATGAAACAAAAAATAGGACAAAGGAGACCCTGAACTGTTGAGCAGCTGAAAACCTATATTAAGCTAGAATGGGAAAATATTTATCTTCAAAACTACAGCAATTGGTCTCCTCAGTTCCGGAATGCTTACAGAGTATTGTTTAAAGAGGAGGTGAAGCACTATTTTCAATTAAATATAGGGAGAAAGGATTTGCAGATCATTGCATTTTGTTTTTATTTGCATTTTACACAGCATCCCAAATTGTTTGGAAACAGGGTTGTAATATATAAATGTTTTTTGATTGGTTTAACCCTTTTTGATTACTACATGTTTTCACTGTTATTTTACAACGCGGAAAATAGTAAAAATATAGAATTATTCTTGAACGAGGTGTGTCCAAACCTTTGAGTGGTACCTTATATACCATACATCAAAAAGGAACAAAATGAATGTAATAACTACTGATCATTGTCGCTGAAACCAGAAAACAATTGGTCTGACATTCACTTGAACATGTGATTGAGAGTGAACAGGAGAAAGGGTCCCCTTAACGGTTCAAATAGTCATGGTATCAGTGTAGATCATTCTACTACTCCCAAAACACGTATTTTCGGTTCAAGTCTGCGATCTCTGCATGCTCCTCCATGCTTGATGTCTGTTCATAGCGGTGGGAAGTAGGGTTACAGGGCTTGCTGCAGCCCCCCGCCAGCTTCAGGGCTTTGAAAATGAATCCCACCTTCCCCACCCCAAGTCCTTAGTCCTTAGTCAAGATTCTAACCGAAACATAAAACAAACCTGGAGCCAACATTAGCCTAAAACACTAGTGCCACACTTCTGTCAGGGTAACGCATCAATGGAAATGCGGCTGAGGTAGGGATGCAATCACAGGGGCATGGATGAACGGACCGATCATTGATATCAAAACAATAGAAAACTACGGAAAGGGGGATTGCGTGCATTTTACTGAGCCAAGAGAAATAATTGTTATTTACCAGTAGCATTACCTCCAAATACAGACTTGAGGCAACTTCAGTGAGTAACACTGACCACGTTTCCATGTATCCATGAACAAACTGAATACACTCAATTTAAAAGTATTCCAACTTCAAAGACCGCCCAAAGAAAAACTTACTGGAATGATTGAAACAAAAAGCTTTCTTAAGCCTTTCTGACTCACATCTGAACGTTACATTTCAGCTATGAATCCGTACAAAATGTCTGGTTCCAGTGGGAGAATGGAGGCCTATAGCTACATGGATTGCTGCCAATACTTCTGTGATCTTTGGATTAAGGCACTAGTTGATTAATTTATTTTAGGTCAGTGGGATAAAGGCCTCACGCTAGTATTTAGGCCAGCCGTCATATGCATGTGCATGCATTTTGCAACATTGGGAAAAGTGTCTATTTTTTATATTTCACAAATAGATATTTTCTATGCTAGGTTGGAAGGTTTAACCGAACTCTGGGCATGTATTTTTGAGGTAGTCAAATAGTTCTTCAGGCCACAGAGAGAATTGCATTTTAAATTAACAACAAAAGACTGTGCCACCGCTAAAAATCGAGTCCTCATTATTTTCAGCTCCGTATGGAGCATGGTTTATATACATTGAAGAGCCAGCATAATTGTCTTTTGAGTTAATCCACTTTACAGTAGTTACGTTCTGTGTTTGCAATGTATGTCACATTTTGGGCAAATGTCAGAAAACGGTTTGCAATGTCAAATCAACAAGCCATTTATTGACGGACCAGCAGGGTGCATGTATGGAATTTCATCCCAATTTATGAGTTGGAAAAGAACAGCAGTCTCCTTTATATGCTTCCCAATTGTCTGTTCACGCCACGTGCTATTTTATTAATCGACATTATTCTTTGTAACCGTGGCCTATGGGTTTATATAGAATACAATAATACAGCACTATAATTGTCGTAACTCCAATGTGACGTTGTTTTCTGTAATTAGGTTATGAAGCAATAGAATAGGCCATAGAGAGTGTTTACACCCATGCATGAACCTAGGTAGGTAGCCTATCACATGACTGCACCACTATCGCTCTTTGCTCGTTGGCGCTCTCTCATTCCTCCCTGACCAGAAGGCAGCGGTAGTCACTGGCTTTATAAACACACCGTCTGCTGCGCTGCTTTGTTTCAGAACCACCACTATTATTGCGGGTCTCCTTGTAGCCATGCAATGGATATTTTGTGGCAATATCAGTTTAGGATTATTTTGCTAGGAGACTCCACGGTAGGTAAATCATCTTTGCTGAAGCGATTTACAGATGGTATATACAGCGACGTAGCGGATCCAACCGTCGGTGTGGATTTCTATGCCCGTTCGCTAGACATCGAGCCAGGGATTAAAATCAAGCTTCAACTCTGGGACACGGCTGGACAGGAACGGTTCAGGTGATGTACACTTGTGTACATTTCTATTTAGGCATACATTCGTAAACAATAATATGTTGACAAGATAAATGAATTCCTTATTTTCATCAGTAGCCAGTTGATTAGTCATATAAATCACACACCAAACCCCACGACATAGTGGTCAGTTAAGCATTTGAACAAACCGGAGTGGAGAAGAATAAGCGATTTTTGTCTCTCGTCATACACAGAAACGAGGTCAATCATCGTCAGTCATTTTTTATCCTACGGCTGTTGATAACAAGAGGCCCGTTAAGCGAGTCTAGCATCATAAACCATTCTGCAAATTGAAGCGTATCATCAGATATATTTCAATGTAAGCAAAAAACCATGGTAACCATGCCATGATATTGTTTTGTGGATTCACTAAAGGAGTGTATTTCTTTTATAACGCAATTCTAAGGTTTTGATGTCTGTTGTTGGACGTGAATGACAGCCAAATCCGGTTATACTGCATGTGTGGTTTGTTGCTGCTGAGACGTTCTTTGAATTAGCGAGAGCCAAGTCTGGTTCTGTTACATACATGTAGTAATATCCCTCAATGTAGCTTATAGCCTAGTCTGCAGCGCCCAAGCACATGACGTTCACATCAACAGTTCGCATGGTTTGTTGTTGAGAAAGATAAACGCTACCGTCAATTCGCCTCTGTTGTCTAAGTAACCTTCCAACACTTCCTCTTAGAGTATTAGAACTGTTTGTAGACTCAGATCTCCATCTCCCATTGAAGCCCAACCTGGATGACTCTTACAAAATGTGATGAAAGAGTGTTTGCTGCAAGAAGGTTTACAGTACACTGACAGATTCCCAGTGGCATGTAATACATTTCTCAACAAGTATGTACTGTTCGCAATCATACATTTATTCCATGATACGACTTTAGGCACAGTTAGGTTCAGGTTTACACATACATCGAGATTAATGTCAGCATTGTTTACATTCATATTTCACTATGCATCAAAGCTGAATTGTATAATCTACTTCGGATTTTCCAGGTCTATCACCACATCCTATTACCGTAACTCTGTGGGCGGGCTCCTCGTCTTTGACCTGACCAATCGCAAGACCTTTGACCACGTAAGGGAGTGGCACAAGGAAGTGAGCGAGCACATCCTGCCGCACCACATGGTCTTCATCCTGATTGGCCACAAGAGCGACCTGAACAAGGACCGGAAGGTGGCGCGGGATGAGGCTGAGCAGCTGGCTGCGGAGATGGGAATCCGTTATGTGGAGACGTCGGCCAAGTGCAACAGCAACGTGGACCGAGCCTTCGAGCTGCTCAGCAGAGACATCTATGAGCTGATGAAGATGGGGGAGATCACCACGAGGGATGGATGGGACGGGGTGAAGAGCGGCTTCACCACCAGGGTCCTGTACCCAGGTGAAGAGGACATTGACGTAGAGCCGAGGGAGAAGAGCTGCAACTGCTAAGACTGACCCTGGATCCCTGACCTCATTCATGTGTTCATTAACGCCACAAAGAGAAAGAAAATGAACTGAAACAGAGGGAGACTACCTGGAATTGTCCAATAGGAAACACTCCTTTTTTTTTTCTCTCCTCTTTGCAAAACCTTTTAAAATGTTTTTCCGTTGCATGCCCAGATGAACGCGAGTCATGTCGCCACTCTTCGCCCCCAGCATCCTGCAGTTGTCTCACAGTGTAGTCAGTCCACCATTGAAACTAAGTCACTGGCCCTCGTCTTGGACATCCTTATCACGTGTCTTGCCCTATGCTTACTGTACGGACCAATCATAAATAAAAGCCTAAACCCTATGGACTTGGGGAGATCTCAGAGGATTTGACAGGTGTAAGAAATCTCATAACAACACCTCTGAAAGGCCAGATGTAAAACTCACCATATTATGTTTACCAATCAAATAACCTCAGACTAATGTCCACTCTCCAAAAGTGCATTGGGTGTAAGGCTCAGGGCTCCATATAGGAAAGGGTCTAACCAAACTGCTTGTTCCCTCTGCTTGTTTGTACAGAGGGTATGTCTGTTTTCTGATGGGAATACACCGGTCACATCCTGATGTGACTGAAGCTTCTTTACAAACACAAACGTCTGTTTGTCTTCATCTGCGTTGCTTTTGGTCCATTTAGGCAAGGTTGTTACTGAGATACCTGGAGAAGAGTGATCCGGCATTGGGGTTCCGGTCTGTATCCTATTTCTTCCTAGTGCCCTTTGCTGCCTCATGAGTTATTGGACTCTTAAGGAGGCAAGGTCTGGACTTGCATACAATGCATTATTGCGGTCTGGCATTTCTCCCATTACACTTATGGGTTGGCTCCTGTCTGGCTAAGTGTGTATACATATATACAGTGGATATAAAATTTCTACACACCCCTGTTAAAATGCCAGGTTCTTGTGATTTAAAAGAATGAGACAAAGATAAACCATGTCAGAACTTTTTCCACCTTTAATGTGACCTATCAGGTGAACAATTGAATTGAAAAACAAACAGAAAGCTTTGACGGGGAAACATTCAATACTCACAAAAACCTGGTTGCCTAAGTGTGCACACCCTTAAACCTATACTTTGTGGAAGCACCTTTTGATTTGATTACAGCACTGTCTTTTTGGGTAGGAGTCTATTATGCATGGCACATCATGAAGTGGCAATATTTGCCAACTCTTCTTGCAACTCGCAAAAGTGCTCAAAATCTGTCAGATTGCGAGGACATCTCCTGTGCACAGCCCTCTTCAGATCACCCCACAGATGTTCAATTGGATTCAGGTCTGGGCTCTGGCTGGGCCATTCCAAAATGTTTATATTCTTCTGGAGAAGCCATGCTTTTGTGGCTTTAGAAGTGTGCTTTGGGTTGTTGTCTTGAACTTCCTTTTCATCTTTCTAACAGACGCCTGAAAGTTTTGTACCAAAATTGCCTGGTATTTGGAACTGTTCATAATTCCCTCCACCTTGACTAAGGCCCCGGTTCCAGCTGAAGAAAAACAGCCCCAAAGCATGATGCTGCCACCACCATGCTTTACTGCTGGTATGGTGTTCTTTGGGTGATGTGCAGTGTTGTTTTTGCACCAAACATACTTTTTGGAATTATGGCAAAAAAGTTCAACCTCAGACCATAACACATTTTCCCACGTGCTTTTGGGGGACTTGATGTATGTTTTTGCAAACTTCAGCCGGGCTTGGATGTTATTCTTTGTAAGAAAAGGGTTCCGTCTTGCCACCTTACCCCATAGCCCATTCATATGAAGAATACGGGAGATTGTTGTTGCATGTAGCACACAGCCAGTATTTGTCAGAAATTCCTGCAGTTCCTTTAATGTTGCTGTAGGCCTCTCTCCCTGACCAGTTTTCTTCTCGCCTTTTCATCAATTTTGGAGGGACGTCCAGTTCTTGGTAATGTCTATGTTGTGCACTCTTATGCAACCAGGTTATTGTAAGTCTTTTTTTTTTTTCATTTCCCCCTCTTGAAGATTTCAGTTTGTTTTTCAATTGAATTGTTCACATTATAGGTCACATTAAAAGTGGAAAAAGTTCTGACGTGATTTATCTTTGTCTCATTCTTTTACATCACAAAAACCTGGCATTTTCACAGGGGTGTATAGACTTTTTATATCCACTGTATGTGCGTGCGCTGTTGCTCTGTGTAGAGTCCCCTGAGACTGTACATCACGTCTGGTGTAGATAGGCTCTTTTAAACCTGTGTAGTGAAAGGTCACAGATAATAGGCTGGGAGAATAAACTGTACTTTATATGTATCAGCATCCAGTGACAAGCCCTTCCCTGATAATCAATATGGTCCTGGAAACTATAAATCTACTGTATACAAGTGCACATAAGCCAAACTGTAATTTTTTGTTGGTTGTAAGATTAGAATTTTGCACAACTACTCAAACATTTCTATATACACATGCAGAACCACACGATAAGACATTACTTGGCAAGATTGTAGCCTTTTGCACAGCAGCCCAAATCCAAATCATTTAAATGTACCATCATGCTATGAATTGGGTAATGTATTGTTTTGTTACTCATTTGTAGTACATTGGAGTAGCCACAAACCATTTTAATAGGAGCCTCTCTTTGCATTTGTAAATAGCATGCACACAAAAAAATACCAAAATGGTTCTTCAAGGGTGAAAAAGCATACCCCCCCAAGTGTATTTAGCTGTAGAGAGGTACTGGCTGATATTGATTCTTCTAAGACTGCTCACATTGATTCTGTGGCCAAAATTTGTCAGAACTTCTGTTAATATTAGATGTTTTATCATCCCAAAATTTGTGGGTCAAGATGAACTGTAATCCATGATCCATAATTGCAGTGATTTAAGTTAGCCAACGTTTTGAACCGCCGTTTAAAAAACTCAACCATGGATTACTGGTTATTTTGGCCCGCAACCTACTTTTGGGACAAGATAAACCTCTCCATGGCTAATATAGTGTTATAGATTCCCTTGGCTACTACCTCTATACTGCAAACCCCAGTGCGGAGAGAAGTTACCCTGGGACTTGGTTGTAGACTCTGGAGTTTCTAAGGGAGTGGATAGCCATGGTTCATGGCTCACTTTGCCTGGCGCCACCCTCCCTTCACTTACCTCACCTTGTTCACCTGTCACCAGCAGGGCCACAGCTCACCCACCACTGCACACACAAGATGACATGAGAGACATGGTGCATGTGTGTTCAGTGGTTCACTGTGCAAAGTGCAGGAGCATTTGAGCTGAATCATGGTCATGTGACATACATTGTTTAAAGGAATGCATTAGGGAACCTTTACGTACTGCACATACCAGTAAACAACTTACAAAGCCTCAGATTACCATTTCTTGACAACAATGTTTGTTTTCAGGCATACCACATTTATGCCTGTTGCTTAACAAAGTCTCACGCAAACGTAGGTTAGTAGTTCCCTATTGTCAAGTCTCCGAAACCTGACCCTGGACTGGAAAGTGACTAGGTTCTAGTTTCATAGATCTGTCTGAAGCATTTTGGAACTGTGTCACTACCTATGTTCATAAGGGAACACACATTTTAAGTGTGGATCATCTTCAAACAGACAACTCTTAAGTCTCAAAGCCAATATTATATATGAGGCCTTTTTTATGCTTTGTTGATTGCGACAGAAGGGAGAGTTTTTGCTGACAGTGTCGTGGGGCTGCTTCCAACCCAGGCAGCAGAACGTGTACTTGAGGCAGTGGCCTGGACCGCCGGACCACTCTAGAACTCTGAATCTATGTTTGCAAGCTAAAACTTGGTAATAGTTTTTGTCAAGGTATTTCATGCAAATTACAGTAGCAATTGGGTAAATTCTACTAAGTAATTTATAATTTTGCTGTATATTATTTTGTGTTTTATTTAGGCAGTGACTACTTCCTTCATATGCCAAAAGAGTCCGTCATCATTAACGCCAGCCCATAGTCACTGTTTTTCCTGTGCCGTGATCTAGTTTCTGGGACTTTCTTTACGCCACGCTCATCAGTGTTAAGCCTCTTGTTAACATCGTTATGCTGTGGTCTTATTCAGCTGTTTCTACCACTCACAGATTGTGGTTAAACTTCTGACATGACTGGTCAATGGCTAACAAATATTTGTCTGATGTCAATCTGATGTCTATATTTAACCATATTCATTATGATGAGGAGTGAGAAATTCACACAGAAAAGACAATACTGAGGTATGTGGGGAGAGACATTCCCTGGTCTTTTCATACTTGGTCATCGCAGTGAACCTTCTTTTGTAAAGCAGCTCATATTCATTGTTAGTCAGAAATGAATTGGTAGTTCAACCATGTTTCTTCCAGTATTTTCCTTCTATATTTGCAGTTTTATGTGTAATCGATAACAGGGTTTATTTTGTACAGCTATGTTTAACATCGTTATATTAATGATACCGTGCTGTAATGTGGCTGTGTCAGTGCATGCAGCCTGTTCCTGTGTGAGCACTGACTTTGATAAGGATTCAGATTTGTTGCACTGTTACATCTGATTGGACAAATAAGACATGTGATGATAATGATGTTTGTCTATGAACAATAAGAAAGGACCATGTCACTGAGTAAGAGCACCAGCTATATTCCACAGTTTATATACTACATTCCACAACATATTTTAGGCCAAAGGGCCTGATAGAACATTTAACTTGTTTCTTGGATCTTGACATGTTGCCAGTAGAACTACAACAATTTAGATTTTCAGAGCCAGAAAAACGCGAATGCACTGATGTTTTACAGAAGTGTTTAGTTCATTATAAATGATAAGTGTCAATTTTCATTGTGTTGATAGTTAGGCCAATATACTGCTGTTATTCAAATATGAATTGTCAGAACAATCCAATTCAATCATATAGTTAAATGATCTTTCAACAACATGCAGGTATTACTATGCATTTTTATTACCATAAATACAGAACATAACTTACAGAGAGACAACCATTCATCTCAATAGCAGCACATTACTTTATTTTGCTTCTATGAGCAGATAGATGAACATTTTAGTTTTTTTCTGTTTTAAAATATCTGTGCAAGGTACATTACTGTTGAAGTGGTACTCAATTAATAAAAACTGTCTGCTGTGCCATATCATGCTGATGGAATATCTCTTGGCAAGGGTTTACTTATATCTTAAGGTTTAACTATATATCTTATCCACTTAGCTGAATCATAGGTAAGATACAACTGCTGCTAATCAACCTGTATAAGGTAATTGTATTGATACTTTGATACAATTCTAATGTGTAGGTGGACATTGGAGAAGGTGAGACAACATAGGTGTATTTTGCTTTCCATAAGGCTGGACATACATTAATATGGATTCATAACAGCATAATGACGAGTTGAACATGCTCATACTGATTTCCTGGTGTAAATTATTTCCTAATTTGCATTTGCAACCTTAAAACGTGGGTGCTGACATTAAACTGTGTCTCCCTAATAGTTTACCTTGCCACAGTCCACCAGAGGGTCATTCTGCTGTAAACGTCATAATGCATTACTACTACACAATTTAAACCTCTCAAACTGATATACATCTAAGAAATAGAAAAACTGCACTTGCTTCTATTTTGTTTTCACCCTTAGCTTTATTTTCATTGCCATCTTCATTAGTGTACACATTTTTTATTACTTTACTTAATTTACTCAGTTACTTCTAATAATGCATTGTCGTGCAGTATAAGCAAGTTAGTATTTAACTGAATGGTCTATACCATGTGTATCCGGTTGATATGCCAAATAAAATTGTGAAACTTGATAATGATCTCACAGGCCTGTTATCTCTCAGGTGCCTGTACTGCCATCTACTGGATACAGAATATGTCAAGCTATTGCATATCTCTGGAGGTTTTCGACTATTGAAAGACATTTTGGGTTGTTTCAAATGTTTAAAATGTATCAATTAACTGCTTAGAAGTTATAGTTTTGAAAAATATACTTCTCCAGAGAGGTAAAATAGCTGGAAAGATGATGTATACATTGGGTGGCATTATAAAGAGGCCAGTGTATTTCTGTCTGCATGAGTATAGTGCTTTGTTTCTTACATTGGGTCAGTAAAAATTGCATCAAGATCAATGTTTATGCTCATATGAGTGCTCATAAGAGAGATGACAGGCCTGGAAGAGGATTTCTGTAGTGAGAGACTGTTGTTTTGACCTGCTATGCTAATCCCAACATCTCAGACAAAATTCTTAGGATTACACCCAACCGTGAAAATTAGTCAGGGAAGGTAAATGTGGCAATATAATTGAGTGCATGACCAAACGTATGTCAAAAATCACGTCTGTCCAGAATAGGAAACCATGACAAATCCATAACATTAACAAAAAAAAGAATTCAAGGTTGATAAAAACCCTTTTAAATCATTGTTGGAGTGTGCAAACCTCTCACATTTCGGCAGGACAAGTTAAAAGGCGTACACCCATTCATTAGATGAATGCAGCTTCATAATCAAATACATTTAAAACGTTTTCTTTTTAAAAACAAGGACCCCTGACGATCTAGTGAACTCAAGTGGACGACCTACGGTAGGATCAAATCCAAATCCAGAATGCTTAGAATATCTATCCCATGATGCTTTGCGTCAGAAAGAATCTTGATAAATTCAAATAATTCTGTTTGATTCATACATTCTGTTATTTCTTTGTCAATTAAAATACGATTTCAATACTTATTCCAACTTAACATCACAAACCGAAAATGTTTGATTAAATTAAATAATCTATATAGCTTCACCGTGACTGAGGTCCTTGTTGGCAAAGTAGTAGAGGTACCGCTGTGTATTAATTTGTTAAAAAGGGCTTCTGCTATGTTTAGCACAGGGAGGGTGGGGATTCACCACTCTTCTTGCGGAATCGATATCAAGAGATTTCGGAAGCATAATTTTTAACAACTGGGGCTGCGAATGATCGTCGATCTTTGCGCCCCAATATAATGTTCAAAGTTAAAGTGAAATGCTTCCTTGGTATCTAGCTTGTGTCTAGTCCCTTGCGCGGCGTATAGGATGTATTCAACTGAATATACTGCTCTTAACCACAGATCACAATATCACAGATAATAATACCTTAAATAAGTGGTGGTTGCTGCGATAACTTTTAATTTTACAACAGGTTATTCTGAACTTGTTTGTTTTGACCTATTTTGGGAGGATGCAGAAGTATTCATGACTAGCGAGCCTCGCTTTCTCAGGAAGTGTAACCACATGAAGTGCGCATGCCCAGTTTTTCAGAATGTAGGGTTGTGTTCGACTTCGTATTAACGGTAAGGAAAATCTAATGGATGGCTGTGTAATACTGGGTTTATTTAACTTATAAAGGTTAGCTGATTCATATGCGAGGTAAAGTATATCTCTCGGTTGAGTATGGCATTTTAAAAGGGGTAATACCCCGGGCTCGCTCCTAATGGCGGGCAACGCCGTCGCCGCGTTGTTGTTTGGTGTACGTGCTGCCGCACAGGGAACGTCATTTTGAGGGGGAGCGGAGAAAATAAAAAGTAGACGACGAACGGACGCACGCTATCGAAACAAGCGGCACGTAACTGCCGCCACGCCGTAAATATCAAGGTGGCTCCGGAGTCCAGTGTAACGGCGTAGCTCAGTGGTGTAGCCCCAGACTGCTGGAACTCCAAACCTCTGCACCAAGTCCATTACTTTAGCTAACCTAGCATAGCCATCTTTGCTAGCTGCACGCAACCACCTTGCTAACTAGCCAGCACTGTATAGGGCGTAGCTAGTCTATTTCGGGCAAATGAAATGGCGCATTACTTGTTAGCAAGCTAAGCTACACATGATCTCCTGCTTGTTGTAACTCAATACATAGGAGGTTTTCAGTTTTTCTCCCCACCTTTCAAATCAGTACGAACAAGTGCAAAAAATGAACGTAGCTATATAGCTGGTAACCCTGTGGTTACTGTAAGCCCAATGCCACAGTGCACCCCTGGCTTCATAAGGTTATCATTAGGCCAATAATATGGAGGAGAGATTTTAACATCCGAATACCACTTTATAGGTTAACTGAACGTTAAGGGTAGTTGCATGCCCCTGGAGCTTTTGGGCATGGCCTGTCCTAAGAGCATCTTATTCAGATTCTGTTTTATCTGTTATTTCTTCCTGTATGCCTGCCAATCACACACACACAAACCAATTATTGTGGCTTAATTGTGATCATCCTGCTATTTTTTCCTATGTTCCCCTGAGCCCTTCAGTGGCTACACTGGGAATAGAGTCATTATGGCAGAAGCAGAGGTGACAACAGTCTCCATGGGGGAACTGGTGGTAATGAAGGCCAATGAGGAAGAGGATGGTGATGATGAAGACAGCAAGACACAGGTCATCCTCCAGCTTCAACCAATCACTGTAGGGTAGGTAAACACAACACAAAGATGTTCACTTGGGCTGTATCTCGTTCCCAAACAGTTGTGCCCAAATGCTCAATAGGTCTAGTGGAAAAATCCATTAAACAGAAAGAAAGTTGTGAAAACATCCCACTGTTAAAGCCATTTGCGTAGTGGGGTCAGTCTACAAACCAATAATCTGCCACAACACCCAACAACATTTGCTACATTATAACTGTTGTGGGACAGCTAAGCATACAGTGTAGCAGTTGGCTTGGTAATGCACTGACTGGGGCAGAACAAAGCAGTTACTATTTCAAAAAAACTTGTGATAAAATGATGTTACTCACAGTTGCTAGCTAGCAAGCCAATTGAAGGAACAATGCTTTTTGTGTTATCAGCTAAAAGCTGGTTAGTTTCTGTTTTGTATTAGGAAATACTCAGGCTAGACTGGGTGTTATGGACAATTGTTTGTTTACATTATTATATGTCTCAGATACCACTTCATTACAAATCACACCTTGGAGTATTTTAATTAGCTTAAATCAAAGATGTTCAAATACTTTACTCAGTGAGGTCACTCTCATAGATTGATATAGTCACTCCCAGTAATGCCAACTTCAAACGTTAATAGTAATAATACATTTAACTTATATAGCCCAGACAAATACACAGACAAATGTAAAGAAAAGGACTCTGGCATGACAACGGACGAAAGGAAAGGGCAGGGGCTAGGGGTAGGCTTGTTTGAACAGATGAGGCTCGAGGCAGAAGATGAAGATGGTAACAGATTGGAAGAGAGTTCCAATACCTTGGAGCAGCCCTGGAGAAAGCCCTGTCTCCAAAGCTCTGTAGCTTGGACCAGGGGATGATGAGGTGACCAGCTGTAGCAGAGCGGAGTGAACGAGAGGGTTGGTAATGGGCAATAAGATCAGGGAGGTAGGGTGGAGCAAGCTGATGGAGAGCTGTATAGGTGAGCAGAATAATTTTATAACAAATGTGCTGAGGGACGGGAAGCCAGTGGCGTTCCCAAGGGATAGGAGTGATGTGCCAGGACTTGGTGTGGGTGACATCTGGCTGCTGAGTTTTGGACCATTTGTAGCGTAGAGAAGAAGAGTTGATGCCAGAAAGAAGAGAGTTGCAGTAGTCTAGGCGTCAGGAATATAATGCATGTATACGTTAGTGAGGTCAGGCCTTTGCATGCTGTGCCCAATAGCCTGGCCACCAGTTTAACTTGGACCTGACAGGGAAAAAAGGGGACCAGGCTAGAATTACAAAGCTGGTGGGGTGAAACACACTCACATGATGGCATGCCAAGCTGAATGCCTAGCCTTTAGATCAGCGTGCCTTGTGTCATGCATACCCTGCTGTTTTTGTTTATTGCCAAAGTTTTAATTTGTTTTGTGATTTACTTTTCTTTGCAGTATGGACGAGTCGGTAGAGACAGATGGAGATGTTGTGGGACACCCAGGCATGTAACACACTCACACAAACCCACCTACACACACACTCACATATAAACAAACAACAAAAGCACACTATATTATGAAATAAAACCTGTTTTTGTGTTCCTTTAGAAGATACCACAGTTGACGGGGAGGAGGTTGAGCTTGGTTATCCCATCACGTGTGGAGAGAGTAAAGCTCTGCTGCTGGTCAAGAAGTTTGTTTGTCCTGGAATCAATGTCAAATGTGTGAAGGTCTGTATAACCATCTGTACATTCAATCTCTTCTGTTACAGGGATCATATGAGTAGTACCTAGTATATGGAAAGAGTGGACACCTGGCGTGGAACTGATACTTTAATTTAAGTGTAGTAGTTTGTTTAGTCTCATTTGAGGCAATGGCTCCTAATAACTCTACGATGTCGGCCTATACAGTATGAAGACCAGTTGATCAGCCCCAAACAGTTTGTCCACATATCTGGGAAAGCGACGCTGAAGGACTGGAAGAGAGCCATCCGGATGGGCGGCGTCATGCTCAGGTGAGGAATCAACAAGTCCCAAATCCAACCCAAGTCATTAAATATGAATAGGCCTGCCTGTTAATGCGTTAGTGGTCGTCTAGAGTGCTGGACTGAAAGTTAGGATCCCTGGTCTATTTGACCTAACCTGTCTCATGCAGGAAGATGATGGACTCTGGCCAGCTGGACTTCTACGAGCACACCTCTCTGTGCACCAACACGTGTCGCAGTACCAAGTTTGACCTGCTTATAAGCAACACACGCTTCCCACCGGACGGTAGCGGCCTAACCACCCCCACATCCTCACAAGGTGAGACTAGATGTTTGATGACCCCGGTTGACCAGCTGGGTCACCTGGAGGGATTCGCCAGTTTGTTGTGCTGGGTGGGACTAAAGTTGAATGTGGATATGACCTTAGTGGTGCTGCCCATGCTGAAACAGCACTGATACTCACAGAAGACCCCTATGACGACGTTTGTCTGGCAGTTATTTTGGATTAACAGCCTTTTCTCCCATTTAGTGATGCCCATTAACTTCACATAGAAATAACAATAAATACATTTGGTGTGAACAAGCATCTAGTATGGAACTCTATGTTTTGTGTTGATTATTGGAAATTGTGTAGCTAACCATCTCTCTCTCTCTCTGTTGGACTTGCAGTCCAGGTGGTGACAGGTAATGGTAGTCAGGTTGGCATTACAGATGAGAGGTCAGAGGTTGTGACCGGAACAGGGGAGTGGAGTTCAGGGGTCATGGAGACCACAGAAAAGAAGGAGACCAGTGAAATATCAGGTGAGATCTTACGCATGACTTTTTAATGTAGTTACACCCTTAACTCTGATGTTTAAGAGTCGCTGGTACATTGCCTAGCTGGTTTGGTTAAGTTCTGGGTCCATACAAGTTATGAGAAGAGATGCAAAGCTCCACACCATTTCCCGTGTTCAGGCAGGACTTCTTAAATCAAAATGAAATGGAACCAGGCACTTTAACACTGGGGGGATGGTGATCAGTGATGATGTTCTTTTCTTCAGAGAAGGTATGGTCCATTGACCCATTTCAAACCATTCTTCCTTCAAATTGAAATGGTATTACACATAAAATGAAAAATATTACTGACTGAATATCATGGCTCCAATTACAAGGTAAATGGTGGTGTTTTGCATTGTTGCTTTCACCATGGTGTGCTTGCAAACATTTTCCAGTTTAAAAACAAGCAGGTTTGGGATCCCCTGTACAATAGTACAGTGAACAAACAATAATCAAGAAATGTGAGTCTGGAAATTAAGAAATAAAATTTGTGACAATAGCAATATATGCATGTTAAGCCTATACGTGCATAGAAACAGTAGCAGATAAGTCCTTTATTGAGCATTTTACAGTGTATAATCAACCTCTTGTTTGTCAATTCTACACTATTGTTGATGTTTGTACAGTCTCTCCGCAAGAGATTAGTCTTGTATTACTCTTAGCTTCATACCTGGTTCAATAGGTCAAATACTTGCGTTTAGGTGCAAGGACTCAAATTAATTTTTGCTTACAGTACTACAGTCCTGTAACTACTTACAGTAGTCTCTAGTGTACTTAACTGTGATTTAAATGGCTTATCATCTACTTAGCACTTGAACTATGCTTGTTTCCTTATGTTCCCCTAGAGGAGACATTGAACTTCTGGAAAGGCATAGCTGATGTGGGTCTGATGGGGGAGGTGGTAGAGAACATCCGAACAGAGCTGCTGGAGATGCTGAGGGGAGTTCAGCTACGCAGCGAACAGGCTGCCATACAGGATACAGGTGGGTTCTGGTACCTAGGGCATAACATACAGGGTACAGGAGGGTTCTGGTACCTAGGGCATAACATACAGGGTACAGGTGGGTTCTGGTACCTAGGGCATAACATACAGGATACAGGTGGGTTTTGGAACCTAGGGCATAACATACAGGGTACAGGTGGGCTCTGGTACCTAGGGCATAACATACAGGGTACAGGTGGGCTCTGGTACCTAGGGCATAACATACAGGGTACAGGTGGGCTCTGGTACCTAGGGCATAACATACAGGGTACAGGTGGGCTCTGGAACCTAGGGCATAACATACAGGGTGCAGGTGGGTTCTGGTACCTAGGACATAACATACAGAGTACAGGTGTGATTTGGTACCTAGGGCTTTACAGGGTGCAGGTGGGCTCTGGTACCTAGGGCATAACATACAGGGTACAGGTGGACTCTGGTACCTAGGGCATAACATACAGGGTACAGGAGGGTTCTGGTATCTAGGGCATAACATACAGGGTACAGGAGGGTTCTGGTATCTAGGGCATAACATACAGGGTACAGGTGGAATTTGGTGACTATTGAATAACATGCAGAGTAGGACATAACGTACAGGATTCTTGTGGTTACCAAGGCCATAATGTAATGGTTGCAGATGGAGTCTGTACACTTTACATTATGGTCTAGAATCCATCTGCAACCATTGCATTGTTGGTTTCTGTTGATCAAGTCTGGATGTGTTGTTACTGACCATGTGATTGATAGATGAAGGGATATATGGATGGATGTGTTGTTACTGACCATGTGATTGATAGATGAAGGGATAGATGGATGGATGTGTTGTTACTGACCATGTGATTGATAGATGAAGGGATAGATGGATGGATGTGTTGTTACTGACCATGTGATTAATAGATGAAGGGATAGATGGATGGATGTGTTGTTACTGACCATGTGATTGATAGATGAAGGGATAGATGGATGGATGTGTTGTTACTGACCATGTGATTAATAGATGAAGGGATAGATGGATGGATGTGTTGTTACTGACCATGTGATTGATAGATGAAGGGATAGATGGATGGATGTGTTGTTACTGACCATGTGATTGATAGATGAAGGGATAGATGGATGGATGTGTTGTTACTGACCATGTGATTGATAGATGAAGGGATAGATGGATGGATGTGTTGTTACTGACCATGTGATTGATTGCCCACTGATGGATCTCAGATTCCTGTCTGGTAGAGGTGGCAGTGTTGAGTAACCTGGCCCAGGTGTTTGGCCTGCTGGATTCAGTCAAACGCATCCTGAACATAAGAAGAGAACAGACTGACCCTGGAGAGGAGCAGGTCCTCAGCACACTGACCAGTGAGTAATCACCAATTCATTTCAGTCAGAGAAAGAAAGAAATATTGACATGTATTGATTTGATGTTTTAATTGACATTTAAGTAATTTATGGTCATTGCCCGGGACAATGTACAGTGTTCACGCAATAGCAAAAATAGACCTGTATTTCATCTTCCCTCAAACAGTAATTGGGACTTTGCTAAATAATAGGGGTGGATTAATGCAAAGCCGCATCTGAGCACTTCCTGACCTCTACCTGATTTCCACAGACCTGGAGCTGCAGTTGGAGGAGCAGAAGCGACAGCAGCAAGCCAGAGTTCAGCTCTGCCAGCCCCAGACACGCAACAATGTCAGCCACGCCCCAGCCAAACCCACCAAGCCCAAGGCCAAACGGCCCCGCCTGCAGCGGCCGGCCTCCACCACCACCCTCCTCTCATCCCCCCAGCCCCTGCAGCCCCAGCAGTTCACCGTACTCTCCCCCATCTCCTTCTCCTCCATGAGCCAGCCCTTCTCCTTCTCCAGCCTCTCCGGCTTGCCCGTGGCCACGCTGGGCCAACAGAACAACACAGTGACCCTCCACACCCTGCCCGCCGGTGCCCAGACCTTCACCCGATACATCACTACCATGGTGGGGGCAGACGGCAAGACGGAGACCCTGACCCTGCACCCGTCCCAGGGGCTGACACTGGTTGGCACCACCCTCCAGGACCCCAGCCAGCTGGGAGGAACCATGATGAGCCCCATGGAGCTTGTCCAACTCACCCAGGGAGGGGTGACCGTGGGTGGGGAGATGATGGTGGAGCAGCCTCTGGATGGCCAGGTTGTGGAAGGTGGGACAGTGGTACTCCACCAGCAGGGCATGGTACAGGAGGGATTAGTGGAGGGGGTGGAGGATGAGAACCAGGCACATACTACCGTGATCGAGATCAACCCCGCGCCAAACGACCAGGACCAGACTATGGGGGCGGTGATGGAGCTGCAGCTGGCCCAGGAAGGCGAGGCTGACACTGGGGAGGATGGCTCTGGTGTGATGGTCCATGACGGCATGGAGGTGACCATGGTCACGGAGGGAATGGAGGGAGAGAGCGGAAAGGGGATGGTGGTACAGGAGGATGGGGAGTCGGAGGATGTCCAGGCAGAGTTGATCGAGGCTGGGCAGCGGAGCCAGGAAGAGGGGGTCCAAACACTGCAGGTTGATGCTAGTGGGCAGATCTCAGGCCTAAGGATAATAATGATTGAGGAACCTCAGGAAGACAAATGAGCTGGCACTGATTTCAGTACAACCCACAGCCATGCACAGTACTCTACTATTGTTTGTTTTGTAACGCATTTCTATGAACATTTTCAACTTGAAATAGACGCCCACATGCACTTTTCCGAAGTGGCGGGACATTGCTCTAGTGCTGTAGTGGATTGAGATCGGCTTGAATAACAGCCTAGGGTTATACTCAAGGTGAGCTACCATTTTTTTTAGTCTGTCCATGTGTGTGCGTGTGTGTGTGTGAGGTAGAGGTCTATACTGTTTGAAACAATAAAGTCTAATGTCTACTCCCCATTAAACCCTTTCCTCTGTAGAGCCTTTTGGGGTGAAGTCTGTTTGGCAGCTTTTGTAAAACGAAAAACAAAGATGTTTTTGAGCTTACCTTTGTACATTTTTTTTCAGTACTTTTTACTGAAAACCTTTTCTTTCCATGGTTCGCATTATTTCTCACCCGGATTCTCTGAATGGCAAATATATTTGACGTTTGTGTCTTTAACCTTTATTTAACCAGGGAGTCAACATTATCATTTGTAGGTGTATATGCAAGCTCCATGGGGAATATCACAGTTCTCTGCTCCATTGCATTTGTTTTTCAATATGTTTGATTTTTATTGTGCGGTTATTTTAGAGACACAGTTTTGTATTATGTGCCTCAAAGTTTGATAGATAGAAATTGGTCTGAAGTGAAATTATGCTCCAAATGGTTATGTATAAGACCGAGACTAATGTCAAGCTCTGAACAAAATGCATTCATAACAACTTTATGAAACATTCATATTGTCTTTGAGTGTTGCAATATAATGTCTAACAACCTTCATAACAAATTCAACCTACTTATGGACACTCCTTTCAATAAAGTGTTCACCCAAAATCCTGCACAGCCTAGGAACAAATAAAAAGCCCCCCCCCCCATGATAACCTACACAGTTCCTCAGTCTTGGACAGAAGAGCATTGCTAAGTCAGAAATCAATACATTAATTATTTGGGTTACTGAATCAATATGTGGCAGGGCACATTTGGATGTAAGGATTTGTGGAGTATTTTAAAAAATTATCACTGGATGTCTAATAAAATCTAATTGTGTTTTTAATGAAAAACAAATCTGTTTAATCATGTGGTAGTTAACATTTGTTAGGAACATGCTTCCCCAATGAAGTTCAGTACCACCTAACCAGGCTGAAATGCATTTTCTTTAAGTACACAACAAGACCTCCTTATGTGAAAATATTGAAAAAACAGGGAAATTACGCATTTAACCGCACTGAGCCTTTAACTGATATATTGAACTGTAATTAATTATTGTACACTTGTATATTCCTTTTACAATTAACAGGTGAGGCTTTCAATACTGATTTTGTAATGTTGTAATATACTGTGGTGCCAACTTGCCAGCCCCAGCTGAATCAGGGTCGCGTCAACGACACGAAATGAGAAACGTGGCAGGTTCCTGAACCTTTCCGGATGCAGCCAGAAGGGCCAGACCCACACCTGCACAGGGAAAGTATAAAGAGGCTCCAGGAGGAAACCTAGAGGAAAGAGGAATATGACGCCCAACCATGTTGGCCTTGGTGCTGCGCTACCACAGCAACAAGGAACACTACAAAGGGGGGACAATTAGAGGCCGCCGGTGCCCATTGCTTCCAAACCACCATCGGGAGGCTGCCTGGAAGATGACGCAGCAACTCCAGGAGAGCGATAGATCTTTCAGTTTAGATTTCCCCTCTCATCCTCTGTGTATGTCAATAAAATGCCCTAAAGGGCTCGTAACACTTGTCCTGTGTCTGTTGCCTGTGTTTCTCCTCGTTACAGTACAAGATAAGTTTGTCCGTGTGGGGTAGGAAGTGAAACATTAAGGTACCAGAGGAGATCCAGAGATGGATTGATTTACGACACCCTTAAAAGGCCCCTTCTCACATCAAAAAGCTATGTTTTGCAGCTATTTGTTTTGTCTTTTCTTATCCTGTTCTCTTGTTAACTTGGCAGTGTTGGAAAAGGGCATGTGAGTAAACATTTTACTGTTGACTTTACACCCGTTGTGTACAAAGAAAAGCGTCTGACAGGTAAGAAAATCATGTTGTTATTTCACCACCAGAGAGCAGTAGAGGTCCATTCTGTTTGCAGAGCTGAAGTTCAATAAACAGTATTCAAATTCTGTTTAAATACAATGTAATTAGTAATATCTATGCTTCTGCGTGGGGTCGTACTTAAGTTTTTTTAAATGAACAACACTTATTGTATATTTTAGTATACTCATAATACTGCTATCAGTTGTTGAATGTTAGCTAAATGGTGTACCACAAACCCCTACAGTGCCTTATTATTATTGAGTATTTTTCTATGTAATTAGACCTGTTTATGTCACAGATTGTGTTGAGTCTGATATACCACAACATTAAGCCAATCAACATTCAGGGCTTGGTGGTTTTAGATTTTTATTTAAAATGTAATTACAGTTTATTTTCAGACTTGATTTACAAGGTGTTACTTAATAACAGTTTAAAATAAAAAATCTATTACATTTTTTAATTGTTTAATGTAAATGGAGGTACAGAAAGTAGCGTATGTGTTAGAGGCCTGGAGACATTTACGTTCAGTTAATTTTGCAGTGTCACTTAATACTACGGGAAAGTAAAAGAGTTAATCATCCAATATGTTTTACAGCGCGTAGGCCATTCTTTACTGCATACACGTCCTTCTCCAAACCCTCAGCTAGTGTCTGTGGCCAAAAGCATTATGTTGGTTTCTTTTGACCATAGAATCAGGTTCCAATCCAAGTGCCAATGCTATTTAACAAACTCCAGGAACATACATTAGTTCCTCTAAAAAGGCTTTTCATGCAACCAAGTTCTATTTCAATAACCCTCCAACTGTGGCCCTTGGATTTTCCTTTGCCTCCTGAATCGTATTTTGCTGATTTTATTTTGGTGGATTTTATTTAAAAGAAACCTTAGGAATGTCAATCATTTTGATAACCAACTGTATGAGAAACAAGCTTATTCCTGTTTTTTGGGATGCAGCTCATTTTGGAAGGTGTTGAATCACAGGTTCAATACCTGTGGAAAAATAACAAATGGAAAATTCTATATGTCACATTGTTATATTGTGAAATTTTGAAACTGAAAAGCACATTAGTTGTTCTCAGCTTAATGTATTTTGATTTGTACACTGAACATATTGCCTTTTTACTGGACTCAATGAATGCGTGGTATGTATTTTCTATAATAATTTCCAGCATGTTATTAGTATAAATAGATTTCACTGACTTCCCTTATTAAATAGGACTAATAGAATAGTATGTTACAACAACAAAACCACCAATCGAAACATATTTTCAAATATTTCAGTTATTAGCCAGCTTGTGTGTGCGTCCGTGGGTGTGTGCTCAACCAAACAAGAATTTCTGATTTATCTTTAAGACAACTTTATATTTCAGGTAGTAATTTGGTTTGTCAAGCCTGATGATATTTTTCCACAAACAACGTTCTTTCCACAAACTCTTGGAAGCAGGCGCAGAAACTAATTCCAAAGCCCAAGGACAAAGATCTGGATAAACAGTCGCCCTTGCCTGTGAACTGAGAAGTGAATCTTTCCAAGACATATGAGCATGCCCAACTCTCTTCTTAACTCTCTCAGAACAATCTCCTCCCTAACTAGTCAGGATTCAAAACTGGCCACTCCATTGAGATTCCTCCCCTCTGTATAACAGAAGCTCTTTGCACGGCTCAAGCTTACTCTCTCTGTTCTCATCCTCCTTGATCTATCGGCTGCCTTCGACACAGAACCATAGTGTCCTACATTCCACCCTCTCTGATTTGGGCGGCTCAGGCTCTGCTCACCCCTGGATTGCTTCCAATCTGGCAGACTGCTCCTACCAAGTGACTTGGAGAGGATTGGTGTCTGCTACGCAGCCTCTCACTACTGGTGTTCCCCAAGGCTCAGTTCTTGGCTCTCTCTTATTCTCTCTATACACCAAGTCTCTTGGCTCTGTCATATTGTCACATGGTCTGCTATTGCTATGCAGATGACACTCAGCTTTTTCTCTCCTTGCCCCTTCTGACATCCAGGTGACAACATGCATCCAAGCGTGCCAGGCCGACAACTTGTTTGGATGGCGGCCCACCACCTTAAGCTTAACCTTGACAAGACTGAGCCGCTGTTCTTTTGCAGGAAGGCCAGTCCATTCCATCATGGTTGACAATTACACAGTGTCCTTCCTTCCAGAGTGCAAAGCACCTTGGCTTGACCCCTCAAAGACATGCTGTCGTTCTCTGCAAACATCAAGGCTGTGACTCGCTCCTGCATGTTCATGCTCTACAACATTTGTGGAGTACTTCACCTTACCCAGGAAGCAGCACAGGTACACGTCTGGGCACTTGTCATCTCATGTCTGGATTTACTGCCACTCACACTTTGTGGGGCTCCCGGCGTGTTCTACTGGCGTGTCCAACCAAATACAAAAACTCACTCAAAACGCACTGGCCCTCCAGATGATGCACCTTCTCTAATTCTCCTATATCACTGCACTTCTTCACACTCTACTCTGGCTTCATGTTGAAGGTCGGATCTACTTTAAAGCTATGGTTTTTGCTTGTCCTTTCTACCTTCAGGCAATGTTGAAACCCTACATCCCTATCAGGGCAATTTGTTCAGCCACCTCTGGACTCTAGGCTATCCCACCCCTTTGTGGCAGTACCTGATTCACACAGTCAAAATTCTTCTTTGTCCTGGCACCTCAATGGTGGAATGAGCTTCCCTTGGAGGCTAGGACAACAGTCTCTACCTGTTTCCAAAAAACATTGAAAAACTCTTCTTTCATAGAGTACTTAAAATAGTTCCACTGCCACCACCTTTGTCTTTTATCTTACGTTTTATGTTCATTATTTGTATCCCCTTCTTTCCAGCACTGACACTGACCAATTTTCCAAAAACTAATTAATTGATTAGAATGGACTTACTACTAACCTTTGTGGTAGTTTTCCCTAGATCATTTCAAATGTATGCATTTACTGTAAGTCGCCCTGGATTAGAGACAGCTAAATGATTAAAATGTAAATGTAAAGATGCCCTCTTTACCTCTTCCATCTATTTCACCAGCCCCCACTTAATGCTAGGTCGAGCCTCTGGCAGAACAGTCACCTCCGACACCTTCTTCATTTTGAGGAAGCAATATTTCTGAACTAATGTGGTCGAGATGCTTGCTGGATTTATCGTGCTGGCATCTTCCTGTGGTCCTGCTGCTTGACTGATGTACCTTATGATTTCCAAGTACAAAGGACACCGCTTTTTCTCATCGGGGGCTCCGTATCTGTTCTGTGAAGTGCCAGAGAAATACATGGGTCCATCAGGCAAGCCGCTGCTGGGATTGTATCAAAGTTGACTGCCAGAGAATTCAATATGCATGCCAAGTGCTCTTGCAGTGACTTAAAAAGGACCTGTCTCAAATGTCTCACAAAAGCAGTTAAAAATGTCTCGCAAAAGTAGTGCCTCTTGGTTGAGTAGGATTCTGGTTCTGGTTCTCATTGCTGTTGATGTGCAGCTGGTTGATAATGGTCATACCTTGTCTCCATCCTGAAATGTTTATATGTTTCTATGATTCAGTAGGAACGTTGTTCGATGAACATCTAAGTTTTTCTGTATCTCTGTTCTGATGCCACAAAATATGCCTTTTCTTTTGTCCTTTATGTGTTCATTTTCAGCACTCACCATACGATTTCTCCCTCGTAATAGCTAGAGATAGTGATGAATATACTCAGCCTATTTAAAAAAAAACATTATCAGTATTTACTACTCAATATCAGTAGTTTGAAAATCCTAAATGCTGTACAAGAGTACAGGCAAAACGGGCAAAACTGTTTTCCAAAACGCTACTTGATTTTCCGTTTTCAGTTACTGTATCGACTTTGAGTATCTCTAATCAAAAAGACAAGCACACACAACATTACACAGTGAAAACACAGGGGTTTACCCATGCATTGCAGTCAGCATGGACAGCATATGCCAGAGAGGTGACTGACAACTTCAACAGATCTCGGGTACTATGATGAAGGCTCGAGTTGGAGGATCTGATGTGGCTGGTGTGGATGGGTACCCAACATAGGGCATCCTGCATCAGTGTCAGGGGTAGAAGTTGTTTCAATAACACATACAAATCAGCTGATGAGCATTTAAGATAATGCGAAGTAGTGACAACAAGTAATGTTCATGTATTTACTGTTGATGTACACTAAATTGCCAGTACATGCTATCTAGATGCAGGAAGATTTGGAGGGCTTTGAATGCAATGTGTTCCTGCGGTTTAGTTAATGGTTAAATCTTTTAAAACGGTTGTGACACACTGAGAAGAATATAGATGGGCATACTTCATCTCTTCAAGTACCAAGTGGCTGGTTTCTCACACCTCTCGCTCTCTGATCTGTCTCTCTCACTCCCATCTATCGTCTTTACCTCTCTCAGCCTCTATCCCCCCGTCTCCAGTTGAGGTATAGAGACAGTTGCTTTATAAAGAAGACTTCCAAAAACAGCTGCGACGTGACACTGTGACACACTGTGCTGTCTCGGTATGATATGTTGCCATGGGGAGAAGTGACATGAAATAGACCTGTAGTTTTAGCAGCAGGCATTGTCATGTAATGTATGCTGTAGCTGTGAGAGAATATTCATGATTCACATTCTAAATATGTCCACCTCTAAATATGTCCATTCCTTTTGATGCATAATATACTCTCACAGAGACTTTAAATCTGTGATGAATAATATGATTTAGATGACATTCTAGTGTTTCCAGATACAATACTTAAGAAGTGTAAGCAAAAGGAAGTATAGATATATCATATCTATACTGCCTATGGTAGGCATTATAGATATGATTAGCATTTTATTTTTCTCTTGTCTACCTTTAATTGCAGAAGATTTTTGTTGAACTCTGATTGCTGTGTAACTACAAAATACTCTTATTGTGCATAGAAATACATTGTAAAACACTCACGTAACTTGGCAAAACACATTTTTAGGAAATTTGTTTTATAGTGCATTTTCTATAACTGAAAGAGAGTATTTTTTATTATTATATTTTAGACCCATTTTGCCAACCTTGTGTGCAATACATGAATACATGACTTTTGTAGGTAGATTCTCACGAGTCAGACAGACACAGTACACAAAAAGGAGTTTCTACCACAAATACACAAAACCTGGGTGTCTGTTTAAAGCAACATTTTCTACAATAAGTTCCTCTCAGAGGACGCATACATGATTTTAGTACTGTACCTCGTATCTCTTAGTTATGTGTGTAAACGCGACCACATGGATCAAGTTTCAGCAGGGTACACATTACCCAAGTATACATACTGCTACAGATTTATTTAAAAGCCAAGAAAGACTACATGAAAGGAACCGTATGACATCCTATATTCATCCTCTGAGTGGTCTCAGTATTGTAAAATACCAGGCACTTAGGAAGACGAGACCATGCAGTGACCTTGTTGGCGTAAGTGCCAGAGCATTGGTAGAGAGTCACTGTGATGACAGGGCTTTGTGCGGTGGCTCTGCTGTGTGTGTGCAGAGTACAAATTACACTGTGACATTTGGGTAGGTCTCTGTGGTTCCTGCACACGTCCACTTCAAAACAATCCCAGCCTCTAAACCAGCGGTAGGTAAACCGGTTCCTGGAGGGGCCTCAGATACTTCTCACTGACTGAGTGAATTGATCAATTCGATGATTGCCTAAATTCAACATGTGTCATCTTCAGGGTCAGTTAAATGAAAAATATGAAGTCCTGGCGGCACTCCAAGGGTTTTTGACTTCTGATCTAAAGAGAAACAGTGCACTGCTGCCAGGGTTACTTTTTAAAAGTTATCTGTTACAGTTACGAGTTACCTGTCCTCATTTATAATCAGTAACATACATTTTTGATTACTCAAACTCAGTAACATAATGTGATTATTTGAATTATGTGAATTTCTTTTAGATTACTTTAATATTGAGAGGCATTAGAAGACAAATAGGAATAGCCTATAACTTATTGAACACCTTTTGCGGGGTCAATCAATGGCCAAGAACGGAATTTGCATTTTCATTTATAGGTTATGTACAGTGCCTTTGGAAAAGGTTTCTAAAGCATTGCTCTCTACTCATCACTCACTAAACTGGTTATTCGCGCCCACCTAAACTAGCGCATGATGATCACACACAACTGAGGCGCACAATTGTTAGTTTTTTTGTAATCATTTAACAGATTACTTGTAATCCGTTACTCCCCAACCCTGACTGCTTGTTCACAGATTTCAAACCAGATTTTAATAGTTTATTTGTAAAACTGAATGCAATTAATTTTACAGCAGGATAATATCCACTTCTTCGATTGATTTGTAAGGCATGCTCCATCTCCAACTGTCTGTGAGGCAGTATACAGAAGAATAAGAGAGCTAACTGATAATTGATTGCATGTGCAAATATGAGAATTCAACTCCAAAAAGAGCCTGATGCTACAGTTCACAAATAATATTATTTCTTACCCCCCTCACCTCACAGCAGACAAGCAGTGGTGCAGCCAGCTATGTGTAAATAAATAGTTCAATCATGATAGGAGTGTTCATTACATTTGGAAGCTTTGATTTTCATGTTGCACTGTAAAAAAAAAAAAAGCACCCCTGCATTTTGACCAAATCCAAGTGAATAAATTACTATTATTTAGAGGCCCACCAAACATTTGACTGTTGTTGCACTTAGGGTTGCCCAAACCCCACCTCCCCCAAACCCCTCCCCCCATCCCGGTAATTAACTCCTTGTGTGTACGTAGGCCAGAAACACATACCACAACGGCAGTGAGCAGTGCCACTCGCTCTACCCTCCGTGCCACCCTGTCTGCCCTTCTATGCCAGCCATGTTTTACTGTGTGTGTGTCACCCTTTTGCCATTCTTGGCAGCCGTGAGTGAACCAGCGACCTCAGTCAGTGTGACCTGCCTTTTGGAGTATGACAAGGAGAGGAAAAAAAAGAGGGAGGGTGGAAAGAGAGAGAGAACGTGAGGGAAGAGAGAAAATAAGGACAAGGAGTGAGAACATTTAGAGTGCAGGGGAGGGAAACTGGTAGAGGGAGGTACAGGAGGGTAGGTAAAAGGTGAGGGAATACGAATCTGGGATGGGCAGAGAAGTGAACTCTCACCATAAGATTTGTATTCCTATGAAGGTTGTCTGTTTGAAGACACGTATTGCATTTGTCATGAAACTGTCAACGCTCTGTGTGATAAAGTAATCTTTTTGGTGATTCTGCCAGACGGCCAAAGTTGCTATAAAATAACTGTCTCCCAATAGCAAATGTTTGGATTTAAGTCATTCAGCAGACCCACAACCCTGCCATTGTAAGTGGCATACTCAACTAACTGAGCTACCAGGACTCATTAAATTGCTATTGACTGCCTGCTTGTCTTGTTGGATGCTGTGTGTTGAACGGCTGCATGTATGCTACTCCCCTCGTCCTTCCTGGAAAAAGAACATTAAATTACTTGACTGTTGCCTGTTGTGTCTTTCATGTACCCGTGACAGCGAGGGCACAGAGTGAGTGAGCCCTGAGCAGCAGTTCTGAGACTCAGAGGGGAAGTGACCAGGAGTGAATTGTCTTTATCAATAGCTTATAGACAAAACACAGGGAACATTCTTTTTATGAATGCTTGGAATGTGGGACCCTCAGAAACCAGACATTTTCTGTAATATAACAGAAATAGAGCCTGTAGTACATAATGGTATTACAGGCTTGCAGCAAAGGCAGACACCTGTTAGGCTATAGGAAACCACTAACATTATAATACATACAATTTACAGGCTGTGTTAGCATGCTAAACATACTTTCTGCACAAGCTCTTTCTGCACAAGGCTATTCTCTGAGTCTTTTACTTTTTGTGCCAATAGTCATATGCTGCTAAAATACGTGTTTTTGGACATTGCAAAAAGGATAGATTTCTGTCAGGGTCTGTATTATATAGACTCTCTCCACTGGGAAATGCAGGTTGGTTAACAGAGCACACAATGTTCAATTTGGAGTTAATTGGTGTTAACGCAGCTAGCATGCTAACCAGGAAATAAACATGAACCGGAAGTGACACCTGCAACCGGAAATGGTAGACCAAAATTAGTACTTGTAGTATTTTAACGGTTTAGGCTAGAAAACACAACTTGTATATTGGATTACATAAAATTCAATGGTCTACCACCAACAGCACATTTACATTATGTGCAATTCTGGACATATGATGTAAAGGAATAGCCACACGAATATTAGCGAATAAAGGTGGTCCTGATTCAGAAAGAGTATTGATAAGCTAGCAGACCCAGGCTAACAATATACAGAGCACATAAGTAGGAACTTGTAGGAACAGATTCCTAATCAAGTGCAATTATCTGTAACACACTAAAATGGAAACAATACAGTACAATATTTTTAAACTATGAACAATTTAAGCATGGCACTGGTTTGCTGAACAGACCCGCATTGACGCACTATAAAAGCACACCATCTGGAGAAAAGTTTCCAGAGTTTGTACTCCAAGATTCTTTCCAAAGTATTGTGGAAATGAACTAAATATATCAACATCGCTCTTGAAGGATCTTGCATATAGTACCAGTTAGGATGGAAAAATGTCTTTACAGATGTCTGGCTCCTCCCGTCAGATGGAAAGGAGTCCTGCCTCACAAGTTGTATGAACATGGGCATACGCATAACAGGCCATGCGTATCAAAAGAATAAACAAGCCCTGATTAGAAGGAAGATTTTCCACCGACCATTGTGTCAAACAGATGTTCTATTGGACAAAATACAGGTAGGTCCCTCCCTGTTTGTTCTGTTGGCTGCTCTTGATATTACGTTACGTAAACTAAAACGTTTTGTTTGGCCGACTGAATACACCCCAGATCTGTGCCATGGGTCTGTTTCGCTACAGCTTGATATCCTTACATATATTCACCCTCTTGTCAGTTACGATGAGCAAGATCCCCTAATCTGGTATCTGACATTTGTCAATTAAGTACACTTTTACCTACCAAATGCGTGGATTTGAAATCCTATGAAGGTTAAGCAGCGCATACATATGTGCTTTGTTGGAGGAAAGGTAATTGAAGCGTGATGGTATGCCTATAAACAGAGCAGTCTGTCATTTCTAGCTTCTGCCGTCGATAGACAGGATTATTCTTCTAGCATCTCTCAGAATCTCCTTCACTTTGTAGGTTGCTGCATCTATTTTCAAAGCCATTCACACCTTTTCTCTATCAGCACCAGGAGCAATTGTTTTGCTGAATTTTTGCCAGGTTTGATGAATAAACTAACCCAGTGCTTATTCTCTTTTTCAAACACATTTGTGAATGATATTGTAATATTTTAATCTTTCTACACAAGCTGCTAAAGTTGATTGCTAAGATGTGCTGCTTCTGTTTGTCGGTGAGGTGCAGCTAGTTACTGGTGACAGTCTCAACTTGTTTGAGGTTTCCCTGGCGTTTTGGATATTTATCAGATTAATTTAGGTTATTTTTGTCTTTTTTGATCACTGTTCCACACAAACTTTCATGTTCAAAAGCTACAATACACATACTTTTATTCTTTCTAGCAACATCGCCAACATAATTCCACATGGGGCATAGATTTTTCCATGTTAACATTGCTTGCTGTTGCCATAGTTCACTCCCATGGTTCACCCTCTGATTCTCCATTCAGCCAGCGGTAGCCAGTCCCCTCTTGCATAATTCAAATCACGTGTGTCACAAAGTTGATGGCTTTATTGATCCCAGTCTCTGGAAGTGAGCCTTACAAACACCCTACAGTTTTATCAGCAACACTTAAGCAGGGGGGGCCCTCTGAGCATGTTGGTATAGGGACCATGTGCTGCTCTGAGATTGGCAGATAATAAAGCCCGAGCTAAGACTATTTGAAATATGTCCATCTACTGGCACCATTTACCCAGCGGATTTACAGTAGAAGCTTGAAAACCAGCTGCTCTGACTCAGCACCATTAGTGAAGATTCTTTATGGCTCCGTGAGATGAAGTCTCTGATCCAGAGAATAAGACTACCGATCACCTCCAACTCCATGAGCGTATGTAATGGATGTCTTTTTCATGGTATTGGAAGCAGCACCAAACTCTATATATAAAACTCTGGCGTTAGCCCGACAGAATGGGGGATGTAGTCTTTAAGAACACTTCCCCTAAGACCTTCCGGGGCTGGAGCCCTATTTGGTTTATATTGTCTGAGACTTGCAGCTACCTTGTGTTATGTAAGCACATCAGGAAAGCTCTCAAGGACGCTGTTGCACACCATTGTTCACATTCACTGCTAAAGTCTTCTGTGTCAAATTAGCTGTAGACAACATTTACCACGTAATCTGCAAATGATGGTCTCTTTAATTGGGTGCATCTTTCCTTCTAAGCTTCCCTGCCCATCAAAGGCCCAATGCTTGTTAAACATTACACTGCCGTTCTACCAGGTCCTTGTAATCCAGTGTAACATTCCTTAAAGAAAGCTTAATGTCAATAAGACCCATTTCATTCTTTAGATACCCACGGATATTTCTTTTGGGAAAAAACGCTTCTGTTTTGTTTTCAATAACATTGCTTATTCAACACACAACATAAGTGGTTGTAGCGTCTGACCGTTCACTTGCATTGTTGCAAGAATGGAAAAACACTTGTCAGTCAGTTGCCCCACCCCTTTGCAATTCATAGCTGTACCTCTTTCGTCATTGGCTCTCCTCCCTGTCCCTTCGCTCCGTACCTGGGTAAGGGACGAATTACGCTGTGGTCTGACTCCCACAAGGGTGGACGACTCCCAGCGTTGCATAAGTTCCCGTGGGATAAGCTAAGTTCCCGAAAGACAGTTCCCAACATGCAGGTAGAGCAGGTTGGGCAATCCACATAGTGATGTAGGATAAGTAGATGGCCTGTCAGTTGATGTGCCCAGGATAAAGACCGGCTGGTCTGCGAAACGGCAGAGCTCTTTGTGATCCTGGCGGCTGACTTTTCATTATGTGGTCCAGGCACGCACTCTAAAATGATTGTTATCTGGTTGAATTCAAGTGGGAGATAACATTATTTAAATGACACAGCTAAAATGTCATTGATACTTGCTCATATATCTAAAACTGAGTCGTTCAACTTTTACTGTCATATCTGTGTCTTTGCTTTAGTGTTCGTTCTATTTTTCAGAATTTCCAAGCAGTGTGTCCTAGGGTGTACATACGCATATACCACTGGAACATGGGTTCAATTCTGCCCCCCTGCTGTTTCAGCACACTCCTTGCTTATACAGCCCCATTTCTCAAAAATGTGGGACGCTGCTTATAATGCATATAAAAACAGAATGCAATGATGTGCAAATCACAATCCCTACATTTAATAAAAAATATTACAAAGACAACATGTCAAATGTTGAAACTGAGAAACGTTATTGTTTTGGAAAATAAATGACAATTTTGAATTTGATGCCAGCAACACGTGTCAAAAAAGTCTACCACTGTGTTGCATCACCTCTTCTTTTAACAGTTTGGGAACTGAGGAGACCAACAGCTATAGATTTGAAAGTGGAATGTTGTCCCATTCATGCTTGATATAGGATTGCAGCTGCTCAACTGTTCAGGGTCTCCTTTGCTGTATTTTTCATTTCATAAAGTGCCAAATGTTTTCAATAGAGGACAGGTCTAGACTGCAGGCCAGTTTAGCACCTGGACTCTAACTACAGAGCCATGCAATTGTGATATGTGTAGACTGTGGTTTGGCATTGTTCTGCTGAAATAAGCAGAACAATGCATATTTCAGCATTGAAAAATAAGTTTTCTGGATGGTAGCATATGTTGCTCAAAAACCTGTATAAATTGTTCATCATATATGATGCCTTACAGAAGTGCAAGTCACCAATGCCATGTGCACTAATGCACCCCCAGACCATCACAGATGCTGGCTTTTGCCCAGTACGCTGATAACAAGCTGGATGGTCCCACTACTCTTTAGTCTAAAAGTTTTAACAGTTTTCCGCTTTGCCTCAGTCCACCTAAAATGAGCTCGGCCCTGGAGAAGGCACTGCCATGTTGTTTATGTATGGTTTCTTCTTTGCATGGTTTTAACTTTAATTTGTCTATGCTGTGATGGTTTTCAGTAGTGTTTCTGAACCCATGCAGTGATGACCACTACAGAATCTTATCTGTTTTCAATGCAGTGAGGTCCCGAAGAGCACGGCCATCCAATATTGATTTTCACACCCTTGTCCCCTGCGTAGAGATTACTTCAGATTTTCAGAATCTTTTAATGATATTATGTACCATAGATGATGAGATCCCCAAAACTGCAATTTTATGTTGAGAAATGTTATTCTTGAATTGTGGCACTATTTGCCTGCACAATCTTTCACAGGGTGGTAAACCTCTCACTATCCCCACTTCTGACAAGCACATCCTAACTAGAATGATCCTTTAATATCCAGTCATGTTACTGACCTGTTGACAATTAACCTAATTAGTAGTGTAATGTTCTACCAGGTTCTTTTTTGTATTACACAACTTTTCCAGTCTTTTGTTGCCCCGTCTCAGCTTTTTTGAAACGTGTTGCTGGCATCAAACTCATCTTTCAGTTTCAACATTTAATATGTTGTCTTTGTACTATTTTCTACTGAAGATAGGGTTTAAATGATGCACATCATTGCGTTCTGTCTTTCTTTACATTTTACACAGCGTCCCAACTTTTTGGGAAATGGAGTTGTAATAAGGTCATAGGAATCTTTCCTACTTTGGTGTTTTTTGGAACATGTTTGAAAGGTTCAATAAAGCAAAAAAAATTATATTGAAACTTAAGGGTATAGTTTTAATTACAAATAATGAGTCACTAAGGCACATTTCACCGAAATATTATTTTTAGAAAAAAGAACAGGAATGAAAATACTAACAGTTCCAACAAAAACACTCAGCTGACTCAAGGTGCCGATATTAAACCCCAGAGATTTCTTGAGGAAAAAGGACAGGGTGTGAAGAGGAGCAAAGGGGAGCAGGGAGGGAAAGAGCAAAAGCATGAGAAAGTTACGGAGAGAGGAATGAGATGGACAGAGGTGTGAACTTGTATCATCCTTTGGGGAGACAGGAAGGTTCTTGTTTACACATAGTCTGGTCTGATCAGCATGAGATTGAGGCTTAGGTTGTCACCCGGCCTGTCACCACGGCCCTATCTTTCTCTTTTAATCTCTGTCTGAGACAGCTGGGTTAGCCTAAACTGTGAAATAAACGCCAGACCTGTCTAAAAGCTCTGACTCTCATCATCATTAATCACTATTCCCTCCATCCTTCCTTTTGTTCCTTCCCTTTCTTGTCTGCATAGGGGCTCTTGCTGAGGAACTTTTTCTAAACATGGCAGACTGTGTTTTGATTTTTCTTAACCCCATGACCCCATAACTCTTTGATGACAGGAATACATTAGCCCTTTAAGACCATTCTGATCTGGTGAGCTCTCATTCTGTATACGATGCCTTGTAAAACTGGGGCCTGCACTTAAAAGGAGAAAAAAAAGGTAGTATGCCGGAAAGCCTTGGCAGAGCATGGGGGCTGGCATTGTGCTCATGTGAATTCTTTGTTTTCCAGCTTCAGACAAATCCACACTTCTAATTAAAAACATTATTTTATTTTAAATCTCTAATGCACATTAAAGATGAATTCCGGGATTTTTGGTTAGTCGTTGTAGAAGTGGAGCTGTTGAGTCAAAATAGGTCCTCAAACATGCTATGTCATGTATGTGATACTATTGCCCTTGGAATGTAATTGTTAAATGAGGTATGATAGTGATTCTACTGATACACATAGATAAACAACATATTACACATCTAGCCAAAATGGGTGAAATGTTTTTAATTCGCAAGTCCCAGACGGCATCTTTAACTTTTATGTGGATTTTCAAAACAAGCGCAAACTAGAAAAAAAACAAAAAAACACCTGACCTACTTTCAGAATGTTTGACTTGCATAAAATGTTGTTAACAGCAAATGTCTTTTTAATGTTTGAATGTAAAATCAAATCTACCATGATTTCCCCCAAAATCAGTTGTCAAAATAAATAAATCTTCCTTTCTCCCAAGGCCTTGAAGTTGCTCCAAATCAGTGTGCATATGAGAACCAATCAAAACACTTGCACACACTCTGAATTATGTTTGGAACACATCGTCCTGTCCAGACCAGTGTGTTATAAAGGTGTTTTCTGTGGAGTCTCATAGGTCGGGGAGGCCAGGTGGCTAGAGTTTAGCTTTTTCATGTAGGACAATATACATCCTTTCACAGAATGAAGTACCGTACCTTGATTCCTAATGACTGTGCCTCCATTGCAGAAAAAACCTGTTCAGAGTTTCAGAAAAATTCAAAACGTCTGGATTGGGGGCACCCCTGGCTATCATGCACCTTGTTATAAGAATTACAAAGATGAACATGGGAACATTTAAATGTAGAAAGGGGAGGAAATTTGAACTGCTTCCTCACTGATATAGTGACTGTAGAGACTCCTGGGAAACTATGTACAATGAAGTTCAACTAAACAACTTAACAAAACATGACAGTAAACAGCAATGAAATGAAGATGTAAGATAATAATAAATGATGCGTGTGTTTGCATATTTGTCAGCGTGTTGATCTGTGGTTGTGCACAAATGAACCAGTGACCGACAGAAGAGAATACTGAAGTACCATTTGAAAAACCTTAGGACGTGGTGAAGCAAAGACTGGAGTCTTATGATGACAGGCAGTTAGTTCTCTGCTTGTGCTCCGAGGACTAAGGGGATGAGAAAAGCAGACAGGGAGGCAGGAAAAGTGAATGAGACAGACAGCCTTGAGCAGCATTTGGAAGTTTCTTCCACCAATTGATAAAAAATGGCAGGGCGCTTAGAAAAGTTGGAATTGATGATGATTGATGAGGATGCCCTCTCTCTGTCTCGTTAGAATGCTAGAGATAAACTGTTATCAGTCTTTAGAGAGGGATTTCCAGTTTGAATAGGAAATTATAATTTAAATGTGTGTGCTTCTTGGAGGTTTGAGAGATAAGACAGACACACACACACACATGGAGATGAAGATAAAGGGTGAGTGAGAACGAGCGAGATAGCAAGACGGAGTGAAAACCAGAGAGATTGAGTGAGAGTGAAGAAAAGATTGAAAGGAAAAGTACAGTCGATTTTCATGGTTGGGATCGGGTGTGTGTGTGTGTGTGCGTGCGTGTGTGTGTGTGTGTGGGGTGCGTGACTTTCTCTTTGTTACTGTAACTGAAAAGTTTAATTACTTTTACAGTTATAATAAAACATTTTAAATGTCACAGTGTTTGCTCCACCGATTAAGCCGATAATTCAAACCTATTAATACAACTGTGTGTGTATGTGTCCAGAATCCTTCCAGTATCCAACTGCAAAAAAGAATTTCATCACTGCACAAATTACGTACTTTGCATTCCAACCATATTGATTACCTCAGGGGAGATTAATTACTTGATTCAAATCCATGGCTCCTTTGGATAATGCGTACCGTGCATATCCTGTCTGACAGGTCAACAAGCTGACAAACCTGGTCTCAATCCATCTACGCGGCCAGAGAAAGAGAGCCTGGCCCGAACGAGCTGAGCTGAGGGGGTACGTGATCTGATCCACAGGCTGGTCCTCTGCTTAATAGAATCCTGATGCAGTCAATCTCCATCACCTGGTGTTGCGGAATTCATTCTCCGCTCTGCGTGCGTTTTCATTAGGCCCCATAGCACCCGGTGTAATTGCTATGCGCTGATGAGAAGAAGCGCTGCTTAAAATATCATCTTGAACTGCAATTACATCCACGGAAGTGAAGTTTGTGCGTGTGTGTGTGTGTGTGTGTGTGTGTGAGAGAGAGAGAGAAAGAGAGAATGAATCAATATAATAAAGGCATATCCTGAACTGCCAAGGATGGTCTAAGGATGTAATCTGCCTCCGGGGCACATACACCACAGCAGCATGGGTTTGAACGCTCTGGTAATTCCAGCACACTCCTCATATTCTAATTCTAACTTCTAATGAATTAATTGAATTTGAAAAAACATTCACGTGACAGACATTTTCACACGTTGAACATGTAGCTTGATTTATTTATCTCCAGAAAACGAACAGGGACTCACCAATGCGGTGGCATCGAGTTGGTTCCACTGTTTGGGTGTCAGGACAGAGATCCTTGGCCCAGTGAGACGCCCAAGGAACAGGGGTGGCAGAACGAAGGACTCGATGAAGATGTAGAGTTTAGTTTCATCGCCTCATGGTTACAGAGGAACAATTCCCTCTTGAAACTCCTGAGGGAAGCACAGGGATCTCGTGGTGGATATGAGCTTCATAATTAACGTTCGATTTACAGTTGATGTAAGAACAGGTTCAGAACATTATATTTACATGCAGGGAGAGTTTTGAGTGTGTTTTATGGGCTGGCAGGGTCGTTCAAATTCAGTTGGGGACTCAACTTACTGATGAAAGAAGCAGTAGTAGGAAAACACCAGTAGAAATGGGGTTGTGTGGGAGCACGTTTTTATGTAAGTCATTCCATTAGCTGCCAACTAGCCATGTACGTTAATGTATTGTAGTTCTTCTAGCCAGCTGTCTAAATTTAGTAGCTATTAGTAGTATTCCTGGCCAAATACTGGCCAGACATGGCCAAACTGATTTTGTTAGTCATTCTCACTGAGGTATTATATGAAAGTAACCTAAATCATAGCACAATCATTGGGAAATAGCTTTGAAACTACAACAAAAACACAATGCAAAATTCATGGAATAGCATAAAAAGTGTTCAAATGTGTTCAACTGTGGAAAATTCACTTTAAAACATCAATTTTTCTCTCTGCAACAGGGCCACAAATATATATGTTCTCAACCAAAATCTTACCCTGTGTGAGTCCCTGCACAGGAAAAGGCAGTATGGGACTCTGGGTGGCCCTGGTTACCTGGGCGCTGACAGCTTGCCTCTCCTGTGCTTATGAAAATAAATGCTGACAGGGCTGGACTGGCAGCACTGCACGAGTGAGGGAGACGGGAGACGGGACATGTGTGTTTTGGCGTGTGTTTGCGTGTGTGTTTGTGTGTGTGTGTGTATAAGAAGAGGGATGAGGCTCTGTGCTGACTGGCTGACAGGTCGCCGACGCTACGCCTGGTTTGCATTGAGATGCATGATGACACCCCTGCTTGACTCGACCCCGCTCCCCGCCCCCTGCTCTACCCACTGCTGACTGGAATGTATGTGTGTGCACGCTTGTGTGTGTGTTTGTGTGTTCGTGCGCACGCGGTCACAGTCCCTCTCTGCCACATGTCCCCCATCAGTATTCCACTGCTACAATTGCTGATAGCGCTTCTCTCCTGTGTCTCCTTTGTTTGTTGCCGGCTGCCCTACTCATCCTCAAACTTCTGCCTCTCTTCTCTAGATTTTCTGTCACTGTACTTTCCTACTAAAACTCAGACCGAAGTACAAATGTCAAAACAATAAAGAAGCATTCTGACGTCCACTTTCAGAGTCCTCCAAAAGTTGCTGAACATACTTATATTCACCATGCTTTTCGTCTGGCAGTGTCATCTTTTCTGGTTGGCTACTAGCTTTCTCTTTACGACCAAAAAGGCAACATGTTGTTGGTGGTTGGATTTCAGGTGCCAGTGTGCTATCGGTGAAACATTATAAGACAAAACTGCTACATTTAGTTACACTTTAACCAAGTGCCTTTTTTTCATGCTGTTGGAGAATCTGAACTGACACACACAGACAAACACGCGTACACACAGAGACAGACAGACACTCATGGCTAAACAAAATGTTATAAATTCAATTGTTATGGTGTTAATAAGCAACAAGGTAAGAATTAACTAAGACTTAATTACTGTTCACAATGACATGGCATTTTTCCTCCTCCCAAGGGGAAAAACCTGATTCCATCCTTTGTTTTATTGACTAACCCCTTTAAGCAACTCATGCTGATTGAAAAATGTTGACCAACATTAATGGAATGATGCGTAATTGCATTTTGGACTCAATCTATTGTATTTCTGAGATGAGTGGCCTTATTCTCATTTGTCCATATCTTCTGCTAAACTGTGTGTGTGTGTGTGTGTGTGTGTGTGTGTGTCAATATGTGTGTGTGATTTCTAATATACTTGAAATGCTGTTTGCTTTCCATCAGGACATTAAAGCTCTATGGGATTTGAAAAATTGTTCTAATGTGAGCAATTGACTGCTTGCAGCAAATGCAGTTTGATTATATTCTTAAGTTTATTAAGAGAAAAATGTCCTAGTGCCTCCCAGGGGATGCAGAGGTCTAATAAAGCCTTATGTAGTGACAAGCTGTCCACCAGAGTCTAAGTTTGAGCGTTGACTGTGCCTCTAGCCGGCATGTTGCTGGAAAGTCCATGGGGATTTGCTTATTGGCCAAGCATTGCCTGGTGTGGGAGGCGGCATCATCAGCCGGGATTTAGTTGTCACATTGTTCTCTGGCAACAGCCTTGTGTGGGGAAAAAATGTAAGTGATAAAAAAGAGAACATTCAAATGATAAAACAGAGGACTAAGTCCTGGTCTGTGATATACCTAATTCAGATGATGCAGTCAATTCTGGAAAGATTGGGTCTGAGAAAGGTGTAAATATTTTATACACAGTTAACTTGAGCCCAGAACCTTTACAGCAAGTCATATTTGAATGGGAATAGAGACTCTTCAAATAGCTACTGCAAGTTGCGTTCATGACCCAAAGCTCTTTTACTTAGGTATTATATTGTGTACATGCTATTCTGCTATGAGGCCACATTGTGACACCAGGAACTAGCTTTTCACTAGGTTGGCTGGCAGTGCAGTGAATCTGATGCCTCCAAGTCACTCTTTCTCTTCTCTTCCCCAATCATTCCCTTCTCCTCTCAGACCTTTTATTCTTCATGCAGTTTTCAGGGGAAGTATGCAAGTTTGTGTAGTGTGGGAGAGAGGTGGAGGGGGAGAGAAATGAACACAGAGAGGTAGAGCGAGAAGAAAGTGAGGGAGAGGTGTTTGGCTCCAAGCTGAAGCAGAGCGTTGGTCGTCTCCTGCTGATCTGTTGTGTTGAGGTGACATCATTGACCATGGACGAGTCTTCCAACCTGCCTATCCTCCACCCACCCCTCACAGGCATCTGAAGCGCCCAGCAACTTCCTCCCACGACACCGACTGCTTCTCAGAAAACACATTTGGACTGCACCGTACCTGCAGGATCTTCTGTTGAGCACTGCCATTTGCCTATTCGCTTGGAAAAGCTTCCATATCAATGAGGTATGACATCTGGATGGTTTTGTTTCAATTTAAAATGCAAATTTTTTAAGATAATATTCCCCACTCGCATATAAGCTGGGCTGTCGCTGTAATATCATACCACCACATGGCGGCGTTGTAGACTTGTGTTTCACCACTCCTGCTTGGTGGCGCAAAGTGAAGGTTTCTTTTTGGAATTCTTTTGCCCCTACGTCAGCTGTAGCTGCTCAAATTGCCAGTGTGGTTCGCGTGGAGTGGGGACTCGCTTCAGCAAGGAAATCAGCCATCAATGGGCTCGAGCGGACAACTTCAGAACAGTCCTGACGGAGTCACTGACTACAAGGATTTCTTCTGAAACGGGAGCTGGACTAAATCGTTAAAATGTACAGGCCTACCAGAGCATTTCTACTGATGCTGGTCGTCGGGATCTACGCGGATACTCTGGACCAAGGGCCAACAGGTAAAAAAGAAACGAGAACGTTTTTTGTTTGTTTTTTGGGAGTCACGCACTGCGAGGCTGAGTACCTGTGAAATGACTGTTGGCTGGGCTGTCCGTGGCATGTGCTGGGCACATGACTGTAGTTTAACATCCAGAAAAAAATAGTTATTTTCGCTTTGTTTCATTTGTTAATGTTGTGAAATATAAATATACGAACTGTTCACATTTCGACAGTCACATTTGGACAGATGCCATAACTTATAATGAAGTGAAATCTTGATTTACCCGTTGGAAATATAACCAGCAGGAAGACCCAATAACAGATATTTGTAGTCTTAGAGTACGCTACGTAGCCGTGAGCTCTATTGAACTGAGCAGTTTTCTGTTCTTCACAGGTGCAGTGTCAAGTGGCACACTTTTGGTACCAGTGGCATGGACTGTGAAAAAGCATAGAAAAGTGATTGAATACATGGCTGTATAGCTTAATTTCTGTTTGGAAGATTTTCGCATCGGTCGATTTCTTTAGTTTAATTAGAATTTGTTAGGATAGAATATGCCAAAGTATTTAAGACACAACATAATGCGTGGTAATGATGAATATTTTAAGATAAATAAATTTAGTTTGAATATTTGTCTGAGGAGCTACATGAAATGAGACTGATTCCGTTTTAATGGTGAAAACTGCTGTTTGATTCATGGAGACGAACTCTATTATTATATTGTCCCACACGCACACACGCCGAACGTGCACACACGCCGAACGTACACACAGACGCTTGTCATTATAACATATAGTGCGAACATTTCTCTGTTCTCTCTGCTGTGTTCGTCGTCTGGAGGGCCTATACACATTTCTTTTTAGGTTTTATTCTGGGCACATGCTATGGCCTAACGCTTTATTCGTCAATTTCACTTTTATGATGCATAATATAATCACGATGTCCCTCCTAATTATATTTTTTCTAGTCTGGTGACATTTTAGCTCATTAGTTTGGCAGGGGATTGGCCATGTCTAGATTCCATTTACATTATACAGTGTTTAAAATGGTATAGACCCTATAGGCTGGTATCTTGATACTAAAATAGTGTATTGGTAACAGCCTGTGGGAGCATTTGCCACGCAACAGTTGTATGGTATAAATACTCTGGCACTGCTGGGGTATCACTTACAGACAGGTTTCTAGAGTGGAACTACATATATTGCTATATGCATTCCCAATCCCTACATGGGAATGATTCCTTTAGTTTATGTTCCAGGCAGGGTGAATGCAGCGACCTTCAAAACAACATCCTGCTTAGTCATACAACCTGACTTGACAATATTGCAAACTGAACGGCATGAGTTATTCTCTGTAGGCTGTTGTTATAGGTGAAGCCGCCTGCTGCAGTGTACTGTTTATCAGACTGTCGCATGGCCCCTCTGTCTGGTAACACTAGCTTACACACAGGTCTATTCCTCCAGGCCTGGCTTGTTGCTTCTCCTATGCTTGTCTAAGGCTGAGCCCAGTTTGCTTCCCCTATAGTTACACTTGATTAGGCAGAGCTTGCTTTTCTTATAGTTGCTTGATGCACACTCCGGGTACCTACCTGATTGAGCAAATTTGCTGGGCTAACTGGTTGCCAGATCACCGCACTATAGCACCTGCGTGTGTGTGTGTGTGTGTGTGTGTGTGGAGTGGGAGTACTAGAGCAGGTAATTTAATCTGGTAGGCCTCTATACATCTGTGTCTCCTGCTCTCAGCTCTGACAGAGCTAGTGTGAATCTCGCCTTGATCGGGGCTGAAGGGTTGAACGGGGAAAGGCATACATCAGAATAGACTCTGATGGTTGAAGGTGGGTGGGAGGCTGCTCCTTCTCCTGATTAGAGAGGGAGCCGGGCTGGACGGCTACACTAAGGATGAGGGACCACAACAACACTGTCTGTGTGCAGTAAGTGCATTGGATCGGTTTGATTTGAATCATACAGAAAATGGTCCAGTACTCTGAAAGCTGTCTTGGGGGCACGGCGCTTGGGAAAGAGGACATTGGAGCATGAACACGCTGGGAAGGGTGATGGACGTTTCTCTGCTTGGCATTTCACATATTATCGCCAGGCTACATCTTTCTCCTCATCTGTTTGTTCCATGGTTTTCTGGGCCACTGATAGGTGAAATAGGACTTCTCTTGCTAAGAAGTGTTTTTTTTAGGTTTTTCTTTTGCTGAACTGTACTCTTCAATCCCCGTGAAGGCTTTAATCTCTCTCTGCTTGGTTAGAGAGGAAAGAGAACTACTTTTTAAATTAGATGGCTTTAATGGAAAGGCAGCTTTTAGACATCTTTAGACATGGACTGCCTTGTTCCCTCACCTCAACGAATGGGTCAGCACACTGTGAGGGAAAACAGGCACATAGAATGACTTACCAAAACTTTACCTTTTTTACACACACACAGACACACAACACACACATTAATTAGTGTTTTATATACAACACCAGTCAAAACTTATTCAAGGGTATTTCTTTGTTTTATTTTTTTCCACATTGTCGAATTTGTATTTATATAGGGACAGTGCACATTAAGACATCAACACAATGGGTCGTTGTCCCATTGTGTTGAAAACAAATGAGTCCAACTAAGACCAAAGCAGATGGGATGGCATATCACATGAATTCTAAATTAAACAGACTGTTTACCAGCAAAGTACCTCCACACCATCACACCTCCTCCTCCATGGTTCATGGGGAACCACACATGTGAAGATAATCTGTTCACCCACTCTGTGTTTGGAACCAAAAAACTCAAATTTTGACTCATCAGACCAAAGAACAGTTTTCCACTGGTTTAATATACATTTGTGTTTATTGGCCCAAGCATGTCTGTCCTTATTATTGGTCTCCTTCACTAGTGGTTTCTTTGCAGCATTTTGACCATAAAGGCCATTCATGCAGTCTGCTCTGAACAGTTGATGTTGAGATGTGTCTGTTCTTTGAACTCTGTGAAGCACTTATCTGGGCTGCAATATCAGGTGCAGTTAATTGTTGATTTCTGAGGCTGATAAATGCATTTCTTCACTTTAACAACGGTAACTCTGTCTGTCCTCATGAGAGCCAGTGTCATCAAAGAGCTTGATGGTTTTTGCGGCTGCACTTGAAGATACTTTCAGAGTTCTTGAAGTGTTCTGGATTTACTGACCTTCATGTGTTAAAGTAATTTATAGACTTGTTTGTGTTTCTCTTTGCATATTAGAACTTGTCTTGCCATAATATAGCTTGCTACAGAACAGACATGATGGTCCACTGTATACACACTGTAGCTTGTGACCCTCTGTATACCAACCTTAATGCATTATAAGGAACAAACCTCCACAAGTTAACTTTTAACAAGGCATGTCTGTTAATTGAAATGCATTCCAGGTGAGGCTGGTTGAGAGAATACCCCATGAAGCTGGTTGAGAGAATGCAAAGCTGTCATCAAGGCTACTTTGGGTTGCCACTTTGACTTTGAATCTAAAATATCAAAAGGATTTTGATTTGTTTAACTTTCCTTTTCTCTTTTTTAACTACATGTTATTTTATAGTTTTGATGTCTTTACAATTATTCTACAGTGTAGGAAATAGTAAAAATAAAGAAATACTCCTGAATGAGTAGGTTTGTCCAAACTTTTGTGTGGTACTGTATATTTAAAATATTTGTTTACCAAAAATGTAATTTATACCTTTTTAATAAAAGTATTTCTCCCATTAATAAATGTAGTGCAATGTAACAGTAATAGATTGTCAAACCTGATTAGCTACCATTATTAGCGTCCAGGTCATTTCATTTGAATGTGTTTTGGACATATTTACTTTCGTAATCAAGAACTTCATGCTGACCTGTGGAAATTGCTGGTCTAATACCACTTTGCTGTAAAAGAGTTATGTTTTATGGTTTCATCCTTTGTTCCAAAAAATGTAATTAGGTTATTGAACATGAAACGTTATACCACCTTACTATTGTAACACCAAATTACAAATTGTGACATTCCAAAACCAGTTGCTTTCAAACTTGGAATTTTGTGGCTTTCTGAAGTATGATAGTGATAATACTTAAAGGTGATGTAAAAATTAAACAACATATTGCACATCCAGCCCAAGATTTATGGTTTTGAAAAATATGTTGTTAATCACAACAGTCTCAGATTGCATTTTAATTAAAAACAAGGTAACGTATCATAGCTGAAAAGAAAATGTTGCACTTAATGAAATGTTATTCAAGATAGCACTGTTATTCTACTAACTTTATATCAGCACTCTTAATTATTTGGCTTCTTATGGAAATGTCTTTTGACCTTCATCTTTATATGTAATCTTAACATTAAATATGCAATTTACAGATATAACAACCTAATTAGTTTTTTTGTCATTCAATGCACCATTGATGGAAAAGGTCACGTTATAAACATATTAGAACAAACAGAACATTTTCTGCAGTACCTAAGGATTCTTCAAAATCTTTTTTCTGATGCAATATCCTTTCATATGACTATTGCAATGCATTATGGTCAGAAAGCACCTCTGGATGTCATTTATGCTGGATTACATGAAATAAAACCCTAATATTTGGAGAAATGTTTTTCAAGCATGAAAAGGCAATAACGTTTAGAAATACTCGCAATGTTTTCATATAGCAAGACAAACTCCCACACACTTATGCCCAAAGCATTGATTCACTTTTCTTCCACATTTTCAAAACTGTGGGTCAGATCTTTCAGGTTTTTCTATCGTTGTGGGGAATGTACGTATGTATAACCATGAATGACACACACACATGCGCACGCTCACAGTTTAATTGCCACAACTATGTGCACCTCAGGTAGTTATGTAGTTATTAGGTTTTTAATTCAGACTTCAGCCCAACAATGTATTTTTCTGCAGTGCCTCTGCTGTTGCTTTTTTCCACATGAATTTTAAGTTGAGTGAAATTTGCATTTAATCAGCAGAGTTGGGGACCTTCATGGTGACCTGTGAAAACGTCCATCCGTGCTACTGGGGAGAGGCGTCGGTCTGGCAAAGCTCTGCTCCTTTTTCTATATGACTTCTGGGAGTCCAAAATATATTTTCTTTCTCTCTTTATCTGAAAGTGATTTTTCGCTCGTCGTTCTGGGTCAGGGCTTGGTCGGGTTTGGAGGCGAGGGAGAAGTGATGTTGTAGTAAAGCTGTGATTTTACTGACAGACGTTATTGTCCCAGCCAGCTAGTTAAATCCCACAGTTCTCCGTGTTCCTTATAAGCAGCTCAGTCAGTCAGTGGATGGCACAGAGAGCACGTTTTCACATGATTTTATCGGTTCTGTGTGAATACCTGAATAGGACTTCCTGACAGTGACTGGCGGGGATGTTGCAGTGAGTGGTGTGTGTACATGATACTATATTGTGCGTGTATGGGGTTCACAGCATGGGGCAGACCTGCTAGATGTGTTGTCTCACTGTGTCCCCCTGGGGCCACTGAACGTAAAAACAAATTGAGGCAAATTACTGTAAATTGCACTGGATACAAGCCTGTACTAAATGCATTATAATTATAATTAATATTAAAGTCTCATTATCATAATAATCTTTAAGAGGCGGAGCTTCCAGCAGGCAGCCAGTCAGAGACAGGGAGGCCTCTCGTTGCTGGAGGTGGTCGTCAGACCTGTCGTCTTAACGCCACGCCGCCTCGCCTCGGCTCCGACGCTGATCTCCCAGGACCGCTCCCCACCACCATGTCGCAGCAGCGCTGCGCCCGACCTACCGTTGCCGTGACGCCCATCACCGCCGCGCTCCCTGAACGGAGCTGACAGCGTTCCCTGATCGTTTGACGCCCCCGACCTGCGTGAGCCCATGGGAAAAAGGAAGTGGGAGGTCTTCTCCTCTCAGCCCTGCTCATCTGTCACTTCACTTCTCCAGGTGGTTGCTTGCTAACCAATAATAGGTTGCAGAGTCCCTGAACACTGCCAAGCCACGGTGTTAGACAGATGGCCATGTGTCAACAGGCCCAACACTACACAACACTACCTGTCAGATTCCTTAATGCGTCTGGACGTTCCGGATTAGAAGAGCTTACTTGATATAAAAAGGGAAAGACTGTAACAAAGGCCGGTAACATTTACACAGGCAACCCAATTTGTCCGTTTTTTTTCACTAATTGTTCTTTTGACCAATCACGTGAGCACTTTTGCCAACAATTACACTTAATGCAGTTGTCATCTTGATTGCCATTGTCTTATTAGTGTATTTGAAAGCTGTCATCAGACAATAAAACAGGCTGGAAGGGCACAGTGGAAGTTGTTAGAGTGGATTTTTGTTTTTAGATACATTTTTGAATATTTTGGGAGAGGGCAGGGTCAATTTAAAGGATTCTGCAGGATTTGGGGTAGAGCAGCTAATAAATCCAGTGTGTCTGTGACCAATCAGCTGCTCATAAAGCGGTTGGTTATCCCTGTCTTTGAAAAGTTGGCGCCTGTGACCGATACGCAGGGCAGGCACTTGAAATGTGTTGAGTCCCAAAGGATTGGCTTTGCTTCAGCTGTTTCAGTGGCAACAGAGAAACTGAACTGGAACTCTGAATAGCTACATCAAATTGCCCATGCTGATGAACTACAGGAAAATGTAGAGATATTTCAGTAGTACTTAATGTCGGGGCGATCTATCTCTTCCTTGCTTGCTGGGTGTGCTGTTCTCGTTCTTTCTCTCTCTTTGTATCTCTCCCCCAATCTCTCTCTTCTTGTGTTTGTTCTGTGTTCGCGGTACAAACTGTCAAATGAGTTAAAATCTAATGTGAGCAGTGCTTCAGTAGCAACCAATTAAGCACCTGACTCCATTGAGAATGACTGTACTGTTGTGTGTGTGTGTGTGTGTGTGTGTGTGTGTGTATATATATATCTCAGGGTTGTGTCCTGTGGCCCAAGTTGCACCCTATTCTCTGTTTAGTGGGCTAATTTTAACCCAAGAGGCCAATGGGATTTTAGTGATAGGGTGCCATTTGGAAGCCATGCTACATTCTGTCTCTTTAATCAAGAGCATGGCAAGTGTCACATTAACCAACAAACACATTCATAAGAACTAATTGAAATTCCACATCTGTCCAAATCATTCATATTCTTTATGGGTTTTGTTAAGGATCATTTGCTCAGACTGATGAAGAAGGATATGAATAAATGGAGTGCTTTGTTGAATAGTGCAAGAGTAATATTGTCTGGGTGGATGTGGTGGTGCAGGCTGATCGTACTGGGATGCTTGTGGGGAGGAGTTAAAGTGTCTGGGTGGATGTGGTGGTGCAGGCTGATCGCACTGGGATGCTTGTGGGGAGGAGTTAAAGTGTCTGGGTGGATGTGGTGGTGCAGGCTGATCGTACTGGGATGCTTGTGGGGAGGAGTTAAAGTGTCTGGGTGGATGTGGTGGTGCAGGCTGATCGTACTGGGATGCTTGTGGGGAGGAGTTAAAGTGTCTGGGTGGATGTGGTGGTGCAGGCTGATCGCACTGGGATGCTTGTGGGGAGGAGTTAAAGTGTCTGGGTGGATGTGGTGGCGTAGGGTAGTTGTGGTATGTCGAAGAGAGGAGTTGTTTTTTTGGGTTATTGTTTTCCTACTGTAACCACACAGATCACATTAAGATCCTACAGCTGTAGCTTTTCTGTGGTGTGACCACTAAACCTTTAATGTCAAGTGGAAGAGTCACCTGCTTAGATTACCTCCATCAGATGGCTCTGCTATGGCCACAGGCCGCTAAATGTTTATGAATATTTATTTTGTATGGTATATTTCAGCCTCTCCAATGAAGGTTCTGTAGCCATCAAACAGCTACTGTGTCTTGACCTCCCTGGACCTACCTGGTTGACAGTTGATGCTGTCCTTGACAGCCATAGAGAACAACAGGGAAAAAAAAAGACTGCTGGGTTGGTCTATTTTCTGCTGGCTGCAGCTGTAACCATGGCAACGGGATCAGCAATGAAGGCCTGAGGTCAAAGTTTACCGGTATTATGCATTCTGGCAGCTCTGTCAGTGTCAATGACTGTCTTTTAGATAGAGATGACAGTTGGTCTAAAGGAAAAAACCTTCCTTGTGAGTCTCTACTTTCCAAGTATTTCCCATATCTGTGGGGTAAATAATTCCAAGAGGGCCACAAAAAGTTGTTTCTTCATTTTACTCTTCAGTACGATGCCTCCCCATCCTACCCCACACCCCAACCCCACTATATTGAGTGGAATCCCTGCCTGCTGAAATGAATGTAGTAGGTCCACGGTTTAGGACATATGAACTTGTGTTGAGAGATGTACAACTGACTTTATCCTGCACTCTTAATGATAGCGTGACCTTAAAAAGGCGTATTCTACGATAAGGAACGAGACCTGTGGGAGGGTTGGCTCCCCTCGCTGCTGTAGCAGATATTAAAGTTTACAAAGTACTCATCTAGAGTTAGCAAACCTCTGGGCCTCGGAGGATCCCTGTGCAATGTAGAGAGATATTAAGAGTTTGGAGGGGGAAACTTGATGTTCTGGGAGCCTGCCAGCGTGATCTGGTGTTCCTAACCCTTATGTGGCAGACCCTTTTGATTTTTTTTTTTTACATTTAGATTTCAGTAATTTAACAGACCGGCGTTCTCAACGCTACATCTTCACCAAAGCTCTTTTTTATGTCCCATGCGGCCTTTGCTGTCACCAGTACTGGAGGGTGGCTCCTGCTCCATCTGGTCAAAGCTCTTCAGTTTGTGGCGGAGCTGTGGTCCTGTGGTAAGACTCCTGGCCCCGTGCGCATATGTAGCTCCCTGCTGGAAACCAGTGTTCAATACCGTCTCTACTCTTTGCCACCATGTCTCCTCTTCATCTGTCTCCATCTGTTTTTCACTATCTATAAAAGCCTGGGAAAAAAAACAGCACTTATGTGTAATCAAAGTTACCATCCACTCTTCTTAAAAAATATATGTATTTTGAAAATACTTTTTGAAGAAAAATGTGTTTGAATAAAAGAAAAATCGGTTTTCTCTTGACTCCCCGCGGGGCTGGAGTGAAAATGGGTAAAATCTGTAACTTGGTCTAGACGAGAGTTTCTGCTGAATTAAATACACACGTAATGTAAATAACTGTGTGTTTGTTTTAATTCCTGCAAACTTTGTTCCTGGCGTTAGTTCTTTAAAGTCAGGAGAGCGTGACCGCTACTAACCTTTCAAAGCTCCTCCAACAGTAGAGAGCGACTCCTCAGAAGTGGAGTAAAGGAAGAACACACACACGGCTCACAAGGGCACCACAGATGGTGTGAAGGAGAGGTCTGACCCCCTGTGTTCCTCAGAATGGACTTCTCTGCAGCTAGCAGTGTCTTTGTGTGTGTGTGTGTGTGTGTGTGTGCGCACGTTTGCGTGCACTCAGTATGGACAGCTCTGCGGCAGCTCTGCGGCTCTGAAACATCAACACTTGTCTGTCTGCTTATCGCCACAGGGTGGCTGCTCTTCCTCCCTCCCTCCCTCCCTCTCCTGTCTCGCTGGCTCCTTGTGTCCAGTGTTCATTGCAGAGGTAGATAGGACGCACCTTGGCAGTGAGCCGGAGGATATTGAGGCCACTATGTTTGTCACAACAGCTTGCCTTGACTCTTCTCTGTATGTTTTGTCTGTCTGGCAGGGCCGGTTCTAGGCGCTAGCGACATAGGCGGTAACTTAGGGTCCCAACCACTAGGGACTGCTAGGGGAGGGGGCACCCAAATTGTTTTTTGCTTAGGGCCCCCTAAAGGCTGGAGTCGGCCCTGCTGTCTGTGTGTCTGTTCTGTTTGTCTCTACTGTCCAGTAGGTGGTGCAGCCCCCCCCCCCCCCCCCCGCCCAGTAGCTGGAATAGTACTTTATATGGCCGAGATGTGATGAGAGACAGAGAGAGACAGGGGAGCGAAAGGGGGAGAGACGCCTGGAGTGCGGAGGACGGGAAGGGGAGGAGTAAGGGCTATTGATTACCTCTCCCTATTCTCTCCAGATCTCTGATAGTGGTGTGGTAGGGGATACTGGTGTCTCCTGTCTATACTCAAACACTAATCCTACCGGCCCACGCCCTGTCTGGAACACAGATGGTGTTTTCATGATGGTACCAGGAGAGACATATAGACAGGGTTAGAATGTCTGGAGACGCACGCACGCACGCACGCACACACACACACACACAAACACATACACATAGCTTCCAGGCACATGGATAAGGCCATTGTCTCTTGGCATCTAGACAATGACAGGTTTATTGTGTCTAGTATGATTGTGTGGCATAGTGCTGCGCGGGCCTCTTTGTTGTTTGTCAAGGAAACTTACCAGAGAATTCGCTCTCTGTACATTGTCCTAGAAAACTGATGAGCGTGCCAGAACATAGCGTGTGCGTGCGTGCGTGTGTGCGCGTGCTTGTGGGTGTTTGTTTGGGCTAATTCTATAAGATACCGACTCCCTCACCAGTTTCTTGTTTGTTTTCTGTCTATTTTAGAAGAACATACTCCTTGCCAATGTTAATATATTAAGCATGTGAAGCTGAAAATTCCTTTTTCTTCCAGCTGAACACATCAGCGGTTCTGGTGGCTGTAGGCAAGCCCTCTAGTCAGCAGCGGGTCCCTGGCTTGCTCAGTTCACGAGTGAAAATGAAAGATGGATGTGGAGGAGCGGAAGCGGAGGAGTGCCCTAACCAGGCTTTGCAGTGATGCACTCTTTCCCCGATTCTACACAGCTATTTATATTGTATAGTCAAACATAGTTGAGATTCTAATAATATGTCAACAGGGTTTTAAGTGAACGGGTTCTTGGTTCTGCAGTCTGGTGGCAATGGGAGACAGGGGGGAAAGGGGTGAGCCGACGCAGCAGGAGCAGGGGTTACATTTGGTTAGGGCAGGAAGACCTCGCAACATGCTGAAGTACACACGCAAGGGCCAGAAAACTCTGGGTACTAACACCAGTGTGTAACCTTACTGCGACAATATTTGCGAAGTGGAACATGAAAACGGCACTTTGTCTGTATTTCCGCACTGTGTTGTGGCTCAACATGAACACCATTGCCAGGCTGATGACGGACAGACGCCGCGGTGAGACCGCGTGAACCGGTGGCCCTAATGATAGCCTAGGTAACCAATGTCATTAGGCTTTTTTCCGTTTTGGGTTTCACAGCGGTGTGCTGTCGGGTTCCTGGAATTATTGGAGTGGGGAAACGTGCGGCTGGTATCCAACGAGGGCCTCACGAAGTGATTGGCATGCAGATGCAAGCGTCACGACCGCTTGGGTTCTCGTAGGAGAAGTTAGAAAAAATCTTTAGGCCACAAGGCCAACCGAAATAATGAGCAGGGATGCTAAATGATTGGCGATCGTGTAAACCGCCTCATTCCATCCTACTTGAAACATTGAGAAGGAAAGCTTTTTGCACATGCTCATAGGCAATGCGTAACCTCTATTCAGTTCCTTCATCTTTGGGCAAGTCGGTTCCACTGGAGCGTTTAGTTGCACTAGCCTATTTCGTTTTTGCCCTAGGTTCTATCGATACATTTATTTGTCAAAAGGCAAGATTTGTACAGGCAGCCCAATTCTGATCCAACAAGTGTGACCAATCACATCAGCTCTCTTGCCCAAGATCTGAATTAGGGGTAAATGTAGCCAGAGAAGCCATTTAGGTAACATTAGTGTGATTTAAAATTAATTCAGCTAACATACACTCACCTAAAGGATTATTAGGAACACCTGTTGAATTTCTCATTAATGCAATCAGCCAATCACATGGCAGATGCGTCAATGCATTTAGGGGTGTGGTCCAGGTCAAGACAATCTGCTGAACTCCAAACTGAATGTCAGAATGGGAAAGAAAGGTGACTTAAGCAATTTTGAGCATGGCATGGTTGTTGGTGCCAGACGGGCTGGTCTGAGTATTTCCCAATCTGCTCAGTTACTGGGATTTTCACGCACAACCATTTCTAGGGTTTACAAAGAATGGTGTGAAAAGGGAAAAACATCCAGTATGCGGCAGTCTTGTGGGCGAAAATGCCTTGTTGATGCTAGAGGTCAGAGGAGAATGGGCCGACTGATTCAAGCTGATAGAAGAGCAACTTTGACTGAAATAACCACTCGTTACAACCGAGGTATGCAGCAAAGCATTTGTGAAGCCACAACATGACCACCATGTACCCATCCTCTGATGGCTACTTCCAGCAGGATAATGCACCATGTCACAAAGCTCGAATAATTTCAAATTTGTTTCTTGAACATGACAATGAGTTCACTGTACTGAAATGGCCCCCACAGTTACCAGATCTCAACCCAATAGAGCATCTTTGGGATGTGGTGGAACGGGAGCTTCGTGCCCTGGATGTGCATCCCATAAATCTCCATCAACTGCAAGATGCTATCCTATCAATATGGGCCAACATTTCTAAAGAATGCTTTCAGCACCTTGTTGAATCAATGCCACGTAGAATTAAGGCAGTTCTGAAGGCGAAAGGAGGTCAAACACAGTATTAGTATGGTGTTCCTAATAATCCTTTAGGTGAGTGTATAAAATGCAACAATAAAATGCAAGTGTTTCCCTATGCAGTAGTTTTCTATAATATGTCAATATCCTAGAAGAAACACCTCTATGCCAATACATTAGGCAAAGACAGATGCCCCCCCCCCAGACATGAATGTGGAGCTACCCCAAATCCCAAATCAACCACTGATTATGACAGTCTGACATAGTTATGACTGGTTCTCTTCAGGGACACAGAAATAAACAGCTCTGTTGCGTATACAGCCACGCCCACTGGGTTTTTGCAACTCCGGTCCCAGGGAGCCGAAACACTTCTGGTTTTCATCCTGGTGAGTGCTGTTAACTAGCAGCTGCGTGCGTGCGTGCTTGCGTGCGTGCGTGTTCCCAATTCCAGACAGAGCAGACGTTCGTAATGTTGTGACGTGACTGAGGAAACTAGGTTATGTATTGTTCTCATGTCCGGGTTCTTCATCCACCAACCTCCACTGGTTAACCGCTCGCACCCCCTCTGTGTGCTCTTAATTAAACCTGTCAATCACACCGAGACAGAGAACGTGAGGCCAGAGTCCAACTCTATTGTTTAGACAGGACAATGAGAAGCAGAGTGGGGGGGGGGGGTTATTCAGGGCTGGTTTAGGTATGTCGCCTAAGATTAATTGGAAGTGCAGATTAGGCTTACTGTCAGGAATGACATGGTTCCCCACTCATCAGCGGGCCATGGGAAGAGGGGTTGAGTAACAAGCTTCTTAACCCTGACAGACATCTCACCACTGCCTCTGTAACCACGCACGCCTGTCTCTGACATCACTCCACGGCGCAGTCCATGTGATGCTTGACGCTGTCTAATTGAGAATCAGCCGGGGGGGGGGATTAAAAATGGCGAGCAGAGCAATCAACAGGGGATCAGAGGGAGCGAGGGGGACATGGGAGAGGAGAGGGAAGAGAGAGAATGGAGCAAAGAGCACGTCATGAGTGCAGGTGCTCACTTTCAATGGTCTAAATGAAATCCCCTTTGCCCGCTCCGTTGATTCAGATGTGACGGACATTGTATGTCATTCAAGTGAACACCTGACCGAAGACAGGTTAACTACGGCCAAAAAATGGAACTGAGTTGCCACTAATGTCTTGGTTTGTCGTTCAAATGGAAATCAACCATCACAGCAAACGCAGTCATCCTGGTGCATTGTGGGCAATTTCAGCTTCACAAGTGTACAGCGACGTAAACTGGGAGTAAATGCGGGTGCTGAGGGCATGGCAACACCAACTTCAGTTGTCTTCCCCAATAAACCGAATAGATTCTCTTATGGGTATTCCCCGAGTGAATTTTCGTCCACTTTGACAATTAGAATTCAACCAGGTTGTTTTTCTATATTTCTCCCTCATTCCCCCATCCCTCCAACAAACCATCTCTCTACTCTTATCTTGGCCCGGGGCTTTTTAGGCTTTAGAGTAAATCCTTGCCTCCGCTCTGTTGTCTAATTTACTTGATGCGTTTGTCTTAATTGGGCCAGAGGTACGTTTGGTTCCTGTCCCCCCTCAGGGCTGCTTACCACAGCACCTCAATAAAAAAAAAAAAGACAGCCTGAAACACACGTTCCCCTGCAACCGGATGGGAGAATACACACTACGATGGAAATGGATAATGCTGCAGCTAAATGCACACACGGAAGCGCATCCGCTTAGTCAGACTTAGACACGGAGATTCGGATGCGATCATCCGTCCGCACATTAAAACGTATACACACACACACATACGCACACACCAATCCACTATTTTCAGGCTTCATTAAGCAGTGAAATTGAATGTATAGCCATCTTGTGAATAAATGCAGCCCCCGGCACCCGTCTGTCTGTAGTCTGCAGATCGGAGCCCCTGGTGAAAGCTGAGGAACGGCCATGGTCCTAGCCTAGGGTGCTGTGTACCTTCTGAAGCTGTGCCGGTGTGCTGTGAGGCTGACTTGGTCCAATAAGGTGCCGTAAAAGGTGAGGCCCACCAATGACCGAGCTCTGTGTGGTGCCTCAGTGATCGCTTGGTGGTAACATTGCCTGACGACCCAAATTGTCCTCTTCGCTGGCGTTCACTGCGTACTTCAGTCGTTCGAGTGACCTCCAAACACGGGGTGGGTGTCCTCCACGGTCTCCAACCAATAAGGCGAATCAGTTTCCTGAGACCAGTTAGAACCAGTTAGGTTTTAGATGGTCTTCGAGGTACTCTGAACCAGACTTCTTTGGAGAAGAAACTAACGTTGGTTGGCGCGGCGTCGCGGTTAGCCGCATGAAGGAGTTTGGGAAGCCAGGCAAACGCTGTGCCGCTGTGACGCTGACAGGGCCATCACACACTTCAGCACTTCTAGACTCCCACGGTGTGGTGGAACCCTGAGTCAGGAGTGACCTTCCGCTCCTGTCGGGCTGGCAGCAGACACTGAGGGCTCTGGGGTTCAGAGAGAGGCTGGTGTTCTGGCAAAGGTACATGGGTAATGGGATGGAACTGCTGAGGGGCCGGGGCTCTCCCAGTTTTCAATAACCTTCAGCTGACTCTGGAGAACAGAGAGGCTCTGACGAGGGATGGCTGGAAGGATAAGGGACCAGTCTCTGATGGCGCTGCATCAGACACATAGAGGGCTTAGGGAGAACTGATGGAGCGCAGTTGAAAGGAGGGTGGAAGCAGGCAAGGTTGACACCAAAGGAACTTTGAAATGTGTGTGTGTGTGTGTGTGTGTGTGTATTGACCTAGCCGGAGGAATGAATAACATTGAGGGTGTAATTGGTCAACAGTGTAACGGAGAGGGACTTACTGTGTATGTGAGTGTGTGTGCCCATGCGAATGTATTAGAGTAGAGCTTTATTCCGTTCATTCTAGGACTGGTTTTAAGCTTGGCTAGGTTGAAGATATAAAATACAGAGTTCACTCTCTTCCGTGTGCACAAGAAATCTGTACAGGTTCTAATGAATAGGTGCGAAAGCATCCTTGACAGCCTACAATGACAGCCGGCTGTAATGAGGTTGACGTGTCAAATATGCTTGTGAGGAAAATGCTATTCTGAGCAATCGCCTTCAACCCTTCAATGCCACGAAAAACAAAATCGCTGGCATGTGAAATTTCTGTAGCGGGGAGGGGTTAGCTGCTTTAGGGAGGGAGGGGGCACAAGCCTTTCCGGGACGATTAGGCAGCTGAAGCTATCCTTGGTGAAGGCAGATAGGATTGTGTGTGTGTGTGTGTGTGTGTGGAGAGGTTCCACCCGTTAGGTGGGCTAGTGGGTTCATGCCATTGGATTGGCGTAGACGGGTTTTGTTCTGGGCTTGGTTTCGGGGGTGTGGGTCCATTCAGAGGCGAGGCCGCCGGCTCCAGGATTTATTCCGGCCCAGTGAGCTAGCATTAGCAGCGACAGGAGCTCCGTGGATGTATTTATATTTGGGGTTATGGGGTGGCTAGGACTGGGTCTGAGGCTCTGCTGGAGGATTTAAACTGCATTGGGGGCGAGGGAGCGTCTGGCTCAGACTGAGAGACGAGTGCAGGGAAGCAAAACCTTATACTCTCATTATCAGAGTCAACTGGACGGAGGGAGAGAAGAGGAAGGGGCTGGGTGTTAAAAGAGAGCGGAAAAGTTTGCGTGAAAGTGACTTGAGAAAAGGACTGTGAAAAAGAGGAAGACACGGAAGAGCAGTGGATTATAGAAATGAGAAAGTATTGATGGGACGGAGGAAGGAAGGGAGATGACAGGATGAGGGGTCGGTGACAGTATCAGAACAGAGAGGCTGTTGTCTTCTATTCACAGGAGAGCCTCTGTCTCCAGCTGCAGTCTTCCAAGTTCCAGTCCCTTCTGAGTCGCAGGGCCGCCCCCCAGGGGGGGATGGAGAGAAGAGGAAGCTAATGAAAACCCCTCTGTTCCCAGCCACGGCTAGCGTACCTGTCTCTTCACTCCACTTTTCCTGGGAGTGTGGGGCAGGGGTTCCCAAACATATTTGGCCCCATGACCTAATTTTTGTATTACGTTTGTTACACATCACTATTTTTAATGATGTCCCCGCCATTTTGATTTACTGCCTGGTCCTGTCCACCCTGTCCTAGGGAGTTGTCACAAAAGATAAACATGTTCCTGAGAGCAGGGTGTCCGCCGGTCTTTTAAAAGTCTTACATTTATTTATCTAACTAAAAGGCCTTGGAAAGTCTTTAATTGTCTTATTTTGTCTTTTTATATTTCTTAAAGTTTTACGCAGAAAATAGTGTGGTTTATGAATGCGTTTTAGCTCTGGTCGCACGCAGTGAGGGACCACGATTTCAGTCAGAATGTTAGGTGTCAGCAAGTTCAGAAGTTGTTTGATAACCTCAACTTTGCTTCAATTCTGTTGAAGGGAAAGAAAATGAAGCCCATTGTGTTTTTTGTGAGAAGTCTTTCAAACTTGGCGCTATGGGAATCAAACCGGTGGAATTCCACATGAAGTGTGAGAAGCACAAAAACAAAACAAATGCTGTGAAAGGCCTCCAACAAACGCCCGGCATTTCTCAGTTTTGTTTGGGCGAATACTAACGTTATTGTTAGCAGTAGGCTTACTGCTCTAGCATCAGTGGGTACTTCAGTCGAACTGGTGTCCTTATGTCATTTTTGCGGGGGGTGTTGTTGTGTAATGTATCTTAAATTGAATTCATAGTTGCATTAAAAAAAGTATTTCAAGAAGTCTTAAATGTTACTTGTTGAAACCTGCCTGTGTGAGCCTGGTTGGGTCCTTCCATTGGTGTGCCGTGGAAACCAACCAGTAGACTTTTTAATTTGGCGCCAGCTTTATTTCCAGTGAGAAGAAACAGTATCTATTTTTGTAGCTGGATGTGTGAGCATGTCAAGTTGTGAAGACCCTCCATGAGCTGTCAGTACAGTGAGAGCCGCCAGTTCTGTTGCCGTCTGTGGGAGTGTGTAGTTCTCTCCTGGCCTTTTGCCCGCTTCTGTCTGAGGTCCCCTGTGTGTGAGAGAGTGACGGGGTGAGGGAATGAGTGAGTGAGTGGGTGAGGGAATGAGGGTGTGAGGCGGAGGGTGGAATGTGAGGTGAGGTGGGGGAGTCTGGAATGTGCTCCGCAAGACTTCTGGGATACCTGTAGTCAAGTCATGTCCAGTATGCTGCTTGCCTTTCAGAGAGTTAGTCTTCCAGAAAGCTGATACTCGGTGTGTGCGTGTGTAACTTGGCTGGTCCAGGACCTGTCTTATCTCTGTATTAGGGTTAGTGATGATGAATGAGGGGGGGATCATGGATGTTCCGCCGGAGTTATAGTTTTTCCTTAGCCTGCATGTAACGTGACCTTGCAGTGAACCGGCAGACAAATACCTCCGCTTTTCATCTCTGTGATTGATGTTCCCTGGGCTTGCTCTCTCACCTCTGCGGCTGCGTCTTAAAAGTCACACTGTTCCCTATTTTGTGGACTTTTGAGCGGAACCATAAGACTCTGGTCAGATGTATAGGGCACCAGGGGGAAGCAGGCTGTGGGCTGGAGAGAGTTAGTGTTTAAGGGGAGCAACTGTCCATGAAACCAGCTTGGACCGGGGGGCAAACGCATCTGTCATATACTTTAATTATGGTTGGAAGGAAGGTATGCGCCATGTATCTTAGGATTCTGTCCTTTAGGCACCTTCATTGTTTACGTTATGCGGGTCAAACTAAATCAACAGGGGGTCAAGTATGAAATTATGTATTTGACATCGATATTTGATTCGATCTTTTCTTATTTTTCTGTTCTTTTTAAATAACACATGCCGCTCCTGAGACGTTTTAATGTCAGTCTGACCTGTGCTATATTACTTAGTGTTTAATTGTATGGATTTAAAACCCAGAGCATCTCAGCCACTGTACTCTGGTTTGTATCCCAAACGGCACTCTTCTTCCTAAATACTGCACTCCTTTTGGTCAGACCTCCGTGGGTCCTGGTAAAATGTAGTGCACTATATATAGAACAGAGTGCAATATGGGACGCAATCTTTTCTGTGTTTGTTTCTGGTGTAAAACAGACTGTGTTGTGTCCGTTCCTTCCTAATGTTACTGGAGCAACGAAGAGTTTCTCGTCTCTACATTCTCTGGGCTTTGCTCCTTCTCCCCCGATTTAAGAAATCGTGTTATCAGCTGTCATCTCTGACGATACACCTCCCATAACGCCGGTGTGAATTGAAAACAGGCCCGGTTGTATATGAGGGCATGTCTTCTCTGCTGTGTGTTTGAAGAGGCAGCATCCTTCTAATTCCTGTCCACTGTAGCGGTCTTCTTTCCCTAGTGGGTGTTAATTATCTCCTTCATCATCAAAGTCACAAGACCACCATGCTGTCGATACATTTCCCTCTTAGATGGGTTGTGGTGCGTGTCAGTAGTTCTCATCCACAGAGAGTTCTAGATGTGTTTGTCTGTATGGATTTCTGTCTTTCTGTGCGTGTTAATGCTGGTATGTTTTTTTGTGTGTGTGTGTGTGTGTGTGTGTGTGAGCCTGTTGGCTGTTGAATAACACACCATTCAAAAGAGGATATGTAGCATGGCCTCTTTCCCACACAAGGCTCTTGGCAGCTGTGTAGTGTGCTGTGTGTGTAGCGTGCTGTGTGTGTATGCGCGTGTCTGCTTGGCCATGTGTGACCAGACCCTTCAGGATCAGCAGCTCATTAGTGCTGTGTTTGTCCTCATCGATCCAGACCATTGCTGCTACAGCCACACAGCTTTCTGAGTCCCCCTGGAACACTGCTGCTACTAGTGGCCACTCTAACTGCTCTACTCCTGGGGTGCTGAGTCTCTCTGGACACGGTTTTAATCCTGGGTTGCTGAGTCTCTCTGGATACTGTTTTAGTCCTGGGGTGCTGAGTCTCTCTGGACACTGTTTTAGTCCTGGGGTGCTGAGTCTCTCTGGACACTGTTTTAGTCCTGGGGTGCTGAGTCTCCCTGGGCACTGTTTTAGGCCTGGGGTGCTGAGTCTCTCTGGATACTGTTTTAGTCCTGGGTTGCTGAGTCTCTCTGGATACTGTTTTAGATCTAAGGTGCTGAGTCTCTCTGGACACTGTTTTAGTCCTGGGGTGCTGAGTCTCTCTGGACACTGTTTTAGTCCTGGGGTGCTGAGTCTCTCTGGACACTGTTTTAGTCCTGGGGTGCTGAGTCTCTCTGGATACTGTTTTAGTCCTGGGTTGCTGAGTCTCTCTGGACTTGGCTGTTGCTAGGGTCTCTGTGGGTCAGGGTAAGTGTGGGGAAAAGGAGGGAATGAGGGAAGGATGGAGGGAATGAGAAAAATATGGAGGTATAGAGGAGGAGAAGGAAAGAAGGATGAAGGGGCGGGGCGAGGATTATTTGGCTCCGTTGAAAAAAATGGTTCCAGCGAGCCCCAGGACCGAACCCCCCCCCCAACCCCCAACCACCTCCACCACCTCCCTCAGCTTTGCTGACCTGTCACTGTGGTTAATGGCAAACACAGACGCTGCCGCTGGATGGAACAGCTGACGTGACAGAGCCACCGTCAGAGGAGTTGTCAGACAGGCTGTGTCAGACCCTCATCTGATCCCCACCCACACTGACACCCTGACAGGGGAAACAAGGCAAACAAACACTCACTAATGCCTCCTGTCTCTGCCTGTCTCCGTCTCTACCTGTCTCTACCTGCGCTCCTCCGTTCTGCCTGTCCCTGTCCTGCTGTCCTGGTGCCGAGCCGTCCGAGAGGGGAAAAGCGCCCCCAACGACAACAAGCGACAACTCTGCCTGTCACTCACGCCTGGATCACTGCGAAGTCGCCATCCTGAAGAGTCTGCCTTTGTGTCTTTCAACAGTCACAGTTCTCGTTATGGAAATTGGGCCTGTCGTTTTAATGTCCCCGTTATCGTTCTGCCCAGAGGGAGGAAACATTAGAACAGAATGTCTCATTAAAGGGAGGAGACATTAGAACCAAACCATCTTGTTCTAGTGTTCTGTAGCATCCCCCCGTCCAAACCACCCATCCGCCCACCCACCCACTCACTCACTCACACAAACACGCGCGCACACACAAACAAACACACATAGACAGACAGACCTTCCAGGCTTGGCACCCCGTTTTTATTTACATGGTTTGCGGAGAGGGAGATTATGAACATTTCCACAGGCGCGGATTGTACCACACGCATGACTGGCATTCATGTTTTTAGCAGCTAAACATGCCACTGTGTGAGTTTTTGTGTTTGTGCACGGCGTGTGTGTGCGTGTGCGTGTTTGTGTGTGTGAGAGAGAGTGTCTCGCGTTCACTCCATTCTCAATCAGGCCTGGATGATCTAGGATTACTGGTGCTGCCTCCTTTTATCCTCTCACAGGGGTTTCTGTGTTTGTCTGGGAGACAGGAAGACAATGCTGTCTATGGCATAATAGGGCTCCCACGCTCCGCCCCCTCTATGGTTTTGTCAAATGAACCTGCCATACATCCCATATACATTAAATGGTAGTTATTGTTATTCCAAATGTTGAATGGGTACAAAACTGTGTATGGTGAATCATTCATTCAAACGATTTGAAATCTCTTTGTTTGATGTATGGAGAAGAAAAAGCTGTTACATGTATGTGAAAACCATATTTAACCTACTTTTCAGTATTTTCTAAATTGTATTTTACTGGCCTGAACTACATTCCATTTTGTACCAAGAATTCCTTTAGTACATCAGTAATTTTCTGTGTGGAGCTTTTGTCTTGCCACCCATCGAAGAACTGTGTTCAATAGCCGTCTCTTGTTCCTCTCTCAATCTCCTCTTCATCTATCTCTGTACAATTACAACTATTAAAAAAAAGGCTTTCAAGAAAATACATAAGGAAAGTGTCCTTAAAAAATGGTAATGGGAATAATTGCCAGAATGCATTATTACATTTTTTCCCATTTATATTTTGGTCAATCAATGTCCCGTGAGACACATTTAGTGCTAGTAAAGACTATTGGCTGTATGTTAATCAGAGTGTGGATGAAACCTAGGCTGTTTCAGGATCCAAAGTGTGTTCCAGATTCCCGTCTCTAACATTACTTTTCATACACTGGTTTGTAAATGATTTATTTTGTATTTCAGATTTTTATCGTCGAAACCAAACAAAACCCAAACTGCAAATCATTTCAGTTTATGGGGAGGGGATTTTGTTGATTGCATTCAGCTATATTTTGAAAGAATTTGTATCTCATGCAAGGAGTCACAAGATTGAAAATACAGTCCAGATATATAATCTGACTGCAATATACAGTATGGTGTCCAAGACAAAGCGTGTAACTTTGCTGTGGCTATTTACCATGTGGTTGAACTGAGATGGATTATGTGTTGTAGGTCCTGAATGTCCAGTAAATATACTTGATCATATCTTCAGAATGCTGCAGCATTTGGAATGGCTGAGAACTTTAATGTTTTTGGAAGTCTGGTGTTGACGAATGACTAGTACATTAAAATGTATAACAGTGCATTGACATTGCTCCTGCCTTTAAGCAGTTTTTTCCTTTTTCATTCTGAAAAGGTATTGTCTCAGCAGTTACGATGGAAACTGTGTATGCCTTGAAAACTAATGTTCAACTTTGAACATAAAGAGTAAAAAAGTCAAATGTTCTCATTATTCAGAGAATACAGTAATTAAACCACACAAATCTTTATGAATTTAAATGTAGCAAATTGTTTCTTTTTTTACAAGTAATTGTCTTTCCTCTGTGTGTCGCGTGCAATGGAGCTGTGAAAATAGGGGGATTACCAGGGCTTCTAATTCTCATCCCAAATCCACTTTAGCCAGCTAGAGAGGCTGGGGTTTATAGCTGGTGAGTCTGGAGTTTATGGCTGGTGAGTCTGGGGTTTATGGCTGGTGAGTCTGGGGTTTATGGCTGGTGAGTCTGGGGTTTATGGCTGGTGAGTCTGGGGTTTATGGCTGGTGAGTATGGGGTTTATGGCTGGTGAGTCTGGGGTATATGGCTGGTGAGTCTGGGGTTTATGGCTGGTGAGCCTGTGGTTTATGGCTGGTGAGCCTGGGGTTTATGGCTGGTGAGCCTGTGGTTTATGGCTGGTGAGCCTGTGGTTTATGGCTGGTGAGCCTGAGTCTGAGAGTAGGGAATAAGAGAGTATAAGGAATACTTCCTGCTAGCCATGTAGAATAGATCATTCATATAATCCAGGTGAGAGAAGGGTCACTGAATAATTCATGCTATGTCATGTCCCTCTACACAATAACCACTGACCTCGGACCCCGATCCCACCATTCCGTGTTCCGTCTATTTCTAGGACACGCTCCCCGATAGCGATGACCTTCATGTCTGTGCTCCTCGACTCCACCACTATGCTGATGTCAGGGCTGTCACCGGCGTTGCTGTGAAAAAGGCTTTAAATACTATTTGTTGAATTGATTTTTGCAGAGGGCCTGTATCCATCGACTGACTCAGTAAAATGGCGTTCTCGCCGTGACCGCGAAGACACCGGTGCCGCCACGGTCAGATGTGGTTATCAGAGCTGACACCTGCGACCGCCGGCCGTCGACGTGCAGCCTGGCGGGAGAGGACAGACTCACGGACCGCTGTGTCAAACTGTCACACTGTAAATCAGAGCCTGAAGGATGAATCATCTCCTCGTGACTGTCCGCTTCTCCTCCCACCTCCTTGCCCCTGGGAGTACTGGCCAGATGGAGCGTTTAGCGACTTGCTAATTAGCCCCGAGGCTGTGACACTCCCTCACTGTCTCAGGGCCGGGAAAGGTGTTTATTTTTTTCCTGCGTCCACAGGTGTCACTCTCAGTTAGCCTCAGATTGGAGAAAGGTGCATCATCTCAAAATCAAATTGTCTTTGTCACGGACAAAGTAAACAGCTTGAAGAACAAGTGCAGTAAAATGCTTGTGTGCTGCATTCCCAACCCGGATGTACATTTTAGCACTATCAGTTAACAGAAGTGTCTGTGTCTTATGTACAGTTTCTATCCATGATCCACCTAAAGAAAGTGAGGGTTTTATATGGGTGTGTGTGTGTGTGTGTGTGTGTGTGTGTGCGTGCGTGCGCGTGCGCGTGAGTGCGTTCCCTCTGTGAGTAATGCGCTAGCCGGCAGGTTGGCCCTGTGATGCACACAGAGCTTCTCTCTTTGATCGTCCAGGAACACACACACACACGCATGGATGCAGACATAAGTGGATTAGAAAACACATGCTGAGCCTATACTGTCTGTTTTATAAAACCAGCACGCACCATCCAGATACACACACACACACACACACACACACTGCTATGTCACCACTAGAGTTGCAAAATTCTGCCTGCTTATACTCTCCTGCCTTGGTGAAATCTCCAACCAGGATTTCTGTAAAACCAGGGAATTAGTTGAAAGTTCCCCTGAATGTTGCATGTGTGTGTCTATAAATGGCTGTGTGTGTTCTGGTGTGTGTGTGTGTGTGTGTGTGTGTGTGGACAGCCGTGTGTGTGTGTGGACAGCCGTGTGTGTGTGTGGACGGCCGTGTGTGTGTGTGGACGGCCGTGTGTGTGTGTGTGTGTGTGTGTGTGTGGACGGCCGTGTGTGTGTGTGTGTGTGGACGGCCGTGTGTGTGGACGGCCGTGTGTGGACGGCCGTGTGTGGACGGCCGTGTGTGGATGGCCGTGTGTGGACGGCCGTGTATGTGTGTGTGGATAGCCGTGTGTGTGTGTGTGTGTGTGTGTGTGTGTGTGGGTGGACAGCCTGTATGTGTGTGTGTGGACTGCTGTGTGTGTGTGTGTGTGGACTGCTGTGTGTGTGGACAGCTGCGTGTGTGTGTGTGTGTGTGTGTGTGTGTGTGTGTGTGTGTGTGTGTGTGTGTGTGGACGGCTGCGTGTGTGTGCATGTGTGTGGTGTGTGTGTGTGCGTGTGTGTGTGTGTGTGTGTGTGTGTGGACAGCTTTGTGTGACTGTGATCCTAACACGAGGTGAAGTGTGTTAGCCAGAACACCCTAGTTATGTGTTTTTTCCTCTGAGGGTGGCGGAGCATCGCCTGCTCTCAACCTCCAGGAAGGCCTCAACCAAGGAAACAGACAGCCCCAGAAATAACAACGCTTCATGTCCATGACCATTCTCAGTAAGGCCGTGCTGGGCAGGGCTGCCGGCTTTTCTTCTCCACATCATTATGTCGCCTGCTCCCTCTCAGCCATGTGTTTGTGTCTTTCTCTGTGTGTGGGTGCGTCTGTGTGTTTTTGTCCCAGAGGAATGCCATTAGTCCAATACAATCATGTCCAGTGTCTTTATGCAAGTGACAAGCATGTTTTAATTTGAGAGCCAGCAGCATATGGGCCAGCATTATAAACATTACATTTGCATGCAACATCACAACTTTTATGTCTTACAGAATGGACAAATAAAAAGAAAAAAACGGTTATTTGGCAGTCCACAGAGGGGGACCCTTTGAATAACTTTTTCTCTTTAAGTTAGAGCACTTTGGGTTCCAGGTAGAAACCTTATGGTTTGAGATAAAACACCTTTGGGGGTAAAGGGGCTCTAACTGAAAACAAAAAAGGATTTATATGTCTATGGGGCCAGCTGAAGAACCCTTTTAGGACCCTTTTAGAACCCTTTTGTATACTTTAGAAAGCAAGAACAACTGTTAATATCTTGATTAAAAAATGCACAATAACATCCTTGCTGTCATCTGGAATGTAATCTCTACCCATAGTGCATTTAGTAACAACAGACTTTTTATAGCGGGGGAAAAAAAACAAGACACCAGTGTTAAAAAAGAACTAAAAATACAGCGAAAACAAGAAATCATGTTTACGAATGTTCTTAAATTACAGATCATAGACGACAAAACGACACGACCAAAACACAATGACCAAATAAACAATGGGGACAAAGGACAGGGACGGAGCAGAGTAACCCATTATCCTGTCACCCTGTCTAATCCCCGCCCTCAATGACACTGATATAGGAGAAGTACGTCGGATGTGAGGAGAGGCAGGTCGTCATGAACCCATTCCGATAGGTGCCTGATGGTGTCGTCTGCTTCTTTTATACACATGGATTCTTATTTCGTCGGTATCTGGAGAAGTTGTTTCTAGGAAGGTCATTGTTTTCCGTCTGTTAAGACTACGCGGCAAATGTCCCTTCAAGATATAGCCCGACTCCCTTATGGCGCTTTAACTCTGTGATCAAAGGAATGATCTTCAATGGAAGGGGGCCGAGGAGGGGGGGTCCTTGCTGTTGGGAGCAGGAATGACAGTGTTCTGAGGTCAAAGTGTACATTAATGTGCTTCTAAATGAGGTTTGTGTTGTTCTTAATGGGATTATGACTATAAAGTCAGGTTGGATAGAGGACAAGATTACTGGATGAATAGAATGCCATTCATCCTCACGCCCGTTTAAAAGCCAGGTGAAGGATGAAGTCCTGGCCCTTGCCTTCTCTTTATCCTATTCAGAATATTTGACTGTTCTTTCTCACACCACCCACAACTCCACATACACTGTGTCTATAATATTATGTATTGATTTAATGTGTTTCATTTCAGACATTTTGAAGACACTCTTGTTAAGAGCATCTTTGAGATTCAATTAGGGTTAAGTTCCTGGCTCAGATTGTTTAACCAGTTCTGTTCTGGGATTTGAACCAATGATCTTTGATATATAATGGAAATAAAATACATTAGGCTCATTTCATGCTCACACATTTTAAGAGTACTTTTATTTTCACATTTTTGAAAGAGGAAAACAAAAACCATTCCATACATTTTTATACATCCTTAAACATAATTTGTTTAGAAAATAAAGAAGATTCTTTCATTCTCAAATGAGTCTGGGGTAAGGCCCAAATTTCAGAAGTATTGCAATGTTAATGAGTTATTTCTCATGTTAACATTTAAAAACCTTATGAAAGAGTATCAAAACAACCATTCTATGGATTGCGTTTTATGAGTAATCAATTCTCACTCACAATTTCAGCTATAAGAATTAAATTATTTTACAAGACATTAGACTTTATATCTGATGGCATGGAATGGCTTTATACTGTACATTTTTAGTCAAGGAGTTATTTGAAAATCATTTTTTTTTTTTTTAAATAAGCATGAGCATAATAGCAATTTTTTTCATTAATGTGAACTGACAAAATAGTTTTACCCCAAAAAAGGTATACAGAGTGAATTAGCGGTAAAAGAGTAGCACCGATGATTCAAGCATCTCTTTTGATGCGCTCCAGCCTCTGTTGGTTCCATAACCATCCCAGGCGAAAGATGTAAAGTCGCCACACTGGTGAGGATTCCCCTCAGGGAAATACCCCCCACCACCAATACAGTATGCATCAACCTGTCCGCCTTTGGGTTTGACCCCGGAGCAGATGGCCGTTGCTGCCCGCTCGTGGTTTATGGCTCTGAAACTGATGTAGCCTCCCTCGGTCTCCCCTCTAGTGTTGGGCCCGTAGAACATTTTGGTGGACTCTTTGTCCCCGAGGTCGTAGACGATGGGAATGGAGGGTCCGTTGTCAGACAAGTACGCCCCGACGTTGTACTTAACCGGGTAGCGGTGGAAGAGCTGGTACAGGTTTCCCCCGAAAAGCTTGAGGAAGCGTCTTTCTGTGTGGTATCGCATGATGGAGGCCAGGTTCCAGATGGTCATGGGGGTTTTGTTGGGAACGTGCCAAACGGACATGTCCTCGGCTTCGATGTCGTAGTAGCCGGGGTTTTTGTAGTCATCCACCGTGGCTGCCTCTGCCGTTCCGAAGGTCTTCACGTTCATCCAGTTGCCTTCCCCTTCGGGCCTGTTGGCGCTGTTGCCCTCCTGGCTCGTCCAGCGGTCACCCACCGTGCACTTCCCGTAGATGTTGTTCTCGTGCACGCTGGCCACCAGCGTCCAGCCACCGCCGGCAGTGGTCATGTCACAGAAGGTCTGGTACACCACCCCGTTGGCCGTGGTCAGGTAGTACAGCCCATCCTCAGACTGAACGTATTTCTCCTTGACTTCTTTGCAGCTTCGGCCAATGAAATTGGCCCTATTTCTCAGGGCAACCAGACGGTTCCAGCTTACCCTCGGAGCCTTGTCCTCACCAAATGGAATTCCGGATGTAAGCTGTTTTGTGTTAGCGCTTGACGCAAGTTGCACCATTAGTAAAGCGATCAGCAGCAGAAAAGCCTGGTTTGTCATGTCTGGTGTGGGGAGGTTTCGGAGAATATTTGTTGAACGTACGTTTCTTTGAGGTGCTTATATGCAAAGATCTTGGAAATGCTCCAATGTCAATGTTTGGAAAAGCATAAAGATATCAGTATTAATCTGACACACCTGACAGATGTTTATCTTCAGTAACTGTGAGGGGTACTTCAGGAAAGTTCAGGTCAACCCTGTCATCTCTGGCATATCAAAATAGGTTTTATATAAACATTTGAGTTGTAGGTTTGTGTATATATATACAGCCAGTTGTTATTTTTTGCTGAAAGAGCAGTGGGTTGGATTCGAATGCTGCTGCACTGGCTTTGACGGCTGGACATGCCTATCCCATGGCAACAAAACTGCCAGTGGAAAACAACAGCCTCGTATAGAACTCATGTAATGAGATAATGGTGCTCTTCTGTTCTCCATCTTTTGGGTTCAATGGATCAAGATCAAGACATTTTACAGCTCTACTAAAAACATTTGCCCCACCTCTCAACGAACCACACTCTCAACACCCACCGTTTCAGGGTTTTTCATTGTTATCTCGACATTGCACCAGCCAGATGGCTCTGCTTAGATATTGGTCCATTATACATCCTTGATAAATTATATTATCCGTAATAAAATGTCAGTGATTACCTAAGGTGATAGTTTCGGTGAACCTGATGAGAACAGCCCATATTAACCCTGGATATAATCTTATATTCTTATTACATGAATAAGTACATGAATAAGTCACTTGTGATCATAGAATTTCTAAATCCAATTATCTTTTTTCTTTATTTTCTGCAAATAAATGTGTAACTAGACCTTATAGTTTACCCTTTGTTCATTTTTTAAGATGGGGAAACATTGAACATTTTAAACAATCAAGAATTGTAAGCAGGATGTTAAAATGCTTGTTTTGGGTATAAATTAGTGAATGGAACACAGTGGTTAGAACATGAAATTGTTGCCATCATGAAGCAAAGTAGTGGCAGCATATCCGAATAGACTCATGGTTGTAATCACTGCCAAAGGTGACACTACCAAATATTGACGACCTGGGGTGAATGGTAATGCGACCAATACTTTTTTCATGAATTTAGAAAACTTTGTACAGTTCTTTTTTAACTTTGGCGTGATGGACTTTTTTGTATTGAACTGTTGCAAAATCCCTAATTAAGTACATTTCATGCTGTAACACAACAGAATGTGGGAAGGTCTTTTGAGAGCCACAGTATCTTCTAAAAACACTTGCGCCACCTTTCAACGGTCCATTCTGTCAACACCCACAGTTTAATGGTATTTGATTGTCCCCACTTGACACCAACCAGATGACTGTTCTTAGATAAACCAACATTTGTCCTTCCTTGTTTGTACATCCTTGTAATATAATGTTCAACCAACCTAGATCACTGATGTGGTCCTTTGGGTAAAGCTGAAAAGGGCGGCCCATATTAAGCCAGGACATACAGGAGGTCATTAACCCATACGAGTCTATCTTGCAGGTGTGATTGTATGGGCGTGTCACTATGTGTCGGCTGATTCCATTGTTAGTGCTAGCGGCACTTTTACCTAGGATTTTAACGGTAAATGCATTACAGTAACAAATAAATCCCTTAAAAACTACCAGAGCTATAAAATGTACGGTGAGGTTAAGCTCAGTACGCTGTAGGAAAATAGACAAACAATAAAATAAATATGAATACTTTTTCACCCCCATCTTTTGGAAACAAAATTGACAGATCAGTAAATAATTAAACACAATGGATGTTTTTTCCAGATTTCAAGGAAAATGTTACATTTTGTATTAATGTGTTAACCGTGTGTTTGCCTTACACGAAGATGCAACTAAATACTTTTTAAACTACAATTGTGAAATGGGGGGTTGGTATTTTTGCATCCGCTGGTGTATCCAAGAATATATAATATTTTTTTCATCTGCAAATAGATGTGAAACTAGACTCAACATTTTCCCTAATTCATTTTTCTGGATGGGGGAAAATGTAAACGTATACCTACAAACTCAGGAGTTTATAATGCTGTTCTCCATGTTTTGGGTATGATGGAGTGAAGCTGAAGGAATAAGTTCTACCTCTTTTAAAACTCCCTCTTGCCCCTCCGTCTCCCAAAATACATGTAGAACAGAGTTTTAGACCGGTGCAGCTCCGAGTAGAGCTCAATAAACTAACTCTACTTCTGAATGTTAAATCAATAATTCTCCACCCTCCAACCCTCCACGCAGGCAGGCACAGCAAACCCCAAAGGACATCCATAAATTGACACACACGCACCTACTCGGGCATGGACGCACGCACACACACACACACACACACACACACACACACACACACACACACACACACAGGCCTCAGAGTAGTGTATAGGACAGGTATAGGTCACATTGGCGAGTGCTGACTTAGATTAATATCGAGGGCTTGTGACTTTCGCTCTGTTTCTCGGCGAGGGGGAAACGGAGGCTGGGGGGGGGTTTGTCTCTCTCTCTCTCTCTCTCTCTCTCTCTCTCTGTCTCTCTTTCTCTCAATTTGCCCTCAGATAACCTATCCGGTTCCTTGTTTACGTCGCAGACAGTTACCAGTGAATATCTCAGGGGCCGCTGGGATTTGAGGAAAAAGAAGGACTAGTCAGTGATGTCCTAATGGCCCGAGCTGTGTGATATGAAATATACACACACACACACGCGCCGCTTCCATCAGCTAGATCAGGACACTCTGCAATCCATCCAGCAGATAGAGGCTATCAACAGACTACATGGGGCCAATCAACTCTGTGTGCGTGTGCGTGCGCGCGTCCGCGTGCCTGCATGTGTATGGGCGCGGGTAAGTGCGTGTGTGCGCGACTCCTGCAGCCAATCAACTGTCATATTAGTCTACTAGTTCGCTGATGGAAGAGCTACTGAAGTGTGGTCCTGCATTTTAATTCGCAGAAGACGGGTAGACTGCAGGCTGAGAGACGAGAGGAAACCGCCGCTGAAATGCGGATGGCCTTCGTTGTGATGCTTCAGCCGGCAGGGTAGGACCGTAGAGCGTCTCTGGCGCCCGTCTCCTGTAGACAGACATCACCGTAACCGTTCGGTGGACGCAAAGAGGGGTTGACGCGTCTTTGGGATACACGCCCCCCTGTAACTGTGGGTGTCGATGCGCAGGAGTCGGCGGGCAGGTGGGAGAGTGAGATGTTTTCCGAATGGAGTTAATCAAAAAAACCCTGTTGACTTTCCCAAACCAGCCTGTCTCTCCAGGGTAGGGGAGCTCCCTCGTCTTCTTCTCATAATACATTATGTTGAGTGTACCAAGAGGTGTGAGTGAGTCGAAGTGTGTGATTGCCTGCGTGTGTGTGTGTGTGTGTGTGTGTGTGTGACTAGGTGTGCGTGTGATTACTTGCATAAAAAACACCCTGTATTTCATCACTCCTCTGATGTACTCCTCCTTTCCCTTTGTCTTCCCTTCTTTCCTGTAATTTCTCTTTCATTTCTGTTGTGATGAGACTCTGTTTGACACGGGCCCTGGGGGGACGTCTAGACGCCCATGATTTACGGTTAATGGCGGTCGTGTGTGTGTGTGTGTGTATTTGTGTGTGTGTGTGTGTGTATGTGTGTGTGTGTGTGTCAGGAAGGGGAACGGGGCGGGGGCTAATTTTCACCCTGTCGGGGGGCTCTTGCGGGTTCTGAGCGGAGGAAGGGGGTAAATGACAACAATAAGAACCGTTTGAGGAAGCAGAGAGGGGGGCTGAACGGTCTGAAACTGGCCCATCCATTCCCCTTGTAGTCCCTGAAGGAGATCTGCTGCAGTGTCTTGTCTCTCTCTCTCTCTATTTCTGTCTGTCTCTCTGCATACACCTGACGTCTTCCCTCCCTCTCATTCCCATCACCTTCCTCTCCCTACCTCTGTCCTCTCCCTTCTCATCCATACCCCTGTCCTCTCTTTCGCGTGGCAGATGGTTCAAATAACGAGAACAAAACACAGAATGGAAGTGCATTTAATTTCCTTACAATTACCATTCATAGCCGTTTTGAATTCATCCGAATGGGCTGTTGAGATTGACGTGTGGCGAGGCATCTTCACCGCTAGGGGCAGTGTAGAGTAACTCCCGGGAGGAGGCTGGAAAAGGTAAGAATCGGAATGTAAATGAAAGCATGGAGTGTGAGGGCAGGATTCAGTGTCTCGGCTTCGCCTGACACTGATTAGCTCACCCCTTCTACTCCATCTACTCCTTTTCTTCCTCTCATCTAGACCGTCCATTCACTTGAACCCACTTGACAGTGTTCCTGTGATCCTCACAGTCGACAGCACTTCACAAGCTCTTTCTCTCTACCTCTCTCACCCATTCTTTCCCTGTCTCCCGCTCTCAGTCCCTGGTACTCTCTCTGGCGCTCTTGCTCTCTCTCTGACGGTAAAACAGTGTGCTTCGGTGTTGGTTGCATTCAGATGTGTGGTAAATGATATTACACCACTGTCTTTCCACGCCTTATCCTCTCCTCCATCACTCCTTTTTCTCTCTTTGAAACTGGTGCTTTCCATATTACTTACTTCAGAATAGTGTTTGCTATCAGGTGCAGAAGTGGTAAATTGATGTTAAATTCACTGTGACCAGAGCTTTTCTCATTGACTTACTGTAGCTATCTGCTCCCTTGTAGACGGGGGAAACACACGTGCATGCACGCACACACACACACACACACACACACACACAGTCTGCCTGAAGATCCAACTGTCTGTGTCAACTCTCCATGCTTGATTATGAACTCTTTCCACTCTCCTCCCTCTTCGCTCCACTCCGCTGCCTGATTGATACGCTGGTATGGCCAATCACGTCCTTGACGGCACAGATGAGTTAACTGAGCAGTGTGGGCAAGGAGGACATATCTAGGTAGCCAATGTTCTTATTAAAAATCATCTTTATGTTAATCATCCATGTTTGGGTGTGTGCGTGAGTGAGTGAGTGTGTGTGCGTGCGCGTGTGTGTGTGTGTGTGTGTGCTGGAATCACAACACCACCAGCTCTGCTTGCATCATTTCTCTCAGAATCTAAAGTATCTTCCCAACATTCCATTTAAGCGAAGCCTACGGCGAAGAGAACCCACCACATGATTGCTTTCGGAAAACAATCTGAAGCAGAAGAAAAGATCCATTTGATATAAAAATAAACTATTTATCCTGTGTATGTAAAGAGAATAGAGAGTGAAGCCTGGAGCTCATGTTTGCGTCCGCTCTGAACACTGAGGTTTATGTTATTAGTTATTTAGAGGGGAAATGGAAGCCTAAAGAAGTTTCCGATTCACGCCCTTCAGCCCAGATAAAATGGCTTGTCTGAAACGTGTGCAGCGTGTCGAACGTCTCGTGGAGAACGTGCACAGCTGGGAGGTGTGCTGTATTAATCTAATCAACCATAAGCCAATGTTTGGCCTCCACTTTTAAACACATAGTCCCTCCCTGTGTCTGGCTGTAAAATATAACATCCATTGCTTTTGAATGGAGCCAACAACACAGCCACTGCTGTTAGTCATGTTTGTTTGTGTGTGTGTGTTTGGCTGATTAGGTCCCAGAAGATTAGTAGCTAATGTTCTTTTCATTACACTCCAAGATTATCAAAAGCTATACATTCCTCCAAGGATGTTTGTTTCTCGCCAGGCTTTCACTCCCCCTGCCTCCCCCTGCCTCCCCATTGGTTAGCTTGTCTGGTCCAAAATTCCAATTATCACTTAGAGAGATGAGAGAGTGCTGGAGAAAGAGAAGACTGGAGAGAGGGACTATGAGGGCAGTAATAGTGGAATGGAGTCACAGAGATAAACTCAGAGGGCGGTTATAGTGGAACGGAGTCACAGGAAGAGACTAATAGGGCAGTGATAGGGGAATGGAGTCACAGAGATAAACTAGGAGGGCGGTTATAGTGGAACGGAGTCACAGGAAGAGACTAATAGGGCAGTGATAGGGCAATGGAGTCACAGAGATAAACTAGGAGGGCGGTTATAGTGGAACGGAGTCACAGGAAGAGACTAATAGGGCAGTGATAGGGGAATGGAATCACAGAGATAAACTCGGAGGGCGGTTATAGTGGAACGGAGTCACAGGAAGAGACTAATAGGGCAGTGATAGGGGAATGGAGTCACAGAGATAAACTCGGAGGGCGGTTATAGTGGAACGGAGTCACAGGAAGAGACTAATAGGGCAGTGATAGGGGAATGGAGTCACATAGATAAACTAGGAGGGCAGTAATAGTGGAACGGAGTCACAGGAAGAGACTAATAGGGCAGTGATAAGGGAATGGAGTCACAGGGAGGATGGCAATAATATGTTCTTAGAGTAAAAGAGAGACGATACATAATTTGACTTGGTCCTTTGGTTAAAAGGGCCCTTGTGTCTGGAAAGAGGCACAGAGGACGGGAGTTACTGGAGTGAAAACTAAGATCAAGAGATGATTGACAACCCTCTGTGCTTCTCTCGCACCATGCACTTCCCTCCATCCTCTTCCTCTCTGGATCAGTGAGCTTCACATGCACACTCTCTCCCACTCTCTCATTCCTTTCTCTCCCTCTCTCTCATTCCCCCCTCTCTCCCTCTCTCTCTCTCTCTCATTCCCCTCTCTCCCTCTCTCCCTCTCTCTCATTCCCATGTCTCCCCCTAGCTCCGTGGATCAGTGGACTTGGTTCTCTCTCTGTCGGCTCGATACAGAGAGCCTGTTGGTCATTATCATACATGAGCGCTCCGCTGGGTTTTGAGTGGCTGAGTTTGACAGGGTGTCTATGTGTGTGTTTGTGTGTGTGTGTGTGTGTGTGTGATGACCAGGTTGAGTCTAACGCTGAGAGCTAAAAGGAGGTACCTGCACAGCTCTAGACAATCTACCTTGGCTTTGCCCATCTGTCCAGTGGCTTCTGGTCCTCTCTGTTCTATGGTCAGAGGCTATCTGACTGGGTGAAGATGCTAATTACCAGGTACAGTGGGGAGAACAAGTATTTGATACACTGCCAATTTTGCAGGTTTTCCTACTTACAAAGCATGTAGAGGTCTGTAATTTTTATCATAGGTACACTTCAACTGTGAGAGACGGAATCTAAAACAAACATCCAGAAAATCCCATTGTATGGTTTTTAAATAATTAATTTGGATTTTATTGCATGACACAAGTATTTGATCACCTACCAACCAGTAAGAATTCCGGCTCTCACAGACCTGTTAGTTTTTCATTAAGAAGCCCTCCTGTTCTCAACTCATTACATGTATTAACTGCACCTGCTTGAAAACAGATTCCAACCTCTCCAAAATTGCCAAGACCAGAGAGCTGTGTAAGGACATCAGGGATAACATTTTAGACCTGCACAAGGCTGGGATGGGACAGACAATAGGCAAGCAGCTTGGTGAGAAGGCACAGTTATTGGAAAATTGAAGAAGTTCAAGATGACGGTCAATCTCCCTCGTTCTGGGGCTCCATGCAAGATCTCACCTTGTGGGGCATCAATGATCATGAGGAAGGTGAGGGATCAGCCCAGAACTACACGGCAGGACCTGTTCAATGACACAGTCTCAAAGAAAACCATTAGTAACACACTACGCCGTCATGGATTAAAATCCTGTAGCTCACGCAAGGTCCCCCTGCTCAAGTCCAGGCCCGTCTGAAGTTTGCCAATGACTATCTGGATGATCCAGAGGAGGAATGGGAGAAGGTCATGTGGTCGGAGGAGACAAAAATAGAGCTTTTTGGTCTAAACTCCACTCGCCGTGTTTGGAGGAAGAAGAAGGATGAGTACAACCTCAAGAACACCATCCCAACATGGAGGTGGAAACATCATTATTTGGGGATGCTTTTCTGCAAAGGGGACAGGAAAATTGCACCGTATTGAGGGGAGGATGGATGGGGCCATGTATCGCGAGATCTTGGCCAACAATCCCTCAGTAAGAGCATTGAAGATGGGTTGTGGCTGGATCTTCCAGCATGACAACGACCCGAAACACACAGCCAGGGCAACTAAGGAGTGGCTCCGTAAGAAGCATCTCAAGGTCCTGGAGTGGCCTAGCCAGTCTCCAGACCTGAACCCAATAGAAAATCTTTGGAGGGAGCTGAAAGTCCGTATTGCCCAGCAACAGCCCCGAAACCTGAAGGATCTGTAGAAGGTCTGTATGGAGTGGGCCAAAATCCCTGCTGCAGTGTGTGCAAACCTGGTCAAGAACTACAGGAAACGTATGATCTCTGTAATTGCAAACAAAGATTTCTGTACCAAATATTAAGTTCTGCTTTTCTGATGTATCAAATACTTATTTAATGCAAGAAAATGCAAATAAATTACTTAAAAAATCATACAATGTGATTTTCTGGATTTTTGTTTTAGATTCCGTCCCTCACAGTTGAAGATTACCCATGATAAAAATGACAGACTTCTACATGCTTTGTAAGTGGGAAAACCTGCCGTGTATCAAATACTTGTCCTCCCCACTGTATGTGTGCACACCTCCAGCAGTTATGCCGGTCCTGCTAACAGGAGTGTCCGGGTGTCTTCTCGGGGGTGAGAGGGTTGCGCTTCGCTCCCCTGATGCGACATGTCCACCCTCCTGCCGACAGGAAACGTACAGACACACTGCTACCTCCCCGTGCATCCGGTCATCCACCCAGGTCATACCTGACTGACTGAGCGGGAGGAGGCCCGGCTCCGCATGTCCTCCCTGTTCATCCATCCCGTCGTCCTTCATTCACACATTCCTGTTCATTTCTCCTGGAATCTCTTCGGTGTGTGTGTGTGTGTGTTCATGGGTTGATGCCAGGTAATAAATGTTGCTAAGTGTTGAAGGGGTCTAATGCTTCGGCGCCGTGACCCGGCGGATCCGGTGTATGGGCTCTGGGTGGGAGATATTGGCAGCTGTTGCCGGGGGGGTTTAACGGAGATGTAGGCCGGGCAACCTCACGCATGGACACACGGACACGCACGCAGGGCGAACAGAGAGATGGAGACATGCACGCACGCACGCACACACAGACTGTCTCACACACACACACACACTCTCTTACACACGCACTCCCAGCAGTCTGGAATGATAGATGGGGAGCATTAAAATCCTATCTGGACAGTCTGGTGGAGGCTTTTAAGTGTTTTAGTGATATTACCTGGATATTACCCCCTCGTAAAGTTTCATGTCTTGGTTAACGCTATAAAGAGACACGATTGGCTGGTTAAGTTAACACAGGCAGACAGGCTGGACTTATATATTTATGTTTCCACACACACACACACACACACACACACACACACACACACACACACACACACACACACGCATACTGACGGAGAAGTACACGCACCCAAATACACATGCAGACAGGGAACACAGACACACAAACACGCACCCACTTACACTAACCGACACACAGACAGACATGATCTCCCAGTACCCTGGTCCTATGGCCGTCCTGTGGACTGGGTTCTCTACGCTGACACCTCCATTACCATGCATAACAGCGCCTGTCGTCTGTGCTGGAACTCTACCATCTCTCCACGGGTCCATTCTGTTTACCTCATCTCCGTCCCCCAATAGGATCTGGTGCTCTGGGACGCCATGGCCGCCGTTTAATCAATAAGTCTTTAATTCGGTAATCCTTTGCTTACCACCTCTCTAAGCCGACTATCCAGAATCCAGGAATGACTTGTAGCGTGGCTGTACCATGTACCATGAGGGTACTGCACCACGGAGAGCCGGCCCTGGTGCCAGGGAACGGCTGACATTGTGATTATGCGGTGTGAACCATGTAGATGTCAGGAAGTGTGTGTGTGTGTGTGTGTGTGTGTGCGTGTGTGTGTGTGTGTGTGCGTGCGTGCGTGTGCACTCGCACATGTTTAATCACTAAATATTGGGCACCGGTGGAACCCGCAAAGCCCCTAGCCTACCTAATTAGACTGGTTGACCATGCGGTCCTCTGGATGAAAAAACCTCTTCATACTTCGAAACTCCACCTCTGCCCTGTCGGAACGGTTTCCCACGGGGTGGCCCGTCGCCACCGTCCAACAACTGTAGCGGCCATGCTCTACACATTTTTAAGGCGGGGTGGGGGGGGGGGGGTTGTTAGGTTGGTGAAAGGTTGTAATCACATTGGTGTTACAGGTCCCAGCTTGACCCTCTCTGCGCAGCACTCAGATGAAGTTATGTAGATCTTCTGTACTCTTGGTCTGTTGCACAGCAACACCCATCCGGTCCTTCCCGCACAGACGATCAGTATGGAGAATATGCACGCACACTCTATGATTCTGTGCGTCTCTGTTGGGAAGAGCGTTGCTCTAGTTATGCCAAGGTTCAGGGTTCAGTTCCCACAGCGATCATGTCCCTACCTTGTTGCCATGGAGCTGTCACTGCAGCGCAGATATTTTTGTAAATAAAACATGTTCTCTGGCAATCCTGAAGAAGATACCTTAAAGCCAAAATATTGCTGTTTTACACAATGCATCAGCAGGAGCTCATATACATTCAGTGGCCAGTTCAAACTCCTTTTTCCCTTCTTCATTTTGTCCAGTCTTGGTTTATACCTGAGAGTGCCGGTTCGGTCATCTACTACAATATCCATGACAAAGGCAGACGAGTTGTGTGTTCTGATATGGCCTTCTGCTCACCACTGTGCTGTCATTTGCCTGTTTTGTAGTCATTGCCATTCTCCATTGACCTCTCGCATTGAATAATTGCATTTGTTCAAAGGATTGCGGGGACTGGATGTTTATTTTTTGTATTTATTTTTTTGCATGATTCTCGGTGAACCCAAGACGTTGTGTGTTAAAAGCTTGGGAAGCTACAGTGGACCGGCTACGGAATAAAAGGGTGCCCGCCCTTTAGTGGCCCAATCCAATCAAAACATTTGTGACATGACTTGAAGTTTTCTGTCCATTGACACTGGTCATTGGTGCTTCCACCAAGTATTAGCTCAGGGGTTTGGGGGCTTATCCAATTATTATATTTTAAATATATAATTTCCCTTTTTAAGTGTGGAGAATAGTATGTAGATAAGTGGGAAAGAAATGTGTCATTTAAATGCATTACACTCTGAGGCACTGAAATGGAAAAGTTCAAGGGGGTGTAAACTTTCTATAAGCACTGAAATTATTAGGACTATTGACTGAAAGAGTAAGAGTCATAATCTGTGTTTTGTGTAGGCTTACACAACGTAAGAGTTCTGATATCTGTTTAAATGTCTATAGGACAAGGTGGCTTATCAATATCTTCATCAATATTTAGCCAGTACTTTTTTTGTGGAGTGAATTGATGCAAATATAATGTCACCTTTTCGTGTTGAGATATACATGGTTAGGGTAAGCCTAAACAATACATAAACCTTTTTTAAAGTGGTCCTATATTTCCTTGGGATGGGATAAACTAATGGTGAAAAGCAAAAAGAAGCAACGTGACCTTTTGCTGCTAGGTTCTATTGGTGGCGTCGACTATTTCAGTCAATTGCACATTTTGAAGCCTAACTTTGGCTTTTGTACGACTTGACTTTTTGACCTTTAACTTGATGACCTTTAACATTGTTAACATTGGGTTATCAAAGTGCAGCATGTTTTAGATTAGACACATTGTCTCTGTGAAATGTCATGGTTGGCATATTGTGTTTACATTGTCAGAGACAAGCAGAGAACATTTGGGTCTTCCTGAATACTAAGTAGCGCAGGCACTGTAGAACGGATTCTCAATTGAAATTAGTTTGTGGAATGTGTACCTTAATGGATGTATGAATATTATACCCCTACCAGCATGCAATCATAATCAGCATGCTAACGTCTAAGTGTATTTTTTGGGTACTGCACAGACAACAAAAGAGAGGCACAGGTGGAAAATTATTACATTTCTGGACTTGTTTAAATTAATAACAATGCTGAAATGCATGAGGACGATTACAGAACCTCATTTGAGCTTGAAGCACAAGGCATTTCTTTCTCTATATTTTTTTCAAGGACACAATTTACCGCTCCCCATGGGACAATGGAAGGAGGCTTTTTGCTAAACAGAAGTTGGCTACCTGAAATCCCTTATCCTTTCCGAAAGTGCTAGAATTAACCACCACTAAAAGGTACATTAAAGGAACTCATGTCAAGAGTTTGGATAAGCAATTATGTTACCTTAATAAATAAATTGTCTGTACTTTTCTCCAGGGCTGTGAGGGTCATAGAATTATGTATGACGGTTATTGGTCATGCAAATTAATGCGGCCACTGTAAAACCAGTTGAATAGCAAAATCCATTAAATAAAATATGATAAAGAAAACCGACAGACTTGGTATTTATGGCACCGAGTCCGCTTCTGCTTTGGAACAAGTAGTGATTAAACTACTGTGTGTTGTTCCTTGCTAAGACAAGCAAGGAGTTCTGGCAATTGGGCCCCGTCCCAGTAGAAGACGTTTAAGGTTCAATCAGTCAATCAATCAGTCAGTCTGTGAATTAATGAATAAATCAATTAATTAATCCCAATTGGGAGATCTGGTTCCATCGTAAGTATACCCATTAAAAACAGTGACAACAAAACAACATATAAGATGAATTCCCGAAAATGTTTGTAGTCTTAGAAGCATAGCAGTCTCAGAAGCATAGCTGTAAGACTGCCAAACCAGGGCCAACATGGAAAAACATTTACTCAGATTCACTGAAACTCCTATAAAACCCATAGAAGTGTCATTATGGTCTCACTTTCAATAAATAAGATCTCAGAAAGAAAAATTCAAAAAGCTGTCCCTTCTTACAGATGAAACATATGGATGAAACCTCTGTTGGTTGTCCTATAATGTTCCAAGCTACGTGTTTGTACTTAGCAACTAAATGTCCTTCCCCATAAACCATCGTGGAACTAGGTTTCTGAGGCTGCCTGTCCAGTTCTTACGTTTTAGAGAAATGTCCATGTCATTTACCAGATGCTCTTATCCAGAGTGACTTACAGTACTGAGTGCATACATTTTCATTTCGTACCGAAGAATGAACAGAGGGAGAGAGCGAGAGGGAGGAAGGGCGAGAGAGAGAGAGTGAGAGAGCGAGAGAGAGAGCGTCTTAGATGGAGGGAGTGAATGATATGATGGCACCGGATGGAAAGGATGAAGTATTCCACAGGGCGTATGAATCAAAGCCGTCATCTCTCTTCATGCCGTATGAAAGAGGGATGAAGAGGAGAAAGCAGTGAAAGACGAGATAAGAGGGAGGAGATGTGAACTGTAATTAAGCCTGAAGAAAGAATGTGACTTTCACAGGGCCACACTGAGCTCTCAGAGGGGTGCTCTGGCCTATATATCAAATGCATGTAGCCTATTATTTGTATAAAGTGTGTGTGTGTGTGTGTGTGTGTATGAGACGGAGGCAGAGAGCCAACTTAAAGTCCTGATCTCTGATTTCCTGAGTGATGGACTGCTGCGGTGCTGAGGGTACTTGGTCACCTTAGTGTGTTTCCGTCTGCCTGGAGTGCCAGTCATGTCCCTGGTGGGCCAGCCGGCCCGGCGGGTCTCTGCTGCAGTCGGGTCCATGTTGCAGTAATGGAGGTCAGCCTCTTGCAGCCGGCTACAGCCGCAGGGGGAGGGCCAGAGCAGGTGGTTGTGTGTGTGTGTGTGTGTGTGTGTGTGTGTGCGTGTGTGTGTTTGTGTGTGTGCGCGGGCAGATTGCTCTCTGCATCTGGTCGCTTGGTATTCCATGCATCTTTCCACCCTAGTTACATTTTTTTTTTTAAGAAAATACATAAAGAATGGCTTGCAGTGTTTTTTTTTTCTGCCTCCTTCAGTTGTCAGCCGTGTGTGTTTGTCTGTGTGTGTGTGTGTGTGTGTGTGTGTGCGTGTTCCCTGGACCTGTAGCCAGAGGGCACTGGAGAGGACGCATGTGGACGGGGCCAAACTCTGCATAGACCACCGCCTCCAATGAGGAGATCATAGATTTCACAACACAAGAAAATTCCATGGAACAAGAATAGACCGAATATAAACTGGAGTTGTATTGTATGTGTTCTGGTCTGAAATCACATGACTGATTAAGACGAGCTTGGAGCCGCTCGGGTGTGGATTTACGCGTGCGGAAGCGTGTTTGTGTGCCTGTGTGCGCGCATGCGTGTGTTCTGCTTGGAGCATGTTTGAATATTTATTGTCACCCTTTTGATATTGTAGTAGATGCCTCGGGATGTTGCTGTATTATTTAATCACATGACCGCATTTCTCTACATCCATCTGCACCTTCTGGACATCGGCTTTCACCCGTTACCATGTGAAAGTTGATGTTTGTTTGGGTCCTCAGTACATCATTAGATGCCATGGAAACTAGCCACTACTACGTGGGGGATGGCAATAAAACACAGGCTCCGCCTCCAGTGGCTGTGTGTCAAATCCCAGTGCCTAACAGACCTTGAACTACTACAACTCCTTTCGATGTTCTTAGGTATAATATACGTTTTCCCCAAACTACAGACATAAACACTTTATCCGTAGACATTTTTAATACCATAAACTGGTGAATTTGAGAGCTCTTTTTGAGGAATGTTAAGACAGAATTTTGCCACAGTTCAGATATATCTCCCACTCCATCCCAAAGTAATAAGCGAGTGTCGGAAATACTTAAGAATTTGAGAGGAATCCCGCTGAAGCGTCTCTCAAAACCGACTTAGCCCAAAGTCAAAACCGACTTCGCCATTGTCAAAACCGACTTAGCCCAAAGTCAAAACCGACTTAGCCCAAAGTCAAAACCGACTTAGCCCAAAGTCAAAACCGACTTAGCCCAAAGTCAAAACCGACTTAGCTCAAAGTGCGGCGGTTCCTCTGTGGCGAGCTTGAGAACCGTGTGCCTCTGTCACTCACAGTACTAGAATTACATTGATCTCTCTTTTCCACTCTGATTTCATAAACATGAGCCTGCAAATCTCATCTTTTCCTGCATAGAACTGTATGTATTTCCTTATAGAATCAGGAATATTTAAGAAGGGTCCTGGAGGAGGTGCTCCTTGTACATTCAAACCAATAGGTTCCTCTGCCTACCAATTTGAATAGGTTCCTCTGCCTTCCCATTTGAATAGGTTCGTCTGCCTACCAATTTGAATAGGTTCCTTTGCCTACCAATTTGAATAGGTTCCTCTGCCTTCCCATTTGAATAGGTCCCATTGCCTTCCAATTTGAATAGGTTCCTCTGCCTTCCAATTTGCATAGGTTCCTCTGCCTTCCCATTTGAATAGGTTCCTCTGCCTTCCAATTTGAATAGGTTCCTCTGCCTTCCCATTTGAATAGGTTCCTCTGCCTTCCAATTTGAATAGGTTCCTCTGTCTTCCAATTTGTATAGGTTCCTCTGCCTACCAATTTGAATAGGTTCCTGTGCCTTCCCATTTGAATAGGTTCCTCTGCCTTCCAATTTGAATAGGTTCGTCTGCCTTCCCATTTGAATAGGTTCCTCTGCCTTCCAATTTGAATAGGTTCCTCTGCCTTCCAATTTGAATAGGTTCCTCTGTCTTCCAATTTGAATAGGTTCCTCTGCCTTCCCATTTGAATAGGTTCCTCTGCCTACCAATTTGAATAGGTTCCTGTGCCTTCCCATTTGAATAGGTTCCTCTGCTTTCCAATTTGAATAGGTTCCTCTGCCTTCCAATTTGAATGGGTTAATCTGCCTTCTTATCGGTAAGAAATGAAATAATTCCGAATACTACTCCAGGAAGCTGGCTCAAATGTTGCCACACAGCGTCAATACATTTTTCATGACTAGATGTTAATTATGAAAGCCTGATCACAAGGCATAAAATGTTACATTAAGCCAAACCAGATCTTGGTTGTTATTTACTACAGCAAAGCAAAAAAAGACAAAGTAGTAAATTGTCTCTAGGCTGCCAAAATATTGTAGCAACTTACAAATAGGTAGCCTACAGTATACCAAATAAATGGGAGAGAAAGGGGCTTTTGACTTTGCTGGTTACTGAGCATAAAGTGTGTGGTATTAAAAAGATTCTCCCGTCACGTAAAATGACATGAAATGTTTTTTATAAAACACCACAATCCCCCAGGCCCTATGGACAAGAAATAAAATCCCATCTTTGAAAAGCACCTCTGTGCTCTAAGCAATATTGTTAGAATGGGGAGGGTCACTTGTTTTCTGTTTCAAGTGTTCGGAGAGGGTCACTTGTTTTCTGTTTCAAGTTTTAGGAGAGGGTCACTTGTTTTCGGTTTCAAGTGTTTGGAGAGGATTGCTTGTTTTCTGTTTCAAGTGTTCCGCGAGGGTTACTTGAAAATATGTGTGGCTGAAAGGAAGATCCATTTTCGTTTCAGAAAGATCTTTCTTTCTCCAGGTACTTCTCATTATAAATAATATGCTCCCTGAGAAGCTTTGAAGCAAGTGTCTTGGGGATCAGCACTGAAAAAGCCATCATTCCTTGGCTACAAGAAGCACAAATGGCTCCTCTTGAAGTCCATTCGATGTCCCTACTCATGATCCACTTCTTGTTTTTATATCTTCCACACCCATTTCTCTCTGCTGCACACCTGGGAGTGGTTCTGGTCTCCGTGTGTGTTTACTTGTGAGGTGGTGTCTGCGCGCGTGTTGGATGCTAGGTAGGGTACGGAACCTTTTGAGAAGCAGTAATAAAACAATTTCGCACAGGCGCCTCTACCCCGCGGTGCCAATCTGGACGTACTGTGCATGGGAAGTGTGTAGGGCGCCGCGTCAGGGAGAGAGAAATTATAGTCTACATCGTTACCAACAGCCACCCTCCCTGTTATATTATCCCAAGCCCGTGACGGAACCCAGTCCGTGGTGGAAAGTGGGAAATAAAGAGATTGAGATGCCACAGGAGACTGAAAGAGGGTGGAGAGGAGACGGCCGTTAACAGAGGATGACAGAGAGCTATTGACAGAAAACACAGGGAGAGGGAAGGGAGATGAAGCTGGCTTTTCATCACCTAGCCTACGAAGACCAATGCATCCAGCAGTTATCTTTGACAGTTGACGTCCAAATTGCCTTTTACTTTGCATCGACTCGAGAAAGGTCACGTCATACATCGTGAATCGCACCGTTAATATGGAACTCTAATCTATAGCTTTATATCTCTTCAACAGTGTTTCCTGATTGATGATAGACCCCTTATGGGTCTCAAAAGGGATTCGCCTCGTGTGTTACTGTATATGATCTGCCCATCTCAGCCGGCCTCATCCTGCTCACCTCCACTTTGTGATCGTACGCTCACCCGTAGGATTCTGCGTCTGCAGAGGCTTTCCTGAGCTCATTCAGTTCGTGGCCATTGTACGTGTTTTAAATAATCCTTGATGCGTAAGTTGGTGGGGCGTGAGATGCTTTGAGGGCTTATGTATTTTTTATTCCGTACTGAAATACAGTCTTCGGGATTGGAGGGCAGTAATGACCCTAGTTGATATGCCACTGGCGGTGTGGGGTAATAGGACATCTGGGATGGCAGCGGTCAGTACGTCCTTCATTCTCTGATCCTCAGGCAGTCATTAAGTTGAAATAATCAATGCCCTTCCCGAGATGATTTGTAAATGATTGAGTGTCATAGTTAAGAGTCATATTTGGATGACGTTTTATCTCTGTCGCAGGAGAACTGACATTCTGTCTGTCTCTCGGTCTACGTTACAGTGTTTGCCGTGTTACCGTTTGTCTTTGAAAACTCCCTGTAACGGCCCACTACCTCTTGCTCCCCCTCCACTTTCCCCTCCTCTCTCTTCCCCCACTGCCTCTAATGCTACACCCCCTCTTTCTTGATTCATCAACCCTCGCTGGGATAAATGCTGTGGGGGGAGTGGTGTTCCCTCTCCAGAGTATATTTATGAGGTTCGAGGTGCGCTCACTATTACTCAGGGTCAATGGGGGTGCGCTCCGCGTGGGGAAACAGTCGGGCAGCCGGGAGGGCAGCCAAGTCCCAGGGTCCCTCATGGACACCCCCTCCACCCTCCCGTTCCTTCTGGTTCTACATGCGCACTGCCTCTACGGGGGCTTTTATCCCACTGGTCAACCGACATGGGACTCCGCTGGGGATGATTGCAGTCCATCATCCTTGCACACGCGTGACCACTGGATCACGTGACTAGAGACTTGGGCGTCACCACGGGAAGCTCATAGGGTTTTAACACATTCGGTTGTGAAATGAAAGCTAACAGTCTGTTAGGCTGTTTAACAAATTGCCTGGAAAGGATTTTAATTGTCGTTGTATGGAGTCAGTGGTATGTCTAGGATCCAAACATGTAGGATAATGCCTTGTTCTATCTTGGTGTATCTAATCAGGATACATCACAATGAATAAATCATATGTCCATAGCTATGCACCTCAGTATAGTATATTTGGAAACTCATTAACTGGTTATTGTTATTCTGGTATCTGGTGTAAATCCAATTCACTGTTGTTCGAGGACCGAAATAAGACACCTTGGGAAACAAAATCTATCAAAGCCGACATCCTGATTTTTCGGCATTCATTATTCAAACCTGTTTCAGAGTAGATATTTAAAATAGACATTTAAGAGAGTTTGAATATAAAACAAACATGTCCACACAACACAACTGAGAGGGATTTGACTGTCCTTCTGTTAAGAATCCGCACAGTTCTTCAACTAACTTTTTTTTTGTAAAATGTTCTGGAACAGATCCCTTGTGCGTAGGATTGTATGGCTTGTTTAACTTTGCAATCAATGAATTTTGTTACGTACATTTTATGGTGAATTTCAGATTAATTCCATTAACATGGAATTACAGGGACACATGCACATGTGCGCGTACGCACGCACTCGCGCACACACACGCAGCTCAGTAAATCCTTCTCAGCGACTACTAATGGGATCCAATGAAAGTCAAAGCCTCCCAGTACAAGGTATTAACCCAGCCCAAGGCTCCATCATTGGTCTTAATGGCTTAGTGACCAAGACCAAGTTTCTAGTTTGTTGGGAAGACTTCAGATAATCCCTCCAGGACTCAGCGGGAGGGGGACAAGGCGAACTGTCAGACCCACTCAAATACGTAAAAGTTAGAGGAAACGGGAAGACAGCTTCACAGATGCGCTTTAGTGTTAACAGGATTGTGTGTTTTAGAGAAGAAAGAGCACTGCGCTATCTCTCCCAGGCTGGGGGTGTTGTTCAGCAAATTGCCTCTTGTACTTTTAAAGTAGAGAGCAATCCTTTCTTACATGTATTTATGTATAGGCTGCTGCTTTGTTCTCTACCGCTGTCTATATCTAGATGTCTCTAACCCTCTCTCTGTATCTATCTGTCTCTAACCCTCTCTCTGTATCTATCTGTCTCTCATCCCTCTCTGTATCTATCTGTCTCTCACCCTCTCTGTATCTATCTGTCTCTCATCCCTCTCTGTATCTATCTGTCTCTCATCCCTCTCTGTATCCACCTGTCTCTCACCCTCTCTGTATCTATCTGTCTCTCACCCTCTCTGTATCTATCTGTCTCTCATCCCTCTCTGTATCTATCTGTCTCTCATCCCTCTCTGTATCTATCGGTCTCTCATCCCTCTCTGTATCTATCGGTCTCTCATCCCTCTCTGTATCCACCTGTCTTTCATCCCTCTCTGTATCCACCTGTCTTTCATCCCTCTCTGTATCTATCTGTCTCTCACCCTCTCTGTATCTATCTGTCTTTCATCCCTCTCTGTATCCATCGGTCTCTCATCCCTCTCTGTATCCACCTGTCTTTCATCCCTCTCTGTATCCACCTGTCTTTCATCCCTCTCTGTATCCATCTGTCTTTCATCCCTCTCTGTATCTATCTGTCTCTCATCCCTCTCTGTATCTATCTGTCTCTCATCCCTCTCTGTATCTATCGGTCTCTCATCCCTCTCTGTATCCACCTGTCTTTCATCCCTCTCTGTATCCACCTGTCTTTCATCCCTCTCTGTATCTATCTGTCTCTCACCCTCTCTGTATCTATCTGTCTTTCATCCCTCTCTGTATCCATCGGTCTCTCATCCCTCTCTGTATCCACCTGTCTTTCATCCCTCTCTGTATCCACCTGTCTTTCATCCCTCTCTGTATCCATCTGTCTTTCATCCCTCTCTGTATCTATCTGTCTCTCATCCCTCTCTGTATCTATCGGTCTCTCATCCCTCTCTGTATCCACCTGTCTTTCATCCCTCTCTGTATCCACCTGTCTTTCATCCCTCTCTGTATCCACCTGTCTTTCATCCCTCTCTGTATCTATGGGTCTCTCATCCCTCTCTGTATCTATCTGTCTCTCATCCCTCGCTGTATCCACCTGTCTTTCATCCCTCTCTGTATCCATCTGTCTCTCATCCCTCTCTGTAGCCATCTGTCTCTCATCCCTCTCTGTATCTATCGGTCTCTCATCCCTCTCTGTATCTATCGGTCTCTCATCCCTCTCTGTATCTATCTGTCTCTCATCCCTCTCTGTATCCATCTATAAACCTGATTCCAAAAAAGTTGGGACACTGTACAATTGTGAATAAAAACAGAATGCAATGATGTGGAAGTTTCAAATGTCAATATTTTATTCAGAATACAACATAGATGACATATCAAATGTTTAAACTGAGAAAATGTATCACTTTAAGGGAAAAATAAGTTGATTTAAAATATGGCATCAACACATCTCAAAAAGTTGGGACAAGGCCACGTTTACCACTGTGTGGCATCCCCTCTTCCTTTTATAACAGACTGCAAACGTATGGGGACTGAGGAGACAAGTTGCTCAAGTTTATGAATAGGAATGTTGTCCCATTCTTGTCTAATACAGGCTTCTAGTTGCTCAACTGTCTTAGGTCTTCTTTGTCGCACCTTCTTCTTTATGATGCGCCAAATGTTTTCTATGGGTGAAAAATCTGGACTGCAGGCTGGCCATTTCAGTACCCGGATCCTTCTTCAATGCAGCCATGACATTTTAATTGATGCAGTATGTGGTCTGGCATTGTCATGTTGGAAAATGTAAGGTCTTCCCTGAAAGAGACAACGTCTGGATGGGAGCATATGTTGTTCTAGAACTTGGATATAACTGTCAGCATTGATGGTGCCTTTCCAGATGTGTAGGCTGCCCATGCCACACGCACTCATGCAACCCCATACCATCAGAGATGCAGGCTTCTGAACTTAGCGCTGATAACAACTTGGGTTGTCCTTGTCCTCTTTAGTCCGGATGACATGGCGTCCCAGTTTTCCAAATTGAACTTCAAATTTCGATTCGTCTGACCACAGAACACTTTTCAATTTGAAATATCTATCTATCTATTTCAAAGAACACTTTTCCACTATGCCACAGTCCATTTTAAATGATCCTTGGCCCAGAGAAAACGCCCAGAGCTTCTGGATCCTGTTTAGATACGGCTTCTTTTTGGACCTATAGAGTTTTAGCCGGCAACGGCGAATGGCACGGTGGATTGTGTTCACCGACAATGTTTTCTGGAAGTATTCCTGAGCCCATGTTGTGATTTCCATTACAGTATCATTCCTGTATGTGATGCAGTGCCGTCTGAGGGCCCGAAGATCACGGGCATCCAGTATGGTTTTTCGGCCTTGACCCTTACGCAGAGATTGTTCCAGATTCTCTGAATCTTTGGATGATATTATGCACTGTAGATGATGATAACTTCAAACTCTCTGCAATTTTTCTCTGAGAAACTCCTTTCTGATATTGCTCCACTATTTTTCGCCGCAGCATTGGGGGAATTGGTGATCCTCTGCCCATCTTGACTTCTGAGAGACACTGCCACTCTGAGAGGCTCTTTTTATACTCAATCATGTTGCCAATTGACATAAGTTGCAAATTGGTCCTCCAGCTGTTCCTTATCTGTACATTTAACTTTTCCGGCCTCTTATTGCTACCTGTCCCAACTTTTTTGGAATGTGTAGCTCTCATGAAATCCAAAATGAGCCAATATTTGGCACAACATTGCAAAATTTCTCACTTTCAACATTCAATATGTTATCTATATTCTATTGTGAATTAAATATAAGTTTATGAGATTTGTAAATTATTCCATTCCTTTTTTACTCACAATTTGTACAGTGTCCCAACCTTTTTGGAATCGGGTTTAAATCTATCTATCTATCTATCTATCTATCTATCTATCTATCTATCTATCTATCTATCTATCTATCTATCTATCTATCTATCTATCTATCTATCTATCTATCTATCTATCTATCTATCTATCTATCTATCTATCTATCTATCTATCTATCTATCTATCTATCTATCTATCTATCTATCTATCTATCTATCTATCTATCTATCTATCTATCTATCTATCTATCTATCTATCTATCTATCTATCTATCTATCTATCTATCTATCTATCTATCTATCTATCTATCTATCTATCTATCTATCTATCTATCTATCTATCTATCTATCTATCTATCTATCTATCTATCTATCTATCTATCTATCTATCTATCTATCTATCTATCTATCTATCTATCTATCTATCTATCTATCTATCTATCTATCTATCTATCTATCTATCTATCTATCTATCTATCTATCTATCTATCTATCTATCTATCTATCTATCTATCTATCTATCTATCTATCTATCTATCTATCTATCTATCTATCTATTTCAATTTGTCTGGCTCTATCGCTCTGTGTCTATACATATATCTCTCTGTGTCTATACATATATCTCTCTGTGTCTATACATATATCTCTCTGTGTCTATACATATATCTCTCTGTGTCTATACATATATCTCTCTGTGTCTATACATATATCTCTCTGTGTCTATACATATATCTCTCTGTGTCTATACATATATCTCTCTGTGTCTATACATATATCTCTGTCTGTCTTTTTTCCTTTATTCCTTTATTTTGTCAACAAAAAAAACTAAAAACAAAAACATATTGTAAACAAAACAAAATAAAAACAACAAAATATTAAATATATTTTTTAATAAATGGGGGGAAAACTGTAAATACTAGGTAAACATTGCACAAAATATATTTTCAGTGTTATATTATCATGTGCAAAGAGTTATGAGTAATGATCACAATAGAAAACAAATAAATAGATGAGTACTGGTTTAGTTCTCAATATTTACATTCCACTAGTGGCCGCTTTGTCATGGCAATAGGGGAAAATATTGCTGCACATTGCACAGATGCATGAGTCAGTGATTGATTCGAATTCAAATTATTTGTGGCTATGTATGATCACAGGAAAATAACTGTCTGTAATGTTATCATGCATTTATCAGGTTAGGAAGTGCAGCTCAGTTTCCATTTAATTCCATATACGTTTTTTGATAGCAAATGAATGTTCATGTAGCCTGTACATAGTCAAGTTTTTTTGTAATAATTTGGGGTCAGTCACGTTTTTCCGGTATCCTGTATATGTTTGTTTTCTCATTATTTGGTAGGGTCTAACTGTGTTACCTGCCTGGGGCTCTGTGGGGTCTGTTTGGGTTTGTGATGAGAGCCCCAGTACCAGCTGGCTTAAGAGGCTCTTCTCTAAATTCATCTCTCTGTAGATTAGGGCTTTGTTATGGCAGGTTTGAGTGGCTTTTGTTTAAGTGGGTGTGCAATTTAATACTTTTTTTCTGGATTTAGATGATTAGTTGGTATAGTACTAACTCAGCTCTGCATGCGTTGTTTGGGGTTTTGCATTGAACTCAGAATATATTTTCAAAGATCTGCATGAAGAGTGTCATTTGGGGTTTTGTTCCATTTTTAAAATTCCTGATTGATAAGCCGCCTCCACACTTCACAACCATAAAGGGCAATGGGTCCTATGACTGATTGGATTATTTTAAGCCAGATTTAATTGGAATGTCAAGTATAATGTTCTTTTTGGTGGTGTAAAAGCCCTTCTTGCCTTTTCTCTCTGGTCATTCAGTCTTCTCTGTCTCCCCCCCTCTTTGGCTGTCTCCCCCCCTCTTTGGCTGTCTCCCCCACTCTCTGTCTCCCCCTCTTGATGTCTTCTCTCTGTTTCCCCCGCTCTGTCTCCTCTTGATGTCTCCTCCTCTTGTTGTCTCCCTATCTGTCTGTTTATTTTTCCCAGATCTCCATCTCTCTCCTGTGCTACCTCTGAGACTTGTTGTTAGTGAAAGCTAGAAGCCTAATGAAGTTATTTTCAGCCCCCTTTATTCCCATGTAAAATGCAGCCTACGCTAAAAGCACCAAAAGCTGCTCTGGAGCCTCAACGTTGTGTGTTACTTGGATGTGTGTGTTTGCATGTGGATGGCCATGTAGGCGTGTGGCTATGTGCTCTCTCTGCAATTAAAATCAATTTGCTAAAGACTAAAGGCTGTTACATTGGGAGGGAATGGCACCGATTTGTAGTCTCTGGACATTTCGAACACTAGAAAGTGCTTTGCTTCCATTGTTAGTAAACACACACATATCATTTATACACGCACTTTATTCCACCTTAAAAGGGATAGTTCAGTATTTTCAAAATGTGGTCCTTTATCTACTTCCCCAGAGTCAGATTACTTAATATTTTTCTGTGTCTAGTATGAAATGATGAGTAGATTTGCCCTCCAACATTAGTTTGTAATTGCAGAGTATATAGCAAGAAAGCAGATTTCATCAGACTGCACACAGACATACAAATGGTATTCACTAGTTAATCTGACACTAAAATGTCAATCCACAAATAAAAAAATAAAAAAAAATCCCACACTAACCCCTTAATTTGAGTGGAAACAGCAGTATGATTTTGTTCTGTCTAATAGGTATTTGGATGACACAGTTGCACAGGTGTGCCTCCCAGCAACCAAGCACACACCCTAGACACACACGTGCACATTACTTTTCTAATTACATAGGCTAGGCCTCTTTTGCCTGAGAAGCTCATTTGGGCACTGAGAGGAGAGTGCGTGTGTGTAGCGGAGGAGCATAGGAAGGATGAGCCTTAATGAGGGAAATCGGTGGAACGTATCTGATTATGGTGACATTCACTTCCTGAAACCGAGCCCTTGTCATGGAGGAAACACTTCATAGAAGGCTGTGCCACGAGGGCGGCCCTATCTCCTCTTAACTCCTCTGATCTCCTCTGTCTGTCCTCCTTACCTCTCTGCTGCTCTCTTCTTGTTTCTTACACTACTGTTCAAAGGTTTGGGGTCACTTAGAAATATCCTTGTTTTCCATGAAAACGTACATGAAATGAGTTTGAATTGGATATATAGTCATTGTCAAGGTTAGAAGAGATTTCCCCCCATGCTTCCTGAAGCACCTCCCACAAGTTGGATTGGCTTGATGAGTACTTCTTACGTACCATACAGGCAAGCTGCTCCCACAACAGCTCAATAGGGTTGAGATCCGGTGACTGTGCTGGCCACTCCATTATAGACAGAATGCCAACTGACTGCTTCTTCCCTAAATAGTTCTTACAAAGTTTGGGTCATTGTCCTTTTCTAGGAGGAAATTGGCTCCAATCAAGCATTGTCTACGACCAAAGCACCCCCAGTCACATTGCCTTCACCATGCATGACAGATGGTTGTCAAGCACTTCCCAAGCATCTCTTCATTTCCTCTGCGTCTCACAAATGTTCTTCTTTGGGATCTGAACACCTGAAACTTTAACTTTTGCCTGCCCATAACACTTATTTTCTTCCTCTGCCTGGACAGTCTTCCTCTGTCCAGTGTCTTAATCTTGTTTTTCTTGGCCAGTCTGAGATATGGCTTCTTCTTTGCCTAAAAGGCCAGCATCCTGGAGTCGCCTCTTCACTGTTGATGTTGAGACTGGTGTTTTGCGGCTACTATTTAATGAAGCTGCCAGTTGAGGACCTATGAGTATTCTGTTTCTCAAACTAGACACTTCTACACAGTCCTCTTTCTCAGTTGTGCACCAAGGCCTCTCTCTCCTCGTTACGTTCTGGTTAGCGGCAGTTTGCGCTGTTCTGTGAAGGGAGTAGTGAACAACGTTGTACGAGATCTTCAGAATAGGCTGATGAGTTTCAGAAGAAGCTCTTTGTTTCTGGCCATTTTTATCCTGTAATCAAACCCAGAATTGCTGATGCTCCCGATTTAATCAACAAGTCTAAAGAAGCCCAGTTTTACTGCTTCTTCTTTAATCAGCACAAGATATTTCAGCTGTGCTAACATAATAGCAAAAGGGTTTTCTCATGATGGATTAGCCTTTTAAAATGATAAACTTGGATTAGCAAACGCAGTGTCCCATTGGAACACATGCGTGATGGTTGCTGATAATGGGCCTCTGTACGCCTATGTAGATACTCCACTGAAAATCAGCTGTTTCTAGCTATGTTGTCAGTTCCAACATTAACAATGTCTACGCTGTATTTCTGATCAATTTCATGTTTGAAAAAAAGGACATTTCTAAGTGATCCCAAATGTTTGAACGGTAGTGTATATCTCTCTTGCATCCCTCTCTTCTACTCTCCTCTCTTGCTCCTCTCTGGCTCCTCCTACTCCCCTCCCTCCCTATTCCTGTTGACAGCCGACACAGGGGAGAGCTAGCACAACACCCAGCCTTCAGACACAAACAGGCAATTATAAGTGCTATCTGCTTACACACCCGGAAACGCACAACGCGCTTCAGGAGGTGGCAGATGAAGAGAGGCGGAGACCAGGGGAAGGGTGGACCAGGGGAACAGGAGATGAGAGCACGGACAGGGGTGTGTGCGTGTGTATGCGCGTGCGTGTGTGTGTTGTGCGTGCGTGCGCGTGCGTGTGTGTGTGTGTGTGTGTGTGTGTGTGTGTGTGTGTGTGCGTACGTCTGTGTGTGTGTGTGTGCGCGCGCGTGCGTGTTTGTGTGTGCACGTACTGGTTAGTCTGCAGGAAGGAACGTGGGAAAGTGATACCCAAGTTAGCTGACACGTTTCCCCTCAGGACTGGAAGAGAAAGACATTCGAGTCGTGCTTGTTGATTCTGCCTGCACACAGATTCGACGTTAATAAACCCCAACAGATGGGTTTTGCAAACCAAACACAAAATAGGAGAGTGGGCGACGGATGTGCGCCTGCATGCACATGTGTGTATTCTAACGTGCCAGGGGGGATTCTTTTACAAAGCCTCTTCAACTCAAATGCTGTCCAAATCTCTCCGCTCCTGCCAATAACTAATATGATCACTTATCCGAGAGGGTCCTGAGACCAACACTGTTGGAGTTTAGTCGCATGCCACAACAGCTTACCACACCAGAGCTATTTAACGAAAAGCTGATCCGTGACAGGGGTGTGTGTGTGTGTGTGTGTGTGTGTTAGTGTGTGTTGGTGTGTGTGTGTGTGTGTGTGTGTGTGTGTGTGTGTGTTGGTGTGTGTGTGTGTGTTGGTGTGTGTGTGTGTTGGTGTGTGTGTGTGTTGGTGGGTGTGTGTGTGTGTGTGTGTTGGTGTGTGTGTGTGTGTTGGTGTGTGTGTGTGTGTTGGTGTGTGTGTGTTGGTGTGTGTGTGTGTGTGTGTGTTGGTGTGTGTGTGTGTGTGTGTTGGTGTGTGTTGGTGTGTGTGTGTTGGTGTGTGTGTGTGTGTGTGTGTGTGTGTGTGTTGGTGTGTTTGTGTTTGTGTGCACGCTTGGGAGATACACCGTAATATGGAAGGGAACTGGACTTTACGTGGTGTGAATATACCTCGGCATTCCCTCAACCAGTTTCGCGTTATCTGATAATTTTGCTGTCCTCACTGTTATTCCAGAACGTGTGTAATAGGAAAAATAAAGAAATACCCTTGAATGAGTGTGTCCAAACATTGACTGGTGCGGTACATGACCTCTGTTTGCCTATCCTCTTGGTGTAGATTATCATTTCTGACACGGAAGGAAGAATGACCTCATTCAACAATTCAACGGTTGATTTATTTTTTTTGTCCCGACTGAGATTGAAGACTGACAAGAATGGCACTGTTCAAATGTCCATTATTTCAATATGACACACAGGTTCCTATTTTGGATCGAAGGAAAAGCTCACTCTTCTTCTGTGTTCATGTTGGAACAACAGAAGATTGTCAGTCTGAAAGGCACATGTTTTATGATGTTATTGCGAGACTCATAATAAGATGTCACGCCCGGCTTGGTCCGGAGTTTTCAATACTGTCAAATTATTGATGATGAATCTTTGGTACAAACAAGAATGTTGGTTCAGGTGGTATTGTCCTCAACATGACGGTACGAAGCGTGACACGTTCTCATTGTAAGGAGGAGGCATTATTCACCAATATAATCATTTAACATTTCTACAGCACTCCGTGATTATGACATGCCCACAGGGGTTAAAGTTAGGATCACTTTTACAGTTAGTTATTTTTGCTATGGCACATGCTCTGCTGTCTCGGTCCGTTACCTACAAGTTGAGATAGTTGCCCTTTCATAACCCTAAACTATTCTAGCCCCATCATAACCCCAACCTTAACCCAAAGTTTGAAATGGCCTTTTTTAAAGTGATGTCTGCCAAAAACCTCTGCCAAAAAATCATGGGTTACGATACCTCTGGCCCTCACATGTATGGTCCTTCATGACACACACACGCGCAAACCTATGCCTCTCAGCTGTGATGGTGCTGCCACCAACTTTGCCTCAATGGCTTCGCTGTCTGTCATCTCAGCCCATGTTAGCGCTTCTGGCCTGCTATTTTCGCACCACAGAGCTAATTGAGCCAAATGACCATGGCTGAAACCCAAGTGGCCTCTTAGTCTCTTCACATGTAGCACACAGCAGGGGTAATAGACTTCCATTTGGGACGCAGGCTATGGGGGAGTTGGCCAGGAGGAATAGGGAGGTACGCTCAGCCAAACCCTGGCTCCATGCCCTAATGACACCAAGGCCAGCCCTATTAAATGCAATTTGGACCCCTTTTAATTGGAAGGATTCTAGCCCCAGTGAAGTCTTTGTAATTCTATTTCTCTATAGTCACTGTATGTGTATATCTGTCATTGTGTGTGCCTTTCTAGACCATTATACATTAAATACATATTTTTTTCATTTATTTACATGAGCTTGTGCATGCATCAAATAATAACATATTTTCGTGCACATGACATGTTACTTGGACCATATTGCGGGGTGTTTCACTGCACTAAATAACAGATGCTGGGACCCTTTGGAGTGTGCTGACCACATCTGGGGCCCAGTTCGCGCTCCTGTTTGTTTTGTTTTACGGATGAGATTGTAGTTGAAATCAAATTCTTTCCATGGTCCTGGTCATATTGTCTTGTTCACGAACGTAATAGTCCATTTCTGCTTCTGAGACAGACTTATTCAAAAGGCATGTGTTGCGTTTTGCCTTTTATTTGAAAAATGTGTTTCGTTTGGTGAATGCATGTCAGAGGGTACCGCTGAATGTTCAGTCATTGTCTCACACCGAATTGTCTCTCCCTGTTGACAAACAGAAACCCTCTGCAAGAAGTCTTCTCTACACACTCTGTAAATGCACACATTACAATAAAAGCCTTGTGGTTTCTGCAGGAAAAAAAGTACTGCAAAATCTGGATGTGCTTCTTGCTTGAAGAGCAGGGGTGTTTACTCTGAGTTTTCCCCTAATGTTGGTTGACGTTGATGGGAATGTTATTCTTGAGCGTTAATGCCCTCCCCTGTCTTTCCCTGTCCTTCCAGCAGGCTGTACCTTTGAAGAGGACTCTGACCCTGGACTATGTGAATACAAGCAGGGTCAGGAGGATGACTTTGACTGGCAGCTCATGAGGGCATACAACTGGCCACTCACCACCCCCGACCTGCTACGAGGTAAGTCTCAACGATCATCTAATTTTTTTACCTAAGGACGCCATCTTCCTCGGCTTGGACAGGACACTGCGTTTCAGCAAAGGGTCCCAAACACTCCAGCCCCTTGTCCAAATGCATAGCACTGCAGCCAAGGCCTTGGCTATGGATCTGTGGGGCAGAGATCGATCTGTTGTGCGAACCGACATCAATGCATGTTACCCTAATAGCTTCCAGGCTGGCTCAGTTCACGTTGACTTCATCCTGTGCTTCGGGTTTCATTCAGTCACAGGTTAAAGACGGAAATAATACCCAGTTATCGATTGGACATGACCAACATGCAACCTTGTTTTTTAAAAAAGGTTGGGCTGCTGTGAAAAATGGAAATGAAAATGTAAACCATGTATTCAATAGAAAATGGCACAAGGACAACATTTCAATTCTAGAAACTGAAACATGTTATTGTTCCTTGAAAAAAATAAACCCGCTTTGAATTTGATGCCAGCAACTCATTTAACACACAGCCCCAGCTGTGACTGGGGCAACAAAATATTGGAAAAGTTGTGTAATACCAAAAAGAGTCTGGTGGAACATCTCACAACTAATTAGGTTAACTGGCAACAAGTCAGTAACATGATTGGGTATAAAAAGAACATCCCAGAGAGGATTAGTCTTTCAGAATTAAAGATGGGGAGGGGTTCACCACTCTGTGAAAGACTGTGCGGGCAAATAGTGCAACATTTAAGAATCAAGTTTCTCAACGTAGAATTGCAAAGAGTTTGGGGATCTCATCTATGGGACAAAATATAATTAAAAGATTAAGAGAATCTGGAGAAATCTCTGTATGCAAGGGACAAGTTTGCAAACCAATATTCGGGCCCTCAGGCAGCACTGTATTAAAATCAGACAAGATTCTGTAGAGGACTCAGGAACACTTCCGAAAACCATTCTCTATGAACACAGTACGTCGCTGCATCAACAAATGCAAGTTAAAACTCTACTGTTCAAAGAAGAAAACGGATGTAAACAAGATCCAGAACCGCTACCACCTTCTCTGGGCCCAAGATCATTTAAGATGGACTGAGGAGAAGTGGAAAACAGTCCTATGGTTTGACAAATCAAAATTAATTTGGGGAATTTCCCAACTGAAAAGGAAAGGGACCATCCAGCTTCTTATCAGTGTACAGTTCAAAAGCCTGCACCTGTGGGGCATTTGTGCACATGGCACAGTTGACTTGCACATCTGTGAAGGCACCATTAATGCTCAACTATATATACAGATCTTGGAACAGCATTTGCTGCCATCCAGACAATGCCCTTTTCAGGGAAGGCCTTGCTTATTTCAGTAAGACAATGCCAAATCACGTTCTGCACGTATTAAAACAGTATGGCTCCGTAGTAAAAGTCCAGACCTGCAGTCCAGACCTGTCACCCATTGAAAACATTTGACACATTATAAACGGAATAATACAACAAAGAAGACCCTGAGCTGTCAAGAGGCTGCAATCTTATATCAAGCAAGAATGGGAAAACATTCACTTTCAACACAACAGCAGTTGGTCTCCTCAGTTCCCAAATGCATACACAGTGTTGTTAAAAGAAGAGAAGATGCAACACAGTAATAAACATGTCCCTGAAACATGTGGCTGGCATCAAATTCAAAATTGCCATATATTTTCCAAAAACAATAACAGGTCAATTGAATATCGGGATTAAATGATTTGCACATCATTGCATTCTGGTTTTATTTTCACTTTATGCAGTGTCCCAACTTTTTTGGAAACGGGTTGTGTATGTGACCTAAACATTCCAAATTTGAGAGGCGCGAGAAACAGTGACCTTGTCCACTTGAACTGATTACAGGTAAGAGCAATGCCCAGGGACTGAAAGACAGATTTCATTTTTATCTTCCTGCTTGCTCAAGATAAATTTTAGCAACCTTTTGGTTACTCAAACTGCCAGGCCATCTGCGCATGACTGTTTTTTTCCTTTAAAGTAGTAGTGATGGCATAAGTCACTGGGTTTATGTAAAACTATGCATTTATAGTAGAAATGTATTACAGGCTATTGTTTGTTACATTCATAGTGGAATGGAGTTCCTGGAACAGGCATTTAGGCGGTGATGAGGCTTTTCCTGACAGGCTTCTGTAGGCAGGTCAAGGGTTGGATGTCGCGGAGTCAGACCTGAGTAACATGGACTGTTGCCTGAGTATGTTTTATTGCTATTGTGTTTTATACTAATCTTTATGTCATTGTCCTGTTTCATATTCTTTCTACAATTACAATTAATACATTGTCCTGGACTTTAAAATATTAATGCTTAAGGCCTAGAAAAGAGCTGAGCACTGTGACTTCCACACAGTTGGTCTTCCATTATCCCAACACAGTTTGTCTGTTTGCATGATCTCCCACTGTTTCTACATATTTGTGATGTCATCACGCCCATAATGTCTCGCACACGCACACAGGCGTGCCCACACGCACACGCACGCACACACACACACGTACAAACATACAGACCTAAAACATGCCAGTTTGCTTCCTGACACTGTTGATGGTAATGCTGGGTTTGCTTTCATGCGCCTCCCTAAAACTGCAGACTCTGATATTTTTTAGCGCAGGTGAACAGTAGTTGCAATTTGTGTGTGTGTTTGTGCTATGTAGTGCTTCTGATGTCTGCACAGTGTACTTGCTATGTTATCAAACACTTGTTCCCCTTATCTGGAAACTTGCACATGGTTTTGCACTCACGCACACACCTCCAGAAGGAGACCACAGTGTGTTTACATGCTCCTTCGTTGGAGTAAATTGAAAGGCCATGGGTCACTGCTGATTGGGTTCTCACTTCACTTGCAGGTGTTCCTGAGGGGGCCAGTGGAGGTGCTTTTACTTGATGTATTTTACATTTCAATTTAAAAGCATTCTAATCTCTCGGTGGAGATATGTGTGTGATTGTGCGTGTTTTTAAAACGTTTAAGTAGACCCCTTCACTAACGTCTTTGTTAATCATCACAGACACTCTCTTTCTCTGGGATGACAAATAAAGAGTCAATTAAATGCATGTCTAGGTCAAGGCTTCTCTATGATATAATAAGATGCAGCCTGTTCTGGAGGCTATTTAAAGCTGTAGCTAACTCACCACTCACACAGGTTATTACTTCATACACGGAAAACCTTTTAGACAATTATTCAAGCTGCTTTGGGAAAGTATGGATTTCTAATTTGAATTAGTGTAACAGTTGGCATTTATGTCTTTGTTCAATTGAACTTGACATGCATGTTGCGTAGAAAACCCAGGCCTTCATTATTTCCATTTTCTAGCCTACCTCATTTGCTCACATGAAATAACACACATAATCGAGTGACGTTTTCTGTGTGATTTGATCCCGTTCTGGTGTATTTAATGGAAATATCTTAAGGAACCGATCATGAAGTACAGTAAAATAAACATGCATGCCCCATTCCATCACATGAACCATGTATAGTTTGCCCATTAGGGATGTGCTTGGCACTGTAAATCATACATCCCATCTGTAACCCTTTATACGGGTCTAAATCCCTAAAGAGCCGCTAAAGAGACTCTTATTGAGACAACAGCTTAGTTTATCTATCGGGTCCCAACAGATCAATAATATAGATCTGACCTGGAGACCACCAGAATACCAATGGTGTGGAACCGCCGCAGAGGCTGAGGGAGGCGGGGAGGGGAGGTGGGAGGGGGAAAACAGAAAGGGATGGAGTGAGAAGGAAATCAAATGGAATTGGCTGCGAGAGACCGAGAGGGAGGAAGAGGAAGAGACTCTCCGATTCCATTTCCCTCCGTGCCCTGTTTCAAAGGATTCATTCCCCTTAAAACTGAAGTTGTTTCTAGGGTACAAATATACAAAACTGAAAGCGAATCAATGCATATTGGATTTGGCCACCTGTGCCTCAGCAGCGCTCGGTTCCCCCGTCTCTCAGGTCTCCTCACGGCGTCTTAATGTAGGTCTGCGGAGACATCTGACATGACTGGAGACTTATCCAAGTGGAACAGATAGGTGTCTGTATTTGACAAGGTGTTTTTGATGCAACATATTTGATATGGTGTATTGGATGAGATAGTGTTGTCAAAATTGTGTTTTTGATGAAGTGAATTCAGGAAATGGCAGGATGCTGGAATTATATCTTTGTATAAAAAGACGATTGATTCAAGCTATGTGTTTCAGGTTCCATTGCTAGTAGGCTATAAGGCGGCCATTTCCCCCTGGAAGTTGATTGTGAGACTGGTGGTGGTACTCTTAATACCATGGAATTAGGCATTAGATCTGTGGAATGGGTCTGAACCTTCTAACGGTGGGATAAAAGGTCAGCCACGTTGGTCATGGAGTTGGGAGGCTTTTGCAAAAAAATACCCTGGTTTTGTGTAAAACCTGACTGCATGTATTTGTAATTATATGGAGGATCCTGTTATCCACAGGCTCAGGTAAGTCGTGTGTGTGTGTGTGTGTGTGTTTATGTGCCCCCCCCCCCCACAAACAATCATACAACTTCTCTTCCCCTGTTCTTGTCCCTTCGTTGCAGAGGCTTTAATCCAGGATTTCCCCTCACACTGGCTCTGATGGTCATTGACTCCAGAATACGAAAACTAACTTGCGGTTGCGGAATGACTCTTTGCATTTAAATGGCACATTAGCAGAATGCTATTCCTCCCATAACGCGCGTCCTTACCTCATTTGCATCAACGTGTTTCACGGCTATATCGTCTTTGAAGTCGAGCTGTAGTAAGTGTTGTATCCCAAATGGCTCCACATTGCCTATTAAGTGCCCTAGTTTTACCCAAGTCCTTGGGTTGTACACAACGACTCTATAGTGTGCCGTTTGGGAGCCAGCTTGGATGCGGTGTTCAGAGGTTGTACTCTAAAAGCATCCCCTTTGCTTCGTGTTGTTGTGGAACCTTTAATGAATACACTTACAGACCCTGACAGGGTCTTAATTCACTCTAATAACTCAGTTTAATGAGCAGTATTAGAATGTTAGGGAGAATGTACTGTTTTTGTAGCATTAGCTATTTCACCTTTTGGTCCCTCCAATCTGGTTAAGGGAAACATTCCCCTGTCTTAGCATTTAGTGCATCAGTCTATACCAGTGTCTCCCAACCTTTTTCAGTTACTGTACCCCCAAAATGTTTTTGCACTGCTTTCAGTACCCCTGAAGTACCCCCCCATGTTAATTTCACTAGTAAGTCTATGGTGTCATGAGTGTTCTCAAGTACCCCCTGTGGAGAGGCCAAGTACCCCCAGGGGTCCTAGTACCCCTGGTTGGGAACCACTGGTCTATACAAATGCATAGATAATAATAAACACTATGTCATGGTTAATGATATCTGAGCAGACTACATTGCGTTTTTGGTCTCAGAGGAAATGGGGAAACTTTTCAGGTCAGTTTGAACAGGTTGATCAGTATCTCCTGAGAGGGAGGAGAGGGTATTTCACAGAAGAGAGACTTTACTTATCAGACCTTGGGAGAGTCTTCACTGGGTTAAGACATGCACCTTATGTCTGTGGACTGTGTATATCTGGATGGCTTCAGTAAGTCCTAATTAAACTAGGACCAGAGCATGAACTGAAGACAGAAAGAAATGGAAAAGATAAAGAGAGGGAGAAACTTTCTGGTTATTTATTTATTTCTCAGCTCTTATTTACTTTACAGGACACATTTGGTTCATCTTTAACCCAGCTGCTTATGTTATTCTTAGTTTTCAGTTACGTGCCTTAAGCTAAGTTATCTGTGTCAGAGGTCTTATTTATGAACAAAATGCTAAAATGTTTATCACATTTCACACGCACAGTCAGGAGAGCACTGATCTCTTCCTATCGTGGATTTGATTTCTGTTGCTGACCGTACATTAAAATGTATGCACGCCACGCAATGAAGGTAAGATGCTTTGGCGTATTATTATTCTAGAAACGGAGGGGATATGTGCAGAGAAACCAGGATGGTAGACTCAGTCCAGACACTGGGAGATTGGAGAGCGATAGGTTTCAAGCGAGAGATAGATAAGGTTTGTTTCTCTTGCTGATTCAAAGTAAAGAGGAACTTGTCAAGTGGAACTCACAAGAAGGCTCGGTTCATATCAGTTATTATCCGTATGAAGCACATTGACCGATAAACACTAGAAAGAATTTACTGAAACGGTCTCCTCTCATCAGGGAATGGGGCTCTTAAGATCATAAGGCCAGGAAAAATAAGGTTGCAGACCCAGATTTCCTCCCCATCTCGGATTCTTTCAGACATCCAGGAATTGGTCCAGAACCATGAGCATTTTTTTGTAAATGAAATGTTCAAAAAGTACCTCAGTTTCCAATTGTTCTGCGGTTTTCTGCCCAATAAAAATAACCCTGAAAGGGCATTGAAACCATGCCCGTTCTCCTATTCCAGACGCATAACAAACAATCTGTTTTTCTGTTCAATCAGACTTCACCTTGACCTTCATGGCTAAGATACTGGCTGCCTCCTGCAATCGTACGGAGGGACGCTGAACAAGTTGATTGGCTTGTATTGAGTATACAGCAGGTGTTGATTGGCTTATTATACTGCTGAGCCGGAGATCAGTGATTAGCAGTGGAGACTGACTCTGATTCTGTATTGTGTCTGAAGAACAAAACACACACTTTCTTGGTTTATTAGTCAGTTAATATAATGTGCCGGCTGACAGATGGTAGAATATACACCCGGCTTTGTGTGATTTTGATCATACTAATGTCCCGGTTTTCCTGAAATCCAGGTTAGCCCTACACAGCACGACTAACCAAATGAGTCAATAGAGTGTGTTCAGTAGGCTGTCTTTAGCCCTGCTCAATCCCCAGCTCTGTGGAGCTGCTGCATAGTCTCACTGACTGAGGAAATGGAGTGACCAGGTCCTCTACAATTAACCTTGCTTTAATTATCATGACAGTGGCGTATGAAAGGTGGATGTTGTGACGCTGTGTGATGCTGTAAGTGAGGAATTCTTTCAGTAGTGTAAGTGGCCTCCAAGAATTGTCTCATCCGTGGTTTAGCAAGAACCCCTTCCTGCTGCTGTTGTGATGGAGCTTGAGTAATTATGCTGAACAAAAACAGAATATACACACACACACACACACCAGATACAATTATGCATTTGCCAGATAATTTTTCTCCCTTTTTTTCCGGGTACCGAACTCTCTTGGTTAGAGCATGATGCTTACAATGCCAGGGTTATGGCTTTGATTCCCACAGGGGGCCAGTAAATAAAAAAACAGGAACGTGTTGCAAGTCGCTCTGGATAAGAGCGCTGCTCAATTACTTCAAATATAAGTGCTTTGTTCCTTTCTTCGAGGATTTTGGCGATATGTCCGATATGACATTATTTAGAGGTACATGCCAGTTAGTGGTTATACTAACCAGTGGCTATTTGACCGAAAGCCATTTGTGGGGGAAGAAATATGTTATAATCAAGAAAAATCACAGCAGCATCAATGCTTCTTGATGACATAACGAATTAATTAAAAATGCCTGAGCCATAGTATGAACGCATTGGAGCTGGAGTGGAGCGTGTCATTTGGTCGGAGCGCAAGGCGGTTTAAACAATTTCCCTCATCGCCCTTCTATATTTAGGCATGGCTTACGACGTGCTGTTGAAATGTCGAGTGCTTCTTCTCAGATAGCCTACTTCACAGGCAAATGGTGGCTGAGATAATTACAGAAGTATCTGTGTATTTTTTTCAATTTTTTTTTTATTTATTTATGAAGTGATGATGGAGCGGGTAATGAATGATTTTCAGCAGAGGGAAATTAATGTTGACCGGGTGCCCGGAGAGTACCGCACAGCGAGGGATGAGTGGGAATACAGGCAGTTTACCTTCTGTCACATGTCTGGCCTGCACTTTGGGCAGCAGGACTTCAGTAGCCCACTGGCTCAGAAAAACGTGACTGACAGCATCACCCAGAAGGATGTACATCAAGGTTGTGGCAGTTAGAGTCACAAAGACCAGAAAACTCCAAGTAGTCTAGGTACATTTTATTAAACAGATCTACTGGGCCAATAGAAACGATGAATATATGAGAAGCAAAATAAGAAAGGATTCAATTCACTGAATGTAAGAAGCCAGTTAGCCCGAATCATGACAATAAAAAAAACAATTTCCAAATGGAAATGTACTACTGTTACTTCCCATTGCAAACGGCTTTTATCACGTTCGGCACACTATCTAACCACAAGCAAGCTGCAAACAAAGAACTGTGACACTTACCAGATGATGATCATTTGAAATGTTACCTCTTGTTGAAAGTTCATCTTCTAAAAGGCAGATGTTAACAAATTAGCCAAGATAATTGTTGAAAACACCTCCTGGAGCAGCCTCCAATGTTATTCTGTTCAAAAGGTGTGCCTTTGATGGATGTATGCCTGACTTGTCTTGATGCTTTTTAGGAGTCCTAGATGTTGCTCTTATACACTTACATGGCATGTGGATTCTGTCTAAAACCTGAAGGCCTAGACCCAGAGACCAAAACCTAGACCCAAAGACCACAAAAGAACATTTCTCATAATAAGTTATTTCCTCTTTGGTTTTAACCGTTCTCTTTCCTACACAAACTAGAGAAATTGAAATACCAATACAAGAAAAATTTATTAACCGATTAAATCAAATAAAAATGTAAAATGATACATAATGATAATATACTGCAAATATGAAAATATCCATTTGTGTCCACACCAATGTCTTCTCTAAAGGTGTACAAAGCCCGGGCGGTTCCCCCACGGATGGTGACAGTATCTAGTATTTGGGAACAGGGCTAATGCTGTGGTATCTTTTTGGGGCTTCACTGTTCAGCATTCAGACTCTGCTTAGAGCTAAGGGCAGTGAATGAGATCCACTTTTCTCCTCTAAAGACTCTACCCCTAAGGGGCAGTCTTTATCTGGGCAGCCACCCCCCGCCCCTCACTCTGTCAGAGTAATGGATATATCGGTGCCGGAACTACTGAGCTAGGCGGAGATCATTTGCATATAATGTCCTGATAACGGATGTAATAATGAATGCTGTGGGCCCTGTGAACTGTACCAGGGGGCGGGAGGGAGCCTCCGTGAGACTGATGATCCTTTGAATAATGCACGCTAAGCAATATTTTGCTGCCAGATCAGATGAGTGTGGCGTGAAGAGAGCTAGACGAGGCTGGAAACCAGTGGTCCACAGTGGGGACCGCCCTGCCGAGTCTTACTGTCCAGGGCTCTGCTCTGTATGTACGCTGCCAGCCCAAGGCCCCCGGTCACTCCTCCTTAGTCCCACAGTAAGTACCTCATCACTCCAGTTCTTATAACCCAGCCTGACAAGCACAGCGTTTTACATCCAGCCCAGGTCACAGGTTCAGCCCCCGTAGAGAGAACAGGCTGCATATCCTCGGCCCTGTTCTAGTCCCTCGTCGTCCCCAGCCCTCACCTGGAGTAATGTCATCTGTATTTCGACGATGTACATTTTGTACTGCTAACAACAACTCCTACCTGATAACACCTTGTCCCTGTCCTGGTGTCCAGGCCCTGGTCCGAGCCGGGAGTCAACGGGTTCATGCTGACTCCTGTACCTGCCAGGCTCGGTGGTGTCGGGTCTATTTAATATTTCCCTGGACCCATATTATATGTTCAGTTTATTCAGTTCGCAGCGAACTCTTTACAATGGCACTGGTTTAATGCAGACTTTCATTAGAAAATAAAACCTAAAAGCACTTCTTGCTGTGATGTGAGTCTTGTGTGAGACTCATTGGAAAGTTATTAAAGGCTGATGGCTTGGTCGTAAATGAAGCCTACATTCATTGAACAGGCAGAAGAGCACTATAGAATACCCTTATAGCCCTTTGTCTGTCTAATTCGTTTTTTCAATCATTGTTTTAAGATTCTTAATACCACGACAGTCTAGGTTTGGATCTCGATGTGCCTGTGGCGAGCAAGTAGCAATGCACAGTGGCCAGCGGTGAGCTACGTGACTTCCTGTTTGGAAGAGCCGTGTGGAAAATGTTAGAATAACACAGTGTGGATGCCTTGGAGGACTCTTCCGAATCCATTTGGCAGTTTGCTGGCCCCTCCACGTGGCCTGGCCTTGGTGTTTCTTTCCATACAAATGTTAACTCGGGACATATTTTTCCATTCCAACTATCGTTTCCACTTCATGTCTGAAAGTGCTGACAGTGTAGAGCCATAGGTGAGAAGTCAGCACATTCTGTTCCTGAAAACTTTTAGGCGGCGACAGTTGAAATCCATTGTGCTTCTCAGGTGAATGTTAGTATGACGGTCTTTTAATGTCCTTAACCACGATACGTCTTTGCACAGGAGTAGTTTGGAATGCCTTGGCCAAATGTATTCTCTCCTTTCCCCTCGTGCTTTGAGGTGGTGTGTTGGTGGGTATATAGAATGTCTGTATGTGTACAAGGGATGTGGGTGTGTGTTGGAGGGAGGGTCCCAGGCGGCCTGGTGGTTAGATCATCTGACCACCACCCGAAAGGTTGCAAGATTGAATCCCTGAGCCAGCGAGGTGTAAAATCTGTTGTTTTGTCCTTGGGCAGTGGGCGTGAGCGTGTGCGTGAGAGACATGGAGAAATGACTCAGTGACAGTTATTGGACGTGGAACAGGTGGCTTTGCGTTCATCTCTTTACACTAAGTTGACTGAAACATCATTGGCTGTAACACTGACGCGCTGATGTCCTCTAAATAACCAAGGGCTGTCAGAAGCCCAGGATTCAGGTTCTGTCTCGGCTTATTCTCCGTTCTCTTTAAATGTTTCTCTCACTGTCTCCTTCTTCCACCCAGTCATCCCACGCTTCTGTTTATCCCCATTCATTCTCATCCACTCAAATGGGAGGTTTACTGGATTAACAAAATTAAATGGCACTGCTGGTTGATGTTGAAAGATCTAACAAATACTGTGGATTAGAGGTGAGAATGAATGGATAGAAGTATACAGATAAAGGAATGGAGGGATGATGGTGGAGGGATGGATGAAAGAAAGAAGGTGGAGGGAATGGTGGGATAAAGGTGGAGAGATATGGCATTGATGGATGTGGGTGGAGGGACGCAGGATAGAAGAAGGAAGGTGGGGATGCTGGGATGAAGGTGAGGATACAGGGATGAAGGTGGGGAGGCAGGGATGAAAGTAAAGGGGTGGAGGGCTGAAGGTGAAGAGGTTCAGGGATGAAGTTGAAGGGGTGCAGGGATGAAGGTGGGGATACAAGGATGAAAGCGATGATGCAGGGATGAAGGTGTAGGGGTGCACAGATGAAGGTGAAGGGGTGCACAGATGAAGGTGAAGGGGTGCAGGGATGAAGGTGAAGGGGTGCAAGGATGAAGGTGAAGGAGTGCAGGTATGAAGGTGAAGGAGTGCAGGGATGAAGGTGAAGGAGGGCAGGGATGAAGGTGAAGGGGTGGAGGGATGAAGGCAGGGATGCAGGGATGAAGTTGAAGAGGTGCAGGGATGAAGGAGGGGATACAGGGATGAAGGTGAAGGGGTGAATGGAATGTTAAAGATGGATGAATAAAGGTGGATGTAAGGACAAAGGTGAAGGCATGTAGGGATGGAAGGATGATTCGGTCTTAGACTAGGCACATTCTGTGCTCCAAAACTGGCCCGATGGTTTCTTTCTCTGCTCAACATTTTCTGAAATATCTACTCTAGAGATGGTGAACAAGTTTTTGCTCAGAGGGACAGAGCACATGGTTTTCATTGTGCTGTGTTGTGATTTGAGTAAATGTGCAATTCGTTGTGCTTTAAACCTAGAAATTTGAATGTCAGCTTTTGTTGTATTCCTTTTTAGAAAACAAAAGAGTGTCTCTTATAATGGTTCAGCAGTCTGAGTTGCCTCTGGTAGACATGCAGTACAACTGCAGAGTAGGTTCACATCTGATGATCTGACCCACAGCTAATCACTCTCAATCAATGAAGCATGTATAAAACACAAAATAATGAACATGTGACCATCTCTGCAGCTCCTCAGCCCTGATTAGCCATTTCATCTCTCTATTTGACTCTCTCCTTCTTTCTAACCCATTAAGTCTTTTTAGATATTTTTACTTTCTTTCTTCTGCAACACTACCACCCCATGTGGTCTGTCACTGCTGGGAGGCGAACACTGGCTGGTCCTCACCGTGTTTGGAGCTGGAGTGGATTGACTGATCTGGCTCTGAGAGGCTCGCAGAGGTCTGGTAGCGCAGCACCACAGTGGAATCCCCTGAAACTGTTGGACGTTAGGATGTACAGAGCTGGTTCTGAGGACAAACACGCTACTGGGAGCTCTGTGAACATCCCCCCCCTAACGGCAAGAACTGTAGCCATGCCTCCTGGAGGAAAAACATGCCCAATCCGGAATGTTCCGTTCTCAACCGTGGGCTGCTATTTCGACCGCAGGCTGTTACTCCCACAGAGAAAATTACATGACTTTGATTGGAGCGCCTACACATGGTGCTGGACTGGGCCAGAGAGATCCAGGGAGTAGCCATATCTCTCTGCTGTTCTGCACTTCGTTTTCTTTCCTCCAGGGAACAGTGAAACAATGCAGAATTGTGGTATTGAATTTGAGAACTGTCAACAGCCTTGGGCTATTTTTGGTCATGAACACAGTGCTCTCTTGCGACCTCCCTGGTTCCAAGAGGGATAGGGGAAAGTAATGAAAACAGACAATACAATATGCCTTAATCAATCCAACTGTTGTATCATAAATTGGTTTCTGTGCTCCGCTGTACAGCGCGGACACATTTCCGAGAATCACGGGCAGATGGAACCAGTTCTCAGCTGGAAACCCACGATGGGGGCTTTGTCTTTTTGTCTTCCACGGTCTGAGGCCGTACATCTCATCCAGCTAAACCGTGATTAGACCGTCACAGTACATCAGCAGCGCTGAATGAGGATGTCCACAAATCTCTGACCTTCTCCGACAAGGTTCACCAAACCAATTAACGCTTCGCAACTAATACAGCGAGGGTCCAACTACAGCCCGTTGACTAGCTTCTCAAATGTAAGTCCACGGATGACCACGGTTGGAGCAATGATTGCCGTACAGCTGGCGAAGGCCGCCGATGTTTTCTCCATTTTTTGTTCCTCATCACGGTTGCAGAGATTGCGAGGAGTTTTGGTGGTTGAATGGAAACCTCTGACGGCCAATCGGAGAGTAGAGTGGGGAATTGCTGTCTTGACTTGCGCTGCGATCGGGAGCAGGAGATAAGCAGAATTATTTTTCCCGAACAGGCTAAGGATAATTAATTGGAGGAGTTAGGGGGCGAGGCGGGAGCTGCGGTTGGTGTAATCCTATTTTCCATGGCCCTTAACCCCAGTGCACCCTGGGAGAAACCGACCCAGGCACTTCAAAGGACACTGCCGAGAAAGAACTTGACATGGAGACCGAGGGAAAAGGGCACTGTGGCCACCCATCTGTCCCGGTCTCTCACCCTCTCTCCCGGTCTCACTCCTTTGTTCCTTTCTTACTCCTCACCCTCCCTGTCAGTCTCTTTCTCTCTCCGTCTTGCACTGTCTCTCTCCAGAGCATGGAGCCAAATGGAATTTGATTTAAAAAAAGTAAAGTCATGCAGGTCGTCTTTATGAGAAAGTTCTGATGAGGTCTTCGTGGTGCTGCTGTAACCCAGGGAAAATCTCGTTTGAATTCATTTCATAAAAAGAATGGTGGAATCACCCGGAAGGCGGTGGGAGGCCGAGATGCCTTTTAGATACTGGGAGATATGAGTGAAAGATGTGCTATAGTTTCAGCTCTACCTCGGAGGGGTTTTTCCTCGATCGGGATCGTGATGTGTGGTTGTTTGGCCCTTATTTAGTTCCAGGCGCTAGTTTCGAATAGCATCTGCTAAATGACTTGGATCTGGAATCTAAGTTCTGGGGCATTCTGCTTCTTTCCCTTCCTCCCAGGGGAGGCCAGGGGTTTAATAGACAGTTTGTTATGGTGAAATAGTTCTTTCATGTCACAACAGTACTGTGTGTGATGCCATCACTCCAATCCATCTTACTGCACGCGCACGCACGCATCTATGTATGTATGTGTACTGCAGGCGCTAAAGCTTCCACAACTCCTCAGTTTGTTCTTTATCCCACCTGTCAACTCAGAGCAGGATGAAAGCATTGGGGTTATCAGAGTGTCATGTTGACAGGAGAGAATAGGTCTGATAAAACAACTCTGCTGCTGTGTAGTTGTGTCTGTCTGTCTGAGACGGAATATGTGAACCTGCACCTCACACCAGTTTATGTCTCCCAGTGCTCTGATTGCCTTTGTTCCCGCGTGTTTGTCAATGCAGCATTTGAAGTCCAACATGCAGGATGTTATTTCTTTCATCCGCAACATGTACTATGTGCTGTTTTTCCTACTGGCGCTCGTGCGGGCTGCGGGAGCGCGACGTTTGAAGCTAAGCATGTTGGATGTTAAGGGGACCACATGAGAAGTTTTCGGGGAGTTTGTTCTGTGTTTTGTTTCATGTCGACAGGGCTATTGACATTAATGGGGAGTGAAAACAGGCTAATTCGCTGCCTGTCCTGGTAATCCCCTGAGACCAGTACATTACTTCAACCAGGCCTGTGTGATTGATATCAGTGTTGCAGCTGCCTTGTGTGTGTGTGTGTGTGTGTGTGTCAGGGGCCTCAGGCGGGGCATGAGAGTGAGAGTAATTGAGAGAGATGTTTATAATTGAGGAAAGAGATAAATAGGGCGATTTGGAGAAAAAGGGAGCTAGAGAAAGGAGAGAGAGCAAGGTAGAAGGAGTGTTGGGGAACACCGAATGTACAGTAGTGCCACAGAAGCAGCACAGTGGGAAAACAGAATCCTGAATCTTAATTACATTTTCACCCCTACTTCCTCTCCCCTGTCTTAAAAAAAATTGAAATAAACACTTCTTTTTCTCCACACCATAATGGCAGTTGTTGTTTTCCATCCTTCTTCTGAGGTGTGTGTGTGTGTGTGTGTGTGTGTGCGTGTTAGGTTTTGTCATCTCTTGAGGCGGTGCAGGCTAGTGTGTTATTAATGGGAAATATGAGACCAGCCACAGAGCACAGGGCTCCCATGGTAAACATGCGCGCACGCTCTAACACGCACGCCTGCGCGCGCACGCGCACACTCACGGTGCTTTCACAGAGCACTTCCTCATTATTCAGAATGCTCTTTGTGAGCAAAGCCTCAGAATAAAAAATACATACGAGCAGTGAACTGAGTGAGAAGAGACAACTCAAAGCTAAAGGAATAAAACATACCGTTCCTAGCCTGGGCATCATACACCATGATGCATTGACACCTAGCTTAAATAAGATTTTGGTCCTAGCCTTCAGCACGTGGACCCAGGTCTCTTTTCTTCGCTAACTGGCCCACAGGTACTGGAGCCCTTGTGATCTCTGCACAGGTTGTGTAAGGGAGATGTCTCTGTGGGCACCCCTTTGTAGTATTCTCTCTCTATTGTTTCTCTCATATTCTAGTTAATGTGACATGTGTAACAAACGCACGCCAAAGAGCCTCGACGAACCCTAGACCAGGGTAGCATATAATGCTGGACAGAGGCAGGCAGCTGTCCTTGTGTGCAGTTTATGGTTGTCATTCCCCCACCTAAGGCTACCTTTAGGATGAGCCTTCAGTGTTCACTGACTACTGTGACAGCCCTGCTCCGTAAGCCTCCATCCACCTCTCCAGACCTTCAAAGCAAATTCTTAAGGCTCTGCTACGCCACGGCCATTGAGGGAACATTTGCCTTAAAATCAATGAAAGCTGCTAGACTCTCTGCATTGCGTCGGAATCCGATGGCAGCCTCCGAGCTTGAGAATCACAGAGGGCTGATTGTGGATGGCTGCTGCTCGCTTTTATTCAGTCCTGCGAAATAAAAGGATGGCTTTTCTGGTGCAGCGGGTAGAAAGTCACATCGATACGATGCTGATGGCTACAAAACAGGGCCATTGTAGTGGCGCTCAAGAGAACCACTTACAGGCTACCGACTATCCACGCCTGAGAGGGGACACTGTTGCCCTTGAAATCAGGGATTGTCTTCCGGAACTCTCCAAAGCACTCAACCCTTATGGAAAAAGAGGCCTCATTTTTTTGAGGGGACCTCCACCAACCAAGGGTGTGTGTGTGTGTGTGTGTGTGTGTGTTTGTTTCTCACTTTTATTTTTAGTTCTGCTCTTTTATGCCGGCAGCCTTCGTCAAGTTTCAGGGGATCATACTGCCGTTTAATATGCCAGTGGAGTCTCAGGAGTCTCAGGTATCACCCTTCCACACCCTGAATATAAAACTGAACAGGCTACATTCAACGCCTATCTGCTCCTAAACAATGAGTTCACCTACATCAGCAAGGTGAAGGTCCGAGACCCGGCGCCAGCCATAAGGTGCGGAAACAAATAGGGTGAGCACAAGTGCAAGCGAGACGAGAATGAGATGGGCCGACGATCAGGTGAAAGGGAGCGGGGATGGGAACCCGGGAGAAGATACAAACGGGGTCGAGATGAGGCATTTTAAAAAGGAGAGTTGATGAGAACAGACCATGTGGCAGTTATTATGCAGAGGAGTTGGGGGGCTCCTTAACACTTTGAGCGTTTCCTAATCCATCACTGTCGTGGAGCAGCCTGGGTAGAGCGTGGTGCGCTTCAGAAGCTGCCGCGAGGTGAGGAGCAGCTGGGTAGGAGACCGGCCAGGACAGGTTTCGCGTGGTGCCACTAACTGATTGATCACCGCGTCTCCACTGACGTTCGAACTCCGGCCCTGCTGTTAGCGGGGGCTGTATAAGGCCCTGATTCACGCGAACACGGACACCGTCTCGGTTATGTTCTCCCTTACAGTAGCACTGGAAGTTAACGCGATAGCACTGAAGTCACGTGATCACATTTAAGTAGACATGTGAAAAGCATGTTCGCATTCCAAAAGCCTTTCTGCACTTATCTGCTGTCAGTCTCTCCCTCTGCTGTAGCTTACTGTTTCCCACAGTTGCCATCACTCCCTCCCCCCCGTGACAAACTGAGCGCTAATGAAGACAGGGCCACAGTAAGCCCTAGCGCAGTGTCACTGATGGGTGTTGAATCATAAAGCTCAGCTATTACACAGAATTATATTTTTCGTCTTCCACCAAATATTAGAAAGAATTCCGTTCATTATATACCATCAAATATTAGATAGAATTAAACTATTTATATCCCACCCGATATTACATTGCACTGCATTATTTATATATACCACCAACTATTACAATGGATTACATTATTTATAAACCACAGACAGTTGCACAAATTATATTATTTACATACCACTAACTATTACACAGATTTACATTATTTACATTCCACCAGATACAAAACAGAATTAGATTATTTATATACAACCAATAATAGATAGAATCACTATTTATATACCACCAAATATTACACTGTATTTTATTTATATACTACCAACTATTACCCAAAATCATGCTACTGACTATGCTACTGACTATTACACATAATTACATTGTTTGCATACCACCAAATACTAGGCAGAATTACATTATTCATATACCACAAAGTTAATTACACAGAATTATCATGTCTACCCCAATTACTATAAACTGAATCAAATAACTACGTTGTTGATGTACAACAAACTATTGCAGAAAGACATCATTTATATATCACCGATATACCACATTGAATTACATCATTTATATACCCCAGACTATTACACAGATAGATATAATTTGTATATCACCGATATACCACATTGATTTACATCATTTATATACCCCAGACTATTACAGAGATAGATATAATTTGTATATCACCGATATACCACATTGAATTACATCATTTATATACCCCAGACTATTACACAGAAAGACATCATTTATATATCACCTATATACCAGATTGAATTACATCATTTATATACCCCAGACTGTTACACAGAAAGACATCATTTATAGATCACCGATATACCACATTGAATTACATCATTTATATACCCCAGACTATTACACAGAAAGACATCATTTATAGATCACCGATATACCACATTGAATTACATCAATTATATACCCCAGACTATTACACAGAAAGACATCATTTATAGATCACCGATATACCACATTGAATTACATCATTTATATACCCCAGGCTATTACACAGAAAGACATCATTTATATATCACCGATATACCACATTGAATTACATTATTTACCGTATATTCCACTGAGTATCACACATTATTCTATTTTCTAATGCTGCAGTTTCTATTTTCTTATTACACAGCATTACGTGATTTATATTCCACAGAGTATTACACAGCATTAGGATATAATTAATATACCACACTATTGCACACAATTGAATTATTTATACCACTGACTAATACAATTACTAATTGCTATTGTAATAATTACTATTTCTATTGTCAATCAGTCAATCAAATGTATTTATAAAGCCCTTTTTACATCAGCAGTTGTCACAAAGTGTTTTTACAGATACCCAGCCTAAAATTCCAAGAAGCAACCAACAACAGTGTAATATTACTATTTCTATTGTCATTTTACCATTTCTATTGTAATATTACTATTTCACAGCTTTGCCTTAATCCTTTGCTGACTATCACATAGCATTACATTATTTCCTCTCAAAGTGTTCCCAGAGTTACTCCCACACAATTGCTGCTGATACCGCTTCTGTCACCCTATTTAACACAGGTTCTGACATGATCTATTTGGCACACTCACGCACACACACAAACACTCCCTCCCTTGCAACTTTTTGTAGGGAGACTCACTGACTTCACGGTCACATTGCCCTGGTGTTTGCTAGAAATCGAGGTAGAGGAATTGACTTCAGTGTTGAGTTATAAATGGTTCAGAGCCAAGGTGACAAGGTGTTGTTTTCTCCAGCTGGGTTGAAGAAGAAAATGCTCATTCTTTGGTGTACACGCTGCAGATGGTTGTGCTGCGCACTCATACAGGTCAAAGGGCTGTGACATCCCATTTCCTGTTCCCTAGTGGCGTGTTCCCCGCCTCTTTCGCCCCCTCTCAGAGTCTCTGTAGGTACTGTCCAAGTGCTAGACTACTCCCCTCCCTGTCATGGATTAATTGGGTTCTTTGACCCAGTACCAAGTTGTGCTCCCATAGCAGCCATGCTTGGGTAGTCCTGGGGCAGAGCGGAATGGGCCTCGCATGGCTTCAGGGACGGGGTTCGTCACCAGCCTCTCTGCTCCCACACACTCCCAGTCCGCTGAGACCCATTGTCTTCCTGTCATCCACCCTCCCCCGCTACCTTCAGAACCCCCTCCGTTACCCTCCATGGGGCAGCGCCAGCAGGCCAACAATCCCCCCTGGACCCCACCCCCCCCAACAACCCTGTTATCACAGGTCAGAGTCGCTGCTGTTGTTGCCTTGTTGTCTACATGGCGTTCCTGGTCTATTGTAGAGAAACAAGGCCCCTGTTCCACATGCAGTCATATTCCCCACATAGTGCACTACTTCCAACCAGAGCTGTTTGGGTCCTGGGGACAAAAAGAGGCCATTTGGACTGGACTAGGCTGGCTGGTACCACCTACCGCTTATGTTGTTGTTGATGTTGTTTGTTCTGCCGCCAGTCTGAAACAGCAGCGAATCTTGGCTTGACTGATCTAGAAAATCCCAGGTTTAGAGACCGTGAACGATTTGACCAAAGGACAACTTTCTTGAATCGTCAACGGTTAATTACATGGATTAGAAAACATGAACACTTAGATAGCATTGTTGTCGTACAGTATATAAATGGTAGTTAAAGCCATCCGGACTTTCAGTAATAACAGAGGTTATTTTATTCACTACGCAGCGATTCTTAATGGCTATCGCCACTGCTGTTGCTTCTGTTTTTGGGCCCCTTGTTTATTTTTCGTCCTTGGTATTTATTGGTCTGTCTCTATTGCTGATGATTTGTAGATGGCTGCCAATATAGTGAATGTGAGGAGGATTACAACGACCTTAGCGTCATAAATGTCAGATGAACTACAGACCGACATGTATTCTGTGTGTGTGTGTGTGTGTGTGTGTGTAATGCTCATAAACATTTTGATGGACTGATAGAACAGAGTGTTTTTTCCCCTCTTTTCCTCGTCCCAGTCGGAGATGCTTATTATGCTGATTTATGACTATTGATTTCAATTTCCAACAGCTTTATCTGTTAGAAGCCATTTCCATTAAACTGCAGCTATGCAGGATGTGAATTAAGATCCAGGATTACGCGCTTTTTTCACTTGTATCCACCTGAGTGATGGGTTTTGTGTGTGTGGCGGGGTGATGGGTTTTGTGTGTGTGGCGGGGTGATGGGTTTTGAATGAGTAACCGTTTTTGAATGAGTAGGCGTGTGCCTCTAACTGACAAATGAACGTGAAATGAAGTAACTGCCATTTTGTTTGGCCTTTTTTGAACCACTCCAACCAAGTCCATTGGCTAAGGTTGAAGCTTTATGTCCAAGGGAGCCAATACATCCAGGCCATTTTGAAAACCCACTGGATTCTTTTGTGTTTGCCACGACCAATCGGAGCCGAATGGGTGTGGTTTTTAAAAAGCGCACATGGTAGCCTTTGTTGTGTCTCTTGGCCGTTGGGCTGCTTGGCTGCTCCCTCAAGGGGATTTAAATCATTTCATTTGTTAATTGAGATCAGACCAGTGGCCTCCATTCATTCAGTGACACAGTTAAAATGTAAACCGCCATGTGTTTTAATCCGTCAGCGTGCCATGTGTTCTGGCATTGGATGAAAGAGACCCACGGGTCTATTGTTGTCTTGGCAGAACCACCTTAAGAAAATGATTAGGCCTGTATGGTTAGTGGAGAGTGCCCCCTACTGCCCAAACCATGCAGCTAAACCTTTACTTTTAGAACTTGATGCTAGGTATTTTTATGACCAGTCACATGTTTGAATCGGATTCATTGTTATGTTGTTGAAGCTGTAGTCTACACATGTATGTTTCCTATGTGAAGTGGACGCGCAGGATGTAAAAACCCCACAGTCTGGCCGCTTACTCAGCCTCTCGTCCCCTCTGACACCCGCCCATGACTCCTGAATAAAATGTCAACTTGGGGACAAGAAGTTGCACTCACTGTGGTGGAGGAGGGCGAAGAGGAGGCTCGGTCCCCGGTATCCCTGGGGCGTTCAGGGTTCCAATGCACGGGGCGAAGACGGAGGTTAAGAGCTCTCGCAACTTGGCGAACATCTATCCGATCTTTAGATTTAAGTGGGGCGAAAGGCTTTGAACGGCTCCGTTCTCTCCTCCTCCGCCTGAAGGTGATCTGCAGCAGATGGCCATGCAACTCTCCTCCAGATGCACTCGTGCCGCTGGCACTCAGCAGGGCTGTAACTGACACGGTCTTATCGCAGAGGCTGGCCGGGTGGGGGGAGGCGGGAGGGGGTGCACTGGGCCCCGGTCCATCCTGGCAGATCTCATACCTGGGATGGGAAGCGTCCCCTCTCCCTTTTTACCTCCCCTTATCCTTCCGTCCAGATGCTCAGCACTGCCGTACCACTGAGAGACAGGGAAAGCGATAGGGCGAGGGACAAAGAGAGAGAGGCTGAGAGACAAGAAGGGAGACGGTGACATTGAGAGACAAAAAGATAGTGAGAGCGAGAGACCAGGAAAGAGAGGGTGAGAGAGAGAAACGGGGACTTGGGAATAGAAGGTGAGAGAAAAAGAAAGATGGGAAAGAGAGAAGGAGAAACTGAGAGAAGAGACAGAAAGACTTGAGACAGAGGAACTGGGAGAGCTCCATTGTGTCTCTGCTCTGAGGGTCGTGTATTATCGACCAGCCTCCTTCATCCTCAGGTTATTCTACCTGAGTGCACTTGCTCATATTGCGGAGCCATGTAATGGGCCTACCTCTCCCACTTCCAACAGGACACGTTTAGTGTCTTGTTTCTTTCTTCCACTGTGTCTCCTGATCACAAAGGCTTAATGTCCAAGGTACTGGGTGTCTCCCCTGTTCGGGGTAACTCGTTCTCCTGTTTCATGTGCCTTGTTAAAGTACAGACTGTACAAGTTGATACATAACACTTGGTTCTGTCACATCCATTATGAGCAAGTAGATCAAGGAAAGGGCGTGGGGACTTTCGGATGTATACAATTTTGTTTTTGTAGGAAAATACCAAGTGATGTCTTCCTTGCACTACTATGAAGCATCTTCTTGTGAATAGATCTCTGATACTGATATACTTTACACTTTTTTTATCAAGGAAAATGTAGAGGCAAAACAAAGAAAATGCTTATTCCCCCGCTTGCACAAACATGCGTTTGTTTTCCTATCATAGTGGGGACAAAAAAATAATTGCCTTTTTTCTGTCTCCCTTAATCCCTAAATGTATCCCTAATCCTAACCCTAACCTTTACCATAACCTAAATGTGCCTAAATGTTGTCTGCCCTTACATCTAACCCTAAACCCCGGTGGCTAATCCTAAACCTAACCCCAATCCTAAACCTAACCCCAATCCTAAACCTAACCCCAATCCTAAACCTAACCCCAATCCTAAACCTAACCCCAATTCTAACACTATCCCCAATTTTAACACTAACCCCAAAGTTTTACCCTAAACCTAAATAGGAACTATCCCTTTTCTTCGAGGGGACCGGCTAAAACATCCTGTGGGAAACCAATAGTCAGGTTGTAGTAAATTTGTGGGGACTTCCCTGCATGTATAGTAAAACCAGGATCTCCTTCTCACACAGAAACACTCAGACACACACGCACACACACACACACTTAAACAGTGAGTGGAACAGCAAGGCGACCATGAATGGTTCAGAGCAGTGGTGTCTGTCTGACTGAGGGTACAAGCCAGGGTATCTTCTCTCTGCAGAAATCAATAGTGCATTACCAGCCCTGCAGCCAGCCAGCCACACAGTGTGCTGACAAACCTATACCCTCTCCAAGCCCTCCTCCCTCAGTCTGACAGAGCCTCCCCCCCACCCCCCCCCCCAGATGCTCCTCCACCTCTCTCTCTTCCTCTCTTTCCCTTCATCTAACGTGTGATCTACTACTTGTTTCATCTCAGTACCTCGCAGGCTTTTAGAGAATGAATTCTCGTTCTTTCTCCCTGTTCTGTCTCTCCGTGTCCCTCCCCTCGTCTTTTCTCAAATGAGGCACGTCGCTTCCCCCCCCCCCCCCCCCCCCCCCCCCCCCCCCTTCATGGCGCTCCCCTGGGGGCACATGCTTCTGTAACAGGTGGCTCTGCAATGAACCCCAAGAAAGATAGAAGAGTTATTAGGGGAACAATGTCACAGTTTGGAAAGTGCCTAAACAGCCCAACTTTGTGTACAGACAATGTACAAAGTAAAATGAACATTCTGTCATAGCGAACATATTACTTTTGGAAAGCCTAGTCAATTGTAAGTTATGGTATGAATATAGATTTTATCTAATATGTTTAGGTCACATGGTCTGAAGTTCTCTGAGATTAGTGACAGAAATGAGGAAACAGCAGGCCTGTCAGATGTCAGATTTGGCTCTTTCAAGTATTTTCTCAATTGGAAAACCATTGCATGATTCCATTTATATGTGTGAACCACAAAACATTAGCTCTTCAGAATGTACTAAAATGAAGGTTTCAGCTACCTTTTGGATAATGCCCACATACTTTTCTTTCATGTCAGCCATCCTTCCAAATCAAAAAATTCCATATTTTGTCTTCAGAAACTGTCTCTCAAGTAGTGCAAACTAGTCTCTTACATCATTTGAAACAAACATAAAGTACCTCAACAGGGTGTTGGGCCAGATGCCAGAACTGCTTCAGTGCATCTTGGCATAGAGTTGTCTGGAATTCTTGTATATAGCATTTTTATTATATGATCATTTTGTTTAGATTAACAAGACTTGTTGACAGTTTTGCTTCAAAGATAAAAAAAATGATATTGTTGCATGTCACCTTCTGATGTAATGTGGCAAAATGTTCCTACAAATACTCCCAACAACAACAGAGGACTATGTCTGGCTAAAAGTGTTTGCTTTCTAGCTGTTACCTTTATGTCTCGGTCTAGAAATCCTCTAGATTTCCCAACATAATGCAACAGACAACACGCTATGTGAGGCTGACACAACATGGAAGGATTAGGATGGATGATTGACATCAGCGTGTCCCATTGGTTTCTTTAGTAGCGGTGGATATTCGCTGCCAAATTTTAACCGCTGTTTTGGTGAATTCATTTCTTTTCTTTGACAGAAATACATATTTTAGACCTAACATTTCGAATGTGTTGCAAACAAGGCACACCAATTAGAGGCATGATTTCCCAGTATGACTTGCTCTTCCTCATCATCTCCTGTCGCCTCCCTACAGCTCATTTGCTCACCTCCGAGCTGTATTGTCTCCAATGACAAGGGTGGTTCAAGATTAGAATGTCTTCCAAGGGCGGTGGTCCAAGAAAAATATAAGCTTGTTGTCACAGTTGTCATTTTTCTATGAGACATCCTGTAAAATGAATTTGCTTCGGTCAGTTAAAACGGTCAGTCTCATCACTTTCATGTGGCTCAGACTGGATAATGACGGTCGGGTTGTGCAAGTAGAAGAGGCAGACAGCAGGGTCTTTTGACAAACCCCAACCACTGAAAATTAAATGCTAGACTAGCAGCTTGGAGTGACGGTGTACAAGTGTGCTTCCAGGGAAGGATGTTTTTAAATCGCCTGCTGGGCTGTCGAACAACGACGCACGGTGATACATCAAATGGAACTTAACAGGTATTATCTGAATAAGCCAGTGATATTAGTACATCAGTATCCAGGATATTTACAACCCATTTAATCGTTCGTTTTCTTTTGGTTCTACACAATTGGCCCATTATGACATTGATATAAAGAGGAAACATTAAACTGTCCTGGATTTTCATGTGAGTTAAGTCGGAGTATCAACGAGGACGAGAAAACAAGTTGAGTTAGGTTGACAGTCCTTGTTCTGTTTTGTAACTATGAGTCAAACCCGAAAAGGGGACCTTGGGTATAGTTGCAGTGTTATGAGAATACATTTAAAATCGCATCCTGTTTGACGATCATTTTAAGGGGATGGATGAGTGCTCAGTGCTTCACACTATATATCTCCACATCCACCTGCTACCTGTACATGACTATGCCGTTGGTGCTGAGTTGGGAATGAAAAGGGAGTCAGAAAAGTTTGCCTAATCAGAGCAGATCAGGGGAGGGTGGGAGTGCGTGTGCGTGCGCGTGCATGTGTGTGTGTGTAGCTGGAGTCTTTCAATGTGGCATTCATGAGCAGCTGGTGTTGGTTTGCCCATTTCCCATTTGCACAGAGTAGGCACTGTGTCACTTTGTAAATGGCAGAATCTGCATCGGTCCCTTTCAGCATCAGTGAGCACAACAAACACAGCACAGCCCTCTGAGTTGAGTACCCTGCCAACCGGTTGTACAGATCACACAACGCCAAAGAACACACACACACACGCACACACACACACACACACACACACACACAAAAGACAAACAATGAAGCAAATATGGGTGCTCCCAATCGACCACCACTGCCGCCCTTCAAATATCATCTGAGGTGAAAATAGCCTGAGGATACAATGTTTAAACAACAACCAACAATGAAGAGTAAACAGAACAACATTTGGAATGGAAAGTTCCAGGATGACCTTCCCCCGAATGTGCTCGATCAGCAGTGGAAATCTCACACACACGCAATAATCAAGGCCGATTGGACACACTAACACCAAGATGATTAAAGGGCTTCTGCAGAGCAGACTGCAGACTGTTATCTAAAGCTATCAGTGAAATAAAAAAATTGCAGTAAAAGAAATGAAAACCTTTGATAGGAGACTGTGATAGGTGGCCTGGGTTGTCTAGTGGATAGAGCTGCTGCCTTCAGCACAACCCGTCAGGTTCTAAACTGGCCCACGCCATTCTGGTACAATCCTCTCTCCAGGCTTCCCTGTCTTTCCCTCACCGTCTCTATCCCAAAGTAAGCTAAACATAAAAGGAATGGGACTGCCCCACCCCATAAAAAACTGGAAAAAACAATACTGTAATTAAAATGCATGGTGTTTCTCTTGGTGTTTGGATGTGAACGATGGTATTGTCTGGCTACAGAATAAGCCTGACAAAGCATTATTGATGGGTAGCGGAGGCAGAAAAGCTTAAGAAAAATGTTGGAGGATAGAAATACAAAGATAAAGGCAACAAACGTCGAGGTCCTCGCTATCTCCCTTGCTCTCTAGGCTCTCTCCTCTCTGTCTTCCTCTCTCTCTCTCCCCTCTTCTCTTGTTTACCCCTCAGTCTCTCTTCTGTTCTCTCCTTCCATCTTTACCTCTCCCACACCATTTTCTCTGTCTATATCTCTGTCCCCCTGTACTTTATCCTGGTGTGTGTGTGGCTGATAAAAGCAGTGGGACCTGCAACTCTGGGTCCCACCCTATATGCTTTATCTGACGTTCTGATAGGAATGCATGGAGTCAGGTCTGTGCCCTAATCTTTTAATGTGTGTGTGTGTGTGTGTATGTTTGGCGCGTATGTGTGTGTGTGTGTGTGTGTGTTCCCTCGTCCTTGGCAGGGTCACAGGGGAAATTGATTTAGCCTTATCGGCCTTTATGGATTCATGGAGAATATTTCAGCAGCTCTGGATATTTTTAACCCAAGTAGGGTGGATGTTTTTGCGGATGTTTGCGTATGTGTGCTTGCCTCTATGGGTGTCTGCGCTTGCTCCTTAAGGATGAGCTGGGAAGGTTATCAGACATTGTTTTATATCATAGAAATCTTATCAATTTTGTGCTAATTAATGCATTAATCAAATGGACTAACTCAATCAAGCTCCGGTGTATGCTGGCAGTGTGGTATTTTTGGCAGATTTTGACCCGTGTTTTCTTTTTTTCGGCCTGCACATTAAGCTTTCATCATGTGGATGCTTCTCTTTTCCCTACGACACTAATATGTAGTCTTAACAGGAAGATGAGGGTCAAGGTGCCCCAGTCAGTGTAATTGTTTTATGCGTAGACAGATAATGTAGAATCAAATTAATTACAACATGATTTTCATACAGGTTCCTGGGCCTCTCTCTCCCCCATCCTCCACTGTAACAACAAGACGTTTCTGTTTTTAGGGTGAAGGTGTGAGATTGGGCGGCACTTGGTAAACAAGACATGTCTCGCAGGGTAAATTAAATTCCAGCCAGCGTCTTTGTTGTCCATAGGTCATAGTCCTTATGCCGTTTCCAATGCAGCCCTTTCCCTCTTTCTCACACACATTGGCCTGTGACCTACTCTCAAATTTCAAACAGAGCAGGGAGTGGTAGTTTAGTGCAGTGCTGATCTACCGAGAAAAGCAATTGAGCCCCGTGACCCCAAAGGCATCCAAGAGTTTCCCCACATCTGAGGCCTAGTGGCAGTGGGTTGGTTGGGGCCGGTAAGGGGCCAAGCCCATGCCTGCGTGATCCAGCATTGGAAGTATTTCAGTCTGTATACATGCAATGCATTGTTATTTCTTGGGCAAAATACTACAGAGATGGGAGGGGAAAAATCTCGGTTTTCTGTGAATTCCCCCTCCCATTCCCCAGCGGAGGAGAATCTCCTGCTTATCAGAGGGATTTACTGAAGGCTTGGCGGTTCTGTCCAGCCGGAGTCGGGGTCAGAGACACGGAAGATAAAAGAGGATGAGCAAAGACACCGGAGGGATGTTTTGTCCAGACGTGGGTCAGGAAGGAGATGTGAGAGGGATGGGATCTTGGGATTTTTAGACAGTGAAGGGATTCAACGATTGGTGACAGCAAGAGTTTTTCAGCCACTTTACTGCCCTGTGCTGTGACCTGGTTGATGTAGATGACAGCTGGTCTGTCTGGGGAATCTCAACTCCTGAACTTTCTTACTTATCTGCCTTGAGGTGACCGTGACTCGTCGCTGTTGAATTCCAAGCAAATGGACAAGAACAACCTTCATTGAACCCTCAGCACCTGTTTGCCTGTTGTACTCCGTGTTTGGTAATAATTCCCGTAACTTTCCAGGATTTCCAGAAACAAGTAGGAAATCCTGAGTTCTCCATGCAGGATTCTGGTAAAAAAACTGCAGAATTGTATGAAAATGACTTTAATTTTGCGACCTGAGGACAAAATGATGAGGATAAGCGAGGGCAAAGAGAACGGCAAGTCAAGGTCATGGCTTAAAGGAAGTAGAAAATTATTTGATTGGGCTTATTCGTAGTCAATTTGCAGTGTACAAGTTTGTTTTTAATAAATTGACCCTCTACTCAGATTAAACTATGGACATCCTAACATCTATCACTCAATTTCTCACATTTTTTGCTTTCACTCTCTGTCTCCTCATCTCATTCGCTTTCACACTATCTGTCCTTTTGTCTATTTCTTCCTCCCTCATTCACTGTCTTTCTCACGTTCTATCTCTCTCCCCTCCATTGAGGTGTGGGACAGACAGCTGTGAAGGCAAATCTCCTTCTTTGTTTGTCTGGTTGTTTGATACCCAAGTCGTGGCCATTCATCAGGCTACAGTGCCAAGGAGATAAGAGGAATGCAGAGCTTTGTGAAACTCATCCTCTAAATGAAAGGGTGTTTTCCTGTCTGTCAGTCCAAAACACAGAGCTTTGAACAGAGGGATCATAGACCGTATGCTTCAAACCCTACGATTAGACTTGGGCATTAGTGTCATACCTTCATACCAATATTGGTTAAAGGACCAATTAGTGGATGAGAATTTGACTGCTTTTAAGGGGCTGCCTGTCAAATGCAGTTTCTTGCTAGGCCAGTGAGGAAGACATAGGATGTTGTAAAGGACCCGTAGCTCCAATAGGTACAGTGATGCATGGCCCGTGAGGGTGTGCCAATAGGTTTATCTCTTACGAGCGATGATTGGAATGGTGTTGTTCAATCAGTTTAGTCAAGATATTTGGAGCAAACACACACACACACTTGTGATATTTCCATCCAACTCTCAATCACTCCGAGTGCCACTCCGATTGGCCACCTGGCCATAGACATTGCTCTGATAAAATTGGATTGTGAACGTGTGATTTTTATGAATATACCAACAGAATAAAGTCTGTTAACATTAGGAGACTCTGCTATCTTTTTGGCCAGTATCTCGGCCTTGGCCACAATATCTCTTGTTATGGCAAATTTGTGGCATTTTCCAATTTTCATGTCTTCTTGCTCAATATTTTGTAGCTGATGTGCAGCAATGTTAAATAGGGTTGGAATTGGCAATAGTTGTCTTAGCTATTTGTTTTCATTGTGTTTCTAAATATTGTAATGGCCTATTTTAGTTAGTCTTAATGAATCCACTGTTCAATAATGTGTGTGATATATTCAAAGTGCGTGCTGTTTGTAGTGCTTGTGATTTTACCTCAGGATCACCCACAGCTATCTTACTACATTATAGTGAGAAGAGTGGAACAAATTATCTGATTCGATTTCCAACAGATATTGTTGTTGGCGGAGTTCGCATTAAAAAGTTGCCAGGCTGGGCTTATACATATGTGGCTAGAATTCATACAGTAATAAAGCCTCACTAATTTATCACAAGTTATTTACCCATGATAGGATTTAAGTTTGTTATGTGTGACACTTGAAAATGGCAACACAGCCATGTTGATGTGAACCTTACTGTAAAACATTCCGCTGTTGCAAAAGCAACTCCACCTACCCCTGTTCAGCGTTTCTATGGGCAACGTCTTTTGGCTTACGTCTCGAATTTGTCTACTGTTTCACTTGTATCTGACTCTGGCTATCCCCTCTTACCCTTCCAGGGTCTTTCATGATGGTGAACTCTTCCCAACATGCCGCAGGGCAGCGGGCCCATCTCCTGCTCCACTCGCTGAGTGAGAACGACACTCACTGCATCCAGTTTAGCTACTTCCTGTACAGCCGCGATGGCCACTCCCCCGGGGACCTGCAACTCTACATCCGAGTGAATGGTGGCCCGCGGGGCAGCTCAGTCTGGAATGTCTCCGGTTCACACGGACACCAGTGGCACCAGGTGGAGCTAGCCGTTAGCACCTTCTGGCCCAGTGAATACCAGGTGAGAGCTAATGCTACCTCTGCATTGTTAACTCATACAGTATGCTAAAGCTATGCATTATGCAGTGCCGCTGGCACCTTATGGTACAGCTAATGCTAGGGCGGAGTCAATGCAGTGCTAATGCTTCATCAACAGTGGTTTCGATGTGATGGTTTGAGGTAAGTAGCACCAGCTAGCCATTAACATGTTCTGGCCCATTGAATACAGGTAAGCGCTGTCTGACTAATTGATAGTTCACTGGTTGATTGACTCGGTAAGTTGATTGTCAAAGAAAACAATTCTGTCCCAGCAAACAGCGATCCAAGACAACTGTCTGACGATCCGGGAATGTCTTGACTACTCTTTGTTATTAGTTGGTTTGGCTTCTGCCGAAGTTGCGCATATGGCATATATATATATAATTATACAGTTTTTTTTTTTTAATCACTGATTAAACTGATGCTGTGAGCCACAGATGATGCCAGAGAGGGGCTGTTGGTGGGCCACCTCATGCCTTGCCAGCTGGGAATCATCAAGCCCTTGATTTGTTTATTCTGTTTTGCTTGCGCTGCTGGAATGGAACAAATCTGTTGAAACGACCACTTGGTCCCGGAGGACAAGGGAACATATAGTGACAACATGGGAGTATAAATGGGCTGTGTTAGTGAATCTGATGTATGTTGACCTGTGTGTATGGATTCAAGTCCCCCTTCTCAGCAGAGTAATCAATATCTCTTTCTTCTCCCCTGTGTTTAGTTGGTGTTTTCATGGCAATTTTGTGTGTGTGTGTGTGGTGGCCTAAAGGCAGCCTCATTAAATTGTATGATTTATACCTTTAGACCTGTCTCTTTTGCCCTCCTCCAATATGCCCTTTTAACACCTATAAAGCCTCAATGGACCACCCTTCCAGAAGACAACACATTTCCAGCCAACTTGGAAATAATATAGCCTATGTTAATGCTATGTTTAGTGAATTTCTGGGTGCAAGATGTGAAAGTAACCTAATAGTAATCCGTGACATTACTCATTTGGAGTAATCCAAAGGATTACATTACTGGGTACTTTATTTTTCATGTAATTGTACTCAGTAATGGATTAGATTTGGTTGATTTATATAGGGGAAAAGTTGAGATTATAATTACATCAATAAATAGCCTACAACTGGCTAGCCCTGTTCTTCACAATCAGGGATTACATTATGTATCTTGTACCTAATTATGGATTGTTGGCTTCCCCTCGCCTATCAACTTACCCATTAGCCCTGCTTGTCCCCCCGTTATAAGCTATACTTTATTTAATACGTCTTTGTTATATGTGTGAAATTAGTTTAGATAATTTAGGTTCAGCTTCAAGGCAATTCTCTTGGTTATTATGAATTGGGCAGGGCACCTTTAACACCAGTGATCTTCAGAAGTCAAGCCGGTTGTTTTAACTACTGTCCAGAGAGCGAGACCTGTCCTCCTAAAACCGACTACAACCCCAGTTCTGCTAGTGATATCAATGACTTGGTGTTATATAAACTCACTTTATTTAGGAAAAAGTTAAGGATGGGGGAAACACGATTTTTAAAATGACAGTAATAAAACATTTAAATGTGTTTTGCGTGGTTATGAGGCTTGTGGCCTTTCGGATGTTGACGTGTGTGTGTGTGTATTTCTGTTTGCCCTTCCTTAAAATGTCAATGGCAGCAGCAAAGGACTGTGAGCGTGGGTCGGCTGAACAGTCAATTGACCTCAATTCCGAGTGACCCTCAGCTGAGCACTGTTTGCTTCTATAACCTTGGTCTTCTCTCAGAGCTCCTAGCCTGGTCTCGGCACCGTTGCAATAAATCAACACCACCTTAATGAGATTAGGACCCCATGTTGATCAATGGTGTGAGTGTGAGTGTGTCCTCAGCTCCACTCTCTCACCAACAACACCAACCAATAGTGATTAAGAATTAAAGATTTTTTTTCCTCTCCTGCAACAACATCAAAACTTTCTTGCCATTGCAAGTCCCTCACCTTTTTCACACTGTGCACGTGTGTGTGTGTGTGTTACCACCTTAAAGGAAAAGGATGATGGAATGCGGGGAGCCGAGTTATCCAATATCCAATCAGATCCTGATCTGTCTGGACCAGTAGCTCCATTGTGATAGAACAGTATAACGTGTTTAAAAACATTAATGAACTTCGTAATGTGTGCACACGCACCGAAGCAACCGGTGATTCTGCGATTTGTGAGCGAAGAAATGGAGATGCCTAAGCCCTCTCCTCCGGTCAACGGGACATATTGCTTTGGTCGGTCCCATGGAGGAGTAAGACGTTTGGTTGCAGGTAACGAAGCAGGTGAAACGCTGAGAAGATGCCTGGTGCAGGGTTTTAATCCTGCCCCTTCAGGGCTGTGTCTTTGACTGCACTGTGAAGAGGGGGGGGGGACAGGACAGAATAAAGTAGAACACTGCCTGTGGCGGGCCACACTGACTGCCTGCCTGTCTCACATGTTCAGTTCCTCTGCCACCCCTGCCCCCCCCGCTCCTCCTCAGCTCTCTGCAATGATCCATCCTCTATTCACCCCTCCTCTCCTCTGGTTTTTCCTTTCCCTGTCTCCGTTACGGCTCAACGTGCTATTGAAGGCCCCAGAGGGGCCACTCATCCAATCCCACAGATAAGAATCACTGTCCACCAGCCCCAGCCAACAGATCGGCGCCGCGGGACCCTGACCAATAGCCAGGAACAGACGGGGAAGACAGGAGAAAGAGAAAGGAGGGGGGAAAAAAGAAGGGGACCTGAGATAGATAGGGAATAGTGATGGAGGAAAGGAGGGGGGAGGAAAGAGTGGGGGATGTGAGAGGGAGGAGGGAAGAGAGAGAGGGAAGAGAGAAGAGAGACAGTGGTCAAGGGGGAGAGAACTATAGGGTTTTGTGATGGGGAATACTTGAGAAGCCCCCAGGGCCTCGGATATAGACGGGTGAGTGACTACGTGCTCTGGAGCTGGATATTGATGGGAGATGAAGCCAGGAAAGAAACGAGCAGTCAGTGCCTCAAGTCATAGTAGAATAATCCAGATGTGTCTTGTTGATAGAGTCTCAATGAGAAGGTTTGTCCACTGACAACCGTGATGTGCTTTGATATTTTTTTCCAAGAAGGTGAGGCGAGGTGATTAAGTGCAGCAGAAGATGGAGCAGCAAACACTGTGAATATTCTATTAAGCTCTAGGGATGTTCTTGTTTTGTTAAATCCTGCAAGAGAACTAAGTCAATAAACGGGGCTGAGGACTAAAGAGGGATAAAGACATAGAGTGATGACAGTGGCCCTCAGACTGAAGTGAGTCTCTCGTCTCTCTCTCTCCAACTCTGTCTCTCTCTCTCCACCTCTCTCCATGTTTTTTATTGCTCTCTCCATTCACCTCTCTCTGTCTTTCTCTCAGTCACATTGAGCTCTGAATATTCATGGCTCATGGTGCAATCAGTCCTGGGCAGGCAAAGAGAACAGCCTGGGTTTTAGAAGATATTGGAGACGAGGGACAGGGGCATGGAACCATGCCAGACGAGGGAAACAGAGGCTCTCTCTCTCTCTCTCTCTCTCTCTCTCTCGCCCCCTCCTGCATCTCTCCTTACAATCTCTCCATCTTAAGTCTTTCTGTGCATCTTGCTTTTCATCTGTTTCCAACTTTATCTCCCTTCATCCTCCATTAGTCAATCCATCTCTGTCAGTCTCATCCAAGTGCTAAAGTTCACCTGACATCCCACTGGTCACTGCTCAACCCGATCAGGGCACACAGACAAACAATAATGATGATGGTCATTTATTGAATCTCATGACCAAAAAACAAATATAATGCGAAACTGTAAGATGACAGGCCATCCAACTGAGTCTTTCAATGAAGTATCTTTTTACATTTGTATATTTTGGACTGTACTTCCAGTTAGTGCTTTCATGTTAAAATTGCTAGGTGAAACAACACAATTATAGTACATTAGTTCTCAGTCTACAGTCTAAATAGAGATTACACTTGACCCTTGTAAGGTCTGAGGATCTTCCAAAGAGTTTTCAGTTGTACATGCACCTTCCACATTCAATTTCCCTTCGTTGCACATTTAGAATTGCCATCAAACTTGCATTTTTACAATTGTTACATATACACCGCATTCCAAATGATTATGCAAATTGGAAAAAAGTGTCATAAACATTAAATATTTAGGTTTCCAATCAAACTCATGGATGGTATTGTGTCCCTGGTCTCTTTGGATCACTGAAATCAATCTCAGACACCTGTGATAATTAGTTTGCCAGATGAGCCCATTTAAAAGCACACTACTTAAGAAGGATGTTCCACATTATTAAGCAGGCCACAGATTTGAAGCAGTATGGGAAAGAAATAAGAATCTCTCTGCTGTGGAAAAGTGTCAAATAGTGCAATGCCTTGGAGGAGGTATGAAAACATTAGATATTTCACCAAAACCTAAGCGTGATCATCGTACTGTGAAGAGATTTGTGGCTGATTCAGAGCACAGACTGGTTTGTGCAGGTAAAGGCACAATGAGGAAGGTTACTGCCAGACAAATTCATCGGATTAAGAGAGCAGCTGCTGAACTACCATTACAAAGCAGCAAACAGGTATTTGAATCTGCTGGTGCCTCTGAAGTCCCGCAAACCTCAAGGTGTAGGATCCTCCAGAGGCTTACAGTTGTGCATAAACCTACTATTTGGCCGCCCCTAACCACTGCTCACAAGCAGAAACAGTTGCAGTGGGCCCAGAAATACATGAAGACACATTTTCAAACAGTCTTGTTAACTGGTGAGTGCTGTGTAACCCTGGATGGTCCAGATGGATGGAGTAGTGGATGGTTGGTGGATGGTCCAGATGGATGGTGTTGTGGATGGTTGGTGGATGGAGTTGTGGATGGTTGGTGGATGGAGTTGTGGATGGTTGGTGGATGGAGTTGTGGATGGTTGGTGGATGGAGTTGTGGATGGTTGGTGGATGGTCCAGATGGATGGAGTAGTGGATGGTTGGTGGATGGAGTAGTGGATGGTTGGTGGATGGTCCAGATGGATGGAGTAGTGGATGGTTGGTGGATGGAGTAGTGGATGGTTGGTGGATGGAGTAGTGGGTGGTTGGTGGATGTTCCAGATGGATGGAGTAGTGGATGGTTGGTGGATGTTCCAGATGGATGGAGTAGTGGATGGTCCAGATGGATGGAGTAGTGGATGGTTGGTGGATGGTCCAGATGGATGGAGTAGTGGATGGTTTGTGGATGGTCCAGATGGATGGAGTAGTGGATGGTCCAGATGAATGGAGTAGTGGATGGTCCAGACGGATGGAGTAGTGGATGGTTGGTGGATGGTCCAGACGGATGGAGTAGTGGGTGGTTGGTGGATGGTCCAGACGGATGGAGTAGTGGATGGTTGGTGGATGGTCCAGATGGATGGAGTAGTGGATGGTTGGTGGATGGTCCAGATGGATGGGGTAGTGGATGGTTGGTGGATGGTCCAGATGGATGGAGTAGTGGATGGTTGGTGGATGGTCCAGATGGATGGAGTAGTGGATGGTTGGTGGATGGTCCAGATGGATGGAGTAGTGGATGGTTGGTGGATGGCCACCATGACCCATTAAGGCAGCGACGTCAGCAAGGTGGCGGCGGAGTCATGTTTTGGGCCGGAATCATGGGGAGAGAGCTGTTAGGTCCCTTTAGGGTCCCTGAAGGTATGAAAATGACCTCGGCAAAGTATATAGAGTTTCTGACTGACCACTTTCTTCCATGGTACAAAAAGAAGAACCGTGCCTTCCGTAGCAAAATCATCTTCATGCATGACAATGGACCATCTCATGCTGTAGAGAATGCCTCTGTATCATTGGCTGCTATGGGCATATAAGGAGAGAAACTCATGGTGTGGCCCCCATCCTCCCCTGACCTCAACCCTATTGAGAACCTTTGGAGCATCCTCAAGCAAAAGATCTATGAGGGTGGGAGGCAGTTTGCATCAAAACAGCAGCTCTGGGAGGCTATTCTGACATCCTGCAAAGAAATTCAAGCAGAAACTCTCCATAAATTCACAAGGTCAATGGATGCAGGAATTGTGAAGGTGATATCAAAGAAGGGGTCCTATGTTAACATATATCTTTCCCTGTAAAGATGTTTGATTGAAATAGCTTTTGATTTCAGTGAATATGACCTGCAAGTTCAACAAATGACAATCTTCAGTTCTTTACAACCTATAAAATGTTTAGCAACTCTGTTGTGCATGATAATTTGGAACAGTGCTTTTTTTTTTCTCATTTGGTGGTTTGTTCAATGACATTTGACTTATACCCTGACGGTTGATAACTTGATTATACTGACTGTCAATTGGATCGACTATTTTGGAAAATCAGTGTAAAATATAATTTGCATAATCATTTGGAACGCGGTGTACATGTCAACCTCAGGGACCTCGTTGCTGCTATCGCTGCATCCCGGTTGCACATGCTACCTTACTCCTTCAATTTGCCTTGACTGCACATTTAGAATGCTGTTTGAATTGGCATTTGTACCTGCATAACTATTTATCCCACTAGTACATACACTGTCATCCTCTATTTGCCTTAGTTGCATTTTTAGTATTGCCATTTGTACTACATTTGACTTCTTTGCACATCTATACATTCCACTTTTAATATAAATATACAGGTACTTAATACATTTCTGCCCTCTTCTAATTGCACTTCTGGTTAGATGCTGACTGCATTTCATTGTACTGTACTTGAACTTGTTCAATAACAATAACATTAAGTATAATCTAAGAGGAAGTCAGTGATGGTTGATAGTGGTGATGGAGCATGCTGATGACCTAATACAATGAAAGATGGTTAAACAACAAGCTGCTTGACATTAGCAAGAAAGCTCACCACACAAAGTTTAGAAATGGAATCTAGGTTTCCTCATCTCCTATTCCTATCACACTTTAGGCAACTTTTCAAGTAATGTTCTCCAAAGATCAGGAATTTGCTGCCAAGGGAAATAAAAGCTTGTAACAAGTCTAAATGCATTTACTCAGACATAAACATTAGCCATTAAGTTAGCTTTAACCATCCAAGCTGAAATGTTTTAACCTGTCTGTCAATATCACAAATAACAATTTATAGTGTTTTGTTTAAAAACAAATAAAATGTACAAAATATGAACAAATGTACCAGAGCTCTGTGCTTAGGCTATTACCACGCTGCCATGGCAACTATAGAATTCACACACACATATGCACATACACACAGACAGTTACTGAGAACATGGCGCCACCATGCATAATACTAATGGATACTAGACGTTGTTGTCCATCCCCATTTCCTCAGTAGAATAGATGGAAGACGTCCACTGGGTCCAAGGTCGTGTATTATTGTGCTTTATTGCCACAGTGTCAACACCAATCAATACCATTCTACCCTCATTCCACTATTAACCGAAACAAATCTATCAAGAGAACGTATGCGGCAATGACTACACATCATGTTCCCGTTTCACACGTTCAACTGTTTTTCTAAAGCTGTTGAATTAATTAAACTGCTTGGAGATCGATGGAGTCCGTCGGCTCGCAAATTGAAAGCTTTATCATAAGAACACATGCATACATAAAAACTCCCACAGCGATAAAAAATCAAAACCAGAGGCCAGAAATAATAATTACCGAACAAATCCTCTCTTTCATGCAATCCTTTATCCCAGCTAGCAAGTCAATCAGCCAGCGAACAAACTAGTGAACCATCCAGTCAGCCAGCTAGCCACCCATGCATTCAACCAGCCAGCCATCCACCCATACAGTCAGTTAGCCATCCATCCATCCATCCAGTCAGTCAGCCATTCTCCCAGTCAATCAGCCAGCCATCCTTCCTGTCAGCCATCCATCCAGCCAGCCAGTCAGCCATCCATCGATCCAGTCAGCCATCCTTCCAGTCAGTCAGCCAGCCATGCAGCCAGCCATCCAGCCATCCTTCTAGTCTGTCAGCCATCCTCCCAGTCAATCAGCCAGCCAGCCATCCTTCCAGTCAACCAGCCATTCATCCAGTCAACCAGCCATAAATCGATCCAGTCAGCCAGCCATTCATCCAGTCAACCAGCCATCCATCGATCCAGTCAACCAGCCATCCTTCCAGTCAACCAGCCAGCCATCCTTCCAGTCAACCAGCCAGCCATCCTTCCAGTCAATCAGCCATCCATCCATCCATCCTGTCAGCCAGCCAGCCATCCTTCCAGTCAATCAGCTAGCCGTCCATACTTTCTTGATTTCTTTGGAGAAAAGAGACTGGACCAGGATGTAATTCGGCACCATTGCGTTTTATGAGGCCAAGTGGTGAAGTGGTGTTGCAGTGACCGAGGGTTAAAATGTATGAGAGTGCATTTTCCTTTTTAACCCCCAGAACCACAAACATTCATTCTCTGTACCCGTCCCACCGTGTGCTTCATCCTCCCTCCTCATCCTGCTCTTCCTCCTTCTTCCCTTCCGATGTCGGTAGGCAATGTTATTGTGATCCAAATTCCTAGTTTGGTCTGTGTTATTATTTTCCCCTATTGCTCTGTGCTTGGATGATGAAACGGCTCTGTAGCCTGAGAGACGGAGACAGCAGGCAGAGCAGCCCCCAGCTAGTTTCAACAAGCCTGGCCTTGATTCTCATATCACTGTTGTTTTTTTTACAAGTGTTATACCAACCTAGCTCCTCTCCACTTCTCTTTGTTTCTTTGCCTTGTTGCAGCAAGAGGAAACAGGTAGGGAAAGCACGAAGACTGACACAACCTTGAACTGATGGTGATTATTTTCCTTTGAGTAATTCCACCTTTTGAATGCAACGATAGAAAGACCTGACTTTCCTTTCCCTGTGTTTGTATTGGAGGTGAGGGCAATGTGGGTGTGGGATTGCAGATGTGGGCAAACTTAGCTATGAAATATTGATGACGACTATTGGTCCCAACGTGACTCTACATATCAATGTATCTCTGCCCTAAGCCCCACCCCTTTCCCAATCACCCTCCCATTCTCTCTATCTGCCCTCGCTCGCGCTCTTTCACTCACACGGTCGCACACGAAGATTGACAGCCAGTCCATCTTTTCTTCATCCCCTCTACTTCTGCACTCTCCCAAGTAAATTCATTCCCAAAGTGCTTTACTTACCATTGGCCTCTACAGTCTAATGACAATTATGACTTTCCCCTCCAGAGAGACAAAGATCATAGTTCTACCAGCTAATGCACTTAGAGACTGGTTGTTGTTGTTGTGTCTGTATATACCTCTTTTACATGTCTGCGTGAGTTTTTTTCTCGCTTTCAACATCGCCCCTTTTTCACTTCACTTCGGTTTCTTTCTCCCTTTCAGACTTTCTTTCTACCTTCTTCACCCTCACTTTCTCTCATTTCTTCTATCTTCCTCTCACTCTTGCTCCCTTTGTGTCTTTGTTTTTTTCTCTCACTCTCCCAATCTTTCTCTTCTTTTTCTCTCTTCTGACTACAGGGTCGGATACTGATAGTCTTAATGAGGTATAGTCAAGGCTCTGTGGTGGTGTTGAGCGAGTGAATCTGTGGCTGTGTGTGTGTGTGTGTGTGTGCGCGCGCGCTTGTGAATGTTGGGGTACGTCAGTGCCTGATAAATGGAGAAGTTAATCGTCCAGACTTCTCTAATGGCCCACACATAAAAATGAAAAATACTAATAAATTAAAGCGGGCCTGTATCCATCTGTGTGGTGCTATCGATCCAGACCAGGCACTTAGAGGCTGATGTATTGTCAACACAGAGACACACTAGGGGCTGCCACCCAAATGTTACGCTAAACAGGGAACAGGATATAGGGACTGTATTATATAGGGAACAGGATATAGGGCCTGTACAACACAGGGAACAGGAAATAGGGAACATGATATAGGGACTGTACTATATAGGGAATAGGATACAGTGACTTTACTACACAGGGAACATGATATGGGGACTGTACTATGTAGGGAACAGGATATAGGGACTGCACTATATAGGGAACAGAGAATGGGGACTGTACTATATAGGGAATATGATAGTGACTTTACTAAATAGGGAATAGGATACAGTGACTTTACTATACAGGGAACATGATATGGGGACTGTACTATATAGGGAAATGGATACAGGGACTGTGCTATATAGGGAAATTGATACAGGGACTGTGCTATATAGGGGACAGGATACAGGGACTGTACTATATAGGGAAATTGATACAGGGACTGTGCTATATAGGGGACATTATACAGAGACTGTACTATATAGGAAATATTATATAGGGACTTTACTATATAAGGAATATGTTAACTACAGTATACGACTCTACAGGGTTTAGTCATGCTAACCCATTGTCTGTGTGCATGGGTGAACACCATCTACTATTATCTACACCTCTGATAAGCTTTTAGCTAAATTGGAATAACTTTAAACTATGTGCTGTCAGTGACTATTCCATTTAAACTGTGTAGCAGTCAGTATTCTATTGGGTCCATTGTGGCAGAAAAGCTTAATAAAGCCCAACTAAATGACTTGAAAGTAAAGTGCTATTTGAACACACACATCTGGAATCTATGAATGCTGTAAAATGTCCATGCAGAGTTTATTTGTTGTGCATCTGCGATAAAACACTTAATTGTCCCCCAATAAAAGATATGGACAATTCTGGCAGAGATTTTTTTTCTTTTTCCAAATGGCCAAATTCACTTTGGTTCTTTTTGGGAGGGATTTGGGATTTACTTTGATTTGTCAGTGTGATGCTGGAGTCATTTAGATGAGTGAATAGAGATTTGGCCAGCGCTCCACAACTCCCTCGCAATGTGTGTGCGCGTGTGTGTTTGTGTGTGCGCTCCCTCACATTTAGGAAGATGACTGTTTGAGGGATGGAGACGAGGGAGAGAGGGAGCAAACCAACGACATGACTGTGTGTAACAGGGCTGTTTTATGAGGATGTGTTAAAACGTGTCTGTTTGAGGATGTTGAGGACGTTGCTTCCCCCCCCCCCCAAGGCCTTATTGGAATCATTGGCAAGCCACGTGAACAGGTCTTCTCTCGTATCCTTCTGGTCCTTTCTCTCTCTGCTGCACAGCGTAAAATCCCATCTTCCTTCCTCTTATATCTTCGGTGTTTCTCCTCAGGTGGTGTTTGAAGCGTCCGTCTCGGCAGAACGGCGAGGCTACATCGCCCTTGACGACATCCTGCTGCTCAACTACCCCTGCTGTAAGTAGCTACCCGCCGCACCCAGTCCGGGGAACGCGGCGCCAATCCATGACTCAAATCCATGACTCCATGAGTTTGTCATCAACCCGACAAGGCACCGATGTATTAATGTACTCCAGAACCGAACGCATAGCCAGTGACCTTTACAAAGCAATGGTGAATAGCGGGTCTGGGCGGTCCTGGCAGAGGAGTAGGCCTACCCAGGCGGTGTCATGTGTGTGATAGGATTGGGGGGACAGACATAGGAATGTACAATAATGGAGTGACCGAGGAAATCTGCTCTGAACGCCAGACGGGTGGGAGAGGATTTTGGCGTATGGGTGCCTGTCTGTTTTCCCATTGTTCACGGCCGCACTGTCCCATTGTTCGTGGCGCTCATTTTGTCCCGGTTGAACGGACAGCGAGTCAGTGACCTTTATCTTCCCGGGCGTCTCTGTGCTCCTTTGACTTCCCGTCTCCGAGACGAGCCTGCCCTCTCAGAGCTAATGTACTGTTTCATCTTCGCGAAGGCCTCTCATGGCTTGTTGTTTTCTCTGCCTCTCCGTCACGGAGCGATGGGAGCAGTGGTAGTCCGCGGTCCCTGGCTGGTGACACATCGCAGCGTTCCTCTGGGAGATTAGTCATCCCTCCCCTCCGTCACTCACCTGGCTGTGCCCGGGCCCATTACCTCAGTGAACGGAGTGGGGCAGTCCCAAATGGTGCCCCGTTCCCTTCCGAGGAGTCCTAAGTAGATCACAGAGCCCTACGGTCCCTGGTCAAAGGTCAGGTGCTTTGTAGGGAATACTCTAATCTGGGTCTGTCACTTATTCACAGAATCTGTCCGTGAGAGATTAGGGATGAGGGCTCCTCTGGGATGTAAATGTGTGACCGTAACATTCTGCTCAGCTGACAGTGTGTCACCGAGTGGATTGGAGTGGTGCTGAGGCCTGTCACAGTTTCCACTGACTACCACTAACTCCTGTAGACTTCAGGGAACATTGAGCCAGTCGGATCCATAATGGAGGCCAGCAGCGGGACTCGATTGAAGATGAGCTCAGCCTTGACTCTCTGTTAAAGGATAATCCTCAGTGAAGAGCAGAAGATGTGGGCCGGGTGGAAATGTTAATAAATGATAATGGAAGGTGTTTATGAGCTCATGAAATTCAGAAATCTTTTATCGCCTGTGAAAAAAAAAAAACTGTTGGATCTTTACAAATCATTCACTTGAATATCCTTTGAGTCCCATGTAAAATAGTTCTACAGTATACTGTGCTGTTGTAGTGAGTGGACATCTTGAATATGGAGCTATATAAGTGATGGCTTATCCAATCCACCAAAAGTTGTAGTGTTGATCAGCCATGACTTAAATACTAAATATATATAACTCTGCATGCATAATCTTTGCTAATTACCATATAAAGACTGTAATATTTGCTACATCTACATATGTACTACATCTATGTAGTGTTTTTGAAGACCACCAACTGTTGTGTGAGTGTTTAAGCGACAAGGCATAAGGGGTTGTGTTATATGGCCGCTAAAACATGACTGTATCCCAGCACTCCTGGATGAGTCATGCATAAGAACTGTTCTTAGCCATGTTATATTGGCCAAATACCATGCCCCCTCATTCCTTTTTTCTGCTCTTTTCTATAACCTCTCTGGAAAACGTCATGCCCTCTATACTTGGCAAATCAGAATTTGTGGGTTAGGTATGAGGACCACATATGTTAACTAAAGTAGCTTTAGAGAATTACACTACCATTAAAAAGTTTGGGGTCACTCAGAAATGTCCTTTTTTTTTGTCCATTAAAATAACATCAAATTGATAAGAAATACAGTGCAGACATTGTTAATATTGTAAATGACTATTGTAGCTGGAAATGACTTTTAATGGAATATCTACATAGGCCTGTAGTGGCCCATTATCAGCAACCATCAATCCTGTGTCCCAGTGCCACGTTGTGATTGCTAATCCAAGTTTATCATTTATTAATCATTAGAAAACCCTTTTGTGGTTATGTTAGCACAGCTGAATGCTGTTGTGCTGATTTAAAAGAAGCAATAAAACTCAAAATAAAGCTCAAAATGGCCAGAAACAAAGAACAATCTATACTTCTGAAAGTGTAAGGCTATTCCATGCAAGAAATTGTCAAGAAACTGAAGAACTCATAAAACACTATGTACTACTCCCTTCACAAATCTGCTCAAACTGTCTCTAACCAGAATAGAAAGAGGAGTGGGAGGCCCCGGTGCACAACTGAACAAGAGGACAAATACATAAGAATGTCTAGTTTGAGATACAGACGCCTCACAGGTCCTCAACTGGCAGCTTCATTAAATAGTACCTGCAAACATCGGCCTCAATGTCAACAGTGTAGAGGCAAGTATGTGATGTTGGCCTTCTAGGCAGAGTTGCGAAGAAAAAGCCATATCTCAGACTGGCCAATGAAAAGAAAAGATGGGCAAAAGAAAACGAACTAGACAGAGGACAATTGTGGGGGAAATGGTGGGATCTTGAAGAAGGACGGCCATCACTTTATTTTGCAATGTTATGCCATACCCTATATGGCTCCTGTTGTAGGAGCCAATTTCCTCCTACAACAGGACAATGACCCAAATCACAGCTCCAAAGTATGCAAGAACTACTTAGGGAAGAAGCAGACAGCTGGTATTCTGTCTATAATGGAGTGACCAGCACAGTCAACCTCAACTTCATTGAGCTGTTGTGGGAGCAGCTTGACCATATGGTACATATTGAGTGCCCATCAAGCCAATCCAACTTGTGGGAGGTGCTTCAGGAAGAATTGACAGCTAGAATGCCAAAGGACTGTAAAGTTGTAAATGCTGAAAATGGAGGATTATTTTACGAAAGCAAAGTTTGAAGGACGCAATAATTATTTCTAACCTTGTCAGTGATTATATTTCCTATTCATTTTGCTATATTTCCAATTCAAACTAATTTCACATATGTTTTCATGGAAAACAAGGACATTTCTAAGTGACCCCAAACTTTTGAACCATGTGTATAAGTACTATACTACTCCATAGTAAATTCTACAATTATTTTGTGGGGTTGACCAGCGTGCATGTATTTTCATGTGTTATAGAACCTGTTGCTGAGTGTTTGCCGGTGTTTGTGTGTAAGTGTGTTGGTGTGTGTGTGGCCCTAATGCAGATGGCATTTTCCTGGCCCACGCCATCGCCATTAAAAAAATCAACACTCTCATTAGACGTACTGGGTCCTCCGTGGAAAACCTACAGTCTCCAAGCTGGCAGGATTCCCCCTAAGGCAGCAAAAAACAAGTTGTTTGGCCTGTAGGAGATACAAATCGAGGCTGTCTCGTGCACATTCCGACACGCTTGGCATTTCTGTGGCGTTTCTTGCCCCCCCCCCCCCCCAGAGTCACCGTTATTATTCTGAACACGTGTTATGGTCAAACAACATTCCTGTCAAATGAAAGTTCCTCGGGGTGTAAAAATGTGTCAGTTAACCCTAGGCCTGTAGTTAACTCTGACGTGTTTGGATCAACGTTGATTAATATCCCTGTTGAATAAAGCTGTTAAACGGAAGCCAGTGAATGTGAATTAAACGTATGTCTCACGGTGGTTCACCACAGTGCTAAGTGACATGCACAGTGGCTTTGAGCAGGTGTTGGATAGCTAAATAGAGGCTTGTCAGCGGAAAATAAGGAAGACTCCTCACTGGGATGCACTCCAGAGTGTCTGTTTTAATGACACGGTTTGCGTCTGTTCGCTCGTTCGTGTTGTTCACACACGGTTTTCACACAGACTCGTTCAGATGCCACTAAATTGCACCGTTAACGTTTCAAATCCTCCGTTGTGTTTCCACTCCCGGAGAAGCTGAACGACTACAGGCCAGTGTGTCTGTGCTTGGTCATTAGCCTGCAGAAGTATCAACATGGCCCTGGACAAGCCGAAGATGAATGCTGTTTCAGCGGTGTATCTAGGCTGCTATGTAAGTGACGTGTTCAGAGCGCCGGTATAGAGCCCTGTAAAGGTGCATAGTCAAACCGTTCCTGTGCTCGCTACACCAACTCTACCTCCACCAATGTGTGACCGCCGGTCTGGTCGGTCTCATTGTCAGTGGCAAGGAATCCATTGGTGTTTCATCATTCAAACGGCATCCTTAACGTTAAGAAAAATACACAACGTCCTATATACCTAAATCAGTGCAAAGTTATTACATAATTAACTAACAGTTCCCAATCGGCATCGAAAACGTAATACCTAATGAACAATCATAAAATGTTAGTAGGAGGAGAAAATCATTTTTAGCTACTAGTTAATTAGCTGGAGCTACATTTCAGGTTGTGCGGGCGTATGGTGTGTCTTAGTGATGAGGGGAATGTGGTGACAGAAACACATCTGGTAAACTACCTTATCGTTTGTTATTGATCGTCTCTTCTGACTAAATGTAGTTATCTAGGCTGCGTCAATCCGCAGAAGCTATTCTTGGTTAATTGAGAACTCGTTATGTCGTTTCTTTTCAAGATTACCATGTAGCCTGATTTATTCTCCTTTTACTTTGAGCTCTATCATTTGAATTTGGTCTTCCGTTGGTTAGCCAGAAATGTTCTTATAATCTTTTAAACAAGTCTAGTTCTGGGTTTAGGAGATTGTGGTTGGATGACAACAACTTACAGCAATTTCAAGAATTTTATGATGTTTTTTCATTTGTTTGAAGCGGCCCTAGTCAATGTACTGTCAATTGACAAAATGACGAAAACAACCTCCCAGTCAATCTTGATCAATGATCATCCTCAACTCTTTTCTCACCGTCTGGTTTGGGTCTGCCTATTTCATTTGCTGAGGTAAACCGCAGCGTATAGTCAGCAGAAACGATAAAGTCAGCTCCCACCTGGCGATCGTTGAGTTTCTACACAACTCCAGGGTCAGGAAGAGTATTGCCAAGATGACCTCTGACCCCGGGCCCACTGTTGTTCCACAACATTCAGAGGGCAGACATCTTTCCCCCGTGATGACCTTCAGCAAACTGGCATCTGTCCCACAGTGACTGACAAGACTATGCTCACCACCCCTACTGTTAACTAAACCGCTCCTCTATACTGCACCCAAACGTCATCTCTCTGCATCTTTTGCCTGCCAGTGTGTACAACTGTACATGTAAATGTAGCATATAATCAGGATATAATGGGTCACCACCCATTGTATATGGTTTTATGTCAGTGTCTAGATGTTAAGTATTCTCTCCCTATGTGTTGTCTACTGCCAGCAGCAGGGAATATCCTGGGTATCTGTAAATATATGGGATTGTGATTTGTTGATCTCTTTACACTTTAAGGCACCACCTCCAGGCCCATCTCACATTAATCCTGGTAAACAGTGAATTGCTTAATGCTCACTGTCACCAAACGAAGCTGGCAAAAGCACTCACACATCTATTGTGTGGCTCTCTTTGCAGGTTTGAAGGAATATCACAGGCTGTGCTTGCAAAGCAGCACTTTCTACTTGGGTGCCGCTGGGGGCCCGGCCTCAGTCTTCTCTCTAGAGCTCCTACAGAATGCTCCCCAGAGAGTACCATAGTTGCTGTGCTATAGAGATACCATCAAGGTGAATCATTACAGACATTTTGACACATTTTGTTGTCAAAAAAGAAAATGTGTGGTTGTGTGTGTATGTAAATGTGTGTATATACACACACACACACACACGCACATTAGCCACTTATTTTTGTGAAATGCTATTTCAGTGCATAATCCAGAAATAGAAAACTGTAAAAAAAAAAAGAAAAAAAGAAAAACCTTTTTACTGAGTAGTGGCGAGAACACTTTACTGTGTTCTGGTGAGCCCAGACAAGCTTGATCCACCAGCCCAGAGTGCACCGAATTCAACATATAGAAAGGGGTGAACATAATCTCTGTCAGTTGCATGTTGTCCTTATAATTCATTATGCTGTCAGCAAGCAAACGAACGGGAAACAATCTTCTTCCTACTCTGTGCACCAACAACCAAGACCATTGTTACCGTTTGCTGTTAGCCTGACTGACACCTGACTCTGTCCTCTTTCCTCTGGAAATGCCATTTTGATGTTGTCGCCCAGAGGTGTTGATAATGAAGCGGATGAGCACCGCTGGTTGGAGAAATCCATCTGAAACTGAACAAATCCTAATCTGTGTTTTACAACAGCGCTGCCCTACAAAATCCAAACTGTCATGTTCACTTCTGAAATCTGCGGCGTTGCTGATGAAGCTTGCGGCATTGTGCATGCAAATGGCTAGTAAATAAGAACCAATCAAAAGGCTTGCACTTTGAGTCACAGCTCTCCCTGTGCTGTTAGTCACGTAGACTGCGTCAGTCAGGCTGGTGTTGTGTGACTGATGCCGAACCAATAGATATCAACCGTCGCCATTCAAAGAAATGTGTTGGGTTAGAAACCATCAATTCAAATGACTGTGATTTCAGACACCCTAGGTGCAATTATGTCTGTTCAGACAATTTATTCTATTATTATTCGACACAAAACCCAGTAAACGAGGTGTTATTACAGCTAGCGAGCACTTTGGTGACTATGAAGTGGGAGAAGACCAACAGGGGTGCCACCCAAGGCATCATTTGTCAATTTCTTTGGGGGGGGGAACTGAATTTCTTAAAAATGCTATATGTTAAGCGCTCCTGCGACTAAATGGATTCCTGCTATTTGTGTGATGTGTTTCTGTGTACTGTTCATGCTGCCTTTATTAGGGACAAAACCAATGCCTGAGAGCTCACTTTACGACGGACTGAACCCAGGATAACACCGGCGTGTCATAATGCCCTGATGAACTTGGTGACGTTTCTGAAGGAAAAAAAAGAGAATGTGTTCATGTAATTGCGCTGCGAGGGTACTTACATAAGACTAAAAAGCCCGCAAGATGCACTGCAGGCACTGAACGTCTTCTCCCATCCAGTACAGTGAGGGGAAGCTGAAGTCTTCTTGAAGCCACAGCCCACAGGCATAGCTGGGAGAGCTGAGCTGCACTAATGCCATGCTCTCTCTCTCTCTCTCTCTCTCTCTCTCTCTCTGTGTCTCTCTCTCTGTCTCTCTCTGTCTCTCTCTCTCTCTCTCTCTCTCTGTCTCTCTCTGTCTGTCTGTGTGTCTCTCTCACTTTCCCAATCATTTACTAGACTCACAGAGGATATCTTTTTGTCGCTTTATCTCTCTATCATTGCTTTATCTCTCTCCCCATCCACAGACAAGGTTCCCCATTTCTCTCGGCTGGGGGATGTGGAGGTGAATGCAGGGCAGAATGCAACCTTCCAGTGTGTGGCCACTGGCAAGACGACTGAGACTGAGCCATTCCTGCTGGAGGTGAGGCTGGATGTGTGTGTGTGTGTGTGTATGTTACTGCCTAGGAGCTCAAATCTTCTACTTTCCTTAACCAAATGGCATTTGCTGTTTGTGTGGCCCTTTGATTCACTGGCTGATAGTTAAATAGTAATATTCCTCCATAAAATAATCTCTCAAATCTCAAAAGGGTTTCAATATCTGCTGCATGAATTTGAGCTAATATTTTGTCTCCTAAACCCCAGTTTGAAAGCCCCCACCCCCCAACTGCTCTCTCTCTCTTCTCTCACTCTTTCTTGCTCTCTCTCTCTCTCTCTCTCTCTCTCTCTCTGTCTCTCTCTCTCTCTCTGCGTCCTTGAGGCTTGTACTTCTAAGTGCTTTTGAAATGATAGATGAGGAAAGGAGGACGGAGGAGGGAAGAAGACGCTTTGTAAATGAGATCTCTGTGTACAGGGTGTTCCGTCCCTTGTGTTTTCCTCCATTTTCTTTCAGTCTCCTCTCCTCCTCACTTCCTTTCTTCTGTACGGAAGGCTTTTGGATCTGGAGCAACTGCTCTTTCAGGAGTTCAAAAACCTGGCATATTATTCCTCTGTAGTTCTCTGAGGCACATACAGGCTGACACACCCGCAGTTTCACAAGCACATCCAGGCCCACACACACTCACTCCCTCAAATGTATGTCATAAGGATGCATGACAGTAGTGACTCATATTACTGATACTGTGCCCACGTTGGGAAAAACACACACATGCATTTAAGTCCTGAGCCAGAAACGGCAGGGCTAGTTCAAACCAGATTCCATTGTTTTGCTTTGACTCCCACGCTCTTCACTCGTTAAGGTTAAATCAGGATTGGTAACTGCAGAAATGACGTTTCCTCAATCCATTTTGCCTTCTGTTTTTTTTTTTTTTTGTCCATCAACTGTTTACAGTGCTGTCTGATCCTTAGCGGTGTGTTTTTCTGTGTTCCTACTCAACTCAGTGAGTGTGCACGAGAGCGCACGCTTGCATTTCTCTGTTCCTCTCCTCAAAACACTAATTGCTACTTTCTCTTTGATCTCCTCCACTGTGAGCTGGCACTGACTGGAGCCCCCAAGTTTCTTCTCCTCTTTTTTCCCCTCTCTCGTTTGTGTTTCAATATTCCAAACTAATTGTTTACGTAATAATTTTTTATTCGATTCATGTTTATTTCCTTGATGTCTTTTGTGTTTTTGTCACAGAGTTGTACTTGTTACAAGTCATGATCATAACATGCTATGGGGCAGGGAAGAGAGAATGATAGCGGGAAGGCGGACAGGTTTAGGATTTCTATATGTTTGACTGTAGCTGTAGGAAGGCCTGAATAGGACTGTGATTGACAGCTAAAGAATCTCAAACACCTAAAACATTAACAACATGAACATACCTGTAGCTGTGAATACACCAACCTGTAATGATTGAAATGTAGTCCAACATGCTATGGGTTAATGGAAATGAATAACCCCATAATACACTGAATTACTCTCTCCTTCGCCTAACGTTGTCACTGAGGCGACAGCCTATATGCTGTATGATCAGTGTTTCCCCTACTTTTTGGGGGGTTTTGGGGGTTGCGGGCCGACACGCTGGCATCAGCGACAATAAAGGCGTGAAATGCTAAGATGTTCTCCTTGTACACCAGTCTCTCTTGCTTGTCAACTTCATATTCTTAACATTATTTGACAATACTGTCTTAACATCATTCTCTAATAATTACCTAAGTACTCACTCTCAATTAACCATTGTCTAAAACTGTTCATGGATCACCTCCTAGGCTCATAATAAAAGCCACTAAATACTAACTAATGAGGCAATATGAATTCCATGTACTAGTGTGTTGCATGGCGTGTTAAAGAGGGGGGTAGGAAATATGGTTTTGCTGGATGTAGCACACAGTGGCCCATGATTTCAAATCATATTTGTAACTTTATAAATTCCAGAGTATTTTGTACAATAGTGTCCCTTGTACATGGAAAATATGGATGGAAAATATAGTGTGATTGGAATTATAACACAATGAGGACAAACAAATTAACAACAAAAATTGGATTTTCAGAATAGGATTTATTTATATTCGATATATTCTCTAAATAATTTACTTAAGCTCTAACCATTTCTCAGTGTGCTCCACCTTTTAATATTCTTAAACATAGCTAGCTTACTTCTTACCTTTGGTTGTCCCTAAGAGCTTTATATCATTGTCACAGCCACTTATTGACAGTTCAACACAAACGCGCGTGCACAGACAGACAATTATGTTTCTTTGAACCTCACAAGCTAGTTTGGTACTCCAAACATTGTGTGCAGGACATTGTTGCTCTGCTCTGACGCTGGTGCGATAGTAAACTGCACGCGATGCTAAACTGCACTCAGCTTGAAAAAAAACCCAACGTATTTCATAAAATGATTCTGTTTTTCTGTGGCGGCACATCACATTTTAGCAGTGACAAGCCACTGCTGTTATTACAATAAGAGGGAAACACTGATGATGTAGGCCTTATTCCTCCTATACCGTTTCAAACTTCTGAGCATCTGCTTCCACCCCCTCCCCACGTGAACCAATTCACAGCTCCAGCTGTCCAGGCCACTCACTGGTGCGAAGCAGGAAGCAGGGCAACAGCTAGCTCGCTTATATAACATCTTGCCGGCATTATTCTGAGAGCGGTCAGTAAAACTTTATTGCCCTCCGCACCTGGAAAGACATGACATGTGCGTGTGAGTTTTCCTGTGTGTGTGTGAGTGTGTGTGTGTGTGTGTGTGTGTATTTGTAGGTATGTATCCGTGGGCAAGTCCTTACGCCAGCCTAACTCATTATGCCAAGATGTTAGCTGTAACATTTATAGAGTATTTATTATCTCCGCCTTCCATCTAAACTCATCTCTCCCACTTTGGCTCCATGTCTCCTTCCCATCCCACATGAACAGACTCAGTGTCACTGTTTAGGGCACAATCTCCTGGCCATGCATTCTGTTACAGTATAGCAAACACAATCTGTTTAAGCCAGTTGAGGTAATTCTCCCTTTATAGCTGCTTTCGAACCAGAAAGACCACATTTGGATCTTTTTCACTTTAGATCTGATTGGTCAACATACGTTTATCTAAAAAGGAACACTTTTCGGTGGCAGTTATAGCTACTCAGGGGAACATGACCACTCTGACCGTATGGGTTGGATTTACTCTTGTTTGTTCTGTAGCGCCGTAACGGCTTGGTTGTGGCTGCGTCCTCTGTCCAACGTCTGAGCCACAAGCGTCTGATGGCCACCTTCCAGGTGGAGGCTGAGAGGGGCGAGCAGGACCTGTATCGTTGCATCACGGAGTCAACGCGTGGAGCTGCCGTGTCCAACTTCGCTGAACTCATCGTTAGAGGTAAAGTATGGCGGGTCCTAAGGCAATGCTGATGCTTGTACACTCATGGTCATTCAAACATACTGACACCCTTTAGGACACCGCACTTGAAATGTATAGGTGTTTTTAACTTTTTCCAAACACAACCAAAAGGTACATATCAACATGAAAAATAGGCTGAACAACCCTCTCCTTCCAAAGGGTTAGCCTAACTTACCACGCCTCTTGTGCTTCACGTGCTACGCGTTTGCTGCAGTGTTGCCAGATGGGGATGTTTCCCGCACAACTGGGCTGCTTTAATGACAATGTGCTGATAAAAATGGTCTTGGGTGGGTCGATTTAGAGAGAGGGTTGTATAGAAAAAATAGCATTCTGGCCACTGTACCTGGCTACTGTAGCTAGTTAGTTACCCTTACCTTTAGTGGTGCTAGCTTGGAATGTATAGCTCTGCAGAAATAGTGCATTGCTACAGTAGCTACATTAACTTAACACATCTGTAAGGTTACTAGGCTCAGCTGGCTCACATCCTCTTGGTAGGCAGACACGTTTGTATTCAGAGCTATACCATCACTTAATTTATTTATCAGCTCAGGAGGTCTGTTCATCCTTTCTACAGTCACATTAGAAGACATAATATGGCATATATAGATGTAATGATAAATACTAAAATTCCTAAATGGATGCAATAGGGTGTATGTTCAGTGCCTGAAATCTTTTTCTGGATAAAGAGTTTGCCCAAGGTTAAGGTGCTGTGGAATAGTTTTTTGGGCTAGTGGTGGAACGACTAAGGCCTGGGGTGATTCAATACGGCCCAATTTATGTTTCTTCTCTATTACGCATCTCAAACTTGATCCACAGTACTTAATAATTATTATAGACCTATAACTGTGCTTTTCTAGCCAGCAAATAGATTTTGACAGACACATTTTACATCAAATAAAAATATGTGCAGCACTTCGTTGAATTTCAAAGGCCAAGATACATTTGACATTGTATAACGTTTCTCATTGTAATATACAAAAAAATTATACTTAAGAAAGGATGAAAGCTCAGCTAAGTTATTGGTAAGATTCACATGCACATAGTATATAAAAGTAAAGCTTATTGCTGTTATGCATTAAAATATGTATTATTTGCTAAAAATGTTTTATGTAGGGGTGCCCTTTTTGGGTTGGACCCCTGCCCCTCCAGAAGTCTGTGCACGAGCCTTTGAAAGACACATGACCTTCAATGCAGACCCAGCTTCCATTGTGCACTAAAATGCATTCAGTGTAAATGTTTAAGGCAAAGCAACCCCAAAACATCACTAAACCTCCACCATTTAATTTGGTTTTCTGTAAACTTAGAGATTTGGTTTATGTGTGCTTTACCAAATCCCTTCAGTTGAAATAGGAACATCTACTTATTGCCTTGAGATTGTCCGCACCTGGCATTGTTTTTCTCTGGTTTTCTTTCTTTTCTCTATGCCATTTGAGGTACACACAGTGACAAAAAACAGAGAGAGTGCTTTTTCTATTCAAACTGGGTGATTTTCATATTGCAGACACCTGCAGCTCATCGCAGGTGAGATTAATTCCAAAGTAAAGCAGAATCACCTGCTTAAAATGTGTTTATGTCAAACCACTTCTAATAACGATTTTGATAATATTTTATCGAGCCATTATTGGATCTTATTTGAATAAAATGCATTGTCCTGGCTGCAATTCCAATCTGCCTCTCATATCCTCACAGACACCTAATCATTCCTATCCTCCTAACTAAACAATATACTAAAATGTGTGATGTTCTGAATGTATGCAATCTATATTGTATGCAAGTTGTTCTCTATGAGAGTGGCAGCTAAATGTCTAAAATGGAAATGTATTGGAGCCCTGTTGCACACTTTAGCTCACACCATCGTCCTGTTGATTCCTCCCACCCACCAAAACACCGATCTACCACCCTGGCACCTCTCAATGCTTTCCTCCATATGTTCCACCTGACAACAACTGTATATCCACCCAGCACTCCTCATGTGAGACAAACACACACACACACCCATCTAGGCAATATGCTCTGTACTAAGAAAACCTCTCTTGCTTATATTTTCTGTCTCTTACTGTATATGTTGTGGAGAGTCGACGAGAATACGCTCTCTCGTGTGTGTTTCTCACATGAGAGAAAAAAAGTTTCCTCTTTTTACTTGTGTGTATGTGTGTGTGTGTGTATGTGTGTGTCCTTTGCTAACATTAAAAGGACTGACAGCACAATTCACACAATCACTCATGCAAATAAACTCTTATTCACATTCATAATGGTCAAAATTAAACATTTGCTTCCCTTCGAGTGCCACTCCTGAAAATTATTCCCAAAATGATTAACAGATTTTGTGAGTCGATGCTCTTGCAGAACAGACTTAACGCTATTGAAATGATGAACCAGAAAGCAGAAAACGTGAAAAACCCTGAAATCTTCCTGACATAACAGTTATTGCATATTCTATAGAAATGTTTGACGTTTTGTTTCGCATTCCGTTTAAATTCATTAAACAATGGCGTGGCAGTGATTTTGTCTTGTTTTAATTAGTCTCAATGGTACACAAAAGCAAAACTATGGATCATTGTAATTAATTTGTATCTCTGTTCATTTGACGTCTACAGAGGATGTTTTCATGATGAGCCAGATGGCGTAGATGATAACAATTGTTATATCATTATAGTGTATATCATTTTCAGAGGATAGGAACTAGATAAACTGTAGACCGATTAATCAAGCATTTTCTTAACAGTCTATTGTGTTTAATGAAATAAAAGGCATTGGTTTAGTCTCCACTGCACCTTTTGTCTCAATGTGTGTGTTTGATCATGGCCTGAACACTCCGCTGTCTAAACACTGTACCGCCCCTCGACCTGGCAGTGCCCCCAACCCCCATCGCCCCTCCCCAGCTTCTCCGAGCTGGCCCAACCTACCTGATCATCCAACTCAACACCAACTCCATCGTGGGAGATGGCCCTGTGATTCGCCGGGAGATTGAGTACCGGGCTAGCCAATCGCCGTGGTCAGAGACACACGGCGTGGGTTCGCTCACCTATAAGGTGTGTGTTTGTTTGTAACATCAGTGTGTACAGGTCCTTTTAAAGAAGGTTCCGGATTACATTGCTGTTACAGGAAAAAAAAGAAAATGTCATACTTCAAGCCTGAAATGGCTAGTTATGTCTTTGTTATATATATGTAGATAGATAAAACGTATTTCTACTCTATTCTGTTGTAAGGTGTGGCATCTGGAACCTGACACAGAGTACCATATCAGTGTTTTACTGACCCGGCCAGGGGAGGGGGGCACAGGGGCTCCTGGACCCCCTCTTGTCAGCAGGACGAAGTGTGCAGGTGAGTTGGGGTTTGCGTCCCTGGGTCCAAACCGAACCTAGATCATTTTTGCTCTACTCTTCTCCATTCCTTTGTCATTGACTTTGTCATAAACAACATCCTTCATAATCCAAGGACAACAACAAATTCGCGACCACTCCCTTCTCTAATGGCAGGTTGTCCTGTGGTTGAGAGGTTGTGTGGAGTGATTACAGCTCTCAGTGGTTGACATAAAACGCAGGTACCTCTTTAGAAACGTATGTGTGTGTGTGGACAGCTACACTTAAATTATGTTTGTTGATTTAATTATACACTAGAGTGAAGAACCGGCAGCCTTCTCACAGAGGCACTTATGTACCCTACTCTCTGAATGTGCATTACGATTGCGCTCGCACGAGCACGTGTGCGCATCTGCACTTAGAGTGCTCAGTGCTTATCTGTACGAAACAACCCCTGTAGATGTGCCAAGTGGACCAGCGTGACATCTTGTCGCCTGTCATCATCTCTGAACCCTCCTGTCACGATGCTCCAACTATGATGCAGCCCACCAACACTGTGATGCCCGTGCCCAGATGTGAGCCTCGATCTCTGGGGGCGAACGAGCGGATAGGGCCCCTGTGACACCGCGTGCCTGGCATCTCCCTGCCCTCTCCCGGTCCAGCTCAGGAAAAAAAAACACAAATAAATATCACGGCTGGGAAAAGCAACGGCGGAAGTATTTTCTTGAAAAACGTGTTTATTCAATTACCTTAATTCATCTTTTGGTATTCTTTATTTTTAAACTACAACATCCCCGGAGGGAACGCTTTTGATTATTCTTCTGTCAAGTTTAAAATGATTGATGGGACAATAAATAACCCAACGAAGTAGCTGAGGGAATTCAGTTATGTCTCAATGTGTTTATGACATGTTGACATGTTGCTCACAAAAAAAAAACTCACTCGTCGCATTTGCATAAGAAATATAATCTGGTTACGTCTGTTACTCTGTCCTTTTATACCGGGGAAGCGCATTAGGCAGACTGAGAACACGGGCTGATTGCTGGTATTATCTCACACGACCCCATCTTCTTTCCCCTTGAGGTGTAAATTTGTAATCAACAGCTTCTTCTGAGCATCTGAACTGTAAAACCGCTCTCTTAACCCGTGGGGGTAATGGCGGTTCCAACCGCTGCGGGTAGACTCCAAACCCCCCGAGCCGGTGATTATGTCAGCTCCAAGGTACGGCCCTGATTGTGTTCATAACAACAGTTGACCCCCGGTGAGAGTGTCCCGGCCGTTAGCTCGCCGGCACAGTGGTTAAAGACGGGCGGAGGGGGTGGGATGAGCTGGACCCAGCGGAGGCCGGCCCTGTCGGTACTCCACCTCCTCGGGCCTGTCCCTCTGATTAGCCTAGTGGAGTGGAGTGGGGGCCTGGGCGTCCGTCTGGGTTGCGGGGCGACGGGCCACAGCTCAACATACAGAGAGGCCAGCCTGGGTGGGCAGTGTGATTAATCCAACGACAAGCCGCGCTTTCATAACCGCTTCCCAAACGGGCGGTAGAGCACTCCTGTGGACCAAAGACCATTGGGCGGTAGGGCACTTTTTAAACGGAATATGGTGCTATTTTGGACGCGTCCCTCTGTGGTTGGACGTCGGTGTAACAGGAACAGAGCCACCGCAGTCTCACACATGACGGTGATAATTAGCTGGTTCCATCTTCAATCTTACATCGTCTGAGCTTATAGGGCCTTTGGTCCTGGAGCTGAGCAGACTTCTGCTCCGTAAAGAGGAGATGAATCATGAGTGAAATTATATTAATAATGTGCGGTTCGACATGGCTTCATCCTCCTCCTTCTTCTCCTCCTCCCTGCTTTTCACACTCTCTAGGGTGTTCGTATTTTTATCGGCACCAAGTTTCCTATGGCGACTTTGGAAAGTAAACATCAAACTAACCGCCTGTCTCTCTCTCTCTCTCTCTCTCTCTCTCACACATTCTTTCTACTTTTTCTTCAACGCTCCATCTCACACTGATCTCTTTCTTCATGTCTTCCTTTTTTTTCTTTTTCTCATTTACTGACTCTCTCTCTCTCTCTTGTTATTGCTCCCCCAATCTCTCGGTCAGAACCCATGCGTGCTTTGCGGGGCCTCACGGCCACAGAGATCCAGCCTCGTCAGCTGGCCTTACAGTGGGAACCTCTTGGCTACAACCTGACACGCTGCCACACCTACTCAGTCTCGCTGTGCTACCGCTACTCCACCCCTGCAGGGGGCAGTGCTGGGAACAACGCCACGGTGAGGGAGTGTCTCTCCGTAGAGAGAAACCAGTCACACTTCACCCTGAGGGACCTGCCCCCGTTCCGCTCCGTCCATGTCAGGCTTGCTCTGTCTAACCCAGAGGGCAAGAAGGAGAGCAGGGAGGTGACCTTTCAAACCGAGGAGGACAGTAAGTGGACTCAGTTATCCAGCATGCATTGTAAAGTTATAGTCTAGTGGGTAGGAAGGTCAGTGCTGTGGTATGGCCTGGTAGAGCAAGGAGCATGCAAAGGCACGGTTGCGGGTTCGCTTCCAATGTGGAATTAAATCACTAAGATGTATTGAAAGTTGTTATTGATATAAAACCCAGGATGTATTTGACGCAGTAGTGGTCAGTCTAATGACCAGCTGACAACAATGATATTCTGCAGTGGAATCAGACACAATTGTATTGTCCAAGTAGCAGGTAAAGGACACTATCGGGTGTTTATGTAGTTTGTCTGTTTTATCTTGAGCAATTATTTGAATCGTTTACAAGTGTACAAATTACACGCCTCTCATTTAAAAAGACACAAAGACTGCCCGATTGGCCAGAGCGCAGGATTGTAATTTCGATGTCTCACATTGTGAGAAACATTATGCCTGTAGCCTAGTCTGTACTGGTGTACCGGCCTACACCAACTGGCACTTTTAGTGTCAGCCATGACATCATTGATCCTAAGATCTTAAGGTTATTTGTGTGATTTAATGTACTGTATAATACGATAAACAGGGATCTGCCCATAGGGACAATCCCATAGAAAACTCAGGGGTAAACATATGTGTTTCCAAAGTTACATTCGTTTTCAAAATCAACCTTTAGAAGAACATTACGATATAAAAAAAATATTAAATAGGAAAGTAATTGTAATTTTTTTCTTGTATTCTTGACAGGACTTACTATTACAGTATATGCATTTTTTGGCATTGCAAAATAGCTGCTACTTTTGCTTTAATTGACACGACCCAATGTATTGATAGCATGTGTTTAATGGTTTGATCAAGAAGAATACAGTTACTTTTTGCATCTTCAAGGTTGTACAACCGACCATACCTTCCACAGTGAGAAACAAAAACAAACCGGCAGTTGCAGCCTTGTTCAGTTAAAAATAATGGTTTCGTGCTGGTAGAGCCTCCAGTGAATAAATACAGCAAAAGGAAGAAAAAACACAAATATTGACTTGTACAATAAGCAGGATCAGCATAACTAAATGGAAGATCAGCCTTTTAAATGGATGCAGATTAAAAATGAATCACTGAGTCATGGCCACCAGCAATAGAGTGAAAAGATTTGTCTTATCTTTCTATGTACAACAGCGGATTAAGCACATTTTAATATACATTTCCCCAAGATGGATTGAAGTTGTAGGTCAGAGGAAATGTACCCATTGCACTGGAAAATAACTAGTACTTTACTGTGCAATTAAGCATTTCTCACTGCAGTTCTTGACCCATGAGAGGGGAGAGCGAGATTATTTTAGCAATGGAATGAAGGTTGTGGTATATGGCCATTGCTAAGGGCAGTTTTTAGGCACGAGTTGTACATGGATACAGCCAGTGGTGTCAGACCGGGGGGAAAGGGGTACTAAGTATATAGGGCCCTAAAAGGTAGAGGGTCCCTTGAAAATGTTTGAATCTTGAATAAAGAGGGGAGGGGCCCTCAGAGACCACTTATGTACACGGCCCAAAATTGTGTTCTACACCCCTGGAGACAGCACTTAACCGTGGTATATTGGCCATTTACCAGAAAACCTTTGAGGGTCCTTATTTGCTATTATGAACTGGTTACCACCTTAATTAGGACTGTAACAATATTTATTGTAATGCTCGTGTTATACATTCTGTTCTAAACTGGTTGCTTTGAAAGCCTGAATGCTGATTGGCTGGTAGTTGTGGTATATGAGACCATATACTACAGGTATGACATCCCAACACTTAACGCTTGTAATTGCTCTTGTAATCAGTTTATAATTGCATATACAGTGCTGTGTCCAGGCTCTCCACGATGTGTCGTGCCTAAGAACAGCTTTTAGCTGTAGTATTAGCCATGCTATATTGGCCATGCACCATAATTTTGCTGTTTTGTTTAAATATATCCTGGCTTTCAGCCAATCTGCATTCATGACTTGAACTACACAGTTTATAATGTACAATGCATTGTATAAGTATGAAATTGGCTGCTTTTTTAAATCTCCAAAGTCAAGGTTTGAGGACAATGTTCTCCTGCTGTATGTTGTAATATATTTCATAGTCAACTGAACAGCAGCACTTTAAGGAAGAGATAGGGAGAGGAAGAGAGAGCGAGCGAGCATGAGAGAGAGAGGCTCTCAACTATCTTCATCTTCCCAGACCTCGCTTAGGGCAAAGTGAAAATAATGGAAAAACTCTTCAGGGAGCCCTAAAATATAATTGTAATAAAATTACCTCTGTTTAGTTTTTTTTTTTACACACAAATACACACGTACGTACACACAGCTTCAAGCCATTCTTCCTAGTTGTCAAACTTTCCCAACTCTGTCTCGGAATCAATCAACTGTGTTCAAAATGTGCAGTGCCTTGTAAATAACACAAAATGCCCTGATTTCACAGCCCTGTATTTGATCCATTGAGTGCTAGTCCACACAATCCCCATGTCAAAACAAGAGTCCCTGTCTCAGACAGTCTCAGACCCAGTAATTGAGCTTCTTGTTTGGACGCCGATTTCGCTGCTAGGCCCTAATATTACCCTGTTATATTGTACACTGTGGTATTCTGATGCTGTATAGTTGCGTAGACAGATACAGAAATAAATAAAGGGGGAGAGAGAGAGGATAGAGCAGGTTTAGCTGTCGGCATACAGTTTGCTCCCGACTCTAGCTGCCTGATCCAGAGCCTCAGACCCAGACAGTAGGAGGAGCTTGTTAGAAGAAACCAGCATGAACGTTCTTACCCAGATATACCGACAAACACACAAGCTAGCTCGAACCCTCCCACGGATTATCCAGGCTTCAGTTTGCCCACACCATTCCTTCCTACTCGGCAGAATGGAGGGGTGGATTCCATGCAGTCCCACACCCTGAAAGACACATTTTCTAGTTAGTGCCTGTCTGTCTCTCTTGGCTCTGTTTTCTGCGTCAGTGTAGGGCTAAAGAAGAGTAATAGACTGTCATCCTCAGAGCTACGGTGCTCTGTTATTATGGGGTACTTCCCAAATGACACCCTGTTCTCTGTAGAGCACGTTTAGGGGCTCTGGTTGGAAGTAGTACACTACACAGGAAAAGGGAGTCATTTGGGACCTGGCCACGCTGTGTTCCTTGCGAAGCTGCCAAGTAGAATCTACATTCATCCTTTTGGGCTGGAAACAGGATATCCTCTATCACTTCCTTCCTATAGAACCGCCAATTCAATCATCTGCAGAATGTTTATGTTGGGTTTTCTCTCCCAGTTCCTGGTGGCATCGCCCCCGAGTCCCTGACCTTCACCCCATTGGATGATATGATCTTTCTGAAGTGGGAGGAGCCTGTGGAACCCAATGGTGTCATCACACAATATGAGGTATGGAAGTCCTCCGTAACACACCTGTCTCTCCACCTTTTATTTTTTTTTTACCCCTGAAGCCTCCTGTCTGTCTGACTTTTTGCCCCCGAACTCGCATGTCTGTCTACCTTTCTGCCTCTTAACTTACTTGTGTGCCTACCTTTTTTTTTTTTTACCTGACGAATATATGTATGTTGTTGTTGAGTTCCTCTCCCGAGAATACAGAGCACCGTATGCATGACGCACCCTATCATTAACAGGGAATGTCGCCTCTATCGCTCCCTCTATACCCCCCTCTCTCTCTCTTTCTCTGTCTGTCTCCACAGTTCAGGGTTTTGTATATGTTCCTATGCTAATGAGGCTAGTGGAGTGTCTGAGCCTCCGACTGCAGACCTGCAATTATATAGAGAGAAGCAGTATAATTACTTATTTGCCTAAGAGATGCTTTCACACAGGGGCAACTTTAAATGCTTCTAATTTATTATTTATGCGTGTGTATTTCTCTGATCGCCCACCACAAACCTGTGTAGCCAACTATTAAACCTTAAAGAGATTACTTTCAGTGAACTGACAGAAATGTTGTAGCTATTAACGCCGGCCAGCCCCAGTTCTGATTTGCCTTTTAACCTAAGGTTAGCCTCACAAAATCTTTACTGTAATACTGAGGTATAGTGTTCGCAAATACTCTTAAAAACCCATAGGTGTATGGGTGTCTAATCAAAAAACACATCTACTATGTGTTAAATGATGTTACTTGTGTAGATACACCTCTATGAAAATCAAATCTCCCAACTTCATTTCTCTATCATAAATATTTATCCCAAGTTCTGCTGCATGATGTTTTTGGACAGATCATAAAAAATCTTTAATCATTAATAAATGATTACATAAATGTATTACATTTGGGCTACTGAATTCCTATCCCCAATGCAATTAATATTATCTCTGGTATGTATCTTTTGTCAAGAGCATCAAGTCAGCTTTTATCACAAGCTAGCCAACAGACAGGTTCAGTTTCCTGTTGAACTCATCATCTTTCTCTTGAAATCTGGAGCACACAAGACAATATGAAGCCTTCATATTGTTTTTCTTCTCAAATTTGGAATACATGAAAGTATACATTTTGAGAAGAAACCTTCATAATAAAGTGAAGATTTATATTGATTTTGAGACATTGCATCTATTGCTCATCATGTTTTAGTATACACTTTTCATAATCATTTGAAATACTTTTGCTAGTTCCTATATTTATTTGCAATATTTTTTTGTATTTAACATAAAGACACAAACCTTTGTGAAATGTCAACAGACTGTTGAATCCACAGCAATATTTTTGTCACAGCCTTTAACATTTCTTCTTATATTATGCTGATTTAGCTTTTTATGTCCTGCACAAAGACTTAAATCAAAAAATGGAAAATGCTTAGACACTGCTGAGGGTGACTGCTCTGTTAACAGAACTTACTTGTTCTGATCAAATAAAATAAAAAAAGTTACATTTTATCACCAAAGCACATTTTTAGCTCCTCTGGGCTGAGTGGGTGGACAGCCCGGATCAGTTGTGAAAGCAATAGGTCTGTCTGGCAGACTGTCTTTCTGTCTTGGAGTCAGTCAGGCAGGCTGTGGTCATGTGTCCGGATATTTGGTGTGAGGCAGTCTGAATAGGTTCTCTTCAGTGTAGAGAGAGTGAGACAGAAAGCGAGAGAGAGAGAAAGATAGAGGCTGTCTGAATAGGTTTCCTTCCGTCTGGGCAGAGACCGAGAAGAAGAGACAGAGAGAATAAGATAGAGGCTGTCTGAATAGGTTCAATTCTGCGAGGAGAAAGAAAGAGAAAGCAAATGGGAGAGAGAAAGAAGGGAAGGCATGTGTCAGATTCACAGCTGAATGAACCAAGTGTCCAGACAGAAACAGGTCTGGGCCGGAGACTGCTCTGACACCCAGAGAGAGTGTTGGAAATGAACAGACTGGTGTAAATAGTAAGCTGGTGAGAGGTTGATAGACAGATTGATGAAATGAGGGAAAGGAAGATGCTGTTGGAGTAGATATTGAAGGTGACTGGAAGCGAGAGTGAGAGAACATGTAGAGGATGGAAAGAGAAGGCACTATTGTGAGACGATGAGAAAGTGGAGGCACTTGAATCAGCAGGGAGACGAATTTGAAACGAGGTGTTATAGCTGCCTAGTAAAAGGATATAGAAGCGATGGGAGAAAGATTGAAGAGGTGGGGTGACAGGGAAACAATAGAGAGAAGAGAAAAGAGCAAGGGGAATGGAAAAAAGCGGCGAGAGGGAAGAGATGCAGAGAGGAGAGGGAGAACAGGAGAGAATAGTAAAATAGCTGAAATAATTGGGGTGGCTGTTGGCTGGTTGGGTGGTAACAGAGGAGAAGCCTCAGAGTGCTACCTCTTGCAACACATGATGATAAGAGGAATGAACTCATTTTGGGCTGTGTGGTGGAGTCTCTCTGTGGGTGGAGGTGCCTGGCAAAGCCCAGTCAGAAACACAGTAACACTACCTCATTTGTTTTTTCTCTGTTTGACTCCCAATGTTAAAACCACCCCCAATAAAACACCTCTCTCCTCCTGATATAGCACAATGATACTGGGAGCAACAACACCTACTGTATGATCTCAGGAAGCACAATCATATCTCCCCTTGAGCTTTATGCATAATTTCCACAATTTATTTCTAGAGACTACTTATTGTCATACTGTGATTTGTGTTTTCTTCCATTTTTCAGTACTCTAACCAATCCCCCAGGATTATTCGATACTCTAACCAATCCCCCAGGATTATTCGATACTCTATCCAACCCCCCAGGATTCTTCAGTAGTCTAACCAATCCCCCAGGATTCTTCAGTATTCTAACCAATCCCCCAGGATTCTTCAGTATTCTAACCAATCCCTCAGGATTCTTCAGTACTCTAACCAATCCCCCAGGATTCTTCAGTATTCTAACCAATCCCTCAGGATTCTTCAGTACTTTAACCAATCCCCCAGGATTCATCAGTATTCTAACCAATCCCCCAGGATTCTTCTGTATTCTAACCAATCCCTACAGTATGATGCAGATATTATCCAGGAGTGCACATATTTGAACAATCAATCCACGATGTCAGCATAAAACAGTACAATCTTTGCATTCCTTAGTGCATAAACCTGACTCTTCACCAAATTACTTGAAAATTGCTAACTGTTTTATCCCTCAGATAGCACAAAGAAAGCTCTGTAGAATCCAGGAGTTGTCATTACACTGCCAACAACTGCAACGCCTCATTTTGATCCTTGGTGTGTTTATTTCCATGCTACAGATCAGCTACCAGGGCATCGAGTCATCCGACCCTGGCATCAACGTTCCAGGCCCTCGCCGTACCGTGTCCAAGCTGAGGAACGAGACGTATCACATGTTCTCTGGCCTTCACCCCGGAACCACGTACCTGGTGTCTGTGAGAGCCCGTACTGCCAAGGGCTTCGGACAGACGGCGCTCACGGAGATCACCACCAACATCTCTGGTGAGGGTGTGTGGCATGACCTCTGATGCCTGCCTGGGGGCTGGGGCTGGGAGTAGACTAAACAGGTTTCTGTGGTTTGATTGACTTGATGACCTGTCCCTTCTTCTGTCCTGAGATGGGTCCGCACATAGTCTTTCTGTCAGGATAGCAAAGGTGGATCCTTGGTTCGACTAGAGGGAAAAGAAGTTCCCCACAACTGTAAAGTGTTGGTTACAGTTTCTATCAATATTTAAACCTCTCGACAAAGGCTGCCACTTAATAGGTGCCAAAACAAATATGTCATCATTTCCAAGCATGGTGTGTGGGAGTTTTCTGTAACCATTCAACTTTTCCAAAGCACTGATGTTATAGCAACTCTTGGGTATTCTACTGTTTTGCGTATTTTCTTTTAACAACATTGACTGGGGAAGTGGTTCGTTCCACCTATTCGGTTCCTTTTAAACTTATTAACTGGTTAGATAAAAAACAAATATAAATAAAAGTAATTATGTCCTTGAGGTTAAAGAGGAAAATAACAATGGTGAGTGCTTATAAAAGACTTTGCCCTTTGCACCTGGGATTTCCCTTTAAATTTGAGATGATATCCTAAAGTCACTGCTTCAATGGCCATCTCAAGTAATTTATAATTTGGCTGTAAAACACGTACCGAAAAATGAAAGAACAGCAAGGTAGAAAATGTACAGTTTGGCTATATACATTCCATGGGCTTAGTGCATCACAGGTTTTGTCCATTGAGCCACAGTCTGTGCTTGACCCTTGACATGTGAACTACAGTGGATGTACTACGCCCATTACCTCTGAACTGTATTAAATCTCTTTTAATCCAACTTGTCCACTTAACTCGGTGAAAGCGTCACCACCATCCTTTCACGATGAAGGAAAGTGAGTTTTATCCATTAACCTTAGTCATAGAAAGGTTTTACACTCTGCCATACTGTACATGTTCTCCTCACAGCAGGTTGTGAACTCTATACTGAGTTGCTTGAAGCCAATAACTGTCCACTAGTACACAGTACATTAGTCTGTCTTTCAAAATGTACATATAGTTGTTCATAATCCATCATTTTGCATCAGATTGGTTTATATCTAGCAGGCCCTGCTTGAACGTTCTCATGTTTTTCCAACAAGATGCATTTTTGTATGCTGATTTTCTTACATTGTTTTCTGTTTTGCAAAATGAAAGACTAAAACATGTTTCTTTCAGAGGCTGTTGGTTTAGCTGATTATTAATAATCTTTCTCTACTATAGAAGCTCATGTTTTTCATTGCCTGGCTGCTCTCTAACTAATTGTCTTTTCAGAGATGGGAACACAGTTTGTGTGTGTGTGTGTGTGTGTGTGTTGTGTTCCCCAGAGAGGTGTTTTGTTGTTCCTTGTCAACAGACCAGTTTCTGGGGGTGTGGCTAGGAGATGTGTCTTAATTACAGGGGATTCGTATTGTCCCTGTGAATGACTATGGGAATGCCCTGCTTGCTATTGGCTTTAATACTGGCTTTGACCCACCCCTCCACCTCTCCCTCTCAGCCCCGGTGTTCGACTACGAGGACGTCCCGGCCCCACTCAGCGAATCAGAGAGCACCATCACGGTCCTGCTGAGACCGGCGCTGGGCAGAGGAGCACCAGTCAGGTACACTCACAGTAACAGGGCTGAGGAGCACCAGTCAGATACACTCACAGTAACAGGGCTGAGGAGCACCAGTCAGATACACTCACAGTAACAGGGCAGAGGAGCACCAGTCAGATACACTCACAGTAACAGGGCTGAGGAGCACCAGTCAGGTACACTCACAGTAACAGGGCTGAGGAGCACCAGTCAGATACACTCACAGTAACAGGGCTGAGGAGCACCAGTCAGATACACTCACAGTAACAGGGCTGAGGAGCACCAGTCAGATACACTCACAGTAACAGGGCTGAGGAGCACCAGTCAGGTACACTCACAGTAACAGGGCTGAGGAGCACCAGTCAGATACACTCACAGTAACAGGGCTGAGGAGCACCAGTCAGATACACTCACAGTAACAGGGCTGAGGAGCACCAGTCAGATACACTCACAGTAACAGGGCTGAGGAGCACCAGTCAGATATACTCACAGTAACAGGGCTGAGGAGCACCAGTCAGATACACTCACAGTAACAGGGCTGAGGAGCACCAGTCAGATACACTCACAGTAACAGGGCTGAGGAGCACCAGTCAGGTACACTCACAGTAACAGGGCTGAGGAGCACCAGTCAGGTACACTCACAGTAACAGGGCTGAGGAGCACCAGTCAGATACACTCACAGTAACAGGGCTGAGGAGCACCAATCAGATACACTCACAGTAACAGGGCTGAGGAGCACCAGTCAGATACACTCACAGTAACAGGGCTGAGGAGCACCAGTCAGGTACACTCACAGTAACAGGGCTGAGGAGCACCAGTCAGGTACACTCACAGTAACAGGGCTGAGGAGCACCAGTCAGATACACTCACAGTAACAGGGCTGAGGAGCACCAGTCAGATACACTCACAGTAACAGGGCTGAGGAGCACTAGTCAGGTACACTCACAGTAACAGGGCTGAGGAGCACCAGTCAGGTACACTCACAGAAACAGGGCTGAGGAGCACCAGTCAGGTACACTCACAGTAACAGGGCTGAGGAGCACCAGTCAGATACACTCACAGTAACAGGGCTGAGGAGCACCAGTCAGGTACACTCACAGTAACAGGGCTGAGGAGCACCAGTCAGATACACTCACAGTAACAGGGCTGAGGAGCACTAGTCAGGTACACTCACAGTAACAGGAGAAGGGGTCACCCCTTAAGGGCCCCTGCGTAGCCCCCCCCCCCTTAGTGGTCACCATCCTTTTGTCACTCATTTCCCTCAGCGCCTACCAGGTGGTGGTGGTGGAAGAGGACGGCTCCAGGCGGCTGAGGAAGAGGAAGAAAAGGAGAGAGCTCGGTAGCTCAGATTGCTTCCCCGTGCCGGCGTCCCATGGGGAGGCCCTGTCTAAGGGGGCCCCTCACTACTACACGGCCGAGCTGCCCCCCAGCAGTCTCCCTGAGGCCACCCCGTTCACCGTCGGTGACAACCACACCTACAATGGCTACTGGAACAGCCCTCTGGACCCCTCCAAGAACTACCTGGTCTTCTTCCAGGCTACCAGCAACTTCCGAGGGGTGAGTTTGGAAGACCGAAAGGTCCGGAGCCTCTGCCGAACACGCAAAACGGTTTCAGCAAGCTGAGTTACAGTCCCTTAGGACTCTCTTTAAGGTCCCTTTCTTTAAGGTCCCTTGGGACTGTCTCGCTCTCCAAAAGGATCTGGCCACAGATGGGCACTCACAGGCATAGTCCCTGTGGGGTTGATGGGCGGCACATAGAACTGCAGTTTACTCTCACCTTTTGCCCAGCTTTCTTTCTCTTCCTCCATCTCATAGGCACGCCTGCCAAAAAGCAAAGTATGCCTAGGGAGAAGTAGACATGTTATACAGAATTTTACAGTTCAGCTGATAACTTCTGAAGTTGCTCTTTTAACGAAGGAATTAATGTTTAAATAGTTATCAATCATTGAGTAGGCTGCACTGTATTCTACCTGGATTATTAAGGTCACAGATTGATAATAGACAGTCAATCTGTGTGACAAGCAGACAAATCAGCTTTAAATAGACTTCAGCCTGGTAGACCAGTCAGGTAGAGTGTAGCCGGGTAGGCTTCAGCCTGGTAGACTAGTCAGGTGGTGTAACCGGGTAGGCTTCAGCCTGGTAGACTAGTCAGGTAGTGTAGCCGGGTAGGCTTCAGCCTGGTAGACTAGTCAGGTGGTGTAACCGGGTAGGCTTACTTTTATGAATGCTGTTAGGCTACTTTTATATTCAGATGCCAGTTCCATGTTGCTTTATAGAATAAGCTTCCAGGATTTAATAACATCATGTAATATTATGTAGCATCTTTAAACAATGTTTTAATTAATACATTTTTCTTAGCATTTTTTGCCAATCGAGAAAATATATTATAAAAAAAATAGGAATAGTGGGCGCCCTTGTTGCGTGGAACCCGAGGCGCTTGGCAGTAGTAATGGAAAGTTCTGGGCCCATGTGTGACTAAAGTAAATGCTGATTAAATTATTAAAACCATGTGAAGCCAATGTGCATGGTCTGGCTGGCTGCAGCTTCTCAAACAGAGAGATGGTTATCATGCATCATGTAGTGTATGTAGGACTAGATTACTCTACTGTCTTGTCCACCCAGTGTTGGTCAATGACTCGGATAACTATATATTTATGAACTGGTCAAAAGGATTTGGAGGATGTCAGGCCGGTCAAACAGGCTGGCTAAGTGGCTGCTGGATGTAGCAGCTTGGGATAATGTGCTATAGATTGTGAGTCTGGTATGACTAACTGCCCTTGGCAATACGGTCAAGGGCTGACCCTCCGAGTCGCTGTCGTCCGGTCACACTCTGATTGCAGTCTCTTGTGTTGCCTCTAGTATCGATCATTAAAGCCAATACTAAAGCTTTTGACGTCTATGGCTTACATTTCCAATGACTCCACCCTCCTCCCTTAAGACCCAATTAAATGGATTTTAGCTGTATTTACTGTGTGGGTGGGTGAGTGTGGGTGTGTGTGTGTGTGTGTGTGTCATTATGACTGTGTAGACTTTATAGTGGTATGTTTACCTGGTTTAAATGGGATGCTCTCTCAGCAACTAATCTACTCCATCTGTATAGAACCGCTCATAACGTCATGGGAATATTACAATCCATCTAGATTCTTCTTCTTTCATTATATGCCCTGTGAGAGCTACCATCTCAAATGTGGTTATTTGTAAAACACATTGAATGGCCTAGTCATCTGCGGCCTCTTGATTTTACTGTATACCGTGGGATCACGCAGTTAATTTCCTTTCAGCGTAGGGCCCCCAGTTATCATCCGTCACAGTCATCTGGCTCGAGCCGCTTGTCAGTCTCATCGTGTCTGGCATATTGGCATAACCGTGGAACATTCTACAAATGACTGACTGTAGTCGGGGCCATGCTATCAAAAGTCCCTAGGTTTCTGTAGCTATTGACACTAACACCTACACTTTCACCAGGCTCTGTAATAGTGGACTATAGAGTACTGGATACCATTTTGGATCCTTTGTGAGTCATACACTCTGAGGCAGGCCAACCTTGATAGGGGACAAGATGACATATCACCAGGTGGGCCCCGTAATAACAGATGAATTATGGGAAAATCCAACCTCTGCCTTCTTGCCTAAGAGGTAGAGGGACAGAGAGATCCACTCCATGCAGGTTTTCAATTAAAAAAGGCAATTTACCAGGTACTGGGGTGAAGGGGTTCTGACTCCAATCTCGGAGCACAAATTAGATTATCATAATTTCCCCCCTCGTATGAAACCTGATTTAGCATGTGCTAATCTTAATTTGATAATGTGTCTGTGGCATCACCGGGGGAGACTGGGTGCTGTGTGTGCGCGTGTTATGTTGGCCATACAGGGCACCCGATGCTGTTGATGAGAACGGAGGTCCGGTCACTCACAATCTCATTATATTGAGAGATGTCATCTACTCTCTACCCCGACTGTGTTTTTAATTGGCTAGTTTCCTCTTTACAATACGTAGGGCCAAGGTGCCTATCAAAGACACAGACTCACTTTCACCTGGCCTATGCTAATGTAACAGATACTTCAATCAGGTGGTAGGTTCCCTATGTTAATCAGCCTCTCGTTTTTTTCTTGCAGGAGACAAGAATCAACTGCATCCGGATTGCTCGTAAAGGTACAGTGTGTTCTGATCTCCTTCTGCTTTATTCCGTCTTCATCACGGAGAGTCATGCATTGGGAAGCAGTTAACAATGCTTCCTGGCACAGTAATATCGACATGTTTTTATGCTTCTGAATGCTTCATTAAAACTCAGATGCGGTGTGAAAGACAAATCTTTCCTGTCATTCCTCTGTAAAACAGGAAATGTATGAGAGAACAAATAGAAGGAAAGGAGAGGGAGAGAAAAAGAAAGTTGGAGGCTATCAGATCGAGATTGCACAATACCGATAGGGAGAAAATTATAGTATTTTTCTCGTCTGCCTATTGCATTGTGTCTGACCTGAGAGAGAGCGAGCGAGCACTTAAGGAAGCCCAGTATATATTTCGATCCTCTATCTACTTTCTGTATTTCTCAAACTCTTTTCCTGCTGTCTCTATTTCTCGCACTTCCTACATTCTCTCACTGCCTACACTCTCTCTACATTTTCTCACTTGCTACTCTCATCCTAAATGCCCTACAATCTCTTTTTACAATCACCAATACTTGAAGCTCTCCTTGCTATTGTCAGTAGCCATGACCTGTGTGTGTGTGTGTTTACTGTGTTGCATGAATGGTTCTCAGCAGCATACAGTATATCTAATATGCTTCATTTGGTAGATGAGGGTGACATGATGGTAGTGAGAGATTCATGAGAAAAGGGTCCAATGGCCTTCTTGTTTCATTTATCTATATTCCTTTCTCTCTCCCTCGCTCTGTCTCTCTGTCCTTCTCTCTATGGCCTGCTATTCAGTATTCTTTCTAAAATGGGAAGTTTATGTGTACCTGACAGAACAATAAACACTTTAACAAAATGGCTTTGAATTTACTGGTCAATCGGAACCCGACTAAGGGCCTTTTGTAAACGATATTTTCCAACACGTATCAAAGAATACTCGAGGGTATTCTTTTGTATTACGCATTTGCACAAATCATGCTCTTGAAGTGCTACCCTCCGAGGTAGCGCACATTGCCTTTTCATAGGAGCCGCCCCTTTGAGTACTGCAGTGTGAAGCGTAATCTTGTCTGCAAATTTATGGACCCAATTTATGAATTGTAAACGGGGAAGAAATATATATACAGCTCCGGAAAGAACTAAGAGACCACTGCACCTTTTTCTTTCCTTTCCAAAAAAAGGAAGTCTTAAAATGAAGAGACAACTGCAAATTGAACCCTTCTGTCCCCCTCTCAGAACCTTCCTTTTTTACTTTTTTGGAAAGGAAAGAAAAAGGTGCAGTGGTCAAATTTCAATCAAATCAATCAATCACATTTATTTATAAAGCCCTTTTTACAACAGCAGTTGTCACAAAGTGCTTTACAGAGACACCCGGCCTTAAACCCCAAGGATCAAACCACAGTAGTGTTGAATTTCTAAATGGTCTCAGTGGTCTCTTAATTTCTCTGGAGCTGTACATTATAACACCAAATGAAAACCTGCTTTCAGAGTAGTCTAAATGTATGGGTCAGTGTTGTTGACAGATACAGGAAACAGTCGCCTAAAGCAAGGTGAAAGCGAACACTTTTGTGTGTTAGTAAAAAAAAAAAAAAAGTTGCCTAGTGGAATGGTTGTTGTTAATCGTTTGCTATGCAGCATTCCACATTTCCGAATGTGCTAATGAGGAAATTCCACTTAGTCATCAGTGGCTTTGAAACACATCTTAAGTGGACTGCTTACACATCATCAGACAGGGGGCATTTAGGACATCTAATCTAATCTGCTACTCTGGATCGTGAAATAATAATAATCACACATTGTAAATGAAAACATGATGACAGATGCTACACGTTTGGCTGCCAGTCTCGACTTGTCAGTGTAGCCTGTGACTGCCAAAACATTCACAGCTTGAATGGCGTTTTTTTTCTGCCTTTGTCGTTTTTATGAACATTGAGTTGATACTAATATTTGTTTTGGCATACCTCCATAAATGGAATCTTTATGAATCTCGGGTAGATGGAGGATGCCAGGATGCCACAGAGTATTCAGAAGCTGTGGTATGTTGAAGTCAGACATGGCCTTGCTCCTGGCTATAATAGGCCAAGTGAAACAATAAGTTATAATGACTGTTTTCACTGCTACTGTATGATATGTGACACCACAATATCACGGGACATAATACCAATACTAATGAGATTAATAAAAATCTATATGTTTTCCAGTTGTACTGAATAAAAGCTGTTCTTCCATATCTAGCATGCAAACCTTCATTGACCAAAACCATTCATCAAGTCTGTGTGCAAAATGCAATCTGTGCAAAATGTTGCATATATCCGAGAGCATGTTTAATACAATTAATGTTTAGAATAAATAATAAAATGTGCACATTACTAAATATACTGTAAATTGAGAAAAAAATATGTTTTGTTTCTTGTCTTAACCTGTGGCAAGGATCTTTTCAAATAAATTAGTTTATAAAGTTTATCTTTATTTTTATTTCTATAAAATGTGACACCAATCTATATTTGAGTATAAGATTAGAAAGTGTTGTTCACTTTCTAGCTCTCCATTTTTAGGACATCCTGTTTTCAATGCCGGGCCATGATCAATAATTCTGTGTTTAGTTAATATTTTCCTTTGTTTGGGGTCTGTCACACTAAGTCAGCTTCAGTGAAGTCTTTTTCTAATATTCTATAGTGTTCCATTTGTTCCTCCAATAGTAGTGCAAGTCTGCATTCTTGATTGACCTCCAGCTGTCTAAGCTTTGCCTTTGTGGCCAGATCATAGGATACGTGTTGATGTGATTATGTTCTGTGCTGTCGGTCCTCTTAAGGACTCACTCACTGGGCGGAGACTCGTAAACGCTCTGTGCAAGTCTGACTCTTCATTTGATTGTACCAGACTCTGCATGTCCTTATTCCATTGTTTAGTAGATGTGGAAGTCTTTCTAGCTATGACCTGCATGCTTGATTGGTGGGATTTCTGTATACGTTTAGGATGTTTTTCTCAAATTCCCAAAACATTTTCCGTATATTTTTTTTGTGGGTGGTTTGTTCTATGATATATTTTTTTGGGCTCTAATAGTGATACAGGATGATTGGTTGGTATGGACTTCACAGTACATTCTATTTGGAGGGTTACCTTGTTTATTGTTGTAATTATTAAGTACTATGCTCTTTTTCTCTTTGCCAATGTTTTGAAAAAAGACAAACAGCTCTGATGTTTAGACTGAGCTAGATAGTGTTGGTGTGATGAATGTTGGTCAAAATGGCAGTTTTTACTGGGACGTAGATTCCTATAAATGTTTTGCAAACTCATCTGTATGTTTATTCATAAGTTTTGGGCTTAAATTGCTGCCCTGGGTGACCCCCACCTCTGTATAAAAGAATCAAATGTTTTCTGACCAATTTTACCACAACATTTATTTTCATGGTACATTAGTTTAATGATATCATTGCATCCACTTCAAATTCATTTTTGGATGAGTTTGTGGAAGTCCTTTATGCTGAATGTGAGTCTAACTTTTTGAAGTCAATGAAGCATGCAACTATTTTACCTTTGTTGAATTGATAAGCATGTTATTTTGAGTCTGGAGGTTGTAGATGTGGTCTCTCTTTCACAGAAATTCTTTTGCCCATCTCCTTCACACACTCTACACATTATTTTGTTCTCTCTCTCACACATTCCCTCACTCGCGCATACTGTATATAAAATGTCCCTCTCATTCAAATAATTTCCCCCTGTCTCTCTCTCTCTCTCTGTGATTGTGTAATGAAAGGATAGGGGTCATGTCAAGCGTGAAGCAGGATGACAGACAGAGAAAGGAACAGCGGCAGGGCTGTCACCGTTTAGGCATCACGTCAGGTGCACCAGTCTGACACTGGCACGATATCTGATTAATTACACAGTAAACACTGGCAGATGAAGATGAAAATGTCTGTCCTTCCTTTATTTCTAATCCTCCTCTCCTCCCTGCGGGCCTCTTGCTTTCCTTCTAATCTCCCTCCCTCCCACACACATTCTCTCATGCATACATACATACATGCACACATTTCTCTCCTCGTCTCCCTCCGCCTCAACGCCGTCCTCCCTGCCTCAGAGCAGCGCAAAGTGCTCTGAACTTTTCCATAGAATCAGTAAGAAGTGAGTGATACGTCTAGCCACTCACACACACACACATACACACAAGCTATTCAGCCAGCCGAGCTACAATCATCAGCCATCCAGAATTTAGCCGGCCACACTCTGTTTTCCACAGTTTCGTGTTCCTGCACAGGCTTTTAAGGCTCAGACAAAATTACCCACCCTGCTGACCCAAAATATCATGCCTTAGTGGGAGAGAGAGAATAGTACATGGATGCCATCCAAATTGTTTGTGCTGCACTCCCAGGGACTGGTGGAGAGAGAGATTTTAATGCTAGCGAGCCAAACGATAGAGGACCACATCCAGGTGAAGGGATGGATGGATGGTGAAAGCGGTAGATAATTGGCTCGATACGTACCTCCAGTTAGATATAGAACATTTCATCACCCTCTTCTTTATTTACCCATCAGAGGGAAGACCTCTTAATTAAGCATGCACTTCCGGGGGTACAAGACAATAATGCTCAACCAATTCTCTCTCTGGTCTCATAACGGCAATATACACTTCTGGAAATCGACACCACAGGAGTTCTAAATTCATCACGGGGGAGATTTCGCGCTGTTGTTATGGCTGTGATGGAAACAGAAGAAGCACAACGGACTCGCTGAGACAGATGTGCGGGGTAGAACGAGGCTGTCTGAATGAACCTTCAGCTAGCTATTAGCTGAAGTAACCAGCGTGTTTTCTGGAACATTACTTAGGCCAAGTCAGCCCAGCTGTTCACACTGGCTTCACCAACTGTGGCTGCTTAGTTAGCTGCTTAAAAGCTTCCTTCTTATCCAAGCCTCTCACCTATTATGGAACAAATCCAGAGCTCCTCATGCTCCCTATCTTTCCCTCCCTGTGTCTCGTCCCCCCCGCCACTGTATCCACCCAGGTGGATTTAATACCCCGTGTCAGTGCGGGAGGGATAATAACATGCTTTTACTCTGATAACCCAGCTCACAGTCGCTTCCAGTCTGTCAGACTCCCGCAATACCTCTGTGCCTCGGCCGGGCTTAACAGGAGGAACACGAGTACAGTAGACCACAGCCTTCCTCCTCCAACCGCCCATGTTGGGATCTCTGATCGTCAGTTGCTATATTTAAGCAATGAGGCCAATTCGGGGGGGGTTCCCGGTGGACGGCGTGTGTACCGTGTGTGTACGGCGGCGGCGGGCGTTCTTCCACACCGCCAGTACGCGGGGTTTGAGCCCTGATTAATGAAAGACACTGTGTACGGGAACGTAGGAACTTGTCGAATTCGTCATATAAACACCGTAACACCCCCCCCCCCCCGTCCTGTCTTCTCTCTGTAGCTGCTTGCAAGGACCATAAGCGGGCCCTGGAGGTATCCCAACATGCAGAGGACATGGGTCTGATCCTGGGGGCCTGTGCTGGGGGTCTGGTGGTCCTCATACTCCTGCTGGGAGCTATCGTCATCGTCTTCAAGAAGGGGTAAGTTAATGAGAGTGTGTGTGTGTGTGTGTGTGTGTGTGTGTGTAAAAGTGATGGTGATTTTGATGGTTGAGGCGGCCCACGATGGGGCTTATCCTCGGATGTCTCTTTGCTGTCTGTCACAAGCTTTCATGTGACTAAATGCCCCATTAGGGAAGGCATTTCTGTGTGTCCCTTTGGCTGGTTCCAATCCAACTCAGTTAAATTAGGAGTTAGGTAGGTAATGGCTAGTGTATTTCCTGCACAACTACACACATGGCAAGGCATTCACCTTGAAGTCGCCAAAAAATTTTTATGTTTTAGCTGTCCTTTTTTTAATTTCAAGCTCTGCTGTTTATTAGCTGCACACACCTAGTCCAGAGACTGGAATATACTCCGCGGCGTCTTTGGCCTGGTTCCACCTGGAAATAGGCTCAGCGTTAGACAGCACCTCTACTTTACTCCTTGTCCACCTCCATCTCCCTCTCCTCGTCCCTCCGCCCCTCTCCTCTACTTTATTTTAGGAGCGTAATGCTCAGCTAAGTCTAATATTTCGTGAAGTGCCATAACATTCCGCTGCCTGAGGCCGGTTGTTGCTGCTTTTTCGGGGGATTTCTCCACCACAGAGGCGGTTCGCAAGTCAGGGAGTTAGGCTGCCAAGCAGGAGAAAAGTGACCAAAACTGGTTTATTACGTTGAGGCAGTGGTGACCGGGCCAGCCAACCCACGGCAGCCAGAATGTTGAGAGAACTCCATCTTGGTTGATAACTGTGTGTGGGGCTGTGCTGCTTCTGCCGTGACAAACCTCCTGTTTAGCTGGGAACCCGGTAAATGTCACCGCTGGACTGTGTGGGAATTTGCTCCTCCATGGTCGTTTGCCTTGCTGCCATAAATTTACATTTGGACATTTAATAATGGACATTTTCATTTTGCCTTGCTGGAGGCCACCTCGCTAACCATGGCCCCCACCTCTCACCTCTCTCTTTCTCTCTCTCTCTCTCTCTCTCTCTCTCTCCTCCTACTTCTCCTTTCCCCATGCTAATCAGAAGGGACTTCTATTCTTATTCTTACTACCCGTAAGTGACTCCTCCCTAGTCTCGCCCTCTGTCATCCTGGCGCCATCATCCCCTGCTTGCCCTGTTTAGTCCTGGAAGATGACACTTCTAGAAGATAAACATTGCTATCTCATCCACCTCCACCTCTATACACTTCTACAGTCTCCTCTTCCGCCCCCCCGCCCAACCCCCCCGCCCCCCGCCCTCTCTTTGACTCCTGCTACTCTCACCAAATCATTCTTTATTTTCCCCTACTCGATTCGATCACACGTTTTTTTTTCCCCCTTCCTTCCAATTTGTCATCTCCTCAACCTCCCTCTTTCCACTCGTTTTCTCCTCTTTGCTATCTCCGTAATTCGATCTCTCTTCCCCTTTTTACGTTCCTTCTCTGTCCCTCTCCTCTCTGCCTCCTCTCTGTCTCTCCCGTCTTCCCCCGTGTGCAGCAGGAAGAAGGTGGCCCTGAACAAGGCAGCCATGTCGTACCGCCAGGAGAAGACCAGGAAGTTAGGTTCTCTGGACTGTGGCATGACGGAGCAGAGCACCCTGCAGCAGGATGAGCGCACCGCCAACTCCTTCGTGGACGCCCACGTCTGCAACACACGGAGTAAGAACCCAGAATGCCGTCAGCCAGCACAGAGACGAGGACACAGCTAGTGCACTGGTCTGTAGGCTAAACCCTCCCCCCTACAGGGACAGGGAGAGACAGAAGAGCCAGAACACTCTCTAGGCTAACGCTTCAACAAGTACAATCTGTTCCCTAGCCCTAAGAGGGAGCAAAGAGAGAGGAAGAGAGAAATAGGAGGGAGCGAACGGGGAGGGGGGGGGGGTGCTTGATCCTACGAGGCGGTGTGCAGAAGGCCAGGCGGTAGAGCGCTCTCATGATCCCGGCCATCGAGCGGGCTCTGCAGGATACCGTCTGCCCTCTTAAATGGCCCTGTACAACAGGTGGGCTCTAGGCTCCAGTCAGATGACACAGGGCCCTGTGAAACCATACTGCTCAGATAAGACGTCCCCGTCTTCACTTTCTCATGTGAACTTCTGGCCTTGTTACTTCGCAGTGAGTTTCCGTCCGTTTCTCACCGCATCTGCTCTCTGCGATATGAACTTCTCTTTGTGTTCTCAAACAACCTCTTTTGAATTGAAATATAGCATTATATGTCAGAGCATAGTCTTCTTATTGATATGCCTCTTTCCATGAGCTGCCTGGAAGATTGAGCCGAGGATCAGTTGAGTGGGTAAAGGTTGACAGTCAGTTACTGAGCCGTTTGTGTGTGTGTGTGTGTGTGTGTGTGTGTGTGTGCGCGCGCGCATTTATCCATTGTTGCGTGTGTGCTCTCCGTGCTCGTGTGTGTCTTCCCTAGGTGAGCAGAGGAGTTCTGTGAATGAATCCAGCAGCCTCCTGGGCGGTTCCCCCCGCCGCCACTGTCGTAGGAAGAGCTCTCCGTACCACACGGGTCAGCTCCACCCCGCCGTGAGGGTGGCCGACCTCCTCCAACACATCAACCAGATGAAGACAGCCGAGGGGTATGGCTTCAAACAGGAGTATGAGGTGAGTTGGGGGGGTGGGGGGGATATGGCTTCAAACAGGAGTACGAGGTGAGTTGGGGGCGGGGGGGGGGGGTGGCTTCAAACAGGAGTACGAGGTGAGTTGGGGGCGGGGGGGGGGGGTGGCTTCAAACAGGAGTACGAGGTGAGTTGGGGGCGGGGGGGGGGTGGCTTCAAACAGGAGTACGAGGTGAGTTGGGGGCGGGGGGGGATGGGGGGGGTTGCGCGTAGACAGAGAAAGTGTTTCTGATGAATATTTCTGCCATCTTCAACCATTGGTGGGGGGAAAAAAAGTGAGAAAGAGAGGGTGAGGAATGTAGATGGAGATGGCATGTGGGCGTATCCTTTGGGATTAAAGCATCTAATTTTGGAGGCAGGAAGCATAGGGGGCAAGCATTGTGACGCAGTTTCAAATCTCTGGGTTTAATGGCTTGTGTGCTGAGGTGGCTGCTGCTGGAAGGATATATTTCGTAAGCAGGACTCTGTGTAAACATCCAATAGCTCTGTCAACTATTTTTTTATTATTCCAGAACTGCCTCTGTTTATTTGAAGAGTACATTAATTAAATGGCTGTCAAGTCATTTGTTTTATTTTCGGGATTTACTGAAAGATCCCTCTATGTGCCTGCTGGCATTATCCTGTATTTTTTCTTGAATCCAAACCTCACTATTCCAGATGCGCTTTTCCATTCATTAATCCAACCCCCTGAGGGCTCAACAAATTCACCCTCCTCAAATCAATACTGTGTCGCTTTCTCACTCCTCTGCCTCTCTCCCATCCTGCTTCCATCACTCCTTCCGTCTGTCGCCTGGAGAAATAAAAGGAGTAGGGATCAGTGTGAGATGTGTGTGTGTGTGTGTGTGTGTGTACGTTAGTGCGTGAGTCTGTGTACATGTGTATGCTTGGACTTCATAACCCTTATTTCCCACTGGGCTGCCAAGGGTGGCCATTGATCAGGCCTGCTGCTATGGATTGTGGGAGTTCACAAATGGCAATATAGGGCTTCTAGCTTAGATCAGATATTATAACCAGATTACAACCAGTTGCTTGGACATTCGATGCCAGCCTCTTGATTTTTCTCAGGGCTCCTGACCAGCAGGATAATCATTCCAAACCAGATTACAACCAGTCGACGCAATTTCAACCAGCTGTGCCTGCTGGCTCCATTGAGTATTTCTTAGGCCTTAGAGCTTCCGGGTAGAAAAAATCCCAAGTATGTCATTGTGACTATCAGTAACTGAGGACGTGATGCATGGCAGTGGGCTAAAGAGAGACGGTCTATGGATTGGTTTTCTATTAGTCAGGCTCTGCTTTAAGTAGTGTGTAGGTGGGAGTGGGAGGGAGAGAAGGAAGGACCACAGGACAGCACCAGAGGGAGAGAAGGAAGGACCACAGGACAGCATCAGAGGGAGAGAAGGAAAGACCGTAGGACAGCACCAGAGGGAGAGAAGGAAAGACCGTAGGACAGCACCAGAGGGAGAGAAGGAAAGACCATTGGACAGCACTAGAGGGAGAGAAGGAAAGACCAAAGGACAGCACCAGAGGGAGAGAAGGAAAGACCATAGGACAGCACTAGAGGGAGAGAAGGAAAGACCATAGGACAGCACTAGAGGGAGAGAAGGAAAGACCATAGGACAGCACTAGAGGGAGAGAAGGAAAGACCATAGGACAGCACCAGAGGGAGAGGAAGGGATGGGAAGATGGTCAGAGAGTACGGTGGAAAGGAGCGTGTCTTTTCTTAGTGGGATTAGGTGTGGTATTACCTGTGGCGGTGTGAGTCGCAGGTGTAATCCTCTGATCGGCATGCTGCTCCTGTCCTGTCTCCGTCCCCGGCCTGCAGGCGGCCTGGCCCTCAGACACCGGTCCTGTGTGGGGATTGGTTGGTTGCCACTGAGGGTTTCAGTAAGACCAGGTCGGGATTGGTGAATGTGTTCGGTGATGCGGCCAGGAGATAAACCCCGACTTAATGTCCGGCCCGCTGCGAAGGACACGGACGCAACGACGCCGCTGCCTCCATCGTCTGGAAACGCGCTCGTCACGGAATCTCTCTCCCCCTTCTCCTCCCTGTCCCGCTTTTTGCTCTCATTTCCTCTCGCGCTCTCTATATCATTCCCCTCGCTCTCTCATAACATCAGTTTAGATGTGATTGCCGATGTCGTGCTGTGCTGCCAGGTTGTGTGGATGGGACCATAAACATCTGTCACGAACGGAGCATGTTAACAGCAACATGTTATAAAGCATGTGATTTCCACGCAGACCCAATCTACATGCAAATGAAAACGAGGCTCATGCTCTCCTGGTTTTTCTCCCTGCTCTCCTACCTTTTCTTAACTCTGATGGCCTCCTCTCTGTTTACTCCTTCCCCTTCAAGGCCAGAAACATCCCTCATTGCCATGGGTCATCTTTCAGTCTCTGCCTCTCCTCAACGTTACATATATTTGTCATGACTATATTTGTCATGACTAAAAGGAATGAGAGTGCTGATGATGAGGATGTTACTCATAGAACATTCCGTTGGGAAACTTAGAGTGGTATTTCGTTTTTGTTAGAATGGTCCTGAAACACTTTTGGTCCTGTTATTTTGTTGTTTTATTCAATTTCGGAGATTTACTTGGCGTCTTAACTTGTGCGTGAGCACTAATGTCTTTGAGGTCCATGTCAGTGCCAAAACATCCTTCCACCATCATAAATGGGTATCAGTCAAACTGAGTTTATTTCCTGCTTTGCCCTTGTATCAGAACCAATTCCAAACTCTCAGAACCAACTCTGCTAGTTTCACATAGCCACGTGCGTCTCCAAATTCCAAGGGAGCCTGGTTCTCAAGGCTAAAACAGTATTGACGCCACTGTGTAATGCTACATCGTTGATTTAATCTGTATTAGTATGTGTAGAGACGCAGCCTGTGTAGAGAAGCAAGAGATGACATGCCTACTCTATTTCATCAGTGAGATGAACAACGCAGGCAGTGTAGCGCGGCTGGAGTAGCTAGTCCTTTTTCTTAAAAAATACCAATATTCTTTACAGAAAAAAACCAATTCCGACCACTCCTGTTTATGTCTTGGTGCAACTAAACAACTAAACAAATCTCAGAAATTAAACTTTGACCAAAATAAATACAAAATATCCCTTTAAGGAGATTTGAGTCTGATGACACTGTATCACCAGTGTCATAACAATAGATGGTACAAGCTATTTGCTATTTCTGTGAGCTTTTTAAGTCAGCCAATGGCACATAATATGGCCTTTCATTTCCCCACAAAAAGCACAACAAAGAGAATTTCAACACCCACCATCTCAATATCATTTTGAAATTGGTTAGTTCAAATTCTGTATAACTGGTTCTCTGAGAAGTTAATCTGCACCCAAATCCATGACTTCAAATGGTAAGATTGATGTAATATTCAATACATTTAATAAAATGTCAGACTCAAACATCAAATAATCAAAACAAATGGTCAAAAGCTACAAACAAGATTCAGTGAAGAATCAATGAATATTCAATGTTTCATTTTGGCCAACTTGAATCATTATGTAAGTTTTGCCTATAAGGGCATTGTCATCAGACTATGTATGTTCTTTTGCTGTTTAATAGTGCGTACTGTCTTCATTTCAGTGCTGTCTTGCTGTACCATTCTTATGACAAATTAAATAGTGGTTCCATAAGAGTGATTGGAAGTGCTTCTTGTCACTTGCCATGGAAAATCCCCCCTGCGATGGGATAGAAGGAAGAATACAATGACTTGGAACAAGACCAAACCTCAAATTACCCCTGGGAAATGTATAGTTTTAAGTTTGACTGAGAACTGCAGGGCGTCTGGTTGTCTACTGTTCTGCTATGATGATTAGTTCTGGATTGGAATACTGGATGCTGTGGATTATTTCCAACATGGTCGTGAAGGCAGAATTCATGCATCTGTGTTTACCAAAGATCATTTTGTTGGCCTAAACAGAAAGGACACACTCCGCAATTATTCCTTTTCTCTTTTTTTCCAGTAAGCACATTTCCTGACATCTGAGTGGATACTTGTGACTATTCTGTGCCGCGCCCTCTTTATGATACATTTTAGACAGTAGCCAATAACCCATTATTATTACATTATATTATTATTAAAGAATATGCATAATTTAGGCCTATCATGGTGCCCTTCCAACAAAGCAATGCAGCAAATCCCATAAAATGTTCCCTTTAATATTGCTTTGATTTCTATGATACAGCCTACAGTAGCATGACATTAGTCCTTGAGGATTAAGCAATTTGTAGTCGGTCTACAACACCGTGGGCCAAAGAGTTGATTATAAATGACATTATATTTGGTTCTTTGTGCAATAAACCACTTAAATTACAACAATTAAATTACTCACCATTTTATGGATTGTTGTATGTCTTATTTTAGGGCCTACGTAGAATAAGATTCTTTGTCTAATTTGAATAGTACACTCAAGCTTGTCTCAAAGTACAACACAGTCCATTTTATCATGAATGTGTCTGCGGGTTCTATAACTAAAAACATCTCCACTAGTCTAGATTCAACTATGGACCAAAGGGCGGCTATGAGCCCAATGCTTTGGAAACCTGTGACCTTGCCTGTGGGCAAATTGTTACTGCACCGCTATGTTGACTCACCCCAAAGACATTGGATTGGTTCTGCAATACATGTTATTTATTTTTCACTCTTGATATGAATGCTAGACTAGGTCAGTTTTAGTGAAATGTTTAAAATGGCTTTTGATTCTATTGGTAATGAAATGTTTTGAAGACAGCTCAATGTCCGACACATTTGATGCTCTTGTAGGAAGCAGTAAAATAAATAAATACATGGAAAAAACAAGGTTTCAGGAATGATAATTGTGTGTGTGTTCTAGTTTCAGAGAATTCTGAGATGGCGGGTGTTTTTTGGAATTTATAGACTCATCTGTATGCTAATGATTTCTCCAAGTCTTTGCTAACACTTGTTTCTTCTGTTTTAGAGCTTCTTTGAGGGATGGGATGTTACTAAGAAGAAAGACAAGACTAAAGGGAGACATGACAGTTTGCTGGGTCGTAAGTACTACTTAGCCGCTAGCTTTGGAGCATTTGCTTGAAAGCTGTGTTTAGTGTAACAATTATAACCTTCTTTCATTTGTTATTGACAACCAATTATCCTATGGTGGGGGGGTGAACCTCTCATGGAGAATTAAATTCAAGGAACATAAACTGCTCACAGGGAATATAACTCAAGGAGAACATACATCTTATGGAGAGTTTAACTTAAGGCGAATACACCCTTCAAGAGATTTCCTGGTTAAATAGCGGTGACATAGAAATCCATCTCTCTTGTTGATGATCTCTCCCTTATAGATGATCGTCATCGAGTCAAGCTACACTCCCTCCTAGCAGACCCCAACTCGGACTATGTGAATGCTAACTACATCGACGTAAGTTACCCTCTCCCCTGCTCTCTCTATATCCTCTTTAACATTCTGTCCCCGTCTTTTACACTTTCTCCCTCCCTCTAAGGACTCTATCCACCTTTTTCAAATCCCCTCTCCGCTGTCTCACTTTGTCTCTGCCAACAGTTGTTCCTTAAACTGAGACTCAGCCATACGATCAGCTGTGGGATCCAAAGATATTGCAGAGTGACTTATGATGTAAGGGGCTGCACTCGTTAGCATAAACACAGCATCTGAGCATGTGCACGAGAGTTGGCTTTCCTCTTTTGCAATGTGAGAACTGTGTGAAAACAATGTAGTGCAGACATCAGCCTCCTACCACAAACTGCCGTTAAAAAAGTGTGTCTGATATTCTAATGCTAATTTCAATTTATTTGTCTGTTCTTTTCATCTCCAATCCATCCAATGCCAGCTGTGTATCTAACCCAGTCCTAGAGAAGTGCTTGAGGAGAATTGACTGCTTGGTAATGTTGTTTCTCACAGAATCCTTACTGTATTGTACACCAATATGCTGTGTACAGCTATATACATGCTGTCCTGAGTGATAAGGAGACTCCTGTGTTATGTAGTCTTACTGTACTTATTTCAAGCAGCAGTTAGTGTACTGCAGACTAACTGCTAGTGGACTACTAACAGGAAGCGAATGAGAAACCTGGGTAACAGTGTCCAACAGGTGGGGTTTCTGGGCATCTAAAGGCATGTTTACATTACTCTCCATTTTCCGAGACATATCGAATAAGACTCCAAGCGCTATGGAAATGATTTTGCAAACTAAAATAAGTCTATCTAGCATTTAAATCTCTCTCTAAGAATGTAAATAAGCCCTAAGGATGTCAGCCCACTCTTCCAGTCTATAGGGACTGTCAGCTAGAATCTGAATACATTTTAATGAATGTGTATCTACGTGTGAAAGTGTCAAAGTCAAAGACACATTTATTTATAAAGCACATTTAAAGACAGCTTATGTCAACCAAAGTGCTGTACAGTCAAAATATATAGCCAACTAAACATATTTATAGGACATGACAAACAAACATAAATAGAACCCATTTGCAGACTCAAATGCTAAAGAAAAAACATAGGTTTAAGGTGGGATTTAAAAATGTTGCTACTAGTAGAGGACCTAATATATAAAGGTAGGCTGTTCCACAATTTTGGAGCAGCAACAGAAAAGACACAATCTCCTTTAAACTTAAAACGTGATTGTGGAACGCACAAAAGCAGTTTGTTGGACGACCTAAGGGTCCTTGAGGAAGAGTGCCGGCTAAGGAGGTCTGAAATATAGGAGGGTGCTGATCCATTTAGGGCAATAATATTTCTGAAAGATGGAGCCCAAGGGAAGCATATATAATGAGTATAAGATAGGGCCTAGGACAGAGCCTTGAGGTACCCCACAGTTGATTGATGCAGAAGAAGAAAATAAGTTCCCAATATTTACAGAAAATGTCCTGTCTCTTTAATATAAAGTAAATAGCTTTAGAGCAGTACCCTGAATGCCAACTTCTAGTTTAAGACAGTCTAGAAAGATGGGATGATCAATCGTGTCAAAAGCAGCACTAAGATCAAGAAGTATTAACGTTTTCATTGTCCCTAAACAACAATCTATGGTGCTATGGTGTGCCCTCAAACCTGACTGGAATTTATCCAGAATATGATTTTCATTTAAAAAGAAAAAATTACTTTCTCTAGAACTTTTGATAGGAATGTCAATTTTGAAATGGGACCGAAATTATTAAGGACAGTTAAATCAAGATTAGGATGGACCACTGCATGTTTAAAACATGACGGGACAGTGCCAGCTATTTATTATGGACAATATACTGGGAAAAATAGTGTCCAGCACTTCTTTAAAAAGGCTTGAGGGAACTGTGTCCTGGGGGCAAGTAGTAGGCTTCATGTGTGAGACTATGTCTATCACATGTGAAAGAGATACAGGTTCAAACTGGTTAAAAAGAGCAGAACATGTGGCTAAATCAGAGGTGTCATGATCTGGAGGTAAGATGCAAGATATTATAGCATCTATCTTGCCAGTGAAGAAAGACATGTCTCAGAAGTCGCTTCAGAAAAAGCAGTACCAACCGGATGTAAAGCCTTGTTTATCACACTAAACAAGACTTTCTGATTATTACAGTTGTTCGATATAATATCAGAGAAATATTTTGCTTTTACTGTTTTAACAGAGAGTTGATATTGAATTAAACCACATCTCAGAATTTCATATGACACTTGCAACCTTTTTCAATTTCCTCTCTGCACTCTGAGAGTATGGGTAACATTATTTAGCCAGGGCTGAGTTCTAGCTTTTGCTCCCCTCTTTTTAAAAGGAGCAACAGAATCCAGGATGTCATAGCAAGTGGAATTAAACATAGTGACTAAGCCCTCTGTGCTCAGGCTCGAGGGAGACTCAATACTGCTGATGAGGGGAGAAGCCTAGTAAGCTTCTGAAAAGAGTTTGGCAGTGGAAGGGTTAAAAGAGAGAGAAATTGCCTGGCAGTTTGCGTTTAGGGAGTAGGCATGGAAGGGTGGCATTAAAAACAACAGGTTTATGATCAGACAAACAAATATCATCTATCTCAAGATTGCAAATAGGAAAACCAAATGACACAACAAGATCTAGTGTATGGCCAAGCTGGTGAGTAGATTCCATAACTGACTGAGTGAGATTAAATAATTCAACATGTTGTAAAAACTCTCTAACCATAGGCTTAGCTGGAAAGCAAACATGAATATTAAAATCGCCAATAATCAGAAGATTATCGGAAGTAGGTACAATAGAAGATATGAAGTCTGAGAAATCTTGGATAAAATCCTTATCGTATTTAGGAGGTCTATATACAATCGCACATAGCATTGGACTGGACAGTTCCACCTTGATCAGCTGTACTTCAAAACTTTGGTATGTTTCAACTGACACAGTGCGACACTTAACGATTTTTAGAAACAACTGCTAATCCCTCCACCACGACCAGCGATTTTAGGGGAACTATAAAGATCACAGTTGCTGGGAGAAAGTTCACAAAGAGCACCTAACTCACCGACGTTAAGCCATGTCTCAGACACAAACAAGAAATCTCATTCATGAGATATAAATAAATCATTCAGAATAAAAGTTTTGCTCGAAATAGACCTTGCATTTACCAAGGCCTTTTTAACGGAGATGTGTTTGGCCAGATGGAATATAACAGGATTGCCACCATTCTTTGGAATGGGATTGTAGCCGATGAGCGTAAATTAAAGTGGTCGATTCCTCTCTTACGAAAGTGAGGTCTAACCGGCAGGTACAGCGCTGTTTGTGCTGGATCCGAAGGAATAGGTACGAGGCAGAGAGATGAATGGATTGCGGCAGGAACGATCTCCAGGAAACCTGAACCACTTTGCCAAGAATATCGAGGAGAGCTTGGCGTTCATATACTATGAGCGATGAGGCAACTTGGGCAGACATGTAGACGAACAACATGAACGTACAGGGAAATTTGATGTGACGGCTCGCCAAAGATCAAACTGGCGCCATCTTAAACGTCAGTCAGGAGCTAATCCGGAGGCAAATCTCGGTGAGGCACTTCTGTGTGTATACTGGTTGTCTTTCCCTGCCTGTGAACTCTTGCCCTGGTAGGCTAGCCAGTTTACTGGGTCTAACTGTGTGACAGCTGAGGTACACACAGTCCATCAAAAATTCTGCCTTCGTTGTCGTCTTTTTCCCAGTCCTCCGCATACCAGTTTGGCAATAGACATCGTCTCAGCAACCACACACAACTTATAAGATCATAAGCTCAGAGTGTCTGTGTCCTCTGTGACGGCTGATGACCGAGAACACAATTGACTTCAAAGGTCTTCCCGTTGGATGATATGAAATATCTGATCCCGTCCATATAGCTTTCAGTGTGTTCTGATCTCACCTACGGTTCAGCTCCAATAAGTGGCATCTGGGATGCCTTAACAAGTCCAGTAGCAGTTTATCAAACTCATCCCAGATGCTATCTCCCTCTCAAGGCTTTGTGTCAGAGCTGTACAGCTCCTACTGTAGATGGTGTTGGACGGAAATCTACTCTGTGCGCTTCAGCTGGCCGCCAAGCGGAGTGGGTGTGTGTCCGGGTGTGTGTGTGTGGGGGGGGGGGCGGCGTCCATGCATGTGCACATGCAGAGGCGTTGCTCGGTTACAGACACAGTGCCGATTACGTAAAGGTGACGTTCACAAAAACCTCTTAGCAATTATTTCCCTTTATTGAATGTTCAGTCAAGTGAAGTGTCCTATAAGAGCGCTAAAGTGCACAGAGTGTTCGACTACCTCACTCACAGCTTCATTGTTTCACCATTGTGTTTTTTAACAAAAGATGATGTTAGAGAAAGAAACGAGTAGAACAGAAAAGGTGAAATTGACAGAAAAGCTCAAATGGACTGTAAAGAAAATATAAAATGGACAGGGAAGGAAAGGTCCAATGTGTGCTGACTCAGTAGGCTGAAGTGTAGGTGAAGTAGAAGGTTTTTGAATTCGAGCTACCCCTTCTTATACTGTGTGAAAGCCTCATCTGCATAGTGGTCCCTTTCTGGGCCCCTGTGTAATTATAAGGGCTGTCTACACCACTGCCTGTGTCATGGCAGGACCTCTGACTAGCCACCCTACTAGGCAGAGCCGCCCTACTTAATGATTGAGTGAAGGGGGGGTGGGTTGGAACAGAGAGAAGTGAAATTATGGATTGACTGACGTTCTTCAGAAAGGTTAAAGGGGTAATTCACCCACCGAAGCGCACGTCATGAAAATCCTGTCAAATTGGTGAAAGCCTACTTTCTACCGTGAAGTAAAATGAGAAAATAAAAATCACAGTGATTTAAGTGGTCCCATCTCCAAAATCATGAGACAAAGGCGTCATGGCAATGTAATTGTGGTCACTAGGCACAGCCCTGGTGATGATAATCTATAGCTTTGAAAACTATTACGTGTACTCCACTTTGCCAAGTCAGCCAAACCTGTTGTGGACATACTAAAACACATCCATCCATCTATATCATCGCTGCAAAGTATGTGTTTTCTCAACTTTTCCGCAAACTCACGATGCGCTGTCAGGTGAATATCCGTTTTTCTTTCATCTACTGTTACGGAAAGCTGTTTCACTGCCTGCAGACTTGTAGGACTGAGTTGGAAATTCGATTTCTACGAAGTTCAGCTTGCAGTTTGTTCTGATATTTTCACCTGTATTCAGGTTGAAAATGACAGGTTTGGACACGGACAAGCGACTGCATTGGAACACAGTGGCTGTACAGTAAAGTGTTATGTGTTATGACGTTGCTGTTGGCATTTGACTGACATCTGACTGACACGGCAGAGAAAGAAGCCCATGTCGATCATTTGGCCACTGTTGTTGTTTTGTTATCTCAGTGAGGGAAATGCTGTAAATGAAGGGATCGATGTGTTTTTTAAGATGAGATGTTAGTTTAAATCCAGATGACCAGTTGCAATTACTATTGGAAACCATAATCCTCATCAGCATTCATGATAGCTGTGTTTATTATAGTTACAAGATGTCTTTGTTTCACAACCTGGATTAATCTAAACAGAATGTAACTAGATTTTGTTGTTGTGAAGAAGAGTTGCTGTTGAACACACACCAGAATGTACTTGTGAATCCAGCAAAATTATCATATTTTTCTTTGATTTGTCTGGTGAAAGCTTTTGGCAAAGCTGTTGGCAAAAGAACAAGCTTGAACTGAACAATAAATAGCTAGGGAAAGGTGCAAAAATGGGTGAAATGGTTGGGAAAGTAAAACAATAACACAGAAAAACTGTAAAAAAACATTAACACCTAAATAGTGGGAAACCAGTGGGAAAGGTGGGAAAGAAGCAACAAAAAAGTGGGTTTTATGCAAATACTTTTATATGTTAATTTTTAAGGAGATCTGCCCCTGTAACAAGCTTTCATACTTTTCCTACTGTAACAGGCTTTCAGAGCTTTTCATCCTTTAACTTCCTGACCCAGATTTTGATTTATAATGGGACGTTTTTGGATCGTGTGAACAACAGCAGTTGAAAGAAAGTGAGGATGGTGAGTCATGTTCCGAACAAAACAACTCCAAGTGTGCTTCCTCGAATTCCTGAACGACTCAGCTAAGAGTGCTCAAACCAATAACCCCTCTTTGAGTCATGAAAGTTGATTGAAATTACTGTGCCCACTTTGGAGAAGTGTTTGGACACATGGAAGCATGTTGTCTTCAAACTTGTGCATGCTCCCACAAAACAGAAGTTGATTCTTAATGGGTGTGGAATACCTCAAAACACTTCCGCAGTATGATATACAAGTATCCTCGATGAAAGGCGTCTGTCAAGAATGGAAGGACGTTGTTCCATTTGCCTACTAATGACCTGACGTCTCTATGACCATTCCATCGCTTATCGTTTTCCAGGTCATTGATGAGAGAGGATTTAAGAAGAACTTTTAGCCAAATATGAAAAGCCTCCTGGAGAATCCACTTTCGCTCCGATTTTGGTTTACTTAACTCTTTGCTATATAATACAAGTCTAGCATATTCCACTTTCTGTTCCATGAGGTTAATGTGTTCAGTTGCAAGTAAAATGAACACAACCAAGATTTTCGAAACAAATTCTCCCTGTTTGCCAAGGCAGCAGTTGTGATGGTTTACGAATGCTGTTTTCTCTCCCTCTCTTTCTCGCTATTTCTCTGCTCTTTAATATCCGTAATTTACTTCTTTTCCTCCCTCTCTCTCCTTTCTTCCTCCCACCCTCTTTTTCTCAATCTTTGGGACCTTTTAGATTCGGATAAACAGGGAAGTAAGTACTGCTGGTTCTTACATCTTTTTCCATCTATTCTCCCTCTCACCCTGTACTCTCTCCGTACCCCTTTACTTCCTTTTCCTCCATCGCTCCACTGCTCTCCAATCTCTTCGTTGTCCACCTCTGAGCCCACCCCAGGCGCCAACTTCTCCCATGAGGTTAATTTAGCCAAAAGTTCCTCGCTACACCACAGCCTCCACTTTCATCTGCAGCCAGACTCACCTGGAGTTGGGGATTTGTATTAGGCTTATCCGTCTCGTGTCACAGCAGAGATGATACAAAGCATGTCTTATAGCTTCAAGTGAGTCTTGTGTCCCACCTGACAGAACCACCAGTTATAGCTTCATATTCCAACTGTCTTTCAGAGATGACACTAAGGAACCCAGTGAAAGTCAACAGGCCCGTAGCGTCCTAAATCGGATGATATTCCCTGGGTTGTTCCACTCATGGACTACTTAATGTGTCCCTTTTTTATTTTTAGTAGATATTGTTCAACGTTTTTTTATTGATAAAGCATGTTACAGTCCATGATGTGCCGTTTTGTCTACTTTGACCACATAGAAAATATCATGTTTTTACCTCACATGATTTAACCCCAAATGACCTTACAACATGGGTAAAGCTTTAGTAACCACTCTTCCGTGGTTATTATGCAACCAGTTTATCACTACTGGTTGCTTGCAGGTTCAATTGTTTATAGCATTTTCAGTATTATTACTGGTTGCTTCCAGGTTCAATTGTTTATAGCATATTCAGTATTATTTTGTGGGGGACGCTGAATCAAATGTCAAAGCTTGCATTAAATTCGCCCTCACTGTTCCACAAAATAAACTAAAATGTTTCTGAAGGTAGACAACATCAACACTGTTATGGTCCTTTTGTTTCAATCTTCATAAACACATAATATATACATTATTTTTTTTCTTGATATGGGAAAATATGTTTTTATGAGATTAGAAATATGCTCTATGACAGAATGTTAAAATTATGTGCAATTAAAGTACATTAGCCAAAATGGAAATGTATGAATATTTATGCACTCACTACTGTAAATTGCACTAGATAAGAGCATCTGCTAAATTACTGAAATGTTAATGTAAAAACCTACTCTGTTGTGGAACTACCCAGCTACAGTATAATCCCTTTAGCTGACATTCCAATCCTTGCCACTCCTCATGGCTAAAGATTTGGCATGCAACAAGGAATACGGAGAATGAATGTAAACTACTGAGACCAGCCACAGTGCACGGTGAGCTTTTTCTGGCCAGAGCCTCTATGGGCTCAAAGACTATTACCTGTATAGCACATTCATTTTGGCTGGATTTCAGATATACCCTGAAGGCAGTAGAAACCAATGCAGACATGGCATGTAGACCCAAAGCCAGGATAGAATTTAGCTCATCTCATACACAGTAGGGTCTACTAGAACCGGCAAAACTGCACTACTGACTCTGAACTTAACATACAAGGCTCAGGTCTGTTGTTTCAACCTGTTAAATGCCAGTTTGGTGTTGTTTTTTTTTGCCTAGATTATCTTTCTAGGTAATCGGTTTTCAAGGGGGTCCATTCCACATTGATGTGGAAGAAGAGAGAAAAATAGAATGCCAACTTCCAACTTCATTGCTTTCCATGTGAAAATGTACTTCCCCTTATTGTGGCAACTTGCTTTCCATTCCATCATATTGTGGAGCTGTGATGTTTTGTCATGGTTTATGTCTCTTGGTGAGCATGAGGGGGGAAAAAAAAGTATATATTTTTTTAGATTTTTCATCCATTTTGAATTTCACACTGCTTGTCATGCTGTCTGGCTTGCTGTATGTACAGGGTTGTGGTTGCCTAGGTGACAGACAGGAAACACGCACGCGCAAACTCACAGTGAAGCCGAAGGGATCACGGGAAGGGTGGCAATAGGGGTCACTGCACTCTGGCATGGCGACGGTCATCCATCTCCCCTTCGCTCCTCTCCGTGTGGCATGGAACTTATGGAATAGGATGGGCTGTGTGTCCGTGTGGGTTCCATTATACCCAGGAGTGATGAGGGGACCATGGCCAGAGTTGGTGGATTTGTCTTGCTTTACTGCTTTACATTCTTCTCCATGCTGGGATAGGGAAGGCGAAGCTCTCTCTCTCACACACACACACACACACACACAGGGCATGAATAGCTATCCTATCTGAAGGTGTCCATGCTGGATCATAGCAGCAATAATGTATAGCCCAGGAGAACAGACAACAGCAAATCAGTCAGTGTCACTCTACTGAAATTGCTCCTGGAGTCCCAGATAGCTCACTGTCACTCTGCTTGTGATCAACCTCCCATCCCCGCTGCATGCAAAGTAGTGTTGGTGCAGTGTATTTTTTTTTTTTTGGCGAAAGAGAGCGAGTGAATGAGGTGTGTGTGTGTGTGTGTGTGTGTCTAAAATCGAGTTCCCCAACCCTGTTGGCAGTGGCTCGCCTCGCCTATATCTCAGACAGTGTCAGATGAAAGCAGAAATTATTATAATTTTTCCTTTTGAAGGAACCTTTTGTAGTTTATTATTGTTCTACACCTAAAGAGATGAAAAATGGGGAAAAAAGCTAATTGGTAGAAAGCCGCCCATTCAGAAGATTATGGTTCCCCTCTCTGAAGAACAACAGCCGATGTGGAGAATTCTACCGGTTATCAAGTCCAGCGTTTACAATATGAAAGCATTGTAGTATGTAAACCCATTGAAAAGAACACCAGCTCTGTTAAACGTTGAGGGTCATTCAATACTGAAGAAGAAGAAGAAAGGGGGGATACACTACGGGGAGGGGGGGTGATGGTGTTTTTGTGACCGTGCTATTCTGATGATCAACTCTCTTTCTGTCTCTTTCTTCCTTTGTGTTTCTCGATGTCTTTTACAGGGGTACCAGCGATCAAACCACTTCATAGCCACCCAAGGTGAGTGCCCTTGGAATGTTTTCAGAAATCAGTAACTCTGAATCTACTATATCAATGAATGTACTGTATTCTGTAGGAATGTGTGTTTCTTTGCAGTCAAACTACTCAATTGATATTAAATTAATGTTTTCCATTATTCATGTGTCAGCATGTTCTCTCTCTCTCTGTGTCTCACACACACACACACACACACACACACACAGACACTGAGACACACACATACAGTACACAGGCTTGTGTTCCATCACTTTCCTTGCCTCCCAGTGCCCCTCTATCTGTGTGTTTCCTCCCATTAACCATCCATCTCTCTCTGTCTCACCGCCACTCAAATCTTATTCTCAATCTTAAGTCAAGACCAAGAACATGGATTCCACAAACACACACTCAAATGCACTGATATGTAGGCAATGCACACACACACACACATGCATACACACAGGATTTTCTTCATTCTTTCTTTCCTCTGATCATATTTGTATAGTATATGATTCCCATCTGGTGTCTTGGTCACATTCTTTTTGGTCTCAATTCCCTCCGCCCCGCAAAAATGATTTCAGCTCTGTTGCCCTTATTTCTATCTTGCTTTCTCTGTCTAATGTGTGGAGAGTCATTAATATAAGGCAGTATACCTGGGTGGAGTCTACGTTGACCAGGTCAGTGCAGCAAGGTTAGACAGAATGTTTGTTTGAGGTACACATCCGCCAAGGTCAATGTGGTGTTGGTATTTTAAAGGAGTGTTCCGCCAGCTTGTTTCCCCCAACTGCATGTCAAGTTGTTTGTTGCCCGTTTCATCCAAATTTGCCTGATTCCTTTGGTCGGAGTCAAAGGAGTCGTTTATGCGCACAGCCTTGGCAGATCTCCTGGTAAGATGACACACACACTCTCTGGCATATTCTTTGCCTTGTTAGAGCGTAACCAGGCCAAAAAGGCCTGGGGGAAGTTGTGTAAATGAAATAAAACCAGAGTGAAGGCAAACATTTAGTGGTAAAGCCGCTGTTATTTCAGGTTGGTCATAGATGGGTGGACACAGCATACGCTGCTGAGCAGAACGGGACGGCTGAGCCCGGACCAATCAGCTGTCCCTCTTGGGTCCGGGCACACGATGTGGATCATGAGCAGATCCGTGGAGCATCTGGGAGATTAGGAACCGACAAATGATTCTGCTATAGCAAGTTGTGGCGGTGGTCTGTTAGACCTCAGCAGAAACACGTCTGCAACCTGGGTGTAATTCCACAGTCTTTGACCAATGGAAGGCGGGGGAAGGTTTTATTGGTCAAGTGCACCGAATAACATTCGTCATTGAAATTCTTGTGACATGGCATGCAACATCTATGCAGTAATTAAGAAATATATGAAGCAAAAATAATGGCAAAAAATATCTATATATTTAAATATATACATACTGTATAGACAATACCATTTACAATTAATTAGAAATACAAACATAATGGATTGCTTAACTTCTCAGCCCTTTTATTTTATATTTGGTAGGGGCCTCTGGCATCAGTTACAACCATGATTCTATTTCAAAATGTCTTTACCTGCTTTGCACATCTGGACACAGCAATTTATTCTTTAGCACATTGCTCAAGCACTATCAAGTTGGATGGGGACCTTTGGTAAACAGTAATTTTCTACTTTATCTTCACGTTCTGAATTGCATTGCGGTCCAGGCTTTGATAGGGCCACTCCGGGACATTAACTTTCTGCTCTTAAAGCCATTCCAGTGTGACTTTGCCTGTATTTTCAGGATTATTGTCTTGCTGGAAGATTAATCATCAGACCATAAATTCTTCTTCCAATTGGTCTTAGAGTCTTCCACATGCCTTCTGGCAAACTCCAACTGCGGTTTGATGTGTCTTTTAGTTCTTTTTGCAACTATCCTGTAAAGGCCAATTTGGTGAAGCACCCGTTCTATTGTTGCAGTATTCACTGTGTCTCCCAGATCAGCCGTAGGAGTTACTCCATTATTGTTTCTCCATTATTGTTTCTCCATTATCGTTTCCATGGGCCTCGTGGTGGCCTCCCTGACTAGCGCCCTTCTCAGCTGGATGTTTTTGAGGGCGTCTTGTACAGATTCGCGACTGGGTCATATTCTCTCTTAATAATGGACTTTACTGCTCCGGATGATATTCAGTGCCTTGGAAATGTTCTTCTATCTTACCTCTGAATGAATGGTACTTTTGAAGAACCTTATTCTGGATTTGCTTTGACTGTTCATTATATCGTTTTGGTTAGGAATGATGCTAACCAATTGTGACACCTCACAGAGAGCAGTGTATTTAACCTGGAATTGCGAAACACCCTAATTGCACGCAGGTGGGTTCAATTTAATTTATTAAGTGGATTCTGAATACAAACCGCTCATTCAGTCGTGTCATTGCAAAAAGGGGTGAATACCAACTATGCAATGAATTATTTTCTGTTTTGTATTCATCATTCATTTAGAACAATGTTTTTAAACTATGACATTATGGACCTGTATGTGTTGATCAGTGGGGGAAAAAACTAAAATCAATTTTGATTTCATGTTACATTTTATTAGCCCAACCGGGTTGAATACTTTTGAGAGCCACTGTAAATGCTGCTCATTGATTAACTACCAACATTGGTTGGGCTGTTTGACCTGTTAACCAACTGATTCTCTGCCTTGGACAGCTTGCTCTTCTTTCTGTCCACTGTTACAGAAAAGGCCAGATGAGGTTCAAGGCTGAAATGTATTTGTGTAGGCGGGCGCTTGGGGCAAAACTGGTATCCAAGGATGAAATGTTCACACAGCAACCGTATGCGTGTAGTGGTACCCAGACAGGATTCAGGGTTATCTGTGTCCTCTGGCCCATCTTGCCCTCAGTGACAATTGCTGTTGAAAAAGACAAACGTTGCATAAAAAGGTAATTCAATTCAGGTGGGGGCCAGGTGATACGCATGTCAAGTCGAAGGACTTGGAGGTAGGCCACTGCATAGAATCTACCATCTTGTGTAGAGGGATATGCATGTAATACCCTTCGATTTATCCTGTGGTCCCCCAGACTGTATAAAGATGGACGTACATACATGCATTTAAATGTACACACTTTCACATTTCAGAACAATGGTTCAGAACATTCTCTTAAAATGAAATGCAAAAATCTACACTTTTACTTAAGAAGATATGCCAGATGAGTTATACACAATAACCGGTAATGCTTCATAGTTGTAGAAAGGTCAGAAACTCTCTACTTTTCAGGGGGCAAATGAATAAGAACACACATTTTTGTGGAAAGTATTAAAATTAATTTTCTAGTAAAAATGGAATCTTGAACATGTGAACTTTTCTGAGTCTTAATAACAAAGTTATGTGCAGTCAAAAGTTATGTGTAATCAATAAATACAAATGAATATGTAACATTACGAACCTTGTCTAAATACCCATGGGAAAAGACAGAAATCCTTCCTAAATTGTATTATGTTATACACATACATCTTTCAATTCAACCAAAGTGGTTGGGTAGAGCTTGACATAATTGGAATGCTTTTCTGTAACAGACTTGCACCTTTTTTATTACTGCAAATAAATAAATATAACCATTCTTACAATATAAAATTGGCATAATTTCACAGAACAGAGACTGGTATGCCCTGCTTTTTCTGAACAAAGCACAGATACTGCTCAGCTGCCTGCAGACTCACCTCCCAGGTCCCACCAGAGTCCTGGGTGCTGTTTCATAGCACCAAGCCAATGCGCTCTGTGTTCGAACCTTGACTGTGCCACTAGCTGACGAGCGCTTGGGCAGCACCATGCAAATTAGCCAGAATCTCCCGGGAAGCGAAGAGGCCTCGTTAGAAGGGATTTCCTGGTCTCGATGCGCTCTTGATGTTGCCCCATTCACAGAGCACGCCGCACGCAGAAATGTCAGTTGGCACTGTTCCATAACCGCCGCAGCGTAGCCTTGTCGGATGACCTTTCATCAGAGAGGTTATTAAAAAGCAAACCCATCTCATCCTAAAGCCCTCTTTCCATCCTTAGGCCCTCCCCCACCAGCAGCACAGTAAATGCTTGTTAGGTAGAGGAACCCTCCCCGACAGTGATTCGGTTAACAGCCTTGTTCTTACTCACAGCCGCGGTTTTCCTCTCCCGTCTCCTCCCCGTTGTACTCCGCAGCTGTCATGGCCTGCCCTGGAGCTACGGTAGCAGCCATCCATCCCATCCCACTGTTCTGTTGTCTTCACGATGCTACATTTTATTAACCCACCGGTGATATGGTTAAAAGCTGCGAATGGGTCTGGAAATGAATGGCAACTATCCAATTCATAGACCCAGCTATATTAGCCAAGCCTGACCATTCAATACTGTATGTCTATCAACATTATAGCTTTTCAGCCTTTGAAGACTTATTACTGCCTTGTTTACGAAAGCTGAAGTTGAGCAAGCTTACATTTTGGGATCTGACAGGGTAGTGCTAACTACAGAAGCACAGGTCTCTAGGAACCCACTGAACGAATGCAGTGGGTGTGGAGAGAGCCAAGGTTGGAATGAATGGGCGCGTTAATCATCAAAAGCCATTGCATGGTCTGAAGTAATTCGACCAGAGGAAAGACGTAAGGAAATCTCTTCGACTGGCTGGTGGTTCCCGGAAGGCTGACGTCTTTGAAATGTGTGTCTGAGTCGTGGTTCACCGGAGGAAGACGTTAGCGATGGCGTTTGCCATTTGGGCAAAACAGCTGTGAATTCTGGGTGTATTGAAATGGCATTCCTCCAGCAGATGCGATGAGACCAGGGAAGGAAGAAATAGAAAGAGCCCTGTTGTTTTAAATGTCTACTCTGTTAATCTGGTCCGTGGCACGGATTCTGCAGCCTCGCCCGTGATGGTTATTACAGCCATTTCCACTGAGTTATTGTCCAATTTCTCTTGCCTTTCTTTCCGCCTCCCTCCTGTTCCACCGGCCCTTCTTCCACTTCCTCCTCATCTTAATCTCTCCTCCTCTCCTCCTCTCCATACCCAGGTCCCAAGCAGGAGATGATATACGACTTCTGGAGGATGGTGTGGCAGGAGAACTGCTTCAGTATCGTCATGATCACTAAACTGGTGGAGGTGGGCAGGGTGGGTGACCGTTTCGTTACATAAGCCTATAGAAATAAACCAGATTTACAAGCCAGTGGGTGAAATAAACGGGCTAAAATGACCTTTTCTTGCTGGACACAGGAAAGAGAGACGATTGTCGAGAGCTCCTGTATTGTATTGATTTTGCTCTTGAACGCTGGTCTGAAGTTAAACCATTAGCTGACTCTGGACACTGGGTGAAGTTCCGTGTGCTGTCTGTGTTTTCAGATGAAGTGCTGTAAGTACTGGCCAGAGGACAGCGAACTCTATGGAGACATCAAGATCACACTGCTGAAGACGGAAACACTGGCGGAGTACACCGTCCGCACCTTCGCTATGGAGCGGGTGAGTTCACAGCCCGGGACATTCTGTCCAACACCCCCCGGGTCATGTCAACACGCGCTGGTCCCTGGGATGGCATCCAATTCTGAAGAGCTTTGTTTACTCGTCTTGTTCAGCCGGGCGGTTTATTGACTGCGCGGCTTTTATAGAGGCACTTAATATCTGACAAACAATGGATCGTTTAATATGCATAGGTCCTGGGAGTCATTTGCCCCCCAGTGTTTAAATGCCGATGTCTTAATGTCCTCCGGTGCCATCGGTGCCAGTGTTGACCCTTTGACCCTTTGCAATGTCCTGGTCAGAGGGGCTACCCGGCGAAACACGAGGTGTGTCAGTTCCACTTCACCTCCTGGCCGGAGCATGGGGTTCCGTACCACGCCACGGGCCTGCTGGCCTTCCTGCGTCGCGTCAAAGCCTCCACGCCCCCCGACGCTGGGCCCGTGGTCGTCCACTGCAGGTACCCGGACGGAGCGTGCGACTCTTCCGTTGTCTTGGTTCTGGTTTGCTGTAGCTTGGCCCGTACGTGTCCTCTCACGCTGGATGCGACCTCCCGTCCACTAACCCCTCGCCTCTGTTCTATGTGGCAGCATGGGAGCGGGCAGGACAGGCTGCTACATCGTACTGGATGTCATGCTGGATATGGCCGAGTGTGAGGGAGTGGTGGACATCTATAACTGTGTCAAGACTCTCTGCTCCAGGCGCATCAACATGATACAGACGGAGGTAAGAATTTATTCAGTGTGTCGGAAACGGCCAGACCTTCTCCCGGAGAGCTACCCTCCTCCAGGCTATTCCTACAAGCCCAATCTGTCCTCGTCACTGTATTAATCAATCACATATAATGCTATCCTCGGGTGAACAAGATAAAAACCAGGACATAATCCGGAAGTCATTGAAATCCTACTCTGAATGTAAGGAGAGATGGGAAGTATCGTAGACCTTTCCATGCTTTTAGAATGTGCCTGATACTACGCTGATGTTGCAGTCTTCATATCTTACTGATGTTGCTGTCTTCAAACCTCACTTTGAAACCTGTTTACCCTGACTAACGGCTAAAATTAGATAAAATCAAGAAAAACACTTTTTGATGTGATGATCAAATAAAATCTGCATCCTCATTAATCCTTTTAAATTCAGGTCGGTGACATTCTTTGTAATCCACAATGCTGAAAGAAACGTACCGACTAATTGCATTGAGTAGGCTGATGTATAGGTTGGATAAAGTCTGTTTGCTGAGCGTTCAGGCTTTTGGCTCTTTGATATATGTTCTAACAGTCTGCTTTTTTTGCAATTTTTTTTTACTATTAACTGTTAGGAAAGTGAAATGACTGTTTGGGCATGGTGAAGTCATTAATGTTCACAGTCCTAATTAGGCAACATAAACAACAGTCATGAAATCCCCCCGCCCCAAACAGCTGGAAATGATGGACCTATTATCAAAATGAGTTGAGGTGTTCCCTCGGTTTGGTCAAGTCTTTTTCTTTCTAACCCCAACCCTTTCTCTCAGGAGCAATATGTGTTCATCCATGATGCCATCCTGGAGGCGTGTCTGTGCGGAGAGACGGCCATACCGGTGAATGAGTTTGCTTTGACCTATAAAGAGATGCTGAGGGTGGACTCTCAGAGCAACACCTCCCAGCTCAGAGAAGAGTTCCAGGTATGATGACGAGAACGTTGGTGCAAATGTCGTTTTAGTAAGCAGAAGCTCTCACCGAATCACCAGTCATGGCACAGAACAGGCCGGGTGTTTTGTAAAAGCACTTTGTGATAACTGCTGATGTAAAAAGAGCTTTATTAATACATTTGATTGATTGAGAACACAATGCTGTCGATCAGAGACGTCGTGTTCCATATTATAGTATTTCCTATTGTTACATGAGATAGTCTTAGGTCATCTAATATGGCTCTTCCTCCTTTTTAAGGAAATCATTAGTGACCTTTACCATGCATAATTACAGCTACATGTTCGCTTTCATTCCAGCTGTTAAATACATTCATGATGCTTATTTTAGCTCAGTGAAATATGAAAAATCCTCACTAAAATCTGACAATTAGGATGAATACCAAATTACAGCCTCGTTCCTCTGTAGTGCACTACCTTGAACCTGAGTACCTATAATCCTGATCCAAAGTAAAGCACTAGATGGAGAACAGGATGCCATTTGGGACCCAGTTTCAGATCATAATTAAAAGACATATCTCCAAGATCTAATCTGGATGAATTGTAAATTAGTGATAATTATAATGCACCATTCACCCCTGTCAAACCCAGTTGGGAGTTATAACTCAAAACAATACACAGTTAAATAATCAGTTTAATTTCCCTTCCAATTTCATTTCATAAAGCCTCATAATGTGCTTATTCATAATGCATGTGGTTTGTGATTAAATGTGTTTTTATCCATTAAGCCCTTTCATACAGTATTTCTTGACTGATGCTAAATGCATTTTAAAGTTTCAGCCTTGTGAGGATTAGACAGTGAAATATTCACGGTTGTCAAAAATTGACAGTTAGACAGCTTGAGCTGAGTACATTTTCATTGCCCTTGTCCGCTTTTTCTTTCATCTTTCTCATTTTCTTTCTCTCTTTCTGTCTCTCTTTTGCTCTCTGTCTCTCTCTCTCTCTCTATCAAACACCCACTCACTGTCCTCAATATGTTCCCCTATTCTCCTTTAACAAATATCTGTCACTTTCCTACATCTCTTTTCTGTCCCCTCCTCCCTCGCCCCTCTCTCGCCCACCTCCAGACGTTGAACTCGGTGACCCCTCACCTGGACGTGGAAGAGTGCAGCGTGTCCCTGTTGCCTAGGAACCGCGAGAAGAACCGAAGCATGGACGTTCTACCTCCCGACCGCGCCCTTGCCTTCCTGGTCGCCGCCGAGGGCGTCTCAGAAGGCAACAACTACATCAATGCCGCGTTGACCGACAGCTTCCACCGCTCCACCGCCTTCGTGGTCACGCCCCACCCGTTGCCGGGGACCACGGCGGACTTCTGGAGGCTGGTCTACGACTACGGGTGTACCTCCGTGGTGATGCTCAACCAGATCAACCAGTCCAACTCTGCCTGGGTGAGAAGAGGGGAGGTGAGGGGGAGAGGATATGGGTGGAGGGAGTCGTTTGAGTTAGATGTTGGCCAACCGGCTGTGCCGCCGTTTGGCGTTTGTGTGGATTCATTAGCGAGGTGATTCATTTTTTTTTAGCGTGTCAAGGTGCCCACACCTTATCGTGCTGTTATCAGCCGTGTGTGGCTGAGTCTGCCCCATCCTTATCTTTCGGCTGTCACCATGTCAGGGTGCTCAGCCGCCCAGCGGTTACTCCGGGGCTCTCATCTAGGACTGGCGTCTTGCTCTGACTCACTCCTTGTCTTATGCCCTGTCACTCTTTGTCCTTGTTCTCTCCCTGCGTTTCTTTCTCGTTGCCTTCCTTCTTTCCAATTTCTTCTTCCTTAGCTTCATCTGTTTCTCTCTCTTTCTCCTTGTTTCTCTCTTTCTCTTATTATTCTCCTATTATTCTCAAATGTCTCCTCTTCCTCCTCCTCAACTTAGTCCTCTCTTACGCCTCTATTGTTTTCTCTTTTCGTTCTTTACTCATTCCTTCTCTCTCCATCTCAACTATCCTCTCTCTCACTCCTCTCCGATTCTCTCCCTTTCTTCTTGACTCTCTTTCTTTGTCGGACTGGTCTCTTGTTCTCCATTTCTGTATTGTATCCTCCTTCAGATTTTCTCAAACATCTCAGTGCCAAGGACTGGCAAAGCACAACCTTCCTCTGGGGAAAGCCTGCTCAAAGAAAATACTGACCATTGCTTCTTTTATTACAATGTCTCTATGATTTCTACTGCCGTGGCACGGTGAATTGTTTTAACATAGTCATAACATGGTCCATCAAGCAATTCAATTTTCTATTTTAAGACACATTGGAGAAAAACTGATGTAAAAGTGTATTTGGTGGTGAGCTGTAGTCCAGCAGCAATACTCCGGATGTCTGCAACCGCCTGCCAGAGACCACAGTTCAATGTCTGTCTCCAACTTTCACCTCTTTGTCAATAAACTGCATAAAACTACAAATAAGTAAGGAGAGTGACTGGCCACTCTCTTAAAAAACAAGGTGTATTCAGACTTTAAGCTACTCTCATAATATCAATAAACACACCTAAATAACACGCACAGGCATTTAAAATTAAGTAAACCAAATGATAATCTGAATGATGTACATTTATGGTTTGTAATGACTGAAATGCATAATTACGGTATTGGGTAGGTCATTGAAAATATCAGGCAAGATCATGAAGTACTAATTGTGTGGAGAAAAGAAGTCATTCATCGCTTTCAATTGCGATTTTGCGGCATTCCCATTTTACTTTTAATGTGTCTCACACACATTAGAATTTGTTAGAAGTGAAGTGAAGGCACATGCGTTCTGCGTGTGCAAACTGCAAAAATAGCAAACGTAGTCTGGGTGCACTTTTGTAATTCTGGTTTTACGAAGGAAGCGTCAGTTCCGTTTTCGCGCAGTGTATCCCACGGACAGGCAGACAAATATTTATTCCTCGCTCTGTCGCCTCGTTAATACTCTTCTGTCAACGTAAAAAGACATTATCTCTACCTCCTTCCCCTGAGCCTCCGGCCTCTCTCTACCTCCCCCTTTCCTCCCTCTTCCTGTCACAGCGAACACTGTTAGCATGTTAACACCACCCTCCCCAATGTCTCCTTCCCGTCCTGCATCTATCCCTCTGTCTCTTCCCTCCTCCCCTCTTTGACCCCCTGGCTGTCGCAGCTAACACCATTAGCATGTTAACACTACACACCCCAGTGTCTCCATCGCTCCCTTCGGCTGACGAGAGTTTTTGAAGCAGCTACAACGGAGTTTGAACTACAAACCTTGGCTAACGCTGTATCCCTTCCAGGCCATACTGAGATTCAGACCTAAATAGGTTTCTGAATGAGAGAAAAAGTCATGAAAAACCAAGGCGTGTGTGTGGCGTTATGAGATGAGTGGTGGTATTCTGGTCATTTAATTAACCGTGCTGCTGCGTGGGGGGTAATAATTGTGATTCTGAATAAACGTCTGTCCATACTCATGTGCCTCTTCAGGGATTGCAGTCATTATTCTCCGTGACAGAATTGCCTTCCACCTCCATAGCCTGCTAATATGCTTTCTACCGGATTCCTTCCTCCCCTATTTCTTCATCTCCATCCTGATTTGTGCCTCATTCTCTCTCCTCTCTTTCTCTCACTCTCCTGCTTTTAGCCATGTCTACAGTACTGGCCAGAGCCTGGCCTGCAGCAGTTTGGACCCATGACCGTGGAGCTCCTGTCCGTGTCAGCTGACGATGACATCATTATTCGTTTGTTCCGGGTTCAGAACATCATGCGGGTAGGTTGCAGTAGGTCAATGCTAGTGTGCCTGTCAAAATCCCTTTTTTTGCGGCTGGTTAATCTGGATTTTAGACAGATTGGTGTCACATTGCAAAATTTATTAGAAATACTAAAGCAATTACATTGAGGTTATTTTAGTCAGCTTTTTCCCCTCCCACATATATATTAAGACCCCTCCTGTGTATAATATAAGTCTAGGTTCAGTCAAAGGTTTGGACAAAATGTTATATATATATGCAGTATCTCACAAAAGGGAGTACACCCCTCACATATCTGTAAATATTTGATTGTCTTTTCATGTGACAACACTGAAGTAATGACACTTTGCTACAATGTAAAGTAGTTAGTGTACAGCTTGTATAACAGTGTAGATTTGCTGTCCCCTCAAAATAACAGAACACACAGCCATTAATGTCTAACCCGCTGGCATTAAAAGTGAGTACACCCCTAAGTGAACATTCCCAAATTGGGCCCAAAGTGTCAAAATTTTTTGGCCATCCTTATTTTCCAGCACTGCCTTAACCCTCTTGGGCATGGAGTTCACCAGAGCTTCACAGGTTGCCACTGGAGTCCTCTTCCACTCCTCCATGACAATATCACAGAGCTGGTGGATGTTAGAGCCCTTGTGCTCCTCCACCTTCTGTTTGAGGATGCCCCACAGATGCTCAAAGGGGTTTAGGTCTGGAGACATGCTTGGCCAGTCCATCACCTTTACCCTCAGCTTCTTTAGCAAGGCAGTGGTCGTCTTGGAGGTGTGATTGGGGTCGTTATCATGTTGGAATACTGCCCTGCGTCCCAGTCTCCGAAGGGAGGGGATCATGCTCTGCTTCAGTATGTCACAGTACATGTTGGCATTCATGGTTCCCTCAATTAACTGTAGCTCCCCAGTGCCGGCAGCACTCATGCAGCCCCAGACCATGACACTCCCACCACCATGCTTGACTGTAGGCAAGACACACTTGTCTTTGTACTCCTCACCTGGTTGCCGCCACACACGCTTGACACCATCTGAACCAAATAACTTAATCTTGGTCTCATCTGACCACAGGCCATGGTTCCAGTAAACCATGTCCTTAGTCTGCTTATCTTCAGCAAACTGTGTGCAGGCTTTCTTGTGCATCATCTTTAGAAGAGGCTTCCTTCTGGGACGATAGCCATGCAAACCAATTTGATGCAGTGTGTGGCGTATGGTCTGAGCACTGACAGGCTGACCCCCCCAGCCCTTTAACCTCTGCAGCAATGCTGGCAGCACTCATACATCTATTTCCCAAAGACAACCTCTGGATATGACGCTGAGCATGTGCTCTCAACTTCTTTGGTCGACCATGGCGAGGCCTGTTCGTATTGGAACCGGTCCTGTTAAACCGCTGTATGGAATTGGCCACCGTGCTGCAGCTCAGTTTCAAGGTATTGGCAATCTTCTTATAGCCTATGCCATCTTTATGTTGAGCAACAATAATTTTTTTCAGATCCTCAGATAGTTCTTTGCCATGAGGTGCCATGTTGATCTTCCAGTGACCAGTATGAGGGAGTGTGAGAGCGATATCACCAAATTTAACACACCTGCTCCCCATTCACACCTTAGATCTTGTAACAGTAACGAGTCACATGACACCGGGGAGGATAAACGGCTAATTAGGCCCAATTTTGACATTTTCACTTATGGGTGTACTCACTTCTGTTGCCAGCGGTTTAGACATGAATGCCTGTGTGTTGAGTAATTTTGAGGGGACAGCAAATTTACACTGTTATACAAGCTCTAAACTCTACTTTACATTGTAGCAAAGTGTCATTTCTTCAGTGTTGTCACATGGAAAGATATAATCAAATATTTGCAAAAATGTGAGGGGTGTACTCACTTTTGTGAGATACTGTATATATAATACATACATACATACATACATACATGTATGTGTGTATATATATGTATGTAGGTTTTCTTACTTACAAAGCATGTAGAGGTCTGAAATCTTTATCATAGGTACAGTTCAACTGTGAGAGACGGAATCAAAAAAGATAATCCAGAAAATCACATTGTATGATTTTTTTATAATTAATTAGCATTTTATTGCATGACATAAGTATTTGATCACCTACCAACTAGTAAGAATTCCGGCTCTCACAGACCTGTTTCTTTAAGAAGCCCTCCTGTTCTCCACTCATTCCCTGTATTAACTGCACCTGTTTGAACTCGTTACCTGTATAAAAGACTATCCACACACTCAATCAAATAGACTTCAACCTCTCCACAATGGCCAAGACCAGAGAGCTGTGTAAGGACATCAGGGATGCTACAGGACAATAGGCAAGCAGCTTGGTGAGAAGGCAACAACTATTGGCGCAATTACTAGAAAATGGAAGAAGTTCAAGATGACGGTCAATCTCCCTCCATGCAAGATCTCACCTCGTGGGGCATCAATGATCATGAGGAAGGTGAGGGATCAGCCCAGAACTACACGGCAGGACCTGTTCAATGACTTGAAGAGAGCTGGGACCACAGTCTCAAAGAAAACCATTAGTAACACACTACACCGTCATGGATTAAAATCCTGTAGCTCACGCAAGGTCCCCCTGCTCAAACCGGCGAATGTCCAGGCCCGTCTGAAGTTTGCCAATGACCATCTGGATGATCCAGAGGAGGAATGGGAGAAGGTCATGTGGTCTGATGAGACAAAAATAGAGCTTTTTGGTCTAAACTCCATTCGCCGTGTTTGGAGGAAGGAGAAGGATGAGTACAACCCCAAGAACACCATCCCAAACGTGAAGCATGGAGATGGAAACATCATTCTTTGGGGATGCTTTTCTGCAAAGGGGACAGGACGACTGCACTGTATTGAGGGGAGGATGGATGGGGCCATGTATCGTGAGATCTTGGCCAACAACCTCCTTCCCTCAGCAAGAGCATTGAAGATGGGTCGTGGCTGGGTCTTCCAGCATGACAATGGCCCGAAACACACAGCCAGGGCAACTAAGGAGTGGCTCCGTAAGAAGCATCTCAAGGTCCTGGAGTGGCCTAGCCAGTCTTCAGACCTGAACCCAATAGAAAATATTTGGAGGGAGCTGAAAATCTGTATTGTCCAGCGACAGGCCCGAAACCTGAAGGATCTGGGGAAGGTCTGTATAGAGGAGTGGGCCAAAATCCCTGCTGCAGTGTGTGCAAACCTGGTCAAGAACTACAGGAAACGTATGATCTCTGTAATAGCAAACAAATGTTTCTGTACCAAATATTAAGTCCTGCTTTTCTGATGTATCAAATACTTGTCATGCAATAAAATGCTAATTAATTACTTAAAAATCATACAATGTGGTTTTCTGGATTTTTGTTTTAGATTCCGTCAATCACAGTTGAAGATTACCTATGATAAAAATTATGGACTTCTACATGCTTTGTAAGTGGGAAAACCTGCAATATCGGCAGTGTATCAAATACTTGTTCTTCCCACTGTATGAAACCTATTGTTCCATCTGCATTCAAGTGTATTTAGTGGAGGGCATAATTACATCATTTATCTTTTCATAGTCTATCCACTGAACTTGAAGACACAGGCATTAGTCAGTGTACACTACAATTATCATAAAATGCCTTTTTGACATCATAATGATGACATTTGTACATTTGTCAGCCTTTTCAAGCCTGTTAAATCCTGGTAGCTGAGTGTCTTTGTTTCAGGGGGTGTGTGTACGTGTGTGCGTGACACAGTCTCTAGCCTTTTTTCCTCTAGCAGCCTCTAGCAAAACAGCTCCTCTTGTCAGCTAGCCTCCATGCCTAGGTCTCCCACCCCTTCTGTCCTCCTCACCCCCCTGTCAACGAACCTCCCGCCTCTCTCTCCATACCTCTCCCTCCTCGCCCTCCTGTCAGGTAGAGTCCCTTGTCCCATCTTGGCCTCCCCCCTAGCGCCTAGCCAGCCTCGCCCTTCTGTCAGCCACGCTGTCACCCCCATCAAAGCCCCGTCCCTCTCAGTGTCACCCCCAGTCTCCCCTCGGTTGGGGGGGGGGGGGGGGCTGCTGTCAGAAACTATCCCCGCTGCCTCTTCACAGGACTCTACTGATCAGACTCAGAGCTGCCCAGCAACAGGAACAGGGAGGGAGGATGATGCTCACATTCCTAGCAAGGTATTGACAGTAGAAAACCCCATAGACAGACACACACAGAGGGAGGAGCTTTGGCGGGTGTCTTATGATTTAGAGGAGGACAGTTTTTGGATACTTGGTTACCCCACGATTCAACCAACAACAGCAATGTTCCAACTGTGAACCTTTAAGAATGTTGTACTCCTCTGGAATCCTCCTACCCATTGTATGTACCTCGGACCTCTTCCAGGCTCACGTTGATATGAACTTCCAAGTCGTTACCCTAATATTGGAGATGGGTATTTCGAGTCTGGCAATTTTTTTGCCTCATTTATTAAGGTCAAAGACCTTTCACCATTTCACTGATGCCCCCATGTTGATGGATGACGGTTTGGCATGTCACCAAGCATTTAAACCTAAATAAAAAAAAACATGCTTACACTCAATGATTACTTGTGCTCTTGGAAAAGGAAGGTGTTAAAAGTGTTTCATGATGTGTGATCCTGTCAAATGGTTCTATCTGTGGGCACCCATTCATAATTAGTCCTTTCTCTCCCTTTCACCCCCACATCTCTCCCTCCCTCTCCCCACCTTCTTCATCTGCCCCCCCGCCCCCAGCTCCAGGAGGGCCAGCTGGTAGTTCGTCACTTCCAGTTCCTGCGCTGGTCTCCGTACCGTGACGTGCCAGACTCTAAGAAGGCCTTCCTCAGCCTCCTGGCCCAAGTCCACAACTGGCAGAGGGAGTGTGGAGAGGGACGAACTGTTGTCCACTGTCTGTGAGTTGCAGCGCTGTCCACCATTTACCAACGTTCACCTTGTCAATCATTACCCTCCCTCAGAAGAGCCCTGCTTCCAGACAGGATACATGGAAGACACAAATCCCATCTCAAATAACGCCACCAGTAATGGCGGTGATCTTCACAAACACTGAGATAATTGGCCCAAAAAAAAAAAAGGTTTACTGCTGTGAGTCAGTCGGATTCAACGTGGCGCCACAGGGGCTCTAAAAATACAGAATCACGCTTCATGCTAAATCAGGCGTTTGCTGATTGACCCCGGCAATCACGTTACAGAAATAAAATGGCAACCCTCATCTGGCACATTCAGGTGAGATCACACCTAGCTACAGTGGACCAGATTTATTTTCCCCATGCCCCGTTTTGCAGTTTATCAACCATGAAAGCCAGGTTTTGTACTAAAAGGGTGGGATGTAATCTAAAAGTCCCTGGTTCACTCCTCCTATTTACCAGAACACTTTTTATAATAGCTATAAAAGAGATACGCTTTAGGCTCTAGTTCCCCTGCCTCTCCCACACTTCAGCTACACTACATATTGCTATTCGGCCTGGATTGGTCTCTGGGGTTGATAGGCTTTCCTATGTCCCAAATGGCGTCCTATTCCCTGTACGGTGCACTCTTTCTAACCGCGGCCCTATGGGTTCTATGGGCCCCGTTCAAAACAAGTGCACTACGGTGTTCCATTTGAGACGCAACCCCTAGTGTTAGATCTACTTTCCCCAGTTCTGGATTTAATGAGGAGCATTCCTCAGATGCTAGTCTGCTAGTCTTCAAAGTTCTCCGCGTGGCCCTTTTTCCGACATTCTTCTTGATCTGAGTCTCAACCTTTACAGCTCTCCCCCTAAAAGCTTCAGCCTCTGTCTCTGCCCTCCATCCGAAAGACGTGACTCACATTGATGTTTGTGTTTCCGTCTCTCTGTGTGCGTCCGCCTTCATCTGTTTCTGTGTCAAATGCCCTGCTTGTGTATTCCTGACATTTTTTTGCTTCACATGCAACTTCCTCAATTGTCGGAATGTGTCTTCTGTCGGCACGCGGGGCACGAAGGCATTAATTCAGGTTTCTGTCTTTCCCATCTGGGTGGTAACAGTAACGGTGGCGGAAGGAGCGGCACATTCTGTGCTTGTACCATGCTACTGGAGATGATCCGTCATCACAGCGTGGTGGATGTGTTCTACGCTGCCAAGACGCTACGCAACTCCAAACCCAACATGGTGGAGACCATGGTAAGTAATAATAGTGTCTTAAGCGGGAGGAAAAACTATGAGAGATCCCCCTTGCAGTCATTTTAGTTTGAAGATGTTTGGGACTGATTGGCTTATAGATGGTGTAGTGCTGGGTTTTATCATTTGCTTCAGCTTGAGCCACAAGTAAAAGGTTAATACAATCGTCTTCTTCTAAACAGGTAGCTGAATATACATCTGAAGATAGCCTTGTATTCCAAATGTCCACATGGAGACATGGTGACACATGTGTTGTGTTGTTGACAGGAACAGTACCGGTTCTGCTATGACCTGGCCTTGGAGTATCTCGAAGCCTTGGACTGCCTGAATGAGATAGAAGTGAGATAGCACAGATCCCACATCTGCTCTGGCCCTGCAGAGATGACATGGAGTCTTGGGCCTAGCATGGATCGCCTGGGCCTCCCAGCCTGGATCGCCTGGGTCTCCCAGCCTGGATCGCCTGGTCCTCCCAGCCTGGTCCACGCTTGAGTTTACAACCTGAGTCTGGCCTGACACCACTCTGTTTCTCTCTCTACACGTCTCGAACTAGCACAGATGTTTCAGACCATCTTAACCACTTTATCCTTGGTTTCATCCCAGTTCTACAGCTTGGGTTTAGCCTAGTTCCCCACTATGCTCTGCTCCACTTCCCTCTCTTCTCTTTCTCCAGGTCTAGGTGATTCAGTGTATCTGCTGCCATTACAGACCTGGACTCTACTTTGAGAAAGAGAGGGAGACCGAGAGAGTTTTTGGGACATGCTACCTGTTCTATCCTGTTCTCTTTCCTTTTCCTCTTTTCCCATTTGTAAGTTTCTCTGTTCTGTGCAACATACTCTCTGCCAAACCCAAGGAACAGTACAAGGAAATGGGCGAGATTGTCACTGGACGTTGATTTGGTCACTTGAGCCCTGGTGGTGCACGCAAAGGTCTCTGCAACTCCCTGCCTTATTTTACTATGTCAAAGACAACAACAAACACATAAAGAGAGCTGAAGTTCAACAAGACAATGGCATTGCAAATCAACTGCAGCAGAAAAAATATGTCAACTATCGGGTGATCTTGTGTGTTTGTTTTGTAATACGCTGTAATTGGTGCAATGATCTACTGTTGGTGAACATCCCATGTTGTTCCTGTACATGAGTGTTTTCTCTGAGGACACCGGAATTACGTTGAATGGCTATTTTTTCCCATTGGGAGAATATACGTTTACGAAAAGAATGAGACTGAATTAAGGTTGGGTGCATCAAACCCATGGACATACTGTACAGAAAGAACCCATCTCGGATTGAACATTTCCTTTGTATTATTGTTTATTATTTATTGTTTGTGTAAATAGATTTTCCAGATGTTTCTAAATGTTTGTCGTCTTAACTCTGTGCCAATCCATTCTCTTTGTGTCTGAGAACATCATGGTCTCATTAGAATATGTCAAAAATAGTGACATTTAACCATTGTAGTTATACACCCAGTTTGACACATAACTTTTATGTCTCTTTGGGTGACATATTACATTATATTTGTAAAAAGATACAGTATGTCTTCTATAAATGGGGACCACTTGAGCACCTGCATGCCAGTAACTCGTTAGTGTTTCCATTGCAGTTTGTGACCCGGTCTGCTTTAAGGGACTGTCCCGTCTGCTACCAGAAACTGGGGTTGCAAAATTCCCATAGCTTTCCCGAAATTCCCATGTTTTCCTGAAATCTTGATTTGTGGATGTCGTAATCAAGAAATGAATAAGCAAGGAGAGAGTCCTCCCCTGGGAAACCTTTTGACAATGTGGGGAGAACCCTATGACAAAAACCTATCAAGTTAGGGGACGTTTTGCAACCCCACACAATCCTTAAACAGAAAGAACAATGTAAAAACAAAAAAAAGAAGACAACAAAAGATGCTGTCTCTTTGTGGGTACAAAGGTGATCAGTTTGCAAAAGAAGTTGCTTTTTAAATTTGTATTTATTAAATCAGTGTGTTTTTTTTTTTCTAAACAGTGTATAAATGAAAATAAATAAAATATTAAGATGTTGCTAATTATCACATTCACATTTCAGTCTTTTAGCTGAGGGGCCAATCCAACAAAACCTAGGGTTAAGTGCCCGGAGATTTGTTCACCTTTTTGGCTCTGGATTTGATCCATTTATCCATTATTGCCCCAGCACACGACTGGGCTATCAATATTATGTGATTAATCAACGTTCTAGGTTTTTCAAAAAAATAACAAGTAATCCCAGAACTCTAAGCAGTGTGTTTAGACCTAGCTTTTGCAGTATCCAGTCATAGGTTATAGGCATTGGAAGAGAATACCCTGTATTCACTGTTTGGTTATGTGATAACTTTCAAGTCGACTAAGGAACAAGTAAATGGAGGTAAGATACCAAATTACTCAAAATATCAAATTATACAAATGTTAGCTGTATTTATATTAAGTAAATCAACATCTGTTTACACAGGGAAACACTGGCTTTTTGGACGCAGTACTGGCTGTTGTGTTATCTGACCGATGGGATGATGCTTAGCGTCTGTTTCCGCCAATTACACATCACACAGCCATACGTAATGTCTTTAACCAATGGCCTTCATGACGGTGAGAAAGCTTATTGCCCCTGGCTCGCTCATCGGTGAGTACTTTCACTGCGGTGAAGACATTGTTTCACGTTGGCGGTCAAAATCTGGTGGTTGCCGGTGGATTTAGCTCTAGTGAGGTCTCGTCCCAATTACGAGAGATAAGGCCGTTGTTGTCTCGGCCTTGCGTTGGGTCAGCAATGAGCCGTTAAGGGTGTCAGGAATGTTTTGTCCACATTGCTTTCGGAAGGTTGGCAAGTCAGTCAAGTGCATAATGTGAAGAGGGCACTTGCCCAAATGAGCTGGTCATATTTTTTAAGATGTGCAACAGATCCGTCATGGGGGGAGACAGATGGTGGGACAGTTTTGGTAACTGGATGTGCTGGGAATAAGATGGCACTTCCTCTCTGCCAAGCTCTCCTGGTTAATACAAAATCACTCAGAACAGTTAAATAAAAAAAAAATCTTCCAGTTAATCATTCCAGTTAATATATATAGTCTTGTATAGTCTTATCAACCCTATGTCGAACAATCGGAGGGAAAACGTTCAGTTGATAAAAAAAATATGATTTCTGTCAGTATCTGTCCACACATGTTGTTCAGCATGACCATAAATTAAGCAATTAAATTCTTAAACCGAAAGCATGGACATAATAGGCAATTTTCAGGGACCTGTTTTGGTTTAACTTTGACACTTTCACAACCACTGGCCAAAAATCCCATAACACATCTTTAAGTAGACCAAGATTAACAACCATTGTTCCATCTTACATAATTCTGTCTTGAATAGAAAGTCCCAAAACGAGTTTACTTTTTACCTTCATAGTCCCTAATGGGTCTTGGTTATGGAATAAATAATGAAAATCTTTGGTTCAACAAATTTGTAGTGAGTAACAGAAGAAAATCCTGTCCACCTGGAATTGCCCAGTCCAAGTTGCACAGCCCCTGTAGTTTAGGATGTCATGTACAAACAAGGACTCAATCTGAGGGGCCTGAAGTTTACGGCTTATCGATGACTGACCTGGCATTTTGATTAAGATTTCTTATTTTCGTTAAGGCGAGTAGCATGTTAGTGAACCACTCCCATAGTATTCTGAAGTTAGTATTCTGTGTTTCAAACAACCACCTGGTCCTTTCACTTGTGCTGCAAAGTTGGGCAGTTAATTGCCTGGTTGTTCCAGGAGCTCCAACTTTCTAGGGGAATGTGTTTACAGTACATATCTTCTGCATTCACAAAGGTGTATGCCCTTTGAGTCTGTGCCCTGCAGTTAGTAGTCCTTGACTACTATGTAGCAATGAGCAAGTATTCTTTGCTCCTACACATAATGGGGCATAAAAACTCTGGTCTGATTTGTCAAGAAGTGAACTGTAATTATATACTTCAGAGGGGGAGACGGACAGAGAAAGAGAGAATGAGGGAAGGGCCAGTTGTGGTGATCTGCGCTGCTGGGCATAGCGAGTCCTCCCCGTCCAATGCTTTCTCCTAAAACTCCACTCTCCTGGCTTATAAAATTCACTCCAAAAGTCAATAATGAAACACACATTCCTGACTATACATGGATCTTAATAGTCTTATCAACTCAATGTCTTTTTGGGAGAGACAAAGGTTTTGTCGTGGTTGAACAAACAAACAGATATCTGTCCGCAGGTGATGTTCAGCGCGGCAGCCTTTTGGCCAGCTGGCTGTAGTGCGATCTCCATCCTAGCCGGCTGCTGCATTCACCTGGAACATCATCAGCCAAAGTTACACTTATTTGTCCGTTTCCTTTCTTTTTATTCACACCCACATTTTATTAAACATTGCTAAATGTTGGGGAAAGTCTAGATAGTCAAAGACATTGGTTTCCACTATTAATCCGTGTCAAGGTTTTCCCTAAACGCTCATGATGAAACCAGCTGCAGAATCATCCGTTGCCTAGCCAGGTGGCTATAATCTTTATAAAAACAAGCAGCCACAACTAGTATTTGCTGGCTAAAGAAACACACTAGTTATCTACCATCAGTACCCTATTTGTGCATAATTTCTCCCCTACAAACTAAAATTACCGGAACATTCCTCTCTTCCCCCATCTGTGAATGTTTTAACTACCTGCATCATTCTTTGGAAGTGAAAACTAAATGTGAATGTTTGCTTTAGGAAAGAAATAACTGAAAATAACAACTTCCTCACTTGTTAAGGAGGCCTTTAAAAAGCACAATTCCTATAATCTGTGATCAGATTGAATTCTCGTCTCAATTTGTTTTCATGGGATTTTAGTTCCACACTTTCAAGCACTTAACTCAAATGGCCTTAACTATCACCCTTTGCAGAAAGCATCTTATTAGTCTTTATAACAGTAAATGTGATGACTGCTAAGATGCGCTTATACACACACACACATACCCACACACCATTAACAATAACCACATTCTTCTTTGCTGACCTGCAGTTTAATGTGCGCTTATCATTTAATGAAGTGTAGTGTTATCATGTAACCAGCCTGAATGGCTGGTTCTGTTATAGAGCCCTAATTGAAGGGATCTGATGGATTTATTGATCTAGTCTACACACCATCCCATATCGGAGAGACAGAGAAAGGGAGGTAATAGGGAGAGCTCACCTCACCAACTCATTATTTTCATGAGGTCCTGATAAAACTTGACCTTTGAACCTTTTACCCCTCCTGCTGTTATTTAATCTCTGCCTTCCGTGCTCTTTTTCCTTGTTTCCTTCCTCCCTGGAAATGGAAATGCATAGACTGCAGAACCATTGATAGCACATGAACAGTTCTCAAAGGGTTATGTCTCAGTCAAAGATAGAAGCTGGTCCATGTTTGTTGGTACAGAGCCTACTTAGAGGAAAGAGAGATGTCTTCTGGGAGAATTCAGTTTGCTGGTGTTGGACTAGATCCCAGTTGAATATCGGTAAGAGGAATTAGTTGTGCTGTTTTTGACGAAACATTAGGTCAAATAATTGGAGATCCCAGATCTTGGCTTGATAATCACTAGGATTTGTTACTGTTTGTATATTATTGTGTACCAGCACTCCACATGGTAGTGTTCTTGTGTGATTACTGTTGTTGGATGCCTGTAGTATGAATGAGTGTGAAAGTGAATTATGGTTACATAACATCATTGTGTTCAGAGAAACAGGTTATTCACAGACAACCTCTCTTCGGTCTGCATCTGTTGGTGTCTGATTACAAACACCTTGAGATTGTTCATCCATTGTGTTGTTTTCACAGGCATCATTCCCTATTTCAGGCATATCTGAATGCTTAGCCTGTGTCCATCATTGTGGCTGCAACCAGCGCTCAATGTTTTCCAACTCAGTTGGCTGTTTCTGCATTGCTGGAATGAATAAGAGCTGTTCAGGTGAACACGAGGAAGTGGAAAGAGGCTCTCCAGAGAGGTAGGACAGTTGGGACACTCACCCAGATGTCTTCAATTGACTGTTGTGTCTGTTTATTTATTCTGTTTGGTCATTTTTAACAACACTCCTGAAGAGCCAAAACCCTTCTGTTTTTGATGTTTACCCGCTAGTTAAATGCAGTCACCTGATGTCCAATGTCAGAATCAGTTGCTGCTTAGGAAGCGATGAGTACCAGAAGTGCTCTGGCCCTCGAGAAATGGATCTGAAGCCCTGATTTATGTCGTCTTTTCACTATCACATCTGATTGATCCTATTAGGCCAAACACCTGTGCTGATTTGTGTCTATCTTTTCATGCTGGCATGAGCTGGTCAGGTTGTTGTGGTCAGTTTTAGATTGAGAGCCATTACTGAGATCCAATCCTAAACAATACCGGACCTGAATGAAGTGTCCAACCTGTTAGACTGTTGGAGAAGGATGCCTGCCACATTGCGGCTCCCTCTCTCCCTGGCACACACACACACCAACCGGGGGGCCGCGTCGTCAGAGTGGCCCCTTATCGCCCCCACACAGGTCTCTGTTGTAGTTTGACTTCTCAAATGTCATGGAATGGTTTGGGGCTTCCGGAGCTTTCCAGACAGCGAGGGTTTTAGTGATGACAGTGCGGCGCGTGTGTGTGTGTGCGTGCATCTGGCCAGGTTTTTCCTTATGAGTGTTTTTCGCAGCTGGTCCCGGCCTGGCACACCAGCGGGGTGGTTTATGCGTGTCTGCATCTGCCTGTGTGTGTGGCGGCGTCTTGGAAAAGCCTCAAGACAGTGACGGCAATGGCATGCAGTGCCTACTGCTGATGCTATGCCTCAACTGCAAATAGAGTGCTTATCTTCTCCCCCACTGGCGCTGTCTGAAGGCCTGTCCTTTTATAAGGATCCAGTCATGCGGTGGAGCGGATAGACACATGAATCAATTAATACTCTCCTCGTTGTGACACTAAAAGCCCGCAGGGATGGACCACGGTGAAACCCGGCTTAAGCCTGATGAATTGACTGCCCTAAATGAGGACTTGCCTCCATTTACACTACTGACCGTATCACACATACAATGTTTTCCAGCAACTTACTGCCTTCCTGAAGACTAATAATGCTCACAAAATGCTCCACTCTGACTTTACATCCCATCATAGTACAGAGACTGCACTTCAGATCAAGGTTCTGCGTCGGTCTCTGTGCTTCTTAGCACTGTCTTCAGCAACATTGATCACTCCCTTCTTTTGTAGAGACTGAAAACCCATATTGGTCTATGTGGATATTTTTGACTGGTTTAGACTCTGTTGTCTGCTCAGTCCCCTGACAATTCCAAGGTACATTTTGGTGTTCATCAAGGCTCTGTTTTAGGGCCACTTTTATTTTCACCATATATGCTGCCTTTTGATGATGTAATTTAGAAACACAATGTCACTGCAGTACTTTCAAATGAACCATGGTGATGCCCCAAAATGTGATGTTTCGGGCGTAAGGATGAGGGTGAAATTCTCATCTTAGGGCATAAAGGAACAAATACATTTTATGTCAGATCTCACAGTGAACCTTGACAGTTGTACAGTCATCTCCAAAAAAACGGAGGAACCTCAAAGTAACTCTTGACCCTGATCTCTTTTTTGATGAACAAAATATTTAAACCTTAGCTTTTTTCCCGTCTTCAGAGCATTGAAAAAAGCATTGAAAAATGTCATGCCAAAACAAGAATATGCCTAAAAGCTAATCCTCACCGTTGTTACTTCCTGGTTAGGCTATTGCAATGCTGTACTCTATGGATAGCATGACTAAATAAACTGCAATTGGTGCTAAATACGGCTGATAGAATATTAACTAGAACCAGAAAATGTGATCACAATACTCTGGTTCTAGACTCTCCACACTGGCTGCCTGTTAAGGCTAGGGGCTGATTTCAAGGTTTTACAGTTAAGCCACAAAGCATTACATGGACTTTCTCCTACTTATCTCTCGGAATCGGTCCAGCTATACATATATATATACGTTCCCCACAGTCACACAATGTAGGACTCCTTGCTGTACCTAGAATTTCTGAATGAACAGCTGGAGGCATATCTTTCTTCATTGTTGTGGACTGATCTGCTGATTAATGTGAGTGATGCAGACTCATTCTCAACCTTTAAGTCGTTACTAAAGACTCATCTCTTCAGGAATGTCTATGATTAAGTGACGTCTGGCCCAGGGGTGTGAAGGTGAACGTCAAGGCACTGGATTGATAAACCATCCTTGCTGTCTTTGCCTGGCAGGCCTCCCTGTTTAGAATACTCTCTCTCTAGTGCTACTAAGCAGGCTGTGTCACCGGTGTGCTCGTGTTACCCCATGCCGTCGCTAATGCTCATGCAATGGAACTGAACTGTCTCAGGGGGGTCTGCGGTTGGTTGATGTCACTTTGGCGGTCTGGTGCTCGGCAAAGTGGGTGGAGCTGTTTCCTGGACTGATCTGGATTCTGCCTACACACCCTGGACATAACCCACCTGCATTTCTCTGGTCTTCTGAACACGCAAAAATACTGATGTGGCCCATCAATGCTCTTTACTGAGCACAGCCAGTAGAGTACCGGCCCCCCCTCAGAGTAGGACTCCTCACTATGGGGTTTTTCTTAGGCACTGTGAATCAATTTCTTGTTGTTGCTTGGCATGCAGAGATCTGTGTCAGTTCAGGGTTGTGGGAGGGAAGTGGATGAGAGTGGGGAGGGTTGCACTGTGTCTGTGTGTTGCATGGTGTGCCTGTGTAGCATGTGTTCTCCGGTCTGATGAAAGACACCGTTTTTGGATGAAATCATTGTCTTCTAGCATCAGTATACATTGCATAAAATGGAATTGCTCTTCATTTGAAATAAAAATACAATGATCAGAGCATGACAACGTAGCTTTACCAAGAACGGCCTAAATTGGTATTCTAGACACAATAAAAAGCAATGTTTAGGAAAATGTATAATACAATATAGCAAGGATCATTGACAGTCAAGCACAGGTGAATGAATGGCCATGAAGGTGTAATATCCTATTGACAAATCTACTGTGTGGTAAATGTATAATTTCTGTGATGATAACCCAAGGCTGGAGAGAAACCTATAGGGACAGGATAAGAAAATATTAAATTGTATGGTATTCTCTATCCTGTGGCATTACCTATTAAGACAGAAAATCTGAGGAAATAAAATGTTAAAGCTGCGGAACGTGAAGAGATGATGGCTGGGGGGGATGACGGACCAGGATCTTCCCAGTAATCTGCAGTTCCCAAGGCTCTTCATCCTCAACCAGTTACTTGCCAACTTTGCTGTAACTCTGTAGAAGCCATTCAGCTATTTTGGTTTTATCAGGTATTGTTAATTTTTTTCCTTATTGGTTCTATCTGGCTCGAAGGACCAGACAGGTGGAAGCTTGCTGTTCTTGACAGTATTCTATTTCTTCTGCATGCCTCATTAGTCTTCACTCAGTGCTAATGGCAATGCTATCATTGCTGCCTGCTTGTAAAGAAAGGAGATCTAATGCATTTTGACTATGAACTGTAGTGAGTTTGACCACAGTGAAATTGATGTGGAACGGGCATATATAGAGGGTTATTGACAGCCAAGGTAGTGAATAACAATACACACTATTGTACTAACAATAAAACAGGTGAGAAACGATTATACCCTTTTCATTCCTTCTCTTTCTCTCTTTTTCTTTTTCCTTTGTCTTTCTGTGTTATAATCAGACTCCCCTGGTTGTCACCTCCTATTTATTTGTGTTTGTCCAGTGTTTCTCTGCCTTAATGCCATCGTATACTGTTATGCTTTATCTTTTAGGGGAATAATACAGTTCAGATTCAATATATATATGATTATCTTGGAAATACAGTCCATGCTATGTAGGAGAGATGATGGGTGAGGAGTAGTACATTATATGATTGTTTCTTATATTTTTATTCAAATTTGTATCCATACCGGGTCTGGTTGGTTGGGAAACCTATACCTCAAAGGCTTTTCTTTTGTTTCATAAAGCATAGAGTTCAAAGGGTGACTTAATATTTTCTCTCTATTTCTGTGCCCTGTTCTGGACTTCTCTGTAGTAGATGAAAGGAGTAGTTACCGGTGCCTTTCTTTTGATTTTAGTATGCTATTGACATCGATGGGAGACATCGATGGGAAAGAATCAGTATAGAGGGGAGTGGATAGGGCCTCTGATGTAGAGATTTCCCACCCAGCCCCAATATGTTTAAATGCATAAAACAAAAACAGATCTGTTTCGAAAAAACAAGTGGAATAACAGATGCATGTCTGTTCGGAATCAAGAGATCCTTTTCAGATAGATCTGAGGGCAGAAAGAGAGAGAGAAAATTTGCGAGAGAAAATGACTGAAAGAGAATGAGAGAGAGAAAAAATGAACAAGCTAAATCTAAATCAACCACAGTTTTTTGCTTAATTTGGTGCCTGTGACACATTTATTATGATTTGTTTATCCAATTTGATTCCGTCTTATACCCCACGTTTGTCTTATACAGTTGGAGTTATGACCTTCATTCAAACCCACTGTATCAATATTTATGTAGTGTTTATTTCCAATATTCATTGTACAACGCACTTCTACTTCTGAAATTACACCTGTGAGGTGGTGCCACTGGGAGTAGTGTAGGTTGTTATATAGTACTAAAGACCAGTCTGTGTTCATTTTACCAACCAGTAAACCAGGTTTTAGTCAAACCAGTGAATCTGCAGACATATTCATTTGACTAGTGACCTCAGATGCTAGAGCATTGTAAAACAAGGAATATCCCGCCAGTTCCCCCCTCTCTCCCTTCACAGGCAAGCGAAGGCCAAATGCACCAAATATCCGAGCACACCACGCACAAATGGGAAATAACTATTCCTTGTGTTCTGTTTTTCTACAAAAATGTTGTAGCCAATTGCTTTTGACTTTCTTGAAGGGAATGTTGTCCACCTCACAATTTAACTGTCAGCTCACTGATTGAGCTCTGAAAGTTCAACAGTGAGGTAAACAATTATTATTTTAGGAAAGGCAATACCAATAGCCAACAACATTTTGGTAGGACTACAAACGTCAAATGCATCAGGACACTGCATACATATGCCTATAGAGCGGATATTACTTTTACAAAATGAATATAAAGGACCAACAGAAGCATATGCCTACTATAAAGAGACACAAAACTGTCATGGATTTCTTAATCCTTGTCAGCAGGTTACTGTTCCATAAATGTGCATATATATTGGCCTGTGAATTTTCATTGAGCATGTTGTTTGCATTTTATCTAGATTAAAGGGGTGACTTTAATCTAAATATAATAGTTCTAAAACATTCTAGCTAATCGTGAAATCCACGGAATCCGAGTGAAAGCAATTTTGCTCTGCTTTCTGATGTTTTAATCAATTCGAGGTCTATGCTGCATTAACCTGAATAGGGAGTTGCAGACACAGTGCTTTCCTTATTTCCCACCCTTGTCATCGTTTCGGAATAATCATTCCGGTCCACATTCGGAAATCTCTATGAACAGTCACTGATAAATGTATGCATAATAAGATTCTGCATGTGTGATTTGATTGCAGCCCGAATCCTCAATGAATATACAGTAACTTTAGAATGTATGAGACTCAACAAAAAGGTCCCACTTAGAAACAGAATGTGTGACATTATTAGTTCTTCTCTCTCTAATGGAGCTGGAAGTGAAATATCACCAGAACCCTTCTCTTCCTTCATCCTCTCCTCTGTCTCTGTGTCTACTCGGCAGTTACCAGGAAAGCACTGGCCCAATCTACAACGCAGACATGAAATCGATAGCCAATCACCCAGCAGAGACACAGAGCTGTACATAGTTAACCTCAGGGTAAAATGTTTCTATTCACTGATAATAAAAAAGATACTCATTTAGCAAAGATGCTCAATGTTTTTAAAATGTGTAGGTGCGATCAAATATATTTTATAAACACCTTTTTTACATCTGCAGTTGTCAGAAAACCATTATAAAGATATTGAGCCTCAAACCCTAAAGGGGAAGCAATGCAGATGTAGAAGCACAATGCCGGGGAAATCTGGAGAAGACAGAGAGGGACAGGATGAGAGAGAAAAACCAAAACAGCCAGAACAGCAAAAACCAGGTGGAGAGGGGACAAGGACAGACATAAGTCATCAGGCCAGATAGTCCTTGGGCATGGGCCTCTGGGAAAGGGACAGACACTGTAGTCTAAGATCAAAAGGAAAACAAATTAGAATTCCATCAGACAGGAGACAGACTTGTATATGGACTATTCATGGAGTCCAACTGAGCGTTCAACTTAGTGCATCCTCAATACAAGCATATACAGATATTGTCAACTGAGATTTATTAAGGCTTGAAAGTACTACAAAATCACTGAAGCAAATAATTAGTAGTCAAACATTTCGTCATAATTTCCATGTAATCATTGATTACATCATTTTAGAATTGTGAAAACTTGAACTAGCTAGTTAATATTAAGTGGGGTCTGCGTAGTTTTAGTTAGCTAATGTTAGCATTGCTAGCTATAATTGATTGGCTTGGCAAGCTACAGACAACATTGTCATCAAAGCACATTTTATGATATGTTGATGGCATTGTTGTTTCCTAGTTTAGCAAGGTTGGCGCAATTCCAAGCCCATCCATCTATCATCTTCCGCTTATCCGGGGCTGGGTCGCGGGGGCAGCAGTCTAAGCAGAGATGCCCAGACTTCCCTCTCCCCAAACACTTCCTCCAGCTCTTCCGGGGGGACACCGAGGCGTTCCCAGGCCAGCCGGGAGACATAGTCCCTCCAGCGTGTCCTAGGTCTTCCCCGGGGTGTCCTCCTGGTAGGACGGGACCGGAACACCTTCCCGGGAAGGCGTTCCGGAGGCATCCGAAACAGATGCCCAAGCCACCTCAGCTGACCCCTCTCGATGTGGAGGAGCTCCTCCCGGGTGACCGAGCTTCTCACCCTATCTCTAAGGGAACGCCCAGCCACCCTGCGGAGAAAGCTCATTTCGGCCGCCTGTATCTGGGATCTTGTCCTTCTGGTCATGACCCAAAGCTCATGACCATAGGTGAGAGTAGGAACGTAGATTGACCACGACAGACCGATACATCGACCGCATTACTGCAGAAGCTGCACCGATCCGTCTGTCAATCTTCCGTTCCATCCTTCCCTCACTCGTGAACAAGACCCCTAGATACTTAAACTCCTCCACTTGAGGCAGGCACTCTTCACCAACCTGAAGTGGGCAAGCCACCCTTTTCCGACTGAGGACCATGACCTTGGATTTGGAGGTACTGATTCTCATCCCCACCGCTTCACACTCGGCTGCAAACCGTCCCAGTGCATGCTGAAGGTCCTGGTTTGAAGGGGCCAACACGACAACATCATCCGCAAAGAGCAGAGACGAAATCGTGTGATCCCCAAACCTGACACCCTCCGGCCCCTGGCTGCGCCTAGAAATTCTGTCCATAAAAATTACGAACAGAACCGGCGACAAAGGGCAGCCCTACCGGAGTCCAACATGCACTGGGAACAAGTCTGACTTACTGCCGGCAATGCGGACTAAGCTCCTGCTTCGGTCGTACAGTGACCTGACAGCCCTTAGCAAAGGACCCAGGACCCCATATTCCCGAAGAACTCCCCACAGTATGCCGCGAGGGACACAGTCAAATACCTTCTCCAAATCCACAAAACGCATGTGGATTGGTTGGGGAAACTCCCATGAACCCTCCAAACCCCGTAGAGGGTATAGAACTGGTCCACGGCCCGGACGAATACCACACTGTTCCTCCTGAATCTGAGGTTCTACTATCGGCCGTATTCTCCTCTCCAGAACCCTGGCATAGACTTTGCCGGGGAGGCTGAGAAGTGTGATCCCCCTTCTTAAAAAGAGGGACCACCACCCCGGTCTGCCATCCCAGAGGCACTGTCCCCGACCGCCACTCGATGTTGCACAGGCGTGTCAACCAAGACAGCCCCACAACATCCAGAGACTTGAGGTACTCAGGGCGGATCTCATCCACCCCCGGTGCCTTGCCACAGAGGAGTTTCTTGACCACCTCTGTGACTTCAGCCCGGGTGAAGGACGAGTCCACCTCTGAGCCCTTATCCTCTGCTTCCTCAATGGCAGACGTGACGGCGGGATTGAGGAGATCCTTGAAGTATTCCTTCCACCGCCCGACGACACCCCCAGTTGAGGTCAACAGCTGCCCACCTCTACTGTAAACAGCGTTGGTAGGGCACTGTTTCCCTCTCCTGAGGTGCCGGACAGTTTGCCAGAATCTCTTCGAGGCCAGTTGATAGTCCTTCTCCATGGTCTCACCAAACTCCTCCCAGGCCCAAGTTTTTGCCTCCACAACCACCCGGGTTGCAGTCCGGTTGGCCTGTCGGTACCCGTCAGCTGCCTCAGGAGTCCCACAAGCCAACCAGGCCTGATAGGACTCCTTCTTCAGCTTGATGGCATCCCTTACTTCCAGTGTCCACCACCGGGTTCGGGGATTGCCGCCTCGACAGGCACCGGAGACCTTACGGCCACAGCTCCGAGCAGCCGCTTCAAAAATGGTGGTGAAGAACATGGTCCACTCGGACTCAATATCTCCAACCTCCCTCGGGATCCAGTTGAAGCTCTGCCGGAGGTGGGAGTTAAAGATCTCTCTGACAGGAGACTCGGCCAGACGTTCCCAGCAGTCCAGCTTCTTCCCCTGCCATCGGATCCAACTCACCACCAGGTGGTGATCAGTTGACAGTTCCACCCCTCTCTTCACCCGAGTGTCCAAGACATACGGCCGCAGGTCAGATGAAACAACAACAAAGTCGATCATCGACCTGCGGCCTAAGGTGTCCTGGTGCCAAGTGCACTGATGGACACCCTTATGCTTGAACATGATGTTCGTTATGGACAAACTGTGACTAGCACAGAAGTCCAATAACTGAACACCGCTCAGGTTCAGATCAGGGTGGCCGTTCCCCCTACCTCTAGTCGGAACCTCTCAACCTCACGCACAATCTCAGGCTCCTTCCCCGCCAGCGAGGTGACATTCCACGTCCCTAGAGCTAGTTTCCGTGTCCAGGGATCGGGCTGTCTAGGCCCCCGCCTTCGACTGCCGCCCGATCCTCTCCGCACCGGCCCCTTATGGTCCCTCCCGCTGGTGGTGAGCCCACGGGATGGCGACCCCACGTCGCTCGTTCGGGCTGAGCCCGGCCGGGCCCCATGGGGAAAGCCGGGCCCCACCAGGCGCTCACGTACGAGCCCCAAACCCGGGCCTGGCTCCAAGCCCTCATAGTGTATTTAGCCATCAATATAGCTGCAGTGACCAACATTTTTTTTGGGACTATTGCAACAACGCAACTGATTGACAGAGATGCAGAATATAATCAATCGCAGGACATATATTAGAGACCACTGTAGCCACGCCAAAAACTGAACATTGAGTCAACCCACGCTGTTAATGTGCACACACAGCAGTGGTGATTTGTGAGTTCAGTACATTAAAGATACCCTGCAACCTCTAAGCCAGTACACGTTTAATCCTATACGACCAACTGAAGACATGGGTCTAAAGACACAAACGTTGAAACTGAGTTAACTTCTCTCCAGCATACTAATTGGCAGATCAGTTCATAAGAATTCTGCTCTATAGGAGAATGCCCTACCTTTAGAAAGTCTATTTGATAATTATGATCACCTCTATGTAAAATATTACCTCCTAGTCCTAGCCAGCAGGAAGCCAGCATAGAAAATGTAGCACTTGATTAATATGATTACATGTTTGTTCTAGTCAAAATGCAGAGGTTTATCTTTGCTTTGTTCATGTACAGCATTGCAGTGCTAGGGCCCTCAGGGAGGTTGAGCGGAAAATATTATTGGGTGCTTCTAGATGACCAGAACACTGATTTGACTTTAAGTCAGCCACATGAAAACTTTGCCCAGCTACAACCTCTACACTGAAAAAAAAAGAGATAATAAGAAAGAAATGCTATTGCCGCAAACAAATGCTTCTACTATCTCCTCTATAGGCTTGGGAAGAATCAACCACCATTCACAAGTTGATCCAGAACATGACCAAAGAGATGTCAGCCAGTATGTCTGTGCAATCATGTAACTTGCAAGTCTTTTGTGTGTGTGTGTGTATGCCATTATGTATAGTCCCAAGATAAACAAAAATGATTTAACTTCATACAAAGTCTTTCAACTGGAGGCTCTCCTGGCTTCCATTAGTCCTTAAACAGAACAATCTGTATGTGAGAAATACACTGTATTGTGTGGTGGAAGAACATTCTTCTGGCTCGTAGCCCACATATTAAAGTGGTCTGTAATGGGCCATGCTAACCGTTGCTTCTTCATATCGTCCTGGGAGTGAAACAGAGAGAGCAGAGCGTGAGATGGGGAGGGATTGAGACAAGGGGACGGAGAGAGGAAGTGAGCGATTGAGAGATAAAAAAAAACGGTCTATTGTTAATAGTAAAACAGTGTTATTGTTATATGTACACATATATACATATAACAATAATGGGTAATCGATCAGAAACAACACATCATAAATAATTCCTGTTTGGCACCTGTATGTCCCTAAGGCTTGGACGTTTCTTTTCATTGGATATTCTCAGAAAGGACCCGGAAAAGGGCAACAAGGAAAAGAGGCAATCAGTGTTAGTCATAACCCCTCTAATCACCTCCTAGTCACCAGGGAACCTGCTAGGCTACTCCTACTCCATAGACAATCTGGATTAGCCAATGTTCTCGACACCTCATCAACAAAATTCACATCAGAGTGTTCTGCCCATATTGTATATTATATTATAAAAATGTATGTGTATATACTCTACCATTCAAACATTTGGGATCACTTAGAAATGTCCTGGTTTTCCATGAAAACATACACCAAATGGGTTTGAATAGGAGATATAGAAAATGAATAGGACTGTGCTGGCCACTCCATTATAGACACAATACCAATTGAATTCCAGCATCATTTAATTTGGTCTGCGTCTAGAAAATTTCCTTCTTTGTGATTCGAACACCTCAAACATCTGTCCATAACACTTTTTTTTCAAATCTTCCTCTGTCCAATATTTGTTTTCTTTTGCCAATCTTAATCTTTTATTTTACTGTCCAGTCTGAGATATGGCTTTTTCAACAGTCGCCTCTGCACTGTTGACATTGAGGCTGGTGTTTTGCGGGTGATATATGAGGCGTCTGTTTCTCTTTGTCCTCTTGCTCTGTTGTATACCGGGGCCCCCCACTCCTCTTTCTACTCTGGTCAAAGCCAGTTTCCTCTTTTCTGTGAAGGGACTGGTACACAGCAATGTACGAGAGCTTCAGTTCCTTGGCAATTCCTCATTTCTCTGAACAAGAATAGACTGATGAGGTTCAGAAGAATGTTCTTTGTTTCTGGCCATTTTCAACCTGTAATCGAACCTGCTGATGCTCCCGATACTCAACTAGTATAAAGAAGGCCTGTTTTATTGCTCCTTTAATTAGCATAACAGTTTTCAGCTGTGTTAACATAATTGCAAGAGGGTTTTCTATTACCTTTTAAAATTATAAACTTGGATTAGTGAACACAATGTTATGTAGATATTCCATTAAAAATTCCCAGCTGCAGCAGTCATTTACAACATTAACAATATCTACAGTATTTCTACCGTATTTCTACTAAATTTCTGATCAATTCGATGTTATTTCAAGAGACAGAAAATGTGCTTTTCATTCAAAAACACGACAATGTATGAGTGACCCCAAACTTTTGAACGGCAGCGTACATGCCTACATGTACAGCATACATACACATACATATGCGAACCAATGCCGATCAGCTGTGTAAAACATCCGATGGGAAAAGATCTGATGGGTCTTGTCAAAAGACCAATTAGTGGGAGATAGATCTTAATTGGGCTGCCTGGGTAAACTCCTGTTTACAGAGACACCCTGTGAATGGATGTAATGAGAATGCCATTAGGACCTTGTGTGTGTGTCAGCACTGATTGACAAAGCTCTGTTGGACACCTCCCTCTATCTCTCTCTCTCTCGCTCTCTCTCTCTCTTGCTCCCTCCGTCCCTCCGGTTCATCTTCCTAACAGCTCATCAGGTTAACACAGCATTCAGCAATTAAAGGGTATTTGACACAGAAATCAATACGGACATGTTCATTTCAGACTAATGGCTGTTAGCACTCCTTCATTTTATTATCCGGGATCAGAGTGCTGCTTCCGACTGCGGCTGGACTAATGTTTTTATGCACGCACGTGCACGCATGTGTGTACCAAATAAGACAGAAATAATTGTTATGCCAGAGGAAGGTGAATTGTTACTGAAAGTGGGCTGCTCTTTGACTGCAACATGGAACAGGAATTCACAAATCACATTCACATTAAAATAGTAATCAAACATTACAAAGGTCATTATTTGCATCGAATACCTTGTCAGCAAAGGCCGGATTCCAGAAGGAGCACCTTTCTCAGGCCTGTGTCACCTAGCTGCTTATTAGGTTGCCAATCCGTCAGGTGTAGCCTTGTAAAAGTCATTATATGACTGGCAACCATAATCCACTTCTGCAACAGACTCTGTTCCATTTTAAACAGGGTGTAAAATAGAGAAATTATCATGGTTCATATGGTATCTCAATGCTATATTGTACTTGGTTGGTAGAAACTTTAAAGTTGCTACTGAAGGTGAGAATGTCCTAACCAATAGCAGCATTCTGATACATGAAATGGGAAACAGACTGGCCAACACAGTCCAGTGCAGTGAGTTTCCCCTGGAGCCTGAGGCCAGACCAGTGCAGTGAGTTTCCCCTGCAGCCTAAGGCCAGTCCAGTGCAGTGAGTTTCCCCTGCAGCCTGAGGCCAGTCCAGTGCAGTGAGATTCCCCTGCAGCCTGAGGCCAGTCCAGTGCAGTGAGTTTCCCCTGGAGCCTGAGGCAAGTCCAGTGCCTGAGATCCCCCTGCAACCTGAGGCCAGTCCAGTGCAGTGAGTTTCCCCTGCAACCTGAGACCAGTCCAGTGCAGTGAGTTTCCCCTGCAACCTGAGGCAAGTCCAGTGCAGTGAGTGTCCCCTGCAGCCTGAGGCCAGTCCAGTGCAGTGAGTTTCCCCTGCAACCTGAGGCAAGTCCAGTGTAGCTGCATCCATTTGATACTAAGGAGTGTTTTCTTCCTTGTAGGAAGAGATGTTTCATTCTGGGTGACCGGAGCCTTCATGACTACCCACTGCCTGACACAGCCCTGTGTTCCAGTCCTGTTCGCTTGAACAGCTCATGGAGGTCTGGCCAGCCTGACCATGCTATCCCCCCATTAGCTCACGGAGGTCTGGCCAGCCTGACCATGCTATCCCCCCATTAGCTTACAGAGGTCTGGCCAGCCTGACCATGCTATCCCCCAATTAGGCTCAGGAAGATAACGTGTGTTATGTGTGTCTTCAAGCAAAGCCACCTTCTAACCACATGAGTCGTTTTATTATTCCTCTCCCTCAGAACATTTAGCGGGATATGCACATTGGCCAACAGATGTCGAATCTTTCCTAAGGCCATCTCTCTAACAGTCTCTAGCTTCAAGACATCAGGCAGAGGGGAAATGTCAATCACATCAAGCCCTGTTGTATACTCATGGCTAATAATCTTCTCAGTGTGTTACCCCACTTGCCAGCAGCTTAAGGTTTAAGTTGTTAACTGACAGGACCTTGTACCGAACGAATCGTACCCTAAAGTTACAACACTGTTTAAGAAGGCCAAATTACTATCAAATGGTTACCTGGCTATTTGCATTTCTGTAATTTTTTTGGCTATCCCTCTAATATTGACACTAACTAAACTCTACACACAAATGTATGACACACACCCATATATATATATATATATATATATATATATATATATATATATATATATATATATATATATATATATATATATAATGCTGCTGCTGTTTATTTCCCATCCACAGCTGCCTCTCTACCTTTATGTACATAAACCTATGCTACATTTGTGTTGCTGCACACCAAGTCTACACTAGTACTACCTGGAAACAGCAATTTAATACATTCAAATGATTTATTAAATTAATTGTAAATGTTTATTGTGTGAACACATTTCATGGTTACTATTTTCTATCTTTACATTTTGATCTACATTTTGATCTACAATTTTGGAAAAGTGCTTCAGACAAGTAACTATTTTACTGTTAGTCTACGCCTATTAGTCTAAGTTTGTTAGTCTACGTCTGTTAGTCTATACCTGTTAGTTTACGTCTGTTAGTCTATACCTGTTAGTCTAAGTTTGTTAGTCTACGTCTGTTAGTCTATACCTGTTAGTCTACGTCTGTTAGTCTATACCTGTTAGTCTACGTCTGTTAGTCTACGTCTGTTAGTCTATGTCTGTTAGTCTACGTCTGTTAGTGAACACCTGTTAGTCTACATCTGTTAGTCTACATCTGTTAGTTTACGTGTGTTAGTTTATGTGTGTTAGTCTATACCTGTTAGTTACCAACTGTTCAACACATTCAAATACACAATCTTCTCCAAAAACTTGGTAGTATTTAAAACATTATCTTTGCTTGTTTAAAAATGACCTAATCTTGTCAGACATGTTGCCACCATTCAACAACTCAATCAAAATGAGGTTCAGGTGTGCAGCACATTGTTTAGAGAGGCAGATGTTCTGTGTTTGAATGGAATGTTTGAAACCATTGATTTGTTTGCAAACTCTCCAAACATCATCGGCACAACACTACTGAGTGTTTATAAATGCACATGGGTTAAGCACTGGTTGATAGCTACAGTGGGATGAAGTTAACAGCTCTCCACATAAAGCCTTCTTATGCCAACGCTGAGTAGAATTGTTTGAGTCAGCTGTTTCCCACAGACACATAAATTGGACAAAGGTGCCTTTGTATACATGAAATATAACATAAAGGGCTGAGATAGTTGTTTTTTGATCTTTACACTATTTGAGAAGTATCAAAGTCTTCTCCCAAGTACAAAACACATTGCAATACTTTGTAGTGTTGTGCTTAAAGAACTCACTTCCAATCTGTTGGCAGTAAACAATATTATTTAATATATTCTCTGGCTGTTTATATATGCATTCTTTTTGGGAGAGAGAATGCCTGTATCTACAAGCCGTGGCACTATGTAAATTATCCGGCATTTCACCAACATGTTATGGACAGAGTGGAAGAGTGTATCTCCATGTAGATGGATCATCTGGGACTTTTCGCAGTACTCTGTGGATAATGGCCCTTTCCCATTTGTCGGGAAGGCATTAACAGTAGGCTTATGCATTGGGCGGACTGGAGCCTTGTGGCCTTTAAAGTGTCATGAGTGGAGTTGACACTTGGTTAGAGTATTGTGAATGGTTTTGTTTTGCGAGGTTCCCATAGGTATGACAATTTCTCCCCCGCTTACCTTTCTCTATTGTCTTTGTGGCCCTACTGTCGGCTTAGTCTAATTCCATTTGGTTGAGGAAGTCACAGTCACCTCTGCAGAGTAATCCTCCAACCGCAGTGTATTTCAGGAGTGTGGTTCCAAACCATCTCTGGTCCTGATGTTTTGCCGAAAAGGCACCATTCTTGTAGAAAACACTAATCAGAATTTGCCGCCACTCTATTTCACCTCCCCGGGTCCCCAGAGGAGATAAAGTTAGTTTTCTCCTAGTGATCCTGGAGCAGTGTGCCGTCTAGGCTTTCTCTGAAGGCACTTTCCTGAGTCTGGCTTTTTTTTTTTTTTTTTTTAGACTTGCTTTGAAGCTAAGTTGATTGAGGGACACACTCTCGTTTGTAGCAAAGACCTGGGAGCCATTTGTTGTTGTGACAGCCCATACTTTGCAAAATCTAGCCAAGGAATGCATCTCCCCCACCAGGTCATTTGAGGCTGGCTCATGGAAACTTAATTGACATGGCAGCAGAAAAGAATCGATTTTAGACAAGACGCATCTGTATCTGAAGCATACAAAAATGACAGCAGTTACAATGGGTGTGCCTATTTTACTATACAGCCAATCACAGATTTCCAGTACTCACTGCTTCCGCTGGGCGTGAGCACACAGTCTGCACCGTTACATCACAATGTGTTGTGTCAGCATTGTATGTTAATTCAACTAAAATGACCCCAATATATTTCATTTATTCATGCCTCCTTTGGCACTAGACTTGGTCTGAGACAAATACACATGCTACAGAACCCAAGCTATTAATGCAAAGACAATATCTTCATTGTCCTTATTGATCAGTAGAAGCACTGTTCTCTGTCCTTGGACAAACTCTGAGGTCCTGCAAACTTCAGCCGAAAGTAAAGTGTTGCATCCACTGCCCTCCCTCCCAGACGAGCACATTTCCTCAGCATCTTTCAAAGCGGTTGAAACACCTTTCTTTTCATCATCACCAGTTCCCCTTGGCCTTGAGCTCTGCTGACATGGTACCTTGTGTGTCTGATGATTGCCTTTAATGGTTTGTGAGAGAGGGATGTCATTAAGGTCTCTCCCCTCTATCTCCTTTCTCCCTCTCCTGGTAGCTCAGGGGCACCACCTGTTGACCTGCTCTGTACACAAAAGGGAAGAACTGGAGCACAGAGAAGAAAGCATAGAGTTAAGAGAATGAGGTACAGAAATGGAAAGAGGCAGAGGGAATGGAGAAAAAACTGAGAGAACGAGAGATGCGGAGGGGGTTGTTTGCCTTTCGTACGTCAATCGAGGCAGAGATAGGCAGAGCAGAGAAAAACAAATACAGGAAGCTCTAAAGTGATTTGAAGGCCAGTCAAGGTAGCGGATACAGCAGAGTACATGAATCTTTTCCATTCCACAAAATCGGTCTCCTTGCTTTTTCCTGTCTGTTAAACAACATGAAATTGCAAAAACCCACAGAAGCCAGACCCAGTGCTCCAACACACTGACATTTGGATACTTAAAGGCATAATGGAGTTGTTAATCACAATTCTTGGAAACGATTAAATTATTCCTCCCAAAAACCACAATTCCCGAAAGAAGGCACAATACTGTGAGTTGGAATTGGCTAGGCAAATTGTTGATTGTTCCAGTATACAGTAAGACTGTCTACTGTCAGACATTAACGACTTTGGCCTGTTAGTTCCAATACCTTTCCTTGTGAATAGTTTACTGACAAGCCAATTTTACTGCCAAGCCAATTTTAAAGGCTTTTTGCAATCATTTTCATCCTTTTTTATAGATGACAAGAGTTTTGACCTTGGCTGCGAAGAAGGGTATAATGTAATCAGTGGTGGAGCCGTAGGGGCTAGAGAAAAAATGATGTCACAGACCAGCTCTCTGCTCTCTGACACAACCATAAAGACTGGCCTGGGGGCTGAAGAAGGAAAAAAGGGTATGGAAGCCTTTTCCCTGTTTAGTGCACTACCTTTGGGGCACGGCCTGCACTTTTAAGTAGTGCAATTTACAGGAAGTAGGATGACATTTGGGACACATACAGTGTAAGATCTAATGTACCAAGGCCACAGAATGAACCAAGGACCAACTCAACAAACCTGTCAACAGTGAATGACAGAATGTTTTCAACTACTGTTTTACTGTTAGAATCCCCAGCTAGGATAAAAATGTGTTTGTTTGGGATTTCTTTGAGCTTGTAGTCATTAACTATGTGTCTTTAACATAAACGTAAATTAGGGTAAATTAGTCAGGAGGGAGATGTCTTAATCAAAGGCAAAAACTAACAAATTCACCCTTAACCCCAGAAGACATTTCTCATACACCAATGTACATTTTGCTTTTAATATCCATCTAAATATAGCTTAGGGAATGTTATGCTAGAATATTTTATGTAAGTGTATGTCAGTTGACAAAATCCATAGCTTTTTTTGAGCAATCTTGTTAAAAGGCCACATGACAGGAAATTTAACTGTGATGTTACAATAAAAACGGTCCAAGCCAGACAGGGTGAGAGAAGCAATCAGTCTGGTCATCTCTGCCTTTTTTTCACCAAAACTGGGCTATGTTGAGAAAAATCGTACTGAAAATATATTGGTTGCGGGTGGCAGGTTTTTAGGCTACTTTTAAATTGCTCAGCAGCTGCTTTTTCAAAAAATGTGTATCTTTTAATTTTACTGTGACCTGCTGCTGACTATCTGGTAGTCAGGGAGGCTGTTGCTGAATGTGTGAATGAGCTGGATGCAGGAGTGTGTGTGTGTGTTGGAAAAGATAGTAAAACCTAACAATCTGGTCACCACAAGGTTTTTTGGACGGTTCTGCAAGGATAACGGCTTTCTCTAGTTTAGGGATTAGGTTTAGAGTCAAACGGATTAGTGGTAGCATTAGGGCTAGTTTTGGATTTAGGCATTAGTGGTTACTAGAGTAAGTCGTTAGGGTTGAATTCAGTTTAGGCATAAAGGTTAGGTTACTGAGGTTAAGGTTGGGTTTAGGTTTTGGGGATTGGGAAAATAGGAAATAGTTTTTTCTGCTCCCCAAACCAATAGAAAAACAAGTGTATGTATTTTTATTATGTGTGTGTGTGTGTGTATGTGTGTTGAGCTCTTTGTAGGCTGAGGCATGCTCTCTACTTTCCTCTGGTTGAATATGTATTTTGGCAAGGCATCATGATAACTCATCATGCAAAAGACCCAAGCAAAAAGTCTTAAATAAATCCGGAAGGCCAACGCCTAAACTTAAACGATCACACATGCTTTATTTCATGGAAAGTCTGATCCATTTTCAGTTATTGTAGGAAGAGTAATAGTCAAACCCACTATGGCACTGTCATGGATAGGGTACAAAACATGGATGGGGTAAAAAAGGGAGTGTAACATGTATTTACAGCCCATTTCAAGGTGAGAAAATGTGACTGGGTCAACCATGGTTATTTATGTGGTATACCTATTCCTTTTGAATCCAAAATGATGAACTGAAATCGATAAGTACAAAAGCTGAAAAACATTTTTAATTAGGTCCACAATGCCTAGGGCAGGACTACACACTGCCAACCTGCATTAGATCAGACTCTATGAATGTTATGGTCTAATCAAGGTGCTTTCTCTGGAAACTGCTCTTTTGGCGTAACTCTAAAATATAAGCCATGCGAAAAAGAGCATGGTTTCTGCTGTTTAAAAGGATTTTTCATCCTTTTGAAGGCCAGGAGTTTATTTCAAGAGAATTTCTTATCAAACCCTATGAACTGATAAGAAAAAAATGATCTCACCAAAGCCCATATTTAACCTTTAAACAGCAGTCTAATCATGCAACACAGTAAGGTCCAGAGCTGTACACATCACAGAAAAACTACGGACCACAGCTTTTATTTCCTTCCATAACTTCCTGGAACCCGTGGTGTAACTTGATGTATCTTTATAAATGTGTCACAACCTTATTGGCAGAATTCTTTTATCGTAGGGCTATTGTGGGCCATGTGGTCACTCAGCTAAACGTTCTTGCTGCACCTGGCAACCTTGTGCTCACGGATGGATATTGAGAGTGAAATGAAAATGTGTGTATGAGAAAAAAAAATCCATGCACTGGCAAGGGTCAGTTTGTGAGGGTGCAAAAACCTTTTGCCGTCTTCTTCCAATGACAGAAACCTATCGTAGTTACGTGTTTATTGCACACAACTACAACTTTCTGTTTAATATCAGATTTGCAAGCTCTCAAGGGTTATTGGCACTTCATAGGGAATAAGGTCCAATGTGTTTTGAACACAGACATCAATGGACTTGTGGCTTTTTGTCCAGCAAATCACAACACAGTCATGTCTGTTGTCATATGCTCCCTTTTTTGGTTAAATTCTCTCTCACTCATTCCAGGAGGAACTGAGCCCTAACACTAGGCCTGATTACTGAACTGAGCCCTAACACTAGGCCTGATTACTGAACTGAACCCTAACACTAGGCCTGATTACTGAACTGAGCCCTAACACTAGGCCTGATTACTGAACTGAGCCCTAACACTAGGCCTGATTACTGAACTGAACCCTAACACTAGGCCTGATTACTGAACTGAGCCCTAACACTAGGCCTGATTACTGAACTGAACCCTAACACTAGGCCTGATTACTGAACTGAGCCCTAACACTAGGCCTGATTACTGAACTGAACCCTAACACTAGGCCTGATTACTGAACTGAGCCCTAACACTAGGCCTGATTACTGAACTGAACCCTAACACTAGGCCTGATTACTGAACTGAGCCCTAACAATAGGCCTGAGGACTGAAATGGTCCCTAACACTAGGCCTGAGGACTGAACTGAGCCCTAACACTAGGCCTAAGGACTGAACTGAGCCCTAACACTCGGCCTGACCATGGGCCATCTGGTTGTGCTGCTTTTTTTGTATCTCAACCTCTGAACAATAGATTGCTATAAAGCCAATTGTTAATTACATTTACCCAGGGGGAGCAGAACCTTTGCAACCTCTGAAACTGCTATTAGAATGGTCAGTTATGTACCAGTGCCCCCAAAGAAGGCTGGCAGGTTCTGGGACCTTCTGGGGGTCCTGCATAGATGCATCCCATGGGTGCATCATCAGGGGTGTTATGTAGGGACCCCTGTTGACCAGAAGAACAGCTACAGAAAGCAAAGAGCGGGCAACCCCGGACCATGTTACCCTTGCCGCTGCTCAGCTTCAGCGATGCAGGATCCAAAGAAAGAGTAAGGAAAAGAGTCAGGAAAAGAAGCGCAGAGAAACTACGACCACCCGAGCTCATTCCTCCCAAACCACCACAGAGAAGCCGGCCCAAATAGGACACCTGTTCCCCAGCAAAGCGGATTGTGTTCTGCTTTTGATTGGTCCCTCACCACCTCCTCTCCCATTTCTATTTATGTTAATAAAATGCCTCCAGGGCCCTGAACACCTTCAATGTGCCTGTTCCCTGAGTCTCCCCCTATTTCAAAACAGTGACTTCTACAATTCAAAAAGGCTTCTACAATTCAAAATGTTTCTAGTTTATCAGAACTGAAAATACAAATTAATTTAACCTGTAATTAAAGTAAAATTGTCCATAGAAAACTGAACTAATTCTTAATCAAAGTATTTACTGTACATTTCATATAAAACGTGTGGCACAATTATTGTCATTTCTGGAAAGTCTTATGAACCAAATCTAAAAGAAAATTCATCCCATGACTTCCTGTTTTAAACTCCATTATTCATCTGCCAACATGGGAAAGGTCAGAGAACACACAAATTAAATGAAAGGTTTATTGACCTTCGTAAACTAGACAAAGTAAAAAAAAGCTACGCATGAAAACTATAATGGCTACACGCCATCATCAAGGAGCTTAAATCAGCCAGATCTGTAATGTAACAGCCTGGAAAAGGAAACAAATGTATTTTTCCCCAATGCACCCTTGAGAAGCTGTTTTTGAAAGGTAGAAAAAATATCCCATGTTCCCAGTTGGAGAATAGCAGAAGTTTGTGGAATCTTGGGGTCACCAAGTCTCCAAAAACTACAATTACATTCCACCTGAATGATAACAAGTTATTTGGGTATCTTGTCAGAAGGAAGCCCAATCTCATCTAGATGTAAAGATCAACACCTGGAATGTGTTGAATGTCAATGAAACTCTGTTTAAAAAGGGGTTTTCCTGTCTCCATACCCCTAACCTTCATCCTAACACTTACCTCAGTACTGTGACCCTGAGTTAACATTGAACATAAACATCTTCCTTAATGAGATGTTTTTCATTTGGAATTGATTATGTTAAGGAATAAACATAACAACAAAATGTTAAGGGGCAATGTAATAGCGAGTTATTTAGGACCAATACTGTAGCATAGTGGATATGTTGATAGTGAATATAATTGGACCGATTTATGTTCATACTGAACGTAATTGCAGTTTACAAAATAGTCCAAATAAGAAAGTAATTCCTGCGAGGTATTGTTAATATTTCTGGAGGTCATGGTAAATTTGACTCCATGGGAGTAATTATTTTTGACCTGCAAATATCATGAATGTTTCTACCCACATGGAAAACTCATGCAAAACATATATGTACATATATGCAGAGGATTTCTCAACATATATTTACAAAAAAGTTGGGACACTGTACAAATTGTGAGTAAAAAAGGAATGGAATAATTTACAAATCTCTTAAACTTATATTTAATTCACAATAGAATATAGATACATATTGAATGCTGAAAGTGAGACATTTTGTAATGTCATGCCAAATATTGGCTCATTTTGGATTTCATGAGAGCTACACATTCCAAAAAAGTTGGGACAGGTAGCAATAAGAGGCCGGAAAAGTTAAATGTACAGATAAGGAACACCTGTAGGACCAATTTGCAACTTATTATGTCAATTGGCAACATGATTGGGTATAAAAAGAGCCTCTCAGAGTGGCAGTGTCTCTCAGAAGTCAAGATGGGCAGAGGATCACCAATTCCCCCAATGCTGCGGTGAAAAATAGTGGAGCAATATCAGAAAGGAGTTTCTCAGAGAAAAATTGCAGAAAGTTATCATCATCTACAGTGCATAATATCATCCAAAGATTCAGAGAATCTGGAACAATCTCTGCGTAAGGGTCAAGGCCGAAAAACCATACTGGATGCCCGTGATCTTCGGGCCCTCAGACGGCACTGCATCACATACAGGAACGATACTGTAATGGAAATCACAACATGGGCTCAGGAATACTTCCAGAAAACATTGTCGGTGAACACAATCCACTGTGCCATTCGCCGTTGCCGGCTAAAACTCTATAGGTCAAAAAAGAAGCGCAGGTGTTTTCTCTGGGCCAAGGAACATTGTGGCAAAGTGGAAAAGTGTTCTGTGGTCAGACTAATCAACATTTGAAGTTCATTTTGGAAAACTTGGACGCCATGTCATCTGGACTAAAGAGGACAAGGACAGCCCAAAGTTTTTATCAGCGCTCAGTTCAGAAGCCTGCATCTCTGATGGTATGGGGTTGCATGAGTGCGTGTGGCATGGGCAGCCTACACATCTGGAAAGGCACCATCAATGCTGACAGTTATATCCAAGTTCTAGAACAACATATGCTCCCATCCAGACGTCGTCTCTTTCAGGGAAAACCTTGCATTTTCCAACATGACAATGCCAGACCACATACTGCATCAATTACAATGTCATGGCTGCATAGAAGAAGGATCCGGGTACTGAAATGGCCTGCCTGCAGTCCAGATCTTTCACCCATAGAAAACATTTGGCGCATCATAAAGAGGAAGGTGCGACAAAGAAGACCTAAGATAGAACAACTAGAAGTCTGTATTAGACAAGAATGGGACAACATTCCTATTCCTAAACTTGAGCAACTTGTCTCCTCAGTCCCCAGACGTTTGCAGTCTGTTATAAAAAGAAGAGGGGATGCCACACAGTGGTAAACATGGCCTTGTCCCAACTTTTTTGAGATGTGTTGATGCCATGAAATTTAAAATCAACTTAAAGTGATACATTTTCTCAGTTTAAACATTTGATATGTCATCTATGTTGTATTCTGAATAAAATATTGCAATTTGAAACTTCCACATGATTGCATTCTGTTTTTATTCACAATTGGACAGTATCCCAACTTTTTTGGAATTGGGTTTGTAAATATGTGCCCTGAATATATTCATGAAATATATAACTTGTGCTTTTCACAATATCATAATGTCATATATTTTAACATTGATTGTTATGTGTTAAAATAATGAAATACAGTATATGAATATGCAGTACTTTCTAATTTCTCATCAACACATCATTATTTTCCAGATAATCTCCTTGTTATAGTGAGTTTAACTAATTATTGTTTGATAAATGGGGAGCAAACTAACATAACCACCAGTCTAGGCCTTTTTGCATTACATTAATTACTGTGAAAAGGCAATTAGTATATTTTACAAACAAGAGCTGATTTGTAAATTGTACAGTATGTATTTACCATAATTTCTATTAAATACATAGTTAATACAAGTAAAGAAACAACTGGTTAGTCAGTCATCTTAATTTAATATGGACCTTTATTTACAGTATTATACAACTGCCATTGTGTCACATTATAATGATAAATGTTTAGTAAATACACCAAAGTTTTGACTTCTGTCACTGTCAAGCAGCATCTAGCACCTTTCAATATAATGAACTACTTTGTACTCCAAGTTTACATTAAAAAAAAGACTCATTACATACTCATTAAGTACTTCAAAATAGTAACTACAGTAGATAACATAATAAACACATGACAAGAAACAATACAGATATGGAAATCAGTTAGATGTAAATGCTAAATGCATATTTCCAACTATAATTTTGTCATTTATGTAAATATATTTACATTAAGACATATTGAAACATATTTGAAAATGTCCAAAATTGAATATATAAGATATGTATGAAATACAGCTCCGGAATACATTAAGAGACTACTGCACCTTTTTCTTTCCTTTCCAAAAAAAGTTGAAAAGGAAGGTTTTGAGTGAGGAACAGAAGGGTTAAAATTAAGAGACCACTGCAAATTGAACGCTTCTGTTCCTCACTCAAAACCTTTTCAGCTTTTTTTAAAATGAAAGAAAAAGTTGCAGTGGTCTCTTAATTTTTTCTGAAAATGTATAATACATATACTAGTAAATGTTTAAAAAATATATAGGCACATTTTAAAAATATATGTTTTCAAAATATATGTCAATATATAATACTTCCATGTGGGTTACATCTTATAGGGGCTCCAACTGGTCGATCTCAACTAGTTTCTAAAAATTGACATTTATTCAGAATATCCACCAAATTAATTGTCTATTATGGAGAACAGAAAAATATCTGAAATCTGAAAAACCTGAGAAAACTAATCTGGCTTCTCCTCAGGTTTCATTTAAGGTTCCTGCTGTTTTGGGGAGTTTTTCCTAGTTTTTACATTTTATTGCTTGCTCTTTGCGGTTTTAAGCTGGTTATCTGTTTAAGCACTTTGTGACAACTGCAGATTTCAAAAGGGCTTACTGTATTAATTGATTGAATCAATTTGTTAATTTCCTGCTTTTGATGAGATTAAAATGAAAGTTAAAGTGAACCACTGCACCTTTTTCTTTCCTTTCCTAAACATTTGAAAAAGAAGGTTTTGAGTGAGGTTCAGAATGGGTTAAAATTAAGAGACCACTGCAAATTGAACACTTCTGTTTCTCTCTCAAAAATGTCCTATTCAACTTTTTTGAAAAGGTGCAGTTGTCTCCTATTATTCTCCAGAGCTGTACATCAGTGGACACACTCAATCCTGTACTGCTACGGCAAGGCTATAATTGAGAATCATAGAAAGTGAGGAATTGGGGGATGAATACCCCTCGCATAAAAAACAACTGTTCTGTTGACTTAACATTGTTGATTATGATTAAGTAAAACTAAATTATTAAAAGATTGTATCTGCTCTCCTCAGCAAAGCTAAAAAGATGCCCTTAGTATCAACCAGGACAAATGTTGTATATAATCTGACTGGGGTAGCAATTGGACACCGCCATCTGTGTCCGAGTGTTGGATTTATTATGTGTTTTAGGTTTCAGTCCCCCAGTATCCAATTACATTACCAACCAGCTCCACTCCTCCAGGTCTGCCCCAGTATATCAGTCTGTTCAGACACACGTGGGGATTTAGACCCATCAGCTAATCAACTGGGTCACATTGATCAACAACACACTCACACATGCTCGTGCACAATTTTCCACCTTGCCATTTAAAACACACAACTGCTTCTGTTAAGAATCATGTACCCTTTGAGCAATTACATTCCCCGGGGAACCACTGTCAATAAAGAGGAAAAAAGACTATGTTCATAAAATAACATTGCTACTCATAAAAAATCTGTTTACCCCAGTAATACAAATCTAGAGGCAGGGTTGCTTGGGCAGTTTTAGATGCAGACAAGGCTAAACATCTGTCCCTGAAAATGCTATCAGGGCGATTCCAGCATTGTGGATATTACATTTGCATACAAAATCACAACTTTGATGTCTCAGAGAATGAATAAAAACATAAATCCCCTCTTCTGACACTCAGGTGGCTACACTCAGTTCTGCATGGCTGGCAGAGATCTTAGGGTGGTTACAGGAAAACTGTGTCCCACGATCAAAACTGCTCTGTAAATTTGAATAAACAATAAAATCAGAAAATTTGAATAAACAATAAAACATTTCATAATTTAGCTTCCATGATATCTCTCGTAACAAAAACAAAGCATCTCACAAAAGAAAATGACCTGTCCCACAGAATGATTTTTCTAATTTTACGAGCTATTGAGGCCAAAAAAGTCAAACTATCATATAAAAATGTAGAACTTATGTAAAGCCTCTAGTATAATTTCATGACTCATGAATGTGTTTTATTCTTAACGTGTAAAAAAAATGTCAGGTCCCCAGGTTGTCGTCAACCCTGTTACTGTACTTTTAATGAAAACGACCCTTCAGAGATAACGGACTGTTCCGAAAGTTGCATCATTTGCCTTTTATGAAATGATCTGCCTTTTATGAAGTTTATGGTGAAAAGATAAGTAAGTGTCCACTTCTTTTAATTAATTATCTTTGAGTTATGTATTGTCTGACAGAGGGGGACAAGCTCATTGTGTCAGCCCTATTTGCACAAAAGCACTTGTTAAAAGTTATTTATTTTATATTTTAAATGTAGATTTATAACATTATTTAAGCCTCTCATGAATGCACAACATGTGGTGTCATGACCTTTACCACACAGCTAGTAATGGCCGCCAATAACATTTTCCATCAACTCTGTTAAAATATATGCTTTTGTGTGTACATGAAAATACACTTTTCTTACTAATATTATTTACATAATATACACATTCTTGCAGGGTTTCATCCATAAATATCATGGTTTTTATTTATTCTACTGACAGGTGGGCTACAATGTGTCACTGATCTTTATTAATACACTATCAGTGCATTGGTTTGTGCTTTATAAAACAAATGCATTATTATTTTTTATTCTTATAAGTTACCTCATGAATTAGTTTACTGTCAACAATAAAGTGATTTACATATTTGCATATGATATGATGTGCTTAGGATGCCGCTTTCTGCAGCTGAGAAACAGCGCCTACAGTATACAGACAACGTAGAGAAGCTGATCCAGAGAGAAGCATATTTAGGAAAGAGAGGGCAAAAGGGAGACATACACAGGGAAAAATATGTCTGTTAGTGAACTAAATGGTAGAGAAAGGAGAGCCAAGCGGCGGGATTGTAGAGCAGGTCCAGAACCAGGGCCCGAGCCAGGTTCAGGGCCAGAGCCAGGTCCAGGGCCATGTCTGGGGCCAGGTTCAGGGCCAGAGCCAGATCCAGATCCAGGTCCAGAACTAGGGCCCGAGCCAGGTTCAGGGCCAGAGCCAGGTCCAGGGCCATGTCTGGGGCCAGGTTCAGGGCCAGAGCCAGATCCAGAGCCAGATCCAGGTCCAGAACTAGGGCCCGAGCCAGGTTCAGGGCCAGAGCCAGGTCCGAGGCCATGTCCAGGACCATGTCCAGAGAAAGTTCCAGAGCCAGGTCCAGTGCCAAGTCCAGGGCTACAGCCAGGTCCAGAGCTTTTCTCTGAAATGTCCTGATGGTCTTGGGGGAGTGTTAAGAAGACTGGCAGATCAGTTTGAGAGTCAAGGGCGTGATATCCCTGACGCCACCACACCATACCGAACGCTACTGACAACTGGCACCAAAGTGAAGCTCTTTCCTGTGGAAACCAAGAACATTGTGGAAGCATACCATCATGTGCCAGCAGAGATCCCATCGGTCCCAGGGACAATGCGAAAACACCAGGTAGTCGCCAACAGAAAAGGCCACTTGACCACCAGGGATGTCAGCTGTCTGTGTGCCACGTTGAAGAGCCTGTTCTGCGCATGTTTCAGCACTCATCACTTTATCTTCCCTCCACTGTCAGAGGGCCCTCAAATGATCCAGGCTGAGGAACCACAAGCAACCCTGTAAGGCCTCAAGCAACCCAGTCAGAACTCAACCAACCCAGTTAGCAGAGCACCTGACAGAAGAACCTCAGGGACTCCAGGAGATTCTCCGACTGGAATAATTATGAAATTATCGGAGAATGGTGTCTCCTGATGTATGACAAGGAGCTCTACCCAGGAATCATCATGGCAACAGATGAAGGATATGCCCACTGTACTAGCCAGAACAGATATTTCTGGCCGGCCCGCAAGGACAGTATCTGGTATGTTCCATTACATTTTAAGATTATTTCCTACATTAATCATAAATACATGAATTCCTGCTCATGTTAATGTGACAACACGGCATGCAGAAATAAAGAAAGATGCCTGGTCAAAACTTGTTGGGTAGGCAGACAGGAATGTTACATAAGGTGATCGTTCATTGCTGTTATTATTGGGGGTACCACTGATTGTGTTTGTGGTGGAACAGAAGATATAATATTAGGTTTTTGTTTATTCTGTTAAGGACAAAACATGTTTAATAGATCAATTAATTTTGATGTCATTTCAATATCCTTCACTGCATTTCGTTCCACTGTACATGTACTGTTTAATGAAAATAAAGTTGAATCTAACTTAATCTAATGTTTTGAATAAAACAATTGGTTTATATGTGTCCCTCGCGGCATCCTGTGGAGGGTGCTTCGGGAATATGGGGTCCTGGGTCCTTTGCTAAGGGCTGTCAGGTCCCTGTACGACCGAAGCAGGAGCTTGGTCCGCATTGCCGGCAGTAAGTCAGACTTGTTCCCAGTGCATGTTGGACTCCGGCAGGGCTGCCCTTTGTTGCCGGTTCTGTTCGTAATTTTTATGGACAGAATTTCTAGGTGCAGCCAGGGGCCGGAGGATGTCAGGTTTGGGGACCACACGATTTCGTCTCTGCTCTTTGCGGATGATGTTGTCGTGTTGGCCCCTTCAAACCAGGACCTTCAGCATGCACTGGGACGGTTTGCAGCCGAATGTGAAGCGGTGGGGATGAAAATCAGTACCTCCAAATCCGAGGCCATGGTCCTCAGTCGGAAAAGGGTGGCTTGCCCACTTCAGGTTGGTGGAGAGTGCCTGCCTCAAGTGGAGGAGTTTAAGTATCTAGGGGTCTTGTTCACGATTGAGGGAAGGATGGAACGGGAGATTGACAGACGGATCGATTTACTGGTCAATCTACGTTCCTACTTTCACCTATGGTCATGAGCTTTGGGTCAATACCGAAAGGACAAGATCCCAGATACAGGCGGCCGAAATGAGCTTTCTCCGCAGGGTGGCTGGGCGATCCCTTAGGGTGAAAAGCTCGGTCACCCGGGAGGAGCTCAGAGTAGAGCCGCTGCTCCTCCACATCGAGAGGGGTCAGCTGAGGTGGCTTGGGCGTCTGTTACGGATGCCTCCTGGACGCCTTCCCGGGAAGGTGTTCCGGGCCCGTCCCACCGGGAGGAGACCCCGGGGAAGACCTAGGACATGCTGGAGGGACTATGTCTCCCGGCTAGCCTGGGAACGCCTCGGTGTCCCCCTGGAAGAGCTGGAGGAAGTGTCTAGGGAGAGGGATGTCTGGGCATCTCTGCTTAGACTGCTGCCCCGCGATCCGGCCCCGGATAAGCGGAAGAAGATGGATGGATGGATGGTTTATATTCCCATCTGCATTATCATCATCATTTTTCAATATCTTCTATGCCAAAACCTTTTAATGAATCTATCTCCAAAATCTTCTGATTGGTCATGTTGAATTAAAGGTTTATGAATGTCCCATTATAACTTAATTACACCCATAACTGCAACTTAAAAAAGAAGTATAACCAATAGGTAACTGTTGTCAACCCTGTTACTGAGGTGTCAGCCCGGTTACTTGTTTAATATTCTAATACAATAAAGAAAATGAAACCACAAATGTAAAATCAACTCATTTTATATTGTTAAGGAAAAAAGACAAATAATCATTCCAAAACAGAAGATGTTGTGTAAGTGCCAATTGTAAATGGACATATTCATTCATGTGAAAAAAACTAATCTCCTCAATTATCTCACTTTACAAACACACTTAGTATAATGAGTGTGTGTGTGTGTGTGTGGGGGGGGGGGGGGGGGGATTATATGTGGGGGGAAAAATAGAATTGAAAAATAGATTATAGAGGTTATGATCTATTTCATCCAAAAAGCGGCTTAAAAACATTTATAACAGTACTTTGAAAATCAAACATTAAGAATGGGAAAGATGGAAATGCCCTTCCTCCATGGTAAGGCTTGTTTACTCCAACAGCTCTCCATCATGGTTGACACCTTCACATTGTCCCTCCTCCCAGGGTGCAGAGAACTTCGTCATGACCCTTGACAACACCTTGTCAGTCTCTGCAAACATCAAGTTGGTGACTCGCTATGGCAGATTAATTCTCTGCAACATTCCTAGAGCCTTACCTCACACAGGAAGTTACAAATCCAGGCACTTGTCTTTTCATGTCTGGACTACTACACCTCCCTGTTGGATGGGTTTCCTACATGTGACCCCAGAAACGTATTCAGAATGCAGCAGAACGCCAGGTTCTCCCATGTCTCCCTGCTCCTCCACACACTGGTTTCCAGATAAAGTTAGCATCCATTTTACTGTGGAACAAGGCGAAATGCCCCTCCTTATCTTCAGGCTATCCTTTAACCATATACTGCTACCTGAGGTCCTTGTCACCTCTGGGCTGTTGTCCATCTCACCCCTTTAAGAGGGTAGCTCCCACACAGTCCATTTAAAGCTCTTGCCCTGAACTGCAACAGTGGAACCAGCTTCCCATTGAAGCTGGGACAGCAGAGTTTTTCCCCAAAACATCTAAAACCCTATATTTTCAAAGAATATCTAAATCCTGTTGGCTAAACACGAACATTTTTTGAGAGGTTAATTGACTGTTATGAATGTGACAATGTCTTAATTTAGTAGTCATTGAAATATTACAGGTATCTTGATCAAAATAAATAAAAAATGTTTTCGTCACTTGGAAGGTTATTAAAAGAACCTTGTACCTAAGGACTGCATAATTACAGATAGCCAGTGTAGAATACTGGGGCTTTTCTTTATCTTACTTATTTACCTACTGTATTTACTTTATGTATCAAGCTAGAAGATTCCGTCTAACATGATAAAACATTTATGTTTCAACTAAAGTTGCTCTTTAGGTGTTGCATCAAATGTGATTTTTTTATTATTTTTAATCCAGACATTTCTTCTCAACCCCTTTGAACGTAGTATGGTCTCAAGGTCTATTGAATACACTGAGAAAAATATAACATTGATCTAAGAAATCTAAAAAATGTAAGGTAATGATTCACACTTATATTTTATCAGCTCACCCAATTTAAATGAATTAATTTGGTTCAACCTACATGTTATTAAGATGATTCCATCCATCCATCCATCTTCTTCCGCTTATCCGGGGCCGGGTCGCGGGGGCAGCAGTCTAAGCAGGGATGCCCAGACTTCCCTCTCCCCAGACACTTCCTCTAGCTCTTCCGGGGGGACACCGAGGCGTTCCCAGGCCAGCCGGGAGACATAGTCCCTCCAGCGTGTCCTAGGTCTTCCCCGGGGTCTCCTCCCGGTGGGACGGGACCGGAACACCTTCCCAGGAAGGCGTTCCGGAGGCATCCGAAAAAGATGCCCAAGCCACCTCAGCTGACCCCTCTCGATGTGGAGGAGCAGTGGCTCTACTCTGAGCTCCTCCCGGGTGACCGAGCTTCTCACCCTATCTCTAAGGGATCGCCCAGCCACCCTGCGGAGAAAACTCATTTCGGCCGCCTGTATCCGGGATCTTGTCCTTTCGGTCATGACCCAAAGCTCATGACCATAGGTGAGAGTAGGAACGTAGATTGACTGGTAAATCGAGAGCTTCGCCTTGCGGCTCAGCTCTTTCTTCACCACGACAGACCGATACATCGACTGCATTACTGCAGAAGCTGCACCGATCCGTCTGTCAATCTCCCGTTCCATCCTTCCCTCACTCGTGAACAAGACCCCTAGATACTTAAACTCCTCCACTTGAGGCAGGCACTCTCCACCAACCTGAAGTGGGCAAGCCACCCTTTTCCGACTGAGGACCATGGCCTCGGATTTGGAGGTACTGATTTTCATCCCCACCGCTTCACACTCGGCTGCAAACCGTCCCAGTGCATGCTGAAGGTCCTGGTTAGAAGGGGCCAACACGACAACATCATCTGTAAAGAGCAGAGACGAAATCGTGTGGTCCCCAAACCTGACACCCTCCGGCCCCTGGCTGCGCCTAGAAATTCTGTCCATAAAAATTACAAACAGAACCGGTGACAAAGGGCAGCCCTGCCGGAGTCCAACATGCACTGGGAACAAGTCTGACTTACTGCCGGCAATGCGGACCAAGCTCCTGCTTCGGTTGTATAGGGACCTGACAGCCCTTAGCAAAGGACCCAGGACCCCATATTCCCCAAGCACCCTCCACAAGATGCCGCGAGGGACACAGTCGAATGCCTTCTCCAAATCCACAAAACACATGTGGATTGGTTGGGCAAACTCCCATGAACCCTCCAACACCCCGTAGAGGGTATAGAGCTGGTCCAGTGTTCCACGGCCCGGACGAAAACCACACTGTTCCTCCTGAATCCGAGGTTCTACTATCGGCCGTATTCTCCTCTCCAGAACCCTGGCATAGACTTTCCCGGGCAGGCTGAGAAGTGTGATCCCCCTATAGTTGGAACACACCCTCCGGTCCCCCTTCTTAAAAAGAGTATGATTTTAAGATGATTCCATAAAGGAATATTTGCATATATCCCAGCATTCCTTAATACATATATGTGAGTGATACCCACCCATGAGTGTTTGTTATTGACAGAAACCTGGTTATTTCTCTGAACAATCCTGAAACATTCTTGTTGGATTCTTAAAAGACTAGTTCTAAGTGTATATGTCTCATCTTTTGGGAAACACTAAACCGATATGGGACAGGGGGGCCCAAAATACTAGAGCCCCCAACTGAACTCCAGTTGAACTCTAGCAGAGAGTGTAGCCAACTCCTATAACATATTATAACCCAGAAAGGGAGGTTTGGGGTCCCCTGCTGGAGCTGCTTTCCCTGCGACCCGATACCGGATAAGCGGATGAAGATGAGATGAGATGATGACCCAGAACACAAACTCAGAATGACTGAATGAGTAGTGAATTGGGGTATCAGGTTACATCAACTAAAAGCATCACTTTTATGGTTGCAATAAATCCAACCACTTAATTGTTGCATTAGATTAAGAAAATAAAGATTATCAATAAAACAAAGTAATCAATGTGTTACCAAATCCTTTTTGGGTCAACCTAAAAAACATACATTCAATGAAACTGAAATATTTAGGCTTTAGACTTGATCCAAATAAAAAATATTTGGTTCTACCGCTAAACTAATAATAAAAAAATACATAAAAAAAAATGAATTGGATGAACAACAGCTGGCAATACCTTTTCAGTGTAGGCATTGCTTTGTTTGCCTTGCAGTAATGTATATTTCACAAGAATTAATAACTTATTTTTATCAGTAGCAGTAGCAAGTCATTATCTGAATTTGAGTGTCTGAGAGTTTTAGTTTACTTATTCAAAGTTACAGCTTAAACAATGGAACCGGTTCTCAATATGCCAGCGAATGGCAAAGAATGGCCTTCTTCATCTGGGGATCATTTGTGTAAAATAAATACCTGCTTTATATACTTTATATATGTATTAGGGGTGTTGACTTGTGAAAATGTATTGAAGAAAAAAAAATATTGATGCTTTTTGTTGCCATTATGCATTTCTTTTTTGTCTCAGAACCACCCATAGTGCTTGACTTGAGTGGGAGCAGTCACTTATTGTTTTTTAACAGTGTAGGCTACCAGCAACTTCACTGGCACTTGACCTGTGCTGGAACTGTCCAGTACATTCTCATTCAGTTCGTATAAAGCCATAAATAATGTTATATATACCTATATGTTTACATACGGTATTAATTTAAATCAATTGAATGTAAACAATTTGACTCATAAACACTCATTCAGACGTAAACACTTTTACTTTTGGAAAGTATGTTCTTCATACATATGTTTGGCCTAACAGTATTTGCATCTCCATCGTTGGTCACGGAACTGGTGCTGTTGACACCCAACTGTGTCAATGAAATATAACCTGATTGAGGGAAGCGCTGTACTACAAAGTAGTTAAAGTTAACTAATTCTCCAGTGTGATTAAGACTGGGACGAAAAATCAGAGTAAAAAATATTGCGAGCTCCTCATGATTCGAAATCGCAAGTATTGAAGTCAGAGTCAGTGGCATTAATTTCCATTCACCATTCCTGACCACAACACCCTAGCAAAACTTTACTTCCAAAAACCCGGCTAATGAGGAGATCTGTGGGGCGTCCCCTCCAACCCTCTTCTCCTAGATGCTGTGTATCTGCCCAAATCCACCTGCTTACACCTTGCTTATAGCATGGTAAGTGTCATTTTATTTATTTTTATTTAAATATGCTATTGATTCTTTAAACAGATGATAATATAATTATAATAAGAATATAGATTGGTTATTATCTAACCAGCTACGGGGTTAATGTCTACCCAAATGTGGGTAATGCAATAACCAAATGTATAACAGGCAAAAAAAAACTCTATTTATTAAAATAAACCAATGGTAGGTGCAACATTTTTTCTTGAGTTATTTCCAACTCATTTCTCTGTGTTTTTCTCTACACGTTTTCAAAGGTAGAAGACAAACTGAAGCAAGGGAAATACTTCTTTACGGACCTAATTAGTGAAGATACAGCATGTCTTTCCACGTTTAAAGTGAATGACTATTTATCATCTGCCATACTGTTGAGAAGAACAGGTCATTTTCAAACAAATCATTTCACAAGTCTCCCCAGGCTACTTTTTCATATTCATCCACACTGAAAAATAAGAGAAAAATACTAGAAAGTGTAATGACTTTTGGAAAATAAAATAAACCTGGTTTATGTTAAGGTTGATGCATTCATTTAATCTACATTTATTAGTGTTCCTGTAATATATTAATACAGACAAGTATTGATAATAATAATAATGATCATTTGAGCAGCTAATCTTTTGTTATTATAGGGTACCTCTGCTATTTAATTTTATCAGCAATCAGTATCGTACCTTACTTTCACCCCTGAACTTAAGATATGTAGTTACTTCACAAGAAATTCACCCATTGTCCTTTCAATAGATTAGTCTGTTCCTTTAGTAGCTATTATAATAGAGGTATTGGTAAGGTAGAAATACCATGGTGACAAAGCATATGTATTCAGATTTAAGTTTTCTTCTTATACTCAAACCATTTTCACTCCACAAAACCAACAATGCTGCACTGTCATATTTAAAGGCATGCATTGTGTTTGGTTGCCTTGGAGGCCTTCTGAGGCTTTCAGAAATGAGCACTTGTTAACACCTTAATAAGGTAGTGTCTAAGTGGTAACAATCACCTAGCCCTATTACCTAACATCCCAAGCTCTCCCTCCCTGTCTCTCTCTGGCCACTTCCTTTGTCAGCACAAAATACACATTTCATTTAGGAGGGTTTTGTATTTTATAAGTGTCAAGTCTCCAGCCTACAAAACACACATGTCACATCAAGGCGTGCCTATCCATTATTTTGTGTGTAACAGTGGTGCTTTAAGTAATTCCATTTTGGTGATGGAGGCTGCATCATTGCAAGCTCTCTGGAAGTGATCACTGGAGGATCTAATTAGCCTCTACACCATTGACAATTATCACTTTCCAGCTTTGGGACATTTGCAAATGGTGGAAGCAAGTGTGAATTGGCATAGCGGAGGGGAACAGAATGGGAAAAGTGTCCATTTGGGATTTTAGCAGAAGACTGAGTATATATTATTTGGTGCAAAGTGACATGGGAAGGCTTTGAAAGATTGAACACCAAGTTATGCTTTGCAGTATAAGGACACCTACAGTAGTAAGTGAAGCCTGAGATATTTCTTTACCTCAGTTAGAAAGTTTGTCCACTGTACACAACTAAAACTTTAACTTGTAATGTCATCCAACACATACACACTTTCTGTAGAAGCTATTTTATAAATATTCCAAACCTACCTCTGAAACACAATCGCACTGACTGGCATGATAAATAAGGAAATGTTTTCAGCCCTCTCAGTGCCCTCTCTCATTCTCATTTTTCTCCTCGTCATCATTCATTTGTGATTTATTAAAGTGGCTGGTGAACGTACAGAGAGAACGTCATTATCAGGTTTCAAACAAGCTTTTGACAAATTAGAATGCAATTTCTTTTCATCTGGCTCGAAACTCATTTTGATCCTCTGAACAAGAGCAATAGCAATCAGAGGGAGATAGATTGGCTTTTCAGACTTCTATTCAGCAGGCTAAGTCTTTCAAATATGTCTCATCAGCTACAAAGTGATCCGCCAAAGATGAGAACGACATCTTTTAAATCAGTTGTAAAGGATTGCTGGCTGTTTTTTCTAGCTTGGCACAAAAGATCAAAGATTAGTCATTGCTATGGAAAGCTTGAAAGTTTCTCAGGCCTATACCGACTGTGTATTTATTTTCAAGAGCTTATAGGGTTGTCTGAAATAGACAACTTACTGTGTATTTGTTTTTTAAACAAACAAATAAACAACCAGGAGCGTGTGTGTGGGTCTATGTGTTTATGTGTGCATGCACATGCACATTCAATTCTTCTCAGGAATAAAAATTTCGATTTGAATGTTCACTCTTCAGGCAGCTCAATCATTTGTCATCCTGGGAAACAAGTCTCAATTAAAATGGACTCGCTATAGTTTTTCCACATTCAATCACATTACATTCATATTTAGAAATGATTGAAACCCCCTTCTTATTTTCAATAAATGCTCATTTTACATAATTTCTGAAATCACACATAATGGAATTGCCTTTTAATTAAAGTAGGGACTAATGTGGTGATCTTACACTTTTCATAAAAAACAAGAGGAAAATCACTTGTTTCCTCTGAACTCTAATTACATTGCAAATGATCTGTGAATAAAACTTGGTTTTTTAAATAGTGATTTCCTACTGTACACAAATGATTAGTGTCACTTACAACTGATAGTTGAAGTATTTTCTAATTCCACACCTTAATGGAAATATACAATGTAGCAAATTGGTATCACACTACAGAACTGTTCAAAAATGCTTTTTAATTATATTGTACTTTAACTGGGTAATGACATTTGAATTTCTTGAGTATGTAATTAACTCTATCCCCTTCATTTCAGGTCATGACAACTAACCACAAATAAAATACTTCAACGTTTAAAGAGGACTGGAACCAAATAGTTTACCAACATGAATGTGAGTTATTTGCTAACCTCACCCTGTATCTGTTTGTGCTGTTGGCCCACCTCCCAATGCTGTGACTCCTGTTAATGTTCTGACAATGACGATGGATGGCAAGACAGCAACAAACAGATTAACTAGACTAGGTTAAACTTCTAATGACAAACCCCTCTTTCTTTCCTCATTCCTTTGGCTGTAGAACGCTCCTGTTTTCCTCCCTACTCATCAAACGTATTGATTCCCGTCACAAGTGATGATTTATATCAGATGATTTGAAGGTCACAGTGATTCAAACAGGATTGGCATGTTTTCCTGGGCTCGTCTCTTTCCCCTGCTGTGGGCAGTATTGACTTGCTCCAACTCAATCAGGAAGCTAGCACAGACTAGAAATGATAGTACGGACATGGCAGCTGAGAAGGGCTGATAACACAGAGAAGAAGTCTACACTAAAACTCTTCACATCCATATAATACCACTTCATAAACTATAATGTGGAATAACTCTACTCACAACATGATAGTTTATAAAGTGGTATTAACAAACTACCTACAAAATATGTTTTTGTTTACTTTTTACTCTTTGTTGATGTTTACTGTAGTATTTATTGTAGTGTTTTTGCCGTTGTTTACTATAGTACTCATTTTGGTGTTTTTGCGGATTCATTCAATAGTATTCACTATTGTGTTTTGTTTTTGACGAAATTGGGGTTGACGAAATTGGGGGACGATATTGGGGTTTCTCCTTGAGGAAATCTTTTGGACGAAGACTAAGTGCATTTGTCATGTACGTATGTAGGTTGGACTGGATTTTGAGCAGATATCTTAGGTCTCAGTAGCTTGAAGGAGGTTGCATCCAATAATGTTTTTTATTAAAATTGTGAATTGCAGGACCATCTAGAAAAACAGCAACTACACAGGACACATGCAAGCACTTTCAGAATTGACGTACAATATTTGTGATGTTTGCTAGTAAATCTCATTAATGTTAGTCAGTATTTATTACGAATTGTGTACTATACTCCAAAATAAAAAAAAACTACATGATAAAGAAAGATATTACCGTGTGTGATTTTATACAATATTCTACCACAGGGTGTAGAATAGTAATAAATACTATACAAAACAATCTTATATCATAATAATAAGTAATAATTAATAATAAGTCATAGTAATAATTACTTTACATGGTCGAGGCATACTATAGATTGTAGTAAACTTTTATGTATTCATGCAGCATGATATGTTGTGGTGTAGTGACATAGGGAGGGCTTATAGCAGGGCTTATAGCAGGCTTATAGCAGGAGACAGAACTTATAGGGGTTGAATGATGGTGTAGATCAGTACTGTTTGTAAAGGCAATCACAGAATTGAAGTTGATGAAACTAAGGGTATTTTTTCTACCAACTAGCTGCCTAGGTCTGTGCACTTACGACAAAGAAAAACACAGTATTATCCATAATTATGTGTTTGACATTGAATGGAGAGCTAGATATGCCAGGAATAGACTATAACTACAACTAGCCAGACACAGAGACCCATTGCACAGCGCAGCCTGCCAGGAAGAATGTTAAGGGCTAATGTTACATTACAAGTCCAGTCTAACAAACTCTTTGTGGCCAGACATTAAAGGTTAGCAACCAGAAAGAGAAGATCACTGAACAGATGAGGGATTGCTACAGTGTGATGGGAGTGTCTGAGATTTTCACACAGTGAAGGCAGAGGCAGTCTACCTCTCACGGCCAACCCAGTTGTGATATGACACTATTGATCAACATTCCTTGACTGATGCATCCTTAATGGAAATGGAGCAGGTAAATAAAGTGTATTTACACGGCAAAAAAACAGGGAATGCATACAACCATTTATATCACCTGGGAGTACATGGTTCATAAACAAACAATAAACAATTTCCTGACTAAATTGCCATGACGACAAATCGTCAAAGAGATGGTGTCTGCGAGTAGTGATAACACAGTTTCAGTCAAATGGGTCCGGGTACTCATATAGAATAGTGAACAGCTCAGGGTATAGAAGCGGCTCCCCACACTGCCCCCAATTCACTACTCTGTAGTGAGGAAATTCACAATTTTGATGGCACAATATCTTGATACCACATTAACAGATGAACATACAGTAGGTGGATAGATCAGTCTCAAAATGCCCAACAAAAGGCCTTTTCACACTGCATTGTTCTATGCCCTGGGCTATCTTAGCCCCAGGCTAAGACTGGCCCTGGGTTAGCTTAGCCTGCGTTCACACAAGAGTTTGTTAACCCTGGGCTAAGACTTAACCCTGGGCTAAGGATTCACACTGGTATTCCCAAGCCCTGGGCTAACGGACAAATACAACACAATACCATTTTACATTCTATGATAAGCTACAAATTTTCTGTTCTCCGAATAATGTTACCATAGCCTACATCACTAACAAATAAACAATGTTACGCTACGGCGACTTAATTAACGACTTGACATTGGTTGATGCCCACCCTGTCGGTATTTGCTTGGACAACTTTGTTAAAATTAGAGAAAAACATTAGTCAACCTTCATTATTTCGACTTATTTGCAAGATTTACATCCAAAGTAAGCTGCAATAACTACTTTGCTAAGATTTGGCAGGTATAACGAAACGACAAAAGTTCCCAGAGTGAAAAGATCAAAACATACGCAGCTGTTAGTAACGGTGCGCGTCAGAAGCGTATGTAAATTAAGTGAAAGGGCAGGTTTTGTGAATGGACAATAAACGTTCTATGGTTTTATTCTTGACCCAGTATCACATTGGTTATATTGGCACCGTGTTTCTGTGACTAGCCCCGGAAAGTTGGTACTAACCCTGCTCTGGAGCAGGGCCAGCTAGCCCCAGGCTATGGGTGGTGCTTGCCCACTTCAAAATATGCAAGTGTGAACACTTGCTTAGGCCTGGGCTTAGGAGGCCCTTAGCCAAGGGCTTAGAAAGCTCTTAGCCCTAGGCTAAGGTGCAGTGTGAACATGCCTAAAGTGACAAAAAGGCCAAGGTCTTTCCAGGACTTTTCCATATTATAATATTGGAATATTAAGAGGATGTAGGTTGTGAGGTATTCAATACCTATATTTTTGCATTGATCATCCTACAGACAACCACTATAGACCTTTAAAGTAACATTGTCCCCTGGTTCAAATGGCTGCCACATAGGTTTGGTCCCCTGGTTCAAATTGCTGGCACAAATTGCTGGCTCAAATTGCTGGCACTGTTACAGTGTTGGTCAATTTGGAGTGGCTGTAAATTGAGATTGGAGAGGGATAGCCATGTAGTTTTTGTGGCCACAAAGTCATAAATCTCTCTGAAGATCTTTTAATTTTAATCAAAACCCTAATTTTATCCAAGCTGGTAAATATATGCCTAAACCTAACCTTAATGTTTTCATGAAATTTTGACTTGATTTAGAAATAGTGATAATTTGATTTGAAATATAAATAATTTAATTGAGAAACAGTGAAAATTGGCTTTCAAAATAAATGTTCTGTAAAAGTAAAAAAACAACGACGATTCCTTATAAAATTTGCTTATTATAATTTGAGAAATTATTGTTTTCATTACAATGAGAAATTTTCATTCTGGTAATCAGAGGCCCTTAGGGCAGTCTACAAATAACAGTATACATTACATCTATTATTTGTCAGCAAATGATTCACCACATCACTAAAGCCTATTCATGCCTGTTGGTAAGGTAATCAGATCAACCTTTTGCCAATTAGAGTTTTTTTCCTCTTCGTTGGGAATGTTTGAGAATTGGACCATCATTAAACACATTATTTTTTTTTAGACATAGTTTGATTTACTTTTTAACTAGAATGTTATCTTTTTCTAAATTAAAATTATATTTAATAATCAAGATGCATTTTATTAAACAAGTTTCATGAAAATCCCCTCACTTGATAGTGCATATTGTTTCAGTGATTCTACAACTTGTTACTTTACGTGGTGAATTTAACTTTGGTATTATTGTCATGTTTTCTAGCTCCCCAGCCACTCAGGTATACATAACCTAGCCAGCCAGCTGATACTGAGACAGCATTGCATTGTGGGTTTTGTAGTCAACTTCAGTCTTAAAAGATTTAAACAACACTGCATACTAAGTAATTATAACTATGAAATGCACAAAAAAATGCAACATATAGAGTTCTTACATATTTGTGTTTGAGTGGAGTGCTTTTTGAAGAAGGCTTGCTAGCCAACTTCCGGAGGTATCGATACATTTCGCATGTGTGACAAGCCTATTAAATCAGTCTGTCTAACATTTGTTTTCCCTTTCTCTTTCTTTCTCTCTGTCTCTCTTTCTTACTCAATGTCCTTGAGATGCATTATGCACCACAACACTAAATCACCTCATCCAACAGTTATGAATGATTAACATGTTGCAGGCACAACATTATCAAAGGAAAACAATGGCTCACTGTCAAATAAGCAGAGGGCCTTTTAGACAACATGGAACAGGAAGGAATAAAAGGGTTGAAATGTTTTCAACATTATAAGTATTTCTTACTTACAGCACATACTGTACACAGAGAGAAAGTCTCCATATAGACAAATGGAGACTTTGAGAAATGGGGTGTAGTGGATGCATACTTTAACAGATATATACCACTGCTAACCAGATATGTTGTTTACTATTAGGAGCAAACTATGAAATGAAGCCAACATCAGAGAGGCTCAGACCCGTCACATTGACACAGGAGTTATTTTTATTTTATTGATCACAGATTTGTATCATGTCATGCGTTACATTCCAGAGGATGTGTCATTATATCTGTGACCCAACTGGTTTCATCTCTAATAGCACTGTATTCCTATCAGTGCTGCACTATAGGCAGTAGGATGCCATTTTGGAGGCATACATTCTCTCTAGGTGGTGTGGTGTGAGGGTTTGAATATTTTACGATTTGGCCGCATCAACATCCCATCTGCACCAATTAGTCAAGACACCAGATAGGCCTTTGCCTTCTCTTCTCTCCCATCACACTGTAATCGGTCCTCTGAACGCCACCATACATTTTTTAAGTTGCAGCAAATATTCTCATAAAACGAAAACTGTCCATTCATAATTGATTATAAAATGTTTCTGGGTCCAGCAAAACGTCACCTGATGTTACAGTAATGTTCCAATAACGTTTTTTTTGTTCTTTCTGTGGAACTGACAGCTTTTTAGCGACAACAAATTATTTTCAAATTCATAAAAAATACACCAACAGGAATAAAATTACTTTTACATGTTCCTATTTAGATCTTCAGTGAGCGCAAAGATATAGCCATTTTCACTTTTTCACACTTTCTTTGAATGTCATTCCGTATGGCATTTGTGAAAATGCCATAGCAATACTGAGTCCAGAAACCCATGCTTTGGACAAATAATAGGCACTGTAGTAAACAAATGTCCATGCCTGGACTCTATTCAGACCAGTGTGCCACAAGCAATCACAGCTACAGCAGGCCTATTGGCTAACAATCCCATTTTCCACATGGGCCTTATCATTCGGTTTAGACTAAACTGTGTGTTTGACAGGCAGTAGCAACGGTGCAACTTCAACTCATTAGAAAGTAATAGAAAAGTTTCTCATTATGACAAGATTGTATTTTGTGTCAACACAGACAATCACTAGCATCAAATTTGAGACTTCAGAGTTCTGTGAATTTTGCTTTGGACTTGATGCAATGATAAGGAACAGACCAGTGTGTAGAATTTACATAGATCACATTCAGAGGAGGCATCCGTCCGAATCGAAAAAATCCATTGTAATGAGTTGTGGAGCCTGGCCACGCTGGTGGACACCGCTGTAAACTACGTGGCTGAGCTACAACCACTGGGGTCGGTGGACCCCGTCAACAGACTTAAGCCCAAACACTGAGCGAGTTGCTACAATGGGTGTTACCGTTTCACTGGGAATCACTGCTGCTACGCAGAGAGACAGGCGACAGAGGGGACACTTGAACCGCAAATGCCCGACAACAGCTGTCAAGGAAGAACCCAATTAGGAGACCATAAAAAGGTCAGAGATGCACATTTCATGAAGGGTGATAAGTAAATGAAGAGGGACATGCCAAGTCACTTTTTAATGTCAAAGGATAAACAGACACCTGTCAACCTCACCTGTTAACCATAGATAGGCCTCATACCCCTTAAGAGATTTGGGTTCCCATTCCAATCCTTTCCTGGAAAAACTGGTTGAACATTTGTTTGCTGTAAGAGTGACCATAGTTAAGCTGGCCAACAAATATTTTTCTAGTAACCATTAGAATGTAATCTGGCTGTGAGGACAGTGCACAAGCTACTACAACATCCATTAATACTAATACTCCTATTAATACTACTGCTACTAATACTTCTACTCCTATTAATACTACAAATACTGCTACTAATATTTCTACTCCTAATACTATGTACTGTACTACTGCTACACATGCTGCTACTCCTATTAATACTTATATTACTACTGCTACTAATACTACTAGTCCTATAAATATTACTACTAATAATAAGTATACTAGTTCTGCTACTAATACTACTACTCCAATTAAAACTACTACTTGTATTAATATTACAAATGCTTTTTCCTTCATATTATGATTAAAATAACTTTAGGCAAATAATTTGCATCCAGGGTGGGACCAGGGAATCTGGTCATAATGCATATACAGTAAGAGATACATTGCATTATTGCATAGATGCTACAAATCTCAATCAGATGGTGACGAGATCGTCTTCATCCGATGACGTTAGCCACGTTAATACAAAGTGAAACCGATGATTATGTGCTGCTAACAGCTCTTACCCTCTAATATCCGACTGCCCTTTACTGGGCTCAAACTAGTTATTCTCTAATTGCAAACACATATTTCTACCCCTCCTTGACAACATACCAAAAGTTTTAGTTACACAAAAGGTACCGGATTGGATAGCTCCATCTGCAGCTATGTGTGAAGTGAACTTAAGTTAGGTACATTCTCAACTCTGTTTGTGCTGTGTACTGAGTTAGCATGTCCAAAGGCTATTCTCTGTATGAGGGTGCTGAACAGCACTGTGTCCATTTGTAGTGATTTTGTTAGGAACTAGGGCTGCTCAGCAAGCTCCGTCTCAGTGATTTCTGGCTCCGCATTGAATCTTAGAAGACATCCCATTGGGATTTTCCCTGAAGCTTTATTAGACTTGCAATAATAAAAAGCTATGTTGGATGGGGTATAAATTTGATTTTGTTTAAAACACTTTTTGCAAATAACCACTGTTGCTGTGATTTGTGTGAGATTGTTAACATTTAAATGATTAGCTGACTGCATATTTTGTCTCTTTTATGGTAGTAAAATATAACAGGAAGTAAAATTGGGAAACACTCTCACGACGTTGAACAAGGATACATCCAAATGGCACCCTAGTCCCACTATGGTGAACTAATTTTGACTAGAACCCTTTGAGTTCTTAATTTGAAAAAAGGGACATATCACAGTAATAGCTGAAGAATTAGGAATGGGGCATAATAAACGAGTTTGTGTTTTCACAGATTTGGCTTCCAAATGTGAGACAGTGTTCAAACAAAATCATTTGAACATTCTTAACATTTTATACAATATTACAATCCACTTACATTGCACGCTCACCAGATGATTTAGGCGGTACAGTATGTAGTGAGTGAGCAGCACCAACTACCCACTGTTGAACTTTTCTCTGGTTCCCTGAGCTTCGGTTGCCACTAATATTAATTATAATGTAATGCATTTCCTTAGCATGATATCATAGCAAATCAGGTGCAACTAGAGTCACAAGTCATTTAAATCGTGACTTGATTCCTGGTCTTGAGATCTAGACACTGCTAAATGGTACCCCAAGTTTTACTTTGTTAGAATACAATTTTACATTTTGTAATTCAGTTGATTTATAAATGTATCTCTGAGCTAAAACCGAGAATTGACTTTGGAAAAAAAAAAAATCCAGAATTATTCTATGGATGTGGAAATACCCCGTAGGGTTTCCTGGTTCTAACTGAAGCCAAAAAGGGGTCTACCTGAAAAAAAAAAAAAAGGTTAATAATGAGAATTGAAAAGAATAATGGATCTTCAGTGGGGACAGACAAATAAGCGTTTTCCCCAAAAAGTTCATTTTTCTGCTATGTCTCTTCATCCCAGAGTCCTTACTTTGCTGTGCCGTGTCTTCATGTCTGAGATGTATGGTCTCTAATGGTTGTTCTTACGCACCATGTGAAAATGGAGTTTCTGGATGCAGCCTGTAGCCATTGTACATAGGCCATATAACTCTAACAGCAGAGGTTTCTTATTGCTTTTGTAAACCGGTTGCCAACGCCGTTAGAAAAGGAACTACACATTTACATTTAAATTGTTATTTAAAAAAAAAAAAGAAGATGATTAATGAATACATTCTGCCAGATAAAGTCATGTACCTAGACTGGTTGCTATGCAACATAACCATAGGCTATCTAGCAGCTAGCTAACACTATGCCAAAAACTATGCATTAGTGTTACTTCTACAGTGGCTAACAGAGCCATTTGTGAATGTTTATATGAATTTTGGGTACTGACTGAAAAATTGTGTCGTATTACCTATTGTTGTTTTGTCCTTGTTGTTGTTGGTTCCACGTGCCTAGAAATTAATGCTTACACTTCTTTTGGCTGAGGTAAAAGCTGCTGGTGTTGTGACTGACAATAGCGCTAAATTGCTTTGAGATTTGTCTTAAGTAACGTTTTTTGTGCTTCAGGTCCAGCATCAGACATTCAAGTCCAGCACATGAATCTGTGATGTCCTACCTATTTTGCGTTTTTTGGCAACATTGTTCCAATGGTTTTCATTTCCATAAGCTTCTTTGTTTACTTGTATATCCAAATACAAAACAGAATAAGCTATAATAAGACCCACAATATACAGTAAATATTGTCAGGGGTAAATAAAAATGACATACTGAATCTCATTCTTGTTGGTACATATTTTAACTGAGAAGGATTCTGTCCTTGTCTCTTTGCCCAAAATGTAATTGAAAGTCAAATCACACTTTGTTCAGCTAACTCCCGTGTGTTTTGGTATCCAAAGCCTAGATTGTTTGATAAGCAGTATATCATTTTAATGGTTGTGTGGTGGGCAGTTTTCTCATGTCTTTTTTTACCACAATTAATGTAATCTACTTCATTCAATGTCATCTGTCAGTGTCAACTGTGCATCTGTCAGTGAAGAAACTAAATGCCCACTTAGATTTACAGTGTTCCTTCTATTTTTATTTGTGTAAATATGTCTTATACACATCAGCATGTTAACCTTTAATAGATCATATTTTTTGTTGCTGTCATTTTTTGTTATATTATCCAGGCAGTGATATCAAGTGATATGAAGTTGCTAGGGTTGCCTTATCACCCTTTTCTTATCTGGATCATCTGACCTTGTTCAGCCTATCACATGCCTGATTTGGTTGGTCGCAATCCTTTTAACACAGTCCATTCTCTAGTTCTAATAAGGGTCACAGAGATACAGGAAATCAGAAGATCTCAGAAACACCTGAACTAATTCCTGGACCTATTCCACACATTGACCATCTTCCCTATTCACTTGGTGTCTGGGAATAAAACCACTTCCACTTGTCCCTCTTTTGTAAATCTGTGATATTTCTCTATTGGTTGTGCGGTAATAATCGTGTCACCTGCTGGTTGTTACCCATCAATTTATAGGAATGCCAGGAAGACTGCTTCCATTACTAAACAGGCAAATCATTCAAAGCCCATTACCTTTACTCTTTTTCAGTAGTAAATTAGAATGATGCATAGGAGTAAAACAACAGTGTGGAACCTGGAAATAGCATTTACTGCTAGTATAAATAAAAACAAATTGTGAAACACAAATTTAACTTTGTTAAAGGAACCGTATGTAAGAAATCTATTTCAATGAATCATAAAATGGCCCTGATGTGTCACTGGACATTAAGAAATCATGTTCATTTCAAATACTTATATCACTGACAACAGTAGTCTGGCCAGGATATTGTCATTTAAAAGTGAGAGTTGCAGCCCTCAACTGATGTTGATGTTGTCATGTTGTGTTTTGGCCTGATGCGCCACCCTCCACCTATCTACCAATCACGAAGTCAGTAGTGTTTCAGGATCCGGGTTGCCAGCTCTGCTCTAATCTACCCTGACTCTAGTCAGATAAATAATGTCTAATGTTACGAAATCTAAAAGACCTCGTTATAATTCCGAAATACGTCATGACAAAGTCCGAAATAAAACAAGAATTTGTATAGGAGATGCCTTTGAAAGATGGAGATGGCTGAAAACGGAGAAGAATTTGAAGACAGACGCCAACGTTGCTAATTTTCTCCTGGACAGGGAAGATTCATCTATGTTTGACTAACTTGTACTTGATGTCAATGGACATTTCATATATTCATAACAGTCGAACAAAGTTATGCATGTTCGTGCAAAGTAACGTTACGTTAGCTCATATGGACGTATGCTAACATTAGCAATGCATTATCAGAGCACGTTTCTCTGTCCTTATGCTGAGACGCTGAGGAAAAAAACATTAGCATGCCCATTATGGCAATTTGAAACATAACTGAGACAGAAACCTAACTCAAAATAAACATTCTCTACCTTTTGGGCTATGCACTATGTTAGTGTTGGTTTGGAAGCACTAGGCGCAATTCCAAGGCAAAATAACTTTTTCTAATGTCCATAACACTAATGAAAAGCACAGTGTAGCCTATGACGTTAAAAAAAGTTGGCCCACTTGGAATGTTTTGTAGCCTACTTCTTTTTCATGCAAGTTCTACAGCCAAAAATAGTAGAATGTCATGTAATCTTTCACATCACATATTTTAGCGTTATGGACGTGTGCTGCAGGGTAAGTAAAAAAATACAGCTGGCCGCTTTCACTTATAGCGTCAGCTAAATGAATAGCTGTATCTTTGATATTGGTTGCACATAGTGACATTGGCTTGTGCTTGTACTTACGTTAATGACAGATACCTAACGTTACAAGTTAGACTAACAGCTACTGTTCTAACAATGTACTGTCACATACAAGCATACATCTTTACGATTATATTTGACTAATGACAATTAGTAAATTCTTGCAATACATAATTACTTCGCAAAATATCTCTTTCTGTTTATTAAGCATAAACATAATTAACAGAAAAAAAACGTACTGTGTATGACTCATCGTCACTTGCCATTGGAAGCTCGTAGAAGCAGCCTACGTTTCTGCCCAATCCTGCAGCTTGTCTGGCAACCTCAAGTCAGGGGGGAGGGGATACACCGCTCTACAGTATTTTTTAATTGATTGCAGTACCAGTTTTGGCCACAATCCTACATACGGTTCCTTTAAGCAACTAGTTTATTTTCAGTGTAATGGGCTTCCATATCAATTTTTACTGCAAACATACTCAGTTTACTTTTATATCAATAGATCGATAGGCATGGTACTGCAAAACCCAAACCATGCATGTGTTTTAGAGTCTCTACTGCATCTAATTAGTGTGTAGTGCCAATCCTGAAACAGCAAACCAAAAACAGAATACATTTGTATCCAGCTGTGAGTCCCAGACATAAATTGTGAAGACCAGTGTAATCTCAGACTTGGGCTTTCAGATTTTGGCTGAGAATTTCAGAGTTTGTGATCTTGTCAATTCCTGAATGTTTTACTCATAAAACTGATGAAAGACAGCAACACGGTCCAGTCCACGCTATTAATAGAGGAATAACTTATGTAGGCAGATTTACAAGAGACAGATACACAGTGAATCTTTGTACCATAAACAAAAAAAAGGAGCTGTGGATAAAACCACTTAATATCAAACTTCTTAAGATCAAACTTTAATGGCAATGATTGGGTCTTGGGGGTCCTATCGGATGAGATATTGGGGGTCTTGAGTCTCTGGGAAAGAAAACTCCATAGCACTTATTGTAAGAATAGGGGTGTGCAATTTGAATTGTAAGGGGATGATGGTGTGAAATAGGTTTTTACATATTATCTTCCCCTCACAATTTTGTAATGTCCAGTCTGCAATTATGTACTTGTCTTATAGCCGTTCTGCTTGATTCTGTACCTTGAAGCTGAACTGTTTGTGTTTTACCCAATAAATCACTGGGAGCTTGTAATTAACATCCAACTGCTCTTATTTGTATGCAGTATGCTACCTAATATGACAACCTGAATCTCTTGCCTGAGAGGATAAGCCAGTACACAAAAGAGTTATATATGCAAGAGTACAACATATTTATGTGTTACACAGCATTTAGCTAATTTAAATAAAGAGTATCTTGAGAGGTACCATCGAAGAGAGAAAGGTACACAACACTGTGCATGTAATATCTGCATAAATGCAGTGTAACTAATAGAGGGTTATGCTGGACATAGAAAGTTAAAATGACAGTTAATGGATTTAGCTAGTTAAAATGATTGGTTAGTAAATGGATTTAGCAAGTTAAAAGGATTAGCTAGGTAATGGATTTACAGTAGCTAGTTAAAAGGATTGTCTAGGTAATGGATTTAGCTTGTTAAAATTATTGGCTAGATAATGGATTCAGCTAGTTAAAAGGATTGGTTAGGTAATGGACTTAGTTGGTTAAAGGGAAGTGTTCCTTATGGGGCACATACTTGTACTACAGATTTTCAAGAGGCTGACTTGTGGCACATACTTGTTACTATAGACTTACAGAGGCTGACTTGTGGCACATACCTTTTACTATAGACTCACAGAGGCTGACTTGGGGCACCTACTTGTTACTATAGACTTACAGAGGCTGACTTGGGGCATATACTTGTTACCATAGACTTACAGAGGCTGACTTGGGGCACATTAATTGTTATTATAGACTTACAGAGGCTGACTTGGGGCACCTACTTGTTACTATAGACTTACATAGGCTGACTTGGGGCACATGCTTGTTACTATAGACTTACAGAGGCTGACTTGAAACAGATCATGCAAATGCAATTGGGAATGTGGAAATTTGAAACACGTATTAGTTTGGGTTACCTCTTTACTTACAGATTGCAATTACCACCATATGTTGTAAGTACAATGTAAATGTTAATTATTAAAATTATTTAAAGATTGCAAACCTTTAACAATGGGATTACATGTGTAAATACACTGTAATAATGACCACTTCGTGCTAATACATTTTTTGACAAACACACTAAACATTCAAAGCATGGTTTTTTATCTCATGGATAAAGGTCATTAGTCATTGTATCTTTAGCTTGTTCCATAAATTTGAGAGTGGTTTCATTTCTCCAGTCCCATCCATTAGCTGCTTATTAAAACAAGTGTCAGGGCAACCGTTTTGTCCTCCTTCCAATCCTAGACTGCAGATTACAGGGTGGAACTCACTTGACTACAGCCCTAGCTCCAAATGTATTCCAAATAGCACCCTATTACCTAGTGCACATCCTCTGACCTAAAACCCATGAGTCAAGCTCTGTGGGGATTAGTGTGCCATTGGGGAAGCATTCAAGCAGTACGGTGGAGAGGTGCAGTGAGAGACAGAGTCTCTTTCAATTTGTCTGATTAAACCACAATGAATAGTCTGTCTTCTGAATTACGCGATAGTTGTGAGATTGTCCTGTGCAAATTAAAAATACTCATTATTGTGATGTTAACCATATGGAAGGAACCCCATGTTCTCCCTTTCAGATTTAATGAGGTGAGGGCAAAGCGGAGACACGATGAAATCACATTCTATTTTCAGCCTTAATGAGTTGAACAAAGGCGATCGCAGAAAGCAAAGCAAAAAAGATGATACTGTTTAATTGACCTTTATTGGTCATTGACACTTAGCCCCTGTGTATGAAATGAAAAGGGACCCACAGACAAATGGGAGCGTTTAGTGAACCGGAAAGGTGAATGTCTGCCTGTAAAAGGATAAAGACAACTGAAAAGCTGGACGTCGAGAAGGGTCTGGTGCGCAAACCGTCAAGGCATCGCTGACAAACAGACAATGATCCCTGCAAGGCCGTGCTCAAGTCAACAGGGCAAGCCAAGCGCACACGTAAGCCCACCCAGCCATCTGCAGCTGAAGGTCCTGTGGACTATTGTCACCGACAAGCTATGTTCTCATTTCACGCCGTGTCCTTGACACAAGCTTGAAAGAGGTGGTGAGGGAACATTTAAAGCAACCCCTACATCCATTCCTGGCACCTTGATATCTGGGAGGCTTCATTTTCCATTTGCTATTCAACAGCCTAAAGCGGGCTCTCTCTCTCTCTCTCTCTCTCTCTCTCTCTCTCTCTCTCTCTGTCTCTTTGTGTCTGTCTTGGATTTGTGGGTCTACATTTTATGTTCTGGATTAGATGTACAATTTATGTGGAGAATTCTTTTTTTATTTGGAGTGTCTCGCTATTCCATTGTGCCTGCCTTGTTTTAAAGGTCAAGCTGAAGTTAATTGCTTCTACAATACTATGATATAACTACAGTAATGAGCCTACCTTTAAACACCAGCTCTGTGTCTTAAATGGCATCCTATTCCTTAAATCATGGATTACTTTTGACCAGAGCCCATGGAGCTCAACTCTAAAGTAGGGGTGACATTTGGGACACTAAGCAAGAAAGATAGCCATCTTCAAACTCCCCATGCAATTCTAACACATGAGATATATAATTCTGAGAACTGTGTTCACTAACTATTTATTGAGAGAGTTGTATTATGAAGCTGGTCATATGAGTCTTTCATGCCAACTATGGCGAAGAACATCATAAAACATTTTTGTGTATAGTCATCTAGGATGACTAGATTCTAAGAAAATACAGTAAAGCGCTGACTTATCAGAAAGACCAAACAAAAAACATTCTGTTAAAAAAGAGAGGAGTTAAAAACAAACAGGTGGAGATGGATTTGCTCATGATAAGCCGAAGAAACACCATTTCAAAAACACCCGTTTGGCTGTGATTGCTGTAAGTGAGCTTCACTACAAAACGTTAGTCAGAAAGGTCTTCAGTAGGCCTTCAATATGTCAGAGAGTCTGTCAACGTAAAATCAAGTCTGTCATAGTTAAGTTGTACTAGAGAAGTGATTTTCCCTCATGTCATTCCATAAAAATAAAAATAAATGGTTTGAAGTGTGTGAAGTGTGACAGAAAATGACTGGATGCTGAAAGCTAAGAGGGATGAGAGGCTGGTAGAGCCTTGCAGTCTGTCTAGGTGTTTGGAAATGTTATCTCAAAGGTTTTTTACCCCTTCTGGACATTCCATATGAAATTAATCCAATCTGAGATGTGTTCTTACAGAGTAACAATATGCAGATTATGGTTCATGGTGGAAATGGTGTACTGTGTCGTGTATGTGCCGACCTGTGCCCCATGTCATCCAACCACCACTAACAAGCTTGGAATTTCATGGCTAACTTAGGTACTGCAGCTTTGTGGTCCTACTTATGCTGTATATTATGCACAGGAAAAAAAGAGAAACATACCCATTAAGAAGTGGAAGGTTTAAATGTTGTCATTGTTATTCGCAAGTCTTGGACTGCATCTTTAACTCTAATAAAAGTTCAAACAACTGTAACTTCACTGTCTTGTTCGTTATAGAGAGGATGTAACTACACTTCACAAAGTAACCATTGCTTCGTCACTTTATTTCAGACACACTTAAAATGTATGAAACTAACAAGAGCGAACAAGAAGTCAACAAACAGGAATGACAATAACGACAACAACCTTCGTTGCCTGCTTTAGCCAGACACCTCCACTTCATGGCTGTTGTCTAGCAGACTAAATCTGATAAAATGAATAAATACATGGATCCCTGTAGTTTTCCCTCAAGCTATATACGAGGGTCAAATTAAATGGTGGTGGAGCTCTCATTAAAAATGCTCAGCTCAAACTCTGTGCTGACTCAAGGCCTCAGGGCAGAGAGAATTCAGCCACATGGAAGACTACTAAACTAAGAAACTCCTGTGATGGTGGGCATTTTTCTTAGTAGCAAAATGGCTTTGGAACTGTTCATGTAGAGTATACTAAAACCAATCAGTGGATGTACAGTATAATACATCATAAATAAACTATGACTGCAGGTGAAATTATATGCATTCCTCTTCAGTGGCTTAAAAGATTCACATAGGAAGTTAGTTCTACATAAATAACAAAACATGCAGAAAAGCTAATGTCCTGATTTTCTTTTTATATAACAAGATCCCAAAACCCAACCTATGATTCACAGATCAGGAAATACAGTCATTGAGATGATGCACATTCAACTATCTTATTGACATTTCTTGACCGGGAAATGCAAAAATCAACTCTAGCTTTTAGATGTACTGCCAGGCTCTTCACTGACAGAAATCACTGTTTCTCGTGTTTACATCTAAAAATTATAGTTAATAACAAACAATAATACTTTTTTTTGAAGGGCCCTTCCCCTCATTCCATCATGGTATTGACCAATTCTAGCCAGAAAACTGCAAAAGCTATATGTTATATATATATCAAAGCATTGGCACAATGGTTCCTTAAACCACTATGAGTTTGTTTTCTCACATGAACAGAAATGAAGTGAACTCTAGAATTTTAGCAACCAGTAAATGATAGGGATTTTGCTAGCCCAATACTATTGCTCATTTGAGAAGAAATAATTACATGGCTTAGTGATGTCGATAGAGGGCAGGGAGGGGGCCAATTTACTATTTCATATCAGCAGACGTTATGCCTTCTATTGACCAATAGGAAATCTATATTCAGGATATGCACACAGTTTTGGCGAGTGAATGTTGAAACACTATCATTCCACTGTTACCTCAGATACATTATGGAAATGTTCTGATATTACTGTGCAAAAAATTATACATAAGGCCCCTTTAAGAATTACCTCATAACTAGCAACAACTGAAGATGGATGCATGTATAGGAATCGTTGGAAAATCACCAGAGAAGATGAAAATAAGTGCTTAATTCTGACATTTTTTATCCGTCTCAAAACTATTGGAGCTGGGAAACTAAGAGAACTAAGTATGAAAAGTCTTGTCATTTTTAATTGTGAAATCAAAATGTAAACATATACCCTTATACAAAATCTGAGAAACTATACTTTAACGTTAGAGTAATTCTTTGTTTTCTAAAACAGAGTCTGGGCCGGGATCTCAGAAAGTATCTCAAAGACACTGCACAGGTTCAGAAAAAGCTGTGTCTGGTTTAGTCTTGAAGTAGTATTAAAAAGTGTTTAGAGTTGGTTAGGAATGTATGATTATCTTCCAAGTGATCCTGACGTAATGGACATTGGACACTGAAGGTATTTGAAAGCCAAACTTCCACATCCCATTAAGCTTTGATGTAGATTCCATGTAGATATTGTTTTTTCACAGACACTTTTGAATATTTTTGCATGATGCTTTTCTATCTGTGTTTAGTGTATTTAATTCCATCCTTGTTTTTTGTCTTACAACGAAAACACTGCAAACTTTTATTAAAATGTTTTATGCAAGTTGAAATCCCAAGAGAGATATATCTTTTTTTCATTTAAATGTAGAATTACAAGTATAATGTTAGTGTTTTGTGCGAGTAATTGCAGCCAGCACCTTGAAATTAAGTGTACAAATAAATGTTTTATTATTTGGTTAGTTGGTTGCTAATTTATGTTTAATTTATGTAAAAAAAAAATGCTATCTACATTAGAATTTAATGCTGGAGTCCGTGCTTTAAATTAAACATAATACATTTAGTTAGGTGTTGTATCTTTCTTCAGTCCACTGCTTATATAAATGTGTTAGACCTACTGACATGGGGCAACCCAGTTATATGTTTTACGAACATAAAAAAAAAATGAAATAGGAAACTGTGAATGCTGCTTTCTGTGAATTCTTCTTATTTTTATTTAAACACTTTTTTTGAAAGGTAGTGGAGAGTTTTTATTGACAGATCCCATGCCCCCAAACCCCCCCCCACACACACACACACACACACAAACACCACAATACATACAACCTACTGACCAGCATGCTTAAAATGTTTTTATTAGAAGATGGTCAAGTAAAGCTATTGACATTCTAGAACCTAGTTCTTTGTTGACATGCTGAGAGGGAGATTGAAATTGATTCCAGCTATGCAAGGTCATTATTATGACATTCAGCTTTCTTTTTGTTGCATAAAGCTGTGTTGTTGCCCTGATTTGCACGGTCAATGCACCCTTCACTCCTCATCAATTGTTCTTGCTTCTATGTTGCTCAGGCAGAGTGTGTTCTGTTTTTAATAAATGCCATATTTTAAATGGAAACAATTAATTATTAATTTGTTTTGTATGTGTCTATGCACCAGACATACATGTACATTAAACCAAACACAGTCTGCCTGAGCATTCCGACGGGTAAATGAATACGTAGATGTTTCACATTTGATTTTCCTAGCTCCACTTTGTGCCATAACCACGTCTTGCGCGAAGACGTGGTCACGTGCCCAGTTCGGTCACCGTGTTTGTGTTGGACTATCTTTCAAAATGGACATCTTTCTCACTCACAGAGAAACTAACGTTGGGACTAGACCAAATCTGAACCAGTCATTCTGGTCTTTGGATGTCTTTGGCTTGAAAAAGTACAAATGGCTGTCGCTGGGGTTGTACCCAAACAATGCACAACCCGCTGGTCCTCCGTTTGGTCGAGGCCATCGGGTGTATCGCGTGTCTGTGAGTGTAGCTACTTAGATACTTTTGGGCATTGCAGTAAACAGCATATTTTATACAGCTGTCAGCATTCAAAAAAAGATCTGCATCATTAATCAATGACCACACTTCCCTGGATACTAGTGTACCATTTGGAGAACTCAGTTGTAGAATATCGTCATCAAAAATTGTATCTTTTGACATTTATACACCTCTGTTTTCTGTACCACACCTTACAGATAACATGCCATCCAGTGACTGTGATCCACCAGTGGTTCCCGTATTTTTTCAGTTACTGTACCAACCCGAGAAAGCAAATTAACTGTCAGTAGACGCTCAGTAAGACTCCCCCTCTGGAAACAGAAATGCAAAAGAGCATCAAAACAAAAGGTCACCTTTCAATCACCTTCTGGATTTCTTAGCAAGAGACAGAGAGACAGTAAACATAAAAAAAATAGGAGAGCAATCACTGGGATACCTACAGTAGGTTGTACGCGTGGCATTGGACATCGTGGACGGAGTCTCATACCGTACGCCTAAAAACGGTCTGCATGTCAGGCCTCATCTCTACATGGTAAATGGGGCAAAAGTCAATGTTTTCTCCCATAGTTTCGATCTGCTGTAGTGTCTGCAAGTCAGTAGTCACATTTGGACGACTGAGGGATGCACCGTTGACTGAAAAGCAAACAGACATTTGGTCGTCGGTGGGTCTACCTCCACGCTGTTTCACCATCTTCGGGTGTACAAAAATGTACATATTATATCACAAGAAACCCACATTTGACAATGTGACAACATCAGACAGCTGTGACAAGTATCTAGTGAGGATATATAGCCTTTTCTCCAGTGGCACATTCAAGCCGCGCCAATGCTTCCTTATGAGGCACTGTAATGACAGCATCCTGTAACTGCCGACAGCCGTCTCCCAAATCAAGATCTTCATGGTCTGCCACGGCGGAGTTGTGTGGACATTCAGCAAATGCCATAGTGGAGGCGTAAGGATATTCTTGCCTGCCAGTATGGAGGGTTCTTGATCTTAGCGGTGGGCCACAGTGGAAGTGTCTACATGTTACTTGTCTGCCTTGGTGGCTGACAAGGCGCTGTTTCTTCAGAAAAATGGTGTTAAACCTAAAAGAAAATTGTCAGGCCTTCTAAATGAATGACATTTTAATTGTACTACCATGTACAATAAATAATAACATTAAAATACAATAGACGCCATACGTGACCATTGTGGTGGGAAACTATACTGAGCTTTTTATTATCTGAAAACTTGCCATGCGGCCGAATGTTTTGGATGTGCATTCAAATTAATTGTCTGCTACCTGTCATGCTTGATGCTCTCTATTTTGCACAAACTCACTAACGAAACAGCTTAGGTTTCAGGCACAGGTATCTACTGGGTTGGGTATGAGGCAGATCTAACAGCTGTGGAATATGGGTGTGGATATGGGGTGGACATGCTAGTGAATGAGACATTTATAGTGCTGAGGAAATCTCACTAAAGTACAGCAAATTAGGTTGAATCATAATTTCACATTTAAAGTATAAAACATATCAAAAGATTTTATGCAAGCGACTGGTTTACAAAGTTCATAGTTTGAACAGTATTCTGAGATGCTGAGCAGTTACTCCATAGCAGAGTAATGTGTTATATAATAATTAATATTTAAATAAATCACAGCTATGTTTAAGATTGAAACTAGGGATATTCGCTTTGCGAGCCAGAATAATTAAGACACAGCATCGGTATATGAATGTTTTCAAATGATAATAAAACACAAAGTTAATGACTTTAGTTGCTAAACTTGTCCTCTACTTCTATCAATCAACTCCTAACTACAGATATACCAAACCTCAGCAGGTGGAAATTATAAAGCAGAGTTACCACAGGGGAACTTCTGCCTTTAATTTTATCCATTAAACATGGTTCTTTCAACCATCAAACTCCGACCACATTCTGGGAAAATCAAATTTTTCATAATTTCAACTTTGGGGATAAGTGTTTTGTAGGACTTAACTGAATGGTGGGGTAAAGCATGTGGTTGTTTGCCAGATAGTAATTCCTGTCAGAGTACCCAGAGGGGTTCTCAGTGGACAGTCCACTACCATCTGAGCCCAACCGATAAGCTCTGAGCCAGAATTAGAGAGAAAACACAGGGAACAAAAAGACAGGCAAAATGAAGAGAGAGAGCGGGAGGGGGGCAGCGGAGCTGTGAGATAGAGAGAAAGAGAGAGGCTCCATTTCAAATCGAAAAGTGACATAAGGGGAAAAGGGAGAAAGCGAGAAGATCTGAATGAGAGGACACAATATCCCATTTAAATAATATGCCCGTGGGAGCTGTTTTGGGAGCAGAATAGTGGGAACGTTGGAAGGGCGTGTCGGTGACTGGACCTCTCAGTGAGCTGTGCACTGCTGGGAAGAAGAGTTTTGTCCCGTCTCTGTCTAATCGTGTTGACAGCCACTACAGAACGCACAGACTCTCAATTTCCTCTTATTTTCTCCTTTTAACATGCAAACACACACACGTACACACGTTCTGACTTGAAGGGTTTGGTTAAACACATTGCCTTCCTGGCACTAGTATCGTCAGCATTGTTATTGGGGAATTGAAGCTGCACAGGATGACAATGATACCGCCACTAAACTATCAAACCACATAACTAAGTCCAAAGTGGCAGGGTGGATTAGAATAGCAAATTAATTGAGTCTTTCATGTCTTCCAGAATGCATTGTCACCTGTAAGGTTTAAACACTTCAGTCTTTTTACAAATTAAATCTCTGAAGCATGTGAAAATAGATAAGGCTTTTACAGTAGCTCGATGAAATGCCACATATTTAAAGTTTAGCAGTAAAGCATCAAGAGAAAAAAGCAGACATTATTATTTGGGTTTGAATTTCAGTAATAATACCAAATGTATGGAAACTTATGTTTTCAAAATCAGACAACTTGTCATGATATTACAAACACATTTTTGTAATATGTTTTTTGTAATATGTTTGTAATATGTTTATCATTCCACTCTTGAGAATTTTACTCTAACTTTTGAATGGTATTAATAGTCAGCAATTTAGACCACTTAAATTAAAGTTAAGAGCACGTAGGAGTTGTTAATTTTCATCCATAATGCACACATGTTAACAGAGACTGTGACAAAATCTCAAGTGAAAGCAATGCATGTCTTCTCTTCTAAACTCAACGATTATTTAATGATCTTCCATAAAATTTTTACAAACTTATCAATACAATTTAGATTTATTTCAGTAACAACAACCCATACACCTAAATCCTTCCGATTTCAATATGGTTTACCTACTTTAAAAAGTATTTTATTATTTTAGTGGTAAATATTATATATCCTTTGTTCCAACCCTACTAGGGAGTTCTTCCTAGCCACTGAGCATCAATATGTTGTTGCTTGCTCTCTGGGGTTTTATATTGGTTATCGGTATGACAACTACTGAGGTAAAAATGTTAACAATTATTAAGGAAGAAACCTTGAAGAACACCCAACAAATCGATGAACATAATCAGCAGTCCCCGAAAAAACATAAGGGATGCTTTCCAAGAGGCATGTGTTACGAAGCCAGTTACTAGCCAACTGGTTTGCCACACTTTTGTCGAAGGGTCTTGGGCCTAGCATGCCCAAATAAGAACACGTTGTTTCCTTACCCTGTAAGCAGTCCATGGGCAAGGTATCCCACCAATTCATGCTCATTCTGTTCACGGTTCCAATTTTTTTTGCACATCGTTTTATAACATTTTAAATGTTAAATAACCGATTAGAATTTTGCTACCATGATTTTGTACCACTTTAAAATACTTCAAAATGAGTTAGATGTGACTGCTGCTACTGGGTTAGAAAACCAATTTATCATTTGACTGAACTCGTCCGTACTGATTTGGTGTGTGCATAAAAGTGAGAACCGTGAGCAAATAGGTGTTAAATGTAGGTACCCCACCCCATGTCCAAGGCTAGCCTAACTATCACAGTGTGTGTGTGTGGGGGGGGGGGGTACTGAGGGACTTCTGGCCAGAGACAATCAACCTATGTAGAATAAAATAAATAGTACAGAACACTGACCGCATTTAACTTGTATTTAGACATAGACTCGTAACTGACTATGAATGTTATATATAACGACATGTCTTAAGGCCTTCATTTCTCAAACATTTTCTCTCTCTTACTCCTTCATGCTCACTTATCTTTGTTCCTCTCTTTTCTCCCTCCCCTCCCTTCCCACTTTCACTCTCATTCTGTCTTTAATTGTCTCTCCCTCCTGTGCTTCAGCAATCCGGATTACTCACATTACTCAATGGCTGTACCTTGTCTAGTTGAATAAGAGATTGGATCCCTGTCCAGTCCACTCATTCACGACAATAAGTCATATTCTCTATGATAGTTACTTCCAAATATACCCAGCATTGCTAGCTTGGTCCAGCTACATTATTTACTGTGTATGTGAGAGAGAGAAAGAGAGAATCTCCAAGAGAACCTTTTTGAAGGCTGTATGGTTTCCTTGCCCAAAGTGATAAAATAAACCTTGACCCACAGGGACCCTAAAGGTAAGTTATATTTCCCCCACTACTTCACTAGCTACTAACTACATATCAATTAATGGAAGGTATGGCGGTCCGGCATTTGTGTGTGTGTGTTCTACATTCTTTTCTGCCCAGAGCATGCCAGCATTGAATTTTAATGAAAGGCTAATGCATTTTCATACCATGAAGTGCATGGACATGTGGAGAATATGACTTTTTTTTTTTTTTAAAGTAACCCCAATTAGAATGTGTTAGTCAAGCTATAGATGTGCAATGTACTGTAAAACAGTTTCTGATAATTTGGTGAAATTAATACATAAAGATTCCCTTGAAATCATCGATGTGGAAAATTGAATAATGTCATATTTTTAAAAGCGTGTCTGAGAAATTGTGGGTTAACTTATTACTGTATTATCACCATCATCACTATTACTGGATAGAAAATTGGTTATAGGAATGTTGGTACTCTGTAATTTCTGCGCTTTCCCTTTCCACATACTCCTCTTCAAAAGAACCGATGTGAGTCCTTTTAAAGTGAACTCTAGGGTAAGAAAGCTAAAGAAATCAGTTCTCTTTGCATTCACACTTCCCTTGCCTTTGAAAAAGGACTCAGCTCTCTGGCTGTATCACTTAAACATTTTGGCGTTTCACATTGCTATGTTTAGAAATGAACCACCACATTCTCCCAACATTCAGTCACTGCACTCTAGGAACCTTTTAACTTTTAATTTATTTAGCAGACACACTAGCACATGCATTTTCACACGGTTACCTCTTGGCCCCTGTGGGTATTCAACCCACAACCCTGGCGTTGCAAGTGTCATGCTCTACCCACTGAGCTAAGAGCAACAGGAAACAGACCAAGGACTACAAGCAAACTAAACTCAGACCACCTCTTGACAGGGATTATATGAGCGAGGGCTCAGTGACCCACATGTGTTGGTGCCCCATTAATAAATATGCGTACTTCAGACCATTTAAAACAGCATAGAGATGCTGAATATATGATCAGAAATCACAGATAACATTGTAAAATAGAATGGAATTCAGGAAATAGCTACTTCGAACAGTTTAGCTACATGTCAGTGGTTGCATGAAGTTGTTGAAGTTGGAGCTGACTAAATATAACACAAGCAACAGATGAAACATTTGTAAGATTTCCAAAGATATACAGGCCAGGGATGTTCTATATTCTCCAGATTAACAGTTCATGTTTCCTTTTCACTTCAAACTAATTTATTTTCACAATGAAAGTTCTTTCTCCACACCTCGCTTGCTGCAAACTCTGCCATGTTAGCGTTTTTGTTTTAATCTGGCTGTATTAGGGTTTGATGGACACTCTAGACTCTGTACACTCACACCCACACACAGTTGTTCATTCACAACATGAAAACATGTTTACCAATGCCTATTTTATTTAAATACAAATTTGTAATGTTTAGGAAAAGGCCCTAATTACAGTATTTCACCATTAGTCGAGACTGGTTGTTAACAAAGCACATGACAAAAACATATTATTTGATTTGTGTAGAGTTCAAACCAGCCCTGCACAGCTGCGTTCAACCCCAGTGAAATCCCACTACAAAAAAACAATGTATGTGTTATGAGTTTGGATAAAAGCAACTGTCAAACAACAAGGAAATCACTGGCTTTCTTTTTGCATCTTAAATGGTCTTTTTTTGTAAATCCGTTTTCCTTTTGAAATTTAATTTTGTTTTCTTCTCTCAAGTGATATCCTCTCACGCACTTGTTTAACAAAACTGCAGATCTATGGCAAGCTTTAGACAAACGTAAATGTGATTTACACAAATCCCTCTGTCCCAGTGATGTATTTAAAGACAAAGTGTTTTGAAATGAAGCTTGGTAACACCTAGTAGCTAAGCATACTGATGATAATAGCAGTATTTTGCGATGCGTGGGCACTGTAACCAAACATTGAATTGCATAGTGAGTGTAGGGTTCAGTCTGGTTTTTTTCCACACTAACTGTAGGTCAGTTATCAATTGCGTGGCACTAGCGATACCGAGGTTGTAGATTCACATACACATACAGTATGCACTCGTTGTACTGGCCAAGTGGTTTTGAATTAAAATGTCAGGTCATTCTTTCTCACAAAATCGACATGTGACCACATGTCATTATCGTAAAATGTCTGTTATAATATTGTCATTAACAACGTTATGACGCACAAATGATAAACCGCCAGACTTACTACCCAAGAACATAACATGTAACAATTCTAATGATTTTACAAAGTTATTCTTCATATAAGTAAATACGCTCATTTAAATGTATTCCTAATCCATGGATTTCACCCATGACTGGAAATTCACATGTTTGTGTATGGAAAGTTTGTGGAGGCACTTACAATGTGGAGGCACTTAGTGCAATACAAATGACAGTGCTAAAATAAAAATAAGGGAACACTTAAATCACACAATACAAATTACAGTGCTAAAATAAAAATAAGGGAACACTTAAATCACACAATACAAATGACTGTGCTAAAATAAAAATAAGGGAACACTTAAATCACACAATACAAATTACATTGGATTATTTTCCATCCAGCAAAATACAAATGACAAAATGCAAAAATTACTTAAATACGCATTTTAAATACATTTAACTGAAATACCGCCCATCTCAGATAATACGGAAATGTGGATGACGTGTTCTTCTCTTTTCCTCCCTTCTGACACCTAGATGACGCTATGCATCCCTCTGTTTCTGGTTGACATGTCTGCTTGGACGTTGGCCCATCACCTCAAGCACAACATTGTTAAGATGGAGCTGCTCTTTCTCCAGGGAAGAGCAATGGGGGAGCCAACTTCCCCTTGACGTTGTACAGCGGAGGTCATGTCCATTTTCCTCAAGCCCTACCTTTTCAAAGAGTCTCTAAAATGACCCCACTGTTCCCATGCATCTCTGCTTTGTCACAATTATTTCTGCCTTGGCAAAATGTTTGTGTTCTTGAAATGTATTGCCCGCTGCCGCTTTCTATGTGCTCTGTGCATGCCTCAGACGTTAGGGGTGTTTGGATCTCATCATAATTGCATCAGTAATTGATACATTTCTCACACTTGTTATACATAATCGTATTGCATATGGTGATAATCAGAAAACCCGAAAGTGCATTGCAAACGCCGGAATCGCCTATACCTCAACTGGGCATTACTGCACAAATTGAATGCTTGAATATTGCCAGCTATAATAACATTAATAACGTCAAGAATTTTTATAGATATTATTTTCTACAAAATGAGGTAACACTGGCCAATTACAAATTCTAATTCACATATTACATGTTTGGACTGGAAACTCGATTCCTGGGAAGAGTTACAAATGGTCTATTGTTTTCTTGGCATTTTAAATAAATTGTTTTCCCTGCAATTGTATTTCTATAAATTGTTATGGCCTATTCATGGTTATCCAAAACTTTATCCACAGCTGTGTCTCCAACTACATGATATTAAGGAAAAATTGGGTATAGAATAACAGTTGTTCACGAGTGCTTCATAATGTTGTTTAGCAGGTTTTTTTTAACAACAGATGCTTGGGTAAACAAAAATTAATCCTTGGACTGCCTCAATTTAATCCCCGGGCCTGATATCTGTGTTAGCAAGTCTCCTCCGCTATATTTACCATAACCCACGTGGGTCTCCAATTGTTCCAAAAGGCAAGGAATTTTGAGCAGGCACTCCCTATGTGAATGACATCAAAGACTTTAAACACATTATCCTAGCTCCTCAGAAGCTGCACAGGGTAAATGAGGAGACCAAGGAGTAGTGGTGAGCGGGCAGGAATTTCAACCGGGCCATTTCTAGGGAACATTTCTCACAAAAATATTTATCAGAACTGCTACAAGGTCATCTTGTCTGGGTACATAATATTGTTTTAATTTGTGTTGTACATAAATCTAAAGTACAGCATATCATAACATTAATCCTGTATGGTTAGTTCGTTTTTAAATGGCTTGCCATGTGTGGGTGTCCAAATCCGATGAGTACGGTATGTTGTCCAGATGGACCTGCTTTAAGTAGTGTGCTTTGGTACTGCATAAGGAAACGGGTTCCATTTAGGATGCAGCCGTGTAGTTACCTGCTAAGTGATGTAAAGTTGATGTAACTTTCTTTAGCAGGATGAATTATGCCAGGTAATTAATCTTAGCCTGCCCTGGGACTAATGGCAACACAGATGTACTTGCACAACCTGAACAGGCCGCTGAGAGTGTCATCGAGAGTGAGTTTTAATGATTCTATACTTCTCCTGCACTTGTGATGAAGTGAGAGGTGATTGGCTCGGTGGGCCCCATCTACATAAACACAAATATAGTCACACACAGACTCCTACACAGCAGAACCAGCACTAAACATTGTCCACAGTGGCGTAACTAGTTCATTACACCCCCATGTGCAAAACAAAGCCTCACAAAGCCCCCCATTCCCGCACTGTTAAATCAAAGTGCTGTGTAACACCAAAATGTGTTGCAATTGAGCTGCACACAATTTGAAAGAGATTAAACCTTAACTTCACTTACGTACTGAAACATGTCATACTGAGATGTTAAGAAACAATACATTGTGTTGTAACACTGCTTAAGGTAACTGGATAAGTGTAGTTTCTGAGCTGTAGGCAAGGGCATATATGGTTTAGTAGCATATTGGAGGGGTTAGTATATGTATCTGTCAGTCTGTGTGTAATGTATATCTCTCTTTTTCATATTATAAAACACAGCATTGGGATTATAGTTCTAACCATTACTGGCTGATTTAAAATAAGCCTAGAAAGCTATAGAAAAGGGAGTAGTGTTACTGAAAAAATGGGTTAATCTTGTAGATGATCAGATACATGGACATGATACAGAAGTATAAAGATCTCATTTCAAATTACATAATAGTAATAAGACAAAACTACACCAAAAAGAGAATCTTCTATGTCTAATGCAAAAAAAGAAATCTGCTAAAAACATTTGCCTGGGGTTAGATTAGCTTAGATGTAAGTCTAGGGAACAGATTTATCACGTGTTGTAGCTTCAATTTCAAACACTAGCCAATAATTGCAAAGACACAACTTTCTGTTATGGATCACAATGAGATCACCTGACCACAGACCACCACCAAAGCCAATGGTAAGTGATAACACATTTGCAGTAATCATCAATACATTGACATTTTCATATTATTTTCTCCTAGGCAAATCTTCAGTTCACCTTTCAACAAAAGCAGTGTTGAATGCAAAATGTACGAATCAACCACACAAAGCTTCTGAGATAAACTCCTGGCTCCCTGACTTGTTAATAAAAAACAACAGTTATTCACGGATATGTTATAGCATTGACTCTAGATAACAATAGAAGTAGTGCATCATTATGGTCCACCTATATTTACATTGTCATTATGTGAAGAAAATAATGGCAGGTTATCTAGCTTGATAAGGCTAAGTAAAAATGCATCTTATTTGAAAGTTATTTGCAAAATCTCACATAATGGTAGCTTATTTCCAAGGCTTTACATTGGATACTTGAACATGCTTTCGTGGTCGTAAATTCCTTCAAGAGGCCAAGTGGCATTCCATTGTAGCCACCTGGACAGGACTTTCAAATTGACTGTCTGATCTCTTTCCTCATGAGTTTGTTGGAGTCATGTCCTCATGAGGAGGGATCAACCAATCAAACAGCCAATCATCAGAAAAAATCGGTAGACATATTAAATCATATATTTTGCTAAATGCTAAATAGCAACATTCGATCAACACAAGTTTGTATGAGGTTCACATATTTTTCTACTCATTATAACACAGTCATTGTAGGGCTACTTGTTTCAAAAATTATAATCTATTATAATTCCAACTAAAGCGTTGTCATAACCATGGAGGATAAAGAAGTGTCATATCTGTAGATGGATGATGAAATAGTATCGACTTTAATTAAAGTGAAGTGTAGAACTCTGATGTATATTTCAGACATAATTAGCATGACAACTCTGGGGACTAGAATGATTAGATGCATAAAGGCTCTCCACGTTAGCTGCAGGCTGGATCCTCTCAAGCTCCAAAGCTAGAGACCAGATCTTTACTGAGAAAGTACAATGTAAGCACAGCTCAAGTGTTCAATAAGCATTGTTTCTGTCATGTTACACGAGAAGTTACCAGCAGTGGCCGAAGGCAACATAAAGATGGACTCAAAATGTTTAATAAGAGCAAGTGTTGTGTTGTGCGTGAGCAGCACTTACTTTACGTTCCTGTGTAGTTTGGCATTTTCTCCATAGCTCCAAGCAAGTTTCTATGTCAACACCTCACACCTAATTTCTCTGGACTTAGTCCATGTGGAGTGTGAAGCCATGGCAACCATATATTGGGGAAAAAACGAATTGAATGAAATGGTTTTGGACAATAGCTTTAGTGTAGAAATGTGTCACATAAGATGTATTTTATTTTTGATTACTTGCAACCTTTTTTCTAGGAATTGGGTCACTGGTGCCCCTTGCAAGAAGATAGATTTGCCGGACGTATAATGTTAACTGCTACATTGATGTTTTTTGCTTCATCAGGGGTGAAAATGTTTTAGTGGTAACTGTATAAGACAAAGAGTTTTAGCACTTTGGTGTTGAGGCTATTTTGTTAATTGCATTCCATTTTAGTCCTCTGTGCACAATTGTCTCACTCCCTCGATGGGAAGGTATTTAGATATACTGACTGTATACTAAGATATGTACTGTATTCCGTTATAGGTAGTTAGATGGGCATTTTTTGTTTAATAAATCCCACCACCTTTTTGGCAGTGGAACTCTGGCATTCGTCTTCCATTCTTTTCCATATGCCATCATCTGTATCCAGAACCAACTTGCGACAAAAACATTCCTACTTAGTGGTGGAGCTACTGGCAACATCACAATAAGCAGAAAAAGACTGTATGAAATAAGCAACACAGGTAATGAGCTACAGTGGGTGAATAAAGTCACAAGCCCCTTTCAAAATCTTTTGTTGCCTTACAGCCTGAAATGATAACACATGAAATCAGACTTTTTCCAATCTTTATTTACACACAGTAACCCGCTGCATACAAGTAAAATTTTTGTGAAAATTATAACAATAAAATACCTGTATTTGGATAAGATACCCTATTTGGCAAAACAACATAGATATGAGATTATTTTTTATGTACGAATGCTTCTTTTGAAGCCTACTCCCCTGCTAGTTTGTCTGGCCAAATTCTTGTTTTCTCTGACCATAGTAACCGGTCCAAATCCAAGTGTCAGTTATGATTAGCAAACTCCATGCCTTACATTTGTTGATTTCCTTCAAATATTTTGGCAACCCTTGTCAAAATATGTTGCTGGCATTGAGGAGTTATCTAAGCGTAGGTTTGGAAACTCAGTTACCCCAAATTGCAACCAAGTTTTGTAACTCTCCAACTGTGGCTCTTGGATTCTTCTTTGCCTCACTGTGCATTTAGGGAAATGCACTATTCCATTAGTTTTGCACTTCATAGTTATTGCTCTAATAGTGATACTTTTGTATAAGCTTAATATGAAGGTGAACTACCATTTCTCTCTGTTCATTTGGGAGTTCTTTTTTATCCCATTTCCCATGCGATAGATGTATTTTACATGATGTGCCAATAATTCTGGAGGTGACTAAGTCCACAGTTGTCATTTAATCCCTTTGGTTTAAGGATGTCCAAATGTGGTTTATCAATATGTATTTGAAAAAGCATGCCATTCAGCTCTCTCTTCCCACCACAAACAGTGATTGTTCACAAAATATAGACCGAAATAATTATATTATAACAAATATTCTGTTATGTAAACAGTCTAATGTCCCAGGTTGTCATTATTTCTATTGGCAAGTCATATGGTAGCACACCATCTGTAGTTCAGTCTCTGCCACATTTTAATGTATGGCTTTAGGACAAAAATAAAAACACCACCACAGCGACTGTTGAAAACAAATACAACCTTTTTATACGGGAGATGCACCCGGGCAAACGGGTTGTCATCAGTGACAAAGTATGATAAATGAAGTGTTAGAGGAATATTGTGGGCTGCCAGATGAGAGATGATTCCATTCACTGATTCGAAAAAGAGGTTTCGTTTTCATTTAAACTGACATCGCTAATGTCAAATCAATCAGCGAAAAAGTGAAGAAGAATATAACAAGTATTTGATGAAAATCACAATAATTGATACCTGTAGAATTCATGTTGCCTTTCTTACAGTGTGCCAGGTGAAGATGGGCACAGTACATGGAGATGGAAGCAAAGCTCTGCAGTACAATGAATGGTATGGGAAAGACAATACTATAGCTACAACGTGAGACAAACAATTGCCTTTCCATGAATAAGCTTAAATAGAAGACAATAACTTTGCAGCACCTACTATAGTATACCTGTATCTCAACTTCCTTTCTCTCTGATCCTGGCTATACAGTATCTCAATTTACAACCTATTGATGATGCTCTGCACTCACATGACAGGAGACCTGGCACATAAATTGGTTATGATTCATTCAGCAGATTTTTTCTGACATCCACCCCCAGTTCCTTCAAAGTCAGTATGGCGTGGAGCCTGAATAGCTGGTTGAATAGGCACACCTGTGGGGAAGCAGTTTTGGCAGCCTGCATCAGCTATGATGATAGAGATTATTTAACTTCTCTGATGTTTGATGTTTTTTTCCCAGAACCTTCACTAGAGGGGTGGTTGATTGCGCCTATTAAGCCCCTGTAATAAGGCAAGGCAAGCGTGCTACTTTAGTAAAGTGAGAACGAAGTTAAAGTTTTAGTCGTTAGGTAAAAACCGTTAGAGACTTCTCATTATAGGGAGCTATTTCTGCAGGTCATTCAAAGACTCAGTTCCAAATGGCACACTATCCTCTATAGGGATATCTACTACTTGGGCTAATGAAGTGCACTATATAGGGAATACGGTGCCCTTTAGGAAGCAGATGTCTCACTCAAAATCAAAGATCGAAGACATTGCCTCCTCCCAAAAAGGAGACCCATTTAAATGTCACCCTATAATTTATTTCCATGTCAATTATGTTCTAATGGCTTGCCTTTTTAGTCCTTATATGTATAAAAAACGATTTAAATTCTCTGAGCTCCTGTTCAATGAGCTCAGACGAATCAGTCGCTCTAAGCACAACTCTAAACTTCTAGATAATCATAGCTAAATCAATTGACAAGACACATTACTGTATATCTTTCTTCACCTTCTGAATGTAGAGCACCCAAAAGTTCCATAAGGTGAAATGGCAAGACACATTTTTGTTAGTGGCTAGAGCTCTATTTCAGAAAATGAATGTAGGTTCACACTGTATATGTGCAAGACGGGTGTTTGTGCGAAAATACTTTCTTGTGACTCTCTTGCAGCTGTAGTTTGCTATACCGGCACGGGTTGAGCATACACACTTTTTAGCAGTTTGTGTAAATGCTTGTTTTTATGTGCAGAGCAAGGGAGGCATCAAGCACATACAGTGGGGAGAACAAGTATTTGATACACTACCGATTTTGCAGGTTTTCCTACTTACAAAGCATGTAGAGGTCTGTCATTTTTATCATAGGTAAACTTCAACTGTGAGAGACTGAATCTAAAAAGATAATCCAGAAAATCACATTGTATGATTTTTAAATAATGAATTTGCATTTTATTGCATAAGTATTTGATCACCTACCAACCAGTAAGAATTCTGGCTCTCACAGACCTGTTAGTTTTTCTTTAAGAAGCCCTCCTGTTCTTAACTGCACCTGTTTGAACTTGTTACCTGTATAAAAGACACCTGTCCACACACTCAATCAAACAGACTCCAACCTCTCCACAATGGCCAAGACCAGAGAGCTGTGTAAGGTCATCAGGGATACAATTGTAGACCTGCACAAGGTTGGGATGGGCTACAGGACAATAAGCAAGCAGCTTGGCGAGAAGGCAACAACTGTTGGCGCAATTATTAGAAAATGGAAGAAGTTCAAGATGACGGTCAATCTCCCTCGGTCTGGGGCTCCATGCAAGATCTCACCTCGTGGGGCATCAATGATCATGAGGAAGGTGAGGGATCAGCCCAGAACTACACGGCAGGACCTGGTCAATGACCTGAAGAGAGCTGGGACCACAGTCTCAAAGAAAACCATTAGTAACACACTACGACGTCATGGATTAAAATCCAGCAGCGCACGCAAGGTCCCCCTGGTCAAGCCAGCGCATGTCCAGGCCCGTCTGAAGTTTGCCAATGACCATCTGGATGATCCAGAAGAGGAATGGGAGAAGGTCATGTAGTCTGATGAGACAAAAATATAGCTTTTTGGTCTAAACTCCCCTAGTCCTGTTTGGAGGAAAAAGAAGGATGAGTACAACCCCAAGAACACCATCCCAACCGTGAAGCATGGAGGTAGAAACATCATTCTTTGGGGATGCTTTTCTGCAAAAGGGGACAGTACGAGTGAAACGTTGAAGATGGGTCGTGGCTGGGTCTTCCAGCATGACAATGACCCGAAGAAGCATCTCAAGGAAGCATCTCAAGGTCCTGGAGTGGCCTAGCCAGTCTCCAGAACTGAACCCAATAGAAAATATTTGGAGGGAGCAGTTCGTATTGCCCAGCGATAGCCCCGAAACCTGAAGGATCTGGAGAAGGTCTGTATGGAGGAGTGGGCCAAAATCCCTGTTGCAGTGTGTGCAAACCTGGCCAAGATCTACAGGAAACCTATGAGCTCTGTAATTGCAAACAAAGGTTTCTGTACCAAATATTAAGTTCTGCTTTTCTGATGTATCAAATACTTATGTCATGCAATAAAATGCAAATTAATTACTTAAAAATCATACAGTGTGATTTTCTGGATTTTTGTTTTAGATTCTGTCACTCACAGTTGAAGAGTACCTATGATAAAAAAAATTACAGACTTCTACATGCTTTGTAAGTGGGAAAACCTGCAAAATTGGCAGTGTATCAAATACTTGTTCTCCCCACTGTATGTGTGTTTGAAGGGAGGCGGTATATAATCATTGCAGGGAATACAAATGAATTACATTAAACGATTGAAATTCAGAGAGGACTGATAATGTTTGGCAAAACCATTATGGTCGACAGATTGAAAGACCTCAACACACACAGTTCTCTCCATTGACTGGAAGCTTTTAATGTTAAATACTCCACAGAGAATACAGGGGAACAACCACCAGTGTCATTACATTAAACTGTTGAAGAGTTGAGGAGTGTGTGTGTGTATATGTGTAGGGGGAGGTAGAGGGATTGTGTGGCTGACGACCTAAAGACAAAGAAAGATATATACCACAGTGTGAGGTTGGGACGTGCCCAAAATGAGATAACCTAGTCAGAGCTCGAATTACAAAGACAGAGAAAATCCTTCATATTTTTAAGAGTTCTTCTAAACAGGAATGTAAGCTCACAAGTTCCAATGAAATGCTCTCCCAAGTTATCTAACATTTTATGCAAAACGGAATGTACAAAACATATTTGAGAGGGAATTAACAAGAATCCACACTTCGTAGAAAGAGGGCCTCTTCTTTTTTGTCAAAGAGATACTTCAACCCGGAACTTCAACCGAGCTCTACCTGTGACTGAAAAAAATTTACTGCTATATTTTTTTTAATATATCTTCACTGAAAATAACTGGGGAAAGTGGGTTGTGAGATTTACAATGACATATTGTGTGCTTTACACAAACGTGTTTTGTTTCTCAACTCAATGCGGTTTCATTGCATTCAGTTTAATTAATCAGAAGCAAAATCAGATCTATCAGTCTCAATCATGTAGGGCAAGCGACAACCAATGAAGTTAATTCAAAACCGGAAATTAGACGAAATTCAAACGATGCGGGAGAAGAGCATTCCAGACAGATCTTTGGCAGGGAAAGCACTTCCTTCTTTCTACCAAATCTTTTTGGAGGTAAGCATGGGGGTTTATGTTATTCAACCTTTTCAATATGGTTATAATCCAATACAGCTGGTAAAAACATAGAGAGTATTTACCACTGTATGATCTACGTTGTGTGGTCTGAACATTCTGTAATGTAAGCTAAGGTAATCCAAGATAGAAAATGTTGCATGCAAGCTTGTTTCTGGTCTGAACCCATGCATTTCCCAGCCATGAACAATCAAGACATAGTATTAAACAACATATTTCCTTCTACAGGCCCGTTAGGTAAATGCTTCGTGATATATAAATACAAGAAATTTGAATTAACCATGCTAAGAACTGACTACTCTGTTCTGAGGGGTGGTTTCCGGATCTGGCTGGGGGCCTCTAAGCATCTCTATGCACCTCTGAGCCACAGTCAGGGCCTGACCACAGTGGTGCCTCTAGGCATCTCTGCGTTGCAGTTTTGGTTGTCCCCAATTAGAGGCATCTGTGCTGTGTTGTCTCTAATTGGGGACCCTATTTAAATTGCCCTTGTTTTACTTTCGGTTGTGGATCATTGTTTGTGTTTGCTTCAGTTCACTGTGCTGCAGCTTTAGGTGCGTGCGTGCGTGCGTGCGTGCGTGCGTGCGTGCGTGCGTGCGTGCGTGCGTGCGTGCGTGCGCGTGTTAGTGAGTGTTTCAAGTGAGTGATATCTGTAATAAAGGAGTGGTTCAAGTTCGCTCTGCTCTACAACACCGTGACATGTGGTGTGCATGAGTTGGCTAATGCTATAGCCAATTGGCAATTGTGTTAATGAAATGTGTGTCAAACATGCAAGCTTGTGTAAGTGTGCTGTTCAGAATGCTTAGCTAGCTACGGTAGTTAGCTAGTCAGTTCTTTCCTTGTCCGTGACCAATGCATTAAAAACAGACATGATTCTGTAGCGGACATCACTGCATGGGCTCCGGGAACACTCCTGAAAACCATTGTGAACCCTCTGTGAACACAGCACGTTGCTGCATCCACAAATGAAAACAAATGTAAGAAACTGCATATATACAAGATGCAGAAAAGCTGCTGCCTTCTCTTCTGCTTGAGCTCATTTAAGATGGACTGAGGCGGAGTGGAAAACTGTCCTGTGGTCTGACGAATCAAAATTTGAAGTTATTTTTGGGAATAATGGATGCCGCTTCCTCCGGACTAAAGAGGAGAGGGACCATCCGGCTTGTTATCAGTACAGAGTTCAAAAGCCAGCATCTGTGATTGTATACGTGTGCATCAGTGCACATGGCATGGGTGACTTGCACATCTGTGAAGGCACCATTAATGCGCAACAATATATACAGGTTTTGGAGCAACATATGCTGCCATCCAGACAACATCTTTTTCAGGAAGGCCATGGTTATTTCCGCAAGGCAATGCCAAACCACATTCTGCATGTATTACAACAGCATGGCTCTTTAGTAAAAGAGACCAGGTGCTAAACTGGCCTGCCTGCAGTCACCTGTCACCCACTGAAAACATTGGGCACATTATGAAACCCAAAATACGACAAAGAATGCAACAAACCGTTGAGCAGCTGAAATCTTATATCAAGGATGCTAGATCAAGCAAGAATGGGACAACATTTCACTTTCAAAACTAAAACAGTTGGTGTCCTCGGTTCCCAAACTCTTACTGAGTACTGTTAAAAGAAGAGGTGATGCAAAACCGGATCCCAACTTTTCTGAAACGTGTTGCTGGCATCAAATTCAAAACGGGCATGTAATATTCCAAAAACAATACAATTTCTCAGTTTCAACATTTGAAATCCTGTCTTCGTACTATATTCAATAAAAAATGGGGATACATGATTTGCACATCATTGCGTTCTGTTTTTATTTGCATTTTACTTAGCATCCCAACTTTTTTGGAAATGGGGAAAATGATAACCTTTGAGCAACAAAACGCATAATTAAAAGGGCATCTTTTGATGAAAGCTTTCTCGAAATCAGCTTATAAAAACAGTAAAAAAGCAATTTAGACGACACACTGATTCCTTACAATTTGCAGTGCATTTTTTTACACAAAAGCACAGCCAAAAATGTCGCAACATAATAATTTCTTTGTTGTACATAATATATTTTAGTAACATAATCACCAAAACAACATGTTCAAAATTAAGTGGTTAATCAGGTATAGAATACATGATAAATTACTTTTATAGCTTCAATTAGCTTAAACATTATGTTAACTTAATTTTATACAATTGTGTTAGATTTACCTGAACTGTATATATGTGCTTGACAAAAAAGAATTAAGAATAATTGTGTTAATCGTATGCATTTCATTTATGTGGAACCACATTTGAATAATGAAATTAAAAAATATATATAAAAATAATAATAAAAGCAAATAATGTTTTTTTCAATGTGGATTATGTTAAAAATTCTGATAAATGTGTGGGAATTTGTTTTTACATTTTACTGCTTCAATAATTGTTACAAAGAAACTTTTCAGCTACATACTATTTTGTCTCACAGAAGCTCTGGTGTTTTGGACACAGCGCTGAGACTGCATTTCAGTTACTAAGGCAGTGGGGGAGAACTGCTTCAAAAAGATACTAGGAATTTAGTCACATGACCAGCAGAGTGTTAATGGACCACTTTTGGTTGATGAAATGAATGACTGGGTCTGTGTATTCATGAAGGTAGCACTCTATTTCATTCAATTGTTGCATCTCTGTCACTCATTTGCTTTGTTGCCATGGTCACAAAAATGTTATAGACGCCAAAGCCATATTGATGACCAGTAGTTGAATGGGGAAAATTCTTTCAAACAGGGGCTAATTACTGTTTTGTCTAAATTATACTATAGGAACTTGGAAAGATGACAACATGGCTAAAGTAGACCAATATTTAGTAGAAAACAGCAATGCCATCATTATCATTTAATCAAATTAGAGATGGCGATGTTGTGATTAGCAAATTCTGTCAAGAATAGCTGTGGTAATGCTATGGTGTGCAAGGTAATGGCTAAACTGTATCTTGTTATAGCAGTTTGATGAGTTGATGAGCCATCTCAGCTAGCAATGACCTACACTGGTCCGGCGTACCATCTGCAAGCCAGAGCATTTTTGGGTTGTTTTCAAATGTTTACTCATAGTTAGATAGACAAACTAGCTGGCTCATTTTTTGTGTTGGCCATCGACTTGAAACTATTATTTGTCATTGCTGAGATGAAATCCTGGCTATAGCTAACTTGCTGACTAGCAACAACATTGTTAAATGACTAATTGTTAGATTAGTCATTTCATTATCTTCAAATCTGATTAGTCTAAAAAAAAAACATTGTATCTTGATTACCATCTCCCTTACACACAAAATAACTTTTTACATTTTACTGTTCTTGTGTCCTACTGTCCTTAGCGTACAAATTGGATTTGCGTCCTAATGCACCTTTTATGTAATGTGAATTCCTGTGTTCTATAGGCCTAAACCCTATTTCTGTTTGAGTACCAACAGTGGTAACATGCCCTCTGCCAGTCTGCGGTATGCACATGCATAAACCAGACGTAAGGGCTCTGTTCCTGAAACTAGCTCTTTGTCTGCTTTGCTGTAACAGCTCGGAGTAGGCTGTGGTTTAAATCAGCAACTGTCAGCCATTATTCAATGGCTTAATCAGCAATTATTCAATGGCTATATTGAACATTGAACCTTTTTGCTTAATCTTGAACAAATTGGGGAAAAAAGCTACAATAATTGCCACAAAAAAAAAGATTCACATTTTTAGATCTAACAGAAGGCTCATTTTCTGTCATTTTAGTCTTCAATATTTTCATTGCCAGACAGAGCATCTTAGCACAGGAAAGAGTTGTGTACTCCATAATCTGTTAGTATACTTCACAGTAGAACCACAACAACTTGTTTTTTTTATCTCGACTCTAGATCAACATTTGGTGGTACATGTGAGCAGCGGAGCTTTTGTAAGCTATAATAGAGCTATTCTTGTAAGTATGTAATGTCCCCCTCAACACTCAAATAGGTAGTGTAGGTGTTTACAGGATGCGTAACAGTGTTGCTTATGTATGAATTTATACAATCTGGCCATCCTTACACCTTAAAACTACCATGTCATAATGCACAGCCTAGTGATCATTCATAGTGCACGTACAATAGAGGATCTTTGGTTTGGTAGAGGAAGACAACAATGCTGTGTTACTTATGTCATTTTGTTCAAGATGAGTGGTCCACTCAGAGGATAAAATGACTGCGTTTTTCTTCATTGATTTTGAAGGAGAACTATACAAAAAACATAAAAGTACATTCCTTATAAAATAAAAGCTTTTTCATTTAATTCACTGTGGTTAAGCCCATTCGGAAAACTGACCATGATGGATGTCTGAAATGGCACCCCATTCCCTAGATAATGAACTACTTTTGCCCAGGTCCTGTAAGAATTGATGGTCATTTGGGACACATCCAGAGAGTGTGCTATAGTTAACTAGCGCCATTGAGAAATGAGTGATGCAGGGCCTTTATGAGTGCACTATAACATTAAAATCTGTTGAAAAATTTGAGCAATTTTGAACTGATAGCTCCTGGACTTTTTCCTACACGTTCTGTCCATGCACAGTGACTCTACCTCCTACGTCAGAGGCCTTAATATATCTGGCTCAATTGCTGGACACAGACTGTGTGTGGGTGTGTATGGGTATAGGTAGGTGGTTGGGAGCCTGCGTGTGGCATAATATCCCATTCTAATTAAAAAGATCTCCATCCCTTCAATGTAACCAGCTTCTTCTTTTTCCGGAAATGAATAACAGTTGGTTAACAGTGTTCTGTAAACTTGTTTTCTCGTCTATGACCCTTCTTGTTACTTATGATACGATGTGACAAGCCTCAGATCTCTACTGTAACCCACCCACAGGACATGTAGAAGTCTAACTAGCCACACTACACACACACACACACACACACAATTCTCCAACATCCGCAGGTGGTGTAAGAGAAGATGTCTAACTAACCCAAACAGGAACTAATTGGTGTTGCCAAGGACCAGCCTACGCTGAGTCGCATTAAGCTTATTTTTAATGATGCAGTGTCATAATGTTACAGCAGGAAATACATTTACATGTACTGATACAGTACATGATCGCATGCACACACACACACACACATTCACGCAGTGTACACTGTAGGATTAAAAGCAGAAGATGAAAACCGGACGGCGTAAAACATTTGACCGCTGCTCTAAGGGTTTCATAGACCGTTCAGTCCGTCCTGATTAAAGACTCTGGCGAAAGCCTACCTGTATTTATTGACATGCTGGTCATCTGATTGTGTAAAAATATTGATGACCGATGTGGACGTAAAAGTTAGTGTACTCTTTTAATCTCAACCGGAGGCCACTGGGCCTACACCACGTGTATATATATATATATATATATATATATATATATATATATACATACACTAATGTTGAAGTTCAAAACCAGTGGAACAGTAACTGCTTGCTTGGTGGAAGATACAGGTGCATCTTTCTCCTACCCACAGTGAGCAAGATGTTTCGGGTGCCAAAGAAAAACCTGAGGAATTAGAAGGTTTCAGAAAGTGGCTGATTCGTGAGGTCACCAAGTCTCCAAATCGACAATTAGACGCCACCTCTATGCCAATAGCCTATTTAGAAAGGTTACCAGAACAAAGCCTTTATTGAAAGCAATAAACATGCAGCGTCTGCAGTTACCCTAAACGGTCACATATATCAGCAATGGGTATTGAACCAGAAGAACGATACTGGTCCATTGCTGCACAGTTTCAAGTAATTCTAATGTTTTTCTAAGTAATTCTAGCTTATACTAGTTTGCTCAGTCACCTAGCTAGTTAGCTTGGCTAACTGTCTGCTGGTAATGGGGGGTAACTACTGTATATTCAATGTTTATAACATAAGTATATTTTCGAAGCCACAACATTTGCAGTGTGTCATTCATGGAATAGTGGACACAACTCCAGGTAACCCATTCATTTATATCATTTATGATGAACACTTCATATGCTAAAAACTGGTAATCTATGGTATTCATACATGACTCATGTTTTATGACTGTTCAATAATCTATATTGTTCATTTTTCATATGGGTTGGCCACAGGCAACTCTTTGACTTATATCAGGTTATATACGTTATCCTCACCAATACTCTAATGACCATAAGGCCTGACAGCAGCCCTGAAAAGACATCATTTCTATTCTATTATGTCACCATAACATCCAAGATCACAATAATCCATGTTGCCTTATTTACTTCCTAACAAGTAACAAAGCTACTATTCCCAGAGCATCCTTGTACCCATGCTTATTCCCTGCTGTCGGAAGACCAGCTGAAGGCAGTGCATGAAGAAATCGATCATCTGACAAAACCACTCGCTTAGAAACCAACAGTTTTGTCTGCAACAGTTTCAAGGTGAACCCAGGCTAATCATGTTCTACACCGGGTTCAAGGAGTAGGAAACCATCAAAGAAGTCTTTCTCGCCCAAAGCAGAGAATATGTTGAGGTGGAGTCCAGTGCAGAGATCAAGAGATGAACACACTTTATGAGCTGGTTTCAAAGCACACATCCTACCAATGATTGCCCAGCTTTTTATGTTCTGGTGTTGTGTGAGGCAGGTGTCCCTGGGGCAGGATCTAGCTCTGTACTTCAATGAGTCACATTCTACTGTTAGCAGGACAATCATCACTTGGTCCTACTATCTTTCCAGAAACCCAGTTCCAAGGTCTTCAACTGAAGAACTGTCTGAGTTTTATAACCTTTATAAAATTGTGTAACCCTGTACTTTCAACTATTCCCAAACGTCACCTCTAACATCTACAGGCATTTAAAAAAAATCTTTACCCTAAACCTGCACACATCATTCGAATAGTCAACTAATCATCAATCCCTTGACTAACTTAATTAGGTGTGTCTATTTAATGTAAAAAAACAAATGAGAAAATAAAATCTGGGAAGGCCCGGGGAGGTTTAGGAAACACTGGTCTAATCCTCTATGTCAGTTTGTCCAATGTATTTCAATGGGGGCCTGGTGTCTGCTGGTTTTCATTTAAATGAATGTCCAATTAAGACCAGACTACCAGGGGAGGGGATTTCCTAACTAATTAGATAGCTTAATAAATCTGTCAAGGTAGAAATGAGAACGTTTTTTGAAATGACTTTGACACCTGTGCTCTGTAAGCATCAGCATTCTCGGAGTTGCCCCAGTTGTAGTCATGTTATGTACAGTGCATCAGTCTATTGTATTCATAACCAGAAAGAATGCCATGTTCTTCATACAATTACCTTAATTAAATGTGCTCATTTATCAAGGATGCCAAAATTAGTGGAGGGCACTGTAGGCTCACCCTGTAACTAATATTGGATAACTGTTGCTAGCAATGTCTCTGTTTAGTCAATGTTAGTATAACTCCAGTCAACCTCTCTCTTTCTGTATCATTGTGTTCAATGCCCATTTTTGTGAATGTGGGAGGCAGGTTAGACTGGTGCTACTACTGAGGTTGCAGACTATACTTATTTTTTTGTTATTTAACCTCATTCCCCACCTTCATCAGGAAAACACCAAAAGCAACAAGCACCTACCCAACTGTTCATATACATCCATGGTTTTATTGCACAGTAACTGCTGTTAACTGGTATCATCTAAAATCCACCTTTCTGCTTAATGTTTTTGTTGATCATCTAAGGTATGGATGAAGCCCAGTGGCACCTGGCAATGTCTGTTAATTCATTACAAACTAAATTGTCTCCGTATTTTGTCTTTGTAGTAGTCCTCTGTCTGCAGAAGGGCAGTTACCCTGCACTACACCAATCACAAATAGCTTCGCCCTGCAGTTCACGGCACAGCCCTTGAACTGTCAACTGTCTGAATAAAGCTTGCATTCAACTCCGCGTGGCCACTGAGACTTTTCCTAAACCTGTTAAACTACAAGTCATGTAGAACACCGCCGACTAAAATGATGCATGTGGTATTAACAACAAACATATACGTCTGGTCAGAGTAACAGTCTCTTTAGCCAGCATTCTACTACTAATCAACAGCCATTTTGGCAGCAAGTAGCCTATCGGTTAGAGAATTTGCATCAGAATTTCAAGTACTCAAAAATGCAGGATAAAAATATGCAAATGTTCTCACCAGTGTCTGTTATTGGGTTTTTGCTGATGAAAAATTGTGTTATCCACTGCAATTTCAACTCTATGATATCAGTAGTACTGTCTCAAAAACAATGTCATTAAATATCAAATTGTGCCCATTGTGGTCTTGGCATCTGTGGTCTGACTACAAACCTTTAAATACTGTGCGAGCAGGCTACATGATGATGGATTAGGTAAGATTATTTTTAGTCGTCTAACTGCCACCACACATCAATCACAATGTCAACTTACTTACTTTTACTTATTGGAAAAGTGCATCATTGCATGACTCCAAGTTTGCAGATATGAGTGTTAATCTATCAATATTTTATTTATGTCTAGCATAATTTAATGGCAAATTGTTCCACTAAATTGAAATGATACAACATTTCTGGAAATCTGTTATCTAGTAAATTTTATCAAATTGTGAGTTGACATTCATGATACCCCGTTGAGACAACTATACTTATAAAAAGAACTGTGAATGAAAACATCTATCTCACAAAAAACATTGACCTGCCAAAAATATTTTTGTATTATCTTTATCTCAGATAAAGAAGACAAAACAGCCCAGTCTCCAGTCCTCCAGCCTATGCTTTTACACCCAATCAGAGATAAGCTGTGTGTTAGTGTGTGCGCGCGCATGTGTGCATGCATGCAAACACTCTGCATCAGGGGTCCCCAATTAAAATCAGTCGTGAGCCAATTTTTCCCTCAGTGAATGGTTGGGGGCTGGAACATAGTTATTAATAGTTTGTACACTGCAAATTGACTGCAAGACTCCCACATAGATATAGTATTTGACAAAAACGTAATAATTTTTAACCTTGATTGAATTAGGTGTCCGTCACATATGTATGTGTGGAAATACTTGGGATAAGATTTCCCCCATTTAACTCTGTGCTGATTTCCTGGATATTTTACAGTTTTATATTTCCAACAACAAAACATATCTTTTTTATGTCATATACTGTGTACATCCTGTCAGACATATGGAGAGCAGGCATGTGTTTCCTCCATTTACCAATTACAAGATTGATGGTTCGGCAGAAAGAGAGCTAAACAGAGAGGAAACAAAGACAGAAAGACACTGATCGGACGACAGGTAAACAGATAGACATCTTTTGGCTCTGACATATTCATATATTCCAAACGGTGCAAATTGTTTTGCACTGCATGGGAAGCCAGCCAGCTTCCTGCTGTAATCGCCTTTTGTCAGGTTATAAATTAATCTGACACAAGAAAAGAAGAAAATACATAACATTCACGAGCTATTTTCACTTTTTTTTCTCAGCATACATACGTTTTGTTTTTATGCTCTCTTTTAAGGGTACCTCCCAGAACTCTTTATGAACCATGAACAGACTCACCAGCTCTTTACGCTTTTAAAACTCAAATTTAAGACAATTTCTTTCTTTTTATACAAGGATATCAAGTTGAAGCCTACGTCTCTTTTGTAGTTGTATACTGTATTACAGCAAGCATAAAAAATACAAAGCATACATAAAAATGTAAAATTCCTGAATAAAATAAAATATATAACTTAAAATAACCATACAATAAAATCACAAAAAATACATTCTAAAATAAATTATTTCTAGTCTGGACTATCTGAAGGACTAGCCAGACTTGTGAGTGCATTTAATGACGGCAGGTTTAGCAGTTTATTTTTGAGGCAAGATCATGTGGAAGCTTCTGCAGTGCAGCATTGTATAGACACATTAAGCAATATCTGGCCTTTTTGAGGTCAGGGATTCCTAGCTAACTCAGGTGGATAAAAGACAATAATGAGTACAAACGTTAACACCATGAATTACATTTACCTACAAAAAGGCCATTCTTTGAGAGCCTACTTGTTTAATCAATAAAGCACACAAGGCAGTGCTTTAGAAAAACTATTGCCCAGTAAATGTCTTAAATTGAATAATGGGGAAACTAGTCCTCTGAATTCAGACTGGCACATAGCTGGGCTAAAACGAATCCATGCAGATTCGAAAAATAATCGAGAAATACAATAGAATACAACAAAAGTCTAAAAATACAATAGATGACTGGGAAAGCAACTCTTATGGCACAATCATCCTTCAAATGGAACTGTGAGCAGGCATGTGTGTGTCTTTGACAGCCAACCAAGCGCAGCTTGGAAAACTGTTTAGCATCAAAGATCCAAAGAAGTGGTTTTACAAACCTATACAGTGGTGACAGGAAAGCTGTGGTTTAAAGGCCACAACATGTCTACAAATGACATTATACTGCTTTGCATATGGATGTGTAATTCCCATTGGAATCCAGCCATAGGTAGGGTGTCCTAGTATTGGGACGATAAATCATTTGCACTGCATTCAGATGGGCTGCTTGGGAAGGAAATGCAAAAACAATTTGACAACCTAAGCATCTGAACTGGAACAAGCAATAAGGCCAGCAATTTAATATTTGATTAGTCTGAAGTCTGAAGAATTTATGCTTTTTTTTTTATCAATCAATGAATCAAGTAATGTAGTAGTTAATAAATCAACTGCTTACATAGCGTTCACTGTACTTTTCAAATGTATTGATGATGTAATTAATGAGTTTTGTTTATACTTGAGAGCCAACAAGTTCCCAGTTAGATGTAGCTGGTGGTTTCCTAGCTAAATGTTTTGATCAGCTAACACTAACAAACTTACAGTTGTTGACAGTTGCCTGGCTACATATTCTAGATGGCAACACAAGTAAGACCTAGCAAAGCATCACCAGCTTACCAGCTAAATGTTATTGACAAGCTAATCACTTTGTGTTACGGACACGGCTAATCTGTTTCACGTTCCAACGCTGCATTTCCATCTGCACCAGCGGCTGCATAAAATGTGCACACCACAAAGAATGGGATTTACATTTGTCAGTTTGAAAATGTACTGTATTAACATTGCACAATATATTTTCTGGGAGAAAAACAGCACATCCCGTGTTTTTCTTTTTCTCCCCACACCATGGGTGTGTTAAGGGCCTCCTACTGCGCAGCTGACACAGCAATAAATATCCCACGACCTGGAGATTGACACATTTAATATGTACGTAGCTAGTTGCAGTGAGATGAAGAGGTGGAGTTGTCAAGAGTTTGGGAGTTGTTCCATGAATGTTTGTTTTACCATGTGTGTTCTTCCGACTCACACGAAATGCCTAGATCCTGACCAGTCAACTCCATAACACTATATCATTTATTAATTATCTTTTTAAATTATTATTACAAGTTTTGTGTGCAAATGACACAATCAATCAATATATTTATAGCACCAGTTGGGAAATGTGTTGTGCAATCAGGTTGCACAAATAAAAAATGATTAAAAAAAACAACGTAAAAATCAAGGGCACCATGATAACTAGATAAATAGAAAATAAATATTAAGAATTGGTTACCCTAAACAAATCAATAAAAGGCACAGCCCTTTGTGCAAAAGTGCAGCAATAAATATACATTTCTTCATAAAAAAGGTATACCCTGTGAAATATAATAAAGTCTGGGAATATCTCATGAATGCGGCGAGGATGGTCAGGACAGTCTAGGATACTAAGTGCTCATCTCACCACTTCCTTCCTGAAGTCTCTGAGAGCTGTGTCTGGTCCACTCCAACAACCTTTATCAACATTAACATCGCCATACTAGTGCACCAGAGAACATGAACACAGATTAAATAACAGTCGTGTAAAACCGTGGTCTTGCTGGCATTAAGACAAAAATAGTTCATCCGTTTTTACAGATGACATTTATTTTGATTGGTTGATTGATGAGAGGATATGAATATGGGAGAGGGGATAGATAAAGGACAAAAAGTGGGTTAGGGAAGAGTGGATCGAGTGAAATGTAGACCGACAGTACAGTACAAAATCTGTGTTCTCCATATACTTGGTCATTCCATAGGTCAAACTAGTAGTAGTAGCTTCATTATACAAATGCCCCAGGGACACAAGTGTAGATAGATATTCAGACAGCTGCTTAACAAGTAAGTTAACCTTCACGGATGGAAAGGAGACTTCAGTAATTGACCATCTGGCTAATTAGTGCTGTCAGATGTATACACTTCCAGCCCCACTTTAAGGTCCACTTCCTAGTGTCTCAGGTTTAAGGTCCACTTCCTTGTGTCTCAGGTTTAAAGTCCACTTCCTAGTGTCTCAGGTTTAAGGTCCACTTCCTTGTGTCTTAGGTTTAAGGTCCACTTCCTAGTGTCTCAGGTTTAAGGTCCACTTCCTTGTGTCTCAGGTTTAAAGTCCACTTCCTAGTGTCTCAGGTTTAAGGTCCACTTCCTTGTGTCTTAGGTTTAAGGTCCACTTCCTAGTGTCTCAGGTTTAAGGTCCACTTCCTTGTGTCTCAGGTTTAAAGTCCACTTCCTAGTGTCTCAGGTTTAAGGTCCACTTCCTTGTGTCTCAGGTTTAAAGTCCACTTCCTAGTGTCTCAGGTTTAAAGTCCACTTCCTATTGTCTCAAGTTTAAGGTCCACTTCCTAGTGTCTCAGGTTTAAGGTCCACTTCCTAGTGTCTCAGGTTTAAGGTCCACTTCCTAGTGTCTCAGGTTTAAGGTCCACTTCCTAGTGTCTCAGGTTTAAGGTCCACTTCCTAGTGTCTCAGGTTTAAGGTCCACTTCCTAGTGTCTCAGGTTTAAGTTCTACTTCCTAGTGTCTCAGGTTTAAGGTCCACTTCCTTGTGTCTCAGGTTTAAGGTCCATTTCCGTTTTGTTTACTTTTGTAACCAACATCCCTAAACAAAATTATGATAGTGAGTTTGCTTCTACTTTTTCATCTATTTGACAGGATGAGGCAATGATTGCATGTCAGTAGTTTTGGAATAGATAAAAAAGAGAAACAATGTCTCTTGCTCCGTCATCCCTCTGGTTCCAACAGTTAAATGATGGCAATGTGGGGCCTAAAAACAACGCCATCCATTTCAAACCTTACAGCACCAAGCAAAGCACCAAGTAATCGATAAAGGGTTGTCTCTCCCTCCTAAACAAATACCCTTCCTGTCAGAACCAATATGCCTGCTCATCGATTCAAATATCCCTGCCTTTTATCCCTTCATCACTCCTTTTTCTAGCTGAGCCAACAGCACAGCGAATTACAGTGTGAGGTGGTTCTGGACACACACACACACAGAGCTTTTGGTCACTGGAGAAATGGATCAAGTCACACCATCATTTGTTCTGCACTAATGTGATTTAGGGAGTGACAAGTGGGGCAGATAGAGTGGGGAGGGGGAGGGAATAACAGATTAGTAATTCTAATTGACGGAAGGCCAAGTTGCCTTGATGGGAAGCCATTCGTTGCCTTGGTGAAAAAGAGGAAGCGAATTGGTTGATTGAGATGATTCATCAGTGCTATAATGGAGGGGCCTTGGATAGCGGGGCCTGAAACTTCGATGGATATAGTCCATCCCCCTATATCCTCCTAGTGAGCAATCTCATTATCCTTCATAAAGAGAAGATGGGATGAAGAGAATGACTGAGAGAAAGACAAGTAAAGAGAAGAGAGGAGGTCATTGCATCACCTACTTCAACTCCACTCCTGCTTCACCAGGAAACCGGTAGTCATGGTTGTGTGGGTGGGTAACTTTGTCTCCAGGCTATCACGCACAGCGTGTCAGCCTGGATCATCCATTTTTTAATTGGACTTGGTGGGAGTGAGAATGGAATTCTATGCGAGTGACCTACAGAGTAACATATTTGTCGTCATTTCATTTTTGCCATTTTGTTCCCTTGGCAGCTCTTTACCATGAATCTCAGTGTAAACTAACAAGAACAACCAGCAAACTTTTCAGAACATGTAAACAGAACTTAAAAATCAATCATTATTAGATTTTCCCAAGGCAGTCTCTATCTACATACATTCAGTTTACATTATTTAACACAATTTAACGTCTACCTAAATAGTTTAGTGCTTGAAGGGGAATTATTTGCTGAATTACAGCTTAAAATTTGAGCCAGCCACTTTAAATTAAACAAGCAAGAGGCTAGTCAGCAACTGCCTTTTCAATCCAGATTCACTGAATTATTGAGTCAGCTGGTTAAGCTGCTGCTGCTAAACACAATGAAATCGGTTACAACACGTGTTCCAGACACGCTCAAGACGCGCTCAACACGCGTTCCAGACACGCTCAAGACACGTTCAGCACTCGTTCTAGACATGCTCAACATGCGTTCATGCACAGGACGTGTTGGGGGAAATTGCTGGTTGGTTGATTAAGATCATGTTTTCCAGGCCAAGTTTGTAGTAGCATTTCACCAGACTATTCAAGCATTTGGGCAGAAAAGTATGAAAATGAGGGGTTAAGGCTGGACAGTCGTCCCTTGGGCCAATCAGGTGTGACAGCGCTGCTGTATTCACACGCCGCCTTGTCCCCCCATCTCAGTATCTTTGTCAGTCAACTGCAACAGGCGACAGACAGGAGACAGATTGGGAAGGTCAGTAACAGAATGAGTGCAACAGTGGTGAGGAATCCGAGATGGATTTTCTATGGATAAGGAACCCAAGAGAAGGCACTGTGTTGAAATGTCCTAGACTTCAAGGGTGAGGTTCAAATTGATTGGAGGAAGACAGTTCTAATGTGGCATCACAGGCAACCATTTCGGTCCCACCCCCAAAATGTAAAGAGAAGAGAAGCTAAATGCATTCATTTTAATACCCGATTACATTGCAAATATAATGTCATACAATTATGTATTCTTCCTATAACCACATGGATGCCTGTCGTCTGGTGTGTAAGGAAATAAGTCTGCTTTTATTTTGACATTTACCACTTATTTTAAGCTACAAAGCCTAGATGGTTAAATACGTGTAGTTGTTTTGAGCGCTAAAGTACAAAAAAGTATTGTAATAGGGCTGCTTATTTGTACTAAGCGTAGCTAATATCAACTAAGCCAAAATAATTTGCATCACTTATTATTTGAGAGTGATAGTTTAACTGAAAAACATCTTCGTCAGTTAGCTTGGGGCAAGGCTGAACAGTTTAACAGCTTACAACTTAAAATAGAGATGGAAAACAACATCCTCCCTAGTGCAGTTGAAAGATCCAAACAAGCCAGGAAAACATCAGTTGGTTACAGCCAAGTTACGCGACAGCTATTCTTTCTGCATAGCCTATGCCACCAGCCAACTGGCTATGGGCAGCATTTTGTAAAATATTTGAAATAGAGAAGATATATAGATACTGTATGCTTAATTTTAGTCTGATATTAGTAGTGGTATAGCAAATGAATTAACTGACAAAATTACTAATGCAGTTTAGATAGAATATACTAATACAGTTTAAACACAAAGAAATAGCATTTAGTTTCAAGAAAAACATGTGTGGTAATAAAATGGGTTTTCCAATGTTCCAAAATGTTATTATCCCTTGGTGAACAATGAGACCTGCATCACTAATGACCCAAACTTGTCTTCCAATATACTGTACATGTTGAGGGACACTAACCCTAGATGTAATGTGAAATTAAGTGTTTTTGAAATGAGAGTAGACGTTGCAAAGCAGTGGAATGACCAGATGAAAATATTTTGATCTACGACCAGTTTGACCTATTTAAATCTAAAGGTTGGATACGAAATAATCTACCCCCTCTGTACTTATTTCACTCAAGCAGGAAATCAATAGCAATTCCAGGGAAACAACACTTGTTAACATTTTTTTTCCTCTGGAGTTATTATTTCTCTAAAACATTTCCAAGTACTTTGTAAAAAGCTAATCTGCTTGTGCTTTTCCCTGTTAGCCTTGAAAAAGATATGTATTGTGTTGAGAAAATAAATGCCACGTTTAAGGATATTCAAGTAACCTATTGTACTATTTCTTTGATATATGTTTAAGTAGGTTTTTAAAATAGAAAAAGGGTAAAGATGACTTTTTTCAGGATAATGATGATTATCTACCTAGAGCCACATATAATATTTCTAGACATGCTTTATTGATGGGGGATTTTTCAAACCTGTGTTTTGCAGGCACTATAGTGAGAATAAGGCCCTGCTTCACTGCAGCAACACCTAGCAAACTCGGGACAATATATGACGAGATATGTTCTCTGAAACACCTGCCATTTTTATTCTTCTTCTGCTCATTCAACCAGGTTGGATGTTTCGGATCTGAGAATGAGATGGAGGTTCCCATTTAAATGATGGAGCTAGTCTCAGTATGCAATCTTCTCTACCATGGCAGGCAAGTTGCAGGTGATTACTTGTATATTGTAACACTGTATTGATATCAATTGGAATTGCATCACTTCGCAAGCCAGTATGTTTGTGATCTACTGGCCTGATGAGGCCTGTAAACCAGTGGTTTGCCAACAGAATTGTTAGGTATAATTAGGCCCTCTCATTAATGCTTCATGATAGGTGAGGTATTGTCATACAGACCCCTATAAAGTTCTGCTTTTGTAAGAGTGTAATGTATCCACATTTATTGTAGTTATTTACAAATACAATGTGGTGTAACTGAAAATTTAAATATGTTATTTCTCAAAGTTATAAAACTTCAAAATTATTGCAAGATTTTCAAAATCGATAAGTGTTTGTATCATTCATATGATACTCTTGAAACCACAGCAATGGTATAAAAACCTCACCAATATGGCTCAAATAGTAAGAAGTTAAGGATGATGAATCAAAGAGATCCCTTCAGTTAGTTTCTAAATGCAGAAATATGAGTCTGACTCAGGAGAAAATAACATGAAGGATACAGTAGAGTATCAGCACTCACCACAGAAGGAGAAATAAATAAAAAATCCAAATAAACAAGTGCCAAGCTGGATTGGATAAAATGCACATTTCCATTCTCCCAAAAACAAATAAATGCATAAAAAAAGTATGTGAGGGTATTATTTATTCTTTAACTGAAGCGAACAGTTAAGAGTCACCAAAGAGATATGTCAGGATTTGTATAAACAGATCTGTCTGTTACTATGCAGAGGGGAGATTGTGACTGTTTAGGATGTCCTAATGCAAAGTCAGTCCTCCAGGATCCAGGCAGTTGTTGCCTCCTCAGCAATTGCTGTTGTTGTCGGCTCATCACTCCCATCATAGTCCATTTGGATGATCTATGTCTGCGAGAGAGAATCGAAAGGATCCACACAAACAAACAAACACACAAACAAACAACTGCACACACACACACACACACACACACCTGCATACACATATCACTTATTTATGTTCTCTGCATTGACTAGAGAACAGTGATAAGAGCTGCTGAAACTACAGTGTTTGTTTCATCATCTTTCACTGCATTTCATCTACCCAGTGCCGCAGTTCACAACTGGCTTCACCATTTCCTTTACTCTCCAGACTCGCCTCTTTCTACCGCTGTGTATGCAAACTGTAATGTGGCCATTTTGTTTTTAAAGGCTTTAAAGGCATCTTGCAGTGTAGACTCGGTAGGTCTGCTGGGGATTTCTGGTGATCGTAACGGCCAACACATCCACTCCCACCTCCCTGACAGTGTTCCTGATCTGTCAGATGGGTTATTTTTAGTTTTTCTTCATTATGGTGAGCTTTTAAGTTTTATCCACTACCATCTTTTACAATCTTCCTTTAAAGCCATTTACGAGTGCCAGGGCATTCCTTCCTTTTAATGTTGTTTTTGGTAAGCCTAATGTGTTGCTATGTTTCAGAGCTGAGACTAAATACTTCAATGTCATAGTAATTGATTGAGTTCAAATCCAAACTATTGGAGTATACAGCCAAAATAAGGAAATGTATGAAAAAATGAAAGCATCCTAAATGCATTAATAGCGGAAAGACTAAGCACACATTGCCTCCTTTCCCGTACTAAACTTGTTGAAATTCTGATGTTGGTGAAACTTCCTGTGGTATTCATTTCCTGCTGTTTTGCCAGCATGAAACATGTTAGGGCACCCTCCGGTGGACAACCTCTATAATGATGTCAGGACTAAACATTTTCCAGTGGGCAGAAAATGTATGCTGGAGAGATGCCAGTATATCCAATCGAGCGAGCACAGGCTGGACTGGTCTCAATCACACGGTTTTAAATACATCAAGAACATACATCTAGGATTTAAAAAATCTGTCCTACAGACAAGAAAACATTTCCTTGTGATTTCGGTTTCATTTTTTATTTTTAGCTGGCAGTCAAATTGCGTACTGTGAAGCCAAGGGAAAATCACACTTTTTACAGGAAGTGTCCCCAATAAGAAGCCGTTGATAAATGTTTCGGCATCACATACATCATGATGTGCTTGTTAAAATGATATTCATCCTATTATCTTTATCATATTTGGAATATGTTTTATAATACTTATGTTGTGTGCTATCATACGATCATATGGGTTAAAATGTTAATTAAAAAAAGATTCCGGGTAAAAGGCAAAGGCTTTAATTTTCTGAGGAGGGGACATGCTACTACAGCAATACACTTTCTTGAGGAATAGAAGGAAATCCAGTGACGTGCTTGCTCAGAATCTGGCAGAGGTTTCTGGAACCAAAGTACATAAAACAAATGGCCACACTGATTGGCAAAAATGTAATCTTTAATGACAATAATCCGCTCAAATATTCTGCAAAGCTTAATAAGTTGAACTCAGCAGATAAAATAAGAGTTTAGACAAATTCTACAAGTAGCCTTGAATAATTTACCACAAGACTTACCAGTCTACCAAAGCAAATTGCTTCCATTTTGCAATCAAAGAAAAGCCAGACAATACAGTTCAAGAAAGCGTTAATACACAACAGACTGTGAGTTACCAGGAAATTACTGCACACCTCAGAGGTGTGAGAAGGCAGACCTTTGAGTTAATTAAAAAGTTGCGAGAGTGCAGTTATTTTCTAACATTAACACACCCTCCAATACTCCCCTGAATGTTGCCATGTTAATATGCCACATAGAACAAGAAGTCCCTATAGTTTGTAACTACACTGAACAAAATTATAAACGCTTTTGTTTTTGCCCCCATTTATCATGAGCTGAACTCAATGATCTAAGACTTTCTCTATGTATACAAAAGGCCTATTTCTCTCAAATGTTGTTCACAAATCTGTCTAAATCTGTGTTAGTGAGCACTTTTCCTTTGCCGAGATAATCCATCCACCTCCCAGGTGTGGCATATCAAGATACTGATTAGACAGCATGATTATTGCACAGGTGTGCCTTAGGCTGGCCACAATAAAAGGCCACTCTAAAATGTGCAGTCTCACTGTATTGGGGGGGCCCGGGTGGGGTCCCAAAACCAGTCAGTATCTGGTGTGACCACCATTTGCCTCACGCAGTGCAACACATCTCCTTTGCATAGAGTTGATCAGGTTGTTGATTGTGGCCTGTGGAATGTTGGTCCACTCCTCTTCAATGGCTGTGCGAAGTTGCTGGATATTGGCAGGACCTGGAACACACTGTAGTATATGCTGATCCAGAGCATCCCAAACATGCTCAAAGGGTGACATGTCCGGTGAGTATGCTGGCCATGCAAGAACTGGAATATTTTCAGGTTCCAGGAATTGTGTTCAGGCCCTTGCAACATGGGGCTGTACATTATCATGCTGCAACATGAGGTGATGGTCGTGGATGAATGGCACAACAATGGGCCTCAGGATCTAGTCACAGTATCTCTGAGCATTCAAAATGCCATCAATAAAATGCACCTGTGTTCGTTGTCCATAACACACCCCTTGTCCGGGTGGCTGGTCTCTGACGATCTTGAAGGTTAAGATGCTGGATGTGGAGGCCCTGGGCTGGTGTGGTTACACGTTGTCTGCAGTTATGAGGCCGGTTGGAGGTACTGTCAAATTCTCTGAAGCGCCTTTGACGGCTTATGGTAGAGAAATTAACAATCAATTCACGGGCAACAGCACTGGTGGACATTCCTGCAGTCAGCATGCCAGTTGCATGCTCCCTCAAAACTTGAGACATCTGTGGCATTGTGCTGTGTGATGGAACTGCACATTTTAGAGTGGCCTTTTATTGTGGCCAGCCTAAGGCACACCTGTGAAATAATCATGCTGTCTTATCAGCATCTTGATATGCCACACCTGTGAGCTGGATGGATTATCTCGGCAAAGGAGAAGTGCTCACTAACACAGATTTAGACAGATTTGTGAACAATATTTGAAAGAAATAGGCCTTTTTGTGTACATAGAGAAAGTCTTAGATCTTTGAATTCAGCTCATGATAAATGGGTCCAAAAACAAAAGTGTTGCGTTTATAATTTTGTTCACTGTATTTCTGAATTCTTGTGTACACAGGATTTTTCTGTTTTATATTTTCAATAAATTGGCACACTGTTCTAAATTTGCTTTTGTAATCTCTGTGTTTATCACTTCTCATGTTTCCACTGCCCTGCTGGTTGTCAACATTAATCCATTGTGTTTGCTAGGCAATTACACCAGCCAGAAAAACAGAAAAGATACTGAATTTACATTAGTTTAAGCTGTTTTTCTAGTGCCATTCATTTGAATACATCCATAACAAGCTACGATGAACGCATTTCTCCTGGCACAGAATAGTTACCATCACGCCTGCTCCGTCTCCGCTCCCACTTCGGTACTTGGTGTCTCCGTTCTTCAATCTGCCACCGACCAAACACCCTTTTCATCATCCCATCCCGACCAGTCTAATCTGTCCATTATGCACACGAGATTCCAATTCTCGTAATCACCACGTGTATATGCATATCTCTGTCCTTCGTCACTCGTTGTCGTTGCGCATGGTAGCTCTTTACGTGCCGTTTGCACTCTGTTCCCCCGTTACATGCATGTAATTCTCCTGTTCCTTGCTCTTGGTATTCTGTAGAGATGTCCACTGTCCTGGCATGCTTGGGTGTTACCAAAGTTATTTTTGAGAACATCAAGTAAAGCTGTGTCTTCCTCTCAATTGCTTCCTGCCTCCTACTTAATAGACCATAAAAGTTACAGTCTATATCCATGCGGAGCTTTATATTGCAGACAGTCCAGTACATCATGTTTAGGTATCCTATATCTATCTGGAAGACTGTACAGTAGTAGTGTGATTTAAAGTTTACCACTTACAAGGTTACTGAGGGGACATCCAGGAATATGAGTGTAAGGGAATGTAACCTTCTTGATAAATAAAAGTATATATAATCTGACTCCATGCTGTTTGTAAATACATGTGATCGTAAGTGACCATAATATGTAGGTCGTTTATCACAAACTGTACATTCAAATGGCTGGTGGGGTTACACAGAATGTTTAGAAACCTGGTACTCAGGGACGACAAGTATGGTCACTCAGACTTACTTATATGCGTCTAATTATCAGTAGCCCTACAAACATGAAAATGAATGAGAAATGCCATCATAAATCTATATTTCAAAGTAATACAACTTAGTCCAATCAAGCAATAACCAACTCCTACATAATATTACAACACAACGTGTCGGGAGGTCTCTCTTAACAAAAACCAACTCCTACGTAATACTACAACATAACGTGTCGGGAGGCCCCATCTTAACAAAAACCAACTCCAACATAATACTACAACACAACTTGTCGGGTGGTCCCTCTTAACGAAAACCAACTCCTACATAATACTACAACACAACGTGTCGGGAGGTCTCTCTTAACAAAAACCAACTCCTACATAATACTACAACACAACGTGTCGGGAGGTCTCTCTTAACAAAAACCAACTCCTACGTAATACTACAACACAACGTGTCGGGAGGTCTCTCTTAACAAAAACCAACTCCTACGTAATACTACAACATAACGTGTCGGGAGGCCCCATCTTAACAAAAACCAACTCCAACATAATACTACAACACAACTTGTCGGGTGGTCCCTCTTAACGAAAACCAACTCCTACATAATACTACAACACAACGTGTCGGGAGGTCTCTCTTAACAAAAACCAACTCCTACGTAATACTACAACACAATGTGTCGGGAGGTCTCTCTTAACGAAAACCAACTCCTACATAATATTACAACACAACGTATCGGGAGGTCTCTCTTAACGAAAACCAACTCCTACATAATATTACAACACAACGTGTTGGGAGGTCTCTCTTAACGAAAACCAACTCCTACATAATACTACAACACAACGTGTCGGGAGGTCTCTCTTAACGAAAACCAACTCCTACATAATACTACAACACAACGTGTCGGGAGGTCTCTCTTAACGAAAACCAACTCCTACATAATACTACAACACAACGTGTCGGGAGGTCTCTCTTAACAAAAACCAACTCCTACATAATACTACAACACAACGTGTCGGGAGGTCTCTCTTAACAAAAACCAACTCCTACATAATACTACAACACAACGTGTCGGGAGGTCTCTCTTAACAAAAACCAACTCCTACATAATACTACAACACAACGTGTCGGGAGGTCTCTCTTAACAAAAACCAACTCCTACATAATACTACAACACAACGTGTCGGGAGGTCCCTCTTAACGAAAACCAACTCCTACATAATACTACAACACAACGTGTCGGGAGGTCTCTCTTAACGAAAACCAACGCCTACATAATACTACAACACAACGTATCGGGAGGTCCCTCTTAACGAAAACCAACGCCTACATAATACTACAACACAATGTGTCGGGAGGTCCCTCTTAACGAAAACCAACGCCTACATAATACTACAACACAACGTGTCGGGAGGTCCCTCTTAACGAAAACCAACGCCTACATAATACTACAACACAACGTGTCGGGAGGTCCCTCTTAACGAAAACCAACTCCTACATAATACTACAACACAACGTGTCGGGAGGTCTCTCTTAACGAAAACCAACTCCTACATAATACTACAACACAACGTGTCGGGAGGTCCCTCTTAACGAAAACCAACTCCTACATAATACTACAACACAACGTGTTGGGAGGTCTCTCTTAACGAAAACCAACTCCTACATAATATTACAACACGTGTTGGGAGGTCTCTTTAACGAGAATAAACTGTATTTTTTAGGTGTCACTGAGTGTCCTGATCTGCATATCCCACACTGAGCATCTATTTCATCCTGCTGACTATTGGTTCAGATCTGTAAAAAAAAAAGCTGTTGTCATTGACGGAAATATGAAGTCAGCTGATAAAATGTGGTTTATGGTAAATTGTTTTTGAAATGTAGGCAATTGAATTCAGTGCACACCCTTTGGGCTACCCCTAATCATCTTTCACTGACTGTACTGCTTACATCTGCTACACCTACAGTAGCCTACCTTCTTTCAGCAATAACTCAGGTCATGAAATTTACATTTTTGGGCTGATAGTTACATTTATCATGACTTTGGGTGCTTGTACTTACACACACTTGACTAGCTTATTCGTGTTTCTTGCAGAACTCTGAATCGTTTTACTCTCCCTTGAGCTGACTGCGCTCCTTTGAACGTGTGCTTGTATGTACCTTCTCATTCACATACTCAAACGTATCCCACACTCTCGTCTGCGTCAGGGTGCTGAATCAAACCTAGTTCTATTAACACATTTTGCACTTTTGTGTTTCCTATCTCGGCCCACTAAGTCTTTCTTTCCACTCCATTCTTCTTTTAATTCCACCTTTTCCTAGTCCCTTCCTATTTACTCGCCAGGCAATGAGCTTGACCATCTCTACCAGATACTGTTTGTTGACTCATCTCACAGCAACATTTCTCCAGGTCTCTGATCGTTACATTGTCACCTTCTCTCTTTCGATTTCCTCCAGAACGACCCAGTCGTCTTCTACCCACGTGTTCATGTGCCACCACAGTCTTGTTTTCGATTCCTTACTACGCTCTCCTCTCCTAACCTACAACACCAAAACCAATGTCTTGATTTCTTTTTTTCAGATGGGATGTTAAATGGTTGCCCTGATTTTCTGTAGTCACTAAGGACCACTTGGCAACTATTGTAAGAGTACACGTTTCCTGTATACATTTTTAGGGGTTCTTTAAACTGAAACTGTGGGAGAAACCCTATAAGTTCTTCAAAGAACCAATTGAAAGGTTTACCTCCAACCTCTTTTTAATATTTATTAGAAAAGCCATTTGGATTTAGAAATTGTCAAATACCTTGTTCCTGTAAAAAAACTAAATTATTTTAGAGTGAAATGGTTTCAACCACAGAGTCCTGGCTACATTACCTACATTATCTGTCTGACCTTAGCATCATCATCATTCCAACTGACTCATACATTCCCACTCCTCCCCTGTGACAATTATTTTTGTATTTTCTATGTTGTACCACAAGTACAAAATGTATGCAATCATTAATATATGTACAAAACTCTGCGAAAATGTGTCACCTAAATAACTAAAATTTAAATAAATACAGAGTATATGTAATGTATTACATGTATCTACAATGTGCCACTACTATTGAATCGACATACTACCAGTGATAATAAGTTGGAAATTGGATATTTGTGTTTATTATTAGAAAATATTTTGTCCATTCCCTCCTGTATTCCCCGCTCCCCTCCCACATTAAACATTCCCTTTATTCTCCTTTAATTTCTCATTGGTCCTCCATTCTCCTTCCCATCCCACCACACTCACCAAACTGGAGAAAAAATGAAAAGAACATCATCATTCACTGTCCAAAGTTAACCCGATCGATCTCAGCTTCTACCCTCCAATGTCCACAGATCAGCCAATTTTTCACAGTATTTTATCATTGTTATTGTTTCTTTTTGCAATGTATCACTCCACTCTACTAAAGTGCCTCATGAGGGTCTTGAACCTCCATCTTTATCATACCTGTTGATACTGCTTCAAAAATAAATTATTTTCCAGCGAACACAGCAATGTTTCCTTTAAGACCCCCAGGCCCCTAACAGTACAGTCTGTAAGTTCAATGACAAGACTTAACTCCAGAAATTAGCCACTGAGGGACAGTACCAGAAAAGATAATCCAATGTTTCTGTTTCTTTGTTGTAGAGTCAGCACAGTCTTGCCTGTTCAATGACCCAAAACCTGACTATTCTTTTTGTAGATATAACCTTGAATTGAAATGCACGGTTGGGTGTGTTGATTGAAATATCACGGTATTGGTACATCAAAGATCCTTTTCCAAATTAATTGTTAGGACGTAGTTGTCAAACATTTCCAATTAAATATGTACATTTTATGTTGTTTATTAGTCATTTTCCTCATTGCCTGGTTTTTGAGGGAATTTTTGTTACACAAAGATTTTGAATGACACAATTTAGTATCTATAACTGATATCTAATATGTATAGAGCATGACACTGAGAGCTTTGCATCCTGTAAAATGTGGTTTGTTTGTGTTGGAAAGAGAAGGGTTAATACAAAAGAGAAAATAATATCCAATCAGAATGTCTTTCCCTGGATAGGCAATATTTAGCTAGGACTTCAGGTTTTGGAAAGAAATCACCTGCCCGTCATTTCACCTGCCATTTATCTTGATTACAGCAGCATTTAAGAATGACAAATCACTTTTTTACTTGCCATGGGTGGAACTGTTTTGGAGTAGGCATCTGATGGGTTATATCTTCTTCAAGACCTGCAAACCTGTCACCAACTGAGGGAAAATTGCTCACATTGTTTCTGCACACTTGATGAGTTGACTGACTATCGAGGCTGCTCCAGCAGGTGTTTTCAACAATAATGTTGGTTAATTTGTTAACATCCGAATTTCAACATTTTCTTTTTTCAAATGATCGTCCTCTAAGCAGTGTCACAGTTCTTTTTTGCAGCTCGATTGCTGCCTCCGAAAATAATAGCATGTGACCAAGCGAGGAATGGTCACATGCTATTACACTGTCAAACTTGATAAAAGGCATTTGCAATGGGAAGTAACAGTAGTACTTTTCCACTCTGATTTCTTATTGTATTGTCATGATTGAGGCTAACTGGCTTCTTACATTCAGTGAATTGAATCCTTTTTTATTCTGCTTCTCATTTATTCATTGTTTCTATTGGCCCAGTAGATCTGTTTAATAAAATGTACCAAGACTAGTTGGAGTATATCTGGTCACTGTGTCTTTGTGACTCTAACTGTCACAACCTGGATGTACTGGTCGGTCGTCCTTGTGGGTGATGCTGCTAGTCACATTTTTCGGAGCCGGTTGGCTACTGAAGTCCTGCTGCCCAAAGTGCAGGCCAGACATGTGACAGAAGGTAAACTGCCTGTATTCCCACTCATCCCTCGCTGTGCGGTTCTCTCCGTGTGGGCGGTCAGCTTTCATTTCACCTCTTTGCTGGAAATCATTTAATGATTGCTCCATATTTGCTCGACATACTTTCTTTTTTTACAAACACCACTATTTCTGTAATTATCTAGGCTACCATTTGCTTTTCAAGTAAGCTATCTATGAGGAAGCACTCAACATTCTAACTGCATGTCATAGGCTGTGCCGAAATATAGAAAGGTGATGAAGGAAACCTGTTTTTTTCATTCAGTTTTTCAAATAATTTGAAAAAAGGTTCCTCTGGAGTTGGTAGTGCCATAAATAAATATTTAAACTGAAATACAAATATAAAAACAGCAGTAACGGAAAATGTAGTGAAGTAAAGCTGGAGAAAATATCCAGTTCTTCAACACAACCACTTAGCCTCAATGTTATCCTTAGCTCCACATTTTATTGCTAACATTAGCCATAAGAAATAACCATGGTGATAAACAGCAATCTTGTTTTACAACTCCTGATTTCAAAGGTATTTTAGAGGAGCAGAAAATATTAATTATTTAAGATTATTATTTTTATCGATTCAAGAGACTCTACAAATTTGAAAAAATGTACGCCTTCATGAATTGATTCTAGAAGGAATGTATCCCAAACTTCCTCAAAATCTGCTCAGAAGAGTATCCCTGGTTAGTATACTATGATTTCTAGTAGTGGTTTGACGTTGTCTCCAATGTATCATTCTTTTAGATACACTGGAACTTGTCTGATCGAGATGAATATCAATGTCTGGTGTGACCTTTTTAATTGTATGAGCCATACATTTTGTCAATATGTTTGTGTCACATTATTAAAGGGTGAGGAGCCTCCGTTTTTTTGTAGAGACAGGGTCTTTATACTGCCCCCCTGCACTCCACTTTTAATAGGAGAGATATCAGACTAACTCTGTGTGTCAGACAGTTTGACATTTATGTATGAGTAATTAAAACTTGAGAATAGCAGATTTCCTAGGAAATCTTAAAAGTTTGATACTTTATACCCCTGTTGTAAGTCCACAGAGGACACGGCTTATTCCGGTCAGTTGCTGACTGCAGCTTCTCCTTTGTGATTATGCCTTCAAAATATCTCTTTTGTGTCAAGTTTATCAGTATTTTTTGGCAACATTGTATCACAAAAATGTCTTCAAGTGAGCTTGGAAGATTATGTAAAGAAAACATTTATTTAAAATATTTAGTTCTCCATTAAAAAATTAATGGTGAGACAAGGACCTCACTTAGCAAGGAGCTCTTTTGGTATTAAGAGGTAAAGACAAGTGTTCGTCCCGATGTTCGTAACTGCCTGTTGAGTGAATGTTTAATTTCCTACATAATTTATTTGCCCCTCTTACATGCACACTTTTTGTAAACGTCCATCCATCTGACCTGCACAACTCTATTTTGAGTATCCTGATTTCCCATGTGAGGATGCTAAACCAAGGAAATAAAATAAATGTTGAAACAGGACTAATGAAACCGCTATCAAGGGAGTGAAAACATGTTGACATTCAGGTTTTACATTTTTACAAAGTACAGTCTTTGTTGACATTTAGTCAAAGTTTGGTTCAAAATATCTGCAATTTGTATTATGACTACAATTGTTAGCTATTTAAGGAATTATACTCCTCCCCCTGTTCTAAGCTTTGGTTAACAATGGAAATGACCTTTGTAACTGATGGTTGCTTCTATGATAACAGTTTTGGATTTTGGTGACATTCACTTACAGGAGGTTTTTTCTACTGAATAATCAGAATTGGATGATAAAGGGTAATCTAAAAGTATTTTATGTGTATCATCCACAAAATTAGTGCATACACAATACTTCTTTCCCTTATTAAGCCTAAAAGTTAGCCATCAGTTGCTTGCTATAAATGCCAGCAAATTTGGAAGCCAATGAGGAAGTACAACAGCACATCTCAATTACACCTAATGCTATAAAATAATTGTGATTGGGCAGGTAGCTACAAAAGTGAAAAGTCAACACAACATTTGTAAATGCAATGCTACAATGCATAATACATGAATCGGCATTACAGACAGGGCTGTCTTATTAAGTTATAGAAAGGAAGCTCCCCGTACGTCATTCTGAACCAAGACTTCTTACGTCATGTCACCAGTGACGCAGCAACATTTTATTCACACTGCAGCGATCTAAGAGTAAGTCTCTGTACAACAGCTAAACGAAAAACGCGCTGGGGGACACTTTTTGTGCTAGTGCAAATCTTGCGAAAGTCTTGTTTATCATAGTTTGAATGGGCCCTGCAAATGGTCTCTCAAAACACAGCCTCAGGCAGCCCACTTTAGGATCTTAACTGTGTAATTATCAAAGTCATTACTTTCCTTTGTATTATAGTGAAGCTAATGTGGTGTTAAACTGGAGGGAATGCATCCTTTCCTTAAGATTCTTATCATAGGAGCAACTCCACGGTGGGGATGTTTGCGTGTGTGAGCCCAGTTGTGCCTCTCTCCCTCTTGTTCTATCTCTATCTGCCTCCATCTCTGTAACTATGCTCCCATCTCCCTCCATATGCACTGTCCTCTTTCTCCTCTTGCCCATATTTTGTTTTAAAGACAGCATAAAACTATAAATCTGAGTTGTTTACCAACATTCTGTTTTTTTTCTAGTTATAAAATAACCAGCTGTCTTACATGAAGTCAGAGTTCCTTACGTTTTCCAGCAAACCTAAGCTAAATATCTTGATGAAAATCAAAACAGGTGTAGCGGCAATTGATTTCAATATTCAGCCCAATACAGTAGCCTATACATTACTTTGGGAAGATCATGTTGCATGGGGTATTCTTAAAATAATATATCTAATCAAATCTGTAGACAGTATATTGTCTACACAAGGATTTGTTTTTGCATTAATATATTTTACAATTGTAGACGTACAGTAACATTAAAGAAAATGTATATTTCTGTCAATGTATCAGCTGTTTTTACCTCAGTTAAATCACATTTGATTGCACGATCACTGACCCCATGCATTCTTTCTCCAGTATGTAAACACACGGGGGCCTGAGTATGCATACTGTGTGTTTTAGCCTTCACGCTGCGTGGCAGAGCCTCTAAGATGTAAGGACCGCATGTTAGAGCTCGTCCTAATGCATAATCAATCACGTGTGTTCCAAAACATGTAGACATTAAGTCTATACAGCACCTCTTCAAAACAGTATTTTGGTTTCAATGTTTTCTCAGCCAGTGTGATGGGCAAAGAGAAAATGATTGAATCCCTGCCGGTCAGCCAAACAAAGCAATTGTAGGCACATCAATGATAGCCAAAATAAATACAATCTTCTCTGATCCTGCTGTGCATATCTTTTGAGACGTTATTTTTCTGTTTCATTTTCATCAATCTGTAAAGGTTTCCCTATTTATGGCCTATTCTGGAGATGGATTCTTGACAGCGGGGTAGACAGGGGATTTTCCAGCTCATATACAGATGGATGGATGAGGACAGGAAGCCCAACACCATATAAACACAAAGTAAAATATGGAAATTGAGACACCAAGTATTTCTAGTTTGCCCAAAGGGTGGATATTTTGTTTCCCTATCCACCAACAGAAAATAATACATATAGCATGAACACACACAAAGAGTACATGATTAAATGTTTTCCATGATACAGTATATTTTCTCTTTATACAAAATGCGAATGATTTTAATACATGCAGTTTTGCAGGCACTTTTATTCAAAGCAAATTACGGTCATACATGCATACATTTTAGTAGTACTTTGGTTTACAAAGCTGAACTAAGAGGCTAACATCCAGAAAATTCCAGGAAACCAGAGTGAAATAAGACTAGGATTGTGATGAACATGGTAATTACTCATCAAAATGTTAATTTCTTTCTTTACTTGTACAGATGTAAAGAGTAATGATGTATCATTGTTTGTATGTAAGAACAACTACTCTTCACTGAAGAACTACCCACAAAAGAGGCTTTAACTTTGAAGAATATATTTATACTTCACTAGAAAAGATTTTTGACAAATGTTCTGACAAACTACATACAAATTCTATGTGTGAGAAACTACATACTAATTCCATCCTAAAAATCGTACGTTTTGGGTTGCTGTTTTTAGCTGGGATGTTGCAGTCTGAAATCTAAAGTGCTATATTCCTTGTGGGAATCAATCCTGAAATCACATTTGCTAGGACATAGTACTTCAACAACCCTGACAGAACCAACCAGGTCAAGACATGCGCCCTGCCAAGATGCCTTAACAAGTAAATTAGATGCAGGCAATTAGGGGGCTTGTCACTCAGAGTTTCTGAAGTGACAGTCTTGCGAAGCTGCTTGTTTGGTGGCCAGGAGGCCTTTTATTGAATTTTCAGCTTATAGTTTGTGCATATCTTTTTTTATTTTGGATAATTGAATGAATTCAAATCTGTTTTCACTGGCCAACCAAGAGGTTAAAAAGGAGTTTTTTTATGGCCCTAAGGTAACGTGGCTGTGTACGTATTCAACACCTGGAGCGCATTTATCAATAATGCATAAGCACAAATATGTGTGAGCGGGAGATTTATCGATATGAATATTTTCTGGAGAGTGCTTAAGTGCTTAAATATATGCAGAACCATAAGTTGTGCAATAAAGAAACTCCTCGTCAAACTTGAACTAGATCATGGGGAAATTATATATTTTCAAATGTGTGAATGGCATTGTGAGAGTATTCATTAAATCATGTTTTGATTTAATTGTTTTTCATATTTGAATTGCTTCCAGTGTTTCTTTAAAGAATATCATATAATTTGACACTTCAAATGTATTTGTTATATTAATAAACCCTATTACTGTCATTTGTTGAATTATAGCCACAAGTAAAACCATTGTTGAAATATCCTAACAGATGGACATAATGGGAAATTAAAAGGGAATGGCTGACGTTGCTCTGAACTCATTCTTTCTGCAGAACAACAATGATGGCATTTACACCTGTTTTCTTAGCTGTCACAATCTGAGGTGGTTGCAGGACACATGGGCAGAGATGGTGGAACAAACCGGTCTTGAGTTTAAAACGCTGGACAGGACATGATGACCGTTACATATGACAATGACTGGCAATACACACAGGAAAATACATAGGGACAAAACGAGGGGTTAACAAGGCGAACAGGAGAAACCCATTACAATGACAGGACTAAACTGAACATAGAAACAGGGAAAATAGAACAGAAAACACATAGGACATAGAAATGTAAATAGAGGTGTTTTACACAAATAACCTACATTGTACACAAGCACTGAGGCTGACAACTATTTGTATTGTTCAATGATGTAGCTATTCCTAAGAAACCTAGACATAACTAGAACTTGATTGGAGTCAAACAATGGCAATCCTCATCTCTTGGACATGATTTAGAGAGGCACACAGCTGTCTATAAAAGATCCCACACTTCACAGTGCATGTCAGGGCAAAAAAACAAACCATAAAGTCCAAGAAACTCTCAGTTGACCTCCAAGATGGTGTCGAGGCATATATCTGGGGAGGGTCATAAAAATGCCTAAAGCATTTAAAATGAGCACAGTGGTCTCATTGTGATATGGAGGAATTTTGGAACCACAAACACTCTTCTTAGAGGTGGCAAAGAACCAAAATGGCCACTCCAAAAGAGCTTTAGAGTTTCTCTGCAGAGATGGGAGAACCTCTAAGGACAACCACCTCTGCACCAATCCGTCCATCAGGCCTTTGCGGTAGAGTGGCCAGACGAATACCACTCTTAAGGAAGCAACATGTGACATGCCACCTGAAGGACTCTGAAAGCATTGCAGAAAAGTTACAGAAAACCCAGATTAGGTCTAAATGCCAAGCGTTACAGCTATCAACAACAAGGCATCGCTCATCACCGGGCTAATGCTCTGCCTACGGTGAAGCATGGTGGTGGAATCGGCATGCAAGTGGGATGCTTCTCAGAGGCACGGATGGGGAAACGGATTAGGATTAAGGGAAGGATGAACAGAGCAAAACACAGAGGTCCTTGAAGAAAACCTGATCCAGAGCGTACCAGGCTCGAAAGACTTGTTGCTGTCCCTGTCCAATGCCGCCCCCCGCCCCCCCCCCCCGTGTTGTCCCTGTCCTTGTCCATCTGGTCATGCTTCCGACCTGGACTATGTTTAAATAGACTCTGGACTCAGACCACATGCATTTATTCATTATTACAATTTTTTCACCCAGCTCAGCCAGAAGAGGACTGGTCACCCCTCTGAGCCTGGGTCCTTTCTAGGTTTCTTCCTAATATTGGCCTTCTTAGTGAGATTTTCATAGCCACTGAAATTCAACACTACTGTTGTTTGCTCCTTGGAGTTTAAGGCCGGGTGTTTTGTAAAAGCACTTTATGACAACTGCTGATGTAAAAATATGTATTTATAAATACATTTGATTGATAGATTTATTTACATGATAATAACCTCAAGCACACAGCCAAGACAATGTGGGAGAGACTTCGGAACAGGTCAGGAGCCCATCCAATGTCCACACTAAGGGTTAGGTTACCATTGGACATGCAAGGGGGGACCTGAAGATTGTTTTTTAATAAATTGGCAATAAATATCTAAAATCATGTTTTAATGTCAATTATGGGGTATTGTGTGTAGATGGATGGTGAAAGTTTTATGCATTGAGCGCAACAGAAAAAGGAGGAGGACCTTACCTGATCTTCCTCCAACATTCTCCATTCCAACATTATCCTTGCTCCTCTTCTTTCCACTAAATTACTCAGTATTTAGTGTTGAGGAACAACAGGCCCAAGCTCTAACATTGTGTTATTGGATGTCATTCTACCTAATTAGAGATTGAGAGCAAATAACCCACTCTGTAACCTCATGTGAAGCGATTAACACACACACACACTCACTAAACACACACACACTAAACCAGACTTTGTTTAAACACAATCCTGTCAATCATTGCATCCCTTTGCCTGAACAGCTAATCAGCATTTCATTGTTCAGCAAACACGATTGTCCCTAAAATAAGATGGCAGATTAGAGATAATGAACTGCTCTCCACCACTCATACTGATTTGCATCCTGTATTTGAAGGGCGGTTGTTTGGGATTCAAGGGACGAACGGATCAGTGCTTCATCTTGGGTGAAGATGATGCATGAAGAATGCAAAATATGTTGCAATTCAGAATTGTGTTCCATTTTATTTATACCTTTACAGGCATTAATTTTGAATGTTATTTTGTCCATTAATCTAACACTCCTATGCAAGCAAACACAAGTACACACGCACACAAAAAAAATGAAAAGTTCACTCATCTTCTGCATTATTATCCAGAGTTTCCTTCTCACTGCAATCACATAACAAGAGAATAATAACTGCACTCTGTGAAATGTTTTCTCTCCTAAACATTGAAAAACAACATCTCATGCTCCCTGAAGAACATTTTGAGAAAATAATTGCAAAATTAATTCTGTGTTAATCAAGAATGCACAGCAAGAACATTGACCTTTTTGTTGTTTGTTTTGGCTGCATGTTTGGGGTCATTGCCCTGGTGGAAGATTTACTTCTCTCGCAGAGGTTTTTTTCCAGGATTTCTCTGTACTTTGTTGCATTCCTTTTGCCCATAATCTTCACAAGCTTTTCAGGCCCACAGAAGCTGAGAAGCATCCCCATTGTATGACGCTGCCACCACAATACTTCACTGTAGGGATGGTTTTCCCAGGATGGTGTTTGGTGTTAGGGTTCTGTCAAACATATGGCTTAGCATAGAAGCCTCAAAACTCTTTTGGTCTCATCAGAATGTTCTTCCACTTGTTCTCAAAGTCTCCTTGAAAACTCTTGCAGAGATGTGAGTTGTTTTGACACAGCTCAACAAATTATGTGACAAACAATTCTCTAAACAATTGATTGCACCATCGCTCATTTAGGTGTGTTATACCAAAGGGAGTGTGCCCATCAGCCAACCGACAAACGGATCGGGGGAGTACAGAGTCCAGTCGGAGGGTGCTGAAGATGCATTAATGGGGAATTCCCAACATCCCTTTAATCTTACGGATTGTGTTGAACAGTGGCAAAGCCTCCTAATTTCATCTGTTCTGATTTCATTTTGAAAGAGGGGGTGAATACTTTTGAGAGGTGCTGTGTCTATTCAGACTGTGTGGAAATGAAAACATTTGTGTGGAAAAGATTGCCCGGGTGGTTACCGGCACAGATATGTGAATAGGCACGATTGATAAATGAGACCCCCCTAGACCAGACTAGTTGCAGTGTCCTCTTGCATTATCCATTAAGTCCTTAAAATGCAATGTGAGATGTTCACACTCACTGGTCATCCTAGGAGCCAGAAAGCCTTGGTTTGAAGAAGGGATCAGAGATTCTGTCCTGTCTAGTACCACCAAAGCTTTCCTCATATTTCCATTCTCTTTTTTCTTTCTAAGCGACAAGGCAAACCTCAAACCTGTGGGCTTAAACACAAATGAAAGAATTGATGGCTTTGTAGGTTGAAATGCTTCTATAGCAGCTGTCTCATTGAAATGGCAGCGGCGATGTGTGTGTACACACACATGCACAAACACACACACATGCATGCACACACGCACACACACACACACACACACACACAATCATTGAAATGGCAGCCGTGATGCTCCTGGACCACTCTCTCTGGGAGGTGACATTTTGTTGAACATTATTTCATTTCTCATTATCGCTCGACTGCTCATTCCATCACCCTCTCTCTTTCACCCTCCCTCTGATGCAATGTCCGCCTCCCTCCCTCTCACTCACTATTTTCCTCCCTCACTCCAATGAATCATGCCCTGGGTTTTCACTCTTTCTCTCACTATAGCCTCCCTCTACGTAGAATCTCTCTGTCACATCACTTCTTTCATTTCTTCCTCCTTTTCCGCTTCCTGTGTTCCCTCCTTCCCTCTGGACATCAGCTTCACTATCTGTAGGTACCAACTTTAATAATAACACATTATGCGGAGTAAAGCACACCAAATTACCACTTTGCGAAGCTGGTTAGTGAAGATCATGTAATACACCCCACTTGATGCACCCCCTAGAGAACATATCAAATATTTTGTGAAACAGACATAAAGTGTAATACATATAAATAGCTCTAGTACCCAGCAGTTGATATTTTTTGTCAGGACCAGGTTAAGTTTTTAAAATAATACAAATTATCTTGTTGCTATTAAAACACAAATTAGTAATTCAGACAAAAAACTAAACTTATTTTCTATGCAATGTAAAAAAGAATGCTAATTTTGACTAAGGGCAGGCATAGATGTATTTGCAATTTAGTTAAAAGCATTACTGAGAAATAACTTATGAAAGTTGACAAAAATAAATGACATTTTGGCCATACCCAGACCTATTTATGACTCCATAATGTTTTATATGTGCAGCAAAGCAACAAGGTAGTTTGCTGGGAGTCTCTGGCTTCCAGAAGGGCCAGAGAATGTTTGACAATTGCCAAGAATGGGTTATAGAATATACTATTTACAGCAACGACCTGGGAGCAATTAGGATTAACTATCTTGCTCAGGGACAGAACAACCTTTCGTTTACTGGCCCAAAGCTGTAGACCACTAGGCTTCCCTGCTGTCCCATTATTTGCATTAAAACAGGGCTCAGCTCTAAAAGAGACATGATTCTCAGACTGACTTCTCTCTTTAAATAAACGTCAAATAAAAAACACATTAAATAAATAGGTTTGAGAGTGGGACCTCTGATAGTTTTAAGATGATGGCCCATTTACACAGAGGAACTGGCATAGTAGGCAATATAACCAATCACTGCCTTCCATTTAATTTTATTATTGCACATTCCCAAAAAATCTCTAGATGAGGAAAACCATTTTGAATCACATGTAAGTTCTGTAAAACTTGGAAATTGGTTAATAATACTTGGAGTTCCCCCTCTGGAACTTGATATCTCTGCAGTTCATATATATTGACTGTGTTTTCTCTCAGTTTATTTGTAAAATTTCCAATATGGATTATTGTAAAACAAATGATAGTGAAATCAGAAGTCTCATTTTACTCCAAGCTGTAAAGTTTCATTTATACTGGTTCTTTGTAGAGACAATGCATAAAACTTGAAGTCTTAAACAGGCCTTGGTCCAAAATACCATACATATATCAACGTTGATGAACTATTGAGCCATTTTCCTTTGCAAAAATGCCAAATATATTTCAACAATCCTTCCTACAAATTACCATTCATTATATTAAATAGTGTGACTATCCAACAAATCATGTGTTTTTCTAGTTTCTAGTTTCGTGAGGAATCACTCAAGTACAGTTGGTATTATCCTTGCAGTGTGCCCACCATCTATAATTCCCTGGCAACATATAATTCCCTGACTCATTTCTAATTAAAAGTGAATCTTTTTTTACTTGTTTTTTTTACCTGTGGATGAGAAGAACATTTTTCAGAATATATACAGACTTAGGGGTGCAGCGTCAATCAAGCTTATACAGTATGTCTTGCGTTTTTGTTATTTATTTAGTCCTAAACTAAATGTGTTTCATCCCTCTATAATGACTATTAATATTATAAACACTAGGCTCCAGTCCGAAATTCATGATGTTGTATTTTAAATACAAATAAGTCAAGAACACAGCTTTTTGACAAGTAGTGAAACCTTGTCACACGGATCAAACCAACTAGTGGATAAAAATATCTGGAAATCCATCAGTGTCTGAAGTGGTCCATCCAGCTCTCTTTGTACTGCACGGGCACTAATCCTACAGTGGATGATGTCAAGGAGATGATTGCTTTTCTTGTTTTCACCTTCCCTTCTCCTCCTCTCCTCTGCCCTCCCTTGTTCACTCGCTTTCCTTTCTTCACTCACATCAAAAGGATCCTTCTGTGTTTTAATGGCCCATTAGCTCCACTCTGACTCTACGCCTTTCCCTCCCCAGGCTCCTTTTCTCCGTTCCAGAGAAAGCATTCCGAAGAACCTGGGCCGCTGAAAACCTGTGGCGAGACAACATCTGCCACGGCGCTTTTTAATCAGCACTTTTGATTGGGTTAAATAAAATATGTTGAGGTAAAGTGTGGGGGTAAAGTGCTGACTTTAAAGACCTCATGATTTGTCAACTCACCCAAAATTACTCTGTCCTTCACATCAGAGTGCTACTGCAGGTTCTGTGCATGTCTGGGCAATTTGTATACACCAGGATTGCAGGTGCGCTCTTCACTTTCCTCTGGTAGACCACTTATTTATCAAGCGTGATAACACAGCACTCCCAGCAGACACAAGCAAAACTCTTACAGTTAATGTAGCAACCTGCATATAAACATTAGAGAATGCAAGGTAACAGTAAACATTGTCCCTGGCTGCTGCCATTGGGCCAACTGAGTCATAAGCAATCTTTTCTCCCAATATTACAACAGATGGGGTTGAATCTATATTTCTTGCTGTTCACAAAGGAGTTCCACAGGGCTTGATTGTGGGTCCTCCATTGTTCACACTTGTGAGTGTCAGGACTGCCTGGTGACTGTAGGAACCTATGGTCAAGACCAGTCTAGCTGGTAAGTTGAGGCAGCGAATAAGTGAGCACACTTGTCTACACTAACTGCGCTTGTTTCTCTGCACATGAAACGAGGCCTGGCCGGACAGTTGTGAAGTCAATTAAGGATCTCAGGAGGCCTCTCTACGGAAGGAATACTTCCTCCATTCTATATGGCTCTAGATTATATAAGATTCTGTTAAATAACTACAGTACTGCGGGTTAACGATATCAGAAGACAATGCATGCTACAACACTCCTACATGATATATGAGATCATGATTGAGTCATTACTGTCATTCCTTAGAATTGAAATGTGTGTTCCTTTCTACATAAAACTTGGGCTCTCATCACCACTCGGATGCCTTCCCTCCAATGCCTCTCGGGGGCGGAGTCACTGGCTTGTTGTTGTCTCTCTGTTGCACACTTGTGCAATTGGGCTGTACTCTGTTGGCAATGTTGGTGGGTGTCCCTTTGGTTGATGTTTGGCAATGAGGGTGGATTGATTTCCTGCCTGTTGGGCCCTGTCCGCAGCCTCCCCCAGATAGGGCCACAGCGTCGCCGGACCCCCCTGTCTCAGTCTTACGCTGCTATATTATTGTGCTGGGGGAGTAGGGTCAGTTCTCCTTCTACACTAAGTTCTCATTCTCCACTATAAATCCTTGTTGATATGAGGAATGCATTTTTTGAATGTTCCCAGTCTCCTCCTGTTTTGAACTTAGGAGGACATGAGGTCCTGGCCCACACCTGCAGAGTACCTGGTTTGGGGGGCCCGTTGCTGTCCCTGTCCAAAGTCCTCCTGGTTGTGTTGCAGATCAAAACGATACCTGATGATTTCAGCTGCCACTGTGCTGACACCTCCTCCCTCCCCCATGTTGTCCCTGTCCTTGTCCATCTGGTCATGCTTCTGACTGACAATAAGTTTAAATAGACTCTAGACTCAGACATGCATTTATTAATTATTACAATTGTAATCTTAATATGTTCACACGGCACAGCCAGACGAGGACTGGTCACCCCTCTGAGCCTGGGTCCTCTCTAGGTTTCTTCCTAAATGTTGGCATTCTTAGGGAGTTTTTCCTAGCCACTGAAATTCAACACTACTGTTGTTTGCGCCTTGGGGTTTTGTAAAAGCACTTTGTGATAACTGCTGATGTAAAATCTTTATAAATACATTTGATTGATTGATTGAAGAAGCTGATGAAAATTGGTTTATAGAAACAAATCCTCTCTGTCAATTCAGCATAAAGAAATTTGTAGAGGCAAATTTTACATCAGTCTCAGTATTGAAACCCCAGGAGGCAGTCTATCGTGCAGCATTGCATTTTATTACAGGTGCAACATTTAATTTATATACTTTAGGTGGCTGGGTCTGTTGTATATAAGGTTGTGCTGCAGAAATATTCTTACTGTACTGTACCATCTCACCTCAAAAATAGACTGTAAAACCTGCCTTTATCAAACATGCTCTCCAGACTTTCTAGTCTAGATTTATCACAGGCTTATTCAGAGTTAGGTAAAATTGCTTTTGACAACTGTGTCCATTGGCCATAATGACGTGCATCAACCTGGAGCACGGACACACGATGCATGGCCACCTACCGAAATGACACAAGACTTGCCGACCGACAAACGGACTACTGGAAACCATGGAAAAACTATCGGAAAATATGGAAAAGTCCTAGGTGTTGAATACATTTGAGAGCCACTGTATATACAGTAAGACATACTTGAACATTGATCTGACTCACGTGGGGAAAATCCTTAGAAGTAATCTGTAAGTAACACGTAGAGAATGTAATCTTCTTCATGTATGAGGCACGTACCTGTATTACCTTAATACAAAAATTGTGCATTATACACAACAAGATAAGGTGCGACTGTAAAACGAAGGTCTGGATAGTCTCATATCAGGTTTGTTCTTTTTTTACTGAAAGTGGTTCTACTTTTGAAGTGTACATAAAACAGTGACAATGACCAGCAGGAAGCAAACAAACAAAACGCAATAAGAAACCTAACCTAGGAAAAATGCTTTGTTTAAATGAACTATTAGTCTATTAGTTCAATAGCACCATACAACATACCTGCTTTAGTTTGTAGCCTAACCCCTCCCTTCATGGAATAACCCGGACAGTTACACACCTCACATTCATTCCCCCGAGCAGATCTGCAGTCCCTCTCTGTAAATAAAATAAAGCTATTGCATGGAAATGCACACCGTGGACTCCTTACAACAAACCCTTGGATGCAACACACCGTGACGCTGACAGCTGTCTACGCAGCTGCTTCGCATGCCCGGACCAAGCTGAACGGCAAGCATGAAGAGAATGAGCGCCAGCATAGTGCTCACCTTTAACCTTTTGAGTAAGCAGGTGCGGGGCTAGGCTACCTGGTTACGTTTTGGAGCGTCTGGGACATCCTTCATCTGGCATCTGACCTAGACCCACTGTTGATTATCCTGGGAGTTGGAAAATATTTGAAACCCCAAAACGTGGTCCCGTGGAACAAAACAATATAAAATATTAAAAAATATTCAAATGAATCCTTCAAAAAAACTGGAATTGTTTGCCCGGTCTGTAAGAAAAATGAGCTGGCCCTAGGCCCCTTGGGACCTGTCTGGTCTCCCAGAAAATGTTGTAACATACAGACAGTGTTTACACAGGGGTCTGAAGGCAAGGTCTTTATACCGGGTTGGTCCTTGAGACACATGGGGTTTTAATGATGCAATGCTCCCTGACAATACCCCCGACAGATTCAACTAGATTTGGGTTTGGACCCGCTCATGGCCCATCTGTGTCCCTCACACTCTCCAAATGACACCCGTGTGTACGCTTGCAGTGTGCGTGTCCGATACCACTCATTACAGGGAAATGTGATTCTCCCATGTCTCCTCCTCCGTGCCATCCCATTAATGCATTTCTGCCAGAGCCAAGATGGCAGAGGAAAAACAGGAAGAGGACTAGAGAATGGAGGTAATTCAGTCAAAGGCCCCATCTGGGGGGAGGTTATTTTCATTGACTATGAGGGGATGTCACTAGCTAAAAGACACACTGTCACAGTAGGGAGAGGGAGAGAGAAAAGTTTCAGACTTCTCCATCTTGCTGAAAGACTGGCTGAGGCGCACTGTTATAGAAGAGTCAAAATATAGTAGTTAAAACCCTGAAGACCTCGTAGATGGTCTGAAATGTAGTCACTTGTTTGACTTTGAGATTGCTTGAGAGAGGTAAAATGGTGGAGCTGTGTGGATACATTGTAGAGCGAGGGGATTGGAGGGAGAGAGTGGCAGAGACAAATGACAGATTAGTTGTTCAGTGAGGGTGTCTATGTTTCCGGGGATTTCGTAAGATATATTACGTGCAGTAAAATAACGTTAGAGTCGCATCTTACACAAACACGCTACCCATTGCTCCATTTTCTTTGTAACCCTAACACAAACCATAACCCTAACCTGAACCCCAGAGCTGTGAGACGTAAACTTAAACTAACCTTTTTTGTTTCCTAACCATAGCCCAAACCTTAACCCTAACTTTAACGCCGGGGCTGTGAGATCTAACCTTAACCCTAACCCCAGTACTGTGATGCCTAACGTCAACGTAACGTTGACGATAAAATGCTTTTATAACATGTACTAGCGACCTTGCTATTGCTGTTTCTCATTCTTAAACTCTGTGTCTAGTGTGGGTAGTGTGGGTAAGGCTACTGCATTGTAATCCAAATGTTGTCGGTTTAAAACACAGATCTAAAATTTTGTAAAAAAATCGTCTTTCATAGCGTTCGTAAAACATTATACGTTTGTCTGGCGTTCGTATTCTATTTTACGTTTTAATTGCGCTCATAACATTTGATACGTTTGAATAATTTCGTAATGTATCCTACGTTTTGGTGGAGCATTGTAATGTAACCTAACGTAACGTCACATGTCATACGAAATCGGGTGCCGTGGATTTTCGTTAAATAGTCTACGTAGGTTCCTGAGACCAGGTTGGTTTCCCAGACTAACCAAGCCATTTGAAATTGACAAGACTTGATCTCCATCGCTGCCTGTAAAAAATTATCAGCAGAACTCTGACTAGCAAGTGCTGTGTGTGTGTGCGTGTGTGTGCGTGTGTGTGTGTGTTTGTGTGTACATGCACACTCAGTACCCAGCCAGCATCCACCCCCCACCCCCCCCCCCCACTCCACTTTTGACCCCCTCAATCTGTCTGCATTTTTAAAAGAAAAAGCCCTGTGATGGACTAAAGATCCCTGGCGTTTCAATATCAAACTGAGTTGCGTCTTTTTCAAGAATTTATCATTCAGTATTATAATTTCTAAATCTACCTCAATGTATTGGCGGCCCCATGAATTTGTTGATTTATTTTTAGCAATGATTACATAGGTATTCTTTTCTCGTGTAACATTTCCGTTCAGCACTTGTCCTGCAGAGGTTGTTTGTAATTGCTGTCACGCATTGTTTTGGCGCGCCGCCTACTCTCTATCTCTTTGCCAGTCATCGCCAACCCAGCACCTGAGGCCATTTTCATTGAACATTCACCCAGTCTAGTCTCACACTACTCTGTCTAATCTATTTTTCTAATCAAACCACTGAAATAAAGTCGTATCAATCTTTCAAAGGTGTCAACACTGCACACTCCTCCGGTAGCCTTTTAAGCATTCCTCTTACTGCAATATTCAGTTAGCTTATCCTATTTAAAAAATGCACTAAACTCAGTCACCGCAAAAAGCTGTCAAAATAATTCATGAATACCAATATCCCATTGGTGGCGCTAGCTTTGAAGTGCCTCTTTGAATGCGGAGTTGTGTGTGCATTTTGTCTCGCCTCTCTGTTGAATCCCCAGCATTGTCAGCTCCCCGTGCAGCAGAGTATGGCTCTAGCCTCTCATCTGGCCGTCTGATGTACAGACACACCAAGCCGTCAGCTCCACTTGGCCGGGAAAATCAACCTGTCGATCGATTGAGCCGTTAAAGAGGCATCCCAAACAATTTATATGTGGACTCTAGACAGACCACTGTTGATACAGAGCATTTTAACAAATATTGAATTGAGTTGATGAGTTAATGTTCTGAAACTACACCAGAGGGATTCTGTTTACCTTGCTGTTTTACTGTAACTTTTATTGTTTACTGTAAATGTACACAGTCCCTCTTGTTCTACAATTGGTTTTTAGTAAAATGAAGGCCACAATGAGGTCTTAGAATGTTTTACTTCCTCCTGTCCTCAGACAAGTCATTCCCAAAGATGTCCGGCTTGACCATTTTTATATTAGGTGACTTTTGGTATAGTCCAGACAGGGGTAACCTGATCCTACATCTGTTTTTCGCTGTCTTGACAGATCGGGGATTAAACTAGTCCTAAGATCCAATGAATGACCTTAAAAAATTGCACTCTTAAGTTTTCATACATATATGGGAATGGTGATGCTATCCAGCTATGATAAAGCTTCCACAAGTTTCCCAGGCTACTTCTGTGGGTTTAAAGTGATTCTGTGTGGTACTAACGGAGGCCCTAGCCATACCAAAGTTATGAGTTCAACTCCTGCAGGGATGACATGCTCGTACTTCAAATGTATGCACTCGCTGTGAGTAAGCTGCCTTGGATAACATTTTCTGCTAAGTGAGCTAAAGTGAATAAATCAGGGATCAAACACACACAAACCCACACATGCACTCACAGACTATGTTTGGGAGTGGATTAGGGATCTATCAGGTCATCTTCACCGAGCTCTCGGGGATGCTGACAGAAACTGGTGAAATCTTTAGAATCGACTCTCTTTGGAGCCACAGTCAGTCTATTTAAACAAGGCAGAGGCGCAAAGTTCTGGGTGAACTGTTTTCCAATGTTGGTGTTTATGTACTTTTTCCCCCTGTAGTAATGAGCTACTGCTATTAGAGGGAGAGCTGGATTCAGAATCTGAAATGCATTGTAGGTAGACCTAGGTTTGAAGGAGGAAAAACCTGATGAAGACATAACTTGTTGAAATGTTGTAATCGAATGCAGTTTGCAGAATTCCTTTTCACTTTTTATTTATTGTTATGTAGGCATTGACAACAGGAGAATTGTTGTTTTAAATTGTTTTTCTGATTCTAGGTACACACATTCAGCTTTCCATTTATATACCTGTTGTGAAAACAGTGTTGACTTTCAAGTTGACATTTATTTTCTGTGCTCTGGAGTGTAGGTAAATACAACACCTTCCAAAGGCCTTGAATTCCATTTGTTTATATCAGTTGAAAGGGCAGATAGCAGATTTGCCATCTGGTAAGCCCACGCAAATGTTTTTTGGGTGGGCTGGTTGAATATATACTTTCTTGTGAATCAAATTACAAAATGCATTAGAAACTGAGCTTATTTAAACAATTGGTGCCCCAACATTTAATTGTGCTCCTAGTTGTAAACAACAGTACTTACAGAATCTGTACAGCTCCTTGAATGTTTCAGACATTTTGGCATTTCAGTGCCTCAAAGGAATTCTAAAAAATATATTATACACACTGAATAGGGTTACTTTTACTATGGTTAATATTTTACTTAAATAGCATAATTGGAAAAGTCCCCGCAGCCCTGCTCCTAAATAAGCTTTAGTATAACTTGTCTCCTTTAACCTGTTAAAAATCCTGTAAGATTTGCCTAAATCGCCTCATCAAGGCATACCCGAAGTAAACACCAAGAAATCAGAAATGTTTACATGTGAACCGAAGTTACAATGGAGAATATGTGAGATGAGGCACATCTGCCGGGTACTTTAAAATGATGCAGCAAGAGTCCCTGGGTACTCCTGGATGTAATAATGTGTTTTGGACTGCATTTTGTACTTGATTGAATCGTTCGGACCTTTGCCAATGTAACAAGACAATTTTTGTCAGGATGTTATGTATCAGTGGACTACTGTGGGGATACATACAGTATGTAAGTTGTTTCTGTTCCGTTAGTTTTCCATTTGTTCATATGTTGGTGGTCTGACAAAGACGTTGATTGTACCTGCTGTTGTGATTGTATCTCGAAAATGGTTCACCTTAAAATAAAATCACAAGATTCTTAGCTGTCAAACAACCTGTGGCATGCATACTGATGTACACACAGCCATTTTGTATATCGCCCAGTTTTCTACTCAACAATGCGACTGGCCGCCAGCGGGCCGGGGATTTCTAACATCACACACTAAATGAATTGACCCGTATTGAATTGTACTGACTCACATTATATCAGGGTATCAGCAGTTTCTGTTGGATCCCTCGGTGTCACCAGGGATATGTAAGATATGCAGTGCAGTCTCGTGTGGAAACGCCGCCGCAGTGGCGAAAATGTAACATGTATGGGCATGTAGCCAGTGTGTCGGATAGGGACTGGTATGGTGAGGGTCATGGTCACTCAGCCGACTACACATAGTGTCCTGGGGGTGGGCGGGGGGGGGGGTGACGTTGCCCAGGTCAGGGTTTAGCAGCACGTCTCTGTCAGAGAACACGTGGAAATGGGAAGTGGATGGTGGAACTGAAGATGGGAAGCTGAAAAGCCTGAGATCTGGAGAAATCCAGATTGGAAGATGACTGTCCATTGATGCTGAACTAGACAAAGCTTGAACAGTTTCAAAAAGTATAATGGTACAATATTTTTGAATCCCCCAAAATATACCTTAAAAATTCAAATGAATACCTATAACATAAAAAAATGTATGCGACAACTGTACACCCAATCAGTCTCATGCCAAGGTAAAAAACACAGGGTATGGAAGACATACAGAACTTAGCGGTTGAGAATCAACTTCTGGTAATGCCGAGACACTTTGGAAATGAGAAATTGAAGACCATTATGACTGAGTGTAGATCAGTCAGGACACAACCCTGTTGAGTTGAACCTGGTTGGTTGAAAGTGGACCAATGCTCACTCAATGACATCCTCTCTCACAATAAGCGTTATCCTAAAACAAAACTTCCAAACATTGTCTCTCATTCTACTTTTGCCTTAATGCCACATTACATGGACGCCCAAGGCCGTGAATATGTATTTCTGTTGACCCTTCATTAAAAGGTCAAACATACAGGTGAGAGACTGCACGTACATTGGTTTCTGGTAGAACAACACCCATCATCAACACATCCTTTATTTTATTGATAATTCTAAACAAGACAAAGCAAGTTATATTTTAAAGGGAATATCAAGTACGCCCACACACAATTTACTCACTGACATCAACAGAGATTTTTTGGAGAGAAAACCACATTGATATATTTGTGCTAACATATAGTCTGTCAACCTTTTCTGGTTGGATTGGATTTACTTTTCTTTTTCCAAAAGGCAGAAAGTTCCTGCTCAAATAGCCCGCTTTTGGTATCTTTTTCCAACCTTGATCAAAGTTAGATAAGCAAGGCACTGTAAACATGTTAAATAGTTTAGTATTGCATCCAGCTTCTACAATTCCTGGATATACTGTAGAGGGGCAATGTTGCTTTTTAGTTGTCTTTAAGGTTCAGATTTGAACAACGGTCTGGGGGTCAGTCTGCCAGGTGAAATAAACAGGGGGCAAGGTTTCTCTCAAGTTACCACTGTTTACCCCTGAACCAGAGATGGTCAGCTGGTATCATCCATGTGTTCATGCTGAAGTCTGTTTCCCTCCTGAAGGACATTCCATCCACTTGCCATGTAGGGCCTTTCCTGTCCCTTCAGGAGTTGCCTAGAATGTCCTGATAAACGTCACGGACCAAATTAGTATTTTCTTTCATAAACCGATCAACTGAAATTGTGTTCACCTGAAAATTAACATAATCCTGTACCATAAACATCTAACATCCTGTCAACTTGAAGCATCTTGTGAAGCAACTTGTTCAACAGCCAATGCTTAATACAATATAGAGGAAATCAGGAATTACACCAAAGGCATTAGAATACCGAATCCCAACCAATAACCAGTGAGAATCTGAAACTAGCCAAAGTGCAGTAGAGAATACATCAACGTCTGTTCGCAATATTTTGAGTTGTCTCCCCGAGGCATTTCAATGTGCGTTCACCACTGAGCACCTGAACAGATGTGGCTGAGGGAAATGGGAAGATAGCATGGCACATTGCCCCCCCCCCCGAGCGGCTTAGTGTCACCTGTGGCAAATTGACTTCCTGGCACAGTGTCACCATCTCTTTTATATCCGTGTGAAGTAATGACATGAGGGAGTTTGCGTCCAACGCACTGAAATAGAAACAACTAAGATAAAGTCAGGATGGAGCGAGTAAAGTGGGTGGTCCCAGGTGAGCACAAAATGTGTAAGTAGGCTGATTTTGGTCAATACGTTCTTATCAAATGATGTCAATATACAAGGACTTACTGCAAGAGGTTAGTGCGCCCAGTGTGTCTATGGCATCTATAAAAAGGAATTGTGGACCATCTCTTTCCATTTCCAGTTTAGCCAGTATTTCCTTTTATATGTCATCTGGCCACCGGGTTAACCCGGAGGGGTGGGAATCGTAGTCTATGGTATAGCAACGATTCCCACATGTTTTCCCTCTCACGGGTCATGAGCGGCTGCTCAGCCATGTACCGGCCTGGTCTTGTATATAGTGGGTGAAGCCCAGTCCTTGACTCTGTCTGGTTTTTCCTTTCAGTTGGGATATGTCTGGAGCCAAGCTGTCTGAGTTCAGATTCATGATATTCTTCAACAGAGAAGGGTGTCCCCTGGAGATCATGTGATGTCTTGTGCCCACAATTGATCGTGCCAACAGTCAATTAGTGGAGCCAATCTGTTCGGCAGGTCTTGTCCAACTAGTAGCTTTCCGTCTCCAACTTAGAGACAAAGATATGACTTCAAGTTCTCAAAAATCATTTGAATGACTGTATTATTGGAGATTTTTTGATGTGACACTTGTGTTAATATAACACATGTCTACTCTAAGGTATGTGACATGATGCTGATTTCATCCTCCATATCTGGTAAATCTTCAAGTCATTATGACAGCAGGGCTGATAGGAGCATGCATGCCTTTCATTCATTACTTTTTTAGTCTCAGAGGGGTGCTCTGAGTGGTTGCTTGGTATCTGTGTACAAACCCGATTCCAAAAAGGTTGGGACACTGTACAAATTGTGAGTAAAAAGGAATGGAATAATTTACAAATCTCATAAACTTATATTTAATTCACAATAGAATATAGATAACATATCGAATGTTGAAAGTGAGACATTTTGTAATGTCATGCCAAATATTGGCTCATTTTGGATTTCATGATTCCAAAAAAGTTGGGACAGGTAGCAATAAGAGGCCGGAAAAGTTAAATGTACAGATAAGGAACAGCTGGAGGACCAATTTGCAACTTATTATGTCAATTGGCAACATGATTGGGTATAAAAAGAGCCTCTCAGAGTGGCAGTGTCTCTCAGAAGTCAAGATGGGCAGAGGATCACCAATTCCCCCAATGCTCTGGCGAAAAATAATGGAGCAATATCAGAAAGGAGTTTCTCAGAGAAAAATTGCTAAGAGTTTGAAGTTATCATCATCTACAGTGCATAATATCATCCAAAGATTGAGCGAATCTGGAACAATCTCTGTGCGTAAGGGTCAAGGCCGGAAAACCATATTGGATGCCCGTGATCTTCAGGCCCTCAGACAGCACTGCATCACATACAGGAATGATACTGTAATGGAAATCACAACATGGGCTCAGGAATACTTCCAGAAAACATTGTCGGTGAACACAATCCACCGTGCCATTTGCCGTTGCCGGCTAAAACTCTGTAGGTCAAAGAAGAAGCCGTATCTAAACAGGATCCAGAAGCTCAGGCGTTTTCTCTGGGCCAAGGATCATTTAAAATGGACTGTGGAAAAGTGGAAAAGTGTTCTGTGGTCAGACGAATCGAAATTTTAAGTTCATTTTGGAAAACTGGGACGCCATGTCATCCGGACTAAAGAGGACAAGGACAACCCAAATTGTTATCAGCGCTCAGTTCAGAAGCCTGCATCTCTGATGGTATGGGGTTGCATGAGTGCGTGTGGCATGGGCAGCCTACACATCTGGAAAGGCACCATCAATGCTGACAGTTATATCCAAGTTCTAGAACAACATATGCTCCCATCCAGACGTCGTCTCTTTCAGGGAAAACCTTGCATTTTCCAACATGACAATGCCAGACCACATACTGCATCAATTACAATGTCATGGCTGCATAGAAGAAGGATCCGGGTACTGAAATGGCCAGCCTGCAGTCCAGATCTTTCACCCATAGAAAACATTTGGCGCATCATAAAGAGGAAGGTGCGACAAAGAAGACCTAAGATAGAACAACTAGAAGTCTGTATTAGACAAGAATGGGACAACATTCCTATTCCTAAACTTGAGCAACTTGTCTCCTCAGTCCCCAGACGTTTGCAGTCCGTTGTAAAAAGAAGAGGGGATGCCACACAGTGGTAAACATGGCCTTGTCCCAACTTTTTTAAGATGTGTTGATGCCATGAAATTTAAAATCAACTTATTTTTCCCTTAAAGTGATACATTTTCTCAGTTTAAACATTTGATATGTCATCTATGTTGTATTCTGAATAAAATATTGAAATTTGAAACTTCCACATTATTGCATTCTGTTTTTATTCACAATTGGACAGTGTCCCAACTTTTTTGGAATCGGGTTTGTACATTGATTGAGGTATTTCTACTAATAAGATACAATGGCATCTATTGTGTCTGTACTTTCCCTCTCTTGGCAGAGCCTATTCTTTTCAACCACATACATTAGGAGAGGGTGCCACCTGGTTTGGCTCATTATCACAACCAATATGGTGTTTAAGGAATAAGACCCATGCTTCTAAATATTCAGATGAGTCCTTTTCAGGTTCTTTTTTACAAGTGAGCTACCGTAACTGGTTTTGCACTTAACCTTTTTCTTCATTTCTTTGTGGTTTCTGTTGATTTCTGTTATTCTGTTTGTTGTTTGGTATTGTGGTATATTTGGTTATTATCAGAGAAGTGGTTGGAGGTTCCTGGGTGCTCGGTTGGCTATAAAAGTTTTTCTGCTCCAAATTGGAGGGAGTGGGTGTTGTTCTGAAATGTGACACATCTGGGCTTCACTGTCCTTTAACAATAGTTCTTTGTATACCTATTGCCTTTCATTATAGTTTCGAAAAAAGTTGCTGTTTTTTTCATTTTTATTCAGAATACAATTCAAACAAAAAAACAACACATATTCGTTTAACCATTTATTGGAGGACAATGTACAACAACATTAATCACCCAAGTCTTCAGGCGTTCGGGTTCTGTTCCTCTGAGGTAACTCACCCCCATCACGTGTTTGTGTATAAGCCACTACTAATAACAATATCAACACCATAATATCGTTATGGTGCACAGGCAATGTGCCAAGTAGCAGTAACAACCCCCCCAGAAGGAAACTGAACCAAACAGGTGGATCCAGGGGTGGGGCAGGGATTGCACCTGCATGCTAATGAGACAAGCTCACATCGGAACTGAGGGAGTAACCTGATGACTAAATATCTGTATGAAATCTGATAGGAGGATCCCGACATCAGCTGATGCGTCGTCGGACCAGTGACCACTCATGTGTCCCGCCTCAACAGTTTTTTTACATTTCTTCTGAAGGTGGATCTGACTTGGCTTGAAGTGCTTTAATTTCTTTTAAGTAACATTTAGGACTTTCCAGTCATGTTTGCTTCAAGGCGGCTTCCGGCAGGTAAGTGGTGAGAGGAGTGTATTCTGAGATGGGCGCCTTGCACAGAGCGATGCTATTTATTTAGCTTCAGATGGAAATAACTGAATCACCCTGCAAACACTCCTCATTCTGCTGCTGTAGAGATGTGTTTTCCGGGAACCACTTCGATCTGAGTTAGGAATATGTTCTGCTGAACCTAAGAATCTGCCTCTCTCTAAAATGACAAATCATAGGAGATGCGGCACGGCCAGGGATACCGCCATGGGTTGACACTAATCCCAGCCCATTTCCCATTTGTGGAGATCCAGTCACCGTGCCACGTTAGGGGTGTCTCCTCGTGCCACAGCCATATCAGGTCAAGGGCCAAGAGTTCTGACAGACACGGTCCTGACTTAAATGATCTCCGTTGCAATGACCTCCATACATGAATGATGTCAACTACTGTCACATCCATTGTCCATTTTTTTTACTAGAAAAGTATGTAATAAGGACCATACAAGCCTATTCCTGACCCCTCCCACCTCCCAATGCAGTGGATGTTCACAGGAGGATTGCTGTTATTTAGTTTGAACACCTCCCAGTGCAGTGGCAATTTAGAGGATTATTTAACAGTTTTTCATTGCTATTCTTTAACCAGTTTAAACTATTGACTAATAGCAATCTTACTCTGAATGGCCACTGCACTGTAGGAAGATGTGAGAGGCATTGGCTTGTCAGATGGGTTCTGAAGCCGAGCACACTGCAAGCCATTTCAATAACACAATATGGCAAACATTTTCGGTTGATATTGCTATGCACCCCTGGCCTATTCTTGTGTCACATTATAAGACCTATCCCACACAGCCATGGGATTTATCAAAGGGGTTCTCAGCCAGGGTTTTAACAGATATCCTGTCTCCTATAAAGAGGGATAACCATTAGGACAAGCTTAGTAGCTTCAGCATGGCAAACACTCTGCAAACGATTAGACAACCATCAACAACAATCCATCCCAGCTTAACAGCTCCCTCCTGTAAGCAACAGTCAACACGGCTGTTCTGCAGAATGAATCGTGCTTTCCTAGTGGCCAACCCATTTAGGAGTGTTTGGCACTTTATGTATTACATGCACATACATTTGGTGGAAGCCTTTTCTGTTCACATTGTCACGTTATCTCAGTAAAAACTAAAACGGGTCTTTAGCATATCAGTTCAATCAGGCCAAATGTCTCTTTAGCGTATCAACTGCTCACATAATTAGATTGATATGAATGCACCGCACAACAAAAATCAGGTCAAGTCAAACGTTGTTCTTATTTTTGTAAGGTTCTGTGAGAGCCAATGCTTTCAAAACACTATAGCATTCTGTACCAAGCAACAAACAAATATTGTCACTCAAACAAAAGGGAACTTAGAAAATAATAATTGACCAAACCAAAACAGGTGGGGTTGAAAAATGGCTTGTGAAAGACACCCACACAGACTTACTGACAGGATAGATTAGATAAGTCTTTCGACTCTCTGTCTTCCCTTTCTCAACTACTAAAAGCACTCCATTAAGAATATACATGTATCAACAGGAATATGATCATGCCACATTAACTTCATGAAAGGGCAAGGCATTAGAAAAGATGTGTCGAACCAGTTGGGAGGAAAAAATTTTCTAACAACTGACAAATTCAATGTTTTTCCGAGTTCATCACGTGTATGTCCACGAATGGATGTTGTTTTTTTTGTGATTAATTATTAAACTGTTCCGAGTCCATTGATAGGTGGGCTTATGCTGTCATGTTCTAGGCTATGAAAACAAGCAAGCCATAAACCATGGCCTGAGTTGGGGAGAAAGGCATAGACTTACACAAAGAGAAAGGTTGGCGCTCGGTGAGGCACCTTGAATGGGCTACTTAATATTAGAGACACGTCCCCAGCTGGTTTCATTCTTCTATGATACAAGCAACTAGTAAGAGCCTTACATGACATTATAAAATGCCCCTTTACAGTCCTATTAAAGTGACGCTCCGGACCCACCCTTCCCTCTGGGGTTCTTAGACCACGTGATCATTCGTATCATCCCTGCATGTAGAGAACAAATTAAACATGCAAAGCCTATTAAACATGCAGTGCGGAAATGGACTGATGACACCATTGGAGAACTGAACGACTACTTTGACATTAAAGACTGGGACATCATTCAAAGATCATGATGCTAACATCCATGACTACACTGACAGGGCCAAATCCTACATCAAGGTACAGTATGTGAATGTATCTGCATTTAAACAAAGATCAAGGGACATTTATTAGGAATCGTTTCGTCCCAGGGTTTGCAAGCCCACGGAAAACAACATTTAAAATCCTTGAAACCGAGTGGAAAGGCTGGAGATTTGCTTTGAGACAAACTAATCAGTCTTTTTAGAAGAACACTCTGGGTCAACATCATCACCATACAAAGGGTTGTATTGTAGGAGGCTCCGTGACTCCTCAGAAGCCATTTACATTTAAAAGGTTATCAGGAAAGAGAAAGCCTTCAAACCAGAAAGACACCCACACCCATATAGTTCCCTTTACTAAATGAATCTCAATGTTGCATCAAAAGCAAGCTAATGAAGCAATACATCGATAGTAGAGCAAAATGGGAAAGCAACTCTTCTAAAACATCTACATATACAGAAATCAATTTTAATTTAATAATATAAACACAGACCTCAGTTTCCTTTTTCTTGAACAAGTAAATATGAGTGGTTTGTTGGACCTCATGGCTTCCACAGTAGGATCATTAGGTGGTGCTCCGTCTCAGTGTCTGCAGGGATGGAAATTAACCAACTACTGAAAATGGGAAATAGCTGAAAAAACAGGATTAGCGTTGGTGTTACTTCAAATTTGACTGCCAGTCTGTAGAATGATTTGGGCTGTGTATCCTCATCAATGACACAGTGTTTTCATCTTTTTCATATTTTGTATCTCAGGTCAAATGTTTCGCAAAATATTTGAAAAATAAGTATTTTTTCTTCAGTTAAGTGAAAACACAAAAAGGCGAAGACACATTCCTGAATATATTCCTTCATCACAGTCCCGCTGTGCCAGAATGAAAAATATACTGTATGTATTGTGTTTGTTCTGAGAATCAGTTAACCGCACCAAAGTGAAACAACCAGCTAATATGCTTTACAGGCAGCTATGCCAGCTGTTCACAGAGCTATAACATTCCACAGAAATACTGTCTTTGGGTTGTTATGCAGAGAAATTGTTAAAGGGGAACTACACTCAAAAATGACATTCAGCAGTAATTTCCCTCAGTTGTCACCTCAAGTATTATTAATAACATCTATTTTGTATTTTCACGCTTTAGTTCATGATAGAATTATAATAAAAATCCAAAGTATGTCACGCATCCCTTCCATGGGAATTTGTCAGCTTACCGCCTTGCTATTGGCATGACTCTCTATGTGGCAGGTGTATGGGGAGGAAAATCACATGAGTAGAGTAAATACATTTTCTTTAACCATCTGCTACATTATTGAGGTGTTTGCTAAAACGACTCTAATAGATAAAAGGTGTCTTGCATCACCTGTACAACGGAGAACAGTGTCCTCCATCTGGAATCGTGCATGGATAGATGGATGACACCTGCACGGTGTAATGCGTACTGAAAGTAAACAGCCACTTTGTTCTGGTGCCTACCTAACTCTGCAATTGAATCACCCAGGGTAAATAGATGAGTCCATTCTCCTGAAGCACAATTAGACACACAAACACACACATACATTGAAACCAGGGATCTCACCTGACTGACGGAGCTCAGCAAATCATCATTGATCGAGAGGGGTTGATAGTAAATACAACCTTGTGTTGACAGTACAACGCTGCACAATGAGAACAAAGCACACACTGTGAAAACAAAGAACTCGTCGTTGCGTGTGTTTCATAACACCTATCTAACAATGCCCCAGACTGAAACCCACGCAGTCACATGAATGGCGGCATGCACAGCTTACCCACCCCCCCATGGATGAAAAATGACAATGCGATATTGTAAAGCCGATCCTTGGCGTGAACCATCCTCACAGACAACATCCGACTGTGATAACCACAAAGATCAACACAATATGAAATAAAAAATACACAAAATCATTTCTTTTAGAGGCCAAGCATGGGCCCCCCACCCACCGTGGGCCCTGGTACAGCCGCGCTCCCCGCACTCCCGATACCCACACCAGTGTAACCCACACACACACCCAAGCATGTAAAAACAGGGTTGAAAACAGGGTTGTGCTGGATTCAGAATTGAACTAAGATTCTTCATGGTCAGTGTACTAACAGCTGGCAGGTTAGCTAACTGAATAGCGTTAAGGAACTAACGAGCTCGTCACCACAGTAGTTGTTGAATCAAGTGGTCTACTTTTCAAAATGTATCATTTCCATTATTAAGGGGTCCTAATGATCAAAGATACAGAGGTAAAATCACAGGTTCCCAGTTACTCTCACAGCCTCAATCTCATTTACAGGAGAGTTTTAACAGTCTGTTCACTCAGCCCTGTCCAGAAACTCTGAACTCCCTACACTTCTGACTCTAACAAACACCCTGAAAGGAAACAATAGGCTCTGCCCCAGGGCTGTCAGTTTTCATGTCTAATCAGTCCGTGTTTTTTGACCAGGATAAACAGAAGAACTACTGTTTGATGCTTACATCTTCTGACGGATACAGGGAATATGTTGGCTCAATACTAAACAACCAGTTAGTTTTGGCAAGTTGATAGCATACAATGACACCTTTTAAACACATAGTAACTTTTGAAATTAATTAAATAGTCTCAATTTGTATTGGGGGTGTTCCTATGTTTGATATGACTGGCTGTGATCAGAAGTAATAATGTTAATTTAAGCAATATTTGTTGTGTTCCAACAAATGGCAGTAATCCAAGACATATTTTAACACATAGTTAATGCATATGTCATTACTCTTTCTCACTTGATAACTGAGCCTGTATCATTAGGCTTGATAACTGATTATAGTTAATACCTCTGATTTCATTCGGTGCCATTTACTAATGATTTACTCAATGCACAGCAGACAGATTTCAAAGCTTGATTTGAAACCCAGAACTGTCTGGTGAAGGACTGAGGGGTGGGGTAAGAGGGAAATGACTGAGGTACTGGGAAGGGAATGTGCTGGTCAGGTTCCCGGTGAACATCATCCAGGGAGCTGACATAAGGTCAGGAACAAACTCAGACGAAACCTTGGAGGAAAATGATATACATTGGTGTAAGAACGGCTTAAATTGTTTAGGCAAAGGCTACATTTATTCTAACTTGGCAAAGCACTGGACACGGAGACAGGGCACGCAGAAAAGGCCCAAAAGCGTTTAACAAGGAACACAAAAGAGCAATATCAAACACAAGCAATTAATTAGCTGAAAGTCTCTGGGGGCTTCTGGCTCAAATTAGCTCCTTCTGGCTCAGCTGGAGGCAAATCTACTCCTCATCCTCATTTGAGTCTGTGTGTAGAGCACAAACAAAACAGGTCAGTCATGTGGCCAGAACTTACCAAAGGGTAGCTCGTCATCCTCTCTTTATTGTCACCTGGGCCCAGTTGTTCAAAAATTGTAATCTGGATCAGAATGATCCGGATTTGGAAATCCCATTTTTTGCTATCCAGGATTAGGTAATCCATTTTAATTTTTCAAAGCAACATTGGATTGGATCACCCTGATCCAGATACAAACGTTTTAAGATTACCAAATCCGGATTACCTGTGCTCTAAATGGGACATTTCACAATATAGGCTACAAGCAATGTAAAGAACCGCAGGGAGATTAGCCAGCGTGAGGTCATTTCAAGTGTTTATATTTGAAGACACAGAAAACAGCACAATAAAAGAGTACAATCATCCCCTTCCATTTTCAGTCCCCTCATCTGATCCCCAACAAATCAAAAACGTTTTACTTTTTAACATTATTTAGAAATACATTGTGGATATTTTGAACACATGTTTTTAATCATAAGAAGGCTAAATGCCTAATAGTTAACAGAATAAGGAATGTTCAGAGTTCTTCTTTTGTAGAGATACTAGCTTTTTGAAGCCCTGCTTATAGGAGGCAGATATTGAGTCTGGCTTTGGCTTGCTGTAATTGGGTAAGAGTGATTTGTTCCACTGCCAGATTAATCTTTACCTCTGCCCTTTTGGTTTCTCATTTAAGAAGTGACTTCTAGGCATCATCATATTTGTTTATCGAAGAACGCTTCCTGTGTTGTTTGTCGAAGAACGCTTCCAGCTCCTGTGGTAGTAACTACAGGCTCTACCAGTGAGGATCCACAGACTTTCTCAATGACTAGTTAATCTCTGATTATTATGTCATTGTAATTAATATGCAGTGACAGTTAAAATTAAATATAAATGTTTGACATTGACAACTGTTTGGGGGATTATTTTATGGGGACAAAATCATATATTTATTTCACTTTACATTTCTGAAAGGTCTAATAGGTAGCCAGCCTAATATCTACTGTATCTACTTCATCATTGTAACAAATCAAGTGCAAAATATGAATAAACATACACTGAACAAAATTATAAACTCAACACTTTTTGTTTTTGCCCCCATTTATCATGAGCTGAACTCAAAGATATAAGACTTCCTCTATGTACATAAAAGGCCTATTTCTCTCAAATATTGTTCACAAATCTGTCTAAATCTGTGTTAGTGAGCACTTCTACTTTGCCGAGATAATCCATCCATATATCAAGATCATTAGACAGCATGATTATTGCACAGGTGTGCCTTAGGCTGGCCACAATAAAAGGCCACTCTAAAATGTGCAGTTTCATCACACAGCACAATGCCACAAATGTCGCAAGTTTTGAGGAAGCGTGCAATTGGCATTCTGACTGCAGGAATGTCCACCAGAGCTGTTGCCCGTGAATTGAATGTTCATTTCTCTACCATAAGCCGTCTCCAAAGGCGTTTCAGAGAATTTGGCAGTACATCCAACCGGCCTCACCAACGCATACCACGTGTAACCACACCTGGCCCAGGACCTCCACATCCAGCATCTTCACATCCAAAATCGTCTGAGACCAGCCACCCGGACAGCTGCTGCGACAATCAGTTTGCATAACCAAATAATTTCTGCACAAACTGTCAGAAACCGTCTCAGGGAAGCTCATCTGCATGCTCGTCGTCCTCATCGGGGTCTCGACCTGACTACAGTACGTCGTCGTAACCGATTGAGAGGGCAAATGCTCACATTCAATGGCGTCTGGCACTATGGAGAGGTGTTCTCTTCACGGATGAATCCCGGTTTTCACTGTACAGGGCAACTGGCAGACAGTGTGTATGGCGTTGTGTGGGTGAGCAGTTTGCTGATGTCATCGTTGTGGATCGAGTGGCCCATGGTGGCGTTGGGGTTATGGTATGGGCAGGTGTGTGTTATGGACAACGAACACAGGTGCATTTTATTGATGGCATTTTGAATGCACAGAGGTACTGTGATGAGATCCTGAGGCCAGTTGTTGTGCCATTCATCCACGACCATCACCTCTTGTTGCAGCATGGTAATGCACGGCCCCATGTTGCAAGGATCTGTATACAATTCCTTCGACAGGCGCACCAGAACCGGATGTGGCTCGACCAGTGCAGCGTTTAGGGGCGTGGAGGTGGAGGACATCTGTAGCCTTTTGTCCAGTTTTACTTGCTGCGTGATATGGCTGGCTCAATCTGTGCTCAGTGTGGCTAGACAGCAATCCCAAACTGATGTTGTTCTGGTCTTTTACTGTATCAGATGATCACAATCAGATCTGAATATCTCTTAATGTCATATCTGTCTAAAGGGCTGAGCAAAATAAGAATATGGAATATTGCAATACTCCAATGAGACCAGGTTGATTATTCAGTGCAGGGTCACATGTTAGATTTAGGTATGAATAAGGCTGAATAAATCCTTATATGACATCATGGTGGGCTCAGTGTATGATTGTGCCACCGTTCCCAGTTCAAATCAGGTAAAACTTTGAAACAATGTTTGTATATATCACTGTTTCTTCCTCTTTCAGCTTCCAAGATGTATCCCACACACTGTAACAATCCCCTTATTTTTCTCTCAGGTTTATTCGACAGAACACTGTCACAACGAATGGTCATGTGAAGAAGCATGGTTACAGCATTAAAAGATATGTGTGGAATGGTTTGTCATTATCTGTTCTGACTAATAAATACTGTGTCATAATGTTCTAAAATGGATTTACAGATATACTTCTGTCTCGCATTTTTGGCAAAGTCCCCATTTTGTTGTTGTGGCTTTATATGTAAGGGAAGGTCATCCAACGTTGGTTTATGTATTATTAAATGTGGGTTGTAAACTGCTCTTTGTGCAATGACAGTTGTAAACCGCTTTGTGTTCAATGTGGGCTGTAAACTGCTTTGTGTTCAAAGTGGGTTGTAAACTGCTCTGTGTTCAATCTAGGTTGTAAACTGCTCTGTATGACTTTTACAAAACAGGTATAATGTCAACACGGAGTAATGTCACTTGACATTCAATTCACGTCCTTTAGATTTCAAACATACATTTCACTTTACTTACACATCAGGGTGACTCAGTAAAAGTAATAGAATAACTTTTGAATAACTACAGTCTGCTAAATTCTAAAATTACTGCCGCCGTAAATCAAATCAAATTAACCTAAACAAAACACACAGCAATGCTAACACACTTCAACAAATGCAAATCCTCATACCAAGTACATGTTTCTGGGCTTCCCATTGGTTTGTGTTCAAATTATGTTGAAACATTCTATTCTGATTGGGAGTATGAACCCTCGCTAGAGTTTTTTTATTGATTTTAAATTCCAACTCAAATGAAATTTGGTCTCAATTTCACAAGAAAGTTAAACACCTTTATTTCGAAAACGTTCAATTCATATCAGTGAAATTACTATTTTCCTCCAGTATAGACTCATCAGCTTCAGTAGTGCTGTCTCTGAGTTCTCTAAATATTCTTTGCAAATAGTCCAACAATATATCTCCCCCAACAATTATATCACCAGGTTCTCTCTCTTTCCAAATGTCTTCACAAGTTTTCAAGTTCCATGAACTGCCACCTTAACGTGGTGGAGGGGTTTGAGTACCCGAGTGACCCTAGGAGCAATGTTGTCTGGGGCTATATGCCCCTGGTAGGGCCTCCCAAGGCAAACAGGTCCTAGGCGACGGGTCAGACTAAGAGCGGTTCAAAACCCCCTTAATGTGGAACTTTACCTCGCTGGCGGGGAAGGAGCCTGAGATCGTGCGTGAGGTTGAGAGGTTCCGACTAGAGGTAGTCGGGATCACCTCTACGCACGGCTTGGTCTCTGGAACCACACTCCTTGAGAGAGGATGGACTCTTCACCACTCTGGAGTTGCCCATGGTGAGAGGCGGCGGGCTGGTGTGGGTTTGCTTATAGCTCCCCAGCTCTGCCGCCATGTGCTGGAGTTTACCCCGGTGAACGAGAGGGTCGTTTCCCTGCGCCTACGGGTCGGGGATAGGTCTCTCACTGTTGTTTGTGCCTATGGGCCAAACGGCAGTGCAGAGTACCCGACCTTCTTGGAGTCTCTGGGAGGGGTGCTGGTAAGTGCTCCGACTAAGCCCCGGATAAGCGGAAGATGATGGATGGATGGAGGGTGAAGAGGGCGAGAGACAAGCAACCACCCTGGCATGTGCCCCTATTTTATTCTATTTGACAAATGTATTATTTAGATATATTATTGCTTGAAATCTTCCTTGATATGAAAATGTAAAATTCACACAATGAAAAGTCTTCTCTGCATATCGACCAGGGGTATTCAGCTCTGGATCTCATATCCAATTCCACTAAATGTTTTTCATTGCAACCCTCTAATCAGGGACTTATTTAGACCAGGTTGGTGACATTAATGATGAGGTAGAACAGAAAACGAGAAGACTCCAGACCTCTAGTTCAAAGTTGAATACCCCTGATCGATGCTGGCAAGATCTACATTTATCCCCCCTTTTTGAATAATATGTAGGGTCCTTTTGATATCAACCTATGTTTGATGGCTCTTAAGGAATCCAATTTAGTACTCATTAATCAAGTCTGACATCAACTTACCATATCTTTTGGAAATAACCAAGGTAATCCATTATGTATTTATAATGAAGGCAATTTATTATCTCCATTTCATATTGACACAGTCTCATTCCATGATGATGGAGTAAGGCCCTCTCCCCAAGATGCAATTGAAGGATGATAAAAACAAAGGGGTTAATGTGTCTTTGAACGCTTTGTACCACCATGATGGGAAGCCATCGCTCCCTGGATATTTGTTGTTCATAAACCTCGTAACTGCACTCATTGCATTTTCCTCTGTAATTAATTCCAAGAGGGCGTCATTCTGTGTTTTTCCGATGGATGGCCAATCTAGAGAATCAAAAAACTCAACATGTAAATTGAGTGGAATCTGGAGGCTGGTCAAGTTCCTCCAATGCCTCAAGAACAATCCTGGCTTATTATAAAGCAGTCCCACACATTTCAAGGATTACACCAATATAGCATCAGAAGAAACTTTCATAAGGCATTTGAGTTCCATAGCCTTGATGAACCCCACTACTATCACATATTCAGTACACTTTCAATGGGATGCATTGTTGTGAGATCAACAGCTGCTAGTAGGAAAAAGAACCAGAATAATTTGTCTCATCAACAAAGAGCATCATCTTTATTTGAATGCACTTGCAGTCAGCCCCAGTTATCTTTAACATAGGGTACACTAATACGATTCAGAAAGAACAATAAAAGGAAATAAACACAGGTCATAATATGTAAAAATCTTAACATGCTATTAGCATAGTATGTCATCAGAATGTAATGGTTCAGAGGATAATTCTCTAGCAGCGCCTAGCCACTGTACGGCTCCTTCGGAAAGTATTCAGCCCCCATCACTTTCTCTATATTTTGTTGTGTTATCGAAATTATTTGTAATTTATTATTATTCTATTGCCATCAATTTAACCACAATACCCCATAATGGAAAGTTGGCATCTATACAATATTCATTTATGTACTGTAATGTTATAATGTTTGGCATGTTATTTAGAGAGCAAAATGGAAATAAGTCTCTTGGTGTTTTGTGATATCTCTATCATGATTTTAAAACATACTAGTGTATGTAGTGTCTGTATATGTTATTGCTTTTTTTTTAGTCAATGAATAGTGTTTTACTTTTGTTATGATGAGTAAAAAACTACTGCAAAAGTGCCATCTGTTAACATTCAATAAGCAAAAAACAAGCAAAAAACAATAGAAGCAGATGTAAACACGTAATTAAACCAGTTTAATCAAAGAGCAGTTGAACAAGAGCTAGCAAAGTTTAGGATGAATGGGATAAAGTATTTATATTTTCTGGCAGTCTGGATGCGTTGGGATTAGTTCTAACAGCAAAGCAACTTCCCTAATGATTCCTAGAAAGAGAAACAAAAAGAGAGAGAGAGAGAATGAGAGAGCGTCTGACAGTGGAAGGCTCGTTCCATTTCTGTGAAAGGGACAAAGTATTTTAACAAAGAGGTAAATAGCTTATGTTGAACACCCATTCAGTACCATATACGTGCTAAGGACTGATTTATAAGAATTAGTACACAACACAAGAAAGAGAAATATATTAAGAGCATCATGCTGAACAGGATGTGTAACGGACGGGAAAAGGATGGGAGGTTCTTAACCAAAGGTACAATCCATCTGATATATCCTCTCCAGTTGTTCCTTAAAGAGGCCTGCAGCATATACTTTTACATATGATTATTGCTTATCCCCATGCAGTCCGGGTATAAATAATGACTTTGGTACAGTATCAAAAGTTCCTGAAGGGGTTGTTTAGAGCATAGAAGATGTCCTCTGGTAAACCCAACAGACTTGTGATCACACAAAACATGACTATTTAAAAAAAATCCAAATGGTTTATAAGGACCCTTATTGAACATATTTCATTTTAGTAATGAGTCATTTGTAATATTGATAATAATAATACTGTTGTTAATAATAATAATAAAGAATTTACTAATCCTTTATGAATACTTTACTGTATGTAGTTATTTTAAAATCACTGTAAAGTATTTTGCATCAGTACAATCTTCAAAAATCGTATTATTCCCAGAAATGTGGTTTTCATTCACCCAGCATTTCCTTGGAGAGTAGCAGTAAAAGCAAATAAAACGTGCAGAGAAGCAACAGATACAGGAGGCATCCTCATGCTGACAGAGACTGGGGGTGAATAGGCAAAGGCTCAAACAGCCACTGGTAAAGCAATACAGACACGTGTACACAAGCATGTAAGCACACACAGGCTTGCATGCTGGGCAGGCAGACAGTGTGAGCTTCATCTGGTCAAGCTGCACTGGAGGGGTCTTTGATCTTCACACCAAAAAAAGCTTTCAGAACGTCTCCATTTTTGTTGAGCGAGGCTGGACACTGAGAAACAATGACGGCAGAGTTAGCAAGAGAAGAGAACGAGAGAACGCATATTTTGCAAGTCTGAATATCAAGAGAGGAATGAAGTCCAGTATTCCCATTTTATCACAATAACAATTAAATGGAGAAGTCTAGGAGATGGAACAATTCCTCCCACACTTCTCTCCTGTGTTTGGGCGCCACAGACTACTGAGCGTAATTCTAGGTGATTTATCGATCCAACATCAGCACACGCTCTCTTCATTTCTTCTCTTCGTGCTCACTGACTGTGACAGAGGGGAGGAACTCCTGGCAGACCACTACATACACACACCACATACACACAACTCACACAAGCCTGCAGAGAGAAGTTAGCCCACAGCAGTCACTACAGGTCAGCATAGATAGACTCAGAAAACTTTTGGAGCATCAACAACAATACCCTGGAGTATAGCAGGGTAGTATAATGTCTCTCTGACTTACCAAAGAGAACAGCAAGTTGGAAAGTGGAGACAAGTGGGTGGACAGAACCAGCAACGTTTCATACAAAAATACCTGGAAGCTGGAAAGTTTTCTGATTTTGCTGTTGTTATTGTAACTTCTGACTGCTGGTAAGGTTTCATACAAGGTAACCTAAGAAGAAGATTTCCAAAGATATTCGTTGTCTGAACTGTTTTTGTTTTATTGACTGCAGGAGGGGTTTGACGAGAGTCTGCATTGGCCTGGCGTTGGCATGGTGACGGTGTAGTCCATTTGAGTGAGGTCCCTGGGGTTAAGATGACCAATCAGTGAATTCTGATTGAATACCTTTGGATTGTAGTAACCCTGAGAGACCCAAGAGATCCAATCAGGAGTCCCCCCTCCACACACACGCACACGCACACACACACACACACACAAACAGCATTCACAGCCCACTCTCTAACTCTCTCACGTTGAGATACAATTCATTGTGTGGTGTCTCACCTCGTCAATGTTCCAGAGACAGTGAGAGAGCGAGTTCCAGTCCTGACAGTAGGATATTTACACTTATTTACAGAAAGTCTGTCTCGACGCGTGTGTATTTTGATGCTTTCCTCACATTTTCTTACTTAAAAGTGTTAGCCCAGGTAGAACGGACAGAGGGGGAGGCAATCTATTTTGGAACAACGCCCAAATTGGTCCAGCATGTAATGCTCAAGTCAAGTGTATCAGAGTTCATTATAGCGTTGATTGACTAAAGAGAAGAGAGCTGTTGCTGAAAATCGTCAACGAGTAACTTTTATATCTTGCTCTCTCTCTGTCTCTCTGTCTCTCTCTCTCGCTCATCCAATCTCTTTTAGGCACTGCAGCTAAGCTGGATGGATTGCCGTTAGCTTAATTCCCATTATGCTATGCATTTTCAAACAGTTACACGGACACTGGCTGTGAATCTCAACTAATTTTGGCCAGAGGAGGGCTCTGCCCCTTTCACATTGATTTAAATATCCTCTGAGTAGAGTTTAATATAGAACTAGGCAAGAGGTGGCAGGGTTGGCAGGGTAGCCTAGGGGCTGGTTCATCTGACCAAAAAACAAAAGGTTTTTAGATTGAATCCCAAGCCCGTAAGGTACAAATATGTTGCTCTGTCCCTAAGAAGGGCAGTTAACCCTATTTGCTCCAAGGTGGTTGCTGCAAATGAGAATGTGCCTTCAGACATACCTGCTAAAATAATGAGGCACGTGATGTAGTTCAGTCAATAAATCTTGAGTCCCTATGACTGTCTGAGTCAAGTCTGAGTCCACAACAGTGCCACCAACGGTCAAGTCAGGAGTCAGCCGGAGACAATGCATCCACAGAACTAGGAATTATGTTGTTAACCCAGTGACATGGCAAAAGGTATTTTGGGTGTAAAAAGTCCCCGTTTTCTTTCTTCCGAATTTTGTCAGAGGTGATTACATGAGAGAGGAATGTGTTGCCTAAACAATCGATTAACCGTCATGTCTGAGGAAAAGAGAGATTTGTCAGAATCTGGCATGAGAAAGAGTGGGGTAACCATATAACCATCTAGATGAGATAGGAAGTCCTGTCTGGTTTGATGTACGTTCAGATGGTGTATAATGATACAGGCTGTCACAGACGAAGTCCTGACTGTTGAACAGCTCTGAGTAAGGATATTCTTTCCATCTACAGAGCATCTGAAAAGTATTCAGACCCATTGGACTTTTCCACATTTTATAATTCATTATGCACTTTGCTTTGTGTTGATCAGTTGCAAAAACCGACTGAAATCCTTTTTGATGTCATTTTGTAACAAAATAATGTGGGTGAATACTTTAGAGAGGGACTGTAAATGTACACAGGTTTTAACACAAAGGTGGGCTCACCATGCTTTTCTCTGCCTAGGAAGCCAGAAGTTAGACCTGCAAAACTGTTATAAGAAAAGTATACACGTGAAAAAAGAGAAATATGCAAACTCTTGCATGCACACAAACACTCGTAAAATTTGCAGTAAGCTCTTAACTGGTGGAATTAAACCACTGGAGATTGATAAGTCACTGGAGTAGAGATTTCCAGGTTTGTTACATAACTTCAATTAGTTTGTCTCTGTTTAGTCTTGGAAAATAACTGTGGGGTTCTAATGAGTGAATTCAATGCATAAGAATAAAGCATTCTTACCATTTGTACCTGTTAAGAATGCTAAAGAGACATTATTATTTGTTTCAACAAACTGGGAGCAATTATGGTTAACTACCTTATTCAACGACTGAACAACCTTTTGTTTACTGGCACAACATGCTTGACTTCTAGGCTACCCTGCTGTCCAAATGAAAGAGGTTGATAAAAACACAATCTTCAAATGATTCATCAAAAACCTGTTCCACTCACTGAAAATAAATTAATATGATTTTTAATCACTATATATTTTCAGGTGAAATATTCTGTTTTGTTGTTAATCCATTTAAAGAAAGTTCCCAGGGTGAGTCAGGTTTCTTCAGAGGTAGGGTTCATTTGTTATAATGAGATCTGGCAGTTCAAATACAGAACCACAGTGAGAAAAAGAGAGAGAGACAGAGAGAGACTATAAAAGACAGAAGTTTAAGAGGTGAAAATTAGAGAAGAGTGTAGTTCTGTTTGATTCCTCACATCCAAGTAATCTTCACACTGCCACGATTATTCAGTCGGATGCCTGCCTTTGCCTGTATTGAATGTGTGTATATCACAGTATTGAATGCATGGAGGGAAATCAATCCACTTTGCTGGTAGCACAAGTCTGTTTTTCTCTTATTTACTACTACGTATTCTTATTTTCCTTAGACCCAAGTCCTGGAAGAGCAGAACAGCATACTAAGGTGCGATACCTACTGACACATGACTCTGTGACATCTGATTTATCTGCGTCAAGCATGCAGAAGACTGGACATCCTGTTTGACCATATTGAATTTACCAGCATTTATGGAATTATTAACTGTAAACAGAAATTATTATTGGGGCTTAATAAACGCTTGCAGTGTTGTTTTGATCATTACCTGAAGTCACTTAGGTTGGCAAAATACCCATTTGGGATGCAATCATTTTTAGCTTAAATGCTAATTGTCACTGACATAGTCTGCTGTAAAGGCTTGTCAAAGAAAAATGTTGAAGTGGATTTTAAGAGTGATTAGGAAATCCTGTTTCACTAGGTTATAAATATGAGGTGAAATAAATGCCAAACATTCTTAGGCATCTGTTAGCAATGGGCATTCCAGGTCTTTTCGGTGAGCCAGCTCCCCAAGAGCTATTCATTGAAAATGCTTTGAAATAATTCCAGAAACATGAACAAAATTAACATTTCCAATGCAATACCAAAAAGGTAGGCTATAATTATTTTTAGTGTGAAACAATTAACTATTTTACATACTAAGAGCTGCAAATAATTGTTGTTTGAGCTAATAAGTATGCAAATCATGGTTATAAAAAGTAAGAAAATCAGACGTATATGTAATTTCAGTTCCCAACATTCACCAAGAAGTTCAATATAAAAAGGGCCATTTGTTCACGAATGACCCATCCATATCATCCATCACCATGAGGATGAGAACAGAGGAATGTAATCAGACAAAAGGTTACTGGCCTTCATGATGATAAGGTAATGGCTATTAAAATAACTGCCAAAAATAACCATCTCCGGTACCAGGGCAAAAAAAAAAATGTTTTAATCCATAGAGCTGGAATGAACCTGCCTGGAAAAAGAAGTGTGTATTTTTGCCCTACGCATGGAGGAGGATGGTTAGAAACATAAAAACAACTTTTAAGTATGTGTGATATTTTGGGTCTTTTTGGCTTGGGAACCTTGTAAGGATACATGGCATCATAGACTCTGTCAAGTATTGAGAGCCAAGAGGAGATTGCCCAAAGTATTTAATGCTTTAAAAGTTTTATTTTTCCCTCAATTAAAAGTCAGAACTTTTTTAGTGTAAGATCAAGCTGATAAATAACAGTGACATTTTTTAAGAGCCTATTTTGCACATCTTTACACAGTATAAAATAATTGTAAAACATAGTATTTTTGGCCTGTGCTACATATAACACCCACCTGTCTTCTTCCTCTAACATGAAATCTCACTTGTGCGGCAATGTGTGCAAACACATAAAGGGATCTATTGAATTGATTCAATGAAATGTCCGTCATGAATAGTTAAATGACACATATACATACAAGAAAACACCTAGCAGTTTAGCCATCTACCAGGGTTTGGGTAATCCATAGGCGTGTTCACACTGGGCTATTTTATCACACAAGAGTTTGTTATCCCTGGGCTTTTGATTAGAAAGTTTGCCAAATGGAAGGAACAAAACCGAGCTGCAGTGTAGCTGTTGGTAATAGTGTGCGTCACAAGCCCATGTAAAATAAGAGAAAATGCAGCTTTTGTTAGTGGACAGTAAATGATCTGTGCTTTCAGTGCTGCATTTCAGGAAGGTTATTTTGTCAACCTGTTTCTAGAGCTAGTTTTGAAAAGTCGTTGCTAACCCTGCTCTGGGTTAGCACAGAGCAAGTCTGAAGACATTTTTAGCCCTGGGCTAATGTGCAGTGTAAACAGGCCTTATAAGTACTCTCAGAAGACATTCTGGAGTGTTAAAATGTACGGTCATCCTTCCCAGGCTGTGTATATCAATTCTTCCTCCCACAAAAAGTGTCTAATGGGTTCATGTGCTCTGTATCTTCTGACACTGTTCGTAATCATAATCCAATAATGCGCTCAGGTGAGGGGGTTAAGATGTAGGAGGGGTGAGCCTCCCGTTCCCCAGGGTTGAGATGAGACCTTCGCTAATTTCCTCAGAGTCTCTGAAGCGGAGCCCACTGTCACTGATAACGTAATACACATAAGTCTGTGACACGGATCATCCAGGCACTGTAAAAATCCCCACCACACAGTCCTGTCTTTTCCTTGAACTGATGGCATTATGAATCACTAGACCCAAAGACGTTATAGATAGTGGTGGTAAAGAATTTACATAATATAAGTGAACATAATAAGTATTGGTTACTATATATAACTTTGTTGGTACAGTATGAGTGTTGGAACAGTTTATATGTTTGTAGGATAATATAGTTCTGTACAGGTTTTGTTTTGCCCAAAAACATTTTTGGGCTATTTTCCAGAGGGTTGTAGGTTGGATTTAAGGAATATGTGCACATACTGTAACAACTTGACCAGCTCCACTTAAGGTAACCTCTAATAAAATAAACTTTGCCAGACTATTTAGAATAATTAAAAGGAAGCTTTTCATACTGAAAATCAAGGCAGGGTCAAAATGTTGAGCCTTTTGGGAGCCAAATTATCAATATCAAAAGAGCAAGACAACAACAAGAAATTGAGTGGCTAGGAAAAAAACCTTAGTAGGGTTAGATCAGAGGAAGAAACATATAGAGAAGCTGTACTCTGAGGGGTGGCTATTCTTCTTCTGGCTGTGCCAGTTGGAAATCATGAACTTTCAATTTCTTCATCACATCCTTAAACAATATACGTCCATTTTCAGAAGAGCATTGAATTAATAAATACAATTTGAAAAAGACTGGCTTTGGCAAAAGCTTTTGGACAGAATCCAGTTGGACTTGATCATTGACGACCAGGTAGGCTGTGAGCACAGTACATCAGAAGTCACCAGGCAGAAATACATTTTAATTAAAATTCTAACTGACACAATTTGTGAATGTTTAGTTAATTGGTACAAACCTAAACATAGTTTATGAACAATAGTATTCACAAACATTAGCATTTGGTTTTAAGCATTCATTTCCGAAACAGTTTTTGTTCTACTGCTCAGTCACAGAGAATCCCTTTGTCAAACTCTCCTGTTTACTCAACATGTATACAAAGGGCACAGCTGAAAAAGAGATCCAGGTCTCAGACTGTTTTTCCTGTTAAAGTATAGTAAAAACCCTCTAACATTTCTCTTAGAACACAAGATTGTCAACTTGGGCAGGAATAGTATAATAAGAGTACCTTACTTTATTACATGGCATATTCTGACAGGACTCAAATGACAGATTAAACTGGATAATTAATTGAGTTAGCTAAGATCAATTCAGTCTATTTTAACGTAGAATTACTATATGGTTGCTCATAGTAGACAAAGATTAAAAGCTAACACCACGGAGACAGATACCAACATGTGGGGAATTGTTGTGTTCAATAACTCTTGAAATCTAATGTCGAAACACACATTCATCATCTTTATCCGTGGGCTTAGTTCATATGTTGTACCTCAAATATGACCTTGTTTTAAGAAAGTAGATATAAACACTGCAGTCTTAAAATTGTCCATGGCTTTTGGAGGTGACGAGTTTCCGGCCCCAGCACGTGACTCCCGTGGAGGCGAATCCGGGAGCACAGAGGGGAAGGGCAATCTGCTTCAACAGCTGCTGCAGGAGGAGACGAGGACGCAGGGAGTGGCTTCGGTTTTTGGGTCCGAAACTAGGAGAACACCATCTACTCCGGCTGCTGTTCGGAAGAGATGAGCGCCACTGAAGTCCTGCCCTGTCCCACTGCCCAGTCGTCGATTTTGGGGCTGCGGTCCTTGTCCGTTTTTGGTTATCTGCGAAGCCTCGAGGGCTTGGCAGCCACGACCCCCTGGACTCGCCCGACCCGACCCACCCCATCCTTACTAATTTGTCTTGTGGATGGAGGAGCGCCTTTTGGGGGTGGGGGTACGGGCACAGACACCTGTTTGTTATTATTGCCCTCACCTGGGTTCGTTAGGACTGACCCTGTTTAAATTCCCCCTTTCCCTAGTGTATTTTGTCGTTCATTGATTAGTTGCTGTGTCTTTTTTGTGGCATCATTCTGTTTTGTCTTTCTGTTTTGTTTCTTCTTAGTTCGTCTGTTTCAAGTCCTTCGTTCTCTCTGCTCCTGCATCCTACCCCTCAACTACAATGTTACAATAGCTCTATCTATGAATTTCAGAGTGGGTACGTTTCTTCAGCCTTACCAGTTTTTACAGATCAGGGGCATGAATAACACTTTGTTATTATTTCAACGACTTATTCATGCTTTAAGAGTAAAAACTGTAATTGAACAATATACAATCAAGTTTAAAAAACAAAATTTTATTGAGTATATTTATTGGTATATTTTCATGATTGATTCAAACATAATTCATTTAATGTTATTTGTCATGTGAAAACCAAAAGGTATCGATTTTAAGTGCGGGTTATTGACTTGGGGTGGGGACAGGAAAAATGTATCCACCCCCAAAATGAGAATTCTGGTTGAAAACATTTTCCATCGCTCTTCCTTTCTTTTCTCTCTTCTCTGTCCTTCAAATTATAGTTTCTGATTCGGTATCTCTGCCAGCAGAGGAACCTCCCCTAAAGCTCAGTGTAGTTGTGAGACTCTTTGTCAAAGACTCCCCAGTGCAATTCAAAGCTCCTAATGCTCTCACTCGGCTGTAGCTCTGCCATATGTTTAGCCAAAATGGAGTCTAACAGTGGGGCATGATTGTTGAATCCAGAAAAATGGAAGAGAGGGTTGAGAGGAGCTCACAGGCTTGCTGTTGAGGCTTTTCATATGATGTGTGTCTCTGTCATTGATTGACTATCATTATATCCCATTAGAGTCCATTACAAGGAGGGCTGAGAGGCTGGTAAAGCACTAGCTTTTGTTTTGTTTAAAGCAGTATAGTACTAAACAACAGTAGCTAATGTCTTACAAAATAACCCCTGCTTTGACACCATACTGGTTGCAGTATGTTAGGTTTTTGAGGGAAATGGAAAGCTGAGTTATGCAATTTTAAATTAACGTAATTACTTTTTCATATCATTTTCTATCTGCACATTCCGACTTTAACCGGAAGCAAAGGGAAATGCATCTCTCAGCCAGTTAACCACTGACTACTTCTTCATTTGCCTGACACCTCAAACTGAATTCTTGCACTGAAGATGGTGGCATGAAGCAGCAGTGCACAAAGCCTCATGACAAAATTTGGGAAGCTATAAATGTGTTAAACAGGATCATCATTCTCTGGAGCTTATCTGCTCACTCAAGTAACAACAAAAATCAATTATTACCAAGGCAGGGATCACCAAACATGCCAGATGACAGTTCCCAAAATTGCGGAAAAGGAAATGATGGCAGTGGATGTCTAACGCTTTTTATAACATGAAAGCAAACCTCAAATTAATTGTAGTGCAAGGACAGAAAACCAACAGATTGAGTGGGGCTGGGAAAACAATGGAATCCCAATTTTTTTTTATTTTAACTGAAAGTATCCTTTCTAAATCAGCAAATGATAGCTACTTTAAGATAATAACGTTTTTTACCCAATATCGCTACAAATGTCAGTGAGAATATCATGATTAAAGAATTGCAAAACCTACAAAAATTGCAGAAAATATCAAACAGGCTGGCCTAGAGTGTTCCAGCGGTCAAAGCTGCTGTCAACAGTGTGCATATACAGTACAAATCAAAAGTTTAAGGTTACTTAAAAAGTTCCTTGTTTTCCAAGACAACATACATGAAATTAGTTTGAATAGGAAACATAGCAAAATGAATAGGAAATGCAGTAATTGACAAGGTTAGAAATAATTATATTAATTAAAATAATAATTTTGCCTTTGTCAAAGAATCCTTAATTTGCAGCAATTAGAGCCTTGCAGACCTTTCGCCATTCTAGTTGTCAAATTGTTGAGGTAATCTGAAGAGATCTCACCCCATGCTTCCTGAAGCACCTCCCACAAGTTGGATTGGCTTGATGGGCATTTCTTATGTACCATACGGTCAAGCTGCTCCCACAACAGCACAATAGGGTTGAGACAGAATACCAACTGACTGCTTTTTCCCTAGGTAGCTCTTGCATAGTTTGGAGGTGTGCTTTGGGTCATTGTCCTGTTGTAGGAGGAAATTGGCTCCAATCAAACGCTGTCCACAGGGTATGGCATGGGTTTGCAAAATGGAGTGATACTTCTTCAAAATCCCGTTTACCCTGTACAAATCTCCTATTTCACCACCACCAAATAACCCCCAGACCATAACATTGCCTCCACCATGCCTGACAGATGGCTTCAAGCACTTCTCCATCATCTTTTCATTTGGTCCATGTCTCACAAATGTTCTTCGTTGTGATCCGAACACCTCAAACTTAGATTTGTCTGTCCATAACACTTTTCCAATCCTCCACTGTCCAGTGTCAGTGTTCTTTTGTCCATCTTAATCTTTTCTTTTCATTGTTCAGTTATAGATATGGTTTTCTCTTTGCAACTCTGCCTAAAAGGACTGCATACCAGAGTACCTCTTCTCTGTTGACATTGAGACTGGTGTTCTGCGGGTACTATTTAATGAAGCTGAGAGTTGAGGACCTGTGAGGCGTCGGTTTCTCAAACTAGACACTAATGTATTTGTCCTCTTGCTCAGTTCTGCACCAGGGCCTCCCACTCTATTCTGATTAGAGCCAGTTTGCACTGTTCTGTGAAGGGAGTAGTACACAGTTCGAAATCTTTAGTTTCTTGGCAATCTCTCACATGGAATAGCCTTAATTTTTCAGAATAAGAACAGATTGATGAGTTCCAAAAGAAAATTATTTGTTTCTGGCCACTGTGAGCTTGTAATTGAACCCACAATTGCTGATGCTCCAGATACACAACTAGAAGTGCAGTTTTATTGATTCTTTAATCAGCATAACAATTGTCAACTGTTGCAAACATAAAGGCAAAAGGGTTTTGATGATCAATGATCAATTAGCCTTTTAAAATTATACATTTGGATTAGCAAGCACAACATGCCATTGGACCACAGAACTGATGGTTGTTGAAAGCCTATGTAGATATTCCATTACAATCAGTCCTGCAAATGGGAAGAGAGAGACATTATTGACCATGAACCAGAACCTATTAAGGTTAACAGCTAAAGGGTGGAATGATAGGTTGTATACCTTGTTTTCCACCTGGGATTCAATACAGCAATCTTATGATTGCACCCGTCATCACAATAGTTGATTGTTTTTTGCACAGTGAAATTAATTAGCTATTGCTGCCTACTTTTTAAATAATACACATTGCAAAGTATTACAAGTACTTTTGTAAAATACAATGGACAGCCAACATAGGGCCTGAAATATTAAAGTTGGTCAATGCTAAAACCACATTTGAGTGAGAATTGTTCTGTCTTGCAAAGGACAATGTTAAATGTACTGCAGCATTAGAGGGTATATTTAGTATAATGACAGTCGTGCATCTGAAGGTCCGCCTGCAGCCTAAATCTGCTGTTGCTCTTTGCAGGAAGTTGCTGATCTAACTGCTCTAGATGTGCAAAGATCTACTGCAAAAAATAGAAATACTGGATTGTGATCCATATTTCATGCCTGGCAAAAATATTTGGTGCACTTTTATCAGCAAAAAAATCCTAGGTAGCCATAGCAAATTATATTTCTGACAAAAATTATCAGGTAAAGGCCAGAGGTCTTTCTGTTACCCACAAACATTTATCTGAAAATGATGATTTATTTTATGGTTTCTCGTGCTCCATTTCAACATTCATGTTGACTTAACAAAATGTTTCTCTTCCACTGACTTCATGACACCTGCTTGACTGTCTAAACCCGGTGCAGCAGGTCAATGTCCCCACACACAATCATGGTCATACTCTAGACGAGATCGTCACTGGAGAATCCCTGCCTCAGACCTGGATTGACATGAGTCAGGTCTATCGGACCATGCGGCTGTAACAATGACTGTAACCAGTCCAGCGGTTAAGCTCCACCCCAAGCAGACTATTAAACTGAAGTCCCTTGACACGTACATCTTACAGACGTCGGTACACCCGGCCCTTAGCTGACAGTAATAAGTCCACAACTGTTGAAATGGTCTACCTGTAAAACATCACTTTAGGGAACATTCTTGCCTCTGTAAAATCTGGTCAAATGTCATTTCGAATGATTCTCAACATGGTTCAAAGAGGACCTGTGCAGCATGAAGAACCATCTGGGCAGCTTGTGGAAATACACCAGCCTAACTGTCCACCTACTGGTCTATAAAGACCACCATTCTTGTCATTTCAAATAAATATAACCAGCTCCACATTCTACAATTCAGTGATTGATAACAGAAGTGAAAGTCCCAGTTGACCACAATTGAGTTGACTCCTCCACCTTACATACATACACTGGCCCTCCAAAAGCAATTACCAAACAATGCAAGACATTCTTCATGGATAAGACTCTATCTGAAAGAATATCATATCAAAAAAGGAGATTAATGTAGTTATTTATTAATTCACAATGTTAAATAAAACTGTCAACAACATGGCTTTCATGTTGTTTCTTGTACCCCAGTGCACCTAGTTGTACACACATCATACCCACCCACCCCAACACAAACACAAACATAAAACTCATATTAAGCTGCCTGTGGACGCTTTTCACAAACAATTACGACAAAAAGGTCAGATCTCTTTGGAATTCGGAAGACCTTATAGTCTACAGGAAAATGTTCTCCTCAATCTGTTTGGTAAATCACAACAGGGAAATAATCAGACAGGTCAAGACAACACACCTCCCTCCACCTGTTCAGCACTTCCTCTGTGCCTTTTTGGCCTTAAAGTGGTGCCTAATTGTTAGCCGTCAGTGTCAATCATTCATACAACATGGAAATAATTTGCAAGTCAGAATAAAATGCAGTCAAAATGTCAGATGTAAGATTAGTGCATGTAGCTCTAGATTACTGGTATGAGTCCTTTGCTTCTGTACTTGGAGCTCATGTTCCACACTCTCGTCTTGAAGTGCCAAGCTCATTGAAACTCTGAGTGTCAGTCTACATTCCATATGGTAACTTAATCAGTTTACCCAGTTGTCCACTACTTCAGTAGAATGGTTTTTTTTTTCTCCCACTTGACTAATTGTGTTGTTAAAACAAAATTAGTCTTCTCTGGCTCTGACTAATGTGATTCTTCCTCTTGCGGTAGCTAGACTATGTGGCTAAGTGGCTAAAACAGTCCTTCCTCCTTACTGTTGCCAACGCAATGCTACAGAGTCAGTCCGATTAATCACATTCTTCATGGGACAAGAGAAAGGGAAGGTTCATTAGCAGGAGATTATCTTAATAGGGAAATAGGGAGAACGGCCAGCAGGTTAAGTATAGTGTGCCGAGACTGGGGTAGAGAGGGCTAAATTTGTCTACCGGGTGCCAGGTTTTGGTGGGGGTGGGGGGGTCCTGCTAAAGGATGTTATCTTACAACCAATGCAAGCAAGCAAGCGAGGATTTAAAAAGATGGAGTGTTGCCTCTTCCTTTAAAATATAAAAAAATATATACTGAAGGTGCATGGAGGCCCACATGGCCTGACACACAAGCACCGTCTCTCTCAATCTCCTTCTCTTTCCATATGTTACATCGCACCATGGAATTGAACCCAACAAAGTTCCTCAGAAAATGACAAATTAATATCATCTGGCAACGCAGGGTGAGGGGGTTCGTGTTTTAGTGACAAACGTTGACAGCATACCTGAGCAGAGTGAGTAATTATGTCTAAATGAACTTGTCAGGTCCCGTAGAGAGATTGCGAGAGAGTGAGAGAGAAATACAGATATTTCTTGAGCTGCTATCTTCTCTACATGATTCCTCTCTGCTGCTTTAAAATCAGACAACTGCTCTCCTCAGAGATAAACAAGTTACCCGGAGTGGGGCTATGCTGACTAAATCAAAATGCGTCACGTTTTCCTGCTGTTGCTGCTAGCGCTTCCCTGTGGCACTTTTTGTGTCAGTCCACATCCTACTGCCACCATTGGAAAAAAAACATCCAATTACCAATAACAACAAAGCTGGAGTCCCTAGTCCCTTACATTATGTGTGATAGGAAGCAAAGCTAACTGCACATATAAACATAAAGGTCCTTGAACCCTCATTGTAAAACTACTTTACTAAAGGATAATCTTCCACAGACAATTTTTACTTTATAGTCTGTGTGTGTATTTGGGAGTGTACGTATGTTGGCACCAGATGTTCCATGTCCCTCTGGCACTTACAGGGCAGCTATACTGCTACACTTTGATTCATCAGCGACCTCTGACCTGCTCCAGAGTGGAACGAGAGCACGGGGAATTTCAGAGCAGTGGGAGAGGGGATGGAAGTACGGTAGTGTGAAATGATGAAGAGAGAACAGAGAGATGATGGATTGGACAGGATAGTGCGGACTGACAGACAGCTCACGCATTTACCTTTAATTCTGTTGGCCGTTACACTGCACATGACAGAGACCTTTATAAGGATTTAAATCCTGTTTGCGGGTGTGTTTGTGTTCCAGACAGCTAGCGGAGTCAGGGTTCTATAGTGTCATGTTAGGTAGTTCGGCCATCAGTAACGGCCATTACCACAGCGGGGTACTACAAAGAGGACAGGGTCATTATTAGCTCAAAGTTAATGAACGACAGATGATGATGGGGAGGGGACGATGTTGGCGGTGATTACAGGCATTAAATGCTTTTTGTCCTGATGTAGTGGAGGGGAATGATGCTTTATACCCCAGAACTAATCGTTTCACCTGAAATGCTAAGCAGCTCACATTATTAGCTAGACGGGCTGATCTGGTGTCTTTTTTTGAAAACAGCACATGCAATAGTGAACACATACACACACACTTCCCACACACACATACACATCATCATTCAGATAATACATTACTGGAAATACTGATTTAGTACACTTGCCATATACTCCAAACTTTTTACTGAAATATATTTTTGAAATGCATTAGGAGTATAATTTTTGTGTACAAATGTAAGTAAATAGGAAAAAGTAGGTCAATTTCAACACACCAAAGTATTCTTTTTACTATTTACATAGAACTTAAATACTATTGTAATACTACTTAGTATACTAAAGTACAACATAAATGGATCCAAAATAAAATACTTTATGGACGCTGCGTTTTTAACTTGGGCAAACACTTTCATATAACACAACCCAACTTACTGTACATGTAATCCTAACCTTAGCCCTCGAAGGGATTACTTATCCCAACTACATTTGTACACATACAGACATACATACATTCATACATGTTTACGTAGCTATCTAAATGGGGACACCAAACTTGATTGCCCTTAAAAAAATCTTACTTTTACTAATCATAAACCTAAGCCTAAACATAACCTCAACCTAACCTGAACCTTGAATTGAATAACTTAATATACATGGCCAGCCATAGTCGGTAATCCTAAAAGCTAGCCTCAAAATTACCTTTTGCCCTTAACCTCAAACCTAAGCCAAAAAAAATATTCTTTCCAAATGGGGAGAACAAAAACATTTCGCATTAGTCATCTTTTTCTAATTTAACCATAGTTTAGGGAAATGTATTTCCCCTTCATATAGTTATGTCAAAAACAAACACAGCATACATGTATAGGGATAGGGAATAAAGAGGAGAAAATAGAAGATAACACTTCCCTGCTGTGTTCAATATTAATATTTATCAAGAAACATGTTTTAACTGATGACACTAACTGCTTTACCTTTTTAATAGTTCAATAGTTCTTTATCATTCTTCACTGTATTTCGAAATAGATTGAAGAGGACATGAAATAGTAATGTTTGAAAGGGTCTATCCATTTTTTTATATTGAGTTATTTTTAAAAGCACATGCTGTATTACAGACTTAAAAATGGGTCTTGAACCCTTTAAAGAGATCAGTCTGTTTACTTTCTACAAAAGGAGGAATATATCATTCAGTCATCAACCAGCATACACAAACCATTACAGATTCCAGGAAGGATCTGCAGAAGTTCCAGCACCTCTACATAAGCCAAACAAATATATTAGAGCCCTCGGTCATCCAATGAGTTAAAAGAAGAGATTTTCTCTGACATTTCGGTATAAAGCTTAAGAGCAGAAATAAAGATATCCTTTTCCAAATCCTAAAGTGATTATTACCTCTCTGCTGTGGAGTTTGGGGATAATCCAGTGTTATTTATTCATTTGTGGGGTACTGACACTGTTAAAGAACTGTGCCGTTCTTCTGGTATAGTATTGTTTATCATTAGGCTATACTAAAGATTGAAATAACTTAACCAAGATAGCCCACAAGCTGTCCTTTCCAATGTTAAGGCAAGTGAAGCCGAGTGTACAGATCCTAGGAAAGGACGTAGGCAGGGCAAAAGCATGTTTCAAAGGCTTCCAAAAAATGGCTCCTACCACAAGCTCCCACCACAGGCTCCCACCATAGGCTTCTACTATAGGCTTCTACTATAGGCTCCCACACATTAACTTGCTACTGGTTTTTCTCTCCCCTATAGCATTAAAAGTGTGTTCATGCAAGTCAGAATCTCTGTAAGTAGAAGATCAGTATTTTGATGCCACGATAGAGAGCTTAACCCACCTTTACAAGTCAGCTCCGGAAGGACATGGATATTTGCACATGTACATTAGCTCTTAAAGCTTCTTTTTATTCTCATTTCCACAGTTCCCATTAGCCATTTAATCCCCAAAGCAAACACTTCTATAGTAAGTCTTTCATCTTTATGTAGGATTAGTTACATACAAATATATGATTACTATAAAAACTACATTTACATAACTCTTATCAGTCATCAATTAAAAGACACAATATAAAATTAAAACTTAATGTCATACACTATTTGGAGTGCTTTTTAATACATACACGCATTCCTTATCCTTCTGTGGCAATACATAACGTCTGTCTCATGGATTTCCGTATGGTCAGAATGCCGACCCCCAAAAGACAAGGTTACACTTCTGATGTTGCCCTGAGGACTACAACACCAGGAAATCCATGATGATGATGCCTTTCCCAGTTGACGGCCAATACTGGCCAATTTGCATCACCTATGGGGCTTTACCGACACTTGTCAGCTTGCAGTTCACGGAGTGGGCATGCATTTGTTGTCAAGGGTGCTAGTGATTCCACATAAGCAGCTTTCCACACTCTGAAAACATCTGAGAGCGATCTTAGATTTAAAATATGGTTTATGAAGCCTGTGATAAGCAGAGCTGTGCTCTTAAGTAGACCAGGGGCACACTCGTCTGCAGCTCTTGGATGTTTTCTTGTCTTTTCTTGTCTCCCAACGTTTCTAAAAACAGCTGCCATTAAGCCCCTATTAAAAAAGAGAACACTGGATGTATCTATAATGAACAATTATAGACCTGTATCTAATCTCCCTTTTATAGCCAAGATCATAGAGAAGGTTGTCTCAATGATGCTTAGACAATTTTCAGTCAGGTTTCCGACCTCACCACTGAAATGGCCCTCATTAAAGTTTTAAATGATATACGGCTGAATACTTATTCAGGTAAAATAACAGTTCTAGTTCAATTAGATCTCAGTGCAGCATTTGACACTGTAGATCATAGAACACTTATAGATATGCTGGAAAATTGGGTGGGACTCTCTGGGACAGTCCTTGATTGGTTCAGATCTTATCTAGATGGCCGGAGTTACTTTGTCACCATTGGTAATCATGAATCTGATAGGGTGGCTATGACATGCGGAGTTCCCCAGGGATCAGTTCTCGGACCACTTCTGTTCAATCTCTATATGCTACCTCTGGGCCAGATTCTACAGAACAACAACATTAACTACCACAGCTATGCCGATGATACTCAAATATATATGGCTCTCGAACCATAAGACAACAGCTCAATTGACTCTGTGTCACTGTATAGGGCACATAAATACCTGGATGAACCAAAATTGTATACAATTAAACCAAGATTGTGTTTGGCATTTTTTTTAATTTTTAAGTATTAGTATAGAGCTGGATTCTCGGGTCCTTAAAACCATGGATCATAATCTTGGTGTTCTGATAGACCCAGACCTCACATTTAACAGTCATATCAAAGCGATCACCAAAACCCCTCGGGCACCCACTCAGCCCCCCAAATTTTTTTCCTGGGGGGGCCTCTGGGTCTCCTTAACCCTAGGAGGCCTCAGTTCAGGGGGGGAACCGTGGACCAGGCGTTGGGCACCTCGCCCTGCATCGCAGTGCTGCCTTCTTCTTCCTTCGGCCTCCTCTCTTATGTCCTGTCCTCTCTGCCTCCTGCATATCCTGCAGGAACCCTTTTACTAGCTCCTCCTGCTCCTTAGTGAGGGGCTTGACCACTCCCCATTGGTCCATGCCCCACAGCGACCCCCCAAACTCTTCTTGGGGCAATCTCCCTCCCTGCTTCATCAGGGGGTCCTTCCTCCTTTTGTGGTGGATCATTTCTGTCACGGGTTGTGGGAGTAAGGAACCAGGCGCAGGCGAGATGCCGTCAGTTTTGACTTTAATAACAAAATCATGCATGACCAAACAACAAAAGTAAAAGGCTGACTTAAGCAGCAAAACAACTGTAGACAATGGTTCTAAAGAAACTTACATATAACAGCAACACACGCACGCACACGCACACACACACACACACACACGCACACACACACACACACACACACACACACACACACACACACACAACAATGATCCACAAATGCGGGGAGCAGAGGTGAAACATTTAAACACTTACAAACGATGTGATAGGGACCTGGTGTGTATGATTAAAGACATGTGACACAAAACAAGTCCAGGATGTGTTGGACATGTGTGACGGGAACTGAGGGTGCACGAAACGATGGTGCTGCTGCTCACCGTACCGTGACAGTAGGCATGAATGTTCTTTAGATTTTTGCTGGCTATGATCAGTTGCATTAGATTGAGGTAATTAAAAACATCCTGTATTCATACAGAGACCTATATTAACCATTCCAGATTAAAAACATCCATTATTAACACTTCTGAGGTTGTAAATAGGACAACAAAGAGGTTAGGTCTTTCAGAGCACATACATATATTATCTTTAAGGTTTGCAAAAGGTGGACTATAGACTCCTTTTGCTGTTATTTTACTGCCAAAGGCTTAATGCAATGTTCAAATTGTTTGTGAATGGAGATAGAAAGCATTCTGGACGGTCACGGAACTCTCACAACAGAAACAGAGGGGGTTTCCACAGATAGCAACCCTATCACCTTATCCCCTACTGGCAGGTCCAAACACATGGCAATCAAGATTGATATCCAAGTTGATGGCGCTTCCATACATTAAAGTTTCTGGCGTGATAAAAATGCTGTACTTTGCCTGATTGTCCCAAATATTTAAATGATAAAATGTTTGTACTCCCATAACATTTGTATGCATATATCCAAGCCATTGGATCCAAGTCAGATGGATTATCTAGCCTTAAAACATAATTGTTTATTAAAAAAGAGTGAGACATGTACGAATTTAAGAATTAATCTGGCATGTTTTATGGCACTACGACCAAATCTGAACCATGTGGCACTTAGGAAATAATTTTTAACAAGTCACAGAATACCAAGAGATTAGGAAACTAATAAAAGATGGTTGGGCCTTTACTGTAGCGTCATGTCAGTACAGTATCTGACCATTGCAGCCTGGTTGGGTGAATCCCATCAATGCTGAAAATCTTTTCCAGAAAGACTCAAAATTATCTAGAAACATAATGCCAACTGAGCTGCAATGCCACAAACAATAATTATCGCAGGCAGCTAAATCTCTCACAGTCCCAATGTGGTAATGGCAGGGGACAGGAGATCACGATTAGTTTACTGGACTCCTGAATGAAGTCTGGGAAGGGCTGTTGTGCCAGGTTTATATCTGCTGTATGCAATAGCCTGAGGCAGGGGTTATACACTCGTACTGTAGGATTGTAGGCTACTGGCTAATTTTTACACATTAAGAAATGTGACTGGCGCACAACCATCAGCTAATCTTAAACCAAACATGTAACATCAGCTAGTAAAAAATTTGTTGGGAGAACTATTCATCTTTCTTACCATGTGCTTGCTGGGAATCAGCTGAATATTGTGTTGAATGATGGGTTATGGTTCCACCGAAGACTTGTGGGTCTTATCGGCAGTTAGCTACTTGGGTTGTTCATCATCATCTGGAGGAGTGTAGTTAGGTGACCTTATCTGAGAATATACGACTCGTTCTCATTTTACGTAAAGAAAGATCATCAGTGTTCTAGCAAAAGCACTGGGTCACCTAAAGCCAAAAATATCAAAATGTTTGGAAAATGCTTAATGTACATACAGTATGTTAGTACTTTACAATTGTGGTCTTTTCTGTAATTAATAATTTTAATGAAGAAAAAACATTTATTCACCAGCTTCCAAAATAAAATGACTGTTAACATGGTATGTTCATGTTGTCTACAAATATTCCTTGACCAATTATTTACATATACAGTGGGGAGATTAAATCCAGACACTACATTGTTCCAAATATCCTTTTCAACAGAGAAAGCACGAGTTGTGATGTGAGAACCTATGGTTTGTTGGTCAGACATCATGGTGACTACAACAGCTAGAGAACTAGATACCTTATAAAACTATTACTGTGTAGGTCTAGTGGGCTAAACTGAATACCTGACTGCCTTAAACTGGATTGTGGCTGGCTAGCTAATGCTATGCCATAGACAAGGGGAAGGAACTGTGAATTTCAGCTGCCAACTCCTATTGTAATTTCTTAGCTCACCACACCTTTGCCAGCCAATCTGCTTCTTTGCATCCCCATCGTTAGCGGCAGTTATTAGTCTTCAATCTAACTTAGTATTGCTAATATGTACATGCACATATCTATAGCTAGCCATCTACGAAGCTAACGATACAGTCCATCAGAGTATAATTTGATGGGGTTGTTGGTTAAATGAGTCTGGTCATAACTGAATCTAAATGAAGGGAATCATGTCAGTGGAATTTTTTTTTGCTATAGGCCAGTGATTCTGCAACACGGCATTCACTTTTTTTCTTCTCCTTTCTCTTTCAGACCCAGGTGTGGAGATGGCTAACCATGACAACAGCAACAAAAAGCATCTGCTGGAGGGAGACTGATGCCTGCTGTTTGTCCCTGCATTCAGGTTTCAGGCATCTTGCCTCAACTTGTTTGTAATGAGAATTGCATACATGAGCAAGTCATCAATATTACTTTTCATTACATCACTACTTATTCATGTCTCCCAGACTTTTGGAACTACTTACATTACATGGCCCCACCACGTCCCCTTGCCTCTAGGGGTTTCCACAATTCTGGCTATTGCCCTCAAACTCAACTCTAGACCTTGAAGCCAGTTCCACTCTGTTTGGGACATCATGTGAGTCCATTTAATGATGATGTAGAAACAGAAAACTCCACACCTCATAGGGTAAGAGTTGAATACAGCTGGGCTACGGACTCAGTCAAATAGACATTCAGAGTTCTGGGACAGCATATCAACAAACATAGGCCTGTGGCCTCCTTAGTACTCTGAAGAAGGCAACACCAGGATAATTGATTTTATACTTAAAAACTATACACAAAATATACATCATTGCCATTATGGTAACTAGCCATGTTAAACATAAAACCGACAACTCTACTCCTTAGACATCTTTCTGCATAGAACAAAAACAGTGATATTCTATGTTTGACATTAATTAAATAATAAGATAGAGGTTATGTAATGATCTTTTAGCTGTTGTGCCAAGGTTAGACCATATAAATAATAATGTGTGATTATTATGTACCACACTGGTGTTACCAGAGAGAGAAAACCTCTTGTTACAAAAAGACATTGTCATTGAGTCTTTCAATTGAATGCAGCCTAACCGGTGAGACTTTTACTTTCATTGCTCTACATTGACAGATTCCTGCTGATGATCAGATACAGAGTCATGATCACATAACTGATGACCTGGCTGGAGTATCGTCTCAGCTAATGAAGCGGAAAGTCCAGACACCCAGGTGACTAATTTAATGGTAGAGGCCCTCAATTGGCACTACAGATGCAGTCAGAAACATCATTATGAGAAATATAAAGGGATGTGTCCTCTATACTACTCTGCTGGCCATGTGGTCCAGATTTCAATTGAAGGACATAGGGGATATAAACAGAATACTATGGTAGACCTTTAAACAAAGCGATTGTAAAAACAAATGTTCTAGGTTGTTATAAGTACAATTCCAAATGGATCCCTACACAATACGCACTTGCAAAGATCTGAAAGGATTTGATAGTGAAGGCAGCACATTTCAGCTGTCCAAAGAAGGTGTATCTCTGGGTCATTGCTTGTTCTTTGTAGTTTTACGCTGGGTGTATCTAAATTGCTTATTGACATTGAGTTAGGTTAAATCATTTATTTAGGTCAATTCGAGATTGTAAAAAATTAAGAATCAATGAGATGAGTTTGCGAAGGTGTGTGTGTGTGTGTGTGTGTCTAGGCAGCCTGCCAGCCTGAAGTGCAGCTCCAATAAGGATATTGTGGGCCTGGATTTTGTTTCTGCTTCCACCATAAATACCCGACTGATCTGCATTGCCTGTACACACACACACACACACACACACACACACATACACACACAGAAACAGGCATCAGTGATGTAGTGGTGGAGTTACAGTCTGTGCTCAAGAATACCAAAACCCTGATCCAATTATTTCCATTCCAGTAATATAGGTGCTGCTAGTTGAATATATTACAACTAGAGTCTTGTGTTGAAGCATGACTGCACAAAGGCATTGGCCAATAGCTCCACCCTGTTGACTTGTAGGTATGATCTGCACAGGGGATCTGGTGGAAACCAGACATTTCACAGATGCTGTTGCATAGAGCAGTTGTAATTTTTTCCTTCAAATGCTCTAGAAGGGTATGCCATAAAAGGATGCCCTGCATACTTCCTTGATTTAATTTTCAAAGATACTGATGGCACAGGAATTAAAAATGCTTACTGTATGAAGGTTTTTCCATGACAACAGAGAGTCCAAACTCCTCTGTGAAAAGTGAATAGCTAAACTCCTTTTGTTGGTTGTAGCCACTTGACTGTTGACATTGTAGTGGAGGGGCTGTCTGAAGAAGGTCAGAAAACCGAAAATAGATGCAATGCAGAAGGTACATCAATGGCAAAAAAAATGTAAGCTTTTCACATTACAAATCATATACATCTGTGATAGCCCAGGAAGGATATCCCTGTGTGCTTTGGTGCAGTAGTAGTTCCTGCTTCCAAAATAACCAAAGGGGTGGGTGCAAAGTGGAAAATCAGGACTAGTACCTGGTTCAAGAATAGCCAAAGGTGTCTGATTTTAAACATATTTTCCTTGGTCTGTGTGCCAATTCAAATCACCACAAGAACTGCCTGGAATGCAACAATAGATATTTAAATAATTGAAATTGTTTTTAAAAATTCACATGATTGTTGTGGAAGCTATAATTATATTCTATATAATGCTAATGGTAAATTTACTGCAATTGGTAAGTAATGAATAAAGAAGTTTGTGCATAAAACAATTCCACATACAGTGGGGCAAAAAAGTATTTAGTCAGCCACCAATTGTGCAAGTTCTCCCACTTAAGAAGAGATTTTCATCATAGGTACACTTCAACTATGAGAGACAAAATGAGAAAAAGAAAATCCTGAAAATCACATTGTAGGATTTTTAATGAATTAATTGGTAAATTCCTCTGTAAATTAAGTATTTGGTCACCAACAAACAAGCAAGATTTCTGGCTCTCACAGACCTGTAACTTCTTCTTTAAGAGGCTCCTCTGTCCTCCACTCGTCACCTGTTTTAATGGCACCTGTTTGAACTCGTTATCAGTATAAAAGACACCTGTCCACAACGTCAAACAGTCACAATCCAAACTCCACTGTGGCCAAGACCAAAGAGCTGTCAAAGGTCAAAATTGTAGACCTGCACCAGGCTGCGAAAACTGAATCTGCAATAGGTAAGCAGCTTGGTGTGAAGAAATCAACTGTGGGAGCAATTATAAGAAAATGGAAGACATACAAGACCACTGATAATCTCCCTCGATCCGGGGCTCCACGCAAGATCTCACCCCGTGGGGTCAAAATGATCACAAGAACGGTGAGCAAAAATCCCAGAACCACACAGGGGGACCTAGTGAATGACCTGTAGAGAGCTGGGACCAAAGTAACAAAGGTTACCATCAGTAACACGTTACGCTGCCAGGGACTCAAATCATGCAGTGCCAGATGTGTCCCCCTGCTTAAGCCAGTACATGTCCAGGCCCGTCTGAGGTTTGCTAGAGAGCATTTGGATGGTCCAGAAGAGGATTGGGAGAATGTCATATGGTCAGATGAAACCAAAATAGAACTTTTTGGTAAAAACTCAACTTGTCGTGTTTGGAGGAGAAAGAATGCTGAGTTGCATCCAAAGAACCCCATACCTACTGTGAAGCATGGGGGTGGAAACTTTGTTGCTTGGGGGGGGGGACCTTGAAATCTCATCTACATCACCAACTGCAACTGGCATATTGGACTGAGGTATGTGCTTTGTCTTTAGAACTAAAACTAAGTAAACACAACTCAATGTTAGATGTCATGTTCAGGCAGCCTGTATACTGTCAGTAGATAGGTAGCAAACATCATATTGTATTAGTCAATTCATAGGCTGGCTTACAGTACAGTAAACTATTAGGAAATATAGCTAGTAGTGGGGACTCCTTACTGTTAATGTTTGTACACTAAGCCTGTCGGAATTGCGCATCACATACAGCACAAAGCCAGATATTCAACTAGTCACCAAATCAATTACAGAAATTGCACCAAAAATTGTTTTGTACAAGCCATTGGTAGCCAATTAGAGAACGTGAGTCTAGAGAAAAAACAATGGATTTGTACCAAACAGCTCTGGTTTATCAACCCATTTATGTAAAGCCAGATAATGGGGTGGCACTTCGGTAATCAGCTTGATAAAAACCATGTTGAAAAAACTGATTTGGCAACAGCAACGAGAAAAGCTAGCTCATTAGACACCACCTATTGTTGATGATTGTTTTGCATGTCTTTGAATTTTATTGAGATTTTGTTATTGATGAAACCATCCATTTTATGTCAATTCAATAGTGTCAGGTTTTAATGTTTCACTTTTGATTTCAATATATTTAGGGAATGAGATGTCATTTAAAAATGTTCATGAAGTATATTGTGCATTCTTTATATTAGAGGCTGCTCAATAAATTATATAACATACCTTTTTCGGAGGAGACCCCGGGGAAGACCTAGGACACGCTGGAGGGACTATGTCTCCCGGCTGGCCTGGGAACGCCTCGGTGTCCCCCCGGAAGAGCTGGAGGAAGTGTCTGGGGAGAGGGAAGTCTGGGCATCCCTGCTTAGACTGCTGCCCCAGCGACCCGGCCCCGGATAAGCGGAAGAAGATGGTATGGTATGGTACCTTTTTCATGAACTTTTAACTAATTCATAAAATGTGGCATCTAAATGTAGTCAGGAATTTGGAACACGGGTCAAAATCATTCCATATTGTTGGGTGGATTTTCACTCATCCTATTTTATTGACCAATTATGGTCACTGGTTTGTTATAAACATCCTTTCAACTTCCTTAATCAGATGAACAAAGCCAAGTACTTCTACATTTTACTTACTTAGTTAGTTTATTATGTAACCTTTGTATAAAATCTTATTAATGCCTGACTTTAGCTCAAAAATTGACAAGTGATAGACCTATGATTTGTTAAGGGATTGATTACATTGTTAGATTCTGTCCACTGCAGATCCATGAACAAAATCATGAAACCAGAAAATCGGGGATGAACTTTCTGTATTTGCATGAGTCCAAGATGTTGATCGTTTGTAGGTCTTACATTTTCTCCAATATTTAAAAAAGTCAATACAGTGTTTTTTGCCAGAGGAGGTGATCTATGAGCATAAAGCCAAACCCTAACACAGTCTATTATCCACCAGTAAGAGACTGATAGAGGATCTGTGTGTGGGGCCCCATCTGTAATGGGAAACAGATGTTCATTCTCTCTTATGGTCTATAGTGTCCATGGGTAGACACATCACAGTCACATGGACACACACAAACAAATACAATTTCTTGGAGTTCTATAAAGGAGGTGTGGACAAGATGTGTGGGACCCATCAGTAATGGACGTCCCATGTCCTACCTATTGTCCTTTGTTCAGCTGTCAGTTGGCATTTCCACGCGTCATGTCAAGCTTAATTTAATCCCTTTTCATGCCCATAATCTCACAACATGCTAAAACTGCCTTTTGGCCACTAGAAATCTTCTGGAATGAGACACATCAGTATTCACAAAAATTGTCAGGCCAGTTGTCTTCAATATTGTGTGTCATTAATGTATGAAAAGGAAACAAATTAGAAAGAGTTATAGCTTGCTAGCTGCCCCTGAAAGTAAACCCATTTCTAAACCTGACAGTGATGGAGAAATACATTATCAATTTATCAGAATTTACCTCATTTTACCTTTAAAGCACACATTGTATTGGATTGACTGATTTCCAAAGTTGATGACATCCAATATCCCATGCAGAAGCTGTAGGGTTTTGTGCATTACTACCGCCCTCTGGTGTTTACAGTGAGAAGCAACCCTTTCTGGAAAATACATGGCAGTAATGTTAGAAGGACACCGTCCAGGGTTATTGCAACATCAGTCTTGCCAAACCCAGTTCCTTCTTTACTCCAGCAGCATAACACCCTGCATCCAAGGTCTTTACCTTTGGTCATTGTTACATTTCCAATCACACCATGATGGACACCTAATCATTCTTTCGATTGGCTAATTCATGCCCCTCCTCCCCTTAACTGTTCCACAGGTATTTGCTGCAAATGACAAAAAACATACCTGAAAATAATACATATATACAGCATGACATTTAGATTTACCTAGAGAAAGATTGTAATGTGTGATGTTTTTTATATATAAACAAATATTAAAGAAATTAAAAGGGCGGTAAAATTATGTACAATAATTGCCACAAATTGTTATCACAAACACTCATTGCTATTTCGATAAATGCTGCTCCAAGCATTTCTCAGATTTTTAATTTCTAGGATTTAATAGATGGATTGCTTTTGCTTACCAATTAAATGTTTTGTTTTGCTCATTGAATTGTTTTCCCTATGAAAACTATCTACTCATGCATCATGCCACAAATCCCCTTGACATCTATCTTACTGGCATTGTCACCTTATAGCCTACTGCAATGTACTGCATCTTTAGTGAGCTTCCCAAAATACCCAGGAGTCTGGCAGAAATGGATTACTTTTGTAGAGGGCCATGACAAGCATGCAAAAAAACATTACAGTGAGGAGCTGGGTGTGTAGCGACCATTTCTCTCCACACAGTTGTAAAAAGTTCCATCAGTGAGCCACTGCATTAGCCAGATTGATCCTAGTTGTTTAAGCTCTAGCTCTCTATTTCGGTAACAGAATCCACCAGTCAGCAGAGCCTGATTGTATACTTAATTACTTTGTACTACTCTCAAAGCTAGTTCAGTACATTCCTTTTACTTTTTGCGTAGCTGACTACCTTGTAATGCTATAAGTAAATTACTGTGAAGTATTAGCTATTTAAAGTCAGTGCTATTACCGTGATTTCCCATTTATAAACCACAGCTTATACACAGATTTTGAAAACGCGTGGCTAATAACCACGTTGACATTTTTAAAACCGTTTCACACACAAACCTATTCACGGATGATTCCTTGGCGACTAGAGGTCTCAGAAACCCATGTAGCAAATATGATACAGTTGGCATTACAGGTTTTTTTTTAAAACATATTTTATTCTTCAACAAATAAATTTTGGTAGCGCCCTATGACAGATGTTTAATATTAATGTACAGTATCTCACAAAAGTTATTACACCCCTCACATTTCTGTTAATATTTGATTATACCTTTCATGTGTTAACACTGAAGAAATTACACTTTTCTACAATGTAAAGTAGTGAGTGTACAACTTGTATAATAGTGTAAATTTGCTGTCCCCTCAAAATTACACAACACACAGCCATTTATGTCTAAACCGCTGGCAACAAAAGTGAGGACACCCCTAAGTGTTGTCACATGAAAAGATATAAACAAATATTTTAAAAAATATATTTACGGTATAAGCTACACAAGCATGTAACATAAGCTTGCATCAGCAGCAAATGTAGCTACCTACAGAATCTCACATTACATTGGCTGGGTGAACGTAAGTTTGTTATTACAGTTCTGATCTGGGGATAATGCTGCTGAACATTGTGTCACATTTTCACATGGATTCACTGCTGGTAATGTCAAAATCAAGCTCTTAACGGGATAGTATATCTAAAAAAAATCACTGCAAAAGCATCATCTTTAGTCTGATGTACAACAGGCCTAAACAGTGCATTTTGGATGTACAATCACATTATGAAACTTAGAAACATAGTTGGCCAAAATACGTTCATCAGAAGTAGTATAGCCAAAAGACATTGGGTATATATAAAAATAATAAAAAAAAAACTATTGTCGACAAGAGACATTCTAAAACATCCTCACCAAATTAATTTGAAAGGGGTTACCTTAAAAGCCATTTGTCATGCTAGGTTGGAAAAACACTGATGCTAAATGTTGTTTTTAGTATGTCTGTTAGGTAGCTACATCCTATTATGAGAGCTGGCCATTGGGCCCCTCTTGCCTAGAATGTCTTTTCCAATACATTTTTGGAATGTGAAAAAAGACTCCAGCACCCCTGGAGTTATGAGGGGGGGCGATATCCGGATGATCAACCACACATCTTGGAACTAGTTCAGCTTCAGGGACTGGGTCATTCATGGTCTGCAGCATTGGAATCAATAGTTCCCATTCGTTGCAACAAAAGCATTCCGTTTCGGTTGGCATTAGATTGCACAACCCACAGCTAAACCACCATCCTCTGGACATTCTGGGCAAGGGTTGGGGATTATCTTGTTCACCATCGTCAGCTACTGTTCTAGCCTCTACTAGTTTGGTCAGTTCATCCTCTGTGTAATCTGGTTCCAACAAGTAAGGTACTACCCCTGGAAAAAGCCTTCTTCCTGGTCGTATTTATGTATTTTCCTTTGTCTCTCAAGCAAGTAAGAGTTGACTGTCCTTTGGTGAATATCAACCACAAAACAGGTAACTTGCTTCCTAGCTAGCGAATGCTACCTTATGTTTACTGTGACATATACACCACCTCTTCCTGAAAGAACGCGGATTGATGCAATGGTGAACAAAACTGACCGGTAAACACAGGAATAATCTGTTTATTTGAAATGACAAATATATTCCGAAACATACTATTTTTTTCGAGGAATACAACATCGTCATGTTCTTTGAGTTAAACAACACCACTTGTATTAGTTTGGAGTGTTTTGGAGTCGTTTTTCTGCTTGCAATCAGCTTTGCTGTAGTGGGACGCATAGTTTCCATTAATGAATTTGGACGATGCTAAGAATGCTAATTACAGCCGGGGACAGAGCTGAATAATGGATGGTTGGAAAAAATGACTATGTCCATTCCAGACTAACTTTTGGATAAATATGATTTTTTGACAAACTATCCCTTTAAGCTGTGCAAAACACATGGATGAAGTAAAACTCGTGGGGAGAGAACAGAGTGCCGGGATCAGGCTGCATTTATACTGCCAAACAGGTGTTCCTGATAAAAACAAGACAAGAGATACAAACAATATTATACGAAAACAGATTAGGAGGCTTGTCAAACAAACATCAGTGGCGAGATTTTTTGGACCATTGCCATCTGCGATTGTTTATGTGTAATATCGAAGTGCATAAAGTGCATGCCCATAGCATTGGCTGAACTGCCAGAAGAGGTAACAATGCAAAAAGAATAGGATAAGAATCTACATTTTCTTATTGTTTTTGCCCGCCATTGGGGTTCATTTCATGATGGGTGATTAAAATGGGAATGGGACAGGAATTAAAGGAATTTAAAATTGGCCAAAAAATTATAAAAAGCTTCCAAGTATGGGAAAGAACAATACTTAGGCTTCACTTACCTTTCTTTGCCATACTATGCATTGGTTAGCAAATATCACTTCCATCTTGATGTACTGTATATTGTCTCAGGTAAGACTAGAGCAATAATGGCCCCATTCCATAGCTGCTAGTTTAAAGGTAAAATGAAACACCCACAGTCTGTTTTGTGGGATGTTTTAATCAAATGCCACTGGAAAAGGCCAACATAACATGACATTTCTACAAGTACTTTATGTCCATTCTAAAAAGAGATATTCCCCCAATCTAATAATTTCTCCAATGGTTCCCCCCTTTCGGCCTTTGGCATGAGAAGTTTTTGGAAACAAGCAGTAAAACTTTTGAAGGTCATTTATCAGTAAAAGTTCAAATGAGCATACCGGTTTTCTGTCTATACTGACTTTTTTGATAACAGTTTCCAATTACGTTGGCATGGAAACCAACCCAGGGAATCAAAACAAAACAAAGGCTACTCCAAGGTTCAGAGGGTTGGATTGTAATGTCAATGTTGTCTTGATTTGCATTTATTTGCCTTCCAAGTCAGTGGCGGTCTTTGCGTGTCTTGTTTTGGGCTCCGTAAAATATACAGTATCTCATAATCATTTTAATCAAATAATGTGGCAGGGGACAGAGTCAAAGGGGAGCTCACTCCGATTCTTGCATGAAACACAAAAACAGTAACCTAACAAACAACATAAATATCTGCAGAATACACAGATCAGGATAACAATGAATTGTTTAGTATTCCTTTGCATACTTATTTCACAGAATCACATTTGACACACAGGGCCGTAGCTAACATGGAGAAAGGTGGATATGATTTACTAGGCCCATGGCATTGCAGGGCCAAATGATGGAAATTATATACTGTTTGTCTATATGTGAGGGGGCCCAGGCATATATATTCTCAGGAGGCCCAGGATTCCTGGCAACATCCCTGTCGACACAAATTGACTAGCAATTTCCTGGCATCAAGATTAATCTTTTCTAACATGCAACTGAGTATCAAATGATCACAATTTGAAGTTTGTGTATCATTTTAAGTCTCTTTTGTACTGTCTACATCTGTTTCAATTTATTTCTCTCTCTCTTGCCCACTCTCAGTCTGCTTTCAAGTAGGCCTACAATTAATCCATGTCCATCACTCCATTTGCCAACAATTAGCCATGTACATTTTCAGATTGTAGGGATTTTCTAGTCAGCTATCAAAAAGGGAATGCAGTTTGGGTCTTTTGTGTGAACGTTACAACAAAATAATATTATTGATGTCAAATAAACTTTTATGTCAAATAAATGTGAGAAGCTAGCTAACTGTCACGACTACAATCATCTAGCGCAGTGTTTCTCAACATTGCTCCTGGATGACCTCCTGCCCTGCATGTTTTAGATTTCTCCCAGCCCTAACATACCTGATGTAGCTCATGAAGGACTTAATAATGCTGATCTTTTTAATCAGGTGTGACAGAGCAGGGAGAGATCTAAAACATGCAGGGCATGGGGGCGCCCAGGAGCTGGGTTGAGAAACACTGGTCTTGTGTCAAGCAGTCAACATTGGAGAATCGACAGCAACAATGTCTTCCGGTTTTCGTATTTGCCTTCAAAATAAATGTCTGCGGTGAAACGATATATGTATAAAATAAATTATTATTTTTTTGCAGATTTGCATGGTGGAATAACAACGTGGGAAAAATCTATAAATGAAACATAATTACTATTTAAATAATACTTTAAATAATGTAAATAATATTGTAAGGTGGAGCACACTGCAAAATCATTAGAGCTTAAGTAAATACATGTAGAGAACATATCTAACATATCTTATTCTGATATTATTGTTGTTAATTTGCTGGTTCTCATTAGATTTGGACAGGGATTGTGTTATAAGCTAACCAACAATACCCCCCCCCCCCCATGCCTACCTCGGCACACATTTATTGTAATTAAATCCACAAAATCTAAATTACATTTTCTGGAGCAATTAAAGTATAATTGTTGTTGACAAATCAATAATCACTACAGAAAAAAATATTTATTTGGAACGCAATATCATACATTTACATTTCTTTCAAAACCCCAGGGTAGGCAGTGCCTACCTTGCCTACCCAGACCACACTGCCCAGTGTATAGATACACATACACACATGCTCATTTTATTGGCCCATCACAGGTTTTGCTACAGTATTACATTCCATTTGCATTCTAATTTTCTACAGATTGGCTGCTTGTTCAATGGGCCTCAGTGAGATGGATGTGCAGGTTTATAATAAGCAGGGGACATCATTATGCAAATGAAGGGAAATATTACGTATTGTAAAGTCATAAAACTTTATTGGATGTTGCGTGTTGGGGCAGCAGAGATGTGAGATATGCATGAACAAAACACTGTTCATTTCCCAATTCAAATGTCATTATCGTCAGATCAGAGGAGAGTCCACATTAGTGTGGTAGAGTGCATAAACATCTGAGGAATGCTTTGTCGGTAATGAGTGATAATGTTTCCTAAACACTGTAGGTGTCTATGTGTGTGTTTTACTATGGGATCTGTGCTGTCTGAGAAAACGGGTGTGTTGCCCTGCATTACTTTTACAGGTCTCCCTTAAATGGCTCTGGTTAACCCTCCCAGGGAGCAGTGCCATTTGAGGGGGTGTTTTTTAGGATCACCACAGTCTACAGTAGGCTTGTTACAATGCTAGACGATATGTCAGAACTATTAGGATGGCAGGTGATGGGCAAGACCAGTTAACATAGAAGACAATAGGTCAAGCCCAGTTACATAGATGATTGGTCAAGCTTATTTACATCACAGAAGATGGGCCAGAAACATTAACTTGGTAGAAGTTTGGCCCGAACCATTTGCATAGCAGAAGATGAGCTAATTAATATGGCAAACTGGTGAAGGCTTGTAAATACGGCAGATGATGGGCAAGGCACATTACAATGTCAGATAATAAAACAGGACTAATAGCATTGGGCCAGGTCTGTTTTAATGTCAGATAATGGGCCAGGTCTGATTTCAGATGATGGGCCAGGACTAATAACATGTCAGATGATGGGCCAGGACTAATCGCATATTAGATAATGGGCCAGGTCTGTTACAATGTCAAATGAGGGGCCAGGACTAATAACATGTCAGATTTTGGGCCAGGCCTGTTATAATGTCAGATGATGGGCCAGAACTAATAACAGTAAATAAAACAATTAATTATTACAAAACCCAGTTCTGATCAATATTTATTGATTGCTTGTTATTGCAGCCAGTTACACCACCCTCCATGAAGTGAATGTTTTTAGATATTGGGCTATATCATTAATAATAATTATTTTTGATAGTGGGCTGTATCATTAACAATGTTTTTTTAGATATTGGGCTGTATCATTAATAATAATTATTTTTGATAGTGGGCTGTATCATTAACAATGTTTTTTTAGATATTGGGCTGTATCATTAACAATGTTTTTTTAGATACTGGGCTGTATCATTAACAATGTTTTATTAGATACTGGGCTGTGTCAGTGTGGTGGACTGAGTGGATGGATATGTGATGGTCACCATGTTCCCATTTGTTGGTTACACCTGTTGACCAGGAGAGAAGGTGTCCCACAAGGGTTAGGTCCTGATTTCACACAACTGAAGACAGTAATTGGGAAGATTTCAGGTGGGATTTAACACGACCTTTGGAGAGCTGTAGGCCTCTCTGTGTTTTTTGCTTTGTGAGAGAAGGTGACAACCCCAGACAGCCGGAAGCTTGAGAGGTGCCGACTCAGGTACAGCATCCTAAGGAGCATCCTAAGTTTGAGTTGTTTGTTTTCTGTTTTGGGCTAGTAAAAGACCCTGGTGAAAAGGTACGTTATCTTGTGTAAAAAAATTCTGGAATTGTTTGCACATTTTGGCATCACCCAAACTTCTGGTATGAATTTGATCACACCTGATGCTGAAGGTGATGGACAGACCAACATTGGATGAAGTACAGGAGGTCTGTCGTAGCTGAAATGCTGCCGGCCATTTGACTCCTTCCGCTGCTGCTGTTGGCTTTGATGAATTACAGTTTGTGGTGCAAAGCCCCTGGCCCTCTCGCTCTGAGGCAGAGTGCTTCAAGCTGTTTTTGACAGAAAAGCTGTCGGAAGACAGTTGAGGAGACCAATTGCTGTGCCTCAGAGCTGCAGGGAAGACAGCCTGGAGTCAGGAGGAAGCTCACTAAATGGGTGACAACCCCAATTAGTGAAATGTATAACTTCCTGGTGACAGTCCTATTGATGGGAATAGTGAAAAAGAACTCCCTAAGGCAGGCATAGTCATTGGGCGTCTCGTGACAAAAATGTGTCTCTCTGTCACTTGATTGGCAGCTCGCTGCAATAATTTGAAATAATGTGTTATCCTCAGTCAGCTGAAAAAGCAGCTTTCCAGCTGTTCATAGAATCGTGTTTGAGCAATTCTTTTAGCAGAAAAAAGCAGTTCTTAATGTTTCTGATGCTTCTTGAAATTACAATTATGGTTCTAGATTTTGAATGGTTGAAGCAATTACAATGAACCTTCAATGAAAGGTATAACTTTCAGCTGTTTCTATCCATTACACGAGCTGTGGGAGATTTAGTAACCGAAAGTGATGAATCTGCAGAGGGAAATGTACTGATTCTCCCCAAAAATGCTTACAATGGTTTGCATATCATCCCTGATGTTTTCCTGAACTGTCTACCTTCCTGATGGATTTCAATCCAATGTAAAGTGGCTTTAGAGTGAAATTCACCATTACCTGACTTGACATAGTATCTTGTTAGAGATAATTGCAATACGCTAAAATATTTCAAATGTATCTAAATATTTCGCAGGTCTGTTTCTTAAACGAGTTTCAGGTTTGGAGTCTTTTGTAAAGAAAAGATTTGTCTACAAGTCAGAGTATCAAGTCGGAACATTACTGTCTACAGACGGTCCATGTGTAGACGGTAATGTTGCAAACGGACAGACTTAGAAACTTTACAATGCACCGCCACACTTTTCCAGCATTAGCTTTTAACAGCGCAGGGACATAAGGCACACTTGGCTCCAAAAGGTATGGGAAGCCAACATTCAGATGCAGGAAGACGCGCAAGGGTGATCTGATAATAAAGGCGATTGGTCAACAGCGGGCAGCATAGGTGGGCGTGACAAACAAGCCTGTGTTTCTCCACTATCCACGCAGTAAACATGTCACATGACACAGGGATGACGGATGGGAGGGAAAAGTAAAAACAGACTGTGTGCTTGACTGTTATCAACAATGGGGGCTGTGCAAAAGGTGAACAAGGTGGACATCTGACCAACACTGTTGTCCTCAATGCCACAGTCAATACCAGCTAATGGGAAATGACTACCTACAAATCCCATACAGTTCCATTATGCAATTACAATCTCTGCAGCCATCCTCTTGGGGACCATATTTCAGACAACTTCCTTACCTCACTCGGAGGCACCGCGTTGTCTGCTTATTCAGCCCCAGGAGAATGTTGCAGAGGAGGTTGACATTGTGTATTGTGCTCCCTCTAACACATCACTGCGTGTTGAGCCATGCCATGGCTTGTACCATACACATAAGCGCTGCTGAGCAAACCTCCTGCATTTACTGACCGACTGATTGACTTGATTGGTGACTGGCCATGACACACCAACTTTAGGGGTGGTGTGTATATTTTGAGATTTGCTGTGGTTCTTCAAACACTACGTGATAGTTAAAAAAGGGTTACATAAATGGGCCGTATTTGTCAGGAAGAATGAAGTACAGGATGTCTGTGGTAGCTGAAAGGCTACTGGCCATTTCCTGCTCCAGCTGTTGGCTTTGATCCAGTTTTTGGTGCAAGAATGGATGGAGCAATATGAAATATATTATTTCAGCTTCATGCTTTTCTTTAAATACTGATTCCTTTTAGAACTACAGTAAATAGATGCTGTTCTTGAGTTATAAGATATTAACACATTAAATAAAGATTCAGATGTATTTGATATGATATTGTCACTGCTTGCCATTGAATGCATTAATGTATGCAGTTCACATTTTTTGTTTGCCATACCAGTATCTCTCTTAACATATGCATTGCACATAAATGAACAGGCGTCATAAGACATACATTAATCATCATCAATGGTTCTAAGAAAGCATTTGCCTCCCCGCAACGTATCAGAGCCACCCCCATAAGAGTTAAAATATCAATGAGCCCCAAAACCACACCAGAATTACCAAACATATAGAAGCAGGGGGACCTCAAGAGAACCCTCCCAGAAACGCAATGTGTAATATAAACCCTGTATATAACCTCTGCACCGGCCTGGGGCACCAGTGGGGATGCTGTACGTGTGATGTATGACTGTGAGAAGCCTGCACAGCTCTCTCACACACACACACACTGTGCTACAGCCAGCTGATGGATGGGGAACAAGTATGCTAATGCTCTATTGTTTTAAAGCCTCCTCTCGCCTAGCTGCTCTTATAGCATTATGAAAGCCTTTACTGCAATCCCCTCCATTTGTCATGCCGTCGCAGCGAAAGTTCACAGTCAGAAATAAATTCCAGGAAATGAAGAAGGAGCTGTGGGATGATTTACTATGAAGTAAAACGTGCTAGCCTACAAGGTTGCAGGGAAAACGTAATATTGGTTTTGTTTGTATTTACGTTCCCTTGGCATGAATGTCTGTGGTGATTTACATAGGGAAATTGATGCCAGTTTGTTGATTGGGTATAAAAAATCTGTATAGGAGCTCGTAAAGCGTCTGTCCTGTATAGTTACGTGGAATTGGGTGAAAATGGGTGGACCCGTTAACCGCAATAGCAAAACATAATAGCATTAACTTCCAAGTCTTGCTATGCTTCTGCTATACATACTCAAGACTTTAGCCTAGTGTTAAGGCAATCAATCTCAGTAGTGTTATACTTCCAGGACAGCGTATGGCAGGGGTTTTCAAACTCTCATCCACAAATATATTCGGGCATACTGACAATGGCCGGCATTCTCACATGGCAGTACATATAGTCTCAGCACTGTTCTGGGGTTGGTGTCGGACAAGAGCTGCCTTGCTTTGTCACACTCTAGTGACTCCTTGTGGTGGTCTGGGCCCCTGTATGTAGATGTTGATTGGTGAATGCATTCTCCTCAAAGCGTGGGTTCTGGCAAGTACTTCCTTATAAAGTGAGATGAAGCAGAAAGACTTGGGAAGATGTGCTTTGTAGAACATATGTCTCAGTCTTCAACCCTCCCAAGCCTGCCAGGTGTTGTTGCAATTTATTCAGGCCGTAAGTGCAAAATGGAATTCACAAAATAAAACGGTGAGAAACTGAATTACTGGAAAGGAAAAAGATTTCTCAAATTCTTCTACCAATGCCTGCCAACCAATTCTATTCAGGTTGTGCCCCAAATTGTGCTCTTTTCTCTATTCAGCGCCACCCAGACGTCACTCACTGTTGTACGTAGAGATTATGGTGCTCTTTGGAAGACATCCTTAGCTTGGCTATTCTTTAATCGCTCTCTTTGTCTCTCAATCCCCTTCTCTATTTTTCTCTTTCTCTCTAACATTTATGGTTGGCTATCCCTCCATCCCCTCAGCCCCGGCGTCCTACACTCTGGTCATTACTGAGATTGATCAGATTTGCCAACATGCCGTAGTGCCGACTCCCCTATTTCATCTGATGCTTCCACACTGACTTAATTCTGTTCATTTTCAGCGAGAGAGAGAGAGGGTTTCTTCTAGAGGGTGGACATGTTGATGTCTTGACCTCCGGAGGCACTTGCTGACATTGAGGATTAATGTTTTATATGACAATAAGATACGGTAAATAGGCAGCCTAAAGTTGTTGTTCAATTTTCCAAAGGAAAATAGAAAAAAATGAAATGGCTGTGCGACCTCTCATTCTTCTCCCTTGAAACTTCTCATTGTTTGACAGATAATAGTCCCCTATTTGTCCTTGTCTTCCATATTAGTAATTTCATTTAATTTTTACACAAAAACACATCCATTATCAAACCACATCAAACATTGTTATAACATTCTATATTATTCTCTGTATTATTCTGCTTATGCTGTTCTGGATTCTGCCTAAAGGCTCTGGCTATAGCCCACATGCTGCCACCAATATGTATTGATCACTGGTCATCTGAATTTGCTTACCTCCACAACAGATCAATAAATGATGCCATTTACAGAAAACGCATGGAGGAACAATTTAATAATGAGACTGCTGTTGATTGACTACAGTTCAGCTTTCAACACTATTATTCCCTCCAAATTTGTCACTGGTTCCCGAAACCCTGCTGTGCAATTGGCCGTTGGGCTTTCTGAAGGGCTCTCCTCAGGCTCTGAGGATTCACAACTACGCCTCCTCCTCACAGACACCTAACATTTGGGCTCCCTAGGAGTGTTTTAGAGTAACTTAGGGTTATTGCTGTTCACCGATGACTGTGTGATTTTTTTAATGACATAAACTCTGCCACCAGTTTGCCAACCACACCATGGCTGGCAACCAACAGTCGGCCTTCAGGGAGGAGAGAAACGCATCATAAACGTGGTTCCCGAGGCAACAACCTCTCCCTCTACGTTAGCAAAATGACGGAGACTAACACACCCTGGCCCAGATCAACAGAGCAACAGCAGAGCGGTTAGCGTGTTTATGTTATTCTGCGGTCACCTGGCCGAGGACGTTTAGGACCAACGGTGTTGTCAAAGGAGTTCATCACGCCACCCCTGGTCCTCCAGCACTGCACCCCCTGGAGGATTCTGACAGGATGCAACATGACCTGGTATGGGAATTGCTTTACAGATGACTGTAAGGTCCCACAGTGGGAGGAATCCGCTTCCAGGCATTGGAACTGGAATCGTATTTACTGCTAGTCTCTATCTGCTATTCCAGTTGTAACCTGTGCTCTGGTAAATCTCACCCAGGTCACTCCTAATACCACACGCTTCCTGTGGCCAGCATGACAATCATCACACCTCGGAAAATCTGATCATTGCATCTACTGAACATACATGCTGTCTATTGTAGGGTAATGTTTTGATTATATTTATTTCCATGGCATATAGTGTTTGAGGTATTATATAGTTTGAGTTTTGAATTAGTTTTTTTACTGGCCTGGGGATGTTCAGCAGTCTTAAGTTGCTGTCCTTAAGACTTAAGTTGCTGAAATTCAGAAGCGTGGGTTCAAATCTGACTTACAGCTCTCCCAGCAAAAGCCCTACCCTCAATCTTTCACCACTTTCCTGTCTAATAAAGCATAAAATGCCCAAAAAGAAATATCTTTAAAAATAAAATCATTTTTCATCATTTATATGGTATTGAGTGTAGTCCAGTCCTGCAACTATATGCCCTTGGCAAGGTCAACTTTGTCAGGGCATCATTGTAAATGGTTGTCAGTTGACTTACTGGATAAAAAACGATGAAAGAAATAAATGCAAAAATGTAGCCTGACTTCTACAATTTCTCTCCAGTTAAAAGGCTCACACTGTGACTGTGGACAATAAAAATCTGTTGCAGTTAGAATAAAACATGCGGTCTATATTACAAGCAATGTTTGCTTTAATGCCCCCAGCCTGGTACAGTATCTCTGTTTAGTCTCCCCTCTATCCTCTCCTGCACCTGCTAGTTCCAAAGGCAACACTGTTGGAGTCCATGTACTCCACTTCTACCCTGTTAGGAACATGTCCACTTGCACTGAATAATTTCCAAGCTTGCACAGTGGCCACCATGTAATAGAACAAAGGTTTTAGGTGCTTGAATACCTTGCATGGATTTTCGTGCTTCTGGGTATATAAGAGTAAGGGGGAAAATTTGAGAGAATGAGAGGGACATATCTAGTACTGTAGCTAATGTTAATACCTATATAACTGTCTCTCTGAAGAGGATAGCGTTAGGTTATTTGAGGGTTAAGGGATCAAAAGTGTGCAGTCACAGCAGCGCCATTCTGATGGATTAACTTGGCTATTGTCAGGGTTAATTCTTGTAGTGATATATGGAAAAATGTGTTTTATTCAATGCAGAAGAAGCTTTGGAACAAATATACCAGTTATAGGGCTAAATAATACTTATCATCTCAACCAAGTTTGGGGTGCATGATGTTCCTTGTAGATCAGCCTTTATACTGCAGATTCTTTTTATCTTTCCGATAAAAGTACTTACTCTTTTATTTTTAAATGTACCTCTTTCTGTCTTTCGTTCTTTCTTGAGGTTAAGCTGGCCCCCTTTTATGTGCATGAAGCATGATTGCTGAGTTTTAGGTTGGTAGCTGTCTATGGATGAGCTGGGTCTGCTAGTACAGCCAACATAGGGGCCGCAAACTGAGGTTGTGTGGGCCCCCTTGGTGGCAGTTCACCCCTCATTTATGGACCGGGGTTGAGCTGCCATGCCATGTTGCAGTAGGACCAAGTGTGGGCGGATCAGAGGTTCAGATTGACCTGTACTACAGGTTGTTCGTTGTGATTAAAGATGCTGTTAAAATACTGTTGAAGGCATGAACAGCTGGATTTAGGTGAGTGAGAATGGTATGGGGATAATGACCATTGGATTCGGTGGCTCCATGACCACAGATGCAAACAGTGAGGCAGGGCTTAATCTGACCACCCCCCCAAGCAGAGTACTGCCATGTGGTAGTTCTGTCACCCCAACATTAACATTAGAATGCCTATTTAATTCATAATCTGACACCGGCTGAATTTTATTGGGGGGAATCACAAAATGTTTAGCAGTCTTGGTTGCTCAATTCGAACAGATCTCCATGTTGTCTTAATAAACAACATCATACTTAACACTCTCTTGTTCTAAATGTAAAAAGGTTAGTCTAAAACGTTACAGTTTTATAGAATGATTATGATTATGGGCCAAAGCGCTGACCTTTCTACAGCTGGCTATCCCTGCTTAGATGCAAATAAAGTTACATACTTCTTTGTTTCAAAAATATTAGAAGACCAGAAAAAGGTGAACCTCTTGATTTGGGCATAAACGCAACAGTGAGAATTGATTCATGGGCTTGAAATGCTGTATCGTTAGTGTATTAAAACAATTATTACACTGATTAAAATCTGATTTAAATTAGACTCCATCTTGTGTATCTTTATACGGAGGTCCTTACTAATTCCACTGTGTGTGTCTGGAGATAAGAAGTTCTTGCTCTAGGACTTGCATTGCTACACCAAGGTCTGAATGCATACAGGACTTCCTGTTCTATTGTCTGCATTCTAACAAGAACAAGCCCATAGAACATGTTGTGTTATAGGTTTGGTCTGTAGTCTGAAATTAAAGTTTAAAGTTATACAAAACACATAGAATTGTATCATAGCTATGTGACTCAGTTGGTAATAGCATGTCAGTATCAGTGCCAAGTTTATTGATTGAACTATTGCAGGAATACCAAACATATACAAATGTGTTCATTCACTCTAGTAAGCGGTGTACTGCAAAATATTATCATTAATACCCGTAGCTCATCCCCTGCATTCTGGTGTAATACTACATTTAAAATACTGCTCTGGCTGTTAGTAACACAGACACGCAGTAAGAAACAAAGTAGAAACACAGTACATTAGAAAGCGAGTATTAAACACACACCCAAAGTCTTAATTGCATCCATCCTTATAACAATATCTCTCAAATGCATAATTTTAACATGCAGCTGGCACAGATTCTGGGCTCTTTTTAATCCCTCATAGAATGTCTAAATAAAATATGTTGTAGGAACCTTTTAATTTGTCATTTCATTATTTAATTTGGTTCTTTTCAAAGTAGAATGAATCTGTTCATAAATCTCTTTCATGGCTTATCAAATGGAAACCCAGAAAGATAAGACACACTGATGTTCAACAACCTAAAATATTACTGTAGATGTAGGATGTTCTTGTAAAGTAAGTTCCTGGTTGCTGATAAAGGCTGGTAGAGACCTATTCAAACAGACTTACTGCTGTAATCCAAGCAAACTATTATTCCACAATGCATTAGTCATGCAATGTGAGCACTTACTGTATGCAACTAAGCATTCATGATTTTTATTTTAAAAAGAAATGTCTGAGAAATAATATATTTGTTTAGAACTTAAATAATGTTGGTTACAAGATCTCTAAAAATGTCTGATATGATTTTTGTTAACTTTAGCCTTTACATTAATAAATGTGTGCAGATGTTTTATACAAACTGTATGTACTGAGACTGTCAAAGTTGAAGCTTTAACGTCAATTAAAGATAAAGCACTGAGCAACAATTCTTAATTAAAAACATATAGAATGTTTAACCATAAACATTCATAAGAACCTGTGTCCATGTATCTCTCCAAAATATTTTCTTCATTTCTTTACACTCATATTTAACAACCTGTGGCCCTCTTGGCATTGCCACGCCACAGGACCTGACATGAAATGGGTCATCAAGCTTGTTGCATAACAGAGAACATCCTTGAAGACCTCTGTTAATTCCCTAAGAATCCAGTCCATAACTCAGGAAATTATTGTTTTTTATAGACCAAACTCATCCATCCTGGCTGTGGTCTTTACCTAGAAACCCATTTGGACCAGCTTATTCAAGTCTTTATTCAATGGAGTGTGCACAAATAATGCAGAGAAAGATAGAGGGGGACAAATTGGAGGTTCTGAGTCCATCTTTAAATCACAAAATTAAAATTAAACTTTTTTCCTTATGTTGATCATATTTAAATTTGCTTCTGGAAGGTAAGCTTATTTTGCAGCTTTGAGGTTTTTGGGAGAGTGAGGAGTGGGTAGACTGGATGGTACTTGTTACTTTGGTGTACGCTTTGGCTGTAAAATTATGTTTGGATCCATGCACACATAAACACCACACAATGTGCTCAGAATGATAGGTATGATGCTTTTAGGCCACTTAAACATTCAATCAGCCTTGCAACCACAAAAAACTTGAACAGATTGTCCAAAGTAAAAGCGTGACATTTGCATTTATCCTAGGAGAACCATACATGATTTATCAACAAAATCTGTTAATTAGCCTTTCTCATTAACATGTAATACTGACTTTGTTTGGCCTGACAAGTACAGGTAGCTAGCCAACTCAATTATTAACATCTATCCACTTACCTATGTTGGACCCAGAGTTAATACACTGAACTAAATTATAAACGCAACACTTTTGTTTTTAGCCCCCATTTATCATGAGCTGAACTCAAAGATCTACGACTTTCTCTATATACACAAAAGGCCTATTTCTCTCAAGTATTGTTCAAAATCTTTCAAAATCTGTGTTAGTCAGCACTTCTCCTTTGCCGATGTTACGCACGCCTCCTGGAGGAGAGAGCGCAACACCCCGCTACACATGAGGCACCTTAGGAATTGTCAGAATGGGTATGGGGTCATGGGTGTGAGTATGGACAACAGAGGCAGGACTACCGTTCACAGGACTCTCTCCAAAGTGCCAGACGCCATCGAATGTGAGCATTTGCCCACTCAGTCGACAAACTGCAGTCAGGGTCGAGACCCCGATGAGGACGACGAGCATGCAGATGAGCTTCCCTGAGACGGTTTCTGACAGTTTGTGCAGACATTCTTTGGTTATTCAAACCGATTGTTGCAGCAGCTGTCCGGGTGGCTGGTCTCAGACGATCTTGGAGGTGAAGATGCTGGATGTAGAGGTCCTGGGCTGGTGTGGTTACACGTTGTCTGCAGTTGTGAGGCCGGTTGGATGTACTGCCAAATTCTCAGAAATGCCTTTGGTAGTGGCTTATGGTAGAGAAATTAACATTCAATTCACGGGCAAGAGCTCTGGTGGACATTGCTGCAGTCAGCATGTCAATTGCACACTCCCTCAAAACTTGCGACATCTGTGGCATTATGCTGTGTGATGGAACTGCCCATTTTACAGTGGCCTTTTATTGTGGCCAGCCTAAGGCACACCTGTGCAATAATCATGCTGTCTAATCAGCATATTGACATGCCACACCTGTGAGGTGGATGGATTATCTTGGCAAAGGAGAAGTGCTCACTAAAACAGATTGAGACAGATTTGTGAACAATATTTGAGAGAAAAAGGCCTTTTGTGTACATAGAGAAAGTCTTATATCTTTGAGTTCAGCTCATGATAAATGGGGGCAAAAGTGTTGCATTTATAATTTTGTTCAGTGTAGATCCATAAGAGATAAAGAGTAACATTAGTTAGGTGAAGTTCACGAATTGTTCACAAACAAATCTGGTGTAGCTACTATGAGCTGATGATCAAACGTTTGCACAATACAGACAGACTTGGGGGCTTAAGCTGGATTTTCTTTTTTATTCAGCCAACATTGGCTAAATAAGGGTGGGTTAAAGTGAATGTTGTATTGATACGTTTGTTGCTAATAGCTTGTGTGTCAGATGTTTTTTTTTTTATGAGACTTTGATGGAACAAATGAAAAACCTGTACTTCCAAATTGTTATGCTAGCTGCTCATTAGTGGGCTGCGAGGACACTGGTGGCTCACAGTCAACCTGTTGGAGACCGCTGAGCCCCTGGGGCACTGGTTCCCCATCTTTGTACCACCAACTGAATTGTACTATGCATAGACTGCCCCTGGATACCAAATGCATAGCTAAATATTTAATAATTAAAAAAAGACAGTGCTTTAATTACACAATCAAAATTACTACCTTTGGAAGGAACCAATGTCTTAAAATAGCACAGTATCTCCACTTTCATCAAGTTGCTGTTAAGTACAGAGATATATAATAAAAACCACAGTATCTCCAATTCCGTAGAAGAGTGCTGTGTGTCGTAAAAACATGATAACAGTAAAGCTTCCATTAAAGTAAAACTTGTAGGGGGAAATTGTTGTGAATATGTAGTAGTGAGGATTTATCCTAAATTGTATTCCACCAAATAATTTACAAACAGCCCTGGGAACACAGTACCAACAAATGAATTAAGAAGGATTTTATTCAGTAAATTTGAAGATATAAAACAATGGTTTATAAACCACCATCCTTATAGTCTTTAACCATTACAGTTTTAATAGTGTTCTTTTTTTCCCCAAATATGGTCAAAGTTTAGAGACACAGGAGAGGAGTGCTACTTGGTGTATAGTTAATGCATGAGGTGCTCTTTGATTTTGGAACGAAATGCTATTCAAACAAGAATAACTTGATCCTGGATGGTAAATAATGCCAAAAACCTCTCTGCATACAAATGTCTAGAGATGAGTAAGGCACTCTCATGTGGTAGAAAAATATAATAAAAAGCCTTTATTGTTTACAGCTTATGCATAGAAATGATTAGAAAATGCACCAGCACATTGCAGCTAGAACAGCCATCATCAAGGTGACAAAATAAAGGGGTGGACACGAGCATATTGCAAATCTCACAGGACCTGTCAATATGTGAAGAAACATCGGAAAAAACACAATAATCATGGCACAGTGTAGAGGACTGTATGTTCCTGTATGCTTTTCTTTTTAATTTATATATTGTATTCCTCTATACTATGTCATGTTTCTTATTTTTTTACATTATCTGTTACATATGGTAATGAATTCAGGCACTTCCTACAGGATTTGGGATGTATTCTTCTGTCCACCTCTTTATTTTGTCACCTTGATGAAGGCAAAATAAACGCATGAGTGCATTTCTTAAATTGTCACTTTGCATAAGCCGTAAAAAATAAGTACTTTTTATTTAAATGTTCTAGCATATCATATTGCCTTGATGGTTTCTGGAAGTATGGTTGCAGAAATACTTTTTTGACATGTTTACCATCCAGAATCAACTTATTTTGGTCCTATAGTAATCATATCTGATTGATGGCCTTGAGGGATTGGTTGGAGAATAACACTTTTTCACTATTGAAATAATAAGGCCAGACATTGTCTATTTGCCGACAGTATTTAGTCTGGTTTTGGCTTCTTCTAGCATACAACATGAATTTATCTTTTCACTTAGACTAACATCTTTGAAAAATGAATACCCAGACATTTAGCCTCAGATTTAATGGTAATGTTGTATGGGGTCACTAGGCACCAGTCATTCCATAACAATTATTTCCCTTATTTTCTCCCACCTTGTGAAAGTAAGCCGAAATTACAGCTGCAGTGCATTCAAACTAACTCTTTCTAACACTTCAAATGTAGATGGTATAATTATTACCTGCACTATTCAGAGCTTGTTTTCTCACTTCAACAGAAATTGGTTGAATTGAGTGAAATTCTCCCAACCAAAAAATGAAAGGATTTTGCTTGCCATTGTCTGTTTAGGGAAACGTAATCATATGTTTTAGTCACGTCGATGACATCCCTTGTGTTATGCTGCTGTGTATCAGGGATATCTGGTTAACGTTCACATTTCACTTCCTGTACTAAAACTCTGAATGTTCTAAAGAAATTTGATTGGCAGGACTCCTGGTGTAATTATAGTAGCCTATTTAATGTTTTTGGCAGAGGTTTGTCCTTTTAAGTATCTTTTAACTGTTTGGCATGGTGTAGTAAATATATCTTATCAGTAGGGATGTTCTACCATACCAAGTAATAAAAAACACTGTCAACCACTAAATCCACTTTCAAGCTAATCGAAAACTAAATGTATGTTATTGTGTATACTATAGATATTCTAAATAACGATTTGCATGAATTCTATGTTAATGCAGTCATTTTTAATATGAACAAACATCTGTAATCAAAACAAACGTTAGAGGATGCAGACCATCCAGATCTTGGCATCATTCCCAGGCTTGGCTCTAAGGGTGATTAGCTTTATATAGAGTAGAAGGCTCATATTCTAAGTAGCTTCCCTTTAAATTTAAAAGTTCATAGAGAGTCCCAGAAATGTCTGTAGAAATTAGCTGTCAGACCATCCGTCCCAGGAGATTTATCTAAAGATAAACACTGTGCTGTCTTGTCTAGATCCTCTATAGTGATCTCTGCATTGCAGCTCTCTTTGAAGTTGTCATTTATCTGAGGGATATGGTGTTTCATACAATGAAAAAGGCACTAGCATCTGTACTTGAAAGTGAGGAGGAATATAACCTGATTTAAAAGCTGTTTATTTCCTGCGTTCTTAAACTACAGCCTGTAAATTTCACATGAAATTAATGGAATTTCTCCTGACACATTATCTCCAGTGTACGGAATAAGCAGAGTTCCTTTCACCTTCCACTATTAAGTCCTAGATCTCATGTAAGTCCCCTTAGCTTTTCTGAGAAACATTTCATCAAGTTTACAGACTTGTTTTAAAGACTTGGTCTTTAAAAGGATAGCTATATTACAACCCAAGTTTATTTCTTTAAACAAGTTGTTTTCCTCTTTTTGATGTATTTTGTTCATTACTAAGTAACATAGACAATCAGCAGACTATATTTAAGGTATTTACATTCTATTTATATTGAAGATAATTGCCTTAATGCTTGTATAAAACTGTATAAACTCAGGAGATCTGAGCTGAATTTCTCAAATCACACACCGAATAAATAAAAGAAAGTCAGTGGGTTGACATGACTACGGATGAGGTCATATGCAAACCTGTAGGCTAGGCATATGGGCTATGCAACAGAAAATACTGAAAGGAAAAACTAAGAAAATTCACACCAACACACTTGTGTGGAGCCGGACAAATACGCTATAAGCACTGAGCATTTGACAGTTGATGCTACGCTGATGTCACATCCCAATGTAATAAGACTCTTCAGCGCCACTCTTTATTAGAAGAACCACCCACTTTAACCCGCTGTTTAAGTGCAATAACATAAGTAGAACCCAAACTGTGAACAGATGTGTGTTTTGAATGTGCTGAGAAGCGTAAACCCCTCATAAGTGTTGACGGGCGTCGGTGTGAAGTGAGCCAGCACAGGCAGAGGTTAGATGATTCTGGAACGACACTGAGAGGGGTTGAGAGCGAGGAGAATGAGGAGGTGTTTAGTATTTACAGCGGTGGCGCTATATTAGATTTGTAGTAGGCGTCATTCGATGAGCAGAGAATCTCTACTCTTGAACCCTACCCACCCATCTCCTCTAAACGTCATTCCATTAAATCGCCCACAGCATCTACCATCATCCATAGCACTCGCCCGAACCCTTTGTGTCCGCTACCTCTTACGCTGACTCTGTTTTAGTTTCAGCCCCAGCCCTGGCCTTAGCTTATTTGTTGTGTCCCTCCACAGAAACTTTCATTAAGATGGTGCCAGGATAGACTCAAATTCATCCTGTATTTCTGTTTACTAAATTATATACTGGGGTGTTTGTCTGTCTGTGTCTCATTTTCCCTAAATGAGACACAGACAGACATTTTTACCACATTTTAGCTTGATTAAGAAAAAAAATATGTAGGGGTTAGACAGAAAGGGGTTTTGGCGGAGCGTTCTGGTTTGTATTCGTCAATAAAATAGAGTTGTCTTTTGCGTTTATTCCGCACGCATGAATTTTGTCGGCATGATCGGAGGCATTCAAATGTTTAGTTTTAGTTGCATAAGCTTAATCACTTGTCTAGTCATTAGATATGTTAAAACTAAGCCAACCAATGACTGACTAGTGCACTTACAGACATATGACAAAGGTATTTTACATCATCATTGATATGGTGAAGTGCAAGTTGAATCATAGTTAATTATTGTTAAAAGCTCCATCCATTAAGAGTTTCTGTCTCTCACTAAGGTAATATGACCAAACACAGCAAAGGTTCCCAATGGGCTTTTAATTATCTTCAACAGGTATAGAATGTAAATCTGCTCTGAAGGCAGGGATGTTATTGATTCAGAGAACAAAGCATGCTTCTGAGAGTATATTCCACAGCCAGATATGCGGCTGTTTAAATGTGCTATATAAATAAATGAACTTGAACATATACCAAACCCTCTTGTGCCTATTACATACACTATATTGCCAAAAGTATGTGGACTCCACTTCTAATTATTGAGGTCAGGTGTTCACACCCATTGCTCACAGGTGCATAAAATCCAGCACATAGCCATGAAATCTCCATGGACAAACTCACCTATCATCTGTTGCATCACTCACTACAGAGTTCCAAACTACCTCTGGAAGCAAAATCAGCACAAGAACTGTGCGTCAGGAGCTTTATGAAATGGGTTTCCATGGCCAAGCAGCTAAATAAACATGTGCAATGCCAAGTGTCAGCTGGAGAGGAATAACGCATACTGCTATTGGATTTTGGAGCAGTGGAAACGTGTTCTCGGGAGTGATGAATCACGCCTCAGTATTTGGCAGTCTTATGGACGAATCTGAGTGTGGCGGATGCCCAGAGAACGCTTTCTACCGGAATGTATAGTGCCTACTGTAAAGTTTGGCGGAGGAGGGATAATGGTCTGGGGCTGTGTTTCAGGTTTGGGCTAGGCCCTTCCTGTGAAGGGTCATCAAATGCTACTGTATACCAATTCATGTTAGACAGTTGGGTGCTTCCAACTTTGTGGCAACAGTTGGGGGAGGCCCTTACTTGGTCCAGCATGAGTGTGCCCCTGTGCACAAAGCGGGGTCCATAAAGGCATGGTTTGACGAGGTTGGTGTCGGGGATTCGAGTGGCCAGCTCAGAACCCTGACCTCAACCCCACTGAACACTTTGAGATGAATTGGAACAGCGATGGAGAGACAAGCACTCAAAACTCTTGTGGAAAGCCTCCCCAGGAGAGGATGTTATAGCTGCAAAGGGGAGCGAATCCATATTAATGCCCATGGTTTTGGAATGGGGTGTCCAACAAGCCCATATAGGTGTGATGGCCGGGTTTCCACATACCTTTGGCCCTATAGTGTATACCACAGCTATTATTCAGAATTCAAACCACCCAAACTGAATATTGTTTATAAGTAACAACATTCAGTTAGCTCTTCTTTCCTATATTAAGTGAACTAAAAAGGTTTTTCTGTGAAATAATATTTACTTCCCAGGGAATGAATTTGTAGTTAAAACCAGGCCATAGAATAAATAACCAAAATTAGACTTAGCCAAGTGCAGTCTACCAGTCTAAGCCCCTGCCTCTGGTACACATTCTGTATATTGCTACAGCATGTGTTTATGGCCTACTATTTAATAACAGTCTTTTACAGCCTTTCCCACTTCCCTCAAGAAAAAAAAAACATTGAATGGCACAAAATATACCATGAAAAAAATAAAAATTTAACATCCATAAATGATGTATTTTCAACCCAGAGGAGACTATATCAATTCAACATCCAGAAACAGCTTTTATTTATATCCAAAATGTAACCATATTTTTTCTTACAACTCTGGCATAGTCAGCCTGAAATTCATTTATGTGTCAGTAACTATTAATTATAATTACTTTATTAGCTGGTACATTAAACAGAAGTGGTTCTCTACAACTACAGTACATTTCCAATGAAACTATTAAGCAGTTTCCAAGAAATCTACTAGTCCGATTAAAATATCTCCAATAAAATCTAAATAGTGTAGCTAAAACAAAGCACTGAATTACTTTTGTTTTTGCGTTAATGATTACATATCCTTATTAATGATATTTAGTTGGCTAATGACCAGCGCACGTGTCTGTACTTTCAACAGGACTGCCTAAAGGACAGACTGTTTATATTCAGAAGAGCTGTGCGAATCATAGGTAGAACATGGATTCCATTATGCAAACACACGACCAACCCATTCCCCCTATAAGTCACTGGCTTATAGGGGGAGTTGTGTCACCACAACTCCCCCCGTGTATAGCAATGAGTGTCAGTGGTGTTATTAGCAACGGTGGGAACCAGCGTGTGACAATAACAGGCATCCCAGCTGGGAGTAGTAAAATAAAACACCTCAAAACATCTCACTTATTATGGATGACTTGTCTAGTTCTCATTATTGGATATCTGTTTTTCCCTCATTCTTTTGTCCAAATTTTTTAAAACAGAGTTTTTAGGAGCACTTTCAGAGAACAGTAACACATAAGCAACAGTATGCATCAGAACTAATATAATACTGAACATCGAAACCTAGTCACCTTCAAGACACCGCCTGTTTTTATACACCTCGCATTACAAACCCCTGATGAAAGCAATGTCAACATGTGTCAAAGATCTTTACAGCTTCCCTGAAAACACCAGAACAATGCATTATAAATACTATGATGAGTGTGGGTGTTCTCCTTGTAATTCTCTATGAAATCGCGACGCTTACCAAACAAGACCTCCATCTTGACTTAATGATATTCTATTCAACATTTATCCACATAGCTCTCCCTACCCATGTTCATCTTCCACCCACAGTGTGTTTTCTGAATTTAGTTCAGTGCCTTACATAAAAATATCTCCACAGCACCGGCTCTTACCTGACCTCTGGAAAGAGTCGATACTCCAGTGGTTTCAATGTGATTCGAGTTACTCAGTATAGGTGTAATATATGGATTATCCAAGTTGTTCTGCTGTATATGGTAACCTAAGCTCTAGGTCAGTTGACATTTGGATTCAGTTAATCAGAGCCGAGGTCAAACAGAACCAGATCACATAACCCAATATTTTTTGGAAACTCCTTCACAATGAAGAGTCAGATTTAAGTTCCATATAATCTTCCATTATTTTTTCATGGAAGCACCTGCATAAGACCTCACAAGTTAATATAATTAAATTAATAGTTAGATTTCACCTCATTAATGTACACAAAAGGTGGATAAAGGTTTTTTCTTCTACTAGACTTCTTATACGGCCTTTGACAAAATGGTTGTTTGTTGATAAGGTGAGAGATGGGTGTCTCAAAGGGAAAACATCAGCGATTAATATGGTAAACGGCAATTTTTCTTTTTTAGATAACCTGACAAAGGAGAAAAATAAAAATGAACTAGCATTTTCTAGAAGTGCAACATTGCCATCTAGTGGTTTAATACTAAGGAATTTCTCTGTTCAATATTCCATATGTATTTGAGTCAACATTTCAACCAGCACTCACTGATAGAAGTAATGTCTGGAGGCTATGTGATAGGAGATGCATGCTAAAATGCTGTGCTAAAACACTATATAACTGATCCTAGCTCTCTTTAAGCAAATTAAAGAACATCATACATTTTTTAAACTGCAGTCATCTTTTGTGGAAAGAATGATCTATAGAACCACTTGTTTATGAAACAGTTGGCATGAGATAAGCAGCATTAGAACTCGTACCGTAGAAACCACAGAATCCTTTGCACTGTTCAAATCCAGACAGGAATGAGAGATTTGGCCCAGGATCTTAAAGGATCCAATCTGTACTTTGTCTGCATTTCCCAAAGAAATCAAAATGCAGGTGTTCATTCAAAGTTAGGAACAAAGACATATGCTTGAGTTAAAAACGATTAAACTACCACTGCAAGCCGTCTGATTTGTTTCTAAGCCAGAAAACAAACATTTCCTGGAAAAGACAATTACAAGTGATAACCTTTTTAACCACCAGGGAGAGACAAAGCAGCATTGCTCCAAACTGACATTAATGCTTTTGTTAGCAGTGCTCATCAACTTACAAACCAAAGTAGAACAGCATTTATGCAACCAATCCAAACTCAAGAGATGAGGCCAAGTCAAACACTGGAAAGTATATCAATATTTCAGACGTTCTCGTCACAATGGAGTAAAAAGCATGTGATGGTCATGCAGAAAATATGTTCCATTCAGCATTTTGCACTCAGATGCACTAGATGGCACCAAGCTCAAAGGATGAGCAATGTGACTTAAGGGGAAACAAAACAATCCACCAGTGAGGCATACCCAGTGAGAATCATTACACAATGTTTAACACCCAAGATTATGAACACCAATGACCTTTGGTTGCTCAAAACAAGCAAAATCAGCATGAAATCCCCAGGGTTGAAACAGGATATAAACTCAGATTCAAGGTTAACCATCTGAATTGAAATAACATCCTAACACCTAAAGGGTTACTAGTGACTGCCTCCAGTGCACATAATGCATTATGGGTTCGAGGGCACAGCCATCTCCCTTCCCTCAGCCTTTGCCAAGACATCCAAACAAACCTGAAGCATCACAGGCAAAAACACAGCACAAAGAGTGAGAATTCTTTATTGTTAGTACAACAGTTCAACTTGTTACCATAGCTATTGAGATGTGAAGGTGCATTGCATTCCATGGGCATACCCACTTTCACAGTAACATACTAGATGATTAACAAGTCTGGCAAAAGCTCCTTCCTGGCCCTACAACAGTATTAAGTCATGTGTTTGAGACAAACCCCCACTTTCTACAAAAGCATTAAACCTGCGTCAGTAAGACAAGTCGCGTCCGAAATGGCATCCTTTAGGGTACGACGAGGTTAAGCGCTACTGCGCCTCTGGACTAAGACACCAGAGACAGCCACAGGTCTTTTTCAAGCAAAGCTGCAATACAACACCAGCTGCAAGAAATTGAAAACAGATCAATAGAATAAAAGTCGGGATGGAGGATTAACGGTCAGTAAGTGCAATGACCAGTGGGGCGTGGTAGATACACTGCTCCAAAGATAGTGGAAGAGAAGGTAAAGGAACCTTTACATAAGTACTTCACCAAGTATTAGGTCAGAAGCTGCCATGACAAAGGCCATTTCCCGGAGATGTAGCTTGTCTCAAATGTTTACTAGCAGACTAAGCCACTTCCACCATCCTCGTTTTCCCCAAATTCTAAAAGCTCAACGAATGAACAGGTCTGAAACCCATCCTCCACTGCCATTTGAAGGGAACGAGGATGGGATTCAACAGTTTGACAGCCTAGGGATAGAAGCAAACAGGGGACAAAAATATCCACATGTAAAACTACTGTAAGTACACTTCTAGCAGGAAGTTAAACAATTCAGAGTGGGAACATTTCAATACAAAGGGGGTGGCAGTGAACACAAATACTGGCCATCAACTACATATAAATCAATCTTTGGATATGTAAAAAAAAGAAAAGAAACTATAGTACACAACTCCCCATACAGACTGAAATATTCAGTTTTCTGATGCCTCAGCACAACCCTCTTTGGTTTCCTTCTTGGCACGCACCTCTTCCAGTTTCTTGTCCTACAGAACAAACAAGCGCAAAACATCACTGACAATGTACATTCCTTCATTTCTCAACAAGTGTTGACCATTGGTGGGTGAACATTAAACACAAAGACCAATTTAGGACCACGTTCAGTAAACAAACATGAACTACAGCAGAGTAATGACAATATATCTGACATGATTCCTTGCTCTACATGGGAGGGGCATATTTGTTCAGCATGACATGGATAGAGGTTAAAACTTGAATGGGTTTTAGCACTGGTGTCACACATTAAAGGTTCCACCGTTATAAAGACGTCATGCATAACAGACCTAAGGCGGTGATAATTGTGGACACACTCATTCATCCCCAATACAGATCAACTTTTTCATAGTCGGCTCACCAATCTAGAAGTCACCCTTAGTTTGTTCCACAAGACATGAAAATAGATGGCACGGAGACACTGTAGGGGCTAGTGACAGGTTTACACTGAGTGTATGCATGTGCTACATACACAATGAGTTGTATTAATTGTAGCGCATATCTAAATGCTGTGACTGTCAATGCAATTACTCAAAATTGACTATGCCCTACAAATGCTACTTAGTACAATATCAGCATGCTAATAGCACAAAGTACTTAGTGAGTTGACAACTGCGGTCTGCAAATTCAGGGTGCAAACACTTAACTATAGCCTAAACCAGAGGTACTCAAATCTTACCCTACAAGGCCCAGAGCCGGCAGGTTCCCTTTTCTACATCAGTAGTAGTGAGTCCGCAATTACTTGGTTGCAATAAAAAAGGGAGAGGAAATGGCTTTAAGAGCCAGATTTGAATACCACTGGCCAAGGCCATTAAGTCACCATCTCATTGAAAGTGACTGGTTGCTAGCATCTAAATCAAAGTTTTTGGCAAGACAGTAGGAAATATATAGACTCTGACATGCCTTCTCTTTGAACTTCTCGCTCATTGCTGCCTGAAGGGCCTCCTTGTTCTCTTTGTTGGCCTCCATTTTCTGGTTGAGCTTCTCTTCAGCAATTTTGCTGAAATTGTTGTTATCCTCCATGGCTTTCCTTAGAACCTCCTTCTCATGCTCCCTTTTCTCAGCAAGGTGTTTAAGTACCTCCGCTTCATGGGACTGAGGAAGAGTTTAGAAAATACAAACCATTTTAAATCACAATATAGCACACTTAAAAGAAACAAATGACAAAGTAAATTAGGTGTACTTAATACTTAAACCACAACTAAAAATGTGTCCGTTACATTTTGCTTTGGCACAAAACTTAAACCTACTAGAAAACATGACAAACATAGCCTGGAATTACATTATTAGACAACACTACCATGGTCAATCTTGACATCAGCTGCATAAGTAGAGTATTCCTGTGTTCTTCCTATGCTATCCAAGCTTGCGTGGCCTAACGTCCTCCATTTCACAGAACAGTCTAACGAGACAGCAAAGGTAATAACCAGTTCTACACACAATTTCCTCTTAATATTAAACTTGATAAATTCACATTCCTCACATAAAGCATTAAGGTGCTTAAGTCAGAACAGTTAATGCTTTAATATAATATGAATTACAGTAAAGAAAATAAAAGGTTAAAACGAATGGAGTACTACATACAGTCCCAGAGAAATCTGAGGGAGCAACCAGGCACATATCTAAAAATGTCAGACAAGTATTCAGGTACAAAGTCACGAAGTGCTTTAAAAATCAATAAGGCAATTTAGTAATCAATTCTGACATTCATAGGCAGCAAATGTAGCCTTAAAATACCAAAGAGGGGACACCCCCTATTTTAAAGAACCCATACAGCTACAGTTTAAGTTAATTGCAGTTTGCCAATACTTTTGGGTCAGGCCTGACAGTAGAATTGCAATAGAGGAGTCTGCTGGTGATATATGCATGAATCAGTCACAGTAAGCTTGGCAGAGAAACAGGTGGACCTTTGCTAGGTTTCACAAATTGTAAAATGCCATGTCACTTGTCTGATATGGGTCTCAAAGCATAGGTTGCAGTCTAAAAAAAAAGATTTTTGCTTGATGGGTCGAGTGTAGATCAAGAACTAATGAGAAGTCAGTTCCTCCTTGGACCTGGGCACCAATAAACAAAACTTAAGTTGTGTCCTTGGTTAACTGCAAGTCTGTGAGGCATTTAATCAATGCGTCAGTGGGGCTAAAGTCATCAAGGGACACCGGTGTGACGTCATCAGCATAGCTGTGACAATTCCATGCTTTTCAATAATGGTACCAAGAGATAGCATGTACAGGTTGAACAGTATAAGACCCAAAATCAAACCTTGTGGAAGTCCACATGTAATCTTTATAGTCACAACAAAAACTGTCTGCCAGGGAGGTACAACTTAAGCCAGTTTAACTGAACCAGACAGACCCAATTTTGAAGCCTGTCTAGAAGAATTGTGATCTATGGTGTAAACGGCAGCACTTAGGACCAGTAGTACAAGGACAGTCAGCTTATTATTTTTGGTGTTCATCCTAAAGGTTGTTCAAAACCTTCAGGAGTGCAGTTTCTGTACCATGTATGCAGAAGCCAGACAGGATTTCTTAAAACAAGCTTCTCCAGAAAGTCACTTAAAGGCAGGTTAGATATAGGCCTGTAGTTGCTTAACACTTTAGGGTCAGGGGTGCCTCTTTACTGAGGCAGTTATGTCAACAAGCACAAGTATCACCGACACTAGAGATTGAGGGTGAGCCTTCTCATGTTCTGCTTAAGCTGATGGCTGACTGGATATCTTCCCATTGAAAGCCGGCAAACTCCTCACAGCTCATAAGGAATGGAGGGCGCTGGATCATCAAGAACCCGTGGATCATCAAGAACCCGTGGATCATTATGACAGATTTGGAGAAACTCTTCTAATTGCCTTCTATAGAGGGGTTTTCAAAATATCAAAAGGTGGCCTTGTCATTTTGACTTTGTCCATGTCTGTTCAGCATAACTATGTTTTGGTTCTTCATTCCTCCAAGGAGTTTATTTTTATTGCTCTTATTTATAAGGCTAAAACAGTCAGGTCAGTATATGCATCCATTGAACAGTTGAGCAGCCCAAATTGTATTAGATTCCTGTATGTTGGCACCCTGTTATGCAAGTAGTTTCTTTTTTGGAAAGGGCAGAGAGTTGCTTTGCATTCTTTTTCTAAATAGTTTGCATTTCCATCAGTGAGCATTTTGTTTCACTGTTTTAAAAATAGAGTTCTGTTTTCGCCAACAAAGCATTGCCTACCTTCCTCCTTTCCTCAGCAGCCTCCAGTTTCCTCTGAATCTCCTCGAGGGACAGGTCTTTCTTCTTGGGGGGAGACAAGGGGAACTCCCCTTTGGCATCTGGAGTCGGAGCTGCCAGGATCACCTCAAATGCCTGGCCAGATGCACGTTTGTCAATCTCCTTAACCTGAATATCTTCAGGGGAATAAAATAACGCACTTCTGTTAGAAACAAGTCTGCTGACAGGCAGGTTACAGAGCACAAATACCATAGCTTTTTCTGTCCTTTCATTTGGAAAGCAAAGTGAATAATTCAGAGGAAATGGGGTACAGGCAGTGGAAATTTAGTAAGTCTCCCTTAAGTGCCTAAGAGTACACCCTCCTTCATCCAACTTGACTGATTGAACAAGACACGAGATGAAAATAAGGTAGAACGTCATAATTCGCTACACTTCATGAGAGATGAGATTTCTGCAGGCTTTTGAACACAACTAACCATCACCGGGGGTTGCCATTTCAGCAGCAGGGAGTGAGCTGATGCACCTGGGGGGGAGGAACATTTAACAGTTAGAACAACATTTGGCTAAGATGTCCTTTTTACATCAGTTATAATTTGGCCAGCCTAGAAGCCAGATTTAAGGCAAGCTTGCATAGACCTAATGAGTATCCTGGAACAGAAGAGCTACACCCACTCCCTGGGGAGCAGATGAAGTCGCCAATCATGAGGTGCCAGTGTCATTAAACTCTAGCACCCTCTGGTGGGACAGAAACCTAATTCACCGTCTTTTTGTGTAACACTGACTACACCCCACATTCAGTCGTCATGACCACAAATGCTACAGTCAGTTTTCAGAATTCTACACAGACGATTGAAACCAAACCATTTATTGCGTGACTCCTTATTACACCGGTACTAGGCAAAACAAGATGGATCGGATGGGTCACCAGGACATTTGAGAATAATTGATAACTAGAGCAGTTAAAACAAAGCCCATGCAGTGGCCATCTTTTGGTTATGGCAGGGAGAAATCACCACCCTATTGAAGTAAGCTATTATAAAATGGCTCTGACATTCAAAGATCAATAACGACATGGCCCATTGAACCGTGTAGACTAAATAACATCACGTGAAATCAAGACACTACTTAATTAACTATTCGTTATGCCTAGCTAGGGCAATACAGTCTGAAATGGCAAACGTTTAGACCCAAAGAAAAATAACAGGGTGCTGTATGCCATTTGCGCCACAATCTACACAGGAAGCAAACGAACCTAATCAAACATTCAACAAACGTGCACCTGTTAGTGAATCGCGCGCTATTTTCCTCCAAACTCAACCGCTCACTCCCCTAAACCAAAGTGAAGATGCTGCGGTTTGTCAGTTCAAATAGTGTCGACATGTATGCTGCCGTGAGGGTGGAGAGACACCTGCAGCATTCAAATAAAAACGGAGACGTTTTATACTCCGGTTCTTAATCTCTAAATGACCGACGTTACAGGATCACAACAAAACGGTCTTTCCGGGGAACCAAAAACATTAGTACAACGAAACAAAGGCGCATTTGTTTGCTTGCACTGATGAGCAGCTGCAAACAAAGAATGGCGCGAGCGCATGGCAGCTTCGACCGTTTCACCACTCGCATGATATCACACACACTAACTTTGTTCCGATTAAAGCGGGTACATTCCAAAAAACGGCCAGAACTACTATTAAAAGGTTAATATTAGTAATAGGGTTCGCGTTGCGATAAAAATGTTCGGCATAGTACATGACAGCGTCTCATTTCGCAAATCGACATGCAAGCAAACAAAAGGCTAATCGTCGTGGTACACTACCTGTATTATGCCTAGCTAAGGGAAGAAAAAAAACACGAATGGATAAATTACAATAGCAAGCAAGTCCTGTTTCAGTAAATGCAACAACAAAAACGGCAATAGCTAATTACGGGTCACTTATAAAATGTCAGCACCAATACATTGTGTATCCCTAACCGGCAAGTACCAAGTGTCACGACATCAACAATCTGTCACTGAATAGAACAAAACAAGTCAATAGCTACAGTACAGTAGCTTTATCAGATAAGCAGCCAGCATACACCGGCGACCTTACCTTTATAAGCGTAGTGAATAGTGTACAAGTGTAGCGGTCTAACATCATTTAAGTCCTACGTTAAATTCAGAACAATCTATATTAATGAAATGTTCTACTAGTTAGTACGGTCTCACAATTAACTACAGTGCTATTCATGTTGCTTATGCGAGGACCCCTGTCGTCTCCTGCTTAACCGAATGTTGAACCGAGGTGAAAATATAAAGTACCTGACTAACGTTAATAACCACTTATTTTATGGAAAAACCTGTATTGTCATCACTTATTATTAGATAGAACATTCAACTATTTAAAATATTCTGATAGCTAATGTATTACTTCAGCTATGCAACATATTAATGGCACACCCACCTTTGTAAACAGCGAAACAGACCTTCCTCCGTACACAATCCGTTGCCGCGAATTCTGCTCCAGCGTGGTAAGTTCGCGCATAAAAAGCCTAAAATGTTTGTCGTCACAGCTAAGTCTGCCATTCGATTGGCTGTTTACTCGTTCCCCGCGCCCTCCTGGTAGTTGTAGTTACGGGCTTTCTAGACAGCAGCACAGTCAAGAACAGCTTGTATCAGAGATTTGTATTACTTCAGTAATGGATTATAACATATTTAATTGTTAACATTTTATTGTTTAAAATGTGGCTATAAATATGATTACGTAGTATGTCTTCAATATAGGGTTCCAATCAAGAGTATGCGCTAGAAGCAGAGTTTGGATTGCATGACTGTGCCTTATTTGTGTCCTGGCCATAGCAAAAATCCCTATAGGTAGACTATTCCTGTTTAGCTTATGACCTGAATGTTAGCTAAAGAGACTGGTAGATTGGGTGAACTACACATTTATAGGACAAAATAATGTCTTTATGTAGTCTGTGTCCTGTTTGTTTTAATCAACCAGAGAAAAATAGGACAAATGAAACTAGGCCTCTATAGCGAGAAAGCTATTATAGCCTACATCATGCGTCCATCATTGGTCTGATGACTTGAATGGACTGCACTCCCTAATCTGAACGGGGAATATTGTGAGTTAATGTCACACCACAGGACTCCAGCACTCCTTAGGGAATAAGACATCTCTAAAGACTTGATGTTTAGGCTGGGGGAGGCAGAAGATAGAGGAAGAAAGGGAAGATAAACAGAATATGATTCCTGGCCTGAAAAAATTATTATATTTAAGAAGGCTTACACACTGAAGCTGCATAGCCTATAACTGTGACCATGTTTCTTCCTTAACTGTTCCTTAAATGGTTATATAGTAATCTAAGTAGTTAGAGGATGTCACTTTTACTATTTGTGTTTTCTGCCGACATAGTCTGCTACCTTTAACCCACTAGTTGTTTTGTATTCCATCAGCGTTCCAGGTCCTGCAATGCCATGTAGGTAAAGAGACAGACAGCAAGTGTGTCTGTATTGTGTAATGATTAAAAACAGTAGTAGTGTTAACACTGATCAGTGAACCATAAACAACAAGGAACTGGAGCACCCACCTTATCCCAAGATAGAAATTGGGGTTTGTTTAATTGTCATACAAGTTTTGTTTAAGTGATATAATTCCCAACACTAAATTAAAGTCAGTAAAGTTAAAAGTACTATTTTGTTGACATTGATAACCTCATATCCTTTCAAGTCACTGCACGGTGGTCTCATCTTCCCAGCTACCATCTTTCAGCTAGTGGGCAAAATGATGATGGAGTAACGGTGAGTGGTAACACGCCCTCCTGTCTCCCATTTTTATTCACTTAATTTAACCTTTATTTTATCAGGTTTAGCCCCATAACGTGATCATCTTTTTAGCGTATCTGATCCCTACAGAAATCAAACCCCCAACATCATGCATGCTCTTACTAACAAAGAGCATGTATGATTCTGTCATTCATCTCCTTCCTATGTGCACCAGTAGTGATTGGAATAATGAGCTGGATGAGAAGTAGAAACTTTGTGATTTAATACACTTGATTCCACTTTATTAGACAGACAGTTGTTTTGAAAATGTTTGGTTTTGGGATTATGGAATAACTGTACTTCAACTGACCATTTAATTTCATTATATTTTTAACTAGACTCTACAGTTAAGGCATAGAAGAACAATAAAGTAGACATCCTGCTGAAGTTTTTGTTTTTTTCCAGGCTGTGCGATATCGAGCTCTGAATATTTCGACCTACCCGGGTTTATATTTAGACAGTTTTGTTGCTGTTGTTGTGTGTCACTAGCTCATAATTGAACCAATCAATTGTACACAGTTTTACCTCACTTGGCTGGGTGTATTGTTGTTGCATAGTGTGAGATCTTTTCAGGATTTGTGTGCTCATATGGATCCCCCTCTCTAAATCCAGGCCAAATCAGTGGTCATCGATTGAACTGCTGCAGTTCAGCCTGCAACTAATTTATATTCTCTTTACAATAACCGACTCACCTAAAACCTCACTGAGATGCCCTCATCATTTGAACTGGATACATTATTGGATTCATCCTGTCCCTGTATGACAAAGCCTGAGGCTATGCAATAAGAAGCACAGATCATTGCCATCATTGCCATCCATCAAAACAATTCACCATGTTCATTACTTGACATGCATGGTATCAGAATATTAGTTTATTGTGCGCCTCAGTCAGAAATAGATTTGAATCTAAACTGGACTTGCCTGGTTTACTTGCTGCATTGTCTGCTCCTGTTGAATTGGTTTAGGAGGGGTGCCTCATTGTGCCCTGGAGGCCCCGAATGAGCAGATGGCGTAGCCTGCCACTTTCCTTCTAGAAACCTGCCAGCTCTGGTCTTTTCTTAGACGACTGGTCCTCCACCACAGGGCAAAGACACACTGTCACAGTGAGCGTTCCACTGACAGCCGTGACCAATATGTGGAGATGTGTGTCTGTTGTAGAGCTGAGGACTTTGAAAGTCTGCTTACTTCTGTGTGTGGAAGTGGGATGCGAGTGTGTGTGTGTATATGTCTATATGGGTGTTTTTTTCTGTCTGTCTCTATGTGATTGTCAGTGTGTGTGTTTGTGTTTACTGGCCAGTAGGGCTATTCTCCAGTCAAATCACAACATCATTCATTTGTATAAATGGGGTTTGAATGACCTGCACTTAACACTACAGAGTGTATTAGAGGAATCCCTAAAATGTCAGACAGCAACATAAACCTGCTGTAGTGAATTTATTTAGGATATGAAAATGAGCATAGTTGGAGCTAGACTAGTTTGAAGAATTCTCATGGTGTGCATGATGTTTGAATAGTCTCTGTCAAAAGTGAATGGACATCCAAAAATGGATTATGGGGATTATTTCAAAGATGGATTCATATTCTATTTCTGGAAGAACTACAAAGATATTTTTGGAAAACAAAATGTGCGTTTACGTTGCCAACTTGGATGAGGGGGAAAACGGGTAGTTATTAGTCTTTGGTCCCAGTGAGCTGGGGTTCACTTGTATCATTGGATGGGCACACACACATTGCTCTTTCCAGAAGAATCCAGCATGGCTGGGGATGACCCATTTTCTTTGACTCACTCCACACACACACACACACACACACACACACACACACACCCATACACACTCTCAGACACATACACAAATCACGGGTCCTCTGAGTTGGATTCTTGCGTAAGGTTCCCACTGCCTCTAAGGACTGTGGTCAAAGTAGTTCCCAGTCTAGCCAACCATTGTCTCATGTTGTTATGGTGCTGTAAAGGACCAGAGATGATGTAACTATTGCTTAATTGCTCAGAGAGAGGGAAAGACAGAGAAAGAAAAGGAGACAGATGCGATTGATGGCATGCGAGTAGCTTGAAGCATCTACACTATGGACACCTTTGTATCATGTTCTGCTGCTGAAGTTATGTTGTGTGTATGATTTAGTCAGTCTAATAGTGGCATTTTAGTGAACATTGTATATAAGAGTTACTGTATGTAGTAGTGTTAAGATGAATTTATAAAAGATTTATAAAAGATGAATGTTATGTAATATCATTCTCAGCAGCTCCTTTCTCTCCCTGGGAGCCTGCGAGCTGCTTCCCAACCCCCACCATTCACTTTCCATGTGCGCCTGTGTGCTTGTGTGTGTGTGTGTGTGTTGGTGGGGGGGGGGGGGGGGGGGTTCAGGGTTTATGTGCAATGCATGTCACATGTAGACACAGAAACACACCCTGTGCTGTCCATTTGGATAAAAAAAGATGATAGCTAACTGCTTGGTCTAAAATTAGACTGAATATGCTAATGTTAAGGAAATTGTAATATTCCACTGAACAGCAAGGAATGGATTACAATCAAATCTAGAAGGATTTAAGATGTTGAGTGGTTTCTTTAGAATTTGGTATGCAGTGGTGAACAACAGCTAGGTCACCGCATATATAACGAAACTTCTGACTGAATAAAATACTAAAATATAAATAATCTTTAGGGAAGAATGTAGGTTGCATGTTTGGCTAAAGTAGTACCTGTGATGACTGACAGAGTAATGGGTGGGGCTTCGATCTGTCTTTTCTCTGAACTCTCCTTCTCCAGACAGAAGATCACAAACGTGTGCAGGATTCTCAACCTACATACTTACATAGCTGTGGCGCAGTCTGCCTTGACAACCACCTCTTAGTCTCAGAATTCCCCTGACAAAAAAGTCATATTAAGCTATTGCAGATATAAACACGGTTAAAACAGGCATTTTATGCCCTTATTATAACCTTTGACAGCGTAGCCGGCGTAAGAGAGGTGAGATTGCCAGCGTCTTATCGAGATATATACATCAGAAATACTTTGGTCACCCTGTGCCCCCATGTCACTGGGGTTGAACCCAGCTGCCTTCAGGCCTCTTGTCCCTCTTCCACAATCAGAGGCCAGATTAGCGCTGTGACCTCCTAGTGACTAGGGTCAGGTGTCAGCCAGACACATCTTCTTGGTGTCTCTGTCCCATTAACTGTGCTCTGCAATACCCTTACTAATCTTACACACACAAACAGCGAACCCACGCGTGCACACACAAATGCACCACATCACACGCACACACACCCACACACACACCTAGCCACTTGAACTCGCAGATAATGGTCCCATCTTTGGCCCATTGCCTTATGAGGACTTAACAGATGGGACTCCATAACACTGTCTCTCTCCACCTTCATCTATCCCTTTCTCGCTCTCCTCCTGCCCTGGATGGACACACACACACACACACACACACACACACGATTTTCTCACACTCCTTCTCCCTTTCTCATGCCATGGCAGCTTTTGAAGGGCAGGCCTGTCTGTCTTTGTGTGTTGTGGGATGGTGATAACACACTCCAGTGTTTTTCCAGTGAGAGTGGTATTCATAGACCACATTGTTGTTGCTTTGTGCCTGCATCCTCCTTCTAGGAGACTTAATAATGATTAAATTAGACAGTTGACATAGCCATTGAAGTATCTACTCTGCCTCATCAGCATATTTCATGTGCCGAAGGTTCTGGCGGACTGTACTTCTTTTTAACACACACCATCACTCATGTTCCTATTATTATGTGTAACATTCTGACCTGCTTCTCTCTTGTTTTTCAACATTGCACAATATACTGTTATGCTGTGTGTCAGGTAGCTCTTGGATAATGGTATTTTGTTTTTGCTAATGTAGAACTGCGGAAATTCTCGCACTACATCCATGCCTAGATGTGGTACCGATGTACAAAACATGGATACATGTCCATTTAAGTAGAGAGTCATTTCAGTACACAGTCATTTTTGGTCCCAAACATACAGCAGTGAAGTGAGAACTTGGCCCACTTAGTATAGCTTGCTCAGCGTTAGGTGTAGCCTGAGCCCGGGGCTTGCTGGGGGCAGGGGAGCACTCAACACAAGAGACAGAGAGGAATGGAAAGGAGTGGGAGAGAGCAGTTGGAGCACTGTGGCTGTCGTTGGGGGTCATGGAAAGATCGAACCAGGCAGAGAGGCTGATTTAGAGACAGTGGACAGACAGGGAAAGTGGAGAAAGAAAGAGAGGGAGGGAAAAAAGAGACTGACGATAGAATAGCGATGTAAGGGTGAGGTTTGAGACAGTTGTAGTTGCTGAGTCAGGGCTTATTATCATCAAAGCATGCCTCTGGGACTGTGATGTCAATGCAGAGATGATGGGACTAGGAGATGATGAGGAGGTGAAGGTGGATAACATAACAATAAGGAGGGAGGAGGCATGGATTGTACTTGAAGAAGAGGAGGGTAGAGACCTGATACACATTAGATACGGCTGTAATGCGACAAACTAACATCCAGGAAAGTCTTCTGAGAGATGGACAGAGAGCCACTAAAGAATGCTATGATTTTTGTCTGATTACAGTGCTCTTACTTACAGTGCTCTTAGGATATCAGTCTTTTTGTAGTATATCAGAATCAGAAAGAGGTTTATTTATATATATAGAAAAAAGGAATTTGTTCTGGCTGTTGATGCAATAATTTATACAAAAGGAATAAGGGAAATAAAAACAAACAAGAACAAAAAATATTAGACAGTGTATTTATAAATGAGTAAAAAAGAACTAAAGAATATATGTGAGGTGTAAGATTGAGGATTGAGGGTTGTGTGTGTATGTGGGGAGCAGGCTATAGTCAATTTGGTTCCAGGGGCAGGTTCACGAGGCCTACTGCTGTAGGAAAGAAACTGATCTGTGGTGAGAGGTTTTGGTCCTGATAGACCTCAGCCTTCTACCAGAGGGGAGAGTTCTGAATAGTCAATTTCCAGGGTGGGTGGGATCAGCCCCAATCATTGCAGTTCGCCTCCGTGTCCTGGATGTGCTGAAGCTTACCCTTGTCTTTGGAAATAGCTGCAGCATTCCAGACAGTGATGAAGGAGGTCAGGGTGGACTCTATGATGGCAGTGTAGAAATGCACTATCATAGCTTTTGGCAGGTTGAACTTTTTCATCTGCCGCAGGAAGTACATCCTCTGCTGTGCTTTCTTTGTAAGAGAGGTGATATTCAGCTCCCACTTGAGTTATTGTGTGATGGTGGTGACCAGAAAGCAAAAGGACTCAACAGAGTTGACTGGGGAACAACCCTGACTGATGGAGGGAAGGGCAGCTGGGCGTTGAGCTCTGACTGCACCAGGACACCGGTTGGTCAATCTCCCACCTGTAGGTGGACTTGTCTCCATCAAAAATAAATCAGATGAGGGTGGTGTCATCCACAAATATCAGGAGCTTGACAGAGTGGTGACCGGAGGTGCTCCTGTTGGTGTACAGGAAGAGTAGGGGGGAAAGGACTCAGCCTTGAGGGGAGCCGGTGCTGATGGTCAGGGGGTCAGACAAGTGCTTCCCTAGCCTCAGCTGCTGTCTCCTGTTGGACAGGAAGGCTGTGATCCACCTGCATGTGGACTCGGGCACTCCCAGTTGGGAGAGCTTGTCTTGGAGCAAAGCGGGAATTATGGTGTTGAATGCGGAACTGAAGTCTGTCGCTTGAAAAGTCTGTTAAAGTCCCCCTCCAGAATCGAAAGTTCCATTGTAGTGGCAGAGGTGGGGATGATTGGGATGGGTGATTGTGAATGGGCCCCGATGGTGGGGGCTTGGTGTTGTTGGCTGGAAACAGGGAGAAGGCATGTTGTCAGGACTGCCCTTTTATCTTTCTATTCTGCAGTAGAACTCATTCAGGTCATTGGCAAGTTGCAGGTCATTAATGGAGCATGGGGATTTAGGCTTGTAGTTGGTAATCTGTTCGAGGCCTCTCCAAAGAGAAACAGAGTTGTTGGATTGAGAGCTGTTGTTTTAATTTCTCTCCATGCAGTCACTTAACTTCCTTCACTGCCTTAACAAAGCTGTATTTAGCCTCTCTGTACCTGTCTCTGTCCCCACTCCTGAACGCCTCCTCCATATGTTAATTCAGACAGAATCACTTTAGCTCTAGATTGTCTATCAGTATGATCAGATTTCCACCAGATTGCAGAAAGTGCTTAGAATGGTAATCCTGACCTGGAAGTATTACACTGATCCTGACATTATCGTACTAACATCCATTTTAATATCACCGTAAATCAAGCCAGATGCCATTTCCAATTCAGGCTGTGTCAATGTCATTTTGTCATGTCATTTTGAACTCCAGGCGTGGTGAGATACCATTTAAAACATCAGGTGTGGTGAGATACCATTTCAAACACCAGGTGTGGTGAGATACCATTTCAAACACCAGGCTTGGTTTGGTCCAGACGCCATGTTAACTCCAGGCACAGAGAAGTCCAGATGCCATGTTACCTCCAGGCATTTATGGTTCTAGTTTATGTAGAAGTATTGTCTGACCACATAACTAGGCCATTTGGCTAGCACTCAGCAACTAACGTCATCCCGTCCAGGAGTAACAGGTGCATTCAACACCAGCAAATTCTTTAACTTGAAAAGCAAGACCATGACCTGGTACCTAAAGGCGAGAGAAACGCTGTGATTGCACAAGCTTATGGCACGCATCTGTCCCCTGTTGTTAATCAGATCATGTTTTTTATTGGCCCTAGCAGACCGTTACTCTGTCCCCACCCCTAGAAGCGCGTATATTCGACTGGCAAATGAATATTAAACCTCGCCCCGGAACAGCCCCCCAAATCCTCCTCATTAGCATAAGTCATTGAATGAATGTCTGGTGGCAGCCGAGAGGGACTGTGTGAGCAACGTGAAGGAACCATTGTGCCCTCGTCATTCATTCCAGTTCCCTGTGGGTGGGACAGCTGTTACTGTTTCACAATGCCCACAGTATGAATAGGGTCAATCAATATTTTAGCTCTGCAAATGGTCACCGTGTAGAACAGCAGAACGGTCACAATGGACGGGAATAATCAGTGATGCCGTGGAAGCAGGTGTTTGACCCCATTGAGGATGCTAAGTGGTCCGGACAGTTACAATGAGCCTATCTCAGACTCTCTAATGACCATTAATAGTTTAATGTATCCATTATCTTGGATCAAGAAGTTGTTATTGGCAGAAGGTTATCTTTTTTTTAAAATCATTTATGAAGCTACAGTGTTTTTCTAAATTCTGCACAAGATTTGCCACGAGGCACTGGGGCACAAAGCACATCGTTTAGGCGCCAACGGGGGCAGTGTTCTTTTGTGTTTTGTACTGTTTTTGATGAGACGGACGCCGCCGTCTCGCTGCTGAGGCCGTCTGACACAGAACTTATGTGGTTTAACGGCACCCATACTCACGCAGACACACACAGATGCCACCCCAGTCTGATGCCAAGCTGAAGGCTCCGGTCCCCGCCCCATCAGCGGAGGGATGATGTCATTGGACGAAGGATTAAGTCACTGTCAAGTGTTGCCCTGGCGGAAGAAGAGGATCAAACCAGCAGATATTCTCTCAGTGGCTTTTTGAGCCAATCGGTGCAGATATTTCAGAACCCCTTTCCCACGACGATCCTCCTTATCAGGTTGGATGGAAACACATTCCTCAAAACAACCTTGATTTCTACGGGCCCAGCTTTTTACTTGATTTGTTTGATTTGTGTTTTTGTACCGGCGCTGAGCTGGTGATGACGTGTTGGCAGACTGATAAGTTGAAAGAAATGCCTCAAGGAAGCAAGAGGGTGATATCGGGTGGAGTTCGCATGGCTTTATTTCCTGTTGTCTAGTTTGCATTGTGTAGAAATGTAGTAAACACGCATTTTGTAAAAATGAAACATACACTAGGTTTTGCTTGAAATTACACTCTTGGAATCATCTATCGATCAGAATTACATTAACGCAAAGAATTGGCTGAGGGTTGTGAAACCATATTTGCTTACATTTGATCTGTTTTGAAAAGGGCACCGAACCCGAGTCTGGCCAACAGATCTGACTGTCAGTTAATAGGTGTTCTCCATGGGAGATTCTGTCTTGCTGTCTCTATCGATCTGTCTCAGTCTGTCTCGGTTTCTGTCTCCTGCCGCTTTCCTCTTCCTCTCACACAGTCTTTGTCCTCTTTCTGCGTGCCCCCCCTCCCGTCTCCTTCCTGAGGCTGGGCTGTGTTGGGTGTGGATGGCACGTTGAGCTCCACGTGATGAGAAGGCAGCCCCTAGTCTTCTCGGAGCGGACCGGCGTGCACACACTTCGTCTGACCCCTTCTTGCTCTAATCCCAGTCTTCATGGCCGCGATGCCTCCCCGATCAACTGCTTTAGCTCTCCGTCTCGTTCTTTCTCCCTCAATCTCATTCTGTTTGTCTCATTCTGTTTGTCTCATTCTGTTTGTCTCTTCTCCGTCTGTCCTTGCACCTGCCTTGTCTCTTCTATTTCTATGTCTCTCCTGCTCGGATTCTCTTTGTCTATCCCTCTGTCTGAATATACTGTCTATCTCTCCATTTATTAGAGGATATTCTCATTTAGAATATCCTCTAATACTATCTTGTCAGACATGCCTCGGTCACACAGTTCTGCTGGGAAGGAGGGATGGAGTTTGTCTAAAATACTACTAGAAAGCTGGACTAAGATCTGGCAGTAACATGATTGAAATCTGAACGTAATTGAACCACTGCATATTTGACTCCATAAGCCACTTCTATTAATTGAATGTATTGTTTATTGGATGTAATCATGTTTTGTTAGCATTACTGTGACCTAATTCAGGCTGAGTGCTTTTCCTTTCCTTTCTCTTCTGATAGTTGAATGTACTCGGGTGCTGTCAGTGCTGCAGTAGTGATTCATATCTGTCTACCCAGTGTGCTATCCTCCTCCCTTCCCCAGTCACACCTTTCCTCACTGTCTTTTGGTACAGATACAGGCTGCTTATTTTAGAGAAGAAAGACGTGAGTGAGAGACAGAGAGACAGAGACACACACACACACACATACACAGAAAACCAGATAGAAGAACAGCCAGACATAAAATATAAATAACAGCTTTACAACCCTGAGAGTTTGACTGTCACTCCGGTGAGATCCCTGACATCATCAGTTCTATTATAAATTGCCCTGTGCATGTTTGTGCTAGATACTTCCCTTTGTTTTTAATACGTGCATTTGGCTCTGCCAATTCCCAAAATCATAAATTACATTATTGCTCGTGAATCAGATGAAAACGTTCTGGAAGAGACAAATAACTAAAAAACGTATGTTTTATCACCCAAACTGAGTCTGGGGAGAACAAATTAATTAAGGGTCTATTTTCACTAAAACAAATGTTGAGATTTAACAGTTGGAGGTACAAACAAATATGAACATTGACAAGTCTCTGGAATACAAAGGTTAGTCGTGGTGTTCCTGTAAGATGCACTCAAGTTTCATTATCCATCTAAAGGTAAACCAAGGACTGTTGCTGACAGAAGAAAATGTAAGTACCATTGCTGCAAAAACATAAATTTCCTGAGTTTTCTTATACATCTCTGATAAACATCTTTTTAGCCATGATACATTTGTGTTTTACAATGTGTTTCTTTTCATCACAGCAATAAAAGCCAATTTCACAGAAACATTTTATTATTGAAAAATAATAATTGGATAGGTTCATCAGATCTAAACATCCAAATGAAATTTCTAAATGATTCATTGCATGGCCGTCTTAAAACAATAATACATCGTTCCGATTGGCAAAAGAAGAATAAAGACCCAGTGTTGAAATGGGACAATGCTCTACTCCACTCATTAGTGCAGAAAGACACAGGCAACACCACAAATATAAATGTGAAGATTAAAGCCCAAGCCACTAGGGTAAGACTTTGCCCCAAGGATAGGTTACATTAGCAACAAGTTCCATGGAAAGTGCAGGCGAGGAACCCACCTTTGAGTCAATAGTTTGGCAGAGGTAGAAGGAAAATAGCTTGTTGGTGATTTGATATTCCTATTGACATTCATCTTTTTTTATGGTTGTTTGTGTGCATTGCTGTGTCTGTGTTGGCTGATGCCAGACGTAATGTCAGACCAAAGAGGTTTCGATCAAAGTGGAACACATTCCCTCTATCGAGGAGCACAAGCATCAGGACAGCAGAACAGGGCGTGTCAGAGTCTCAAAATTCAGCAGGAAAACATTTGAATTGGTTGTGAGTAGAAATCTGGGTTGAATTCTGGACAGAACAGGGCATGCAGTCCAACATGCTGTTGGTGTTTGACAGTCAATGAGGTAAGACAGATGAATGTGTTAGATCTGGTTATGACTCCTATTCCAGACAATGTCCTTTGTGCCCCAGACATAAGAACAAAGAGACTCACAAAATGTTGACAGTCTGTAGGCTGGACAGTTAGTTAGGAAATATCCCCCCCTAGTGGGCATAAAGTATTACATTACATTGCAATTCACACCATCCCCACCAGGCGCTGCTGGCTTCTCTCTCACCTTTTGGTTCTCCTTTCAAATGAGACAGTCCTTTTCCACTTCCACATTATCAAGCAAACTGTTAAATAATCAATCCCAAAATAACTGCACAAACTGATCAAAACACAAGTTGTGCAATAAAATAAAAGCAATTCTATGGCGCTGAAACAGCGTTCCAAACACGTTTGCTTCCACAATTAAATCTCCAGGAGTGAAGGGTTATTAAGGAATCTACTCAACCACTTTATTGGCATCCAGGTCAAGAAGAGGATTAGATGGAGTTTCAACCAAACAAGACAAGTCCCCTCTCTAAGTGCCATGTAGTGGGAAAAGCTGGTTATAATTAAACAGGTTTTTGCAGCATTGTGGATCCAAGATTCAGAAAAAGGCTTAAAAGAAAAACACTCAAAACAAATCATCTATGTAAATCATTGTGGATTTATTATGGCGTGTTGCCTACCCACCTGAAAGAACAGAGGAACAGTGGAATTCTGCTCAATAAATTACTACACATACCACCACTTAGAACATTGGACACTACAAAACACACCTTCCCATCCCATGATCGTGTACCTCGATCTGTTACATGAACAGGTTCCAGTCAGCAGTACATTATAGGCTATATCAGAAATGACAGCATCTGCTGTATGCTTTGGAGACAGACCAAACATATATACACACAGCCCAAACATCTTGCACAGATGATTGATAATATAGTATGTTGGTTGTCTTACAGTCAATCTCAACCGTGTGTAATAGTAAAATATATACAACAGCAGTGTTCTGCCTGGGCTTACAGTTTACGGGATCATGCATATCTAGGTCCCTTTTTCACAACTCTGTGCGTTGACGAGTGAGAAATTAGATCCAAGTCCTGTCAGACGTGGAGGGGGGCACTGGGAATCCAGTTCAGTTAAATACAGATGGGCCTGAACACCATTGGTCAAGTTGGCCAGTTAATTATTAACTGGTGGGGGGGGGCTGGTGTGCCGACCTCTATTAAAGAAATGGGACGTGTTAAAAACGCCTGAGCTTACTTGTGGTCCCATTCCATCTGTGGCAGGGCAGAGTGGTTAGATACAAGGCAATGTATGCGGCTGCCATGATGCCTTCTGTAGACGTGGGGTTTCTTGCTCCCAGATATGATCACAGGCACATGCTGTTCCATCTTTAAGGTCTTACTGTGAGTGGTCAACCTCCACAAGCATGTACATCAGTAACAACTGCATACTATCTGTCCAGATAAAACATACGTCTCTGTAATGTACAATTGAACTCAGCAAAACGTGGTAGTTATGCATGTCTTCTACCAAACACAAATGAAAGGTTGTACGTATGTGTCTACAGCCCAAATACCGTTTACCGGGACTGCACACAGAGATATAGGACACAGCGAAGCAAGTGTTCCTGCGTGAACTGCTACCAGGCACATTTTCAGAGAAGTCTGGGAAAATATAAAGCTTTTCATCAGGCTGATGAACACAACAGCAGTGTTTTCAAGAGGAGTTCTTTTTTTTTTTTAAGTGTTAGGCAGTGAGACACCATTTTAGATTATTTAAGGAATGCTAAAGAGATAGTGATTGGATAATGCCCAATAACATTAGCTTTACTAATGAGGTGAACTAGACTTGGCAAATAAAGAAATGTCCACACTTCAGGTAACAATCACATCAATTATGATCTATACCGCAATCATTAGCGCTGTAGTCCATTACAACATTTTAAAACCCATAGGCTCTAAAGTAAAGTGTAAGATCTGAATTCATACTTCAAACATCAAACAGTGAGACAAAAAAAAGAGGAAGCCAGCTGCCCCTTATTATACGCATAATTATCTCACTCACGTAATTTCTCATCTACATACAGTACATTATATTACATGTTTATCTTATATGTTCCAGACCAATCAGAAACCTCAGAACTACTATAGGCCACTAGGATCCACCCACTGTCCCATCTGATTAAATCAGTGACAGGTCCTGTAAGATAGAAGTCAGCTGGGAATAGTACTGTATATTTTCAATTGTTCACTTAGTTTAATTATATTATTAAAAAAAGATGTGTAGTGTACAACAGCATATAATCAGCATATGTGTTTCCCATGGCAGTGTGTGTGTGTGTGTGTGTGTACGTGTGTGGGAGTAGAAGTGCTCCATCCACCCACCCTCACCAACGCTTTTGTTAGTGTCTTTTCAGACTGTGTGATCAGCCTCTTGCAGCCAAGTCATTAGTGTCTGTCTATCCTTCCATCCTTCTCTTCCCCTGATTATCCCCCTCTTTTGGCAGCTCAGCTGAGGTTCAGACAAGCCCATCGGTCCTTCATGGGTCCTTGTGTATTATTTCAGGCAGCCATCTCTCTTCTCCAGTGATCTCGTCAGCCTTGCAGGAGGTAAACATCGTGGCTAGTTAGCCCCCCACCAGGCTGCCTTACGATCCCTCCTTGTCCTCTGAGCTCTCTGTAGGGTGTGGAGCCTCCTCCGCTGTGGGAGACTGGACTCCTCCCGGACCATCTAGGCACAGAGACGGTGACGCATTCAGCAAGCATGACGTTTTCCACAGTTAGTGAGGGTTACTGTTTTCTACAGTTAGTAAGCATGACGTTTTCCACAGTTAGTGAGGGTTACTGTTTTCTACAGTTAGTAAGAATGACGTTTTCCACAGTTAGTGAGCGTTACTGTTTTCTACAGTTAGTAAGAATGACATTTTCCACAGTTAGTGAGCGTTACTGTTTTCTACAGTTAGTATGAATGACGTTTTCCACAGTTAGTGAGCGTTACTGTTTTCTACAGTTAGTAAGAATGATGTTTTCCACAGTTAGTGAGCGTTACTGTTTTCTACAGTTAGTAAGAATGATGTTTTCCACAGTTAGTGAGCGTTACTGTTTTCTACAGTTAATAAGAATGACGTTTTCCACAGTTAGTGAGCGTTACTGTTTTCTACAGTTAGTAAGAATGACGTTTTCCACAGTTAGTGAGCGTTACTGTTTTCTACAGTTAGTAAGAATGATGTCTTCCACAGTTAGTGAGAGTTACTGTTTTCTACAGTTAGTAAGAATGATGTTTTCCCACAGTTAGTGAGCGTTACTGTTTTCTACAGTTAGTAAGAATGATGTTTTCCACAGTTAGTGAGAGTTACTGTTTTCTACAGTTAGTAAGAATGACGTTTTCCACAGTTAGTGAGCGTTACTGTTTTCTACAGTTAGTAAGAATGATGTTTTCCACAGTTAGTGAGCGTTACTGTTTTCTACAGTTATTATGAATGACGTTTTCCACAGTTAGTGAGCGTTACTGTTTTCTACAGTTAGTAAGAATAATGTTTTCCACAGTTAGTGAAAGTTACTGTTTTCTACAGTTAGTAAGAATGATGTTTTCCCACAGTTAGTGAGAGTTACTGTTTTCTACAGTTAGTAAGAATGATGTTTTCCACAGTTAGTGAGCGTTACTGTTTTCTACAGTTAATAAGAATGACGTTTTCCACAGTTAGTGAGCGTTACTGTTTTCTACAGTTAGTAAGAATGATGTTTTCCACAGTTAGTGAGAGTTACTGTTTTCTACAGTTAGTAAGAATTATGTTTTCCCACAGTTAGTGAGCGTTACTGTTTTCTACAGTTAGTAAGAATGATGTTTTCCACAGTTAGTGAGAGTTACTGTTTTCTACAGTTAGTAAGAATGACGTTTTCCACAGTTAGTGAGCGTTACTGTTTTCTACAGTTAGTAAGAGTGACTTTTTCTATACTCCTGTGCAATAGGTGTGTCTGAGCATGTCGGCGAATGGTTTGGCCTTAAGTGATGTCTCTTGGTGTATGTGCGTGAATGCTGAAAATGAGATGTTACAGCAGATGTCCGTCTAAGAGGCTAACCCTAGCTATGCAAGTTGATTTGGAATTGCACCATACCAAATTAACTCACTTTTGAGGGAGTACATCAATGTTCAGAGGATTAGAGGCTAAGCTAGCATACCTGTGAGGTTGAGTTCAGCCAGTTTGAGTGGCAAGTCAGTGGGGTTCAGCCCAGCCGGTGACCCCAGGATGTCTGGCAGGGCATTCCTTCTCCCAGAGCGACCTGATGATGCAAAGTCTAGCTTTGGCTCTACCACCTCCGTCATCTTCTCAGAATCAGAACCCAGCTACTGCTGCCTTTGAGACGGGGAGAGACAGAAAGATACAAATCATTTTTACCCAAATGTTTTACGGTTACTATCACTGTATGCCGAGTTCGATGTTGGAGCACTACCCAGGCGTTGATTTTATACCTGCCAAGGTAGGTTGGCAAAGATATACAGATGGTTTAGTAGTGGGTAACCACCCAGATGCTAATAACGTCATTTATCTGTCCTTATGAAGATTTGAAAACCTATGGGTTAGCTTACATGGTCTGTATGAATGTTTTTGCAGTGGCATATATGTCCACTGGAGGGAGTCCTTGTAATCTTCCAACAGCCGCCGAATTCTCACTTGTTTTTATGTGCAGCTCAAGCATATCTTTATGCCGGAAAACCCAAGGTAACACATCTCACAGGCCATTTATTTCATTATTGTCCGCCTCAGCTAGCACAGGGCTGTTTTCCTTGCAGACATCATGCAGCTCGGATGGCACTGATCAATTTCCTATTGCATCTGGAGTGTGGATGACGGACACAACGAGAACTTCCTCTTTGTACATGGCTGCCTGTGTGTATCCGTCTGTTCTCATGGTGACCACTGTTGGGGAGTCTGCTTTTGGCTTCACATGTGACACACATGTGTACACAAACGCACAAACAGGGATATGAAAAAAAAGCCCAGTGAGCACATGCCTTTTTACACAAATTTCAACACACACACACACACACACACACACACACAAACACACAGAGCTGCTGTTTCTATGGCAACGGGTTAAAAACCACCTCTGGCAAGAAGACATTTGAGTCCAAAACCTTTCTCTCTTTCTATCTCTCCCTCTCGTATTCTGTGTTTCTGTCCATACATAGTCCTCTTGAAATAAACCATATCATCTTCTTCTGTACAATCTCTGTCAAGTATGTGGAAGGGCTGCACATGCGCGCGCTTGCTCACACGCACACGCACACACACCACCACAAGGATTTCTTTTTCCTCATACCATGTCAAAATAATGACACAGCAGTTATGAGTGCCTTGACGTGGGTAAGCAAATGCATGTGTGCACGTGCACAAGATGACCCTTTGTCAAGCGTTACTGCTCTCACTTCACACTGTTTGCCCTCTCCTCTCTCCTTGCTCCTTCACTTGTAAACCACTCCCACTCAACCTTCATCTCTCTCCATCAGTTCTATTGTATCATGTAGAATCTCTCCCTCTTTCCTATAATTCTCTATTGTGACTATTTCATAGTAATGGTTAATTCTCACTGAATGTATTCTCTTATGTGTTGCTTTATATTTAATAGGATATTAGACATTTCAACCCAGGGGCCTTTTTAGGGCCCTATAAGAAAACATCACATTCCCAAACTCTACATTTTGCATTTCTACATTGAGACAGCAGGGCGGGCCTATAAAACAGGCAGCCTGTGGGCCACATCATCTGTCAATTTAGAAAAGCCCTTTGATGATTCTGTAAAATAAATAGAACGTTCCACATGGTTTGGTTATCTAACATTAGCTGCCTTCAGGTATCATCATTGACCATGTAGCTAGCTATCTTTCTGTGTAGCTAGATGTTCTTTTTCCAGTGTAAGCTAATTAGTTAACTTCTTGAGGGAAAAAATCTGCTAAACTTAATTTTATCTAACTGGTGTGACAGGGTGGTGGGTCAAGAACTCCACTGTCCACTATGACATGGTTGCTCAACGAATAGCAAGAGTAGTTTCATTTTGAACAAACCAGAAAAAGACTTTTCCAAAATGTACACATTTTGTGTTCCAAATCCAACAACAGGACATTGCAGACACAGCAATCCTACCAACCACCTTTAAACACTACCCCCAACTGGCTAGCAAACTATTGGGTATTTGAATTGCTGCCTCATCATAATTTGACAGTTCATGTTTTGACCAACTCTTTTTAGGAACCTTATTTTATTAGCAGAACACCGTAAGCCTGTTATCCAAAGAGTTAGAATTTGACTGTTTGAGAAAGTTTGAATTCTAAACAACTTGCCTACACAGCATTCGAAGTAGAACAGACCTTCACAGCGTCTGTAGTAGGTCAAATCGTGTGATGAAAAAAGGCGCTGCGGTGATCATGTCAGTTTCCTTTAGCTTTTTTAACCTATGCTGTCTGTGGATCTGGTCTGGTACTCAAACTGATGGGCAATCTGCTGGACATGCATACATTATGAACATAAGGTTTTTATAACAGTTCTATTACGACAATCAATCATTCCGAATCAAACACGAACAACTCAAAATGTTAGCTGTGAAGGCTTAGTTGGAATGATAACTCCACTGGGGCTTGAATGGGAGGGATAATTCTGTAAATAAATGGTGACCAATATAATACACAAGGTTGTCTTGTCAGCTGTCGGTGTGAACCGTGTAGGCAATCATAAAACCAGATAATGTAAAAGCCCTCCGGTGATTGAAATAAGAGGTCAAGGGTTGTTTACAACACTGCTATTAAAGCATAGAATTGAACTGCCTGCTGACATGGAGTTAATGGGACTCTCTTATCTACCTTTATCAGTCAAACACCTGGTTACAGTGGAATCAATGGAGGAAATAATTTATGGTCCTAACCACCCCTGAGGCATTTGAGATGGATTTCATTAAGATTTGGGTATCTAAATTAGGATAAAACTGTCAGGTTACAATCATAGGTATACCGTGCCTTCTGAAAGTTCCCTCGTTCCTTGCAGATCATCTCTACTTGGAAGAAGAATCCCTTACCTTTCTCCATATTTCGCTGTTTTTTGAAACGGGTCTACACACACAATACCTCAAAAATGACAAAGCAAAGTGTTCAGACCCTTTGCCATGACACAAACTGGGCATGTCTTTTGATCATCCTTGAGATGTTTCTAGGACTAGGATAGGAGTCTACCTGTAGCAAATGCAATCGATTGGACATGATGTAGAAAGGCACACATCTGTCTATATAAGGTCCCACACTTCACAATGCATGTCAGAGAGAAACTCAAGCCATGAAATTCAAGAAACTCTCTGCAGACCTCCAAGATAGAATTGTGTTTTGGTGTAAATCAAGGAAAGGTAATGAAAAAGTGCTAAAGCACTGAAAGTTCCCTGGAGCATAGTGAGCTCCAACACTGAGAAATGGATGACATTTGGAACCACCAAGAACCACCTTCCTACAGCTGGCTGTAACCAGGCAAGAATGGCCTTGGTCCGGGCGGTGATTTCCTGACATCGGTTAATAAAGATGTCCACCCAGTCAGCATTGAATTCATAACCTTGTCAAATCAATGCAAAAAAAAGTGTGACAGAAGGGGGTGAATGTAACTGGTTGGACTTTTTGTCTTTCGATATATTTCCTAGATATACTTGGTAGCTACTTTGCTCAGGTGAAGCTGGTATACTGAAATGATTGCTGACTGAAAGGACCGAAACAGAGCTTCACTGTTGTTGTTGAGTAATGGTGCCGATTCGAAGCATATGTAAATTAAGTGAAAGTATAGCTTTTATGAATGGACAATAAACATTCTATGCTATAGTTCTTGCTCCCGTTTCACACTGGTAATTTAGTCTCTGTGTTTCCGGGGCTAGCCATGAAAAGGTGGTTCGAACCCTGCCCCGGAGCAGGGCTAGCTTGCCCTGGGCTAAGGTTGGTACTAGCCCATTTCAAAATCTATGAACACTTGCTTAGCCCTGGGCTAAAATCTTCTAGCCCTGGCTATGGTGCACACCTTAAGATAAAATTATTGGAAAATAGCAAGCCAGCTATTTACGTGGTGCTGACTTATTTGTAAGTGAGAAGGATTATACAACTTGTGGTTATTTTGTGAAGGTGAAAACAAACTTTGTATGAGTTCCTGGCAGCTAAAGCTTTCAGAGTACGTTTCAACCCATTTTCATAATTTAATAGCGTTAGCTAGGAAACTCACAGTAGGACACAGAGGTTCTACAAATAAAGTGTTTTTAATCCAGGTAAATCCGAGAACATCCAAGAACATGAGAAACAAACGTCTCACGAAACAAGCAACAATGACAGACAAGAAACACTAGGGCAGGAAAAACTAAAATAGGGACTTAACAAGGGGTTAACGAGACACGGGGGAACCAATAACAATGACACGACTAAACATAGAAACAGGAAAACCAGAACTAAAACACACAGAACATAGAACTGCAAGGACCCTCACAGCAGAGGCCGTGACAGGCCGTTCCAGCATAAACCTAGGTTATTAGCTTATGCCTTGATAGATCAGTGTGTATTACACTATTATAACTATTATGGCCTGTCCATCTGAGGTTTATAGTAGCAAGTCTGGATACTAAGTCTTGGACCCTGCCAGCTGTTTGACTTCATTAGACATCTTCATGAGCGGCTGCATGCAGTTTTGGTCAGACTTAATTTAGGAAAGTATGAGAACACGTCTTGTAAACCTCTCTGACACAAGGCTCTAAAGAGCTAATGTCATAGTGATGTGTAAATGAGATGGAGTGGGGGGGCCTTAGGTGTGGAGACAGGTGGTACTTCCAGCATCTCACCTTGGGAAAAACACAATTTTCACTATCAATCTTTTCTTATCATTTAATACTACAGCATGTTTCGCTGCCTCCGCCCCCACCACATCGTGTGCTTTAGTCATTCTAATTGTCTCTCTCTTAAAGGAGAAAAGCACAAGGCCTATTCCTGGCAGCTCCAATGGCCTTGACACCCGAATGACTCAGTGTCACTGATGAGTGATCCTTTGCCCCTAGAGGATGATGTGCCTAGAGGATGATGTCCCTAGAGGATGACCCTCTCTATAGTCTGAGGGTCCCTAGATGACGGTGTGTCATTCTTCCAATACAGGTACAGAGTCGGTCAACATCCACTCTAAATGATTAGGGTGGAGCTGGGGATGTGGGTGTGGTCAGAAAGACAATTGTGGCTATCCTACATCACTGGAATCAGCTGTTGTTGCTAAAACTGACTGACCGACCGACCGAGGATTATGGGAGGGGATGGCTGTGCGTCCTTGCTGTTAGAGGAAATTATGTGTACAAAGCCAACAAAGCCATCTGAAGTTACTGTTTAATAAATGATGCTGGGGATTACTCCTTTCTCTATTTATAACCTTCTCCTTATGCCCCTGATTATTTTTCCAGTGGCTCCTCTTCACTCTCTCCTCCTCCCTTAATGTGTTTTACTGGCTGCCATGGTAACAGCAGCTTTGTAATCAGCCTTTATAGGACGGGAAGGAGGAAACCCTCAGAGGAACATGGAGATGGGGGGGGGGGGGGGTGAAACAGAGAGAGACATAAACAGTGAAATCCAAAAGTATTCTTACAGTGACCAATGTGTTCTTTTTGCTCTGTATTCCCGTTCTATTTAATTGTAATTGGACAACTGGCTTCACAGCTGTTTCTGATAGGGCAGGTGTGTTTGTTTCATTGTTAGTGCACACATGAACAGTCGGTGTCTAGTCTTGATTCTAGGCTTTGCATTTGGGATGTGTTGCAGGTGTCAACATGAGAACAAGCTTGCCATCATGATGCAGATAAACCAGAATTAATCGATCCCAGATAGAGCCAAAAAATAAGACAGCCAAAATCTACTTTTTGATACATTAAGATGAAAAAGACAGCACTTATGAGCTCAACGACGTGGTGGACCAAGGAAAACGCCTATAGCAAACAGTACCCGACGAACGACTAGTTTCAGTGGTGAAGGAAAAAAACAGTCCAACAGATCAGGCACATACCTCATGAGGTAGGCATATAGATGTGTTAGATCTCTCAGACTCACACATCCCGGTAAACTGGTCCTACTAATCCCCCTCCTTCACACACTCAACTGATCCCCAGAATTTTCATAAGCTAAGCTCTCAGACAAAGACACATCAGAAGATACTTTTCTTTTGGGCACAGGAGATCTGAAAGACTTAATGTGACTCTGCTAACTGCCTGAAAGTGCCTTGGGCAGCGCCATGCCAGGCTAACTGCCTGAATTTGCCTTGGACAGCGCCATGCCAGGCTAACGGGACAGCACGTAAGTAACAAATGTAACCTCCAAAAGGTGCAACACTGTAAGCCCACTATAAGCAAAAGTAGTTTGAATGAGGGAAACAGTCGGCTAATATACAGTACTGTATGTGACTACAAATTTTACCATCTGGTTGGGGACCAAAACTCCCTACAAGGACAATAAAACTTGAATTATTTTAAAGTTTAATGGTCCAAAATGAGGAAAAATACAATATTCAGTTTAGGAAGTTAGGTTTAGGATAAAGGTCAAAATTACAGTTACGGTTAAAATTGGGGTTACGGATAAGTAATTTATTAGGGACTAAGGTTAGAGTTAGGAGTTCAAATGAGAAAAACGTAAATGCGTGTGTGCGTGTGTGCATGCGTGCGTGTGTGTGAGTGTTTATATTGCCCTCTGGATTCCCAAACCCTCTGGATTCCCATAATTCTATTCCAGAGGGTCAAAGCACCACAACACATTCATGGTCAGACTCCATCTTAACCCTTTACAGTCTTGCGGGGGCCTACATTCAAATGCTTTAGCTGCGCTTCCTTGAGCGACTTGTTGGGCGATCTGACGAAGGTTGACATCACTCAAGCCTAATGAGTCAGTGGAACCCCACTACCTTAACGATGAGTGGAGACGATGGACACAGGAGGACACGGAGGCCTTAACAGTACTGCAGAATGTTCCCAATGTTGTGGCACTTCTAATAACAGCGTATGCAACAGAAAAACTGCACGGGGTCAACAAGGATTGGTGGCACGGAATCTGAGGCGTGGAGGGAAGACAGTGAGAACAGACTCGGTGAGTTTCTAAAACAATAGGAGGGCAGTGTGTGCCCACAGCGCCAACCAACCACCACGCATCAATATTTTAGCCCACGGCCTCGTTAGAGTGGGTACAAGACAAGGCTGTTCTCTCTCCCTGCTCCATATCCCCTGTCCCTCCTCTAAGCAGACATGTAAACAGCTCTGTGCTGTGCCGTCGGTCGGATCTCTTTGCTCTGCTTGGCCTGCACGTGCCTCTCTCTTACGCTGACCGGCCTCACAACACACACACCCTGCAGGGCTCTGGCAGTGCTTCACCAGAGCAATGAAGTGGCAGGGGGACAGTAGCACAGAGAGAAAAAGAATGTTCTTTTCTCTCTTACAGACACACACACACACACACAAACAACAATATTCTGCAACATCCTCTACATGGTTGTTTTCCGTTTTTGTCAGAGATACAAGAGGGATCTTCTGTTCACAAAAGCGAGCAAAGCCCATAGTCATAAACGCTTAATTAATAGGACCAATTGAAATTCACTTGAACCCTTCTTTGTGCATGTGACCCTCTTTACAGACCCACCATTAAGCCCTCAATGAAACGAGCTCTTCAGAATCTATCATTACTGCCTAGTAAACACAAACAACGTCTGTCTAACCATTGGTTTACTGGAGTTACAGTACAACTACACTGATCAAATAAGAACAATCCTTGTTCATGTGTGTGTGTGTGTGTGTGTGTGTGTGTGTGTGCCCATTGCCAATGCTTTCTGCTGCCGCCTAGCAAGTTTCAGCTGGGCAATTCCACACAATGGTCAATGAATATTTTTCACATTAAATGGTATTCCTTACCATCCTTATTGTATAGATTTTGAATTGCAGACTCTAATTCAGCAGTATGTAATAATTGGTAGCTGCATCAATTCTGACAGCTATGGAGTAGGTGTCCAAATTTAAATTAACTTCACATGTTTTCAAAAGGTAGCACTTAGAAAGATCACTTCTTTTTCTATTCACATCATTCCCCTACATGAAGGTGAGATTTTACGTAATACAGAGTAAGTAATACAGAGCGAAGTCAAGTGTTTTGTGCCTTCTTGGTGTGCTGTACAGTCTTAGAAGATGAAGGGAGCGACTTAGATAGGCAGTGTTTAGGAAAGGTTTGAGTACAACATGCACCTTCCATGAGAACATCTTGAAAGGTTTTCTGTGAAGCCAGCTTACAAACATACAGATGCTTGTTAATATACTCAGTCTCCCCAAAAAGCTTTTCCAATAAATGTAAGAACCGTAATGCTTCTAATTAGCTTCATTTCTCAAAGATATAAAGTGTAATCTCCTTTTTGTATAAAACAGCCCAACACACATCAAAACAGCACTATATTTTTAGTTTGTCCATTCAGTCAAAAATCCAAATCGTAATGTCAATAATATAGGAATCACCCAGCTGTTCTTTGTGCCAATCATCAGAAGCAGCGCAGACACACACACACACACACACACACACACAGAAACACCGGGGAGTGAGCAAACTCAACTCTTGATAGTGTTCCTCTTTGTGTATCTTCTTCCAGAGTGTCCCTCTCAAACAGAGTACCGGTCTGATGTATGTGAGTGTTGTTTTGTGTCGGTGTGTTACTCTCACAGGTCCCCAAGGACAGCCTTGACGGACACATTTACAAGTAATGTCATTAAAACATCCCTTCTGAATAGCCACCGTGTTATAGGTCACTTTAAAGGTCAACGACCTTCAGCTTTAGCCAATCACTGACTGGACAGCCATTGGCCAAGTCAATACAGTGGAGTAATGAACAACCAGCATTCATTAAGTTACAGATCCACATAACCTCACACACACACGCGCGCAAACACACGCACACACACACACACACACACAGTTGTGGTCTAGCAACCAAGCTGACAAGGCAGAGTCCTTGCATCAATGCGAACAGAGTGAACTGGACTGTGGTGAACTATACAGTGACACCTGACAAACAACATGTAATCTTGTTACAAGGACACTTCCAGACCAGTCCAGCCAGCCCGTCTTCCCTTCACACGGCCCTACATATCATCTTCCACACTGCAACCACTGACCTTTATAACCAGCCCACTTGTCAGACAACAGGGAGGTGAAGCACAGAGGTAATTTTAACAGAATGACACCGAGAGGTTAAGCTACAACTCTCTGGCTATCTTTCTCCAAACACACACACTCTGACCTAAGTAAAACACAATAACGCATTTTCATTGCCGGCATCGTTTAGGGAGGTGAGCAAACTGCTGTAGTAAATAATGGGGATTTGCACCATCAAACTCCAACACAACATACAGCTGCTCACTTTGCCGCTGGTGCGTGTGTATGTGTGTGTGTGACAAGAGCTCGCGCAGTGATGTCAATAGCTGTTTTTCTTTGTTTTTTTAGACAACCAGCCGACCGCCACCGCAACGTGATCAGTTAGAGGCCGAGAAAACCTTGGGCATACGATTCTATCTTCCGTGTTCAATGTCTCTCTATTCTAGAAAAACTCTACAGGACCACCCACCTAAGACTTAGGCAGAGTGTCGGGGGAGGTGGTGCCCATAACCTGTCTCTTTTCTAAAGCACAGCGACGCTCAACACACTTACCAGTGAGTTCATTAAAGAAGCACTCCCGACGTCAAAGATGGCCAGATAGGGTGATGATGCAGAGGAGAATGGATGCGGAGAGCGTGAGATAGAGAGAAGAGGGATGACTTGTAGTGGTTATGCTGATTACAAGAACAGACAGCCTTGGTTCCATTCCCAGAGATCGGCAGAATACAAAAGATCCCTTGATCCCTTGTGTCTGAAATGTCAACTTAGCCTGGAGTTAGTCCAGACTAAGAACATGGAGTGGGTGGTAATGTAGCTGGCCAGAGGTCAATGAGGAAGTAACAATGTCAATTAGCTATAGTCACTGATAAATAACCAGTCTGTCATTACACAGTGTGTAGCCTACTGTACCAGTCTACAAAACTTGTTGAAAAGACCGGTTTAAAAGACTGGACACAGACTGAAAAGGACTGTCACAGTTGGTCAAATCACTTCCTGAACTGCAGGAGAGAAGTTAGGTCTGAAAAGGGCTGTCATCAGCGAGGGAGATGGGAACTCTGTCATTGTCAGGCAGCGTGGCAGTTGACAAAGCAAAACGTCCAGGACAGATGTGCATGAGAGAGGAGATGTGGAGAGAAGAGATGAAAAGAGGAGCTGAGGATGTCAGACAAACAGCCCGCCAGAATGACAGCTGACTACAAGACAATGTGAAGATAATCTCCAGGATCATGGTCCCAAAAACTCTTCTGGTGGATAGAAAAAAGGACAAATGAGGAGAGTATGTACACTAAATATAAGCCCCACATAAAAAACTAGGAGAAGTGCAAACACACACACAGTTCAATAAATTGCCTAGTCTCATTCCAAGCCAATGGCTTTAGACAGAGCAGACTTCATAGGAGGGTTATCAATTATCGGTCACGCGTTCATTTTACCCTGCAGTCTGGTAATTGTCTATCCTCAGCCTTGTGCAGGTCTGGACAGGCGTGTGCATGGCCTCACATGATCTTAATCCAACTTGCTTTGTCAGCTATCATTTTGTCCCTGTCTGGCAGGTGTGTCTGCAGCTTAAAGGGTGTTTAGAATGGGCCCCTACACTTACTACTTTTCTGTTTTCTTTGCATTTCTGTTTTAAAATATTGCCTGGGCTTTCTGTTGGAGCTTGATGGAGAACTGACCTGCTAATTAAAGCTATGATGGTGCCCTAGGCTTAACTTGTCCTGCGTTTTCCAGAGTGTAATTTCTGACCCTTAGGTTAACGCGAGAAACAAAAAAGACACGTCTGATGCAAGCTGGACTGTGACAGTGTTGGGCCCCGCTGCAAAAAACACTGTTCATGGCCCCCATGGATGCAGACGTCACATCATGTTTTTGTCAACAAACAAAATAGGCTGAGGGAGCAAGCTTTTAGGGAAACTGTCGACTGGTTCGAAATAAGTACGATTATTCTGTTGATGGACATCAACAACTGCCGTTATAGTACATTCATTATAGTCCGTTTGGCTTGGAACTGAGGCTGCTCTCGTCCCGAGATTGTTGAAGCAATTACGTTGGAACGGAGATAAAAGCTTTTCTTCATCAGACCTAAAGGCTACTCGCGTTCTCATCTATCTAAGTCTGTAGACCACTATCGTGAAGCAATAATGAATATTTTATCAAAACGATGGGACTAACCAACCTACACATTCTCATATCATAATGCTTGCTTTGCCATAGAAATCCCACCACAGAAATAGCTAGCCGACCACAGCTCTGCATTGGCCTAATAGGTTTCAAACGGTAGCATTACACCGAATATGTTTGGCTAATGGAGTTTGATACTACCTTTTGCCTATGTCAGTGCTATCTTCCGAGGAACCATTTATAGTATATATATTTTTAATAATAACTATAGCTTGTTGACGCACTATTCAATAACCTAGATGGACTTTGCCCTCCTAAAAACGTATGACAGTGTCACATTGTGACATTACAGACTACTAATATTCATCACACATCATATACAGGTAGATAGGATGTGCAGAAATCAAACAACATGTACGGTTTCAATTCTCCATCCCTATACGGTAGTATAACTCACCAACTGGATCAGCGCGCGTGCCAAGGAAAAGAAGCGAGTCCGAAGTTGTCACTACCCCGCCACCATGCTCCTCTCCCGGGGCAAAAATGTAATTATGCCGTATTGTGGTGTTTCATTTTCTTTAAATGGAACAAACAGATCAATTCCCACTGACATCGGTTCACGGCTTCTCATAGCCTATAGAGCAGGATTCACGTCTTCTTCTTTGAGCTCAATGTACGCTCTAAGTGCAATTGCAAAGACCGTACCAAGATATTTCCAGAGGGGCGCACAATATTTAGTCCCTTCGGATATTCCAAACGTTAACAATGTGATATACTTGTCCTACTTTGCCTCACCTTAAACATAATTTGAGAACATTATATGTATTCATTTGAGCATATGATTCTGTTTAAAAAGATCAGAAACTATCAACAAGGCTATTAACCACCCAAAATGGTACAATCGCAACTTTATCCAATAGCAGAACTAAGAGAAGCGGATTGTGTTTCGGGAACTATCCAGCGTCTCTGTTGCTATTCAGTGGACTGTGAAAATCAACAGGTCTAATTATGGCATACAAACCTACCGCTGGTATATGTACGTCTTCAAGATATCTTGATAAGAACAGGGTTATAAACTACACGTTGGAAGGGGGATGTTGTGAAAGTAATGTGTTAATATCCAAAAGCCATGAGCACCTTTAGTCGGTATAATTATAATAGAATGTTATTACCTTTCTTCACTTGTTTTTTGTTTAACACTGACATTCTACATATCTTAAATACATTATTTAATCAGTCAGGCCCCACGATTAGTATGTCTTAACATTGGTCAGCCGACCACAATTGGTCATCCCACCTATGTCTGATATTATGTACGACCCCGATTTAGCATTTCTGATCGGAATTGCAAGTTTGAACCCAGAACCAATGTTAACACTGTCACCAGAGACTACACTACGTCAACGTTTGGCGTTACTCAAGAAGTGCATTAAATACAGTACTCTCCAAACTGGGCCCCTTGTTAAAGATGAGGAATACAACTAAAAGCTATTATTTTTAAACAATAGCTTAGAAGAAATAATGTTGTTTTCACAGTGTCTGCAGATTCCAACCTTTTCAGGATCTTTAGTTTCTGAACAAAGAGAACCAGAGCTTGGCAACTGCATCAAGTTATAGGTTTGTTTAATCTATCCTCCTATTCAGGCTGAACACAGGTTACATCAAACTACATGCGTTCCAGCAGAAGTCCATCTATTTTATTGGAGGGCAATCTGGGCTGGTGCAACTCAACTGCTAGAATTGGTTGTGGTGCAAGCAGTCTGGCACACGTGTTGGATTATTTCAATTTCTGAGATGGGTTGCCATGCTATATCAGAAGCAGAAGTATGTAAACCACTGAAGGTGCCGATATGTAGCTTTTAGTTATGGGTTTATGGGATAACAACAAGCACAGTGACAGCATGATACATTTACTTGAAAAATATCAAATATGTATTGTTTTTGCAATTTTTGGTGTGCAATTATTTAAATAAAAAACTTGTTATGAAAAGGAAATACTTAATGTTTGAGAGGGACTTTATTAAGGTATTTAGGGTATACTTGCTAGATCACAGAACATTAGAGACACAAGTCTAGTCACATGTTGTGTGACTATTGCATCTTTGACTTTGCTTCATATGAGCAATTGTGTTATTATAAATGTATAATATTTTAACAATTTATTTTACCATTGTTCAGTGTCTCAGTTATGCATTTTTTAATAGTATCTTCATCAAGGGTGCATATAATTGTGGACCTGTATAAGGCATATATTTCAGATACCATTTCAGACGCAGTCCATCTGTGGATGGAGGAATGACGTACAACAGACTGCAGTAAAATCAGCCGAATTTCAGCATGATATCAGACTTGGATACGAAAAAAACTGATTCAGCAGTTCTTCAAGTCTGATGTGTTTTGGCATCTTACAGAAAAGGACCCTATTCATATCCCTCTCTGCCAAGATTTGGTGCAACTTTATGACCCCAACTGTTTTTTTTGCATGGAATCTGACCTTATATAGTTAACATTTATAATTACACACCGGTTCACCCCAGAACCAGCTGTCTGCCATACTGGAAAGAAAAAAAAATGAAGGCCTGCCCTTTGGTCCCCAACTTTCTCTTTCTCACATTAATTATGGTAAACTTTCTGAGGGAAAAAATGACACACATGATTATATATTTTGGAAATGGGCTCAACATCCCTGGACCTCTTTGTTATAAGCCATCTTATGGCATGAAGAATTGTTCAACTAATTCACAGTTTAAAAACAGAAGACAAAGGCTCAGAATTAAGCAGATAAATTACTCCATCCCCCAAGATACTGCAGTCTAGAGTAGGGGTAAGGGTCATTCTGCGGCCCCCTTCAGTATTTGATGTATAATTCGAATATTCATTTATATAAATAATGAATTGTAAAAAATTCAAAGGGGAAAGCCTTGTTCATTCACGGTAATAGTTGATATAATTTGTCATACTATTTGTTGTGCAAATTCAGTAAGTCTCTCACAAACATGGACCAGTCCACTGCTTGTCCACAGCTCATCCAACCCATTCGTTCATATGAGCTAGGCATACCACGCAGAAACAAATGTTGAACCACGCGCAATACACACGCTAAAATCACCTTCTGCATGCCCACAGTATGCACTACTCTTTATCGAAAACGGACTGTCAAATTTGGGTTTGTGACGTCTGTGTTTGTGACGTCAACTCCCAAATGCAAATGTACACAGATGGAGGCGCTGCACTACAAAGAATGGTTAATGGTTAAGGTTATGTAACACTTCCAGTGTGGTTAAGGTTATGGTTAGGGGTTAGCTTAGACAAGAAAAACTGATAACGTTTGGTAATGCTCCTGTTTGGTGATGTGATAATTTGTGATTTGAACTCGCAACAATTGGGGTCAGATATTGGGTGGCACTTATACCCAGCCATCATCCCTGACCTCAACTTCCTGGCAAAAAGTTACTTAATTTAAAGCTAAGCATGCATATTACAGTCCCTAGCTAGTGTGGTATGGTAGTTGAGGGCATTTGTGCGTCCATTACACTCAGAAGGTAGTTTTAGAGTGTGTATTGTGCACTGTGAGCACCTCTTAGCACACTAGCTGTGAAAGACAATGTGGCAGTGGGGAGAAGAGCAGAAGGTGACGCGGTCATCTGATTTATTGGTTCATTACGATGGAGAGAGACAGAGACCTCATTCCTTCATTTGATACATCACCCTCTGAGGGCGGAGCAGAGCAACCCACCAGTCACACTGTTAAGCTACAGAATGAAACCTCAGTCCACAACAGGCCTTTTGTCCTGTTTGGATGTTATTTGGTTGTGAACTATGCTTCAAGCAGGACCAAGTCCTTTTAGACCTGAAAGGAAAGTTGAATGCAATGAAACCAAAAACCAAAAGAACCATGACAAACATACCAAGGACCAAATTTTGTTTTGGAGAGTGGACTTTGTCCTTTACCTAATTGTTAGTCATTGCCCAAAATGTATTCTTGGATTCATAGACTCAGTGGCTGTTCTTGACAGTTTATAGGCAATGGTGGGAGATGGTTTTAAGTGGTTTAAAGACATTCATGAAATACCTAACAGAGTATTTTGAAGTTGTGTTGACAGACGAACGACTGTAATCTAACTTTCCAAGTGCATCAGTAGGGAACATTCCAAAGACCAACACCATACTAGAGGAAACAGTTCAACAACAGGAGAGCCCTGTTTCAAAGTCAGATGCTCTGAGCCAGGCTCAAAAATAGGTGGTGCCTTCAACACCATTGAAAATGAAAATGTCTTCTTATGTTAGTCATTAACAGAGGAGCGCAAAGCTTACAAGCTGCATAAAAGAATTGTAGGCTGGGTAATTAAAAAAAAAAATATCAGAGAAAGCGAAAACCGACTGTAACCCTTTACATCAACAAAATCTTTCCAGAGGTCTTCAGGAATGTATTTTTTACGCCATGATGTGCCTCTAAAATCTATGTGCTGACAAATTCATTGTGATTGTTCTGTGCCAAAGTTTGTCAGATTTAAATGAAGCAGGGGTTACCTAAAATGTTGCCTGGTTGAAATAACTTTTTCATACCTGAATATTGCTGTCTTTTCTCTCAGAATTCCTCCATATACTACTGCAACCCACAGAAAATGTACAAAATACAATGTGAAAAATATGCAGAAATGTATAAAATCAAACAGGGCAAATGATGTCAGTGTATCTATTATTTTATGCACACACAATTTTGTGTGCAAACGTGCACACAGTTTATATATCGCTGGTGTTTTTAATTTTATTTAAAAATCTGTTAAGAACTTCACTCCTCTGATAACAATATAAGCATGATTTTTATTAGTTAATTCAATTATTCAAAAACAACCTCAGCACCCAACTCCTGACACCATCATCATGTTTGTTGACAACACAAGGTGGTAAGCCTGATCAGTAATGACATTGAGACAGCATATACGGGAGGGGGTTGTGATGCTACGATAACAATCTACTCCTCAGCGTCAGCCAGACAAAGTATCCTGGAATACAGGTAAGGGAGGGGCGAGAACAAACCCATCCACATTGAAAAGGTTAATGTGGAGCAGGTAGAGAGCTTCCAGTTCCTTCAGGTCCATATCATCAATAAATGAACACTGCCCACGCAAACCCAGCAAGATGTAAAGAAAGGATGTTGTCGCCTATTCCCCCTCATGGAGGCTGGAAAGAGTTAGCATTGGACATCAGATCCTCAAAAACAGATGCCCCCTTAAAAGCATCTCTCCTCAGAAACAGCCACACCACTGAACGCGTCTTGACAGGCTGAGTCATACGCGCCTTGACAGGCACTCGATAAGGCAACTGCAGAACCCTGAGTTGCTCAAAGGTGTTTCTGAGGGCGGTGTGAACGGACAAGTTTAACACCAGGTCAAAGACACAACCGACGTGCTTACCTTGACAGTTAAGTGGCCCAACGATCTTGACCGCCTAATGCTCCCAACTTACTGTTATTAATATTACTGTATACACGGATGATCCAAAACATGACCACTTATAGGAGAAGCGGATTACGTTGATCATCTCCTAACAAGGGCACGTCAAGGTCTGGAACAATTAGTTCTCATAGTCAACGTGTTGGATGCAGTGGAAATGGGTAAGAGTGAAGAGCTGAGCGACTTTGGCAAGGGCCAAATTGCCATGGCCAGACGGCTGGGTCAGAGCATCTCTGAAACGGCAGGGCTTGTGGTGTGGTTCCGCTCAGCAGTGGTGAATGCCTAGCGACAGTGGTCCAAGGAGGCACACACTGGTGACAGGGTGTTGCGCCCCCAAGACTCACTGATGTGCAATGGCAACGAAGGCTGTCCCATCTGGTCGAAAACGACAGAAGGTTTACTGTGGTGGAAAATATCACAGAAAATGTTATTGATAGTTACAGGGGGAATGTGTCACAACACTCAGTGCATCGCACCCTGTTGCTTCTGGGGCCCGTGCTGACCCGTCCACCGCTGAAAACGCCTGCAATGGGCACGCGAGCATCGGAAACTAGATCGCCTGTTCCAATGAGTCCCGTTTACTTTTACATCCCGTGGACAGCCGTGTAAGTGTACCCCATTTACCTGGGGAAGTGATGGCACCAGGACGCAGTGTGGGAAGATGACAAGCCGGTGGAGGGTGTGTGAAGTTCTGCTTGGAAACCCTGGGTCCAAGCATTCATGTGGATGGCAATTTGACATGTGCCACCTACCTAAACATTGTTGCAGACCAGATATACCCCTTCATGGCAATGGTATTCCCTGATGGCATTAGCCTCTTTCAGCGGGATTATGCCCCCTGCCACACTGCACACGTTGTTTGGGAGTGGTTTTAAGGGACATGATGAAGGGTTCAAGGTGTTGGCCAGGCCTCCAAATTCCGCAGATCTCAATCCGACTTAGCATCAGTGGGATGTGTTGGACCAACGAGTCTGATCCATGGCAGCTCCACCTCCATGCCTCAGTGGGTCGTTTTCGCAGCACATAATAGTCAGGTGGTCATAATGTTTTGGCTCATTAGTGTATGTAGTAGTCTACGCAAATGCAAATGGAATAATTAATATTCCTCTAGAAAAGAAGCATTTAAGAAATGTATTTTGATCTACACCTCTCGAAAACGAGTCATGTTGCAAGTAACGTTTAATTTAGTACAGCAGCTGGAAGACACATATGGACCAATCACCGTTTACGGTGTAGAGTTACCGACCGTGTCGAATTACAAAAGGGTGTTCCTGAGTTTATGCACAAGCCCTTGTGTTACGTTTGCGTCATACGAAATTACACATTGATACTGTTGGTAGTTACTTTTTGACATTTGTGTTTTCCACCTTTACTTAAGACAAAGTATTGTTTATTTAGAAACTAAAATGGGAGCGTGTATGGCATTGTGTTCAATCGCCAGCTGTGTAAGTATGAAGTCATTTTTTAACCGTTTTGTCCAACTTGTATAAAGACGCTTCGTTCGTTTGTGGTTGCATATGTAAACAAACATTCCCTATATTTTACAAGTAGCCCTATGTATTCGGCGTTTATTAAAATGTTATGTGATTAAAACATTTACGTTACTCTACAAGTATTTTCATTTGTTGCAAAAGTTTGTTGCCGTATATTTCCGGGATTGGGAACAGTTTCTGTGCGTCACCTCTTCGTCCCTGGGAAATTACTGTATGGCAGTGATATTTTTCTCATGCTATTGTCCGCCAGTTCAATAATCCTGTTCAATGTAAATCAACTTCTGGTAACTACAAAGGTTTTCTAAGACTGGGCTATGTCTACTCTAGCAATTACATGAATTTAGAATGTATATGTTTTTAAAGCCTTGTCAGAAAGTGTGTAAACCGATAACTGACGTAAAACCTTAACGAGCAGTCAATATGATGTTGAATAACTGTGGCAGTAAAAACCTCTCTAGAAAGGCAGGTAAAGAACTAACCATTCCTCGTTGTGCTCCTGCGTGGCGCACAGTCTTTTATTAATGGGTGGCTGATCCTTACCAGATACAGCTATGCTCTACAAATTATGCTTCCCTACTTCAGTCTCAGGGCTGATCCAGCCTATGCCTCTGTAGTTCATACAGTCTCTCTTCCTGACCGTCCGCTTGCATGGTCAGGGTTTCTTTGACATTTCACAACACATCAAATGCACTTCTTCAGTGCAATCTGTTTTGGATCCCTCCCATCTATTGACCAAGAAGGCCCACTGGTAAGGAAGGAGGTTATTTTTGGGAAGGGGGCAACTGAGTAGTATCCACAAGGATGGTTTTTGAAGTATACACCTCAGGCAAAAGGAACCGTTTAAGTGTTTGTTGCTGTTATCCAGCATTGACAAGCATCCCCTGTCATTGTCACTAGCCTGATTACCGTTAGTAGAACCATCAGTTGTCTCTGCTCGTTTTGGACGAGAAACAAATGTAGCGATGGCAGCTGAGACCATCACGGTCCACGCAAACAAACCCTGCTCGAATTGTACTCATTGTATCATGCCTTCTTTCTCTGGCACCCAAAAATGTCTGTGCTGTCTTACTGTACTCCCCCTCTCTCTCTTCCTCCAGGCATCCTGTCTGTGTGGCTCAGCTCCCTGTCTGCTGTCAGGATGCTGTCCCTCCACCTACAATTCTACCATGTCAAGGCTGGCCTTCTCCTTCCTGCTACTGCTCGGTACCCTGGTCTCTGTCATTATGATCTTACCCGGCATGGAGACACAACTCAACAAGGTAATACCACAACATGCAACACCGCGCAACCCTGGTCTTGTTTGCTTGATAAGTAGCTTCGCCCAAGACCTACAGACTTGTGCCAACTCTGAAGTAATGTTGCAGATGTAGCTTAGCGAGCTAAGACAGACTTGTTGCTTGCAGGAAGCCCTGGCTTCAAACCCAGTTGATGTGTTCTTGACGGCCCTGTGTTCAATTACATTTTCTGTCATGCACATTGTTTGTTCTTTTTACTGACCTCAGATTCCGGGGTTCTGTGTTGGCGGAACCTCCATACCCATCCCAGGCCTCCCGGAGAACAAGGTAAACTGCAGCGTCATCCTGGGCTACAAGTCTGTGTACCGCATGTGCTTCGCCATGGCCTGCTTCTTCTTCTTCTTCTCCGTCATCATGATTCGTGTTCGCAGCAGCAAGGACCCCCGAGCCTCCCTGCAGAATGGGTTTGTAGTTCACTTTTAATGGTGGTGTATAGTGATCTTCATTGGTAGAATGTCGCACTCTGCTGGTGAGACCAGGGTGATGCAAAATCCCCTACACCCTTATCTTTTTTCATGCCAGTGTCAATATGACTAAGTACAGTAAAGAAACAAAGACACCGGACCAGTTGTATATGATGTAATAAATGAATGCTTGTGGCATTGTCTACTTAGATTCTGGTTCTTCAAGTTTCTAATACTGGTCGGAATTACTGTTGGTGCCTTCTTCATTCCAGACGGAACGTTCAACACTGGTATGCATCACATCTACAATCTTCAATATCTTTGATATATTTGTCATACTGCCCCGAACATTGTACAAACTGCACTGTCTTGTACAAACTTTGTTCCAGTGTGGTTCTACTTTGGCATGGTGGGTTCCTTCATTTTCATCATCATCCAGTTGATCTTGCTGGTGGACTTTGCTCACTCATGGAATCAGTCTTGGCTGGAGAATGCTGAAGAGGGAAACCGCAAGTGCTGGTTTGCTGGTACTGTAACACTGATGGAGTCTTATGGTTTAAAATCTGGGCAGTCATTTAAATTCACATTATGTGAATGTTTTCAATTCCCTTTTTCTCAGTTCAGGAAGTAAGCATTTCTGAAGTAAACAGAAAATAGAATTTACTCTTGATGATGATATCCTATTCTTCTATGCATCTCATCCCACAGCTCTCCTCACATTCACGGTGCTGCACTATGTCCTGGCCTTCTCTGCAGTGGTGTTGTTTTATGTCTTCTACACCAAAGTAGATGACTGTACTGAAAACAAGGTCTTCATCAGCCTCAACTTGATTTTCAGCATCATAATCTCCATTGTTGCCATCCTGCCCAACGTCCAGGTATGAGATGAATACCTTAAGTTCCCACAGTTCCATTGCTGAATCTTTCAACCGTGTGTCTTTACATCTCTCTGGAATGCATGTGCACCCTGAAATTAATTAAAATTGGAAATATAAATGACAACATTTGCAATGTTACTTTGTCTGCAAATCGCCATCAAAAATAGATGTTAGAGTGAACTATTTGTGGGTATGTTATTCACTTATTGATGTGATTATTCTACCACAGGAGGCTCAGCCCAGCTCAGGCTTGCTCCAGGCTTCGCTCATCTCTCTCTACACTATGTATGTCACATGGTCTGCCATGACCAACAACCCTAGTAAGTGTCATGGCCCTGCTAATGCGGGGGGAGGGTAGTGTGGGAGATTTTGCACAAAATGTAAACGAGGACCTTTTTCAGTCATTAGTTCAGAGTCATGGTTCCAAATGCATTAAGGATGACCCGATGGAACCTTGACCCGCACAGCTTCCTCAAGGTGCATGCTGACTCATGGCAATCACCTGATGACAAGTACGACTATAACATTCATGAGCAACACGCCACTGCTCGAAATAGAGCTGTGTGCAGGATCCACTTGCCTACCTCCTTTCAGTTTCTGCTCCGTCCCTGTGTCTCTGCCACTGTTGAATGCTGAACTGTTTGGACAAATGTATGTCTGTTGTGACGTTAGCCTGTGCAAGAATATATTAGCGCGACCCAAACAGTGGGTGGTGGCAAAGTCCCAGTTGTGAAGTCCTATATCATCAGTTTGATGCATTTGCATTCTGTGTGCTTCCTGATTGTAGTCATCTGAGGTAAATATCCCTTTCCCACTTAGTTACGGAAGGACCGCTTTGTATCCATCGGGTTATTAAACGTTTCCGCCTGTAGTCTGATCTAACAGAATTTTGAGTATTGTTTCCCTGACCCCAATACGTTTTTTTCAGATCAACCCGCTAGCCTTTTTTTTTTTTTATCATGGGCGTAAGATGTTAGCTTTTTACAAAATATTTTTATTTAACTTACAAATCGTAATGTACTTTTAAGACATTGGTGTTCAAGCAGGCAGCAGCCTTCACATATGCAGTTCAAGGTTACTTGATTGGATGTCCTGGTGACTAGAGTTGGATGTGCCATTTTAGATCCTGCGTTTCTTCCCAGACCAAGGAAATGCCTTGGAATTGATGGCGCTTGAAAATGATCCAAAGAGTGTTTTGTTTCTGCATTTGAAAAACCTGTTGTGTGCCCTCACAGACCAACAAATATGTAGAAATGCTTTCAGGTTACCACCTTCCATTTAACTAAAAAAGTTGTGAAATGGCATGAAACATAGTTTAGAATAACAATATTGTAACTCTCCTTCCAGACTGTAACTGATTGTAACTCTCCTTCCAGACCGTAATTGTAACCCCAGTCTGTTGGGTCTGGTGAGCAACAGCTCCACCCCAAACAGCCCCACACCTGCCCCAGGGCAAGTGGTGCAGTGGTGGGATGCCCAAGGCATTGTGGGTCTGATCATCTTTATCTTATGTACTCTCTATGCCAGGTATGACAACTTAGAGCGTGTTACTTGGCATCATTTAGGAAATGCTTCTTGAGTTATGAATTTCATTCAAACCATGTGACTCCAGCCCATTCACGTTTCCCACCTTTTCCACCTCTGCAGCATCCGTTCTTCCAACAACACCCAGGTAAACAGGCTCATGCAGACTGAGGAAGGCCAGGGCATGGCTGCGGACGACCAGGAGGCGGGTAAGGGGGCTGACGGGGTCAGACGGGCAGTGGACAACGAAGAAGATGGAGTATCCTACTCCTACTCGTTCTTCCACTTCAGCCTGTTCCTGGCCTCCCTCTACATCATGATGACTCTCACCAATTGGTACCAGTAAGTAGCCTTGGCCTTTTGGATTATGTCTGAGTGGATAGAGGAAATGGGCCATTTCTCAAGTAGAACTGTGGTCTGTGTTGCACGACCTGAAGACATGGGTCAGCTCACATAGCTAAGGCCTAGACTTTACCGCAGCATGCAAACACAATCTTGAGGTAGAGCTCTGCATCGGGTTGGGTGCACACCGTTTTTGAGTTGACATCCGGCATGGCATGACTTCGGTAAATCCATGAAGTGGACCTGTGCAGGACTGTCTTCTGTTACTTTACCCATTTCACAGATTCTGAAAAATCACGCATGGTACTTTGTGTTTTTGTGGTTGATCCTGATCTCTTCACTCCCCAGACCTGACGTGAACTACCAGGCCATGCAGAGCAGCATGCCAGCTGTGTGGGTGAAGATCAGCTCCAGCTGGATAGGCCTGGCTCTTTACCTTTGGACCCTGGTAGCTCCTCTCATTCTCTCTAACCGAGAATTCAACTGAAGAAAATCTTTCCATCCAGATGATATTCTTGTAATGTTTAAGGGTATTTGTGTAGAGAATGTCATTTGGTCAGTAGGTTTGCAAAGGAACTTTGCGGTGTGAAGGAATGTGTTATTTGTCTTAATGTTTCTCATCTTGGATTTATCCCTATGGGCTAATCAATTTTGTGATTGGTTTTATGCTTTAGTAATATTTCATGTTCTCTGGTCAGGTATTCTACTACAATAACTTTTTCTGAACGATCAGTTTCCTGTTCACAAAATTTAGGTCTCTCTAGGCCAGGTGTCTCAAACCTTTTGGGGCATCAGAGTTACTTTGAAAACATATTTTTTTTTTTGGCTTTGAATTGGGTACTTCTCTCCCCTGTGACGCAAGAACTTTATGGTAAAAGTACTGAACTTTGAAGATTTGGGGAAGGTTTGAGTGATTGCGTTTTAGTAGCAATTGAGGGATCAAACTCAGACCAACTAGTGCAACATGCTCAAATTGAATTACCAGATATTGTGTTAAGTTAGGCTTTTTAATATCAATGATATAGGAGACATCAGTGTCTGACAGGTGGGAGATATAAATTATGTATCCACATCCGTAATTGCTACTAGTAGATGACAACTGACATCTTGGGGCTGTTACTGTACATCGCTTTATTTTCAGTGGGCTTCTTTTTTATCCTCACAAAGGAAGTTAGTTTAAGGAAAATGTAATTTTGTTTTACATTATTTCCCCAGTGCGCTTTATTTTTTAAAATTATTTCAACACCTAGGGTCTTTGATTTCAGAATGGCATTTAGCAAACACTATGTTCTTGAGTTTTTATTGGTAAGGGGTGCCGTGACCGATTCGGATTAGAACCAGTAATGTTTCTGTTATGGGCCACCTGATGTCTTGGATATACTCTACATTCCTTTTTTATACTGAAGTGATTTGAAGAGCCTTTTTCCTACACCACATGTATTTAGCTGGACCAGAGTCAGCATTTTAGCAAATGCAGTTGCTGTATTATAATTCATTTACATGACACTTCATATTATGTCTCCCACTTTTAATATATACAAAGAATATACAAAAACAAATTTGGACTTGATAGGGCCAGATTGCTGATTGTAACTTTGTATGATTGTTATGTTTTCGTATCTGTCTAGTTACCTTAAGGGCTTCTTTTGAGCAAATGCATTAAATTCTTTATTTCGTCTTCAGGTTTTTAGATTTGGTTGTCATTTCAAGAGTGTATGGTATTTTCTGCTGTAGGTGTGACTATTGCCCTTACTGTTACTGTATACTATGTTCAACTTATTTTCAACTAACTTTTCACATAGGCTGAATATATTGATGCATACTGCATAAAAAAAAAAATGCCCCCATTTGCTTCTCTCCTTGAAGTGTTAGCCTTGTTCATTTGAATAGAACTTCTATATTATTTTTCCATGTAAATTCTGCAACACTAGAATTAAGCCCTTTTACTCTAACAATAATCATAGATTCCAGGAAAACTGAGCGTTGCCCAAATTCTTAGTGTCATCATGTGATGTCATCAGTTTAAGCCAACAGGGATTCCAGATCCATTGCCTCTGGCTTCATTCCATTACCCTGATCACATGACCATGATCACGCTCCATGGGTATTATTCTTATTTCAGTGTGGTGCAGGATTCCCCATGCAGTTTCTTGCTCTCCATCACAAGATCAGCATGAGGGGGTGGGAGAAGGTTAATGGAACACAAGACCATCTGTATATTTGAGGTCGAAAGGGGCTCAGCTCGAGAGTATAGAGTTTGTCTGTAGCTGGACCATAAAGGCAGCCTCAGATGAAATTGTTGCCTTCAAACCAATTAACTTTCAGTGGGAATTCATAAAATCGCACACTGTCATGCTGTAGTGTTTACAGTGGAAGATAGTGAATGTCATGCTTAGTAATTTCAGCTGTTATTGATTTATGGTGCTCCACATTTGTTTGGATTTATGTAAATATCCTTTCATTTACTTGGGGGGGGGGGGGGGGGGGTTGGGTCCGATTTTGCTTGCATATTTACCGCTTCTTAATTTTTTGTTTCTGGGCGGAGGTCCACTTTAGGGGTGTCTGAAATTGTATTGCAAGATTCCTCCAGGCATGAATATTGTAAATACATTGTAATATATACCATTACAGATAAGAACGAGTTATCAATGTTTTGACCCCCCCCCCCACGACGGGGGAGGGCTGATTACAGTTGACTCTGGAACGTTACCTGGAACTAACTGAATATGCTGCGTGCCCATTGAAAGTAGTAACACAGATCCCAATGATGAATGGACAAGTAACTTGCCCATTGGCAGCACTGATAGGGTGACAGTAGTGACGTGGGTCTTCCCAAGGAACAAATTACATGCACACATCAGTAGCAGTCAAAGTGTATTTTGGAATCTAGTCAGAGAGAATATGGCGGGGGGCAGCTGCATGAAACTACTTCCCGGGCCATGGTGGCAGCATCATGTTGTGGGGAGGTTTCTCATTGTCATAAACATACTCCGTATAGGAGGGAACACGCCTGACAGTGTACAGAACAATCTGTATTGAAAACCTGCCGTTTGCAAGAAATTTGAAACTGGGACAGAAGTTCACTTTTCAGCATGACAATGTGAGGCACACAGCCAAAGCTACAGTGGAGTGGCGAATAAATTAAAAAGTAAATGTTCTACTGTAGCCCATTTAGAGACCTGACCTATGTATAATTCAAAATGTGTGGCATGACTGGAAGATGGTGTCCATGGATGCTCCTCAAGGACATTGACAAAGCTGTCAAATGTGCTTCCTACAAATATAACAACAAAAAAACAGGTGGTTTGATATGTATTTTATGATATGTATTTCAGTTTTTCACTTTGAATGCCGATCTTATTTCACAATGAATCCCCTAAAAGTGTTGAGTATAGTGTGTTGATATGTGCTTGAAAAAGTCTGATTTAAATACATGAAACTCCTTATATTGGCACTGTAAGTATTCCTGAATGGTCCTGTTTCCATCCTGATATAACTCTGCCTAAAAATTAAAGACAAGTTTGAATATTGTTGTCCATCAGTGACTCCCGAGGCCACTTACTGAGCTTTCTACATTTATACAAAATCAGTGAAACAGTATGTTGCCCTAAGAATTGTGTTTGGTAAGAATATTGTTAGAAATTTATCAAAACCATAATGTCTGTCAAAGGTGCTAAAACAGTTTAACTATAGGGCAATGTTTCTCAAACTTAGAGCTCTATCCAAATGCAGGGTCTCTTGATTTGAAAAGGGGATTAAGTGCACAGAATCATGGTTATGTTATATTATATGGTAGCTGCTAGAGGTGGTTAATAAACAAATAGGTTTCTGTTTTTGTCCTAGTCCTTTGGCTTTCGGACATCAATTACATATTTTTGTACACAGAAGATCATACTCAACTATAGGCTGCATAATGATTTGATACATTTCTGATAAATTCCATTTACTTCAAAACAATACTTCCTTTAACTTTAAATACTGTCCAAAATACCTTTCTTTTACACTGCAATAAAAAGAACATTTTGACATCCAAGAGGATTTGCAGGCAAACATCTTCATTGCTCTTTGGAGTAGGTTGTAGCCTTTATAGGACATTTATATAAAGCAGACATTGTAAGACACTGAAAACTATGTAAGGGGTGTGTAGCACTGGGTTCTCAATGTTTGCCCCCTGTAAATTTAAATAAATATGGTGAGTGGGTGACCTTGTTGGTGAGGTGAACCTGAGTCTATCCAAGAGATAGTTGTGTAGCGATAGGGTTTTATAATGGCTGATTATCTGACCAAATTCAGATAATTAATGTCAGAAATCTAATGGGGAGTAGGGCTGACAGAATTTGTGGACAGTAAATAGCTAGCTACCAGCTCCCTAGGAGGGTTGCTTGGCCACCTCTGGTATAAAACATCCTGGCGACTCTCTTGTACAGAGTATAACCTGGCAACCGGTGTGGCAAAACAAGATAAAGTTAGCACAGGTAGAGTAACTAAAGGCTTTAATGGCAGGTCCCACAGGTCTTTGTTATGCTGCTATATAGAAGACAGTTACACTCCTTTGACATTATCATATGATGGGATATTATCACTATGCAGAAAAGCGGTGAGAACCCACTATTGTATTTTTTTCCCGGTTTATTATCATTGTTTTATTAGCCTGCATAGTAACTTATATAAAAAAATCTATGTACTCAGTGTTGTGAGTCACTTTGGATGAGAGTGCTTGCTAAAAACTAACATGTCAAATGTAAATCATATCACCACAACAGTTATTTTTGTGTTCTTTGGTCAATTTTCCCTTATCCATTGACCCACAGCAGGATGTTATTATTACACATATGTTAAATGATAGGCATACTTAAAACTACATGTAAGGCCATACTTAACCAAAATCTTCACTGAGAAACAAAAAGGGATAGGCCTTTTCTCCACAGTAGTGACTACAGCTACTGACAGTTGTTGAAGGGGGCGGGTTATTTTCTAGTGCGGCGCGTTGAAACTGCGTGAATCGAAGCAGCATGTTCGCGCGAGGACCAGAGTGTTTGGTTTGGGACATTGGTGCGCGCGCTGCCGTGTGAAATCGTAGCATCAGTTTGAAAAGGGACAAGGAGGAGAGAAGAGAGGACCCTCCCATCCCTATCCCGCCACCGCCAGAGGAAAATGAACACTTCTCGACCACGGGCAGCCCGTTTACATGGTAGGCTAAATTCTGAGAAAGTCTTCTACTGCTGACCAATAGGGCTGTAAGGCTCTCCAACATTGCTGTTGACAGGTAGCAATTTACAATTTTAGCATCTGGTGTTATTACCATAATTAAACATATGCCCCTGGCTGATAGCGGGGAGGTGGTCTGAGGAGACACGGCAACCGCACCGCAACGAAGTGAAGTTCACTGGCAGCTGCTCTGCAGGTACAGTAGGCTACATTGCATCATTGTTTAGAAGGTTCAAAAGCTCGATGTAACTGTTATATCTACAATACATATTTAAAACAGCTTTTCTACCGCTTTGCTGGTCATATGTTTTAAACCGAATGAGCACCAAAACACCGACCTTTGTTGTAGCCTTCGCTATGTAACATAATAGCTGTTACGTTTTTTTGTTTGTGAAAATACAAATGAATACTATTCACAGGAGAATGCCTGGGATGTTCAATGATTGCGTGGTGTGTGCATGTGTAGCCTATAGCCTACGCAGGATGCCTCGTTTTTCAACCTACAGTAGCCTATTGGGTCCATTCCAAGGCTGGGTTAGTCATTGTTCACTTGGTAGACACGAGAGAAGAGCGAAAGCTGACTGTATAGTCTCCAGGCTGCACTATGCAGATAGACAAACAAACAGCTCGCATTTTTACATGTTTTTTTCTCCATTGTCAGCCATTTTTCATAGTTTCTCATGCAGTAGGCTAGTAAAATATGTAATTGTTTTTTCGAATTATTTCTCATTCGATGAGGTCATGATGCTGCCAACGTGCATCTCACTGATGAGAGTCGCTCTCAGGAATGCAAGAGCCCAAATCCACATCAGTGTCCGCGGGATGGAGATTTATCTTTTCCCCCCAGTATCTCCTAAAGACAAAATATAGAAATTCCTAACATGAAATGGATGTCAAATATATACATATAAACCTTTTAGAATAGGCCACGTGAAAATATAGTCGCCAATCTTCACATAATATCCTAGCTATATTCACAGCGAAGATAAATAGCATGGTACGGAGTCCGCTATATCTGCCGCGAGATTCAGTAAGTGCGGTCTGCTAGGCTCGGATTGCGGTTTGTTTGAGTTTAATGTTACTGCGTTAGTAGACCAGCTGTGCTGTTGGGTGTATTGAATCGGGTTTGATTGAATCAATTTATCAATCCACTGTATACAAATGAATCAAGGGGCAGCACATCATGTTCCGTGCACAGTTGTACACTATAGCCAAGGTACTAATCTGATCGGTTTAGTTCGCTAAAAACAAAACAAAATATACCCTGGTAAAAATACAAATCGCCTAGAGTAGTAGACCCCGGGCGCGTTCTGTAGGCCCGCTGCCACACCGCAGTCAGTGGCAAGCCGCGTCCATCCATGCACCACGGTGATGCTTTTTCTCCATTATTTAGCACAGTTGCTACTATGTCTTTCTTGGTAAAACACGGACACATCGTATTGTGCTGCATCACCATGAATATTTTCCATGCGACTTTGGAGTTCATCAACAACTTGAGAGTGCTTCGATTTTCGATACAACGCGCCCCTCGATTGTCATCTTGCGTGTAATAAAGACGGCTGAACAGTGTTAAAGGCAAAGGGCATTTCAGGACAAACTGTTGAAATTTTAAGACACATCAGAAATTGCCTTTTCTGTTTTCTAAAGAACAAAAATATGTTTTTGTTAACATGAAAAAAATATCTCTGAATTACTAATAGTCCTCGGACAATTAATGCTTTCCAATCACAGGTATCCAAACCCAAATATGCATTACTATTGGCTCTGAAAGGTCATGGAATTATTTTTATAGATAAATTATAAATATCGCATTTTTTCTAATACATAAACTGTTTTAAAAGCACCAGCTACACACTTCTTAGTATAAGGACTCAAAAGTCCTCATTATTCATTATTTACTTGATTTTCAAATTGCTTGTATGTATTATAATCAGTTACAGTACAGGTGAAATATAATTGAAATCAAATTGGATTTCATGTAGTGATTGTATCAGGAAATATACAGTACCAGTCAAATGTTTGGATACCTGCTCATTAAAGAGTATTTCTTCATTTTCACAATTGTAGTCTAAAATGATTGTACCGCATATAAAAATTAAATTTCATACTGGTATTGTCATAACAGTATTTTGCCATAAGACTTCATTGAGTTGTTTGGTGCCTTAATTGGAAAAATGCCTCTTTCAGGTTCATCTGTGAACTCTGTCATCGGCTGGGATCTAGAAATCTTTCTAAATCCCTGTAGACTTACACTACCATTCAAAAGTAACTTAGTAATATCCATGTTTTCCATGAAAACATACATGAAATTTGTTTCAATCGGAAATATAGTCATTAACAAGGTTAGAAATAATAATTTTCTAATTGAAATAATAATTGTGTCCTTCAAACTTTTCTTGTGTCAAATTACAGCCTTGCCCAAACTTTGGCATTCTAGTTGTCTATTTGAGGTAATCTGAAGAGATTTCACCCCATGCTTCCTTGAGACTAGTGTTCTGCAGGTACTATTTAATGAAACTGCCAGTTGAGGAACTGTGAAGCATCTCAAACTAGACACGCTAATGATTTTGTCCTCTTGCTAAGTTGTGCACCAGGCCCTCCCACTCCTCTTTCTATTCTGGTTTGAGTCAGTTTGCACTGTTTTGTAAATGGAGCAGTACACAGTTAGTAAGAGATCTTCAGTTTCTTGGCATTTTCTCTCATGGAATAGCATTTCTCAGAACAAGAATAGACTGACGGGTTTCAGAAGGAAGTTCTTTGTTTCTGGCCATTTTGAGCCTGTAATTGAACCCACAATTGTTGATGCTCCCAATACTCAACTAGTCTAAAGTAGGCCAGTTTTATTTTCTCTTTAATCAGAACAACAGTTTTACGCTGTGCTACCATAATTGTAATAGGGTTTTCTAATGATCAATTAGCATATTAAAATTATTAACTTGGATTAACAAACACAATGTCCAATTGGAACACAGGACTGGTGCTTGCTGATAATGGGCCTCTGTATGCCTTATTTAGATTTAAAATCAGCCGTTTCTGGTAACAATAGTCATTTACAGCATTGACAATGTCTACACTGATTAATTTGATGTTATTTTAATGGACAAACATTTGGTTTTCTCTAAAAAATAAAGACATTTCAAAGTGACCCTAAACCTCTGAACAGTAGTGTGTGTGTGATTGATGGTGCCTCTATCACCAAAGGTACAATCCAAAAACATGGAATCCTGTGTTTACGTTTTAATGTCGATTGCATAATCTGGTTGATTTATGTATAATACTTATAACTGGGGTTTTCAGTGTTGACATAAAAGGCAATTTAATTACCTTTCAGAGACACTTCTCTATCAATGTTTGAAATGTATACGTTTTCTTTTAAAAGCGGTTCATGTAGACAAGTATGAAATTAACCCCAGAATGGACATTTCGATATCCGGGTGACCTTAACATTGTGAATATATTTATGAATCCGTGCTTTCCAATGATATATGAATAAAGTATGGAAGTCACTCAGATCGTGTGAGGTACTGACATTGTTTCTTATAGCATCAGATACCTATGGAACAATGAATGAGACTACCAACGCCAAATACTTGGTTTAGTTGCTTAATTAACCAGAACCTGATATTTCAATTTGACTCTGGGGCCAGGGATCTGTTGCCCACAAACTGCATAGGTCTGACGTATTTAATCCTCTCACACCTAAGGCAGTGCTCGGTTATTGTGTGTCACAGTAAGGCATGTAGGGAGAGGAGAGAGGGAACGCTGTCCCACTCCCTAGTTGTGGCGAGGTGGGATGTTTGGCATTCCTCTGGTAGATTGTGTGTGTGTGTGTGTGAGGGTGTGTGTGTTTCCGTGAGTGTGCGAGAGAGTGACATCATATAGATGGAATCTCCCCTGTGACTTCATGAAGGGCCCGGTGGCAACATTGGGATTCATTCTCCTCAAGGCGTTTTTCCTCCCTACTCTTAGACCTACGCAGTAAAATGTGTGTATGTGCGCGATCATAGTTGTGTGTTCTGATTGTCAAGGTTGATGTTATCCTTTTGCATCAGAATCTGCTCTGACCAAGTTATTGGTTACGATGATGAAGTGGATCACAAGGCTTCTTCTGTTTTTGTTTTTTTACAGGATGTGTTTGAATATTTTGTGACCTCATATTCAACTGGCCTCTAACAACAGACTAGTAGACATTTGTCCCAGATTCTATGTGTGATAGAATAAATGTGCACTTCTTTCAGCTCTGGGCATGACTGGGGGGAAGGGAGACACTGGACAGCCACGCCAGATGCTATTGGAGAAAACACATCCCTCACCAAATGACCTAGAACCTAAGGAATGAATGTAAAACAATAACAGCATGACCATTAACATAGGTCAAATATATAATCTAATGCCTTTATAACCTCTGACATACCTTTGAGTTTTACTTTCCGCTGTCAACCATAGTGTTTTGCCATTGCATAAGCATAATGTCGTGATTGTGACACCGATAGGCTCAGAGCCCAAATGGCACTCAGTGTGTTTACCGTGAGAGCCAGAATGGTGTGCGGTTTCTTCTGGACACTGAAAATCAGCACACTTTGAGAAGCAACACAGTCTCACAAGTCATTCCTGCTCGAGTCAAAACATACTGTGTGGTGGTATGGTAAACATTTAAGAAGGAACACAGTCTCCTAAGTGGGTCCTGAAAGTGTGTGAATGTGAGAGAGAGAGAGTGAGTGTGAGCATGTTCGCTGGTGTGTGTGTTTCTGTGTGTGTGTGTGTGTCAAAGGTGTCTCTGTTCAACCAAGGTTACTCTGGCCTGGTCAGCCTGTTGAAGACAACATTGATATTAATCTTCCACTTGATTCTAGATGTCCTGTCAGTTCCTTCATCCTTCAGGTGTCAGTCATTAACAGGTTTGTGTGTCTGTGTGGGTTTATATCAGACCGTCCTTGGGAACAGGTCAATGAGAGGTCACATTTTTGAATACCTCTATCTTAGTTGACCCCATACACATGCATAAACACAGACACACACACATACATTACTCACCTGGATGTATGGCAGGCCAGCAGCCAACACTATCAGAGCTCGGTCATAAGAAAAACTCTGGTCCTTGCTCCGGTCACATTACCCGGATAACAGCTGGTCCCTGGTCTTAGACATTTGGTGTGGACAGGATTCAGTAGCAGCACATGTTTAGAAACAGACAGCATTCATCCAAAGAGCCCAGTGAACCAGGCGACTGATTATAGCAGGGCTTTGGGCCTGCTAATGATGATCTACAGGAAATGGCCACTAGTTCAGTCTACCATTGGTCAATATAGTTCAGTACATTATGTCTAGGCCTCACCAGCCTGGACATTAGCATGGAATGATGGTTTGTTTCCAGTATACAGTATTTGGACTGTTCTGCCCACGGACAGTCCAATCCCATTCACTTGTGTTTGTGTGTGTGTTTGTGTGTGTGTATGTGTGTGTGTGTGAGAGAGAGAAAGAGAGAGAGAGAGAGAAAGACGGTAAGATTGAGAGAGAGGGTATTGTAATCATCATTATTCTTACACTACATTGACTGCTTGTGAATCCCCTGCTATGCCTATTTCTATTTACATTTTTGTAGTTTTGCTGACACTCTTATCCTGAGCAGCTTACATTATTGATTGGATACATTTAGAATTTGTGGTATGTAACAATTTTTTGGACAATGGATTAATGGAATCTGAGGAGTAGCCTAACAGCATGATAGCATAGTGGTCAAGAGCTTAGGGCCAGCAAATGCTTCTTACCATTGAGATGAAAAGGTGAAAAAACCTGTAGTTCTGTCTCGTAGCATACCTGTCTGGTAAAATAATGGCATAAAATGTGACATGTGATCTTTAGTGACAACAGATCAATAGTGGCACAATGTCACATGTGGAAGATGGTAACCTGTGCAGGGAAATGTGCCCTTCACTGCACTGGAGCATTGATTTTCAGACCAGAGGGATGAAGGATTCTGGTGGACCACCAACATCATTTTCAGCTGTATCTGGTCAAATATCCAGGGACTGACAAGGACCAAACCTTCTGCGCTCTAAAGACAAGCCAGTATGCATTTTTATTTTAAAACCCCACTGCTGTGAGTTTCAGTTTCGGTCCTAGATGGCTGAAACATTCTGGATTTCGACTTATTTTCCTTCAGAGACATTAAAATGTTTCCCTTCTTTGGTTCCAACTTGCACCGTTCTTGTTCCCAGTGCATTTTTTGTGTGTGCTGAAGTATGCAGAGTAATAGACTAACCCAGACAAAGATCCTCCCCTGCTAGGTCTGAGGAGGAAAAGGTTGCAGCGTAGTCAAAAACATACTGTGTAATGTGCAGAAGCTTTAAGGTGTACAGTCTGTAGAAGGCAATACCTAAGAGAAGAGGCATCTGCAGCCACTCTGTATTTAATAAGCCAGTTACCGAAGCAGACCGTAGCCCGGGTGTGGCTACGGAGGACCGGTTTTGAGAGGGGACTTGGCCCTTAATCAGGAGGACATCCCCGGGTCACCACGGCGATAGCGGAAACCTTCAAAACAGCTCTAAGTGAACAGACGTCCTGCCTGCTGGCACTGGCTTAAAGGACAGCAGGAACGGAAATTGCACCCCCCTCTATTTCTTTACAGCTCATCCTCGTTAATGAAAGGGAACACTTGCTCATGTGTGTGTTTGTGTACATGTATGCTCACCCACACGTGTGTGTACAGAAATATGTGCAGACCCAAGTTTGTGTGCGCGGCCACCTTATGTTTGCCTGCGTTTATGTGGACACAACACACCTTCTGTTAATGTGTTTGACTGTAAGGGAATGAGCTCACATGTTGAGTTGGTGCTGTGTTTGGCCCGGGGCCCGAACCCGTATGTAGCCCAGTCCTGTCAGGGGTTGGATGGTACTGTGACCCTGTTGAGGAGCATATGGACCCAGCCTGATTTCACAATGAGGCTCTGGGGGCATCTCTATACCTTGCCTGCCGTCTCACCAAGGTGCAGAAGTTGGATGGTACTGTGAACCTGTTGGGGAGTGTATGGAACCAGGATGGACCCAACCTGACTTCTCATTTACTTGGAGAAGATATTTTTCTCTTTCCTTTTGCTAGTTTCGTGTGATCATGGAGGGTAGTTGTTGTTTTCAGACTTACAAGCAAGCAAGTTTATTTATATAGCACAATTCATACATCGAAGCAATTCAATGTGCTTTACTAAGAAAAGTATATGAAAGTACAAAAACATAAAAACAAAAACAAATCAAAGCAAATTAATACATCATAACAATAAAAAAATACAATAAGAAAACATAAAGATTTAAAGTTGGAAGCTATAAGGCTAACGAATACAAGTGGGAAGCTATAAGGCTAAACTGTGTGGTTAAGTTTAAGGGCTCAGTCATAGGCACGTGAGAAGAGAAGTGTTTTTAACCTGGATTTAAAAAATGTATACGTTTGGGCATGTCTAAACTCTTCTGGTAGTTTTTTCCAGTTTTGTTCAGCATAAGTGCTAAACGCAGCTTCTCCATGTTTAGTATGGACTCTGGGCTCCACTAGCTGACCTGTGTTCATGGAACTAAGAGCCCTGTTCGGTTTATATTCTGCAAACATATCAGAAATGTATTCGGGTCCTAAACCATTCAGAGATTTATAAACTAAAAGCACCACTTTGAAATCTATTCTGTAACTGACTGGAAGCCAATGCAAAGATTTAAGAACTGGAGTGATGTGCTCTGTTCTTTTGGTCCTGGTTAACATTCTAGCAGCAGCATTCTGAATGAGATGCAGATGTTTTACAGTCTTTTTCGAGAGTCCAATTAAGAGGCCATTACAGTAGTCAACCCTACTAGTGATACATTTTTATATTATAGAAGGCTGTTTTGGTGACCACTTTGATATGACTGTTAAATGTGAGGTCTATCAGAACACCAAGATTACGCACTTGATCCCTGGTTTTAAGGGCCTGAGAATCCAGCTCTTTACTAATACTTGTTCTTTTATTTTTGTTTTTGTGTTGTGCCAAACACAATAATCTCAAGTTTTATCTTGGTTTAATTTTAGACAATTTTGGTTCATCCAGGTATTTATGTGCTCTATACAGTGACACAGAGAGTCTATTGAGCTGTTGTCATATGGTTTGAGAGCCATATATATTTGAGTATCATCAGCATAGCTGTGGTAGTTAATGTTGTTGTTCTGTAGAATTTGGCCCAGAGGTAGGATATAGAGATTGAACAGAAGCGGTCCGAGAACTGATCCCAGGGGAACTCTGCATGTCATAGCCACCCTATCAGATTCATGATTACCAATGGTGACAAAGTAAGTCAAGATAAGATCTGAACTAATCAAGGACTGTCCTGGAGAGTCCTACCCAATTTTCCAGCCTATCTATAAGTGTTCTATGATCTACAGTATCAAATGCTGCACTGAGATCTAATAGAACCAGAGCTGTTATTTTATCAGAATCAGTATTCAGGCGTATATCAAGTACTGTGGTGAGGTCGGAAACCTGACTGAAATTTGTCTAAGAGACCGCTTGAGGTCACAAAATTGCTGAGTTGATTGAACAAACTTCTCAATGATCTTGGCTATAAAAGGGAGATTTGATACAGTTCTATAGTTGTTCATTATAGATCCATCCAGTGTTCTCTTTTTTAATAGGGGCTTAATGGAAGCTGTTTTTAGAGACGTTGGGAAAATGCCTGATTGCAGAGAGCTATTAACTATTTGCTGTAGGTCCATTGTTATAGAGTTAAAAATTGTTTAAAAAAAGTCTGATGGCAGTGTGTCGAGACAGCAAGAAGAAGCTTTAAGATGTCAAACTGTTTCGTTTATGGATTTTTGATCAATTGTATTAAAATGCGACATAATAACCAAGTTATGTCTTGGTGGTCATAGTGACGGTACAGAGTCCTTGTTAGACTGTGTAGTTCTGATGTTCCGTCTAATACTTATAATTCTTTCACTAAAGAAACACGCAAATTCATTACATTTCACAGTGGACATAAGTTCTGATGCTATCTGCTTTATTGGGTTTGTATTTAATATTTTTGTTGATCATTCCCGATAAATGTTGCTGTCTGGCCCTGAGTAACTCATTGTTGAAGCTACCAAGGCTTTGTTCATAGATGTCATAGTGAATTTGAAGTTTAGTTTTCTTCCACGTACGTTCCGCTTTCCTACATTCACTTTTCAGGGCGCTTACCATCATGGTGGTTCTCCATGGTGTTTTCTGTTTGCTCATAGTTTTCTTTACCTTTACTGGTGCAACACAATCCATGACATTCAATATTTTACCATTAAAATTATCCAGGAGTACATCAACTGACTCACCACTTATTGTTGGAGAGATAGCTATGGCTTCCATTAACTGAGCATTGGTACTCTCATTAATGTACCTTTTCTTAACAGAAATAGAGTTTACTGGAACATTTGGGGTGATAAGTGAATCAAAAAAGATACAGAGATGATTAGACAGGGCCAAGTCTTTAACCATGACAGAAGAAATATCGAGACCTTTAGAGATAACCAGATCTAGAATGTGGCCTTATGTGTGTGTACGCTCTTTCACATGTTGAGTGAGATCAAAAGTGTCAAGTAGTGCAAAAAGTTATTTGGCATTATTGTCTGTACTATTATCTATGTGGATGTTAAAATCACCTGTAATAATAAACAAGTTATAATCAACTGATATAACAGAGAGTAGTTCAGCAAAATCATCAATAAAATTTGCTGAATATAGTGGAGGTCTGTAAATGGTTAAAAACAACATTTTAGGAGTATCCTTTAATGTAAAACAGAGGTATTCAAAATAAATAAAATTACCTCGTGTATTTTCTTTGCACTGGCATGTATCTTTCAATAGGGCAGCCACTCCTCCTCCTTTCCTACCATTTCGACACATATTCATATAGCTAATTTTTTTGGGTGCTGTCTCGTTAAGAATTGGAGCACTAGAATCTTCTGTTAGCCATGTTTCAGTGAGAAATCTAAAATCTAGGTTGTAGGATATTATAATGTCATTTACCAAGAATTATTTGTTGGCAAGAGATCTGATATTAAGTAAAGCCAGCTTAATAGTTATATTAAGGGTTCCTGGACTAGTAGGTTGACGTGTCACAGTTAACAGATTAGACAAGTTTACTTTATGGGTTGCATGCTCACGGTTCCTTCTATTTCTAATCAACACAGGAATAGAGATACTGGGTCCTAGCTTGTACTCAAAACAGTCGGCATTGCTATTTTCACAATATCAGGGACACATTCACAAAGTGTATTTCTATATCCACTTGCAGAGTTAAAAATGTCATGAAGAATTATACATATTCACCAAATGCTCCCTTCATATTCACCTAATGGAATCTTCAGCTCATATTCACCTGATGGAATGTTCACCTCATGTTCACTAATGGAATGTTCACCTCATATTCACCTAATGGAATATTCACCTCATGTTCACCTAACGGAATGTTCACCTCATATTCACCTAATGGAATGTTCTGTTCAACAGCTTGCAAGTGTTTGTGTCTGTGTAACCCCTACACTTGTATGGTGTCCAGCAGAGCATTCCCTGTTCAAATCTGAAATAGAAGGCTAGTGTAGCAAAGCTAAAGGTTGTTTGCAGGTGACACATCTCCTGCCTCTCCTGTGTCACACCACATCTACACCCAGCCCCTACTGGTTTCTCTTGTTGACTTTGTCGTAGTGGATCAAGGTCATGGGCTGTCTGGGCTGGGCTAGAGGTTTGTCTGCCTGTGTACTAAAACATGGCCTACCCTCAAGCTACCTATGTTGTTAGTTAACTGTGTTATGTGTTTGTCTTTGTGTATTTATTGTACTCTTACAAGGGATATTGATAGCTTTGTGGATGGTAGTTCATTTCTGGATTTCTGCTTTCAATTTATTCTTGAAATAAAAAGAGAGCCAGTGATTAAAACACTAAATCGTTTTCAACATTCTTAGAGCTCAAGCTCAGAAGGTGGTGGCATTCATCTTTTGTTTGTTTGTAGTTGGCCATAATACCATAGAAGAAGTAGCTAGCCGGATTAGCCTAACTAGTTTGCTGGTTAGCTAACTGACCAGGGACCATGTCTATGTTTGTTTGGACCTAGGTTCCTTTTACCCACAGTATGATCCAAGTGCCTTATGTTCTGTCAACCTGTGTTGTAATGTCCTCATGTTCCCTCAACCTATGTTACAAGGGCCCTGAGACTAGAAACCCAAAGGCAGTGGCTTACACCACTAAACCAACCTAAGCTGCACTAATTCATTTAAATAATATATTGTATAGTGTTAAAATGTTGAAGAGTAAAGCAAATACCAGTGAGAACTCTTGAGAGACTTTATTGATAGATAAATTCAACATATTTTCCTATATGTCGCCCTCCTTTACTCTCTATCCACAACCTCCTTTTAACCCCCCCACCCCACCTTTGTGATTGCTATAGATTCCTGGACAGAGGCTTATTGGCACGATGCCTCAGCTCAGCTCCAAGTCCGTGTGATGGCTCTCTGTTGGTGAAATGAGAGAACATATGGCTACTCCCTCTCCTTCTTTCTCTCTCCCTCTTTCTATCTGCATTACATCACCTTGATATGAGAGTAGACTGGTTTGGCAATACTACTCCGTGAAAACGTGTTTTTGGTTCTCGGTCCAACCAGAATGTGATCATGTACATACTTCAAGTGTTTTGGATTAGGGTTTGGTGAACCACACTTTTGTGGGAAGTAACTTTGCCCAGATAGTGTGACTAAAATGTCACACTTAGTGACATTTTACTTGAGTTGATGATGAGACACAATGGTCAACTGAACTATATCATTCATGTATCATCAGGGTAGCTAATGTGCCAAACTGTTGCAAATTGTACAATAGTAGTCTTTTGGATATAATAACTTACTTCCTACCAGGTAAGACCCAATCATTTGAGATTATACTCGATTCGTTTTCACATTCACCCTAAAATCCGAGGCAGATCACGATTGGTAACCTCCAATTCAGGGTGGGTGTGAAAATATGCCAAATACCAGATTCAACACACAGACCCTACAAACACAAATATATTTTTTTGTTTAGTTCAAGAACATCATAAGCTCCAATTGCGCAAATGTATATATATATTACATTCTCTTAAATTATTGCCATATAGAATTGCATAGCCGGTCTTTATCCGTTTTGCACAATTTAGGTCTGCTGAAATGGAATACAGAAGTGCAGCCCTGACACTGACTTGGTAGTTTGATCAAAAATTGCTGGGATTTAATAATTGGTTTCTTTGTCTAACTCTTCTGAATTTGATATTTTTCAAAGTCAGTGATTGAAATTCTGATATAATATAAACATGGTTGTTTACGCTGTAGGCCTGTAGCAACCATGCTAAAGTTGAAAGATGAGGACAGGATGACGATGTCACACAGGATAGCAAATCAGTGCCATTCTCCATGGTGCTGGCTGGTATGTGTCTGATATTTAAAGCTGGTAGCAGGAACAGTCACAATAATACTAATAATAATTATGCCTAACAGTGACTCTACTTTTAGATGTGTTAATGAAGCCATTTTTTTGTGAAAGCTGGGCAGACTAAATGCACATTGCGCTGGGCAGAACAAGGCACATGTTGTGGATGTGGATGCAGCGCCGAGTTTCTGCAACATGCAGTCCATGTTCGCTTGTATGAAGAATAAACAGAATAAAAAAAGAGGAACCTACAGAGAGGCAATACAGAGTGGCAAATAGTCTGTCTGGGCCTTGTTTGTTGAGGAAAATGTGGGGGGGGTGTTTGCTTGGTGCTGTTATTCTAGTGCAGTACACGCTTAAAAATCTGGGCCTGAATTAATTTAAAATGGTAGTTGTAGCCAATTCAGCTTAACCATGAATGACCAGGCTTTACCTGCTCATAGTCACTAACATTACCTTGAGAAATATCAGGGCGACTTATCAACAATGGATGTCTTGGGATGGTAGGTCTACAATTAACATACTCTCTTGTATTCAGGTATCAGTCCGCTGTGCAGTGCATATTGAAAGTGTTCAGACACCCTTTCACGTTTTTCACCTTTTGTTACATGATAGCCTTATTTTGAAACAGATTGAGTTGAAATTTTTCTTATCTATCTACACAACCTCTGTCATGCCTTGTGATCAAGGGCAGTGCATTTGCCAGACCATGCAGTTATGTAGCCAGTCAGGACACTCAATGGTGCAGCTGTATAACGTTTTGAGGACCGGAGGGCCCATGCCAAATCTGTTCACTCTCCTTCAACGTCATCTTACTTCCTTGTTAATGTTGACACCAAGGAACTTGAAGCCCTTCAGTTGCTCCACTTTAGCCCTTCAAAAAATATTATTTAGACATTCAAAAAATATTATTTTATGTAAAAATGTACAAGATCTTCTAATTCTGTATTTACTTCAGAACTATTTGTTGTCACATCCCAAACCCACATTCTACACTCACTTAAAGGATTATTAGGAACACCTGTTCAATTTCTCATTAATGCAATTATCTAATCAACCAATCGCATGGCAGTTGCTTCAATGCATTTAGGGGTGTGGTCCTGGTCAAGACAATCTCCTGAACTCCAAACTGAATGTCAGAATGGGAAAGAAAGGTGATTTAAACAATTTTGAGTGTGGCATGGTTGTTGGTGCCAGACGGGCCGGTCTGAGTATTTCACAATTTGCTCAGTTACTGGGATTTTCACGCACAACCATTTCTAGGGTTTACAAAGAATGGTGTGGAAAGGGAAAAACATCCAGTATGCGGCAGTCCTGTGGGCAAAAATGCCTTGTTGACGCTAGAGGTCAGAGGAGAATGGGCAGATTCAAGCTGATAGAAGAGCAACTTTGACTGAAATAACCACTCGTTACAACCGAGGTATGCAGCAAAGCATTTGTGTAGCCACAACACGCACAACCTAGAGGCGGATGGGCTACAACAGCAGAAGACCCCACCGGGTACCACTCATCTCCACTACAAATAGGAAAAAGAGGCTACAATTTGCATGAGCTCACCAAAATTGGACAGTTGAAGACTGGAATAATATTGCCTGGTCTGATGAGTCTCGATTTCTATTGAGACATTCCGATGGTAGAGTCAGAATTTGGCGTAAACAGAATGAGAACATGGATCCATCATGCCTTGTTACCAGTGTGCAGGCTGGTGGTGGTGGTGTAATGGTGTGGGGAATGTTTTCTTGGCACACTTTAGGCCCCTTAGTGCCAATTGGACATCGTTTAAATGCCACGGCCTACCTGAGCATTGTTTCTGACCATGTCCATCCCTTTATGACCACCATGTACCCATCCTCTGATGGCCACTTCCAGCAGGATAATGCACCATGTCACAAAGCTCGAATAATTTCAAATTGGTTTCTTGAACATGACAATGAGTTCACTGTACTGAAATGGCCCCCACAGTCACCAGATCTCAACCCAATAGAGGCATCTTTGGGATGTAGTGGAACGGGAACTTCGTGACCTGGATGTGCATCCCACAAATCTCCATCAACTGCAAGATGCTATCCTATCAATATGGGCCAACATTTCTAAAGAATGCTTTCAGAACCTTGTTGAATCAATGCCATGTAGAATTAAGGCAGTTCTGAAGGCGAAAGGGGGTCAAACACAGTATTAGTATGGTGTTCCTAATAATCCCTTAGGTGAGTGTATTTTCTATTGATATTTCCCATATAAATTATATTATAACCTGGGAGATCTGTAGGATTTTTCTGAAACTGATAGCTTCTCAGGACACAGACACTCCTCACAATCCACCTACCAACTCAGACTGGATAAATGGTGCCAGAGAGTCCAAAAGTAGGAGCTGGTTGGTACTAGCTACTGTGTACTAGCTAGTTAGCATGTCCTGCTGCTTGCTAAAGTCTACTCCTGCCAGTGTCTCCTATTGCCACTACTCCTACTGGCACTGGGGTTATGCTGCTCTTCAATTGATCTTAAAGTTTTCAATTGAGCTCAACAAACATTGAATTCATATCTTTTAATCTTTCAAAAATGTGTTTACAAAATTGCCATGTAAGGTTTGATACTAGGGTAACAGGTTAGAAGATGCTAATGGCGGTTTAAGAGACACTTATGGCTTTAATATGAATTTGTTTTGTAAAAACATTGTATTTTATAAATTTATTCATGAGGACAACAGCGACTGTATATATTTGAACAACAGAGGCTTGCGGCATTCAGGACAACTGGGTTGAAACTCTAGTCACACTCCTTAAACTAGCAGAGTCAGAACGATCTGTGTGAAAATGAATTGAACAGAGCCAACCTGGTATTACAGTAAGTGTGAGATGTGTAGCAAACTTAGTGTTCCAAACAGTTGCTCTACAACCTCATTAACCCATTTGGCCAGCTGAATGTATCCATTCTGCTGTGTATGGATTGATTCTTCTGATGGTAGTGTTACAAAATAGCTCTATACCCCATATGTGTGTCTGTATTTAGAGCAGCCCCTGTCTGTAAAAGGAACAGAAGTATAACCAAACCATGTTTAGGTTATTTACTTGCTTTTAGTGTACTAAATAGTATCAAAGCAAAGTTACACCTGGCCTCTTTTTCTCTGACTTTGTCTTTTTGTCTTAAAGGGTGCTACATTTTAAAGAGGAACTCAGGCAGCCAGCCTATTCCGTGCAGTGTACTTGGGACAGAAAGTTATTCAATACATTTTCAGCTAACAAACAAACATATTCTTTAGAATTGTACTATCACAAATTGTTGTGCAATATTGCTTTCATGTTAGCAAAACCTTTTGTGTTAGCACTGCATTACTTAATCAGCAAGCTACCCACCCAGAAACGAGTTATTCAGACAACTAAAACATTATGGTTTACCAGAGCCCACAGGAACCCACAGAACACTCAAACAGCAATCCATTGCCTGCAGATCAGAAAACAAAGGTATTTGTCATAGAAGGGTAGCCTGTTTGTGCTACTTGCCGTTCATAGGACAGCAAACGATGAGGGAAACATTCAGCAAGCTGGAAGTCAAAAAGAAGGTTACAGAATATGTGGAAGGAATAACACAACAGCTTAATTCATGGCAAATTGTATTGACAACTATGGGTACTTCAGAAGAAATCCAAAAATAAATAATGACAACTACGTCCAGAATGCATTGTCACTTGATTAAAAACCCCTGTCAAAAACCCTGCATGTGGATGTTATCTTCTGTACACAATCAGCTTCCAGGCTGTTCCTAGTGGTGTGATAGTGTGGGCATGTGTGTGTGTCTGTGTGTGTGTGTGTGGAGGGGGGGGGGTGTTCTTGTGTGTCTATGTTATCTTTTGAATCACATTTTGTGCTTTTCACCTCATGTGTCACCTGAATGTCCTCTTTGTCCCTACTTCCTGTTCTCACCAATGGCAGTAATGACAAGGGTTGGCGCCGACATGTGTAGTGTAATGTCGTCTTCCTTCTCTCTGGTGACGGTTGAGAGTGTGTTCACGGTTTATTTGACGTTGTTTGGTGGTAATCCCTCCGCCTCCCTGACAGACACATGATGAACTCACAGCACACACCAGCCTCAGACTGTAACTCTGTAGTGCAGCACTCGGGTTCAAAGGAAGAGCTATTGCCAGCAGTGACACTTTCCAAATGCAGCAGTTCCTTTTCTGTTTTCCACATGGTTTCTTTAACCACACAAAGCCTTCCATTCATGCCTACTTTCTGATTCCCTTTCATGGACCTTTTCTTTAGTCCACCTCTTAGTTTGTTTTACTGTATACATAACCCTTTCCCATAAGAATTTCATTGTCTGTGTGCCTGTGTTTTTTTATGAGTGCCTGAAAACTCCATGTGTTCTGTTTATATGGATGATGTCTTATTTGCGGAATGATTTGCCCTGTGGTAAGAATTGAGTGTTTGGTCTAGAAACTGCTGGCCAAAATTGTGAATTGTGATAAACATTGTTATTATTAGATACTTGAGTAACTTCATCATACGGTATCTGATCTAATGGTAGCTTCACTAAACGGTTCATTATGGTGCATTCTTCTGTGATGATGTGAAAGGAATATTCAAGATGACTAGAACCTCATGGTGTGGTTCAGGACCTGCTTTTCCATTCTGTTCTGTTATTTAGTCTAGTTGAAAATGAAGTTTCAATCAAAAAGGCAATCGGATTATCTAAAACAGAATACTTACATATTCTAAGGTGAAATTAGGAATGTACTCTAATGTAATTGTAAGAGTTTACATATGTTGTTATCACAGTGACTTATCTCTATCACGATTTTTCCAAGTGTGGAATGTTCCCTGCCTATTTATTACCTTCAAGCTTAAGAATAATGCATATTGCTCATGCTTGATGTTTAACCTATAGACCCCTTTCTGTGTTTGCAAACACTGCCACATGAGGGCAATGCACGCTATGTTGGTGGCAGAACACTGGGAGTTCGCACAGCACCAGAAAGATATGTATAGTTACATGTTGCTTATGAGGTAATTTTACACTGCAACACATTTGTTTTGTCTCATATGAATGACGTGTTTGTCATCATCTCAAATCAACTGTATTGTGTTTTTTTTTTTTTATCTCCACTAACGTTTCTATGGTCTATTGTATGCCAGTGTCTGTTAGCATTCTAGCACTCTAATGAAGAATTATTTAGCCAATAGGACAAACACATATAATCTTAGGCTTTTATTTAAGCAATAAGCACAACAACATTGGTAGTATGTAAGTACCCAAAGAAGGCTTTTTGTTGTATTTATGTAACAAATAATTATAAAATTATTTTGTAAGTATAATCTTAAATGGACAGATGATGGGACGAACAGTTTTCTCCCACCATGAGACATGCTCCTCCATGTCTGACCTGTCACTGTGTTCTTACTTGTTCTTTTACTTGCTGTTTTTTCAACAGTTTTTCACAGCCATCCACCTCCCCACCACAAACAGTTTACCAAATCTGCCTACAAAGTATCTGAAAGTATCTGACTTTAATTACAGAGATGAGCCCTATTTCCCCCCCTAAAATATCCACTGTTTCATAGAGCAACAGAAGGACAACATATAGTCAGGTCTTGTAACATTCTTTTCAATTTTACTGTGTATTCTTGCAGAATTACTTGATTTCCAATTTGTGATTAAAGCCCTCCTTCATTGTCGCAGCTCCCAGCAGACTTGGCACAGTCAAGATGTGTCTTCCAAAGCACATCCCAAGATGTTATTTCTATTGTTATGCTTCTCGCTGAACCAGGAACTGGAATCCTTACACGCCGGAAGGAACTCTGGCCTTCTACCTCGATAGAGCTCACCCTTGAGCGCAGCATTATCCATGAAGAATACATTTTATTCTTTGTAATTCCTCTTTAAAGGCACATCTGGACCTTTAATTTCACTTACATCAGAAGAATGTACTGACACTTAATAATGAAACGGTGATACTGCTTTATCATTTTATGAAGGATTTGTGGAAGTTCAAAGTTTTTTTGTCAACCCGCAGGACACAGGCTATCACTATTAGCAAGTGAGTGATTAAACACACGCACCACACATACAGATGTGTCAGCAAGCTGAAAATGGATTGGGTTTGGCTATTTAATAATGTCTGAACAGGGCTGGTTTACATTACAATCATTGGATAGTTGCTGGGTGCCTGCTGACTTGTTTAAGAATGTTTACAGTGGAACATGTGAATTGTTTAGCTACTCATAAAAGGGTTGCGAGCTACCAGAAGCTTGCGATGACCTGTTTGAAGACTGAAGTAATGAAAATGCAATTTTATTATATTTTATTGTGTGTTTTATTACCATTTTCTATGTTTTTTTATGACTGTAATACAGAGGTCAGCTGTAAAAGAGATCTTAGTCTCAGTTGATATCTCTGTATAAATAAAGGTAAAAAATTATAAAAATAAATTAATTGATTTGAAATAATAACTTTTCTATATTCTCAGGATACCGATGACCTTCATGAACACAACCACATTCAAATATTTTCAGTAGCATATTCAATTCTTTTTTTAAAACAGCTCAAATGTTTCAGTTGAAATAGATCCTGAATAGATTCTAATGTTGGGGCCTGTCATGGAACACCTTCCTCCCAGTAACGGGGTCTCAATGTCCCCATAGGGATGGTTACATGTCCTCACATCATTCCTCAGAAACAAGACCATCTGCAAACTGTTAGAATCAATATTAAAATTGCACTTTGTCGTTCAATTTAACTTTAGTGAAACGGCTAAATCACTTCAACACTGTCGCTGTGCCACCCTAAATAAGTAGAAGAGATAATGAGGTAGACAGAGAGAGAGGAGAGAATCCATATCAGAATCCGTATCAATTGCACTCAACCTCAGAAAATTAGAGGAAAGTAATCAGCTCGCTCATATCAAAGTGTGTATTGTGGAAGTGTTTGGTTTCATTATGAGAAGAAAAACCTTCATTCATTAGATTACTGTTTTCATCTGAATATATTTCAGCTGGAGTGGAGGTCAGCAAAATGGCTGTGCACACGCTGATTTCTGTTTCCAAAATGAATGTCTAAAGGGTCCCTTGTACAGGCTGAATAAATACATGTACTACATATATGTAATTTATTTCTTATTGGAACAGTTAATAACAGGGTTGTACAGAAATGGGTCACGCCACGCGTAACCACACGTTGCGCTGCAGTACTGTGCGTATCACGTGGTGGCTCTTGAGATTGGTTTGACCGTAGGGGAACACACTGTACGAGTCCTTGTCTGGTCAGGTAATATGCAGAGCTTAATATGGACCGTCTTCTCAACGGGGTCTTTGAGATGTGAGACCACATTGACAGATGTATAAAGCTGAAGCGCTTCCATTCAGTACAAAATATGGTGATGAGAGGACAGCCACTGGCACCCAATCAGAAGATCGAGGGAGAGGGAACTGGGCCAACGTTCTGCCAATTTAATCATCAATGAAAAGTCTGATCTCTGTTTTCTGTTCCATAAAAGTACCTCATGTTGTGAACGAGGGTATACGCTTTGTTGACTTTACCCTTTGCCGAAGTTTCAAACAATTGCAAAACAAGTTTAGTTGTTGAATGTAATACACGGGCAATTTGACGTTTCCTTAATGCAGACACATGGCAGAATATGCCAACAGGATACCGCTATCTCGTTCTGGGGCCCGGCCTAACTCCACTCTGCGCTCTTAGCCTCGCATTGGAAAGGACAGGGTGTGGTCTATTTGGACAATGTCACCATTTCCTGTGAATGTGAGAGATGGGTCTCTTTGGCCTGTCTGTCCTGGATCTGGGTCCCTTTGAGTGTACCTGTGTGTGTGTGTGTGTTTATGTGTGTGTGTATAACAGGGTGTCGGGGTGTGTGTGTGTGTGTAACAGGGTGTGTGTGTCTGTGTGTACAACAGGGTGTCACAGTGTGTGTGTATTGTATGTACATGTTGGATTACATATTCCCTGGCTAGCTGACAAAGGACACTGTTACTTTGTTCCAATGTTCCTAGCACACCGCTTAGTAGGCCGATTCATTTTATCTGGTGTGATAATGAGTACACCGGGGCCAGAGACTGTATAAGCCTGGGTATGAGCTGTCACTTGCTGTGTGTTTTCTGCCCTGCCAGGCCTGTCTACCCCGGCAATCTGCTGTTCCCACTGTCACTGACTTTCAAGTGGATGACCATTAGACCTATAGTTAATGGGCTAATGTTGTGCAGAGCTGGAGGGCAGAAACCTGAGCACGGATATAGACAGCAGGACAGTGTGTCATGAATTGTATCTGCGAGTGTGTATGAATAATGCCGTTACTGTGTGAGGACTGCTTAGTGAATAAACTCACTAACACACTCACAGCGCACTCCCAGTCACACAAAATTGATTTGTGTGTGCGCATGTGTGTCTCTGTGTGTGATTCTCGTTTTTTGTTCCCCCTCACCTTATTTCTTATTTAGCTAACTGCTAGTGAATTGACAGTCTTTCCCTAAGGCGCTACAATTCATTGGATGCAGTGTCTGACTGAGGGAGAACTACTGGCTGTATCTCTGGGAAGTTCTTTGTGTTGTTCCCCCCCAATGAACATGGCAACCACTGGAAAAAGTTGGTGGGCAGATTAAGGCTGGTTTTGCGTTGTTGCCACGTTTTGGCAAGTAGCTCTCTTATTCAAGGCCCAGCTGCCTGTGGAGAGCTCCAGAGCGCACACACACATACACACACACACACACACACACACTGGAAGCTCTGTCACTGGTCTCATGGCCATGATGCTGACAAGGACTCTCTGTGCTGCCGGCTGGCCACTGCCGCAGAGGGATGAAGACCTTGGTGAGGGCTGCCTCCTGTTTCACTCCTTTAAGCCAAGCAGCGTGCGTTTGTGTGTGTGTGTGTGTGAGTGGCCATCCTTTAGCTACCCAGTGCCTCGATGGCATTCCCTCAGCACTACACGTCTGCAGGCTTTCAGCCACTTGAAAAACGACATGGAAAAAAGGGAAAAGAGCCTCCCTCCGTCCCTGTGGCATAAAGAGAGGAGCGGTGATGTCAGAATCACAGAATCGCCGGGACTGTGTTCAGCTGGCTCTCTGTCAGCCGTGTGCAGATGGGAGCAGGGGCCAGTGGTGTGTATGTGTAGATGTGTACGTGAGTGTGTTTGTGTGTGTGTATATGTGTGTGTACTTGTGCATGTGAGTGTATGTGTGTGTACATGAGTGTGTATGTGTACGTGAGTGTGTGTGTGTGTGTGCGCGTCTGTGTGTGGACATTCTCCAGAACCATTCTGAAAAACTGGACTCCTTTGAGCCTGTTTGTTCACCAGGGTCCCTGTGTTTGTGCAGCAGCAATAGGCAGCTCCGCTCCCGCGCTTCCCCCACCTATGGAAAGTGAGAACTGAATGGGGAAAGTGTGTTTTAAAAATTGAGGTAAAAACCTTTTTTTTTATCACCACCACACACACCTTCTCTCTACCTCTCTCTGTTCTCCCTCTGTGCCAACTGGGCAGCAGAAGTCCATCCCTGCCAAGAACAACATGGCCTGACGTCGCCCTCCAAATAAGGAGATCCCAATTCACTATCTGAGGGAGAGTGAGACAAATAGAGGGAGTGAAAGAGAAGGTGGGGGGCATGGAGAGAAAGTGTGTATATGTGAGAGAGAGACAAATAGAATATAGACCCCTCCTTCCCATTCATACACACAGACAGACAGGCAGGCATAATGTACTCTGGTAGCTACCTATTTGTCAGCTCATTGCACGTATAGTAGAGTGGTCTTGAGTACCTTTCTACTCACAGACAGATCAGACTCGAGCTCTCATTCATTCGCACTCTGGCTCTCTCTCTCTGGCTCTCTCTCACTCCGCCTCAGCAGTCCTACTGTCCTTGTTCTGTCTGTCAGATCTGGAGGGAAAACCACCTGCCACCAGGTAAAGGACATTGATATTCTCTAACGTTTTACTGTTGATAGCTTCCATTTTGTTGGACAGTTTGCGTGATTCATCTGACTAAGGCTGTGGATATGTACCACACTGTTCATTTACTACATTATTGCCTGGTTATTGTGTGTGTGTGTGTGTGTGTGTGTGTGTGTGTGTGTGTGTGGGTGGGTGGTAGTGGTTCCCTGTGTACTGTTCGTCCATCCACGCTTCGGCTCGCTGTCAGAGAAAGGGGCTCCAGAGACAGAGCCCCCAGGCAGCACACACAACACTCACACACACACCCCTGGGAATGTATGTGTTGCTTGTGTGTGTGATGCCCTCAGGGCTCTACTTCTCTGTCTGAAGGCCGAAGTCTCTGTTTCTCTGACAGACTGCTGATGAAGCTATGGGCTGTTTTTTTACTTGATGCACTGCTGTTAATGTTCTTGGTGTAATTTAACAGGGAAAGAGAGAGAGACAGAAAGAAAAGGAGGGCAGGAGGGAGAGAGCGAGAAATTCACAAATAGAAAGACAGCGAATTATCGGAGAAAAAAGATAACATCTTGAATTGATACAGTGTCTGTTTGTGAGAGAGAGAGAGAGAGACTGCAAAACATGTTGTTAGTGGAAAATACAGTATGTCTTGTTACATAAGGCTTAACAAAGACTATTTGTAAAACATGTTTGGTGACAAGGTAACTTCACAATATGGTAGATATGTTTTATATTGACATGTATCACACCAGATGTTTTCTATTGTTAATATTATTAGGGTTTCTCTTGTAAATAGAGTGTACAGTAGTCAGACTTGATATTCAAATTTGAATCATTTCTTTGTGGTCATGTCATGAACTATGTCATATTTTCAGTTTCTCATCTGGCGGGATACATGTTTGTAGAACTTGCATTCAAGACTTTTTTGATCTGTACCATTTTCTGTCCAAAAAGATATGCTTTGAGGGAGAGAGGTACCTTAGTCCTCTCTCTTTCTCCATCTTCCTCCCTCTCTCTTTCTCTCTTTTTCTTTCTCTCCCTTTCCACCTCTCTCCCTCTCTCAGCGAGGATGCTTGAAGATATATTTAGCTCTCCTTCCCTCCATCTGCCATCGCTGTGCATGGTTTAGAGGTGTCGCCATAGCAACCACCACTGGGTCCATGCTAGTAGGAGAGAAGGAACATTTACTTGATTTAAAAAAAAATGCGTTTTAAACCACATAGTTGGATTATTATTATTATGTTAACAAAAATGTAAACATGATTTTAAATTATAGGAGACTTGGCAGTGCTAACCTAGTTTAATCTTTTTGGCGCTGAGAAAGAGATCCAGTCTAGTGTTTGCATTTCCCTGCAGATTTTACTTTGTTTTAGGTGCTTTAAGTCCCCTTGCAGTCTTTTTTAAATTTCCTTAAAAAATTATCTGCCATATTTCTCTGAACCTGTTTTGGCCTATTGACCTGATCGTTTGGCTGATAGAAAAACATTTATTTTCACAAACCTGATTGTCTCCCTTACCCAGATGAACAGTCGTTGGTCTTTTGTAATTCATTCAGCCTTGTGACATACTACAGTTAGCAAATAGTACCATTCCACCCAAAAAGTCTTAAATTCCAGCTCTACCAAAAGGGCATCATCATAACGTTCAATGTTGTAGTGTTAGTATTATAGTGTGGACATATCATCCCCAAGTCTTTTGTCTGGGCCTTCAAGGAGTGTGTAATATTAGATTTCATATCAGATAGATCAGGATGCTTGCTGCTGTCTGTAACAAGCATTGTATTTAAAAGGACTTGTTCATCTTAGTTTTGGCTATACGTGACACCAACACCAACCCATGAACATTTGTACACTAATTTAATACACTGTATTCGTTTCCTTTTGGTAGAAGGAACTGTTCACACAGATGTACCATAATAATGTGTCCTCAAAGTGCAAATGAATGTCTTACCGTAGAGAGCACTACTCATCACCAGTAATTGTACTATGATATTGTATCTCCTCATGTGAAACGTTAATATCTGCGGGACTTACAGTGTCCTGTCTTCTAGGCCACCTGCACTGTAGTATCTGCCTGATCAACTATTTTCTGTCCAGTTCTAAAATGTGCTCAGGAGTCTCTACTGGACACTGAGGTGCACACCAGAGAGACAGTTAAGACTGATTATTCATATTGACACTATAGTCTATTATTAAGGGCATTTGGAATCAGAAATAAAATGACCAGCCGAGCAAATCTTGATTTAATCACTGTGCATATAGTCAGTAAAATCTGTGTGTATTAGAAAGCTCTTCAGGACTGCTGCACTGTAAAAAAGCTAATTCAGTTTCTCTGTCAGTGTTATTCCAAGAGTCGGGCGGACTTCAGAAATACAAGGAATTGAGTAAATGTGTGGAGGTTTGTCTGTTTGCCTTTGGAATGAAAACCTGTATGTTGGATCAGACTAAAATGTTACATTGTTGAGTAAAGATACTGTATAATCCTACTGCAGTTGGATTATTCTTGATAATCAATCTCCCCTATCCCAGCAGTGATTCTCAATGCAGTTTGTGTGTGATTAAAAGTTCAAATTGGTGGATATCCTCTGTCTCGGCTGGATTCCATTAGGAAGTACTTTACATGCTAGCCTTGAGGTCGATTCAGCAGACCTTTAAACCAGCCAGATGCAGTAGATATGATTGTAAGTTAGCTCAGTTGTTACATATACTGGCAGCAGCTAGATCCTCCTGTGGTTTTGCCATCTTCCAGGGGAACGTGGGTGCAGGCTGCAACCATCTGGTCAGTGGCTTTGATGAAATACCATCCTAACATACTTTGTGGTATGAAACAATGTTTTGGGCATGTGTTCAATATTCACGGTGGTGTGCTTGTTGGAACATACCCAGTGTGTGGGAAGTATGGGTTGTTGCTACAGTACAGTGTGTTGGCACGGAGAAATGTGGAGTTATTTCCTCCTGCATCTGATTGTTCACTGTGTCACCTAGTATATTATTCTCAAGAGGAACAGAAATGACACAATTCTAAAGAGGATACAATGTGGTTGTCTTTGCTGCCTGGTGTTTAGACATCTTTGAGTATACCAGTTAGATCATTTTCATTATGGGGTTTACTTGGAGCCAATGCAAATGTATTGAAGATCATAGTATTTGGTGTATCTAAATGTATTACTTAAGTGAACTGCTATCATTTGAGTATTATGGTTGAGTGTCAGTGTACATACAGATAATGGCGAAATGAGGATTTGACTGGATACATACAGCAGTGTATTTTTCTCAAAGCTGAATGATGTAATCGCATATCCCATTTAAAGTCGAGAGGCGTTGGTGTTATCTTACAGTGTTAATGGTATCTATCTGCAGTCTACACCATTTGCATTTGGCCTAATTCTTTTAGCTGGGGTTAGCAGCTGGGTTTGAGTCTTCTGAATTAGTGAAACTGTCTCGTCTGGCTGCAACAAAACATCATGAGTTGTGCAATCAAGAGGAAAATATAACATTGTCTGGGAAGTATGACCCCTGAGAAAGACACAATGGTTCATGACTGAGCAATGTGAAATGCACACAGATGATTTGGGAATATTGTGGCCAACAGTTGCAGAATCTAAAACCTAATGCTATGATCTTTAGCATTTTCTTCACAATAATATGGTAAACTGCATTGCCTTGTGACCAGTTTATGAATCACTGTTTGGTGACATAAATCAGTAGAACAGAACTTTTAAAGTATACTCTGAGACCTTTACGTATTAAAATGTTTTATCATTATAGACTTAATTGATAACTGATTAAATATAAATATTGTTTGCCATCAATCTACACACAATAACCCATAATAAAAAATTAAATAAAAAATTGAAATCCATGCCAATTTATTGACATGGAAAAACTGAAATGTCCTATGGACATAAGAATTCAGACCCATTGCTATGACTCTCCTCATCCTTGATGTGTCTCAAGAACTTGATTGAAGCCCACCTGCATCAAATTCAATTGATTGGACATGATGTTACCCATCTGTATTTAAAAGGTACAAAACGTATAAAAAGGTTTTAAAAAAATTGATACTACATTGGGAATTCCCAGGAGCACATTGGACTCCATCATTGTGAAATGGAAGAAGTCTGTAACTATTAAGACTGTTCCTTAAACTGGTTGTTTTGCAAAGCAAAACAAGAAAGACCTCGGTCAGGCAGTTGACCAAGAACCCAGTGGCTACTCTAACTTTACAGTTTCTCTGCAGTGGTGGGAGAATTTGCAAGAAGGGTTACCAAAGTGCACAACACTTCAGACTTGGGCTAAGATTCTTTCAGCAACATAACAACACAAAGCAAACTGCCAACACAACGCTGGATTGGCTTTTGGAAACAAGTTTGTGAATGTCTTTGAGTAGCCAAAGTCCGAACTTGAACCCAAGTGAACATATGTGATGAGACCTGAATATCGCAGTTCACCAACGCTACCCAACGATTCTCACTGAGCTTGAGAGGATCTGTAAGAAAGAATGGGAGAAACTGCCCAAATCCAGTTTTGCAATGCTAGTAGAAGCATACAATAGAAGACTAAAAGCGGTGATCAGTAGTAAAGGTGCTTTTACAAAGTACTGAATAAAGGGTCAAACATATACATGAAATATTCAATTTTTTATTTTCAATAAATACACAGTTATAAAAACTTGTTTGTTTTTTTGTCCTTCTGCAATATGGTGTGTGATTGACTGCAAGAAATTACATTCAATAAATTATCAATTAATTCTATAACACAAGAAAGTTTGGAGAAACAATTCCTGGAAGGACTTGTTATGGAATGCAAATGTGCTTTTTGTTGTAGACAAAGTGAAGTGAAACTGGACGACTATGTGAAAAGTGCCCTCTAATCTCCAAGCTTTCTTTCCAACAGTATCATCAATAAAAATTATTGTGAGGAAATAACAGTGAGGAAAAAATTTATTTGAAATATAGACGGTGGAGAGAGACTATTAGTATCTGTTTCTGTGAAGGTTAAATGGCAACAAAGATTTGCAAACATGTTATTACTTCTGTAGTTGTGAAAACATTTTGCAAACTTGTAAATAATTTGCTCACTTGTAAATAATTTTGGAGTTGTAAGAAAGATTTGCAGACTTTTCAGAATATTGGAATTTCATCTCCAAAGAGAACAGGGTACACTTTCAGTATGAAAAATCATATTAAAAATGGTAACTAGCCATGTAAATTCCTAGCTAATTGCTAATTTTACATTTTAGTAATTTAGTTTTCAAATACTGCTCTATAAGAACTTTGTGAAATGTCTGATGTAAAGGGCTTTACAAAATTAAATTTGATTGACTGATTAATGTGACTGTTATATTTTTGCATAAGACTTGCCTGTTGACACTTCTACTGAAAATACATTACTCATCTCTTCCTTCATGATGTCCATATTTCCAGAGTGGTTTTTTTACGAATTTGTCTTTATAGCTTACCCTTAGTTAATCCTGTCATTCTTTAAGGGAGGAGTATGTGCTGTCACTAGTATTCTAATACCAAATAATTATAATTATTTATTTTATTTGAGCCGGAATAAAGCATTCATAACGGATACCTCACCATTAGTTAATTATTTTGTGTCTCTTTAAGTAAAGTGATGAATTATCCTACCTGTACAATCACTAACTAATGACCAATTGGTAGCTATAAACCCTTAATAACTCATACTTCACCATTAGTTTACGGCTTTTGCTCTGAGTTTCAACTAAGAAAATGTCAGGAAAATCCTACTAGAACAGCTGAACATTATTTGTGATTAATCAGAGTCACTTCAAATGATGGCAGGTGTGTAATGACTTCTATTTAACATGAGTTTGAATGTGATTGGTTAACTCTGAACTATTTTCAATTTTCAATTGAATTGTTCATGTTATAGGTTACATCAAAGGTGGAAAAAGCTCGGACATGATTTATCTTTGTCTCATTCTTTTACATCACAAGAACCTGGCATTTTAACAGGGGTGTGTAGACTTTTTATTTCCACTATATGTGTACTATGTTTGTGTGAAACCTAGAAATGAGAGAGACCCTCAACTTGCCATCGGGTAGTCTTGTCAGTTGTCTGATTTGTTTTTCTTTTTTCTTTTCTAAGATCCATTTGAGTGAACTTGAGGACGCTGACATCCAATTTAACATCCAAGATACATCATATGAAGGCCTGACACTAGAATTGGCTCATCAGAACACCTGACTAAAAAACTTGCTGAAGACACGGGATCCAATAACTGCGCTGTTGACCCTGGAAGCCAACAGAACACCAAGATGGGCGGCTTCCTTGGCTCAGGATGGAAAATAACTTTGTCACTGCATGACAAATCACAGTTGTTTTTCAGTATACATTGAATGAATGGCTTTTCCAGAGTCAGTAGCAAGTATGAGTACAGTATGACTAGAGCCAAATAAAACGAGATACCTATAAATGAGAAACGAATTACAAATCATACATCAATACCACAGTCCATTGAATGAATAGGCTTGACCTGTGTGGCCTGTTTCAGGCTCAGGCGGAGGGTTTCCTGGCGTCTACCTGAAGTTCCATTTTATGGAGGCGTTGCACACCCGCAGCCATTTGCGGACTGGGGAGGAGTCTGTAGGCCCCAACCAGCCTCAGTCTCAGTCAGGAAAGTCTCCTCAGCCTTTTGGTGACCATCAGCCTCCCAAGTCTCCCTCCTCCCAGAAACATCAACCTCAGACACAACAGACTCGCTCCAAACAAGGAGGCCATCAACAACAACACCAACAGCACCATGGACAGCACCAGCACAGTAAACTGCCTAATAAGCGGGAGCGCAAGCGCCTCAGGCCTCAGAGGCCAAGCGTTGATTCAGACACCCCACCGGTGGATGACGGTAAGCATGCAAAGGCAGAGGCAGCATCTAACAGAGTGTCTCAGACCTCAACTGATGGAAGCCCATCAATGTCCTCCTCATCATTCACCTGTATCCAGTCTACAGAAGGTCCTGCCACAGAGAACCAAGGGGGCACTCTGAAGCAGAAACATGAGCGTAAGCCTGGAAAACCTGGGAAATATGTATGCTCTTACTGCGGCCGTGCCTGTGCCAAGCCCAGTGTTCTGCAGAAACACATCCGTTCCCACACTGGTGAAAGGCCCTACCCCTGTGGTCCCTGTGGCTTCTCTTTCAAGACAAAGAGCAACCTCTACAAGCACCGGAAGTCCCATACCCACAGGGTGAAGGCCGGCCTTGCCTCTGGAGAGCCCAGCAGTTTAGAAGAACCAGTGACAGAGTCAGAAGATGAAACCAGACAGTCATCAACTGCTGCCTCTACTACCTTGGAGAGACAAGGCAATGTAGCCGACCAAAAGACCCATGGAGACACTGAGAGGTCTACAGAGCAGTCCACTGGGACGGAAAACTCCTACGCCATTAAGAAGAGGCTGGCTATGCGTCTGAGCCGAGGAAAACATGGCCCTCTAAGTTCTTCTGACTCAATCACTTCCTTGTCAGGTGTAGGGAGTAGAGGCAGCACAGAGTCTGGTTATTTCTCTCGCTCCGAAAGCACTGAGCAGTCGCAGGACAGTTCCCCCAACACAACAAGTGCCAAAAGCTATGCAGAGATCATCCTGGGGAAATATGGCCGCCTGGGCCATCTCCAGAGGATGTCTAGGCATCAGAACCAGCAGCCCTCTGGAGGCCAGAGTCAGGAAGGGAAGAGCATCCCATTCACAGTGCCCAAGAAGCAGGTAATTGACCATATCACCAACCTCATCACTATCAACGAGGCTGTGGTGGACACCAGTAAAATTGACAGTGTCAAGCCCAGAAGGTTTTCTCTGTCTAGGAGAAATAGCACAGAGTCTAACTCTAAGGTTCCTGTATCTCAGAAAGAGCCATCTGTAGTCCACCACAGCACCAACAATCCTGATGAACCAGGCTTTAAGACCAGTGGTTCCATTACTATGGGTGTTCCGTGTGAGAAGTTTCATCAACCCCAGTCACTAAACTTGGATCCAACAGCAGGCCAGGCATCAACTTCCAATTCTCCTCTTTTGAGAAGCCTCTCCATGCCCTCTGCTGCTATTTCAAGTGATGCCTCTTCTGGCGTTTGCCCCAAAAACTTCCGCCTTAGCCAGTCCTTCGATGAACGGTCTGAAACACAGTGCAGACGGTTTGGGATGCTGCAACGTCAACCAGCCATCGAAATTCCCCCTGGTGCTGAATTCACTAAAGAAGAACATAGTTTGCACAGTAGCTCCAACACACTCTACAATCAAAATATGTCGGTTGTGTCTCCTGAACATAAGCAATGTAAACCAGAGCCATATGAGTGTGAATCCTGTGGCACTGGATGTAAAACCTGGGAGGGTTATAAGGCACACAAGAGGAGCCTTTGTGTAGCACCATTTCCCCAGGAGGGTCTTGATACATCAGAATGCCAGCTTGACCATTCACAGTCAATACCATATACGATCAGCAGACCAGGGGCTTTGGCAATGCGCAAGAGGAGGAAAGAGGAGAGTTTTGAATCTGATGATCCATCCTCTACTGTTTCTTTATCCTCACCCACATTATCTACATCCGTGCAAGACAAAAACAAAGTCAATGTAGCAGGCAATCAACATTCATGGTCACGGTTAGAACAAGAAAGGCAAGGCACGTCAAAAGGTTTCTCAGTGATTCAGCATACTAGTTCATTTGAGAAACAGGACACTTTCTTTTCAGAGAGCAAAGGTAAAGAGGAGACGCATGTTAAATTCCCGTCTCGTGAGGACTCATCTCAACTAGTGCCTCAGAAACAACTGCAGCTACACTCATCCAAACCAACACCTCGCAAACTGGTGCGCCAACACAATGTTCCTGAGATATTTGTCACAGAGGATTCAAACACCAATGTTATTGAGTCTGTTCAGACACAGTCAGAAACAGCATCCATAATGCCTAAACAGACTGAGAGGACTGAGGAGTTCCAGTGGCCACAGAGAAGCCTCACTTTGTCTGGGGTACCCATAGAGAAGCTGCCCCCGAAGAAGAAACGTATTCGCTTGGCTGAGGCTGCCCAGTCTTCAGGGGAGTCGATGTCCAGTTTCGACTCCATCTCTCTACCTCGCAGCCCCAGTCAAGACAGCTGTGCATCCCATGCATCTAGCCTCTCTGCATCTTTGGAAGAGTCCACTAGACCAGGAGACATGGAGACCTTAGCTGGAACACCACTGAGGAGGTCCAGGGCCCCTAACACATTGACTGTCCCAGGGATGCATCATCACAAAAGGGAGATGCGGCGATCTGCCTCAGAGCAAGCACCTCATGACCCACAGCAGCAATCTGTACTGATGGCAATGTCAGAGATGCGAAGCAAGTCATTTGACTACAGCAGTTTGTCCCCTGAGTGCTCAGTGGCAGGCTGGAGGGACAGACGCAAATGTCTTCTCATAAGACACACTACGGTCAGGGACCCAGAAGAGGGGGAGCAGTCTGACATAGCTGAAGAACTAAAGCTCAAATCCAGTTCCTCCACTCCTGCCAAATACATTACTCTAAAAGTGAACAACCCTTCTCACTGTAGCCTCAGTCCAGACCCTGTATGCCCCAGCACTTCTTTTAGACCCAGCCCAAGCAAAGCAATGTCCTGTAGCCCTTTACAAACACTTTACCAAGAGTCACCCTCACAATTGGACATTGCTCAAAGTATTCAGTTGACGGGACATTGCTCTGAAGCTCCTCAGAACCCAGTAGAATATCCTGATGGCAAACAAAGGGTAGCTCCATCATCTCTCCATTCAGGAGATAACCTATTGATTTCCCTCCGTCCTGTCCACACCTACATCCACCCTGCCCAACCCCAAATCCACCCTGCCCAAACCTGCTCTGCCCAACCCCAACCTTGGCCTGCCTACTCTGTCCCCACACACTACTCATCAGGGATTGCGAAAGCCCACTACCATCCAATGTCCACAGGCTTGAAGTTAGAGATCCCAATCTCTACTCGCAGACATGATGGCGATTCAGAGTTTATAACACAATCTCTGCAAATCCCCAACCCTAACCCAAACATAATTCTCAGCCCAGTGTTACTCCAGCCTTCCATATCACCAACAGTAGCAGTAGTCCGGCTACAGGGAGACACCAACACTCAAACCTGCGCCATATACACCACTCGGTCCCAAACAAGACCACTTATGTCCCAGGAACATATGTGTTCTGGCTTAAACAGTGGAAATAGAAATACCACAACCTCTGAACCTAACAGCCACCTGGCCATGTCCCTGCCTCTTGACAACCACTTAGCTTTACCTTTGCCTCCAGGCGGTGAGTTGTGGTCCGAAGAGGGCAGTAGAGTTTCAGGATCAGGGAGCAACAAGCGAATGTTATCCCCTTCCAACAGTGTCGATTTCAGCCCTGAGTCCAAACAGCAACAGAAAAGAGTAAAGGAGGAGGAAGAGAAGGAGAGCTGTGTATCAAACACAATTGCAGAATTATCAACAAAAGAAGAAAAAGTTGAGATTCCATTATGTTTACCTAGAGGATGTTCTCCCATGAGTCCAGACGGACTTGAATATCCAACCCTCCAGTCCACCACCTCTCACAGCTGGTGCTATCTGAACTACATCAAGCCAAACCCTTCCACCTCGACTGATCCCCAGCCCTCGGTGTACTCCTCTTGGTCCACTAGCGAGTATGACCCCAACCCTCCAGGCCTCTCCAGCAAGACAGCCATGTCCCTGTTGGACTGCAAGCAGAGGTTCAGCCCCACCATCTACACCATGTCTCCCATGTCATCTACTCCTGCAGAGACTCCACCAGAGCCAGCCGACATGAAGACACCTTGCCCATCTGAGGTAGTTCTTCAGCTTTGTATGTACGGTTGTCTTTCTTACTATATCTTGTATTGAACCAAATACCCTTTTAAAGTTTTGCCTTATTTCTCATTTGATGCGTCTAGCCCTGCAGAGTGAAATGTAACGCTACAGTATAATTCACGTATGTGCTGAAACAAAGTAATGACGAATTCCCCCATCTTCTTGGCTTGATGTTGCTGGAGCAGGGTTGGTGAATTTGCCCTGCATGTCTCTCTCTCTTGAGTGTAGGTACATGCTACCCTGCCCGGTGACAGCCGCTGTGTCAATACAACAGAGCAAGAGCCGTCCACAGAGGACAAAGAGCCAAAGAAAGAGCACGAGCTGGAGGTGGAAGGGAAGGAAGAGCAGAAAAAAGAAGATGAGGTTCAGTCGACTAGCAATTTTAGAGAATCTCAAATCTGGGTCAGTGAGGGAGGGTGAGTAGACTGTGACTATTTACATTTTACTGTAAATACTGTTTGAATACATTTATTATGTAAATGTATATAGGTACATATTAACACCAAAAAAAAAAACACTATTTGTGTTGCTCAATTTCTTTAAAGATGTCGTAACATTATGATTACCCCCGTTCGAGTAGTAACACCAACGCTGTTCACACCAATAACATTTTAGATAAACAATTGTTTTCTGAAAAAGAGGCCACACATTCTCAAAACTAAGCTCATCAAACTTTTAAGAATAGTATACTACAGAGATAGCGTGATCATTTGTATACCTTTACAATGAACTAATACCAAGTAGCACTGTCTGGATAAACACTCCTTGCTTGTAGAGTGTGTTGGTGTTACTTTTTAAACTATGTTACTTTTTAGTGAATTTAGTGAATGGGTATCAATGGAATTACAATTGTTGGCATACTAAATAGGTGGGATTAGCTAATTATCTTCTGTAATATAACCTAACCCCCTTCCACGATAAGAGTTTGTCACTTAATAAAATGCTTATTATCAAATAATCTTTGTCACGTTTTGTGATTTTCAAACCTGTAAAACCAATGACTTTCAGAGACACATGATAGTACCTTTAATTTCATTTAAAATACCTTCTTTATTGATCTATACAATTATTTAGCATCCAAAGTAATAGATATCTACAAATCCCCAAACACACCACTAAACATCCGTCAACTGACAACAATATACAAATTGATGTTTTGTAGTGTAAAGGAATTGCAACCAGTTTTGTTATTACAGATATTTATATTTATCATGTTTTTGTTTGTGTGGAAGTGTGAGAGGTCAAGGAAAACCATTCACCACTGTGTTATAGGAATCACACATATAGTTAAGTACAAGACATAGCATGTTTGCTACAAGCTAGTACAGTCACTGTGATGGTATTTGGTCTCTGTGTGGTGCGTGGAGAGCTGTGGAGTGTTATCGTTCCCCTCTACAGGACAGGAGGAGCTTGGCTGTCTGTCTACACCAACAGAGCCCGTCTGTTGAGTGGTCCTAGCCAGGAAACGACCAAAAAAACGACCCAGCTTTCTCTACTGTACCCCATAGAGGCTCAGTTAACACCCAACACCGTCAATGATTCTGGCTATTTAGCTTTAGAGGGAGGAGTGGCAGCCACCAGCCGATTTCCTTCCCATATTGGATCGTGATTAATTTAATGAATGAGAAGTGACTTGTCTTTTTACATGATTTCTCTGTGAATCTGGGTTCCTCTAGTTGTTGACAGAACATGAAAAGGAATAATATTTTGAGGGAAGAATGGGAAATGAATCTATGTTAATTTAGAAAGGGCTGACTAATATACTTATTCAGGTTCTCTAGTAATGGGACACTTAGGTTGTGTCAGAGAGAGCTTTGAGAGATCAAATGCTCTGAGAGAATCAGGGTTCTCTGATTCATCCGTGTTCTTTTTACGGTTATCCACAAAGCTAGATTGAATCACACGCGGGTTATAAAGCAGACATAACTGATACTCCTGAGAACACTTGGTCCCTCTATGATTCAGTGGCACTGAGGTGCCATCTGTGCGCTGCTCTGAGTACTCTGAGGAACCTGGTGACTCAGGTTCACAGTCTTCTTCTCAAAATGACTAATCTCTCGTCCCGGCCACCAGCTCTGTCAGTTCGCTTTGGTGTGTGCGTGTGCATGTGTGTGAGTGTGTGTTCAAGGGCTGATAAGAGAAAGCATCGGAAGACAGAATAGGTCCAACAGTGACCTTTCAGCGGGGGGGGGGGTGGTCGTTGAGGGGAAGCGATGAGGGCTGAGTTAGGGATGTTCTGGCGTGGGCTGTCCCCGAAGATAACGTTAGGATCTGTGAATGGCTGTCACAGTGAGCCGTGAATCGCCAGTCATCAATGTCATAGATGCTGTATATCAGGTCATTGTGAGGGATGTTTTGTGTGGGCACACATGCACCCCCCGTGCACACGCACACACGCACACACGCACGCCGAGATCTGATAGGGTGTCATGAAAGCGCCACAATGAACCCCTCTAATTTCCCGAAAGTTGAGAAAACCCGAGCATGATAGCAATCATTGTAATTACCATTCGTATTAATAGAGAGTGTTTTATTTTCTGTTTATTTGGAGCAGCTGCTCTGAGCCCAGGGTTTCCCTCCCTCCCCGGCCTGTTTTTATTGGCCTGCAGTTCCAGACCCCGGTGCTTTTATTCACTGGCTGTTCCAAACCCTGCACCCTTGCTGATGTCGCAGGCCCTCTGTGTTTTGTCTGAGGATTGGCGGCGGTGTGAGACGGTGGCGGTGGGGTTTAGAGACCCACTGCGGGGCCCACACTTCAGCTTCACACAGGGGGCTTTTATAACCCAAACTGGAACACCCTCCACCCAAAACGCACAGGAATACACACACATGTCAGCGCACACACACACACATGCTCACAGACACACGGGGTGGACCCCCTAACCAAAAGGCAGGGTGGGAGTTCACTGTGTGAGAAGGGCGTTTGCCAAACAGATTGAGCAAAAAATAGAAACATTAAATGCAAGCAGCTTGCAGGTGTTAAATACTGTATACAGGGAAAGTATTCAGGCCTCTCAAATTTCCCATTATGTTGCGTCATACAAATGTATTATAAATGATTGCATTCATTCTATGCCATTATTCTACACACAATACCCAATAAAGTGAAAAACATGTTTTTAGAAATCATGGCAATTTACCTAAATATATTGATATCAGTATATTTAGGTAAATTGGCACAATTTCTAAAAACATGTTTTTCACTTTATCGGGTATTATATATATATATATATATATATATATATATATATATATATATATATATATATACATCTCCGGGAGGAAACTAAGAGACCACTGCACCTTACAGAGGCATTCAATTTGCAGTGGTCTCTTAATTTTAACCCTTCCGTTCCTCACTCAAAACCTTCCTTTTTGACTTTTTTTTTAAAGGAAAGAAAGGGGTGCAGTGGTCTCTTCATTTTTTCCGGAGCTGTACATATTACTTACTACTTGCACTACTCTGCCCTCTTCTATTTGCACTTATGGTTAGATATTAACTGCATTTCGTTGTACAGTTCTTGTACTGTTCAATGCCAATTTAATCTAATCTATAGTTTTTTAGTAGCACTGAGGATATATGGAAAAAGAATCACTAAACTAAAAGCAGTCTGTCTTTCTCCTACTTCAGCTACAGATCAAGTGAGGAATATGTGTGCGTGCGGGGTCGAGGCAGAGGCAGACACGTGTGTGGGGAGTGTGGGGTCCGCTGTAAAAAGCCTAGCATGCTGCGAAAACACCTCCAACGGCACACAGACTCACGCCCCTACATCTGCAAGCACTGCGACATGGCCTTCAAAACCAAAGGTGAGCTATGGATACACAATGGATTGGATGCCTTGTTGTGGTTATGGATAAACACAAGACTAAAATGTACTACTGGATCCAGGTTGGGATTGGTGAATACCTACTGGAATTGGTACATTAGTTGTACCAGGTTGGTCTTATGAAATAAGTGTTTGAGGAAGGATCACTGCTGAGCTGCTTGAAATGTACATATCCATTCTCACGTTCAGTACGGATTTCTCCAGATAGTAATGTGAGAGATTTCTGTAATTCCAGGGAACCTCACCAAACACATAAAGTCCAAGGCCCACGGTAAGAAAAGCAATGACAGGCCAATGACTGGCTCTTCGCTGGAAGAGGCTGAGGACGGTAGGATGATGTTATGTAACTGTGTCTACGTTGAAAGTATCCAATAATACTTTGTTGTGTTGCAGAATAGTAACCATTTCACTGTAATCTCCGCCCTCATAAGGAGGCAGTGAAGATTGCTCTGTCTGGTCAGAGACGGGGCAGAAGGAGCATCCATACTCTAACGTCGGCGAAACTGAAGAGGATGACAAAGACAGCCAGGATGATGACAACCATCGCGGTGTTGACGAAGATCATGAAGAGGATTCCGGGTCCCATGAAGACCTTTACACCTCCACAAGCCACTTCAAGCCACCAAAATCCCCAGATCAAAACAAAACCCCTCCGGGCCGAGACAGTACCAGACCATCTCATGATACTGAGTCTGGGTCCAGCCAACACCAGAAGCCAAGCGTTTTTCGCCCAGCTCGTTCCCCCAGCAAGAAGAGAGTTCTTTTCTCCCAGAGGAGTCAGCTGGACCCTGGCAGTCACATCTCCCCACTGCGCTCACCTACCCCAGACCTATCTTCATCCCCAGCCCAACACCAGCACTCATCTTCATCCCCAGCCCATCGCCCGCCTTCATCGTCATCCCCAGGCCATCGCTCGTCCTCATCTCCATCCCCGGCCCTGTCTCCCTCTCCAGCCAGTCGCCTGCCCTCAACCCCTCGCCTGTCTCCTGTTGCTTCCCTATCCCCTAGAGTGAGCCTCTCCCCTCTCCACTGCCCTTCCCCCAGGCGTTACCTTTCCCCTGTCCCCTCCCACCCCTCCCCTCGCTCACTGTCATCCTTGTCCCCTAGCCCTTCCCCACCCTCTTCTCTGTCCCCACTAGGTTGTCATGTCTCCCCCTCCCTAGAGAAGCATCTCCCCCCCCCAAGAAGCCTATTGCCTGTCAGGCTCCCGTCCCCAAGGAGTGGGCCCCCAGGCTCCCCTACCATTCGGGAAACCATTCCTTCTCAACACAATTTGCCCAGAGACCAGTCTTTAAATCCCCAAAAGGACATGCCTGATACAGCAACATGCTCCAAGTCAAGGCTGGTGAGTATGTCTCTGTCTGTCATCTCTAGAACATAACCTTGTTAATATGTGATTAAGGTGGTTGTGGAAGTATTGTTTTTCAGACCGTTAGTCTCTATTTTCTTTTTTTATGTTTACGGGATGGATGGGTTTGATAGCCACATTGCTGCACACTAACCTGCAGCGTGATCTGTCTCTGTTTGGTTAGTTGGTTCAGAACAGAGATTAAAATAAGCCTGTTTCACCACACAATGTGAATCCAGGGTTAAACAGCCAAATGCAAGCAATATAAACACCCAAAACAAATATAGATTATATATTTATAAATAAGGATATGCAGGTTTGTACATTCAGGTTTATTTAAAATCTTACCTTTATAGGAAAAGGAAGGAAAAGGCAACTCGACCTTTCTATGATTAAAACCAAACAAACAACACAGAACCTGAAAATAGCGCATGAGTGATCCCAAATAGACACAAATGTGTTTTTCCTGGGCAGTTGGTGATAAAACGAGACGCACACCTATCATTTAAATGTCTGACATTGGAACCACAAGGACTCTCAGTCAGCTCACCTGATATAAACATAGTAGGTTTCATCGCAAGCCGTGGTCAAGTTGTGGTTTGGCTGCGTTGTGGTTCTAAACTTTACCTCATTCCTTTCCCTCATTTCCACCCAGATGAAAAGCTACTCTGTTCAGCAGAGCGACGAGGTGCGTCCCCCTCACCTGTCCCCCAGGACAAGACTATCCCCAGGGAGCCAGGGGGGTGTCTTCAGCCACTTGCCGCTCCACTCCCAACAGCAAGCCTGGACCCCCAACCTGATGATCCCCATTGGTGGGATCCACATGTTACAGTCCAGAACCAGTCCACTCTACAGCCTGGTGACGGGCCCTATGGTAGGGCAGAACATCCCCAGCTTGGCAGGAATGGACCGGCCCGCAGTAGCCCAGAACACCCCTACCCCAACAGAGATGGACTGCCCCAGGAAAGCTGGACTGGACATAAGTCCACTTTGTAGTCCTTCACCGCTGAAGCACCGTCAGAGCACTTTGAAAGTAGCTGCTAAGCCTGGCACTAGTATGCACACCAGCGACCACGCCATCAGGACAGGAGAGGGAGCGGCTGACAAGGCCGGGTGCAGCTATTTAGGACCTCTCCCAGACAAGCCCGGTACAGCCCATGTACAGGTGTACTCCAGGAGACAGGAGCATCATGGGAGCCGGAATCAAAGGGAAAAGACTAAACTACAATTTACTGGGACAGAGAAAGGAGGCAGCTCCCACACTACAGCCGCCCAAACAAGCAATTTGTCCAAGGAAACCACAGACGCAAAAAAAGACACAAATATAAAATAGAGGAGGCAGTGTTTCTCCAGTCAATACGCAAGGCCAACAGATGCCTTCTTCCCAAACTAAACCCTGATAGGAAGGAGCATCTTTAGGGAACAGTGCAAAAGACTTTTGTGTACGTCTAAAATGGCAATGTATTTCCTACATAGAGGACAGGTTGACTTTTCAGACACATTTGGGAATCATGCATGGTCTCAGAGCTAGCAAGCAGGTCTGGTTTTGAGACTGAAGAAGACAAAAGGAATTAATAAGCATTCAGAAGTGTAGGTCTTCTGACTATAATGTGATTATGTAATTATATGAATAATATATAGATACATGTATGTTAAATATGCAGTATATGTTTTGTAATCTTTTTTTACCCTCTTTTGTTTGATGATGTCATTGCTGTTAACTTATTATTGATGTGCTCTTATGCAATTCTGTACTATCCTATGTGAGAGCTGGATATACATTTAGATAAAGACTTTATTTAGTTAATCTCCCTTCCCCCTTCCATTGATAGCACTATAATAAAGAATATTATACTGGTCCTGTTGTGTTTATATAATGTACGACCAAATATAGAAACGTACTAGAAATCTCTACTCACCCTAACCAGTATTTTGAAGTGCAATTTCTGTCAAGATTGTGGCTTGAAATGTCATTCTTAACAACTGTGATTATTAGTTTATTTTTAAGATTATGTTTATTATTCGTGTTGTCAATTTGAGTTTTGAACAATCAGGGTTACAATAATAATCATATTTTCTACTTTCTTGTTGAGAGAAAATCTTGGAATAAGAATAAACATGCTGGGTAGAAACTGCACTGATTTGATATTCATATTTTGTTTTGATCATATGCTGTACATGGTGCAGTCAATATTTATTGTCAAATACATTATTAATAGGTTGTTTTTATAAAGGAGGCAGGTTGTTTTTATAAAGGAGAAAGTTTCCATATTTGTCACTTTCATGTGTCTTTTGCCATTAAATCTCTTGTTTTTACAAATTTATAATGAAATAGTGTCCCTGTGTGTTTTCTTTTCACCTAAAATGTGGTTCTATGTAATTCAGTAAAGCATCCCACAACAGTGGCATAGTATATCTTGTATTCTGTATCGCCACCTAGTGTTAGTCACTAGTCCTGAGGTACTACCCACCTATGGAAGAGCCTTTCAGACCTTGTCTTTTTATTCCCAACCCTCTAAACAGTGACACCTACAGAGTATTTTATCATCTAATCTCAAAGTACTGCCTTTAGGCCTTTAGCCTTTATGCCCTTAGACAACAACTGCTAACTAGCTAGCTATATCAGACTGGTTGCTCCTTATCCCTCTTTGACCTCTTTCATTTACCAATTAACTGATTCTTGACAACATGCATCATTCACCCAAGTTGTGTCAAAATTGTGCCAGTAGTGTCTGAGATACTATTTAGGTTAGTGAAATTCAAATCTCTGAGTATGTGTGCAAATTTTATCATACAGTCAAGCAGATTGAGATAGCCCCACTGTGTTGTTAATATAAATGTTCTTGCTATGTTGGGTATGCCACATTTTGCAGCATCCGTAATATTTTTTAAAAATATAAATACCCAGTAATGATTTATGTGTGATGAGACAGTGGCCATTTCTCTATGTGCTAATCAGATATATGTTTTGCTGAGTGATCTTTGTACATACATATACTAAATGGTGTGACCTTGCCAATTAGCCTTTTCAACCACTATCTGGCCAATTATAATATTTCCGCAATACATTTCTATGGCAAAACACCTAATTTTCTTCCAAATTTGGTGGTGGTGTCTTAGCTTTTGATATGGACCAACATATATAAATTGTGGATCCCCTCTCCAATTTCATTGTGGCAACATTTAAGAACCAAACACGCTTTTTCAGTTTAGTCTTTGTGGTTGAGAAATCTGTTTTCTGGCTATCTGGCTTCAGTGTTGGCCTATGTATGCTAGTGACTACCAGTATGCAGTGTGTGAAATCAGATACCTCACTGGAGTGACATGTCACGTTTTCTGGCCAACTCAGACCAAGTATTGACTTATGGTTGTGAACCCTAGAGTGGCAAGATGTCATGTGAAAGCTGAGACTCTAGCGCAGGGGTAGGCGACGATCTTATGCCACAATATGCATAATAGTAGATGGTTGAAGGGTTAATGTAGTAGATGGTTAATGTAATTATAATAAATATGTAAAAAGTATTTGTTGACCACAATTAATACCAATTATTTATAATAAGTATGTACAAAGTATTTGTTTACCACAGTTAAGCCCAAAATTATTAGGGGGCCAATCATTTGGTATGTTTTATTATTATTACTATTATTATTCTCCAGGGCCATTTTCAGAGGTTCATAGCTCGGTCCCCTCTGGTTCAAAACGCTCCAAACTTTGCCTGATTGTAGACGGCCAAGGTCCAAAGGACCTTGTCCATCATGGTACCCATACTCCTCATGGTGGCGCTATAGCACTCAGTCAAAAATGGAAAAAGTGAAGCTTAGATCTCATGAACTGAATGTCGTAGAGACATGCAACCAAGTTCCAGATATACCCCTTCTCATGCTGACCTAAAAAGTCTTGGGGTCTTTCAAATTCGCCCCTTGGATTTTCCTCCATTTTGAATTTGGTGAAAAACACGTTAACAACATCTCCTCCGAGACCGCTGAACGGATTTGCATGCCGTTTGGTGTGAAGGACCTTTGAACCATTATCTTTAAAAGTTTTATAAGGAAAGTTGATATCTCAAATAGTACGGCCGAAATCAACTAATCAAAATGAGCTGGGCGGGTCTATGACCTTGGACGTCCATTAATCCCAAATGGAATATCAAACAGCTATGAAACGAAACATACTAGTACATGTGTCTCTCAAGAATGGACAGAAAAAGTCTCATACTGAAATACCTCTTGGGGGCGCTATAAACATCACCGATGTTTCTCACGATTTTGCTGTTAATAAAAACACACTTAAATGACATCTCCTCCGAAACCACCAAACAGATTTGGTTGACAATTGGTGTAAAGGACCACTGGACCATTGTCTTTAAAAGTTATAAAAGAAAAGTTGATATCTCAAACAATATGGCCTCCATTTTGACTTCTGTGAAAAACTCTTTAACAACATCTCCTCCGAGACCGCTGAACGGATTTGCATGCCGTTTGGTGTGAAGGACCTTTGAACCATTATCTGTAAATGTTATATAAGGAAAGTTGATATCTCAAACAATATGGCCGAAATCAGTGAATGAAATTGAGCTGGGCAGGTCTATGACTTTAGATGTCCATTCAACCCAAATGGAACATCAAACAGCTACGAAACGAATCATACTCGTAAATGTGTCTGCTAGGAATTGACAGGAAAACTCCCATACAGAAATACCGCTTGGGGGCACTATAAACATAACCGATGTTTCTCACGATTTTGCCGTTGATCAAAACACACTTAAACGACATTTCCTCCAAAACAGCTGAATGGATTTGGATGACAATTGGTGTAAAGGACGTCTGGACCATTGTCTTTAAAAGTAATATTATTGTAAATGTTTCTGGTGGATTTTCAAAATATGCATGTGCTATTTCGGTTATTATAGATCACAACCCGATGAGACTATTCAGTCCATCAGCCAGCCAGCCCTGTGGTGTAGTGGGAACATCCCAGTCCTTCAATATTGTGATCCCAGTTTGATTCCCTTCTCAGATGCTCCAAATTCTGTATCTCATAAATGCTTTTGCACTAGGTGCTTTTCAGCCGTCACAGAACAATACATATGTGAAATACCATGATTTTCATTTATTTGCGAGAATAATTGTATTACGTGACACTTTTATGCTGTTATTGTTTTCCAAAGAAAGGAACCAGCCATGGAGTGATTGGAGTCAATTATTTTGTTATAAGTAGGATGTATAGCTAGCCATCTATAATAATCGTTGTACAACAATACACTTTAGTTCCGTTACAAACGTTTTGTTGCCATTTTTATCTCAGCAAAATTGTAATGGCTGGGGTAAAATTTACATTTGGAGAGGATAGAGAGCTGTAGGGACAACTGGTAGCCCCTGTGGTGTAGTGGGGACATCCCTGTTCTGCAAAATTCTGACCCTGGTTCAATTCCCTTCTGACATGTTCCAAATATTGTATTTCAGATATGTGTATCCACTTGGTACTTTTCACCCTTCACACAACAATATATATCCTTTCTGTAATACCATGATTCTCATATGTTTAGGAGATTAATTGTTTTACGTGACCCTTATATACTGTTATTGTTTTCCAAAGACACAAATCAGCCATGAAGTGATCGAGTCACTGTTTTCGTTATAAGTAGAATGTATAGCAAATAGCTATATAGTCTTTGTGCAAGACTACTCTTTAGTTCCGTTAATAAATGTTATTTTGTCCACATTATTTCAACAAAAATGTAATGGCAGAGGTAAAAGTTGCATTCTGCTGTTTAAATAGTGTAAGGATTAAAGACAGTCTGCCACATAGAAAACCCGGGATTGAAACCTGCCAGCCACAACAATATTCATTCCCCTAATAGCCTGAACTAGGATTGCCTGGTTCCTTTTCTGGTTTCAAGGTCTTTTTGTTTTGTTTTTATTTCCTCTCCTTCGATTGGACATCCTGACTACTAGCGCATAGGGCATTTTTAAATTGCAAAACATTTCTCTAGTTAGAGCATGCAGTGAGATGCTTAAGCATTCCTATGACCCGCTTGGCCCCCTGAAACGCTGCTCGCAGCTTACATTTTTTATAGTTTATTTTTAGTTGCCGCGGGCAGTTATTATTTTGGATGGAGTGACGGGCAATTCAGGAAAAATTCGGATTTTTGGTTAAAGTTAAAAGTACTGCCGATCTGTTAAGTGTTCAACATTTTTTTTGTTAGAAATCGAAAGGCGCAGTTCTGCCCCATTATTTATTTTTAGTTAGAACTCCATAACTGCTCATTAGATCCAGAGTGCAGGGGTTATGAGCGTTGATTTGGTATAAGGCTTCTATTGTGAGGTTCTGTTGTTTGGTTTTGCGTTTGATCTTAAATATACCCAGTATTTGTCCTGTTTTCCTGGTTTTTGAACGTAGCCTATTCATTTTTCATTATCGTTCGCACCTGTATCTCGTTTACTCCCCTATATGAGTTATGTGTTTGCTGTTGTTCGTTATGAGGTTTTGTTTGTGTGTTTGCAGCTTTACGGAGCCAGTTTTTCTGAGTAGTCTCTTTTTTTGGTCATACTTCTATAGAAGTATTTTGAAATCATATTTTGGTATCCTGACCCGTGCCTACCTGACCGCCTCTTTGGATTATCCCCTACTGTACTTCGGCTTCTGATCGGCATTGATTCCAAATTACCAACTTTCTGCCTGCCCTTTGACTTCGTTCCAGCCTGTCCCTTCATATACCTTTGCTACTCCCTAATAAACGTCCTGCGCTCTGCGCTTGGATCCATCCATTCAACCTGCTCTGTGTGCATTCATTACATCTATGTTATCGTTAGATCCAGAGTGCAGGGATTATGAGTGTTGATTTGCTATAAGGCGTCGATGCCAATCAGTGGCGTCGTTAGGCCTGTGCGTCCGGGGCTTTAGCCTATAGCCTCGGCTCTTTTATGAATAGCCCCGGATCTCAAATTGACAAAAAATGTAAATAATAAAAAAAAAATTGCTAGCGTGTACCTCGGAATTTTCCACATGTACATTCAAAACCCTATGGGCTAAGCCCCGAATGTGATACTAGCGACGCCTCTGATGCCAATCAAATATCCACATTTTGTTGAACAGAAACAGTCTTAAGACTATACGTTCTCAGTATGCTTTGTGTAATGAGTCTGCAGACACTGGAATGGTGTCTCCACACCCTACAGAGAACATCATCTCTGTTATTTAATATTCTCTCTTAAACTTAAGTTGTTCATCCTTTGTTTGCATTATTGTATCCAGAAAGCATTTAAAAATCCACCAGTAACACAACAAAGAGTTAGGCGCTCAAATCTCCACTCCAGACTGGGATGAGAGTTTGTTATACTTATAACTGTTCAGTCAACTATACAGTTTAAGATGTTACACAACAATTCACTATTTCAAAACATATGAGATCCTCTCAAATGTTTTTGATCCACAATAAATTAGACGGTTCAAAGCCATGAACAGACCACTGTTTATATTTAGGTGGAAATCCAAAACTGCTGTTATCGTTCAATCCAGTGTGCAGGGGTTGATTTGTTTCAAATGTGCATTTTAACAAGGAGCCCAATGTATTTATTTTACTGATTATTTTTTGTCCAATGAGATCACATATTGTGTAAAATGCCTGTTAAAACACAGTCTAGAACAATGTGTTGATCAGCCAGTAGATGTCACTATCATCAAGCCACTGAAGCTACAACACTGGGTAATTAAACCATAATAAGAATATTTTAACCCCAACAGTCTGGATCTTGCACTGAAACATGCATTTCATGTTTTAAGTGTAAATCTAAAGATAATGTATTTTCAATTGCGAAAAAAGTGTGGTTGGAACACTGAATTCTGATTGGCTGAAAGCTGTAGTACATTATAATTTCTTACTGTTCTAACAGCAATTATAACTGCTGTAAGTCACCTCTAGGGTTTCAATTATATGTCCAATATACCAAGGCTAAAGCATTGTCCAGGCACTCTGCGATCAGTTATACCTAAGAACAGCTCTTAGCTTTGATATACAGTTGTGCTCAAAAGTGTGCATACCCTTGGAGAATGGTTAATATATGTACCATTTGTAAATAAAACATAAGTGAGCAGGCTAAACACATGCCTTTTATTTGTTATGGTATTCACATTCAACTGTAGGTCAATACAGAATGGCACAATCATAAAACAAAACATGGCAACAAAGAAAAAAATGAACTGACCCCTTTTCAAAAGTCTGCATTACCTTAGTTCTTAATATTGTGTATTGCCCCCTTTAGCATCAATGTTAATAGTGGTCTATGAGGCCCCACATTCTTGCAGGTGGTATAGCTGCCCATTCGTCTTGGCAAAATGCCTCCTGGTCATGCAAAGTCTTTGGTCGTCTTGCATGAACCGCATGTTTGAGATCTCCCCAAAGTGTCTCGATGATATTAAGGTCAGGTGACTGTGATGGCTTCTCCAGAACCTTCACCTTTTTCTGCTGTAACCATTTAAGTGTCAACTTGGCCTTGTGCTTAGGGTCATTGTCGTGCTGGAAAGTCCCATGTGCAGCTTTCATGCAGAAGAATGCAAAATGTCTGCCAGTATTTTCTGATAACATCCTGCATTCATCTTGCCATACATTTTTACAAGATTCCCTGTGCCTTTAGAGAACACACACCCCCAAAACATCAGTGAGCAACCACGATGCTTCACAGTGGGGATGGTATTCTGTTCACTATAGGCCTTGTTGACCCCTCTCCAAACATAGCTCTTATGGTTGTGACCATAAATCTCTATTTTGGTCTCGTCACTCCAAGCAGTGGAGACTGTACATTGTGCCAGAAGCTGTGTGGCGTATCAAGGTGTGGCCGGGCATATTGTAACCAAGCTTTTTTGTGGCATTGGCACAGTAAAGGCTTCTTTTTGGCAACTCAACCATGCAGCAAATTTTTGTATTGTCATATTGTGCTCCTTGAAACAACCACACTGTCATTTTCCAGAGCAGCCTGTATTTCTTCAGAGGTTACCCGTGGGCTTTTCTTTGTATCCCGAACAATTCATCTGGCAGTTTAGGCTGAAATCCTTCTTGGTCTATGTGACCTTGGCATCAAGAGATCCCTGAATTTTCCACTTCTTAATAAGTGATTGAACAGTACTGACTGGCATTTGCAAGGCTTTGGATATCTTTTTATATCCTTTTCCATTTTTATAAAGCTCCATTACCTTGTTATGCAGGTCTTTTGACATTCTCTGTTCCCCATGGCTCAGTATGTAGCCTGCTCAGTGCATCCATGTGAAAGCCAACCTACTCTAACTATTTATACACAGACACTAATTGCTATTTAAAAAGCCACAGATGTGGGAAATTCATCTTTAATTGCCATTTTCACCTGTGTGTGCCACTTTGTGTGTCTGTAACAAAGCCAAACATTCAAGGGTATGTAAACCAAACAACTATGTGATAATAAATGGCTTCATATGATCACTATCCTTCAATAAAATTTAAAAAAATTGCATGATCAGTCATGTTTTCAAAATCAATGCAAACATTTTTACAATTTCTGCCAGGGTATGCAAACTTATGAGCACATCTGTATTTGCCATATATCCTGCTCCTTGCCTTTTTGCTTTCATACCTGGACAGGTGTCTAATACATTCCTGTGGCTGGTTAATGGTCAGTTATTTACACATTCTCATTTGTATGGTGATTGTGGAGTGACAATACCATATAACATAATAACTACACCTCAGCAAATAATCAGAGAAACAGAAAATCATTACTTACAGCTCCGGAAAAAATTAAGAGACCACTGCACCTTTTCCTTTCCTTTCCAAAGAAGTTGAAAAGGAAAGTTTTGAGTGAGGAACAGAAGAGTTCATTTTGCAGTGGTTGTTGGGAAAGGAAAGAAAAAGGTGCAGTGGTCTCTTATTTTTTTCCGGAGCTGTACATTTTGGGAGTTGGGTGTGAATCTGAAACTTGAGCCTGAAGTTGACGTTGTTTTATCACTTTGTAGGTGGAATACTTTACAGACAGGAATTTGATATGGTCACGAGCGGATCTGTTGCTTATCAGAATCTGTATAACGTTGGCATAGGCTTGATATGGGCTTTGTTATGGTTTCAAGAATCAGATCCATGGTTACTTTTTTAGCCACCCACTCACAAATAGGTGTTGGGCCCGCTTTTCAGAGGACATGCCTTTTTTTTACTCTATGTCATCCACACTCTCACACCAATGGAATTTACCACCCCAGGAGCCAGGTGTACAAATTGTTTTCCCTCCTCCATCGTGTAGGGTATTAACAAAGATTTTTGGTTTCTAGAAACAAAACCTCTCTCTCAGAGATGTATGACATCATGCTAAGATCTCATGACATCGTTCAATAAGTGACAGACCCCCCGCATTCTAAAACAATTCCAAACAGACAGTGACATAGCTGAGTCAATATTGGAACAGACACTTTTCAGACATTATTTAACTCAAGCGTATGCGCTGTTTTCTTTCAGTATGATCTTCAACGCGGCCCTGTTTCCGTTTCATGCAAATCATATTCAGGGATCATTTGGGTGCAGACAAATTAGTCATTCTGCAGAGACCCAGACACTACGGTTTAGAGCCATATGGAGTCCTAAATGTACACGTTTTGTTATATGACAAAATAGTGTAAATTGTCATAGATAATTACTGCCCACCTATCTCCAAATCTGTCTGTTTATTCCCCTTTAGCCACGTTGCACGACTCTCTTGTTCTCTGTCTCTCCCTCCCTTTCTCAACTCCCTTTCTCTGTAATCTGTTTTATTGGGGAGGGAGTGGGTTGGGGTGGGGGGTGATGATTGATGCCGTCATATTTTAAAGTTTAACTTCAAAGTTTATTAGCACAGTCTTTCTGCTCTGAGGAATGCCAAGGACCGCAGCTATCCACTCAGTGTTTGTCATCGTTCCTCCCTGCATTCCACCCACCTCTTTCTCCCTCTCTCTCCCTATTTTTCTTAGGCGGAAGTGGAAATGGATAAGGGTGCATTTTTACGATGTGAGTGCAAAGACGCTGTTATGTTGTCGTGCTTGAAAGCCTTGGGGAGTTGTGGAGAGCCTATATTCAGCCCACGCGACACTGGACAAATATTTACTTAGGTCAAAAAAAAAGAAAATTCTAATGGAGCAAATCATTTTTGCAATACCATTGTTGATGTGGATTGTTACATCACTTTGGCATTTCCCCTGATACCCTCCATAGACAATGTCTACGTGTTCCAGAAAGTGTTTTTTCCTTCTCATTCAAAAAATAAATTGTTGTTTAACAACATAAGCTTGTCCCCATTTTGCCCATTGATGGACTGGATATCATGTTTGCACTTGAAAGTTTTCTCATTTCTAATTTTGGTGATTTCATAAGCGCTGACAGAACACATAACTCTAAATAATGTCTTTTCAAAATCTTTTAAATCAGAAAGACATCTTTTCAACATCCTTTGCTCAGTGAGAGCTCTCATTAAAGGGCTGAGCTGCTGTTACCATTCATTGGCTGGTTTACAGTCTCCAAGTAATAAAATAATTTTCAGTATCGATTTGTAACTCACTGCTTATTCATCACACAGGTGAACTGAAAAAGTGGCATACGAAGCTATATTTAACTAAACAAAAACTACACTGAAAAATCCTCATTATATATTTTGTAACTGGTCTCAGTAAGGAGGACTGGATCATGTGATTATGTGATCCGCACATTCATTAAAATTAAATTCTAATCAACAGTGATCGTAACAGTAATTTTATGAGCTACTTATTTACAGGGCATGTATTATCCTTTATCTGATGTACCTAATGATGTACCAAATGTCCACATTCACTAACTTGAAACAAGCATCATCACTTACATGAATAGTAATACCCAAGAAGATATTTGTGATAACATCACTCTATCTCTAACTAGAAGGGCAGTTATGACTTCAAATGTCCAACTGTCCTATTAAAGTGTATATACTGTAGGTTTGGCCAGGCAAACTGGCAGAAGAGTGTGTGTGTATGTGTGTGTGTGCGTTGTGTGACATTTTGAGGCCAAGTGTTGTTTGCCCTACCTTATCACCATAGGGGTCATGTCACACGCGTGTCGAACGTACAACAATGAGATACAGTGTCTGACAGAAGGGCGTGTCTGGCTCTTTTTTCCACGGGGGCGCTGTACTCTGATGTGAATATCACCAGCCCTGAATCCCTGTGGTGACAGCATGCAAAACATAAGTCTCCATCATCTGCTGCTATCTTCACAGCCTTTCCCTCCACAGATACCACCAGGTCTTTCCTTCGCCTACAGGTTTCCCTTTCTGGTCTGCCACCATATCATACTCAAATTCCAAGCCTTTTGTGGATGTCCTGTCTCTGTCTGATGCGCTACCCAGTAGACTCCTAGAAGGGTTTTAGTGAATAGATTTTTTAAATATATACGATTTAGTGTACAAATGAAAAGAAGCGGTTGTAGTAGGATCATGGTCCTGCTTAATAAACAGCAATTGGTTGAGAGAACTCACAGGAAAACGTTTGCCTGTTGAGCATATTCACAATCCTATTGCAGATGGCTGCCACACATTGTAAAGAAAATGGTTCTGAAGATATTTTAGCGTTGGTCAATGGAACTGCATGGGAACACTTATAAGTTCCTCAAGAGGAAAATGTCAATAGCTATTTCAGATAATTTCAAATAACCCCTGTTACTCAAAGAACCTTTTGATAAAGAACACTCCACAGCGGTCCTATAAACAATTCTTTAAATAACCATTAAGGGGTTTCAAGGGGTTCTTCAGAGAACTTTTAGAGGTCCCCCCCCAAAGATTCAATTTGAAGAACACCCTGACATTCATTTAAGAATGAATTGTACATCCAATCAATAGATTTGCATGTGTGTGCACGCCTGCACGCACGCACACGTGCGCGCATGCGCACGTGCGCGCATGTGTGTGTGTGTGCTCAACAATGGTTGTCCTTTTCTCCTCTCATTCTCTTCCTGTTGCCTATGCATAACTGAAACCCTGGTGAGGGCGGTAGGGAGCACAGGAGATTCTTGGAATGTGTGGGGAGTGTGAGCCAGGCAGCAGAACCAGGCTTGTTGTGTAACGCTGTGGATAGTAGGTGTGGTTGTAAATGGTATAAGTATGGGAGAAGTAAGAGACTACAGCCCAAAGCACCTGTGGCCACTCTCCAGTTGAGCTACTGCACCACTCAGGACTGTAAACGCTGGGCTACGGCTGTTTCTGTGCATGTACTCTACTGTAAACTCTGCTCTTGGATATTATTGCATACTTGTCATCGCTTTTCCAAAGACAATAATTATGGCTCTATCAATGAACTCCATCCTTTCTCTCACAGTGGTCTCAGTCTGTGTTCTCCTCGGGGACGGTAAGTCATCCTTTTCCTTTTTGTGTGTTTATTTCACTTTGTTTTCGATTTAAGTTTTGTGTTCCTTAGTCACCAAAGTGGCTGACTGTATAAGATGTATTACAGTGCTGCTTTGTCTTCTCTACTTAATGAAGATGGAGAAACACCTGATGTTCCGCGCCGCATCACGTGCACACTCAATGCTTTGTTTTCCATCTCCCAGCGATAGCTCAGTTAATCAGTGCTCTAGCAGGTGTGCTGGGAGGTGTGTGTCTGATGGCAAGTCTGGGAGGCTTTTGCATGGGACAATGTCTGACTCTTAGACCTGCTCCCACAACTTGCCTTATGGAGAAGCAGTTGTCCAATAGAATACAAAGAGAGATCCTGTCGGGGTTAGGCGTAATAATAACAATCTCCCCGATAAGACTCAGACCATATCAGCGTACAATCGTATCACTGATTTTGACTTGAAACAGCCCCAACTGGCAACAAACACTGTCTTTGTTTGACTTGGATAATGTTTTATAACAGTCTAATTATCAATCAAAGGTTAACTTAGTATGAAAGCAATGATGCTTAGTAAACAGTGATGGGGTTTAACCTACTTACCTCTCTTTGCTTAGGTTGTGTGACAGTCTGTTTTCTTAATGCGGAATATCAAATAGCTAATTAATCAAGCTCGTTTTTGCTGAGTAATAACTGGGCTCTAACCAATGTGCTTCTTTCTGTCTGTATAATGTAGGTTTTGGACTCCCTGTGTCAGGCCAGCTTGAGCTCCACGGCCAGTCCACACCCCAGTCCGGCTCTCACCACACCAGAGTTAAACGATGCTCCTGCAGTAACTGGATGGATAAAGAATGCATCTACTTCTGTCACCTGGACATCATTTGGGTCAACACCCCAAATAAGATCATGCCCTACGGTCTGGGAAGCCCCCTGTCCCGACGCCGGCGCTCTCTGAGCCGTTGTGAATGTGCTCACCCTGCTGACAGGACCTGCTCGGGATTCTGCCACCACAGGTGAGCTCACCTTCCGGGGCAACGATCCCCTCCTTACTCCTCCCCTCCTCTAAACCACCAACGTCCCTCCCTTCTAGACTGTAACTAGACAGTCAGTTGTCTGTGACCGTATTGTGTTGCTTTGTATCTGGGGTTGTCGTGGAGGAGAGGTCATGGAAAGAGGCAGGGAAGAGGCGTAGTGTCTCTGTCTCAGACGTGTGGTTAATTATGGGGGTAGGGTAAAAAGCAGTCATGTACTGGAGCCTTAGAGCCGCCTTACAGACAGATCCATTAGTCATTGCACTATTTGTGGAATATTTAACCAAGTTATTGCTGTTATGAAATGCCCAGAGGCTTGTCCTGTATCATGATGATGTTTTAAACTGTCTATGGAAAGTGTCTGTAGTTTGTTTTGACGTTTTGCCGTCTATTTGACACTGTTGTTTTGTCTTTCTGCAGCTCAGAGAACCCCACCATTATGCTGGTAGGCCCCTCAGACCAAACCCGAGACAGGACTGTTAGTAGTCTTGATACAAAGGGCAAAGACTTGCTGACACTTCTCAGGTAAGAAAATATACATATCATCATCATCTCTAGTGTCACTTTCCCACATCTAGATTCATTTTATCCCTGTATCCAAAGTCTGTTGGTGATTATTTGTAGGGAGACCTTACGAACATTCGGCAAATATTTATTTGTATCATTGAAAAAAACACACGTAATCTGATTTTCACCTTATTTTCATTGTTGTTCACAGAAACAATGTCATATCCAACATGGCTGTAGTAGAGCAGGCTCCGCACATCAGGGGAAAGAAAGTCCCTCGAGCCAACAAAGTCAACCTCCGGTAGATGAGAAGGGAGGAAGAGGAGCTGAGAGAGGAGCTTGAAGAGCTCCAGAGCATTCGAGCAAAGTCCTCCTGGGGGAGACTAGGACAACCTCTTGGGACCTTCTGGTTTCAATGCGTGGACGAGGTTCCAAGACAGAGGATAGGTCCTGAGAAGAAGGGACATAAATAATATGCTGTCCATTGACTTCTCATTGATAGCTGGGTACCACACAGTGGACAAAGAGTGGACAAAGAGGCTTAAAAGGCTAAGGAGAATCAACCTGGATTTGATTATTAGCTTTGCGCAGGTTCATCTGATTTCCTGAAAATAAACACATTTGGATGAATGCAAGCCAATGCACTCTGGATTAAAGCTAGTCTGACTGTACATTCAAAGGGTTATGCTGATGGAGATTCTACCCCTTTGTGGAAAATGAATTACATCCGGTGCAATGCAAGGACAGCTTAACATGTAATCTGTACAGGGCTTCACTTCACCTGTGCCTTGGAAATAATGAAGAAATACCGAACACTGTTTTTCCTCTGTATCAGAGCTTTATTGCGATATTATAACGATTGCCTTAAATACATTTACAATGACTTGAAACTCTTTTAGCACATAAAGGATAACTTTTTTAAAGGGCAGGGAATTACTACACAGTCTTCCTGTAGCAGCTGATTAAAGTCATCTCTATTGTGATGGGGGAAGTATTTATTGCATAGCTACTGTTGAATGTTTTGATTGTAGACAGAGCCAATGCAGCAGGTTTCAATAGGCCTGCTCTTTGCCAAATATGCAGGGATTGTTTTTCTGTTTTCAACAGATGTCCATTAATGTTCATGTTATTACTCATTAGGAGATGATGACACTCCCCTTCTGGTCTAATACTTAATACCCCAGCCACTGTGACTGTAAATCATTTACAGTTAACTCATGATTGAAAAAAGTCTTATGCTGTATATTTAGGATATTACTATTTATTTATTTGTGTTGTGTGTTGTTTAGGAATTTGGAAGAAGCGAAGAAATATGGACGCTTTTATTTTATGCAATTCTTCAATCTCTAGAAGGAGAATTCAACCTCAATAGTGTATTTAGCAGTCAAGGACACTAAGAAGATGACATTTTTTTTGTACCTATGAATTGTTCAATTTTGTTCAAAGCTACTTGTTGCACCTACTGTAAATTTAAGGCTTTCCAATTATTTATTTAACTTATTTTTAACTTATATACTTGTATGTTTAAAAAATATATATTTATATATTTCTATTATGTGTTTCATGTTTTAATTTGAGAGGAAATAAATATATAAAAATGAATGCTCTTGCTTTTTTGAATATTTCATAAGTCATACTTTATTCTTTTAGCATAGCTTGAAATAACTGTAAGAAAGCAAAAGGTAAAGAATTATTTCAGGAGCAGTTCAATAAAAAGTTTAATATTCCGTTTTTTCTCTGGTGGATAGACTACATGAACACAAATCCTACCACAGATCTGTCATACTTGAATATAACCGTTGACTTACAGACTTGCTGTAACATGCAGAAAGAAAGAGTGAAGCTCTTCATTTTGATTTCAATCTTTGATCCAAACACATTTCAAGCATCTGAACTCATACCCAAATAATGTTATTGAGTGATTATGTTCAATACCTGGATGCAGAGCCGACCCACTGCAAAGGCTCCTAGGGGGCCCTTATGGGTAGTACAATACACCATTTCATATTATGTATGTCTCTCACTGACAGGCACTCAATTACAATTGTCAGCTAACAATATTGGGGCTGTTAAATAGTCTATCCAGCAATCTAAACTTGTAGTAATCATAACTGAAAACCAATGAGGAACACAGGGCAGGTGACCAGAGGCCCTGACCTCCAGGAATCCAATTATATTCTCACTGAGACACATTATCATCTCAAAATTACAAGTTCTGGCATGTAGTTAATGTAATTAATATGTACAATTGCAGGATTTAGATTTTTTTTTAAATTGCCTTCATCCAGTTGCAGAATAGAAAAACCACAGGAAAAATGAATTGCATTTATTTTTGCTGTCTGTTATTGAATTTTGAGTAGTACTGGATGACATATTTTGTACAATTGACAAATGTTCTCTTTGCACTCTTTCTGAATGTGTGGAATTGCTGAAAATAATCCGTAAAGTTTCTGGCTTATGGCCAGAAAATAGAATACACTTAGATATAAAGTTGCTAAATGTTCCCTTTTCTGCATTGCAAAATTGGTATAATTGCAAAAAACTCTCTTTAAATCAACAAATGTTTCACTACGCCCATGGCAAAATATGCACCATTTCAGGAACGTAACTTTATAACTCAACTTCCAATGTTCTGTCACGAGATGGGTGGCCCCGCAACAAAATCTTGTCTAGGGCACTTGCATGGATGTGCGGCTGAAGCATAAATCACAAAAAATATACCCTTTGCATAAACAAAACCTCACCCTCATAAATGACAAACTTTTCCTAATGTCCATTTGTTTGGGCAAAACACACACATAACTGACACCCCACCACTCCATGAAACATTTGGATCTCAGCCAACATAACCCCAGAACACACCCAGGCCAAGAGCCCCAAAAGCCCTGATGATGTCCCTGCTTTAAACAGGATTCAAGGATGGCTTTCTTTAGTATTGGCTTTATGCCACTTTACCAGACCAGTTTTGTTGACTACTTAGGATATTGTTTCTATGATACACACTTTGACCAGGTTATTAAATTTGACTGAGCCTATAGCTCAGTTACTACTGCCCTCCTATTTTCTTGGTCACCCAGTTTGGAAGAACAGCCTTATCTAGACAGGGTGTTGGTGGGGCTTTGCATTTTACAATTCTTAATAATCATCTTGATTGTGCACCAAGGTAAATTCAAGGCCTTGGGAAAACATTTTTTAGCCTTCTCTGTCTTTCCATAACATTGTCTTAGTTATTTTAAAAGCGCCTTGGTGCCCAGGCTAAGCACTTGCTTTGCAATTCTCTTTCCAACAGAGGGAACCCACAGAAACTGATGAATTTGAAAATTGAAGTGGAAACATCAGATACTATTGAAATCATTTCAACATATCTATAAAGTCCTGACATCAGTTGAATGAATGAGACTCTTGATGGTAGTCAAAATTGTGGTTTGTGCCTTTCGGTGAGGCTGAAGGGGTTTTGCTGCTGAATCACTTACTCCTACGTGCTTCAACCAGGGACACAGTGTGCCACCTTAGTAATCATGAAGAAATAGAAAGTGTGCACACTGAATACTTCACATGGTATGTGATGTGTGGGTTACTGTACATAGTGTTGTTGAAGTTGTTATCTCAGCGTGGCGTATGGTGTACCGAAGACAGATGTTTACTGTAGATTGATTGTTCGAGGGGGAAAAGCATTTAGCAGATGGGATGAAGGTTGGCAGGTCTCTTTGCTCACGTACTGCCAACGTTTAAACACAACTATAGCCAAGATGATCCAGGGTTTATCACATGGCTTTTGAAATATCTTTAAGCAATTGAAGTGTCATTCAGTTTATCGCAAAACACAAAAGAGATGATATTTTGCACGCAGAGTATATTAAACATCCTGATTACCTTAAACCATTCTGACACTCGCTTGCCTTAAGGAACTACTGTTCAAAACAACAGAGCTTTCATTTGGTCTTGCTGTCCATGTGCTGCAGCTGTATGTGGTGGGGGAGGGGGCTGGGGGGTTGTTACATTGGGACAAACAATACTCTTTGAGTGCACCTGGGCTCCCAATTCTATATCCCCAAGTCACCTCCTTCCTCCTCTGTCCTCTGTTCCTGTCGTATTAACACACAGACGTCATTATAGATAATACAGGTCCCCCAGTGAGACCTAACTAACCGTGGTTAAATAGCTGACTAAGTGTAAGAAACCAAAACAGGAAGCTTTTCCTACATTCCGGGGAAAAATTCCAGACACATTCCTTTGGCGCAGGAGAGAACAGAGGAACGTTGGAAAAGATGTGGAAAAACAGGGTCATGCAGCCAGGGGAGCTGATACTGAGCTGATATGGGTGGAGGCTGACTGTGTCCCTGTTAATCACTTAGTTGTCACAACAGCGTGGAACTGTTTACTTTTGTTTGAATTCCTCTCCATTTGTTTTACCTACTTTCTATATGGCATTGGCAAATCACGACTGCAAGACATTAACTTGTTGTTTAAGATGGCACACTGTGAGCAAACTTTGATCTGTTTTGTGTGAGTGAGTGGGTGTTTATGGATCCATGCGAGTGTGTGTGTGTGTGTGTGTGTGTCTGTTGTGTTCATGTATATGCCAGAAAGTGTTTCTAAGTCTTTGTATTTGAGTGTTTATGCTTTTGCGGTTTTTCACTTCCAGCAATAAGGTCCAGCAGTACCCAGACATCAGACTGTGATTCCAGTACATACCGGTATCTGAACATTCCTCTACTTCCTGGGTTTGTTTCAGGCAGGGGAACGTTGTGTAGGTGGCTAGCAGGGACTGGAGGGGCTGTTGTTGGGGACATTCTGACAGGGCTATCTATCCAGCCTGTTCGGGCCAGACATCGTCCCTCCTGATATTAAACCGCTATGTGTCTGCGCTAGTAGGAACTGTGTTGAGCAACAAGGAAGCAACAAGGAAGCAGGGTTCATGGATCAGGTTAAAGGTCAAGTTGTTCTAGTAGATAAATGGCAACGGCATGTCGTGTGGCTCTGACGGAACAGAAGAGATGTCAGTTGGAAAACAGTACAGTAGAAAAAACAAATCATTTTTTCACATGTAGCGTAAGGTCATGCATTCCATTACACGTACTCACAAGTCACATAGTTAACATTTGAGCCCTCATTAGCCCACGATCTTGCCATGCAGGCTTTCTATTCTTATCCTTCTTAAGTATTTTTTTTTCAACTTGCCATTATGGAAGCTGTCTTGTTATTCAAGCATAAAATAACCCCCGGCTGGCAAGACCAGACACGCCTCCGTTTGTACGAGTTATAAACCCAAATGTCTTCCTAGAAAACTGTGTCGGCCCATGACCTATCCATACTGGATGGCATTTCTGCTTCATAGTTTAGATAGCCATCTGTGTTCCTGCGCTGTGTCCCGGCACACGTACACCTGATGGAGGCGATAGCCGCGCGGTGAGGGAGACAGGCGGGTGGTGGGATGCAGTGCTGCAGTATAAACACCCAGGCACACTATGTAAACAACCAACTGTCCTTGCTTCACAGCCCCAGATGGATACCCAGACTGCAGATAGACATCTTAATTTCCCATTCAGACGTGTGAGTGGCCATCTTCTGTCCTCTCCAGTGTAACAGAGGAGGTAGCAACAGGCTCCAGCTGAGATTTGGAGGGATGGCCCTTACCTGTACATGTACCTGCATACCATACCATGAGGGACAGTGCAGACCAGCACGTCCACGTATGCTGGTGGAGAAAGGGGATAATATGCATCCCTGTGATTGCGACCACACATGTGGATGATATGGTAATGCAGTGCTGCGAAGGGGGTTTCACGTCCTGTATAGCTTAATTGGTTAAGAGCCTGGCGCTTGTAACAAAAGGGTTGTAGGTTTGATTCCCATGCGCAGCCAGTATGAAATTCGATTGAAAGTCTGCTTAATGACTAAAATGAAAACAAACTTGTTGTCTCTGCTTATTAGGCCTTTTCTTACTGCTATTTCCAAACAGGCAATTTACTGTGTTTAATGTGGTGTAGCAATACTCCTCTGTTACTTACTGTCTTCCAGTGTCAGGTAGGCCCATTTTGCTCAGTGGTGTATTTTTTGGAAGATTGAAAACTGAGTAGTTGTCAAAATGCACACTGATTTGTAATTTCCTCCCCTTTTATCTCAGAGTCAACGAGGAAGGCTGTGAAACAGCAAAACATGCATTTGCTTTCTTTGGCGAATGGTAGAGGACATTGCAAGAAAAATGTGAGCTCATAGTCACGCAAATTTGGCACAGCTGTGATGATCTGTGTAGTTTAGGACTTTGATAAACGAACAATGCTGTCAAGACCGACAACAGGTCTAGCACATATGAAACTCCTGTTTATGGACCAGGGATGGACAGGGAACAACGCTGCCAAGTGAGGAGATGCATGCATTGTACAGCTTGATTCTTGCATGAAGCATCTTCAGTAATCGCTTTATATGGTACATTAATAAAAAAAATAATTGAATAACAAGGGTTAAGCCATCATGCTTTCACAGGAACAACAGGGGGCTGAGTGGTTTTGACCTAAGATGTCTTGATGTCTCCTTCGAACTGACAGGGCAAAGAAAAAACATGCTGTAAAAGGGGTAGTTTGTCCTAGATCCATATTTGGGTGAAATAACACTGACCTTGAGTTGTTCTTGAAGGCCCGTGGAGTCATTGCTTAAAAGCAAGCCATTATTCACCTCTGTCTCAGCCTGGAATTAACAATATCACATCGTCCAAATTCATGAATTGAAACTGTGTCGCAAGCAACAAAAGCTGCATTGCAAGTGGAAACTAACAAAAGAAAAATCGGTAATCAGTCATGCTAGCATTATTTCTTTTGACTGCATACTGACGAAACAGCTGCTGGAGTTTGGTGACTCCAAATTGACACTATGCAAACTATCTGTAGCCACTTGTTATTTGGCAAGAATGTAATCGGTAGTCAGCAAAAGCTAAGCGGTTGTTAACGATTGTTATGTCAAAAACACGGATTGATACCATTGTGAACAAATCTGACCTGTAAACATAGGATGTATCAGTTTAGTTGAAAATAAGTATATTATATATATATAGTGACAATGAAAACATTATTTTGAGGAATACAACATCGACAGGTTCTCTGAGGTAAACAACAGGACTAGTCTTAGTTGCAAGTGTTTTGGAGTAGGTTTCTGCTCGAGATGCAGCTTTTGTTTCAGTCAAAGTTATAACCCTGAAGGTGAAAATCGCCAATTCAGAGGAATTTAACACACCAAGGAATTAAATTACACAGAAATAGTGCATGATGATTGAAGGAAACAAACCGGTAGGGCTACTGTCCTTTTCTTACAGGATTAAATAGGCACAGGTTGTTTTTAGTATAGAATTCCATGATAGCCTAGTCTTTCTCCAATGGGCTGATTCATTTTGCAACACCTTTTCATTGAAGTTAATCAATAACATACACAGTGAATGACCTAAATCTAGATTACTGTGAGGCCAATAACTGATAAATATCTTGAAGTTAACTATAAACTGCAGAATAAATACCTGTAATCTGGACTATTGTGAAGGTGATAACTGATTAACATCTTAATTATTTTCAATAAAACCATGTATAACAGTTACAATGCTTACCTTTGGTCCATCTAATCCCTGGTCACCCAATCAAATTTAAACAGTCAAGTTGCACACATGCTAATGGACATTTAATTAATCAAACCATGTTTGACTCACCAAAAGTGCATGGCACAGTCATTGGTTAAGCTTAAAAAACCTGATGTTTAAGGTGTGCTTTTCTAATATAAAAAAATATTAAAGGAAAATAATTCAATGTTGCTTTTATTTAGACAGATTAATTTAGAAGGGGTACAGGGAGATTAGAGTTGGGAGTCACAGCATGGAAGACCCTCAAGTTTTCTTCTCCTACGAGCATCCAGCTCAGAACAATGGATGTCCATAGAGACACAGGCATGTTACCAGCCCACACCGTACGCTGACCCACACTTTTCCATGCACGCACTGTTTAGCCTCCCTTATAGGTGTTGCCTACAAGCCAAACCCCCATTCATCTTGAGGTACCAATTGCGTTCAGACATTCATTAACTTCTTCGCCACTATCATCACTATCGATTCACTGCAGCGTTGCGACATCCTCTGAAAAAAATAAGAAAACTAAAATTGAAAGGAGAAATGGAATGAAAAAGCCAGTCTTTGCAAGGTGACACATATATAATGTACCATGTAGCCATGTCTGTGGGGACAGTGGCAGAGTGCAGCCAGTGTAGCCATTCACTGGCTCCATTACCGGAAGGTTCTGTTTCCTCGCAGTGTTAACACAAAACAAATGTCGCTGTACATATCTCTGATACACAGTGCAACAGTCAACCTGCACCTCCCCCACACCTCATCTTAACATTAAGGCCAGGAGGTGGTGGTGTTTGTTTGTGTTGTGTCTGGGGGCACCAGGGACACCTCCTGGCACCCAGCCTGGTACACAGCAGGAAGCAGAGTGCAGAGGAAAACATTCCCTGATCGCAGATGGGAGGAACACAGGGGAGATACAGCACATACACCATACATTTCTGGACAGTGAAGCATTTCTCTCCTGGCTTCACACTTGAAAGCATTTGATTTTAAATCAAACTATACTATGAACTTAAAGTATACATTATCGGGTATTATGTGAGGGTATTTGTGTACAGTACCAGTCAAAATTTGGACCCATTGAATGGGCAAGAATGGGTAAATGTTTCCAAACTTTTGTTTGGTAGTGTGCATAAAGTGAACAATTAGAAATGACAATCATGCATGCATAGTCTCCCATTAAGGGCACTAGTAGCAATGGGACAATTGGCTTGCCAGATGTTTCTGGTTGGTCGGGTGAGTTCCTTTATATCATTTGTGCAGACATACAAGCTGTTAACATTTGGTCTTGGTTGTAAGCTTGACTTGTTAGTTTGCCTTTGGAGTCTGCTACTGGTGTCTGTGAACATGATGATTAAAGAGTTGTCAGTGATTCCATCCATTATGTTTTTAGTTGGATTATTTCAGCGCAGTGGACCTTGCGTTATGTTACCATACTGAGCTCCTGTCCAGATACTTAAACAAGACCGCAGTGCTTTGTCAGGGTGCTTCAATCAGAATAAGTGAATTGGATAGGAGGCATTGTTGGTGTTGTAGTTTGCCTTAGTCACCACCAGACTTTTTTTTTTTACATGCTACAGGGGGTGATTACATAGTCATTTTGCATTTACCCCCCAGAGAGAATGTAAAAGAGGATTATTTAGAACGATCACAGCATTATTCATCATCTTAGTCAACGAATAAAAACTAGTCTGCCTAGCTTGTACAATTTGATTGGTAAGGCATTACACGTAAATAAATGTAATATATGATTTTTGCCCTAGAGGGTTACTCAGCGGTGTTAGCAATTCTTCCCGGTTGGTGGTTAATGGATGACGGGAGCGGAGGGGACATTCTGAAGCTATAGTGAACTCTTCCAAGTCCATCTGTTACTTGTCGAGACATTGCTTCAATCATTGTAGTGTATCTTCAACATTACCCGTTTTTCCAGAAAGTATTCTCTGTGGTTATCTTTCTCATGTCAAATGAGGTTAAGATTGTTTAACAAAGACGTCCCCGGCCATTGTTCAGTTACAACAATTCATAGAAGGTGAATACACAATTTTTGGGAATCCCTATAGTTCAGGAAAAGTTGGTTTCTATAATTGTCACATTTCCTGCTAACACTTTATTTTGAGAGTCCCGTAAGTGTGTCTGTAGATGCTGACTATCTGTGACATTTTAACTATCTACGAACCCTAACCTTAAACTTTATACCAACCATATCCTTAACTTTTATCCAAACTCCAACCTTAAACCTTACCCTAACTAATAAGTTAAGCAGTTGCTTATCAACAGATTTTTGAAAACTTTTCATAGTAATAGTTTCAATAGAACATCAACAGACGAAAAATGGGATCAAAAGACAGTGTAACCCTTTTCCTTAATGAGATAAGAGTAATGAGATAAGATCCCACCAAATGGAAAAGCTATTCTTCCTGGTGTCCACTTAGCAATAACATGGTAAATACAATAAGGCAAAGTAAGAGTTTAAGGAAGTGAAGATTTCATTTTTGTAATAGGGAAAAAAGGGGGTTTCCAATTTTTGCCATAACACAAAATAACTTAGCTCTGACTGAATAGGAACTGAATAGGAATTATCCTTATATGTATAATATAAACATTTTAATGTGGTGACATTATTCCTGACAATGACTTGGATGCCATTGGCAGCCATAACTAAATTCAATACTACTTAATAAGGACATGAAGAGCCATAGACAGAAAGTCGATGTGTGGCCTATTTGCAACAGAGGGGGCTGATAAGGATTAGACACTCAGCAGTCACTATAAACTATACTTATGGTCATGGCATATAACTACCTCTGCACAGGTATCTTAATGACGTATTTAGCCATCATTTACAGTTGTCTTGTTCGATTGTTTACAGACGAAAGGCAATATATTATAGAAATAGTAGTGAGGTTTTATGTCCTTGGCACCCTCTGCAGAAAAAAATCCAGTTTTCGGGGGAAACAGAAACTAGTTTCAAAATGACCATAGCCCTGACAATCAGATGTTGGAATGCCATTCAGGGGTTTCTTTTATATCTGTAAGGCTATGTTTTAAAAAAAAATTCAATATCAAGATTTCTTGATAACATATGAAATCACAATACAGTACCATAGAAGTAACATTGTTCAGTCTGAGATAATCCCGTAGATGTCCACAGTGATGTAACTATGATAGACTGATTTCTAATGAGGGCTCGTTGTCTTGTGTCGGGTCACATATATGATAGAATCAACACTGTCTCGCAAACTTAAGAATACCACAGCCTTATCCAAACCAAAATAATTTCCAACAGGACAGAGGGCTTCCTACCATGTAAGGCAACTCATCACCTCTGAGCCCAACTCTAATGAGGGGAAATGAGGAGAGGAAGAGGTGACCAAGACAGCCACATCGCTCTCAGTTACATTGGCTAGCTGTCATCATTGTTGTATTCAACTACATTGGCTGTCATCATTGTTTTATTCTGCAACACTGCCTGTCATTATCATTGTTGGTGTTCTCCTCGTAAGCCAAGTGGAATGTTCACGGCCTGAAGACAAAGAGGTCAAAGTCTTTAAGTGGCACTAAAAAGGTTTGGAGTCAATCTACGCCACCTGTTTCCAAGAGGCAGTAAACTAAATGCAAATACACAATCTTTTGAGAGTACGAGTTCTAATATATCACTGTAGAGCATGGGAAAAACAGGTAAATAAGGTATTTTAATGGTGCAACAAAAGACACTTTTTGCCAGACAGTATAAACAGGGCAAGCCACTCTTTTACTGAGTGAGTGACTGACTGACTGACCCATTGTTAAATAGAGTAGTAGTTAGAGACGCAGCCTGCCACTCAGGACACTGGGTATCAAATCCAGCCAGGGACAAAACAAATGAGGATTAGTTGAGGATAAGCTAAAATTTCACTGGCTACAAGCTTCAGTAGCTACATACAGTAAGCCAAAAGTTAACCAGCTTATGGTTATGTTGTGATGTTGAACTGCAACCGACATGTCTAACATCACAAATCGCTTGAAGTGTTGGACTCTGTCTTGAAACACGATGCCCTCTCACTCAGGAAGAGCAGTTTAGAGTGAGGGCAATTAAACATATTTCTCTCTCCCGACTAATCCGCTTGACAGAACTCTGTGAAGAAATAAGTTTCAAGTGTTCAAGTGTTTTTACGAGTGAATATAGTAACATGAAATCAAAACATTATGAAAAATAACTATTTAAACTCATTGTTTTCATTATAGGTACTGTATAGCTATTAGCTAGAGATCTACAGTAATTGGTTTCTTATTTTAACATGCTAAATGTACATTATTTATATGCATATAATGTTCCATTTCTTGTTTTTATCAATGTATAGAATATGTTGTGTAGGGAATACTCTGAAATCCTGATCACCTGTTTTACCTAGTGACATAATTTACTCTTTATTTGAACCTAGTGACATCTCTGTTATCCTGTTCTGATTTCTGGCCAGATCTCTCATCTACAGAACTAGTTCAGGAGGCTGCTGGGGGCCTTTCCTTAGACATGACGTCAATCATGCTGTTAGCAGGGTGGCTACATGCCTTTCCCATGTCTCAGATGAAGATACCACTCTCTGTATATTTCATTAGGCCATTCGTAGTAGATCTTATCAAACACAATCCTTTACAGCTGCATTTGATTTACTTTTTCCAATGCAGCTGATCCCATGGAATTGCCCTAAATGTATCAATCAATCAATCTTATTCTCTTTAGTCCATTTATTAACTAATGCCTTGTTAAAAAGTGTTTTGAACAGTCTGTTTGACATTTTTAAACCAGGTCTGATTTGTCTGCTTGGTACACTTGTGTTGTGGATTGTTCTGTGACATTGAATGGTCCACAGCGTCAGTGGCTAATCTTTATCTAATCCGGGCATGATTATTTCCAGTGGGTTTCTTCCTGTTTCCTGGTTGGTTCACACATATGTGAAGAGCATGCATTCTCCAGCACACATGTATGTTTACACTTAGGAACGCACACATACAGTACACACACAAATACACACACACACATGCAGGTTTGCACGAACATAGACACACATAGACACACATACTGTACATACAGGCAAACACATTAAAACTTCACAACCACTGAGACATGGATCTGAAGTTATCGTCTCATTCGCATTATTGATATTCTAATGAGGCGCATAGTACTGTATGAGTTGACCAATCACAACCCACCTAACACCAAAAACCTTTAAACATCATAATCAGTTGTCATGGTAAATCATTTATATTAACACCTACAGTGGATATAAAAAATATACACACCCCTGTTAAAATGCCAGGTTGTTGTGATGTAAAAGAATGAGACAAAGATAAATCATGTCAGAACCTTTTCCACTTTTAATGTGACAAACAAACTGAAATCTTCGAGGGGGATAAATGAAAAATAAAAACCTTACAATAACCTGGTTGCATAAGTGTGCACACCCTCTAACTGGGGTTTAGCAATCACATTCAAACTCATGTTAAATAGAAGTCATTACACACCTGCCATCATTTAAAGTGACTGATTAATCACAAATAAAGTTCAGCTGTTCTAGTAGGATTTTCCTGACATTTTCTTAGCAAAAACCATGGTCCGCAGAGAGCTTCCAAAGCAGAAAGATATCAGTCAGGAGAATCCAAAAGTCCAAAAGAATTTCCAAAGGATTAGATATACCATGGAACACAGTGAAGACAGTCATCATCAAGAGGAGAAAATATGGCACAACAGAGACATTACCAAGAACTGGACGTCCCTCCAAAATTGATGAAAATACAAGAAGAAAACAGTTCAGGGAGGCTTCCAAGACAACATTAAAGGAACTGCATGAATTTCAGGCAAGTACTGGCTGTTTGCTACATGTGACAACTTTCTCCCATATTCTTCATATGAATGGGCTATGGGGTAGGGTGGCAAGACAGAAGACTTTTCTTACAAAGAAAAACTTCCAAGCCTGGCTGAAGTTTGCAAAAACAAACATCAAGTCTCCCAAAAGCATGTCGGAAAATGTGTTATGGTCTGATGAAACCAAGGTTGAACTTTTTGGCCATAATACCAAAAGGTTTGGCGCAATAACAGCACTGCACATCACCCAAAGAACACCATACCCAAAGTGAAGCATGGTGGTGGCTGCATCATGCTTTGGGGTTGTTTTTCTTCAGCTGGAACCAGCTCATTATTTTACATCACAAGAACCTGACATTTTAACAGAGGTATGTAGACTTTTTATATCCACTGTAGTTAATCATCCAGCTTACGCTTACGTTTACATAGTCCTAGGTATGTTAAATACTGTAGGCCACTATCCTACCTCTATCAGTCCTTATACCTGTGTTATGTGAACTAGAAGATTACTATCTGCTAAATATGCACAATGTAAATATTTGAATATTATTCTTAACTACATCACTGGATATATTACAGTAACTAAGCCACTGCCCAGACCCTGTCAGAGTCCTTCACACCAGACCTCAGCTCACTGTAACATTCAGCATCCACACTTCTGGGTGGTGACCACCCAAATACCACAGCCTCAGACGCATTGTTTTCATTTTCCACTCTGTGTTTGTCTGACATTTCCCAGACATTTGACCCTCCTAATTTTAGTCTTCAGAATGCTTATTTTAAAACAATGACCCTAGCCTCATAAAAGAAACGCTTGCTATCAATGTTCCATGATGTGCCAGAGGCCCCAGGATACAGGTTGTCAACCTGGGTTTCCAAGAAAGGAGCAGAAAGAATCGGTTGACCAGGGAGGAGGCAGTTGTCACCAGGTTGGTGGACATACATATTAGGGTTGGATCGGGGCTGAGTGGGCGTTTAGAGTGATGTAATCAGGGTGGGTTGGTGACCATGCGCATCTCGATATCGCCTCAGACCAAAGGTTTGCGATAGGATTTACCTCAGTAGACTGAAACAGATAAACATGAAAGTGACCCTGGTCAATCACTCAACATTAGGGATACTAGTACCGTCCCAAGCTAGTCGTGAGTGATGGACAGGTCTCCTATCCATAGAATGGATGGGACACTGTTCCTCAGGCAAGTCCTAGTCAGTGTGATGGTCCCTTCCTAGCATACTGTGGGAGATTTGTCAGTCAGCAAGGCTCTGTTTGTGTATGAATCAACAAGGCACTTTCTTCAGGGACCTGGGTGTTGTCACCTACACTGTACGGTCACTGTACTGCCCTAACATACCTGCAGGCAAGTACATTTAAAAATAAATGTTTTATTGGGATAAAGAATGGTAGAATAAGGAGAAATATTTACATTTGTAAAGTTTTTCTTTTGTGAATTCTTCCACCAGCTGACAATTAGCCATGTCAGTGGTCAGATCCGTAGTTTGTCTGGCCAACTACCTAAACATGTAAAAAAAATAACATTTTGAATTTTATGCCAGCAGTTTTCATAGGGAAGCAAGTCTGTCCCTAATGAAAATCGTGGTCTGGATGGCAGCATATGTTGCTCCAAAACCTGTATATACAGTTGTGCTCATAAGTTTGCATACCCTGGCAGAAATGTGACATTTTGGCATTGATTTTGAAAATATGACTGATCATGCAAAAAAAAATAGTGATCATATGATAGTGATCATATGAAGCCATTTATTATCACATAGATGTGAGGCTCCTTTTTAAATCATAATGATAACAGAAATCACCCAAATGGCCCTGATGCATGCCCTTGAATGTTTGGCCTTGTTACACACAAGGTGACACGCACTGGTGAAAATGGCTTTTTAAATTGCAATTAGTGTCTGTGTATAAATAGTCAATGAGTTTGTTAGCTCTCACATGGATGCACTGAACAGGCTAGATACTGAGCCATGGGGAGCAGAAAAGAACTGTCAAAAGACCTGAGTAACAAGGTAATGGAACTTTAAAAAGATGGAAAAGGATATAAAAAGATACCCAAAGCCTTGCAAATGCCAGCCAGTACTGTTCAATCATATATTAAGAAGTGGGACATTTTGAGGAATTCTACCAAGTCTACCAAGCCACGGTCAGGTAGACCAAGAAAGATTTATTTAAATGTAAACATATATTTAAATGACTTACAAATCAATGGAATTTGTTTTTATTTACTTTTACGCTGCTTCCCAACTTTTTTGGAAACAGGGTTGTATTCTGTAGATTGAAAAGTCACTGCTTAGTCTATTACAACCTCATTTTGCAACTACCAGAGGTTACTCAAATAATGCATCTTTTCACAGTCTCTTTAACCACGCTATTTTTAAATTAGGCAACCCTACATGGGGTTGCAAACCCTAGTTTGAGAAACAGCATAAAATGTGTAGAATATTGTGAAATCAGCAGTTAACTGCAAAAGACTTCTCCCTCCCCTATGGTACATTGCGTATAATTGAAACTATGTTGCTTTAAAAATGCAAAAAACATTATCCACCCCAATGGCGAAATTCTTACAATTGCAGTAAATAAACTATAAACCTAATATTTTTCTCTGTTCCTCAATGACCAATAAAATGTTGTCCATGAGCTGGGGGGCCTACAACCAAATCTTCTGCCCCAAAAGACTGAAGCAGGCTGGAATGAAATGGTTTAAAACCTGAATTTGAAACAATATTTTAAACATGAGGCACAATTCCATCCAAAGACATCCTTGATTTTTAACAAATGACATCAACAAACGTGTTAAAGAAATATTTGGGCTGTTTTCACAATTAAGTCCCTGTTGATCTTGTATAACATTTCAGTCTTCAGATGACATAGGGTCCCCCTATCCCATACGTTGTAATGTCCTTCCTGTCTCCATAACAACATGTTTCATTAGTCCTCAGTCTGTAATCCTGACTGCAATCCTCACCGCATGTCCCTAGTCCTCTGTAACAGATGTGTCCTTTGTCTAAGGCCTGTGCCATCTAATCCATCACCAAAAGCACTGCTGGTTCTACCTCAAACAATTTTATATCAGACAGTCACTATAAATGAAAGCAGTCAACTCCCCCACACTCCTTTGAAAGTAAAGTGAGATTAAATAGCCAGAGTTTGCAGCTACTAATGTAACTAGTAGTGCCTCTACAACAGCTATAAAAATGTCTGTAACCCCTTCTACACTTTGCGATCACGATCCTGTTGTTAACAACACAGGGAGGGACAGGGGAGGCGAGGACCTACCTCAGTGGACAATATGCCTCACAGTATGCCTAATATCGCATTTGTTTGGGAGATACTATCCCTGTTGAGGCATTGCTGAAGGTTATATACATATGTTCTTATGTTCTTATATGCAGATGTTCTAGACCAGAGGCCGTGCACACACTATTACAACTGAGAACACTTATTTCCCAAAATGTGGCATATATATATTTATTTACAAACCAATAGAATTATCTGTTTTTACAGGATGTTATGGTATGCTATTGGACAATTATGGCCGTTAATAATTAACCCATTGTTTCCTATGTTTTCACTGAAAGCAAACTGAAAGACGATGAGTCATTAGAGATAACGCTTTGAGTGGAAAACGACTGGTGGCCAGACAATGCGGTTCTATTGTGTTATGATACCACTTTTATCTGTCTCAGTGAAGGCTGATGACATTCTGAGCCACAGCCATGTGTCATTCAACAGTAGTCTTTCCATATACAGGGTAGTAGGGACTTATCTAACAGTGCCCTGCCATCATACACAAATACACAATGATGAGCCTATTGTGTCTCCATCTATCTTAAGCCCAGGCATCATAGGAGTGAGTTTTCTTATCAGGACACCCGTTTCCACTGCTTTCTAAATTTAACCTGTCCATATCCTCTAAGGAATATGTGTTTTGTTGTTTATGGAGAGTTAGCGAATGTTCCATTATAAAATGGAAGGGCCCATTTGTCATCGTGGGATGATATGGAATACACTTTATGCCCTATGTGATCACTAATGGGTCCTCGGGATATCCCATGCGGTTGATATTGCCCGCTATGTTATTACACTTGTTAGGCATTACTGCGCTTAATATTTATCTTACATCCATCGCTAAAGGATCGTCCACAACAACACAGTATACAAATTTTGTATGTGTTGTTTGGCTTGTGTACATAGCAGGAAAAAAAAATCACATTCAAATGCTTTTTGGTTGGGCCTCAGAGCCCATGAATATGTGAAAGGCATCTTTAGACTTACAGTATGTGTAAGTAGTTCTTAAAGAGTCTCGCCAATGTGATAATCAACACTAGATTATACAAAAGTGACAGTATGGAATTCACTGTTTACTTTACATGGTGTTATGTGGTAAGACCGGTATGCTGTCCCAGTACAATCCAGCATGGGAAGCTCACTTATGAGAAGGCTTTACAGTTCTTTGCAGTAATTGACACTGATGGGAAGAAACAGTGAACAGCATTCTTAAGAGCTCTCCATTCTGAGGTCATCAGGTTATCTACGGGTTAAGTAGGCCATTTGTTTATTAATACAGTTGTTTCTCCTAAGCAGTGGGGGCTTTTAGAAATAAGTAACCAAGAATGTTTCCTTAACCTTGGAATTCTTTTAGTATTGAGTTGATGTCACTAAGTTCCACTGTAGAGGAGAACCAAATATTGTATCTGGCATACATTTAACACAGCGTCATAATAACATTGGGTGGAAGTTCGAGTGAGATTGTCGTTGTCAGAAATAAGTTGCCAAGATCTTTCATCCATCCACCTTGCAACACATATCCTCAGTCAGCTAACATTTTACATTCTTCGCCAAATCATCCCAGTTTTCTAAATCCAGGAGAATCGTCAGGAAAACCAAGCAGGAGTGAAATAACGGGATCATCCAACGAGCGGAAGCTAAGGTACAAGAGGAGCGAGACAATGGTCGTAGTAAATGAGAACAGGCAGTAGGTCGATGTCCGAATATTAGAAGCAAAGATACAAGAGGAACAGGCTAAACGTGGTCAGTGAGGGACGACAAAACGATTCGGTACATGGTCGACAAAACAATAGGAGAAATCGTTCATCGACTAGATTGCTACTTGACTACAAAACAATCCCTCACAATACCTACCGCTGAAGGCCCTTAACGGTACAAGGTTTAGGCCAGTTGGCTAACGTGGTTACCTTGCTGTCGTCTATGCCTATGCTCCCAGGTGTCAGGACAAAACCAAGGAAGGCCACAGTGGTAATGCGGAACACGCTCTTTTCCCACTTGATGTACACGTCTTGTAAACATTGCAGAAACTGTTTGAGGTGCTGGATATGGTCAGAAAGATTGTCAGAGTAAATGAGAATGTTGTTGATGTACACCACTTGAAATCCATTCAGCATGTCTTGAAAGATCTCATTCATGAAAGCTCGGAATATAGCAGGTGTGTTAGTCAACCCATAGGGCATGACTAAATATTCGTAGTGCCCTCTGCGGGTGATGAAATCTACTTGTCACCTTCTTTGATTCTGATGAGATTATAGACACTTCGGAGATTTAGTCTGGTGTATATGGTGGCGTTCCTGACCTATTCCAAGGTGGCTGGGATAAGAGGCAGAGGAAAAAGATTCTTAATGGTCAGATCATTCAGCCAACCTGTAGTCGATACATGGGCGGAGTCCTCCATCATTTATCCCCACAAAGAAGAAACTAGAAGCCGCAGGAGAATTAGAGGGTCGGAGAGACCCCGTATCAAGGGATTAGTCGATATATCGATCCATGGCCTCCATTTTGGTGATTGACAGGGGGGTAAATGCAACTCTTCGGTGGTAAAGCCCTGGGGAGCAGATCGATCGAACAGCCCTAAGGACGGTGGGGCAGTAGAGCTGAAGCCCTGCCTTTGCTGAAGACATCCTGGAAGTCTTGATATTCGGGAGAAATTGCAGTTGTGATTGTGGACGTGGAGTCCTCAATAGAGGTAGGCTGACAGGAAATCTGTTGACGGTGAGAACAACAGGGACTCCAGGCTGTCAATTCCCCTTCTTGCCAGCAGATGGCAAGATCATGTAGGCACAGCCAGGGATGACGAAGTACAAGGGGGTCCTTAAAACAGGTTAATAACCGCAGTTGAATCTCCTCGTGGTGTAGTCCACCTGTTAGTATAATCAGAGTTGCCATTTGGTGAGTCACCTATCTGAAATACAGGGGTTGACACGTAAGGGGGGGGGGGGGGTAAGGCGGAACAACTGCACCCTCAGTTAATCGGCTAGAAGGACACTGATTCTCGGTTGGTAGACAGAATCGCAGGCAAACTGAATTGGGTCTGTGTAACGGTCAACAGCACTGAGAATCCTACCTGTGTCCTGGGTTGATTTCCTCGACGAGGAGGCCTCAAGGCACAGTTGGCCAGTAGATGGTTTACTCTGTCGCAGTAAAGTAAAGGACTACAGGCTCGAACAAGGTTGTCAAAGGAAATTGACATTTGAATTAATCGGTTTAGATTGGTGGTGTCACCTCTGCAGGCTAGCTGTGACTGCAGGACTTGGTTCAACTCCTGGCGATAGACGGTCAGTAAACCTGAATCGCTCCACCCACTTCCCGCGCCCAGGATCCGCAATTCCAGTGTGTAATCAGCTGCTTTTCGTAAAGGAGATCCCCCCCACGCCGCGTCCAGTCACTGAGGGGTCAAACACCTCTTTAAACAGTGTACAAAAACTTGCCCCTGTCGTTAGGGCTGGATGATTGGAGAACCAAAGGGAGATAAGGTTGTGCGCATGCAAGGAACCCCTGGAGAAGGAACTCCTGACATTTCCCTGGTGTTCCAGGGCCAGAAGAAGCTCCCATAGCCCCTGATTTGGGGTTGGAAACATCATGTCTTAGGAGCTGGAGTACCTCGTCAACATGTTCCTCTTGCTGGGTCAGACGTCGTAGGAGTTCTGCAGAATCCATTTCAGGTGAGGTATTCTGTGATGAATCCAAGGTCAGAGCACTAGTTTGAATGAAGGCAACAGTACAGATTATAAATCCAGAAGAATAGTCAGGAAAACCAGGCAGGAGTAAAAAACCGAGATCATCCAACAAGAAGAAGCTAAGGTACAAGAGGAGCAAGACAATGGTCGCAGTAAATGAGAACAGGGAGTAGGTCGATGTCAGGATATCAGAAGCAAGGGTACAAGAGGAATAAGCTAAATGTGGTCAGTGAGGCACGACAAAACGATTTGGTACACAAAACGAGGAAATAGCTCAACAATAGACTGCTGCTCAACGACAAAACAATACCTCACAAAGAGAATGTGGTCTGAATGGAACTAAATAGTGGGGCTGATGAACAACAGGTGAGTGAACATGTGACTAGAATTCCGGAATTGTGGTCTGAGGGGTGAGTTGCGTTTGCATGATTGTTGTTGTGTTTGAGGATGTGAGTTGCGTTTGCTTGATTGGTGTTGTGTTTGAGGATGTGAGTTGCGTTCGCCAGATTGGTGTTGTGTTTGAGGGTGTGAGCTGGCACGGGACGTTACAATTCTGACCTATTTGCACTCTAATACATTTAAAAGAACCAAGTCAAACAATACATTTAATAAAACAAGTTAAACAAGACATTGTATGCAGGGCCACTAGAACATAAGCGGTTGCTTAGGGCCCCTGACTGTTAGGGACCCCTAGGGGCCCCTAGGGACATCTGGGGGCCCCAAAACACATTTTGCCAAGGGCCCCTAAAAGGCTAGAGCTGGTCCTGATTGTATGCACCTTGAAATGGTGGATTTCATGCAGATTTATGGGATGTTTTTTTAACGCTTGGTGAGAATTCAACTTCCTCTGTTTATTCAACAATGTTCAATTGTATACGTGTGTTCTGTATAAAATCTCAATAGTGATTTACAAAAAGTTTCGGCAGCCACATGTGCAGGGCAAAGTGCTACGATCTATAAAAGGATAGCAGTACCCAAATTAAGAAATATCACAAAGGAGAACAAGAACAGTTCAGTGGGGCGGTGCAACAGCGTAGAAAGTCTGACCCATGTCTGACTGGTGTTTTTAATAGCCTCAACATTAAAATGAGACTTCCTATCATTGTATTTTAAATAGCAGGTCTGACTGTCACTGAAAACAAATACAGTGGAGAGGAATCAAATAGAGGGCAGATAGAGGGCATGGTAAGAGATGGAGCGCAGGGCTAGAAGTGATGGAGTAGTGACATATGGAGGGAGACAACTCAGATAGGTGGCACAGCTGTCAAGGACACTTGACACAGCTGACAGCTTATCCCATTCCATCGGGAACAGCTCAGCATGCCTACCTGCAAGCAGTGTCAGGGGGCAAGCAGCTATCCACCCCCACTTATTCATCAAACCAACCGCCATCACTTCCTGTGGAATCCCGCAAATCAGTGAACAGCAGATGTGAAGTAGAAGATTACGCAAGGATGACCCAGTGTATCTTCCAAATCCTTGCCCAAGCCCATCCCTGGGTCAGAGACTATGGAAAAAACACCCTAAGAAAGGAAAAATGTACATTATTAGATATGGGAATGGGAAAGAGTAGGGAAGCATACATAAATTGCTCCACAAAAAGGTCACAAATACAAGTTATTTTTCAGCATGTCTTGAAAGATCTCATTCATGAAAGCTTGAAATATAGCAGGTGTGTTAGCTTTTCTATCCTGTTACTCAATAATCACATGACATTTCTCAACAAGCAGCAAAACTGGTTTTCAGAGACAGCACTGCAGTCAGAAAAAACTTTTGACTGGGAATGTCTACAGCCCAAATTCTCACAGCAAGCGAGGGTGCATGGGTTTGTTAACTTCCTATATGCCAGCCAAACAAAAGACACATAAATTGTATCATAGTTGGGTGGAATACAAAAAGAATTCCTTCAACGGCCATCTGTTATCAATCTCTGGCATCGTTGTAGACTAGTGACTACAGAAGATCTAAATTCCAATTTCACTTTCTACAAAGGGGAAATGTGTTGGGCACTAATGTCTTAGAAATGTCATTATCTTTCAATCAACATTTTTTCATGATGTGCAGTGAACTGCAAAAGTATTTGGACAGTGACACATTTTGGGTTTTTTTCAGCTCTGTATTCCAGCAATTTGTATTTGAATCAGGGTAAAGTCAACTTAATTTACATTAATAACTGATTAAGAATTTAGAAATGACAGCACATTCTATTCACAATCCCTGAAAATGTAATATATCAATCATTTAAATGTCTTAAAAGCTGTTTGCTTGAGGCAGTTGAGTTTGCTTTCATCGTTAGTGCATGCACAAGAAAACTGTCATCTAGTCTTTAATATAGCTTTGCATTTGCTTTTGATGCCAGTCAAGCTAGCAATCCCAAGGCAGATAAATTTTTATACCCAATCATGTTACTGATCTGTTGTCAATAAACCGAATTTTTGACATTCAATTCAAAGTGGGCATATATTTTTTAAGAAACAATAACATTTTTCAATTTCACCATTTGATATGCTGTCTTTGAACTATTTTCTATTGAATATGGGGTTAACATGATTTGCACATCATTGCATTCTGTTTTTGTTTACATGTTAAACAGTGTCACAACTTGGAAATGGGGGTTGTAGTATAAATTGATCAAAACCACAGGCATGCGAAAATCAATGGTTCGTTAAATAAAGAAAAAAAATGAATTACTGGTGGGCTCAGCTATGGTAAAATAGGTGGGTAGTCCACTATAATGAATGACCAAAGAATACTCGAACAATACTAAATGGTGAAGAAAAAACCCTAACAACAGTCGATCAGATCAGGAACACTCCATTAGGTAGTGTGTGAAATACTACCATCCATAAAAGAGTAGATCAGCAGAACTTCAGACTGAACACCGAGATGCAAACCAATAGTAAGGCCCATTACCAGAAAGGATACAGTTAACAACGATCTTAAAGAACCTGTAGAGTTCTGTACGGTTATTGCGGGTGATTTATAAAGTGTGCGTATACACAAACCTGTGAATAAACCATGAATGCAATAATTTCTACGCAAATAAGATTTACCAATGAACGTTTGCACAATATTTGTCTTGAATTTACGGACAGCCATGCGTAAGCATTGCCAAGACGTAGAAAATAGATGGATCTGCTTGTTAAACGTAGAATAGTTAATATGGAAAATATGTTTGAAAACTGATAATTAAATTGTGAGAAATATTATGAAATTATGTTTCCGTTTTTTTCATGGTGAATCCATTTAACATTGTAACATTTCATGGTGAATCCATGTAACATTGACAACGTTCGTTCAGCATTGATAATGACCTATCCATTTATTTTAGATTGTTGAATAATTATAATAGACTAAGATAATGAAGTAATGAGTGTTGGCAGATTAGACTTCCTATTGGCGTAAAAAAACATATTTTAAAGAGACAAACAAGATATCCACCCTCAGGTTTCTGAAGCGTACTCTTCCCTTCAGGACTCGATATGACCTTATTTGTCTGGCATGTCGTTGCAACATGAGCCAGCAGTATACAACGAGATGTTTCATGCACTTTCCATTCACTGTCGCTGAAGGTTGGAGGCAAGTGGCTAGTTTATGTGATATGATTGGAGGAATAGAGGACACCCACATCGAGATAAATCGCCATCCCAAACTAGTATGTGAACAGAACAGCCTTCCACTCTCTTATTTTGAACGTGTTCATGTGATGTGTTAAAGATGCTGCTTAATCTGATAACAAGAGAGCAGCTGGAGAACAACAATTATGATGTTCGCATGAACGCTATTTGAAATATATTGATTTCAAGAACAAGAACAGCATACTTTTCCAAAGCTAAAGTCCCTTTTCCTCTCCTTACTAGAACTACAATTTAGCCCTTACAGATTGATAGAACGTTGATTAGTTTCAGAATAGACAAAACCATGGAACACCGCAAAGAGTTTTTAAAATGATCAACCAGGTGTGACTTCCAATTGGTTGATCTTTCCAAATGATCTAGTTACAGTCAAAAATGTACACCGCGAGATTGTCTAAATGGCATTTGTATTACGCTCAAAACCGCCATAATGGGAACATTCTTGGGATGTTGTCACTATCCACCTCTGTGGGCCCCATAAGCCTACTAATTCAAACACTGACATAATGAACAGCAGAGGTCAGTGTACTCAAACTTTTGATATACACCTAAAAACAAGATATTATTAAAAGTGTTATGAAGTCAAAATTCATAAGAAATGTTTTGTCCAAATTTCCCACTTCTAATTCTGACTTTGCATGGTATGTGAAATCCTATAAAAAATAGTAACTAAACATGGCAATAATCTAAAACAGCAGGAATTATATGGCTGTCTACAAGTATTAGGATGGGAGGTAGCTTAGAATACTATAGCTGACTAATAACCAGAAGGTTGCTACATCGAATCTGTTAAGCAGCAATGGGCAAACTCAATTAATCTGACCCTGAGCAAGACAGTTAACCTTGATCAATAAGAATATTTTCTTTACCATTACAAAAGTACAAAAAAAATGCCAGTACAAAAATATCTTAGAAGATTTACCTCAGGCAGTCCTACAGACCCCATTACATTTCTTTCAGTTACAGACTGGAGTATACCTCATTATACAGTACCTTAGCATAGCATAGCATAGCATAGCATCATCTTCCGCTTATCCGGGGCCGGGTCGCGGGGGCAGCAGTCTAAGCAGGGATGCCCAGACTTCCCTCTCCCCAGACACTTCCTCCAGCTCTTCCGGGGGGACACCGAGGCGTTCCCAGGCCAGCCGGGAGACATAGTCCCTCCAGCGTGTCCTAGGTCTTCCCCGGGGTCTCTTCCCGGTGGGACGGGACCGGAACACCTTCCCAGGAAGGCGTTCCGGAGGCATCTGAAACAGATGCCCAAGCCACCTCAGCTGACCCCTCTCGATGTGGAGGAGCAGCGGCTCTACTCTGAGCTCCTCCCGGGTGACCGAGCTTCTCACCCTATCTCTAAGGGATCGCCCAGCCACCCTGCGGAGAAAGCTCATTTCGGCCGCCTGTATCCGGGATCTTGTCCTTTCGGTCATGACCCAAAGCTCATGACCATAGGTGAGAGTAGGAACTAGATTGACCGGTAAATCGAGAGCTTCGCCTTGCGGCTCAGCTCTTTCTTCACCACGACAGAACGATACATCGACCGCATTACTGCAGAAGCTGCACCGATCCGTCTGTCAATCTCCCGTTCCATCCTTCCCTCACTCGTGAACAGGACCCCTAGATCAATGAAAACACATTCATACACACACACACACACACGCATACACATAATCACCCATGCACAAACACACACATGAACAAAATCTGTTTTTGGCTTGCCCCAGTATACATAAGATGACAACTTGTCACATATCATTAACATTGTGCCCTCTGAAACCCTTGATCACATCCACCATCCACATGCCCTGTTTTTTCTCAGGTCAGGGCTATCAACAGGTGTGTAGGAAAGCCAACTTGTAGCTTTCAAGTTTCATGCATATTCCAGACATAACTGTTTCTTGCATCACATGCCATCCATAGTTTTTTAAAATATTTAGTAGGTTTATTAGGCATATATTTTATAATTAACACTCACATTCAAAGAAGACAGTGCCTTCCTAGAAACCTATTCCCTGCATTTATAATGCCTGCTTGTGCAGAGACAACTGATTATGCTTCCCCTACCTGAAGCTTCAGCTGGCCCGGGGACAAGGAAAGACGTGTCAGGACCACCACTCCTAGATAGATGGCAAGAAAATGCCCAAAGTATTTAGACCTGAAATATAAATGTTCTGACTGTGATCATATTATTAAGATATACAGTGAGGGAAAAAGACATTTGATCCCATGCTGATTTTGTACGTTTGCCCACTGACAAAGAAATGATCATTCTATAATTTTAATGGTAGGTTTATTTGAACAGTGAGAGACAGAATAACAACAACAAAAATCCTGAAAAACGCATGTCAAAAATGTTATAAATTGATTTGCATTTTAATGAGTGAAATAAGTATTCGACCCCTCTGCAAAACATGACTTAGTACTTGGTGGCAAAACCCTTGTCGGCAATCACATTTCTTGTAGTTGGACACCAGGTTTGCACACATCTGAGGAGGGATTTTGTCCCACTCCTCTTTGCAGATCTTCTCCAAGTCATTAAGGTTTCAAGGCTGACGTTTGGCAACTCGAACCTTCAGCTCCCTCCATACATTTTCTATGGGATTAAGGTCTGGAGCCTGGCTAGGCCACTCCAGGACCTTAATGTGCTTCTTCTTGAGCCACTCCTTTGTTGCCTTGGCCATGTGTTTTGGGTCATTGTCATGCTGGATTACCCATCCACAACCCATTTTCAATGCCCTGGCAGAGGGAAGGAGATTCTCACCCAAGATTTGACAGTACATGGCCCGGTCCATTGTCCCATTGATGCAGTGAACTTGTCCTGTCTCCTTAACAGAAAACACCCCCAAAGCATAATGTTTCCACCTCCATGTTTGACGATGGGGATGGTGTTCTTGGGGTCATAGGCAGTATTCCTTTTCCTCCAAACACGACCAGTTGAGTTGATGCCAAAGAGCTAGATTTTGGTCTCATCTGACCACAACACTTTCACCCAGTTCTCCTCTGAATCATTCAGATGTTCATTGGCAAACTTCAGATGGGACTGTACATGTCCTTTCTTGAGCTGCAGGATTTCAGTCCTTCACGGCATAGTGTTTTACCAATCGTTTTCTTGGTGACTATGGTCCCAGCTGCCTTGAGATCATTGAAAAGATCCTCCGGTGTAGTTCTGGGTTAATTCCTCATCATTCTCATGATTATTGCGACTCCACAAGGTGAGATCTGGCATGGAGCCCCAGACTGAGGGAGATTGACAGTTCTTTTGTGTTTCTTCCATTTGCAAATAATCGTACCAATTGTTGTCACCTTCGCATCAAGCTGCTTGGCGTTGGTCTTGTAGCCCATTCCAGCCTTGTGTCGGTCTATAATCTTGTTCCTGACATACTTGGAAAGCTCTTTGGTCTTGGCCATGGTGGAAAGTTTGGAATCTGATTGATTGCTTCTATGGACAGGTGTCTTTTATTCAGGTAACAGACTGAGATTAGGAGCTGTCCCTTTAAGAGTGTGCGCCTAATCTCAGTTTGTTACCTGTAATAAAGAATCCTGGGAGCCAGAAATATTTCTGATTGAGAGGGGATCAAATACTTATGTCACTCAATAAAATGCAAATCAGTTTATAACATTTTTGCATGTGTTTTTCTGGATTTTTTTTGTTGTTATTCTGTCTCTCACTGTTCAAATAAACCTACCATTAAAATAATAGACGGATCATTTCTTTGCCAGTGGGCAAACGTACAAAATCAGCAGGGGATCAAATATATTTTTTTCCTCACTGTAACCTACTTTAAGTGGAACACATAGTAGCCTAGCTGTATGAACATATTTGCTCTTGGGTCTAATTGGACCAACTAACATAAAGGATATAACCACATTTCTTCATTACACAATGGTCAATTTGCTTGCTCAGCCTATATATTTAGCCTTACATTGAGATGTTTTTACCAGTCTTTTTACAGCAACCGCAGCAACAAGTATATCATAAAGTTATTTAAAATAAACATTTGCATTCATTAGTTCCTTTAAAAAATGTAGTTAGTTGGATCCAAATGTCAATCTTTTAAAGCTAAACTTGCTTACTGCCTGAGTAACCAATAGCAGAGAACTAGATGATGACATGACAATAACGTATTTTACAGACCAAACGCATGCAGGTTCAACCTAGCTCTGTGTTTTCTTTATATTATGTAATTCTAGAATAAGGTTTTACTCATCCAACCATTTCAGTTATTATTTTCATCCTCACTTGTGTAACTGCCTGCCTGGCTAAACCAAACAGGAGTTCTGTCTCTTTTTTTTGCCACAGATCGCTGCCCAATAGAACTCACCCATACCTACCTACCTGCATTGCATAAGGGAATGCTCATAATGAAACATCTGAAATGCCGAATACAGGTTATGATTCATGCACTTAATTCTTTTGATCAGTGTGATTTATTGAGATCATGCAAAAACTACACGTAGAATGTAATTCACATACACACTCTTTTCAAGTGCCACACTAAACATGCCATGATTTTGTCAATCCATCAAATAATGAGTAAAGACTCCTATATCTTTTCCATCAGTAAAATAATAACCATGACAAGCTAAGCAATTATAATGAAATTCCTATTTTAAAATGTGTTTTTATGCAAGGAAAAACACTCACGCGCTACGGCCCCTGTTCTTGTAAAACTGAAAAAGGTGGTCTATATGAGTCAGGCCTGTGCAAAGATGTAGCGCTTCAACTAGCGTTTTCCGTGCGCCTAGAAGACACACTAAAGCTACGTTCGTGTGCTATTGGGACAATCTGCACGACCCACCGCACTACCCCCCCCCCCCCCCCCCCCCCCGAATCTGAATTACAAATGGAAAACTTACAAAACATGTTGTTACAGGAGTTGCGGAGTTTCGACTTTTTTCAATGACTTTTAATATTTTCTATCAATCAGTATGACAATAATTAATTCCTGTATGGATGTCGTTATGCCGCCGCTAATATCAATATTAAGCAATCTAAGCATTTCACTATAAGCAATATTAGCGTCAACGTAGCTAGAACTGCACTGGTTGAAGATCTGTTTGGACTTCAAAAGCACTTGAATGCAATCATGCTAGACTTCCTCGTTTCTTATTTGCATAGAGCACGTGAAGGTAGATTAATCACAGCATAACTCTGACGGAGATACTGGGGAAACTATTAAAATATTATTACAAAAACTACAGAAATTAACGTTAATACACAATGTCTGTAGTCTACGCTTTTAAACTAGTAAAATTGTTAGGAGATGGTAACCTGAAAATATTTCAGTTGAAAGCCAAGTTTTGACAATACTATGGGTAGCAGGTAAATTAGCTACAGTAGCTAGCTAAAGGAGTTAAGCTAGTTCCGCCTTCACTCAGTTGTGAGGTTGAACGACTTACTGTAGCACGGGGATTTAAAGAGCGACCCACCTTTGAAGCAGATTTTTAAAGGTAGCTAATTGCATATGTTATTTTTCAAGAAAATTATATTTTCGAGTAACATCTATAACTATGTTGTTTGTAGTCAAATTAACGTTAGGTAACTTTGGCTGGTAATGTTATGTACAACACAGAAGGCACTGTAACGTTACAGAATAGCTAACTAGTTAGCTAGCTGTAACGTTCGTTTTTCAGTCGGTAAAAAGTACCATACTGTAACCACCTGTTGCTAGTTACGTACTACTTAGTTGGTACCTATGTTATTTAGTACTGCTGTAAACTTCAAATGTAACTAGTATGTGCACATAATTTTTCCAAGTATAAATAAGATATCTAAAAGTTACATTGACGTCTGATTTAGGATCTTTTATAACTTGCTCACTAGCTAAGTAGCTATATAATCAGCTAGCCACCAATACTGCAGTACTGTTGTCTGTACTGTAGCTGCTAAATTTGTAGATAATATTTTGTATAAAGCATAGGTACCGTAATCCACCAAGTGTAGCTGGCTTTCCAGTGGGTTAAAGTAATGGTCAAATTGTTGGCTTAAAGCTAGATTGATGTATTGCTGTCGCCGGGGTCAGTGTCCCTACTCATTTTGCTCCCTGTAAACATGAATGTGTACAGTACATAAGATAAAGAGTATAGACATTCCCAAAAGTCACAACATATTTCCATCAAATATGCCTAGAAGCTGTTCAACAGACATATGTTTTTTTTGTTTGTTTGTTTTGTCTAGTACATTTATCCATCGGATTGTTTTCTGGACATTGTGTCACCCTATCACAAGGGCTGCAAAGTAGTTACAGTAACCTTGTGCGCTAGAGTATTGTTTTTATGAACCCCACTTAGATTAACTAGAATTTTGTTTAACTGTTAGTTTGCAACATAAATATTTTATTCTTACATTTTAGGTCTCAGGTTAAGGCTGAAGTTTCATTATGTTTGGCTCATTGTGTTTAATTATATTTGTGACATGAAAAAGTAAGTAGATATGCAGTTTAATAGAATGTTGACTGTTATCAATATATTTCAATGCATGGTGATTTGTTTTTCCACTCATTTAGACAGAAATGGTCCAATACCTCTCAGGCATTCGATTGCATTCCTTTAAAGACCATTTGCTTGTTCAAACAAGTTTTCAGTGTGGTTTGGACGTGGCCAAGCTCTGTAGCTTATAGGATTCCTCAGGGTTTGTATGAGTTGTCAGGTTCTTCTAGAGAGAAGACAAAAAAAATGATTGTTTTTACTGTTTATTATCAGATTGAGATACTCCATTGTATGCAAGTCCATTGTTTTAAAGGTAAGCCTATTGTTTTGTTTTGTGTACTTTAACACAACTGCAAAGGGTAATGGGAATCTCTATGGGTTGTAGTCCATACTTTGGAGTAGATTGGAATTTAGTTTCTCTGTATAGAAAATGACAGAATTAAGGTGTCTTCACATTTCAGGTGCCTACATTTTCAAATGAGCTTAAGCTAAAATAAGGTTGATTTGTATTATAATGCTTGCAAGTTACGTTTCAGTAATTGACACTAATTGGCCCACAGGGGGGTGGGTAGGGCTGCATATTTATTGTTTTTTGGATGGTCTGACTGCCTTTTGTGAAATAGGCATACATCTCCTGTAGTTTGTAATAGCAACTCAGTTAATGGTAAGCTATATTTGTTACCAAACAAACCCCAACTCTGTGTGTGGATATGTCCTGAGCTGCAGAAATTTGACTGTACAATGGTGTATTGTCTACCCTGCTCTGCAGCATTATGCACTACTGCGCTCTACTTCATGTTCAGAACAAGTTGTTAATGAGCTGTCAGTGAATAGCCTACAGTAAAAAACTCTACTTTTTCTCACTCATTACTCTATACATGAAGGTTATTATAAAGCAAACTAGGAGCAGCAGATTCTGCGGTGGAAGGCGTTTTATGTAGGCATGTTGAACTTGATACTGGTGTAATTTCAACATAATTTATTGCCTTCCTATTGTGCAGTTTAAAAGCACACATTTGTAATAAGAACAGTCACATTATTAGTCTGTAATCAGTTAGCTAGGTGTGCATTCGTATGTAACTGTCACAGACAAGTGCGTGCGCGTACACACTTTCGTTTCACTAAATGCTTTTAATATACCCTGGCCAGATAACCTTACCAAACCTGAAAAGCTGGCTTTATTTAAAGCAGTGGTACTCAATAATATTTCTAAGGGAGTCACTTTTGTGAGATCATTCTGCACGCTGATTTACCCCTGGGCATACCAGGGTTGAACATTTTATTGCGTATTATTTATTCAAACATTATTTTTGATCTCATGGACAATGCAAGCATTTTGTTAATATTATTCTCTATTTTAGGTCACTCTTATTTTATATTTTAGGATGCAGTCCAGCTATCAGAAACATTTGTTGGAGACTTGGTTAATGTCCTCTGATCTTATTATTAAGAATGTTTGCAGAAGATGGCATATGTCCTGTCATTTAATGGGAAATGTTGGTCTGTATACAGTATGTTTTGGAGTGATTGAAATCAATCAGAAAAATCATAGAAGATTTAGGCAAACGTCAGGGATTATATTTAAACAACTATTTAGGCTGTAACTTCACCATGTTATTCTGTGCAGATTTATCACATTCTGCTAACAGAAGTCACACCTCTTGCTGAGAGTGATGGGTTATACTTTGTAACTGCGTCAATGTTCAAAAGGTAAAGCCATGTTTGTAAAAAAATTTTAAGTGTTGGGAACCACCTTTAGTGGACATTAGCATACGAATCGTCCCTATTAGCATACACATTCTCTTCCGCAGCATCATTTTTGACTATTCTAAATAGTTTGAAAACGACCCAGTAAATTAACTGATGCATGACAGAGCATCAGTTCATTTACTGGTTCATTATCAAACTATTTAGAATAGTCAAAAAATTAATGAATTACAGAATTTCTTTAAAATGGTTAATTAATTTGAAGAATACAAGAATGTGTTTGTAATGGAGCTCATATCATATGGCGCCTGGGTACTGTTAGCGGCTGCCTGTGAACTAGGGCTGTCAACGAATATTCTAAATTCAATTATATATTCGAATAGTTTAAAAAAAACTAATTTTGAAGGTGAAAGTTAATATTCGACTTTTAAAAAACATTTGCGGTAGCAGAGGTTGTCTGGCTGTCTGCTTTGCGAGTGGGCGCACCTGACGGTACAGATCCATATGTCCGACACAACTGAAGCGTGGTGTCGTGACGTCATACAGCCATGGTTGATGCTCCACGCCCCTGACCAGCAGCTGATTGGATGAACGCGTGATGTGGGTCTGGCTACTTGAGAATTTCAACAGTGTCATGGTGGCTCGTTGAGAATACGATCTCGTATTTTACAAAAATAGTTCACTGAAACGTGTTTCTGAAAACATTTTAAGTGAGAAATAGGCCATGCAGTTGCTGAATCTGTCTTCATTTCAGCTCAACAAAGGTTAGTTTGAAAGATATTCGTGTACTTCTACTGGATACTCTACAACTGTGAAACCTCAATTAATGACAAAATCCGCGTCATTGACAAAATCCGCGTCATTGACAAAATCCGCGTCATTGACAAAATGCGCATGCGCAACCAGATGTTCGAATAGTTTGAATATTATGTGTTTTTTTAGAGGAATATTCTAACGTCATTTTTGACAGCCCTACTGTGAACCAATGCTAAGTGACGTGTGCTTTTGTTGGATTAAGTCGGAAAACGGGGTAAAAAAAAATATATATGTCTCTGTTTTCCATTTGGGAGTTTAGAAGCATTTAAAAATTATTAAAATGTTATTTAAATGTATTTGTTGTTGGGGCAATTATTGTAGTCTAAACACAATCCTACTCTCTGATGGACCACACAACTGCAGCAGGTGAACATAAACGATCTCCATTTGCTTTACTGCCTGCTGTTCGTCATTTTTGAAGAGTTGCCTTTTCTGAAATTGCATGAGAATGGAGGTAGAATGCCTAAGGCACAGCTTTGAAATTGGAGAAAAGCACAGATCTTACTCTAGTAAATAATTTGTGGACAATCTCTTGGTTTTAATCCTGTCTTTTTTTTTTTGCACAAAAGCATTGGATATTCATGTATGAGAATAACAAAGCATGCAGATTTGCTAGCCTGGGAAGTAGACAACAGATACACCACTATGGCTTACTTTGGGGAATGTCCGTGCATATCTACGTACGTGCATGTGTGTGTTACCTTAACACTGGACTAGCTGCCCAACCGGTTAGACAGAGCTAAGTGGCCCAGGTGTGAGACGCTGCAGTAGCAGAGCAACCTTGGCTATTTTCAGTCTTTTCAGCTAAAATAAGGACATTTTAGATTTAGCCGTTCGGATTGGTGTTGGCACTTGTCATGGGGAAGTTGTGATTCTGTCCCTCGCCTTAATGTTTATGTTTCCATTGACCAGATCTTTGGTCCCAAAGTGCTTGCATTTTGTTGTCAGTATCCACCAAGGCATTACAGAAAGTCTTGCATGTAAAAGGATCCATTAGCACCAACAGGCACAGATCATAGGAGCTTTTAAAATTGGTTGTGAAATTAAAGCTCAGCCTTTGGAAAATGAAAGAAACATTTTCCACCTTATTTTCAGTATATTAATAATATATAGCATGGACACAAACATGCAATACATTTTCTTTGCCATAGTACTTCCAATAATATTACTGTATAGGTACATGTATTAGCGGCACCATAAGTCGTGTTTGTGGTGTCAGACAGGTGAGCATGCCAATGACAGTTTATACAAATTGAATTGATAGTGGGGATTGCTCGTGGTTCTTTCCATGTTTAATATAATTGCTATATTTACAGTCAATATAGTTATATTATTTTCACACAATATTTGGGCAAAGAAATAATTACAATGCAAATGTTGGATTTATTTGGGTTGTGCGGCAATACCAGCTGAGAACCATGTACAGTGTTTTGCGCCTATACAATGTTTGTTTACACTTGTATTGTTTGCAAACAAAGGGTTAACGGCTTAGGTTTTTAAACAGAAGTCCAGAATCACTGACATTAATCAGTCAGCCACTGACTGGTGTCGCCAACATTGTGAGGGGGTTTGCAAGGGCAGTGGTCTTCTAAAGTGAGTGAGGGGGCTAGAGGTTAGCTCACCAGAGCTGTTATGAACTAGATCGACTCCCCTAGCTGGCATGTTCTATAGTCAAGCAGGACTGTTAGCCCTAATTGCTCCTGTTAGTTTCACTAGATATGAGCATGTGCTAAAGAATTTATAATTGTTAGTGATATAGTGGTATTTTGCTCAGAACTGTCTCTGCTTGTCCCTGTCAAGCTCATTGGGCACTGTGTCAATGCTGTTTCTGTCTGATTGATATTGTATGAATAGAGCTGTTTTAAGAGTTTCTACACATACTCTGTTATAAATAATATTTATATCAGAATGTTCCACTACATGGGTCCCATTGCTAAATACAGCTCACTCTGCTCCAGTAAGTCAGTGGGCTTCAGAGAGGGGTTTGGATTGTTTTGGGAACTAAATTCCAAAGTGCACGCAATCTCACCTGCCCATTTCCTGCCAGTATAGGCCTGGCCCACAGCTACTCCACATGGCCAATCAAATGCCCAGCTCATAGTGCTGTGGTCTATGTGTTGCAACTCAGTAGCAACTGCGTGGGATTGGCCCTTTGTGGTAATTAGCCGTCAGACCCTGATCCAGCCCTGGCTCTGGGTGCGTCATCCCCGACGAACAAACGTTCCCAATGGCTGGCTTCGCTGTGTCAGATCCAAGAGCTGCTCAGAGCCTCTCCTGATCCTCTCTTTAGCCGTCTTTAGCTGTGATTAAAGGAAAGTTACCTGATAGCTTTTTAAAGTGGTGATTGTTCCAGTGGACCTCATGCACAGACAATAAACTTCAGTTTAATGCAACAAGTCCTGTCCCATTGCCCAGAAGTGTAAATTATATTCCAAATGTTGAACATTTTGGCAGTGGATTATAACATCAATAGACAGAGTTGTGGATGAAACATGAACAGTATGTCGCCTGCCTGTACAGCTGGCAACACCTCAGATTCGGACACATTTGAAGCTGTCATCGTGGATGTGGTTAACCGTTAGCCGGGTGGGAAATTCACCTGTGACAGGTAGATAAAATTGACCAGACCCTGATTTAAATGAAAGAACTAACAAACTGCCTTCCCCGACAAGGATATGGGCAGCTTATTTATTACTTCAGGGATTAGACAAATGTTCAGCTACCCCTTAATTCTATGACGTTCTAACATGCTGCATGGACATTAATATTTGGAAAACAATATAGCATGTGATGATAAATGATGATCTGGCAATCAAGAAACTAGGGCAGAAGTCACGCTTTAGTAGTTTTACTTCCCAAAAGCTTTGTGTGACCACCCTTCAATGGTGAAATAGACATTCTTATGACTGTCTGTTCACGTTAGCTGATAACTGGTTTGAACCCCCTACTTATTAGTCATGCAATCCTACCATATTCCACACAAGTTTCTGATAAAGTCTGCTAAAAGCTTGGCAATAGACACGTGAGCCATAATGTGAGCAAAAACTTTCTTATTCCTCCTTTCCTTCTCTTTTTATATGGGCAAAATGTAATATCACTCTTGGTCAAAGTAATTGGTTTCGCCTGCCTGGCTCTTTGTTGTATGACAGTAGGATGCGTCGCAGACACCTGACACCCTTGTCACTCCAGCTGTCCTCCTTTATTTCCATCTAATCTCTGTGTACAATATTCTGAGTCTAGACATGTTGTGGTCTGGTATACCCAGCGTCACTTCAGTTGGTCCTGTAATAAATTAATCTGATGTATGTATGTATGTGATAAAGCTAGTGTGTGTCAGAAGAGAAAGGCTCCATTTGGGATTGAGTGGCTCCTTAATGAATTGGAACTGCCCGGAACGAGATTGATTTCAAAGCTCCATACATTAGAGTAATCCGTAAAGCCATTTTGAATACAGAAACAAACTTGTTTTTCCTTGCAGAAAGACCTGTCTGGTCTTCCTGTTGTTTTCTCTTTCAACTAAATGATATGAAGTGATATTTTAATCATTGAGCAGGTGTAGTTGGGTATGTTTTCCGTTTGTTTTCTGTCTACGGTTCAATAACCACCACCCTCAAACACTCCTAAAAGTTTCCCACAAGTGTCACTTTTGCGTACAGATACTTTCTGCACCCACCATCTTAGAATGAAATTACCACTTAAGGAGGCTGGTTATAGGCCAAGCAAATGTCTTGGCATTATGGGGAAAATGTGCTGGTTTCGCAGACACAGATTAAGCCTGGTCCTGTACTGAAAAAATTAAACTCAGTCGAGATCCTTTTTTGTTTTTGTCCAGGAGTAGGCTTAATCTGTGTCCTTGAGGCCGGTCCAAAATGTTCATTTGTCATTGTGTCTGAAGGTGCCTGTTATCATCTGTTAGTTGTGCTTCCTCACTGCTGTTATTTTCTCTGTTTTGGCTGATTCAGGAGCTGCTGACTGCTGGACGCTGGGATGGAAAATCGGGGTAAGAAAAGTGATTCCTATTTTTCTATTAGCGGTTATGTTAGCTTTCAACAGTGTGTATTTTAAAAACTGATTGAACTCTAGTTTGAACTAGTTTAAAGACAGCCAATGTGATGTTGTTGACGCAGCCATTTTCTGTCATCTCCCTCTGTTGCTCTTTTTTGTTCTCCTTCTGGACATGCGTCAGTTCCATTCTTTATGATAAACCTTATTTAGATACGTGTCAGCTGGAACGCTGGAGGCAGGGAAGAGCATGCGCTGTGAACATATCATCAAAACCATGGTTTCTGTTTTAATCACACTAGCCACTGCTTCAACAGTTATGTTTAGGTTTTGTCTCACAGAGTTGATAACAATGTCTACATATAATGCCTCGCCCACAGTCACAGAGGTTTGCATCAGAAACCAATGATTGTGACCACTTAACCCATTAACCTGTGGACGACCAGTGGTCTATGAAGTTAATTTGGGAGATCTTGTTGTGCCTCAGTATCTGGGTTGACGGATGCATGAAGTGTTTTGGATAATTATAAGTCAATTCACTATTTATTGTTTAATAATAAAATTGAATGTCAGGGTCCATAGGTCCACAATTGTTTACATTTCAGAATGCAGTTTATTTTCCTACGATAACTTGTCTATATATGCTTAAGTCCTTTTCTCCTACTGTGTTAGGACATTTTGCTGAGCAATAACAACACTGTAAATGGCTTAGCCCTTGAATTAATTCACCTAGCGCATTTGTTTTTACATAGTAGTCTTTTTTTCTGCCTTTATTTATTACCAGAAACAAAGACTTTACTAAGGTCCAGTTCATTTATTTTGTTCTCATGGTAGCCCCGGGCAGTGTCTTACTTTACTAGAGATTACCTTCAAAAAAATGCAATCAGGAAAGCACAGCTGTGAGTCAACACTAACAGTATAAAGTGCAGAGTTGCCTGTGCTGTGCTAGTGATACTAGCTTGTCCTATTCGTTAGGGGTTGGGTCCAGCTTCAGAGTCATGACGCATCACTCTGTTGACACTAGACTCAAGGGCCAAACGATTGGGTTTCTACGAGAGCACACACCTATACGGGGCAGTCTGATTGGGCCTCTCCCGTGGCAGAGGATGCACTTGTAAAGAGTTAAGAAACAGTTCCCTGTTTACCTGTATTGGTCCCACACAGCGCTGGCGGCGTCTCTAGTTTCAGTAACCGAAGGATCTCTGCGCGAGTCAATGGAAGAGGAGACGGTATCAGGTACAGACTTGCCAGTTTTTGCCTGTCCTGTCGCAGATGGATATTTTGCATTGTCCTTGGATGTGTTATTGTGATCTGTTTTGATCTTTGAAAGGCTTAGGAATGGCTGTACGATCGCTGTCTAGGTGTGAGTATGATTCTTATTGTTGGAATTGTGGGATTTTTCAGTCTCAGGCTCTCTAGAAGCAGTGACAAATGGGAAAGTTGTGTAAGGCTGTTTTGTGAGGCTGTGTGGTTGTGTATTTGTACTGCTTGCTGTAGTGTCTACTGTAAACCTGCCCTGGTCATGTGAAAGGTGAGGTGTGTATGGGCTCCTAAGCAAAGTGTGTGGGGACATGCTGGCTAACTGACACTGTGAGGACAGCAGTGAGAGTCAGAGCCAACAGATATATGGGATATGTTAAAAGGACAGGTTCAGATAACCTTGATGCTTTTGGGCAAAGTTCAATATTAAAGCCTTTCCCAACGTTACTAAAGTTGCAACCCTTGAAATGTAACTGCCTCAGACCACTCATAGAATTTAAATACGTTATTAGGTACTTTTTTGCCCTTCCTTTGTGTACCTAAGATCTCAACTAAACACTGAAGGTAGGTGAGATTTGAATGGAGAAAACTGATCCAAAAGCAGCGTTACCTTTATTTTGATCTTATTCGTGTTGATACATTGAACAATGACCAACTAGCCGATTGATCTCTGTATATATATTTTTTGTTGTGAAACACACTACAGCTTCAGGCATTGCTGTGAAGATGCCCGTTTGAAACACTTGTAAACCTGCCAACACCTGTCCTTATTGGGGAACAGGGTTGACATTTACTCAGCCTTCTAGTTTGCCTGGCTGTCACACAACTAACTGATTTTAATTTCCTCTCCAATCACGTTAGAACTTATTTGAGTTGTTTAAAGCTGACTCATGCCATAGAGACCAGAGCAGTATATGGCCCTGATAGGGCCTTTTATCTCAGTGGGGGTGGTTTTGGCAGGGATTGGATGGAATTGGTCAGTGCCAGTAATCCATTTGCTTATTATCAAGAATAGACATTGTTACCCTGGACCTGTTGCTGATTTGATGCTGATCACCACATAACACCTGTGAACTTGTGGATATCTGAAGGGCTTGTTATAGAATATTCTGTACCTAACTTAGATTACCTCAGAGCTATAACTAGATTGCTCGCACCTGTTAAATCCTCTCCGACCTCCCAAAGAACATAGGGTGTATGGCCTAGGGGTTTATTTAGGAATGGACAGTTTTGAGGGATATATGTTTTATAATGCAGTAGCCTTTTTTATTTTAATTCCGTTAGACTAGACATGAAGAATAAACATTATCCCAGTATCTGACTTTTTTGGTAATCAGTCAAGCCAGTAGTGTTCCCTGTAGGCACCAGCTGATAGCCAGTCATGGTTCCCAGGGTAATGGGCCTAATTCGACCCTTTTATCAAAAAGTTGGCCTATGGCATTACTTTCCGCAAATTCCTGCCTGTAATTTCCCCTTGGGAGCTCTGTTTTATGTCATTACTTAGTTCAACCTCTAGATGGAGCTACAGTTTAATGCACTGTGGCTCTACAGAGTCCAACAGGTTTTTGGCATGGTGTCAAATCTGAAATGTACACACACTGAATCCTTGCTTATCAGAGTCCAATTCTGGATAATTCTCTGCAGTAAACAGCATTATAACTACAGTTTAAAACACAGATTTGAACTATATAGAAGTGTTATGTTCCGTGTGACCTTACTGTCTTCGTCACAGCTGTGTGTTTGCCGTTTAGGGTATTTGGAGTGTCAACAATACAGACAACTAGTCTGTAAATTATTTATTGAGCTTGACTATTTTTATTCACACGGTAACACTAGGCTGTGGATGTGGTTGGCTATCTGTCATGAACCAGGGTGCCATGTAAAATCACTTCTCTTAACTTAAATGATGGGAAACAGAGTGAACAAATAACAAACCTGTCCTGATTGTTGTGGTCATGCTGAAAGAAGAATCTTCACCCCAGTCTGAGGTCTTGTCTTCTGGATCAGGTTTTCTTCAAGGACCTCCTGAGTCAGTCAGGCCTAATCAAAATCTGGGTGTAATCAAAAGCTGAGCTTTTTGACCCTAATGCTCTCGGAGTCCTTCAGACAGCATGTCGTATGCCTTCTGCTCAGCAGTGGCTACCGACTAGCTGCTATACAGTAAAGGCCCTGATTGATGGAGTGCTGCAGATATAGATGTCCTTCTGGCAGCATCTCTCATCTCGTTTACAGTGCAGCGTGATTTTGGTTCATGTTAATTTCTTGTCTCTACAGGTGTTCTTGTTTAAAAAAATAAATAATTATGACTCAGGACATTTTGTTTTTGTGAGTGATTCGTTATGAGTGACTCGTTCATTTCATTCATTCATTTGACTGGCTGGCAATAAAGAGTCATACAGCAGGACCAATTCGTCGTCCTCTGGCTTGGTGCTCCAGAGATAGATCATGCTGCAGGGACGCAATAGAGAAAATTAAAGGTGTGAAATGATGGTTGAGAGGTTGGTGCAAGGATGAAAGCAATGTGGTATTATTCAATATTACAATGCACATAGGGCACAAATTGTTTGCGGGGCCTTTGTAAATGCTATGTGCCTATCACAGCTGTGCCAGTCACACCTCCCAAAGCTGTTCACATTGTTTTTATGGTTGCACATGCGACGTTTCTAATAAATCCCATGTAAGAAAAACATTTGCCACGCCATCAGAAATGTGTGTTTTTGAAAACACCCTTTTACAAGTTTCAGCCACTAATGACAGTTCCATTAATTACCCTTAGCTGAATTGGAATTCAACAAGAGGCTTTTACAAATATGAATCAACTTATTAATGTCCTCAGTTGCCAATAAGGTGTGATCTGAGCATTTGGACTCAGATGACAAGAATGATTTGACAAAGGTTACTATTGACTGAACTCTAGATCCTAGTCAATTAAAAGTCAATATTCCCATTACTAGTCTACAATGGATTTATAAGCTGTACATAGTTTAAGCTATAGGCCTAACTATACACAAATAGCCTCCGTGAACTCTGCATCGCTGGCTGGTCTGGTATTTCTCAAAATGATAAGATTCCATGTAAATGGAATGTGTTAGCAGACTCTGGGTTGTATCTTGCGGACTTTATGGGGTGCGGTGCTAGTTTAATTCAGTGGTGGAATAAAAAACATACCTCCCAGTACCATACACACCTACACTATCTGTTCCTCCAAAAGCGAAGACCCCTCTTCTCTCCTTTTCGAAACAGGCTCATTACATATTACCACATCATTCACTGCTACACCTGTTTTGTATAGAGTGACAGGAACACTGCCGCTCTACTTGTTACACAGGGATTTCTGACAGACATAGCCGCAGCGACTTAGCTTTATGTCACTGATGTCTTCCTTAAGTTAGTTTTATTTCTGTGCAGCTGTCCAAACTGAACTATCCACAATAACCCTGTATCAGTAACAGGCCTACCATTCTGCTGACCGTTGGCACTTCAGCACGCGCCTATATCCTCCCTTCACTGGGAGGGTGCACTACGTCATAGGTTATGTGGTTGACTCTGGGAGTGTAACGCGACACCTTGGTGACATCACTTCCTCTTTTTCTGCTACGGAGCTTTACCTTGACCCGTCTCACTTTCCACCACCTCTCATGTTGCCAACCTCTCCCCAGCAGCCCTGGGTTCAAACAAGATTTGAATTCTCTCAAATACTCTGTAGTCTGCCTGGAGCGCTAAATGGGTGGAGTTTACACTTACAACTATACTATTGGTCGCATTGGCAAGATTAATCAAGCTCAAAAAGATTGTGAATTAATTTTAAATAGATATTTGAACCCAGGTGTGCTATCCAAAGAGCATGGAGCTCTCAAACTGCCTTTTGCCTGGGTGCTTCTCTGCTGGGACCCCACTCTGAAACCTATCTGGGCTCAGCTACACTGGCCTGGCCTCCCTTCCAGCTCCGCTCCTACTCCCACCACAACCAATCTCTCTCACCCCCCTACCCTCCAACCCCCACCACCACCGTGAACTTTACCCCTAAAAAAAAATCTGCTGTGAGGAATGACAGGCATCTGTGTCTGCTGGTATGCTGCTGCCTTCTAACAGGCCTACCTTATTTATGAAGTCCGCTACAGAGACCTGGAGGAAGGGAATGGAGGAGGGACTTAGCCGACTGAGTGAGTAAGCGAGTGTGCGTGTGCGAGAAACTAAAACACAGCAAGCGACGAAAGGGAAGGGTGAGACTAGAAAGAAAAGGAGAGAGTGAGGGAGAGAACCACATGAGCCAAGGGAGTAGGAGAGTCTTGGGTTACAGGGGCGTTAAGGCGGTTAGATTTGCCGTAGAGGCAAAGGTCTCGCCTGGGATCCATTTGACCTCGGCTCGCCTGTATTTCTCCTCTCTGCCGTGGGCCCCAGGAGAGGAGAGGTAGGTGGGCCAAAAGGGACTGGAGTGTTTGGTAGCATGGGACAGAGTGCCAGTACTGCAGAGACATTGCCCCAGCAACACCAGCCTTCTCAACATAACACCGGTGAGTCCAGAGACAGGGGCCCAGCATAACCTGAGGACCTGGCTGGTTATACGTTTTTGTTTGGAAAGGAAGCTTGGTTTAGAAGTAGCCTACTCTGGAGAGACGTTTCTCTGTGTATTTCCGCGGAGGAGCAGATGACCAAACCGGATCTAAGGACGTGTCTTCTTAGTGGTGTAACTTTTAAAGAGTAGTTTGGAATGTTCTGATACAGTGTTTGCGATGAAGAGGAGACATGCCGCAGGTGTTTTTCAATTGGAAAAAGAGACATTGGTGAACATGAGTGGGAGGCAGAGGAGGGGGTAGGCACATACAGGTGTGAGGGAATGTATGCTGATGGAATGTGGTGATTGTGAAATACACCACGCTCAACAACCAACTGTTTAAACACCTCTTTCTCGATCTCCCACTCTTGTCCTTCCATTTTCTTACAATGGAACATGGGAACCTTTACTAAAAAAAAAACACTGGAGCTGGAAGTGCAAGGCACCAGCTGCCACCTCTTGTCTGTCGGCCTGTCTGTCAGTACATGTGTGTCTACAACCTGAAGCCCCAGTTGTTGCACTTTTTAATGCACATTAGACAACCACCGAAACCTGTTTATGTTGCTGTGAATGTCAGAGGGTGGAACACTTAACTGTTGGTTTTAGACAAGTTGACTCATTCTCTGCACTTGCCTGTGTCCTCTATCAGTGGGGTGGTGGTGCCAATCTTATATTAAGCTTGGATTGTGAGTTGTATTCAGAGAAATAACCCTATGGGGTTGGATGTAGATAATTTTTTATCTTCCACTCTCCTCCATCTCTATATCGGGGTAATGGCTCACTGTAGGTTGACTAATAGGTGTTGGGATAAAGTAGGAATTTGTTTTCTATGTGACAATGGACAATAATGCAATCCCTTTATTCCACTGAGTTTCTAATCCTGCTGTAATGGAGTTGGTTTATTTGCTGTGAAATGTAATCCACATGATGTGGTCTGGTCACTCATTGTTTGCTCTGTGATGGTGTTGTGCACTGCACTTTGAACTCTTCGAACAGCTCAACACATGGCATGCCTCGGTTTAGCCATTTCTGTTGGTGTCCCCTGGGTTGTTTCAGTGGAGTGGAGCAGGCATACTAGCAGCCCTCACAAACTCTAGAACGAGCTCCTTCGTCATACTATGTTCTTCACATACATTAAACCTGTGGCGCATGATGCTTCAGTATGGGATATACTGTAACTGTGTTTTCATGCTGTTGTCCCCTCCTGCTCCTGTAGCCACTGTGTGCATGGAATACTTGCCACCACAGTGGTTCACTCAGAGGAGTAGAATGTCATTCCTTTATGACGGAACTACTTCTCTTTGCTCTCCGTTATATGATGTGGACTCAATGCGTGCTGGGTCATTGGTGAGGGCCATATACTGTGTGGATCATTCGATGTTACTGCTGCTTGCGTAAGAGCAAACCTAGGATTATGCTACCCAAGTAGCTCTCAGGGCTTTCTCTGCTTCTCGGCTTGTCATGTTAACACGGTAATTGCAACGGGTGGATTTAAAAGCTGGGAAACAATGGGTGCATTCACGTTGAAAATATATTAGCGGATTTCTGTTCCAAAGATTTCGGCATGTGCTCTGTTATTCGACCATTCAAAATGAAGTTAGTATTCGAGTGCATGTGAGTATTCACAGAAATATAACATTGGACCAATTTAGAATTTTTACGTATGAGGGTACACCATGACATTTTAAATAGGTCTAAGCCTAAAATAGTCATTCAGCAATTATTTTAAAAATGTTTTTTAATCTTTGTTTATTACTCTAGTGAGGACTTTTCAGTAATTTTGGTACTCTCACACCCCCCTCCTTCACCACCTAGAACCCACTGGTGGTGTGGCGTTTGTCCATGCTACTGTCAATGTCAGGAACGACTGTGAGTCCAATGTGTTTCACAGAGGGAAGTTTCACGTTCGGCCCCCTCCACTGCTCCCTGGCCTCTTCGTTGCTGCAGTGCCATATCGTACTGGTCAGGATCCCTCAATTAAAACTGAAAACATGGAAAGAAATCCACCTGACGGCATAGCTGTGACTAGTTATGACTAAACCTTGTGCTTCTTAATATGAGTTCATTTAGGATGGCGAGTAGCTAAGGTAACAATTATGGCGAGTTGGCATTGGTGTTTAAAGTTTATTGGGCCTTGTACGTTCTGGTGACCATGATAACGGATGACTCATCAGTTGTTCCTATATAGAACTGTTTGTACCCATGTTGAAGTCCCAAGCTTTGTTTCTGCTACAATAAGCCTAGACTGGCCTTGAGAAGCACAGTACTACAGGGAGCTGCATTTCTGAGTGTGGATTGTTTCCAAACCATCACCATTTGGTTAGCAGTGTCTTGCATTCACTGAGAATGACAATAGTTTGCTTGAATTTTTTATTATTTCTAATTCCCATATCTCCAGGTGAAATACGTTATCATAAAAATAGGCTACCTGAACGCTTCTACCTTTTGCAAATGATTGTCCTGATCTCATTGGCACTGAAACCAGCCAGTTGAAACAACGCTTCGATAGGCCTGTGCAAGTTATATAGAGAACCTGAAGCAGACATGGAGGAAAGGAATGAATGCAGAAGGAACCTGCCCTCAACAACCAGCACTTATGATTTATAGCAGATATTTATTACATGTAATCAGGATATTAAAAAAAAACATTTTCTGCCTCAAACCATGTTTGAAATTTTTTAAACTATTTCCAACAAGAGTAATGTGACCTGGGATGCAAGGACGGCTACATACTGTTTCTGACCATGTCAGATATCAGATTGGATCTCATGTAATTTGATTTGTGCAAAGACCTCTAATCTAAAGGCTGGAGGCTCTGAACGGAAGAACTGAACTCTGACAGTTGAACACAGTTGGACTGTCTCTAGTGTGATTCCCTGAATAGCTTTTCTTTCTGCCTTTTTGTCTCTCCCTCACTGCCGCTCTTTTCTATGGAACAAAGGTGCCCTGGCGCCTGGCTGCCACAGGGATACAGCACTCCTAACTTCCCCTCTCCAGTCCTGGCCCTGTTTCTCACTGCTTGTTGTGTCTTGTGTCTAGCAACCTGTTTCTCTCTCTCCCTGTCTTTCATACCATTATTGATTTGTTTAGGAGATGCCTTTGCCCACAGTTAAATGTCACTAATCATAACATCTTGTTTTGATCCATTCATACTATTTAGTCTGTCACAACAACTCTTTGAGGACAGAGCTTTTCCTGAAGCCTCAATATCCTTTTTCTCTCTGTGAATGTGTCAAATTGCCCGTTGAGTGTATTTCATCTGTTGATTTCCCCTTCCCTCTCATGGCTCTTTCTCATGTCAGGGTTTGTTCAAAGTCAGAAATAGTGGATGTGTTGGAGATGGATGGTGTGTGTGGGGAGAAATGAGGACAAGGTTGCAAATGGTTCCCAATATACTTGATGCAGCCTTGAAATAAAAGGATAATGTCTCTAACACGTCTGGTTTTATTTAGGGCTCATAGTGCACTGATGTGAACTGTGTGTGTGTATATATAAGGAAGACGTCTGTAACACGTGTATGGTTTTATGTAGAGCTCAAAGTGCACTGATGTGAGCTGTATTTATAAGGAAGACGTCTGTAAAACGTGTATGGTTTTATATAGAGCTCGTAGTGCACTGATGTGAGCTGTATAAGGAAGACGTCTGTAAAACGTGTATGGTTTTATATAGAGCTCATACTATATAGAGCTCATGTATATAGGTTTTATATAGAGCTCATATTGCACTGATGTGAGCTGTATTTATAAGCTCATAGTATATAGAGCTCAATTATAAGGAAGACGTCTGTAAAACGTGTATGGTTTTATATAGAGCTCGTAGTGCACTGATGTGAGCTGTATAAGGAAGACGTCTGTAAAACGTGTATGGTTTTATATAGAGCTCATACTATATAGAGCTCATGTATATAGGTTTTATATAGAGCTCATATTGCACTGATGTGAGCTGTATTTATAAGCTCATAGTATATAGAGCTCAATTATAAGGAAGACGTCTGTAAAACGTGTATAGTTTTATATAGAGCTCATAGTGCTCTAACTAACGAACCTAACGTGGGGTCCTTATGCAATTCAAAGTTTGCTGGCTCCTTAGCCATTGCATTGATTCAGTCAGTCTACCGTTAGCCTGTCCAGGTCTGCACGCTTCTCTGGCTGGTTCCCCCTGTAGGTTTTAAGCACTGTGCTTGTGTGGTCGACTCATCACCTAAGAATGATCATTCACGCCCTGTTTTCCATTTTCTATTGCATGGTTTACAGAGGCATCATCTACTGAAGTCCAGTCATGAGTCATTGTCTCTCAGGGATTAGCCAAACTTTATTCTCACCAACGTGTTGCTTGTTTGTTTATCTTGCTGTCTTGAGTTTGTTGCTCTCTTTCATTTACTCAGTTCAACAGAAAGTCACAAGACCCGATCACCAATGCCTGTTGAATGCAGGCCAAGCAGCCAATCACGCAAGCGCCCTACCCCATAACAAAAGGCTATACGGTTATTATTTGTGGTCTTAGACTGTGTGACAGGCTTGTATTTGCATTGAAACCAGCCAGCTCACATTTTCCATTCTGTTGGTAAAAGCGTAAAACTTTTCTTAATTGAAGCAGCACCCCTAGATGTGTATATCAACTTAATATCCCAGATGGGACAACTCCAAAGGCAATAAGAGAGGAATTCATACTTGCTTTAAATGTAGCTAACTGTCTGTACTGGTGGCTAGCATGGCAGAGAGTGGAGCACCCACTGTGTCCTGCTCCGGCTTAATTCATAATGTATCCTTCATGGGTGATGCCAAAGTTTGGGTCCGGTCCCTAAAGATGTACTGCATTTAGTTGGCCTCTTGGCTTTTCTTTCTGCCCGTCCTTCCGTTTGTCTTTCATCTTGATACTCATCCTTCATCACTCTCTTCCTTCCTCTCCAGATGATGAGGTGGACTTGCAGAAGAGTACGACGGGGAGCGAGGAGGGGAACTCGTCAGGCGGAACCCCTCCCTCCAAACGAAAGGGCAAGTTTTCCAACTTTGGCAAGATCTTTAAGCCCTGGAAGTGGAGGAAGAAGAGAAGCAGTGAGAAGTTCCTTGAAACCTCAATAGGTACTGACCAGTGATGAATAAATGGTCTGTGATACGTTAACTAATCACGCCACCCATGTTACGGTAAAATTAAACATTTGTTTAATTTCAGTGTTGGAGAGAAAAATTTCTGTAAGGAGGCCTCGCCAGGAGCTGATAGACAGAGGAGTGCTGAAAGAGCTCCCAGAGAATGGTATGCAGACCAGATCTTAGTGATGTAGGCAGAGGATCTACAGAGATATCAGTAGTCTAGCTGCTATTAGTTACCGTGTGATGCTTCCATACAAAGTTGTTGCCTAGTTAATACAGGTTCTTCAACTAACCTTGTATTGGTGATACAATATTTTGTTGTCAATTTCTGTAAATGTCCTACGTGGTTCTACAAATACCAGGAAGAAATTTAGTCGGTCTAGATTCCTGGGCATCTTATAGAGTTAACACTGTCAGGAAAGTCCTGGAATTTGTAATGTGTTTCTAGGCATGCATTTTATTTTAAATGCATAGAAATGAGTGAAATTATTTCTGTTAATGGAATTTTTGTTATGCACTGTTTTATTTTAAATCAGTCACATGAAAATATTTTTACTAAAAATATTTTACTATGCTTATTGCAAGCAAAATAAGCTACAGAAATATCTTTGGTCCACACTTTTTCTTGATCAGAAAATAAGCAAACAATACTCTGAAATAATGGGAGAACTGGAGCATAATGAATATCTGGAGCAGAAACATAAAGTAAATAGTAAATAAACTAGTTACCTGGGATTTAAATGGTGGGATCAGGCTATCATTGAAACCATTTTGAAAAATTCTGAATGTATTAATAATATCTATCCCGTAAGGACACTAGTTGGTTAACATTAGACTATTTTGCGGCGGCGGCCCGATTAGCAAACCAAATTGTTTAACAAATGTTAGCGAGCCCAAGTATAGCTTACAGCTAAATAGCCAGAAAGATCACTGAATGATCTGGTAGGAAAAATTTATTAAACAGTGAAAGGTATTGAAAAATCCTGGCACCAGATTCTTTCTTGATGAAAATAGCAGATGAAACATGAAATAGTTCTCAATCATACACATTTAAAGTCTGTTAGCTTGTGCTGTGTTTCTCAAAATGTAATATCAAGGACACAAGACCTACTTTGACCCAAATGTTATCGCATTTCATTTATAAATCATTTCAATTCGGCATCCACGATATAGAACATTGCATCTCCCCTGGTGCTATTTCATCTACAGTTTTCAAAGCTAGCTAAGACAATTATTATATGGTTGTACATAGTTCGCTGGCCTTCTTCAGCTGTATGAAAAGATTGATAGTCTACCATAACCATTTTTGTAATAAATTTTTTTACAAACATGACAAACACATTTGTCATGTTACAATGTTTTACACCAAGGTCAGATAACCATCCTAAAGTACAGTCATTGAGGCTTGTGTTCCAGTCCCCATCATAACCTGCACAACCAGACCTTGATAAACAGACTGCGATATGTTTGAGCAGGGTTGGATCGAAAGCCGGCACAGTGAACACCCACTAGGTCTTCAAATTGGGGATTGGTAACAGGTTTCTATGCAGCTGGCCGACCAGTATTTTTTTGTTTGTGTGGTGGCAGTAGACTCAAAAACAGAAGATGGTACGCTACATTGAATCAGAGGGCAGCCTCCCATTGTCAACATCACATGTATGCTTACTGTGTTGTGTGTACATATGTCCCACCAATTATTGGCTAAATATTTATTCTGGTCTTTTCTATGCAATGCAGTGGTTTTGCAGGGTGTCACAGTATGATGCAAAACAAAGGTGTTTGCAAATGCTAGAGGCATTTCTATTTCCTTAAAAAACACAGATGTTGGTTGTGTTTGTAGAACCACCTGGCACTGGATAGAGTTGAAGAATCTATAGCCAGGTTTTCATTTAGCTACCCAGTAATCTTGTCTGGAAGCATCTCATAAATTCAAGTTTCTACAAAAAACATTGGTATAGTAGGGTAACATACAGAAAATGTTGATGTTGAGAAGATCTTGGCTGCTCTCAAATTCCTTATCTCTATATGTATCTCTGTGACACAGAAAGTAACAACACAAACCGCATGTCCCAAGTCCCAGTGGTGAAGAATGGCCACCCTGTACCCATGGATGTTGACCGTGTCTCAGAGTTAGGAGTCAGGATGTCCCGGGGGGAGCCGGGCCCCGGGCCCAACCGCACTTGGCTGCCCCAGGGAGACGACCCCCGGCAGGGTAGCGTGCCTTCAGATAACGCCCGGGGCCGGAGCAGGGTGGCCTCAGACGCCTCGCGCTCCAACCGAGCCCCACTGGATGTAGATTCACACGCCAGGCTGTCAGCTGTAGATGTGGACAAACGGAATAGAATACCCTCTGACCGGTCCGAGAATAGATGGTCACTACCTAGAGGACCTGCCCAAGAGGAAGGGAGGCATCGGAGAGAGGACAGGAGAGACGAGAGGAGAGATGGGAAGGATGACAGGAAAGAGGAAAGGAGAGACCCTCGTGATGAGAGGGAGGAGAGAGAAAGAAAGGATAGGGAGGAGAGAGACCGAGAAGGTGTAGAACGGAGAGATGAGAAGGATAACAGGGAAAGGAGAGACAAAAGAGATGACAGGCTAGGGAGAGACGAGAGGGAGAAGGACAGGGATGATCGAGAGAGGGAGAAGAAGGAGGAAAGGGAGAAGAGAGATGGAAAAGAGAAAAAGGATGACAGGAGAGATGAGAAGAGAGATGGAAAAGAGAAAAAGGATGACAGGAGAGATGAGAAGAGAGACGACCGAGAGAAAAGAGATGACAGGAGAGATGAGAAAAGAGATGACAGGAGAGATGAGAAGAGAGACGACCGAGAGAAAAGAGATGAGAAGAGAGATGACCGAGAGAGACGAGACGACCGGGAAAGAAAAGATGACCGGTACAAGAGAGTGGATCGTGAAAAGCCTGACGAACGGAGAGAGGGCGATCGCAGAGAGGATAGGGAAAAGAGGGGGGAGGAGATGGACAGGAGGAGTCCTCCTAAGGAGGTGAAACCTGAGACGTTGAGACCAATAGAAGAGGGTCGTCCGATCGTCAGACCCCACTCGGAGCTGGAGCTAAGGCCTAGTCTCCTGAAGGCCTCCTTAGAGGAGCGAACTAGCAGGGTCCGCCCTGCCTCTGAAGCCGACCGCAGCAGCACCCTGCCTAGGTACATGCCCTCGGAGAAGACTGGAGGAGGGGACGTCCGTGGACGGACAGGTAAGGAAGGGTCCTTTAGACTGCAACTTTTGGAGTTGGCACTTTTCAGTGGATGGAAAGGAAGCCATTCAAATTAAGAATTTGACTAGAATTGTTTGTTCATCTTTTAGAAAGCTGCTGTATTGTCTGACATGGATTTGCAGCTCACCTCAGTGTTCTATGTGGTGTAATTGGTGCTGTACAGTAAAGGTGCACTTGTTCTGGTTGGACTTTGAGCTCCAGGGACCACAGGCAATAGAAACGCTTACTAACCTCCACTTATAGTTTTACTTGTGTGTTTGTCTCGCCATTTTCTGTCCCTGTCTTTAGAGTCCACTGGTGTCCGCTTCGCCCCTGACCCTGACCCCTCCTCTCGAAAAGAGATGCCTCCCACTAAACAGGCTATGCTCCCTCCCAAGAGGAACCCCAACACCACTTCCACCACTGAGCCTGGTTGGAACCCCACACCACCCTCCTCCTCATCTTCATCTACCTCCTCCACCTCCTCAGCTATCGCGGTGGCCAAGCCACCCAGGACTGTCTCCTTGGTCATCAGTGATGATCCTCTTCCAACTGCTGCGCTGCCCAGCCCCGTCCCTGCTCCCCGGGCCAGCTCCATACCCCTCTCCTCCTCCACCGGGGAGTCAGAGAATGCGCCGCCCGTACCACCCCATGCCAAGCAGCCACCCGCACCCCCACCCAAACCTTCCAATCGCAACAGCAATCCTGCCCTGCTTGGTAAGTTTACTCCCACTACTCTGTCTTCTGCCTTTTCACTCTACAATACTGTTTCTGAATGTACTTCTGTATGTAGTGGGTGTGTGGTTTGTTCATATATTGTGCGTGAGTTATGATTGGGTTATCTTTTGTAGATCTCCTCTATATGTAAAGTGGTACCAATATGTTTAAACTTTCTCAAGTACATTTGCTGTTTCAACTGAACATGTCCTCATGCAGCATAGTGGTTACTCACCATACATACTTAAGTGTTTTGTTCTATACAACTTGGTTTGCAGTTTCAGTGTAAACTAAGCAGGTCTTCCAATAGGGCAGGCAAGGGCTTGCATTTCTGCAAGCACGAAACTCACACACACTCAACGCTGCGCTGCCACTGACATGCCGGGAGCAATTCAGCAGCATACAGGGGTCTGATTGGCTGCCCTTGGTTTGTAGCCCATCCCAACAGTCTGTATACTAACAGTTGTTGTGACACAATTAGAACATTCCAACGCCATTCTAAAGGCGGGGTCCTCATGTACGTGTTGCTGTTATTCTGTGTCCCGCAAAGTATTCATAGATGCCACTATTGACATCTGAGATTATTCAGAGTTCTGTACATCAGTAAGGATAGTATTTCAATTCCCTTCCTCCAGAGAACCACACTCTTAGAAAGAATGTATTTTCAGGAGACTTACATATTTTGTTTCTTTGAAATATATGAATATAAAAATTTACCTTTCTTTCCCAAAATGACAATATAGACAGATGTTCTAAAAACATATACAGTTAGCAACCAATCTTTCTCATTCTTACATGCTTTCTTATAGATGAAATTTACGTCCTAGAGGGTAAATTATTGGGAAAGCTCCAAATTCCATGTGCGTGCATCCCGAGTTAGTTGGCTGCTAGACTTTGAGGCAGAAGAACAAGCAGAATCTAGCGTTGTAGTGCGGCTTAAGCCCGTGCTGGAATGTGAACTAACTAACTAACTGAAGCTGTCTAGCTTTAGAAAACCCTGAGTAAGTCTAGCTTTAATCATAGTCTACCCATCTGGATGAAGCAGACACATGCAGACACGGGTGCACACCTGATAGTTCACTTCTGCAACTTCAGCAAGTCTTAAAGCCCCATAGTAAGCAGTTCATTTCCCTCCTTGTCTCCTTGCTCACCCAAAAGGTGTGGTCATTCGTATGTTATAGTGTATAGAGATATGCCTGCTGTTCATTAAACCATACAATATTTGTTGCATGCGTGGACACTGTATATTCTCTCTTTCTCTGGAAGTGTGCAAGGGTGGGTTTATGGACACAGTGTAGTGCATTATATGAATTGTCTGTGGACAGACAATCATGTATTTGACTGGCAGACATGTATCCAAAGTCTATCCTTATGTTAGATATTAGATGCTGTAAGCTGTTTATTGGGTTAGTCATTCTTTGTGGTAACAATCTGGATAGCTGGACCATGGCGTCAAATGATTCCGTGTCCCGTGTTTTTAGTCAGCCTTTGGAAAGCCATTACCTCTGACCTCACTCATCTCTGGCAGCGTCCACATTGAACAGGGCCTCAAGGGTCCGCCGCCCCCCCCCTCAGTACTGGACCAGCTGGAAAAGGCAAGGGGAGATGGGCCTGTACCTCTCCCTGCCCAACTACCTGCACCACAGACGGGCTGACCAAGCCACCTCAGGTACCCTGCCCGTGTGGGGCGGCACCCCCCGAGCCGCCACGCCACATGGACGCTGTCCCTCCGCGGCGTTGGCTTAGAACACAGCTTGTGTTATGGCCCACCGCCAAGTCCAGTGCCCGACTGGAGTCCCCTCGGCCCATGGCACTATAACCACTGAATGACTTGTCCATGCCGTCTAACGTGTGTCCATGCCACGCCCGTCCGCATTCATTGATTGTCCCCCACTACTTCATTCATTGCATGTTGGATTGAGTTTTGACTGAACTAACTGGACTATGCTGGCAAGAAAATTGTGCATGGCAGTGACGCTGTCAGCCAGTCAGTGATCCCCAGCTTGTTTATTGTGTCTTGAGCAAAGATCAAGAAAGACTGCTGAGATGTGTGGAATGACTAATACAATGTTCAAGAATCAAGCTCTAAAATTGCACTGAATGATTTACGTCTTGAAACCATTCGATGAGTGCCATGCTTCTCAAAATGTCCTATCCATCCACAGGTTAAAGTGACCTTTTTAACCAATTTGCTTGTGTGAACGCGACACTATTTTTGTTTCAGATTGAGCAGCCATACTGTTCCTCAGTGTCTTCATGTCTGTCATTTTAAAGGAGCAGTGCTCATTCTGTCCTGTACTTTCTTCCGTAGCGGAGCTCTCTCAGGCTGGAGCCAACGTGGTTCTTGCCACCACCAAGCCCTCACCACCTACTCCGCCCAAGAGGATGACGCCTGTCACCAAACGCCTTTCTGACGACCCTTCCCTTGGTCCGGAGACCTCTGGCTCCTCTGGTCCTGCCTCCGCCTCTGTCCCGACACCAGTCCCCGTTCCTACTATCACTGTGCTTGGTTCCCCAGATGACACTAGGGAGCCTGTGGAGGCAGTAGAATTCCAACATCCCGTCACTGACCCCTTTCCTGCTCCAGCGCCCTCTCCCAACTCCCACCACATACCGCCCCCTGACCCCACCTCTGCCCCCCTCCCCGTGCCCCAGAACGACCCCCCTAGCCCCACCACAGAGCCGCCAAGCCACCCCCCGGCCTCAGTCCAAGCCGTCCCGCTCCATATCCAGATCCAGCGGGCCCTGTACTCGCCCAACCCGGCCAAGGCTAACCCCGACGGGTCCCAGAGAGCCCACTCGCTGCTGTTTGAGTCCCCTCCTAAGTTCCTTACGGAAATTGGAGGTCGACATTCCCTACCCGTTACCATCGAACCTCTGAGACTGTAAGTCCACTGTCAGTTATACTACATACTGTACATTCATACATACATATATACATACATACTGTACATACATACATACTGTACATACATACATACATACTGTAAATACAGTCTCCTCCAGAGCTATTGGCACCCTGGCTAAATATAGACCAAAGAAACTGTGAAAAAAGGTAATTGTTGTTGATTTGCTTGATCTTACTCTGTCATATTAGTTGAACCTTTAATGGAGTGGGATCAGCTGAGTTGTCTCCTGTTTGTGGTTGAGGGAACACAGGAAGGGATTTGTTTTGGTCTCGTCAGACCATAGAACCGGGTTTCTTCTGACAACCCTTCCAAATAACTTGTAAGCATTGATGTGGCGTATATTTGCCGTTTTGAACACTTGGTGTCCCCAATATGTAAACCACTTCTGAAAGTCTCCTGTGAGCCTTGGGGGGAGAAAGGCACTTGATCCAACCTTACTCACTGTGCGTTGGGGCATAATGTCTTTTTCCAGGCAGGTTCATCACAGCTTTATTTGGTCTTTCACTCGTTTTTTTCCATTTATGTTCTCTAGCCTTTCCCATGTTGATGGCTGACTAGGGGAGTTTAGCCTGTGTGTCACCTCATACTTATTCCTCAATAAAGTCAAACGTGGAGAGATCCCAAACCCTCTGATGAAAAATCATACTCAGTTTTGGCTCACACACGTTTTTGAATAAAATAATTTGTTGATGTTTTTTTTCTTTGAACTATTTTCACTCAGTGTTTAGATTCATATGGTTTGAGTGTGTTACAAAGCTCATATACAACAATTACTTTAACAGCCCTTTTTTTATTCATATTTAATGGTGTTAATGGTTCTGGGGGACACTGTAAATGCTATGCTGTGTATGTATAGCAAACCACCACAATAGGGAAAAAAAAGTCCAGTCATTACAATAGAAATAAGTGGGGTGTATTATACTTCTAGCTGAGATACTATTAATTCCCATATCACCACACCATTCAACAGTCTGACTCAGTGGTTCATGTGTCTCCTTTCACACTCACTGACTCTTTCACACATTCCAGCCCTGAGGACGATGACTTTGACATGGAGGAGGAGTTGAAAAAGCTTCACCGTCGGATGCCCCCCCCCCAGGCCCCAAGGCAGCTTGAGTTGGAACCCAGGAGCAGGAGGGGTCTGGCGGTGGACCCCCGGGTTAGCGTGATCCCTGAGGGCCGGGGACCAGGGGATAGCAGCGAGGAGGAGGAGGATGAGGAGACAGATTCTGACGGACCCATTAACTACAGAGATGACGATGAAGACAATGATGAAGGTCCACCAAGTAAGTAGACCTTAAGCCCATGTTGGTCAGTTCACGTTGGCAGAATGTTGATGTCAGTCTCAGAAGTTGGACTGAAACAAAGTGTAGTAATTTAAAACAGTCACAAGCTCAAAATTTAGCTGTAGTGAAGTCCAGGATGGTGGACTTTGAACGACGATTCTCATTACCTGCATTTCTGTGTTATTTTAAAAACTCAAATGCTATTTAGTTAGCGTCGAAAACCAATAAAACCGTGATGGACGCAATTCATTAATATAACTCAGTCAAACACATTGCCAGGTTAAACTCTGTATCTGTCTTTACCAGGTGCCTTGGCCAGCCGTGTGGCGAGGAAGGACACCCTGGCCCTGAAGCTGGAAAGACAGCAGGAGAAAGTGGAGAAGGAGGGAGGAGAGGGACAGGACGGAGTCGGCTGGCAGAACAGGGAGCAGTGGGAGGAGCTCAAGAACAAGATCGGCACCACGCTTAACAGGTAAAGTACACTTGAATTACATTTTTGCATTTCCACACTCACCTCTGGCTTCAGAGTCAAAGTAGGTTGGTGTGTGCTTGTGGAGATGCATCGGGAAAAACAGAATTCCTCAAGTGTCCTTATAACAATAGTGAACCAATAGAAACTTCCCTAATTAGGAAATGAATTCCTGTCCTCATTTTTAGAAAGGCTGTTTAGGCTTAGGGATTCGGGGTTTTCGGGGTAGAATTAGTTCCTGTGTTCCTGTGTTCCTGTGTTAGTGTGCCACCTATTGTGAACATGTGCCCTGTTTTCTCTAACCAGGCGGTTGAGTCAGAGACCCACAGCAGAAGAGTTGGAACAGAGAAACATCCTTCCGGGTAAACATACTCTCTTTCCCTATAGGTTATGTTCTACATGTATCTGTCCTATTTCAGTCTGACCTATACATGCCCCCTTGTGGTCAGTCATTGCTCTTCCATACCATCAATGCTTTGGCTTGCTTTATAGATATTCTTCAAAGTTGCACTGCAACCAAAATGCTTGTGCCAATTCTAAGATTTTTCAATGATATTATCTAAAAAGTATTTTTACTCAGTTATCCAAAAAGCTTATCCTTAATCTCCTTCAAAAGCACACCCTGATAGCTTTGTCCTTAGACAGCCCTGTAAACGGACTACATGTTGTGCAGACTGTTGTGGCTAAGACAAAGCAGTTCCTTGTCCAAGAGAGCGAAGCAACTGTGATTAAAACGGCTCCTGTTACTTCTGCCCTGTATTGACACCAGAAGAAGCTCAGGGCCCAGATTGTTGGTCTAGGATAATATTCATTATGATCTTGAAGGAGCAACGGATTCTGGATGAGCACTCATTCTGAGATGCTTTGTAAATATGCGCCCATTTCCAGGTTACCTGTCTCTGTGTGACTAGCAGCGGTGTTTCAGTTCTGATTCTCATGGAATGTCTTCTCTTACTCCAGCCAGGAACGAAGCCGATATCCGGGCCGAGAGGAGTGAGATCAAACGCAGACTCACCAGAAAGGTTAGCCTGACACAAAAAAACATGCACGCCTACCTTAGACTGATCAGGTATTTGTAAAAGTACATGAAAAATAAAAAACTATTATTGTTATTTTGGGGTTAGAGAAGAAATACTAATCTAGATTTGAGAGTATGAATAAATTATAAGAAACCTGTGCATTTTCGAAGAACTGCTCTTTGCATCATAGAGGTCATTGCCCAGCCCTGCCTTTAAATGTCCTTGCTTAGCATCTGTCTTTTTCCCATGTAGCTGTCCCAGAGGCCCACCATAGCAGAGCTTCAGGCCAGAAAGATCCTGCGTTTCCATGAGTATGTAGAGTGTACAACGACTCAAGACTATGACCGCCGTGCAGACAAACCCTGGACCAAGCTCACTCCCTCTGACAAGGTGACAATTTATCCCCCCGTTAAACAAGTTGCTCAAACTGCTTACGGGTTAGGGATAACCGCTTACGGGTTAGGGTTAACCGCTTACGGGTTAGGGTTAACCGCTTACGGGTTAGGGTTAACCGTTTACGGGTTAGGGTTAACCGCTTACGGGTTAGGGTTAACCGTTTACGGGTTAGGGTTAACCGTTTACGGGTTAGGGTTAACCGCTTACGGGTTAGGGTTAACCGCTTACGGGTTAGGGTTAACCGTTTATGGGTTAGGATTACATTTGGTAAAATAGTACACGGTCCAGTTGTATTGCGTAGTAGTGTTTCATAGTCGTTGCAGTGTGCCGTATACTTTTAAACATTGACATTTTATTAGTTGGTTTTCTTAGGCTTAAGCCTCTTTTCTGACGAGAGACCCTTTACCATCTCAGCAGGGTTTTGAATTCCAGATGTATCCTGTGTCAAACTAAAATCCCAAGAATGCAATGTAACTGCTGGTTAATGGCTGTGCTAAGCTGTTTGTGTGGTTTTACCTGGTCTGGTGAAGCTGGACAAATAGAACTTTTTATGATTTTTGTGTTAATGTCCTTTTGTTGCTGGTTCATATTTATCATTTGCTAGTTTTGAGATGCCAGAATATGAGGCAGGAACTGGCTTATGCAATATTAAATATGTCTGGAGAGAAGAGCTGGCATTGGTTTTATCATGTTTATTTTAATATAAAAGTATTTGTTTGATCTGTCTACTGTACTGTGTTAGACTAGACCTGCTGTATAATTTTGCTGCCAGCACAGTGCCTCACATAACATCTGTCTCATTCAATCTTCCCTGTTAATTCACTTGTAGGCTGCCATCCGTAAGGAACTGAACGAGTTCAAGAGCTCTGAGATGGAGGTGCATGAGGAGAGCCGGATCTATACCAGGCATGTCTCTTACACAATATCACTAGATTACATTCTCTCTTGTTCAACGGCAAACCGTGGCCAAAAAGCTTTTTCTTCAGGTTATCTAACCATAACACCACCGGAGTGTGCTGAATGTCAATGGCACTGGGATTGGAACTGGTGCTGTAGTGAGATTACATGACAGTAGAGCTCTTGGGCCCCTCTCATCCGTGAAGTGTTTGTTGTTGAAAACTGAAAATATATTTGCAGAGCAACTGTTCACACCTACTGTATAATATTTCAGTGGATCTTTGATGTTATGGGGATATGTTGCATCCAATAGGGCCCCTGGAAATAGTTTTTCATTGGTCATCTTTATTAAGAATTCTTATTTTACCCACCATTGCACTGACTGACTATCTTACGTCCTTACTTCTCAGGTTCCATCGGCCTTAGATGTCCTCCCTGGCCCGCCTGCGGAAGAAGCACTTAGGTTTTGGGGGCTGTATGGCGCGGGATTGGAATACGGAGCACATAGACTCATCCTGTTCTTTCCCCTAAAACACATTGCTGCACCTGAAACCATGAACTAGTTGTATGGTCTATTTATGGATGAGGCTCCTTGGCCCATCCAGTCACTGTTGAATCCATTGACTTGAGGTTAGGCCAACTGGCCAACCCACACACTGCTGTAACCATACACTAGAGGAGATGCCCTGGTACTAATGTAATCCAGCACTGGAACCCATGAGACTACTGGTACTAATGTAATCCAGCTCTGGAACCCATGAGACTACTGGTACTAATGTAATCCAGCTCTGGAACCCATGAGACTACTGGTACTAATGTAATCCGGCTCTGGAACCCATGAGACTACTGGTAATATTGTAATCCAGCTCTGGAACCCATGAGACTACTGGTACTAATGTAATCCAGCTCTGGAACCCATGAGACTACTGGTACTAATGTAATCCGGCTCTGGAACCCATGAGACTACTGGTAATATTGTAATCCAGCTCTGGAACCCATGAGACTACTGGTAATATTGTAATCCAGCTCTGGAACCCATGAGACTACTGGTACTAATGTAATCCAGCTCTGGAACCCATGAGACTACTGGTAATATTGTAATCCAGCTCTGGAACCCATGAGACTACTGGTACTAATGTAATCCAGCTCTGGAACCCATGAGACTACTGGTAATATTGTAATCCAGCTCTGGAACCCATGAGACTACTGGTACTAATGTAATCCAGCTCTGGCCTGTCTGAAAAAGACAGGAGGATGGGCATAGGCTGATTTCAGCAGCTATTTTCAGCAGCCATTTTGTAGGTTTCCCCATGCCAACAATTTGAGTAGGGGATATCCTGGTCATCATCGCTGTACTTCTTTGGATGCATTCCTATTCGGAGGACTTATACAGAAAGGATGGACGAGGGACAGACAATGTTTTGGTGTTCATCACAGGCTCTCCTCTCACTCAGTTGCTCTCAGGCAAGATTGTTTCCAAGAGGCCTTTACTGTACCTGCTTTTTAGTTCAACATTTAACCCTGTTGTTATTTCAGATCTGGAAATAAATGCATAAATATTCACTGTTGATGGTTATTAATCTGATTTAAGTAATGGTGGTACTAAATATGATACAGATGTTTGCGAGACTACAGAACTTCGTTAGACTGCATGACACTGGTAAGTCCCTCCAGCGTGGTTATGCACATGTGTGTCTACTCAAGTGCTGATGGGAGGATGCCAGGTGTTAAACGGAACAGGAAGGTGGAAATGTGAAATTGCTAAAGCTTGCTGACCTACCTTTTAACAGTTTTAGTTATTCAACGAAAATACATTTGTTGGTATTAAACTCAAATGTAGCCTCTACTAGTCAGCTATCTAACTATGTTTTATAGATGTTCATCTTATTCATCCAATCTCCCCATGCATGATGTGCATTTTTACTGTATTTTGTTGATTATTTAAGATATTTTCCGACAGCCCATAATACACGATGACTACTTGGATGTTCAGCATTGTATTAAGGCACCTTATTGTTAAATGAGAGGTAACAATAAAGTGTACAATGAAATGTTTGAAAGGTAATAATTTAACAAGACAACCTAATGCTTATATACACTAATAATTAAATGTTGGTGCTGAAAGACTGCGGTAGAAACATGGAAATGTTTGTTTTATAATGGTACTGTGTACGTAGGCCAGTGGTAGGCCTCAGCTGTATAGAGACGTATCCTGTAGATTGATTTAATTGACATTGTCTTCCGGTGTTAAATGTTTTAAATGTAATTAAGTATTACAACAGTGCTATTTTTTAAGCAGTACACTCTAATAATGTTACAGAAATTGTCACAGAGGGCTCCCTTATTTTTACAGATGTATAGTTTTTCTTTTTTTTTTTTTTTTTTTTTAAGAGATCTATAAAATAACGTGCAAACCTGCTGTATAAATGGTCAACTCACACTCAAATTAAAATGGTTTATAATAAAGAATGTTGTGAACTTGTCGTTGTCACAATCTCGTGTCTTTTAAAATATACACCAGTCGAGGGCAGTATTACACAAACATTTGTATGGCGGCATCCAATTGAATTTTTTGTTGTTGTCATTTTCAGAGTGCAAATTGCATAGTGATGTGTATCTTAGGACCCTAGAAGTTAAGATGTAATTTAAAGATGCAGTCTGGGACTTTTTTTAAATCTCCAATGTTTGGCTGAATATTTACTATGTCTATATATGCCTACTCTGTAACTAGAATCACATTGATATGCCAGTAATTCATACAATTCAAAGTGAGTGGTGACATGGGGTGGATAATGGCATATAAAGGACTAACAATTCACTTCTAATGCGCAACAGTCACAATCTGTTTTTATCTGTAAAAACAGAGCGGTGTGTTAATGATATGCATTTGTTTGTCCACCTAATAATAAATCCCGATTCTTAACAGAACTCATGCACTTTTGGAAGATGACAACACAACAACGTTAATTATCAAACTTCAAACCGGAACATCCTGGATTTGTGCAGTTACATTGAAATCATAGAAATCATTTAAATCCTGACAGAGAATATTTGGATGTTTTAGGTTAACTAGTCTTGAAATTACAAATATTTAATACATGCCAATGACAAGTGTACCCTGTTATGCTTAACTCTCTAGCAATAGAGTATTCTTGTTTTCTTCTACTGTTGGGATAATGGCAGGCCATGTCTTCGATCAGTCATAGTGTTCAGTCATACTGCTCATCAGTCTCAAGTTAAATTGGGTCCTGTTTGCACCTCTCTTCACAACCTTTGAAATGCTAATTATCGTACCACATAATAAATATGCATTCATTATGCCGGCTCATTGTCATTTTAGTTTTTGGAAGCCAATTAGCTTCAGCATATTGTTATTCAGTGTGTTGTTCGAGAAAGTTAATTTATATCTACTAGTCATTCTTACTGTTGCTTTTCATCTTTGCTAATGTAGTCTTTCATTAAGACCTCATATAATCAATGTTAGACAATGATGTAGTTCCCCCACAACAGCCAACAGTGGATCCTCTATTTATTTATTGGAGAGGAAAAACAAAAGGATCTGGAGAAGATCATGTTATTCACATTGTTTAGGCAGTCCGTCTAATCTTGTGTTTCCTGGATACACAACCCTTTTGGAATGCTTGGTCTCTGGCAGCATTTGAAATAGGCAATCTACTGTCAATTATCCTGAGTTAATGTCTGGTGTCCTCCAGGGCTTGGTTCAACTCCCTTGGCTCTTTTATATCCTTACATGGTCTCCTGTTATGCCCACCCCTCACCCAAATGGCTACCTATTTCTGCTTGACTAGCTACAATCTCTGATGAATAGAAAATTCATAGGAAATATAGTCATTGACAAGGTTAGAAATAAAGATTTTTAATCGAAATAATTGTGTCCTTCAAACGTTGCTTTTGTCAAAGAATCCTCCATTTGCTGCAATTACAGCTTTGCAGACCTTTGGCATTCTAGTTGTCAGTTTGTTGAGGAAATTTGAAGAGATTTCACCCGATGCTTGCTGAAGCACCTCCTACAAGTTGGATTGGCTTGATGGGCACTTACAGCATGTACCATATGGTCAAGATGCTCCCACAACAGCTCAGCTTGAGATCTGGTGACTGTGCTGGCCACTCCATTATAGACACTGCTGACTGCTTCTTCTCAAAACAGTTATTGAATAGTTTGGAGCTGTGCTTTGGGTCATTGTCCTGTTGTAGGAGGAAATTGGCTCCAATCAAACACCATCCACAGGGCATGGCATGGCAAAATTAAATGATTGCCTTCCTTCTTCAAGATCCATTTTTACCCTGTACAAATCTCCCTCTTCACCACTACCAGTTATTATTATGTGAACTATGTGAGTCAATATTAGTTGTGTTATTATGTGAACTATGTGAGTTAGTATTAGTTGTGTTATTATGTGAACTATGTGAGTTAATATTAGTTGTATTATTATGCGAACTAAGCTAAAACTGCACTAGTTTCTTCATCTCCCTCTATCAATCCCTGTCGTTCCCTGATGCTCCATCCCTCTTAGGCATCACCTAACCTGCCATTTTCTATTCTCCTGAGCTGTAGCTGACGCAAACACAGCCTCCACAGGCCAAACAGTGATCACCATCATACTGCTGAAGAGAGGTTGTGTGTGTGTGTGTGTGTGTGTGTGTGTGTGTGTGTGTGTGTGTGTGTGTGTGTGTGTGTGTGTGTGTGTGTGTGTGTGCGTGTGCGTGTGCGTGTGCGTGTGCGTGTGCGTGTGCGTGTGCGTGTGTGCGTGTGTGTGTGTGAAGCAACGCTGAGGAGCAGGAGTGTGGGTGTAGGAGGCAATGCCGTAGAGAGGGATTGGGTTTGTGAAACGCTGAGATGGAGGAAGAGAGCGGATGGAAGCGACAGAGCCTTGTTAGACCCGTACATGGTAATTACATCAGTGACCCATTCCCAGGGGCTTCCCAGGAGGGTCTGTCAGCATCTAAGACTCATCTCTGGTTGATTAGACAACGTATCCCGGTCTAGTCTCTCCCTCCAAATCCCTGCCCTACTCTACCTTCCCCTTGGCTGGTGTTCTGGGAGGCCTAATGTCTCCACAATATTGTCAGTAATTGCATATACAGCAGTACTAGCAGCCAGTAGTCATGATGCTGTATGACAAACCATTTTGTTGTCTGAGAATGACCTAAAACTCCTGCACTGGTCGACATGACAGACCAAAACTCAAAATCGGATTGGAGACAACTTAATCCCTTCCTTTAATCTGATGAATAGCCACTCAAATCTTTGAGGACCATTGGATATCTAGGTGAGTTATTAATGTGTTATAATAAGGATTATAGAGTTCGATGGAGTTTTCTGTTGAATGCTTGTCTAAAGTTGTGTGTCTTATAAATGAATCTGAATCCCTACAATTCCCTGCTCTGAAAAGGCAAACACAAGATTCATTTTTCATACTTTGTGCGACCACTCTGTTCTAATCAGAGTCTTTCTGTCTGAAAGTCAACACAGACAAAAATGCATTGTTTCCCAAATATGTATACTGTCTCAACATTAACTCTTTACACTTATGGGAATTTAGCTGTAGGGATGAAGCTAAATTAAAATGCTACTTATAGAATAAATAAAGTTACAGTGACGTGCGGTCTGGGTAAGCAGGGTAGGCACTGTCTAGAACTGCCTACCCTGGGGTTTTGGAAGAAATAGAAATGTATGATATTGTGTTCCAAATAAATACATTTTTCTGCAGTGATTATTGATTTCTCAGCCGACACTTTTTATTAATTACTCCAATTTCTTTTCGATTTTGTGGATTAAATTACAAGAAATATGTGCTGAGTTAATATATTGGCTAATCGCTCTCCACCACTCCCGCTCCCTCTATGATTCGCGGGCTCTACTCCTCAAAAAGGTGGGGCTTTTCCTCCTAGTTCAACCGAATGCAAACAATTTTGACGCTTGACGCAACCCTAGTACCTTCACGTATTCTTATGCCTCTGACAAATTAGATTCACGCACTCCATTACGTTGCGCCAGATGTCATTCATTCCAATGAAGTCCATCACAACGGAGTGGAATCGGAAAGGCCCTCTAGAGGCTGAAGGCTCCGTTGAGAAACAGACACGTCATACTTTGAAATATTTCAAACTTTGCGTCATATTCGCTGCAGCAGAATCCGTTCACATAACCGTAAGTTACCAAATCACAGCAAAACAATCGAAAATAAAACATCGAAATAAGTGGTAGGACATATCTATCACCCATCCCTACAAACATGTTAAATTTACAAATAGAATGAAATGTGAACAACATTACACTAATGTAGTTTCCCGTTTACATAGCCTGCTATAATGTTTGTGATAACGATGGTGACAATTACAAGTCCCATTGTTCAATAGTTTCTTATGATAATAAAAGTGATGGTTATAATGACTTAATCATTTATTAAATAATGTTCCCATCTAAAATGTATATTGTGATGATATTGCTGGTTATAATTCTTGGTCCTTTCTTGAATAATATTCCCATTTTATTCTAAAAAGTAAGTAAGTATCTTTAAATATTAATGACAGAATGTTGTTCCTTTTTTTTTTTTTAAGTTATTGCATACGTGTTTATTTAATATTTTCAGATTATAATTTACCTAAATTGATATTGAGCTTACGGTGTACCTCTATAATGTATCTATTTTCGCGGTAAAAGTAGTAAAAATAAGCTGGGCTGGAAGACTATTTATTGAAACCAAAATGAGAGACAAAGCTTTGTAAAGTTTTCTTCGCTATGCTGGAGGACAGCTGTAATGTCGCCGTCTGCCCAGATCTGCGTCATGTAGCGGAGCAAGATTGCGTCCAAACGAACGCTATAATTACGTACGTTACAATGTGAACCAGGCGTTATGCCCATTATGTCTATGGTTATGCCTGATGTCCACCAGATACGTCAAACTCGTTGCGATGCGCCTGAAGTAATTCATTGTCAATGAAGCAATCCGAGAAAGTACATGTCCAATGTGATGTTGCATTGCGGTGCGTTTGGTAAAACGCCTTTGTTCTATAATTTCCATTTGTGCGTGGTTTTACGGAATTAAGACAATATTTGTAATATTACATATTATAAAAAATATGGTCTATATAATTATAATGACTAAAACAAACTAATAGATGCCAAAGACACTGCTCTCCACACACTCATACTACCTATATATATATATATATATATATATATATATATATATATAGCTTCTGGCTAGAACAAAGTTTTAATGTAGCTAGAAGTTATCCCCAAGTGGCAGACATACGCTGACAAACAGTTGCTAGCATACAGAACGTTCAGAACTTTTGTATAGCCAACAAGTTAGTTACTGACATGGTACCCTTATATTGAATATCAGATGAAATCTTCCTCCTTGCATTATTTGTAGCATTTATGTCTCTATAAATATAATCTGACAAATCAAAAAGGGCAGGATAATCCGAGATTCGTCTTTATTTATAGATACTCTGTAAATAAAAAAATTATGCCACAATATGATACATTACAACACAATTGGCGGATCTGGTCTCGCCAAGGCATCCCTGTCAAACGTGATATGCTTGCACAATACATTTTCTGAAATGTATACTATCAATGTTGTGGTTACAGAATTTGCTATACAAGTGCAAAACAAGTTTGACATTCCCCATTCGCTAGGACTTCCGCCCTGCTTCCACACATACAATTTGCGGCGTACATTGGATACATCCAACGCATACACAAGACCAAACGTTCTACAACTGCTTCTGCACTGCAGTGCTGCAAGCCAATCACAGCGTTCCATTTGAAATGAAGGCACTTCCGATGTATCACAGCGCATTGACGCTGCCGATCGAAACTAAACTTTGCGAGTCATGCAGATTAAACCGGTGATACGTGTTACGGAAACGTGCTGAGATTGATGTAGCAAAATATTTAGAGGAATTGTTCAGAGCTGTCTCAATATACATGTGTAATATACCTGGCTGTGCGGGTCTGTTCGTCTCTCTGCGCTGTCCGCGGATCCTACGCAGACACGTTCGACACTGAAGCAAAAATCAGCCTTAAGGGACAACGACAGCACAGTTCCCTTTAAAACGTGTATGCTTCCAATCTAATGACACGCGTAGGAATAGATATCTAGGAAGTCCAACCTGACTAGTGAGTAGACTATCAGATTTTAGTGTGTTTCTCGGTGCCTATCCTGACGTCACTGGTAAAGTGTAATCATGGTAGGAATTCAAACTGATCAGTCTGGAGATTAATAGGAAATCATTAGGTCAACTAATTCAGTCATGTTAGTCACCTTAAAGTGTCTTTTTTTTATTTACTTTGTTGTTGTGGACCTAGAGCAACACATAGTTGTTTTGTTTGGAACACAACACCTCATCCGGACCTTCAATTAATTACTGTTGTTTATGCAATCCAAAAACTGCTTGTTGTAAAGATCAAAGTCTGGGTCATGTGCTTATCAATGCCCAAATCTGTTTACATGGAAAACAGTGAAGAAACACAGCATTTATTTACACTCAGGTCATTATCTTGGCTTCCCCATTCTCAAGGGTCTACTGGCTCCCCCTTTTGGGTTCTAATTAAATTACCAAGGGACTGTTGTCATCCATCCAGGAGCCTACACTGTGACCTAGTTCCAATAATGAAATAGGATTAACCCCGATATAGGCAGAAGTATTAAAAAATTAAGAAATATGTGGTAGCAACGCATTGATGGATTCCACAGAAAAAACTAAAAATGTGACCAGTTTACCGAATGTAATCAGGTTTTGGTAAATTGCATTAAATACGATTACATTTCCCTTTTTTCCTGTCAAATGAACCAGAGAAATGCCTGAAAATATTGTATCTTTCAATTAATAAAATGAGAAATCAGTTATACTATTTTTCCAGGGGGTTTACTTCCGTCGCTATGATTTTTCATAGTAGACTTATGGGATAATAAAAAACCTTTGGGCTTAGGGCTTACGTACATTACTGAGAGTTAAACTGTAAATACTGTGTAGACACACTTTTTTAGTGTAATGAGAAATGTCTGTTGAGGAAGAGTGGAAGTGTATTCGACAAAGAGGGGCGTCTGGCCCCACCAAGTCTCCAACTTGGTGATGTTAATCAGGGGTCCTGCATAACATTAGCTTCTCTAAAGATCTGGAACCCCAGGTCTGGACCATCAGCCCCCACCCTCCTGAGCTCACCTGAACATCTGTGAAACTCTGAGTGAACTGGAATACAAAATGCATTATTTTGCGTTGATTAAGTGGTATAGTTCCTGTTCTTTGTGTTCATTGTTTGACAAAGTTAAGTAATGCTAGTGATTATTTGGGGGAGTGTTTTAGATATGTCTGATTTTTGGATAAATAGCCATGTCTCCAAAAAGTTATGGGAGTGTGTCCTTGTTAAAGTGACCTACTATAGTGACCTGTATATTTAGGATATTTTTGTTAACCGAAGCTACTAGCACGTTTGTGCTATTGTGTCTTAGATACTTATGGTATACTTAGTAGACTTTTTAACTAGTTGTGAGGACGTAGAATCATATTGGTATTAACTAGGTTTTGTGTTGGATCTTTATTACTTGATTGGAATTGATTGTATTACTTTGGTATATGGATTACTATGGCATTCCTCATCCTGGGCATCCCTTAGTTCTGGGTCCCTGACCAGTCTGGGTGGATCCAGAAATACATGTCATTTTAATGTTAGGATCGTGACGAAAGGACCTCCGACATGAGGTCATTTACGATAACATTTATTTACAAACAATATGGAGTCAGATTTAGAATTTTTGCACTAAGGTGCACTCATTTCCCTAGCTGTCCCCCAGTAACCTTCTAAGTGCTAAACCTTTCGAACCACTCTCTCACACCCCTCAATACAGGAACATTGGGCAGACAGTGGTTGGACTATAAACCCAACACATGTACATGCAATGCCTTGACATTGCCATCATTTATTTAATCAAATGGGGATAAGAATCTTTATCTTTGCAGTTGACCAAAAGCCTAGACTGCTACAAACTGCAGTCACATTCCATGAATGTCCATAGCATCATTATTACCATGATTTTACATCTGGCTATGATGTTTTGTGCACCACTAACAGTATTTCTAAAGTTAGACCGTCACGAAAACTAGCATAATTCCTCCAACATTATCCAGCTAGGTAACATCAGCTAAGCCAGTAGAAGAGCCAGCCAGCAATATAAAATGAAAGGTAATGGAGTTGCCGCAAAACGGCGCAGCACACACAACGTTTTCTAGAAAATCCATCCTGTATGTTTCATCTAATCCACTCAGTCTTATCATCATTAACTAAATTCCTCAGGCCACTATTAGACCACAACAACTGCAACATAACTTCTATTAAGTTCTTTCAGCATTCAATATTTTTCAGTGAATGTTGCTGTAATTAACAGAATGCTGCTACCATGCTTGGCCATCTGAAACAAATTAGATGGCAGAGCGGTTTTAAGTACCATTCCACAAAAAAATTCATAATTAAACAAATTAATAAATGAGATGGGTTATTTGTCCCAAATGGAGTTGTACAAAATTGCAGGTAGTCTTTACCTAAGAGCAAATGTCTCTACATTAATTGTAGAGTTCATCCTTACCTCCTGTTTGGGCCTGTGTCTGCCTACTGCAGGGATAAACTGCAGCACATTATACAATCTTCAGAAAAGGCCATTGGCTTTCTTGTTTTTGATTTCAGGTTACATTCACCTGTGTCTGGGAGGTTCCTCAGTTGGTTATTACAATACCTAATAAAACCCACACCAAAGGAGCATTCAAACTAAAAACCAGGGGTAAAATTTCAAATACATTTCCAAGCCACTAAATATGTCCCGGTGAGTAAATTCCATTAATATGAAATGTAGAGAATTGGGCACTCTGAATTAGTCTAAACAGACTGTCCTCAATACTGAGTATGCAGGCCAGAAGAGCACTTGTCAGGGAATCCACCAAGAGGCCAATGCCAACTCTAAAGGACTTGTAGACACTGAATACTTAAACAATTGCCCAGGTTGTTCGCAAAAGTGGCAAAAGGAAAGCCTTTTTTGAAAAAAACTCACATAGGCAAGTGGGAGACCAAGTGGAAGAAGATGGTCTGAAAATAGAGCTTTTTCTCCATGACGCTAAATGCTATGTTTTGCACAAGCCTCACACTGCACACCCTCCTAAGAACATCATCCCACCATCTGTGAAGCATGGTGGTGGCAGCATCATGCTATGGGAATGCTTCTCTGCGTCAGGGCCCAAACATACAGCCTAAGCCACACTGCAGTGACTTAAAACCAAAGGTAGTGGTGCTGTCTGTTGTAGTCTCACCGCTCCCCTGACGAGATTGTGAAATTGGTAGTTAGCTGTGCTGCAACTCCCCGTAAAGTAGCCTTAGTACTCCCATCTGCTGGAAATGATGAATGTAGTGCACATAAATGCGATTGATGAGAATGTGTTGACTGTCCGTCTGGAGTGTGTTAATGAGACCAATTGTCACACATAATCCGTCTGTTTATTCGCAGCACCCTTTGATCAAAAGGTTTCCATGCTGTTATTAACTCAATTTTTATAGATAAAGGTCACACTCTTGGTCATGTTTGTTATACACACTATTTCTTTCAAGGTCAAAAACTTTAGCAGGGCTAGGAGATAAGGGAAGTTATTTGTGCCGCATTTCCACTGGTGTTTTACCCCGGTACCAGGGCTACACCAGTGATTTGTGCTAAAGTTGGCTCTATCCTGTTTCCATTATACATTTGGTACCAAGGACTTAAGGAGGGGCTCAGGTGGGGAGGGTGGAGTAAACTATCAACACCATTTTGTTTTCCGGTTACGAAAAATAAAAGGCAACATTGTTCTGGTAGTAACCTAAAATAAACAATTACATCATGCTCAGTTTGTTTATATTACGCCGTTTGAACTTGAGTAATAAAACAAATTTCTTCTTCAAACTCCGGCTTCTTCTCCACCTACACTCGTGACACTGCAACTCTAAGCCAGTGTATTCATTATTTAGTTTAAGTATTTTGTCAAAACTATCTACCTTTAATAGAAGGCTTTGAGAGAATTCTGAGGTAATTTTGTGTTGTTATAGGTTCTGCAGGCTACGTCTCGGTCTCAGCGCTCCGGTTTTCTATTGAGTCAATGGCATCGTACCACTTTCTATTGAGTCAATGGCATCGTACCACTTTCTATTGAGTCAATGGCATCGTACCACCTTCTATTGAGTCAATGGCATCGTACCACCTTCTATTGAGTCAATGGCATCGTACCACTTTCTATTGTGTCAATGGCATCGTACCACTTTCTATTGAGTCAATGGCATCGTACCACCTTCTATTGAGTCAATGGCATCGTACCACCTTCTATTGAGTCAATGGCATCGTACCACCTTCTATTGAGTCAATGGCATCGTACCACTTTCTATTGTGTCAATGGCATCGTACCACCTTCTATTGAGTCAATGGCATCGTACCACCTTCTATTGAGTCAATGGCATCGTACCACCTTCTATTGAGTCAATGGCATCGTACCACCTTCTATTGAGTCAATGGCATCGTACCACCTTCTACTGAGTCAATGGCATCGTACCACCTTCGGTTGTTCCAACTCTTTCCATTGTGAGTCTTTGTTTCCCTGTACTGTTGCTTTATTTTCTCTATTTTATCAGGGATCTGTTTGTTAAATCGGATGAAAACCATTACAAGAAGCCTAAACAAACGATACACATCACTATTGGAATAGTACAACATGCAGTGTTTTGCAGCACATAACGCGTCAACCCGCAAAGATTGCCCTAATTCCTATAGTCTTTGGCTTGGCACCAAGTGAGAGCCGGGGCTACTTGGCCACGGCCTACATTTCTGGACTTCAGGGCAAAACCCCAGTGTTTGGCACCAGTGGAAAATTTATGTTTAGAGTCCTCTGCAGACAGGTAGTTCAAGTCTCCTCCAGAGAGGTTGTTAGAGTCCCCTGCTGACAGGTGATTAGAGTCCCCCGCAGACAGGTTGTTAGAGTCTCCCGCAGACAGGTGATTAAAGTCTCCCGCAGACAGGTGATTAGAGTCTCCCGTAGACAGGTTGTTAGAGTCTCCCGCAGACAGGTGATTAGATTCTCCCGCAGACAGGTGATTAGAGTCTCCCGCAGACAGGTGATTAGAGTCTCCCGCAGAAAGGTGATTAGAGTCTCCTGCAGACAGGTGATTAGAGTCTCCCGCAGACAGGTGATTAGAGTCTCCCACAGACAGGTGATTAGAGTCTCCCACAGACAGGTTGTTAGTCTCCGGCAGACTGATGATTAGAATTCCCTGCAGAGAGGTGGTAAGGCAGAGTGCTCACCGAGTGCATCGATATATTGCACTATGGTATATTTTACGCAATCATTGCTATGAAGGTGCCGCATCACAGCAGAAATCATGCGGTATGGAGAGTTTGTTCCTATTTAGGAAGAGATGAGCGCAGATGTTTAGACATGCTGCATGGAAATGGGTCACAGCAAAAGTAGTATGATGCAAGACCAGATGTTTAAGCTTCCTGAACTTCTGTTCCATTATAGGTTAATGATATATGTTCAGTGATCCAGCAAGCATACCATATATAATTCAAAAAATGTCCCTCTCAAATATTGAATATTTCCTTTTCAAAACGGGCCAGACGCTGATTATGAGTAAACAAAGCAATGCAGAAGTTGAAAAAATCCAAAGCGTGCGATACCTCGCAAGCCCTGCCATCTAGTCCAGCAGATGAGTTGCAATGGTGTGGATTCAACTCCGACTGGAAGGAATGGAATTCCTACACAACTGATATGGCTTGACACATTCTGTGTTAGACTACTCTGAAGACAGGTGGTTAGAGTATCCTGCATAAAGTTGTTTCAAGTCCCCTGCAAACAGGTGGCTTGAGTCCCCTGAAGACAGATGGTTTGAGTCCCCTGAAGACAGATGGTTTGAGTCCCCTCAAGACAGGTGGTTTGAGTCCCCTGAAGACAGGTCTCTCAAGTCCCTTGAAGACTGATGGTTTGAGTCCCCTGAAGACAGGTGGTTTGAGTCCCCTGAAGACAGGTGTCTCGAGTCCCTTGAAGACTGATGGTTTGAGTCCCTTGAAGACAGATGGTTTGAGTCCCCTGAAGACAGGTGTCTAGAGTCCCCTGAAGACATGTGGTTTGAGTCCCCTGAAGACAGGTGTCTCGAGTCCCCTGAAGACAGGTGGTTTGAATCCCCTGAAGACAGGTGTCTCGAGTCCCTTGAAGAGAGATGGTTTGAGTCCCATGAAGACAGGTGGTTTCACTGGTGATTAGAGTCAGTGATATTGGGATGCAGAGAAAGATTGTTGGAGGGCTCTTTTGAATGTGAGAAATGAAAACTGTTTATTTTTGAAGGTGTGAACATGCTGGCAATTTATGTCTGTGTAGTTACCGAATGAGATTGATATACTACATATGAACACATGGATTTTGTCTTCGTACTTTCAACTCTAACTCTAAATATTTCAGATAAACTGCAAATCTGCTCATCAACATAATTATTTTTTACATTGAAAACTGCAATTCACATTGCTTACATGTAAAAAACTGATGTGAACATGTGAATTGTGTCCTCTTTTTAGATGTTTGTGATTGCATGTGACCTTTGTGTTTCCAATTCTGGGTTATTTTTCATCATGGTTTTCCTCTGAATTTTGAGCAGTTAGAGAATCAAATATGAGTTTGACATGCTTAGCCCTCTGAGATCATCTTGGAAAGCCAAGTAATACATAGAAAAGCATTGTATGAAGCGGTGAAGTGTGCTGTGTACTGTTTCCCTGTGAGTCGATGACAGGGGAGTGGGAGGTGAAGATGGCAGTTGGGACACAGCACGACATCCTTGACAGACTCTGTGGAGGCGGTTGACAGGCAGACTAGCAGACGAGGCACGGCGCCTGTGTTTGTTTCGATCACAGCGGAGTTCAGGCGCATACTGTGCCATCACAGCAACCGTGAGTCGATCAAAGTCTTGGCTTGGCCACACAATATGCCACTCCGCCTGTCAGCTGTCACTGACGACCGCCTGGCATGGCCATGAATCCACCCAAAATGTACATACTTAACGTCTTATTATCAGTCCTCTTTTAGAACCCATTCTTTTTGGCAGGAGGTAGCAGGGCCAATGCCAGACAAATTAGGTCCCAATGGCCAAATGCAGCCTTTTTTAAAATTTTGATCTTTTCTAGGAGATACATTTTAATTCAGAAATATTACAGTATATTTTTAAATCTGAATGAGAACGAGGCTACATCTCATAAAATATGATGATGATAGCGATGATTGGGCGTGGGTGCATCTTTGTTAGTTCATCTGGCAAAATATGTTTTCATCTTTGACTGTGCAGCATGAGGTAGCTGGTTGGTTAGCAGTATACTATTCATTTTATGTGTGTGACTGGCTCAGCTCATAAGCTATTGTGGAACACAGTCAATTGTTGGAAATTCTGCTTGAAGCACAAAACTCCTTTCCTAGATTGAACATGGTGCAATTGAAAATATAAAAAAAAGACCTGTTTTACATACCCACGCATATATGCACTGTGTGAAGGGAATTCTGACTTTTTAAGTAGTTATGGGTATCAGTTTGATTATGTCACCTAGGTAATGTCACCCAATTACCAACAATAAACTGTAGGTGCAGAAAATGACGTGCTTTCAGACAGGGAATCCTGGCCATTTCAATGATGTATGCAAGACTAAAAAGACTGGTAAATGTTGCTGACTGAAATGGCACAGAAAGAGTGGTGACAAACGCATTCAGTTCATTTAGTCAGTTCATACGTACTGACAAGCCCTTCCAAGCTAGCTAGTTGGAGTCATTGCGTGTAGGTTGTATATGCTGGCAACAGCAGCATGGCACTTGTTAGATTGAGTGAGGTTTATTTTAAAAGGTGAGGGAAAAATAAGTCAGAATCGATCGGTTTCTAACCGATTCTTGGTCACCATCTGGATGTCACCATCTACTGCTCATTGAGAAGAGACTGCTGCAAGCCAGCAAAACAACATAGTGTGGGTGCTTGGTTGCCGAGCATTGTTGTCCTGCACTTAGAAGAGGGAAGTACTGTAGCTAGGTAGTGCAACCAATAGCATGCTGAGGAGACTGCTAAAACATACAGCATTCACAGAAAATGTCCAACTATGGCAGTATTAACTATATTTGATTTTGAATAAACTCAATTACTCAGATAAAAAAAAAATATTCTGAACACTCTCCTAACCTGGGTAAAACAATCCGCTGACTGACATTAATGTTAAAAGGGAGTGAGCATATTATTCTATGGTAGTGACCTTACTGAATAAAATAGTATTTTTCATCTCTTAATTTTTTGTCAACATACTCAAATCGAGTGGAATTTCACCATTTAGAGTCAGTGCAGTATCAACCAAGACTGCTAAGCTGTCCTGCTTTGCTGCACAATACACTTTGGGGAATGTGTTGTGTAAGATGATTCATTGGTAGAATAAGCCAATAAAGCCAATCCCTATTTTCCTTGGAATTTCTCACAATAATTTGGGCGAATGCATCTGGGAATGAGATAAAAATTCTGCAGATGCTAGTTTCTAGCAGCAAGCATAGACAGCTGGGCTTATTAGGATAACCGACTAAACTGACTAAAATACATCAAGTTAGTTTGTCCATACACCAGGCATGCCTGTGTACACAATTGAGGTATAAAATAACCTAGTCATCCAGCTTGACCATAGGAGCAGCATGTTGGTATTGATCAGATCTCTGCTTAGACGCAAACTGCATTTTGTCCTACTGTACTTGTACTTGATAATGACAATAAAGTTGAATCTAATCTAGGATATATTTTCCTGCATGTATATTCCTAAATGTCTTTGGCCTGTGTCCTTACAGAAAACATCAGTTCTGAAGTATTTGAATGAAACCCTCATTAGTTAAACAAATAGAGCTCTGGAAAACATTAAAAGACCAGTGCACCTTTTTCTTTCCTTTCCAGGAAAAGTTGAAAAGGAAAGATTTGAGTGAGGAACAGAAGCATTCAATTTGCAGTGGTCTCTTAATTTTAACCCTTCTGTTCCTCACTCAAAACCTTTTTTTGGAAAGGAAAGAAAAAGGTGCAGTGGTCTCTTAATTTTTTTCTGAGCTGTATAATGAGTAGAGACCTGGACTCTGCAGTGTGTTCAATTAACTAAGTGTCCTGAAATGATTTGTGTTATTTGAATGAGTCCATTAACTCGCTCTCCAGTCCGGGTGATATGCAAACACACACACACAATAATATCTTAGACTGTATTAAACAGCTTTGTCCAGTCTGCAGAAGAGTTTCTGGCTAAATATGAAATGCCACCCTATTACTTAGTGCCCTACTTTTGACCTTAGGCCTGGTCAAAATGAGTGCCCCACATAGGGAATAGGTTTCCATTTTGGAAACACACACACAACACATACACACAATGTTCTCAGTCTGGGAGTGTGGAGATGGATGGTGATGGCAGAATAATCGACCTCAATTCCATACTAATGCAGCATCAGTGCTTTAACAGGTTTTAGCCAGAAGGCTTTAAAGTACAACCAGTGTCTATTAAATATCTAGTTTTGTAGCGTACATCACAGTGGATGATTGTCAGTGATGGTGAAATTTACACAAGCTAGAAAACACTAAATTCCTTTTAAAAGGACACTGATGCTGGCTAGAAAGGTAAACCATCCACCCATAGTGATTGTGAAATCTGTAGGCTATTGAGTGCAGGACTAGCAATTCTCTGCCTGGTATTAACTGGCTCTATAACATCCACCGCAGTTAACCTTTTTAGATATGCACCATTATCTACATTTATACTACTACCTTTATTTGTATTCCGTCATTATGATTATTATGAGTATTTGCATTTATTTGATTTACTTTCTACCTGTTATTTCTATTGTTGTGGCACTGTCACAAAGAAATGTCCCCCATCTAGTTGAATTATCCATCCCATTGGCATCCTGTTGATACGACAAATCTGACTTCAGCTGTAAACGCATTAGAGCCAAACCCCTTGGCCATAGCAAACTAGACTTGATGAGACACATTTGACTTAACAGGAGAATATGTCAATATTCTGTATATGCACACAAGTAATGATGTGAATCATGATATAATATTGGATATGTATGTCATTTTGGACATACTTTCATGTTTATACACACATGTTGACCTAATTTCAAACAGGATGTATACTAGCACAAAGTCATGGATGGGATAGAAGCCTTGTTAGGATATATATCCTGCTGGATATGTATGCTGTCATGTGTCTGTGTGTGAGGTTGTCGGTTGAAACAAGAATTCCCTTCCAGCTTTTATGCCTTCTGTCCAAATACCTCACAGGAGTTCAGAAAACCTAAAGGACTTGCATCCGTTGACAAAAGCAGCACAGCTTTTTGTGGCTGCATGTGCTAGACTGGATGGTTATGAATTTAAACTGTCAGCCACAATTATATTACAATGCTTACCAGAATTATTGGTCGACATGTAAAAGATGAGCAAAAAAGGCCATGAAGAGTTTAATCGTTGCTTATCAGCTTAATTTTACACTCATGAGAGATATAACATTTATTTAAGGTCAAATTCAAAGAAAAAATGAATTATTAATTAATTTCTTTTTAATGTTCTTATTTATTCCAGCACATATACATATTAAGTGACTCTAAATCATTAGTAACTAAATTAAACGTTACCAAGGTGGCTGATAATTCTTGAGGGCACTGTATTGGTTGTTCTGAATTTATTCACTGAGTTTATTGAGTGGAAGGAACAAACCTCTTATTTTTCTTTATGTAGACTCAGTGAATATGTGTCCTAGCATTAAACAGCTTGGTGCAGACAGCAGATTGTATTTAGGAGTCTCTGGTTGCATGTAAAATGCCACTCTATCTAGTGTACTTACAGTAGCCCTGGTCGAGAGTTGAGCACTACATGGGGAATAGATTGCCATTTTGGATACACACTAAGTCGTGTTTCAAAGACACTTCCTGAAGTGGATGTCAGTAAGATGAGTCGATCACATTCTGCTCCGTCAGTGCAACAGATGTCCCTGATGTGTTTGCAAATAGCTTTATCATCAAGGTGACCCATCTTTTCTTTCATTTATTTTGTCAATGCAAAGTTATTGGACAACTAAATAATATTTGTTCTTCATTAAATGACAGTCTTGAAAAAACACTGAAACAAATTTCTTAGTCAGCCACATCCCATTGTCTCATGTCTGATAAACTCTTACCAATGTCTGTATTTTTACGTGATCTCTCCCCAAGATATTAAAACCAGAGAAAACTTTGCAGGTGATCAAATACTGTCTGGTCTGTGTTGCTGGAACACGTGAAAAAGAGTTGAGAGCAGAAAATAGAATATTACATAGATATACTGTAGGTAGTTTGGTAGTTTTTCATAGGTATTGGTACTTATTAGGGTATTGGCCTCTACTCAAAGTGTTACAGTTAAGGTAAACGTAAGAATTCATTGTATGAAGGTGTTTAAGTTGGTGGTCACTGAGTGTAGGTGTGTAGGTTAGTGGTCATTGCTTGTAGGTTGTGTAGGCTATTAGACTAAGGTAGACAGATATTGGGACTGAGGAATGGGGTAAATGTTGATCATATTATAGGAATTTAACCCAAATATGAATCTAGGTCGAACTATCCCTTTAATGAACTAATAGGGACATTATAGTTAATGGATTTTGATGTTTACTTCATCTAATCATTTGACAGGCATTTTTAGCTTAATGGGTTGTGGGGACAAACATTTTGTCTGCGAGATCAGATCACTGAAATTACAATAACAACAACCACATAACACAATCCAATGTAACACAATGGTGCAGCACACTTGACAATAAAAATGTCAATGTTGCTACATTTCTAAACGCCAATCAAGAATATTGGAGACATGTTCATGATGACACCCCATATTTTTAAGGGCTACTCTACTTTGGGCTAAAGTTGTTGCAATGTTACCTTACAAACGTGAGGTCATTGCCATTCAATTCAGTTTAGGTTTGTAATAACTTAACATTATGGAATTGTTTCAAGATTAACTTACCATAGTTACATTAACAATTTGATAGGGACCTACTGTATGTAGGTTCCACCACAGTTTTTTGAAAGTTTCACTGTCATGGAAAGTAGCAGGCTAGCTAACAATATCATTGAACCAGCCAGTAAAACTTAATATACGACAAGAGACAGCTGAGATTGATATGCTGATAACCAGTACAGCACACAATGTTAAATATTGTTGACCAAAAGCTATCTAACAAGCTACTGTTGCTGAGTTAGGCCAAGGAGACAGTGTGTCAAACTGGAGACAGAATCCCTTTCATCACTTAAGAAATATTTCTGTCCCTCTTTCTTTGTCAGAGACAATAGAGTTGAATAGTATTAACCCGGAGATTGGATACTGAAAATGCCTGCACCATAGTGTATGTCTGGGTATGTTGTGTTGTTCTGAGGAGCCAATTGAAAGTATGCTTTGTTTAAACTAATGATCTGCTGACTGGGAACGCATCATTTTGGTCCTGGTCTGCTTTTAGGATGACTGTACCAACACCAGCCTCACGTAAACACCACTTTTGTTTGGATAGTAATAAACCAATTTAATGAAAATTATTTGTGATCAAACATATGGATGCTTGAATAAAGTTCACTAATTCAGACATGAGACATTTGACTGTTTAGATATTACATTTAAGTCAGTTAATTAGGGGTTTCCTGTCAGGTAACTGTAGTGGTGCCTCAAGTGATAAATTAGGTTTAATAACCAAATTAATTCAGAAATAAATAATTCAATATCATAATTAATTGGCAACATTTCGAACACTGCACAAGATACTTTATACAGCGATGCACAGACATTCAGCGATGCGCAGACATTCAAACATATGCAGACTGCAACTTCAGATTACATCCCTCTTTGAAAAACGTGTCTTGCATTGATTAAGAAAACATTTAGTATGCATATACAATATAGTTTTTGCAATAAATCCACAGCAAGATGAATTCACTGTTACTGCTTTCACTTCACCTGACTGCCAAGAAAAGGATGTCCCTCAGAATTCAGTGATCAATCAAGAAGGTGACTTGCCAGAGAAGCCACACAGAAGCCAATAATCACTTTCAAAAAGCCACAGAGTTGAGTGGCTGGGAGTAGAGTGATAGTGCACCAATCAATCATATCAAGTTCTCTGCATAAAGCTGTTGTGTATAAAGTTGGCTAGAAATAAGCCATTACTCAAAAGCACCAAATGAAAGCATGAGATAGTTACCCAGTAATGTGGGAAAAGGTTTTGCATCTGAGGTGAAACCAACATATAAATGTGTTGCCAAAACCCAAAGCAATTTGTGTGCAGCAAACCTAACTCCGTCCATGCCTCAAGACACACCATTCATACAGTTAAATAAGGTGTTGGCAGCATAACGCTATGCGGACGCTTCTTATCAGCAGAGACTGGGCATCTTGTTTAAATTTAGGATGAATTGATGTAACAAAATATAGGGAAGAACTGCAAGAGAACCTGCATGTTGGTCAGTACAATGATCCCAATATATATGATATATATCCTAAGGTTTTACTTCTCCATATGATATCTTAGTTATTTTATTTCTATTTTCCATTTTTTGTCTGTTTAAAGTCTTCTATAATTGTGCTATTTCTATATTCTCTTATTACCTTCCTCTAAAATACAACATCTTTCAGACAATTCATAAAGTTTTAGCTTTGATGAAAGTCCTTGTACTGTTTCTGATAATACGCGTAAAGGGGTGGTTTGAGATTTTGAAGTGGAGGCCCTATTCATACTTTACTGGTGTCAAATAGCTTGGCAGCTGTTCCTAAATACTGTCAGCCATTGCACTATGGATAGTGAATGAATAAATGTTCTGTGAAAACAACGAGAGAGTGACTCACTCCCGGAGGTTCATGCTTTACAACATACGTAGAGTACAAAATGATCTCATGTCTAGACTACTGCTCCTCATGGTTGGTACCTAATGGCTCTCAGCCTGTGCCATAAAACCCCTATAACCTTTTAAAAATGGCGTCACGCAGTCTGGTGTTCAACATCCCAAAGATCACCCATGTCAACCTATACTCCACTGGCTTCTGCTCGAAGCTTTCGTCTACACCTGTTCCATGGTAATTTGTCCAAGAGTATCTAAAGAAACTCACATCGACACATCCCCTGTGTCGAACCGGCTTCCGCTTGAAGCTAGGACAGCCAAGTCTGTGCTCATTTACAGGCGAACTTCTGAAACCCTACCTTTTCAGGGAGTGAACACAACCACCTCCACCCTCCTTTTCCTTAAAATGTATTCACTAACTATACGTCGGTCAGGAGGAGAGTGTCTGCTAAATGACATGAATGTCCATATATATGGCAACTTTCTACAAACTGTACGCACGGACATACAATTGGTATCCACAAGTTCTGTCTGACTTTGTGTAAATAGATAAAGGGCCTCATCAACTAAGCCTTTAAAAAGGATCATGAGTTGATCAAAACAAAAAGGTTCAGCAGCACTGAAAGCCAGGAAAGAAAGAACAGATTGCTTTCAGCATTATTTATAATGTACCTTAATGACAGTACCATACAGTCTTTCTCAGTCCTGGTGTAGGTCATCCACTTGGCAGACAAGCACACTTGCACACGCCCACACACACACACACACACACACACACACACACACACACACACTGGCGTCAACAGATTACTCTCAGGCTGGATGGCTGGTGTTTTCAGTTCATTAGTTGCAACAGTTTGAACAGCCAGGGGCTATCAGCCACTAACAGCGAGCATATAGCTATAGCAGTGTTAATTCAGCCACATGGACACTAAACCAAGTATCACGGCAGAAGGTTAAACATTAAAATATTAAGACTGCACCCCACTGGAAAGTTCCAGAAACAGAATGTAAAATGGCTTTAATAGCCTATGGACCAGATGCAGTTTTGTAGTGCTCAAACAATAATGACTCTCTCATTGGCAAATTATAACTTCAATTAGTCTCTCATTGACCTCCAAACATGACTATTTAAAAAACGCTACAAACTGTAAAGTTAGGTCAAGACCCTGCGATATGAACTCAGCTATTGAAATAAAGATTTAGTTCAAGTGAAAGTTTATGGCTCTCTTCATTGAAACACTACGCTGCGGCTGAAAACTGTAGTATTAACTCTGGTTAGAGTCTTTGTATTCATCGTGAGCAGCGTTTCCTCCCCAGCCTCATTAGCAGCGCGAGGGAGCTGTTGGTCTCTAATCGGGGTGGAGGTTAATAAAGACTTTCCAATAGGCTCCAGGGCCCTGAATGAGGGACACTCAGAGGAAGAGGGAGATAGAGTGGGAGTGAGAGGGCCAGAGAATGCTAAAAAACATATCTAATGTGACTGTTATCTACTGCCGCTCCCCCTTTGTCCTTCATCCACTGGTCTAGGCTTAGCCACTGTACTTTTGTAAACTCGAACTTTAAAGCCCTCATCCACCACCTAGTTTGAGTTTCGGACGGAAAAAGTGAGGCGTTGCTAGGCTCCCGACGCCTTCTTTTGTCTCGTTCAGCTTTTCTATTCCCTGTCTTCTCATCACCATAATCTTTTTTCATAGATGATATTATTTTCTTTTTTAATGTTATATGAGCATTCTCAAGCCTCTGTCAGCTGCATGTATTAATGCCCAGCATTAAACTGTAATTAGGCAGTGCTTTGAACTATAGAACAGGACAACGGCAAAGGAGGCTTTTATGTTTCTCTAGTGTTTAGCTAGATTACAAATTGCACCTTGTACCCTAATATCACTCTACAACCTGATGGGCTTATACACTGTGGAGCAGATGGCTCAGTATTAAACTCTGTGGATGCTTTTTTTTTAGCTTTTTTTAATTCAGCGATCCAAGTAGGTGCAGAACCGGTCGTTGTGCCTTGAGCAATGAATGTTGACAGCGAATATTCACAATTCAAATATCTTGACTGGTGTACAACGATTGAACACAACTCTGCAAGGCCTAGCACCGACAAGCTATTCACTTTACTTGCAGGTGTGAGAAAGAAAGAAATAATGCTGCAATTCGAATGCTACCCCCTGAGGATGTGAGGGCAGATGGTATGAAAGAGATAGAATAAGAGAGAGAGAGAGCGAGAGAAGTTAGCGATGGCATGCATTGTCTCTCCATGCCTAATGTGCTTCTAACCCTGTATCACCAGGTGTCACGGTCGTGGGAGGAGAAGGACACAGGCGCAGAGTAGAGGTATTGAAGATAACAAAACTCAAACAAAACAAAAGGCAGCAACCAGTGACGTGGGTTTAACTGAAAACATGCAAACCAAAATGAACCACACCAACCTGGCCAACAAACTGAACTTAAATAGGGTCCCCAATTGGAGGCAATAACCAACACCTGCCTCCAATTGGGGAAACCAGAGGCCACCTCCTGTCCTGTCCTGGCTATGCCCCGAGCCCAGCGCAGAGATGGCTAGGGGCACAGCCAGGACGTGACACCAGGACTTCAGCAGACACACTGTAGAAATGATCCCAACATAGACATATCCTATACTTCATTTCAAGAGACCACATCACCACCATTAAAATAACTCATGGTAACTTATGGGTGTGATGGTTTGAGGTCCAGAACATTTCACTGGGACACTGAGTTTAAAACCTCATCTGTTATAACAAGTGCCCTAGGATCCCTTGCAACCACAGAGAGTCACTGTACCCATTGAATGTCCCATTTGAACGATTTCACCACACGCGGGGCAATGTCCTCTTCACTGCCCTGGGGCACTGGGATTCGAGCAACTTCCAGCAGTGTTTCCTGCTTCTGGGGCAAGCCAGCAGGGTGCTGCAAGGAGCTTTCCCTGACTTCACAGAGATTCCCAATGCATCAGCATGGTTTGTCACTTCTGGAGGATATTATGAAAAATCATTAATTCTTCTGTCAGTCAGCTCAGCTCAGCTGTGAATGAAAGATCAATATGACCATCAATTACTGTGGCTTCCTGGGACATAGTGACTTGAAGCTCTCAGCTATCCATTTACCATAAGATCGTATTATTGGAGTTATTTGTCATGTTTGTAGTCAAAAGACACATAACCTGGCCTCACAGCATTCAATAACTCTCTATATCTATTTCCAAGAATCTGCAATTAGAATTCAGTATGCTAAGTTGTCCTAGGTTACAAAACCTTACCTGCAAATTGAAAAGAAGGCGTACAGAATTATATGAAAAATAGATTAAGATGTACTGTATATTTGATTATTTATCATATCTCCATTGCGCTTGGTTTTGGAGTTCTAGGCTAGGCTCAATCTGTGTCTGCAAAACCGGCCCTTGTTGTCAGATTCTGTGGTTTACTAATCTGCCATCCCAGTCCACAATGACCTAGAAAATTTACCTATATCATAGCTGGTTTTCATTAGGTTTTGTGAGTGGTGGAACCCCTTTCATATTCTCTTAATATTAATTATTGTTAATCTTTTATCCAATCTCTTTCTTCCCTTTAATAAAACCCCCACTCGTATGTCCTTTACTCTCTCATCCTGTCATCCTATCTGCTCTTTCCCTCTTCTTTATGCATAAACTTAAAAGATCAAGGTTGCAGTATCATTTATATTTCATTACTCTTGTCATAGACACTGTCTCTGAAACAAAGACAGTTCTGCTATGTTCAGAGTTTTTCAACTAAAGAGAGAGAAGAAGGGTTAACACAACCTTTTTTGGACTTTTTTCTAGTTTGGTCAACAAAGTGTATTTTCTATCCCTTATTGCTTGTCTCCCTGTAGTTTTTACAGGCAAGATAGTAGTTCTTTCAGCAGGACAATTGTGGTTCTTCAAGCTAACCTTGCTCATGTAATTATTTTAGCGTTTTTTTTAGCCTTTCACCAAGTTGCTAGGAGAGTCATTTGTGTTTCAAGGGCTCAATGACTTGAATGGACAAGCGACCGCGACAGCATGGAATTCAAAACATGAGATAGAGTAAGGTGCAAAATAAAAATCCAGAAAGCCATGTTTGGAGTACACTGATGTTAGAAAAGGTAACTTTTAAAACCTGTGACTGACATTTAGCACATAAAATGCATTGCAATTGAATGGGATTCCCAAATTTTGATATCCATTAAATCAATTTATCTTGGCATTAAGTGCATATTTGCTCATAAAACACTATGTAACATTTTTATATACAGAAATAAACCCAAATACAATACAAAGTAAAGTGAATTTGATATCATAAAGGTAATTGATATCTTAAGAGATGGCCAGAGGAAATGCCAGAAAGAAATCTGGAAAAACTGTGGAAGTTGGCAGAAAACACAGAAAGACCCAAAACCTGGAGTTAGGTGAGAGAAAAGAGAAAATAAGTTGCCCTGTCCCACTATTAAAACAATGATTATTAGACTATGGGAAAACACAGTCAGTTCAACAGAGAACAGCAAAAGTGGCTGTATTTTCTGGGGTGTCAGGGACATCCCTATCTGTCTGTCAGTGTAGCCATCCTTCCTCCGGTTGTTTACTCCAACACACCACTACTGCTAATTAATAAGAGACTGGTAAAAAGAAAAAAAGATACCTTTAATTAAATAGAAACACTTCAGTGAAGCAAATGCTCTTTGTCTCTGTGGGTTGTGTTATTTCTGTTCTGGTTTCCATGGTGACTCAGTGGATGGTGTTACTGATTGGAAATAGTTTAAAAGGACTTGTTGTCATTTAACAGACACTCTCACGCAAAATCTCATACAGGAGCAATTAGAGTGAATTGTCTTGCTCAAGGGTACAACAATAGAATACAAATTTTCAGCTCAGGAATTTGAACCAACAGCTTTCCAATTACTAGCCCAATACTCTAACTACTAACGTATCTGCCTCACACCAACAGAGTATGCAGAAGCAGAAATAAAATGTTGATGGCACTTGCCAGCTACAGCTCACTGGCATAAACATTGGGGCTATATGTGAAGCATTCAGATTTAGGGGTCTTTAAGGAAATGTTATTCCATGCCAAGAAGACAGACAGAAAAAGTCAGTAAAAGTCCTGAAATTACATTCAGTATAATTATCGGGTTCTTGGTAGTAAGTCAGACTTGTTCCAGGTGGGGGTTGGCCTCCGCCAGGGCTGCACTTTGTCACCAATCCTGTTTGTAACTTTTATGGACAGGATATCGAGGCGTAGTCGGGGTGGGGAGGGGTTGCAGTTCGGTGGGCTGGGGATCTCATCGCTGCTTTTTGCGGATGATGTGATCCTGATGGCATCATCGGTCTGTGACCTTCAGCACTCACTGGACCGGTTCGCAGCCGAGTGCGAAGCGGTTGGGATGAGGATTAGCACCTCTAAATCTGAGGCCATGGTTCTCAGCAGGAAACCGATGGAGTGCCTCCTCTGGGTAGGGAATGAGGCGTTACCCCAAGTAAAGGAGTTCAAGTATCTCAGGGTCTTGTTTGCGAGTGAGGGGACAATGGAGCAGGAGATTGGCCGGAGAAACGGAGCAGTGGGGGTGGTATTGCATTCACTTTACTGCACCATTGTGATGAAAAGAGAGCTGAGCCGGAAGGAAAAGCTCTCGATATACCGGTCAATTTTCGTTCCTACCCTCACCTATGGTCATGAAGGCTGGGTCATGACCGAAAGAACAAGATCGCGAGTACAAGCGGCTGAAGTGAAGCGGAGTAGAGCCGCTGCTCTTTTGCGACGAAAGGAGCCAGTTGAGGTGGTTCGGGCATCTGGTAAGGATGCCCCAGGATGTCTCCCTAGGGAGGTGTTCCAGGCACGTCCCGCTGGGAGGAGACCTCGGGGTAGGCCCAGGACTAGGTGGAGAGATTATATTTCGGCACTGGCCTGGGAACGCCTCGGGATCCCCCAGTCAGAGCTGGCAAATGTGGCTCGGGAAAGGGAAGTTTGGGGCCCCTGCTGGAGCTGCTGCCCCAGTGACCCAATACCGGATAAGCGGATGAAGATGAGAAAGAATGAGAGAGACTATTACAGCACATAAAATGGACTATTAATAGGTTGATAGCTAGAACAACAATGCCTAGTTAAATCATGAGTGAAATGTAATAATCAACTCACTGCTGTCATATTTTGGACATCCCTAACTTGTGTTTAAAAACGCCAGTATTGACTGTGCTTCCCTTGGAACGCAAAATTGAGAAAAACAAGTTACTTTTATCTTAATTTATATCTTTCTACAATAGTTGCTAAATCTTCTCTATACTTTAGTTTGCACCTTGGTGGGAAATCGAGGTGGTAGCAGTGTTCCTTTACCTTTAAATTACTAAAATAAAACATTCAATGGTTTTACAAATTGGGAAACAGAATTGTTTAGGTTCCGACTCGGGATCACCTCTATGCACGGCTTAGGCTCTGGAACCACACTCCTTGAGAGAGGATGGACTCTTCACCACTCTGGAGTTGCCCATGGTGAGAGGTGGCAGGCTGGTGTGGGTTTGCTCATAGCTCCCCAGCTCTGCCGCCATGTGTTGGAGTTTACCCCGGTGAACGAGAGGGTCATCGTTCTACTGGGGGACTTCAACGCCCACGTGGGCAACGACAGTGACACCTGGAGGGGCGTGATTGGGAGGAACGGCCCCCCTGATCTGAACCCGAGCGGTGTTCAGTTATTGGACTTCTGTGCTAGTCACAGTTTGTCCTTAACGAACACCATGTTCAAGCATAAGGGTGTCCATCAGTGCACGTGGCACCAGGACCTCCTAGGCTGTAGGTCAATGATCGACTTTGTTGTCATTTCATCTGACCTGCGGCCGTATGTCTTGGACACTCGGGTGAAGAGAGGGGCGGAGCTGTCAACTGATCACCACCTGGTGGTGAGTTAGATCCGATGGCGGGGGAGGAAGCTGGACAGACTCGGCAGACCCAAGCGTACTGTAAGGGTCTGCTGGGAACGTCTGGCCGAGTCTCCTGTCAGAGAGATCTTTAACTCCCACCTCCGGCAGAGCTTCGACTGGATCCCGAGGGAGGCTGGAGATATTGATGAAGCGGCCGATCGGAGCTGTGGCCGTAAGGTCTCCGGTGCCTGTCGAGGCGGCAATCCCCGAACCTGGTGGTGGACACCGGAAGGGATGCCGTCAAGCTGAAGAAGGAGTCTTATCAGGCCTGGTTGGATTGTGGGACTCCTGAGGCAGCTGACGGGTACCGACAGGCCAAGCGGACTGCAGCCCGGGTGGTTGTGGAGGCAAAAACTCGGGCCTGGGAGGAGTTCAGTGAGGCCATGGAGAAGGACTATCGGCTGGCCTCGAAGAGATTCTGGCAAACCGTCTGGCGCCTCAGGAGAGGGAAACAATGCCCTACCAACGCTGTTTACAGTGGCGGTGGGCAGCTGTTGACCTCAACTGGGGATGTCGTCGGGCGGTGGAAGGAGTACTTCGAGGATCTCCTCAATCCCGCCGTCACGTCTTCCAATGAGGAATCAAGGCTGAGGGCTCAGAGGTTGACTCGTCCATCACTCGGGCTGAAATCACTGAGGTAGTCAAGAAACTCCTCGGTGGCAAGGCACCGGGGGTGGATGAGATCCGCCCTGAGTACCTCAAGTCTCTGGATGTTGTGGGGCTGTCTTGGTTGACACGCCTCTGCAGCATCGCGTGGCGGTCGGGGACAGTGCCTCTGGGATGGCAGACCAGGGTGGTGGTCCCTCTTTTTAAGAAGGGGGACCGGAGGGTGTGTTCCAACTACAGGGGGATCACACTTCTCAGCCTCCCCGGGAAAGTCTATGCCAGGGTACTGGAGTGGAGAATACGGCCGATAGTAGAACCTCGGATTCAGGAGGAATAGTGTGGTTTTCGTCTGGGCCGTGGAACACTGGACCAGCTCTATACCCTCTACGGGGTGCTGGAGGGTTCATGGGAGTTTGCCCAACCAATCCACATGTGTTTTGTGGATTTGGAGAAGGCATTCGACTGTGTCCCTCGTGGCATCCTGTGGAGAGTGCTTCGGGAATATGGGGTCCTGGGTCCTTTGCTAAGGGCTGTCAGGTCCCTGTACAACCGAAGCAGGAGCTTGGTCCGCATTGCCGGCAGTAAGTCAGACTTGTTCCCAGTGCATGTTGGACTCCGGCAGGGCTGCCCTTTGTCACCGGTTCTGTTCGTAATTTTTATGGACAGAATTTGTAGGCGCAGAGCTGGAGGAAGTGTCTAGGGAGAGGGAAGTCTCTGCTTATACTGCTGCCCCCGCGACCCGGACCCGGATAAGCGGAAGAAGATGGATGGATGGAAACAGAATTTTATACCATGCTTATTTTATTGATTATCATTTGTTGTTTTAATCAATAAAATCAAAAACACATTTCTTGTAAGACTTGTAAGACTATTTCAGAAAAGCATTTACATTTGATGTGTGTTTAACTTCTGACCCTAAGTCTAACACAAGTTACTGTATAAGCCATGAACTATAAGGAGTTTTGCATGAACACTGCAAGTCTAACTATGATTGCTTCAGTTTTGAATAGTACAAATACCACAGTACCTCTAGCAGTACAATGAATACAAGCAAACATGCACATTCTACTATTATTGTTACAGAAATATTCCAGTTTTTAGTACAGATTGAGGATCTTAATTTGAACACCCTATTGCAGGAGTACTTTCCGGCAGTGCAAAAAAGTTTTTACACATGTTTGCTCTGAAAAGTGGTTTATACCTGTGTTCTGAAATGGGTAGCAGACAACTTTTTAAAGGCCAACTAGTAGAATTCACAAAAAACATACGGATTACGAATGTAGGTGGATGTGTCCTACACTGACATATTTGGGTGCAATAAACGTTTTCACTAAAGTGCCCTTGCAGAACATTGGGATAATCAAATCAACAATTTCATTAGTGTTGTCTGCACCAACATTTCACAGTGCTAGAACAATGGTTTATTGGCAACTTGAGACATAAGTTGGTCCACTGCTATCTGTCTTCACTCTTAAAGACACTTCTAGCTATCAATAGAATTCTGGACAATTTAATTGTAATTGTATTTAGAATTTTTACAAACAAACACATACTGCCCAAATAAATAACCTTAAATGATTTTGCCTTTTGTAAATTCAGTATCATTGTCAATGGAGTATCATGTAGGTTAATGGCACACTGCCAATGGTAACAGAAAAGGCCTCATTAAGTTAGAGGGTTTTGTAATCTCCCCCTGGTGGCCAATTTGACTAGCTTAAGTGTATTGGATGGTGGCTCTACCATGTAAGGTTTCTGATTTGTTATTATGTTACCAAAAATGATTGGGTGCTCTGCAGAACGTACCAGGCATAATGGCTAATTGTTCCAGGGTGGCCTCTGATAATAGCTAGCAGCTAGTCATTTTCAACACAGGTATAAACACCAAACAAAAGCCCACTAGTGTTTTTGACTTCTAAAAATATTTCTGAAGTATTTTTATTGGATTTTCCCAAGTCCTAAATGACTGTTTACTATAATACAAATAATAATAAAAATGTATTGCTGCTGCCAGATAATTTTCCTGCTGTATAACAAACTGGCTCAAATTAAAATCCTACACCTATATCTATGTTAATACATGTTAATTAATCAAAATGACAACATTTACTAAGAGCAATATAAAAGGCAGGACAGAAGTACAATGACAGAGAAAAATATAAGTACAAAAGTATGAACAACATGAACGATGGATTGTGAAAGCAGCAGATTGGACTTTCAACACAAAGAGTGCCTAAGTAAATAGAACAAGAAAATGCCATTGACACCCATTCTTGGGAAAAACAATATGGGATTTAGCTTTCATCAATTTAACAAATATTTTCTTTACCAACACTCAAAGGCAGAGGTTTTATTACTAGAAAGATGGGTAGCTAAGTGGGCATTTTATTTTCTGATAGCTTGTGACATTACAAGATGTTTTTCAGTACAAAGTTACACTTTACCTTTATGGTGTCATTATGAAAAAAAAAAAAAAAAGAAAACACCAAAGATGTCCATTATTTTCGCATGAACCATACAGTTAATTCACATATGTGACCGGTGTTACACTGTAGTACAGTACTTTCATTTTAAATATCTCTACATGGTCGATTTGTGCTGGTGTGCAAAGCTAAGGCATGGAGATGTGAACTTAATATTCTTCCTTCAGTTTGTGATCAAATATTTGTATGATAATAGAAAGACCATATTCATAATTTGGAAGAGTTCTGAGAATGTTCTGAGAACGTACAAAGTAATGTGTTTCACATGGAATTTTGGTTTAACTTTAACGCTGCACTACGTAGGATTTATTTAGGGAAAAAACAAAAGTTTTGTCCCCTATGAACAAGTTGTGTTAGCTAATGAGGCCCTATAAGAGATGTTCAGTGCCAATGCAATGTGAATTTATAATTTTTTTGAGTTTGCCACAAAAAATATTCAACTCACAAATCGCTCAATGTCTGGCTAGCTGTCGCTGAGCCCTCCCTTGCATGCACTCTGCCTGCGGCAGGGGGTCTTCCAAATTTAGGCCATCGATAACCAGTTAATCGTATAGTGGAAACATCAGTCTCCGCAATTATTATTAATAAGAATGTATTACTTAAGTGACTCCATGACGAAAAAGGTATTACGTATCAACACGATGCCAAATCAATGATTTGTCAGTGTTCAAATAAAAAAATTACTTCGTTTTACGTTATGCATGTAACATTCACCCGTGATCCCAACAATCTCTGAAACCTTCTTCTGTGCATCAGTTTTTAGAATGATATCTCTGTATGAAGCCAGACAAGCATCATAAATAATAGGGAAACCGGACACTGCAATAATACATTTCTTGTAAATGTTTTGAGTTAGCGAGCAAGTTTTAAGCTAATGTGTAGAAAAGAGAAGCGATTTCAAGATACAGAGAACATCTATCCTGCAGTTGGCAATTGGTAGTCGCTGAACTCCGTCACAGCCCGCTCGCTGGAAATTAGCATAAAGTTTAACGTTTCTCAACTGTTGCTGCCGCTGGGAGATTTTCTCTCCAAGAGTAGCTTTGCCCACTGTAGCTGTGATTCGCTGGCTCTTGTTGGAAATGAATGTCTGTGCCTCTTTGTAGAGCTTGCCAGCGAGCAGTGTGCAGAGCAGTGTTGCCAACTTAGCAACTTTGTCGCTAGATTTAACGACTCTTCAGACCTCCTTAGCGACTTTTTTTCAAAAAAGCGACCAGCGACAAATCTAGCGACTTTTTGTTGTGTTATTGGGGACTTGTTCTTACTCTTCTCAACGAGCAGCGGGTGCCGCCGTGGGCCCCTCCCCCATCTGAAAGCACTCACAGGCGGCCCAGTCCTCGCACAGCAGTTCCTCCGAGCTGCAGTCAGAACAGGAGATGTTAACTCCTCTGCATCCAGACTGAAAATGAATCGCGCATGCGGGAAGCCCCCGCTGGCTTTTCCCACCCATAATGTAACATGTAAATGTTCTTTGTCTAAAATAAATCACTGCACAACACGTCATGACCATGATGATATCTCCCCTAGTGTGTTGCTCTAAATGATACATTTTTTTCTAGCCTTTTGATTTTGACTTAAATAGTACCCCCTTTTTTGATTTGTTCTTAGTTTTTTTGCTGTGATTGCAGTGATTATTTCTTGTACATGGACAACATTTGTAAATACGCATGTATATTATTTTCCCAAACGAGAGTTTTGTATGTTAAAAATTTAAAATAAATCCATTCCTGATGCTGAATTATGCAAATTAGGCGATGACATCATTTAGCGACTTCTAGTACTTTTAGGACAGCCAATAGCGACTTTCCTTACTGAGGAGTTGGCAACACTGGTGCAGAGGGCTTTAGCTCTCTATAGCTAGCAACCAGGAACCCGAAGCTAACGTTAGCAAGGCTAAGAATAACGTCAAACTCTGAGTTAGCACTTTTTTTAGAGCAAGTAATTCTGTTTGTCAGACTATTATTCAGAACTTATTTCTCTGTCGGGCATTGGTGTGGAACTGCTTTCTGACAGGTGAGTAACTGCAAGATACTGTAAATGTTTTACTGAAAAATCCTAACTAGTGCAGCTTTAAGTTGAAAGTGATTAATTTGAATATACCTTATACTGAAGTCATCTTTCCCCCACGCTTTTCTGTAAAATGCCCATTGTGTGTGGATTCCAAAAACCTCTTTACCGCATCTCTACAATAAGCTTCACAAAATAAAATAGTGTACTAAAAATGGTGTTTGGCAAAATAGTGCAATAACAATGGTAATTTACTTTTTTCTAATGACATCATCACAGAGCCACAAATGCTGTGGTTAGGAAAAATTGTGCATCAAATTTTACTGGCTACTTCAGCAGTAGGAAATTAAAATAAACCTCTGCTATCATGATAGATTACAACATTTTGTTAGATGTGCTTTCGAGTTTCTACATGCAATGCAACTTTTGTTAAATGGTATGAAAGTTTCAATTAATGAATTTGGACAAAGTTAATGATGCAAACTCCAGGCTGGGCGAAAAGGTGAAGAACAGCTTATCAACAAATATGACACCTAGGGGCCTTCAGACAACAACACCCGGTAAGGTGAATTTTACCATTTTTGATTTTAGGTCTGACTATCCCTTTAAATTAAGTGCCCTTTAATATATCCACCAGGTGGGGAATTCAAGAAATGTGTGCAAACAGATTTTTACATTAATAAAGACTTGCTAATGTTTCTCTGTTAACCCTGTGTCACCGTTTTCTTTCAGGCTTCACCATCACTGATTCATGTTTTATTTACTTATGACCGTCATTTTAAAGTGAACACTGGTGAAAATATTATTTATTTAAGAAACAGTGAAAAACTAATAGAAAATCATAGTGTAAAAGCAGGTAAGCTATTCCTACTGTTTTGGGCAATTGTTTGGTGTTTTGTGGTAGAAAACTAGTAGGCTAAAATATGACATGTCAGTCCTATCAACCATGTCTAGAAACTCAGAAATGGGACATGTCATTGTTTTCAAGTCACAAGTCACATTTGGCTGCAACAATAAGACTTCTGATTTGAATGTTGCCTTCAAGATAAAGGTCTGCAGTGTGTCTATAGTTTTAGTTTGTAGTGTTTAGGCTACATTTTCAAAGGTGAAAACTATGTGTGGGAAATTATAAATGAGGAAAAATGTATATTTCAATAATACTTTACATAAGTTAAAGAATATTATAAGGTGGAGCACAATGAGAAATGGTTAGAGCTTAAGTTAATGTAGAGAACATTCTTATATAAAAAATCATATTTTGATGTTTATTTGTTGTTAATTTGCTTGTGCTCATTATCTTTGGAGAGGGATTATGTAATACATCCAAACACACTATATTTTCCATCCCCCCACTGTAATGTACAAGAGATACTTTTTGTGGCAAAACGCTTTTGTGGAAACCTAACCACTGTCACTGACGTGCCTGAATGACAACAATAACAACAAATAATGATTTTCTTCATATTAGATAATGTTCTCTACATTAACTTAAGCTCTAACAATTTTTCAGTGTGCTCCACCTTATAATATTTCTTAATTTATGTAAAGTATTATTGAAATACATTTTTTTCCTCCTTTATAATTTCCCCAACATAGGTTTTACCCTTGAAAATGTAGCCTACACAATACAAACTGAAACTATAGACACTCTACAGACCTCGATTTTGAAGGCAACATGAAAATCAGAAGTCTTATTGTTGCAGCCAAATGTGACTTGTGACTTGAAAACAATGACTTGGTCTCACCTCTGAAAAACACAAATGAAATATATTTGTAATAATATTTTCTTTTAAAGCTTGCATTCGTTTGCATTCCCTGGAGATTTAAGATTAAATTATCAAACGATATAGTCGGCACATTACTGCATTTGGCAGTTACAAAAGTAATTTTTTATTTAAACTTTTAAGATGGGAAATGTTTTTTTTAAATGAATTTGAACATGTGCTTGTCATCACAGAATGTATTTTGGTGAAATAAAACATGTTTAAATATTAAGCTGCTGGTCCAAAATACTATTCAAATGTAGTGTATTAAGAAGTATGGTTTGAAGTGCGATGATATCTATGATATGATTTAAGAGTTTTTGGCAAAGAGTTCATTGGAATTTAAATGCTCTCCAATTAGATCGCAGAGGTCTGTCCAAAATGCATCTACTCGCACTAATTTTGACCAAAGCCTCTTGGACCATGACAAAAAGCAATGCATTACAAAGAAAGCATTCTTAGTTTTTAATATTTTGATAAAATTGTATCAAATTTAATCACACTTTTTTTTTCTCTAAGTACATAGTATCACAGTGAGTTATTGGTAACACAATACTTCATGAAACTGTATGTTTAAACAAGTAAAATAACACATTATTACAAGTAAGCTATACAGTATATTTGCGGTGCAAATTCCCCAAAATAGGATATCAAAGATATATTCTTAGTATTTTAATTTATTTTTCATTCATTTAAAGCCAGCAAAAACCACCCATTGCATCATCTATGTCATTTTCAAAGGTGGGCTGACAGCAGAGGGAATTTTCTGCTATTGTATATACACTATTCAGGCTTGTCAGTTTTACAGTTTTTATGCTGTTGTTGTTCCCTTACATTCATCAAGGTACTAGTGCATTCACACAGTAAGGGCAGATTTAGATTGATCTACTGTCTGCTCATCCACCTTCAGGATATTTTTGTTATTCCCCTCTGTGGTCCCTTCTACCTCTGCTCCTTTGAAACCTACCAGATAATGTCTAGCTGGGAGCCAAGATGTCAGTGAAAAGGAAATGTACTACAGTAGTTTAAACCTTCCTGGACGCAGCAGCAAAGCACAGGCGGGCATAAAGCTCTGTGGGAGATTTCCATCTACTAATGTTCCATGTTGAGAATATCAGAAAATACACTGTATCTAATTTAGATTTGGAGCTTAAACATTATTTGGCTTTGATGGCAACAACAGTGTCGGAGCCTATTGTAGTTCTGTTGGGAATTCTCAGAGCAATGTTTTTGGTAATACAGACGCAAAATCATATTGCCTGGAGATTCACAACGCTGAAGATGAAGTATCTTAATTTGTCTATCCAGCTAGTGCAGTTATTTTTCTGCACATCAGGATATGAAAACGTTTATGTTCATTCAAGGATTCATATGTTTATGTAATTTCCTCTTTAACATGGTAGACTTACCTAAAAAATTAAACACACTGCTCCAAAAATATCCATTCATTAAATTCCACTTCAACAATTAGCATTGTCTGTTGTTGAAGGATTATTACAAAAACTGGCTCAAATAAAAATACAGCATCTGTATCAGCCCCATTACCCCCATTTTGTTCCTGTGTCTGAGCAAACACTTTCCTCCTTCCTCCAACCTGTCATATGGGATCCCTTGTTTCTTCTCCATCCATAGCAACATTTTGTTTTAAATTCTCTGTTAGATCATAGTTTGTCTCCATGAAACAGTGTTTTTATTCTTTACGCAAGTGTGGCAGTTAGAATGACTGTGATGTAATCTTTGAAGTTCTTCATTAGTTTGTTTACATGGTGGTTGCTTAACAGTGAACAAAGCCTGATCAACCAGGGTTGGACATCCATTGTTCAGTTTTTCAGTGTGTCAAAGCACTGGACTACATTGCCCTGGAGTACTGCAAACAAACTACAGACTGTCCATTTCTATTCAGAGGATGATGCAGTCTCTGGTACATTATATACAAACAGACCACTGCCTGAAGCTTTGAGAAGTCAGTTGGCTGTAACTGTCATTTTTACTAAACTGTGTTCGGTGTTTCCTCTATCCCCTCTTGACTTGTCCAGAAATATACTCAATCGGTGTTTCTCCTAACCCTACTGGCTTTATTTAAAAATACATCCCTAGTCCCACATTTGTGCAGCTTGTCATCAGAGGAGACGAGTCACAAACTAGGATGACTTTGATAAAATGTCAAATCCATTAGACCACTGTCCTTGATGACATCCTGTGTGTATCTTTGCAGAAAGACATCCAGTAGTAAGCCAAAAATATACTACTCAAAAAGCCCTGTCACTTTCACAAAGTATCTCCAGATCTTTCCCGGAGATTGTTTTTATCAAGAATTATTTATGATGAAATATTTAATCTGTCTTTTTGAGCTACAATAAAGTTCCTCAATCTCATTCGAAGTAATATCAATTATGTCTAGATATGGTATGATTTGGAATCCTTTACTGAAAAGCTATGTGAATATGACTAAATCCTTGTCCTGTCAGAACTCTGTTGTGGAGATCTGGGTCACCTCAGACTGCAGGTCTTGTTGGACCCTCCTAGATCGAGAACTACGAGAGACATTGTCCATGCCTAGTCATACAGGCTTCTTTCCTGTCCCAGGTTCAGTTGGAGCGCAGATAGACACGGGTTCCCGGTTGGCGTTCTGACCCCTGTTAAGGGAGTTGTGTTCGAAATGGCTTCGGCATGGCAGGCAGAAGTCACGAAAGCACCTCTTGAAGTTCTCGTCCAGGAAAGCATAGAGAACTGGGTTGAGACTACTGTTCATGTAGCCCAGCGCGATGCACAGGTGCCAGCTGGCTTTCACGTACGGATTCCTGTTAATAACCAATAATATCTCACTCAACTTTACGTACTCCTCAGCAAACCCAAAGCAATTATATCACAATGTACTCTGAAAGGAAAATAAAACACAAGCGCCAAGTTAAATTGCCGGGAACATAAACGGCATACTAACTTGGAGTCGATCTCCACCATGGTCTTGATGATGATGAAGATGTGGATCGGCGTCCAGCAGATGATGAAGGCCGCGACAATCACCAGGACCATGCGGGTGATGCGTCGCATGTTTCGGTCCTTCTCCTTGGAGCCAGACAGCAGGCGGACGCTGCGCAGACGCAGGATCATCAGGCCGTAGCAGATGGTGATCACCAAGACGGGCACCACGAAGGCAAAGATGAACACGCAGATTCTAGTGACTGTGTCCCAGTACCAGTCAGGGTTGGGGAACTTCAGCATGCACATAACCTGGCCTGGGTTGGTGAGCGAGGCGGGGGGGGGGGGGGGGGGGTGACACAGGGGTTGTGGAGAGAAGAGAGAGTCAGACAAGTGTGGAGGAACAGTCAAAACGCTTTTAATGGAAGTGCTAAATATGTGCCGGCGAGCTGAACGCCGTTGTCTTACTACCGTCTGGCTTGGTTTTGGTCACCGCCATCACCATGATTGGCACTCCAATGGCAGAGGAGAGCACCCAAATTAGAACGTTGATGATCTTTCCTTTGGCGGGTGTCCTGAACTCCATGGCTTTCACTGGGTGACGCACAGAAGATTTTAACTAAGTTTTATTGCACATTAAATTGCGTGTGATGTTAATAATTTTTCCTGTAAGATGTTTTTTTATTTATTCGCACAAGAGTATAAGGTTTGAGCCGGCTGGGGTCCAAATGTAACACTGTTACCTGGAGCTCCCTGACTGGGCATTAGTTCAAACAACTGCACTAATAGAGTGGGGATGCTTCTTTCCCTTTACCTGGATGGCACACAGCAATGTAGCGGTCTACAGACATCATGGTCAAGGTGAAGATGCTTGTGAACATGTTGTAGTAGTCGATGGCGATCACCACCTTACATAGGACCTCTCCGAATGCCCATGTTCCCATCAGGTATTTGGCACTCTGGAAGGGAAGCGTGCTGGTAGCCAAGGCGTCTGCTAGAGCCAGGTTAAAGATGTAGATGTTGGTGGACGTCTTCATCTTGGTGTATCTGTGCACAGACACAGATTGTTTGGTTACATATGTTTTGCTATCAAAGCACCGGTTGTTTCTTTGAGGATTGCCAATCCTTTGTGTTCATAGCCCATTGTTCTGTATGTAAAATGCAGCATTTTTATTTTACACAGGAGTACTAATCAGGTACTGACTCTCCCTCTTCCCTGCAATTGATTTTGGTCCAATTGTGTGAATTCACAACACATACAAATGCACCCAGCCAAAGACTCATGATCCAGGGAGAGTTCCTCTTAATCTCAGCATGGTTTTAAGGAATTTTCTCAATAATGGATTCTCACCATCATTAGGTACCTCATCTATATGTAGTATGGTAGGGCTCATCGGTTTGAGGTCTCAGCTAATGTTTAATGCCTAAGTCCAAAAAACATAAAATATATTTTTTTTATGTTAATTTTTGGTTTGGGATAGTTTTAACTCTTGTTTATTAAATGTGTCTATTTCGAATACAACATTGTAAAGTGAAAAAGGAAAATCTACTGTGTAAATACTGCAATGAGTTTTGATTGATTTGAGCCCATTTCCGACAATTTTAATAATTTAGCTCTTACTTAATTATTTATGGTAACTAAATCTTGATCAGCCAAGTAAAATTGTCTACACAGTTGAAAGTGATTCAACACTTTCTCACTAAAGCACCCCGCCACAAATCCACTGGCATGTTCAGTGAACTACATTATACTACACATTGGTTAGGATTGTCAGCTTACAGCAACCCATGACCATCTAAAAAAACACTTGTGGTGTAAGTGGGGCACTAATATTTCCTGTGAAATGTGGGCATTTAACATGAATTATGGTATATAATCCTCCTATTTTTGTCAGAGTACATGGGTGTTTAAAAAACATGCAAGGCATTTTTATAAAAACCACACAATCTTGGCCTCTTGGTACCTAGGTAAATAGGGTTCTAGAATCTTAAATGGGGTTCTAGAATCTCAAATAGGGTTCTAGAATCTTAAGAATGAAAACAATGTCACAAGAAGCAGGACTCTTTACTGTACTTCTAAACAAACAGCTGGAGGCAGGGCTTTCTCCCATAGAGCTCTGTTACTGTGGAATGATCTTCCAAATAATGTGAGAGAAGCAAACTCATGCTCAACCTTTACTGAAAACTCTTCAGAAGGGTCTACAATTAATTGTTGCCCAGGGGTGTGGAGACGAATCGCAAGCCACTGGATTTGCAAACCATCCTCCTTTTCTTTGTCTACAGTCAGACACCAACGCATCCAAACCAGGACTATAATGAGACAGTTTGAACAGCCTTGCACGGTCATTGCCAGGGCATTGGTGGAATGCTGCAACCATGTGGAACAAGCTTTTTGTAACTTACAGGTCTGATGTGGTCCAAAACTGAATATTTTCAGACCACAATGTTGAGGACAACTTTGCCATTAGTGAAACGTATAATAATGTTATATACTGTTTATTGTATGGTCAACTAGTGGTTAGAGCATCTGACCAGACACAGATTAAAACAAGAATTTGTTCTTAGACATTCTTACGTGTTAAAATAATGATAAATACAGAATGAATTCCAGCATATTCACTTATACAGTTGCTTGGTAATGGCTTCTGGCATAGACATTATTTACTGCAAAATGTCAGTTCATAAAAACATACCAATTTTGACAAGAGATATGTTGAGTGGGAACTGTCTAGAATAGGCTGTGCCTTCCTGCTACTTGCTCCTAAACTGAAGCATCTTCTGAGCAGGTTATAGCAATAAACCAGGTTTAATTACAACATGTTATGTTCCATTACCCTCTAAGGGTGGCAGCTGTGTATGCATTAATCATAGAAGATGAGTGAAAAGATGAGCGTTTGAAATGTGTCCACAGTTCTTACTCTGTTCATCAGAATCACCTTTAGCTAATACCCCAGGGCGAATGTCAAAACAAGTAACATAAAATGTATCATTGGTCTCTGCCTAGATGGGAATTGTATCTGTCATTGTCCAGCTCTGTCCTCACAGGGTTTTGTTTGTGTGTGTGTGTGTGTGTTTTTATAAGATTCACAGCAGCAGGGAACAGAAGGTCACTTGAAAGTACAAAGGCAGTGGCCTAGGTTTCAGGAGAAACAGCATGGAATGACTTCTACTTCCACTTGCGAGGCTGGTGAATATTGATTATTCTCTTATTGACCGCAGCTTTATCGCTGTGCCGCTGTCTCAGGCCACAATAAATAATTGATGTGTTGGCCATCCACCCAGAGTCATTAGTCATAGTCTGTCACCACAAGCTTATCACTCTGTCAGTATTGACTATGATTTAGGGGGCTGTCAATACTTGACCCCTGAGTGTGGTAACACTGCTGCTCATCTGCTGTGCTTCTTACTGATTGGAATAATGGAAAATGATGCTTTGGTTAGGAGAACCTTTTCTGTTCATTTCGATTAAAGTCATGAAATTATCCAGGTGGTGGAAAACATCTATTGAAAACCTGCAATTGGTTGGAATGGTACGTGCTGTTACATTTAGATAGACTAGTGGCTTCCTAGAGCAACACGGACAGTTGTGGCTGTTATGCTGCTGACCAGCTTCCTAGACAACCTAGACATCAGAGACAGTTCTATGAAACACTTCTGAAAGCTTACCTTTACAGAGTATCTTAAAATAGTAAAGGAAGCATAGATAACTAATGAAATAACAGGCAAAAGGAAAAAGTGTGAACAGCCAAACCAACAAGGCTGGGAGAAAATGTGCCCCGACATGTCATGCCAAGATTACTGAATAACCCTCTTTGTCCACAGCCTTAGCTGTTAGCATCTGTCATTTCTCTCCAGTTCAGTACGCTTTTTCTCCGGTGCACTGAGTCAAGCTGAAGTGTTAGAGTATTTTGCGGCCTATTCGAGGTGAGTGTTTTGCTGTTTATGTAAGGCAGATGAAGTGGCGATGGCATATATTGCAGGCCTGCGATCTAGAATTTTGCTGCACCCTATTTCATAAGAGCAGCATATAAACAGGCCACCGTTAGTGTTTTCTTCTTCAGTTCCTTTATCATGAGGGCTTAACATTTCGGGACATTAGAGGCCTCAGCAAAGGCCTTCTTGCCACTTGAACGCATTTTACTTGACAATAAGCCATGACAGTATATATACACAGCAACGCCGTAGCTATGGAGTCAACATTGAAGGTGAACAAATTAGCCGGGGGTCTGGGGGTCCCCCCAAATAAAACATTTAAAAAAAAATGTTGGTTACCCCAGTCCACAGACAGATTATTCCCCTGCTCCCCACCCTTGGACCAAACCCTAACATCAGAAACACCTGTGCCTAAACCTAACCTTAGTAGTGCCTGTGCCTTAACCTAACCTCTGTTGTGCCAACATTAAGTATGATGCTGTCGGAACAACACCAACACAGCGATATCAGATCGTTCATCCGTATTTGCTCCTTTTCTCACTCACCTCCATATCACCTGCTCTCCCTGCCTGCTGGCATCCTCATGCTCTATCTCTCCCTCTCTAGTTTACATAGATACTATCAGTAAACAAGTTGTTTCTTGCCATGATGTTCAGGAATGGATTACTAACCATTTCCAATCTGAATGGCAATGAATATTATATTAATAAACATTGACTCACCTCTTGTGCAACTGTATACGTCTATCATCTAACTGGTACTCATTTTCTCACTGCTCTCAGCTTACTTTTCTGAGGCTGCCCAAAAAACGGATGAAGTTCACTGCCATCCTTCCTCGTGCTCATGATGACACTCACTGTGAATGATAGCTGACTTATATAAATGCCTGCACTTTAATCAAACCAACACTAACAATGCTATTTATCATTCAGTAAACAAATACAACTATACAGTATACTATACGAATATACAATCAATGAAAATGACTACTGTCTGCATAAATTAGACATGCAGCGCAACATAAATGATTGACACTTCATTCAGACTTCACTTGGGCATTCTGACAAATCTAACAAAATCCTTCACGTAAGACATTAATGTTAGTTGAATAGAGTACGTACATGAGCACCATTGTTGGTCGCTGGGTGAATGTGTGGCTAATTAGCTTTCCAGGTTACTTAGCTATGATAGATAACGTTTGTGATGGTTGATTGATTAGCATTCGCAAATCGGCCCTTTTTCACCAAAAACTTTTCTTTACACTCCATGCAATTACTAACAAACTATGATTTATTTCCACAATTACAGTTCCAGCGCAAAATGACGTGTTGATGATGACGCATGTGTGGACGATGACGAGCGTCCTCGTTACAACAGTATAGAAAGTACCTCATAAAATGTTCTCAAAGAAAAGATCTCAATGATCTATAGGGTATACAACTCTTACGCTGGCCATTATTTTACCACAAAAGTGTCACTTATCAAATTGTGTAATGCATTTTGGAACTCTTGAACACTTAATTATGTGAGTTATAGAGTCCATAAAGACTTAAGCTTTTCAACCAGCTAATTATTAGATGCAGGTGTGCTAAATTAGTTGGAGGGAAAACCTACAGGACAGTAGATCTCCAGGAACAGGGTTGGGCAGCCCTGTTTTAAGGTATTTGTAAAGTCCCTTGATTGGTACTGTAAAATCCCAAGCTGCAAAACTCATAAAGACTGCCAAGACATAGTAAGGGCAACTTTACAACATGCAGACAGTGCTGTTCTCACAACAGAAATTTGGATTTCCATATTTGATTGTCCTTTCCTTTCATTACAGCCGGCAAATACATACACAAGACTTTTAAAAGTATCGGTATCGGTACTGGTATCGGTATACTAGCCTTGGTATTACTTGATATCGGATCGAAAAGAAAATCAGTGGTATCGCCCATCTCTATCTCTGAGTCCTTATTCCATTTTTGTGACGTTTCATACGAGTCAGTTTACTATGAATTGGTGATGCTAGCATTTAGACGGTGTTTAGTTTCGTGAGGCCACACCTTCAAATCTCCACACCTCCTTGGAGGACTGGAAACTATTTTAAAAAATGGTTTGAATTGCACTGTCTTCTATCGCTAAGATTTCTATTTGGAGGTACATAAAAAAAAAAAAAAAAAACATCACCCCACATGCCAGTTAAAGGTGTGGTTAGTGTGTTTCAACTCTATTTTCCTTTCTGAGATAAAATATATTTTCATCTTTGCAGTAAATGGAGGAAAATGAAAGTGTAATTCTGTTTTTGGAGAAGTGTGCTGTACTTACCAAATGTAGTCAGTGATGCCACTTTGCAGCTTCTCTGCAGTTGTGGGGAAACTAACCCATGAAGCATCTTACTATCCCCTCCCCCGCTATCTGGCTAACTGGGTAGCCATTTTACACCAGTTACGCTTTGGTAAAAGTTAATCATTTTGCAAGCCTGGCTAACAGACTGGGATGTATAGAAATTAAACCTTAACAAATCAACAACATGTCGTGTCATCTAAAGATCAGTTTTGTTATCTGAAATCTAAGGAATCTCCACCGCATGCATTGGTCCAAATGATGGAAGACAAGACCAATGCAGAAGTATTGTACATCATTATATTTGGTCCAAAAACATTATGCTGCCTTCTCCAACTGCTGTGTTAAGTTTTAAAAGAATCTCATATGATGGCAGTCTGCAAGTCGTCAAGTTTTAATAGTGAGTTGCAGTGCCTTCTTAAAGTATTCAGACTTTCACTTTCTACACATTTTGTTGTGAAATATGTTGATTTATTGATACTTTTTTTAATTGATGATGTAGATTTCCAAAAAAAAAAATCTACACACAATTCTCCATAATGACAAAATAACAACTTTTTTTATTTGTGCCAATTTATTGAAACTTAAGAAATATTTCATGCACATCCAGTCCAAATTGTGCTTTTCTTTGAGTGTCGTTCACATTTTATTTCTCAAAACTGTTGACTTGACTCTCTGATGGATTTTTTTTTATGGCTTGTTTCACTTGCATTGACAGCATCTTTGACCACATGTTGTGGTCAAAGGAGCTGTCAGCTTCCAAATGCCACACCAGGCATCAACTCCAGACCCTTTGCCTGCTTAATTGATGAAGACATAACAAAGGAATAGCTTACACCTGTCCACGAAACAGCTTTTGAGTCAATTGTCCCATTTGGTCCCTTGAAAAATAAGGGGCTACATATTAAAGAGTTGAAATTCCTAAAAAGTGTAAATACCTCAAATTGAAGCTGAGAGACTGCACTTTAAGCCCATATTCATTGTTTAACTATAGCTTGAATATATTTTGGTTATTGATTAACATAATACAATTATTTCCAAACTGTATATCCCCACAGTACCTCGGACAGCAAACAGGAGCATCATTAACCACCGATCTGGTTATAGGGGAATACCTAAGATATTATAGGTAAATCTGTGACAAAGGACTTTGTGAGATTTGCTACATTACTTTAGGGCAAATTACAATGCACTCCCAAAACGGATATGTTACAAATCATAATTTGTTGCTATGTTTGCTAATAAAATGTATCGTATGCTACTAAAATGTATAGTTTAGTAGCTAACTACTAAGTAAATAAAATGTAAGATTAGGGATAAGATTATGTAACACAGTACTTGGTTAATGCTCAGGTTAATTTGCATTTAGTTTAGAAAATGATAAAGGTTAACTTCGGATTAAGGGTAGACATTACAGTACTGGGTTGAATAAGGTTTGGGTAAAGGTCAGAATTGCTCATCCATGGATTTGAACTTGCAGCCATTGGAGTGAAGGTCAGGGATGTTCTGACACACATTCAGCACACTACCACAGCAGCAGGTCTTTACCCTAATGTAACATAGCATAATATATCTCATGAATGTGGCTGTCGGCTGTCAAAGATTTAAGCAAAATAGCTTACATATTCCCTGAGACATGCTCCTGCAAATGTGTTTGCATACCCAGTGGAAAGCAACTCAAAATCAGCAAGCCTGGAATACATAACAGCAGTGCACTCTTGTCATTCATAACAACCAACATGTTAATACACATTCAAGATGCAGGGCAAATAGCTATCACTGGATGTGATACAGCTACAGGGCAAATATCAACGTTCGCTGCCAGTGGGGAGGTAAGCACCTGATGGAACCACAGTTCATTCACCTTTGGTCATTCTCACCAGCATGTCATTATCCCTGGGACAAAAATGTATAGGCATGTTACTATCATAGAAAGGTTTGAAGGATGAGCAGTAAATAATGGAAATATTGGTCACCATTAAATTAGCTCCCAGCTGCAGTAGTTACCTTATAAACCTTGCTATCGGTTAGAAAGTCCAGAGTAACAGAATTACTTCACATTGACATGAGCTGGCGCCATGAACATATTTTGTGACCACCTTTTGGGGCTTTGCCCAAGCAATGCATTTGATTGGGTGGGCGAGTCATGGAGGCGTTTATAATTCAAATGGGGTATCACCTCTTTTAGTCAGGTACATACAGGACAGGATTTTGGCCGGCCTCTCCAAATTCAGTTAAGAGTAGACTGTCTGATCTGTCATAATTTCATCATCTTCCCCACTATTTTCTCAGTACTCCACTCCAATGCCCTTTACCACTCATCGCATCCAAAAGCTTTCTTGGTCAAACACGCTCTGTCATCTCAGAGCTCTTGCTGTTTTCTTCAAGCTGTTCTGCCAGAGGTACAACACACATATTCACCCAAACACACACGCTGCTGAATAAGAGAGAAAACATGCAGCGCTACATGGGAGGCGCCGTTGACTCTCAACCCTCCGTAGTACACCTGCACCTCATTTGTCATTTTATAACCTTTCGGCTAACTTGGGCAAACATTAGGTTTTGCTGTCTAAAGTTTGCCAGGACGTACAGTTGCCTGGCTAACTATAGCAGGGGCTAACGTGGCTAATGCTATTGTGTGTACACCTGTGCTGATGCTTTGGTAAATACTTCCGTGACTCCAGGAGCAAATACATTAGTTAGTCATAAACATGGACTGCAACGTATGGCCTATCGCTCTATTGTTGGCAATGCTTGTACATGTAAAACACTCCAACTTTTCACATCTTTGCTAACAGCCAAACTTAATGCCCCATCACTGACTGAGTGTAGCAAAACACAAACTGGTCTATTGTAATAAAAATTCAAATACTGATTGAAATGGTTTCTTTCTTGGTTACACAGCCTTATGATCAGTCTTTGTCTTTATAAGACATTGCTTAACATAATTAGGAATATTTGATTATCTTCTCAATATTTGAAGTTATTGTTTTAACTATTGAAAAATAGTGAAATCAATTCCGCTAACTCAACTGGGTCTGTAATCTGTATTTTATGAACTTCCGGTTCCACCTCATAAGGCAAAAAAATATTTGAGAGTATGGAATGCATGAGGCACATGAAGTGTGACATTCCCAATAACCTTTTGGACTGCTTTAAGGACCAGTAATGAGTTCCAGCATATATCAAAGGCTTTTTATGTATCTGCTGGACCAACATACTGTCAGCCTTCCAGTAATCATTTTGTAAGCACTGCCCATTGGAAACATTTAACCACTGTCACTCTAGAGCGTGTAATGGTTCAGCGACCATTTGAGGTGGCCAAAACTAAGCTTATTCCAAAGAAGCTTCATATGCACCTAGAAATTAGTTTTTTTCATAGTTACAAAACTAAGAGAAAATAACAAATTAAACAACACCTGAACTGTGTCACTGACAGTGAAAAGGCTAATCGTGAGGTCTAGCTATTTTAGTTTACTTGTAATTGTTTTATGTATTCAGGCTAATATAGGGCTGTAGGTTCCTAACTAGCTAGCTAGCTATTTATAGCTGAAAAAACATCATCCAGTTCACACCCCTCCATAAACCCATGAAATACCAACTTAATTATAAGAAGCACATGTTCAAAGTTGGGAACACAATGTAGGGCTCTTAATGTCCTTCTGTTTTTAACAACCTTGATAAAATGTTGAAAATATTTTACTCTCTGCTAGGCTTGATTTTATAATTGTCATAGGTTATCAGAATGATGTTGGGAGACTGGAAAATACATCTTTAAAATGTCTTCATTTAGTTTACATTGATGAAGTAGTGTTGCAGAAAAGTATATAATGGTTCAACCATTTTAGGTTGACAGTTCAGTACTCCAACCAAATTAAGGTTGTGTATCTTTTAAATTAGAGGCAGTTTCTTTACCAAGAATGTAGATATTTTTAAGCACTTTGTTTTAGCAGTGTAATGTCACAAGTGTGTGTGGTGAAGACAAAGGAACCAATCGCAGGCAGTATGGTAGTATGTTCAATCTTTTTTAATTTAAAAAAAAAGTACCACCGAGCACTTATTACTTGAAAAATTAAACAAAAGGGCTGACACTGCAGCAACACGGAACTCACCACATGCAGTACACAAGAAGACATTGAACAACAATGATCGACGAATGTGGGGAGCAAAGGGGAATCATTTAAACACTTACAAACGATGTGATAGGAACCTGGTGTGCATGATTAAAGACTTGTGACACAAAACAAGTCCGGGATGTGTTCATAAGTGATGGGAAGTGAGAGTGCACGGAACGGTGGTGCTGCTGCTCACTGTACCGTGACATGTAATGCAATTTTATAAGTTCATTCTCCTTAGTTATGGAGAAGGTTTTATCCAATTTACTGTTCTACATGTGGATAAACAGTACACCACCTAATACACCATCTACATAACTCAAAATAAGCCTCTGTTTTAATAGCATTTCTGGTAGAAGACTTTCAAAGGAAATTTGACAACAAAGGAAATTTGACAACAAAGGAAATTTGACAACAAAGGAAATTTGTTGTAATAAGTGACTAGTGTGACTACTAAAATATAGGCTTCATAATGTATCAACGCTAGGCAGCTCCTTCAATTAGGCTACACCTGTATGAAAATAGCATTTATTTTCTTTCAGATTCACAGACTGCCCAGAGTGACAGATTCAGTCAGCAGCTCTCTAGAACCGAGGGAGGGGAGAACGATGTCTCCGGAGTAGCTTACCGCAGTGCATCACAATGGCGTGCTTACTGTGCTGTGTATCTAGAACGGATATCAAATACCAATCACGATATATTTTACTGTGAGTCTAATACACTAATTTAACTCCACTAGTTTGTGTTTACTGTCCTGTGTAAGGCTGATTACTTCCTGGCTACCCCACAGTTCCAGAGAATTAGAAGGCATCAGACTCAAACAGGATTCTCAAACAGAATTCAAACAGGTTCAAATAGGATTCTCCACACTAATTCCCTCAGCTTCTCTTCCTATCTTTCTGTTGGAAACAGATATAAAACAGGAAACAACTGATTGCTTAAGTATTCTCCCCCTTTCTTGATACACCACAATAAGCTGTGATGAAGCCAATTGTCTTTTGAAGTTACGTAACTGGTTGAATGGAGTAAAGGTTTTTCCACATTATTTCAAGTTAAATACGCAGGTCTCTGGGTCCAATGGTGGGTTAATGCAATTCTTAACAAAATTATGAAGACGATGGAACACAAAAAAAATCAAGAATTATGTTTTTCAAAAGCTCCAATCTGAGTTAGGATATAAGAAATTATTTTCATGGCATTGAATGTCACTAGGGAGCACAGTCAAATCCATTATTAAGAAACTGAAAGAAATGACACAACAGTGAATTTGTCTGGAACAGTCCAACCTCAAAACCTGAGTATGCTTTTGAAAAGGGCAGTCAGGGAGGCAAGAGGTCTATGACACCTCTAATTCCTGGGCTGGGAGACACTGTGTATACCGCAACAATAGCATGAGTGCTTCACAAAAGTGGCTTTTTATGGGAGAGTGACAAAAAGAAAACAACTACCATCAAATATCGGCAAGAGTTTTAAAGAGGGCATGTGGGAAAAAACTTTTGAGAGGCACTGTACCATCTCGTCAGTACCCACAGTGAACAGCTAATGTCTGTTGTTGTGAAAAGCCCTTTTGTGATCTGTTAGAAGGTAGCAGGAGAGTCCACTAGAGGTATTGTTTCCCTGACAACCAGAGAGGTGGGTTTGTGCTGATGGAAGCCAAAGACCTTCATAAAATTATTGCATTCAGTTACTGAAAAAAGATCAAAAAGTATCAAAAATACAAAATACTTATACAAGGTATTATGTCATAATTACCATACGTAGGGTTTTTTTAAACATAGAAAATAGTTTTGCTGGTTTTATGCTGCAGAGATAGCCATGGTCCACAAGGAACAAACAAAAGGTTTAACACATTTCCTGAAAAAGACATTTGGGTTAGTACTTGTCATCACCTAGAACACACCCATTATTCATGAAAGTCCACTGATTGGCCTGGTTAAATGGTAGTCGGCTCCAAACTTAAGCCTACTCATCACATGCAGACTGATATCTGTGTAGCGTTACAAAATAAGCTTTTGGGATCAGGAGGCTGATTGATGCTGGTGGACCGTCAATAAATGGAGACAAAATGGCACAACCTGGAAAAAGATCAGGAAGTTCCTCCAAAATGTATGACTGGGCCAGGAGAAAGTACATCAGGGTGGCTACCAAGAGGCTAACAGTCCTAGAGACTACCTGCAACTATTGCACATATTTTCCACAAGTCTGAGCTGTTGGATAGGGTGACAAGACTAGGAATGGCTTGCAAAAAGAAAGATCAATGCCCTGGAATGGTCAAAAGTCCCAGAACGCAAATCTAGAAAATCTGTGGACTGACATAAAATGAGCTGTGCACAGGCAGTTGTATAAAATGATCAAATCCAGGCATGCTAGGTTTTCTAGAGAGCTATCCAAACAGATTTACTGCTGTAATCCAAGCTAAAGCTACTTCCATTAATCACACAGTATATTGTGAAATTTGCAGCCAAATTAAAGACAAGTCTTTAAGAAATGTTCCATTTGTTTTTCAAAAACGTATTGTTGATTATGAAACCTTTTTAAAGGTATAAATAAAAGGTCAGATGCATATTTTGTCTTGATTTCAGCCTTTATATAACAAAAGCGTAGACTTGTCCATTGTACAATTGGATTGTTTAATTATGAAACCACCATCTCTACCTACTCTATTTTGGTTCGGCTTTTTGTCATCTATTACTAATTTATTAATTGATAATGAAATTACAACAATGGCTTGTTAGTTAACTCTCTTGCCCAGTGTTGAGGCCCTGTTTCCTGAAGCATTATGCCCTGTTCTAAAATGAATTCCTGGTTTTACTCTCATACTGTGGACGTTTAGTGAGGAATTGTTGTTTTATTTTATTGATTTTGAGATACTAAGCTCTTACCCCCAACAGATGTTTATGTGTTTATGTGAAACCATGAGTGCTCATAGCTGTGTTTGCATTTCATAATGATTGAGCAGGACGTTACCAACAAAAAAATTGTAATTGGATTACAGATACTCTGAAAAAAAGATTACTTCAACTGAAAAAGAATAAGTGCGCGGAATAATTATGTCACCCCGTTTTATGTTAAGAGTTTATTATTTAATGTTATAAAAACATAGTTATTTGAACCGACATTTTAATTGTGCGCCTCAGTTGTGTGCCTCAGTCAAGGTGGACGCGAAAACCAGTTTAGTGACGGTGCTAGTTTAAATTTCTTCGGTTTTGGTTGGTTGGATGGCTGGTAAAAACAGAGTATATCTTCGATAATATTAGCCCCGTCATATAAAATGTTATTTAGTTATCTACTCAACGCATCATTCTCAGAACAATGATAGGCAATAGACTTACCTGGTGTTATATATTTTTCAAGTTTCTAGGTTTTAATTTTTTAATAGATTAGGCAACTATTTCTTAGATAGCTGTAACATACTGCTGCCTTCAAGATAAAACATTATATGGAATTTACCACGACATTTGAGGAGAAAAAGTGTGTTTGGAAGCACTCTCCCAAAGGATGATTATTTTCATTTGACCCGGCCACATCATTGGCTGCTGACGTCATTTACTTTAAACAAAGATTGCAGGTTTATATCACAGTTTATTTATTTCATTAGAGTTTTGAAAATCCATCACTGGTGGCCATAATAATCACAGGTTACGTTTGTGCTGGGTAAATCTTGTTTCAATGCATGTGTTCACAAATGCAAACTCGCATTCATGTGCCGGGGATTTCTGCAACATTTTGACAATGTTGATTGTGGAGCAAAGTAAAAAGCAATGGTTTAGAAACCCATTCCGTTTTTGGCCAACTATGTAAGCTCTAACATTGATTGATCCCGCAAAAGGTGTTCAGTTGGTTATAGGCTATTCCTATTTGTTTTCCAATGTCTCTTAATATGAAAGTTATCTAAAAGTAATCCAAAGTAATCAGATTAAATTACTGAGTTTGAGTAATCAAAAAGTTACGTTACTGATTACAAATCTGGACAGGTAACTTGTAATTGTAACAGATTACATTTAAAAAGCAACCTACCCAACCCTGCTCATCAGACACATTGGATGTCGGGTCATTGAAAACATTCACATCTCAGATTAATACCTGTTCTCACTGTCTAGCTAATCTGAGAATCTATGTTGTCATCATGGTGGCAGAATGGCTGACACTTCGGCTACCATTTTACATATTATACTTTCTTAGATTAACAACACAGTGAGAACGTGACATACTTTATAGACTATTAATCTTTAAACCAAAAATATAAATTGTTTGGTATATTCTTACATTGTAGTTTTGATTACTTTCATCATATTGTTTTAATAATAACATTAACTTTGTGTCAAATGTGTGGCAACAGTCACACACGAAGCAGTACTACCATTGCTTGTAAACAAAAGCCACAACCCCTTTGAAGCAAGCAAATTAACTAGTTCAAGGTTTAGAAGGCAGTAACATCAAAGACCAAAATGCTGCCGGAGTGCCATTATTTCACATCAGTTACACTCAGTCCCCTTATGACCTCCTTCTCCGATGCAACCGAAATAGTTGGGCACAGCTCATCCAATTGATTCCGATCAACTGCCTCATTGTAACAGCTTTCTTCCCCGATCTGACCGTCATCTTCAGGGTGCAAGCCAGCAGTCCTCTCAACACAACGAAAACAGTCACTCATATAGGGTTGTTGCCATCAATCTGAAAAAGCCTCAGCACTATCAAAGCAAGTTAAACGACTACTTATAGGTCTTATGGAAACTGCTAACTCCCTGTTTGCGGTACATTTCCAAGATCCCAAATTTGGATGGAACACTTGTTAGCTGCAATTCCAGTGGTCACTGACATAGGCTGTAGCAAAAGCTAGTCAAAAGGACTTGGTTGAAGCTATAGATTGTTTTTAAGCAAAATGCAATTGATTTGAAATGATGACACAAACATTCACACAAGCCATACATTAAACTGTAATCTAAAAGTAGTGCAACATGCATTCATAACTTATTGCAGTAAAATATTTGTTGGAATTTTGAGGCTTTAACAAACACTGCTTAGCTAATTATCTATATTTGCACTCCTGCTACTGCTGGTTGATAACACACAGCTCAGTGACTGAGATGGCCCATCTGGCATGTTTGCATATGGCCATGTAGCTCCGATTACCAATGGTGCAGAGGGTTGTGTGGGGTTCAAGAGTGATGCATCAATATTGATGTGCATGACCTATATTAGGCCCCTTACATTAGAATTAATGTCAGAGCAAAAACCAAGTCCAAGGAACTCTCCGTAGACTTCAGAGAATTGTATCATTGTACAGATCTGGGAAAGGTTATAAAAATGTTTGCTAAAGCATTGAAAGGTCCCAGGAGCCCAGTTGGCTCCATCATTGTGAAAGGTCCCAGAGCATAGTGGGCATTGTGAAAAGGTTGACGTTTGCAACACCCCAAGAAGAGTCTTGGTCAGGGAGATAACCACGAATCCAAAGGCCACAATGACAGAGTTTCTCTGCAGAGATGAGAGAGCCTGACAGAAGGAGAACCATCTCTGCAGCACACCCTTGTGGTTAAGGAGGAACTGAAAGCACTCGTGAGTAGCATGACTCTGACAGCATGAGGGAAAAGATTATCTGGTTTGATGAGAAAACTGTAAACTTGAAGAATCCTGATCCTGATCCAGAGCACATAGAACCTCAAACTCTGGCCAAGATTCAGCTTTCAGCACAACAGTGACCAGAAACACACAGCTAAGACCAAACTATAGTTGCTTAAGGACAAGTCCCTTAGTGGCGCAGCCAAACTCTAGACTTGAACCACAATGGACATATGTGGGGAGACCTGAAGATTGCAATCAAAGCTTGAGACTATCTACAAGGAAGAATGGGAGAAACTGCCTAAATATAGATGTGCAAAGCAGGCAGAGACATACCAAAAAATTATTGAATCTCTGATCTCTATCAAAGGCGCTTCTACAAGTTACTGAATAGAGGGTTTGAAAACATATGCATATAATTAATTTCAATATTGTATCATCAATAAATTGGCATACATTTTTAAAACTGGTTTTATCGTTTTGCCTTTAGGGGGTATCGAGTGCCCATCTATGTCAAAAAACAACAACTGAATCAATTATAAATGAAGTCGATGTCACTTTATGAAAAACCTGGAAAAATGAAGTCTGTGATGGGACTCCCAATGAATCATCCATTATTTTCAAGGTAATGAGCAGAAAGTCTACATGTGGGTTTTACAATGGCTCTCAACAGTATTCATCCCATTTAGAATAAACAAAACACCGGAGTAAAACACAAGAATTATACGGATACTGAAAGCAAGTGTTGCTTGTCTGACAAGAGCTTCAGTAATGGTGACTGCTTAACTCACGGATAATTTCATTGCCATGGCCGTCTCAGTTACCAGACCTCAACCCAATGAAATGCTTGTGAAATTACACCTTACAATTGATTGAAAAAACTTTATTTTGACAATTGTATAAAAAGCTGTCAGTAGATCCACCGCTACCTTGCCTTTTGAATTATGACTGACTGTGGGCAATAAAGCCATTAGTGGAAATGAAAGGAAGTAGGTTCACTAGACAGGACATCCAGTTTATAACAACAAACTGTTTAGAACACTGCTAGGGTTTAACAGTACACACTGTAAAGGTTGCATTTATTACTCACTGCAAACTTCTCAGTTTAGTACACAGTGCAATGATTCAGTTGAGTACTAACTACAATGATTCAGTTTAGTACACACTGCAATGATTCAGTTTAGTACACACTACAATGATTCAGTTTAGTACACAATACAATGATTCAGTTTAGTACACACTACAATGATTCAGTTTAGTGCACCTCAAAAAGTATTATTTTTCTTAATGTTGATTGGAGTCATGTCAGGTGTAATACCATTGATGTGTACAATAGTTTTCTATAACTTTTGAAGAATTACACTTTCTCCTCCATGCAGTAGCTGTTCCTTAGTGATCATTAATCCTTCTGGATTATGGTGTTAATTTCAGATAGTTTGCATTGGTTTGAACAAGTTTTTGGGCAATTATGGCCTAACTGTGCCTTCTTAAAAAAAGTTATGGTAATGTTGTCACACACATGCACACACACACACAGACACACACACACCAACATATAACAGATAACCTCAAAATATTTGGCATGGATGAAGATTAGGCATTGGCCGAAGATTCCTTTTCTTGAAATAATGAATTAAGGCTGCATTTTTTTGAGTGAGTGATTCACCAGCAGGAATGTTAAATATTCACACCTAAAGTATTTAACTTCAAATCACACTGTTTAACCACAACACATTTTTCTAAACAGAATATAGTATAGATTTGCATAATATGCCTATGCCAACTGGGTGGAAAATAGAAACATTAAATAGAGAGCTATAAAAACAATTTCCTGTTCTTTAGTTGAATGCTTTACTTAATATTGTGATGCACAGTGTTGCATAATTTAAAGGTGGTCAAGGCAATGTCCGAAACAGAAATGTTCAAAGAAATGTTTTATAGACTGCCTTAACTCTTCCTCGAATATGAGCTCTCCTTTCTAGGGGTTTTCAATTTCAATTTCTTTCATTGTCTAGAAGCAGACATTCATGCCATAGTCCAGTCATGTTAGAAACCAATACAAATGTTGGCATATTTAAATTTCCGCTCTATCATTTTCTAACGGATATTTCCATGTCTGACAGTCAGCGCGCGATTTAGAATGTTTTCTTACCAGCAGTTTTGTTTTTTGGGGAACATCCCCGCGTATTAGTCGACGACCAAGCGCGCAGCAAATCGCTAAAAAATATGAAGAAGATAAACCTCATGAAGCAAGGTAATCAAAATAACATAGCTGTTCAACATTTGAAACTTAACATTCTCCTGATCTATTAGGTTGATTGATAAGCAGCAGGCTTTTCACTACACCATTTAGATACACGTCGGAGGGAATTGAGTAAGTACCCCATATGCAAAAAAGAAGTGGACATAAGGGTTATACCCTGTACTACAATTCCAATAGAAATGCCTTACCTTACCACCCCGTACATCACTAGGACGTTACCAAGCAGTCCCACCACGCATATAATTGAGTAAAGCGCGGTGATGCAGATGGCTACTATTATATTGGAGGCGCTCTGAACCGGGTGCTTATCGGTGTAGTTTCCCCCGTTGGGCACGAATCCCATCTCGTCGTCCGGGTAGGTGACATTCAACATCACCGGGTACAGGTCGACGAAGTCTGCCGGTTCAGAACTGGGAGTAGTGGACAGCTCCATGACAAGGCTATTGGACTGCAACTGTGACTGGAACGTGGTGCTGAAAACTTCTCCAAGCGTTACTGTTGGGCTCGGAAGGCACGACTTGCGCTTTTGTTTCGGCTGCTCAGCGTTTTATTGGCTAGAAGGTGTGTACTACAGATCCTGACGTGCTAAAGGCTGAGGACAGTTGACAGTTTGCCTGATTTCATCTAAGGGTAGATCCATAAGAAAAATAAACGGGGAAAGGCTGTCATTCACGGACAAATTAAAATTGTAAAGAGGAAAATAATTTAACTGCTATTTTGAATCTACTGAAAGGTAGGCGAAGGTGATTCAAGAAATAATCCACAGGAGGAGATCTGTGGCAGTGCAGACTTCACGGTAGCCGTTTGGGAAATGTGCGCTTCAATCGCTCTTCTGGTAAACGGATCAGGCTCTGCAAGTGGTTTCTAATAGAACCTAAACGAACATAGGGAACATACATCGACGTCAAAGCTGTACGTAATAGGGTGATACATTTTTTTGTCTATTCCGATAAACGGCAGGGGCCAATTTTTGTCAATCATACAATGGGATAACTTATAAAATGCTTTACATACAAGAACAATTTATTTTCATGAATAAAGGAAAGCTGAAATAAAAGGAACGAATATTTTCTAGGCCTATTAGTGATTATATAATGCTGGGCCTATTTGTGATTAAAAACATATTTCTAGATGTGTAGGTGGTGCTCAGCAAGCATTAACAACCTTACGTAAAGACGAAATATCCTAATGTAAAGCTGGTTTGATGAGGGAAATCAAGCTTAATGGAAGGTGCCTGTGGAAAAATCTGTTTTTTAAAACGCCATGCCTCGCTCTATCTGTATTATTATTTCTCAAACGAACACCTGAGTGATAGTAAGATTAAGCAACGCCGATTTAAGTGAGAATAGGATCAAAATATCATGGGTAGTATAACAAAAATAACGAATTATGAACTATTAAAATATTGTATTCAATGCGCTAATGCTCGGTTCACATATAGCCTATATACTAAACGCCTCAGGACAAATTGTATTCCACCTGTAGCTAATGATAAAAATATATATATTATTATGAGGCCTTTTGATTGGTCTAGTTGTTTGGTAGGAGTTCTGCGCTGCCAGTTTGCACAGATTTGACCTTGTTCATAACTCCTTTATTCTGAGCCTGACCTCACAAACTCTTTATTTTGGGGTTTACAGTATTGCATGTGAGGGAGGAATTGTCACTATGATCCCTTGGTCTATGGCTATACGATTAGACCTACTGTAGTAACCTGTCTTCCCCAATGAGACTAGGTGTGCATGAGCACAAAATGGGTCAAGGCAGGAAGGCACACCTCCTTGAAGATGATTTGGCCCAAAGCAAATTTTCAAAGCTGCATTCCTGAGGCAGGGGCGGTCAGAGGTGCTGATCATCTCTAACAGGGTGAGATTTGTAGGGCCAAATACATTTTGTACATTAGATACAGGTATTCTTTCCTTGTCTTTTCCGTTTGTGTTTCCTTCATTTCTCTCCTTCTGTCTCAATCTCCCTCTTCTCTCTTCATATCTTTCTTTCTTTCCCATCATTCTCCCTCTCGTCACTTCTTAATTACATTGATTTCCCTTCTCTGACGACTGTTCTCTGAGTCCCACTCCTCATTACTCTCAACTTTACAATGATGGCCCTTGATTTCCTGCTACGCAAAGTGGCTATACTAGCTCTTGTTCACATGTTCCTGAACCCCTCAAGAAATACACAACACTTTTCCACCCACAGGGCTTATACTCATTATTGGTCTGCCTTGTCATTAGACTCTGGAGCTTCAACAGGCTGCCTCCCAATTTCCCCAGATTCTCTATATAGGGCCCTACTTTTGAGCGGAGCATATGTGTAGTGAACTACATTGGTAATAAAGCAATAGGACACAACCACAGTAATGCAGTGGCTACATTGTGTTGTGGGTTTGATATCCCCGTGATCCAATGTGTCCCAAACAAATTGATTAATGGGGTGGGGAATAGTCCATATTGCAGAACAACACACCCAAGAAGCCCAGCGACCATTAATTCTCCTATCCCTCCCATCTTTCTATGTCTGAAGACCCACTTCACACCCCCCACCTTCTTTACAAATATGAATTGATTCTTATTAAGACACAGAGACAATTGAGATGTTCAAGACCATTGTAAGACACAGGGTAAGATGGACACATTGCAGGAGATGAGTATAACAGAATAAACAACTGCGCGGTGGATTCAGACTTTTATCTTATGTCTGTCAGCGCTAATCTCTTTGGTGACACTCAAGGAATAGTGAAATCAACAAATGACCACAGTGATACCAAGAATAAACACCCCACCCTCTCATTCTCAACAGAGTAAAGCAATCTGACCAAGAAGATAAAATCTAGCAAATTCTTACAATTTCTTTTTGAACAAGTTGTAACTACTTAAGTCTAGATAAGGAGTATGTAGAATACTGTGTTGGTGAAATTAGATTGAGTAACCTATTTAATTATGCTTTTGTTGCGGTGATGTAATGTGTCAGCTATAACACTGTAAGAAGACAAATTCAGACCTAACAAACAAGGTAGTATGGTAATGCTATTGAAAATGCTAGTTTGGTCAATACTATGGCACTGGTTCGAATACCACAATATTTTCCTGCCAAAGTGTTAACCAAACAACAAAAGCATGCGACCGACTTCTGCTAGGAGTTGCTAGAGCACAATATGAGAAGGTAGATGTGTCTAACATCCAACTCAACTACCAAGAACAGTGTCGGTATGCCGAATTTTCTAACCAGAATTTGAACTCCTTTCCACCATGACAAAGCTTTACAGTGAGGCAGTGACTCTCATTAGGCGCACATTTCAACATATCACCGAAAGCCCTCCACGGCCTTGCTCCCTTATACCTCTCTAATCAGGTCAAGTCCAATGATGCTATGCAACACAGGGATGGCTAAACCTTTGCTTTGTTCAGAAAATATGTCTGACAAAAATAGGTGGGAAAGATATATAGAAATAATTATTACCTCATAGTGAATCAAGCAAACAAAAATTCAAGCCTTCAGTTTAGGAGAATATCTTAGTAAATGTAGAGACAATTGATAATGCTTTTCTTTATCCAGGTAATTTACAAAAACAGTTTGTTAGCATTTCGCCCAAGGCCACAAATGACATTTTATTTTGTGTGGCACTGTCAAGAAGAAAAATCGCCTCTGTTAAAAAGGCAGTGTTACTCTCTGCCTCTGTGGGGTTATCGGTTGCCATGACAACAGCAAAAACCTGATCAGAAAATCCCAACAACCATAAAATATTTAAACTTGCTTTATATTTTGCTCACCTTCCAGATAAGGTCTAAAATCATTTTTCTGGTGCTTTTCCTGAGTGTTCAGTTGGCTGACGACTCATTATCTTTAATTAATTACACTAGGTCATTACGCAGAAGCCCCCAAAAATGTTTTTTTGTAGTCACTGGTCAGATTAAATCAGACTCCTTTGAGCATGAAGGGGGTTAATTAAATGATACAATGTTACTGTGGTAACAGCAGATTTGAGCAATCTACTTTACGTTCAAGTTAGCAGAAACTTGTATCTAAAGCGACAGTTAATCTTAGGTGCATTCATCTTAAAGTTAGCGAGGTGATACAACCACACAAACTTACAGTAATAGTAAGTACTCTTTGTTCAGTGTAGCAGCTATCAGCAGTCAGTGCTACATAGAAGACAAAAAACACATTATTTATTGAAAGGCAACAACGCTGAAGGGAGAAAGAAAAAGGTTGAAAAAAAGAATCAAACAAACAGTGGGAGATTGAGGTTGTCAAGTGGTGTTCGAACACCAGTAAATTTACTTATTAAAGTGTCAAGCTCATTGACCAAGTCTCCAAGGTAACTGGTTGGCGACAGGTGGAAACAATGTTACGCTTGAATGGACCAGTGAAAATGACAGCATGGATATGAACAGGTGAGTGGAATGCAAGAGAAAATCAGCACTTAAGAGAAATTAGATAGACCTCTGTAGAAAATACCCTATTTTCCTGTGCCCTTATTACTGTCCAGACCCCCATTTCATCGTAAGACTATCATATAATACACCACACAGAATAAAACTAATAAAAATGAAATTCTTATGTTTGGAACAGTTGTTCTTCAAAAAAAAATTACATACTAATTCCTTGGGTACTCTTCAAGAATGTTTAAAATGTTTTCTCATTGCTTGGATAATAACAAAAACAAATTCAGGGCCAACAGTAGTCAGTAGATCCTCTTATTGTACTTTACATGTAATATATCCTGACTTCGTAAAATTTTAAACTAAATCTGCTGTAATTGAAAAATGCCCATTTATAACGCATGAATACCCTTTTACTCCACGTAATGACACGTCCAGAGCATACACTTAGACACATTATACAGTAGGGAGAACAAGTATTTGATACACTGCCAATTTTGCAGGTTTTCCTACTTACAAAGCATGTAGATGTCTGTAATTTTTATCATAGGTACTCTTCAACTGTGAGTGACAGAATCTAAAACAAAAATCCAGAAAATAACATTGTATTTTATTGCATGACATAAGTATTTGATACATCAGAAAAGCAGAACTTAATATTTGGTACAGAAACCTTTGTTTGAGATCATACGTTTCCTTTAGTTCTTGACCAGGTTTGCACACACTGCAGCAGGGATTTTTGGCCCACTCCTCCATACAGACCTTCTCCAGATCCTTCAGGTTTCGGGGCTGTTCTAGGCAATACAGACTTTCAGGTCCCTCCAAAGATTTTCTATTGGGTTCAGGTCTGAAGACTGGCTAGGCCACTCCAGGACCTTGAGATGCTTCTTACGGAGACACTCCTTAGTTGCCCTGGCTGTGTGTTTCGGGTCGTTGTCATGCTGGAAGACACAGCCACGACCCATCTTCAATGCTCTTACTGAGGGGAGGAGGTGGTTGGCCAAGATCTCGCGATACATGGCCCCATCCATCCTCCCCTCAATACAGTGCAGTCGTCCTGTCCCCTTTGCAGAAAAGCATCCCCAAAGCATGATTTTTCCACCTCCATGCTTCACGGTTGGGATGGTGTTCTTGGGGTTGTACTCATCCTGGAGTTTAGAACAAAAAGCTCTATTTCTGTCTCATCAGACCACATGACCTTCTCCAATTCCGCCTCTGGACCATCTAGATGGTCATTGGCAAACTTCAGACGGGCTGGCTTGAGCAGGGGGACCTTGCATGCGCTGCAGGATTTTAATCCATGACGGCGTAGTGTGTTACTAATGGTTTTCTTTGAGACAGTGGCCCAAGCTCTCTTCAGGTCATTGACCAGGTCCTGCTGTGTAGTTCTGGGCTGATCCCTCACCTTCCTCATGATCATTGATGCCCCACGAGGTGAGATCTTGCATGGAGCCCCAGACCATTTTCTAATAATTGCGCCAACAGTTGTTGCCTTCTCACCAAGCTGCTTGCCTATTGTCCTGTAGCCCATCCCAGCCTTGTGCAGGTCTACAATTTTATCCCTGATGTCTTTATACAGCTCTCTGGTCTTGGCCATTGTGGAGAGGTTGGAGTCTGTTTGATTGTGTGGACAGGTGTCTTTTATACAAGTAACAAGTTCAAACAGGTGCAGTTAATACAGTTAATGAGTGGAGAACAGGAGTGCTTCTTAAAGAAAAACTAACAGGTCTGTGAGTGCCGGAATTCTTTCTGGTTGGTAGGTGATCAAATACTTATGTCATGCAATAAAATGCAAATAAATGATCTAAAAATCATACAATGTGATTTTCTGGATTTATGTTTCAGGTTCCGTCTCTCATAGCTGAAGTGTACCTATGATAAAAATTACAGACTTCTACATGCTTTGTAAGTACGAAAACCTGCAAAATCGGCAATGTATCAAATACTTGTTTTCCCCACTGTATATCTTCCTTGTTACTTGTTGCCTATAGTTTTATACTATGACCTTATAAATACACATGATTTACTTGTTTTGGAGAATTTCCATGTGCTTGACTCTAGATAGCAATAGGCCTTTCAAAAAAATATGGATGGTTTGCATCATATATTGTAGATTTCCATCTGACTGATGATATTTTGTTTACTGATCAATTATTTAGAAAAACATGGACCAACCCAAGTCTAATTATTTCTCAAAGGTTTTGACTTCATCTGCTAGTTTCACAAGTCTTTAAATCAATCTATGTGCTCAACAATCTGAGAACAAGCATAGCCTATGTCCTGATGATTGACAACCATTCAAACATGAATCTGAATAATAATAAACTTTATTTCAGACCCAGGGGGATCCATATCACCAAAAAAAACACACAGAGTATAACATAAAATACAAAATACAAAAATACAAAACTTTCCACAATGTTCAGTGTCTGACATACAGACATGTTCGCCAGTGGTTCCACAGTCTGGAAGTAAATCTGACAGAACTGCGTACAGGGTTAGCCAGAACAGTAATCAAGTCATTTCCCGACTCAGATATCCTACACATAAATCTATACATCAAGTTACGTAAAACAGCAGAGCAGGTAGGTACCCCGACACTGACAAACATATGGCTTGCACTAGAGCTTCTTGGGGCTCTTAGCAGCAGCCTCATGCTGTCATTATAAGCCACATAAGTGTATAATACCACATACTGTTGATAAAGTGGGAGGCCAGAGTCAGTGTGATACACAGGACTAGTGTCTCAGACCAGAGTCAGTGTGATACACAGGACTAGTGTCTCAGACCAGAGTCAGTGTGATACACAGGACTAGTGTCTCAGACCAGAGTCAGTGTGATACACAGGACTAGTGTCTCAGACCAGAGTCAGTGTGATACACAGGGCTAGTGTCTCAGACCAGAGTCAGTGTGATACACAGGACTAGTGTCTCAGACCAGAGTCAGTGTGATACACAGGACTAGTGTCTCAGACCAGAGTCAGTGTGATACACAGGACTAGTGTCTCAGACCAGAGTCAGTGTGATACACAGGACTAGTGTCTCAGACCAGAGTCAGTGTGATACACAGGACTAGTGTCTCAGACCAGAGTCAGTGTGATACACAGGACTAGTGTCTCAGACCAGAGTCAGTGTGATACACAGGACTAGTGTCTCAGACCAGAGTCAGTGTGGCACGTCTCCTCCACACCATGACAACCTAGTCATGGCCGTGCTCCCTCTCCCTGTTTGTCTCTTTACCCTGCAACCACAGCTGGCCGCAGACATTGATCAGCTACTGTAGGGTGAAATCTGATTTTCAAAATGTTCATGATACATTAAGTCATTATATGCATTTTATTTATTTATTTGTACATAAAAATACACACACACACACACGTGATCAATATACAATATGAAAATGTGAACCAAAGATGGACATTGAGCACTTAACATAACAGTTTTAAGTGTTTACACCACTGAGTGCTTTATATCAATCTCGACGAACCAAAAAGTACATGCCTCCCTACATACCCACTTTGGAAGGCTGCCCTTTCCCAAATCCACCCTTCCACATGGGTGACGGTGGGACCACTTACAGGCCCTCTGTGAGACATCCAGCCACTACCGGTGTACCAGGACCAAGTTCTATCACCTGGGACTCAATGACACATCTGTACTGTGCCTCAGTGACCACGACCGCGTAGGAGTTCTAGGTTGAGGAATACGTAAGGAAAAAAAGTGTAAAAGAAGGCAGAATGCATTTGGGTACTGTAAGCTTCCTCCACAGCTAGTGTTAAATGTTGCATAGAAGCAATCCCATAGGTACCTTTCGTATATATCTCAGACAGTTGGGAAGTTTATAAGGAGGGTGGTCTCGTGTGATGCAAGCCAGGGGATTACCGCTGTGCGCTTGTGTGGATTAGGCAGACTGTAGCTGAAGTGTTCATGGCACCTTGATATCAGTTTCCCTGGTGTCTATGACCAGCATCGACAGATGGCCTCAGCTAGATGGTCGGGTGGCTTGCTGCGTTTTTGTGTTTTGTGATGATCGCACATAAACCTCCCCAAAGCATTTTTTTCCCCTTTCTTTATTGGGCAAACCATACCAATTTCCAACAAGCCTCCATCCTAGTAAATGTAGTGACACATTCATTTCCCCTCCTTATTTTATTTCTACTCTCTCATTTATTCAACCCTTGATTTAACTATGTAATTAGATCATTGAGCCCGACTACATGTTGATGAATGTTCACATCCAGAGGTGCTGAATTATTGGGTGACTTGTTTGTGGACAGCAATATTCAGCTACAATTACAAGTAATGTATTTTTAAACACAACTTCGTACACATATTTGTCTCTATTTGGAAATCAGGGAGCGTTTCTCAGGTGCTGTGGCTCAACTAGTAATTAAGCTCCACTACTTCAGTGCATCAGTAGGAATAAGAGACAATCGTGTTTTCACTTCCACTTGTCAAAAGGAACCTGTTGTCTAATGTGTTTTGTTACCTTCTTTCCTTTTTATAGTGGGACCTGTGGAGGAAACCCACAGTGGAAACCCACGACCCCTTTTATAGTTGATTTTTTCATCTACTCAAGCCATCTTGACATTTTTCATCATTTTTGTTTCATGTTTTGGCGCTCAAAAGATCAAGCAGCAGAAAAGCAATTTTGTGGCAGCGATACAATCACTGAGCTAGATTTACTAGTGGAACCAAACCATTTTTATGTTATTCTACCAGTCAGATGTCAATTTACCATTGCAGATTGGTAGAGCTACACTGAACAAAATTATAAACGCAACACTTTTGTTTTTGCCCCCATTTATCATGAGCTGAACTCAATGATCTTAGACATTCTCTATGTACAAAAAAGGCCTACTTCTCTCAAATATTGTTCACAAATCTGTTTATATCTGTTTTAGTGAGCACTTCTCCTTTGGCAAGATAATCCATCCACCTCACTGGTGTGGCATATCAAGATGCTGATTAGACAACAATTGGTTTGCATAACCAAAGAATTTCTGCACAAACTGTCAGAAAACGTCTCAGGGAAGCTCATCTGCATGCTCGTCGTCCTCATCGGGGTCTCGACCTGACTGCAGTTCGTCGTCGTAACCGACTTTAATGGGCAAATGCTCACATTCGATGGCGTCTGGCACTTTGGAGAGGTGTTCTCTTCACGGATGAATCCCGGTTTTCACTGTACAGAGCAGATGGCATCGTGTGGGTGAGTGGTTTGCGTTTATAAGTGTTGCATTTATAATTTTTTTCAGTGTAGAATTCAATTGTGAACGATTCAATTGTTTCTGACATTTTTTCGTTCTAGTTTTACAAATTAAACTTAGATGTTTTGAATTGATGGTCCGTGCTTGGTTGTTTAAAGGTTCATCGTACCTCAAATAGAGCCAACATATTTCAACCCCTTAAATCTCCAACTTGGCCACTTTTGACAACAGACTGTAAATTGAAGCAATTTTCCTTCTATAAAATGTTGCTGTGCCCTTTCACATTCCGTGGAGGAACCTGTCCAGCACAAGAGGGAGCAAGATTTCAGAAGAAAGAATTATACCAACTGAAGAGAAGAAGTGTCCTGTCTTTGGCTGTCTGGCTCTCCAACAAGTGTTGAGCCGTATTTAGTGTTCGGACTCTCTTTTTTAGATTCCTTGAATGGAATTTAATTCCACCCTCCTGTGAATTGCAAACCCCCCAACTTTGCTTTGCACATTATTTTAGTTTTGTGTTGGTGCTGGCACAGGCATTTTTTGCCAGTGTGTTGGGACTGAGATACATTTTTCTTGAGGACAGGAAAAAAAACTTTGAACACTGCAATTTGGTTTTGGAATTGAGTTAATTTCCACCATTATGGTGTGTTTTGTAATGGTGGCACCCCTGCACTGCTCCCACACAAGAAGTTAATGGTTTACTTCGCCAGAATGTGCAGTCTTTTCCAAAGTTTTCAAGTTTATTAATAACCAATTAATTGACAGGGGAAAGATACAGGGGGATGAGGAGTAATTAGGGTTAACTGTTTTGCTGTGGGATAGATTGACATAGCTTTAACCTTGGCAGTAGGGGGATTAGAACCAGGGGCCACTAGTCATATGCCCTAGATGCTTGCCTACCCTGCAAAAATCTTTCTAACTCTTTCAAGATGTTGGAAATTATGGCTGCACAGCACTTTCCTTAAGTAAGCTTAAGTAAACTCTGTAACGTTTCCCTTAGGAGCATTTGCTGTCTTCTTCATAAGCATTTACAGATTTGGCCTTGCTAGGGCTATGCAAAGACATTTTGAGGGGAATGTGCAGAATCTGAAAAGGGGCATGCACCCGAATCGGAATAAAAGTCCTCCACAGATGCTGCAAGAGGAATGGACATTTCTTTTTTATCCATAAAAATGTCCCAGTATTTTCTGATGTCCTGCTTAGCCGTGAAACGATGAAGCCACAAGGTTGGACCCTGCAGGCCAATTGCAACTGTTCAGCTAATCCGCAAGTATTTGACCTCTTATTCTATTGTCTTTGAATATCCATATACACTTTTCTGGGGCTTGCTTTCCTCCATATCCGAAAAGCTGTCTTGTCTGGAAGAGTTCACATGAGATAACAATGCAAAATTTGATTTGAACATCTGAGAGGCAGACATTAATGTTTGTACAAACAATTGTGTTACAACAGAATACATAACAGCAGCTTTCCTTTCCTTTATGCTTAGGTAGTAACAGGTGATGTGCCAATCACTATGCCAGGTTGCCCAGTTGCTCAATTGGTAGCAGCTGACTATGCCAATGACTTTCTCCCTCTGCCATGTTGGCAACAAGCAACTGGCAAGTGGTTTAGTTAAAGTCTATTAAATCTCCCCCTGAAACACGAGATTTAATGGGATAGTTTGTGCCGTACAGCCTTTTGTTGACAGCCAGGGCAGATGGCAGAGATGGGCAAGATGTCAAGACACATTATCCAGTTGCCTCACTCCTCACACTCTCCTGGATACAGATATTAGATGAGAAAATGATGGATTCTGACAACATAGTCAAGAATTATGAGTTACCATATGGTGACTCTGGCCTTGGTTTGTTATTCGTCCTGTTTAAAGAAAATGAGAAACATAACCCAATTTCTCTATATTCTTATATTCTTTCCTTATTTCTCAGCTGTGTCATATTTGGTGGATGCTAAAAATTTACATTTAAAAAAATTATCATTTCTATTTTTGAGGTCAGAATTTCAAAGCACAGTCCAATGTTTCTGCAGACTAGGTACTTATTATGTATATATATATATATATATATATATATATATATATATGATGTGATAGTATCAGGCTCTGGCTGTCTTATAGAAACTGGCAGCATCTCCAGCAAGCGGTTATCTCAACTTCACACCCTACACACAGTTGCTCTGCTCCAGTGATGCTCAAGGGAATCTACCTTACTGGCTCATCTCTATTTTTCATCTCTACTGGGCCATTGTAACATATTTTGTAAAACGTTTCCTTCCTCAAGTCACCTCTACATTTTTCTCTCTTGGCACTGTACCTTTTCTGTTAAACCATTGATGCCTTCTTTTTTTCTCTCCCAGAGCCGACATGTTGTTAAAGCAGTTTAGAAAAGCAGTAGATGAGGGAGGGTCAATGGCACAGGGAGGGGTAAGTGTCAGACCGATAGGCTTATAGCTCTTCATTGTTCACGGTCACCATGTTCACCTCTGTAAGTTGGCCAGACCATTAGCCGCTGAAAAGGTAGCACCTACCTGGATGACGCTTGGCAGCTGTTTGCAGTACCTAGGAGACCACCACAAATCTGTGGTAGCCCTCAACACTCACTCAAGGTGCATCATCTTAAACATCAGCACTGCAGTCCCTACAAAGTCCATCTCCAGAAACTGGTTTGGGGAGAACGGAATAGCTAGTTGGAAGCATCCAGGTGCTGTTTGGACTATAAATGCATCATTCAAATGATGTAAGTCAGCTGGCCAAGACTAATTTTCCTATGTAGGTCAAGACTATAAGTTATTCCAGCTCACAAACACATTTTTTACAGATACTTTACTAGGTAATGGTGCTAAGAACCAGTGACCTTTTGTTTCCTGGCCTAAGCGCTTGAGCACTAGGCTATAATCTGGTAATTGTTTCAAAACACAGAAAAATAAAACAAAATATTCACAAATGTACGGAAGCTCATAGCAATATGCTTCCTAAAGGTGCCAACTCAAATTGAGTTGTTGTAAAGAAAAAGGTTTCAATGTATGATTTATGAAACATTTTCAATTAAATCATACAATGTGACAAAAAATAGCTTTTCTAGCAAAGGACAATTTCTCAAGCAAGACATTTGCTAATTTGGTCTGACTGGAAACACCAAAACTGAACACTAGCTGCCAATGACTGAGAGATTTGAAATTGGGTTTCTAATTAGTCTATTACAGTTTTTCACATTAGCTACAGTAACAAAGTTGTCCCAAAGTTCTGGACCATTTATCCCAACTCATAAGTATTACTCACCTGTTTTCACACACATTTCTTTATTTATTTCTTTGCAAAACCCCACACACAACTGTCTTTGTAAAGCACAGTTATCACCAATTGTCAGCTATACGAGACCTTCACAAAATATTGCCTGTTTTGTATGCTGGAATTAAATACGTAACAACTCTAGATGAAGATCCCAGTTCAGAGAAAGGATGTTTAGGGTAAGGTAGAATAAACATTTATATTTATGACCCTGTACATTTGTCAAATAATTAAATACAAATCATTATTGGGAAAAATGTAACATTACAATCCAAAACACCATAACATAATGAAGAATTGTTAGATATTTGTGTATTTTAGCATGGACATTTACAGTTAATAATATCATACAAAGTGCAACATTCATCTGGAACACCTTATTGTTATTAATTCATTAATAACTTTTTATATTATAATTGTGTTTTAAATTCCTCCAAGCAGGGTGCAATTCCTCCAAGCATGTTTTTTTGCATAATCTTTAATTTTGAGGGGAGTTTTCGGTTTTAGTCAATATGCTGTAAGTTTTGAAAAGTGTGTTTACAGTTTTGAGAAAATGTAGTACACATTCAGGAAATTGCCTACTGGTTATTTCATCAAGTACTGTAGATGGAGATTCCAACAAAAATAGTTTTTAATAACGGAGTACTGCCTTAGCTGAGTATAAGTTTAATTCATGAATGAATTAAATATACATTTAATGGAAAACGTGAATAGTTTAAATCGGGTTGAAAAAATATTTACATTCAAATTGTTGACAATCTGATTTTACGCATGCGGTTTTCACAAACATCTTTGTGCGTGTGTGTGCCTGTCATGTGTGTGTGAGCGTACCGTCATGGGTGTTCTAGACATGACAGCTGACAAGTTGTAAACAAGTGGAATAAAGCACTTTTCTCCATTTGCCCTATCTTGTTAGTAACTAAAAGTTCAAGCTTCTCTCCCTCTGCCTGTCGGCTGTCGTCCTGAAGCTGACAGGAAAAAGAGGTTGGAAAGAGACTCAAGAAAAAGCGATTAAGAGTGCGAGTGCAAGAAAGAGCCACAGCGAGGGAATGAGAAAGGGAGAGAACATACATTCAGTTCTTGTAAGATTCTTGAATCAAACTTACAGGTTCCCATTCTTGCAAAGAAAAAACGTTTTTAACATTGACAAACCAGTTCTCCCTGTCAAGGATGCAATCAGGTCTTTCTGGCAGACATGCTATTGTAGATAAAATTACCAATGAGATTGTTGTCAGTGCTCAGCTAGTTTAGCCCACAAAATACCAGCAGTCCAAATGATTGTTACACTCGAAACCTTGAGGGGTGTGTCTTTAACATGCATCCAATTCCCTTAACCGTTACATAACTAGACAAATGATATGCTTCAATATGTCATATCTCCCAGTACTCAGGCAGGACAGAGTTGGCAGCTCTGGTAATGACTGCTCTAGCAGATTAGGAAATGGGTCAGTAAAATCGTCTGTCAGCTTGGATTTGTATATTACAGTAGACTGTATATGTATATGTATATTATATATGTATAATGTATGTATATAATATACAGTAAACTCCAGAAGTATTTCGACAGTGAAACTACATGTTGGATTTGAAAATATGCAATTACTATGGGCTTAAAGAACAGACTGTCAGCTTTAATTTGAGGGTATTGTCATCCATATGGGATGAACCATTTAGAAATGACAGCACGTTTTATGCATTGCACTCCCCCTCCAATTTTAGGGTACAGATTAACATGTACAAAAAAGTACTGATGTTTAGTACTTGGTCATATATCCTGTGCATGCAATCATTACCTATAGCCTGCAACCTGAAGAAATCACCATATGTTAATTATTTTCCTTGGTGATGCTTTTACAGGCCTGTACTGCAGCCACCCTCAGTTCTTGATCATTTTTTGTGGCCTTTTTGTCTTTAGTCTTTTCCATATGTGAAGGACATATTCAAATGAATTAACATCAGGTGATTGACTAGGCCAGTCAAGAACATTACACTTTTTGTTCCTGAAAATCAACTTAGAACTGTGACAGTGTGCTTGTGGTTGTTGTGCTGCTTCATGATGTAGCTGGCATTTGTTTGAATGTGAACAGAAAAATTATGTTTTTTCAGAATTCATCCTGCTGCTGTCAGCAGTCACATCATCAATGACGACAAGTGAGCCAGTTCCAACCAAAGCCATCCAATTACAGTGGTGCATTTTTGGTCTTGGGGAGTTCCTTCTTTTCTCCACACTTCCTTTTTTACATCACTATGGTACAGGTTCATCTTTTTCTCATCTGTCTGTAGGGTTGGATGGTTGGTCCCTTGGTTGTATGATCATATCAATACTGCAATTAAATCAATCCACTGCACATAGAACTATGTTTCTACCTCAAACTTAGAGAAAGTGAAACAAAAAACTAAACAAACTTTATATAATTATTCGGTTTTATCCCCAGGGTAAAGAGTGGTTATTGGTTCTGCAATACTTTATTATTCTTCTCCCCACTTTTGGTTAGTTCTGGAGATGAAATGATTGCAGACTGTCTGTTCAAAAGGCAGTGGATGCCCATCCAAACCCCAGACGCGTCAGACACCCCTCAGGGTAAAGCCTTGGCAGGGCTGGTGGCTGTCTGTTGATTTATCTGTCCCTCTCTTTCTCTTTCTTACTGTCCATCACTTTCCCTTATGGCCCTCTATTCATCTCTTTCCATTTCAGTCTTGTCTAATGACCTGGGTGCAAGAGAGGAAATGGAGAGCAATAGGGCCTGGATGGAGATGTTCCTGGAATTTACTTCCAAACCTGCAGGTGGCACAGATATAAAAACGGAGATAATCACGGTCAAATTTCAGTCTTGTCAAGTCACCTTCTGGGCTGGAACCTATTGGTCCAATGTCTCAACTACCTCCAGGTGTAAGCAAATACACCTATTCAGCATCATCAAGCACACTTGACAAAAAAGAACCATAACCTTTACCTAAAATCAATGTAATGTTGGCTCATTTGTTTTAAAAGATTACATTTTATCAGTACATTTTGGGCATTAAGCAGACAGTCTCATTCATGGTGACTTACACCTCATGTAAATGTTCAGGAACAAAATGTAAATGTTTGCCCTTGCCAGCTTGAGATTTGATTTGGCAACTTTTTGGTTACTAGTCAGATTACATAACCGCTAGACTAACTGCTGTCTGACTGCTGATAACAAACCAGTAAATAAGCTTCTACATTAGTGTAATATTTGATATTTGAATTTGATTGGCTGATTACGAAATATGGGCGGAGTTGCTTTCATAACCTGAGTAGAGTTGTTTAAACAGCCTGTGAGTCAACAGTGCACCTGTGTCCTCTCTCCACACCATTTGGCGTTTTACTTCTGTCTCAGTAGTAGACAGAAGGATTTACACATGGAAGGGCTCTGATACAAACATTGTGTAGCCACAGGCTGGTAGTAACAGAGAAGGATGAAGATAATAACTTACATGCATACTCGTGTAGAACTGAGTCACGAGGGCATTCAGATGTGTGTTTGGCATTAAGTTCTTTCACAATATTGTATTCGAAACAATCCAGGGTGATTCGTTTGGTAAATGTGCTTCAGACACAAACATGGATCATTACAATGTAGGACACTTAGCTGTATTTATTTGGTGTATTCATTTCATTTGAAACATTTAATGTACAAAAGGTTAGTAATTGGTGGGTGGGAAATGACCAACTTGTTTTTGGCGCGTGGTGGTAAGGTTCAGAATGGACATCGGTTTCAACCAACATGGTGTTGCGACCTGGACATCCGGAGTGCAAAATAATTTTTTGCTTGTTACTCAACTCTCATAGATGTAACATGCCTGGAAGAATTTTGTGGGGTTGAAAAATGTAACCTTCAAGGGGAAAATGTTTCATGAGAAACCCATGTGAATAGGGTTTTAATGATTCTGTTTAACCCTATACCTAACTGGACAAAAAATACAACAGAAAACAACATCTTTAGCTACCCATCATTCAATGGCAAGGTTCCCTTAGCTAACCTTATCAAAGTGTCAACTCTTAACCTGCAGTGTCCACAGGTCAGCTTGGCTTTCCTGATATTTGATTGGTATTGTTTCCCTTTGCAATAGGTCCCCCACTCTACCATGGTGTCTCATATGGAACTCCCAAGAGCAAGATTGACTGAACGTGTTCACACAGGTCCCCCACCATCTGCAGATTCAATCCCAGCATGACATTTTGATTCGGCAGCAGGAAATAACTCCAGAAGTGAACCAATGACGGACAGTACCCGAAGAGTTGATGCCATGTTTCTGTTTCATCATGAGTCTGCGCAGTCCTGTCTGTTCAATCACCAAGATGAAAGCCCCCCTTTTATTTGTGAAATTCACAGATGTCAATTGATTATTTATAGATCACATCATACACCCGGCGTCATGGAATTGGTAAATTAAAGATCTGTTCTCCACTGACTTGTGTTTTATATATAGTTTATATTTGAGTTTTTCATAAATTCTCACACAAAATTTGACATTTTATTCAAAAGCATTTCATCTGTCATATAAATGAAATTTTGCCCTCAGTAGTCCCCCCAAAAGTATAAAATACAATGACAACTTTGGGGATTTGCATTATAATTTACAAACAATTGAAATAACAGTGTTTTTACACTGGTATGTGGTTACAGTGATTGTCTTATTTTCTTATTTTTGACTGGATTCCTCTACACACAAGGATTTCAACTATCATGTTTGCAATGGTTAGTTCTTGGAACTCAGAAATCATGCATGGTCTAGTCTTCCATTCTGTTGCCACTGCCATTTGAACTCACCAGGCTTTCATCCCTCCTGTCACTAGAGAATTACACTATGGCTGATTTAAGATACAAGCATTTACCCTGTAACCTTTTTCATTTATTTGGCAGGGAATATGCACTTACTAGAGCATTTAATTTATTGCGCTTCTCCTTAAGAAAAACGTGTGATAGAACTTATATATATGTTTTATATGTTTTACTGTTTTGTAGAACAAACAATGTGATTTTTGGTCTCTGCTCTTGTTCAGCTACTAGTCACTGGTGAATGAGTGACAGTTTCATAAAACACAGTGACACGTCACTGTTTGGACACTTTGTCTCATCAACTGATCTTAACTGTCATCTCATGGACGAGGTGGAGTGGACAGAAAACACCAAGAATATCTTCTAAATACTTTTCTTCTTGAAGTACTGAATTTCTTTCTTATCTTGCAGTCATTGGTGTCCCTGCATGTGGGATTAATCAGGAATGAAACTGGTTCAAGGCCCCATTAGATAATTTGATATTGCCAGTCGAGACCAAGTCCAGTAAGAGACTGGAGGGAACAGTAAAAGTGTACAACTTCTTCTCTTTGTGTGTGTAAATGTTTGTGTGAATATTTATCCCTTTCTCTCCCTCTCTCAAAGCAGCACCTTCCTCCAGTTGCTTAATTACAGTGACCAGTTGTGACCCCTGGGTACCTATAATTACCTCTTTATTTGAACCCTTTTAACTCTTCTAGACTTTTGGCTTTATACTTTAAAGCTGCTGCTGAATGATGGCTGTGGATTTAAGTAAAAATGAGTTCAAACAGCAGACCCCATTATAATTGTTTGGATTTTATTTTTGAGCTGTAGCTGTGTCATGTTTGAAGAAAATCAAGGAGAAGTTTAGAGTGCTTTAAAGTACAGGTGACTAAACCATCTGTATATCTGCCATCCCATCGTTTGTGGTTCTATAAGCATACACTGTAATTATATGATGTTATCATTGATAATGGAAATGAGGCATAAGGAATTAGAAATATCATGTTGTTCCATATACAGTAGAACTACAGAAATGAATGACTGGGTCGCATCTCTTACAAACAAGGTGAGATATTTTGTAAAAAAAACTATAATAATACAGTATATAAATACTGTATATACATATACACTCACCTAAAGGATTATTAGGAACACCATACTAATACTGTGTTTGACCCCCTTTCGCCTTCAGAACTGCCTTAATTCTAAGTGGCATTGATTCAACAAGGTGCCGAAAGCATTCTTAGGGTTTACAAAGAATGGTGTGAAAAGGGAAAAACATCCAATATGCGGCAGTCATGTGGGGGAAAATGCCTTGTTGATGCTAGAGGTCAGAGGAGATTGGGCCGACTGATTCAAGCTGCTAGAAGAGCAACTTTGACTGAAATAACCACTCGTTACAACCGAGGTATGCAGCAAAGCATTTGTGAAGCCACAACACGCACAACCTTGAGGCAGATGGGCTACAACAGCAGAAGACCCCACCGGGTACCACTCATCTCCACTACAAATAGGAAAAGGAGGCTACAATTTGCACAAGCTCACCAAAATTGGACAGTTGAAGACTGGAAGAATGTTGCCTGGTCTGATGAGTCTCGATTTCTGTTGAGACATTCAGATGGTAGAATGTGGCGTAAACAGAATGAGAACATGGATCCATCATGCCTTGTTACCACTGTGCAGGCTGGTGGTGGTGGTGTAATGGTGTGGGGGTTGTTTTCTTGGCACACTTTATGCCAATTAGTGCCAATTGGGCATCGTTTAAATGCCACGGCCTACCTGAGCATTGGTATCTGACCATGTCCATCCCTTTATGACTACCATGTACCCATCCTCTGATGGCTACTTCCAGCAGGATAATGCACCATGTCACAAAGCTCAAATCATTTCAAATTGGTTTCTTGAACATGACAATGAGTTCACTGTACTGAAATGGCCCCCAGTCACCAGATCTCAACCCAATAGAGCATCTTTGGGATGTGGTGGAACGGGAGCTTCGTGCCCTGGATGTGCAAACCACAAATCTCCATCAACTGCAAGATGCTATCCTATCAAAATGGGCCAACATTTCTAAAGAATGCTTTCAGCACCTTGTTGAATCAATGCCATGTAGAATTAAGGCAGTTCTGAAGGCGAAAAGGAGTCAAACACAGTATTAGTATGGTGTTCCTTATAATCCTTTAGGTGAGTGTATATATATACAGTGGGGAGATTAAGTATTTGATACATTGCCGATTTTGTAGGTTTTCCTACTTACAAAGCACGTAGGAGTCTGTAATTTTTATCATAGGTACACTTCAACTGTGAGAGATGGAACCTAAAACAAAAATCCAGAAAATCACATTGTACAATTTTTAAAATTAATATGCATTTTATTGCATGACATAAGTATTTGATCACCTACCAACCAGAAAGAATTCCGTCTCTCACAGACATGTTAGTTTTTCTTTAAGAAGCACTCCTGTTCTCCACTCATTACCTGTATTAACTGCACCTGTTTGAAATTGTTACTTGTATAAAAGACACCTGTCCACACAATCAAACAGACTCCAACCTCTCCACAATGGCCAAGACCAGAGAGCTGTATAAAGACATCAGGGAAAAAATTGTAGACCTGCACAAGGCTGGGATGGGCTACAGGACAATAGGCAAGCAGCTTGGTGAGAAGGCAACAACTGTTTGTGCAATTATTAGAAAATGGAAGAAGTTCAAGATGACGGTCAATCTCCCTCGGTCTGGGGCTCCATCCAAGATCTCACCTCGTGGGGCATCAATGATCATGAGGAAGGTGAGGGATCAGCCCAGAACTACACAGCAGGACCTGGTCAATGACCTGAAGAGAGCTTGGACCACATTCTCAAAGAAAACCATTAGTAACACCCTACACTGTCATGGATTAAAATCCTGCAGCGCACGCAAGGTCCCCCTGCTCAAGCTGGCGTATGTCCAGGCCCGTCTGAAATTTGCCATTGACCATCTGGATGATCCAGAGGAGGAATGGGAGAAGGTCATGTGGTCTGATGAGACAAAAATAGAGCTTTTTGTTCTAAACTCCACTCGCTGTGTTTGGAGGAAGAAGAAGGATGAGTACAACCCCAAGAACACCATCCCAAAAGGTGGAAAAATCATGCTTTGGGGATGCTTTTCTGCAAAGGGGACAGGACGACTGCACCGTATTGAGGGGAGTATGGATGGGGCCATGGCCAAGAACCTCCTTCCCTCAGTAAGAGCATTGAAGATGGGTCATGGCTGGGTCTTCCAGCATGACAACGACCAGAAACACACAGCCAGAGCAACTAAGGAGTGTCTTTGTAAGAAGCATCTCAAGGTCCTGGCCAGTCTCCTAGCCAGTCTCCAGACCTGAACCCAATAGAACATCTTTGGAGGGAGCTGAAAGTCCGTATTGCTCAGCGACAGTCCTGAAACCTGAAGGATCTGGTGAAGGTCTGTATAGAGGAGTGGGCCAAAATCCCTTCTGCAGTATGTGCAAACCTGGTCAAACCTAACCCTAACCCATCTCTGTAATTGCAATCAAAGGTTTCTGTACCAAATATTAAGTTCTCCTTTTCTGATGTATGAAATACTTATGTCATGCAATAAAATGCTAATTAATGACTTAAAAATCATACAATGTGATTTTCTGAATTTTTGTTTTACATTCCGTCACTCATTGTTGAAGAGTACCTATGATAAAAATTACAGATTTCTACATGCTTTGTAAGTGGGAAAACCTGCAAAATCGTCAGTGTATCAAATACTTGTTCTCCCACAGTGTATGTATATATATATATATATTCAGTGGTTATGCAGAATGTTATTTTCTCTAAAATTTGTAATATAAGAATTAATATAGAAAATCAAACAGAGAAAAAGGGAATCATTGTCATTAATTCCAAATTCGTTGTAATTTTGGAGGACAGACACCAGAGGATGTTAGCAAACAATACAGCCCACATTGCTTCAGCCTCATTACACTCTTCCCCTCTCTCCCCTTGAAGTTTCCTCATCATTTCCAAAGTAAAGGTCAGTGCCTGAATGGAAATGTGAAGGACTTGCCACCGCTGTGAGGAGAAAGTGGAGATGAGAAAGGATGTTAACATAATGGATATGAGGATGCCATATAAACAAACACCTGTAGTATTATATTTTTTCAATGGCAATTTAACATGCAGAATCTTAATTCCTTTTTGGAAAATGACAATCAACTTTCTTTAGTGAAGTCTTGAGAAAGCTATGCTGATTTTTAAACAGTTTGTCAGCAACCCTTCCAAAAAATAAATCACTTTCTATCTTTGGCCAATTTGTGACAAACATTAAGCTCATATTTTCAAATGCTAACTAGTTTTGTGGCAAACTGTTGAATCAGTTTTGTGTTGGTGATGAACTTTTACATTGACAATGAATTTCTGATAAACATTCTACTGTTGACATTACAAGTTATGCAAACACATGCAAATTATACTGACATTAGTACAACATCACATGACTTAGAGTTAACATGGTTTTCAAAGAGAACATATAACACAGAATAAATTTTATACAAACCTAAATATCACTCTATTATTATAAAAAATATATAAAATATAGGAATTAACTGTAGACAAAACTGAAGTGTTTTATATTTTCACAACTGCTAACACTTTCTAAATGTTTTCTACGTCTTCTCAAAACTCTCTACACAGTTCTAATGTCCAGACTTCTCACACAAAATGAAATTTTATACTCAGTGCCCTACAAAAGCATCAGATACAAGGACACTATTGAATATCCATTCCACAATGCTGAGAGGAATTTAAAACACTTTTATAAAAGGATAAATATAAAGATTTCCAGAATTTCACCTACAGTGAGGGAAAATTTTTTTTGATTGATTTTGTACGTTTGCCCACTGACAAAGAAATTATCAGTCTATAATTTTCATGGTAGGTTTATTTGAACAGTGACAAACAGAATAACAACAAAAAAAATCCAGGAAAACGCATGTCACAAATGTTATAAATTGATTTGCATTTTAATGAGTGAAATAAGTATTCAATCCCCTCTCAATCAGATTGAGTTTTAACTTGCATTTGTGGATGCAGCAACGTACTGTGTTCACAGACAATGGTTTTCTAATGTGTTCCTGAGCCCATGCAGTGATGTCCACTACAAACATTGGTCATCCAACATTGGTTTTTGGCCTTGTCACTTGCATTCAGAGATTTCCCCAGATACTCTAAATCTTTTAATTATATTATATACCATAGATGATGAGATCTCTGAAACTCTTTGCAATTTTACTTTGACAAACATTATTGTTAAATTGTTGTACTATTTGCCTACGCAATCTTTCACAGAGTGGTGAACCCCTTCCCATCTTCACTGCTGACAGTCCTATCCTCTCTGGAATTATCTTTTAATACCCAATCATGTTACTGACCTGTTGCCAATTGACCTTATTAGTGATAGTTTTTTAGCATTACACAACTTTTCCAGTCTTTTGTTGCCTCTTTTGTTGCTGCCTATTTCCAAGTCAATCAGTCAACTTCTGGGTTTAGGTGAAGCATTGTTATTGACACTGTAAAATCCCAATGTATTCAGACTGCCTGGGGAAGAATTAATATAAAATATCATCCTGAAAACACAGATAAAGAATACAGAGAAATACAAAGCAATAAACAGAAATAATCACAACAATAACTGTGAAAAGAAGAGAAGAATACAATAATGAATTGCTACAACATTAAAGATTCAAAACAGCTGCTGCTAGATGCTGTACTACCTGTATCTATCTTCCACATCTCTACACAAATGACTCGCCCATAATGGGTCTTCTGATTTAATAACAGGGAGACAGACATAGCCATACTACTGCATAGAATACAAATTCATTGGAACTTTTCACTAACAACTGGTTTGGATGGGTTAGTGTGTTGGGTTAGGTTGAGGAGAATAAACAGGGTTTAGTACTTCACTTTAATGGAGAGATGGTTGTTCTGGGGAGAAAGATTTCTGATGGCAAGGATTGCGACTATTCACACAAACATGTGAAGGTACGCATGCAAGCAGATGCACACTCTCAAACACGCTTTACAAAGCCAGCGGCTTGAGAAGTCAGTCAGGGAGTATCCACAGTATCAGAGCAGCTGCCTCTTTCTCCTTCCCTCTTCCAGACACGGCTAGCTCTCTTGAGTGTAATGAGTGTCTTTTGGGAAGAGCATGGCGGAGCAACACCTTGTGACATTTAATTGAGAGGGAAGTAAAGGTCCATGCGCCCTTCATCTCCACAATGGCTTGTAATTACCCATCCAATGAGTTGCACTATAAACCGGAGGACAGGAAGACCTTTTAACTACAGAGGAAAAATGAGGACCCAAACACTCTGGGACCTGGGGGACTTAGCCAAGATTGTGAATCGAGCATATAAAACGTCATGGGCCAAGAAACGTGAGATAAAGCCTGGCAGGCTTATTCTCGAAAAAGCATTTGGAGAGATTGAATTAGAAAACGATTTTGTAAGGTAATTGAAATTGATATTTGGTACTACAGTGTATTTGGTGTCTGGTAGTACAGCGACCCACCGTTGAAGGCTGAACGAGCCAATTAATCATCTCCCTTGTTTCATTGATCATCCATCCTCTACATTTTGTTAATCGTTCCACACAACACAGATTGGTTGGTAGATACTCATGAGGGCTGTTATTAATGGATACACCCCCCAACCCCACATAATATCTCCATTACCTGAGTTCCTCCATCTTGCCACCTAGGCAGCGCTTCAAATGACACAATATTCCTTACATGGCATAAAACGTCTGATCAAAGCCCAGGTCAAAAGCAGTATATTATAGTGCTCTGCAAAATGATTAATACCCTTGACCAATTCAGTAATTTTGCTGAATCACTGATATAATAAATTAACATTTTATAAGGATATTTTTATAAAAAAGATTCAAATTAAGTATTTAACCACCACACGTTAATATTTAGTAGTGACATAAACGTTTCTTTCCAAGTATGTAGCAGCGTTGCATACACTGTTGGACTGGTTTTGGCCCATGATATTAGGCACATTTCTCCAGGTTGTTCTGACTGGTTGGAATTTGCTTGTGGACCTCGATTTTCAAATAGTGCCACAGATTCTCAATGGGATTGAGATTTTGAATGGGCCACTGTAGGGCTGTCACCTGTTTTGCTCTCGAGCCACTCACATTTTGCTTTGGCTTTGTGCTTGGGATCATTGTCCTGCAAGGTTGACTTTTTGGGCAAACTGAAGCAGTTTCTCATAAAGTATTTCACTTCATTTTGCTCCAGCCACTCTATATTCAGCTGTAACAAGATGCCCAGACCCTGCTGGTGAGGAGCATCCCCCCAGCATTTTAATTTGATTTATTTAACCTTTATTTAACCAGGCAAGTTGATTAAGAACCAATTCTGATTTACAGAAACAATCCTTAGGGAATTAATTAAGATAAACTGTCTCCTCAGGCCTTTCAGACACTACACAATAGAACTACAGACCTTTCAGACACTAGACAGTAGAACTACAGACCTTTCTGACACTAGAACTACAGACCTTTCAAGCACTACACACGAGAACTAAAGACTTTTCAGACACTAGACATTAGAACTACAGACCTTTCAGACACTAGACACTAGAACTACAGACCTTTCAGACACTAGACACTAGAACTAAAGACCTTTCAGATACTAGGCAGTAGAACTACAGACCTTTCAGACACTACACAGTAGAACTAAAGACTTTTCAGACACTAGACAGCAGAACTACAGACCTTTCAGACACTAGACACTAGAACTACAGACCTTTCGGACATTAGACAGTAGAACTACAGACCTTTCAGACACTAGAACTACAGACCTTATAGACACTAGACACTAGAAGTAAAGACCTTTCTGACACTAGAACTACAGACCTTTCAGACACTAGACAGTAAAACTAGACCTTTCAGACACTTGACACTAGAACTAAATACCTTTCAGACACTAGACACTAGAACTACAGACCTTTCAGACACTAGACACTAGAACTACAGACCTTTCAGACATTTTGCAATACTTTCAGATACTCCAATGCAAGCTAGTTTTATGCAGAACTCTGTATTTGTTTGTCTCGTTACATGCACCATTAGTCCAGTCCCACCCAATGAACACTGTAGCTTCTATAAAGTGATTGTTGGCCTCTCTATGGCTTCTATCACAAGGCTCCTCCTTGTTCCAATGCTGAACTTTTAGGGAAATACTTTTCTTAGCAGTGCCTGGGTAGAGAGACACAGCTTCCATTTCTCAATTTATTAATCCAGCTGGGCTCATTGGGATATCTCAACACTTGTATAATATGCTGTACCCTTTTCATAATTTATGCCTTTGCATTACATTATCTCTAACCTCTATAGAATGCCCGATGGTCTTCATTTTCCCTCAGATTCACAGCTTGACCAATTGAGAAAATGTGGTATTAGTGGAGAAAATGTGAGAGCAGTTTTATTGTTTCACAGGCGGATGCCAATTGTAATGTTTGAAACTGCTTCCTCGTTCAGTCTATTACTTTCATCCGTGTGAAATAGAAGCTTCCACAGCACAGGGGTTGAATACTGGCAAGCAACATGTTAGGTTTATTTTTTTCTTACAAATATTTCCCGAAATGAAACAAATGTCAGCTTACAATAATAGATTGTGTGTTTTAAAATAAAATATCAAACAGAACTAAATGTTAATTTCAGTTAAATTAGAAAATTGTTCTTGAATGAATGCTTATCACATCAAGCCACCTCAAAACTGTTAGCTAAATAGCTGTACTACACTGCACTTAAAACTCACCATTCACTGACTCATCATTCATTCCCTCTGTAAACATTGTCAACATGTTGTGTATGTTATCTAAAACTAGCAACATCACTACACCAGGTACATTCTGAATATACTCTCTTAGCGATTAAACAGATCCTAACTGTGATTGGGATTTCACACTTTTCCCAAAGATTGTTTATTTTTATTAGCACTCTGCGGCACTGTCATTAGGAGTGCTGCATTTAGTACAGGCAACCAATTAACAAAACTGAAACAAGTTATGGTCTGTAACGTGACTGAAAGATGTACCGTGTGTAGTACCTCCACAATGCCCTGCTTTTCTTGTTTAGCAGAACCTCCTCACATCTTGTCTAAGGACAATGGTCTTGGCACACCGTGGTCCTACTTCTCCTCGGCTGTTCAGATCAATCATGATCAAAAACTCCCACCACCTAAACCATTTATTTCCCACACTGTGGGCCTCTCCAGCTAACCATCTGGCCCCAGACTAATGCCATCATGCTCACCATCAACCACCTCTAACCTGTAATAAAATGAAATGCACAACACTGCATTTGCACTCTATGCTGACACTGTAAATGTGTCCATCAACTGTATATCCATGATAATCTCTATATCCACTGCATATTAATTTATAGCTATGTTCAACTCAACAATTTGTGTGTAACGACTGTGAATTTGTGTTTATGTAACCCTTGAAATCACTGTTGTATTTCAAATTAGTAATATGGTCTACTCCGAAGAACATGAGTATGTTGTACTGGTAACATACTACAGTATATATGGCACTGAATTACCAAAATTACAACACTCATAAAGAGTACAATTATTTATTTTATTTTTTATTTTCTTCAATAGTCGCAAAGTAATAAACCACTTATGGGGCCAGTTTCACAGACACAGATTAAGCCTGGTCTAGGACAAAAACATAGACTAGACGTAAAAGCTGTGCTTAATCTGTGTCTATAAAACCGGCCCTGATATTCCAAACAGTAATCAGTCAGATCAACGCATGTGAGGATGCCCTAGTTCGACAGACGACCTCCGTTTGGCAGGCACTTGGCACGGCTGAAGGAATCGCCAAAGCGCGATGAGTCGAGAAAATCCTTGCAGGCTACGCTTGGTGAAAACGCATCGCCCCACAGAGTTACCAGCCGCTGGCACAGTCGGGGGTTCAAACCCAGGGGACAGTGTGCCACCGGCAGGCCTTTGGCTACCATTTCTGCCAACCGTCCACCTCCCTCAAACTCCCGCCTCCCATTTGTGATGCCAGTTATGTCCCTCAGGGGCTGGCTGTTCGTTCACTTAGCACTTATGTCAGTCGCAAGACGGTCAGTCATATAATTTGGAAGCTGAATTTGGAACGGCTTGTAGTAAACAAAACCAATAACTCCTCGTGACAGTGCATTGAACTTGAACGTATTGCTCAGCGAAAGACTTGAGGAGCATGTCAAATTCTTATTTATGTTTATACTTGGTTTTTCATTATTGCCCTCTTCTCTGTCCCCTTTTCCTCAATTCTCTCAAGCTCCCTCCCTCGGTTCTCTTTTCTCCATCTCCTCTCATCACGTCTCCCTCTCTCTCTCCCTCCCCCTCTCTTCTGCTACCCTCCCTCTTGCTCTCTAACTAATCAGTATGCTGAAGATGACATGATACCAGAGAACCTCAATCAGCATTCGCTGAAGGTATCAACATCCAGAGCATGTTGGGATCTGCATCCAGGGAGCGAATGTCTTTAAAATGTGATTCATGTTATAAAAACATGCGTGTTCAATCCCCCTTTCTGAAGCAATATGGTTATGTTATAAGTGACTGGGTTTGATGCATTTTACTTGTTATTCTGTTCTCCATGAGTTACATCGGTAAGAAAAGTACTTCCACAACGAGCAAATCTATTAAATGAATTTATTCCACGGCATAATAGAAACCTCTCTTTATCAGATAATGTTTCTAAAACAATTATTTTAAAACATATTAGCAATTGATGTTAGTGTAGATTTATAGCTGTTCTATAGAAAATCACAAAGCTGTTGTAACCATCCTGTGTGACCTTACTTGGAATTGCCTAATAAACTCTACGGCGCAGTCACGAAACATTATGACTATCAAAATCCCAGTCATCAGTCCCAGAGAAGGTGTTCTGTTCCTGAAAGCTGCATCTGCATTCATCCCAGTAATTAGCAACAGAGCATTATGGTAGGAGCACGCCGGACAACGATAAACGCACAAACATCCAATTTACAAGCATGGTTAATGGAATGATTGACCCTTGTGTAATGTTTGCGTATTCCTTTTATGAAGGGGTCATTAACCAGCCGTGGAATAACATATATGCAACACCAAGTCCAAATATGTATTATTTCAAAATATGATGACAGATTTTCACAGCAAACAATGTTATGATTGTGTTATAAGGTGTTATGACATTATGCTTTGAAGAAAGAGTTACCCTCTGCTCCAGCAGTGTACTAAACTGAAGCTGAGCAGCTATATCCTTTTCAGGGGTAGAAACAGACTGCCTTCCCTGTTCTGTGCCTGAGACACACAAACACAAAACCTCTCTGCATTACAGCCCCCTTATAAAGTATTTCCAGGCTCAGACATTAAATTGGACAGCAGCCCTTTTTCCCGGTCAAAACCTGTATTATTATACCAACGAAAGTACCATTGGTTGGAACAGCACAGCATGTTCATTCTCTGTACTAATGTCACATAAATAAGTCCCTACACAGCCTGATCGAACCCACTATGCCAAGTAAGTTATTGCAGTAGCAGGATCAGCACAGCATGTTTGTTCTCTCAGTAAACTTTTATAAGACTAGCTTCTACTTTATCCTGATATAACCTTGCTATTGGGGTTATTCCATATGGAGAGTTAGCTTGTTTAGAGCACTAGCAGGCAAAATGTGGAATGGTAATTTTCCAAAGTAATGACAAATAAATAGAATTTTCCCATAGACTGTTGAATTCCTGCTCCGATGTGGATTTGGTAGTAGAGTCAGTATACTGTACGTGACTTGCCACAATACCCTACAATACCCTACAATACACTACATACCCTACATACCCTACAATACCCTACAATACCCTACAATACCCTACATACCCTACATACCCTACATACCCTACAATACCCTACACACCCTACGTACCCTACAGTACCCTACATACCCTACACACCCTACATACCCTACAGTACCCTACATACCCTACATACCCTACACACCCTACATACCCTACATACCCTACAATACCCTGCATACCCTACAAATGTAGGGCTTTCACGTGACCAGTTTTAAAACACGCTAATACATCATGGCAATTCATTAAACAAAAAACAGGAATCGGACAAGATTTCCTGAGGAATAAAAGGTCATCCTCTTATATTGGATACAGCAGGGGAACAGAATAGAAGGGAGTGTCCGGTCTTGTGGGGAGCCTCTAGGCATCTCTGTGCCTGGGGGTGATAGTCAGGGCCTGACAGTATTAGAGGCAGCTGCACTGTGTTGCCTCTTGTTGGCGTTCATATGTAAGTTCAGTGTTTTCCCCACCACGGTGTGGATCATTGTTTGTGTGCGAGGGAAAATGAGAACTTTTTAGTCTTAAAAGAAAATTGTATTGTTCCATTTATATGCTCAAGCTTAAAAAATTGTTCCTCATTTGTTCCTTGGCAAGGGTGACGGAATTCTCAGGGGTGGTTTGTGTACAGTGTTTTTTGTGCAACTGTGAGTGAGTGTCATTTCAGCTTCTGATGTTTTGGACGTAATGTAAATCCAGTTTGTTGTTTTTTACACTACAAGGTTATGAATCTTAAAGTGACAATATGCAGTCACCACGCTTGTTTTGGTAAACTACATAAGTATGGGGCTTGGAGATATTACCACTCTCGAATTCACAGACAACAAGATGCAAGATCTGACTAACTCAAGCAAGAGTTGCAAATTGGACGCACAAAGCACTATATTCTTTTTACATTTTCTGTGTATTGACATGCATGATATAACCTCATGTTCATTCCATTAAACTGAAGGCCGTAGGTTAATCAAATTTGCCTTGAGGCGCTGTGGTGAAGGCTCCCTCTCTATCAGTTTATCTCTTTTTCTTTCTCTAACACCCATTTCCCTCTTATTTCTCTCGCTCCCTTCCTTTCTTGCTCTCACCCCCTCCCTCTGCCCTTTCTCCTTCACCCCCTTTCTCTACAACAAACCCCACCCCCATAACTGGGTAGGTACACAGACATAAATAATAGAACAATACTGTAATTATAGAGCATATCCAAAACATTGGAATTAATAATTAAGGAGCAGAGCAATAGTCACAGTTTCTGGGAGCCGCCAGATACAGTGATGTAATTTATGGGGACAATTTGTCTCGAACAAGAGGGAACACAATCTCTCTCACATAAATTAAAGGACGCACATATGTGCATGCACGAACACACACACACACAAACAATGCAGTGCATTGCAAAGATTTACAGCCACTCACGAAGGAATCACAGTCATACGCTCAAATACAATGAGAGTGGATTTCCATTCTTTGCATGCTGCCGTTGTAGCGTTACAATATGCATTGCAGTCCTTCAAAGGTCTAGGCGAACAGCGTAATCCTTGTTGTTGACACTTAATCATTAACACTGGAAGAGGTGGAGGTGTCGTTAGTCAGTGTACGATATGTGTCTGTGAGACTACATTTTCTTTAGATTTGTGTCAGTGAGTCAACCAGAGAGAGAGCAGATAAAGACTAAAGACATATATTGAGGTGCCATTAAACCCATTCTCTGTTTATAAGATAGTTGGACAATAGCGTACACCTCAGTCGCCAGGTTCAGAAGGGAACGGGGATAATTTGATTTGGGCACATTGTCCCTGGAGGCAGTAGCCCCTTTATGAATTGCCTGTTTCTCACCAGGATCTCTCCTTTTCAGTTGGAATAATTAGACGTTTGTATTTATTGATGTAGCCTGCATGTAGGGAGTGATGAAAACACAATCAGTCATATATGTAGTGAGGGATGAGGGAAAATAACTCAAAGGGTGTTTAAACCAGGAAGGTGTGTGTCATTACCAATTGAATTCAGATTTTGCTTACAGAGTATTTGGACCAAGCTGACAAACAACAATATTTCTTCATGTATTTTTGTGTTTATCTTTACCAAAGTATTCATAAGTGTGCAGGGCAATGTGTAAGTGGGTGGGGAATTAAGGAGACTGTGGGAGGTTGGGTGATTGAGGCGTGAGGGGGGAGACAGGCCAGTTACAGCAGGTGCCAGATGTTTAAATGGGCATAGCCTTGGTGCTCTGCGGTCTTGCAGCCCAACATTTGCATACAGTAGCTACAGAGAGAAGGTGAGGTTGTTTAAAATCAGAAAGATTAAAAACATTGATCTTACAAACATTTCACCTCTTGTGAAATGGCAAGTTAACTATTTGTATATTATACAGTGTAAAAAGGGTGAGTGGTTCTGCAATTTAAGTGAGTTTATTAAAATTATTATTTAGGTAATCAGCAACAGAAAATAAGGCCACTTATGTTGTTGGCACTGTACAGGCACAGATGCCAATATGATTTATTGCATGATCACAGTCCTTTACTGTCTGATTTTGTCCTCAACATTTTAAACTTCACAGGTCACATCATTCCCATGTCTAAAATCTGCATAATGTTTGAAATATCATGTTTTAAGCCTTTTGTCTGAGTCCTCTTTCAGCTATGCAAGTGCTGCCAAGGAGCTCTCACAGAGGTTATAGTTCAGAGATTTGTTTAATGTGTATTGGGAAGGCCATAGATCTCAGTCTGGACTGCGTGTCTGCCATGGCTGGATACCAAACTGAAAGGGGTGGAAATAGAGAGAAAGGAAAGATGGAGAACGATGTCCTCGATGGAAATAGAGAGAAAAAGGAAAATGATGTTCTGGGTGGAAATGGAGGTGGCATGACACCTCTGGGAGCTCATTAGAGAGGTAGTGGTGTTTTCCTCCTGCTCTTCCATCTATCGGTCGCTGCTTATTAGAGACATTTCAGTTTATACAGGTTTCTACAAGTGTCAGTGGGCGCTGTATTCACACTGAGTCGAGAATAGCATCGGGTACACACAGAATTGCTCTCTCAGAGTCAAACAGCCGTGCCCTTTGGTTCTATGAAAGAGTCGTACAATTCAATAATCAAATAATCGTATTAAAAAATTGCACCATGCGTCCAGCTATCACGCGTTTTTCTTCATTGCTGCTTGCAGCCTGATTCATTTCTCTCCAAACACATGAAACAAACACTTGTTGTTCAAAGCACTGAGCCAGATGACTAGCTGTCAACCCTGCCGGAGATCCTGCTGCTCTAGAATCAAACGGCCTATTCACTGTAACAAATCACTCAGTTGTTCTCAAGTTTGCAGATGTTTGTGTATGTTTTGGGGCCATGAAGATATGTATATAATATTATTAAATGAGAAATGTGAGAAACGTTTGCCTCTTTAGCTTGGCAATCTAGCTAACGTGTTTTTTTTTTTTTTTAATAGCCTGTACTGTCCTTGGTATAACTATGAGTGAACAAATGCTTCTTGTGTGCATGTGTTAAGCTAGTAGAAAACAAACAAATAGATTCCTAGGTTTTGCCTAATTCCTAGGTTTAGGAACTAAGTAGTTAACAGCTAGTTGGCTCGGACTTCTGGCTAACATATAACAATGTATAGTTTGGAATTCCCATTTTTGTTAACTTACATGCTGCGGTGCCTTAATATAACTTTAATATAACCAAGCGAATAAATGCTTTTGTGTACGTGTTCTAGGCCAGTGGTGCTGGGCAGGGATGTATGGGTGGCTTAATATCTATATTCCTCCATTGCTCGAAAGTGATGCCATTTTTGTTGTTGATATTTTTATATATTAAAAACTTAAACGGGGGGGGGGCTATTCAACGGGCCTATCTCGGCATTAGATAATTTTGTCACACATAAACATCACACCAAGTTTGAATATTTCGCTAGTTACCATTAAGCATTGTGTTAAACTGATTTCTTATTAATCATCTATGGACTGTATGGCTTTTTCCACTTGCCGTTTTAACAGCTTGTTAGCCAGTAATTACTTGGCGTGATTACAGATAATTACAGTAATTATCTACTAACTTACTACTTGGAAAAGTCAAAAGAATTGAGCAATTTCTAGCAAGACTGAAGATGAACTTTACACTGCCAAAGCTATTTCATTTCATGGCACACCAACGCTGGTTTTGCTTTCATTCTTGAATGACATTGCTACAATAACTATCAGTATAGGTGACGATAACTGACTTTTTTGACAAGTGAAAAGACGAGAGAATTGTGGAAACTCCTCCTCTTTTATGGAGCAAGGTGATGTACTGTATATTACCCCAAAAAGCATGCACAGATGTGTACTTCAGAAAATCACTAAATATTTGGAAATATCACCATAAACAGTTTTATTTTAGGCTTACTATAACATAGCTACTGAAGGTTGTAGCTATCAAAGTTTTTGTCTATCCTGAACAAATCCTAATGCATAATTTGTTTTGGCTATGATAAGGCTTGAACTATGACAAGGTCCTCTTGCTTGGCACTCCACATCTCTAACCACTATACAATTTAACAAGGGGCTGGCAGTCAGTCAGTCAGTCACTCACTCACTCATTTAGAGACATTCACTCTTCTTGGGCAGTTCTGCTTACGCAGTCCGGCAAAAAGAGGAAACCATCGAAGAAGACGCAAACCTAAGCATGAATGCACAAAAATTTACAAATTATTTGGGAAGTACTCTGTTTCAAACTTTTCCCCATACCCTTTGCAATGTAAGTAGCATTTGTCTGTTTTTGGAAGGTGGAAACTGAAACAAATTTGTCAATTAATATCATAATTTATTGCACCTTACACCCTATAATCACTTCTGAAAATAGTTAGATTTTTGAATGGGTAGGTTCATATGTTTTTTTGAGTAACAAGTATAGCTCTTTGAAAAACCCTTTGACATTATAGCTTGAACCACTTACTGTAATATACTGTAAGGGTGGCACCACAATTTCTAAGTACTCCATGAATCTTTTCTTTTAGGAGTGTATATTGTTTTCAACCTTAAATAATGTTATCTAACTGCAGTGGTGCCAAGGGGGTTGAGACTCGGTGTTCATCTGGAATCCACCATAATTCATAAACATTTCACAAGCAATTCGTCTTTGTGTCTTTTAGAAGGAGATACAGGCCAGTTAAATCATTGTTAAAAATAGTGGCTAAAATATGTGTTGAACATCCATTTTGAAGAGGCAGTTTACGAGACAATCACTGACTAAATGGACATAGTATAAAACATAACAAAAAATATTTTCTATTTTTGTTGACTAACATAAGAAAAAAATATACATGTGAAGAAAGTCTTGAATGACGTTAGTGGACATAATTTTTACGGAAAGAGGGAGAGTGAGCATTTTAATGCCATCGGCTCCTGTGTTCTTTTTTTTTTTTTTTTAGATAAAATGCAAGCAAACCTGTGCCATTTGGGTGCATGACTTGACTACAAACACAGTTTTGAGGGTCTCATCAAAAAGAACAGGCAAAATGTTTCAGTTTGACAAATTCCTTCATTTTTACTCATTAATTAAAGCCAAAATACAATGTGTTGGTTAGAGGGAATCACTAGTAGATGAGTGAAGGTACCTATGATTACATTATCACTATGTTATTCTACACACATTCAACAGACCCAGGATGAACCCATAATTTCCAAAACAATGAGCTAATAACAGGCCCTTGCTTGGAGTCAGGGAATTACTTATTATGTATTTTAGTCATGTCTTTATTGTAATTTATATGTATTAGCTCAGTACAATGAATTAGGCATGATTGAAGGTCTAGTGGGCTATTAAACCGTGTACAATGAGGAGCAACGGGGTGTCTCTATCTCTTTTTTCCCTGTGCTTTGTCTGTCTCTTCTTTGTTGTCAGCCTTTTGGTAATTTGTCTTTTTATGATAGAGATAAAACTGTTTTAGGAAGTCAGGGTGTGTGTATGTGTGTGTGTGTGTGTGGGGGGGGGGGGGGGGTTGCGGGGGGTGAAAAGGCAGCGGGCAGTTAGATGCTAAACCACCCTGGGCAACATTTATATTTTTAAGGTTAATTCCAGGGCTCATGTATTACACTCAGCCTTCAGCAAAATGTAGAAATGGATCTATCATTTGACGGCTTTCATACATCCAAATGCAATCTCGGTGGTTTGTGGGCGAAAAAAGTCAGACTTTTCCCAAGTCATTGGCGCTTTCAAGAACAAATTGAAGAAAAAAAAAACATTAATCATTAACTATTTTCTGGCAGCTCTGTGGCAAACAAAGTAAAGTATTTGAAATATAGGCACTTTTATTTGAGCAGTTGAATCAAGCCTGTCATTCCCCAGTCAGTGCCGACCTCTAAAGAAGTATAAGGCGGTTCTAACGTTAATCCCACAGATTTATGATTAATGCCCATGAGCCTGCTGGTTGGAAAGGGTGAGAGTCGAGAGAGATCACTTTGATCAACAGAGAGTTGTCAGTACCTAGTCAGATTATTTAGAGAGGGGGAAAAAATCTAGTATGGGGTCTTATCTGATAAACACAATGAAATTCGCTTTATAGCTAATTCCCACAACACCTTTGATTGTTATAATCCTCTTATGTGACTATGCCACAAGAGTTGATCCTTTTGTACAGAGGATGGGTTCATTTTAATGGCTTGAATGGAATAAACTGAACATTATCAAACATACATTTTGTGTTTAATGTTTTTATCAATTTATTTTCTTTCATTTCAATCACCCATCCTTTCATTTAAAACGAAAACCAGCCTCCAAAAGGCATTTAAGTTCCTTGCTTGATGATTACAGCTGCACTTAAGATCAAATAGAACCTTTTACTCCAATTTAAATAAGTATATTCAATTAAGTCTAATGGTTTGTGATGGGAATGTATACATAGGCTTTTTCCTGTTTCTATTAATAGAAGCTCACAAAGCCCTTACACAGGAATCCTGAGAAAATCTATGAAAAACAAACAAACTAAGTTAAAGATTACTAGTCATTAACTTGAGGGGAACCTACACTATACAAAAATAAGGAGGATCCTTTGGGGTTTCTGTACTTAGAACCTTTGGGAGAATCCTTATTCCTTAAGTCCTTCCAAGAACCCTTTTAAAATGTTGTTAAAAATAATCACATTTATTTTGAAATTATCTTTTGGGTAGATTTTTGAGCGGGTATTTTTTTGTTTGTATAAATACTTCTTTAAAATACTCAATGATATTTTTTATCTTAAAGTGCATATAAAGAATTTTTTTAATTAAAGACAGTTTTAAATTAAAGGATACTCCAGGAACCTTTTCTTTTTTCAGAGTGTAGCAATTATTCAGCTCTTAAGCAAGGTTACTCATAAGCAAGTATTGTTTAATAAATCAACTGCAGTCACTTGCCAATATGTTATTCATGTTATCTGCTCACTGGTATGTCAAATCTGACAGCAGATGTGACCAAAGACCTCCATTTTGAAGTAATCTGTCCAAAGCACCAATTCCAAACCAAGGGTCAATGCTTCAGACACTGGGTTAAATGAAAATCTACACCTGGGTAGGTTTGAGAAAAAACAATGCATGAGCAGAAATGAACCCCCTGTAAACTGTAAAATATTGTGGAAGATCCGTGTAATGGGGCTATTTTGCTTTTGCTGGTTCTGGGCTCCTTGTCAGTGGCATCATGGACTTTACCCAGTACCAGGATATTTTAGTTAAAACTAGTTGTCTTTGTCAAGAGTCTGGCACTCTGCCATGAATGGATCTTCCTGCAAGACACATGTAAATGTATGTCATTTTGCGTAACAACTAAGAGTGAGCACATACTTTTCATCATGGCCCATCCATAAAACCCACAGCACTGGTGTTGAAAGATACATTTCTCTACCAAGACTCATGGGACCCCTAAGCACACACTAAAATGCAAAAAGAAATGGTTAGTGGGCAAAAACAATTGGATCACATTTTGCCTAATAATATTTATAATAATATTTGCCTTTAAATTATATTTATAATAATAATATTTTTTTATCTGGGGTTTCTTGTTCACACTGCAAACATTCGAATACACACCCTGATCTGAAGTGTGAAATGATCTCCGTATCTCCTAGAATGGTAGGCCTGCCTCCCTTTGTTTGTTATCTTGTTGATTTGGAGCACGAACACCTGTTAGTTGTTGTTGCTCCCACCTGTGTTCCTATTCACTGGCCCTATATAAGTTTCTCTTTCCTTGGTATGTCTTGTTAGTCATAATTTCGCTTTTGTTCCAGTTTAATGTTGCTTCTGTTTTCATGTCTTAGTTTCTGTTTTATTATGTCTTCGTTATTTTTTTTGAAGTCCTCCTTTCTCCCTCGCCTGTGTCCTGTCTCTGGCTTTCAGCATGACCCTGTGGTAAGAGACAGTGTTTTTAATGACCTCAAACACCCAAATGTGGGAAGGCACAATTTCAGAAGAAATACACAGGGAAAACAAGCATGTATTTTGCAGAGTTCTACCTTATATAATATTTTGCTCCTGCTCAGAGGCATTAGTGCATGTGCTTATGTAACCCTCGCAATTACTGTTAAATCATGCTCTGCTATGTACTGCTAATAACCTAAACATCAGATGTTGTATTTATTCTACCATACCGCAATTATGAAAAATCTAAACTGTTTTCTTCATTTCTAATTTTAGCAGTACGATTATATCTATAAACACTTCAGACACTATAAAAAATGTATAAACAATTAAAATGAAACCTCAAAAGCAGGCGAGCAATTAGGTCCCCACTGTTTTTGTTGTAATAGGGTTGACGTAATGGGGTTGACATAATGGGGTTGACATAATAGGGTTGACGTAATAGGGTTGACGTAATATGGTTGACGTAATGGGGTTGACGTAATGGGGTGGACGTAATGGGGTTGACGTAATAGGGTTGACGTAATAGGGTTGACGTAATAGCGTTGACGTAATAGCGTTGACGTAATGGGGTTGACGTAATGGGGTTGACGTAATGGGGTTGACGTAATGGGGTGGACGTAATGGGGTTGACGTAATGGGGTTGACTTAATGGGGTGGACGTAATGGGGTTGACGTAATAGGGTTGACGTAATAGCGTTGACGTAATAGGGTTGACGTAATAGGGTTGACGTAATAGCGTTGACGTAATAGCGTTGACGTAATGGGGTTGACGTAATGGGGTTGACGTAATGGGGTTGACGTAATAGGGTTGACGTAATAGCGTTGACGTAATAGGGTTGACGTACTGGCATTGACGTAATAGCATTGACGTAATGGGGTTGACGTAATGGGGTTGACTTAATGGGGTTGACGTAAAAGGGTTAACAAGACTTCCTGGCCTCACACAACATGACGTTTTTGCCTTTATTTTGGTAGTATGCTGTTTTCGTGAACAGAAATTGAATGGAAAATTTACAACAACAAAAGACATTAAAAGAAGATGGATAAGTGCTAGAAAAGGCTTTGTTTTCACGCACATTTAGCATAACTTTAGAGAGAGACATAGAGAGACATGTTGGTTCAGCAAATTCATGAGATTGACAATTGCCAGAGTTTTTCGTCTTCCGCAATACAAAGTTGCAAGTATGTCAGTAGCTATATATTTCTATTCTCAAACATGTTTTGTTCTACTTATCTTTCTCACCACCTCTCACAGTTGTTTGTATGCTGTTGGGATTTCACAAATACAGAAAGTAAGATTAGATTCCTGCAACATTGCTTCTCACACATGGAAAAGGCTGTTCTCAGCACTGTCTGTATACTGTAAAGGTGGCATTACGACTTTGAAAGATCTAAAAATCACAGACAAAAAACAACAATTTTATTAATTTTATTAGTGTAAAACAGAAACATAAAAATGGAAATTGACTCTCCTGAGAAAATGAGACTTTAAAATGTCATTTTGCAATACATCTCAAAGTCCATTAGCATTAAGAATGGATTGCTTGAGGATCCATGCATATTTTGGGATTCAATCAAAAGTTACATTAGAAGCAACACAAAAGAATGCAGTATAATGAGTGATTTGCACTTTCACTCACAATGGGAAAAATGGGTGGGCACTCTACCATGTGAAGCAATTTTGACATTGTGGATGGTCAAGATTCATTGAAATACATTTTGCCGGCACTAGCCAGATGCATTTGCATAACATTAAATGTGCTTGTAGTTAGATTGTAGTTATGTCATAAGATGTGATTACTTGATAAACTTTGTATACCCCCTACATTCATATAGAACTTTCAGGAATTCAAATTCTAATGTCATTTAATAGATCATGCCACTCATTTTTTAAATGTAACACTTTGCTTTTACTTATTTCTGATTGATATTTATTTGTTACGTTTTGTAATGTACAAAGAATATACCTACAATCTGAATTTTAATTGAGATAATTTTTAATTAAATTTACTTGAATCCTCATAACACACTAATAACAAAATGTTGCTGGTTGTATTGGCCGAGCTGACAAAGATGTTCCGTTCCTTATTTTACCATTGGGAATGGCAAGTGGAAATGATTTTCCTTTATAAATATAGGCACTGTAACTTGCCTCCTCGAGAGCAACTGGAGAACCATGAATCTAGATGAGATTGAAACAAGTAGCTGATTCAGTAATGAAAAGAAACAATGAGGTGCAAGGGGAGAAAATTAGGAGGGCTGCAAAGCACTGTGAAAGCCACAGGCCATTTTCTTGAAAGTATCAGTTGGAAAGTAATTATTTTGCATGTGGGATAAATTGTATTTTGTGTCAGTTTGCAAATACTGTACACACACACACACACACACACACACACGTTTATGTGTGACTTAAAAGTAATCCCAGTTCTAAAACTATGCTCATTTTTTCCCTAAACCGGATCCATACCGTATGCTGGAAATGATTTTTTCCTTGTGAGGATTTTTTCCTTTATTTATCTTTGTGGAGACCAGAAAATTATTCTCGATTTTTGCTGTCTCTTAACCCAAACCTTAACCCTTACCATAACCCCAATCTTTCGCATATATTTACTGTTATCTTAGACTTAACTCCAAATCCCTAAACCTGAAACCTACCGCAATTCTACCCCAAAACTCCAGTTGTAAGTTTTACCCTTCGCATAGCCCCTGAACTTTCACTTGAACTTGTGGGGACCAGCTAAAAAACCTTGTGGGAATAAAATTGTTATGTTTTACCTCTGGTCTCCACACACAGTAAAGACCTCAGCTTCTCCCTCTAATGACTTTGCCGCAGGCTGATTTTTACCCTCAGATCATCAACCACTGAACCTTTCATGAACACTGTTACCTCTAATCATAAATGATGGTTGATGAATTCCCAAGGCTTGTCAAATTGGGGACCAGGTAGAATATACACAGCATCTCTCCAGCCCTCTCAACAACCCTCCCACTCGTTTAATCATTCTGTCTTCTTTTCTTTCTCCTCGTGTCCCTCTCTGTTGTTATCAGAAAGCACAATACATTATTTTTATAAAGCCCTAATTACATCAGCTGCTGTGTTAATACAGACATATCCAGTCTAAAACCCAAGAAATAACAATAAATTGAATCACAGTCTCTAGGAACATCTCCCTAGTAGGGTTGAAACCCAGGAAGAATCCTACAGAGCAGCAGGACTCTGAGGGGTGGCCAGTCCTCTTCTGGCTGCACCTGTTGAAGGATTTAAAAGTACACTTTTGGTACAGGTCAATATTTTTGCATGTTTAGATAAATACAGCTAGGCTGTGTCCACACACTTTATACAGTATCCAGGTTAGTTGTTCAACCAGGTGGACAAGGCCAGAGACGACAAGGTGAACTGTGAGTTGTGATAGCAAGAATCAACGTGGCACCAGAGAATGGGAGCATTTGAGGGAAAATTTGGTCCCACAGACGAGTTAGAAAGGACATTAACAGTTGTTTTTTACTGAAATGCTAATGATTCTAGCTAGTTTGTTCTGATTAATGCTTGCCACATATCGCCAAGCTGACAGATTCTTGCACCCCCAATAATATGAAGACCTTTGGCTGGAGAAGTGTTTGGTGATGGTCTTCACTTATCTCTTTTCCACTTTAAGCAATTCTCATAGTAACAAGACCTCAGGAATTTTCTGTACAATAGTGTTTGCTCATAGCAGAAAGAGCATCAATTTAGAGGATGTCATATGTTTAGAGATTTCAACGTAGTCTCTTTGTGAGACATATATATTTTTGGTCTGCCAGAGAGAAATACTGCATTTGATTTGAAACACGCTACACAGCGGAATATGTCCCACTTAGTTTCTATATGAAGATAAAAAAGCACAACAGAGAAAGAAACATGTCACACAACAAGAGGATCAGTCCCCTCTGAGATGATTCATGCTGTGTAAGAGGAGAGAGAGAGAAAGTTAGTGATAGAGTGAAATATCTCAAGCATGGAATATCCATAGTGTGTCTAATATATACTATAAAATACCAAATGTCAGTCTACCCACTGAGCAACAGTTCAATCCTCAGAGCTATTAATCTGAAAGAGCTTGAAATTCTTGAAGGAATATTTCTCTATGCCTAGCTAAGCCTAGCTAGTTTATGAACCATTCCCCGGTTGACTGGTCAAATCCCCATCGTCGGTTATGGCACCGCAATTCTCCCACAGCTTTTCATTAAACTGACAGTTCCCTCAATTCCTCATGTCTGTACGTCTATCTGTCTCGCTTTCTCTTTCTTCCTCATCTCCTGCGGCCACAGCTCTGAATCCCACACATGCTGATTAAGTTCCCCTCTGCAAGACCATGTCGACTGTTAGCTAATTGCTAATAGCTTTTCAGAGAAAGCAGTTTTCAATGGCTGTTTCCCTGACCTATGGAGCTTCTCTGAAAAGCATTAGGCAGGCGCAGGTAGTTAATCCTTTCTCATCACATCAGACCAGTGTTCAAATAGGATTGGTTTTCTTTCAGATACTTCAGCTGTGCTTGATTGAGCATGCCAAATGTATAAATCCAATCCTAACTCATCAATATGGTAATCTAGGTAGACAAATAATCGGTATAATAATCACAGTTTCTGAAATATTTTTAACACTTTTTGACCCCAGGTCTGCTTCACATCAGTTAACCAATGATGTACATCCTGGGCGATTACATTGGCCCTGTAAACTCCCAGACATTATAAAGGAAAATGCTGAGGTCTGCTGGACAGGATTGCAGTAAAACAAGAGATTTGCCCTCTTGCCTGGTCCTTCTTGATATGTTCAGGAGAGAGCTTGATGCCAATTAATTAATACTTCTCACACTCTCTCTCTCCATCTTCTCTGTCTGTCTTTCTCTTGCTTTCATTTACTTTCTCTCATTATCTTGTGCTACTGGTTACAGAAACAGCTGGCTACTGAAACAACTGCCTCAAGAAAACCCCTTTTTTCAAAATTCTCTTCAATAATCTCAAAAGACCAGGGATCTAGTCGCAGGATAAATGTTGTTCAAACGTAAATATTGAACATTTAAATTGTATCATACCAAATTGTATCACATGTAAATTGTATCTTGAGTCAATTGTGCTCCTCATGCTCAGTTGCGCAACTGGCATTGCCTTGCAAGTAGTGCATTCATTAATCACTTTATCCAACAGTTAGACCAATGCAAAACAAAAAATTAGCCTTCACCATTAATAGACCTGAATAAAAAGCAATTAAGTAATACAGTTTTAATGTGTTATACAGTTTGTTCTGTATCAATGATTTTCTGTCTTAGCACGGTCATCTTTTGTTATCACAACTTCCCAGCAAAAGGGAACTTTCATTTCTGCACCTGATTTCCCCTTGGAAACATTGTACATAGATGTCTTTTCAATGTTAAATCAACATCAAAATGTTCACTAATTTGAAATTCAAGCTTAAAAAACAATCTAACCCCTATTTTTAACATACAATGACACTCACCTAAAGGATTATTGGGAACACCATGCTAATACTGTGTTTGACCCCCTTTCGCCTTCAGAACTGCCTTAATTCTACATGGCATTGATTCAACAAGGTGCTGAAAGCATTCTTTAGAAATGTTGGCCCATATTGATAGGATAGCATCTTGCAGTTGATGGAGATTTGTGGGATGCACATCCAGGGCACGAAGCTCCCGTTCCACCACATCCCAAAGATGCTCTATTGGGTTGAGATCTAGTGACTGTGGGGGCCATTTCAGTACAGTGAACTCATTGTCATGTTCAAGAAACCAATTTGAAATGATTCGAGCTTTGTGGCATGGTGCATTATCCTGCTGGAAGTAGCCATCAGAGGATGGGTACATGGTGGTCATAAAGGGATGGACGCCAAATTCTGATTCTACCATCTGAATGTCTCAACAGAAATCGAGACTCAACAGACCAGGCAACATTCTTCCAGTCTTCAACTGTCCAATTTTGGTGAGCTTGTGCAAATTGTAGCCTCTTTTTCCTATTTGTAGTGGAGATGAGTGGTACCCGGTGGGGTGTTCTGCTGTTGTAGCCCATCCGCCTCAAGGTTGTGCGTGTTGTGGCTTCACAAATGCTTTGCTGCATACCTCGGTTGTAACAAGTGGTTATTTCAGTCAAAGTTGCTCTTCTATCAGCTTGAATCAGTCGGCCCAATCTCCTCTGACCTCTAGCATCAACAAGGCATTTTCGCCCACAGGACTGCCGCATATTGGATGTTTTTCCCTTTTCACACCATTCTTTGTAAACCCTAGAAATGGTTGTGCGTGAAAATCCCAGTAACTGAGCAGATTGTGAAATACTCAGACCGGCCCGTCTGGCACCAACAACCATGCCACGCTCAAAATTGCTTAAATCACCTTTCTTTCCCATTCTGACATTCAGTTTGGAGTTCAGGAGATTGTCTTGACCAGGACCACACCGCTAAATGCATTGAAGCAACTGCCATGCGATTGGTTGATTAGATAATTGCATTAATGAGAAATTGAACAGGTGTTCCTAATAATCCTTTAGGTGAGTGTACAACCATCATATGGGCATCAAAGATAACTGATTATTATTATCTTAGGAAAGTTACAGTTAATTTGCGTATAGTGTAAAATGAAAATATAAACTTTTCTTTAATACAAATTGCAGCTTTGGTACCAAGTACAATCCACATTAGTACTTGAAAGCTTATTTTCCATCCTTTGATTCTGGTATCATTTAGTTTTCAGTAATGTCATGTAAAAAAAAAAGTGTATTATTTTTATATGGTGAATCCAACTGGGGTCATTTTGACCCTAATATAAAATAAATAAATTAGATTAGATTAAACTTACTGTCAGTGAACATGTACAAGTACACTATTAAATGCAGTTAGCATCTAACCAGAAGTGCAAATAGAAGAGTGCAAAAAATGTAGGCAAATGCAAGTACAAATGACAATTCTAAATATGCAATGAAGGCAAACTGAAGGTGCAAGGTAGCATATGCAACTGAAATACAGGGATAGCAGCAATGAGGTTCCCGTGGTAGACATGTACATGTACCAACTGAAAAAGTCCTTATCAGAGTTTTCAAAGCAGGGTCAGAGTCTTGTAGTACAAAGAGAGTAGTGCAACAAGGTCCCTGAGAGGCAGTACTAAGTGGTGGGTGGGTGAGTATGGTTAGTGATGGGTCACAGAGTTCAGCAGGGTTAAAGTAGCTGGAAAGAAACTGTTCCTGAGCCTGCTGGTGCTGGAAAAAAGAGACCTGTGGTAAGAAATGTGTGTCTCCTTCAAAATGACTGACAGAGTGCCCCCACCCCCCCCTAATTGTTTGTGATACTTTAAATTAGTTATATTTTATAAGTTTTATTTATTAAAATTGGGTGCTTTTGACTGGGGTCCCCGAGGACCACAAGGCATTTGTATTTTTAAAAAGCACTTATTAAAATAGAAACAACAAGAAAACAATCAGATGAAGTCATTAGGAACAAATTAATTGACAAAGTCATGAAATATTTGAATGTTAGAATAAAGCACCTGTGAGATATGACAAAAAGTACACCTCTGGGGTCTGTGGATACCCCAGTCGGTAGGATGAGAGTTAATATATAGAAATATTACGTTACACAATATTTACATTTTGCATTGTACAAGCTTGTTAAATACAGCTTAGAAGCACAAACGTACTTAAGCAAAAATAAGCTTGCAAGCATGGAACTAAATGTACAAGCTTGCAAAAAGTGATTACAGATGTTGATCAGACTTGCGGCCATAGCCTCCAGTGTATGTGACATGTTTAATTCTCCATAATAATGTGGAACACAGCATTTACGGCTCTGTCTTATCCCAACTGAATCGAGAAACTTAAAAGAAACGCAACTAGCTTTCCCCATGCTGTGGGCATCCGCGAGCCATTCTGTTTCCTTCCACAGCACTCTAACTTGGAGGTCACATGGGTCAAAGTGAGCGAGGATAAGGTCACTCACCTGACAACCCCATGACCCCTGAAGGAGCCTAAGCCACCCATGGGAGTTGGTGAAGCGTGATGAGATCAGGAAATTCCAGCCGACGACGCCTCTCAAGTCTTTAATACTCGATAATGCTGAACCACTTGAATAGCCTATAGCTGCAAAAATGAATAGTCAACATCAAACAGGGACTGTACTATTTGTAATGAAGTACATGAAATGGGACCATATTAACATCTGAAAAGAGTCATTTTACACCCAGGACATTCTTGCTTCTTCCTTCCAAGTCCCCCAGTAGAGCATTTTTTCCCCATCGACTTACGCCCCCCCCCCCCCCGCCCTCCCGGCTTGACTGTCTTAAACGTTATTCCAAAGTCTGCTAATATTCCATTTAATATGTCTCTATGCGCTCCACCCACTCTGACAGGGGTCCTGACCAAACTCCCATTTGTCTGTCTGACAAAATTTAACCTGTATGTCAAAGAAAAAAGAACACAAGAGATGAGTGAAAAAAGTTCAGCTTCTTCTGTATATATATATATATTTATTTATATATACAGTATATATATATATTTCTGTAGAGGCTTGCCCTGAAGGTCCCCAGCATAATATGAGGCTAAACTCCTTCACTATCATTCTGTGAGTCAGAAGGTAAATTTAACCCCAGACCCACGGGCACTAATGTTCTACTCCGTGAGCTGGCAATAAAAATGTCTGCTTATCGACCTCTGCTTTGGTAGCATATAACTGAAATGCATGGCCGATTTCCCTGCCCATATCGCTAATCTTTTTTCATTACAGGCAATTGCTTTTTGATGAGGAGAAGCAATTCTATCATTTATTTGGAGGAGACTTCCCATGTGAAATATCTGATGAAAGGTAGAAAAGAGAGGAAGGAAGCAATAAACAAATAATTTAATGCAATAGTGGAACGAAAGACCAAGGTTACAGTATATTGACATCCAGAAGTATTGGATGGAAGTGTAGATGAGTCTATGTAACTCTGCAATGATGCAATTTCTTGAGAAAGTGGCCAACTAAACGACACATTTTGTTTATGTATGGTAAATTATATAAATTATATAGTTTAGTAGAATTTTTTTTTTACTTCGGTTTGACATTTGAAACATCCCCATGCAAATAAATATATGTTCCATTGACCCTGACTGTAAGTACAAAGAGTAATTGGTATCTTTTAAAATGGCAACAAGAATTGTCATGAAGAAATGTGTAAGAAAATTGCCAGTTTAAGATAGAAAACGTAATGTATGACTCAAACTGCTCTCTGCAACAGTATTTGGGACAGAAAGAAATCCAGTAAAGTGCTTGCTGAGCATCGAAATGTTATTTGGAACTATATTATTAACAATATAATTATATAGAAAATGCCCATCTTTGACTGATTGGCAAAACCGTTACATTTCAACAGTAATAGCTACCCCAAAAATGGTGACTAAGACCTAACAAAGAGCAGAAGTCTGCAGATTGAACACAGATTGCACACATCAGAGACACAACATCAGTATAATTCATGATGTGTGGGTTCACTTGGACAGGGAAAGAACAAAAAGCATCCAAAGTAAAAACAGTAGTTGTGGTAAATCCTGAAACAAACTTATAATATAACACAGTACTACTTAAAAAAAGAAAAACAAGGAGATCATGTTTTGGACTGCACAAGGCATTGAAACTTTCATGAAATCACATACAGTATCTGGTGTCAGTCTGGTACTGTGATTTTTCAAAACAAACTAGGGACAATGAGATGAGTTCAGCAATGCTGTCACAATGAAGTGCCTTCATGTTTTCGGTCTCTGTTTAAATACTGGGTAGAATGTTAGTCAGGCTGTAGTGTAGAAGAAGGTGAGACATTACTAGACTTTTATTTGCCCAAATGCAGACAGAATATCATCACAGTCAACTGTCTAATTAGAAGATTGTTTCTTTGTGCTTTTCGACCAATAGGCTATCAGTGACATATTGGGCTCTACAAATGTCTGTTTTCTAGGTGGTTCCTCACTTTTGAAGTCCACCTTTGGACATAAAAACAGGGGATGAGTTACTGTTGTGAGTTGCACTTCAGGGTGAGTTGCACTTCATAGAATATAAGGTATGTAGGACAGATCGAGGTTTGAAATGGTAGGCTACATCAATAGTGCCATCTTGAGGTTTTGGTACTTGCTGTGCTGTAGCTTTTGATTGTGGAGAACAACAGTACAGAACAACCACCCAAATCCATCAGATTTGATTCATATGATGTACACTTCCCACGGTTGAGTCTTATCTACGTTTTCGTTCTACCCCTGCAAATGGAGATGGGCGCATGTACGGCAACTAATGCAGTAGTCAGAAATATTTCCCAGTACTTCTCTCCAGATGCTGTCCTATCAGGAGTGAAAGGGAAGCAGAGTGAGAGGTTTCACTAACCACAAATTCTCCAAAAACACCAATAGGGGTCACTGATGTCCCATTATAGAATCACTGCCTGAGAAAAAAAGCATGGGAGTGCAAGTGGATGATGGAACAGTCATACAGATGTTAGATTTATTTCCAGCTTTTTGTGGTGGTACTTTTTAGTATTTTGAGAAATGTAAGAATACTGTACAGTACATTTATATAATAGATAAATATCCTACAACTGAAATATTCACAGACCCCATATCATCATTCATGTTACACTTTCTAGCCTTTGAATATATTTAATACTCCCTATTTGACACTGGACGGGCCTTTATTTTGAAAGCATGCAAGCGATTTTCTCAGATTGTTGCCCTGTAGCTGTCTGGGCAGACTGGCAGAAAGGCTGGCTGTCCAACTGTTGTTTCCTCAGCTGGCAGACAAAACAGTTCTTTCAGGTCTTTTGAGTTGACAGCTGACATGGAATGGCATGACAGGGCTGGACCAGGGGTCAGCTATAGGCCATGGTCTATCAACATGTCCGGTCTAGACTTGTTCTGACTATTGTTGACCTCCTCTGGTTAAAGGGTAAACACTCAGATATGAATGAAAGTCTTGTGAGTCTACACAGATTGTGCCCAATTTCCCTATTTTGCTGGCTTTGGGCTGCCTCAAAATGACTGAAATATTTCTTAAGAATGGGGTGACAGCATTATATAAAGCAGAGTATGTCAGGATGACAATATGAAAGGAGGAAAGCATGAGTAAAAAAGGAATGTTGGCCTTGGTATACCGACTTAATGCGGAGAGTTTTATTTTTCTGCGGGACAATTAAACACATTTTGAATGCCAAGTATACAGCTAAATGTATTCCCAAGACATTTTAGTCCTTTCTCATTGAAATGTGTGTGCATATGGGTGTGTGTGTGCATAAAACATATAATTCCCTGACCTTAAAGTATTAGATTTTCCTGATAAATACAATTGATTGTATTGTATAAAGCTTTATCCATTATTGTATGGAGGACAAAATGTGCCATATTAATAAATAAATATAATAATAAGTAAATGCACATTTGTATTTGTATTGTGTGTGTGCATTTGTCACTTGACAGCCAACTACCAACGCAGTTCAGATGTGAGCTGTTAATCAAGTAGTGAGATACAGTGTTGCCCTCTATGTTGCTAACAAACTCTAGATTGCGCAAACAAAACTCTAGACAAGTATTTGATACACTGCCGATTTTGCAGGTTTTCCTACTTACAAAGCATGTAGAAGTCTGTAATTGTTTTCATAGCTACACTTCAACTGTGAGATTGAAGTGTACATTGTATGATTTTTAGATAATTAATTAGCATTTTATTGCATGACATAAGTATTTGATCACCTACCAACCAGAAAGAATTCCGTCTCTCACGGACCTGTTAGTTTTTCTTTAAGAAGCACTCCTGTTCTCCATTACCTGTATTAACTGCACCTGTTTGAACTTGTTATCTGTATAAAGGACACCTGTCCACACACTCAATCAAACAGACTCCAACCTCTCCACAATGGCCAAGACCAGAGAGCTGTGTAAGGACATCAGGGATAAAATTGTAGACCTGCACAAGGCTGGGATGGGCTACAGGACAATAGGCAAGCAGCTTGGTGAGAAGGCAACAACTGTTTGTGCAATTATTAGAAAATGGAAGAAGTTCAAGATGACGGTCAATCTCCCTCGGTCTGGGGCTCCATGCAAGATCTCACCTTGTGGGGCATCTTGCATGATCCCTCACCTTCATGAGGTGAGGGATCATCCCAGAACTACACGGCAGGACCTGGTCAATGACCTGAAGAGAGCTGGGACCACAGTCTCAAAGAAAACCATTAGTAACACACTACGACGTCATGGATTAAGGTCCCACTTGCTCAAGCCAGCGCATGTCCAGGCCCATCTGAAGTTTGCCAATGACCATCTGGATGATCCAGAGGAGGAATGGGAGAAGGTCATGTGGTCTGATGAGACAAAAATAGAGCTTTCTGGTCCAAACTCCACTCGCCGTGTTTGGAGGAACAAGAGGTCTTACGCTGCTATACTATTGTGCTGGAGGAGTAGGGTCAGTTCTCCTTCCCCACTAAGTTCTCCTTCTCCACTATAAATTGTTCTTGATATGAGGAATGCATTTTCAGAATTTTCCCAGTCTCCTCCCGTTTTAAACTTTAGGAGGACATGAGGTCCTGGTCCACACCTGCGGAGTACCTGGTTTGGGGGGCCCGTTGCTGTCCCTGTCCAAAACTTTCCTGGTTGTGTGGCAGAACAAAACGATACCTGATGATTTCAGCTGCCACTGTGCTGACACCTCCTCCCTCCCCCGTGTTGTCCCTGTCCTTGTCCATCTGGTCATGCTTCTGACTGACAATACGTTTAAATAGACTCTGGACACAGCCCACATGCATTTATTAATTATTCCAATTGGACTCTTAATATCTTACCCGGCACAGCCAGAAGAGGACTGGTCACCCCTCTGAGCCTGGGTCCTCTCTACGTTTCTTCCTAAATTTCAGCCTTCTTAGGGAGTTTTTCCTAGCCACTGAAATTCTACACTACTGTTGTTTGCTCCTTGGGGTTTAAGGCCGGGTGTTTCTGTAAAAGCACTGTGACAACTGCTGATGTACAAAGGGCTTTATAAATACATTTGATTCATTGAAGGATGCGTACAACCCCAAGAACACCATCCCAACCATGAAGAATGGTGGTGGAAACATCATTCTTTTGGGATTCTTTTTCGCAAAGGGGACAGGACGACTGCAACGTATTGAGGGGATGGGGCCATGTATCGTGAGATCTTGGCCAACAACCTTCCCTCAGTAACAGTATTGAAGATGGGTCGTGGCTGTGTCTTCCAGCATGACAACGACCTGAAATACACAGCCAGGGCAACTAAGGAGTGGCTCCGTAAGAAGCATCTCAATGTCCTGTAGTGGCCTAGCCAGTCTCCAGACCTGAACCCAATAGAAAATCTTTGGAGGGAGCTGAAAGTCCGTATTGCCCAGCGACAGCCCCAAAACCTGAAGGATCTGGAGAAGGTCTGTATGGAGGAGTGGGCCAAAATCCCTGCTGCAGTGTGTGCAAACCTGGTCAAGAACTACAGGAAATGTATGATCTTTGTAATTGCAAACAAAGGTTTCTGTACCAAATATTAAGTTCTGCTTTGCTGATGTATCGAATACTTAAGTCATGCAATAAAGTGCTAATCAATTACTTAAATCATACAATTTGATTTTCTGTTTTAGATTCCGTCACTCACAGTTGAAGAGTACCAATGATAAAAATGACAGACTCCTACATGCTTTGTAAGTGGGAAACACTGCCGATTTTGCAGGTTATCAAATACTTGTTTTCCCCACTGTATGCTCTCATACCACCAGGTTCAGTCAAATCACTTTCAGCATTCAAACCACCCTGTTTATTCTTTTCATAAAAAAATATTCTGTTGAGTATTGATATTTGTCTGGAAATATCATGTAAACAGTTCAAGCTTCAGACCTGTTGCCCAGGGTTTGAACATTTTGCACAAGGAGCAAATGAACTCACGTATTACGGATCATAAACAGCATTACAGTCTGCAATCTACTGCTCTTGTTCTCTGTTGCACAACATGTACGAACAACTCTAAGCTCCATGCTGCCTGACCCGCTTTTATTCAAGACAGTTTTCCCAACAAATCCTCAGAGCCGGAGCCAAATAACTCGTGGGTCGGCTGGCACCATTCAGACCTCAGCTCGAGCTCTGTTTGTGGTGCTCTTCCTGCGGAATCCTCCCTGATTCCTGCAACCTACAAATAATCTGTTCCCTGAGTGGCAGTCCTGGATTTTTCTTTTTTTTATTTGTTCTCTGTAGTCTCTGTTAGGCCCAATTATTGTTTGTCTTTTACAGGAGTTTCATTAGGCCCAAATTGCATTAGCACATGCTGTTTGATTCCCGGTAACAATAATAAGGTGATTGATGGATTTACTTTCTATTGTGCTTTTTATTACACAAGCTTAAAATGTTTTTTAAGAAAAAGGAGCATCAACCGGAAAAAAACTATGTCTGAACTCTGACACTCCAGCCGAGCAATAATTGTTTTCTTAGTACAGTATATATTTACATAATATCAGGGGGAGGGGTTTGTCAGCAGATGTTGGTTGGTGGTAGACAGCACAGTAACGATGCTATTCAAGCACTTTGAGGGGTTGTAACCAAGGAGGCATCCATCTCAGCTCCATCTTTTGGCATGAGGCTCCTTATCTGATCAACTTTCTGATGGGAGAATTTGTCACTGTATTATAAGCAACTTTGTTGACTTCTATTGCTAGATGCATTTGCTATTACTGGCATTTAGAAAATACTTTAGGTCAACCCTGGCCAACTAGAAAGATATTTTCAACCTAAACATTTCAGGTGTACCTTTGATCTGTTGGACTGTAACAAATGTTGTGTGTCTGTGTTGCGTTGATCGATCAATTCATCTAACTATTAATGCTGCACAGCATTTTCATGTCCCACGTTTTATATTGTTACCTATCCGTTCACACATATCTCTGTGTTTCCACAGTTTGCGCAGAAGATATAGTAGAATCATATGATGAAGGTTTATAGCTATCCGTAAATTGTGCCAACATTAGAAAGACACCCATGGTTTTATTTGGTTGGAATTTGGTTTGATCCACAGGCAGTGAACCTATTGATGGCAGGATGAAATGACCACAGGTTTTGATCCTCCCAGGAGCTGTTTTTATTTGAGGACAAACTGCTCTCCTGTTGGCTCTCAAGTCCAATAATACACATGCTTCACAGGGAATCAATACCCGCTGAGCATACTCCACCAATGGAAGAACACAGGACAATAGGTTAAAGTTTCAAAGGCATTAAACACACAAAGGTGCATTATTTTGCCAAGCACTGGTTACAAAAGAGACTATGATCTAGCACATTATGTACTGCACAGATTGCCCAATTTAATGCTAATGGTTATGAAATGTAATGTCTTGTAAGTTTCCATATTCACACCTGCCTCAATGCACTGCCTACCATTTTGCTATATAATAATACAACTATGTTTCCAAAAAAGTTGGGACGCTGCGTAAAATGCTAATAGACAACATATTAAATGTTGCAACTGAGGAATTTTATAGTTTTTTGGAAAAATACAACCCCTATTTGAATTTGATGCCAGCAACCCGTTTCAAAAAAGTTGGGACAGGGGCATGTTTACCACTGTGTTGCATCACCTCTTCTTTTAACAATACTGTGTAAGTGTTTGGGAACTGAGGAGACCAATTGCTGTTGTTTTGAAAGTGAAATGTATAGGATTGATATAGGATCTGCTCTACAGTTTAGGGTCTACCGTTTAGGATTCTATTAATATTTTAATGATATTACGTACCGTCGATGATGAGATCCAGTGGCGTTGCTAGGCCTGTATACATAACACATTTCCAGTCTTTTGTTGCCCCTGTTCCAGCTTTTTTGAAACGTGTTGCTGGCATCAAATTCAAAGTGGGCATATATTTTTCAATAAATGAGAAGTGAAATGACTAGGCAGTCTAAAGGTTAATGGTAATATTATTAGAATGATCTCCTATCCATACATCAACTCAAGATTCAACACAGAAGAGATAATAAATCCAAAAGACACCCCGAAGATTGTATCATACCCAACAGTTTATCCCTTCAAGATATCAGGAGTACTGCCGACCCTAACTTCAAAAGGTTTTTCAACCTGTCCATCTTATAACGCATGCTTCTCTCCTCTACATCAAACACTTGGCCTGCAATACATTTATGTGGCTATAAAATAGGATTTTGGGGCCTAGCCCAAAGCAGTTTGACATCTGGGCTCAATCTTTACCTCAGTGTGTAATGGGTATCACAGAACCTTTGTTGTCTTTGATAGGTGAGAGAAGGGGAGGCAGGGGGGAAAGGGAGAGCCAGGTTTGGGGCCTTGGGTACCATGATGGACCTTGGGGGAGCTGGAAAACATCAGGTGGTGACCTAGCCAGATTCAGAGTCAGCTACCGTAAAACCAGGATCAGAGGGCAAAGCTTAGATAATTGTAGAGTGTCTGTAACGGGATACTGTGTTTCATGTGTTGAAATACTAATGTGTTGTTGGCGTAGCTCTCCTCTGTAGCAAGCAATTTGTCAAGCCCAATGCACAGAGCTGCCGTTGGCAGAGTAGTAGCAAACTGCAAGGCTTCTTTTGAACTGTGTATACATATTTTTAAACAAGAACACACAGAAGTGACATTATTTATTTTACTTGGGGTGAATTACCACATTAAGTAACCCTAACACATGACAGACATTATTTGCAGGTATGTACCCAGAAGCTGCCACAGGGATCTGGCACTGGCCTTTTACTATCTAAAAACCTAGGACTAAGGAGCATGCATAGGCAGCCTTTTGCTTTCATGCTGCCAGCCTCTGGAACAACCTGCCAGAGAATCTGAGGGCGGTGAAATAGTGGACATTTTTAAAACAGAGCTTAAAAGAAACCTTTAGAATTTTGTGTTTTCTTATGTCGCTTTTAAAAGCTTTCATAATTCTGCCTTATTATTCTATTTTTGTGGTCTTTGATGTCTTTTTATTGTTCTTCATTATTATCGTGAAAAGAATAGTGTGCGGCAACCGCAGGGTTGAAATGTATAAACGTGAATGAACACTGAGATGTATTAGAAGAATCTCGGTTCAGCATTGATTAAAATGTAGACTGCCCAAATGGACCAGTGAAACTTTGATCAACGGCTACACATTGAACCCAGTGTAGAAGGTCCTGAGGGCAGCCTTTTTACTAAAATCTACCTTTTGAAATCAGCTGTATATTCCATTGTTGAAATAAGATTAAAGTTATGTTATCCCCATATTGCCATTTTCGGTCACAGGTTCAGTAGTGGCCAATTGAAAAGCTGTGATTGATCAACAACATATACCATGTACATTTTGAAATTAAACTGTGATAAGGAATGAAATTACAACATGATTATGTCTTTTGTATATAAGAAAGTGCATAAGTAATGTGTTCATTTAAATAAATGTATCAAAGTACCATGTTTAATGTGGCTGGGCTAGATTTGGTCTAGGCCTTACTTATAATACATTGCTGTCGGCCTAGTCTGTGTTCAGCTTTTGTATGTTAATCTGTTGATGTGGGATTGGTGAGGGCTAGCCTGTGTTGACCTCGATGTAGGCAAAAGTATTTGGGGCTATTGTAGGCTATCCCACAATGCGATTGGGTTTACTGTCAGCTAACCTGACAATGGTATGGCCTTTGGGTTATCATTATGTTGGGCTGATGTGGAATATATACAGGATACACAGCTGGTATTAAGAAGAATTCATCTCCTGAGGCAAAACAAGGTTCCTTCCTCAAGAGAAAGTCAATTTGTAATCCAGAGTGGAGCAGTGACAGGAGCTGTAGCCATTTCTTCACTGATGAAACTTCAGATTACCTCAGGGAGACACTTAAACAGATTCACTTCGCAGCCCACCCCCTCCTCATCAAAGACCCCAGCAGGTGTGTACGTGTGTCAGCCTCTTGGATCCTCAACCTCCTTTGGGCACACAGCTGGAGGGGCATCAGGGCTGGGTGAGTGTGTATAGAGCCTACATCACAGAGATGTTATGTAGCAGATAATAGCGTCTTGCATGGACTGGATCTAAAGCAGGTTTGGACCTGCAGTGTTTGTGGAATGAACTCTAGTTGGAAGTGATTGTCTGCATAGTTTCAGACACAAATGCTGCCTGTAACATGGTTCAGGCTCTGTTAAAGATTATGCGGTGATCCATATTTTTGTAAATTAACTTCTTACAAAGCTAAAAAATAAATTGAAAGTTTACAATCTGCTTCTATTTCACAACAAGCAGTACATGCAGTGGTGAGTGTTGTTGATAATTGCTTTGGTTCTCCCGCATGAGATGGTGAGATATTATGTTCCCACAGACTGTGAAGAATTCAGCTGAACTAAAAGCTGAATCTCCAGAGAGAGATGTGGGGAGTGTTTCCTCAACCACTATCTCCACAGTTTTGTTTGGGTTAAGTTCCAGGTTGTTATCGGAGTCCGACATTCATGATCACATGTTGGCTAGTGACCAGTAAATATGTGCCAGGCAAGTGGAACTCATATTGACTGATATGTATTAACCTACAAACAGTGGCAGTATTGTCCCATTAACGTCAGAACAATTATCCTTGTGTTTTCCCATTTACTAAAATGGCATATATTGACATAAGCAACAACACAGTGGCATATTTTCACTGTTTACTGCAATATATTGAAAAAAGGGTCTGGAGAAAGTAGTTTTTGTAAAGTCTTTGTGACTTAACAATAATTGGGTAGAACTATTATAAACTAATAATGTACCTGAACAAATCTGACACCATCATTTGTATAACTGAATATTCATACCATAAAATGTTTGATTCGTTCTAGCACAAAATAGTTACTTTTGATGTCTGTGAGCCATGCCTTCTGATAAACATTTGTCTAAAGAAAAACCTTACAAGCATGTCCAATAATATTGAAACATATTGGACAGTTATCCCTTAAACATAAAAGTTCAAAATTTGACAATGTTGCTGGTTGATTTGTCTTCTCATCTGGTTTTGCTCCCAGTCTGAATGGGTGGGGCTAGATTGAACCCCCCCACCACCACCACCTTTGTTGAGTAAGCAAAAGTCCAATTGTGTTGGTACACATTACACAGTACTGCACCGGGTTGATGAGCCTGACACCCCTTCAAACCTTCCTCCAAGGACAGAAATGTATCAACCCCGTGACACAGGGGATTAACTGAAACGCTCTGACCTTCGTGTCAACCCAGGACACAGGGGAACATTTTCCTAAGATATAATCAGCACAGCATCTAAAGAAATTCAACAACGCGAAAGGTTAACTCGCTAGTTATTGAGATGGTACCACATCTACCATGAATATGTTGAAATGTTTAATGATATGCTAACACTTATCCTTATCGTCCTAAATATTTGTTTTAACATTTTGAATGTGTCTGTCAAATGGGCATGGTATTGTTGTCAACACCCACCCAGAACATTCCAAGTCATACTGGCTCACAAGTCCGTTAGGGCAGTGGTGATGATTGTTGACACCCGTCTACACTCAATCTCTCTCCAACCCACGGCTCTATACTGGATTATAACTGTTTGAAATAGGATCTGCTAAAGGCCCCCCAGAGTGTTCCAGAGACCTAGATAAACAGCAGAGCTCTCAGACATTTAGCAAAAAATGCATTAACACTCTGCCCCCTCTCTCAGAACTCATCTTTCTCTGGATGGAGGGAGGGATGGAGTATCGAGAGGTCAGATGTAGAGGTGCTTCATGCCCCCAGGGCATATATTCCGTAATCATTTCTTTTGGATATCTGGATCTCTCTCTGTAAAAAAAACAAGAAACAGTAACATGTGTGAGTGTGTGTGTCTGAACCAAATGTTCTCACATAACTTTTTAGTAAACATGACAATAGATTTTTTTAGGTTTGGGGTTAAATTATGGGTTATAATGGGGTTTAATGGGTTTAGAAATGATGGAAATCCATTGTGATCCCCTCAAAAAGTGTATTGTTTAACAAGGGGTTTTGTGTGTATGTGTGAATGTGTTGGGGGTGGGGGATTATATACGTGTTTAGAGCGTCCTAGTCTCTATCGGCATTGAACCTGCTGGTATTGAACCTGCTGTGTATTAGCACCTTGACAGTATGATGTAGTGCCTTAGACCACTATACAATTTGGAGGCCCTGTTTCAGCAACCAGAGCAGCAAGAAGCAGTGCTCATTGTTGTAGCATGTGTGTGTGTCCAAATTGCTATCAAAATGAGGACCTGTTTGAGTTTTACTTTTACTATTACTATTGTTTTACATTATTAAGTTTAGGAGTATTTGGGAAAGTGAGGACTTTTGGTAGTTCCTCAAACACACAATACAACTGTTTAGACTTGAAGTTAAGTTGATGGTTAGAATTAGGCTTAAAATTTGAGTTATGTTTAGTCATTAAGGTCAAGGTTTAAGGGTTAGTTTAAGTTTAGGAATAACAGTTATGTTATTCAGGGTAGGGGTAGGTTAGGGTAAGTGTTAGGCATTTTTATGCCTGCTAAATGTCCGGTCCTCACTTTAAATGCAATTCTGTTGTGTTTATGTGTGTCTTGATCCACCAACTAAAACTTCAACCCAGGCCTTAGAACATAGGAGAGGGAGTCCAAAAACAGAATCTTCTGTAATGAGTTGCTTATGTAAGTTTTGTTTTTCCCCATCATCCATTTGTTTCTGTTAAATAAATGCCTTCAGACACATCTCCCTTGCTCTGCCTCTGTATTCTATACTAACTCACTGTTATGGTTGCTTTGCATTGTCATGCTCTACTGACTCTTTGTGGCGTCTGTGAGCTCAATTAAGGTAAAGGGCTGGAAAATGTATTCCTCCAGCGCTCAGGGATTCCATGCTAAACCTCCTGGTTGAGTGGACAGAGGAGGACACAGTGAAGGGGAGCCTTCCTGGGGCTCCTGCCATGTCCATCTGGAAGGGCTGTGAGAGTGGATGTGTGAGTGTTTACGTGTTTCTCTTTTATTCTACAGGACAATGTCGTATTTCATATTTCATAAGCTTAAAGTAAAATGGATTTGTTTATCATTACACTCTGGTCAGTTATTCCTAAGTATATGTACAAATGGCAGCATGATTTTTTTTTGTCTTATAGTATTTTTTCTATACATGTATTTCTCCTCTTCCTGTTCTCATTACAGGTGATGAGCTGCACCTGTGATAGTAGGAAGTGGGCCCAGTTAGATGGTGGCGTGGGGCTTGATGTCTCTCGATTCCAGGCCTGGGAGAACATTTCTCAGTGAGGAGACCTTTCCTTATTACCACCTGTGATTACCACCTGTGATAGACGGAAGTGGGCCCAGTTGGATTGTGGGGTGGGGCTTGAAGTCTCTGGGATTCCGGGCCTGGAGAACATTTCTCAGTGAGGAGGCCTTTCCTTATTACAAACCATACGCGGTTGATGTCTTTGTTGTTTTCAGCATGTGGGCCATGTAAAAATCTTATTAATTATTCTTTGGATGAAATAAGCAGTCTCAAGTTCTCATTCAATTAATTACAGATAACGAAAATGTCTGGGATATTTGGTAGCGGTGGTGCCAATGAAGCATGGCTTTAATCAGAAACTGAATGTCACGAACTTAGGGAGAAAAATGGGGTAAATATAAATACATTTAAAAAAAGAACAATTGATTAGGAATTATGGGTCATATTCTAACTTGCTTCACTGATGCCGATATTATTCAACCTTACTCTTGGTTCAGTTTTTTTACTGTAGTTAACCTGCATATGCCATGTTATTATTTACCTACATAAGGACTTCATTACACATTTAAAACCTACACATAACAAATTCCTGTGAATGGCAGTTTACTAATTCCATTTCATTCAGCGGAGTTTCTCAGTCAGTGACAACTTTACTCCAATCCCTATTAGAGCACTAAACATGTCTGGGCAACAGACCGCTAATCATATCTCTACTCATATCTCTCTAGATTAGATTTGGAGGAATTCTCTCTAAGACACAGCAGAATGGCAGGCAAGACAACAATAAATATGATTTTAGCGTCCGATGTCTTGGATTATAATTGCTTGGACAGGTACATGAACATATGTGTGAGTGCTTGCACAAAATGTATGTGTGTGCATGTCTGAAATCCACTTGGTAAGGGATGGAAATTTGGAAGGGCCTCAAACCCACAGGCATAAGACTGCACTTTAATGACTTGCAAAGACTGACATTAAATCCACAAGCCTGTGTTTTTTTGTTTTAACACTTTTCCAAACCTAAGCTAAACCTTTATAAACATTCTGAATGAATGTTAAAATGTAAATCATCAAGGTCCTATTGTTTTAACAGTATTGCAAAATGTGATGTGGAAAGAAACAATGAAATCCAAAAGAATGTCAATTTAGACATTTGTCCACGTTATGTCAAACTTTCAAGTGAAACGGTAAGAACGTGTTTGTAAACATCTTGTTGCACCTGAGCTCTGTTTTGTCTCCGTGAAGAGAGGCAGTGGAAAGACAGGGCCTCTGTGGACACTGCATGTAAACATGCCCTGGGCCCTGGCTGCTGTCTGGGTTTGCATCATAAGAATGCAATGTAAAACGCTGTTTTGCTGGAATACTGTTGGGAGGTTGAAAATAGGTTGTCTTCTCTTGATTCTCATTGCTGTACGTATATTACAGCCGAATGATGATGACTCAGTATGCAGGATCTGAACATCCTTCTGCGCCTGAGTTCTTCACTCCAAGAAGTCCAAAGCTATTCTTCGGAAGGGTGAAAACAAGGCCACTGTCTCACATTCCATGTGGGCTCTTAAAATATATTTGGACTGCATCGACTCTGCTAATACTTGCAGTTATATTTTATTTTTATTTTATTTATTTTTTATGACATGACGTTCTGCGCCAAAGTCTGCTGTACCGATCTAAGCTCTCAACTCCGGACCTCATGAGCATCCAGGCGGCTTTTCAGGCTCAGCAGACTGTCTGTGCAACATCCTATTTGTCAATATCAACAGGACATACAAGTTTCAATAATCTCTGCTTTCTTCTTTTCTCTGGTGAAAATAATACAGCATATCGTATAGCAATAGCTATATTTGCCACTTCGGCAAATCTGACATATAAAACATTATTCTGTAACCGAAACAGGTGCACATTCACCAGTGATTTGCTAAATAAAAGTGTTGGTCAGATACTAAACTACAAGAACACTGACTGTTTTATGTTTAGGGATCCATTCATTCAAAATGAATCAGTTTACCACAACTATCACTGGATTCAGTAATAGTGCATCAATGAAATCTTCCCCACAATTACCATTTTGTCAAAGTTTTTACTAGAAGCATATTACGGGCAGAACCTGAACTGAGCTCAAGTTCAGAGCTGCTGCTTTCAAGGAGTTGGACATGAATCTGCACCCTCATGAAAAAAAAGATTTCAGAGAAGCCTTCAAACCAACAAAGCATCGATACTGGACTAAGATTGAATCTTGTAAACTTGGCTCTGATGCTCATGGGATGTGGCAGGGATTGGGAACTGTCACTGACAATAAAGGGATACCCAGCTGTGATCTGTCTAGTGAAGCAAACATATTAGACAAGCTAAATGCCTTCTATGTACACTCCGAGGCAAGTAACACCAAAACACACATGAGAACACCTGCTGTTCTGGACAACAATCTGTTTTTATTCTCTGTCACTGAGATGAGTAAACTGGATAAGATTTGCAAAGCTGTTCGGCCAGGTTGATTGCCTCAGAGCATTCGCAGACAAGCTGACAAGGGTCTTCCCGGTCAACTTAAGACCTCCAGTGTCCTTGTACCCAAAAGTGCAAAAGCACCATCCAGGTCACAGACATGGCAATTCAGTGAAAGGATGACAGTCTCACCTTCAGCTAGGAGCTAATTGTGAACTGTAGGAATATGAGGTACCAGACACGAGGAACAAGTGAAAAACGTAATGTTTCTTAGTGCCCAAAAAAACATTGCACAGGCACCCTGACAATTTTGGGAAAAGCTGAGAAAAGCCCTACAAAATAGTCAGTGACCCCAGTGACCAAAGCCATGGACTATTCTCCACGCTACCCTGTGTTAATATTCTGTAACTTAAAATGTTGTTTTCACTTTTCTCTTATTTTTTTCTAAAAGGAGACACATTATGATTGGATATTTTCACTCTTCACTGCAGTCCTTTCCAGCAGTTTCGATTGAGGAGCTGTAAACAGACTCAGGACAAAAGACATTTGAGACTTGTTCAGTGCTACCTCCTTGTGTTGTAAGCTTTGAAAGACTTATATCTAATGATCACCTTAACAAAAAGGTCTGTAGACAATCTCCCTGTTTCACATGTCAGTACTGGAGTCCTGCCCATTCATATGTGTGTGCAATCTCTTCCTCGTGTTGCCTTACAATACCAATTCTTGCATGAATTCTTCTCACGGTCGAAGAGTGTACTTTGGTGCCCGATTACTTTGTGAGAGGCTGAGAAAGCACTTAACTGGATTTCCTTCTGTCCCTCAAGGAAATGTCCTTTAAGTATGCCTTATTAAAATCCACCACATAAAATGTGGAGGAATCTCTTTTAGATTCCCATGTATTTTACCGTTTACTCAATCTAGGCTATTGTTTCCTGGTATCAGACGTTTATGGCCTTTTTTTTTTTTTTTTGGCTGTAATTTTTTTTGTGGTCAAATTTAGAATTATCCGTTAAAATGTGGAACTGCGTTTCTTTTTCTATCGTCTTGATGCCTGAATTGTTCATGTCAGTTGTGTCCATTGGCCATTAATGATGTTGACTTGAATTATATATTATTGTATGTAAAATAAATTCATCAAGAACAAATCTAAGACATATCAACCCCTCAGTGTCCTTCCTTCTCCTAACATCTCTTCCTAGCCTAACCAGTTACCCAAGTGCCCTCATTCATTTTCACTAGTTGTGATATTAAATCAATCATTGTATTTTTTCAAATACAAATTACTGGCTCACTGTGGAAATACTTTTGGAAATACTTTTGGACTTAATGTTTATGTAGATTTAATCTGGATGACTGATGTTATTGGACTGTTAATTTATTTATCTTTGTGACTATTTGTGGATCTGTTTGACAGTGTCAACATACTGTCTAAAATAATTTCATACGAGGTCAGAGCAGAATCTGCCATTTTAGTGGAAAACCAAAAACACGATGTCTTAAGTAGAGAAAAACACAGATGACAACAGCAATTTGTAAAAACCTTGGGCTCCCTTGAATTTAAGGGTTTGATCATTTCAACGTACCCAAGAAAAAAGAGACAAGTGTTACTACTGGGGGAAAAAGGAACCAGCAAAGTGAAAGACCAGTTGAGTAATCCACATCCACTGCAGCCCAACCCAGAACATTTGATTGTGGACTAAACACACATTCTGTAAGCACTATTGTTGAATTACTGTGAGGGAACTGGAAAGTAAGCCTTTTTCACTCACCACATCAATTCATCTTTATTCACATAACACACTGTATTTTGTGCTTAATCACTACAGAAAGACTAGATTTTCACAACTGGACACAGCAATGTGTGCCCATTCTTCTTATCAAAATTGCAAAAGCACTATCAAGTGGTATAAAGACCTTTGGTGAAAAGCAATTTTCAACTCTGTACACAGACTATCAACTGGATTGAGGTGTGAACATTCACAACTGGGCTTCACAACAAAATTCACAGAACTGTCCAAAATCTGTCATTATTGCACTGAAAAATAAATATGAGCCCCAATTTGAGCTCTGGATTATGTTTTTTTCAAGTGCCTCCATGGAATATTGCGCCGTCACCCAGTCCCTGCTGCTGAGAAACATACCCATAGCATGATGCTGCTACCACCATGCTTCAAGGCATTACAGGATTATGTGCAGGGTTAGGCTTGCACCAAACATAAGCTTTTAAAAAAATATATTTGATGTTCTGATCAGTCCATAGAATATTCTTTCACTATGTCTCAGACTCTCCCACACGCCTTTTGGCAAACTCTAGCCGGGATTTGATGTTTTTTTCCGCTCTCCCATAAAGGCTACTTTTAAATTTACAATCTCATATTATCATGAGCACAGCCTCCCTAACTTCCAAACCTATGACATCAATAATGTATGTAAGTAACCATGGACAGTAGGGTCAGCTACATGACTACAATATAATTGTAAAAAAGTAGATTTTGCATGATTTACACTGACAGGATTAAACATCTGAACGTGTTTATGTAGCACTCTAAACACTGATGCTGTGCTGAAGCAATGTGCCAGTGTTTACCTAGGGTTAGTTCAGCATGGTTACATAATGTCTCTGTCAAACAGTCATTAAGAGTTGAATGAAACATTCACTGCCATGTCCCTACCCCACGGGAGTGCACAAACACTGTCCTAATCCATTTAAACCTCATGACCCACTATGACTCTTCACATTGGTATCATCGAAGCTTCACGTTTAAGGTCCAATCTCTTTGCCTTTAAGGTCCAGAGATCTGGAGGCAAGTCCCTCTTTTTAGATGTTTTTCTTGATAAACTCTTTGGGGTAGCAGGACAGACTACTTCATATGCCCTTCCAATAAAAACCTAAATAAACAGAAGTACATATCACTTGCATGTCTACCGTGTAAAGCTTATTACCCAATACAAAACAGTAGAAGCGTGACCTTACATGACCTAACTCATTTAAGCATTACACAGATTATGTCAATTTGTCACTTTCTCATTTTTGTACTAAAGAGGTGCTGTCGAGCTTATAGGGGCCCTGTACCATGTAATGTACGTGCTGATACATGCCCTAAGTCCTCTAAACGACTGGATTTCAAACTTGGAAATGTTTATGATACAGAGTCACTTCCTCCAATTTGTTGTGTTATTAACTTGAATTATAATCGATTAATGTTGCCATCAATCTATTCAATAGTATTCAGACCCTTCTTTAGACATTTCTACTACATTGAACTGCCATTCGCAGTACTTCACAGTTTCAAGTCTTCTTGGATATGCCTCTACCAGCTTTGCACAGTTGTTTACTGGTTCCCTTACAGAGCTCTATAAGAGTAGATGGGAAGTGTCGGTAAACTGTGATCTTCAGTCTCTCCACAGATATTCAGTAGGGTCTGGGCTTTTATTGGGCCACTCAAGGACATTCACAGAATCGGGGTTATTGTTTTGCTGAAGGATGACTATTCACCCCAGTCTTGAGATCTTCTACAATCTGGATAATGTTTTATTCAAGGAGCTCTCTGTATTTTGCTCTGTTCATCCTTCCCTCAATCCTAACCGATCTCTATGATGGCAATTTCTAAAGTCCAAACAATTTACGAAAATGGTAGGACAGAGGAAAACTCAAATGCACAATAAACAGTTTGTTCTTGCAAGGAGAGAATACACAGGTTACAAAGTAACAATGAATAATCTCTAAAGTAACACAGGACAAGCATCATCATTTAAAGGAGGAAAAATCTCCCAGTTTCTGCCTCTGAGAAGCATCCTCATTGTATGACGCTCCCACCACCATGCTTCACCATAGGGATGGTATTAGCCAGGTCATGAGCTTTACCTTGTTTTTAAAAGCATAGTACTTGGCATTAAGGCCAGTTCATTTGACTTTGGTCTTCTCAGACCAGAGAATACTTTTTCCTCAGAGTCAATCAAGATGCATGTCATCTGCCTTTTACTGAAGAGTGGCTTCGGTCTAGCTGCTCTACCATAATGGCTGGATTGACGGAAGGGTACAAAGATGGCTATCCCTCTGGCATTTTCTCCCATCTTTGCTGAGATTCTCTTAAGTCCTTTTACAGTGGCCCCTTGGGTTCTTCGCCACCTCCCAAAACAAGGCCCTTCTTGTCTGGTAACTTAGTTTTGCTGGAAAGACAGGTCTATGAAGACTCTTTGTGGTTCCAAATGTCTTCAATTTCCACTGTGCTCAATTTCCACTGAACTCAATGCTTTAGAAAAATTGTTTTATCTTCCCCAGATCTATTCCATTTCAGCGTTCTGCAGACAGTTCCTTGGACTTCTTGGCTTGGATTTTGACATGCACTTTAAAGTGCTGTACCTGATATAGACAGCTGTGTAGCTTTTTAAATCATGTCCAATCAATAGATGCTGCCACAGATGCATTCCAATCAAGTTCCAGAGACATCTTAACTATGGTCAAAGGACACAACACACATCTGTTCTCAATTTGGAGTGACTTGGCTAAGGGTCTGAATACTTATGTACATGAGATATTTCAGTGTTTCATTGTCTATATATTAGCACTTTTTATTTTAAAGGCTTGATTTTTTTTTTTAATGAAGTCTATAACAACAAAATGTGGAGAAAATGAAAGGGTTTGAATACTTTCCAAAAGCACTGTGTACATTCCTTTTAAGTATATAAATATGAATTACTACATAATTATTAATATTTGTTTAGTTATCATAAATCATTGTAAATTGGTTGTGTCATGTTTGACCCTGTCAGGATTTGAGCTACAAAACACCAGCAAATGGCCAAATAGGGTACAACTGTTTGTTTTAAAAAGTTGGAATAATTTCACTATAATGAAATAGGAGTTTGGTTTACCTAATAGATTTATTAGAACTTAAATTAAGGAACAAACAAAGAATCAATGGTGCCAAATTAATTTTTAAAAACAAAATAATGACTAGGGTTTTACAATAATGGTTAAAGTTCTAGACATTTTGAGATCGTGTTTAAAATGTTGTCACTGGTTTGAGATAAAAAAAGACAGACAATTTCAACAATAACCCCTTCCTCTGCAAATAGTTCAATCTGGCACCAAAAACTTTTCCCAAACGGAAAAATCAGAATAACTGAACTGTTAAGGTTCTACACAGCACCTTTTTCCTAAAAGTAGGGATACTTTGAAGTAGGCTCTTAAATGACAGTAGCAGGACAGCTTCTGACGCAGAGGAAATGGGGGTGTGCGCGTGGCTGCCTGTACTCTTCTCATCTGTATGTATTCATAAACCTCCCGAACAGCCAATCAGGACTCTTATGTTAATCCCATCTTTTTAAAACCCGTCAGTATGATCCAGCTAGATTAGTTAGATCGTTCACCCGTCTATGATTTGTATGCGCAGAACAGTCGGATCTGCAGCCTAGTTGTTTTGAAACTTCTACTCCAAGTGACACCTGATAGGCGCAACAGGAGCGACTTTGTAAAACAATAACTTTTGTTACAACTTTAAAAGAAACCTTAGACCTCTTTGGGAATTGCTCCTGTTCTTAGGCAATCTGACTACTTTCCCCCGTCCCATCGTCATGTCCTCCGGGGATGCGTCGCAGCTGAGTCGGCGGTTCTGTGTGTTGTCTTGGGAGCAGGTGCAGAGATTGGACTCCATACTTGGAGAGAGCGTTCCTATTCACGGACGCGGAAATTTCCCGACGCTTTCCGTGCAGCCGCGGCATATAGTCCAGGTGAGATATTGACTTTGGTTTGGAAAGCTCTGGAGCCAAGCTGCCCGCGGTAGAGCGACTACTGCCAACAATGCGAGAAGATAGTTTTCTCGAGCCAATAGCCTTCTAACGAATAATGTATCCTGCGTGTCCGTTCGTTAGCCTAGATCGAAGATGTGATTATTTTCATAATGCATGATAGTGCTTCATATAAAATAGGAGAAAGATAACATTATAAGTATGGGTTTTTCATGTGACGCAGCCTCATCGTGAAGGGCATTAGTGAGTCGTCTACTTAGGAATGAGCGTGAGAGGTTCATACCGCGCGCGAGTGCACCGTCATGCACAAATATACACAGTTGCACAATACAGTAACTTTGAATAATTTAGGCAGTGTGAAATATAACGTGACAATAGGGGATCTAGATTTTCTTAATGTTTTATAAGCTGTAGTAAAGACATTCAATGTAAAACTTTTCTTTAGTGTGTGCGGAATCAGTCATAGGTCTCAACTCCGTTTTTTAAATCCCTTTGAAAAGTAGTTTTCCTGTGCTGTTGCACTATTTGAAGAATGGAAAATGACAACTTATCAATAGTGCTTGTAGCTCTTGTAGCTTAAATGAATTGACGCGTCTTGCTGACTGTAGGTGTTTTCGTATAAAGAAAAGTGGCAACCATATAAACGGGGTTGAAATTCAGCTGCCATACATAATAGAAGGCTGCTATAAAATGTCTGATGGGGACCCACATCCCAATAGTGGCATTCGTCCTTGTTGATCACTGCTTTGGGAACCTTAGTGTATAGCCAACCCAATTCAAATCCTAGCTATATACGTAGCTACCTTTCTCAACACTAGCATACGTAGCGTGGGCGAGACCTAAGTAACAACATTAAGAAAAATACATTATGAATAGTTACCACTAGCAGCGCAAGTAAAACATTTGGAGAGTGGTGGGGTGACTGAATTTGAATTATTAAGACATACTCCCTGTTAATATTAAGACATTCCGCCTGTAATTGAGAAGTCTTAGTGTTGCCAATTTAGTGCCCACCAAAAATCTGGCCCTTAATTTGGTGCGGTGGTTTTCGAGGAGATAAGCACACATCCAGTTTACAGTTCTGTTTTTAAACTGCTGAGATTACAAATCCACATGGAGTATGTTTTATATTGGGTTTGGCCAGCCAAGGAAAGGGAACCCACATTATAGGTTTGCTCATTTTAAATGTAGGCTGTGTGTAGATTCTGGAGAAAACGAGAATAAAAAGCCAAATCTGTTGTGTCTATAAGCCCACAGCAGGACTGTGTCCCATATAGTTTATAAAAAATAAAAAATGTCTGTGTTCTTATTTCACCATTTTGAGTTTACTGGAAGCGAGCTCAACTTTCCTGAATGGGGTCAATTGTGATGGCTTCCATTTATCAGGTAGGCTCCTTCCAATATGTTGGTTAGAGACGGTCTCAACAAGGTTGACATAATACCAGTGTGTTAATAGTACAACAAAATATACTCTTCCAATCATACACACATGCACTCACACAATTGCACATACAAACAATACAAAACTAGCCCAATCACTTGGTTCTATTGTAGGCCTTCTGAGCTTGTGAGTCACATCCTGTATTGATCTATCATTGTTGAGGAAAAATAGAAAAATAACATCTTACTTCTCCACAGAGTGGCAGGAAAGGAAGGAACATGGTTTGGACTTACACTACAGTGTATAGCTTTGTTAGTCCTCTAAATATAGCTGCATGCTTTCCTGGCTTTCAAGGAGGCCATTTATACTGTGGTGAGATGCCAGCTGAACTCAGAATTGGTGCACAGAATAAAAATGGTGTGACTGGTTTCCTTTGCTCTTCTTCTCATTTGTCTTCTCCTTTGTCTCTCTATCTGACCTTCCCCATCTCTTTATCTCTCTTTCTACATGTATCTGTTTCTGTTTGTTTGTTTGTTTGTCTGGCCATCCATCTGTCTGTGTCTGTTTGTCTGGTCAGAATTGAGGAAACATTTTAGTCAAATGACAATTCAAATATTAAGTGTATTTTTTCAATCTGGATTTTAAATTTCACCTCATAGGTTCCTTTGCACAAGTTCTATTCCCCCTCCTAATTTTATATCACATCCAGTCTTTTCACATCCAGTCTTTTCACATCCGATATTTTCTCATCCGATTTTTTTCAAAGCCAGTCTAATTGTTCAGAAGAAGAACTAGTGAATAAAGATCTGAATTTGTGTACTTGTGTAAAGATAGCCATAGAGAGAAAAAAGAAACATACTGTATCACCCGTCAGGTTTTGTAAACACATCACCACTAGTGTGCTTGGTTCCATATCATCGTGACCACCCACAGTGAGGCCACCCATCTACCTTTAAGGAAACACCCATAATCTGTTCCTGCTATCTCACTGATATACTGTTCATTGGACTTATGTTCTGGCCTGATCGGACAGGATGCCAGGGTCTTTCTGTAGTAGGACTCTAACTGGTGTCAAGGGGACTATGGTGTTTAGCTGGCTAATGATTTCTTATGTGTCAGTTTCTTACTAAAATAATCTAACAACCAGGTTGCCTTCAGACTCAGAATGTGTTCTAAATGGCACCCTATTTCATACTAGTGCACTATGTTTGAAGTAGTATGCTATACAGGGATTAGTGCACCATTTGTAATCTAGCCGAAGGTCAATAAGAAAATCCTCCAGACTGGGGTAGGAATGCAGAGGGACTGTACGCAACAAGTTGCCAGGACATTGTCAACGCCACATACAGTGAGGAGAACAAGTATTTGTATAAGTATTTTGCAGGTTTTCCCACTTACAAAGCATGTAGAAGTCAATTTTTATCATAGGTACTCTTCAACTGTGAGTGACGGAATCTAAAACTAAAATCCAGAAATCCACATTGTATGATTTTTAAGTAATTAATTAGCATTTTATTGCATGATGTAAGTATTTGATACATCAGAAAAGCAGAACTTAATATTTGGTACAGAAACCTTTGTTTGCAATTACAGAGATTGTACGTTTCCTGTAGATCTTGTCCGGGTTTGCACACACTGCAGCAGGGATTTTGGCCCACTCCTCCATACAGACCTTCTCCAGATCCTTCAGGTTTCGGGGCTGTCGCTGGGCTATATAGACTTTCAGCTCCCTCCAAAGATTTTCTATTGGGTTCAGGTCTGGAGACTGGCTAGGCCACTACAGGACCTTGAGATGCTTCTTACGGAGCCAATCCTTAGTTGCTCTGGCTGTGTGTTTCTGGTCGTTGTCATGCTGGAAGACACAGCCACGACCCATCTTCAATGCTCTTACTGAGGGAAGGAGGTTGTTGGCCAAGATCTCGCGATACATGGCCCCATCCATCCGCCCCTCAATACAGTGCAGTCGTCCTGTCCCCTTTGTAGAAAAGCATCCCCAAAGAATGATGTTTCCACCTCAATGCTTCACGGTTGGGATGGTGTTCTGGGGGTTGTACTCATAATTTTTTGGAGTTTAGACCAAAAAAGCTCTATTTTTGTCTCATCAGACCACATGACCTTCTTCCATTCCTCCTCTGGATCATCCAGATGGTCAATTGGCAAAATTCAGATGTGCCTGGACATGCGCTAGCTTGAGCAGGGGGACCTTGCGTGCGCTGCAGGATTTTAATCCATTACAGCGTAGTGTGTTACTAATGGTTTTCTTTGAGACTGTGGTCCCAGCTCTCTTCAGGTCATTGACTGCCGTGTAGTTCTGGGCTGATTCCTCACCTTCTTCATGATCATTGATTCCCCACGAGGTGAGATCTTGCATGGAGCCCCAGACCGAGGGAGATTGACCGCCATCTTGAACATCTTCCATTTTCAAATAATTGCACAAACAGTTGTTGCCTTCTCACCAAGCTGCTTGCCTATTGTCCTGTAGCCCATCCCAGCCTTGTGCAGGTCTACAATTTTATCCCTGATGTCCTTACACCACTCTCTGGTCTTGGCCATTGTGGAGAGGTTGGAGTCTGTTTGATTGAGTGTGTGGACAGGTGTCCTTCATACAGGTAACAAGTTCAAACAGGTGCAGTTAATACAGGTAAAGAGTGGAGAACAGGAGGGCTTCTTAAAGAAAAACTAACAGGTCTGTGAGAGCTTGAATTCTTACTGGTTGGTAGGTGATCAAATACTTATGTCATGTAATAAAATGCTAATTAATATTTAAAAATCATACAATGTGATTTTTTGGATTTCTGTTTTAGATTATGTCTCTCACAGTTGAAGTGTACCTATTATAAAAATTACAGACCTGTACATGCTTTGTAAGTAGGAAAACCTGAAAAATCGGCAGTGTATCAAATACTTGTTCTTCCCACTGTAGCCTACTGTGTTTTATACATTTTTAAAAGTCTTCTGCTTCTCTAAGTAGACTTAACTCAACATCACCAGGTGCATGTTACATAATGTTTTCATGGAATAGTTTGCTTTTGGAGAGAATCTAGTAGATATGTCATTCCTTAATTTGTGTCACTCAACACTTTGAACCATCTTCTCAATAGACTTTTCATGGTGTTGTGTATTACCTGTATGTGTTCTAGGAGGGGGAAAAACAGACAGACTTAAGAAGTATGAAACATATTTTGAGGGAGATTACATTAACGTAAACTGTGTTATTCACCGTTTGTGCAGGTCTCCAGGACTTAGGGATATTAGCTCAACTTTGGCCACTTTGGGTCAACACTAGTAAAATTATGTAGGCTTGTGGCCTGTTAGGGTATTGTGGATGGGGATGATGGATAATGCCTAAACATTACTGTAAATATTAGACCATGAGTGCATGTTGCAAATTTCAACGTTGACTGATGGGCACTTTTGGCACTCTGAAAACGTTTTGGACAACAACTGAATCAAAGATATGTTTTGACAGGAACAAATGTGTACAGCTTATATTGTAATGTACAGCGCTCTACAGATCTTGGATGTATTGCAAGATGATATGTTATAGGCATTACCTAATTTAAGAAGCTCAAAAGCCTTTTATCAAATTGTATTTGTTTTTTCTGATCTCCATGTTGACAGTAAGGGAAGTGTCACTGCATATTTATACCCCTGTGAAACTGGAAGTCATGAATTACCACTTAAGAGTTCTTAATGACTCTTAAAAACTTAAAAAAGAAAGATACAGTACTTTCTATTAGATTGCTTCATAAAAAGTTTGAGAAAAAAATGTAATTTCTTGATTATGATTTAGATTTCATGGAAATGTTTTAGTCTAGGTTAGACTTACCTCATATTTTGATTGTAAAATCAAGCAGATTATTTTGCCAATAAAAATTTTCATTACAGGGGGGCGGGCAATTTTGGAGGACATTGTACATTTTAGGATTAACTTGTGAACTTGTTCCAGTGAAAATAGATGTTACGTGATTGTCTACAGACTTACCTCGTTGAACAGTTGAATTTGTGTCTGGTTAAATACTGTTTGGGGTCTCGTTAATTGGTGTGTGTGTTTGTACTCTGTAACACTGGTCCTGCCTGGTAAGGATTGACCTAGTTTCTTGTTTTTGTCTTCAGAGTGATTTAACAGTTAGGAAGTTTCAAGCAGATAACCTGAAGGTTCTCCAAAATTTAAAGATGCAAGAGACAAGCACTGGCTTGCAGTTTCCCTCAGAGAAATCCCAAATTCGCCATACATTTCAAAGGGAAATCTGTGCGCACCCTATCTTCCTGCAGCTGTGCTATCTCTGTCCAGTATACTTTTTACAAGCCAGGTAGTTGTGTTTCTCAGTAGCCAAAACCTCATCAGGTCTACCGATTTTATACATTTATGATAAATTATGATTCCTTTTGTTTTTTCATATCATTGCGTTATTAATAGCTTGGTTCCACTTCTCTTCATGACCCCTGAGTCACTATTCTCCTCATCACAGTACGATATATATGAATAATGTGCTATCCTTTTTAACTTCACTGTTTAATTATATCGTCTGACAGACATTTCAACCCGTTCTTGATAAAATGTTGATGTCCTTATCAGGAGAAGCGACAGTGACCATTCAAGCTGGGAACACAAATCAACCAGTTTTGGTTAAATAAGTGCTCTATCTCTAACAGAACACTATAAATAAAAAAATTAAAAAAGTATTGAGTCAGGAAAGAAAATGGACAATAAAGTATCTTACCAATATTACACCTCAAATCAATCACCCATGTCTCTTTGTCTTGTGTAGGTGGTTCGGGCACGTCTGGAAGAGCGTGGTGTGCTTGTCCGGGATGTGAAGCTGAATGGCTCAGCAGCCAGCTACGTGCTTCACCAGGACACCGGACTGGGCTACAAGGACTTGGACCTCATCTTTGGCTTGAACCTGACCGACGACAAGACCTTTCGTGTGGTCAAAGACGTGGTTCTGGACAGCCTTGTGGACTTCTTACCTCCGGGGCTCAGCCGTGTCTCACCCATGACCCTCAAAGAGGCCTATGTCCAGAAGCTCGTGAAGGTGTGCAATGACACAGACCGCTGGAGCCTGATCTCCCTCTCTAACAACACAGGAAAAAACGTGGAGCTGAAGTTCGTTGACTCCCTGCGGAGGCAGTTTGAATTCAGCGTAGACTCGTTCCAGATTGGCCTTGACTCTCTGCTGCTCTTCGATCGCTGCTCGGAGACAGCCATGCCCATGTCTGAGAGCTTCCACCCCACTGTGGTTGGAGAGAGCATGTATGGAGACTTCCAGGAGGCCTTGGGACATCTTCGAACCAGGACCATTGCCACTCGGAGCCCCGAGGAGATCCGGGGAGGAGGACTTCTGAAGTACTGCCATCTGCTAGTGCGGGGGTTTAAACCAGACTCAGAGGCTCAGATGAAGCTGCTACAACGCTACATGTGCTCACGCTTCTTCATCGACTTCCCGGACATCAGCGAGCAGCAACGCAAGCTGGAGGCATACCTCCAGAACCACTTCAATGGCATGGAGCACAAGCGCTACGACTGTCTGGTGACGCTGCGGCACGTGGTGGACGAGAGCACCGTGTGCCTGATGGGCCACGAGCGCCGCCAGACGCTGGCACTGATCTCTGCGCTGGCGCTAAGGGCCATGGCCGAGCAGAACGCCATCCCTGCCCTGGCTAACATAACCTGTTACTACCAGCCGGCACCCTACGTCAGGGACGTCAACTTCAGTAATTACTATGTAGCACGCGTCCAATCGGCCATGAGTAACTCTTATAGCAACTCCTACCACAGGACATGGCTGCCTTGCAGCTGAGTGATATGGTTCAGTAGAGAGCTAAGAAGACTGTTCTTTTTTTTATTTTTTTTTGTAGCTTTTCATTTTTATATGTGAGTCCCAAATGTTACCATACTCCATCTATAGTACACTACTTCCTATGATCAGTGTACTGTGGTATATAGGGGGGCATTTGAAATGCATCTCACCTATGGTAATATGAGATGAGCAGTTCCGTAGAGTCTGTTCAGTCCACCTGTTCTGTTTTGTGTGGACCCCAAGAAGAGTAGCGCCTGCTTTTGACAGTAGCTTATGGGAATCCTAATAAAATCACAAATTTTGTATGTAGCACAAAGGCTTCTTGTGGGAGACATAAGGACCAAGTCCACTGAGGACCCCAAAAAAATTTATGTATTGTGTTTTAGTTTTTTTTGCCAAATGTTGCATTGTATCCCTTCCCACTAAGTTATATCAATGAATACTGCTGTAAATCAGATTTGAAACTTTGGTATGCTTGCTTTTTGTTCTGAAGCATTGGTGTCTTTAATTACATGCACAATGAAAATTGTGGTCCATTTAATGTGTGAAGAATGGTAAAAATGTGATGGAAGAACTTTAAATCTTCCCAGTCTTGATAAGGGACTTTGTGTGTCATAAACAGGAAAATAATAAGAACACAAAAAGTTTATTCTGGTCTGACTGTGGTTTCAACTGATATTTTCAATTAAAGACGTAGACAAAATATTTACTAAGTGCCTAAGAAAACAACCAACATCTTAAAGCTCTGTATAATTTTGCAATTTTATAATATTTTTACCCAGGTTACTGTACATCTGTATCCAGGGTCAGGGTATTTCCTTTTCACATCATTAAAAAACATGTTGAAAAAAAAAAAAAGTATCTTTTACTTTCTACATTTTTATCATTTTAATCATTTAGCGGACACTCATATCCAGAGCAACCTATAATTACCATATGATTCCTCTGGAGATAGCTGGGTTTGACATCCATTTCATAGTAAGTGTATTTCCCTCAATAAAGTAGTTATCAGCAAAGTCAGTACTAGTACAGCTTTTTTGTTATCCCTCAATTTCTACACAATGATTTCACAGTGTGCTCAGTTTTCGTGAATGTTTGCTACATTGTGGAACAGTTTTTGCTGAATGACACGCTTTCCCAAAACATTATTGAATTTTACTGAGCATACTACGAGGTAAGTTTCCTCAATTTGGTTGGTCTTGCGAGGTGTGGTTTAAAGCAATTAGTGACTTGAAGGGCAGTGGCCATTCTAACAGCATTGCTCAACCTGCAACCCAATCTTAGTCTATTTCTCAACTCTTGTTACAGTACAGCACTGTTGTCATTGAGCTCCGTGTTCAGTACTTGTTTTATGTATGCTTAAGGCATATGTTGTATGTATAATGGATGTGTAAAACATACAGGTCTAATCATTTCCAGCAACTCCCATTAGAATGAGAAGATAAAGACTTGACATTACAGGCACAGTCTGCAATAATTATAACAGTTGTTTTTAAATGAACGCTAAACCCACGGACATACTCTATCCCTCAGCTTTACAGAATGTCAGACTGTTGAGACTGGGTGGTTGAGGCTCTCCTCTCCAGCTATAAGAGAGGATTGTGAGAGTCCCATACAAAGGACTTGTCTACATTATGAGACAGTAAAACGCTACACAGACTTATCTTGGTTTGAAAACACAGCGTTTGAATTTAAACCAGCATATTCGCGACGCATCACACTGGATTTGGGGGCATCAAACTTAATAAAGTTCTGACAATTGTCTTCACACTCGCAAAACTCCAGGTGGCTCTAGCGAAAATGTGGCGCACGCTTCCTCAGAAGGTGGTGTCTCGAGGTATCAATATTTGCAAGTTTACTCAACAAAGTAATCTAGCGTCTCAAATGTAGCGAAATGTGAACAAGTCTATAGAAATACAATTAATTTGCTTCTTTACATTCTTCCATTTCTTTGATCCCATCAGTCTGATACCTTTGGCCCTCACACATGTAAACACTTCTGTTCTTTCTCCACTCTTTCAGTGTTACCGTGAGAACTGAAAATCCCATCTGCCCTCTAGCCATTTAGTTATGCCTATATGATGTCCAATGAGGGGGTTCCTTGCCCCCTGTCTCAGTGGAAAGAGAGGAGAGGAGACTGCTGTTGCTTGTCATGGAAGAGTTGTATGCTGTGTGTTCTGGCTGGGCAGACAGCTGAAGGCCAGGTGGTAAAATGGAAAGGTTCGACTGAGGGTGGTATTGTATTGCATTGCATGCATTTGAGGGACTGAGCCACTACAACATTCAGGATGTACATTATTCTTGACTGTTAAGCACTATACCACACTCGTCTCTGTTATTACTTTTACCATATTTCCCATAAAGGGTCATTCTATCATCTGGTCATAGATCAGTTAGTTCAGTCCTTTCGATTACCATATGGTAGTGGCTTTACAGTATACAGACCTGGTATGTTGTTTCTCTGAACTTTGACCCTGGAGTGTTCTTGCATGTATAAGCCCTGGTGATTTACAACAGCATGCAATGGAGTGTAAAACGGGCACACCGCAGGAATGTTGCATCTGATATAAACCAAACACGGGGTATTGTAAGAGGAAAAGAGCCTGTCATCATGATTAAAGAGCCAATATGGGAAATCTCCCTCTCTCGAATACTTGGCAGAGCCGCTGATTACTTTATGATAAGGCATAGCAGAGAAGAATTAAGAAGAATTAAGAGCAAAGGAACTAGGAATACCTTTGGCATTTTCCCCTGGAATAAACACACATGAACATTAGACTTGAGAAAGCAATGAGGTATTCATAGTATCGATTCATTTTTGGATTTGGTACTCAGGACCTCATGAACTAGAGCTGTGGGTGCGTTATAGCTAGCAATATGGAGCCAGTGTGGAAATGTGGAAAACCAGTTAGCTGAAACACGACAGAATATGACAGTTGCATTTCCCCTAATTGTTCTTTCACCCAACGAAGGGTGAAAGAAAGGGAAAAAGTGTAAAATTCTTGCTTTTAATTCACAGTGTGTGAAATGCACTTAGTTCCTCCAATGGAACTTCAGCCATTCTCACCCAAAAAGGCACATTATAGGATTGTGATTAAAAAGAATGTGCACTATATGGTGCTATTTGGGACTTAGCCAGAGTCTTCAGTAGTCTTGAACATTTCTACCCTCGCAGCAGCAGCTTCTAAGGCTCATCTCCTGTCTTCTCTAGGCAACGTGGGTGGGCAGTCTTCTCTTATACACATCCAAGAGGGTTAGATAGTTTCCCACCACATACTGACCCATTATCACATTTTCCTCACTGAGTCACTGTCTGTCTGGCTGGTTATTAATCTATCGGTCTATCCTACATCTGTCAACAAATTCCTAAATGAAATACTATAGGACTGTGAATCTGTGGGCCAAGAAAAAAGTTTGGACTGTGTGTGTGTGTGATTTTAAAATCCAGGTCTATGTGTACCTGTGGAAACTCAAAAGTCCCCACAATGTAAAACCTGAAAAATCAGTCCTCAAAAGGTATTTCGGCAACCTAACATTTAAGTGTGGGCTTAACCTTTTCACGCGTGAGTTTCAAATATTCCTTACCGACCCCCCAGCGTGAGTTTTTTTGCACGTGACTTCGGTACTCTGCAGCATTTGAACTCACGCCAGCCTTTGAACAGTCACCTTGCTAGGTAAGGAACACTACATGCATTGCATTGCAAGCTTCTCTCGTTGACTCGAATTCTAAGAGCTACAAAAGTTGGTTGATTTATTACTGTAGCTAGCTAGAAAACGTCAGCTAACCGCTAGCAAACGTCAGCTGCCTGCTAGCTAACAAATCGTGACCAGTTATTCAATGCAGTGAAAATGAATAAACTATATAAAATGCATACAACGGGGAACGTAACTTCTAGAAAGTTTTTGCAATGGTTTTGATCGGTAGTAGTCGCTAATATAATTCGTTTTTGTGCATTAGTGTTGGCTGTCTGTTGGTACGTAACTAACACTTCTTGTCCCGATTTGAATGCTTTCTACCTGGTTAATATCATAGTATGGTCTTGAAACAATTACAATCAGGAAATATAGTTATAAACACTGTTTGAGCTAAATGTGAGTAAATAATAGCGCGGTTTTACCAGCCATTGTTACGTTACTTGTAGCTAGGTATGCTAATGGTGCGTTCTAAACATGACGTTCTAATCACACCGGTGTGATCGTACGCTCCAGGGACCACTCTAGATTGATCACACTGGTGTGATCGTACGCGCCAAAGGGTTAAATGTTTCATTGAGGTTATTTATATGTTCATAAATCGCTTGAAGTAATTTTTGGGCTGTTCCTCTATGCATGCAACTCTCCACTCAGGTAGAGCATTGTCAAGCTAGAGTGAGTACAAGGTCACCTGGTTACATTGCTCTCCCCCACTAAAAGTATTGGCTAGAAGTTTGTGGAATAAAGACTATCTATGTGAAAAACTAACGTTCTGTCAGTGCAAAAACCCAAAATTGGGGAAGCCCAGTAATTTGTAGTACATTCCATACATTTTATGTGATGAATGTCAGTAGATGGTTTTGAGGTTTTCCTTTATTAACATCTCCAAAGATGGCTTGTGGGCTTTCGCAGTAACGCATGTAACAAAATATGAATGTGTCATCTGGATAAATAGCATTAATTAACCCTAAAAGAGTTCCTCTTGAAATATTCAAGCTGGAGAAACCAAATAAACTGTTACATGCATAGACTATTTCAATTTATAATTCCTAAATATCTAAACTATGACTAAATTCATTATCCTGCTTTACACAATTACAGTAACATAGCCGATCAAGTTAAAGCAATGACACCAACATTGTCTCACATGTTTAAGCTATCCCAGTCTGAAATTCCAAAATGTACCAAGGATGAATACATTGATTCACATAAGTTTTAGATTTTGCATTAATTAACTTGAAAACCATATCTCTTGAATCGTTTTTGCTAGAGAGACTAAACCAACTTTGTTTCTCATGTTCAAGCTATCCCAACTTGAAATTCTAAAATGTTTATTGACATTGACTACATAGATTTTTCTAACTTTTATAATTAGCATTAACTTTAAAACATTTTCTTTTGAACTGTTCAAGCAAGGGAGATCAAACCAACGTTCATGTTTAGGCTTACTCAACTTAAAAGGCTTAGATATTTTTATGTAAACAAGCTGTTAAGCACATCACATTTACTTCTGTATTTATCTTTTTTAGTTTTTTACTACATCGTCTTTTTAACACCAAAGCCTGTAAAATAGTATAATCTGTTAGTTTCCAATTTCGTTGCTAGCGAATCAATTCAAAGTTTTCAACAATTCAACAATTTCAACAATTCAACATTTGTCACCTTTTTTGTTTTGCCATGTGTGTGTGTGAAGTATGTGTGTGAGTGAGTCGGTGTGTGGGCTAGTGAGTCTGGTGTGTGTGTGTACACACACAGTACATTCAATAGTGCAAAAGTAGTCACTGTCATTGATAATCTATCATTTGGCAGCCTTGTTAAACAGCCTTGTATGTCCTGAGCTTAGTGATGATTTTAGAAGATATTGTGTTATATTCTGGCTTGAAGTCAATGAACAGCATTCTTCCATAGGTACAAAAGAAAATGCATGTTTAATATTTACATTCACTGCCAGACAATATATCTTTGGAGGTCTTGCACTCAATAAAACAAACTTTTTGTGTCTTTCTCATAAATGTGATATGATTATCCCTCATCTTTGACTTATTTTGGTATGGATCAGCTTGACCTGAGATACATACCGCCCTCAGATCCAGAGATAATGCAATCTTGATTTCACTCCACACTGTAATATCTCTCCTGGACAATAGGAATACTGGCCTTTCTGAATCATGGTTACATTAAACGACTTAGTATTTTCAAATGATGTATCTGATTTAAAATGTTAAGAAGGTAAGGGCTGTGTGGAAACACTGCATTTCACTCCTGAATCTGCTCTGACGTCCGCTAATTTGTACGCATTCATTTATTTGTTACATAGCTTCTTGCTTGAGCATTCATATATGTTAAATATCTGGTCTGTCCACAAATGTAGGGCTATAAAAGTATGTTTAGTAATTGCCTTAATATTCTCCAGAGCAGCAGAGTTATTTTAGTAGAAATGCATAGAAGATGAGATTTGTATAGTGTTTTGTATTCATTATAAACCATCAGGATATGGGTTCTGATTAATATGATTATAGATTTGGGCAGGAGTTTTTATAATATCACACGTGAGATCCGTGACAACTACTTGTGAGGGAAAGAGGCAGGGCCAGAAAAGAGGGAGTGACTAATGAACATATGAAAGAGAGGTTAATTGTGCATTTGGTTGTGTGGTGTAGCTCAGTTGGTAGCATGGTGATTACACGGCCAGGGTTGTGGGTTCGATTCCTATTGGTACCAGTATGAAAATGTATGCATTCAGTAATATGAGTGTTGGCAAAATGGATAAATACGTATAGATTTTTTAAAGTAATCAATCAAATGTATTTATAAAGCTTTTTTTACATCAGCAGTTGTCACAAAGTGCTTTTACAAAACACCCAGCCTGAAACCCCAAGGAGCAAGGAACAACAGTGTTGAAGAACAGTGGCTAGGAAAAACTCCTAGAGAGGAACCAGGCTCGGCCAGTTGAACATTTTAAGAGTACAAGTTGTAATAATAAAAAAAAATTGTCGGCTGTGTCCAGAGTCTATAAAACCTAATCCAGGTCAGAAGCATGACCAGATGGACAAGGACAGGGACAACCCAGGGAGGAATGGTCAGCAGAGTGGCAGATGGAATCGTCAGGTATCGTCTTGATCTGCAACACAGCCAGGAGGACAGGGACAGCAACAAGTCTTTCAAACCTGGTACTCCGGAGATGTGGGCCAAAAAATCATATACTCAAGTTTAAACGGAGCAGGAGACAAGAATAATCTAATGACCGCGTTCCTTAGATTTACAAGGATTTACAATGGAGAAGGAAAACTGACCCTACTGCCCCGGCACAATAATATAGTAGGGTAAAACCTTGGGGCTGAGACAGGGAGTCCAGTGACACTGTGGCTCTATCTGGGGGAGGCCCCGGACAGGGCCCAAAAGGCAGGAAGTCAATCCACCCAAATCCTATAATTTTTATTCAGAGTACTATTTAAATAAGCTACTATTAAATTTGTATTTATATAATTCTGTGCCGCAGTTGTTGCACTACTTGTCATTAACAATACTTCTACTGGAGCAGGATATTTCAGAAAAAGGCTAAATTTTCTTATAGCAAAAGAACAACATGAGATTTGAAGTAAAAAGTTTTTTTTTATATATTAGCCCCATGGCTACCATATTGTGAAACAAAAATGACTGTAATGTATTTACAATTTAAATATATTAGCTTTCATTAAACAGAAATGTTTTTGCCCAGCCTCATGGCAAAATGTGTCGTATATCATGAGATTACCTATAAACTGCTAGCTACAGTATAAAAACAACTGGAAATATTTGCCAACTGCAGTGTAACTACAGGACCATCCAAACAGATCTGGGACTATGGTCGGTTATAACAAATCCTTGGTTAGCCTACATTTTCTGTTTGTTGTTTGTTGTTAAGTTTCCATTTTAGAATCTTGACTTACAGTTATGATGTTGGTCATGGGGGGGTCAAAACCCACCACTGAGGTCATTGCCAAAGTACACCCAACATTGTTGGTGACCTTGGAGCAATTTACTTAAGGGCAGATTGAAAGACTAAGTTGTAGCTGTTAAGTGTGACCCCTCGACTGACTACCTTGATGTCTCAGGGATTTGACCCAGCAACCTTTCGGCTCAGTAGCGCTTTACTCTAGCAGCTATAATTGATGTCCCCTGCTAGGCTACCTGCCACCCTATTGGATCTGCGTGTGAAGTCATGAGATCATTTCCAGAAAAACCTTACTCCACCTCAAACCTCCATTATGTCCTTTTCAGGGAAGAAGTTAGCTAACCTCTATGTTATAACTGGCATCACAGGCACTCAACAGAGACCTTCTATGTGTTGTCATGACAAATATGGGCGGGAAGGGAACACTTTCTGAGTCTTAACCTGTTGAAACATTCCCCGACTGAAAAGAAAGAACCACGTTCTTAAGGGAGACAACCAGACATCCAGACCGTACGGCAGGGTGGAGTCTGTAAACAAAGAACGAAGCACACTGGAAGTGTGTCAGACTACGTCCAAAACGGCGCTCTACTCCCAGGCTTGAGCCCTGCTTATGACCAAAGTTCTGAAAGAAGTGCACAAACAGGGGGGCCATTTGGAATGCAGCTACAGACAATTTGGAAAAATTGCAGTAAATGGAAATGTCATGTCTTGAAATGGATGCACAAAAGGTTCCTTTGTGTCAGCTGGCGAAAGGAGGTTGAACACATACGCAGAGACACACACGGACACACACGGACACACACGGACACACACGGACACACACTGACACACACGGACACACACTGACACACACGGACACACACTGACACACACCAGCAGTTGCAGTGCGACGTCGCTGCAGCGTCAGAAGTCTAACGTCATTAAACCGACCATTTAAGAACATCTGCTTGGTCCCAAACACCAGCCTGCTTTCATTTACTTTCGCGAGGGGGTTGGTGGGAATGGGGAAGTCGAGGCATGGGATCTTCGCCCCTATCCAGCCTGCTTCCTGTCAGCCACAGTAAACACTAGCCTTCTGAAAGGTAGCACTGTTTGTCCCCCTTGAGCCTCCATCCTCATCAATATTAATGTACACCGTAGTGAATGGAGCCATCATCTGTTAACAGCCTTCTCTCTTTCAACAAGGCAAGAGACTCCGCCACCCCCGGGAGAGCACACACGGGTCCTGAGAGTGTGGCTCAGCCTGGGCATGTGGAGCTCCTTGCTGCAGGCCTGCTGGGCATATGGATCAGATTAGACCCAGACTCCGTGCTGGCTGTCTGGCTGGTTCGCTGGCATGCTGAATGTCCTTTGGCCAGGGAGGACTTGGCCTCATCTATGAATTATCACTACAGATAAATCACAAAAAGAGCAGATGTCTTGATCACCTATAAGAGATGGGAATGGACATGTCACTTGATGAATCTGGAGTGTGAACATTTTCCTATGTATGTCATGAGTAACTGACACTGATATGACTGATTGATTGCAGACTTCACCATTCCTCCCTGGTCACTGTCCGTTTAACAAATAGCACAGGACTTTGTTTATCAGGCTTGGGCTGTTTGTTTTATACTGTTTACGCACTAATGTTGTTCCATCAGTTCAGTGCCTTGTGAACTTGGTAACTTAAAAACAAACATCCCCCAGCATGATGTTCAACTTAATAAAACTGTTGTATTTTTCTCAAGAGGTTAAACAGTAAAAAAAGACTAAAAGGATAAACAACGTAACAGAACTGATCATAACAGATCTGACATACTCGTCTTGAATTGTTGTTTGTAACAGGAACTGACATTTAACTGCAGTTAAATAAAAATCACTTTGGCCGGGCTTGTCTGTCTGTGTACATGTATACAGAAAAAATACTATTTAAGACTTGAATGGATGATTTCAAGATCTAGTTGAAAGACAGAATGGGGATTTTAAATAGCAGGCTTTTAAAATCAATATTATTCTATTTCAAATATCAAAGGGATGTTCTACAAAATAACTTTCATAGAACAACTCAATAGTATAACTTTAAAGTCTGACAAACTGGTTTGGACTACTCCTTTCCTTGGAGGCCCTTACTCGAGGATGTCTATACAACATCCTGCCTTCCCCTGTATGGTATACAGACTTAAGAACTATTGTATACTGAAGGACCTACAGTGAACTCCAAAAGCATTAGATAAATGACTCTATGTTCCATCTATTTGGATTTGAAATTATACACTGACTATAGGGTGAAATGCCCAATACAATTGAGAAATTAAAGCACTGTTTCTACATAGTACTTGGGCAATTGGCTTATCAGCTGTCTCTTATAAGGCAACTATGTTTGTTTGCGTTATTAGAGAGCTATTAATGTTCGATCTTGGCTCTAGCCTTTGTATTTGCATTTGGAGTCGGCAGCTGGTGTCTGATAATACAAGAACCAAAGAACAGGTGATGCATGTCAACTGGCCATCATACAGATAAATAAGAATAAATTGTTTAGAGACTAGAGATTAGGTGTGCCAAAATCAACTGTTTGATGTATTAAGAAGAAAGAAAACAATGCTGAGCTCAGCAACGGCAAATGTCCTACTACACATGGAAATACATTTACAGTGAAACACCAAATGTTGCTCACCATAACAAAGACACAAATAAATAAAAACTGTCCGACAGAGCAGGAAGACTCTACAGCAGGGTTTCCCAAAAATTTTTGGCCAACGACCCCATTTCGATATCTCACGACCCCAACCATTTGAAGAAAAATTATATAATCCTATTTTTTTTTATTTGAGGCTATAAGAGTAAATTGTAAAACATTCTCCTCCGACCCCATTTTCATATCAGTTGACCCCACATGGGATCACAACCCCTAGTTTGGGAACCTCTGCTCTACAGCCACTACCATCCTTAGAATACATCACAAGCCAAACTACATAGACTGGACTGCAAGGTACAAAAACACCACCCTCAAAAACAGGATGGCCTAAAAATTACCTAAGAAAGCCTGAAGAGTTCTGGAAGAAAAATTGTAGACAGATAAATATGACAAATATTAACAATAATCAGAGCAATGGCAAGAGGAAAGTATGAAGAAAGAAAGGGCCTGACATACTACCACATCTATGAAATATGGCAGAGATGAAATGTGTTGGGCATGCACGGCTGATACTGGGACTGGCTCACTTGTCAACACTCATGATGTAACTGCGTACAACCGCAGTGGGATTCATTCTGTGGCTGTTCAAAAACCTCTTGACTGCTCAGATAGGGCTTTATCGTGCCGCAAGACAATAACCTCACACTACCTCCATAGCTAACAAGGAGTTTTTCGAAGCTGATTTGAATCCAATTGATCATGCCTCTAACACACTGAAGACAAAATTGGAGGCAAAAAAGGATTGGAAACAAGCGGGAACATGAGCTGGCGGCAGCACAGTCAAATATCCAGCGTACAGTGATGTATGTGTTGCAAACTGCAGGCAATCTTTGCAAAGGACATGCAACCATATTAAAACATTACTATATTATTGTACAAACAGTAAATTTGACCAAATCATTTGAATACAGCCCTTAGCTCTGGAATATTTACCATAATGTATCCCTCGAAGTGCCTTATTATCATTATAATCATTTAGCAAAGTCCTCACAATTGTACATTCAATAAAAATTGTCAGACCTGTGGTATACGGCCTGATATACTACAGCTTTCAGCCAATCACCATTCTGGGATTAAACTTGAATGTAAAATCCACTGTATTTCTCCTTCACCGTCACCTACATACGTGGACAACTGAGTTGTGGACAGACCTCACTATCCCACATCTGGAAGCCACAATAGTGATTGCTGGACAGGGCTGAGAGGGCTGGCCGTACAGGGTTGGACAGTGATGAGCATACCTCTCTGGTCCAAAACTACTGGAGGTCAGTAAGTTTAGAAAATAAATATGGAACAGCTTTGTGAGAACCAGTGTTCACCATAACCTTCCTCATTTAGGTTTAAATGGGGGAAAAATCTGGTCTGAATCCAAGACCTCCAAGTGTAAGACTGATATTAAGAATCCATGGTTACAGGGAGTGATTTGGCTATTTATCTACTATAACATTTAGAAAAAGTACAAAAAGCTGCCTGGATTTAACTCAGGATTACTTTAATAACTCATTTTGGAACAATTCCAAATGTCAACACACGACTTGAAATATTTTCTTTGCAATACCCCCTACTGCATCCTACCAGTAAACCAGCACACTGTGACTCACTTCTCTGCTGCGATAGGATCTCTTTGGGCTGTATGACAGCTGTTAAAGAGAGTTCATGGTCCACTGGCTGACTAGATGTTTCCTTACAAAATATGTCTCAGATGGCGTCCTGAACTCTTACTGAGGGCTTAAATAGAGGAAGAGGTGGAAGAGGGAAACGAGCAGGAGGAAGAGGAGAAGGAAGGCTCTCTATCAGAGAATAGAAGGTAGAGGCTGAACACGAGGAGTCGGTAGGAGTTAGCTGGGACAGAGAGGCAGCGGAGGTAGACGAGGGGATCTTGTGACCACATGGCAGGGGTTTCAGTCTGGCTTGGTTTCAGGGGAAATGCAGGGGTTTCAGTCTGGCTTGGTTTCAGGGGAAATGACAGTCAGTCTCTTCAAGACGGTGTGCTCTGAGTATACAAGTAGCAGGTAGAATGTGAGGGGTAGAGTCCAAGGGCTCGGGGACAGGGGCCTGGGTGCGATTGGCTGGGAAGAGGACACAGGGTCCCACTCCTGCTCATTTCCTTCCTCAACCCTATAAAGGCTGGTGGGACCAAAACGAGCCTCACATTTAGGCTCCCTAAATGAATCTGACAAACGCGCGCGGCCCACTCTCCGTAACCATTGCATGAGCGCATGAGCGCATGAGCATTTGTCAAGAATTATTTTGTTATTCCCCTGGGTGTGAAGCAGCACCCAACAGCAACAGCTGGTTGAAGTAGTTTGTTCTGTGAATGGAACTGCAGACTGAGCGATAAGTGAGGAATGACGGTACAAAGGAGCTGCAGACAGGGCAGGCTGTACAGTCCCATCCAAGCACACGTTCCAAAGAAAAGGGAAGAAGGGAAGAAGGGAATGGATGGTGAGGAATGGAGGGAGGGAGAAGAGGAAGAGTCCACTGCTGTAACCTGCCTCTCTTTCTCTTTCTTCTGTCCTCTTCCTCTCTTTCCCTCTTTCTTTCTGTCTCATCCTCTCTCTTTCTGTCTTTCTATGGTGAGTCACATTAAGATTAGTTGAGCTGTAATCACTCTGTCACTCCTTTCCCTCAGGATGATCTCCACTCCACAGTACTTCTGAGAACACACAATCTCTTTCTCTCCACCTCCTTAACTTTCCCTCTACTCTGACTTATCTGTAGGTCTTCACCTTTGCCCAACCCTCGGCCCTAAAGCCAAATGAAACACAGCGGTTATAATAACAGCCTCCCCCCCCTAAAACGGAGTCCCTATGACCCCCTACTTGCTGTTCTTCTCCCGATTATCATATGGTATCATTCTACTGGTGCCTACAGAACGATGAATGATTAATGTAGGAAACATGTCTCCGTCCTCCAAGGCCTTTCATTCTTTCCCTCCCTCTCTCCCTTTAAACATATTAATCTCGCTAGTCACCTTTTAAAAAATGTATCAAATATTTGCTCTTCTCTGGGCCCTGCGCGGTTTATTTTCTGGAGTATGTTTACAGCATTAGTGTGTCTATGTGGTGGCCCAAATTTCTTAGACTGCCCAGGCCCAGTCCCAAAATGCCACCCTATACCCTAGGGAGTGCACTTTTTCTACTCATGTCTATTGGGCTCTGATCATAAGTAACACATTATATAGGGAATAGGATGCCGTTTGGGATGCGTTCCCAGTGTTTAGTTTAGAGGCAGGAGTCTGAGACTGGTCCGGTCAGGGTTCTGAGTGCACTTGCCTGATGGATGCTGGCCCTTGCTGGGCAAACCGGGACCTGGAGGCCTTAAACACTGAGCCCATTCAGCCCTGCCGGCAGGCTCCTGCCCAGCACACAGGATAGAGTCAGGATTGTTTGCTGGCAAGTGCCAATGCCAGGAATGCTGAGCTTCAGTTCCTCTCTGGGAAAAAATGTACTCCGATCTACCTCCTTCTCTCCTCTCTCTCTCCTCCTCTTTCTCTCAACTCTCTCTCCCTCTGACTATGAAGCCAACAGCCTAAGAAGGATCAGCAGGTATTAGTGAGATTGAGGCTGGCTTCCTTTCCCTGCTGCATACTTCAGCAGTCAGACTCTAGGCCAGTCAGAGAGTTGAGGGGGAATAGTGAGAGACAGAGTAGTCAGATAGAGAGAGAGTGAGTGAGAGTGAGAGTAGAGAGGGGGGCCTCCCGGCCAATGGAATCTTAAAGAGAGGCACAGCCTGCCACATCGGTATTTCCTGATCCCGTCCCACATCCCCAGTGGCTCATTCACGTTTATGGAATGACTCCATACTGGAGGGATGCAAAAATACACAAAATGCAGATTTCATCAAATTGACTGACCAGAGAATATCCCTCAATGGTGCTGCTCTTTCAAGATTCTTTCTTTGATACAAATAAAATCACTGTAATAAAGTTCATCAATCATTATAACTGTCAGAGCGAGGATTTTGGTCTTGAAACTTTGTGAATGGTAAATGTGATTGTTTACAAGCATGTACCGAAGTAATAAGACATGTAGTATATGGCCTATATACCACGGCTGAGCGCTCTTCCTAGGCGTAACGAAATGCAGATTCCCTGGACACAGTGCTAGCCATGGTATATTGGCCATGCATCAGAAACCCCCAGATACCTTCTTCCATTTATGAACTACTTTCTAATGCAATTTGAACAGTAAAAAGTGATGTGATGTCATATGTGTGGTGTACTGTTTCACAAGCCATGGCAGCCAGCCAATCAGCAGTCATGATTCAAACCACCCAGTTTATAAAGCCTAATAGATCATTATCATTTCCACTGGCTTCAGCAAACACAAGATTCATTTATGACCCAGCAGCTTCATAGACTCAAAAACCCGACCAAAATTTGGCAGGGGACGCCCGTGATTTATACTTCTCAACTCAGTCAGCACGCACACACACACACGCCATTACACAGGCGCACACCCAGGCACACACAAACACACAATCATTGGAGAGCAGCATGAGTTCATCACCATGGAGAGCTGTTAGGGAGGATGTGAAAGGAAGCATCGTCAGACGTTCAAGGACAGAGAAACTGAGACCTCTTCACATCTAATCTCACTTACTGGTACGTAGCTCAGCAATGTACAGCTGCTCCAAATGATGTTGGGTGGGCGGCCCAGTCAGACTCCTCTACATTCTATAACTTTGTTACCATCTAGTCATGCTTGATCTTCTCTTCCTTTTTGGTTAAGTAAGCAAAATGGAGAAAGGGCTTTCTAAAGATTTTAAAAAAATACAGTATTTAATGTATAATTAATCCATTATGGAAATACATGAACGGTATATAAAAACATTGTATAGAATACATAAACATTTTGTAAAAATAATTATTTGTCCTTTATTGAGTTTTGTCATCTAAATGTGTTTTAGATCTTGAGCCAAAACTTAAATGAAGGGAACCTGAGTAAAAAAATAAAACATGACTTGTTATCATGTCAAATATTTGAGGGCTTTGCCGAAAAGCTTCCCCACAACATCCCACTACCTTGGATCACATTTGGGATCAGCGCAGTGGAATTCAGTGTTTAGTTTTTGCCAGATAAAACGCTAAACATGCTTTTCCAAATTTCAATATAAGCTTACTAAAACACACAAGGATGTAAGACTTGTGGAGAATTTTCTTAGTCAAGTCTAAAGTGGAGCATTTTGGGCATGCCCACTGAGCAAAATAATTTGAAACATGTCTTTTCAAGTGGTAACTCAACTAACATAGCATTTTTTTTCTTTAACACTGCACCTTTAATTAATGTCCAAAAATCTGCGTTTACAAGACCGCCATACTCTGTTCAGCCCATGGCCTAGTGTGAACTCTCAGAGATGGGCGGGACACTCCTCCTTCACAACCATTGCCCATTAATGAGACGGGCAACTGCCGGATTAAAACTGCTGGCTTTATTGAACTGTCTCAATAAAGTGAGCAGAATTTAAAGGAACATTCTACATTAACATAAAGGATAGTGTAGTACAATAGCAGAAAGCCGTATATGTCATAAAGAGGTCAATCAATACTTTTCAGATTTTAACCTAAACATAGTGTACAAATAACAGCCTTAATCTAGGTTGATTTGGCTCGGGGGCGATGAGGAGGTTTGCAATCTTCCCTCGCATATTGTTATGACATTTGCATTGTATTGGGTCGCGTTCCACAACATTTTCTGTTGCATCTACACTGTTGCATCTATTGCAGCCGTGAGTGAATCTGCCATTGTTAGAGCTTCCATGTCCCATTCATTCTAAAACAGCTCAGGCTGTTCCTATTATCTTGATCGCTTGGTGTGCAAATTTTATGAGAACATTTATGAGATTTTTATGTATTTCATCTTTAATTATGTTTCTTTCCAGCTGAGCCTCTGGTACATGAATACCTCCCAAATGCAACTCCATCTCCCTATGGGCTCTTGTAAAAAAAAATGATACACTTCATTGGGAATAGGGTGGCATTTGGAACGTGGTATTTTTTCTTGCCTCTTAGACAAAAAGTCAGTCAGTAAGAAAGAAAAACTGGGAACCCTATTGTGCTTGTACAGACACACACACACACACACACACACAAACATACAGTACATATATCATTATATATGCATATTTACCCCACCCATGGCGAGAAACATCGTGCGGGAGGCAAAGAAGAATCCAGGGATCACAGTTTCAGTACTCAGTCTAGGGAATCTTGGGGCTATCCAGTCTCAAAATGAACTGTTAGATGTCACCACAAATTGCAGTGCCTAAACTATTGCCAAGCATAATTGAAACTACATTTGGAATAGTGTGTTGTGGTAAGATGGGACATAAATGACACTTTCTGTTTATTCACCCCGTCAGTATGTTTGGCGACAACAGGGGACTGCACACAAAGTAAAGGGACTGATACCTACAGTCCAATATGGTCGTGGATGCTTTGGGTCTGTTGGCAGAAGACGCGCATCAGGAGAACACAGGCAGTGGAAACATCAAAAAGGGCACTATTGAGCGGATGGTCGAAAGGGGCATTTGTACTGCATGCCGCAGGTGTGAATGAATATGGGCAGGTGGTAAACCAATGATCTCATATCGGCATGCAGTGTGTACAAACACACTCCTACACATGGGAGAAACCACTTGCACTAATAAAACAGTCCCAAATTGGCAGTTGATACCAAGTTGGAAAAATTTATAATATTGCTGTTTGTTGAGCTGATTCTGAAAACGTTATAAGTGACTTGAGTACTCAGATTCACCTAAGCTAGGATGCAATCACTGGAGGGATCATCTAATAATATGCCTCCAATTCATCATCCACCCAATTTGTAGATTATTTTATAGGTCATGTCTTTGTCAGATGGCAGGAAAATGTTATAGCTGCCTGCATAAAGTGTAGCCAAACTTTACCTTGTCTGTTTACATATAGAAGTACAACCTATCGGACACAGTCTTAGGAATTCACTGAAACCCTATGATCGAGTTCAAACATCTTTTCGATTTTTTGCACCTCACATTTTGAATCATCTCCCAGATTTTATACAATTGGATCAATAGCTGGCTAAAAGTAGGAATCAAGCATTTCATCCAACATGAAGACATGAAATGTAAAGCCAGTTTATGCCTAAGTCTCCAACCACTGGCAAATGTTACAAGAGAAACGGTTTGTCAATGGGAACCACTTAGCAAACCAATGTGAGAAGCGGGCTAAAAGACCTCCTGTTCAAGACAGGAAAAACAACTGACCCTCAGCTTTCCTGGGGAAATGAACTATAATACTATTTTACTGTATTTCATTCACATCAATTTCTAAGCAATCACCAACTTTGTATTTTAAACAACTTCACTGGGGAATTGTGTGTTTTCAAGGATTAAAGAAATGTCCACAAAACTGGTATGTGTGTGCGCAGTCATTTATTTAAGAAACATGATAGTGAGTTTGGTTCATTCCCCAGACATTAACCCAAATGAGCGTCTTTGAAATGAGACAGAATAGGCTGTTCCAGTTGGAATCTACAGCCATCCTTCTGAATATAACTGGCACATCTGATATCAGTCAAGATAAGGGAACAACAAACAGCTGTACATCTTTGACCTGCTCACTATAAGTATAATACTTAACAAAAAGCATTCATATATAGCTTGTTTGCCTGTGTTGGGTCCGTATTTCTGTGTTTTCAGTAAAATCCTGTCCAGCAATGAGCGTAAAAGTATAGAATTCTTCTTGACAATACAAGATGATGCTGGCCTGCACTGATACTGCCTAAATGAACTGACACTATCCCTTTTCGACCTTAGGTGTTTTCTCTTCATCTTCTTTAATTAATGTCACAATTTGTCAATCTTTACAGAATATCCGTAAATATCTGGCCACAATGTTAGCCAGGAATAGGTTATTGATTGGGAGATAATTTAGTCATGGTTTGAAAGTTTGTCATAATATTGTATTAAAATGTTCACAATTTTGCTTAATAGATGCTGATGAAAAGTTGATCTTAATTGCATTGTTCTATCATTATCCAATTTCTATAGATTTTTCATAACTCAACCCTACTACTAATTTGCAAGGATTGTCTCATAATTTACTCTTTATATCTTCAGCCACACTAGAAATGGCAGTTGAACAATTTAATCAGAGACTGTGTACAGCTCTTGACAAAATAGCCCATTCTCATCACTACCCCAATATTTGTCTGTCTGAAGATAAACTATCAACCCAATGGACACTGTTAGCACAGCATAAAATCCAGCTACTCACTATAACCAAAATCATGAATGACTCTCTTAATTCAGGCACTGGGCCAAATTCCCTAAAAAGTGCTTGAATTACACCAACCTTGAAAAAAAGCCAGGACAGGACTGGACAGGACACCAACACTCTAAGCAATTACAGAACAATTTCCAGTACCTGCCTTTTCTGTGAAAGGTCCTTGAACATGTGGTCTCAATAGAGCTACAGAACTACCTTTCAACCAAGTCTCCATGAACCTTTTCCACTTTGCTTCCATGCACAGCAGAGCATCTTCTGCTGATATATAAGGCCTTTGGAAGTATTCAGACCACTTCACGTTATTCACATATTGTTTTTTTTGCCATTTTGTTTTTTTATACCATCAACCTGTCCACAATACCTCAAAACAACACACCAAAAACACATTTAAAAAAATCCATGCCAATTTAATACAAATAAAAAATAGATAATGTACATAAATATTCCAACCCTTTATAAAATACTTTGTACAAGTCCATTTGGCAATGATCACAGCTTCCAGTCTTCTTGGGTGTGCTTCTACCAGTTTTGCACACCTGGTTTGGCACTTCTCCCATTATTCCTTGCAGATCCTCTCAAGCTCTGTCAGATTGGATGGAAGTCCAGGTAAAATGCGTTCTTGAGGTCTTCCCACAGATGTTCAATCATGTTCAAGTCCAGACTTTGGCTCCCCCGCTCAAGGACATTCGCAGACTTTTCCCAAAGCCCCTCCAGAACTGTTCGCTTCAGGTTGTTGTCATGCTGAACAATGAATTAAGCACCAATCTGAGGTTTAGTGCGCTCTAGTTCAGGTTTTCTTCACGGACCTCTTTGTATTTTGCTCTGTTCATCCTTTTCTTGATCCTGACCAGTCTTCCAGTCCTTGCCATTGAGAAGCGTCCCATTATCATGATGCTCCCACCACCATGCTTCACCGTAGGGATGGTATTAGCCAGGCATTGAGCGGTACCTTGGTTTCGACAGACCTAACACTTGGCATTGATTTTGGTGTCATCAGACCAAATTAACATTTTACTCAGACTCGCAGGGTCCTTTAAGCGCCGTTCACAAACTCTATGTGGCATGACATATGCCTAAAACTTAATAGTGTCTTCGGTCATGATTGATGGCATGCTACGATAAAAGCTTTACTTCCGGCAGGTTCTCCCATCTTTTCAGAGCAACTTTGAAAATCTGTTAGAGTGGCCATTGAGTTCTTGGTAAGTCGTACACAGCAGTGTATGCAATGTTCGAATTTAACATGACACATATTCAAAAGAATAGATTAACAGGATTCACATCTCCCGAATGACCATGAAAGCCACGTCCATGCTATACTACGCCTGCACTCTGACCCTCTAGGCCATAACACTATAACCCAGCATTAATAACTAAAATTTGACTCTGTGGTTCAAACCCGGCAGCTGGTTCAAATTAACAACACAGAATGTTTTTGAGAGTTGTTTGTCGCAACCCAAGTCAAGCTTACTTCCAGACTAACAAAGTATTTTCACTGAATATTCTCGTAACATACAAACAGCATCGTATGGGCGCAACATTCCTCTCATGACTACGTTTGCAGTGTTCTCACTAAAGCAGTGAGCCTTTGGTAGAAATACGCCATGGTTTAACTTAAGGTGGAGCTTGTGATTTTCCTGGGTTTGGATGAGAGCTGGATGGCTTTTTATAGAAGCCGCTCAGTGGCCAGGCGGGGTCACAGGGTCCTTGTGGTTCTACAAAACGCTGCTGTACTGCTTCAGGAGGACTCACATTCAGTACACACAGCAGAGTAAATAAACGGGGATGAAGGAAGGGAAGGAGAAGAGGGCAATGGGGCGAGAGATGAAGAGTGAGGGAGAGAAATGTCAGAGAGAGAGCGGTAGAAAGATGGAAGAGGAGCAAGACAGAAAAATACCAAAAAACAAGAGGGGGGACATCGAGGGAGAGGTTGAGAATACTATATAAAGAAGGCGAGATGTTTAGATTTTTATAGCTATTTTGGGAAGCTGCTGTGAAACTGTATTTCTTAGAGAGGGAAAGAATGAGAGATAGAGCGGAGAGAACTGACACCTCTCCTCAGGAAATGCCCCTCTCAGCTCTCTGGCCCTCTGCCATGGCCCCAGACCTCCCTCCACTCAGTGTAGACAATTCAAACATAACCAGGGTGTGTTATAAACGTCTTCTTCTGGGCTGTAGTGCTGGCATGAATAAAGTTGTTTGTGAATGTTGTTGCAACAGCCCATTTATAAGCCAACGGAATCTAATATCACTGATATCAGGGGGGGGGGGGGGGGTGACGAAAGTCAGCACAAGCTCCTCTTTACTCCATACCAGAGATTCCTAATCTTTACGCTCTGCTCCATGGCCAGAGGAGGAATACCAGAGAACCAGGATGGCCCTGGGGTCCAGGGAGATAAAAACCTGGACCTAAAGTTCACAGTAAAGTTTGTTTATGACCACTTTGAAATCATTAATACAGTAGTCACACACAGTGGATTTACATGTTCAATTCTTACAATAAAACATCTAAACCAAACTGTAGCTTTAAGATTTCATATTATTGAAACTATTTAGGTAACACTGAGATAAAGAGACACATTTTCAGGGAAACGATGTATAAGCAATAGAAAGAACTACAGTGCAAAAAGATGTACTTTCTATACAGAATATTAATACATACAAAATATTTGTGGCAAAGCCCTTTTGGAAAGCCCAAGAGGCATCAATTCTTCTAAGTTGAAAATGGTTTGGACATTTGTGTGCATAAAATCAAAAGGCATACAGGGGCTTGACAAAAAAGCAGCAAGACCACATGGAAAATAACCAAAATTATAAACCATCAGCTCGGCCACCTCTTCCATGTCTTACTCGACAAGGATAAGTGTGTTATCATCTATCTAGCAATAGATTATAACTATGGCTGGGCGACCACCAGTTCTGGTACACTTGTTGAGAAGTGTGCGCCACAGAAAGTATCTCACTCTAATGACAAAAGGAAGCAAATTATAAGGGTGGATAGAGTTTGAGCAGGCACAAAAATGGACAAGAATGTTTTCTGCTACTAAGATCAGAGATCAGTGAAATGTGGACTATATTAACAATGGAGTCAAGGGCAAACATCTCTACAAGGAAGCAAGTCTCAGCAAAGAAGAATAGTGTGTGCGCATTCAAGCAAAGGGGGGAGCAATTCTGGCAGTGTGTCAATTTTCAGCTACAACAACAATCTCACACAGCTCCACTTCTGTCTCCTAAATATATTTTTTTAGTATATATGCAATTGGTAATGTCCACAGCCATTTTTCAAGTAGACAGATTCCTGTCTATATCGATTCCAATATCTGCTACTATGTCCTTCCCTCCATCTGTATTCAATTCTCAGATGAATCATTTGACCTTGGAGGGACTGGATAATACAGCTGTCAGTCATTCCTATTGTGGATTCTGGATCGCTCCTATAGTTGAATGGCTAATCTAAACACGAATAACTGATTGAAAAGAAAGCTGATGTAAACTGTCCACATATGGTAACAATTACACCAGAGGACCTGTTCTGAACTTGGACCTGACACAATGTGTGCTCTTGGAATAGTGGAACAGTTAAAACAAGCCTCACATTTACTGTGTTTGTTGGTGGGATGTTCACGTGAACAAACTACTTTCTTTCTTTTGGTTGCCAAAATCCGGCACACTGTTTCGGGAATAGAGATGGTTAGGAGCGAGGATCAGTATCCTTTTCTGAGACTTAAAACACGAGCACAGGCTCCCCCAGACACAGTTATTGTTCAACCAAAACACAGAATGACAGATCGGTTTTCTTAACTTGTAACTGAAGGTTTTATAAATCCCAGCTATAGTCTTGCCTGACGACCACAACACAACCATGCCAAATTGTTTAGCCACCCTCTCAATTCGATGGTGACAGATTTTCAGCCATGCTAAAATAGATGTTTACAACTAGAAAACCTAATAGGCACAATGTTTTTATCTTTGCAACTTCTGCCCTTACTGTATGTAGCACATTTTTTAACCCCTCCAGTGATTTTTATTGGGGATTTTTTAAAGAGGCTAGCAACAAATTCAACCCCATTTTTGAGCTATGTTAGGGAGTTTAGCCGCTGAGAGGTTCTATGATTTCTGTAGCATTTAGCCATTAAATAGTAATAGAGTGGAATAATCTGTCAGTGCAAAACAGAAGAGAAGGGTACAAGTAGGGAAGTGAGGAAGGAGATGGTGGAAAAATGCTACATAGGGTGGTGTAGCTATGGCACACCAAGAGAAATTGGTTTACTGAAGACGTAAAAACTAAACAGTCAAATGTAATCAATGCAAAAAAGCATATGGACATTATTTCCCCTGGCTTCTAGCCTGGCATTTGGTCACTTTAGTATATTTGCAGCTATTAAGCTACTGTTAATTCCCTCTTTGGGGAGTTTTGATACAGAAAGTTTCTACAGATTTCATTTAGCAAGTTCCCAATGATCTGAGCTTGACGATGTTTTTCGATAAAAGTTGCTATAGCAACAGTAAAGTGTAACCTGGTGACTTATAGAGATAAATGAAAGAGCCACTAGCTATTCTTGCTGACAAAATATTGATACTAATGACATGAAAATAGACTACTTGTTTTCCGCTCCATCTGGGAAACCACTGCCCAATCACTGGCCCATTCGCCTGGAAAAACATCTAGATACTATCCCCATTGCGTCTATTCTAGCATTAGATATGCACCAACAGCTGCCATCTCCCTTTCCAATGTGGAACAGCGGTCTCTATGGTTTCTATGGATACAGTATATGCAGTAAAATGACAACACAACTGAATGAAAGGTTAAATTAAACACAACAGAGCTGGTTTGCTGTCTCTTCTTACAGTGCCCTCAAGCCATTGTGTTAGCTGAGTAGTTGGTTTGCCCCATACACTGTTGTCGTTCAGTCAGTCAAGGGTCCAGACAATCTACCATAAGAATACTTGGTTCATTGTGATCCTTCACATGCAGTGGAAAGGGCTTGTTTGGACCTACACCCTCGGGAGAATAGGCCCTGCTACATTATACTGTAGAGGACAATAATGACAAAACAGTCCTGTGGTTGCGTCTCAAATCACATTCTATTCCATATGCTCTACTTTTGGAAAAAAGCCTATAGGACTTTGGTCAAATGTAGTGTACTATTTAGAGGATAGTTTTCCATTTGGGCCACCCTTTGGCTGGCGACTGGGGAGTATATCATGGATATAGTGTTGCATCGCTGCCCAGCCCGCCCACTGTGAGTTGGTTCCCAGGCTTCTCCTTTATCCGTGTTAAGTCACGAACAGGCTCCTGTATAGCGGTCAGGGTTTCAATGAGGGTGCCACTGGAACAGGGTGCACTACAAAGGCCCCTGCTCATTGAACATTGCTAAACACAATACCAGCCGTCCTGGGATGTAAAACAGGGTTAGGCGGGGACCTAGGTCCAGGCCATAAGGCAGCACAACCAGAAGGTGCATTCCTTTACCCTCAACTGGGCCAAAAGGGCTGACAGATTTTAAACAATTCCACTCGTGCTATATATAAGACAGAAAAACAGAAAAACAGACTGAAAATCTAGAAAATCAGGAGAATAAAAACAGAAAAAAAGACAAAATAAGCACAAACATCACAAAACAAACAACAACAAAGGAGGTAAAGCGAGAGTGAGGGGTATCAAAAATGCGTAACCACAACCACCCTGAAAGCGGGCAGAATATTGCCCCCAGAGTTCACTCCCATCGCACGAGGATGGCAAGGAAAGACATTACTAATGCAGTGACTACACCCCGATTGGCTTTGGAGAGAAGACATCCCAGGAGGTAAGAGTCAGCCAGGCAAAGACTGCAGGGGTGTCTTTTAAATCCCGTGCCTTTCTTTTCCCCTTCACACCCCTGGGCCAGGCTACTCTGAATCGTATACCTTGCTGAAGAGATGAGTCTTTAGTAGACACTTAAGGTTGAGACTGAGTCTCTCGCCTTTATCGGCAGATCTTTCCACAGTAGTGGAGCTCTGTGGGAGAAAGCCCTGCCTCCAGGTGTTTGTTGAGAGAGCATAGGTACAGTAAGGAAGTCTGCGTCTTGTGATTATAGTGTACAGTATGAATGAGTAGCTGGACCAATTCAGAGAGATAAGTAGGACCATGTAATGCTTTGTAGCTTAACTGTAAAACCTTGAAATCAGCCCAAGCCTTAACAGGTGGGCAGTGTAAATACTACAGGAGTAATGTGACCAAATGTTTTGCTTCGAAGTATTCCAGAAGCTGTGCTCAGCACTAATTGAAGTTTATTTAGTTTATTTTGACTTACCAGGGTAACTGGAGAGAAGAGCTTTGTAACAGTCTAATCTTGAAGAAACAAAATATTTTTTATGGAAAATGCTGCTCTTGAAAAATATTATATATGTTCAACCCGGATGTCTCTCACATTTTTGGGGGGATATGACCGTACAACCGCCGCGGTTCATTGTAAAATCTGACAACAAATTCCTCTGCTTCTTCAGTGTTCAAAAGCAAAACATATTCCATCATCCGCTAACTTATGTCGGAAACACAAGCCTCCAGGTTAGAAAATATTGGGGCTTCTCCATGTTTCCTCAAAATATACAACTGTGTTGTCCGCATAGCAGTGAAAATTTACAATGTGTTACCGGATGACATTACCAAGAGGCAGCGTATATAGCGAAAACAATAGTGGTCCCAAAACCGAGTCTTGAGGAACACCAAAACATACCTTTGATTTGAAAGAGGACAGGCCATCCACACATACAAACTGATATCTTGCGGATAAACAGGATCTAAACCAGGCTAGAACGTGCCCGCATAGCCCAACATAGATGTCCAATCTCTCTTAGAGAATGGAGTGATCAATGGTGTTGAAGGCAGCACTAAGGTCACGAAGCAATAGGATGGATGCAGAACCTTGTTTGATGTCATTGAAAGGTCATTCACCACCTTGCAGTCTCAGTGGTACGGGTCTGAAACCGACCTCAGCATTTCGCTAATATTATTTGTCTTCGGGAGGGACTTGAGTTGCTGGAAAATTGCTTTTTCTAAACGTTTTGAGACACTTTCATATTTACGTACTTCAGTTTCAATATATTTTTCATATTTTATTTTAATGCTTTTTTTTAAATCTAATTATGTTCACAGATTAGCCCATCTTTCCAAACACAATACCAATCCACTATTTCTATATAATTGATTTGCTAATGATTTACCAACTTTGTTTTGTTCAGCCAGTTGTAAAACAACTAGCATTTGATATTTTGATAGATATGAGAGTATTTCATAATATTGTTCCCATCTCTGCAGGATCAATGAAATCCGTTCCAGATGACAAACCAGGGCCGTTCATACCACCATCATTCAAACAAAATGCCTGCCAAAACAAAACGCTGAGTACAAGCATTGCTTATCTCAGTTTCCTAAGTGATGACGATGCTTTAGTCTGAAACTGCTCGCTTAGGCGAGGAAGGAGAGCAGAGGAGTTTCCGAGCTTCACTGCGTTAACTATGTGGAAAATCCTCCTTCCAGTCAGGGCTTGTTGATCCTTTGGAAGTGCAAAGCCTGCTAGATGGGGATGGGCTTCCCTCTGCTCATTTACCTGTCCATTGACACATTCGACCCGTCCACCTAGCCCCAGGCAATTCGGCAGGTGGTGTTGGAACAACTACAAATACACAGTTCTGCCCTTACCTGTCCTTAATACAGAGTCCTTCCAAGAGTGAGCTGGACATCCTCCGTCAAGTGGATTACACTGTAGCTAAAAAAAGTACATGCTGGATTGCAAACATTTCTCAAGATGGCGTGGTGTGATAGTGTCAATGTAGAAGCTTGCTCCAGCCAACTACTTTCAGGCTTGAAGTGCTTATTCATGTGCAATCAGCCAAAGCATTCCGGGTTATACTGCTATGTGGTTCTGTTAGTTAGGCTCTGTGGTTCTGTTAGTTAGAGATTCAGCAGATCACTTGTAAAATGCTATTTTATTTGTTTGAGATGGTTGTTATTATTATTCTGCCATAAAAAAGCATTTTTGGGAAATTCCAGTGAGACCATGGCGCAAAAGGGATCAAATGTGCATGCTTGCCATACCACTCCATGTGACGAAGATTTCTGAAAGTTGGTACATAAGAAACATTTTTGTCAATGGGACTCATTAAGTCTACCATATTGGACTTTCAGGTATTTGGGATTTTCTGGGAAATGCTTCAAACGCTACAGCATCAAATGACCAATCTTCACTTAATAATATATAAACAAAAAAACTGATCCATTTTGACACATGGGGTAACCACTGAACAGGAAAAAACATGTGCCACTTACAGACAGAAGCAAAAACACCTCATAGCAGTGAAACCCCCTCAATGATGCTCGCTGCTTTAATTTCTCATTGCTTTTCATATCCTTATTTGAGTCATTCCATGCCATATCCCCATATGTTATACAACCTTAGATAATAGCAGCCCTGTGGCTAATAAGAAGTTGGTATCGGGGGCCTCGCCAAGCTTTTAACCAAAAAGAGAAACAGTTACTTGGGGCATTGCCAGCCAATACAAGCAAAAACAGAGCTTTAATGGGAAAAGCAGGTGTCCTGTTTGAGAATGACGATATCTTAAAAACATGATTAAGAGTCAAACACAATGCACTCTTTGTGGAGCAGTTTATCTTACCTTAGAGATTTCTTTGGCTCTTTTTTCATGTCAACTCTAAAAACGAATTCAAAATAACAGTAGATGTCAGTTAGGAAGGTGCTTGATAGTTCTAACATGTTGCGTCACGCAACAGCAGAGCTCAAGCCAAATAAAGTGGCCCTCAGAGATGGATCAGATAAGAGTAAAACGTGTGTAAACACACAAATTAATTGACCACAATGGATACAGTTTATATTCAATTACATTTTTTGGCACATAGAGAAATATTTTTAATTGAAAGTATTTCAAATAAATGTTGATCCTCCTCCATGAGAAGATCTGTGAAGATGGAAAGTAGGAGTAATGCAATATGTGTGGGGACTCCAGGGGGAAGGCTCCTGTACAGAAGGCCCCCACAGTCTGCACAATAACAGCCTTACTGTCACGTATACACAGACCAGCTCAGTAGCGGATTATTGCTGCATTCATGTGCTAGTCGGAAATAGGAGACACAGCAACATTTTACTTGCGAGCCTGTCCAATCTTCTCGTGTACATAGCAGATTTCACTTCCTTCAATTACCAATATTTGTAATTATCAGTTGAAATAGCTGCAGTTCAGAAAGTATTTTTGTGTTATTAAATGTTCACAAACAGTGAACAAGTAGATCAGACTTGACTATACATTCTGAAGAAGCATGTTTGTTCTCCAAAGCCTATTTGCATCTGAACAATCAAGACTGTAAAAACGCAGCTCAGGTTCTCCCAGTTAAAATGGGTTATTACAAGTGCAGCCTTTACACCTACAGACACAGGAAATAAGCAAAGGGAGAGACACATCATACATTACACATACACTACCGTTTAAAAGTTTGGGGTCACTTAGAAATGTTCTTGTTTTCCATGAAAACATACTGTACCTCTGTACAGTAATGTGTGTAATGCTCCAGTACCTCCTGTCCTTGTTAGTGAAGCCCTTTTCCCCCATGCCATATAACACAGTCAAACATGATCCAAACGCTGATGCTCGTTGTAGAGATGTGCAGATTTTTCCCCCAGACCAAACAACCTCCTTGAGGTTCTAGGTGAAACAGCAGGGGGGAAGAAATACAGGAGCCTGTGGGACAACTTTATATGAAACACCTCTGTACCTTCTAAGGCTCCTTGTTAAACCCCCCTAGCCTCATAAACACAAAACCCTAAACCCCCAAACCTCTCCAACTTGGCTTCAAGCTTCCTGCTGAGTTCAGGGATAGGGGGATGGAGGGACGGGGGTTGGAAGCATAAAGTCTAGGGGGACGGGGGACTTGTGGGGTAAAAACGGCAGGGGGACTGAGGCTCAGGAAAGGGGGAGTAGAAGGGGTGGACGGATGTGGGAGGGTGGTGGTAAATGGGAGGAATATCCAGGGGGAAAGCCCTTGGATGGAGAGTTAGGCAGGAGGGGCAGTCATGGATCCAGCTGCATGTGTTCCATTTTATTCTCATCAGAGATTTACTGAGAAAGGGCTTCAACTGGAAGTGACTGAGGCTCAGGAGGAAGGAGGCTGGGCAGGGAAAGTGGTTGTTATTCGGTATTACAGCCTTATTAACTGAATCACCTGGAGCTCTGTTAGACTGTATTTTGTATCTCATGTAGTGGACTGCTTTTGACTAGGGTCAGTAGGGTCTGGTCAAAAAACAGGTTTGTAACATCAAAAGCAACAAGTGTGTATAAAGCCATTGAAGGGTGAATAAAGCCATTCACTTCCATGTGATCTGCTTGAAATGAACAGGATACATTTCAGGGTTTAAATCGTATCATTGCCAAATGAACAAGTTACATTGCAGGGTTTAAATCGTATCATTGCCAAATGAACAGGATACATTTCAGGGTTTAAATCGTATCAATGCCAAATGAACAGGATACATTTCAGGGTTTAAATCGTATCATTGCCAAATGAACAGGATACATTTCAGGGTTTAAATCGTATAATTGCCAAATGAACAGGATACATTTCAGGGTTTAAATCGCATCATTGCCAAATGAACAGGATACATTTCAGGGTTTAAATCGTATCATTGCCAAATGACCAAGTTACATTGCAGGGTTTAAATCGTATCAATGCCAAATGAACAGGATACATTTCAGGGTTTAAATCGTATCAATGCCAAATGTACTGGTAGTATTATAGACATTTCACTGAATAACTAATACTAATATCCCATTTACACACAGCCTAAATAAAGCCAGTTTGACCATGGTGTGAATTACATGCAGTCTTCCTTTTATGTATGGATGGTGATAGACTGCAATGGACCTAGTGATTTTTACTGAATTCAGTCAGCTTCAGCATTATGCCCAACTCAAATCGCTCTACGTACTGTGACTTCAGGGTCCTGGTGGAGGACACTCAATGCGGTGGACCAATTACACATTTTCACAGCCTAGTTTCTTGACCACCCTGGACAGGGACAGTCGAAAATCAACTGTAAATTTGTAACTGTATTGGCAGGCTGTTTAACAGCCGTAATTATTCTTCCATAAAGAATGGTTAACACTAAATTGTGTCGTAATACATGCTTTATTTAAACACAGAAGTATTTCATAGTTATTTAGCACATCAAGCTAGTGTATCCATATATTTTTAGTCTACCACAATGTCTGTATAAAACATCTTTCTATTTATAAACGGTGATGGTGGAAACAATGCCAAAACAGTTACGCAATTTCTATCTGAAAGGGATTTGATATCCAACTGCAATCTGAAAATGTGTCTTCTGTACATTAATTATTAAGCTAGCTAGCTACGTGACCATTGCTAACAGCAGTTGGGTGGGTTGGAACTGCATAGCTAGCCTTACAGATCAACAAACAAGGCTAACATTATTCTGGATGAATAAATCTAGGTTGCAGCCTTAACCAGATGGGATATAAAACAAACGCATAATTGGAAAATAGTTTGCTGCCTGGTCATGTTTGGATTACTTGAAAGCAAGCTCAACAGCAAAGTAATGTTACAGTTAAAAGTATAGAACAAAAGCAGCTTGATCACTCAACAGTTTTGATTTCTGGTAATGAAGAGTGGTACCACGTCTGCCTTGCCTCAAGATAAGTGAATACAATCTTTTTAATTAGAGACTTAAATACAAAACAAAAATAATCGTTTGCAGAGGATTTCACCGGCTTTAGTCAATATTTGGCACCTTTGGCAGCAAATATAGCCATGAGTCTATTTGGATAAGTATCAACCAGCTTTGCACATCATGACACAGCAATTGTTGCCTATTCATCAAAATTGCTCATTTCATAAACTTTCAACTCTTCCATATTCTCATTTGGATTGAGGTTGACTGGGCCACTCCAGGACATTTACATTTTGTTTTTAAGGCACTCCAGTGTGGCTTTGGTTGTAAGTTTGGGTTCACTGATTTTCTTCCAGGATTTCTCTGTACTTTGTTGCCTCCATTTTGTCCTCTATTTTCAAAAGTTTTCCAGGCCCTGACCCAAAGAAGCATTCCCATAACATGATGCTGCCAACACCATGCTTCATGGTACGGATTGTGTTCTCAAGATGATGTGCAGTGCTATAGGCTTGTGCAAAACATACAGCTTTGCGTGGAAGCCAGAAAGCTCTATTTTGGTTTTAGACCATAGAATGTTTGTCCACTTGGTCTCGCTCACATGCCTCTGGCAAACTCTAGCCAAGAGGTGTGTTGTTTTTTTTTGCCATTCTCCCATATAGGCCACTTTTGTGAAGTGCTGGGCTATTGTTGCCTTTTGGCCCAGTGTCTACAAGCTGTGGAAGACTGTATCTTCTTTAGAGAAGATACAGTCTGAATATAAGTCTGATTAGTGCCCTTCTCGCCAGCAAACACTATTTTTGAGAATGGCCTGTTCTAGACAGACTGACTGTTGTGCCATATTTTCTCCATGTTTTAACAATGGACTTAACTGTGCTCCAGGGGACATTCAATGCCATTATTTTAGAAATATATAATATTTTTTATTTTTCACTTAGACTTTTTTGCGTTGATCAGCGGCAATTAACCATTCTGTTTCCACTTGCCATTATGCTACAAAAAATATAGAAAAGGTCAAAGGGTTCAAAACTTTTTAGAGCCATTGTATATGCACTCACCTAAAGGATTATTAGGAACACCTGTTCAATTTCTCATTAATGCAATTATCTAATCAACCAATCACATGGCAGTTGCTTCAATGCATTTAGGGGTGTGGTCCTGGTCAAGACAATCTCCTGAACTCCAAATTGAATGTCAGAATGGGAAAGAAAGGTGATTTAAGCAATTTTGAGCGTGGCATGGTTGTTGGTGCCAGACGGCCGGTCTGAGTATTTCACAATCTGCTCAGTTACTGGGATTTTCACGCACAACCATTTCTAGGGTTTACAAAGAATGGTGTGAAAAGGGAAAAACATCCAGTATGCGGCAGTCCTGTGGGCGAAAATGCCTTGTTGATGCTAGAGGTCAGAGGAGAATGGGACGACTGATTCAAGCTGATAGAAGAGCAACTTTGACTGAAATAACCACTCGTTACAACCGAGGTATGCAACAAAGTATTTGTGAAGCCACAACACGCACAACCTTGAGGCGGATGGGCTACAACAGCAGAATAATTTTTTTTGTGTGTCAGCATGGTAAAACATAATTTTTAGCTCATACTCTAAATACCTCACCAGCGAAATACTGTAGCAAATGTGAAAGGTGGGAACTTTTTTCATGTTGGCAGTGTTGCCAGGCGGGTAGGTTTCCCCCACATTCGGATTATTCTTAATGGGCTTGTCGGGTCGATCTACAGAATATATAGAAAAATGTGCGTTTGAGTAGTTTTTGTGGAGTATGCAGATTTCACAGTTTACTGTCAAAGGCCTGGCAACCATGCGTACAGGACCAGACGGGGCCTGAAGTCGTGGAGATGAGTAACGTCGTGAAAACATGTGGATCCTAGTTTTCTTTTACACCCAATCATGTCAAAAAATGTCCATGAAACCTTAATAACGCCTAAACTACATCCAACCCACATAACATTTGTTAACGTTTCAGATGACTTTTTTCAAAAGAGTTTGTGAGACAGACAAGGATGATTCGTAAAAGACGATTTGATTAGGGAATGTCCCCAACGACATTATATATGCAATATACGGTGTAAAAATAAGCATCTTTAAGTCACTAACAATATAAATTCATGAACGTGAAAATGTTGGACCAGTGCAAGCAGCACAGCCAAGTACAGCTGACCCCACATAAATGATGTGGGGTCAAGGCAAGGATGGAGAAAAAAACAATGCAACATGGCTGTAATATATACAGCTCTGATGTGTTTTTAATGCAAGTCAAATGAACAAGAACATTAGTATAACAGCAAAAATAGACAACAATAATACCGACTGTGATTAATTATAAAGCTTGATAAGTGATTTCATATTTTTATGTGATTCGTAGATCTTCGAATAAACATAGATTTGATGCTCATTGGCTAAATGTTTTTGGGTGTCTCAGACATAATGAAGAGGGAATGATATGCTCTGAATGCTAGAAAGCATTGTGGAGCCAATGTGTTTGGGGGCTTATTTAACAGCCAAGTCGAAACTATAGAAAAAAAAACATTAGGGTACAAATCTGCATATGAAAAAAAAGATTAAATATGTAACGTATTAATATGTAAAGAATAGATTTTTTTATATATTTTAATTGCTTTTAGGGAAGGCATTGTGGCGTACTTTAACTGCTCAAGTGGACATGGACAACAGGGCAGATTTAACACTACAATAGTTTTCTTTTTGCAAGTGTGTAGCCAGATATTATATAAAGTAAATCTCAGAGTGTATACAGATACTGCATTAAGTACATCACAGAGTGTATCCAGATATTATATAAAGTAAATCAGCGTGTATCCAGATATTATATAAAGTATATCACAGCATGTATCCAGATATTATATAAAGTAAATCACAGAGTGGATCCAGATATTATATAAAGTAAATCACATAGTGTATCCAGAAAATATATAAAGTTAATCACAGAGTGCATCCAGATATCATATAAAGTAAATCACAGAGTGTATCCAGATATTATATAAAGTAAATCAGCGTGTATCCAGATATTATATAAAGTTAATCACAGAGTGTATCCAGATATTATATAAAGTAAATCACAGTGTATCCAGATATTATATAAAGTATATCACAAAGTGTATCCAGATATTATATAAAGTTAATCACAGTGTATCCAGATATTATATAAAGTTAATCACAGTGTATCCAGATATTATATAAAGTATATCACAGAGTGTATCCAGATATTATATAAAGTAAATCACAGAGTGTATCCAGATATTATAAATATCTGGATAAAATATATCATGGGGGGGGCATCCAGTGGAGCATGGGGTAGCGGGGGTAGGGGTACCAACTTTGACTAATTTTGTGCCAGGAAAAACCCTGGTCTCTTCAAACGGTAGGTTAGGTAGTTCCAAATCTTTTCGGTTAATTTAAATACCTCCCTAGCCTTCTTAATACCAGACTGTGACCTGTATGCTTTCACTCCCAACCAGCAGAAAATATGTTTTTGATATTTTAAGAGAGAGAGACTTTGGCCTGAAATTGGAGTTTGTCAGTCAAGGAAACTCATAGGATTTTCCAATACCTGAGCCACTGTTTGTTGGATTGATCCTGGTCCACTGAGGCTGCTCATCCCAGTTCTGTCATCCCAGTTCTGTCATCCCAGGTGTCCGCTCCAGTACTTTACAAATACACTATTCTATCCTTGTTTCCTTATAGCTTGGATGTTGTAATTGAACTGGAGTAAACATTTTCATTCGTCAAAGCAATTCATCTTAGATACATTTAAATGGCTAGATACTGATTCACACATATGTGAAGTGTTGGTCCTCACTTTGCCTGGATCTCCAGGGCCTCCTGGTTGAGTTCTGGTGTGGCGTGATGTGGAACAGCCTAGCCCGCCCTGTCCTGTCTGGTTTTGAGCCTGCACGAGTCTCTGGAACACATCTTCTGTGCTCTTTCGAAGAAATACTTTTCTGTCCAAGAAACACATGAAACCACAGTCTAATAGCTCACACATGATACTCATTAAACACCAAGCATTAAGACCCTGATTCTATCAGCCCACCCCCATGTTGCTTCAATCCACTCTCCCACCTTCACTTTGTCTCCACATCTGGCCAATGTGGCCCTTGGTTTTATCAAACCAAGATATACTAACAGTGTGAAATCCATATCTCTGTATTTATTAAAGTTACAGCAGGCTCAAAGGAAGACCACCCCAGGATTGAATTAAGCTTTCCAACAGCGACTCTGTGTCATTGGGTTGAGTGGTTATCCTTCCACATATGGACTTTCGCTTGAGTCGTTATAGACAAAGTAAGGAAGGAAGAGACTATGTAGAACTTGGTGTCCTCAGTTGGCTACATCTCTGCCCTGTATCAGTTGGTAGGCCAATTGCCTGGTGGTTTGACCCAGCTACTGAAAATGTCCTAGCACAAATACCGCTAAACTCTGGCACAAGTACCGCTAAACTCTGGCACAAACACCGCTGGTCAGGAGACCAACCCCAATGCTCACACAGTGCGAATACCAACAATACCACAGTCCTACAGTTGTGACACTAAACAACTTACCTTCCTGAGGATGCAGCCTAGGATCTTATTCTTAAGCACAACATGTTCGTAATATACTATGGATATGAAACATTTGTACAAATGGTAAAAAAAAAAAAAAAAAGATAATTATAGAAAATAGACGATGTACGACACAATGAAGTAATGTATTAGGCAAGTATTCTAAAATGTATTTTAGTTTAATATTGACCAGAGGTCAAATAATGGTTGAGGGGCTTCAGCCAATTCAAATATTCTATGTTGTCTCAAATGTGCCTCTACATGACTGTAAAACAGATGATACCTTGATGTGAGGGAGATACACAAAATGTAAGAAGATATACTTGAGTATTTGACTTTTGACAGTTGGCTGGCAAAGCCCCAGACTTACATCACCACAGTGGCAAATTCCAGCAGCTCCAGTCCCAGACTCAGTCCACCATTAGTTGGGTAACACAGACCCCGGAGAGGGAACAGTCTTCCCCCTGTCCTCTTAACTGCTACGCTAACCCTGCAGGGCTCTGCAGCCATTCCTCTCTCACTGTTTAATCTTCCTTTCAATTCATCACTGGGAGCCTGACACCTGACCCAATCCTCACCTTAACACACGCACAATGACACTTAAACAGGCATTCGTACATGCAGAGGACCACACACACACACACACACACTTCATCAGAAGAATGGGGAAGGAAAGAAAGAGACAAATCTTCAGTAGTTTAAAGCTGTTGCAGTCTGGACACAGGGTCAATTTATGACACCTCACAGCTGGTCTCTGCATTGTTCTCTTCTTCACCACCCACCTTTTAAGAGGGTATTGGTTAGCCAGAAAAATACTCTCCCTGGACCCAGCCAGCCTGTGTCTGTCCGTTCCATAACCAAGGGGTTTTGGACAATGGGTGGCTGGGTTAGCAGCATTCGGGGCCAGAGAGATTCCCTGTCACTCATTCCTTGGGCTTTTAGACAGACGGTATAGTCAAGGCTCCCAAACTTTCTGCTTGAGATTAAGCTTCTCGTTGGGCAAAAATCACATTAGCAGTGATATTTGGCATTTCTTAATTTGAGGTGAACTCCTAAGATCATATTGAACTGGAACTCCATCCATCCATGCGCGCACACACACACACGTTCCCAGGAAAATGTTATATTTTTCCCTTCATTTGGTTCAAGTAAGAGCACAGTCAGATTCTAACCAGAATGTGCATCGACTCACAGTCCTGAGACTTTCCCCGATCACACCCCTAATTAAGAAGGAACTTTCCGAGCTCATAAACGCCGGAGTGTGACCATCAAACGTGGCTGCTTGGAAACTGAGACGGAAAGATCCAGAAATCACAATTTCTAAATGTGAACCTATTGCCTCTACATGTACAGTGCACTCCTTTTGACCAGAGCCTTGTCAAAAGCAGCAACCTACCTAGGGAATAGTGTGCCATTTGGGACCGAGCATGAAGCCAGAGTTACTAATTACAGTTTGAAAGGCAGGGTGGGGAAACGCAGGGAAAATGGACGAAAAGCGGAAAATGAAATCGAACTGCTGAGGAGCAGCATCTCTGTCTGGGAATGTTCGTCTTGACCACTGGCCGCGGCTGGGTGGTGACACACGGGAGCTAAAACTTATATATTACATAACTCACGACAAAGAGATAACTGACCGCCAAAGAGCTATACAGCAATCTTCACATCGGAAACCCTGAGTTTTTTTTTTGACACAGTACAGAGGCAATTAACAAGATGATGCATGTGGAGATGGGAGGACCGAGGCTAATGTGCTGCATACAAAGACTCAAAGACGCATTAGTCGATCAACAGGTAGCAGGTTGTGTTTTCCTCCTGTGTCATTGGGGGGGGGGGGGGGGGGTGATCAGATCAGTGTAAGCAGCAGACTGCTTGCCCTAAGAGGCCAATCACTGGGATGTACTTTCCCAACCCCTTGGCAACCAGGATGTGACCCGGGAGAACAATGGCTCTGACATATTGTAAGTGGGCGCTAATGATACGCAAGCTGGTTCAGGCTTCTCTCCATCTCTTTCTCCACACTTTTAGAATCCCGCAGAACCCCCTGTAGTTCCTCAGTGAACATTAAATGACCGTTGCTTGGACCCGTGCCAGTGCGGCTGTGTGTGTGAGGTAAGGTGGTATTTTGTCAGCGGGACATGATGGGGTTTTTGGTATGACTGAAATGCCCTGAAGCGCATAGAGGACGAACGGCGTTGGCTCTGTCTTAGTGACGTTAGCATGAGGTAGCGGTCCCACATCCAATCAGAGGAAAGGTTGTGTGATGCTATCTGGGTGTCAGAATAAGGAGAAGATAATTGAGGAATCTTGACCCGGGATTGTTCCATCAGTGCAGCAGCGAGTAGAAACCAAAAAGTGTCTACTCACTTCCTCCCTCTGAACGCTTCAACAGTCTCACACACACTCAAAAATAGATGTACCGGTGTGTACTTACAAGGGTACAAATGCTCGTCGCTGGGGGGGGGTACATTTTTGAGAGACATTTGTGTACCCTTCAGTGTACTTTCTTTTGTTTTAATTCACTTTGTACCATTTCTGTTAATCAAAAGGTGCTCTTCTGTCCCCATAAAGACCAATATTGTACCTTTGGGGGAACATTCTTCAAAAGTGTACCTATAAGTATAGAACTGTCCTTGTTTCGTACCTCCATTTTTGAGTGTGCAGTGAAGCCTCATCTGGAACTCAGTTACAATTTAACTTTTGGATACAGACACTGGTCTTCACACGCTCACCTCACTCTTTCTGTTGATCGTCCACCCTTGACGGACAGATGGATCAAACCACAGGTGGAATATTCTGGAATGTCTTTTCAGTCTCACTTTAGAACACGCAAGCAGCTCTTAATACACTCACGGTCTGAATCGACCCTCTTCTTTTTCCTAACTCATTAATAACTGTCATACCTCTGACAATCAAACAAGAAAAAAATTACGTTATAGCACAACTTTCAACCAAATCAGCATTCAGGGCACAAACCATTTGGTTTTATGGTTGTTGCTGTACAGTCTGGAATGTTTCTGTATATATATGCTTTGTTAACGGTACACAGAATATACTTTCAATATAATGAAATGGAAAAAAGGAACAATGTGTAGAAAATGTGGAATATATTCTGGTGTAATTTCAAGATATGCGAGGAATGTGCAATATTAGAATGATTAGTGTGTGTTGGTGTGTGTTCGCTTCACATCTCTTCCTATTAATGCAGTTTGTGACAGTAAGAAGTCATTCATGCATCGTCTCCACTTTCCTCTGCAAATGAGTTACACTTCAGATGCCACGGTTTACTAAACCACAATATTTCACTTAGTTTAGAGATCTCAATTAACCTCCGATAAGGAAATATATACATAGATACATAATATAAATGCATTTCAAAATAAATGTTAATAAAAGTCCCTTTTCATCTACTCTCCTGCCTGGGGCAATAATGTAAAATGTTTTTGAAGGTGGTTGGATTAACCCTGGCCCCATTTCCTTTGGGCAGATAGACAGGAAAGAATAGAGCCCATATGGCTGCCATAAGCCCTATCTGTTTGGGAGTGCTGTCCAGGGACAGCTGGGTGTAGAGAGAGATGGTCGTTAGCTGGGTGTGGAGCTTCATGCTGTGTTTCATAACCCTTTTTCCTTCCTTACCTCCAAACCCCCCCCCCCCACCCCCCGCCTATCTCTCTGCATCCCTCCCACTCATATTTTGCTCCCATCTGGAAAATGACATTACATTAGAATTTCTGTTTCCACATGTTTTATTGAAATTAACAGTCCTACATGTGAAAAAAATATCAGATGTCTTCAAATACTCACAACCAAAAACAAAACAATTTCTAGGGAACAGGAAAGGAACACTCCCCACATCCAAGCTTAGTCAAGCACACAAAGTAGGTTTTGACTTTTTTCTTTTGGTCTGGTTCCAGTTCAAGCCCATATTTAAACATCTCTACTTGCTTAAAGTTACGCGAAAGACTGTTTTGACGGATAGCTGATAGCTGGCCACGTGCAGAAGATTCAGCCTCCACTACACAGTACTTATCACTTAAAGCTCAAACGCTCCAGCAAGGTACTTCTGTAACTGTCAAATCCCAGAGAAATGATCATGCAGAACAACCATAACATAACAATCCCAGAGAAATGATCATGCAGAACAACCATAACATAACAATCCCACTGACGTAATCCGTTATCTCACAGAGACCACCTGGAGACAGGGGTCATAGCGCCTCTTGTCTTCGATCTCTCTATAGCAGAGCTGCCCAACCCAGTTCCTGGAGATCTTTTGTCCTGTAGGTTTACTCTCCAACTCTAATTTAGCACACCTGAATCTAACAATTACCTGGATAAAAAACAAAATCAGTTAAGTCATAAATCGGGTTTGAAGAGAAAACGTACAGGACAGTATGGGAACAGGGTCAGGCAACAGTGCTCTAAATCATACATATTCATACTGTATTTCAGAGTTGTGAAATCAAAATGGAAAATGAACTTCATTCAGGAAACCGACGTGGTTGGCCTTTGCGTACTTCACTGAGTTAGAACGGACCTACATACACACGAGAGCTCACACATGTACATAAAGAGGGACTGCCCGTGAGAAACACACACAGAGAAGCCAAGGTAAAAACAGACCCTTTATCACGTCCATGGTAAAACAGAGGACAGTCAATATGATTTCATATTTCTCTTACTGTAGCTTGTGACCCACCTTTCATAGCAGACCAGATGTTGGCAGCCTCTCTTCACAGACAAACATGAAATCACACAGCCTACCCCAGGCCACTGCACAGTGCCCACAGACAACATTCAAGTCAGAGCCCTCCCTGGCACCTCACCACACAACTAACAGATGACATATATTATATATATATATATATTAAATATATATACACACACAGACACACTATACATACACACACATACACACACACGGTTTTCCTGAATAAATAAGTATACACTTTCAGTATTTAGCATTATGTGAATGCGGAGGGAAATGTTGATAGTTGTTATTGTTGGAGCAGAAACAAGACCCAGCCGGCATGACACGGTATTGAAATTGAATTACATGCTATTGCTTTCACTGCATGGCTGTCTTAGCTGTCGGGAGTGTTACAAGTACGCCCAGCTAGTAGGCTGATGTTGCCTCTCTGCTATTGGCTGCCTGAAGCCACCCTGGGCCCTCAACATCCATGTTGCTCTTCTCCAAATCTCCACACTTACTCCATGCATTTTGAATTCAGAAACTGAACTGAGCAAATGCCCTATCTTGTTTTGAACTTATGGAAGGGGTCGTCTGATTTCGAAGCAAGCTAACCGAGAAGAATGACTCCCCATTTTAACAGCCCATTGCGCGGGTTATGACTGAATCTAAAGAAGGGCGAAGGAAACTAGGCGTTTTTGCCAGAGCAGGACCAGAACTCAGGACTAGAGCTCATTGTTGTAATTGCAGATACTCTTAAATGTTTTAAACTCTTCGTGTACTAAACTAATTACGCGCCACTCCACTGCATTCAGAATACTCCCCATTACTCATTAATTTACCATGTCATGAAAAAGCATTAACTCTCTTGCATAAGAGCTAGATGTGATGGTTAAACAAGTTAATATGTGCAAGGCTACAACGCCAGTGGAACACCAGGGAACACACTTCATGTACCATCAACCTCCTGTCATGACCCTGTCATTAAAACACAATTGCGTTGGGCTTTGGAGCCTCCTAGCTGCTTTGCTTTTCTGATGTAATATGTAGACGGCTCAGGATAGACTGATTGTAATGGTTGTGTTTGTTTACTCAATCAAACATCCGAAATCCAGCTCCATTTGTAGCCTCTTCTCTCAGTATTTGTAGTCACTAAAATCAAAACATGATAAATACTTGACTCAGTAAGGTCACTCCCATAAAATGATTTGGTCAATATTGCCAACTTGGAATGGTTGTTGTGCCTGGCAGATGCGTTGTGGGTAATTGCCCGGGGACGAGGTGCTCAGAAGGACTGGGCATAATCCAAGAACCTGTCCATGTAATCAACGATCCAACTCCCAGTGACTGACTTGGCAACCATACAGGAAGTGCTATTTGAGTAACAGGAAAAAGGGAAAGTGGAATCAGTGTTAAGCTCTTGATCTGCAGCGAAGGAAAGTGTAGACAGGACAAGCAGGTTACACAGGGGACTAAGTGGATCACATATACTTTCTTCTCTGGTGGATTAACCATTCAAGCAGAGCCAGTCAACCTGCCGCCTCACCGCAGGGGAACTAGACCAAGTACCGTCATGGCAAAAAGTACTGGCACTCTTGCCCCCATTTAAAATAAGGCACCATTTCTACTAGAAACTGATGAAATTCAAAAAAATAAATGTGGTTATCCACGTACAGTATGTGCTGTATTTCTATGGTTTGCAGCTGAACAAAAAACAAAAATGTGTGTGTTCCACAATTAATGCTAAAATGACTCAAAGCACATAGCACCTTCTGGAGGAAATGAAAATGATTTGATTTCAAGCAAGTGATTCTTCTTCACTCTTGAAACTGAACTCACCTGTGAATTCACTATTTCAACCAGGCTGGTGAGTACAAGCAGAGAACCACTGAGTACACCAGTTATCAGAAATGCCCTTAAAACCAGGCTGGACAGTTTGAGGACTACCGTACAGTGACTACAATGAGCGTCGGGAAAGCCTGTTACAAGAAACACCAAAGGCTACAATAAGACTAACTTCAGTCTGTACTCTACCATTGTTGTAGTTTGGAATATTCATGTAGCTCCAAGCTGTCAGTACTCTGGACAATCCTGCTGAGATAAAGGACATAGAAATACATATTTCTGTGTTTGACATTTCATTTTATTTCCCCGCAAAATCCCCGAATTGTCATTCTCCTGTTCTGTGTCATGTGGAATTCTGCAATGAGCAAGGAAGGAAATAAGAGCAGATCTTTTCACCTGCTCCTGCAGCGTGACTCAGAGAAAGGAAATTGTCACGAATGAAGCTCATCGGTAATGGGCAACAGCAGAAAGTGAACTCAGTGACAAGACAAATAATGTGCGACAGATACCAGATCCGTGGAAAATAGGTGCCAGAACAAAATGAAACAAATCTGACGGGTGCCGGATTCTGATCCGGCTCAAATTAAGCACTGGCCTTCCAGCCAGGACAGTGTCAAACACTTCAAAAAAACAACCAGAAATGATTCAAGACAAGAGTCTGGACTGTTCAGGGGTGGCCAAAAAGTGCAAGGGTGCCAATCATTTTGGTCACGAGCATAGATATTAAAACAGTGACAGATCTCCCCTACTCCACTCAGTCCCTCTCAACTGGCGGAATGGGAGAAAAGAAAATACACACTCCTGTCTCCTTGTGTCCCCTTACTGAGTTGTTAATAAACATTGTGTACAATTAAATGACATTTCACATGACATTTCATCCAGAGCGCCTCACAATTTGTGCACTCATCTTAAGATAGTTAGGTGGGACGACCACACAACCAAGTAAGGATGAAGACTACCTTAGTGAATGAAATTGCTCTCAGCCAAATCACGGCTAGGCTGAAGAGGGCGGGAAAAAACAACCATACAAACACACTGCCATTATTTTCACTCTCCGTATATGTGCATATCTACATATTCATTTTCCACGTGTGTAAGGACCTATAACTTCCTGTCCCTGTGTCTATGTTCACTCGTGCCTCATGCATGGCTACACATAAATACACACACAGTGGTCTAACACACACTCACTTGTCAATGTATAACAGAGTGCTGCAAAAGCCAGAGGAGAAAGTGGAGGTCAAATAGGCAGCTTACAATGAACCACAGAGTTTGCTCACAGAAAGGCCTACAGAAAAGATTCCACGTCAGAGACCATGTGTAATTAACTGTTTTAGCTAGGTAGCAATAAAACCTATTTGTTCCTTTTCTTGACATTCTTTTTGGGCACAGGGAGACTGCCTCCATCACAAGGGCTTGAGGCCTCGACGTCGGGTTGCCAGGTTGGTTCAGTCTTTGTCTTTCAGCGGGACCAGCGGTCTGTGGTTCAGATTGTTTGCGGAAAACATGTAAAACGTGAGGGAGAGAGAGGGGAAGAGAGTGGCTAAACAAAAACATGAACACGTCCTGGATGGGAGAAAATGAGGAGAGGAGAATTAAAGAAAAAGATTGGGAGAGAAGAAAAAAGGCGAGGGAGAGTAAGGCCTCTCATGAGAGATGCTGGATAACAGGGAACAGTTCATGTCAACAGGTATGGACGTTTCAGAAATGAAGGACACCCGCTTTTTACATCCACATCATTCAAAGAGCATGGACAAACAAAGACGCAACAAAGAGGAACTCCTAGTTCCACACTCGACTTCATGTGTACACATGGCCAGTAAATGTTTATAGACAACATGCATATGCAGGGTGAAAGTTTTTCTGACCGGCACTTTTCACAGGAATTGGTATGTAGTCTGTTGCTCTCTACAGCCTCTACAGTCCCTTAGAGCCAAATAAGGTAATTCATATTTCTGTCCATTGAAAAAGCATTGCCGTCTAAATAAACATTTTGGGCTGTAATGAAGCAAGTGGCTTACTACAGTAAATATTTCCAAACAGATTTCATTTTTATTTTCTCCACCTGGTGCTGCTGAAATATGTACTGTACAAAATATCTTTTTTTCTTCTGCAGACAAAATATTTCATAGCTGACATTATCCTCATCTCTCTGAACTGGAGTACATCTAGTATATACCTTTATTTAGAAAGTCTGAGAATGCATTGAACTTAATGGCTGCAAGAATTATTATTCAGCGCCTCATTTCTGCTATGTGAACCAAACAATTTAGAACCCAAAAACAGACTTAATCTTGTTATTAAATGAAATGAAACATGATATTTAGACTGAACTACACACCACAAGTAGAATGCACATTATAATGACCTGATATGCCAACAGAGCATTTTTATACCACACACAACCTTCATTGTAACCTTTATTAAGAGACATTCTTGAGATGTAAATTTACTTTAGATAGGGCCCATTTTGAAGCATGAGCTAAACAAAGCCGGCCTGGTTGTAATGTGACTAATAAATCATTTAAAATGAAATCCGGAGAAAAAGGAGCGCATACAGCCTACAACGTGGGGAGGTAACATAAAACCTGTACAACAACAGGGATTTAGTGGTTTATATTTCATGTCTGCCCAAATCAGTTCAAAAGCATCACTGAATAAACCAATTCCAGTATATGGGCATTAGTTTAAAAAAAGCTAGTTGCACCAGGTCATATTCGGTTGCCAATTCATTAACATGGCAAACCCTGTGAGGCAGACAGCTACATTATCAAGATTTGTTCCATTCATGTTTCATGGAAAGGGTTCAGGGTACCACACTGGTGCGATAACCACACCTAAGAACGGCCTTGTGTACAGACTGGCCACACAGTGCATAGAACAAGACAGCACAAAAGAGACGTTCAATCACCATGATCTCTACTGGTCATCCAACGAAAAGGAATGAGAGCCTTATCGGTGTTATCTGTAGAGTGTGTGTGTGTGTGTGTGTGTGTGTGTGTGTGTTTTTAGGAGTGGATAATTAGCATTTTGTCTATTTTTACTGATCAGGATCCCAATCGGATACTTACCGGCAGGCTTGAAATAGGAGCAGTATTTTGTTGATGTAGCATGAACAATCATGGATCATTGTCAGTGGAATGGGAATCACTATGATTTTCTGCAATCATTCTCTCCAAAACAATTTCACATGGCCACATTATGGCTGAAATAGGATACCGGCCCTCATTATTATAAACACTGTAACCTGTTATTAGGGTTGGCCAGCAAAAACCTCTCCTCAGAAGTTGTCTCTTAATACATTTCCGGATTGAAAAACATATGCCTGCAATAAAAAAATAAAAAAATCTGATAAAATCACTGATTCTATCAGAAAAAGGATCCCATGCCAGAAAGAGCATTAGTAAAGATTACATGTGACCAGTGGCGTTTTTATATGTAAGAAATTGGTGGGGCACAAACCATTTAAAAATATAGGATACATACCAGTAAAGCTACAAAACTCCCTCTTGCTACTGATGTGTTTATTTAACACATCAACAAACAGCGTGGCTTCACAAAACATTTTTAACGACAGAGCTTCTTGCTTCTACCAGGTGTACACATACTGGAGAGAGAGAGAGAGAGAGAGACCTTCTTGTGTAATTGCTCTCCTTCTCTCTCACACACATGTAAAATTATCACTGTCACATTTACAAACCTAAATTAGGAATGCAACCAAGCTCAGAACCAATGTGCCTACAGGGCCATACGCGAACAGCAATGAGCTCAACACCACTGAAGGCCACAACGAAGCGGAAAGACAACTTTTTAGGGATACAGATCCATTCTATGACAACGACCTTAATAGATAGGCATGGACACACTGACACTCGTCACCATCTATATCAATCGATCCAGCACAACAATATGACCAATGCACGGACCAGCACCACAAAGGCAGGATGATAAAATGTGCTTTCACCCACCAAGGCTGAGGGCTCACTTGAAGAGAAAGGTGGCACGGCGGTTCTTCCTCTGGGCAAACTTTTCGATGACTTAGGGAATGAAGTTGTGTAGCGGCTGAATCAGCTGGCTTTCGATGGACAACATGGCCAATACGTTGAGTCGCGGCTGTCCCATGGTATTGCGAGTGAAGGTTTTTACCCTCTTCAAGGTGGAAAAGTTCCTCTCTGACTCGGATGTCGTCATAGGTGTTGTTATGATAGTTTTCAGCAGAGTGACGGTCTCAGCAAAAGCCTCCTCTAGGTTGTTCTCATGGATGGATCTTAACAGAGACAGGGCCGTCTTACCAGTGTGAAGCTCAGTGTGGCGGTACAGAGTGGTCAGCTCAGACTTCAACTTTTCCTTGTTTCCTAGAGGCCATAGTTTCACCGCACAGTCAAGCTCAGATGTAGGGAAATTACAGGACACATTGTGGGAAGAGAGAGCCGTCAACCAGCTTGGCAGCGATCAGGTGGTCACTTTGTGAAAACCTCTGCTCCACCTGGGAGATGACTGTGTCACATGCCTCCTTCATCACTGGCGCTGTGTTGGTTACTAGTCGGCCTGGCTCGTCTGTTCCATCGTGAATGGTGGTAGCCCATTCATCAGTTTGCTTCCGCATATTCTGGAAATTCTCCTTGAAAAGGGTGAGCACACTTCTAATCCCAGACGCATCGATGCTCTGTTTTTACAGAGTGTTGTATAAAACATAAACTTCTGGAATAAGGAAACAAAAGAATTCCAGCAGCTGCAGAAAGGCTTGGTCCCAGAGATTTTTTGACAGGCCGTATGCCTCATTTATGGTGGCCTCATCCCATCCCGGTTGTGTGCGTATGTCCTCCATACACAGGAGCAGCGCAGCGCGGTTTTCCCAAACTGCATTGACAGTTCTACTTTTAAAGTTCCATCACGTGTGGCCTTGGAATGCATCACTGTGTTGTCCCAGCAAGTGCCGCAACACGTTTTGGAGCGCCAGAGAAAAAGGTGGCAAAAGCAGTTAAATCTGCAGAAAACACCTTCAGGATGCTTATCCTTGCTGAACAAAGTTGCTGCTAGGTCAGGATCAGCTGGTGAGCATAGCAGTGAACAAACTGAGCATGTGGGTATGTCTCTTTCATGGTATGTCTGTACCCCTCGGACGTTTCCACTCATTACAGCCGCACCATCATGTCTGAGCGATCAGCTTTTCTCCCAGCTTCAGTGGTTCTAGCACACCCTTGATGCTATTAGAGGCCGAGTCCAGTTTTATCTTTGACTTCCTAAACTCCAAAAACCTGTATTGTCAGGCAACATGTATTGCAATACAACCACCATTTGTGATTTACAGGAGACATCGGTTGTCTCATCTGCCTGTATGGCAACAAATGTCTCATCCACTTTATTGGCCATTTTCTCACTGTACACTTCATACACTTCGTGCTATATTTCCCTTTAATTACGGGCTGAGGGTCATAGTGCCTCTGAAGTCCCGAATCACCCTCACACATAGCCTCGAAAATGCTTCTAAATATTCCAGGATTCAGGGAGTCCACCGACTCGTCGTGCCCCCGCAATGTGGTTTCACATTTTCCACACAGTTTAATAAATTTTATGATCCGACTGAGAACGTACCTGTTTTCCTCTACCTGTTTGTTATGCTGCTCAATGGAGCTCCTGTATGCACTGTCAACTTGGGCTGCGACTTTTACCCTTCCAAATAAGCCCAATTTCACAGCATTGTCCAGATGTCTCCCGCTGCTCTTATGTTTTGCAATCCTCTCAGAAAGATGTTTCCAATCTTTGTAACCCGTCCTCGACCAAGTACCATCTCCACCAAATAGCAGACATGGAAAACAGAAGAGCGCCTTCTTTTGTAAGCTAAACGTTTGCCACTTTTTCTACAAAAACCACTCCACGTTAAACCCACGGTTACTTTTACCAGCAGTTTGAGTGATGACAAAATCCCGTGGCTGATGGGTACCAAGTCGCTTTACTTCAAGTTTCTCCTCCAAATTAAGGGTTTCAAACTGGTGCTCGAGTATGAAATCCACTTTATTAATTTTCTCAAGTTATCTGGCGTTTCTGAAGCTAACAAGCTAGCTAAGAAAATGTACCCTCCTCGCACTTTTTGCCGACTAATGTTGGCGCCAGACAAACAGCCAATCAGGTCTGAAATACGAAATTACGCTGTAGTGGGGCTACCGGCTGTCAGCCCCACTTGGCATCAAATTTGTGTTCTACTTTTAAAGGCATCAAATTACATTGATCACACTAACATTCTGAGCATGCGTATTAATATTTTCACACGTACAATGTACATTGCATTGTGAGAGAGGGGCTAGCCCCACATTCACACAGCCTATGGCCTACTACTGCGAATTTGAATTGGCATAACGCAGCCTGAAGCAGCAAGGCAGGGACCAATGAGCATTAAATAAAATCGATAATAAATTGTAGGAAGTAATCTACGAGAAAACATTTTTAAAAATGTGTTGCAGTTCTTTCTGTTGACAACAGGTGGGGCTGTACCCGCCCCTAATGACCAGACGCCCCTGCATGTGACAACACAAAGCCCTCATCAGCTGGTGTAGGGAACTGAATACATGATTTCCCGACAACTCTCCCCCTTTATTTCACTGTACTATAATACAAAGACTAGCGAAGAAAATAAAAGCCAATGTGGTGCAAAGGTTTTGATTCAGTTCCCTCAGGGATCTCATGGATGTGTGTAAAACCTACTTCTAAGCCTGAAAATGGTTAAACAGTTAAAACAATAACATAGTGCGCCCTGTTTGTTTCACTATAAGCCGAGCAATGGGGCTGGCGACCGTCAAATTCAAAGACAAGACTATGGATGTAAGAACAGAACATCCATGCCATTCAAATTATAATTTTTACCATGCTTTAAAAAACGGCTGAATAAAGCTCATGAGGAATTTGTTATATTTTTCAAGAATCAACGGGCATATTAATTTACACATCACAAAATCAATGTGGAATCTGTAGATTTTCCCTTTTCAGTGGCTTAAGCGCTGACTTGTTTGTGGAGCCAACGGTGAAGAAGATTGAAGACGAGCGCTCACGCGCAATTGCAAATAAGAGGTGTCCGGTCCAAGTGAGATATGCGCCGAAGAGGGAGAAAGTGACACTCACAGTAAGCAGCGGCATATCCTCCAGACTGGTGCCGCGACTCAAATGGTTAGAATGGGTATGAGCTAGAAATGATATGGATGGAGCCATCCAGGAAGTATCTTTGGGTTGGCTGAACCTGCCAGAACCTAGAGGGAGGTTACATTGATTTGCAACCAGAGGATCAGTGGTTTGGGTGTAGTTACAGTGTGGGGCAGTTCAGCAGGGGAAGTTAAACCCTTAGCAGAGTCCACGGACATTCCCTAAGTAACTCCCATCTTTTAGACAACAAAAGCAATCAACAGTTAAGATGCATGCATAGGCCTGTTACTGAAGTCTATCCTGGAGTCTCTTTTATCGGGCAACACATTGTTCAAGTTGGCCTACATTTTATGAATTCAATTTTTTTAAATGGGCGATGTGAGCACTGACTAACGGTCTGAATTGCTTACTGTAAAACTATGAAAAACACAAACACTTATGTTTAGGACCAAATCTAAACAAAGATGTGCATTCTCTAGGGGGGTAGCAAATAATGCAATTATTTCAACATATACTCTGAAACAAATGTAGAATCTTGGTAAAGCAGTTTTCCATGGGGTAGCAGCCACATTAATCATGGTTAGTCACATCTATACTGCAATCCAGTAGGTGTTCTGATTACTGTCACCATTTGATTGTCACCATCGCCATCTGGTGGACTCTGATTATACATGAACGTGGCGATTCATTTTTTTGGAAACACTCAATTTATACATTGAAAATGAATTAACAAAGAGAGACTTTCTCATGTGACAATTCACAATTTTATTCACAATTCTCTTATTTTTTTTATCAATTGGCTTAAAAAAAAAAAAAAAGAACAAGCCCTTGTGAAACTAGTAGAATTACAATCCCACAAGGCATTGTTTTCCTCATCAATGGAAATTAATCCATGTCTAAGTTCATGTGATGAGAGAATCAATGATGAAACACCAAAAGACCATCTGTGTATATATATAAAAATGTATATATAAAAGGATGGATTGACTTCACTAATCACTACTAGTTGATGTGAGCATTAACGGTCTAATTCAACCATATACAGGTGCTAGTCATAAAATTTGAATATAATCAAAAAGTTGATTTATTTCAGTAATTCCATTCAAAAAGTGAAACTCGTATAATTTATACATTCATTTCACACAGACTGATATATTTCAAGTGTTTATTTCTTTTAATTTTGATGATTATAACTGACAACTAATGAAAACCCCAAATTCAGTACCTCAGAAAATTTGAATATTGTGAAAAGGTTCAATATTGAAGACACCTGGTGCCGCACTAATCAGCTAATTAACTCAAGACACCTGCAAAGGCCTTTAAATGGTCTCTCAGTCTAATTCTGTAGGCAACACAATCATGGGGAAGACTGCTGACTTGACAGCTGTCCAAAAGACAACCATTGACACCTTGCACAAGGAGGGCAAGACACAAAAGGTCATAGCTAAAGAGGCTGGCTGTTCACAGAGCTCTGTGTCCAAGCACATTAATAGAGAGGCGAAGGGAAGGAAAAGATGTGGTAGAAAAAAGTGTACAAGCAATAGGGATAACCGCACCCTGGAGAGGATTGTGAAACAAAACCCATTCAAAAATGTGGGGGAGATTCACAAAGAGTGGACTGCAGCTGGAGACGTATGCAAGACATGGGTTTCAGCTGTCGCATTTCTTGTGTCAAGCCACTCTTGAACAAGACAGCGTCAAAGCGTCTCACTTGGGCTAAAGTCAAAAAGGACTGGACTGCTGCTGAGTTATGTTCTCTGATGAAAGTAAAATTCAAGGTCTCAGAGTCTGGAGGAAGAGAGGAGAGGCACAGAATCCACGTTGCTTGAAGTCCAGTGTAAAGTTTCCAGTCAGTGATGGTTTGGGGTGCCATGTCATCTGCTGGTGTTGGTCCACTGTGTTTTCTGAGGTCCAAGGTCAACGCAGCCGTCTACCAGGAAGTTTTAGAGCACTTCATGCTTCCTGCTGCTGACCAACTTTATGGAGATTAAGATTTCATTTTCCAACAGGATTTGGCACCTGCACACAGTGCCAAAGCTATCAGTACCTGGTTTAAGGACCATGGTATCCCTGTTCTTAATTGGCCAGCAAACTCGCCTTACCTTAACCCTATAGAAAATCTATGGGGTATTGTGGCGAGGAAGATGCGATACGCCAGACCCAACAATGCAGAAGAGCTGAAGGCCACTATCAGAGCAACCTGGGCTCTCATAACACCTGAGCAGTGCCACAGACTGATCGACTCCATGCCACGCCGTATTGCTGCAGTAATTCAGGCAAAAGGAGCCCCAACTAAGTATTGAGTGCTGTACATGCTCATACTTTTCATGTTCATACTTTTCAGTTGGCCAACATTTCTAAAAATCATTTTTTGGTATTGGTCTTAAGTAATATTCAAATTTTCTGAGATGCTGAATTTGGGGTTTTCATTAGTTGTCAGTTATAATCATCAAAATTAAAAGAAATAAACACTTGAAATATATCAGTCTGTGTGGAATGAATATATAAATTATACAAGTTTCACTTCATGAATGGAATTACTGAAATAAACTTTTTGATGATATCCAAATTTTATGACCAGCACCTGTGTATACACTTGTACAGTGGATATAAAAAGTCTACACACCCCTGTTAAAATGACAGGTTTAGGTGATGTAAAAGAATGAGACAAAGATAACTCATGTCAGAACTTTTTCCACTTTTAATGTGACCTATAACAATTCAATTGAAAAACAAACCGAAATCTTCGAGGGGGAAAAATAAAAACCTTACAATAACCTGGTTAGTACAGTATACCTAGGATGTTTGTGAAAGTGATTAGTGAACATTGTGTGCCTTCGACTCCATATTGGTGACGTTTCAGGGTCAGTGTCGATTCACCGCATTTTTTGTGCATGTATTGCAGGCGTATACAGTGTATCAACACGTACCTTTACATTTAACTTGCATATCAAATCATTCAAACTTGGACACGCATAGACAAATCTCGATCTGAAAACACAGTCTCAATTCTCCCCCTTCAGTTCAGCTGGTTTGGTATTCCCTTACGTTTTATCACAGAGTACAAGATGTCAAACCCGCAAATGAAAACGCTCCAAAAGGGGAATAATTGGTCTAGTATTGCCAAAGGAACAGGGCTGATCCAGGCATTGCATCGTTTGTGAGTGAAGGAATACCCATTAGCACTCACTAAATAACACAGCCTGATAGTGAAGGACTCTTTGGACATGGCTTGAAGTAACCACATGCAATGTACGACACGGTTAACACGTCTCGGATACAGTATATAGAAGTATTAGAGGTTTACACAAGAAACAATGCTTAGTAAGTAAAGAGAAATAACATTCTGGTGTGGAGCGAGGCATTTGAGGTATACTGTAGTACTGACAGTTATTTGTTGAATAAGTGGCTAAGAATCCCCAAAAAATAAAAAGGTTCAGATTTTCAAGATGCCCTTGTCTGCCAATTCACTTCAGTTACGTCCACGTGATTACTAGTCATCTAAAATGGCCTTCGGCCTGTGGTTACACATGAGAGGTGCTGTTATCGATGTAGGGATCTCTTCACGTTCAGAGACATTGCTACATACTAGTATTAATGAATGGGGTTTCCTAGAACATACTAAACTCAATGTCATCCACTGGATTTAGTTCTTGCATAAAGGATTACATTTTTTTGACTAGGCCAGATATTACCCTCCTAACAGGGCACGTTTTCTTTATTGAGGCTTTATAGTGCCAGCTTGACTTTGTCAAGACAAAGAACATTAAGATTAGCTATGTTCACGACTCAAAATACCAATATCTTCTTTGTGCTTTTCATGGTAAACAATGAGAGTTAAACAATTCACTTATATCTGACGGTTTGTTTATGCACGAGGCCAATTCCTTTGCTCTACACACCACCCCCGTTAAAATTAATCCCTCCCAGAAATTGAGCCACGCGGCTTTTTATAAAAAGCAGGCAGACAGGCACTCAGTGACTGACCCATTGAATATTGGAACGGACAAAACAAACGCTAAAACTGATTCTTAGTGTGGTATGATTGTCTGTGTCCGGGCCACGGTGCAGAAACAGGCAGTCCTGTAGGCAAAAACAGCTAGCTATTGACCGAGGTAGAAGGACATTGGCAAGAATCATTCAAGCAGGCAACAACAGGCGAATAACGCTAATCGGCTACAAACAAGTTCAAGCGGCTCACGTGGGCATGTGACGACCAACATTGGACAACTGAGGACAAAAAAAATATACATCAACATTGCCGGACCTGAGGACGCAACCGACAGGCATACTCCATGAGTCAGGCAAGCCCGACCAGACTGTAGTACAGCATGCGGAGCTTCCGAGCTGAGAAGTGTAGCACAGGTACATTCAGTTAATATATACTGTGAACGCAGACGTCAGTGCAACGCAACAATGCTGTCCCGTCTAGGGTCCCGCGCTCCCGTGTGACTAGGCCTCGGGCCCGGAGAGGAGGGGGGGCTGAGGCTGGCATTGTAAGCCGGGTTAGAAATGTGGAGAGCGGGCCGCTTGCTGCCGCGGCCCCGCCTCGACCGGGTCCTGTGATGCCGGTTGTGGTGGTGGTGGTGGTGGCGGGGTTCGTCTGGAGGGCTGGTGGTGTGGCTGTGGTGACGCCCACCGCAGGTCAGGGAGGGCATGGCGGCGGGGTCGGAGATCAGAGCGGGGTTAAAGGTCACCGCGGGGTCGGCGGCAGCAACAGGCTGGGGTTTCCCCGTCGTGGGGCACGGAGAGCGAGAGGCTGAACCCAACAGGTCTTTCGTTCCCTGTGCGCACTGGGAGAGGAGTGATGCAGAGAGAGGAGAAAGGGAAGGAGAAAGGGAAGGAGAAAGGGAAGGAGAGATAGAAGGTAAACCATTACAGCCTGAAAAAAGGTCAGGGAGAATCAAGTCAGAAGAAAAGAACAGAAGTAAGAACAGTCGGCTTAGGTGAAAGGAAAAAAGGGAGCAGTGTTTAAGAAGAGAAATTCTCCAGGAGGGGGAAAGGGCCGTGCAGAGGCAGAGTGGTTTTCACATCAAGCGCTACGCTAAGTCACTTAACAGGTACGGGGTGGACATGCAGGTATTTCAACAGGCATCTTAAGATGTTATGTAAAGGACGGGCGAACATGAAAGGGAACGTATAAAGCCCAGTGCAGTGAAAGATTTGATTTCCCACTACGAAGTCAGAATAAAACTCTGAAAACTATGATCATGCAGTTTCTTTTTTGTGTGTAAGAGCCGTGTGAAAATAAAATAGTATTTCAAGGCTTTCAGGTGTCCTGGAGCTTCTGGCATACTGAGTGTAGATCAATTACTTATGATCTGGGTAAGGGGGGGGGGGGGTGAGTGCACAGTGAATATACACAGTGATTACTTTAAAATAACATATGGTACTACCGCGACAGAGGGACATGTTTTCATTTTGGGAATTTCTCTGTGGAACAATTCTGTCAAGCCACGTAAGCTTCAGTTCTTAAAGAGAAAATAGAAAAGGGGAGGGTGGGAACACCACATTCCTATAAGCTATCAATGATTTTTACAGCAGACAGTTTTGACAAGTGTCTGTTGTAAGCATAAACATTGCCATACAAAAGCATTGCCCCCTTTCAGACTTCTTTTTTTTGGGGCGCATATTTTTTCAGATCTTCAACTAAAACTTTATATTAAATAAAGGGAACTCGAGTGAATAAATGAACTGGTTATGCCAGCTTTGGCAGCAATTACTGCAAAAAAACACTTTAGTTGTGGATTGATCTCTAACATTCACCATTTTGGCCCACTTCTCCATGCAGAGCTGCTTCAGCACAGCAACGTTTGTGGCGTACTGGGTTTGAATTGCTCTCTCTAGGTCATGGCGCACTATTCAACGGGATCTAGGTCTGAACAATGAGTAGGCCATCACTGAAACAAAATGTACTGTTTCGCTTATCATAAAGTCGGCGCTGAAGATCGGACAACATTTACAGTCAAAATATGCACGTCATTAAAAAAAGATATCATAGAGGACAAATACTTTTCAATCACAAGAAGCAAACAATCCAAATGAAGAAAGGCTGATTCCATGTACACTGAGATCCAGCCTGACATGACATGAATCAGCAGTGCTACAGGGAGAGCACCATGAGAAGACAGCCAGGCCACCAGGAGACTAGACACCCAGGTAGAGGGCCAGCCAGACAGGGGTGGCCTTTATTCAGCGGTCAACTGAACGCGTTGACTTCCTGAACGGACACAGACACAGCAGCCAGACAAACACCCTGCACTGCTTTCTATCACTACGCAGGGTAATGTCACCAACCTCGCCCTCTATCCCTCACTCCCACTCTCCCTGTCTGTCTCTCAGTCTGCACCAACCTGGCTCATTAGCCAGCACAGGAAAGAGCAAAGTCCACACAGTTGTCCTCCTAGCGGGGGGGGGGTAATAATGGGACACAAAGACATTGACAGTGAACAGGGAAAGAGATCAGACATTGACTGAGGCAACAAAGCGAAGGTTCACATCACGCCACATCTTAACAGTACATACACTCGGTAACTATCGCCATCGGCAAAGGAGGATGTAAAAGAAAAATTCAAAAAAAAGGAAATTATTGAGAACAACTTTCATTTATTTACTGTATTTATTTTCTTTTTAAAATGGAAGACGCAACACTGTACATTTCAGATAGACAAAATATATTCCAAAATGTCATATAAACACATTGAAAATAAAGACAAACAGGATAATATAAAAAGCGTAAGAACGTGGCTTGGGTGTTTTTGTAACTTGACCATACCATTATGTCACACACACACACACACACACACACACACACACACACACACACACACACACACACACACACACACACACAGAGAGACACAGACACACACACACACACACACACACACACACACACACACACACACACACACACACACACACACACACACACACAGAGAGACACAGACACACACACACACACACACACACACACACACACACACACACACACACACACACACACACACACACACACACACACACACACACACACACACGATACAACAAACTCCAATGGAAGTCTGGTCAGACACAGACAAAACACGGAGACAACCGCCGGAAACAACTCGATAAAAAAAAAACAACTGCTCTCTTACATTCTGCAAACACCCATAATTATACTGTGTGTGCAATAGGCAGCAATACATCCACCACCTCACGTTCAGCAGCCTGACTGGAAACTAAAGGGAGGTTTCCACATTCAATTCAGACATAGAAACACGCTTCATATTCAGAAATGCTTGCAACGGGTAGAACCGCAGTAGTAACTGCGTTTGTCAAAATTATACATTCTGAACAGATACGGAGTATGGTCTCAGGACAGGACAGAGCCGTCACATCCTAAAAGGCAAGGTTAGGGTGAACTCGGCTACTGGCACCAATCGGTTATGTGTAAACCTGAGGACCTGGATGCCTTGGGAGAGGCAGTGTGTGTAAGGTTTGGACGACCACTGCTGTCAAGACTCTGCTAAATGGCATTGGCACTTTGTAAACAAACATCTTTTAATAAAATCCAAGCAACAAGGTTTCATTAACAGGTTTTCCTCAACTTCATACTGACAAGGACCAACAGGAACTGAAGGTCTGTCTATGAAAACCTTGAACCGCAACATGCTCAACTGTAATGTTAAGACAGGATGGGCTGGACTACTAACAGTTGAGCTACTTTAACCTTTGGTCAAATGAGTCACAAAGCAGAAGGTTTCACTTCCTCTTTCAAGAGAACTACTTACATTGTGAACAATGTATGGCTGTGGGCAGACAGCGCCAACAGCAACAAGGCACAGCAACAGTAAGACGTCTGGTGTCTTTGGTGTTTCTGCTATGTTCACCAGCTGTAATGTCCGCAACACCAGATCCTGATCAACATTAATGCAGTACACTGCTCTGTGTAGAGGACTGTGACCAACAGGAATCCAGTATACTGCGCTGTGTACTGGATTCTGACCAATAGCAAAACAGTCTACTGTATACTGTTTTGTGGGGTTAAATCATAAGGGATCAAAATAGGGTTGAGTAAGGCAGGAGCAGGCAACAATAGCGGGATTTGTCTGTCTGGCTGATGGGATTTAGGGTGGAGATGAGCAGGTACGTCGTGGGAAGGGAGAACCTGAAAAGCATGGGGGGGCAGCTGGGACAGCGCAGGCCCTCCTACCACATTCGTCTCCTTCTTAACAGGCAGCATGGGCAGCTCCATCTCCGTGGCCGAAGTCTGGGACGACGCTTCCACCGGCACAAAGCCCCGCCTGTCAATCAAACTGACACAGGGGGGAAATGTTAGCCAGATGGGTCTGGATTCAGGGGGTCGGGGGTTAATCGAGTATTCCCGTTGAATCAGTTCAAGGCGCGAATCGAATTCAATAACTAAATTGTACCCCAATCATCGGAAAGCAAGCGGGCCATTTCAACTGAATGAGGTTTAAATCCCATCCTAAAACGGACCGACTGGAGCCCAATCCAAAACTCACCTGGGAGGCATGGGCCCACAGAGTACAGAACAGCAGTTGGTAATGATGGTGTTGTAGCTGTATGGGTTCACCGTGTCCTCAGCCCCACTCTTCCCCGACCAGGAGCCTTTGATCTGGGAACACGAGCAACACAACACTGACCAACGGTCCTCTTCCTAGTCCAGTTATAATGTGTCAGAGACCATGCACATGACAACCGGTTAACGCATACGGGCCTCCGGTAATAAGAACCGGTTTATAGTTATCACATATGTCATTCTTTTCCCAGATGGATTTCGGAGAGATCATTTTGTATTTTGATATGGTTTTAGGACATTTGTAGCATCCCTGACAAAATAAGGGAACATGATTTGACATTACAATGTAAGTGCCTTCAGTGTTATTGTGCATATAAACAGATTCTGCTAAATTTACGTTTTCCATTCAATCTTCAGTCAACAGCTGCGAGCAAAGCAACAACGTGCTGACTCCTAGGCTGTCCAGGTACTTCACTAAACTACACCACTAGTTACAGGAAGGGTTCACAAGCAGAACATTTCATTTAGCTGACACTCCATAGTGTCCAGATCCGCATACAGTGGGGAGTGAATCCATCTACATACTTATTCATTCAAATCCACAACGCTGCTTTTGCGAAAACCGTGCTCTTAGCAAGCGAACTCCAAGGAAAAAGTAAACGGGGAAGTTCATGACCAGTTGCCATCACACAGTAGCTGGCAGCAAGGATATACTATGGAAGAAGAATCTAATTCCTTACAATTATCAGTATAAATGTATGAAACACGAGTATAGCTTTGTAAGACTATAAATTACTAATTGTCAGCAGTTGTGAAGAGCTCATTAGTATCCACCAAAGACTTACTGAAATTGCGCTAAGCTAATTGAATGCTACCTACAACTTTCATCAAACTTCAGACAAACAAAATCACTGAATTCATCTGACTAAGTTAAGCATTAAATAATTCAAAATATTAAAGTATCCCTTTATGCTACATGGCTACTTTTCTGGGAGCAGCCCGAAAACAATTTTAAATGTAAAATATCTGTACTAACAAAACACTATTTCAAAAAAGACAGGCAAATCATCGATTTGGCATTTACTCACATCTTCATTTGTGGTCAGGTTAGAAGCAACCAGGTAGGTATGGAAGCCTGAGAGGCCCAAAATGGACCAAACTGAAAAGAAGCAAATCACCAGCTCCACAGCAGTGCAGGAAAAGTCAAGAAGAACAAATGTGGTTTGAGTATCAACATATCACCAGTGTGGACAGTAAGACAGTTTGCCAAAAAATCTAACTTGTTAGTGAATGACAATTTAGTATTGTAACATCACAGGTGTTATAAAGGGGATCAGGTAAGTGACACAGATCCTTGGTAAAAGGATATCTTGCCGGACTCTCTTGAAGAGCAAACATCAGGCCTCTCCCTCCTTGAGCCCCTGTGGATGGAAAATGTAAGATAGTAACACCAAACCATGACTTTCATGACAGGAGGATGGCCAGGAACTACTGAAGACAATCCCCAGCCAAGCCAGTTACCAACTGTCTGTAGTGTAGACTACGTACGCAGTGCAAGATGTGTGGCCAGGGCAGTTACCAACTGTCTGTAGTGTAGACTACGTACGCAGTGCAAGATGTGTGGCCAGGGCAGTTACCAACTGTCTGTAGTGTAGACTACGGACGCAGTGCAAGATGTGTGGCCAGGGCAGTTACCAACTGTCTGTAGTGTAGACTACGTACGCAGTGCAAGATGTGTGGCCAGGGCAGTTACCAACTGTCTGTAGTGTAGACTACGTACGCAGTGCAAGATGTGTGGCCAGGGCAGTTACCAACTGTCTGTAGTGTAGACTACGTACGCAGTGCAAGATGTGTGGCCACGCAGCCAAAAATGAAGGCTGTAAGGAAGGACAGAGAGACGATGAAGGTGTAGAAGAAACGATAGTTCCTCTTCCCGACACAGTTCCCCACCCAGGGACAATGGTGGTCAAATCTCTCTGGTGGAAAGCAGGAAAGAGATACAGTGGATGTAAATATACTCCCTTACATCTTCACAAAAAAAAGCGCTTACAAATATGTAAACAAATCTTTGCACAAAATATTAAAGAAACAATTTCTTAATCAATAATTTTTTTTCTCAGAAACATGCAAGGAACATCATTAAAAAATCCTTTACATAAACTCTACATAAACTATAAACAAAAAAAACACTGTTACAGGCCATTACTGAAATTGTGTAAATAACTCAGCCTATCAACGCCCTCCCGTGTCCAGTCCGTACCCACACAGTTGTCACAGAGGGAGCAGTGGGAGGTGCGCGGCGGTCGGAACATCTTGCAGGTGAAGCAGTACTTCAGCTTCACTACCTGCTGGTTGATCATCACCTCCTTGGTGCGGGGAGGGGGTCGGTAGGAAGAAGAGCCAGAGCTATCTGAGGACAGAGGGGTAAAAGGTAGCAAAGACATCACCAGTCAAGGTCAACTTTGTCCAGTGGGCAAAGACTACAGCCCAAACAGGATTTCGACCCTGTTTTTTACTCGATAGTTCATCCAAATTGTTAACGAAACATGTCCAGGACCAGGCTAAAGGTCCTGCTATTATCCCTAGGGAGTGATTCCTTCTGAGGAGCAGGGATTCCATCATTAAGGAAGGGTACAGGGGAAGAGACGTCCAGCACCCTCATTTTATTTCAATGGAAGTCAATGAGCTAAGCATTTAAGAGCAGATTATTTCATGGTGGTGCCTACAGGAGTGGGACCCCAGAAATCACTTGGAACTGGTATTGGGAGACTTGTTTTGACCGCCTACTGTTGTGCCTAACTAAGTGTCTGCCAGTTTAAGTCTTTAAATTGAAGAACAATTCAAATTTGGCTTCAGCTAGCTCAGATTGGCATCCCATCTCCCACCCTCATAACTTATACCAAGAAGGCAATCCAGAATATAAATCAAGTTAATGTAGCTAGCTTATCCAAACGTCTTAGCTGCCAAGCTTTCTATTAAATTGGTAAATAGAAAATGAAAGCAATGATCAAATACCTGAGTAAGACTCCCATTTCTCCAACCTTTTACCCAGTTTTGCAATAACCATTACGGCTATAGACTGGAGGAAAAAAAGCAGTACTGTGTCTTAAAAGCACACTTCTATAAATGCAAACAGAAGAGACTACCCCCCAGCCAAAAACACACAGTATTTAAAAAATAACGGTGTCATCCAGGGCCAATATAGGTTTGTATGCTGTAGTATTTATAGGCCATGTTTGGTTATTATGATACAATGCAAGCTATGTAATATAATTTAGCAACAGACTACATCTCAAAACAGGATGCTGCCCCTTTAAGACAATCGCATTTCTCAAAGATGCAGACAAGCTACAGTAAGCTAGCCAAGATGAATGCTAAAGTCTCACTTCAGAAAGTGAACCAAACCAATTGAAAATAATTTAGGAAGGGCACTAATGTTTCAATATAAATGGAAATGACCCCAAACTGTTACTACACAAGGTGTGTGTGTAAATATAACACTAAACCCAGACATGACTACATGCAGCTTCTAATAGCTCTGGGCTGGCAGAACACCCAACAATCCAGCTTTTGATCCAGGCTGTAGAGCGCTGTTATGTTAAATGGCTGGCAGAGTGGTATACATTAAAACCGAGTCAATCTGGAGGAAGTCAATCAACACAGGCTCTGTGTAATGTAGGAAAGCGTTCTGTGTGCCTGGCAGTCACATCATAGCAGAAAGTTTCACAGCTTCCTTTGGTGGTCTTTGTCAGTCACTCCACAACATGAGCTCATTCACAGTGTTAAGTACTCCCAAGAGAGCAACTCTGAGTCCCAATATTTGATAGATAGTGGAATATTAGGCAGCTATTCAGAACTGAATACAAACATCTTGATAAGAACTTTCTGGAACTCAAACGCAGCGACGTAAAACGTTGCAAAATGTTTATAGAAAATTAAGCTCAGTCAAGCTAATGGAGACGTACCACAAGGCCATGACATCACTGACTACACATTCAACTCTGTGCTCTCTCCCTCTTTGAAATGGAAGTTCCCACTCCACAAAGAACCGGAGAGAAAGGAAGAGAAAGAGAGAAAGAGAGGAAGAGAAAGAGAGAAAGGAAGAGAAAGAGAGGAAGAGAGAGACCACACAATGTGTGCTTGTGAGAGAGACATATCGGCAGCATCCCACTGTAATCAGGCCAGAATATTACTTCCACACAATTAAACAGCAGTGGTAGATGCAACTAGCCCTGGGGGATGACCCCCAATGCACACACATGCACAAATACCACACACAAGCAGCGCCACCAACCACCAGCAGCGACTCATTGCGTTGCGATTGCTGCATATGTTGCCCTTACCAATCTGCCGTTCAATATCGGCGGCCTCGTCCGGCGTGGCCCGGGGCAAGATGCCAGGGTCAGTGAAGCTGGTCTGAAGGAGAGAGATGACCACGAACACAAACAGCACTCCTCCAATGGCAGGAATGAACACAGTCAGGTGCTTTACCAGGAAGGGACAGCTGTGAGAACAGGACAAAGAGGACAACAAGCACACGTTTACACAGGCAGTTCAAAAGGCTAATAGGTTGCAGAAACCTCTTCCGGCTAGTACATTCACAAGCTGCTTATGAGTGCATTTCACGCTACTTCTTGAGGATAATTTGATCGTCAGGCTTGTATGAATGTCACATTTAATATAATTTTTTATTGACACCTATAAACTGCATTGAACACTGGCGGAATAGCAACAGGCAGAATTGAACTCACTGCCGCATTTTATTACAAATTAATGTTCCAAACATTTCGCTCACCATATGTCTGATGCAGACGGACAAGGGAAAATTACGACAAAATAGTGACCGACATGAAAATGAAAAAGCTGAAAACAAGTTTACTCCACATTTTAAAAAGAACAAGATTGGAAGGACAACTACTCGCTTTGGGGTGGCGCGGGCCACAACGGATTCAACACAGCAGTGTTTGCCCCTGAGAAACAATAAAGTCCAGAGTCAAATAAAAAGCAAATTGCTCTAAATCAATTACAAATATAAAAAAAAGAAAGTATTCACCCCTTTTGCTATGATACAACTCAAGCAGCAGCGCCATTTATTTTTAAATTTAGGCCTACATGTCACATAATTAGCCTATTTGAATAGAGACCAACTGTGTACAATTAAGGTGCTTCATACAATTTCAGGTTAAATCATGTGTGTGGGAGGACTAAAAGCAGGTCAGTACTATCCCTAACATAAACATAATGAAGACAAAGAAACATTCAAAGCAAATCCAGATAAAGGTTCTTCGAAAGCGCCAGTATAAAACATTTAAGGCATTGAATATCCCCAGAGCACAATAAAGTATATTACTATGAGGACCGAGGATATGGTACAACTGTGAATCTACAACACGCCATCCTCAAACACTAATCCATGTGAGAAGGGCACTTGGCAGGGACGCCACCAAGCGGCCTATGTCAACTCAAAAAGAGTTAGTCTTCCACAGCTGAGCTGGGAGACAATTTGCAAACTGCAACACTATCCCGGGTATTTAACAAAAGTGGCCTTCGTGGGACACTGGCAACAAACTCACATGAAATACCAGCTAGAGTTTGCCAGAAAGAATGATGGAGTGTCTGAGAGCAAGTGGAAGAAGATTCTATTGTCTGATGACACCAAAATACAGGTTTTAAGCGCAATGTTTGGCGCGAGCATAACACTACCCATCATCCTGAGAACACCATCCATACCATGAAGGACAGGGGTGGCAGTATCATGCTGTGGGGATGCGTCTCAGAGGCAGGGACTGAGAGACTGGTCAGGGACCCGCGAGACTGGTCCATTTATAACAACCTCAAAATGCATTTTAAACAGCTTATTTCACTGATGATTAGTGACTGGAAGAAAAATACAATATCATATACTTGACAACATCGCATACCACTTGGTGCTACTTTTCAGTACCTTTTCAAAACTCCAATAAGTAAACGTATAGTTTATCCTATATTTTTAAATAGAGAGACCATTTCATTTTAGCCCACAGTGTATGTTATCAACACTAATCAAAGCTAGTTCTTATGGCTCGGTCTGACTAACTCCAGCTGACAAGGGCGTGGTAAAACCACGGGTGAGGAAAATTTGCCAGCCTTCCCCAGGGAGCGGGTGAGGCATAACCAGCAGGGATTTCCTGGTCTCATCACTCTAGCATGTTCCTCAGGAGGCTGATGAGTGAGTGTGCAGTCATACGAGTTAACCTACATAACTTCCTGGGTGAAAGAACAGTGTGCAAATAAGAACAATGGCTAGGCATGGATGCCTGTGGCAAAGGCTCATTGCGATCTTCAACTCGGATCAGTTAGAAGTTGTATGACACCGGGTGAAACAATGGTGATAAAATTGTGAGATGGCTAGCAATTCCCAGAAATGTGTCACTTTAATCATTCAGCCACCAAAGAACTGGGTTATAAACAACTTTCCATCTTTTAAAATCACCTTGTAGCTTAGTCCAAGCCAATGTAACATTTCAGCAAGACACTTAATAAAAGTTACATCTTAGTCTTTAAGCAGATGCTCATATCCAAAGCCACTTAGATTAGGAAGTTAATACATCTGTATACTTTTTTCTCACGTGCTAAGATATCCAACATTTCCAACAAAATCATGACCTTTGGTGAACTGTTGGAATCAGCAATATAATTACTTATTGAAAAGTGGCAAGCAGAATCCTTAATGAATGCATTTGAACAAATAGAACAGAACAGCACGCAAAACACCCTGTATCAGTGGGCAGGGCTTGACGTGTGCAAGTAACACCGGAGATTAAAGAGTTAAAATATTGCATCCTCAATATGATTAATTGCACAACGCACATGTCAATCTCGCAATTTGGGTTAACTGTGAAATTGTATATTGAATTAAAATTATCACTCTATATTTGTGACCATTGGAATTTTTTGGATAAAGAAAACATGACTTATTGTCAATGCAATGCAAATCAAGAGGAGCAGTGCTTACTCGAAAACAAAGAACAGTCCTGTGGTTACTAGAATGAGGCCGATGGTGAGTGGAAGGACACCACTTTGTCCAGCCACGATGATCCGTCCGTCGCAGTAGAAGCGATTCTTGCCCGGAAAAACTTCCCATTTTTTCCGTGCCTTCTCCCTTTTCTCCTTCTCCACAACAACGGTTGGCTGCGGTAGGGTCGGGGTTGGTATGGGCGTTGAAAGTGCCTGCGGGTCGATTTGCTGGTATTCGCAATTGTTCATGATTTAAACGAAACACGATGATGTGGCTATAATTTTTTTGATTTCTCTCCGTTTTGGGAATCTGGACCTATCTCGCTAGTCAACCACCTAACTCACACAGACAGCAACTAGTTAAAACATCAAGGATTAGCGCGTTGCCGTCCTCTAAAAGCGTTACGTTAGTTCTAGGTCCAGTACTAATAACGTTATGATAAATACAACATGCCGCCATTGTTAACCAACAATGCCACCTTGCGTATCTAAAGATATACAAATAATGCCCCCAAAATACACCTACTCGAAAAAGTAGAGTTTTATATTATCCATCGTATCCGACATTCAATAAAGCTAGCTTAACAGATGTGTGTGTGTAGTCCATCATTGCACTGGGTGAACGCGCTAAACAGGCTCGGTTAGCTGTGCTAATGCTAACAAGCTACCATAGTTATTCTAAGTGTGATTTCGGAGAAGATAATGACGTTAGTGAACAACAGCAAAGTATGATGCACATCCAATGCACAACTTCAAAATATGCATTTGTACTATGACAAAACAGTGTTCTGTGTAATACTGCCAGTTCAATGTAATCCTCTTTCAGACCAGAAATGCCTACTCTTACAGCACATTCCATCCATTGAGCCAGCAGGAAGATGAAAGTGATGAATTTCCCGGTGGTGATGAGGGCTTCTCTGAGTTTTTGTAACCGACGCTCATTAACCAAACCGTGTACTATAAATAAACTTATCAACAAATAATTATACTATTTCACATTACATTTGATCTTGTACCGTCCAGCAATTTCAAGAGAGCGTACAGAAAGTGTACTTCTCAGATCATTAAGCGCTATGATTTCTATGGAATGTTTACGACACTTCGAATTGTTGTACGGCGTTTGTGATTTGCTAGAAACTAATGACGTCAAGATTTTTCCTTGCACAATACAGTACAAGTACAGCGATGGGCAGCAAGGTATGATTAAGTGCAATTACTGGTAACAAACGTTCAGATTCCTCTATCTTTGCTAACACCTCAAATGGTAGATTCTGTGTAGTTTAATATGTATTATTGCTAAAGGGTACGAATAGGTATCAGCTAACCATACTAAATCATGAACTAGAGACCAAACAATGTAGGCCTAGATGTAAAATGATTTTATATTAGGCCTGGATACTTGGAAAAGTAGGGTCCTGTTCCATCTGCTGACTGGGGGAAGGGGTTATGGGGCTGCTGAGCGATAAGAGGTCTGGAGAATCCCCTTCAAGGTTATACATCATATTCTCAGTGATCTCAGAAGCTGCCAGGGATGTGTTTGGGGTGGCTGCAGAGGGCCTTGGAGGCTTACTAGACAGGCAGTTGTTGCTCTTCATTGGATATGCCAGCTCAGCCACCATTTTACTTCTTCTGGGGGTCCTAAAATAGTCCATGCAGTCTATGGTGCTAATCACCCTTTTTCAGAGAGTAGGACACAAAAACAATAGAAATTGTTTAGTTATATTCCAAATAAAGTTGAGCATAAAATAATAAAAACAATACAATCACATTCTCATCGCCCTGCCAGGGATTTCAACAAACAACGTTTTGGGTAATGGTCTGCCTCTAACCTCTGGGATACCTACCTAGTGGCTGACTTAAGAGTACGGCGAGATTGGTTTCTCCTCCGGCTGTCCTTGTGAACAGGCATATGATTCTTCTGGCTGTTAGTGAGGGTGGGGTGAAGAGGGGGGGTCGGCACCAGTATTCTGGGACTCACCCCTAACTTCACTACAGACGTTTTGCTATCCTTTTCATCTGGTGTGAAACAAATACAGTGCCTACAGAATGTAGTTAGACCTCCTATGTTTCCTATGTTATAGACCCAATCTATAATTGATTAAATACATTTATTTTGCCATCAATCTACACACAATACCTCAATGTCAAAGAAAAAGCAATAAAATAAAAAAAAGTGTGCCAATTAATTGAAAATGAAAAATGGAAATCTCTAATTGACATAAATATTGAAATCCTTTGCCATGACACTCCGAAGTGAGTTCAGAGGCATCCTGTGTTCGTTGGATACCTCAAGAACTTGATTAGAGTCCACATGTGGGGAAATTCAACTGATTCAATGGGATTAATAAAGACACTGCAGTTGTGAAAAAGTACAACCCTTGGAAAGTTGACTTTTTTTTAGGACACTTGGATATTTTAGCTAAATTACAATCACATTCATTGATAAAGGTAAGCCAATAATACAGAATGTTTAATTATGCAATGGAAATTAAGAGAAATGCTTCTGGTTTATGTGGAAAAAGTTAGTACACCTCTATTTTTACCATCACATAAAACCAAAAGGGGTAGATTAGAGTGTAACTTTTCGAGGTCCCGGCCTTCCATAAACATTAGAAACTAGGTCTGGTTTGGTCTTACCATATGGTTGTGTGTTAACATGTGCCAAGATCAAAAGGCATATTTGAGACTCTCAGAAGAAAGATCACTTATGCCCTTGAGCTAGGAGTTTTCTTTTTTTTTTTTTATGATTTGTTAAATTGGGTTACTTTTACCAATTAATCTGGTTGGAATTTAGCTCAAATATCCATTTGTCCAAATACATATAAAAAGAAAACATAACTTTCCAGGGGTTGTATTAACTTTTTCACAAATGTAAGGTCACAAGCTTCACAATTCATGGGAGAGTAAGAAACCAATCCTTGAAGTCCAAGGAACTCTCTGTAGACATCAGAGAATTGTGGCAAGAAATAGAGAGACATACCTGTTCACACACCTGCATTCTTCTTGAAGGACTGACAGCAGGAGGAAAAATACTCTCTAATCCCATAAGACCAAAATCAAACTATTAGGCCTGAATGACAAGCCCTACGTCTGACAAAAAACATATATGTTATCCCCTAGCAAATGCCAGCTAATATCATTCCTAGAGTGAAGCGTGGTGATGGGAGCATCATGCTATAAGGATGCTTCTCAGCAGCAGGGACTTGGAGACTGGTCAGGACTGAGAGAAGAACGAACAGAGCAAATTACAGAGGACCTGATCCAGAGCACAAAGGACCTCAGACTGGGGCAAAGATTCTTCAGAATGACAACACAAAGTACACAGTCAAGACAACACTGGAGTAGCCTGTGAATGTCCTTGAGTAACTAGCCAAATATTGAATATCTGTGGGCGATCTGAAGGTTGCAGTTAACTGAAGCTCCCCATCCAATCTGATAGAGGTTGAAAGGATCTACAAGGAAGATTGGGAGAAACTAACCCAATTCATTTGAGCAAAGCTAGTATAGACATATCCAAGAAGACTCAAAGGTGTAATTAATGTCAAATGGGCTTCTACAAAGTTTTTAACTTTCAAAAAATGTGCACACATTTCTAAAAACGTGTATTTGTTTTGCCATTATGGGGTATTGTGTGTAGGTTGATGGTAAAACAAAAATGTATTCAGTTGGAAATTAAATCTATTAAACAGCAAAAAGCGCAAAAAGTGAATGGGTCTGAATACTTTCCAATAGGCACTGTAAATCAGGATGTTGTTAAGTAATTGCCTGAAGCATATTTTGCTATTCTAATACATCTAATACAAGATGTGATGAATATAATAAAACATTGATGAAGGTATTCCAGACTCATACCTGAATCTGCCCCTACTGGAACCTGAAATGCACTATCCAGAGTCAAAGAGCTGATGATGGATTTGGTCATCAGTGTACACAGCATACCAATCAGCTCCTTCCCTTTCAATTTGCTCTTTAAGAGCTCACTTGACTCTGGCTGTTCAGGTCTATCAGATTGAAACTCAGTAATCAATCGCCTCTGAACATTCTGTGGCAAGTTCTCTGTGAGATAAGACATAATTATTCTATTTACAATTAGGATCCATTATAGAGCATCAAAAACAAAGATTGTTTATTTTGCACAATGCATACATTTAAAAAAAGAAATAAGAATAAACAGAAAATACAAAATATTTATATTTTCTTTATTAATAGAGAAATTAATCTGTCAATCTTACCAGGATCTTTTTCTGACTTGTGACTGGGAGAAATTCCCTCCTGGTCAGGACTGGTAAAAGTAGACATTCCTTTTAGTTCTAATAGGGCCATGTGCTCATTCATCAGCTTATGCACCAACTTTTCCACAGTGGTTTGTAGGAGGTTCACGGAGGACTTGGTCATTCTAGCCTGGATCATATTAGGGCCCTGCTGGTTAATATCACTGATTCTGATTGGACCACAGTCTGTGACGGTTTCCCCAGAGACATGTGCAAGATTGTGAGACACTCCATCTCTGCCTACTTGGCCTGATAGCATGATATCCTCCTGCCGCTTACAGTTTCTAGGCAGAAGCACATCCTTGACCTCTTTCATTGGGGTTACATTCAAGTTGATGGAATGGGAATGCTGTACCATGGTCTCTCCTGATGTGATGGTAAGGGAGGGGCTATGTTCTTGTTTCTCTGTCTTGAAATGCATTGATGGTTCACCAAGTTCATCCTGTAGCAGTGATATGCTAGAAAATGGGGGAGTGTTGCCCTTCTGAGTAAGCTTTGTGTTCACCTGAGTATGATGGCCCTCAGACACACGTTTAAACATAGTATCAGAGATAGTAGTGGATATGTGGTCAACTGCATTCATTCTGCCTGCTTCATCACAAGTTTTGTGACTCTTAAGCATCTGCAGAACCTCCGTAAATGCACATTCTACGTCAGCGCAGCTCTCTGCCATCGTCTGTGCTAAGTGCTCTCTGGGTTGGTGAAATAAATCCCCTTTTGTTGCAAAACCTCTCAGCTTAGACACCACCATCTCCAGAACCTCCACGTAAACTTGGTGTATTTTTGACCCATTTAAGGCGGCCTGTTTGCTTAGCTCTGGATGGTTGATGGTCATGGCTCTGACAAAATCTCGAAGGCTGGTCAACGAACAGGTAGCCTTGCCCCTACCTGAGGATTCTTTGAGCTTTTCAATCACTTTGGAGCTGATTTCCATGGCCAAAGATGTAGCTACAGCTTGACTCCCCAGGTTGGTCAGTGAACAGCTTTTGACCAGGGTGCTCAATGATGTTGATTTTGTCTTTGGCAAAACAAGGCATGACATAGAACTCAGCACATTGGTGGACAGATGTTCAATGATATTGCAAATGGATGCGACGGTAGTCTCTTGCAACTTTGTCTTGAAGTTGTTGTCCGTATGAAGAACATTGGTTTGGGAGGGTGCTGCCTGTTGATCTCCATTATTGACCATCTTGTGTTCAAGATTCTTAAGCAGGACTTGGATGACCTCACAAAACTTTTGGCTCTTTTTGCCCTGTCTGCTATGATGTCTCTGGATGGTCTGCAGCACCCACTTGACTAATCTCAAGGCCTTCAGATCATCTAACTTCTGTGATTTCTGAGATGTTATTGATTTCAGATCAGCCGTCTTGGGAACGTTAAGCACAGGGATCTCCGAGCTGTACTGAGGAGAATGTTGTGTCAGAAAAGCTGGACTTGATTGCCTTTTTGGACATAATAGTTTCTGGCCATCTGCAAACTCATTATCTTCATGCATATTCTGCATTATAATATTGATAATGCTGTTGACATAGGGCACTATCTTTGTGTCTGACAGATCTTTTTCACTGAGATGCATCGGGGTGAGAGAATTCAGGATGCTGGCCTGGCCTCCAAGAAGTTTATTATGTGACTCAGCTGGGTCTTCCCCTGGGCACTGGACATGGATCACTTGGTCTTTGCTGCGGGACACACAGCACAACGGCTCACTGCTGGGTCTGGACCCTGCGGTAGCAGTATAACTATTTGTTCTGCCATCCGGACTATAGGCAATACCTTGACTGTCTTCTGAGAGTATGACCTCATGGCCCTCTAAAGTCAGGACACTGACCACCTTAAAAATAATTCACATGGTTTAATAGACCTGCCTAGATAAAACATGTAGAACCAAGCATTGGTGGCTGGTGGAACGATACATGACAGAATCAAAAGAATAAACTACCTTTGCATAAAAAGGGACAGTACAATAGCATACCTTGTCTAGGATCTCATTGACCTGGTCAGAGGAAATGGCAGCATTCTTTAACATGCTGATCATGGGGAACATCAAAGCACCATCATCATCGTTCGAAATTGACTGAGATAGCTCATGGCTTCCATAGAGGTGTTCACTCATCTCAGCTTGTGTATTATTAAGGGATTCCTTTGCATTCCTATGCTTCTCCCTGATTTCTGTCTTTGACTCTCCAGCTAAAAGAATGAAATCATATCTCTTACGGTTATTCTGCGCTACGGTTTTGTCTTGTTCGGGTTTGTTGATATCAGCATCGGCTTCTTCCGTTTTAGGGTCCAACATTTCAGTCCACTTATTCTTTGAATCAAAACTAGCCTCTGCTTTTGCAACTTGGATGTCTAGCTTGGTAATCTCAAAACCTTCTTTGACGTCAGTCTTGACCTTCACACCTCCACGTGTGTCTCCTTTCTCAGCCTCTACATTTTCAGTCACAACCACAGCAGTGGCCAACTCCTTGCTTTCAGTTTTAGGTGTCACATCAGCAATCATTTCCTTCTCCTCCAGTTTCGATACTTCTGAATGATCAGTTTTGGTTGTTGTGTCCGCAATAGCTAACACCTCTAGAACGACCGTCTTAGCCACTGAATCTGCAAAATTCTCCCACTTCTGAACCTCAATAGTGGTGATTGCGTCAACATTGTTTTCCACTCCCTCAACCCTCCTCTCACCTCTTATATCTCTTGATACAGCTTCAATGGTCTTGGAGTCCGTCTCAACCTTTTCCGCATGACTCATGTTTCTCAGCCTCCCTCCATCCCTTTTGTCCCCCTCTGCCTCCGCAGCTCGCCATATCACCTCCTGAATAACAGCTCCAGCCTTCACCAAAAGCTTTTTTTCTTCCTTCCTTCCTGCATCTATACTAGTTCCACTTTTTAAAATGTCTCCAGAAGATTCCAAACTGGTTGCTGAAGGACTCGTTTTTGAAGGAGAAGATTGTTTCTCAGAGGAGCTTGGGCTACTGGAGGAAGCCAAGTCCATAAAGCAAGAAGCCCCTCGCTCAGTTTCTATATTTGGCTCTCTATTGTCCTTTTCAGGAACGCTCACAGTAAATGTCTCCTGCCTGATGACACAGGGAGTAGGTTTGAACAGCATGGTGGGAGGTGCAGGTATTTCGCTGGACAGCTCTATCACAGGGGAGGAGGACTTTTGGCTGCCGCTGACAGAAGATGTTTTGTAGGAGTCAGAGTAGGAGAGGCTGCTATAGGTGGGTACATCACTGCTGGTTCCGTTAGTGGTGCTGATGGAGTTCGTTCGGCGCTCAACCTCAAAGGCCATGATGGCTGGTATAAGGATCCTGTTGACTTCCTCCACTACACTCACCACCACACTTTGCATGATGCCATGTAGTTCCTCAGCCGTTATCTATTATGAGAGGGTAGTGCGAACAATGCACAGTCACAAGATCTAATCAACCTTTGTTCAGACTAAACCCATGCTACATTCCGACTGTATTTCAGGTAGACGTGACTGACAGGACATTTGGCCCCACTTACAATAGTTCCTGTTTACAATAGTTCCATGTCTTGACTGAATAACTGACTAATGATGTAGTAGGTGTCAGAAAGAGCAAAATGTAAAAGGGGACCAACAACTTAAATACATCAAAACTCACTGTTCCTTTTATATGCTCTTCTAGTAGCCTCTGTTCTCTGTGAAGGGAAACATTGGAAATTCACATAAAAAATGTAGTGAACAAACACTATACATAGCCTTGCCATTTATAGCGAACAGAAGGACAAATGGAGAAGGGAGTAAAACACAGATTTCATGGGTCACACAGGACAGAGCGGGTTGTATGTTTACAGATGGGTGACAAATGAAAGATAAAACCAATATAAAGGGTCTCATTAAGGTGTTGGGCCACCAAGAGCCGGCAGAAAAGTGTCAATCCACCATGGCATAGATTCTATGAGTCTCCGGAGTGCTACTGCAGGGATGGAAGTACATGAAAAGAAAATGTCAATTGCAGACGTACATTTCAGACAGTTGCTTGGTTATAGACTGAAGGTAGCCACCTTGTCCAAGCAGAATGCCACGGGGGATCAGGGAGGAGGAAATAGTGTCAACAAGCCCTGGTCCCTTAGCACCTACAAAGCATTAACAAAATAATAATTACAGAATACATGTAGAAAATAAGTAATTAATAGGTTGCATAAGACAAGGTCTGAGGTTAATGGTTATTACTTTATAAGTTTGTTGTAAATAGTAATGTTATAAACAAAATGATTGCCTAATCTCACTCTAGTATTTCAGTGTAATATGGACTTACTAATACACTGTTCCATTCACTTTCCCCTCTTCACTCTCTCCACATTGTGTTACTTAATTAATTTATAATTGATTCAATTAATTTTTGCCAACAACCTACACTCAATACTCCATAATGACAACGTGAAAATGCGTTTTTAGAAATCTGTGGGAATTTATTGAAGAAATGTTTTTAATATATATCACATGTACATAAAGAAACATACGTTTCTCCCATTCTACGCAGATCCTCCTCTCAAGCTCTGTCAGATCGGATGGGGAGTGCCGATGAACTGTGATCTTCAGGTCTCCCCACAGATCCAGGTCCAATGGACTTCAAGTCCGGGCTTTGGCTGGGCCACTCAAGGACATTCATAGATCTGTCCCGAATCCACTGCAGTGCTGCCTTTGCTGTGTGCTTCAGATTTTTGTGGTGCTGAAAGATTCATTTCTGCCCCTGTCTGAGGTCCTGTGTGCTCGGAATTAGGTTTTCTTCAATGGCCTTCCTGTGTTTTGCTCTGTTCTGGCTTCCCTAAATCCTGATCAGCCTACCAGTCATTGCCTCTGTGAAGCATCCCCATACCATGTTTCCGCCACCATACATCATCGTAGGGATGGTACTGCCAGGTGATGAGTGGTACCTTGTTTGAGTGGTACCAGACATAGCATTCAAACTTAGTATTTAGGTTATAGTCCAATCAGACCATATAAAACTTTCCCCCATGCTCTCAGAGTCCATATGAGTTTCTTGCATCTAATAAAGGCCCTGATTGATGGAGTGTTGCAGAAGAGCTGTGAAGTGCTACAGGTTCTCCCATCTCTGCAGAGAAACTCAGATGCTCCATTAGACTGGCCATTGGGGTTTTGGTCACCTTTCTGACCAACGCCCTTCTTGCCCAGTTACTTTGTTTGACCTAAAAGCCACCTCTTTGCATATTTAACATATATATAGAAAGATGTGTGCCTTTCTAAATCATGTTCAATCAATTGAATTTGACAATAGTGGACTCCAATAAGGTATTAGAGAAAGTCATGGACACTCAAAGGACAAACTTGCGTCCTTTGATTTTCCAAACTCATGGATGCACCTGCGCTCAGTTTTGGAGCATAGTGGCAAAGGGTCTGAATACTTATGTACATGAGATATTTCAGTTTTTAATTTTCAATAAATTAGCACTAATTTCTAAAAACATGCGTTTCATCATTATATTTTATTGTGTAGACTGATAGCAAAAAAATTACATAAATTATAAATTAAGTCCTACACAACACTGCGGAAATGTGAAAGGGTCTAAATACTTTCTGAAAGCATTTTAATGCACAACCCTATTTCCAAAAAAGTTGGGGCGCTGCGTAAAATTTAAATATAATCAGAATGCAATGATGTTCAAATCAATATATTAAATGTTGAAACTGAGAAATTGTATTGTTTTTGGAAAACTGTTATGCTCATTTTGAATTTGATGCCAGTAACATGTTTCAAAATAATTGGGACAGGGGCATGTTTAACTCTGTGTTCCATCACCTCTTCTTTTAACAACACTCAGTAAGCGTTTGGAAACTGAGGAGACCATTTGCTGTAGTTTTGAAAGTAAAATGTTTTCCCATTCTTGCTTGATATAGAATATCAGCTGCTCAACAAGTCGGGGTCTCCTTTGTTGTATTTGTCATTTAATAATGCACCAAATGTTTTCAATGGGTGACACATCTGGACTGGAGGCAGGCCAGTTTAGCACCTTTTACTACAGAGCCATGCTTTTGTAATACATGCAGAATGTGGTTTGCATTGTCTTGCAAGGCGATCCCTGAAAACAATGTTGTCAGGATGGATCTGTTGCACCAAAACCTGCAAATATTGTTCAGCATTAATGGGGCCTTTACAGATGTGCAAGTCACCCATGCCATGTGCAATAATGCACCCCAATACCATCACGGATGCTGGCTTTTGAACTGTGTACTGATAAGAAGCTGGATGGTCCCTCTCCTCTTTAGCCCAGAGGACACTGCGTCCATGATTCCCCAAAATAATTTCACATTTTCATTCATCAGACAACAGGACAGTTTTCCACTTCACCTCAGTTCATCTTAAATGAGCACGGGCCCAAAGAAGGCAGCAGTGGTTCTGGATCTTGTTTATATATGGGTTCTTCTTTGCATGGTAAAGTTTGAACTTGTATATGTGGATGCAGCGACGTACTGTGTTCACAGACAATTGATTTCGGAAGTGTTCCTGAGCCCATGCAGTAATTTCCACTAAAGAATCATGTCTGTTTTTAATGCAGTGCTGCCTGAGAGCCGAAGTCCATGCCCATCCTGTATTGGTTTTTGGCCTTGTCCCTTGCGTACAGAGATTTCTCCGGATTTCCTGAATCTTTTAATGATATTATGTACCATAGATGATGAGATCCCCAAATTCTTTGCAATTTTACGTTATTCTTAAATTGTTACTACTTACCAGCGCAGTCATTCACAGAGTGGTGAACCCGTCCCGATCCTCAATTCTGACAGACCCATCCTCTCTAGAATGATCTTTTAATACCCAATCATGTTACTGACTTGTTGCCAGTTGACCTAATTAGTAGTGACCTCAACCACCAGGTTTTTCTTTTTAGCATTACACAATGTTTCCAGTCTTTTGTCGCCTCTGTCACAACCTTTTGAAACATGTTGCTGGCATACAATTCGAAGTCGTCATTTATTTTTCAAGAAACAATCCAATTTCTCAGTTTCAACATTTGATATGTTGTCTTTGTACTAATTTCTATTGAATATAGGGTTTAAATGATTCTGTTCTTATTTGCATTTTACATTGCGTCCCAACTTTGTTTTGGAAGTGGGCTTGTATGTAAAAAGAAATGAAACAGGATTCCTGATATCCTACTTACAGAGGTTGTGGTAAGAGATGGGGGATTTCTGATTCATTGATTCAATCATGTCTTGGCACACAGCAGAGAGTCCCTACAATGCAAAGACAACTTTTCATGGGTGACCATCCAAATGCACAGGCGTACCTTGAATTACAGGCTATTCCCTGTGTATTGCACTTGTTTTCAAAAGACAGGGTGTTATTTCTAAATTCATCCATGAACATACCGTACCCCCCTCCACTATAAGTGATCAATTAGGATTCTCAGTCTCTTTACCTCACACTTCTGCTCTGGGTTTGATGAGGGTTGATGAGCTGAGATACTTGTTGTAGCACAGCCAACCAGATCAACTGACGAGGGATAAAAACAAAGAACAAAGACTGAACATGAAAGAATCCCCAAAAAGCTACATTCCTCTACAAAATGCTCATGCATTGCATCATAATTCCTCAACTCGAACATGACTGACAGTTCAGAGCAAACCCCTCTGCCTCACCTTGTGTGTTGTCAGGATCTGATCCAAAAGTATTTCCCATGCTCTCAGGGCTGTCTTGTGGATCTGTCTTGGTCAGGGAATGCCTCTTCTTTTTGCAGCCTTTGAAACACATTCTCTTCTGTTGTTTCTCTTGGTTCTGAAAGTAAGCAATGAAAACCATACCTTTAAAGTGGGCATACATGTATTTTGTTTCAGTTAGTGAAGACATTGCCTTTTCCGAAAGCAACAACATGTAGTCTGTTCACTGCATGCTCCTTGGCACACAGTTGAAACTAGTAAGTGTAGTGTGAACACAAATACAGATACTTAGAATGTCAAATGAAAACACAAAGCCATACCGCTTTTTCCTTCTTCTGTCGGTTTGTGAGCATGTGTTGCTCCAGCCGCATCTCTCTCTTCACCTCCTTGGTGACCTCATGTAGCAATGCACGGCCCTTGGCATTCCATATCTAGGAACAAGGAGAAAGGCTTCTCAAGTCAAAACACACAACACGCTGGGTCTGAGCTTAGTCAACTTTTCAGTGGAATACATAAATCAACTAGGCTAGCCATTCCAGTAATAATAATGATACTAAATAACGCTACCCCCCATTGTCTTACTCTTTTTGACCTGCAGGGGGAGCTGGGGCAGCAGACTAGATCCACCACGTTGCTTCTCATTGCAATCTTGGGCAGTCTGGTATAGTTATCAGGAAAGCTCCTAAAGGGTTTACAGTTACACAGATAAAAGTAATGTGTGTCAGTAATAGTTTTACGCCACTGTGTATCCACAGTCACCAAAGCTCTCATAACACACCACGTCAGTTTACCATGGGTCCTTTTGCACTTTTTTCACCACGCTCATCTAATTCTCATCCGGTAATACGCTTGCGACTCATGTATTGTATACCTCTCACAATCTTTTCCTCTTTGTTTGTGCCTTGTCTCACCTGGTCATGATGGCCTGCTGCCGCTTGCTGAAGAGTCTCCTTCCTCTGTGCAGTAACCATTCTGTGACATCAGACAAGCTTATATGCTCTGGAATCTGACCTTGCTGTTTGAGGTTCAGAAACTTACGCACCAACTCTTTCTGGAATGAAAAAGGAAAATGGTAAAACAGACTGCATATAGAGCTCTGGAAAAAATGAAGAGACCACTGCACCTTTTTCTTTCCTTTCCAAAAAAGTTGAAAAGGGAAGTTTTGAGTGAGGAACAGAATCGTTCACTTTGCAGTGGTCTCTTAATTTTAACCCTTCTGTTCCTCACTCAAAACTTCCTTTTAGACTTTTTTGGAAAGGAAAGAAAAAGGTGCAGTGGTCTCTTCATGTTTTCCAGAGCTGTATACACATGTATGAATGAATATGTATTCATAGTATAACCTATGTCTCAGAAGCTGAAGTTGATAAAGACATGGCTAGCATGTGACTAGCATTCCCTTTGTATGACCCTCTAAATCTCTCCCTTTGTACATTCATCTCTCTTTCTCTATAGCTATCTCAGTTGTTATTTGAATTTAGGCTCAGATGAACCTGTTCTGTCTGGAATCTGCGACTCCAGTCCAACTCCACCTCCACTAGGTGATCTCTGTAGCGGTTCAACTCCTTGAGTGAACAAATAATCTGAAGAATAAGAAAAGGGAGTTTAAAACACATTATTAGCATAAATACACGGCTATCATACTTTATACATGTCTAACGGTAAGAATTGATATCTACAATAAAAAGTGGTGCCAGTACTATCCGAGTGCACTTAACTATTACAATTACACACAACATTACAATACATTTAACAAACATAATCAACAGGGCTAATTGTAAAATGCAGAAAGCTCACTTTCTGTTCCTTGGTGATGAAGCCCAGATCAAGGAGGCGTTGGTGGATGTCCTTGCGGTGGAGGTAGTTACTGAGGTTGGGATCGTGAAGGCTGCTGTACACAGAACTCAACAGGTAGCCATTAGGGTCTGTCAGGTCGAAGTCACTCTTCGGCTGGACCAACTGACATGATGAAATAATGACCTCTCACAGTCAAATGGATTTGGACTGCATCAATAACAGTAGCCAATTCATGAGATTATAGCCAAACATTGGTTGTAAATCACAACTCTTCGCCATCTTTAAAACTCTGTATTTTCTTCTTCTACTGTGACCTGGGCTTGGTGGGCTTACCCTCTCGCAGAGCCGGGTTGTGTGGTAGACACTGCAGAGCCCAGAGATGGCAGGGATCTTTCCACGGATGGGCATATCCAGAGGGTGAGGGTTGGTCTGCTTACCACAACCCTGAGGTGAATATAAAAACCTTCCAGTCAATAAAATAGTATAAAGATTATGAAGGCAGGTGACAGTAAAAACACTTTATTTTCCTTTACTGGAAATTAATTCAAAATGTATATCAAAACGCAAAAATACACCCAAACGCAGAACACATGTTTTATAATAAATGAAACACACTAATTACAATAATTACTAGTTTTTTTTGCCTAATGGCTAACAGTTAAATATTCAAAAAAATAGCTATACCATATAAAGTATAAAAAGCCTACATACCAGATGTTCCATAATAATGACATTTAAATCATCACCACAAATAACAAAACTGGAAATTTTCCAGTGTTAAAAGTAAAACTTATCGTGGTAGTCAGGTAGAAGATTAAGCAGCCGGTACGATAATTTGGTTAAGGTGTACAATTCTAGAACGAGAAGTATCACAAGCTGTAAATATGACGTAATAGTCTATTGGTTCTGTTGCGCACAGTGGGAGAAATGCTACGAAACGATCGCTAATTGACAGCAGTGTGACAGTGACTACTTTCTTTAGTACAATCCCAAAAGCATACGATCTTTAAAAGCAGACACTCGGGAATAAGCGTCTAACCAAAGTACTTAAAATAAAATACGCCCAGCAATCATTACTTCACTTAAAACGATACAAGTTCGGAATTCAGTTTAAAACGAACAGAAGCGTTCACTTTGCAGTGGTCTCTTAATTTGAACCCTTCTGTTCCTCACTCAAAACCTTCCTTTTCGATTTTTTTGGAAAGGAAAGAAAAAGGTGCAGTGGTCTCTTAATTTTTTCCGGAGCTGTATATAGGGTATAGCCTAAATAGCTTCCAGGCTTCCTCAGCAATTAACAGTTAAAACATCACGTAAAATAGATTTCGCGTTCATTGTTTTATTCATATTCACTCAACCTGTATTATCTCGCAAACGAAGGTAAACAAACTATTTACTGATCTGATTTACGCATTTATTTAACTGAATGTGTTCATTATATTAACTAGTAGCAGCATAAAAGGTCAAGTAATCATTAGATTCGGTCATCTCGTGTGATTCCCGGCTTGGAAATGGAAACGGCAAGCACTATCATTTAGCGCTCCCTTATGTATTGGTACTACAACCTGGTTGACCCGATTTCAATAGTAACATATCACTACATTAGAATAGCTGCAGTAGTTGCGGTTTAAGATATAACCTGTAGGCTAATTGCGAAACATTAGGCTACATTCCCTGACAAAAGTTACATCGAAACTCGTTAGGACTAAAAGCACGTTTCCCGTCAAAAACGGCATGTGTATAATCGCTATGGACTTGACACATGTATCGATTGTATTTCATTACAATATAATCAAACCCAAGTACTTTATTAATAACATTATTGTAATAACGTTTAATACTACACCAAACACAAAACGAGTTAATTGTGTAGTCCTAATGAGCATCGACGTCATCCTTCTTACAACTAGATTACAGAAGAGCTACAGCATTTGCGGTCGAAGTCACCAATCATTTAACCCGTCTAAGAGGATGGGTGCGATAGAAGATCAGCGCCGTTTTATGGATATCCATCAACGAGCCTACACTTCAGCAGAGATCCACCGTGGCAAAGAATTAACAGCAGTGCAGTGTAGCAAACATTTTGCAACAGAAAAAACGTTTCATATTGGACATGTGCAGGTGGATCCCTCCGTTTTAGCGCATTTGCCATAGACTGACAAACATTTTAGGTCTTAAGCAAGTTCGCTTGCTGGACTACCACACAACTACATAATTTTACCTAATACACATTTCAGTAAGCATCAGCGGATTCAGTGCAAAAAAATTTGCACAAAGCTAGATCTCCTCAAAATGTTCGTCAGCAGACTAGGCACCAAACACTCTGTTCAGTTTTGTGGGTGTCCCTAATTACAACATTCCCCAAACCACAATACTGTTTTGTCTTCATACTAAAACCGGACACGTTTGAAAGACCATAATAAATAAATCCATCACAAACGTCTTACGAAGATTTAATGTACATTTATTCTTAACACGTGGAACATATAGTATAAAGATTTCATACTGAAGAAATGATATTCATTAAGCCAAAAAAAGGAAAAAAGAATTTACATCAAGTTTTTAGCTACATCTTCTGAAATACAAATATGCAGAATCCATATCACTGGAAAAACAAAAAAAAAAAGAAACAAAATTCAAATGGTTTATTTCATCATCGGGGGTCTTGCTTTGTTGTTGATGTAGAAGCTGAAATGGAACCATAGCAGACATGGTTTCGGTCATGTTAGTCTCTACACCAGTACTTGAGACAAACGGAAACTTGATCTGGGTGTGTGTCGTGGGGGGGGGTGTGTGAGGGTGAGTGAGTGGGATAGGTGGGTTGGGATGGGGGTTCGCAAGGGAGTTGCAGCAGCTGAGTCCCTGTAGCGAGAGACGGACAAGTGGGTTGGGGGGTGAGGGGTTAGGGGTCAAAGGTTAGGTAATCACAAGGCGAACTTGATGCAAGGAATTTCACTTGAGTGTAACCTTTAATTCATCAAAGATTAAAAAGGGTAAAGATCAACAGAAGGGTGAGAAAGAGAGGTGTAATGTACAACATCATATATACACTGCAGTCAGGACTGCATCTAGAGTAGAGGAGCAGTCCTAAGAGGTGACTTCTTTTATAAGGGTCAAGTCATACAATCGAGGGACAAAGAAGAGGTCGGGGTGTTGTAAGGTTCACGATACTTTGGGGGGAAAGCCTTTTGTCATCTCTCTCTCAGTTCAACATTAAACTAAAATCATTTTTAAAAACTACAGTTTGCTGCCAAGCCAGCGTATCTCAGTGTGAAACAGTATTATTACAGTATGTTTACAGTTGTTTTTAAGGTGTACAGTACAGAAAAAAAGTCCTACAATCTACTGCACAGGCCCCCCGTTGAGTGACGTCTCTGTCTGCTCTGTCCGTCCGTCCGTCCGTTCGTTCACAGCTGATAACCTCGCTCCTGCAGGGCCGAGTATAGCATCCAAGTTACAGCATTACACCACACCAGAGTCCAGGAGTCTGTTTCACCTCCACACATGAACTTAAAACGGGCTCTCTGTCCATGCCCGCCCCCCTGCCAACCCCAGGGGAGGAGAACCCGGGCGCATCCCCCCAAACTCACTGTAAACGAGACAGCAACTTTGGTTACAGTTTTTAACGTTTTTCTTTTTGCAACAATTTTTTTTTAAACCTTTTCATAAAAAAAAAAAAAGTTGTTTCCGGCTGGGCAGCTCTCTCCCCAACCCCCCCTTCCCGCCCCCCCAGGGTCCCATCTGATCTGTCTTATCACATCATGTCCACGTTGGTTTGTTCGTTACCGTGTTACAGGATGTTGAACTCCACTCCGAGCTACTTCAGTAAGTGTGTCCTTTAGTGACAAGCAGGAGGGTAAGAAAGGGCAGACAGTGGAATCTGAGGTTATTTTGCATAAATTAAAAAAGGACACTCAGTTTTGCTCTTAGTTCTCTCTTCCACTCACACTCCGACACACACACTCAGACACACACACACACAAAAAGGGGGGGAACAGAAAGAGGAGGCAGAGCTGAAACCCCCACGGCTGTCATGACTGGCCAATCAGAAAGAGTACGTCACAGATCACATGGGACACCAGAGAGTTCATAAGTGGCGAAACGGAAATGTCCAGTAGGCGGGACTCGTACAGGGTGAACTCTGAGTGGTTCTCCTCAACCTTAGCCATGGCGTGCAAAGCCCGGGCCGCTCGCCGCATCATGTCCACACTGGTGGGTTCAAAGTGCGCCCCCTGTAGGTGCATCAAAGAACTCTGGCTCTGCTGGTACTGCGTGGCCGCTAGACTGTCCTCCAGGAAGCCCAGGAGGTTCCCCACACTAGCTTTCTGCACAGCGATGGCCCTGGCTGCCATGCTGTCTCCCTGGGCCAAGTTGGCCAGTAATACCACAGACATCTCCCTGCAGACAGCCACCTTCCTCTCCCCAACCAGACGCACCAGGGTCCCATACAGCTTCTCCAACCTGCTGAATGGCGGCGTAGCCAGAATCAGGTCCACGTTGTTGTCCTGGATGCTCAGCTTGCTAAGGGTCTCTAGCACTAGTCTCTGGGGGGACAGGGCGCCATGAGGCCCTAGCATGGGGAAGGGGTCAAGGGCCTCGGCTGAGGGGCAGACAGCCCAATGGAGCAGGCCGTCCAGCAGGGGCAGACAGATGCTTTCCGGGTAGATGGACAGGTCCAGCTGGCCGGAGATGTTAGCCAAGGTGACAAGGCAGTTCTCCCTGAGGACCTCCAGACAGTCCCACCACCACTCGTCCCTCTCGCAACTCACGCCCTCATCCTCCTCCTCCTCCTTCTCGTAGGTGACGGGGGCCTGTTTCCGCTCCGGGTGGCGGTGGTGGAGCAAGACCAGGCGGCCCAGCAGCAACAGCAGCCCCGGGTGTTTGGACATCTCCAGGTCGTTGCCGGGGATGAAGGAGAGGGAGCGGACGATGTTGGAGACACAGATGCAGCGGCGGGACAGGGCGTCCTGCCAATCCGACAGAGTGCTCAGCGGGGTCTCGTCTTTGCTGTGAGGCTCGTCCTCCAGGATGGTGATGTTCCGTCGGCTCTGCTGCGCCTGGCGGATGGAAAAGAGGAACTTGCCCCCGTTCTGCTTCTGCTCCTCTGCTCCGCCCCGCACCGCCTCCTCCGTCACCGACCCCGGCCGGGCCGACAAGACGTCGTCGATGGTGGCGGTGACCGGGGCGGGCGTGGTGGGGGCGGAGGTCTTTGTGGTCTTCCCTGCAGGTGAGGTGGTCTTCTCGGCCAAAGCCGACAGCTGCTGCTCCTCTACCTCGCCAGGCTTGGAGGTCTTCTCTTGGTCTTCGGGCACAGTCAAAGGAACAGAAACCTTCTTCCTGCCCTGGGTGGCTGAAGGAAGCATCCGTTTCCGCTGCTTCAGGAGGTTGGACCGGCTCTCAAAGTGGGTCTGGATGTGTTCCGTGGTGTCGCCCCCACCGATGCTCCAATGGATCAGTCCGCTGTCGAAGCTCTGCCGCTGGCCCAGCTTACTGGAGCGGCCCCCTGGGAACGGGTCTTTCTTTCGAACCATCTTGATGGGCAGCTTGTCGAACTTACTGGCCTGTTTGGGCTTTTCCTGCGGAACGCTGTGGTCCTGGGGGTCTGAAGTGGCACCAGCGCTGGGCTCCGTGGAGGAAGAAGACTCTTCTTCATTCTCCTCCTCTTCTGCTTTTGACTTCTCAGTAATGGATGTATCCTCTTTTTCCTCCTCCTGCTTCACCTGGAAATGTTCAGGCGAAGTGGTCTCGGCGTTGCTCTTCTCCTCTTCCTCCTCCTCCTCATCTTCCTCGTCCTCTTCTTCATCGTCCATGTCCTCCTGCTCAGGCAGCTCTTCATCAGAGCAGTCTTCTTCGGCAGCATGCGGATCGATGAGTGTCCGCTGGCCAGGATCTCCAACCTCATACTCTTTCAGGATGCCGAAGATCTCGATGAGACAGCGTCTGAAATACTCCACCACCAGCTCCAGGAATCCAGGCAACTGAGACACAATCAGGGCGGGCAGGTATTAATTCCATCCAAATAACAGATTAAACATTCATTAATCATACACAGATTCTGTGTAATACTTTTCTGTTTATTACAATGCTTCCCTGGTGAAGCTTAACGTTTCACTATGTGCACTTTTGATTACGTCAATGGCCTGTTAGTGGTGTGCCTCACCTGGCAGAGATTGAAAGTAGAAATGCTGTTGTCATCGTACAGTAGAATATTAATGGTGTCCAAGGCCCAAGTGCTTTCAGCTAGTAAGCCAGACTTCAGTGACATCATCACTCTCCAGGCCTCTGGGGTGCCTGAGGGGACACAGCAGAACAGTTCATAAGTGACTAATCATTATATCGCATGAAAATGACATTCAGGGCTATAATAATTGATTCATTAATTTAAAGGAATTTCTCAGAGGGCAAACGTCAAGCTAAAAACAGCAACAGTTTCGTACCAATGTCTTTCATGGTGAGCCGTCGACGCGGTTTAAGGATGGGTTGGGACGCCTCCACTGACCCGGGGGGGAAGGCGACGTCTCGTCGGATGAGGGGAGGCTGCACGGGGGCTTGGCCAATGTGGGACGCGGGCACCGGAGGCCCCGCCTTCTGCATCTTGATGCCTGAGTGCATGTAGGGCGACTTGGAGGGCGACGTCCTGCTCTCCATGGGTCGAGGAATGGGGGAGGGGCTGGACACCTGGGGAATGTGGTTCTGGGAGCTCTGGTAGCTGGACTGTAAGGGTCTGGACATGGGGGGACCCGAGCCCCCCGGCCCGTAAGGGGGCTGTCTCTGGCTGGGGTGTCCTGGCCACTGGCCCTCGTGGTTCATACGCTGGTCGGCCCCTGGCATCATCTCCTCAGAGCGATTCATGCCGTGGTAGCCCTGAGGGGGCCCTTGGCCAGGTCCCGGAGGACCCTGGCGGTTAGGATAATTGGGGTAGCCCATATCATTGCGTCCCTGCCAGATGGGGCCCTGGGGGCCGTCAGGGGCTGCCTGCATTGAGCCCCCCATCATCTGTGGAGGCATTGGGGACTGGGCGTTGGGGCCCCCGCTAGAGGGCACCCGGTCTCGGCCGAAGGGAAAGGGGAACTGGCCCTGGGGGCCGGGAGGCCGGCGGTCCGAGCCCGGGTAGCCCGCGTTGTACTGGTTGTACATGTCTTGTTGGCCCTGGGGTCCACTGGAGGGCTGGGGACCTGGCTGCTGCTGACCGCTGAAGGGGACGTTGTACATCCCATCCCCCTCATGGCGCTTTGCTGGGGGACCATAGCCACCATCCACTGGAGGACGTTTGTAGTTCTGACAGACAACACATTACCACATTATCTCAACAGAGAACACATCCAGCACATAGATTCAGTAACCCCCTGGGTTATTTCTAATTATATAAAAATTATTAACATCAGCCAACATAACATTTCACGGTTATTCTACTATACATGTGATACTGATCAATGCAATAAATTGGAATTCACAAGGCCATGGAAGCAACTATGGGTACATGGAGAGCAGATGGACAAAATGTTCTTACGGGTTGTTGTTGTGGATACATTCCTGGCTGCTGATTCGGGTAAGGGCCACCAGGGGGCGCTCCTTGGCCAGGGTACTGATTACTATAGGAATCATGCCTGAAACAACCAGCACACAGTACAGCATTAGACAGTAACGTAGGCAATTTTTTATGCACCATAAACAAGCTAAAATAAACAACAAAGAAAAGAAAGGTACTGACCGTTGCTGCGGTGGGGGTCGGCTGGGGGAGTACATCCCCGAATCGGCCCCTGAAGGCATCAAGTTGGGTTGAGGAGCTCCAGGGACCATACTGCCATCAGGACCCATCCCCGGCTCAGGCCTTCGGTCATATCCCGGTCCATACGGATACTGCTGTCTCTGGCCCATCTGCATGTTGGGCCCCATGGGCCCTGGGGGGCCTCGGTTGAACTGCCCCTCCATCCCACTGTTGGGGCCCGGCCCTGGAGTCATGAACTGCTCTCCAGCTAAACGCAAAATCAGACTATTTAATAGACATACTGATAACCACTGTTGGATCAGAACCATCTCAATGTTAGTGGAATGGGAAACACTAGACTTCCACCAAGCTATTACTCAATAAATACAATGTTTTTTTTACATTTTTTTAAACATAATTGTGATATTTATTTTTTAAACCCAGCCAAGTGAGCCAGGCACCCTAGCCAGCGTTGCTCGTTTTCTCACCTTTCCTCATGCCACCAAACGGGTCCTTGTTGGGTTCATACGGTCCCATGCGACCCATCATCTCTGGACCACCCATCCCAGGCTGGTAACTGTTGGGGGTCATAGCGTTCCGTCTGCCGAATGCCGGGTCACCTCCATCAGCAAATGGATCCTGCAGGTTCACACTAGTCCTACAGAGAGACAGACACGCAGGCAGAGAGACAGACACGCAGGCAGAGAGACAGACACGCAGGCAGAGAGACAGACACGCAGGCAGAGAGACAGACACGCAGGCAGAGAGACAGACACGCAGGCAGAGAGACAGACACGCAGGCAGAGAGACAGACACGCAGGCAGAGAGACAGACACGCAGGCAGAGAGACAGACACGCAGGCAGAGAGACAGGCCGAGAGAGAAAGAATAAGAGACCGATCATTAATTAAAGAGTAGTAACAGAGAAAAAAAGGTTTTCTATTGTGTTGTTAATCAGTTTGGTTCCCCTTGAATGGGAAAATCTATTGTGTGTTTGTGAGCTAATCATCCATGGGAGATGGAAGACTGATGTGGGGAGCCAGGATGATGAGGTGGAGGCCGCGCCGCGGCCTACATACCGAGCTCCTGGCATGGGGGGCATCTGGCTGTGAGGTGTGGAGGCTGGGGTGGGGGGCTTTAGGTCTCCCCCTTCGGCCATGGAACTACTGGTGGACTGGGGGGTCTGGGGGCCCTGCAGAGATCCTGACCCCGCTGCAACGCACACAGAAACGCATTAGAGATGCATACACACAACACGCTAGAGGTGTGCACAGGTTGGACACACGTCACAGGAACAAGTCCCACAGAGTCCATCCAGACACCAGGGGGTGGAACAGAAGGCCTCAGTAGTTTAGGTGCCTGAACAGTCACACCACTGGACTGTCTCTGCAGAGCAGGACCCTGGCTAGATCTACACTAAATCCCATGCTGCACAGACAGAAAACAGAGTACCCAACACACACACACAAACACAAGGTCTGAACCCTTCAGCTCATCCCAGCATGCCAAGCTGCCGGTATCCCAGAGTCACCAGGAAATAATGATCCAACCTCAGCCTCCATTTACCACATGACTCAGTTTGTTTGTGTGTGTGACGTAACGTGTGTGTGTGTGTGTGTGTGGGGATGGAGGGGGAGGGCTCGTTGGTTGCCCGGGCTTAGGACTTGTCACTATTAGCACACTTGTCTGATGAGTCATGTGTTCCCCACACACACACACACACACACACGCACGCAGGAGTTCATAAGCAGGTCACAGTTATTCACATTGTCACTTCTCACACACAGCACCGCTCACATCAGTCAGTCTGGCCTCCCTTCCCCACTCCCCCGGGCAGGGATTTCCCTCTACTACAGATGAGGAGAGGGGGAGGGAGGGGACTCAGGAAAGGAGAAAAAAAAAGACACAGAAGGAGGGAGGGGAGAAAAAAAAAGCGTGTGACTTTACACACACACACACACACACACTTTTCCCATTCATCATTTTCTGGCTCAACACAAAACTCCAGGGAGGGCGGGATGCCTATGTAGTGGTGGAACCAGAGACACAAGACCCTGCGATAGTACAAGCAACAGCTAAGTGACAGAGCCTGGGCATCGACAGACGATGACCCCCCCCCCCCCGGTCTCTGCTACTGGGGGGCTGCCAGCAGACATGCACCATATCACAGAGGGCTCTCCTCCTCGCCCCTCTCTGGCACTGACTCCCTGGCACAGAGGAACTCCCTGGTGCCCCCTCCCCTTCCCCCACCCCCTGGCACAGACTTCCTGCCCCCAGATGACAGGACTTTCCTGGGCCTGGTTGGGCCAGACGGGGGACGGGGGGGGCAGACTGCTGGGGAGCACGTGGCTGGTCCTGGCATTAAAACGGTTCTGCCGGGCGGTGGGCCCCTCCAAAACAAACAGCATTCAGGGTGAAGACACAAGCGAACCCCCTACCACATAACCCCAAGGGGGGCAGAGGGTAGCACATTCCTCCTCCAGTATTACATGAAACCAGGAAAGGTGATCACACAGTCTTTTACTCAACCACAACACCACCGCGCCAATATCAAGAAAAACATGGGGAATGAGGGTTTGTGGTCAGACTGAGGAGGGGTTGACCAGGACAGCAAGTATTCCCCCAGATACGCTCATGAAACTGTCAGAGGACAACACACACACACACACACACACACACAACTCACTACCTTGGCGGCGCTATCATTTACAGCAAGTTTACCCTCCGCCAAAACACTAGTGATTTATATAGCCAGGCTGCTTATACAGAGGAGATGACAAACGACGTTGTAAGATCGCCTTTTAACATCACCATTAATAGGATACAATAAAATCTACTGGTTTACGGCCCAGTTATATGGGGCGTAGAGGAAACTAGAGCCGCGTGATAAATAGCACAGTAACCACCGGAGCGTCGAGAGACCAGAGCAATGACACGTTCTCTTCTGGAATGATCCAAACCGTACGGAGTAGATGTAGGACACACACACACACAAACACACACACACCTGGACTGGGGGGCTGGATCTTGGGCTGGGTGGTCTTTTTGGCGTCGGTGAAGAGGTCCGGGGGCGGGTCCTCGCCTCGTTCAATCTTGCACTCGAAGGCGTACAGACACTGGATGTACTGTTTCTTCAGAGAACTGGCGGCGCTGCTGGACGTGCCCACGTTGAGGTTGGTGGCTAACTCCCTCCACTTCTTATTCTTGTTCACCTGGTGGGCGGAAGGGGGGAGCTTAGAACAACACGACACAGTCCAGGCCGGCAGAGAACAGCCAGGATAGCCGAGACGTCACAGGATCCACACACAAATCGTGACTACCCACACCACCCCTGTGCAAGGCCACGGCACCCAACAGACCTGGGTGAGGCCTCCGATCTCTTTGACCGAGACATAGAGCCTGAAGAGGTCGAGCGGTTTGCGTCCCACCGCGGGCAGGTTGGTCATGCCCATGGCCTTCTCCTCGGCGAACGCAAGGTACCGGTCGACCCACATCTTCCTCTCTGGCTCCGGGCCCAACTCGTACAGACGGGTTATCTTCTCATTGGTTGTCGTTGAAGAGTTGGACTTCTGAAAAGGACAGAGATCGGAGGGAAAGGCGATGAGGAGGAGGCTTGACGTTCACCGTTGACGTTCATTTACTTCCACTCACTGACCCCATAGAAGAAGAATCACATTGCCAGGTCAGCCATATGGACCTCAGCCACGAGGCCACCAGTCCAGTGCCTTAGTTTGAGGGGCTTTCACCATTGCCGGGATTCTATTTCTATGCACAAACAACCGTGCGTTCTCATTCGGACTGAGCCATTCAAAACCACAAGTCAGTACCACAAACCTTCTTTACCTTCTTGGATTCAGGTTTGGGCGTGCCGTCCACCTTGTTGTTCATCTTCTGGGCTGGGTTGAGTTTGACGTCGATGCCAAACTCTGGGCTAGGAACCATGCCTGTGTGATGGAAAGCAGAGTGGGGGGGGGCGGGGGATACCAAAATCACACCATGTGCCGAAAGCAATCACATTCCAATCCACGTGGGCTCTGTTTTCCAGACTCACCGGGTGTGTTGTTGGCCATGTTCCCTCCCATAGGCCCTCCTCCATAGGGTCCCGCCTGGTTCATCATGCCCTGCATGCTGTTCATTGCCCCTGGCCCCGGGCCGTAAGGAGACCCGGCTCCCATCATTCCCTGGGACATGTTGGGAGGGTAACCTGGAGGCCTGGGGGAGGGACAACACCATAGTGGAAACAGAGTGGTTACACCACAACCACATCAGAACATCATTAATAATTTACCCTCATTGGGTAGTCGCTGATATGTGTAACACAGTGTATTAATAAGCATGCGTTCATTGTAAATGTGTTCTATGCACAATGGCCTGGCCACAATAAGGAGGGTTGCAACCAGCCAAGAAGCAGAGGCCGAGGACGGTTTGGGAGGGGGAAGGTGAGCCGGATGCGGTCTGGTTCCCCGATGTCATGAAGTACCTCTGAGTCCCTGTGTACTCTCATATCCTGACTGCCTGGTCTAAGTCTTAGTTCAGTCACACCTTTAATCTCGGCCTACACACAAAACAGCCTGGAACTGGGAAGAATCAAACAGTTTCTTTTTCTGGATCACTGACAGGCCTTCCCAGCACAGAGACCCATGTAAAACCAAACGCCACCAGTACAGGGTCCTTTAGAGCAACCAACCTGTTGTGTATAGAGTTGGCCCCGGGGCCACCGTGGAGCATCGCCGAGGCAGCGTCCTGGGGCCCGCCGGGACCCTTTCTGTTCATGCCCGGAGGAGGGCACATCCCAGAGGCCACCTGTGGGGGCAAACCAGGGCCCATGTTTGGGCCCATCCCAGGACCAGGGCCGTAGGGGCGTGCACCCATCTGACCTGGACCCATCCTGCCAGGGGGCATGCCTGCATACGGAGCCCCACCAGCCTGGCCGGGCATGGGATTCATACCAGGGTTCATTCCCCCCGGACCACCAGGGTAGTTGGCGTTTGGCATGCCACTGTAGCCCGGCTGTCTGGGGTAACCTGAGGGTGGAGAGGAGAGAGATAAGCGGACTTGCTTAGGAGGGTACACTGTAGCATGTTGATAAACTGTGTTCAGAGACCAGTCCAGGACAAGCTTCCTGTTCCACACAGTTTAAAACACGAGGGCTCCACTGAACCCATCCAAGGGATAACAGTGTAGGCTCCCAGCATGATCACTGTCTTGATCAGATTTGTGGGAAAATAAATCGAACAGCAATATTTTAGTTTAAAAAGGTGTTTGTTTTTCTATGCCGATCGATAGATACCTGTGGTGAACCTCGACCTAGCCTGCCTCAGACAAACCTCCATCAAATAGAAACTGGAAAGGGAGTTTCAGTGGTGCGTGACTAAATTTAACTCCATAGATAGTCTCTCGGTCTCTGTTCCGACAGGCTACAGGGTGTAGCTATGCTAGAGTCTAATTCAATGGGACATGTATCTCTGTACTTCTTCAAAGAACGTGAATAAAGCCCTCTGAGGAGAGAGCTCGAGAAAAGTCTATTTTCATACATCCATTCTACATTTAAAAACACAGCTTCAAAAGGTATTCTGTCTAGTCCCCCTCAGATACACTGCGCTGGTTGTAGATTAAAACACCTTTTAAAAGATTTGAACGCTCTCATGTATATTAACAGTCCAGGGAGTGATACTAGGTTGTAACAGGGAGAGGAAAGAGCTCCAACCACCTCTACAATGAATGGCATCCCAATCAGATCAAGCTCTGTGTGTATGTGAAAGGAGATCACATGGCCTCTACGGATTCAATACCACCTACAACTGAAATATCGTGTTACCTGCTGGTGTGACACAGTCATTCGACCCCCCCCTTTCACTTTCCATTCCTGTAACTGAACCATGAGGCGGAGGAAAATATTCAGCAACTTTGAGGACTGCGGAGGCGGAACCCAAATCAGAACTCCAGCTGGCATCACAATAAGGTATTTGATCGGCAGCATCTTTGAAGCTGCGGAAAGCCCCCTTGCTCCAGCATGTAGCCTTTAGCACGAGGCTGTCTCAGACTTCCTACCTTGCGGTCCATACTGGCCACCCTGAGGGCCATAGCTCCCCATGGAGTTGTTCTGAGTGTAGGGCCCCATCCCAGGATGCATCTGGCCTCCCGGTGACTGGCGAGGAGATAAGGCGGAGCCAGGCTGCTGTGGTGACCCATACGGAGGCATCTGGGGGTTCCGCATGTACACTACAGAGACGGAGAGAGGGAGGAGTTAGCTACACTGAAGACCATCACACTATTTCCCAACATGAAGTTTTCCACAGAGTGACAGGTTTCTTAGGGCCAAAATAAACTATCATCTACGATTCAATTTCCTTTAAAAGCCAACCCAAATAATGTTTTTCTTTTGGCGGAATCACCGTTAAGCATTGTGAAACCAAATATAGAGTAGTCCTCGGGTGATTTAGAGTTCTTACATGCACATTATTCCCATTGATTGTTTTAAGAAACATGAACAATGTATTAGTGTTTCTCTTGGCCCATAGACACGTTTCTTCACAAAACACACAGCCGAGCAGACAGAAGTATAGTTCGTTTACTAAAAGCCCATCTAGGGAAGGGGTTGATCAGGTCAATCTGTCCTCATCGAAAGAAAACATAAATTAGCATCATGGTTTGAAGATGTGTTCTCCTCCACTCTGCAGTACTGACTCCCATGTTGCCAAACACCCCCTTGCAACGCCACCCAACTCACCCCTGTCCTGGCCCAGGGCTGAAGGGTTCATGGAAGAGTGGAGGATGCCATCCGATTGGACGCTGGGTGGCCGGGGAGGCATCTGGTTACCTGTGTGATGACATCCGAGCGTCAGAGACATACTGGGGATCAGAACAGGCGGTTTCCTGCCAAGGACCCCAAGAAATGTTGGGCATGCACACAAACACCAGCACTTTCACCCTATAGGCTGTGTATATTACATAAGCCAACATATAAATGCAACTAGTATACAGAGAATACCACATAGGCCTATAGCCGTAACCAAATGGCTACATGCATAACATTAAGGCCTAGGTGAAGTAGTCAGTAAGCTACTGCGTTCACACGAACATTGGCTGGTCAAATTCAAGGACTTCAATGACCTACATGTAATATATATTCACAGAACTGCCTTTTATATATTGTTGTTGGCCTGTCACAGGAAAATAATTCCCCCAAAACGGCATGCACGACGACAACGAGGAATGCATTTTATAGGCCAAATATGTACAGCTCCGAGACCACTGCACCTTTTTCTTTCCTTTCCAAAAAAAAAAGTAGAAAAGGAAGGTTTTGAATGAGGAACAGAAGGGTTAAAATAAAGAGACCACTGCAAATTGAACGCTTCGGTTCCTCACTCAAAATCTGCCTTTTCTTTTTGGAAAGGAAAGAAACAGGTGCACTGGTCTATTCATGTTTTCCGGAGCTGTTTGTGTGTGTGTGTGTGTGTGTGTGTGTGTGTGTGTGTGTGTGTGTGTGTGTGTGTGTGTGTGTGTGTGTGTGCGCGCGCGCGCGTGTGTATATATATATATATATATATATATATATATATATATATAAATAAAACCTTTGGTCTTGTGATGTTGTTTTATCACTTATTTAAAATGGGCCAGCAACCAAAAACGGGTATTCTTATTGTCCTGGAATGCATTGTATAAAAGACGAGTTGAACATGGAATGTTGGCATCCTTATAATAACTGCTTGTGGTTTTACCAAAGCAAGTGTAGCAGACCAACCCAGCACTAATCAATGGAAACAGCAGGGAACACACAAGTCCAAAACCGGATGGAATATGATTGTCAGTGGGGGTGACTAAGAGAGACAGACATTCTTCATATTTCCCAACTCCTGTTCATTAAGTAAGCCTTTAATAATTTAGATATCGAAAACAACAAAAAGACCCCCGGGGAGCCCAGTTTCAAAACCCCAGTCATAAAACAGACCGATCCACAGACAATAACAGCCTTCTAGTGCCCAAAGGGTCATTTAAAACACAGACATTCAGAAGAAATCATCTGGCTGGGACTTAAGATGACCCAGCTAAGGTCCAACCGGGTTACTGAGTGTGATCAGTCAGGAAGTTCTACTAGAAGATAACGGCTTGATTAAAAATGGATGCCGCATACTCTCCAATGCCATAATGGGAAAGATACTGTGACTAACAGAAGCATCCTCCATGTCTGCCTGTGAGAAGGCCCCATATACACCTCCTCAAAACCCACGGGAGACGAAGGACAGAGGCGAGAGGCCTTATCCAGAGGCGCTCTGATTGGTCGAAGGGCCGATGAGTAAAAGGTATTTCCAATCGGAGCGCAGCTGCATTTGTTAACAGTAATCCCACCCTGTTGATAGAAGCATGCGGTGCTGCGGCGGTTTCACTTCCTCACCTGGCACGGCAGTGGGTGAGAGGGGTCCGGACCGGGAGGGGGTCACACTCGCCGGGGAACCCACGGGGGAGGGCGAGGGCCCGCGAATACCAGGCAGGTGGGGGGAGGTGTGGGGGGAGAACGGCGACTGGGCGGGGTTACTCTGCTCCCCCTGACTACTGGACACCCCTGACGTGCTGACCCCGGGACTCAGAGCCCCTTCCGTACCCGTGGGGAGGTCATCGATGGAGCCCGACAGGTCCTGGAAGGAGAGGAGCGGATGGGGAGGGGTTAGAAACACAATCAAATACTACACCAGGGACTAAAAGACCAGATGCAGTATTTATCTGTTCTGAACTTGATTTTGGGTTATACAATACACTTGGATATTGCGGATTTCGGGGTCAGAACATATTGGTTGTAGAAGTCAACAGACATCTTGTTTGTCCACAGTCTGGAGAAAGGATGCATATGACCAGGGGTCAACAATAAAATACAAATAAATGAACAGGCTTTTTAAATGCCTATTTGAACATCTATATACAAACAGAACACAGAAGTGTCTAAAAAGCTTTTCAGTTAGAGCCAAGCATTGAACTCAGCCTGTCATGCCGAGTTAGCTTTTTGTAAAATAATTAAGGACTAGGTCCACAAACTAAAAAACGCTAAAAGGTTGTTCTGAGAAAACCTGCCCACTACGTAAAGACATCTCTTCACCTAATATAAAATATATTAAGTTACGAAATATTTATTATTACGTTAACCACATTCCAAAGAAAGACCCCAATCAAACGATTTAGAATATAAACAATTCCACGTCTTGGTAAAATGTACAGAGTGGCAAAGAAGGCCGTTAAACGTCCTCACCAAAGCGCCAGTTCACCCACTCTGGGCAGTGTGGGTGGATTTCCAACACACACAGGAGCAGATCCATTTGATCCCACTGTGGCGATGATGCAACATGCTAACGCTACCGAGTGGAGATGATGTGCTGGCTTGGCCACAATAAAAAGGATTGCAACAAGCCAAGAGGCTGATGACTGTTTGGGAGCGGGAAGGTGCGCTGTTTACACATGCTATCTGTCCTCACGTGGATTCCATGTGCTCCTCTCTGACTGGTAGCTAGCTCATCTGACAAGGAGGGCTGAAGGGAGGGGGGGGGGGGGGGGGGGGGGGCAGGGAACCATACACGCTCTCACTGGAAGGTGGCCAAGTATTCCCATAGAAATCTCACGCTGTGGAAGGCAAGCAGAGAGGCTGGCTGTGGCCCTGAAGCCGTCGGTTTTAAAGTTGAAACAGAGCCCGGGGCTATTTTTGGAACGTGACCTGACGGGGGAACCCAGAGGGACCGACAGGAGGAGGGGAACCTTCTCATTCTGTCTGCCTCCTTCTCTCGCTCACTCTCTCGTTTCTATCTTTGCTGCCCCCCCACCTCCCCCCCCCCCGCCCCTCGGCAAACACAGAGCTGTGACCCAAGCCAGAACGAAGTCATTGTGAGCATGACTGAGCTGTGTTTTCAATGGAGTGTGTGTATGGGTGCACCCATGTGAAACCCACAGAAAAGGCGGTGTGTGTGTGTGTGTGTGTGTGTGTGAGTAATTCCACTTCATAGCAGGGGCCTTGGACATTAGCTGTGTCTGTCTCACTATCTGTCTGGTCTCTCACAAAACCGGCGATAATCAAAGAAAAAAAGATCAAAAAGTGAGGAGGTATTCCTGGTTTAAAAGCCACGTCTGAATGTGAACAGAGTCAGCAGATCACCCTCACACTGGGCACAGAACACATCACAAGACCAGTCATCTGACAGCAGGGCTGATGGAAGGCAGGCTGGGAGAGGGATAGCGGGGCAGCGCTACTAAAGCGCTAATTGTAGCGTTGCGCCCAGAGCCCAGTCCAGCCTGCCTCCCTGCCTACTGCCCCAGGGATAACAGCACAAGGACCCCACAGACACAGCAGCCAAATGGCAGGTCAAAACATACGGCTGCTTGTTGGCTAAATTCTGCTGTTTACAAGCCGCATTTTCTTTTTAAACAACAACGGATTCCATATCAAAACTGAAAAAACAAAATAAGATTTTTGGACAAGCACGGGTACACTGAAAGCATGTATCACTGTATAGACTTGTACACCAATCGAAATGCAGTTCACGCTTGAGGCGAGTAGGAAGACTAAGGCTATGGATTTCAAAAAAAGAAATGCAATTCCAAAAAGGACAAACAAAAAAAAGACTATTAGTTAACTACAGCGTGGAGTTCCGAGGGAACAACGGAATAACCAGCAAGAACTCTTTAAAATTCATCCAGTAACACCCCAAACCAAAACTATCAGCTGTGATCTCTAGATACCGTCAGTGTTGTGTATACGCACGCACGCAGAAAGAGAGAGCCTCTGCCTAGCTACTCCCACTCCACAGCCATTGATTTTCCCCAGCTCGATATTAGCAGCAGCAGCGAGAGAGAAAGGGAGCGAGCAGGAGCCCAGCTCTGTCCTGTCTAGTTGTGCTGACTGCACAGAGCTGCCTGGACAGAGACAGAGAGCTGATGGCTTAATTCTGTCTGGGCTGGAAGCACCCTACAATACTGCTGCCATTTACCATACTAGTCACTCATCACAGAGGAAAATCCAGTTGTGAGGGAGACGAAGGGCAGAGGGACGATGGTGGAGTGAGGAAGGCTGTTTACCACAATGTAAATAACAAACAAAAACAGAGCGCTATCGAAGCCCCGTGGACAACCAAACTATGTTAGGTGAAAACACTTAGCTAGACCAACGCGATGGGAGAGAGACAGAGAGAGAGAGGAAGCCAGGGTTACAGCTCCTCTACAGCACCATCTACCTCTGTACACTGTGGCAGCCATTTTGTGGATCCAGCTCATATGGGAACTTCCATAGAGCTTCGGTCCATTTCTTAAAATGAGAAAACAGCCTGAGTGAAATATAAAAAGCATGTACAGATTTCTTTTATGCAAACTAATGTTAGAGAAAAATATTTCTCACCCTAAGAAAGTCAAACTGTGATTATAGGAGAGTAACACCCCTTACTTTCCATAGTCCTGTGGTAAACAGCCATGTCCAGACTAAAGCAGCCACTAACACAGCCATACTTATCCAACACTCCTGTAACCCCCCCCCCCGCCTTCCTCCCATCCATTCAACTCTAATGTATTCCATTTACAGATCACTTCATCGGATCAATCAGGCTAAACTCTAGCCAATTAGCCTACTCCACAGTCTCTTTCAACTACGGAAACTCCAAAATGGCACCTTACTCGCCTGTTTAGTTCACTTCATTTGACCAGAGCTCTATGTGGCCCGGGACAAATGGGCGCCTTGAGAGAGACGGTGGGGCAGTGGAGGTGCTTAGCGTGTGCGCGTCCCCCCCCCGGCCAGGGGGGCAGTGAGGCAGGGTGAACCGGGGGCTATCTGGAGGCTGCTGTGTGTGACCTGGTCATGACAAGATGTCAGTGTAACAGAACCTCGGGACTAGAGCGCTGGGGAGTTCGGCCGGGTCACATGACCCGTTCCCTCTGGCTCATCCACTCGCTGCCTGCCAGGTTTCCTGTGCTCATGCAGGGGAGCTCATACACTCACGATAGGGCAAAGTGACATGCAAGCTTGCAAAAAAAAAAAAAGAAGCTTGCCGTGTCTCTGAGGCTGCCATGGTAACCGTACTCCACGTGCGTTGACACATTAGTGCAGACACCCCTCCCCCCCTCCCCCCCATCTCCCTCCCTCCCTCCCTCCCTCCGGGCCTCCCTGGTAGTCTGCCGGGGTCACTGTGCAGTCAGCTACTACAAAGAAGAGCCGTCACTGTTACAGGAAGCACAGACAGACCAGAGCCATCCTCCTTCTCCTCCCTGCTCAGCACAAACACACACGTTAATTACACACACACAGCCGCCGGCGGCCTGACACACACACATACATACACACACACACACACACACACACACACACACGGGCGAACTGCTTCTGCAGTGTTTGTTTACTTCTGTCATAACTCTGTTCCACACTGAAACACTAAACAGCAGGTTTTCCTCTGGTTGCTATGGGTAATGCGAGGTTATTATGGTAATATGTTTATTGATCTCCTAGAAGAGGTGAAATCACTTTCCCAGGATCCGATTTCAATATCAAACATCATCTCACCTGATTTCCCTTCTAGTCATTCTCATCTGACAATCGGGGATCATTGAGGCATTGTTTTCACATGGCAACAGCACTCCAGCCACATCACTGGGTTCATGACCAAAAGGGTATTTCTGAGAGTTAGGGGGCCGGCTTAAGTCTGTGGCTCAACCCAGAATGATACGATGGTGTCTATAATTCCATTATGGTCCCTATTTGCAGGCTGGCCCAAGCGTAAACTATGACCCGTGACCCCTCTAGTCAGGGGTCAGGGACCGGCCTGGGGAAGGTATAGAGCTACAGAGAGCCACAGCCCCAGCTCTGGGTTTGCTAGGCTGAGCTCCACCATAAGGGGGCACTGGAATCCTACAGTGGAGGGAGAGTGGGGACTAGAAGAGGAGGCAAGCCCAGGCCTCATACATCACAGCAGCCATTATGGTTCCAGAAATACAAGGCTAAATAAATTAAATAGGACAGAATCACCCCAACCTAGCGCACCATCAGCGCCAACCTAGCGCCCCATCAGCGCCAACCTAGCGATCAATTAACACAAATGGTGAAGAGTTGACCAGGAGGACTGTACAATATCTCAATGTTCAAGCAGTGTCTGATTATATGTGGAGTGTGTGGTTGATTTATTTAGTCTCTGGCTCGGAGACAGGCAGGGTGGCAGAGACATACAGCCAACCAAGCTCCAGCAGAGTTAATTCCTCGTCTAGCCCAGGTCACTGTCTGAAGGCATCCTGTTCCCAGACCATTCCCACAACACACCTGGACCCATGTCCCTGGAGACTATTAGCTCACCACTTTACACAGGAGACCACATGGGGCTTGTAATTAACGGGCAAAGGGGAGTAGGGAAAGAAGCCCAAGAGGAAATCCCGGCTAAAAGTATAACACACTTAATAAAACGAAGATTGTTTTAAATGAAAAGGCTTAGCTGTTTTATAATTCCATAAGTGACTATGCCTTGAGCACCGATAGGTCACAGTTTTCTTCAAAAAACCAAACATCCTAAGGTTTGTAAATGTGCTCAAGCTCTTGGTTGTAACAGACATTGCAGCAACTTGGGAGCAAAATAGAGCAGAGGGACTTGGGGGAGCGGTCTGCTGTGGATAATGCAAGTTAGTGTGTTTGTGTGGGTGTGCACGCAGAGGGGGGGGGGGGGGGGGGGGGGGTTGGGGGGCTTTTGTACCGACCACAATAGTATTGCAGAGTCCAAGAGCTCTTCACAGATTCCCGTTGAGGCGGGCAGCTGCCCGAGCCAGGGTGTTTGGACACGGGGTCCGCACGGCCTGCCCCTCGGCCTCCTCCCCCAGAGCAGCGTCCTTCCCACCAACAGACAGACACCTAGCAACGACCCGACGGAGTCCGGAGGTCGCCGCCAAACCCTTCACGGACTGACGAGTGCCAGGTTGAACGGAGCCAAGAAACAAAGGCCATTTCATCTGAAAGAGCCTCAGTTGACAAACGTAACGAGCTGTTTCGGTGCGCCTGCATTCCCCCTAACCCCCCCCCCCAACCAACAACCCCCCCCCCCGCACCCCCCGATCCGGGCCGGCGTCACTCAGACAGGGATCTGAGAGGACAAACAGTGCTGCAGTCAGCCTCTGTCTTTGTGCAGTAAAACCAGCTCAGCCCAGCAGAAACGGAGGGAGAGGGGAGGGGCCTGCGAGTGTGTGAGAGCGAGCGCGTGCTTGCGTTCAACTGGGTGCGCAAGAGAAGGGGTGGGGGGGGGGGGGGGTTGGGGGCGGCACAGTGAGATAGGTTTATGGCTCCAAAACAATTCACTGGGGCAAATCTAAACAATACACTTTGTCAGCAGATTGAATTTTCTCAAGTACATTAATTAAAAATCATGTACGGACGACGGAGCGAGCGAGCACCAGATAGAGGACGTAGGGGAGGGGGGAGCCAGAGAGAAAACGAGAGAGAAAACGAGTAGAGACCAAGAGACAGTCAGCCCAGGAATCTGAATAAGACACGTGGGCACAGGAAGCTATGGCCCCAGAATAGCAACAGGAAACACGCCCAGGACGCTGAATACTGCAACGACAAGCAGAGCAGAGAGAGGCTCGCAAAACAAGGCTAGCAGCGTTACAAAAGCTGATTTACACAGAGAGAGAGAGACAGAACGGGGGAGAGGGGGAGAAAGAGAGGTTGGGGGACAACAACAGGTGAGGGAAAAGAAAGAGGGGGACATGGAGAGAAAGGGGAATAAATAATATGGTGTTAGCACTAAACAAATGGCAAATGAGGAAGGTCGGGCCAGGCAGGGCTGGAGAGAAGAAGTGGGCTGGCCTGGCCGGGCAGAGTGATTCAGGGTGGTGTCGCACAAACAAGCCGTGCTGCAGGACAGGACTTGGCGCGCACAAAGCGCAGGTTATGAGGGGCTGTTTGGGAGACGCGGGTGGTCCACTATCACTGAAGCTAACCGCCGGAGTTCCTGTGTGAAGGAGTCTCAGGGTGGAACCCAATTGGGCTATAATCACTCACACAAACACACACCGGCCAACAGACAAAGTTCTGAATTGAACGAGTTCAGACGCCATGTGGTTGGGTGGGGAAGGGAGAGCGGAGGGGGGGGGAGTGAGAGTGGGAGGGAAAGAGTGCAACAGAGTGTGACCAACATGTGACCTTCTCTCTCTCCCAGAGCTCAGGCAGTCGGTCGGTCCCCACACACCGACAGAGAGGGAGAGAAAGGGAGCCGCTGTCACATCCCAGGATCCTTAGCAGCAGGGGCACAAGACCAGTGGGCGTGTCTGAGTGGGATTAGCCCCGCGCTGCGAGAGGGGTACAAAAGAGCCTCTCGGAGACGGCAAGGAGGAGATTAAAAAAAAAAGCGAGGGCTAGAAAAGAGAGGAGGGTGTAGACTTTCCCCATTCCCACAGAGGGCTGACATGGAGAGGAAGTGTCACTTCCAGGGAAAGTGAAAGAACTGCCTGGCTGGATGACACTGACAACAGTCACAGGCCGCCACCCACTGCGACTACACACCCCTACCCAACACACTTCAGACACACACCGCTACCACCTACCCACGCCCCAACACACTGACACACACCGCTACCACCTACCCACGCCCCAACACCACCAAACGCCCTCCGCTCCGTAAGGCCCTGACTGGACCGTCCCAACTCCAACATTGTGAGGAGAAGGTTGGGTATTGGCAATACACTGACATATGCTGTGGTTTTGGTGAGCCATACCCTTCTGTCAGGAACAAAAGAAAGGTTTCGCAAGGTAAATGGTCATTACTGCAACCGGACGCCACAGCGGCTTTAGAGAATATTACAGGAAGGGGGATGATAAGTGAGGGGTTTTCTGAAGTTCTCAGACCACCTCAGGTGGCCCTACCTTGCTCCACATGCTACTGCCAATATCATCCATCCGAGAGGTGTTCAGTAAACAGCAGGGCTGTAGGTGTAAGTGAATTTCAGAGAGAGACGGGAAACTTTTGTTTTGTTGATGAGAGACATCTTGGGATATTTGTTCAGATAGTGGGGGATGCCTTTCAGAAAGTAAGCTAATGAAAGATCAGAAACATGAGGCCGAGAACGGTGTGAATGTGTGTGTTTGGGCATGTCCACGCTAGGCCGGGCGATAAAACAACATCAACAATGATCTGATTAGATTTTGATTTGATAACTATAAGACATATGTGGGTTATCGCAATATAGCTCGATTCTGTGTCCCTGCTACAAAGCTTCGGAGGTTGAAGGAAATATTGTCAGTAGGGATTTCAATTTTTTTTATTAAAAAACGGCCTCAATAAAATCTGCCATGTGTAAAACACAGCAGGACACACAGAACCCAGACAAACAGATTGTCATAGGAGACAAATATCGAATCCGAAGACATGAACAAAATGCATGAGTGAGTCCCATTTTCCTTCAGGAGTATTTTTTGAAAAGACAATAACGAATGCCCCTGTCTGTGGGCTTGTCTGTCTGCCACTTTGTGTGGCCGTTAGCGATTATGCTAATGTTAGAACAGTCGGCTGGCAGATAAAAAGGCTTTCCCAAAAACCTTGTCAATTACAACACAGACTACAAACGCACTGTATTCTTACCTGGCAAAATCAGATCATGTTCATCAATCCAGCGACCATTAATCCAGGGGCAAATTATTTAGCAAACCACACATGAACAACAGAAAAGACAGCTAGGCTAACTGAACAAGCATCGTGGCGCTCACATGAATTAAAGTGTATATGCATTAACAAATGTGTTAATAAATGTTTCTTTCTTCTCCCGTACCTCAGAAGGCATCTCTACATGTTTATGCATAGTTACACACACACCCCTATCATAAAATGATTCAAATCAACTAGAATGTTGGCATGAAAGCAATGTTGGTGAAAAAAGATTGTGATAGCACTACTCCAGGAATAGCACTTAAACAGCATTGCAGACATACTACAAAACAGAAAAGGGAAATGTTATTAAAGGAAGATTTGAAGTTAACAGGACACATTCGTTTAGTATGGGGAACAACTGTATGCTGAGCTCAACTGAAAACACACACACACAGCTTTGGCAATATGTACATTGTTACGTCATGCCAATATTGAATTGAGAGTCTGACACAAACAGAGGGGCCAACAGAGGGGCCAACAGAGGGGCCAACAGAGGGGCCAACAGAGGGGCCAACAGAGGGGCCAACAGAGGGGCCAACAGAGGGGCCAACAGAGGGGCCAACAGAGGGGCCAACAGAGGGGCCAACAGAGGGGCCAACAGAGGGGCCAACAGAGGGGCCAACAGATTCAATTTATTTATTACAGGGTTTTATAAATAAAAAAAACACTTTGGCAATGTAAACAAATGTTTAAAAAGCCAATAAACCCCTTGTATTGAGGGGGGGGGGAGAGAGAGAGAGAGCGAGAGACGGGGGGAGAGAGCGAGAGACGGGGGGAGAGAGCGAGAGACGGGGGGAGAGAGCGAGAGACGGGGGGAGAGAGCGAGAGACGGGGGGGGAGAGAGAGAGAGACGGGGGGGGGGAGAGAGAGAGACGGGGGGGGGGAGAGAGAGAGACGGGGGGGGGGGAGAGAGAGACGGGGGGGGGGGAGAGAGAGACGGGGGGGGGAGAGAGAGAGACGGGGGGGGGAGAGAGAGAGAGACGGGGGGGGAGAGAGAGAGAGACGGGGGGGAGAGAGAGAGACGGGGGGGGAGAGAGAGAGACGGGGGGGGGGAGAGAGAGACGGGGGGGGAGAGAGAGAGACGGGGGGGAGAGAGAGAGAGACGGGGGGGAGAGAGAGAGAGACGGGGGGGGAGAGAGAGAGAGACGGGGGGGAGGGAGAGAGAGACGGGGGGGAGGGAGAGAGAGACGGGGGGGAGGGAGAGAGAGACGGGGGGGAGGGAGAGAGAGACGGGGGGGAGGGAGAGAGAGACGGGGGGGAGGGAGAGAGAGAGAGACGGCGGAGGGTGAGGGAGAGAGAGAGAGACGGCGGAGGGTGAGGGAGAGAGAGAGAGACGGGGGGGAGAGAGAGAGAGAGAGACGGGGGGGAGAGAGAGAGAGAGAGACGGGGGGGAGAGAGAGAGAGACGGGGGAGAGAGAGAGAGACGGGGGAGAGAGAGAGAGACGGGGGAGAGAGAGAGAGACGGGGGGGAGAGAGAGAGAGAGAGAGAGAGAGAGAGAGACGGGGGGGAGAGAGAGAGAGAGAGAGAGACGGGGGGAGAGAGAGAGAGAGAGAGACGGGGGGGAGAGAGGGAGAGAGAGGGAGAGAGACGGGGGGGGGGGACTGTTCAGTTAGCAACTGCTGAAAACAAACAAAGAACCGGCTCAACTTGTTCAGCTGGTTTCAACCTCATCGCCTGACTAACTGGCTGTTTTTCCCTTCTAATGCAGACAGTTTTTGTTTTCAGGGCTTGACTACCGTCAGTTAGGCAGTTCGGCTTTTGCATTCCCACAGGAATGAAAGACTGGATATTCAGCACCTGGATCAAATGGACCAGACAGCCTTTAAACAGCCGGGGAGGTCCTGCCCTGTCCTGTTAAAGATAGGCCAAGTAATGTCCATCATAATACTGCGTACACACTGTGTGAAGAGTGGCCAATAAACTTCTTGTTAGAAGCAGCCGGTCTTAACCATCCTAAAGCCAGCTCCTTGACTTCACAATGATAAACCACCAGAGTTCCAGTGAGGCCATCTGTTGGCATTGGCTAAGACAATACTGGCTTTATTACACATAAGGCTGCCAGTGTTCTCACTCTGTTCTGTTCTGAGGTGCTTTTTACCTGCTTCAGAGTGTGTGTGTGTGGCCAGAAGGCGGCATGGCCAGAGTTGGCGGGACTAATCTGCACCCTGTGTCATGTGCTCTCCGCGGGTGGGGGTGAAGAGGAGGTCTGGCAGTGAGGAATCTGCACGACCAATCCTCTGCCAGATTAATGGCTCTAGCAGCCAATCCCGCAGAGCCGATGGGGGAATCCCCAAGTTAAAAAAAAAAAAAAAAAAAAAAAAAAAAACACTTCCTTGGCCAATCGCTGAGCCCGGGGAAGATGTATAAATAAATAAATGGTAGCATGACATCCTGAGGGCATCCCGACTGACATCTCTTCCCATTTCTCCGGAATGCCCACCTCACTGGAGCGCTCTCATTAACAATCTTATTTCTCCGTCCTTGAATGCGCTTCTCTCTGTTGTTCTGCCTGACCTATAAACAACCAGATAGGGCCTGAACGACAGCTACTGGAATGTTACCCGCTCACAAAGTTCAAAGCCCTTCTGGAATCTAATCATTACCAACTTAGGACAAGAACCGAGCATTTGATAATTAAAAAAAGGGGTCAAACAAAAATGTACCATGCTGAATAAAAAAAAGTATTTAAAAAAAAATAATCCACACGGAAAATAAAACACGCATTTCTGTTTTTACTCATGAATAGTTACTCGTCTTACAATGTTTCATCATGCGTCAGTAAACGTGGCCTTTCAGCCGTCTGTAGTTGTGTGTACCCAAGCTCTGCAAACAAGCCTTGCTCTCGCTCTTGTCCTCTCCTGTCAGAAACCTGATTCACCTCTACTCCCTGCGGAGCGCCAAGGGAACCATCACGTCAGAATAACTGTTAACCCAGAAAAGAGCGGTGTGTGTGAGTTCCAGCTGATTACTATGTAAACAGTCAAGGTCAACATGACAGGCAGTCCAGGAGAGTGGAATGGGCTAAAATAAGGTCCCGGCCAGAGATGACAGCTGAGCGGACAGCTGGGGACGCTGGGGTTTGTTGTAGTGCTTAGTGTCATTCTATGTGTACGTGCGGCCGCGCTGAGTGACAGACAGGTAACGCGTGCGTCGCCACGGCTCACCGGTAAGCTAGACGGCCGTCCCTGCAGGCTGTCCTCCGTCCCACTCTTGTTTGATGTCATGGGCTGGTTGGAAGGGGGCGCGCTGGACTGGGAGCTGAACGAGTCCTGGGACAGCTCCTGAGGAGAGCAGGAGGAGAGACGGTGAGTCAGCGGGGGGGGGGGGGGGGGGCGCTGCGTTTCACAGGATGAACACGCAACCCCGCGAAACAAACCAGAAAAAGGAGGGACTGTTCCAGCAATTTGCTAGTGAATAAAATGAAGGTCGTCCATTTCGGTTTAGCCAACCAAAACTTTAGTTTGGCCATGGGCACACCTGCAAAGACACCAGGTCAGAGGGCCAAGCGCAGGGCGGGACATAGGAACAAACATCGGAAGCAAGGCGGCGACTTACCTGCGGCGGCGGCGGAAAGCGCTGGAAGGGTGACTGCTGCTGCAGGGGCGGGGTCTGGGAGTAGGGCGAGGGCTGGCCCTGTTGAGACTGAATCTGCTGCTGTGGAGGACCACCGTGGCCTGGGGAGGGATGATGGCCTGGGGGTGGCTGTTGACCTCCATGGCTGGGGGGCGGCTGGTGGCCTGGAGGGGGCTGGTGACCCGGGGGTTGTTGGTGGCCCGGAGGAGGCTGGTGGCCTGGGGGCGCCTGGGCCTGGGGAGGGGCTACCCTCTCTTGCTGCTGCTGCTGTTGTTGGGGGGGTCCTTGCTGCTGTGAAGGGGGCTGCTGTTGCGGAGGCTGTGGACCCTGCCCTGGGCCTGGAGGTCCCGTTGGCTGAGTGTAGCCGGGCTGGGGGCCCGGACCCTGGGGCCCTGGCTGGCCTTGCTGGGGGCCTGGCTGCTGCGGCGGGGCTGGGGCCTGGTTGTAGGGCGGGTGGCCTGGCTGGGACTGTGAGCCCTGGTTGTAGGGTTGAGCCTGGGGGGGACCACCCTGCGGAGGCCCTTGGCCCTGGGGGTAGGGGACAGGGGCCCCAGGCTGGCCCTGGGAAGTGTGGGCCTGTTGTGGGTAGGGGGCCTGGGCTCCGGGGGTGGTCTGGGACTGCTGGGGGTAGGGGGACTGCTGCTGGCTGTAGTAGCCCTGGCTCTGTTGCCCGTAGCCCCCTGGACCCTGCTGACCATAGCCGGCCATCTACAGAGGACAGATCGCAAATGTAGTCCAGTTTAGTGGCGCATAACCTCACACACGGTCATTTAACTCTATATCAGTGGACAAGAAAATGTTAACAGCTAACAGTTAACAAGGAAATGAATGCTTCTTAATAAGATCAAACAAATCCAACATTAACTGGGCTTTTCTATACAGAGTTCGTCAATACAGCACAATTGCCTTTTATTCCTTTCAGTTAACCACTTTGAAGACTAGCCGACATTGCTGTCAAGTATGAGGTGAAAGAATGTTTTTTTTATCAAAAGCCAAGCCTATAGAAGGCCCACTACCATCTCAAGGATTCAAAGAAAAGACACGCATCACAACCACCTGAAGTGGCTGTTGTGTGTGAGTGGCAACAATGAAACCAGACCGGTCTTCTCAACAGGGTTCCAGAACGGCCAACGGACCTGTGGCGCTAGGCAGCACAATGGACCTGACACCAGAAACACTACAGGCCTCTGAGAAAAGAAGCAATTCAGTTCACCAAAGGAGACCAGTCGCATGCTCACGCCGTCTCCGTCTCACTCTCACTCTCCCCCAACAGAAACACCTGACCGAATGAGAGCATCTGAGAAAAGGTTGGGGAGAAAGGCAAAGAGAGGTGTGAGATGGGGGGCACCAACCTGTTGTCCGTACTGCATGGCGGCCATGCCAGCGGGGGAGCGTCCCTGCATGCCCATTGGGTACCTCTGAGGCCCAGGGGGACCGTAGCCCTGGCCTGGGTACGAGGCCCCCTGTTGGGCCCCTGGAGGGGCGCCCTGGCCCGGCTGCGGTTGGGTGTAGGGGTTGGCCCCACCATAGCCCTGTCCTCGCATCTTCCCTACCTGGTCCATGGGAGGCTGGAGGGTAAGAAAGAGAGAGAGGACACACATGAAAAACTGAAGACAGACATGCATTCTACTTCTTACCGTAGCACTGGAAGAAAATTATCTGGATCTACACTCGCTAAAGCGCGAGCCTGTACGGAATCGTGCACAAGTCGGGGCGGAAAAGAACTGCATGATGTCACGGCCGAGACCAATAATTAAGCAATTCCTCCGGTGGGAAAAGCGAAACCTGTGGGGGCATAGGCTAGCGAAAGAATGCTAACAAAACAGTCTGGCAGGATTAGTTTCCCACTAAGAGGAAAAAAGAAAAACTTGGCCATGAATGAATGAATGAGCCCAGTCTATCCTCCCCCCTTCACTGTCCAGGAGATCCGAGTGCCCGCGGGAGGAAACGTTCTGTTCTGACGTCGAGGGATGTTGGGGAGGGTTAGGGTTGCTAAGAAAATAATCTGGAGGAAACGGACGTGTCCGTCTGTCTGCGGTGGCTGGAGGCAAGCCCACCTCATAGCCAGAGACGTCAGTGGAGAACACGGGCCTGACCTGGGTAGGTCTGACTAGGGGGTAGCCACACGACCATGCCGGCGTCAACCTGCCCTCTATAGCCAGACCGGATGGAAAGGGAAGGGGGGGGGTGCACAGGTCTATGCAGGGGTAGCCTGGCTGACTTTTAGAGGCTGCAGCAGAGTTCCCAGATTTCCTGTGAACGACTGGCTCGGGCGGGGTGTGTTTGCATGGTTGTTTTACAGGCTCGGCTGGCTTTAAGTGAATTGAGAAAAGGTCCCACCTGGGGTGGTCTTCTGAGACATAAAGAAACAGAGTGGCCTAATAGCCCAGGACAGGGAAATATCCCCACCCCATCAACCGGCGGACAGACAGTTCTGTTCCACTAAAGCTACAGTTCTCTGATACATCGGAGCCAGGATGCACCTTTGCATGTACACCACAGGCGGTCAGCCACAAGCTCTCTCAGAGAGCACAGAGACTAGACGCTTTGAAGTATCACACAGCACCTCAAGATTTTAGGACCCCAGAACACAACCAACAGGCAGAACACAGACAAAACACACACAGTCTATTTAGCGCTTCCCACGGTCATTAATTTGTCATGTTTTTCCATCGCAAACCATAGCTGAAGTCCTGGTTAGGAAGACAACCAGTGGGGTTTATTTATAGCCCAGACCAGAAGGGGAGAAGGGGCAGTGTGCCTAAAATGTAACTGGTCCCAGCTGCATGGTCTTTGAACCTAGGCCAAACACTGACTCCTCTTCTCTGTTCTCTTTCTGCTTTAATATCTTAGTCTTGGCACCATATGAATGACAGTGGCGGGGTGGGTGGAGGGGGTACTGGTCCCATAGCGGTGGAGTGAGGGGGCCAGCCAGCCCAGTCTCCCTGAGGGCAGGACTCTCGCTCATTCATTCTTCCAGGGCTATCCCAGGTTCACAGTGTGCGTGTGTGTGTGTGTGTGTGTGTGTTACTACACTCCCCCATGGTCATTACAGGACCCCACTCAAAGCCAGTATTCTCCTGTAACCTCTCATGAACTTTTAACCTTGTCTGTCTAAATGCATGTGTAGAGGCAGCTAACCTCAAGCCTCTTCGTACCAAGGCTAAATAAGAGGACCAGGGCCATGTGATTCTGGACACGCCCACAACAGACTAGCATGTTCAGTAATTTGGATGTGTTTATTAAATTGGTCATTAATTATCATTTTATTAGTATACCATGACATCTAGGCAAATTTTTTATATTTTTTTTATAAATTACCGTAACAAGCACTGGGTTAATGTAGCATTCTGGTAATATGACATGCATCTGAAATCTGCTCCAGCTTAAAAACACCCACATTGCAACCAATCATTGATTAAGCAGGCAAAATAAGAGTGGCATGTGATTGCAGCCGATAAATGGACCGAGAGGTCCATCCACTTCAACAAACAACCAGCTGCAAACTGGAACCTCGTCCCAAAACCTATCACTGGCAAAAAACTGTATTTATTTTTTCTCACAATCAAATTTTTTTTTAAAGACATTGAAATCACATTAGTATCAGGACGCATGTCATAACATTACGATTTTACTAATCAGGTGCGAGTTATATCACTTAGCCAGATTCACAGCTAGCATATAGCATTTGAAGTGGAGTTTAGCGGGTACCTTCGTGTTGACCGGGAGCAGTTTGACCTGCTGCGCCTGACAGTGGGGGCGCTAGCACCGCTGGGATGGAGAAAAACTGGAGGGAGCGCGTCAGCCGAACTAAAAAGCTTTGCCATATGACTATTCCATACAATATACTTTCCAATGAAAAATGCTTGACCGATGTCACAAGGTAAATTTAATGATTTCAATTGGATCCCTTTGCAACGTGCAACAAGGCATAACATTCAAACCAATACGGTTGAAAGTTAACAATTTATCATCAGTGTGGGACTTAGAGAGCGCAAAAGTGGCAGAACTGACCGTACATTCTTCACGAGAATGAGTGCATGGCAATAAATTCTCTAATCTGCAAGTTCACAGCATTAGGCAATCAATCTAGAAGAAGCCTGGAGTTGTTTGGATGAGTTCAGCACCAAGTAATGGAATGCTGACAGTCATTTCGCAAGTTTCAGTCACAGGTTACCGACCAATCAAAATCAGCCAACTGGTAGATATTAGCCTTCGCTAGTACAATGTCTATACTTACCAGCCAAATAGGCAGGGTACAAGATACAAATGTGAGAAATTTTTTTACCAACAAATATCAAAACCAGTTATGTACAAATACCCACTGACACACCAGCTACATGAAAAGAGAGAACAGAAAATGGCCTGCTTATGCCAAATGTTCCCCTTTGTGGTAAAAATAAATAAATAAACTGTGAACATTTGATTAGACAAAGTCAGGCAAAATCTGTGATGAAATTGTTTTTCCAATGTTTAGACCAGTCACACCAGCCACAATAAAGAGTACAATGGTCTTTTCAACAGTGTATTGAGCCAGAGCTTGATGCATTAAGGAAATGGATTCCCCAGTCAACTAAAAGCCTGTCTCTAATAAGCCTGTATTGTTTTCAATGATTGAAGCAAATAAACACTTTTCAAAGAAGTGCTATTCAAAGAAGTTTTACGGTAAATTATAGGTCCTGAACCATGTAAATCATGGATTTTCAATTTAGAGAACGTTTAGATGAAACCAGTTCAAATTAGTATGAAAAATTACAGTAGCTGCTACATTGATGAAGGTTAATGATGAATTACTTGTCCCTCCCACAAGTTAAACACAATCATGGGGCAGGCATTATTAAGGACTTATGCTCCATAAAATAATGACTGAAACATATTACACCAATGATGGGGGAATCTCATGCTAACTCATTTAAATATGAATCACCTAAACAATAAGCTGGCTAGTTCAAGTAGAACATGCGACCAAAAATCTCAGTAACTGTGGCCTAGGGTGGTTCAGCAGTCTAACGAAAACTGGTCATCAACTACTATTAAAACAATACAACCGCTCTAAGGCATGTATATCCATCCAGTAACATATGCAGATACAGTAGTTAATAAACATCACACTAAAAATGCACAGCAAAAATATGCTTGCCATTCTTTGATCGATGTGGCAAATGTAGGTCTAGTCAGATTCAAAGCTGAGAAATCAATATCAAGGAACCAAAAAAAAAATTGTCTGTGAAGTAGAACAAATGTTACAGAAATGGTTCAATGGGTAGATCTTGGTTTAGAGAGTGTTGGAGGAAAACAAACACCGAAAAGGTCTTTGCCAATATCGTCCTCCAAGACACGTTCGATTCCACAGGTATAGGACAAAGGACAGCTAATGCATTGCCTAGATAAAATGCACTGCACGGGGACTTTAAAAGCCGTTGTTTTTTTATGCAGCTCCAGTGTTCTTTTGGAACGTTGAGCGTTTTCCTACACATGCTAGTCCACATGGACACTAAATAAATGACGTGTGTGGCGTGGCAGTATTTTTAGCACATTTCTTTGTATGTGTTTTGTTAGTTAAAAAGATGGCTTGGGCTGCACAAGAAATAGTCGCAATATAACCGCAAACTGTTTTATTTTAGGCTTCCTATAATGTAGCTACCGAAGGTTGTAGCCAGTGAATTTTTTGTCTATCCTGAACAAATCCTAACGCATTATTTGTTTTGACTGTGATGAGGCTCTAAAACGGGACCTATTGGTTGCAGGTCCGCATCTCTGACCACCATGCTATTTAATAAGAGTCAGTCAGTAAGAGACATTCGTTCATCTTGGCCGGCTCCGCTTATGCGGTCCAGCAAAAAGCAATCCATCTCTTTGTAGGTTATACCACAAATATCACATCCCCATAATATTCTTTCCCTGATCAGTTAACTAGCAGGCTTTTCTTGTACTAGTCTTCTTTATTACCCACACATGCACTGTCTCCAAGAGGGTCAAGCAAGAGTGAGAGTTTTGCTTTTCACACACAACTCTTCTTGATTCTCCTGGATGGAGGTCAAGGATTGTTATGTAAGTCGACCTTACAGCACCTGCTGAGTGGTCGAATAACATTACCGATGACATGTTTACTTTCAGAATGAACTTTAGAATACAATTACTATATCCCACAACTTTCCTATCATAGTAATTTATTAAGGGTTAAGAACATTCCCTAAGTAAATTTAAATTTGCAGAGGCATGTTCTTTATTTGCCTGTAGGCACAACTGTTTACCATTTGAAGCTAACTGAGAAAGAAGGTAAAAACAATGGTTTTTACACACACACACCCACACACACACAGACACACACACACACACACACACAATAAATGTAATTAGCACATGGCTAATCTGCATAGGGGAAATCCAGAGCAGTCTTGGCAGAAACAGTGGAGTGTGGCGTACAGTCTCCTGGCCGGGGCTGTGCGGCGGGGTGCAGAACTGGGGAGGGACGGATGATGCTATCGGCTCGTGTTGAGTGGCGGAGACCAACGGGCTGGACTCAAACAGATGGACTGGGGACAGATGATAAACAAGTCTTGCTAATTTAATCCACCACATGTCCCTGGACCTGCAGACTACTGTTCTGTTGTAAAGACCTCAGCACGCACACACGAGCACAACCTCCCTTAGACAGGGCTGTCGCTGTCACTTTGGCCCCATAACTTACTGGTTAGTTGTTAGTCAAACGTCATGAACATTTTATTTCTTTGAAACAAACCTAATAAGTGATATGTAAACCTACTGAATGGGCCTAAAGCAGTGAGTATTTAGAGAGAAACATGCTCGCAGAATAGTGTTCTTCAGCAGTATGTCTAGATAATCTACTGACTATCACTGCAACTTAAACTTATCTGGAAAATATGTGGCGACTGCTAAGAAATACAATGAACATAGGTTTCCCCATTGAATTAATCAATTACCCAGTGACGATTGAAAGTAAATAGGTCTGGTGGGGTCGTTTGTCTGGGTGGAGTTTTCCACAACCATCATACCTTTTAATGAGTGAATGTAAATAAAACTAAAGCTAAACTGATGAGTCTGATTAGCCAATTACTCAAGTTTCCTTTCTTCCAACGATATCAGCTAAGCTGCCACAGCGGTTAAAGCTCAAATCTGCTAGGTGACTCTAGAATAAAATGCAAAAACAAACATCTCCTACTTACTCTTTGGTCAGCGAGATCCTGAGGAACTAACATACAACTGCTATATGACTACACAACCAGGACGTTTTACCAGACCATGGCAAGATGTCTTCAGATTTACAGGACAAGAAGATGAAAATGTAGAAAACAAACAGAGTTCTGTGTTTTCAGACTTAAATATAGCAAAGACAAAGAGGCACTTTAAGCTGCACTCAGGCCTGGACTACACAGGACAACACACCTGAATGTGAAACACTGCTGTTATGCCAGATGGGATATGATTCTGCAAATGCAGTATTTCCCCAATGTGCTCCTTAAAGTACTTCCAGGTCCTGTTGGGAGCAGAACGAATGGATGCCCTGACACAAGACAGCGACGCGGCCAGACGACAGGGCACCACCTTACACAACAAACACGCAGATTTCCCACTTCCCATTCAGCAACAAAAATAAATATTTGCTCTTTCCAATGACATATCAATATATACTGTTTAAATCTTCAATAGAGTACATGATATATGTACTGATATATGATATAGGGCGAGATATACGTATATACAGTACAGGACAAATGTTTGGACACACCTTCTCATTCAATGCATTTCCTATTGACTATTTACATTGTAGATTCTCACTGAAGGCATCAAAACTATGAATGAACACATTATGTATTATGTACTTAAAGTGTGAAATAACTGAAAACATGTCTTATATTCTAGTTTCTTCAAAGTAGCCACCCTTTGCTCTGATTACTGCTTTGCACACTCTTGGCATTCTCTTGATGAGCTTCAAGAGGTAGTCACCTGAAATGGTTTTCCAACAGTCTTGAAGGAGTTCCCAGAGATGCTTAGCACTTGTTGGCCTTTTTGCCTTCACTCTGCGGTCCAACTCACCCTAAACCATCTCGATTGGGTTCAGGTCCGGTGACTGTGGAGGCCAGGTCATCTGGCGCAGCACTCCACTCTCCTTCTTGGTCAAATAGCCCTTACACAAGCTTGGAGGTGTGTTTGGGGTCATTGTCCTGTTGGAAAATAAATGATGGTCCAACTAAAAGCAAACCGGATGGGATGGCATGTCGCTGCAGGATGCTGTGGTAGCCATGCTGGTTCAGTATGCCTTCAATTTTGAATAAATCCCCAACAGTGTCACCTGCAAAGCACCCCCACACTATCACACCTCCTCCTCCATGCTTCACGGTGGGAACCAGGCATGTAGAATCCATCCATTTACCTTGTCTGCGTCGCACAAAGACACGGCGGTTGGAACCAAAGCTCTCAAATTTGGACTCATCAGACCAAAGCACAGATTTCCACTGGTCTAATGTCCATTCCTTGTGTTTCTTGGCCCAAACATCTCTTCTGCTTGTTGCCTCTCCTTAGCAGTGGTTTCCTAGCAGCTACTTGACCATGAAGGCCTGATTTGCGCAGTCTCCTCTTAACAGTTGTTCTAGAGACGTGTCTTCTGCTAGAACTCTGTGTGGCGTTCAGTTGGTCTCTAATCTGAGCTACTGTTAACCTGCGATTTCTGATGCTGGTGACTCAGACAAACTTATCCTCAGCAGCAGAGGTGACTCTTGGTCTTCCTTTCCGGGGGCGGTCCTCGTGTGAGCCAGTTGCTTTGTAGCGCTTGATGGTTTTTGCGACAGCACTTGGGGACACATTCAAAGTTCTCGCAATTTTCCGGACTGACTGACCTTCATTTGTAGTAATGATGATAGTAATGATGGCCACTCGTTTCTGTTTACTTAGCTGATTGGTTCTTGCCATAATATGAATTCTAACAGTTGTCCAATAGGGCTGTCAGCTGTGTATCAACCTGACGTCTGCACAACACAACTGATGGTCCCAACCCCATTAATAAGGGAAAAATTCCACTAATTAACGATAAGGCACGGTGAAGTGAAAACCATTTCAGGTGACTACCTCATGAAGCTCATTGAGAGAAGACCAAGGGTTTGCAGCGCTATCAAAAAAGCAAAGGGTGGCTACTTTGAGGAATCTAAAATATGAGACATGTTTCCAGTTATTTCAAACTTTTTTTGTTAAGGACATAATTCCATGTGTTCCTTCATAGTTTTGATGCTTTCAGTGAGAATCTAGAATGTAAATTGCCATGAAAATAAAGAAAACGCATTGAATGAGAGTCCAAACTTTTGGCCTGTACAATAAATAAATAAATAAATAAATAAATAAATAAATATATATATAGTACAGATATAGATATATAGATATATAGTCAACCTGACACTATCCACATGACAACATTGACATCCATAGGCCTGATTGGCTAAGAGACCAAGAAATAAATATAAGGACAATTGTTTATTTCCATGGTCCTCTAGAGCCCACCCTTCTACCCAGAAGAAGAATCATTGGTCACTTCCAATGAAATCAACTCTGGAAGTATAAATAGATAGGCTAAGAGTTTCATCCCCATGATGTGGGGGGGTACAGTGCCCCTAGCTGCTGCTTCTAGTACACATCACTTCAGCATGTGTTCCATTCAAAAAAACCTCATTTAACTCTCCCCTCCATCCTGTCTTGCAAAATGCCTGAAAAGTGTTTTATACACCACCTGAACAGGCTGTAATTCCAGGCATTTTCAGGCACAAACACATTGTATTATAAAATCTGGTCACTTGTCAATAATTAAAATTAACTTACTGTTGCATTGGACCCATACAAAGAGCATGTACTTTTGTGGGCTTCCTAGTTCCTGTTTCGCAATAGAGTTAGTTTAACAGACGTGTTTTAAGGTATTATCTCATTTTACATAACATGTGTGCAACCAGTGAAACAAACCAGTTAAGTGCTATTTTGACATCAGTGTGGATATCATGAAAACATATATTGGACCTGTAAGCTCAACAGGCCATACGAACCATTAGGATAGCCACAAAGAGAACCCCTAAAGGGCCTGCTCTAGACATCAGCCAATGAGAGAAGACAACCCAACGACATCCTAGCCACACGGCCACGTCACATGATCTCCTCTATCCATCTCAAGCGACTGTCCTTCAGATGCCGGCTATTTAACCTTACCGCCATCCGCCCTGACCTCACACGATAAGTGTGTCACTCAGTCACTATACCGCCATGTCCACGCCAGTAACACCTGGCAAAACCAAGCCAGCAACACCTATCTGAACAAAGCCTGCGGCTGGCAGGCATGGACAGAGACAGGGATGGGGACCTGGCGCTTAAGGATCTGACTGGGCCGCTAACCCACTGTAACACTAAGTCACAGAGCGCCTGACTGATGCCAATCACCGCAGTCTCCACGACCTGAAGCGGTTGAACACCTCTGTCAGTAGGAACGATTCAAAAGAGGGAGATTAGAACCGTTGGATTGGTGAATATGCACATCCAGTACAAAGCAACAGTTACACAATTCTCTGAGCAACAGTTAATCCTGAGCTATGCAAATCCCAGGGTCGCGGAGAGGTTAACGCACGGTAGGAGATAGCGGGACAGCAGACACACCTACACGATAGTGGAGCCTGAGCGGAGAGGTAAAATCAAACCAACCGGTTTCCCAGCTGTGCGCCAAAGTCTTACACAGGCACCTTGCCTTGGCACTGACTGTACAGTTTGCTCAAAGCTGCCAAACGATTGTAAACTCAAACGAATTGTAAAAAGACCCAGACAAGTCTACTTTTCCATTCCTCATGAAGGCAATGGCACAAAACCTAGTCAGCTTGAGCCTCAAACAGTGTCGTGTATTAAGCGCTGTGAGGTTGTGTAACATCGATCTACCTAACCCCCGAGAATCAACAGCTGAACAGCCATTCCCACTCTGCAGTCACACATTTAAAGGTTAACCTTTTTCTCCATAAAACACACGACACATCATGTAAATGAAGTCTGCAAAGCCATGCTAGCTAGGAGAGAAGCATATTATTATGCTAATCTAGTGCATCTCAAAAGCTATTTTAATTACTGTTAGATTCCAACCCGATCTTGAGCAATAGCCCAAGTTTAACATTCTATCCTAACATGGGGAGTCGAGAGGAATTCTCTTCTGAATTGGGAATGGAAATGTCCTAATTTCTAGCATGTAGCCTATTCCACGCTAACATGGACCTCCAAACCATCTTGGGGGCTTCATCTAGCAGAACGAACACTAGCACGGCTTCAACAAGGCTTTGAATGTGCAGGCTGCATTGACAACCATGCCATCGAACGCCCCTCCCAAAAAACATGGCTTGTGACCACTGAATTTACCTGAAGCTGGTCAAATTACCGAGGTATGTCCAGTTTATTTAAAACACATACTACCCGACTTGACCAAACCATTACCTTTCAGACAACGGAGCACACAACTTATGGAGAGAAACCCATTCTGATAAACCCAGTAATAATGCAACAATTCCAATAAAATATTTTTAAAGAAAATTGGGGAAAAAAACGTTTTCATTGATAATACCAAATGACGAGACTGGAATAACCTTAACATGTGAAAGTGATGATAATACCTTTAGCCTAAAAATCTGGACTCAATTGAATGTAATAAACCAAAGACCATTCATCTAACTTGGCAGATTTTACCTGGAGCACATGTGATAGGACCTGAAATATCTAGGCACACTACAATAACAGCCAGTAATAAAGATGAAATCATACTACTATACACGTGTTTTCAAAGGTTTTCCCTTTTCTTGTATGAGAGCTACTTAAAAAAAATATCAAACATGTAGGGAGAGTCTTTTGTTTTTAATTAGGCATACTTACTGTATGAAATTATATTACATTCTGTTACTCGGTTGTATTTTTCTTCAAAATACAAAAAACGTGGTCTGTAAAATGTTATTTGTGAAAATTTAAACAGTCCTTTTATCAAATCTATTTCTTTCATTGCAATTCTAGCCAATGAGGAATGTGTGGTGATGTAGCTTTCCAATACTACAGCTATTTTAAACCAATAAATCTAAATGTTTTAACTTGGTTTATGTTTGCAAAGCAGCAGGTAAAATTGGAACAATGAGGTAAAGTTTATGGATTGTGCACAAGCAAGTCCAGTAGCTCCTCTTATCTGATAATCAAACAGGCGCACCACCCTAGACAATGCTAGCAGCATGCTGAAAATAAATATTGCTTTAGCGGATGGGATCATTTCAATTATGCGTTTTTTTGCAGTTTTATTTCATTTTTGTCAGGGAACAGAAATACAATTTGGGATGGTGTCAATAAAGCCCCAGTTGCACAGGGTAGTATGAAACAGGCCCTCGTATTAGCGAACATGCCAACCAAACTGTGGCACTGCAGACCCCTTAAAAGGGGGTGGGGCTCTAGACCCTCCTTTCAGCAAACCAGTGACATGTGTGCAAATATCATTAAATTTTATGGCTTACAGTATCAGACTGAACATTAAGAACCAAACACAGCTAAGAATAATAAATAAATACAAAATATTTATTATTGTTCATAAAATTCAACATTTCACATAGTGATGATTTAAAAAAATATATATATTAAGACTGTACATTGGCTTTAATAAGCAGCACAGTTTAGAATATTCCCAGACCTCAAAAGTTAATGTGCAATCTGCTAAAATAAAAAGCTGATACATGAAAGGGGGTGTTTGGCAATACGGTAGGCTTCATTACAATACCAATTCGGAAAATATATTATAAAAAAAATGTAAAAAAAATGGTATTATTGTCACACCATTGGTCTTACATAAGATAACCACCTACAATGAGTAGCACATATCTTTTTGGAGTAAATGGACTAAGCCATCTAACCAGGCTTCCGCCACCATGTGAGTACAAAGCCAGCCAAGAGTTCTGCAATGGAGTAGTCAACTGAGACTGGGTGGAATCAGACAGGCGCTGCGTGGCCATGTGACAGCTCGACAAAAAAAAAGGAATGTAATAAAAGTATTCGACAAGCAGTCTACCAACAAAATCACCTAGGCGACTGAATGGGGTCAGCCGAACAACACACGCACGCGTACGCTTTTCCCGAGTTGGAATCAACTTCATTGGTTGTTTGGGTTAATGGCCTTGGTGTTAAGGCAAATTGGGCCCTTGTCCCATGAAACAACAAAATCCCACAATCCTGTTCCACATACAAACAGGTAGTGGTGAGGGAATGACTTAAGGATGAAAGAAAAAGGGGAAAAAAACAGGAGAAGTGGACTGATGAGAAGAGACGTGTGGGTAGTGACCCGGTGGAGCGCCGAACAGGTCACAGAAAGGATCCTTCTGAGGCTTCCGCCACGCACAAACGCGCCGCGCCAGGCACGCACAAACGCGCCGCGCCAGGCACGCACAAACGCGCCGCGCCAGGCACGCACAAACGCGCCGCGCCAGGCACGCACAAACGCGCCGCGCCAGGCACGCACAAACGCGCCGCGCCAGGCACGCACAAACGCGCCGCGCCAGGCACGCACAAACGCGCCGCGCCAGGCACGCACAAACGCGCCGCGCCAGGCACGCACAAACGCGCCGCGCCAGGCACGCACAAACGCGCCGCGCCAGGCACGCACAAACGCGCCACTGTCACAGGCAGCAAAAGATCATTCACAAACCCACCCCCCCCCTCCCTCCCTCAGGCATCACTGACACTCATCCCCCTCACACACAACCTGTCAAACAGGGCGCGCGCACGCGCAGGCACTCATGCACACACACGACCATGAGGCAGCATGCCTTCTTGGCTGCATGGTGTGTAAATCATTACTCAGCAAGAGAGAGACAGAGCCATAACACAACTATCCAGAGACAGAGAAAACACCCATCCAGTGAACTGGCTACACAGGACAAGATAATACTCAGCGCAGTGGAATCCATAATCACACATAACGCATTTAAAAAGAATACGTGCCACATACAAACCAGGCCTAAAAGTCAGAGTCACCACCAGGCAGCATGACAAGACTAGCTCTAGTATATATAGTGAGACAGACTTCACTCGGACTTTGGTCAAAATGTCAAGGCCTCTCACACAAAACAAAAACTATAAACAGTCCTCTAGCCAAATGTACTATGGTTCACAAGCATATCCATTTCTGTGGTTCCACACCAAAAGAGTTAAGCGGTTTTCCAAACTCGGGTAAGGTTTTTCTTAATCTAGTGTGAACCCTGCAGAAAGACACACTAAAAAATGCAAGTCGGTTACTGATAAAGGCTGATTCCATTCATTCCATGCTGCACTGCATGCAAAAATACAGTCTGCAACACAGGAAAGAATGCTCCAAGATAGACATAGACAGGGATGCATTTTTCCTCAAATAAAGTAATGACTGGCATTAATGTATGTTTAAACAGTTGGATATCTGAATCCAACTGAAGCAACAACAACAACAAAACTACACAGTAACAATCAGGCCTAACTCTGTTTCAACCTATAGCCCTCAATGTATGTGAAAGCAACCTAAATGATTTTGGGGGATTTCATCTACACAAAATAAATGGTGTCCTACTACTAGATACTAACCTCATTTGATTTTAGCATGGCAATTGTTTTCCTCTGCAAGAAAGGTCCTGGGTTTGTCAGTGGATGTCACAGTCAACAGTTAAGCTAGGTTTCAATCCCAAAAGACCAATTTGCCCACAGACATAAGGTGAGATTGTACAGCTTCAGCTTTTCCTCAAAGTGACCTCCTCCGACGCACAATCAAGCATTCAGTTTCTGCATCAATCAACAAATCCACTAATCAATCTATCAATTCCCCCTTTAACAGCAACAAGGATGAGGTGGTAAGCAATAAATTGGAACTCGATCCAAAAAGAGCATTGGACAGAGCAGAGAAAGAACAATTTACCCATCCACAACCAGACACCTATTCACATAAAGATTCCACCAACAACACAGCCAAAGAGCTCAGAAAGACAGTAGTGTCCAAAATCCTATTAAAAGACAAAAAAAAGATAGCACCTTTATAAAAGAGCAGCATACGCATGTCACCAATGAATGCATCATAGATAACACTGGTGATCTTAACAACAAAGTAGAGCCAAACCGAATTTCAAAGTACCAGCAAGTTTTAAATAGTGCAATTTGACTTGAGATAGCCACAAACCAGTTAAACACAAGGTCTTAATACGAGGCTATGATGAAAACACTTGGCTGAACTATTGGAAACACCAAAACTGGAACGATAACTCCTATTCTGTGTGAAATGTTGTCCGACATGAAAACAGTTTGAGTTTGGGAGAAGGACAACCTTGGTTTGAAGCCACGGCCTTGGGAGCACATGTACTGCCACAGCATGGGTCAGAATCTGAACCGCTGCCCTTCCAGAAAGAAATGAATTCGTTATTTTACATAATTCATTTTCGTGCACTGCGCTCCAAGATTGAATTTCCAGGTTTCACACCAAAGCATTTTCTTGCATGCGACCACAATCAGTGGCACTTGAGAACCATAGCCTAGAAGAAGGGTATTAAGAAGGCATCAAGAAGGGTGAGGAGAGGCACGCACGTTTCCCTTCTAATGTAATAACTGTAGGAACATAAGTGCGTGTAAGGGGCACTACCAAAGAACAACATCATATGTACATAAGGCCAGAGGAAACACATTGCCTCCCGTGAATGAAGCACCGCCTCCCTTGGCCAATCCACGCCACTTTGAAAATACCACATCTCTGTGACATGAAGCATCATCCACCAAACTCTAGTAAAAGTGCCAGGTTTTTTCGGGGGTCACTTTCTCGGTCAGTCCCAAAGATAAAAAAAAACAAAACACGTTTGATTATAAGAATGCCAACATTTTGCTATCGCATCTTAACAGTGTATTGAGTCTTAAGTGTTTGAAGCCTGTTAACCAAATTTTGTTACAACACAAAGGTTCTTGACAAAATTGCCACACATTTACGCACCCGACCACGCCCACATGTTCACAGAGATCATTATGTCTTAAGCAATAATATGAAAGTGTCAGCTGACTCATGAACATAAAAAGATTATGCGTAATAATGGTAGTTGGCAGACTAGCGCTGCAAGTATTCAGCAACGTGTGTTAGCGACATGTTATTCGTTATAAGTGTAACTGGCTCAGCTAAAAAGATTTTAGCTAGCTTTTGTTAATAAGGTCTATTTTTCAAAAACACCAGTGGTAAAGAACAGAAATCCTTTGTAGAAGTAAAATGGTACAAATAAGACATCCATTCCAAAAGCTTATCCCGATTATTGACCAACTTATTGTGGTTAAAGCTTCGATTAACTCAAACTTCAAATGAAGGTTTGTCAGAAAACGTCAACGAGGCAATATTCTGAAATGTTACAACAGCATGGTTCGGGAGCTTTACTTTTAAACTATCCTATTATCCTTCGGGGGGGGGGGGGGTAAAAGAGCGATCAGTGCAGGTGGAAGACGCTCTATCTGACTTGAGACAATGAGATCAGCTAGGAAGAAGTATGCCTATTTCTAAAGTGGAGAACACAGCCACACCTACTCCCTCTGCTGTTCCACAGTCAGCAGCAGAGTTCTGCCATTTCTCCAGTGTCTCTGAAGTTGTACCTAAACCCACTTTTGCATGTAGGATACAGCTGAGATTTTACCTAGATCCACACTAAACAAATACCTTAACTGTACTATTTTTTTTATTTTTTTTGCAGGCAATACAGTCATTATGCAAATTACTGCAGAGGAACTTACACAACATCATGTATTCAGTAAAATCATCCATAAAGTATACGCTGCACGGTACTGTTGTTTTACTTTGCCCAAATGGACACCTAATACAAACAACAGTATTACAGCTGAAATGTGTAGACAGCAGCATGCAGACCAGAATATGTAAATATTTTTATTTGAATATAATTTAAAAATGTCATGCGACATAATCCATTAAACAGAAGTGTGTGAATACTATTAGTAATGTTATCTTGACATTTTCAGAAAGCACGAGCTGATCAGGGTGATTTCTGCAGCATTACATTATATGCAATTATAAATGGCCAGGAGCAACGAATGGGGAGCCAATCAGATCTCAGCTAGCATGTCAACCTAAGACCAACTGTCTCCTGGCTTTGACAGAAGGATTTTACCTCCATAATTCAAATCCCAAAGCAAAGCAATCTGCTCTAACTCAAATCACTGACAGTGTTTACTGGCGGTAGAAAGACAACTCCGGGCAAAACAGAACGTCTCTCTGTCGTTGGCTACAACGTAACAATCAAAATAATCATTAGAAGAGTATACAATGCAACAACCTCGCGACAACAATGTCGCAACTGAGGGATAGTTATTTGCAACATTTACAAACATCGACCACATGCGTTTTTATCGACAGACGTTAACCATTAGATACAGTCCGCAGCACTTGCTTATAACGAACTATCCCAATATAATTGAACGTCGTCGTTATCATTTACATCTTGCTATTAAAATCGCTGTCAGAGTATACGAGAAATGCACTGGGTCGACAAAACAAGTCTCTAAAGCACATTTTGCTTGGATTTGTTAGTTGGAGAAATAACTGTCATTGCGCTTAACACAGACTTGGAACTGAAGCAGCACAATCTTTACTAAGTAAATCACCTTTAGCCTCGCAATATCTCTTCTCAAACTCATGTCCCCTATTCCCCAAACCAGTAGAACTTCTCATCTTTCCATGGAGCACAGTGGGATTGATATTTTTGTACAAACATGGCTTGTTTCTCAGTTTAAATGCTCTTATAGGAGGGGGTGTAAGGGAGAAAACAGAGAGGCAGCCATTTTAGAGAGCTAGCTAGATAGACAATGGCTGGTCCATTGCAATATGCAGCCCTCCAATACTATAACACAGAGCTGTCTGCTGACTAACTTGTTCAAAGTAGACCAGTACTGAGAGAAAAGTTTACCTGGTTTCTGTTCAGAGGTTGTCCCGTGTTTCCCGGGCTCATAGGAGGCGGATGGTGGGTCCTTTGTTGCCAACCCGGATGGCCCCCACCATACTGACTGCCGGCCACATCTACTGCTCCCTTACTTGCCCCTTCCTGGTTACTATAGTCTCCTTGGGGGTAGTTCTGGTAGTTCCTCGTGGAGCTGGGAGACGTTAGAAGTTGATTTAAAGTAGGGGTAGATGTGGGCTGCGGGTTTCCCATGTTATACCTCGGATTATTGTACGAGGCAGCCATAGCTGTAGTTCCGCCTGCTGGCTGTTGCTTGCCTGGCTGCCCCCCAGCCGCCGGGGGCTGGTTATTACGCGGGGAATTCATAGCGTATCCTTGGCCCTGATAAGAAGTCCGGTTGGGGAAAGGGCTGTAATTGTTAAAATGGTTAGAGAAGCCATGGTCGTGTGAGTTGGGCGGGTATGGGTCCATCATGTTGCCTGGCTGCACTGCCGGTCCCGCTGCCATGCCAGGGCTTTGTTGTCCGCCATGTTGATGAAAAGGGCCCCGGCTGTAGTGCTGGTTGTAACCGTAAGGAGGTGGAGGGAAGGGGCCCGGGTGGTGATGGCCAATCCCGGGATGGTTATGCCCCTCCGGTCCCCCGGTATCATTCTGGTTGTTATTATTATTCACCCTGGACGAATTCCCGTTCCCGTTCTTCATGTCAGGTTCCCCTCCTCCCCCTACATTTCCAACCTCGGCCCCGTCCTGCAGATCCTTCTGGCCCGGAGATCCGTTGTCAGACCCCGGTTCCTTATTTTCATTTTGTTTGTCTCCCGGTACCGACTCTTCCTGTGGGTCCCTATCCGGCTTTTTAAGTTCGGATGGCGGGCTAGTATTGAGAGTGGCGACGCTAGCGACCTGCGCGGCCATGATATCCCTCTCTCCCAGCGAGTCACTCACAATCGAGCTCTCTCAATAGTATTGAACATAAATACAATTATTTAAAACAGTGTACCCGTGTCCCGGATCATTCCCCCTACCTCCGGACCGAATCCGGCATCCACTCCCGTCTCCGATTCGACTGAAACGGTACTGGAAGAATATAAATACGGATCCAGGGAATTAAATTAACCGACAAAAAAATGTGGGGGAGCTTCTGTTACAGAACGAGAGTACGAGCAAGAAACCGACCAAACCAGCACGAGGCTCCGCGAGACACAGCCATTTTACTGAAGCGTTCAGATGAACCCAAAACACGGGGCGGATTTCCGACTGGATAGGGAGGCGGACTGGGCTACATCAAGTATAGAGCATGTATTTTTGTTTAATTAGAAGGTTTAGTTCACTTCGGTATAACTTCATAAGTAATGTGACTTTGTCCTATTAATAACATTTTACATTGCTGCTGTTTTATGGACCATTATAACCTATAGGTTATTCTCAGAGCTTTATTCTGTGAATTAATAAAATGTCTGTATAGTTAGAATGCATTTCATTTTTACATTTTATTCAGTGTTTTGTACACTTACTGATTACTATGAAACTTTGTATAATTGTATACACAATTTAAATGTATGTTTATAATTACATATTACATCAATAAAGGATTAATTTAATCAAAGTGTATTAGGATTGGGACTGACTCCTGCCATGTGCTATAAGAGAATAGGAGAACTAGCAGAACCAGAGGGCTTGATCTGTGTAGAGGAAATCATGAAATTACACCCTGTGTGTGTGTCTGTGTGTGTAAGAGAGAGAGAGATGGATAGAAAAGGAAGAAGGATGGGGGATGGACTGAACCAGTCACAGAGCAGGAAGTGAAGAGAAAAAAGAGAAACGAAGAGAGAAAAAACGTGTAGGCCACTGAAAAAATCCTACATAAAATTCTATATCTATATAGAAAAATACAAATCTGTGTGTGGTTTCATTGGATGAATCAAAGGAGATTTCAAGAAAGCATGAAGTAAATAATCAAATGAAAACACCCCCCACAAACACACACACACACACTCACTCTGCTGCTCTCTCTCTTCCTCCCCACCCCCTCTCCTCATTCTCTCTGCCTGCCTCGCGTTCTCTCCTAGCAGCAGCCTCTCTCTGCTTGCAAAAGCAGCAGAACTTTGCTATCAGAACGTGGGGGATGGGCGGCGTAGCCAGTACAGCACACAGCTCAGCACAGCCTTTTTTCTCCTCTACAATGCAGGGCATTTTGGAGACGGGCTATAGCAGCCAGGCTCACACTACTCACCAGTATGGAAAAGGGATCCCCTTAGTTGAAGTTGTGTTTAGTTGGGGTTTTTTTATATTTGAAATGTGCATTAAGGGAGGAAGGACAGACAGTCTGTAAATGCTTAAAGGGAGGGAGGGAGTATTGAGGGTTTGGGTCAACAGCCTCCCTGACTATATTGGCTAAAGGAGGGAGGAGTGTTGCTGTGTGCTGCTAGAATATATATAGAGAGAGACAGAAGAGAAGGGGGTTGGGGTCTTTCTATCTTTCTCTTTAGCATAAACTTGGTGTTTATTATAAGGGGGGCCTTGTCTTGTTTTTACCCCCCTTTACTTTTTTACACCCTCCCACATATTATAATGCATTGTTTCACTTGGTTATAAACCTATTATGTCTGTATACTATAGAATTTGATAAGTTGTATTGTAATTTACAAAAATGCATGTTTTGCTGTTAGCAATATATATAAGCTCACAACAATCAAACAGAAATGTGTATGCTTTAACATAAATACCTTATAATAAAATGACGTAATATAAGCCTAAGATAAAAGTCATTTCAGTAACTGTTATTTCATGTATTGAGTCTCTATAAAACATTTTGCTACATCAAAATATTTTCAACAAAGATCCAAAGCCAAACTCTCAAACAAGCCTGGTTTGGTTCTGCATTGGATGGAACTTGTACAACCTTTTGGTATGGACTTGCATTTATCAAGTGTTATGAAGGCATTAGTAAGACAACTCCTTATAGTTTAAAAGTTTGGCAGTGCATATTTCCAACCACGTATACTGGAGTGAAATAAAGGACACATACTCAAAATTCAATCACAATGAAAATGTAAAAGCTTAAAAACCACAATATTCTGAGTGCAACAACACTGGCCAAAATTATTGTGTAGTTCCTTAAAAAGTGAATTAACAAGTTCACTCAGAGGTCTTGCTGAGCCATTCATAGTTTATTTTTTCAGTCTGTGTAATAAAGCTCAATTGTATAAATAGACAGAGAGACATTTTTGTATGCATTTTTTCTGTCTCTTTTTTGACCTCACCATGCAAAGGTAAAACTGTCAGTCTTGAGGAAGTTAATTGATGATGGATCATTGAGAAGTTTTTTTTCATCCCCAGGGATCCAGTCTGGGAATGAAGCCATTTGATCTCCAAGACAACCCAATAATGTGGAGTGGAATTTCCAAACAAGAGTGGAGTTGAATTTGGAGCAACTGGTAGACACACATACACACACACACACACACACACACACACACACATGCACACACACAAACATATCCAGGCACACACATTTGCATTCCTTTCTGCAAAAGCAGCCCCCCTACTTCTGCCCACCAAACGTACAGTATATACTTCCACAGGCACAGAGAGAGAAATAACTGACATTCATTCAACAACATGCTGTCATAGACGCACATGCTCGCACTAAATGTCAGGGACACTCCCACACAAGTCCTGCCACACATGCTGGCTCACACGTGCACAAACACACACAAACAGGCCCACACATACACACACATCAAATGAGACACGCACAAAGTGTAGTTGGGTTTTGTCCAGTCGGTTGCCAGGCAGCAGCAGAATGCATAGTCTGAAGTGTGCAAAGGAAGGAAGGAAATAACAACTCTGACAACTCCAGTGGCTGTCCAGCACACTCCCTGTAGGGTCATACCCATAAGAGCACAGACTCTATAACTCATTCAAACACTTAGCCATTGAAACAAACAGGGAATACCGTTTGTTATAATGGTATTAGGAAAAGGTTACTATCAATGTAATCTCTTTGTCATGTTTCACAAACAAACATTTACATTCAATGTATTTTAGTTTGAAATAATGGGGATAAAACACTTTTCATTAAAATGGGCATAACATCTCAGTCATAGAAATAATGTGAGGCAGCTGGTATTTTGTAAACAGTTGGAAATGGAATCCTCTCAGAAAATAGGATAGGACACACACACATACACACACATACAAGCACACTCAAAGATACACCTCCATGCACCCTGACAGGCTTTCACATCAAAGCTAATAGGACATATTCAGGTTACACCAGTACACTTTTATTTGAAAAGCACTGTTTGTCTGGAGCTATCATTTCCTTTGGGCACATCTGATGTATTCTTGAAAATGCCTTAATACACTGTATGAAAACTGCAATCGCACAGTGAGTACACAGACATACGTGCACACATGGACCCCTCACAAGACTCAATTTCTCTCCTAGTGTGTGAGAGAGAAAAAGAGAGTGAGCAGGGAAGGGGGAACCCCCTCCCCCTCGGTTTAAGCAAAACACAAAGCATTGCAGCAAGGTTAAGAGCACTCAAAACATTTGGTATCCTCCTCACAAGGACGGAGAAGTGCTATAGATAGTCTTTCAACAGGGATGAAAAGAGAGAAAGGGAGAGAGACCGGAGAGAATTGTGTTTGTAGTGGTGGGGACTCATCATTGCCCTCACACTGAGAATGGCTCTTTAGTGGGTCATAGAGCATACCCCGCAAACACACACATACACACACACGCACTCACCACACACACACTGGGCACATCGTACTTCGGGTGACAAAACGCTCTGAGTCGGACCCTGACAATCGCCCTGAGCATGCTGTTATCAGAAGGGTGCACAGCAGCGCCAACATAAAGATGTGAGAAGATGTGACGGGCAGGACAGAGGAAGTCATTTCAGCACTGCATGCAGAACAATCCACCCAGAAATTGCATGCAGCATCTATCTGGTTTTCTTTTGCCAGTGTAGACCAGACAGGATGAAAATGTGAATCTGGTTCATAGTATTCAACACAGACCTCAAACCTGGCCAGTTGAATAACAGGGTCTGTAATCAATGGTAGGAAACAAGCAAATTGAAGTTTGAAGCCTCAACTATTACACATGAGCTCTTAAGAGACCTCGGTTGGTCAGTTGGACTGTGTCTGGCCGGGCTGGGCAGGATGAGAGATGTGATGCCCGGGCTGGACAGTATCGGTTGGTCAGTTGGACTGTGTCTGGCCGGGCTGGGCAGGATGAGAGATGTGATGCCCGGGCTGGACAGTATCGGTTGGTCAGTTGGACTGTGTCTGGCCGGGCTGGGCAGGATGAGAGATGTGATGCCCGGGCTGGACAGTATCGGTTGGTCAGTTGGACTGTGTCTGGCCGGGCTGGGCAGGATGAGAGATGTGTTGCCCGGACTGGACAGTATCGGTTGGTCAGTTGGACTGTGTCTGGCCGGGCTGGGCAGGATGAGAGATGTGTTGCCCGGGCTGGACAGTATCGGTTGGTCAGTTGGACTGTGTCTGGCCGGGCTGGGCAGGATGAGAGATGTGTTGCCCGGACTGGACAGTATCGGTTGGTCAGTTGGACTGTGTCTGGCCGGGCTGGGCAGGATGAGAGATGTGATGCCCGGGCTGGACAGTATTGACACATTGCAGACTGAAGGATTGACTCGCCGGTTTTAGAACAGCCCTTCAGCTGTGCATATCAATCTTAACCTTGACAGACTGAGAAGATGAATCAGGTGGCTCGTTGCCCACCAGAAGAGAAAAAACAAGTTTCTAAAAAAATTTAGGAGTTATGGCTTTGGTGTTGGTTGAAATGTGTCTTTAGGAGTGGAGTCTTTTGACTGTGCAAATCATCACCTAACCATTGCTTAAACATCTACTCCATCCTGCTTTAATATTACATTGATTATTATTAATATTTCTACAATTTATTACTGGAATTACATTTTTACAGCATTGCATTGCTATGATTGTTCCTAGAACTGCCTGAGTGTATAACAGTAAGGAGATTTCTATAAAGAATTCCAGGATCACTATAGTATTACAGACACTGGCAGTGGGATCATTCCATTTCTATATTATAGAATATTGTTTACAGACGGGACTCTGTGTCTCTAAGACTAGTCTCTAATGTGTTGTTTGGAATGTGAGCCGAGCACCACAACAATTCAAAGTACTGTGGATATAACAGCAGCATTATTCAGTTTGATCAGAGACACAAATGTGCATGAGCACTGAAACAAACACAGACACACAGACAGAGGTGTTCAAGGAAATACATGCAAACATATGGATCCAGAGACAAATGAGGAGAGATTAGAACTATACTAGGGACCGCATGTGAGGCTTTCAATGCTGTTTAAATGCCAGAGAAGAAGTGAGGTAAAACCAGGTGTGGAGGTGTTTGACGTGAAGCATGGTGTTTAGACTAAGAGGCATGTTGCACCCCCAATCACAGGACCAATTCCTCCACACCGCCGTGCTCCTCCTTCTTGGTCACACACGCCCTTCTAAACCCCCAGTGAGCCGGGGGGGACTGTCTTGGGGGGTGGCTCCTCAATGAGATGAGGTGCCGCTTTGACAGTCTGACAGGACCTGCCTCCACATGGGGCCGACGGCACACTTCAAGAATGACCCCTCGCATTGATGCACCCCCCCCCCCCCACCACCACCACCGCCGCCACCATCCACCTACGTCCCCCCCCCCCCCAACCCCTCACACACACGCACACACACACACACAACGCCCACCAGCAGTCAACTGTGAAAACAAAACTTAGTCCTGGCTTTGTGAAGTCCCTGTGGGGGGTACATCAGATACAGGACCACAGGGGCTTTGGGAGGAGAACTATTATCTAGGCCTGATGACTGCTCATAGCTCTTGCCGCAGAGCAATGTGAAAGGTGGGTGTGTGGGTGCGCACGTGCGTGCTGGTGTACATTTGACTTAGAATTGGAGATGTTTGCATTGAAATCCTGAGAAAAGAGGAGACACATTGAGCTGATATTCTTCCTTTGCTGTAGCATGAAGCAGTCTGGCTGGACACGCCTCCTATCTGAAAACCCAGATATTAAAGTAGACCATACAAAGCAGCAGCTGCCATCTCTTTCTGTCCATTGAGTGCATCCACTAAAAATAACAAACACAAATGATTATAGTATATGGTGACTCATGACAAAGCATGACAAATATGTATGACAATGCAAGCTTAGCCTACATATTAAATTATATATGTCGGTGACTCCTGTCAGATGAGGTGGCGGTACGCTATCTATCGGTTCCTATAAATATGACCATAACATTTGGAGCTTCTAGAATTTGGAACATGTAGGATTTGGAACATGTTCCCATTTAGAGAAGAGGATATTTGAACTGAAACCTTGATAGAGACACTGTCGCGTCGCTGACTGCGGTGCTGAGCAGAACACAGCTCTTGCCAAATAGGGCATTTATAAAAGGCTGGCACGGACCCTACAGCGTGGAAGCTGGCAAAGGCATGATGCCCACATCGTCCAAGTGCCAACCGAGGGTTTTGTTTGGCATGTGTCACTGTAGCTTTCTGCTGCCTGGCTATGGCTCCAATGGGATAATAACCCCTGAGAAACGGAGGGTAAAATTCATTACAGGGTCTGAGGCTGAGCCTAGAAGTATTGATGAAGAAAAGTGATTGATGATACTGTATTGTTGATTTGCTTTGAGCTCGCTGCCTTGCCCAGAATTAGAAGGATGAGTCCCCACAAACAAATTAACAATAGAATTGTAATTAATAACTACAGGAAGGCTGTGACACGCTAGTGAAATCACTTTGTATGTATGCATCATAAATAGGTATATAGGTGTGAGTCTTGAGAGTACAATGAAAGCTCTAATATCAGTCTTATTAGTTCTCTGCTGTGACAGTCCTTTTCCGTGAAGCCACATCTCTGCTGGAGGATTTAGCTGAGACAGTGAGTCCTTCTCAGGGAGAGATTTTGCTATCTGGTGTGTTTGATGGCAGCATGTGCCTCATAATACAATCCTCAACTGGGCTGTTACAAAAAAGTCACTTCTAAGAACACAGAGAGCCAGGAGACAACCACTACATTCCGTTTCAAACACAGTGAGAGAGCCTTTTATTCCTGCCTTCATTTCAGCAAATCAGCCCATTTCAGTCAGGAGGAGTGGGGAAAGATGTGAGTTGATTACTTTTTAGAGAAGGCAATTTAGAAAGAAAATGAAAAGACGGGGTGGCGGTGGATAATGGCTGAACTGAAGAGGCTCCGCCCCCAGTAGACCTCTCTATGTCAATCAAGAGGAGTAATGTAAAAAAAACAAAAAAACACATTGAGGGGGGGGGGGGGGGGTGTTCAAACAACAGTGCGTTCACAGTATCTCAATAAAAATAAACTGTAACATTACAGGGCTATTGTTGTGTCCCAGGGAACGGCATGAACACAGCAACAGAAACATTGAGCGGGAGGCAACGGGGAGACTTGCTTTGCCTGTATAAGGCACTTCTTCCACTGCAAGAGAGGAGAGAGGAGAGAGAGAGGAGGGAGAGAGGAGGGAGAGAGAGAGCAGAGGCCCAGCAGACTAGGAAAAAAACGCACAAGGCCGGTTATGCAGAAACACAGATTTAATGTAAGGCTTGGCTCCCTGTTATAACCATGAGAGAGAAAGAGGGAGAGAAAGTGAAAAGCTGGCCTGGATCGGAAGGACAGAAGCGAGGGAGGCAGAGTGAGAGACAGAAGGAAGAGGGGAGGAAGAGATAACCGTCTGCCACAGAGTCAGTCTGTCATCCACAAACCCGGGGGATGACAGGCGTTAGCTCACAGATGGACGGAGCTTTTGAAAAGGATTCTGCCCAATCAGAGAAATAGTGATCATCCTCTCCGGAAAGGAGAGGACTACACTTATTTGTTAGCCCATAACTACTATATCTTAGCCGTAGTGTGGATAAACATTGGACTAATGTATTACATTTTACAACACAAGCCCCAGGGAAATCAGGCCCCAACATTATAAATTGACAACTCCCCCCACCAATACATACAAACACACTGCCCCTGAATTCAAATGGTGTGAAGCTCAATAACCCCATTATTAAACCACTTTTACTAGAATTACATGTCTTCTTCATAGCGATAATACAATGCATAAATGCAAACAATAATCAAAGGAGACAGTGATTTAAAATGTGCTGCTGGTGGTGAATTTAAGTCTGCTTAAATCAGTGGTGGCTTACCGGCCTGATAATAATAAAATGACTGTGCCTATATTTTACAAGTGTTGGAGTATGAACACTTGTTGTGAGTGCATAGGAACCACATGCTGAAGAAATTATCTTAATTTTGTATTGTACTAGCCTAGTCATACCTTCAAATCCCCAGATTGTATTCCCAACTGGCCATATTTTTAATTTGTAACATTAATATTCAAGGCTCAGAGGAAATGTAATTTGAGGGCAGCCAGTGTAATCTCTCCTGGTGGTCTTTACTTTGGCAATACATTTAACATCAACCACATAATCAAGACAAGGACTACTGTTCAGGCACACAAAGCACAGTATGAAAGGAAAGGGGGAATGACTCGGGGTCTGACTGCTTTAAGCTGTAAACGCTGCCTCCCCAAATTTGGGTCTGGGTGCATCCCAAACTGCACTGTTTCCTTTGAAGTATACCTTGTTTGACCAGAGCCCATATGGCTCTAGGGTTCTGGTGAAATGTGATGCACAATAGAGAACAGTGCCATTTGGAACGCAGGCTCCCCCAGCCCCCCCCCCCCCGCCCCCCCACTGGAGATCAGGTAGGAAGCCCTTAGCGGCGGTTCCTCGCCCACAGCTTAATCTCAGCCACAATCACCCTCAGTGACAGGGGGACAAAGCTGTCCGGCAGCCCAACATGGCCCTGCTATTATGTAACCATCGACAGCTGGGCGCTACTGGGAGGGGCGAACCCCAGGCTCCTTCCCCGTCTCTGTCGCCACGGCAGCACGCTCTCTGTGTCAACCAGATTGACGTGACAAGCGGTGGATTGAATGAGGAGCAGGACGTTAGCCACAGACCTACACCCCTGAGGTATATCAGGTTAGGGGGAATGGATTAGGGGTTATTCTGGACACTTTGACAGGGTTTAATACAGGGAGGAGCCGTCCAGTCACCAAGTGATGTCAGTGATGTACAGTGAAAATCTAAATAACAGCACGTTCTGTGACAGAATGATGAGCTGACCTTCAATCCAGATCATCCCGTCAATTGATGTCATCAAGGAAGAGAGGGTGTCGTCCAGTCTTGATGATCCAATCCCCATGATTCAGAATTACAGTTGATCTGCTTTAGGATTCCCAGGCTGTTTAACCCACCCTCAAAATGTTGCCGTGACACACTGACTGAAATGTAAACACTCTGTGTATTTAGCATTAAACACTCCGCCCGTTTGACTTTTGCATAATGTTTTTTTAGGGGGGGATAAAAAAAAATAAAACATGAACTGGCTTAATGAAAGACAGTTTTAAGTTTTATTGGTCACGTCCACGTTACAGCAGATGAAAGAGAAAGCGGGGGGGGGCTGACTGTGATGATAGAGAATTATTTTCTTTGAAGTCTTCCCAAAAGAACCTTCTTGGTTGCATGTCAACTTAATGTACCTCCCCGCTTCAAACCTCTTTCAGAGACATGCGGGACGGCATGTGCATTCATTCAGACTCCCAACACTCCAACAGGAGGTGCTTTTTCCTCCATTGTGTTCCCTCACATGTCATCTCTTTGAAATGGTGGCACACTGACACCCAACACAACCCCAATGTTGGATGAAACTCCTGGCTGAGCCAGTCTCATTCTTACAGTGGGCCTGTCTTTTTTTTTTTTTTTTCTCTCACATGTGCTGCCTGGCTGCCTATATCTCCATCAAACAGCCCCTTTGATGCTAAGAGCATGGAGGACAGACGGAGGAATCTGACTGAGGAGAACAGAGGAACCAGGGAAGCAGAGGATAACCAACAGACCAATAGGGAGGTGTGTTGATTTTGCCACCCATTCCAAATACTTCAGTGTTGTTTGAGGGAAGAATCCTCGCTAGTGGCAGGATTCCAGGACAAAGAGGGCAGACAGAGGAGAGAGGTTGGCTTGGATAAACTGAGGGTCAGTCTACCACTGATGAATCACATGGAGTATACATGTAGTTTGGATTAATCGTTTTGGCTATAGTCAGTGGTCAGGGAGTTGTGTCATTCAGACACAGATAGCCTATCTTAGAGGACTAACGCCTGTCTGGGACACGTCCAAATGAACTAATCTATATATTTTTATTGTTTTTTACATGTTTAATATATTCAATTTCCTCTGGAAACATTGTTATTCCATACAATTCTATGTGTTCTGTTGCCAACCATGTGATTGGGTGTTTTATGATAATATATGCAGAAAATACGTTGATTTTACAAGAGCAAATGATAAAAGTTGATACCCAAGCATAGATTGCCTCACCACTGTGTGTTGCAGGCAGGCTTTCCCATCGTTGGTATCTTGAGGTGAAGTATCAGCTCAAGTCTGGAGGTCAGAGTACAGCAGTTCGGTTCTCATTGAACATAAAGATGAGATTCAACAGCTACAATATGCAAACAGAAAAATGTATATTTAAATAGTCTCAGATTGAGACACTATTTAAACAGACACATTGAAAAGATGTAAACCTGGAGATGTTTTTAAACGTTTTTTGTAACCGATTAAAATCAAATTCCACTCCGGGTTTTCCAGGCAATTCTAGCTTCAATTTACTGTGTGTGTGCTTTCAGTGGCGAAGCGCACACCGACAACCTTAACGATTCCTCCGCGGCTCACTTGTGTGTGTATATGTGACTGTGTTTTTTGACAGAAAACTATAAAATACCCGGCCATTTCACTGCGGAAAAAGATGCTGGAAAATATCATCGTTCCCACTGTTTCACACGGGTGTGTGTACCGTGGCTAATATCTGCTAAATATTTTCTTTTGTTAACGCAGGCACTATTTCGCTTGACTGTACTGTCTTTCCAACGCGTACAATGCATTCCTGTGTTGCTCCGCGGGTGATGGGGCCTGCCTGCCTGCTGCTGTTCCTGTAACTCCCGCCTTAACTAGGAGAGAAGAGAGGGAGAAGGGAGGAAGAAGTGGGTGACAGGCAATGAGAAGTGGAAAGGCCCTGGTAGTGGACGTTTAAGAGGCATTTTGTCATAGATTATCAACAAACATACTGAATTGGCACGCCTTGAATTACAAATATATACTCCATGTACATTCATTAATACAGAAATATTGTAATGGAATTAAATAGGTTATTCCACCAACAATTAAGTATTGTCTTTACTGTACATTGAAGTTTCATAAGCCAAATTCCCAAACATATATATATATTTTTTAATCTGTACTTTTTTGGCTCTATTCTACACTTGATCTAACTGATGTTAAGAGAGAACAGTTTTTAGGTAGGCACAATAGGCCATTCATTCATTTAAAACAGTGATTCTGTGGCAATATCTCTTCCCTCATTGATACTCTTTGTGTTTGTATATTTTCAATGGGGAAGCCCCTCCCACCCCCTTGGCGTAGAATTGTATATAACCCTTCAATTCATTTTGAGTAAGTTTTTGATTTGCATGGATGTTTGTGTCTGGGGATCTGGCTGTGCTGAGGTTCCTTCGTTTTGAGGGATGACTGACGTTTTCACTGCGAGACTAGTGTGGAAAACCAGATTCCGCTGGCCCTAAGTGACACTTTATGGTCTCTGATTTGGTTTGGGAGAGATTGCCAGGCAACAAAACTAGCCTGAGTCCTGAATGAAATAGCCATCTGTTCCGTGGGCCGGTAAAACTGAATTAATTTCACATAATCCTGGAATTCAGCTGTAGATTGATGTCTCAGCGTAAAAACTCTTAACATCATGGAGTGGATGTTGCCCCTGACCTCATGTTATAAAAATGAAAAATCGATGATATTTCTTTACATTTTCTTCAACGTTTCCCACTACATTTTATTTGTGTAGTCTGAAATGAGAGGAAATCAAATGTTAAAAGCAGTGAGCAGTTTTTTTTAATAGAAAATTTTAAAGGGGATTTTAAGCTTTCCAATGTCCATCAGTATTCACAACAAATATATACACCTACTCATACAAACAAACACATTGAAAACAAAGGACAGAGGCTCTGTTTGTATTCCCAGACAGTAAACCAGGTCATAGTAAAATAATCCCTTTGTCTATAGGCTGAGCTATACATTTCTTAGTCCCTTCCTAGATTTATATACTCCCCATTCATAAGGCTGGCTTCTGCCATAAGGATTTGGAAAGAGATTGAGTTTCCTGGGTTACTGACTAATAACCAAAATCTTAAAGCATTAATCTTACGGAAATATTACTGTGTAATCTAATCGATTTATTAGAATCAACAACAACCCCAATTTCTTTTTTGATGTTTGCAATATTTAAACCTGTTGTATGAACATATTATTTTTATATGACTGTCTTTTGGCAGTGTGACTGTGATGTAGAGAATGGTGTGAGTAGGGCTGATGATCTGAAGATACTGCAGTGCGAGACGGTACAGGTGAACACACACGCGTGCTGACAGCTGACCTTTGACATTTCACCCCTGGGAGGAGAAAGGGCAGAGGGCTCTGGCTCCAAAACACACAGCATTTCCTGACCTAGTCTCTGAGGTCTTTCTGCGTCATGCCTGTTAGACACAGACTGGTTTAGCCCCTGATCCTCAGCGGTGCCTGCAGTTTGGTCAGGACAAGTGGAACCTGACACAATGCCTATTGAGAGGGAGAAGATGAGGGGTCAGTGTTATGACCCTGCAACAGACCTTTTGTTATAGAGGAAACCTTGTTTCTCACTCTGTGGTCTCACTGACACCACAACACCTATACAACCCACAACCACACTGAAATAACCTCACACACTCACACACACACACACACATATATAGATAGATGTGTGTGTGAGAGGTTATTATATATATATATATATATATATATACACATTTTTACATTGTGATAATACTCTGAAATTGTAATAGGAGCTGTTTGGACCACCTGGCCACCTCACCATACAGTACTAAGTAAAGAAACCAATAACAGATTTTCAAACCTCTGAGAAACCCAAACCATCTAGTTTTTAAAAGGTGTGTTCAGACAGCTTGAAGGTTCTATGTTCCTATGTGTAGTGAATAACATGTTAAATATACATTCTCAATGTGTTGCATTTGCTCTAATTTGGTGGGTGTGGCAAGGTTTGGCTTGCAGCAATATGCGACGTGTTGAAAGGATAGTGGCCTTGCTAATAGGGTTCACCAAACCAGAAAACAATCCATACCCATTTTATTTTTCTAAACTGAACTAAACGTAGCTTAGGATACATATTGTGGACGATTTGGAAAGCCATAGGCAATCAGGTAATAATCTAATAGTACTTTAACCAAAACAAATACTTCCTTATTTTCTTTATTTTTTCAGCACTTAGTTAAAAATAGCCACAGTAAGATACTTGTTACTCAGAAAATTGTTATTGAGATAGAAATAGCTGCATTGTACCTTTAAATCATTCCATTAGATCAGCACATTAGATATACTGTAAGCGAGAAGCTGCTCTTCTTGTCTGAGCCACTGCCACACATTACCCCAGTCCCCGCAGACTCTGATGATCACACTTTCTGTAATTCTATGGTGACATACTATGACTCCATCATATCCATGTGGTAGGACTCACAATAGAACATCATGAGGTCATTATAGCGGCGGTGTCAGATTGTTGGGTTATCGTAAAGATATGCCAAGTGAATATCTTTTAATAGACTGATACACACAGCACACATCCTCTGCTTTTGTCTTTTTGTAATTATTGATGCGCATAGTAGTGTACAGAGGCAAATACCCGTAGCCTGTCAAGATTATGCTAATGATGGTTTTTGATGTCTATGGTAATGTCATTCTGAAACTGAAGGATGCTCTATTGATCAATCCAGGAAGACATATAGAAAAATGCATATAATGTATAAGTGAACTTGAGTTAGGTGATACACAAAGCTAAACTGAGGCAATAAATTTTTTTTTAAACACTTCTGCTTGATAAAACAGGGAGGCATCGGATATGTTTGATTTGTCCCCCTTTTTTTCTAGCCCATTTTTATAATAGCATTATCTTTTTGATAGAAATGGAATGGGACAAAAGAATGAAATAAAGGAAGAATCTGTGAGGAGGAGGGGGTGGATGTGTATGGTAATGGGGCAGGTGCTATTTTGAATGTTTATTGCAGGCATGTTTAATTAACTAACCACCAGTTTTTCTTAATATTTAATCTAAGAAGAGCTTTGACTGCAAAATGGGAGAATTTGTAATTCTATCTACAGCTAAGCAGAGCAGCGAGGAAGATCCATAGAGGATCTAACGAATGACTTTCCCTTTTATTCACTGTAATTAAAGCTGCGAAGGGGAAGAGTAGAAAGCACAATCAACCTATGCCTGGATGAGCCACATTTTAAAAGAATACAACTCAGGTCTGCCATCTAGTGAGGAAAGTGATGTAACACAAGTTGGGGGGAAAAATCCATTCCGCAAACTGAAAATAACAACATGCAAACAAGAAATGTATCAAGAATGTTTGATGTGTATGTTATACAGTACATTGGTCTACTTAGTATGTTATTTCCAGGGAGCAGTCAATATAGTAAGAGCTGACCAGGTATGATGTCATCGTATCAATCACACTGTGGCAATAATATACACAGAACGACCGAACAGATGAATATGATACAGACTCACTGGGCTGTGGGGGTTATAGATGGAGTCAGTGGAATTTAGCAGGAACTCTGGTGAAGCCCTAGCAGAACTCACTCAGTACTACAGAAGCAGAGGGAGTATCATGGGGTTACATTAAGGTTACGCAGTGTAGTTCTGATCCAGGAAACTAAGTCCCCAAAAGTATCCTTCTAGTTAAATAAGGAAAATGATATATTCACAACGGGAACAAAACGTCAGTGTGTATGTGGGCGTGTGTTATGGATATCTCATTTTTCCAGTTCATATTTTAAAATGGTCTTGAGTACTCTAAGAGATGCACAGTGGGGGGGTGGGGGGGTGGGGTTGTTTGGGGGGCTGTGCCCAAGTGCCACTTAGGAATATTGCCTGAAGGACGGCTCCCCTTGTTAAAGTCATTGCTGTGGGCATATATACAGCCTGGTTTCACGAGATTTACAGCCCCCCACCCTCTCCTGGCAGAGAAATGAATGGTCCAACTATGGGAAATCGGTCTTGATTGAAAGCTTGTTTCCTCATGGCACGGGTAATGGCTACAGGGGAGGGTTAGGGCATTAACCTCCAACAACCCCCTGTTCAGTGTTTCAATAAGTTCCAAAATTCTAGTGTTTTTATTTAAATGTATTTTATTACTATCATTGTATTTTGTTAAATCCTTTGCAATTAAGGTTTACTGAGGCTTTAACATAATGTTTGGGAGACTTTTATGGAAGTCACCTTTATTTATTTATTTCTATCTTTTTATACACTTTTTTGTGGAAGACAATGATAATTACAGGTAAGACCATTAATCCATTACAAATGATTAACTAAAAATCATAGGATTTATAGTCTGACAATATTATTTCCCTAAATTATATATATTTTTTTAAGTGAATCTTTTGATTCAGGCTGTGTTCAGGGAACCCAATTCTGATATACTGGTGAAGAGCTAATCTAAATGTTTCAAAGATCAGTAATGGGAAACATATTAATATTATGCAGACAGTATAAACAAATTATCACTGAAACCCTGAAATGTTACTTACAAAAAGGGTGTAATTTATAGAAAATGTGTTTTTAACGTAGACACCTCCGCAATTTAATGTTATTTGCTAATGTCCTTGTTTAGCTTTGTAAGAACTGATCTTTTAGGGTGGGAACACAGATGACATGGAACTGAGTGGCATACTTTACACTAGCAATTTGTTTTTCATTTTTATTTATCTAAAAACAGATAAATAGTTTTAGATTCTAAACATTAGAAAATTAAAATAAATCGTCAAAACATGTAACTACATCTCTACACATTGCTGGGGCAAGTCCAGTTAAAATGAATGAAAAAAGACAAATTATTGTGAACCTTCATAAGTTGGCTTAATGATATAACAATATCAAAACATGTATAAAGTGTCACTTTTTGTACTTTTTTCGTGATTTCCAATGGAAACAAAGGGAGACAAACAATTCAATAACTAACTATAAAGGACAGCAGCAATGAGCAGACACAGTTGGACTTTTTTAAAGGAAAGTATTAGAACCGGTCTTCACTATTACCATGCACTTCACTATTGTCTTTGTTATTTCCATGCGCTTCACTTTTCGCCTTCACTATTACCATGCACTTCGCTATTGTCTTCACTATTGTCTTCACTATTGTCTTCACTATTGCCAACTGAAAACTGCATAATGTTAATCTAAGTAGCTATATCATGTCACAAACTTACATTCACATGCAATTTCTTTCCATCTCCCTCATTCAACTTTCTCCATCCATCTGTCAGGCCAGTGTCATAGCTTTCATGTCATGAGGTGACGCGTCCAGATTTATTTGTTCTGACAAAGAGGTACTCACGCTAATTTACTAATTTAAATAAATATGATTGACATTTCATTTCAGCACGCAGCCCTTCTCTCTCCCCTTGTCCACTCCTCTCCCCCTCTATGTGCCTGACAGCTGATTGGCTAAGCAGGATGATAATCACTGACAGCCCATTAGTGGAGACTGCCACAATTATCTTAGTCATTCAGAGGGTTCTTTTTTAATTTGGCAGCATAAAATTGTCAATCTTGGAAGTGTAATCAGCCTCATTCCCTATTACAGACCAGGACTAAAAATAAATAAGAGAGAGTGGAAGAGAGAAGGCTGATTACACTTCAGTTTAGAGGGAGAGAGAGAGACATAGAGATTGAGAGAGAGAGAGAGAGAGGCTGTCATTAAACAAGCAGGCACAGCCAGGCAAGAATGTTTCTTTCTTGGACTTTGGAAAATAGAAGACTCATGATTGTCAAAATCAAATTTTTCTGTTAAGGTGGGCGCATGTCATTCCAATACAAAGCTCCATCTGACTGGAATAAACTTAATTTCTTTGTAGATCAATTACCTCCATGCGGTGCTTCAGGATATTTATATGTTCTCATCTTAAGACAACCTGTTTATGACTGGGGTATGGGTGGGACAGGGTTAGATGAGGACTGGGGTATGGGTGGGACAGGGTTAGATGAGGACTGGGGTATGGGTGGGACAGGGTTAGATGAGGACTGGGGTATGGGTGGGAGAGGGCTAGATGAGGACTGGGTTATGGGTGGGAGAGGGTTAGATGAGGACTGGGGTATGGGTGGGACAGGGTTAGATGAGGACTGGGGTATGGGTGGGAGAGGGCTGGATGAGGACTGGGGTATGGGTGGGAGAGGGTTAGATGAGGACTGGGGTATGGGTGGGAGAGGGTTAGATGAGGACTGGGGTATGGGTGGGACAGGTTTAGATGAGGACTGGGGTATGGGTGGGACAGGGTTAGATGAGGACTGGGGTATGGGTGGGACAGGGTTAGATGAGGACTGGGGTATGGGTGGGAGAGGGCTAGATGTGGACTGGGGTATGGGTGGGACAGGGCTAGATGAGGACTGGGGTATGGGTGGGAGAGGGTTAGATGAGGACTGGGGTATGGGTGGGACAGGGTTAGATGAGGACTGGGGTATGGGTGGGACAGGGTTAGATGAGGACTGGGGTATGGGTGGGACAGGGTTAGATGAGGACTGGGGTATGGGTGGGAGAGGGTTAGATGAGGACTGGGGTATGGGTGGGACAGGGTTAGATGAGGACTGGGGTATGGGTGGGAGAGGGCTAGATGAGGACTGGGTTATGGGTGGGAGAGGGTTAGATGAGGACTGGGGTATGGGTGGGAGAGGGTTAGATGAGGACTGGGGTATGGGTGGGAGAGGGTTAGATGAGGACTGGGGTATGGGTGGGACAGGGTTAGATGAGGACTGGGGTATGGGTGGGACAGGGTTAGATGAGGACTGGGGTATGGGTGGGAGAGGGCTAGATGAGGACTGGGGTATGGGTGGGAGAGGGTTAGATGAGGACTGGGGTATGGGTGGGACAGGGCTAGATGAGGACTGGGGTATGGGTGGAAGAGAGAAGCAAGCTTTTTGTATCTGTGTATTTGCTGTGTATGTTTGTTATGTAATGATGTTTTTGTCTGTATGTGTCTATATGACCCCCTCGAAAATGAGACGCTACATCTCAAGAGACTATCCTAAGAATCAATTCAATACTAAGTGTGCATCCTTTTGTGACCATAAATCAGACAGATTATAAATGTCTGGTCCTCTGAAGTGGCACCTGAGATCAACAGTCGAACAGCTGTTTTCTCAGACTAAATGGTTAAGCAGAAGCAGCACGATCTTTGCCTATCCTGAAACAGCTGGAAGTTGCCAATAATGAAGGAAGGTCAGAGTTAACCTCGTCCCCAGGCTGTTGCGTGCAGGGAACGAGACTTGGTCAGAGCAAACAAAAGAAAGAATTTGAATATTCAGGAGCAAATAATGTGTACTGATTGTGTTTATTTTTTCATGAATTATTAGACAGGAAATACAACGTATGTTCTGAACAACTAGCGTGTTGGATTCAAGACCATGCTGCAGAGGTACACATGCTTGGGAATCAGCAGCTTACAACCCAGGCCACACAAATCATAAGGAGTGTCAATGCAAGCATGACCACTCCTTCACTTGACCAGCCAAAACCCTGTAAAATGGAGTTAGAGCCGCCTGTTACCATGCAGGAGAAGCAATCGCAGGATTGTTGTTAGGCTTTAGGAGTAGTGATAGAGGTCCTTCAATCATCCCCCCAGAAGAGGTCCTGAAACCCATTTATCTCAAGGGCCAACAAGGAGCAGAATTTTGAACACCAAATAGATCGAAGAGGAGAATGGAAAACAGGAGATTGAGAAAGGGAGGGGAAAGAGCAAGGGAGAAGGGTATGATTGTTTCCTTTTTCTTTTGTTTTGGTTGAACATACACATAGAAACAGACAGAAAATGATACAGGAATTTGTTTTTTGCTTCTTCCTTTATATTTGTTGTAATGGAGTGAAGATTTTCAAGATGACCACGATTTGAACCAAACACGCCAATTTGCTTTAATGAGCATCCCAACCCCCTCCATCCCTGCCTCCATCCCTGCCTCCATCCCTGCCTCCATCCCTGCCTCATTCCTGTCTGGCACTGAAATAAATCAATACTCTTTCTTAATTACATAAATGGGCATGAAATAAGGCATTATATTACCAGATGCCAATATTTACAACATTTTTACAATGAAAATTACTGTAGCCTATGTGTCAGACATCATGAAAGGTTAGATGGTAACAACAGATCTCAATGAAGCTTAACTGGTCTCATGGGCAGATAGTCAAATAATGTGCTAGAAAGTACGTTCTCTCAAATGCACTTTGAAGTTCTCCCTTGAACGGACTGTTAAAACAACAGTCTCACTGGAATACAAAGGTTAAATGTAATTTTGGGAACCTTCTGTTTTATGAAGCCATTCCAAGTGTAACATGATTTTAGTGTCCCAGATTTACAGTTATGTCATGGCTACTGTGAGCAGACATCTGGCTGTAAAGCTGGGACGTCTAGGTCTGAAATTAAGCTAGTGTTTTGATTGCATGTTATGACGTTCAGAAGTGTCTGGGTAAGGACTGAGGAAGAACACAGACAGCCATCTGAAGTGATTGCCTGTTCAACCACAATAAAAGCTCATTTGTGGGATTGAAGGCCTACATGTAGGGTTACCATAATTCTGCCTGAGAGCACTCGTCTATCACTGCTCTTTCTGCCAATCGAACTTGCACAGAAAACAAAAATTGGTGGCTAGAACATTTGTTTGCTTGCAGCAAATTTTCTTTCTTATAACACAACACATGTCCGCTTATGCTGGTCATTAAACAGTATTAAACAAGTTGCTTTTCTCAGAACGTTTCTTTCCTATTTTACTGAGGTATTTTTTTTTTACCATAACATTTGCAAGTGGTGACAGTGTGCAAGAGTATATTTTTCCTTGGCACATTTTTTCATTACCCTAAAGCCTGATGAAAATGTTTGGTGAAAGTTCTGTGGTAGTTGTTCACCTGGCATTAAACAAAGCTACCTTTTATGTCAGTGTTGTTGCTTACTAGCTTGCTTACACCTGCAAGTTAACTACAACTAATGTAAAAGGTTTTCTTCATTGTTTGTGCTAAATATTTCAGTGAATGTTAAGAGAGGATTCCAAGGATGAACAAAAAGAAAAGCAATGAGAAATTCTTTACATTTTATTGTGATTCTTTTCCATGTTATCAGCGTTAAATACATTTCATACTAGCTTATGTTGTAGGACTCTCCCTGGTTTTCTGGTTAAAGACTCAACCGGTTCTCATTTGATTCAGACTTGGTAACAATCTTCATGACATGAAAGGAACGTGATACTGATCTGAATGGGAGGGAAATTGGGAACACATCCTACCAGAAGAGGGCATCCAAGCATCATATCGGGAAACTGGTGAGGTAAAAACGTCAACCTCTACTGATCAGAAACACTTCTCGATGTACTTCATTTAATTGTTTAAAGGATGCCTGGATATGGGGAGTGGATGGAAATCAGCTTTGTGAGGATGACAGCATCTATTGAATAGCCCGATCAGACTCAGTGAGAGTCAAAATTACTGATGTAAAAAAAAGATTATGTGCATTAGTTTCCCCCTTGTTTACTGTAGTTGTTATACACACATCTTAACTCTGATGTAGTCCAACTGTAAGCCCACCCTTTTCCTATCCAAACCCCTCAACCCATCCTCAGTTCCTGGTTTGTACAGATGTGTTCCCCATGCTCTGCTCCGCGGGTCAGTCATAAAGAAGGAAGGGCAAGCATTGGATAGGGAGAACCACAGGATCAATGAAAATCTCACCAAACCTCGAAACAGAGGGGCAGCTGTGTGTATTTCCAATAACACTAATGTTAAAATGCCAGCCTGAATAAAACAGAAACATGAAATGTTTACTATGTTTCAGCGCATGTGCCTCAACATAAAACAAGACCTCAACACGACACGGGAAAATGTGTACATGTGCAGGCTTCTGCGAGAGTTCATTTAAATCACAGGGTCGTAGTGAGGTCCTGGTTTTGATACCCCTGTCGCAACTTCCAACTAAATAGATCTGTGGCCAACAATAGCGTCTAATGTACGTGTCACATTATGTTCTTCTCAGGAAGCAGCGGTAGTATCGCCAAGGTGAATAGCAATCGACATTCTATGACGTTGTTATTACAAGCATGTAGCACATCCGCACACTGCTGTCAATGGGTGAAGAAAGGGTCTTTCTCACATAGGCCACATCAGACACGTTGCGTCCTTGCTAGATGTTGCTCCGGCCGGGACCGACCAGTTTGTTTACAAGTCTTGTCTAGTTGGTGAAACTGTCCACAGCTCGGTTGACAGGCCCTGTCATGATGGTGAGAGTGTGTCACCATCTTAGTGGTGACTGGAGGAGACATACATTAGCTTATGCTAGCTAGCCACTGTCCTTGATGTGTGAAACTGTCACATATGTATCATAAAAGCTTTTAGGCAACATCGCATTCGCCTTCATCTGTGCTACGTCCTGACTACTTCAGAGAGTAAGTGCATCGTCTCGGGGGTGGATGAATTTGTTTAAGGATTTCTATCAGGGATTTCTACAGAATGACACAAGCACATTTTACAATTCCAATCTATCTACAGACATTCAGTGTTCTGGTATCGTCCTCCAAAGGCCAGAGCCTGGACTGTTTTACCAGTGAGGCATCAATAGCGGTGGTCGATGACCAGATGTCACAGTACGGCTTAAGAAATAATTTTGTTTAGCATTTTGTCAAGCACTCAATTCTTGAATCAGTCGTTTAAAATAAACCCTCTGTTGGCCGGAATTAGCTGCCTGCGTCCACTTTCTCCCACTCTGCTTGGTGTGCCGTTGGGTGGAGTTGGTTGGGCTCGGGGCTGATGGGTAGAGGCTGAGAGCAGGGGAAATGGTGGAAAGGAGAGGGGGAGAGGAGGCGGCAGAGAACTCAGCTGAGAGCAATGTCTCACCCAGGTACGACAATTTCTTCATTAACGAAGACACACAGACATCTGAGGATGAGGTGGGATGGAAGAGGGGGGAGAGGAGGGTGAAGGCAGAGATGAGGGGGCAAAGGGGGAGGTCTGCAAACACACCACCAGCCCTGCTGCACTGACTAGCTGTTCCAGACTTGACAACTTGTTTTTTGGCGATGGAACCTCATAAATTACCCAGAATCCTCTGCACTCTGACTCACTCATCATAACCGGGTTGTTTGCATTGCTGAGGCTGATTTGCCTTCTTTTTCACTCTGCAAAATATTCCTGGAAATAGAGGGGCATGTGACTGTACTCTTAGCCAAGGACAGGATACAGGAGTTGGTTTCAATCTATTCAACTCTCCTTTTTCTCCCTCACCCTGCTTTCATCTGTCTGTTAAAGGCACCTATGAATAGAAATTCACAATGCAAAAAACATTGTCACAAAGTGGAGGATGTGTGGTGTGTGATTTTAGTTGCCTCAGAACAACATTAACCTTATCAAAAGTCAATTACCTCTTCTGTTTGGGATACACAGACCAACCCTCAACACCCTGGTGGGGGACACACTCTGTTGAGCGTATTTGGACCACACATACATACACACACATCCACATAAACACACACACTTCCGGGGATTGTGGCCATTAGGTAAAGCTCCAATTTCCAATTGTCAATTAACAGAGACCAACAGAGAGTTCGGGCCATGGCGAACAGAGCAAGCAGAGGTTAACTTGCTGTGTACGCAGCTCTCTGGGCGGACTCAAACTTCAGTCACTGAACGTCTGTCTGCCTGTCTGTCTGCCTGCAGCAGCTACACACACAGTCTGTGACAGCAGACAGACATCCTAACTCAGCAGGACCTATTTACCACTGGAAGAGCAAAGACCAGTGTGTGTTTCAATCAGCAAACATCCTCACTGAATATCCTGAAACATGCAGGCACAAATCTCAACCCGTGCGTGACGCAAAATGACTAATATAAACCATAAATGTACACGTTTTGATTCAAGTTGAAAGGTTTCACAGGTATGGCATACACAGATCTCGGATTCACCAATATCACGCATTTCGTATTTCATCTGATGAACTAAACATCAATTGACACAACCATGCTTTTACATTTGATATAGTCCATACAAATACTTGCTTACCAGAAAGAAATATAATCAATGGATAATCTTTTCTAGTACTGTCTGTCGTGGCAGATTTCTGGAGTCAAGTCCATCAATGGCTGTCAAATCATAACTTCAGGGTTTTGATGGGATAGGTAGGACAGGGTGGTTAGAGTGGGACAGGATGGGAGGTACATTTGTATACCCCTATTTTTACCAGGATGTTGACTAAGAACACATTCTCATTTACAATAATGACCTTGTAACTACGGTTAACTGCTCAGGGATAGAACAGATTCTGAAGGATTTGATCTGCTATTTTTTGGTTACTGGTCATAATCTAAACAGTAAACTACCTATCCCCTACAAAATAAATAATAGTGATAAAATAACAGAGACATTCAAGAAGACAGAATGTGATGCAGTATTACACAAATCTTACTATTTTATTTAATATGAAGTAATCCAAACTTTCACCCCCAATCACATCCAAGTCCGTTCAATCTTAAGTTGATCCCATGTGAAAGGCGGGTGCATTCACAGCCTTCCATAAAATAGGCAGAGCTATGGACTTTCTGGTCATAAAGTAAAGGTATGGGTTTCCTCTGACTGAGGGGAACCTTAGCTCCAGCATACAGGGCTGCTGTATTCTAACCCTGCCGGGCCTGCCAGCTGGACGTCACATTGCTGCTTCATTACTGTTTGCTGGTGGCCCGGTGACCCTGCAGCCTTCATTTACACCCTGGTGTGGAACCCTCCATCACTGTCCAGGCCTGGGACAAGTCCCCACACTCTGCTCCCCCAGCCCGCTAGAGAAACAATGCGGAGGTAGAGGGAGAGAGTGGTGACGTCACATCAACCGGTCGTTTAACCAGCCTGACCTAGCCTAACATTAAGAAGACTGAACTGAAGAGTTCAAAGTGTAAAGGCCCACCTGTGATTTTTAGTCACGGTATCATATAGAAGGATGCTGTTTTTGCCCTTGCATTCATCAGATACACTGATGCTTCCTCGCCTACAATACCTGAGGAAATATCCTTTCAGGGACTTATCAGGTCAAGACCTAAATAGAGTGTTGAGGCGTAGGCCTAATTGCCTTCCGTTTTCATCCTCTCCCTCAGTACCAGGCGGTCGGACATGTCGGCATGCAGGCGTGTTGCTCGTTTTGTTTAAGGACAGAAAGGGAATACTGAACGTGTTAGCTGTGTGTCACACCTTCACGAAGATTGTCACAAAGACGTGTCAGCGACGGGAACCCTTCAGAAGGACGCCTGGATCTCAACTGTTCTGACTCCGCTTGTCATGTGATATCAATTACACAAGATGGAGAGCCACCAGTCACTTAGCATAGCTGTGTTGTCACTGGTATTTTTAGAACGCTCCACGCAGTAGTCATGAAAGATGATTGGTGGAGACCCCAGCCTCACTGTAGGTAATGTGTGATAGGTGATGTGTAGGTTATGTGTTATCTCCATAGTTATTTGGCAATAACTTCCTCACAATTGGTCTTTTTGTTAAACGTGTGCCAGCTTATAGTTCGTGTGGACTGTTCAGGAGCTCATTTTGAGATGGGATGTCGAATGTTGTATTTAACGAGACACATCTCCTTCAAAAAAGGATAACTGAAGGGGGTTTAATACACAGCCAATAACATGGCTCTTCATTTGTATATTATGAACCTTGTCAGGACATGAGCTAAAAAATAATAATAGGACTGTTGAAAGAGTACTGTGGTGGGTTAGCAGTAATGCACACCAGACTTCTACAGATCAAGTTCATGCCATCGGAATACGGATGTTTTAGAAGCAAAGACTGAAAATATATTTTAAGAACACACGGAAGACATTGTTTTGAGAAAAACAAAATAACTTTTAATTTATTATTAAAATGACATAAATAAACATAAACTCCCAATGACCAACAAACACAAATAAAATAGATAGATATGTACATATGATTGCCAGGGAGGGAATGTAAACAGAGCCGAGGAGACATCTCTGGGACATGCAGTGCTTTCTCCTGGTCTGCTATGGGAGAACACAAGGCACCTCTTTGTATTCCTCCAGGAAGCAACACTCTGACACTGGATGCTAAACAGTTACATTTAAACGGCGACAATGAAAATGGACGTTAATTTATTTTATATACACACATATACATTTTTTTTATGTTAGATCGACAGATTATTTAATCTTTTTTTTTTTTTTTTTTTTTATTAAAACAATAACAGCACTAACTGTAACGATAAACCGTCAAACGTAAGAATTGGCCCTTTTAGTGAAATTGTCAGGGGTTTCTTCATCAACGTAGATTTGGGTAGATATGCGATTGTCTTACGCCAGCGTATGATTGTCTAGGAGTACTGGGTCTAATCAAGAACACAAATACAGTGACAACTGAGGAGGATGTATAATCAGATGGTCTTTAGCTTTACGGCATCTTGGAGAAATTTACGGAGACTCCCAATTGAACCAAATAGGGCATCTTCCAATGAGACAGCGAGTGTGTAACTTTAGAACAGGCATCCAAATGACTTTGGTTTAGCCAACTGATGGTCTTTGGAATGAAAGCCAAGCGTGTTGTAAAAACAGATGTGAGAAAACATCTCTCTGCATCGTCTTCTGAGGTGGCTCTCTGCATTTCACAGGCTTTGCTGTCCACTTGTGCTGCTTCAACTCAGCGCTTTCAGGTCTGGCAGTCAGTAGACAGGAGCTGACATGGAGAAGGGTGGTCATTGACGAGAGTCCAAGGCAGACGGAAGATAAATCAGTAGCTCTGAGCCACAGGCGCCCAGGAGGCAGTGAGCCTGGCGATGGAGCTCTCAAACTGGGCCTCGCCCACACCTACACCCACCTCACCAAGGCTGGGGTCATACATGGAGGAGGGCGAGGAGACAGGCAGGGAGGAGGTCAGGCCCGTGTAGGAGGAGCCACGCAGGAACTGGCTGGTCAGGCCGCCCGCGATGGAACCAGAGGCGGAGCCAGAAGGGGTAAGAGTTGTACCGGCAACAGACCACAGGCTGGGATACTGGCTAGAAAGAGGACAGGAGGGAGTCAGATTAGAATAATGGCGGTTTGTAGAATAAATGCTTTCAGTGGGGGTCCATTTTTACGAAATATGAGAAAGCAAATTACAGTACAGTAAAATTAAGAATTCTGGGAAACATTCTGCAAGACAATTATTTGTTACCTGGAGTTGGATGTGGAGTTGGTGGTGTGAGCCAGGGTCCCCATGCCAGACGAGTTAGGGATCTGCAAGGCTGACCAGCTGTCGTGGGTGGGCAGGGCTCCAGACGAGTTGTCCATGTAGTTGTCTAAACAAGTATAAAGAATAATCATTACAAAATGTCTCTGATTAAAACACATATTTCCTTTAAGGGTGGATTCAACCACCATCTTAAAACACGTGACTATTTCCTTACATAATCTGTACCTTGGCATATGAAAAACCTGAAACCTCTGGCTTGGTTGGAGAAGGTACTTACTGGAGCCAGAGGAGCGGTGCGCATAGTGGCTGGGGTAGGGGGCAGCCCTGTGGCCCCTCAGACTGGAGTATCTCTCACAGTATGACCCTGAGGTGTGGCCTGGGGCCCCACTGAACTGTGGGGGGCTGCTGCTGGGGCAGATGGGGCCATTGCTAGGTAGGAACCAACCACCCACTGGAGAGAGAGACGAGAGAAAATGGATGGGTTAATTCACACCTTTTTCAATACCATTTTCTATATAGTTTCCTTGGGGACATGGAAAGACTTGATAACAAATTACAACAGTGTATTTGAAGAAAATGTCATGGAATGAATTTGTTGGATTTTTGGAACTGAAGTTTGAAAGGTAATGATTTCTAAAGGCAATAATGCGCATGTTGTCGGGAAAGACTTACACTGAGAATAACCAGACTGTTGACTGTCTCCACCATGGTCTGGGATGTCTTTATGGTCGCTCCTAGAATTTAGAAAATAACATCTGAATTTGCACACAAAGAAAATCAATCAATACATAACAAAGAGCATTATATTCCTGACATAATATCAACCTCTTTCACACTGAAGTCCTGCATTGTTGTGGGAGCTGGCGCATGTGGACTTAATACAACCTTTTTACAGTGCATAATAAAATGTATTCCTCTTACCTTTCTTTGGCATCAAGGAAGGCTTTAGCAAATGGATTGTGTTTGATCTTCAGTGCAGTTATCTAGAAAAGAAGGACCACAATATTACAATGTACTATATTCTTCTTCCTTCGTTGTAAGTCGAGCAATATAAGTATGACTGTAGTGAGCAGTGATTTTCTGTGCATGTGTGGTTCAGGCCAACTGACCTCTTCGTTCTGGTAAGCAGTGACAGCGATGAACTGGGTCTCGGGGAAAGACTGGCTACTGATCATTTTCTGGATGCCTCCAACCTTCACTATGTGTATCCTGGGCTCATACTTGTGCAGGGAGTTCAGCATGATCTAGAAATTAATAAGGCATTATTTTAACAGCGAAATCCAAAACAACCAATTAAAATACATTCAGAATAAATATGATCATGTAGAGTAATTACGGATATTGATTCTCGAAATAATTCATATATTCTAGACATAAGAACGAAAAGGACAGAAACAAACAGCTGCCTCACCTGTCCTCCCCCGTTTAGTTTATTGGACAGTTTAACTTTGCTGAACGACACTGGGGCTTTCATCCAATGGGCTCCAAAGTTAGGCGAATCGGGATGGATGTAGACGCAGCTAGGGCTCTGTGGCTCGGGCTTGCCCCCGGGAACCCACTCGCCGTTCACGTACTTCCATCGGTTATTGTCAGCAGCCACAAAATCCAATAAGACTGAGTACATGGCATTGGGGTCCAAGCCGCTCACATTTGCTCTGAGCACTGGAAACATTCGCCTGTAAATTTTAATAAAGTTGTTTAAAAAGTATATAAAAGTATATTACTCAAGAAAACCCAAACGCTTTGTTTTACATAAATATATTGCACATTTGGGCCCGTTGTTTAATTCAAATAAGCTTAAATTGGGAGACCATTATGCATTTGGGCTAATGTTCACGTATGCCACAATGTAGCATGAATAAAGCCTAGCCGATATAGACGTCTGAACATTCCCATTTCAATTATTTTTTGCCTGGCGAAGTGCGTAAATGAGCGTCTTAAGACCACTCAAGATTTTAGGTGCCAGTAAAAATTTCTAGGCCTCAAAGGCCTCATTTTGATCCGTAGCCAAAAATAAAAAAAAACAACTATAGCATACCTTCCAGTCTTGGTGACAATCATTTCGTTGGTTAGTTCTTTAAACTTTGTCCATAATTCCGCGTCTTCAAGTCCCAGTTTAATATCCCTCTCAGAGGCGTCTCCTTTCTCGCTCCCCTTTTGGAACTCACTCTCCACGGCGCTCAAAAGGTGGTCTAGCCGATGGTCAGAGTTTGAAGAAGACATATTTCCTATACGACGAGTTGGTGTAGCGGTCCGCGAAATGTACCCTATAATAGGATTCACTGTTCCAAGATCCGTTTTGACAGTGAGACAAGAACTACTAGTTTGCGAGCCCAGGCCTGATCATATAAGGCTATCAACATGTGGAAAGGGGCGTGGCTACGTTATAAACCACGCCCCTACGGCCTTGCGGCCTGGACACCAGCATCTTTTCGATGTCCCAAATTCAAAAATATTTATTAGAAATGCGTCAGTAGTCTACAAAATGTATTCTGGGGGTAATATTCAGATAAGAATTTCAACGCCGTCATTTCCTTTTTATTTACAGACTGACCAAGACATAGCCTATGCATTTTGTGAAATTTTGGAAATTATATATAAACATATATTAGGCCAATTTTATATGTTCGTGTGTAAATATTATACTCCAATATATAGGTATATATCGGAAACTTGAATTTAATTTTAAATGAACCCTTTAACGAAATACTGTTGAATGTTATTATTCCTAATTTGCCAATACAAAATAAATTTCTATTACATCTTAAATAGGCTTAGTTTATAAGTATCCTAGGCTACAGGCCTATCATATTTTTGTCGGGCGGGGGGAAACACATTTGGACGAGAAGGCCAAACACATTTTTTGAAGCTTTGCGTACAAACAAAAGAAGGGAAGAGACAACGGTGCCTTTGAACTCCGTTGTATATTTGCGAATAATGCTAATCTTTTGTTGTCCCAAATACACACGTGTGAAGTCTAGTGTTGACTGTGGCCGGGCCATTAGGCTGTTCTCTGTTCCTGTACTTTGCGAAGTGTGGATAGCCCCGAGGTGACAACGGAGATCTGCGTAATGGGGCCGCCTGTCTGATTCTGATGTCACATCCATTCTCACTAACATCGAGGAAACATTTATTCACACGTAATTGTAGAAGTATTAACTTTTATATTATTAACAAGGGATTGAGATTATAGGGATCTCATATAGGCCTCTTTCACATACCAAAGGTGTTGAGCAATTCTGTAACAATTTGCTAATTCCCTCGTACATAGTGTGATTATCGTGTTTATGTGCAACTGAGTATTCTTTCACGATCTTTAGGCCTTTGGCAAGGTCTTTATTGTGTCAATGACAGTTGCTTCTCAATTGACTGATGTGGTAAAGATAAAATAAATAAAAGAATACAGGACTACTTCAATATTGTACCGATATGTATCATCATATAATTCCATATTTTGTTCCAGTTTATTATTTTCATATTCATTTAATATTTAATTTTTTTGCATGTGGTTCCCTGAAGATTACTCCAATAGTTAGACATTTAAGTCAAGTCAGATGAGGCCTTCAATCCGAGTCCTTTCTTCTAATCTGACAAAACTCTTTTATTTTGTCTGTCATCTGTGTTTTCTGTTTTCATTCTAATGCATTTTTATATTTTTCTCTTTCTTCGTAAAGCACATTTAATTGCTTCTATGCATGAATTGTGCCATATAAACTTGTTTGCTTGCTTCAAAAGACAGAGTATTTGCAACTTGTGTGGCTGAAGTCTTTCCTGCTGTATGGAGGTTGTACTAGGTCTAATGGTTACAATTGATCCTGAGAGTGGCAGAATAAAGTGGTTCGGTGTGCCCTTGTATTCCTGTCTGCTCTGTCTCAGGCTCTGTGATGTACTTGGAATTGAGTGGGATCTGTGGAGCGTGACTCCAGTTTACTACTCCACTTCCTCCAGCTCTACAAAGCTCATAAATGTAAAGGGGTTCTCTCACACCTTTCCATCCAATATCATTCAGCTGCCTCTTCCTTTTCCCCTTTTTATTTTCAGGCCTGAGAAAATAGGGTTTTCACCATCAGTGACACACTGGGACTGCTCCACATCCCAACCTAGCGCTCTGTCTCCGCTCATATCTTCTCCTCCACCCCCGGCAGACGGACAGAAAGACAGACAGATGGTCAGAAGGACAGACACTCGCACACGAACACATGGGAATAACTGTATGCACCCAAACTGGCATCACATTTAGTTTAAAAGATTTTTGTATATATGTAATGCTATAGTGTTGGCTGTACACTTGAAAAAAAAAGTGTTTAAAGACAATGCTTTAGCTCTAGACCTCTGCATATAAATAAAAAGGTTGTGATGAGTATATCCCTCATGAATAGTATTGGGAGTGTATCCCTGCCCTACTCAGCTATTAAAAATCAGGGCAAGAAACAGGGATTATATTGAATTATTTGTAACATTTTGCTTCCCATAATTTCGTTGTCCTGGTCCATTGGTGACGTGAGGGTTAAACCATTCCGTCTCCTCAGCCATCAGCACACACTCACCTAAGTGAGAAATATTACAGAGTCCTGGTGCTTCACAAAGGGACAGTTATAAGACCAGGCATATTTTCCAGAGGACTCGGTCTCTGCTGGCCTAAATAAGTAAACACAGAGACAGGATGAGTCAGCCCTGGGAAGAAGAAATAACTCACTACACACACACAGGCAAACACACATATACACTTAATTGTGTCTCGTGTGACACTTGCACAATAAACTATCTTCATTTATCTATTTTTGTCCTGTGGCCCAATCATTTATTTTAGAGTTTAAGCATTTCATCCTCCCGTCTTTGTGTTACAGATGAAACGGACGGGACGGGCCCAGTTTAATTACATGAAAGCACATGTTACTTCTTATGTCACTGTCACTGCACCAGGCTCTGGAATTACCTAGGTTTTCTCCTTCTGTTCATCACCAATAATTCAAGGTGGTTTTATGTGAAGTGAGTGTTGGGTTTCAATTGTGTTTGCTGCATTGTATTTTAATGTTACTTTATTAGTGAGTGGTGTCACTGTGGATCTGTGTGAATGAGGAAAGGTGTGGTTCTCCAAGGGCCAGATAGGACTTGAGTAAAACACACCAATAGCCACTTCCCTTGCCCACGGCTTAACCCGCCCCCTAATCCCCACACCAGCCCTCTCTGATGCGGATTGAGCCCTAAGAAACGTCTGTCACTTTTGCGTTTCCATTTCAAGTTCAGGAAATCCAAACTTTCCTCTTCTAATCACCTAGGCCTTTGAAAGGGATAAAAAGAATTAGTGGGGACAGTAATTGCCCCCCTCCCCCCCACATCCCCACCCCTACCCTTCTACCCCCTTCAAGGCCCTGGGTGACTGGTGAAGGCGCTGCTCCGGAGTACACTCTGCAGGACGCTTTGGGATGCTAATGCCAGCTCATCTCAGGCTGAGCTATTAGCCAATATCGATGATGGAATGTCTCTGCTGTTATCTCTGCCGTAACCTGAAATGTCTCACGTATGACAATTCCGATACTTCATTCAGTATTTTGCACCAAGACATAAGGCTTGGCATTCAGGCCTAATCCTTCATGTTTATCAGACTAGAGTATATTTTTCATCACGCTGGTGGCATGTCATTTGGTGGCATGTCATTTGGTGGCGTGTCATTCGTTTTTCCTCAGCAATGGCTTCGATCTAGCCAATCTACCATAAAGGTCTGATTAATAAAGTGCTGTACAGATGACTGTCCTTCTGAAAGGTTCCCCCATCTTAGTCAAAAAATTCTGAAGCTCTGTTAGAGTGGTCATTGGTTCTTGGACACCTCCCTCAAAGGGGCCCATCTTGCCTGATTACTTAATTTGGTCGGACGACCAGCTCCATGAAGGATCTTGGTGGATTCAAACTTCTACTATTTCACAATGAAAGTCCACGGTGCTCCGGGGGGACTTTCAATGCTGTAACGCTTTTTTACAACTTTCCCCAGGCGTTGACGCAAATCTCTTAAGTGAGCATAGAAATGTGAGATTCCTAAATAATCTACAGTCAATTGAATTAGCTACAGGTGGACTCCACTCAAGTTCTGGAGACATATCAGGGATATGATATCAAAGGACGCAGGATGCATCTGAGATTAATTTAGATTGTACATGAGTTTTAGAGTGTTCAATTTCTCATTTTCAATAAATTATTACACATTTTTAAAAACTTTTTTTGACTTTTTCATTATAGGCTACTGGGTGTAGATAGATGACAAACGTATTTTGAATAAATAATACATTTAGTTTACAACAAAAAAAAATAAAGCAAGTTAAGGAATCTGAATATTTTCTTAAGGCAATGTATTTTAGTATATTGGAAGTTTCCCATATGTCTCACAGTGTAAAACATTTTCTGTCACATATTATTGAAAGTCTATTTATACATATTGAACAGATAAAATTATTTTTCATGGACTCCTTTGATGACCTTGGATTGAGCTGAAACACAGATTGGGGCACATTGGATTGATGGTTTAAATGTGTACTGTTGCCATGAAGACAGCAAGGCCTACCATCTTAGTTTATTTCCTATTTCTCTAACCTAAAACCTATAAATGTGCACATTTTTTGATTGTTTGGTCACCTAGCCATTCCCTGTTTCTTCAGTAGATGTTCTAATCTCATAGCACTTAAAAACAAAAACAGTCCCCAGTAAAAGAGTTGACCGTATAAATGTATGATTGTGAGCATCTTGTACTATTCTAATAGCCCTTTATGATATCTCAGTACATCCATCTATCGCTATTTACAGGTATACTATATGATTAAGGAAAATGTTTGTTTGACTAAATCTAAATCATCAAGTCATTTCGGAGAGCGCTGCTCCTTTGAGTGTGTTTCTGTTTTCAGTCTGTTGCTGAGGTCAGGAGACACTAGTGTGTGAGAAAACATGGTTAAATCTCCTCAGTCCAGCGGCCAGCTGTTCCATCACACACACACACACACACACGCACACACACGCGCGCGCACACACACATATGCGCTCCCTCAGTTCACGCACAATCTTTGTTATTGTGCAAGTGACAAAGATGAGTCTGTATTTAATAATTTTTTCTAGGAGCCCAACACTGTTTCCACCTGATATGAAGTGGCTGGATTCCATATTGTACTGAGTTTCAGAGTTAGGTGTGGGAGTACAGAGAGAGATCATTAAAGTTCATAAAAACTTAGGCATGAACGAAATCCCTCTGACAAGAGAGGGTTACGCAGCACCAGGCAAGAATCAACCTAATGGTGGGACCCCTGGATTATTTGCCCTGAAGAGTGACAGGAGGTGAGCTCACTGAGAAACAGACACATCATGAAGTATTCTTTACTGTTGCATCACTTCCTCTTTATAAATGCACAATTACAATGAGATGTTCACGCGACACGGTGTCAGCTACTCATGAATGTTCTACGAGCTACTGTTCAGTTCTTGTTTATCTAAGAAACCCTAGTCGCCACTAACATCGAACAGACTGACAACAATGTTTTAATATGGTATTCTAGTGTTCATATTGAGACACCACAGCCAGGCCAAGAGCCAGCCAAGGCATCAGCCCAGCATCTTATCTGTCAAGTTAACCAGGAGCTGTAGGCCTGTCTGAGGGGACAACCAAGAGCTGTAGGCCTGTTGGAGGAGGTTAACCAGGAGCTGTAGGCCTGTCTGAGGGGACAACCAAAAGCTGTAAGCCTGTATGAGGAGGTTAACCAGGAGCTGTAGGCCTGTCTGAGGAGGCTAACCAGAAGTTAGAGACCAACATCTTGTGTCTGTTTGGCCTGTCTGTGGGGGCAAACCAGGAGCTGTAGACCAGCGTCTTGTCTGTCTGGCCGGTCTGTGGGGGCTAACCAGAAGCTGTAGGCCAGCAGACCATAAAATGGGGTAAACAAAGGGGTTGGGCCGGAGCAGCGGGCTTTTTACTGCATTCCCACGCCAGCGGCAGCAGCAGCTCGCTAAGAAGTGCTACCTGGAAAAACGCAGGCAGGGTCCTCCGACCATTCCTCCCCCCCACCCCACCACCCCCACCCCCAGCAGGACATGGCCAATCCGAGGCCGGTGATGCAGCCCAGGTGTACAAACAGTAAACACAGTCCCAGATCAAAGGGTCTCATTAAAAGACAATAGATAGAACCCACCCCCCCCCAATCCTGATCCAGGCTTGTACCACAGCATGGGCCTCATCGACTTCCTCACACTACACCTGCCAGAGAGCCCGTTACTGTCTGTTCTGTCCCAGGCAAGCCAGGCAGATTGAGTGATAAAATCTATCAGGCCCGCAACACTGCTCCCAGTGGCTGGTCCACATCCAAATGTTCAAGCTGTGCTGAGATTTAAGTGAATTTTCTTTTTACGGGACACAGCATTGGAATACACAAATAAAGACTGAAGGACTGATTTAAATAGTTTGCCCAGAACAATTACTCCTCACGGTCCAGTCATTCTGGACATGAACTGCAATATTTTACTGGTACCCAGCAACAGGATTTCAGCCTCTCCGCGCATTTCTCCTCACGTGTGTGTGAGTAGTGAAACCGTCTATTGCTTCTAATAATAAGATAAACAAATGGAACAACAACCAACTGTCTGCTGCGACTCGCATGCGCTGGTTATTACAATAGCTTTATATAGCAGCGATATAGAACAGTGGGTATATGTCACAGCAGAGGCATCTTTCAGAAACGGTCGATCATCTGGGTCAAGGAGCACTGCTGCATCGACAGGCAGATTCAGATTCAGAAGATTTTATTGACAGAAGGCGGTGAATCAGGCCAGGCCTGGGAAAGGTCTGTCTGTCTGGACTGAGCGGACGGGACGAGCTCAGAGACCCCTACCAGCCCTGGCCCCTGTGTGTCTTTGATGGGGAGGCCCTCTCTTTGTAGTTGCTGTGTAGATGGCCTGTTAGTCAGTAAAAGTTAAAGGGCCTAAATGGTCCCTAACAGGAAGCAGTTTACACGGTGACGCTCAACCTGCCTGTGGCCCCTATTGTCCCTGGGCTGCTCACCACTTCATTACCATTTCCATAAGAAAGGACCAGTAATTGCCCCTTTTCTTCTGCTCTCCCTTCATCTTAGTAGAGTGGACCTCTCTCTCCTGAGTTCCCTTCCCTCCTCACACACACGTTGCTTCGCCCTCCCCATTTCATATATCAATCTGTGGGTTGGTTATGGATTGGCAATGTAAGGACTGAAAGCAGGTTTAAAAGCATTTTCAAATCATGGTGACCTGTTCGTAAGAAGGGCAATTAAATGTTTTCACGGAATTAGAATTCCCCGGCGTTACATTTCGTGAAAGGCAAAATGCGGGACAGCCTTCCGGAGCGGACTGAACATTTAAAGTCACGTTCATCCGTCATTTTAAACAGTGATTATTATTCATGAGGTTACATTTGGTGTTTCTTAAACCTGAAGTTACATTTCAATCAACTTTGCTTGACGCACAGAAGGTATTCAAGGACTTACAGACTGGAGGAGGACTGTGAATAACCTTTATGTCCTCAATCTAGCCTGTCTCTTACCTGGATGGAACATCCACTACCAGCTGAGCTAGAGACCATGGTGGGGAGCCTTCATAGGTTGACAGACAGGGAGACAAACAGATAAATTTAAGGAAACAGATGAATTTAAGGAAATCTCCAACAAGAATAAAGGCCACCCACACAAAAAAAGTATGGTTATCAAATCCAACAAAGTTGCCTGTATAGTAAATCCCAGCTGTGTCAGCGCATATTAAAGAGCAACGCCTCCATAGTCTCTCCCCATGCCCTACTCAGCCCCACAACCCCTCATCCCACACTTGGAAATTCTGAAGTGAGAAGTGTAGAAATGCAGCGAGAGCAGGGAGTAACGGTGTAAATTCTCCAGTTAATCCCATCAACCCTAACGCACAGACACATCCGGGAACACATGCAAACACCGATCAAACATGTCCTCTCGCTCACACCTGGCAGGACATCCCAAGATACCCATCTCCCCCACTGGGTGGTCAAATAGTCCTGTCTCTCCCATCGCAGCCCTCAGTCCTGAAAACAGCCTACTGGCTGCAGATAAAATGCATGACGTCTGAATTACAGCATTACGTGTGTTAAGGAGTGTTTGTTCACACAGATGAAGCATCTTAAATGCTCTAGATCCTGTTTTCAATACAACAGTAGCCCTAGACCGCCTTGACAATCCATTTACAGGAGTAGGTGGTTTGATTGATCCCCGTTCTCTATTGAATGTCACTTATGACATGAGGAGGGTCTGTCATTGCATGATCCAGGGTGGTTATAACTCCAGCTATAACACCAGGTATGACTGCCCTTTCGATCTCGCCCTCTCCCTGTTTCCCAGGAGTCTTGTCCGGATAGCTTTTCCTCCAGTCGGTGAAGGGGAGGGCAGCAGGCAAGGCACCCCAAGACCCCCTCAGTGAGTCAGCCTGTTTTACCCAGGGACCCATGCCGACTCTAACAATAGAACCAAGCTGGAATTACCGTCTGACCTATTGTCGAACAGGGAGCCACTGAGGCTGGAGGCTGGGTTAAGGTTCAGGCATACAGTCAATGGGTTCAGGGCTCACATTTACAGTGTCTCTGAGTAGGACTGCTGATCCAGGATCAGGTCCATTAAAATCTCATTAATTGTGATCTAAACGGCTAAACAGATCTACAATCCTCCTCTGAGGTACTTGTACCAGTGCCCCACCTGGCCTCTTTAAAACACCATGACAGTATTTGCTTTTGAGACGGACGCATTCCATACGACCCTTTACTTTGATGGATTTTAGTATTTATATGGATGTATGTTCTGGATACCCAAGTGGCTTGCTGCAGTCACAGACTACCCCACACCCTCTGATGTTCGTTTATCCTCTGATTACCTTCAACAACAAAAAAATTTAAACTGATGGGTTTGGTCAGAGCAAGAATGTTAAGTGGGTAAAGTGGAATTCGGAAATTCATAATTGACACTCCAATTTGTTAAAAATAGCCCAATCGCTGACATATCGTTTGAGTAACCAGATAAACCTTTTTTAGATTTCTGGCTCCTGACATTAAATGTTATCTGATCTTGAAAGAAATCCAAACACTTTGAAAATCGCAAAATATTATATGTTGGGGGAGTTAAAATAATGTTGAATAATGTTGAAAAAGGTTTAACTGAAAAATGTATTATGCTAGAAAAGTGTCATATATTAATCCAGCCAACATGTTTTTTCCTTAACAGCCTGTATCCTGACGGAATTAGCAGATTCTAATGTAATATACACTCACCTAAAAGTATATTAGGAACACCTGTTCAATTTCTCATTAATGCAATTATCTAATCAACCAATCACATGGCAGTTGCTTCAATGCATTTAGGGGTGTGGTCCTGGTCAAGACAATCTCCTGAACTCCAAACTGAATGTCAGAATGGGAAAGAAAGGTGATTTAAGCAATTTTGAGCGTGGCATGGTTGTTGGTGCCAGACGGGCTGGTCTGAGTATTTCACAATCTGCTCAGTTACTGGGATTTTCACGCACAACCATTTCTAGGGTTTACAGAGAATGGTGTGAAAAGGGAAAAACATCCAGTATGCGGCAGTCCTGTGGGCGAAAATGCCTTGTTGATGCTAGAGGTCAGAGGAGAATGGGCCGACTGATTCAAGCTGATTGAAGAGCAACTTTGACTGAAATAACCACTCGTTACAACCGAGGTATGCAGCAAAGCATTTGTAAAGCCACAACACGCACAACCTTGAGGCGGATGGGCTACAACAGCAGAAGACCCCACCGGGTACCAATCATGCCTTGTTACCACTGTGCAGCCTACTGGTGGTGGTGTAATGGTGTGGGGGATGTTTTCTTGGCACACTTTAGGCCCCTTAGTACCAATTGGGCATCGTTTAAATGCCACGGCCAACCTGAGCATTGTTTCTGACCATGTCCATCCCTTTATGACCACCATGTACCCATCCTCTGATGGCTATTTCCAGCAAGATAATGCACCATGTCACAAAGCTCGAATCATTTCAAATTGGTTTCTTGAACATGACAATGGGTTCACTGTACTGAAATGGCCCCACAGTCACCAGATCTCAACCCAATAGAGCATCTTTGGGATGTGGTGGAACGGGAGCTTCGTGCCCTGGATGTGCATCCCACAAATCTCCATCAACTGCAAGATGCTATCCTATCAATATGTGCCAACATTTCTAAAGAATGCTTTCAGGACCTTGTTGAATCAATGCCACGTAGAATTAAGGCAGTTCTGAAGGCGAAAGGGGGTCAAACACAGTATTAGTATGGTGTTCCTAATAATCTTTTAGGTGAGTGTAGATACATATTTTTTTGTCTGAACAGTGCTTTGTTTTAAATTACATTTTTTCTTGCAGATTCAAACAGAGCAGAGGCTTACTAATTTCACAGCTTGGTCGGGGGGAGTCGAGGGGGGATCTTGACAATAAATAAATAAAAATGAATTGATATACTAACCTCGTCCACAGAGTCAAACTGCTAGCACGTAACAAAACATTAATAAAATGATGTTCATTGCATGTAGATTATGGGTTTAAACAAACTGATGAGAAACCAAAACAGTTCGACAACAGTCCTGCATAGCTTGGTAAGCACATAGCACTTGGAGCATCTGCTAAATTATGAAAAAGTATTTGACATGCCCCAACATAAAATTATTGAGTAATTAATTCCAAAGCTTATTTGTTTAGATACCCAAATATTTTTTTGCCAGACAAGTTGAGTAAACACATCATTTATTTAGTGTATATTTTGGTAAACAAATGTTTCCTTTAAGTCTTATCCTTCTCCTACATTACAGTGGCGATGTTTTGGATTCTGTGAAAAACTGCTTTATGTCAATGATAAGGGTGGGTTATTATGTATGAACGACTATGTATCCTACTGCAACATCTCTGTAGGGTTTAACTACGAACATTTTGAATGGACTTGCTTCTATATTTTCCGATCATCATCTTGCCTTGTGACCCAAATGCCATTCAGCTCTATCTCACAGGTGGATGATCAGATTTTTTCAAATGTCTGATACAGAATTCACAATTGCTTCAGTAAAAGCAATTCTTCCAGGTCCTAACAAAAAAGTATTCTCAAAATACTACTCCTATCATTCCATTACCACAACGCTTGACCACTGATATGGAGTCAGTGTTTGGTTTTAAACAGACAACAGTGCGTATTTGATTGAAAATAGATATTCTGGAAATATTGCAGTAGACAGATTTTGATTTAATTCTCTGTACTTCCTTCACAGACTCAGACAATGCTTACATAAAGCCATCATAAAACTGTTAACTAAACACTATACTGCACACAAACTCTAGTAATCCCCTGAATCTACAGTGCATATAGAGTTTATTTTGTTCTGTTAGTGCCTCAGTTTCTTTCATTAAAATTTAGTAAGACTTCACCCCCCTTCTACAGGAAACCCAAAATCAGCTCAGGTGTAATTAATCACCTCCAAAATCACACACAAGGTTAGTTGGCCCACATCATAAAAGAGATTTGTTGAGAATCATATGATATCAGAATAAATTCCACAGTTACCTCTGTTTTGTAATGAATTGTAAGAGCAATCCATGACTATAAAGGAGATTTCAGAAGAACTGAGACAAAGATCAGGGGATGATTTGTAAAAGGGATCAGGGGTCGATTTGGGGAAAACAGATCAGGGGATGATTTGTGAAAAGACAGATCAGAGGATGATTTGTGGAACGACAGATCAGGGGATGAGGATACAAATATTTAAAAGGCCTTAAAACCTCAGTCAAGACAAGCTACACAGGAGTGGTTAAATAATAAAAAGCTGTATGTCTGAGTGGCCCGGCCAGAATTTCAACCTAAATCCTATAGTAAAGAATAATTGATATAAATATTGCAAAGCTGGTAAAGACCTATTCCAAGAGAAAGCAGGAATTCCCGCAGATGGTTCTTTCTAGCAAGTACGAACTCAGAGTGGACCGGAGACTTATCTAATTATGTTTCAGTTTGGTACTTTGAATATATAATTTCACAGTTGGGTAGATAAGTTGGGAATTTAAAAGTTTAAATGCAATGAAACAGCGGGCGAAGCAACAAAATGCAAACAAATTTTAATAGCACAATTCATACATTGAAGCAATTCAATGTGCTTTACAAAAAAAAATGAAAGTAAAATAACATAAAAACAAATACTTAAAAAGAAAACATCAAAACAAATGAATACATCATAATAATAAAAAATACAGTAAGAAAACATATAATAATTATAAATGGGATAAAAACATAGGAAGTTATAAGGCAAAAAACTGTGGTTAAGTTTAAGTGCTCAGTCATAGGCAAATGAAAAGAGAAGTGTTTTTAATCTGGATTAAAAAATGTATACATATGGGGAAAGTCTAAGATCATCTGGTAGTTTATTCCAGTTGTGTACAGCATAAATGCTAAACGCAGCTTCTCCATGTTTAGTTTGGACTCTGGGCTATACTAGCTGACCTGTGTGCATGGATCTAAGAGCCCTGCTCGGTTTATAGTCTTCAAACTTATCAGAAATGTATTGGGTTCCTAAACCATTCAGAGATTTATAAACTAAAAGCACCACTTTGAAACCTATTCTGTAACTGGTGTATACTTTCTACAGGCGCAGTCTATAGAAGCATATACTAGACCTAAATGTGTACATCAACATTAATGTATTTTATATCATGACCGTTCATATCACATCTTATATGCTCACCAACCATTGTATGTAATGGTATGTCAACGATGCACATGCTTTGTGTATGATATTACCCACCGATAACAACACTTAGAATATATGAACAATCAACATTGAGTTCTCTTTTCACAAACCTGAAAATGGCCTTCTGCTGCTTTTGCTAAAGGATAATACTGCCCCCTTGTGATGAATGTATCAATACAGGACAACTACTTTCCAATGAACACAGACCCTGGAGTGGCTCTCAAAAGTATTCACCTTCCTTGGACAAATAATTGTTACAACATGAAATTAGAATAGATATAATTAGGATTTTTGTGTCTGGGTGGGAGCAGTTTGTGAAGATTGAGGGGAAAATGGTTAAAGCAAAGTACAGACAAATGGTGGGAGAATATGATAGAGTTGACAATTTACAGACTGAGCAATTTTGCACAGAATAATGGGCAAAACTAGCTGTGTCCAGATGCGCAAAGCAGGTGGAGATTGCTGCCAAAGGTGCCTCTACCAAACACTGACTTAAGGAGTACTTATTCAATAAACACATTTTGGGGGATATTATTTGTAATACATTTAGATAGATTGATTTAAATTTTTAAACAAAAATTGTGGTTTAAAAAATAACGTGGAAATATTGTGTGTATGTAAGAATTCTCATACTCATTTAGCATTTCCTTAGCATTTAAAAGTGAATGATCTCTTCAAAGTTTTAAGATTCCTGATCTTGACAAGGAACATGAAATAAAGGACATCATCCATTCTACACTGATGAGTCAGTCAGTACAGGCTTGTTTTCTACTGGAGCTCTCACACAGAAACAAAACTATCAATGACTAAGGCGCTTAGAATAAAAGCAGCACTTGAACCTGAGGCTTGAACCTTGTCAAACAATACAGCAGGTCATTACACACAGAATACTACCTAATCACATGGCCTACAAAACTATCATGTTCCCATTGTTAATATTCAACTACACAATAAATGAAACGCCAAACCTGCACAGTAACTAAACACATGTGGTATGCCAGTGAAGAAAAACGACGCCATATTGTTATGGTTTATATTGTTTGTTATTTTTAAAGTAAAACACTTTCAAACAATTCTTTAAATATTCAGAACACAGTAACACATGCAACCTAATGAAGTTGACCGTTATTACAGTAATCAAGACACCATCCCAGTCACTAGAATGACATTAACCCAAAGCCAGCTCCTCAGGACTACAAACAGGAAGGGGGAAAAAAACAAAGGACGATAAGGACAAAAAGAGGGAATTCAATTTGGCTAGAAGATCTGCGCCTGAAGCGTGATATGATAAGGATTCATTGTTGGTTTCCTGGGCACGCAAAGGGGTTGGTGGATTCGTTGGAGGGTGACAGGGACATCTCTCAGCTGAATTTTGCTTTTGAAAAGTCCATCTCTGGGTGCTGCGACATGAACCTGAAACAATGACAGAGTGGGTCAATGAAAAAGTAGCCGGGGCCTGACTGTTTGACACTGATAACACTGAGCTGGTTAGACAAGGAATTTGTACAGACGCACCCACCTAGAGAACAATACATCAGTGTTAACATCTGTTAGTAAACAGAGTTGTACTACTGAGCTACACGGTAACGAGCAGAAGTCAAACGTTGTAAAGAGTTGTGCCTACGTTGAATAGGGCACGTTCACTGGCAGAGTAGAAGGAGCCAACTAAGGAACAACCAAGGGAGACCAATCGCTAACCTTGACACGTCATGATGCGCACAGAGCCGAAAGGGTTTAACAACCTCCACGGTGATAAGAGCGTCCTCCACTCCTTCCCTCCGTCCATACCCCACACTCCCCTTATCAGTGTCATGCACCTACCTGCACTAGTCCAGTGAGTCATCCATCCATCCATCCACAGATTCCAGTACTGTACACTGATATTTGGCAGCTATTACAAATCCTTGTCATGTGGCAAAGCTATATAAACATGACGTGTCCGGTCACATGCAGAAGGCACATCAATGCCACATTATGTACAACGCTCAAAAAAATTTAAGGAAACATATCACACGTCGGGTCTCGATGAAGGAAATACATTAAAGATCAGTCTTCACAGTACAATGGAATTCGTTGAGAAAAAAAAAGACATAACGGTCAATGGAAACCAAAATCACCAACCGATTGAGAGCATGATTCAAACTTGGTTGCGTCGGATGCACCGATACATAACGTCCCAGAGGTCCTCAATTGGATTCGGGTCTGGGGAATGAGATGGCCAGTCAATGGCATCAATCGGTTCATCATCCAGGAACAGCCTACACACTCCGGGCATTGCCCTGCACCAGGAGGAACCCAGGGCCCACTGCACCAGTGTAAGTTCTGAGGATTTCATCCTGGTACCTAACAGCAGTCAGGGTATCGTTGGCTAGCACGTGGAGGTCTGTGCGACCCTCCAAGGATATGCCTCCCCAGACCAACACGGACCCACCGCCAAACTGGTCATACTGGATGATGTTGCAGGCAGCAACGTTCACCACGGCGTCTCCAGACTCTTTCACACGCTCAGTGTGAACCTGCTCTCATCTATGAAGAGAAAGGGGCGCCAATGGCGGACATGTCAATTCCGGTGTTCTCGGGCGAATGCCAACCAAGCTGCACAGTGCTGGGTTGTGAGCACAGGACCCAGTAGAGGATGTCGGGCACTCATACCACCCGCATGGAGTCTGTTTCTGACTGTTAGGTCAAAAAACTGCTGGGCTGATGTCCAGCTCTCCTTGTGTAACAGCCCGCCTCCTGGTATCTCCTCCATGTGCTTGAGATTAAAAAGGGTATTCTACATAAAAACAATGATGCCAACAGCATCTCAAATTTTATCTCCACTTTTCTGATTTAATAAACAGAATATTGAATATTGCTAGAGATTAATGACGACAAATTGGATGGAGCACTTGCATAGTCAATTATGGGGAAAAAATTCAGGGGGGATCAATGACCAAGGACCCCATTCACGGCCCCTGCTTGGACCTTTTTTACTGGGAATCTCCACGGATCTCAAAAACGACCTTGTCTCAGACTGCATGACAGGAATCCGTCATAGAACTTTAACCCTGAGTATCGCAGATCTCCAATAAAAAAAGCGACAGACGTTATGTCAACTATGCAATCAGTCGGCACATGTGGTTCCAGCAAAAGACATGCTACTTCCCTAGACACCTTGATTATGATGTATTGATGTCGAAAGCGGGTAGACGTCTATGTTTATGGCTGGGATTTAAAACTTGACCTTGACAGGGACACAGTAGGAGTCGTACAGTAAAGATGGAGCCGGCTTTCACATACACTGTTACTGCTGACCTCAATGCTCTGGCTCTGTTAAATACCAGTATACAGTAGCTACTGGAATATCAGACAGTAAAACTAAGGACTGAGTAAAGAAGTAAACAGCCAACATTTCCAGTGTGAATAATTAACCCCCCAAACACAAATTGTCATTACATTGCTAAATAATGCAAATATATGACAATAATATCAGATGGTATTTTGTGGCTAAAAAACTAGTGAGCAAAACTAGTGAGTATTTCTGTGTCTAGGTAGCTCGAATTGTTTTCCATAAAAACAAAAACAAATCTATCACTATCAGCATGTGAAGTATATATTAAATCGCTTAAACAAACTGGATTATTAATTTAAAAGATAAAAAATCCATGTTCCCCTAGATAAAATAGCATTTCTAACTCAAATCAGTTTATCTGGTAGCTGAGGCAACAAGCAGCTGAAATTACCAAAAGGCCTGATATTTAGCAGGAATGTAGAGGACCTGGCAACTCTGATGCAAGGGGAATGAGGAAAACACTAAATTCTTTGCTTTACAGTAGTTGGAGGAAGAAAGGAGTTTAATCTGACCACTGTGCACTTAGCTGTGTTGATGGGACAGCTATGGTGCCCTAGTAAGATGATATTTAGTGTGTTTACACTGAGTATGCATTTTATGGGATATCATTGTGGGAGATTTATTTTACACCCTAACAACATTAATTACAATTAATTTCTGAGTATCGTTATACGTTTCCAGGTCCAAAACATAACAGCAACAGGTGAAACTATTCATAGTGTAAAGCGCATTCAGAAAGTATTCAGACACTTTCACCACATTTGTAATATATGACAAATTAAATAGATTTTGTTTCCATCATCAATGTGGCAAAAGGGCTGAATGCTTTCCTAATGCACTGTATATGAAGAGAGGTATGGCAGTACCAAAATGTTATGATGGATTTTATATATAATGATGCCATCAACTTTTTGCCCTCCTACCATCAGGCAGGGGGTACAGGTCTCTTCGATGCCACATCAGCAGGCTCAGGAAGTTTCTTTCCATCTACTGTAACACTGCTGAACTCTGTGAAGCATCACTACACATACCCCCCCACCCGCCTCTCAGGGACCTTGTTGTACAACTCACCTTTGTACTATTCTGACACTGCCTTGCAAAGTCCGATAATGGAAGTTTTCAGTTGTTACAGGTATGTGTCTATCTCGGGAACCTCACTGCTGCTATCCCTGCATTTCAGTTTCACATGCACCTTGTACATTCAATTTGCCTCTTTGAACATTTAGAATTGCCATTGTGCTTGCATTTTTACAGTTGTTACCTATACATGTCTACTTCAGGGACCTCATTGCTGCCATCTCTGCATCCTGGTTGCACATGCTACCTTACTCCTTCCTTCTGCCTCAAGTGCACATCTAGAATGCCGTTTAGAATTGCCATCTGTACCAGCACAACTATCATCCCACAGACTATACCTAATACTTGTACATTTTCTGTCCTCCTCTATTTGCCTTAATTGCACATTTAGTATTGCCATTTGTACTGCATTTGCTTTCATTGCACATCTATACACTTGTAATATACATATACTTAATACTGCCCTCTTCTATTTGGTCTTCTGGTTACACGCTTAACTGCATTCTGTTGTACTGTACTTGTTCAATAACAAAGTTCAATCAAATCTAATCATGTGCTGAAACCTACTTTTTGAGTATGTCTTGTTTCTTCTGTTCCTCAGAGGTGGGTAGACCCATTGATTTCTGTCTCTGGTCATACATCATCTTCTCCACCATACCACGGGTCTCCCCGTCAAGATCTGACAACTGACAAAAAAGGGAGAGAAAAAAGATGTTTAGTACATCATAGAGATGACCAATCACATGTTCTGTTGCAGTACTGTAGATTGGGAGCATGGCAACCGTATTGTGGCGTTGCTTACCTTTGAGTTCTCTGGACAGATCTTCTTTGTGTTGATTTCTGGATCCGTAGTCACAAGCTTATTCCACCACTCCATTTTGTTTATCTGAAACAGAAGACATACTGACTTCCAAGACTTAAACAGAATGCGCAAAGCGGGGGGGGGGGGGGGGGGGGGGGCATTCTTGATCAAACACCTTGTGACAAAGAAAAGCATGTACCTTTTCCAGGTGAACAGTGACCAGCTTGCCATCCTCAATGAGCCAGGAACTTTCCTCCACCTTGACCTCGTTGTAAAGCTGTTCATCAATGACAGGAGGATGACCCTTCAGTCCCACCTTTAGGTGACGACGCTGGATATCCACCACCACATCCTTTCCCTTCAAGCGGAATTTCACATCAAAAGGCACCACCAGCTGGCGGAGGGAAGATTGAAACACCCAGTTAGAATGGGGGCACAACATGCTCACGGCTACACACTAAACACAAAAGGGAAACGAACTCACATCCACTTCTGACAGACTCTGTGTCCAACGATATTTCTCCAAGTCAGCTCCGTTTCCTGCGTTGGGTTTGATCTTATCCTTGTCTTTCTCATCTTCTTCTCCATCTGAATCAGTCTGGCAGAAATCAAGAGTGCGGTTAATTAGTATAGTTTTGTCTTAATCATACTTTGCATACATAAAATAACCTTGACTTCTAATCTATGCTTTCCAGTAGTATAGTTGTGAGGTTGGCCATTCCATAATGGGGTAAACAGTGATATAAATCTCCACAGCTCAGTTTTCTAACATCCCAAAAGAATCTCCAACCTCCTTGTCTTCCTTTTCTTTTCTTTCCTTCTCAGCTTTCTCAGGAGGAGTTACTGAATTTGTGTTGGAGGTCTCCTTCTCCTCTTGTTTCTTTTGCTAAAACCAAGACAAATACATTAACGTAGTGTAAGATATTACATCAAGGAGAAACTGATCGAGTGTTAAGCCGACAAAAATCAACCTGAGTAAGTCCCTCTTACCTGGTCAATTTCAGACTGGAGCCTCTCTGCTTCTTCATCTGTAAGTTCTTTTATTTGAGGCTCATCTGCTTTCTTCCTTTTCTTTTTCTCCTCCTCCTCAGCTAGCTTGGCAGCTCTTTCTGCCTTCTCCCTTTGCTCCTTTTCCTGCCTCTTCAGCTTCTCTCTGTGGGCCTTTAGAGCCAGACCACTGTGGTGGGCAAATGATTCCTTCACCAGCTGAGGACAACGGGAGATCAGAAATATAGCTGTTATGCCCCTTTTGATACATTTCTGTTCTATTGGATAGCCATTTTAGTACTCACCTTCTCTGGTGCACCTGGTTCTCCACCCGTAAAGAAGTCTGTTTTACGCCGGAGGAAACTGAAAAACGTGTTTACTAACTGTTGGGAGAAGATAGATAATACATACAGTATGCTTCAATCTGAGGCTGATACATGTCACGGCCCATTAACTCCGTAATACACCCACCACGACTAAACAACTAACGTTAAGTATTGGCTAGACTAGCAAACTAGTAAGAAAGTCAAATGTAGCCATTTTCAAGACTAATGCAGTGTAGGGAATGGTTTTGAAACAGCAAGATATTTAAGCTAGTGTTACTTCAAGACTAAAGGCAATGTACATAAAAATATTTTGTGTCATATTTGATAACTTCGGCCAATTTACGCTTCACCATCCCGTAAGCTAACGTAGCAGGCTACTAGAGTTACAGCAGCCTGCTAGCTAGCTAGCTATGATAATATATTAGCTTACTACAGCACCGTCAGAGCTCGCTAACATAGCTAGACGTAGCTAATCTAGCATGTTCTCACTCAAGATGTAACGTTAGTTTACCTCTTGCACACCTCCTTCGTGTTGTTGTGCCATGACAAGCAACATCCCATCATACTTTTCCTCGTCACTCATCTTCCGTCCTAATATATAATATACACTAGATAAAAATATTATTTGAAATGGACAAGTTAAAGGCAGCAGGGAGCAATACGTACAGTCACGTTGCTGGGCTAGTTCCCTGGAAACTATCTCCACGGTTTCTAAACGGAAGGTTTGATCCAATAGGAGGCCAACTATTTGATTGATAAACCAAACAACCAATGATAGCATGTACATTACCGGATGTGTGTTCCAGTGTTTGAAGGTGGGAAACCGTGTGCAGCGGGAACGATGATTTATTGGTCACCAAACGAATATTCTCGAAATCCGTTGTTGATAATTGTCATAGTCAGTAGCGTATTTTGCCCGTGGCTATAGCGGCGGATCTTTTATGAATAGCCCCGTATCTCAAATGGAACCAAAATAATAATAATAAAAAAATTGTCCCTGATCTATTCAATAATTAAGATCGCGCGTTATGGCGGTGTAGGCCACTAGCGTGTGCATCGAAATCTTCAGCATGTACATTCAAAACCCTGTACTTTCTGCCCCGAACGGGGCGGGAGCGTGGGCTAAGCCACGAATGTATTGTGATCCTAGCGACGCCTCTGGACATAGTTATCTTATATTGTATTTTCATCATTCAAAAAACGGTTCCTATGCTACCATATTTAAAAGTTAGCATTGTTAATAAATATGGCATTATTCAACATTGCACTCAACACGTTTTCAACCAAAGAAATGTAAAATTAAAAAGACAGACCAGACATGGGACTGGGGTTTCAAAAGTGAATAGAAAATCGTCTTTAGTAGTTTATTTTTTCAAAATTGAATACAAAAATCTAGTTTCGAGACAACGTCTTGGGTAGGTGAAACTGTCATTACTACAGCCACGTAAAAGTAAAAAATTTATTAAGGTTTTACATTTTGTAGAAATAAGAACTTTACTTTGAAGGATACGTTCTGTGGAAAGTGAAACTATTAGCTATAACGTCGAGATGACATGATTTGTGACTGGTGTTTCCATCGGAGAACTTCCTGTCTTGTCTTCATACTGAATCATCTTTGATTTTGCTATTGAAGGCATCCGTTATTTGGATGTAATAAAGTGGGTGGAAACGTTCATCTTCACTCTCGGTTGGCCATTGAGTGATGCCAGAAGCGTACCGGATTCAAACCTATATAGCAGTACACATGTACAGTACCGTACGTAGTGGCTGGACCACTGAAACGCCCCATGCCACACTATTATGCTTCTAATCAAATTATAGAGTTCTAGACCATTTCGATAATTTCTTTAACAGGTGACAACATAAGTCACCATATGCGAGAAGACAAGGCTCTGAAATGAAAAAGTTCCAGTAATTTCAAAAAGGACAGTCATTTATGTGCTATATTCCTGCTTCCCACTTCTTTACAACACACTAGATGAAACAGAAGTTGTAGCTAATCATCTCAGCATTGAAAATTAACATTCAGAAATCCATTTTAAAAGAAGTGACATTACATAGTTGCGTAGCATCGTTCTAAATCTTATCCTGAAATGACTGTCAGTGATTGTGATTAGCAGGACAATAAATGAGTGTCAATGACTGACAGTTCACTCTAACCCAGATAACAGGCCAGATGTAAAGAAATAACTGAACTATCCTAATTAACCAAAATAAAAAAAGGTTCTGAGTGGAAAGACTTAAATATTTTCTAGGTAACATAGACCAGTGGTGAAAATACAATTCCAAAAAGAAATGAGTCATTATGAGAATAACATGATATCTATCGATGTGTACACTTACACAATCAAACCCATTCTGATCTTTTCATACTAATGTTGTAGTGTTCTGGGTAACATCCGTCTTACCACAAATAATTGTTTTATTATATCACTCTTTGTCAATAACAAAGGATGCCATCTGAATTCACATTCATCCTTTAGCTACAGCCCATATTCCGAGACTGAACCCGTCTGTGTGGAGCGTTGACCTGGTAGTCCTTGGTAGCCTGGTACAAGCTAAGTTAATTACTAGAGGTAAACATGATAAATGTCATTGACCCTGTAGTGCAGACAGCTTCCTCACGTCACTCCCTGCTGAATAACTGCATTGAATATGCCTTATCACCTCCCTCAAAGCAGAAAGAAGCTAGCGCAGCGAGCAGAGCAGGGTCACTTGGTGGTTCCCAGCTGATTGTGGATGTGTGTCATCTAGGGGAGGGGTCAAGGCTGGTTTGTCACACAAAGAATAGGGGACGATATCTTATCCTCCCATAAATAGGACTTGGGCTACTGGTATAGTCAGACAGAGCTGCTGAACAGACTGCTGGACCAAATGTTAGAGAATGTCTATTGTCCCTTCTATAGCATAGCTTTTTAACACTACACTATACATAGATTTTTATAAATTGATACTGTGTTGGTCCTCAAAGGTTAATTATCCATGATATTTACTCTTGAAGAGATGAAAACCACCTGCCACTGGGCAGGTTACTGGAAGCAACCAGAACAGCCTCAGACCATCTTGTACAACATCCTGAACTGTAACAATGACAGACTGACCAACAACAAACACTTGATCCGGTATGAAAACAACAAGATGATGCCTCACAAATGTCACCACGACCAGCGCCGGGTGGTGTATCTGGAGAACCCTGAGGGAACACGCCGGGCGGTGTCCAATGTTCTGGTCAAAACCATTCACTTTATGAAGAGTTTACCCTCTTTCAATCAGCTTCCAGTAGAGGATCAGCTGTCATTGCTGAAGGACTGCTGGGCGCCTCTGTTCTCACTAGGCATGGCCCAGGAACAGACGGTTTTCCAGGTGAAGGACGTACCGCAGGATGGCATGTTGAAGAGGATCCTTCTTAACAATCAGGAGACACATGATGGGAATGGGTCACAGCCCACACTAGCTGAGGTGTATAGACTCAGAACCTGTCTGACCAGACTGTGGGCCCTTGACCTCAGCCCAAAGGAGTATGCATATCTAAAAGGTGCTGTGCTTTTCAACCCAGGTAAAGACGGCCCTTTTCTTCTCCAGCATTCCATTGTGTTGTGTAACTGCTGAACTGACATCAAATTAATTGTATTCCATTTTAATATTTTAAGCAGTCAATGGCATTATTATTTAACAATTTTAAATGCCTAATTTGCTCTACTTTTCCACCACGGAACAGATGTCCTAGGACTTAGCACCACTGAAATTGTTGACAGTCTCCAACAAGAGGCCTATACAGCTCTTCGGGATGTTGTCTTGACACTTCACCCAGGAGATCTGGATCGATTCAGCCGTATCCTACTAATGACCTCCGCCCTACAGACCATCAGCAAATCACTTATCACAGAACTGTTCTTTAGGCCTGTTATTGGTCAGGCAGACATGTTTGACTTATTAAGTGAGATGCTGTGTAATAGAAAGGAGTACAGCTGACAGTGTTTTTCTGGCTTTAATCCACACATTTACAATTACTTTGGCATACATCCAACAATATATCTGTAATGTAATAACTATAAAGTCAGCTATTGTCTTTTTAAGATATACTGTTATTCAGTATTATTTAGTCTTTGTGTCTATTTTTCATAGTTGGAAAGGAATCTGTTAGCAAACATTTCATGCTGATGAAGTACAGTATGTGCCATAAACACTGGATTCTATACTGGCTCATGCTGGCTCTGTAACTACAAAGATGAGTTGAGTAGCATGATCTGGTATTGGGCATTTCAAACTCAAGCTAATGCAGTTAGGGTAGGTGTAATTAACACTAGCTAAACAATGTATCAATAATTACATGTAAAAAATTTCACACTTATCAATATTTCAATCCTGTGTATTACCAAAATAAACTGAAACCATAACCTTTTTTACATTAACAACTTAAAATCTACACCTTGTTGTACTGTGGGGCTGTATTACTTTGACAATACCACCTATTACGTCTGTCCCCAAAAGTTTATTATCCAGCTATAGTATTAAATGCATAAAAACTAAATTACATCAAGTTCATTATTAATCCATTCTATTTCTATGAAAGTAATCCTATCCAATAGGTAAAATTAATATAATTGTTTAAAGAAATCTGCCACGGGTGCACAAAGGAATGCCCTGTCAATGTGTATGTAAACTGTCTCTGTAGCTTCAAGCACAAATGTGGGGTTATATGGTGCAAAACATTAGATTACAGAACATTCCAATAAAACTGTATTGAGTAGAATACAGACGATTGCCATCCAGTGTCGGAGTAAAAGACTGACAGATGTCTTAATTTCAACCGCAACAATCTGAACATCGCACTTCACATTAAAATCATCAGCTAATTCTGATCCATAAACTCCACAGAATGGAGCTATTGAGAGACTGAAGGGTAGGTGGTGTGACTGACTTGCGAGAGAAAAAGGCTATTTACACAGAATAAAAACACAGACATTCAAAGGGCTTGATATCAACAACACAAAACCTACTGCACTGACACTTCCCCTGGTTAATTAATGAATGGTGACCTAGTCCCATGCTTTAAACATATCGGCCTGGACAACAATTAGTTGTGGGGCTACTTCAATTTAGACTTTGCACCTTTTTGAATTTGCTACAGAGAGCAACTCTGCTCCTTCACAAAACAATTTGTTTATCCTTGTTTATAGTTTTACATACATTACAGAATTACAGACATTTCACTGGATCTCTTCAAGAATGTACTCATTGGAGTATACAATGACAACATATTACAGAATAACCCAAGACACATATTTGAAAGGATTGCCAACATATAACCATTAAAGGTATGTTAGAATAAAAATGCTTCCATCGCATAAAAATCTACATCCAGAATCGTATTTCACAGTTAAGAACAATAACAGGCAATAATTCTAACATCTATTGCCTTTGAGGTGTGTTCTTTCTTCATCCATAACGAGTGGTTTCGGCCTATAACATTCATTCCAAGATGGTTCTTTCTGTCCAAAGTACCATGCTTTATTCACGTGGGTTAAACCCTACGAAGGTGAAGATTACGGTTGAAACTTTGCACAACGAAAGCGTGGAGCAATCACATGCAGGTGTCTGTTTCTTGGGTCAAGCCACTGTACACATTTACTCCACAGGACCTTGTGTCAAAGTGTTGTAGTCTAACTGATAATGCTGAAACAGATCCTGCAGCATTGAGAGTCAACGTTCATACCAACACACACCTACCTGATATTCAAAGGTGCATCACAATATCGGAAGCTTCTGGAATTTAGGGAGATGCGCATCAAAATGTCAGCAGCTTCTGGAAGAGTCCGGTAAGTCTAAACCAGGGATTCTAAAATATGTAACTTTTTTTATACGACTAACAAGCACAGATAAAACATTTTACAGCTAAGGGATCAGAGCAATCTGTTTAGAAGGAGTAATGCAGGTATGTCATATACTAAAAAGATTTAGTTTTAAACCTGTAAAACATGGGTCTGGGGGAGGCTCACAGGGATATTTGTATCGACAGCAATTACACATTTTTCAATGTAAAACTTTTTGTACCCTCAAGCATGGAATCAAACATTCACTACCATAAGTACATTATAATCCTTCAAAAACAGAATGACAAGGCTAATAGGATGGCTCTATAAAGAATCATATAGTGTGGTCTTTGGAGCAGTTCATTCATGTGTAATACTACTTACTAACTTATTTGAACTGAGTGCAATTACCTGGTTCCTTCAAGGTCCAAACATTGAATTAAATAGAAGACATATATATATATATTTATATTGGTTCCAACCTCTTCACTTTACTGCTAACTAGATCCATGGCATCAGCAGTGTTGAAGAATGTTCATCATGTTCTGACTGATGTCCTGTGCAGAGGGATCCCACACACAGAGATCTGATGCTCAGAACTTTCTGATTTAACCAAAGTAGATAAAGACAGTGTTAAATGTAGAATTGAAACATGTTCACTTTCCACCCAAGGTGGACATTTGCTTATGGCTTCATAGTTTGAATGTAAAAACACCAATTAAAACATCCTTTCAGATCTTACAATAATTTCACAAAACAACATGCAAAATGTTATAACCCGTGCAAACATTTAGTCACACACACTTCATCATTGGTTTAAGACCATCATTTTGGTTTCTACCAGATGAGTACCGAGCGAAATCTCATGAAGTCAATCTGTATCTCTTGTAGTCAATCTAAATTACTTATCCAGGGAGATACTAAAGGCAATCAAGCCAACTTGTGGAAAGGCTTGTATATTAGGAGGTGTGGCAATTCAGATAACTTTCTCTGAGATAACATTTGGCACAACACTACCCACCTTCAGTATTTAGGGCTGAGTCAAAAGGGATTGAGTCGAATTTCTTACCAGCTTCACTGTTCATCCTCATATTTCTAGCATTCATATCGGAATCTGTTTCCTTGGATATCTGGATGTTATAGTCATCTTCAGGGTAAAGAAAACAAACAAAAATAAACAAAAAAACAATAAAGAATCTTTGTCAGATAACAATGTAATACGATAAACCATTCACAGTATTTCTGACATATTTATAGCCACTTGTAAAATTATTGTCACCCTTCATAAAGATCAGCAAAAAGGCTATTTAAAATGCACTATGTACATATTTAGCTATACTGTAATTTTGGAACATGTGGACAGGTTTTGATTCAAACAATGTAGATTCTTTCCAGATTATTTAACCCTTCATCTCTGCTAACGCACTGCCCATGTTAACTGAAAATACGTTTTTCAAGGGTGGAGATGACCATGGCAAAATGTTGGTACTTTTTACATAACACAGATCCTTCTTTTAACATGGAGCAATCATTTGCAACTTTTTCTTGGGCTTTATTTTCCTTTCAACTGACCATTTTATACATTTTCAAAACAAGTAACATGCTACTTCTGGAAACTCTTTGTTAGCAAATCTGTTGGTTGTTATCAGTTGTCTTTTTTCTGGCAACCCTTCTAAACAGGCAATTGTCATGGAGGTGGAGTCTAATTGTAGATGCAACCCAGTTCAGTAATTTTTCTACCGTGGCACTTGAATTCTTATTTTTTTCCTGAACCATCTACCTAACTGTATTTGGTGGAAAATGTATTTGTGTCCTCTACCAGGCAGTTTTACCACTGTTCCACTGGTTTAAAACTTAGATGTAAATCTTCAGATCTTAGTGATTACCCTAACAGTTCTGAAGATTAAATGCATTTCATTTCAGTTTTTTATTTTATTGTGCCCATCGCCTGAGTTGATGAAGGTCAACAATCGTCTGTGTTATTTTTGCCATGGTGATTTATTATGCGTGGGAGGCCGCAGATACCCTAGCTGTGTGGAGCATCAGAGTGGTAATAGTAACAGAGACCTTGCAGGATCAATCCCCAGAGACAAAAGCCAAAATCGGCTCCTGCTAGTTGGATAAGAGAATGTAAATAAAGAAACTAAAGTGCCATGTTGTTTTTAGACCCCAGTGAAACAAGAAATGTGATGGTAATTTCTAAAGTTCAAGAAATTTCCCTGACAGAAGCCATGGAACACAAAAGACTTAGACGTAAGAAGTCAAATTCACTTTTGTTTGATTTCATCAGAAAATTAGTAGCAATATATTAAATAAAATGCTTTGTTTATCAATAAAAAGTAATACCACGTTTAAAAACTAACAGTAATCAAAATAAAAACAACAGAATTAAATGTCATGGTATTATTTTTAACCAAAGTTGAAACATAGAGGCAGTATTCGATTTAATGTCAAATACACAGATATCATTTGGTTTGATTGTTATGGCGAGACTATTGGGAGTGTGCTCCTTTAGTTGATGATTGTTATGGCGAGACTATTGGGAGTGTGCTCCTTTAGTTGATGATTGTTATGGCGAGACTATTGGGAGTGTGCTCCTTTAGTTGATGATTGTTATGGCGAGACTATTGGTAGTGTGCTCCTTTAGTTGATGATTGTTATGGCGAGACTATTGGGAGTGTGCTCCTTTAGTTGATGATTGTTATGGCGAGACTATTGGGAGTGTGCTCCTTTAGTTGATGATTGTTATGGCGAGACTATTGGGAGTGTGCTCCTTTAGTTGATGATTGTTATGGCGAGACTATTGGTAGTGTGCTCCTTTAGTTGATGATTGTTATGGCGAGACTATTGGGAGTGTGCTCCTTTAGTTGATGATTGTTATGGCGAGACTATTGGGAGTGTGCTCCTTTAGTTGATGATCGTTATGGCGAGACTATTGGGAGTGTGCTCCTTTAGTTGATGATTGTTATGGCGAGACTATTGGGAGTGTGCTCCTTTAGTTGATGATTGTTATGGCGAGACTATTGGGAGTGTGCTCCTTTAGTTGATGATTGTTATGGCGAGACTATTGGGAGTGTGCTCCTTTGAGTATCCTATACAGTATCTGTATTATCTGATAGTAATTTTGCTAATCTTTATGAAGGGTGCCAATCATTTTAGGGAGGTGACAGTATATCCAGTAGAGGTGGTGGAGAATTTAAGAAACAAGCCTTCAATTTATATAACATATGTTTACGATAACACCAACATGAAATAAATGAATCAATGAGAATAATACAACATTTCACAATGAATTCATCTTACTACGGCTTAAGTGTATGTCAGCCAATAAGACTGTGATACTGCTTACTGTTATTGCTGATGGTAGATGTTTGGTAGTTGCTCATGGTTTCGTTACCACTGTCGGACTGTCTCCTGTGTGACCTCTTATGTAAAGGTCTCTTCTTACTCGCCCTAGTGCTGATTCTGACAGAACACAACAAAACACGTTTCATGACACCGCAGATGAGTGAATTATTTATGAAACCTGTAGATTTTAAACACTTAATTTTAGGTGTCCCGAATGGAATCAATACAAAATGCTGCCTGAAACCCATTTGAAAATATGCATTTTTCCAGAAACAAGGCCAATAAAAATATCTGTTATCCATGTAATCTATTTAGCAATAAGTATTGTCACCTGTAGCCAAAACTAATGCAGACTTAATTCATAGGTTGAAGCTTAAGGCATATCTCTTTCTACAGATCATTACGACTCTGTACCGTGACAAAAACCTAAATTAGCAAATACAGCTCCATAAAAGATGAAGAGACCACTGCACCTTTTTCTTTCCTTTCCAAAAAAGTTGAAAAGGAAAGTTTTGAGTGAGGAACAGAAGCGTTCAATTTGCAGTGGTCTCTTAATTTTAACCCTTCTGTTCCTCACTCAAAACCTTTTTTTTTTAGAAAGGAAAGAAAAAAGGTGCGGTGGACTCAATTTTTTCTGGAGCTGTATGTTAGGACACAGGGTAAGAAACAGGGTTAGGAATAGGTTTAAGAACAGGGTTAGGAACAGGGTTGGGATTAGGGCTAGGAAGAGGGATTGGATTAGGGTTCAGAATAAGGTTTGGATTAGGGTTAGGGTTAGTGTTAGTAGACAGTTCATTGAAATGGTATTTACAGTGTGTAAATCATCCACAGGTTGACTTATAAGATGAAGTGTTACCAGAAATGTACACTGTGTGGTCTACTGACTAGGCAGTAGGCATGCATGTTTCTTTTCCTGTGGGACAATGTGAAAGTGCAATTTGAAACAACGTTATATGCAACTGAACAGCTAAACCATGTCCCAACTGGGTTTTCTGATTTCGCTGTCGATGACTTATTATTATTTGTTGGCTGATTTTGGGTGTCGCTAATGGTAAACATTAAGATGCGGGGGCTCTGTGACACTTCTCATTTGATATTACCCGAGAGACGCGGTAGAGCATTTGTGGCGCCAGCCTCTCAGCCCCGGTTGACATGGTCTGCCGGGGAAACGTACCTGATGATGCCCTTCACCAGTCGACACTCGGCGTCCTGCTCATCCAGCTGGTGTTCTTCAGCCAGGTTACTGATCAGCTGGCTGATCCTACTGGTCCTGTTCAGGAAAACCGAATCCGAGGTGCAGCGAGCCAACTCTTCGATCTGGTACTCAGTGTACAGCTCCAGCAGCTTCTGCGTGATCAGCGAGTCCACGTCCCCAACGTTCATATTGGCCAGATCCTCTTCATCCCAGGAGTAGGATGGGCGGCTGTACCACCCCCCTCCTTCGGAACCATGGTGCAATCGAGGTCTGGGAGAGACAAACTCCTCCTCCTCCATTCTGGGAATGTCTACTTTAACCCCTTTGATGTACACGTCCTCCGACCAATCGGAGCCTCTGCCTTCACTCTCCTTCCTGGTTTGAGTGTCACTGGTCCCAGGGTGGCCCTGGAGACTCTGGAGGTGGAGCTTGCCCTGGCTGTCTTCTGGCAAACTCCCTCTGGGATTGGGGGTCAAACAGGGTGCCAGGACGGTGGTCCAAAACACCCTGTAGAGGCCACACGTCAGCACACTGCACAAACAGCTCCTACAGCTGCCTGGGGATGCACAGGGACCACCACACGACCCACAGCCCTGACCCCCTGGAGAGGAGTCTGCTGAGCTGGGGATGAACCCAACCTTCTCCTCAGCCTCCCTGCCCTGCGTGTCCCTGGAGCGGGCCTTGTGTGGGTTCCCCTTTGGCCTCTGGAGCTCACAGGACTTCAACTCTGGGTCAAGGCATCGCTCCTCATAAAACAATTCCAGGCTTGTGTTCCTGCCCTGGGAAAGGTGATGATTTGGTCCTGCAGGGCCCAAGAGGCTGTCCTGGACCTCTGGCTCTGACGTGGGTCTGGGGCTCCCGGTGCTGGTGCTGGGCATTGTAGATCAATAGACCAAGTCACTGGGACACCAAAAGGTCAGGGAGAAAAGGGCAATGCATTACATGACGCTAATAAATAATCCTTTTACATTTACAAAGAACCATGTCGTAATAATCAGCAGCTTCAAATAGTCAGACAATATTATGAGTAAATCAATATACAGCTACAATACAGTATTGACACTAAAAGACAACACGAGACTCTGTGAATGACTTATCCAGTAGTCCCTTGGCTTGGTATACAAGTCAAATGAGGCAGCAACTCCACCCTGCACACCAACCAACATCAATCACCACATATCTTGGTGCCAAGAAAAGCAACCAAACTTGTTCTGTGAAGGTTGTGCTCTTAGCCTAAAGGATGTACGCCTCAAATGAATTGTTGTAAAATGAAATAAAACCAAGGTTAGGTACCGTTACATATACAAGCTTTTATATTTCACCCTCAAGAGTCTACGACTTACAGCGACCAAGTGTCTGTTGCGTTCTGTGCAGTACTTTCAGGTATTAGTCGTAAACTAGCCCTGGTCTATAAGTTCAAAACATTCTTTCTGGCCTAATGAATAAGTTCAAATAACTTATTTCACATAAAGTAAACACACACACACACCATTATGGAAGTCTGCACCGGGAACGTGAACGTGACTGTCCATTCAATGCAGGCTACTAAACGTCAACAAATGTATAATACGGTGAATGTCATCAGCATACATGGCCAGGTTAGAATTAAAACAATGCCATGATTTTCTGTGAGATGACAGCAGGCAGGGCCTGCTGCCTACTTCATATCTTTATATACTTCATATACACGTTTTTATTTTTGGTTCACCCGCAGTCCGGCAAAACAGCTGGTTAAAGTTGACGACGACATTTTCAGCCTATCTAGTTTTCTGGAAAAAAAAAACGTATATGCACGTATATCAAATGAAGTATCGTATATTTTGCAATATGGAATTTGTTCAAATAAACACTTAAACCACGGCTTTTAGCATTATCGTGTGTTGACGTTTTACTCACCGTAACAAGCAGGATCGCGGGTTTTCCACCCTGTTCTTTCGAAAGGTTATCCACAAAGACCTAAAGTTTACATTTTCATACTTTTTGTTTTTAGTTAAATTCTCAACAAAACAGATGTCATTTCAATAACTACGTTTGATTAAAATAGTTACTGCGTTTTGCCTTTGTATGACAGTGTAGTTTCGTTTCCCTAATGCTTCCTACAACAATCTTTCACCTGCGAGGCAAAGGGGCACTTTTCTGTGCCCAGGCGTTGATCGCCTAGTGACGGGATTTGATTATAAGGACCGAGTAGTCCCGGTGCACAAGTTAGGTGGTTTTAGTCCAGTTAATATTTAACGGTGCAATGTGAAGATGAATGTAATTAACTCGGATATTAACACAAGATATATTAAGGAACATTTCATAGAAGTGCCATTCACGTCATTGTACTATATTAATTACAAATACAAAAGGTGCCATACATTTATCAAAATAATACAGGTATCTTGACAGGCCAGATTGAAAAACATGTTAGATTATCATTATATATCATACCTCAAGTCAAGTATGAAAACAACTTCTGATTTTCAATATATCTGGCATAGGCTACAATGACAAAAACTCACACTGTACACAAATGTTGACAGATAAAAAGTAAGATTTGTCCATAAAGGAACTCAATGTACCAAACAAAAATATACACCGATCAGCCATAACATTATGACCACTGACAGATGAAGTGAATAACACTGAAAATCCCATTGTCATGGCACCTGTCAGTGGGGGGATACATTAGGCAGCAAGAGAACATTCGGTCCTCAAAGTTAAGGTGTTAGAACCAGGAACAATTTGCAAGCTTATGGATCTGAGCGACTTTGAAAAGGGACAAATTGTGATGGCTAGATGACTGTGTCAGAGCATCTCCAAAACTGCAACTTATCAAAAGTGGTCCAAGGAAGGAAAAGTGGCGAACCGGCGACAGGGTCATGGGAGGCCAAAGCTCATTGATGCAGTTTGTTGCGTATGGGGCTGCATAGCCACAGACCAGTCAGGGTAACCATGCTGACCCCTGTCCACTGCCGAAAGTGCCTACAATGGACACGTGCGCATCAGAATTGGACCACGGAGCAATGGAAGAAGGTGGCCTGGTCTGATGAATCATGTTTCCTTTTACATCACGTGGATGACCGGGTGCATTTGTGTCGCTTACCTGGAGAACACATGGCACCAGGATGCACTATGGGAAGGATGCAAGCCGACAGAGGCACTGTGATGCTTTGGGCAATGTTCTGCTGGGAAACCTTGGGTCCTGCCATTCATGTGGATGTTACATTGACATGTACCACCTACCTGAGCATTGTTGCAGACCATGTGCCCCCTTTCATGGCAATGGTATTCCCTGATTGCATTGGCCTCTTTCAGCAGGATAATGCACCCTGCCACAAAGAAAAATGGTCCAGGAATGATTTGAGGAACACAACAATGAGTTCAATATGTTGACTTGGCCTCCAAATTCCCAGACCTCAATCCGATCGATTATCTGTGGGATGTGCTGGACAAATAGGTCCGATACATGAATGCCCCACCTCCCAACTTGCAGGACTTAAAGGATCTGCTGCTAATGTCTTGGTGCCAGATTCCACAGCACACCTTCAGAGGTCTAGTGGAGTCCATGCCTCGACGGTTCAGGGTTGTTTTGGTAGCAAAAGTGGGACCTACACAGTATTAGGCAGGTGGTCATAATGTTACGGCTGATCGGTGTACATTTCCATTGTGGATGTTAACGGGGAAATATAATGGCTGCCATCATGGTTTCCTGTTGGAAGAAAATGCAGGTAAATTATTCAAAACAATATCAAAATGGCTTTGTAACGTTCATCCACTAAATAAACCCAAAGTTAACACATAGACAGTCATTCGGATCATAAAGTACTATTAAGACCTTAATCCTCTTGAGATCATTTAAAACATTGCTCTGCTACTGTATGAAAGAATAAAGTTTCCCAGAGTCAGATGAACTTGTGGATACCATATTGTATCTGCGATGAGTATAATAGAACATAGAAGTAGTTATGAAGCCAATAGCCATGTTCAGGAGGATCAAAACTCCATTGTACTGTTGGTCAATTGTTATTGACTGACTGATCTACAAATAATAATGAGTAATTATTTACAATGGTAAGGTGATTGGTAGGTCAATCATTTGGCCAATGCTTTCTTCAACATGCATGCAGAGACAGAAAAATGGCATCCATAGGTCTGTCTGACACAGAGGACATACTTCCAGGGCCTCATTGTCAAAACTGTAGTGCATCCTTTCACCAGTAGATGACGCCCAATTCACAACTATACGGGGAGCTTTAGTCCAATTTTCCTATTCACACAGGCATCTCTATCCCAGTCACTGGCTAGGGTTTCAAGATAGCACAATAAGATGGCCAAATAAATGCAATACAGAAAAAGTTATTGTTACATAGATTTCTCTTTGTGCAGATAGTTAAACAAAAGCTGAGCTTTATTGTTCCACATCCATGTCAGATAAAACCAAAACCAGGAGGACATGCTTTTAATGAAGTTTGGAAAAAATCACAAGTGACCATAATGTGTTCATATATGAGCTGGTCGTTTTACCTAAGGTTTTGGTTGCAGCATAATGTGGAGGTGGGGTGGATTGCGGCTTGAGTACGGTTTACCTCTAATTTATGTCTGAACCAGACATTGGCAGAGGTTGTCCAGAGGTGGAGAATTTTGTTTCACTATGGGTACAGATGTAGTTGGTAGGAGTACCATTAGAGGGTTTCACATTAATAGGACAGAGTGCAGAAACACCTAACAGAGCCCTGTCCATAGCAATTAGATGCGGGGGTGTTGGCTCTGGACATTTAGCTTCTGAACATTTTTGGAAATAAATTATATGAATATGGATGAGTCATCTCAGCTGACCATCAATGAACGACTTCCATTGAGAAAGCCCTGGAAATCCCCAGTACAGGTCAAATAAACAGGCTAGTCCCCATCCAAAAATGTATATGAATACCACAGTAGCCACATACTACAGAAAGTCAAAGCTGTCACTTTGCAAGCCTAGGCCAAGTTTGTCTGTCATTTACTGCCTTATTGGTACGTCTGGTGGTGTGTATTGATTCCCTTAACAAGCAGTTATCATGACTGGGATCTCATAATGATAGTCGCTTTGGCAGCATGTTTGAGGGCTTTCACTATTTTAAAGTTTTCAACTGGTTTGGACCATAGAGATGGAAAGAGGTCTAATCTTTGCATCAGTGCCATTACAACACCAGGGCAGCACAACTCTATGTGAAAGTGCAACATATTATATTTCAGAATAATTAATTGGCCTACCCCTACTCATGACCAAGTTGGAGTTGTGATGACATGAATAATCAAATTATCAAGAGGGATCAGTCATTGACCAACTGGGTCATCAGCAGGATCAGCCAATGAAGTTGGAAGTTGCATCCAGTTGGCTTCATTAAAAGCACAGCTGCCTTTGATGGTAATGTCCAGCCTCAAACATGCATCCTCAAACCATCTTTTCATTTAGGACTGAGTTTCATTCCCTCCTTCTAATCAGGGACTCCTTTATGCAAGGAATGACAGGTGAGCGCAATTAACTTGCCATTAGAGACAAATACCTGTGTTGTGGCCCTCAAGGAACAAAGTTCCCTACCACTATGCCAACGTGGCTTTATACTTCTTCAAATAAAACTCTCATGCTGGCATTATGCACCCTTTTAGTGTGTTTACCAACTGTAGTGAAATAATAATAATATGAACAACTTCAAAATTAAGACCTAAGTGGCATAGCTTACATCCTTACAGAAGGATGTGTCTTCTATATTCTCTATGAGTGAATTGCAAAAATGACTCTGAGAGAGTCTTGTCTGATTTTACTCAACCCCTCAAATACTCTTGTCACATCAATTGTTTTCAAATCTGTCCTCTCCACAAAGACATGCAGCTGACCACAATCAATCAATTAGCCAATGGATAAATAGCAAATGCAAGGTTCATGAAATAAATACATGCCTAGCAAATTACACAGTCAGTGGCGCTTATGTTGATGACATTGCAACTCTTGCTTTGTCAAGTCTGTGGGTGTGTTAAGACTTAGCTATGGCTGTTGGAATTTGTTTTGGGTAAGGTTCTTTAAATAGTGTGTTTTTGGTTTCTTGTTGAATGTATGAGCTCACTTGTATTGGTGCTAAACTCTTCTTCTTGACAGGGTTTTGTTGCTTAGTTCAGTATGGACAGAACACCTCAGCTATGGTTTGGCGTCATATGGTAAGACATGAGAAATATTGTAATTTGTCTTATAGAACAGCCTTTTTAGTTTGGAGAGGGTTCTTATGACTAATTTTCTTTTCAGATGCCCAGAAAGGAGTCCCTAAGTATTCTGGCTCATCCAAAATTGAATTTGAGCAGAGGATGCTTGGTAGCAACTATGACCAGGATCAATTCAGACCAGCTTCAGGCATTTCTGGTTCAGGCCAGAATAATATTATCCACAGAGGGACTGGATCCAACCCCTATAGCCAAAGACCATCATTCTTGAGCTTTGATTCAAGTAGCTATAAATCTACTCCCAAAAGTCCCTTCACCTCAGCCCAGACGGTAGGTAAAAGGGTCCGTTCTAAGATTTTTGACTTCCTCCTATCTGACTCCATAGCCAGTGGAAGCTCTTTCAGCCACAAGCATAACACCCTGGCCAGCGGATCCTCTGATCAAAGTGTTTTAAACGCCAATTCAGTGAAGGCCGTTTCCAGTTGGGAAGCAAAAAGAGCCCATCCCATTCATGCTGAAAAGATTCTGTCATTACGGCCACATTCCAGCAGCTCTGGATCAGCACAAAGTGCCACCCAGAAAAGTCGTTTATTAAACAGCAAGAAACAGATTTCTATGACACAAACTGGAAGCTTCAAGTCCAGAGACAACACTCTCAAATCAAGTTATGGCCAAAGCGTTAGGTTTCCAGATTTTCCCAGTAGCGCTGTGTCTAATCAGAAACATTCTACTGGTGTGGCTACACTTAGCAATGACGTGAAGATGCTTCTTTCCAGTGGCCCAGTAGAGTTCTCTGCCCAGTCAAATTCACCTGACAAGTTCCCTCAAATTCAAGTTCCCTCACTTGGTTCTTCACAAGCTTTGAGACCAGGTCCTCAGAGTTTTGCAATGAAAAGCAAAAGGCCCAACTTCTCCCCTGTTGTTAAACCATACCAGAGCAATCATGCCTCTGCTAGTGGAAGTGGTTTAAGCTCCAAGCATTATAGCCAAACCGCCAGCACTATCCAGAAGCCAATTGGCTTTCCGGCTGCCATCGGACAGCCCAGCTACACCCTCTGGAAGTCTGACCCTAGCTCTGCAAGAGGACCTAACCACAGAATCTCCTCCAGCAGCTATGGTCCTGCCTGGACTTTGAACCGCAATGGTGCCTCAACCCCTAAACGCTTAGCCCCTACCACCACCCACAACATCCCAAAACTCTATGGAGGATCTCCTATCCGTCGGCTCAAACACACTCTTCTGAAGAATAGTGACTCTGCCAGTTCCTTGAGGGTCAGCAAGCCACAGCTAAATCCCAATGCACCTTCACGGCTTCCCACATCTGCTTACGTCCGTGTCAAGGTCTCCAGATGGGAGCCCAGTCTGTGATGGAAGTGAGATCTGTGTAGCCTGTGTTTTGTCTTGCATTGGTTTGATTTGCTTTATATGCTAAGGACTTTGCATTGTTGATCCCTAATCAATGTTCTAGATGAGGTGCAGAGTTCTGGATGGAGTGCCAGGTGTTTGCTACTTCAATGGTTTTAAAAAAAAAGATTAATAAATGGTACTTCCTGTAAATTGTTCTCAAGTCCTTTCTTGTCTGTATTAACATTGAGCTAAGTAGTTCAGTGGAGGATGTGGACATCTCTCTTGAATATGACCCTGTGGCAGAGTGCAGGCCTTCCTAGGAATCCTCATTTAATGTTTGTACCTCTGTGACTTACTAATTTGCCAGCAGGTCTATTGCTCTTCAGTTGTGAATCTGTTGGTGATTCATAGGGATCAATACTGTCCCCTTGTGGAGGGAGCTGGAGGAGACTGTATGCACCATCAGAGCCTGAAACCAGGACAGCCCTCACACATCAGACATGGCATTGCTAACCCCTGGGTTTAGGTTGTGTTTGAAATAATTCAGATTCTTGATCTATGCCTAGTTCAGGGGATGCTATTGAATAATCACCAAACTACAATGTCTTCTAATGCCCATTTGGCATTCTAAGCTGGCTCAAGAAAATGCTCAACATATTTAAAATATGTCATAAGGCTTGAACTCAGTTCTGACTGATTCTTTCTTTTTAGATGTTATATTACGGGAGACTCATCTGACATTTAAAGAGGTGTAACAGTGAAGCCAGGAAGTGCACACCAATTTTCCCTGTTTGTAACACTTAAACACAGTGTGACTCCATCCTTGCATTGACCATCCATGTGTGGTAGGTAATATTAAAGATGCTATTTCCAGCCAGAGGAAGTGGCAGTGGCACAGACCATTTCTTTTACCAGTTCACTTTCGTCTTCTCATTGATTTTTTCCCATCATGCTAAAGAACATTCAGACTGAAGAAAAGAGAAATCATGAATGCAAAGGAAGGAAAAATCAGAGGGGAAAGGTAGACTTTCATGTGCATCAGCAGAAACAGTTTTCACACGTTTAAACAGTGGGTAGGTATTTGCAGTAATATGAGAAGGGTGTAATAAAACATACTGAAAATTAGTTATATTGATCGGCAGATAATTCAGAGGACTTCTGTTCTCTCCAATGGGACAACATCTATTCTCTTGTAAGACCAGGATAAAACACAATTCACTTATGTCTTATCACAAGCCTACAACATAAGTACATCACTTTCACCTTTATGTTCATTTGCGCTGAAGTCATTATGTCCAATCTACTTTAAGTTCCTTAGTTTAACAAAGCAATAGTAAACTTCATATCCCACAATTCATCCACTGCTGCCCTGGGCCAATCAGCGTAAGCATTAAGTGATAGAACTCTGACAAGATGCATCCGTTACCCAAGTTATCAAGATGTGCCTGTGGTGTGCATTTATGTGGGTTAGCAACACCTCTAAGAATTTCCACCAAATGTGATCAGTCTGAATCAAATATATTCATAGAAATAATGTCTCCATTACCGGGCCACCACGTGGGGTTGATATTACTGTTAATGTAATTAACAGCCCTTTTCGACAAAAAATATAATTGCAGTGAGTGATCTTTATTCATAGATGTAGCATATTACGTTTTGGGTGCAAATGGGTTATTTGATGCAAGAGGAGAAGCCTTTTTGGAGTTTTCTTAGAGAGACTGATCCACAGTTTCTCCACCCTGAAACTACATTTTTGTCCCTGTCTAGCTTTGTAATTACTCTGTGATGCAATAAAACGGAACCAGTGTGCTAGAAGAAAATCAGAACTTGCAGGCGGATGACTGTGAGAAAGAAGCGAAGTGAAACAACTAACACTCTCCAAATGTGTCCTCAATAAGGCCGTTGCAGAGAGGATGAGGAACTGCATCATACCAGGAGATACAACCAAGCAGAGCAGACAGTGACTGTTGTTTTTCTCATGTAGCTATCTATCTGGCCATCCTGGTGCTCAAATCCTGTTTGAAAGTCAGTGTGTCCACATTAACCCAGAATAATGTAATTTACCTAGTGAAAAATGCTATAATTCCAGGAGGAATTTAGTCAGTAAATGTATATCTATCCCTTATTCTTTCTTTCTATGCCATAAAATTATTGAATATATGTTACTGGAAGTGGTATATATAAGTTTTTGTCAAACAGTAAGAAAGTGTGAAGGAAGTACCTGAATTTGAGCAATAAAAAACTATTATTAAAGTAAAATGTATAGTTAGGCTGAATGAATATACTTCGAACCCCTGTTTTTACTTGCATGATACACTCTAAAAAGAAAGTTTTTTTTGGAATGCCCTCTGCTATGAAACAATGGCGTGTAAGTTCTTTAAGGATATATGACCAACAGTATTTAAAAAAACGATATGAACAATCAACCAGCTCAAGCTTCTACCGTTAAAAAATATATTCAAATGGATCTTTGAGGAACCATTAAAATGATTCCATAAATAACCCTTTTTAGACGTGCTCCTGGGCGACCTTTTTCTACAGTTTCAATGAGAATAAACCCTTTTTAGAGTGTACAGTAGAAAATATCTTTTGGACAGTAATGGCTAGAATCAAGCTGTTTTCACTGACGAAAACAGATTTGTCAGAGCCTGGCAATAAGAGGCAGTGGGGAAGATATAAGTGTTGAGAGAGATGACAACATGGTTTTTAGATACTTTTTTATAAGGAGAGAAAAACATAGTAGACTGTTGTTGTACCATTAAAGTCAATGCTATTGGATATTAATTTCATGAAATTGTGTTTTCTAACCTGGCAAAGAGTAGATAACTAGATGGTAACTGGTTAAAAATCTGTTCTTTGATAATGTAATGTACAGATGAACATGGCAGTTGTTATGTTATAATATGACATAGTTTAGACCACTTTTAAAACATGTTATCTAGCACTGTATGGCTTACATCTACAATTATTATTTTTTATGATACTTTTTATTTAAGATATAAGATAAAACATGAAGATGTGCATGCATCTAAAAGGTTGTCTATGCATTTAAGGTGGGCTACAATTCCCTCCTTGCCACTTTTCTAATATGTTTTCTGAGAAGAGAATATTATAATGTTGCTTGTCATTTCAACCTGACATCTTTATTTTACTGTTTATTTTGTAATGGGGGCTGATGCCTTTACTGCTACGGCAATAATACAGTAAACGCAGATCATTCTTTGCCATGCCTCATTTTAACAGAATCAAACAGTGACAGGAGTGCCATCTGAGTCAGATTACCAGGGATTAAACAATCTGTTACGTAGCAGAGGGAAATGTAGCCATTTAACAATCAGAGAATAAAGCCACGGTTTTTGGTAGTTTCTAATAATATACATAGCACTTCATATTGAAGAATATTACTGCTAAACTGCATTGAAAACAAAGTTAGCATTATTCATTATTAGTTTTTTTATTAACTTTTCTAAAGTCATGTGGTTTGGTTTCTATTTGTCAATTCTGCGATAAAATATTGGCAATGTAAGTTTTTTTTCTTTTTTTTACTATTTCACTGTTCTGAAAAAAATAACAGTTTTAAGTGGCCATTATGTATTTATTTTTGTAGAAATGCAGTAAATAAGATTTACGTAGCAAAAATGTCTGGATGTGTACTCACAAGACCACCCATTTCTAAAACCAGCATCTTCACTCACGTGCGAAGAGCTTTCAATGTATAGATGTTTATGTTGTTACCAATATTTAGCTTCTTTCTCAGATTACAAGAAAATATTTGAAAAGTAAACTGCATTCAACTTCCATTTATGAACAAAACAGAACTCAACAGCTTGAAGAGTGTTTGGTGAAGAGTGTTTGGAGTAAACCTTTCGCAATGGAAAAAATGTTTAGCAAATAAAACATTTTCTTTTGGCAGAATGTATAAACCCCTGGTTACAAATGGTCTGGAAGGAACTAGTAAATGAATAAAATAATAAAAAGAAAGAACCTTTGCAATAGGTAGACTCTACCTCGCTGAATTCTAGTTGACAGATACAATATTTGGATACAATATTATTAAATTTAATGGTAACAAATTAATAAATACACATACAATACTAGGGCTTTGTTCGCAAGACAGCAGAGATTCAGATTCAGTTGAGATGAACTTTCTAGCTGTTTGTAGACCAATCAGCAAAAAACAATGCTGAAAAAAACACATCATAACTGAACTGTTGTTGTCTGTTATCTTCATGTCAGTACTACAGTTCTGAGAGAGACAGAGATGTGTCAGCAAAGCACCAGGCAGATGGTGTCTCCTCTCTTCTCTCTGGAAGAATCTGCCCTTTAACCTTCAGAACGTTCTTGTCCTCCCGGCCAATCAGGTGATTCCAATCCCTGTCGGGCACACTGGACCCCCTCCCGCTTCAGCATCTGGTCGTGGAGGCGAAGTAACGATGGCAATAATAACCCGATACACAATGAGCAGAAGACTCCGCCCACAGGACAGGCGAGTGGTCAAGCTACCTATAGTGAGCCATGTGAGCCGCTGTGACCACACTGATCACGGGTTTATCATCACAAATGAAGTGAAGCGCTCAAAGCCCTGTCCACTTCCATCCTGGAGTTCTACCACCGCACAAACAATGTTGGTTTGTCCAGATTAAATGGCTTGTAGGTATTCCAAATCCAAACCTAACCCTAATTAACCAATACCATAAAATGCAATCCTAAACATTGCCCCGATCTTAACCTGTACCTTACCCTTATTCTAACCCTAACCGACAACTAGGGAAGCAGTTGCTTATCAACTGTCAGTATGTTGAGTACTATCATTTTTTGATCATCTACGTAAATGGACCTATCAAAATACAATCCTTTGCGTTTTTGCACCTTTGAGGACTCAGGATTTGTTAATTATCACAGCTGGACCTCTTAACATGAACAGAAACATATTTTTCATTGAGATTACTCTTATGTGGTTCTATAAATAAATAACTGCTTCCTTCCACACAAAATTAGACTAGCATCTCCTGTTGAAAAATACTCTTAAAATGTCCTTCTATATTGGCAAGTTGTCCAGGTCATCAGGCAGCGAGGCATCCTGAAAACGTCCCACCACCATCACCACGCTTGACCGTTTATATAGTAAATAATGCGGAATGTTGTATTTGGTTTTCACCACACATAATGGGATACATGTAATAAAGCGCACCTGAAAGCACCTGTCAAAACTCCAGGGAGAATGTTCAACGGACAGATGGGTCAAACCCAGATTTTTTTGACTCATGGGTCCTGTTATGTCTAGCAAAAACCAAACACTGCATTCCACATTACTGACCCAAAATCAACATGTTTTGGTAGTGTAATGTTTTGAAGATGCTTTGCTGCATAAGGACCTGCAAGATATGCCATCATTGAAGTAAAAACAATGCTGCTCTATATAAGATACAAAACAAAATAGTAAGGCTACATCAGAATGGCTGAGAAGCAAAAAAGCAATACAATTTTGAGGTACACTAATGATTTTCAAACCTAAACCCAACATAAATGTTGTGACAGGACCTATAAAGAGAAGTGCCTGCTCAATAACTTGCACATGTCTCTGAGTTAAAATAGCTTTGCATGGAAGAGTGGGACAAAATTACTCCACACGATGTGAGAGACTGATCGTCAACTTAGCATTTAGTTGCAGTCATTAAATGTGGCACAACCATTTATTGAATGTAAGAGGGAAATTACTTTTTCCCTTTGGGTTCCACTAATTTAATATTAGGTTTTGGAAGTCAGTTAGCAGTACAGTTGAGGCTTCTACTAACAATGTATTTGTTATAGTGTGAGACTAGTGTTTGAAACAATAATATTATACAATATTTGCTTTGATTTCTAAGGACTAGTATGTGGATATCTATTATTAACCCTTCACAAATCAAGACAATTGAGGAGAGTCATCATTTTGAGGTTGAAACAGGATAGTGAGAAACTGTTAATATTACACGTGGCTCGGATCAAGCATGGTTCAAGAGAATCTCTGCTGAAGGTGCCTTTTCATTGTAAGATTAGATATGGGCTAGGATTCATTCAAATCTCCATAGCATGTTTACACAGTCTATTTAATATTCATCCAGTGTCAACACACCTATAATTTTCTGAAAAGTGAGGGCGTATCGGTGGGGGTTAAGCTAGTAGTGGTTGTTGGTTTTCACGCAGAAGACCAAGCTTAAGCTAGAAGAGATAATGCATGAAATACTGTCACATGGGTTTCATTGAATTGACACCTTAATTGAATCTGTGTCAGAAAAAGCAAGCCCAAGCATATCCTTCTCATTTACTGAAAGTGGCTGTTGAGAGATATCACACTAGGTCTTTAATGAGAGGGAAAGGGAGTTTGTCCTAGAATATTTCAGATGGCTTCAATTCACAGAGAGATGAATTGTATTTTCTTTGTTCCTGTTTCCTCACAGCTTAGCCTAATACCTGATACCAAGTCATTAATTAATTAAATATTTTATTAAATGGGCAAGGACTCTCTATCATTTGTATGAAAACTGGTCAAGTCCATGATATTACTCACAGAGAAGATATTGCCAAAGACTACACAGTCACTGCCATACATTCACTCTGTGCTCTGAGAGGACTAATGGCAGGAGTTTACCCTCTAGATGATGAATAGAATAATGGTTTAGTATTGGAATGTTCTAATCAATCAATGACTAGATTGTAATTTAGCTTCACGTGATCAATTCAACCCTAGAACATGAAATATTTTAAAAGACAAACTTTATTTCCTGGAATAACAAATTCAACCATGATTCCAGGAATCCTCCTCCTCCTGTGTTCTTTCTTGCCACTGCAATACAACAGAAAGTCCTTATTAGATCAGATGACAGCAGTCTCAATTGTCTTTCAAGTTTGGTGCTTAGGATACAAAATATAAATCCTGGTAGGAATTGTGTTGGCAGATACTTCTGTCGGTAGGGTAACAGGCAGAGATGGAAAGTGAAGTGAAGTGTGTGTGTGCGATCCTTGTTTTCCCAGCTTAGTAAGTTAAACCTGACGGATGTTTCCACAAGTGTTTAGACCATTTTAGCCAATCCCCAAAAAGAAAAAGGCTATTTCCAGGTTAGGGGTTATGTTTAGGGTCAAACATATAGCGGGATTTAGTGTTAATTAATTTGGGGTTAGTTTGAAGTTAATGATGCATCGTGTTTTGGGTCAGGAATGAGGGTTAGGTCAATTTTACTCATTAAGGTTAGGCCATTCAATTTAAGGTCTACGGTTAGGTTTAGGGTTGGGGATAGGGAATATAGGGAACATATTTTTCTGATCCCCACAAGTATAGAAAAAAAGTGTGTGTGTGTGTGTGCGCATGCGTGCGTGTGTGTGTATTTGTGTGGGGATAACCGCCCCCAACTCTGAACAACCACAGCTACAACAGAGCAGAACTTCTTACAAACCACACAGACTGACAGATGGGCGGAAAGAGGACTGTACATATACACATTTGTTTTTTGTGGGGGTCCCTTGTGGGGACCAACCGTTGTTCCCTATCCCCTAGCACTCAGCCTAACCTCAATAATCAAATGATTATGCCTAAATGTAACCTAGCCCTAATGCCTAAACCTAACTACTATGTAAGTATCACTATTCCTGATTGTTGGGTTTCCCTAAACCTAACTCCTGAGCCAGAAATTGCATTTTCCCTTTGTGGGGCACATATACACACTGACCTGGATCACTCACACAGCTGGGAGAAGTCTGTGGCCACAACACAGCTTCAAGTTGGTTAGAGCAATGCTTTGCCACGGAGGCTGTAAGGAAAAGAGCTGGGGAGGATGTATAAAAGTCTGAGCAGTGCAGCTGAACTAGTGCTGGATTTACAGTTATACTCAGTTCTCAGATCAATGGTGGTTTTGGTGTTTGTCAAGACTTCTGAGAGAAGCCAGATTTGTTGTGGTTTCAATATTTTACATGGTCCTTTCTCTATGTTTTCATCTAAACCAAATCCCCTTGTTTCTATTTTCTATGAGAGCTCAATACCAATGTTAGGCAGTCACTAGTGGATGAAAGTCTTACAATACTTTGAGGTAGAGGGAGGGTTTTATGAGGAAATGTACCACACCATAAAAACCCCACACAAACATACTGCATCCAGCTCTGGCTTCAGTAACAATTGAGGCTTGTGTCCTCGCTTGTGTGCTTCCATTGGGGTTCCTATCAAAGTGAGGACCGGTTCGAATTTTACACCATTTAAACCGTGCCTGACCCTAATTCCAGCCCTAACCCTAACGCAAAGACTAAAAAAAAAACTTATATTGGAAGTGAGAAGCGAAAAATGTCCTTACGTGTAAGTAAGATTCAGGCTTGGGGAAAGGACTTTGGAATTAGGTTTAGGGTTCCAGTTAGGGAAATTGTTAGATTGTGAGATTGTGCGCGCTTGAGAGAGCGTGTGTGTGTGAGAGATAGGGTGTGTACACCTATAAGTGTGCGTCGATACAGCCAGCCCTTATGAAAGTGATGAATGGGAGGCCGCTCTGCTTTAATGGGTGTATTGCTTCAGCTGTACCAACTGCTCTCCTACCTTCTGGCAAACACTATTAGCTGCCATTGATCAAGTGAGCACCAGAACAATGGATTGGCCAAAGCCTCTGTGGTTGTGTACATTTCTATTGTCTCAGGACTGGTTTGACATGCCTGACAGAGGACACGAGCCTGGTCCCAGATCAGTTTGTATCCAGAGCCCTTTGTGGTTGCACCATGCTATAGAGGCCCAGCTACGGCTGGGTAAATATGATATGTCCAGGAAGGGATGGGCAGGAGGGAGGAGGGAAGGAGATGGCCAATCAGTTGAAGGAATTTTAGCCTTGGACATACTGCAGTAAAGAAGTGGATCTTACAATAACATAGTTTATATTGTTTGTATGCTGATTCAAACTAATTGTTGTTCCCTTGAGGGGCTGAACGTGTCAGGGGGCGTGGGACGGACTTCTTTCGGTGTTTGCAACAGTGGCGTCAGATGTGGGATAGTGATCGTTTCTTTGAAAGCAGCTGTGCGCCACTTGAACATATCATAGGTTTCTTCTGGGTAGAGTCAAAGGCCAGAACCGCCCTAAAAAGGAAAGATTTATGAAATTACCAAACATTTTCCACTTGCTTTGGCAATGTAAGCAAACGTCTCCATGCCAATAAAGCCCTTTGAAAATAAATTCAATTGAGAGAAAAAAATGGACAAGAGCATCTGCTAAGAAAGTAAACAAAAAGAGAGAGTGGGGGTGCACTGGGTAGGGAAAATAGAATGAGGGAGAGAATTACAGAGTGCACACTTAGAAAGAAAGGTGCTAAATCAAACCATGGAAGATTATTCCATTTGCCTCATGGGGAAACATTTTGGTTTTACAGTAGGTAGAAAGAGTGGTGTAGCACAAAATTCTGGGCCCTGTATTTAGGCAGTCTCTGAGGGCCCCTCCCCTCTTTATTCAAGATTCAAACAATTTCGAGGGCCCCTCTACACATTAGGGCCCTATATACTCAGTACCCCTTCCTTTGATCATCTGTGAGATATATTTAGAACTAGATTAGAGTCTGCCTGTGGCAAATTTAGTTTACATGATTTAGAAAGGCACACACCTGCCTACACACTGTAAGGTCCCACACATTACTGTGGATGTCAGAGCAAAACCAAGCCATGAAGTCCAAAGAAATATCTGTAGACCTCAGAGATTTGAATTGTGTAGAGGAATAGATCGGGGGAAGGTTATTAAAAATATTGCTAAAATTGCTATAGCACTAAAAGTTCCCAGGGGCACAGTGAGTTCCATCATTGTGAAATGAAAGAAGTTTAGAACCACCAATACTTTGGCTGTCTGGCCAAACAAATTCCGAAGAGCCTTGGTCAGGCACGTGACCATAACCCAGAGGTCACTCTCACAGAGATTCACAGTTTCTCTGCAAAGAGGACAATAGCCTCTGCAGCAATCCACCAATTGAATTGATTAAAAATGAAATCTATACCACAACAAAATATGGAGTAAGTGAAGGGGTCTGAATACTTTCTGAAAGCACTGTATTTCATTATTTATAAATGTATCATAGGAACATGTGTTTTGGTGAGGCTTGCCCCTTTAAGGTTTCTATTTACAACTTCTTCCAAAGAATCATAAAACAATCCTTCCTAAACAACTCTTCCCACAAAAAAATATTCTTTAGATTCTTACATGTTCTTTGTAGAACTCTTTACATGACAAAGAATCCTTGCTGTTAAAAAGGGTCATTCAGATCAAAATGGTACAGAGAAAGACAGTGTAAGACAGAGAGAAAAAGAGAGGGCTGGAAAGAGAGAGCAAGTGAGAGTAAGTTGCTCCTCTATCTACAGAGCTGTGTCTGTCTGTTTGCCATACTATATAGCCTGCAGCCAAGTGGATGCCACTTTTGTCTTTGTCGTCATGCCGATGACTGTTGTGGTCTCTTTTTTAAAATGTTCAATTTCTCACAGATGTGGGATTCACTTTAAAGGCATATTTTCTATCATGGCCATTAAACCCAGTTAATGGTGCCAAGATGTTCCCCAACAGAAAGGACTCATATAAACAGCTAATTGCCTGAGAGGAACATTTTCAAATGCAACTTAGAAACTATGAAAAAAAATATTTTTTTATTTTCTTTCTCTCTCTATTTAATAGCTAAGCCACATAGAAGAGATTAGTGAGAATAATAAAATATGGAAAAAGGAAAGTTGTCTCTTCAAAAGCTGCCCAGTGGTCTAACAAAACATTAGAATCATTCAAGTTGTAAAAAAAAACAACTTGTTGTAAAAATGAAAAGCAAATTATATACCAGGGACATTTGTTCTTTTTAAAATAGCAAGTGTCCATGTGGGAGAGCAAGAGAGACATTATTAGTGATTGCTTAACTTCAGTAGAGACAGTGGTGTCATTGTGGCAATCATCTATAACTGTAAGTGGGGAATGAAAATCTGATTTGTCATCAATATAACACTAAATAACAGCAACAACAGCAACTGTGAACTAGCTAGCCTGTTTTCCTCTTTATATTATGATGCTATCTCTCTCTTCCACTGTCCCTATCTCTCCTGTCTCTCCCGTGACAACCTTGCAACCCGGCATGTTCAAAACTGACAGCATGGAATTTTAAAGGCAACAGCTGTGGCCGTAGCCAGACCTCATAAGTACACTGATCAAAACCATTCCCAGCATTAACATTAGCAAGAAGGTCGGAACAAAGCCAGAATTCATTTAAACTCGCCATGGCAAAATTACGCAGGGTCTTTTCAAAATGTTTATACTGGACCCACAAATTCTAAAATGTGAAAGCATATCAATGAGCGGGAATGACCGAACCCGAATACCTTTCTTGGTACCAGTTGAAGTTTTTGTCATGGTAACCAAGAACAGTTTGGGAGTTAATTTGACCATTGCGTAAATACAGCAGGGGTCAGAAGGGTTTTTCGCTTTATAGCGCACCACTGACCCGGATCAAATATAGTGCTCCGGGGAATAGTGTACCACTACAGATTCCGGTCATGACAAAAGAAAATATGTTTTATGAACCTGCAATCATTTTCACTAAATTTTACCTCTTCCATTATCCATACCTTTGAACTGTTCCAATTTTAAATATGTCAATATTACAGGACTCTCCGTGGATCTGGAGAGCAGCTAGCTGCTATGACATCAAAAGGGAGGGCGCATAGTGCATAGTTCACAGAAGCTGCTATTAGCTTGTTAGAGGATGTCTTTGTGCTGTTGTTGTAGAAGCCTGAACTGAGCCTGAAAGTGATATTTGATACACAGTGCACCTTCATGTGCTATTTACTTGACATACATGATGTAATTCTTCTGTTTGGGATTAAATGTAGTCATGAGTAATCTTTCTTTCATACTGCTTGTCCAACCAGGAGGTCACATGGGTCAACGTGTTCGAGGGCACGCCCACTCCTCTGACAACCTCAGCTAGCTTTCAGGGCTCCCCAAGCGCCGTAGGGGGCCACTGAAGCCTAGCCACTCATTAGCTAACTGCAGGATCAGGTTTAAACCTACCCTATAGTGGTCAGCTAGGTGCTACTAAAGAGTGCTTAGACTGCTGTTCCACTTGCAGAGACCATATACAGACTAAATGATCCCTTTCGGTAAGACTATAATTAAAAGAGTGAACAATATTGCATTATTACCGTCAGAGAGATTTTAATATAGTTTTGATATGACAAAGAACTGGCCGTTGAGCACGCACACAGTCGATCGTCGACACACACTTGGTGACAAACCATCTCTCTTTCTCTCTCTGGCTTTTTCAGAGCTCCCCCTTCTTGCATTGGTTTGCACAGAACCATGCCTGTAGTAGCGGCTCTCTGCTAGTGGTTAGGTGTTCCTCTGACACATCCTACATCACCACGGCCACCAAGGGAGTGAGTCAGATTTGGTCCTGGAGGATAAAGTCCAACTCTGTTTAATGCCACCAGAGTTGCATAATTTATTTTGTGACTTCACTTGATAAAAGCACATTGCAGCTGGTTATATGAGCAATCTACCTCTTGTTTTTTACTATTTGATTTTAGATTTTTTTTTTACGATGTGCAGAATTATGGTTTGTGTACCTTATATCCTATAGTTCTATATTCTAATAGTTCTTGTCAAAAGTTGGGCTTTGTAAGGTCTATGCTGTATTTCAGATCTAGCCATTTCATTATGCTGCCACCCTATTACCAGAAATCCATACTGACATGTGCTTTAATAGACCATGTAAAAAAAGAAAGGTAATTCAAACATGCTTTTAGAATGTTTAATTTGTTAAAACAATAAAAAGAACAAATCCTACTTTTTTTAATTCTCTTTCTCTTGTCTTCAAAACAAACTGAACATAAACTGAATGGCAGTTACCAAAAGGAGAGAAAACCTGATGAAAACCTCACCATTCATGACAAATACCTAATCTCAAAGATCATTCATATGACCAACACAGGCCGTTAGGCAAACTATCACTTCTCAAATTGGTCCAAATATCTGCTTACAGTAGAGGAATTTTATGTAATGGAAATATATAAAATTATTTTCTGTCAGAAGATAGTAACAGTTTCTCCATGGCACTGGTTTATTGAAGCCAAGCAGACCTGGACTTTTGAATGAAATCATGTAGCTGCTGCATGTTCTGCTGCTGGCGTTCCAGACTCATCTGTATCTTATCACTGAAAAGTCCCCTAAACAGAAAAATCTGCCGCTCCAGCCAGGCTTTTCTTCCTTCAAAGCAAATGTCTGTTGTCTTAAAGGAGGAGGGATTGCTTTGGGCTCAGCCTCATGCACACGAGCCCTAGTGCCCCAGCCCTACAGCCCTGCCGTCCTGGTTTTCATCATCCAGACAATAAAACTAGAGGACGTAGAACAAAGCTATGTTTCGTGAAAAAGGACGTCTGGAGATTTCTGTTGCTGGCAGACTGGAGCTGTGCAGTATATGCACAGTCCTCTGTTCTCTTCCTCATCTCTGCAAACGAATCAGAGAGAGAGAGACAAAAGGGGGAAGAGAGAAGGAAAGAGAGAAGAGGAGAGAGGGAGAAGAGCAGCATGTTGATTTAAGGAGCACTTTTTTAGCAGGAAAGATTCTCCTTCCTTTGGAATGTTATGGAGACTAATCTGCTGAGATTCCTTTCAGGCACCCTGGGGCAGAGGGACAGAAGACCAAAGACATGGTCCTTGGTCCTGGGGTGAGCTGGCCCTCAGATCTCAATGAGGTTGGATCACAAATGGCACCCTACTCCCTTTAAAAGCGCACACCCACAGGCTTGGTTCAAAAGTAGTACATAATGGGGTTTCACAGGGGTGGAGAACACAACCTGCATTCTGGAGACTGATCAGTTTGGCAGTATGTGAGCTGGGTCGAGATGCTATGTAAATTCACGTCTTCTTAAAGAACAATATTCAAGTAGAATCACGGCAAATAACGATGAATAAGAAGTCCTGACGTTTTTATTACTTCAGCTTCACGAATAAAGCATATTCATTCATAGACGTAGCCTCAGTTCCGAGAACGAAAACATACATAAATGACACCGTTCAACTGTAGTTTCAGTCTGACAGACACATACACAGAGAAGCACTACTTTTTTTTTAAGAGGGGGCAATCAAAGTAGAACAGTGAATTAGTTCACTTTCATAGTCCATGCCTGTTTGTTACCCTGATTAATCCCCAGTCTAAGACCATGTGTGGACAAAGGAAAGACTGGCTGAGTGGGTAGAGTACTACAGGCTCATGCTCTAATCACGGACCAAGCTACTGGGAATACAGTAACAATACTCAGTCACATACTGTAGGCTATGTATATATTTACAGGCAATGTATATACAGTTTTTTACATTTCTTCTCTACATATAAATGCAATAGAAAATGAGATAAAATGTTTGATAGACACGAAAGACTCTCCTCTCATTAAATGTCTGCAGTGGTGGAGACCTGCGAGAGCCGGGGGTCTGAGTCGAGCTCGTAGCGGTAGTGGTAGCCCTCCCACACCTCGGTGCAAGCCTCCCGCATGCCGTTGATCCTCTGCTTGATGCCCCGGCGGTTGAGATAGAGGACAAAGAGGAAGACGAGCCCCACGAAGCCCAGGACGATCCCAAGGAACACGTAGGACGTCTGGAGCGCCAGGTCCGCCCCCTCCCCCACCCGAGGGCAGCCCAGCACCGCCCCGTGCCCGCCCGCCCCGGCCGGTCCCGCCGCTGCCACCCTCAGCAGGGGGGTGTTCCTCATGTCTGGGGGGAAGGCACAAGCCAAGACCTCCGCGTCTTCCACCCGTCCCCGCGAGGCGTTGAGCCAGGCAGCGAAGGGCTCCATGCCACACATGCAGGTCCAGGGGTTCTCCCCTAAAAGGAGCCTCGTGCCAGGGGGAAGGGTGTCCAGTTCAGCCAGACCTTCCTCCTGGATGGTCCGGAGAGCGTTGAGGGTCAGATCCAGCTGCTCCAGAGAGCTCAGCCCAGAAAAGGTGCCATTGTGAATGGCCACCAGGGAGTTGTTGGCCAGGACCAGCCTCCGCACGGAGCCCAGATAGGAGAAGGTGTTAAGGGGCAGGTAGATCAGCCTGTTCCCTGACAGGTCCAGGGTCCGGAGCTGGCCCAGGGTGGACCAGCGGAGGCTGCTGGCGAGGTCTGTGACAGCAGAGTGGTTGTAGAGGACTCGGCTGAGATTGAGCTCCCTCAGGGTGTAGCCCGGGACAGTGAAAGCCTCTGGGTGGATGACTGACAGCTGGTTGGAGCTCAGGTCCAGGGTACGGAGGGAGCGCAGCCCAGAGAATGTCTGTGACTCTACCTCTGTTATCCTACAGGGAGGGAGGGACATGGAAGTAGTCACACATGCTTATTAACAGTAATAATGCAAAAGCACACAACAGATCCAGGATTTCTCAACACACTAAAAGTCAAATGTTTGATGTTAACCAAAAAGAGTGAATAAACAGACTATGAGGCATTTAGTTATGAACGTATCATTCAAATCATGAGGCTAATATAAATGTGGGCAATTGATTGTAAAATTAAACTACAGCTTATTTTCTTTTTGGCAATGTTTCTCTTACCTGTTGTTACTCAATGATAACGTGGTGATATTGTCTAGCCCTTTGAACGATTCCGGTCCAATTCTGCTGATCTGGTTTCCCGTTATAAACAGATTCCTCGTGTACCCCGGTATCCCAGACGGGACACTGCGCAAGTCTTTGGAAACACACTTCACCGTGTGTGCGGCTTCAGAGCATTCGCAACGAAGAGGGCACCCAGTTGCGCGCGCCGAGATCGAATAGAGAAGCGCACAGTAAACAATACTTATAGCCAAATCCAGCATTTTAAAAAACCAAACTACCAAACTATGCGATACCAGCACAATAATGAATATAGTTTCTACACATCGGATGGAAAACGATCATATACAGACCGAATAATATGGTTAGCCATTTCAAAAGAACAACAAACTCCCTAGCCAACGTTCATAGCGCGCCATACAGTAAGTAGCCTACAGCTCTGTGCATATGCTGTAGGCAACATAGCATATACTTCACCGAGGAGCTATATAGAAATAGTCTACATATATCGCTATATCCTGCTACGGATGAGCGTACAACTTGGTGAGGGAGTCCTTTCGTACACTGCTCAGGTTGTACTCAGCGTCTCCTTGACACGTTCGGTACTATATTACAAGTCCTGGATGGATGTTAAACTTCTTAGCACTTCTGAAGCCCATGTGTGACTGAGAGGCAGGGTCTGATTTCCATGAGAAAAAAGGGTCTCGCTGTCCGGGCTGTTTGATCACAGTTGATGCAAGCGGGGCGTCTCTGTCCTCAAACAATGAAATTACTCACCATCGCAGCGTAGGCTACAATATGCGGGGAGGGGCCTTCCAGTTTTCCACGCACCGGGTCCGGAGCCGTTCTGCCCTCCCACTTTAACAGCACACAGGATACAACGGGCAGTAGAGTCCAATACAACTTTACTTAATTGAAATATTTTAAAGTTAACTGTCTTCTTAAAGATAAAACACGTAACTTATGGATAATAGCTCACACATCTATGTAGGATAATAGGCTTAACGAATACGTGTCCAGATCAACAATGTTTATAAGAATTATTTTTTAGCAATGAAGTTCAATACAATTTTTTGTAATTAATTCAATGTTTTTGAGCAATTAAATTGAATACATCTCAAAGTCACTGACAGCACCATAGCGCAACTCGTTTCGTGTGACATACCGCTGTTCGCGGAATTTGCAAGCTACAACTGAGTCACCAACAGCCGATATTTAAAAAGTACATTCAAATTCACTTGTTTGACCCGGTCTACAACCGTGGTCTCGCATCGGGTTATGCAATTCCGATGCAATTCAGTTTAAAAAAAATAAACGTTAATGAATGCAAAAGTCATAAAAATAGTTTTGTTTTTAAACTGGAGTGGGACAGAAAAACTGTAGGGTAAATTTTTGGTTCGTTTGGACACTACAAAATAGCTAAGCGTTTTCAAACATAAGCACTTAATTCCTCAACCAGCAATTATGCATGTGATGAACAGGCCTACCTCATGCAATGTGTAGGCTTATTTTTGATATTTACTGTGAAAGATTAACATAGCCAGTTATAATTCAAATCAATAAAGACTAATGCACATTGTGAATATTTCCAGATCAAGATGCGCTTCTGAATATGCGGATACAAAGTTTGTCAGTTATAGACGCGCTCTCTTGGCTCCACTGTAGGAGATACTAGCTCAACAATGTATTTTAGAGGGAGGGGGACGTAGCCGCTGATGTCTGCCCACACCGCCTGCTCTTTACGGAGAGCCTCAAGGCTGTTTGCAAATATGACAAATGGCGATTGAAACCGAGGTTGGTCTTCTGACAGCCAAGTGTCAACTCTGAAAGAAGCTATAATGATTGGATCCGTAGTTGAAACTCACTTTAAAAAGTTAGCATGTATTTTCAATTTGCCTCCTCCTTGACACAAAGTATGCATAACTCTGAGCGCTTAATTGCAGTAAAAAGCCTATGCTTTTTGAGTCATAGTTAATATTACGATCTAGGAATAGCAACCTCACCGAATGTATGAGAAATTTTTTGAGGAATGCTTCACAAACAAAGTACATAATAAATGTCTTTATTGGTATCATAGTTGCATGCCGTTTAAATATATTCATAGTTTACCCAGTCACTTGCAGATTCTTTCAAGGGGAAACTGAACTAATCTTCTGCAACACAGTGACATTTCAAGGGATTAAAGGGACAAAAGAGTATTGGTGGAAGTTTTTTTTATTACTTTATATGATTATTGGCCCTCAGTTATAATAGCATCCCGACTGTCGTTTGTTAGCAGACTGAATGTGTGAAACCACAGGTGTCCACATTCCACAAGTCAGCTCCTGGTTACAACCAGGCATGATAGAACATCTAATATCAATGTAACTACACCCTGAAGGGTATAACTGGTCCTAGAACAGACCACAACTCTATAACAGAACAGCACTAATACAAGTTAAACTTGGAGGTTTTCCAGGGCCCACACAAACCATGCTACTCTGTTTCCTGTTAAAGGAAAGTAGTAGGTTTCACATTGGAATCAAGGCCACATCAACCTCTGTAAATTAGAAAAAGGACAAGTACTTCAGCCAACTCATAGGCTACCATTCATTGTCCAAGGATGCTAAGACTGAAAATCTCAGGTCTCTGAGTTATGTATAGTCAACTCCTATGGTCATTTGAATACCAGAACACACACACATTTGGGATATTTATAGATCCGAGACCATTCTAAATAGACCCCATCTACCAGACCCTCATCAATTCCACAACTACAAACACCATATCCAGAGTGAGCATAGCGACTCTGACCTGCAGCTCAGGTGACACTCATCACTTCCGGTCTATCATTTCAAGTTGTAATAGTCACATTCAGAGTAGACAAGGCAAACTGCACAATGAAAATCTTACCTGCTGGTTGGTACTAAACAATGCCATCATTGAAAATATAAAACAAATAGACAAACCTGCTGTTCAGTGTACCACAACTCATACACTCACATTCAGGAATGGATTTACTAACAGTATCTCACAAAAGTTAGTATACCCCTCACATTTTTGTAAATATTTGATTATATCTTTTCATGTGACAAAACTGAAGAAATTACACTTTGCTACAATGTAAAAGTAGTGAGTGTACAGCTTGTATAACAGTGTACATTTGCTGTCCACTCAAAATAACAACACACAGCCATTAATGTCTAAACCGCTGGCATCAAAAGTGAGTACACCCTTAAGTGAAAATGTCATGAATTTCCATTGCAACATCACAGAGATGGTGAATGTTAGAGACCTTGCGTTCCTCCACCTTCCATTTGAGGATGCCCCACAGATGCTCAATAGAGTTTAGGTCTGGAGACATGCTTGGCCAGTCCATCACCTTTACCCTCAGCTTCTTTAGCAAGGCAGTGGTCATCTTGGAGGTGTGTTTGGGGTCGTTATCATGTTGGAATACTGCCCTGCGAAGGGAGGGGATCATGCTCTGCTTCAGTATGTCACAGTACATGTTGGCATTCATGGTTCTCTCAATGAACTGTGGCTCCACAGTGCCGGCAGGACTCATGCAGCCCCAGACCATGACACTCCCACCACCATGCTTGACTGTAGGCAAGACACACTTGTCTTTGTACTCCTCACCTGGTTGCCACCACACACGTTTGACACCATCTGAACCAAATACGTTTCTTGGTCTCATCAGACCACAGGACATGGTTCCAGTAATCCATTTCCTTAGCCTGCTTGTCTTCAGCCAACTGTGGGCTTTCATATTCATCATCTTTAGAAGAGGCTTCCTTCATGGGCGACAGCCATGCAGACCAATTTGATGCAGTGTGTGGCGTATGGTCTGCGCACACTGACAGGCTGGTTCCCCCACCCCTTCTACCTCTGCAGCAATGCTGGCAGCACTCATACGTCTATTTCCCAAAGACAACCTTTGGATATGACGCTGAGCATGTACACTGAACTTCTTAGGTCGACCATGGCGAGGCCTGTTCTGAGAGGAACCTGTCCTGTTAAACCGCTGTATGGTCATCACCACCTTGCTGCAGCACAGTTTCAGGGCCTTGGCAATCTTCTTATAGCCTAAACCATCTTTATGTAGAGCAACAATTCTTTTTTTCAGATCCTCAGATAGTTCTTTGCCATGAGGTGCCATGTGGAACTTCCAGTGACCAGTATGAGAGAGTGTGAGAGCGATAACACCAAATTTAACACACCTGCTCCCCATTCACACCTGAGACCTTGTAACACTAACGAGTCACATGACACCAGGGAGGGAAAATGGCTAATTGGGCCCAATTTGGACATTTTCACTCAGGGGTTTACTCTTGTTGCCAGCAGTTTAGACATTAATGGCTGTGTGTTGAGTTATTTTGGGGGGACAGCTAATTTACACTGTTATACAAGCTGTACACTCACTACTTTACATTGTAGCAAAGTGTCATTTCCTCAGTGTTGTCACATGAAAAGATATAATCAAATATTTGCAAATATGTGAGGGGTGTACTCACTTTTGTGAGATACTGTAGTTGCAGAACTGTGCATTTTAGTGTATCGCAAGGCATTGTATGTGGAAAATAAAGGGACTCATTACAGATGGTTATTCTACAATATATATTAGAACAGGAAATTAAAACTGCACATTTGAGATACCACAATCAACCTAAGACATTACTACTTGGTCTATTATTTACACAAAGATTATAAAGAAGCCATAGTACCTCTCAATATTAGCGGACCAGTGGGGTGTGAAACCCTCGGAATTGGCATTTTGGCATACAACACTGTTCTGCAACACAGGAAATTGGAATATAAGAAAAACAAAGGAACCACATCCTATATCATCTAAATCTTATTTCTGTAAGTCGCTCTGGATAAGAGTATCTAAATAACTAAAATGTTTAACTGTATACAAACCTACATCCCACCCAAAACTATATGTTCACATATTTCTGCTTATTGCAGTAGCACATTGTGGCAATCAACATCTACCACAGTTGGCGGAATATCAAAGCAGCAGTTCCAAAGAGAGAAAGGAGGAAATCTTGAAAAGGGCTGCATTAAGATGCATTGACATTTCACAATGTCCTTCTAATCTGATCTGAGACAGCAGGAGCGGCACTTCTCTGGCACAGGAGGAGAGGATTATCCTTTTCACAATATCGTGCCGACCTGAACCAAGCTGTGCTGGCCCAGATACAATCTTTCTCAAAAGCCTAGAGATATTTTATCATTAGAACCACAGTGTCCTATTAATCGTTAGAACCATAGCATCATATGGCTCTAAAGGCTCATTTAGCTGTACATTTCGGCAGGGGACACCGGGGCCAGGCACAACACATCTACATTCTGTCTCGGTTAAGTTCAGCTCGGTAATGTGACAAGGTTACTGGTGTGTAAACCTGGAGGAGCCAGCAGACTACCTGCTGCTTTTGGCAGCTCCACAGCTGAAGAGAGAAGGCTCAACTCAGCGCTTTGTGGTTTCACTCCAAACAATGAGGGGATTTGAACCTGCCACCGCAGAAGGAAGCCATGGCAACGGATTTGGTGTGCCAACCATCATCAAGGATTAGCCATTGCTTGAAACCAGGCGACTGCAGACAAAATCTAAATGGATTGTATGGTATAAAATGTAACGTTTCATATAAATTGAGCTGTTCATTTACATACACATCGACCAGGAAGTGCCATAATAGAAGACACTTGTTGTACAGGCACCAGCTATATGAATGACTTTCACTTTGTCAATATCCCTGGCAGAGACAGGTTTTAGAGGTACTTCTTCTGGGAGAAACCCATAGTTTGAGGTTGGAGTAGATCAGTAAAGGGATTGGCACTCTCCTGTGTGGACCAGGATGGGCTAACATTTAACATTATATATTTGGCAAACTCACATTTTAGCTTACAGAACACAAATGAACTCTGTAGCATTAAAGGACATCATGCATTTCATTAGTATCTGCAGTCCAAAGTTAGTAGTCTAGAGTTTAACAGAGTTACCATAGCCACAGCTGGAAGCATAAAAAATCTGTAATAATATGTAAAACCTACACACGGTCATCTATAACCATTGTGAAGAGATCTACCAGAAGGTCCAAGTTCTAAGAAAAATCTTACTTTTTTAATTAGATGCAGTTACAAGCAGTAAATTAGACTTATATAATATATATAAGCATCACTTTTAGTAGAGTTATTATCCTGGACAGTCTAATGTAGTAAATAATTATAAAAATTAAAAACACTTAGTGAAAGACTTCTACTAACGCAACCATGAAACCACGTGTACAGTGCAAATGTAATTATTCTTTAAAAGGCATTGAAGTAACTTCAATTTCATTAACAAAAAAGACCAAGAAGAGTATGTTATCATCATAGAACCTTGTCAATAGATGGATGTTTGTGTTCGTTTCAGCATGGCAGATGTGACACAAGATTGCTACCCGTGGAAGGAAGAAAAAGCCCAGCCCCCTACACCAATAATCAGTCGACAGAACCTGCAACATCCCTGTTCCCCGCATTTAACCATGGTTACAACGGTTTTCAACCCCACAGTTGGCGATTGTTGAAAATCTAAACATTTGAAAATAGCATTGCAAATAAATGGGGTTGGGATATGTGTGTGTGTGTGTGTATATATATTTATATATATTTCAGAAATAAGCATCCACATGTACAAATAAAGCTCCTCCAGTGAAAGCCAGGTTGCCTGCTCCCAGAAACAGACAGGTTTTGTGGAGTGGTTGTTGGTCTTCTCGTCATCCTCCACTCATTAGTTGGTTTGTTGCAGGGCTGTCACAGTCCTCTCCTTCCTCACAAGCAGGGTAGAGTAGGTGTGAAGTGATACCTACCACCTTGTCACTTACAAAGGTCAACCTGCAGGGGGTGTCCAAACCCACCCTCCCCCCGGCATGTCTGTGCTCTCACCTCGCTTACCCCCCTCCGCCCTCCTGCAGGGAATCCTTCACCCCAGCCCCCTCTGCTCCTCGCCCCCCTGGCTTGTCAGTGAGCAGTGTCCTACCACCAGGTTGGCTGGTCATCGCAGGTTAATGGTCAGAGCCACAGTCAGGACGATTCCCAGCAACATGAGGAAGGGCAGCCAGGTCTTCAGGAACCCTGCACAGCTGGAGGAGTTGGTGGAGGAGAGAGACAGACAGAGTCATTTGTCTACTACATAAGTGATTACAACTGAAAAGCAATTCCAGCCATCATGTTTACATCACACTCCCGACCCCACAAAGCACATAAGAAATTACACAGAGGCTCAGGTAGTCGCCGTGACAACCTCTAAGATCCAACCAGGCCAGCAGTGCATGCACAGAGGGTTCAGTTATAGTGGAGGGAACCATACACAGTATCATTTTCAAAAGAGGAAAAGGGGGGGGGGGGGGGGGGGGGGGGGTATTGTTGACAATGACACGAGGCCCATTGTTAGCTTAGCAATGACCGCGAAGGGTAAGGGAAAGGGCTAGCATTCCTTCACTACAACACACCACTTGTCCGTCAGACTTATGTCACAACTCACTGCAGCTTCTTCCACAAAGAATCGTCTGTCCAGTCAGTCAGTGTGCGCAATGATTCCGCGTATTCAGAGGATAATCAGCCACATCATATCCATCACATCCATCAGCCCCTGGGCTCAAGAGAGTACTCCTACCCAACATCCAGCTTTAACTACAACAAATGGCTTCATGAAGCGCTACCAACAAATGTTCTGCCCCGCCCCCCAAAAAGTGACCCAGCAGTAAACACCTGACGTGTTTTCCGTGGACTAGGGAGAGCAGACAGAGGTTGACCATGTTCCAGGACGTCTTGTTCTCGTAGCGCATCAGATTCAGGGCCATGGCGACGTGGGAGTGACAGTTGTCACAGCACAGGTTGTGCTGAGGGGCGGGACAGAGAAAGCAGAATTAACGCTGGTTTAGCTGAACGGGGGTTAACAGGAGACATTTCCCGCAACAATTAAAACCCCCACCAGATACCCTCCAGCGACATGCCCGTTGCAATCTTCTGGCTACAGTTTCTTACCATTCTGTGTTTGTACTCTTCTGAGGCATCGTGTACTGCTGTGTCCCAGGCATTGGAGCCGCTTGCGTACACCTTGGCCACGTCCAGCATCCAGTACCTTGGAGTACACAGAAGATTTATCAAGAACTACACTTACTATTTTGTGGCTTGGTCCCACATCTGTTTGTGCTGTACTGAGATAAACACGCAAAATATCTGAAACCGAGGTAAATGCTGTGCATTTCTCCAAAATCCTCTCTCAGCATTTATTTGAAATGAGAGATAAAGTTGAATTGCTTTACGAACGCTCCTATCCAGAGCGTTCCAGATAAGTACATTTAAATAAATGTAAAAATAATCACAATTCTTGATTACGATGTTGCCTAATTGCAGCTACTTCATGAAAAGCTGATTAGGCTTCTCATCACAGTTCTGTATCAAGTTGTGTCCTCCCTCTCACCCAACCCAGAAAGTCCTGAGCCAGTTCACAGCTACACTGCCTGGACACTCAGGTAATGTTGGTATGCCGCTGTTAGGATCCAAATCCTTGGTTCCAATTATGCACCTTTACAGTACGGTCATCAAGGGCCGCCAATTCAAGATTTTTTGATTCAGAGGTTTTAAAATTTCTACTGCTTGGACCACGAAGAGGACAATAAAAATGTAAATACTGCAGAGCTTATAAATGTAGGCTACTTACTTTGTTGGTCTTCCAAAGGCCATGTTGTCTTCCTGTGACAAAACAGAGATATTATATTCAATATAAATGGTAATCTGTTCAAAATATTTCTAATGTAATTAATTATTCAAAAACACTGTACAATTACCATACTAATAAAGTCTGCATTAATGTTCATAAAGTCACTAAACAACAAACCATGAAAGGCTTTTAGGGGCTGGAGGCAGCTAGACCTGTTAGCCTAGCACCTGTGTGTGTGTTTTCACGTTTTACCAATCTGGTGGAGACCAATAATACCCTTAAGCGTAGTAAAAGTGAAGCCAAAACATTTTAGCATTTTACCTTACAGGTACCTGTCAGGGCTGAGAAAAAGCTTTCCAGCTTAGATTTGAACAAACCAGAGAAAGGCAGTTTTTATCCTGTTTTTCACCCCAATTTGTGAAATCCAATTTGTGATTAAGATTCAATGAAGAAAGTATGTCCAGATGTGTCATCCGAAGCACATTCAACGCCGCTACTGTAATTATCACACTGCCTGCTCAACCGGGAAGTCTACACCAGAATCCTTACACGCCAGAAGGCACACACTCTTTTTGGCCTTCTACCTTGACTGAGCTCATACCTGCCAATTGGCCAATTCCACAGCCTTCCGCCGGACCCCTGGGCTAATCATCAAGCAGGATTTGAACCCTGTTCTCCCACTGACTCAGCTAATTGTGAGGCAGTGACTTTAATGAGGAGTACTGTGAATATCAATACCTGCCAAACACCACAGAGAGTGACACATTAACTTCTAGCTATGACAGACATTGTGTTAACATTATGGGCTCAAGGGCTCATGGTAGCAAAAGTTGTGATTGGTAAGACCTGTGTAATCTTATTGGGTATACAGACACTAGTAATTTATTTCTCTCCAAATGGACAATTTCTTAGCAATAACAAAGAACACAATGTATTTTTTCAACTAACTCATTGTGCTTCCGAGTTATAAATCAGATAATATTGAACTCTTCATTGATCCACGAGGGGACGCATTTTCTTTTGAATATCAATGTAATAGTGTACAAACACACAGCCCTACTTAGACTCATGAAACCTAGTCCCCAGTCGAGCACCACCCCAGCACCAACGCAACAAGCAGCACTTAAAATATAACTTCAACTTCAAGGTTCAGCAGATCAATAGTTATTTAGATCAATACCTCTACAGGCAGCCAAGAAATATGATGTTTCAAAGTGGGTCTTCCCTGTTTCTAAACTGCTTTGGGCAGACTCATACGAGGTCGAAGTATAACTTGTATTACACATTAAGGCAGGAGCTGGCTAAATATGGGTCAGAGAAACAGGCCCTAAATCTAATCAAGTTTTTGCTAACATTTACAGGATAAAGGATTTAGGTCCATTACCTTGAGCCACTTGAGAAAAACAACAGATGAAGAGAGGAGAGGAAGAACAGGTGAAGAGAGTACAGGAAGAACAGGTGAAGCCAGGAGAGGAGGAACAGACAAAGAGAGTACAGGAAGGACAGGTGAAGCCAGGAGAGGAGGAACAGACAAAGAGAGTACAGGAAGGACAGGTGAAGCCAGGAGAGGAAGAACAGACAGAGAGGACAGGAAGAACAGGTGAAAAGAGGATAGGAAGAACAGAGGTTGAAGAGGAAGAAGATTAAAGAAAGATAAAATGAACAGGGGAGGCACTCACAGAGACAAAGTAGGGCCCAGCAAAATCCCGAATGATTCCAGAAGAAGTGCAGATTCCCATGTGGCCAATAAATGGTAGCAGCCATCTGAAAATAAAATATGAAGAGGCATTACAGATCAAACTTAGACAACAGCAACCACACCAGGTGTTGCACGCAGGACACCGTTTGCACGATGTCGCTCAGGGTTCAGCCCCATTGTCCCAATTGAAAGTGACCAGCTCCACCTGTCTGTTGATCACCGACTTCCTGACCGTCCTGAACAGGACGCAACACGAGATAACGGGTAAGCCTACGGACTCTTTACTCCACAGTGCCGGAGCACGGCCAAGATTCATGCTTTCACCACTCCTTTATTCACTCTACACCAACAACTAGAGCTCTACCAGTGCAGCAGTTAAACTGTGGAGACAGTAGACTTTGAGAAACATCCCCCTTGAGTTCACAAGCTCTGCTGGGAGTTTGATTAAGGACTCGGCTATTACTTCAGCTGAACCATTAAAAGTCTATGGGACCATCACTTCACACAATCTCAAGTAGAAGACAACTTCGTAGCAGACACCAGGCACACCACTGGATCACCCATCTCCCAGGCAATCCTGATCACCACCCAATGTATACAGCAATATGTTAACATTGTGTGGATAGTGTGTATTCTGCTCCCTAAATGTCATCGACGATTGGCTGCATTATCACACCAAGTACAAGTCTGATACTGAGACTGGATGAGAACACAGTCATGGACCTTGAATCAGTAGAAAATAAATGGCCAGGACTTGTTTCGTGTTACCGCCGTAGTTCTGGACATGCCGTTTTCTGCTTTTCTGGTTTGCCTTTCCTTGTATTATCATTGCATGCACCACAGACCGCACACTCTGACTTGACGGAAATGCACAGCTCAAGTCTGGACACAGAGCATTTAGCCAGACATAGGTGTCCTGCTGCTAAGAAGTCTGGCAGCCCACCAGAGCATTTTGGTGATTGGCTATATTGTGCATTTCGAGAGATGTTCATTTGCAACAGAAAATGGTTGCAGGAGGCACAGCACAGAGGAAGCATACTAAATCATGACACACGCAATATTCATCTCCCAGGATACCTGGAAAGAGTGCAGGGATGACATGCTGACCTAAATACTAGGCAAAAAATCTTGTGTGAAGGCACATAGGTTGTCATTAAAAGCTCCCATTTAATTTTATTACATTTATTTATCAGGGAAAAAACAACACACACATAAGTATGTACCAGTATTAACTTATTTTTTCTTCTGTTAGGAAATGAACTGACCGAACACCAAGGAGTATTCAAAGAATCTGAGGGACAAAGATGTGCAAAGACACGGATCAGGTGATGGGTACAGAGATGAAGGGGAAGGTGTATGACATCATCAAGACCCTGCTTATATCTGGCTGTCCTTCCAACATGGATGACCACTGATCGGAGGAATAGACTGATCGGAGAAGCTACCAAGCAGCCAAATCTGTAGCGATCTGGTCTGATGAAACTGAAACAGACCTTTCTAACCAAAATGGCACTGCATTCTATTTGTTATTAACCCAACACAGCACACCACCCAAAGCATGCACTCACGACAAGACAATAAAGAGGAAGTTGGGACCTTGCGGTGCGGAGAGACTCCTTCAATGGCCCGCAATCAGAAGAAGCTGACTGTGGACTACAGGGAAGGGATATGCGAAAACACTCCCATCCACATGGAATGGAGGGGATGTGGAATGAGTAGAGTTTCATGTTCACTCTCCTACAAACCAGACCGTTGTGATGAAAGCACAACAGAGCCTCTTCCCACTTGAGATTGAAAATAAAAATGTGTCACGAGAGCCAAGGGAGTTAAAAGTCATAATTAATAATCAGTGACTCCACGGACTATCTGTGCAATCACCTCTTTGATCTAACCCTTTAGTTTTGACTTTATCCAAACATAAAGGAGTCGAAAGATACACATGCACACACAGACAGCTAGTACTGTTTATTGTCTACAGTATATTTATTATATATATTATACAGTTTCGGAAAAAATGAAGAGACCACGGCACCTTTTCCTTTCCTTTCCAAAAAAGTTGAAAAGGAAAGTTTTGAGTGAGGAACAGAAGAGTTCAATTAGCAGTTGTCTCTTAATTTTAACCCTTCTGTTCCTCACTCAAAAACTTCCTTTTTCAACTTTTTTGGAAAGGAAAGAAAAAGGTGCAGTGGTCTCTTAATGTTTACCGGAGCTGTACATATCTTCCCACATACACATAAAGCTCTACTACCACATACCATTGGTACTTCCGGTATAGCCAAATTCCTTAGTGTTCTCTGTTAGTCATTGTATACACATTTACTGCGTTTTTATGTTTCTATACACAGTATTTGTATCTCTTAGTTTTAAATTAGCTGGAAGGTTGCAAAGGGGCCCATGAGTAAGCGTTACAGTGAATTTGTACCTGTTGTCTTCAAAGCATGTGAAAATACAATTTAATATTGATATAACAATTATTTTAAGTCAGCGTTGAGTACTTTGATTTTTTTCTCAATTTATAAACAGACTACTTTTTGTAGGGGAATAACCACTCTGCTGTTTTTATTTGTTACAACTTGAACTTATAGTTTTAATTTAGTTGGTTAAATGCATATTCTCCTTGTTGAAACAAGAAAACATATATGACGTCGGCGATCCAGTCAGCCCACCCTAGTCGAAAACTCGATCTCGCAGTTTCAGTTTAGTTTGCTTGGCCAAGGCTAGTGATGGCAATGCTGTCAAGTGTATTGTCCCCGACACAAATTTGACAAGCGTTGTCCGACTTCAGATCTTAGCTATCTAATAACCAACAGTACTTCAAAACTGCTGATAAGCAACTGGCTAAGTTAGCAAACGTTAGCAATCGAGCTGTCACCAACTCGCCCCACTACGTGTGATTCACGCACAAAAAACGAGACATGTATGTACATGTACTACAGGAACTCACGATAGCACGGGGATCGGTGTCCACACAATACAGTAGGGGTAACGGCTCGTATCGGGGTCTATTCTCTCAATGGCTATATGATAATTCTTCATGGTGTCTATTTCGACAACATCCGCCATCACCAACAGTGAATAGGGAACTTAATTCGTTCCACTTCCTGGGAAGCAGGGCTGCGTTCATAACGTTATGAGACGTTCTATAGAACCGATACGGTCATGCGCTGAACAACCAGCTGAAAAACAGGTAGAGTTTGGGGAAGCTGTGCTAGCATGGCTACAGACTCATATCTATAAGCCACACTTCGCACACCCACAAAATGAGACCAACCGGAACACATTTCAAGAATGATGCGACACACCCACCAGATAAGAGCAAACGTTCAGACGAACTGAACGTACCTCAGCGTCTTCTTTTTGTCAGCAGGATCAAGCTTCCGGGCACACTCAATACTCTAAAAGTAGCTTCATATTAATGTCAGTAATCACTTATTAGACATAGATGATGAGTTTACTTAAAGTCGTTCAGCTTTTTCCGTACATGAAATATAAATCACAGATTTATGAATAGTCCATGCCAGAGACTGTACCGAAAACAATCAAGACACGCCCCCAGTTAATTTTTTCTTTGGATTGCCCCATAGCAAGACATCAGAATTCAGTTAATGATAAAAAATATAATTATTTGAAAACTAAATGTTTTCTGATACGTATCCACTTTTGGACAGGTTAGTGGGAAATATTTTTGCTGAAGGACCAGTGGGTTAAATTCCTATAGTGCCTGCATCTCGACCCTTCACGACTTTGGGTTAAGGAAGCGTCCAGGTAAAATCATTACTGACACCTCCCATCCCAATGTTGCCATAATTTTCTTTCGGCAGGTGGAGGGTGGGCAGGCAATACAGGTGGACATTGGCAAGTGGTCAACTCGTTCTTAACTCAACAAGCCACCTCCAAACTGTTAAATGTAAAGTAAACAGTTGCATTATACAGCAACCAAACCTCTGCTCTTCTACGTACATACATCTACAGTAGTATGTGTAAATAGGCTTGATAATGAAGCTGATTCTGACTGTTCAGTACAGCACACTTTCTAAATTGAACATACTATTACTGGCTAGCTACAATGAAAACACTAACTACAAGTTGTTCTGCAAAAGAAAATCTGCCAAACAATGTCAAAAATATAAATAGACAACAACGCGGTTGAGCAGATGACAATGGGGTTGTGCCTTTCAGTGTGCTGTCTAGGTTGCCGTTTGGTTTCTGACTGTGTTATCTGAACAATAAGAGGCCATGTACTGTAAGAACTCCACCCCACATTCAGGCCACCCTCCACAGAGTCATTCAAGGCAAAATGTGAAGAACTGGTCACTGAAATACCTGTTAGGTTGAGAGGATGGCTTGGAGTAAATGTATTGTGCCTCCTCAATCAATTCCAGACATTGTCAAGGACCAAGCAACATATGCAGTTTCCAGATACCTCCTTAAGTATGACAAATTAAAATCTTTGGACCTGAACATGCAGCTGAACATTCTGGGCATTTTGGAGGTTCTGGGCAGATTGACCAAGCCCCAGGACCTAGTCTCTTGTAATCTAATTTCAGCAAATAAATTCCTTCATTTGGAATGAAATTGAGGTCCCGTTGAATAAAAGATGTCTCAGTGAACTGGCAAACACCTAACATTCAGAAATAATTTAATACATTCCCATTCTTTCAGGAATTTTAAGCTTTATTGGACAGGAAAGTAGTGAAAAAAAGGGGTTTTGCTAAAACCTGCAGCAGTATAAGTGTTCCACAGAGGCTACTCTAGAAAACAGAATTGTATGCATTCCGACAATTCATCTGAATGTGAAAATATTTTGCAACACCTCTCTTATAGGTACCATTTTATGTCCAGCTAGCCATGTTATATTTAACAATGATTCAATGATTTCAGCATGCTATGAACACTCTGTAACTTAGTAATATTAACCAAGTCATATCAACCATGTGTTTCTTACTAGTGATTTTGTAATGATTGTTTTCTTAAAGATACATTTCAGGCTAATTAGCAGCCACAAGGTGCCTCCCTGCTAGATTTGCCTGGAGCGTGATTGCTGTTCTCCCTAAAACCCAATTTTCCTTTTGTACTTTGAAATCAAGTGGCATTAATGTACTCCCTAGCTTTTCCATTAAACGTCTGCTAAATTGAGACAGTGTTTTCTCAATATTACCTAATGGCAGAGTTACAGTCCAATTCTGAGTGTTTGTCCCCGCTGTAGTTGGTATAAAGTTCTGATTTGAAATGGTATTAAGACCAATTGGTGGAAAAATATTGGAAATGCCTGCCAGGGTAAACAGTGCCAAATAGTCTTGGCTTGGGTTCTTAGATCAGCTCTGAAAAGATATGATGTAAAATGATCTAAGGTGATTGGTCAAAAGAACAACTGCTGGGAAAATGATGAGAATCTGGCTCCCTATTTAAACATATGCCTTTGAGTTAGGGTTGCAAGCAGTAGCAGAGGCAAAGGCAGCGATTGAAGAAGTTATCCATCTATATCTGGTGTGGTTCTGGATCTGGAAGCGGGGAGGAGCCCATGGGATGTGGCTGGGTTCAGTATATTCCATGTAGCCTCCTATTAGATATGACAGGTGATATATTGTGCGAAGAGCAAAAACAAACTACTCAGCAAAAGCAGGTAGACTTTGATAAACGAAGGAAGAGGAAAGAACAGTAAGCTGACGGTATAGTGGAATCAGGGGAATTCTCCAGCAAAATGCCACTTCAATATCAAGCAAGCTCTGGCCCCCAGACATTCTACCCAATTAGGCCAGAGGATGTGTAGCTCAGTCTGCTGAATCTTCATGGCAGCTTGGGGTTCTTTTTCAAGTCAAAAGGTTTGAAATGTAAAATGTCAATGTGTGAACTTATCACCCTTCCTCTTATTCAACACTTATATCTGTGATTACCTGATTGGGCAAGCATGGAAGGTTTAGTAAGAGTACCTGATTGGGCAAGCATGGAAGGTTTAGTAAGAGTTACTACCCTATGCAGCATAATATTTCCCTTACATGGACCTGGTGTCTTTCGGAAGAGGAGGAAAAGAAAGGATGAGGTTTTTAGCTAGAAGAAAGGCCATGATTCCAAGGAGAATGTAGAGAGGCATCATTCCCTAGATAGCAGGTCGAAAATCATTAAGGTAATGGTGTTCACTTACAGAAATGCTCCTTTAGGTTGTGTGCTTGCATTAGTGAATGAACTGTTTGTGTGTTTATGTATGTATCTGTTTTACTACCAAACAAGTACCTAAAGTCCTGACAAGTATAATAAACCATAGACAATTTGAAGTAAGGTAGCTGATCCTAACAAACCCAAAAGGATATTTTTGTATTTAGAGTTACAATGACATTTAGGGATTAGGGTTTTCTGGGTTATAGGGTTAAGAATAGGACATATTTGTTAATATTCATTGATTTCTGGTCCTCACAAGTATAGTGGTACAAAAAGAAGCAGCCTGAATATTCTAGTAGGGAACGTTCTCTTTAGGGAATATGACTATAGGCATCACCACCAAGGAAATCACCACCAGCCCCAATTAAAACATTAATATGAAAATAGACACAAAACTATTTTCAGATACAACAGTAGCGACACGGTTGCGTCCATGGATTTCCTTCAGATATTTGCGGTGTATATACAAAAATTGCAATTTAGGTTGCATAACAGCTAATGTCCGTTGTATAACTTTGCTGTCAATACGAATTGGTTCAACCAAAAGGTTGCTAAATTTAATCTCTGAGCCGGCAAGGTGAAAAATCTGTTGTTCTGACCCTGAGCAAGACAGTTAACCCTAATTAATCCCAAGTTGCTGTAAATGAGAATGTGTTCTTGGTCATCTCACCTGGTAAAATTAGGGAAAAAATAGCAATAATGTGAAATATTGACTGATAAGGTCCCAGGGGTTTTGTTATCAGTGTGCTTGCATAGATGGTCATTTTAGGAAGATCAATAGAGCAATATACTGCTGCTGCAAGGCTAGTTAGGACCTGGAAGTACATATCAGTATAGAGGAGGCCTATTCCCATATGAGAAGTAGTTGGAAACAAATATCCAATAGCCTCACTCTGATCCAACATATTAGCTGACACTTGTTATGGATTGATTACCATTATAAATCAATTGTTAAATTGTGACACAATATTCAAATATAACACATTAGATTTCAATATATGGGAAAAAACTGTGTAAGAAATAAAAATAATTAAGTCATTTAAAGGGGTCTAATGAAACCGACGTCACTGATTTTTATTTCCACAGGCAGCTTCATTACACAAGAGCAAAGCACATATTGTAAATGGAGATATTTAAAATAAATGGTACGTTCATTCAGCACAGGCAGATCATGCATTTATATTCAATTGTAAATTGTCACTGCTCAACAGCCAGCTTACAACCAAGAGTACGAAGAAATAAAAATCTGTGGGTTCTGCTCTCCTTTATGTGACCTACTGGAAATCAACATGAAAGCAAACAGTGCCCCTCAGTGGATATGTTTGTTATGATTTCAAAACGTTTGGCCCAAAAAGTCTATAAATGTTTTCCTCCTTGACTAAAAAGCCTAGTAGGGTTTAGATTAGTTCAAAGAAAGATTTAGATTTAAAAACAAACAATTACCATGAGGTTAAAATATAGATGCTCAGCTTTTATTGATTCTGGATATTGGTGTGCATTTTTGGTTCAATGTTTAGAAATTATACAGATCATCTTCATAGGGAACCAAATGTTTTGGGAAGAATTAATACAATATCCAATTAAGTACTGTGATTACGTATCCTTCAATACTTTCCTGAAGTCTGTGACCCATTGACTTTACCAGACGTTGGGTACGTTTTCTGGCGATGCTCTCACATGCTTGTCGTGGAGACATCTTCATTTTTAGGCCATATTGCCTTAAATCTCATCATCAGCAAATTTATGTCATGTTTAGTTGGATTTTGATTGGATTTAAATTTGCAGACAGTTCAAAAAATATGTAACTTTTTGGCCCTAAAAGCAATATATTATTGCAGTATGTTTGGGGTCATTGTCTAGTTATTTGAAAAAGCACCATTCAAAGAGTTTGGAGGCCTTTGCTTGTACTTAAGCAGAAAATATGCCATCAGTTACACCATCAATGACAAATGAACCAGTTTTGTCAGTTTGCAATAAGCTCACCTATGCATTCCTTTTTTCATTGGAGTTTAAAACTGTTGTTTTTGGTAAGACAAGCATTTTTGGCTTTGTTTCAGTTTTTTTCTTTCCCATATCTTCCAGCTTCATAACGGCATTTTGGTCCTTGTCAGACACCAACAGCAGACTCCAAAGGCAAACATAAAGCTTAAAATCAAGAATAGACATTGCAGCTTTCTTATATCTGCACAAATTAACTGACAAGCCAATTGTCCCAACACATTTGGTGCACTGAAATTGGAGGACTGTGTATAAAAAAAAATCTACATGGCAAAACCAATATTTACACAAAAAAAATCTATAAATCTGAGAATCTACACTTAAAGTGTCTGTACTTTTTATTTATAAACATTTAGAGCAGTGTCTTCCAACCTTTTTCAGTTACTGTACCCCCAAAATGTTTTTGCACTGCTTTCAGTACCCCTGAAGTACCCCCCCATGTTAATTTCACTAGTAAGTCTATGGTGTCATGAGTGTTTTCAAGTACCCCCTGTGGAGAGGCCAAGTACCCCCAGGGGTCCTAGTACCCCTGGTTGGGAACCACTGTTTTAGAGTATAGAACCAAAAGACTAAAACATGCTTTACTGTCCCAATAATTATGGAAAGCATTGTATAGGCCTATTTTAAACTGTTTACAGATAAAACAACACTTGTAAACAAACAGTAAAAACAACAACACCACCAACAACAAACCACTTGTCACCATAACCCCAGAAGCTGGGTACGGCCAATGTGGTACTGGAAGTCCAAATTGGCACAGTCAACCTATTATATAATTGTCTTCACCACTGGAAGGGAGCTTTCAAGCTACAAAGAAGACCTTTGTTGATTATCTGAAGCAGTTTATTCTTAGTTTGGTACATTTGGTCTAATAAAGATTCCTGGTATGGTTTCAAATCTGGCAGATAATGAGTGGCCAAACTGCAAAGAAATTGGTTTATTTATTTTTGTAACCTAGATAAAATGCTTTTGCTGATATATTAGTTTAAATAGATAATATTAAGACCTCTAAATCTCCCAAACGTCAGTGAGTTGGCAAGATGCTGTTGAATAACTGTATTGTTTGTAGTTTAAACTCCATTCATATTCATCATTGAAATGGGTAGGCTATTATTCACTTCCATCATAATTCATCACTCATAGGAAGTAGTATTCAGGCTGTTACTGCTACTTTAGGCATACACGCTATGCAACTAAACATGGCATTGACCTGTTTTAAACAAGCATGTTCTAATCTAAAGCCTGAAATCTGAAATCCAAATAATATTGCTTTTTCGTTAATTTCATAAATAAATCACAATTCTGTCGCTCAGTAGCCAATTTCACCCTCGTAACCCAAAGTGATCCTACTGTATCAAACTAGGCTACCAACAATTTCGCGGTGATGTGAAACGGAAATGGTAACTTTACTCAACAGCTAAACCACGGCAAGTTCGAAAGGCATAAGGCAAAGATCGGAGTCCATCAGAAACATCCGACTATAAGTTACCTTTAACCAAGTTAAGCATACATTATTTGCCCTCTCCTCTGCCGCTAACGACCGCCTTCTTCTTTGCCATTGGACACCTCATGTTAGCAGAGGAGACAGATAAACTGAATGTATCGGAGTGGTTAACAATGCTGTCACCAGTCAGGAAGGCGTGACTGACCGTTGACTATCGGAGGCGATCGGATGGGCACAGGGAGGGACCGGGAGGGACCGAGACCGTCGGACGATCATCTGAAGGTGAAAGATCCTGCCTAGGGTCCCGCTGCCGCCTGATGTACCAGAGGCGAAAGTAGGCCAGTCACAAACCTGAAGAGGAAAAAGACACATGCGTTTGGTATTTCCTCCCTCTTTTATATCTTTACTTATTGTGGAGGGAAGACTGTGGGCTATATCATAATATAAAACGGTGACTGAGAACACGTATTTTATGTATTGCCAGTTATTTCATGTGTTAATTTGTAATAACATTTATAGTAATTGGGATTGAACTAAGTTTTTGCTGATTGTGGGAGTGAGTTAAGTCAGAAGGGAATTCCCTCTGTTATCACGGAAAAAAACGAGGAAGGCTGAAGGGAAAGATTAATAATGTAGGTTTATGTGTGGTCTAGAGTGGCTGGTCACTGTGTGAACAATGTTTCATCAATGTGTGCTACAGTGTAAATTCTTCAGTCATAGTAGTAGCCTTTTGTCAAATACTTGACAGGTTTGACAATGGAAATGGGTGTAGCAGAAATAATATCGACTACATTTAGTGTAAGCATGTCTGAACGTTAGTGTAAGCATGTCTGATTTGTTTGGATGACACATGCTATCTGATTATGAAAAACATTCTTTCACCATGCAGTTCAGGAAATGCAACTTTGATACCCGAATCATTTCTTTTGCTTTTATCTTACGATCAGAACAGGCAAGAGAGTCAGAGAAGAAAAAAGTTTTCACCCTAATGAAGGACGGTGTGATATGAATGAAAACAGCATTCCATTTCTAGTGTGGCTCTATGGGATTCAGCATATACATAAATCTTGAGGAGTGGCTGTTTTACCTGTTTCTCTCCCCTTCTTTCAGTGTTTACAGTAGAGAGAGACGGAATGTTTCAGACACAGTGCAGTAGAAGCTGTCAGCCAGGTCCATAGACATGCATTATCGTAAAATAATCTGCCAGGTTAACTGCAGATTTAAGGTTAACTAGCAGCCTACTGTTAATGGATCAGCCTGGGGGGACACTGCTGCGTCTGTCTGGTTTTGGTTTAAACTGGCCTCTAACTAGATATTTTTAACGGGTGTTTTCTGTTACTCTGGTTTATCCAGACTGACCTCCCCAGGCTCGTCCTGCGTTGGCAGGATTTTACCCAGGAACTGGGAGCAGCGGATAAGCCCTATGATTTATGAAGAGTTCCATCTCAGTTCAGCCTGGAGGGGAGTATGCTGTGGCATAGGTGATGGTCTGCAGGGCGTAGCTAATGCGGGGAAAGGTGGATATGCTACAAGGGGCCCTGGCGTGGCGGGGCCCATTGATTGTAATCACATCAATGTCATCTAAGTGAGGGGGCCCAGGCATATATCTTTTCAGGGGGCCCAGGATATATGGCGCTGGAAAGTCTAGTGACCTTAAACCTATTGCCAGAGGGGGGAGCTACAGGACACATATTCAATGAGGTACACTCGTTTTATTTTGTTATATTGATTTTCAACATATCAAAACCACTGACTACTGTCAGTAACTATTTTAACAAGACGTTGGCAACTGAAGAAAAAGGGAAGACGTGAAGGAAATTGTTTTTCAAAACAAATTTCCTCACCTCCTGTTTCACAACCCAGTTTCCAGAAATGTTGGGACGCTGTGTAAAAAGGAAATAAAAAAAGAATGCAAAGATGTGCAAATCATTTAGACTCTATATTCAATAGGAAATAGTACAAAGACATATCAAATGTTGAAACTGATTTTTTTATTATTGTTCCTTGAAAAATATATGTCCACTTTGAATTTGATGCCAGGAACATATTTCTAAAAAGCAGGGAGGACCAGAAAAGTTGTGTTATACAAAAAACCTGGTGGAATATCTCAAAACTAATTAAGGTAATTCGCAACAGGTCTGTAAAATCATTGGGTATAAAAAGAACATCCCAGAGAAGATGAGTCTTTCAGAAGTAAAGATGGGGAGGGGTTCACCACTCTGAAAGACTGTGCGGGCAAATAGTGCAACAATTAAGAATAATGTTTCTCAACATAAAATTGTACTCAGGCGGCACTACATTAAAAACAGACAACTTTTGTAGTGGAAATCACTGCAATGGGCTCAGGAACACTTTCAAAAAACGATTGTCTGTGAACACAGTGCGTCACTGCATCCACAAATGCAAGTTAAAACTCTACCATGCAAAGAAGAAACCAGATTTTTGGGAATCATGGATGCCGCATCCTCCAGGCTAAAAGGGAAAGGGACCATCTGGCTTGTTATCGGTGCACAGTTCAAAAGCCAGCATCCTTGATGGTATGGTGGGGCATTAGTGCACATGGCATGGGTGACTTGCACATTTGTGAAGGCACAATTAATGCTGAACAATATATGCAGGTTTTGGAGCAGCAATTGCTACCATCAGGGAAGGCCTTGCTTATTTCAGCAAGACAATGCCAAACCACAGCATGTCTCTGTAGTAAAAGAGTCCAGGTGCTAAACTAGCCTGCCTGCAGTCAAAACCTTTCACCCATTGTAAACATTTGGCACATTATGAAACTAAATATTAAACAAAGGAGACCCCGAACTGTTGAGTAGCTGAAATCCTATATCAAGCAAGAATGGGAAAACATTTCACTTTCAAAAATACAGCATTTGGTCTCCTCAGTTCCAAAACGCTTTCAAATTATTGTTAAAAGAACAGGTGATGCAACACAGTAATAAACATGCCCCTGTTCCGACATTTTAGAAATGTGGTGCTTTTTAGAAAAAAAAAAAATATCTGGTTCAACATTTGATGTGTTGTTTGTGTCCTATTTTCAATTAAATATAGGGATTAAATGATTTGCACATCATTGCAATCTGTTTCTACTTGCAATTTATGCAGCGTCCCAACTTGTTTTTTAACAGGATTGTAAAAAAGTGCACATGTAATTGAGGAGAGGGAGGAAGGAGAATACACATTTTTTTTTATTGTGGGAGCTCTGACCTCACCTCAGTGATGTTTTTCTAATTTGTGTAAAATCCTATCTACAATAGTCTCTGTATTGTGGAACATTGGGTCGTTTCGGTCATCCTTTCGTGTGTTCGCGTGCTAGACATGTTTTCCTTGAAGCGAAGTCTACTAACCGAAGTCTACGCCCTTGCATTAGTGATTTGTTAACTTTGATAGTGACGTGTTTCCTTCCTCTTGGTAAAACTTTTCCACATACATTGATCTTCATTGATTCAATGTAGAGGCTGTCCGGTTATGGAACGTCGTTTGGGTGTTTACGTTTTAAAATTACAACGTTATAAAAACCATTTGCGTCAAACAAAAGACAGATTATGAAGCTATCATGAAAACAATGACCAGAAACTACAGTCATTATTTATATAGACAAAATATAACGAACTAAACATGTTTGTAATGGATCAAGTGGATGTTTTAAAAAAGAAAAAACGCCACTTCAGATTCAAGTAGACCGGACGCAGCACCGAAGGAGGGAACGAGAACGTTCTTTCTCTGCTAAGAATACATTTGATTAGAGAATGCATAATGTACTAAAAGCTGAACTATGGCTATCAGCTGCGACAACAAAAACCAGCATGGACGTTTAACGCAGACAGATATTTTTGTATGAAATCGAAATGTCTTACTTTGCTTCACCAAAGCAAAGTTAGAATTTTTGTTGCTGATGGGTGACAATAAATGGTATACGTATTTGCTTATGGTGTGGGGGCAGATGTGTCATCTTGACGGCAGGATTTTTTATTTATTTGATCAGCGGAACAATTCTTTTTCTTAGAAGTGGGCTGTATGATATATAGAGGAAATGAATGCGCCTGTCCGTAAAAACACTCAATACTCAATCTTCCAGAATAACAATCAGGCTGTTTTATATAGCATGTATATCAAATACATACATTTTACCATAAGGTGTAAAAATCGGCAAATCAAATGTTAAGTGTGTAATTAGACTATATCTATCTTCTGACCGGAGATTTCTTTTTTACTATTATATTATGAATTTATTAGAGGGCTTATTTTGCTTCAGCAAATTACAATCTTAGACCATTACCTTTACTTAAAGGAGAGGTCATATTATAAATGGAATTCATGTTTTAGTTTTCTTTTAAAAGCCATAACAAACTTTATGTAACATAAGTATATTTAGACACTGCTAGCAAAAATGTAATACAATTTAAATGATGTGAGCATGTTTAATGGAAAATCTCCAAATCGCCTGAAATCTATTTGTTTTAGTCAGGGATGTAGATATGTTGCGGTGAGTGTCATGACAACCCAAAAGATTTTGTATGCTGACAGGTCAGTTTCACCTCCCTGGAAAAGAGTGAAAATCCCAGGATCCCTTAACCCTGATCCCCCTCAATATGCAATAAATACCTACACTCTTGGTTTTGGTGTTGCATAAAGGTGACTTGGCCACAAAGAAATAACAAGCCCCTATAGTTAGCAGAAGTATAGAATGGCTGTTTAAAGAAAACAGAACTGGGAATTACAGTTCCTCTTGGACTGCTTTTAGAGTGATGAACGTTTTAAAATCTAACTTATAAAAGTAAATCACTCATTCACTGAATATCTTTAATTGGTATTTTATTAACTAAGTTATCTGAAGTAATCATGTCTGACTCAAAGCACACCAGGCTTATGCACCCTGACCCTGACCTTCAGGGAGCCTGTTTTGCTTTTGAAATCTCACTGAGATATCATGTTATATCCTGGGTAGAACTGTTTGAACTGGAAGACCTCACAAAGTTAGCTTCAGCCAATGGCCAAACAGACAGAAAGAAAAAGAAAATAACTACACATATTTCTCACGGCCCCAGCCAAAATTAATTGCATTAAATGTCTTATAATAATTTTCTCTACAGCCCATTTTAAAATGTGTAAATTTTTTTGAAAACCTGCTTTAAAACTGCAACAAAAATTAACAGAGTTACAGTAGATTTCTCTCCAGCATCAAGGAGGCCACACTGTGTTCATAAGGTGTGTGGGGGTAGGGGCGATACATAAAGCCAATAGAGGTTGAATTAAACTGTAGGTTTTGGGGAAGGTTTATTTCTAATAGTGTTTCTCCCTTCTTTCAGTTGCCAGTGTCCTAAAGCAGTCCAGCAACAACAACTGTTCAACCATCCACCAGACCGTCATGGCAACTATCGACATGGACAGGATTGGGCGTCTGTTCATCAACCTCCAGCAGGTGAAGTCAGTTCCCCAGATGCTGACAGAGGCTGCCCCCTCCATGCCTGGAACACTAAGGGACACTGACGTCCCAGGGTTCTTCAGAGAGCTGCATATCCATGCCGGTTACCGACCTCTTCACCAGGGCTGGCGGTACCGTAGAATTATGCACAACCCATGATTCTCCTGCAACAAATCTAGTGTCATTTATCATAATATAGAGTTAAGCTAAAGTAACAGGGTCCTGTCTCCGTCAATACAGGTACTACTTCCTGTCGCTGTTCCAGCGTCACAACGAGACCATCAACGTGTGGTCCCACCTGCTGGGGTCTCTCCTGGTCCTGGTCAAGTTCCTCCAGCTGGCCGAGACGGTAGACTTTGTGCAAGACACCCACGCCTGGCCCCTCCTCATTCTCCTCCTGTCCTCCATGGTCTACACAGCCTGCAGCACCGTAGCACACCTTCTGGCCGCCAAGTCTGAGTTCCACCACTACTGCTTCTACTTCCTGGATTACATCGGCGTGGCCCAGTATCAGTACGGCAGTGCTGTGGCCCACTTCTACTACGCCGTGGAGCCGGACTACCACAGCTGGGTCTCCTCTGTCTTCATGCCCACCGCCACGCTTCTCTGTTGCCTGTCATGTCTGGGCTGCTGCTACGGGAAGTACTGGAACTACAGCCAGCGGGTCTGGGTCCGGAAGGTGGGTCAGGTAGTTCCCTCAGCTTTGGCCTATGCTTGGGACACCAGCCCGGTGTTCCACCGCCTCCTCCTCTGGTTCCTCTGGCCCACATTGCACAGCGAGGATGGTGACCCAGCTATATCCTTCCATGGGGGCCAAGTAGCCTTCTTCCTGTCAAGTGCGTTCTTCTTCACCATCCCGCTCCCAGAACGTCTGTTTCCAGGCCACTGTGACTTTCTGGGGCAGGGCCACCAGCTGTTCCATGTCTTGCTAGTGCTCTGTACCCTCTGTCAGATCCAGGCCTCTTACGTGGACTATCTTGGCCGACGGCCACTTTACACACAGCTACACGGAGAGGGAGGAGCAGCTGCCACAGTGTACCTGGTACAGTACGGGGCCACGGTGCTGACCTGTGTTTTCATAGCAGTCTTCATGGCGAAGAAGGTGAAGTGTTTGCTCGACTGCAGGGACAAGTGCAAATGAGCTGGGTAGAAGACTATGTTTTACAAACACTAAAGGTAAAATACAAGATGTTTAAATGTGACCTGTCCCCAAACACACAGCATTTTATATATAAACAAATAATATTGTATATCAGTCATAGTATTAGCCATTATTGACAGGGACCATAGACCAATTAGGGTGCCTTATTGAGTGCCTTGTTCAAGGGCAGATTGACAGATCACCAGTCAACCTTTTGTTTGTTGTCAACACCTCACTTCCTAGCGCACAAAACTGGTTTAAATGCATCAAGGTTTTTACCGACAAATCTTTACTCGGTTTAGCCCACTGGGTTGGTACCAAAGAGTGGCCTTGGTCAACTCAACACACACTGCCTTCCTTACCTGCTGAAGTTTATTTCTGACATGGCAATCTATTTTATAATTATCTTTCCCTACAGAACTGGTGCTATTGTCGATAAGGGAAAGTATTCCCGTAGAAGTGTAACGAACAATCTCATTGCTTCTGTTGCACTTTTAGATATTTCTATTTCCAAGAAACATTGTGATCTGAAAGTCCTTATCAGCACTTATTAAGTGAAGTTAATTGAGTCCTTCAGAGTTCATGATCTTAAATGAAAAGTTTACCAACAGTGTCCTTACTTTTAAAGTAATGTTGTGTTAAAAAGGGACGCTTGCTGTGTAGTGGGTGTGATTTTAAATGTATAACAATAATGTAAATTCTATTTTTAGAGGTTGAGCCTTCACATTTTAGCTGGTCAAGCTATCCATTTAGAAAATTGCCTTTTTCAACTATAACACAATATTAACTGCATATAATGTAGTTGCACTCGACCAGTTGTTGAGAAAGTATTAATGAATCTTTCATGTAAACAATGTCAGGTTAGACATGTACGTTGACAAATGGTATATGTTTTATAGTAAACACATTGTGGAAAGTCACCGTATTATGTCAACATGCTGGATTGTGCTTCTATTGTGCCTTTAGAGTGAGTTTTGTTTACCTTTTACCTAATGGGATATGAGGAAGCCTATTAATAGCCTGGTCCTAGATGTGTTTATGCTGTGAGCATATGAGTTGGCAAGACAGCACAAAATGATCTGTAAACAGGCCAGCCTATCACTGAATAAAGCCTCAAAGAGAATAGGAATGTTGATAACCAGTATAGTGTTTTCAGTATTTGTGATGGGAGGGGAACTGAAGCTAACACAATTCTTTCCATTGATGTATTTTTTTCCTTTGGCTGTACCAGTTGAGATTATTGTCTGGAATATATCTACTCATATTTGCGTTCAGGATAGCAAAGGTCCTAACCTTTAGCGTACCGAGTTTTGAAAGCAGCTACTGTTTCATACTGATAATTTTGAATGGACTTGGTCGTGTCAAATTATGTATGTGATGATCGTGATCATATGGTATGCATAGTTTATTGACTTAAGAGACAATGAGGTGAAATCAAGGTGAAGAAAACACCCTTTATACATTGCAGTACATACCAATCTCTATTGGCTCTCAGCCGCTGTAAACATTACGACAAGCAGTAACTCCAACAACAATATATTCCGTAAGAATCCCCCAAAATGCTTTGGGTTAAGAAATAGTGAAGAAATGGTAATTACACCGTTATGTTAAAGATGGGAGGCAGTCTTTCTGCCACCATGATGTATTCCCATCCATGCCTGACATCTGGGGGTCTTATCCTAAAAATGTAGAGCAAGATGGAATTGGGCCAAAATGTTATCTGCAATGAAACAACAGTTTTCTGTTGCAAAAAAAGTAGAATGCATTACAAACAGTGGAATACTTTTTTTTTTACCTTACCTTTTGCCAAAAAAATTTTAAATAGTGTTGTTTATAAGGAATGCATGGCAAATTGAGTAATTACACACACAAACACATATATTTCACCGAGTAGGCCTTTCCTTACAGAAACATTGATCCAATAGGATCTCACTAGCTTGTGCATTGCTCTGCCCGCCTCTTTCCCTGGTTCTGCCTACTCCTTGATTTATGCCTTACTAGCCTCCCTTTGGAAATAACAGCTTTGTTTATTTTTGTTTAGTTGAAATAGTTGATGTAATGGTGGCACTTCCACCACGTTACTTTCAAAGCTGGTCCCAGTCGCTGTTTGTTTGTATATTTCACACTGATTGAGGTACCGGGTACTTCCAAGTAATTCCTGTGCCAAGGCTGTATTGGCTTTTAGTAATTCATTTGGATCCCCATTTGTTTCTGACAAAGCATGTTATGTTATTGTTTTATTCATCATAACTGAGTATTATTATGACACATGTAACTTAACCCATTTTTAAATCTATCACATTTGTAAAACATCTGTCTTTCCTCCATCAATGAAAATGTAAGGAAGGTTGCTGTTATATTGCTACCACAGTACTGCTTAATTTGCATGTCTAACAAATTCAGCAGAGGGCAGAGCTGGTCAAATCAAAGCCCTTAGTTGAATTTGATTTGATTCTCAAACATGTGGATAGGTCGCATTGACATCTATACTCCATGTTCTAAGGCTAGTTGATGTTTTTCCTGTTTTATCACAACAATTAATAAAACATTTGAAGCTTCATTCTTTAGTAAATCTAGAATTTAATATGACTGATGTATCTGACACTTAACTGTCTACTGTTCTACAATGTATCAACAGCTTCCTTACCTACACTCCCCAAAACCTTTTTTTGCATTTTGTTACAATCTGGACTACAAATTGATTCAAATGGTTTTCATTCCTTTGATTAACACCACATGCACAACACTTTAAGCATGACAAATATTATTTTAATGTGGGAAAGTTAATCACATGTGGCTCCATTTGTTTTGTCATAACAAGTTTCCCATTCCTTGCAGAGTAAAAGCATCCCCATAACATGATGCTTCCCCCACTGTGCTTGACGGAGGGGATGATCTCATGGAGATGAGCTTAGTCAGCTTCGCACCACATAGTTTGTCTGTTAGCTCAGTATTGGGGGACAGCCTGACAGAATGTGATTGGATAATTCTGAACACAGCCACATCCCCAGTTATAAGAGGGTGTGCAGACTTATGCAACCAGGTTATTGTAAGGTTTTTATTTTTCATTTTTCCCCCTCAAAGATTTCAGTTTGTTTTTCAATTGAATTGTTCACATAATAGGTCACATTAAAAGGGGATACATTTCTGACATGATTTATCTTTGTCTCATACTTTTACATCACAAAAACATGGAATTTTAACAGGGGTGTGTAGACATTTTATATCCACTGTACTCCTATTGACTGATCTGGTGTACTCAATGTGTGGTTTGAGAAATGATGTCTTTTTAAAGCATTTCTAGCTTTTACTTTTGATGATTAAGTATATTTAATGCCAGATACTTTTATGTTTACTTAAATAGTATACTGGTTGAATGTAACTTTTGTCATTTTCCATTACAGTATTTTTATTTTCAATAAAGTATGACATTTGGGTACTCTTTCAACACTGCATTTGACCTTTTATTTTGTTCTTATAAAGACTGAAAGTTATCCACAGTGGGATATGCTGACAATCATCTCTGAACAAATTAGATTAAGTGAGCAAATAACACTATTGACACAATTGAAACAGGCATTTTAGGTTACGTATCTGTTCTGTCCACAATTAGATCTGTCTCCAAGCAGTTTCCCCTCTTTGGATTTTTTGACTTTGACATTGAGTTCACATATTTTCACTTAAAAGATCACAGGCATTTTCCTATTGTCCAACCCTGAAGCAACCTAAACTGATAAAAAATAGGGTCAAATTATGCTTACGGTCCAGGCTTGCCAGGACACAGTTGGGTCTAGTCTTGGCCCTCTTCCTGTTTAGTTTGTTGTATTTTGCCAGTACTATCAGCCAAGGCACCCAGCTCCTCTCTATCCTATGTAGGAAAAACCTGACTCAGCTGACAAAAGCTGGAACTAACCCTACTCTTGGACGCTGTCCACATTCCCCTTCTGCCTGGCACACAATAGAGAGGGACAGTCCCACTTCCCTCTGCTGCCTGGCAAATGATGAATGTCTACACCACCATGCCAAGTTAAAGTTTAATTAGCATGCTGTTCACAATTATTCCAGCTACACAGAGCGACTACAGAAGGTATGATTCAGATAACCAGACAAATGATTGCCCCCATTTCAGTCCCAATAGGGTTCGTGCATTTTCTATTATTGCGCCTGTGGTGCCTTGGAGACTGTTAATCAAAAGTTCATCACAACAACAAAAGTATTACTTAGTTTGGGTTTGTAACCTCTATAGTGTTCGAAGAATAACATAAGTGAATTTGGAGGATTAGGATTCGTAAATATACATTGGCTCAGATGAGCTGACTGTGGACCAACACAAGTGAAACCCATCGAATTAGAGAAACTAAAACTATGTGATTGATGTTTACAAATAGATCATAAAAAAGAAGGTGTGTTACCAGTCTGGAGAGTTAACCTTTAATGTTTATGTAATCCTAAGCAAAAAAAAAGGCAGACGTGTTAATTTTGTATTCTAGGCTGTTATTAGGCTCCACACCTGACAATATGCCAAATGGGCAAGCTAGTGTTATAGGCTAGACTACCATCATAAATAGCTTACTAGTAAATCAACTACATCTACAGGGTTGCACTGGCCCTTTAAACCAGGCAGCGAATAGCGGCTTTTCACTCGCGGGAGGGATAGGCGATTGTAGTAGACTACGGAAAAGATAGCTGTTTGCGGTGCAACTACACACAAAGGGATATCAAGAATCGTAACCATGGGCATCAAACTGTATTATACCACCGTTACTGCATCCAGAGAGGTGAGATCAAACGCAGATTAATTGTTAATTTATGTTCTTGCAGGTGCTTACATTTACAATATATACTTTTTGTGGAGCAGTCTCAAAAGACACACCCAACGCTCTGTCATCGACCCATCCCAAGATCTGATAAGCATACAATGCGATATTCTATGTTTCAGATCAAGATTTAAACGTTATACAATGACATTTTTAGCATTCAGTCCACTATGGTATTGCAAGAACTTTAAAGCATAAGGAGGTTTTTTTGTATATTAAGAAAACCATTCGGTGAACGCAAGCTTCCCTCGAAAATGGTAACGGAAGTCATATTGTAAGGTTTTTCTATTCTATTTATTTCCTGTTTCACTCTGTGTTGCGTGGTAGGCCCCATATCTAAGTAATCTAACGTACCTCTAGAATAATAATGCAAATAGCGTATTTTTGTATTGTTTACCTATAATGTAGATACCTGATATAATCGATGCTGGTCTAGACAAGTGCCTCCTACGATCGCAATGTATACCTGTCTGGTTGTCGTGAACTGTGTGTTCTTTGGGCGTTTTATAGCTAAGCAGAACTAAACAGCGGTTCACTTGCAAGTTACTTTAAAAAATGAATACCAATGTTGCAGCAAAGCATACTTTACAATAGATTTCATCCCCTCGCGCTTGAAACTGCCTGTATCAACGTAATCCAAATATCGCGGTGAAACATCTGGTGTCAATTACGAAAGCGTTTGTTTTTCGGTGAGCACATTGAACTGCATAATTAGAAATCCTATTGAATCCTCTGTGCTATCGCGGCGTATGATTATGGATATTTTTAAATCGAATACTTTTGGAAATGTATAGCCATATTATATGCTAGCCGTAACTCCTTTTCTAGAAAGCAGTGGGTTCCGTCACTTAGCCCTCTTGGACATTGGGCTTTCAGTACTGTATGTATGGCTGTGTGCCTTCCTGTTTGGCCTATTGAATGCCAGGCTGCAGTTGGTTTGTAACCTTAGGCGTGGTTACACATAAAATCCCCTCCCAACTTCCTCAACACTGCCTGTTAAAATAGCTGTACACAGTAAATCATCAACCACATGTCTGAACCTTATGTTTTTTTAAAGGGTATTGTACTACAAATAATGCTTGCATATTTTTCACATCGTTATATTAACTGAAACATAATCTCATTTCCTTCCACTTCTGCCCAAATTCACAGAACGGCTGTTGGAATACATCAAACTTGGCCATTATTAGACAATAAGAAGGTTGTGAGAGATTCATGCCGGGATGGGTTTGGGTTTAATCACTTGAAGTATACCAACCAGTCATCTCTCAGCACACTTTGCCTCACTTGTCTTGTGGAAGTAACTGGCTTGTTGCCCCTAGAGTCAGTATATGAGACAAGTGTTTTCATGATGAAAAGCAAGACCTACCGCTTTGGAACCGCACCTTGCAAATGTTATAATAATGTCAACCTAGAACGTATTGTCTTGATTTTATCTTGTTGTCCTTAACAGCACTATGCTGAATGCACAACCAGGCCGGTACAACACAACCGGGATCAGTTGAGCCCAGATAAATATCTGACCTTGACAGACCCTCCTCTTCCTCCAGGTGAAAGCTCAGCAGGCAGAGATGATGCGGGTCCTGGACAGTAAGAGCATCCAATATGAGTTAATTGACATCTCAGTGGGCGGGGAGGTCAGGGATGAGATGAGAAAAAAGGCAGGGAATCCCACAGCAGTTCCACCACAGATCTTCAACGAGGACCAGTACTGTGGGGTAAGGAAGGGAGAATAAGGACAACGTGAGGTCCGACAGTGCTGTTCGTTGTGTGTGTGTCTGACAGTGAGAATCGTGAGAGAATAGACAAGATGTGGGCAACACTTGGTGGTATAACCGTGCTATGAGCTCTTTATAATGCCTTCTACTCTGTGGTGTTTTCTTTCCAGAACTATGAGATGTTTTCCAATGCAGTGGAGGAGGACAAACTGGAACAGTTTCTGAAACTGGCGTGATGACTAATAGTCATGTGTCATCATCTCCTACCACACCCCCCAATGGGAGGCCCGTAGTCTACCCCTCTGCCCCGCTGGCGGTGCCCGCCTTCCTATGTCTCAATGCCATGATGAATGCCAAATACAACCAACCAACCAATTAAAAGACACACACACACACAGACACATCCCTTCCATTTCACTGGACTCTTACCTAACCACTGTTAATGTATGACGCTTTATATTCTCTCTTTCCCTCACCAATGTTCTCATTGTGGATCACCCTGGTTCGCGATGCTTGGGTTCAAAAGCTATTTAAAATGATTTCAAAGGGGCATGTGTTCTTAATTCATCTTTCCAGTTGCAAGTGAACCAATAGAAAAAAGGGCATAGCACTATTCTGAATAGTATTTGAATCCAGGCATCCTTGGTCCGTGTTCATGTCACTAATCAGTCTTAGTCTGGTCAGTAGGATCAATAAAGCTTCCTAATCTAGACGATGTAATTAGGTCAGGTAATCTGAGTTGTCACCACATGTGATCACTGCAGATTAAACTAATCCGGAGGCTAACACTTAACATGAATCTATCTATGTAATTGCTCTCAGACAAAGGAGAGAAATGGTGTGAAACAGCCCTTTTTCCCTATATTTGACAAAGCCCTTGTCAAAAGTGCTGGTTGATATGGGGAAAAGGGTGCCGTTTTGGACAGTCTCAGAAACAGACATAACAATGCTCGATTATCATCACTACAGTCTTAATCACTGTTATTTTTTTCCTTTTCCTGATCTTTTGACTCCCATGTTGTGGTTTACATCAAGAGACAAGTCTTTTTAAAATGTTCTTTGGCCCATTGTAGACTAACATGCATAGGATAATTTAGTATTGTTGGCTTCGATATTCACAGAAGGGAAACCATTGTGATTCGTGTATTTTGGTAGAGATAAGGTCATTGGATTCTACAGTCAAATGTAGTGATTTTGCAGGCAAATAGACCAAAAGGTCCATGCTTTAGAAGTCTGGTGTAGACTCTGACAGTGTAATATGATAAGAAGATACTTCATTCCATTGTGTTAAACTTTGTGCCAATGAATGTGTTTTACAGACGGATATAGTTACTTTTATTCTTTATAGTCTTAACTTTATTTTCTTAATTCATTCTGTTGTATTTTCTTAAAGACAACTTACATTTGCTTGGAATTACCCATTTGCAAGATGACGTCTATAAAACGTGCTGGTACTAAAGCAATAGCCCTGCATCCTTGCTGTAAGAGAGCTGTAGCTAAATCCCTTTCACTTTAAATGCCCAATGATTGTTTAGGACTAGCTTCATCTCTGTTCTATTTGTGATAAATGTCCATCTCAATCTACCTTGAAGATGCAGTATAGACAACTATGCACTGAAACTCTGCCTCATATTCCCACTATTGTAACGAATGCTTAGGGCCTGGGTGGTTAAATGAATTGTGTCATATTGATCAGACTCAATATCAGCCTTAGATACAGTAAATAACTCACCACAAGGGACGGTGGGCCTCACTTCGCTTTCTTTCAATTGGTTTCTCATCCATGGGATGTTTTGGAAAACGTATGTGCTGTTTCAAATACAGGGTGCTTATATTTGTCCTGTTCCACTTGTACACGTTTTTCATGTGTAGAGTATCTTTTCCCAGGGTGTCAACCAGGGAAAATATATTTAAAAAAAAAGATTGCTCCCTATGCTATATCTGTGCTTATAAAACGAATGGTTTGAATTCTGAATGCTGATTGGCTTCTAGTCATGTGTATGAGACCGTATACCAAAAGTATGACAAGACATCACTTTTTACTGCTCTAATTACATTGGTAGCTTGTTTATAAGCGCAGTAAGCCCCCTTGGGGGTTTGGGATATATTGCTAATATAACACAGCTACGCACTGTGTCCAGGCACTCTGCAATGCATCATGCTTTTAGCTGTGGTGTATTGGCCATATACCCCCTTGTGCCTTACTGCTTACATATGACCCCAAGTTATACATGTAAGATCCTTGATCTCTTAGATGAAGTCTGTCAGTACGATAATATATCTGGGTTTGTAGCTGTAGAACCTCTATATTTTGTAATGGCAGCCTTCACAGACAATGTTTGTGTACTCTTGTCATTTAATGGTGATGGATGTGTTCTTGGTTGGTTATTATTGGTGTAGCTATTCACTAATCAAAAATGTTTGACATTCCATGTTTCTCTCTTTGAGCTTCTGCTTTGCTTTTGGACCAACAACCCCTTTGGCCAAAATAAAGAAAAATTTAAAATCTAGGGAATAAGATGCTGTTGTCTTCCAAGAAGATTTTGCAAAAGTGATTTTTGGGTCAAATAAAATCAAATTATGTCTAATAGGACTATTGGTATTTTTACTCAGTTGCCAGTCTGATGTATCAAAATGCAGAAGTTAGCTAAACAGACACATACTGCTCTTTAGTGTTTATTCTGACATAAGCTTTTAACAACTGACTGTATTTATCTGTCTTCCTAAATGTCTGCATGCTATAGCTATCCACACATTTTTTATTAAAGGAATGGACAAAAAACAATTGCTGTTCAGACTTCACCAGCAAGCTTCCCTATTTGAAATGCGTGCCAGCAAATAACAACAACTTTGCTGTTAAATGTCCTTATAGGTGACGGTCTCCCTAACAGTTGTACCTTGTAATTAAACTTAGCCAGGTTTCCAATTCCACAGCAATTGTTCCTCCTCTGAAATTGAGTTGTTAGTGGGCAATGAGCTGGAAGAATATTTGGTCAATATGCCATATGTCACAAGTTTTGCATTAAAAGTATAAAGACAAGAACACAAAGATTTCTAGCCTAGCCACTGGATTCCAAACTTCATATAGGTTTTGCTCATTAACAAAAACATCTATAAATAAAATGATTTATGGCTAAGCAACAAAAAGACAAAACATATCTAAATTACCTGATATCAACCCAATAATATTTGATTTTACCTAAAGGTTATTTGGCCAAGAACATTTTTAAACAGAATAAGCTATCACATGGTTCTTATATTGTGAAATTCTTCTGTAATATTTCACACATTAATCTTTATCCAACTGATAGAACAGAGGGTAACCACTGAAGGTGCTCACATTAAAATTTTAAATATAATTGAAGAATGAGCCCAAGAAGAAGACTCTTCCGCTTTGTTCGGTGTTAACATTCCCCTATAGTAGTTTGATGAAGATGAACAAATGTTTTCATGTAAAATGGGAGGTTTACTTACAGAACTAAATCATGCCTGACAAAGCCCAATAATTATTCTTGCATATTGAAGTATTTAAATGCATACCTTTTAAATGCATACCTTTGTTTTTTGTTAACAATGTTATCACATGCTTTTAGTTTGTTTGAAATCTATTACATACCCATATCATAGTGTTAGGGATATCCAGTGTTTGTAAAAGTTCTCACATTTATGTGTAAGGTGTTAAGGCCTGACTACACTTTGGGGCATGAGAATACAAGCCGAGTCAAATAAGATTCAGATGTATTATGACCAGGTATTAATTATGGGAAAAAAATCTGTTTAGAAATAGTGTGATGGTGTTATTTCAAGCATATACAGCAAAATGGTTTCACTGTAGTGCTATTCTGTTTACATTTCCTGTTGGTATTTCCTCTGTTGGTTTAAGCTACATCGTATTTCCTTGTTATGCTGTTCAATGTTATCTGCAAATATGCAAAAGTTTCAGTGACCTTTAGTGCCAGATTTTCTTTTGAAAAAAAGGTCACTTCATAATGTTAAATCTTCCAAAATGGTGGTTGAAGAATAAAGTTACAAGTTATTTAAGTCCCTGAATTTGTATTTACTTTTCTTTCCCTGAAACTGTTGGGCCAGAGTATCTTCTTATTTGAATAAAATGTGTTTCAGCAAATGGCAGCAGCCAACCGATAACACATATAATGCCTCTTCTCACAATACAAATAATTATAATAAAATACCTTAATAAAATGATTGAGAAAGTAACGCTATTTATATCAACATTTAACTATAATTGTAACAAATAAATTACAACCACCACAATTAGATTTGATTCGTTAGCCAGTTAAAGCCAGCTAGAGTGCTCAGCTGAGGGGATTCTCCATATTACTTTGAGGACAGTGCTGAGGGTTGTTCGGAAAATGCATGTCACATGTAACATTGCATTGTTACTTTAAATAAAACTGCCTTGCAGTTAGCTGCATCCTTGCCAGACCAGAGTTAGCATCCTGCTTACGAATTAGCCTTTAGCTATTTGGATTTGTGGGGTTAGTATATGAATATGGTTTCCTTACTTCGTCACACAATAGCAAACTTTATAGTGCATTACTTTTGCAATGCCCTGCAAATATACTGTAGTGTATATAGGCTATATAATAGTAAAGGGAATCGTGAATATCGACATCACTGCAGTATATTTTTGGACCACAGGATCTTTATCTCCAGATAGACCAAGGTCTTCTATGAATCTATTAGAGTAGGACCAAAAATGTATCAAGGGCTTTGCATTAAGAGCAAATATGGAGAAAAATCAAAATACTTATTTTTTCTTAATGTTAGGATCCCATGTGAACATGCAATTGACCACATCCTGAGATTCTTGCTGGGCCATCCTCTGAGTCTTCAAGAACAGCTCCTACTCCTGGCCTCCCCCCACTCCCACACCTGGTTCTCCCACAGCCGCTCCTCAAAATGCTCCACATGCAGATGAGAGATAGCAATGAGCCACACCAGTGGGCATACCTCCATAACATAATCTAACAGTGGCCAACATTTGACCTAGGGGTCATTTGCATCTTTCAGAATGGAATTTAGATGGCCTTGGCCTACCCGTGGATTTCCTGCATCAGAGCCACCCTGAGGCCTTCCTCATCCTGAGGACCAAAGCAGTAAAAATCTAATAAATTATTAATTTAAAGCATTGTTAAAATACATTTCCAACTGTTATTCATGACAACATGTATTTCAAAATATCATTGCCTTTTTAATATTTTCCTGGCTATTTTCATTATAATATGGCCTTGTTATAATAACATGGCCATTTTTGTAATATCACTGCGTTTGAATAACTTTATGGCATTTTTCCTGATAACATGAGAACACATAAGATTGCACTAATCCTTCATGCCCCAAATCGTCTTTAAATGCCTGTGTACTAATACTGAAGAACGATCGATAAAATCACAACAAAACATTGCTTGAAACACACACTCTCTCACGTTGGTTTTACATTTAACATCAAGTGTTTCTGAAAAAAATAAATATTCGAAATGTTACAATGTCCACACAACACAAATGTAACAGCTTTGCAAATATAATTTTACCATTCAATGCAATACCGGGTAAAAATACATTTATTACGCTATTGCAGTTCAACCGTGAAAAACAGGTTGTGCAACTAAATATTTGGGTGATTGGAAGCCCAAACTACCAGTACTGGGCGTAGGAGGGCACTGATGCAAACACATTTCATAGTAGTTCTTTCATAGAAACTGATAGAGAAGAAGAGTTCATTCGAGGAAGCTGTGTAACGTCATTGTTGTCAGCGAGGAGAAGTGGACAGTCAGACGTTTCTGTCACAATATCTCACAAGGTAAATTCAATAATATGAGAATGCTTGGCACGGGTTGGTAAATAAATGCTGTTGTTTGTTTAGTTAACAAGCCGGGCGATTGTTGAACAACCGGGGTCAGTAAAGCTATGACTGTCAGTCACTCTAACGTTAGCTAGCAAGGCAGTCAGACATTCTGCAAACATTGATTTTGAACATTGAACATTGGGAACTGTAGAAGTTACAGTAATTGGAAATGTAACTATATTTATTGGAAATTTTTGAAATACAGTGTATTTTACACTAGGAATAGTGTTTTGTTGACATGTAAGCTAGCTAGCTGCTCTTGTTGTGAATGGATAACACGTCACACACACGCTGTTGTTGTACGATGTTGTCCCCAAAATTAAATCGGGTTTGGGGACTGTGGATTTGTCTCTGTCTGTACGTCACGCACTGTATCTTACACACCATCGCATCTGCATGATTTTGACAACGAAAATTCTGTGAATGATCAAACAGTGTCAGATGTCTAGCTATAGCTTTACGCAATGACGCTTCACAGTGTTTACGCCCCTTTAGAGAGTATTTGTGCAACATTTCTTTAAAAACGAACGCATTCAAATGGACAAATTGCCTTGTAAAATTATGTTCATTCTCTTGAATATCTTTCCTCTTTTCTCATTAACTGAGAATTGTTTGAAATGTCTGATACGACATGCTTTGGCGATATTGTTTTAAACCTACATCATACCACTTAATATACATATTTGAAAAACATATATTTGTGTGGATCATACTCTGACACTATAACAGCACCTATTTAAAGTCGAATGATCAGTTTCTCCCAGAGTGATGTAATTTGGCATGCATGCACAGAGATTTTGTCCAACCAGATAATATCTCAGATACAAGTGAAACGGTTTTCCCAGCTGCTTTCCATTGTTTATTTCGCAAAGCGCTGTGGCTATAAAAATAACGTCTCTTTGCAAGGCAATGATTGTCTGGACTTAAAGTAATGCCTGAATTGCTGAATTGGAGTTTGAAGTTTCACTATAAAATACTTTAGTGTCTCTACACCAACATGAGTAAGTTATACCATGACATGGAGCAATGGCCATTTAGTACGCATGTGAGAATTATTTGCATCAATACAAAAATATTAGTCATCCTAGCCTTTTCATTCTACATGAGCCATGAAACAGATATCTCAACAGGGCATTCCCCAGGCACATAGGCACTGATGGGCCACCTACTAGAGACAGGAACCATGAGCTTGTTTCCAACCATGAACTGCAGTTTTTAAATAATAAATGTGCCACTGTTGTCATATATTAGGGATAGTTTGCTGATCCTGTAGTGTGCCGTTTAGACCATAGACTGTATATATAATGGACGACGCCCTTTCGCTCTTTTCCATTGGTGAAAAATGAAGCCACCAGTGTCCTGATACGGCGCTGACATCTTGGACTTGCGTCTGCGCAGATAGCGATCTTGGGACCAGTTCTGCGCAGTAGTTATGCGCAGTAGCGAGAAGGAAGTAAAGCCGTAAAGCCGCGAAATCAACGGCCCCACCCCTGTGCCCCGCCCTCACTCTCCCTCGCAGAATGCGCATACCGTAATCAATCGCAAGTCCAAGTACAGTACAACCTTAGCTTGTTAAACCTAGACCATATGTTACATCATGTTTAACCTTAATTTAGAATAGGCCTAATACAAAAATAATTGGTAACTTCTAGCTAACGATCACCTGCTAGCTATTAACATGGCTATTAACGAGGCTTGTTGTCTTTTAGCTAACGTTAGCTAGCCCATTACATTTATTTACTAATTAAATAGCTTATAAATTTAACTTACCGAAAAAAATTCAAAGATCGATTGGAAATGCCAGATCGGTTAGCACAATGTACTGCAGAACAACCCATTATGTCCGTGTGAAATTATATCAATTATAGAAATTTAGAGATTAAATGTAAAGTTCCAATCTCCTCAGTCCTCCGAAGATTCAGTGGCTCCTCGGCTCAGATAGCTGTCAATCACAGCTGTGAATCACGACGTCACACCACCGTTTTTAGAGCATTAAATAACTAACTAAAAACAAACTTATTTTAAAAACAAACTCTTGAATTTACATTAGCGTGATACAAACTACAGTAAATGACAGAAACCAGCTTCGGAAAAAATATATTTGAAGGGTAATTTAATTGTTTAGTTGGTCTCGCGTCCCATTGAATAACATGGGGAGGGCGGGGTTTATGACCTATACTGGGACCACTCACCAGGGGGCGATTGAGACGTTTTGGCTTCACTTTTCAGGGCTTGTACAATCCCCACTGAATCTTTGCTGGTGCCACATTCAGTTGATTGGATATGGTTTTTTACAGTCTATGGTTTAGATAGGCACACACATGTCTACATGAAGTCTGCAACACAATACATATCAGACCAAAAACCAAGGAGCTCTCTGTAGACCTCCCAGATTCAATTGTGTCCATTGCATATATTTGGGGAAGGTTATAAAAACATTGTTTAAGCACTGAAAGTTCCCAAGTGCCCAATGGGCTTCATCATTTCTTTTGGGACCACCAAGACCATCCCTATAAAGCCTGCCATAGAGCCAAACTAAGTAACCGGACAAGAAGGGCCTTCAGGTCGATTGTTGCTTTTCATGTGCCTGGCAGGTTTCTATACAGTATATAAGGCTTTCAAAAATCCTCCCTTGTTGAATCTTTACTTGGAATTTAATAAGCCTACTTGATTTAGTTACAGAGGTTGCAGTGTGTATTGGTGAAGGGGTAGTCATTTACAAATGCATGTAAATCCCTATTCTTTCACACCATCAGTCCATGAAACCTCTTATTTTTTAAGCCACATTTGACAGAATTAGATAAGGCCTTAAAAGAGGATGGATACTTATGAGGGTGGATTAATCTAAGAAGTCCACCGGGTGAATACTTATTCAATCCACTTTACCGCTTTCCTTCATACTAGCCACTGATACTTAAAAATGGTATCCCGAAGTTTATTTGGCTCCAGGGAAGAAGATAAAGATCCTTACTGACAAAATCCTGAGGTATCCCTTTGAAATCACTCCAGTATGTTTCTCTCCCCCCCCCCCCCCCCCCTTGCAGAGCCCAAGGAAAGATGAGTGTTCCCGACTACATGCAGTGTGCTGAGGACCACCAGACGGTTTTGGTGGTGGTCCAGCCAGTGGGCATAGTCCCTGAGGACCAGTTCTTCAGGATATACAAACGCATCGCCTCCGTGGCCCAGGTGAGGACCCGTGATGTATGCTAGCTATTTGCTCATTTCAACACATCTGCACAGAAATGGTTGCAATTAAAGTTAATTTTCTGCACTTACACTTTCTGCTGTCATAAGCTATCTGGGGCCCCTGATATACAAATAATGGAGGTATGGGCCCCGGGGGACTGTGCCCTGCGTGCCTGTTGTTTCAAACATCCAAAATACCACAGCACTTGGAGCCGCATTTCAATGTTTTGATTAGCTATTACTATAAATGTATTTTGATAAAACCATCATAAAGAGAAACCGCAAGTGAATAATAATGAGTGAGTGTTTACAGAGGCTGCAAGAAAACATACAAACTTCTTACCATTAATGATAAAACAGGAGTTTAGCATCCATGATTTATTTTGCCTCTGTAACCTTCTCACGCAAATGTTCAGGATCTGTCCGGTATTTTCGATCATAATGGTATCATCCGCATCACATATTTACTAATCTAATGTTCAAGAGGAATTTGAAAAAGTAATTGTTCTTCACACTTTGACATATATAATCCCATTAAACATACACAATGAATACACTATACAAGGTTCATTTTGACTGTTTCCTAATTTCTTTTCAGCGCCCATCATTAGTGAGAAACCCTTCTATCACCCTCTTTAACATTGATATTACCTTTGAGTAATGGAGAGACCTGGGGATTCATATAATAGGGAATCATTCATACCCTTCAACTAACCCCAGACATTGTCTTATGCAATTCAAGATTTTGGGGACTGTGTTTTTGAGGGAGAGGGGGATATTTTTTTGGGGCCTTCTTAACTTATCTTTTCTGTTTTTGTTAGTTTTACCTTTAGTCATGTTTGTTCAATTTCACTTGTCAAAAGCGGCCATTTAATTTTTATTGTTAATTCAAAATATTGTATTGACAGAACTTTGTTAATAGGTGCCACATGAACGTTACAACCTGGATGCATTTAGAAATCTCTATTGATTTTGTAGTCCAGGACTAGGCGTAATGTGTGTCCAGAAAACTTTCCTTATGTGTCACGGAATGATAAAGGGAAAGCAAACCATTCAGTGATAACATTTGTCTTGGTAATAAACTACTTCACTTCACAAAAATGTACGTTTATGTGGACTGAGTAACTCTGGGCCAGCTTTGAGCAATAGGACACAGACTGCATCTAAGGAGACTCATGCCTTGTGTTGTCAATTGGTAGCGCTAATTTTGGATTCTAACTTCGAATTGTTTATTCGGCAATGTTCATTCGGTACTATTGGATGCTGATTGTGTGTTGTGTTGTCATTTCATAACAAAAGGTCTCAATCCGCGACTCCCAGCGGAACCTCTACATTCGTTACCGCCACCACTACCTCCCTGAGAACAACGACTGGGGAGACTTCCAGACACACCGCAAGGTTGGATTTGGTTTTACGCATTTGTTCCTTATCGTAATGTGACATTGGGTTTTAGAAAAAAAACATTAGTTTTCCTTTTGTCAAACCTCTTTTTCGGGACATCCTGCCATTTTATGTGTTCTACTTAGTTCAGTGCTGGCACACCTGATGATGAACGAATGAACAAACCCTAACTACTTGAATCAGATTGTGTACCATAATTCCTGTATATAACCCGCACCATGTATAAACCGCACCATCGATTTTATAGCTTTGTGTGTATACAAACCCCAGTATTCCCCGCACCTGTATATAAACCGCATTTCATTGGAGAATAGACCTTTCGCAAAACCCCTCCCCCAAAATGTCCCTTTCCAATCTTTCCTTAGCAGCTGGTCCCTGCTTGGAGAAGGTTCGTCAAGCTTTCGACGTTAAGGCTCAAAATGGTGAAACGGTGTGCCTTCGCTACGGCATGTGCTGCAAATCTTACAACCGGTACCTGAAAGGTTTAGACAGGGGAGTCATTTACAGTGACTTACATAATTATTCATTAGACAACAATATTATCTAACGATAGCTAGCTACCTCTAATATTATCTTTTTATGTCGGGTCACTCGTAGGCTTAACTTTAACAGGTGACTTTCTGCTGCAGTTGATAGGATAATGTTGACTGATAAGAGTTCAATAATAGCTATAGAAACATAACTTACCTGGCAGTTCAGGAGCGAGACTGGTCCACAAGGCTGTGCTGTTCGCATTTGAGTTAATCAGTTTCTTTGATTGAGATCTGTATGCCTGTTTCAGTTTTTGTGTCACCTTCCTTGTTTATCTGAATATTGTGAACATATCCTTCTTCAGCATATAGGAAACGCTTGATCGCACATTGCAATGCCTCGATCTGGAGGATGTCAAGGAGGTATTACTCCAAAAAGAATCACTTACACTAACCGATACTATGCTACTTTTCCCCTCCATGCTTGGCTGTTTACAGTAGTTGCTGCTTACAAAGAAGTGCAGCTTGACGAGTGTAGCAACAGTAAATGAGATAGGCGGGGCTTTTGCGAAAGGTCAATTATGACTCCTACGTACATTGTACATTAAAGTTAAACATCTATCATAGGGTGCTACCAAAATGAAGATGAAGAATGGTTTGAGTAGAACTGCTGTATAGGAAGGTTCTTTCAATCTGTTCCTGGATGGCAAAAATAGAGCGTTTATCATCCTCTTATTTTATTCTAATAGATTAATACCTGGGACATGCTCCCAGAAATGTCTCAGTTCTCCAGGACCAGAGGTGAAGAATCCTGCTGTATTTGTGTTTTCTGGTCTAGTGCATGACATTTCCCTTCTTGAATAATATCCATTTAGGTGGTGGGCCTCATCTGTGTGACAACCTGTGGTTCTGGAAAGGAGTGGCCCCAGACATCAGAACGTTTCCATGGCCAGAAGGAGGTGTTCGGAGCAACACTGTACGACTCCAGGCTCCTGGTGTTTGGGTTGCAGGGAGAGATTGCAGAGCAGCAACGGACGGATGTAGCGTTCTACCCGAGTTATGATGACTGCCCTGATGTGGAGAAGAAGGTGGAGGACTTTGTGGAGTCCATCTTCATCGTCCTGGAATCCAAAAGGCTGGATAGAGCCACGGACAAATCTGGCGATAAGATACCACTGCTCTGTGTTCCCTTTGAGAAGAAAGACTTTGTCGGGCTGGATACTGATAGCAGGTTGGTTTTTATTTTTTGCGTTCTGGCATCCACAGTTTACTGCTTACATAATATTTCAGATTTGCAACAAACTTTTGTTCGTTATTAAACACTTTCTATGAGCCTAAATTCTACTGCTGACTGTGGAAATGCCAACATGGTGGCATTTTGAAATCATCTCCAAAGACGGTTTTGTGCTGGCGTTTGAAAAGCAGAGTGCCCTAACATATATACAACTATGTCGTAACATATGTCTGAAAAGAGTATAAGTCTAACTTATTCATTTTACATGAGATAAAATGCCTGAATTGTATTTGACATCTGTAGCCTAATCAGAGGAGCATGTGTGTGCTTAATTTGAATTATATTGGGCGCACAAAGAATTGTAGGCATTTAATAAGTATTAATGCTATTAAAACTAGAATCCTTAATTTTTCCCATCATACTGATGCGTTTCATAAACTTTGCACAGAAAATGATATGGGTGCAAATGCATTTTAGATGGGTTGAGCCCTGTGGTTTTAACCTGGCTGTTTCATGGTTGTTACATGTTCATGTAAAGTCTGAACTCAGTGTTTCTCTGTAGTGTCCACTATCAGAATAACCTTCTTAGTACATTAATGTTGTTACAAGTAAAACCATGCCTGTTTATTTTCTTGTTCAAAAATCTTTTTTTTTGTTTGTTCTTTTTGGTTTATCTTGGTTACTTTATTTGTCTTTCTCCTTTTTTTTCCTTTCATACTGTCCTGTGAGTTTATTGTTGGGTGTGAAAAGGTGAGAGGCTGTAAGACACATCACTTTAGTTGAAGGGATAGGTGAAGATTTTTGTAATGAGGCCCTTTATCAACTTCCCCGCTAGATTCACTTGTGGATACCATTGCTATATCTTTGTCTGATATGAAGGAAGTTGGAGGCAGGTTTGCAAGAATAACTTGGCATAAAGTCTATGCTAGTGTGTGATATCTGTCCCTAATAACGTTCACTTGTTGCTCCCACAATAGCTAGCAGTTGTGCATATGCTGCATTATAACTTCAAATGGTATCCACACAATCTGCATTGAGAAGTAGATGTGGGCCTTATTGTTAAAATCACAAACTATCCTACTAACCCCATCCCAGTTCCATCAGCTTCAGCCCCGTTCCTTCATGAGACTCTGTCCTGGTCCTTCCCCTTACCTTAGTGCTCTAGTGCATGGGTTAAAACTTAGATCCAAACTCATTACTCCTCAACTTTGGATGAAATAAAATCATAGTAAATATGAAAGTAATGAAGGAGACGGTAGTTTGGACATGCTGAATATGTCCCACAATCTGTTACTTGGACTTGTGAAAGCTGGTTGACTTGAACATTGAAGCTGTTCTATCTATTTTGTTCCGTACTCATGAACGTTTGTCTTGCTAGTCTTTCAGGAACTTGATTGGGAATGGTTAAGTGTCACCTGACCCCAACTTGCCTACTCTTACTCTATTAAAGCATCACATATTCAATAACATAGATCTAATATCTTTTTATCTGTCTACAGATATTATTAATTGAGGCATGGTTCTTCTTTAGCTTACCTTACTATTGCTTTTTAATAACAAATTACTTTGAATATGCTGCTAAGCAGCCCGTAATACATAAAGCCGATTCTTTCATTTCACAAACTAGGCTAATAATTTCAGACATAAGCCCAAATCTTTATTCTAAAACGGAACAATTATATAATAAGAACCCCATTTAGTCTCGTCTATGTAACACAGTCAAAGGTGCTTTTGACACTTGACCTTCCAAGTATCTCTTGTTCCAGTAAAGAGTAATAGACACAGAGGTCTTGCACACGTCCCCTTTTCTTCGTCAGAACTATACACTGTGACTGTCTTCTTCAATCAATGTGTATTCTTTATGTGCAAGACTTCAGTCTCAGAGTCGTTGTGGTTCTTTTTTTACCCACCCCTCTTTCCTTTGCTTGTGCTGATCCACCTCACACACTGTAACTGATAAGGTTAATTCAATCACGTGTCATATCTGCTGGCGTCTGACCGGACCTTGGTAAGATAAGCCATTTTGGTCAAAGATATTTGTTTTGGAAACCATACGTTTGAAAGAGTTGGCGAGGCAGCGAAATATCATCTTTTTTCAAAAAGACACAACAAAAAAACTAATTGGATGAATGGGTACCTGCAGCACTGTTTGATGTTTTTCTCCCTCTTTCCGCACCTCCTTTAGGCACTATAAGAAGCGTTGCCAGGGCCGTATGAGGAAGCACGTGGGGGACCTGTGTTTGCAGGCGGGCATGTTACAGGATGCCCTCGTCCACTATCACATGGCTGTGGAGCTACTCCGCTCCGTCAACGACTTCCTGTGGCTTGGGGGTAAGACTGGGCTCCTCCTCTGCCTGCACGTCTCTCAAATCTCCCAAAGCAGGGCGTGGCAGAGTAGTCTAGTGGTCACGTGTGCTGGTAAACAGAAGGCTGCTTGTTCTCATCCACTGTCCCTAAATTGTTCCCAAGTTGTTGCTGCAAAAAATTGTTCCCAAGTTGTTTGGTAAAATAATCATTAAAAAGCAGGATTGCACTCAGATTCTTCTATTCAAGGTTTGCACCTCCTCACTTCATTGCTCCATGGTCACTAACGTTCTATTCATTAATTTCACGTCTTTGTGATCAGTGTTGCCAGATGGGTGGGTTTCCTGCACAGTTGTGCTATTTTTAATGACAGTTTGTGGTCACAAATTGGCTTGTGCAGGTTGATGTATGGATGGGGTTGTATAGAAAAAGTTGCGTAAGCGTGTTTTCTTTTTGTGCAGTTTGCCGGTGATTTTGCGGTTTACAGTCAATGAAATCTTGCAAACCTGTTCGTTTTTGGGCTTACAATGAACTGATAATTCTATTTAATGCTTCCTCAGTGGGAGCTGATGATGATTTGGTAGAACGTGGATTACTAAGGCTTGAAAACCTGATAGCATGTAATTTGTAGCTAAAGCTTTTATCACGATTTTGATGCAATCAGATTATTTTAGATGCTGTGTTAATAAGGTAGGAAATATTGAGATTTATATCTAACGTTAGCATCACTAGCTATTCTTGATGGAATTTGCTAGCTAAAGACAACATCTGTCATATAAGTTTATTTGAAATGATGATGATGATTGAAATGTTTTCGACTAAATATTAGCCTGATGATCATCAGTCCCAAAAGGAACATTGAAATCAATGTTGTGATGTAGCGTGCAGTCTATGAATAATAAAGCTGTTTCAAATAACCAGCTCCTCGCTACAACGTCCAAGGATATGATGCTACCACAAGGCAGCAGCGACCTCCTCCCAAGTCCAGTAGCTCTGCCAGAGGACGCTTGGCCACACTTGTCGTACGGAATGCACTTCAGTTGATGCCATTCTTAATGGCCTTCTTATTTACTGATATCCCTTGTGTCTTGGTTGTCCAGCTGCACTGGAGGGTTTGTGTTCGGCCTCTGTCATCTTCCACTACCCCGGGGGAACGGCGGGGAAGGCTGCCGGGCGTAATCCCAGCGCGGCCCAGGGCCAGGCAGCCGACGCAGGGAAGAGACACCGGCCAGGTAAGCAACACACCTCTCTCTCTCTCTATCCAAATCCCTGAATGGGACCCATATACTCAGGTTAGGAACCACCTGACCAGTAACCAAAAGCGTGCTAGGTTATATCCCTGAGCCTGCATGGTAAAAAATATATAGTTCTGTCCCTGATCAAGGTATTTAACTCCAATTGCGCCCTGGGTAGTTGCTGTTAATGAGAATGTGTTGTATGTCAATGTACCCGGTTAAACAAGGGTCAACTAAGAAGAAAAATATCTTCACAGGTTTGGACCATCATTTGGATTTGAACCAGTGCTGTAGCGTTTTTGTAATAAATATTAGCAATAATACATCTTCATGTACTTTCTGAAGGAGAAGATTTTATTACATAACATTTTGGAATATATTTTAGCCTATTCTGGGCTTTAAATGAACGGTTGTCAGCTTGTCCAGGATAATAATAAAAAGTGTCAGTGTCAGACAAATGTTTAGACTGGGCTTGTTGGAATTGTTAAGTGATATAAATCCCTATTTAGCACCAATTACAGAGATTGCTTTAGCTAAACAAATTCAGTTTCTAGCTCTGAGAGTAACATTTTTTGTGATTAGATCTGTGTTTGGTGTGTCTGTCTGGGATTTTACCAATTTGCATTCTTAAACATCAAATTCTGAGAGACTGACATGGTTAACGTAATCAGAACTGTAAAAAAACTGAAAAGGAACCAGGTAAGCCTAGTTCAACCAACCCGCAATTAAAAGTGATAAATGTTATTGCCCTCACTAGATTCAAACCCGGGTCTCCCATGTGAGTGGCAGTGTGTGTAACCACTACACCCCAGTGCTATATGTTTGCTGAGTTTTGGTTTAGGCTCTTAATATTAGATTATTTCTTCACGCATTAACATTATGCCAAGTTTGAATTTTTCGCTAGACACCATTAAGCATTGTGTTAAACTGACTAAAGATTCTTGTTAAGTTTAATTCCATCACAAATGGCATCTATGAAATGTATGGCTGTTGCCACTGGTTGTTTTAACAGCTTATTAGCCAGCATTCTACTTACTAGTATCTACTTACTACTTGGAATAATCATAAGTATTGAGCAGTTGCTAGCATGACTGAATATGAACTTTACCCTGCCAAAGCTATTTCATAGCACAAAAACCTTTTTCTTTCATTCATGAATGACATTGATGCAGTGACTATCAATATAGGTGATGATAACAGATTTTTTTGTGAAAAGACAAGAGAAGCATGGAAACCTTTGCTTTTTTACTGCCCAAGGGGTTTTGATCTAACCTTTATTAATCCCAGAAATAATGCACGGATACGTACTTCGAAAATCCACCAGAAATATTCTCAATATAAATTGTTTCATTTTTGGCTTTCTAGAACATAGCTACTGAAGGTTTTAGCCAGCTACGTTTTTGTCTGTCCTGACCCAAAAAGCATGCACGGGTGCGTACTTTAATAATGCACCAGAAATAGTCTCAATATAACCGTGAACAGTTTTATTTTAGGCTTACTATAACGCAGCTACCAACGATTGTAGCCAGCAAAGTTTTTATCTATCCGGAACAAATCCTACTGCATAATTTGCTTTGACTGTGACGAGATTCAAATGTGGGACCTATTGGTTGCATGTCCGCATTTGTAACCACTATGCTATTTAGCAAGAGTCAGTTGGTCGGGAAAGAGAAGTTAAATATATATATTAGCCCTACGCAGGAGAATCTTTCCTAAAGTTAGACTTAATCCTGTGTTTCTGACATTGTTTTGATTGTGAGCTTCATGGTATTTCAATCACAAAATGCCTAGTTATAAGGGAAAGATAGAATGTAATTTATTTCCAAAATGGTCAAAAGTGTTTACCTGGGTTCAATTTTATACAGATGGAGATATGTACTGCTCATTGTTGCAGACACTAAGTTGGTCAAAAATAGTTGAAAGAGTTTTGGACTCCTATTTTCTGCTATTGGAAAAATCTGAACCACTTGTCCCAAGTCCAAAGGACAAGTGACCAGAAAAGTTAATGTCAAACCCTGATGTGGTAGTAATGCAACCATAGGTTTGCTCAGCCTAGCTACTTCCATTGTTTTGTGCATTGGACAACTGTACCTGAGAAGGCCCTCATGACCTTACCTGTTGGTTTAGAAAAGTCATATCATTTCCCATCACCCGTATCTCTTGCCAACAATTTTAAGAAATATAACATTAACCCTGAAATAACCACGTTTTGCATGTACATACATATACTTACATTTGCGATTATGAAGTGACCTCAGTAACCAGTTATATTCGGATTGGAGTGTCACAAGGGACCGCCTGAAAAGAGGCTTGTTTGGGGACTAACATCGCTTTGAATAACTAACTGCATTCTGTGAACTGCATTCTTTCTTTCTTTCTGTTCGTCTGTCTGTCTCTCTCTCTCTTTCTCTGTGTGTGTGTCTGTCTGTCTGTGTGTGTCTGTCTGTCTGTGTCTGTCTGTCTGTGTGTGTGTGTCTGTCTGTCTGTGTGTGTGTGTCTGTCTGTCTGTGTGTGTCTGTCTCTGTCTGTCTGTTTCTGTATGTTTGTTTGTCTGTGTGTGTGTGTGTGTGTGTCTGTTTGTTACTGTAGGGGCACAGGAGGTACTCATAGATCCAGGTATGGTATTCCACTAATCGGCCGTCGCCTCATTGCTCTACTCATAGTGTTTGACTGATCTGGCTGTCTGTGTCGCTTAACATTTGTGGTTTGGTTTTATGCTTTTTCTAACTACTGTCACTAGCCTGGTGCCAGATCTATTAGTGCAATCAACTATGGCCAGACAACACATACAGATCTGTGACCAGGCTAACAACCTGTCGCATAATATATGATTCCCACATTTGATTGTTTTCACCACTTCTAAATCAAAACTGTTGTTTTTCCCACCTCTTCATGCAGATATTGTATTCCTTGCTATTCTTGTCTGCATTGGTTACTAGATGTGTTGGTTCAGTTGATTATGCTTGAATGCTAACCATTTATTTTTGTCTGTGAGTAGTTACCACTTAGAATCATAAGTGACATCTACTGTGTACATTATGTCCCACATAAAGGAAGAACCACAGAGAAATGACTGTCCCATCCAAATTACTCTGAGTAATTCAGACATCCACCAGAAGGTGGTAATGTTGTTAAGGAAATCACAGCACTCCATAAGCCTTATTTTATTCTCTAGGTGGAACTTCTAACTGTTCTGATATATATTTTGTTTCAGTTTGATATGTTGCAGAAATTAAAGCTTTTCTTTTTAGGTACTGGTGTGGTTTTTACTTAACCATTGAACCCAAGATGTGTGTCTGTGGTTCTGTTGAATATGTAACATGGTGTGCATTTTGTCTAACACTTCATCGTTAATAATAAATGTCTATAGCAATTAACAGACACTATGACATCGCTTAATCTTATATTTTTAAATAGATATGGGACGGTCCAAGGAGTCGAACCCAGTTTCCTAGAGCTGCAAACGATTAGATCTACCAACCATGCTAAGTAGGACTGTGTATCGGAGGATTTCATTCAAAGGAACTTACATTTTTAATATGTCAGTGTGATCCCGGAGTGTTCTTATGATTCCCATGTAATGCTGTGTCATTGCCACATCGCCACCATGCCGTTGCTACGGACCCAGCTAGCGCCGTTGCTAGGCGATGTGCTCTCACTACCACATTTTATATTCTAATCAGATGGCTCCATGAGATACTCCTCGCACACAATCGTTTTAGAAACATTTAAATTCAAACATTTCAAATTACCGAGCGTTGCATGATGAAAATCGCAGCTGCATCATATGATCCCCCCCCCCCATCAGATAACGGAATTTCTGTTCTGCGGGGAATTTCAGTGTACTGCTTGTGTTTGTTCATGCAAAGACAACAGTTACTAGACTGTTTATGCAACCGAATCGATGAACACTAACACCCATCCTTCCAAACACGTTTTTATGCTTTTTCTAAGTTAATTATATCTTAACATTGACCTTAAAATGAAGTTCACTAACGGATAGCTTGATGTGTGAAGTGTTTTGTGCATGTCAAAGTGTATGCCATGCATGTCGATTTTAAGCGCTGTCTTGATACAGTTTGGTAGTGCTTAAAATGCCTGTCAGCAATACAATTCCATGTGCATGCTCAGGTAGGCTATTCACACAGTTTGTCTGCTAGTCTTTCCATTGTCAATGTGGCCAAATGTAGGTCAAATTGTTTTTCTCTCTCTCCCTCCCCTATTTTTGTAAAAAAAAAAATCTCCCTTTCTATCCGCTCTTCATGTCCCCTCTTTTTCTCTTAGGTGCTCTAACAACCAATGGGATCAGTGCAGACACCAGCAGTGAGATTGGCCGGGCCAAGAACTGCCTGAGCCCTGAGGACATCATAGAGAAATACAAGGAGGCCATCTCTTACTATGGGAAGGTATGAGTGAATGGAGTAGTTCACAAATCTTTCAATCACTGACCTAATTTTTCCCTTGTAGTTTGTTGGAGGGGCTATGAACATTTTAATTGTTCTCCAATTTTCTCTATAATCAAACGAAACATAAAAACACTTTTATTGCCTACCAGCACATAAATACACAGACCACTAAAATAAGTCTGATTGTTCTCAGTGGTTCTCCCCCAAAAATACAGATTTTATGAGCACCAGATGAGTGCATTGAGAGAAAAATATAAAGACACTTTTATTAGGTCAATATGAAATCTAGTTTGTTTTCATGTACATGCTAGCCCCTTAAAACTAAAATAATTAAAATAATTTAATGAATAATTTAAATGAAAGAAAATACATTGTTCCTTCCAAACAAAATAAAAAATTCCTTGTACTAAAATAGTTCCTTGTATTAAAATTATATCCTAAGGGAAAACACCCTTGAAAAGGACTCACGTGAAACGTTTATGCTGACTTGAAATTAATTATAAACAAATCAAATGAATAAGCATGTAATCTTAATTTGATGTGCTTTTTGCTGGTATGTTTCCGACACCTAATAGTTATAAGAAATCAGGCTGTTATGGACACAAAGGGGAGTCTGACTCTGTAGAAACTACCTAAACAACTGTCTGCTGAGTGCGTCTAGCTTTATTTAGGTGCAAGGTTTCAAAGTAATAAAAAAGACAATAACAACCGCCTACAGACACTGCTGAGTAGGTATATATCATTTATGTGCAACCATTCTCCACTATCAAGTCTGTTGTTGTCACTATCCCCACCAAAGGACTGTGGTTGACTAGGTATCAGTGGGTGTCAGTTGTCCTATGGAGCAGACGGGCTTTATGTGATGCTAGCGCAGCTGATCACAGGCGAACGCATCTTCGAGTGCATTCAGAAGATCAAGCCCGCGTTGAGTCAGATTATCTATAACCCTGTCAATTGCAATTTAACACACAAAGTCAAAACATCGCTGCCATCAAGGCTATAGATAATGACACTGTTAATCAATCACTGATAACTATACCTAATGTATAATGCTGGTATACCTCAGTGTTGCTGAAAGAAGAGGCTAACATTTAATGTCTAGGGGTGTTACAGCTGGCCTCCTGAAGCTCTGTAGTGTTTTATCTTCTCTAGTGTAATTGGCTTCTTGCTCTGACCTCCCTTGGCCCTTTTACCTCTAACTGGTTCACTTGAAATTAAATTACATTGTAACACGACACGGCGGGCATTCCAATATTAATTGAATTTTAATAAGCAGACAATGGGGATGGATTGCTGTGTGCGTGTGTGCGCGTGTGTGCGTGCGAGATAGAGGGAAGCGTATGGATTTTGGGCAGCGCTATTTTACCTCAAGTATCAAGTGTCCATTTCCGTAGAACTACTCCTCTGGTAGAACTACTCCTCTGGTAGAACTACTCCTCTGGTAGAACTACTCCTCTGGTAGAACTACTCCTCTGGTAGAACTACCTCTCCGGTAGAACTGGGGCCTGTCATGGAAGGCCTATTTGGCACGACGTATCCATGATCGACCTCGCCACACAGACTTTAATCTGTAACCTCACGCTTCTGATGAAGGTGACCGTGGCTCAGGGAAAAAGAGATGGATGAAGGACTACATTAGTTCCAGTAATGACTGCGGCCGGGAGACGCCGGGCCTCGTTGGTTCCCCATTCTTCATTACACTGAACATTCATGGGCCTTGTCTGCCGTCCATTCACTCCCCCACCCCTCCGTCTTTCTCCCAGTATAAGAACGCAGGAGTGATAGAACTGGAGGCGTGTGTGAAGGCAGTCCGGGTTCTGGCCATTCAGAAGAGAGCCATGGAGGCCTCGGAGTTCCTCCAGAATGCTGTGTACATCAACCTGGGACAGGTAAGGACTCACCGACGTGTGAGAAAACAATGTTCTATTTGGAACCCGCAGGCATTCGCCTAGTCCAGTCCCATGCTTGGGAATCACTCCCTTTATTCTGTAAACAGAGCTTGGTCAGATCACGTCTTGGCCTCCCATGGAGAGCGATGTTGACCACCAGGTCTAATGGACGTTCTGGGGGTCCTGTACTTCAGCGCTGGTTAATGATGTGCTTCTGTGTCAGAGCAAGGCCTGTCTAGCCATGGTGCTGAGAGGCTTCTCTATTCAGGGCCACAGACTGTGCATGACTAGGGCCAGACCAGATGATTTGGTGGTCAGGCGAAATGCGCCCATCACAGAAGAGCCACTCTGGCCCCTAGTTATCGTCTAAAGATTAGATCCTAGGTAACTCCTGGGGCCTATTAACAGTGCATACATGTTTTTTTCAAAATTCAGCCGTTCAAGGAGATTATAGGATTTTAGGATTGCTTGCAACAAACCGTTAAAGCATTTTATTTATTTTTATTGATAAGTAATTTTTTTAATTGCCACCTTATTATGTGCTTGTGAACAGCAGCTACAACCCTGGTGGAAAATGCCTACGGGTCACGTTTAATAAAGCGCAATGTTAAACCATAGAGAGTGCTAAACACTGACAGGGCATTTTGCAACATTGATTGTCCTTATGAAGCATTTAAAAGTAAATGCTACTGCTTACGCTTCCATAGAGAAGACGTATTGTTGTTCCATATGTGTTTGTGTTCTTCCTGCCGGCTCTGATATTATAAAAGCTAGAATTTCACAGTTATATTGCACTGCAATGCTGCAGCCCTCCCATTCTACCTTATATCTTACATAGCTTACCAGTCTATTTACTTAGGAACATGCCTTTCTATCGACTGAGCGATTGATAACCGATAGCCTCATATTCATTTTTGCAGCAGGCATAAACCAGTCTTCTCAGTATGGGAGAGCAATTGGATGATTTAAGCTTATAGCATGGTAGAAAGCTTTCCAATACCCTCCCCCCTGTACTTGGAATTAGCACAAACATTTTTTTACAGTGGAATTGGAATTTGGGAACTGTCATCGTTTTAACCCTTTGTTTTCACCACAAATCCCAGAAGCGTACACCTGCTTTTTTGTACTCCTTTTACCTCCCTTTTCCTATTTATTCCCAATTTGGCCATATTTGGCCATTCCCAATTACTGACCTGTCTCATCTCGGCAACTACAATCTAATTAGAGTCAACACTCACGATGGCACATTCACTCACCTGACAACCTCACTTAGCATCGCAGGTGCCAGAGCTCTCGGAAGGGAGCTGCTAAAGCGCGGTGATCACAAAATCCATGCAGACCACGCCTCCCTGCTCTCAGCCGTGACCTGCCAGCACAGTTCACAGGTCACGGCTTCTCAACTTTAGTCCGTGGTGGTCAGCTTGGTGATGAGAGAGAGCCTCTTTGAGCCTATTTTGACTACAGAAATTGTGACAAAAAATATTGAAATAACATTTACATAATTTCCTACTTGTCAATTAAATCTCCTGTTGACTGCAAAGAGAAACACTTGCTTCGCCAGAGGTACACTATAAGGTGCAACACATGAGTGTACAGTGTTTTGGCCTGACCGCAGACTGGAAGGGGTATGAAATCACAGGCCATGTTGTTTGGTAACTAAAGTGGCAACAAGTCTCCTTCATGAAAATGAAAGTATTGTAGTGTAAAAATGCTCTTTGACTGCTTTACTACCTACTGTAGGAGGCCCAATTAATATATATATATATATACTTTTTTTTATTTTTTTAAACGGAAGTGCTTTTGTTTTATGTGGTTGTCTTAAATGTTTGGTCTGTTGCAATTTTTTTGGAAAGATTTGAAATTTCAATGTTACATATCTTTGAATAAAAGAAAAGATATTGTTAAAGTAAAATTGAGCTGGAAAGGTGGGAACTCTTTCTTTAAGCCGTACCCTTAACCCTAACTTCCCCTTTAATTTGCTCTGGATAAGAGCTTCTGCTAAATTACGAAAATGTCAAATGTAATCCCATTCGACAGGAACAATCCAGGTAGATCACTTTTGGAAAATCCTCCCCAGGGGATCTGCCTGCCAAAACACAGGAAAGCTCTACTGACATGTGCAAGGAGACTGCCAATGGAGTCCGCTGTGTTTAGGCAGACAGATAGTCAGACATTGTGCTCTGCTCTCTAGGAGTGTGTCTATCTGGAAGGGAAATCTCAATTGTGTCCCAGACCTTTGTGACACATTGTCACCTGTCCACCCCCTGAGCAGTGACAGTTCATTCTCATAACCTTTCCAAAGATTTGTTTTATACATCCAATATAACTTTACCAGAGATTTGTTTGAGGTGTGGGGATTTGACATTTTTTTTGGTCAAGGATTATTACTTGCATGCTGATCAGCTTTTTCAGTGGTCATGGTCATGATTTGAAACACGGTGTCTCTGTGTGATTTTAATTTTGATCAATCCGCTTAATGACCGACTGTTTGATCTCCCCTGTCCTCTGTTCCCTCAGCTGTCAGAGGAGGAGAAGATCCAGCGCTACAGCATCCTCTCTGAGCTCTACTACCTGATCGGTTTCCACCGCAAGTCGGCCTTCTTCAAGCGCGTGGCGGCCATGCAGTGTGTGGCCCCCACCATCCCAGAGCCCGGCTGGAGGGCCTGCTACAAGCTGCTGCTGGAGACCCTGCCCGGATACAGCCTCTCCTTGGACCCCAAAGACTTCAGCAAAGGTAGGAGACTCGTTAATTCGCCACGGCCGTGTGAATTCGCTAGTCGTTTGTTCTATTTATTGTTTAGTCTACCCTTTTGAATGAAACAGCGTTTTGTGTGTACTACTGCTAATCCCTTATGCCCATTTAAGGTATGGAAATCTTGATTTTCCACCCCTAACCGTGTGGATACATGCCCGCGCGCATGCTACCCTGTCTCAGTACAGAGAGAAAGAGGGACTGAACAGCCTTGCATTGGCCTGACCCGAGCGTTATTTCAAGGATCTTCAAGAGCGCTTCTCCAAGGTCATATGTATTCACAGCACAACTTTGCTCCAAGAGACACACACAATTGATGCGAGACCTGCCCTCACCCAGGCTTTTATAAACTGCCAGGCGACATACGCGCACTCAGGCTCTCTCAAGTTCCTCCGGATAAGCTGCTGTACAATGCATGGCACTCGACCCTCACCCCGCACAGCCCACTCCAGCGCCAAGGATCGGAGCGTAGAGTAAACTCTTTGATGACAGAGAAACTAAAGAGTGATCCTCCTTCAAAGGACTTACTTTAGAAGAGTTCTTTTTTTTATTTTTTGTCAAGGAGAGAGACGTTGTTGTTGACCTGACTTAACAAGGGGAATAGAGCATTCGACTGTGTAGTGAAATGATAGCTGGTGGAGCTGAGAAATGTGTTTGTTCCTCCGTACGTTCTTTTAGAATTCGGAAAAAGGCAGGGAGAAAACAATAGAATATAATGAAATGTCCTTGTAGATATTGTAAGGGTCTGGGCGACCTCTACTAAAGCCTGCACTGGCTCGATGTTCTCAGTCGCAAACAAGGCCAAAGGATGTTTTATAAAAAAAATTCACTGCCAGAACACTGTTCACTTTATTAGGAAGAAATTAGAGCGATAGAAAGAGTAAACCGAGCAAAGTTTTTCACACAGCAGGATATACAAGGCAATTAAGCCTAAACTAGCTGCCATTGGCAAACCTTTGCATGTGCATGGCTTCCAATGGAGGTTGCTAATTAGTTTAAAGAAGCTAACCTGGAATCGGAGATAGCATCAAAGACGCCTTCCAGGTGTCCAGTAGAAGGCTGGTTTTCATCATTTAGAAAATGCTATCTTATTAAAAAGGCTAGTTTTCGCTAACTGAAGTAGTCCAGCAATGTCCTGACTCTCGCTTCCCTTTGAAGCCATCTCTCATCGACTTAAACAGTTGAGTATATCTAGATGGCACACTTTTTTTTCTCTGGTCTAAATATATCAAATCCCAATGCCCCAGGGCTGTGAAGTTGACATTGCCATGTGTTGCGTGCCATTTTGGGACATGAAACGGCTCTCCTGACTTTCTGGGGTACATTTCCCATCTGGCCCTCACGTTGGTTGATGACCATGCCGTAGATGACCACGAAGCGACAAAGCAATTGGAGAACTTAAAGAAGAATTGGTTCGTTGGTATGTTTGTCGTGGTGGTTTATTTGTCCCTTTTATCAGTTCTCCATGCGGCATTAAGTTTCTGTTTTATGGGCTGGCATCTGAGAGCCCCGGCCAAGGGAGAGGTGTCAGGTGAGAGTTTATCCAACTGTAAGGAGGAGAGCTGGCCTTGGCCCCGGTGTAGGAGGCTAGTCAGAGAGGAGATCGGGCTCAATAGTGCTTTTCAAAAGGGCTTGTTGGCTGGCAGAGTGGTGGAGAAATGGAGGAGCAAATGGTTTTTTTAATTGGCTAGGGAACCCTTTCACTACTCTCCTCTATTACCAGGGTGAAAGTATTGTCTCTCTCTTTCTGTCACGCATTCCCACACACACACACACACACACACACACACACATTCTCACTTTCCTTCTCCCATGTGCTCTTTCAATCTCTTTTCTCTGTTGTCTCACTATGTTGGTCACTCTTTTTGTGAAGTATAATTCCCCTTTCTCTATTTGAAGGAAAAAGGGTTTCAGTGGGTACAAATGATCACAAAGGCCTTCAGCTGCAATGCTTCCAATGTCCGCTGCACCCTTCGTGTTTAAACGATGTTGGGAGGAGATAAAGGGTACGGTGCCTTTCGATGCTCGCAGTGTGTAACGGAGGTGTAAGTGCGGGTGCACCAAGAACCGTTGTCGTGGTGGTGTTAATTGGATTTCCAGACACCTTGAATAATGCTTCGGAAATACCACAGAAGAAGACATTGAGCTAGAGGGGGTTTTGCACACCTTTTAGCAATTAGGTATTGAATACAGAGATTGTGGGTAGCATGGCCTATTGATTCAGAAAGAGAGGGGGATGGTGAGAGCCATAGCGAAACAGAAAAAGAGAGAGATTGACAGCCAGAGTAAAAGCCTTTCCTCTCCAGATAAGCGGCGCAGCTTCATGTGATCACATGCAGACAGACAGGTGGATGTTGCTATATATAGACTGCTTAGTGGGCGTAGCGGCTTCATGTGATCACATGCAGACAGACAGGTGGATGTTGCTATATATAGACTGCTTAGTGGGCGTAGCGGCTTCATGTGATCACACGCAGACAGACAGGTGGATGTTGCTATATATAGACTGCTTAGTGGGCGTAGCGGCTTCATGTGATCACATGCAGACAGACAGGTGGATGTTGCTATATATAGACTGCTTAGTGGGCGTAGCGGCTTCACCGCATTGGCGGAGGTGGAAGAGGAGAAAATAGCGTAGCAAAGATTTGCATTATTAGTATTTTTTCAGATGACTGCGACAGGGTTATTTCTTTCTGAATAATAGGCCACAGAAGAGGTAACACTAATAATGGGCAAGCGTGTTGGTCTGGATGTCTGAGCTGCGCAGGCCCTGTGTGGTTTTAGGGAACAATACCTTTCTCTTCACCTCAGAGTGTTTTGGTTCTTGGCCTCCCTCCTTTCTCTCACACTCCTCTTCTGGACCGTGTCGGGTAACGCCGTGCCCCACTGGTGGCGCCCCCAGAGCATCACTGTCAACCTAGCAGACTATTAAGATGTCTTCTGGTGATGTGTCTTCCTACCTGCTGCAAACAAAGCGCAAATGATTTTGCCTGAGTTTCTGCCACAGTGCGTGGCTCCCTGTCTCACATGTTGTCCTGGGTGTGAGAATGCTCTGAGCATTGCTCCCTTTTTCTTGTCTTGTTGGTTGGAAATTCCAGATGCAATTTCTTGCTGTTGCGCCCCAAAGCACGGCATTTACCCCTCAAACCATCTCTATGGGTTTTTCCGGGCCAGTTAAATCAATGCAATTGCCTTCAAATGGGACACTAATAAATGGTTGCTGCTCTGTTCTCCCCTAGGTGCCCACCGCGGATGGGCGGCAGTGCAGATGCGTCTTCTCCATGAGCTGGTGTACGCGTCCCGACGTATGGGTAACCCCGGCCTGTCTGTACGACACCTCTCCTTCCTGCTCCAGACCATGCTGGACTTCCTCTCAGACCAAGGTCAGCCCACATAGGCAACAACACACACACCCACACACATACATACGTTAGCTCTCCAAAACGTTTGCTCAGAGAGCTACACAAACCCACCTTCTCCGGTTTCTTCTGGAGGGCTGTCTTTTCACAATATCAACTCGCGCATTTAGTCTCAATAGATTAGAGAAATACTGGATAGTAAGAAAGTGGAATAAAATTGCTACTTAAAATAAAGGCAAAAACAGGAAATGCCTGACTGGGATTAACTGATATAACCCTGTCAGTTTTGACAGTTGCTTTCATACTACTGATATTCTGAATTCATCCCTGAAGTCATCCCTGGCCACAGTCGTACATTCATCCCCTGGTTGAGCCTACATTGTGTCTCCAAGTGTAATGGTGTGTGAGGCTCAGCCAAGCCTGCCACCGCCATCGCCTGGTTCACACCGAGCTTTGACCTGAAATCCTCTGGACTCAGTAGATAGGTGTTCATCAGAGAGAGAGGGAGAGAGAGAGCGATGCCTCACTGACCTCACTATGGAGACCAGTATAATCCTCACCTAGAGAAGGGAAAGGAGGGAGCATGAAGTGTTCACCTTGGCCAGCAGTAACAGCAGCGGTGAAGGAGTGTCGACAGGCAGAGGGAGGGCACATTCCTGTTCACTAAGCATCCCCAGTTTGTAACCTTTCTGAAGTAACTGCCCACCGTGGGGGTGCTGTCTTTTTATTAAATGCAAGGCGAGATGTGACGACTGCTTTCCAGCCGTGATCCGCAACACCTCGACCTTGCACACGAATATTAGGATGTCAATACAGTGTGTGTTCTGCAGTCACTACCGAAGTCTGAAGTAACCACTACCGATAACAAAGGGTTCCTTCTTCCAACTCAATTTGCAGCAAGGCTGAGGCAATGCTTATAGGCACCCCACAGCAAATCACCAACTCTTACAGCATCTGCCCTTGATGGCCACATCATTCCACTCAGTCATCACCAATCTATGTATGTAAAATATTATTATTATTGTTATTTAAGGATACTACAGTAGCTGTAGTATAGAATTCTATAGAATACTACAGTTTCCAACAAAATGCTATAGAGTTCAATCGTTTTCTTTTACGCTGAAATCCTGTCAGCCAATTTTCATGTTAGTTTCCTAATGCCGCTCAATCAGAATGAGGCTCAGCGAAATTAATTACAAAAGTATATATTTTTTCTTCAAATAAACACACACAGTGATTTAGTTGACATAAAGTGATTAAAATAAATTGTAAAGACTGCATGGGGGCTTTAACAGCTTAAAACCTCCGGTTCTCACGGAGTTCCTGAATGGTTGATTTGGCTTTGATGCTCAGTGAAATTGTCCATGCACAAATCTCTCCTCTGAAATGTGGCTGCCCGCCCTCTCTCCTCACCCCGGCTCTCTCCTTCGCCTTTGCTCCCCCTTCTTCCTCTTTCTCACCCCCCCGCGAGTTTCCTCCTCTCCCTCTTTCTCCCACCACCTATTGCTGTCTGTCTGCAGTGTGGTGATGTCACCCACGGTGCAGGGCTATTCCAGGTCGTCTTCTCCCAGCATGCAGTTGTGGGGAGTGGCCCCTCGCTGGGTTTCTGGGGAAGTATTGTAGCACACAGTAGCACAGCTCATCATAGGGGAGCGGTGTGTGTCTCTCTCACCCCAGGATCAACAGCCTTTTCCTTTAAAGACAAATTCCTGACTGTGTTTCAGCCATGGAATGGATGGACGCCTGTTATTTGGCTGGGTCAAAAACTGACTGATGAGGATAGAAGAACATTCTATATTTAACCTATTATAAGTTTCATACGGCCAAACTACCACTGGTACAGGCTTTTCTTATGTATGTCACAATGCAGAGTGCTTGGAAACTGCTCTTTGCTCTAGTATAACAGCCTTACGCAATCAACCCTGTGGTGCCTTTTTGCCATTATAAACTGATTTCCAATGCGGAAAAAATAAAATAAAGGTACTTTATAGTCATACCTGTTGTGTACAGTCTCATACCCCTGAGCTATGGGCCAATCCACATTCAGTATTGGAATCACCTGGTTTACAATAATCAATACTGGCGCTGCCCCTGTGGTTTGGTGAAGATGGGGGCAGTTCTTAAATGTCCTCTGTAAGACCCGTGGTTCACAGCACAGTGTGTGAATGATGGTAAACACACAGTTCTAGTCCTAAAAGCCCCCCCCCCCCCCGCCCGATTTATCCTTTAATCACTGTGCTGTTGGTCATTAGTCCTCCTATTTAATGTCACAGAAGCAGCAGCTCCAGGGGAAAGGACATGCTGGGGCTTTGAATCCCCAGGCCGGGCCCATGAATCCCCAGGCCGAGCCCATTCAAAGGTCTGAGGTAGTAGTGCCTTTTCAAGTCCCCGTCGGTGACATTAAAAAACACAGCTCAAATGTTTTATTTAAGCTGGACTCTTTGTAGCTGCGGAGGGAGTGATGATAACTGCTTAATGTCTGGCTTAATGTCTCTGCCACTGCCTTGGGAGGGAGAGAGCAAGGGAGGAAGGGAGAGAAAAAGGGAGGCGGGTCAGAAGAAGGTGATCACACTAAGCTAATTAACGGTACCTCCATATTCCCCCGCCTTGCCGAGGGATGAGGTGGAGAGAGCAAGCGGCAGCCGCCCTCTTGCATCTTGTGACATCATGGGACTGCATGGGAGGGGGTGTCGGAGGGAAAGAGGGGTAGAATGGAAGGGAGTAATGGAGATTGAGTTAGTAGGAGAATGGTTTGATAAGGGTGTGGGGTTTGTTCAGACGTATTAGAGAAAGGAGTCTCTAATCAATATTTTACTAGTCGGCTGTGTTGTGGCTCGGAAACTAGGCTTCAGCCCAAAAGGTTGCAGGCTCTTATCTCTATTGAGTGGGAGAAGGGGTTGTAAAACCTTTCTTGCTTTTTATGAAATCTATTTTTAGCATGGTTTATAAAATGAGTATTATTGGCTGAAGCTTATTAGGGCAGAAATATCAAGTTGGAACTCTTTCTGGTTGACTGTTTATCCCTTCATGGCAGCAGAACTGGCCTAATAGCGCTTCATCCATTGGCTCTGTTCTGCTTGGTGACACATGAATCGTCATCCTATTTAATCGTATGAGGTGAACATTTTGTCAACGAATGTCTTCATATATTCCCAATATTCACACTAACAAGCCACAGTTTGGATATCTGTGAACATGATCTGGACAATAAGGTGTCCATATGTCCCAGAAACCTTAGAATCTCTCAGTATTCATTTGTACAAGTGTGTTTCTGCTCTTTCTTGCATAACCAGTGTAATTTGCACGTTCCTATCCCCCTGTGAAAGGGTGAGCGGTATGGCGCCTTAAACCCAGTCTGGTTTGGAGGCAATTTAATCTGCTTAAGAGTTTGAAATCTATCAGTAATACCTTTCCATTAAATGGTGTCACTGCAAAGTATTTTCAGTCAGTAATGTCTTAGAAATAACTTTTCTGGAATAGGTTTTGGCCCTAGGATCATTTTCTGTGATTAGTACTGTGAATCAAATTTGAAGACATTTATTTTTCTCTTCTCTTGTGGTATCAGCTGTTGTCACAACACTTATACAGATACCCAGCCTGGAAACACCAAAGAGCAAGCAAAGACAAGACATGATCCACAGTGGAAAGACTCCCTAGTCAGGTGGAAACCTAGGAAGAGACTTGGAGAGGGACGGATTCTGTGGGGTGGTCAGCCCTCTTCTTGCTGTGCTTGCTGAGATAAGAGTACATTCGCTTTTTGGACCAAATCAATATTTTTGCATGTTCAGACTACCTGTGGGTGAATAAATACAGGTAGGCCGAATCTATTGGCAAAACCCAGATCAGCTGCACAGCAAGGTGGGCAAAGCACATGGATGTCCAGGTGGGCTGTGACGGTGAGTTTGGACAGGGTTGGCTTGGAGTCGTCAGGCCAGGTACTCCTTACCGTGTGGCCCTAGGACTCAGGTCCTCCTAAAATACAACAGGATAATAGAGAATTTAGAGGGTTCATTCCTTAGATCAAAAAGAATGCTTCAGCATAGAATTCAGGCTGACCCTAGGAGAGGCTAGGACCTGGCGTAATAGCTAGGAGGCTTCACCACAGTAAATAACAGTGATTGACTTTACATGTGAGTTCCTGGGTGCTTTATTTTGAAGCAGAGCGCAACAATATACTGGGAACACTGTACATCTAATGGAGTGTCCCAGTCATTTTGACTCGCTACTGGTGTCTCTCCAGGACACCCCCCCCCCCCAAAGAAGGAAGCCACTCACTACATCTCAGACCACTGGAGACATGTTTCGCACATCTGTTTTCTAGCACAATTGTCTGCTTAACTGTGTAGAAGAATTGGATTTGTTTTGGTTTGTTTTGCTCATATACAGTAATGGCATTGCAGTAGATTTTTTGTTTTTGCTTGAAAACAACCCTGCACTGAAAATGAAAGAAATAGTAAATGTTAATGTTCAGAATTAATTTGAGCTTTCATTTTAGTTGGTGTTCTGTCAGCACTTTCCGTCACATCAACCACGGCAGGGCAATCCATCTTCAGTGACAGTTGGCTGAATCAGATGCTTTTTTATTGAGTTTTGCTATTGTCTGAAGGTATTTGAAGTCCAACTCTACTCTCCATATTTTCTCTTAGTCAGTTGAAAGTCCTCACAAAGGATGTTGAAACATTCACAAATCCCCAGGGGGCCTCTACAGTCCCACGCTGTAGGCTACAGATTTGTGCCCTGCAGGGAGATGAGAGTTTCTCTTCCAAATGAGCTGGGTCCCTGTGTATTGCGATATTGTGATGTCAGTGTCTTTTGGGATGTTTAAACTGTTGGGTTGGAAGTATGAAGGAGAAATGATGAGCCACCCTGGGATTGGTTTGAACTTTTTTCACTTGTTGATTCAATGTACTGTCAGCAAAACCTACATTTTAAGTGTTCCTAAAAAGATAAAAAACTTTGAGGTTTAATTAAAGTTCTGTGTTTTTGTGTGTGAAAAGACAAAAAGAAAACAATCTTTTATTGTTCCATCTCTGGAAAGTTGACTGATCTCTGTATTACTGAGCCCAGTAAATGCCAGGATGTATCGACTGTTCTCTCTACCTGGGCATTCATTACTCAGTTTGTCTAGTAAAGTGGAGGAGGCACCATTTAATTTATTTATAGGCCTGTCAGTTCTGCTTCTGGCCTCTGCCCAGTTTTGCGGTGATACTGTTAAGATGGAAAAATGTCTATTACACTGTAATTTGCATCTGTCTGACTGCATTAATGAATGTGTATTTTTTTGTGTGCGCTAAATAAAAGTCCAAAGTGTCCTATAACTTGTAGTTATTTATCTCATTCCCATACTGACCGACTAGTTGGTATGAAACATGTTTCATTTCTAGTTTTTGTGTAGTGACCTTCTGCTTTTGAAACTCTCAAAGTGGAAGTGAGTCAAGTACGTTTCCCACAGGAATTTAACTGGTTGAAAAGCAGCTGTATTTTGGGGTGTAAATGTTGTTGATAAAAAAAAATGTAGTTGAGGGAAAAGGCTGGAAAGGCCTGTGGTAGTCAAATAGAGCGGTTTTTTTTATTTTGTAGTCGGCTCTTCAGAGGTGGTGTTTACCTCACATCATCCCAAAATGAGAATCAATATGGTATTTCCCTTCAACTCTTCCTGTTTCTGTTGTGTGAGGACATTACTTGGGGTCCAGAAATTCAGTTGACAGATCACTATGCATATTTCGGAATTATTTTAAATTGTCCAAGGACAGAGAGGCTGGCCGAGAGAGAGAGAGTGACCGGTTGACTGACTGGCTGAGAGATGGATGGACAGGCTGGCTGACTGATGGACAGACAGGCTGGGAGGCTGATGGACGGACAGACAGACACTCTGACAGACGGTTAGGCAGACAGACAAACAGGCAGACAGGCTGGCAGAGAGACGGACAAACAGGCAGACATGCTGGCAGAGAGACGGACAAACAGAGAGACTGGCTGGCAGAGACAGACAAACAGGCCAATGGACAGGCTGGCAGAGAGACGGACAAACAGACAGACAGGCTGGCTCAGGTACACACATGAAAGGTAGTCTCCCAAGGCCGTAACTACAAATTGCCCCATGCTTCATATGAGGCCAGCAGGCAGGTAAACCGTGACCGCTGAGATGGAGATGCGCTGTCAGCAACAATCTTTAAAGCCATTCCTTTATACCCCCACCCTGTTTTATATGCTGCATGCACCATTTCATCTTTAGTTAAACCATTAGCACAAAGTCACTTCCAACCACTGCAAACACAACAGTAAATGTGACTCAGGTTCAAATGAACTGAGGACGTTGGTCGAGTTCCCCGGTCGGTTGCAGCGCTTCTGGATCGTTTCCTGTTAAAATTCCAGTGCACATCCCGATCTCTGAACGGATCACCTTTTACGCCCTGAAGAAGCTCCTCCTCCCTATTCAGCTGACTGGGACTAAGAAAACAAAAGCGGTATATTATATTTCATGATTAATAAGGGACCGTTGTACTATGAACTTAAGCTTGTGGCCTTAAAAATAAGCAGACCTTAGTGATTTGTTACTATTTTTACTATGACATTGAATACCATACCTTAATTGAAGAAAATGTATTTGACCTGCATTAAAACTTGATTTATGATATTTCACTCTATTTCCTACTCTCCATGGTTGAGGATGGCTGTTAGAGCCTATTGATCCTGGCATTGTTGTTGAAACAGACAGGCTGTTCTGATTTTCTGGCTGTGGCAAGCAGCTGTAGGAGAAATGGTTGTGATTTCCCGGGTGTTAAAACAATCACATTGAATGCTCAATTTGTGTTTATGTGAGAAAACATGCACCGAATAGTGTTACCATCTAAAGCTCAGAAATATTCCCAATGACTTAAAAATGAATAGAAAAATGTAGACTGTAGCTGGTGAATGAAAACAAGACGTCTCTAGTATGTTATCTAGGGGGAGATTGTTGTATTTCAATTTGTATATATTTTTCTTAGCATTTTTCTGAACTACTCGCACTTATGTCCAACACCAAACTCAGTAATTGTTGAAGCATTCATTCATGCAATTCACCAATATTCCACATGGGGGAGAACTTCCATGTGTAGCATTATTATGTAGTCAGCATTTCCATTTTTAACCCGTACTTTCTTAAGCTTTTAAAGCTATGGTAATATGCTTTGTAACAACAGGTTGATTGATACATTTTTATGCAAGGCAAAGCCATCTACATAAAGTAATAGCGCTTTAACTCTTGCTTTTCTCATGTTGATGTTCCGTTCCCTCACACTGGGGCTGTTCTTCGGCCGCTCTCCAATTTGTCAGATCAGATAAACTCCTCTCCAATCCCGTCCTCAGACTGCGCTGTCTGCCTGGGAAAATGTTTTGAGTCGGGGGTTTGTTCCTGCTTCAAAAAAACAATTCCTGGCCGAACACACTGGATGGCAGCGGCCTGTCACACCAACCCATGGTGCATGTTGCTTCGTGTCCGTGAGTGTCATGCCTGAGGTGAAACGGAGTAGTAGCTCCTCCCTAACCTACCCATCCACGAGTCCGACCGGAGTACTTACAAAGACGTGTTTGTACGCTGCTTGGCTGAGAGGGATGATGCGGCCCGACCGTAAACGTCTTTATTGATCCAGCTATAAAACTCGCACTGTTTTAACACCTGACGGGGTGGGGCGGGGGCATGAGGAGGAGGGGGGGGGGGCGGGCGGGGCGGGGCGGGTGGGGGCCATTACTTCTGTTATCATGTTCTGTTAAATTGGCAGGGTCATGCAATCTACCCCGGATCCCGAGTCTGAGCGTTAAACCTCTCCTTTGAGTGTTAGTTTATGAGGGTTCAGATTCAGTAAAGCCCTTCTCCTTGTAACTCCAAATGCTCAGTCCTGCTACACCTACATTGTGCTTTACATTTCTAACCTTGGTCTTTTGCCTCACCATCCACAGAGAAGAAGGAGGTCACCCAGAGTTTGGAGAACTACACATCTAAATGTCCGGGAGGAATGGAGGTCATCACCCTGCCCGATGGACTCAGACTGCATCCTGTTCCCTTCACCAAGCTGCCCATTGTCCGGTATGTACATGTCACTTTGTGTTTACAACAAATTAAACACATTGAAAACACAAATGAAACCAATTTTGTTGACTGTTGTGCTCTGATTGATCAATGAGCTAATCACATCAAACATCAAATTACTGCTACAGTTATGGGAGTTCTTTATGCAATAAGGCGAGGGGTTGTGGGAAAGTCATGGCTAAGGCCTGTTCTTAGGCACAATGCATTGCAGAGTGCCTGTATACTGCCTTTAGCTGTGGTGGGTTGGCGATATACAGCAACCCCCCAAGATCTATACTCAAACCGGATAGTTTGAATCTTGGAGGCTTATTGGCTGATAGGTAGAATTGGTTCATAAGTGCAATAAGGCATTTCAATGGCGTGACACATCTCTGTGATGCGTCATACCTAAGAATAGCTCTCAGCCGTGGTATATTGGCCATATTCCACGCCGCCCTCACGCCTTATTGCTTACATATACCACAACTTTCTGGCAATTCAGGATTCAACCCCCCATTTTTTCTATTATTTTTTGACTGAACATAAACTGAAGTCAAAATTCTGGAGATTTACCAAAATAAAATTGGTGGGAAGGGGGATAGGAACCTGCAGGAGTGATTCAGTGCCTTGATGTTGGTGTAGAAGCACAAGGTGTTGTCCAGAGTCACGCTGACAAGAGGAAACCATGGTGTTGTGAACTGCGGAATGCCCTGGAGGAAGATCAGCTCCATCATGTCAAGGTTGAGCTTTAGATGGTAGAGTCATGAAATCAGAATAAATTAGAGGTAGAAAAGAAGGTCATTTCGGTTACATTGGTATAGAATACATTTGCCATACTGTAGTGCGACCAAACCTAGCATGCCGTTATACCACTTATGAATACATCTTATTTAAGATGTATTTCAGTCATTGTAGAAAAAGAGGTTAAAGATTACATGGTCACTCAAAGCACTACTCCGAATGCAGCCAACTTCTCTTTCTATCGTGTGTGTGTGTGTGTGTGCGCGCGCTTGCGTGTTTATGTGCGAAACAGAAAGGTTGTTTCAGGTCACCATGGCTAAATCCATCTCACTCTCCCTCTCAGGACCTTTAATGGACAAAACTAACTGTTTTTCTTTCTATGGACCCGGAATGTAATTGAGCATCTGGTCAGCTATACATTACTTTAGTTTGGGGTTAAGTTGGAGCCAAAGCCTAGACCTGGGGAGCTTTTGTGCGTGCGTGTGTGCGTGCGTTTTAGGTCTAACTTTACTCATGAGGGCCGAACGTCCCCATGAGTATAGTAAAACCCAAAAAAAAGGGGTGTGTGTGTGTGTGTGTGTGAGGGAGGGAGGGAGATTGGCTTAGGTCACCATGGCTAAATCCATCGCAGTACCTTTAATGGATATGGCAGGTGAGATAAAACTAACTATATTTCTTTCTCTCTGCCCGTTCCATCGTACTCCCTCTCACCTTTTCTCTCCCTTTATCGCCCTTTCCCTCCATCCAATCCTCCCATCCAATCCTTCCCTCCCCCCACCCAATCCCTCCCTCCTCCCGTTTATCCTCCTGCAGATCAGTGAAGCTACTTGACCTGCCTGTCAGCCTGCGTCCCCACAAACAGAAAGGCCTTATGGAAAACAGCATGTCCACTAAGAGCCCCTTCATCTACTCTCCCATCATCATGCACAACAGAGGAGAGGAGCGCAACAAAAAGATAGGTGGGCAAAACACAAGTGCAAACACACACCTTCTGTTTATGTGGCGACTGAAACAATTTTTCCCCTTAAAACTACTATAACCAAAACCTAACTGCGACTCCAAAATCCTAACTTTAACCCTAAACCTGATAACTAACCCTTATCTCTAATCCTACTTCATTAACCCTAAACCTGATAACTAACCCTTATCTCTAATCCTACTTCATGAACCCTAAACCTGATAACTAACCCTTATCTCTAATCCTACTTCATTAACCCTAAACCTGATAACTAACCCTTATCTCTAATCCTACTTCATGAACCCTAAACCTGATAACTAACCCTTATCTCTAATCCTACTTCATTAACCCTAAACCTGTTAACTAATCCTTATCTCTAATCCTACTTCATTAACCCTAAACCTGTTAACTAATCCTTATCTCTAATCCTACTTCATTAACCCTAAACCTGTTAACTAATCATTTTCTCTAATCCTACTTCATTAACCCTAAACCTGATAACTAACCCTTATCTCTAATCCTACTTCATTAACCCTAAACCTGATAACTAACCCTTATCTCTAATCCTACTTCATTAACCCTAAACCTGATAACTAACCCTTATCTCTAATCCTACTTCATTAACCCTAAACCTGATAACTAACCCTTATCTCTAATCCTACTTCATTAACCCTAAACCTGATAACTAACCCTTATCTTATATCCTACTTCATGAACCCTAAACCTGATAACTAACCCTTATCTCTAATCCTACTTCATGAACCCTAAACCTGATAACTAACCCTTATCTCTAATCCTACTTCATTAACCCTAAACCTGATAACTAACCCTTATCTCTAATCCTACTTCATGAACCCTAAACCTGATAACTAACCCTTATCTCTAATCCTACTTCATGAACCCTAAACCTGATAACTAACCCTTATCTCTAATCCTACTTCATTAACCCTAAACCTGATAACTAACCCTTATCTCTAATCCTACTTCATTAACCCTAAACCTGATAACTAATCCTTTTCTCTAATCCTACTTCATTAACCCTAAACCTGTTAACTAATCCTTATCTCTAATCCTACTTCATTAACCCTAAACCTGTTAACTAATCCTTATCTCTAATCCTACTTCATTAACCCTAAACCTGTTAACTAATCCTTTTCTCTAATCCTACTTCTGTCCCTAATCCCAGTTGTACATTTAACGTGAATGCAACCCATTAATCTTATTTGAGTATGCTTGTGGACGCACACTATTTCTGCAGTTGCCTTGTCAAGTTAAACTGTTTTTAGGCCTAGTTTTCATTATAAATGACATCATTGAGATAAATAATCTTCCCTACATTCTTGACTAATTCCATAATTAAGCTAAGAACACCATGTACGACTCTCCTTGCCTTGCTTTCTCCATCTCTCCTGGTTTCTTTGTTCCTGAACATTCACTTGTTTCCAATTTTCTTAAATCTTAGAAAGTCCTCCAGGTCTGGCAGACATTTTCATGATTGTTTCAGATGGCTTTTCAGGATAAGTTCTGCTCTGGCTTCTCCTAGAATCCATGGAGTGTGAACTCCCTGCTACTGTGCCAAATCAGATCAGATGGACTAGACACAATGGCTGCTGTTAGTTTTATTAAATTTTTCAATATAACCGAAATCCATTCCTTCTTTCCCTTTGACCGCTTGTTCATCACGGTCTCCCTTTGAGTGTAGTGGTGTTCGGTCTGTTGTCATATGTGCCTTTGTCCGTCATTCTGAGGCCCCGTCTTTAGGCTCAATCACTTGCCAGTTCTTCCTTTTTCCATTCTGTACAACTTGCTCTTTTTTTTTGTGGTTATTTTGAACAGTCAGTCATTAGTGTCTGGGTTACAATGACACGACGCACAGGCTATGTGTATGTGAAACCTCTGAGACGGTGAGTTGTGGGGTAGCGCTGCCTCCGCCCACGCCTGATTTATCTGTGTAATATCTCTGCTTCCAGACTAACAAGATTGCCAGTCACGTCCTCACCAGAGAACAAACGAACAAACAAGTCAAGAGGGAGAATAACAACAAATTAATTTAAATATCTGTTTAATGGCTAAAGTGCTTTCAGTCTTATTCATAATTCATTGGTTTTATTTCATTCTGGCTTCCTGCCTACTTTTCTCCTGTCAGTCTGTCTTTCTGTCTATAACTCTGTGTGTGTGTGTGTTTTATTGTGCCCACTCACCTGTCAGACATCCCTTGTAAATGAGGAGTGTTATCTTAACCCCCTCCCCTCCCCCTTCTGATTTTGAATTAATATTCTTCTCTAAAACATTCCCAAACTGAAAGGGGAATTAGTCACTATGAATGAATGAATATTCTTCTCTAATAACATTCCCAACGTGAAAGGGGAATTAGTCACTATGAATGAATGAATATTCTTCTCTAATAACATTCCCAAAGTGAAAGGGGAATTAGTCACTATGAATGAATGAATATTCTTCTCTAATAACATTCCCAAACTGAAAGGGGAATTAGTCACTATGAATGAAGGAATATTCTTCTCTAAAACATTCCCAAACTGAAAGGGGAATTAGTCACTATGAATGAATGAATATACTTCTCTAATAACATTCCCAAAGTGAAAGGGGAATTAGTCACTATGAATGAATGAATATTCTTCTCTAATAACATTCCCAAAGTGAAAGGGGAATTAGTCACTATGAATTAATTAATATTCTTCTCTAATAACATTCCCAAAGTGAAAGGGGAATTAGTCACTATGAATTAATTAATATTCTTCTCTAATAACATTCCCAAACTGAAAGGGGAATTAGTCACTATGAATGAATGAATATTCTTCTCTAATAACATTCCCAACGTGAAAGGGGAATTAGTCACTATGAATGAATGAATATTCTTCTCTAATAACATTCCCAAAGTGAAAGGGGAATTAGTCACTATGAATGAATGAATATTCTTCTCTAATAACATTCCCAAAGTGAAAGGGGAATTAGTCACTATGAATTAATTAATATTCTTCTCTAATAACATTCCCAAAGTGAAAGGGGAATTAGTCACTATGAATTAATTAATATTCTTCTCTAATAACATTCCCAAAGTGAAAGGGGAATTAGTCACTATGAATGAATGAATATTCTTCTCTAATAACATTCCCAAACTGAAAGGGGAATTAGTCACTATGAATGAATGGATATTCTTCTCTAATAACATTCCCAAAGTGAAAGGGGAATTAGTCACTATGAATGAATGAATATTCTTCTCTAATAACATTCCCAAACTGAAAGGGGAATTAGTCACTATGAATGAATGAATATACTTCTCTAATAACATTCCCAAAGTGAAAGGGGAATTAGTCACTATGAATTAATTAATATTCTTCTCTAATAACATTCCCGAACTGAAAGGGGAATTAGTCACTATGAATGAATTAATATTCTTCTCTAATAACATCCCCGAACTGAAAGGGGAATTAGTCACTATGAGTCACTCCTCAAACCCTGAAGGGAGATCTGTGGGGGATGAGAAACCTCATCTTGGTTTCGTCCTGTCACTGGTACACCAGTTCCAGTGTTTTATGTGATATCAGACAGGTTACAATCAAATACGCTCAACTTTTGGCTGAATATTGGAGCAGCAATTTCATGAAAAGCCGTAGAAGTGTCGGTGCTGTGTTTTTTTTAAGAGTATTTGGTTGATTGGCTTCTGTAGGCGTTGCTTTAGGTTTAAGACAGGTTAGTCTGTAATCCTAAGGCTGTTGTCATACTTATAACATTCCCGAACTGTTCGGGAATGTTATACTTATTAAATGGAGACGGGTACGGGTAGCTCAACTACAGGTACAGTTGAGCTAGAAATTGAAGGATGGAGACTAAATATGATCCGTATTGCATTGTTGATACCTCTCTTTCTTACCTTGGAGCTACTAGCTGGCTCGGCTGATTGAGTTACCTGTGAACATTCCTCATGTGTGATCCTGGTTTTACTGTACATGTGGGGACCAGAATCCTCCACAAATGTAGGAAAACCTGCCAGTAAAGGCACAGCAAGGTGTCTTTCATGCACATTAAGGTTTCATTTCATGCTATTTCTGGTTTAGTTGTTAGGTTTAGGGTGACACTCACAAATGGGTTTAGTTTTAGGATTGGGTTTGGGTTTGGGTATTAGTGGTCAGGTTTAGCCATTAGTGGTTAGGATTAGGGCATGGGGCAAATAGGGAATCATTATTCTGGTCATTACAAGGATAGAATAATAAAGGGGTGTTTGGGTTGGGGGTTGGTCCTGGGCTTGGTAATCTCTCTTTCTATATATATATATATATATATATATATATATATATATATATATATATATATATATATATATATATATATATATATATATATTATAAGTATGTCACTACAACTTCTAATAAGGACACTGAACTGATCAATAACCAATCAATAAGTCCCTGCTCTCCTGCAGTTCCCTGCTATTTCTCCCCCTTATTGATAAAGTTTTGTTAGAATTAGTTGCTTTGTTGTTAAAAGATGCCAACGTTTGTTTTATGCTGTTAGATTTCCCACAGAATGTGTAATGCATTATAGCTTTCTACATTAGCAAAGATTGTAAGCTTCTTGTGCCTAAGCGGTTTCTTCAGCCTTGCTGTGATCATTCTCCCCGAACATAATGACGTTCTGCTATTAATCTCAAAGCCAGGAACCAAATCAGGTGGAGCCTGCAGACAGACATTAACATTTACGTTAAACAGTCTGTCAACAGAAACTGATCAGACTTGTTTCTGTCGCTACTGCCATATGCATGCAGCTTATGAGGGTACACCCCACCATTTTCAGAACCTTTCATCCAACATATTTGTACCTTTTTATTGATATGCAAAAGGGTAGGTTTGTGCCTAAATAGACAAACTTGAAATTGATACCCTTTTTATCATTTGATCACCAACAGTATCTAATTATGCTATAATTATAGAAGGGTCTGGTAATCATATTTCCGTTCATCTTTTTTATCCATTGCCAGTGTGTATACACTTTTGAGGACCCAGGTTCAATTACAAATAACATGAGAATATCACCTTAGTTTTCCTGTGTTTAACACACCTGTGGGATGAGGGATTTAAATTAATGTAATGATTTTTAAATAGTAACAAGCGGGCTGTTATGACCAAGATTTCACCTAATGTCTGTGAAAAACATTTGATCATATCTGTGCTCTTGTCCAAAGACTCCGCTGATAATTATTTGACATTGTGCCTATTTTTGTGTCATTTACTTTTATACTTAGCCTAAAACCTTCCAATTTCACCATACTGTGAATTATTTGGCAATTTTTTTCCTCACATTTCCCAGAAAGCCATTGCTTCAACAAAGCTGATGAATTTTGCTTAGTATGAAGGTTACATTAATGATGAAGCACTATATCCGCACACTACACTAATTCCTTGTGACTTTGAGGTCCTACTGCACAAAGCCCACTTCGATCACTAAGTTCCACAATGATAATGTTGTTAATTAATAATTCATTAATAAGCCAAAAGCTACGGCACCTATTAGCTAGCCAAAAGAAGTCGCCAGCAGCTGGCTAAAACTAATCTATACAATGACAAGGCTGTTAGATTAGACGTTAGTGGTTGGAGAGACGTACCCTGGAACAGGTCAGTTTAACTCTGGAATAGGTTATTAAGTATTGGAGAAAGTCATCACCAGCTAGCCAACTTATTTTTTCGTTCAACTAAGCCAACATTTCAGGGCTGTCACTATTCACTTATTTACTGATGCATTTCAATGTCATGACTGAAAGAAACACTAGTCTCAGGGAGCCATTTATTTTTTTCTTTTGGAAAATTCTGTAAATGTGAAAGTAGTAAAGTGTCTGCCAACTCATCTTAACTTTGGCTTTTATAGAAGTGATTATGTCCCTCTGTATCTAAGTGGTCTTGGTTCAATTCTCTAATTATATAGTATTTTTTCATGTTTAGCGCAGTCAATCCACCTAGGAACATCACATCGAGATGCAAGAGTGCATTCGCTATTTTCTTCCACATCATTTGATGAGCCCCCATTTCAAATTACATCACAGATTTCACACTTTATCATAACTCATGACAAAGTGTGATGAATGTGGTAACTTCGCTGCTTCCCTGAGCATGAAGGAATCGTTGTTGGGCCATTGAAAGCGATCCAGACCCGCTACATGGTCCCCTAACTTGGACACTATAAAAAAGCGTTAAAAAAACATGGACACAACTGACATCCAATTTGTATTTTTAATGCATCTTAGTTTAGTCTCTAAAACCAAGAATGCTATCAATGAAAGCTAGTGATGAAGATTATTTTGGAATGAGCTGCTTGGGGGCCTGGTGTCACCACCGGAATGCCCCGTTACCCTTGCCAACCGTACAGCAGGTCTTTAAAAGTTTACTGCTGCCACCTCCTCGCTTCTCCTTCTTTCTTGCTCTCCTTCATTTTGCTGATGGGAAATCAAAGTTATTAACGTGTGTTTGTGTGTGTGTGTGTTTGTGTGTGTGTGTTTGTGTCCTTTGTGCTGCAGAGGCCCATAGAATGTGTTTTCCGGCTATGCTATTCTTTTCATGCCATGTTCTATAAATCAGATTGATGCAGAGCTATAGAGCAGCGAATTTCTGTAACAGGGAGCATGTTTTGTAAATTATTGCTCTGCGACTGTTTTAGTCTGCCTGTAACTATTATGTTGATGCCTCTGAGATCTCATTCAGCACTACACACACAATAGATATGGGGGAAGATTTGGTTTGCACACACGCTGGCTTTGTATGCATATGAGAGCTTATGGAATGTTAGTAGGTAGATACAGTGAATATCAAAAGTCGGCATGTCCTTACTGAAAACTTTTCTTTATCAAATCAAACTTTATTTATATAGCGCATTCCTTAGAAAATGCATTTCAAGTTGCTTTACCAGGTAAAAGTCAGAATAAGAACGGTTAATAAATGCTTTGATAAAATATTTGAATTGCAGTAAAGATATAAATCAAATGAAATGAAAAAAATATGTAAGAGGTTAAAACAAAGGGGTTCACATAAAATGTATACTAAAACAAGTTGAAGAAAATCTTTTAGAAAGCCAGGCTAAAAAGGTATGTCTTTAGACCTTTTTTAAAAATGTCAATAGCATCTGCGTCCCTCAGATTATCAGGCAAGCTGTTCCAAAAACAGGTCCATAGTGGCTGAAAAAGGCTTCACCAGTAGTTTTGGTTCTGCCCCTTGGTACAACAAAAAGACCAGTACCAGATGATCTTAGGGACCAACCACACATGTCAGACAAATATTCAGGTACAAGGCCATGTAGTGCTTTAAAAACCTATTGGGCAATTTTGTCATCAATTAAAAAATTCACAGGCAGCGAATTTGGAGTCTTTAAGAAAGGTGTAATATATTATGTGTAGATTGAAATCAAGATGATTTAGCATTTTTTCATCTTTAATAATATGTTATAATATTGAAATTATTTAAGTGAAAATTAAGGGTTAAACATGTCAGACTCATCTCAGAAAAATTATAAATTGTAAGATGCCTTGGTTGCAAGTGTCCACATGTTTTATAATGGGGCTTGTAACTGTTCAGATTTAACCTATCACATTCCAATTAATTTACAAGGTGATTTGCTGTCATTCGAGATCAATTAAAATGATACTGATTCAAACACTTGGGTGTAAACAGGGAAGAGAACCTCCTTTCTAAACTGAGATCCTAGAAGTCATAGCCTACATGATGTACCAACTTAATAATTTTTTTTAACATTTAACACTTTTGATTTCGAGATGCATCCTTATCTAAAACCGTTTAGTTGTATTTACTTGATCAATGCAATAATGTTGGCTAAATTAGCACAGTTGCGAATTGTTATGCCAACTTTCTTAGCCTTTGAGGAATATTCTCTCCCATATCAAATATCTTTTCAGGCGCTGACTTTGAAGCTGAATCTCTTCATAACTGTGCTTTTGAGAATGTGGGACAATATCTCAGTGCTACTTGCTAACTAAAACAAACATCGAAAACCCATCAAGCTCTTCAACAATATGTAAATTGCCAAGAAACACAAATTGTCTCTTGCAGGGCTTCTTTCCAGAAGGCCTATATTGCGCATTCGGTGGCTGCCTATTGTTCACATCGATGCATTCAGTTAAGGGATTAGTCCAGGTATTGAATGTAGGCATTGTCCAACAATGACCTGGTGAAATAACTACTTGATGTTATTTGAAAGGTACACTGTAAAGGAGTTGCAGGCATGTCTGGTAGGGACTGGCCACCTGTGTATTATAACCATTGAGTATATTCTCCCCAAGTCTAAGCTGTGGAGTGCCGTTAGGGTGGCAAGACACCATTTCTCCCAAAATAACCCATCCAAGCTCATATTCATTTAGCATGACTACACATTCAACCTAGCAAAACCATGTGGGAGATGGGTCATGGTCTTATGAGACCCAAGTAGAACTTTTAGTTCTTTATTCTAGGAGATATGTTTGGCACAAAGCCAACCCTGCTCCTCTTCCTGTCAAGCATGGTGGCAGCAGCGTCATGCTTTAGTATACATGTTCTTCGGGTGCAGTAGGAAACCCGGGCTTTCACAACTTCAGACCTGTATGTTTTCTGGTTAGGTCTGAGTGATCTTTGCAGAGTTTTCAATATTAGTTTGAATTCAACTGGATTTTTGAGCAAAGCTCTCAGTTTAGTGGCAGAGAGACATTCTCCCACAGACAAGCAAAATAGGCTCCCTTATGTAACAGATTTTGGAGGACTGCCTAATAATAATTACAAATTCAGTAAAATAGTATTAATTTCATTCAAACATAAAGGCTAAAGGTGCTTCCCAAAGTAATAACTGTGGGTTGTGCACATTTATGGCAGACAGTTATTTTTAATTATCTGTTTGTTTTTCACTTCAATATTGTTGATTAAATAATCTTATTAAAGCTGAAGAAAGGTCTGACATTATTTCTCTATTTTCAACGAAGGTGTGTGGTGTTTTGATACCCACTGAAGATATTATTTAAATGTGTATTCTGATATTCACAAATCAGTGTGCTGTATGTATGCAGATGGGGGTGGTGGTGTTTTGAACCCATCAGAAGATATTATTTAATGATGTATTCTGATAGTCACAAATCAGTGTGGTATATGTATTCAGATGGGGGTGGTGGTGTTTTGAAACCTTCAGAAGATATTATTTAATGATTTATTCTGATAGTCCCAAATCAGTGTGGTATATGTATTCAGATGGGGGTGGTGGTGTTTTGAAACCTTCAGAAGATATTATTTAATGATTTATTCTGATAGTCCCAAATCAGTGTGGTATATGTATTCAGATGGGGGTGGTGGTGTTTTGAAACCTTCAGAAGATATTATTTAATGATGTATTCTGATAGTCCCAAATCAGTGTGGTGTATGTATGCAGATGAGGGTAGTTGTGCTAGTGATGTGGCTATTGGGTCTATCTGTGTTATCATGCTCGAAGATCAGGAACCCCCACGTTTGAGGTTTTCTCTACACGTCCGGCAGCCACAGTACTGTATGTTCTCCTTTATGTTGGATCCCAGATTGATTTGATTTATTTTCCTGTTTGTCCAACATGGTATGAAAGATCTTTGTAAAACAACCCCCAGTAATAGTATGGGATTTTTTTTAATTGTTCTGTAAATGTTATTGTTTGTACTCTTATTTTGAAGTATGTTCATTTTTTTTTTGTCAGTATTAGCCTAGCATTGCCAATTGGCCTGCTGTCTTGTTATTATTCATTTAGGAATTTTTGGTTAACAGAAGCCTTGGCAGAAAATACCAGATGTGGTTTGTGAAGAAATGGTTTTACTTCTGACGCCGTATCAAATGGCCCCTGGGCAGAGGGCCCAGAGGGATGAAGTGATACAGAGAAAGGACGAGATATCGAGAGAGACTGAGAAGGGAAGACAGAATTAAAAACAGAGTGAGTGTACCAACTGACTATTGGTACTTAGAACATTTAGGAAGCAGTTTGAAACTGTGTTCATTAGGTTGTGAGGTTATCTGAGGATGAGAGGATGTAAAGTCAAGGAGTAGCTGTGAGATGTGGGGAACTGAATGGGGTAATATACCATTCCTCCTGTCTCATTACATGTGCAATGAGCCTCACATATTATACGTTTCAACACTTTACTTTATGTTCATTCCTACTCTCCTTTTTTCTTCTTTAGGTGAACTCCCCTCAACCAGCTTTGCCAGAGCTTGTTCTTACAGAAGCATGCTAACTGATAATGTCTTGCAACAACTATTCCTCGTGAATGTAGTAGATGTGAATGTTCTCCGTGCGTAGTCCATGCGTAAGCACCCTTCAAAGAGTTTTTGAAAACCACAAATCTCTTCGATACGTAAAATATTTTCATCACTCATTTGATGAAAAAAGAAAATCCTACGTCACTACTTGAATCTGTTGCTGCATTCTGCTCTATTCATCTGCATTCTGCTCTATTCATCTACATTCTGCTCTATTCATCAAGCCCTATAAACCCCTGAAACAGATGGACCCTCTGGGGCCATGCCCCTCACATGAGGGCTGTGCGTTTGTCAAGGGGTGGCAGCCAAGCTGCGTTCAAGGCGAGCAGCTCAAATGCCCCATTTTGCTGCCCCGGGCTAGGTGGTTCTCCCTAGGAAGTTGGCCTGAATCTGATACTGGAGCGGGTGCGTTCAAATATGTCCGTGTCTTGAATTCTGGATGTGGTTTATTAAAGGACGTGTCATGTATGCACTTTACCTAACGTACGTTGGAAATAGCATTTTCAATAGCATGAAAGGAAAATAATTTCCTTTCATGCTAATTTTTTCTTGCCGTTCCTATTTACTAAATAGCCCTCAAGTTAAATTCTGAATTAAGCAGAAGCCTGGTGCAAAGTTGATATAATGAAACTTTTCATTATTTTAACCTGGGTAGGAAATATACTTTTTGGTTCACAAGCCACTGTGGCTGGTGGATGCCCATATTTTACCAGCCACTCATTATTTTACCAGACACATTTTGATCTCACAGCAAATGATAAATAAAAGAAAACAAACACATGCATGTGTTTCAAAATCTGAAGACATGTATTGAAAATCAAAGAACAAAAAACATTACAAACATTTTCTTTAAATACTATATACTCTGATCAAAACAATGAAGGGAACTCTTAAATCACACATATGGTCTCAATGAAGGAAATATATTAAATTGTGTAATTCGTTGAGAACAAAATGATGTAACAACAGTCAGTGGAAACCAAAATCACCAACTGATTGTGGGCTGGATTCAAACTCGAACCGAAAATCTAAGTAAACAGTTGAAAACACAGGCTGTTCCAACTCGCTTGAATTTCATCATGGCAACTTATAATGGGACACCATAGTGTGTATGGCCTCCATGTGCCTCCATAGTGTGTATGGCCTCCACAACGTCTCGACATGCTCCTGATCAGACGGTGGATGGTGTCCTGGGCGGATCTCCTCCCAGACCTGGATCAGGGCATAAGTGAGCTCCGGGACAGTCTGTGGCGCTACTTGGTGGCGTAGAATGCACTGATACATAGCGTCCCAGAGGTTCTCAATTGGATTCAGGTCTGGGGAACGTGAGGGCCAGTCAATGGCATCAATGCATTCGTCATCAAGGAACTGCCTACACACTCTGGCCACATGAGGCCAGGCATATTCTTGCACCAAGAGGAATTCAGGGCCCACTGCACCAGCGTAAGATCTGACGATGGGTCTGCTGTTTTTCCGATGAATGCTGACAGTGCGAACAGTACGTTTGCTCCTTTCATGCATTATACACTAGCCAATTTAGCACTTTTCCGGTGTTATCCTGTCGTTACTTTTGAGAAAATAAATGTTTCTTAATTTTTAATCGCAACAATATCGTAAAATCTCAACGTTATGCCGTTTATATTTGTGTTTCCCCCCCCCCCAAAAAATGTGGGTTGGATGTTTTTCCTATATCCCATTGCTGGGTAGTATTTTTGTTAATATGTGTTTTAGAATTTGAGCATCCAAGAAATGTTTGAGCAATTGGGTGTTGTGGGGTAAGACTTTTTGCCCAATGGGACTGACACAGTGAATCACAAAAATAATAGTGTAAATAATTCAAATGTTTTCTCTTTCTAGATACAATTTAATCAATCACCTTTTCACATTATAAACAATGTACTTCTCCTTCTCCCACAGGCTTTAAAGAAAATAATTGGCTAATATCGAGAACCCTTTCTGAAAAATGATTTGAGCCTGGTTAATCTTGTGGGCAGGACACTTCATAGTGTGTCTAGCATTTCTACAGAGCAGAACATCTCAGATCATCATATACAGGGCGATGAAACAAAACATGGATTTCATACATCAGAATCCTTCTCCAGGCATGCAGTTTTAATTTTTTTCCCCCCATTGCCCAGGCAAGCCAGATGCATTATTCAACACAGCATATTACTGAAGCTGATAGTCTTATGAGTCTGTGTGCATGCCCTGTGTTCAGTAGAGCCAGCTAAACATCTTCTATGCCTCCTGTGTTCTGTTCCATGGGCTCTATCTATCATGATTGACTTCAAAGCATATGGAAAAAAATTAACATCTCTTGTTATGGTACCAAAGACATAAAAAACAAAATTCTCCTCCAATACTACCCAAAACAGACCTTTTTTGTTTGTCCTGTCTTGGCCACAGTTGGTGAGACGGCACAAGCCGCGTTGTCAGCTGGCTACCGACACTCCCCCATGAACTGAATACTTACCGTCAGGTTGAGAAGTGTTAAAACTTCATGATATCTCTGTCTATAATAGGCAGCTGGTAGGTATGGAGAGAGGCCAGGGCGTGTCTCAGACAACACCCTATTCCCCTTCATCTGCACTGCATTTGGCATTCGGCTCAGATCAGGAGGAGGGCACTATGTGTGTCTTAGGAAAAGGATATCAGTTTGGATGCAGCCTAAGAGGCAAAGCCCAAATGAGATTGTTGCATCTCAGCTCTCCTCCTTCAGAAAAATCTTTCACATTTAATACGCTCTGTGAGGAGCGCACTTCAGAGACAGACCTGGGGTTCAGGGAGGCTCTTTTTGCATTTACATTATATAGATATCGGCTTCTTCGTTTGCTGGTTTGGACTGTAGTTTTAATTTCCCAAGGTGCATGGTAGGTTACTCTCCATAAATCCTCTCGATCCACCTGGTCATGCGTTCAGGGTTTGGCCTAAGAGAATTAAAATGTGATTTTGTGTGTGTGTGAGTGAGAAAGCAAGATATTGTGCACGCGCATGCTTGTCCCTGTGTGAACTGAGGTTCAGTCAGGGCCTCTGTTGAGATCATTTACTTTAGATTGGACAGTTGGACCCTGTTGAAGTGGTGATTGAGGAGCTATTTCCCACCTATTTCATTTTTGGTCTCCTTCCTAGAATCATTGTCGTATAATAGTCTCCTCCATGGCCAGATTACAATGTGGACCAAAGTTGGACCTCTGCGAACCCTGAAATGTTTTCTATTTCATTACATTTCCATGGTACCTTCTATCACAATGTACTGTCATAGTGTGCACCATAGGAGGTCATGATGATAACTGCTGAGAAAGTAAAAGGGTTCATAATGGATTTATTTTAATTAATTAAGGATTTGCATATCACATGCTTTTCTTAGTCATCAATCAGTGTTTACATAGTAAATGTAATCTGGTTGTGATCACAGTTCAACTGGTTGCCTCTTGTTCTGTCAACTGAACCCAGAAACCACCCGTTTACATCTTCCTCAGTCAGCGTGGCCTGGCAATACTTTACAGTAATTGGTTTTTAGTTGCCTCAAGTCACCTGTTATGCACAGGCTAATGGAGTATGTTCACAGAAAGGACATGTACATTTTGCAGAGAGCAAACAAATCTATATATAAAAAAAAAAAGAAAAAGAAACGTATGGCTTGTTTGATGTCCATTTTTGCTTGTTAAATGCTTTTCTGTCTGTGCTTACATTTATAGTGATATACATCCTGTTCAGACCTAATGCCGACATGAGGGTGTTCAGCGTGCTTTTTTTACCCATGGTGTTCACCTTATCAGACTGTTTGTGTTTTGTTTCCTTAGATTTTCAGTGGGTTCAGGGAGATGTGTGTGAGGTCCAGTTGATGGTCTATAACCCCATGCCCTTTGAACTGCGTGTGGAGAACATGGTAAGTAGATTGTGAACGTCCCTTCATCATTTGCACATTACAAGCCAAACCACTGTGATAATTACTAGTCATTACACTATGCATACTGAAACAATGTAGGAAGACCCAAACTGATGTGGGGCTATTACTTATGATGGTTTTCACCCAACATAGCCTGACAATGCCGGTGTACAGTCTAGAACTTCTCTATTAAGGTAACTGAGAGGAAAAACGAATTCTCTCCTCTCCATATTAGTCCACTCTTGAAAATCCCGTCACCGTCAGAAGCTGAGGCCAATTCAAGCGGCTGCTTAATTACCACCGCCATTTTAAGTTCTCACATTGCCACCGAGAAATCGTATTAAAACACCTTATTGGTGTTCCACCCTCACCCTCTATTGAAATCTTTCACTCTATTATTTTGTATTTTTCTCTCTTGGTTTCCTTCTCTGTCATGCACATACACCTAAGTCAGGAAATAATTGGACACTGACAAGTTTTGTTATTTTGTCTGTTTACCTAAATATATTCATGTTAAGTTACTTAATGAATGTGGGCATGAGGTGCAGTCTCTCAGCTTTAATTTAGGAAGTATTTAGGAAATACAGCTCTCTAGTATGTAGCCCCCTCTTTTTCAAGGGACCACAAGCAATGGGACATTTGACTCAAAAGCTCTTTCATGGACAGGTGTGGGCTATTCCTTCGTTATCTTTTTTCATCAATTAAGCAGGTTAAAGGTCTGGAGTTGATTCCAGGTGTGGCATTCACATTTGGAAGCTGTTGCTGTGAACCCACAACATATGGTCAAAGGAGCTCTCAATGCAAATGTAACAGGCCATCCTTATGCTGCAAAATAACAATCCTTCAGAGAGATAGCAGGAACATTTTGAGTTGCCAAATCAACAGTTTGGTGCAATCTGAGAAAAAGTATGCACTGGTGAGCTCTGCAACACAAAAAGGAAGACAACTGGTAAAGAAAAAAAAACTTCACAACATCCAGCCAAGTGAAGAACACTCTCCAGGAGGTAGGCATATCATTATCCAAGTCTACCATAAAGAGAAGACTTAATGAGAGCAAATACAGAGGGTTCACCACAAGGGGCAAACCATTCATAAGCCTCAAGAATAGAAAGGCTATATTAGACTATGCCAAAAAACATCTAAAAAAGCCAGCCCAATTTTGGAACGGAATTCTTTGGACAGATGAAACTAATATCAACCTGTACCAGAATGATGGGAAGAAAAAAGTATGGAGAAGGCTTGGAACAGCTCATAATCCGAAGCATACCACATCATCTGTAAAACACGGTGGAGGCAGTGTGATGGCATGGCCATGCATGGCTTCAAATGTAACTGGGTCACTAGTGTTTACTGATGATGGGACAGAAGACAGAAGCAGCTGGAGGAATTCTGAAGTGTATAAGGATATATTGTTTGCTCAGATTCAGCCAAATTCAGCGAAGGTGATTGGATGGTGCTTCACTTTACACATGACACAAAACATGCTGCAAAAGCAACCCTGGGTTTCTTTAATGTTAAGAAGTGGAATGTTCTGCAATGGCCAAGTCAATCACCTGATCTCAACCTGATCAAGCATGCATTTCACTTGCTGGAGACAAAACTTAAGGCAGAAAGATCCACGAACAAACAACTGAAGACAGTTGCAGTAAAGGCCTGTGAAAGCATCACAAAGAAGGAAACCCAGCATTTGGTGAGTTCCAGACTTCAAGCAGTCATTGCCTGCAAAGGATTCTCGACAAAGTATTAAAAATGTATGTTTTATGATTGTGTTAATTCGTCTAATTACTTTTGAGCCCGTGAAATAAGGGGACTGTGTATGAACATGGTTGCAATTCCTAAAAGTTTAATACTATATTTTTGTTCAACCCCTTCAATTAAAGCTGGAAGTCTGCACTTTAATTGCATCTCAGTTGTTTCATTTCAAATCCATTGTGGTTCCGTGTAGAGCCATGGTTATGAAAATTGTCAGCGTCCAAATATTTTCGGCCCTAACTCTAAGCTGTTCAGCGGAGGCCCATAAAAAGAGCTGTTACTTGAATGTGTATAGATCCATTGTAATGTATGCATAGAGTACCTTCAGAAAGTATTCACACCCCTTCAGTGGATAAGTGGCCCAGCCAAAGCCCTGACTTGAAACCCGTTAAACATCTGTGGGGAGACCTGCAGATCATAGTTCACTGACGGTCCCCATCCTGTCTGACAGAGCTTGGAAGAATGGGAGAAACCGCCCAAATCCAGGTGTGGGAAGCTAGTAGAGCCATACCCAAAAAGAGTCAATGCTGTGATTGTTGCCTAAAGCGCTTTTACAAAATACTGAATGAAGGGTCTGAATAAATCGTCTCAATAAAGGGTCTGAATAAAGAAATACTTGCAATTTTTTTTATATTTGAACAATCAACAATTTATAATTGTACATTTATAACACCACTAAATGTGGAGAAATTCAATGGGTCTGAATATTTTCCGAAGGCCCTGTAATTTCTATTTAGTTTTAGAATTTTTTGTGGCCTGTGGTGTTTTGTTTTAATACAGCATCTCTAGCGGGCCATATTCTGCCCACCCCTCATTTAGATGCAAAACAATAATTCGCTGAAACCCGTAATTGGACACTAGAGCTCAAATGGCCGTGGAAGGCTGTGGGTTTGCTGACTGTACACTGTAACAGAAAGGAGAAAACGGGTGGGTTTACTGTTCCAACAGCAACCACACGTGTTTTTGTTCATGCTTGTGTGTCTGTATTTTCTAAAATTAGATTTTTGACGTGACAGAATATTGCAAGGTCAAACTGATCATTAGCGATTCTCCCCTATGCTGTCAGGGGGGTGTCTGAAACGGTCACTTAGCCAGCGAAGAGACACACATCGTAAGCCACCTGAGGATGGAGAGATGAAATCACAGATGAGGACAAATTCCCCCTCCTGTTTTTTCCTTTCATGGCAGCTGGCAGCCTCAGGTGGCCTGTGCTGGAACATCTCAGATGGTGTCCAGGTCGACCCGGCGTAAATACACACTATGGTGTTGGTCACGGGCTGACCCTGAACACGGCTTACATACTACGTTTTCTGTTTAGCACCCAGGCTGCTCTTGTCTGTACAATCCTGGCACGGTAGAACCAATGCAGTTGTCCCGGAAGTGCAAACACCATCGTTCATGTGCCACGGTGGCAGGCTCAGACAAACTCTGTCTTTGAAAGAAATGCCAACGTTTCTGATAACTGAGGCGGGCAGGCTGCTGAATGCTGCTGACCCTGTGCAGGCACCAGGGAGAGATGGAGGAGGGTAGCTGGGATGTAGCCATCCACCGCATTAAAACTAACTTCTGCTTGTGTTGTGTACAACTACCCATTCTCCCTTTCTCTCTCTGTGACTTAGACACAAATGCGTCTCTCACACACACACACACACACACACACACACACACACACACACACACACACACACACACACACACACACACACAGCACTTTGCCTCCCAGTCCCCCCTGCCGTTTACCAAGGTGACCTGACCACACCAACAGACACACAAGCACTCTCTTTCTTTTGGCCTCTTTGTCTCTCTCTCAATCTCTTACACACACACACACAGAGAAAAAGAGGCAAACACACACCTACTATCAAGGTGACCTGGCTGCTGGGCAGCTCTATCCGTTCTTCTGAGTAACCACATGCCTCCTGCAGAAATGCCCAGCTCTGCTTTGTCCTGCATTGAATTTACCATTCAAACACTGCACTTACTGCCCCCCCGCTCATTGATACAGAGGCTGCCAGTGCCATGAGGTTTTTACCCCTCACCCGCCCACCCTGCCTAATAATGAAATGCGTCTCACCTTGTGGATATCCATGTGGGGGGGGTTATTTCCATGAGGGAGAAATTAAGTTGTTTATTAACAAAAACACATCTTGTTTTTGATCGAGTATTGCTTAAAGTTATCTCGATTGGTATGAAGGATACATTAATTTTTCAGACTTTTGAAGTGCTGCAGTGGGGAGAACAAGTATTTGATACACTGCCGATTTTGCAGGGTTTCCCACTTACAAAGCATGTAGAAGTCTGTAATTTGTATCATAGGTACTATTCAATTGTGAATGACGGAATCTAAAACAAAAATCCAGAAAATAACATTGTATGATTTTTAAGTAATTAATTAGCATTTTATTGCATGACATAAGTATTTGATACATCAGAAAAGCAGAACTTAATATTTGGTACAGAAACCTTTTTTTGCAATTACAGAGATCATACATTTCCTGTAGTCCTTGACCAGGTTTGCACACACTGCAGCAGGGATTTTGGCCCACTCCTCCATACAGACCTTCTCCAGATCCTTCAGGTTTCAGGGCTGTCGCTGGGCAATACAGACTTTCAGCTCCCTCCAAAGATTTTCCTATGGGTTCAGGCCTGGAGACTGGCTAGGCCACTCCAGGACCTTGAGATGCTCCTTAGTTGCCCCGGCTTTGTGTTTCGGGTCATTGTCATGCTGGATGACCCAGCCACGACCCATCTTCAATGCTCTTACTGAGGGAAGGAGGTTGTTGGCCGAGATCTCGCGATACATGGCCCCATCCATTTTCCCCTCAATACAGTGCAGTCGTCCTGTCCCCTTTGCAGAAAAGCATCCCCAAGAATGATGTTTCCACCTCCATGCTTCACGGTTGGGATGGTGTTCTTGGGGTTGTACTCATCCTTCTTCTTCCTCCAAACAGCGAGTGGAGTTGAGACAAAAATATAGCAGACCACATGACCTTCTCCCATTCCTCCTCTGAATCATCCAGATGGTCATTGGCAAACTTCAGACGGGCCTGGACATGCGCTGGCCTGAGCAGGGGGACCTTGCATGTGCTGCAGGATTTTAATCCATGACGGCGTAGTGTGTTTCTAATGGTTTTCTTTGAGACTGTGGTCCCAGCTCTCTTCAGGTCATTCACCAGGTCCTGCCGTGTAGTTCTGGGCTGATCCCTCACCTTCCTCATGATCATTAATGCCCCATGAGGTGAGATCTTGCATGCCCAGCCCGAGGGAGATTGACCGTCATCTTGAACTTCTTCCATTTTCTAATAATTGCGCCAACAGTTGTTGCTTTCTTACCAAGTTGCTTGCCTATTGTCCTGTATCCCATCCCAGCCTTGTGCAGGTCTACAATTTTATCCCTAATGTCCTTACTCAGCTCTCTGGTCTAGGCCATTGTGGAGAGGCTGGAGTCTGTTTGATTGTGTGGACAGGTGTCTTTTATACAGGTAACGAGTTCAAACAGGTGCAGTTAATACAGGTAATGAGTGGAGAACAGGAGGGCATCTTAAAGAAAAACTAACAGGTCTGTGAGAGCCGGAATTCTTACTGGTTGGTAGGTGGTCAAATACTTATGTCATGCAATAAAATGCAAATTAATTATTAAAAAATCATACAATGGGATTTTCTGAATTTTTGTTTTAGATTCCATCTCTCATAGGTGAAGTGTACCTATGATAAAAATTGACGACCTCTACAAGTTTTGTAAGTAGGAAAACATGCAAATTCAGCAGTGTATCAAATACTTGTTCTCCCCACTGTATAATAATTTTTAAAAGAAGTGTTCAAGGATGGAGTTAAGATGGATGTGTCGGTCATTTAGCATGCAAAATGTGAAACTGGAATTAATCGTCCATCCATTGCTCATCCTAGCTTATGTTAACTCTGTCTATATGTTCGCAACAGAGTTACCAGTCCTGAGCGTGGGAAGACTTTTGTTTTAAGGCACTGTAATAAACCATTCATATGGCATTCATAAAATGTGTTAACTTTTAATTGGTCGTTACTCACTCATTTCTAGAACGTCACTACCCTTTTGTAATGTCTTTGGCAGCCACTAACGTGAGTTCTATAAATACTGAAAAAAATTCAGGCTACAATATTACATCCATTAAATTGGCCGACATTTTACAGCTACCTGGTATGAAAATAAATGCACAAAACAGGATATTTCAGGAAATATGTAGGCATGTACATTTTTCAAATCATTGGCTTAATTACATTTTCAAATATGTGACGATTAATAACTGGTGAACGGCTGTTTATAAAAGCCTTAAATGGTTTATGGTTATCAGAAAGCTTCCTGCCAATTGCTGTGGAGAACTAACTATCAGTGCTCTCTTGAATATGTCTGCCTGTGAATTCTGCGTACACTATGGTTTTTCTCTCTGTAATTGATAAATCAGCATCTTGGTGAGGTCATCGCGTTCCAGTATTAATCACTGTATTGTAATGTGATTTTACCTAAATGAATACCATGATTCTGTGATAATGGCATAACGATCAGGTTTCTGAACCCTGCAGTCCTAACAATGCTCTCAGGCTGACTAACTACACACCCACACAAACATACACACTGCGTCAGCAATAGTAGGTCGGGCTAATTAACCTTTTCATGAATGTTTGCAAATGAGTTATTTCCAATAGGTTGACTTTAATATTTGTTATCCAGTAAAGGGATGCTATTTATATTCTCTTGATAGCAAGGAGCGAGAGGTATGGCTTTATAAATCATTTATCACACTGCCACAGTGGGTCTCTATGACTTTAGAGACACCCCCCCCGCCCCATTTCCAAGCACTCCAGTGAGGTAGCGTCTGCACTTTGATAGAAGGTACTGATGGTCTGGTCTGTGACGTCATCGGCAGTCTGGTGACCCGGGAGTTGATGTGAATGTGACCACCGTTTTTTTGTAAATATTTCCAACTGAGAAGCGGCCAAGGTGCTTGGTTTTTACATAGGACAGCATGTGCATTTCAAATGGCCTACGCTCGGTCACCCAGTTGTCTGCATCGACAACCTTGAAATAACATTACAGTAGATAGCATATTCCACTTCTAGATGTTTTTCCTTTCTTTGTGTTCTTGGTAGTATGCCAGCTTGTAAATAGCCTAAAAAAAAGAGGAGTACATTATAGCAGTTAGTGATTTTAAAGTATTCCTCTGACACTCCTAATCCAGGCTACAATAACAGATAATTTTTACTAGTATATGCCTTAGCTGAATTTATAAACGCTACTATAACAGATTAAGATGTTACACCAGCATATGCTCCTCTTAGATAATCGTGTTGACAACCCCACAACTTTCCAACTATCTTCTTCCTCCTCTTCCTCCTCCTCCTGGCATAGCTGTGACATTCCCGTGATACTGTCTCCTTTCTGTGTGTGTGTGTGTGTGTGTGTGTGTGTGTAGAGTATCCTCTTCTCTCTCAGTGGGAAGAAGTGCAATTGTCTCCTTGGGAGATGGCGGTGCCTGCTGGGGCTGATCTCATCTCAACAACATCAGAGCTAGATTAGGATGATGAATTACCGGGAGCCCTGGGAACTACTCCCACCCAACTTGCCTTCCTCCCTCCCACCATGGCACTGGGGCCCAGGGTTTTAAATACTTCCCAGTGGTTTCCACTCCGTTTCTTTACGACCAGATTACGGTGATGGATTACAGGGAAGGCAGGGAACTACCATGGCTCACCCAGGGCACTGTGGTGCGGGGTCAGGGTCTGCTGTGCGGCTAGGAACCTTGCAGGTGACAGTAGGGCACACGACCAGAGATTTGTGAAGGGTCTGAACTCATTTCCTCTTGTCCCCGTTGCCCGTCCTCTCCCCGCCCCCTCAAAACTTTGACAATTTGATGAGAAGGCCGTGTACCTTTAACTCTGCTTCTTCGCTTCCTTTTTGGCATTGTGGAGGTGAAGAGGTGAAGCCGGGAGTTGAGGAAAAATGAGTTTGATTCACCCGCTGTCAACTGTAGACCTCTCAAGTGGGAGAGATATGAGAAATGCATGGCTCATTATGTGACTTCAATCCCATTGTGTCACATTGGAACAGTGAAATTGGATTAATTAGATACACTTGATTTGGTTAAAATCAATGAAGTCACACTGTGTGACTTTGACAAGTGTCTGCTCTCTACAGTATTATAATTTCAGTTCTGTGTGAGTTGGATTTCCTGCTGTTCCCATTGAAGCTGCTGTTCAAAGTTTCGGTTTGTGTTTGCAATTATGTGGTCCACATTTGATTTTACACCCTTTGATAATGTTCCATCAAGTCATCTGAATGAAGCTCCAGTGATAACATTCATTTTAATGACCAGTTACAATGCATCTCATTTAGTTTCGTATCCCTAAATCTTTTGACATTCATGCCCTTTTTAAGTACAGGCTCTATTTTGTTACAGTACAATGTCATATGCCCAGACTCATCTGTTGGTCACAACAGGTGTTGACTAACAGTGAAAAGCCTTTTTAAATGGCCTTTTCCAATGTGTTGTCCCTTGCCCAACTCACCTGTTCAGGGTTTGCTGACATCAGGCGTGGAGTTTGAGTCCCTACCTGCCGCCCTGTCTCTCCCTGCGGAGTCGGGCCTGTACCCCGTCACCCTAGTGGGTGTGCCACGCACGGCAGGGAACATCACGGTCAACGGTGAGTCCAGCTCCATTTCATCCTTGCAATTTGTTGCACATTCCTTACACAAACTTTGACAGCTTCTCTGTAATACTTATTCATTTAATAGTTATTAGTCATTCATGTTAAAGTTATTTCTTCACTGACATTTAGAAACATTTTGATATGTGACAAACAAGGACATAGATGCCGGAGGGGATTTACCCCTCCAATATTAGTTGCAGGTCAGTTGGTCCTTTCCAATAATAAGATCACTTTGTGAAAATTATGAAATGTCCCCCTCGATATGAAACTGAGATCTACGCCCTTGTTGACAACAGACAGTGTAATAGATAATGAGATGACAAGAAAGATTTCTCACAAAATATCCCGAAACTCTCATGCAATATGTGAAAAAATACAGTAATTATTTTATATAACAAACTGTCATTTTCAGAATCATAATATCAAAAACAGAACGGGTGTTATTACAGCTTTTGCCACTGATATTTGTTTATTTTTTAATTTGGCCATGCATTTCACTGACTGTGTGTCTGGATTGGAATGATTTGGCATTTTTATTTGCTTTGTATTAATGCGTACTGGTTTAAAAAAATATCCATTTGCAGATCAAGATTATACAACCAATATTGCAACTTTTAGTACTGTTTTGTTTCATGTCATTTACAGGTATAACAAAGGCATAATGTACTTTTTGTGTTTATATTAATCCCATCAAAAATATACATTAGATTGCAGTGCAACAATAATACATTTCCTAAAATATGTTCTATACCCATTTGAAAAGAAACAAGATATTCATGTTTTTGATATTACACATTCTCTCAGGTGGCCCCATTTCTCAGGTGACCCCATAGCAGGGGACCTCACACTATACTGCTAAACTGTCTTTCAGCCTACCAAGCTGGTTGTGCTTGCATCCTTTTTCTTGTCTTCCATGCAGCCTGCCAGTTTTGTTGTTATGAGATTAAGAATATATTGTTATCTATCTTTTGTTCAGATTATAATGTATTGGGATATCCGTTGACATGTCCAGTAATGTAAATTGCTGCCGCATCTCTCTATCCCATTATGATTATCCTTTGTTTCTAAACTTGCTATTTGCAATATAATTTACTATGTTTTACTGCCATTACCTCTACAGTTCCATCATTTGATGCCATTACTGCTTTTGACTCTGATCATTTCTTAATTCTTCTTTTTTTTATTCTTCTTAACCGTCCATCTGGGTGGGTTTGTGTATTATAAACTGTCCTTTTTTGGTGTATCCCTGCTGGGTGTAGTTGCTGTTACTTGTTGTCAGTTGAGTCCTGGCAATGAGTAAATGCTCCACCAAGAACAAGATGACAAGGGCTTCTATTTCCATTCTGTTTTGTCATGATTCTTCCACAGTTGCTTCTGTCAGATTTGTCACGAGATTCACTTGGTGCGTTTCGGCTTGAATCATGCTATGCCTGCCCTTGTCCGTTTTGGTTAGCATATTTTCTATTCCCAGCTGTCCTCAGTTACACTCAAGAGACAGGTTTTGTTCTTGTGGAAGTTAAAAGCTGACATGAATTATTGTTTCCCTGTGTCTTTGTCTGAGTCAGTGCATTCATGCGTGGCATTAATGAAAGCAAAGAATCTCCAGTGTAGCCAGATGATTTTTGTTTGTTGGGTCATGCTGCAGATTGGTAGAGCATCTCCAGGTTGCACTACAATCTCCTAAGTAAGGAAGCCAGTTTCAGCAGGCTACTCAATGGTCCAATATTTATTGAGTTCATGGACATGCTGAGAGCTACGTATTACTCTCTTTAATTAATGGGATGCATGTTCCTTACATCTGGATGGTATGGAGGAGGTAAGACTAGTTCAAATGCCTCTTGCAGAATCCTTGCGTCAAGGGCAAACCAGAAGACCCTCTCTTTTTACCACACAGTGTTGATTCTCAGCCTCAAGAGGCTACAGGGAAGCTTTTTATCTATCAAAGCCCCTATCAGAAGTGGCCCTCTGCCTTCTTTGCCTCTCTTCACACATGCTCAAAGTGGTGGCACCACCAAGTAGCTTTGCCAAATAGATGTTGTTGTCCCCCCAAAACGAATGAACATTTTGAATGTATGTATTGACTTGTGACAAACAACTTGAAATGGAACATTGTTTCTTCAGGATGCAGGCTCTGCGACCAATGGAATAGTGATGGGTTTTCCCCCCTGTCCCCAAGGAGGGACCCTCAACCATTACAGAGTCGGATCGCGGACACTCATAACGACAGACTCTTATCTCAGGGGACTGGTAACTCTGTTGTGCCAGTGTTTACTGTTAATGACCAACAACAAGGGGCTTAAAATTTAGTTCAGGTTGTTCATGTGCTATGAGTGCAGTCCCCAAAATCTTTGATACCTTCCTTCAGGGAACCAAGGTTACAGACGTAATTTTAAGTTACATAACATACTATGGCATAAACGAATAAATGATATTATGATAATATATGTAATGCTATTTGTAGTAATTGGTTTTTGTATTCCAATGTTAAGACCTTCAAATCCACCAAATAATGAGTCTATTAATCTGATATAAAAGCCTGTTCATCGACAATTGAAACTGCTGAGCGTAGTTGATAATTACTCTGATAATTGCCTTGAAACTAAAAGTAAACTGTCCCGAAACTAATTTCACACATAATAAAAGATTAAATACATTTAATCTGTTAGTGGTTGTGGGGTGGGGGGGTTGTAAATTGAGTTGATGGGAAGCAAACGATAATTATGTAATCACTGATTGCAAATTAAGATTAAGACCTTCCATTCTATTGCGCGACATAAAGCACCTGCACTGCAGCTGTACTCCCTGACAGTCCTAAAGAATCGCAAGACAACACCCTTTACCAACTAATGGCAAATGAAAAATGTTGTGACATGAGCACGATGGACCTGAGTTTTGCCATCAGTGTTGACTCAAACCAGAACAACCGGAGGCAATTGCGCACTACAGCTGAGCAAACAAAATATCACATGATATATTGCCGTACTGTGTATAGATAATCATGCCATTCATGATGTTCTGTATTACGTGTTGGTTTTTAGCTGTACTCTGTGAAGTGAGGAACTCGATGGCTTGTCGCAGTGTTCTACAACATGCTTGTCTTGAGCTAATATCAATAAACATCTGTTCTTGAATGACTTCTTCATTAGTCTGGAATACTGGCTATGAAAGACACAAGGGCCAAGGCAGCGGCAGTGATTCCACCTGAGCTGGTACTGAAGCCAAAAGGTGCACCAGCTCCCTGCCATACATCTTCTTGGGAGGAAAAACCAGAAAGCAACCTGTTTGTGCAACATCATCAAGATCTGTGTTGACTGTTAGGACTGTTTTTGACGCTGATGCCATTAAGGGGACTCATTTTTGACTCATTAACTTAATCTGCTGACTGCTTTACTATCAACCCTTATTCTTTATAATGATATCATTGCTTTTGTTCAGATTTTTTTAAATGATCACCACACTTGGCACTTACACCACTAATAATTTATTTCGCCTGTCCACAATGTCAAAGTGGAAGACTTATTTATTTACAGTTCTGGGAAAAATGTATAGATCACAGCACCTTTTTCTTTCCTTTCCAAAAAAGTTGAAAAGGAACGTTTTGAGTGGGGGTGGGGGGGGGTGGGGGAGCGGGGGAGCTTCAGACAGCCAGGTGCTTCTGCTGTGATGGCACTCCCAGCCGAGTCTTTATAACGTGTACTGACTCACTGTTTGGATTTTAAAACATCATTAATTACTGTAATCTGCATTTAGTCATCATCGTACAGCACGGTAATTGCCCGTAATGTTGTTGCCATGGTTAACTGAAATGGCATGATTTTGCAATGGGGTTGAGTTTTGCATGTGTTTGCGTGTAGGAAATAGAGGAGGGTGGATGAGACCAGCTGTCTTGTAAACCTTCGTTATGCCACAGCGGGAGTCCAGCTCTGGACTAAACCAAACCAAGACATGCAGCTCTCCTTCCATTGTTTTCCCATTCCCATTCCACACACGTTTATATGCTACAATAAAATGCATCCATATTGTATAGATCCTTTTCCCATAACCCATAGTTTCCAAAGTCACCTTATGTAGATGGGGACAGTTATTTGACTGTCGGTTTTGGAGGGCACTGACTTCTCTACATCTCTTTGTCCCTCTACCCCCCCCATGTTCTCCCTCTACCCCCCATGTTCTCCCTCTGTCTCTATCCGTTCCTCTCTTTCTCCTGTGTTCTCTGTAGGCTACCACACGTCAGTGTTCGGTGTAACCAGTGACTGTCTCCTGGACAGTCTGACCAGTGTGAGGACTAGTGGTTGTTTGGTGGAGGTCATCCCATCACTGCCCCGTCTTCAGCTCAGCACCTCTCTACCACGGTGAGACTACCCCTGTTGTGAGCAAGAGACACACTGAATATCTAATTTGCCTTTTGTAGTCCAGCGCTAACCCACCTGTATCTACAGACCCAGTATGTTTGCATTTCTATTTAAGGCATGTAGCAGAGGTTCGTACCCCGAGCCACTTATAGTAGTGAGGACATGCATACGTGTTGATACTGTCCCCTCCTGGGAACGGAACCCACAAACCTAGGGTTGCTATCACAACTCTTTACCAGCTTAGCTACACTGGGACGTTAACCGTCGAGTCAAAGATAGCTGAGCAAGTATAACATGGAGCATAGTTTGCCCTGCGTCATTAAACTCAAATAAAACCACAAATTCCTATGTTCTTTGTTTAAAGCTGTGTCATTCACGAATGGCTATAGGTCTTCATTTTAATGTCTGGCCACACAATGTAGGGCAGATCGGAGGGGCTAAAAGCTATTACCACTTTTTTCTACTTTTCATGTTTGGGTCTTCTTATCAGTCATCAAACCAGTCACCCCTGATTGCTACTCGTTACCAATTGCTTTAAAAGTCCTCCGATTCCTTTGGTAAAAGCAAGTACCCCGAAATAACCTCCCAAAATAGCACTTTTCCTGTCTCTATAAAATCTTCCCCTTTAGTCAAACACTTGGAAGATTATAAAGAAGCTGCGGTGGGAAAGTTAAACTGACTAACGTTTCTTACTATGTTTATCTCCACCACAAACAGCGTCTATGTATGCTGTTTGCCACTTGCTGTTTTAACAGCGTATTAGCCAATAATAAGCTTTACTGGTATCTACTAACTTAATGGACTAGTCATAAGAATTGAGCAATTGCTAGAGAATCTGCCAAAGCTATTTCATTTCATGGCATAAGAACTTATTTCTTTATTTCATGGCAAAACAACATATTTTTTCTTTCATTTGTGAATGACATTTATACAATAACTATCAATCAATCAAATGTATTTATAAAGCCCTTTTTACAACAACAGTTGTCACAAAGTGCTTTACAGAGACACCCGACCTTAAACCCCAAGGAGCAAACAACAGTAGTGTTGGATTTCAGTGGCTAGGAAAAACTCCCTAAGAAGGTCGAATTTTAGGAAGAAACCTAGAGAGGACCCAGGCTCAGAGGGGTGACCAGTTCTCTTATGGCTAGAAAGTGCAGGGCCCAATAGGCAGGAAATCAATCCACCCACATTGCCAGGCATCAACCAAAGGTACACCCACCAACCGCAACCCCCCTGAATGAGGGCCGAGTATTGCCAGCAGCGTACAGCCCAATTGCACAAGCGCGCAACAGAGAGACAACAACAAGCCAGTGACTCTTCCCCCGAAATGCATTGGAGGGAGGGCATCCCAGTGGCGACGAGAGCCCACCTGGCAAGACCGCAAGGGTTGACAGTATCAAGCCTACTGGTCACCTTCACGCCCCCGGGCCAGGCTACACCTAATTATAAACCGTGCGGTAGAGATGAGTTTTTAGTAGACACTTGCACTGAGTTTGCATTTCTAACCTTAATTGGCAGATCATTCCACAGTAGTGGAGCTCTATGCGAAAAAGCCCTGCCGCCAGCTGTTTGTTTAGAAATTCTAGGTACAATTAAAAGGCCTGCATCTTCGATATAAGGTTACGTGTAGGTATGTATGGCTGGATCATTTCATCAAGGTAAGTAGGAGCAAGTCCATGTATTGATTTATAGGTTAACAGTAAAACCTTAAAATCAGCCCTAACCCTAACAGGCAGCCAGTGTAAGGATGCCAGGACAGGAGTAATGTGTTCAAATTGCTTTGTTCTAGTTAGGATTCTAGCAGCCGTGTGCAGCACTAATTGAAGTTTATTTATTAGTTTGTCTGGGTAACCAGAGAGAAAAGCATTGCAGTAATCTAGTCTAGAAGTAACGAAAGCATGGATATGTTTTTCTGCATCAGTTTTTGATAGAAAGTTTCTAATTTTTGCAATGTTTCGAAGATGAAAGGGTAACGCCTAGGTTTTTTACAGTTTTTTGGGATACGACCATGCAGCCGTCGAGGTTCACAGTGAGATCTGCTAACAACGCTATTTGTTTCTTGGGTCCTAAAACAAGCATTTCTGTTTTCCTTGAGTTTAAGAGCAAGAAATTATCTTCATCCACTTCCTAATATCTGAAACGCATGCTTCCAAAGTAGCTAATTTAGGGGCTTCTCCATGCTTCATTGAAATATATAACTGTGTGTCATCAGCGTAACAGTGAAAGTTTACATTGTGATTTCGGATTACATCGCCCAAAGGGAGCATATATAGTGAGAACAATAATGGGCCCTGAAACGACCCTTGAGGAACACCAAAGCATACCTTTGACTTGTCAGAGGATATGCCATCCACACTAACAAACTGATATCTTTCAGATAAATAAGATTTAAACCAGGCTAGAACATTTCCACGTAGCCCAATACGGGTTTCCAGTCTCTCTAAGAGAAGGGAGTGATCAATAGTGTCAAAAGCAGCACTAAGATCAAGAAGCAACAGGACGGATGCGGAACCTTTGTCTGAGGCCATTAGAAGGTCATTTGTTACCTTCACGAGTGCAATCTCAGTACTATGATGGGATCTGAAACCGGACTGGAGTATTTCATAAATGTTATTTGTCTTTAGGAAGGCATTCAGTTGTTGGGAAACACATTTTTCTAAGATTTTTGAGAGGAACGGGAGGTTCGATATTGGCCTATAATTGTTTAATACGTAGGGATCCAGATTATTTTTTTTTAGAAGAGGCTTATTTCCCGCAATTTTTGGTGAGTTTGGTACACATCCGGAGGAAAGGGAGCAATTTATTATGTTCAGCATTGGCTGACCTAGCACAGGAAATAGCTCCTTAAGTAATTTTGTTGGAATTGGGTCTAGCTGAGAGTTTGTGGGTTTAGAACTCATTACAAATTTAGTAAATGTGTCGACGATACGGAATCAAAAAATTAAAGTGTCCCCATTGACCTGGTCAGGGAGGTTCAGGATGTTTTTAGGACAACTGAGATTTTGAGGACCATAACTATTTAAGGAGGAGTCAGTTATTTGTTTTCTAATGGTGATGATCTTTTCATCAAAGTAGTTCATGTATTCATTACAAATAAAGTGAAGACCCACTTCGCTTGCTAAGCTTTGCTTTTTTTTTTACTTTGCAACTGTATCAAAGATACATTTTTGATTGTTTTTGTTCACCTCAATCAGGTTGGAGAAATAAGCTGATCGAGCAGACGTGAGGGATTTTCGGTATTGTAGTGTACTGTCTATCCAGGCTAGTCTAAATACTTCCAACTTGGTGTAGCGCCACTTTCGCTCCAATTTTCTGGAGGCTTGCTTAAGAGCTCTAGTATTGTCTGTGTACCAGGGAGCATGTTTCTTGTTGCATATTTCTTTAGTTTTTAGTGGTGCCACTGTGTCTAATGTATTTCGCAGTGTTGAGTTTAGATCCTCGATTTGATCGTTTACAGATTTATTTACTCTGTCGTTAATGAGCGAATGAGGAATTTATATGTAGTCCGAGAATTTATAGTACGGCTTTTGAAACTCATTGTTTGCGGAGCAAGTGGATTTCTATTTTTAACGGTAAATGTAATAAGACAGTGATCCAATAATCCAGGAATTTGGGGGAAAATTATTAGATCTACAATATCTATTTCTCGTGACAGGACTAAATCTAAGGTGTGATTGTGGCAATGTGTTGGACCTGAGACATGTTGGATAAAACCCATTGAGTCAATTATGGCTTCAAAGGCTTTTTGAAGAGGATCTTCATTGGAAGACCTTTCCATATGAATATTGAAATTGCCAAAAATGCCAATACTATCTGCCATGATGTAACGACTCGTCATGGTGTAGTGTTGGAGGGAACCAGGCGCAGGCAGATATCACGTTCGTTGGTTTTATTAAAACAACAAACAAACCAAACACGAACGGAAAACAATACTAATGACTGAATGAAATAAAAGTGCGCAACATGCGTCTTAACAATAAACATTCAAACAGTACATTAAACAACACTCACCGATTAACCTACAAACAGCACCAATGACAGCGACAGCAACAATGATCCACAATGTGGGGAGCAGAGGGGAAACATATATACACATACAAATGATACAAATTGGGACCTGGTGTGGAAGATTGGAAACATGTGACAGTCCGGGATGTGTTCGTGAGATATGGGAACTTGTGATAATATGGCACGGTGGCGCTGCTGCTCACCGCACCATGACAGTACCCCCCCCCAAAGGCCCGGCCACCGGACGGGCCAAGACGAACCCCAGCCCAAGGGAGGGGGGGCGGGGCAGCGCAGTACCCCCATCGGCACAAACCCGCCGAGGGGGCGGAACAGCTGCGACTAACCAGGGTGGCGGAGCCGTCGGGACAGGCCGGGGAGGCAGAACCGGCTGAAGATCAGGAGCCGGCAGTTGTCACAAAGTGCTTTACAGAGACACCCGACCTTAAACCCCAAGGAGCAAACAACAGTAGTGTTGGATTTCAGTGGCTAGGAAAAACTCCCTAAGAAGGTCGAATTTTAGGAAGAAACCTAGAGAGGACCCAGGCTCAGAGGGGTGACCAGTTCTCTTATGGCTAGAAAGTGCAGGGCCCAATAGGCAGGAAATCAATCCACCCACATTGCCAGGCATCAACCAAAGGTACACCCACCAACCGCAACCCCCCTGAATGAGGGCCGAGTATTGCCAGCAGCGTACAGCCCAATTGCACAAGCGCGCAACAGAGAGACAACAACAAGCCAGTGACTCTTCCCCCGAAATGCATTGGAGGGAGGGCATCCCAGTGGCGACGAGAGCCCACCTGGCAAGACCGCAAGGGTTGACAGTATCAAGCCTACTGGTCACCTTCACGCCCCCGGGCCAGGCTACACCTAATTATAAACCGTGCGGTAGAGATGAGTTTTTAGTAGACACTTGCACTGAGTTTGCATTTCTAACCTTAATTGGCAGATCATTCCACAGTAGTGGAGCTCTATGCGAAAAAGCCCTGCCGCCAGCTGTTTGTTTAGAAATTCTAGGTACAATTAAAAGGCCTGCATCTTCGATATAAGGTTACGTGTAGGTATGTATGGCTGGATCATTTCATCAAGGTAAGTAGGAGCAAGTCCATGTATTGATTTATAGGTTAACAGTAAAACCTTAAAATCAGCCCTAACCCTAACAGGCAGCCAGTGTAAGGATGCCAGGACAGGAGTAATGTGTTCAAATTGCTTTGTTCTAGTTAGGATTCTAGCAGCCGTGTGCAGCACTAATTGAAGTTTATTTATTAGTTTGTCTGGGTAACCAGAGAGAAAAGCATTGCAGTAATCTAGTCTAGAAGTAACGAAAGCATGGATATGTTTTTCTGCATCAGTTTTTGATAGAAAGTTTCTAATTTTTGCAATGTTTCGAAGATGAAAGGGTAACGCCTAGGTTTTTTACAGTTTTTTGGGATACGACCATGCAGCCGTCGAGGTTCACAGTGAGATCTGCTAACAACGCTATTTGTTTCTTGGGTCCTAAAACAAGCATTTCTGTTTTCCTTGAGTTTAAGAGCAAGAAATTATCTTCATCCACTTCCTAATATCTGAAACGCATGCTTCCAAAGTAGCTAATTTAGGGGCTTCTCCATGCTTCATTGAAATATATAACTGTGTGTCATCAGCGTAACAGTGAAAGTTTACATTGTGATTTCGGATTACATCGCCCAAAGGGAGCATATATAGTGAGAACAATAATGGGCCCTGAAACGACCCTTGAGGAACACCAAAGCATACCTTTGACTTGTCAGAGGATATGCCATCCACACTAACAAACTGATATCTTTCAGATAAATAAGATTTAAACCAGGCTAGAACATTTCCACGTAGCCCAATACGGGTTTCCAGTCTCTCTAAGAGAAGGGAGTGATCAATAGTGTCAAAAGCAGCACTAAGATCAAGAAGCAACAGGACGGATGCGGAACCTTTGTCTGAGGCCATTAGAAGGTCATTTGTTACCTTCACGAGTGCAATCTCAGTACTATGATGGGATCTGAAACCGGACTGGAGTATTTCATAAATGTTATTTGTCTTTAGGAAGGCATTCAGTTGTTGGGAAACACATTTTTCTAAGATTTTTGAGAGGAACGGGAGGTTCGATATTGGCCTATAATTGTTTAATACGTAGGGATCCAGATTATTTTTTTTTAGAAGAGGCTTATTTCCCGCAATTTTTGGTGAGTTTGGTACACATCCGGAGGAAAGGGAGCAATTTATTATGTTCAGCATTGGCTGACCTAGCACAGGAAATAGCTCCTTAAGTAATTTTGTTGGAATTGGGTCTAGCTGAGAGTTTGTGGGTTTAGAACTCATTACAAATTTAGTAAATGTGTCGACGATACGGAATCAAAAAATTAAAGTGTCCCCATTGACCTGGTCAGGGAGGTTCAGGATGTTTTTAGGACAACTGAGATTTTGAGGACCATAACTATTTAAGGAGGAGTCAGTTATTTGTTTTCTAATGGTGATGATCTTTTCATCAAAGTAGTTCATGTATTCATTACAAATAAAGTGAAGACCCACTTCGCTTGCTAAGCTTTGCTTTTTTTTTTACTTTGCAACTGTATCAAAGATACATTTTTGATTGTTTTTGTTCACCTCAATCAGGTTGGAGAAATAAGCTGATCGAGCAGACGTGAGGGATTTTCGGTATTGTAGTGTACTGTCTATCCAGGCTAGTCTAAATACTTCCAACTTGGTGTAGCGCCACTTTCGCTCCAATTTTCTGGAGGCTTGCTTAAGAGCTCTAGTATTGTCTGTGTACCAGGGAGCATGTTTCTTGTTGCATATTTCTTTAGTTTTTAGTGGTGCCACTGTGTCTAATGTATTTCGCAGTGTTGAGTTTAGATCCTCGATTTGATCGTTTACAGATTTATTTACTCTGTCGTTAATGAGCGAATGAGGAATTTATATGTAGTCCGAGAATTTATAGTACGGCTTTTGAAACTCATTGTTTGCGGAGCAAGTGGATTTCTATTTTTAACGGTAAATGTAATAAGACAGTGATCCAATAATCCAGGAATTTGGGGGAAAATTATTAGATCTACAATATCTATTTCTCGTGACAGGACTAAATCTAAGGTGTGATTGTGGCAATGTGTTGGACCTGAGACATGTTGGATAAAACCCATTGAGTCAATTATGGCTTCAAAGGCTTTTTGAAGAGGATCTTCATTGGAAGACCTTTCCATATGAATATTGAAATTGCCAAAAATGCCAATACTATCTGCCATGATGTAACGACTCGTCATGGTGTAGTGTTGGAGGGAACCAGGCGCAGGCAGATATCACGTTCGTTGGTTTTATTAAAACAACAAACAAACCAAACACGAACGGAAAACAATACTAATGACTGAATGAAATAAAAGTGCGCAACATGCGTCTTAACAATAAACATTCAAACAGTACATTAAACAACACTCACCGATTAACCTACAAACAGCACCAATGACAGCGACAGCAACAATGATCCACAATGTGGGGAGCAGAGGGGAAACATATATACACATACAAATGATACAAATTGGGACCTGGTGTGGAAGATTGGAAACATGTGACAGTCCGGGATGTGTTCGTGAGATATGGGAACTTGTGATAATATGGCACGGTGGCGCTGCTGCTCACCGCACCATGACAGTACCCCCCCCCAAAGGCCCGGCCACCGGACGGGCCAAGACGAACCCCAGCCCAAGGGAGGGGGGGCGGGGCAGCGCAGTACCCCCATCGGCACAAACCCGCCGAGGGGGCAGAACAGCTGCGACTAACCAGGGTGGCGGAGCCGTCGGGACAGGCCGGGGAGGCAGAACCGGCTGAAGATCAGGAGCCGGCGGAGGGTCAGAGGCCGGGAGAGCCGACGGAGGGTCGGTAGCCGGCGGAGGGTCAGAGGCCGGGAGAGCCGACGGAGGGTCAGTAGCCGGCGGAGGGTCAGAGGCCGGGAGAGCCGACGGAGGGTCGGTAGCCGGCGGAGGGTCAGAGGCCGGGAGAGCCGACGGAGGGTCGGTAGCCGGCGGAGGGTCAGAGGCCGGGAGAGCCGACGGAGGGTCGGTAGCCGGCGGAGGGTCAGAGGCCGGGAGAGCCGACGGAGGGTCGGTAGCCGGCGGAGGGTCAGAGGCCGGGAGAGCCGACGGAGGGTCGGTAGCCGGCGGAGGGTCGGTAGCCGGGAGAGCCGACGGAGGGTCGGTAGCCGGCGGAGGGTCAGAGGCCGGGAGAGCCGACGGAGGGTCGGTAGCCGGCGGAGGGTCAGAGGCCGGGAGAGCCGACGGAGGGTCGGTAGCCGGCGGAGGGTCAGAGGCCGGGAGAGCCGACGGAGGGTCGGTAGCCGGCGGAGGGTCAGAGGCCGGGAGAGCCGACGGAGGGTCGGTAGCCGGGAGAGCCGAAGGAGGGTCGGTAGCCGGAAGAGCCGAAGGAGGGTCGGTAGCCGGAAGAGCCGAAGGAGGGTCGGTAGCCGGAAGAGCCGAAGGAGGGTCGGTAGCCGGAAGAGCCGCCGGGGCGGCCGGGACAGGAAGGGGCGCCGGGGCGGCCGGGACAGGAAGGGGCGCCGGGGCGGCCGGGACAGGAAGGGGCGCCGGGGCGGCCGGGACAGGAAGGGGCGCCGGGGCGGCCGGGACAGGAAGGGGCGCCGGGGCGGCCGGGACAGGAGAGGGCGGTGGCAGCCAAACCCCGGCAAGCTCAGGCGGTGCAGGCCACTCCTCCTCGGCCTCAGGCGGTGCAGGCCACTCCTCCTCGGCCTCAGGCGGTGCAGGCCACTCCTCCTCGGCCTCAGGCGGTGCAGGCCACTCCTCCTCGGCCTCAGGCGGTGCAGGCCACTCCTCCTCGGCCTCAGGCGGTGCAGGCCACTCCTCCTCGGCCTCAGGCGGTGCAGGCCACTCCTCCTCGGCCTCAGGCGGTGCAGGCCACTCCTCCTCGGCCTCAGGCGGTGCAGGCCACTCCTCCTCGGCCTCAGGCGGTGCAGGCCACTCCTCCTCGGCCTCAGGAGGCGCTGGCTGCTGCCACTGGCAGGAAGGAGGCGCTGGCTGCTGCCACTGGCAGGAAGGAGGCGCTGGCTGCTGCTCCAATGCAACAGGGGGCAATCGGCGCCGTGGCGCAGGGACAGGGGCGGCGGAAGGCCGCGGAGCAGGAAGCGGTGTGCGCCTAATTGCCAGCCTACAGCCAGGCCAGCCTGCACGGGGTCGAGGAGGCACCGGACATAGAGGGGGCGCCGTCGGGACTTCCCTCGGGCACCCTCTCAGCCCCCCCCTAAAATTTTCCTGGGGGGACCTCGGACCGGGCGTTGGGCACCTTGCCCTCTTCTTCCTCCGGCCTCGCCTACGTCCTGTCCTACCTGCCTCCTGCATGTCCTGCAGGAGACCCTTCACCAGCTCCCCTTGTTCTTTGGTGAGGGGCTTGACCACTCCACACTGGTCCAAGCCCCACAGCGGCACCCCGAACCCATCTTGGGGCAACCCCCAGCACTGCTCCCCAAGGGGATCCTCCTCCACTCTCTCATAGACCGCTTCGTCGTCATCCGAGGAGAGGGAGTCAGACCCCCAATCGCCCCTCCAGGTATATACCCTCTCTGGAGGGACTGCCTGTTGGTTCCAGGTTTGGTGGATCATTCTGTAACGACTCGTCATGGTGTAGTGTTGGAGGGAACCAGGCGCAGGCAGATATCACGTTCGTTGGTTTTATTAAAACAACAAACAAACCAAACACGAACGGAAAACAATACTAATGACTGAATGAAATAAAAGTGCGCAACATGCGTCTTAACAATAAACATTCAAACAGTACATTAAACAACACTCACCGATTAACCTACAAACAGCACCAATGACAGCGACAGCAACAATGATCCACAATGTGGGGAGCAGAGGGGAAACATATATACACATACAAATGATACAAATTGGGACCTGGTGTGGAAGATTGGAAACATGTGACAGTCCGGGATGTGTTCGTGAGATATGGGAACTTGTGATAATATGGCACGGTGGCGCTGCTGCTCACCGCACCATGACACATGACTACAAGGTTAGACAATAATTCTGGAAACTCAGTGAGGAACATTGTGTATGGCGCCTATAAATAGTAGCTATGTAAAACGATTTATCGGCCTGGTTAACTTTCATTAGTAAAACTTCAAAAGAATGAAACTCAGTGATATGTTTGAGAGTAAATTTATATTCACGGTCATAAATATTAGCGACACCCTCTCCTTTTCGGGATGCACGAGGGATATGATCACTAGGATAACCAGGAGGAGAGGCCTCATTTAAGGCAGTGAATTCATTAGGCTTCAGCCACATTTCACATAAACCAATAACTCTACCTCCTGCGACGGGCAGAACTCCGTTTTAAGCCAGCGATTGAGTTGCGCAAGTCTGCTGTAGAGCTCGTTACCACCCCTAGCTGGGAGGGGGCCAGAGACAATTACTCGATGCCGACACATCTTTCTAGCTGATGCTATGTTCTGCTTCGTAACCTCTGACTGTTTCATCCTAACGTCGTTGGTGCCAACGTGAATAAGAATATCTCTGTACTCTCTATACTTGCCAGTTTTAGACTTCGCTAGCACCAACCCCAGATTTGCGGCTAGGTCGGTGGCTCTGCCCCCCGGTAAACAGTGTACGATCGCCGGCTGATTCTTTAGTCTAATACTGAGGGTAATGGAATCACCAGTGACTACAGTTTTCAGTTTTTCAAGGCCACCGGTAGAAAATGCCTGCCGATCATTCCCCAAAAAGAGTCCCGGTGTAGTAAAGTTGGGTAAGAGGTCAACAGATACAAATATTGCGTTGGTAAAACTCTTATAATATAATTTTGAACAATTAGTTTATATAGAGTAAATTAGAAAAAAGGTTTGGCAGGTAGCCAGGTAGGTAACAGCAGGCAGAGTACAGCACGTCAACAATCCACAATCTCAACAATCCCACAATGCAATCAATAAAGGCGTCAATAACTAACCTTTTCATCAAGTGAAAAGACGAGAGAATTGTGGAATCTACTAGAAATAAATAAATAATGTCGTTGCTCTCAGTAGATTTGAACTTGAGAGGCACTGTCTTTAACCACTACGTCACGGCATTACATGTTTCCGCAGTCACTAGACTCCATTGAGGATTGTGTTAAACTGACTAAAGTTTCTTATTAAGTTTACCTCAACCACAAATAGCATCTATGAACTGTATTGCTTTTGCCACTGGCCGTTTTAACTGATTATTAGCCAGTAATAGGCTTACTAGAATCTACTAACTTCTAGGAATAATCATAAGAACTGAGCAATTGCTAGCGAGACTAAAGATGAACTATTCCATGCCAGACGCAGTCGCAGTATAACCGTATACAGTTTCATGTTTCGGTTTTAGCCAGTGCTGAATTCGTTAATACGGAATAATTCACAGTGTGTACTTCGCTTCGCCTGCGAGGAGATACAAACTCGGGACCTTATACGTCTGCTTCTCTAACCACTCCACTAAGCGGAACTGGCTAAGTGCGAATGCAGACACAGGATTGTAGCCTAGCATGAACAATCTCAAGGCTCCAAGTCCATCTTCAGAGTCCTTTATGTTCCTTTTTTTCTCTGTACTTCATGTTATCAAGAAGTTTAAAAGGGCCACATGTTTGCTGTACTCCTAGGATAAACTTGCATGTCTTATGTTTCACAGAGAATGTTTTAGGCTAAGGTTTCAAGTATTTTTTCTGCATAACAGCACTCTCTCTATGAGTTAGCATTGACTTGAATTCTCCTCACCCTTGATTTAGACACACACAGTACTACCTCCCCTCATCTTCAACCTGCCCATTTTCAGTGTGGACTAGAAGAAACTATTTGATAAGGGAAGGGGAGGGGAGGAGGGGACAAGTTGTGTCATTGTTTATAATTCAGTCTTGAATACAGGATTGTGCACCTTGCCATTTTCAGGCCCATGCCACAGGAGCCAATGTCTGTGGATGTGACTCTAGAAAAAATCACAACGGTCGATTTCAGCCAAGAAATAAATGAAAGGGGGTTGTATGGTAGGAGACTCAGGAGGACCCCACTGCTGAGAGAGACATAAAATGCCTAACTGCAATTTGCCAAAACACCAGAACATGCCACCATTCTTCTGAGACCATCCCCTGTGTATAACCAGTTGTGCAGACCAAGTCATTTGGTCAATATCAACTTATTCTTTTAGAGACAGTCAGAGTGCCAATACTTTAGTCCACATCTGGCCTAGGTAGTCAATATGCTTAATTGGGTGACTTTAAAAGGAAGCTATGGAAGCTGCTGAGAAAGCTGTAATCAATGAGAAGTTAAGTAATTGTCTATATACCGTGATGTTGACAGCATCTATGAGTTATTAGGGAGATGGATAATTTGATAGATAGTTAGATCCAGGAGGGGCTTTCTCTTCTGAGAAGTCTTTAAGTCATCGTTGCTGGCTGATAACAATACACTAGAGTCTGAGTCTGACTGTTTTATTGATTCCAGTTCCCAACAGGATCAGATGGCCAGTCGCTTCAGTAATAGCAGATGCACCAAGTTGACAATTGAAATCCAATGCTTTAGATTTAGTTGTTATTCAATTTGCAGTATGGACAAATGTATCTCCTTCATTGAGGAACAAGGCCAGCCGTCTTGCTCCTCTATGATTTAGCCTCTTAACCCAGACTTGGCTCTGCTTGTACTGTAACAATCAAAGTACTTTACTGTCATTTAGTCTCCTTTAACCTCCTTTACGTTTGGGCTTATTTTTCCATAACCTCTAGTTATCCTTACCAATAGCTAGGGCTCTCAGTATGTCTTTATTTCTATGTGTGTGTCTGTGTGTTAGCACTACTGCCCAAGTTTGTGTCTCTCTTGATTAAGTGTCAGATGGTGGATTTTTACATCGAAAGTCCTTTTCCACACATCTACAAGAGTGTAACCTACAGATGTGTGTAGATGTGAAATGATAATGTGTTAATTACACATCCCAACTCCACTGGAAACACTCTTAGTAGAGTGTGGTCACTGCCAAGGACCGGTCATAAGTAGTGCGGGATTATCAACATGTAATCCACAGGCCAACATTATTTCGTGAGTGTTTATATTTTGGCCCCTTAATTTCTTTTGTAAAAATGAAATACCTACAGTATGTTCTTAATGAATTATTTTTTTTAAACCAAACGCAGAAGAACTTGGACAGACTAAGGAATTGTCGTCATCAATGCTTATCAATTATTACCTGATTAAATTAACTGAATTAATTGACTTTCTCAATTCCTTCCTGATGTATTTCAAGTCACATTGCTTTAGATTGAGGTCGTAATACAAGTCTGTTTTTGATTGACCATTTAAAACAAGTTTTCTTCTTCACTTACACTCCTGTGTGTCTTTAGGTCAGCCCACCCCCTCCAGCCCTCTAAAGAGGAGTTGTCCAGTAGTGTGTCTGTCCAGCTGTTTAATGGCGAGACTCAGCAGCTGACCATCACACTGGAGAACATCGGCTCTGAGGACCTGGAGACATTGGAGATCACCTCCAAGATCAGCAATACTAAAGGTCAGTGGTTAGACAGAATGAAAACACATTGATCTGGCATAAGCATGTTTACTTATCTATCAATCTAGATTGATCTTAACAATTCCTACTTTTACTAATCCTAGCCCTTAAAATGACCTTAACTTCAACCTAACCCAATCCTTAACCTCAGTAGCCTAAGATTTATTTCTAAATATATTCTAGCCCTAATGCCTCAACCTAGCCCCCATGCTAACTGGTAATGCATAAACCTAATACAAATTCTAAACCTAGTGCCCTAAACCTAACATTTAAGGCAAACGAGAAAACCCTTTTAAAGATGAGGACAGGAACAATGTCCCCATTCATGTACCTTTTGTGATTCAACTACAGTTTGGGAAAAATTCTGTCCCTGTTATATAGTTAAAACGCACACCTTCCCCTGGTGGCTCCTATCCTGTCTGCAGCCATAGAGGTCACTGGTCATTGACTTTTGGTTCCTCAACTTTCATGCTGTCTTGCCCGATCGCTTTGTGTTACATCACTTTGTTCAACAACTGCTGAGATCCCCTGAGCTCTGCATTTTGGCTCTCTTTCCGTCTCCCTTCGTCTCGATCCCCTCCACCTGTCTCACTCACTTGCTCCGTCTTTTGCTCCGTCTGTTGCTCCGTCTGTTGCTCCGTCTGTTGCTCTCCCTGTCTCTCTATCTCCCTCTCTCTCCCCCCCTAGAATTAAACTTTTATTAAAATAACCCACCTTGTCAGAGCTGTGGTTTACCATTGGCGCTGTTGAGGGCTACACGCGCGCACACACACACCCCATTCCTTTTGAAGTTGCCAAGGAAACTGATGTGATGAGCAGAATGGCTGCAGTAGAAGTGGGAATGTGGAGTGGCACGTCTGTACAGTGCTGCATGCTGCAGTGGAGTCCACCAGGCTGCACACGTACACATGCACACGTACACATGCACACGTACACATGCACACGCACACATGCACATGTACACGCACACATGCATGCACACATTCACGCGCACACACACACGCACGTACATGCAGACGCACACACATGTACACACACGTATACAAACATGTACGTACATACACACACACACACACACGTACACACACTCGTACACACACGTACACACGTACACACATGCGTGCACATACACACACACACACGCACGTACATGCAGACGCACGCGTACACACAAGCGTACACACAAGCGTACACACACGCGTACACACACGCTCCTGTCCTTGTTTCAACTGCCTCTCACTGACTGCCTGATTGTACAAAAACCAGTGTTTTTTTTTATTCTTCCATGAAGACACTATTTCAGACAGAGCCATGCGAGCACAACACTCCCAAACAGATCCCATAAAAACCGAATGTGGAAAAACAAATATTGCAAACACTCGCCATAAACGGGGCTGCAGTCTTCCAACATGACTTGATGTACGGGTTTCAAAGAGTTCCCAACGGATATCTGTCCGCACGAGAACAGCTTCTTAAAATTCAATTTGGTAAAAGACAAGATTTCGCCAAGTTCTGCAGTGTCATCAAGCCCTTGCTTGAGGAGGCTAAAAGGATTAAACGTTTTCACAAACTTGGTTACAGTAGTCCACAACCACTAGCTGCACATCTACGTTACCAGCGATGTTTTGATAGCTTTAATGAAAAGCCTTTTCAGGATGCTACAGTGATGATTGATTGTGTTTACTCCGCTTGCTCTCTGCTTGCAGGAACATATCCTCGTACAACTATCCTGAAATCTTTAAAGTTTACATTCTGATTTGCTTCATGGATTCCATTTGGCTTTGATTGGAAAATGTGAGCTTGGTGCCCTCACCGTTACTTGGGACCACTTATCGTCTGGTCCGTTGAATTATGGGCATGATTCAGTTCATGAGAAAGGTGAAGCGCAGTTATTGATAGAATTGTAAGGCTAGGGCATGTATTTGCTTGAGACAACATGTCGCATCCACCTTTCTCCGGAAACACAAGTGCTTGTTTAGCTTCTGCAATATGCGTCACTGTGTGACGCCTGTTTTCTGATTGGTTAACAGGGATTAAATCGCTTTCAAATTTGTGCACTGCCCCTAGGGCTAAAATAATTTTGGTGCAGCATTAACCAGTTTGATAATTACAAGGCTAGAAACTCTCTGTAGGTAATTACATTGGGAAATGTAAGGTTGATAAGGCTTCCAAATGGCAACCTAGTCCCTTTATAGTTCCCTCCCTGTGGCAGTAAACTGCATGAATAATATGGTGCCACTTCAGATGCAGACAGTTTATTGGAATACTGTAAGTGGAGGAAAGGATCTCATTTTGCTTTATATTACTTATAGTCATTAAGATACTCTGGGGTTTATTTCCCTGGAGGGATTCGCTTCTTACAGATCCCAGTACAGATTTCCTTTGACAGTTGACCGTACTGTAAAGCAGCGAGAAATCTAATGTGTTTAAGTGGAGATTCCATAACTTAAGTTGGTGTGGGTTGGATGGTCATCCACATGTCTTGAGGATTTTGGAAGGAGAAGGTGCTCTTGACATGACACTCATATAGAGTTTGTTGTCTATAAATAGCACTTATAAAGGGATGTTCCTATTCCTGTAAGTCCTCTGAAATGTCTTAGATCTTATTATGATTTTGTTAGTTTAGTGCTATACTGATAATCTTTCTGTCACGTTTTAATGATGTGGTGGACCGGTGAACATGCTTGGGGCTAAACCCCCCAAATGAATTGATTGAGACAGAAGCAGTAGGCTATTGCTCTCCTTCCACCCATAAATGAATATATGCCTGTCACCTCTTTATTTCTGCATAGTGGTCTCCGAAAGGCTGGTTCTGGTAGGACTGGTGGTCCTGGGTAGCTGGTTCTGATAGGGCTGGTGATACTATTGATATGAATACACCCCCCCCCCCCGCCACACACACACACACCCCAAAACCAATTAAGTACCAAAACCAATTAAGCTGAGGTACAGTACATATAGAAGACCTTTGGTAGGTGCTTAATGACATACCAGGCTGGTTGAGAAAGCAGAGTAGTAACCTTTATCTTCCTAATTTGTGTTTGCTCTGTTTATTGAAGCTGGTTGGCTGGAGGAGATCATTGCCCTTTCTGCTAGGTTTTTCACCTGTTCCTATAGTGTTATTTTGAGGAAACAGTAATCATCCCCTCTTTAAGTCATTAGCCCATTCAACATTTGATCATTATGGCTCTGCGACCATGGGATAGCAGTGCAATCCATGAATTGGAGATGAGTTTTGTCAAACTTCGCTGTGTAGCCTTTATTGATGTTATTGCATAAAAAATGTCTTCTTAAATGTCCATGTTTTTGCTTAGTAAATCCAATTAACGGCAGACCACAACACTGGGGGACGGGGTAGTGTTCTTCAATTTGCTGATTGAGTCAATGGCTATCAAGACATTGTTTTTAAAATATATTTTTAAATATCAAACAGAACAATTGTATGTAACATTTGTTTTGCTCTAATGTGAAAATTGATCAGGGGTTTCAATACTTTTGCAATCTGAAAAAGTAAATTTGCCCACTGAATGTTCTTTTTTATTAATGTGTTAGGACATGTACCATATGTGATCCTCACTTCATCCAATTTAAGAAATAACATTGATACTTCACAATCAATTTATAAATAATACAATTTAAAAAGTAAGTACTCCCCTAGCTTCAATAACTGGTGTGGCCACCATTTGGCTGAAAAATATTAATCTACCCATTGCTTGTAACAGTTTATCAGTCTCTTATATCAACTGGGAGGATTTTTTGTGCACTTTTATTCACATTATAGCTTCAGCTGTGTAATGGTTGATGGTTTTCTTGCATGCGTGGCCCAATTATAGTCCCCACAGTGGTCAACATGCCCCTGTCCCAACTTTTTTCAAACTCCATATGTATTTTTACAAAATACTATTACATTTCTCAGTTTCAACATTTGATATGTTGTCTTTGTACTATTTTCAATAAAATAAAGAGAGAAACAATTTGCACCTGATTGCATTCTGTTTATATTTGCATTTTTCTGGAGACGGTTCCCAACATGTCCCCTTCTGTTATTTGTTAGTGATATCTCTTTAAATGCTTTTGAAATGCTGATAGCCTCACATAGAAACACAAAAATGTATTTCACTTCAGAATCCTAACCCTTAAAAATCCTATTTACCCTAACATTAACCCCCAAATCATATTCCCAAATCAAAACTTCCTAAACCAAACCCAAATTCTTATCCTAAACATCAGTTTAACCCAAGCACCAACCCCAAACCTAAAATAACTGTTTTATTAGCCAGATGTCCTAACTGTGCCTAATTTGGTGGTTTTAACTATTGAACTTCTGCTTCTCAGAAGTATAGTAATACATGTACATATGTGTACATGCAAACCCACACACACAGGCTGGCCGTGGTAGCTTAGCCAAAACCCCACGCTGTAGCCTAAGAGGGGGAACACAGCATGGAGTTCTACATTATGTAATCATGCCTGTTAATTGCACAGCAGTGCCATGGATCAAACTATACAAGCCTTTTAGTGAGAGCCCGCTTCCCAGTTCTCTCTTGTTGGCAACCTGTATGTCTAGAAAACTTTATTAGGGACAACTGTATGGTATTATTTCGTCAGAGTGGTTCAGACAGGAAAATAAATAAAAGATTCTAAGCACAGTGTACATTTTATGCAAACCATTGGCTCTTCATTTTTCTTTTTATAGCCAGTATCAGTTTATTGTTTTCCTTATATGATGAATCACTTGTTGAAATATTGTGCCTGATGGGGTTTAAATGATACACATCTCACCAGCTCGGCCTTACAGCGATAATGGACCTTATTTCATTTAGATTAAGCATTCTTCCCCGGTGAAGAAGTGAATATGAAGTAGGTGATAGTGGCTCCGGTATCCTCATGATTCCCATCTCTGTTCTGAAGCCCTGAACACAGCCTGCATTGTTTTCTGGAGGATTTCCTGTCTTTCATTCTCCCCCACATCTTCTCAGACTTTCCCCATCATGGTTTATAAAATATAAAAGACAATTCAATAAAGTGTCCTCTCAAGGTGTGTGTGCGTGTGTGCGTGCATGCATGCATGCTTGTGTGCGTGCATGCGTGTCTCGGTCTCGATGTCAGGGTCGTTGTTGTGGCTTGCGTGTGTGGCCAGCCGTACAGTACATTGTGTGCAGAGCTAGCTGTCCGTGTTAGGGCCGCTTCCCCTGGCAGAACCTTTTTGTCTACAGGTTGATCAAGCATGCTGTGCTGAAGTGGTGTTTTTTTTCCCAAAAGACAGATGACACTCCAGCATAAGCAGATGGTCTCTCTCTGTGCGTGCGCGCGCTTGCGCGTGCTCCCGTCATTACTTTCCGAGGCAGGTCACAGGGTTCCTGTGTAAAAAGTGGTCACCGCAGCAGACCGACCGAGACTGACGGCGTTGTCCTCTTTAGTGGACCTACCTCACGTACTGCTGGTTGTCCTGGCAACTCTGCCCTGTGTTTTTCCTAGCGCCCAGTGCCCCTCCCTCCCTCTCTCAGAAATGAGTGAGTAAAGGATGGCGTGTGTCAGGGAAGAGGCATCTGTGGAAAAGCAAATAGCATTAATGCCGGAGGGCGTGCGGATGGCCAGCGGCCAACTGCCGTGGTAGAGGAAAGTGGTTCAGGTATCATGGAGGAGTTGCAGTTCCACGTTCCGTCCACAGAGGGCAGTAGAGACAGCCGGAACAAGGTTGGAGATGGTCTCTGTCTGGTTGGATTATACTGATTTGAGTGGTATTGGTTGGCTATATATAGACTAATGGCATTAATTATAAGTGAATGTCACCAGACTCAGTTTCTCTCTGCCTCCTCTCCTGGCAATCTGTTACAGACTGACAGTATGGAACGTGTATCAGCTTGTGTGAGCGACAGTGTGTTTGACCTGTGGCAGCTCGTAGTTTGGGCCATTGGAAAGGCAGGTCGGTGATCGATGTTTTTTGGGTTGAAAACGATGCCGTTTCCTGTTCACCAATGCCAGTTTGATGCCAGCTGCTGCTTGTGCGCAGGCAGCCGCCATGTTTGTGGTGCTCTACAACTGGGCATTGTTTCACTCGCATCCCCCTGCTACATCACAGATGTCCAGTTATTGCCATCAGCCAGCCCATCGCCTGTAGATGCAGAGTTTTAAAACTGGTTCTTGACTCCAGTCCCGACTTTCATGACTTGGGACTCGACAGGGACGTCAGCCAAATGTGATTCAGACCTGGACTTGTATTAGATATGTCATTTTGATTAGACTATTTTTTGTTTGACAACACTAGTTGCTCTGAGCAGTTTTTTCACATAATCAGCAAGTTGCTTTACAGTTATATATGCCTATGTCATATTCCTCACCCCTGGCATGTCCCCAACTTTATCTCATTGTCAGGTTGTGGCATGTCTCTTTTCCTTTGTGTAACATTTTAGATTCTTAATAAACACTGTGAAGACAGTATTGCAAATACTAATCTACCTAAGCCTATTGCAGACGTTACAGCCTACCATTTGTTTTGGCTCCATTTTGTTCATGACATTTTCCTTGGAAAATGTAATACATTGGTGCAAAAAAGTAATTAGTCAGCCACCAATTGTGCAAGTTCTCCCACTTAAAAAGATGAGAGAGGCCTATAATTTTCATAATAGGTACACTTCAACTATGAGAGACAAAATTAGAAACAATTATCCATAAAATCACATTGTAGGATTTGTAATGAATTTATTGGTAAATTCCTCGGTGAAATAAGTATTTGGTCACCTACAAACAAGACTGAATCTGCAATAGGTAAGCAGCTTGGTGTGAAGGAATCAACTGTGGGAGCAATTATAAGAAAATGGAAGACATAAAAGACCACTGATAATCTCCCTCGATCCGGGGCTCCACGCAAGATCTCACCTCATGGGGTCAAAATTATCACAAGAACAAAAATCCCAGAACCATACGGGGGGACCTAGGGAATGACCTGCAGAGAGCTGGGACCAAAGTAACAAAGGCTGCCATCAGTAACACACTACGCCGCCAGTGACACAAATCCTGCAGTGCCAGACGTGTCCCCCTGCTTGAGCCAGTACATGTCCATGCCCGTCTGAGGTTTGCAAGAGAGCATTTGGATGGTCCAGAAGAGGATTGGGAGAATGTCATATGGTCAGATGAAACCAAAATATAACTTTTTGGGAAAAACTCAACTTGTCGTGTTTGGAGGAGAAAGAATGTTGCATCCAAAGAACCCCATACCTACTGTGAAGCATGGGGGTGGAAACATCATGCTTTGGGGCTGTTTTTCTGCAAAGGGACCAGGACGACTAATCCGTGTAAAGGAAAGAATGAATGGGGCCATGTATCGGGAGATTTTGAGTGAAAACCTCCTTCCATCAGCAAGGGCATTGACGATGAAACGTGGTTGGGTCTTTCAGCATGACAATGATCCCAAACACACCGCCCGGGCAACGAAGGAGTGGCTTCGTAAGAAGAAGTTTTGAAGGTCCTGGAGTGGCCTAGCCAGTGACCGGACCTCAACCCCATAGAAAATCTTTGGAGGGAGTTGAAAGTCTGTGTTGCCCAGCGACAGCCCCAAAACATCACTGCTCTAGAGGAGATCTGCATGGAGGAATGGGCCAAAATACCAGCAACAGTGTGTGAAAACCTTGTGAAGAATTACAGAAAACGTTTGACCTCTGACATTGCCAACAACGGGTATATAAAGTATTGAGAGGAACTTTTGTTATTGATCAAATACTTATTTTCAATTTACCAATAAATCCTACAATGTGATTTTCTGGTTTCTTTTTCCTAATTTTGTCTCTCGTAATTGAAGTGTACCTATGATGAAAATTACAGGCCTCTCTCATCTTTTAAAGTGGGAGAACTTGCACAATTGGTGGCTGACTAAATACTTTTTTGCCCCACTGTATGTCAGAAGCGGAGTGACATTGTTTGTAAGGGATATCATAATTAAATGTATGTTTTGATTGTATGGGGCTTAAGTTGACATGTAACATCCATTTTTGAACAGAGACTTAAACCACTAGTGTGTCTTGCTATTCCACCTTGCTGTGGAATGATAACGACTGAACTGATTTACGTCCGGCGCAACTGAACGAGGTGTTTAAATGTGATGTGAATGGGACTTTAGAAGCGCTCATTCTTTCAAGTCGATGTTAGGCTGAACTCTTAACGCTCCCCTCTCTGTGTTAACATAGATCCGTTATTATGTCTGCTTCTCAGATGTCTCGGATAGCCATAGAAAACGGAGGGGAAGGGAGAGAAAGAGATGGAGCGTGAGTCAATATGAAACACTAAAGTGTTTGGGAGGCTAGCTATTGAAATGGAGGTCGTTTTATGTCTGTTCTGAAGAGGCTCTGCCGTGGTCTACGGTCTACATGAATTCATTCATTCTGGGGTAGAAACGGCTCAGTTTAGTACTTGAAACAGAAAGATCTCTCGGTCCTGGCTGGGAATGAATAGAGTCATTGTCTGTCATTACTTTGAGTCATGCTGTTTTTGTAGTGATGATAATGCCATTACCAGGCCTATCATGGCCAGTTCCAGCGCCCACTGACTAGGCTACCTGTAGAAGTTGGCATTGTGGTGTCAACATGGCAAAATGAATAGCTTTGTTATGTTGCTCCCCCTTTCCCCCCCTCCCTCCGTCGTTCCCCTTCTCTCCATTCATCTCCTCTTCTCCTTCTCTCTATCCATCTCTGCTGCTAAGTCGCTGCCGCTGGCTTTCCCCTCTCTGCCTCCATTAATTCTCCCGGTGGAGTCTCTTGTATACATATTTCAGGCTCTGTGTCATTAACACCATCTATTTTTCACGGCCCTACCTTGTCACCTTTTTGGCGATCAGAATGGGTCTACCAGCGAGGCTTTGAGGTGCGTTCTGTTTTAATGAGATGCGTTGGGCTGGATTGGTCCAGGTCAGGGCTCTTCCCTTTGTCACCCATGACCCTACAGAGTAGCTTTGGTCACTGCCCAGACATGGATGTTTGGTTACAACCCATCGTCTGATTGTTGTGTGCGAGGATTCTACACAAACTCTGTATTTTAGTATGACACCCAAGCATCCCATGTCTGAGCTGAGCTCAGTGATATTGTCCACTATTCATATTTGATTTTACCTACATGCCCAGTTGCGTAAGTACATACATTTTGAGTTATTATTGACCTGTCATTCATTGATTTTGTCAGTCAGAGAGGTTCACATGAATGTTTGCACCTCTTAACCAATTGAAGTTTGTGACTGGTTGTGGACTGTATGGGTCCTGGCCCAAATTAGTGAGCTATATAGATACTAGGGTGTTATTTGGGATGCAAACACTTATTTGGGATGCAAACACTGAGTCTTTGAGTGGAAAATGGAAGTCCAGAGTCACCTGCTGCTGAATGCATCACATTGAATGAGAAAGAAACACTTGGGATACGTTTCAAATACTGTTGGGATTTGATTCATGCCAAGTAATAATCACCTTTTACAGACCAAGTTAACAATGGAATACTCTGCATTGATAGCTGTGGAGGCTGGCTTGTGCGACCAGCATTACAAGCACTGCATACTGAACTTAATGGAAAATAATGGAATTTCCGTGAAGACTGGCTTGGCGTGCAGTATGTGAATGCATTGCACACAGAACTTTGAATTGCAGAATTGTTGTGGAGAGATTGGCTTTGTGCATAATATTGCATGTTTTGCATTAAACCTTTATAGCTGCCCTGTAGAGTGACGTCATTGCCCAGTAATTTAATGCATCTCATATTGGAACTGATGAATATCCGGGATTGCAATCATTTTAATATTAGAACTTGGAGATGATTGTGGAGTTGTGAATTGTAAATGTAATTGCTGTGGAGTTGTGGATTCATGGCAGAACATGTAAATGGGATTATTGGCAAACCTTTTTTTTTTTTTTGAGAGCAGTCCGGTGAACGGCGTTGTGCTTTCGCTGTGGAACTTGGATCCGTGCTGATTGTTGCCGACATTTTGAAAAACCACATGTTGAGGTTTTTGGTGTGCACGCGTGTTGCTTCTGTTCCCTTTCTCCTATCTGCTTTCAATCTCCCGCTCTAATGTACCATTACACTTCAGTTATAATGAATTAAACATAGCATTGGAAGTTCCCTGCAGCTAACAAATCTTCCCAGCGACCTTTCGCACTCTTGATACGGTTGACTGGTGCGTCATTACTCCTCTTCTAGCCGTTTAATTTCAACGTGGATTTCTTGTATTGTTTTTATAACCGTTTAGAGGCGAGACATTGTTTTTGCACCTTACATAACATTTCAACTATTTTCTATTTGCATTGCACGTGTGGCTTTAACAAAACTATTTGCTTGTGGGAAAATAAAACTTGAAAAAAATGGTGAACTTTCCCTTTTAAGTTTACATTCTATAAACCAGTTGATGTTTGTATTAAGATGTACGGTAACGGTTTGTTTAGATAAAATTCCCCTTTAATTGATATGGTGACAGTGGTTTATAGAATGTAAACTTAAAAGGGAAAGGTCACCCATTTTTTTTCAAGTTTTATTTTCCCGCATCTACTTTGAACTGGCTCCTGCTTTGTCCAGGCAGCTGTATAGTTGACCCCCGTCTTGACCCGGCTCTAAAAAGGCTGCATGGTATTCAGACTTGGCCCTCTTCTTGCAAAATCTAGCTTTCTGGCTTAGTAGTTAACCTGATCTTTCTCTCTTTTGCTGTCTCTCTCCTCATTTTGCTCTGTGTTTTCTCTGTCTGCTCCCTTCTCTCTCTCATTGCTTTCTATCTCGCCTGGCTATGCTTGTTTCAGTATACATAGGCCAAGCTTCTATATATGCAGGTTATGCAGCAAATACCAACAACACTGCTGGCCCTGTCATCCCTCAACAATTCCTTGGAAATGTGCTGATTTCAGCTGTGGTTTGGAAGTGCACTGCTATTTACATTACTCTGAAAACAGGAAATACGTGATGCATGTTGATGTCCACAAGCAGTACCACTAAGAATAATCTTGGCAATCTATCAACGTATTTTACAACACTCCTTCAATTAGGGATTTTTCCTTTCAGTGGACCAGGTAGAATAGCTAGCATACAAAAAATCGGTGGTGGCGGTAAAGCTGTTTTGGGCTGTAATACAGTTGATTGGCGATGATGAGAGTTTTTGGGGCTAACATCCATCAAAGCGTCGTACTCCTAATTTAGCTCAACATATTTGCGATACACTTTAAAACATGAGTATAAATGTAGGCACATTTCAGTAAGGACCAATAAGGACATTCTGGGTCTTTCCCCGATGGCATCTCCCCCCCACGCATTTCCATGTTATTTCCGTTGTTTTGGCTGAGTTCCATTGACCTCTTAACCGCATCTTTGTATGGAGGCCTCTGTGGAATGAAGATCGGAGGCCTGGATGAAAAACCTAAGGCCAAACCTGGATGTAATAATGATGATATGTTTAGACAGGGTCAGGGAGCAGAGATACCTAGAGTCCATTCATCTTTTATTCTCAGCTAAGAGCCATAATGGTCTCCTGATGGGTTTTTGACTTCACACCCAGAGAACATACACTCACCTAAAGGATTATTAGGAACACCTGTTCAATTTCTCATTAATGCAATTATCTAATCAACCAATCACATGGCAGTTGCTTCAATGCATTTAGGGGTGTGGTCCTGGTCAAGACAATCTCCTGAACTCCAAACTGAATGTCAGACTGGGAAAGAAAGGTGATTTAAGCAATTTTGAGCGTGGCATGGTTGTTGGTGCCAGACGGGCCGGTCTGAGTATTTCACAATCTGCTCAGATTTTCACGCACAACCATTTCTAGGGTTTACAAAGAATGGTGTGAAAAGGGAAAAACATCCAGTATGCGGCAGTCCTGTGGGCGAAAATGCCTTGTTGATGCTAGAGGTCAGAGGAGAATGGGCCGACTGATTCAAGCTGATAGAAGAGCAACTTTGACTGAAATAACCACTCGTTACAACCGAGGTATGCAGCAAAGCATCTGTGAAGCCACAACACGCACAACCTTGAGGCGGATGGGCTACAACAGCAGAAGACCCCACTGGGTACCACTCATCTCCACTACAAATAGGAAAAAGAGGCTACAATTTGCACGAGCTCACCAAAATTGGACAGTTGAAGACTGGAAGAATGTTTCCTGGTCTGATGAGTCTCGATTTCTGTTGAGACATTCAGATGGTAGAGTCAGAATTTGGTGTAAACAAAATGTGAACATGGATCCATCATGCTTTGTTACCACTGTGCAGGCTGGTGGTGGTGGTGTAATGGTGAGGGGTATGTTTTCTTGGCACACTTTAGGCCCCTTAGTGCCAATTGGGCATTGTTTAAATGCCACGGCCTACCTGAGCATTGTTTCTGACAATGTCCATCCCTTTATGACCACCATGTACCCATCCTCTGATGGCTACTTCCAGCAGGATAATGCACCATGTCACAAAGCTCGAATCATTTCAAATTGGTTTCTTGAACATGACAATGAGTTCACTGTACTGAAATGGCCCCCACAGTCACCAGATCTCAACCCAATAGAGCATCTTTTGTGGTGGATGTGGTGGAAAGGGAGCTTCGTGCCCTGGATGTGCATCCCACAAATCTCCCATCAACTGCAAGATGCTATCCTATCAATATGGGCCAACATTTCTAAAGAATGCTTTCAGCACCTTGTTGAATCAATGCCACGTAGAATTTAGGCAGTTCTGAAGGCGAAAGGGGGTCAAACACAGTATCAGTATGGTGTTCCTAATAATCCTTTAGGTGAGTGTGTGTGTATATGTGTATATATATATATATATATATATATATATATATATATAATAGAGAGTTTCATTTTTGTTTATTTTGCAAAAGATGAAACACTAAGCCAGGTATGATATGAGCTTTACAATGGCTGATTAGAGCACAATCAAGAATACCAAAACTATTTCCTTAAACAGGAAAAAAGATATGCATTTGGGTTTACGTTAGTACCTTGAAGAGGCCCCGTATAAAATCTATAATTTTTAGTGACAGGAAGCACCTCTCCTGGGGACACTCAGTCATTCCATGTAGTTGATGCATTAAAAATCTAGTAGAATTGACTTGATACTTAAACAAATTATCCTGTCATTTATTACCTGATTTAGTTGAGTTAGTTCCAGGCTGCAGCAAAATGGTGAGATGGCTAAGGATCCCCACTGAGAGGGAGAAGCATAGAGATACAGCAAGAGAAATGAAGAGGGAGAGTTTATGAAGAGGGAGATTAGTATCCTGTTCATTTAAACCCAGCCAGAGCTGCAATGCATTGTAGAAGGTTGCCTGTTTCAGACAAAGAGTGTGTTACCCTGCTTCGAAGAGTCTTTGCGTAGTTGCCCTGTCCTTGCATGGCTTCCTCATCTGGGACAGCTTTTAAATAACTCGGTTTTTGCAGTAGAGCGGATGTCTCTTACTGTGTGACTGACTACCCCTTGTCAAATAGCGTAGTGGTTAGAGAAGTGGCCCTGCGAACTATAGGTCCTGAGTTCGTATCTCCTCGCAGGCGAAGCGAAGTACAAATTATTCCGCATTCACGAAAACTTTGCTGGCTAAAACCGAAACTTGAAATTGCATATGGTTATATTGCGACTGTTTCTGGCATGGAATAGTTCATCTTTGGTCTCGCTAGAAATTTCTCTTTTTTTATGATTATTCCTAAGAAGTTAGTAGATACCAGTAAGCCTATTACTGGCTAATAAGCTGTTAAAACGGCCAGTGGCAAAAGCTTACAGATCATAGACGCTATTTCTGGTGGAGGTAAACTTAATAAGAAACATTAGTCAGTTTAACACAATGCTCAATAGTGTTTAGCAACTGGTGAAATGCGTAATGCCCTGGCGTTATGATTAAAGACAATGCCTCTCACGTGGAAGGCCTCTCACAATTCTCTCTTTGTTTCACTTGATGAAAAAGTTATATATCGTCACCTTTTTTGATACTTATTGTAGCAATGTCATTCACGAATGAAAGAAAAAAATATGTTCTTATGCCGTGAAAATAAATAGCTTTGGCAGACTCGCTAGCTATTGCTCAGTTCCTATGACTATTCCAGTAAGTTTGTAGATACTGGTAAAGCCTATTACTGGCTAATGAGTTGTTAAAACAGCCAGAAACGAATGAGGATATGTTCAGGATCGAGGCAATACTGACACGCATTGAAGGGAGAGCTCTGTGGTGTAGTGGTTAGCAACGCAGCCTTTCACGTGGGCAACCCAGGTTTGAAGCTCTCTATTGCGGTCCCGGCCGAACTAGGCTTGCCTGGTTTCTTGTTCTATAAAAAAGAAAACGCAAAAGCCACAATAGCTAGCCAAGATGGTTGACAACCAAAAGAACCATAACTGCCAATGTAGTTTTTCCTGTACTAAAGTACTTAAAATGCATCACTCTATTAATGGCAACTAGACAAATGACTTCTACCTGAGCACATAGCCTGCAAGTCTTTCCTTGTGTGTAGGTGGTGATAATTGGCCGAACCTTTAAGTGCCTGGCCCCTCTTTTTCATCTGGCTTTCATTTGTTCACTGACTAGCGTTGGTGTGTCTGCAAAGCAACAGAGAACAACCAATGAAATTCACTGTGCGTTCCCGACGCAGGCGTTGACTCACATCCGTCGCCAGTGTGTTGGTTTTTTTTGTTGCTGTTTTGACACTTTTCTCTCCCATGTACCCAGCGTGAATCAGCAGGATTTTGCCCATTGGTTGTTCTGCCTGAGCTGGGGAACAGCACTAACCTGCGTGGCTTATTCACTTGATGTATTGTTCCTTTGCGGTTCTGTCCTTCCAGCCGGCCAGCTTGTTTCAGTGGCGGCAGCTGAGTCACCTGTCAATCTCAGGTGGCTGCAGGCTTTACCATAAATCAGCCTGTTTAGTCTTCCACATGCAAGCACACCTGAATGCTAACACACGGCATGCTGTATACATACAGCTGGTGGCTGACCTGCCAGCCGCCAGAAATTCACCTCACATCTACGTAGCCAAGTCAAACTCAGCCTCCTAAATATCATATGAACAGGTTTACACTGGCTATGTAGCAACACATGGACATAAAGACATACATTAAATGAATATTATGCTGACAATCATGCAGGTTGCAATTATTACCACCCCTAAATATCAAAGGACTTTAAATCCAAATCTGACAGATCTGATGATCTTACAATTTTTATACAGTACAGTACCAGTCAAAGGTTTGGACATACCGACTAGTTTCTGGAGTTTGCAAAACGCCACTGGAGCTTTGATTCGAAATGTGTTTAATCATCTGCTGACACAAAATTATCACGCAGATAATAATTTGTTGCCCACTGTGAAGTGAGGTGGTGGATTTGGGATGTTATGAGGCTATTGTCCTTACAGAGGCCCTGGGAACCTGGCTAGGATACATGGCATCATGGTCTATGTCAAGTGGTAAGAGATTTTGAGGTTGCATTTTTTGATTCACCTAAATGAAATGTTGGACAATTTTTTTTTGTGTAATCACATTGGTAATTACTTTTTTTCATAGCATTTTTCCTCACCTCTACCAAGGTGCCAGTAATTATGGAGGGCACTGTATAGTTCACTTAGTAGGAATAAGCAATGGGAGGCACTTTATATCAGGTAGTAGGTATATGCAATTTTTTCCTATGTTACCAATATGTAACTTAATGTTATAGCGGCTGGGATCTGGGATGTCTAAGTGCTGCAGGGAGTCAGGTCAGAAACATATTTGTATATTTCTGGTTCTTGTCATTAGCCTTTAGTTCTATAATTTTTTTCCTTATTCTTTAATCCAACAGTGCCTTAAAGTATCAATCTTGGTTTTATTCATAGGAAATAACTGCAAATATCCCAGATTTATGAGTTCATAAATTTCCTGAAGTAACTGTTGGTCTGTCTCTCTATGCACCCAACTCACTCAGGGAGAACATGGTCAAGGTTCAATTGCTGTCCCCCCATCTGGTTAAATTGCTCTCCCCCCATCTGGTTCAGTTGCTCTCCCCCCATCTGGTTAAATTGCTCTCCCCCATCTGGTTCAGTTGCTCTCCCCCCATCTGGTTAAATTGCTCTCCCCCCATCTGGTTCAGTTGCTCTCCCCCCATCTGGTTAAATTGCTCTCCCCCCCATCTGGTTCAGTTGCTCTCCCCCCATCTGGTTCAATTGCTCTCCCCCCATCTGGTTCAGTTGCTCTCCCCCCATCTGGTTCAGTTGCTCTCCCCCCATCTGGTTCAATTGCTCTCCCCCCATCTGGTTCAGTTGCTCTCCCCCCATCTGGTTCAATTGCTCTCCCCCCATCAGGTTCAATTGCTCTCCCCCCATCTGGTTCAATTGCTCTCCCCCATCTGGTTAAATTGCTCTCCCCCCATCTGGTTCAGTTGCTCTCCCCCCATCTGGTTCAGTTGCTCTCCCCCCATCTGGTTCAGTTGCTCTCCCCCCATCTGGTTCAGTTGCTCTCCCCCATCTGGTTCAATTGCTCTCCCCCCATCTGGTTTCAGTTGCTCTCCCCCCATCTGGTTCAATTGCTCTCCCCCCATCTGGTTCAATTGCTCTCCCCCCCATCTGGTTCAGTTGCTCTCCCTTACTAATGCGATTTGAGAGAACTTTGTGAGAAAATGAATGTTCTGTCACAATGAAAACGCATTATTGGGAAACCGCAGTCGATTGTTGTACATACCACATAGGTTTTATGTGGTAAATAGGATGTGTATGTAAAAATGTATACGGTCGGCCATAGACGGCACATGGCCTTAGGAAAAAATAAGGTTTCAATTTCGATTAGTCAAAGAGATCAGTCAAACCTAAAAAATCTTGGCTGGGGCCAGCCTTTCTATGAACGCCTTTGAGAGCCTTTCCTTGACAGTTAGTGTGTAGGTTTTAGAGAGGAATTCTTCATTACGTCTATGCCTTTCTCCTTTCCTTTCCATCCTCTTCCACAATCAGCCTGTCTATATGTGAAGGGTTTCACTTTTTGCTTACAGTAGTCCCTCTCTGCCGTCGTTGTTTATAGAGAGGCTGTTTGGAGAGTTCCTGAGCTGGAGACCTGGAGGAGGCTGTCTCACACCTGCCTCTGAAGCCCGGCCAGTCTGGTCACCCTCACTGTCAACATCAAGTCAGACTGGACTTCTCTGGAGGAGAGAACCTGCTCCAGGACCTGATGACGGTGAGTGCTTTTATTTTCATGTGGGGCGCAAGGTTGCATTATTGAAGTACCAATTAAACCAATATAACCCAAACTAGGCAAGACACAACAGACAAGAAATAGATGAAATCTCCCTTTGTCCTGTTTGAGTTCATTAGTTCTGGAAAGCGTTTGGTTCTAAGCTTTATAACCCCATAGAACAGGGTAAAGCAAGCAAGCAAGTTTATTTATATAGCACAGTTCATACATAGAAGCAATTCAATGTGCTTTACAGTGGGAAAATAAAAATAGAAAATGCAATAGAATTAAAACAGTCAGATTGTTACAATTCTCTAGCTCAGCGGTCTCAAGGGGTACTGCATGAACTTCAACACCCCGGTATCTCAATCGCCTGATACACAGAAACTGCCCTGCGGTGAAGCTGGTGTTTCTAAAATGTTGTGTTGAGACTGCCTTATTGTCTCATCTAACAGAATTTAACAAAGGCAACCAGGCAAACCTCCGATTAACGTTATCTACAGGTCATTCTGAACAATGAAATGATTGTGACATGGCACACGCGATGTGCTGTAAGCATAAAATACAACATATACATAACAATGGTGACTAGAAGCAATTCCAAATAATGTAGAAATGGGTATATGGTGAGTATGAATAGAAATCTTAAATATTATAAATATAAGTGTAGTTCCTGAAAATGTATCCATTAAAATGTGCTAATGTACATACAAAGTGACCAGAGCATATGAAGTGTTAATGTGATCCATAGACCCACTGATTTCCAGGTATCTCCCCTTTACGTTTCTCCATTAGCATCTGCCTTCCTGTAACATTGTCTCTCTCTGTGCCCCTGCATACTGAGCTGAATCTCTTGCTCACTGTCTTTTACTCCATGCCCAAGTACACTTTCCTTCTTATTAATATATTTATCAGATACTGTTTTATGTTTTAATTAGTGTGTCAGCAATCATGGTACCTGAATGAAGGAGATAAGCCCGGACAGGACTTCCTTAAACCACAGTTCCTTGAAGACCCGTGTCTATTTTTGTTGCTGATGACATTCTGGACTGACGCTGTGCTCTGCTCTTACTGGCTGGATCTTATCTTTTACTCCTGAGTCCTGATACGTAATTATTTCCCAATAAGGCATTAATACGGTTACCACTGAGGCTTATTAGCGTGATAATTGTTTCGTTAATTTTAGTGGCAACGGTCCTCGGAGCAATAAGTATTGCACCTTTGCTAATTAAAGTTGGAAATGTTGATGCTTTCACAAACCGGGTGTTGCATGCTAATATGCCTGATGTTTGGAATGTGAATTCACTGAAGGTTTTTGAAAGAGAAACCACAGCATGTCCAATGTGGCTTAAAATGACTTAAAGGCAAAAAAAAAGGATTTCCCTCATGATGTTTGAACACTGTGAGGTCTTAATCTGGCCTATTGCAAAGGGTGACTAAGGGCTTTATGAGTATGAGCTGTTTGCGGAATTTTTGCCTTTTTAGGTGGCAGGGAACATTTGGCCCGATGTCACAAATTGATCTAAATGTAAAAAAAAAACAATGTTTGATAATCTGGCTAAGCTGCTGGGTTCATCCTGATCAGCCAATATCTTCAGCCTCCCACAGGATCAGACTGAGCGTTTCACAATGACATCGGGGCGTCTCGGGACGTATCTGATATAATTGGATGGTTTCCCTGTCAGTCTTCAGTGATAACACCTCAGAAATGGTTTTGAGCCATTTCCACTCAGTGACTCTAGCCGGGCCTGAGTTAGGCCATTGGTCCTGGGTGGGAACTGAATTAATGTTTCACCTCAGAGCTGTACATTTGGCTCAGCGATAAGCATCAAAACCCAGTGGCTCTCTATCTCTATCTCCATTGCTCTCTCTCTCTCTCGCTTTCTGGCATTCTGTCCCTCCATCTTCTTCCTGGAGGATAATTGGCAGATTGCAGCAGTGCGTCAGAAGCGTTGAGATCTGTATGCTACTCCGCTCCACTACTGGAGATTAAACAGAGAGATATCAAATGAAAAGATGATGAACCACAGATGAGCCAGGTTCCTGTCCCCTCTCTGTATTCATCCTTCTCTCCCTCTCTGACTGCATTTATATCATATCAGCTATGTGTCTTGCCATCATGTGAGTGACTCTTTCATCTGATTGCCATACTATGAAAAGCGCTTGAAATAATTCCTTGAAGTGTGAGGGGTTGGAGAACGGTACTTGGAAATGATTGTGCAGATAAACACATAAAAAACGGGCGATTATTTGGATGATTGACAGCGTGGAGTGATTTATCTCCCTTCACCTTACATAGCTCCAAACCGTGACTAAAATATACCGTCAAATAAGTCCTGGTCACATTGATTGCCTGCAATCTACGGCTGGCAAACCTATTAACCACACCAAAACCTATGTTACTCATACATACTGCCCAATTATTCCAAAGCAAAGAGCAAAGAGAAAAACTCAGTTTTCTTTTACTTAGTATTAAAAGTATTCAATTAAATGTAATTTATAAGCAAACATTATATATACCATATATATATATATATAAATATCTTCACCATTACCAATGTTTTTCTGCAGCTTCTAAATTGACTGACAGAAAATAGTGGCCCTTGGACATCTATAACTTATTAATGGCAATTCTGAATGGCTTAAAATAAAAAAGTAATTATAGCGGTACAGACATCAAATATCTCAAAAACATTTTCCCTCTTTTTGATTTGAATCCAATGACAGAAGTGGACTTAAAGGTTATGTGGGCTTAATAGCTATGCTTACTCTATTTGTCAATATGACCTTGCAAATCATCCCTTAATTTGTGATCTTCAGTCAGTTTTGCTGTACGGCACAAAATGTCCTTCCCTAGTTTTTTTGGTTTGAATGAGAGGAAAGGTTGATGACACAGATGGCCATAGATAACAGAGATTTTAAGAGGAGCCCAGAGGTTTATTAATTGATTTATCCATACGTCAGTTTATCCCTTTCCTTGAGTCCGGCTCCAGACCACACCACATGTGCGCTCACATACACACATTGATGTACTAACCAGGCCGGGTCGAAGACAGAACCTAATTCACTCCCATAGAGTGACATCACTCTATGTCAGTGATGTCATCACACACAGAATAATAGGTTGTGACTTACTAGAGACGTGATTGGTTTAAATGGTGGTGAGGATCATGCGAAATGACAGTATGTCTGGGCCTGGCATGCATGGAATACTATTGGCCTTTCTGTTTGTCTGTCTGCTTGTTTGTCCGTCTGTGTTCCTATGTGCCTTCTAAGAATGTGCTAGTTAAGTTCCCAAAGGGATCACGTAGACCTTTTAAAAATGCATTTAATATATATGCAATCCTTCTGTTGTAATTGGCTTTGGATGAAAGTGTATGCTAAGTAGCATATTTAGTCTACAGTACTGTGGCGTGTTCTGACGTCTTTAGCCAGTCCTCTGGTCGTCCTCCCCATGTCAGTAAATGCCAGTGACTAGTGTTTGTTTGTCCTAGCGGGGTGAACAGCAGGGAAGAGCACAGCAGACACCGTAAACCCATTAGCCTGTGGATGCTAAAATGTCAGCGTACAACAACGTCATTAAATGGAATTAATACAGCCAGTGTGATGCATTTGGAAAAGTATTACGCAGGGACAGTGTGGCAGACATGGTGCTGTCAGATTTGTAACCTTCGCTAACAGGTTAGCCTATAGTATGTGACCCTAATGGCTATAACTCATACAATTACTAACTAACACAGTAGTAATTGTAAGAACATAGTCATTGCATAGGTATTACTATGTAATTAAATAAGCCATTTCATTTTATTCTATATAAGCTTTGAGCCGAGGAATAACAAAAAAGGCACTTTTTGTAAAATTAGTCAGTTAAATCATTAGATCAAAATTATTTTAAAACAGGTATTGTCTGTTTAGTCGATTGTATGTAGTTGCATTATCAAGGTCACCTTTGGACCTTGGCATTATCAAGGTTATTAACAGGTAAACTATTTCTAAAGAGTTGAATAATATTTGCTTAGTTTAACAATAGAATTTGTAATAAGATCACTGGTTAGACATGTGCAATAACATTAATCAATATCCTTCTGAGGTAATGTGGGGATGCCTTTCCATCAAATACTTCCCATGACTATTGGTCTAAAGACAATGTCTCAATATGTGTTAGAGTAAACTGAGCAGTGACTTAGCAAGTTTGGTTCTGTAAGTACTTCCTGCTCCATGAACTGAAACAGATAAGCAAGTGTCATTTCTACAACAGATGTTGTAGTCAAAATAAGCTCTGTGTTAGGCCATGTTGAAACTTCCTGTATTTGATTATCAGTCTTTAGTATTAATTTGGAATAATATTCTCCCACTTTTCCACGCAGAACCGATATAACTCAGCAACATTTGTGGGCATTTGAGCTTAACCTGCTTGTTTCAGGTCTTAAACAAGCTGACCAACTTCACTTGATGCCCCAAGCAAAAGCTATGTTGTTATTGCAGCTTATTTGCCTTTTATACTTGTGCGTTGCTTGAACAGACTGGGTCCAACAACAACCATCAACGGATACCTTATGATTGAGCAACTTTGAGATGATGACGTGACACCTTGCTAGTGATCAAACTGAAAAAGATTAGGTAATTTTTACCTTTTTTGGAGGGAGAACATTGGTTGCTTTCATCAGCTATACATTTTTTTGGCCCAGCTAGCTTGAGGGAGTAACGGGGAGTTGAATCCTGAAGAATAGGGCTGCCTTTCATACTGCAGTACCACCATCATGCTTAACCTTTGATATTAGGTGCTTTTCAGTGTTTTGTTTTTTTTGTCAGTCATTTTGGGACCCATATTGTTCAACCAATAAAGGTCGCTGAGTTTAAGCAGTTAGACCTGGAGGAGTTGGCCAGAATTCTTCAACTGAGTTTTCGGGGTCTGATCAGGACCTACTGGAAAGTATCCTGGCAGTAATTTCAGTGAATGGTAGCTCAGACAGTTATTGAGTGTTATTTACACTGCAGCATTGGGTGTCACATGACTTAGTTATTTAAATATGTGAAGTATACACATCTTACAGTATCTGTTCACTCACGTTCTGTATAAACTGATAAAATCCAAAAGGGGACAGATAACTTTCTGTTAATGTTTTAGCTATGTGATGTGACATACCTTTTTGTTTGGTTACTGTGGATCAATGTCTCTGGTTTTCTCCGAACAATGTCATCCTTCCCTCTGTAATTTCTGGCTTGCGATATGGAGGGGGCGCCGGCATCTGTTCCATGTGCCTCAGTCAGTTTTTTACGCTTAGGCCTGGGATGTGTGGGTGCAGGCAGAGGCTCAGAATCAGCAGAATAATCGTTGGAAATGTCACCATCCATTTTTTTCCTGTAGTGTGAGTAGTTTTAGTTCAGATCTTGTGGTAATACTAACACTGTTTTCATTCGTCTTGGTTCTGGCAATTGTGAATTGCGCAGGCGCTCACTTCATACTCAAGCTGTAGCTGGCTGATAAGACTGCCTGGATTCATATTGGTGACAAACTGTTTTGTGATTATAATTACATAGATAAATACAATAAAATGGCACGCCCTACTCTTCATTTGCATTCAGTGATTACATAATTACGCATTGTTTGCTTCACCTTGCCAATCCACTCCTCCTCCCCCTTCTCCCCTGTTCTCCCACATTATGGACTATTACAAACAGTGTATTCAGTTTGGTGTTTAATGTTATATTTGATTCTGTACACTTTAAGTTCAGTTTCTGGGCAGTTATGAGCTGTATATTTGCCACATATCCGGTCTTGGTTTTCAGAAGTGCAGCCCTAATTGCTTATGTGTCTTAGGGAATGTTAGGTAACTTGAAGGTATCATGTATCATAATATAATTTTTATTCCATTACTATATGCCTTCATTTAATCAGTATTAGACATCATTCCAACTTAGCCTGGCCACCCATATTTAGATTTCTGCTTCCCTGACTTCTTGTTGTTCTGTGCTTTGCCCAAAAAACACAGTTAGAACATCTGTCAGGCAATGGAATAACTCCCATTTCATTTTGGAGTAGATTGGTTTGTTGTTTGTCCTTAGTATAGGCACACTAAGACTTTTCTGCTTCTGGCAAAGCATTTGTGTTACTTTGCAGTTTTCGGCTTCTTTCACTGTGCCTTTATATTATTTAGTGTTATTTAGCCATTGCCCATGGGGTCCACTGGAAAAGTGAATCGCTTGAGAAAGTACATAATGTGGAACTTTTCATAAAAATTCCTGTAATATACTGACGTGCCACCATCATGAAGCTTGCATACTTCGTTTTAATGCCATCGTGATCACGTATCAGTTTTCTTTTCGGTTCCAGAGGATGAGGTCAGAGAGGCAACAGCTCAGTGAGTCTCTTTTATTCAGCCCAGTGTTTTTCACTTTCTGTATTAGCTAAGTCAGTAGAGTGCAGACACCTTTTAAAGTGCTTTTGAAATCAGAACGGTATTTTGGTCAGTCGAATGAACCCAATTATGGGCTAATTATGAATTATTATGACCAATTCTTTAGTGAAACTGTAATAAACCTCTTGTAATTTTGGGACACTGAAATGTTTGAGACCATTATCTAAAAAAATTGTGAAAGAAAAACAGAACGCAATGATTGCACATAATCTGAACCCTTTATTCAAAAGACAATAGTACAATGACAACATATCAAATATTGAAACTGACAAATGTTATCGTTTCTGGAAAAATGTATGTCTACTTTGATTTTGATGGCAGCAACACATGTCAAAAATGCTGGGATAGAGGCAACATGAGACTGGAAAAGTTGTGTAATCCTGAAGAAAAAATCATGGTGGAACATCTCATAACTAGTGTAATGCTGAAGAAAAAATCATGGTGGAACATCTCATAACTAATTAGGTTAATTGGCAACAGGTCAGTAACTTGATTGGGTATAAACAGAGCTTTCCAGAGAAGAAAGGGGGAGGAGGAGGGGAGGAGTTCACTACTCTGTGAAAGATTGCACAGGCAATTAGTGCAACAATTTAAGAACAATATTTCTCAATGTAAAATTGCCAAAAGTTTGGGGATCTCATCCCATATGGTACATAATATAATTAAAAGATTCAGAGAATCCAGCGAATTCTCTGTATGCTGAGTGAGTTGCACATCTGTGAAGGCACCATTAATGCTGAAAAATATATACAGGTTTTGATACAACACATACAGTACAGGCCAAAAGTTTGGACACACCTTCTCATTCAATGCATTTTCTTCATTTTCATGACTATTTACATTGTAGATTCTCACTGAAGGCATCAAAACTATGAATGAACACATATGGAATTATGTACTTAACAAAAAAGTGTGAAATAACTGAAAACGTCTTATATTTTAGATTCCTCAAAGTAGCCACCCTTTGCGTTTTTGACAGCGCTGCCAACCCTTGGTGTTCTCTCAATGAGCTTCATGAGGTAGTCAACTGAAATGGTTTTCACTTCACAGGTGTGCCTTGTCAGGGAATTATTTCCCTTATTAATTGGGTTGGGACCATCAGTTGTGTTGTGCAGAAGTCAGGTTGAAACACAGCCGACAGCCCTATTGGACAACTGTTAGAATTCATATTATGGCAAGAACCAATCAGCTAAGTTAACAGAAACGAGTGGCCATCATTACTTTAACAAATGAAGGTCAGTCAGTCCGGAAAATTGCGAGAACTTTGAATGTGTCCCCAAGTGCTGTCGCAAAAACCATCAAGCGCTACAACGAAACTGGCTCACATGAGGACCGCCCCAGGAAAGGAAGACCAAGAGTCACCTCTGCTGCTGAGGATATGTTAATCTGAGTCACCAGCCTCAGAAATCGCAGGTTAACAGCAGCTCAGATTAGAGACCAGCTGAATGCCACACAGAGTTCTAGCAGCAGACACGTCTCTAGAACAACTGTTAAGAGGAGACGATTCAGGCCTTCATGGTCAAGTAGCTGCTAGGAAACCACTGCTAAGGAGAGGCAACAAGCAGAAGAGATTTGTTTGGGCCAAGAAACACAAGGAATGGACATTAGACCAGTGGAAATCTGTGCTTTGGTCTGATGAGTCCAAATTTGAGATCTTTGGTTCCAACCGCCATGTCTTTATGCGACGCAGAAAAGGTAAACGGATGGATTCTACATGCCTGGTTCTCACCGTGAACACACGTGATGGTGTGGGGGTGCTTTGCAGGTGACACTGTTGGGGATTTATTCAAAATTGAAGGCATACTGAACCAGCATGGCTACCACAGCATCCTGCAGCGACATGCCATCCCATCCGGTTTGCGTTTAGTTGGACCATCATTTATTTTTCAACAGTGACCACAATGACCCCAAACACACCTCCAGGCTGTGTAAGGACTATTTGACCAAGTAGGAGAGTGATGGAGTGCTGCGCCAGATGACCTGGCCTCCACAGTCACCGGACCTGAACCCAATCGAGATGGTTTGGAGTGAGCTGGACCGCAGAGTGAAGGCAAAAAGGCCAACAAGTGCTAAGCATCTCTGGGAACTCCTTCAAGACTGTTGGAAAACCATTTCAGGTGACTACCTCTTGAAGCTCATCAAGAGAATGCCAAGAGTGTGCAAAGCAGTAATCAGAGCAAAGGGTGGCTATTTTTAAGAAACTAGAATTTTCAGTTATTTCACACTTTTTTGTTAAGTACATAATTCCACATGTGTTCATTCATAGTTTTGATGCCTTCAGTGAGAATCTACAATGTAAATAATCATGAAAATAAAGGAAACGCATTGAATGAGAAGGTGTGTCCAGACAAGACAATACCAAACCCCATTCTTGTATTACAACATCATAGCTCAATATTAAAATAGTCTGGGTGCTAAACTGGCCTGCCTGCAGTCCAGACGTGACACTCATTGAAAACATTTGGTGCATTATCAAATGACAAATACAACAAAGGAGACCCCGAATTGTTGAGCAGCTGAAATCCTATATCAAGCAAGAATGGAAAAACATTTAACTTTCAGAACTACAGCAATTGGTCTCCTCAGTTCCCAAACGCTTACAGAGTTGTTAAAAGAAGGTGAGGCAACAGTGATAAACATTCCCCTGTCCCAACATTTTTGAAAAGTGTTGCTGGCATAGAATTCTAACTGGGCCAAATGGGCATTTATTTCTCAGTTTCAACTTGTGTTATTTTGTCTTTGTACTATTTTCAATTAAATATCGGGATGAGGGATTTGCACATCATTGCATTCTGTATTTATTTGCATTTTACATATGTCCAAAGTGAATATCTTTGGGAATGCTGTCTGTCAAAAAGATTCCCAAATGAAGTGTTCGTAAGTAGTGCTCAAAAGACATACATAGCACATTCTTAATAGCTTTCATAGATGTAGAATAACAATACAATGGAGGACAGAAGACTTATTTCCAGATGCATTGTTCACTTTGTCAATTCACAATATAAATGGTAATAGCAATTTGAGCAGTTGTGGGTAAGGGACTGAGGGGGATTGAGAGTAAAACAATGAGTGTATTTGCTCTATTTGTGCGTGTGGATCATCTGGTTCTATCTTTAATGCTTTAAATCCATCCTGCCTCACACATTACCTCACCCCTCCCATTTCTCTCTCTGTTTCCACTGCTCTCTCTCTCCATCTGAAAGAACCTCTCTTATAATTTGGATGTTTGATGTTGTAATAATGACAGCCAAAAGTGTAGGATTTCAAGAGACATTTCTTTGTTTTTTTCCTCTCATTGTCTGATGATCTGTCAGGGTCTCACCTGGGATCCATTTGACTGATATAGTTAATATCAACAGATTCATTTATTTTCTCTCTTTCCCTTCTTCTTTCTCCTGGAGCTGTCTTATGAATACTGTCCCTCTTTCCCCTTGCATACTGAGGGAATTGTTTTGTCTATCTATTTGAAGCTTTTAATAAACAAATGTTGAATGTGGTCGAAGGTCATATGCTAACTGCTCCCATAGTACCTGACTGCCCATCAGGTGTTGTGCCTCTCCACAGAACAGGGCTTTTGTTGTTTGTGTCTTCCAGCCTTATGTTCCTTTCCCCCCAGCAGGATATTGGAAGAAGCTCTTCAGTTTACAATGCAATCAGTCATACAGTCACGGACCCCCTTTAACTAAGAATAGCCTTGAATTACCTCACCGTCCAGGAAAAGCAGGGGCACAACTTTGTGTGGAGCTAAGAGGTGACATTGCAGAAATGCACATTACCTCATCTCTCGTGGAAGATGATTTTGTTGATGGTCATTCTGTATTAAATCAATTCACTGTCACTAGTATAATCTGTAGTGATTTATATTTAGTGTCACAGACTCCCACGAGGCAGATGGGGGTAGAGATGGATGGAGAGAGAGAGATGGAAAGATTATAGAGAGAGTCAGATGCAGGGAGAGACAGATAGTGATGGCAAGGAAGGAGGGAGGATGTTGAGCGATGCCGTCGTCAATCTCTACGTCACCCTACTGTGCTGTCCCGCTTTTTCTCCCTGCCTCCCCTTTGTGGCGCTTTTTCTCTCCCCCTCTCTTTTCCCTCTCTTTCTTCCTCTCCTTCTCCCTGTTTCCGTTTCACAAGTGTGTGTCTGGAAACGGGCTGAAACAAGTCTGAGTCCTGAATGGAGGCTGTGGTCAATAAAGATGCTGTTTATTGAAGTCTTGTGGTCCCTGCTTATCCAGCTCACCTCCCTCAGTCTACATGCACATCTAATCCGTTCTTGTGAGGTGGACTCAGGGGAAAAGGACACGGCGATGCTCACTGGCTCCGTTCGAATTCACAAAGTAAATCACAAGAGTAGGAGTGGTGATCTCGGATCAGGTCCCTGTTCCATGAAATCATATTCTTTATAATCTAAAATGCAAACCTGATCTGAGATCAGCAGCACTGCTCTAAGACGCGTTTACAGCCGTTTGCAGACTGCTAATCACAAATGGCAGCTGTGTCTGTAAGAAGTGTTCGAAGGGTTTTCTATCAAATAGGAACAGAGAGCCAAAACGAGCTGGCTTTTTCTTTTTGAACGTGTAATTCTGTCATTTTCTTTTCTCTCCGTCTCTCTCTCTCTCTCTCTCTCTCTCTCTGTATGTGGGTAAGCTCGAGGTGAATGTGTGTGTGTGTGTGAGAGCGCGCACAACTGTGTGCGTGTGTGTTGTGGCCTAGATTTTTGCAATAGCTAAGCCAGCGATTCCCTTGGGAGACAGAGATGTGTTCCCACTAACGTCAGAGAGACTGGGTGTTCAGTGCCTACGTCACACATTGGGATAGCCTGGCAGTCTGGAGAGTAGCTAGCTCAAAGTAGTAAACACTTTGGTAGCCATTACCGCAGCATACCGATATGGCTGTCCGATGCTCCTCTGATTCAAGGTGGTTGATTGGGTGGTTCCTGGCCAGCAACTGCATAAAGAATAAATGGGCTGGTCAGCAGGAGTGATGGGGATGAACCGTGATTCTGTCCTCGAAATAAATGTACATATCAATGTCCTCATGCATGAAGAAGACAGGTGTTGTCCCCGACTCGACCGAGAAATCCTTTGGGATCAGGGAGATTGAGCCTTCTGTGTTTTGATGCGCTAACACATCAGGCTGGGGGAGTATGAAGGGCAGCTCTAGAAGTAGTGCTAAATCCGTGTGGGCCGACTGTGGTTGTGGTGTTTTTATTTTTTTTCTGACCGGCCATTCCTTCTCCTGTTCCAGATGGGATTAGCGTGACAGGCCTTCCCATCTCCAGCCCCCTGAGACAGGTCCTCAAACCCCGGGCCGAGACCAGGCCCCCCGGCAGCGAGTCAAGCAAGACGGACTACAACCACGTCAAGGTAGGACCTACGGCCGGCTCTCTGCCGACATTCCTCCACCTTTCCCCCGTTTGTTTTCTTTTGCTGTTTTCTCATCTCGATTAGGTCGCTTGCTTCCCTGGTTGACTTGCTGCTTGGCAGCCTGATGCTGTCTGATGCTTCAGGTTGATATTAGCCTGGGAGGAGGGAAATGGTGGTGGTCATGTTAGTTTTACAAGGCAGTGGGGGGGAGCTCAGGTTTGCGCGTATGCACGTTCACGTTAAGTTCAGCCGAGTGTCTCTCTGAAACACATTGTCTCCGGGGTAAAGAGAGCAGAGGGACTTCGGGCGAAAGATGTGTTTGTTTGTGTAGGGCTTTTGTGTCGAGGAGTTCATTGAGTTCTGTCTGCGGGGAGGAACCCCTCCCCATAGTGACTCACCTCAGTCTGCTCTGGATTGATGTAACACACACAAACACACACACACACTTCCATTCCCTCTCCTAATCAACATATCGCCTCGCCCCTGGCCATTTCATACAACCCATTCTACTTAGACAACCTTTACCAGAGGATGACTTTCATTAGTCACTCTCTAACGTGGCCCACCAACTCTCCAGTGTGATCCTCAAGCTGTACATCAGCCGTGCTTGTTAACACCAGAGAAGTGATAGGCAGATGGCTCGGTCTCTGCATATTAAGTTGTGTTGAAAGTTTAACTGCCTTCTGCAGGTAATCCAGAACCAGACCATTACACATAGCCAATCTGCTGATGTATGTGCGTGCGTGCATGTGCGTGCGCGCGTGTCCATAGGCTCGTGTTCACTTGTGTATTGCGGGAAAATAGCTTTTCTAATCGCCACTCTGACATTTTTGACATTCTGGTTAAACTGACATAAAATATTGATCGCAAATTGATGTGATTTCTCGTGTTGGTTAGACTGGACCTAGAGTCGATTCCTTCCTTGTGTGTCAGTTTCGTAGGTTTACTACTATACAAAATGGGTTTCATATTTCCACAGGCGTGTGACTCATTGTTTTGCTGAACCATTGTTTTTAGTTTGACTTACTACATTTCTACTTTGCTGGCCTAGCCTTTTTAGTGCGGGCCGTGCAGAACATTACTCATCCTGGTGTCTGCCCACTATTCTTTACAGAAAACCACAACTGAAACCTACGGGGACTTGTAGTAAATGTACTTTCTGTTGTACTTTCAGCTGCATTCATGCTGTATGCAGTTGAAATACCTTGCTGGATAATTGGGTCAACAATGGTTTTCCATACCATATTTCCACTTCATGTGCTATATTTTCTCCTTGCCTTCTCTGTGCTGTTCAATATGCCATTGCCATATGCCATTGCCAAAGTCAGTCTGTCTCTCTGTGTGTGAGCGTGAGTGTGTGTGTTTGTGTTAATCCGTCTTAGTTTCCGAACCTCTGTGTGGATCTGCCTGAGAGCGTGTTCAGTATGAAGCGTTGATATTTCTCATGAAGGGGCCATGTGGAACATTCCTGCCCTGTGTCGTTATGGTATTTCTACTCTCTTCTGTACATCTGCATATGTCACCCTGGTTAGTGAACACACACCAGGTCTGCCTGGAAGTGCCACAGGGATATGTGGATTCTGGTGTGTCTGTGAAACACTACATTTTGTGTGTGTGTAACAACAGTTATTGGTGTCCCTACATGCTCATCAAATGACTCTTTGCTCACCTTTCCTGTCCATTATGATTTCCTCGCTACATTAGATGTGTGGATGTGTTGACTGTCAGTGGAAAACACCGTCTCTCGGGTTGAAGGAAGTCTCACACACTCTATTCTGTTCCCAGAGGATTCACACTTTCATGTGGGATCAATGAACTGTGCTGTGGTCCTGATGGTCTTTGAGATGTATTCTCTATGAGGGCAGGCCGGGGCTACTAGTGGTTGGGATGTATTCTCTATGAGGGCAGGCCGGGGCTACTAGTGGTTGGGATGTATTCTCTATGAGGGCAGGCCGGGGCTACTAGTGGTTGGGATGTCTTCTCTCTGAGGGCAGGCGGGGGCTACTAGTGGTTGGGATGTCTTCTCTCTGAGGGCAGGCGGGGGCTACTAGTGGTTGGGATGTCTTCTCTATGAGGGCAGGCCGGGGCTACTAGTGGTTGGGATGTATTCTCTATGAAGGCAGGCCGGGGCTACTAGTGGTTGGGATGTCTTCTCTCTGAGGGCAGACCGGGGCTACTAGCGGATGCGAGGTGTGTGATGCAGGTTGGTGTTGTGGTGGGAGACATAGCCTGTTGTGTACCGTCTTGCCATTTCAGTGTGACACACAGGAGTGCCGGTACAGAAGAATGGAGAACAGTGTGAATTGGACACTGCTCAATCTATGGGGATATCTGCGAGAGAGAGAATTGCCTGACATGTCTGGAGGGGACAGGAGAGGAGAAATGAATAATCCCACTGGTCTTTATGATTGGCTCTCTATATGGCTGAGGTGTGCGTATGTGTTTGCGCCTGTGTGCACCCAGAAAAGACATACTCATTTAAACCCTACTACTGAATCTAGCTCCTGCTACTTGGCAGGCAGATGGCACAAAGGCCTTTTTGAGACAGTTCTGTGTGTGTGTGTGTTGGTTGGTTGTTTGCTTTCCTATGTGCAAGCTGCTAGGTTATTAAATGAGAGCCCCGGCTAGCTGAAGCCCACAGACACTCAGCTCTCCTCTGAGCCTATGCCACCCTATCTTCAAAACCAGGAATGTCTTGATTTGTATAGCTGAACGCTCAGTCTGTCTTCACCTGTTCTTTTTCCAAGGCTAGTCCAACTGTAATAAGGAGGCTGAGAGGATACGGGTTGGATATAAAAATGAAATGAAACCCTGGTAGACCAGTCATGGCAGAATAAACAATCTGAAATACAATGAAAAACCAGAGGGTGGAGAGAGAAGGAGCGAGGGGGCACCCTTTAATTCATACTCGTACTTTATACTCAATTTCAGGGTTTTCCAACAGGTCGATTGGAGCTACTGGTATTACTGTACGAGTTACTAGTAGCTTGCAGCCCATTTCCAAGCAGGTTGTAAAACAATTCTGAACACGAATGTAGTTTTAATGCGTTAACCGCAAGCTGTCATGAACAAAGCTCCCAGGTATCAGACACTGCGTGCTCCCAGCTACTATCTAATCGACAAAACATTGACAGATCCAACCATGTTTAGGCGTTATTGGCTTAAAAAGCCCAACCTAACAAAATGTCTGGCAATGTGTGTTCAGCATGTTACCCCTGAACTCACTTAGTTAGTGGACACAATCTTTCCCCAAAACCCTATCAAAACAACAGCAGGCTAACCTGGCAGCACTATATTATAATTATATTTTTGTAATTATTGGTTATTATAGCAGCAGTGGTAAACTGAAGAGTCATCGCAGACCAGGTGCACTGTTGAATGGCCAGATGCACTATAGTAGGGAATTACATTCAAGAACAGGTACTTGTCCAGACCTACAAGACTCAGACCATCCAATTGATTTGTTTGTTATGAATATTAAAAAATGTTGTTCTCCTAAGAATAATCTCAGGACAAAATTTGAAAGATACTTAACAGAATCTGGGAACAAATCTAAAAGATTTTAATGCTCCCCTTACAGTTTATTATTGTATATCAACCCTTATTCTAGTGGGTGTATTGACAGAATGTAGAGCAGGACTTTGTCTGTACACTAAGGGAAAGTTTGGTGATGAGGAGAATGTGCTTGATTGGAAAGCTTTTTGGTGTTATCTTTGTCCGTGTTCTGGTCTTCCCAGCTGCCTCAGGGTTCTGAAGGACAGAGACCACGGTTGACTTGCAATTTCCCAGTCTTTATTTCTACTGAATTATTTCCCCTTTTTGTGTTCTTGCGCCAGTTGGGTTTAAAGCACCACCTGACACTCACAGCTTGCAAAATCTATCCTTAGCATCAGAGGTTTTACTGCCTGATGTAATGTGCCTTGTTTTCCAGCCAACTGTTCCCTAAGTTAGATGTCACTGAATTTGAGGAAGAAGAAATCTATTGTATAAAGATACACATTTAGGAAGAATAAACTTGAAGGAAATAGTGGCACTATAACCCCATAAAGTCAACTGTTATAGTTAAAGTTTAGATATTGAAAACCACAGACTCGCTGCAAACAAACAGAGCATACAAGGGCTAGCAAAGTATAGCCATAATGATTAAGATATTCAATCAAAATATAACCTGGCATTCTGTCCCCGACCGCTCCATTCCTACTGTCTTGGCCGAATCGTTGCCTTTCCATGAACTGATAAATCCATTCCCCCTCCTTTCTCTTTCAAAGTTCGATGTAAGCATTTTCTTAATGAAAGAGAGTGGCCTTTTTTTGGCCTGAGCTGAGAGAGAGAAAGAGAGAGAGCTCCAAGTTTAGGGGGGAGAGAGAGTTTGTCCCAAAAGAGGGCTGAGTAAAGAGAACCATGCTCGGCATTCTCAGACATGGCTTTAGGCCAGCTGGTGTAGTTCATGTTCTCAGTGCAATAAACCTCTTCATTTTCCCATTTCTCTCACCCTGTTTCCACACTTAGGGTGAACAACACCCCTGCTTAATAATGATGACCATGATGCCTTTTTTTGTTTACCAGCTCTTGGGCCTTTTAGGTCGGAATAATACTTGAAATTGACCTAATGACGCCCACAAAATCAGACTGGGCATTTCAAAGGCCAAGGAAGCACCGGGAAAACATCATATTAGCAAGATAATGTTTGTTATTTTCAACCACTAAAAACACAGAGGGATTTATAAGATACATATTGATTCTTTAATGAACAACAGAGGGGTGCTGGGCAGGGGACAGAGGACAGGGGCTCTGTGGGTCTGTTTTACAGCGCGGCTGGTTGCTATTTTTAGCCCTCTACACTCTTCTTCTACCAACCCTCCTGGTGCTAATATGAGACCGGCTCTGCTCACACAATCCCAGCCTACTGAAGTAGATATTTATAACGGCTGCCTGTCTGCCTGCCAGCCCGACTGTGACAGTCTCCAGCATGCATTTTTCTCTCAGGGTGGGAGGCGTGTTGTTTGTTATTAGGACCAGCTATAGTAGCTCATGTGTTTGAGATGCAGAAGCCTGGTCTGTCTTTGACAGTGTGCTGCGGCCTCCCTGGCAAAAAAAAGAAAATATAGCACCAAAACGCTAACAAACAAACAGGAAACTGATTGGTTCATTAAATCGTTGCTGTTTTGCCATCACGGTTTAGGCTGAGAAGACATTCTCCTCCCTCTTGACCACTGTTGTCTGTATTAAGAAAATAAGTAGCTAATTCTCTCCAGAGGTGTAGAGTTGCGTTCAGATGAAATGGCATAGTGGTACTATTTTTCAGTATATTCTGTGCTTGGCAGTGGGAGTCAGGAGATATTTTAGTTTCATGTTTAATTTAGAATAACCCATTTGCACTGAACTAAACACCGGAATAATGTGAACTACAGAGACGGTAAATGGAAATCAAAGTTTTCTGGAATAAATGACATGGTCTTCATTTCCGCATGGTGTTTGAATGAGTAGCGTTAGCTCCACACACTCACCCAGGGCATTGGTACTGTAGCATGCTTAGTCATCTGTGAAGTGTGGTCTCAATGACAGTGTGACAGCTTGTCCCACCTGCCCATGTCTTCCCACTGTCTACAGTCTCCTTAGTCAGAGCCGGATTAACGAATCATAGGCCTTGGGGATTATATATACTTTGAAACCTAGTTGTTGGAATCCTGAATGGCGATTGGCTGATTGCCGTGGTATATGAGACGTATACCACGGGTATGCATCACATCGCTTTTTCCTGCTGTAATTGCTGTGGCAAATGGTTTCGGAAGAGCAATAAGTTGTCTTTGGGGTTTGTGATATATGGCCAATATACCACGGCTAAGCCGTGTGTCCACGATGCGTCGTCCCTTTCGGTGTGTATGGGCAAAATAAACAGTGTCCCATACAGGTTCACCATTTCTCCAATCAATTTAAACTTATTAATGCTCTAATAGTGGATATTTGTAATTTCAGGTGTGTAGCTATTTTATTGTTATACAGCCATTTTCTGAAGGTGAACATCCTTTTATCTCCATTCTTTTGTGCATGTTTCTGACCTTTACATTCTGATGGGAGTTCTAAATAATTCATATGAAAGTGAAATAAAATGGGAATAATTAGAAGAGACGTCTATTAGATTTGGTTTACATGTGTTAGAGAATTGTTTTACAATTACTGGCTAAGAATCCTCTCCTATCATACGTGTAAAATCAAACAATGTGTAATGATGGACAATGACAACAATGACCTTTTTCCATATTACTGTATTTTTTGGTCATCTTTACTCAGGGGTCCAGGGTCCATCTTTACTCAGGGGTCCAGGGTCCATCTTTACTCAGGGGTCCAGGGTCCATCTTTACTCAGGGGTCCAGGGTCCATCTTTACTCAGGGGTCCAGGGTCCATCTTTACTCAGGGGTCCAGGGTCCATCTTTACTCAGGGGTCCAGGGTCCATCTTTACTCAGGGGTGAAAGGCACTGTATGCCACATTTAGACATTGTTATTTAACTGTAAACGTTCATATTTATATACAATATATCTCAAATAAAAAAGGATACAGCACATTCTCCTCTTTCTATGCCTTAAGGACCCCCTACAGTCTTAAGCCACGGGGCTTCAGCCCTTCGAAACCACAGAATTAATCAGGCCCTGTGTCTAGCACATCAAAAAGGGTTTCAGCAAAGTGGTCGCCGACCTCCTGCTGTTTAATCTTGCTACCGGAAATATCCAGGCCTTTAGAAACAACCCATAGCAACACATCCACGTCGTGATTTCAACATATCCACGTCGTGATTTCAACACATCCACGTCGTGATTTCAACACATCCACGTCGTGATTTCAACACATCCACGTCGTGATTTCAACACATCCACCTTGTCATTTCAACACATCCACCTCGTCATTTCAACACATCCACCTCGTCATTTCAACACATCCACCTCGTCATTTCATTGCTGCTTGCTAAGTTGTTTTCCATAAAGTCCCCATGCAGTTTTTGTCTGTGTTCTGGGAGGGGCCAGGGATCTGAGGCCCCATCCAGTGCACCTGTGCCCCTGCAGTGGGTACGAGTCCAGCCCGCTGCTATTTTACTAGGAAACTCTCCTCTTGTCAGTGGCAATATTTAAGTGATAGGCTGTCTACCACAGACTGTTTGACTCTGTGATGTAAAAGAATGAGACATAGATAAATCCTGTCAGAACTTTTTCCACTTATAATGTGACCTATAACTTGAACAATTCAATTGAAAAACAAACTGAAATCTTTGAGGGGGAAAAAGAAAAAATGTAAGACAATAACCTGGTTGCATAAGTGTGCAGACCCTTAAACTTTGTTGAAGCACCTTTTGATTTTATTACAGCACTCAGTCTTTTTGGGTAGGAGTCTATCAGCATGGCACATCTTGACGTAGCAATATTTGCCCACTCTTCTTTGCAAAAGCGCTCCAAATCTGTCAGATTGCGAGGACATCTCCTGTGCACAGCCCTCTTCAGATAACCCCACAGATGTTCAATTGGATTCAGGTCTGGGCTCTGGCTGGGCGATTCTAAAATGTTAATCTTCTTCTGGTGAAGCCATGCTTTTGTGGATTTGGATGTGTGCTTTGGGTCGTTGTCGTGCTGAAAGGTGAACTTCAGCTTTCTAACAGACACCTGAAAGATTTGTGCCAAAATTGCCTGGTATTTGGAACTTTTCATAATTCCCTCCACCCTGAGTGGCCCCGGTTCCAGCTGAAGAAAAACATAGTGCTGCCACCACCATGCTTCACTGTGGATATGGTGTTCTTTGGGGTGATGTGGAGTGTTATTTTTGTGCCAAATATACCTATTGGAATCATGGCCAAAAAGTTCAACCTTGGTTTCATCAGGCCATAACACATTTTCCCAAGTGCTTTTGGGGGACTTGATGTTTGTTTTGCAAACTTCAACAGGGCTTGGATGTTTTTCTTTATCAGAGAAATATTCCATCTTGCCACCCTACCCCATGGCCCACTCATTTGAAGAATACGGACGATTGTCACATGTAGCACACAGTCAGTACTTGCCAGAAATTCTTGCAGTTCCTTTAATGTTGCTGTAGGCCTCTTGGAAGCCTCCCTGACCAGTTTCATTCTCATCTTTTCATCAATTTTGGAGGGACGTCCAGTACTTGGTAATGTCTCTGTTGTGCCGTATTTTCTCCACTTGATGATTACTGTCTTCACTCTGTTCCATGGTATATCTAATGCATGCTTTGGAAGCTCACTACGGACCATGGCTTTTGCTCTGTGATGCAACTAAGAAAATGTCAGGAAAATCCTACAAGAACAGCTGAACTTTATTTGTGATTAATCAGTCAATTTAAATGATGGCAGGTGTGTAATGACTTCTATTTAGCATGAGTTTGAATGTGATTGGTTAATTCAGAACACAGCCACATCCCCAGTTATAAGAGGGTGTGCACACATATGCAGCCAGGTTATTGTAAGGTTTATATTTTTCATTTTTCCCCCTCGAAGATTTCAGTTTGTTTATCAATTGAATTGTTCACATTATAGGTCATATTAAATGTGGGAAGAGTTCTGACATGATTTATCCTTTTCATTCTTTTACATCGCAAGAACCTAGCATTTTTGGCAGGGGTGTGTAGACTTTTTATATACATACACACACACACACACACATTTTCTATAATGTATTTTGTTTTTATACTGGAAATCCAAGTCATTTCTCATTCTACAATTTTCATCTGCTCCGTCTGGAGGCTTCATCTAAAATTCCAACTGTAAACATGTTGATTAGGATGTTTGTGTTTATCTATCTCGAACATCCCGAGAGAAATGGATGAGATACTCATAAGATAGAAATGTGCCATGTCTGTGGTCTTTTGAGTGGATATAATATACAGTGTCCTGTAAGCTTGTCTGAGGATATGCATGCAAACACACACACACACACACACACACACACACACACACACTCTGACACTTTGACTGGGGGGTTGAATGGGGAAGTGCAACCTTTCATGGCGAATAAAGCATTGGTTTTAATGAGCGTGTACAGTAGAGACCAGACTTCACACAATGTTGTAAATGTTCCTCATACGGGTTTTCAACAACCACAGATGTTATTTCCAATGGTCCAATTATTTATCTCTCTCCTTTCCCATCACTATTCATGTGACAGCCTTGATAACCTTTGTGAGCAGTCTGAGGCTATGCAGAACTTAATGATTGCATTGTTCCTCCTGAAAGGCCATTTCTCATAATGAAGGTGCTTTCATAGCTGACTAGCAGAAATAGACAAGTCCTTTGCTCTTTTTACTGTGGCAAAGATAATGTGAAATGGACCCGGGGTCAGGTGAGTCCAGATCAGTGGAATTAAGTGCACTTGTCATGGTTGCTGTTGGTCTTGTACCCACTCCACTCCCGCCCTCCTACTCTTGTAGATGGTCTGATTTCGATGGCTTCCTCCACTTGGCGGCGTTCTGCACCGGTTAACCTGTTGTACGTTCCCAAGCTGTGCATTTATGAGCCGGTTGTTGAGAGCCATGAAGAGATGAAGGTAGGGAGACAGAGCGTGGCAGTGTCCCAACAATAATACCCCCCCCCCCCCCGCTGTAATCTGTCCACCTTAACATTGGCTTTGACATTCCTCTGACTGCTGCCAGCTGTACGCCACGCCTCCTAGTGGGATAGACGCCTCAGAAGATGGAACAGGAGTCTGTGTTATAATTTAAAATAAAAGCTTTATATACATTTTTTTCTGTACAGTGAGGTGAGAACAAAGAAATGAATGAAAGAGGGAGAAGGAAAAAAAAAACATCCAGCGAAAGAGAGAGGGAATAGGGGGATGTGGTGATGGTATGTTGTCCTACAGGGCTCACTATGATTAGGAAGGCCCTCTGGTCTAAGACTGAGGGGGTCTGTGTCTGTGTGTGTCTGTGTGTGTTTGGTGTGTGTGTGTGTGTGGGTGTGTGTGTGTGTGTGGGTGTTAGGTGTGTGGGTGTGGGAGTGGGTGGGAGAATGAGTCTCCCAGACTAGAAAGAGCCCGGCTTGTTCCCTCCCAGGTACACAGCTTGTTATACCTGTCTCCCTGGGTCCAGAGAACACTGCATCATCTCTTCTGGTTCGGGTTTTTTCCACTCAAACTCCTTGCAGACAGAGGAGAAGAATATGATGTTCTCATCTTCTCTCTCTTTATTTCCTCTCGGTTTATTCCTCCCCCTCTTTTCCCCTCTGCCTCTCTCTTTCTGGTGAGTAATACCAGGCCCATCCATAATGGACTCCACAGTATACAGTAGATAAGCCACACTACTTTTTTTCTTTTCTTTTTTTACTGATGTGCTTGTTGCTGGGGGGGTGTGTGTGCATTGCACCAAACAAACATACTCTGTATTGAATCTAAGGTGTTGGATCGGGTTGCCGACAAAATGCTCAGGTATTTCACCAAATGTGAATCTAGTTCGAACTCCATAACTGCGGTGCCGTCCATAACTGCGGTGCCATCCATAACTGCAGTGCCATCCATAACTGCGGTGCCATCCATAACTGCGGTGCCGTCCATAACTGCGGTGCCGTCCATAACTGCGGTGCCGTCCATAACTGCGGTGCCGTCCATAACTGCGGTGCCGTCCATAACTAAGGTGCCGTCCATAACTAAGGTGCCGTCCATAACTAAGGTGCCGTCCATAACTAAGGTGCCGTCCATAACTGCGGTGCCGTCCATAACTAAGGTGCCCTCTGAAGGATCTGGAGAGCTTCTCTATGGAGGAATGGTCTTGAAACCCTTCCTATGTGTTCTCCCATGTCATCAAACACTATAGGAGACGACTTAGACCTGTTATCTTGGCAAAGGGAGGATGTGCTAAATACTAAATAGAGGGCTACCAATGATTGTGGCAATTATTGAATGAAATCATTATTTCTTGAGGACTTTTCCTTTGAATCATTTTCTGTTAAAGGTTTGATTCATGATTTTTTGAGTGGAAGATGAAGCTCATAAACAAGTATGACTTTTCTTCCACTACTCCTTTTTTTGAATAGGTTGCCAATAATCCTGGAGGGCACGGTATACTGTCTGTGTACACTTCTCTGTGCCAACAGGCCAGGTAGGAAGGCACATTAAGGGATAGAGAGATAGAATTAAAAGTGACAGTTAATGGGAAGACTCTCGCTGACTCAGGTAACAGGTTGAGGACTGTCCAAGCTGAGGTGCCTCTTTTGTAGCTCTGCAGCCACGTTTATCTTCATCACCCCACTAGATACTGCTGATGGAGCCACTTGCAAGCAGCTCTTTCCGAAAAAAAGAAAATTATATTCTTCATGATTTTCCTTTTTTTGTTGAGAATAGTGCAAAATGTGCAGGAGCGGGGACTAAGCGGAGAGATTGTGAGTTTACCCTGTATTTCTATGGATCACAGTTCATTGAACCTTGGGGTCACTAGCCTCTAAAACCTCAAATAAATAAGAAAGAAATCCTCTACTCTCAAAAAAAATGTCATTGGAACTTGGAATTGGAATTAGTTCCTATGTTCTGATGCTTTTTGGCCAGAGCTGAGCTGCACATATTTTACACCAGAGCTGCTAAATATGTGATGTTAAACTGCTTTTTTGCTTCCAAAGATACTGGGAACCTGTTTAGGATGAATGGCATCCTGGAAATTGTCAAGTACCAGGACATATTACAGCGAAATGTATCGCCAGGAGGCTAAACCTGGGTCATCAATGATCCAAGCTATTTCTCAAGATCCACACAAAATTGTCTCACTTACTGGAGAATTAAGCTTTTCTCTCCCTGACCAAAATGACATTGATTACCTGTGGCATGTGCTCGAGAAAACAGTCCACAAGTGAGGATCAAGAACTGCATTGTTTGAGCCACTGCGCCGTTACCTGAGAAGTGGCTGGTCAGAAGCAGGATCACCTGTACTCGCTAAGTACATCTGAACATAACCATAATGTTACTTGGTTTAGTGGTGCAGCTAATGGTAGACAGCTATATAGGGACAAACCACGCCTGATTTTCTCTAAATGGACCTTCTATATACAATGGGATACAAATTGCGAGATTTCCTGATGTACAGTATAAGCAACTCTAGTCATTCCCACAGAATGATTGGACACCTGCAAAGCTAACTCAGGTCCCATGTGACTTTCTAGATTCAACAGCAGTATGTCAAAAAGGATTACTTTGATGTGGAGCCCACTCAGAAAGTCTTCAAGTCTCCTGAATCCATTTGAGAGTTGATGCAGTGTTAAAAATATACTGAATGTTAATAATAGAAATATGTGGGATAACCCCTTTAATTTCCGATACTTTCATTCATTATACGTGCTTAATGAATGTGCGAGTACAATGACTAATGCCTTTTAAAATGGTTTAAATGTTTCTGCATTATTCCCACAGCCATGTATAGGTATTTGGTTCTATTGCATGATCTCAATCAGACTGTGATGTTCCCTCTTGTGGAACGTGTATTTTGATTCCCTGTGTTCTCCCACTTGTGCAGTGGTCCCCTCCCTAGCAACGGTGAGCCCCTTCTCTCTTTCTCCATCAAGATCCCTTTCCCATGTCTCACTGTCACTGCAGCAGCTCTTGGAGTTTTGCTACAGGAGCCTTATATTGTGTGGAAATTACAATAGAATAACGAGAAAGTAAGGAGAAAATCGAGCCCTCTTGGGATTCCGACTTTTCTGGGCTCTGCTCATGCATTCTGAATGATAAGTACATTGCCTGTTGCCGCATTTTTGAACTCACCCGTGCACAGCCTGCATGGGTAGGCCCTGTGTGTGAGCTACCTAAGAAATGAGTTAGAGGAAAAGCTATGGTCAAGGTGTGATGCAGCCAGGTAACAAAACTGTTCTATAGCCAGGTAACAAAACTGTACTGTATCTTTGTCAAGGAGTCTCAGTTTGGCAACGACAATCTCTTCCTTTTCAAATGTTTTCCCTATTCAACATTCCAGTTCTTATGTGCCAGCATTGTTTTATTTGGGCAGTGAACTCCATCCTTTTTATTCAGACCAGATACATTCCAAATTACCTTTTATTCAGACCAGATAAATTATTCAGAATTTACCTGATTTAACATCTGATGTGCATGTAGCCCTACCTCAGCTTCCTCATTTGGCATGCCTTAGGACTCACTGCTTATTTTGGTTCTTAAGCTTACTTTTACATAGAGCTTGGAGTTCCTGTACAATTATAGAGATCCACAAGGAATCATTAAACACCATATTTCTTTAAGCAAATTAGCCATATCAGCTACGTATGATATATAAAAAAAAATCAGTGAGGCTGAATTAAGTGTTTTGCTGCCAGACTAGTCTCCTCTGCTAGCCAGGTGTTGTGGTGGTAACATACTTCAGCGCTGGGCCAGAATTATTTCAGGACTATTTCACACTGTTGTTTTTCATGGAATGTATTTGTGTAGTCTAGTTGTCTTGCTGGCATTCATTTAAAATGTGTTACTATGCCCAAACAAGATGTGTATGTGTCTGTAAATATGCCATCTGTTTGCAGGGTAGATGATGGTATAATTCTGCCAGGGTCTGTCAATATGAAAACACAGGTTTAGGTTCAGAACTTTTATAATATGGGCATTAGTCCCCTGATGGCTTATGGTGTTTTGGGGACCTAAAAACAAAAGAATCTGCGCAAACCAACTCCCACCTCAGATGAGATTAATGTAGTTACGCCATAATGGGAACATACCACATATGTAGAAACTCTGTAAAAGTTTTCGAGATCTCAGTCTGTAGTTATTTTATCTTAGTTTTGGCACACTGTTCAGGGTTTTGTGAGCAGACGAGAGAATAATTTATAACATAAAATCTGAATAAAAGGGCGATTGAGCTGACAATGTTGTTTTCACATTATTTTCAATTTGATTGGAATGCTGTTCAATATTGTGTGGATTTTCTCCTCCATTCCGGACACATTGTCAAATTGTGTTATTTGTGAACAGCCCTTTGCGTACTCCGTTCGTAGGTGGCTTGTTCAGGATTTCATTAACAGCCCCTTGAGCACTCTCAACTGAGTGTTGCGGGCCGTGAGGTGCTTCATTGACACTGGTGGGGGGCACAGGGCGCTGAGCTCGCTCTGTCAACGTACCGTGCCAATTTTATCAACGCCGTTACAGCTGTGTGATTGACCGAGGGCAGATGTGTTCTGCCTCCAACTGTGCGCCCTGCGAAAGCTGAGTGTTGTGATTGGAGCAATCTGTTTATGGAACAATGCTCTAAGTCCATAATCCCAAGGACCGCTCAGACGAAACAAGGAACTGCCGGGTGACTGTATATTCCAATTTGAAATGTATGTACCTCTGTACTCGTATCAGTGTTCTGTATTATGTCATGTTTTACATAACAGGATGATAAGCTGCTGGTTTTCCCGTGGTTAATGGGAATGCTAATAAAATCCTAAATCCTCATAGTGATCTTGCTCTCTTCGTTCCTCCCTCCTCTTCTCCGTCCTTACAGACTCTACGACCCCAGTGTCCTCTCTCTCCCTCTTCTTCCCCCTTCTCTCTCCGACCTCTCCCTGCTCTTTTCTCGCCTCCTCCCTCCTCTCTCTCCCACCCGTCTCTCCATCCTCTCTGCCTTCTCTGGATCGTTCTCTTGTTCTCTGTTCAGTCTTCTCTGCCCCTAGGCTCCCTAAGGATACTATTTCAATCACATTGGGCTAAAAATAGATCCCGTCTGTAATGAGGCGTTCGTGAGAGGAATGGAAGGGGACAAAGAAAACACTGAGGCTCTGGGACCTCTGGCACATCTGAACTGACTGGATGGTTTCAGACCAAAACACAATGCATTCTTCCAGTCACTGCCTGAGTCAGTCTGAGTAGCTAGAATTCTGATTCTCTGTAAAGCTATGACATATGTTCCTATATACCAAAGACTACTCCTATCGGTTACAGGGAGTTTTTGAGAAGAAAGGCATTTTGTTTAATAATGAATTGCTGAATGAACCTGTGTTTAATGGATTTAAAAAGATTTAAAGGATGACATGATACATGCCTAACATGCAGACTAGACTGGCTGCGCGTGGGCCTCTACTTGTGCATTCATGCACAAATTAATGGGACATGCAGGCCAGATAGATAAATCAGATGTTAATCAACTATATGAATGTAGGGACCGGTTGAAACATGTATTTGACAGACATTGAGATGACTTGCGGTTTCTAGCACATTAGGCTTTGCTGCGTTTTGTTTTACCTGAAATGCATATTTAATTTTTTGCACAAGATTTGTAAAATTTTGATTCTGAATCATACAAACTCATGGGTTTCTCTACTCCAACGATTAATCCACAGATAAAAGGGGAAAACAATGACTGTGTAGGCTGTGTGTAATCATGAACAATTCTCTAGAAATTCCAGTCTAATCCAACTAGCTATCTGAATGCCAATGAATGTAGCACATAGCCTACATATGATGAAGTACAAAGCTTTCAAAGTGTTACTTAATTTGCTCTCTAATATTCCCTCAGGAGATAGCGGGCTGCCAAAGTCATGCGTTCATATGCTACAATCAGCATTATAAAGGTGCCTGTATGCCGAACAGTTAACTGATCGATCCACCAATCACAGTCGGGGGAGGAAGGTCTCAGATCGACAAGACATCCTCCTCCAGTGTGGCTCCAGTTCCTGTCTGTCAGCAAGATCCTGTTCGTTACAGAGACAGGGAGAATGCTTACTTACTGATCCTCTTCCAAATGTGTTAGGCTACTTACTGGATGGGGAATCTGCGGAGAGAGTATGTTAATATGCTGCATTACACAACCGGAGGCGTCCTTGTTAAGGCCAGAGTCATCGCACCTCTGATGCAGTGATGTGTTGTCGCAATACTTGTCAGTTTCCCCTCCAGATGTCGGACTCTCGTCTCCATGTTGTTCTAAGTAATCACACAGGTGTCCTGGACATGACTGTATTCCTTTGTATGCATATTCCAGGTTATGTGTTGTACCATGACCTGTTCCACCGCCCCGGCTGCCAGCCGCTGTTGTTTGGACTGGTCAGAGTCATTCACCTTTGACTGAAATATATTATGGTGCTGTTATTGGGTTTGTGGCCCTTTTTCTCACTTTACCCGTCTCTCTTCCTCGCTACAATACCTCTTCCTGTTCTCGTTCTTCTACTCATGTCTGTCTCTGTTTGTCTGTTTGGCTCTCTGACCTCTTCCCCTGTTGTCTTTGGGGATAGACGGGGTCGTCAAAAAATTAAAAAGGTTTAGGACATGCCAGCAGAAAGCAGGAGGTCTTTGAAATATAGACAGCCTAAGTGGAGCTGAACATTTGTCGTTGTAGTCTTTGCTGTGTCCCTATGAAAAATTCAGCATCTCAAGAAGACAAATAGAATTTCACCGTGTGATTTCCACTCTCATCAGAGGGACTTGGTAAAAGTGTGCAATGCCATTATATCTGTTCAGAACAGTGGCCAATTTGAAATGAGTAAATCTCAAAGAAGGCTGCTCCTGCTCTAACAGGCAGTATTTCGTATCCCTTTCCCATAGCTCCTCATCATTTAATGTCTTCATGCCCTTGAAAGAAGAACAAAGAAAACCCTCTACTCCCTGCACACTTTTTACACACGGCCTTTTTCTTTCCCCCAATCTCCTTTCCAATCTGTCTCTCTGCTTTTGTATTTATTCATGAAATGCAACCTTTTTCAAACATTCCAGACAATGTTTAATCAGCGGTGCAGGTGGTTGGACACGAGCAGGGCTCACGGAAACAGGGCCGCAGCACGACCGTACTAGCGCAACCAGGCGCACCGATCCAACCCGCCCGCCTCTTTGTCCGTAATAAGAGTTCTGACCCAGGCCAGGAGCCGTGCTGTGTCATCTGCCTAATACCAGAGTGAACTGCTGGCCAGGGTATTACCACCCTAACAGCCTCATTGGCTGAGAAGAGTTGAGTCAAGGGAACATGATGATGCAGCGCTCATTGTCTTAATTATTAAATGAGAATCCCTCTCACGCCTGTCCGTCAGCCAGCCTGGCAGCCAATCAATGGGCTGCCCGGGGAAAGTTCCTTCCCACACCTGTGTCTTCGCGGAGTACGGATCAGGGGTTTGGATTTGACTCATCTCTCATGGTATAATGCGAAGTGGATCTTGCTAGGCCAGTTTATATGTTGAGGCAGAGTAGTGCTGCTTGCAAATGATTTTTTATTCTGTTTATTTCTGTCCATTTTTGTGGAGCTGGTCTTTTCTTCATTTCTTCATCTGGTGCTCTCCAAATGGCTTTGTAATTAAACCAAGTTTTGTGTAAACCTGGGAATTTTGGGAACATTACTGTATTTTGCAACCCTAAGTAAAGCAGATAAGATGTGTCATGGATTTAGTTCTGTATTCAGCAGTCGCTGTGGCTCTCTGGTTGTGTGTTCATCTACAGTACATGCTGTACACGCTATTTGTGGCCCTTTGACTGCTTAACTTTCTCTCACCTGTTGGACTCAAGACCAGCATCAGATGATTCACAGTCAGAACATCTGACAAGAAGAAAGTTTTCTACCACGACATTGAGGAGTAGTAACTTTGCCATTGTCTAGGAAGCATTAGCAATCCTCGGACAGCCTCTGTATGGTATGTGCCATTGGTAGGATACAAGTATCTCAAACTGCTCAGCAACAGCCCTGCTGTAAGGGGACCAAAAATAGCTCCAAAACAGTGACAGCGTGTAGGCGAGGATTCTGTTGAGGAGAAACACTGGCAAATAGACGCCATGCATAGCGCAGCAACTTAACCTGAACTGAACTGTCCTCCACCCTCTCCGTCCCCTACCAACCAGAAGAGTTATCTAGACCATGGACACACTGCACTGTTCCAAGATCGTCCTGACACTTCTGCCCCAAAGATGGTGCTGACGCTTCTGCCCCTAAGTGTCTTATTGTTGTCAGTCTGCATGAAGCCATTCACTGGTTGGGTCAGTTAGGGTCTGAGTCTGGCCATTTGTAAGGCCAGGCGGACTTGTAAGGGGTGACTGAGAGGACTATTAGTGTGGAGATTACCAAAGGGGTTAAAATACTAGAGCCCTCAAACTCAACTCCTGACCTCAAAGCCAGTTCCACTTAGTTTTTTCATTACAACCCTCCAAACAGGGACTTAGTTTGAGTATTTTAGAGTAGTATTTAGGGTACAATTGATGATGAGGGTTTACTACTATACAGGCGGTTTAACTACTTTACAAGATGGTTTACTACTTTACATTAGGCTTTGCTAATTTACAGGTGGGTTTACTACCTTTTAGGAGGCTTTACTGCATTACTCAGGGGTTTACAATTATCAAGGAGGGTTTACTACTGTGTTCTGTGTTCTTTAGAGGTGCGTTTGTTACCCTAGAGCAGTGTTTGCTGCTGTAGTGGACAGTTTACTACTGTACAGGAGGGTTTACTACTGTATAGGAGGGTTTACTACTGTAGAAGAGGGTTTGGTACTGTAGAGGATGGTTAACTTTTTACTTCTTTACAGGGCAGTTTACTACTTTACAGGAGGGTTTACTACTTTACAGGAGGGTATAATACTGCACAGGAGGGCTTGGCATGGCTCCATGTATCCAAGCTGGATAAAGAAATACCTAGTATATACTGGTTTTCTTTCATCTAATTAAACTCATATCTTCTAGTTGGCAGCAGTAAAAATACAATACTCATTCACAAGTGAAACTAGTGTTCAACTAATGACACAAGCCAATTTAAAATTTTACAAAGTGCTTAGACATGCCCTGAGTTTGGTTTAAAGCTACCTAGCCGTGCTAAACAAACAAATTCCAGGCACTAACAATGATTAAGTCAGGGCACTTTTACTGCTTCCAATACAGGCCATCCTATAGGACGATCTGCTCCATAAAGAAAAGTGGCATTTTCAATTATGGAAAGACAGAAGGCATTATGGCATGAAGAACGTAAGTGCCCTCCCTGTTCAGCCTGGCCATTACAGCTTAGTGCTGTGCTGGTTTAGGGAGAGAACCCAGGGAGAATGAGAGAACCCAGGGAGAATGAGAGAACCCAGGGAGAATGAGAGAACCCAGGGAGAATGAGAGAACCCAGGGAGAATGAGAGAACGCAGGGAAAATCTGAGAACGGGAGAGGCATACGGATAAATGAGAGAACACTGAGAACAAGGGAACACAGAGAGAACACAGAATGAACACAGAGAGAACGGCGAGAGAATGGAAGATTGAGCGAGAGAAATGGAGGGAGGGAAGCAGGGCTAGAAGGAGAGGAAAGTGTGTCTGGGTCCGTTTTGATCTTTTAAAATCTGTGTCTGGAAGGACCACCAACCCCACCGTGCCTCCTCGCCTGCCTGCCCTGCCTCTGTTCCCTCCCACCACCCCCTTCTCTGTCTGACCCTTCATGTCTCCCCTCCTTCTGTCTCCTCTGAAGTGCTGCCCGCTTCCTTGGCCACTACATGGTTACAAATCAGACCATCTGTTCCCCTGGCCACTCGGCCCCATGGCATTGGACCTGCTCCCGCAAACAGGTCGTTTTACATTCACGCCTCCCCTTCTCTGTTGGGGTCATTCTAACGTCGCTGCTGTCTGCCGTGGCTATGGTCCGCCCGGGTGGTGCCGGTGCTGAGCCGTGTCAACGTCTCTGCGCTGTGGGTCGTTGGCCTCGACTCCTGACCGGGCCCTCCTGCACCCTTCCTGCTGTGGTACAACTCATTTACCCAGCGACACGCCAAACCCCCCCGGTTCCCAGCGGACCCCGGGCACGCTGAACAGCTGACGGGAGGAAGGGGCCGTGCGTTTTAAAGTGTGCGTTTCCTAATGTTTCCTAACGTTTTCTCAACGTAGAGCTTCATTTGACGAGCGATCCATTCCCTTCGTTGAGGAGGAAGTAGGACAAGGAGTGAGTGAAAACTGGAGGAGGGGGAGAAGGGCATGTGTGGGCTGTTCAATACGGCATGGTGGTGTTGGGATGTCCGGCCTCAGTACGGTCAGCCATGGGACGTGGAGCTGAAGGCCACCGTTAGCCTGCTCTGCTCCACCGCCGGCTGTGCTGTTTGGTTCAGGTCTTACATTTAGCAGCACACTGACCCTCCATGCAGCTAGCTCGCAGGATTACACACACACACACACAGACACGCACACGATTTGTCTAGCTCACTGGATTACACACACACAGACACACAGACACACGCACGATTTGTCTAGCATGCTGGATTACACACACACAGACACACACACACACACGGTTTGTCTAGCTCGCTGGATTACACACACTCAGAAACACACACACACACGATTTGTCTAGCACGCTGGATTACACACATGAGTTGAGGGCCAGTCAGCGTAATGAAATGCTCAATTCTCTTCCAATTTTGCCCACCATGAGCTCACACACACACGCACACGCACACACACGCGCGCCACCGTCTACACCTCGTCTAACAGGCATATGCACACACCCAAACACGTGCGCACCAGTTCTTACACACATAAACACACAGCCACGCCCACACCAGTTCAGGCACACAGACAGAGGTGCACACAACAGTTCACATTGACACACACGCTATGAAATGCACCCACACACACACACACACACACAGACATGAGATACACCAGCATGCACATTCAAGCACAATGAAACCACCCTGAGATCAGGTTATTGGGTGCTTTTAATGAAAACAGACCGGGGCCATCCAAATGAAAAATTTATCAACATATGACTCTGTTGATTTGGATAAAAGCCTTGACCAACCGGCATAACTATATTAATATTACACACGCACGACTCCGCACATTTTAAAACGTTATCACTCACCCTGTTACTGCGCCACCCACATACAGTATATGATAACGTAGGGAAGCTCCATAACACCCTCCTCATCCTCCTCTTCACTCCGCTCTGTTTTGATTCAACATCACTGAAAATGTTCCTGTGGGTTCATTAGTTAAACACCGGTCACGGTTCAGTCACCGCTCTCAAAATGACTCTCTTTGTTCTGATGCTGGGGAAGAGACAAGAGTCAGTGGTTGGCTGGTGCTCACCTTTAACCCCAATCCCCCAGGTTCACTCGTCCATGCACGAAGTGCTGGACCACTTGGACTGGTGAAATTTGTCCCAAGCTTTTTGTGAACTGCCTTCGACTTGAATCACTGAGTTACGGTTTAACGCGCTGTGGTCCACCTCAGGTTAACCTTGTGTAACTGGAGATGTCTCTCTCTCTTTAGATGTTGGAAGCTGTGATGACCTTTAAGTACTCGGGGGGAGCCGGCAAGGTGGAGGGCTACTATCGGGACCTAACCCTGGGCCTGCACGTGGACGTGGAGCCCTCAGTGTTCTTCACCCGAGTCAGCACCCTGCCTGCCACCAGGTATGCACTCATTCCTGTCACTGAAACAGTAGGAAATGTCCCTTCTGGGTAATGGCAGAACAGCGGGGACGACACGTGGGCTACTGTCTTCCTCTGGGTAAATAGAGCATAGAGACGCGGTCTCGATGTGCATTTTCAGAATGCAGAACTATTTCACCAGAGTTTTATCCATTTCAAATATATTAAGAAACAATCAGATCTATCATATGCTTCACTCCAGAGCGCTGCACCTCTTTCTTCCTAGGTTCCCACAATTCAACAACTTATAGCCCAATTTTCAGGGTTTTTTGCTGCATGTATGTATATGGCACTTGTGACAAAAGCATCATGAATTATGATTGATTGTTTAGAGAACCATATTATGAGATTGTTTTTGTTTTAAGTATTCATTTTTAGATTTCTGCCTAAATAAAAATATCCCAAAGTACAACACCGTTTTCAAAAATGTTAGGATGCTCTGTGAAAATGCAAATAAAAACAGAATGCAATTATGTGCAAATCATTTATCCCTATATTTAGTTGAAAGTAGTACAAAGACATGTCAGATGTTGAAACTGAGAAATGTTATTGTTTTTGGAAAAATAACTGCCCATTTTCTATTTGATGCCAACAACACGTTTCAAAAAAGTTAGGACAGGGGCATGCCACTGTTTTGCATCACCTCTTCTTTTAGCAATACTCCGTAAGCTTTTGGGATCTGAAGAGACAAATTGCTGTAGTTGTGAAAGTGAAATGTATTCCCATTCTTGCTAGAGGGATTGGGGAATGCAAATATTTTCTTTAATGCATAAAATAAATGAATGCCAAATATTTCGCAGAAAATAGCTTTGTTTTCATCAGTGTTTCTACCTGTGATATGGTTCTATACCCTCCACACTCCCGTGACTGTCCTCGTACCATTTGTCCTCGTTCTGTGTGTTACTAGTGAGACCATTGTGTTTTTGTGTTCCACTTTAACTGGGATGACGCATCGTGTTTGTAGTGTTTTTCCATCTTGACTGGGTTAACACATGGAGCCAAATCACCCCAGTCCCTGACCCCTGCTCTTTCTCAGTGACATCATTGGCATGTTCCACTGACAGGCCTGGGCAGAAACAAATTCTCTTCTCTCTCAATCCCTCTAGCTCTTTGTCTCTCCCTTTTTCTCTCTATCCCTTTTCTTTCGCTCTCCTTTTTTTCATCTCTCCAACTTTGTGGCAAAAGACAGATCAAGGGAGAGAGAGCGACATATCGTACCCCAGTAATCACCACTTGCAGTGAATCATTAGCTGTAATAATATCTGCAGTTGAACCTATCCATCTTTCTCTCCATCGTTTGGTTCTCTGATGATACATCTGCCGCTCTTCTCATCCTCACTACCACCCTGTCACCGCCCTCATTCCCTCCTTCCTCCTTTCCCTCAGTAAGTGTCACCCCCCCCACCCCCCCACCCCCCACACACATCAGACACAGTGGATTTGTGGTTTTTGCTCCTTCAATCCTGACACGTCTCTGTGTTTTTCTGTGTTGCTTTTGCAGTGCTGGGTCTCAGAAAGGGCATGTAGAGACATCTCCATAGTGATGCTCTCCCATTAACTATCTATGTACAGTGTCCCAGCAGGAGAGTTAAGTGTGATTGGGGTTAAAGGTGAACCTGTTGGTGAAACCCTTTTGAGTAAATGTTTCATGTTTTGGTTAGGGGGCTTTTCAGTTCGAGGTAGGGATGTGCATTGGACATGATATGTTACTAGAATAGTCACATTTATTGCCATAATAATATTTGGTTATTCGAAATAGATGTTTTTAAAAACGTTACCGGTATTTTTTTGACTTCAGCACAATAAGGTGTTAATAGAAGGTAGTGTGGTGGTCATAAAAGGTGGACTCAGTGGCTGCTTGTGAGAGAAAACCAAGCACGCTGATGGGGGTGAGGGAAAAAGAGAAACACCATGCCAAACCCGGCCAAAGTACTAGAACTAAACTTCATTATTTATTAACTCATAACAGAGCCTTTCTTGGATGGAGAAGTCTACCGAAGCTAGCTACCTATATCCTAACTGCTTGACTATTTTCTGCACTTCCCAACCACCTTCCAATTCAGCAGCCTAAGAAGCGGACTAGACCCATGGCTAAGTAAAGTTAAACCTGCATGTTCTTCAATTATTTTATCTAAACCTGCTCGCGTGCGTCATAGCGCGTCTGGGTTGCCAGGCACTCAAATAGAAGTGACTGTCTATGAGCTGCAAGTTCCACTCTCACTGGTGACACAAATATTCAGTCCCACGTGGGTGAAATGAGCCGGCTCTTTCAGGTGAACGGAGCTAAAAAAGACTTTGCTAGCTAACGGTAGCCTGCACATTGACTGGGCCACAGCACTAGTGCCTCTTTGGTTGAGGTCGTATTAGAAAACTAACTTAATTTTGAGTATTCAATCTCTGGCCACAAATGGATCGTTGTAGATAGACCACCCCGTGTAAAAATATAACATCTCTCTTTGAGTTTCTATGACAGGAAAATGACCATTAATTGAGAGGTGATTCTCGGAGCAGATATGTAATTTAGAATGAGAGGTGAGAGAGAAGAGAGTTCAGAGGGAAATCACATTTATTTTATAATGCCCAGTTGTCACAGTGTAAGAGGAGAGCGTGGAGCGACTACTACGGCTGCCAGAGGAGTCAGGGGGGTTTCTTTCTCTCTGACCCCAATTGACATGTTGAGAAGGGATGGGAATTTACAGACGTTATCTTGAGTCCTTACTGTCAGTCCTCTGGGGCTTGAATATGGACTAAGAGACCATATAATGAAACCCTTATTTCCATCTTCATAGTGCTACTTTAACATTGCCAAATAATTATCAAATGAAAATTTATATCAGAATTTCTTTTATTTTTATGGAACCTTTTGGTATTGACTGCATGCACTAACACTAGACCAGAGGTTGGAACTACATTCTGCTGAGTCTAATTGAGGATGGAGCGGGATATTGAAGGGGCTCAAACATAATTATAATAATTGCAAATTAACCACAATTAGGCCATCAACAGAAATGGTATTTCACAATAACAAATGTAAACCTTAATAATGATTTAATACAGAAATAACACACACACGATTTGATTTTAAATACTTCAAAACAGATTCTGAAAATATATCTAATTGCTGAAGAAATTGTTGGTGATTGTACTGTCACGTAATCAACTAACCGTGTTTACCTTTGTTATCTGGGTGATGGCGGTTTATCAACAGTATGTACAGGCTAACAGTATATATATCAGATAACAGTATATAAATCTTAAGGAAGTAGTGGTTGAAACACACAAACAATGTATAGGTTAAGCTTTAGGAAGAAGCGCTTTTGGCAATAAGAGAAGCCCTAACAAAGATTTGTACCTCGCAAGCTTTACAATGAAAGAACTTCCACATCCCTCTAACCAAATACTGACACAGCTTTTGAGACAGCCAGCCTACAGCAGTGGGTACAGTAACAACATACTCTCACCCTCAAGTCCAGTTAAGCAGTCCTTGAAGTTCATAGGACTTGGTCTTTACCACCCCATCCCCATATCATTTTCATTTTAGATTACTTCATTACATATTTGTTTTGATGTAATCACATTGATTTACTATATTATTTAATAATGTATCTGTTTCACATTACATTTTCTAAACCACCTATTTTAGTGAGCATTACATCACCAGTATTATAGTCAGCTTTGAAGTATTTTTTTTATGTTGCTGGCCCTTAACACCTTTTCATGTGCCAAAATTTGGTAATTACCAATAATTCAAAGAGTGGCATATAACTCTATAGACTGATACCCCAGCAATTAGTTGTCATTATCTTCAAATGTTATATGTACGTACACTGCTCTTTTATAGTTGATGTAAACATAGGCAAAGACATTTCATTATTAATATAAATAGAGAACGTGACTTGAGCATACACCATAAGAATTAATTTATTATATATAGGCAAATATAGGGAAGAGCTCAATTTTAAACAGCCAAAGTGGACCAAGAAGACAGTCACTACCAAGGGGACTAGGTGGAGTGGAAACCCCATTCACAATACCTCAAATGAGGTAATCAATTAAGCATTTAACAAATGTCAAGGGAAATTCAAGGGAATTAAATGTTGAGGAAAAATACTTGGTTGTGTTATGAAATTTAGAACTGATGTATTCTTGGTCCTATACATGTATGAATGAGTTACTAGTTAAAGATGCCGAGAGGGGTCTGGTGTTTGAGTAGGAGACAGCCTTAACCGGCACAGGTGGATTAGAGGGGTACTCGTAAATCTGTATAACCCTTTAGTATCTCTGTTGATTAACCAGACATTGTGTCTCCTCAGGAGTTGAGAAGGATGAGGTGGGGGGACAGCCCGCCCTTTGGGTCAATGTTACACAAGACAGATGGGCAACAACTTAACACACCCCTTCTAACATTTGAAATAAATACGGATGGTTCATGTATGGAGTTAGAGACTCCTCAGACGATTATGTGTGTAAGCGGTTGGCGCGTCTCTCTTATTTGCAAATAATAATAAAACTGTTAAATTGTGCCAAGAGAATTTCGTCTTTGTACTTCCTTATAAATGAGTTCGATGAAATTACCATCACAATTTGGGGGCTCGTCCTCGGTTACTGATCCTGGGGTCTTGTCCTTGAATCATAGCGGGTTATCCGTGCACGGCCCATTTCGTCTCTGTACTTCCTTATTAATGAGTTAGATGAAATTACCATCACAGTTGACAGCTATCGGAAGAACAATTGAAAGACACCCTTTGTGGTCCTGCCTCTCTGTGCTCCAACTAACAAGGGTTTGTTTCCCATGTAGAGTGAAAAAGTGATCTAGCAGCAAGCAAAATAAAGTACATGTTTAAAAGAGAATAGAATCCTGGTGTGGATTTAGTGTTTGTATAAAAGTAGAACTTTTAAACATGTTTGCCATGAAACTTTGGACACAATGCGAGAATATTTGATGATGACTTTGCAAGATGCGGAGCCAGCACTTCACTGCACAGCACTTCGACGAAGTGACCTTAATGTACTGTCCATAAGCTCTCCACATCACTTTTTTAATCAATGTTTATTTGTGTTTATTTGGTTATATTTCTTTTTTTTACTGAAAAAGAAATACTTACTGGACAAGTGAATGGATGTACACTACAGCATATACGTGTGAGACATGTAGGGTGTCACGTATTTGAGAAGGAGTCTTGTATACATGTCTGATGGAAACCGTTTGGAACTCAGTTGGTTGTCTAGCTTTACACTGCTAATTGCTTCAGTAATGGTTGACTTCTTCAGAAAAAGACACAGTGTGAAGTATCCATGTCGCTTCTGCTGTTAGTGGTGGTGTCTGACATGATATTTCACATCACACGCACACAGATTTTACTTGCTTTCAGGAAATAATCTGGTCTTCAGTCTCAACCTGTTGTTTTTAGCCCTGTCTCATATCTGCTCTACTGACACAAAGGCAGTGTTTACTGTTCCCCACAGGCTCACGCACACATCATCTAGTCTAAAAATAGCAACACATTGGCAGCACTCTAAATCAAAGCAGCCCCAACCTAATTAAGCATATTTCATTTTGCGTGGGAGTGAGTAGGAGGGCTGACATATTGTCACATATTGTGCCAGAGCAGTGGAATCAGCACATATTGATCGGTGTGCCTGAGGATTGACCAACAGTCCGTGTTTCATTGATCCGGGTCTTGTCTTTCTTGCTGCCTTCCTCTTCTGCCTGGTAGACTACCATTTTGACCTCCACCACCCACCTCACTTTGGACAGCAACCCCTACTGTGCTAGCCTATCCACTTGTTACTGCTGTTTCGGGTTTATGGTTTTGAATGTTAATAATCTACATTACAGAGGGATGATAGCGGAAGTGGTCTTATCCATTGAGCCTCTGTGCAGCTACTTTTTGGCTGTTCGATATGCGTATGTTTGGGCAGTCAACGACATCGCCAGTCAGATGATTTGCATTTCCGTCTGTTAAAAAACACATTTGGCCATCAGTGGTTAATCTAAACAGTGAATTTGCAATACCACTGGCTACCAGATTCGAAATGTAAGATTTGATGCTATGACAGAATCGGGGGTCTCCACCAATCAATAACGGGCGAACGGCTAATCTCATGGCTCATTCGTCAGCGTGGCATAGTGGTGGCCAGAAATAGGAGACATCCATTATCTGGTGATGTCTGTGGGGACGTTGGGAGTGGTGTTTGTGTGTGAACAGTGGAGACGCGCGCGCACACACCCTACATTGAAAAAACAGACATTAAGCAGCACACGTCGATTTCTGTCCTAGCATCAACACATCAAAGGTGTTAGTCCTTTCATCAGGGCCAATGTCCTAGCTGCTGGAAAAAGCCATTTCTCCTTTCCCCACTGGCCTGGCTGTCTTTCACACGCATGCTGTCTTTATTTTGCCACACTTTACCACACAGAGCAGATGAAAGGCAACTCTCCTCCGAAAGAGGGACAGATTTGAGAGCTGGGGGAGTAATGATATGCTTGTAGTTACTTTCTGAGAATAATGTTCAGTCTTCAGGACAACAACATCATGTATCACCTCCACCATCCATGTCATCTGTGGTGAAATGACACCATTTGCTTGTCTATTTCCAATCCACTAACTTCTCCAAAAGGCTGCTTTCCCCTCAGCTGTCCCATCTAACTGCCTTCCTCCTCTTATACAGTGGGGAGAACAAGTATTTGATACATTGCCGATTTTGCAGGTTTTCCCAATTACAAAGCATGTAGAGGTCTGTCATTTTTACCATAAGTACACTTCATCTGTGAGAGACGGAATCTAAAACAAAAAATCAGAAAATCCCATTGTATGATTTTTAAATAATTAATTTGCATTTTATTGCATGACATAAGTATTTGATCACCTTCCAAACAGTAAGAATTCCGGCTCTCACAGACCTGTTAGTTTTTCTTTAAGAAGCCCTCCTGTTCTCCACTCATTACCTGTATTAACTGCACCTGTTTGAACTCGTTACCTGTATAACAGACACCTGTCCACACAATCAAACAGTCTCCAACCTCTCCACAATGGCCAAGACCAGAGAGCTGTGTAAGGACATCAGGGATAAAATTGTAGACCTGCACAAGGCTGGGATGGGCTACAGGACAATAGGCAAGCAGCTTGGTGAGAAGGCAACAACTGTTGGCGCAATTATTAGAAAATTGAAGTAGTTCAAGATGACGGTCAATCTCCTTCGGTCTGGGGCTCCATGTAAGATCTCATCTCGTGGGGCATCAATGATAATGAGGAAGGTGAGGGATCAGCCCAGAACTGCACGGCAGGACAATGACTTGAAGAGAACTGGGACCACAGTCTAAAAGAAAACCATTAGTAACACACTACGCCGTCATGGATTAAAATCCTGCAGCGCACACAAGGTCCCCCTGCTCAAGCCAGCGCATGTCCAGGCCCGTCTGAAGTTTGCCAATGATCATCTGGATGATCCAGAGGAGGAATGGGAGAAGGTCATGTGGTCTGATGAGACAAAAATAGAGCTTTCTGGTCTAAACTCCACTCGTCCTGTTTGGAGGAAGAAGAAGGATGAGTACAACCCCAAGAACACCATCCCAACCGTGAAATATGGCGGTGGAAACATCATTCTTTGGGTATGCTTTTCTGCAAAGGGGACAGGACGACAGCACCGTATTGAGGGGAGGATGGATGGGGCCATGTATCGCGAGATCTTGGCCAACAACATCCTTCCCTCAGTAAGAGCACTGAAGATGGGTCGTGGCTGGGTTTTCCAGCATGACAACGACCCGAAACACACAGCCAGGGCAACTAAGGAGCATTTCAAGGGGCCTAGTTAGTCTCCAGAGCTAAACCCAATAGAAAATCTTTGGAGGGATCAAAAAGTCTGTATTGCCCAGCAACAGCCCCGAAACCTGAAGGATCTGGAGAAGGTCTGTATGGAGGAGTGGGCCATAATCCCTGCTGCAGTGTGTGCAAACTTGGTCAAGAACTACAGGAAACATGATCTCTGTAGTTGCAAACAAAGGATTTTGTACCAAATATTAAGTTCTGCTTTTCTGATGTATCAAATACTTATGTCATGCAATAAAATGCAAATGAATTACTTAAAAATCATACAATGTGATTTTCTGGATTTTTGTTTTAGATTCCGTCACTCGCAGTTGAAGAGTACCTATGATAAAAATTACAGACTTCTACATGCTTTGTAAGTGGGAAAACCTGCAAAATCGGCAGTGTATCAAATACTTGTTCAAATACCGTATGTCCTCAACCATTCTACCCTGGTTTCTTCCTCGCTTCCCCTAATTCCAGTGTTAATGGAGACGTAATCAGAGGCTGTCCCCCTCCATTAAAAAGTGTCAGAGTAATTAGGAGAAAATGTTTTAACGGTTGCATCCATGTTTCTGCACTGTCTCTTTGTCTATGCTGGAGGGTATGATTAACACAGCGGGGGGAGACAACTGATTTATTCTCCTCACCGTTTAGCTGGACCATTAATCAGGGAGCATAGAGCAGCTCAGCCAATCAGGAGACATTGCCATATTATAGAACAGGGGTGTGAAAGCACAGCCACCATTACAGGGGTTTATCAAGAAAAACGATCTGGGAAGTCATCTGGGCAGTCTGACCAACTGGGCTTCTATAGATCTAAATGTAAAGAAGGTGAGAGTAAATGTGTCTTGCCGCAGAAATGATGCCACACCAGGCCAGTCAGTGTGCTTTTGTAAATGCTGGATCTCTTTGACAAGAGGCATCATTCCCCCAAATTAAGTGAATATATTGCCAGTGGTGTCTGAGAAGACTTTCTCAACAGGACTTTCTGAGCACAGGTGCCAAATTGCATCAATCTGTGTTAAGCAAATCATCAGATACCAACATGGGCTTATTAATGCGTCCCCTTGTGGTTAATATGAGTGTTCTTGCATGTGGTGTCTTAACAGTGTTTTAAAAATGTGTACCAACTTTCTTGCATTACAAATGTCCTTGAGTGATTCATTTGCATTAATATGCAATACCATTAACATGTGAATGGTTATTGGTCAATAGTGGCCAAGTTTCAAGTATCAAGTTTCACGCACAGTTTGTACCAAGGGAATGCTCTTGGGCCCTGGGTGTTGAATGGTGTATTTTTTTGTTCTAGCACTACAGTATTAAAAAGCAATAAAGAAAACAAGTTTGACTCAAACATATCATTATTTTAAGATTATAACACAAATAATCATTAATATCATTAACCTTTTTTTCACAGAATGTAAGACTTTAATAAAATCAAGGATGCTGTGCTTGTGCAATGTTAATTTTGAACTCACACAAACATGGTTTACCGTATGCTCCATTTCCCCCACATTTGTGTGGATGCTGGGGTTTACTAGTCCATTATTCATGGCTAGATTTTATTTTATGCGGGCATAGCAAATATAGGAGAAAACTGCTCCAATCCTGTCAGCTTAAGTAAGTGTTTTTCTCAAAATACTAAATTGCAGACCTTGTGGGTTCTTTAGGCAAATTTGGTATTTTTGAGGACAGGGACCTTCAGTGCCCTCCATAAGTATTTGGGACAGTAATGTCAAAATTGCTAATTTTGCTGCATGCTTAAGGCATACAATTTTTTATTCAAACATAAATATGAGGCAAAATTACATAATTTCATTTGTCTTTTTCAAAATATCTTTTATCAACTAAGAATAATAGCACTGTCAGAGTTATGTTCACCCATTTTCTGAGAGCATAAAAATTGGGACATTTGGCTTACAGGTGTTTCTAATTGATCTGGTGTTTCCTGTTGCATTGATTGTTCCCACATGAAAGAACTGTGAATGTGTAGTTTTGGAGTCTTGTTTTTGGTGTCAGTGGGCATAACCTAACATCAAGAAAATGGAGTTGAAATTAAAGTAAAAATGTAACATTGAGTGGAGCAGGTGTTATGGCATGGGCATGCATGGCTGCCTATTGAACCGGCTCACTCATCTTTATTGATGATGTAACAAATGAGGGCAGCAGGAGAATCGATTCAGACATGTAAGAAACTGCCACCAGATAAATTGGGCAGCGCTTCACAAACCAACAAGACAATGACACAAAACACTTAAAATGCAACCAAGTTGTTCATCTGGGGCAAAAGTGGAAGATTTTAGACTGGCCAAGTCTATCTCCTAATTTAAATCCAATTGAACACACATTTCACTTGCTGAAGTGGATTCTGAAATCAGAAACTCCCCAAAAGCAAAAGCTCCTATTGTCTGCAGTTAAAGCTTGGCTTTAAGGATGATGCCAAGAGTTTAGTGATGTCAATGAGTTTCAGACTAACTGATGTTATTGAAAGGGATTTGGAGTTAAATGCTTGCTTTTACACTTTTAACATTTGCTTTAAGTTGAATTGTCCCAATACTTACACTTGTGAAATGGGAAGATAGAACTCTGGAAGTGCTGTTATTCTTAGTTTGCAAAGTACCAAAGTACAGCACCTTACAAATGTGAGGACACCCCTCCCATTTTTGTAAATATTTGAGTATATCTTTTCATGTGACAACACTGAAGAAATTACTCTTTGCTACAATGTAAAGTAGTGAGTGTACAGCTTGGGATGTACTCACTTTTGTTGCCAGCGGTTTAGACATTTATGGCTGTGTGTTGTGTTATTTTGAGGTGACAGCAAATTTACTCTGTTATACAAGCTGTGCACTCAATACTTTACATTGTAGCGAAGTGTCATTTTTTCAGTGTTGTCACATGAACAGATATAATAAAATATTTTCAAAAATGTGAGGGGTGTACTCACTTTTGTGACATACTGTATGTGTTAAACCAGCCAGAAACAAAAGGTGACAGTCTGTACTTTTGCGTCATATTAATCTTTTATTCGTATTTTCTTATGCTTTCAGTGTACAGTAGAAATAGCAATTGTTACTTAATTCTCCCAATACTCAACCTACAATGGGGTGAGGATTGTGACCCTGAAAGAGTTAGCATCTTCTAGAGCTTGTTATAGCATCAACATCTGGTTGATCAATTGGATTTAGAGAATGTTGGATCTTTTACAGGTTTACCGGTAACATATGATCTAAGTCTTGTCAAAATCTGTCCAGAGGGGTCTGACATGGCGCATGATGTCAGAATGTATGCATCAACATGATCCATCGTCTCCTCCCTGATTCTAATTATCTGTGACATTAAATTATTCAATGCAGCCAACAGAGTTTGGAACAGTTTGTCTCTGTTTTCATCTCCTCAAAGGGAACATTTGCCCGTCGGCTGATGGCTGTAAATCATTAATCGACATAACATATATTTTTCCATATTGTCTAGGTCAGCAAACTGTGTAATGTGGTGCATTGCTGCGTGTCTATGCATGGTAGCTGCTTACGAAAAAAACGGACAGCTTTATGTTTTAGTACTTCAGTATAGAAATAGTTGTTCTCTGTCACCATGTGTGCTTATGAATTTGCGTGCCTGTTGTTCTAACCCAGTTCTCTCTCCCTGTCAGTACCCGTCAGTGCCACCTGCTGCTGGACGTGTTCAACTCAACCGAACATGAGCTGACGGTCAGCGCCCAGAACAACCAGGACCTGGTGCTGCATGCCTCAGAGTGTCAGAGGTATGTGACTTTAAGCTGCAAATTTAGGGACTCAGTGGTTTCCCTTTGCATTTCATTCCACACTCCTTCATTCCACTGTCTGTGACTTCATGTAATGTTACCAAAATTCCAATAACTGGCTATTCCCATCCGGACGTTTGCCACATAGGATATTTTTGAGATCGGACATTCTTAAATGATCTATTAGTTGACTACTCCTGACATACACCCTATGTGTCGTCTGAAATGTCTACCTTCAGGTTAGTGGGTCAGAGTTAAGTGGAGCCTGGGGTTGGCCTATGGATTAGTCCCAAGATGTCACCTCAGTCTTGTCCTTCTCACCATGACAGTTTTATGGCAGTTCATTGGCCAGTGTCTCCTTTACATTAACTTTTGACCTCCCTCTCATCCCACTCTGTATTACTGGTGTCAATAATCTTAGCCTCTGTGTTCCTCCACTTGTCAATAGACTACTTAATGGGTAAGGAAAGCAATTTATAATTTACTATTTTGCCAGTGAACTACCCCTTACACCGTAATTTACCACAGCGGCTTTAATTTCACTGGATTTGTTTTCTACACTAAAGGGAAAGCTCCATCAGCAGCTGGCTGCATGGCTAAATGCACATTCAATGCATTTTGTGCATTAAGACATGTTGGAGGTTTGTTCATAGTTAGCCACTGCACATCTCTCTCCCGTTCCGCTTACTCCTTCTCATCGCTCCACCCACCGTCTCTGAACCTAGCCTTTCTCACTGCCTTCATTCCTCCACTGTCTTCATCATACCGACGATATTCTGAAATGTATTGAGTTATGATTCCTGTCACAGCATTCTCTGAGGAGCTTCCACCTCCTATGACTAGTGGTGCGTGTGTATGTGTGTGTGTGTATATGTATGTTTGTGTGTGTGTGTGTGTGTGTGACTTCAAAGCCCTCCTATACAGAGGAGTACTCTGATTCTCTCTGTACTTATGGGAAAACGACGTGAAGTGAGGCGTTGTTCGGTTCAGCCCCAGTCAAATTGTGTACTATTTATGTAATATTTCCATGAAATATAATTGTGTGTTATGAATATTTGGAAATGGAACTAAGAGAGCTCTTCAAATGACAACTATTCCTGGTCCTCTTAGCATTGTATACGCTTTTTTCACTTCAGGTTAATGTTTACCTTGCTTATTCTGTACGGCTGGCTCAAAATATGTCCATTATGCTGTTCAAAAGACGGAGGGAGGTTGGCTAACTTTTTCCGGAAAGTGTCAGTAAAACTTTCTCCCCTTGTTTAGGTGCCTGTAATAACACGTTAGGAATGTCCCCTTGTATACGTCCTTGTGATAACACGTTAGGAATGTCCCCTTGTATAAGTCCCTGTAATAACACGTTAGGAATGTCCCCTTGTATACGTCCCTGTAATAATGCGTTAGGAATGTCCCCTTGTATACGTCCCTGTAATAACGCGTTAGAAATGTCCCCTTGTATACGTCCCTGTAATAACGCGTTAGGAATGTCCCTTTGTATACGTCCCTGTAATAACACGTTAGGAATGTCCCCTTGTATAAGTCCCTGTAATAACACGTTAGGAATGTCCCCTTGTATACGTCCTTGTGATAACACGTTAGGAATGTCCCCTTGTATAAGTCCCTGTAATAACACGTTAGGAATGTCCCCTTGTATACGTCCCTTTAATAACACGTTAGGAATGTCCCCTTGTATAAGTCCCTGTAATAACACGTTAGGAATGTCCCCTTGTATAAGTCCCTGTAATAACACGTTAGGAATGTCCCCTTGTATAAGTCCCTGTAATAACACGTTAGGAATGTCCCCTTGTATACGTCCCTGTAATAACATGTTAGGAATGTCCCCTTGTATACGTCCCTGTAATAACACGTTAGGAATGTCCCCTTGTATACGTCCCTGTAATAACACGTTAGGAATGTCCCCTTGTATACGTCCTTGTGATAACATGTTAGGAATGTCCCCTTGTATACGTCCTTGTGATAACACGTTAGGAATGTCCCCTTGTATAAGTCCCTGTAATAACACGTTAGGAATGTCCCCTTGTATACGTCCTTGTGATAACACGTTAGGAATGTCCCCTTGTATAAGTCCCTGTAATAACACGTTAGGAATGTCCCCTTGTATAAGTCCCTGTAATAACACGTTAGGAATGTCCCCTTGTATAAGTCCCTGTAATAACACGTTAGGAATGTCCCCTTGTATAAGTCCCTGTAATAACACGTTAGGAATGTCCCCTTGTATACGTCCCTGTAATAACATGTTAGGAATGTCCCCTTGTATACGTCCCTGTAATAACACGTTAGGAATGTCCCCTTGTATACGTCCCTGTAATAACACGTTAGGAATGTCCCCTTGTATACGTCCTTGTGATAACACGTTAGGAATGTCCCCTTGTATACGTCCTTGTGATAACACGTTAGGAATGTCCCCTTGTATAAGTCCCTGTAATAACACGTTAGGAATGTCCCCTTGTATACGTCCCTGTAATAACGCGTTAGGAATGTCCCCTTGTATAAGTCCCTGTAATAACACGTTAGGAATGAGGCCCCGTTGCATTCGGATATGTCTTTTAAAAATGTTGCGCTGCCTCCTGGAAGTTTCTGGGTGTTAAAGAGTTTAATTAAAAATGTGCACACGATCCAGTGCACAAGCAGGTCAGCAACTCGTTTTTAATCGCCGGCATTACAGCTGCAGTGCAAACAAAGCTCTCTGAATCCCACCCAAGCCTCTTTACATTAGAACAGGTAAACACTCTCAGACAACTGAAGCCCTGGTTTCTGTAAGATATAAGGTTCTTTCTATAAATAAAGGGGCGCTCTCTGTGGCTTGAAGCCTGAGGGTTTCAACTAGATCCTGTCCCCCCGATGTGCTTTGATAGGAAGGTGAGGAGTAAAGGGAACAGGTCGAGAATGTCACTTCTGAGATTGGTCGAGGGTTTGTATCCTGACCGAGGTAAGACACCCAGGGGTCATAGGGCCATGCAAACTGGCACAGGTTTAAGTTCACTTTTGCGATCTCCAAAAAGAAAAAACGTGTCTAGGAATTATATAGGATTAAGTTAAATGTGTAATGTAAAAAATCGTTCTGTTAATTTAGTGCTTTTCATTGTTCAGTATTTATTCATGCTGGTTCGGCTGCATCATTTCCACCGTACTCCATAAGTTCCATCGATAAAGTATATTTGGTCATTTTCATTTGTATAGGCATCTACAACATTATTGAACACCAGCCATCATCACCCAATGTTAAAATGACCCGGCCTTCCTGGGGACCAGAGTAAAGCTATGCAAACCAGCGTAGTGTTTAAAGATGACATCCTATTCAATAAACATAAAGCTAAATATTTCCGTCAGACAACATGACAGCTTATAAACAAACAGCTATGAGGTGCATGTCTGCCCTAGGCCTGCGGAAGCTGAAATGCAAATGAACTTGGAGAGGAGAAGCCAACAGCCATTCTCCCGCATTTAGCAGTGGTTCTCTACATTGACTTCCTGATTGCCTGAAGTACTAGCTTGATCTGAGTGTGTGTGTTCGTGCCATGTGTGTGTGTTCGTGCCGTGTGTGTGTTTTCGTGCCGTGTGTGTGTGTTCGTGCCGTGTGTGTGTGTTCGTGCCGTGTGTGTGTGTTCGTGCCGCGTGTGTGTGTTCGTGCCGCGTGTGTGTGTTCGTGCCGCGTGTGTGTGTTCGTGCCGCGTGTGTGTGTTCGTGCCGCGTGTGTGTGTTCGTGCCGCGTGTGTGTGTTCGTGCTGCCCTGTGTGTGTTCGTGCTGCCCTGTGTGTGTATGTGTGTGTTCGCCCTGTGTGTGTATGTGTGTGTTCGCCCTGTGTGTGTATGTGTGTGTTCGCCCTGTGTGTGTATGTGTGTGTTCGCCCTGTGTGTGTATGTGTGTGTTCGCCCTGTGTGTGTATGTGTGTTCGCCCTGTGTGTGTATGTGTGTGTTTGCGCTGTGTGTATGTGTGTGTTTGCGCTGTGTGTATGTGTGTGTTCGCGCTGTGTGTGTTCGCGCCGTGTGTGTGTTCGCGCCGTGTGTGTGTGTGTTCACACCGTGTGTGTGCGCCATGTGTGTATGTTTGTGCCGTGTGTGTGTGAGTGCCTGAAGTGTCAGTATAAGCTGTAACTAGTTAGCAGACAGAGATTCCCCCGGGTCACTTCTTTTTATATATCTGTCTGTCTGTCATGTAAATAAAAGCTCAGTGTGAACGTCCTTGACCAAAGCATCATTCTCTCTGGTGAAGCAGCCCTCCTTTTCAAGCAACACTTAACATCAGTCTCCACACTCCCTGATCTCCTACAAGGCCCCTTCAAGTCTGCTGCCTTCATCCTGTACTTGCTGGTATTTCCTCTACATCCTCATCGCCTCTGTCTGGATCACAGTCTTCCTGAGGTGGTGTTCAGTTCTGTGGCGGGGACGGTGGTGGCCCGTGGAACTTGCCTGTGCAGACATGAATGGTGGATGACTTTAAAACACGACTGAACTGGTTCGCTGTGTTTACCGGCAATGGCAGCAAAGCAATCAGAAATGAATCCAAGCCCAACCACTGCCTGGGCAATTTTGAAAATGTTGTATTTTTACAACGCTTGGCCTTTTTTCAATACAAACATGTCAAGTATAAAGCTAAAATGTAAGCTACATTAGAGTCAGCACACATTTGTATTTTCAGCAACGACATTGAGGACATTTTTATTAATTGTCTGTGTTAGGGACAGAACGACAGATGGGTCACCTTGCCAGTTGGGGAATTCAAACCAGCAACCTCTAATTGACCACGTACTGTGACCCTGTCTATTTCAGGAAGGAATAATAAGCTGGATATTTTTGTTATCGATTCTTCTGCATTACACACCCTTTCCCCTCTGAGTATTGGGTGGGGCAGCCTGCATGTTTGATGGGGGAGGTTGTCCTTATTTACACACAGTCAGATACATGCCTATTGGTTAGTTTGTGTGTGTGAGTGTGTCAAGAATGGTTTCCATGGTGATTACCTTTCCATCATCGTGAGCTCCTTTTCAAGAAGGCAGAGAATATTTTTCAGCCCTCACCTTAGCCATATAAACCGTGTTTCCCGGGCTCAATCTGCTGAGCAGACGGCTGGCTTGTGTGAATGTTAGCGAGTGTTCATGCCTGTGTCTAGGCCTCTGGCACTTCCTCTGTGACAGCCGAGACCTGACCGCTCTCCGACCGCTCACCGAGGTTCATCTACTGCTGAAGGTTCCCTTCATAGCCGAGACCTGACCACTCTCCGACCGCTCACAGAGGTTCATCTTCTGCGGAAGGTTCCCTTCACAGCCAAGACCTGACCGCTCTCCGACCACTCACCGAGGTTCATCTACTGCGGAAGGTTCCCTTCACAGCCGAGACCTGACCGCTCTCCGACCGCTCACCGAGGTTCATCTACTGCGGAAGGTTCCCTTCACAGTCGAGACCTGACCGCTCTCCGACCGCTCACCGAGGTTCATCTACTGCGGAAGGTTCCCTTCACAGCCGAGACCTGACCGCTCTCCGACCGCTCACCGAGGTTCATCTACTGCGGAAGGTTCCCTTCACAGTCGAGACCTGACCGCTCTCCGACCGCTCACCGAGGTTCATCTACTGCGGAAGGTTCCCTTCACAGTTGAGACCTGACCGCTCTCCGACCGCTCACCGAGGTTCATCTACTGCGGAAGGTTCCCTTCACAGTCGAGACCTGACCGCTCTCCGACCGCTCACCGAGGTTCATCTACTGCGGAAGGTTCCCTTCACAGCCGAGACCTGGCCGCTCTCTGACTGTTCCACCAGGTTCACCTCCAACTGCCGAAGGTTCCATTCACAGCCGAGTGACCAGAAGCATCTGAAATGCTGGGTGAGATGGACCCCTGTTTTTGTTGCCCGGGGTCCATCTGGGGACAAATGTGTAATGGATATGTCAGTACCTTTTAATAAACCCTCACTAATATGCCCCCCCCCCCCCGGGATGAGGAATGTAGGCGTGGAAACCGCCCACGTTTAGATGCTCGTGCGTGCGCTTGCGTGTGCTTGTGCATGTGACTCACGCCTTTGCAGACGCTTTTCAGTCACACCTTGTATTTATAGAAGCGTTGGGAGGTCTTCAGAGTGGAATGAGACGGATGGATGACTTCACTATTATTTATTATATATGTAAAATAGGTATATTCACGTACCCAGTGTCTGTACCGAAGCAGCAGATAAACTACTACAGAGCATTCGTCTGCTGTTGTGGGAGGAGCAGTAGAAAGATAGCTTTTTTTAAACCATCAAAACATCTTATAGAAATAGGTCCCCGAAAGCAAATCAGGCATTTCAAATCAGAAGTGGAATATTTTCATAACTCAAGCTATGTGGTATTTATAGGGTGCAACTCTACCATTGGGTTGCACAGTTTCTACTGTAACATTAACATTTTACGGATGATGCAATCATGTTTTGAATGAGGGCTAAATACAGTTGCCGAAATTGTTCTATACAAGGACATTGCTAAATTATGCAGATATTTACTTACCTAGCTGGCTAGCTATTGTTCTTCTTTTGAAATCAATCTGGCAACATCATAATGATGACAAAGGTTTTTAGCTGCTACAGTATTTAGGTGCCTCATTTACAGGTGGCATAATGTTTTTAAGCCTAAATAACTTGCTTTAGGGCAAATTCTAATCAGTGCCCATTCAAGATGCATTAAATAGATTCTCATTTTGATTCAGCCCTGAAACGATGGCTCTGAATTATGTAGTGATGAAATGTGCAACCTGTGAATAGCATAAATAAGTTGATACATTTTCATGTAAAGTGTGACTGCAACCTGCCTAATAGTTAGAGCGTTGAGTGAGTACCCGAAAAGACCGCGGGTTCTAATCCCCTGGCTGTGAAGTTGATAAATATGTAGTATTTCCTCTGAGCATGACACTTAAACCGAATTGCTTCTGTAAGTCAATCTGGATAAGAACGTCTTTTTGAATTACAAAAGTGTGAGACATATTATGAGTATGTAGCAGAACTCAAGACTAATCATATTTGGTCATTTTCTGAACGTATTGAAAATTAAGTTAGTTACTCAGGTCAGGCAACATACTGCCTCTTGTTTCCTCTTGATCTAACTTTAGCCTCATGTTTCCTTTTGATCGAACTCCAGTTTCTTGTTTTCTTTTGATTTAACTCGAGCCTCTTGTTTCCTGTTGATCTAACTCGAGCCTCTTGTTTCCTGTTGATCTAACTCGAGCCTCTTGTTTCCTGTTGATCTAACTCGAGCCTCTTGTTTCCTGTTGATCTAACTCGAGCCTCTTGTTTCCTGTTGATCTAATTCTAGCCTCTTGTTTCTTGTTGATCTAATTTTAGCCTCGTTTTCTGTTGCTCTAACTCTAGCCTCGTTTTGGCACTTGACTTAACTCTAGCCTCATGTATCCTCTTGATCCAACTCTAATCCCGTTGATTTACAGCCATAATCTAGTTGAAACCCAAACAGATGCTGTATCATTAGATCCTTCAACCCGCTAGATAATTCACTAATGAAGCTTATAATTCAGCAGATTTACAGTACAATTTGTCTCAGAGCCCTGCGTTTTCCAGTCCCTCCCTGCAAAATCAGCATCAGCTACAATGCAAAAGTATTATGATCAGTCTATGAGTAGATTCTTGCCTATGCGTTAATAAGTAGTCACACTGTAATAGTGTGTATAAGTGTTCAAACCGCAGCCCAGATAGGTGTGTGTGTGTGTGTGTGTGTACGTGTGTGCGTGCTTGCGGATGGATGGATGGAGCTGATGCTGGGGTTGCTGTTGGTGACGGGGGTTACTGAGAGTCAGCCCATGCAGTCTATAAATAGCATGTTGCTCTCGCTCGCCTCCGCTCCGCCTGCCTCTACTCTCAGCGCATGAGCTCAGGCACGTGATCTAAAAATAGAAGGCTGTGCTTACACGGCAGCAACACACAAAATATGTGTCTGTATTTTGTCTTTCCCTCCGAGCGCCTCCCCAGCGAAATAACATCATAACTGCCTGTCAGAACAGCAGCACAACAGATACAAGAACACTTATATTCTCACTGATTCTCTCCCTTTTTCTTCTCTCTCTCTCTCTCTCTCTCTCTCTCTCTCTCTCTCTCTCTCTGTCTCTTTCTCTCTCACACTCACACACACACACACACTCCTCTCCCTTAATGGATTCCTACCCAGACTCAGATTAAATAAAAAATTCCACATTGCCTGTGGAATAATCAAAAGACCAGATAGACTAGTGGTGTGTTTGTGTGTAATTCTAATTTGCAACACAGCAGACATAATTGCATGAATAGATTATGATGAACATTTGGGAAAGGGGCATTATTGTAGTCAGGATTTCTTTTTTCTTACTCAATGTTGTACAGTTTTCCCTTTGTGTGTGCGCGTGTGCAAGTGTGCGGGTATGTATGTGTGCGTGCAAGTGTGGTTCCTGCTGGCTTTTCGGTGTGTGTGTATGTGTGTGTATCTGTCTGTCTTTCTGTGTGTGTCTGTGTCTGTGTCTTTCTGTGTGTGTGTGTCTGTGTCTTTCTGTGTGTGTGTGTGTGTGTCTGTGTCTTTCTGTGTGTGTGTGTGTGTGTGTGTGTGTGTCTGTGTCTTTCTGTGTGTGTGTGTCTGTGTCTTTCTGTGTGTGTGTGTGTGTCTGTCTTTCTGTGTGTGTGTGTGTGTGTCTGTGTCTTTCTGTGTGTGTGTGTATCTGTCTGTGGGTGGGTGTATCTGTCTGTGGGTGGGTGTGTGTGTCTCTGTGTGTCTATTTGTGATTATGTATATCTCTGTGTGTGTGTGTGTGTGTGTGTGTGTGTGTGTATCTGTCTGTGTGTGTGTGTGTCTGTGTTTCTTTGTCTGTGTTTCTCTGTCTGTGTGTCTGTGTCTGTTTTCTCTTGCCAGGTGTGATGTCTAGGCTGTGGTGGCTGGGTAAACTGACGAGGTAGTCAGATGACTCATAGGTTTTCAGGACAGGACTCCCAATCCCATGTAGTAATCTTGTTCTGCTGGCCCCGCACCATTTCATCACATCCATATCATTCCACGGAGACCATATTATTACACCCATAAAGTAGGCCAGGCTGTTGGAGAGAGCCATAGGCGACACGTCTGCCTGTGTGTTTGTGTGTGTTACATAAGGCTGGCTAAAGAACATCAGATACTGTCAAGATCAACATTCTTTCCTCTCTCTTCCAACAGCCAGCCATGCTATGTTATTGCTAGATCTAGCTTTGTGCTTGTGTTTTTCCTGTTCTACGCATGCAAATGTATTTTAACCTGCCTTTGTGAATGTATTATTCTATGCTTTTTGTATATATTTACTTCCCTGAGACATCCTTGAAGCAGTTAGGGTTAAGGGTCTTGATCGTTCGCTGAGTTGGCAGTTTGCTGCCTCTGGGATTGGAACTTGTATTTGTAGTATATAAGTATACTGTGTATTTGTGTAAATGTTTGCACACAAACTGCCTACCTGTGTAAAAGCCTATTCCCTTGGGCATCCTTCCCAAGTGCAGTCACAGCATAAACACTGCTCACATTTCCCTACTCCATACATGCAGTGTGTGTTGCAGGTGCTGTTCTCCATGAATGGAGGCAGCAAGAGGCTTAAAACCCTTTCAAATGTTAATTCCCTTCCTTGCATGAATAAAATATACATGGATTCATGTGGTCTCTCTCCCAGGTGACATGCATGTCTTGCACTGAACTGTTTCTCCTGTCCTCATCCTCTCCTCCCCGCCTCCTCTTTCTCATGTCCTCCCAGCTCCTCTCCTCCTGTCCTCTCTGCTTCTCTCTTCTGTCTGTCAGAGAGCCAAGCGGGCAGCCAGGCTGTTATCTGGAGTGAGAGCAGGGAGGTAATATGGTCTGAAGGTGGGAAGGAGGAATGGGATTATACCTGGAGACCCACTACAGCAGACCCTGGTCCTCACCTTCCCCCCTGGACCGCCAACAGAGCCAGTTTTTAAAAGCCTAATGGACTAGATCCACTCCTGATAGGGCTTAAGTCTTGCAAAGGCACCACAATCAATTCAGAAGACAAGAGGAGCAGATAGGAGAGGAGAATAGACAGGAGAAGAGATGTGTAAAAGGAAAGAGTTGATGGGCTTTACCATTCCATCCATTGGCTTCCTCCTGCTGTTGCATGGCATCAGTCCTTGACTTGGAATAAAATAAGGGCAGGAACTGACAAATGGCACATTAGTCTACGTTCATCAAAATGTATGTTAATAAGGCTTATTGCATTAAAGTAGCCTATCCCAGACATCCCAGACGGCTCTTTTGCCTAAAAAAGGATCCGTAACGCTGTTTTCCAAAAAGTACCACCGTTCCAAAAAGTACCACTGTTCCAGCCCAAGCCGTATGTAGCCTACGGGTGTCCCAACAGTTTAGCGAAACGTCTCACAGATCAGAAGTACTAACTTCAGTTAGTCACGTGCAATATCATAGACACCATTATCCCGATTTTGATAAAAAGGCAAATGAATCATTTCGCATTATTGCCACTTTCTAAATGACCCTGACTGGCCCAAGGCGGGAGCTATAGTAATAAACTGGCATTGGTTGGTCGCATGCAATATCTCCATATGCCCCCAGTCAGAGTTCTGACACTGCATCATTCATGGGGGATACATTTGTCTGCAGTCCGTTTGTTTTACATATTCTATACACAAAGAAATACTCCTGCATCTATTAAAACCACAGGATTTCTCTCAGCTGTTGATGTACCTTTTGTTGAAAAGAAACGGTTGGCTTCATTGTCTGTTTGACGATGACTAGAACAGGAAAGGTACGCTGGTTTGAAAATGGGACATAAACCAGATGCTGTTAATCTTCAAACGCCTGTTGTGGGTGCCTGCGTGTGTTTGCGTGCCTGCGTGCGTGCGTGCGTGCGTGCGCGGGTGCAAGTGTCCGTGTATTTGGGTGTGCAGTTGAAGCAGAATCTTCTTGTTTGTCTTTGTTCTGCTCTTAATTGTGGTTTAATTTGTGCTGTCCTTTGTAGTGGAGGCCTGTGAAACCGTAATTGCGTTGCTCTTCATCCATCCTTCCTGCACCTCTGATGTGGGTATGTGGCGCGCATCACACACTCAGTTAAACCCAACAGTACAAAGAGATGGGGCCGAAATCCGTCTCCGTCCTTAGGTAGGCTTTTAATTCCATTCATTCATTAAGAAATGATGTTAGGTAATTCAGACCGTGGGTACATGAACGGACAATAGAAGGCAATACTGTAAATCAAAGCTGCAACCTTGATTCTTCTACTGCAGTAGGTCCCTCTTTCCCCTGTACGCTGAATGCTTACCGTGCAACACACTGCATATCATTTCTGTGTCTGAGTGTGTGCGTGCGTGTGTGTGTGTGTGTGTGTGTGTGAGAGTGTGAGTGTGATAATTCATCATTTGGAGGGTGGTGTGTCACTGCAGGACTGTTTGTGTGCACTCTGACTACACACACACACACACCATTCTCCAATCACATGCTCACACAGATACAGCTTTGGTGGTAGCAGTAAAATGAGCAGAGAACCCAGGATGAACCTAAACTTCACTGTGGGAACCCAGTGGTACCAGGTGATGAACCCAGCGTGGTGGTACCAGGGGATGAACCCAGCGTGGTGGTACCAGGGGATGAACCCAGCGTGGTGGTACCAGGTGATGAACCCAGCGTGGTGGTACCAGGGGATGAACCCAGCGTGGTGGTACCAGTGGATGAACCCAGCGTGGTGGTACCAGGGGATGAACCCAGCGTGGTGGTACCAGGGGATGAACCCAGCGTGGTGGTACCAGGGGATGAACCCAGCGTGGTGGTACCAGGGGATGAACCCAGCGTGGTGGTACCAGGGGATGAACCCAGCGTGGTGGAACCAGGGGATGAACCCAGCGTGGTGGAACCAGGGGATGAACCCAGTGTGGTGGTACCAGGGGACGACTTTCATGCTTGGAATTGTGTTATAATAGTGATTTCAAATGAACTGAGGTATGATAGTGATTCTACTATATTATGCACATTTAAACATCATTTTACACATCCATCCCAAAATGAGTGGTTTAAAAAAATCCCAGGTCGGCTTTTTAAGTGTCTCACACAAAAGCACCAAACGCAGTTAAAGACTGGATTGCTCACCTGTTGCTTGAAAGGTTGGAAAGTATGCCTGTTCTTGAGAGGAACTGTTACTCAGTGCACCATTGCTAGTATCAAATGGGCCTTTTCTTCTGTCCTGGAATTGTGTGTGTGTGTGTGTGTGTGTGTGCATGTATGAGAGAGAGAATTCTTATGGTTGAGTACAATCTAATAGAGAGGCAGAGAGATACGGTAGCTAGTTAGAAATTGTCATCAAGATTTAGGTTTTGATAAAACCCTGGGCCCCAAGGCTGTTTCTCTGGTAGTGTCTGTGATTTGACTGTTCACCCCATGACATGATCATCACTCTCACTTTGCTGGGGAGAATCTATTCCTCTACCAACACTGTTCATACCGATGCATTTATCACTATTAACTACAGACAGGCTGGAAATAACATTCAGCTTTTATGTTGCTTTAAAATATAGGATGCTGTAATAAAGTTTAAGAGACAGAGTTAAGTGAATAAAATGAACCCCAAAAAATTAAGCAAATCAGATGTCTCATTCTGCAATCAACTTTAGCTGGTAGCGTATAATACCTTATATCAACAGTTACTACACATCGTTGTTGGAAGGCAGACAAGAGGATTTGACTTCCCTACCACAGCAGTGTGACTGTTCTGTTTGACTGGATCACAGAAAGCCCGTTCTCCTCACCTCTGCAGTGCCGCAGGCCCAGACCCCACACCTCCTACAGAGTTTCATGCATAAATGATTATCCTTGCGTGGCTAGTTTGGGTTAGCTTGCTCCCAGATCTGTCTGTCTGGTCAGGCTAACAACTCAAAGCATGCCATACAGTGTAAAGATAAAAGCAGGCAGTAGGCTTGGCAATATACCCTCTACCGCATTGACCATATACTGGAGGTTTTGAAGTACAGGGAGTATGATGCTAAATCTTTTCCTTTTATTTCTATTTTTTTTTTTTTTTACAAATATTGAAATATTTCCACAAAGAAAAACAGATGACCGTCAACTGTTGCACTTTGAATTCACTGCTAATGTTGGCCTGCTGCATATCTTCATTGTATTGTGTCTTAAATGTGTTAAGATGTGCCATAAACGTTCATACTAGCTTCAGCTTTCAGCAATAATAGCGCTAGGTTGCTAGCTAGCAAGATGAAGTTTACATCAGAGACTGTCTATACCATCCTGGATCATTTGTGAGATGTCCCTTGATGTTAAAATTAAAATGTATGAGTTGTGTGTACTTGCATTTAAAAACTTGGGCTTTTCAACATTTAGCTAGCATCCACTACAGCACATTACTTTCAATTTTGTTAGCATTTGTTAGCATTATAGTTGCAAATACATAGTTCCCTTTGGGGCCGCTTCTAATAATAATAATGTATGTCTCGACATTGTACAGGAACCGTGTGATATATTGATAACACCCAAATCTAGAAGCAATATAGCAGACCCACACACACACACACACACACATCAAGCCTGAAGTAATTTTTCTGTGATGTCCACAGGTGACAAACCCATTGCGTGGTTGAGTGTGTTGTCTCATTTGGTAGGGAGCTGATTGGCTGTGGCAGGCCAGCAATGGACTATGTTAGTGGAGACAGAGTGTGAATCTGATGCCATCTCGTCGTTTTACACCATGCAGGCCTTAGGAGCAGAGAGTTATACCTCTCCTTCTGTCTCGCCATTTCTTCACACCGAGCCCTGGGAGCAGACAGTTTCACCTCTCCTTCCTCTCTCTTTGTCCTCTGGTAGTCTTCATCCTCTCCCTTTGTTCTCGGCCCACATGCTGCCCTGTCAGTTTACTCCGGAGTCTGGCTTCATTGATACTTTGAACTCTTTCTTTCTTAGATGTATCTAGCCCCGGGTCATTAGTTAGAAGTTGGTTTGATTTTGATTAGCAGGCATCTATCCACAGACCGCAGGACTGGGAATACCGGATGTGTCTCTGTTCATATAACCTCAGGCTATCCATTCTCTCCCTCCCCCCTCTCTGTGTCTCTGTCTCTTGTTAGCAAATGAAGCTGAACACACACGCTAACCAAGCTGGTGGCAAGCTGGTAGCCTCACTGTGTTTGTTCTCATCAGGACAGGAGAGCTGTCAACGTGTAGTCTTGATTTTTGGATTTTGAATTTGGAGTTTATTGCGATGTCTTACAACATAAAGAGCAAGGAAGTGTCAATGCATGTCAAGCTGGCCATCATGAGGCATGATCAAAGACTAAGCCAAAACATGTGTTCCAAAATCAACTGTTTGGTATAATAAAAAGATGAAAGGAAGCACTGATGACCTCGGTAATGGTAGATGTTACATCAATGAAGCCTAAGGAAGTTTCTAGCACAGGCCAATATAGGCAAAGATAATGACACTTTAGTAGTACCAAGTGCTACATGTTCTAGTTTCAGTAGGTTATTACCATTTCAAACGTCCATGAGGTCGTGTCTTTTGAAGGCCTAACCTGTACTCTCCTCAGCTCAGTCGCATTCAAGTCTCAATCCCTTGTGTGTCTGACCGTGGCTCTCCTCATCCTTCACTTCCAGGATGGCCATCCAGGTGGATAAATTTGACTTTGACACCTTGCCCCAGCCCGACCAGGAGACCGTGCGCTACACCAGCCTCAAACTCCTGGAGGAGGAGCGTCTTCACGCCCAGGCCTCCATGATCAACAGCACCCTGGGCATCACCTGGGACATTATATCCTTTGTTGTCGTCTGTGGCTGTACACAGGTCCCCGTTAGGCATCTGCATGCTGCGTCTGGATATCCTCTGGCTCGCTGCGGCCCTGTTCTCCTCTGCTGACAAATGGGAGAACATAATGGTGAAGTCTTGCCTGGGCTCTCATCAAAGGTAGGGGACCTGTTGGGAACATGGTGCCATTTCAAAGGCAGCTCTTATCAATATGCAGGCACGGCTCTCCAGCCAAACGTCTTTAATAATGAGGGGCTAAATTAGCTACCAGTACACTCTGTGTTGCTTAGAAAGGCCTGTCAAGATGGTGCAGGAGGGGGTACAGTTGATAATTTTTAGTCCCGGAGCTGCTGAACATATTTTCTGTTTTAGTAATGCATAAGCACTCCTGTGACAGTGTGCTTTTGTTTCCTACGCGCTATTTGGCAGCAGAATGTATGTGTATGTGCGGAGTGCGTGGACAGACATGTAGGTAGTAGTTGATGTTACTAATGTAGTATTTTTCTGAGTGGGTAAGTGACTGTGCTTAGCTCTGAACCGGGCTGTGCAAATGTTATTGAAGCTCCATAATAATAGTAGGTAGACTGAAACCTTCCCCCGGACAGGATAATAAAGGTCTAATTGGTGGACAGTTCAGACTGTAGGCTGATGACTGGACACTATCTCACACCAAACACTTGTTGAACGAATGTCTTTACGTTATTAGAAACATTGCCAATAGCACCAAACTCGTCTTTTGAGTACAGAAAACTAGGATCATGACGAGGGGTTTTTGGGTCAGCCTTTGCTCGGCTCATTCACCGTATCATGCATTGTTAATATCCCACTTCTGAATTAGGAGAACTGTGAAGACCTTATCTTGCTCCTTTCCAGACCGTGCAACTTGCCTTAGCGTTATTAGAGTGTCTCCTATTCATAATTGAAGTGTAATGTTTCTGTTCTGCTGGTGAGTCTGGCTGGAGATAAATGCAGCACAGTGCAGGGAGGAGGCAGAAGAAGAGGCCTGTTACAGTCATTACATCCCCTCAGGAAAGAGAATCTCCCAAGCTACGTCCAAGGGTACAGCCTAGCTCCTTCTCATACACCTCCTATCCAACCCACACACACACACACACTTACCTAAGCCATGTAACAACGCCACCACCTAACCTTTTCTGTCCCTAGCCATGGTCCCTGTACCCATCCGCACAGCAAGGACACAGGCACGTCACATGACGCCAAGCCTGGAGACACTTTGCTGGCTGGGTGGGTGGATGGATGGATGGATGTCAGAATGGAGTTGTACTTTCCTCCAGCCTGGTTCAATGTCACAATGTGCATCACATCTGCTGCTTTCATCACCATGCCCTGTAGGAACTTGTGTGACAGGCAGCTACAGATCACCTCTCCTCACTCCAGATTTGAAGTCCCCCCCCATACTCAGTAGTAATACGGCAACGTTTCGTTTCCTGTCTAATGACAGTTTGTCAGTTCTAGTCCTTCCAACTCGGTGGTGGTACTTTGTTCATTCCAGTCGTTCTTCCTCTGTTGTGTTACTGTACTTTGTCCTTTTGAGTCGTTTCATCTCTGTGGTTTTACCTGGTTCATTCTAGGAATTCTTACTTTGTTGGGTTACAGTACTTTGTCCCTTTGAATCCTTTCAACTCTGTGGTTTTACGTTGTCCATTCTAGTTTGGATTTGAGTCATTCCAACTTTGTGTTTTCACTTTGTTCATTATTGTAATTTGACTATGTTGTGTTAATTTGTTCATTCATGTCATTACGACTCTATGGTGTTATTTTATCTATTCATTCAATCTATGGTAGTTTTACAGTCGTTTTTCTGACCTTATTTAAGCTGTCAACTGTTTGGTGGACCAGAGAAGCAGGTCATCTTTATCCTAGCATTTTACCCGGCTAATGTTGTTGACAGCCCTGTTTATCTGAGTGCTCAGCATCAGCTGTGTTAGCTCCCTAGCCAGCGCTACGACAGACTGCCTTAATGGTGTCACCAAGGGAAGGTTAAACAGTTACAACCTCTGTGTACTCTTTTGTTCTCTCAATCTCGTCTCATAAGTGAGTGTTACTGCGTGTTGAGGGACAGAAGGAGTCGACGGGCAGAGCTTAATGTGGATCCTAAGCCAAACACTACAGGAGGTCAGCTCACGCTCAGCACAGTCAAATCTGCGCTCCCTCCTGGCGCCCCAATGCTAAATCATCAGAACTCATGTTACTGTCACTTGTCTTTTGTTGGTAACACTGATTTTGCCGACAACAAATGTAATTACTACAATTGGGATGTTTGTCTCAACCAGCTATGCTGAATGCACTAATTGTATGTTTCTCTGGATTACAGCACCTAAATCAACTGATTAGATCAGTCGAAGGTTGCGTTGTAGTTCTGCTCCCAATGTCGCTTTGATCTGAGTTGTGAGAAGAAGTTATCAGTTTTATCACATTTGTTTTATGAGACGTATTGCACAGTGAGGATGGTTATTAGTGGCTTGTTAAGCCAGTTTCACTTTTCATTGTTGTTCATTGCATCACCCTGAACAAATTGATGTTACACTTCTTATATGTTCAAATATCTTCTATGAAACATTTAATTTTTAAACAGATACACGTTTCAACAAAATGTACACAGACTCCTCACATTTCCAGAACACAAAGGAAAATGGACAAAGTATCATATGGGGAAAGAAATTACAAACGCAATGAATTCAGTGACTTTTGAACTAAAGCCTGTTAGAGACCCACTTCCTGTTTTCCACTTGTTTCGTAGACTGCACTGGTGCAGTGGCTTCACCAGGCCTAGGGCCAGTCCGCTGATAGAGTTTCTGCATATAAAACAGAAGGTGCACTTTACATGGTTACACTGTCATTACGTGAATAATCGTCAGCCAGCCAACCAACCAACCAGGGGTCTCTGTCCACTTGGAGCCCTCCCCTTTCCTAACAGTCACTAGGCAACCAGAGAGCCACAGGCTATCTATCTACCACTGGGCTGCAGCCAAGTCATAGCTATACTGGAGAATCGTACTTCATAAACCCCCCCACCCCTGTCTGTCTCTCTCTTTCTTGGGCCCTTTTTTTCCATGTATTTCTAAGGTCTATCTTTGCCACTTTGTTAGTTTGTTTTGTTTTCTTGCCCTTTTCTCATATCCTTTTGATGGGAGTGGAAATGTCACTGTGTTGTGTACCTTAGTTTGAACATTATTACTTGTGAATCCTCTCTCTTTATTAATTGCAAATGTCAGAATGACTGCGGCTCTGGCCGTGTCAGGTCCTGTTTGTGGTCCTTAACTCGAACCCACCCGTCTGTGCGACGCAAGGGAGAGGCCAGTGTGGAAGGAGTCCTCAACCAGTTGGTCCTTGATCACCTGCAGCTGGCACCTCTACAGTGGGGTGAGTACAGGCGTTGGGAATGGCCGGGGACCTCAAGATGTGCCTGTACATGCATGCACCACATACACACTTGTTTTTACTGTACATGCATACAGTACCAGTCCAAAGTCGGGATAATTACATACGCTTATATTCCAAAGTATACAGCTGTGGAAACAATTAAGAGACCACTGCACCTTTTTCTTTCCTTTCAGAAAAACGTCGAAATGGAAGGTTTCGAGTGAGGAACAGAAGGGTTCAAATTTAGAGGCCACTGCAAATTGAACTCTTCTGTTCCTCACTCACTTTTTTGGAAAGGAAAGAAAAAGGTGCAGTGGTCTCTTAATTTTTTCCAGAGCTGTATTGCCCAGTCCTGAGCTAACTGACCAGTAATGCTGTAAATCCCTGAATCAATTATTTCCTTCTGTTAACGGTTCAATGCATAAGACGTAAATGAGTAGATCCGAGGTGTTTTAATGAAGAATGAGGACTGCTTAATAGCACAGTGAATTTGCAAGGTTTCTTAAATGTTTTTCTCATGTCTGATCCCTTTCTGCGCTGACTCTGTTTCGGTCGTCATGTTTTTGCGTCTCTTTTGGGCTCACCTAACTCTCTCTTGGAAAACTGCACTCTGGTCAGCTGGTCCGTTTTTTGCTGAGTCCACCAGTGATTCAGCAACACCTTTGAAGACGTTTTCCTGCAGTTGTAGCTGCATTAATAGTTCGATTTAGGTTGGTTTAAAGTACATGCACATGCAAGACTCTGCAATCTTTTTTTTAGCAAGGATAGTGTTACTCAGTTCCAGTTTGGTCCGTTTGCACTTAATGCATCTTGGTTTTTTCTAATGTACGCATTGCCATTGGGTGATTTGATGTTCCAAACATATTGCTCACTATGTCCGCTTCAGAATAACTGCAGGGGGCCATGAGAGAAAATATAAATTTTCACTGAAGTGTATATCCTACCAGGCTGTATTAACCCTTGCTCCCGGCCCCACAAATCCCCAGTAAATACGGCCGCCCGCATACACGCACCCACACACACAATCAATAAATAAATAGCTGATTGTTTGGGAGGCTGATCACAGATGGTGAGACCTAGAAATGGAAAGTGGAAAGCTCCTCAGATCTCTCCCTGCTGTCCCAGGGTGCATCACTCATCCCCCAGCCTTCCGGGTCTGCCTTCTAATGGCTCCCTAAAATAGCCCCAGTGCCTATTATACATGCAAATAGAAAACATGACTGGAGACCGATGTGGTGGGTTTGTGTGGGCTGGTGTGTTAATTACCAGGTGTAGTGGTTTGGTTGGTTTGGTTTTGGCACTGTTTTTGAAGTTGCATGGGGGGGTGTGTGTGTGTGTGTGTGTGTGTGTGTTATTATGAAACACTGCTGCCTTTTCTTGGTGGTCATTGAGTGTTTTTTTATGCATTGATTATTGTGTATATTTTATATTTCTAATGGTTATATTATCACACACAGTTTTTTAGAACTTCCTGAGAGAGTTAAGGACGTGGATTTTGTGGCCTTTTTTTTGTATTTCTATGGTTTACCTCGAAAGGAAGTTTGATTCAGTCCTTTTGTCGAGCACATCCAGATATCACAGCGTGTGTGTGTCTGTGTCTGTGTTTGTGTGTGTGTGTTTAGATGCATTCTTCATCTATGACGACCATGCAGTTCATTTCTCCCAACCTGTTAGGATGTTGTTATCACTGTAGTCAGCTATCATAGGCTCCATTATGGGCTTCTAAAGTTTTCTTCCTCCAGATCAATAATCATTACGTAGAGTTAGAGGAAGTGTTTAATACACCTGCAGGCTGCAGTACACTTAGCTTTTTACAGTAGACTCAGGCTTGGCTTACCATTAGTCTACTGTTATTTTACTGCAATGTATTTAAAATCATATTGTAAAAAATTGCTTTGTACTTATTTTGATTAGAAAGAACAGTCTAGCGATTGCTGAAACGTGTAATGCCGTGTCGTAGTGGTTAAAGACAGTGCCTCTCATGTGGAAGACCTAAGTTTGAATCTATTGAGAGCAACGACATTTATTTATTTTTTCTGGCAGATTCCACGATTCTCTCGTCTTTTCACTTGATGAAAAAGTTAGTTATCGTTGCCTTTATTGGTAGTTATTGTATAAATGTAATTCACAAATGAGAGAAAAATGTATGTTGTTTTGCCATGAAAGAAAAAAAAAAATCTTATTCCATGAAATGAAATAGCTTTGGCAGACTCTGTAGCAATTGCTTAATTCTTAAGACTATTCCAGTAAGTTAGTAGATACCGATAAAGCTTATTACTTGCTAATACGCTGTTAAAACGGCAAGTGGGGAAACAGCATACATAGCCACTATTTGTGGTGGAGGTAAATTTAGTAAGGAAGTTAGTCAGTTTAACTTTATCAAATTAATTCACGAACGGCCAATTAACTAATAAAACGGCCAGTGGCACAAGAGGATTTTTTAACGACACAGCCTTTCACATGGGTGACTCCGGGTTTGAATCTTGAAATGGCAACACTTTCTATTGCGGGCCGGCTGAACTTGGCTTGCCTGGTTTCTTGTTTGTTTAAACAAGTGCTTTTGGCACTTGTCATAATCGGGGGGAAAAGATATTTTTTGATGCTGTTTTGTGAGCTGAACTCAAGGAGGATCAGTTAGTTCCACAATGGCAAGTGGTGGTATACATAATCCAACATTGAAACAAGAGAGGAACAATAAAGTAAATCTTCTGTTTGTGAAGAAATATAAATAAAATGTCCCAGTGAAGCAGCTGGTTTGGAGGGAGAACATCAGGTCCCACGAGGACACCCAGAAAACACTAATGCAGATACTTGTTTCCTCAGTAATCCCTAAGGTTGTTTGTGTATCAACTTACTGAAGTAGAGAAGAGCTGCTGATTATGTGAAGAATCATGGGTAATGGTAAGATACCCTCTGGTTTTATCATGAATGTTGTTATTTTTGTTGCTGTTCTCTCCCCTCACTGTTTGAGCAATTTCAAACTTTTTCATAATACCATAGAATGCCATGCATCTTTAATGGCTCAGTTTTGCAATAAAGGAACACTAGAATGTAGTAGGAACTGAAAGGCTTTTTATGTGATCCTGTTTGTTTAAGTCATTTTTATTATTGAATAGGGAGTGAGGGAGTCGGCCAGACGGCAAGAGACCATTCGGATTCCCTCATTTGGGCAGTTGTGAAGCAGGAGGATCACAGCCACTGGCACACATGCAGTAGCAGCAGCAGGACATAGTAGTCAAACTATAATACTATATAGAGTGGCCGCTGACCATGCATTTGGGGGACTGTAGCGTTTTTTCTCAAATAAAAGTATAGATTTATATAATATAAATATATATATAATACACATCAATACTATATATATATATAAATATATATATATATATATATATATATATATATATATTTATATATATGTATATTTATTTATATATATATATATATATATATATATATATATATATATATATATACACTCACCTAAAGGATTATTAGGAACACCATACTAATACTGTGTTTGACCCCCTTTCGCCTTCAGAACTGCCTTAATTCTACATGGCATTGATTCAACAAGGTGCTGAAAGCATTCTTTAGAAATGTTGGCCCATATTGATAGGATAGCATCTTGCAGTTGATGGAGATTTGTGGGATGCACATGGTCAGAAACAATGCTCAGGTAGGCCGTGGCATTTAAACAATGCCCAATTGGCACTAAGGGACCTAAAGTGTGCCAAGAAAACATCCCCCACACCATTACACCACCAGCCTGCACAGTGGTAACAAGGCATGATGGATCCATGTTCTCATTCTGTTTACGCCAAATTCTGACTCTACCATCTAAATGTCTCAACAGAAATCGAGACTCATCAGACCAGGCAACATTCTTCCAGTCTTCAACTGTCCAATTTTGGTGAGCTTGTGCAAATTGTAGTCTCTTTTTCCTATTTGAGATGAGTGGTACCCGGTGGGGTCTTCTGCTGTTGTAGCCCATCCGCCTCAAGGTTGTGCGTGTTGTGGCTTCACAAATGCTTTGCTGCATACCTCGGTTGTAACGAGCGGTTATTTCAGTCAAAGTTGCTCTTCTATCAGCTTGAATCAGTCGGCCCATTCTCCTCTGACCTCTAGCATCAACAAGGCATTTTTGCCCACAGGACTGCCGCATACTGGATGTTTTTCCCTTTTCACACCATTCTTTGTAAACCCTAGAAATGTTTGTGGATGAAAATCCCAGTAACTGAGCAGATTGTGAAATACTCAGACCGGCCCGTCTGGCACCAACAACCATGCCACGCTCAAAATTGGTTAAATCACCTTTCTTTCCCATTCTGACATTCAGTTTGGAGTTCAGGAGATTGTCTTGACCAGGACCACACCCCTAAATGCATTGAAACAACTGCCATGTGATTGGTTGATTAGATAATTGCATTAATGAGAAATTGAGCAGGTGTTCCTAATAATCCTTTAGGTGAGTGTGTATATATATATATATATATATATATATATATATTGTTTTTATCATTTTTAAATGAGAACCCATTTTACACGTTATCCCACTGTCATACGACACCAAAAGTACAGATAAATTGGGACAGATTAATATATGTCCAAATTAGGCCGTTCCGTTTATTATTTTTCTTGAATTTCCTTAGCATACATTAACCCCTTAATGTTTACGTACTATTGACTCCACCGGACGCTGGGTATGTTCTCTGGTGATGGTCTGTTAGGCATGTTGTGCAGCCATTTTGTGTGTGGAATCTCATCTTCAGCAAATTAAATGTTCAATTGGATTTAAATCTGGAGATTGACTTGGCATGCCAAGACCTGGCCCTGAAACCCATTCCCCCAGTTGCTATGGCAGTATGTTTGGGTGCAATGTCTTACCGTATAATAAATCACTGTCTAATGAATATGGAAGCATTTGTTTGTACTTCAGCAGACAAACGTTTTGGCTCAAGGGCCACATCGGCATTTTGATATTCAAAGGAGGGCACCTTGCTTGTTTTGTAATGTATGATTTGTTGGTCAAAATCAATTGTGGGCCAGGAAAGGGCATGTATTAAAACATTTATACATCCATATTGATTTCAACATACTGTATTTTTTTTATGTAACTTTAAATGTAGATATTATTTTCTATTGCATATGCAAAGTGTAGAATGAAGACAGCTCTCTCATGACTAACCAGAAACGCTTGTCCAGTCAAGTGCCCTAATACCTTAGGTGCTCTGATGTATAAAGATTTTTGGCATTTTTAAATAATAAAACAAATGCATGCACAAATACCCTCAAATCATAGTATTTATATTTTAATCTCATCTTGTTTTTTTTATTAAAAATCAAAGATAAAATGGCTTACTGTCATAAATATTACAGAATGCACTTAATTAGTTTAACACCTCTTTATCTCATGTCATTGCAGAGAATATGTATGTTTTTTCTGCAACCCATAAGAGGTTTATTTAAAGGGTGGACGGTCAAGTGGTCATCCGTCTGAAACCTCCTTCGGTCTGGATCCTCTTTCCATCTGAAACCTCCTTCGGTCTGGATACTTTTTCCGTCTGAAACATACTTCTGTCTGGAAAGTCCCACCTTTGCAAACAAGTCATTGGCTTAGAAGACAGTGGCTGAGTGGTCATTTCTAGCTTACTGAAACAGACAGAGCAGTTCATCCCCCTCCTCTGAATACCTGCTGCACACCCAAAACAGATTCTGATTGGTGTTAATACCGTATGTCTGAGACAGTGTGAGATCGCATTCGGACTAAGTGAGGTCACACTTTAGACAGTGTGAGATCACAGTATTTTGAGCTGCTTGAGAATTGGAATGGGAATGATTCCCTTTAAATGAATGGTACGTTCCTGAGTGCTGTGTTTAAATGTTAAATGGATACTGCGACCTAGTCAAGGTTGAGTTACTTACGGTATATGTTAGGACATTAATCTTGATTCCTTCTGCTTTAGCCAGCCACAACAAACAGTCATCTGGTAAATTCCATTTGTGCCTCTTCTTTATATAATGTCTTTATATTTGGAAAGCATTCGTCTTTCTTTATTTTTTTGGGCTGTTTATAATCATTGCTGCTTCAACAGAGTCTCTACAGGCCAATTACTAGTTTAGTTTGTGTGCTGTGTACTACACAGAATATATTATGTGTCATACAGCCCGCCCCCCACCACCCTGCTCTCTTCAACCTGCTACTCGGCCTCCTCATGTGCAGAAAGCAACATCAATACTATTGGCTGGTTAAGCGGGTGTAATGGCTGAATCCTCTCAAAGTGATTTGTTGATTAGAGACCATTTTTAAACTATAATCGTGTGGAAGAGTCTATTTCTGTTTGTTTGGTAGCTGGTAGCTCGGGATATGAAGGAAAGAAAAGCTTGGCCGATGGCCAATATTGGACACACCTGTTTGCAGCAGCAAAACTGCTATTAGTACCCTATAACATAATGTTACACAGACACACACACACACACTCTTTCCTGGGTAAATGTCATCCAAGGCACCTTGTTATGCTTGGTGTTCCTTCTCTATTGTTTTTTCAGAAGGTTACTGGCTGGTCGTCCTGATTATCTGTGACAAACGATCCTGACGCTCCAGAAAACCTGGAGGGGTCTTCTCCTCCTCCCAAAACACATGAATCATAGAATGAGGGATGGAAATGGAGGGATAGAAAGAGAGGGATGGACACCATTAAATGAAAGCAATAGAACATCCTGGGGAATTGAACTAGTGAGAATGGACAGGGCTGTATTAGCTGGATTTAACCATGAACAATGGTTGTCATGGGTCACAAGTCCAGGCATACTGTACCACTGTATACACACCCATCAGCCAACCATAATATTATGGTGAAGTGAATAACACTGATAATCTCGTCATCATGGCACCTGTCAGTGGGTGGGGTATATTAGGCAGCAAGTGAACATTCTGTCCTCAAAGTTGATGTGTTAGAAGCAGGAAAAATGGACAAGCGTAAGGATCTGAGCGACTTTGACAAGGACCAAATTGTGACGGGTAGACGACTAGGGCAGAGCATCTCCAAAACTGCAGTCCTTGTGGGGTGTCCCCGGTCTGCAGTGGACAGTACCTATCAAAAGTGGTCAAAGGAAGGAAAAGGTCATGGGCAGCCAAGGCTCACTGATGCACATATCATTGATGCATGTATATATTTTACACACACACACACGCACAGTATATATGTATGTAGCTTATATGTTCAGCATGTTTGTAGTCAAGAGTTTTAGCCCTTGTATCTGCCCCCTTTAAGCCCTACAGTTTCCCTCCATACATTTCCACCCATCCTGTTTGGTTGTATCCCTACTGAACAGGGTTCATGCTATAACAGCCTATCATAAGGCTTTGTTCATAATGTTTCTATCTTACTGAACAGGGTTCATGCTGTTTCAGCCTATCATAAGGCTTTGTTCATAACATTTCTATCTTACTGAACAGGGCCGGGCCAGGTGGCAGACAGCAGTAGCATGGTTTATGTATTCTGCAGACTGCCTGGTGTAGTAGCGTTATGTAAATAGCCTCATTGATTGCTGCTTCTCGGCTGACAATTTAATTAAAGTCAAATTGGCACACCTCATGTTGAGACTATCCACGTGACGTCATCTTAATAGACTGGATCTAACTGGGCAGACATCAGCTTGGCAACTGACTGAGGCATCTCCTCACATGGCTCCCAGTTCTCTACTTAGTGAGGTACCTTAAATCACAGCCACAAACTGTGCAATTCACATGGACTAAGACATGGCTCAGCTGTTGCTAACCGGCAAGAGAGACAGTAACGGAGAGGTCTTTGCCCCCAATACCCACCACCCCACCCCCCAACCCCCGCGCACCGCTCTGTAACAATCTGCCACCGGGAACCTGTCTCAACGGGAATACAAAATCATCCATGAATGGGTAGACAAATGTTTTGGTTGGGTGAGAGATGAAGAGGGTGGAGAGAGAGAGTGGGGAATATAAAGGGAGAGAGCACAGTAGGGGCAGGAGATAATTTAATAAGACTGCTCTTTTGAACCGGCTCTGCGTGTCTGTGAGCATGCCTCCTCGGACAGATGGCCTTTCAGAGTGACCACAGGCTAGCTGCTCAGTGCGCGCCTGGCTCGGGTTTATGGGCGTAATGTGCCTTTAAGGCTGCGCTCTGGGAACTCTGTCACGGCGGGGGGGAGTGGCAACATGGGCTGTTGGATGGAACTTGTGCAGGATATACACCCTCTCTAACCATGAGGTTGGGCAGTCTTCCGAAAGGGATGGATGAAGAGACGGGGTGGGGTGGGGGGGTCTCTCTCTCCCTCCAGCTGGGGAGCTGAGGTTTGGCATGTATGTAGCGTTGGTTGGGTGGTGGGTCCCCTGGGAGGATCACGGTAACTGAGTGGCCTGACATTCTGATCCAGGCTTTCACACGGCTTCCAGTTTCCTCCAGCCCGGCTCCCACTGGCCCAGCTATCTAGTCTCGCTGACAACCCAGGAGAGAGGGACTGATGTAAGTACCGCCGGGCCTGATGGTCCTCTGCAGGTAGGGACGGGCTGATTGATGGGCTAAGTTAGGGGGCTAATGAACAGTTTCCTCACACTAAACACGGCCTTAAGACCTATATGGAAGCTGACCCCCTCCCTATGTTCTCAATCCTGGCTCTTATTATGGCAGGGGCCTACCGTGTGCCTACATGCACAACCCATTTTCCGGAATCCACCCCCAGCTGATTTATTGCGGCGTTGACTCGGTTTGGCAGCGCTGCAAGTAGGAGGGTTGTAGGGGGTGCTGGGAAGTGTGATAAGCGCATGGGGGAGACATAGAGCATTATGTCTCAGATATCACTCTCTGTGTGTGAATTAAGTCAGGTGGGAACGGAGAGCCTTCTTCTTGGTGAACACATCAACCAGAGATCCGCCAGAGATTTGAAAGGCGGATAAACCGTGAATAAACCAGAATGAAGACTCCATGCCCGTCACGTTCCCTGGATATCTTTACCACAGTAGCTCCACTGTAACTTTGCTGCATCACCCTCCTTGCTTATTCTTTCCTCTGAGGAACATGAATATAAACCTGGCATCTGCCCCATTGTAACAGTAGATACTCGCTCTGCTGTCATTTACGTGAATCATCCTATTTGGGATAATCCCAGCATATGCACCACTATTTAATATTTATCAGAGGGTTTTCTGTTCCGAATCTGGCTTGTTTTTTGTTTGAACGCAAACATTATTGGATCCACACAAACACAGAGTGGTTGCTTTGTTTGTCTCTGGGCCGAAGGGAATAATACCGTGATCCTATCGCATGGCTGGGCTAACGTTGTGACCAGAGACCAGAGAGCCGTGTCCGTCCAGCCCCTGAGCCTCGCGGGGATAGCGTCGTCCGGTGGCTAGGATTTTAGCGCATTAGGAGCTGTCCTCTGTGACGACGGGATGTATGGGTGTAGTGTTAGCACACTGAAGAGCCTGAGAGAGCGCCTGTTTATAGGACATTTATCATGGCCGGACAACAATCCAGACTGTCAGCATGTCACTTTGGATGAGAAATGGGTCCAAATAATGTCCTCCTCCTCTCACTGCCCCGGCCAAGTCGGCAGAGATAGCCAGCACACAAAACAACACTGAGTATGCAGATGCATGTAGAATATCTACTGCGTAGCACTGTTTAATGGTCTATACTTTTAATCTTTTTTTTTTTTTTTAAACCTAAATATCTCTTTATTTTCTGTGTTCTTCAGCTTAGCCGCATTGGATGGTTTTACTTGCCTTATTGTTAAGTCATTTCCCAGTCATGTTCCCCACTACACCACTTTCCATCATATAAACCCCTCCTTTCATTGATTTCTGTAAAGGAAAGAAGAGTTTCCCCAAAGGCAGCGTTTTCATCCCTGAAAGACAAATAACCTGACATTTCTAAACGAAACAGCGCTGTGTTTTTGTGGGTGCGTACGTGCGTGCGCGTGTGTGTTTGTTTTTTTTCATGGCTCCAGCCTTCACAGGTGATTTCTGGTTTGTTTATACCGTTCTCCTCTTGCCTGCACCATCCATCACATACCCTGGTTAAACCAGATTGAACCTTGCACTCAACGCAGCATTCAGTCTGGTTTAACCAGACTATCAATCAGACATTTTTACTGGAATATGTGGGGAAATAGGAACAGATGGCTGTCTTATGAACTGTTGAAGAACCTTCATGCTGAAGACCAGGGTTCTTCCACTCTGGTTGTGAAGGGACAGATCACTTCTGGTTTTTGTTTCTATAGTCTTGTGGGTTTGCACACCTGGTGTCCCTGGTCTCAATTAGCCCATGACGAAAGGAGAAGATGAAAATCAGAAGGTTTTTGGTGCTCCTGGACTCAATTCAGTTCTGTTTAAACTTCTCATGGCCATTGTCAGCTAGCTAGCATGGGTATGTCAGCTTACTATACTACTGTTAGTGTGGTATTATGATCTAGCTATACTACTTTTAGTGTGGTATTATGAGCTAGCTATACTACTTTTGGTGTGGTATCGTCAGCTAGCTATACTACTGTTGGTGTGGGTATGTCAGCTAGTTATACTACTTTTAGTGTGGTATCGTCAGCTAGCTATACTACTGTTGGTGTGGGTATGTCAGCTAGTTATACTACTTTTGGTGTGGTATTGTCAGCTAGTTATACTACTGTTAGTGTGGGTTTGTCAGCTAGCTATTCTACTGTTGGTATTGTATTGTCAGCTAGCTATACTACTGTTTGTGTGGTATTGTCAGCTAGCTATACTACTGTTGGTGTGGGTATGTCAGCTAGCTATACTGCCATTGGCGTGGTATTGTCAGCTAGCTATATCCTACTGTTGGTGGGGTATTATAGGTTGGCTCTACTACAATTGGTGTCAGATAGCTAAACTAACCTGCTGCTGGAGAGATATATTATCAGCTAGAAATATTACTGTATATGTGCTGCTTGTACAGCTATTGTACATTATTTACTTAACCTTGTTGTGGTAAAACCATGTTTTGTTATTTTGAGGATGACAACATTGTATTTTGTCTTTGTGTTGCTGTATAATCCTTTTTTTGTTGCTTTCTCCTTTTACAATCAACCAGTCATGAACATGGACATGTAGCCTTTATTAATAATCCTTCTCCAGAAAACCAGGCTGTAACAGTATTCAAATCAGCATGCCTTATACTTTATAAAGGCCTGTGAAATATTATATACTTCATTTATATTTTCTTTGTCTTAAATAATAGTGGGTCCCGCGCTATCATCTGAACATTACGTGTCCTTGACATTTTTTTTCTCCCAGAGCTGGCTGTGTAGGTGATCATGTCTGTAGCGCCATTATAAAAATATAAGGCAAGTTGAGGAATGAAATGCAACTGTACCACTTCCTCATTTGAATATATATAGCCTCTTTGAATCTACGTCCATGCAAAGACTTTCGGTCTGAAAGCTTATTTTCAACCTGCCGGTATGTCATGATTAGGTATTCAGATAGACAGTAGGAGAAAACTCTATTAGGCTTCACAATAAAACACTACACAGTAAGGCGCAAGAGACCCTTTCAGACATGGCATTATCTCCTCTCTTTTTTCCTTTACTTGTTCTCTTCTTTCCTTTACCTATTCTCTTCTCTCTATATTTTTCCCTCTGTCTCACTTTCAGACCTTTTGAAATCTCATTCTTTTAACACAGTCATGTTGTGTCCTCGTCGTCTGTGTTTTTCCCACTCAAGTCATTACTGTCATTTTGCTAAGTGGATGCACTTTTTCATTTTTTCTGTGTGTTGATTTGTATTAGATGCATATTTTGAAATTGTTCTGAAGAGGATTTTGGTCACATTGTAGTTGCTAATTTTGTGTGCTGTCAAAGATATGTGAGACAGAGGTGAAGACTGTCTCATGTAATATTGTAATTGTGTAACAACTTTGATGAAACAACCCAAGAAAATTGTCCACTTTCTACAGGTGTAAAATGTGTCCTATTTCCAAAAACAGAAGCTACGGTGTAAGCAGATTATCACCTACCTTTGTCTGACCTAGGAGTTACAGCATCAGCCATATGATCAAACTTCACTTTGAACTTTTCAGCCCACACCCTTTAATGGACATCAGACACATTACAACAGCTGCCCAGACCCCTCTGCCTACCTGCCTGTTCAGTTCAGTAATTGGTAATAATTTTGCTCCACATTATCAGTCATCCTCAGGATGTCCAGGACACTAAAGACTGCTGTGCGCTGTCTGACCATCCGGGGATGTGACACAACTTCTTAGAGGAATAGGAAACGACCAAACGCTATCTACTCAACTACACTACCGTGACCACTTGATCCACTCACTAAGTGGACGGGAAGCTCTGCTGCCACAGCCGAATGACTAGCAAATGCCATCTCAATCTCACAATAAGCATGGAGCAATACTTCTCGGTCATCCGGCCAGGGCCAGCAGCCTATCAGGGCCAGGGCATGCAGCCCATCAGGGCCAGGGCCAGCAGCCTATCAGGGCTAGCCCAGGGCCAATTGCCTATCAAGACCACCCAATGGCCAGCAGCCTCTCACGGCCAATGGCCTATCAAGACGGCCCAATGGCCAGCAGCCTATCAGGGCCACCCCAGGGCCAGCATCATGTCTGTCTGTCTGTCTGTCTGTCAGTGGTGGGCCTATCAGCATGGTGTGGTGTGTGTGTGGAACACTAGGAGCTGTCCCTTTACCAGCAGGACTCTGCCGATGAATGGTCGCCCGCTGGCCACAGTCAAATGACTCCATTGCTCCAGATGTCTGAGCAAAGATGCAGAGCTTTTTCCGTGCGACTTGGTTGGTCCCGTGGGATTTCTCATTCCTCCATTCATTGTGTATAAAACCTGGGGTGTTGACCGAAGGTTGGAAGTGGGCCGCAGACACAACATGCCCTTACACTGAACACACGATAGCAGTATCTGGCCAGGACAGGTCGTGGCAAACCTGTTGGTAGTTTTCAAGTATCGAAAGGGCCCTGTGTTGGCCTTTAAACACTTCAACGTCAACCAGTACCATGGGCCTTTGGCCGTAGCCGTAGTTATTCTGCTTAGGTCAGTGACTGTTAAATGGCTAGTCTTTCGGATCCAGGATTTCGTCTGGTCCCAGTGTGTCCTAGGTTGAAAAATGATATTTTCTGTGGTGTGTATTGACTCCTACACCAGGTCTCTGAAGACTGTACTGTAGAGTGTATTAAGTCCTGCAGTAGATGAGTTCACTGTACTGTGGAGCGTGTTGAGTCCTATATTAGACCAGGACACTAAAGTCCAAGACACCAGTGTGTGTGTGGCTCCGTTTGAACATGTGTCTTGGTGACAGTCTCCAAGAGGGAAATGCCCTGACCGAGGAAAAGAGCAACGATCAGGGTTTTCTCCCACCAAGGGTTGACCGGCTGTCACACATCCCAGTGTATTGAGATGAGGGGCGAATGGAGCAATTTCATGCCTCATTTTCAGTAATGTATGCTGGTGCACGGCGACGGCCTCACATGCACCGCTGGGCGAGTCACGGAGGGGATCCAATGCCTGCTGGTCTGACCAGGCCGGACCCACAAGACGCCAATCGATAGCTCTCCATGGGCTGAGATGTGTCCCTGAATATGACACTAATTGATTGGTAGGGGATAATTAAAACAACCTGTCTCTCGGGTGCAAGGCAACCGTTACCCCCCCCAGCCCTGGACCCCCCCCTCGCCCCGGCAGAATCATCCGTCAGATGGCTGGAGTAATTGGTTTGCGGGGCCCCGGCCCGGATCAATGGCGGAGGCCTCGTCTGCCTCTGGCCGCAGCCTCAGCCGCACGGGAAAGAAGTGCTCATTCCCCGTCCTCCCCATTATGGAGTCGGAGCCGTATGAGCGGCGCTGCCTATCAACGGACCAGTGACCGGACAGTCCGACATCCTCAGCACCATTGGTTACACGTTGGGCTGTGGAGAGATGAAACGGAGATGGGAAGAGAGTCATGGGAGGGGAGGGTGGATGGAGAGGTCGAGGAGCGTACACTGCTATCCTACATATTCATTTGGACAGTATAGCTTGCCCTTTTCGCTGGCACTATGTAGCTCTTTACTATAGCACGTTGAATGTGAGATCAAATGTTTAATGAAGTACCGGACCTCACCTTTTGTTTAACTTGTTTTATACCTGTTTATTTCCCCTTCATAAATAATTAGGTGGTGTCAGTCTTCGTAGCCCATGTATATCCATGTATATCTCTATCCAGAGTAACTCGCCACTTTCTGGAAGGAGCATAGCAGACATAGTAACCTACATTTTTAAATGTACTGTATGCATTATGCAATGTCTTTTCCTGCAGGGGTTCACAGTGGGCCTAGAAGGAACATTAAAGACCAGGGCGTAAGCTGAACATTTTTCAATCCCCGGTTACACAATGGTGATTACCCCAGTCTCTGTTACAAGGCCTTCTTTGCCCTCTCTTTAGCCAGTCCTTACATGGCTGTCATCTCCAGCTGGGCTGAATGCATGCACGCGCAGTCACACACACACAAAACACCAAATGGAGCATTGCCCTTGTCTGTAATTAACAGCAATTCCACAGCAGATGCCACCTCCTCTCTCTCACACACTTTCTCTCTACCTCCCCTTTTCTTTCTCTCCCCCTTTCAATTTTTTCTCTCTTTTTCTATGTTTACTTCTCCCTTTATTTATCTCTTTCTTTCTCAGTCTACCTCTCACTTTATTTTTACCTCTCTGTTTTTTGCTCCCTCTCTGTACCTCTTTCTCGCCTGCTTTCTCAGGACCACTCTCCCTGTACTCCTCTCTCTGGACACAGCATGGGGAGATCAGAAGAGGCTGTAGACACTAAGGGGTACTGCTGCTTTAATATTATGCAGATTAGACAGGGAGACGGGGAGAAAGAAGAGAGCGGTTTGTTCTAATGAGTCTCGTACCGTCACCTCTGTGGTTTAGCGCGGACAGAGGAGACCGTGGCGGCTTCCATCCGGAAACCTGGCCAAGGTTTTCTGGAGTTCTCCGGGGTCTGCTCACCAACTTGGTAACACACTCAGTCAGGCGGAAGGTACTGTGTTCATTGGGCAGACTGTAGACATGTCCTCATACACACCATAGCTGAAACCCTGTCTTCTGTATACTTTTGACCGGGGCTGTAATCAACAGTAGTGAACTGTAAAGGTTTGTTGGGTGTCATTTGAGGGGCGTCGCGTGACTAAATGCCCCGGCAGACCAGGAGCAGCAGCAGGAGGAGGAGGGAGTGCGTTGAGAAAGTGATCCCCTGCCAACAGCAGCTATCTTAAAAAACGAATGTGCTGCCGTAGCGGTCCTCCTGCAATGTTTTGTCAGCTCCACTTATTAATCCCTAAATGTACTTCCTCACTCCTAGCGGCCTCTGTTCCCAGGGACCTGTGGACTGATAGCACACTGTGACAAGGTCCTCTGCCACCAGAATGTAACTGCTACTTCACTAGATTATAGTGTACAGTTCACACGATACACGTCTATTGCTGTCATTGCGGCAGCTGACTAATTGGTTGTGTTGGGCCCTTGTACAATGTCATTACCTCACCGGCCTGAAGGACGCGTCTAGAGGACAACAACCGAGCAACATTCGACTCACATCCTGCGAAACATGACATACATTACCTCGCTTGCACCTATTCGTTCCTGTACATTACCAGGAGCGCCGGCTTCTGTTCCCTTGTCCTGGGGCGGTGCAGCCAGATTATAGAGTCCTTTGAATTCTTCTGTGTTGCTCAGTCTTTCTCATCGCGGCGTCTCGCCCACACGCTCGCGCACACACACACACACACACACACACACACACACACACACACACACTCATACCCTTGTTGTTGTGATGTTAGTACTAATGCATTGCTGGGTAATGGCAGCTACTACATGGCTGACGCAGAGATTGTCACACACAGAGTACAGTGAATCTTTTGAGTAATCATCCCCTTGGATTTTGGTCCAAAGCTTCATAAACCTGGATTGTGCAATATTTGCCCAACATTCTCCAAGCTCTGTCAAGGCGTTTGGGATCATGGCTTGACAGTGGTTTTCAAGTCTTGCCTTAGATTTCTAAGCAGATTGAAGTCAATCTGTAACTTGGCCCCTGAGGAACATTCCCTGTACTCTTGACGAGCCACTCCAGTGAAGATTCCCTCCGTGTCTGGTGTAATGCATACTGAAGAACGTTTTCCTCTAGGATTTGGCCCTGTGCTGAGCTTTATCCTGGTTCATTTTCTTTTGCATTTGCTGTGATTTTAATATTACTTCAGTTCCCTGTGTTGAGGATGTATGTTTTGGAATATTTGTAAAATGTCTACTTGTAGACTGTTCTTTTCACACTGTCATGTCATCTATGCCTCATTTTCACTGGTGCCAAACCCCAGACTTTAGGACTTAGGGTGGAGTTTATGGGGTGACGCGTTACATGCTGTGAAAACGCTGAATGTTGTCCTTTTCGAATAGCTATGTGTATTATTTGCTTTAAGCTTCTTGTAATGGGTTTGATTTGATTTAACAAACAGATCCCTGATAAAATAAAGAAAATCAAGCAACAGTACAGGGAAACAAAGACTCACAATGGAGAGAGTTGAAACGACCAAAGGTGGTACGATGCCATTGACTCAATAGAAAGTGGTACGATGGCATTGACTCAATAGAAAGTGGTACGATGCCATTGACTCAGTAGAAGGTGGTACGATGCCATTGACTCAATAGAAGGTGGTTCGATGCCATTGACTCAATAGAAGGTGGTTCGATGCCATTGACTCAATAGAAGGTGGTACGATGCCATTGACTCAGTAGAAGGTGGTACGATGCCATTGACTCAGTAGAAGGTGGTTCGATGCCATTGACTCAATAGAAGGGGGTTCGATGCCATTGACTCAATAGAAGGTGGTTCGATGCCATTGACTCAATAGAAGGTGGTTCGATGCCATTGACTCGACAGAAGTGAGGAGCAGTGAGACTCCGTATTATAAGCTGACCATGGCGTCATTGTTATTTTTATTTTAGGACCAGAACAATGTGTACTATAATTTTTCATAACCAGACAGCCAAATTGCATTGGTAGTTTACTCTTCCCTCCACATCTGAGCCCCTCCTTAAGTGCTTGGTACCAAACGTATAGTTGAAACAGGAAAGTCTTGAGCCAACATTTGCATAAATCACTGGTGTAGCCCTGGTACTGGGGTAAAGCACCAGTTAAAATGCGGCATTAAGTTTTAATTATGTACGATTTTGTGTCGATCAATTCTTATACAGTAGTATAAGAATTTACACACATTTTTCAGTACTGGATGAGTAGAGTTTTAACCACATGCTGCATGTTACCACGGTGAAGATGCCGCCAGTACCAGCACCTTCTCTCACTCTGCATGAGCAGAGAAAACACGCCAGTGACTTTTGGAGGGAAAGTCAGTGGCTTAATCCTGACTGTAAGGAATGCGTGGCTTAGGTACCTAAGATCCTGTTTTAATTTATTTGCCATGGGGTATTTGGGATTATTTAATGTGAATACTCTAGCCAAATATCCTCTTTTTAATCACATTTATCTCAAAGTACCATATATTTTGTGTGGTTTGCCTTGTGCATCTAATTCTCTCTCTCCTTCTCCATCGCTCTCTCACTCCCAAAGCTATCTTTCCATCTTCCTCTCCCTCCATGCCTTTCTCCCCCCATCTATCGCCATCTCTGTCATCTCTCTCTTTTTCTCTCTTCGTCCTGGGAGAGACAGCTGGTAACCTCTGGTCTTGTTTAAGTTACAGAACTATTCAGAGATTTTTTGGCCTTTAGTTTTTTTTCTATACATTATGAATCACACATTGGTTTCATACATCCTGTTTTGAATGTAAACTTGCTCTCACTACCCACATTCAAATTATGTCCCAATTAACTTTCACCCTCCACCAGTTGACATAGTTTATCCAGGTGTTTCTGTCAGACAGGCAGCTAAGATGATCCAGAGACTCTGTGGCTCTCTGAAGTGCTTTCTGTCTTCACAGGCCTGGCCTCAGCACTGCTTTCTCTCCCCCAGCCTTTCTCCATCAATTGAGTTTCCCAACCCCCCCAGGGGCCAGTGCCAAACTAAATAAGGCTGTTCACACTCTCAAAGGTTAACTGGTGAGTCAGACACACTGATGACAGCCTGACCAATGAGCTGCAGCCGGCCATTTACACGGCCCGCAGCGAAGCAGTCCGCTTTGTACACACAAACACGCACACACACACACACACACTGTGACTGGACACACTGAGGTCTCTATGCGCACACACACACACACACGCTGACATTCTCACGGCGCACTGCAAGATATTGGATTTGGGACTTGTGTATAAACTGTAATCTCTTCAAAGAGGACGAGCATTGATCTCGGACATGATTAATGATGGATTCACTCTGTGGGTAATCATACCGACTCTAGTTACTGTTTCCACTCACTCCAATCAGGAGGTTGTCTTGTAAATGGACGGGGACATTGTACAGTTCTATCGATAGGGCTGGCAGGCCCCAGCATGTGCTCCCCAGGCCCCGGCTTGTGCTCCCCAGGCCCCTGCTTGTGCTCCTCAGGCCGCTTTGCTGGTGTGTAGAGACCGGAGGCTGGTCACTTGTGAGCAAGCCCACTTAGTCAGCTCGTCTTCACATGGCCGAAAACTCACTCACGCACACAGCACGCTGGCATTTTAAAGGCCAATGATCGACACCACAGGCCCCCATGGGAACACTTTGCCCGCTTGACGACAAATATAACATAAAACTATCCAACGGTAATGTAAATAGGAGGTCCTGCTGTCGTTTCAGCTGGGCCGCATGTGTGTGAGTATACGGTCTAATCAGGACCTCTACAGGTATGGAACTAGTATGTGCCAGATAACTTTTGAAATAAAATTATCTTTGCTGACGGCACTAATAAAACACTGTGGCCTTGGTTTTCCTGCTGCCTTTGATGTGAGCAGCAGCAGACTAATATGTGAGTCATGAGGTAGCCAGCAATAGAAATATCATTTGATAGTTAATTCAATTTGACTACCAGAGGAGCCCCATGTGGGGGTGGGGGGGGGGGGGGGGATTCACAGCTGTTCCTGCTCACTGATCAAATTGGTCAGATATGTTTCCACCTAAATATAATGTGCCAGTTAAAACCCAGCTGATACATTACATTGGAGTGTAATACAATCAAAGCCCTGCCGAATCAGTTCTGACGAATTTGAATCATCAGAACTGGGAGTCTGATGGCTGGAGCAGTGGAAGAGTTAACAGAGGAAGACGTTTGAGCAGTGTGATGTGGGCTCTTATCAGTTATCACCTACGGACGGATATGCCAGTAATGTATTCGCAACTGCTCAATTTCATTGACCATACCAATTCTGCTGCTACTTCTCTGTATGACACAGGCAAACATCCACAGAACACAAACTCCCAGCAAGACCATATTGGCCAAGGCCTACAAAGAATTGACCTCTTTAACCTTGATTGACAGATGATGTTGATGACATTAGATTACAGTCTGTTATCAGACTGTAGCGTGTTGTAATCCACAGCCATACCAACCACTCTGAAGCCCCAACTCCGCCACCTGGTCTAAGTGGAAGCACATGGCAGGAATTGGCCTCTGAGATTCGTCAGTGGGTTGACTCACATGGCGGAGCCCGCTCCCAAATGGCGTTTGGCTTGTTGGTTCAGTATTGCCGTGTTGGTGCTGTGTTGGTGGACCCAGTTGGCTGAGTTTGTAAGACACCCAGCCTTCTGCCACTGCACGTTTTCTGTGACTGCTGCCGAGTAGCCGACAGCATGGAGAGCCTGTTCCACACACACACATACACACTTCACATTTTACTATCTGTGTGAGGACCCCGAAACGTATTCCTATTCATAATCACTTATTCCTGTTCATAACGTAACCCTAAAATGCATCCTAATTCTAGCAGTTAAAACCTGTCCCTAACCATAAGTCTTTAAACTACTTACCAAAATATAGCCAAATGTCTATGCATGGTAGAAACAAAACAAAATTAGTCATTAAAACCAGACACATACTGTACATGTACACAAAGTCCACACATCAGAACATTCATTTCACTGACGGCAGATGAGCTATGCTCACTGTGACATATATATGGGTGAAGACTGCCGTCGGGGTGGATTTGCTAGTGTCAATGTCAACTAGAGGTCAGCTTATCATTGTGACCTAGAGGCCACAACATGCTGGTATCATTCTCACCTAGAGGCCACAACATGCTAGTATAATTGTGACCTAGAGGCCACAACATGCTAGTATCATTGTCAGCTAGAGGCCACAACATGCTGGTATCATTGTCAGAAATAGGCCACAACATGCTGGTATCATTCTCACCTAGAGGCCACAATATGCTAGTATCATTGTCAGCTAGAGGCCACAAAATGCTGGTATCATTGTCAGCTAGAGGCCACAACATGCTGGTATCATTGTCAGCTAGAGCCACAACATGCTAGTAGCATTGTCAACTAGAGGTCACAACATGCTGGTATAATTGTCAACTAGAGGTCGCAACATGCTGGTATCATCGTAAGCTAGAGCCACAACATGCTGGTATCATTGTCACCTAGAGGCCACAACATGCTAGTATCATTGTCAACTAGAGGCCACAACATGCTGGTATCATTGTCAACTAGAGGCCGCAATATGCTGGTATCATCATCAGCTAGAGCCACAACATGCTGGTATCATTGTCACCTAGAGGCCCCAACATGTTACTATCATTGTCAGCTAGAGGCCCCAACATGCTGGTATCATTGTCAGCTAGAGCCACAACATGCTGGTATCATTGTCAGCTAGAGCCACAACATGCTGGTATCATTGTCAGCTAGAGCCACAACATGCTGGTATCATTGTCAGCTAGAGCCACAACATCCTGGTATCATTGTCACCTAGAGGCCACAACATGCTGGTATCATTGTCACCTAGAGGCCACAACATGTTGGTATCATTGTCAGGCCACAACATGCTGTTATTATAGTTATATAGTGACCATTTTCAGGATGGCTCTCCTGAGACGCAGCACCACTCAAAACTGTTTAGCCACAGGCCAGGTCTCTAAGGATTCCGGATTCACTCTGTGTGTGTGTTTGTTTCTGTTTGTCTGTTTGCACTTGAGTTTGTGTTGTGTTTGATGCCTCACGCTTCATTGATGAGGCAGAACTAAGGGCCTTCTGCTTTCATCTTTTATTCAGAGGAGCTCGATGCCATGTGTCTACGACACAATCCCAATCAGAGATCTCTGCTGGTTCTGAACAGTCCTTCATGAAAACGGGAGGGATATTCACACGTGTGTGTGTGTGTGCGGTTGCGGGTGCGGGTGTTCCCAGCTCCATTGAGATTTGCTCTTATTTAGGGATGAATGTTTAAAGACGCCTAACAGGCCTTTATGCAATATGATAAACACTGTTTTAACATGGGAAACCCAAACATTGTTAAATGACTAGCGATGACGCTGAAGGAGCAGATGTGTTGATTGTGGTACGGGTGGTTACCTGTGGTTGTACGGACGGGGAATTGTAAAGCTCTTCTTATAGGGCCTAATGGCTCCTCTGCCTGTCGACAACAGTTCCATACGGCACACACACAATGCCTACACAAACTCCATGTCCCTCATTGGCATGCTGTGTATGGCCAGCTCTAGTGAGTGGACATTAAGGCATTGATGAGAACACAGCCAGTACGATGAGGATTAGTGATTAGCATACTAACTGTATGCTAATAAAATGCTAATGTTCTCTCACTAATGAGACCCTCTGATAATGAGCACCTCTGAAATCTGCTGGTTTTAAATCCTCAAACTAGAGTATGTTCATCCAGGTGCTCCCATTATGGTGAAATGCTTCTATTTTATTAAAGAAAAACATGTTTTAAAGGTGCTTTCTGAGGCATTTTAAGTTTTATTGCCAGAGACTGGGGAAATATTGAGAAGATACATTTTTGCTAAAGGAGCAGTGGGCTGGATTTGAATCCGGGCTGTAGTAGTACATTTGCACCAGAGGCAGTGGATTAGACATCAGGACCACCCTATGCCATGTGAAAACCTACACATTTCAAAACATTGTTCAGGATGGATGGACACCTTTGGGATTTGGTGGATTAGAATCAGCATGTGCATTAGTTATCAGATTTTTCTGTTTTTACAGTTCTTCCTGGCAGTAGGAGTTTTAGGTTTGAGTTGAATAGGCAATATAGCAAAATTAATAGGAAATATATTCATTCACAAGTTGGAAATAATGATTTTTAATTAAAATAATAATTGAGTCCTTTTCTTTCGTCAATTAATTCTCCATTTGCGGCAATTACAGCCTTGCAGACCTTTGGGATTCTAGTTTTCAATTTATTGAGGTAATCTGAAGAGATTTCAACCCATGCTTCCTGAAGCATCTCCCACAATTTGGATTGGCTAGATGGGCACGTACCATACGGTCAAGCTGCTCCCACTATAGCTCAATCGGGTTGAGATCCCATGTCTATGCTGACCACACCATTATAGACAGAATACCAGAATGCTTCTTTCCTATGTAGTTCTTGCATAGTTCAGGGTTGTACTTTGGGTCATTGTCCTGTTGTAGGAGGAAACTGGCTTCAATCAAGTGCCATCCACAGAGTATGGCATGGCATTGCAAAATAGATTAATTCCTGCTTCAAGATACCTTTTACCTTGTACAAATCTCCCACTTCACCACCGCCAAAGCACTCCCAGAATCACATTGCCTCCACCATGCTTGACGGATGGCGTCAAGCACTCCTCCAGCATCTTTTCATTTGGTCTGAATCTCACAAATTTTCTTTGTGATCCGAACACCTCAAATGTATATTAGTCTGTCAATAACACTTTTTTTCCAACCTTCCTTTGTCCAGTATGTGTTCTTTTGCCCCGCCTTTTATTAGCCAGTCTGGGATATGGCTCTGTCATTGCAACTCTGCCTAGAAGACCAGCATCCCGGAATCACCTCTTTACTGTTGGTGTTGGGACTGGTGTTTTGTGGGTACTCAGTTGAACTTGACACTAATGTCTGTGTCCTCTTGCTCAGTTCTGTACTGGGGCCTCCCACTCCTCTTTCTATTCTGGTTAGAGACAGTTTATGCTGTTCTGTGAAGAGAGTAGTACTCAGCATTGTACAAGATCTTCAGTTTCTTGGCAATTTCTTACATAGAGTAGCCTTCATTTCACAGAACAAGAATAGACTAACAAGTTTTAGAAGAAGGTTCTTTGTTTCTGGCAGGTTGAGCCTGTAATCAAACCCACAATTGCTGATGCTCCAGATACTTAACTAGTCTACAGAAGGACTGTTTTATTGCTTCTTTAATCAGCACAACAGTTTCCAGCTTTGCTAACATCATTTCAAAGTTTTTTTTTAATGATCAATTAGCTTATTAATATTGTAAACAGAGGATTAGCAAACACAATGTGCCGTTGGAACACAGGAGTGATGGTTGCTGATAACGGGCCCCTGTACGTATAGATATTCCATAAGAAATCAGCCCTTTCCAGCTACAATCATTAACAATGTCTACACTGTATTTCTGATCAATTTGATGTTATTTCAATGGACAAAACAATTATTTTCTTTCAAAAACAAGGACCTTTCTAAGAGACCCCAAACTTTTTTATGGAAATGTACGCATAGCTGACATTTGACAATCACGCATAATAGCCTGGGGGAAAGCCACAAGAATACTTAACATTGTTGAACCCCCCAGTTGGAGTTAGTCTGGGAGGGCCTGCTGTTAGATGTTTGTCTTCAGGCACTGTGAGTGAGTGAGTGGGGAGTGAGTGAGTGAGTGGGGATAATTGATTCTGTAGGGAGGGATTGAGAAAAGGGATGAGAGAGAATGCTACCCGACAGCAAAAGGCCTACCGGACTAAAACTACTGTACATTTCTGTAACCGGGAGAGACTAAGGAAACAGACCCTTGATAAGGGCTTAGGGCCCTGGAGGGCGTTTTATTAACACAAACAGAAGCGGGAGATGAGGGGAAAATTTAAACCAAATGACAAAACAGCTTTTATGGGGAGGTGGTGTCGTCTCTGACATGGCCTCCCGGTGGCGGTTTGGGGGGAACAGGTGCTGACAGCCTCTCCACCCTTCCTCTCCATGGTATCTTCCTCCTCCTGTGGGTCCCGCGTCGCTGGGGCCAAATTACATCCTTTTCTGTAGCCTCGTTTTTCATTTTGGCCTCGACCCTGAGTTGCTCCTTGGGAGGCCTTGAATTCCTTCCCTGATGAGGTCCTGATAGAAGGCAGCTGTGCGGGTGCATGGCTGGCCCTGCTGGCTGCCCCCGGAAGATTCCGGATGTTGCCAGCTTTCTTTTGGGCTGTTGGTGCGAAGCTGATGTAGCAGGTGGGGGTGGGGGTGTGTTCGCACAATATTTCCTACAGAGCCCTTTCTAATCTCAGGACTACCAGACTAGAGACTCATTTCATCTCAAACCCACAGAGGCTTAGAATTGTCAGCTGAATGTAGCTACCCCCATTTCACACTCTGCCTCTACAGCCTCCTCTCCATCTGTCCTGACTCTGTGACTCCCTGCGGATTGAGGGGAGTGACCAGATGCAGTCTATCTTGTGCTCTGCTGGAAACCTCATCAGTTCCTGCTGTTGGACCCCTCAATACCCTGGGGCCATCTCAGAGGATAAAGAGAGGAGTTCCTTTAGCAGTCCCATCACCCCCTTCTGTCCTATCTCCCCTCCATTTCCCCCCTCCATCCTGTCTCCCTCCCAGCCCTCCCATCCTGTTGTATCTCCCTCCCCACCCCCCTCTATCCTGTCTCCCACCCCCCTCTATCCTGTCTCCCGCCCCCCTCTATCCTGTCTCCCTCCCAGCCCCCCTCAATCCTGACTCCCCCTCCTTCTATCCTGACTCTCCCCGGCTCTATCCTGCCCCCCCCTCTATCCTATCCCCCCCCAGCCCCCCTCTATCCCATCTCCCTCCCCGCCCCCCTCTATCCCATCTCCCTCCCAGCCACCCTCAATCCCATCTCCCTCCCCGCCCCCTCTATCCCATCTCCCTCCCCGCCCCCTCTATCCCATCACCCTCCCCGCCCCCTCTATCCCATCACCCTCCCCTCCCCCCTCTATCCCATGTCCCTCCCCGCGCCCCTCTATCCCATCTCCCTCCCCGCCCCCCTCTATCCCATCTCCCTCCCCGCCCCCCTCTATCCCATCTCCCTCCCCGCCCCCCTCTATCCCATCTCCCTCCCAGCCCCCCTCTATCCCATCTCCCTCCCCGCTCCCCTCTATCCCATCTCCCTCCCCTCCCCCCTCTATCCCATCTCCCTCCCAGCCACCCTCTATCCCATCTCCCTCCCCGCCCCCTCTATCCCATCTCCCTCCCCGCCCCCTCTATCCCATCTCCCTCCCCTCCCCCCTCTATCCCATCTCCCTCCCCGCGCCCCTCTATCCCATCTCCCTCCCCGCCCCCCTCTATCCCATCTCCCTCCCCGCCCCCCTCTATCCCATCTCCCTCCCCGCCCCCCTCTATCCCATCTCCCTCCCCGCCCCCCTCTATCCCATCTCCCTCCCAGCCCCCCTCTATCCCATCTCCCTCCCAGCCCCCCTCTATCCCATCTCCCTCCCCGCCCCCCTCTATCCCCTCCCCGCCCCCTCTATCCTGTCTCTTTAGAGCTACGGTCTAGAGCGGCATTGGGTGTTATTAGTCCGATCCCGGGGAGTTTGCCAACTGTCTCCCTGCCTCACATGAGGAGAGGAACAAAATCTCCAAGCTCTGAGCTCAGAATGACGTGTTGCGCTACCAGGGGCCTCACCAGCCATCTGTGAACTCATGGTACTTAGGTATCTCCTAATTAAGCAATAAGACATGAGGTTTGTGGGAATGGCCAATACATTACAACTAAGGTCTGATCTTGGCCACGACAAATGGCAGAGTGCCTGTGTACTGCCATCAACAGTGCTATACTCGCCATGTACTACAAAACCATACCTGATTGCTACTATGAACTGGTTACTAGCTCAGCCAGAAAAGTCAGGTAATACCTGTGGGGTGACGGGGCTTTCAGCTCGTCACAGAATGACCCTGTCCATCCAGTACTGCAGGTCACGGGTGATAATAGCTAATGATAGCCTAACATGTTGTTGAGTGGGTTTACCAGCACGCTGGGGTACAGCGGGGCTCTTCATGGGGCAACCAGGTCAGTGAGTGACACACCAGACGCCTATCATGGTGACACATGCGGGGTGCCATTACGTTGTCATCATTACATCTAATAGGACTTTGAGATGGAGCCAATTACTGCCCTGTGGTTCTCCGAGGCCACGATCCAGGTGTGGCGACTGAATTAAGGAAGGTTTACGTTATCGTACGGTCTTGCTTTGGTTCTGTTTCCTGGGAATCCCACGTGGGTGATGACTGTGTCTGTATCTGGGCTGGATTGAGAGGCGCAAGATGCCCACTTTTTCCTGACTGGTTCGGTCTGCAAGATCCTGCTACTTGATTTACCATCTACTGTCTTAACACTGGTCTGTATTACGACACTGCTAATAGTTCTATCAGTTTGTCCATCAACCTTTTTCATCTTGGTTTTTATGACACTACTGCCTTGGGGAGACTAACGGAGGATTGCTATAAATATCGTGCACGCGTGTGAGTGTTTGTGAGCGCACGTGCACGCATGTGTGTGCCTGACTCTCTGCCTGCCTGCGGTTGTATTATTAGAGAACAAGCCCAGTTATTCTGTGTGACAGTCGTTGACCACCAGTGCACTGAGAAGGTCCATGGTCCTTTGGTGAGAGAGGGGGAGTAGGGGGAGTTTCAGGGTGGGAGTAGGGGTACTATCAGGGTGGGAGCATGGGGAGTAGGGGGACATTCAGGGAGGGAGGATGGGGAGTAGGGGTACTTTCAGGGTGGGAGGATGGGGAGTAGGGGTACTTTCAGGGTGGGAGGATGGGGAGTAGGGGTACTATCAGGGTGGGAGGATGGGGAGTAGGGGTACTTTCAGGGTGGGAGGATGGGGAGTAGGGGTACTTTCAGGGTGGGAGGATGGGGAGTAGGGGTACTTTCAGGCAGGGAGGATGGGGAGTAAAGGCTAAGGGATTGTAGGGAAAGGTAAGACCTGGAGGAGTACACACCACTACGCTCTCTCAAACACACACATTCACACCTTTACACTCTCTGTCCCTCTCTCTCTCCCTCTCTCACACACTCAATTCAATACACACACACACCTCAACACTCTCTTTCTCACACAAACACATCCACACACTCTCTTTCTCTCTCTCTCTCTCTCTCAGTCTAACACCAACACACACACAAATACTCACACACAGACACACACACACACACACACCTCAACACTCTCTTTCTCACACAAACACATCCACACACTCTCTTTCTCTCTCTCACTCTCATACCAACACACACACAAATACTCACACACAGACACACACACCTCTACACTCTCGCTCACACAACAGGTGCACACACACACATTCTCTTACACACACACACACACACACATACCTCAACACTCTTCCTCTCTCACACACTCAATTCTATACACACACACACCTCAACACTCTCTTTCTCACACAAACACATCCACACACTCTCTTTCTCTTTCTCACTCTCATACCAACACACACACAAATACTCACACACAGACACACACACACACACACACACACACCTCTACACTCTCGCTCACACAACAGGTGCACACACACACATTCTCTTACACACACACATACCTCAACACTCTCTTTCTCACACACATGCACACACTTGTTTTAATTGTTTTTGAGAACTTTTGATTTGAGAACAGAAACATACATTACATGTACATTAAACATTATATCCTTTCTAATCCCTAAACTTAACCAGTAAAATCCCATTCTAACCATCACCATAACCCTAAGCCTATACCAGCTGGTTATGTAAATAACATCGAGAGACAGATGTCCTCATCTGGATCTAACAAGTATAGTAGTACATGCACTCCTCTGGATTCCTTCACACACATACACACATACACACACACACACACACACACACACACACACCTCTACACTCTTACACAAACACATACCTCTAAACTGTCTTACACACACCCCTCTACACACTCTCTCACTCTGACACAACTTCACTCTATATCTCTCTTACACACACACACACACACACACACACACACCCTTACACACACACACTTGCAGTCCAACATCCTCAGTCAGTACCATGCATTATTGAAAGCTTTGCGGGGTGAATAGATGGACATTCTGGGATGACTGCTGACGTGGTTCTGCTAGTGGCTGACACACAGTTTGGCTGGCAGCTACCCCACCGTCCTCCTTCCATGAAGGTTGACAAACGGAGAGACATGCGTATGGCTGATATGACCTGACACCCTGCCAACTAGCAGCTTTGCCTGTAGTACTGTATCTTCTCTGACTGCTATATATATAACATAGAGGACCGAATGAGCTCTAGGAAGGACAATGGCCCCAAGGAGGTGACACCAGATATTGTAGTGTTATGACGTATCTGTAATAACTGTGCGCAGATATTCCTTTTCCCTGTGTATACTGGGGGACATGGGAGGTTTTTCTCAAGCTTATCTGTGGCATTTTCTGAGGCTTCATCCCGACACAAGTTTATAAAAGTTTGTCATTAGAACCTTTTTGCCTAGGTTGAACCAGTCTAAATCGTCTGTTCTATACGAACTGCTGAGGTGGGTTTGAGGCCAGCCTACTGGTGTACTGCTCCCCAAAAACCCTTTCCTCAGCCTTTTACCACTTTCTTGTCATATAAATGTCTGTACATGTTCTAAATCTAGCCTTAAAATGATCATTTTTCCAAAACAACATAGATGAGTGATCAATAATTTGTAATTTTATCATATGAATATTGTGTATAATATATGTAGCATTGATTTAGTCTATATGCTATTTTATGTTGACTTTATTTGTCATTTCAGGTTTCATATGAATTTCTTTCCTTGCTTTTCCAAGAAAGCAAAGCATCTGGAAACTTTGTAGTCCAATTATTTGTAAAGTTGTCTGTTTTCAGAGAGACAGACGAACACATGAATTCAATCTTCAGCTGAGATCTTTATATAAAGCTAAGGCAGGGAAGTGCCTAATAACATATGAGGGGGTTTTCAGGTGCAACTGGAGCTGCTAAGATGGTTCTAATGATGACCTTACCCTTTTGTTCGCCTGTATAACTGCTGTTGAACAGAGTAGTGGTAGCGTCATGTTAATAATAATCATCTCTGATTGATTAGAAAGTAGGGATGGAGTTGGAGGCAGAGGAAGAGATACTGAGTCTGAACTGGTGATTGTGAACTTATGTTGTCATAGTCGGCAGTGCCCTAATTCTAGGCTTAACAGGGTGGCAGACTGTGGGGGAAGTAAACTAACCATGCCCACAATGGTTAAACAAGGACAGAAGGGGAAAATGACACAGAAAAGGGAATTTCTTTGGTAAAAATAAATGGTTTGTGACGTTACTGCCGTCATTTCGATATGGAAACGTAGCTATCGCACTGTTGTTCAAGTCGATGTGTTTTTGTAATGTTTTCTGTGGAAATTCTAAGTAGGTCTTGTGCATATTTGTATTTTCTTTGTTTTGCGAATCATCTGGGTGTCAGTTTCATTCTGTACCATGAATTCCTCCCTGTGATTCAGAGCCCCTCAAAATATCTCTTGAGTATTTTACAGCTTCATGTAGTGCTAGAACCGAAGTTTAGATCTATAGATGGAACATCCCCTAATGATAGTCACTTCACAGCTTAGTAGAATGTGCCCATGGGGAGAATAGAACATCTCCATGAAATGTTAGCAAACCAACATGGATGAAATGAGCACCACGCACAGTCAAATCATCACATCACAACATTCTGGAATTTTAAAGGCATTTTAAAGGTGAGAATGAGGACAATGCTCTGGAGAACAGGCACTATATCAGACACACAGACACATTAGAATTGATATTTTTAGCAGCAAATTGATTTATTTACAGGAAGCAAAATGAACATTCATGTTATTTATTTTTTCTTCATTAATCTCCTTCATTCAGCTGGCCACTTGTCTAATCTCAACCCTCTATCTCGCTCATTCATCACTACAGCTCAGCACCTCTCGTTCTCGCACTCTGTCTCTGATTCTCTCTCTGTCTCTCACCTTTTCTATCTCTCCCTCTCTTCCTGAGCCTTCTCTCATTCACATGCCAGGACTGAGCCTATATGCAGTCTTAGAGATCAGACACTAATGATGTTAGGAAAGGAGTCCTTGATTTGTCTTCCAGATTAGTTTGCCTTCCTGGTTGCGTTGTCTGCCTGGTTGCATGGTCTGACTGGTTAGTCAAGTAGTTGTATTACTTTTATCCTGTTTATCTCCTCAATTTTCTGATACTCAATTCCTGATTAAGGTCTTGCTTCCTTGCAGCAACTCCCAGCGGACTCAGGGCAGTTGATATTGAGATATGTGTTTTCCCAAAAACACATCTGTCACTGTTCTGGGTGTTAACATGGTGTTCGCTAAACTACCAGAATCCTTATGCGCTGGATGTAATGCACTCTAGCCTTCTACATGATATGAGCTCACAGGCACCCATGCCACTCAATAAAATTGCTAGATTGCAAGTGGACAAGGCTGCCATATCCGATTTCTACACCACCTATCCTGGCCCACTGCACTGCCCTCCACTGGGTTTCTCATTTGCCATCCGTCCTCCCACTTTTTATACCTTCTGTCAAATCCACTGCTTTATATGAAGGCGGTAACATGTAGCTCTATCAATAACCAAGTCCTAATGGCTCTTTATCCGTTGATGGCCAAAGTAACTCATTTATTGTCCGGTTTCTCGAATCTCCTCCAAAATGACAGTAAGATTAGATCTTCTCTGACTTATTGATTTGGGACAACCCTGCGTTTCCAAAACTCCCATTTTGAGGTTCTTCTGTTTCATTGGAGTTACAGTAAGCTGCATGTCATACAATTTTCACTTACCATGAGAAATATGAAGTCAAATCACTTCTGCTGAGCTGTGTCTTTGGTTCTTTGCCCTGCGGTTCGTCCAAAATGGCAACCTCTATCCTGCAGATTGTCCTACCTTTGAGCAGGACCCACAGCGCTCAGGTCAGAAGTAGCGCACTATGAAGGCCGTAGAGGGGCCATTTGCAAGGCAGTCCTAGAATAAAGGCGGTGGCATATTTTGTTCCTATTGATTCTGGCAGACTTACACACTTCGCTGTGCTGACGAAGGCCCTGGCTGCATAATATTGCCTTTGTTCCTAAACTATATTTGAATTGACTGAAACAAATTGAATCGTATACCATGAAATGTGATGTGGCTGCCTGGTTGGTAAAGGCTCAACAATACAACGAAACGACTCATGGGGAAATTAAGTGGTGTTGTTTGTTTTGGTGGACATGGTGGGCGTCTTAGCAGTCCCTTCACTCCCTTTTGTCCTGTCTCTCTTCCATCTCCCCCGCCACCCTGTTTCCCTCTCAGCCCCCTTCTATCCTGTCTCCCTCCCAGCCCCCTTGTATCACCAGACACGCAGACAGACATCTGACTTTCCATGCTTTATAGGAGGAGTATTCTTGTCTTACCCTACAAGGTCTGGGGTTCTGAAAGTTTTCTGTTCTTCCAGATAATGAATTGTCAACAGCTAGTGACTCAGTCCCTAGCGTGGTGTAATAAAAAAGCATTGGAACTGGCATCCAGGTGTCGATTTGAAATAGAGGCCTTTATGTACAGAGATTGTGGCTTATCTGAAAGCCATTTTTCCATGGACGTTATTCTTGCTCTTTGTTGTTTATGAATATTATAATTATACAACATGCATTACACAAGATAACTCATTCCACTTGACTTAGTCCAAAATATTGCTCATTAACGGACAGCAGTTAATTGTTAACATAGTACATAGGGAAAGTTTCCATGAGTTGACCTGGCCTGTTTGTCGGACGCTTTTAACATAATGGGGTTCACTCTCTGTCAGATAGAGGAGTGTTCCCCTCCCCCCGTGTCGGCCTTTCTGGCGTCTCTCTGTCGTGGCGGCGTGCGTTGTCGCCTGCCCTGCCCAGCGCGCTGCTATGTCCCTGGCCCGCTGTCAGAGAGAGTTATGTTCTCCCACTAGGAAGACCTGAACCTCCGTCTCTGTCTAGCGTAGCGTGGCAACATGCCTTGGTGTCGATGGCTGGCCCTGGCCGGCTGTGTGGACCGGCGGTGTGGAGGGAGGAGGTGGTGACCGTGTGGGGTTTAATGCATGCTTCCACGCCGACCTCCTCTCAGATGGATGTGAAGAGGCCAGACGAGGCGGAGCCGGAACATGTGATGGGCAGGGCGATGAGGCGGGACAGTAGCAAGGGCCAGATAAGAGGCCAGGTGACCGCCAACGAGCGAGAGGGCTTGCGCTCCTGTGGGCCGAAGCTCCGGGCCAACGGTTGTCACGCGGGGGGGGGGGGAAAGACGCGACGGAAGGACTTGCCGTCACTAGACGACGTGACCAGAGATGGATGGAGCGAAGCTATCATTCACGTCGTTATCCGAGGTGTCACTCATCCTCTTCTACCTTCTTTTCCTCCTCTCCTTTCCCTGTCTCTCTTCCATTCCCTCTCAGTTTTGCATTAACCCGCAGCACCCTACCAAGCTGAGGGCTTTGAAACAGTGTTTGGTGCCAGACAGAGCTTGTGGTAGGCTGGTGTCATGACTGGACCCGGACGTGGCTGAAGGCCTTGGCAGTGTAATGATCAGAGTCTTTTAGTCTAATGGAGCGGCATTAAACAGAGCTTCTCTCCTCTCTGAATTGTGATTGATCAGACCCGGCTGGCCCTCCCTGTCCTCCTCCTCCTCCTCCAGGATACTCTGTTTATCTCACTCTTATACACTCCTACACACACACACACACACTCACACACACAGACACTTGGCTGGGTCATCAAACATCCCTCCCACAGACCGAGTCACAGCAGCTCTAATTGGTAGTGGGATCCATAAAGCTGTGTCATTTCCTCTTCGGGCTTCTAGTTCCTGCCGGTGTGGGCTTTGATAACCACACCTGGCACCGGCCCAGACCAAGGACCTCCAGCCCTTACAGTGGAGGGAGCAGGATGTCGGACCCCTTTCCCATGCCACTCTTTTTACCTATGTAGTGCATTATTTTTGACCAAGACGTATTTCAAACGGGGTGTACTTTTGGGCGGATGGTTTGTCGGAGCTGGTGGGTGCTTCCTATACAAGAAATGGACACCAGGCACAGAAACATCATCTGCTTTTTGTTATTGTCTCGGCTCTTGACAAAACCAACATCGCTGAACAAGTGCATTCCCCTCTAATGAGAGTCGAGGAAGGGGAGGGATGGAGCGTGGTGAGGAAGACTGGGGGGGGGGGGGGTGGGGGGGGGGGTTCCAGGCAGAGCTGCCAATAGCGATCCATCCCATGGCCAATCACCAGCGGAGCCCTTTATCCGGCAGGGCTAGCAGACTGACAGACGGCCAATAGGTGGATGAGGTGACGCCAAGCCACATGACACCGCGGGCAGGTTCCACCGTTGGTGTTCAGACCTTCCCCACCACCACCAGTTACACCTGTCACGGTTTGTTTTTGTTTACCTCGGAGAGGACCCGGTAGTGTGCGCCTCGGGGCGTGTGAGGTTGAGTGCTGGCGAAGTTACTATGTTGCGCTGTGCTTGGTCTGCTCCTCTGAACATCAGTTGTTATATTGGATGGAAAGGAATGGACACGCAGAGACAGACGTGCTCACACACGCAGGGAGAGCGAGAGAGAGACACACACACACAAAAACAGCGTCAGGCACTCACACACAGACCAGCCTCTGTCTGAACCACCTAACCAGTCCTCCTAAAAGCTTCCTGTAATACCTCACATTGAGGTTTATGTCTACTGAGCAGAGCAGAACAGTGCCGCGTATATATAGCTCACCGTGCTGTTTTAACTTTGTGCACTCATCTCGTCTGCTGTTTTTAGAAAGTTGAGTGCTATTTTAGGACTTGCCGCTCAAGTATTAAACCTGAATAATTAATGGAGGGAGCGAGGGATGGGTGAAGAAGGAAAATGAGGTGAGGAAAAATAAAAGTGGTCTTTCTGTGCACCCCTTAGTTTCCTGATGTTGATGACAGAAGCCATCTTATAGGCCCATTTTCTTACGGTGTTCACCAGAAGGTGCTGATTCTGCAGATACCAGATTACAATTGGACCTGGCAAAATGTTAGGGGGCTGAATGGGGGGTTGGGGATGGGTGTTTCAATCTCTGTGCTACGCCTTTCCCAAACCTTAACCCTTAATGGGAAATGTTCTTCAAATTGAACACAGATTCTCTGAACACAGATTAATCTGGAGAAGTGGATAAAGGGCATCATTGCCAAAATACTGAACTATCCCTTTAACCCTCCACTTGAACTTAAAGATGCAATCTGGGACTTTTGGTAATAACAAATCTTTTAAACCTCCCTTTTTGGGCTGGATGTGTAATATCTTGTTTATATGTGCATAATCTGTTAGTCATCACAATCATACCTCAGTTAGTCATGAAATTCTGAAGAAGGAATGCAAGTTATGACATGGCGCTGATATTGGCACATAAATGACATAAAGAATTATCAGGGACCTGTTTTGGCTCGTAAAAAAATCACGGAATACATCTTTAAAATGAACTCTAACCTTTAACCCATCCTTAACCACTGTGGCCCTCTAGACCGGACCAGTGTGGCGGGGAGTAGCCCCACCCACCTCGCCAAGCCCAGCCCCCCGCGCCACTAAAGAGACATCTCTAGATCACAAAAGTCGGAGCCGATAGCCCTAACATAAGGCAATACAGAACCTGACAGATAGAAGTCAGTGACTTAACCCTCTCATGTCAAGTGTGGCGTTAAAAGCTGAGTGTAGGCCGCAAACATCTTCCCCTCAACATGTGGCACCCCCTCAGGGATGGCAGCGAAGAGCGTGATTAAGCCAGTGACTCAGCCCCAGTAATAGGGTCAGTGTCAGAGTGTCCCAGTGGGGAGGAGGGAGCCTGCCAGGCAGAGACGGCAGGGGGGGGGGGGGGTCTGTCAATCCAGAGTCCGCTTTTCCACTGCACACCTCTGAACCAGACCACATTTAGTCACAGGGCCAACTGAAGAGATGGGGTTGAGTCTGTGGTGTCCCTCACACGGACGCTATTCCATAACAGTGTGAAGGGGAAACACTCAATTTACCAATTTTTGGACCGATTGGGACGCTTCTGTTGTACATACAGGTATGTACGACAGGACCAATTCATACGTGTGTGTGAGCAAGGCTATGTTATGCTTTGCAGTTTCACAGTAAACCCTTGAGGTCTGCCTTAACGCGAAGCAAGTTTGATTGAATGTTTTGGTTCCAGACCAGATTGCACAGCACCCTCTGTTTCACTCTCGCTGTCTCTCTCTCGCTTTCTCACTCTGAAAGTATTTTTGCCTACCAGCGTTCTGTCATCCCGGCTTCACACATTTCACATTGGTGTTTGTGCCGGCAAGCAAGATTAGTATTTGATATTTTGTCAGTTGCAGTTTTTAGCCTAATCATCATGAACAATGCTGAGCAGCTATTTAAATAGATCACCAGGTCGATCAATTCCTCCAAAGGTCATCTCTGCTTGAGTATGTACTTCATTCCGCCTGGTTGAAGTGTATTGTAGGACTGATGTACTGAATACTAGGGACATACAAGGCATGTGCCCAAATGACACCCGGTTCCCTAAATTATGGCCAATTCAGACAAGGGCATCCTAGATATCGTACACTTTATGCACACTATACCAGGGTCAAAAACACATCCCAGAGGGGTTAAATTTGGCCTGCTGATGTTGTGGGTTAAACATTTATCTTTATACGCTTAAATATGTTTAATTGAAGAAATGTGTTCCCTAGTATTACAACATACAATTAGACATTCTTTGAACATATCTCAATGTAATCAGGGAACAAAATTATTGTTCTCTTTTCGAGCTCACTTGTAATTTTTCAATGTACAAACAATAGAAAGAAATAGGTTCCCCGCCACCCCTGCCCCCCCCCCTCCCCCATCCAATCAGCTATCATATTGAATTGTGTTTCTGAAGTGATGTGTTGTTAACATCAGATACAGAGCCAGAGGGTACTCCCGGCATCATGGAATGGCATAACCTGATGTTGCACCAGTTCCATGCATCACTCCATGTTATTACACCAGCCCATTTAAGTTGACCACATCCACGCTCACATCAGATGGCTGGAGCTTGTACGGTATGTAGTGGGATGTTCTAATGTTGGTCCAGTGACATGCGTTATGTTCTATGCCCGTTGGGATGGTGCTACTCTGTCGCCACCACAGCATGTTTTTGGGTTACATTTTCATTGCCATATTTCTAATAAATGAACAAATTATTGGGGTTTTTGGCCTGAAATACAGTTTAGATGATGAAGCCACTCTGTATTTCAAGAGACCTTGGATGTGTCCCGAATGACCGCCGATCTGTTATGGGCCCTGGTCAAAAGTATGCTAAAGTGCGCTATATTGAAAAAGGCTGCTGTTTAGAACACAGAGCGCGTGGTGATTAGTCCTCTGATGTTCATCTCCTTATGCTATCTTGAGTGAATAGTCTTACCTAATCAAAGCAGACATGGCCATCTTAATAGACATTTGACTATTCATGAGTCTGTCTAGCATTCTGTGATCAGTGGATCAGAGTGGAAGGAGGAGGCCCTTAATGTTCTCATGTAACTCGCTTTATCATAGCTAATTAAGGTCAATGAGTGCATGTGTATGTGCGTGTGCCTCACAACATCTCCAAGGATAATACACTTTTTTTTTGGACAATTGAGTTGTTTTAAATTAGGCTTTAGTTATTCAGTTCAGACAGATATTGACCTTGTCTCATTTTCATCAGCATCAGAAAGGGGTTTATTTTGGGGGCAGATGGAAAGACTGACAGACATACCTCACTACATTTAAGAATTTAAAACACAGTAATGTATTTAACATTTGTGGATGACCCAAAAAGCCCAGCACACCTCAGGCCACAGAATCCTCACTCTCTTGATGTTTCCATATTGTGGCCGGGTCTCATTGATCAAGCTGCAGCCAGTTCTGAGATGCATCTTGTAAACGCAGACATGAGCCAGCCTACAATAGCTAGCCAAACCAGATAAATCAACCTGCCATGACCAGTCCTGCAACACTGTGGGAGAAAACAACCATGTATCCAGTCAACAACTCAAAGACTTGTCCATAACAAAAGCTGCTGAATTACTGTAGTGAAGTGTGAGTGAAATGACATAGATGCAGAGAGTAAACAGCATTGTGGGTGAATACCCATTTCAGCTATGCGCATTGAACTATGATTCACAACTTTTCCACTTTTTTGCTCTTGGGGGTACCAACCTGTAACAGTGTGAAGGGAACCTGTGCAGCTGCGTAGATGAGAAGGAAGCCTCGCTCAACATTCACCTCATGCCAGAGTAATGTAATGTTGCTGACCCTCGCTTTAAATACACGTCATAAAACACTTAAAATCTTCAATTATTTACAAAATGTACAACAACTTTCTGTTTAGGCTGCCTTCCAACAGCAGTGCTGTAACCACTTAATTATTGTTGGGGTTTTTCTGACTGTTTTGAATCAGTCAATGACCTCCCTTTTCTGTCTAAGAAAGAAAACTTGTTTTTTGAGCTTTAGGAACTCATGGTATCTCGTTTCTACTAACGCTAAATGGGTAATTTGCTGCTTTTATATTGCCTTGTGTTTGCTAAAAGCGTGTTGCTTTGGTACGGTGTATGGATACGTAGGGGACTTGCATTGTATTTATTTAGCTTTCATGATAATGTAAGTCAGTTTTTGCAAATGATGCAGGTTCCTACTGTACCAGTCAAAAACTTTTCACTTGTACTGTATTTCTAACATACATTTAATCCATTATGGCCATATTGGGTTGAGTTATCTCTGTAGCTGAACAAAGTATAAAATGACAGCATGTTTTCCCTTACATTGGAAAACTGAGACACCTAAAGCTTTTTTATTCATTTCACTATTGCTAATATTTTACAGAACATCAAACATCTCATAACATAACAGAACAATGTTTTGACTACATCCACTGTAGCTCTCAACCTTGTCTTGTTATTTTTGTCTTGTTAGGATTTTCTTGTTTCAACTTCATCTAGCGCAGGATTGTTGTGTTCAATTAGAGATCAGTATTTCTGAAAACAGCTCATCGTGGATTAACATTAGTTGAACACGTCTTTCGTTCTCTGTAACAAGACCTTGGTCAGGTGGGTCGAGATAATGACGTCCTTCAGAGTATCAGAGCTGAAGATAGAGGAGCATGTCAGAGGCTAATTGGAAACAGTTGATTGGACCTGAAAGGTTTATGAAGGTACACTGATTGGACAAGCTGCAGGGTTGGTGACATGGAGAAGAAAAAAAGCAACTCTAAAATAGAATAACCCAGTAATTTGGAGATGCATTCTAAAGTGGTATGCAAGGATGGGACAGCAGACCGTTCCTAGAAAAAGAAGAAAAAAAGAGAGAGAATGGGGGGAGAACAATAAAGGGGGAGACAGACAGACCCTCATTCTCCAGGCTGGTTGATTGATGGCAAAGAGTTAGAAAGACGTTCTGTAGAGGTCACCGTGATTTAATTAAGAGGCCAGGAACTCAGACTTCTTAGCTTTATTTAGCCTGACCTTCACTGAGCTGTTTTAAACGTTTCTCATGATTTCTCTGTGTTGTTTCTACCTGGATAAATTAATGATGCATAACTCAAAGCAAAGCACTAACCCTGTGTTAAGTCTGCTATGTTGGAGGTTTCAGCCAGTAGCAAAAACAACAATGATGATGATAACCACCATCTTTGCAGTTATCATTGCTGGAAACTCATAATCAGCATGATTGAATTATTGTGAATGGGAGATCTGAGTGTGAGTTGCCTTGATCTTACCTTTAGGATCTAGATCACATAATATCCTTCTGTCTATCCATTTCAGAATGCATTCATTTCTGAGAAGGGCTGTAATTAAAGCAATATTTAAAAAATATACATATTACGGCAATTATTGCTAATTAGCATTTAAGTCGCAAGAATCAGAATAAACAAATTCAGGTCTAAGGGGTTGAGAGAAAGGCACGGACACACAATCAGATGCAGGCTGTCATGAATTATAAAGGCTTTGGCTGTAGATACGTGTGTTGAAAGTAGTTGGCCAGGAGTGCCCCGATGGTCTGATGTTTCCGTAGGATCTCCGTGGTATGCAATCATGCATACTTTTTGGAGTATTATATACCACAACCATTTGTAACATGCAAGAGAAGGGGTTTGTAATGATTCTTCTGTCTTTTCACTTAACAGAATTCTCCACTGTCGTCACCTACTGATAGCTATTGCATCAACATAATTCATGTATGAAAGAAAAACTAATGTTGTTGTGCCATGAAATGTAGCACACTAGTTAGGTTATCATTATTTGCTATTTTAGGTGCATTCATACCGGTACTGATTTTAATGGTATCAAGCTATCTGTAGCAAGCTACCTTCGCTCAAACAAGGTTAGGTTTTGCAGTGCAAAGTTCAGCTTTCTGTCACGCTAACACACATTCAGTTATGCCCATTCCATGGTAGTAACGTAGTAGTACTACTGGCTTTTGAGCTATTCAAGCGGCCAGTGGCAAAAGCCATTAATGAATGCTGTTTGTAGTGGAAGTCAACCTGTTTGAAGTGCAACAAAGTGGTATCATTTCAAGATGCAATTTTATGATTGGGAGTTATGTCACAATGCTAGCATACTGGCTTACTGTATCCTTAACAATACATACTTTTAATAAATAGTAGAAATATGCTAATTGCGATGCAGCCTTAGTCATCCATCAACATGGGAAAAGAAAGAACACAGATAATATGAAGTTAAAGGTTGTTGACCTTCACAGATCAGCCATTGGTTATGAAAAGATACGCCTGAAAATTCCCAAGAAACTGGAGCGGTGATGAACCTGCCTGGAAGAGGACTGTGTATTTTGCACAGTGAGAATGACGGTTCACTTTGAAAAAAATCTCCAAGGATCACAGTTGGAGAATTTCAGACGGTTGTTAAATCTTGGGGTCTCCAAGATTACAGTTAGATGCCATCTCCATGCCAAGACATTATTTGGGTTACCAGCAAAAAGCCTCTGCTGTCACCGAACCACAATTGTAAGCACATGGAGTTTGCTGAATGGCATTGGAACTTTGATTGGAACCTGGTTCTATGGTCTGATTAAACTGGAATTAAGTTTTTTGCCAAAAAAACAACAGAGAGGGTTTGGTGTAAAAACAGTCATGGTCAATCAGAAAATAACTGAATACCCACTTTGAAGAAGGTAGATCTGTGATGTTGTGTTCCTATTGTACTTCCAAAGGCCCTGGCAACCTGTTAGGTTACATGGAAACATGGACAACATCCATAGCCAAAACCTGTCTGCCTCAGCCAGGAGGCTAAAACTGGGTCATCGTTGAATTTTCCAGCAGGAGAACAATCAAAATTTCCACACAAAAATTGTTCACTGACTAATGGCTATCATAGTCCCCTGACTTAAATCCTATTGAAAACCTGTGGGGTGAGCTGAAGAGTCCTCAAGCAAGGACCAAGGAATCTGAAGGATCTGTCGAGTTTCTGTATGGTCTCTAATCCCTTCCTATGTGTTCTCCCACCTCATCAGACATTGTTGGAAACAACACAGAGCAATTATCCTGGCAAAGGGAGGATATACGCAAGTACTAAATACAGGAGTGGCAATAATTGTGGCCATCATATATTTGAGTAAAATTCTTTTTATAACAGACTGCAAACGTCTGGAGACTGAAGAGACAAGTTGCTCAAGTTTGCTCAACTGTCTTAGGTCTTCTTTGTCGCACCTTCCTCTTTATGATGCGCCAAATGTTTTCTATGGGTGAAAGATCTGGACTGCAGGCTGGCCATTTCAGTACCCGGATCCTTCTTCTATGCAGCCATGACATTGTAATTGATGCAGTATGTGGTCTGGCATTGTCATGGTGGAAAATGCAAGGTTTTCCCTGAAAGAGACAACGTCTGGATGGGAGCATATGTTGTTCTAGAACTTGGATATAACTGTCAGCATTGATGGTGCCTTTCCAGATGTGTAGGCTGCCCATGCCACACGCACTCATGCAACCCCATACCATCAGAGATGCAGGCTTCTGGACTGAGGACTGATAACAACTTGGGTTGTCCTTGTCCTCTTTAGTCCGGATGACATGGCGTCCCAGTTTTACAAAATTAACTTCAAATTGTGATTCATCTGACCACAGAACACTTTTCCACTTTGCCACAGTCCATTTTAAATGATCCTTGGCCCAGAGAAAACGCCTTCGCTTCTGGATCCTGTTTAGATACGGCTTCTTTTCTGACCTATAGAGTTGTAGCGGGCAACGGCGAATGGCATGGTGGATTGTGTTCACCGACAATGTTTTCTGGAAGTAATCCTGAGCCCATGTTGTGATTTCCATTACAGTATCATTCCTGTATGTGATACAGTGCCGTCTGAGGGCCCGAAGATCACAGGCATCCAGTATGGTTTTGACCCTTACGCACAGCGATTGTTCCAGATTCTCTGAATCTTTGGATGATATTATGCACTGTAGATGATGATAACTTCAAACTCTTTGCAATTTTTCTCTGAGAAACTCCTTTCTGATATTGCTCCACTGTTTTTCACCGCAGCATTGGGGGAATTGGCGATCCTCTGCACATCTTGACTTCTGAGAGACACTGCCACTCTGAGAGGCTCTTTTTATACTCAATCATGTTGCCAATTGACATAATAAGTTGCAAATTGGTCCTCCAGCTGTTCCTTATCTGTACATTTAACTTTTCCGGCCTCTTATTGCTACTTGTCCCAACTTTTTTGGAATGTGTAGCTCTCATGAAATCCAAAATGAGCCAATAGTTGGCATGACATTACAAAATGTCTCACTTTCAACATTCGATATGTTATCTATATTATATTGTGAATTAAATATAAGTTTATGAGATTTGTAAATTATTCCATTCCTTTTTTACTCACAATTTGTACAGTGTCCCAACTTTTTTGGAATCTGGTTTGTAGAAATGTTGTTGGAGGGACATTAGGCATGCTTCCCTGGTCTATATATCCATCCTCCATGCCCCAGGGCAGTGTAGGAGACATTGCCTTGCATAGGGTGCCATGGCCAGATGGGACATTAAACGCGTGGCCTGATTCTGTGTGGTCACTAAAGAACCCAAGCACGTATGTATCTGAGTACTGGTGTAAACCCTTGTGTCCTGGTAACATTTCCAATCTGGCGTTCATTCCAACATGGATTCCCATCCCCCAGGTTCCAATTTTCCAATTAGCTCATTCATTGCTGTCCTTCACCTGCTAACTATTTCTCATGTCGTTGGTGTAAATAAGGTTCTCTGTTAACTTGCCTTGGAAAAAAAAACAATAAGTAAAAATAAAATTGAACACTGAATTAATTTTCAAGCAGATGCTGTTAACTAACTGATGGTGTTAGTGTATCAGTGTATTTTGCCCAGTGGCTCATGTCCTTGAATGTATTCCAAACATGCCGTGAAGCATTGGGAAGCCTCTGGACATAGAATGATCCTTTGGGAAGCCTTTCAGAAAAGTATCATCCACAGCCACTCCAAATTATAAATGGTTACTTTCTAATCCAAACAGTGCATGTGTTGTCCAGCCTGATCACTCACACTTTCCTTAAATCACAAAAATGTGAGTTGGGAGAAAGTGGAACATCTTGTCTGTATTATCTGAGGGAAAAAATTTAGCAGTGTTTTAAGGAGAAGAGTTCATACACTTGGCTTTACATCACATTATATAGTGTAGGCCTATACAGTGGATATAAAAAGTCTACATACCCCTGGTAAAATGCAAGGTTTTTGTGATGTAAAAGAATGAGACAAAGATGAATCATGTCAGGACTTTTTCCACTTTCAATGGGACCTATAATGTGAACAATTCAACTGAAAAACTAACTGAAATCTTTGGGAAGGAAAATTATAAAATAAAAACCTTACAATAACCTGGTTTCATATGTGTGCACACCCTCTTATAACTGGGGATGTGGCTGTGTTCAGAATTAACCAATCAAATTCAAACTCCTGTTAAATAGAAGTCATTACACACCTGCCATCATTTAAAGTGACTCTGATTAATCACAAATAAAGTTCAGCTGTTCGAGTAGGATTTTCCTGACATTTTCTTAGCTGCATCTCAGAGCAAAAGCCATGGTCCACAGAGAGCTTCCAAAGCATCAGAGGGATCTCATTGTTGAAAGAAATCAGTCAGGAGAAAGATACAAAATAATTTCCAAAGTATTAGATATACCATGGAACACAGTGAAAACATCATCAAGTGGAGAAAATATGACACAACAGAGACAAGAAGAAAACTGTTCAGGGAGGCTTCCAAGAGGCCTACAGCAACATTAAAGGAACTGCAGGAATTTCTGGCAAGTACTGGCTGTGTGCTACATGTGACAACAAACTCCCGTATTCTTCATATGAATGGGCTATGGGGTAAGGTGGCAAGAGGGAAGTATTTTCTTACAAAGAAAAACATCCAACCATGGATGAAACAAAAACAAACATCATGTCTCCCAAAAGCACATAGGAAAATTTATTATGGTCTGATGAAACCAAGGTTGAACTTTTTGGCCATAATTCCAAAAGGTATGTTTGGCTCAAAAACAACACTGCACATCACCCAAAGAACACCATACCCACAGTGAAGTATGGTGGTGGCAGCTTCATGCTTTGGGGCTGTTTTTCTTCAGCTTGAACCAAGGCCTTAGTCAGGGAATTATGAACAGTTCTAAATACCAGGCAATTTTGGCACAAAGATGAAGATGAAGTTCACCTTTCAGCACGATAACGACCCAAAGTACACATCCAAGTCCACAAAAGCATTGCTTCACCAGAAGAAGATTAACGTTTTGGAAGAGCCCAGATCTGAATCCAATTGAACATTTGTGGGCTGTGCACAGGAGATGTCCTCGCAATCTGTCAGATTTGGAGCGCTTTTCCAAAGAAGAGTGGGCAAATATTGCCACGTCAAGATGTGCCATGCTAATAGACTCCTAACCAAAAAGTGCTGTAATAAAATCTAAAGGTGTTTCAACAAAGTATTAGTTGAAGGGTGTGCACACCTATGCAACCAGGTTAGTGTGATTTTTTTTTTTTTATATTTTTCTTCTCAAAGATTTCAGTTTGTTTTTCCAATTGAATTGTTCACGTTTTAGGTCACGTGATTTATCCTTGTCTCATTCTTTTACATCACAAGAACCTGGCATTTTAACAGGCGTGTGTAGACTTTTTATATCCACTTTATGTCCCCTGAATACCCCTTATTACAACATATAGTGTAGGCCAGGGGTGGGCATTATCTTTCACTGGGGGGCCACACTGAAAATGTCAGAGAGCATCGTGGGCCAGATTACTTTTTTTACCAACATGCCTAAAAAACACTCAACATGGCTGACTCTGTTGCTTGGCTAACTTGCATATTATGTTTTTGCATATTTATTTCCCATGCAACACCGTTTTCATAATTTAACTAAATTTACTTTAACAATGTTTTTAAAAATTATTTTCTGTTAACAACTGTTATTATGGCAGGCAGAGACCTAAAAAATCCCCTTTTAGGGTTATTACTCAACAGAAATGTTGCAACACGTATTTGCCTTAAAACTTAACTTTCAACTCAACAGAGTAAGCTACATTACATAAGGTATGGTGTATAACAGTTATATAGGTATAATAGTTATTAGGGCAGACATATGTCTATGAAATCACTTCTGAAGATTTTTACTCTAAGCAAATGTTGGTATAACTGCCGTCATCTAACTTCATACAGTATATTTGTTGTACTACGTGCATTTAAGGACAGCGATTCCAGCAGCCCAGACCCAAGAAATCAACTTTTAGGGCTACTCACTCAATATGAACAGGAGAGCCTTGTATGGGCGTTGACAAGTGAGGTGAAGTCAGGAGTCATTTCTGTTGAAGCAGTGTGTGGTTCTGTTGAAGCAGTGTGCAGTTCTGTTGAAGCAGTGTGCGGTTCTGTTGAAGCAATGTGCTGTTCTGTTGAAGCAGTGTGCGGTAATGCTGTAAGATGTTCATCAGTGAGGCTGCATCGGCGCTTGGACTTGATTTGTAGCATCGGGTGACAGTTTTTGTATTTCGCTGCATGCTTGCTCTGGAAGTGCCTCTGCAAATTGTACTCTTTAAAAACTGTGATGTTACCTTAACATATTAAGCAAGTTGCTTTACCTGCGACATCTGCAAATAAATATTTTCCTGTCAGTAGTTTTTTAAATACCCTGCTTTCGTTATCAACTTTTCTTATTCTCATTTCCAGAGATCGCTAGCCATCAATTGCGTATAGTACGTACAAATGATAACTTTCACGCGTGGATTGTGGTGCTGGTCCCTACGTGTCATAGCAACGCAAATACCTTGTTTCAACTTAAAGGTATTTTAAACAGACAGTATGATACTGCTGTACTTATTACTGGGAGTGCCACAGGACTTTTAATTTGAAAATAAATAAATATGCAACAGTAAATAAACTAACGTAATCTGCGGACCACGTCAGGTATTTTTTATTATTTTAAAAGTTTTGGATGTATCGCAGGCCGGAAAGAATGACTCAACGGGCCGGATCAGGGGGCCTTATCTTGTCCAGGTCTGATATAGGCCTATATATCCCCTGAATACCCCTTATTACAACATGTAGTGTAGGCCTATATATCCCCTGAATACCCCTTATTATAACATGTAGAGTAGGCCTAAATGTCCCCTGAATAACCCTTATTACAACATGTAGTGTAGGCCTATATATCCCCTGAATACCCCTTATTACAACATATAGTGTAGGCCTATATATCCCCTGAATACCCCTTATTACAACATGTAGTGTAGGCCTATATATCCCCTGAAAACACCCTTATTACAACATATAGTGTAGGCCTATATATCCCCTGAATACCCCTTATTACAACAGATAGTGTAGGCGTATATATCCCCTGACTACCCCTGATTACATCATATAATGTAGGCGTATATATCCCCTGAATATCCTTTATTACAACATATAGTGTAGGCCTATATATCCCCTGAATACCCCTTATTACAGCATATAGTGTAGGCCTATATATCCCCTGAATACCCTTTATTACATCATATAGTGTAGGCGTATATATCCCCTGAATACCCTTTATTACAACATATAGTGTAGGCCTATATATCCCCTGAATACCCCTTATTACAGCATATAGTGTAGGCCTATATATCCCCTGAATACCCCTTATTACAACATATAGTGTAGGCCTATATATCCCCTGAATACCCCTTATTACAACATATAGTGTAGGCCTATATATCCCCTGAATACCCCTTATTACATCATATAGTGTAGGCGTATATATCCCCTGAATACCCTTTATTACAACATATAGTGTAGGCCTATATATCCCCTGAATACCCCTTATTACAGCATATAGTGTAGGCCTATATATCCCCTGAATACCCCTTATTACAACATATAGTGTAGGCCTATATATCCCCTGACTTCCCCTGATTACATCATATAGTGTAGGCCTATATATCCCCTGAATACCCCTTATAACAACATATAGTGTAGGCCTATATATCCCCTGAATACCCCTTATTACAACATATAGTGTAGGGCTATATATCCCCTGAATACCCCTTATTACAACATATAGTGTAGGCCTATATATCCCCTGAATACCTCTTATTATATCATATGGTCTAGGCCTGTATATTCCCTGAATACCCCTTATTACAACAAATAGTGTAGGCCTTTATATTCCCTGAATCCCCCTTAATACAGCATATAGTGTAAGCTTATACAGCGCTGGAAAATAAGAGACCACTGCACCTTTTTCTTTCCTTTCCGAAAAAGTTTCCAGGAAGGTTTTGAGTGAGGAACAGAAGGGTTAAAATTAAGAGACCACTGCAAATGAAACGCTTCTGTTCCACGCTCAAAACCTTCCTTTTAAATTTTTTTGGAAAGGAAAGAAAAGGTGCAGTGTTCTCTTAATTTTTTCCGGAGCTGTATATCCCCTGAATACGCCTTATTGTGACATGTATCTCCCCTAGATACCCATATCACAGCATAGATAGCCCAAAGCTTCCTCTATAGTAAAATAGTTGTTTTCTTTGCCACACATCAACATTTAAATTTCAGTCTTTAATTTCTTACTGTAATTAATAACTCTAATGCCATACACAGTTGTAGAGGAAGTTGTATAACTTGGATAGGGTAACATTGTTGTATCCTCATAGAACCCTGACAATGTTGGAGGGTATGGATGTTACAAAAGGTATGCTGTTAGAAATATGTGCCATGCTACAAATTTGCCCCCAGTGTATGTGCCACAGTAGGCTAGATCATGGATTCAGTGTCGATGTAAACCACATAATTGTTAGAGGAAACCATCATTTGGAAGAGATGCTATATCTCAGCTAATGAATAACGAACAAAAGGAAACACCAGCGTGTAAGTGTAAACCAACTCACACCACAAGTATGCCGGATTTCCATGAGCAAAGATTAGGGATCAAAGATTAGCATGTGGAGGACCGTCACGTTCTCCGAACCAAATGATGAAGGATTAGTTCAAATGAAGCAGACTTCCTGCATCATTTCGATATTGTTCCTATTCAGAAAGTTGGACCACGAACAGAAAACAACAATCTGCAAATGATGTAGGCAGACAATTGTGGTGAAACAAGCCACCTCTTTTTTCAACTCAAAACATAGTTGAGCTTTTCGTTTATATACAAAATACTAAATAAAAGGCAGTATAGAAACCCAATAGTTAACTCCTAGAAATAAGTAATTATAATTCTAGAGTCTTGCACTCCTTAATGTTTTATAATTAAAGGAACAAATTAATCGTAATATATATCATTACCGTTGAAAATGTAAATGCCTTACCTGACATCTCATTATGGTTTGTCTTTCAATGATTCCCTTCCACAACCAGAGTCCAGCTTCATTCAAGTGGTGAACCTGCTCTTTAATGAGAAACGCTGTTTGCTCTCACTAATTGGAACTTAAAGGCTGCCAACAGAAGGTATTGATCACACACCTTTGACTCTCCAGTGGATTTAACTGAACTGCTGAAAGAAGACTAGGGATGACAGCTAACTGCAATTCCATGAATTTCTAAGAGAGAAAGCCATATAGTACATACACTCAAAGATATTTTGTGGGAAGTGACAGTTTGGGTGATAACACTGTTAATGACAGTGATAGTTAATGGAGGATTCCTGGATGATGGATGATGAACACCTTTACTAGAACGCCTGTTGCCTGTTTTAGGAATGCTTCCGGATCTTCGAAAAAGTAAAATCTGCAGCCTCATCTGTTAAACAGTAGATTTCTTTGAATCCTCAGAACATACTGTTACACCTGTACACATCACCAGTGGAACAAGCCAGCATGCTAGCCCCTGTAGACGCTAATCAAAATATAGCCGTTACCGCGGCAAATCAAGACTGACCTAGTTATTGCCTGTTTGTTTCTCCTTAAGACATTCTCTGACAGACTGGCTATGTGAGGCTGCAGCATCACTAGGAGCCCTCAGTGTGGGATGGTTAAGACAGGGGTCCCCATTTCCCTGCACAGCTCGGCAGGCATCCTCCAATGGCTGCAGGCCACGTCATCAACTGTTTCATCTACTGACAGATTGCTACAACATAGTTAAACCTATCCAGGCTTTATAAGATCTGCCCAGGCGTCGACTGCGTCTGGGAAGAGGAACGTGTCCAAAGACGACTGATCCGCCCGCAGCGAGGCACAGATCCAGACAGGAGGGCGGGTGGGCAGATAGAACATCCCTTTGCGAAGACTGCTCACCAGGATGCTGGTCATGTCATGATGTTGACATGACCAGATGTTGAGTTCTTGGCTGTTGAAACCCATTGTCGATGGTGTCTCCTTTGATCATGTGCCTTAGTCAAATGATGCTGTCTGGACTAGCACTGGACTAGGACTTCCACTCCTTGTCTCTGGCTGTTCTAGTCTGTTGACTTGTCTGTCTGCGTCTATGCAAAAGAGGTTCCTTTTTCCTGCAGACTAATAAATCCAATCGGAGTGCAGGCCTCATTGAACAAATGGCTAAAGCTAAATGAGGATATCATAGGGAGCTAAAGCTATAGTTGATATGCCTTTAGCTGTGTTAATATCAGAGGTAAGATTGTTTTATTTGCATAATTGGGGGGGGAATAAATTAAGGGAGGAGTAACGTGTGTCTGTGTGTGTGTGTGTGTGTGTGTGTGTCTCAGTTTTATACCAGCAGCCCATGTTCCTCAATGATCCATAGAAAGGGGAGCCCCCCTGTGAGGCTGCTTCTGTACTGACCACTTGAAACAATCAATGATGTTTTGTTTTCCACCCTGATCCTCTCCTCATCCTACTCATCAAACAAACACCTCCATTCTCGTAATCCTCCGCCTCTCCTTATGGGGATGAGTGACACACGCAGGCGTGTGTATGGGGTGCTTCTGTGTGTCTGTTATAATATGGCTAGGAGGCATTCTTCACTGCGCTCGGTCAGTGGCAGGTCTGTGTACTTCTCCGTTGGCGACAGCAGGCCGTTGTCCACGCCACTGTTTAGTTTTCCAGTCTTCCAGGGGTGATGTCATTCTGTAGGAAAAACAGGTGGAGGTGGATCCGATTACAACACAATACAGCTCCACTTCAATTACCTAATATACCTGTGTTGTAACTTGGCAAATATTTGATATTGATAGAAGATTCAGGCTTTATATATGTTCTACTGTCAGGTGCCCTGAAATATAATGCATAATTCACATACACTGAATGAAAACAATAGTCTCTGTGCTCTGTTGAATGCCTTGAAGCGGTGCTGTTGTCATTACTGTTATGTTTGGTCTTTAATGATGTCTGCTAGTTCTTCCAATGTACTATTCCCATTACTAGTACTCATAACACACAACGTGATGTGTATTGGTGCTGTACAGTTACTAAGATAAAGCATGGGAAGTTATTTTGTTTTTACTTGACTCTTTTCCACGGCACTGTAGATGCCCAGAGTCAGATGAACCCATTGATACTATTTTGATGGCTCCACTTGCGGTTTGGAGATAATTGAAGCCAGCAGATTCTTCGCAGTTGCTGGAAGTGTTCAGTACATTAGCCAGCTTCTCTGAAATCAGGGAACTATACATTTCTACTACCCTGAAGCTAGCTGGTTATAGTCTGTAGTTTATTATATTATCATATTTCAATTTGGGATGAGCAGGTCCAGTCCTCAGGGGCCTAATTGGTGTCCCAGCATACACACCTGCCTTGAATAATCAACTTAACATGATCTATATGTTTCTGATACTTATAAGCAACCTCTAGCTGGGGAACTTAATGATTCGAAGGTCTAAGGCAGAGGCCAGTCTGCCCCCCCCCCCCCCCGTTTACCACAAAGAGGTGAGTAAAGGTCCTCTGACAGGGAGCCTGTGTAGAATATTCTGGAACCAAAGTATGGCCTGAGTATTGATCCTTGAATGAACCTCAAGCCTCGGATTTTGCGTTACAGTCGATGCTAGACTTGCAATTCAGTCTGGACATATCCCTCAAGAGACTGGAGACTCAAGTCAAGGATTCATTGCTAGAGTTGGGCAGACCCAAGGACAGTTAAAAAATATATTAAACAAAGAAATGCACTTCAAAATAGGGGCGGGAAGTGCTTGGGACCTCCTGATCCGATATTATCCCAAAACAGTAATATTTAGATCTGTTATGTAATCATGAATGATTATGCTGTGTAATGCTTTATAAAGGTATGTTTAGTAATACGTAACGTAGTATATTAATGTTCAGCTTACCAAACATTGTGACCTGAGTCTAAGCCAAAATATCACAGATCAGACATTTTCAGCTGGCCTTAAAAGGAGGTTCCTGTAAGGACGGAGAGAACAGCAATGGTGTCTGTGGTAGAATGTCTGCCACTGCCACTCAATATACTTTAGTAATTTGACAAATATTAAAAAGCACCAAGCATGTGAAAAACTAAGTGCCAGAGCTGTGCATGGTTGACATCAGCATACACTCATACTTGAGAGTATTTTTTTATATTGCAACCCTTTGTGAGTAAAACACTTGTATGGAGCCCTGTGTGACCAGCTGGCGTGACTGGAAGATCAACATTCTACCCGCCCATATCAAAATGTACCTGCATATGGCAGATAGAGGGGGTTTATTGCAGGCACTGTTAATAAAATAAGTATTATTGAGTGTATAAGTACAATGTCATTGGGGGAAGATGTTTTGCTGTATCAAAGAAAATGTCCCTAGCCCTACTGCAGAACCAACCCGGCATCCTTGATGCAGGCCTTTTTTTGCCCACAAACAAGGGGGGAAGCTTGTTGTTGGTCAGTGCTTATCGAATAGTATCCATTCGTTTGGAAATAGCTGACTAGGCCTATCGGATGTTGGAGTGGGCACAGATCTCAATAGTCTAGTAAAGCAAAACGACGGCTTACCTTGAGTTGTTCTAGAAGGCCCATGAAGTCATTTTTCAGAACAAGCCATTATTCAACTGGGTCCCAGCCTGGAATTAGCATTATTAGCATTGCCCAGATTCATGAATTTAAACTGTGCCTCCCGAGCCACAAAAGCTGCATTGCAAGCGGATAAAAGCACAAGAAACGTCAAGCTGAACACAGCACCATCTAACTGAGGCTTATAATACGAAGCAGGATTTGGGAATAGCAAGCTAACTTCAGGTTAAACCCTGGGTTATCAGTGTCACGACGGTGGTTCACTTGTTACTGGGTTACATCGCCATGGTAACTTGTGCTGCACACCTAACCTGCTCCGGAGCAGGTTATATTAGAGATAACAGATTAACACGTATAAAAGCACCCCCTACAGACCAATCAATTCTCGATTGAAAAGGGTGTCACAATTCTTAGAAGATCCGGTGGAGCTCAGTGCGCGGATAGTGAGAGGGTCTCTTAGAAAAGCAAGAATATTTTGAGACCGAAAAAACCCGTTGGCTTTCTCTGATGAGTATCTTCATGAAAGATATAGATTCTCAGTGGAGGGAATTGCGTATCTTTGTCAGCTTCTTGAGCCGTATGTTGCCAGTGCAACCCATTGAAGTTGTACGCTTACAGTTCCACAGACTGTATGCATAGCATTGCGTTTTCTTTTGCTACAGGTAGTTTTATGTGTGATGTGGAGAACATAAGCAAAAACACGGTCTGCCGCGCAATTCACTAGGTGGTTCTTGCTCTAACAGAGCTACTTGATAAATGTGTTGTGTTCCCAGGCCACTTGCCCACGCAGTCTATTGAAGAGGGCTTTTATGTAAATAGAAGGTAGACAATAACTTACGTTGACTACTTCATTTATAAATAATGTAGACCCTATGACGTGTACTGTTGTATATTAAAAGCAGCATAGTCCTTTCATAGGTTTTCCCAGAGTGATCGGTGCCATAGATTGCACCCATCCAATAACAGCATCCCTGGATGAGAGTGAAGGTGATTTTGGTAATTGCAAGTCATTCCACAGCCCCGACGTTCAAATAAAGGAGAAATAAGCAGTCATTGTTCGTTCCTTCTGGTACATTGTCTACATGGACACCAAGGGTTTTCAGAAAAGAGCAGTAGGTTGGACAATTAATGTTAATTCCGTTTTAGCACATACAGTGGGTATAAAAAGTCTACACACCCCTGCTAAAATGCCAGGTGTTTGTGATGTAAAAGACTGAGACAAAGATAAGTCATGTCAGAACTTTTTCCACCTTTAATGTGACGTATAACATGAACAATTCAATTGAAAAACAAACAGAAATATTTAAAGGGTGACATTTTTTTTAAATAAAAACCTTACAATAACCTGGTTGCATAAGTGTGCACACCCCCTTATAACTGGGGATGTGAATTAACCAATCACATCCAAACTCATTTTAAATAGAAGTCATTACACACCTGCCATCATTTGTGTGTGACTCTGATAAATCTCCTGAAATGTTCTTAGTTGCATCTCAGAGCAAAAGCCCTGGTCCATGGATAGCTTCCAAAGCATCAGAGGGATCTCATTGTTGAAATATATCTGTCAGGAGAAGAGTACAAAATAATTTCCAAAGCATTAGATATACCATGGAACACAGTGAAGACAGTCATCATCAAGTGGAGAAAATATGGCCAACAGAGACATTACCAAGAACTGGACATCCCTCCAAAAATTATGAAAAGACAGGAAGAAAACTGTTCAGGGAGGCTTCCAAGAGGCCTACAGCAACATTAAAGGAACTGCAGGAATTTTTGGCAAGTACTGGCTGTGTGTTACATGTGACAACAATCTCCCGTATTCTTCATATGAATGGGCTATGGGGTAGGGTGGCAAGAGGGAAGTATTTTCTTACAAAGAAAAACATCCAACCATGGATGAAACAAAAACAAACATCAAGTCTCCCAAAAAGCACATGGGAAAATGTATTATGGTCTGATGAAACCAAGGTTGAACTTTTTGGCCATAATTCCAAAAGTTATGTTTGGCTCAAAAACAACACTGTACATCACCCAAAGAACACCATAACCACAGTGAAGTATGGTGGTGGCAGCTTCATGCTTTGGGGCTGTTTTTCTTCAGCTGGAACCGAGGCCTTAGTCAGGGTGGAGGGAATTATGAACAGTTCCAAATACCAGGCACAAAACCTTCAGGCGTCTGTTAGAAAGCTGAAGATGAAGTTCACCTTCCATCACGACGATGTGCCATTCTAATAGACTCCTACCCAAAAAGACTGAGTGCTGTAATAAAATCAAAAGGTGCTTCAACAAAGTATTAGTTTTTATCTTTGTCTAATTCTTTTACATTACAAGAACCTGGAATTTTAACAGGGGTGTGTAGACTTTTTATATCCACTGTATAAAAATATTCACAGAGCACAGAAAAAGTTGCAGTGGTCTCTTTTTTTTTTGCGGAGCTGTACATATATATCAATTTGTTGTGTGTGTATATATATATATATATATATATAGTGGGGAGAACAAGAACTGTATATATACACACGGCTCCGGTAAAAAATGAAGAGACCACTGCAAATTAAGAGATCCCCTCTCAATCTGATTGAGAGTGGATCAAATACTTATTTCACTCATTAAAATGCAAATTAATTTATAAAATTTTTGACATTTCCTGGATTTTTTTGTTGTTATTCTGTCTCTCACTGTTTAAATAAACCTAACACTAAAATTATAGACTGATAATTTGTTTTTCAGTGGACAAACGTACAAAATCAGCAGGGGATCAAATACGTTTTTCCCTCACTGTATATATATGTATAAATATACACACACATACACACATACACGTGACACCACTTATGCGGGACTGCGCTTGCTAGGCGTAGTCAAGCCGGCTAACATACATAAATCCTGGTCATGTTGAACTTGCTTCCTAGTATGGGCCTCTGGTGGTACCACCAACAATATCTGTTTTTCAAACAGTTCTCTTTCCTCTGGTCAGAGTATCCAATTGTTAGTGATTTCCTTTGAGACCAGTCTGGTTCTGGTTACAGCGGTCGTTGACTGGATAACTGCTGGACTGATACAAGGGCGATGAGGACACTCGCCCAATCGTTCATTCATTCTCACGTTTGAGTGTTGAGCAAAAAAGCTGTCTTTGTTTGAATCTGTAAAGCTGTCCATCCAGAGCATTCAATAGTCAAATCAATATTGATTATTGCGCCAGTCGATCGATTATCAGTTTTAAATAATGTATTTTGTTTATGCTGCCTGCAATGTTATTTAATTTTGTTTGTGCACGTAATAGACAGTTGCTGGTTAATCCTGCTGCAAAATTAATTGTGTCAAGCAGGTTCGGCAGCAAATGAACGACTGCGATAAATGAGTCAGAAAATAAATGTCATCAAGTTCTGTGTTCTGCGCTGGAGCTACAGAGAACTAGAGCAATAAGCTGAACACACCACAGTGTTTCGTTCGACAGGTCGTTCAGTTCATCTGGGATTTTGAACAATTTCATTCTTTCTAATTGTTATTAATTATGTTTTTGTTTTGTTAGTATTATTTTTCATTATGCTCAGATAACGAGGCACAAGACGAAGTGAGGCCTGAGGCAATTGCTTTTCCGCCTTACAGTAAGTCTGCCACAACACGCTAACAACCAAGCTTTTGGTGTATCTAGAAGGTCTGTTTCCATGCTTTTGAGAGGTGCTGTCCACTGTACCTAGAGACGTCCAGCACGTGCTAAGATAATGATATTCATTCTTCAATTAGTGTGCATTACCTAGATTATCTTGCATTGGCCTTTTAATGTAATCTTTCCAAAGTAACCCAGAAGCAAGATGCGCGCAGACACTACACACACACCATGTTCACCGTCAATATGCTGTCAGGCTATGAATAATATTTGAGACTAAATTAAGTGTAATGAGTTCTCTTGTGTAGGGCATGTTGTAGCATTCTAATACTCTACCACAATAATGAGTGGTACTGTATCCTTAAGAAAAGGAATAACCATCAAAACCTCCATGGAAGAAGTAGGCTTCCATTAATGCTAATGATATTACCTCTTCCCCATTCAGACGGACAACCGAGGAGGGGAAAAAATATCCCGATTTTAATCAGATGTGATCTGTGCAAGGTTGTAATTAGTGAAAACGACCAGAATCGCAATGCTCTTTTAAAGAGCTTTATGTTAAGCAAGGATGGAGAATCACATGATTTGGTCTTCTATGTACTCAGTGGTTTTCAATGTGGAATACAGGTTGATGTTACATAGACCATGTGGAACCATGAGGTATGTTGGACCATTTTAGGTGATGTTAGACCATTTTAGTTCATGCTAGACCATTTTAGTCTAAGCTATTCAGTTTTTCCGTAGAGACAAGTCCCACGTGCGTGGTTGATGTGCCCCGCCTCATGGTCTCCCAGGTTGTCCCTTTACAGCAGGGCTATTCAAATCCGGTTCTTTAGGGATGAAACACTTCTGGTTTTTGGCTCTACCTGCTGGTTGATTGCCTTCATCTGGCATCTTGATAACCTTCACCTGGTGCGCATCGTAGGCTTGTCCAAGACAAAGTTGAGTTATGATTAACTTATCCTCAGAGCAAGACCCTCTAGTAAACTAGTTAGTTGTTAGCCTAGTTTATTTTGGATAAAACAATTATACTAATTATTGAATTAGCCACATTCAAATGGGATGATGTGGAAGATTTAACCAAACAAAAGAGCTTCATGTTGTACAAGTCAAAGAGGCAGACAAGCAGGGTCTTTAGACAAACCTCCCAATGAAACCCAATGCTAAATGGGTAGCATGGGGTGATTTTGCATGCACATTCGATCCCAGGGTAGAAGAAAAAATTGTGTACTGGGCAGTGGGATAATAGATGCAAATGAATAAACCAAATGAAACTTAACAGATAGTACCTGGGGGATGTCAGTGGTGAATAGCTCCCTGCTATTAATCAGCCTTCAACCAGGATCCAAACAAGTCCTTATATCATTTGTTTGGGTTATACAATTGGCTAGTGATGACATGATCATGTAGAGAGGTCCACTCATGTGTGTGCAAAGGAAGAGAAAGACAGTTGTAATATAATGAGTGCATGGACAAGAGAGGAAAGTGACCTAGGCTAGAAGAAGGAAAACTGTGGCTTGGGTATATACAGTATAGGAGGTTACAGAGCTATGACAATATGCACTGCTCAAAATAATTAAGGGAACACTTGGGTCTCGATGATATATATTAATGTACAAAATCTTTACTGTACATTGTGTAATTCATTGAGAACTAAATGACATAAATCGCCAACCAATTGAGGGCTGGATTCAAACTCACACCAAAAATCTAAGTAAACAATTTAAATCACAAACTTGCGTCAGATGCACTGATGCATAATGTCCCAGAGGTTCTCAATTGGATTCAGGTATGGGGAACATGAGGGCCAGTCAATGGCATCAATGCCTTCATCATCCAGGAACTGCCTACACACTCTGGCCACATGAGGCTGGGCATTGTCCTGCACCAGGAGGAACCCAGGGCCCACTGCACCAGCGCAAGGTCTGATGGTGGGTCTGAGGATGTCATCCCGGTACCTAACAGCAGTCAGGGTACCATTGGCTAGCACATGGAGGTCTGTGTGACCCTCTAAGGATATGCCTTCGCAGACCATCACTGACCCACTGCCAAACCGGTCATGCTGGATGATGTTGCAGGTAGCATTAAGTTCACCGCGAACCTGCAAATTCTAATGCCAATTGAGCTGCAGGGTGCAGGGCTGTGAGCACAGGCTCCACTTGAGGATGTTGGGCCCTTATGCCACCCTTATAGAGTTTGTTTCTGACCGTCTGGTCAGAAACATGCACACCAATAGCCTGCTGGAGGTTATTTTGTAGGGCTCTGGCAGAGCTCCTCCTGTTCCTCCTTGCACAAAGGAGCAGATACCGGTCCTGCTGCTGGGTTGATGCCCTTCTAAGGCCCATCGTGTTACGGCCCATCTCCTGGTATCCCCTCCATGCTCTTGAGACTGTACTGGGAGACACCGGAAACCTTCTTGCGACGGCACATATGGATGTGCCATCCTGGAGGAGCTGGACGACCTGTGCAACCTGAATGGGCTGCAGGTACCGCCTCATGCTGCCAGTAGTGACAAGGACACTAGCAAAATGTAAAACTAGAGAAGAATCAGTCAGTAAGGGTAAGGAGAGTGCAATTGTCTGAGGCCGCCACCTGCAAAACCATTCCCTTTTTCGGGGTTGTCTTGCTGTTGCCCCTTCAATACACCTGTTGTCACTTTCATTTGCACCAAAACAGGTGATATTGATTCACAATCGCTTAACTGGACAGATTGATATACCTGAAGTTTAATTGACTTGGTGTTATACTGTGATGACTTCGTGTTCCCTTTATGTTTTTGAGTAGTGTATTAAGAATCACACTGGTTTGGCCATAATGGTACTAGGAGTGGATGACCAATACTTTGTCAGTACCCCTGAGATAGTGTACAGTTATTTGAATTAACTTTGTCTCAGTGTTTGCTGATAGAGTATGGTCTATATTGATTCCAGGAGGAAAACGTTTTGTTTTTCCAGGTCAGTGTGCATACACGATAAAGGCAAATGAAAATGTGTATGCCTACAATTTCTAGGATATGGCTACTTTGTATAATCCGTTCTTTTTCACTTAAGTGGTCGCTGCTTTTTCTGATCGGTGAAAGTGGTAGGTTAAAATATTCAGTGGATGTTAAAGACAACTGGATTATCAGATTAATGTTAATCAAGCAGCCGTTTTTATTGCTTTAGTATTCCTCCCAACAGCTCGGCCGTTGAACTATGTTGTTATTTCTTTATTTCCCACAGCACTATGGCTGTTGTAGTCTGCAAGGGAAACACAATGGAGAATTCTAATTATTTTCTATCTATATGTGATTAACAGGGCTTTGCAGTGGCTCATTGCACTGTGCTGAAGAGGATCCTCAGAGCCTGGCTCTCCAGCTCTGCTTTGCTAAGCTCTGACATGAATCACTGGCTTCATCCTAGCACCGCCCAAATACCTGGTCCCCAATTGGACTGTTGGCTCCGGTGTCTCTAACAGGCCTGAGGTGCATCCATGTTAATGCCAATCAGTGAAAATTTGCAAAAGGCTGACGTGAGTTGGTTGGTTAGCAAAAAGAAGTGTCCGCTGGTCTTCCAACACTGATTCTGACTGCAGCCTAATGGCTGGATCCCTGCAGGGTCTGGGTTATTGTGCATGAATGGACTGCTATGAACACCGGGGGTAGTTCAGCTAGAGGATAATGTCATGTCTTGGGTCTATCACACAGTAATGTTAATGAATGTTCTGAATGTAAACATCCCAGTATTAGCCCTGAAGCCTCATGTGGGGACTCGTCCCAGCTATACAAGCATAGCTCGGAAATTGAATTGTGCTCCGGTGAAAAGACGGAGTCTAACTGGAACTGATTTGACCTGGTCCTAGCAACACTTGGTGTTTTCCCTAATAAAATACAATCAGGTTCTTCCTTTTCCCTACCTGCCCAATAGACAATCAGCTATCCAATGTCATTTCTAACTTAGCTGTGCCTGATAAAATGTGGTTTGGTTGTTAGCTAATAGCCTTTCAGTCATGAGAATGAGCATGGTTTTGTTCTACATGGGCATGGCCTTAGATACCAGTGAATTCCTTTTTGAGTGGTGTACTCCTCAAACAAAACAACCTAGCATTCACCATCCATAAACTTATTCCCCATTAATAGTTTTTCTATTTAATTACCCCATTAATTCTGACACTATTGCTGTAGCAATTGGACCTTGACAACCCCAATTTAAGAGCTCTGTATAACCTCTCTGAATGCTACGGATCTCTCTGATGGACTAAAACCCTACGCTCATTGGCTGAAACTCTCCAGGAGGCCACATACTGTATTAAAATAAAAGTGTCCATTTCACCTACTGTAAGATGTCATCACCACCAATCTGACTTGCATCATAAACATACTATTTGATCCTAAATAAAAACTAATATTTCCTCTGTATTGGATAGTAATTGTGGGAGGCTTGAAGGGGCTTTCCATGGTGTTGCTCTTAGGCTGTTTTGCCTTTCCCACATGGCAACCTTAACCGTTAGAGGTGAAAACACAACTGACCTAGCGATCAGTTAGAGGATATGGCTTTGATGTGATGCCTTGGTAAAACCCCTAGGAAGTCTTGCCTGACAGTATAGGCATTTTATTGAATTTCTTTATTCCATCTAGCCATTTTCCTATGGCCATATGCTCTGATATGCTATAACACACATTCCCTTTGGGGCTGTCATGGCCAATCTGGACTCAGTAACAACTTAACAGACCCTGCCTATCAATTTCCAGCATCCCCATATGAAATAGCTAATTATACATGAAAATCAGATTAATTGGTTCTGACTAAAGTTGCAAAAGGTGAGTCAAAGAGAGGGCTAACAATTTAGATGCAAGCAGCTAAGACATTTTTCTTTAGGAGTCAAGGGGTTCCCAATAGCTTATCTGTCTCTCTCTCTCAACTTCCTTCTTCTCAACAGTATTATGGGCTTTTGGTGCTATGGCTAACACAGAGATAGCCTAGAGAGAGAGTCTACAGGAGAAGACCAAGAGCAACTTCTCTGAAGGACTGTCGTTTTAAGAGATATCTAAGTTATTAACAACAGTCCCTAAATACAGTATATGTATTTATTCATCATATGCCTTTATTCTCCTATATTCAATTACACATATAGGAAGCGGACATCTGTGTGTGTCCTTGTTCTATTCAAATTATTTCTAATGAGTGGTTTCTTTCAGTGGTATTTTACAGAGAGTTCACACTGACCTGACCCATGATAGGCCTTGAAATGTGCCTGGATAGATGGTGAAATGCTTGGATACATGGTGAAATGCCAGGATAGATGATTGTGATATGCCAGGCATTTTATTGCAGTATTGAGACATGTGGTATGATCTTATGTGTGGTGATGTCATATCTTATTATATAGAGATGAGTGAATAACAACAGTCAGAATGATTCCCTCTGTAATGTTAAAGGGGAATAACCACAAATATCTAATACAGTGTGCTCTGTTCATACAGTGGATATTTAATGTGAACTGTAACATTAACAATTCAATTGAAAAACAAACTGAAATCTTTGGGGGTAAAAATAAAAAACACACAATAACCTGGTGTGCACACCCTTAAACTAATACATTGTTGAAGCACCTTTTGATTTTGTTACAGCACTCAGTCTTTTTGGGTAGGAGTCTATTAGCACGGCACATCTTGAAGTGGCAATATTTGCCCACTCTTCTTTGCAAAAGCGCTCCAAATATGTCAGATTGCGAGGACATCTTCTGTGCATAGCCCTCTTCAGATCACCCCACATATGTTCAATTGGATTCAGGTCTGGGCTCTGGTTGGGCCATTCCAAAATGTTAATCTTCTTCTGGTGAAGCCATGCTTTTGTGGATTTGGATGTGTGCTTTGGGTCGATGTCATGCTGAAAGGTGAACTTCAGCTTTCTATTGAACGCCTTAAGGTTTTGTGCAAAAATTGCCTGGTATTTGGAACTGTTCATAATTCCCTCCACCCTGACTAAGGCCCCGGTTCCAGCTGAAGAAAAACAGCCCGAAAGCATGATGCTGCCACCACCATGTTTCACTGTGGGTATGGTGTTCTTTGGGTGATGTACAGTGTTGTTTTTGTGCCAAACATACCTTTTGGAATGATGGGCAAAAAGTTCAACCTTGGTTTCATCAGACCATAACACATTTTCCCATGTGCTATTGGGGGACTTGATGTTTGTTTTTGCAAACTTCAGCTGGGCTTGGATGTTTTTCTTTGTAAGAAAAGGCTTCCGTCTTGCCATCCTGCCCCATAGACCATTCATATATAGCACACAGCCAGTACTTACCAGAAATTCCTGCAGTTCCTTTAATGTTGCTGTAGGCCTCTTGGAAGCCTCCCTGACCAGTTTTCTTCTCATGTTTTCATCAATTTTGAAGGGACATCCAGTTCTTGGTAATGTCTCTGTTGTGCCATATTTTCTCCACTTGATGATGACAGTCTTCACTGTGTTCCATGGTATATCTAATGCTTTGGAAATTATTTTGTACGGTTCTGCTGGCTGATATCTTTCAAAAACGAGATCCCTCTGATGCTTTGGATGATCTCTGCGGACCCTGGCTTTTGCTCTGAGATGCAACTAAGAAAATGTCAGGAAACTCCAGTTGAACTTTATTTGTGATTAATCAGAGTCACTTTAAATGATAGCAGGTGTGTAATGACTTCTATTTAACAGGAGTTTAATATGATAAAGGATGTGCACACTTATGCAACCAGGTTGTTGTAAGGTTTTTATTTTCCATTTTTCCCCCTTTAAAGATTTCTGTTTGTTTTTCAACTGAATTGTTCACATTATAGGTTACATTTAAAGTGGAAAAGGTTTGACATGATTTATCTTTGTCTCATTCTTTTATATCACAGGGGGTGTGTAGACTTTTTATATCCACTGTAAATCACTTCAAGTAACGGTTGGACTGTCTCTCTATGCACACAACTCGCTCAGGGAGAGCGGGATCAAGCTACCGTGAGTACAGCATCAGAGGGTTATCTTTATTCATCTTTCAGTACAGATTTTATGAAACCAATAGGTTTGTCAAACAAGGCACTCAACTGTGCTTGCCAGCTTTATATTTTCTATTTGGTTTGAGTTCTCATGAATTCAGCGTCTGAACTGTTTTTCAGGCATAATGATAATAGCTTGTAAAGCCCCCATAACTTCTGGTAAGAGGGGGTTATTTCCCCCTCTAAACCAATGCCTGCTGACATCTCGGTTGTCTGTCTTACTGTCTACTGTATATTGTTTATCTCCCCTCTGGCTTAAGCCAAATAAAACTAGACAATGAAAGACAATGAGTATTTCCCATTTCCACTCGTTATCTAACCACCTTGCATCTTAAAAAGACTTATTCATTCCAGTGTAAGACAACTGGTGTTGGCCAAGAGGAGTCGGGAGGGTGTTTTAAGTTCCATGATGTCATACCACAACCTTTTCAGAGCACATACCACACCCAATGCTACACATCCAGCACAATCAGGCTGCACATCCAGCAAAGTAAGGCTACACATCCAGCACAGTAAGGCTACACATCCAGCACAGTAAGGCTACACATCCAGCACAGTAAGGCTACACATCCAGCACAGTCACAACCATCCATCAATAACCTACAGAAGTCACTGTTGCACTCAAGGATATGTGAAATGGGACATATTTTGTTCCAAAGTTCAAGCTTCCTCGTACTTCAGCTGGAAAACCTAAAAAAAAAAAATCCAGAAGTGCTGTGTTCTTTTTTACGTGGTTGCGTCATATTACTTGAACAATCCTTGGAATTTATATTTTATTTTAGTGGTATAGCTGTTCCCCTGATCTAGAGCGTCTTACAGGTGGTGCATGTATCTGAGAAGTTTTCCTTTAGCATGCTCCAGAATATATGCTTACTACATGCACCAAGCATGCTGAGAAACTATCGATTTACGATGTCCACACCAATGTTGCCATATAGGTGATTCAGAAGAACTCTATCATCCTCTTTCTCCCTCTCTCCATCTTCCTCTCTCCCTTCATTCCATCTTTCCCTCTCCTTCCCTCCCTCTTTGCCCTGCACTAGCTGGTGCCAAGCCTGGTTGCTGTGGTGACGCCGCAGCACAGCGCTTTGCCTCCGCACTAGAATGTGGCCCAATAGAATGTGGCCACAACACACACACCATACATACTCTACACACACACACCATGCATACACTACACACACACACACACACACCATACATACTCTACACACACACACCATGCATACACTACACACACACACACACACACCATGCATACACTACACACACACACACACACACCATACATACTCTACACACACCATGCATACACTACACACACACACACACACACACACACCATACATACTCTACACACACACACCATGCATACACTACACACACACACACACACACACACACACCATACATACTCTACACACACACACCATGCATACACTACACACACACACACACACACACCATACATACTCTACACACACACACCATGCATACTCTACACACACACACCATGCTTACACTACACACACACACACACACACACACACACACACCATACATACTCTACACACACACACACACACACACACACACCATACATACACTACACACACACACCATACATACACTACACACACACACACCATACATACACCATACATACTCTACACACACACACACACACCATACATACTTTACACACACACACACACACACCATACATACACTACACACACACACACACACACACACCATACATACTATAAGCACACACACACCATACATACTATAAACACACACACACTATACATACTCTACACACACACACACATCATACATACTCTACACACATCATACATACTCTACACACACCATACATACTCTACACACACCATACATACTCTACACACACACACACCATACATACTCTACACACACACACACACCATACATACTCTACACACACACACCCACACCATACATACTCCACAAACACACCCCATACACAACCACCTACACACCACACACAACCACTACGAGCACCTGAGGCCACAGCAAAATTGGGTAAAATTATGTAATCTGCTATCCTATCAGGCACATCATATCACTGTCGACACATTTGTTGTAAAATCTACAGAGCACATTTTGTGAATGCTACAGACCACCTATGAAAAGTACAGACCACATGTTGCTACTACAGTGGGAACAGCTACTGAAGCTTTAGTAGCGGTTTACTGAATCGCAGTGATCTCCCTTCTCCTTCCACACATCCCTGTTCTCCCACTAACCAGGGTGCTGGCATTTGCTTTTCTGTCTGCCTTTTGGGGTTTTATTAGTACCATTCCTCTATCAGACCCCTCCAACACACTCCCTATCTTTCTGTTGCTCTGCTCTTCATCATGTTTTGCTTACCTTCCCCTCTTCTTTCTTGTAATACACCATTCTTAATATAAAGGGAGGCGTTTATTCTCCAGCGGGTCATGAAACAGGGTGTTTAATACATCCTATAATTCTGCCTCACGCCCTCCTTTCAGCACCTAGGATGTTGGGCTGGGTTACGGTGGGTTCGCTCAAGCCTGAATTAAATCACACACCTGTTGAACTTTCTGGCATGGTTGAAATCAGTGGTGCCAGGGTAGAGTCTCAGCGACATGCACATTAAACACACACACACACACACACACTATACAGTGTATCCTATTAAGAAGCAACAATTTGTTTTGGTTCTTGTGCTTCCTGTCGGAGGAAGCTGCAACAAGACGTAGTGGGCCTGGTGAAATCAACCAGTCAGACGCCTGGAGTTTCTTCGCCGTGTTTATTGGTTAGGTGGAACACCAATCACTAGCCATTATTTATTTAGAGGCCATGGTGTGCTTATCTGTTCATCATGGCTATGGAGTGGGATATCAGAGGAACTAACGCTTAGCAAACCCATCAGTGCCCGGCCGTCGTTGGCTTTCTAGATTCTGAGGATGCTGTCTCAGTGTGTCAAAAATATGTAGCACCTAGAGTGAAATGTGTTTGTGGAAGCTCTTACATTCCATCCATTTCTCATGGTGCTTTATGGTGAGGGCACTTTGGATGGAGATCTGGCATGTTAACGTTAGCCATTAGTGTGATCTGTGTTATTTGCATCTTTTTTTTTCATGGTACTTCTTCAGTGCAGATGGCTCCTCTGTGACCCCATGTTCCCTCACTACTCTGAGTAAAGCTACTATATTATCATAATGATACACAGACGTTCTGTCAACTACCGACGAGAGGAACCAGCAGGATAGTGTGTGCAACTCTTCAGTAGCTTAGCTCATCTCACACTTGTGTTCCTCTTTTGTTCGTGCGTTAATGCGCTGGAATTCATCATCGCTGTTTAGAACCAATGTACCTATAATTTGCACATCTCCTAGCAACAAGCTTTTGAACAAGTGAATCTAACTGGGAAGGTGTGACATTAGATCAGGTTGAATGACCTATGAATACCGTCTACTGTATAGAGCAGGTGGAATGCTACGTTCCACAGGTCTCTGCAAGCTAACGTAAGAGTGACTATTCAGAATAGATTCACATTGAGGTTTAACGTTAGCGCACAACCTAATCACCTGGCTTTTAAAAGAAAAAGTTAAGACAATAACCGGGTCCACATTTTCCAGATTAAGTTAGAAGCTTTTTGGATAACGTCTTCTGGAATATAAATTTTCTGGAATATACAGTTACTAGCGGGAGTGAATCCTTATTTAAGAACGCTGTGCTCCTGACGAGTAATGGGCGACCGTGACATCACACCGCTGTCCTGATCACACCGGTACGTTCATCTCTCAGCGCGGTCCCTCTCCCGTTCACTATCAACCATGTTGGAAGACAACCTTTTCAGTCGGACATAAATCAGTCTCCTTTAGAAAACCAGTCTGTGTTCATCCAGTGGGTTGATTAGTTGTTTGTCCTACTGAGCGAAGAGACCGCGTGGCAGCCCCACAGCGCAGCTGAAGTTGACCGTGTCGCTCCAGGTTCAAACATGTAGCTGTACTGTAAAAGAGGATAGCCTAATGTCACCCCACTAGATTGGCAGATTCCCTGGGGTTGGACAGATGCCCACCCTGGCTCTTGTTTCACTGGGGTTGGGGAGGGCTCTTCTCTCTGTGTGCACCGCTCCCTCCAGGTTTCAGGCTCTCTGTCTACAGCATGTCTGCCTGGGAGGCCCGGCCCGTTACCACACACACGGTCTGATTCCTCACGCAACCCAACCCGAGACCCGTGCTTATGACCGCCACTGCTCACCGCAGCCTCCGGGCCAGGGGCTACATTTCTTTCTCCCTCCACCTTTTCTCGTCCCTCCCAGGGAACACTGGGTACTCTGTAGAGCTCATTCTGAAAGCATGTGGTTTCCAGTCCACCTGAACCAAGCACCACCATCTCTACAAACTCACCATTTCAATTCGGAGGCGATCCGGAGAGAGAGAACTTGGTGGAGAGTAGAAGCAGACAGAGGGGAAATAGAGGAGTGCCGTTCTGTCTGTGGACACGTTGGGGGAGTGGGGGGGCGGTGTTCCAACCGTCTCATTTGTCCCTTCTTGACAGAAATTGTCCATGCGTGAGATTGATAGGATGCCGTGTGAATTCATTTAATCCCCTCAGCTCCTTCACCCTACCTTAATGTCAATAAGAAGGTATTTTAGTGTATTGATCCCTCAACAGAAAGAATGTGCTACAAGACTGCAGGTCTGCTCATGTGAGGGCTGCGTGTACCGTGTCTTTAGGAATGCAAATGAACTGCTAATGAAATGGAAACAACAGTGCTTACGCATGGGTAATTCTGAGATGTGAGCGCAACGTTGTAGGGAGACAGAGAGAGACATGCTTGTGATTGGTGAAAAAAAGACATCCAATATGTGAATAGTGAAATGGCTCCGTGACATCGTTATTATTATTATTTTTTTTAAAGGTCCACTGCTCTATAAGGAGGCTCCATGATTAAGTTGCCCTTCTGTGCTTCAGTTTACAAATGCATTCCTTTTTATGTAATGGACGTTTTCAAGTTTCAGGCCTCCTTTGGCTTTTATATTCAGCGGTGTGGGTTTTCCGGCTTATTGACAACCATGTGTTCAATACAGTGATAAATAATAAGTCAATCCAAAAATCTAATCAACCATTGATATTTCAGAGGCACAAGTCATTCATTTGAAGCAGGCTGCTGCACACAGCAATCTATGCTCCTTAGGCAGTCATCAATAGCCCCTAACCTACGGTCAACCCTCTCCCCCTCATTGCCCTCTGTCTCCTCCTACACTAGACGTGATGGTGAACGGGAAACCATGCGACTGTGACATCATCGCCGACTGTAAGGTGGGCGACGCCGTGCCGTTGGAGGTGAAGCTGACCAATCGTAGTAAGAACACGGTCGGACCGTTCGCCTTGACAGTGGTTCCGTTCCAGGACTACCAGAACGGAGTCCAGAACTACGACCTGCAGGACGCCGTCACCTTCATAGGATCCAACACATTCTACATTGACACGGTGTGTGCACGCGTCAGGGGAACCGCCGTCCGTAAGCCCTTCATAAACCCTGTAAATAATCAGTGTCTCGTTCCCCCCCCCCCCCCCCCCCCCCCCCCCCATCCCCACCTAGGTGAACCCTTCAGAGGAGTCCTTGTGTCTGGGGGCCCTCCTGTTCCTCTACTCCGGAGACTTCTACCTCAACATTAAGTTCCAGGACGACAGTGTGGGAAAGGAGCCGGGTGCTGGCCAGGGCAAGGAGCTGCCCCTGTCCTGGTTCGGCCTGCCCAGCATACACATCAGAGCCCAGGAGGCGCCCATGGAGGCTGGGGCATAGAGTCTGGCACTCTGGAAGGAAAAATCTAAAGTAGATTTGTTCGCTCTCTTCCATCCACTCCATTGTACTCCTTCAGAAAACAAGGAAGGGAGGGGACGACAGCATTCTCATTCGTCTCTGACATTTGGGGGGGGGGGGGGGTGACTCATTAGACTATACCTGAGCCCAGGTCACTCCGTCACCAGGGGATACAACAGTGGAAAATGTAGGACACACTAGGTACAGTATCACATCATCAGTCATCAATGTATCAGTCGGTTGGAGGGATTCCTGATTTTCTCTCAACATGGTACAATCCTGAAGCCCTGCAAATTGCAAATGTGATTCGTTCTTGGCTGTTATCATGAGTCCAACTATTTCCTCACAACAGTGTGTCTGAGCAGCTCAGAAGAGATACTCTCATGTAAACACAGTTATCGAGCGTCATCTCCTGGGTATTGGATTATACTTGTCTGTATAGAAATGAGACAATATATTCTGACAAGCACTTTGTATTACGCCACCACCTGAATCCACAACCAGCTCTGTTGATTTGTGGTTTCTGCAATTAGCCCTTTTTTCTGTCTCTTTATCTCTCTCTCTGACCACACACATTGATTTTTACAACTGAGTTTGTATATTTGGGCCTGTATCTCTGGGTGTTGATATAAAATATCCTACAATACATGTAAATAATAAATGTTGATTTGAGCCAACTTCAAAAAGAACATGGTGTTTATTTAATATATAGTGACAGAGATACTGTGGCTGCATCTCAGTTAGCATACTTTTACTATATACTGAAAGTATGTACTGCCACAGTGATGATAAAGTATGTACTGTTAAGGAAGTAGTAAGCCAGTATGCCAGTACTGGGATGCCTTGTCATAAAATTGCATCTTGCAGTTATACCACTGTGTCACACATTATAATCCTGTCAAATGTGAATATTTACCTAGACAATATGAAGCATTGTGCTAAACTGACTAACCTTTTTTAAATGTATTTTTGACAGCATCCATGTATGTCATCCACTACAAACAGCATCTATGTATGCATCTTGACACTAGCTGCTTGAGTAGCTCACACTCCAGTAGTACTTATATCTTCTAATCTTGGAATAGTCATAAGAAATAATAACCCATGCTCGTGAGACTGAAGACAACCTTCACATTACCAAAGCTACTGTAACCTTGCTTGAGCGAAGGTAGCTGGCTACTGCTAGCTCGATACCGTTGACATTCACACCTAATGGCTAATAACGTTAACCTAGGTAGCGTGCTGCATTTCATGGCACAACACGTTTGTTTTCTCTCATACGTGTATGACATTTACATGTATGGCAATTACAAAGTAGCTGACGGTAACTGAGTTTTTATCGTCATGGAAAAACACTGGAGAATGGTTGCCAACCCCTCCTCTTCCACTGCACTAGGGATTATGGTCTGTATTAGCTCAAAAAGCATTTGTCATGCTCTTTTCAGCTCACTATGTTTTGGGACCTAGTATTCTTAATCTGAAAGAACAATATTATATGGGTAGTATGTGAATTGAGATGGGGCCTGTTTCTCAGGATTCTTGCCTGCGATTGTATACTCATCCTCATTGATTTCTATATTGGTTCCACAGTAAAACCATTTTAATGGTGCACTCCGGTCTCCTGATCACCTCATCAAAATTACAGAGCGCCTTGAAGTGACCTCACCTTGTTTCAGACATATATCACCACCAGTTCTAGTATCACCACCTGTTTCAGCAGGACAGAATTCCTTTTTTTTTCAGGTGGCTGATCATGCAACCGGGTGGTTCTTTATTTTGAAAAACCTGATAGAGTGGAATCCATACCTCCTCCTTATTTACAGAATAATCACCCATCCACGTGATCTCCAAAAAGGTGTATCAGCCAAGACCTTGAATCGATTTGTCCAAATTCTATTTTAGGCCTGGATTCAAACTGAAAGGGGTTTATAGGCATTGCAGATTTTAAGCCAATTTCCAATTCAGGCATTCAACCAGAAATAGTGAGCCAGTGAGAACAACAAAATCCACAAGGCGGACACATTAAGCAGACCCCGCCCAGATCAAAAAGTGATGTGTCTCTAGGTGTCACCTTTCTCTCCCCTCTCTGGTGCCGAGGCTGTTCAGGACAAGGCAACAACCACTAAACCCACAACAAAGGAACAGGATAACCCATTCATGGCTTCTAGTATTTCTCAATGAGGACATGGGAAAGCCAGGCTAAGTAAACTATGCTCTTTGGACTCTCCAGACCGTCTCCCACTGGTTATTTTTTTGAGCCAGGCTCTTCTGACCGTCTGTCTGCGTGGCACATTGGCTGTAGGTTTGTAAATCTAGCTGATAGAAATGGATACATCCTCCATTAAGTTGTGCTGTAGCCCATCCCCTCCGTACACACACAGGCCCTGTCGGAAGCCCATAAATATGCAACAGGCCAACATTTCCACTGGTGAATGAAGGACAGAGAATAAAGTGCAAGTGCCCGTATATGTAATTATAGATCAAACATGTTACCAAGTAAGTCCTTTGCCAAACCAAATAAACTGGTAGCCTTGGGCAGAGCTACCTTCTGGCTCCCTAAGTGAAAAGCCATTTGCCATGTTTGAGAAGAAACCATGGTGTATTCTGGGTATATTCTGACTGATAAAGAAATGTAATTAGTTAATTAGTTTTGATGCAAGGCAAAATCGTGAAGGTAGAAAAGTCAGTTGGCTTTCACTTGAAAGCCCGGCAAGCACCCTACATTCAGGCAGGTGAAGCATCGGAACGTTTCTCGCAGGGCAGAATGGATCGCTATAGGAAACCCAGCAGGGGTGGGAAAAGGACTGCCTCTTTGCACGCGCACGCAAAACACACAGACAAACACGGTTTACTAGGAACAGTCCAGAGCTTTTATCTCTCAATGCATTAATGATGTTCCCGACAACCAGGGGCCAGAGCAGAAGTCTTGTCTACAGCAGTTCGCTAATGTGTGCCTGTGTAACTGTACCATTGTGCCTTAACACCAATGAGACGAGAGCGCGGAAACACAACAACTGGAGATAGGCCCAGCTAATGCTTTTCAACTCGCCATTTAAAATGCAACAATGCAGACACCAGATAATAGGGTGATTAATTCCCTAAGATAACGTTCAGAGAGCGAGGACCATTTTAAAATAGACTTCTGTTGTAAAAAGGGGATGGGGGGGCATTATGACGTGGAAGCTTCCACCGCAGGCCTGGAAGAACAATGTGACACCTAACAACTCGCCATCGGAGGGAAAGCATGTGTTGGCTTTAGCTAGTCTCAGCGCCGATCTCCTTCTCTGAGCCTACTGCCTAATTGCAGCAACACGAGAGAGATTGGTTCCCCCGATTTATTCATTTAATCGTTGATTTAATTCATTTACTTGATCGTTAAGAGTAGAAGCTTGCTCCGGGGCAGAGGCAGCAGTAGATACATGTGTAAAGATCAAAACACAGAGAGACCTGGAGGTGTATTTGTTCAGGTTCAGTGAAACTCGCCATAGCAACATTTACGCCAAGTCTCTATTTGCAATATTAATCCTGCGCCCACACACTAGAATTATGAAGCAGGGAAAGCATACCTGTGAGGGACATTGGTTTGATAGTATGTTTTTACGCAGTAACAAATACCAGTGAATTGGCCGTTTCAGAAAGAGCTAGTGCATGAACTCTGCAATGTTAGTTTGATTGACTGGAGCCCCAGGGTTGTCTCTGGCTGTGTACCGGTGATTCTGAGGGCTGGGACAGGCTTTGTCTGACAGGCCTACAGCTGTGGGCATTTGGGTCGGGGAACAGGACCCTATGAAACCAAACAAACAGGAGATCAGGGGAGGAGATCGGGATGTGGGGAGATAATGGACTGGCGAGGCTGAAGAGGTCAGATAACAGTGTGGCAGGGGCGGGAGGGATCCTACCAACCTATGTCTGTTATAGTGCTGCTCGGTCATGGACGTTTCCCTGCAACAAGCCTCCTTTTCAAAAAGAGCTGCTCCTTATCAGTGAATGAAGGGCAAACCTGCCGAGAGGTACTACGACAATGGCAGTACACAATCAGCTGACCTGACACTGCCAATGGAACCGTTAAGCACCAACACAAGTGAATGTGATGTCAAAAACAAGGTTAACGTAAACTGTTCTACCTTCTCTTGGATGTATTATATAGCCTACTTTAAGCTATTTATTCAAACAGGTATTAAGGAACACTTGCATTCTATTATTACTCTTATTTGCGCAGTATAAGATGTGCAATAATAAATGCAAGCGTTTTATTTTGGGGGGAATTACTGGGTCCATGTTGTACTTGCGTATGGATAAACAAGTATGTTTCTCCAGTTAGAAACCGAGTGGAGTATCTTAAAAAGATTTCAATGTAAATGTGTAGAAATGAATTGCATAACTTCACCGCTCTGGCTTAATAGGACAATTGAGATTAAACATGAATTCAATATTGAAAGCATCGCTATTGAATATGACAGTAACAGCTTAGTTTCCTTCAAAATATTAACCACATAAAATGTATGCACACAATACTAAGTCACTTTGGAAAATAGTTTATACTAATATCATTCCTCAAGGTAAAACAATGCTTCTCTATGCAAATGTGAGATTTTGTCAATCTTGTGCATATTTTTAGTTTAGGTTTATTGTGTATACAGTGGGTTTATAAGATCTGGACAGCACTGATAAAGATGAACAGCAATGACTAGTGAAAAAGACCTCGTAAGAAAAAGCTGAAGTTTTTTGTCAGAAACCTCAGCGAATTGGGCCTACCAGTTTGCGCAGCGGTTCAAGGTGCTCATACAGCACTAAGCTGACCACCGCAGTCTTGCCTTGACTGTCATTAGCGTACTGGTGGTTAGGAAGCACAATGGCAATGCAAACTAGATGCAGCAATTTTTGATTCCCGGTGAGCAGGAATCTGATCGGCACGCCGCTTGCCAGGTCAGCGGGTCCTCACACGTGTTGATTCCTATGTGAGTTATTTCCATTTCACGGAAAACAGTGGAACATTTCTGTAAAGAATGCATAGAATAATTATCGTAAACAATTATTATAATATGAGCATTACCAGAATGTTATTTGTTACCTATGAGCATTCTGGTAATGCTCATCTTATAATAATTGTTTACGATCATTATTCCATGGATGTTTATGGGATGGCTCCAGGCAAAACGCAACAGTTTCTCTAAAATAAGACATCATGACGTCACGATTTTCTTCCTTTTACCAGTATATCATTTTTGAACCTGGTTAAGTGTAGTGTGTGCATATGTTCAGCACTGGAGGGACAGTGCGACATTTGAAAGACATTTGATAACCACTGACATTTAATCATCTTTTATTTGGCAGCCTTGTTTAACAAGTCTTATGGTTTGTGGGTAGAAGCTGTGCAGGGTTCTGATGGTTAAAGACTTTAGGCACTGGTATCACATGCCATGTGGTAGTTATAGAGAGCTGTCTATAACTTTGGTGGCTGGGGTCATTAACTATTTTAAGGCCTTCCTCTGACACACCTGGTGTTTCAGATCTTGGACGACAGGGAGCTTGGCCCCAGTGATGAACTTGGACGTTCTCACCGCCCTCTAAAGCGACTTGTCATATCGAGCAGTAATGCAGCCTGTCAGGATGGTCTCAATGGTGCAGCTGTACAACCTTTTGAGGACCTGAGAGTCCACGCCAACTCCTTTCAGCCTCAGTAAGGGGGAAGAGGTGTGATTAGGGCAGTACAAGAACTGGAGTGGGTCCAGGGTGTCAGTGATGACAGTTCTGATGTGTGCCATGATCAGAATTTCAAAGCATGTCATGGCTACAGATGTATAACTAGATGATTCAGTTTTAATTAAAAAAAAAATATATATATATATATTACCCCCTTAAAATATGACTAATATGGACAAGGTTAAATCCTTTTGTTTCTTGCAGAATAAATATTAAATGCACCCCATAGAAGCAATGAGAAAACAGCTCGGACATGATTGCAAAATCATTAAATGACTTTATTACATTAACCTTCATTCATTTAGCAGACACTCTTATCTACAGATGTACAGCTGTAGCCATTTAGCAGACACTCTTGACTAGAGCAACTCACAGGAGTAAGTTTATAGCACAACTTCAGATTTTTAACCTTGTCTTAAGACCAAAGCTGAGCACACAACAGTTCAGTTGATACAACCGAATCCAAAGATTAGGCTACATTGGTGCTATGTGCAGTTTGCATTTACTGTACATTTAACTCCATTTTGTTTAGTATATGTTTACTAGAACACATAAGCTTACTCTTTTTTCCCATCACTTCTGTTTAGCAGACAATACCAATGAATAATGTATAGACAACTGGCAGATGTTTCTCTTTACTATTATTCTGATTACTGGAGGTACAGGTACTGTAGCTGCCAAACAGGTGGCAATGACAAGGAAAGATGAGGTAGAATCAAATTAGAATGAGAATCAGGAAAAAGAAAACAACAAATATATATAATAACAACTAGCCAAGCCTAGTTCAGCTAAGAAGTTGTGCACACAAGTCAAAGTCTCTAACCACTGTGCTCATGAACAATGAATAGTTATTTACTTATTAAAGGACTCTTTATTCAACTACATAACCTGCGGATCCAGCATTGTCTGTCTGGAACAATCTATATTGGAACGTGAATCTACAGTCAGGGCAGACTGGAACGTTTATCTAACTCAATTCATTGCTAGAGTGAATGGGAGATCCTAAGATAGCGTGAAACAATGATGTCGCCATGTTAGGTATATCAATTGAAATAATATCTCAAAACGATTGTATTTGCAATCTGTATTAGTTCTGGCTTAGTTTACTGCTATAAGTGGTTTCAGACATCAAAAGGTGGATGGGCGGCTCGTTCATTTTCAATGGAGCATTGGTGTGAGTGGAATTCTACCTAGGCGGAGATGTCAGCAGTGCCTGTGAAATAGAAACATTTTCTGGAGGAGAAACATGGTGGAGGAGCTAATCCCTGTTAGCTAGCTTTGGTCAGTGGGGGACAACATAGACAATGCTTTCAACATGGCCAGTGTACAAATTTAGAAGAAAACGCAAACGGGAGGAGAGTGGTCAACAAATAGGTACTAAAGCCCTTTATTAAACCTTACTTTACACATGCAAACGCCAGACAAGGTGGTGACCAATGGTGCTGTGGTACAACCTGCTGGATGTTGCCCCCCTCTACACTACTTTTATGGTAGAGAACCCAAACTTCATGGGTGGTGTGAACAGCTGTTCTTCAAGGAGCTGGTTCAAAGAGCTTGTGATTGTACACATGCAGAGACGAATGGAAGGCTTTTGCAACCTACTACAGGTCATCAGCGAGGCACTGGGAAGAGGTTGGGTGATAAAAGACAGCCGAACCACCATAACTCAGAGCAACCAGGGCCAAAGGTTCTGCCCAGGCTCAAAGGACGAGAATGTTCGCTGCTGGTGTTCTCAGTGCAACACATTGGTCTGCAAAGAGCAGTTACACGCTTCTGGTTTGCATTACACACACACACACACACACACTATTTATTCTTTCAGAATATCACAATGTTTAAGGTGGCTTTATTTTGTAATTCACACTCAAAGGTTGAATATGAAACTTTGACTGTAAGACTAATTGTAAGAAAAATCTGCTAATATTTTATGTAATTATTAGTTTTCAGAATCTCATCATTGAAATGCATATTAAAAACAGTTGAAAAGTGCTAAAATTCAAACTGTAAAATATTTATTGAAATGTCCAAATCACCACTTGAAAATTATTATCTTCCCCAAAATAGAACATATTTTAGACCCATATAAATAAAAAAAAACTGTACATTATGGGGTCGTATTGACCCGTCATACAGTATGCATTCTGGGAGTGTAATGTTTACTATGCATCCTAGGGTTAAAGGCCTGTAAACAGGCATCTGTGTTGAATGTCCTGTCTAAATTGTCAATCCCACTACATCTTGTTAGGAATCATTGATGGAAAGCAATAATTCCAACCTTGTTTCTTATTTACCAGAAAATGTAAGTCAGAAATGAGATGGATGTTTTGTTAAATCTTATGAAATGCTAACCCTGAGATGAAACAAACATTCTCAGCAGGACAGTTGAATATTTTAGTGCTGAAAACCCAGATGAATGACTGTACAAGAGGTTAGTTTTCCCTGACTGGTTCAAGCTCCATCCTGATTCCAATTTGCTAAAGTTTGAATATTGCTATACGTCAATATATTTAAAACAAATGTATTGAATATTTTTTTACAAACACAATAGCTCTATGTTGCCATTTGAGTTGTGTGAAGTTGTTATACTGTTAATGAAACGCTTCCCAGCTGTAACAGCAGTCAAAGATGCTCCCACAAGAGTGTGAAGACATGCAATCAATACTAACTCATTTTGTTCCACAGGACATTTTTAGAAACATTTCTATACTTCATTCACTTTGAGAAGGATAGATCTGTGGGATCCCCTTTTACATTTCTTTCTATAGCAGGAAGACATGAAGACTAGCAAGTGTTAATGTGGATATCGTCCTCTAAAGAGGTTTGCGGGTGACTGTGGAACTCCAGCCCTGCTATTATATTGGCTGGGAACGGCATCACCCATGTATGCTCTGTCCATGTGTCTGGGTGCCCACTGCAGCCACCGATAAGCTCCAAACACGTCTACTGTATTTCTCTGCTTCGGCAGAACAGGATCATCCTTTTTATTCTACACCCTGTGTTGTTCTGTGCTGTTATCAATAACTACCATTTACTGAACAAAACAAGCCTATCTCCCCCCATTTCAAATCTGCACAGTGGAAAATGACTTTAGGAAGGTGATTCTTAGTCTAGACTGTAATGCCTTGGGTCTGAACTTTCTTAGTTGATTAGCTAGCCATTTCCTTTGACATTAGCCATATCCGCTCTAACAGCGGTCGGGGAGCTGGGCCCACAGAGCAGGTACAGGACTGACAGTGCAGTGCTCAGAAACAACAAAGCGGACAGATACTGAAAAGCCAGGCTCAGAGAAGCATTTACACCATCAAAACCTATCAGCAGGACATTACCGCCAGAATATTTTGACATTTCAAGCAAAGCGGCATCATATTACATGTTTCAATGACTTTCTATTTTTCTCCACCTGAGGAGAATCAGTTGAGAATGCTGACTGAAAATACATTGCATCGTAAAGAATTCCAAAAAAGATAATAGGATAGGAGCTGATCTCCTCAGTCGGATAGATGTGGGCCCTGTCAAGGCAGACACTGAAAAAGGAGAGACGGGCCTTATTGAGCAAGGACGACCGCTGCCATCTTTTGCAGCTAAAAACAGACAGCACATTAAGTGTGAAATTAAGAAAAATACAGAAGCTTCTAGAAACTTTCAGAAGTCTTGGAAGCTAGTCCATATTTTAGATTCATGCCCAGTACAATGATTAAAGAAAAGGTGTCATTCAAATATATGTTGCGCAAATCCTCTTCTACCAATCGTAAACATAGAAATCAGAACTGTAAGTGATATTTTTCTCCCTTTTAAAAGAGATGTGTTCCTGCTTGGCTGCATGCAGTTTGTAGCATATCTAAGGCTCAGGGCAACATGCTTTATGCAGATGACGTCAAAGAAGCTACAAATCTCTTCCCTTTTTGCCGTTTCTCCACTGAGAAGTAAAGTCACGTCTGTTCATTTCATTTATGACGTGTGTCGTGTCCCTGACTGAACGAAGCTGGCTGGAAATGGACTCAGCTAATGAAACTGTCCATGCCATGGGAATATTGTGCATCTCCTACAAAGAAATGCTCAACGGCATAGTTGGGAGGTAGGTGTAGATGCATCTGAAGATCTGATAGAGGCGTGTTAGCTTCCCTAGGTACTGCCAAAAACTAACAGTCTTCTGGTGTCAAAAACCCTGGGGAGAAGGTTACCTCACTGACAAAGGACAACATATTTTTGACCAATTTTGTATCTGTACAAATACTGAACTTTGAAAAAAAAAGAAAAGCCAGTTGTCTCAAGAGAAAACCCCTAGACACCCCAAGAGTACCCCATAAACACCTTTAGAAGAAACATGTACCCTTCCAGACACCCATTCATTAGTATAATGATTATCATCCTGTGGTGACTCTGATTGGAGCTAGGGTCCTTTCGTGGAGTCTGGACTGATAACAGCAGCCACTCCGAAAGTTAATCCGCCATATCAATCAGTACCAGAATGGGATGCCTACTGAGAAAACAATTGGTTCACCGCTACAACACAGGAACTGGGCAGAGAAAGACAGAGATGGAGGGAGATAGGGGCAAGGAGACAAAGAGAAACCTGGGGTGTTTAATGTCTACCTAGTATTGTTTATTTCACTTTTGTAAGTTATTATTTTATTTTCCTGATCTTCCACTTGCTTTCGCAATGTAAACCAATGTTTCCCATGGCAATAAAGACCCTTTAAATTGAATTGAGAGCAAAGGGACGGGGGGGGGGAGCTGAAGAGTCACTGCACCAATCTACAGTGTAGCACACACCTGAGCAGCTGTGTGCTAGACCCAACTGACAAAGGGGACAAATGGAACCAACAAAAAAAACAATAGCGAAAGAGAGACATTATTCTGTACATAATATTGCTCTCCTTCTGTGTGTCATCCATCACTGCGGAAACACATTGACACGTTTCCCTGGGAGATCCTAGATCAGTGAAAACATCAGCAGCAACAAAACAACAAGATAAGAATATAATTATCCATACGGTGTATTATTCCATGCATACTACACTGTGCAGTAATCTGGAAGGCTATTTTTGTCAATCTAAACAAATACTAAAAAATACTGTGAATTGTGGATAAGTTTCTCTAGCTCTAAGAAACCATGTTCTGATAGGCAACTGGTAAAAAGAAGTGCAACATTGGGGACTACTCAGCCATTTGGAAGCCTTCCCTTAAAGTCTAAATTCTGTATTCTGTGGGTTAATCTTCCTCATCTAACGATCTACTTTATCATCACCATGGAGAGAACTGTCGGCACCTTGTGCCAGTTTTTTTTTTTTTTTTCCGACTTTATTTCGAACTCTTCTCCAGGAATATGTACAGCCCTGTCGGTGGGGGGGGGGGGGGGGGGGGGTCAGAGACTGAGCAGTATAGACAGGATGGAGCCGTGTACGGAGGTTATGGAGATATCGCACAGAACCATCCACAGAGTGTTGATTGAAGGAGGTGTTCAGAGTCCTAATGGTTGCAGTTATGCACAGCTTCAAGCAAGATTTATGTACTTTGTTCCATTCCAGTGGATATGCCCCATGACCACCATCACGGTCTCTCTTAGGATTAACTCAGAAGAGCAAGAGAGAGGGAGAGAGATATCATGTTTGCTTTGATCTGTAAAGTATTATTAAGTTTAGGACTGATAGTTGCTCTACCCATAAGTAACTTTGAACAAAAAGCACTCTGGGCTAAATCCATTGTAAGGGTTACAAGATTGAAGGGATTCACTAATTGTTTTCATGTTTTCAAGTTAATATTAAATTAGGGTAAAAGTGGGTGGTTAATGAAGCACCTAATAGGCGTAGGGTTCTTGTTGAGGCTAAGGTCTGAATCATGGTTAAACCAGTATGTGGACATGAAGTTAGGATGAGGTTTGAGGCTAGGGCTAAGCTGAGTTTTTGGATAGACAGTTGTGCTTAAAAACTTCCAACAGGAAACATTCTGGGTTATTCCACTGTAAAGGACACTTAAACTCGGAAGGTCTCATTGATCGTTTTCCTGCCAGTACATCTCAGAGGATGGTGAAAATGGGTAGTTATTGAAGCACATGATAATCCCATTATAGACCAGGGGTCAGCCAGTCAGTCACCATGCTTCTGAGGGAAACCATACAGTATAGTCCTGCAGGATTATTTTGCTCAAGTCATACTCGAACACTAAACTCTTCTACCCAGCTCTTAGGACCTTGATGGCTGGGTTTGCTGCGACCAGTGTAAATTCTAATCATAACATCGGAAGTGGCTTCCCCCGACCTATCATTTAAGGCCAATTATTCTTTATGATTGGCTGGTGTCACCAGCCCCTGATATGTAGCAATATCAAACACCAGCACACTGTTTCACTCCAGGAGTAGGGTTGGACTTTTGGCATAGACTAACAGACGACATGGTTTCCGATTCGCATGGTTAGGATTTGCTAATGTGGGCCTTCCTTAGGGCCACATTAATCAGCCCAATTGACACAGACTAATGGCTCAAATGGTTTAAAGATAAAATGGGGGAATTAGGGTGAGGAGGAGGGCCTGGGGGTTATGGCATTGTACCTGTAGAGGAGGAAGTGAAAAGCAGACAAGTCCAACTGACAGTTAAGCCTATTCAAGTATGCTATGGTGAAGTTCAAGGGGATTTTAAGTTTAAACTTCCCCCAAGAGGGACCACACATCTAAATTATAGAGTCAGAGTAGAAAGGATTGGCACGGCATGCCCTTGATTACAGTGAGCGGGCTGGAGGTGCGCTGTGGTCTGTCCTCCATACAAATGAAACTGACATCATAGAATATAGCAGTTTCGATTACAGTCAAAAATATTGACCCTGAGAAAACCTGTCACCCCAGTGTAAATCCTCCAATAGCAAATAATTCATTTCAATAAACTTTCTACAGACTGCAAATCCAATAATGGTTTTGTCATAAACTGAATGTACTGTTTAGATAGAGGGGATAGGTTGATAAGCTTATCTAAGGCAGATCCATTCAGAATTAAATTCAGAAGTAATTGAAGCCGCGGATGCAGAATATTTCAATATGGCTTCAGTGCTTGAATTGTTCCGATAACTCATAACGAATGGGTAGAAAGAGAGGAATTGACCAGAATACTGTTTTCCTCCAGTTTTGCAATGAACGGATTATACTGCATCACGGTGCTCTTCCTGGTATGCACTGAATGCATGTGAGGACAAACTGTTAACTAGCAGCATAGACAGCGGTGACACTACAACCGGTGCTCTCCAGCCAGTGCGCTGCATAATGCATGCGAGGCCGCACTGTGAAGCAGTACCTTGGACAGCAGCGATACAACCACTACCCGCACACAACGATTTAGCAACTTCATTGGTTCACGGATAGCAGAGCAATCGTATGTGATGCTATTGAAGAAAAAGGAGGGGTAAGGTTGACAAGGCTGAGGTGGGTAGGTTGTGTGTGTGTGTGTGTTGGGGGGGGGGGGGGGGGGGGGGGGCATGTTCAACAAATGGGTTTTCCTAAAATAGGACGGATACATGAAAAGCCAGGTGGCGATAAGTCTATCTCTTGAACGAACGAGCCTGCCACTTCTCACATGAGATAACTTTGGCGCAAAAAGAATACACACACATACACACACACACATCATCCGGTGCTTGTTAAGACAGTGTTGGGTGTCATAATCAAAGTTTCTCACTCTCTTTTTTTTTTTCTCAGCCTCTGAAATAGCGTAATTTTTTTGCCTCCAGTAACTTCTACTAAACGAGTAAAAACAGAACAGTTTTCTAATTCAACTCCGGTTGATTGGAAGCCTGCGCAGAAATCAGCTCCAGGCCACTTGGAAGCGCGCAGCTTAGCCGTAGTCGCGCGCCTAACGAGAGACGTGCACTCCGATCATAAATGAGTCTACAATTTTATCGTGTGTCGGATAGGCTACCGGTATTTCGGGTTTGCCTTTTGGTTGCTAGAGTACACATGACAATGTACTTTTTGTCCTGAGGCAGAACGCCTGGCACTATTCAAAGGTACATTTCAAATGGAATCTGTTGTATATTATGATTTATTTGATGACGGGGTGTTTCTATCAGTCACCGTTTTCGGATAGTTTTTTAATCTTGAACATAAAACATGCCAATATATTGGGAAATTAATCGTTGAATAATAGCGCAATGTACACGAATTACGCTGTACACGGTGTTAGATCTCTATTGGATTTAATTTGTAATCAATTCTTGGGTTCAGAGCCCCACAGCGCAAATCAAGTGAGTGAGTAAACCTTTTCTCCCGGATCGTCCGCTCTACTGCTCTCCTCATGTAACCCTCTGTCTTTTCGACAACTCAGCACAACACGTTGGGAATGAAATGAAAATTGCTTCTGGAGAAGTCTTCTGTTTCGGAGCAGTATTTCTGGAATCCACACAGTCAATTGATTATGTGCAAATGGGGGGATGGTTTGGTAAAAATAGCCTGCCACTTGAGGATGAAGCTGCGAGATGAACAGGTTGCTGCTTACTAAAACTTACAGGAGGCAAATGCGAAAATATGCTTCACCCGCATCAAACCTTTCTTGGATCTGTTAATTCATCTTTCAATCTTCCGGGAATGCATGTTACACAACCTGAAAAACCCGCATCAAACAACAACAGATTTACAACGACAAGACTCTAACATTATTTTTGCTATATGTGTTTTACTGATTTCGTAAAAAAACATTTAACACTTTTGGATAAGAAAAACAACCGAGGATTCTAGCAGCTGCTTGTTAATGGCACTACGCGCCGGGAGGACTTGGTTTGGGCAGGTCTTGCGCAGAGTGTCTCGGCTGCAGGGCTCGTGGTCCCGGAGATCGAGCAGCCTCCTGTGTCTCTCTGCGAACCCAGAGCAGGATCTGGGGACCTGTTACAGGGATCACACTCACAGCAGTCTTCATAACTGCTCCTCCGTCCACCGCACCCACCGTCACCAACACGCGCCAGTCTGTCCCTCCTCTTCCAGCCGCTGCCAACGTTTTCCCGACTGCTGCGCAGCCTTCCCGGGGGATCCGAGGGGACATGAGCCCCTCACTCGCCGGTTCCTGGTGGTCATGAAGCGGCAGAACGTGCGGACCTTGTCCCTGATCATCTGCACGTTCACGTACCTGCTGGTCGGGGCCGCGGTGTTCGATGCCCTGGAGTCAGACTTCGAGATGCGGGAAAAAGAACAGCTGGAGGCTGAGGAGAAGCGTCTCCAAGGGAAATACAACATTAGCGAGGACGACTACCGCAAATTGGAGACCATCATTATGGAGGCCGAGCCCCACAGGGCCGGAGTTCAGTGGAAATTTGCGGGATCTTTTTACTTTGCCATCACAGTCATCACCACGATAGGTGAGTCTCATTCTACACTTCAATGGAGGTTTATTTGCGTAACAGCATTACGCACAAACATTGTGGCAAGATAATTTCCTATATTCAAGTTTAATCCAGGGCCGCGGATGTCAACTGTAGAATGACGTTTAATATAGTTATATCACTTAACCACAATATAGCGCGAGGAATTCAAGCAGCCTACACACTACACTGTGCCGACAAGTGTTTCACTAAACTTGTCCAGCAACACGTAGTCTATACCCACATCCCAGTATCAACAATAACATTCTGTTCATTTTTAATCATCCATTTCTGTAGAAAAGTATACTAGGTAATTACGTTTTAGCTAGCTTTAGCATGTTAACATCCAAATAAAATGATGATGCAATAGCAGTTAATGACACCTGTGCCTTGTTTCTAAATGTCAACTTTCTGTATCATGAAAATCAGCCTCAATACACTACCATCAGCAGCAACAAGATAATTTGTCTACGGTGATTAACCGACCAGGTCCGTACATTTCAGCTGCAAATCTATTATATGAATAAATACAGGTAACCTAGGCCTATACATTGGCAAAAAAAAAAAAAAAAACAGTCCTCCACCGTGTAAGCTATGCAACCGTTTCCTCGAGTATCACCTTGCACCATTGAAGTAGGAGGGGTACCACACAATTGGGATAGGGATGATTTATTTTTTTTGGGGGGGGGACCAAATAATGATACTATTAACCTATGTCAACTGAATCCTTTTTTATTCTGTTTAGGCTACTGAGAGATAATTAAAGTGGTAACCGAACTAAATGATGTGATTGATGACGCGTTAACACTTTATAAAAACTGTGGAGACATCAGTATCTGAAAGTCGTTTCGTCAGTTGATGCTGCAGCTGAAATGCGAGCAGCGCTGCGCGTGGTGCTGAAAAGACAGCTCCCGCCAGCCATGCACTACAAAGGATAGGTTATTTATCTGGCCGTGCACAAGCAGCAGAATAACGCCCTTAACCTTCTCTCGACCAAATAATCAAGGTTCAACCTGTAGCATACCCCTCGAATCGCATAGCGAATCGTAGCCTGCGTTTTATCCCATGCAATATCACAAAACCAGATATACGCCTAATAGGATTTAATTAATAAATAAACCTACGCTTGTGCCTACGTGTACAAAATACCTGCGGAGTCAACAGGTGTGGGCTATCCAACTTTTGAAGATATTCAGAGCAGGCTTGTGAATTCATTTCTACATTGAGATGGCTTATATTAGCCTACACAGCCTTAGCATGAAATAATTAAATGACGGTTTTCTCTAACTTTGTAAAAGTGAAAACTAGTCTCCCACCTGGTTTCCTCCATAACATGGACATCCGTTTTGTATACAGCTCTTATCCCAAACCAATCGATTTGTGGGCGCATTTTCTTTTAAACAAGGCTGAATAATTTCAAGAGTAGGACCACTAAAACGTAGACAATATCCCTGAATAAGAAAACACTGTTTACATTGAGAATGTATAGGCCCACGTTATGTTAACTATTTTATTAGGCCTATGGCTGACATCCTTTATATTATTGCATATATTGCATGCCAATACGTAATACCTATCTATCAGTCATGGGTAACATTGTAACATGAACACTTAAAAATATATATTTTTACCGCAAATTACCACAATTCCTTTAAAGGAGGAGCGAATTATTTTATTTATAAATAACCAAACAAAGTTTCATTATCGACACCAGAGCTTGAGATGGTACGTCAGGCCTCCATTGCACGTTTTACGTTTTACGTATTATTTTATTGAATACTTTCAGATGCGCCTAGAGACACTAAACTGAGGGAAGAGTGCAAATGAAGGTAGTGTCCTTTCACTGTAACGTTTCATCAGCCAGGCAACAATAAAGCTTTTTATAACTACACGTAGGAGACTGGTTGGACCTTTAGGCTTTGGCCTGAAAGTGTCCCTTTAGATTTTGGACATATTCATAATCATAATTAATAATCACATTATAGTGAATTTAATGCTACTGAGACTGCGCTATGCTATTCCACGAGCCATTAGTGCCGACGCGGCAGTGCAAAGAGAAAATCTGGTATTCACCATCCATCCTAAATATCACAAAATACATAAGGCAAAAACATAAATAATCTAGTCTGTAAAACACTATTACATTTTAATGTGTAGTAGCTTTGTGAGGTTATTGCTGCCTGCATGGTCATCTGTAAACAACAACTCTTATGAGTACAACCCACCAGCTACATCAGGTTGCAGTCAGGGGGTCATGTGAAATGTCTAACACCAGTCAACATAGCCTACAGTATACAGGCTACACAAACTACTTCCAATTTACTGGATTTATTATAGATTATGGCATGAACCATTAAGTCCACATAATGAAAAAATATATATACCCATTTTTCCTAAGATATTTCTCTTTTAAGTTAAAAGTATCGAATTTGGTACAGTAAAACTAAATATCATAAACATGTACAACATTTATTCTCGCAGTCAACCAGTCAATCTATATCAATAATACTACCCAGATTGCTGCTAGTTTAAGTACTTTTTTAAACTGCTGCTAGTGTACAGTGTTATGCATATTGTTGCTTTATTTTTTTATTATTTTCTGTCTAGCTATATTTTTGCTTATATACTCTTCTTCTTAACTCTCACTATGTAGGTGTTGGGTGTCATGTCACAATTTAATTGTGCAGGATGACGCTGTGTTGTTCAGTGCATTTGACAAATAAACCTTGAAACTTGAACAGTCAAAAAGGGACATTTTGAGTATAGTGCCAATCACAGATTTGGTTTTTTAACAATTAGATATATGGAGCCATATTGGACACAATTCACTTGGCCTTATCTCCATAAATAATTGGAACATATAAACTGGATATGGCTTCAAATGTTTGAGGCAATCTGGAGAACATTATAAAATTACCACAACATTCCATGTATTACTATCCAATTCTTGGTCACTCTTCAGCACTTTTCAGTAGAGGATACCTATATGTGCCATAAGTGACAGTGGCATTCCATGGGTAAAATTACTGGAGAAGCCAACCCAGGAAAAATACCATCTTACAATCTCTCTTGTGAAAACTGTTGTTCGGTTAATCAGATATAATTAATTGCCTAAGCCATCGTAAGATGAGAACATCAAGAAGACAAGAGTATCACAATTAAATAAATTAAACCACCATTTGTTTCAACACAAATACAGAGAGCTAACCTGTTTGTAGTCCAAAAAACATTCTGTATGTAGCAAACTGTTCCATAATGACAACAAGACAGCATGACCAAGCTAGTAAATATATGCAATCTTTAGACAACAACACAGACATTGTTTTAAAACCTTGTAGTTACCCAGTTGGACCAAAAACCATTCAGAGATGCCCCACTATTCCAGCAAAATGTAAACATTTCAATATAATCAAATCAATTACTCTGTGTCTAAATAGTTTAATACATTGACATTAATTCAAGATAGTGACCAAAAACATTTCCCATGAGCACAATGCAAAGCTTAATTATATCATGTGACTGTCTATGGTAGGCTACTGATACAGTATGTCTGTGTCTATGTTTATTTGATGCAAAAAAAAGAGGATTTTGACACACCTTACTAGTGAAAAATAATCCCTCTTCATTTTGCTAACTTGCTAAAATGGGGCATCTTTTTTGTTGTCCAAGACAAGGCTGAAATGACCTGGCTAAACACTTGCGAACTAAACATCCCTTCCTTTCATGAGAATTATAAGTAAAGTAGTTAATATTAGTACATTACTGAACTTAAACATCCATCCTTTCTGGACTGGGACACCATGTAGCTAAAGAAAATAGACTGCACGGTACTAAAAAAAGTAAAACAAGCAAGCCCAATTCTTATCGCCATCCACGGTTAATTTATGAAAGGGCAAATTTTTGCTAGCCACCGACGAAAAGACAGGAATACTTTTTTATTTTTTGTGGAGGGAGGGGGGAGGGTGTAATTACATATTGATTTTGTTTTTATATGATTGATGTGAAGGTAAATCCTTGACTGGTGTTTTCTTGTGCAAGCTTCTTGTCCAAACTTCATCTCAATCCAACATGTCTACATTTTTATATTTGTTTATCTAGGAAATGCTAACTGGCACATACCAATCAAGTGGTATATCGTGTCATGCTTACCTTGTGCAGATCAACAGATACATGGCCTACTATGTATCTGACACAGTGGGGCACTGTTTCACCTGAGAATTTCTTCTCCAGTAAAGATTCACCTACTGGAAATGAATGAAAACGTATATATATATATATATATAATTTTTTTTTAACAAAAAACACCAGCAATAAAGCCCTCTGTGTGCTGTAGATCTATAGCACATCAGAATTCACTGATCTGTGAAGTATTATACCACTAGCATTTTTTATATACTGTTGGCAGTAAGGAAGTCATTTTGGTCTTCTACATCTTGTGTGGAGTGGTTGTGACAAGGCAATTCCATCAACATGAACTGGGCATTACAAAATTAGGAATTGGAACAATAGTACAGTTGAGTATACAGAGAGATATATCGTTGCCAAGAATCTGTCTGTCAAAATCATGGACACAGATCCACCTCCATCCTCTGGTGTCATTGAGAATTTGCAATCATCTCCAGATAAACAAAAAAATTGCCCAAAATATCATGAGTTTAAATGGTAATGGTTGGCATTCATATTCAGCCATGGATGTTTCACCTTTCAAACAATTCAAAGTTATACCTTACAAAACGTGAGCAATTGAAACTTTATTAATAGTTTTTCTAGCAATGTTTGAGCCAGAGATTACACATCCAATACTTAATTGGCTTGCCAACATCTAGGAGAAATTGTTCCTATAAATATCAACATTTGTTGTATTTTGCTGCATTTTTATTTGGACGGAATTCATTATTCCTGAAACATGCCCAAAATTATGTTGTTAACCGTAAAACCAGAAAAAGTGACCAAATTAAGGGAACTATAACTTACTTGATGAAAAACAACACAACTCCTTAATAATAACAAGGCAAGGCAATGGACACACAGCTTACCATAAAGCTACAGTGGTGTTTGCAAAGTGATTGGAGAATGGCATTTTATTGTTCATAAAAATCTTGAAGTGTTAGAATACAGCTCTTTGCTGTATCCATTGACAGTCTCTCTGTAGCATTTCTTTTTACATTTTGAAATCTCACAGTGAGGAAACAGCAGACACAGCAATCTAAGCCTGGAGGTTTTCAACTCTGAGCCAACAGACACAGAGTACTTCTGGCTTTCTATTGTACCTGCTAGTTCATCATATCCAGCATCAAATACATGCGTGAAACAAATGACTTTTGGTGATACCTTATATGGAGACTGTGATGATAAAAGGAGCCCCGTGCCTCATGGAAACAGATGTCAACAGAATGATACACAGTGGCCTTCACCACAAACAGTAATGGGTTAAAGGACCAGGGCTAGGGCTAGGACAGTAAAATGTATATCCAATAGATTCAGTATTGTACAAAGTATTTTAGGAGTTTACCAGCCTATGGCTCTGTATGACTGTGGATTGTATTAAGAGGTTGAGTTGTACCTGGCTCATCCCTGCTTTTCTGCATTCACCAAATGGGGTAGGTGCCAGCTATGCTTGTATGAAGCAGACATGTTTAATATTTCTTCCATGAATCATATATAATACTATAACCTAGAGTGGATATAAAAAGTCTACAAACCCCTAAATGTTAAAATGGCAGGTTTTTTGTGATAAATCATGTCAGAACCTTTTCCACTTTTTATGTGACCTATAATGTGAACAATTCAATTGAAAAACAAACAAATCTTCTTAAAAAATAAAAACCTTACACTAACCTGGCTGCATAAGTGTGCACACCCTCTTATAACTGGGATGTAGTTGTTTTCAGAATTAACCAATCAGTTTAAACTCATGTTAAATAGAAGTCATTGCACACCTGCCTCTGATTAATCACAAATAAAGTTCAGCTGCTCTTGTAGGATTTTCCTGACATTTTCTTAGTTGCATCTCAGAGCAAAAGCCATGGTCCGCAGAGAGCTTCCAAAGCATCAGAGGGATCTCATTGTTTGGAAGATATCAGTCAGGAGAAGGGTACAAAATAATTTCCAAAGCATTAGATATACCATGGAACACAGAGAAGACAGTCATCATAAAGTGGAGAAAATATGGCATTATTGCATTACCAAGAACTGGACGTCCCGCCAAAATTTATGAAAAGACGCAAAGATAACTTCTGGCAAGTACTGGCTGTGGGCTACATGTGACAACAGTCTCCCATCTTTTTCATATGGGCTATGGGGTAGGGTGGCAAGATGGAATACTTTTCTTACAAAGAAAAACATCCAAATCTGGCTGAAGTCTGCAAAAACAAACATCAAGTCCCCTAAAAGCATGTGGGAAAATGTGTTATGGCCTGAAGAAACCAAGTTTGAACTTTTTGGCCATAATTCCAAAAGGTATGTGTGGCACAAAAACAACACTGCACATCACCCAAAGAACACCACACCCACAGTGAAGCATGGTGGTGGCAGCTTCATGCTTTGGGGCTGTTTTTCTTCAGCTGGAACTGGGGCCTTAGTCAGGGTGGAGGGAATTATGAACAGTTTCAAATACCAGGCAATTTTGGTATCGTTAGAAAGCTGAAGATTAATTTCACCTCTCAGCACGACAATGACCCAAAGCACATATCCAAATCCACAAATGCATTGCTTCACCAGAAGAAGATTAACGTTTTGTAATGGCCCAGCCAGAGCCCAGACCTGAATCCAATTGAACATCTGTGGGGTGATCTGACAGATTTGGAGCACTTTTGCAAAGAAGAGTGGGCAATATTGCCACATCAAGATGTGCCATGCTAATAAACTCCTACCCAAAAATAATAAGTGCTGTAATAAAATCAAAAGGTGCTTCAATAAAGTATTAGTTTAAGGGTGTGCACACTTATGCAACCAGGTTATTGTGAGTTTTTTATTAATTTTTCCACCTCAAAGATTTCAGTTTGTTTTTCAATTGAATTGTTCACATTATAGGTCACATTAAAGGTGGAAAAAGTTCTGACATGATTTATCTTTGTCTCATTCTTTTACATCACAAGAACCTGGCATTTTAACAGGGGTGTGTAGACTTTCTATATCCACTGTATCTACATTCATCGCTGTGGAACCTCCAATTGTATCCTATTGTTACGCATTGTAATTACAGCGCAATCGATCCATTCCATATAGAGATAATAAAAGGTTTTTATGGATTTAGAACACGACATGATAGTTGTGACTAACTATTTGTTTTTCCATCAACACATTCAGCAGGACTGAGTTGCTTGACTAATGGCTTGTCATGTGAGCGGTTAAAAAAAGAAACCTAAACACAAATGGTACACATTATGTACACAAGGCTGAATAATGTTTGCGGTGCGTATAAGTGCTGGCTAGATGGACATACAAGGGGCAGGAGGAACCGTAGGTTCTTCTGTGTGTGCGTTCATGTACAGAAATACCAGTCCCTTGAGTCGCATCTGAACACCCTCAGTAATCAGTGCAAGCTTTCTGTGCTGATATTCTGCAGCCTTACGTAGCTTTCAGATTGCAGGCCTACATAAGATAAAAGTGAACAGGCTAATGAGGTATACTGCTCCATATCAGCAGTCATCTGACATCATCCAATTAAAAAGGTTTAGTGATTTCACTTTGTGTCAAATCTAACATAGATATCTTTCACAAAAAGTTGATTTCTTGCAATTCATGTATTCTAACATACTGAAGCTGATGCCACCTTGTCAGTGTGAAGACTTGGTCAAATTTGCCCTCTTTCGGGCATTTACCGTTATATTGTAACTGTTATTGAGATGCCTTCAAATACATAACCCAAATAATGTGTGTGAACTCAGTCTGTCAGTCATCCACTGTATGAGCAACATTCCAGTGGCTAGAACTATACACTGGAGATTCCTGATAAAAATGTTCTTTACATTGTTCATTCAAGGAGACCAGGAATGGAGAAACAACAGGTGTTGCAATGGCAAAGGAACCTGTGAAAAGAAAGTGCTGGAGCCAGGGAATACAGGGAGGCAGGTGAAGCTGGACCAGACAGTGACAGGCTCCTCCTGTAGCTTTAGCACCGCAATACAAACGTTTGCCTCCAAATTGCCTTTTGGAACTCCAGTAAACAGGCTCTAACTTTCAACCTGCCGGTCAGACTTCAGGAAAAAGTCAAACATGGGGACATCTTCAGATGACATTACTGTAAGTCTTACTGGAGAAGCAAGTCTCGGCTTGTAGGTCCAAATATGGCCAAGTCACGTTAGACGTTTAAGATCCCGTCTGTAATGCTAGTTCCTCCTGCCCTTCAAAACCACAAAACAGGTGACATATTTTAAAGCCTAAATGCTAGTACCACTCCCTTCATGTATGCTCTTCCGATTTGATTGACAAGATTACGTGTAGCCTACGTTTCTACCTCATATTTCTCTATATCAGGGAGGAACGATGACTTAAATAGAACATTCTGAAAATCAATCTATGGTCTTCAGGCCATTTTAGGATGTAGGCTAAAACACGTTGCTTCACTTGAAATTTTGGCTAATCATTTCAAATGAAATGAAGGCTATTGCAGTAGTAGGGTGCAATCTACACTACGCACAGACACGTTTGATGATGTAATCTTTATATTTATGCTATCATGTTGTAGCCTGAGTTTCTGAAAAAGATCACTACTGTGTCCTGTCGGTCCCCATCTTTGCCAGTATTGGGAGTTCATGATTTCAGTTGGCTTGAGTTCTACATTTTCACAGCAACAGTGGTAGCCTGTGTGCAAGTTTGTAATAAAAAGAACATGCCTGTCTTTGCTTCTCTTTGATTTGCTGCCTAAATAACATGCCACAATAGACTGCCGGTTTGCTGTGCTTAAGGAGTTACATAGACATGTTGTGCATGTCAGTGTGTTTAGCCACTTCCTGAACAATAAAGATACAGAAACTGTGCTTTATTGACAGAAATTCTGGTTTGTGAACTTGACTAGTTTAATTTATATTCAAAGTAGTCAGAGCTGCTAACTGCTACTTATCTATAAATAGAATGCGACTTTCCTAATTTAGAAGCTGAGGTGTGATGCGCACATGTAAGAACAGCTGTAGTGAGGTGTTTGAACCCTGGTTGTTGCCGTGGAGACACTGCGTGCCATGTCGTTGGGGTGATTCTGTTCTGTTTGCAGTTCAAACTCACGTTTCCACTGCTTCCAGATTGGCCAGGGGGTTGATTCCACTCATTTCTCTGACTAATTGCTCGGAAAGTGAAAACGTTTATTGGCTCTGTGCAACAGCGTGTGAAGACAGACTGCATTGGCAAAGGGTGCTTTAGCAAAGGAGGTGGTTCAAATAATAAAGAGTTTACCTGAGTCCTAAGGCCTTGCATTAGCTGCATAAAATAAGCTTTAACTCAATAAGCTAACAGTCTTGTGCTCAGGCACAAATGTACGCAAAGTCAGTAGCAGGGTCTGACTGGCAGATTCTGTGAGTGTCTCTGTACAGAGACAGAGAGGTAATGTGGAAGTGATGGCTCAAACACTGGTCAATGAAGCTATGAAGTAACGATACTGCATCCCACCATGCCCTATTCCCCATTTACTGCACTCCTTTACACCAGGTCCTAAAGGTATTAAAACTATATTTAGAAAATGATATGCCATTTGGAATGACACTTAAGTACTGACAGGTTGGATCATAGGCAGCATGTTCTAACTATCTAAGTAGACAGTGATTAATCTGTTGTGGATTTTTCACATGTGCAGTGGAAGACTATACAATACTTAACTATACATGTAGCCTGGGGTGAATACACTCGTAGCGCTCATCTAGTGGTTTACAGTGGCTTTTAAATGTATTCACCCCACTTGGACCTTTCCATATTTTTTTGTGTTACAACATTTTTTTCCAAAAACATCTATAATGTCAAATTGAAAAATTATATCTGCAAATGAATTACTAATATAAAACAGGTTGTGTAAGTATTGTGTAAGTATTTATTTGGTAGAGACACCACTGGCAGCAATTACAGCCAGTCCATCTGGATTAGTCTATACCAGGCTTAAAAAATATTAACCAAATTGCTCTGTCAAGTTGAATGGGGACCTTTGGTGAACACACAACTTCACTATCAAATCTTTCCACATACACTGAATTGGACCAAAGTCTGGGTTTTGACTAGACCACTCCAGTTCACTGACCTTCTTGTTTTTAAGCCACTCCAGTGTGGCTTTTTTGTGGTCACTTTGCGGTATCCATTTTAACCTCTATTGAGACAAGCTCTCTAGGCCCTAATGCAGAGAAGCATCTCGATAGCATGATGCTGCCACCACCATGCTTTATAGTAGGACTGGTGTTCTCAGATTAATGCATGCTGTTAGGCTTCGACCAAACATAGTACTTAAGTGTTGAGGCCAAAAGCATGATTTTGGTTGCATCAGACCATAACATCTTCCACTTGGTCTCAGATTCTCCATGTGTTTCTTTCAAACTCTAAAAAACACTTTTATAATCCACCTAGGATAGTGCAGTATGCACAGTGTCGCCCAGTTCAACCATGGAAGGCTGTAACTCCTTTAATGTTGCAATAGGGCTCTTGGTGGCCTCCCTGAATAGCGCTGTTCACTCCCAGATACTCAGTTTTTTGAGGATGGGCTGTTCTACAAAAATTCACAGTTGTGCTATATTCTCTCCATTTCTTAATAACAGAGTTTACTGTGGTCTGGGGGATATTCACTTCCATGGAAATGTTCTTATCTTACCCCTGATTCGTCCTTTTGAAGATTCTAATTCTGGATTTGCTTTTCCTTTATGTTCCTTCATTTTCACAATATCGTTTTTTATTAGGAATTGTACCAACCAACTTTGGGACCTCCCACAGACATGTGTATTTCACCTAAAATCATAAGAAACACCTTATTTGTATACAAGTGGACTCCATTCAACTAATTATGTGACTTCTACGGACAATTGGTTGCACCACAGTTCATTCAGGTGTGTGATGGAAAAGCGAGCGAAAACTTAAGTAATCAATTATATTGTGATTTGTAATTAATTTAGAACAATCTGCACATTTTATTTTTCACTTTGCCATGGATTTTTGTTTGTGTTGATCATTGGCAGAAATTCATTTTAATTTCATGTTTTAACTCAATATAATGTCAAAAAGTAAGGGGGTGAGTTCTTTTCACAGTATGGAAACTATGCTTTCGAACTGGTTTCATGACTAATGGTTAGATTGGTGAAACATGACATGGACTCAGACCATTAGCTACCAATGCTCTCTTTTCTTCAAAAGGCATGCCAGAAAATGAATTATTCTAACAAGCACTTTACATTTATTAGCTCAAATACAGTGCCTCTCACATGTAGTCACGTTGGGTTTTCTCCCCACAAAATGTTTTCCCTACAACAAAGTTACAAAGATTATGAATATTAAATTGACATTGTTTATTTTATCACAAGCATTGTAGATAACTCACAATCTGTAAAAAATGAAATGCCAAGCACTATAATCAGACACTAACTAGCCTGCTTACAATTTAGGGAGATAGTGTGTTGTTGCAGAAATAAATAGGCCTATGCCCAAAATATGTTAAATATTTTGCTACAGAGGCATTTGGTATATTTGAATATTGAGATATGAATTATAAAAAGTGTAATCCTTTTCAGGCTAGGGGGGTGAGGGGCATATGTTTAAAAGATGAAAGGTTTGTGCACAGCCCTGCATTACAGAGTATTTTCTGTAGATTGTGGACAAAAAGGGGACCATTTAATCCATTCTAATCCCATTTTGTAACACAATAACATTTGAATAAACCCCAAGGGGGTTGAAAATGATAGGCAGTAGAGTTGAGTAGCCGAAAGGTTGCTGGTTTGAATCCTAGCGCTGGCTTTGTGATCTTCCCTTCTCAAATTTATCTGTCCTTGAACAAGGCACTTCACTTAAATTGCTACAGGGTCACCGTTAATAATGGCTGATGTCTGGGTGTCTCAGAAAGAGTGTGTGCGTGTGTGTGTGTGGACAGGTGTTCTGACATTCTCATTGCTCTCAGAACAACAGTTTTCACGGGAGCCAGGAATAAGGTTATTGAAGCGCTGTGATGGTTTCGTGTGTCACGACTACATGCTACATTCTCCAATAGAAACACCGCCCACTTCTTTCTACCATAACAACAACTAGTGGACCTATTATAGTCTGAGCACCAATCAGTTTCTGTATACAGCTGTTTCAACAGACAGCGGTCAAGCACTGTCAACGAGATACAGGTCAGTACAGTCTGATTCACTGTCACCACACTATGTTCACTCACTCATACACACACACACACACACACACACACACACACACACACACACACACACAGGGTCTGTATGAAGACACCATGTACAAATTAGAAACTCAACCAATTCCTATAGTAGGAATTCCTAGCTTTAACCCCTCCTGTCAGGCATCATTTCAGACAGCGTGTCGTATTTACCTTGGCAATACGCTGCTTATCTGTGAAGGTGCTGTACCATAAGCATGACTGATGATGATGGTAATGATTGAGTAACTGATGAATCTACAAAGCCCCAGCTGACAATCTGGCTGCATCTGAAAGGTTCTCTACTCCGTTCGTAGTGCACGACCGGGACAACTCTGTATCTCATCTCCGTGTGCCAGCGTGATAATAGCATCTGGAGAATGATGGCGATGGACACAATCACTCTTCTGTCTGCTGCCATAGTGATTGACAGCTCTCTGCAGCCAAAGGCACTTTGCAGCTGCACTCTGTCCCTCCTCCCCTCGCCTCTACCCTGCCTAGCTGTCATCTGCTACAACCACATGAGCCGGGCCAAAATGTTGACAGGGATTTTTTGGGTTGTGGGAGCATTTGTGTGTGTGTCTCAGTGGGGTTAATGTTCAACCACTGTTGATAAGGAATGTGTGGTGAAGATTTTTTTTTATGTATGCTCTTGACAGTGATTGTTGTTTAGTGGGGGTGGGGCAGTTTGCAAGGTGTGTGTGTGTGTGTGTCTGCGCGCGTGCGTGTCAGTGTGTGGTGGTTCTGTCAATGAGGTTGTGGGGTAGAGAGTGTATCCATGTGTGTTGTCTTCATTGATTGATTATTTGGCAAGTTAGTCAGACATTATTGGTTACTTTGAGGACTTGAATTTTCCCAGGGACCTTTGGAGCCTTTAAAGGATATTTCCTGTTCCCTTATACCCTAGTCAGGTGAACATGTTTATACAATTTCCATATCTCTGCATGCAATGTAAAGTTAGTTCAAGACAGTATTTGGTTAACTTAACATAAGTCTGTGGTGGGTAATAGCCAACTCCTGTCATAGGCAAGAAAATAGTGCTTCTGACTACCCAAAGCAGGGTGGTTGAGTCATTCAATCTTAAAAAGCTTATCACAGTGATTAATATTTCTGACCTACAAATAATTATTAAAAAAAAATTATAAAATGTCAATAGGCTGCATGTTTTATTAAACCCTTTCATGTTCTCCCTAATTCTTAAACAGCAGCTTGCATTGCACATGCATTAACATGAGATCTCCTATCTCCCTTTATGTCGGATTACAGCAGGTACAGTCCTGAAAAAAGGTATCTACAATATCTGTGAGCTGAGTTACTTGTCCTTTTACCATGTGTTTGTAGTATAGTCTGGAGTTTGGGTTCGGTCATGGCCTTACTACTTGCTGATTGGTTAACTTTTGCTCTGCATATACAATCATCCAATGCTGTCCTCTGGTTAAAAAGAGTTAGTAAAGTGGAACTGACAGAATTTTTGAACATGAGTTATTTCATATCTTTATTTCATAGCAGCAACTCAGCAGAACCGGTAACGTACGATCAAGACAAGTTCTCCTCACCAAGCCATTCTGAGTCTACTCAACATGTTGGCTCACCAAAGAAGTATTCACTAGTGCATACACTACCGTTCAATCGCTTGGGGTCACTTAGAAATGCACTTGTTTTTAAAGAAAAGCAAGAAATGTTGTCCATTAAAATAACATCAATTTGGGATGCTAACCTTCTAGGCAGAATTGAAAAGAAAAAGCCATATCTCAGACAAGCCAACAAAAAGAAAAGTTTAAGATGGGCAAAAGAACACAGACAGTGGAGAGAGGAAGATTGGGAAAAAAGGCCAGCATCCCGGAGTCGCCTCTTCACTGTTGACGTTGAAACTGGTGTTTTGCGGGTACTATTTAATGAAGCTGTCAGTTGACGACCTGGGAGGTGTGTTTCACAGACTAGACACTCTAATGCAGGGCTATTCAAATCTGGTCCTGGAGGGCCGAAACACTTATGGTTTTCAGTTCTACCTGCTAGCTGATTGCCCTCACCTGGCATCTCAGGTCTGAATCAATCCCATATTAATAGTAGAGGATAAAGGCCAGAAATGTATCGGCCCTCAAGGACCGGAATTGAGTAGCCCTGCACTAATGTATTTGTCCTTTTACTCAGTTGTGCACCAGGGCCTCTCACTCCTCTTTCTATTCTGGTTTGCGCCAGTTTACACTGTTCTGTGAAGGGAGAAGTGAACAGCTTTGTGCAAGATGTTCAGTTTCTTGGCAATTTCTTGCATGGACTGTCCTTAATTTCTCAGAACAAGAATAAACTGACGAGTTTCAGAAGAAAGTTATTTGGCCATTTTGAGCCTGTAATCGAACCCACAATTGCTGAAGCTTCACATACTCAACAGGTCTAAAGAAGGCCAGTTTTATTGCGTTTTAATCAGCACAGCAGTTTTTAGCTGTGCTAACATAATTGCAAAATGATTTTCTAGTGATCAATTAGATTTTTAAAATTATATACTTCGATTAGCAAACACAAACTGCCATTGGAACAAGGACTGATGGTTGCTGATAATGGGCCTCTGTACGCCTACATAGATATTCCATAAAAAAGCTTCAGTAGCCATTTACAACATTAACAATGTCTTCATTGTATTTCTGATCGATTTGATGGTATATTAATTGATTTATTTTTTGTTGAAAAAAACTTTTAAAAATATGGACATTTCTATGTGACCCCAAACTTTTGAATGGTGGTGTATGTGCCTGGAGAAGAGTGCATGCTCTGGCCAACAATTGCAAGTTTGCTTGATCTACAGTACCTCCTGACACAGCGACATGTATCTACCCAGGTTTATAACATTTGCCATACACTGTTAGCTTTACGTTAGATGTGCTACACTTAGTTGACAGATCATCTTGAAAACTCATCTCACATCCTCCTCAGGTCCAGCCTCTGCACACATTGGAGGACCATAGCCAATCAGAGGTAGATGAGCCTATATGCATATGAGCTATTTGCCAAAAAGGCCTAATCAATCACTTTGAACTGAACGGTTTGGTTACAGGGAGTAGCAAGAATGTAACATTAGATCATTAGAAAGCATTCACAAAAGCCTGTCATTTTGGAGCATACAATACCAGTCCCTCAGTCCTTCATATCAACAGCAACAAAAACGTTAGCAAGATGAGCGGAAATCTAACAAGGGAACTGCCTAGCGATTTGGATTGTCCTGCAGTCTGTCTTAACATCTGTTTTGTCCAAAATATTGTGATTACTTTGGACAAAATAAACTGAAATGGTGTATTATCACAAGTGGCTAAAGGATTTACCGGTCCTTGATATATAACCAAATATCAATATTGATTTGACTAGCAAACAATGTATTGTTCAATTATATTAACAATGCATTCAATTGCATTAATGTTCTATCAACAAAGTCTTGGAATAAAAAGTTCATATAGCCTATTTTTGTTTTAAAGTTGGTTTTATTGCATAATTTATTTTACATATAGCTCCAGAAAAAATTAAGAGACCACTGCACCTTTTTTTTCCTTTCCAAAAAATCTGAAAAAGAAAGTTTTGAGTGAGGAACAGAAGCATTCAATTTGCAGTGGTCTATGAATTTGAACTCTTTTGTTCCTCACTCAAAACCTTCCTTTTCAACTTTTTTGGAAAGGAAAGAAAAAGGTGCAGTGGTCTCTTAATATTTTCCTGAGCTGCATTATTACTGTTTGTTTTGAATCTGAAGTAGTTAGAGTCCATCAGTCCTAGTTTAAAAACTTGAAGTCTGCAGTCGTTGGGAAAAACAAGTCATGTGGCCCTGCTCATCCCTTATCTTCTGACAAACACGTAAAGACTTTAAATAGAAATACTAAATCCAAATAAAAGTCGTAACCATTACTAACTGTGCAGTTGATGACAAAATAATGATCTTTTTATTCCAACATCAGGGTTTCACAGAATTTTCTAAAGAAGTTACATTTGTTTTGTGTTTAGTTTCGTTGCTTCAATACTAATATACTGGTATTGCCCAGAGACAGATTCAAATATCCCATTAAAAATGTTTGTTTAAATGTAATACAATCTTATGTTGTCTTGTCCTTGACTGTTTTGTATTCATACATTTAGGAAAAGTAGCAAATTAACTTACAGTGCATGATGGGGATCCTACCAAATGGAACCTGAAAAGGTCTTCCCTTGATTTCATTAACAAGTAGGAACAACGTCAACAAGTAGATTTTAGTAAAGTAATTAATTAATCTTATTCCCTAACAACCCAGCCCAGAAATCTTAATGTTAAAGAGATGAACATATCAAATGCTATTAAATGAATATCTACTTGTTCTTATTCAACTGTACTCAAGAAAATACATTTAAATATTCAGGAACCCTTAAACACTGGAGCGTACTGGCAGTAAAGGGGTAGTGATATTAATAATACATAAAAATGAAGCAGTTATATTTTAAATATTGATTTATGCACTTTAAATATTGCAGAATGCCTTAAAATATATGTATGGTTTGATATATGAATATGAAAACACATTATTTTCAAAGTATAAATATGACTTTGAAAATGTTGAACTACTGCTGGTGAATGTAATGGAAATAATGTCTCTCAAACAGACATTCATGACAAATGTAAAGAATATTAACAGACAAGACAACGTCTACATTTCAACCCATCAGCAAATTATTTCTTGTTGCTTGAAGTGTGCTTTTCAGAACAGCTGTAATAATTTTCCATTTATTTTTTAGCCTACATGATCAAGTAATGCTGAAAAACATGGTTGCACTAAAGTCACAGATCGGATTGGAAATGACGTCATAGTAACTGAGCAAACTTGTTCCAACAGAACTTTCTCAGTACTGAAATGACAAGTCTTTCCATGGCGGTCTGGTCTGGAGGGTGTTGGTAACCTGGACCACAGGTGCTGCTGATGTAGGAACCGTGGCATTTAACCCACCGTGTCCAAACCCAGCACGGGGCCTTCCCCACACTGCACCCCCGGGTCCTCCCAGGTCTGCGCCTCTTCTTCTCAGGCTCAGATGTGTAGACTATTGATCCACAAAGTGAACTCCCCTTGCCCACTCTGACCAGCTCCCCTCACCTCACCCGATGAGTCAGCAGCAGACCACACCGACCTGGCAGATTTTAACTGGCTTAATTCTACTGCTCAAGCACTCAATATCTAACATGTTAACGTGTTAACATGTGTGCCTATGTTGTGTCTGTGACATGTTGATATTGACTTTGCTTATTTATTTATTTTTTACGGGGGGGGCAGGGGGATTTGCTCCTCAGTGCCTCTGCAAGTCTTTGCTGCTGTTAATAGTCTTCAGTGTGATGGGAAAATGATGTCCATATTGTATTTACTAAGAGCCAAGAGTTACAGTAGTTTGCCCAGTTAAGGAGAATGGCGTACAGCGACCACAGTAGACAAACGACCCAAGAGACATGGGGGTCAAATGAGCTTTACCAGTCGCTGCAGAAAGAACTGCAGAGCAATAACGACTGTGGTGGTTTACAACATGCTGTGCTCTACAAGCGGTGTCAGAGATACTAAACAGTGTGTCCCTAGTGGCCAGAAAACAAATAGAGTCACAGTAGTAGACAGTGCTTTCACACGCACGCACACACGCACACACACACGCGCACAAGCACACACGCGCACATGCACACACGTGCACACACACGCGCGCACACGCCCACACACGCGCACACATGAGAGAGAGGCTGAACAGTGGATTTCCAAGGCTTGGAAAGTCAAATAAACCCCTGAGCTAATGCAGACTGTTCTCACAGCTCCCCCTACAGTTAATAGCACAGAATGGCGTGCTGTTTGTGCTTGTGTGGTTGTGGGTGTCAGTGAGTGTCTGTATGTGTTCGCACGTGCGTGCGCGTGTTTGTGAGATTATATATATATTCAGACTAGAAAAACTAATTTTCCAAACAATTCTTCTTCTGTATCTTCTAAATTTATTCTGGAAACTGAGTTGCATACATGTATGACTACATGAATGGAAGTATAATGTAAATGTAACTATTAGTAATTATCACCACTGTCAACTCTGGCTAATATCCAAGCAACACCAATCTGGCTAAAGTCCTAATCGACTTTGAAATTAGCTTTCAATGACGCCAGTTGGGTTCAAAGCGTTACAGTCGTGAATGTTCGCTACTCAGGCAGCAAACCAAGCTTGCTTAGACAATACAAAAATATTAGCAGAGACTTTAGATCTCTAGATAGAATTTGAGCAGGTTGCACATCAGTTACAGTCAAATAATAAAAAATCTGCAATTTCTCTAGCTACCTATCATGCATGATTTCTTTATCAACAGGCATTGACTAACTACTCCAGCCCTGCAGATACTACGCTTCATCACCCTGAGCAACACTGTCAGAACAGCCTCTTCATGAACATCTTTGCTGAAGCAAATATGTTATAGAAAGCATGATAACTGCTGGCATGCCTGGCTTAACTTCACAACACAGTTTGTCACAATGCCATTCTCAGGTGGTGACCTTGAATTCCCCCGAAGTTTTTGCTTTATCAGTTTTCACTTTAAGTCAGCTCATTAAAAAAATAAAAAATAGAACACTGAGGACACATCCTCTGTGTCCACACCCTTGTGGATGGAGATTGCTGTAATCGAGTTGTGTCTATAGATGATAATTTCTCCACTGTTGCACTCATGGACAGGAGGAGCAAAGTGCAGAAAACATTGTTTCAAAAAACACTGACAAGATGATGCCATATTCATGCAATATATATGGATTAGGTCTACAAATACAACACTGTTTCCAAAAAAGTTGGAACGCTCCATAACATTTTTATAAAAACAGAATGATATGATGTGCAAATAATTTAAACCCTCTATTCAATAGAAAATAGTACAAAGGCAACATATCAAACGTTGAAACTGAGAAATGTTGTTTCTTGAAAAAGATATGCCCACTTTGAATTTGATACCAGCAACACATTTCAAACAAAAGCCTGGAAAGGTTGTGTAATGGTAAAAAAAATAAAAATAAGCCTGTGGAATATCACATAACTAATTACATAAATTGGCAACAGGTCAGTAACATGATTGGATATTAAAAGATCATTCCAGAGAGGATGGGCCTGTCAGAACTGAGGTTAAGGAGGGGTTCATCACTCTGTTCATCACTGCATGGGCAGTGCAACAATTTAAAATTGCAGAGTTTGGGAACAAAATATCATTAAAAGATTCAGAGAACCCGGAGAAATCTCTGTATGCAAAGGATAAGTCCAAAAACCAAATTTGGATGATTGTGAGCTTCGGGCCCTCGGGGGGGGACTGCATTAAAAACCCACACAAATGTGTAGTGGAAATCACTGCAAGGGCTCAGGAACACTTCCGAAAACCACTGTCTGTGAACACAGTGCGTCACTGCATCCACAAATGCAAGTTAAAACTCTACCATGCAAAGAAGTACCCATATATAGACAATATGCAGAACCGCCACCACCTTCTCTGGGCTCGAGCTCATTTAAGATGGACTGAGGCAAAGCAGGAATCTGTCCTGTGGTCTGACGAATCAAAATGTGAAATTATTTTAGGGAATCATGGACGCCGCATCCTCCGGGCTAAAGAGGAGAGGGACCATCCAGCTTCTTATCAGCGCACAGTTCATAAGCCAGCATCTGTGATGGTATGGGGGTGCATTATTGCACATGACATGGGTGACTTGCACATCTGTGAAGTCACCCATTAATGCTAAATAGTAAATATAGGTTTTGCTGTAACATCTGCTGCCATCCAGACTACATCCTTGCTCATTTCACAAACACAATGCCAAACCACATTCTGCACATATAACAACAGTATGGCTCCATAGTAAAAGAGTCAGGGTGCTAAATGGGCCTGCCTGCAGTCCAGACCTGTCACCCACTGAGAACATTTGGCACATTATGAAACATAAAATATGACAAAGGAGACCCTGAACTGTTAACCCGCTTAAATCCTATATCAAGGAAGAATGGGAATACATTTCACTTTGAAGACTACAGCAATTGCTCGCCTCAGTTTCCAAATGTTTACGGAGTATTGTTAAAAGAAGAGGTGATGCAACACAATGGTTAACATATCCCTGTCCCAACTTTTTTGAAACGTGTTGCTGGCATCAAATTCAAAATGAGAATGCATTTTTCACCCAAAAAAATCTGTGTGATTCCTATGTTTTGTAATTTGCAGAGTGGACATTTTGAGAACCAAATCATGCCGTTAAGAGAGAAAAACACAGGCTGTACTATTCCCACTGTGCAGAGTTTGTTGTTGGGCTGTCTGGTTCTGTGGAGCTCCCTCCCGGCTGAACGGCCCTCCAGTTGGATATGACAAGAGTAAGTCAGGGGCAAGGCAGGGGCCAGGCAGAGACTAATGATCCTGACTACCAGAGTCAAGATGGGGCTTCTGACCGCTAGCAAACAGTTGGTTATCTATGACAGTTGGTTAGGGAGGGCTTTGTTGAGTTTGCCTGAAGAATCTAACCCCTCCTCTACATTCAGCCTGAGACTCCTTCCACTGCGCTCATTTTTAGTCGCTGGTTCCCAACCACGGGTACTAGGGTCAATCCACAAGGGGGTAATTGAGGGGGACTAATGACAAATATCTGTCTATATCCATCTATATTGTTTTTCACACAGTTGTAATTTCACAAAGTTCTATCAAATTGATTTAGTGGGGCAGGGTAATGTAGCTCTCTTATGCTATACTCACGCTAGCTTAACCCTGGGCTCCCTGAGTGAGAGTTGCGTTTATAGAGAGAAAGTCCAACAATTACTTGAAGTGATTTAGAAACTTAGAGACCATAGGCTAACTGGTAAAATTAACATGATGTATTTTGGTGCTACAGTAACCAAAATAGTGTTGGGAATCACTGCTTTAGGTGAACACAAAATCAACTAGTGGTTCACCTGTAACCAATCAGAGTTTAAATAACAACTACTAATTTCAAGAATGTTGCTTTACCCATGCATATTCTCGCTCTGGCCCAATCCATAGGATTTCCAGGACCAGTCAAACAGATTGTCTTTCACAATCTAGAAATTATTTCAGAGGTACTCAGACCCTCGCTCCTTTCGAGGAACAAACAAACATCCATGGGCGTTGCTTAGCGTTTGGCCGGGGACAGGGGTTTGGGTAGCCAGGCAACAGTTGGGTACGAGCGCGGGGACCCATACAACGCCACAGCGTGTCAGCATCAGACCCATTACCAGAGAAGAGAGGAAGACACACATGGCAATCTGTCTAAGATGTCATGTCATTGTATGAGAAAAGGTTAACTGCTGACTATGCCCACACAGAGTAGCTCCTCATTACTAATGTGTAGAAGATAGAGGGCCAAGATGCACGCACACACACACACACACACACACACACACACACTCGGAAGTCACATCAGGATGTGAGGTGGAGAGAGGGCTAGGCACAGAGTGTGTGTGTGTGTGTGTGTGTAGGGACAGGTCAGACAGTGCTGTGTATAAATGCTTGTTGCCTAGCAGCACTCAACTGCCTTATAGTAATGTTGGGCACTGAGCATCATTAGACCTATGGGCCATTCTCAGTGACAACTGGGACTGCAAGGCAGGCTGGTGACAAAGAAAGAGGGAAAAAAGAGCTCTCTCTCACACAGACACACACAGAAAGCCCGGAGTGCTCTGGCAAGTTGGTATTCAGCAGAGCAGAGCCGTAGTCATTTCCCACGGTCAGTTCTTGCTCCATGGCTGGGAATCAGAGCCGGAGATGGCTCTACCTACATATACAACCAATCAGCTGGGGAGGAGAGTAGTGCCACGAGGACAGCGGTTTTCAAATCTTGCCCTCGACGCCAGTTTCACTCGCATATTTTCCCTAATAAGGGACCTATTTAGACATGGGACATCAGGTGGGTGCAATTAATGATGAGGTAGAACATAAGGCCCTAAGACCCTGATTACAGGGCTGCAATGGACAAATGGAGTGGAACTGGCTTCTAGGGCCATATCTGAACCACTGCACCATGTCACATAGTGGGGCTCTAAAATATGGATGAGGAATTACACACTAACTCAGGGGAGGGATGAGGAATTACACACTAACTCAGGGGAGGGATGAGGAATTACACATTAACTCAATAGAGGGATGAGGAATTATACACTAACTCAGGGGAGGGATGAGGAATTACACATTAACGCAATAGAGGGATGAGGAATTATACACTAACTCAGGATGAGGAATTACATACTAACTCAGTAGAGGGATGAAGAATGATTCACTAATACAAAGGGATGAGGAATTACACACTAACTCAGTAGAGGGATGAAGAATGATACACTAACCTAAAGGGATGAATAATTACACACTAACATAGAGGGCAACTTCCTGGCACAGAGGTAGCCACCACCCTGGCTTCTGTGTGTGTTTATTTATGGGTGTTTGTCTGTGTGCGCGTGTGCGTGTGTGTGTGTGTGTGTGTGTGAATGAGAATACGGCTGTATGTACAGTAGGTGAGTAAGTGTGTGTATAGCTGAATGTGCTCCTTGAACTGAACTGCAATCATATTGATTTTTTCACACCCAGAACACAGAATCTCCTCAAAATAATATTTGGCTCAGTAAAGAAAATTTTTATTTGGACTATAGATTGACAAATAACACACAGTGCAGTCTTTGATTATTTAGACAGTGAAAAATGCCTGAACATCAACACATAGGTTAGACAGAGTGACAACTTTAATTTGAGTGTTTTTACATCCATAAACCATATAGACAATGGGATGCTTAGCTGTTTCTTGGCCCAGTGACTGCCATTGCATTATATTATGCACAAGAGAGCTAACAAAAGGTCTAGAGGTGATGCTAGGTGTGGCATTTGCATTCATAGTCTGTTGCCGTTGTCGCTCTACATAAGTAGCAAAAACAATGTCAATGCCAGTACAGCAAGCCATCATTAGACTGGAAATTTTGAATAAATAGATCATAGACATTGCCAGAACATTAGGTGTGCTAAGAATAAAAACTGTTTGGTACATTAACAAGAAAACAAGTGTGGTGAGCCAAATAATGCTCACCGTAATGAAAATAAAAATCTTTGCCACACCAGAAACACTCTTCAGGAGGTAGGCGTGAGTTTGTCAGCCACTACCATCTGCAGAACACTTCACCAGCCAAACTAAAGAGGCTGGACTGCAGGTTGCTAAAGCACTAGTTTGCCTCAAAAACAGGATAGCCTAGAAAGTACCTTAAAGAACATGCAGGTTTCTTGAAAAAATATATTTTGGACAGATGAGACAAAGATTAGCATGTACCAGAGTGATGGAAAGTGGAAAATGTGGAGAAAAAGGGAACGGACATACCACCAAATCTGTGAAATACAATGGATAGGATGTAATATTTTGGGCCTGTATGCCTGCCAATGAAACCGGTTCACTTGTCTTCAACTGCTTACAGCATCAGCATGACAAATTTTGAACTGTACAGAAACATACAGTCTGCTAAGATACAAACAAATTACATTTGAATATGAAAAACAGACAGAATTTATTGTGTACTGTCAGGTATGTGCTGACATTTGCCCGATTTAAATTTGAGTCAAAACATACACAAAATGGAAAATATTCAGCTAGAATACTGTCACTTAAATAAGGCAGTTTCTGTACCTTTAGGCTAACTTTTTAGGCTGGTGCTGCCCTAAGATAAGTTAGACTAAGCCAATGTCTAACATGTTCGGAACTTCTCACGCCTTCCTTATTGGCTGATGAAGGCCAGGTTTTGAACATTGTTTCACTAGGCCTTCTGTACATTTTGGATGGCATTTCAGCAGACAAATAGAAATTGGGCATGATGGCACATGCAGAACTGTGGGCAGTTTGATCAAGGAGTAAGAGAAGCAGGCTGGCAACATGAGAAATACTGAAACAAAGCATGTCTCTGGAAATATTCAAAAGCCTGCTGCTCCCAGCATGGGTACAAATAAGTGAAAGAACATTTAAAACAAAACAATGAAATCTTTGAGACTTTTTTTGTTACGTTATGCCTTGTTGTTTAAGGAAGTATAAGGCACATGTCCTTTTGCTCAGTGCTTTAATACAAAAGCTCACACTGTCATTGCGAATGAGATCATTGTTTGTCTCACATGAGACATGAGGCTGAGAGGTGAAAAGGGTGAAGCTAAAAAAATATCTGATAATGTAGATTGACACCGATGTAATCAAATTAGGTGTCAGAACAGCAGCTATACATAAATATCTAAACAGTCTACTATCTGTCTGCGGGTGTGAGCGCACATGGGCACCCCTTTATAATGGTATCAGTACGAGTGTGTGTGTGTATGTTTGTGTGTGTGTGGGTAGCTCTATCATGAGCAAAATGATAAAAGCAAACTTGTGTCTGTGGGAAGTTGTGTAAGCTGAGATGAACAATGCATAAAAGCTATTTCTTCTCCTTTCATCAGAAAGACACTATATTTATCCACAAAACAAAAACCTTGAAGCATAGGCTTTCTTCCTCACAAAGCATTAGAATACACTAGACCACACAAAGTATTCAGAGAAAATTGTTGCTTCATATCCTACACTGTGTAGTATATAAAAATTGTTTATCAGTATTCTATGCTAAATCATTTAATATTTTAACCTGTGCTGTACCATTTATTTGTCTTTTTTTGTTATACTTTGATAAAGGCCAACAGGGAACATAAGTTGCCTTTGAAGACAGTTGCTGCATGTTTGCGAATAACATTCTGTCCCAAACATACAGCTGAAGTGTAGGCTTGACTGTCGCTGGGCCGTTAGGCTGTTCTTTGTTCCCGTACTCGGCAACAGGGATGTCAAGCAAGTGCTACTGATACTAATTTGCAATAGGAATATTTCATGTATGATGCATACATCCTGTAAATCAGCTCCATTGGCATTCCTCTCCACTTGCAAACATTTAGTGACGGTCTATAAATACATTTACGGATCCTGAAGTCTGGGCCATTACATCATCATGGAGCCAGCCAGAGTCAGGAGTGTCTCTGAACACATGCTGTTCTGGAACTTAGCCAGTTAGCTCCCAGTTAGTTTGCTCCTGTCAGAGTGGCAGCTGGTGACAGGTCATCAGAGAGAGGTGCATAAGGTGTTCTGCATGTCTCGGCAGTCTGTCTGTGCTCCACCTCCTATCCTGCAGTCTGCCTGTCTTGGCCTTCATTATGATACTATGGCTTGCAGCGATTCATCTCCATGACACTGGAATAATGTGAGCCAGTTTAAAATCCTAGAAAAGCTAAAATACACCAGTTTAAGCCACTACTCAAGTAGTTAGATTACCCTTTTAAAAACACAACAATGACGGTTCTTGATAATACTTGCCATGTCTTTAAACTTGAAATTGTCACTTTGTGTACGTAGAACAGAGTATTCTATTATTTTCCAAATCGCATAAAAATGTATCTGATGATTTATGCATCGGAGGGAGACCCATTGATCATTTCCATGCTTATAAATACTGTATCTAGGCGCCTGGACAAATGGCTTTCTTTCAAAAAGCATGTTGAGTAGTAAGTTAATAAGACAATAATTAAAAAGGGTTTCCTTTATAGGAATTGGTCCATTTATTAAAGAAAACATTATATTCAGTCACATTTCCAGTTTTAATCTACAGTAAGATGACATTGTCTTCAAAAATGACAATGCCACTATATTGATCTAAAACAGTTTATTAGGTTATGACATACAGCACTTTCAACACTGGACTGTGTCAGAAATTAAGCTGGCCTGCTGAAATCTAATAGATAGATGTTTTGGTTTACAAAGTGGTCCGGCATGAACCTACCATACAGAAGTACAAGCTAGCAGACAAGGTCTCAGTGACTGCAAACTCTAAGGCCATCAGAGGGAGGTTAGTTTTATTCAATGAACAACGTGATTGTTTCTTATGAGTGTTTTATTGTGTCTTATTGTGTTTTGCTTTTAGTGGTTGATATGCTTCTTTTGGTGAGAAGTAAGCTAATCTTTGTGACATTCCTCTCAAGTATTTAAGCTGGCTCAGGTTGGTTTTACAGAAGCTTTCTTACAGTTAGGTCCAGAAATAATTGGACACTGACACAAGTTTGTTATCTTGGCTGTTACAGTTACTGGGAAATAATGAATATGGGCTTAAAGTGCAGTCTCTCAGCTTTAATTTGAGGATATCTCTTCATCAAATAGGCAGGTCTAGAGTTGATTCCAGGTGCAGCATTCACATTTGGAAGCTGTTGCTGTGAACCTACAACCTGCGGAAAAAGGAGCTCTCAAGGCAATTGAAACAGGCCATCCTTAGGCTGCAAAAAAAAGAAAAATCCATCAGAGAGATAGCAGGTACATTAGGAGTGGCCAAATCAATAGTTTGGTACATCTTAAGAAAAAAGAACGCACTGATGAGCTCTGCAACACAAAAAGGCTTGGACATCCACAGAAGACAACAGTGGTGGATGATCCATGGTAAAGAAAAACCCCTTCACAATTTCCAGCCAAGTGAGGAACACTCTCCAGGAGGTAGGCATATCATTAACCAAGTCCACCATAAAGAGAAGACTTCACAAGAGCAAATACAGAGTGTTCACAACAAGGTGCAAACCATTCATAAGCCTCAAGAATAGAAAGGCCAGAATAGACTTTGCCAAAAAAACATCTATAAAAGCCAGCCCAGTTCTGGAACAGCATTCTTTGGACAGATGAAACTAAGTTAAATCTGTACTGGAACGATGGGAAGAAAAAAGTATGGAGAAGACTTGGAAAGGCTCATGATCCAAAGCATATCATATCTTCTGTAAAACATGGTGGAGGCAGTGTGATGCCATGGGCATGCGTTGGTGATTCCAGACTTCAAGCAATCATTGCCTGCAAAGGATTCTCGACTAAGTATTAAACATTTATATTTTATTTATGATTGTGTTAATTTGTCCAATTACATTTGAGCCCCTGAAATAAGGGGCCTGTGTATGAAAATGGTTGCAATTCCTAAACATTTCATACAATATTGTATGTTCAACACCTTGAACTGAATCTGAAAGTCTGCAACTGCATCTCGGTTTTTTCATTTCAAATCCATTGTGGTGGCGTACAGATCCAAAATTATGAAAATTGTGTCAGTGTCCAAATATTTCCGGACCTAACCGTATATCTCCTTCAGCAGCATTTCTAAGTTCATCAACAAACAATGAAGTGTTAAAAGAAACTACCTCTGTTGCTTGGGGCCTAAAATGTGTTTGAGACATCATGAAATCAGCAGGTCATCAAGGTGTTTCAGAGAGTAATGATTAACCCAATGTCCAAACACTGTCAAATCCATCTCCCCAGAACGCTTCAAGAAAAGACAACAGAGCAGCTAAGGAACCTAGAAGAGTGCAGGCCTCAAATCCTTAACCTATGGCAAGATCTGGAGAGAGTATTTATGACAGGAAACACACTCAAACATGAAAGAACATGAGCCGTTTTTGCCGGAAAAATGGGTTGAACTTCCAGTAGAAAGGTGCCGCAAGCTCATTATGGCTACAAGAAGCATTGTTGTCAGTTATCTTGGCAAAGGCTGTTAAACCCAGTACTAGCTCATGGATGCCTGTTTTTTCTATATTCAGAATCAAGCTTTTAATAATAAATTAACAAAAAGCATCTGTTTTTGTAATGTTTATAATCTATAGCGTGGTTTAAACATTATTGGTCTCCTTTTATGCAATATGTTACAAATTGGATTTTCTTGAAATCCAAGATTGCATCCTTAAAAAATTTGAAGTAAAAGATTAGTTCCATGATGTTAAAATTGGATAATACTGCTGAAATCAAACAGGTATCAAATGCTTTGAGCTGATGAGTTGAACACAGTGTGCATTGATTTGGATAAACATCTTGTACCACGCTCAGCTGCTAAGTAAAAACACTCAGGGGAGTTCAGAAATTGTACTGTCAAGGGAATCACATCAATAAACACTCAAACTCACAAATGCAGGCGCACGCATGCACGCCCGCACACTCACACGCACACACACAGTCTTCCTATTCTTGTGAGACCCAAACCCAGAGATTCATGTTCCCCACTCACTAAAACAAAACCTAACCCTTAACATCAACAACTTTTATGTCTAAATGTAACCTAGCCCTAATGTGTAAAACTAAACATAAATCCCCAATGTCCCCAATTGTTCTTTTTTTCTTACACCTAACCTAAATGATTGTCTACACTGCCCTATTCCCAACTCTAAACATAAATCTAACTCACACCCTAACTCTAGCCCTAATCTCAATCTTACCATAACCTTAATAACCTAACCTTTATGCCTAAATGTAACCTTTGTTAGGTTGTACTCTCTTTGTGGGGATAAGCCCTTGCACAGTCCCAACACAGAAATGCAGCAATCTGTCTGCTGTGTACACCACTGCAGAATTAGAAGATATTTTACGGTATACCATCATTTCCAATTTACCACAACTTTTGCACAGAGTCATAATCCTCAGGGCAAGTGCAGTTTATATATGGCTGCTGTTAATATTCGGTTTTGCATACACACAAACAGGGTTCAACATAAAAGACGGCCTGCTGGCCTGGGGCCAGTAAGGCATAACGTCAGGCCAGTAGACAAAGACAGTCACAGCTCAATTTCCCCACTTACATTCATAGTATCGTATTAAAACCTTTCCTTTTCATCTTTGTCACACTTCGATTTACGCTTGTTCTTGCATTAAAATGCGTCTGTGGCGCTTCTCTGCAGCATGTCGCGTGTATTGCGGCCAAACGGTGTGTGGACAACCCTACGGCTGCAACAAGGAACGCATGCCTGCGCCGAATGAATGAGTTGGCGCGTAGCCAAATTGAAAAACGAATTACGACCGCCTATCATGTTGTGAAGAGGAAGAAACCATTCACAGACTACGTCCATGACATAGTCCGTTGAATATGGATAGAGAAACCATACGGACATGGCTGGTCAACAGTAAGTCTCGTGTTAACTACGCCTGTCTAAGCCCTTGCCAGCAGTGACACACAACAAGCCAGTTAACCAGCTAGCGCAAGGACTGTATTACGCCATATTAATGTTACCATAAATATAATAACAAAAATGTTTTTCATGCTTTTATGTCACATCAAATAAGAAAGCATCTTCATGAAAAAATTATAATGATATTTATAGTAGCTAATATTTTGATAACCATTTATTAAAAAGTAATGATGTGCGCTGTGTCATATTTATGTTAACAGCAATTACTTCTATCAGCTCTCGTCTCATATCACATGCAAATCAGTGGTATAAATCAATATTTTGATGATATGATATTTCTTTACTATATATCTGTAAAATACAATTATGTATATATATATTTTTTAAATCAGTTTTGGCCAGTAAAAATACAGTCCTGGCCAGTAGATTTCAGACCAACCGGCCCTTAGGGCAAGTGAGAAAAAAAAGCTGGTGATGGACCCTGCACAAAGCTATAAAATGAATGGTGTGCTTTATACATGGTGCGGGTTATAAATGGGGTATTAGTGTACTCCACTTAATATATAGGAAAATAAAGGATTAACAGCATGGTTTCATTTTATCATTCAACTACAATATTAGTAAAAATGCCACGTGAAACTAGAAAAGCAGTATTATGCTTTCCACTGTAGAACCGTGGAAGTAAGTTGCTACATGTCAAACCTTTCCCCCAATTATGGTTTAAGCGGCACAGGGACATTGGTGACAGCAGTTCTGGAGTCCTTAACGTCTTAGTGAAAGATTCATACTGTCTGTTAGCGAGCAGCCGTCGGCTCATCTACATTGTGTGTCTCGGGCCATATCCCTTCTCTCTCCGAGAGGCTGAATGCAGACGACATGAGATGGGCTGTCAGATGCCACAGCCTGGCTGGAGCGCAGCAAGCAGGACTAGAAGCATGCACACAGTGTCCCTTAACCACACGTACTCTATGTCCCACCACTATTGTCCCCGCACCTGTCCTCCAAAAGCCACACAGGTAACCTCTACTGCATCAGTGATGAGCTGATGTCACAGTGGTTAGATATACATTAAAAAAAAAAAAAAAAAGGTTCAGTTCTTTTCTGCAGAGCCGAATGATAAAATCCTTGAGGTATGAAACTGGTGGACTGCAGCGGTTCCAGGCTTCCTGAATGGAACATTAGTCGGCACTGACAGTATTGAAACCACATCTAATACACTCCTGTCATCCAACTGAGAGACCAGGACAGCTTTAATGGGTTAGTTTACATAAGAGCATCTCTGACTGTCTTTGTACTCTGTGAGCAACCTCGTCTCCATGATACACAATAGACCAGACACGCTGTCGAGACACTTCTCAGCACCGTCATGAAGTGCTACATAAAAGATATGCTCTATCCAATCATCGTCATCATCATGTCTTTCGGCAGATATAATTAATTACCACCTGATAACTTGCCAGGAATAATGTGAACCACTAAAAATCCTATGAATTTGCCTGTTTAATGCGGAAGGGTTAACTGCAGCTAGAATGTGTACATAATGTCAACACTGTAAGAACCCAGTCAGAGAGGTTTCGCAATCAACAGAAATAAGGCTATGAATCCATTTCACTAGCCAGCTACTGTCTGCAAAATTCAATGTTATGAAGCAAAGTAGCTAAAGAACATCCTCACAAACAACTAGTACCTCGACTGGTTTGTCCCAACAACTTGCATCAGTTTTGAGTCACAGTTTTTTTTTCCTTCTGAAAATCCATTTCCAGTTCAATCACTTAGAGGGTGTTATCTCACCCAACTTGATTAAAAACAGAGCCCGGAGATGAACACAGGGATGATGAGGATGATGATAATGTTAATAAAAGCACTCCATCTAAAGGTTATGAATAAGCCCTGGCAGGAGCAGAGCTTGCAAGGTGATGGGGTAAATCTCCTCGTAACGCCAGATATTTGAAAGTAAATCCTACTGAAAGTGAGCAATATCGGAGGTTTGGAAAACAACAAGAGTGCTACCACCTGGACACTAAACTGTAATTGTTTTTTTAATCAATATACAATTCTACCATCAGCAAAGACATCATAAACCCCCAAACCCTATACACTCTAATCTGTACCCTAGTTGGCAGGTTTTCAAGTCACTCACTCACTCACTCAAGATACTTTCAGACATCTCTCAGATTCAACTTCTCTGCCTTAGAGGTGATGTTTGACAGCAGATATTCAGGCTGTGGACAATGGGTAACCAGTAACATACACCGCCAGTTTCCAAAGGGACACACAAGAAATGCGCACACACACACAGTTTCTGAAGGGGCAAAGAAGACATAATCAATATCTAATACACTCCTGTCATCCAGCTGAGAGACCAGGACAGCTTTAATGTCTTGTTTACATAAGAGCATCTCTGACTGTATTTATACTCTGAGCAACCTTGTCTCCATGATACACAATAGAGACACGCTGTTGAGATACTTCTCAGCACAGTCATGTACATAAAAGATATGATTTATCTAATCATGTCTGTGTGGAGATGTAATTAGTTACTACCTGATCGCTCACCGGGAAAAAATGTGAGCTCCTAAAATGTGTATTAATTTCTAAGAGGTAACAGGCATCTGTTTTCTGCTTTAAGATGTCAAAGCTGTAAGGTGAAACAGTGGTGTTTCACCTTTTTATTAAACACACAATCCGATGTAGCTATTGTCTTTGATGTTAAAATGACATTTTATGAAGGAACGCCCTTACGAATATCCTCATAAAGATTCTTATGAACAGCTTGTCCCTCTGTACGATGTCCAAAAAACTTGTGTTGGTTATGGATCTCAGTTTGGTTTCTGAAAATCCACTTCGCAGTTTAATCACTTAGAGGGTGTTATCTCACCCAACTTGATTAAAAACAGAGACCAGAGATGAACACAGAGATGAGTATGACGATGTTAATAACCCATCAGCCATCTAAAAGTTACAGAGAGGGTAGTTGCTGAGCAATTCCCAATCACTTAAATTCCAGTGATTTCTCATTACATCCCAGGCAGTCTGCCTTCAGTTGTAATCATTCTACTGTGCCAGCAGCCAGTTAGTTTTGAAGAAGGTTAAACTGAAACTACAGTGGGTTGGAATAAAACTGAAAGTCTCGTTGTCTTTTAACAGTTACATGCACTTCTTCCACAACCCTTAAGTTACTTCTTAAGTGACTCAAGTGACTACTCTAGTGACGATCCATTGTATCACGGGGTGACACAGGTCCAAAAGCAATGATAATCAGATGATAATCACTTCCAATGTCCTTTCTTCTGAGGGGAAACGTATGTATGCCGGAGATGACAAGTGTTCCAGGTACCTAGACAGCAAAGGAGTCCCAAAACACCACACTTCCACAATGAAGCTTGACGTTTCATATGGTGTTAATGCGGTGGAATGCATTGTTTAGTTTTCACGAGACATGACAGGACCAAATAGCTCCAATTTTTACTAATCTATCTGTCGGATATTTTTCCTCAAGTCTTGACGAGTTGACAAGTTCTTCCAGATGTTTCAACGACGCAGACTTTTGGAACGATATGGGTCGGTTACGTCCGGCGAATACCCAAGCACGGCACTTCGCAGTATTGAACAAAAATCAAAAGGTCAAAAATGGGGGTGGTAGGATGAGGTTTTGGGAATGCTTTGCTGTGTTAAAACTTGGAAGAATTGTCTTGGTTGAAGTAACCATAAATTCTGCTTTGCATCAGAGAATTCTAGAAAGAAAATGTCAGGCAATCCGCCAGTGAGTTGAATCTAAAGCGCACCGGGGTCTTGAAGCAAGGCAATAATCCAGGCACACAAGCAAGTCTACATCAGAATGGCTGAAAAGCAATACAAGTTTTGGAATGGCATAGTCAATGGACCGACTGTTGCAAGACCTGATATTAGTATTTCATGCTGAAAGGTGTGCAAATACATTAAAGTAGTTCTGCAAGAGTGGGACAGCATTATTTTACATTGAAGTGATAGACTGAAATTGAACAACAGGAAGCATTTTACTGCAGACATTGCAAACTTCTATTTGAATGAAAGGGGAAAATCAAGTTTGCACAGAGGGCCATTGTTACATTATCATATTTGGTTACTTATGTTGAGGAAGGCGATACTGACTCCTAAGATTAGGTACTATAGATCATAATGCAGATCTTCAAACCATTTTTTGCCTAGGGTTTGTTTTCTAATCAAGACAAAATGAATGGCAACCTTTTGAACTGTGTCCTCTTATGTACTACCCCCTCAGTCTAGTCCAGAGAAGCTGCAGGAGGTCATTTATGCGTTCTGATCCACTGTTGACCCATTGTCCATCTTTGATTTTCATGCAGAGGTTTAAAACGGGACTTACACGTGTACATCATATTGGGTCACTGGAGCACATTTATATGCACATAAAATCCAATTCACGGCTTGTTGAAGGCAGATTGATCGAGTCCTGAGTCTATAAAAAGAACCCATCCTCACGTGCTTGAGTGGGTGGAAACCCATAAGGGAATACATGAAATCAATAGAAAAGAAACAAAAAGGCCAATGAACTACGTAGTTCAGGTTTCAATGGGTCTGTGCAAAGGAGTCACACAGCTCTGCACTGGTCACTGGTGTGTTTCTGTGTCCATGGATAAGACTGGTCAGTGATGTGTTTGTGTCCATGGATAATACTGGTCAGTGATGTGTTTCTGTATCCATGGATAATACTGGTCAGTGATTTGTTTCTGTATCCATGGATAATACTGGTCAGTGATGTGTTTGTGTCCATGGATAATACTGGTCAGTGATGTGTTTGTGTCCATGGATAATACTGGTCAGTGATGTGTTTGTGTCCATGGATAATACTGGTCAGTGATGTGTTTGTGTCCATGGATAATACTGGTCAGTGATGTGTTTCTGTGTCCATGGATAAGACTGGTCAGTGATGTGTTTCTGTGTCCATGAATAACACTGGTCAGTGATGGGTTTCTGTATCCATGGATAATACTGGTCACTGGTGTGTTTCTGTATCCATGGATAATACTGGTCACTGGTGTGTTTCTGTATCCATGGATAAGACTGATCACTGGTGTGTTTCTGTCTGGCTCAGCTGATACAGCACAGTGCATGTAACAACAGAGTATAGTTGTTGGATTCCTGCTGCATACATAAAACAAATGCACATTTAGTATTCAGATTTGGATTAAAGGGTCTGCTAAATGGTAATTCTCAATATCATTATGTATTTGGCTGCAGTCAGGCTGTTGTGAGTTAGGTCTGTACTGAACATACAGGATTTCAGTCAGAAATGTCACAACTATTTGCAGCATATGATTTATGTTTAACACCATTCATATACTGTCATGGATAACAAATCACGAATAGCCTACTGTAAAATATAACAAAGCATGTATAGCCTACACCAACATCAAGTGAAATGAACAATAACTATGATTAGTTATTTACTGATTGCATTGGGTACATCCAATGTATTTGTCCACGTTTTATTAACCTGGTGGGGACTGAAGAAAATCCCAACAATAAAATTAAAAGATGGAACGTGTTTTTCCACAAGCAAGAAAATATTTTGCAGAGGGATTAGATTACCAAATTCCAATTGGTTAATGTTGGAATGACCATTATGTTAGGGGTTTAGTGTTGGTTTAGGCAAGTGTTAGGAAAATGTGTTTTATAAATGGGAATGGGTAACACTATATTTTGAGAGTCCCAAACGTGTTTCTGTAGATGCTCTACAGATTATCTACTGACTATCAATAACAATGTAACTATCTACTAACCCTAATCCTTACTCTAACCTTAACACTTATCCTAAATATTATTCCTAACCTAACCCTAAACTAAGCAGCCCCAGTTGCTTATCAGAAGATAGTTTCTTGATACAGTAGCATTACTATCTATATAACATCTTGAGATGGAAATTGGGACTCTCAAAATATATGTAACCTGGTAATGTCCCCACAAGGATAGTGATTTTTAAAATGAGTGTGTGTGTGGGGTTGTGTGTGTGTGAGAGAGAGAGAGTGTGTCAGCAAATACAGGCCGAAAGATAAAGTCTCATTATCCTAAAAGCCTTATTGGCTCCTGTATGCTGCTTTTCTCATCCAATAACTCCTACGTTTCCCATACTCCCCCGCACCTCACAGGACTGGAGACGAAAGTCCCCACTAATTGGACAACCTTATAATCTCTGGACTGTAATCGAATGAATGACTGGTATGGACCCATTTCTGTGCCGCGCTCTTTTGCAACAGGAGCCCTGTCTACTAAGCTCAGCAACTTTTCAGTAGCCTTCTTGGCAGAGGGATCTTTTTATGGGTCATATTTAGATATAAAAAAAGAAAGACAAAATCCAAAAACTGGTGGGGACGAGTTATTTCCCATTCAGTCAACTGAGGAAATTAATGGACTACTTTAGTTGCCAAACAGGATGTCACCGAGCTGAAGTGAATTGACTGATGTTTTTTTGTCTCCTTTTCAGGTAACGGCCAGGCTGTGGTGCCAATAATTATATGAATGTCATGTCCTGGTCACTGTCTCGGTGTGCTCTGTCCTGATAGTGATGGCCAGTACCATTCCCTCCTGGTGACTTTGGTCCGTTGTCTCCCTTCAGGTTATGGTCATGCAGCTCCTGGGACGGATGCTGGGAAGGCCTTCTGCATGTTCTACGCTGTCCTGGGAATCCCCTTGACCCTGGTCATGTTCCAGAGCCTGGGCGAGAGGATGAACACTTTCGTCAAGTCCCTCCTGAAGCGCATAAAGAAGTGCTGCGGCATGCGCATCACCGACGTCTCCATGGAGAACATGGTGACGGTGGGCTTCTTCTCCTGCATCGGGACCCTGTGCATCGGAGCGGCCGCCTTCTCCCACTACGAGGAGTGGAGTTTCTTCCAGAGCTACTACTACTGCTTCATAACACTGACTACCATCGGCTTCGGGGACTTTGTGGCCCTGCAGAAGAACAGGGCGCTGCAGCGGAGGCCCCTGTACGTGGCCTTCAGCTTCATGTACATCCTGGTGGGCCTGACTGTGATAGGGGCCTTCCTCAACTTAGTAGTACTGAGGTTCCTGACAATGAACAGCGAGGACGAGAGACGGGACGCCGAGGAGAGGACCTCATTGGCGGGAAACCGAAACAGCATGATCATCCACATTCAGGAGGAGACGCTGGGGAGAGGAGCCGCTGCGGGAAGGAGGCGCAGGGAAACGCAGGGCCAGTACCGAGCCGAGGTCACCGACCTGCAGTCCGTCTGCTCGTGCATGCATTACCACTCGAATGAGTTCGGCAGCTGTGGGGGAGGGATGGGAGGTGGGGGGAGGATTGGGGGAGAAGGGATGGGCTGTGCCTTCTCCCACCAGAACTCCTTCAGTTCCCAGTTGAACCCCCACCAGTACTTTCACTCAGTGTCGTATCGCATTGAGGAGATCTCTCCCAGCACCCTAAAAAACAGCTTCTTTCCCTCACCAGTCAGCTCTGTCTCCCCAGGCCTCCACAGCTTCACAGACAATCACCGACTCATGAAGAGAAGGAAATCTATCTGAGCCTAGCACAGCAAAGTCTGATGAGCTATATGTTGCATTTCAAAGTTTTGCCTGAATACTGAAATGTTGAAATGGAACACATGGATCATGAGACTGAGTTGACCTACACAGAGAACTCCTAGCTTTCCTTTTTATATAAGTACAATGCATCTCCAATGCTGCTCCTAACCAAATCTCATTTTAGCACTTTTGTTTTGATTCTTTAAGTTGGTATAAAGATTTAATATATTGATGTGATTCATGGGAAATGATGATAGAGGAAGGAGCTTCTGAAAGAAATTGAAAACTTGTTGGACATTAAATGTTTTTTTTTTGTTCTGAGGGATTCAAAGCATGAAGCATGGATACTTATTTTTCCAGAAATTTGACCCATCTGAGAAATATGGTGCACACATAGCATTGTAAGGTGGAAATGTTAATTTTTAAAGCAAGTTTGCCTGTTTCACCTTAACTTAAAATGATTGCAGTTAGGTGCTTTTTTCCATTGCCTCACTGCAGACAGAGATGATACAATTTGAAATGACTTACGACATCAGGTATTATTTTCTATAAGCAATTATATCTATAAAACAAGAATCATTTTATCATGCCAAAATATTGTTGCCAATCTTAGCATGTGCATTAGATGTCACAAAATAAGTGTGCCATAATTATTTTATTAGACACTTTTTTTACTGCATATTTTGAATATTATGTTTTGTCTGTAGATGTTTTCTTTCTGGACTTCAGATTGTGTAAAATAAGAGGATGTGGTAAGAAGTGAAGAATTTAAGAATTGCCAGTTTGAAAAAGTTGATAAGTGCATGTACTTTGTGAAAATGGTATGCATATTGACGAATGGGGAAAAAAATCATAATAACCGTGCAAAATAATTGAATTTTTTATAGCAAATAATCATAAGAATGATTTAAAAAGATTATTTATTTATGTAGCCACTTTAAAGTAATTCCATTAATTATATATAGGCCTATTGTAAACAGTTTATTCACTTTTCCATTAACTTTTTCATTCAGAAAAAAATACTTATAACCTTTGCTCTCAGGTTTTGAATGGATAGCCTCTTTAGGTTCTGCTCCCTGAATGAAATCACATTAAAAAAAATCCCAGAAATGCAAATGCATCTGCCAAACAAAACAAAACATATCAATTTATTTTTCAAATTATACTCATTTTCCAGGAAAAGGATATTGAGATGCATCATCTTACTAACAAAATTGCTCCCTGTACTAGGTGGGTGTGGTTTTCTTCAAAGCGTGCCCACACGCATGTGCACACACACGTGCACACACACGTGCACACACACGTGCACACACACGTGCACACACACAGCAGATCTCCACTCTATTGAGCCATAGAGGAGCAGGCCAGGGTCTCACTGAACAATTCTGAAAGGATGTTAATGTTGATTTCAAGAGTAATCCAAGAATCCAGATATTTTACTGTGCCTCTAAGAATATCCATAGAAAAATAACACATTTTGTAATGTCAGTGCCTCAGTGAGTTTATGCAATGAAATAAGATTTATCTATACGTCCTACTCAAAACATTTAGCAGGATTTCTACTATTGTGGAATATAATTACATATTGAAAATAAAAACCTTGTTAAAAAAATCATAGCTGGAAAAGTCTCTACCCCCCGAGTTAGTAATAGTACCTTTGGCAGTAATTACCGCTGTGAGCCAGTTGAGATGGGTCTCTAGTACCAACTTAGAAAATCTAGATTCGGCTATATTTGTCTTTATAAAACTGTTCAAACATTGTCAAATTGTGGAAATGGTGATGGACAGCAATCTTCACGTCATACCATACTTCTGATTGGATTTAGGTTGTGGCTCTGACTAGGCCACACAATTTTCCATTTTATTCTTTGGTCACTCCAATGTAGCTTTTGCTATATGTTTTCTAGTCATTGTAATGCTGAATGGTGAACTTCCATTCCAGTTTCAGCTTTCTTGGGGAGGGAAACAGGTTTTCCTCAAGGACTTTTCTGCACATTGCTTTTCCACATTGCACTTCCTTTTCTATCCTCTAGTCCAGGGCTGGCCAACCCTGTTCCTGGAGAGTGACTGTCCTGTAGATTTTCTCTCCAACTCTTATTAAGCACACCTGATTCTAATTAGTAGTTGGATGAAAAGCAGACTCAGGTTAGTCACAAATGAGGCTGAGGAGAAAACCTACAGGACAGTGGCTCTCCAGGAACAGGGTTGGCCAGCCCTGCTCTAGTCCCTGATGAGAAAAATCCCCATAACATGATGCTGCCATCACCAGGCTTTACAGTATGGAGTTTTCTGGACTTTCGTTGATATCCAGGGTTGGTTTTGCTCCAAAAATAATGCTTGGCCACATAACTTGGTATGTGATTTTAAAAGGAGCATGTGCTAATTTAGGATTTCTATTACAGGATGGTGGGGACTAATCCACTTAACACATTTTAGTTACTAGATACAGTGTTATTGTATTTTTAATATGTCATTTCATTTCACAATAATTAAAAATCCCCTTAAGTGTGGATTATGGTGTATAGATAAGTAGAAAGAAAATCCTAATTTAAAAGCAAAAAACTGAGGTACTGACAAAACATTTTGAAACATTTCAAGGGGATTTCAACTTTGTATGTGCACTGTATAAATGCCTGTAGCATACAAACATGATGACAGGCATTTTATATGTATACAATTGTTATCCAAAACTAAAATCAATGACAACCAAATGGCAATTAATGGATAGAAAATGTATGATGTTTAAAAGTGATTATTACCAGATATAGCAGATATATAAATTATTATAAAAATAGCAGAAAATGTGCACAATTTGATATGCACAAAATGTGACAATTAACTCGGCCAATTATTTTTCATGACCTCTAATATTAGCTAGTTGAGTTTAATGAAAGACATTTTAAAGTAGTATTAATATTAGGCATGCAGGATGAACTGACTAATTTGCCAATGGACCTGTATGTCTTTTCATACAGAATTACAATAAACATATTTTAACATTAACATCTAAGAAAGTTCAGATGACCCTCAGATTGAAGGTTCTAAAACACTTCCTCCCTGCATGCATTCCATTTCATCTATATAAATAAATATGTAAATATACAGATTACTTTATATCTACTGTACTGTACATATATTGTAAGTATTCATCCTTTGGAATAAAACGGCCTTTCCACAGCTCAGATGCATTAGCATTTTTACACATTTTAGCATGTGCCTTTAAGAAACAAAATGTCAATGTTTCTAAACCTGTAGGCACAATTTACATCCTTATGAAAAATGTATCCATCTAAGGATTTATGTAAGCTTCATAAAAATACAAAACCAAAGCTAAAATTTATTTTCAACAATCCACAGAGACACAATCCAGTTGGTTTACAATGTCAAACTTTGTCACCAATGAGTAATTTAGTGAGATTTGTTCAAGGTTCTGTTTGTCAAATGAATAGGTATAGTTATTGTTTCAATTTGGCTTAACTTATCTTTTATCATTTAGTAGTGTGGATAATAGAAATGGACATGGATTTTGAAGGTTTGCGAATAATTTTTGAGGCATTTATATGAATTATTACTGCTGGTTTATTCCCAAACATGAACTATATCAATACATCTCTTTAAAAACATGTTTTTATGAATGAGTACAGACATTTCAATGATTTATCACACCCTAGTGAGTTGATGCAAACATGATGGTTCACAATGATTACATGATACAGACAGTGAAACAATAAAGGTTACCCTGGTTTGCTGCCATATTCAATGCTGAGAAAGTAAACAGATTAAATTATTGTCTGGAATGATACAAAATACATTGATTGCTACTGATATGTGGTATTAGCCTTAACCTGTTAAACTCTGAGCGTATATTTGGGTCCCTGAAATAGGTCTGGCCAGAGGTCTCTGACATTTTATCTGAATGCTATAAGCCTTGTTTTTGGGGGAAATCCAACTCAGTCTTACAGCTGAAAATCATAAGGACCTTGCCCCCACCCCCAGTATGCAATGTAGCTCAAGCCACCAAAAGTGAAAACATTTACTATGCATGTATACCCGTATGGTCATTGTAACACGATGCATTTTCTTCTCCCATTTACATCACCTTATATGCATTCCAGGGCAGTCACCATAACCGAGCTCAACAGCAACTGTTTGAAACATGCCACTAAATTGTTCAAATTCCTATTAAAAAGGCAGAAGTCCGCTTCGATTTCACTGAATGTGTGGGAATGTTTTAGTATCATGTAAATGACTTGGACAGCTTTTAATAGGTAGAAACTATACAGACAGTCTACATGGGCCAAGAGACAGCTATTACAAACTTCAGCTAACATTAGCCACCACTAGATAAATCTTAATGGAAGTAATAGAGGGAGTGTCAGCATGCTTTTCCTTAATATCAAATCAACTTTAAGTAACATGAATTAGATTTCAGGTGATTTGAAGACTTCTTTAGAAACGTGCCTCATTACTACCACTGATTATTTGCTAGTGGAAGCAAAAGATCCTAGAAGCTTGTGATGGCTGTTTAAAGAAAACTGAACCATAAATGGCAGTTTCTCTTGGCCCATAGAATCCTTTTACTTTGAAGTACCATTTAACGTCAAATTGTAAAACAGTAAAATTGTTCTCTAAAGGCAGAGTACCAGCATGTAGTCAGCCAGGGTAGGCTATTCAGCAGGCAGGTGGCCTGGAGGAAGGTGATGTCCCCAGTGGTTCATTGATTGTGGTGATTACCATGCACTGACTAAACTGGCTCATAAAAGGTCCCCAGAGGAGAACGGTTTGGTACAGGGGCAGCTAATTGGGGACAGGCCATCAAAACGGACATCTGGTCAACTTAAGCTGAAATTACAACCCTAATGCATCCTAAATGCGATTTCAATAGAAAACGTAAATGTGGAAATACAGTACGTTTGATGGTTCCTCTCCTTGTGTCTTATTTCTGTTAAATCCACTCCATAACTGGAAATGTATGGACTTCTAGTGTCATTAAGACATCAATCTTGAAAATTCATTCAGTCATTTAGGTGCAGTGACTAACAGTCATTCAGATGGAAACAGGTCTAATCTCCTCAGCGCCATTATAACATCCAGTATGGACAGTGCAACTGAGTACATTTCCATTTTGTAGCAAGCAATTGCAGGATATTCTCTGATCTTGATGACCCAGTAACTGTTTTAATCACATGACCAACCAGGTCATCAGGAGGGATGTTGGATGCCCCACTAAACTGACTATATTAAAATGGTGGAAGCCCTCTAAACATTTTCTCTAACCATGTAATTTCAACATGCCATTGTTGGGAACCTTTTCATGTTTGGAGAACTAGGTAAAATCAGATTTTTCATTATCATAGTTTTATTTTAACATTAATTGTTGACACTGTATTTTAGGAATGGCCTTTAAAGTGTTATTACACAAAGGGGTTTCAGCTCTGCAGTAGTCACATTGTTTGACACTTTTATCAGAATCACAATTCCTACCTTTCTAACAGCAAGTACTTGTTGGTAAAACTTGGTTTAGGAACTGAATCATTCTTTAACAGAATACTGTACAATATTATGTGTCCCTTAAATAATCAGATCAGAGTTTAACAGGTTATTTGTGCATTTATTCTGAACTGATAGAGTAATATATTTGTCCTCTTTCCTCCAATCTGTGCAGCCAGAAATAAAAACAGTACCTGAACGAAGTGGAAGATGCGAATTTAGTCTGGATTCAATTGGTTAACTGTTCTGCACTTCTCAAATGGATGCACTGAGATGGGAAACACAATTCAAAAATGTTTTCAACGAATCACATACAATCTTTTCACATCAGATGTTTTTTGAGCTGATTATATTTTTTTTTCAAAAGGGCAATTAGTTTAAATATTATACTCTGTAAACGCAGCCATTGGGACATGTCCTCCTAATGACAGTCATAATTATATCTCCAACACTGTGTTTAAAAAGGCATCCATATTCAGTTTTTTTCCCCACTGCTGTTCTTCTGACCAATCACATTGGCTCTGAAAACATCTGCCGAAAAAAGATGACTGATTGATATACGGACCAATTAGTGGGAAAAACATCAGAATTGGGCTGTCGGCCTGGTGTGTAATTGTAGTCCATGTGCCACATAAATAGCTGTCTGTTCAGATGTCCACAGCGCCAAGTTCTATGATAGGGACAAAGGTTGTGCTAACACACGCAGCCCGATTCTGATGATCATTATGTCAGTGATTTGTATTTTGACCAATCACATCAGATCTTTTCACCTCAGATGTTTTTCAGAGCCTATGTGATTGATCAAAAGACACATTTTTGAGAGACAAACCATAGAGACATACTGCACTTCTGGGTCGTTGTAATCTTTAGAAGTCTGTAATTTCATGTTTGCTAATTTGTCATTTCAATAGACACATGTTTTAGGCCTGATGAACAAATTACATGTACCATGTTTATTTAAAAATTTTGAAAACGCTAAAGGCATACTACGTATCTCTATAGGAATAATGACAACAATGTCAACGATTGACCAAACTGACCCCATGGACATTTTTGTTTCTAGGTTTTGGAAAACCATGTCAGTACATGCAGAGGTATGGGCTTTCTCTTTTAAATAAATGGGAAAGAACAATTTGTCGAGAGTAAAAAACTATTTATGTTTTTCTGTGTTCTTTTCAGTGTGTGCATGTTTTGGTGAGATACATTCCTGGCCACGTGACCTCAACAACTGGAATGAAAAAATATGAGCCTCTATCACACACACACACCAAACCCTAAGCTTTCTTATTCTTGTCTGTCTGGTTGTACACTACTGTACATCTATTACAGTACAAGATGACTACTGTAAAACTACAGCACGAGACCATATACCTATAAAACATTACTGTAACACTAATTTAATATACATTAATATAACGACTACAAAATGACTATCACTACTATGACACTAGAGTAACATTACTATTACACTACTGTGAAACTACAGCAACACAAATGTAACACTAGTGTAACACTACTGTACCAGTACTATAACACTAGGCCAGTATTCACAATTCACCCTACGACATTATCCAGGGTAGCCTGTGCAGACAAATGGAATGTATCATGACTGCTCTCCTAAGGTACAAGAACAATCAATCTATAAACATGTAAAACATAATAATAATAAGTTAACATATTCCAAGAAAATATACCATCATAGCGCATGACTGAATGACAAATCACACAAAAAATGGGAAATAGGATTGGTCTCATGCACACTACACTTTCAGAACTAGAGGCTAAAATTATACCAAAGCTCTGAAGTGTCCCTTTAAGTTGAAAACTTGACCATACCTGGAGAAATGACATTTCACTCCAAAAAGCTTTTATGAATTCCTTCATTCAAGGCATTTATTACCAATAACCTTATCTTATTTGAAGCTCAAGCACAAACAAACTCCTATTTGTTCAGGGCTTCTAGATAGTCAGTGGGGCTTAAAAAGTAATTCTAGTGTTGGCTTAAGGGGATGTGAAAAGAGAGGGAACATCCCTAGCCTGAAGAGTGTGACCCCTGAAGTCTACACTGATCAAAATACAAGAGACACTATGAGCTAAATAAGATAATTCTACATTCAGATTCAGAAGGACCTGGAGGCAGAGATCCCAGAGTGAAATTTGATTTGGACTGGATAAAAATGTGAGAGGATCTTACAGACTTAAGCCTCCCTCACTCTCTTTCCTTCTCCTTTCAGAGATTAGAAAGATGACCTGGAATCAATTTGTGTGAACATAATTAAAGCAAACACAAATAAATCTAACAGCTGATTAACAGAAATTCATTCTAAAATCTATGCACATCTTTCTGTCAACCAATCAAGTTTTTTTTGGCCTTTTTAGTCTTTAAATCAATCAAATTAGTAATTCTAGCTGGAATTCAACTCGAATCGCACCGTGGGTCTTATTACTCTACAATATAGAGACCAATAGTAAGACAGAGCAAATAATTGTATTCCAAGCAGTATTGGTGGTGCCAAACCAAAAATTCCATCCTGGATTGACAAAGTTATTTTCTATTCTAAAAATAGCTGATGTAGAGGGTAGCTTGAAGTAAATAAAAAACAGCACTATATTGAAATGAATGGAGATTGACTGAGGATGCCTTTGACACTTCGACACTAAAGGCATGAGTCATCCGTGTAGGAAATGCTTAACTAAAGGTCGCCGCTAGGTTGTAAACAAACTTTGTTTGCACAAGTAGCCCTTCAGATTGTTCATTAAAAAGAAAATGCACTATTTGGATGCATTTTCAGTCTCCCTACATAATTACCAGTGATTGGAATTATGAACCAGAGCAGTATTTATTTCTATTTTTGCAGAGGGAAAGTTCAACCAATGACGCCATTGGTTGATTAAGTCTTCAGACTGATCTAAATAAGGGTCATGTTTTAAAAGCAATTATTGTGGCCGTCGTTATTCGCTGATTGCTTTATAACACTAGTTGCGGGTGGATATGGTTGTTCAAAAGAGCCATTAGACTTGTCTCAACAATGGTTGTCACCCCAAAAAAAGGTTCAAAAGGGACAGTACTAGTTTTTATAGATTGAGCAGCTTGTTAGGTACAGTAGTTGTTTTTTTAGACTGCAAAACAATGACTGTTTCTAATGATTGAACATTTATAGAAAACCACTATGGAATACCTATACATTCTGGATATTGTGGTTTCTGCTTACAACCAGTAAATGTAGATTTAGATGTGAAAGGCAGAAACAATGGTATGTTTTCTATGAAGAAATTCACAATTTAGATGGCACACGTGTCAATACCATATTAACAGGCATACTGTACAGCAGATAATACTTTTATTCTTTACTCTATGTAAAGTGTTCCCATACTTTGGATGACCTGGGTGATATTTAGTATTAAATCAGAAAAGAAAACTGGGTATCCGGGTGGTAGTCAGGGAGGCCACCAAGAAGCCTATGGCAACTCCAAACGGGTTAGTGTTCCACGGCTGAGGTGGGAGACAATGTGTATACTGCAACAATAGACAAGGTGCTTCACAAAGGCGCCCTTTCATGGAAGGTGTATGGGAGAACCTCAGAAGTGGGAGAACATTATTCGGTCTAGTATAGCTTTTTGGCCCCAACGCTAACCACTATATTTGGTGCAAGCTTAACAATGCACATCATCTTGAGATCACGGTCTCTACCTTGAAGCATGGTGGTGGCTTCCTATGGAGATGCATCTCCGTGGACTGTGAGACTGGTCAGGAGTGAGGAAAGGATGAACAGAGCCAAATACAGAGGTTCTTGATCCAGGGTGCACAGGACATCAGCCTGGGGTGGACACTCATATTTCAGCGCTACAACGATCCAAAGCCCACAGCCAAGAGAACGCTGGAGTGGCTTCGGGACAAGTCTGATTGCCCTCGAGTTGCACTGTCAAAGCCCTGACTGCAATCCAATTCAGAGTATGTGAAGAGTTGAAAATTGCTGTTAACCAAAAGAACCCAATCCAACCTGACAGAGCTTGAGCATTTTCACAAATAATGGGCAAAAACTGCTGCGTCAAGACTTAACCACATTGAGTCATGATTGTAATCACTACTACAGATGCCTCTACCAAATATTTATTAAAGGGGAGAATACTTATGCAATCCATTAATGTGTATTTGTAATTTAAGAAGAGCAATTTGAAGATTTTATTTTTTACTCTGACATTATAGGCTTTTTGTGTTGATCATTGGCAAAAACCCTTATTAAATCCATTTAGATGTTGTGTTGTAACAATAAAATGAATGAAATAAAATGAAGTGAATACTTTAGACAGCCACAATAAGTACAGTGTACACTGTAAACTACAACACGAGACAATACTTATATTGATCACAGCAAAATTGTGTTAATATATTTTCATTTACACTTTCCTAAGAGGTGCTTTTCATTTCACCTGAAATAAGTGGTATTTTCAAATAAATTATCAGGGTATTACAGCAAGTAACCATGCCGATATAGAGGCGGTGCTATATTTTGGGAAGGTGGCCACCTTTGAGTTTTAAATGCAGGAAAATCCCTGACTGGGCAAATGAGCAGCATACTTGGAATATAACATACAGACACTTTACAACAAGAACATCCATATAAAAGTGAGTGGGTGTAAATCAATGGCACAGAGTTGGAGAAATGTGTTCAAGCTGTCTACTAGAGATTTCTCTCCCTATCAGAACATTACTTGACACCACAAGAGATGTCCAGTTTCCTTTCACTTGAATCCTAAGTTCAAAGATGTTCTATCCACCACTTCCTTAATGTTCAATTCAGAACGTTTTAAAGTACACAAACGAAAAACTATTTCTCCCGGGCCATTCAACACAAGACAAGTGAAAACAAGACAACAATGTGCATGATGTAAAATGAAAATTATTTCTTCCCAACCATCGCAATCACAAAATAGCAAGTTCAGCTTCCCATTCAATTCTAAAATGATTGAGAGTCAATGATGAAAGCAAAAAATATTAATCAAAAGCACATCATCTTTAAGTGAGCTATCCATATTTTGTGAACACTCAGCCTACTGTGTGCTGTGTAGCTTGTTATTCAGTTTCTGAACCTTTGTGGGTGACCTCAAAGGTGAGTCTCAATTCCTTTGGAAATTTCTGATTAAGCGCATAGATGAGCCCGAAGAGCATGGCAAAAGCTGGTACGAACGAGGGCAACTCCCTCAGGATGTCAACTCCCTCGTCTCCCCTGATGACAAAGATAGCCACTGTGGCCTGCTGTAGCCCCTGTCCGAAATGTCTTTGTGTTTTTGCAAAAACTCTTCTCTCCATGTTAGACCTTGTGGATCTTTTGTTTAGTTCATCTGGTTGCCTCTTCACAATCCATTAAGTATAATGGTAATGGCTTTTTGTGCACTTAGAATTTATTTTATTTGTAGAGTTATGGTTACAGATTCTCTCTCCACCACACTACACCGTATTTTGAGTGTAATTAATTTATGAGAAAAGAGACAAAAAACTTCAAGATGAATTTGACTGATAGCGTTCATTTTTACACATTTTCTATAGCTGTAGCGATATCGTTATCATGAATTATTTTGGCCACGATAATCGTGTAGTGAAAATCTGATATTGTGAAATTTCAACTCAGGCTATAGAATTTTCAAAAAAGTAGCCTATACCACACTTCTATTAACCACAGACTTATCCATTCGAATTTTGTTTTTAATGTTATTATGATGATGAAGAAGGTAAAATAAGTAACATTATCAACCAATTTGCAAAGATCAGAGGATTTACCCATGATTAGCCATTTATAGGCAAAAAGCACCAAAACTGGATGAACATGATATATTGCAAAGGATGAATAACACATAAATTGCCATATTTGTGCCCGTTAATGCTTTGCATCCAAACAATTTCAAAGAATGATTTACAGCAGCTTATATAATCTGTCTATGAATAACAAAATTCCTAGACAGATTTCAGGCCATGTTTGATATTATGTTACTCTCCTTATACAATACAGTTACATATGTGTAGCCTAATACATTTGTTGAATTGTTGAGGATATCGTTTGTCTTATATTCCAATAATGAATAATTTGTTGAATAGTCAAGAATATCATTGTTTCGTGAATAATTATTTAGCATAATACATTTGATGTATTACATAAGAAGCTGAATCTTCGGTAAGATAAGCAGCAAAATTCAAACAGATGATAGGATGTTTGGTATTTTGTTTCATCATGGCATCATGAGGACATTTAGGTTTCAGAGAATTCACGGTGAGGTCAAATGATATACTGTGCGATTTTAGCGGAGTCCAGTAGTTGGCCCTCTTGCACTTATGTTTCTGTTTCCATCTATAGCTCTAACTGAAAGATCCTGGTTCTCTCAGGAAAGGCTGTTTTTGTGTCAACATTTCTGCAAAATCACTGTTGTCAACATCTGTAGGGCATGTAGATTTTGCCTGCCACTTTTTCAAGTAGGTCCGACAGCATTTTGGAGCTGGGTGTCATTCTACCTTGGATTCTCCTGTACTCTGCATTTTCGCTTTCAAGTTGACATTCTGTATCATATAAGAAGCGAGGGATGGGGAAGACCTTTGGCCACTGCTCTTTTCAGAATGTCTGCACAGAGATAGTCCCAATTAGAAATTGCAGCTCCCAGGAGTTCATTCACAGCTGCACTTGACACCAAATAAGTATTTTCTTATTTCAGTAAAACTGAGGATATTTTAAGCTCAATGACTTTTGTAAAATCTCTGGATTCTTAAAATGGTGAATCCTCAGTTAACTTTGATGCACTGTTGACTGATTCCAAGGCAGAGGGACTGTCAAATTGGTCTGTCAACTATTCCAGGATTTAAATCTCCAAATAAGTTATGTCTTCTCCATTTGTGTGTGTGGAAATGTGTTTGATATGAACAACCAACAAACACACAAGCAACCGACTCATGATTTTTCAAATGTAGGCCAATGTTGCAAAGAAAGTCAGTCTCATTAGAAAGTGGATTGTAGTCACAAACAAAGCAGTTAAAAGTTGAGATGTCTTTTTTGGGTGGATTGCAGAGAACGGTGGCATTTATTAGATGGCTCGGTAAAGAACTCCATGTCATGCCAAAACACAGGCAGTTTTCAAATATGCAGGGATCAGAATGGCGCAGACCCTAATCAAGTAGATAGTGTTTAACCCTACAGGGACTATCGGGACATGGATGTCCTGAATCCATGAAATATGGAATATCTTTAAAACAGTTAATGACATCAAGAATCCGTTAACATCACCGTTTTCCTGACGTCGAGCAGAAAAATATCATGTGTGTGTGTACTACGTATCTCCTTCCTGCTCGTCGTCATCTATTCAAATGCAACCTTTACCCATATGAACCTGACCAATGGATGGGCTGATGGGTGACAGCATCAATGCAGAATCGACCAATGGAAGGCTGTTGCTAGGTAAAATACCCAATCACTTATGAAGCAATCGCTTCATAAGTGATCGCCTTACGTATGAGTATTAACCAGTGTTGCCAACTCTTGCGAGTCAAGCAACCGCAGCTTCAAAAACGTTAGTTACCGGGAACGTAACTCCGGTTATATGAGTGGAGCGGAGCCCCCCAGAGAAAATAGTCTTGTATTATAAGCGGACTTGGCAACACTGGTATTTACACAAACATTGCCAGAAAAATATCTCAGCTTAGCTGTTCTGAAAATGGCAGAGGCTGAAAATGGTCCAATATAATGCCCAGATAGCACACTTGTCTTGCGTTGTTGGCATACGATCGAAAGTGGTTTAGAGCTTCGAGTGGAGGTCGGCTGTATGTGTGAACCTTTTCTCTCTAACGTGTGTTCCTCTGATGACTGGGTCGATTCTTCCTCCTGGCAAATACTGATATAAATGTTTAGCGTAGGGAGAACGAGAGTTGTTTTGAACGCGATCAGGGCGTCTGTTTTCCTTTTTCAACTTGTCTGCTTAGAGCGTATTGGTAGCTCTGACTATGACAATGCGATCTGCGTTTCTCAAATTGCATTCAGAAAATCGCTCAACGCGCAACATTTAAATGTTTCTTTTCTTGGTGCCATCATGTTAAATTCAATTAAACATAATCATTGTTATACTTAATGCAATCGCTTCCTATTTTGTCTTTCAGGTTCTGTTCTTAAAAACCCAGGTTTGCCAGGAGTTCAAGGTTGAAAGGGCGGAATCGGCAGCTGGAGGGAGCTAGAGACCAGCGGAAGAAGAGGACGATTCATTTGTAGCCTATATGATGCGCAATTGTTGGGTGTTTTTTTTTTGTCTCCTTTAGTTTTTTCTATGTTTGTTAAATTGTAAATTCTGTAAATAAAGTTCATACCTTAGTCTTTCTTGTCTCTTCACATCAGCAGTAGAGCTAATAAATGTCGGCTAAACGTCGGCGGAAAAACGGGAAGCGTCGTTCAAACATCGGCGGAAGGGAAAAAATCGATGTCTACTCGAGATCTTGTTGGTGAGCAGCCGACGTCTATACTGCATTCCGCCTACATCTCGTGTGTACGTCAGGCCGACATCAGTTAGACGTGTGTTATCTGGGTGGTGGCCTGTTAAGAAGATGTGTGGGTAAATATTACGATAGGGATTTTACTAACCACAGGCAGAGAGAGAGGACTCATATCTATCAATCAAATGTATTTTATGATGACCTTTCACATCAGCAGTTGACACAAATGGCTCGCACACAGGCCTAAATGTAACCGGTGTAGTCGAGGTGCGTGAAATAAGGAGCCAACGCAGGGAGGTAGTTTCAATCTCTATATTCTTCACTCAAAAGGGCACGCGTAAAAAACTCAGAGCGCACAGGCGCAAAACAAGCGTGCAGACAGCTTACACAAATGTACACCGCACATAGAACAATACCACACAAAGACAGCCAGAAACACAGGAACTTATATATGCGATCTAATGAGGGAATGGACACCAGGTGTGTGCAATAACAAGACAGGACAGTGCCGTGGGAGGAGGAGCGGCGTGGCTAGAAGGCCGGCGATGACGTGCGCCGAACACCACGTCGGGAGGGGTGGCGCGCGTCCTCCACGCGCGTCCTCGTTACACTAAAATCCATAGCAAGCATAACGATTAAATATATATTTTTTATGGTTTAATTAGTGGGACTAAAATTGAAGATGGGACTAAAAGAAAAGGCAGCAATGCACTTAAATGAGGATTGCTGTTTAGCTATGAATTGGAATGGATTTTGAGATGAGAAAATCATACAGATGAAAGAGCAGTACATGTATTCTCAATTAAGCTGGCTTTAGTTAACTTGGCAAGCCTCAGCTAAATTAGCTAGCTGGCGTAACGGATGTTAGCTTCTGTGTCTTTGATAATCAGGTGATTAAAATCAAAGAATTCTGATGTTGTCCTTTGGATATGTCTCTATTTCTCCATCAACTGAGAGAAACATTTTAGAAATTTTTTTTTTATCATATCAATAGAACCCGCATATCCATGGCAAAGAGAAGACGTTTTGAGCAGGGTGTGCTGCAGAACTGAACAAATGTCGAGACGTGTGCCCGTCTGACAGAATGACTGCATCAACCTCAAGCACTGACTCACATGGCATGGACTGACATTGCATGTTTGTCGGCTAAAATGATGGGCGTCTTGCCGACTGCCAAACAGACTTCTAGAATCCCATCAGGGGGTGCAGAGGCTGCATCAGGGATGGCTGCAGCACCTCCACTTCCCACGGCTATAAGTGCATATCCCTTAAGTAAGCAAATGCATTCCTTTGACACAAACAATAAACCTTCATTTAAAAAAAATTCTTCACCCGGAAAATCCACCCTTCTAGTATGATCATGATAAGGTAGACTTAGGGGATAACATATTTTGACTCGCTATCTTTGAATATTGAAAAGTATGATAAAAAAAATAATAATAATGATTTCCCATGATTAATGGTCAAATTGGATTACTAAATTCTTATCACTATTCATAAGATCAGAGTCCTGCTATGGACGAAGTCTTAATCCCTCTGGATTTGGGCAAGTATGGCCAAACCCTTATCAGACCAGAATAAAAGAAACTGATTCCAACATGTAATACTATCGGTTTGGCTTATGCAATCATATAACTTAATGAGAAAAAGATGGCCCTTAGAGTGGGGATGAGGTTAGTGTGTGTGTGTGTTGCAAAATAACTTCTACACAGGTGTCCTGGACAGCAGACAAGCACATGAGTGCTTGTCTGCTGTATCCCTCAAAGCCAACTTTGAGGGATATACAGTAGGTCCGGGACATAAGAACAGACAGAAGCGGTGATAAGAGTCTGAGTTCTGCAGCTGGATGCTCCCCAGGCCTTTGTTAGTAGGTGGGATGAGAGCAGAGTGTTGTGATCACAAGGGCCCTATTCATCCAGTCTTCCACCCCGGTTCTTGTTGTGTCTTCCTCTTCATACCACACCATGCTAATTACACTGCCAGAACCACAGACGTCAGGGACGGAGGAGGACAGTAACAGCAGGCTGGGTGGAGGGGCGTTGGAGTGGCACGGAGTCGTGTTCCTCTGCTCAAAGCCTGGAGGGGCGGCGGTGGTGATGGGGCCCTCTGTTCAACATTAAGCCTGTAATTTCACCAAGGCTCAAATGATCATGTAAGGAGAGCCAAGCGAGCTCAAGGTGGATGGAGGTTTTTATATCCCTGCAGTACAAACAGGCAGGTCCTGATGGTGCACTTTCAAAAGAAGAGATGCGATGATGTAAGAGAGGCCAATCCTGTGTTTTGTAGGATTATCCATTTCTGAAGGTAGTGGTTACATGAATGATTGACAGGTGACCAGGTGTGATAAAGCGGTGTGAAAACCCAAAACAACATTCCATTTTATTTTCCACTATTGGCTTTTCAATTGGTGTTATTAATCATTAAAAATAAATGTATTTCTCCTCCATACTTTTCCTGAGCTAACCTGCGTCACATCTCTTTTTAAATCATCATGATGGCTAATGTTGCTGTCTGTAACATTGCAACATTCCCATTGTGTACGCGATTGTTCGATGAATCACAGATCAAAGATGCCTTTCAGAGAAGGTGAGGTTAGTACAGAGATAGTAGATATAATTCTTAAAACAATGATGGCTGTAATAAAGCTAAAAATGTGTTAATGCTCAGTAACTTTTATTATGGCTATCCTACAGTGAGGGAAAAAAATATTTCATCCCCTGCTGATTTTTTACATTTGCCCACTGACACTTATTGGCAATCACAGAGGTCAGATGTTTCTTGTAGTTGGCCACCAGGTTTGCACACAACTCAGGAGGGATTTTGTCCCACTCCTCTTTGCAGATCTTCTCCAAGTCATTAAGGTTTCGAGGCTGACGTTTGGCAATTTGAGCCTTCAACTCCCTCCACAGATTTTCTATGGGATTAAGGTCTGGACACTGGCTAGGCCACTCCAGGACCTTAATGTGCTTCATCTTGAGCCATTCCTTTGTTGCCTTGGCCGTGTGTTTTGGGTCATTGTCATGCTGGAATACCCATCCACGTCCCATTTTCAATGCCCTGGCTGAGAGGATGTTCTCACCCAAGATTTGACAGAACATGGCCCCGTCCATCGTCCCTTTGATGCGGTGAAGTTGTCCTGTCCCCTTAGTAGAAAAACACCCACAAAGCCTGTTTCCACCTCCATGTTTGATGGTGGGGATGGTGTTCTTGGGGTCATAGGCAGCATTGCTCCTCCTCCTCCAAACACGGCAAGTTGAGATGATGCCAAAGAGCTCGATTTTGGTCTCATCTGACCACAACACTTTCACCCAGTTCTCCTCTGAATAATTCAGATGTTCATTTGCAAACTTCAGACGAGCCTGTATGTGCTTTCTTGAGCAAGGGGATCTGCAGGATTTCAGTCCTTCACGGCAAAGTGTGTTAACAATTATTTTCTTGGTGACTTTGGTCCCAGCTGCCTTGAGAACATTGACAAGATCCTCCCGTGTAGTTCTGGGCTGATTCCTCACCGTTCTCATGATCATTGCAACTCCATGAGGTGAGATCTTGCATGGAGCCCCAGAGCAAGGGAGATTGACAGTTCTTTTGTGTTTCTTCCATTTGCGAATAATCGCACCAACTGTTGTCACCTTTTCACCAAGCTGCTTGGCGATTGTGTTGTAGCCCATTCCAGCCTTGTGTAGGTCTACAATCTTGTCCCTGACATCCTTGGACAGCTCTTTGGTCTTGGCCATGGTGGAGAGTTTGGAATTTGATTGATTGCTTCTGTGGACTAGTGTCTTTTATACAGGTAATAAACTGAGATTAGTAGCACTCGATTTAAGAGTGTGCTCCTAAATCTCAGCTCGTTACCTGTATAAAAGACACCTCGGAGGCAGAAATCTTTCTAATTGAGAGGGGTCAAATAATTATTTCACTCAATAAAATGCAAATCAATTTATAAATGTTTTTGACATGCGTTTTTCTGTTTTTTTTTTGTTATTCTGTCTCTCACTGTTCAAATAAACCTAACATTAAAATTATAGACTGATAATTTCTTTGTAAGTGGGCAAACATACAAATTCAGCAGGGGATCAATAAATTTTTTCCCCCTTACTGTACATTGTTTTCACGCCTAATGGCAAATAGCAAAATTATATATCAGTTTATGTAGACATTAACAAAGCTTTTCTGATATGTTGCCAAACAAGATCAGGTACAGGTCCCTAACTTCCTTTGAAGTTCTCCAAACTCCTTATCTTGCAAATCACTATAATTGACTCGTAGCCTATCCAGTGCTGCAGTGAGATGATCACACACAGAGAAATCCTGTTCAGATACAGACTTCAGTGGCCTTTGAGGACATCTAGTGGTATTACAACAAAACAAGCAGTACCCATTCATCACCTTTTACACAATTCCACAGAACTTAGATTGATCCAAAATATGATTAGAACAGTCAATTTGAATTGTGTTCATAACAACATACATTTCATTTTCCCCCAAACCAAATCAAGTACTACCATAACTTGGATCCAGTCTGAAAACACCACTGAAGCTTGCTTCTCTCCAGGTGTCCCTGAGCTGGGTTTGGTATCATTACAGTTCACCCTGCTGCCTGCTGCCCCTAATCCTCTTAATGAACTTACAGCCAGTCAGCATGCAACTAAACCCTACCTGCCCTTTACTGCAGTGTCATCCCCTGCCTTGCCTGCAGCACATAAACCACACAGGAAAAGGCAGGTGACGACAACAACAAACTTACTTCTGTGCTCTTTAAGGGATGAAATGATTCGGCAAAAATTAGGGCAAGAGGAATTTGGCAAAGCGGTGAGTATTATAGTGTTTTTTCAACTTCTACCAATATGCTGATGTTAAAACCCTAGTTGTATTGTAGTTAATTGAAAGTATATGGAATAACACACTATATAATGATTATTATTGTATATGATACAAATATATTGAAACGTACATCTGTTTGTTTTATTATTGCATTTATTGGTTTATTTGGATTCCCATTAGCTCCCAGCAAGCATCAGCTACTCCGCCTTTGGCAGAAAACAAAACACTAATAAACACAGAGACCTATAACCTTCTTAGCGCTAAGTGAGTGAATAAGGAAGAAATTAATGGATAATGTGTACAATCCCTACAACAGTTCATGTAACATAGATACAACTGGAGAGCTGAGTATCCTAGTTTTACATTATCTATGGTCATCTTCAGGAAATTGCTATTCAGATTAATTTGCCATTCTAGTAAGAACTTCAAAAGACAATGAATCACTTCACATTATCAAATTAATGTCATACAAAATAGAACATTGATAGGACATTTGAATTATTTATCAACTGAGAATACACAAGATGGCCTGCAAAAACTGATGAAAACATTGAGATCTGTGGCAAATTATGGTATTTTCTCAAATATATTGAATTAACTAAAAGCTTACTATCATATGTACCACACAGACATTTCTACAGTACCTCTACAAGAGCATAGACTACGCATCATCGACTGGTCTGATTATACACACTCAGTACTTTGTAATAGTTGCATCTGATGGCTTTTCAATGTTGACTGGGTGTGTTAGAAACTCTATGGTAAATGGAAATTCTTTTGTAAGTGATGTGTGTTTTGTTTCAGGGGTTGCCCTGGCCAGAAGACCTGCTGACCTCCCAGGCTAAAAATACCATGACGCATCTCTCCAGCCAGAACCTCCGACTTACGTCTAAAAATGGTAAAACACCTGGTCGCCATCTGTCAGCCGCACTGGGAGGGGAAGAAGAGGTGGCAGTGATGGTGTCTCGGCTTACGTCTGGCTCTTCCATGCTGCCCACACCGTGGGACTCCTCTCTCCAGGTCAGGTACGTATTATGTCAGCTCACCGCACCAGCTGCATGTGTTTAAAATGTGACCCCACCAGAGTAAGTTCCTCACTTATTAAACAGAAGTACTTTTATTTTCAAAGTCCAAAGGAAGGAATACACAAACAAATTAAAAAGACAAATGTATAACATTCTCTTCCTTTGTTCATTTGGTCCTTCATTCCTTAATTCCTACATTCAGGTCCAGTTGTATTGTGCCTGGCTCATCCCCAGAGATAGAGAAGGAAGGGAAGAATCTGCCCCTTAGACGAGCTCTGAAGCTGGCCCCTTTGGCGCTGCCGAGGGATGTGCAGGAGGCCCAGAAACAGAAGATGAAGGCGATCGGGCTAGAGGCCAAGGCTGCTGTAAAACTGGATCATCCGGTGGGGGACGAACACTGCCCCTGGAAGGTGAAGGCCTGTGGTGTGAGAGGAGAACAGCAGACTGGGCTGGGCAAGGGCCAGGGCAAGGGCCAGTGTAAGGGCCAGACAGCGTCTGTCTCCGTCCAGGCCCCTCGTCCCAGTCCCCTTCCCCTGACTGAAGCATCACCCAGGGTCAAGCGCCAACATAAGGTTTTAAGAGCGCAGCTCGCCCGTACTGACCAGATCCAGAGACGGACAGGAGACAGACTCTCGGAGGATGCTGATACCAGCGTTAATAACAGCGCCCCTCCACCTCCTCTTAGCAGCAAACCGGCACCTCCATTTCTCTCCACCAACGCCAAAGCTCAGACCCAGCAGGCAGCAGCACATGGTGTGGAGAATGGATGCCAAGCAGCTGGCACATTCCAACAAGAGACTGGCAGGAGGCGGCTGCGACTGAATAGGGCAGAGCGCCTTGAAGAGGATCATATCAAATCTGACACGTCAATAGGAAGATTACCTGAAAAGGCCAAGCCAACACAACATTCCCATGGTGTCTGGCCGAGCAGAGCCCTGAGGGGAGAGAAGTCAGAGAAGTGTATGAGGGCAGAAAAGGCCTTGAAGGAGGCCAGCCGCATGCTGGAGAAGGCTTCCAAGAAGAACGCTAGGCCAGAAACGCCAGAGAATCTGCTGGATGGGCCTGGTAAGGCCGTCAGGGGAATGGCAGGGAACAACACCCAGGAAGTAATCGTTTGACCGCCACAGCCTCTTACTACATACAAAGAATCTGATGTCAGTACAGCAGCAAGCCAGTGACATTGCCAAGAGCCCTGTATGTACAGTACAACACATGAGGAACAAGGATTACAGATCGGACCAAAGACTTTAAAATATGATGCTAGCAATACAATGTTAAATGTCAACATGGTTTCAAAAATATATGTACTGAAGAGCTTGTGAAATTTAGATATTAGATTTGACATAGGCTATTCAACATCATATTTCTAATGTGACATTTACAGTATCTCACAAAAGTGAGTACACCCCTCACATTTTTGCAAATATTTGAGTATATATTTTCTGAAGAAATTACACTTTTGCTACAGTGTAAAGTAGTGAGTGTACAGCTTGTATAACAGGGTACAGTTGCTGTCCCCTCAAAATAACACAACACACAGCCATTCATGTCTAAACTGCTGGAAACCAAAGTGAGTACACCCCTAAGTGAAATTGTCCAAATTGGGCCCAATTAGCCATTTTCCCTCCCAGGTGTCATGTGACTCGTTAGTGTTACAAGGTCTCAGGTGTGAATTAAATTTGGTTTTATCGCTCTCACACTCCCTCATATTGGTCACTGGAAGTTCAACATGGAACCTCATGGCAAAGAACTTGGAGGATCTGAAAAAAAAGAATTGTTGCTCTACATAAAGATGGCCTAGGCTATAATGAGATTGCCAAGACCCTGAAACTGAGCAGCAGCACGATGGCCAAGACCATACAACGGTTCAACAGGACAGGATCCACCCAGAACAGGCCTCGCCATGGTCGACCAAAGAAGTTGAGTGCACGTGCTCAGCATTATATCCAGAGGTTGTTTTGGGAAATGGACGTATTAGTGCTGCCAGCATTGCTGCAGAGGTTGAAGGTCTGGGGGGTCAGCCTGTCAGTGCTCAGACCGTACGCCGCATACTGCATCAAATTGGTCTGCATGGATGTTGTCCCAGAAGGAAGCCTCGTCTGATGAGACCAAGATAAACTTATTCGGTTAAGATGGTGTCAAGCATGTGGCGGCAACCAGGTGATGAGTACAAAGTGTGTCTTGCCTACAGGCATGGTGGTGGGAGTGTCATGGTCTGGGGCAGCATGAGAGCTGCTGGCACTGGGGAGCTACAGTTCATTGAGGGAACCATGAATGCCAACATGTACTGTGACATACTGAAGCAGAGCATGATCCCCTCCCTTTGGAGACTGGGCCGCAGGGCAGCATTCCAACATGATAACGACCCCAAACACACCAAGACGACCACTGCCTTGCTAAAGAAGCTGAGGGTAAAAGTGATGGACTGGCCAAGCATGTCTCCAGACCTAAACCCTATTGAGCATCTGTGGGGAATCCTCAAATGGAAAGTGGAGGAGCGCAAGGTCTCTAACATCCACCAGCTCTGTGATGTCATCATGGAGGAGTGGAAGAGGACTCCAGTGGATACCTGTGAAGCTATGGTGAACTCCATGCCCAAGAGGGTTGAGGCAGTGCTGGTAAATAATTGTGGCCACACAAAATATTGGCACTTTGGGCCCAATTTGGACATTTTCACTTAGAGGTGTACTCACTTTTGTTGCCAGTGGTTTAGACATTAATGGCTGTGTGTTGTGTTATTTTGAGGGGACAGCAAGCTGTACACTCACTACTTTACATTGTAGCAAAGTGTCATTTCTTCAGTGTTGTCACTTAAAAAGATTTAATCAAATATTTTCTAAAATGTGAGGGGTATACTCACTTTTGTTAAATCCTGTATGTCATACTCATATTTTAGCATCACAGAATGTAAAGCTATGCCAAACTGGCCTGTATTTGAGGATAATCATCACTCTCCAGACTGATACAACAGCTTCATAGATGACCACTAAACTGCTCGATCTTATTCACCCAATAGTAATGATCAATAACATAAAACTCAAAAAGTCATCGATGTTGGCATTGAAAACAGGAAATACATTTGAGAAATTTGTCAAATCTCATTTTTATTTACAACTTAGTTTTGTCCTTTTGTTCATTCTCTGATATTTCTTCACCTTTGCTATGCTCGAAGTGTACAGCAAATGCCTGCAGTGTAGTCTACAGATAATGTAAAAGTGGAAGTTTTTAAATAGGAATGCACCGATAAGAAAATGATTGTCTGGTACCAACAGCTGATGTTCCTGTAACACAATCGGCTGACATTAATACAAATAGGGATGTTTTGTCATTTCGGTACCTATGTACCGAATTATGTACAAATTATAAACAAAAGACTCAAAAATAAGTCTCAATGAATGGAACATTTGTAAATCATGATAATAAATAGCCATTCTCTTTATGTAATTGTACGTTATAAAGTGCCAGGATATAAATGTAGTAAATAATGTATTAGATTTTCAGCAAACATCAACAAAATTGCAGCAGATAAAAAACCCTAAACAAATCATTACAAAAAGTTACTGGAGCACATTCGTATAGAAGCACAACTGGGGTGAAGTAATTCTGCCAAGTTTAAAGCAATCCAATACCGATAATATCAGTGCATCCCTAATTTGCACTTCTATCAGCACACATTCAACACAGTGCCCGACCACAAGAAAAATCTCCTTCATTGTGTTGTTGCGATCTTCACATTCCTTTTGTCAAAATCTCTAAATAATAAACTACATAAACTAGAGAACAAAAAAAGTCTACAGAAACAAAAATAAAAGGTTTGATTGTTTCTACAGATGTATAAAAATGAACAGGCTTCATGATAAAACAAGCAGAAACCCAGACGTTTTTAACTCAAGGGCCACAATGGGATTTCAAAATACAGTGGAGGGCAGTAATTTGAAGACACATATTTGAAGTCCAGTATTGTTACTACATACTATTTAGTATCTTGTTTTTGTAGTCCTAGAAACAAAGAGAGAGGTTCTTCACCCAAAATACACAATTATAGTCTATTGAGCTTTCTTTAGTATAGCAGTCCACAGAGAAGGTATAACAGAATAAAGGTTTAAGCATTTGTGGCACAAATCCAGTTTGTTTTCAAATAAATCTACGAGTGATTGTTATGTGCTTCATAATCTTGCATACTTCTGGATCTTTTAATTGGGATTAACGAAAAGTAAGGAAACCTAAAATATTTTGGAATTCTAATTAATTAGATTTAATTATTTTGAAAACATTATCATGTTTGTTATTCTAGGCTGGTTCTCTCTTCAAATACCTACTAGATTAAAACTACAAAAGCCTTCAATCACATAACACCCGGCTTGTCATATTCCATTCCGATATTCCATTCTGAATTTCTGAATACAGTGGGAAGTATTTGATAACCTGTCTCCGTAAGCATCTCAAAGTCCTGGAGTGGCCTAGCCAGTCTCCAGACCTGAACCCTATAGAAAATCATTGGAGGGAGATGAAAGTCTGTTTTGCCCAGCGACAGCCCTGAAACCTGAAGGAACTGGAGAAGGTCTGTATAGAGGGGTGGGACAAAATCTCTGCTGCAGTGTGTGCAAACCTGGTCAAGAACTACAGGAAACGTATGATCTCTTTAATTGCAAACAAAGGTTTCTGTACCAAATATTAAGTTGTGCTTTTCTGATGTATCAAATACTTATGTCATGCAATAAAATGCTAAGGAATTACTTAAGAATCATACAATGTGATTTTCTGGATTTTTGTTTTAGATTCCATCACTCACAGTACCTATTATAAAATTTAACAGACTTCTACATGCTTTGTAAGTGGGAAATTCTGCAAAATTGGCAGTGTATCAAATACTTGTTCTCCCCACTGTATAAGGCATCATTTAACGTAGGTGTAGGGGATTTTATTCCTTGTGGGAATAAAACCTATGACCAAAAGTTTTCAAACAACTCTTACATCATAACATCAATATGATTCAGATCATCAGCTGAAATCGGAGCAGCGCGGGCAGTATTGCATTCGCTTTACCACACCGTTGTGACGAAAAGAGAGCTGAGCCGGAAGGCAAAGCTCTCGATATACCGGTCATTTTTCCTTCCTACCCTCACCTATGGTCATGAAGGCTGGGTCATCACCGAAAGAACAAGATTGCGAGAACAAGCGGCTGAAATGGGTTTTTTCAGAAGGGTGGCTGGCTTCTCCCTTAGGGATAGGGTGAGAAGCTCAGCCATCCATGAGGAACTCGGAGTAGGGCCGCTGCTCCTTTGCATCTAAAAGATCCAGCTGAGGTGGTTCGGGCATCTGGTAAGGATGCCCCCAGGACGTCTCCCTAGGGAGCTGTTCCAGGCACGTCCAGATGGGAGGAGACCTCGGGGTAGGCCCAGGACTAGGTGGAGAGATTATCTTTCGACACTGGCCTGGGAATGCCTTGGGATCCCCCAGACAGAGCTGGCAAATGTGGCTCGGGAAAGGGAAGTTTGGGGTCCCCTGCTGGAGCTGCTGCCCCTGTGACCCGATACTGGATAAGCGGATGAAGATGAGATCGTCAGCTGACCAGCAAGCAGGCCAAACTTTTGTACACCAGACCAAGCCTGTAGTAACGGCCAATACCCTCTCACACAGACTGCACATAGCTAATGTTACCACCAAATAGGGCTCTGAACGTGTAGCTGTTAAATCCAAAATATGTACTTGGCAGTGATGGACAAGAATGCAAGGTGAGAGCTCTGCCTTAGAAGGTATCTAACTGTGCACCAAACACACAAACATATAATGTTGCCTCAGCCACGACTGCGTCATTCATACTGTTATAATTACTGTTAGGTATTATTGTTAGTGTAGATGCAGCAGCGGACTTCTTGCAGCAGGGGGAGGCAAGGAAGGGGGGTTGTGAGTGAAGCCTGTAAAACCACTTTCTAGTTCAAACCTGAAACAACAAAAACAGAGGGGTCTTGGGAAAAGGCAGACATACCACTCTGACAGGACATCTGGCAAGTTCAGTAAGAGGAAAGGAGAGAAAGCAAATCACTGGAGAACAAGACCACTTGCTTGCCCTTTCATTTCTACCCTGCAGGCGACATGGCCTGACAACACACAATCAAGTCCTTGTTTCTTTTCAATGTCTGGACAGATTTTCTTTGCAAGTAAGTGTAGAAATGCCACGCCATACACGTGTTAAATATTTGCAGTATGTAACAAGTGTATCAGGTGGGGAAGTGGGAATGTTTGAATTGTGCATATTATAAGCATAGCAAGTCTGTGCATCAACAAAGATACTAAACGCTCCAATGTCAAATACAATTTTGGCTCCCTCCAATGGTCAGTTGTATCATTTCAGAGTGGCATCAGAGCGAACCATTTACCAGTGGGCGGTGCTTAGAAAATGTTCAATTTTCTAAGCACCGCCCAACGTCAAACCTAAATGAGAGAGTGCTCGTTTCATTATATAGATTACACCGTACTAAATACATTGTCCATTCTGTGTCAATTCTGTAGGTGTTCAGGGTCCTGTAAGGGCAAGTTTTATTTGTTGGGCAGACAAATGGCATACCCTCAAATGAATGAAAAATTGCATTTTTAAAGCCACTTGTCAATTTACACTAAGTAAATGGCCAATATGTTGATTAAACTGTTCACAAATCACATTTTGACCATCACAAATTTCATGAAATGCTTAGTGAAGTATTATAGAAAGTATAATATTTGTGCATATCTTACTAAAACAGATGGTAACTACGTACTGACATTGTAATTCTTTCTGAGGGAAAACACTGCAGCATGGAGATTCCTGCTAGGTAAACTGCTAGGTTAATGAATGCAGTCACAGCCAAACATTGAAACCTAGCGTAAGTGCTGACAGCTTCCTCCGTTTCTTCTGCCTGTAGGGCTTTATAAGCGTGTGAAAAGTTCCCATACCAGGCCATGATGCGGCCAGTCAGGATGCTCTCTAGTGGTATGCCGTGGTAATATTTGGACAGAACCCAGGTGGCAAGCTGAACTTCCTAACATGCCATCTAGAGTAGTCAGTCTCCCTAGGGCTTGTTGTGCCCACGACAAAATGAGTGGCACTAACAGTCCATGACAAGTCCTCCACTATGGGAATGCAGGCCAACATAAAACTGATGACACATTCCTTTAGCTCAATTAATGTGAAAGAAAGGAAAGAGTGCACAGAAATTCCTATTAGTCAGATTCTAACCCAGGCTTCAGCGGCATAGACCCATAAACCATAGGAATAGCCTTCGCACATGGTTTTCCCTATTCAGCATGTGTTTTTCAGCAGTGAGAATAGCACTGGGATTTGGAATCCTGCGTGAAGCTGATGTGATGGTAAGCATATCCGAGTGGGTCCAGTAATCCAGAAATGTCTAGGGTACAATAAAACTGAGAGAACTTTATGTTGACAGGGGTGAGTACAAAGTGGTGACTAAAACATGTTCCCTTTTCAGTTGGTCACTTCGGTACAACAACCATGGGGTACCAGCTCTCACCAGATTTGCATATCCCACCTTTCAATGTTAATAAGGGTTTCAGTCGACACGGACACACATTGGTCCAGGGTGAGACCCAGCAATGAGTAAAAGCTCTAGCTGGAAAAAGCTTTTTTTTCCCTTCCCCCAAAAACCCCACAAAAAAACTAAACTTCCCAGCTTGTGTCATCATTCTACTGTCCTTAATCTAAGATTGTGCAAATTCTCTCACCAACTTTGCCCCAGATGCACACAAGAAGATTGTGTCATGTTACTGTAAATGTTGAAAAACCGACAAAGGTCTCTGGGGGCCCTCAACTTCAGCTTTGTCTGTGTCAGGTGTTACAAGGCAAGAAGGAAAAGGGCAGGGATTTTTGAGCCATCTCAATCAGTGAGGTGACTTTAGTTACTTTTTTGGGGTTCCTTCAGGGCTACAAATATTTGACATAGTCATGAAATCTTCTACTGATTCGTCAGTTTGTTAGCTTACTATGAATGAGCAAAGCATCTCCTGTTGGACCTACAAATCTTGCCTCAGCAAAGTAGTCTACAGTAGCTATCAATGAGCTTCTTACCAGACAAGCTTGCTGCTCCCTAGTTGCCCCCTGATGATGCTTAAAGCGTGAGGATGTTAGTTCTTAGTTGGATGATATGCAGGAAACAGAGCTGGTCTGAAGGCTGTCGGTTAACAAGAGGCAAGCTAGCCACCGAGTGGCAAGGGCGAACCAGAGCTAATCGCAGCCCTTTTCTCCCTGCCAAACAATCTTGTTTCAGTCCAGCAGCACCAACGGGTAATTGGTGCTATACTGCCCACCCTCAAATGATGGGAAACACTTGTGCCTTCTTGCATATAGGATGCATGTTTTGAAATACATTTATCCTATATATTTGTCTTTTTCCCCCTTTTTGTGTCAAATAAAATAACTTCAAATTGATCAGAAATACAGTGTAGACACTAGCTCTTAATGTTGTAAGCTGGAAACAGCTGATTTTGATATCGACACAGGCGTTCAGAGGCCCATTATCAGCAACCATCAGTCCTGTGTTCCAATGGTACATTGTGTTTGCTCATCCATGTTTGCTAACCCTATTGGAATTATGTCAGCACAACTGAAAACTGATCTAACAAACAATGACACTTTGGTACAACAACCATGGGGTACTAAAACTGTCCATCTTTAGAATAGTTGAATATCTGGATCACAAAGAACGTTCTTCTGAAACTTGTCAGTCTATTCTTATTCTGAGAAATTAAATGTAAGAGGGATCTTGGAGGAAGGAAGGCTATTACTCCATTTTGCAACGCCATGTTTCTCCTACAACAGGACAGTGACCCAGAGCACAGCTCCAAACTATTTAGGGAAGAAACAGTCAGTTGGTATTCTGTCTATAATGGAATGACCAGCACAGTCACCGGATCTCAACCCTATTGTGCTGTAGTGAGAGCAGCTTGGCTGTATGGTACGTAAGAAGTGTCCATCAAGCCAATCCAACTTGTGGGAGGTGCTTCAGGAAGCATGGGGTGAAATCTCTTCAGATTACCTCAACCAATTGACAACTACAATGCCAAAGGTTTGCATGGCTATAATTGCTGCAAATGCAGGATTCTTTGATGAAAGCAAAGTTTGAAGTACACAATTTCAATAAAAAAATCCTTATTTCTAACCTTGTCAATGACTACACAGTATTTCCTATTAATTTAGCTATATTGGAAAAGGGACATTTCTATGTAATCACAAACTTTTGAATGGTAGTATATATCCGGCACATAAATCGTGTACACTATACATTTATTGTACCCTTTCTCATTTATCCGATTTCGAGAGATCCACAAGTTGGGTTTGTACAAGTTCACTAAAATTACTATGATCACTGTAAATATCTATGACCACTGTCTTATCCGTTATGATCATCTGGCAGTTTTTCCCAGTGTCACATAAAATAATTTTCACTGTTGCCAGGTTTTATCATGACCCAATGTACATGTATTTCGTATTGTATGACCATGTGTACCTCTGTGAGTACCTATTCTTGACAATCCTCTTTAGTCTGCTGTGTTGAATTACTGTATTTCACACCCACCATATATCGACTCCGACATTTCAAAGTAGAAATGACAAATTTCAGGATCATTTTCTTACCTCAGACTAGAAGTTTCACATTTCCTGTGTTGGAGGAAAGCATTCTGACAGAGAGACACAATAAAGCCTCAAGCACACCTGTTCATTGCTAATCATTTCTCTGACTGAAATACCCCCCCGCCCCAACACAAATAAACTTCAGCCTGGTTAAGATCCCGCCCACCCCAACCCCCCGACCCTGGCCTTAACCACCATCTCCACGGTCCCGCGCAGCCAGCTAGGGCGGCTCCGTTGTGGCCATCCCCATGGCCGGGTAATAACTGGAAGGGGTTGGACACAGAAGGTGGTGGCCTTGAGTGAAGCTGTGTGCCTTCTGTCTCTGAGGGCAGCAACACTTCAGATGGGTGCAGCCCAGTTTCGGCAGCCATGAAGAAAAAAAAAAAAAAAAAAAGACCAAAATATACAGAGAAAGTCGGTCTATAATTGGCCCGGCCTGTCAGAGTTTTTTTTGTCTGTGAACTGAACAGCCAGCTACTGCAGCACAAGCCACCTTGTCCCTATAGTGAAATCCTACACTTTCCCCTTCAGCCGGTTCTTTCCTCCCTCCCACTCTATCCACCCATCCAAGAGTTTGTACCAGAAGCTCACCTCACTTTGACATTTTATCAGCACTACACTGGATTGACGTTGCGGTGGATTTTAGGATTACCTGATCCTAATTTCTTTGCACTTGTGAAGGAGGTATAGTGCGGTGCAATCATCGGATGGGGATGCTGCTTTAATACTGATCCAAAGTGACAAGTGCATAAGACCTGGAGGATAGGAGGCACAGGAACAGACCTCCAGTCAATCAGTGCTCCGCAATCCCGGTAGGGTAAAAAGCATTTCTACCAGTTTTATTTTTTGGTTTACTGTAAAATTCTGAGTTGTGACAAAGTATTTGTGGAAAGAAGAGACATGTTAGATGTGCCTCCGGATGCTACTGAATCCATGTTCTTCTTTTCTTTCTTTTGCATTTGGAGTGGAAAACTACAGCTGTTTTTTAAATAATTTAATGGTCGATGATGGACGGCAGGTTTCTGGAATAGACATCTACATTGTAGTCCCTGGTCTGCCATTGAAAGAGGCAGTGGAGACCCACAGGCCCCATACAGGATGAAGGCTAGCGATTTGTATGGCGGGGGCCTGCGTTTAGTACTGGGAATTAGGCTTCTGATTAACTCAAATCACCATGCTTCCCCTTTTTATTACAACTTATTTTCAATTTTGTTCTATGTTGAAACTGAGCTTACAGTGTATATAGAAAGTCAAAATGCCTTAAACCACACCCCTTTCTTTTTCTTTCTTTTAAATGACATTTCAGTGTTGCAGTTTTACTCTAAGCATTTTTCACTTATCAACTCCACACTTTAAGGTATTTTTTTATCATTGTGAAATGAAACTAAAATATAAAACTGAAATATCCTAGCTGACACTGTAAGTCTCCAACCCCAAGTTAATACTAGGCGGCAGCACTGTTAGCAGTGATCATAGTTGTGAATCCTTTGAGTTAGGTCTCTAACAACTTTGCACACCTAGATTTGGCAATATGTTACCACTTTTCTTAAAAAAACAGTTTAAGATTTGCCAAGTTCTTTGGGGAGTGTTGACAGACTAATCTTCAAGTCAGGTCACAAATTTAGGGTTGGGGTTCTGTCTGAGCCCACGGAAGAAAGTGTACCTTTAGCCACTCTACTGTAGCTTTTGTTGTGTGCAATGAGTCATTGTCAAGCTGAACTTTCCTCACAGTTTCAGTTTAAAGTCTTGCTAAAGTATTCACTTCCCTTGGACTTGTGTTACAACATGAAATCAAATTGTATTGAATCGGAATTTCCTACTGATAAAGTCCATAATGTCAAATCAATAAATAGATTGTGCACATTTTTGTAAATGATTTACAAATATGAAACAGAAAATGCATTGAATAAGTATTCACACACATTGCTATGACAAAACTGAATGAGCTGTAATGTAATCACTTGTCTTTAGAAGTCACATAATTGAATGGAGTCCACCTGTGTGGAATTAAGGTGAAATACACCTGTGTCTGGGACCAGTTGGTTAGTACAACTATCAAAAACAACATAATGAAGATGACAGGACATTCAAACCCTATACGGAATTAAGTTAGTCAAAGGCATCATTCAGTGATAGGATAAGAACATTTCAGGTATTGAATATCCCCAGGGCACAGTAAAGTCAATTATTAAAATATGGAGAAAAAATTGAACAACATCTGCGAAGACAGCTGTCAAAAACTGAGTATAAGGGCAAGATCTGGACGCTATTCAGGGTAGGCCACCAAGAGGCCTATGGAAACTTTAAAGGAGTTAGTGTTTGGATTTTATTTTTTACTTTGACATTCTGGCCTTTTTTGTGTTGGCAAAAATGGCAAACATTTGTTAAATTCATTTTGATCTCAGGTTGTAACACAATGACACTTGGAAAGTTGAAGGGAGGTGAATAATTTTGAGAATTAGAAGTTTGCATGTTTTCCTCAAGGACCTTTCTGAGCATCGCTCTATGAATGTCCTTCTATTCTGACAATTGGCAGTCCCTGAAGATGAGACATATTCCCACAACATGATGCTGCCACCAACATGCGTCACAGCAGGGATGGTGTTCTTTAATGACAAAGTTTCAAAGTGTTTCAAAGATTCAAAGTGTGTTTTTGCCATAGTTGAAATGGGATTAAAAGGAGGCTTGGGATATTATTGTACACTTAACAGCCTCTCTGTTAAAGTATCCATCAATTTGCTCAGTCATCTAGTTTTGAGGGAGGGGCTGGTCTAGACAGGGTCTTTGTTGTGCATTGCACTTTCCACTTAACAAGTTGTCTCGAACCTGCTCCAAGGATATTCAAGAACTTTGACGGGTTTTTATACCCGTTCCCTGATAAGTCTTTCCACGTCAGTGTGACTCTACATGAACTGATTTTGACAGAACGCTAAATGCTGATAAAATAGGTTTGGTTAAATAATTTATTTAGATGAACAATCTGTTGAAAAGTCATTCAGGTAGTAGATATATCATATGTATTGTGGATGGATAGAAAAGGTTTTCCAGCAGACTCAGGGGGTTTTTGAGACATATTTTCAACTTCCTCAGTTTTAAATACACACAAATTACAGCAATTGCAGCCATTTAACTAAGTAGGCTTCCTGAACTTTAATATTGGTAGTTCACCCAAAGAGAATTCCAAGGCATAAATAGCTCTGTGTTATATAATTAGATGGGTGCTTTTACAGTATTTTCTTCTGGTTTTCCACATAAGAGTGTTTGAAATATGCATACTCACCATGAGAGAGTATCTGACAACTACAACAACGTTAGACCAGTGTTAGGTGCCTTGTTCAATGGCTTAACATTTTCTTCATTATGTTACCCCAGGGATTCAAGCCAGATACCTTTTAGTTACTGACCCATTGCTCTAACTGAAAGGCTACCTGACATCCTGTAAAACAACCTCTTCCCAAACCAACCACCAAAGTTTAAACCTCAATCATGGTGGTTTTACATGGTGTTTACATATTATGGCAGGATAAGGGACTACATGTAAGACATCATGAGATTGTAAAGTGGCTGTGGGCACTGCCCTATGATATACTGTAGAAGCATGTAGTATATGGCAAGAGAAGTGGAATTACACAGGGAACAGAATATAGGTTTGCCATTACTAAGGAAACTACAATGACATAAAATGTATAACTGGTCCTTCTGTTTCTCTATACTGAAACATTGACAATGATTCCTTATAATGTCACTGTTAGAAATTCCACTGCTAGACATTAACTCTGCATAACGTTCATATTGGAGGAGAATGTAAAGACATTGCCACAAAACATCGGGCATGTGTAGATCAAAGCCGCACAGAACATTCCCCACACATCACCAGTCTAGCCCTCTGATAACAGTGTAATGTTGGATTTAGTTCATTGATGCCAAATCAAAGACACTACAGTATACCCGTGACCCAGTATACAGTATACTTTAAAGACCTAGATGAGGTTGATGACACAACTACCAGACAAATTAAGCACTTGCAGATTTGGTGTGTGTGTCATCCATGTTACTACAGGACTGTCGCTGTTTTTCCTGTATGATTTAAAAGGGTCCTTTCACTCCCAGTCACAGGGTCAGGTTTCGTTGGGCCTACATTAAGAGTGTCAACTGACACATTCTTCAACACATTTACATCCAGGGGACATGCCTAGATTTGAATGTAGTAAATAAATAAGAGTTTTAGTACAGAACTGCCTACACTTGTGCTTCTTGGTAGTTTGTAATGTAGACCTTTCTACAGGTTGGAGACTTTGGATGGTGATCACAACGTGAGAGAAAAAGAGATTCACACCAGTGGCTGAGATGGCACAGAGACTGGGATACTGGGTTTGCCTGGTCCTGGTCATACTGGCCTTGACACTCTCAGGACAACAGGTCAATGCACAGAGCAGGGCAGGTAAGGACTTCAGCTGGATCATTAAGGGGAAACCCTACTATTAGTATTGTATGGTGATACATTTTTCACTTTTTATTTTATAGATGCTTAAAAACAGCACACAGACACTATTGATAGTAAAAAGTCATTTTTCTTTTTTACTTCAGTACTACAAGCTGTGTCACAATGTTGAATTCCCTATCTAACTCTACCAAGGCACCTGTAAGACCTGGATGCTGACATATTACTATCCATTTCCTCACAGGCTGTAAGAACGTGCACTATGACCTCGTGTTCATCCTGGACACATCGTCCAGCGTGGGGAAGGAGAACTTTGAGAAGATCCGCCAGTGGGTCTCCAACCTGGTGGAGTCTTTTGACGTCGGCCCAGACAAGACCCGCGTGGCCGTGGTGCGCTACAGCGACCGGCCCACCACCGAGTTCAACCTGGGACGTTACCGCACCATGGATGAGGTGAAGAGGGCCGCAAGGAACATACGTTACCTGGGAGGAAATACCATGACCGGGGAGGCCATCAGCTACACCACCACTAACATCTTCACAGAGCGGAATGGGGCCAGGCCGGCAGCCCAGGGAATCCAGAAGGTGGCTATACTCATGACGGACGGGATGAGCCAGGATTACGTATTGGAGCCCTCCAAGTTGGCAGCAAAGGCTGGAGTGAGGATGTTTGCAGTTGGCATCGGAGAGGCTCTGAAAGTGGAGCTGGAGGAGATCGCAGCCGAGCCCAAGAACGCTCATGTGTTCCATGTGACCGACTTTAACGCCATTGACAAGATCAGAGGACGGCTGAGAAGGAGACTCTGTGAGAGTAAGTTACCAATCACAGGTTGACTGTCTGGTTGAAAAAAGAAAAAAAAAATTACCTTACTTTCAACTACACTCTGAAGAAAGCTAAATTCTAAGATTTATTTGAACATGTCCATCCCGAAATAAAACTGCAATGATATCCTTAATTACACTTCAAACCAACCCATTTTCACCCCAGACCAAGACCCCAACCCGAAACTCCACCCAACACCTTTATTCCATTACATGAACCTTTTCACTTGGATGACAAGATGACAGATTTCTTCCTGTTCCTCTTCTGAAAGGGTGTGACATGATGCGTGTGAGGCATGGGCGTTAAACAGAGATCGGCTAGTAAATTACAGATTTGTGGCTGCTGGGTAAACGCTTGGTAATGGGTGAGAAAAGCTAGACAGCCTGAATTACTGTAACCTCAATGGCTTTTCCAGGACCCAGCTACATTAGTAAACATCCTCCGCCAGACACTTCCAGCACAAAAATGCTGCAATATTGTTGGTTGCATCATAAATAACAAGAAGTGTACATTCAATATTTTGACAAATGTAATTTTTTTGAAACAGTGATTTACAGTGTGTCCTAGGCTAGTAAAACTGAAGAGTTCATATGTATAACGCTCAAGACAGGAAGGGTGAAATCGTTGGTTGGATGCATCATGCTCAACAGTTTACATTCCCCACTAAAATTAGCTGCACAGGAAAGCTGAGAATGCCTGGAACCCTGGCCAGAAAACAGTAAATAAAGAAGTTCAAATGACAGTCACACAGCTAAACCTGACTACTGGAATCTCATCAGGAGATAAGCTTTGGACAATCAATAACAGTGATCTTTGAAATGGTATTCTATTCCCTACATAGTCCACTTCGTTAAACAATTAAGGTCTGGTCGATGGTGCACCAGGAAGGGAATAGGGTGACATTTCGGAAGAGCACGATTTCACAGGACAGCAATGCTACAATACTCAAAGCTGTGTTTAGTGTTTACTCTGAACCATACGGTCATCATACTGTAGCCTCTACTTTCTTTAAGACAGACAGGCGTCTCTGTGTAGTTAGTGATATTGTAACCACTTGAGTTTGGCAGGATGATTGGAGATTCTTTTGAAAGCCTTTAGTCTTGAACCAAACCTCTGAGACGAAAGATACAGCAGACTTGGACTTAAAATCTCTCAGTAATCATAGTGGGGCATGTTTTTATAAACAATATATACATATATATGAATAAAGGACTTAGTGTGTTGCCACACAATACAAACCAATCATGTCCATCCAAAATGTGTAATCTCCTGCATCCCCATGCTAGTGAATCTAAGAATACCAGTGGGCAGTGACCAAAGCACATTGAGTGGCCAAAGCTATTTTTGCTCTGAAAATTACAGTTCTAATGTTTCAAGTAGGTCCTAGAGAGCCTGTTGGGTTCTTCCACGTTGTCGGTTTTCACCTTTTCCTAACGTTGCCACCACTTTTAAACGGTATTGGAAGAATAATATATATAAAAACTCAAACATTCTCACATAAATGCCAAAACAACAGCTTTAAACTGTATACCACCGCCATGTCAAGTCACTTAATGTTCAAATAAAAAGAAAACAAAAATGAATCAATGGTATGTTGCTACAGAAATCCGTTTTATAATGAGTGAGGGGAAGAAATTTAATAGTTAACCACAATTAACAGGAGGCTAACATTAGACCCGTCTCTTGCCCCATTACGTTTAGTTTTGATACAGGAAAACCAGATCTGACCTGAACAATTGACCTTTCGTGACCTTCCATTCCACCACATTTACACTCTACATACATCTCTCGCCCAGAGGGGATACAGATTAGACATGATAGAAAAGAACAGCATGACTTATTTCAAGGACGAAATTCAGAAATTCGTCTCAACTTGACGCCGGCATGCTGTTGCTCTGAATGGATCCTACCCTAAAGCAATGGGCCCAGCTGAATTGCTTCCATTTTAACTCTGAGGCGGAACTCTAAATTATAGTTGTTGGGCCACAAGGAGAGGGAGTAGCTAGCTCTGCAATGACCTCAGTCTCAGATTTTCAGTAAAGGTTTCATCTTAAAACTCAGTGACGCACAGCTGGCATTTCAGAGCTACCGTTCTAATTGTTGGTGCCAATAGGTATGTACAGTAATATAATTCCAACATCTCTTTGCAAACTGTGTTTCTACTATAACCAGCAGCGTAGCCTTTTCCGCTTACATGGAAGAAATGCTGAAAAATGTAATACATGTGTATGAATTGCACATAAAACAAACATACATGGACACAAATAAACAACCAGACAACAACAACAAAACAGCACGCTTTAGAGACCACATCAAATGCAGAAATTAATCTGGCTACCTCCAACTGCAGTAAACAATGTCCTAAGATTCACAATCGACACTGCATTTTATTAAGAACAAGGCATGTCAAGAGACTGAGCCATCCCTGTAAAAATGGATACCGTAGTGAAGTTAAAGCCTCCTTAACTTGACAAAGTCCTTTTATAGCCGTGATTAAAGAAAATGACAGGGTCTGTTAGTACATGATTGTTAGAGACGAGCACTGCCGCGGCGGTTTGGGTGTCTGTCGGCTACACACACACAAACGCATGCAGCACGCATTCATGTGCCATACACCCTCGCATGCACTTAAACATATACAAGCAAACACACTTCGGATAAACAGCATTTGGTTAAGGGCAATTAGCTTCTCTCAAGCCCACTTCTAATCACAGTTCAAAGGCAGCATCCTTCTGGTCTCATCCACAGACGTCTGTTGAAGAATTCAAACATAGCAACACAGTTTGGTGTACCTCCTCTCATTGGTAATATTTCACAACAACATCAGAGATCATAAAGATTAAAATCAGACAATCCGAACGAGCATCTTTAAAATGGCCGCTTTTGCACATTTATATCAAGGACCAAAAACGGCCAATGTCAATATTAAGTGGACAGAAATATACAGTGAGGGTGCAACCTCTCCAAATGGGAGCCTCTATCCCAGTCAGAACATCATACCGAGGACCTAAGCCCACTACACCTGCTACCTCAACCACATATAGCAAACTCTGCATGAGTTCTTCCCTTCCTACAATTAAGAGACTTCACTACCAATGTAAACTAACCCTGAGCGGCCACGTTGCCTTCTCTCTGTCGCCGCTGGCATCACTTGGCATCTGAAACGTGTGTTTGTTTGAGGGATAGTGAGGCCGGTTTGGGGCGTGTGTGTGGGTGTGCGAGTCTAAAACTGTCATCGCTGGGGTCAGTGCATGAGACCCCTACTCCTAATGGTGCCAGCGACAGTCTTTTCTGTTCAGGCTGTCTGTCATTTGCTTGGATCGTATGGCTGCCTTATGGCCGTCCACATCTCAGCCACACTCAGATCTGCCTTGAGGATGCTGTGACAAATTGAAAAATCCCTTTACAATCCCCCCACAGTCGGGGTCTTGGTCAATTATATCGGGTAGCAACTGTTCTCGCTATTTTCTTCCATGCATTTACAATTTGGTAACATCTCCAGTTTGGATGTACCTATGGCCTGGTCTCATTGGAGCAACTTCTAATGGCTTTGGGACGGTAAAAGATCGAGGCAAGGTTTCTTCAAAGGGAATTGATTTGATAATTTTTTCAACCAAGAGGTCCAACCAAGAGGTCATGTGGGTCAACTTGTGTGGGGACATGCTATCTCAACTGACTACCCTGGGTAGCTTTGCAAGGGCCTGAGCCACCCATGGAAGTTGGTACCGGCTAAGAGATCAGGAAATAACCGCTTGCAATGCATCCCTGCCACCCCGGAGTGACCCTGGTTAATTTGCATCAACCACGATGCTTTCCAGCCCTTGTCAGCTAGTACCACAGTCAAGGCTCCAACCGAGACTCTGGTAGTCAGATTGATACTACTAAAGAGCGCCATAAAGTCATTGCATTGCAATGCATTTTGCCAATATCCAAATGTATTTTTCTTTCCTTTCCCACAGTGGAAAATGTTAACCTATTGAAAGTAATGAATTTCCTGTCTCATACTCTCCTCAGATGTGCTGTGTCCCAATATGAAGGTCCAACCTGACCGCTTCAAGCAAAACAGCACCAGCTATGGTCTAGAGGAAGTTCCAGGTAAACGGCTTTGATTATATCACCCATTTCATGTTTTTACTTTCCTTACTACTACAATTGGCTACATAAACTTCATATAAAGAGCACATTTCTTACATGGGATGCATTTTAATAAATCTGCACATATGGGCCTTGTTCCAATCAAAGATGCTGCTTCTTGAGGCAAGATTGTGACACTAATGTATTCACTCAACCTTGTAAGTTGCTGTGCATAAGTACCTGCAAAATTAAATGTATTGTGAATAACTGTTTTTGGAAATATTGACATACGATGGAAATTAAAAAAATGTAATGGAAAATGTATCATAAGGTAAATGAATCGCTACATATCTTACTCCACCTTCTCTCCACACTTCTGAACTTCCTTTGAAATCTCAAAGGGAAATCTCTGTGCCAAGCCAAAACATGTATTTTATCCATGTGAAGTACCAGTTTTTCCATTATTAGAGTTTTACAAAAACCACTAGTTTCAAAGTGCATGAAGTAGCCTACATCGGATTTGAACCACAGACTTACCAACCAACATCCAGAGGTGGGAGGAATTGCAAAATGAACACAGACTGTACTACAATCTGTAAATACTTCAAAATAGTCAAGGTCCACTTTTCCATGTACCATTTATATTAAGGTACATAAGCAGGTTCAGGTTTTTCTTTTGATCTCCCTTTTCAGTGGCTGAGTGTAAAAAGAATAATTCTGAGAAAAGTGCAGCAGTAGTGCTAAACCAGATAGGTAGGATGTATTCTTACAGCCTCATGGGAAACAGAGTTCCTGTCCATACCTCCCACTCACATTCATCATACTAAGTGGAAAAACAGACACAAGCAGCGACGGATGTCTGACTGCTTCTACTACCACTTTAGCTTGGGACAGGAACGGTCAAATCTAGTGCAAAATGCTTCAAATATCATGAGAGCAGGTCAGAAAACAAGTAATGACAAATAAATCTGATCTTCGAGACAATTCAAAACATTTTAAATGTTAGATGTCTGAGCAGTTTAGAATGCAACTTAATCTTGTAACCTACTTTCTCAGAGTTGTCTGTGAATAACTGCAAGAACATACTTGTGGGTTTTATTGCATAATATTTTTTCACTTTACTGCTCCTGAGAGCTGATCAATCAGGTGTGTTGTTGCTTGGCTGGAGTAAAAAAACATCCCCACTCAAGTCCTCATTGGATAGGGGCCAATGGGGACAAAGTCCCACATTTGTAACTGCAAATTGAAACATATTTTAGCCGGTTCAGGCAACCACTATGCTTACCAACTAGTTGTAAACCTGTCTTAGAGGCTAAGGCCTTCTGGCAGGGCTGCTGTTGGTTTCTGGTGTTTAAAACAACAGTTCCGCCAGAGGTTGTCACTGACTTGACATGATACACATCCTCCAGAGTAGACAACATCAGTGCTAATTGGGGCCTAAACTGTAGTATTATGATGAATAAAATGTTTAAACATAAGCACTGTACAGCCAAAGTTGAATAAAAACAACACATGTGCATTTATGCTTGACTGTAAGTGATGTTTGATGTGTCTACCAAATAGCATAAGCTTTACATCCTATATATATATATATCATTTCAAACAGTTTATATATTATACATTTTGCTGGCAGATTACAGATAGTGCTAAAAATTCTATCAAAAAAACGAATACAATTACAAACTGTTTTTATATTTTTACCTTAAAAATATAGGCGTCCAAATAAAAATGATTTTCAAAAGTTGGAATAAAGAGACATTAAACTCTGATTGTTTAAGGGGATTTATATTAATTGCACTGAAACCAAAATGCAGAAGTACACACATGCAATGGATACTGGGGTATATTGTTCTAATAAGCTCAACCCCCAAACAATACCATGTGTCTATCAGGAGTCATTTTTAAAACAGCCCTCTAAAGTATCCTGTTACAAAATACATTGGCCACTAAAATACAAAATCTTTAGCAGAAAAACTGCCCATCTCTGGTGCTTGATCAATTGGCAGATACGGGTGCTGTCACACAGTACTATTTGGCTTTCATTTTAAATTCACTGTATTACTAAATAAAGCCAGAGCCCTGTTCTGACCTCGCTAGATATCAGGCCCACTAACTATGCTGAATGTTTTGCTGTTAAATAGATGTACAGCCTGAGGACATTAAACACCACTTGTTTTAAGTCAGAGGCCTAAAAAAGGTTTCAGTATGCAATTATGTCATGGTGCTTTAATGGAACATTGGTGTGCCTGTGTGCATGTGTTTACTATGAAAGAACGAAGGTTTCCAGCGTAAGCCACCCACCATATTAATGTGGTTTGGAGAGGACACACCCTTTCGAACAACAGACAAGTCACTAGGGCAATGCCAGCTGGGCCAATGGACCATTGGCAGGGTGTTTACAAATTCTGGCAGTTATCAATCTGGTCTCAGTACTATTAGAGCTAGATGTCTTGCTATGGGATTGGATGCGAGGTCTATTGGATTGGAGGTCTATGCAAATATTCCAGTCATGCCTAATTTAGGAGAAAGCTGGTCGACTATTTATACCTTTTCTTCGGTAAACTTTTCCTACAGCAACTGAGTATTGGAGAGTAGGCTTGAGAAAAACAACTCTGCGTTTCATCCTGAGTGCATATCATTCAGATCTTACGGTCCAGATTGTGGCTAGCTATGATTACCATTTCTGATGATCACTCTGAACCGAATTATGATAAGAACACAGTAAATATTTCCTCAGCAAGATTTGAATTTCCACATTGGATATTGTTTAGAACTAATGTGCCCCGTATGTCGATCGGTGACACTAAAGATGAATAAAGTGAAGTTCAGATGGTTTTCATTTTGAGGGAGGAAATGTGAGAGTACTGATGAAGCCGACTCTGGCACTTTATAAATAGCGTTGAAACAGGTGGCACACCACACGTGCACCATTGTAAACAAAGAACAAAAAATCCCATTAGAACAGGCAAGGACCACTGGCACCGCCAAACAGTATTTTGCTGCTGGGTAACTGGATCGGCTGCTCACGCATTAACTGACAGATTAAACATTCTTCTGACTGGCTGCATCCATCTACTTAAATCTTATAGCCAAGTACAAACTAGTACAGACAGACAGCTCTATTGGTCTGTGAGATAACTGCGCCATACCGCCCCGCCCCAGCCCGCCTAGCCTATTATGGTAAGAAAAATACTGGGGTCAGTATTTCACTGGGGTATCGGACTTTGAGATCAGACTTTTATCTGGGTGGGTCGTGGTTCTGCCCGTCAATATGAACTAGCTGGGATTTTTTTATAGCTCTGTTTTCACTTCTGTCACCATGCTGCGCTATGCAAATATCCTCCTGAGGCTCTCAGGACAAGGCTATAGCGCAGACCTGTCATTTGGATTGGCTGAGTATAATGTATAATCATCGTCCTTCAAAAAGTTATTCTAAACAGCAAGACGAGGCTACTCTCCTTTGTGGGGAATGACAGATAACTGCAGTGAATGGAAACAGGCCATATACAGTATCTTATTTAGTTCTGGACAGATGGCAAAACCTGAGCCCTGGTCTAGGATGGCATGATCGCAGGTTCATAATTACACACAGGGCGGACATCGTGGCTGCTAATCTGACTACGCATTTTTTTCAGTACTGTATTCACGATTTCGGTCAGACAAACTATGTTGCAGACAAGTCTGACTCCCAAAAATGTAGTTTAGTCAGCTCATCTGGTAGTGCATGTGCTTACCAATGTCAGGGTTGTGGAAAGCCAATTAAGCTGGGCAGGCATTCCGGCGTTTTGGTCATTAATTAAATTTAGTAAATTAATAAAATGTTCTGTTACAAAAAGATCAAAGTGGATACAATTTTGTTTAAATGTTATTTGACCCCAAAAATGAATTACAAGTGCGCACTTTACGAAGTAGACTTTTATGTCCAACTTGATAGCTCCTTCTTTGCAGCCCGTATCCTAGGTTCTGTCCAAACACTCCGCTTCACTAGCCTCCCATTTGAAATGACAGGTTGCAGGCTAGCCCGGTTTAATTATAACAGTCATTGTTCCTAGAGACATTGGGAACCTTAGCGGTTCTGGACAGGTACCGACCAATGGCGCCACATAAATTCATGTATAATGAGGAGGTAGGATGAAGAGTATGAAATCCGTAACGTAATTTGCACAAGGAATATGCTACTTATTGGCCTGTCGTGTTCATCTCTTTGTTAAGATAAACTCGAGTTGAGGATCATTCAATGTTAACGGGATTTTCAGCGACAGCATCACCAATGTTGATACTTAATTAAATACATCTGGAAACTCTTTACCTGTAGCGGTGTAGTCTCTATTAGAACTGCATTCAAGTGTCCCCGCCATTGAATACTTAAAAACATTAAACCACAGACATTTCCTCCAATACAATGTCATTTTATTACAATTAGTATTTTGCCATCACAAAATACTAATTGTCCAATCAAATCAAAGGATCTACAGACAAGACCGTGTAGCCCAATAAAATCGCACAGGTAATCAACAGGGTAGTTGCCTCTCGCTGATCTTTCCAGATGATTTTAGCGCTCTAAACATAAACCTCAACGATTTTGTAGAATCCAAGCAGGACCAATTTCTCTCAATCATAGACGGATGCAATCACTTATCTCTTTGTTAAGATAAAATTGAAACAAGTCCGCAGACGCTCATGGCTGTTCACAGAATGCAGGATGGGCCTCATCAGATATCAATGCAATGTATTATAGCATAAAAAAAAACATTTGAGACACAGTATGAATAATACTCTACAGTATTACTATTTTTCTTTAATACCAGCATACAGTAGCACCCTGCATCTCTACTGGTTTTCATCTGAAGCTAAGCGTGGTCTTAGATGGGAGACCAGATGCAGACTCATCTCAATTGCAGAGCCACCTTGTGAAAAATACTGTTCTTTTTTGTCATATGTATTATTTTAATGATCATTGTGTGATAGCCCCATTGCATTTTGCCGCTTCTTCAATAGTATTGCTGAATTGTAGGACACCCCACGCCTAAACCAGTATGGGAGGTTTTAGTCAAAAAAAAGTTTAAATAGCTACAGTGCTTTAGTGGTCAATTAGTGGGTAACCACTGCAGATAGGATTTTCTTCTTTCTGTAACTTTCTTCAAATGGTGACATGGTGGAGCACCCAATTTTAGTCTACCACTTTAGGGCGTAATAAAGGTTTGGCATTTTGAGTGATCATTGCTTTGTTTTAGTGTGGGTTGCTAAAAGTAACTTCCAATACCACACATATTACAGCCAGTGAGCCAGCCCCACTCCTTTATCATTTTTTTGTCTTTTAATTTATTAGGTAGGACAGGGAAGAAATGTAGAAGGAAAGGTGTGGTGAAATAGCTGCTGGAGGGTTTTGAACTGATGTCCACACCAAAATGTTAGTACTGGAGTCAGCGGCTTAGAACGCTTAACCAGAACAGGTGCCCTAATGCAGTATATTTTGCGAAGTTTGAAATATTTGATAATTTGTGATTTATCCCAATTTAAAGTAACAGAAAACATTGTGAAAGTCATGCAGTATCTTATAGGTTTATTGCAGGTGATTTCTGTAGGCCTGAGGAACATCCATGTGGAGCCATTGTGTGCTGTGCTCCCTCTAGTGGTCTTCCGAATAAGACATTTATTCAATCGTTCAGCTTACTGTATGTACCCAGCTACAACTCCCAGTTAATCATATTGTTTTTGGTTCTGTCTGTTTCAGGGTTTGACCTGATGGAATATTTCAAAGTGGAAGATATACTAGGGTCAAAGACTGATGAGGGCCAGAGTGCTTATGTTCGGCTTGGAACCATGCCCATTGTACAGCAGACCGAGTAAGTTCATTTGCTGCATTTGCATGTTGACTGTATTTGAGCTGCACATTTTACATTGATTGCCCAATCTAAATATCACGTGAATGGCCCTCAATGGCAGATTACAAGCTTAAATATGTCAAAAAACACAACATGGGCATCCATGTTTTCTACAGCGAGGATAATGGAATAATTGTCTGCCCTATTTTTCGTTGATGTTTTCCAGGGACGTGTTTCCACAAGGTCTTCCAGATGAATATGCCTTTGTGACGACTTTCAAATTTAGGAAGACCTCCAGAAGGGAAGACTGGTACCTCTGGCAGATCTTTGACAAATATGGAATTCCACAGGTGGGTTATCATTTGTATGTATGGGGGTCTATCAACAGTGCACACTTTGTTATTGCTCACAGGACTGCCATTGAGTAGAATCTTTTCTCCCCGCCTTTAACATGTACCCTATATGATCAGTCTTTCATGATGTAACACGTTCCACTCCTTGATTCTTATTCGACGGACCTTCGCCTGTTGTTGCTGCCCAGGTGTCCATCCGTCTGGACGGTGAGAATAAGGCAGTGGAGTACAATGCCGTGGGGCTGACCAAAGACGCGGTGAGAGCCGTGTTCAAGAACGATGACGTGGACAACCTGTTCGACCGCAACTGGCACAAGATCGCTCTGAGCGTGGAGGCAAAGGCGGTGTCTTTGTACCTGGACTGCAAACTCATCGAGACCCTGCCCATCGGGGACCGGGAGGACATCGACATTCAGGGGAAGACTGTGATCGGGAAGAGGCTGTATGACAGTGTGCCTATCGATGTGAGTGGCCGGCTGTCGTCAGGGCTGAGGTTTAACAACGGGGAGGTGAAAGGGCTCGGATGTGTGATGTGGCGGAAGGACGCGGTGAGATCTATCGGGAGTTGGGATTTTGTGCCGATGTATGGTAACCGTTTGTAACCGCCTGTCCCCGCAGTTTGACCTCCAGAGGATGGTGATCTACTGTGACTCGAAACACGCTGAGCTGGAGACCTGCTGCGATCTGCCCACTGGACCAGTGAGTCAGACTGTTAGACACGTCACCGAGCTCTGTGCCCGGGCCATGTCAGTCAGTGTTTTCACGTCAACTCGCTCTGTGCCCGGGCCACTCCAGGAACTTGTCAGTCAGTGTTTTCGCTCGTCCCCTCAGAGCGACGGGCCTCTGCAGTGAGTCAGCCGACCACGTGTCACTGTGGTGTGCTGGGGCCACTCCACAGGACAGACTGTCGGTTACACCTCGCTGCTTCCCAAAAGTCGCCTGGCCTTTTTTGATCACCCGTTGTAATGCGACCAGTAAAACACGGAACCATGTCTCTGCCCCGCTTACCTGGTTCACCTTCGGACGATGACTCGGTTTTTTCACTCCAGTGCCCCAAGAAGGTGGTGACGGAGGCCCCTCCTGTGGAGATCCCCACCCCCACCCCCGCAGGAAGCGAGCAGAAGATCGGCCCCGAGGCGGTGAACTGCTCCTGTCCGGCTGGAGAAAGGGTAAGATGCATAGGGACAGATGTGTGGACTGGTCATAGCTCCTCTGTAGGTATCAACCATGGAAATGTGTGTTGCGTGGTTCTAAAGTTTTGTTATTTTTAACGTGGCAAAACAGCTGTCCTTAATGTGACTGCCTGGTTAAATAACATGTCGATAACTGTTCCTTACCCACAGGGAGAGACTGGTTTACCTGGTGTTGCTGGTCCTGAGGGTGAAAAGGTCATCTAATGTTTCTCCCGAGCCATAACTCGCTTGATACAACAATACTCCTATTTCCTGGATCAGTGTTCTCTGGGCTTGGTGTATTCTCGTAACGCCACATGCCTGCTTTTACAGGGTGAAACCGGTGCTAAAGGAGCGATTGGACCTACTGGCCTCAAGGGGGCCAAAGGAGAAACTGTATGAAAACATTACTGTGTAACTTAATATCCCCATTACGGGGCTTTGACAGTGGAACGATCAAAATTGTGATCATAGTTAGCAGTAAACCTAGTTAGCGTTCATATTAGCATATCGATTTTATTCCTCACCATTGACTTCTGTAGTTATAGCGTGATCTTTCATAAAAAAAAGCATATTTCGTGTTCCTGATCTATTAACATAGATATTAGACTTATCTTAGTATATCTTATCCCAAGTTGCATGCACCCGTCTTTTCTATTTTCTGCTGCCTTTCTCTCTCCAGCCTCGATAATAATTGATCCATGTCGATTGATTATTTGCAGGGCAAAGTAATATCTGTCAAGGGAGACAGAGGTGAGAAGGTAAGGTCAAGGTCATGACAGTGTACAGTAAATAAAATGGCATGCCGTTTGGACAAAAGTGCATGTACATCACGTCCTAACCCTCTACAAACAAAGACGTCTGTCCCTGTGCAACTGTGACACGCGTTCAACAAAGACATAATTACATGTGATAAAGCACAGTAGCACTGTAGGTAACACCCCTTTTCAGACCAGCACACATTCTTTGGGAGTTGGTCCGACATGTCGTAGTGAGAATTACAGGGCTGTTAGCCACAAAAGGAGTGCAGCAAAGTAGACAATCCCACGCTGACGCCCACCCGCTCCAATGGAAGCACTCTTCCGGCCTGTTAAACCCACACACGTGTCTGCCTAGCGTGGCATTGCCAGCAGGAAACTCCAGGGTTTATAATTTCCCCCTCGGCCCAAGCCAGGCATGTAGTATACAGCTTGTCCAGACCGCACTGTGCTTGGGGTCAAATGGGATTTGTCCGATTGCCTGGTGTATTGTTCAGAAACCAAACCATTCCCACCGTGCTCAATCAAGTTCTCAATGTATTTTAAGGATTTCAAATACTGTGTGAACCCAGGCCTGAAGGCAATACTTAAGATTTCCAAGGTGTGGACTGGTATGCCAGGCCGCACTTCTAACTTCTCCTTTGTTATGCTGTTGTGCTGTCAGCTGCCCCTGTAGAGAGGCGAGAGGTTTGCTGTGATTATGGCATGAAGCTTAACATTCTCCTGCTAGAACTTCTACTCATCTAGTTTTGTCTGCGAAACCTGGAAAATAGAATTCAGTTTTATTATATTTGGGCAATGCTTTTCTACTATAAGCTTTGTTGCAATTCTGTCAACTTTCTGCCATCTTTACAAATAGAATGCAAAACCAGAAGCAACTACCCCCAGGGGTATAGACAGAATGAACCTGCTGGCACTTAGTTGAAAGTGGTGAAAGTGAATTCATCATGCTCTAATTGCTCCCTCCCATGGAACTAGAATGTCCTTTCAACAAAGGCTGCCTGCCATTAGTTGGATGAAGATATTTTGTTGCAACGCTACTCTCTTTTGATGAAAAATTTACGCAAGTCAAAGTGATACAAGCTCTGAGACTAATGAAAGGGCAACACTTTTGCCTTTGATTTAAAGCGGTTTGTGAAGCCTTGTCACAGTTGTGGGCGAAGGCTTTGTGATGCTATGTAATTAAACACTCAGATTTTTTTCAGTTCCATCTAAGACTTCATGATCCTTGGAGGGTTTCCTATTTACAAAGACTGACATCAGAGCACAAACCAAAACTGCAATGCTAAGAGTATAGAAACTCTCTAAGTCATTGTTCCTTGAGTATGAGGTTGACTTGGGGTTGGATCAATGTTGAGATTGGCTTTGTGTAATGCAATGACCAATTCGTTGAAAACGCTATGGGTCTTGGAGAACAGGACCTGGCTGCTGTTACCATGTTTTGGCACTCAACAACGTTGCTCAAAAGTTGTCTGTTCTGTCTCGTCATCCTGACTTGTTTATGTACAGTGTTTGTGTATTCTGTTTGTGTGAATAATTGTCTGTCTTTCCCCAAAATAACAGTTACCTACTAATCTTTGCTCAGGAAATAAACCACACTATCTTGTCTCAGACCAACTTGCCCCTGTCTTCCATTGCCCCTACATCACCAGTGTCCAGCCAACGTTTACACCTCTCTCCTCTTTCCAGGGTGATTTAGGTGAACAGGGTGCACCCGGAGAAAAGGGATCCAAAGGCGACAAGGTGAGATGCTCCCAAAGGGGTTGTCTGTAATATGGGTGCTTTTTCCACTGTGCTGTACTTGTCATGTCTGTCAGTAATGTCATACATGAAGTTGATATGTTCTCAGTAAGCAATAAGGCACTAGGGTGTGTGATATATGGCCAATACACCACAGCTGTGTGCTATTCATAGGCACAACGCATTTTGTAGTGCCTGGGCAAAGAGCATAGATGTGGTATATTGGCAATATATCATAAACCCTGTAGAAGACCCCTTATAAACCGGTTACCAATGCAATTAGAGCAGTAAATACAATGTCATACTAGAGATATATGGTCTCATATCACATGGCTATCAGCCAATCGGCATTAAGAATTCAAACCACCCAGTTTGTGAATACTAATAGATTCTACTTTTCACACAAACCACATACAAGAATTCGACTTGTTTGATTATTGTGTTTTGAAACCACTTACAGGGAACCAGCGGAGCCGCAGGTCTTGCTGGGAGTGATGGCTCTAAAGGAGAAAAAGTAAGAGACAAACATGTTACACAAATATTATTCAACAACACGCCATTACATTATAAAGGAATGCGTTTGCTAATTAGCTCCTGAATGTCTCTGTGTTGTTGTGACAGGGTGAATTAGGGCTGCCAGGCAGTCAGGGATTTCCTGGACCACTGGGACCAAAGGTGGGTTAATATTCTATTCCTTCTTCTTGGTTCCGTATAGTTCTCCGATGGCACAATGACCCAATGTACCCTGCAGGTCGCTTCCATTTGAGCAAATGAGAGACACTTCAGCATTACGTTACCTTGCATCCCGCTGCTGGTTTTCATCTGACGCTAAGCAGTGTGTGCTGGTCGGTCACTGAGTGGGAGACCGCATGCTGCTGGGACTGGTGTTGGAGGGTCACTCTTACCTCTGGTCTAGTGATCAAATTCCAGTCCCCCTGGGCAGTGAAGGTGACACTTCACTATGTAGGGTGCAATCTGTCAGATGAGTTGTTAAACAGGTGTCCTGATTGTGCAGTTGCAACGAACATGTGAGTAGGGGGTGTTAACCGTGCCGTCTCCCGCATAGGGGTGGTTCCTGGTTTTAGTTAATATCCCATCATGCTTTGAGTAATAATTTTTTTTACGTGGAAAGGGGCTCTGTTGCCCTATTCCCTATTCCTTGCAGTACCAATGTTTTTTTTCGGTGTAGATTGGTGTGAATTTCCTCAGCATCGTCCAGGGTTGGCGGGTGGATGTCAGACAGGGATGTCTTGTCTTGTCGTGCTTTAGCGACTCCTTGTGGTGTGCTGAGCAGAATGGCTTGGCATACAGCAAATCCTGAGTTCTGGAAGTCTTACACCCTGGTTGTCAAAATCAACACTTTTTGGGTGTACACGTGGGACTCACCGAAAAAGTTTTTAATTATCACCTTTAGTGGTGTTGACATTTTAACAGTATCATATTTGTTTTTAACACTTTATTAGAGTTGATTCTGTAAGGTATAGTATGCATATAGCCCAGGATGCCTTTTAAGCTAATGTGAGAAATACAGGGTTTTTGTTAGTAACACATACCTGGTTGTTGCACTCACAGCTCTAACATTTTTGCCAAGTGACTGATAAATGAACACTACGCATACAGGAGATAATTGATCATATGTTTCACGATTTCTATATAAATGTCATTCATATTTGGCATTATGGTCTTAAAGCAATGGCTCATAATGCGTTCATTAATACCATTTGGAGGATATCCAATAGTTCTACTATATTTATCACTCAAACCCTGGATTCAGAATGACTGCAATAGTGAAATACTTCCTGATCAAGAGTATCTAAAAAATGTCACATCTTAATGTTGTTGCCTGATCCGTAGTGAGTGTTGACATCCTGTAACACTCTCAAATTCCACATCCTGGTGTTAATTCCAGGGTCAGTGTAGGTTTAACAAATAGTATGAGTATTAATCTTTGTGCAATTGACACCAGAAATGTAAAACTGGGATAAAATAATAAAGACAATTATAGTATTGTAATAATACAAATAAAATGCTGTCCAGTTCCAGTTCCCCAATTATTTGTCTAACACGGTTTAAATAGGAAATCTTTGTGATGTTGAAAAAGAGGGAAGATTACCACTCACCTTGCTGGTATTTCACCAAGAAAAGTGGGAGTAATTGAACTCTGAAGGAACAGTTGTTGGAGTCTGGGGGGTCTCGTCTGAGACAGCATTAGATGGAGTCTGCCAAATAAGAATAGTTGTGCTCCTGACTCTTGTAGAACCTAATACCAATGTGCAGTCAAGCTGTCGGGTAGGTTGTGGTGGACCGACACATTATTAAAGACGCATTTTTGGTGTCAATTTTGGTAATTCATCTCATGACACTGCAGGCAGTCTCCTCTTTGAAGGAGGCAGTTTTATGCTGCCTTGGAAGATTTGTGGCTTGTGAAGTTAAAGAAGGAAGGCAGCAAAGTTTTATTTTGGTTCTGTCTACTTTATCTTCTATCAAAGACAGGCTTGTTCTTTGTGTTCTGAATGTTAGTGGGCGTTTAGACGTTTGATGGACAATTACCTCTGCTTGTTATCGATCTCATGTGACTTGGTTGGCTGACAGATGGAGGGAGGGAGGGAGGGAGAGAGGGTGAGCCAGAGGGAGGGAGGGAGGGAGGGTGAGCCAGAGGGAGGGTGAGCCAGAGGGAGGGTGGGAAAGAGAGAGTGAGGGGAGGGAGAGTGAAATGTAGAATACTAACTCAGGTTTGGCCTGTGTGCTGTGTGACATCTCAGCACAAATTCCCAGCCAGAGGTCTCCGCTCTGCAGGAGAGACTGCCCCCTGTTGACAGAACAGAGGAATATTTCAATTTGGTTAGTGAAAAGGCCAAATGCCTTATTGTCAACAAGTATATTTTAAGAAAAAACTATTTCTCACCCAATAATGACTGTCTGGAAGTGTTATGTATCCTTTTACATTTACATTATATTATGTATCTCTTTATATTTAGGCTGAGAGGAAAGAGTCTGAAATCCTTTAAATGTCACATAAGCCTCCATAGAGAGTGATTCAAGAGGAGTGAAAGTCCATATGTCTGTGGCGGGGAGGGTTGGTCGAACTTTGAAAGTTGACTCGGTTGGCATAGATTCCCAGTAAACATCCGGTGGAGTTTAAAGCACACCCCAAATCGCAACAACACCTGTTAGCATTATAACCCTCCGGGGGAACCCCAACCTCTGTTATGAGGCAAGATGGGGAGAGTGAGGTCAAAGTGCAATGGAAAGCTACCTCTGCTAGCCTCTATAGGGAGCAATTACTCTACCTAGGAAGGAAGCAGCCAAAGTGTGAGTAAAAGCATGTAATTCAGTGTTACAGGGTCACGCTCTTTCAAGGTTTTTTTATTTGCTATATATTATGCTTTTTCCTGGTGTATTTAGATCAACTATTGAAAAATCAACAAAGGTCCACTGTGTCCAGCATCTAATGAAGCTGAAGCATTCCTAAGCCTTTTCCCCCCTCTTAAAGGAGTCAAACTTCTTGTTCCTCCAGGGAATTCAAGGAGACTCTGGATTTCCTGGTTCACCTGGACCCAAAGGTGTCAGTGTGAGTAGAATCTTCAGTAAAATATTTATACTGTACATATAAGCCTGATTCATCAATAATTTTCATAGGCACGCCTTTGGTTTTTCTAAAGCTTCTTTGGGTGTTACTGTATGTCTGTGTTGTGCTATGTTAGGGGGAGAAAGGTTTGAAAGGAGATAAAGGATCAGCAGGATTAAGGGTAAGTATTATTACATGAATTATATTTGATTCAAATGATCACTAAGTATCAGAGGTCATCACAAGCATGACTGGTTAAAGAAATCAAATATAAATGCATGTAAAGAGTTGAGAATAGAAAGCACTGCCAGGTTTGGTTAACCCAGAGACTGAGAAAACAGCAGAGGCGGACACGCCTAGCGGAAATGTACAATTGTGTACTGTATGCCAATACCAAGAAGTAATCTCATTTTCACTGGTGACAGATTCTTCCTATTTAATGGTTCAGTCAGTGATTCTGGGAAGGCCTAAATACCTTCGTCCCATAGGATTCTGGGAAGGCCTAAAGACCTTCATCCCATAGGATTCTGCCCTGGAGGGGAATAATGGTTTAAGCAGATGTGGACTGGCTTCCTTGATGCGCTTTCCACACGTCCTGTCCTGGGGCATGATGAGGCAGATATTAAATATGCTACATGTTTAGGACTAGCTACCTACCTGTGGTAGTGCTTAAACCTCCGCTCAACTTTAGATGCTTCTTGATCTTTAGGCTGTCACTGCTAGTGACAACAATTGACCAAGATGTGTGACGTCTATCATCATTTTAAGGGTGTAGTGCACAAAATAACGTAGTGTGTCCCCCAACATACTGGACTTCATGAAATGTGTTAAGTGATGGCTGTGGGCTGTGTTTGTTATTGGACTTTTTGGATACAGATTGTCCCTGGCTTCGGGTGATGATGTGAAAAAACAGGAGTTTTGCTGGGAAGTGTAAAGATATGTCTGGGGTAAAATCAGAATGATGTGCAGACAACAAGAGTATGAGATGATTCACATGACTAACTGGCAACGACAATGAAACATGCTACCTACGTATGGGTATTCTGGGAAATGTCAGTAGATTCACTGCTTTTCCAGACATCCTGGTTGGAGTATAAGTATGTTCTTCTTATTACCTTCGATTCAGCAAATCCTCCAAACGGATTTTGGGAAAACCACAAATGCACCAGGAATTTTGCAGGACTACATTTCATATCACATGCATAAAATGAGTGACTGTTTCAACATTGTTTGTTGACATTCGTGTCTGTCGTGTAGACAGAATGTCTTTGCATGTCCTCTATAGTCAAGGCTGTCAGCACAAGCGGAAAATGATGAACAGTATACTGTACAGCAAATAGATTTACCTTATGACTTCTCGTCATCAACCCTGATCGAAGCCATGCACTGTAGCAGATTTGAAAAACAGCGTCGAGTAGCAGGTTCTGAAGTCTTAACAGTGGGGTTCAGTAGACACACCATCATGATGATAATGATGATGATGATGGTTGTGTTTTCGGTCGTTCTGAGCTGTCATGTAATAGCAGTCATTCAGCCAGACAGTCAGTCATTCTGTTTACAGAGAACAGAACCATGTGGAGAATTGTTATCAGACAGAGGACAGAAGTATTGATTTGGAAATCCTGAAGACGCTTTCTATTTTGCATTGAAAATTGTTCATTGCATCTTAGGGCGAAACGGGCATTGCTGGATTCCCTGGAAAACCTGGTGTTCCTGGAAAAGATGTGAGTTGTCAACTTTGAATGTTTTTCAGTAGAATAAATATGTTTACAAAAGAGGAAGATGTGGGTGTTTATTTCACTAGTGGTCTCAGTTATGAACTTCCTGTCCAGGGTTTGACAGGAACGATGGGGGCACCTGGTCCAGGAGGAGTGAAAGGGGATAAGGTATGGTCTCCTCTCTATCAAACATCGTAATACAAAACACAAGATCAACACAAAATCAACATTTCCCCCAGAGATCATTGAAGAACGTTCAACTTGTGGCCTGATCATTAAAGAACGTTCAACTCCGCTACTCTGATATAGATGTATTGCTGTGGCATAGATTGTTTCTTTGATCATTATAATATATAACAGTATAACCACTTATGATGAACATTAACATGTTTGTTTTTTTCTGCCTAAATCATTAGTTAGCATAGTCTCACAAGTTGCTCTGTGTTTTTCCAGACATTCCTCTGTTCTCCACCTCTTTTCCCATCAAAGGCCCACCCCTCTGTCTGTCTTATATGATAGCACACTGGATTCGGCTGTCTGTAATTACTGGATGTGTAAATCTTTATAGGAACACACACACACACACACACACACACACACACACACTTACAATGATCCTTAGTGTTGCCTCAAGCGGTGCATGAAATGTTCATGCAACACACTACATCCCATAAATGATTGTTTCTTTTGTGTCATCTGAAATAATACCCCACGCATTATTTATTAAAGAGCTGACTTCAGTTCCTGTCTGTTTTCACCATGTTGCAGGGAGAGATGGGTCCTGCTGGAATGCCTGGGGATGTGGTATGTCATACTATATCATGTACTGTATGCTTCACTAGCATGGATAGTAAAAACATACTCAAAGTTGATGTGGATTGCGGTTTTTTGTCCTGGATAAATATGTTTTGAGCTAAACATTTTGTTTTTTCACAGGTTCAAAAAGAAGGCTTGAAAGGAGAGGCTGTGAGTACATCAGTGTCTTATTTGTAGCTTGAACTTTTCTGTTCTGTATTTTGTTCTTAGGTCTGAGACCTCAGTACTGTCAAAAGTATTACCAAGTCTTCTTCTGTAATGATAGAGTAAAAATATTAGAACACACAAAGTACAGAGTCTACATTTGGTTGGTACATCATTAGTTTAAAAAGAAAAATTTTTTGCATCGAGCTGAAGGTCCTCCAAACAAATCTCACTTAGGGTCCTGAAAGGCTAGAGATGATTCTTGAGTTAAAGATTTCTCCTGGATTCAAATTTGTGTTGTTGTTGTTCGTTCTCTGTTCCAGGGACCTCCAGGAGCTCCTGGCCCTCAAGGGCCCGTAGGCCCCCCAGGACCTCCTGTAAGATACAAACTTTCTTTGCACACGTTTCTGCATAGTTTGTAAATGACATATAAACTTTTCTACTACAGTAGCTTAATAATCTTACCAGTCAAAGCTAGGTGAACCATTACACACACTTTTCCCCCCAGGGTGGTCCTGGTCAAATTGGTTTACCTGGCGAACCTGGAGAGTTTGGCCAACGGGTAAGACTCCATCATTTATTATGTGTGATTACAGAATTGGCATTAAACGTGGCATTAGCCGTAAGTTCCTCCACATACTCTCAGAATCACAGTTCCACACTTCCACTGCATGCTTCTCAGAGGTGTTTCGTCTGTACCAAAGCACAGTAGTCATAGTTACTTGTTATTGGCAATGCTCAGTAATCTGTATCACAGCAGTAAAAAGCTGTTGGATGCCTCTGTGTTTTCCAGAGGGACTGTTAAAGTTACTTTCTCCCGGAAACAAGGATGGTGCTAAAGGTTTATGATCCATAACATCCCTGTTGAAATATACTAACAAGATATACTGCTATTATGTTCTCATTTAAATGCTTATGATGATATTACAAGTCATTGCTGGGCTCCATAGAAGTCGTCCGTGTGGTCTTTTTTTGCACAACTCCCTGGATATATCAGTCGTGTTCATGAACAACTTAACAGCTGCCTCGCGTGTGGTGCAACCAGATACTGTAATCATATACTGCACCTCACAACTTTCAACAGTCACATTACCCAATTTACTTAGAGTACATTTGAATAATTCACTAGACACTTATCTAATGACTTCCAATGCTTTTTTTCCCCCCCTCACCGTTTTAGACCTGTCAGCAGTTCCACCCCAGGAACACTACATAGGCCATAACAGAGACAGAAAGGAAACAATGAACTTTGCAATGACGAGTGACTAATTGGACTGATTCACACAGTCAGACCTTCTGGCGAAAGCAGTAGGAAGTAACACTAGCTGGAAATGACAAAATGAGCTCTGTCACGGTGGCGTTATGAAGAACGGCCTGGGAATACCATGACGGCCGTGCATTTAAATGCAATGCATGACAGGGCGTTTTTCATGTGAAAATGCTTTGTTTAAAAAAAAAAAAAAAACTCCTTTTAATTGTTCCTCAAATAACCGATCAAATAACCTACCCCTCGAATCAACCCTAAACCGCTCCTCAGACAGAGCCATTCGAAAGGGTTCTTAAGTGAACTTTCAGAGGTTTCCATTTAAGAACCCCTAAAAGATCCTGCAAGGAATACTTTGTTTTTAGAGTGACGGTGAAGCTTTAAAGCCCTGCCTGTCCACAAACCCTGTGAGGTAGATCAATTGGTTAGTTCTGTTCAGGGCATCAGAACAGTCAGTCACAGCTCAACCTTTTTTTCTCCATTACCCGTTTGTCTGTTCTTCCGTGGCTTGAAGCACTTAACTACACCGCCATGTGCTCTAACTGTTAGTTGTCTTTCCGCTGTTGTGGTACGGGGGCCTATAGTCTAAGCCTATGAACTGTCTGCATGTGTCTGTGTGTATCTGGAGGACGTGAAGCCACTGAGGGATACCTGCTGTTTTAATGGTACTGGCGTGGCCGGTATGGCTGATAGCACTGGTCAGATCAACCAGACGTGTAGCGGACCTTTCCTGGCTCCTTGTCCGCACCGCAGCCGTCGTCAGTCAACTGACTCGCCTCAAAGAATTGTCCGCCCACCCAGATTGTATGTCCTATCAGTCACAGAGGTTGGACTGAGGTGAACCAGGATGCAGTGCGTTAAACTGTCCTGCAGGTGGCAGCATATCACTTGGCAGAGGGGTACAGCAGAGGTTTTAGAGACCCACCCCAGTACAGTGTACAGTAATTCCACTTTATGCCATGAAAGACAATGACCAAAGCAATTATCCATAATTTTCTACAATAAATACGTTAGTTAATCATTTTTGTGAAATTAGATATTTGGCCTATAAGTGAGAAAGATACATGGTTTCACTTGGGAAGTTTCCTTGAAAATTTATTTTTTCCAAGGAGATTACTTTTGCATTCTTTTCATCCTATGTTTTGGTTCAATGCTGGGTTTTACTTGGAATGGTTCCACCTGCAAGCATTGGAATGTATATATTTTGTCTTGGCGGTGTTTCATGTTTAACAAAAAATTACAAGAAGGAAATTCTGGAAACAATCTTACTGACGTGATTTTTATTTTTACCTTTATTTATTTTTTAACTTAAAATTTGAATTGTTATATTGTATATATTTTCTCTCTTTTCTTTTCTTGTTTTTTTCTCTTACATTGTAATATACAGTATATGTATGACCATATTAGAAATAAATTAACATTGTGTACTCTACCAAAATGCTCCCACCCATATTCTGTGCATATCTCCTAGCAACCTACAGTGGGGAGTACAAGTACTTGATACACTTTCCCACTTACAAAGCATGTAGAATTATTATCATAGGTACTCTTCAACTGTGAGTGACGGAATCAAAAATAAAAATCCAGAAAATCACATTGTATGATTTTTAAGTAATTAATTTGCATTTTATTGTATGACATAAGTATTTGATACATCAGAAAAGCAGAACTCAATATTTGGTACAGAAACCTTTGTTTGCAATTACAGAGATCATACGTTTCCTGTAGTTGTTGATCAGGTTTGCACACACTGCAGCAGGGATTTTGGCCCCCTCCTCCATACAGACCTTCTCCGGATCCTTCAGGTTTCAGGGCTGTCGCTGGGCAATACAAACTTTCATCTCCCTCCAAAGATTTTCTATTGGGTTCGGGTCTGGAGACTGGCTAGGCCACTCCAGGACCTTGAGATGCTTCTTATTGAGCCACTCCTTAGTTGCCCTGGCTGTGTGGTTCGGGTCGTTGTCATGCTGGAAGACCCATCCACGACCCATTTTCAATGCTCTTACTGAGGGAAGGAGGTTGTTGGCCAAGATCTCGCGATACTTGGCCCCATCCATCCTCCCCTCAATACGATGCAGTCGTCCTGTCCCCTTTGCAGAAAAGCATCCCCAAAGAATGATGTTTACACCTCCATGCTTCACGGTTGGGATGGTGTTCTTGGGGTTGTACTCATCCTTCGTTTTCCTCCAAACACGGCGAGTGGAGTTTAGACCAAAAACCTCTATTTTTGCCTCATCAGACTACATGACCTTCTCCCATTCCTCCTCTGGATCATCCAGATGGTCATTGGCAAACTTCAGATGGGCCTGGACATGCGCTGGCTTGAGCAGGGGGACCGTGCGTGTGCTGCAGGATTTTAATCCATGACAGCGTAGTGTGTTACTAAGGGTTTTCTTTGAGACTGTGGTCCCAGCTCTCTTCAGGTCATTGACCAGGTCCTGCCGTGTAGTTCTGGGATGATCCCTCACCTTCCTCATGATCATTGATGCCCCACGAGGTGAGATCTTGCATTGAGCCCCAGACCGAGGGAGACTGACCGTCAACTTGAACCTCTTCCATTTTCTAATAATTGCGCTTGTTGCCTTCTCACCAAGCTGTTAGCCTATTGTCCTGTAGCCCATCCCAGCCTTGGGCATGTCTACCATTTTATCCCTGATGTCCTTACACAGCTCTCTGGTCTTGGCCATTGTGGAGTGGTTGGAGTCTGTTTGATTGAGTGTATGGACAGGCGCCTTTTATACAGGTAACGAGTTCAAACAGGTGCAGTTAATACAGGTAATGAGTGGAGAACAGGAGTGCTTCTTAAAGTAAAACTAACAGGTCTGTGAGAGCCGGAATTCTTACTGGTTGGTAGGTGATCAAATACAATAAAATGCAAATTAATTATTTAAAAATCATACAATGTGATTTTCTGGATTTTTGTTTTAGATTCCGTCTCTCACAGTTGAAGTGTACCTATGATAAAAATTACAGACTTCTACATTATTTGTAAGTAGGAAAACCTGCAAAATCGGCAGTGTATCAAATACTTCTCCCCACTGTATATCTGTCATCAAAGTTGAAAGTTAAGAACCCAGAACTGTTTGTCCCCGTTGAGAAACGATGCAAAGAAAATCTGTGACAGTGTTTGAAATGATCAAAACAACTGCAGGCAACTGCTGATTAACTGATCAACAAATGACCTTGCATCATAATAACTCAGAATTCGTAGTTCTTTCCGTCAGTCACTATTTATGTGTGACCCATGAGACACCGAGTTTGAATTTTGATCCTCTCAAATATTGCCCCCAACTTTTTAAAATGAGGCTATAAAATGAACTGCTTTTTAAAGTTTGTATCTTTCTTTTAAAGGGCAAAAAAGGTGAAAGTGGATTACCTGGTGTTGATGGGTTGCCAGGACCACCAGTAAGAATACCTACAGTTTTATTTCAGAGTGCTATACAGTCCATTGCTGGGGAGGTAGTCTTAACTGGGTTTTTCAGTATCAGATCATTTCAAAGATGCATTCCATAATACATCACTGAGGTTGTTGACAGTCTATATGGATGATACTGTTAAACTGCACATTATCAAAGTGAATCAGTTAAAACAGGACACTGAATGTTTAGTAGAAAAGAGTCCACAGTTAAAACCCGGAGGCCATTAGACATCAGCACATACACGCCAACTGACGTTCAGCCACATACACCACAGTAGATGAACTTTACAGTCCTACTGATCAAAACTAACATGTACATGTCTGATTGTTATTATACACAGTGCATATACCTTTCATGTTTACAGTCCACTCATGGGTGAAGCCATAGGAAGTACCTAACTTGAGATGTTCAAAATGGATTCTAACAATACTGGATCTGTTTATAGGGTCCTCAAGGCCCTCCTGGATTACAAGGATCCCAGGGACATACCGGACCCCCCGTGAGTTTGAATCTGCCCAAAATATTTTTTTGTAAATTTATTTTACTTTCTATCAGCTTTCACCACAAAAAGGACATGGAATTATTTGGAAATGCCATATTTGATCTGTTTTATCTGCTAAGGGGCTACCTGGTGAGATTGGATTTTCTGGAAAACCTGGAGAACCAGGCAAACCTGTAAGTTTACTGTTCATTTGTCCCAATTCCAGTGCATGTTACATGTTGGAGATATTCTGATGTGATGTGACATTGAGTTGTCCAAGACTTAAGCCTACATCATATTTATTGTTGAAAGGGTTTACCTGGAAATGATGGGCTGGACGGAGTTCCAGGAAATGATGGAACCAAGGTCAGTATAAGATACTAGTGATTACTATTTCAAAGCCAATTGAACAATTCATGGTTTTATTCCTGACAGTTACAGTACCAAAAGATCTTGCATTCTATAATCAGAGGAAAGTGTGCCGGCATTATAACTTTACTGACCATTCAGGTGCCATACAATGCTGTTGTAAAAAGAATATTGTCAAATAGTGATGTCACAGTCAACCCTTGTCTAAACCTATATTTATCAAGCTGGGTTTTTCATGAATCTCTGTAGGGGCCAAGAGGAGAACCTGGAGTGGATGGCTTCCCTGGTAAACCAGGTCCTAAGGTACACTGTAATGTTTACATGGTGTGGGAAAAGGTGACTTATGAAATGTCCATATGACTTAAGCTACTGGGACATTTGAATGGGACATGGACTGGTGCCGTGCAACTCAATCAATGGCGTTGTGTTTCAATTCATGGAGTTGGTAACAACCTTATCAGTGTGCGTTTCCAGAATTAACCATATCTTATTGCGCTTGGATCTTTATAGGTCAAGGTCTGAATGCTAATTTATGAACTTCAAGGTGTTACAGAAATCTTAATCCTATCGGTGTCCTAGACATTGTTAAAGATATTCGATCAGTGACTCTGGTATGAAACCATTGTTCAGTAGGTGATGCTGTTCTGATGTCATGATGACTGAACGTGTTCCTTCTAGGGTGATGAAGGCCCACCTGGGCCAAGAGGACCTCCAGGAGAGAGGGTGAGTGGCTAATATACCTGTCAATCACAGAAATCATTTTATTCAAATAATGCTTTTCTTTCACCTGAAACCATTCTATGCCTGCAAGTGGGGCCCTTTTATCACCGAAAATCATTATATGAAAAATGAAATTAATTAGTACTTGGTTATTACCTGAGATCTTTTTGTTCATTCAATTAATACCTGTTTATCATCAGAAATGATAATTTTCTGACAAACATTAGCAGTCACCCAGAATCATTCTACCCATTTAAAGTATACGTCACCCAAAATCATTCTATTCATTAAAAATATCTGTCTATTACCTGAAATCATTATTTGCTATGCAAATCAATCAATCAATTGTATTTATAAAGCCCGTTTTACATCAGCAGTTGTCACAAAGTGCATCAACCACTTACATCTTTGTTACAGGGACAAGAGGGTTTAACCGGACCACCAGGTGCTGTTGGACCAATGGGAGAGAAAGGAGGACAGGTGATTTTGATCTCACTGCCATAGATAAAGCCACAAAGCTGAATGTGAATTTTCCAGTAGCAGTTGGCATCTAAATCTCTGTGTTCCCTTATCTTCATGTCGTGTTTTTCCTTTTTTAGGGTGACCGGGGAAAGGATGGGTCTCTCGGGCCAAAGGGAGACAAGGGTGACAGGGTATGCCAGATATGACCGATTCACACTTGTATCAGCAGTAACACATGTTGTATGTCACAACATCCTTTAAAGGCCTAGTCTGTTAGTAGAATGGGTTTCTGACAGGAAAACACCGACACGATTCTTGCTTGTTACACTGTTTTGTTTTGAAGAGGAATTTGAATAAGCGAATGCTTATTAGCATGAAAGCAATTTTAGAGGCATTCAAGATATTTACTGCTTGTAGGTCCCTCAGAGTGTATTAGTCACAGAGACTTCCTCTCCCCTTTGCCTAATTAACTACAACCATGCGACTAAATGTCTGTATTTTATAAAAATTTTCAGATTTTCCAGAAATCCTGTTTTGTTATCACAAGTGAAAGAAATGAGAAAATCACCAACAAGGATTTCTGGAAAATCTGGGAATTATGTAGAAAGGTCATTTACACTGACTGTCTTGCCTCAGGGTGACATGGGACCCAAAGGATCTCCAGGAATACCAGGAAATGTAAGTTTGAATGGAGCAAATGATCAAAATAACCCACTGTTATACTTAACACCTCCGGTCAAGAACACAAGGTATTATATGAAATTGTACATCTGTGAAATGAAACGGATTGTTGTCGTGCTCATGTTAAAGCATCCATGTACACTTCAATCAACAACATCCTGAATTGAAACATGTCATTTGAGGATATTTGTGTCGTGTTCTCCTCCCAGGTGGCCAATATCATTCCTGAGCCCGGTGAGCCTGTGAGTACTGTCAAATGTTTTCTAGAAGTTTCTCCGGTATCAAAGCATGTCCAGCATTTTTAAAGGGCTTTTAAAAACGACATTGGCTGCATGTCATCTGTAAAAACCTGAAGTATTAAAATGTATGACTGGCAGTGAGAAATGTGAAGAGCCAAATAAATGTGCTGAAGCTTCAGGATCTTTTGTCCTGGCGGAGATAAGGGTCAAATCGACAGATGGTGTGGCCTGTCATAGAAACGCTACATATATTACTGTGCAGCAATGTTTGACCTTTTGAACATGCATTTACTCTTTTTCTTTCTCTTTAGGGAGTTCCAGGAGAGAAAGGAGAAAGGGGAGAGCAGGGAAAATCAGGAGAAGTTGTAAGTTATAAAATGGGCCTCTGACCATTTCACATCAGAGCATTTTGGGGGGGTTCAGCAATACTCCATACATTCCACTAGATGTCAGAAGAGGTAAGAAAAGGTGAAACTGACATTAACTAGAATATACAGTAAGGTGCACTATGTTTTATGCTACATTTTCTCTCGATTGCTTGAGCACATTTGTCCAACCAAAATTAACTTATTCAAACCAGTTAATTTGCAGGCCAAACCTGAAACATTGTCAGACAAAATGACACATTTTCTTTGCAAAATGCAAAGCAATAAATACACTTCACAAAATTGACTACTTGCATAAAATGTACAACACGTATTCCCATGAAAAGCTATTTAAATCAATCATTACACAATGGCCCAAAAAACTGTCAATCTACACTAACCTATTTAACCCTCTTTTATATGTCTGTGCCATTTGTTGACCCTACCATGAAAGGCAAGTGAACATATCACAGTGTGGGCTGTGTTCTTTTTTCACTAAGATTTACCAAAGATGACCAGTGCAGAAGAATGCCACTGATGAGCATGACAATTGAGAAACAAAAATGTTTGAACTTTTTCTGTTTTGTTCATTGCAAATCAATAATGCAGAAAATGTGATGTCAAAACAAATGTATACATGCATTGTACGGTATACACTGTATATGTACATTTTACATACTCTATACAGTGTTATAGCATTGTAATGTAACTATTGTAATTCTTTGTATTCTTTCTATTAATGCCACAGTTTATATGCTAATTTCTGTACGAAGCGGGTTCACATTCAAAGGACCAAATGCTTTAATCTTGTTTGAGATTATCTACATTTTGCGTTTTTTGAGGAGTTGTGTTTACTCTGTGTGCATTCTGTGCAAAAGCAATGATAAATTATTTACTGTTTTGCAGAAATAAATATTGTCCTAACTTGGTTATGATGGCGATCAACTGGACTGCAGTTTCATTGAAGGGCTTTTAGAAAAACTGTAAAAATGACATTATCCCTGGGTTGTTTGTTTGGTTTTGGAGGAATCACACTTATGAAAGAGTTTGATGTTGAATGTGGTTCTAGGGATGTTACTAACCTTTGTGTTTCCTGAAGGGTCAACGAGGACTTCCTGGGGAACAAGGCTTAAGGGGACCACCTGGACCGCAAGTAAACAATTCACTCAATAATACTATCACACTTCATTAATAATGGACACATTATTAATAGTAAAATTGACATACTGTAAAGTTTGGCCATTAGAAAAATTCACATTTTGTCTTCAGCCTATGTCAATTATGACTCACAGGTGTGTTTGTTATCCTCTCGAATTCAGGGCCCAAAGGGAGACACTGGCCCTACAGGAGAGATGGGCAGACAGGGAGACCCGGTTAGTTCTGAGTGGTCCTAACTGCTGTGTAGAAGTTGTGTGACATATCTGATAATGCTGTGACGTATCTGATAATGCTGTGACGTATCTGATAATGCTGTGACGTATCTGATAATGCTGTGACGTATCTGATAATGCTGTGACGTATCTGATAATCCTCTGACATATCTGATAATGCTGTGACATTTAGCAGTTGAGAATGACATGTGTTTGTCTCTCAGGGTCCTCCGGGACTGCAGGGTACCCAGGGTGCCCGTGGACTGCCTGGCACCGTGGTACGTATTTGCAGAAAAGACAAGTTGAGGATATTATCAAAATATTGAATTCAGGTGTTGTCATTCAAGGACATGGCTAATCCGTTATCATTGGCACACTGAATGTCTCTCTGCATTTATATAGGGCCTCCCTGGTACTATTGGACCACCTGGAGTACCTGGACAAACAGGCGAGCGGGTCAGTATAACTGTATAATCGCGAAATAATATGATATGTAATTACTGGTCCAACTATGGTATTATCGATGATAATATTTAATTTCTTATCCTAATATCTTATTATTGATGATACTATTTAATTACTAGTGCTAATATGTTATTATTGATGATACTATGTAATTACTGATCCTAATATGTTATTATTGATGATTATATGTCATTACTGGTCCTGATATGTTATTATTGGTGATAATATGTAATTACTGGTCCTAATATGTTATTATTGATGATATTTATTTACTGGTCCTAATATGTTATTATTGATGATAACATGTAATTACCGGTCCTAATATGTTATTATTGATGATAATATGGTTTAATCAATGTTAATTTGTCATCAGGAATACTACTATGTTAATATCGATGCTAAATGTCTTAATAATTTTTTCATCAAGGCTAATGTGTTCTTATCAATGCTACTGTGTTGTTATTGATGCTAAGGTATTACTTTGCTCATTCCTTTGATGGTGATCGGTTCTAGGGTGAAGTAGGGAAGGATGGTCGTCCAGGCCCCCCGGGTCCCCCCGGAGAAGCAGGCATTCAAGGTCTACCTGGCCTACCAGGAAAGGGCAGGGATGGCCAGAAGGTAAGACACAGAAGCACTCGTGCCTATAGAAGGCATTTAAAGCCTATTGTTAAAGTCAATGAGATTTCTTGTCCATGTGATCACTGTAACCAGGATCTAGAGTTTTTCCTGATAAGCTGGCATCCGTGTTTGATTTGGCACACTGATAAATGAGCCCTAGGCTTTCCAATGAAGCACCACTCACATTGTGTCCATGTGTTGGCTGCACATGTGCAAGCCATCCCGTTCATTTAAATATGACCATATTACAACATGACTAGACATGCTTATGCTACACAACCCCCAACACACACCGCTTTGACGGTGAATTCACCTGACTAGGCATGTTTGTTCGTTCGGCGAGGCGCGTTTACTAGATTTCCACAGACGTATGGTAATGGCGCTGATGAAGCAGAACACATAGCCGCTTTAAGCATCCCGGCGTTAAAACTACTGAAGGAACTCTGCAGGGATGTGTACAGGTGCTGCTGGCTGCAACTTTTTTACTACGGTCAGATGCTGTGCTAGGTAGCACATGTGACGTTACCCTCAGGACTACAGTACAGTTTGTTCATGCTAGAAAAACATTGTCTGTTTCTGATAAACGAATGCTAAATCATCCACTTTGAGAAGTGTAACGTGTGATGTCCTATTGTAGGGTGACACCGGACAGCAAGGAATACAAGGACCGCCTGGGCAGAAGGTGACGTCATCTTAAAGTTCTGTTTGGGGGAGCAGGGTTTGGGCTTGAGGGGTAGGGGGAAACATCAAAGCCATGGGAATTGTTTGGTATGCACAAGCACTGTTCTATTCTCCCTGGTGTTTTTTTCTTCCTGGCTTAGGAAGAAAACAATGAGTGTTGCTTACACAAAAGCAATTTTATGTGACCGTAATACTGTGACCAGCACACTGATTCAACCGCAACTTTTTTGTGGAGCAGGAGATTGGGAGAGAGAGAGAGAATGTGGGGGAGAGAGAACAGAAAGACTGATTAATTGAGGCTAGTGTAAAGCAGAGGCCCTGCGTGGACATCCTGCTGATTCCATCGATGCAGTTGTTAAACCATGCTGACCTTTGCGGTGCTCACACTGAATGCTAAAGCAGCCATTTCTGATTGGATTCTTGTACTGTCCATCTCACCATGCAGAACACAATAGCCGCAGTCGTTCGGGACGGAATTGAGCACCACAGGACATTCACATCATTCGAGGGGCATTGGCTATTGCATTAACAGTTGCTGTCTTGTTGGATATTAACCAAGGTTCTGACTGTGTCTTCCAGGGCCAAACCGGACCTCCGGGACTTCAGGGGCTTCCAGGGGACAGGGGGTCTCCAGGAGAGGGCACAGTTGGACCCCCGGTATGGACAACCATTGCACAGATGGACACACACAGCCACGCAATGATGATGTATTTCAAAATGTCTGAGGTCATTCTTGTCTTTTGCAGGGACCCCCAGGACCTACTGGTGCAGTCGGTCCGCCGGTAAATGCATTTTACCAGCTCAGCCTCAGTAAATGTGAAAACATAGATTGAGTTTGTGTTCAAACGCAAGTTCAACTGATTGTTGTTTGATTCCTGGTTCAGGGCACGAGAGGTCTGCAAGGCGTTGCTGGTTCTCCCGGGCCGGCGGGACATAACGGCATACCAGGACGACCAGGGGATAAAGGGTCCCCAGGAGAGCCAGTATGTTAAAATATTCATTTCAGCAGCAGTATGACCCATCCATGGGAATCGAACCCACAGCGCTGACAGTGCCTGGCTGTGGGAATGTCCCAAAAACAGAGCAAACCTGAGAGAACCCACTTCCTTTGTCACTGCACAGACATACAGGATTGGCAAAGTCTGTGGTTGTAATCAAATGCATGATGTGACCATCAATGTGACTATGTTAACTAATTTATTGACCTTTGTACACTTATGGACCAAACTAACATACACCTTCTTTTTCAGGGAGCACCAGCAGACTTGTCTGATTTGAATCTGAAGGTACAGAGGCGAGCACCATTACAACAGTAACATTACCACCATCTAGTTCAGTGATATTTCCTGAGGCTGACAGATAATTGAAAGACTAGTGTTTTTCCTTGTCCTTCAGGACGTGTGTTCGGAATGCCCAGCTGGACCCCCCGGACAGACCGGTCTGCCAGGGACACCAGGAGAGAAGGGGCCAACAGGACCTCCAGGGAAAAATGGACAGGATGGGTACCAAGTAAGGGAAAAGTTACAGGACAATGATATCCCATCTATCCCATGATACATGTAGCCATTACTAGGAGATACAGTAAACAAGCTAAAATATGATAAACGCGATCAAATCCATACTGCGTCTTCTTGCTCAAAGTACTGCAAAGCTCCTCACAGAAGGACAATGCGCATCAAACAGAGAAGTGGAAGGAGCTTCCCATATCCTTCACAAGGTTTTAGACTGACCTGGCGTGGGAGGAAACAGCCTTTCTCTTTCAGCATCGTTAGGCTTCCTGTCCTCTGGAAGGATACAGTGATTGATTAGGACCTGGAGACATGAATGCTGATGGTATTTTTAGAGAGCTGGAGATGAGGAAAAGCAGAGATGGTGAGTGGTTGAGCGGGGGAAGCACAGCGGGTCAGAGCAAGGGAGAGATACCGGAGCTGACAGAGGCATGTAAAGAGACAGCCTTCAGTGGTCCAGCGAAGCACACTGATGATGTGTCTGGTATGTTTTCTTTGCAGGGCCCGGCAGGCCAGCCTGGGCCTCCTGGACCCGCGGGACCCAGTGGAGAAAAGGCAAGTCCTCGTCTACATCATCGACATATAAGACACCGTAAACTGAGTAACATCCTAAAAACCTTCCGTGGTTTGTTTATTATGTCACCTGCCACGTAAAAGTCATATAAGTCATTGACGTTTGTTTTTTATGTGTTATTTGTACCCTAGGGTGTAAAAGGCGATAGAGGACCCCAAGGGGGACCTGGAGAAAAAGGTGAAAACGGGCACCCTGGACCGCCTGGCCGTCCCGGAACTGCTGGCGTCATGGGTAATCCTGTGAGTACCTGCGGCCATAATCTCTCAACTCCCTCACTGTCTGTTTTAGTAACCCTTCGTCATAGCTCTCTGTGCTGTATCACGTAGTCCTAAAGTCACATCAGGAGAATATGTCTCTTTCAACTCTTCCCTTTGTGTCTCTCCGCAGGGTAATGACGGTCAACCCGGCTCCATTGGGCCCCCAGGATCCCCTGGGGAAAAGGTCAGGACGTTGTCAATGTGTTTTATTCCCAGACAGTATGGAACAATATTTGTCATCACTTTCATGCTGGCCTCCTACCACCAACTGGCCTTGGAGATCAACTGAACTCAGTGTGGGCATTCATTCTCAGTGTTGTTGTGGATATTTCACATTCATAACTGTGGAACTATTTTGTGTTTTGTTTTCAAAACCACAAAGGGCAAGGAGGGGTTGAAGGGAATTCAGGGACCACCAGGTCTACCAGGCTTAATGGTGAGAAACAGTGTCCATTTTGTGATGGAATAGACAGGATCTGTTAAGGGCTTATCATTGTATTGATATGAGCAATCCCACTATAACCTCTCATTCTTGCTAATAACCTCTCTTACTATCTTATCTTATCTGAATTATAATCCAAAGGTCTAAATGCTGAATTACCTTGTCCCACAGGGTCAAATGGGTAAAATGGGCAAGGATGGCCGCCAAGGAGAACAAGGAGAACCTGTGAGCAAACCATGTTATGGCCTGTTTATATTCCCAGGGTATTCTGTATGTCTTGTTGGGTCTTTGTTTTCAGGGATATATTTTGCACGTCACGTCATGGTAGTGCTATCTTCTATATAGTATATGACCCTGCTGTATTTTCCCATGGTGGGTGTCATCTAACTCTGTGTGTTGTCATTTCAGGGTAAACAAGGGGAGCCAGGACCACCCGGGCCCCCAGGTCTCAGAGGAATGCCTGTTAGTAATTCAACCTGTGGAAAGGATTTCTTTTTAACTGTGGCTTATTCATAAATAATTTGACAGTCACTTGGCGCAATTCATGTGGATTGTTCTTTTCCCCACACAGGGCTTTAAAGGTCACCGAGGAGAGCCAGGACCACCAGGGTCAAAGGTCAGTTTGCTGACACATTAGTTAACTAGGCCGTAAAGTGTCGAGTAGGAACGTTAGGGGCATGTTTTCCTTAGTCTGTCAAGGTCAGTCATATCACTTGTAAAACTGTGACACATGCCCGGTTCCATTTAATCACCTCAGCCCTTAGTCCTAGGATACATCCTCCACAGCAGTGTGACCAATAGCATGTCTTAATATAGTGTGACCAATTATAGTGTGGCCAATAGTGTGCCTTGTTGCTGTGCCCCCTGAGCCACTGAGGAACTGTGCCAATCTCCCATCCCCTCTAGCCTGTACCGTCCACAGCGGGACTATGCATCCCACTGTGCATTCTGCATTGTGTCTGTTATGTCCCATGTTCCTTTTCACATCCACATCACCCTCATGGATGCTGCTGAGCAGATGTCATTTGGACTGAATTTAGCTCTAATAGTAGTAGATCTGACCACTTGGAGACCCTTCAGATATAACCAAAGTGTGTTCCTCAGAGCTGTATTAGGGAAAACCAGGCTTACCGTGATTTGAATTGTTGGATTGATTATGTTTCTTCAACCAATCAGGGTGAGGAAGGATCGGAAGGACGTGTGGGGCCGGAGGGGAAACCCGGCCAGGATGTGAGTGAGAATACCTATATAACCAATCATTACTCTGCAATGATCGACATACAGGATGACATAACATATTCACCTTGTGTTTGTTTGTGAAGGGAAATATTGGACCTCCTGGACCGGAAGGCCTCGCTGGCCAGAGAGGGGAGAATGTACGTCACCTTTATAATGTAGACATGTCCTTTTCTGACTCTCAGTACAGAGAATGAGATGAACCACAATGACAAACTGGCAGATTGATGTTGACGGGAAGAGACATGAATGTCTAAATGGATCTCACTCTCTCCTCATCGTGTCTTTCTTGCACTCTCTCCCCACTCTTTCTTGCTCTCAAGGGTAAACCTGGTGAACCAGGACCTTCAGGGAAGTCAGGAGCCCCTGGTGCTCCAGTGAGTGAATAATGTCTTTTAAGTTCTATACATTCATAATTGCTCGTAACATTGGAGACAGTAAAAACAGAAACATGCAGCGAAATGCTGTTTGTATTTAGCCAACAGGGCAGCTTTCCTTTACTTATTGGCTGGTACACTTCAGCTGGCTAGACCACGCCCCTTGTAAATAAAAATAAGAATAACTTGAAGCGGTTTAATCTCTCACCGCAATATGTTTTATGAGAAGGACCTTTAATCAAAGCAAGGTTTGTATAAACCTTAGGTAAACATTGTATTAATCTCACCCAGTCTCTCACACAATTGGGTTTGGCAGGTAGCCTAGCAGTTTGATCATCTGACCAGTTACCGTGAGGTTGCTAGATCACATCCCTGAAGGGGGATGGATCTGTCCCTGCGAAGGCAGTTGAACCTAATTGCTCCCAGGTCGTGGCAGAAATGAGAATGTCAACCTACCTTTCCAAATGAGAGGCTTCCCTGTGATTGGTCAGCTGCAGTATGACAACAGTAGGACTGAGGTATATGAAAGTCCTATGTTTGTTACAGGGTCAGCCTGGAGCCAAAGGAGAACCTGGGAGCCCAGGACTGCCAGGTTTTAGTGGGCCCAAGGGACCAGCGGTGAGTAGAGAGTTGTCCTTTTGGACAATATGTTACTTAAATACCTGTTTGCTAAGTTACACTTCCTAGTCCTTCAAAATGGCTTAGATACAAATATTCATAAGGAAAGGCGCAAGTAAATATGGCTGGACCAAAAAAACGACACTGACACACTGAAGTGAACATTTGTGCAATCATTAAACACAACCCTGGAAACACAACTGAATACTTCACACATTTCCTGTGAGAAACAAGCGCCTTCGTCATTGGCAAGTAATTTGCACAACTACACAACTCCTTTACCACACCGCATTGTTGAAAAACCTGTCAGAGACTACAGTAACAGCACAAGCACATGATGAAATAACCATTTCTATAGCCTACATGATAGAGACAGAGAAAGTGCAAGTGAAAGAAAACGATTCAATCCCATTTGCTTAAAGAGGTCATAAGAGTCATGATTCAGCTCATCGGCCAGACACCAGCTATGCCCTGGAATATGCACAAATTTCCTAGCTTACCAAGGCTGGCATGACAACTTGACCTCATCAAACACAGCGTAATCACAGGCAAATGAGAAAACAGTAGCTCACTTTGAATCACGCACATAAAATGAATATACTGTAGGCCTGACCTAATAAAGCACTGATAGAAACATTAGGCTAAATCATAGAGTATTCAAGCTTACTTTTGCATGGACAGGTTATTGTAGCATAGGGCATACAACAGACAGCTAAGCTTGTTGTTGAATATGGATATCACAAAGTTGCTACAGTAGACATTTTTCATATATACGAGTTCATTTGAGCAGCTTGTTTTTTAACCATGGCCTTGCCGTTAATTTGATTTAAAATATTTCTCCAGATTAATTACTTGCATTGTAGCATAACATTTCTCAACTGTATAAGAGTGGGGTTTGTTTATGCCTCACAAAGCTACATCCATTCCTTTTTATTGTCTCTAACAAATGAGCATTGGATAGTGGCCTTGGGGAAATCTCTACACCTTTTAGAGAAAACCATATCTCTAATCAAACTACAGTATGCCAGTGACCAATGATCAGTTTATTAGGTTCAGCCGTCAAGTACCGGATCGGAGCACTTTTCGTTCAGAACATCCTGAATTCTTGTGGGTATGGATTCTACGATATGTTGTCAAAGTTCTATATGTTGGCGCAAGCGCTGCCAATAGGACAGTGGCAGATTAATGCAATTCCATCTCCCTTCTAAGATGTTGTAATGGGTTTTTGGTCTTGGAACTGCGCAGGTAGCAGCTTTAAGTGAATTGAATCCGGATTCGTCAGTCCAGGCTTTTATTTCTCCACTAATACCGCTCTTTGTTGGGTGTTGGGGATTTAGTTGTCGCACCTTTGTTGGTAAACCCCAGGCTGTTGCTATCTGAGGTACTGAAACCTGTGAACCAGGTACCAGCGATTATCGACGATAAGTCGATACGGTCGCTCATTTTGGGCATTTTAACGTTCACCCGAACAGTAACCGAATGTCTCAATGTCTACCTGCCTGCTGTATATACAGTAGCAAGTCGTGCCTCCCACTCTGATCCGACCAGTCCTTCTGGAACAGTCTTAGCTGATGACGCAAGTGGTGACGCGAGCAGTTGGGAGTGGACCAAACATTTATATTAATACATGTCTCCACTCATCTCCTTAGGGGCCTGCTGGTCCTGTCGGCCCTGAAGGGAAACAGGTAAGACTCAGTGATGGATGGATTTGAATAGTTGTTTGTCTAGTTGATCGATTTCTTTTGTTATTACATTTCTATTAGCCGTATACACCGTTATTACACTGGACTAGATACAACATGGAAAAGGTGAAGTACATAAAACCACTGTCTGTTTAACAGGGCATGTCAGGCAGAGCAGGAGAACGAGGTGTCAAGGGCGAGAGGGTAAGTGCGTACTGAACCCTGCCCAACCGGTGGGCCTAAACAAACGTTGTTTGTATGTTCTCTGAGGGGGTTTGGTCGAATGTCTTTAAAGGGCATCGCAGGCGGGAAAGGAGATAAGGGTTCTGTGGGAGATCCGGGTATGCCCGGTAACCCAGGCCCCCCAGGCCGTAAAGGCCACACAGGAATGATGGGCATGTCTGGGCCCCCAGGAGAAATGGGACCCAGCGGACCTCAGGGATCCCCTGGAAATCCTGGACAACCAGGACCACGGGTGAGTGGTGACCTAAAGACTAGCATTTTTTCCTAGAGTTAACATCCAGGTATGAACTAGTCCTCAGAGGAATATGGTTTAAATCCAGTCACAGTGAAAAGCTACTGTAAATTTTCCAATCGATTGCATCACACAGGCTTATTTCTCCTTCTACAGGGAGAGTCAACATCACTAGAAACTATGCGAAGGCTCATCCAGGAGGAACTAGCCAGAGCTTTAGATGGTGAGACTGTCACATTGTTGGAGACATTGGAGCAATCTGAAACGTTTGTTTGACCCCTTCTGAGTTATGAGAAATGTGTGTTCCATTTTCAGCCAAAATGGCGTACATCATGGCACAGATCCAGCCAGCCCATGTGAAGAGCACTGTAGGTCGGCCGGGACCTCCAGGGCCCTCTGGTAAAGATGGAAATGATGGTCGCCCTGGACCCCCGGGAGAGCCTGGCATGCCTGGGCAGAGCGGAGGCGACGGCATGAGGGGACCAATGGGTCCTAAAGGTAATTGGGTCCCATTGTTATCGGTCCCACTTGGTTCACACATACAGACACTGTAAGGGCATTCTATTACAGAGTGTAATCTACTCAATCCACTGCATGATTGGTTTTCAGATTTTCAATGTACCCAGCGGACCCATTTCTGCCATCCATTGATAACAGTGTTGATTCAGGTCCTGATAAAGCATCCCATATGTTTTTTCTCCGGGACATCCAGGTGAGAAAGGGTCCCGAGGAGAGAAGGGGGAAAATGGAGTTGGCCTGAGAGGAGAGACTGGACCCGCTGGACCTATAGGTAAAGTGCCTTTCCTCAATTACAGCAGTATATCAATGGAATGTCTCTGTCGCTACCAGACAGATAATTGGCTGTATCCATCTTGAAACCCCAAGCGGCTGCACTATGTACTGTGACTGATTCACTCATTTTCCATCCCCTTTGCCATTTAATGTGACTGCTGTTTCTTTCCCTAGGTCCAGCAGGCATGCCTGGCTATGGTAAGGACGGGCAGCCCGGGGCAGCTGGAGCTCAGGGAGAGCCGGGGAACCCGGGCCCCCATGGCCAAATGGGCCCCCCCGGACCCCCAGGACAGTGTGACCCCACCCAGTGCGCATACTATGCCAGCTTAGGATCACGCCCCCACACTAAGAACACCAAAGGGACTTAAAGAGACAGAAACAGACAAAAGCCACATCCAGAATGGCACCCTATTACTTACATAGTGCACTGCTCTTGACCAAGGCCCATATAGCAGTCCTAAGGTCTTATATGGGCCCTGGTTAAAGGTAGTGTACTATCTAAAGAAGGTGGTGCCATTTGGGATGCAGCCAAAGAGCTGAAAGTACAGCTATTTATGAACTGGGATGTATTGGGACGAACCAATCACTTTTCTTTAAAGGGGGAAACTCCTCAGTTTGGAAGGAGAACAAGAGATGCGTGCTGCCTGCTTGCCGGTCAGAATGTTGTTTTTGTTGGGGGGGTTTGGGGGGGGGGGGTGACTGATATTTAATAATGTCAAGAATGTGGTAACTTATCCAACTAAGATGGCCTGTCGCTGTTCTCGGCTTGAAGGATCATATAGAAGACCGGCAAGTACCGTTATGCTTACAGTGAGGCTGTAATGTGGCAGCATATTTGTACCCATTTGTGGTATGTAGAGCAACAGTTTCAGCACCATTCAACTGACTGTACAGTGTCTTATTAAAGTGTCTCCAGTTCTCAACATGGAATGGGTTGAGCATTAGATTTAACTTTCAACATACTAGTCACAAATGTTCAGGCAGAATACTCATCTCACAGAGAACTCCGCAATAGTTGCTGTGCCAGAACTCTTGTTAGGATGTTGACTATATGGTTTAGCGTTGTCTCAGAGCTCCAAACAAGACACAGCATCAGTACCTAAGCCATTTGGCACAGCAACTATTGCCGGTGTGTGCAGTGTTAGGTACTAAAGGTACTAAACCTCATATTTTGGGCGTTTTCTCCATTGGGCAAAACTCTGTCCTCTTCACCGTGAGCGATACCTAACTGGTTGAGCGGTTGATGAGATGCCTATTTGTTAGCAGGCAAACTGAAGTGTTCTACCGTCCTCGATAGCCATCTTTCATTGAGTCCACTCGTGTATCCTACTGCGGAATACTGCCACGTCCTCTTTAAATTAGCTTTTGGGTTGTTGGGGGAGAAAAACAAGCATACATTTAACATCATTTGTCAAATTCCCGACGGGCGGCGTTATTTCAAATACATATACTAAAAATGACTTTTGTTCACGCACACTTCCCTGCCTCTCCTTAAAGGAGGTGAGAAGGTGAGCATCCTGTCCAATTGACTAAGTAAATCCAATTAATAACAGGCCTCCAGCATTAGTCAAATGTTGCCAGTTTGACTTGCAGCTCTTTTGAGGCCATCTCCTTGTTATAGTAGTCAGTGTTGTTATAATTCTTTGGATTTGTGATCAGGTGACCAACCGAGATATCAGGAGAGATGTCAGAATTCCAACCCTGTAGACTACTTTAAACATTGCCTTTAAAAAGGACCTTTAAGGGTGCTGTCCATGTTCAAGTCTTCTATCCATCTCTATGGTGTCTTTCTGGCCAACCTGCCACTTCTTCCTGTTTATTATCCAGTCTCTTTCTGGCACAAGCAGGCTGGATACACAGTGACTCAAATAGACATTGGTCACATCCATCATTACTGTACTACATTGAAGTGTTCTCCTACTTTGCTGGGTTTATACTGATCAGTCAGGTTAGTGAGTGTCATGTTTCCTCACTCTACTTATTTCCATGGATGGCCCAAACACAACCTCTCTGAAACTCACAAGACGAGTCGAGAGTCAGTGAAAACAAAAAACCAACAGACTTTATTCCGGATTAGAAAACAATTCAAGGAAATACAAGATGTTAACATATAGAGGTTACACAATGTCACCAAATAGGTATTCTGTGCAGTGCTGTGAGGAAATACACACCCTGATAAGCTTCCTCTTTAGAATTTTGACGTAGTGATATCTGATCTCCCTTTTAACATTATTGACATTATTTATCATTTGACGAATAACACTGAAAAATCTGATTTATAAATGGTTTCATAAAAGCATACAGAAATCTGTAGCAGAAATAGCTTCAGGTAGGATTTTATTAACTGCCACAGTCTCTTTCATTGCATGAATGGACCTTTTGCCCACTCGTCCTTTCCGGAACTGCCTTGAACTGTGACGTTTTTTGCAGTTTCTTGCATGTTCGGCCCCGCTCACCACAATGACCACTCCAAGGTTGTCTGGTGTTCTTTTGTTCAAAGGCAGTGTTTTGTGTTTGCCAATCGCCAAACACTGACATCTGGCATTGCAGCTGAACAACTCCACCTTTGCCTCTGAGAACTTTTTATGTTTGACCATGATGTGTTGACCTGTGGTTAAGACAAAACCACCTTTTTGATGTTTCTGTTAAGATCGACCCTCTGTTACTCTGAAAGGATTTTCTGTTTTGGAGCACATCCTTTCTAATTTCAGCTATATTATAGGATAATCTGTGTAGATGTGTACACATTTTTGGGGAAGGCTTTATTTTTTGAAATTAGATTACCTTTATGGTTGAGTAGTGTTGAAATGATCAGATGCATCCACATTTGTCAAACAATATACCTTTTCAGGGTGTGGGTTAACATCCTCAGAGCACTCTATTGCACTCTAGTCTATGTTGCGCTGAGCCTGTATACATTATCGGTTTCTGGAACAGCTTAAGAACAACCCACAGTCTTTTAGAAGCCAGTCCAACAGCCCCACTAAAAATACTATTTGGCCATATGAACTTCAGGCAACTTCACTGAAATACATCCAAACTGTCATGCTAAACATACAGTCGCCTCACTGACCTTTGTACTGAACCCAATTAAATCCTTGATCTGTAGCAAACACAGGCACACACATATAGATGTGTGAACTTGTTGTTATCGGGATTTTCTTGATACAGAAATGACTAATTCTTAGGTACAGTTGAAGCCGGAATGCCAAATAGTACCTAGACATGGTAAATGGGAATAGTTTTTTGAATTTTGTCAATTTAATATACTAGTTACCCATTCATATGAGTATTAGAATGTCTGATGTTTCGTTCCAGCTGCCAATAGTAAATAATTCATACAGTGCTAGTTTTCTAATTGTTTGTTTGGCTTGTTTCCTCATTTCATATACATTTGTGATTATTCAAAACTGTGTGTAACTGATTTAGGGTTCTTGTTAAATTATACTGTTAAATTATTCACAGTTTGAATTACCAATAACCTACCATATGTGCAATGATAAAAAATGTTTTACAATGGTAATCCTTACCTGTTTTTCTTATAAGATTGGTGCTAAAAAATCCTAAATTAGTGGTTGGTATATATGTACATATTGGAAAGCTATATTACGTATATACTGAGTCATGTAATAAAAATAAAAACTGGAAAAGATACATTTTATAGAAAAGTCTTTCTTTTTTTGTGAGTAATCCTCCTGTGTCCTCCTGTAAGTGCAAGTATGAATTGTGTTCACCATTGCTATTGTAGGTGTCCCGCTTCTCTTGTTTCCTTATGTCTAAAACAACCAGCTGATTCATCAGTTGCTCCTGTAGGCATTTGACAAGTCCATACTGTAGCTACAATTGAATGTCAACAGGAACTGCCACAGACCTTTTGAAACCATAATTGTCTTGTGACATCATTTGCATATTAAGTAAGATCTGTTCTTCTGTTAAATATTTAAATTTGCATTGCTAATTTGGTTTTCCGTTTAAAATCATCCATTGAGCAACTGTTGTATGTTAATTGTTGTATGGACAACCTATAATTTTGTCAGATCGCAGTAGATTCATGGTGAGACCTTTGATGACAAATAGCTGTTGAGAGGAGGAGGAGAAAGAGGAGGAGTAGGAGGAGAAAGACAGGAGGCTAGGTCCAGCCTGCAGCAGTCTAAAGGTCATATTGAATCAATAAATAAATCTCTGGTGTGGACTAAGAAGAAGGGATGTTGACTTTCCACTCTCAGTATCCAGGCAACAGTAGGCCAGACTACCCTAGAGACGTCAGCACACAGGAGGCTGGTGTCTCCTTAATTGGGGAGGACAGGCTTAGATTAATAGCTGGAATGCATTAATAGGAACACTATCAAACACTTAGACTCTGTGTAATAATCCATCTTTGAGGGCTAACTATATATTTTTGATAAAATTCCAGTTTGTGCAAAGTTAACACACCATTGTTTTAAAATTAGTATTTGATATGACAATGAAAGTACCGTTAGTGTGATGGTGCATAAAAGCAGATTCTACAAAACCGTTTCCAAAAGTGTTTTGCATTGCTTATTTTATATCCCCCTCAAAAAAAAAAAAGCCAATTTTATTATTCAGTATTTTCCATATTCCACCAGTGTACTGTGCTTAGTTATTTTTGTAGATTGGCTTCTGTGCATCATAGAGCAAAAATACACCTACCTCCTTGTTCCACAGACTCTTCTGCTTTTGGAATGTCTGTAGTAATTTTTAGCACCAACTATTCATTTGTAAGGCTTTTTTGTGTAGTGCAACTAATGACTTCATATCCTCGTATCCCCACTGGTAGTCAGCTAACATTTTGGTTGATAAAACAGCCTGTGGGCATCATACCGCATTCCTGTTTTCCAGAGACTACTGATTTGAACATGTTTGTAGATCCAAGTAAAATAATTACATTACTAGAACAAACATAGAGGGAAATATGGGTCAATTATTCAGTTTGATCCACGAGTCCCAATGCCTGACAAATAAAAATGACCATTATATTATGTCAAGCATCATACCTTGTGCTAACCACTTTTGGATTAATTATTTATTATACTGATAACTGCCAACATCCCATTTAAAAAGTTCTTAACAACTTTCCAAGTGCTTCCTGTCAATCAACATTGATACACTGGCAGAAATTAGTTGAAGGTACTGTACTATGGATGGACTTCGATGGTAATGTAACTGGTTATTGGTTATATTATGTAGTGTCAGCCTTCCACGAAAGCAAAGATTGAGATACAGTATTTAAAAAAGTTCTTAACTCAGAGACTGGAGAACCAGAGTACAGCTTGTTTTCTATTCTACCCTTCAGTGAATTGCATTCACCTGTTGTCCCAGGTCTAAATCGTTTCTGATTACAGGGCTAATATGAAAACCAGCAGTAGTCTGGGTCCGGGAGGCTGAAGTTAAGAACAACTTATATCACAGACCTTACTCATTTTGCCGGACCACGTAAGCGGAGCCGGCTAAGAAGAGTGAATATCTCTTACTGAGTGAGTGACTGACTGACTGACTGCCCCTTATTAAATAGAATAGTGGTTGGAGAAGCGGACTTGTAAACTATAGGTAACGTACGCATTATGAATTATTCCGTATAGACGAAAACTTTGCTGGCTAAAACCGTTAGTATCTACATTAGAGTAAGCCTGAAATAAAACAGTTTATGGTTATAGTGCGACTGTTTCTGGTGAATTTTTGAAGTACGCATCCTTGCATCTGTTTTGGGTCAGGATAGACAACACATTTGCTGGCTTAACGTACAGTAGTCACGTTATAGTAAGCCTTAACTGAAACTGTATATGGTTATATTGCGACTGTTTCTGGCATGGAAAAGTTCATCTTCAGTCTCGCTAGAAATTTCTCAATTCTTATGATTATTCCTAGGATGTTAGTAGATACTGGTAAGACTATTGCTGGCTAATTAGCTGTTAAAACGGCCAGTGGCAAAAGCAATACAGTTCATAGACGCTATGGAGGATGTAAACTTAATAAGAAACTTTAGTCAGTTTAACACAATCCTCAAGGGAGTCTAGAAACTGCTGGAACGTGTAATGCTGTGGCGTAGTGGTTAAAGACAGTTCCTCTCCTGTAGAAGACCCTAGTTCAAAGCTATTGAGAGCAACGTCATTTATTAATGGAAAGGAAAAAGGAAAAAGTTAGTTATCGTCACCTTTATTGATAGTTATTGTATAAATGTCATTCACGAATGAAAGAAAAAAGTATGTTGTTTTTCCATGCAAGAAAAAAAAATGTTCTTATGCCATGAAATGAAATCGCTTTGGCAGATTCTCTAGCAATTGTTAAATTCTAATGACTGTTGTTAAAATGGCCAGTGGCAAACGGCATACATAGACGCTATTTGTGGTGGAGGTAAACATAGCAAGAAACGTTAGTCAGTTTAACTGTATCAATGTCATTCACGAATGGCCAATTAACTATTAAAACAGCCAGTGGCAAAAGAGGATTTGTTCAGGATAGAGACAAGAGACTATACTGACAGCCGGCAAATGTACAGTTCCGTGGTGTAGAGATTAACGTCACCTTTCACCTGGGCGACACGTGTTCGAATCTCGAGATGGCAACTCTTTGTATTGCAGGCCAGCTGAAATAGGCTTGCCTGGTTTCTTGTTTACTAATATCAGAAAATGTTTTAGTATTGCCATTCGTTCTAATTAGACTGGTTAGGATTTCACCCTAACCAAAATGTTTGCCATTTCATTCCATTCTGGAACTTTCGAGGGTTATAGCCCTTCTAACTGAATGGGATATCTACAGCTCCGGAAAAAATTAAGACACCACTGCACTTTCAAAACGTTGAAAAGGAAAGTTTTGAGTGAGGAATAGAAGCGTTCAATTTGCAGTGGTCTCTTAATTTTACCCCCTCTGCTCCTCACTCAAAACCTTATTTTTCGACTTTTGGAAAGAAAAGAAAAAGGTGCAGTGGAATTTTTTCCGAAGCTGTTTGTAGAAAGCTCAGATCAGCTAGTAGAGTCCAGAGTCCAAACTAAACATGGCAAAGCTGCATTTAGCACTTATGCTGCATACAGTGGGTAGAACATGTATTTGATACACTCCCGATTTTGCAGATGTTCCTACTTACACAACATGTAGAGGACAAAATTCCAGAAAATCACATTGTATGATTTTTAAATAATTAATTAGCATTTTATTGCATGACAAAAGAATTTGATCAACTACCAACCAGTAAGAATTCCGGCTCTCACAGACCTGTTAGTTTTTCTTTAAGAAGCCCTCCTGTTCTCCACTCATTACCTGTATTAACTGCACCTGTTTGAACTTGTTACCTGCATAAAAACACCTGTCCACACAATCAAACAGACTCCAACCTCTCCACAATGGCCAAGACCAGAGGGCTGAGTAAGGACATCAGGGATAAAATTGTAGACCTGCACAAGGCTGGGATGGGATACAGGACAATAGGCAAGCAACTTGGTGAGAAGGCAACAACTGTTGTCGCAATTATTAGAAAATGGAATGGTCCCCGCATGCACCGTCCCCCTGCTCAAGCCAGCGCATGTCCAGGCCCATCTGAAGTTTGCCAATAGTCATCTGGATGATCCAGAGGAGGAATGGGAGAAGGTCATGTGGTCTGATGAAACAAAAATAGATCTTTTTGGTCTAAACTCCACTCGCCATGTTTGGAGGAAGAAGAAGGATGAGTACAACCCAAAAAACACCATCCCAACCGTGAAGCATGGAGGTGGAAACATCATTCTTTAGGGATGCTTTTCTGCAAAGGGGACAGGACGACTGCACTGTATTGAGGGGAAGATGGATGGGTCTTCCAGCATGACAGCGACCCGAAACACACAGCCAGGGTAACTAAGGAGTGGCTCCGTAAGAAGCATCTTAAGGTCCTGGAGTGGCCTAGCCAGTCTCCAGACCGGAACCCAATAGAAAATCTTTGGAGGTAGCTGAAAGTCTGCTGCAGTGTGTGCAAACCTGGTCAAGAACTACAGGAAACGTATGATCTCTGTAATTGCAAAGGTTTCTGTACCAAATATTAAGTTCTGCTTTTCTGATGTATCAAATACTTATGTCATGCAATAAAATGCAAATTAATTACTTAAAAATCATACAATGTGATTTTCTGGATTTTTGTTATAGATTCTGTCACTCACAGTTGAAGAGTACCTATGATATAAATTACATGCTTTGTAAGTGGGAAAACCTGTAAAATCGGCAGTGTATTAAATACTTGTTCTCCCCACTGTACAACTGGAATTAACTACCAGAAGATCTTGGACGTGCCCCAAAAGTATAAATTTTTGTAAATCCAGGTAAAAACACTTCTCTTTTCACATGTCTATGACTGAGCGCTCAAACTTAGCCACACTGTTAGCCTTACAGCTTTTACAGTTTCCTCATGGAATCTACTACAGAATCTTCCAGTTATTTTTTTATTTTGTTTTTATTCTATTTCTATTTTCTTATTCTATGCAAAGCACATTGAATTGCCTATTTTATGTTTTTATTCTAGTATTTGTTTTTATTCTATTGTATTTATCTTTTTCTTTTTAATGCCCATTGAATTGCTTCTATTATGCTATATAAATAAACTTTATATACTATACTATATGATATTAGTATGTAAGAAAACAAATCTCGGGAAAATATATGACCTCTGTATAATTTTTGTTATACAGTGGCTGACAGAAACCATAAACTACTGATATTTGTCTATGGCTCATTTTGACTTTTGACTTTACATTAATAATATCAAAACTAAAAGGAGCAACAATTTCACATTTGTTACTAATGAAAGGCTTAGCTATGTGCTGTACTGCTAGACAGAACAGTTCCAATTACTTTATTTAAACAAGGAATTAAAGTGTATACGCATGGAAGAAAAATACACAGTATAATTTTTCATTTCCTCAACATAATTGAACAACATGTAAAAGTGTGTGTTATTTATATTTATTTGTCTTTGGGACAGCACTTGGGCCACGATGGACCGCTCGACAAAAAAGGTTAGCTTAATATCCATAGCAGCTGTTTTGGAAAGCACAATGTCAGATAAGCTCTCTCGATAAAAAAACGATGCATCAGTCGAAAAAGATGAAGTTAGAAAAATATCTATACAGTATTCTACATTACATTTGCCTTCTTCTCTGTTCACCTTTGTGTTTGTCTTTGGTTCAGTGGTGCAATGATGGACTGGGCACCTCATGTCTCTCTGGCTTCAGATGGGGATGGAATCTATTCCGGAATGTGCTCTGAGCTTCTGTTGTGTGTTTCTCACGGCCCTTTGGAGTAGCTGGATTTCTTTCCCTCACTCATCAGATAGAGAGGTGGGGGCCTGCCTATACAGTTTGAGGGGTCACAATACCCTGGAGCTCCTGTGACTCCTCTGGGGCCAGAGGGTCCCGGGCTACCGTTAACCCCGTCTTTACCCGGAGCTCCATCTGCTCCGTTCTTCCCAATGCCAGGGATGCCAGCTGCACCTGAGACAGAGGCAAGAGATGAGGGAGAGGATGGTAACAGGTACGGTGCAATGTCCTCTCACGTGAATGTGTGATCAACAGGGTTTGAACCAGCTTCTCTTAAGCAAAACTAGACCGTCAACACACCGAGCTAATGCCTTGCCATATGCTTATGAAGGAGCTAAAATGATCAAGAGGCGTTTTTCTCAAATGTTATCAACCTGGATTGGATTAAATAGCCAGTAATACAATGAATAGAGGACTATCACCAATACCGAATCCTGTTATAATTCAGTGCATTTAATCCTATTCAATAGGTGACTTTTGATCGATCATATTTCTGGACAGGTATCAGTGTGGTGAGGGAGCATTACCTTGTGGCCCTGGCTCCCCTGGAGTTCCTGGGATACCCACTCCGACTTCTCCCTTATCTCCCTTGTCCCCCTTCAAGCCAGCGTCACCTACAGAGACACATTTCCTTTCACATGTTGTTCATTGCCAGTCTATAATGGGCTGTCATCCCCCCAGTAGGTGTGTGCATGCATGTGACTGTCTGTACGTGCAATTCTGAATAACAGGGAGGCAATTAAAAAGATTTAGCAGGGAGAGATTGAATCACTGTTTGACTCAGTCCTGTACGTGACATTTTTTGCACTGTCTGTATTTTTCAAATGTTCTTTTTGATTTATGAATAAAATGTGTCTTTATGGTCAACCCTAACCCTGGTTTCTGTTTTGAAATATTTGATTGAATTAGCATGGGCTAAAGCTAGAAAAACAGATTTAAGCTTGGACTGTCTGTAAATAGGCTATCTAACTGTAATGGAAATGCAGCACAATTCTGAAAGACAATAAGAACTCATTCATTTTTACAGTCAATCATAAAGGTTGTGAAACTGCTTATGTGCTGCCACTGTACTGTATAAGGGTGGGGACTCTAGTTTCTCTGATCATTTTGGCCCTATATCTAAAGTGTTACTGCTTGTTGAATTTCTGGAGCGATTGGCAAATAGGCAGTTGGTATTACTGTTTATCTTAACGTTTTGATTTTAGACCTGGGCACAGTGTTATGTCATCAGCTTCCCTGGTTATTGATTTTGATATTGTCAAAGCCTTGGATGAGAAATTAAGCTGTATTCCCCCATTTATTAACCTGTTCAAAGTGTTCCATCTGTAACTGTGAGAAATGTTGATGTGATGTTTTTTGGAATTTGGTTAGATCAAAATCTATCTTGTAAACCTCACAATGTTTAAGAAGTGAGCAATTTTATCTTTTTTTTGTTGCATCAGCATAAAAAGGAAACTGTTGAAGCAACTTTTATGTCCCTGACAGATTATGGCGATGTGCTATATCTGCATGCCCCAGCTTTCGTGATGAATTTTCTGGATGCATTCTATCATTCAGACTTGTGATTTATCACTGGTATTAATTCTTGCACACATCACTGTATATACTTTAGTTGGCTTGGACATCCTGACCTTGAGATACGGCAGAAATGTGAGGACATTTTATCATAAGGCTGTAATGCAGGCACCTCCTGACTAATCTTGGAAAGTTGTTGGAACCACAACAGTTATTCAACATGCTTTCAAGACCGACTAGCCCTGGAGACACTGCAATGTTGCCTTTGAGGCCTGGAAATGAGACCTGCGATCAGTTTTGTGGTCAATTTTGCTATAGTTAGTAACAACCCATTCACACCTGGTTTTCCAGGTGTGCCTGGTAATCCAAAGTATCCAGGTGGTCCCTTCATTCCTATTAGACCTCTGGGGCCAGGTTCTCCTGCTGGGCCCGGTGGACCTGGAGGACCCGGTAGTCCAGAAACACCAGGTGCACCGATTGCCGCTGGTTTTTTTAGGACTTCCTTCTTAAACTCGGCTAAATGTTCTAGATGGAGAGAATGAGTAAAAAAAAAAGGTCAGTTTAAGAAAACAAGCCACGTGGCAGTTTCCGTTTATTTCTGCAAAACATTTACCTACCTTCTACAATGGCTGAGCATAGTTCCCGAAGTATAACGTCATTCACTTTAGGACCCTTTTGGATTTAGAAGGGAGACAAGTATATGAATTGATATTAAAACATTTAGACATGACACTATATTCCAAAACGTCCTGTATCATTCAGTGCGTGTTTTGTAGACACCTGGTACATTGTAAAATCTACTCACAGGTAAACCTCTAGGCCCAGGGGTTCCAGGTAATCCTCTCTCGCCCTCCAGTCCATTGGCTCCCTGTGGACCGGTTAAACCCTCATGTCCGGGCTGACCAGGTCTACCATCAGCCCCTGTAGCACCCCTCATGCCCTTCTCTCCAACCTAAAGGTCAGTGGACATCACAGCATGACTATGATGTTAAGTGACCATAGCGTTGCATTATTCAAATGATCAATCAATCTAGCGCGCAATAGAACTGGAACACACAGTATTACTGTACCTCTCCTTTGTTTCCAGGAACACCAGGAGGACCCTATCGGAAGTAAAGGGATGCACTGAATGAGGATCATTGTAATCATTACAAATCCAATGGGAGTACTAAAGATCAAATATACCTTTGGACACTTACCTGGTCTCCCTTTACACCAGAGTCACCTGTAAGCCCCGGATTTCCCTGTTGAAAGACAATAACATTGTCAATAAACATACAACTTTAAACTGTAATAAACGGTTGCCACGTTGTACTATTTGGTATGGCCATGGATCTATAGACTCACTTCACTTCCTTTAGGGCCAATAGGACCAATTGGACCCTACTCAAAGACACAAACACAAGAAACAGTGTTTCAGAAATGATCAAACCCCCTTCGGTTTCATATTGTAAAGGATGATAGAGATACGTAGCTAGTCATGTAAACCCACCTGGTCACCTTTCTGTCCAGTGTGACCCTTCAGACCCTTTTCACCTGTGTCACCTTTGTCCCCTTTGTCACCGTGGATACCTGTTTCACCTGTAGGCCCCACTGGCCCCTGCTTTCCAGTCATTCCCTGCAAAGTAAATGGAAATAAATTAGCGGGGGTATTATCACAGAATAAGAAAAATAAATCTTGCAATTATCGTATGCAATTATTTGCACATCTTTTCCATTATGTGGGAACTACATAAAATCACAAGGAATCTGATCATTTCACTTCAGATTCAAATCACCTCCTATGGCTGTGTTCACCCAGGAAGCTATATTCTCATATGTTTTCCACTAATTCAACCAATCACATCAGATGTTTTTGATGTGCTCTGATGAGCTCTGATGAGCTCTGATTGGTCAAATGAGCAAATATAGACCAATCGTTTTTTAAACTGAATCCTGCGTACATCTGAACCCTAACACCAACCCAAAACTATGTAACCTCTGTCTTGTTGTTTGGATCCGATTTTCTTAACTCTAGAGTGTTGTTTATTTACATAATAATTACTCCTACTGTGATAAGTATATTTTTTCTTTAATCTACCTGGTCACAACCACTGACATTAAGAATTTTCCAGTAGCTAAGTTCAACTGGTCGGTCAGGCTTGAGGGAAAGATGAACAGAGCAAAATACAGAAAGTTTCTTGAAGAAAACCTGATCTGAAGCACACAGAATCTAAGAATGAGCATTTGTCTTTCAACATGGCAACGACCCAAAGCACACTGCCAAGAAAATGCTGGAGTGGCTTTGGGACAAGTCATTGAATACCGTTCATATGCTCAGTCAAAGCCTGCCCTTGAAAACTAGTGAACATCTGTATGGAGGCCTGAAGATTGCAGTTCAACGACACTCTCCATCCCATCTGACAAAGCTTGAAAGGATCCACTAGGAAGAATGGCAAACACTGCCCAAATCCAGGTGTGCAATGCTGGTAGAGGCACATCCAGAAAGACTCAAAGCTCTGATTGCTGCAAAGGAGATTCTACGAAGTACTGAAGAAAAGGTGTGAAAATACACAGCTCTGTGGTCTCTTAAAAAAATTAAGAGACCTCTGCACCTTTTTCTTTTTCTTTCCTTTGAAGAAGGATCATGGCCCCGCTTTTCAAAAGTCAACTATCTTTGGGCAGGATTATCGGATGGGATTAAATGTGTAGAAACATTACAAATCGAACCGACAAATGATTCACTGGTGACATATTAATTCTATGTATATGCATTTAATCCCTTAGAAAAGTAATAACAGATAATAGCAAAATAAATAACTTGGCCGGTATTAATACAAATATTTGATTAACTTACAGTTGCTCCCTTTTCCCCTGGTTGTCCATCCTTTCCTGCTGGTCCAGTTTCTCCCTAAACAAACAAACGTTACGTATCTTCAGCACGACCAGCAGGATATGGAGGAACGCCCACGGCTTGAAGCGTGACATGAAACACTCACTGTTTTCCCAGGAAGTCCCATTGGTCCTGTGGGTCCATCAGCTCCTGTATCACCCTATTCAGAAAATCCATCAGATACCACAAACACAAAGGGACAAACAAAGCAAATCCCATGAATACACATCAAAACACAGGTATGTTGTTTTTGAGCAGTGACCCATTTGTTTTTGAGCAGTGACGCATTTGATTTAAGCAATGTTCGTTGTGTGTTTGTGTAAAGACAATTTACCTTGGCACCTCCAGGTCCAACCAAACCCTGTTGGCCTGGTAATCCCTACGAAAGTACAGTATATTATCAGTGTAGAAAAACATTGCTCTTTTGTAATGCTACACAATATTATCAGAGTAGCCAACATTCTTCTTTTATGGGAATAATACAGGATGAATACTCTACAGCGATTCTTTCTGTGTGATTTTTCTATGTAGTCCCCTGCTTTGTCAACCAACTTGTACAACCATGCAGTCAGATGGAAAGGTTGTAGTTTCTTTTTTCGACTTTACTTTCCGCTTGGCTGTTTGCTCTTGAATGTTTTATTAATCTGACCGGCAGTGCGGTTTAAGTGGAAGGCAACGCTGTACTGATTTTTAAAATGTTCTCTTTTTTATTTAATACCAGCACAACCATGCAAAGTCATCAGATCTAAAATTATATTTCAATGCATCAAATAGATTGGTTTTTGACAGATATTACAATCACTCACTGGAATTCCGACGATTCCCCTGATTCCGACAGTCCCAGGAACGCCGGCCTCTCCCTATGGACACAGTGACTGTAATGGTTGCAGTATAACTGTTTCCCGGACAGACCTGGTCAGAACAATTTCAACTCAATATACAGTATTCCTAGCGATGACCGACCTTAGCTCCGTCCACTCCTGGGAGTCCATTCATACCATCAACGCCAGGGGCACCCTGTAATCACAGTCCATCACTGTCCGCAACAACAACACCAAAACCCCTCAGAGCCATAACTGGCCTCATAACAGATGACAGGGACGTTGCAAATGCTTTATCACTCAGATCCATCCACTTTGTTTGACATGACTACAACCAACACTATGACAGACTGTTGAACGCTTTCACTGGTACGAAAATAAGGTCAATGGATGCTGTGTTGTTATGTTTGCAAACATACAGTGTCTCCTTTCGGGCCAAGTGGACCCGACTCCCCTTGAGGACCGATGTCTCCCTGAGAAAACACGCCTGCAGTTAAACCATGAAGCCAGAAGGAATGTGGGGAGAACCAATAAACGTGTAGAAAAACCAAGTACGACTTCCAGGTCGAGGGAGATACTCACCCCATCACCCTTTTCTCCCTGTAGGCCCTGACGTCCACGAATGCCCTCCATCCCCTGACAGAAGATACATGGTCAATACAGGAGACGCTAGGTAGTGAAGACGTCGACCGCATTCTGCTCTCCAGTCCCGATAAGGACATTGATTAAATATGGCAGTTACAGTATATTTGATGGATTTTATTAAAGCGGTGGGGCTTACAGGGGACCCTGGCGGTCCGGTGGGTCCGGGGATGCCATTGAAACCAGGGGGACCCTGAGGGATGAAGAGAACACAGATTGTCATGAAACACTGAAATGAAACGTCAGTAAAATGTGTTAGCTGTTGCTTTAAAGCCGTACTCTGTCTCCTTTGTCTCCAGGCGTGCCAGGAAAACCAATAGGTCCTCTTTGTCCCTGGAATGTGTGACATATGTTAAAATGAATTATATTTAAATCAGCAAAAATAAACAGTTGTTGAAGGGTTAGTTGTATGACACAATTACGCTTGAGGTAGAAAATAGGCATAGAAATGACAGAAAGAAGAGACTTGGATATTTTAGTGTGCATCAGACAGAAATGTACAGTAGAAGAGATTAGCGTTTATTTGTTGGGATCGATAAGAAAACGGAGGCTTCTCACATCATCTCCCATTCTGCCTGGTAAACCCTGCACCCCAGATGGTCCTGGCTCGCCCTGTGCATTTTGAAAAAAGAATAGGATGGGGGGAAAAAATCACGTTTAGGTAGCTGTTTGCTTGAACAATCATCCTAACCAACAAATGTACTTGAACACGTTGTCTAATATCCCAGTCACACACTTAACAGGATCCTTTGTTGTCACACCTTTGGTCCTGGTTCTCCAGCAGAGCCATTGTCACCTGGTATTCCCTTGTGTCCCTGGTGACAACAAAGACATGAAGACTTAATGTCATCACATTACTGCCAGAAGCCCTACACGCTGGAGGTCCAGAAGGTGAGCCTCCCACTATCAATGTAATGCACTTTGGGGATCTGGAAAAACACTATATAAATCCATTGTATGAATCCAGTTGTTTTACACGGATGAGATAAAACCACTGGCTGTATTAGTGAAAATGGAAAGGGTACGTGGATGTACTCATCCAGAGCAGATTGGTTCCGATTACTCACCTTCATCCCTGGTAGGCCAGGGTTTCCCTGAGGTCCGGCTGGGCAAGCAGCAGGGCACTTTGGACCAACACGTATACAAACAGATAGACATTACATAACCACAACATACCCTGGATTGAACCCCTCACACACATTGTAGATACTCACTAAAGAACCTGTTAACACTATTTGAAAGTTTCTGTAAATGCTTTACAGATTATCTACTATTAGTAACATTTTAACTATCTACTAACCCTTTCCCTAACCTTAACCTTTATCTTAACCCTAATCCAAACCTTATCCCTTACCCTATACCTTATTCTAAGATTAACCCCTTGAATAAAGCTTAAGTGAATGTATTGGATAGTTAAGGTAATGCCAGCAGTCCTTGAACCACACATTTCCTCTCTTTCTCTTGCAGATTGTGTGAATGTGTAAAATGACTCACATCTTCCCCACTCCCCTCAGCTTTACCAGCCCCAGGTGGTCCCTAGAACACAGCAGAGTGAGTGAAGCAGATAGCACATTACAACCCCTTGGAGGGAGAACTAAAAGAGAGAGTTTAGATGTCCATAAACACCACAGAAAAGCGCTTGAGGCTGCAACCATCAACATACAGTAATAATGCTGGAGTATTGCCCTATGCTATATTAAAAAACGAAGTAGACTGTAATAACTATCAGTATAAAATGTAGGTTATTCAGAAAGATCTAAGATACTGTGACACAATGCAAAATCAGACAACCCAACCGATAGATACAAAGGTTCATGAAAAAAAGTAATGAAAACAGAGGTGAATTTGCCCGATTCAGATCTAGAGGTTACAGGTCAAGTCTCTGTACTTACAGCAGGTCCCGGTAGCCCTGGTGGGCCGGGAGGACCAGGGAGACCCAGACCACCTCTAGGTCCGGGGGGACCCTGAAAACAGAAGATGTTTGCATCTAATTCACAAAATGGTCCCCAGAATATCAAAAGGACCAATAATAGAGTAGCCCTATGGCGGTTATGACAAACCCCCTCCAATCCTGAATGTGGTACGTTATTCAGCCGTGTAATGCACTTGTGTAGGATGTGATCTTGTGTGTTTGGACACTGACCTCGGGCCCAATGTTCCCTTCATCTCCTGGAGTTCCTGGTTTCCCTGCTGGGCCCTGTAGTGAGCAAACATACTCAAGTTATTTCTGACTCTATAGCCTGTTTATAGTGCTTGATTCATCTACTTCATGCAGTTTTAAAGACAGAATAAAGATGCTGTGAAGATGTTGAGGGTCTTCAGTACGTACAGGAGGTCCAGCAGTCGCGGGTCCCTGGGCAATGAGAGGGAAAAAGTATTTAGAAAAATCAGAAATCAATTTATTAATGGGTTTAAATATTATGATACTCTATATTCCAAAGTATTAGTTTAAGGGCTATATGTTTCAGCAAAAGGTTTCTATTAATAGACAAGATTTACAGATGACTGATATTATGGATACTCACTGGAGAGCCTGCTGGCCCAGGAAAACCTTGAAGTCCCTGATATCAAATACATAAGTAATATATCACTTATCATCTTACTGGTATTAGGAAAATATAGTTGTTGAGTAGGTTCTGGAAAAGGTAAACTCACCCTTTCTCCCACAGGTCCTCTTGGGCCCATTGGACCAGGTAATCCCTTCATTAAAAAGATTACAAAATCTATGATTAACACAATCTACAAACTAAAATGTTTTCTTGCCAGCAGCTGAAATTATTAGTTGAGTAATAGATAGTTGTTGCTGATGCGCAATGCAAAAATATTCTTGTTCCAAGACAAAATGCAGTATGCTTTTTGTCAGGTGGTGTTTGTGGTACAGGCTGTATTAGTAATAGGTGGTGTTTGTGGTATGGGCTGTGTTAGTGATAGGTAGTGTTTGTGGTATGGGCTGTTGATAGGTAGTGTTTGTGGTATGGTCTGTGTTAGTGATAGCTGGTGTTTGTGGTACAGGCTGTATTAGTAATAGGTGGTGTTTGTGGTACAGGCTGTATTAGTAATAGGTGGTGTTTGTGGTATGGGCTGTTGATAGGTAGTGTTTGTGGTATGGTCTGTGTTAGTGATAGCTGGTGTTTGTGGTACAGGCTGTATTAGTAATAGGTGGTGTTTGTGGTACAGGCTGTATTAGTAATAGGTGGTGTTTGTGGTATGGGCTGTGTTAGTGATAGGTAGTGTTTGTGGTATGGGCTGTTGATAGGTAGTGTTTGTGGTATGGTCTGTGTTAGTGATAGCTGGTGTTTGTGGTACAGGCTGTATTAGTAATAGGTGGTGTTTGTGGTATGGGCTGTGTTAGTGATAGGTAGTGTTTGTGGTATGGGCTGTTGATAGGTAGTGTTTGTGGTATGGTCTGTGTTAGTGATAGCTGGTGTTTGTGGTACAGGCTGTATTAGTAATAGGTGGTGTTTGTGGTACAGGCTGTATTAGTAATAGGTGGTGTTTGTGGTATGGGCTGTTGATAGGTAGTGTTTGTGGTATGGTCTGTGTTAGTGATAGCTGGTGTTTGTGGTACAGGCTGTATTAGTAATAGGTGGTGTTTGTGGTACAGGCTGTATTAGTAATAGGTGGTGTTTGTGGTATGGGCTGTTGATAGGTAGTGTTTGTGGTATGGTCTGTGTTAGTGATAGCTGGTGTTTGTGGTACAGGCTGTATTAGTAATAGGTGGTGTTTGTGGTACAGGCTGTATTAGTAATAGGTGGTGTTTGTGGTATGGGCTGTGTTAGTGATAGGTAGTGTTTGTGGTATGGGCTGTTGATAGGTAGTGTTTGTGGTATGGTCTGTGTTAGTGATAGCTGGTGTTTGTGGTACAGGCTGTATTAGTAATAGGTGGTGTTTGTGGTATGGGCTGTGTTAGTGATAGGTAGTGTTTGTGGTATGGGCTGTTGATAGGTAGCGTTTGTGGTATGGGCTGTGTTAGTGATAGCTGGTGTTTGTGGTACAGGCTGTGTTAGTAATAGGTGGTGTTTGTGGTATGGGCTGTGTTAGTGATAGGTGCTATTTGTGGTACGGTCTGTGTTAGTGATAGGTGGTGTTTGTGGTACGGTCTGTGTTAGTGATAGGTAGTGTTTGTGGTATGGGCTGTTGATAGGTAGTGTTTGTGGTACAGGCCGTGTTAGTGATAAGTAATGTTTGTGGTATGGGCTGTGTTAGTGATAGGTGGTGTTTGTGGTATGGGCTGTGTTAGTGATAGGTGGTGTTTGTGGTATGGGCTGTGTTAGTGATAGGTGGTGTTTGTGGTATGGGCTGTGTTAGTGTTAGGTGGTGTTTGCGGTATGGGCTGTGTTAGTGATAAATGATGTTGTGGTATTGGCTGTGTTAGTGATAGGTGATGTTTTTGGTATGGGCTGTGTTAGTGATAGGTGGTGTTTGTGGTATGGGCTGTGTTAGTGGTAGGTGGTGTTTGTGGTATGGGCTGTGTTAGTGATAGGTGGTGTTTGTGGTATGGGCTGTGTTAGTGTTAGGTGGTGTTTGTGGTATGGGCTGTGTTAGTGTTAGGTGATGTTTTTGGTATGGGCTGTGTTAGTGATAGGTGGTGTTTGTGGTATGGGCTGTGTTAGTGATAAGTGCTGTTTTTGGTATGGGTTGTGTTAGTGGTAGGTGCTGATTGTGGTATGGGCTGTGTTAGTGGTAGGTGGTGTTTGTGGTACGGGCTGTGTTAGAGAGAGGTGATTTTATGGTATGGGCTGTGTTAGTGATAGGTGGTGTTTGTGGTGCGGGCTGTGTCAGTGATAGGTGGTGTTTGCGGTATGGGCTGTGCTAGTGTTAGGTGGTGTTTGTGGTATGGGCTGTGTTAGTGATAAATTATATTGTGGTATTGGCTGTGTTAGTGATAGGTGATGTTTGTGGTATGGGCTGTGTTAGTGATAAATTATATTGTGGTACGGGCTGTGTTAGAGAGAGGTGATTTTATGGTATGGGCTGTGTTAGTGATAGGTGGTGTTTGTGGTGCGGGCTGTGTCAGTGATAGGTGGTGTTTGCGGTATGGGCTGTGCTAGTGTTAGGTGGTGTTTGTGGTATGGGCTGTGTTAGTGATAAATTATATTGTGGTATTGGCTGTGTTAGTGATAGGTGATGTTTGTGGTATGGGCTGTGTTAGTGATAAATTATATTGTGGTATTGGCTGTGTTAGTGATAGGTGATGTTTTTGGTATGGGCTGTGTTAGTGATAGGTTTCTGTTATGTGAACAAGACAGTGATCCTTACAGTTGCTCCTGGTAGGCCAGGCAGGCCTCTCTGCCCAGGCAGACCGATCTCTCCCTTCTCTCCTTTGACCCCCTGAGTAACAGACAGAAAAGAACTAAAGAGGGTCCGTCTGCTTGATGCCGGAAAAACAGCACAAACATACGGCTTTATCAACCATCTGCATCGCTTGCCGCCATTGCTAAGACACCCGTGGCAGCATTTAATCAATCAGAACACACAGAGATAAGTAGAATGGAGGGTGGAAGGAGAGACCACTGGTCTGTTGTTGCAGTTAGATTGATTGTAAGTAATGAGCTACAGCGCATGGGTCAAGCCCAATCCACAGAGGGCCAATTGTCTGCCTGTTTTATTTTCTTCCTTCTACTTGATTGATCAATTAAGTTAATTGATTAGTTAAGAACTCTCCTCATCTGGTTTCCTAGGTGGTCTTAACTGGAAACAATGCGTAAATTACAAAAGCATTTACTAGGCCAGCCATAGACTGTATTTAAGATCCAAGGGCAACTGAATGGGAACAAAAGTAACATTAATACTTATAAGATGAAACAAAGTGAATACATTATAAATCTTTTTAAACCCCTTTTCACCCACCCCACCCCACTCCTCTCCCAATCCCAATTATAATAGTCAACTGTACCTACAGTCTTGTCATCTCCCAACTTGTTTTCGAGAGATCTGAAGATTGTGGCAAGCCTTCCTCCCAGGCATGCACAACAAGCTATTTTGTTTATATGTGCACTGCCCATCCATCCAGGAAGTTATTTGGGTCTATGCGACTGAGGACACAGTCACTCAACTGATGACCTCGGTTGGCTTTGCAAGCACCTGAGCCACCTGAGGTGGTTGCTAAGATGCAATGAAACCTTGACATCTCTGCTGATGATACCTCCCTCTGCCTGGGGAATGCTGGTTCATTAGCATTGCCCATGGGGCTTCGCAGACACCGGTCAGCTAGAGGCAGTCAACACTCAAACTTTGGCTGGTTAGCTTGGTGCCATGAAAGACATTTACCAACATCATACTCACAGGGATGCCAGCAATGCCAGGTGAACCTGGAAGGCCCTGGAAATAAAAATAGTAATAATGGTATTTATTGTAGTTCTATTTGTACTGATAAAAACAGATATTCAAGTAACACACATACTATCAGTCTGCGACATCCTACCAATTCAAGCAGTGTGTGTGTCAATATCTGTCAACTGTTCATTTTTAAATAGCGCCATGATTCTTTATTATGGAGGGACTTACATCTCTCCCGTCTCTGCCGTCCTCTCCGTGTGGCCCCCTAGGTCCCTCAGGGCCGGTGGGGCCAGGAGGGCCGGGGACAGGCTTAGGGTCAGGCTGGAGGGAGGGAGACAACACAGTCCATGAGCACATGACGAGGAGTGAAGGACACTCTGAGGGGAGTGAAGGAGCTTCTCACACCAGCCAGAGTTCGATTGTGTCAATCAAGTAACAAAGAACTGAGGCAACGGAGCATGAAGTTGAATATATGAACCCCAAAACACCAAGAGAAAACAAGGTAGAAAAGATAAATACCTCAGCATTGGCATACATCTGAAGAAGCCGGAGAAATAAGAAACATGTAGAGTTAGTGAAATAGTCACACCCCCTTCACCGAAAGTGTCAGAAGAAGCTAGAGCACCCGTCCAAAAACAATAGCAGCGAGCTGAGTCATACAGAGACTACTGTATCTACTGTATGTTTGGCAGTGAGTATATTAATCATTCATTTACATGTGCAACCCCATGGTGTACAGACAGACCCCATTGTGTGGTAAACTCTACCCCTTTCAGTGTTGGAATGTTGAAAAGATGCTGCTATAAGTAGACACACATACGTAGAGATCCCTTCACAACTAAAGGGTGTAGACTATTGTCACATATTACACTATAACAAAAGATGGTACATTTCCTTTCTGCTGTCTATTCAGGACTCTATCCACAGATAAAAGCAGGTGTAAAAATCTTCACTTCCTCTATGAGGAGACAAGCTTTATTATGCTGTCCAATGGGGCCACTTTATTAGTGTCTAGTCTAAATGGGCAGTTGAGTTAGCAGTATTATTCTGTAAGGCATGTATTCTGTAGGGCACGTATTCTGTAAGGCACAAATGCTACATTTTTATTGTATTTATATTATGTTCCCACAGTGGTAAAACAGGACATCCTCTCTTCTCACAATTTGGCAGGTGCAGCTGCACAGAAGCCAGTTAGTAAAAGATATATTGCAACTTAAAGTGAAATCAAAATCAAAGCACAAGGAACATTTACTGCTGTTACCTCTGAGGCTGGCAGCTCCAAGCAGTTCTCTCTGTTCGCTCTCTTCGGGTCACAGTGGATAAGCATCCACTGGAGTTCAAACTAGACCGAGACAATGGCATGATTTAATTAACATAGCATAACAACATAACACAACAGAACACATGTTGATGCCCTGGTTGTGATAATGCAGACTGCAAGCATTTCTACATATGTTCATGTCTTCTATGACTGCAATATTCAACTTTGGGTCGTAAACAGTAAAAATTCTAAGCATTTATTTTAGGTTTTTAGATATTTTAATTGTAAAACCATATTTCAAATTGAAGTTGTACAAGTTAAGAGTGTATAGAAATTATAATAAAAATCTCCACATAGATATTTTTTAATAAACTCAATATAGATCTATGACATTTAACAAATGTGGTGGTCTCAGACAAGAAAGCCTGTCAACATTCTTCATGAAATAATATAACGACAGAAAAAAATACGTGTTGTTTCTTGATTAACAATTACAACCTGTAATTCGTACTTAAAAATCGTATTTCAGATACAGTACTGCAATATTCTGGCAACAAAGAAAAAAAATAAAATGCGAATATTGAGTTGCAACTGAAACAACGGCTGTCAATTTAGGTCCTGAGGCCAAACCAGTTGAGGAACACTGCGTCTTTGTGCTGAATGTGTTTAAAGCCTGCGTCTTCCTCCGGGGAGATTCTGGGGCAGTGGAGCCCCACTGTGCAGTGGCAGCAGCACTTCAGACTTACAGCTCAGCGCTTGTATAAACTCCTGCACTGCATAGCAGAAGAGCCTCGCAGCTTCCTTTTTAAAAAGGCCTATAATGAACCATGGCTGGGGAACTCAACGCCTCAGTCTCCGGTACCGGTTATCCCCGACCCACTCACCACGACAGAAGCGTCAGAGTCACTGTCCAACCTCCCGATAAGTGTGTCTCCGTCTGTGTTGACTGGGCCTTTCCCCTTGATGGGCTTCTGGTCCACTGGCTGGCAGTCCACATATAGGGTGACCTGGTCTCTTTCTACCCCAACCATGACCTGTGAGGACACGTTACAAGGTAATTGGATGGTTGGTTCCCTGGGACCACATTAGCGCATGTCATGTTCTGTGACCGCCAGCTGAAAGTAAACAGCTTACAAAAATGCTAGTCACTGTCGTCATCAAGAGTTTCAACAATTTTGTAAATTCCTGCTTTTTCTAGAGACTTCCTGGCTCATTCCTTATGGATTTTTCAAGAAATCCCAAATTCACTGTACATTTCTGAAAAACCTGAGAATTTGGCGATTGTCAGCGGATTTTGAAATCTTTCGTCATCACCTTGTGCCACTTGGTGTTGAACAAGACGGACAGCCCCGGGAAGACGACGGTCTGCAGGGTGCCGTCCGGACCGATCAGGAAGTACTCCAGAGCCTGCTGGTCTCCATTCAGCCTGAGACCCGCCTGCTTCCGGCCGTCTTCATCCACCACCTGCCACACGTTCCACACCTTATTCACCGTGTTCTTGATCATACGGAACGTGACCATGAAAGAGTACTCATCTGGGAAACCGCGAGGAAAGTTCAGCCTGGGTGAAGAGAAAAAAACATAGAGAGGAAAACCTTACAGTCTCTCTTTACTTTAACAACATAGTCCTCATAAAGAGGAAAGACACTGAGGGCCAAAAGATTATTGTCACTTTTCTTAAAGTGGTTGAAATAAAAAAGGTCTTCCTCACACTTCACAGTACACACAGCTCACATTGGGCGGTTCTAGGATTTCAGATCTCTGACGGCGGCTAACGTTGAAGACGCCATGATCACAAAGCAGCGTTAGAGTTGCTGCAGGCCCTGCGTTCCCTCCTCCCTCCTCTAACGCACAATAACATCATGAATGGAGACATCAATCAAACCCCAACACTTTTATGTTCAAAGCCACCCCATCCCTCGTCTTCTCTTTCTTCACGCCTCCATCTCTCCCTGTTTGTAATACATGATCCGTGCATAACTCAGCATCGCCAATTACCCTAAGAGAACAATGAAGCCCATTATTTTCCCATCAAACTCGTCTCTTCTAAACAAATTCAGAGCGTAGTGTGGCGGAGAACCCGGCACTCTGATCAACAGATCAATTAAGCAGTTGTCCTATCTCTGTGTGATTGCTCTCCAGTCCCTCCTAAACTGCAAGGCTGAAATTCACAGTGTCCCAGGTGTCGACCTCGTGGCAGGGTCTGTCTGGTCCATTCAGTGTAATCCCAAAGGCAAAACGGATCCGAGATCAGCACTCTCACTCCGGCGTGATTTATGAATCCGCGCCCCGGGGTTGACTAGCCAGGCCAAGGGCTCCATAGGTGGTGTCTTCATTAAGGGGCGCTAAAGAGCTGCAGCCGGCTCGTAAATGGATCAAGGCGAAACAATAAAAAAGGAGTTTCCTGTAACCCAATAAAACGAGACCACTTGCTCTAACGTTGCTGCAGAGGCGGGGCGCGTGCACGTGCACGTGAAGTCCACCATGGGAGAACGTCTGTCAAAGCCTTGAAATTTTAAGGTTCTTGTGTTATAAGCCTCCTTCCCCTTCGGGGTATATATGTATTGTAGTTAAGATACATTAAATCGGCCTTCAAAAGCCCAGACAGGCTGGCCACTGGACTGGACTGTCTAGGAGACACATGGATGATTAGTGTTATGTTGCCCACTGTGCCATGAGGCACACTGGAGATTATGTTCATTTTAATGTCCAGGTTAAGTTAAAACAGGCCCATTACAGGTGATTGTGATTAGCAAGACCAGTACTAAACAGTAGAATACAGCTTTGTTAAATGTCTTTAACACCTACAAAGTTCTCATTCCTCAAACAATTACTTCATTTTAACAGAAATTTTTTTTGAGGTGGCTTTTTGTTTTCTACTGTTTTATTCAAATGATGATCTTATCCTGAATTTAACAGCCACACTTCAGTCTACCATGTAAACAGAGAAGATAATGAAAATATTGTTGTACATTGTTGCACATTTGTTTTTATATCCTTATGAGGACAGAAAATGTATGTATTTTATTTGAACCCTAACCTTAACCGAATTTTACTAAATGGTATGCCGAAACATAACCTAGCCATATTTCCTAAACCTAACCATTAATGCCTATACCTACAACTAACCCTAAGTTCTAATAGCAACTCAAAGTTTTGTCATAAACATAGCCCTTAAGTTATAAATAGACTTTTTCCATGTGGGAACTGAATTGCCCAGTTTTCCGGAAAATGTATGGACCCAAAATTTGTATTAAATCCTGTATTTCACACACATTATTGAAGCAAAGAGAGGATGTGTCACATCTAGTTCTCTACTGAATCGAAGCTTCCTTTTCTGAGCAGGGACAAAAAAATAATAAAACTACAACCAAGAATGCATCATGATTACATATGCTTCCCTGTCTCACTAGGAGGAGATTTAATGGTTACAGGCAGGTCTGCGAGGGAGGAGAGTTGGGGAGTGATGTCTTCCCCCCTCGTCAGCAATAGATGTGAAATATGTTCCGACACGTTGTTCTCTCCCAATTATAAGCTGTTTTCCAGTGTAATAACACCCGTCTAGAACCTTTCATAAAACAAACACCTGTATCCACCCAGTGGGAAATGTCAAGCCTCTTTTTGTGTGTGTTTATAAAGTCTGTTTCTATGATGTTATTAGTGCTGCTGTTTGCTATCTTAATTCTTCGTGTTCCTGGTAGGTGTTCGAAGGGTTTGGCCTCCCTATTCAGCAATAATAAAACAGCTGCATTGGCCCAGCTCCAATATGTTTGCTCCTTCTGTTCCTCCTCACCTGGTAGGAATCTGGAAGTTGGCCTCCCTATCGAGGCGGTATGCTACCTGGAGAGAAGTCGAGCCTTCCACCTTCCTCACCCCCTTCAGAGGAATGACATCCAACTGAAATTGGGTGATCAAATCAAAACCTAGCAGAGAAATAAACATGTTTTCAGACAGTTCTCTGGTACCACTCTGAATGAATTACATTGGACGGTTACGTACATGCACAGTAAGAACTGCATAGGTAATTTAACTCTCCCTAGATCATATTTGGCCCCATTCAATTAGGAGTAAAACTGACTCTGCTCGGTGGTGCTCCAAGTCAGCAGGGAGCCTTGTACAGGGTTCGAGACTTTGCTCTGACTGCATTGACCCAATCTTGCTACTGAATGTTCGATTTTATATTATGGTGTGTTGCATTGAAATTGCGCTGATAGCGTGTTGATTCGATCAATAAAGTTTGGAACTTAGCAAGATTGGATATGTAATTTTGTTTCAGGCAGAGCAAAAGTGCATAAACATAAAAATGTTATGTATCTTTTCAGCGGCCCTGGGGAACGATACGTTACATAATGTATTGCGAGAGTGAAAAACAATGCACGTTTAATTGCCAGATACTGTATCCATCATGAAGTAATTGTTGTTGCTTCACTTCTTAGTTTGGACATTTTGGAATTCCAGCGCGGACTGACGTCACTGTGTTTAACAATTATTATCCTAATCATTATCTGCTTTCGTTGCAACAACAGACGTGAATGACGGGATTCTAATTAGTTGTTCTTAGTTGTTTGTCTGTGCTTTCCCAGCATTGACTGGCTGCACACACTGTAGTACAACATGTGGAAAGGCTTTGAAGGTAGCTGGCTAGTGCATCTGTTCCTACCGCAGCACTGGTAAACAATTAACATCTTGCTGAGCTAGAATTGTTCCTACTTAAATCTACCAGGCTTCAGCAGAATATTTTATGTGGCTCACTGGAAATCTGAACGTGTCTCAAGCCATTGAGCATGTATATAGACCAGGCTAAGTTCAGAAAGCAATCACATCAGTTAGCTTGGTTGCAGTATTCAGTATTTTTCTTTATTAAGAATTTCTGTAAAACGACGCCTGTGGTTTCCTAGTCATTTAAAATGTGTTTGCTGTCTAGTGAGACTACAAAATGCAGGGAATATAGTGTTGAACTATTGCTACTGAGCCCCTGCGGCTGTGTGCCTTGAAGACAACAAGTCTTTGTTAGATACATCTTTGTTTCATTCTGTGTCAATGCAGGTTGTAGCTGTGGAGATAAATTGCATGATAACAATATGTATATGTTCCAATGCACGCTGCTTTTTTCGATTTCATCACAAACTACATCCACGTCCCAACTGACAGGACCCAAGCAAGATGTACTCAAAGACAGACCCTAATGGAAGATGACTAATGTTGCCCGATGTCCAAAATGACTATTATCTCTACTTTACCTGGAAGGTCATCTTGTCCATTTCTCATGGAAGGGCAGACAGAGACAGTGTCCCCATCTAACCGGTTCAGATCTAACTCTGATGGAAAACACACAGACGGCAGATTGGTTAGGAAGTTACTTGTCACAGCACCAGACCGACTGCCCATCATGCAACACTGGGGGAAGGACACAGGGAGGTCAGTCACAAGCACAGTCTCAAAACTGTTGATTCTACTGAAATGAATGGACACACATTTTGATGCGCTTTAAATGTTATCCTGGGTGGACAGAAGTCACGTTGATGAATGTGGCCGTGGATCGGGCATTGTGAGGAGATTTTGGAAAAAATCAGACTGACTGTTAACACTGTTTACAGATTCATCACCCTGTGATTCATTGAGTTGGACGTCTCCCTGGGAAAGAACATGGTTGTCACACAACATTTGAATTTTGGTTTTCATCATCAATGTCTAGCAAGTTCTTGAGTAACCCACACAGTGTTTGTTGTGTCTTGGGTCTTCATTTACTGTGTCCTGTGTGTCTGGCTACGGTAGGACTGGAGATGCTTAGCTGTCATTGGATGGGATCCGTTAATAGAGAGAGGAAGCATGACAGTTAACTTCTCTCCTAACGAATGAGGAGAACCTTGAAAAAATGAAACAGTGAGAGCGGAAACATTTGCTGTTTCATTTAGATGACCCTTCTCCAGTCTAGTGGCATCCCAATGTGAAGCTACGCCTGTTTGGATGTGGGGATTGAAAGGGAAGCACGGTGGAGTGCAGGAAACAAGGACACGACAGTAATGAAACCGGGCTGTGGGTCAGGGGCGCCTCCAGCCTCAACTCCCAGTCAATAATCTGAGTCAGCTCATTTGGCGGTGCGGAGTGTAAAAGCAACACATGTGGAAGACTCAGTGGGCTCCAACATAACTGCTGAGTAGAGGAGATACAGGGTATTTATCCTGGGTGTTTACTGGCCCTAAACACTTGTCTTTCTCTGCAGAGTGGTCTGTAGGTTGTTAATGACTCCCCCCACAACATCATAGCTTGTAACCACAATGGCACCCCATTCCCCAGCTCGCTACTATAAACTGAGTCCCCATGGGCTGCGGTAATAAGTAGTGCCCTAGGAACGGGACAGGGGCACTATTTGGCACTATGTATTTTAGCAGCCCAATAACTAGGCATAATGAGCGGGAGATGGAGCTCAACTCAGCTCAGAAGACAACGGCCCTGTGTGTGACTTATTGCTATGCTGATGATGATTAGTGGATGTGAGCAGAACATTTCCAATGGGCCAATTTTCGAGCTGCTGCACATTTTGGATCACACATCATGGGCTGGTAGCACAGCAGTAATGGGTGTGAGACGGCATTCCCTTCACGTTTTGATAGTAACTATTTCTTATATTTGTTTACTACTAAAAAGCAGGCTCTTAGTCTGAATTGATTTCGTGGTGATAATAAAATACCCTGAAATAAAGTGGACAGATGTGTTATTGAATCTCTGACAGTTCTGGAGGGAGGCTTATGTATGATGAAAACAAGAGATTATTGTATTTAATCTTACAGAATAGTACAGTAGGCTAAGCTAGCTCAGCGAGTTCTTTGTTAGATTTGCATTTTTTTATATAGGCCCGTGACAGTTTTCTAAACATGGAAACATGTTTACTTCAATACCAAAAACGAAAGTGAATCATAGATAGTAAAAGTAGTTTTGCAAGCAAACACCACATCGCACTAGTAAAACATAATTTGCAAGTGATGTCATGACCCCGACAAATTCTGGGTAACTTACGGCCGAGGGCAGGAGGGAGTAGCAGTAAGAGGAGAGCCATGCAGGCAGGATGGTGAAGCAGCACGGCTGGGTTCCATGATCCCTTCCTGTGGCGAGACAGAGGACAGCTGGTTCATCATCTCTACCATGTCTTTGGCCTGAATCAAAGAGCGCTTGGCTAGTGATACGTTACCATACACGTAAACACATACGTGGTGTAAGAGAGGGCCAGTAGGCCCTTCCCCCTGATCTAATGATCCCCAGTGGTCCAGGGCAGTGAAGGAGACTGACATAAAGAAGCTCTTTATTTTGGATAAGGTGTAAATAGGTGTTTTAATGATCTGTGGTCACCAAAGCTCAATTGGAACTAATAGTGAGAGTAGATGTCTTGAACCTGGTTCCAAACTTGCCCCATTGCCATCATGGCCATCTAGTTCTATCAATCATGTACATGCATATCAATCTACATACAGGCCATTGAGAGGATGCTCTTATCTAGAGCAACTTACATTCTTCGCCACCTCATGGGGGAACATTCTGACACAAACTGGTTACAGTGCGTCATCCAAGTGGATGCTACACATTGGTTGTGGATAAGATTGCCCTTACTATGCAGTGTCTAGAAAAGCGCTTTAGTATCCAAATCAAATTAAATAAGTTCCAGTTTATTATCAATCAGAAATGTTAAAGAAATGAAGTACTGATCAATACTGTATAATGATCACAAACAATTAAACAGACCAACATATAATGACATAAGTTAACATGAAAAGACGGAAACCCATGCAATTCCTGTTTCACAGTTATGGGGGAAATGTGTAACCAGGATCACAAGCGGTCAAATGTTTTAGCTATGCCAGACACATGTATCTATTATCTAATACATTAACCCAACTCTAGAGTAGGCATGTCAGTGCATATGAAGCATGCTAATGAATATAGTGGCCATGGCTTGAGGCAAAAGCAACATTGGCTCCGGCGAGCTGCCCACTGACCATTGTTGTGCCGTTATAGGACAGTCAATTTCACAATGACAATATTGGGGGTTCATCTTTGTACTGATCCACAGACGACGCGCTGAGAACTAAGTGTGCACCAAAGACAATGCCCTCCTTTCTCTTTTCCATGGCCTTGTATTTTAGAGTCCTGAGTGCGCTACGCTCCACAGCCTCTTCAGGAGACGGCTTTCAGGCAGCGTGACATGGACTGATGGCCAAGGCACTGGGATGGTGTGTAATAAAAGAGACAGGGTGTTTGGAGGTCTTTTTAAGAGGGTCTGAAATCCCACGTCAGATGAAATTGCACCGCTGACCGTCCTGAGTGGATTTGTTCATCTTATTGTTGCGTTTATTCATAAAAGTTGTTGAAAAGCAGCTACATCAAGGTAGCCCCCCCCCACCCCCACACACCCACACACACACACACACACACACACAAATACTCCGCTGTTCAAACCACCGTTCAACAACGTGGAACGAGGCCCGAAGTAGAGACCAACGTTTTGAAGTTTGAGGGAACGCCGTCGTTGTCATAATATAGCCAATGAATGTGTCAGTTTTAGTGCCATGGATTAGGGGGACAGTAAAGACGGGGAGAGAGGCTGAGCGATACAACAGTGTGCTGTCAGAGAAATGAGTAATGGCTTACTCAGCAAGGTCCCTACAGAGGAAAGGGAAGAGGATGTTGGCCGCTAACATATGCCCTTCACCACGGAGGACATTGCCTAGACGCTGCCAACATCACTCCAGGCTGGCAGCCAAACATCTCTCCATACCAAAACCCATCCATCTCCAGGCCAGGCAGCCCAGACTTGGTTTACGATGGTTTTAGTTACAGGCAGTGAAACTGGACCGCAACATAAACCACTGGAAAAACTGGATGTGGTAGTTGATGTTTCCTTTACCATGTTATCGGTTGTTGCGCAATTTAGCAAGGAACTGGACAAATTACTCCTGTAAATCACTCGACATCATTTTTTTTGACTACACTAAATTCTCAGACCAGTGATGAAACAATAAGCAACAAAACTTAACAACCATATTCGTAGGAGACAATACAAAACGTGGCACTGAATCTCATCCAGAGTTTCTCGCCTGCAGAGTTTCTTTGCTTGTGTGTGAGGAAAACTCAAGGTCATTGCTGATTAGAACCGTGTCGTCGTCATTAATTTGACTCTGCTGCCGAGGGCCATTACGACTCAGTTATCAGTCATTGCTCCTGCTGTGTTAAAAGCACCCATCGTGATCTCCAGCATCTAGAGCTTGTTGCAGCGTTTCTGTGCCTCCTCGCTGTGTCTCGGCGATGCCTGCACGGCCTGGACACCCCGGCATCCCAGAGCCTGGGATGTAAGGCAAGCCAACTCTTCAGCTCTCCTGGCGTGACTTCTGTTGCTCTGGTTTGTTTTAATTACATCCACTGGCCACCGTTCCACTCTCTGCCTTGCAGCCTTGCGAAATAAACCTATCACTCACTTTAATTAGTAAGTTAATAATTTTGGAGCGTTCCCCAGACAAAGCTTTAGCGCTGTCACAGGCACACACCCACAGATATCTCAACCCTGCAGTGTCTGTGGAGTGGCCAGATGGCTTTTAAAAGAGCTTAAAGCCATAACAAAGACACAGTTAACCACTCCACTGGAAAGGTAAGTTGGGCAGGGAGGCTGGTTCTTAAGGATTAACAGCTTTCCTTTTCACTGTATTCGAATGCACAGTAAACAAGGGTCATTGTCTGGGTCTGCGTGCGTATATATGCACCTGGACTCATGGGCCAGATAATGCAACCATGCGTCTTAATTTTAATCTCTAGCCAGCTTCTGTGCAGAACAAAATATTACTATGCTACTGCACTCGCCCAAAATCCCATTTGTCCATTTCAAGGCGATTTTAAATTCAAGGACAAATATTAATCTTTTTAAGAAAATATGTGTGTAAGGACTTTCATTTCTTTTGCGCATTATTATTCCCCCCTAATTCGAGATGCATAATGCATAATCTTTGTTAATTATAATTTTGTATTTCCATGTGAAATACCTCACTAAATATCTCATTAAGTCAGTGATGAAAAGAATGGATTCCTGCAGAGCAATGTTTACAAAATCCCGTCTCGAGTACCCCCAGCCGTTCCAATTATTTGGTGTCTACCAGTTCCAGCACATCTGATTCAAATGATCAACTAATCACCAAGCCAGTATTTGAATCACATACACTGACTCTGGAATAAGCCAAAATCAGATAAGTAGAATCACTGAGGGTGAGTGAGGGAATGTTTAGTAAACACTGCAACTGAAAGAACTGTTTAGTTAAACCCTCAGACTAATTCATCAAACAATCAATACATGAATCTAAGTCAACCGTATGCCTGACTCAATCTCAACCTCACAATTTTCCCACACTAAACTCTTCAAAATAAACAGTGGGCTCCAAAATGATGGACACCATTCATAAGGATGAGCAGAATTTCCATTAAGAACTAAGCAGTTGAAATATGAAATGCTAATATATACTGTGAGCCTACGAAAGTATATACTTTTATACTAACTTCAGGGATTTTGAATAGAGTTCTAACAGCAAGGGATTATTTTTTTGCCATTAGATCCACTTTAGGCCATGAGTCAACTTTCTAGTAGAGGTAACCAGCTTTTTGGCAATAACGAAGTTGATGATGCAGTTAACAATGGATCCAGAACCAATGGAAACAATAACATTAGACAACCCAAGATCCACAATAAATATTTCCAGTATGTATGGTTCTTTTCGGTAGATGCATTCCCATTTTAATGCCAAGCCCTCCACTGATGAACCTAACAAAGTGCTCAGTTTTAATTGCATCAATATGTGGTAAGATAACAGTTGTGTGTGAACAATATAATATTAAATTATACATACCTCAGTATATAAATTATTTTGTAAACAGAAATGTTGTTCTAATCTATATTAACGGTGAGCATCAATACTACTTTAAAATAAATGTTCTTACCTCATTGATTGGTGTTCCATGTTCTGCTCCTGTCTAGGAGTGAGGGGTGACACGGGGAGCTGACAGAGAGATGGACAGGTAGAGTATCAGAGAGAGCCACGGACATGGACGTTGGATAGGTTCCCTCTGGAGCTCAGTACTGGTGCTGGGAGAGCATGTTGAGGTGTGACTGGTGCTACCCGGGCTGGGGAAGCTCAAAGTTGGGCTGCAGACACATAAAACCTGCTTCAAATTGTTCTCATTGGACAGGAGCTGTTCGGGAGGTGGCAACAAAAACTACATTTTATTACCATCACTTAAAAGTCATGTTAGAGGCCTTTAGGCCTGCGCTTCCTCCCGTTACATCTTTTGACTCCCCCCCTCTCCCCCAGCTCCCCCCCTCCTTCACTGTTCCCCCTAATGATATGTGTTGGCTATGTAATTCTGTTAATAATTATGAAGCAGGATATAGATGCCCTAGGACACTGTGGAGTGACAAGGAAAGAGTATTTCATAATAGTGTGGGCCCTTTAGTGTGCATGAAAAATAACGCTATACTGTGTTTTCTTTTTATTAAAGCTCCTGGTTCAGAAGGAATTGATGAATTGCACATGTAGTTTGTAATGGAAAAGGAGACATAGATGGTGTGTTGTGTGTTTACAAAATAGTATTTAAAAAAAATATGTATATCCTATTGAGCAATTGAGAAAGATTCCTAACAGTCAACTGATAGACAGTAGCCCACCACAACCAGTAATGAAAAGGACAAAAGACAAGATACTCTTTTTACGGTGCGTCTACGTGGCATGAATAAATAATGATGTTGTAGCTACACCACAGTGTTAACGTGAAAGCATTTGATGTTGTAGTGAATCTGAAAAGGCTTATAAATGACTGAATCCACCACTAAGTTGTGTTACAGCGGGTAGAGCATTATGTCCAGCTAGGTAATGGAGAACTCAGGATTTCAATGAAAGTGCAGACACAGAAAGGAGAAAGGAGAGAGACTTGTGATTATTTAGCCAGCCCAGAACTCATGACTAGCAGCCTCATGACCTATTGAGTCACATTAAACAACTGCCTGCCTGCAGCCCGGTGTTGTCTGTCCTAAATGGAGAGGATCTCTCTGGGCATTTTCCAACAGCGAGTTGAGAATATATCTCAGTTGTTCAAACTCAGGCTTGTGGTGGGCATTATACTCAGTTTTAAAATCAGTTGTTCAAACTCAGGCTTGTGGTGGGCATTATACTCAGTTTTAAAATCAGTTGTTCAAACTCAGGCTTGTGGTGGGCATTATACTCAGTTTTAAAATCAGTTGTTCAAACTCAGGCTTGTGGTGGGCATTATACTCAGTTTTAAAATCAGTTGTTCAAACTCAGGCTTGTGGTGGGCATTATACTCAGTTTTAAAATCAGTTGTTCAAACTCAGGCTTGTGGTGGGCATTATATTCAGTTTTAAAATCAGTTGTTCAAACTCAGGCTTGTGGTGGGCATTATACTCAGTTTTAAAATCAGTTGTTCAAACTCAGGCTTGTGGTGGGCATTATACTCAGTTTTAAAATCAGTTGTTCAAACTCAGGAGTTGTATCTGGGTCAGGGATGTGACGTGGGTCCAAAGCGAGGGGGAAAGTAAGCCGGTACGGTCCTGTGTGTCCCAGCAAAAGAAATAGTGAGTATTCAAATTAATTACCTAGAAAACTATATAGGCAACTATACCATTATTTACGTAACCGCATGTCAGCTGCATGGAATGAGTGAAGTGGCAGTATTGCATATTGAAGATGTGAGATAATTGGCTGAGATAGTGGCGTGCACACAGCATGGACACTTTTATTAAAAACTTGAAGTTAACTTAATAACAGTTGTTGAATGTTATTACAAATAAGATTGACTTGTCTGGAAAGTATAAATTACAAGAACGAAATTTTTATTTTGTCCCTTAATGGATGTCTCTTTCCGTTTATTAAATTGCAGGTGCGTAGTGCATTGTGGGAATGCTGGAGCTATTTTTAGAGTGGACAAATGTGTGCGGCTTGCCAAAAGAAGCATATTATGATGTTACGGTTTGACAAACAGTTGAAGAAATCCTGACTGGTCCTGTCTATGCAACAGAAGATAATACATGATACACATTACAGTGGCTTCCAGAATTACTGGCACAAAAAAAGCTTATGAAAAACTTTCATTTTTTAAATCTGCTTTATCTTACACTCAAAATATGAGAGCAATCTTACAAACGTGTCATGATTATTAGCAGGCCGCCCTTTAGCACTTTGTGCACCACCCCTTCCCAAAATAACAGCAACGATTGTTGTCCTATACTGTTTGATTAGGGTGAGCACCTTACATCCACACAGAATCCTTGTCTCTCTCTTGTGGACTCTCCTGTCAACATACTGGCATGAAGATGAGCCGTATAATGCAATATAATGCACCTATCTAGTTCACATACAGTTTGGCAGGGGTGAGCATAGTCATGTTAGCATAGTCATGTTCGCATAGTCATGTAAGTTATGAACTGTTGCTGAGGGCCGCAACATGGGGAAAGAGACCAGGTGCCAGGGATTACTGGGCATGACTGAATCGTATTGCCCACCTGCTCTCCAGAATTCTAAGAACAGTGAACGACCAGGATGCTCTTCCTTACCCTGGAGTCATGTGGGTCCTCGATGGAGGGTTTAGGGTATGTCTGTGCACTGTGCAATGCATTACTGTTCACTCCCCTGCAGCTGGCTGACAGACCCAAACCAGACAGTGATAGAGGAGGCGAGGATGGACTCTTCTATAATCATTGCGTGAAGCCTGATCAGGATTGATTGGGAGTTTGTCGCTTTTTTCAGCTGGTGCAACCGGTATATCTGTGAGTGTGCTTTCCTGGTGATCACCGTGATGTTGTCCTCCCATCTGAGACTGTGGAAGAGGAAGTCTCAGTGGAAAAGCACCAAATGAACACCCTATGTAAATGGATATACATCTGTTGTACCCTAGCTTAGCATGTGAACTGGAAACTATAACAGTCATCTGGTCTGAAATTGTAGAGGGCTTTAACGCAGCCAGTCAAGCCTGAATGCAAGCTTTGAAGATGGCCTTGCTGAACGCAGGACTTCTGTTTGAAAGATAAACACATACTTCTCTCCGCAGGTCCTAACAGCACATATAGATAACTACAGGAAGTGTTTATTCCGGTGCCAGATGGTTCAAGATGCTTCTGGTCACATGACTCCATCTACACACCTACACATTTGTCAAATGCTTAGGGGATGATGTTGGGTAGATGCTGCAAGAGATTTATCCTGGGCCTAGAATTGGAAATTTAATTTACATTTTTTACAGTGTTTGAACATTTTAAAATGTGTTGTGCAATAACCTACTGATTATCTACGGATCACAGTCACAGTTAAATGTTATTACTGGTATCTGACCAAATATGAGACATCAAAACGAGTAGGCTATATTAGATCAAGTGATGATTCCCAAGGGTAGGAATATATTGGCTTCAATATTGAATATCCCTACTTGGTGCAGTGGGTTTTGCGCCTGGATGGGGAGCCAAAAGTTGCGGGCTCAAAACACTGTCCGTCAAATGCTATAAATATGTTTAGCTAAAATAAGACCTGTTGGGGAAAAAATGTAGGCAAGTTCGGTTTTTCCCGAGCACCCCTACTTCCTTATTTCTTATGCTTACCAGAACATTGTAAAACATTGTATTTCCACACTTAGGTATGGGGCACATTTGATGGACAAAGTGGAACATGTCTAACAGTTCAATGACTGTAGACAAACGTTATTTGCTAAACTATATTTCTCTAGTGTATATGACTAGACTACTTTATATATTAACGGTCAAAGACTTGATAAGGTGGACTCTGAATTTTCTCAGCCGGCGGTGACGTCAATTGTACGCACAGTGCGCAGCAGCAGCCACGGCAGGACACCCTGCCCACCCCGTGCATACTGACCGTTAATATTCACCCGAAACGACTGCCAAACGTCTGACGGAGGATAAACACGAAGCTAAAAAACGAGACAGGCCAAGCGCACCACTTATACTAATTGAACATTGCTGTCATGATATATGAAACGTAAGCTAAGGCTATAGCTAGTGGTGTGCAATGCAGAACAAGATGATACAGAGGCTGAATGGATAACCATGGCAACAGCAGCAGCAGCAGGAGAAGCGGTGGGCAGCAACTTAGAACAGCGATATAAACATTGAACATACACAGGAGTCATCATACATCCGCGTGCGGTTAATAAAGGCTAGGGTCTCTGTCGGTTGTGAACCCAAAGCCAGTGGTGGACGTTAGGATTCTCAGCAGCGCATCAGTGAACAAGGTACGGTTTACACAGAAGCATCCTCATTGTCCATCGCAGTGCACGGGACGGACGGAGAATATAATGGGCTGGCTGCTTTTTGCTGCACTGTATTGTGAAACAGCATTTGTCAAGCTTGTTTAAGACCGCTACGTTATTAGTTGCGGTTTAAATGTTGATGCCCTTGTTAAGTGGTCATTCGGGAATACAGTCAGTTTTATCTGACCTCAAGGTGACGTAGAGGGCTATTGTGTGAGCAACAGTGTATAATACTCTGAGTATTAATCTACTGTGCTAGCCATCATTGAACTACTTGCCACTGCTGGGCATTACTAAACTCTTGAGTGTAGCCTGTGTGATGTATGTGTGTGTGTGTGTGTGTGTGTATACATACATATGCAGGTTTGTGTGTTTGTAGTGTAGTGCCAATATGTGTAGAAATGTCCAAAGGAAAATGTAACATTTTTTAATTGTGTGTACCTTTTCAGGATACAGTCATGTGAAAAGTAAGTACATCCCATGGAAAGTTAACATTTTAATATTGTTTTACATATTTGGACAAAAATGTAATCGTCACTTCAACACTATTGACAGATTAAGGTAACCCAATTTAACAATTGACAAAGATTATACTTTGCAATCATATATTTATTAGAAATTCAATTTCATTGTGAGGACAAAATAAGTACACCCGTAGCTTCAATAGCTGGTCTAACACTCTTTGGCTAAAATTACTTTATATAGCTATTTTGTGTGTATCATTCTCTTATATTGACTCTGTCCAATCTTCTTTAAAGTACTGCTTTAACTGTTTCATGTTCGAGGGCTTTCTTGCATGCATGGGCCACTTCAAGTCCCCTTAACGCATTCCAATAGGATCAATTTGATTTAATTCTTCCATTCCATAACCTCCATTCCCCCCACTCACCCACTGTGACACTGATTGTGGCAAGAGAGGCCTGTAGATCCTTTGATGTTACCCTGGGTTTTTTAAAGACAGTGAGCATCCTTCAGTCAATGCTTGGCCTGAATTTGGTGGGACGATCTCTCCTAGTGGATTGCCAGTGGTTGGTAATTTTCACCATTTGCAGATGATCTGTCAGTCAGTGGAATCATGGTACTTCATGCCTTGTATAGCTCTTTTGATCTTGTCATCTGATTATTTTATAATAATCTGCAATGTTTTGGTTGCATAAGGAAATAGCATTTCTGATTATTTTAATTGCATGAAGTATTTCCATTTTTTGTGTGATTTGATTAATTGAGTTACCTTTATCAATTAATGTGGTTGGAATTTTAGTTCTCAGTATGGGTACTTTGTTTTCACATGACTGTTCGTCGCACTAAATACATCACATATCCAGAATTCTACATTTCTAAACAGATTAGGGCCATGTCACTGCTAGTTCAATGACCAAAACAGATTTTTTTCAAACCCACTGTGTCATATCATTAGGAACTCATATTACCTCTGCAGACATCGTGCAATCATAATATAGAGCAGGGTTTAAAATAGTGGACATTTTTGAAAGTACATGTACTTACCTTTACTGCATTGAGCAAGAAAACTAGATAGAATATGAGTTTATGTTCCCTCGAGCAATGCACTTAACCTAATAAATGTATGCACTCATTTACAAAATAAAAATTTAAGTTAAGAAAACAATGATTAATTCAGAGTATTATATGGTTGTGGATAATGTACAATGGAAAGTATACTCAACATAAATATGTATAAAACAATGTGAGGTTCCTTTGTAGATGCATGTAACTTCGGACATTTCCATTGTCAGGGGTGCTATTCAGTGAATTGCAGTACATTCCTACTACTCTACTTCTATAACTGATGATCTGCATTAGCTGGGGGCAGGTGCTTTGTCTGCACAATGCATGCGGCTGTCAGCTTGGTGAACAGTCCACTCTCTTGAGCACCACGGCAGGGACAGAGCCCCCCCCCCCATACCCACCCCCCCACAGCAGATTCCTGATGTGGTAAAAACAAGGATTTTCCCAGTGACTTCATCCCACCTAGGTTCACCTCCCCCGGGCAATATGTAGTCTGTCCACAGGGGGCCTTTGTGTGTTGACAGCAGTGATGCCACACTCAAGTCTTAACCCTCCTACCTTAACACTCACACCAGTGTATAATATATATATACAGTTGGATTTCTTTGTTAGGTGAATTGGTATATCAGAACATTTTGATAAAGACAAGATGATATTATCAGCACAGAACAGAACTGCAAGTCCAGTACATTCCCCACTAGCTAATGCCCTTAAAAGAACTTGGCACCCAGTTCACTCTCACATGATTTCCATAATGCTCACTCTCTGTTACACAGTCAGACTCAGTATCTAATCAGTTTGCTGCAGCTCTTTTTACTCTGTATTTTGCTCCTATGGATGATAGCTTTGCAGAAAAGGGTATTTCACACAGAATTTAAAGCCTATAGTATAGACTATGTCCAGAAGGTTCTTGATGAGCCTCCAGCATAGACCTACTGCTATCCTTTTAATTCCATAAAACATTTAAGCAAATATATCTTAAAGCAAAAAAAAAAAAAAAAAAAAAGATTTACTATAAAGCAAGTGCTGTTTTCCAGAATGGTGTATGTATTCTAAAGGACAGGTTCTTCGCCTTTTATAGTAATTGCTCTGATGGGGGTGGATTATGTGGTCAGAAGAGAGATTCATTTCTCATTGTTTTTATGTATCTAAGATACTTTTTTCTTGTTGTCCAGGTGAAATAGAGAGGGTTTTGTTAGGGCTGATCCTTTTTGATACAATGTTTTCCTAAGGTGATACAGAGAATGTGTTGTTAAGACTGATCCTAAAATCCTTTTTGTTCCAATTTTGTCCTGAGGGTTTGAGTGTAGACCGTTTCAGGTCTACCAAGCACTCTTAGTTTATAGTACGAATGCTACAAGAGTTTTGTCATTTTTATGGTTGATGTGATACGTGTCTCTCTGTCAGGTGAACAAACGTCTCAGTGACCCAAGGGTTTGGATAGTTGCGGTGGAGGAGTTTGTAGAGGTCAATTTTAGCACCTTGCTCAGCCATGTATTGTGTGTCTGTGTAATCAGGTATCACTTTTGGAACATAAATCCTTTTCTCCAGCTAACTAATCAGAATGTCAGGATTTGTTCATAAGCAGCAACACATGAGTTGCCTTTCAGCTTAAACCGAAAATCTTCTGAGGTTCTTTTTGCTATGTACATTGCTTACATTGATTCTGTTATTTGTGATGTCATGGGATATTGTTTTATCTCTGATTTACATTTCATCTCTGACAACAATTCAAAACTTTGTTTTATCCACTTGTGTTATGGCTCTGACCCAACCCATCGCTTTCTAGAACAAATCAAAATGGATCATTTTGGCAATCAAGACATTGTCTACCGGTACGCCATGTGTTGATATCCAACCCGCAGCTCTTTCAACAAAAAACACTCCTCTATTTTACCCCACTGTCTCAATCAAATAAACATAAAACTGGACAAAATCCAGATTCAGAGCTACACTAATTAAATAGAAGAAACTAAGGTCAGTTGTTGTGGCAATTCATTTGGCCACCACATCAGAAGGCCTTTTGCAATTAGACTTCAGAACCCATGGACCACAATGGTAAATGAAGAAGAGCATAGCATACTGGACATTTACATTTGTCATGTAATTTAGCAGACGCTCTTATCCAGAGAAACGTATAGTGAGTGCATGCATTTATATGCGTTCCAGATGCTAATATTCTGACCTAATTCAAACCTGTTTCTTCCATTGGAAATGAGTATGTAACTCTCTTTCTTCCTGATTTAATGAATCTGTTTTGCACTCGCACCAAAGCGGAGCTGGAGTAGATTCATCTCATTGCAGTTGCTAAATTCAAGGCCAGATTCTTTAGAGATTGTTTGCATCAAAAAAGGATCCCCTGTTGCAGTCAATAGGAGTATAGCAGTCTCAGTGAATATTCATGGATGTATATTTTCTTTTACAATGACAAATAATTGCTTCTATTACACCAGATATCCAGTTTTATGCCCTTAACCTGATTATTTTAATATTGCACACAGAAGGAATTATGGGGATTTGACCGACTTGACCAACTTATTAATGAGCGAGGGCAGTACATGGCTAGCCTGCCGCATCACTTCTTGTTGTAGTTCAAACTGTGAATGGAAGAAAACTTTTTGCAGTATGGATATCATAATGAAAGGCATTTGCCATATAAATGTAGCCAACTGGGTAATTCACTGTTCCTTCCTAAATACCCAGGTGGTTGTGAGATCGTGACTCAAACCGGGTCATCAGGACGAATCAGCCTATTCATTTGAAATTGAACCTCAACATGGAGATGGCTCCAATGGCGCTGTCCATGCTGTTACATTTGCTTGGATGGGAATTGTGGAGAGATATTACATTTATACAGGTCTAACAATTGCACATTGCGTATTTATCCATGATACGCCTTCTTAACCTGACTTCTTCGGCTTCAAAGCTTCAAAATGCTTTGTCTTTACGAAACATTTTGAAGTCTTTAAACAGGAATTCACTGTGCCACATTATTGATAGCTTTGTCCATTGATGTGCATTGGGCCTGTCTTGTACAGAAAGCATAATTGAACTGACTATAAAGCAACTCAGTTGGATTGGATGGAGAGATCAGGCGAGGCAGCACCACCAGCAGTTGACCCAGCAGGAGCTGGGCAGGTCAGGGACAATGTGACAATGACAGCCTCTAGCAGCACCTGTTCAGTGCGGTTCAGTGCCAGTCATTCAGCGTTTGAAACCTTTGTTCGGCAGCTTGTACACTCTGTGCATGTGGGCCCACACATTTCTTCCCTTGCTATAGTGACTAACACGCTACAGTCAGCGGCCTTTTTCACATCAACCGTGACCTTTGAAATGACAGCTGAGTGGCGGAGAAGAAACGGAGACGGCAAGGTCCTTTCCCCTTTTGTCATCGCCATCGTTGTTGGTGACATCGTTATTTTCATAATCATTAGACAGCCCAGTAGGCAAAGTGGAACGTTCCAGAAGACTTTTAAGTGCCTTGATGTTTGAATTGCCCTTAGTTGCCTTTGAATTGCCCTCAGATATCAAGAATGTATTCCTCAATTTCAACGGAAGTTCATATAACCAGAGGAGGGAATCCAGTCTCAGCCAAATTCTACTGCTGGCAGTTAACATGATCAAGCAGCTAGTTTGCGTGTGAGTGAGAGAGAGCGAGATTGAATGAGGTGCAGTCTACTGTTTTTCTGTAGGGCGTAGTGTTCAGGCCCAGGCTTTCATAACCTTTATTAAAGTAGCCGGTATGCACAGGGGAGTGTGTGTCGTGTGCACGCCAGCGTGTGTGTGTGTGTGTGTGTGTATGCTTGGCCCCTCAGCTGCCAGTGTGACACAAGAAGCCGTGTCAGCAGAAGGCAGCTATGTCACATCTCTTCTCTCCCTTTAGGCAGTTTTCATCAGTAGTGGGATAATGGACTCACTGTACAGTACAGGAGAAAGCTTTATTAATGTGTTTCCCTGGCTCTTTACCTTCTGAATAGGATTTCTGAATCCTTTCAATTAAGTCCAATTTGACATTTTTCACAGTGAGAAAACACAGACATGCGTTTATCTTCTTTTATTTTCTAGTTTACGAATCTGCCTACTGCGATAATGCACAAGATTCTTTTATTATAATTGCATTAAGTGTTTTTAATGATGCTAGCAACAATTTAGGATTTGGCCTAATAAGGACAACATGCTTACTTTTACATACACTAATTGGAGGGGTGGGCAATCATTTGACTCAAGAGCCTCGTCAAGATATACTGTACAAATAATAATAATATTATTTAACCTCCTGTGGGCCAAATGAAATGGGCTTGCGGGTCATACTTTGCCCACCTCTTGTTAGACACTATTCTAATCTACATAGACACATCAACAACATCACAACAAAAAGCATACAGTAGCTGAATTGGTCATCCCATACATTTAAAATTGTTTTCTAATGCTTGATCCTGAGTGTCTCCCACCTTAATGTCCTGTGCTGAGTATTAATGCGAGAAGGTGCGTGACGGCTATGCGAATAGCTTCTTAGGAGATGGACGGATCCAGCCAAAGCTTCCTGAGTTACTCATTGTTTGTCTAATTAGAAACAATGATGCAGAAGTGTGTGCGGAGGAGCAGTTATATCCAGACCCAGGTATCCTCCTTAATTGCCAGTGTGTATCTCACTGGCTCCCAAAAGACTCACAGCAATGATGTATTCTTTTTTCCATCTGCAGGGGATGACCTGGAACATATCATGTCTGAAGTACAGGGAACGCTGGAGTTTTCTGTAGAGCTGCACAAGTTTCATAATGTGGATCTCTTCCAGAGAGGGTGAGTTCCTTGGAGTTGTGCTCCTGTGTTAAGTAACTTGGTCATTCCACCAAATTAGCTGTCTTTTGAGTAGTGTAACTATGTGACATAAAAATATATATTTTTTGCATTCCGCCATAAAGAGCACACTCAACTAAGTGGCTAACAGAGTTTACGTAATCTTAAATCAAAATATTTATTCTGACAGGGCAATAGAAGCTTGTTTTGTGCATTGCATCATGGTAAAAATTGAAAGCAAAAAAAAACTTAACTTTTGTAGGTAACATGGTGGAGTTGATGTGTTTTGCTCAAACTGCTCAGTTTTCCACAACTACAGTAAACACCACAATGTTTTTCCCTAATTTAAGCAGGAGTTAACTTAACAGGGTTGACTTTAAAATGAGGGACAGGTTGTTACTAAAAGTCTGATATTTTAATAACACTAACATTTTGTATCACCTCAATTAATGGCTTATTGAATGGCCTGAAAATGACATGGTGCTCTGTGAAATTCATATACGATACAGTCTAAATATGCGCTTTTCAGGTATGTCACGTGGAATTTATGACGTTCTGATGAAGAACTGGTTTTGAATCATTCTACTACATGCTTGTATTCTATTTTACGGCCCTATAAAACAAGTTATATTTTTGACTTATCTAGTGTTTTTGGTTTTTGAGTTCCTGTGGTTCGGGCCAACTGAAATGGCAGCTTTTCCCCGGATTTGATTTTCCTGTCTACAGTTGTGTGTGTGTTTCACGTACAAAAACCCATTCGTAAGAGCAAGTAAGACAAAAAGATTGTTCTTAAACCGTGAAGACAACATATGAGAGACTGATGGTCATGACATCAGCTGTACATAGGCTGCCTTTGTAGTTCATCCGAAGATAATTATCACAGTACTCAAGTACATAAAGTGCTTTACAAACTATTACCATATTGCCGGTAAACAAGTTGCACGACAGCTTTGAATTTTGCTCAGTGACAGTAAAAATGTGACAAAACTGTTGGTCAAACCACGGCCTGGCCGTCTCCACATGTATCTTTGCGCTTCATAGTATTCCTCATGCCCCCTACACTACCACTGTCATCTTGATAATGAGGCCCAAACTGAGATGTATGATGGGTAATCTTTGTGCCACACTGTAGGATGTTTGAGGACAGACATAGGCTCCAGTCAAATGTACACTTTCGGTCACGGCCATGTTATTGAATAGCATAATCTTTATGCTGAACAGATACAGTGTCTGCGGAGAGATTATAAACTGGCATCTGGCTGGCCTCTTGGCTGTGGTTCGGGCCAACTGAAATGGCAGCTTTTCCCCGGATTTGATTTTCCTGTCTACAAACCGGACCGGGAACGCTAAAGCTTTTTCATGATATAATCCTACTCAGCCGAGCCTGAGTGCACTAATATATTTGTTTTTATGGACGGCCATGTCTGCCACGTTTCTCCTCCTAAACAGAAACACAGAGGGAGGCCTGTTGGGAGCACGGACCAGGGACATGGAGAGAGTTCTGTCCAAGTGTCTGCTATTGTAAAGATAACAGTCATTTGCTATTTTGAGATAAGGAATAAATGTATAAAGAAGGGCATTTCGGTTCATTTTTTTTCAAATCTTACAGATGGCCTTGAATAAGCTATTCATTTGTACATTTTAGAAAAGACCTATAGAGAAGTGATTGCATTTAAGCTACTGATTAAGTCTACATTGGATTTTTTTCAACCAGGAGACGGTGATAAGAGTGGTGTGGACCTTTTCAGTTTAGCTTAACGGGTGGTGAATTAGTCACCTTCAACATTGCTCTTGATGTTATATTCTTGTTTGACTGTTAATCCTGGCTTTAGTTTCCAGGAGATGCTCTCTACAGGAAGTCAATTTTATATTTTTAAATGTAAGCGATTGAGCAGATGCTCTTAACCAGAGCAACTTATAGTTACATTTCAATATCTGTTTAATGAGTTTAATGTGACAAATAAAGAACTGGTGTGTGATACCCAGCATGCATTCTGCCAACCATCTGTTTATGACGTTCTTCCTAGCAGCAAGGACAATGCCACGATTCATTACCGTTCCCACAGATTGGAAATGTGCTCAAAATGTCCGTTGGATGAAGTGCATATTATCAACACTGACTAGCGGTATACTGTATTTCCTTTGCCCACAGCAAACTCTGACGCTACCACACCTTAAACTGGGGTTTAATGCAGTTGGGCTGCAGTCTGCCTTTCGGTTACTGTGTAGACGCTTCAACTGCTAGGCTGCCCGCCCCCACAATGAAGACTGTAGTTGTTCAGTTGTTTAGTGACCTTTGAAATCTTTTCCCTGTTCTTCACTGTCACGCCTCTGTCTTCAAGAGGTTGTTGTTCGTTAAGACCCTAATGATGCCGTGTCTATGTTCACAGCAGGCTCTGGTGTCTACCATTGCCTTCTGATGGGTCTCAGGGGACACAATGTTCTTTAACGCAAAACCACTTTCATTTACACTCCAACTGTCAAAGGGACCTTTGGAGGTTTCCTTCCACGTTCCACACATGCCGTTGTGGCCATTTTTGATGGGGAACGCTGTAGGCCTTTGTCAGCTTGTGCCGAAAGATAATAGTATGGTATTAAGGGGGACTGGTTATATGGTCATCAAACTGAAGCTACGGATACAGCCCTCTGTGGTATATTGGCAATATACCAAGAACCCCCAAGATACCTTATTGGTATTATAAACAAGTTACCAATGGAATTAGAACTGTAAAGAGTTATACGATGACATACCGGTGATATAGTCTCATATACCACAGCTTTCAGACAATCATCATTAAGGATTCAAACCACTGGGGTTTAAGATGTCCGTTTCATCAAAGTTATGGTGCCGCGCTCTGTTACCACAGACCTTCTCAGTAGACTTTGCTGAATGGATAGTGAGTGCATTATTATGAGTAATTTATTATTTATTGCCACTTTATCTTGTCCTCATTAATAATTTAGGTACATTTGTACAATTCTTTACCGGTGGTGTTTAACATGATAGTACTAGCCCCGGGTCTGATGTCATGGAAAGCTTCTTCTTTTCATGCTTTTCTAAACATTGATTCCACATAGAATATGAGCTATGTATTGTAGTAACTGGAAGTTTTGTGTTGGTATCTCCCTCCAGATTCTACCAGGTTCGAGCTGGGCTGAAGGTCTCGCCTCGTGTACCACACAGGTTGATAGCAACAACACCAGGAAATACAGGTAAAATCCAGAATCGGCAGTATGTATTCAATTTTCAAAATATATTTTTTCAATTCACTTAGGGTGAAGAAAACATCTGCACCAAATTTGCGAAATGTCGGGTGGAACACTTCAGCCAACATTAAATTAATTATCCAATTAAAAAGCAGTAAAAAATCTTTGCAGCGCTAGACATTGGTTTAATCGGCTTAGTCCACTGACCAAGCATCTTCTACAGCATGTTACCCCATGTGTTTTGTGCACCCGAACTTCAATCACTACTTTGTAACATTGCTGCGTGACAGTAGTGTAAGCATAAAGCACAGCTGAACTGTCTCGCTAGCACTGACTCACGGCATAATGAGGTATACTGTAGTTCTTGCTTCATTAAAACTTGTTCATTATGGTAAACCGTGCTGTATGCTATTAGCTGGTAGTATGAAATGGCTGGTTCAGGCTTCCTTGGATGTAATTGAAGTGTTGGTTTATATTATCAAACATCAGAAATGCTGCTTCTTTTCATACCATACCTTGAAGTATTTTGATTCACTAAATTCAAAAGATGTGAAATTCTTGACACTCCCATAGAATGACACAGCTCCTCATCCTGAATGTTTGGTTTTCCAGGCTCATATGTGGCATACAATACAGAAATAATTTGGAAATAATTTGTAATAATATTTTTTTTATTTTTTTATTACCTAACATTGAGGAAACATTGGCTCAATTCATTGTCGTTTGATATGAATCGGACTGGAGGAAGCATATGATCTATCTTCTACCATCTCGCATTTGCTGTGGTCTCAGGCTAGGCAAAGCTACAATTGGGAAAAATAAGCTAAGATCCTAAATGTTCTGAGATGTTTTTGAAACAATACCTTTTATCAAGTATTTTGCAAACGTTGCCAGGTATCTTACAATTTTTTTGGAAAACAGTAGGATTGAGTTATGTTTATTGAAGTAATTAATTATAGTCTTGGTGTAATTTTCTCTTGTCAAAACACTATTATGGTGTTTCAAATTCTTTCTAGTGCATAATTAAATCACTTCTTCTGGACAATATTTATGCTTCACACTGATCAGCATCTGACCAGACCGCTGATCATTTGCCAGCTTAATCCGTTTTGGCAGGCGCTTTTGAGCACAGTGCTCAATCCATCGTATCCAGTATATTTTATCCTTGCAGGAAACTATATTTGTCTCTACCATTAAATGTCACTGAACATTTAGTGATAATTAAACATTATTTGGTTTTGATACCCGTTCAAGATCCACTGCACAAAACCTGCAACTTATTATTTAACATAGGAAATACAATCATTATAGCATTTTCATGGTACAAGTACCATGTACTGTACAGTGGGGAAAGTAATGGTAATTTGAACGTCAGTACAGGCTAGAAGCTCTTCTTTGTTTACGTACAACATCAGCTAAGCTAGTTACGTCCCTTACTTAGTAACATCAAGTTTTGCTAGCCAGTCAAACTTCATGTAAAATGAAAGGGGGAGTTGCTAATTAGTGCACCACATAAACCTCAATGTATGCCACCAATGTTTTCCACCAAAAGTTCGCCAGCTATGGTGTAATATGTGCATTAACACTGCATTGATTGGAAAATTTGAAACCATTCTGACCCAGCTAGCTTTAATGCTTGAGGTAATTTCTCCCTTTGTGGTGCCTACGTTCATGGTAAATACTTTATTCGGGTCAATTAGAAAGTACCTTTACATTTCAGTTGCTCTTTAGCACTGAACATCCGTGATAGGGATTGAATTGAGCCCTATGGTGGAATATATTTGCTTCATCTGAAATCTCTTACATTTTCCAGTAGGCTGGGTTGGCACAAACTGTCACTATAGTCCCATCAGCATCAGCAGATAGCCCTAGTACTCTGATTAAGCAGGAAGCCATATCCCTGGCGACTCTGATTTGCTGTAATAATGAAATCTATTTATAGTTCATTGTGATTAAAACAGGATGCAGGGAACACTGTGTGTGTGTGTGTGTGTGTGTGTGTGTGTATGTGTGCCAGTGTAGCACATGCATGGCACTTCCTTGGCAAGGGCAAGCATGGTTGCAAAAGCCCTTTGTTGTTTCAAGCAGAACCTGACAATGTGATGCTGGTTTTCCACACCCACCAACACCCACCAGCCACCTGTTTCCAGCCACCCACTAGCTCTGTAATAACCTGGATGTCACTCTGAGCTATGCAGGGACGTCGGGAAGGTGTTGTCCAGCTGAAAGTGAGCTGTCATATGGTGAAGCTTCACATGGTGCTCTGGAAATACTTTTATAAAGAATAAAACAGCCCACTCTGCGAAATGGGTTAGAGGAGAGCTCGAAGAATAAGGATCGGAGAGATCTGCCAACCATGGAGGGCATTGAGTTAAACGACAGTGCAGGATTTAGTGGCCATATTATGTTTGATCTCTTGTCAAAATGCTTTGTTTGTTATCCTTAATGTGCACATTTGCCTGTAATGGTTTGTAATGATAATGTCACCTACCAATAATTTGTTGTAATGCACATACAACCGAAAGCACTGCATCTGGATAGCCTGAGCACACACATTTTATGCACTCCGATCAGTAAGCAGTCTGGCTACATTGCAGCGATGTGCGGTACAGTAGCATTATTGTATGTCCATATCTGAATTCCAGGGCTTAGCCTCGGCTCTCTCTCCCCAGGTACTCCCACCTCCTTCTGTAGCTCTTGCTCCACAATATCGCGTATTTGCCCCTCCTCCACAAGTCCACGTATTAGCTCCTCCGCCACAACATCCCCTATTAGCTCCACCTCCCCATGGTCAAATATCAGCTCCTCTACAAGGTCACGTATTAACTATAAGTCTTGGCGACAGACAGGGCTTCCAGCGATGAATACACCAGCCAGTGCCGCACTCCGCCGCAACCAGAGAGGAAAAATACATTTATCAACCACAGAGAGATGTGGGAAGTAATCTACCCAGAAAATGTATTGCGTTTGACATATCAATTGTTTGGTGCCCTTCAGCCAAAGGAAAGGTGTGAGGGATCGTCTGGCTTCTGACTGTGACGGTGATTCATAGAGAAAAACATGATGGTTTGTAATCAGCGGGGTGTAGATATGTAGAATTATAATTTGATCACCCCATTGCATGGTGAACTGCTATACAGTATGCATGATGAGAAATCTATCAACACCTCCATCAGTATCCATGAATTACAATCAGGATAAGAACCGGATCAAATTATGATCCAACATTTCTCAGGAATAAGTTTAGCGTTTGCTGTACCTTACTGTAAGTCGACGGATATTTTGGCGTGCAAACAGAACGTCTTGGAGGACATTCTGAGTGAGCAGAGGGAGCGAGATATGGGGATATGGAAAACGAGAGGGATTGAAAGAGAGTGGGAGTGAAAGAGATGGTATGTGCAGCAGTAAGCAGCTTACTTCTGATACCAAGGCACACTGGTTGAAGGCTTACATTCGGAGAGTTACAGTATGTGATGAATCTCTTAACACCTGTATCTCATGCTATAAATAGAACAATGCTTTGACTTAACCCAAACACGAAAATGAAATATGGAATTATATTAAACAAAATATATGTTCATACTTGTATTTACATGCTTATATTTATATACAGCACCAGTCAAACGTTTGGACACAATGAGTATACTCATTCAGTTTTTACTATTTTCCACATTGTAAAATAATAATATTGACATCAAAACTATGAAATAGCACTTATGGAATCATAAATAAAATAGGGTTAAACAAAACAAACCAAACCTATGTTTTAGATTCTTAAAAGTAGCCACCCTTTGCATACATGACAGCTTTGCATATTCTTGGCATTCTGTCCACCAGATTCTTGAGGGAATCACCTGTAATGCATTTCAATTAACAGGTAGCCCTTTTAAAAAGTTAATTATGCAGTGTATTTATTTATTAAATTAATGCCAGTGGTGTTTTTTGTGATTTGCGGGCCTGGGCCAAAGACTGGTTAAGGCCCCAACATCATCTTTTTTACCTATTGTCCTTATCAAAGCCATATGGGAATATTTTGAACACATCTTTTTTCTTTGTTGTTGAATGGAACTGCTAGTTCCAAAGCTACTTGCATTGCTGTCCCTTTCAGTAGAGTAGTTTAGTTAAAAAATCATTATCTGAAAGGTATAAACTGCCTTATAAGCTACGACTACAGTGAGGCACAAAGCACTTATAGCCATTTGGATCATGTGTACAGTTTCATGCTCAGTCAAGTGCATTTATATACCTTCCTTTTCTCACTATCCTGCACCTTTCCTTAACTGTCAGCTGGGAGGGCCACATATACCTGGATCAGACATTTTATTCTGTGTCACTACACTGTCAGGGCAAACATCATCATCACTAATTTTGTGATCACTGTCGCTATCACCATCATATTCAACACTGGTGTCATTGTAAACAAAATGTGTGATGTTAGAAGAACGACATGATGGAATCGAGTCTTCTTAACCTCTGTCTGGTGGCCATTCGTGATGGTCAAGGTCAGGTATTTCTTATGTGACTGTCAAACCGTCATATTCAGCCGCAGACGCCAAGCTATTCACGTTGATGACACAAGTAGTAGCCATAGCCGCTAAGCTACTACTGTTATGGACACTCATGCTATTTTCCTCCTTCCTTCTTTTTTTCTGCACCGCTCACATACCAGCGTTTATTTTATTTTGTTTATTGTCCATCTCTTGTGTAGTGTAGCAGGCGCACTCTACGTGCACACTACCTGCTTGCTAGCGCTACAAAGAGGCCCAGTAGGCGGAGCTACTGTATGCTCAGAGGCAAAATGTCTGTACTGTAGTAGTCTATATTATTGTGAAGAAATATCCTTGAATGAGAATATGTCCATACTTTTGACTGTTATATGTCCAAAATACATGTTTATATTACAAAATTGGCCTTGTTAATATATTCAAATGTAGACAATATATTTATTGAATAAAAAATATATTGAACCAATATTTTTCATACATTTCAGTTTTATTAAACTATATTTTCTTATATGACCTTTTTTGGATGGGGAGAGCTTGTAGATACAGTATATCTAGTCCTCGTAATTCTTGTTAATAATTGCATGTCTTGAAATCCCATGTGGCTTTGTACCGTGTCAATTATGCACATTCATTGAGAATTTGATTAGTATCACAATACCTCAAGGAAGAAGTCCCAGTGAAGCTTCTTTAGTGTCTTGCCAGCTCCGATCCCTCTGTCCCTCTCTCCCCTCTCTGCGGGGCAGATCTAGGCAATGTCATGTTTTTTAATTAGATCGGAGCGCTGAGGATTCACCCTCATTACATCTGTGTTGACAATCTGCAATAGCGAGGCTATGAACCAGTTTGGAATGAAATTAGGGTAGCTCACCTGGCAGTAACAGTTGAGACGCACTGTCTAATGCCCATCACTGCATTCAGTACACCCCAGTCACACTGTTATTAGTGTGTAGGCCTGTTGTGTGAGGGAGCGGACAGCAGAGATGAAAGACAGAGGGTGATAGAGGGGTCATGTTAGAGGGAGAAAATGGGAGAGAACCAGTGTGGGGGGCCTCCTTCAAAAGGCTCGCAGATCACAGATCCAGCTGCTGGCTCAAATCTGCAAGTCCAGTAAACAACAAACAGCTCCAGATATAGAGATGTATGACGACGAATGAAGATGAGAGAAGCCGGGACGATTGCATCAATCAGCCTGCCTCCGACAGCGGCAATAATGCTGAAGGACAGGAAATGACTGTGATATGGAATGTGTATATTGTGTCTGCTGATGTTCCACCCTGCCCTACCCAGGTGAGTGTAGTTTCAGCTCAGCGGGGGTCCACGACGGGGTCAATGAAGGCACTTTGGTGTTCAGCCGGATCTTCCAGATCCTCTACAGGAACGAGGAGGTCAGCATCAACGACCGCATGCTCTTCAAGGTCCACCTGCTGCTTGACGGAGAGAGGGTGAGACGGACGCACGCGCTTATGCATTCATACGCAGCAACCACATATACGCACACACACACACACACACACGCACATACAGTGAGAAAATGTATCCTGATTGTGCCCACTGACAAAGAAATAATTAGTCTATAAGTTTAATGGTAGGTTCATTTGAACAGTGAGAGACAGAATAACAACAAAAATATCCAGATAAACGCATGTCATAAATGTTATAAATTGATTGGCATTTTAATGAGTGAAATAAGTATTTGATCTCCGTTTCTTTGCCTCACTGTACACACACACACACACACACACGCACACACACACACACACACACACACACACACACACAGACAGGCACACTTAAACATGTGCACACACATAAATGGACACCATTAGAACAACCTTGAAATCTACACAACAAAACGTATATTTTCTGTCAACTCTCTCAACCAACCTTCAGTATATAATGTCTCGATCAGAATCCAGAAAATGCATACACATACAATTGTACTGGGTATAATGGAGCTGCTAGTGGGAGATATATCAAGACATAATACATTAAATCTACTCATGGATGATATACAGTTATATGCAAAGGTGTGTTGGGCACGTTTGATAATAACATACTGTACGAGTGAGGAATATACAGTATAACATACATAAATTTTTCAGTTGTACACATATACACAATCAGTATCATATACATAGATAAAAGGAGTGCAGTATAATGCCGCTAATTATTGTAAAGTTGTGTCTTGATGTGGCTGAACATAGTCTTATTAACCTCTATGAAACAGATGAGGGCCACATTACCGGCAAAGAAACTGTTCAGGTTGCAGATCCTTTCCTAAAGTCAACCTCCTTCTCCATGGTTTTGTATGTGTTGAGTTCCTGTTAGTTTTGACTACACAAGGCCACCAGCCAATTGTCCTCTCTATGGTACGTGGACTCAACGGCCTCAGTGATGACAACGGAGCAGTGGGGTCATTTGCACATTTTTGTTGTTTGACAGGTGCGTTGTTTGAAGTCCTTGCAGGGATCCCGTCCTGAGGGATAAAGAGTCAGTAATGTGCCCCTCTGTCTTAACATGTGTTGCATCCTGTTGGTCAGGAAGTCAGTGTTCCACAGACGGGTAGAGCCGGACGCTTTCAGCTGGGAAAGTCAGCCCGAACGCAGAGCTTTAGTCTTCAAACAATATTGTTGCGTATGTCTCTGGGCTGTTGAGATGTTGGAGGATACAGTGGGGGTCAATGTTGATAACATCGGCCTGTTGGCTCAAAGGTTTTCCCGATGACCAAGGCGAGTGCTACTGGTTTAAATAGTTACTCGGTCAGGATAGCTGTTTTTTCAGGACTGGAACGATGACATCACATTTAAAACAGGCAGGATCAGTGCACTCTACTGGATATGTCTGTGAAAACTGGAGATAGCTGATCAGCACCGTGTTTGTCTGGCTGGAGATATGCTGTCTAGGTATCCTAGAGAGTCTGTTGACCTCCTGCTCTGTGATGAAAAGGGTCAGATTGGAAATCAATACGTTTTTTAAATGACAAATTAAAGTATATTTATCATACAATAATGGGCAGTCCTTTATTGAATTCTATTTTTGCATTTTGGTGACCCCACTACAGTTCCATGCAAACGCACTAGGGGTCATGAGCACGACTTTGAAAACCATTGTTTTGGGAATGAGCCAGGGATTGAGCCAGGGAATGAGCCAGGGAATGAGCCAGGGAATGAGCCAGGGAATGATCATAAAGGTTAGTTTAGTGCCCAGATTAGGATTAGTGTTACGAGGGTCATTCATCTGGGGTTATGCTTTCTAAGTTACTCTTGGACTAGTGTAGTGCAGCAGTCACCCCTCTGAGCTTGGGTCCTCTCTAGGTTTCTTCCTAAATTTCAGCCTTCTTAGGGAGTTTTTCCTAGCCACTGAAATTCAACACTACTGTCATTTGCTCCTTGGGGTTTAAGGCCGGGTGTTTCTGTAAAAGCACTTTGTGACAACTGCTGTTGTAAAAAGGGCTTTATAAATACATTTGATTGATTGATCTAAGTGTATGATTTTTGCATGTGGTCCCACGCTGAGGACTTTGGGTGAGACAGAAGGACATAGTTGGTGGAGCTGCCAGACAGCTACTGAAGAAGTGCATTCAATAGTTCCAATGCACACACGACTCCCCCATCCTTTGCTGTCAAAGCCATCTTATACACCATGTATATTCCTCTGTAATGAGAGAATGTCACCTCACCTTATCTAACCTGCAGAGTCAAACAGTGACCCCCGGTTCAGTTAGCATATTCATCTTAAGGCTACATGGCAGGTCAGGCCTCCTAATTTATTTATTTTATGTCGGTGACACAGTACATGGCAGGTTTCCTAAATTCAGAAAGTTTCATTAACTGTGGATGGACATAAAGGCTCTGGTCTGGAGGATACGGTGGATGAATTTCAGTCACCTCTTCTTGTTAACCTTCCAGAGGTTGACTCTTTTCCGCTCTTTTATTCTGCGCCCCCTCTTTCTCTCACCCTCCACCTTCTCTCTCGTTCCATCTGTACCCCCTGTCCCTCTGTCTCATTTCACTCTCTCTTTTTTGTTCTCTTCCTCTCTCATTATCTCCTCAATGCCTCAGATTCTGATAAGATGGACAAATATAGCACTCCATTTCCCAGAGTGTGTTTAATCAATCCGAATATCAATAGTAACGCGTTGTGTGTCTGTGTCTAAACAACAGGGAGATTGGACACAGAGAGGGAATATGAAATGCTAAACATGATAAAGAGCCATTTTCTGATCCAGAATATGTCATTGTTTAAACACATTTCAGCATGACACTGACTTTTTGTTTTCCACTGTTTTAATCCAGTGGTCGATTGGTGGTATTGACTGTTGTACCTGTGTGTGGTCACAGGTGGAAGAGGCCCTTAGCGAAGTGGACTTCCAGTTGAAGCTGGACCTTCACTTTACAGACAATGAGCAACAGTATGTACAGACTTTTACCTTCTCCCTCTCCAATCCTGTTTCTCTCCATGACCCCCTCCCTCCCCATGTTATTGATGGGCCCTATTTTTCCTTCATCTGCTATATAGGCTACAGGAGTTGATAACCAACTATAATCTCTGCCAATGTTAGAAAATCCCCAAGATTGTACTGTATTGATATGGGAGCAAATACATTGAAGCAGAATATGAACTTGGTTGTAGATTACTCTAGCAATTAACTATACAAGCATTTGCCAGGGGGGAATTCTTTTCAAAAATTGAAATGTACAGCTAATGCTAATTTGATTATGACTGAGTATACGAGGAAGCCGCCGTCCTTTAGGTTGGGTCTTACAATCCATACTCTTAAATAAAAAAGAAATGAGCTTAACAAAGAAAATCCTGGTTCTAAGTGTGCTACATGTACTGTAGGTTAGTGTTTTTAGAATTTAAATGTTTTCGCACTGTTGATAACTCAGTCTTGTTGGTATGTCCTGATAGGGTTTATTATTCTCAAGTTTAGTCTCCTTGCCTGCAAACAATCTAGGAGGTACAACATGAGGTAATGTCAATCAAACCGAAACTCTGATGTTGCTACTTTTTAAATCCGCAGTAGGTTTTGTTTGGAATTATCTTACAGTACTAGTGATGTTTTTATAATGTGATCCGTCTTGACTTTTAACACAAACTGGAAGATGACAAATCCATGCGCACGTGTGCAAGCAAAATGCATGTCTGTTTGTTCATCACTGTCTCTGTGCATGCATTTTTGTCTATCAGTGTGGATGTAAAGGATTAATTACTATTGGATGTGCGTATTTGGATCTGCCTCTCCCAGGCTGACCTCTGGGTGTTTGTGCTGTTGCAGATCAATAGATACTGCCGGCCACTGACAGCCCATGGATTACTTCGAATGCAAACTGTTGCTCCTGGTTGGTTCATTAACCATCTCATTCGGAGACTGTACGATTCAGTCTTTCTCAGCAACTAATTTGGTTGTTGCCTGTTTATGTGTGACCGAGAACAAGTGTTGGAGTGCAGATCGTTACCAATTTCAAATTTCATCTTTATTGTTGTAGAGGAAAAATTGTTTTGTACCACGCAAGTGTTGTTCAAATCACCATTGTCCCATCATAATAATAAAAAACAAATAATAATGTCCTTGCAATTTGTCATAGTAATGTTGCACAATGTAATTTCTACTTGCCTTCATTTTCCTGAGAACTCTTCATTAACTGCATGATGATGTTCTGACAGGGCATTTCTCTGTTACGTGCTGAGATTGGGTTATAACAATCAAATAAAACAATCCTTTTTTTTTGGGGGGGGGGGGGGGGTATATTTTTCCTGCTTCGCACATGTACAGGCGCTAATTCAATGCAGGTTTTGGAAATGTGTTTTTCCCACAAACTGGGTTTGGCTTGGCAAACCCCCCCCCCCCCTCCCGAAAGGAGACTGGATCCCTGCCATCGTGGCGACTGAACTAACTGTCATGGTGGCCTCTAGATTGGGCGACCTTGTGACAGTCCCGGTCATCAGCAGTAGGACTCTGGGTCTCCACTTCCACCCCAGGAGAGGTCTGCACCACCACGTACCTGTGATGTTTGACTACTTCCACCTCTCCGTCATCTCTGTCTCCATCCACGCCTCTCTGCTGGCCTTACATCAGCCACTCATCAGGTAACATCCTCACCGTGCGTGTGTGTGTGTGTGTGTATGTGCGTGTGTACTGTATGTGTCCATGTGTGCCCACTATATTATTCTGTGCTACTACAATCTGTCGTAATTTTTCGATCCTGTGTAGTGCTTACTGTAGCGGTGTGTAGTAAATCAAGAACGCTGTAGTGCATTCTATTGTAATGTTCGCAATATCACTATTGTAAATGCTGCTGTACACAACAGTCGATACTATATTTTAAACGGGTGCTTTGTATCCTACGTGCTGATTGGCTCATAGTCGTGATATATGAGACCATAATATACCAAGAGCATAACCTGAGAATACTTCTCACTGTTCTAATTGTGGTGGTGAACTGCTTATAATAGCAATAAGGCAAAGTTAGTAGTATATCACCAGTATATCTAGGGTAAGCACTGTGTTCAGGCACTCTTCCATATTCATGCCTAAGAACATCTCCTGAGAATACACCAAACCACCCTGGGCCTTATTGTAAATAAATATAATAGTGCCACAGTAGGTGGACCACAGTATAATACAGCATGCTTTCATTTGTGTACAGTACCAGCAACATCTCGCACTGATCAGCTGGTGAACCACAGATCTCTCCTGTTACACTGGGTTTCGTTTCAGACAGCCTTCGTCTGCTACTTGAATAAATAGTTTTCCAAACACTTAGGTGATGAATCCAGCTGCCAATATCTTAAACAGAATGTTAAGCCATCCATTACTCTGATTACACCGGAGCATTATTGATTACACTAGGGCAAACTTCTCTCACTGTCTCCCTCTCTGGCTTTCCCTCTCTCCTCATGCTCCCCTCTCTGTAGTTTTGCCCGTACCGGGAAGGGTTCGTGGCTGGGAAAAGGTTCTCCGGAGAACAGTACCGACCCGTCATCCATGGGCGTGTCTATGGAGAACCTGATATTCGGCACTGGATACTGCAAACCTATCATCACCGAGGTACATGGGAATGAAGACAAGCTTCATTTGAAGTGTGTCATCGTACGTCTTGAAAAACGTAACTGTAGCTGATCAGACCAAACCGTGAGACAGGTTTTGCCATAGCACTTGAGCGCTTGCTCAAAGGGCACACTGAATCAGGAAACCAGCTTACCAGTGACGTCTTAACAGGCAGTTCAAGAAATGAATGCCAATGCTTTCTTTTAATTTAATGAAATGGATATCTCCAATTGAATCATATTAAAAGGGCTGGAGTAGGAAATGTTCACAGCATCCTAACCCACAGCATTTACAAAACCTCAGTTTTTTTTTTACGGCATCCTGTCTTCTGTGGCCAAGCCATCTCTCTCGTTATCGCCCTTTCTTTCTCCCTCTCTCATTCTCCGCTGTTGTAAGAACAGGCCATCGTCAGCCAGGTCTCTCCAGTAGTATTAGAGAGTTTAAGTCCCCCAGATGGACCTGCATGGAGATGAGTACCGCACTGCACCACAACCCCCTCCCCCCTAATGTCTCATTAACCCACAGGGCCAGGCCAGGCCAGGCTCAAACGCCACCCTGTTCCCCTGTTAGTGCACTCCTTTCAACCAAAGCCCATTGGGTTGAGGAAGGGCACACACTATGCAGGGAATATATTTCCAGAGGCTCCCAGGACACTGATACACTGACCTGCCTGAGCCTGGCCTATCTCCGTAGGTGTGTCACCTCTCTCAGAACTGATGCTGTGATAATGCTCATTGCCTGGGTTAGGAGGCTCGTAGAGGGCCAGGAGTTTACTGTCATGATGGTGACACTGTGTGTACAGGCTTGGTTAGTAGTGTGAGAGCTGTGGAACGGCACACACGTAGCTTAGCCGGATACATCCCCCACATACACCACTCACGTGTCCTTCTCTCCTAAATGTGTGTGTGTGTGTGTGTGTGTGTGTGTGTTGTTATGAGTTGATTGTAAGGTGTGTGTGAGGGGTGTGTGTGTGTGTGTGTGATAACTACTGTATAGGTTTCTGCACATTCAGCAGAGTATTTCTTTTTCATGCTACAAACCCTGAATGCTGATGGCTGAAGGCTGAAACCCATGTTATATGCTGACAATCCATTGTCGTGATTCTGTTGGTAACAGGTCTATAATAGGAATCAAGCACCTGTGGGTTTGTGGTATACCTGAGGCTGGAAACTCAGTTGAAATTATATTCATTCCCATTGGTTACATTACCTGTGTGTTTTATTAAATTACCTGTGGGTAATAGAGGGCTAGCTTACATGCCCAACATTAGCACAAATTATGTGAAGAATATGTATTATACGTTTCCAAGATTTGTCATATCAAGCAAGTTCTTTATAATATTATATATTTATGATATCTTGACATTTGCCAAGACAATTTGCAGTTTGTCAACTACCCTGACATTCTACAAGGGAAAGTGTGATGATTGGCTTAGCAATCCCATTACGCATTCCGAAAATGTGAATATGATGAGCCGAGCATCTTATCTCCTTATGTATCTAAGGTCAAGGTCATTTCCTGTATGAAAAGATGGCACATGCTGGTCACACACACAACACATGCACGTGCGCCTAACCACCTCAGCCCCCCCAGTCCCGTCGCTTTGGACCTGTGGACAAAGATCACTGACTCAGCAGTAAATCCTAATGAGAACTGGGCTTGCACCCCCACAGCCCCCAGCCCCTGACTCCCAGCACTTCTTCGTTCACTTATCTAACCCCCTGCCGTCCCACATGATGCTTTAGTATACACATACGCACACACGAGGCTCAACCCCGCTGTTCCTGAGTTTTACATAGTGCCTCCGACTGGGCACTTTAATAAGCGCAGCATTTAGCGGTAGGGGGGGCAGCGTTTGATCCCACATAATGAGTTCTCCACCAAGTGCCACGTTGCTTACATGTACCTGCTGGAGAAATGTGTACAAAGCGTTGTGTGTGTGTGCATGTGTGTGTTTCTGAGTCATTCCTCCTGTTCAAGGTTTTCTACCTGCAGGGTGGAACCACGTTTTCAGCACTTTCATACATCTGCAGCATTTATACCTCATTTATTCCTCCACAGCATTTCATTTACACCTCACTTATACATCTGTAGCATTTCATTTATACCTCATTTATGCCTCTGCAGCATTTCATTTAAACCTCTGCAGCATTTCATTTATACCTCATTTTTATCTCTGCAGCTTTTCATTTATTCCTCTGCAGCATTTCATTTATACTTCATTTATACCTCTGCAGAATGTAATTTATACCTAATTTATACCTCTGCTGCATTTCATTCATACCTCATTTATACAGCTGCTGAATTTTCACATGTTTATATATTGTTGTTAGTGTACACGTTGTTAGTGTACATGTTTATATATTGTTGTTAGTGTACACGTTGTTAGTGTACATGTTTATATATTGTTGTTAGTGTACACGTTGTTAGTGTACATGTTTATATATTGTTGTTAGTGTACACGTTGTTAGTGTACATGTGTATCTATTGTTGTTAGTGTACACGTTGTTAGTGTACATGTTTATATATTGTTGTTAGTGTACACGTTGTTAGTGTACATGTTTATATATTTTTGTTAGTGTACACGTTGTTAGTGTACATGTTTATAGATTGGTGTTAGTGTACACGTTGTTAGTGTACATGTTTATATATTGTTGTTAGTGTACACGTTGTTAGTGTACATGTTTATCTATTGTTGTTAGTGTACAGGTTGTTAGTGTACATGTTTATATATTGGTGTTAGTGTACACGTTGTTAGTGTACACGTTGTTAGTGTACATGTTTATATATTGGTGTTAGTGTACACGTTGTTAGTGTAAATGTTTATATATTGTTGTTAGTGTACACGTTGTTAGTGTACATGTTTATATATTGTTGTTAGTGTACACGTTGTTAGTGTACATGTTTATATATTGGTGTTAGTGTACACGTTGTTAGTTTACATGTTTATATATTGTTGTTAGTGTACACGTTGTTAGTGTACATGTTTATATATTGTTGTTAGTGTACACGTTGTTAGTGTACACGTTGTTAGTGTACATGTTTATATATTGGTGTTAGTGTACACGTTGTTAGTGTACATGTTTATATATTGTTGTTAGTGTACACGTTGTTAGTGTACATGTTTATATATTGTTGTTATCTGTTCATGTGGCGTCGTATAAATATATTTTGGCACAAAAAAAGTGTACCAGATTTCAATCTCAGATTTGCAATAAAGATCCATTTTCAGAAAGCTCCTGGATAATGAATGATATGCTCGCCCTTAGCTGAGTGGTTGACAGTGTTGGTAAGTATCATGAGAATGTTCTTAAAAAAACTACAGACTTAGGTCTTGCAGAGAGAGAGAGACCTGGCAGGCTATTTTTACCAGCCTATCTGCCTGTCAGACCAGCTGCTTGCCTGTCCCTTGTTCCTGTTAATAGGAGCAGCAGAGTGAGCCTAGCTGTAGAACTGTTATTACCAGATCGAGATTCCCTGTCCAGTACTTGTTACATGACAGCTTGTTACAATACATTTCAATGAGGGCAGATGGACCCCCGTGAACACACGTCCCAGGTGTCAGATTCAATGTCTCACCTGTGAAATAGGTTGGGCTTGTTTTAACTAACTAATCATGGCATGGGGTTGTTCAGTTGCAGAGATGGTGTTCATAATCCTAAGAGACAAATGAATCTGCCTCATTTATTGCTTTTACAGAGTCACATAGCAAAACAAATGTCTAAAGCGCTATCCAAATGCCACATGATATACATCTTTTTCAGTACATGAATTAGTGGTCTTAACAATTACATTTGACAATATAGTAATTCAGCTGGACTTGTTATCTTGAGAGACTGAAAGTTAGGACGTCTTTCTTAAGACTTCTAGAATATAACAATGATGTAAAAACAATTACATTACTTACACATGTAAGTCACTCCATTCCTGCTAAACGGGGAAGACACAGTATCTTTTTCCAACATTACTATAGTTGAAGTACAAGTAGGGTGAAGGATAAAGGGAATAAACCACATTCATTGTCAGCAAGAAAAACATATTTTTGCTTTGTAGAAAGGAGCAGGGGTAATGACACGTTCATAGCAACAACAAAAAAGAAGCTATTTCTCTTTTTTCGCCCCTGGAGTCGCTTCAAGCTCAAACCCCCATATCCCAGCATGTCTCACAGAAGGTAAAAATAATTACCAAAGTAAACATACAGATGTTCCTTGGTGGATGTAGAGGATCCAGGGGTGATGTTATCTGTTATTACAGAGCAGAGTACAGATCTGATGAAAGGGCCCTTTTCTTTAGTGCCCCCCAGGTAAATTACAGTACATCTTCACCTACACCAACATTACATGCCTTTACAGTGAACACAAACGTCGACATTACATGTCTTCAAAAGGAACACGCGTGTTCACCAACCTTTAAATCATACACAGATGTTATCCTCTCAGACTCATGTGCGACAACATTCCATTGTTCCGTGTGTGCAAACGACATTCAGCTAATGCTGTCACACAGCAAACACTGTGGCCGGGTGTGTTTGAGACTGGGGACGAGGTGACATGTCTTGTCTCCTGAAAGACGCCAGACCCAACAGGCGGCATTACAAAGGTGCCGATGTGTAAGAAAATATTCAGGTAGCTCCGCCCATTTTTCTGCATCGGCGGATTAAAATTTAAATATCAAACGTGCGAGCACATTCCAGATAGATGAACCCTAAAAAGGCCTTTAAATAAAAATGAGGAGGAGTGTGACAGTCCAGTGTGGGTCTTGTGGTCAGAGAGTCACCGGCTGGGGAGTAATCGGAATTGACCACTTAGGAACCCAGTCCGTTGAATGGTTCTAGTAATCAAGGTGATGGTCAGATTGGTTGGCTAAGCTCCTTTAAATAGAATAAAGTCACTGATCATTGCTGCTGTGGGTAGCAGTTAGTGTGAACTCAACAAACATTCTCAACCCGCTGTTATTTTTTTGTGCGTAATTCCTGCATCCACCAGTGCCACGTCCACATCAGTGTGTTTTATCACCGTTTAACAAGCTGTGTTTAGGAGCTGCTTGCATCCAGAAGCTTATTTGATCCTCCGGTGGTTAGTGAGACTTTACACTGTGGTGTCAATGCACTAAACGAGGTGAATGACAAGGTCACTGGTGTCCCTAATTTGCTGTCGTGAACGCTGCTCATTACCTTTTGAGCAGGATGGACAGACTGACGCCCCACGTGTCTGTCCCCCCCCCCGTCTCCCTTCAGGGTAGTTTCTATGTCCCAAGTGAGAACTGTCTACAAAGAGCTCACACGTGGCATCGTAGACTCTGTCGCCTCCTGCTGGTGGTACACAGAGGACTCCGTTCCTACTGCACCACGCTCATGAAGGAAATCCCACAGCTGGAGCTGGTGGACACAGGTGAGGCAACAAGTGGCATTTTACACAGTATCTGTATCTACGAAATGAAATCAAGTCAATCAGCAAATTACTTTAAAGCAGGTTGATCCGTGCTGTGTGGAGTTTAGCTGTGCTAAGTCATCTCTTTCCTGTGTCACAGAGGAGCTGCCGGTTGAAGAAACACTGAATCAGCTGACAATAGAGTTGCAGGTGGGTTTTATGTGTGGTACAGACCGATGTCTTCTTATCAGGCTAGCAGCTTTCTAACCACACACTGAGCCTCTCTGTCCCCCTCCGTCAGCTGCAGGGAGGCCACGAGAAGGTAGCCGAGCAGATCAGCAGAGATCTGACCCAGCTTGGCTCCCAGCTGTCCGCCCTATGGAGCCACTTCCTGGAAAGCGCAGTGCCCAATATTCACATACTGTCCCATCTGGCCCAGGAACACCACACACTCAGGGTGAGAACCTGACCTTTTACCCCTAACGCCTGACCATAACCCTCAATCCAATCCCCTTGACCAGCACCACAAACTGACCCCAGCACCCTTGAGATTCGACTGATCGCCTTCTGGCTAATCCGTTCTTCAGGGTGTAACGCTAGAACAGGCCTTCATACAGCCTGTTGTTCTCATCAGGTTGTGTGTGTCAGACCGTGTGAATACCATCAGGTCTAATACATCACCATAAGGACATTATATCTGAGAAACACAAAAGTTGGAAGGATTCATGTAAATGTCATTTTTTTATTCACAATCATTATTCACAGAGGCTGCATTTATAGAGGAAGACAATTTCTGATATCTTTTCACTAATTGGTATTTTCACGAAACAGCCAGTCAGCTCAGAAAAAAAAAAAATATCTGAAAAGTTTTTATATAATTGGTCAAAAGACCAATTGGTGGAAAAATGATTTGTTCTGGCTGTGTAACATCAGCTGTACTTATTTCAGTTTGCTGTTACAGCAGGATTCTGCTCCACAGTGGAAATGCCCTTCAAACTAATACCTTGCACGTGTAACAGGTCCAAAGGCTCTGAATTGTCTCTCAAAGGGGGATAGTTAGCTTAATTTGTCTTGTCTGTTTTTCATAGACTACAGCCTATAATGCTGACCTTTTGCCCAGTTATTAGCCAGAAATGTGTGATTGGTCAAAATTGGCAATTAGAGGACATATATCAGAATAAGATTGCCTGTATAAACCCACCCAAAATGAACACAGTCTATATTAAAATACACTTCACTTCATGCCTTCCACTCACAGGATGGTTGTGCTTTCAATTAACACTAAATTATCCTGAGAAAAAAGACACAGAAACACTGTTCCTTGGTGTTTCTGTCTGTCTCTGTCTGTCTCTGTGACTATAACAGGAGGCATGGTACTCACAGTTTAGCTAACATTTTAAATATAATTCAACATGATCATCAACTGTTTGGCACTGTTTTATATATGGTTAGGGTATAAATGGGACACTAAAATATTGTGAGACTGGAACACATGTAAAGATGTGAAAATGTTTGAATTTTGCCAAATCTCCCATTGTCACAATTCTCACTTTTCTCACAATTTATACACCTTTCTTAATTTCTCTTTAGTGGCTTTTTGAAGATAATTTCCTTGAATACATATAGTAACTAACGTAGTTCATTTTCCAGTGAGGAAATTTAAAAGGTTCTCGTTTTTGTGTGTTGTCCTGATGCCAGGTCAGGCGGTTTTCAGAAGCATACTTCTTCACAGAACACCCGAAAGACACATCCCTGACGTTTCAAGAAGACCTGTGAGTAATGATGCATTCATTTCGCTCTGTTACAGATGCTATTTTAATGCTGTTTTAGATGTTATTTTAATGCTTCATCAAAGGCATCACAGAGAAAGTTAGGTTTGATGTATTTGAGTGCTTATAATATGAAGCATATCTTCTTTTACCACTGTATATTCTTTCTCCTGGTTAAAGGATCAACAGGCACAGTCAGATAGCTTTGGAGGTACGTAACTCTGACTACTTGACCAGAATGCCCCCATTACCTGTCGAGTGCCTGGACATTGACGGAGACTGGAACAGCCTGCCTATCATCTTTGAAGACAGATATGTAGAGTCTCCATGTACCGGTGAGTTGACTAAGTCTGGTGTTTCGTTCAACAGCTACAGACTATTGAAAGCAATTTCCTCTGTGTTTGCTGCAATCGTGAACGCTGGCTCGACGAAAAATCCCCTGTCAACAATTCAACAATGCTTTTTAATGTTTCAGATCCATATTAGGTACTGTGTGTGGTACAGATCAGCACGATTCAAACATGTCTAATGTCTTAAAATGTGTCTCCATCATTATTTCTAGATTGGGGATCATATGTGCCAACACCTCTGTTCACCAGTGAACAGGCCAGCACTCCCGTCACTGATACCAACAACTGTCCTCACGCCCTGGACAAGATCACCAGTTCACCAGCAATATTAACCCAGGAGCCTAACAGAATGGAGGACCCCATTAACCTGGCTACATTAGAGTGCATCACAAGAGAGCAGAGCATCAGTATTATAACTGACAAGATTAGTTCTCCAAGTATGGAGATTCCGGACCCAGACCAGGCAGAACCAGGCCAGAGAGACCCAGTCCCGCCAGGGGTTCCAAAGAGGCAGGCTGAGGCGGTGCACATGCCAGGGGAGAGCCCTGGTCTTTGCATGAGGTTCATCACAGTCCAGCCCGATGATGTGGATCCATTCGGAGGGGTGGCGGTGCTGACGGTCTCCACCCGCCTTAAACGCCACACCGACCCGCAACGTAACCCTGACAGTGAAGAAGTTGCTTGGAAAGACATCATCACAGAGAGACACCAGAACAGCGTCACTACAGAGGGGATTGATTTGGACATGGAGGAGAACAATGTCGCTGTGGCGTTGGGTCAGTCTCTGGACGATGACAGCGAGGATGTCCTGAGTGGTCTTACCAGTAACACCCATGCGCCGCTCAAAGACCAGCCCCTCACGCCCCCTCTGTCTACGGACCTGAGGAGAGAGCTGGCCCACCGCGGGTGGGTGGGGGGTTCCAAGATCATGAACCGCTCCCCCTCCATCATCTCCGACTCGGGAATTGAGAGTGAGCCCAGCTCGGTGGCTTGGCCCCTGGATGCTCCCCGGATGGTAGGAGGGCGCCCTTTGGAGGAGAGCCTGGTGCTGCAGCGCCTGGCCAGGAGACACACGGCCCACCGCAGCTCCCTGGACGGCCTGCAGACAGAGAGCGGGGCCAGTGGGGGAAGCCTGCCAAGTGGAGGGGGCGGAAGCACAGGCATCCAGGCCTCCCTCACCTCCATCTCCTCTCTGCCCTTTGAGGACGACGAGGAGCAGAGGAACCAGCAGCAGCTCAGTAAGCTGACCAAGTCCGTCTCGGCTCCTCAGATCTCCAGCCCTGAGGACACGGAGGAGGACCAGGGAGGAGCGGAGGAGGAGGTGGCAGATACGGAGAGTGAGGGGACCAGCGGCTACCACGACCAGGAAGACGGATACTCCTCCATCTCCAGCGCTACCACCAGTATAACAACGGGGGACCTGATCAGAAACCAGGAGTCCTTAGCCGGAGTCAATCTCTCCTCTCTAGAGGACATCCAAGAGGTAGAGCATTCTGAGGTCGGTTTGTTCGACTATGGACCAAATCACTCACCGCCCCAGCAGGAAATCAGAGATCACCAGGAGAGTGGTCAGGTTTTTAAAGAAACTCTTCGAAGTAACAAATCTGCCCTGCCCAAGTCCCTGTCAGATACCTACGACATGAAGGCCGTGTTCAGCGGTGTTAGCCGAGTACCTGAAGTCCGGCTGTTCCAACAGTACGTTGAAGGCCGCGATGAGGATGAGGACCAAGCCGCGATCAGTCTGAAGGATGGAAACCATCTGATCGGAAGCAGCGGTGGTGTGCTGACCTCAGTCCAGCAGAGTCTCTGCGAAGAGGAGATGGCCCCTTGTAACAGTGAGACGAAGCCCTGTGAACATGACAGAAGCGTTCAGGTGGAACATATGGAGGACAGTCCAGTCGGAGATGTCCGCCCTCCGACTCTCAGTCCGAATGGGCTGAGCGACCTTGTTGACCGGGAACAGCAGGGTCACGGCCAGACTCCGTGCCAGAGCCTCCATCGGGTCGGTCTGCGCGACCTGGTGGTGGTCTCACAAAGAAAGAGCCTCCACGACGCCAGCCCTATCCCGCCTACCGCCAACCGCACGGAGAGACCCGTGGACCTGTTAGGCCTTACGGCCAGTGACACAGCCATGCCTGTTGACTTGAATGACAGAGAACAGCTTGATTTCAATGTTCAGACCAGGTCAGCTAAGACTTCTGGCAGCTCTGGGTCAGGCCTGTCCTTTATGAACAGGAAGGTCGTTGAGGTGGTTAATATGTCTGTGTCTTGCGCGCCAACTTGTCTCCCTTTCTCCTCCGTTCTCCGGGACTCCCCATCTATCAGTGGCATCTCCTCCCGCCAGGCCGTCTCCCCAATTACGCACCAGCCCCTGGGCTCATTTGGCATTATCTCCTCATCCTCGCCCGAAGCCCTGGGGTCAGAAGACGACACCAACGAGCGGATGCTGCAGTGAGTTACTTTTCTATTAATTTGCTTTAGGATGATAGACAAATGTGGTGAACAAGCCAGTTACTCACAGGATGTCTAAAAAGTCCGGCTTTTTTCATTGCTCTTCAATGCCTTCATCTTAACGTAGGCAATTTTACAACGCAGTATGTAAAAATGGTGGTTTCCCATAATGTAGTTACCCCGGACTTACACTAGCCCCGTCTGCCCGCGCTGTGTTCCAGGTTTTACCGGTCCAAAGAGGATCTGGTGAAGGAGCTGTCATTCCAGGCCACCCTGTATAGTGATCTTCCTCACCTGGCCTCCGAACTGCCCTACTTCCCCCCTGAGGAAGATGATGAAGAGTTTGAGGATGGCATACACCTGGTTGTCTGCGTCCATGGCCTCGATGGTGAGACCATTAATCATTTAATGATTCCATGAAATTAATCAATTGTGTGATCCGTGAGGGGACAGCCGGGAAGATACTTTTGAAAAAATGAGATCAATTCTGCTAACAGTTAAAGGTCATAACTGCTGCCTCCCACGAAGAGTAATGGGGCCTGATATTATAAAAACGACAACATAGTTCCATCAAACATGACATGCATACGTACACACATATATACATACATAAGCACACACATGAAAGTTACAGAAGCAAAAGCCAAATATTGAACCAGTGCCTTCGGGGGAACCTGTTGACAGGATCGGGCCGTCACCGAGGATAACATAAAACATTAGAAACAAATTTAGAAACAATTTTTTACATAAAAAACGTTAGAAACAAGTTCATACATAAAAATGAACAAATAAAAACATGACATTAAAACAGACAGAAGTGACATACAGTACAAGTGTGTGCGGCTCAAGATTTTAATTCCCCTCAGGATAAGTGTCTCACCGGTCAACAAACTTACATGACTGTTTTGACTTTTTTGACTGTTTGCACCATCCTGTAATACAGGGCACTTGTTTTCCGTTACGTCCCAGGCCAGGTGTTTCAAGATGTGTTGTTATAATATCTCCTAGGGAACAGTGCAGATCTTCGCCTGGTGAAAACCTTCATAGAACTGGGATTGCCTGGGTCCAGATTGGACTTCCTCATGTCTGAAAGGAACCAGGTAAATTACATTATATTGAAAGTCCACACTGATAATAGTGATTTCTCATAATTGATAGTCTATAAGGGTATAATGTGAATGTGCTTCAGTTTTAACTAAAAATAAGTAGAAAATCTAAAATGTCCAATAAGTTGAAAATCTAAAAGGTGAGTTGACTGAGACTTTCTCAAAGGCAGCATTCACATTTAAGTAATTTAGCAGATGCTTGCTTTGACATACAAGTGTAGCTGAATGTGGTAAAGTATATGGCTGCTCTGAGAGCAACACACCTACAATAAAGAAGCAAGTAGGCTATATGTGTGGTATTTTTCATATTGATATCAATGTAGCTGTCCTTGCTAATTAATAATAGAGAGAACTTTTTCAGTTGATTCTTGAAAATAATGAGAAAAGCTTGACTCACAACCAACAGGCAAAATTGGTCAATGCCCATACAATCATAATATAATTCAAAATTGTCTATACACTACATCTACATTCAACAATTAAACATGTAAAAGCCCTGTAAATGACATTGTAAAAAGAAAAGGCCTAAACTATACATTAGTACTATCAGAAATGTACCCCAAAAAATACTTGAGGGAAAACCAATTCATTTGTCCCTCTGGCATGATGCCCAGGCAGTTGTACAGAGGTAGATGTTTACCATATAGAAGAGTTGCAGTCTCCTCGTTCACGCTGAGTTAAATCTTATGAGACAATTCGGATTCCATTCTCCCTCCTAGATGCTTTTGTAGATGAAACTTACTGTGTTTACTGAATGGGCCCATTCTTTTGGATGGAGAAGGGTTTTTGCACTGCTGTAGATGGCCCCAATGGGACACCATAAGGCCATGCCAACTGCACTCTACGCATTGCTAACAATGGCTCGCTTGTAACTTTGAAGAACACTGAGTGGGACCCATTTGTTGTTGCTGGCTGTGGTCGAGGTATCACTTTCCAAGAATGTGCAAGCCACAATAAACTTTGCTTCCCCTGATTCCATTTTTGTTAGATTTAACGATTGTTCACATTCACGCCCTACGAAAGCGACCGGCTCTGTTTGATTCTAACGCATAGTGGTTCAATTGGACAGCACCATTGGATTATTGTGCTTCCTGAACGACTTAACAAGGGCACCGCCTGATTGGCCCGGCGTGTCCGATTGAACCCCTACGCATTACAGTTTAAACAGAGCCGTTCGCTTTCGTAGGGTGTGAACGTGAACAATCGTTAAATCTAACAACAACGGAATCAGTGAAAGCCAAGTTCATTGTGTTGATCGGAGTCCATGTTTGAATCCATGTCTGCTTAACTACTAAATGCAACATGAATACACCCGCTCCGATGTCTAGGGAGGCCATGCAGTGAATGTTGTAATCTGAAATCTGAAATTCAAACTGCAGATCTTCCCGACCTTGCCCGTATGCCCACAGCTGGCAAAACCCAAGCTGCAGACGACCACTGTGTTCAATATGGTCTATCATTAAATTACACAATACACAGGGGGCTATGTTTTCAAGCTTTAAAATTGCTCTCAAATTGTAAATTGTTCAAATGGATTTACAAATATTAAATGCATTTCATGAGGTAACTAAAATGTGTGCAACGTGACCTCCATATAGTTTCCCATTTGAATTGTGTACTTTAGTGACGGTCCCTAAATAGACCCAGAGCTAAGCTATCTGATGTCAACCACCTTTGCCACCTGTCGCACACAAGCCAGCTGAATCGATTAATCAAAAGCAATAATCTGCTTAGACTGTCTTACATAATCAACCTGGGTGAGTGACTCATTGTGTCTTGGCAGAGTGACTGTACAAACGCTTCCCACACACACACAGACCGACCCACACACACCCACGCATACGCACCCACACACAGACCCACACAGACCCACACACACAAAAAACACATGAATAAATCAACCAAGAGTTCAGTTGCCGTGTAACATGTGTACTGTGCACCACACAAGGCCTTGTGTGAAACATGCTTTTGTCTCTCTATACATACTAAACACATATTCAATGATGTGTCTTTCCTTCTCTCCCTTGGTTCCAGACTGACACATTTGCAGATTTCGACACCATGACAGACAGGCTACTAGACGAGATCATCCAGCATATTCAGCTGTACAACCTCACAATTGGACGGATTAGGTCAGTGTCCTCATCAGCACACAACGTTAAGTTCTATCTTAAAACCCACACAATATGAAGGCACAGGTAAAGTAATAAGAAGTAATGGAATAGCATAACACATGCTGTTTTTGCTTGAGCCACTAGATGGCAGCATTATAATACATTTGGGCTTCCTATATGAGCTCAATACTTCAAGAACTAGCAAACTGAAGATGTAATAACCAGAAAAATATGAATATTCCCACGTCCTGTCAATCACTTAGTGTCTACAATATAATGTCCTAGATTATATTTTTATTTTGCAGCAGAAGACTTCAAATGAATTCAAATCAAATTTAATTAATGAGATGTACAGTATGTTAAAAATATATTGTGCTTAAGGAAAGATTAACCCAAATAATATATTTTGGTATATGTTTAATTAGTCCCCTTTTGTACAGTGCAATTCCAAAAAAAAAACATTTCAGCAGTCATATTTTCAAGATGTAGCTCTTTTACAACACAGCGAAGCAAAACACACTGCCGTTTGTACAGAAGTTCTAAAGTATATATTTTAAGCTAGGATTAGCTGTCACTCACCTGCCAGTTGCTGAGGAACAGGAAATCACCAAGAATGAATGAAGTAAGAGAAGAAAGAGGATCTCCGCACACTCAGAATCAATGCAGTTTTCAATGTATTTGTTTAGATTAGTTTACTCTAAACAATTATAAAACTAATGAAAGAAATACCAAAATATAGTTTTTGGTAATGGTTTATTCGAAGGTGCCAGAATTCATCATTAAGTATGCAACTACTCTGGAAATGTGTTTTGTAGACTAATGATGTGTGGTGCCACTGTACCAGCTGTCTGTTTCCCCGTCGTCGTCATATGCCCCCAATGTTGAAGGAGACAGTTATTAAGTTCTGGTATTGAGGGGTACTGGCTGCCTATTATTTTGATGAAAGTGATACTACTGTAATTAACATATGAAAAATGAACATCTAACGGTATTTAGCATCTCATTGACTGAAGGGACAAATCAGCTGTTTTTAATGACTAAGATAATGTATCTACCATTATCTTAGTCGTTAAAATGTTGAGACGTGCCCTTACTTTGGAGGATGTTTCTGTGAACATTCATTTCCTTTTAAAGTTTAAGACATAAAGATGTCTTTTTTTTACGATACTCAAAGCCAAGGTTGGATGAGTTTGGCCTGACAACTTCAGACTAATTCCTGAAGCCCTTCTTTGCTTTAAATAAACAATATAATGTTGTTTTAGGGTGACATTAGCATACACCATGTGGAAATTAAATTTTCAGTTTTAGGATCAGGGTCTTATTTGGTTTTGAACCGGCGTAAAAACAGACGGACACACAAATAGTTCTACAAAAACACAGACGGCTATTTAATGTAAATGTAGACGGAATGGAACTGTAGACTAGACTGTGATTGCTGTGCGTAGCTTTTTTACAAGCTCTGTAGTCAGTTCTGTAATTCTTCGATACCGTAAGCCACGGTCCATCTAAGGAGACCTGCGGAACGGAAGAGTCATTTTTATGTTATTGTTGTCTGCTCGTTACATACCTCAGCTTTATAGGTCACTCTCTGGGCAACGTGATCATCCGGTCAGTGCTGACAAGGCCTCGCTTCCGCTGCTACCTGGTCAAACTGCACACCTTCCTGTCTCTGTCCGGACCACATCTGGGAACGCTGTACAACAACAGCACTCTGGTCAGCACAGGTGAGGTGGGGTGATGGGCTCATCGTACCTACAGTGGATATAAAAAGTCTGCACACCCCTGTTAAAATGCCAGGTTATTGAAAGGTTTTTATTTTTCATTTGTTCCCCTCGAAGATTTCAGTTTGTTTTTTCAATTGAATTGTTCACATTATAGGTCACATTAAAAGTAGAAAAGTTTCTGACATGATTTGTCTTTGTCTCATTCTTTTACATCACAAAAACATGGCATTTTGACAGGGGTGTGTAGACTTTTTATATCCACTGTACTTAAACATTCTCTGCAGAACACATGCCACTGACAGTAGAATTACAAAAACACACAGATGTTTACTAGATTTTTACATCATAATCTAGTTGTTTCCTCAGCAGAGGTGTCACCAGGCCTGGTCTTTCTAGGCTATAGCCCAGGTTGGATCTTTGGTCAAGCCCAAATATTTTGCTAGCTGACATTAACGCAGCTGGGAAGTTGTTACTGAAAGGCGTGCAACGAGAGCCGATGAGTGCTTCATTTTCATCGATAATTTAGCAGGGCTGTATCGTATGCCCTCACATTTCACCAGTCAGCGTAGCATTAGTATTTAGCTCCACTTCAATGAGGGATTTCTGTGAATCTTAGTCTTATTTATTACATACATTTTGACTGGGGATATTGAAGGCCTGAGGCTAATGTCTGTGATTGTTAAAGGTCTATGGCTGATGTCAGTGATTGTTAAAGGTCTGTGGCTGATGTCTGTTGTTGTTAAAGGTCTGTGGCTGATGTCTGTTGTTGTTAAATGTCTGTGGCTGACGACTGTTGTTGTTAAAGGTCTGTGGCTGATGTCTGTTGTTGTTAAAGGTCTGTGGCTGAGGTCTGTTGTTGTTAAAGGTCTGTGGCTGATGGCTGTGGTTAAAGGTCTGTGGCTGATGTCTGTTGTTGTTAATGTTCTGTGGCTGATGTCTGCTGTTGTTAAAGGTCTGTGGCTGATGCAGAAGTTGAAGAAATCTGGATCATTGCTGCAGCTCACCTGTAGAGATCACGCCGATCCTCGGAAAACCTTCCTCTATCTACTTAGCCAAAAACCAGGTAAGTACTGTTATACGTAATGGAGGCTAAAATACAGTATACTGTAAGAGCACAATGAGCTCACATTTTCATAGAAACCTTTGTTGTCTTTTTTGTTTCATTATTTTTTTTCCACATGAGTCAGCTTGCTAACAACCAGACTCCACTAGCTGGCTGGCACTATTCAGGGAAGCCTCCCTGTGTGAGATGAACAAAGCAACCCTGTGTCAAAGACTCCAAGTAGATAAGCCAGAAAAAAAAACGTTTTTTTTTTTTTTTCCAAGAGCTGTGCCGGGCTGACAAAATGATCCAAACCCTGTCATTTGAAACCCAGCAGTACTCTCCCTTAAAAGCACAATGACAGGAGACACAAGAAAAAACACAGCTTTATCAGTCGAGGGCTGTCAGACTATGATGATGCCACCAAGTGATACATAAATATAACCCGCAAACACTTTCTCTCTCTGTCTCTCTTTGGTCCGCCCCACGACACCCCAACCCACTTCACACCCCCTCCCCCTCCCCCGTCTCTCTCTCTACGCATTCGACGCCTTCCTTTTTCTCAGGGCTCCAGTTCTTCAAGAATATCGTGTTGGTAGCATCGCCTCAGGACCGATATGTGCCCTTCCACTCTGCTAGGATAGAGATGTGCAGGACTGCGCTCAGAGACAGGACCACAGGTTTGCATCATTCACCGCAGCTCCCGTCGTAGTATCGCATTGACCAGAGGGTTGTGTTCCATACCAAATGTGTTTCAGAAGCATAATTAACGTAGTCATAAAAACTTCATCACATACCGTACCTATCTCCACATAGACGTGCAAAATGCGATATAGAAATGTAGAAATACTGAACGCCTTTAGACATTCCCTACACCCTAACCTGCTAGTGTTTTCGCGCTGTTGCTCTTATGCGCAGTAACTAACGACGTGCACCTGTCGCCATGTTCAAGGTCCGGTGTACACAGAAATGATCAACAATCTGCTCCAGCCGCTGGTGGGCGCTAAGGACTGTCGTCTGATTCGACAGAATGTGTTCCACGCCCTGCCCAACACCGCCAACACTCTGATTGGCCGAGCAGCTCACATTGCAGTGCTCGACTCTGAGCTCTTCTTGGAGAAGTTCTTCCTGGTCGCCGGGCTCAACTACTTCAAATAGTACTTAAAACGACTTCCAGTACAGTCTTAACTACTGCTAGGGGTTGCGCTATTACTTCAAAGAGAGCGGTACACTGTAGCGATAGTTACTTCATAGGGAGATAGTTGAGTGCTTAGTGGCTTGCCAAGACGGTGTCCAATCAGTTTGCCAAAGTGTATACATACAAATAAGGCTCAGAGATCCTATTACAGTTTCACAGCATATGAAGATCTCCTTGTTGCCGTTGACTGGTTTGGTGGATTTGGCGAGAGAAAGGGGATCCAGACAACCGTCATCATGTAAAATGTATATAATGTATGCATATCCTGTTGTCAAAAGCGCTCTACGCCCCATCCCCTTTTGACAGGGCGTGTACAGCATGTCAACTGAAAAGCCTTTGGCAAATGTGTGGTTAATAGTGGTGTTGTGTAGGCCTTATCAACACCCCCTTAGCTGCATTACCAAATTATTTTGATAATCAAGAATATTAGTTTTTCGTCATTTAGGACGGGATGGAAGACCCACTTGAAGGATTGAAACCGTTCAAACAGAGGAGATAGTTGCTGGGAATTGAACTCCTTGATTGTACGTTTTATAATAGACATGTTTGAAACTCCACAGACTGTGGCAGTGATACAGAATACTGTAAACAAATTTTGTTTTTACGAAATAAATTTAGATATCATTATTATTTATTTTTTTATTATGTCATATCCATACATTGTGAGCATTGTGTTGTGTATTTTATATCATACACTTATTACATAAACCTATTACATAAAGGCCAAATCCGTACATACTCTGCAGTATACAGTTTATTATACACAATGCAAGCAAAACATAAACAATACACTTCTTTTATATGCTCATACATATTCAATATCTAAAATGTGGGTTTGTCGTAAGCGTATATGTATGTGTCAATCAAACTGCTGAGTTGAGTTGGAATATCTTCAACTGTGTAATGCCTTTTTTCTTTAAAATAAGGTTTTGGGTCCTTGTATATGTAGACATATGTAGACAGTAGGCTTACATATCTTATCCTCCTCCAACTATTACATACTAATCCTACTGAGATATGACTATTGCCACTACAGGGCCTACTGTGTAATTGGGATGACGACCATTTGAATGGTCATAGAATCATAATTGCTATGGCACATATTCTAGGAAAATGTGAATATAAATTGAGGAACAGCATCTCTGCTTTAGGCACTTAGTAGTTGGTGTAGTTGGTATGCATCTGTCCATCCAAATGACATTTTCCATTTCTATATTAGAGAGCAGTTAGGTGTGTCAATGGTGTGGAGGTCATGTACTGACCCAGACAGGCACTTTATAGTGAACAGACAGACACCTTACAGCAAAAATGTCCGTAGAAGTAATGCTTTTCAAAGCCCATGCATTCCTACATTGGCCTTCGTTTAATAACCTGCGTTATATTATATTGTATATACATCATTCTCTGCTCACAGACTAGCTTTGAAGGTTGCGGCTGGTGCCCATGCAAAGTAACTTGACCTTAACTGTCTCCTATTGTAACGTCCCGTCTTCTAGTGCTGTGCTGTCGCCATCATTAAGCCCTGTCCCATTGTCCTTGCGGGACAAAAGGTGACATCTCCAAGTGCTCTTTTTGTAAGTTGAGCTCTTGCTGCTGCTGTGTTTACTCCAACGCTGCTTGGTAAGCGGAGTGTCACTTTGATTGACTTTAATTAAATGGCTTTCCCATTGCCCAGACACACACATCACACGCGCACACATACACACACGGACGAGTGGATGGTTGCTTGTGGAGCTTCTAAAGCCGCTGTGTCAGCAGCCTACTGAAGCTAGCTGGCTTCATGTATAATTTCCTTTTGATCCCCTAACCCAATTTGCTTTTGCTCCCAAAAGGGCCAAACTTTTTGTCTGTTTGCGCAAAGGGTCACAGCGTTTATAAAGTGATGAGGGTTTGACTTACCTTGAGCGCAATGTCTTGTGTGGATTGGGGATTTGATATTCATTCTTTGCAGGTTGTGTTGATTAATTTATTGATATGTCGTCGTTTTCCTTCATGTTTCTGTATATTTTCCTGCCTGAAGGAACACTGTAGCTGTACAGATATGTTTATACTCAACACTCAACGCTCAATTCAAACAGTTAACATTTATTCATGCAGTAAACATTTACTATACAAAGTCCAGATTCTATACAAGCTCTGAGAATTCGGAGCTTTCCCACAGTCAGATGGGGTTAGAGTTAGGTTAAATTTGATTTAAACATGATTAAACTGTATACTTTCCATTTTCTTTCTATTCTGTTCACTCCCAGAATATATACTGTATGACAGTAGGGGGATAACAACCAATGATATGGTTGACCAACAGTTTTAAACTTATTGGATCATTATTTGTCATAGTGAGACAAAATTGTCTGTGTGCATCCTTTGTGTGTGCTTCCGTATAAAAAGCTGTAAGGCAGCTTCATGTCAAATTTGTGTTGTGAGTTTATTTTGATGGTATTATTGTCCTCTTTCTGCTGAACATTGTGCTGGAATATGACTCAGTTCCAACCGTTTGACGTGAATGTATCAGGAAAAAAAAAACACATTTGACTTCACTGTGAGTAACTTTGGATTTATTTATTTTTATTCTGCTAACAATATAATCTGTAAAGTACATTGAGCTTCATCCGTGCCAATCGTACTAATCTGATATTTTTCTATGTTTGCTTACTGTATGTTTTCCTATGTAGCTTGTGCACCATGTAAAAATATAAATACATATATTACCGAACATTAAGATATAAACGATATCAACATGCTATTATAATAAAACAGTATGTTTCTTTTTGCAATTGTGGTGCTTGCCTTCTTTGTTCTCAAGTTATGATATGAACTGTAATACAATAGTACGATTGGCCTTCAGGCCTGTATGGTCAGGTAGCAGAAGAGAATGGAACATGTCTAATAGGCTTGGTTCGATATACAAGAGCTATTCATTTCACCTGTTCATTGAGGCAGCAGACAGAAGGTCCTGCAGCGCCAGGTTGACATGACTGAGAGTGTGCATGTAAATAAATGTATACGGGGAAACATAACTGAGGGGGCACGAATTGCATACCTGAGGGGAAAATGCCCTGTTTTGCCTTTAGCCCCCCCACATGATCGGTATGCATACCACATGATCGGTATGCATACCACATGATCGGTATGCATACCACATGATCGGTATGCATACCACATGATCGGTATGCATACCACATGATCAGTATGCATACCACATGATCACTCTACAGGGGGATGTTTTGGACCACTCTACCGAGTTAATCCCATCATACCATTACTATCAACCTTTAGGATATCAAACAATTGACATTGCTGTCTAGATTAGCATGTGAATGTAGTATATTCCGTTTTTGTTGTAAAATAATAGAATTTCCCCAAATGCAGCACAGAATATAGCTCAGCATGCTCAAGACTGTACTCACGAAAGGTCCCTCAGCAAAGTATTGAGTGAAGGGGCCTGAATACTTATGTACAGTAAGTATGATCATTCTGTTAATTATTTAAAATTTGCAAAAATTCCTAAAAATACTGTTATCGGGTTTTGGTGTGTAAAGAGATGAGGAACAAAATCCATGTAATCCAATTTAAAATGTGTCAGAATTTCTTCTGATTGCTCTGTATGTGGGTAACTCATAAAACCTGCACAGGACTATGCAAATTTATTCACAGTTCCTATAGACGGTCTGTCCATTTTCTTTTTCAAATTAGGAGTGATGGAAGCTTTACTTGTCAGTTATCACATTAAAACAGGAGTTTTTTTCTGAAATGAGTGGATGTTACTAGAATTAATGAGACATAAAGATTGTGTTACAAGCAAAACCATGAAGAAAGAAATCCATCTCTATGCCAGAAGGCCCAGAAGGCTGCAGTAGAATCATACAAACCAATCTGGAGTGAAACGAGAAAAACAGGACAAAACAAGAAAAACACAGGACAAGAGACTGAGACAAGGAAGTGAGCCCTTTCATAACCATCTGGAAGATATTTGAATTCCTACCATGTTGTTGACCAGTATTACATTCCACAGACTTACAGGATCTCAAGCTCTCCTCTTCTTCACCAAGGTGACAGAACATGGGAGGACAACAAATGTGACAATGTAATCAATACACTACACATATGCCTACAAAATGCATTTGAAGATGTCTAGCGGACTAGATCTGACCCCAGATCTGCAGAGATTCTGAAAGTCCATTTTGATCATCTCACACAAAATTATATCCGTGTTTTACATACATTTGTTCTTGACAATTTTTCAAATGTTTTTATTATTATTATTTTAAATATTAACTGACATTTCTTGCAATTCAACATATTTTGCAATGCCTTACAATGCACTTTTTGTTAATTTATAGAGATTGTGGGGAGAAGAGAGATTTTGCTAAAAAGACTGTGGGCCATGTGACCGCGGGCCATATTCAAACCCAAGTGACCACGGGCCATATTCAAACCCATGTGACCGTGAGCCATATTCAAACCCAAGTGACCGCGGGCCATATTCAAACCCATGTGACCGCGAGCCATATTCAAACCCATGTGACCGTGAGCCATATTCAAACCCATGTGACCGCGGGCCATATTCAAACTCATGTGACCGCGGGCCATATTCAAACTCATGTGACCACGGGCCATATTCAAATCCATGTGACCGCGGGCCATATTCAAACCCATGTGACCGCGGGCCATATTCAAACCCATGTGACCGCGGGCCATATTCAAAACCATGTGACCTGATCTAGGCCACAAAAGGCCACAATCTTAGTAGGATGTCTGAACGAGAATCATGACAGTAAGTGAGATGGTTTGCCATACTACTCTGTCAAAAGGAATTAAAAGGCTGTCAGTTACTGACATAAAAATGAACGACTAATACAATAAAAGATTCCAAATGGTGTCTCACTTATTTCCTAACAAATTTATACAAATAGTGTATACACAACATTTATATATATATATATATATATATATATATATATATATAGAGAGAGAGAGAGAGAGAGAGAGAGAGAGAGAGAGAGAGAGAGAGATGACGTAGGCTAACCTCAAAGTGGATTTTCACAACAGCACTGTATGTCTAACCTGATCAACAACTGACTTTGCTGGGAAGTTCTCTCAGAATTCTGCTCTCATAGTCTCGTCTGGCATTTTAACACATTATCATTCAAACATATACACCTAACTGACAACACTAGCCTACAAACAGCACCCATTTCCCAATTAAATAGCCTGTCATGAAAATAAAATATGTTATTATCAGACACTCCTGAAGATGGCACTGCCCTCTTGCATTCCTGTTGTTTAAAAGAGAACCTTAAAGTCAGCTTTAAATGACCTTTTAAAGGGAAGTTTACAAACCTTTGTATGTATATTGTAAATTATTTTTCATGTATATTTTATTTTTTTGTAGTAAACATTGCTTGTCATATTATGCTGAGACATCCTTCACCATTGCCTACAATAAAATATTTAAAGGTGTTTAATTAATCATGTTAATAAATTCTCTTACACACTCCAAATTAAAATGACAGAATCATTATCTAGATAATGTCTCTGCACTGAATGTTTGTAAAGAGTAACTAATGTCCAACAAATGTGTAATTGGATAATTCACTCGTTGTAAACAGAATAATTTTAACATGCTTGTCTGGCACATTGATTTTTATATCCATTATTATTAGCATTATTGTTTTTGTCACTGTGGACTGAGGTAGAATAATAAAGGACAGAGGTAGAATAATAAAGGACAGAGGTAGAATAATAAAGGACAGAGGTAGAATAATAAAGGACAGAGGTAGAATTTCAAACAAAATCTCTTGGAGTTTGAATAGGTTTGTCTTAAGGCGGTGAAGTTTTCTATAGGTCAGATATATATTTAACGAGACATAAAGGGACTCACAATGAAACACCAGGGGTGAAGGTCAATTTTACATGTCACGCAGAACCCTCCCTTGCAGTTCTGTGTCAGAGTGCGTCTACCCTTCTTATTAAAACGAGAGAGAACAAACTTGTCTCACATTTGACATCAGGAGTCCTTGTCTGAGCATTCAGATATTGCTTTTGGGTTCAGGTTAAGTCAATCATTGTCAACAGCTCGCCATCGATTACATTGGGAAAGACTCTTCAGAGTTTTGCTTTAGAAAGACAAACAATGACGGACGATGAAAATCAACAAATGAACCGGAGGCCCGCCGAACCAAGAGCAACCATTTGACTGTGGGACCACCAATATTCACAGCAATGCATTTCATATTATTTCAGAAAATTCAAAAGGGATCAGTTTATGGTAGACGCCCGAAGAACACTGTGCGGTAGGAGGATTTAATTTCTTAACCATAGTTGCTGTCTGGATGTAGAGAGATAAAACTATAAATCTGGCAAACCACTGGTTTTAAACATGAAGTAATCTGCTTTAATCCTGAGAGATCACAGCATGCAAAGAAATGCTAATCCTACATAATGATGGCTGAGCCTCACAAAGGTCCACTCAGTCAGGAGAAGTACAGAAGGAATACACTATGCACTCGCACGTTTGTCCGCCTGCGTGCATCCGCGTGTGAGAGAACGTTGGAGTGGTGATCCATTTTGTAGCCCCATTCTATGGTTCCACAGCTAGGGGAGATACAGCTGGAATTTTCCCAAAGAGCGTTTGGTTTGATGTGTTCAGAATCCATTTCCTTTTTATCTACAGATTAACCTTGATCCATGCAGGATGATATCTGGGGATTATCCACTCTGTGACAAGTGCATATGCTGTGCTTTTGAAACCCATCCTCAATCCTATACCAAAAAGCATAGTTTCCTTCTTCGTATTCTAGTGTTGCCGTACACAAAGAGAAATCAATGCTACTGTTTCCCCTGTTTTTCTCCGACACAAAGGTGTCTTGGCCGGTGTCTAGCTGGTGTCAGGTGCAGGGGGAAAGGAGGCAGGAGAGAAACGGACGGGGCAGTAGGAAGACGAGGCAGGAGAGGTGGACACAAGAGGAAGTAGAGGAAGGAGTGGTAGAGACAGGAGGAAGAGGAGGAGAGAGATGTAGAGACAGGAGGAAGAGGAGGAAGGAGATGTAGAGACAGGAGGAAGAGGAGGAAGGAAATGTAGAGACAGGAGGAAGAGGAGGAAAGAGATGTAGAGACAGGAGGAAGAGGAGGAAGGAGATGTAGAGACAGGAGGAAGAGGAGGAAGGAGAGGTAGAGACAGGAGGAAGATGAGGCAGGAGAGGTAGAGACAGGAGGAAGAGGAGGAAGGAGTGGTAGAGACAGGAGGAAGAGGAGGAAGGAGTGGTAGAGACAGGAGGAAGAGGAGAAAGGAGAGGTAGAGACAGGAGGAAGAGGAGGAAAGAGATGTAGAGACAGGAGGAAGAGGAGGAAAGAGATGTAGAGACAGGAGGAAGAGGAGGAAGGAGAGGTAGAGACAGGAGGAAGAGGAGGAAGGAGAGGTAGAGACAGGAGGAAGAGGAGGAAGGAGAGGTAGAGACAGGAGGAAGAGGAGGAAGGAGTGGTAGAGACAGGAGGAAGAGGAGGAAGGAGTGGTAGAGACAGGAGGAAGAGGAGGAAGGAGATGTAGAGACAGGAGGAAGAGGAGGAAGGAGTGGTAGAGACAGGAGGAAGAGGAGGAAGGAGAGACACTTGACCTCTAGTTTGAGATTACTGTGTTCATTTCTTTCTTTTTTCACCTCTCCTATGAGCAGTGGAAGAGCTGGGGTGGATGTTGGCTTGTTTAAGCCTTGCACTTGTACATGTCACGAAACGAGGTTGGAGGGAGAGGTGTCTTCGCCAGGGGTTCAGCATAGGAAATGAAAAGCTGATTTATTGTTAGTGTAATAGCACCCTAAATTATACAGTTTTTCGAGAAAATTAATGTGCATATTTCATTGAAAGCTCTAGCCCACGCTAGGCGTCGCACAGGTACATAACAAAACGTCAATATAAAATGAATTCAAGTAAAATATTAATTAACAAAAACATTTATAAATAGATAAAGGTCGTTCCCATACGGCTTATCTCATCTGATGATTTTATTAATGCAAGGAAAAACTATTAATTCAAAAGCAGTCACCCCTGCCAATATAGTTAATTGGCTATTTGATTACGTTTTGGATTTAATGTGTGTAAAAGTATTTTACAGAGATATAGTCCACTCTGCTGACTGCAAGTATGTGAGGGAGAAGTCTATTAATAAAAATTTGATGATTTATTGCCAACTTTTAAAACTACCGAGGCATTTAATCAGCTCAAGATGTGCAATGGCTGGAGAGATATGGAGAACAAAGGACTTACATGGGGTTTGCCTTGATCTGAATATTTGGATTAAATTTCAGTGGATCTGCAATTATTTCAAACATTGATCAACAAACACTGTTGCCTAATAGATTTCATTTCAATATCTCTTATCTATCAAATCTATCAATATTAGTCCGGTCTGTCAGCCTTGCGGGAAATAGTTGGCTCTGCATTCCTCTAAAATTTACAGAGGAACACATAAAATTTAAGATTGTGGCCATATGCGGTTGCTTCTTCTGTCTTGAAAGTGTATTTCCCTGTTCGGCTTCAACAGAGAGGGGAAGTCATTCTCCTCGACGGGGAGGAATGATAGAAAACACATCTTCATAAAGGATGAAAGGAATAAAAACATCTGTGGAATGGTGGTAAAGAGATAACATCTACTGGCTCTCTGGGATAATCGTCTGAATCTTACTGAGCCACGACTCTTCAAGAGCTCACCGAGTAGTGAATATGAGACCTTGTAATATTAAAGGGTAATGTAGTAAAAAAAAAAAAGAATTCCCCAAAAATTGCCTATGTGCTATTATTGTGGTAATCAGAAACACGCATTGCTCTGCAAACCTTTTCTAAGAGAGTAAAGAAATTAGTTCGCTCCTGAAGTTGATCTTGTCCAAAACGGTTTTGTTATACTTGTGATCAAATCTGCACCAAACACTTCACACAAACATTTACATTCATCCCACGTTTCTTAATTTACCTAATAAGGTTAATTCTGTTTAGTTTGAGGAAGCGACACTAAGTACCTTCATAAGATGTCTTATAGGGTTCAGAGATCAGTAACGACCACGTTGAACAACACCTCCAAGATGGAAATCATGCATTTCTCAATGAGCAACAGCTAAACACTGGCGGAATCAGTGCATTGAGTCACATTTTAAAAGTGAGAAGAGCCCCGGAGATCTCCTCAGGCAGGCTACCTCATATCGTCTATACCTGCTTCCCAGGAAAGAGAGCAGATGTCTGGAACTCAGGAAATGCTGCCTGCGGTGCTCACACATCTTCATTACCATTTCAAGCCTAGCAGGTTCCCAGCGGAGGATACGAGAGAACGAGAATGAGAGACTCTCAAAGAACACCTACAAGGTGAATTAAGAGAGAGTGCGAGGAGGAATAGGAAAAGAAGACAAGAAGGGGAGGAGGGTTTGTGGTGATGAAGAGGTAAAAGAAAAGCTCAGATTAGTTGGGGTCCAGCAGAAAGGATTCAGCTTTAATTGACTAGATTATCTTCATAGGCAGAATCGGTAGCAGCAGGGTCCCTTTGAAGTCAGCACTCCTAGATACTATCAATAAGTAAACTATAACATGGTACAACATAGAGAATCAAGGAGGATCACAGGTTCAGGTGGTTCTATGTCGTATAACTTCAGCCATGCTGGCTAGAGCCTCTTAAACGTAAGTACCCCAGATCTGGGGTACTCTAGAACCTTAGAACCTTTCAAATATTGCTGCGGTGGTTGCTTATCTTCCCTCTCCGGCACAGTAGAACATCTCTGCTATTGGTCTTACTACCTTATACGGGCATACAGACCTTTATGAGACCTTTCTTAGAACCTTAAACAGCCTATTGGCAATGTTATCAGATCCTGTATGACTGATAAAACAAATCAATTGTCTGGAGGGTCAGTATGTGTTATTACGCGTGGATGCCTTAGTTTCGTGAAACGTTCCGTTATCCTTGAAGCTAATGCTAAGTTAGCTTCAAGCGGGGGAGAGCCTCTTTATCGATCCTCATTGCGCAATAGGTCTAAGGTCGCATAGAAAGTCACTGGGATGAGAATGTTTTGTTTTTATTGTAAAAAATGGGTTTCTATTCTAAACAAATAGCATTTAAAACATTACAGATGTACATCAAACAGTGGAATGATGTAATTTACAGATTTGAAATATAGGGACACTTGGAAATGGCTCTTGACACCACTTACTAAAATAGCTGCCCAAATCTAGCACTTATGTCTATCAATCCCCAACTCTTTTCCCGATAATTTTGACGTGTTTGGGTAACCATAGGATGTGTGTAAAGCTGGTTTTATCAATATTTGCTGTTTAGCCTGTCCATGAAACAGTAGAAAAAAAAAAAAGAAGAAATGTTGTGTGTTCTAGCTTGTGCCTGAAAACCTTCTTTCTTCCAATCTACATTCTGCTTAATTCCTCATAATCTCTCATGTGTATTTTATATAGAATACCTTGACTGTGCATGTCCTGACAACATATGTGCACATAAATTGCAGTTATAATGGGCAAGGGTAGTATAGGCAGAATTCTCAATTTCTTCATTTACATTCAAGAGCTAGATTGATGGGAACACAAGTTACATTTTCACCTGCTCTGAAGGGGGCTTGTCTGCCTTTCTCTAGATCAGAGTTAAATGAAGATTTTGTGAGCATCCCAAATTGGGCCCTTTTCCCTTTGCAATGCACAACTGTGCATTGTTCTGGTCATTAGAAGTTAAGGGAATAGGCTTCTATTTGAGACACAACTCTTATGTCAGACCTTCATGCACCAACAGCCAATAATGTGCTGTTACTCAGACTTCAGTCAAACATACCTCACTCACAGAAGCACTGTCTCTGTAACGGTTATCAGATACACATAATGAGAAATGTTGGTAGAAAAAAAACAATAACGACTCTACGATCACCAGGAATTCAACCCAACGTGTTTTATTTAGGAAATATATTCAAATCTATACCAACAAAACGGCGGCTTAATGTGATCAATGTGATCGAGGTATAGAACAGTTACTCTCCTACGATCTCTCTTTTGGCATAATTCTGATCGATTTGCAGTTTACCAACATGGGTTTGAGTCTGGGTCTACTTTGCCACCCCCGGCTTACGGTGAAGGATGCAGTTATAAACGGCTTACTGGCCATCATCCCCATCAGTGACACCGGCCAGACATGAAGGATGATCCCAGAGACGAGGAGGTGGCTCACACAGCTGGCGTCTTTTCTGTCTAATACCTTGTCAGCATCATTCAGATTTACTGAGCCGCGACGTGATCTACTGAGATGAACAAAATCAATCCAGTGAGAGATCGCGGCCTAAAGACGGACACAGTGAAATACTGGCCAATGGTGAGGTGGATGTGGCAGCCATACAGGAAGACATGATGGATCCCTCTATAGAGAGGAAGGAGAGCCTAGGAGTAGGAAACAACTGAAACAGAGAAAGTATACAGATGTACAGACATGGACACACAGAGAGATTAGGTTACACAGTCACAGACCTGCACAGATAAGTAGAGATACAGAGATGAAGATACACAGAGAGATTAAGATTCACATAGTCATGGTCATATACAGACACATACTGTACAGATTCAGAGATGAAGATACACAGAGATACAGATATACAGAGATACAGCTATACAGAGGTACACATACACAGATACACAGAGATACAGATATACAGAAAAACAGATACACAGAGATAAAGATACATAGAGACACAGACGCACAGAAATACAGAGACAAAGATACACAGAGATGACAGCACCTGTTACAAGAAAATAAAATCTCAATAATTGGAGGCACAGGAGACAGGACAAAATGTTTAATTGTATATTTACATAAAAAATAACTTGAAACATATGGATCTGATTTATTTTGCCATATGCACTTCTGTTCTCTTCTTGTGGCAACACATCACATTCATTCATTATAAGTGGGAAGAACCTCCAACGCAAACCACACTTCTATCATCATACCGGATTGTTTTTCTTGCCTTTTTCTCCTCTTCATTCACCTTCACCTGTTCCTCATCCTCTTCTCAAGATCTCCCAGGGCCACTTGTTGCTGCTTTACGACCTGTGTTTAGCTTCCACTCTCAATCCCCCTAACCACAGGCTTGGAGACAGCAAGAGCTGGCATCTATCTCTGTGTCAGCTAAACATTGCATTCTAATTTCCCAGCATGCTATGCTGGGTTCACGCTGACCTGATCAGAGGATAGAGATCATGAGGTGAAGCTGTCCATCAGGGACTTTAGGTCATCTATTGCTCACAGAACACCATGATTCTGAAGAAGAAAGATCTCTCTATTTCTCAGCAGAGAGAGAGAGAGAGCACTGGTGATGATTTATAATAATGTCCAGTAATAAACCCTTCACAAGGCATTAATAAACTGAGTAACATGGATGCAAAATTAAAATAAAATATCAACAGATATATCCTACATTGTCAGTATAGATTAAGAACAGTTACACATAAGGTTAGGCTAGGTTAGGTTTCTGCAATAATCACACTCACATGTACTAGCCCCAGATATATATTTTCTTAGGAAAAAACATACTCCTCTGAATGACTTGAACATTGTACACTTAAAAGACCAAGCCATAAGAAACTAGGACACCAAGAGTTTTGTAACTATTACCCAAACAACTATATCAACTTCCTGTTCCATTGACAGTGTGGCCCACACTTATCCATTTTTAAAGTCAATTGAATTGTTTTGGTCAATTTATTTCATTAAATTAACTGGTACTGTAAGTTTATTAAGAGGCTTTTATGGTAATCTGAAATGCAAACAAGACTAATTAGGCTTAGAAAAGAATTGTCCAAATGTTGTCCCTGTTTGTCTTAATTATATTTCTGGACTCTGTTTATCTTTAAAGAGGTAAATAACCATTTTATTTATTTATTACCACCACTCATCCGCTCTACACTCTGAGGGAGAGTACCCTTGTGTGTGTGAGAGAGAGAGAGAGAGAGAGAGGGGGAAAGAGAGAGAGATTAGTGTGAGAGATACAGAGAGCTGGAGAGAGAGAGAGAGAGCGAGAGAGAGCGAGAGAGAGAGCGAGAGCCCCTGTGTCATCATCTCTCATTAAGTAATGAATAGTGATTGGTATGAAATGACTTCACCTCACAGTCTGGTTGTCCATTAGTTTGTTAATCAACAGCATATGACTGCCAAGCTGAAGCTAAATCCTACCGCAAACAAACCACCCGCCCAGATATACTGGCCTTCCAGATACATGCGCACAAACGCGCACACGCACGCACACGGATGCAAAAACACACACTCCCAATCTCATTTTAGAATAATGATGGCCGAAGGAGCTGATGTTTGCTTATGATCCGAATGAATTTATTCACAGGAAGGTGTTGTCGTGTATCACCTGGCATAACCCAGGCTGCTCCGTTCTCATTCCAATCTGAGATATTCAGGTTAAACTGCTAGCATTTAAATGCCCTCCGTGGTCTTGGGGTTTATTAACCAGAGTAATGCTTTATGGCATGATATAGTGTCATGCTATATAATGTGGCTAGAACAACCGGCTTGATCCTTGTCTATGTGTCAGAGAAGTGCCAGCGTAATAGACGGTAGAAGGTCAACGGTAAATGCCAAAAGTGTTTACCCTCAGGATGGAGACAGATTGGCGGGTATTTATCACAACCACATCCACGTTTTTATTACAATAACATGGCTTCAGTCTTCAGCCTCTCAACGTTCATGGCTCAAGTAAAATTGAGAGAAAACACGAGCAGAAACATGTCTCGGCTCTGCCTATACATTCAGGTTTGGGACAGCTTAAATGAGAAGGAAACTTTTAACTGCGGATATTTGTTCATTGCTTAATTAAGGATGTACATTTTATATAGATGGGCTCTACATGTTGGGAGTATATGCATTTGTGCCTCTAAAACACAGACAGGGGAGATGTGGTTAGATGCGTAAAAGACACCTGTGAGAGACTGCAAAGCCTGCAAACAAAAAAACGGCTCATACTTCGTGGAAAACAATCGATAGCCGTATTTGTTGTTCGCTTGTCCTCAGAAAACTGAAAACGGACTATGAACAAAATGGAATATGAACCACTAAGTGAGATAGATTCTCCTGTTACTTCAACACAAAACGGCTACAATGATACAGGGGCACTCCAAGCTGTTCCGTGCTCTTCCTGGTCCCCGCTCTGTGTTTGGCAGTCAGCCAAGAGGATGAAAATCTATAAACCTTAAATCAAGAGAAATAATGCATTCATGGTTGAGGTGACCCAACAGTCCCTCTATGTCTGCATCCCAAATGACAGCCTATTCCCAGCTGTATAGTGTACTACTTCCGACTGGGGCCCAAAGTTTTCTGGTAAAACAGAATGCACTAAACAGGGAACAAGGTGTCATTTGGGATTCACCCTATGTCACAGTGGAATCCCTATGGTTCATTAGATAAAAAATGAAAGGTGGCATTTCACCGGCCCTACCACTGACTCTAATAGCATTTATCCTTCACTACATGCCCCTAAACTATAGACGATCAATAGACCTGGAGTAAGGAGAGAACAACCAGAACTTAGGATATGCTATGTGTCATCATTTTAAATAAATATACTGGGACCACCCCCCCTCAAAAAAAAAAAAAAAAAAAGATTAAAAACAGTAGGTTTTAGTGATGGTGAAATTGCTCACTTTTTCAGGGCTAAACAAAGCCATCCATTTAGGATCAATGGCAGATCCGTGACCAACATTTACTTTTCAGATGTGGCTAACGTTACCCTGGAGACTAGCGGATGGATCAAAACAAAAGGTTTCACAATTTTTAGAGCTGTTGTATCCAGTCACGCACACACACACACACACACACACACACACACACGCACACACACGCGCGCTACACAAACGACCCTCTAAATCCAATCCTGTTTTAGCATAATGAGGGCCAGAGGAGCCCATGTTTGCTTATGATCAGAATGAATTTATTCACAGGAAGCTTTTGTCGTGTGGCACCTGGCATAACCCAGCCTGCTCGGTTCTGTAATCAAACCTGAGAGCCAGGTTAAACAGGCAGCGTTACAATGCGTTCTGAACTGTTGTGGTCTAATGGCGGTTCAGAATAGGAGTAGAAGAGAAATGCTGAGACAAGTTTATTCAAGTTCACAGAGTATAGGAGTTATTTAAAACATGACATTCAGAGTTGTAACACCACTTTATCAAGTGATGCACAATACCTTGCCAGGGACTGGGAACAATATCAGGATAAGGTTGAAAATGCAGTTTTGCTGTTTAGTGCAAGATCTGTATAGTGCATGAAATACTTTCTCTTGCAGTTTTGTTTCCATATTTCTATAGATTATTTTATGGTCACCACCACAATTATGGTGATCAGTTGTTCCCTTTTTCACATCAGTAGCATCGGTCCCCATTTTTGTCCTTCACTGTTTCTGCTGCTGAGTCTGTCTAAGGAAGGTGCTGAACATATTCTCCATGTATACCCTTTCCATAGGCTCTTATCCTGAATCGTTATTGGCAACACCAACTACAGAATCTCTACACATACACTAAAACCCGTTTTCGCATGCTCCGCAACTACCCTTAAGAGTGTTCTTACGCTTAGAAACCTCGGTTTTCAGCCTGAAGAACCACTTTGGGTGTTCCACAGTACTTCTGCTTTTAAAACCATTTCTGTGTGTCCCAACACTTGCATTTGGTTTCACACGAACACCCTTCGAACTCCACATAACAACTTTAATGGTTTTGTGGATGCAAATTGAGTTTTGTCTATTATTTTCAGCCCTAACTGGTTCATTACCGGGAAGGTAGAGAGGGAGAGAATGATCTTACACATGAATTAGTGTCATTATGCACTGATAAGGATCCAGAAGAAAAAACGATGGGGTGGTGTTGGAACGCTGAAACCTTTGTATAAAGGTTGACAGACAGTTTGTATTGGGGTGGTAAAAGCAAATACTGGCGAGCTTGACTCTCCAATAAATATTGAAGGTCTTATTCTGGTGACATGATGATCGACGCTTGGCTGCCATTTGACAAGTAAAATAACATCACTCTTATCCATAATAATTTAATAATGTAGGCTAATAAACTCTTACTGTATTTGCAGGCTGCCGGCTAGAGTGCAGGTGCCAAGACTGAAGTGGGTGCATATGCTATTTAACAGCGCTGGCATGTCAAATTGACATCATCGCTTCTGATGTATATGGTTCTGTCAGTGTTAACGATAAAGACTTCTTGCATTTTGTTCAGTGACTGCCAGAAAATGGCAGTAAGAGGCATTTGCAGAGCTTTATCTAAGTGAGAAGTTCCGATAACACAATGAAATGAAATATTGCCTACTTTCATTTGGTGTGCCATCTGCTCCTTTGTTTGCGATAGCCAGTCATAGATACAGACTGTTTTCTGCAATTGTATTATTAACACTAAATATAATAAAGATTTTATTGATTGATGCACTGGGGTTTATATGGATTTAATTGTAAAGTGATTGCCTTGTTTGTTGACAGACCATATGTGTAAATCCTTTCATCTTAAATTCTTGAAATAAATACATTGGCAATGGGCTAACTTTTTCTCAGCTTGTGGTCTGGAAAATGTGCTTACTGAGTGGCCTCACTTCAGATATCTCAGTCCTGTGTAGTATTTTTCATGGTGTATCCCCCCCTCCCCCCAAGATGGTCACAAAACACATCAATCCCCATCAATCCGCTCCCCGCATGGGGGTGGTAAACTTCAGCTGAACAAACCCAGTGTGTACAGGGCCTCTGGCACTCGAGGGGTACGAGGTGGTTCTGAAGTGCTCCTACAGTGGGATCTCTTCTGATGGCACCGCTCCAATGCCCCACTGCTAACTGTATTGAAAGCAGGAAGCTTTTACTCAGTGAATACAATCACTGTTGAATATGTCCTGTGATTTTAGATATTTTTTTTTTTTTAAGAGTATGTTTAAATAATTACTTACATCAGCAATAATTCAATTTCCATCAGTAACAAAAAAACATTAGTGAATAATCCGTGTGCAGATTTCATAAAATGTGCATGAATTTCTACGGTTAATTAGATGGATATTTAAACGCTAGATGGCTTTAGAAGTGGGGAAATAATGGTATAGTAGTGATAATGCACTATGTAGTGATAATGGTACCACTTTTGAGGCTTCCCATGTCAAGTGTGGTAACATTCCAAGTCTGGTAAAGCGAGCATCCTGTCTCTGTCATTTGTGTTAATGGTCTGTTGAAAGCAGCCAGAGTGACCAATCACAGTATGGAGGGAAGTGTTTAATTGGAACAAATGGCTGTGTAAAAGCTGGGCCTGGCTGTTGTGTCAAAGCTTCCCATGACAGTGAAGCCTGCTGACATTTTAAAACATGCCACATTCCCTCCTTCCCTCAGAGAAACTACCTCCTGCTTACATATGTTTCTCTGTCTGTAGTGTCAGAAACATAATACACTTTTTACTTTTTACAGGACATTTACCAGATGCTCATTTCCAGAAAGACTTGCACCTGGCACATTAAAATAAGGTAATACAGACAACCAGCTCCTATGACAGCCCCCCCAAAAAACAATAACATTTAGTGTATCTACAAGCTAACATTGTTCGTTTTAACTAAGCCAGCTGCCTGTTGTTTATGCAATGCCTGTTATGATGGTAGACACCCTCCCAGCAAGCAACACGCCAGTGGCCCACCGGTGGCCCACTAGCATTTTGTCGCTGCGGCCGGCGAGCGTTTCTGCAAAGCGGCGGCAGCGGCTTTTTTTTTATAGCTCGCGCCGCAGTCGGGCCGCCGGTGGGCCGCTTTCATGACAATGCCTTCTAACAACACCCTGATGAGCGGCTCACCAGCGCCACGATGGCGGCTAGCCGCTTTAATGCAATAAACCCAGCGGGATGCCTGCAGCTGCTACTGAGATTAACTTATCAAAACTAGCATCACAAAGAAATTTGCTGATCTACAAACTGATTTCCACCAACACCTAATTTAAGGGCAGAATGTCAACAACGTTATGGTAAAGAAAAGGAACAGATGTCACAACAGGCAGTGTAACCTGCCCTAGCATAAAAACTAGCTTAGTCAGTAACGTCATTAGCTACAGAGAAGAACTAAATATTTGTCAATATCTTAATATTTAGCAGGCACAGTTTGATCAGTGATGTCAGTGTTACTTGCCATCTTTGACCGCTGAGCCCTATATAGTGAAATGGTTGTGCCAGAGTGTCCTTAAGAAACCCTAAAGAAACTGAAGCGTGAATTCACCGGCCCCTATGAATAGAAAATAGGATGCCCTCAGACACAAGCCATAGCCTCTGTGCTTCATTACAAACAGATGTTAAATCAATCAAAGGTGCATTATAAAGTACTTTTACTTTTAAAGGTAATTTAAACTTGAGCCACGAAGTACTCGCTGTGAATGTGATCTGTGAACATTGGGGGAAATTACTTTGAAACGTAAATCGTGGCCTAGGATGGTCCAGCAGTTTTAGCTGGATACGTACCACTGCAGCATAGGTTTTAATCCGGCCCACTGATCCTTCAGCAAAAACTTGATAATGCCAACAGATGTCCAGTATGCTGCTCGTCACCGCACCTTGGATTTAATCCCTGTGTGTGTGGCACGCGTGTATGAAGAAGTGGTGGAGAGTGGAGTGCCTGTCACCTGTAATAATGTGGCTACTTTAAATGCATTGACTCCATTCAGATGTATAATTACAGTGTGTAAGGGAGGATTAAGCTCCCACTTTATATTGTGTAATATCATTGAGCTCAGACCTGGGCATATCAGAAATTATGTTGCCCATTTTGTGCGGACTCTATTATCATATTACAATCTCCTTGTGTCTATTGGAGGGGATTCACATGGCACAGTGAATATAATGCTGTGAGATTTCACGGCACCTTTCAAATGCTATAGTCAACATTTGTAACAATGGAACAGATCTATACCAGGGCACCCTCATTGGTTTCTGGACGGGATAAACAAACAGAGAAATGAATATATATATATATATATATATATATATATATATATATATATATATATATAACAGATGGGAAACGGTTAGTTAATATTGCCTCATGGATTGTTTGTGGGGATACCATGCTCGAAAGTATGCAATATTCAATTTTCAGCATTACATCTTTATTTAATCAAAACTTCTTTTATTTGACAAACTATTATATTATAGTTACCAATTCCATATGTTGGTTTAGAGGAAATCATGTGTGTAGTAGAAAAACAAAACAAAGGAATTAATGTGAGTGCAAAAAGAAATACATTCTAAGTTGTGTTTGTTAAATCAGGTATGTAAGTAGAATCAGGTCTGGAAATAATTGACGACCAAGTTCACCAATGAAAGGAGGGATCTTTAGGAAAGAGTTTGGGCGGGACACCTGGTCAGTTTGGTATTACCCATACAGGTGAATGCAAAACACACCATGCCAAGAGCAAAGGTCTCAGAGAACATCAATAAGAGGAAGGCCATACAACCATCCAATATTTGATCTCCATCAGTCCACTGTGAGGTAAATCATTTACAAATGGAGAGCATTTAATATGACTGCAACTCAGCCTGGAAGTGGACACTCTACCAAAATATCCAAACAAGCCATCAAAAAAAAAAGAAATCTGGTAAATACCAACCCAAACATAACCTCTGGAGATTGGCAGACCTTCCTTGCTCCATCTCAGGTTACTGTGAATGCTCCAATAATAAGAAAATCCCTGAATCGAAACTGCATTCACAGGAGAGTTGCAAGGAACCCTCTGTAATCAAAATAGAACCAAACGGCCATCTTTGCCAGAGACCATCTGGACAAACCTAAAAGTTTCTGGAAGTCCATTCTTCTGACTGATGTACAAAATGTACCTTTTTGTGTCACAATTAAAACCACAATGTTCGATGACTACAAAACGCCAAAACATCCTGAACCCAACAGCCAAGCTTGGTGGTGGGAATGTCAAGATCTGGGTCTGCTTTTTCTTCTCTGGATCTAGTCAACTGCACATCATTAAGGGAACCATGAATTCTTGAACAGATGTCAGTCAGGCCATCAGTCAAGGAGCTAAAGCTGGGCTGAAAATGAGTCTTCCAAAAAGACAATGACCAAAATCATTCAAGAAATGTTACCAAAGAAAGGAAAAATTAGTTGTGTTTTGGACTAGCCAATTCAAAGTCCTGACCTCCATCCAATTGTGTTGCAGTGGAAGTGGGCAGCACATGCCAGACACCCCTCAAACCCCATTAAGTTGGCCGAGTTCAGTAGGGAGGAGTGGGGGAAAATCTCTCAAAAACAATATCAGAGACTGATTAGTGTCTATAGGAGACGCTTACTCCAGGATATTGCCTCAAGCTATTTAATGAAAGGGTTCAAATATTTTTGCACACATGTGATTAATACATAAACCAATTTTGTTAATTAAAAATGAAAATATGTCATATGTTTGTGTCCTTTAGTTGGAATGTCTGTATTAAGAATTAGGGGTTTAGATAAGGATTCTATGGGTTTATTTTAATATTTGATTACAAAAATAATGACCATCCCTGTGGGGTTCACATACTTTCAAGCAGCACTGTTTGTGTATGGCAGGTGAAAAGGGACTTTATTAAGCTATTGTATGGCAGGTGAAAAGGGACTTTATTAAGCTATTGGAACGACCTAATGTGCACACCATACAGACTAGGGATCCCCGGGTTTCTGCGCCCTCTACTGTACGGGATAATATCTACACGCGTACACACGTGCGTTCAGTCGTTTATGTCAGTCGACTGAAGCAGTCGTCTGAGCGTGTATACTGACGCGTCGTGTATACGGGTATAGAAACGCGTATACATGGGTGCATACACGTATACACGTATACACGGTTGCATACGCGTATAGACGTATACACGGTCGCATACGCGGTGGTATGCACATTAGGTCGTTTCAATAGCTTATTAAAGTCCCTTTTCACCTGCCATAGTTTGTGTGTGTGTTTGTGTGTGTGTGTGTGTGTGTGTGCACGCATGTTAGATTGGTTAAATATGCCATGTGAAGTGTTGATAACCTTTTAGATGATTATTCCAATTAGTGAACACAGCTGAAGGAGATGATTAACTCAACATTGTGACTGGTTCTGTTATTTACAATGGGTCCTTCAGACTGTTTATTTCCCCTGGAACAAGATAAACACTGTCTGATCAACGCATCCTCTTAAAGGATATTATATTCCATGTAGCATAGTCCACCATCTTTGACTAAGGCCCTATTGAGTTCCTATAAAAGTAGGTATTTTAGTTATAAAATTTCATTTCATTATCATGTTTTTCACAATAATCTTATAATTGTATGTATTTTTTATGCATTATTCAACAGCTGGTTTATTCTTTGCTGTAGGAATAAAAGAATGGATTTCAGTGCATGGTGCAAAAGGTAGTGTCCACCAATGACAGGTACTTACTTAACCACCATAGGCCCCAAGTTGTCACATTTGAGTTCTGCTTAAATAGACAGTACCGATGCATATTTGTAGAAAGATATGGAATGCATGCAACCCACATGCATTTATTAATTATTACAACTTGCACTCTTAATATGTTCATCCGGCACAGCCATAAGATCACTGGTGACCCCTCTGAGCCTGGTTCCTCTCTAGGTTTCTTCCAAAATGTCTGCCTTGTTAGGGAGTTTTGCCTTGCCACTGAAATTCAACACTATTGTTGTCTGCTCCTTGGGGTCGGATGTTTTGTAAAAGCACTTTGTGACAACTGCTGATGTAAAAAGGGCTTTATAAAGACATTTGATTGATTGATGTACCTAATCAGCAACATTAAGCATTGGTGAGGACAAACTGTCAATCCTGCCAGTCCAAGGTGCCAAGACAAAGAGCCCCTTTGGGAGGGTCAGCTCTGAATCTCTAATTTCAAAGAGTAGAGCCTTATACAGTGGGGAGAAAAAGTTTTTGATACACTGCCGATTTTGCAGGGTTTCCCACTTAAAAAGCATGTAGAAGTCTGTAATAGGTACTCTTCAAATGTGAGTGACGGAATCTAAAACAAAAATCCAGAAAATCATATTGTAGGATTTTTAAGTAATTAATTTGCATTTTATTGCATGACATAGGTATTTGATACATCAGAAAAGCAGAACTTAATATTTGGTACAGAAACCTTTGTTTTCAATTACAGAGATCATACGTTTCCTGTAGTTCTTGACCAGGTTTGTACACACTGCAGCAGGGATTTTGGCCCACTCCTCCATACAAACCTTCTCCAGATCCTTCAGGTTTTGGGGCTGTCGCTGGGCAATATGGACTTTCAGCTCCCCTCCAAAGATTTTCTATTGGGTTCAGGTTCCGGGGAGATTGGCTAGGCCACACCAGGACCTTGAGATGCTTCTTACAGAGCCACTCCTTAGTTGCCCTGGCTGTGTGTTTCGGGTCGTTGTCATGCTGGATGACCCAGCCACGACCAATCTTCAATGCTCTTACTGAGGGAAGGAGGTTGTTGGCCAATATCTCGCGATACATGGCCCCATCCATCCTCCCCTCAATACGATGCAGTCGTCCTGTCCCCTTTGCAGAAAAGCATCCCCAAAGAATGATGTTTCCACCTCCATGCTTCACGGTTGGGATGGTGTTCTTGGGGTTGTACTCATCCTTCTTCTTCTTCCAAACACGGTGAGTGGAGTTTAGACCAAAAAGCTCTATTTTTGTCTCATCAGACCACGGCCTTCTCCCATTCCTCCTCTGGATCATCCAGATGGTCATTGGCAAACTTCAGACGGGCCTGGACATGCCCTGGCTTGAGCAAGGGGACCTTGCGGGCGCTGCAGGATTTTAATCCATGACGGCGTAGTGTGTTACTAATGTTTTTCTTTGAGACTGTGGTCCCAGCTCTCTTCAGGTCATGGACCAGGTCTTGCCGTGTAGTTCTGGGCTGATCCTTCACCTTCCTCATGATCATTGATGCCCCACGAGGTGAGATCTTGCATGGAGCCCCAGACCGAGGGAGATTGACTGTCATCTTGAACTTCTTCCATTTTCAAATAATTGCGCAAACAATTGTTGCCTTCTCACCAAGCTGCTTGCCTGTTGCCCTGTAGCCCATCCCAGCCTTGTGCAGGTCTACAATTTTATCCCTGATGTCCCTACACAGCTTTCTGGTCTTGGCCATTGTGGAGAGGTTGGAGTCTGTTTGATTGAATGTGTGGACAGGTGTCTTTTATACAAGCAACAAGTTCAAACAGGTGCAGTTAATACAGGTAATGAGTGGAGAACAGGAGGGCTTCTTAAAAGAAAAACTAACAGGTCTGTGAGAGCCAAAATTCTTACTGGTTGGTAGCTGATCAAATACTTATGTCTTGCAATAAAATGCAAATACATTATTTAAAAATCATACAATGTGATTTTCTGGATTTTAGATTCCGTCTCTCACAGTTGAAGTGTACCTATGATAAAAATGACAGACCTCTCAATGCTTTGTAAGTGGGAAAACCTGCAAAATCGGCAGTGTATCAAATACTTGTTCTCTCCACTGTATATGAGAACTTCCAGTGATGACTGGAACAGGTAGGTGCTTGTGGCGGAAGTCTATTGAGCTTTTTTTTACATTGTATACTATCAAATCAGACAGCACAAATGGTTGTACAGTGTCTTTTTGATGACTGTGTGTTGGTTCATACCTGAAGCCTTACAGAGCAATTCACTCTCTTAGATCTACCCGGTTTCATCACTGCCCAGCTAAACAGTTTGGAGGCTCATGTACGAAAAGACAGACTCCTAAGACAAAGGAGTGCGTCATTGCCCTTATGAGGTGGATGATATTGTATCGCTTAACAACCTAGCCCTTGACTTGCATGAAACTGGCAGCGCTCTGGAAGGGATCCTATCAGGTTGGGCAGCTGATGGACTCTGACAGTGAGTATAGACTGATTTACCGTACTTCCAATCACGGACGAACAAAGGCAGGTTCCACATTATAACAGACTGAATTTATACACCTTACCTGTTCCCTCTCAGCCTCTGCAGTGCTGCGTTAACCTGTTCCTGGAGATCCACCATCCTGCAGATTTTCTCTCCTACCCCAGTTATGAATAGCATCTAGCTAATTATTAGAATCTTAATGTGTGCTAAATTAGGGTTGGTGAGAACTTATAAGATGGACTGAGCACTGGGGCTGGAGACTCTGGACGGTTTGCTAACTCTGTTGAACTGACTGCTGTGGTAACCAGGAGGAAATGGTCTGAAAGCCACAGGGTCGCATCAGGGACTTTGTTGTAAAAAAGTTTACAAAAATAAGATTAATTAAGTAAGATTAATTCATTCTTTTTTATCGAATGAGAGTTGGTGCCAGTGAGTGCCCTGTTGAAAATTTTTTTTAAATATGAGGGAATACCGAACGTGTGTAGAGTCTGTATTAGAATGGGGGAATTGTGTATGTTTATATAGATATTTTTTCTTTTGAATTGTGACGGCTTTCTACATTGGGTTCTACATTGTACATAATTCGACAATTAGCTTTGCAACCTTGACAGCCTGAACATAATTAGTTTACCATTGTGGCATGTATGCATTACTCCATTCATTGATCAATGTGATTCCCATCTCCTCTTTGCTATAATGTCTCTGATAGACGAGTCAGTTGAGAGCCAGCCAAATGAAAGCTAATGAGCCAAGGTGTTTCAAACATTTTGTCTTATCCCTAAACGTGCAAACCTGAATAAATTAGTCAATTAATCTCATTCTTTTCTCCATCTCATTCTTTCTCATTCTCTCTTCCTCTAACTTTCTCTAACCTCCATCATTTTCCATACCCTCTCCTCTCTCCTTCCCTTTACATTGGATCTTTCTCTTACAGTACCTACATATTCCTTATCAAGTTCTATCTTCCTCTCTTACCTTTTTTCTTCCCTTATTTTCCCTAGTCGACTTCTGTCAATTTCCCTCTTAATATTTTTCTCACCTGTCACTAAATATGTACTTACACTCTTTTCAATTTTTTTTTCCTTTTTTATTTTTTCTCCTCTCTCTATCCTACTGTGCATATCTATTCATTTAGTTTTTAACAATGATTTTGATGTGTTGTTATTGCATGGATGGAAAGCCAGCTGATTTCCCAGCCAACAGATTCATTATTTGAGGGGATTGGTTATGGCCGTTGGTAGTATGACTGAGCAAAGCACTCGTCTGTCTGATTCTTTAGATTGTAAAGCTTGAGTTTATGAACATGAAAACATGCACAAATCCTTTATGTCAGCTTTGGAGCCCGCTGAGGTAGCCATTATGCAGTGTCTGTTTACGTTTTAAGTTTTAGTTTTGTTACATTGTAGAACCCAGTGAGCTACTGAATATTATGGACACATTACCGGATGGTTTCTGGTCCCGAAATTCAACCATCATCCGACAATATAGCTGACTATACGTTGAGGTTCGAGACGTATCTACACCGGCTCTGAAAAGTATCCCGCCACATTGACCATCACTAGGGATTTCAAAACACACAACCCTTCTTCAAACAGGATCATTGAAGATACAAGCAAGTCTTACAACAATGTTAAAGGGCCATCCATGCCCCTCCTAGATCATGTGATGTGATGCTTCCTCTTAACCCTGCATATGCACACAGAGAGGAACATGAAAACTACAAAGTCTTAAACATACCGTGTGGAAATGGACAGTCGAGGCCATTGGGGAACTTGAGGACTGCCTTCACACCACAGATTGGAACATTCAAGGACAACAATGCCAAACACATCTACATTGACAAGGTCACATCCATCATGAATGTACAATGAACCCCAAAGGCTTGAATTATTTCGTATTTATTTTTTGGCTCTGTATTCACGTAAGAGGTGGCCCCTTTGTCCACATTGTCCCATGTTTTTTTATTGGAAAAAATATTATAGACATTACTTGAAGTTGCAGTAATATTTCAACAAATTATTCACATTGATCAGCTGATGGCGTGATACAGCATTAAAACTCTCTGTGTTATATTGACACTCAGTGTAAAAAATATCTTCCTGATTCACAAGTTACAGAAGTTCCTCTGTCCATATGCCCTGAGTCCAAACATTACAATCCATTACTGTGGCCTGGAGGTTAAACTGACCTGAAGGGAATCCTATGCACAGTCTATACATCTGTCAGACACCTGCTTTTCTTTTGTATTTCTTTCTCATACTATACAGTACGTGTTTCCTCTGAACTGGTGTAATTTTCCTCCCATAGGACCCAGGTTGTTCCGCACGAGCTGACCTCCTAATAACCAGGCCCCAGTCCAGACCAGTTCTCTTCCTCCCTGTGTGAAGCCCATTAAGGCCAAGTCATGCATAGTAGATGTAACATCAGGTCTGCTGTGCTGTTGAGGAGAAACATGAAGCCTGAGAATATTGAATTAATCAGAAACAGATAGAATACTTTGAGATATCTGGTGGCGTTTGAGTCCTTTCGGACTTTACATCTCCACAATAAAGAATACTTTCAGCAATTAATAGAGCTATTGCGACAATAAAAATTATACAAATGTCTCCAAAGAAATTAAGAGATAAGTTAAGATGGTCCTGGATGGTAACCTATAGTAAGTGTCCCATAGGCAGAATCTACAATATGCCTGATATCCTCTCCAGAAAGAGTGTGCTGTTTTAGCTGTGAACAACCCACACTGTGAAACAACACAGTGGCAAGGCTTTAAGAGCACCCCGATTGTTCCACCAACCTACTCCACTTTGCTCCTCCCCTCCTCTCCTCTCCTCTCCCAGCCTGTGTTCTTTGTGCTCCATTAGTCCAGACACCACATCCATCCCCCAACTCCACCGCCGCAGCCATGCTCCTCGTCTCACGCGGCACGGGGTAGGAGGTAGAACCAAGGACATTGTCGGCATCTGGGGTGTGGGAGGGGTGGGAGGGGTGGGGGAAACAGCGCCCGCCAAATGACGCAGCCATGCATGAAATCATCTCTCTTCAGCTTTAAAGGGCTTACATGGATTTTTAATGATGAGTCTGTATGCCAAAATACTCAATGACTCCATTCTTTTAAATGCATATTTAAAGATACAGAGGAGGATGGGACTATCACAGGATGAATGGTTATATGCACACTGGGACCGGGAGCCTTTCTCCGATACAGTGTTGGTTACCCTAATGCTGTTCCTGACGTCAGAGACCCCCGGCTTTATGAGGAAGCTGACCTGTTGGATCTTTTAAAAAACAATCAAATGCCAGAATACGTTGTCTTCTCAAGTTTCTGGGAAACCCATACATCTTTAAAATGGATGGCATACATTTGATTAACGACGAACACGCTGACAACATCTGAAACACAGAGAATAAAAAGGCAACAATAAACATGTCGTCCCTCATGAATGCTGCATTTGCTCCTTTTGAAGAGAGGGACCTTGGGAGCGAATTATATGGCTTCAACTGGAGTGAAGGGCGTTACTTTGAATTGCTTGTTATAGCACGACCATCTGACTAATCAATGTCATTTTGAAAATACTTGCTCTCTGTGGCTAGACACATTATTCAGATATGTATGTACGGACTGAGACTGATCCATTGTCCCGTCACTGATTTCATTGTAGGGGACAACAAACAATATTAGGAGACTGCAGAGCTGAAGATTACACTTGCATGAAATTTCATCAGAAGCAGCGCAGTACCAGTCTCCATCTGTTCATTACAATGAGAAACACTAACCTAGCCCTGCCGGTCGGAACAGGGAGGGGGAACTCCCATCAGATTAATTGTATGTGTGTGTGTGTGTGCGTGTGCACATTTATAACGCACCATGACTTCACCAATGACTAGGTGGTGATGTTGATGAGGTACATTACAAATCAACATTTCAATGGTAGAGTATACAATGCTTTTCCCAACATATTTTCAATGAGTGCTGGCTCTACTTTAAAACTGACAAGAAAAAGGTCAGTAACTACACTGATGTCAGGACTAAAATTCCACCTTCCACAGCAATATGGCCTTACAACCAGATTAGTCATAGAAGAGATTTTGTTAAAATGTTTAAGGACATCTGGTGATTGAAAAATGACTTTCCCAACCTATAATTTCATAGCTCCTCGTAGCATGCCGGTAATAACAGTGTAACTATCAGGGCTTTGGTTTGGACATTATAGGGAAATCATTGACACTTTTATGCCATATTGCTGCATAAAGTTATTATACTTGGCATTCAAATTGCATAAGAAAATTATTGGGAAGTGCTTGCCCAATAAAATGATTACACGGGAAATGGCACAGAAAGATTTAACATAATAATTGTGTTAAATCTTTCTGTGCCATTTCCAGTGTATTCATTAGTGAAGTAATAGCTTGTAAACCAAAGAAAGCCACTTGGCAAAATATTGTAACTTCGTAATTTAATCAAATAATTTATGTATTCAAAATAATATTAACCTAAATCAACTAATTATATTATGAAACGATTTCTTGATTTTGCTTTGAATTCTCAAATGTCAAATGTAAATCAAACCAACTTCTGTGCCCCATAAACAAAAGAAAAGACAGATTTTTTTTAAAAAAGAAACAAAGAAACAAAAAATGAGTTTCTGTCATCTTTTCGCAATAGGCTACATGTTCTTTGACAGCTGAAAGTTTCTGGTCATAAACAGATTTTTGTTGTGAAGTGATTTGTCACAGAGGGCCTGGCGTGTCTCCATTCAGACCGAGACACCTTACAGCCGACGCCACAGCCCGCCCGCCTCCCCCAACCTCCGCCACCGCCTGCCTAGCCACACTGACAGGTTTGTCAGAGCTATTTGTCACAGCTGTGTTTAGTGATGGGATTGGTTGTACCCTCCATGCCCTCTCCTTCTCACGGCCGCTACAAATGCCAACTGTTCAACCTCTGGAGCTTAATCAAATTACCTCCTGCTGGTGGTCGTAGAAGCTCTTTCTTTTATCTTCTGTTATTTACCTACCATGAAATATAAAAGCAGTAAATTTATAGGAGGGATGCATGTAGAACAGTGTGGTTTCTGTGTTGCACTGACAGGGAAAACATATAAAGCGTGTTATTCCCGAGGTCAGGGTTTCCCAAAATATCTGAGAAGTCCAGAGGAGAGTTTTGGAAAACGCTGCATTTGGTGGAGGATGGCGGTGACCCTGGAGACATACAGTGGATATAATAGTTCTACACCTGTTAAAATGCCAGGTTCTTGTGATGTAAAAGAATGAGACAAAGACAAATCATGTCAGAAATGTTTCCACTTTTAATGTGACCTATATAATGTGAACAATTCAATTGAAAAACAAACTTAAATCTTCCAGGGGGAAAAATGAAAACCACACATTAACTTTGCCTAATTGTGCACACCCTCTTCTAACTGGGGATGTGGCTGTGTTCAGAATTAACCAATCACATTCAAACTCATGTTAAATAGAAGTCATTACACAGCTGCCATCATTTGAAGTGACTCTGATTAATCACAAATAAAGTTCAGCTGTTCTAGTGGGATTGTCCTGACATTTTCTTAGTTATACCTCAGAGCAAAAGCCATGGTCTGCAAAGAGCTTCCAAAGCATGAGAGGGATCTCATTGTTGAAAGATATCAGTCAGGAGAAGGGTACAAAATAATTTCCAAAGCATTAAACATACAGTGAAGACTGTCATCATCAAGTGGAGAAAATATGTAACAACAGAGACATTACCCAGACTGGACATCCCTTGAGAAGAAAACTGGTCAGGGAGGCTTCCAAGAGGCCTACAGCAACATTAAAGGAACTGCAGGAATTTCTGGCAAATACTGGCTGTGTGCTACATGTGACAACATTCTCCTGTATACTTCATATGAATGGGCTATGGTCTAGGGTGGCAAGTCGGAAGGCTTTTCTTACAAAGAAAAACATCCAAGCCCAGCTGAAGTTTGGAAAAACAAACATCAAGTATCCCAAAAGCACATGGGAAAATGTGTTATGGTCTGATGAAACCAAGGTTGAACTTTTTGGCCATAATTCCGAAAGGTAGGTTTGGCGCATTAACCCCAAAGAACACCATACCCACAGTGAAGCATGGTGGTGGCAGCATCATGTCTTGGAGATGTTTTTCTTCAGCTGGAACCGGGGCCTTTGTCAGGGTGAAGGAAAGTTCCAAATACCTGGCAATTTTGGCATAAAATCTTCAGGCATCAGTTAGAAAGCTGAAGATGAAGAGGAAGTTCATCTATCAGCATAACAATGACCCAAAGCACATGGCTTCACCAGAAGAAGATTAACGTTTTGGAATGGCCCAGTCAGAACACAGACCTGAATCCAATTAAACATCTGTGGGGTGAGTTGAAGAGAGCTGTGCCCAGGAGATGTCCTTGCAATCTGACAGATTTGGAGTGCTTTTGCAAAAAGAGTGGGCAAATATTGCCACATCAAGATGTACCATACTAATAGACTTCTACCCAAAAAGACTGAGTCCTGTAATAAAATTCAAAGGTGCTTCAACAATGTATTAGTTTGAGGGTGTGCACACTTATGCAACCAGGTTATTGTGAGTTTTTGTTTTTTTGTTTTTTTCTCAAAGATTTCAGTTTGTTTTTCAATTTAATTTTTCACGTTATAGGTCATATTGAGGGTGGGATAAGTTCTGTTATGATTTCTCTTTGTCTAATTCGTTTAGATCACAAGAACCTGGCATTTTAACAGGGGTGTGTAGTCTTTTCTTATTCACTGTATCACTGCTAGTGAAAGGGATTTCGACCCCTGGATGGATTCAAGTCTGATACTAAGACTTCCATATTCTCCCTGTATGAAAATTAACTTTTATGTTGCTGATGTAAAGTCGGTGGTAGCTGGAACCATGCAAGGACTTCACTGCTCCTTGTGAAAGTGATATCCAAATGACGCCCTATTTATGTTGAGCAGGGTCTTTAGGGATATAAAGTACATTCGTTGTAAGGCTATTATGGTGCATGTCAGTTACAGTACCAAAGAGCGAGCACAGTCAGCGGAAAAAAAATCCTGTTGTAAGAGCTCGCTCAGAAATGGATGAATCGCTGCATCCTCCATGACACAGGAATCTGGCTGTGTCGCAGCACTATCAATGTAACAAAGCTCTTCACAGAAACTGTGGTATTATGGGGAAGAGGATCTCTGTTGTGTACCGTTCTGTTAGTGCACACCTATTCATAGTAGCACTGCAAACTAGTTTACTGTAATTTAGGTCATTGACAGTTAAAGAATAATGGTTGTATGCGTGCAGGCCTATTCTGAACTCTTAACCGACCAGATGTTTTCTGTGCATTGACTAAGTAGGAATAAGGAAGAGTAATGGCCGACTAAGTCAAACGTATCATCTGTTCTCAATTAGTTTTTATTTGTGTGTCAATAATCCATTCCAGACACTGGGCTCAGGTATATTCTAAACATTTTTCTTGAAATTAGATCCTCTAAGTGGAAATCAGTCCATGCCATCGACAAAGACAATCAGTGGACACGTGTTTAGTTATTTAGAAGACATTTTGTTTGGAAACTTCAATGCAGAATGATATGGAGATTTCATGTTAAGGAAATGACACCAATCCAGATTACAACCAGGTAAATACATTTTGTGACTTTGGAAAACATGGAAACAATTTTCTTATCATTATAAATAATCAGCAGAATTATATCAGGATTATTTGTTTTACAGGGATTTCCTTTCTTTCAACAGATACATAATTGATGTCACTTTTTCATGTGCTAGTATTTATAAGAAATTACGATGTGGCAGTTGGTTTGTTGTGTCTCTTGCCAGGAATATGACAGAGACGGATATATAGAAAGCTCAATACACCAACATTTGGAGGGCTGTGTCAGATTATTAATGGATGGGTCATGTGAGAAAGCTGTCTGACGTATTAGAAGTCATTGTGGAGATAACGGACGTTATCGCGTTGGCTTCTTGCTTTATAAGTAGACGAGCTGAACAGGTAACACGTGTAGTTCAGCACTAAATATAGTTACACAGCCCTCGCGATTGGCTGGCACAGCAAAAACACAGACAACCTCGCAACAAAGCAAACGTGGATAGGAATGATCACAGCACCGCATATGCTAATTGGAGCACCAAGCAGAACCAACGGGAGTTGGGAAGAGCTCTTTGTCACCAATGTAATGACTGTGGTACATGGAGTCCCAGGGGTGGCAAAGATCTGGATTTTGTTGACTTTTACATTCTAACTGGCGCCTGCAAGCTAAACTGACATAGTTGTTGGGGGCATGTACTGATCTTCAACTCTCTAAACCCCTTTGGGAGTCATTGCAATAAGACAATCATTACTGGACATCTTAGTGACAACTGCATCTTTCTTAAATAAAGGTTCTTAATTGATTGGTACTACTTTCTGTTAGTATCAATCCCCTTTTTACTAACATAATGTTGGAATGTTTTTACTTGTTTTCACTACAATCTTGATTTTAAAAAGCATGTTAAAGTATTGCCTGTTGGCACACATAGATGTGCTTATGCACTGAAAAAGAGTCAGGTGGCATTGGGGATAAACAAGTAATCAATAATCACTTTTAAACAAGCACTGGACTTAAAGGTGAGGATGAATGTGAAGCAAATGTTTTATTATTCAATTTCAACACATTCTGCCATAAGTATGGTATAACACATTTCCTACAGCACAATACATTTTTAGTAGGGCAGAGAGAAAACCAATTTGACTTGCTATTTCCCTACAACTGTAAAAAAAAAACAAAAAAAACGAATGTAATTCTATTATTTATGCCAAATATGACAGCGGAAACAGTTCTACCCAGTTAGCAATGACTTATCATGTTAACATGATATTTGAGATTTAAAATGTCTTACAAAATCAATAGGAGCCAATGACCTGCATCACCAGTTGGTATTGAGCCTTGACTCCTACTAAATAAGAGAGCTGCAATGCTACTCACTCAAATGTGTTTACTGATATCAATACTACAACCTAATTTCCGCCTTTCAGACATTTTACATTTCTGTAATTTAGCAGATGCTCTTACCCAGAGGGACAGTAGTGACATTATTGAAAAGCCTTACACATAGACTTAAATGGTTGAAAAACTACAGTGTGTTAATGTAAATTTTCTCTGTAGGCTGCTGACTGGGTACTTGTATTTCTTAAACATAATAGCAAGTAGTCAAGTTGAACATAGATATTATATTTTTATTCTGAAAATCTTAAAGATCATAAACATGAAGGCTGTGAATCTCTCCCAGGAAACTTAGAACATTCTCAGAACACAGATTCGCATTAACTTATTAGGGTTTAATCTAACAATTTGGATGATAGCAGGCCAATAACAATATTACATTTTTCAGAAAATTATTTAAATGAAGAATCATTGGAATGTTATCCTTTAATCACTAAAATGTAATATGTTAACACAATGTGCCTAATTTGCACCACAAATGGAATTGGTATCGTTTGAAAATATTATTTTTTAATGCAGTGTATGTGATATATATATATATTTTTTTATCTCTGGCTTTTACCTCCACTCATGAACATTACGTCTTAACAAATGTGAGAACTGTCTAGCCTCTGTGAACTGTATCAGTCATTAAGGCCGTTAATGTCCTGACCCCCAGGTCCACTATTGAATTGTTTTGAACTGATAATTGAACGATGGGATGGGTGCTTTACGGTGAGTTGTTCCTGAGGGTGTGGGATCTGAATTTGATGGTTGTTGGCCAGGTATTGACTCTACAATAACTCTTACAGGCTTTTGTTCTGCGTTGTGGTAGTTCTGAGACTTGCTGCCGGATCAGCAGTATTATGTTGACTATTTAATGAATTACCTTACCAGGAAAACATAAGGCTCTAAGCAGGGCTGGGAGCCAAAACCAACTAAGTCGCAGAGATTTTCCTTGTATGGAAAACCCCTAGTCCTACATGTCATCCATCATACAAGTTTTGTGCTATTAAGATATCTATTTCATCAGTGTTACATGAACTGATATCCTTTTTATGGTTTGGGGATTCATTCTAAGCAATTTTCTAATTAGCTTTACAGGAACTGCTAGCCAGCATTTACTTTGCTTACACTTACATTGCTCCCAAGACCTAAAGACCTGAGTAATAACAAACACACACACACACAACAATCTATACAGTATATTATAGTTGCACGCCTGTCCTGTCAGTGTCTTGCTCCCACAAAAGGAGAGAGGAGCTCCAGTGGAGGTTCAGGACCATGGGGAGGACGTAACAGGAAAGAGCAAGAATGTTCTGGAATAGGGAGAATGTGCAACATGGTATATTGGTAGGTTCCTGAGCCTTCTGGAGTCAGATAGGCCTCACAGTACCTCACCCATTCACACCTGCTGCCAAACAAGGTAAATCAGAGTGGCTATAAATGAGGGAACACTGCTGCCCAACAGAAAGATTACTTTCTGTTGGGCTTAATTGGCTTCCTAAACTGGCTAATTTCAATCAGTTATATTTGACGGACAAGCAGTCAAATGTCTGCTATTTATTAGGAACTCATAAAGATTGCATCAGATGTAACCATATGGGTGGTTAAAACCCAATCTGTTTACAATGCCCAGACGCAATGTATATAGACACCCCTGATTCTGTAACAATATCCAAAATGATCAAAGACGAAGCAGAGGGAAAGGCTCTGTGATGTTGATTAAAGAAAGAAAGAATGAATGAGAAGATTTAGCAAAAGATACATAAGAAAGTTAATGGAGAGATATTGCCAATATAAGAACAGATCAGCTCTGTGTAAACCCTGTGAGATATGGAGACAAATGATTACATTTGATCATCCTGTTGTGGTTGGAAATACCTGCTTATAATGTTACGTTTTCAAAATGATTCTAAATGTATAATCTTTCATTTAATAGTTTGCAATTTTTCATGTAATAATTTCCAAAAATGTCATTTATACTGAGGGAAACTGGTCAAATTTAGATCCTACACGTGTTAAAGTGTGTGTGGTCAGGATGCTGGGTAAATAAATGCCTACTAACTAGAACATGAATAAACACTGACACAGTTTGTGCCCCTCTGCTGAGGAACTTTGCACAGCCTCATGGGCACAGAGTAAAGAAAACTGACTACTAAATGTCTAATTAATTTAGGTTCATGGCGGACCACAGGGTGGGTGGTGCTGGCATTTTAATACTGAGTCAGACTAAAGAAACATGGCAAACTAGGTCCAGTACAGAATGGAGTGCTATTTGATATATACTGTAACTCTCCTTTAATTAATGGAGTAGCCCTCAGTACGGACGCGCCCATATTTATGGATATCTGGAGTCTATATTTAGGCCACAGCCATTCCCCCTTTGGGCCACCTGTGAGAATTATTCATGCATTGATCTACAGGAAACCCAATACTCAGCCATTCTCAGCTCGGTGGAGAGAATCCTCCCTGCCACCCAGGACCAGATATCAAGGCTAAATGTAGGTATTGTGGGGCCAAATAGAGGACACTAACAAACAGTGGTCTGATAGGGATGTGTGAGTCTGTGTGTGTGTCTGTGTGTGTGTGTGTGTGTGTGTGTGTGTGTGTGTGTGTGTGTATCCATTTGTTGGATTTGACAGTCTTAGCTGGTTCTGCACTCTACAAAGAAAATATACTTGAAAGATCCTTTAGGGGTTCCACACGTTGAAACTATGGGGGAAGCCCCGGAACAACTGAAGTTCTTCTGAAAACCCCTTTTTAATTGTTCATCGAAGGACCATTTGATTAATCTAGATAGATTTTTAAATGGATGGATTGTTCATATAAGTAAAAAGTAAGACGTTTATTTGCAACACCCTTTGACAAGCGAAGTTAGAGAATGGTCCAGTTAATCATTGTTTTACACTGATTGGTGAGAATTCTAGAATGTGAATTGACAACTAAAATATATCTGTAATAGCAATGAAATAAAAATGCTAAGTCATTCTTCCATATTCACTTCTTAACCTTTATTTATTTGGGGAATTCATTTAATGAATATAAACGTTGTTGTTGTCTCTCCTCTCTACGTGTCTCTGTGTGTTGTGCCTGTTTGCAACTCTGCGCACCAAACCAGTGCCAACGTCCACCTGCTCCATGCGGGATACAAACCAGTAAAGCTCAACATGGCAACGCATGTGTCCGCCCTTCTTGGCAGAGCTCTTGAGCGTTTGAGCATAACAAAAGGTACAGGACCATCCAGATTGTTCCATCTGTAACATTTCAAGCCAGGTTTTAAGTGAGCTTAAGGCTCGTTCTTAAGTTATTCATGAGAACAAGCATCCTCCACACACTTTAGGACATTAACAAGACAACACTCAATCTGATCTCCTCCCCTGCATTTGGATTGGTTGAACAGTTCATAACACAACCTCACCCTATGTTTTTTTAATTGCATATATTCTCATCATAGAATTTGGTAGATGTACAGGCGCTCTGAGTTAGGTTAGAGAGCGAAAGTATAGCACTCCAGCATCCCCTTGAAAGGAAAGTATGTGGTATGGGATGATGACTACTGATGTGATTTGATATGCTCTTTGACTCTCTTGACCACCGAGGAGAAACCCCACCTGTTTTTTCTGATGCCATTAGTAGCCTGAAATAGAAACAGACACATATTGTGTGAATACAGAGCAGTGAACAAATGCAAATGAATGACTCTAAAAGCCCTATACACACTGAGGTTGAATAACACATTTGGCACAACCATTCTGTGATACAAAAAAGTGTTTCTACATGTTATTTAATTAAACAAGCCTGATGGAGGGTGAGACCAACATTTAAAAAAAAAATATGCAGTACAACTATTGTATCAACAAACTATAAGTTACACACAAACTAAAAGTTAATCGAATATGCTGAACTTCACAATCAGAATCACTTGTATACCGGAATTTGACTGCACATATCCAGAATGCTACACCACATACAGAGACAGAACACACTACAAAGTGAAACAGATCCAAGTATTTACAGTGCCTTCACATTTTCTACTAAGCTGACAGAAATGGTTTTGAGATCGTACAATGAATCATTTAACAACTTGAATTTGGGTTTTAGGACTCATGAGCGTATACAAAAACAGACCAATTTCGTTACAAGATCCCAGATCGATTAAACTGTGGTACCTTGCAGCTTGTGAAACTGAAAGCTGAAAGCTGTTTCTTGCTCGGATGGTTTTCCACAAACGATGTTGTGATGTTTGTCTTCTATAGATTATATCTTGTCTAAAAAAACAATGCATTTTACATGGCCTCTGTGCTATTTTAAATTCAATTTTCTCCGGCAGATTTAAAAGAACCTGACAAGCAAGATGAAATCATATGCTGTTTCAGGAGCAAGTCTGTCATCTCCAGGATTTTTTTATGTTGACTTTTAACCTATAGCAGAATTTGGAATTAAAGTGCAGTGTCTTGATTGATTCATTTTAAAGCAATTATTAATGGATACTTCATTTATTTAAAATCTAGACAAAGTATTTTCTAAATTATGCTGTTAATGACTTACACTTAATTAGGACTCGAAGTTACTGGCACTGTAATTTCAGGAAAATATTAATGTTTTGGTTAATGTTTTGGATTTTTATTTAACTTCTACAGTAATTGGAGCTTTACTAAACATCAATACAAGCAATATACTGTAATTTGAAGTGTTTACACTTTCGTGCTTGAGTGCATGCATGATACACAATTTTTTTGTTTTTTCACCTACAGTATATACTTGCAATTGTTATAAGAAATGCTAATGTTAACACAGTACATTTAGCTAGCATAGGCAAGTACATAATCAAGATAGCTATCACGGAGTGGGTTAACATTTTCAAGGGTAGTGGAAAAGGATTCAAAACGGACATTGGAGCAGAAAAAGAATGTGATTCAAAAGGGAGGAACACAGTGTAATAAAGGAAAGGACATTTATTCAGCTGTTAAGATGAACTTTGAAATTGAAAACTATTACACGAGCGAACTATAGGATGAAACATTAATGAGTGAAGTAAATGAAGATTACGTGAACGATGAAAATAATGCTGTGGCTGAACAGCACATTGCCTTGATTATGAATAATATTGAAGTGAGTGACAATCAGGAACCAACAGAAATATGAAAAGGTCTAGAATTGTTGAAAACATTGGATGTCTGATGAAAGTGTTAAGCAGTGAATCTCATTTGCAGAAAGGTTGGAATATTTTGTTCTTGCAAACGATATTTAAAGAGGACAAAATTTAGCCTACATTATTTGTGTAATGGACCAAAGACCTTTAATTTAATATATCCAGATAGACTAGGTAATATGGGGATATTGCGGGAATACAGAAACATCTCCAAACTACTAGTTATCGCGGAAAAGTTTTGGTTCCACAGAAGAAATCAGAGGCAGGGAGTATCACTGAAAATGTTTGCTGCTGCATTAAATAAGCTATCAGAACATGGTGAGTATAATGATGGTCTAAATGACACCATTAGAGACAGACTTGTTTGTAGAATACTGAGTAAAGCTTTTTAAACTGCTGAATGAAAGTAACCTGACCGTGGCAAAGGCTATTGAAGTCAGGATGTCCATTGAACTAGTTCCTAAAGAGGCAGAGCAGTGAGTTCATCAGGAAAAGGGCACAGAGTTGCAACAGAAACAGAGACTGTGAAATCAAGGCAAACACTTTTATTGTGGCAAACCGGGACTCCAAGCGTGCTGGTGTAAAAACATGGCTTGGCAAGCCTGTGGTAAAAAGGCTGCTGGAACGAGCCTGAAGAAACAGCAAGAGTTAAGAAAAAACATAAAGGAATGATAACAAGTAAGACACAAATGAAAAGAACAAGAGACACGCTCATGCTGTTGAGCAGCAGAATACAGAGGTGAGTGACTAATCAGACAAGGAAGTCACACAGAAATTACTGAATGTTACTGGTAGATCACAGTTACTATGTTTCTCCCTTGTTAGAGGGGAAGCAGCTTTGTTTGAAGTGTGTCACGGGGTTGGGTGTATCTCTTGTGTCTGACACAGTAAACAAAAGTAAACAGGTCTATGCATTATCATTTAGAAACATGGTTTAAAATTAGTATGTGTTGTAATGGAAGTAAAACATTATCTTGTCACAAAATCAACCAATTATATATATATATATATATATATGTATATATACACTCAGCTAAAGGATTATTAGGAACACCTGTTCAATTTCTCATTAATGCAATAATCTAATCAACCAATCACATGGCAGTTGCTTCAATGCATTTAGGGGTGTGGTCCTGGTCAAGACAATCTCCTGAACTCCAAACTGAATGTCAGAATGGGAAAGAAAGGTGATTTAAGCAAATTTGAGCGTGGCATGGTTGTTGGTGCCAGACGGGCCGGTCTGAGTATTTCACAATCTGCTCAGTTACTGGGATTTTCACGCACAACCATTTCTAGGGTTTACAAAGAATGGTGTGAAAAGGGAAAAAACATCCAGTATGCGGCAGTCCTGTGGGCGAAAATGCCTTGTTGATGCTAGAGGTCAGAAGAGAATGGGCCGACTGATTCAAGCTGATAGAAGAGCAACTTTGACTGAAATAACCACTCGTTACAACCGAGGTATGCAGCTAAGCATTTGTGAAGCCACAACACACACAACCTTGAGGCGGATGGGCTACAACAGCAGAAGAACCCACCGGGTACCACTCATCTCCACTACAAATAGGAAAAAGAGGCTACAATTTGCACGAGCTCACCAAAATTGGACAGTTGAAGACTGGAAGAATGTTGTCTGGTCTGATGAGTCTTGATTTCTGTTGAGACATTCAGATGGTAGAGTCAGAATTTGGCGTAAACAGAATGAGAACATGGATCCATCATGCCTTGTTACCACTGTGCAGGCTGGTGGTGGTGGTGTAATGGTGTGGGGGATGTTTTCTTGGCACACTTTGGGCCCCTTAGTGCCAATTGGGCATGGTTTAAATGCCACGGCCTACCTGAGCAATGTCCATCCCTTTATGACCACCATTTACCCATCCTCTGATGGCTACTTCCAGCAGGATAATGCACCATGTCACAAAGCTCGAATCATTTCAAATTGGTTTCTTGAACATGACAATGAGTTCACTGTACTGAAATGGCCCCCACAGTCACCAGATCTCAACCCAATAAAGCATCTTTGGGATGTGGTGGAACGGGAGCTTCGTGCCCTGGATGTGCATCCCACAAATCTCCATCAACTGCAAGATGCTATCCTATCAATATGGGCCAACATTTCTAAAGAATGCTTTCAGCACCTTGTTGAATCAATGCCACGTAGAATTAAGGCAGTTCTGAAGGCGAAAGGGGGTCAAATACAGTATTAGTATGGTGTTCCTAATAATCCTTTAGGTGAGTGTATATATATATATATATATATATATATATATATAGTGTCTTATCAAAGGAAACATAGAAAAGAGCATTGCAATAGATTAATCTTGAAGTACCAAAAGCATGGATTTGTTTTTCCACCGAAGGCATTTGTGGGGCTCTACCATGTTTATTCTTTTTGTTTTCCTTATAAATATGCAGCTATGTGTCATTTGGGAAAACTGACATCACAAAGACATCATCAAGAGGCTGCATATGTAGTGACAACTAAATTGGTCCCAAGACAGAAACTTGAGGAACACCTTTGATTTTTCAGAGGACAGACCACAACACATACTGTACAAACTGATATCATCCATTAAATAAACCAGGTGGGAAAGTGTCCACGTAGTCTGATGTGACTTTTCAAACGCTCCAAAAGAAGGGAGTGATCAATGGTCTTGAGGGCAGCAAGAGGTCAAGAAGCACAGCCTTGATCTGACAGCATCGAAAGGCAATTAATCACCTTCATGCATGCAGTTGCAGGGCTATGAAGGGGTCTAAAGCACATTGTTAATTTTATTCCTCTCGAGTTGCTGGGAAATCGTTTTTTTTCCAGACGATTTGAGAGGAACGAAAAGTTCAGTTATGTCTGATAATGTTATTTCTATATCCGGATCAAGGTTTGACTTTATTAAAAGAGGCTTTATTTCTGGTACTGTTAGTGAGTTTGTACACATCTGGAGGGTAGGTAGCAATTTATTGATCAGCATCAGCAGGCCAAGCACAGGAATTAGCCCTTTAAGTAGTTTAGTTGGAATAGGGTCCACTTGACTGGAACTGTACATGTACAGCCCCTGTGACTACAACACTTAAAATGACTTTAGTTGGGATGCAAGTGAATTAGTGGCTGTGACAGTAAACCCAAGAAGATGGTGGGCTGATATTCCAGTATTATGGGATAAACAGTTTAATCCAGAATATCTGTTTCACAGGACAAAACTACATCCGAGGTGTGAGTGTGGCGATGCATAGGTCCTGAAACATGTTGGACAAAGTCCCGTTATGTGAGTTGTGGCCCGAAGGCATTTTTGCCAAATCCATGTGAATATTGATGTTGACAAACATTACAATATTGTCTGCAATGACTAAGCTTCGTTAAGAAAGAAAACCATGCCTATGAGAACACAAGCCTCATTGCTCCTAGGATGCTGCCCTGGATGACTACTGTAAATGAATGTGTTGTCAGTCAACTTACCTACTACAATTAGGGTAAAGAGTTTTTATAATAAATAGGTTTGATACTGTACTTGTATGTACAAGCAGATCATCATGGGTAATGTCAATTAACATGAGCAAGTTGATTGCACCTGTTTCCTGTATCATCTTACGTAATTGTCAAAAAGAGGAGGTTCTGAAACCCTCAAGACGTTACATTGTTACCCGTGTGCATGTCTCTGCGTGTCTGAGTGTTAATGTCCAAATGTGTAGCAAACGTGTTGACTTTGTGGACAGAAGCTGAAAGTGCATTTTAAGGAGGACGTTTGCCATACATCGCAGCTGAAACAGTTCGGGTGAAGGAGGAGATTGCAACACAAATCATTCTCCCCCGCCAGCAGGCACCTCAACTGGATTAATTCTGTTAGGTGACACGACTGACACAGAGTGTGTCCCAAATGACCCCCTAAAGCCTAAACCGAGGGGCTCAGACACAACGGGGAGCACTGAGCAGGGAGCAGCATGGCATTTTGGTTGCAGGACAGTGATTCTACTCAGGCAGTAAATGCCATTTCACTGTGCTGAGGACGTACTCCTGTACACAGCCTTATCCTGCCTTGTCCTCCGCAGACCGCATTCAAACGGGAAAATACAGTGCAGACTCATTACAGCACTGTCCTTGACAGTGTGTGAGTACGTACCTTGAAGAGCATGTCACGCAGAGGTAGTTTTCATAAAGCCCAATCTGTTTAAGACACAGGGATTCAACATTGGCAAGCTGGTTATAGTGAGTGTATGGCATTGCGAGATACTAATGGAGACAGGAATCATTTAATTATAGGCAGGGATGCGGAGGGATGTTTATATAACGGTCTGGTTAAAAGTAGTGCACTATATGGAAAATAGGGTGCTGTTTTGGAAGAGCAAAGTATTTAGAGTTGATCCTGTTGTCTGAAGTTATTGATTAAGTTTATCCATCTTCCGCTGGCCTGGGGTAATTATTCAGAGACAAAAGTCAAGAGAATTTAATGTAAAATTGAAGAGGTGAGTAGAAATAGAGTTGATTGATAATCCTTTCCCTATTAAAAGAATAAAGGTAATACATCTACCCAGACATATTGGGAAGTTATTATAGGAAAGAGGTGCAGAAACGGTAAGATGTGGCAGGGAATTTGACAATAATTTACAGGCAGCTCCCTGGCAAGTAAAGTAACATACTGTATTTCATATTACAAAACACATACTAAGATCTAAAAATAGTATGAAAGCAAAACATGTATAATGGAACATTGTACCTTACTGTACTATTTATTATATGTATGATATTGCATAAAACTGAAATCCTCATTAATGGATGGATAACAAAACAGTAACCATTGAGGAAACGGGATTTGTACCTCAAAATGTTTACTGAAATGAAATGAGATTAGTATAAGTAGTTTCACTGCTAGGTAATTGGCGGTCGCGTATCAAAGAATATCACTAACTTTGTAGTTTTGCACATAGCAAAAGTTTTTAAACTGGCTGCAGCTGCAGGGCAAAACTGTTCAAAGGCATGTAGGATAATGAGCAAAAACGGTTGAATTGGTACAGTGGTAATAATGTAGGTGCAAAGAATTATTGAAACCAATAATTCATTTGTGAATATTGTATGTTAATGCATCAAAAACAATAACACCGTGCTACCATTGGTAAAAAAATGTATGGCTCATTATTACTTAGACAGCTATTTGACTATTTAAATTATTCCAGAATGCAAATGCAGGCAAATAACTCGCAGAACACTTTCCCAGAATGCAATTTCATTAACTCTCTTCTATATTTTTCAGGATTTGCAGTATTTGGCTTTCCCAATATCTTGATGTTGATAATACCAACATTATTGTGTCAATTCGTTTTTTTTAATGTTTTTTTATGTTGTTAATGGTAACACTGCATGATGTTCCAGATGATGACAATGCTGTTCGGACCAAATTGCATAAAGGTACATTTCATTACGCAAACTGAAAAGAGATCTAGCATTTGGAAGTGATCCATGCTATGTACGACTTCTGTAAATATGATGTCTGAATATTTCCACAGACAACAGATAAGTTCCCATGCTCTCTGGCTCTTTGCTCTGAATCCAGGAGGAGAAGCAGCCCACCTAATATGCGTCACAACTAGGGGAAATACTGAACAGCTTGCCTTTACAGAGAGACTGGCTCCATATTTGGATATTGATTACAGCCTATCATCGCCCCCTTGGAGATCGGTGTCTTAATTGGGACTTGCACTTAAGTAGAACTACTCCGCTGTGCGGGGGAGACTTAAAATTCCATTAGCGTCAATGACAGCTATGCACACGGCAGTGAGCGAGCGGTGTCTTGAAGAAGGGTCTCGTCTGATCCACGTCCACAATGTTTCAAGGTAATTGATGTTAAAAAATGAGTCAGGGGTAGCGGGGTGATTGATAGCAGTGACTCCCTAATTACAGACAGAGGCTGTGTCTGCAATCACGCCATATTCCCTAATCCAGATGGGCCCTGATCAAAAGTAATTCTCTACACAGGGAATAGGGACTGTTTGACACGCAACCCAAGCCGAGTACTAAGAGGAAAGTCCTCTCACTTATCCACTGAGGGAGTAAAATATATATGAACCTTGTGAACTGTGAGTACATTTCTCCACCACTGTCTATTTTATATATAGTACTTACAGGGACTAAATGTCTTTAATGGCTCTTTACCTAGCTCTGCAGAACTTTCAATATTTCAGGTGAAAGCTTGTTTTAAGTGACTCAGCCTGATTACCAAATGACACCCTATTGCCTACCGAGTGCACTACTTATGACCCAAGCCCCATTCCCTTCGGAGTCCTCTGTTTCTTACTACAGCCACAGGGGGCATTTTAGAATGAGGATTAATCTCCCTTGTAGATATGAATAAATAAACCAATTGTTTACAGTGAAAATACACAAAGGGTTATTAATAGTCCATCCATCTGAAACTGTGTACAAGGATAAGATCTGTCCCCGTTCTGTGTTCGTCAGGTCGCCGACACACAAATACAAGGTTAAGCCATGGGCTGTGTGTGTTAGATCACTTGCTCTTGTTGTTTTGTGAACATCAAGAGTGCAACTACATCACACTGGCAATCAGCAACTCAAAAACCTCATTCCTCTTTTTTGAGGCAATCTCTATCTCTTTTTTAATGTAGCACTTCTACCCAGAAAAAAAAAGGAAAAGGTATTTTCTCTGCCTTTATTTTACACTTCATTTCCTGTGTTCCCGATGAAGCGAAGCTCACCTCGGGATGCAATCCAAATGGCACCCTATTCCTCAAAGCACACAGTGCTGACCAGGCCCACAGGCCTCTGATCAAAATGAGTGCACTATGTGCTGAATAGCATGTCAGTTGAGACACCAACTTAGACCCAGATTGGCTGGAGCATCATTATGGCAATATCTCCATGGTCTACATATCTGAAGTAGAAAGGAGAGAGAGGCAGCATATTCTCTTACATAGCTTAATGGTGTGACCTATACTCTCCTACACAAGCTTTTTAAAGGGCAAACAATTACTTATATATGTATAGTAGCACTGAGTCTTGTGCCTAATGGGTTTGAAAGCAGTTGCTGCATTATTTTAGATGATAAGCGAAGCGTTTAAGTGTGATTCACCACAGGCCGAAACGTATCAACCTCAACAGATGTCTCTCAATAGGAAAGGTCAGATGTACTACCTTGCAGGGTCTTGAAATAAGGGAAAGGAAGCGCAAAGAAGGTAGAGGGCAAGGATGTGTTACGGTTTCTCTGTGAATTAACCTTCTACTCTCTAGGAAACACATTGAATCAATAATATATCTGTTGGCTTTCTCTGACTGCTAATGTGTATTTCACCGCTCTCACGTATCAACCGGATCAACGTCGCTGGAGTACGCACCTTCCTCTGCCAGATCCACCAAAACATGTTGACCATCAGAGGAGAATCCCAGTTGATGGTCACTGTGGAAGTGTTACAGCTTTTGGTGGTCTTGGTGGTTATGCTGCCAGTTAATCTAAAGGATTGGTATTTTCGTACAAAGGGGTCACTTGTTTGGGGAGTGTTCATTTGGATGTAAACTGGAAAAGAAGGACACTTTGACATCATAAACCTTTTCTTTGTTCCCACTGAGTTTCTATCCAGTTCCTGTGAGTGTCATGCTGCAGCTAACTTTTAATAGCATGTATAGTCCCTGTCACGTTTGTAACAGGAACACAGAAATCCTTTGATTTCCATGGAATTCAGACACGTGGTAATGAGAATTCAATCAGCGTTCTGACTGACTGACAGGTGCACTGTGGGTATAACCGAACAATACTGGCTGACTGTAAGTAGCCTATAGTTAGCTCTCAGCACAACATCCGCATAATAGACTCAGAATTCTGTGGCGTCTATATTAGAGGACGTAGGCAAGTTTAAGGGGTTAGTACATTTCTGTAAGTTCGTCAATTGCCTGAAGTAATTGTTTACTGCACTAAGCTATTTTTGAAGGAGATGTTAGCACAGGTCAACTTTAAAACCCAAGACTAACATTTATCACAAAAAAAAACTGTATATGGTATGCACCACAATCAATTTGGATTCCCCAACTGTGTGTTTCTGCTGCACAGGAACATTTGTCTTTCATGTCAATGATTTTTAGTTCACATAATTCAATCAATGCTTGACCATGTTTTTCCTGACTAAGAGAGTTGCGTGCATAAAGGCACAGCCAAACAATTACTTAAAGAGAATTATTAACTTAGAGAAATGTTAGAGCTCACAAACATCGGAGAAATGTCCATTAAAAGATCCATTGCCAGTAGTGTTGTCCCAAACTAGCTTAAGGAATCAGTGTGGCGTTGTCAAGGGTGGTCCAGTGATTGAAGGCGATGCCTCTGGTTCCCAGAGTACACCGCTCCAGCATGGGTGTGATGCCAGACTACTCTTAGCTCAGCACACACTCTCCTCAATCTTCCCCCCTTCCTTTCTGCCAAATAAAGCGTACAATACAAGGCCACGAAACATCTTTAATGTGTTCGTATAAAAATCATACTGATAATGGCCATAGGAACACTCTCAGGTGTGGTTAATGGTTAATATCTCTTTTCCAAAGTTTCTATTTGAAGTGCTATCTCGGTCTGCTTGGTAAAGCCATTAGTCTCCATCAGAAAGACAGAGAGACAGAGACAGGTATCCGTTTCAGCCATCTGTCACTGAGCAACTCTCTATAAAGGATGGAATGACAGATGTAGCCTGAGTGGCTTCATCCACACTCCCCTGGATCTCAACATGACACGTCTTTCAGATGATAATGGTATCATGGAGCCATACACAATGGGTCACAATACATCCTCACTACGGGTACTGCTCTAGGACTGTGTCCCAAATGGAACCCTGTTCCATATGCGTGTGGCACACTTGTTTTGACCCGAGGTCTAGGCGCACCCACACTGATTAGTGTGCCATTTCAGATGGAGATACATTTCTGGTAAAGAGAGGCATCTTGTCCCAGATCGGATACCAAGCAAAGTCACATTGTAAACCATCCCCGCATATGTTACACACTCTGACAGACAGACAGGCGGATGGAGAGGCAGACAGACAGACGGGTGGACAGGCAGACAGGAGGGAAAGGTTGAGACCGCGATCAGACATGACATGGGTCCATTATCACTTCCTCACAGGCGTGTCACCTGCCCTTTTCCGCTAGTCTGGGTATTGATCATGCCGCAACAGATGGAGGAACAAACCAGAACCCAAGGTGAACTTCCCCAAAGAGACTCTGGAGAAAATAGATGTGCTATTGAGAACAAATTCATCTCATGCGTTTCAAATTACCTCAAATACGTCTTTAAATGTAATTCATGTACTAAGCAAATTGCTTCGGGAGGGATGTGTTGTGTGTATCCTGCCAAAGCATAATGACACGATGGCTTCTGCTTCCAGTCATCTGAGAACGACTTGGTCCCTCAACAACAGTGGATCTTAGGATGAGTTGGAGAGACACCAGCTAATGACTTTCTTATTCTATTAGTCATACGGCGGCACACTGTACTGAACCTAATGGAGAAACATATTTAACATCCCAAAAACTTTGATGAGGGGATTTATATTTCATAAGAGGGCTGCCGTAATCGAATCTCCAGCTACAACCCGGCAAGTTACTATATTGACGTCAAAGCCTATAAAAGAGAAAAAAAGAATTAAAATGGCAACAGAAGCCCTGTAAAGGAAACCATGTACAGTACAGGGGAGGCTGTTTCCAGAACATTAAAGAGTTTATAGGTTGGTATAATTGGATACCCACCAACCCCCTCCGCAATCTCGCTCCCCCTCTATTCTCCTGTAGAAATCCCCTGCCCCACAGCCCCCAGCTTCCACAGTACCTTCATCCCCTTTCCACTTGTGCTTGGGATACAGGAATAGACACCTCAGCCTCCTCACAATGTCACCGTTTGACAACTTTAAGTACATTTCAGATTTTTATATTTTTTTCTGAGCCGACCTGACACCTGTCGTCTCCATTAAAGAAAGAAATCAGCCCTTCATATTCTAAAAATATGTGGCAAGAATCTAACTGATGTAACTGCGGCAGCTCCATAATTAATTGGGTCACATTTACAGCACAAGGATGGAAATATGAAGTTTGCTAAATCCACTTCCTCCATCTTCTCTCCTCATCGTCCTTTCTCTCTCTGAACTATATTTCTAAATAGCAGCCCGATCGTCCCTGTAAGAGCTGTGAAAGCATAAATATAACCATAGTATCAAACGTTCCGACCAACGCCATTACAGATCTGACAGCTGCCGAGAGTAATTAGCTGTCAAACGTCTTTCCTCTTAGTGTCCTAGAAGGCTACAGTGTAAATTTTTCCATATATTTCAATATCATTTATGTCTAAATGTATGTACTATATATTGAAATACTTTGTGTTCATTATTTGGATAATGTGTGTGTCACTGTTTCGTATAGAAAAAGAGAAATGACATGATTTTCAGTTATACAGGTTGTTGAGATTCTGTTAATCTAGGCAAAGAGATACATTTGTAAAGGTCGACATACTATAAATAGGTTTTTTTTCTTTGACCTTTAATCTTAATGTGTGAATTTATATATTTTAATCCTAATGTGAGATTGTATCCTGGATATTAGAACACATCAATAAAGAAAGTGAAGATACTAAAATAACCATCACTTAATATTCTAATGATAAAGAATGATACGGAATGCCCCATTAAGGCCCAGTCATCCTGCTACAGAGAGAGAGAGAGAAAGAGAGGCGAGACATGAGAAACGACACCCATGCTCACTCTGTGGCCCCCAGATCCCAGCCCCTGACTCTTTGAACTGTTCTTATTCTGTTCACTGAGGCAAAGCTGGTGATTTACCTGACTAGATTTGGTCATTAAGGTGCTCTGGTCATCAGGGGGCCATCCTCCCCTCACCCCATCAGCCTCATCCTGCTACCCCTATCAGCCTCCACCTTGCTACTCCCATCAGCCTCCACCCTGCTGCCCCCATCAGCCTCATCCTGCTACCCCCATCAGCCTCCTCCAGCTAACCCCTATCAGCCTCCACCCTGCTACCCCCATCAGCCTCCACCCTGCTACTTCTTTTCAGGTTGCTTATCCAATTGGCCTCCACTGTCTATTAATGAGTATTGCCCTGACGGCAATGATATCGATGTAAAGCTGTAAAGCCTCTGAATGTGGAAGGGGCTGTGGGAGCTTGTTGAGAATGTCCATAAGAGACAGTCAATGAATGGTTTTAAGAGGAGGCCTCTGATTTATCTTCTTACCCGGGCATCCTTGAGCATGGCTGGAGAGTGTACTAATATCTTGATCAGGGTTCGTTGATCAATCTATTGTGGGAGAAATTCTTCTTAGTTTGTGATTTTAAGGTATACTATTTAGGTAGAATGTTGTTACACACCAAAGTTAAAAATGGTTTGCAGTAAAGATATACACACAATGCATGAACCTCATAAGGATAACCTACTGTACCATGCAGCAGTGCTCAAACTAGCTATGTACGATTTCATGAACTGTGTCGTCGTGTGATCACTGGGAGCCATCTTCCTGACTCCAGGCTCATCCTGTGCCCTTTGCTGCATCTGGATTATTGACTTTTTGTATGAAGCAGCGTTCAGAGGGTCTCCAAATAGCACATATAGGCTAGCATGTTGTGGGAGGATGATAGCGGCGACCATGATGTAGCTCAAACGGAGGAGTTTGATCCTGAGTAAAGGTCCTTTCCGTGGGTGCTGTCTTTCTTGGCATGTTCTCCAGGGCTGTTCGCATGCGTTGTTCCGTGAACACTTTCCTAAAGCCTTGATTCTTCAATAGCAGTAACGATGATTATGATTGTAAGAATGTGTAACTCTGATTTTATCGTCAGCAGAAACTGCAGAACACTCAGTGCTGGAAGTACTGTTCTTGAAGTCAACAGCCTAACATTAGTTTATTAAAACATAGTAATAAAATCTACTTTTTACTTGACCTGGAGTATTTATTCCCTTGCTCTACCCCTGATTGAAACACGTGTGTATGTTTAACTTGTGTCCAGAGGAGCTCACAAATGGTGGCGTAGTACAGCTTGAGGATTAATAGGTTTGTATATATACTGCCCTTGTGACAGGCTTTTGCTACAGTTTGTTCAAAAACAGGTTCTGTGATATATTCAATCTTGATCTAAATTGCTTTCAAGCCGTTATCTGCCCTGTAGGCTGAACACTCACTGAAGTATGTGATGTAACAAGAAACCAGGCAAGCCTAGATCAGCCGGACCGCAATAGAAAGTGTTGCCAACTTGAGATTTGAATGCGGGTCGCCCACGTGAAAGGCTATGTCACTAATCACTACACCACAGACCTCTACGTTCGACGAGTGTCAGTATCGCATTTTGTGTCTATGAACAAATGTTCTTTTGATAGCTAATTGATCATTTGTGAATGGTATTGATACAGTTAAACTGACTAACGTTTCGTATGAAGTTTACCTCCACCACAAATTACGTCTATGAACTGTTGACTTTTGCCACTGGCCGTTTGAACAGCTTATTAGCCAGTAACAGGCTTTACCAGTATCTACTAACTTACTGGAATAGTCATAGGAATTGAGCAATAGCTAGCAAGTCTGCCAAAGCTATTTCATTTCATGGCATAAGAATGTATTTTTTTCTTTCATGGCATAACAACGTACTTTTTACTTTCATTTGTGAATGACATTGACACAATAACTATCAAGAAAGGGGATGATAACTAACTTTTTCATCAAGTGAAATGACGAGAGAATCATGGAAATAAAATAAATAAATGTTGTTGTTCACAGTAGATTCAAACTTGAGCCATCCATGTGCGAGGCATTGACTCTAAATATAACGCCACGGCATATTGCATTTCACCAGTTGCTAAACACTATTGAGCATTGTGTTAAACTGACTAACGTTTCTTATTAAGTTTACCTCCACCACAAATAGCATCTATGAGCTGTTAGCTCTTGCCACTGGCGGTTTGAAAAGCTTATTAGCCAGTAATAGTTTTACTGGTATCTACTAACTTCTTAGCAATAATCATAAGAATTGAGCAATTGCTAGCGAGACTGAAGATGAACTTTTCCATGCCAGAAACAGTCACAATGTAACTGTTTTAGTTATGGTTCACTGTACTGTGACTACTGTAGCCTATGTTGTAGCCAGCAAATGTGTTTGTCTATCCTGACCCAAAACGCATGCATGGATGCGTACTTCGAAAATCCACCAGAAACAGTCGCATTATAACTGCAAACTGTTTTATTTCAGGCTAACTATAATGTAGTCATTGGAGGTTTTAGCCTGCAAAATTTTCATCTATACGGAATAATTCATAATGCGTACATCGCTTCGCCTGCGTGGAGATACAAACTGCGAGGAGATACGAACTTGCGACCTATAGGCCCGCTTCTCTAACCACTACGCAATTTAACAAGGGGTAGTCAGTCAATCAGTCAGTCACTCAGTCAGTCAGTCAATGAGTCAATCAGAGACATTTGCTCTTCTTAGCCGGCTCCGCCTCCGCGGTCCGGCAAAAATAAGAGTTTGCCAAATCTGTGTAAAAAATGTGGTGGATCATTTCAGATGCCTCAAATTCATGAGATTAATTTAAAACATCTGGTTATGCAAAAAAAAACGTGTTGGGAGAAACCAGTAAATAGTATGAAGGTACTGTGTAAAACCTTGGAGTCGTGAACCATTTTCCGAAAACAATTCGGTGAAGGCCTTCAGAAAGCAATGGTTGCCCATCACTTAATACCATTATATTGCCATACCTATAGCATCTTAACTGGAACTGACATTTCAGCAATGGGTACCAAGGATGTTCAGGAGGCAGCCCCACCCCTCCACACCTTCCTCTCCTAACAGCTCTTTTCCCAAAGGCTATGAGAGAGTTGGGACTTCTGTGTCTCCCTCCCTCTCGCTCTCTCTTCGCCAGACCGTGAAAGAAATGGAAGATCCTCCCCACTGCTGTCTCTAACGCTGTTATGTCTGTTTTTGTTTTGCATTTGTGTTCCCTCTAAGTTCTAGTTCGTATTCTGTTCTTCATTTTACTTTTATGCTATGAGTAATAACACACAGGTTGTGAACGGCTCACATTTGTCTTGTGTTCTTGCTGTGCTCACTGCATTGGTAGAGGATGGGGGTGCTAGGCTGTAGCTGACCACTGTTTGTACAGCAATCTTTTTCCATACTTTACAAACTTGCTCAAGCACCGTCAAGTTGGATGTGAAGATGAATCTTCTCCCAAGTCCTGGTACTCCTGCAGATTTCAGCAGGTTTTCTTCAGGATTTTTTGTACTTTGCTGCATTCATTTTGCTCTCCATTTTTGCATCTTTCTAGGTCCTGAAACGGGGAAGCATTTCCATAGCATGGTGTTCCATCAACATACTTGCTGCAATGTTTTGCTTTGCTTTGCTATGTTTGCTGAGCCAAACACAGCATTTAGCATTGAGGCCAAAAAGCTATATTTTAGAGTCACATACAGGATTCATATTATATTTTCCCCATGGTCTCAGTGTCTCCCACATGCCTTCTGGCAATTTGATTTGAGTTTTGCTACTCTTCCAAAAAGGATACCTTAGTTAAGTATCAGGCTTTTGTTGTAGTATTTAGTTTCTCCCAGCTAAGTCATGGAAGTTTCTAACTCCTTGAGAGTTGCCATTGGCATCTTGGTGGCCTCCGAGACATCAGTTGTGTAAAGGCATAGATATGGGGCAGGTTTGCTAAATTGCTAAAGCAGTGAAATTTCCCAGGAGTATTGTGGGCTCTGTGATTGTGAAATGGAAGACGTTTGGAATGTCCACGACTCTTCTCAGAGGTGGCCGTCCAGTCAAACGAAATAAGCCGGCAACAACTGGGAGACTGGTCAGGATGAGGGAATGAGGGAATGAGAGAATTGATGGGACACCTCTCCAAACAATCTAACAGTTTGAGAGGATCTACAAGGAAGAATGGGAGAAACTGCCCAAATTCAGGTGAACAAAGCTGGTGGAGAGAAGACAAGAAGACTCAAAGCTATGGTCGCTACCAAATACCTCTACAAAGTACTGAATAAAGGAGCTGAACACTTGTACATGTATATGAGATACATCCATTTTGTGTGCAAAAAGTAGAGCCAAAGAAATTATTCATAGAACCTTCGGTTTCTATAGACTGGGAAAAACAAAGGTCACAGAAGTCTGATTCACAGCAACTGCCTTTTTAAAACCAAAGGCTACTGTTCAAACACAAACAAAGGGTTCTTTTAGTAGGGCAGGCAGGCACAAAGAATACTCAAACAGAACTTCCTTGGAAAAAAATACTTTATTCAGCAGCTCTTCATTAATACAGCATACTTCAGCTTATTCTGGGAAAAGTTAGCTATCACATCCTTTTATAAACTTTAAAACAGGCAAAGCCCTAAGAGTATCTCACTAGTTGTTATACCAGATTGATCAAACAGGCGATAGACAGTTTGCAAAAATGGTGTCACAAAATACTAGTGCTTTTGTTGCATAGTGCGACATGAAATACGTTATAGCTGTAGGCTACATGTGAAGCCTAGAGTTGAGATAATGTAGGCTTCACATGCAGCCTAAATTATCTCAGCTGTTAAAATGCAAGTACAATATGCTAGGCACCTACATAGTTTTAAACCTCTAATGTGCAATATTGGATCAAGTGAAGGCATTTAGGGTTTCTTAATTGGTGCCATTTTGCATGTTTTTGCATTTGGTGTGATGTGAACAGACATTTAAAAAAATGTTAATGGATGAACCAGTTAAAATGTTCCTAGGCGTGTACATACATACATACATACATACAGTACATGCACATACACACACACACACACACACAAACACCACACCCCATAGCTCTTTGATATTATATTTAGCCTCCTGAAAAATGTGTTGACAAATCAACTTATTGGGCCTAACAACCTTAAACAGGGTAATTTCATCAACTCTGACAGCATGAAAGATGTTTTGGGTAGAAACAGACAAACGTGTCACAATCTAACATGACACAGCGCTCATTTACCACAGAGGTGAGAAGCATTAACTTCTGACGTGATGAATGGAACTGGCAGCAAGCCCCTCAGGGAACGATGAATTAATAGCTGACCTTTACTTTTTCAAAATGATCTTGTTGTATTGCACGGATAAGCTAGGGACCTAACCCTACCTTTAGCAATGTTCAGGTAGCTACACCTCTACCATGTTAGGGCTACCCACACCTCTAGAATGTTTGAGGTAGCCACACTGCAATGTTTGAGGTAACAATACCTCTGGAATGTTTGGGTTAGCCACATAGCCATAGATAATAGAACAGTAGATGGGCTGATGTCATAGACCCCCTTATAAATCAGAATGGAGCAATTTGACAGCCATCTTACATGGGACCAGTTCTAAACAATCTACAATACAAACACATGGTAGAAGTGGCATTTCAGTTCTTAAAATAGTTAAATTTCCTTAATGATATATAAATAGCTACTGTCATGCATAGCATAATGCATGAAATGGTTGTACTTGTATGTATTAATAAACAAATCCATTAGAAAGTTTTCAATAATTAATTAACTTAAGAGTACAAAATGACTAAGGTCTAATGTAGGAAGATACAAGATAGTATTTAAATACAGTGCAAATGTATATTTCTTTATTTCCAAAGATTTCAATTAACTGTGATTTTAGATGATAATACATGTATGTATTTGTCTATACATATAAATATTATAATTTAATTTCATTGTAGAATTCACTGTTTTGGTAACAGTATGCTAAACGGAGCAAGCTAGCAAGCTACCATAATAGTTGGACAGTAGCATAGTAATCAGAGGACAGAAATAGGAGTAACAAGGCTATACTTTTTGGGGATTAAGGCTACCCAACATCAACTTATGCTGATTATGTACAGTAATACGTTTTATGACGAAAATGCGTTATTTCACATACGTTGTGTGCAACATTATTTCATACTTTTCTGTAGCAAGCTAGCTGAGACCGTTAATTTAAAAAACAAACAGAATTCTGATACTATAAAGTTACGTAGCTCAACAGCTATGTTTAGGCTAGATTAGCTTTCTTGTTCATTGATTAACATGGTATGTAAAGTTAAGTATGTTATCAAACATTTCTATACTATTACTGATGCATGAACAAGGTTTCCCACCTCCATCAAATCATTCATCCTTTTTCTGGAACAAATTACTGCTGCACAAATACCACCATGACTCGTGTTAAGTGACTTGACCTTTCCGTACTGGTCCCAGGTAAGATGGCGGAGCTATTTAGATGTCAGATAGAACTATATGACCCATCTATGCTTTATATCTATGCACACACCTACCATGTTTGTCTTAGCCACACCTCTAGAATGTTTGAGGTAGCCAAACCTTTACCATGTTTGTCTTAGCCACACCTCTGGAATGTTTGGGGTAGCCTCACCTCTACCATGTTTGTCTTAGCCACACCTCTAGAATGTTTTGGGGTAGCCACACCTCTACCATGTTTGTCTTAGCCACACCTCTGGAATGTTTGGGGTAGCCTCTCCTCTACATCGTTTGGGTTACCCAGACCTCTAGTATATTAAGACTAGCCACATCTTGTCTCCATTTAAGTTCAGGTACAACTAAGCATGATCTGTATGTCTCACTTCGAGAATGTTGGTACATTTTGGATTGTAGACAACGGATATTCATGTCATATATTCTGCTAGAATTGCTCTTTTCAAAGAATCCCTCAAAGTATAATTTTCACCCCATTCATGTTGAGTTTGCATACTATGACAGCTGCATAGTTTTCACATTGAACCTTGTGTGTTGCCTGAGAGAAAAAAATACACAAACATTAGGTACCCACTTCATTTGTTTGGTATGGTAGAAAATGCAATCTTCAGGTGTGAACAGGTGATTACCCCTTTTTAAATGTACCCAATGAAAGGGATTCCAAGTGTCATGTGTATAAATACCTTGGTAAACAATAAGGCCTGATGGTCCTCCCTGTCCTATATACAGTCCCTGACAAAAGTCTTGTCGCTTATCTATTTTGTAGAAACACCTGCTATTAACCTGACTTTTAATTAATCAATTGGTGTTAGAAATAGCTCATATGAAAAGCTAAAACCCTCCCAAATGATGTTTAATGCACTGAAATAAATTAGTTTCACTGAAAAAAGATTTATCATTTAATCAAGACAGAAAGGTCAAATTTTGGCAAGACAAAAGTTTTGTCGCCTATACAGAAATTGAACAAATTTACTGCAAATACAAAAATATGTCAGCAAATTAAGTAGTGGTGCTGTGAGATCCAAATTTAATATCTTGTATGACTTCCATGAGCTTGAAGGACTGCATCCATGCGGTTTGGCAAGGATTCATACAATTTATTGATGAAGTCATCAGGAATAGCAAAGAAAGCAGTCTTGCATGCCTCCCAGAGTTCATCAATATTCTTTGGTTTCGTCTTCCATGCTTCCTCTTTCATCCTACCCCACATATGCTCAATGATGTTCATGTCTGGTGACTGGTCTGGCCAATCCTGGAGCATCTTGATCTTCTTCGCCTTTGATGTGGAGATGGAAGTATGCGATGGAGCACCATCCTGCTGCAGAATTTGGCCTCTTTTATGGTTGGGAATATAAGAAGTAGCTAAGATTTCTTGGTATTTTAGACTATTGATGTTGCCTTCCACCCTGCAGATCTCTCGCACACCCCCATACTGGATGTAACCCCAGAACATGATTTTTCCGCCACCAAACTTCACTGTTTTCTGGGTGAATCTCAGATCCATGCGGGCTCCAGTAGGTCTCCTGCAATATTTGCGGTGACTGTGGTGTAATTTAACAGAAGATTAATCTGAAAAATCCACCTTCTTCCACTTTTCCAGCATCCATCCTTTTAGCAGGCTGTGGTCCTTGGCAAATGCCACACGGTTTTTCAATTGTCTTTTGTTTAGTGCTGGCTTCTGGGCACTGATTCGACCATGAAGCCATTTCGAGACAGAATCCGACAAACTGTTCTGGTTGACACAGGGACTTCAGGTGACCAGGTCTGCAGTGGAAAAGGGGCTGGCCTTGGATTTTCGAGCCAACAAACGGTCCTCTCGAGCAGTTGTCTTGCGGGGTCTGCCTGACCTGGGCTTGTCAAAAATGTCTCCAATGTTTTCAAATGTTTCTTTTATCCTCTGTACTTGACGCTGAGACATTGAAGGTGTCTGCCACATCAGCAGTGGATCTGATCTTCAGCCTCTTGATTATCAAAACTTTGGTCTAAGGGTGAATCTTAGGCATGTTTGCAGAGGTCTAGTTGCAGTTGATGTGAAGGTTTAGTGTACTGGGGTTGTTTTTATACACACCTGAGATCTAATTGATCCATTATTAGTCACAGGTGAACAACACTTATGTCTTTGCAAAAATGGGCTTTACCAAGCTGTGAATATTAGAATACTTTTTGACAGTTTTGTTTTGCACTGAAACATTATTACGAAAGCTGTTGGGATTAAAATGAGCCATTTCTTGTAAAGACATCTTGATTAGAAATATATTTCAGCAGCACTTCAGGTCAATTTGTACACAAGCGACAAGACTTTTGTCAGGGACTGTATATCTGACTAAACCTGGCTCTTATCATCAGGTAGCAATTGTCAGAACACATGTTCCAAATCCCGCCACCTTCAGGGCTGTACCTCATCCATGCAGTCAAATCTGTCCTTTGTCCTGGTACCTCGGTGCTGGAACCAGCCGAGTTTCTACCTATCTTCAAGAAACATCTGGAAGGTGATCTTTTCAAGGAGTACTTAAAATAGTTGAACTCCAACCAGCCCTGGTGTCTTTTGCTCACTTTTTGTGTTTTGTGTTTATTATTTGTAAGGTGTTCTTTCCAGCACTGACATTTGCAGATAATTAATTCATTGATTATAATTAATTTAGGTGAGAGTACAATGGTCATGAGCTTTGGGTCATGACCGAAAGGACAAGATCCCGGATACAGGTGGCCTTTCTCCGCAGGGTGGCTGGGCGATCCCTTAGAGATAGGGTGAAAAGCTTGGTCACCCGGGAGGAGCTCAGAGTAGAGCCGCTGCTCCTCCACATCAAGAGGGGTCAGCTGAGGTGGCTTGGGCATCTGTTTCGGATGCCTCCGGAATGCCTTCCTGGGAAGGTGTTCCTGGCCCGTCCCACCGGGAGGAGACCCCGGGGAAGACCTAGGACATGCTGGAGGGACTATGTCTCCCGGCTGGCCTGGGAACGCCTCGGTGTCCCACCGGAAGAGCTGGAGGAAGTGTCTAGGGAGAGGGAAGTCTGGGCATCTCTGCTTAGACTGCTGCCCCCGCGACCCGGCCCCGGATAAGCGGAAGATGATGATGATGATGATGATCATTCATTTACTACTAAAATGGTTGTAGCTCATTTCAGAAGTATCCACTTCCCATGGTTCTGGATAACAGTATCTGCTAAGTTACTTAAATGTTAAGTCACATCATGCCACACCATGCAATAATCAGAAGAAATCCTGATCATCTCCGGAGAAACATTGTTGATGCTCATCATTTGGAAAGAGTTACACGCCCTGTCTTTGGAACAAAAGGAAATCTTCCCAAGAGTGTCCTCCTACCCAAAAACTCTCCTAGAGCAAGGCATAAAATCTTCCAGGAAGTCACCAAGATCCCTAAAACAACATCCGGACTTCTGCAGACCTCCACAATCAGAAAGACACTCCATGATCAGAAAGGCAAAGTAGAAAGAGGTATCTGGATGATCCTCAATTATTCTGGAAAAACGTATTATGGACAGATGAGACCAAAGTGGAACCGTTAGGGCACAATTCTTCATGGAGGAGTGGCCCCAAATTGCTCCCCAGCGCTGTGGATTACAGACTGATGGATTACTACAGGAAGCATTTGGTTGCAGATTTTGCTGCTAAATGTCGTGTAACCTGTTTTCAGGTATAAGGGGGTGATTACTTTGTCACATGGGGGCACTGGGTGTTGCATTACTTTCTTTAGTAAATAAACAAAATTAGTATCAACACTGTGTGTCGTTTGTCAGGTTCTCATTTATCTAATATTAGGTTTTGGTTGAAGAGCTATATAACATAAAATACCAGGAATATAAAAGATGCGACAAATCAGACAAGGGGGCAAATACTTTTTCACATGAAATGATGATGATTACATTTTTTTACAATTTTAACATTTCTTCCTCCAACATTATTCAGTTTCCTCCCAGGCCATGCATCCGCTAATACGCATCCTGTGATGAACTGTCTCGCGACCAACATGTCTAAGAAGTTAGAAGAAAATGTTGAAGGAATTGCTTGCAGTCACCAAAAGGAGTTGCTAGAGCACAGTGAGACAAGGACTCAAGGACAGTCAACATCCGCTGGATGCATGGATAATTCTGTCCATTCAAAAAATGAACGAGTATTTTACAACTGTAGATTGCAATGCATGGCAATTTTTTCCATATTACTTCAGTTGAGTATTCCAGTTTGTAGTTTACACTGTTACACCGTGTAATATCAACTTTTCGGCTTGACACTTCCACAGTGCTCTCAGCTAACCTGCATGCCCCCACGTTGCCTGAGGAGTCAGAATGGAATGAGTCAATAGAAACTATAGATACAATTTAGCAACAACAACAAAAAATATCACAATTCAGCCATGGGTGAGAAATCCAAATATAAGGAAACTTACTCATACCATTTACAATTATTTATTTCATAAATAACAAATGGGTAAACATTCCCAGGGAGAACTTGAAGAAAACCTCCCCAGATAAGTGAGATATTAGAGTGAATACATATCTTCTACATGTATAAATAAACAATCACCATGGCCAACCCAAAATAACACATTGGGAAACAGGCAATCTGTGCCTTACACATTTTTCTGCAGGTCTATTTGCTGGATTTCCATACCCCACTCTCGTCGTTGCTGTTCCCCAAGCGCCACTCTGTCCCGTGTCTCGTTGGTCGGTAAAATATGGCCATTCAACATATTCTAGATGACTTCCTTGTGAAATGAATGAATCTGTGGTGGAAAATGAGAACAATGAGTAATGAAACGGAATGGGATCTGGGTAGTGGTTGACCGGTATAAACCTTGTTAGTCATGCATACATCCTCCACACAGACAGCAAACTGCAGACGGAATAAACAGGAACAGAAGAGCCATATATGAAATTGTAGGGTTGCAATAAGCAAGCAGGACAAAATCATTGATGAGTCATACAGTGGATATAAAAAGTTTACACACCATGCCAGGTTCTTGTGATGTAAAAGACAAAGATAAATCATGACAACACTTTTTCCACTTAATGTCACCCACAATGTGAACAATTAAATTGAAAAACAAACAAATCTTTGATGGGGAAAAATTAAAAATTAAAAACTTACAATAACCTGGTTGCATAAGTTTGCCCACCCTTAAACTTATACTTGTTGAGGCACCTTTTGATTTTATTACATTACTCTTTTTGGATAGGAGTCTGTTAGTATGGCACATCTTGACGTGGCAATATTTGCCCCCTCTTCTTTGCAAAAGCACTGCAAATCTGTCAGATTGCGAGGACATCTCCTGTGCACACCCTCTTCAGATCACCCCACAGATGTTCAATTGGATTCAGGTCTGGGCTCTGGCTGGGCCATTCCAAAACATTACTCTTCTTCTGGTGAAGCCATGCTTTTGTGGATTTGGATGTGTGCTTTGGGTGGTTGTCGTGCTGAAAGGGGAACTTCCTCTTCATCTTCGGCTTTCTAACGGACGCCTGCAGGTTTTGTACCAAAATTGCCTGGTATTTGGAACTGTTCATAATTCCCTCCACCCTGACAAAGGTCCCGGTTCCAGCTAAAGAAAAACAGGCACAAAGCTTCACGGTGGGTATGGTGTTCTTTGGGTGATGTGCAGTGTTGTTTTTGCGCCAAACATACCTTTTGAAATTATGGCCAAAACGTTCAACCTTGGTTTCATCAGACCATAACACATTGTCCCATGTGCTTTTGGGATACTTGATGTTTGTTTTTATAAACTTCAGCTGAGCTTGGATGTTTTTCTTTGTAAGAAAAGGCTTCCGTCTTGCCACCCTACCCGATAGCCCATTCATATGAAGAATACGGGAGATTGTTGTAGCACACAGCCAGTACTTGCCAGTAATTCCTGCAGTTTCTTTAATGTTGCTGTAGGCCTCTTGGAAGCCTCCCTGACCAGTTTTCTTCTCGTCTTTTCATTACTGTTGGAGGGACATCCAGTTCTTGGTAATGTCTCTGTTGTGCCATATTTTCTCCACTTGATGATGACAGTCTTCACCGTGTTCCATGGTATATCTAATGTTTTGGAAATTATTCTGTACCCTTCTCCTGACTGATATCTTTCAACAATAAGATCCATCTGATGCTTTGGACGCTCTCTGCGGACCATGGCTTTTGCTCTGAGATGCAACTAAGAAAATGTCAGGAAAATCCTACTAGAACAGCGGAACTTTATTTGTGATTAATCATAGTTACATTAAATGATGGCAGGTGTGTAATGACTTCTATGAGTTTGAATGTGATTGTTTAATTCTGAACACAGCCACATCCCCAGTTATAAGAGTGTGTGGACACTTATGCAACCAGGTTGTTTTAAGGTTTTTATTTTTAATTTTTCCACCTCAAATATTTCAGTTTGGTTTTCAATTGAATTGTTCACATTATGGGTACATTTTAAAGTGGAAAATGTCCTGCCATGGTTTCGCTTTGTCTCATTCTTTTACATCACAAGAACCTGGGTGTGTAGATTTTTGTATCCACTGTATGTCAGGGAGAGAACAGAAACACATAGGTTTTGCTGGGAACGCATGCTCTTTTATTCAGTTACAGGTCCGGCAATCTTGGTCGAAATTGTAGATAGTTGTTTTCATTAGGCTGTGTGCAGGCTGTCTGCAGAAGAGGTATCAGATTTGGCATTCAGCATTACAATCACATTATTTTAAGGCTGGAAACGAAATGTAGATGTTATTCGTCTTTATCAGAGGTGTAGATTAACCGATACAATTGCCTTGGAAGTATTGTATAATTAATGCTTTGCTTGAGGTGTATGGTCTTGAGGTAAGATCAATTTCAGTCCGCTACATTCCTAAAAAAGACATGTACAAACAGTGTTCTCATACAACCTGAAGTTATTTTTCAGGTTGCTTTGCCAGTACAGCAATAAGATTCTATTCCACACAAACTTAAATGCCAGATAAGAGGGAGAAGACCAACACAACAACAGGACGGCAGCATGAGAACATTTTGATCGGGAGCTAGTCTGTTGAGGTGATCCCCAAAATGGCCCTCTATTCCCAATACGCCATTGTTTCTTTTATACCTGAGACTAATGAGCCTGGTTAGAAGTCACGCACTGCATTTGGAATAGGCTGGCATTTGGGTTGCACGCTGGTCTTAAAAGCAGCTTGAATTCGATTTCTGAGCCTTTGCCTCGCATTAGGATCAGCCGGACAGCCAGAAGAAGAAGGCAACGATACAAGCTCTCACCATTTAAGACTCTGGCAGAACATCATCCCTCCAGCCAGATACACATGCACATGCACACACATGCACACGCACGCACGCACACACACACACACACACATACCTCTGGCTAAAGTAGCCAGCCAGAGTGCCTAAACATCTTTCTAATCCCTTATTACATTGCACAACGTGTGCCAGACCAGTGCTCCTCACGTGGGCGTGTCCTCTACCCTGCGGGAGTCTCACCAGCCTATTACCAACACTGTTCATGGCAGCCCCTCAGCAATTATTCAATATGAGTGTCAGTATGTTTGTTTGGTTTTGTGAATGCTTGCGTGTTCATGCCTGTGTGTCTCTCTCTCCCTCCCTCTCTCTCTCTCTATCTCTTTCTGTTTGTGTTTGTATGTGTGTTAGTTTTTCTAATCTAACTATATAATTTATAGAAAAATGTCCCCAAACTCTGGGTAAATGAGAAATATGTGACTAATAGGAGCTTTTTTCCTCTTCCCATTTTGAAAAAAGGCAATTTTTTGGGGGATTAAGTGCATAGCTGGACTGAGTGGAAGTGTGTATTTATGTATTGTGTGCACGTGTTTATGTGTGTGCGTGTGGGTTTGTGTGTGTGTGGGAGGGAGGGAATGGGCACTGCTGTATTTCTTGCTGGGTTGTCTTCTTGACACAAAGATTTGGCCGCAGTGTTCTGGGTCATTGAACCCTCTTCACGGATCATTGATTTTGTTGTACAAAACGCACACTAAGTTTGGTTGGCAAATGGCACACTATTTCTTTTTCAAATATTGTGCGTTGAGTAGGGAATAGGGTGCCTAGTAGAAACTTAAATCTTTGTGTGTGTGTGTTACATTGAGGACTAGAAGTCTTTACAGTTATAGTAACCTGTGACAAATTAAGCAAAGAAAGGACCTTTTGCCAGCACTCACTTGTTAAAAAAGGCTTGGTTGAATTTGGATTAAATGTTCAATTTAGAGTTAGTTTTAGGGTTAGAGGTAAAATAAAAATATAACAAAGAATAGTTCAAAAAGAAAATAGGATTACTATAAGGAATACATTTTGGTATTGTGAAAGATGTGGGTGTATGTGTTTTTACAACAGTATGGTCTTACTTCAACTACACTAACTAATCTCAATCTAATTCAGCATAGTATCGTTTAATGCCCTGATCAAACCTGGTGCACTCAGATAATATAGCATCTTTTGGGACAAAGCCTTTGGATGCTAATGATATGATTTATGGAGGAGTGATCATTGTCTGACAGCATGTTGAATTTAACCACAAGTGCTGTGTGTGTGTATATGTGTGTGTGTGTTTTAGGTCTAACTATACTCATGGGGACCAAATGTCCCCATGAGTATAGTAAAACCAGAAAACATTGGACTCATGGGGACCGGCAAAAAGTCCCCATGAGGCAAAAGTCAATTTCCGGCTCAAGGTTTAGAGTTAGAATTTGGGTTTCTTTAAGGTCCAGGCGTTGTTGGTTAAGTATAGGGTTAAGGTTAGGCATTACATCTAGATAAAGTTTAGGGTTAGGCATACCTGTTACTTTATTGAGGTTAAGGTTAGGGTTAGGATTAGATTAAGGTTAGGTTAAGGTTAGGGTTGGGGTTAGGTTTATGGTTAGGTTTAGGGTTAAGATCAGGGCAAGGGAGCATGCAATTTAAATTTTCTGGTCCCCATGAGGATAGCCATACAAACTTGTGTGTGTGTATGTGTGTGGCTGTCAAACCTGATGGTTGAATGATGTATGAGCATCATCACTGAAAACAAAGCAGCAACACCCACACAGTCTATATGAGGCCTCCAACCATGTGTGGGTTCAATGTTCCTTCATTCTATTTGTTATTCCTGCATTCTTTGTCAGGTGCATGGAGAGCTCCTGCCCTACCAAGACACAGGCCCCAACTGGGCTATAAAACAGAACTTCACATTGATCAAAGTGTGCAGAAAGAAACTCTTTTTTATAGTCCTTGAGATAATGTCATCAGTGAATTTGATTAATTAAATATACTCACTAATTGCAATACTTAGGAACGAAGAATCAAAATGTTGGTAACCACCTGTCTTGGAACAAGCCAGAGCATGCATCCCAAATGTTACCCTTTTGCCTCAACAGTTCACTTCTTTTCCCATAGCGCTCCATCAGAAGTAGGCACTATGAAGGGAATAGAAAGATATTTTGGATGGAGATAGAGACTCCCGGGCAGACAAGCATTCAGCACAGTGACAGAATATCTATCGCCATTCGGTATAAGACTGGCCCATCTGTTCTCTGTCTGTGTGCCGTTGTGTGTGCATGTGTGTGTGTGCGTGTGTGTGTGTGCATGTGCATGTACACGCGTGGGTGCGTGCACATTCGTGCATGTCTTTTAATGAATGCCATGGCTACAGTGGTGCAGAGTGATATTGAGATGCAGGATTCCTCCCACACACACAAACCTTGACTTCACTTCATATCCAAGAACTCTGAGTCTGTGAGACAATTACTGTTTGTTGAACGCAGAAGGAGAAGCACCTGCTTAAAATATTAGGAAATTGAAGTTGTTACATTTTATAATAAGCATAAATGAAATTCCACACGTTAAGAATCAGTACATATATCTTAGTGGATGGAAACATAAGCTTTTACCTGCCAACTAAGGTTTAGGAATCAGAGACAGTTTATTGAAAAGTACAATACACTTCCAAATATGCAGGTTTTAAAGGCAATTACACACGTTCTGTGGAGATCACATTGATGGTGCACTCCCAATATCCTCTCTGATGGAAAGCATCATTAAAGGGATCGTTTGGGATTTTGGCAATGAAGCCCTTCATCTACCTTCCCAGAGTCATATGAAATTGAATATGTCATATGTACAGTAGGCAATCTATTGAATCCTTTTAAGGAAGGAAGAGGAAGAAAATATGAACTAATGTGAAGACTGGGCACAGTGAGTAACTCTCTTCTCTGGGTCCCCTTTCATTGTGCAACTTTTTGCAATCAAAGGGAGACCTTTGACTTTATATACTTGTGTTTGCATTAATTGACAGATTTATCTAGCTATGTAAGAGCTGGTGTGCTCTGGTACAACAGGCACCAATTAAATGTTCTTTCTTATCTAACCTAAGGCAGCAGGCGTTCAAAGTAAGACCTGAGAGATGTTTCCCACATCCATGGTCTTGAAAAAAAAGCTGTCAGACGAGACTCTCCTCTGTTCTCTCAGGTGGTCCTTATATGCCCCTCTGGATAAGAGCATCTGCTAAATAACTAAAATGTATATGTCTCAGTAATTGAATGGAAGTTTTCTCTACAGCGTAGTCACCTCTAGTCCTTTCTTTTTGTGTTTATGCACGCAATCCTATGGTTTCCAGGCCTATTGATATTGTTTGTATAATAACGTCTTACTGTAATATACAAGTTGCGAGAATGAGTGCTATCATAGCCACGTGAAGTGGTGCAGTCATGAACCTCACTGAATTATTGAAACATCTGTACAGTAGCATTTACCGACTCATGTAACAGGAATTATTGCTTAATTGAAAATAAAGGAAAATGTGTATATTATTTGTAATGTTAGAATTTATCAGAGGACATCACCTTGATGATAAAAGTGCAGCACTTTGACTACTTAAGTGTATGCGTGTACACTATAATCCAAACTGTTCCCACAGACTTCAAGTCATCAGATTCCTGTCAGTTTGACTCCTGAACTATTCCGTTAAATACGAAGGGTAAGTCAGATGTTACCTGTTTGTGTTGACTGAGAGAGCCTACGAGTATGTGCAGGCCTGAACTCTCATGTGCTTTATTATTCCCCCATAATTTCAGCATGTCTGGGGTATTTTACTGCATCAGCTAATGAGAAACAAGTATCTATGGTATTGCAAGACATGTTTACATTTAAATCTACAGTACAGCAAGCTCAGCTGTTATAAGTATTATATTTCATGAAGACATGGCTGATCATTTCAAGCATTTGTCACAATGCAAGAAATAGCAGATTTTTAGATACTTTGATATTTGAAGATATAGGGATCGGAACTTATGGAGGGGAGAATGTGTGCATCCAGCAATATGCTTAAAGTAAACAGGATCGATATCCAATCTGGGCTCAGAAGAACGGTTTGGAGAGATTCTGGTTGGGTATGGAAAGGTTATCATACAGTGAGACCCAGGTAATGAAAGGCCAATCACACAGAGAAATGGCCACACAATGACTTTCAGAGGACAGAGGGGTTCTGAAATGACCATACCCCTATGATCATACATCACGGTTTGTTTGCTTCTTTAACGGAACCCTATTCCAAATATTGTGTACTTCTTGGGCTCTGGTCAATTGAAAACCAGAATGTACCAAATATTATAGTGATGACTTTCCTTTTTATTTAGATGACTATATCATATTTGCACTTGTGGCCTTGCCTTATCCCTGCCATTCCCTGTAGAGGGTTGAGAATTGAGACGTGTCCTCTGAAGCCCGTCTCACCAAGCTGGAGGAGAGAGCATTCATAGGCCAACAACCACGACTGATTGAGCCTGCAGGCACCCGAGCTATCACAGAGTCACTAGAGAGTGACGATGCAAAGCGACCGTCGTCTGACACCGACTACGGACAGTGCTGAGCAAATTTGAACTGCCACGTTCAAGGACCCCCCAGGCACTGTTTGAACTGCGTGAACAGGATTTGAACTCCTGGCCGCAATGAAACAGCTGTACTGCCAGTCATTTGGAGCCCTTATTTAAAACATTGCTGCATTAGCTGAAGACCTGGATATTTTAATGTAATCATGAGGAAATGTTGAAGTGCCTCATCTCTCTCCACTTGTTTACCCCGCACGCCACATCGACCTTCCGTTTGACATTTGGCTTGTTCATGCGTGTGTTTGTGTGACATTTTTCACTTCACAACGCTAAACTAAAACCTCGCCCCGCACTCAAACACCCCTCATAACATAAAACCTTTTAAATCTGTTTCAGAAACAGATTCAGTATGAAGATCAGCTATGCAATGATAATATGTATCCATGAACGTGTAGCTCCAAAAGGATTGCCAAACCAATTTAAATTCCTTCAGGGGGGTGAAGATGGCATCTAATGCTCCCCAATCAGTGTGTGCACACTTTAAATGTTGAATGTTGGATTTTATTAAGATTCTAGCATGTGTAAACACGCCCTTAATATAAATGGCAAAGTATCATGGTTAAGGCTCAATATATTTGGATCATTCAAGTTTCCGTTTTAACGTTTTATCATAATCTTATAACAGTGCAGTATCTCAAGCCTACTGCTAAATTATGACCATTTATTTCAAAGAGACACATTTTTACTTTTTTTACAGATTCAACTCTGAATTTGTACAGATTCAGAGTTTGGTTGACAAGAAAATATTTATGATGTGTCTATATTCTAAATTAATTCCAAATGAATATAAAGCCCCCAGAGCTGAGTGTGGATGAATAACAGTTAGATTGGCAATTAAAGAGAAGCTATTTTATAGAATGAAACTAATTCCACTAAAGAACCTAATTTTCTGTTGACTTCACCTTAATGATCATCTTTACGCACCTAGAGCCAGTGAAATCCCAGCTAGCCTGCATGTCAGCAGCAGAACATCCCTGTGATATTCCCCAGGGTTACATTACGGGTCAAAAGGGAGGATGTAATAAAGTTCTTGCACCGGTCCCAAACTGACTCTCTTCTTTCTATGGTTTCAATGATGACCAGATCTCTGTAGTGCACTATACAGGGATTAGAGTGCCATTTGGGACGTAGTCCCAGCTTTTAATTTAATTGCTTCAGCTTTATGAGAACGAGAGTGGTCCCACTGCAGAAATGTATCAGATCACAGCTCTTCCTATCAGAGGGTGAGACCATGGTGAGACCTTATATATCAGCAGAGGGGAAAGGTTTTCTCACAGAGCTGGTGTGAACCGCAGGGCACTTTTGACGTTAATTTCTCACAAGGGTGTGTGCACACATCCATAGGGAGGATAGCACCCCCTCTACAGTCCCCCTTCCCCCAAACCTCTTCCCCCTTCAGCCTGATATAATAACCCACTGTGAATAACATCTCCTGGGGACCTCCCCGCTCCGGACTCAGCAGGGTCACTTTCCTATCAGGACCACATGCCAAATATCACCCTATTTCTTTTGTAGTGCACTACTTTGGATCAGGGCCCAAATAAAAAAACAAGTGCACTTTAGGGAATAGGGTGCCATTCAGGGCCAAAAAATAGATGGCTGGAAATTAGCATTATGTCTTCATCAAGGCGATTGTCAATTTTTTTTCCATAAGTAGCTGAAATAACTTGTCTTTCTCGGGTCTCTACCATTAAATTGAACTCATCTTAGGTGGTCTCGCTGGCTATCAATCTGTCTTTAACGGTATGGTACTGATGGCGGAAGTAATAAACAGAATCCTGTTTTTGAATGAGTCATCTGCAATTAATTTTGTCTAATGCCATGTGGGAAGTTTTGCTGTGACAAAACCCTTAGTCATTCACAATTTCATTCCAAAAACTGAGTAGATTGTGTTACTGGCAGTTGACCCATCAGTCTCAATCCGTGTTTAGCACATTAAGGAGGATCTTGTGTCTCTTGAAGAGCTCTTCACACACACACACATACACACACACACACGCACACAAATTTAAAATTGGATTTTTAGAATATGCAATCAATTTAATGTCGTGGAAACAATTAACTTTTTCTCAAAAATAATTAAATGTAACAAAAAGACCAAAATTGCAGATGAACAAAGTATAGGGAATTACTGGCGTTCGTTGAACCCTGTGTGAGTAGTTCTGCTCAGTTCTGTATCCTGGCTGAATAGCTGTATTGGGTCTGGTTGTGGTTGATATGGCTAGCATGACCATACACTAAATCCTCTGAAACAATTGTCCCAGTCATGTGTTTCATGCAAATAAAGACGGAATAGAGTACAGAAAAAGTCAATTAATCATTTTTTTCTACCCCAAATCCTCCCAATTTACTTTTAGGTTAGTAAAAGCTTCCATTCACTAATTAAATCAAACTAAATGCCTGATTTGGAACATGTTGTCCATCTTCCATTTACCTACACTATAGGAGGATGTAATTTGTTTGAGTTCTGGAATGAAATGTGAAATAATAGCTGGAGTGAGATTGGTGGTGGTCTCTGCAGTGGCTGAATATTAAATCTGTGATATGATGGCGAGCATCGCAACACGGCGACCAGCTGTCCCCAACACTCCGGCTGTAGAACAGGCTAATTGACAGCATAGATTGTCAATGTCTCACATGGCAGGACAGTTGGCTGGCTAGCTCGCTCTTTTGCTCTGGGAGTCCTCATTAACATGAGTTAGAACCGTTCTGTCAGCCAAGTGTTCCTACTAAACCACTCTCTTACTCTTAGCAGAGAAATATTCTCGGTGGACAAAAACAACATTGCCAAACAGGGAACATTCCAGACAAAAACAAAAGAAACAGATGAATAAAGGGGGAAGGAAAACCAACTGAACTGACCCTCATTGCATAATAACCCAAGACTGTGCCCTGAGCACTAACCCTCAACACAGGGGCTATGCCAGTGTTATTATAAAAAAAAAACAAGAATGGTTGACAAGAGTGGCGTTCATTTTGGAAATGATTGGCATCGTCTCAAAGGTTGCACCTCCCGCTGCCCTCCCCTTCAGCGTCTGTACCGCCACATCAGTGTCACAACCAGCTCTGCCTCTCCTCTCTCTCCTCTCTCTCTCCTCACAGCCTCCCCGGAGGAACACACCCATGTGGAGGGGGTCGACTCGGAGAGGAGACCCGGAGGAAAGAGGCCCGGGACTAATTGGGTTCTGAGGAGGTCCTGGGTCTCTTGGATGCAGCTGGGCTGCTGCAGGCTGACGGCTGGATCAAACCCCTGACCGACTGGGGGTTAGAGGTGGGTTGGTGCCTGGTGGATGGGCAGACAGACAAGCTGGGCTGTCTAAGGGTTGTAGTCGGCATGCAACAGAAAAGGCTGCGCGCCTGGACTGGACGTTGACGTGCGGAGTGCACACTGATTGGCTGAAACCCAAATAACACCTTATTTTGTATGTAGTACACTTGTTTTGACCAGCGCCCTCAGGAACCTTTGGAAAGTAGTGCGCACAATTGGGAATAGGGTGTCATTTGGGACGCAGATGGTCCAGGCTGACCTGCCTATCCATCCTGCAATCTGCATGTCCTCTCTGAACTCCGACCCCTCACCAAGCCAGCCAGCTGCTCTGCTGTCCTTTTCCATTCGCTGTAGAAAGAGATGGCTGGACGGAAACTTGTTGAGATGAATGTAAGTCATTTTCGAATCCCTACAGAGTGCCTAAATGAAAGCGCGCTTGTCACTTTGGGTCTACGTTCAGACCTCTTCTTCGAACATTGAGATGGAACAGGCATCAGCTTTTTCCTGCATGTCCCCATTCTTAATCTATTGATGTGCGTTAGTCATGTTTTACCTGTTGTTAGCATTCATATACTGGGATACAATTATGGCACAGTGCTTTGGAAAAATATATGTATTATGAACCAAACCAAACATATCAGAATTTAGAATATACAGTACATTGAGCCAGAAACAAAAATGCCCCTACTGATAAAACAGAAATCCACAATGAAATAAAAAACTGGAATATAATTTGTTTAAGACAGTGGTTGGAGAAAATTCCTCTGGACACAACACACACAACGTGTTGGAGAAACTCCCAAGCAAGGGCAGACTCCTGTGGGTGTTATATCAAAAACATAAAAATGTCCAAAAGAGCTGTCTCTGCAAAGAGAAGGAAAGCTTAAGACATGTCACTGGCTGATGAGGGAGAAGGCCAAACAAAAGTGAATAATTATTGTAAAAAAAGAAAAAAAGTGAAATATTATTAACACATTTGGTATCTGAACATGTTAACCAGCTAAACATATAGTGACAATCAGTTATGTGTTGCCTTGCATGGCAGCGCAGTTATATTGTTGATATTAGGTAAACATCCATCACGCGGGCAGGATTTACATTTGGTCACGTTACCATGTGTCGACTCACTCCCATTTTGTTTGTGCTAACAGCAGCCTTTGTTTGTCATGTGTTCAGCAGCAACTTAGCAAATCAGCCAATAGCAATTTTTCAATCAGACACACGGAACTTTAGATATAGCCGAATCCGTCCAGACTCGTCAGTGTTGGTTGTGTCATCATATAAACAGTTGACATGACCAAATGGTTAAAGCTACAAACTCATAAGTACCCTGGTTAGAAACAAGAGAGTCTCTGGATGACATGGATATAGTTTTGCTATAAGACAACCCACACACCGTGCTGACAACCAAAAGCTTATCTACGAGTTGCTGGTCAAATTGATCTTCGCCTCCAAATCATTTACATATCACTGGCACTTACAAATAAATTCCTCAAAAATTCACAGTTGGAGCTAATAAAGAAAAACTATATAAAAATATTTTCTATATGCCTTGTTGTACATTGTTGGAAAAGGGAAAGAAATATAAAAAACAATTGTATATTTTGGATACAAGATACAAGCTTGCATTCAGAGTAACACTAAAGGCATTTTCAGTGTAATCTCTAATAATCTTCCACTATTTGTTTGGGACAGCTACTGTACATAGGTCTTGGAACTCTATTAAAATGCAAAATAATCTGTGAAAAATCCATCATAAAACAAATCCATGTTAACTTTGCACTAATTGGAAGTGAAAGAAAACATGATCTTGTTGAGCAACATCTTACATCTTGCAACATCTTACATCTTACATTATTACAAGCCTACTCTACGAACAAAAAATTACCAAAACATATATTTTTAAAAGCTAACATTTCTATTCATGTTAATCACAGCATTTGCAGAATTGCAGCAAATCTTAAATACAAAACATGCTTTTTTCACTGTCAAGAGAGAAGTCTGAAAAATGGGGGTATCCCCAAACAAAATGTGACTCAGGGCCCCTAAATTGCAAGGGCCGACTCATCATAATAACTTATTTGGCCCAACCAGAAAGTTGCTGACTCATGATCAAGTCGTACCCGGGATTTATCATTTGTTGCTGTTAGAAAATAACCATAAGACGGACAGAGCGAAGGCCATCATATCACTTTTGATATGTCTGTGTGTGCTTTGATTTAATCAATAGTTATGCAGTTGCAATGTAACTAGTTTTCCCTGCAGCAGACTATGTACTTTGAAACTCCTAGACCTTTATATTTAAATGTAGCTGTGACTGCTGTGTACCTGAGGAGGAAGGGAGGGAGGGAGAAAGGGAAGAGAGAAAGAGAGATGGGGAGAGGGAGGGAGAGAGAGAGACTATAAAGCATTAGATAAAGCATTAGTCATTCTTCCAGAATGGCCGTCAGTGACAGAGCCTCTAATTAATGCTTTAAAAAAAGACCCAGGAATAATTTCCGTGCAGCTCTCCTCCACCTCATCAGTTTATAATAGCCTCTTTGTCCTCTGAGAGCAGAACCTGAGACTCAAATGTATTCTGCTGCTTTGCCATAAGTGCTGCTTGCTTGTGTTATGTGTATTTGTTTTTGTTCATTATTTTGCACGGCAGTGGTATTTGCCCGATATCATTAATGTAGGTACATGTCAGCTATTTAGTTCAGGGGAACTGGATCAGGTCCACGGATTCAGGACATTCACAGCACTTGTGAAGGGTTTTAATTTTTGAATAGCTTTAAGGTTGTTTTGAGATTTAAAGCGACTACGTGGGAATCATACTTCAGTCGTTCTAAAGGCAACAGGTCAAAGGTCACTTGGTTGCATTAGTAAGGTCACTTATGACAAAACAGCAGGCAATCGAGTGGACCAGTTGAAGCTCTTATTGGAATCTGATTTAATTTCTGTGTGACCTGAAGATTGCATTTCATCTATGCGATCTCCCCATCCAGTGCAGTAATAACACAAGTCGAGAGGATCTGCACAAAGGAATGGGAAAAACATCCCAAACTCAGGTGTGCAGAGCTGGTAGAGGCACACCTCAGTAAGAGTCTAAGCTGTAATGGTTGCCAAAGGTGCTACTACAAAGTACTTAAAAGGGTCTAAGTCTTATGAATATGAGATTATTCGGTTAATATTTTCAGTAAATTGGCACTCATTTCTTGAAACATTGTTTTCGCTTTGTCATTATGGGGTAGGGTGTGTAGATTAATGGCAAAAAAGTAATGTTATCAATTATAAAGGAAGTCAGAATTTACGCTTCAACAGTAAAACAAGTGGTTAGAGTGTTTCCATAATCTTTTAAGGCAAATTGCTTAAGAAAGCCATATACTATCCTGGTTCTTTTCTCTGGACTGCAAAACAGAAATGCTGTATTTGTCCTATGGTAATACTTCTCATGTACTTACTTAATCAATACACTTACTGAATATAGTCGTGAAAAGTAGTAGTCTACAAAATTTGGTGATGGTGAAACTTGACATCTGAATAAATTCAGTAATTTTTGGAGGTCAAGGAAATCCTTGGCTTGTAATGTTTTTTTTTCTTCATATACTTCATATAAATAACTGTAGAAGCCTGCTATAAATATAGTTGCAGCAGGCATCTACAGTGAGGGAAAAAGTTATTTGATCCCTTGTAGATTTTGTACATTTGCCCACTGACAAAGAAATGATCAGTCTATAGTTTTAATGGTAGGTTTATTTGAACAGTGAGAGACAGAATAACAACAAAACAAAACAAATCCAGAAAATGTTATAAATTGAATTGCTTTTTAATGAGTGAAATAAATATTCAGCCCCTCTGCAAAACATGACTTAGTACTTGGTAAATCATGCAAAACCCTTGTTGGCAATCACAGAGGTCAGACGTTTCTTGTAGTTGGCCACCAGGTTTGCACACATCTCAGAAAGGATTTTGTCCCACTCCTCTTTGCAGATCCTCTCCAAGTCATTAAGGTTTCAAGACTGACGTTTGGCAACTCGAATCTTCAGCTCCCTCCACAGATTTTCTATGGGATTAAGGTCTGGACACTGGCTAGGCCACTCCAGGACCTTAATGTGCTTCTTCTTGAGCCACTCCTTTGTTGCCTTGGTTTTGGGTCATTGTCATGCTGGAATATCCATCCACAATTCATTTTCAATGCCCTGGCCTAGAGGAGGTTCTCACCCAAGATTTGACGGTACATGGCCCCGTCCATCATCCCTTTGATGCAGTGAATTTGTCCGGTCCCCTTAGCAGACAAACACCCCCAAAGCAAACATTTTCCACCTCCATGTTTGACGGTAGGGATGATCAAAAGGATGATGGATGGGGCTATGTACCGTCAAATCTTGGGTGAGAACCTCCTTCCCTCAGCCGTACCAAATCAGCAGGGGATCAAATAATGTTTTCCCTCAATGTTCACATAGTAATGTGATAATGTCACATGCCCAAAGTGTACCTTGAAAGTGTGGAAATCATCATTTCTATTAAAAGAAAATTCTATCATTTGTTGCAATAAAGACAAATCCACTCCTGCTGAATAGATACAAATGAATTTGAACATAAGAAAGTGTATCCTGAGTCTGTCATTTCCATGTCGCAAGGCTTTAATTTATGACGTTGCTTTTGTCGAATGAACTTGGGTCAATGGAAACCTGTCTAGTGACACACCACTCCCAATGGGGACATTAAGGGTAATTTAATAATTACTGCATTCATTCTTATCTTATAACTGATGATCCGCATCAGTCTAGGTTAGGCAGCTTGTTATTCTTTGAGTAAGCTGTTTAAATGCATATGCCCCATAAATGATCAAATATTTACTTTTCTCAGTGACATGATTAAAAAGGGATCTAGAGTTCAGTTGTGATTAGTAGGCTGTAGATCATCTCTGGCAAAGAATGAGAAACAAATCTTGTTTCACAGCTGACTGTCTGAATCCCAAGCAGATGCAAGACCAACCCAAACATCCCAGAGCCTAATCCATGTTTTTAGTTGACTAGTTAATCCTTGAATTATTTTGTTTAATATGTTGATGAAAAAGCACAGCAAAGATTACAGGAATGCACAGCATGTTGAAGTCTGAGCACATCCTCATTTAGCCTATAGGTCAAGTACAGAGTAAATAAGAGCTGATAGATAAATAAATGGAAAATATGTAAATTAAGATATTTTGTTCTCAGGCTGTATTTGTATGGATATTCAACTTTCAAAATGATAAAGGGCATGGAATTACTCATCTCAAAGTAGATACATCATAAAGAAACATTCACTTGTATCACTAACTGATGAGTGGCTGGGAAGCCTCATGGGCAATGCAAATTGGCCAGCATGACCCAGGGAGGGGGAGGCATCGGTGGCATGTTTTTCCTATTCTCAACCCGCTCTAGGGACTTCATTAGAAACAGATTCCTGCAAAGTTGAGATTGTCAGGCGATTGAGCATGCTCTCACATGCTTTAACCCACATCGCTTCCTGGTTAGAAGAGCAGTTTTTTGTAGTCCAGCATATTTTATCATAGCACATGTATTTGGTACAAATGGCTTCACAGCTGTTTCTTGTAAGGTACCTTGAGTGTATTTGATTGTGCTGTTAGTGCATGTTCACAAGGTCTTTGTTTGGTCTTCATTCTGTACATATATATTTCAAGTCTGTTGCTGGTGTCTGACAACACGAGGACCAAAGAAGTGACAATGTTGGCCATCACAAGGCAGATAAATTAGATGGGAAACGATCAGAGACATACGCTTAGGCCTGTCGAAAGCAGTTTGTTACTTTAAGAAGAAGAAGACAGCCCTCATGGCCTCATCAATGGTAAACGACCTGGTAGACCAAACAAGATGTCTGCACACTGTCATAACGACCAATGGGTTTTTCAAGGCAAACACCAGAAAGTGCTTTACCGGCTTACCCAATCTCCAATCAGAATCTAATTGAGCATGCCTTCCGCATGCTTAAGACTGTTGGCAAAAATTCCCCAAAACAAAACAGGATGGAAGATTTTTGCAGTGTTGGCTGAGCATCACCTGTCTAATGCTGTCTAACTAGGGGTCACAACCTTCAAACATTCATTGCATACAAAGGATGCACAACCAAGTACTAAGCATTACAACTTTTCTGTACATAATATTCATCTGACCATCACTCAGATGAATATTTATGCAATCAATGTACATCATCGTCTCTACATACAAATAATCCAGTCTCACTATGTGGTCTGTGTGGCTGACTTGGTCGATGTAGTCCAATCTAACTAGGTGGTCTGTGTGACTGACTTGGTCGATAGAGTCCAGTTTTACTATATGGTCTGTGTGGCTGACTTGGTCAATGTAATCCAATCTAACTAGGTGGTCTGTGTGACTGACTTGGTCGATAGAGTCCAGTTTTACTATATGGTCTGTGTGGCTGACTTGGTCAATGTAATCCAATCTAACTAGGTGGTCTGTGTGGCTGACTGGGTTGATGTAGTCCAACCTAACTAGATGGTCTGTGTGGCTGACTTGGTGGATAAAGTCCTCTTTTACTATGTGGTCTGTTTGGCTGACTTGGTCGATGTAGTCCAATCTAACTAGGTGGTCTATGTGGCTGAATTGGTTGATAGAGTCCAGTTTTACTATGTAGTCTATGTGACTGACTTGGTCGATATACTCCAGTTTTACTATATGGTCTGTGTGGCTGACTTGGTCAATGTAGTCCAATCTAACTAGGATTGTCTGTGTGACTGACTTGGTCAATGTAGTCCAATCTAAATAAGATTGTCTGTGTGACTGACTTGGTCAATGTAGTCCAATCTAACTAGGTGGTCTGTGTAGCTTGGTTGAAATTTGTGCTTGCATTATGTATGGGATTGTTACATTATATATGGGATTCCGCCACCCATGAAAAAATATATGCACAGAGTACTACAGGTTACTTTGGATCAGAGCATCTTATAAACGCCATATACAGTATTACTAGGTAGAATCTTAAATGTAGATCAAAAAAACATTCAAAGGACACAGCTTGAGTGTATTCAAAGTCTAAAATAAATTATACCGGAAACTTTGCAGCTTTTTTCAATGCTGAAGTAATCGTAATGTATTTAGTTTTTTTCTAAATATAAAAGTGTTCCAAGAAAACAATTATCTAATCATCTTGTCAGTCTGACAACAAAATGTTGCTAACATTACTGATTACAGTATTTTGGTAAAAATAATCAGATTATTTATTACTGATTACATGTAACGACTAATTCCTCAATCCTGCATTGATTAAGCACTTCACATTTACTGAGCAAAACAATGACCCCAAAATAGTATTCATTCTCCTAACTTGGGAAAGGTGACAAATCACTGATGATTTTAACGGGAAGTTACATTGACAGGTTTTTAAAGGATTTTAAAGTGAAGTTCTCATGAACTTTCCTAGAAAAACACCTCTCCTGCCTATCCAACTCCCAGAAAGGCAGGAAAGCATCTGATGTTTATCATAAGTAATAGATTCATGACGTTCGCAAAAAAGCCAATAATGGGTAAGCACATCATTAATATACATTTTAGGAAAATTGTTAAAATGTTGCTCTTCTAATTTTGCTCTTTCAATTGTGTTGTTTTTCATTGATTGGTCACATATCCCCTGTCCTCCTCAGTGAATATATACTGCAGTTACAAAGAAAAATGCTGCCTGAAACTGTCCTATATTATGATATATGTGATCACTAGTTTCAATGTAATGATGTACATTTATTTTCTATTTAACAGAGGAATGGATGGCAGACAAGCTGGCAAACAAGCAGTCCTGCTTTCTTGTTTTACCGTGAACAAAACTAACCTCATCTTGGCTGATTTCTAAATGTACATGTTACAGATCATATTTAAACACAGAAGTCAAGGTGATCACTGCTCATATCGCCGTAGTTAATCAGCAAGTGTAAATGAAGTACTTTCATTTCAAGGGCGGATTTATTATAATAATAACAAATAAAAGAATCATGGCAAAAAAATGGCTTTAAATTTGAGTTGTTACATTAATTAAACACAAGCATGTACTGCTTATACAGGATATGTACTGCTTATACAGGATGTATTAATTTACCTATTATCTGATGTTTTTCAATGTTTTTGAGTAATAAGAAGTAACATTAAGCTGAAAAGTTACCACTGTTTCCATTAGATACATGAATGCCAAAATAGTTTAACATTTAAAAAAAGAACTGGCAGGAAACATCCAGTTTAAAAGCCAGAGTAGGATCTATTATTAAACACAAATGGACTGTAACAAACTGCTGCAGGAGCTGTAGTTGATGATGTGTCTTCTTTAGCATCCACGTTTTTAGATACAAGAAAACACTGCATATGAATCATAGTTGATGATGTGTCTTTTCAGCATCCAAGTTTTAATATCAAAACTAGACATTGGGTACACTCATAATGTGGATGTGGACACAGATTACACAGTATAGTATGTTGTTGTAGCATACTGTGAACTCATTCATTCCGTAACTAGCATGAAATGCTGTTGGAGCTATCAAAAACTGAAATGGTTGGTCCATTACGAAGTAGGGTGGCCATTCGCTAGGAATGCCAACGTCTTGGGTTTTGCATCTCAGTGTGAGCCCAATCAGGAAGCTGTATGAGCTAAGCAGCCACCTTATGATCTGGACACTGTACAGAGACAGTATACAAGCAGTCATGTTAAACTGCCTGCTTTAAAGAAATTCATTACCGTGAATCCTAACACTGACATCTGGGCCCTGACATTATTCATGAAATCATAGAGGTCAAAGGTGAACGTGCCGTCCTCTTTGCAATTTGATTTCTGCTGTCTAGTAACTTTGAAACTGCTCTTCTGTTCACCAATGGCATTTTCCTGGCATTCTCTGACAACCAAACAACTGGGAAGACATTCACCACTGACTGGATATTATAGAGTGTAGCCTGCATCCTTTTGACATACAGCACTATCCCAACACATTAGCAATATCTCTAGTCTGTAAGACACCTTAGAGTTTAATATGGAAGACACCCAGTGTCATCCATCTGTGATGCCTGGGTGGTAAAGATAGATTTATGACATACAACAAGTTATTAAGAAGCTGTATTTGGCTGAGTGAGGTTTGGGGGGTGGGGGGGTAATTTTAAGGAGCTGTGTATGTGTGTGGAGGTAGGTTTGTGTATGTGTGTGTGTGTGTGTGTGTGTGTGTGTGTACTGTATGTCTGTGGGCGTGGGGGGGTAATCAGAGGGGCAAATGGGCTGGAAACTCTCCTCTTCACGCTACATTGATTCATCCTTCAGAGAGGAGAGAGAGAGGCGTATCCTCCCATTATAATACACACCTATTATACAAGGACCTGTATATGCTATCACAGCTGATCCCAGTTCAGTTGTTATACACATTTTATCTACAAATATACTGTGACATTGATCTGATCCCAGGGCTACAGTTAAAACACTGGAATAGCACTCATTGTATGAGGCCGCTTCTTCCCAGATGAATATTTAGAGTTACAGGGTGAATTCTGACCAGATGAAAATATAGAGCTACAGGGTGAATTCTGCCTAAATGAATATATAGAGTTACAGGGTGAATTCTGCCCAGATGAATATATAGAGTTACAGGGTGAATTCTGCCCAGATGAATATATAGAGTTACAGGGTGAATTCTGCCTAAATGAATATATAGAGTTACAGGGTGAATTCTGCCCAGATGAATATATAGAGTTACAGGGTGAATTCTGCCTAGATGAATATATAGAGTTACAGGGTGAATTCTGACCAGATGAAAATATAGAGCTACAGGGTGAATTCTGCCCAGATGAATATATAGAGTTACAGGGTGAATTCTGCCCAGATTAATATATAGAGTTACAGGGTGAATTATTTCACAATGATGCCCGATCTGCTAGTAAGAGGAAATCAGGTCTATTTTCTCTCAATAAAATTCAGAAGGAAGGTGTAAATTCTCTTCAAACTTGAGAGCATATCCTTTTATCTTCAGTTTTGAATCAGGAAAATTTCGAGGAAAACCGAATTCCCACTGCGAGCAACATTTTCCTTCTCAGAGTGCAGCTCTTCAAGCCCTGGAGTGACCAGCGTTTCCTGTCCTCTTTCACTCTTTCATTAGACATTTCATTTTATGTTTGGCCACTGGGCTTTCTGTGCGCTGGCGGTTGGGGGAGGGACAGGAACAGGGGACTACGGGGTAATAGAGACACAAAGTCGCCCCTGAGTACAAAGCAGTAGATTGGTCAGTTAGTCTACTCTCATTGTAGTCAAGGTTATGGCTAAAGCCGTCTTCTTCACGGTCCTCAGCTCCAGGCTACTCCAGGTCAGTGTGCGGCCGACTTCTCTGTGTCTATGGCTCTGAGCAGGCTGCCATTCCAGCAGAGGAATTCAGCTTTCCAATGTTTGGTTCTGTCTGCAATGGATGCAGTGGATGAGTGGATGTAGTGTGTGTTGACAACCACAAACATGCACATCCAAAACCATTATTAAACCAGGCTTTTGAAATACACACACACCCAACCAAATCTAGTGCGTTCAATGGAATTCCAACCCAGGCATTAACAGTCAGTCGCTACCAACAAACTACTTGAAAGTCTCTTATTACTACTTTTTCTTTTCCATTTTAATGAATGTAGTGTCTTATAGAGCTAAATTAGCTTTATTGAGCTCTTACTCCTATCTTAATGAAGTGAGTTTCCTATAGCTGCTGGAACATAATTCAATCAGTTTGGTTCTAAACCAGAGAGGCAGAGAGCGACTTACATTCTGAGCATAGTGTCCCAGAGGAAATTTAGCCCAATGCCACAGAATTCCTCTCAGACTACATAGATTTTGTCATCCCGATCCGACCATCTTCCATTTTCGCCTCTTTGTCTGTGTTCTCTATCTCGCCCGCACCGCAGGTCAGGACTGCGAGGGTTCAACCAGATTTTAAGTTTTATCTAAATGAATATTTTAGCTGCTAGAAAGAGGTCCAAATCTGTTTGGGAATATCAGACCTGGCCGAATCATCCACGCCCTCCTCCACCTCGCCCCCTCTCATCCCCTTCCTTCCACCAAACCACGTCCTTGTAGCCTCAAACGCCCCTCTACTTCCTGTGGTCCAGCCTGTCCAAATAAAAGGCAATAATAGAATCCTGTTTGTTTCTGAAATCCAATTCAGATGCAATGAAGAAAGCGCTTCATATTGTGCTACAGGAGGTAAACAGTAATAAGCTGATGCAGACCGGAGCGTTTTTTCCAGCAGAGATCGTGTCTTGAAAGTGCCCTGGTCAGAGGTAACGCACTATACGTATGGAATTATGGGATTTGGGATACACTCTTTCCTTTAGAATATCGGGTGCTATTTGACGTGTACTCTTATATACTCCACATAAGAGACAGCTACTGTAGTTTGAATCCAATTTAATTAGCAAATTAGCAAAAGTAATCAAATTACCAGGAACAGGGTATCGCAGCTTCTCCTGGCATGCAGCCATGTTCTGAACAGTGAACCATGCCTGAACGTTCCTTTTATGCATTTCTGATCACCCGATGATAAATCACTTATTTGTATACCCACTTTCTGCAACAGTTGTCAGATAATATAACCTTACTGTGACTATTCACTACACTATTTAAAACCATAAATCATCTCCCCACAGGAGATACATTTGAAAATAACAGTTTTAATAATGTGAGGTTGTACGTGGGACCCTTCTACCACTAAATATGTATATCAGAACCTAAATAGATTATTCTCTGCTATGTGGTCAAACAAATAAGTCCTTTTTCCCTATAATTTAAGGTTAATGATATTTACAATTCTGGCCTTGTTCCTGTGTTCTAAAGGGCAAAAAACAATGTAAATATGAACTACGAGTTGAGGACCATGTAATTAAACTCCCTCACTCTCACATAGATTTCATTAATATTCCCTTCATTTCAGAAAGAAAAATCTTGTTGTATTAAACATTTTGTTTCTTTTCTCTGCAGTAACTTGTTCCGGTTCAGAGAATAGCCACTGCAAATTTTTTATTGACCTTGGGAGTTATCTGCATTCATCTCACACAGCTCTGGGAAAATGTGAGTTTGGCTAGTGTGAGGTTACTGTAACTTGGACTGGCAAGTTGTTGTCTATTCGTTTGAAAAAGTCACACCCTCAGATTGTTATAAATTGAATCAAAATACCTTTGTTCTCTCTCTTTCCACAACTGACAAGGTCATATGATGCATCTCTTTTAGGTTAGCCCTCTAGATTCATGAGTAGTGGATCATTATTTGTTCATGCCCTGTCTTAACCTTATGTCTTTATTTTTAATGCTTAGTTTAGTAATAACTTTTTACTTAAGTCTATGCCTTGCATAAAGTAATCAATCATTTTAGACTGTTTCAGACCAATTCTTCTTTAATCAAAGACTTCAATGATTAAAAATGCTTGCCTGCAAATTATGTTCTTTGAATCAGAAATATTAATAGGCTTTTATTTAATTCATTTGCATAGTCTGACACGGGTCACACGTTTGGATATATTATATGCATATATACATTCTCTCAAATATTATTATACTAAAGAAGTGAGGAAATAGGTACTCATGCATTGATGAGCATACTAGAGCACATCAAAGACAGCATTAACGATACACAATAAAAAAATATATTTCTAATAGCCTATTTCACAGCATGGTTTGCTGATTTTGCTAAATAACTTTCCTTTCATGTTGATTTTGGAAAATATGAAATTGTAGTACTGACTTAAACTTAAAATAGTTTCAATATAGAGTTAGGCATTCACCTACCCATGTACAACATGCACAAGGCTGCTGTAGGAATTGGCAGGCGGAACGGCAGTCTTTACCAGCATAGTAGGAATAAAGAAGGAACTGAAATGTGAAGCTGACTGAAGCAGGCTTGCTTTATTAAAGCCTACTTGGCTTGTTAGGATACCCCTTTGGCCTATAGTGTAGATAAACTAGGCTGGGATTTAATCAGAAAGCAGGTTATAGGCTTTAAAGGCATTGCTCTGAGATTACCATTCACAGTAAATGTATAACCTGTTTTCATATTTTAGGGCATGCCTTAACGGGAGAACTGCAAACATTAATGGTCACAGCAACAGATCTTTTATTCAATCAAGAATAGGCTTTAATATCACATGCACAGCTGACCTTAAAGGCAATCATATAATAACTTACATTTATTGTTACAGAGTTATGTCCTTTAGTCCTGATTGCAACCAATATTTCTGAAGACCACATCACCTCCAACAAACTGGTATATTCATGTGGTCATTCTAATATTGCTTTTTGTGTAAGTTAAGGGTAATTTATTTACAGTATTTCATAACAACTAAAATAATAGACCATGGCAATGAGCCATACCCTAAATATTTTATGAATGGGAGAAATCAGAGTGTACATTAGTATGCATATTTAAAAATTTTAGTCATGCAATCCATTCACGATTTTGCTTTTCCTAATAAAACATGGTAATTTGTTATCAAGAGTAAAAATGCTATATCAACTAATTAATTCTTTGTATGTATACATATTTGTATTTGTTTGCTGATGCCCACAAGATCAAACTGAGCATGTCCAGGGGCAAAAGAGGCTATGGGAAATGTTGTAAATGAATAGTTTTATTAATAAACCCAAACAGACTGCATGCGGGCTTTAAAGTTGCACAAATTATGAAAGCATTTTTTCCCCCTTTCTGTGTTAATGGTTGGACTGACATTAAAGAGTACCCTAACATTTATTATGTTGTGTTGATGGTAGATGTAGATGTTTCTATATTTGTAGAAGAACGTGTTAACCCGAACTTGCAATGTCTCAAAACATTTTTTAATGTTCCTTAGATCTCTTTCTTGACACAATCCTATATCTGAGGTCTTCAGGGATTTCCTTGGACTTCGTGGCTTGGTTTTCTCCTCCGACATGTACTGTGATGGGTGGGTTTTTATAAAGACAGGTGTGTGCCTTTTTAAATCATGTCAACTTAATTTGCCACTGGTGGACTCCAGTCAAGTTCTAAAGATATCTCAAGAATGATAAAAGGACACAGGATACATTTGAATTTAATGTGCAGGGTCATGGCAAAGAGTCTTAATATGTACATTATCACACAAAAGTGAGTACACCCCTCATGGTTTTGTAAATATTTGATTATATCTGTTCATGTGACAACATGGAAGAAATGACACTTTGCTACAATGTAAAGTAGTGATTGTACAACTTGTATAAAAGTGTACATTTGCTGTCCCCTAAAAATAACACAACACACAGCCATTAATGTCTAAACAGCTGGCAACAAAAGTGAGCACACCCCTAAGTGAAAATGTCAATTTCCTAGCACAGCCTCAACCCTCTTGGGCATGAAGAGCTTCACAGGTTGCCACTAGAGTCCTCTTCCACTCCGCCATGACAACATCACGGAGCTGGTGGATGTTAGAGACCTTGGGGTCCTCCATCTTCCGTTTGAGGATGCCCCACAGATGCTCAATAGGGTTTAGGTCTGGAGACATGCTTGGCCAGTCCATCACCTTTACCCTCAACTTCTTTAGCAAGGCAGTGGTCATTTTGGAGGTGTGTTTGGGGTCGTTATCATGTTGGAATACTGCCCTACGGCCCGGTCTCCGAAGGGAGGGGATCATGCTCTGCATCAGTATGTCACAGTACATGTTAGCATTCATGGTTCCCTCAGTAAACTGCAGCTCCCCAGTGCCTGCAGCACTCATGCACCCCAGACCATGACACTCCCACCAACATGCTTTACTGTAGGCAAGACACACTTGTCTTTGTACTCCTCACATGGTTGCCGCCACACACGCTTGACACAATCTGAACCAAATAAATGTATCTTGGTATCATCAGACCACAGGACATCGTTCCAGTAATCTATGTCCTTTGTCTGCTTGTCTTCAGGAAACTGTTTGCAGGCTTTCTTGTGTCTTTAAAAGAGGCTTCCTTCTGGGACGACAGCCATGCAGACCAATTTGATGCAGTGTGCGGCATATGGTCTGTGCACTGACAGGCTGACCCCCCCCCCACCCCTTCAACCTCTGCAGCAATAGTGGCAGCACTCTTACGTCTATTTCCCAAAGACAACCTCTGGATATGACGCTTAGCACGTGAACTGAACGTTTTTGGTCGACCATAACCTGTCCTGTTAAACCGCTGAATAGCCTTGGCCACTGTGCTGCAGCTCAGTTTCAGTATATATGGTACCAATGAGTTTGTCTGACTCTGGGACAATTAAGGAAATTATCCCATATTCTGAAATATAAAAGTTTCCCTTCAACACATTAGTTCTATCTATTTCTATAGTAAGGTCTCTATTGGCCTTCAAGTTGCAATCCTTGTTATTCATACACATCTGATCACTAATCACTTTCAGGCCAGTCTGAAGAACATAGTCAAATGAAGTCTAACGAATAAAATAATTAATACATAAATAAAAGAAATTTATACTATGTAAGAAATATTCCCAAAACTACCTATCAATAATTAAATTAAATAATTTAATTGTTTTAAAAGTGCTGGCAGTCTGAGAGAAAGTCCCCAACTTCTCAGCTGCCACTCTACTAGATTTTGTCATGACTTATTTGGCATCTGAGTTGTTTTCTTCAAAAATATTCCTTTGGAAAAACTATTTAATACATGTTTTAATGTTATGTATTACATTAAAGTAATATCGTTTTTTTTCTTTTACTTACCAAATAAACGTTACATGCTAAGTGGTAAACCACCTTACCGTATGCGATTAATCACATCCTTTGAACCAAAAACTTCAAGTATGCAAGAGAGTATGCATGACATCACGTCTTATGCAAGAGAGTATGCAAGACATCACATCTTATGCAACAGAGTATGCAAGACATCACATCTTATGCAACAGAGTATGCAAGACATCACGTCTCATGCAAGAGAGTATGCAAGACATCATATCTTATGCAACAGAGTATGCAAGACATCATGTCTTATGCAAGAGAGTAGGCAAGACATTACGTCTCATGCAAGAGAGTATGCAAGACATCATATCTTATGCAAGATATTATGCAAGACATCACATCTTATGCAACAGAGTATGCAAGACATCATGTCTTATGTAAGAGAGTATGATTCTAAGACTAATATTTTTTTCTCCACAAGCAAGTTAGAAGTGTTTGTGTGCAACTGTTTGGAAAGTTTTATTGTGGAGGCCTTGGTTTCCATTGGCATGACACAGCTATACTTATTATAATAAATGAATGCCAAATCAAATGAGGCATCATTTTCCATTTTAGCCTCTGCAAATTTAATGGCAATTTGTTAACAAACAAATGTAACAATTTTGGCAATCTAATGGTCTGAATGGATGCAAATACATTAACTAAACATACCTTTTAACTAAAGTTGAAGACTCTCTCGGGAAAGTTGCTAGGGCTTGATTGCAACCACCCCCATATAGTCACAAATCATCTTATTTACTAAACACCATAATAGAGCAGGTAATACATTCTCTCCTGAGAAAGAATCCTTGACAATTGTAATACAGTAACTATCAGCCTTTATCAAACATACCCTTTCTTCTCACCACCTTACTGAAGACAAATAACACACAACAACCTCCGGTCTGGTTTTGGACTGCATCCTAGTCCTGAGACTGCACTTGTGTAGTTGTTTAGAAATACCTTTTAAATGGCATCAGACTAGGGCTCTCTGTCTGTCCCTGTGCTTTAGACCATGACCACTTACTGTATGATCAAATTTTTGGGGGATTGAAAACCCAACTTGGTCCTTGCTGACAGCCTCTTGTCTGGTTTAGATTTAATCTAGCAAAAAGATACCCCTTTGTCTCTGCTGTGGATTTGCCCTCTGACAAATCAGTAAGTTTTGAAGTTCCTCAAGGTTATCTTTTGAACACTTTTGGGTAGTTCTACTTCCCAAGACACAATGAGATCTGTTGCCAGATCTGCCAGATCTGAGAGTCATTTTCAATGAATCTCAGTGAACAAACAAAATCTAAATTACAACATTATGCACTCTGAAATGACAGAATACATGATTTACCATCAATTGTATTGTTGTAAAACAGTGCTCAGCTGTTAAAAAAAAGACTTTGGTCTGAGCGGAATAAATAAAGGTAAGTAAATAAATAAATTGGATTAAGCGGTGCATTCATCAGAACAATTAAAAAGTAAACAAGTAAAAACATATGTGTGTTTCTTTTTGCTGAAATAAAAGTTGTACATGTTAATCAGGGCTGGTCATTCCTGTTCCTGGAAATGTATGCTTCTGTGGGTTATCCCTCCAAAGCCAGTTGTGAATGACCTGATTTAGTTTTCATTTAGCTAATAATGTGAATTAGGTGAAAACCTGCAGGACCATTGCTGCTAAGTTAAGTCATTAAACACTCCACAAGCACAGCTAGAGGAAGTCTTTTCAGAGAGAATTCACAATTTCAGAAAAGTTGTAGTCTACAGTGACATTGTCTTTTTTAGGTGTAGTGTATAACCAGTAACTAAACATTTATAGCCACAGCAGTGAAACAGTAGAATAACATACAAGTCAGTTTCCAGAAAAGTTGGGACGCTGCTTAAAATGCTAATCAAAACAGAAGGCAATGATGTGCAAATAATTTAATCCCTATATTTAATTGAAAACTGTACAAAGACAACATTTCAAATGTTAAACCAGAGAAATGTAAAGTAAAAGGTTTCCCCATTCTTGCTTGATATAGGATTTCAGCTGCTCAACAGTTCAGGGTTTCCTTTTTTGTATTTGTCATTTTATAATGCACCAAATGTTTTCTATGGGTGACAGGTCTGGACTGCAGGCAGGCCAGTTTAGCACCTGGACTCTTTTACTACAGAGCCATGCTGTTTGACATTGTTCTGCTGAAAGAAGCAAGGCCTTCCCTGAAAAAAACATAATCTGGATGGCAAGATATGTTGCTCCAAAACCTGTATATGTTGTTCTAAAGATTTCTCCGGATTCTCTGGATCTTTTAATGATATTATGTACCATAGATGAGGAGATGCCCAAACTCATTGCAATTTTACGTTGAGAAAAATTATTCTTAAATTGTTGCACTCTTTGCGCTGCTTTTCACAGAGTGGTGAACAACTCCCCATGTTTAATTCCCCCTCGGATGTTTTTTTTATACCAATCATGTTACTGATCTGTTGCCAATTTACCTAATTAGTTGTGAGATGTTCCACCAGTTTATATATTTTTTTGCATAACTTTTCTAGCCTTTTGTTGCCCCTGTCCCAGTCTTTATCGAAACATGTTGCTGGCATCAGAGTCAAATTGGGCATATACTTTCAAGGAACAATAACATTTCTCAGTTTCAACATTTGAAATGTTGTCTTTGTACTATTTTCTATTGAATATAGAGTTTAAGTGATTTGCACATCATCTGTTTTTATTTCTATTTTACACAGTGTCCATACTTTTTTTGGAAACGGGTTGTAGTAAAACATAATCTTGAATCTAGAAAATGTATTGAGAAATAGATTTTGATCTTGTTATTAATATATGAATAAATAGCTTATAATAAACAGATTACTATTATGAATGGAATTAAGTTATAAGGACTGTTATTTTGAATGGAAGAACACCATTAAGGTCTGTTATTTTGAATGGAAGAACACCATTAAGTCTGTTATTTTGAATAGCTTTGAAACTAGCCAAGCACAGGGACCCTACATTACCTCTACCTACAACCTACATTACCCCAACCTACAGTCAAAAACAACTTTATTTCCAAAACATTGATAATCCATATCAGAGCTGGGCACCAAACCGATAATCCGCTAATCGTTAATTCACAAAGTAAACATATTGTTAAAGTCTTTAGGCGATTTCAGAGCAAAAAACTTTTTTATAATAAAGGTGGTCTCTTAATTTTTTTCTGGAGATTTACATCCATACATACATACATACATAGTTTTAAAAGAAAATTGAATAAATTATTAGCACAGGGATGCAGTATTCTATAAGACATATTTGCCAATAAATAATGTTTGACTAGTGTAATGCAATTTAATCAACTATTTCAATTGCATCCATTTGCAAGGGTTGACGCGGCATAGCATTCATAGCTGAGTTAAAGCAAGCACCAGCAGCTTCACGTCTAAGGCTCAAATATCGTTTCTAAACAGTTCTTCTAATACGGATGAAAATTAAGATGAATGCATTGTATAATTTCAAATTCAAAGTGCTGGAACACAGAACTAAAAACAAAACCCTAATAGTCATAATAAGTACACTCTATAAAGGGTATGGTAACATTTCGGATATATTCAGTGTTAGATATAAAACAATAGATAATAGAGACATGTTTAAATTCAGGAGAAATATGCTGTAGATAGTAGGAGCAGCAAAGGAAAGGTGAAAACATATACAATATTAAAGATGTAGGAGAGTAAGACGCCACTTCTCCTTCACAAGCCTGCCCGACGTGCAAACATTGTTTCAAGGGCATCTAAAGGTAAATAACATCCTGAAATGAATGCCTTTTGATGTTTCAAAATCTGCCAAACTGCCAGGATCCATCAGGACTTTCCCTCTGAGGCCTCTTAAAACCATAAAACTGTATTTATAAACTGACTTCATCACACAGTGTCAATCCAATACAGTTAAGATGCTGGCATGTAATTTATTTCATAGACATCCCATGCTGTGATTCTCATTAGAGGCGGCTTCCAAAATGGCACATTATTCCCTATGTACTATAGTGAAGTGAATTTCACTAGAGCCCAATGGCTCCTAGTTAAAGATAGTGCACTATGAAAGGAATTGGACCACATTTAGGATGCAGAGAGGAGTACACAGGGTCAAAGATCATTGTCTCCTACAGCCAAACACAACACAATCAAAAAGCTTATTTATTTACAGCTTATTTCTTATTTATACCATATTAAACCTAAGCAGAGTGTTACAATTTACTGTGTACTTAATCTTTTACCATAGTATCAATTCTAAAGGCTAATAAAACAATATGTATATGTACGATCTGATAGCAATTACCAGATAGAAATGACATTCTCTATACGTAATCATTTACAAATATCTAAGAGTTACTTACATGGGCTCGGTAAATAAGTAAATTGTTCAGATAAGGAGACTGTGTGTACTGTACAGTATAAATTAGATGTGTACTCTATAACCTCTATAACCAGGCATATAGCAGCAAACAAAAACATGCCGACATACCCATAGTGCTGTTTATCTAATATAGTGCCCTTATGCACTGTGTATAACCTAATGACCTAGCAAACCCAGTTTCTCTACTTTGCTCACTATAAATGAGATGGGGGGGGGGTATTTTGACAGACAGTCCAACTCTTAGTTTTCTCCTCCAGCACACTCTGCTGCGCTCCTGTGCTACATCTGTGTGGTCTACGTGCAGCAGGCAGCCAGTGAGCTCACTGTCATGTTGCCCAGCAACCGGAGTACACAGCTGACCATGCATTTAACCGTTGGAGTAGGTCCCAGACAGCAGATTGGAAGGCGCAACTTGTGGAACTCGAGGTGTAGTGTCGATCCCCAAGTAGTGCCATGATAGAGTTAACTAGTGACACATATTTTTTTTTTTATTTAATCATAAAACTAAACCAAAATAGCCAACACAATGTCATTTCTAATGGGAGACTAGTGACGCCAAGTGGGCAGAACCTAGGAGAGGAGGTAGGCAGAGCCAAGCACAAGCAATCAAGGTCCAATTGGACAATATTGTTTCTGTTAGGAAATGCCTTCTCTGTGATGTGTGTGTGTGCAGTAATGAAATCTGTCCAGTACTTATTTTATACAATGCAAAGTTGAAATGTAGTAACATACAGTTTAGTAAAAAAAAAACAGAGACACGTTCTCTGTGTTCCTGCACTTTGGTTGGAAATCATGCGATGATTTTAATGAGTGCAGACTATCAGCTTTCATTTGAGTATATTTCAAGTCATATCGGATAAACTATTTTGAAATTGCAGCACTTATTTTACCCAGTTTTAGGATTCCAAATGTATTTGGACAATTAGCTTAATCGTGGCATGTTTTTGGCAGGTCTGGGTGTTCTGTTCATGTGGCTTACTAGTGGTTAGCATTTTGTGGTGTACCCCTTTACGTTCTACTGGTGCAGCCTTCTATGTTTGATAGCCTTTGATACATCTAGGCAAACCTCTTGGAGAATGAATGTTAGACTGTTTAGGGGTTTCATTTTCCTCGTTAAAGGATTTTATTGGTCATCCACCATAGTGGTCTTCGTTGGTCTACCAGGTAGTTTCCCACTGTTGGGCTCAACAGTGCTTTCTTCTTCTTAATGTACAAAACATTGATGTTGGCATGTGTAATGTTTAGGCTAGGTCTCTGACTGATTTATTATGGTTTATCCACTTCGTGATGGCCTGTTTGACTTGCACTGACACTTTGGTTGTCATGCTGTCCAAAAAAAACTATAGCATTCACATGCAACTGCAAAACCTATAATCAAAAATAGACATTGACAATTCTCTTGTACATGCACTAATAATGCAAACAAACACATGCCTAGAACAAAGAAGCTGTGAAGCCAATTCCAGGACATTGTACAAAACGAGCTCTCATTTAAAAATGCTTCCGCTGATCAGGATTAAAATACCCTCAAATTGTAACCGATAGTCATCACGTCAACTACATAGTGCTGGAACATAAAAACAATAAACAAAAAATGTGTCACGGTCCAAATACTTTAATTTCACTTTATTCGAAAGAAAAACTAATCGAGACCAGATGTTTCATCAATGAAAAAAAACGCAGAATGTCATCGCGGTTCCATTCCGCTTCTATCTCTATAATGGCCACCATGCCACATAGCAGTAACATCAGACATTTTTGTAAGGGAATTCTGTATCAATTACGTTTTTGATGTCGTCCAAAGAAACTGGGAACGTGTGTTAATGGTTGAACTTACAGTGGGTTTCCGTCAAAATTGTTGCTCAAAGCTGCAGATGTGTAAACGCCAAGACCAACACAGTCAGTGGGAGCTAAATAAGAGCAGATGCCACCGAGTCACTCGTTCGGAGTTCACACCTTTTCTTCTTGTGAAATTCCGGCAGGCTAGACGCAGTGTTGCATATCGCTGCCTTATATAACTAATAGCTTGACATCCTGGCGTAGATTCAGGCTGGTGGAATAGAAAAGCAGCAACCGATTCTTTACCACCTCGCTTTGCTTGTCATTTGTGGCCAAAATAGTTTCAAGGGAAAAGGTTGTCACACCTAACCCTGCCAGCTCACAGAAAAATGTTCTGCTATCCACCCCATTCCAACTGCAATATAACACGTTTCACCGTCTCCACCTAACCATATTTCTCACACTTTCCATCTGGGTGTTTTACCACTAAATGTATAACCCAACCTCTGCCTCGTCAACAGAACTCCTTCCACTCCCCAGGTACCTACCTTCCTAACAGATTGCTTGATCGAAAAGAACTGCCAACTATATTTTCTTTCCTATTCACACTGCCACTTCTGGATCAACCCCTCTGTTTTAATGGCGCCTCATTCCAACCCACCCACAGGGCTACCACATCTACGGCCGACCTCTTCAGTGCAGCCTCCTTCCCCTCAACCCCCACAGGACCCAACCGGGTTCACACTCCGTTGTGGGTTACACTTAATAGAGTCTCTCGCGAAAACATTTGCGTTTAAAACAAGAGCCCATGCAGTTAACGTCACAGGATGCTAGAAAATCGGTTGGCCAGCAAGTTCATCCAGGTATTCAGCACTTGAATTAGGGAACGCTCCTCGTGTTGGATGTGGGAGAGCTTAGAATGCCTGCATAGGTATTTCCCCTATCAGCTAACGCACTGACACGTCCTGTTGTAGAAGTCTGTCATTCGATGGCACTTTCAACTAAATGAAGGGCACTATGAAGTGTATAGAAACAGAGTGCTTTGGAAAGACGTACATTTTCAGAACGGGGCCCTATGTGAGTTGCTCCTTTCACACGACTTGCGATGATAAAAGAGTCTCACTTCCACACTGATCACAGCTTTTTAATCAAGCGATTAGGAGATCTCGAGTTGATTACAGGAAAAAAGGCAGGAATGGCTCTTCAACTTGATTAAAAAGAAATGGAATACGTATCAATGAAAACGCCATCATAATGTTTTTTTTATGCGGTTGCTAATTGGCATTATTCAGTGTTGGACATATTATATCTGACAGTATGTGGATCTTCTAATGCTTTCCTAAACAACACTGAATGATTAGCATTTTGACATGTAGCACGTGTGTGTGTGTGTGTGTGTGTGTGTGTGTGCGCGTGCGTGTGCATACACAGAGCAAGAGAAAACCGTGAATAAAGCTGTCTAACAGTGCTAGCCAGGATAGCAAAATACTTTATGTACCCTCCTAATCAAATAAGCTGTGTAACTGCTCTTACTCTGCATTAACTTGGACAGGATAACCCCAGAGAAAGCCATGGCATTATAAGCCACTCCAGAGTGGAAGTAGAGCCACTAGCTGCTAGCCACTGGCTGTGATGAGAAAGTTGACTCTGGGACCAAGCAGGGCAGTGGAGCAGCAACCACATACGCACACACATGTACACACACACACGCACACACACACACACGCACGCATGCACGCACACACACACACAGTGTTATTGTCCGGGGGCTCGGCCTCCGAATCACTTCTCTAATGGAAAACTATTGTCTGACGGTTCCACATCCGTTGAGAGGAATACAGATGGGGTCTACCCAGCCACCGTTATGCACAGCCAGTGAGGACAGGGGTCTACACAACATGTCTGTTTCCCAAATGGCACACTATTGTCTTGACATTACATTGTGCTCAACCTGGGCTCTTAGGGCACAGTAGGGCCTAGAGTGCCATTTGGCAGTCGACATAGGGGGGAGGAAATCTATTGAAGGAAAGCTGTTTTTGATTTCCAACGCTCTCGTGCCAACACTGTCTTATACCATTTTAGGAACCCTCTGTGTCCTCAATGTATGGCCCACTTATCTTATGTTACATAATCGTTCACACTCAAATGTGGTATTTGTCCCTGGAAATGATGAAGATGTAGGAATTGCATTTTCCTTTCTGTATTTCACTTTCAGAAAAGCAGCGAGCCAGACCGTAGGCTTTTCGGCATACAATAATGCACTGCAAGTGTATTATTTATTCATTTGAGTGGATTAGATATACGGTAATGAACAAAACCAAATGCAATTAGAAGACTGTCATTTGGAGCAATAGGATGTCAAGCCCGTAGCGTACTGCATTATTAATTCCTCTTCCCAGGTGGTCGGCGCATACAGTAACACTGTAAATGTCTTCATTTAGGGAATGAGGACCCTTTTCTCCCCCATTAACCATCCGAGTCAACAAAGACACTGTTGGAAGGTTCACTGTCAACTTTCTACAGAAAGTGCATTTCATTTAAACACACCAATGCTTTCTGAATGGCAGACGGTTCCCTCTATAGTGCTGTACTTTTTACATTAACTGGTGCGCTATATAGAGAACAGGCATGTGTTGCTGTGAGGGAAAACTATTCTCTGAGAAATTCTGTCTGAGAATGGACTCTGTTTGCCAGGCTGTTGTACAGTTCTGCTGTGTGTTTCTCTAAAAGCTGGGAGAAGCATGATACTGGTCTGTTGTCTTTTTGGGCTAAATGTGAGGAAGTGTGAGCTACACATTAGCCTCTTTCCTTTACAGTTCTTTCACAGGTGACTATGCTAAGACCTCCACAAAGTGCAGCAGAGTTCAGCCAGAGGGAAATTGAATGTCCAGCATTTAGTCTGTAGAGAGATCTGAGATCAGCTGGGAGATGTTTTCTCTTTTCCTTTTAAAGGTCACACCAGGGACATTTCTGTTGGTAGTGGTTCTCGCAGTGCTATTCTTCTGAGAGCTGTCTGGAAGCTTCATTAGAGTCACGTCATCTCAGATTTGTTTGGTTTTACCCTGAAAACATACAAAAGGCTATTATCAGCAGTTTGGTGAACACAACCATCACAATAACAACAATAATGACAAAACTCTTTAATCACTTTTAACATATTTTCATCTTTGGACAAACAAGAGTCGGGCTGCTCTTTGAAGTGAATGGATTTTTGTCAAACCCAATCAATAAGTCATTATCTGGTGTGTGTTGGTGACGGAGAAGGGATCCCGGCTAGTGCTCAGCTCGCTATCGTTCTCATACAGCTCCAGCTGGAAGGGTCTATAGAGGATCCTTCAGATGGCACTGGGCCCCCGCTACACAGAACTGAGCTCTTCTGTTTACTAATCACACAGACACAAAGAGTGGCAGCGCCCCGCCTGGCACACACACCCAGGGGGATTGTGGGCCTGTAAATCAGAGAGGATTACGGGTTGTGCTCCGCGGAGATGTCCGGGATTTCTCCCCAGTCTGGAGACAATCCCGGAGGAGCGGCTTTTCCTGAACCGTAGTAAAATGGGCCTTACCATGTTCGACATGAGGTGGGAACAAGCCCTTCAGCCACATTTCACTGCCGCTTAATGGCGACACAGTATGTTGAGTTCATACAGTATGAATTGTGGCTCAGTGAGAAATCCTACCCTGCCCAGGTCAAAAACAGTCATTTAAGATGCAACCTCTACCTTGGATATCTTGATACGAAGGAGAAGAAAGTTATCTGACAAATACTGTTGATTGCAACTCACCTATAGATCTTGAAGATTACCAAATGTATGGTACGATTTCCTGCTTGTGGGCCGTGGCACCAGTCTACAATAAAGAAAACATAATTATTTAATAAAGAAAATCGAAGTTCAGATTAAAAAATTAGCTGGTGCAACTTGAAGTTATTCAGAAAAATAGATTTAGTATGGTTGAGAAGTAAATAATTTTAGCTTACAGGATTACATATTTTATCAAAATCTTATAATACAGTTATTTTATTCCATGAACCTCATAGAAATATTACATCTATTTATGTTACTTTTAAAATATTATATCAAAGTCTAATTATGCCCAGCGTTGACTTTTAAATTCCTTCAAGATTATGAAAGACTTGATAAAGAACAACATATTAAAGTTCATTTTAGTTTTAGTGCTTTATGTTTATCAGTCTACATTAGGTGAGGTTAGGCTGGTTGGTTTTGATTACCTTGTGGAACGGATCGACGGAGGTCTTTTAAAACAGCTACTGTCTGTCTGCCGTCCTCTCAGTGCGGAGGTCAGCTGGGGTTCAGAGGTCAGGGGTCATTTAGAGTCTCTCTAACGGTGGGGCAGGGCCAAAGTTCAGGGCAGGGGCTGCATTGGTATTTATCGACTGGGAGATAGAGGGGCCACACCACCAGAGGAGAACAAAGAGAGCAAAACAACACAGAAACGATATCCCTTCCATACAAATTCAATAGAAATGTGGTAAAGTCATTGTTTACATCAAATAGAAAAGCCATAAACAGGAGTTTCTCCTGGGGTCACTATTATAAGGAGCTCAAAGTCACTTCCCTGCAAACAAAAACAAGGCAACAGTAAACACATCGTCCCGCACTAATGATGCATCGCACTGACCCTTGACGCTTTGTTATTCGCCCAAGTTTAGTCAGAATGTCTGAAATATTGCATGATTGAGCAAAACTCATTCTCTGAGCCCGTGTGCCAAATGTTATCACTTTCAAACCGATCAATAGATATAAACATGTGCCCGCTATAGTGCCACATTGTTGTCGATATGAATGTTGTTAGGGCAAATGTTTGCAACAAGTGTACTAAATTGTGTTACTGTATGAACATCGTTGACTGATTTGTATGCATTTTTGTGCCAGACCATTCCACATTAATGGATCTTGGTCAATAATCTGCCATTTTGTTTTTGGTAATAGTCTTAAAAACTATTGTGTTGAGCGATCTTTGTTAATAGATGCAGTAATTCAAGTCACATAGAGATGGATTATTTGGTGCCAGAACACTTGCGTTGTTTGTATTTTTCTTCAAATGGAAAATGGTGGATGAACCATCATTGGTGGACCTTATGGATTCCACTGGCAAATGTGTTCCTTAAAAACAGAAGGACCCAATTTGTACCAAATTACAAGACTTAAGAGAAACTGTGTATGACCGACATATGGTGTGTGATCCACAGTTCCCTCCCCCGATTCCACTGATGGAGAAAATTAGGGACATCCCCGGAATATCACCAGGTTGTGTTACGGTCCCCTGGACATACATGGAACATCCTCTGTTCGCTTAGTTATTGCCACATCAGCTAGTCAACCAATACAGGCTCTGATGCCATTGTTATTGTACATGTTAGTGTACTGTTACACACTACTGTAAACTGACACATTGTAATTTGTTTTATTAAGAGATAACATACGAAAAACACACAACATCAAATACTTAAATCTGTTATTGACATTGTATCAAAACCATTACCTACAAAACATTACCTGAATTGTATTTTACAATGAAATATACATACACATTTCTTACAAAATTGTGTTGTTTTGTAGCTTGCATTCAGATTTTAGGTAGATCTTTGCATTAAAATTACGTTTACTTTTATGCCATATTACATATAATCAGATTATTCAGAAGCTAAACTGGATCAGTATAAAATCTCATGAGGCTCTACATTCTTTACAGAATATAGCATTTAAGTGATCATTTGGATATTATAAAAAGCATCTTTCTTTACAATGTTTTTTTTTTTTTTTAGTTGTGATTAATGTGTTTTCTATTTATTTAAATGCAGAATTAAGCTATTGAACACAAACTTATTTCTTTCAAAAAGTTTATTGAGCATCAACCAAGAAGAAAAATATTAAAGGGCTTACATAAGCGGAGAAGGTTCATATGATAATACACTATTTCTGTTACCAGACCAATTCTACATGATTTAATGTCTCAAGAAAACCTTATTACACTGTTTGAAAGCATTTCAGGTTTTTAAACTGAAAAAATAATAAATGTATTTAATTGTTAAGAGCATTACATACAATGTCTAGCAGCTCCGTATTTTTAATTTTTTTAATTTAAGTTTATGTTTACATAAAAAAGAAAAGTACGGCCCGTGATTAAAGAGTGATTATTAAAGGAGAGAAATTAAACAGAAACACACACGTCTGCACAGATTTTAAGATAAGAATAAAACAGTTTCACTATCCACAATGGTTCCACACCATGCTTTTATAAGCCCTTTAACACTAACTTTAACACTAATCATTTACAAAAGGAGATAAAACAACATATGTATATCAGCATCTTTCTTTTTTCTGGTTGGAAAGGTGTCATTTACAAGGGACACAATTTACCAATAACCCTTGAAAAAAATATCTACAATACTTCACCTCTCTAGAACTAAACCACTAACATTAAAGTGACCGATCACTCTATAAACAGGTCTAGATTATTCCGATAACTATTTGTTTGGGAACGATAGAAGATTATCTAAATTACACACATTACATCATTCTGGTGGAAACAGTCTTGAAATGATACTACGGTCTTCCATTTTTAAAACCCACGTTTTACGATTGTTTACAAGTTGTTTACTGTCACCGTTTATTGTTGGTTTTTGATGGTTTGTTTTGTTCAGTCTAAAAAGAAGGGAGTGTCCGTATAAAATCCATTACTTGATGACACGTCCGTGAGGGATTGGGCAGGTTGTAGTTCAATATCTGGAGTAGGGCGTCTCTCTGTACACTCCCTTGGTCGTCCGTGCGGTCGGCGCCTTGCTGCGATTATTTGTCCATTCTTCCTGACCTGCTTTAGACGGAAACAACAGGCAAAAGTAAGGAACATTTTGATGCATGTGGGCACGTACACACATAAACACGCACAAACACACACCCGACCTGGATTCAAATGCTATGTCGGGTATCAGATTGCAATTAGTGGGACATATGAAACACAATTAGGTAAAACACCCGAAAGTTATGTATTTTTAAACACTTAAATACAAAGTATTTGAACAAATATAGCTCTGTTTGCTATTTCAAATGACATATTTGAAAATTATTATTAGAAAAAAACATTTAAATAGTCTGTAATTTATAGGAAGGTGTTTACATCTAATAAAAGTAGTTGATGTGGGCAGCATTATTTTAGACTAATTATTCACAGAAAATAAGTATAATGGTTTATTTTTTATCTTAAAAGTGATGTAATAAAACTTGCCATTTGTGTCCCTTGAAAGGGAGAACAATATATTTTTTTACAAGATTTCAGGAGGTCATTATAGCCTATTTTATCAATTATTTTGATCATGGCATTATACTGTCTGTTCTTCTAATCCATCCACAACAGCAAGACATCAACAATAAAAACAGAACAAATAGGAGTTTTCTATAGATTGTTTCTGTGATATAATAAAAATAACTTAGAAAACGTTTCTCGCAGGGACACTTGGTTTTTATGCAATTGTTCAGAAGAAAAAAAAATACATAGTAGTTAGATTAGGCTACACACAGTTGACCTAGGTTATTTAGGACTTTAGTTACACATTTAACAGAGAACAGTACAAAGATAATACTTAGAAAAAACTGTATAACCGGCAACTTTCTGAAGCTGGAAACAGCAGCAAGCTGTGCATTGCCTAGGTTACAGGCATTGGTTGATACAGTTGTAAGAGCTTGAAAATGATCTGGTGGATCCAGGGAGAATCAATTAGTCTGTTGAACATCTGCTTCCCTGCCCTGCCTCCCATGTTTCTATTGCAATGGACATGCCAATGTACTGTACTGTAGCTAGCATTGGTCCTCATCCAGCTTGAATAGCAGTGCAAGAGCCATCGGCTCTCCCAATCCGGCTTGCTTTTCCATCCTGCGTCTCAATGGTTACAACCACCGACAGACAGACTTGGGACGCGCAGATGAGCTAGCAAAAATGCTCCCTTGACTAACAAAATAATAAGTCATATTTGTGTGACGCAAACACTCCTTTATTGGCATCACCAGTGAGAACCACCTGAGTTGATATATAGTACTCCTGAATGCAGCTAGGCTGCTACCCCCTGCTGAGGCACATCTGCCCCTGATCAAGCCTCGTCAGTGGAAAGATAAAAGGGCCCCTGAAGAGCAAAACTGGGAAGAGGGAAGAAGGAGTAAAACTGTGTCCTACCACCCATGTTGCTGTTCTGCTCCTGGGTTACAGGTGCACCAGGAAAACATAGTATTAGAAAGCAGTAATAAATAGAAGAGTGCTGAGGCCAATGACTTCAAGAACGCCTGCACCAATACCTCCGTATCCGCCACCAGGAGGCCGCCCCGTACGAAGCCGCCTCGGCTTTTGAGTCCATTCCCTGTGTCCCTACCCATAACAGATAGCAGGACACATGCAAATCTATTTAGTTTTTTTTTCGCACACAGATGAAAGACGCTCTGCCAATTACAGCGCCTTTGTCAAGCACTGTAACATAATGATTGTCACCTTGTAACTTACGGCCCAACAAGGTGCTAGACACGGCCAATAAACCATGGCTAAGGCCCTGTTTACACTACAAAAGCGGTGGTGCTTTGTGTGACATTTCTGGAACGTTTCAGGTTACATTGGCATGTACCGCCAGATGCCCAGAGAGATGTATGTGGGCTGGATTTTAGGGATATTTTATCTAGGCAACTTGACCAATCCTTAATTCGTATTCACTACTTATTTTAATAGGCTGTATCGGTTAGCCTATAGAAAATATATCTGGATACAAAAAGCTGAATAATAACAATATGCAAAGTATGATTTTCTTTCATCACTTCAATCACCCTTGTTAATTATTGAAGACGAAATGTATTCATATCATGTTTCTGCGTGGATTTTTAGCAATGTGAACGCAGAGCCTCTAAGTCCGCTCATTTCGGTAAATGGAGCAATAAAAGACATCTCTCCGATACTTTATAACTCATCCTTTGAAAAAGGCTGACAGGGCAGATATGGATTAAATTAAATTTACCGATGTGGTGATTTCGCTTGTGCACATAATTACATTACCTGAACCACCCCAGTAAAATGAGTCCAGTAAGAATATAGGATCTAATCATCATTGCCTGTAAATCGTGGTACATCCCTGTACCAATCTGGCCTGCTTCTGCAGACTATCTGACGTCCATGTTTGATCCATGATTTATTAGACTACTGATAACCATGCCAAATGCCGCTAAGCATTACATTGTTCAATGTTACAGTAACACTGGTGCCCTAGCTTAAATTAATCTGAAATTGGGCTAGATGTAAGATTTAAAAAAACAAATTTTCACTTGAGAAATCTGGAATCTTGCTTTTCTGCAAGGGATTTGGTGATTCTCTTCACTTACACTTCATTTCAGTAACTTTTGATTCAGTAATTGTTTGCTCGCTCGAACTGAGAGCAGAATATTTCGAACTCCCAGCAACTTTAATTACAGGACGGGTTCTTCGGAAAACGCACATCCGCTCCATAGAGGCTTGAGTGATGGATTTTCATACGTTTTCACTTCAAATGAATCTAGTAGCCCTTTTGGGAAAATGTTGAAGTCTAAATAGGCACCGAGTGCTGTCCTAAGACAGTATTGAACACAAAGGACCCTGGTAGTAGTATGAAGGCTTTATACCACAAACCCCTGAGATGCCCCTGAGATTTGAACAGTGCCAAGTAATGGTCATGACTATGGTATACTGTTTGATATATTCCTTTCAATTAGTACATTCTTGCACTAGCCAATGGATTGGTGTCTTACAGGAACGCTCCCACCAGCCATACACATTCACATTAATGTGGCCTGATCACTTCCAACGCTATTGGATCAAAAGAAGAGATTGTGTATTGAAACCTTGACTTACCGACTCAAAGTCCACTAGTCTTTACCTCATCCATAACATCATGCTTGAGTGACACAATTAATTTAAGTGGCTACTTAGTTAAAGCTAATGTTTACCTAATAATAATTACATTTATAACTGAGTGGGATGATCATACGTATATGTATAGAATTTTTTATCTCAAATTTGTATCCATCTTTTTGTAACTATTGGCAGTGTTTTGTTCGCAGGCAAGTCCTCTATGAAGTTACTGCTGTTGACAATGTTGTTTTACGTCTGTGGAAGTTGAATAATAAAGTTTTCAAGTGCAACTTCATTAACAATGGATTTGGAAAAGTGCTCAAATATTTAAGAAAGGTTCTATGAATGTTCTAAGAATGAACTTAGCCTTAAGATGTTTTTGTTTAACCGGGCCTGTGTTGTTCTTATAGAAAACAAGATTATAATTTTTTCTTTACCTAGCTAGCTTGCCATGTCGCCAAGGAACTAATAATGATACAATAATTTACTTGAAAATTGTCAGAAGGATGTATATAAAACATAATTACATAAACCTAGAGACATTTTTTTCATATTTTTCTTCCAAATGTCTTGATAAACCTGTTGCTAACATATAAACACATGAAAGCTACACATGCAGATAAGTGCACAGTGCTAGGTACACACACATATGCACACACAACTGTCTGTGAGTGGTTTTGAGGTTTGAAAAAATCTTTCTTGTTAATATTGCATATTGACCAACGCCCAGCAGGTCCAAACTCCATCCTGCCAATTTCAAATAGCCCTTTTACTAAAAGGGCAATATTTTCCTTTCAAAATGTCACATACTAATTCCAATTTAATATTGAGGAAATATAAAACAAAGAAAATACAGATGTTGACATCAGTCTGGCCTTTTTTTGTAATTCTTACACTCTCAGAAGGCGTTAAAGAAATGTTTTCTTTAACTGGGAAATGGTTCAAACAGCTCATGGTTCTTTCTTCAACGTGAATCAAGCATTGTGAACTTTCTGGCTCCAGAGTCTTTTGAGTCCCTGCTGTTGATACGGCTTATCTAACTGTCACAACAAAAGATTTGTCCCACAGCCTCTGTAGTTCAAACGGAGACTCCACCAAGAAGCTTGTCATTCAAGTAGACAGATGCATTTAGATAATTGAAACAGAAGATCAAATAGCTACTTGAAAAGAGACAGTGTAGTGGCTCCTAGCAAAAGGTCACAATTACCATTAGCCCAAATCAGCCCTCATTCAGGCCCTCCACTGTCAATGTGCCAAGTGCCTGCTGCATCGATGGCAGCCTTTGTGTGATCTCTAACCAGCAGAATCATCCCTGGAGCTGAGCAGAGGACCACAAAGGGCTGTTTCTCCCATGACATGGTCTCTGCTGGCAGTCCATAACCAATACTCCCTAATTAAACCTGTCGCCCTTTCTCTGACACTCATTTCAGAGAGACAGTGACCAAGGTTACCTTGTATTTAGAGAACAACCGTGTACCCTCCACTCAGTTAATCGTTTAAACAGCAGCTTCCTTTGAACTGCCAAACGCCTCTTTTTTTATCTCTACGAAAACATTTAGCCTGGTGTGTGCGTGTGTGTGTGTACGCACATGTATGCATGCATGCTTCATTAGCTAAATGTTTAAAGGAATACTTAAAGACACGATCATTTCCTACTTCCCCGGAGTGAAAAACCCATTTATATCCTTTTTATGTCTCCGTGTGCAATTTGAAGAATGTACTGTATAAGGTAGCATCTTGTTAGCACTTAGCACAATTGTTTGAAATCTGTGGTGGGTTAAATGTGAAATAGAGCTTGTATAGAAAAAAGTTATGTTTCTGATCTTGATTATGTTTCTAATCAAAATCTTTTTCTTTTTTTTTATGGTACACAAGAGTTTGTCTGGCTGTATAGGAAATTAGTAGGAAATGATCCCAAATATCTACATTTCAAACTATTCCTTTTTCAACCAGCTAAATAATTATTCTGAATTAATATTCTGTATTGCCAATTAGAATATTAATAAACCCCACTTTCAGTTATGGTCAATTAAAAAGATATTATGAACTGAAGGGCATAAATCTTCCACTTTACAGATTGTGACTACAACGATATACTCATATTTTGAAGAGCTCTAAGAATTGACATCTGCCAAAGCAAGAGATCTTAGATTAGGTTAACAGCTTAGTGTCTGAGAAAGGAGACATACAGTGCTTAATTAACTAAGGAAATAAAACCATGGTTACTGCTTTGTTATAAAGAGCAGATGCATAGGCACATCAGCTTCTCTATCAAACTTATTATAAATTGTTTATACATGACTACAGGCCTGGATGCTGTAAATTTAGCCAAGACCTGCTTCAGAAATATTCATATTAACAGAATTGGGTTGTTACATTTTATTTTGCCAATGTGTGACAGCATAGAATGAGTATTAAAAACTGCATAAAATACCCCTAGTTCAGTCGTCAAATGAAATAATTCCATCGTAATGACACAGAACATGCCTCATGTCCCACCTGGTATCCAGAATAAAGCTAACATAGCTACATAACACATCTGTCAAAAAATATGTACAGGACCAATTAGAGGAAAATGCATGTGGGTTTAACAGCACAAGCTGCTGTGATTATGATGAACACTAGATCCACATTCCACACGTTTCAACAACATAGTAACTCACCGTATGGCTCATATGATTCCCCGCCATTACCATGTCCATATTCATAATAGTCATCTGAGCTGCGAAAGGAAAGAAACAGGAGAAATCCATCAGAATCTCTTTATACAATACAAATATGTGGCTAGGTCTTTTCTCAATAAAAAACAGTAGTGGCAGAATATGAATAAAAAAACACTGCAGTTTACAGAAAAATTGCATCAATTCATTACCTGGAAGCTGAATGCTATAAACTGTTCAGTGAAGTGAAATAGCTGAGAATATAATGTACAGAATCTTTGCAATATTCTGTTTTATGTGATCTTAAAGATACTTAACCTGCATGATCATACAAAAAATAGGTTGAAAGCTAATAGCGTCAACAGTTTGAAAGCATATTCTATGAACTAAATACAGTTGCAGTCAGTAGGATCTTTTCATGAGGCATACACTGCAGACCGGCAGACATTCCTCCACGGACGTGTGCCGATAAACAGACCTGGGTTTTTTGAAAAGCTGCCTTAGATGACACAGTAAACTGAATGGATCAGACAGCTGACAACCACTCACAAGTTACAGTAGCTTCCAGACTGTACAGATGCCTCCAGCTCTTTGTTTTATACCAAGGGTGTGATGAACAAAAAGTGTACACACTCGCTAATTAAAGCACTCTCTGCTGATGCCGAAATAAAAGCTTGTTTGTTCCCCATAAATAAATATATCCTGCAACAGAGAGGTCCTTTTTCTTTGTTCTCCTGGAATGTCAAAAGGAATGGTTTCTGAATATACAGTAATTGTGTCTGTGACTTCTCATGGCAATTTCCTGGCTGTGTCTATCTATTCATATCCTGGTCCATATCAGAGAATATGGAGATATATATATATATGAGAGATGGCACCTATAATGAAAATAAAAAAGAAAGCCATCTTGGATTGTGGTTTCTTTGCAATTCTTTATTTATATATCAGCAGCTCCTGGTGACTTGCTGACAGAACAATCATGTGCTGGAATCCTTTGGTATCAGTCCTATCATTCAGACCCAGAAAGGTAATTCATCATAAGGCTGCCACAGAGTCGACACATGTGCCCATCAGAGCTGAGTCCCCTCCCTGTCACCATCCCTATCCTCAAGCAGTCTGGGGCTGAGATAGTGGCACCCCTCCTCTTCAATTTAGCGCTGGGGGTGCCACTACAAGCTCAGCTACAGTGGATATAAAAAGTCTACACACCCTTGTTAAAATGTCAGGTTCTTGTGATGTAAAATAATGAGACAAAGATAAATCATGTCTGAAATTGTTCCACCTTTAATGTGACCTATAATGTAAACAATTCAATTGAAAAACAAACAGAAATCTTTGAGGAAAAAAATAAATAAACAAAATCTGTCAGATTGCGAGGACATCTCCTATGCACAGCCCTCTTCAGCTCACCCCACAGATGTTCAATTGGATTGAGGTCTGGGCTGTGGCTGGCCCCTTCCAAAACACTTCTGATGAAGCCATGCTTTTGTGGATTTGGATGTGTGCTTTGGGTGGTTGTCGAGCTGAAAGGTGAACGTCCTCTTCATCTTCAACTTTCTAACGGACGCCTGAAGGTTTTGTGCCAAAATTGCCTGGTATTTGGAACTGTTCATAATTCCCTCCACCCTGACTGAGGCCCCGGTTCCAGCTGAAGAAAAATAGCCCCAAAGCATGATGCTTCCACCACCATGCTTCACTGTGGGTATGGGGTTCTTTGGATGATGTGCAGTGTTGTTTTTGCTCCAAACATACTTTTCAGAATTATGGCCAAAATGTTCAACCTTGGTTTCATCAGACCATAACACATTTTCCCACGTGCTTCACCCGGGCTTGGATGTTATTCTTTGTTAGAAAAGGCTTCTGTCCAGCCACCCTTCCCCATAGCCCATTCATATGAAGAATACGGGAGACTGTTGTCACATGTAGCGCACAGCCAGTACTTGCCAGAAATTCCTGCAGTTCCATTAATGTTGCTTTAGGCCTCTTGGAAGCCTCCTGACCAGTTTTCTTCTAGTCTTTTCATACATTTTGGAGGGACGTCCAGTTCTTGGTAAAGTCTCTGTTGTTCCATATTTTCTCCACTTGATGATGAATGTCTTCACTGTATGTTTAATGCTTTGGAAATTATTTTGTACCCTTCTCCTGACTGATATCTTTCAACAATGAGATCCCTCTGATGCTTTGGACACTCTCAGCGGACCATGGCTTTTGCTCTGAAATGCAACTAAGAAAATGTCAGGAGAATCCTACAAGAACAGCTAAACTTTATTTGTGATTAATCAGAGTCACTTTAAATTATGGCAGGTGTGTAATGACTTCTATTTAAAATGAGTTTGAATGTGATTGGTTAATTCTGAACACAGCCACATCCTCAGATATAAGAGGGTGTGCACACTTATGGAACCAGGTTATTGTAAGGTTTATATTTTTCATTTTACCCCCTCGAAGATTTCAGTTTGTTTTTCAATTTATAGGTCACATTAAAAGTGGAAAAAGTTCTGACATGATTTATCTTTGTCTCATTCTTTTACACCACAAAAACCTGGCATTTTCACAGGGGTGTGTAGACTTTTTATATCCACTGTATATACCAGATTAGTACACAAATACCATTGGGGGTGACTTTTATGAAATGTTTTAGTTTTTTTCAATACAGTAGATCATTAGTAAATGTTGATTGACAGTTTTTTTTTTCTTCAAAAGAAGCCTAAAGGCACAAGCTGACATGAACAATTGAAAATGTTAAGGGACAGAGAAAGAAAAAAAGGTCCATAGTTGTGGATCTATAAACGTCTGCTTCAGACATTGTTCAGAAGAGGCATTCATGTTGGGTATCTTCCCTGGGGAGATCACTGACTTGGCATGACACATTGCTCACTCAGCTCATGACTCAACCAGGGAACAATACCAGCAGAAACAAGCTAGCCATTTGCCTCTTATCTAAACTGTATCCCTGCTAAGATGAGTGAAGATTTAAGTGAAAGAGAAGAGAGATGTTACTATTCGGTGTGAGGTTTTTCCAATCAACCCTCACAGCAGAGGTGCCACTGTATGCCGGCACCTGTGGCTAGTTGCTAATATATACCTGACACTACTCATCATGGCTTTAAAGAGAACAAATCAGAACGAGAGAGAAAGAAAGAGAGTGTGAGGGAGGGTAGAGAGAAAAATATTTGCAGCAAAGTAACGCATGTTCTCCCTGTTCTTGTCTTGTTCACTATGACAACACCTGACAGGTTGTGCAGTAATTTGATTTCACACAGTGTCTCAACACTCGGGGTGTATTCCTCATGGAGCAGAACCCATCTGAATACACAGTCAACTACATGGCACTCTGCTAGAGGAAGCTGAGCTAGAGCACAAGCAACGCATTCCTCCTGTTGGTGGTAAAGCTAAAGGTTACAAGGAACAATATATGCAGTCACATCGTCAGAGAACTGCAGAGTCAATGCTTTCCCTTTTCAAATGGACAAGAAGGATTCCCAAATCTGTTAGGAACCTCTAATGTCTGGGCTGACATTTTGTCAATATCCTCAAACACTGTCTCACCCTGTACGAGCGTTCTTTTCTTTATGGTCAGTGAGTCCTAAAGCCTCAGGGACATCCTGAAGAGCAAACATCCAGGTGACTCCAGCTGCTCATATTCTCTAAAGTCCAATGACAGTTGTATTCCACCATTGCATCCTATTAGTGTACTCATATACAGGAAATGCATTTTGAGAATGGCCTCATCTCATTAAACTGGTACATATCAATTATTGAGATAGTCTCAAAGTAATCATAGAATGACGCACAGCTCCCGCTAAACTACAGAGACATCAACCTTATTAGTACAATTACCACAACAAGTTATACTGTTTTTGGAAAAGCCCATGCCCATTTTGAATTTGATGCCAGCAACACGTTACAACATTTTTTGGGACAGGGGCATGTTTACCACTGTGTTACATCACCTTGTCTTTTAACAATACTCTGTAAGCTTTTGGGAAATGAGAAGACCAATTGCTGCAGTATTGAACGTGAAAGGTTTTCCCATTCCAGCTTGATATAGGATTTCAGCTGCAGTTCGGGTCTCCTTTGTTGTATTTCTTGTTTCATATTTGCCAAATGTTTTCAATGGGTGACAGTTCTGGAGTACAGACAGTCCAGTTAAGCACCCAAAGTATTTTACTACGGAGCCATGCAGTTGTAATACGCGCAGGATGTGGTCTTGTTGAATAAAGAAAGGCCTTCCCAGAAAAAGCGATCGTTTGGATGGGAACACATGTTGCTCCAAAACCTGTATATATTGTTCAGCATTAGTAGTGCCTTTACAGGAGTGCATGTCACCAATGCCATGTGCACTAATGCACCCCCATACCATCATGGATGCTGACTTTTGAACTGGGCGCTGATAACAAGCCGCATGGTCCCTCTCCTCTTTTGCCCGGAGGACACGCCGTCCATGATTCCCAAAAACAACTTCAAATTTGTATTTGTCAGACAATGTTTTTCGCCTCAGTCCATCTTAAATGAGCTGGGGCCCAGAGAAGGCGACAGTGTCTCTTGATCTTGTTTATGTTTTTTTCTCTGCATGGTAGAGTTGTAACTTTTATTTGCGGATGCAGCAACACGCTGTGTTTACAGACAATGGTTTTCAGAAGTGTTCCTGAGCCCATGCAGTGATGTCCACTACAAAATAGAGTCTATTTTCAGGTTGCAGGTTTGGGGCCTTTTCCATTGCATATAGAGAGTTCTCCGGGTTCTCTGAATCTTTAAATGATATTAAGTAACGCAGATGATGAGATCCTCATTCTTTGCAATTTTATGTTGAGAAACGTTATTCTTAATTTGCTGCACAGTCTTTCACAGAGTGGTGAACCCTTCCCCATCTTTACTTCTGAAAGACTCAATCTCTCTTGGATGCTCTTTTTATACCCAATCATATTTCTGACCTGTTGCCAATTAACCTAATTAGTTGTGAGATGTTCCACCAGGTTTCTTTTTTGCATTACACAACTTTTCCAGTCTTTTGTTGCCCCATTTTTGAACTGTGTTGCTAGTATCAAATTCAGTGGGCAAATTCATGTTTTTTTGTACTATTATCTATTGAATACAGGGTTTAAATGATTTGCACATCATTGCATCCTGTTCTTCTTTACAAATTATACAGCATCCCAACATTTAAAGCAACAGGGTAAATTGCAAGTCTCTGTTTTGTCTTTCATTTTTACATTTAATGTATTTATGAATATATGTATGCATAATTAACTTGTACCAAACATTCTGATTAAAACATGAACAGGCTGTTTTGTATATATTGTCTGTGTTAAATTAGACAAGTATTATCATTGATTGTACGTGGGGCAAATAGCAAACAGACCAAAGCCCAGCCCTAGCAGCATCAGATTAGATGTCTAGGGTGTTTACTCTCTGTGGAGATATTGTCTTGTCATAAGGTGTGAGAGGGCTTTGACTTTCTAAATAGGTCAGCCTGTTGATTTGACATTCATTACTGAGATGTGTTCTGCTATTTTGTCTTGCAGAGCCTCAGTCACCGTCTAAACTTCAGTTTCAGCATCAGTCCTGGCCTCACTCCCAGTCTCAGGTCCAGCCTCACTCCCAGTCTCAGCTCCAGCCTCAACTCTGGCCTCCCTCTCAGCCTCAGCTCCAGCCTCACTCCCAGGCTCAGGTCCAGCCTCACTCCCAGACTCGGCTCCAGCCTCAACTCTGGTCTCCCTCTCAGCCTCAGCTCCAGCCTTACTCCCAGTCTCAGGTCCAGCCTCACTCCCAGTCTCAGGTCCAGCCTCACTCCCAGTCTCAGGTCCAGCCTCACTCCCAGTCTCAGGTCCAGCCTCCCTCCCAGGCTCAGCTCCAGCTTCAACTCTGGCCTCCCTCTCAGTCTCAGCTCCAGCCTCACTCCCAGGCTCAGGTCCAGCCTCACTCCCAGACTCAGCTCCAGGCTCAACTCTGGCCTCCCTCTCAGCCTCAGCTCCAAACTCACTCCCAGTCTCAGATCCAGCCACACTCCCAGTCTCAGGTCCAGTCTCACTCCCAGTCTCAGCTCCAGACTTACTCCCAGCCTCAACTCTGGCCTCACACCTTGACTCAACTCTGGAATCATACCCGACCTAGCAACAGCTTGGACATTGATAAATCAAAACCTATAGGCCTGCTAGCTAAGCTCATGATCAGAAATCAGGGAATGTGACCTGCTCTTCCACAAATACACCCACTACCCAGAGGCATCTGTCATTCCTATGAATGGCTGATCTCATATACTGATCTTGCCATTCACGGCACCACTAAACAGATGGTGGTGATAGATCTGAATAAAGTGGTACACGTGCATCTGAGTGATATTGCACGTCTCTGGTGGACTGTGTTTTCTCATGCAGCCATTACTCTTCCACTGCTATAATATCAAGCTGAGATCTGCGATGACATTAGAGAGGTTCCACAGTTCCAGAGGACCAACAGTCAGGAGCCAAATCCAGAGGATAAAAGACACTTAATATTTCAAAAGCCTTTCAAAGCAGGTCAAATAACATTCAACACTATATTCTGCAGATTTTCATCATGCATTTCATGGCATTGCATATAATTTAAAATAAGATTAATTAATTTTGATTAAGATACTAGCATTCTGTATTTTTGCTCATTTGCTACATTTGTTTGTGGTATAAAAAAATAGAACTTTATGGATTAAGACTAGGACAAGGATAAGGCACAAAGCACAATTGGAAGATTATGATATAGAACTGGCTGGACTCGTTAAATGACAACAATAGATTCTAAATATAATTCAAAAGGAACTGAACTACTGTAGGAAGAATATGTCCTGCATATTGTCCAAAATGAGGTTTGGTATAATTGTAACTCCCTCAGGACTATACTGTTGATTGCTCGTCTCAGCAGCTGATTGTGAAGGCAATTTCTACTTTTGGACCCATGCCGTGGTCTCACAAAGACCGCCAAAATGGTAAACGTCATGGATTTACATATGTTTCAGTATAATCATCCGCTTTGTCGAAATCTGACCTTGCTTCGCTTTGCTTTTTTATATTTTATATATAGATTTTAAAACTACCTGACAATTCAGATATTCCCATTACAAAAATGTGTAGAAATTCGAAAAACTATACAAAACAACAAAAAAGGATTTATCTATATAGCATCACATTATCAGTATCTCAAATGTCCAATTATAGTACATTTTTGTGATTTACTTAACAACAATTAAAAGGACTAAAAAAGTGTTAATCATCAGGACAATGTTAATCATTTTCAGTTCAATGTCCCAGCTCTCTTGGAAAAGTCACATTAAACCTATTAAATGTATAGACAGTTTGAAGTATATTTATTTATATATATATTTAAATATATATATTTTTTAGTTAAATACTACGAGTTAAAATACTACGACGGTGTGAAAACATGGTGGGAATTATGTTGCACCAAGACGTTCCATTCAGACATCCAGAAGTCTTCCTGTGTTCCGTGCTCTGACCTACCTCAGAATAGCTCTCTCACCTTTGAGCCTACCTCCATAATCCCCCTGTGCTCTGAGCTACCTCCCACCTCCACACCTCTACACTTGGCTCTTGTATTGAATTTTACAGCAGTTCCTACGGGATGTGTGTGCCCTTTAAAACACTGTCACAGCTTCCCCTGTAACCACAGCCCTCCTTCCTGAAGCCTCGTCCCTCGGGGCGCTGGCAGACCATCAGGTGTGCTGGGGAAAGGAATATGCCCGGAGAGGCCCCAGTAGTTTTACACGTAGGTGTCAGGCGTGAAACAACGCTCTGGTTGTAACAGCCAATGTCCACATTGGCTCCATATGGGGCCAATCTAGGGTGAACTATAGGCCCCATGTACTGTAAGCTTCAATCATTGGGCAGATGCACTTTTTTGATTTTATAGGTATGTGCTAATAAAAATATGATTTATTAAATTAATAAAGTGCCTAATGGCAAATGGAAACGTATTCTGTGCTATAGTATGTTTTAGATACTTTTAGAAAATCAAGGAGGACATTGTATATTGCTGGAATGTAACTATGTAATTTACTGTAACATTATTACTTAAGTGGAATTAATTGTATTACATTGAAATTTAGTTTGTGCCTACGGGCCAAACGGCAGTGCAGAGTACCCGACCTTCTTGGAGTCTCTGGGAGGGGTGCTGGAAAGTGCTCCGACTGGGGACTCTATCGTTCTACTGGGGGACTTCAACGCCCACGTGGGCAACGACAGTGACACCTGGAGGGGCGTGATTGGGAGGAACGGCCCCCCTGATCTGAACCCGAGTGGTGTTCAGTTATTGGACTTCTGTGCTAGTCACAGTTTGTCCATAACGAACACCATGTTCAAGCATAAGGGTGTCCATCAGTGCACGTGGCACCAGGACACCCTAGGCCGCAGGTCGATGATCGACTTTGTTGTCGTCTCATCTGACCTGCGGTCGTATGTCTTGGACACTCGGGTGAAGAGAGGGGCGGAGCTGTCAACTGATCACCACCTGATGGTGAGTTGGATCCGATGGCGGGGGAGGAAGCTGGACAGACTCGGCATGCCCAAGCATACTGTAAGGGTCTGCTGGGAACGTCTGGCCGAGTCTCCTGTCAGAGAGATCTTTAACTCCCACCTCCGGCAGAGCTTCGACTGGATCCCGAGGGAGGCTGGAGATATTGAGTCCGAATGGACCATGTTCTCCACCGCCATTGTCGAAGCGGCCGCTCGGAGCTGTGGCCGTAAGGTCTCCGGTGCCTGTCGAGGAGGCAATCCCCGAACCCGGTGGTGGACACCGGAAGTAAGGGATGCCGTCAAGCTGAAGAAAGAGTCCTATCAGGCCTGGTTGGCTTGTGGGACTCCTGAGGCAGCTGACAGGTACCGACAGGCCAAGCGGGCTGCAGCCCGGGTGGTTGTGGAGGCAAAAACTCGGGCCTGGGAGGAGTTCGGTGAGGCCATGGAGAAGGACTATCGGCTGGCCTCGAAGAGATTCTGGCAAACCATCCGGCGCCTCAAGAGAGAGAAACAGTGCCCTACCAACGCTGTTTACAGTAGAGGTGGGCAGCTGTTGACCTCAACTGAGGATGTCGTCGGGCGCTGGATGGAGTACTTCGAGGATCTCCTCAATCCCGCTGTCACGTCTTCCATTGAGGAAGCAGAGGATGAGGGCTCAGAGGTGGACTTGTCCATCACCCGGGCTGAAGTCACAGAGGTGGTCAAGAAACTCCTCGGTGGCAAGGCACCGGGGGTGGATGAGATCCGCCCTGAGTACCTCAAGTCTCTGGATGTTGTGGGGCTGTCTTGGTTGACACGCCTGTGCAACATCGCGTGGCGGTCGGGGACAGTGCCTCTGGGATGGCAGACCGGGGTGGTGGTCCCTCTATTTAAGAAGGGGGACCGGGGGGTGTGTTCCAACTATAGGGGGATCACACTTCTCAGCCTCCCCGGGAAAGTCTATGCCAGGGTTCTGGAGAGGAGAATACGGTGATAGTAGAACCTCGGATTCAGGAGGAACAGTGTGGTTTTTGTCCGGGCTGTGGAACACTGGACCAGCTCTATTCCCTCTACGGGGTGTTGGAGGGTTCATGGGAGTTTGCCCAACCAATCCACATGTGTTTTGTGGATTTGGAGAAGACATTCGACTGTGTCCCTCGCGGCATCTTGTGGAGGGTGCTTCGGGAATATGGGGTCCTGGGTCCTTTGCTAAGGGCTGTCAGGTCCCTGTACAACTGAAGCAGGAGCTTGGTCCGCATTGCCGGCAGTAAGTCAGACTTGTTCCCAGTGCATGTTGGACTCCGGCAGGGCTGCCCTTTGTCACCGGTTCTGTTCGTAATTTTTATGGACAGAATTTCTAGGCGCAGCCAGGGACCGGAGGGTGTCAGGTTTGGGGACTACACAATTTCGTCTCTGCTCTTTGCAGATGATGTTGTCGTGTGGGCCCCTTCTAACCAGGACCTTCAGCATGCACTGGGAAGGTTTGCAGCCGAGTGTGAAGCGGTGGGGATGAAAATCAAATCCGAGGCCATGGTCCTCAGTCGGAAAAGGGTGGCTTGCCCATTTCAGGTTGGTGGAGAGTGTCTGCCTCAAGTGGAGGAGTTTAAGTATCTAGGGGTCTTGTTCACGAGTGAGGGAAGGATGGAACGGGAGATTGACAGACGGATCGGTGCAGTTTCTGCAGTAATGCAGTCGATGTATCGGTCTGTCGTGGTGAAGAAAGAGCTGAGTCGCAAGGCGAAGCTCTCGATTTACCAGTCAATCTACGTTCCTACTCTCACCTATGGTCATGAGCTTTGGGTCATGACCGAAAGGACAAGATCCCGGATACAGGCGGCCGAAATGAGCTTTCTCCGCAGGGTGGCCGGGCGATCCCTTAGAGATAGGGTGAGAAGCTCGGTCACCCGGGAGGAGCTCAGAGTAGAGCCGCTGCTCCTCCACATCGAGAGGGGTCAGCTGAGGTGGCTTGGGCATCTGTTTCGGATGCCTCCGGAACGACTTCCTGGGAAGGTGTTCCGGTCCCGTCCCACCGGGAGGAGACCTCGGTGTCCCCCCGGAAGAGCTAGAGGAAGTGTCTGGGGAGAGGGAAGTCTGGGCATCCCTGCTTAGACTGCTGCCCCCGCGACCCGGCCCCGGATAAGTGGAAGAAGATGGATGGATGGATGGATGAAATTTAGATTACTACAGTATTCCCAGTTCATCTTCAATTACCCCGGTGCAGTAATAGGGAAACAGTGTTGCCAGATGGGGTTGGTTCCCCTCCCCCCCATTGGGCTATTTTTAATGACAGTGCGCGGGCAAAAATGGGCTTGGCCCGGTTGATTTACAAATAGGGTTTGTATAGAAAAAACTGCGTTTAGGTGATTTTATTGTGGAGTCCGCGGGTGATTGCGCGGCAACACTGATCGGGAACCAAAATCCATACTCATGTTCCTAGACCTAAAGATAATCACACACACACAAGTACGTCGAAGCGACCAGATTCGCCATCCCTGAATCCTGGATTTCTACACAATCAAATGACTTCCGTACCTGACTGATCAGAAGACGACTTTGAGGCGTTGCTGTAGGCTCCACTAACATATAATTGTGTGGTTTGTGACGTAAAAGCTTGCAACCTTTACTAGAACCAACCTACATGTTACAGTGGCTTATGATAACTAATATACATACACACATAGGTAAGTCAAAGAGACCAAACGTGTCATCCGTAAGTCCTGGATTGTTACACAGTATATTAACATCTGTACTCAAATGATAAGAAGCAGCCTTTAAGGCATTGTTGTAGGCCCCATGAACACATGGTCATTACATTGTCCGGGGTGACTTAGAGGCAAGCTACCTTAAATAGTTTCAGCCGACATCTTATGGTCGTTTATGATAACACATATATTCACAAACAATATGAAGTCAGATTAGAGATAATACATGATCACAAATGGTATATTCTCTTGCACTCGTTTTCGAACCTGGCACCTCCGTGTTGTTTCAAGTATTCAGGTGTAAACTTTTACCCCTTAACTACAGAATGACTGTGCATTTGAAAGAAGAATAGTTTATTTGATCATTTCTGTGCATGTTCAAACGGTATTCCATCACAGCTTTAAAGGAAACTGTAAAAGTTTGACAAATGCTATCCCTGATCCAGGTTAAATAGTTTCTTACTATGGAACCCCTTCGCATATAAATAAATAAATTAGAATTTTCATTCTAGGACAGAATTATGACAAAACACGGTCTGGATAAGCCACTGGTGGGCGAAGTGAAAGGTATAAAGGTGATTCAATGTGATATATTGAATTATAAAGATAACCAAGTTGTTCAATATTTCACAAAAGTGAAATATTTTTCATTATGTCAAATGCACTTTTAGAGCAGCAGGACCCCGTTCTTAGTGGGTTCAGATTTGAAAATGGTTATTTAAAAGAGGGACAGGTCTTTTGTAAATGGGATTATTCGTCAGTGTTACCAGATATAGCAAAACAAACAAAGCAACCAGGAGTAGTTGAAGCAGCCCTAAACAAGCAACTTGATGCGGTGGACAAAGCCCCAAAAAGCAATGCCTTGTTAACACACACTCCAAAAACGTCATAATCCTTTAAAAAACATTTAAAGAACTCATGTATTCATAGTCATAATGGAATGCAAACAGTAAACACCAGATCTCCAGGAAAATAATGTATTTATATTATCTATCTGTTTTACAGTTTATTGTTTTTGTTTTTATTTACACATTGAATCCTTTTATGTATGGTATTCTAAGTTTGATCAGCATCACATTCTGTTCGATTTTCCTGTCTTCTTCATTTCATTATTTTCTCTGCAATCTTTAGGAAACCTGTCATGCCTGGCATATCTCAGTTGACTATCTTTTGCAGATCTGTTAATAGATAGAGTCATTAGAGAACAAGTCCCTAACAAACTGCATCACCTCTGTGGGGAGATCAGTAAAATCTCAGTTTAAAAATAGCTTTCAGTTTATCAAAATACTCAGACATCACAGGAGTGATTCTTTGCTGCTGATGACTAAATATACTGAAGGTACAGTACACAGTGTTATAAATTGAGAATTATATGAGGACCCAAATCAGAGAAAAATTTTGTACATGTATTTTTCATGTGAATAACTGTTAACTCCACATATTGCCAGGGAAAGTCAATTTCAGTTAGCTAAAGATGTCACTCAGAAAGCAAACCTCCCAACTTTTCAACTAGTTTTGCTAAATACAGAAATCATAGATAAATGCAACTTGGCGACGTAGGGGGGCAGCGGTCCGCTTGCATTTTAATAATAGGTGGATGATAATGTTGTGTAGGGTCGGTGTATTAAACGCTGAAAATAGAGGTTTTGATAATGCCTTTAAAGACTGACTTCTCTTGAATGGCGCGGAATCTGAAGCTGCAGAGGCTGTCATGCTGATCTGACACTGAAGGGTGTTCCCTTTGGCTATATGCTTCTGAAACATGTAAATGTCTCAGAGCTACTTAGAAGGACCAATGTTTTTGCTAAAAGCATCATGTCTCAAGGTTGACATCTTAAGGTTATTATTTGAACTTGAGTCTACCAGCTACATTACCATTCATAAAAATAAATGTTCCTAATGTATCTGACCTGAATATTGAAATAATAACATTTCCTAAAGTGTTTAGAATATTATCTGCAACCGAATTCTGCCAACATGTTACATGTCTTGTATTTATTAAATTAAATTTTATTTGTTGCATGATATTTTACAACAGTTGTAGACTAACTAGTCTAAATGCAGAAGTAGTGTTACCGTGTGTTTATAATAAACGTTTCATGTTTCATGTTTCTGTGCCGTTTTTTCTCACTGTGCCTTTACACTACACACATTTGCATGAGTTTTATGTTACTGGTCTCTGTACAATCCACCATAGACTGCTAGAGCCATAGGGTTCGTAACAAGTAGTTTTGCTTAGGTAATATGGCTTGGGGGTAGAAGCTGTGCAGGGCTGTGGTTCCAAATCTTTTCTGATAACTGATAATACCTGCAGAATTTGGATATGCTGTGAGTACCGCTGAAGTAACCCCTCATGTTCATTTTTTCACTCAGCCTATGATCGCATTAGTCTTCCCAAGCACCCCATTGTGGACAAGCCAGGTATCCTCTGGGATTCTAGAACCCCTGGTTGGGAACAACCAGTATAGGGAATAAACCCTGGCTTGGTTTTAGTAGGAATTACAGGAAATAGGAATGATATGTCGACCTCCATCATATATATACATACAGTATAGCAGTAGACATTAATGACCAAAATTCCCCAAACCAACTCTTCAGAACAGCCACCCTTTTCCCCCACCAGGCATAGGGCTGATACCACACTAAAGAAACCAACGGTATAATTTGCTCTGCTTGTTATCCTGCAGGCAGAGAAGTCTGATGGGCTGACTGTGCTGTGAGCTCCTCAGGCTCTGCGAGGCCTTGTTAGGGAGACGTCTTGTCCAGTCTCACATTCCCCTGTGCCCTTCCCGGTTTCAACCCTGCTACTGCAATGACCTGCCCAGGCTGAGTTTAGGCTCCGGGGTTAAAACAGGGCGGGGCCTCTTATCCATCAGCAGATCACATTTTTCTTTTACTTAAAAAGGAAACGTGCAATATTAAATGCAGTGCTGTGTTATGCAGTACTGTGTGGCAAACAAACAGTTACAAATGTAACTATTGCAGCCTGTGAAAGAGGTTCACGTTCAAATGTCCTTTTACCTCAATTGCCTGCAGCAGTTATGTTACTGTAGGTGTACAGAAAGATAATAAAACCAAATGTGTATTTCCTTATAATCAGTCTTCCTATGTCAATACGTTGTATGAAAACTGTAAATTGTATTGGGTTATTAAATCTATTTTTGTAAGGAGGAAATGTACCGCACATGTTTACATAAACCCAATGCCTTCATGACTTCAATGCTGAGAGTAAGAGGAGACCACTAGGAGCATTCAAAGAGTTGTCTTCTCATTCCAACACACTGTCATGTTCCCAGAAATTGCATGTGATACTTGCTTTTATCATGAGCACGATATACGATCTAACCTCGAATCTCAAAAATACTTTCCAGCCAGTTGTTAGTCATGTAAAGAAACATAAATAAGTAAACAAAAAATAAGTAAATCAACTGAACGGTGTCTCTGGAGGGAGGTGGTGTAAAGCACGGAGGCCCATTAGTCAGCCCTTGTCAGCGGCTCAAATGGCCCCCTATTCCATGTATAGTGCACTTCTTTTAACCAGAGCCCATAGGGATCCAAACCATCTCTAGCCAGCAAACAGATTTCAGAGTCTCTTTGAGTACAGCATCAGGCCTCTGGGCAGAACAGAGCATAGCACAACTCCACCTAGCACACACACACATACATGCTCACACACACAAACACGCACACACACACATGCTCACACACACACACCCACTCTGCCTCTACAATACATGATGGACACATTTTTTCTTCTGCCTTAAGCCTCTGATTATTCACCAGGCTGCTTTTAAAACAAATAGCTTCAGATAGACACCCGGGCTCAAGGCCATCCTGCCCCCAGTTATTCCCCCTGCTTCTCAGCAGATCTAACAGGCAGGCAGCCTCTCAGCATGTATGAGATGGAGACGGTCTAGCCTGGGCGACATATATCCTGACATGGCCACAAAAGAAAGCATCAACCATCCTTCCTCACAAAGCAGGGGACAGCCTAATATCTTCTTTCTTTCTTTTTCTGTCTCCCCCTACACCCCGCCTTCCCTTCTACAGCTGCCTCTAATGCAGTTTTTTTTTTTGACATCTTAAGTGCGGCAACAATCAGGCCCTCTTTGAAACTGCCCATGCAGGCAGAAAATACAGAATAAATGATAGGAGGGAAGATGGTGTGACAACAGCTGGGATAAGTCACAAACTGCACACTCTCACCTACTTTTGACCAGAGACAGCCAAGGGAGTGTGCTATTATGGGAGATAGTGCAGTTGGGGATCAGACCCAGATGCGGGCCTGATAAAAGAGAGGCAACATGTCAAACCAAAGTCCTATGACCTTAGGTGACATAGTGAGGCTGATCACGGTCAGTCCTTTGAAGTGAGAAAATCAATACTGTGAATTTAGCTGCAGGGTCTTGTGTTTCTGTTGAGCTACATGCCACCAAACTGTCATTTGGGCTCCATTGACATGAGGCAACCATGGCTGATGTGGCTAATTTGAAAATATTAGCATCCGGCACCCACTAGTCAAGGTACAGCACTACGGGAGACCAGACTTTTTACAAGACAACTGAATGAAAAGCTACAGTAGAAAGACAGCAACGAAAATAATTTAGTCCAAAATGACTGGCTGGGTGTTTGTAAGAGCATTATGTGACAACTGCTGATGTAAAAGGAGTTTTATAAAATAAATCTGAATGCTTGATAGATCTTTTTCCCAAACTGTTTTTCTATGGTGTAATATTCATTATGGATTCCAGGTGTGACTGATGGCTCCTTCTAGTGTTTCATTTCAATTTGATCTTTACATTTTGTTTAGATTAAAGTTTACTGTGGAATTATCATATAAATGTACGCTTTGTTGTACAACAGAACATCCGTTTGTATTCTTTAACAGGAAGTCACGTTCACAGGATGTCACATTCTGTCAAAGCTCACGACAGTAATTAGCCAATGGGCTTATAGTACTCTATTGAATTCTGGGTAGCCATGCCCCTGTATAATGTAGCAAGACTACATGTACTGTGATAATAAACAATTGAATTATCTCTGACTCCTGGGTACGTTCTTAACAAAAGTGACCACAATACGTAAAGGTTATTTTCTTACAGTACAAATATAGGCTCTCCTGAGTTGCAGGCAATTATGAGAATAGCTCATTCTGAGTTATTTAACAGAGATAGTCACCATAATGGATAACTAGTATCCTAACATGCTAATAATCTGATGTGGTTCACATGAATCTAATGGAGAGGTAGCATCCCAACAAGCAAACATGTAGTTCACATGCTTCTAATGATTAATTAAACTAACATGCCAACATTCACTTGAATTGGTAAGTGTATCTACATGGATAAGTGTGTCTAAATGGGTAAGTGTGTCCATTTTGACTGGGTAACTTGTGTCTAAACCACTGTACTTCCAACAATAGCTGACAGAATTACAGCAGGGCTCCACAATTACAACCCTGTTTCCAAAAAGGTTGGGATGCGGTGTAAAATGCAAATAAAAACAGAATGCAATGATATGCAAATGATGTAATCCCTATATTTAATTGAAAGTACTACGAAGAAAACATGCAAAATGTTGAAAGTGAGAAATTCTATTGTTTTTGGAAAAATACACTCACCTAAAGGATTATTAGGAACACCTGTTCAATTTCTCATTAATGCAATTATCTAATCAACCAATCACATGGCAGTTGCTTCAATGCATTTAGGGGTGTGGTCCTGGTCAAGACAATCTCCTGAACTCCAAACTGAATGTCAGAATGGGAAAGAAAGGTGATTTAAGCAATTTTGAGTGTGGCATGGTTGTTGGTGCCAGACGGGCCGGTCTGAGTATTTCACAATCTGCTTAGTTACTGGGATTTTCACGCACAACCATTTCTAGGGTTTACAAAGAATGTTGTGAAAAGGGAAAAACATCCAGTATGCGGCAGTCCTGTGGGCGAAAAAGCCTTGTTGATGCTAGAGGTCAGAGGAGAATGGGCCGACTGATTCAAGCTGATAGAAGAACAACTTTGACTGAAATAACCACTCGTTACAACCGAGGTATGCAGCAAAGCATTTGTGAAGCCACAACACGCACAACCTTGAGGCGGATGGGCTACAACTGCAAGAAGACCCCACCAGGTACCACTCATCTCCACTACAAATAGGAAAAAGAGGCTACAATTTGCACGAGCTCACCAAAATTGGACAGTTGAAGAGTGGAAGAATGTCGCCTGGTCTGATGAGTCTCGATTTCTGTTGAGACATTCAGATGGTAGAGTCAGAATTTGGCGTAAACAGAATGAGAACATGGATCCATCATGCCTTGTTACCACTGTGCAGGCTGGTGGTGGTGGTGTAATGATGTGGGGGATGTTTTCTTGGCACACTTTAGGCCCCTTAGTGCCAATTGGGCATCTTTTAAATGCCACGGCCTACCTGAGCATTGTTTCTGACCATGTCCATCCCTTAATGACCACCATGTACCCATCCTCTGATGGCTACTTCCAGCAGGATAATGAACCATGTCACAAAGCTTGAATCATTTCAAATTGGTTTCTTGAACATGACAATGAGTTCACTGTACTGAAATGGCCCCCACAGTCACCAGATCTCAACCCAATAGAGCATCTTTGGGATGTGGTGGAACGGGAGCTTCGTGTCCTGGATGTGCATCCCACAAATCTCCATCAACTGCAAGATGCTATCCTATCAATATGGGCCAACATTTCTAAAGAATGCTTTCAGCACCTTGTTGAATCAATGCCACGTAGAATTAAGGCAGTTCTGAAGGCGAAAGGTGGTCAAACACAGTATTAGTATGGTCTTCTTAATAATCCTTTAGGTGAGTGTATATGCCCATTTTGAATTTGATGCCAGCAACACGTTTAAAAAAAGTTGGGATGGGAATGTTTATCACTGTGTTGCATTACCTCTTCTTTTAACAATATTTGTTTGGGAACTGAGGAGACCAATTGCTGTAGTTTTGAAAGTAAAATGTTTTCCCATTCTTGCTTGATATAGGATTTCAGCTCCTTAACAGTTCGAGGTCTACTTTGTCATATTTCTCATTTCATAATGCACCAAATGTTTTCAATGGGTGACAGGTCTGGACTGCAAGCAAGTTGGTTTAGCACCCAGAGTCTTTTACTACGGAGCCATGCTGTTGTAATACATGCAGAATGAGGTTTGGCATTGTCTTGCTGAAATAAGCAAGGCTTCCCTGAAAAAGACAATCTGGATGGCAGCATATGTTGCTCCAAAACCTGTATATATTGTTCAACATTATATACACACACAGATGTGTAAGTCACCCATGCTATGTGCATTGATGCACCCCAATACCATTATGAATAGGGTTGGGTATCAAGAACCAGTTCCAAGTTTGAACCAGTACCAAAATTCCAAGTACTGTGGATTTGAAAAGACGTGCACTTCAATTCTGCTTCGGATCTTAACATTTGCATTTCAGCTGCACATTTTACGGTCCATAAAAGTTGCACATATCTGCCAGCACTTGCTACGAGGACGGCGGACATAATGTCATGTAATTTCACGAAGTAAGTCAACAAATCAAGCACATGATGCCTTAAAAGAGACATTGAGTTGGCCACAGCAAATGCTCGAATGTTTGGCTTGTTTTGGTTTTTGTTGATCATTCCTGTACATTTTATTTATATATTTGTATTTTTAAGGGAAATAGAAACCTTACTCAATCCTGTCACTGTTGACAGTTGACTGATTATAGCCTAAATAATAAAAGTTAGGCAAATATTCCTTGAAATATTTTGTATTTTCTCCAAATTCTGTCCAAATAATATTGTAATCAGAACCGGAATTCGATAAGCAAAATCGGAAAATGGATTCATTTCTTAACATTTTACACAGCGTCCCAACTTTTTAGGAAACAAGGTTGTACATTCAGACACTGGACAATTGACTCTTGACCAGGTGGTCAGGGGGCCAGAACAACAACTATTATTTGTACACTGACTGCTTTAAAACCTTGATTAAATCGTGATATGGGCACATTAGACTCTGTTTGGGCCTAGAAATACCTGGAAAAATATTTACTAAATTAAAGTCACTTTGAGCTGATTGTACAGTGATGTGACAGTCAATTATTTCTAACAACAATAAAATAACACAGATATTTATTTGTGCTCCAAAAACTTGGGCAGCCCAATCAATCACCTGCTGGACGTTTTTTGCCTGCAGTCTGCAAGTTGGAGAATACTGCCTTATGCTCCACTTGATTTGTAGGGGTCAGGATGATAAGGCGACCTGGAGAACACATTGATGTACAGCCCTAAGAAACAGGAAACCGACTCTTACTTCTGTCCTTGATTGCTGTAGCTGTTGTCGTAGGAGTCATAGCCCTGTTCATCATAAGCCGTCCCGTATCCATCATCGTATTCCTAAAGATCAAAGGGATAAAATACATGAACGACATTTAGGAACATCACCACAATGACATTTTTCTGCACTCAACAAGCACACCTCAAGAGGTTTGAGGAAAAATAACTTATGTTCCTATGCCAGAGTTTTTTTTTGTTCCCCAACCATTGCCGTAATCAACAGCCAATGTTAACATTAATCAGTTCTACAACAGTGTATTACAAATGGGTCTGACAGTGTGTATCAGGACAATATTGTAAAATTCCGAAGATCTTCTGGCAATACATTTTGCTCAGATGCAAAGCTTGGGAACAGAATTACGGTTTGTGCTGTGTAATCAAGTTACAAAACTTTCCATATAAACTGTTCTTCGAGCAAATGTTGTTTTTTTCCAGTGAAAACCGACAGAAGTACTCACTGCGCATAGAGCGGTATCTGTAACTTTGCAATATTTTTTTTTTTGCTTGGCATACATTTTTTAAGGAAAACTTCTGAAAAGTCTGTTATGCTGGAATTGCCCTGTTGTAATCCATTAGAGATCAGCACAGATGCTCCACCATGCATTTATGCAGTATTCTGTCCTTACAAATCTATTTGATGGATAAATGTATATTATAAATTAATTGAGTGCCACACAATGAGGAGAGTATCCCATTTACTACCCAGCCCACCATTACTGAATTTATTACCCCACACAAATGATGAACATGGAGAACATAGAAGCAGGAGGTCTTCAATCTGGGTGCGGGACCCTCACCTGACAACATGGAGCAGATCTTAGCTGACTAGCTGCCGAAGTAACAGCCCTAAACAGCCACGGTTATCATTGGAAAGCTGTAATACTGATATCTGGGACTCTGGGTCATGTCATGTTCACAGGCTGGCAGTACTTGCTTTAAATGGCAGGTCTACATTAAGTCAAAGGCAGAGCAGCTGTGTCAGCGCTTATGGGCAGCATGTTTGTGTTGAGGAGGTGGTGTACTGAGTACTCAAAGGTATCCACGCGTGCAGAGGTCATAGTAATAGCTGCACTTGAGTGTGTGTGTGTGCATGTGAGAGAGACACCACCATTCCTCAAGTCCACCTCATCACAATCTCTGAAGATGAGCCGGAAACCTCTGCTCGTGCCCCAGGAATACCACCTCTCCTGCTCCTCTGGTTCCACTCCTCACCCCCGCTACCCCCCCGGTCCCCTAACCCCTTGCCTAGTCTAGTGGAACATCAAAGGGAAGCAGAGCCGCACCCGCCCTAATTGACGATAAATGGGACTTGTGTTACACAAAGATGTCAACCCCTCATGACACGTCCCTCACCCCCAAACCCTCCACCACTAATTCCATCTGGGCGATTTGCGTGCTTGAACTGAATGGCTGCTGTGAGACTAACAGTGAGCGAGAGACGGAGAGAAAGACAGAGAGAGAAAGAGGGACAGTGAAAGACAGGGAGAGAAAGTGGGGGAGAACCTATCTCCACATTATTATGAAGGCCAAGCAGCATTATTTGAATCCATTATTTTATCTTTAATCCTGAGGAAGCTAACTGTGTAAGAAAATGGAAAATAAAGTTAATTCAAGTTTGGATGGTGCTGTGTAAATCTGAGGGTCTCCCAAACGGCAACCTATTCTCTAGGGGTTCTGGTCCAATGGAGTGCACTTTGTGGAGCATAGGGTGCCATTTAGGAGCCTTTCTGTGTTACAGATAGAGTTCCCTGGCCTCTGGCTTCCTAATAATGACAGTATTAACATCACAGCTACCATGCTAGATTAATGGTATGTAAATCAGATCATCAACATCAACTGTCATGTTGGTTTGTTTTGGATTATGTATCAAGTAAACTGTACATAAGGGCACCCTTTAGAAATCATAAAACATAATTTGGCGGTAGCCTCCAGGTTGTCGGTTCGAATCCCAGTGCCGGTGGGGTGTATTCCTGGAATCAATATCTCACACACCACCCACTGTACTGCCAATCTTCCCTTGAGCATGGAAAGTGGGGTCTGTCAGTTATTTATAATTGATGCTGAACCTTGGCCAGCAGAGACAACTGTACTGTATATCTTTATGTGCATTAATATGAAATAGAAGGAAAATCTCTTTAAAAATTATAAAAAGTAAAACCATGTAGCTGTAGCTGATCAGGTATGCATAGCTAGCCTCACTCATGAAATAAATATGTCTATTCTGAGTATGAAAAGCGAGAGGGAAATGATCCGGCATTGGAGGCAGAAGATCGCACTGTAGGTCAAGCGGAAGAGGTAGTCATCCCAGAAATAAAACGCATTTCCAAGTGTTTCTATAAAACAGTAAGACATTATAAATTAATGTGAGTATTTTGACATATTAACTTCAATATTCAATGAGATTACGTATTTTATTCTAACATATGTGCATGCGTCTTGAAATAACACAAAAAAGTTATTGTCCACTTTGCGTTTTGATTAATAAGTTCAATGTTGTTTGGATACAACTTGGAGAAAAACAATCAAATGCAAGATGCCTGACAAATATAATATCTATTAGCGTAATGACTAACATTGCGAAATAATCACATTCTCTGTAAGACCTGGCCTTGGTTACAATGTTATCGCAGATTAGAAATGTAACGAAGCCCTGTGATTCTATAGAACTGATGGCATTGAAAAAGTGGAGCTCTGGTTTCTCCTTAACACGTCATCTAACTGTGAGTGAGACATGTTAGTAATACAATCACTTGGAGAGAAGGCTTATTCCATGGTTGACAATCTATTTGAAGCCTTCTGCCCTACAGTGAGCAGTGATGTAGATGTCATTCCTATTCCTCAGACCCAGTGTTAACAGTATTAGGGTACTGTCCTTGTTCTTGATCTGTGTTGTTACTGTGTGGTGTTCAGAGTCCATTTGAGTCCACATTAGAGCCTAACAACCTTGTGTTATTGTTGTTTAAGTGAGTTGGCGGAGAAACGAGCCTGGAAACATGACTGCTTTACCAACCACGCTAGCCTGTTAGCAGCAGCTTCCATTATGTTTGGAAGAGTTTTCCCTGGAACAATAGGCCTTTGCCAAAGTTAAGGGATTTTGCGATCAGAAACTTGACTGCGATAGCTAATGCTAGTCACATACCTTTGTTTCACCTCTGTCTAAGCACTGATAGCCCAGCTCAGTAACTAGCAGTCAGCATTAAATGGGTTGGTGGGGGAAATGAGGGCACACACACACACAGAGCACTAATAAAATATGGCTACATTTCCCAGTTTGAACAGGATTAGCATGTCAAAAAGGGATGGAGGGAGCAGAGAGAAAGAGCAGGGAGAAGGAAAGAGAGCTGAAAAAGAGAGAGGGAGAGAGCAGAGAGAGAGAGGAAAAGATAGCAGAGAGAGGGTTATCAAGTAGAGAGAGAGATGAGAGAGAGAAAGGGAGTAAGAGAGAGCAGAGATAGATCAGAGGGGGGGGGGGGGGCCGGAAGACAGCTCCTAAGTGAGTCTTTCATTTGTATGCCAGAGGAGGGCTGGGAGGCGTGTTGTTAAAAGATAAGGGCTGCCCTCACAGGCCGTAGAGACTCACAGAGGCCCTGGCACTGCATGTTTCAACAACAGTATCACAGACGCCTCACTGCGCTCCACAATACATCCTCTGGAACAGGGAAACATATAGGGTGGGACGCTGCCGGAACATAGACGGGTGGTTTGAAGTTACACACAGCCCCATCATCTCCACAACACTCAGGCGCTGTACACCCGTACTCATATTTTTTAGAGGCGTGTGTATCCCTGACTGGATTCACCAACAAATCAAATGTGGTAAGTCATAGAGAAGGTCTGCAACAGGCAGAGGTTTCTCTTAGGATCGGTACGCCAACGCCATCTGCCATCAGAAATGTCTATTTCTTTTCATCTGTTTTTGGTGTGCTACTGTGTGTGTAGAAAGAATGCAGGAACACTGCCCAAGACATTATGCTATGAAACTCAACTATACCACTGTACTGGTAAATACTATTGCTGATTGTCTAGAATGAGTACTAGAATGCACATCAATTCTTTATATACTTTACAAGAGAGAAAAAACACTACTTTTAGAAAGCTATAAACCCATATTAGATGGCAGTTGCCAACAAACAATAACATAACTGCTCATATTTCATTAGTGAATGTAGGCTTTTTCATGTGTTGCTGCATATGTGACCTGTACGTTCCATTAGTTCTAAAGATCTATATATATATATACAGTGGGGAGAACACGTATTTGATACACAGCCGATTTTGCAGGTTTTCCTACTTACAAAGCATGTAGAGGTCTGTCATTTTTATCATAGTTACACTTCAACTGTGATAGAAAAAACATAAATCCAGAAAATCACATTGTATGATTTTTAAGTAATTAATTTGCATTTAATTGCATGACATAAGCATTTGATACATCAGAAAAGCAGAACTTAATATTTGGAACAGAAACCTTTGTTTGCAGTTACAGAGATCATACGTTTCCTGTAGTTCTTGACCAGGTTTGCACACAGTGCAGCAGGGATTTTGGCCCACACCTCCATATAGGTTTTCCTACTTACAAAGAATGTAGAGGTCTGTAATTTTTATCATAGGTACACTTCAACTGTGAGGCCCAAATCCCTGCTGCTGTGTGCGCAAACCTGGTCAAGAACGACAGGAAACGTATGACCTCTGTAATTGCAAACAAAGGCTTCTGTACCAAATATTAAGTTCTGCTTTTCTGATGTATCAAATACTTATTTCATGCAATACAATGCAAATTAATTACTTAAAAATCATACAATGTGATTTTCAGGATATTTGTTTTAGATTCCGTCACTCACAGTTGAAGAGTACCTATGATAAAATTACAGACTTCTACATGCTTTGTAAGTGGGAAAACCTTCAAATTTGGCAATTTCTCAAATACGTGTTCTCCCCACTGTATATATATATACACTCACCTAAAGGATTATAAGCAACACCTGTTCATAATGCAATTATCTAATCAACCAATCACATGGCAGTTGCTTCAATGCATTTAGGGGTGTGGTCCTGGTCAAGACAATCTCCTGAACTCCAAACTGAATGTCAGAATTGGAAAGAAAGGTGATTTAAGCAAATTTGAGCGTGGCATGGTTGTTGGTGCCAGACGGGCCGGTCTGAGTATTTCACAATCTGTTCAGTTACTGGGATTTTCACGCACAACCATTTCTAGGGTTTACAAAGAATGGTGTGAAAAGGGAAAAACACCCAGTATGTGGCAGTCCTGTGGGCGAAAATGCCTTGTTGATGCTAGAGGTCAGATGAGAATGGGCCGACTGATTCAAGCTTTTAGAAGAGCAACTTTGGCTGAAATAACCACTCGTTACAACCGAGGTATGCAGAAAAGCATTTGTGAAGCCACAACACACACAACCTTGAGGCGGATGGGCTACAGCTGCAGAAGACCCCACCAGGTACCACTCATCTCCACTACAAATAGGAAAAAGAGGCTACATATTGCACAAACTCACAAAAATTGGAAGAATGTTGCCTGGTTTGATGAGTCTCGATTTCAGTTGAGACATTCAGATAGTAGAGTCAGAATTTGGCGTAAACAGAATGAGAACATGGATCCATCATGCTTTGTTACCACTGTGCATGCTGGTGGTGGTGGTGTAATGGTGTGGGAGATGTTTTCTTGGCATACTTTAGGCCCCTTAAATGCCATGGCCTACCTGAGCATTGTTTCTGACCATGTCCATCCCTTTATGACCACCATGTAGCCATCCTCTGATGGCTACTTCAAGCAGGATAATGCACCATGTCACAAAGCTTGAATCATTTCAAATTGGTTTCTTGAACATGACAATGAGTGCACTGTACTGAAATGGCCCCCACAGTCACCAGATCTCAACCCAATAGAGTATCTTTGGAATGTGGTGGAACGGGAGCTTCGTGTCCTGGATGTGCATCCCACAAATCTCCATCAACTGCAAGATGCTATCCAATCAATATGGGCCAACATTTCTAAAGAATGCTTTCAGCACCTTGTTGAATCAATGCCACGTAGAATTAAAGCAGTTCTGAAGGCAAAAGGGGGTCAAACACAGTATTAGTATGGTGTTCCTAATAATCCTTTAGGTGAGTGTATATATATACATAAAATTAATTGAATGAACAACCAGGTCACATAAGTAGCAATCAAAACATGAAAGAGCATAATCACAAAAGAAAACATGCAAATATAAATGAAAACATCATTTCTACTAGTAAATGGTTGCTTATGTTATTCTTTGTTCCTTTAAAGCCTATATCAATATCTGCAAGCTGGTAAAGTTCTTAACTTGTCCTATCCCTACATTTCAAATTGTGAGAAAATTTGCTCAGTTTATAAGAATAAAAGGAACAAACAACATATTATAATGTAATGAGAAAAACTCTTTTAAAAAGCAATTTGTTCATTTTTGACCTATATTGAGGGGATAGTTCATCCAAAATTATTATTTTTCTCATTTTTTCAAACATTTCATTATTCAGCTCTGACCCAGTCGGTAAGAGTTATTAGCATTGTCCAAATTCATGAACGGAAACAGTCCAAACCCCTAGCAAAGCTGCACTGGAAAACTACTCCAAAACAATTCAAACAACTGTATATCAGAGGTATTCAAATATGGCCCCTGAAGCCAGTTCCACTCCATTTTATCATTACAACCTTCTAATCAGGGACCTATTCAGACTTAAGACGCCAGGTGGGTCCAATTAATGATAAGGTAGAACAGAAAACCAGCAGGCTTCGGCCCTCACAGGCTAAGATTTGCTGTACACTGACAAAACAGTCAGTGCTAGCGAACTATTTCCTATAGCCACCATACACAGCTTCTGTTCTTTGGCAGTGATGTCATTGAGGTAAGCGTGAACTTTAACCTCAACAAGCTATGTGAAGATAGGTTGCTTCGCCTAGCTGACCCATTCAAGAGTTTGTTAGCTTTCTAACGTTCTTTGTTCCTTGCATGCCTTCTGAGTTTACCATTTTGCTTATCCTAAACTTTGAACTTTGAACTTCTGGATTTTCTTTGTTTGGATCGACTTCTGCCTGATCACATCTGGACCACGTTGTATGCCTGCTCCCCTGGGTTTTTGGTTTGAAATTAAATTCGACGAGCTCTGCAACTGGTACAATACCTCTTCCTCTCCGAATCAATGGAGCAACTTCACCAACGTGACCTACACAATTTGCAAGAAACATTTTACAGAGCATCGTGACCCACGTTCACTTAAAAGAGGACTAAAAGCAAATGCAATTCCAAGTTACCCAGTTCAACCCGTGGAGACAAGACAGATTGTAAGTAATACTTCCAATTGCTATGTTATAATACACAAAGTACACATTGCCTCTGGATATTCTGGGCAAGGGTTGGGGATTAACATGTTCACCATCGCCCCCCTTTAGCTGCTGTCCAAGCTTCGATTCAGTCAATTCATCATCTGTGTATTATGGTCAGAACAAGTAAGGCTCCATCCCCCCAAAAATGTCTTCCTGCTCATATTCAGTCAGACATAATATATATATATATATATATATATATATATATATATATATATATATATATATATATATATATATATGTATATGTATATGTATATGTATATGTATATGTGTATGTGTATATGTATATGTATATGTATATATATGTATATGTATATGTGTATATGTATATATATATATGTGTATATGTATGTATGTATGTATATATATATATATATATATATATGTATGTATGTATTTTCCTTTCTCTCTCAAGCAAATTAAGTTTGACTGTCCGAGGTGAATATCAAAGACAAAATAGGTAACTTGCTTTCTACCTAGCGAATACCAACTTTAGTTTACTGTGATGTATACACTTAAGCCTTGTTCACACTAAGTACAGCATAAAATTACCGTACGGTACCTTAACGCAAACATTGCAATCAATCCACGAAAACATTGCAATGAATATTACGCATTTTCATAACCAGTATCCAAAGGTGGAGGAAAGACTTGTTGTGTTAGCATCTAGCAAGGCAACGTGCAGGAGCGTGTCTCAATTATGGTTTCATTGTAGTAGAGGAAATTAAGACTTTGAAGTCACACAGGCTATATATATATATATCTTTTTTTTTATTCATTATTGTTTTTTCCACAAAAATGCCCCTCAAATATTTAACCAATTGGATCAAAGTCTCAATCTTTGATATTGTAGGCTACTACAAATACTGAGCTGTCATAGCTTTTCTTGCAGTCCCATGAACACATACTTGAAAGCAACATTTTAGCTTTTCTTTGGTAGTAAATTAACTTTGGTTTCTCATTCCATACGGAAAAGCACCGCAGAAGTTGGAAAATGTCAACTCATGCGGCACACCTGCCGTACTGCATCCATATCTGGCCGAGTTTGGTGGACTAGCCGGAGTGGTGCGGATTGCTTTCTATTCAAATGAATGGCCTTCTGCCAGAAGGTGTGAACGAGGCTTTACTCTTCCCAAAGTAATGTGTATTGAACAAAACTGACCGGTAAACCCAGGAAGGAGAATATCGCAAATATTGAAACTTTATTTCGAGGAATACAACATTGTCATGTTCTTTGAGGTAAACAACAACACTTGTCTTTGTTTGGAGTGTTTTAGAGTAGTTTTCCACTAGCAATGCAGCTTTACGATAGGGATACCAACCGTTTCCATTCATGAATTTGGACAATGCTAATAACGCAAATAACAGACTGGGACCGCGCTGAATAATGGATTGTTTGAAAACATGACTCTATGTCTTCAGGATTATCTCTTGGTGAGTGGAATTTGAGAAAAATATAAATTTTGAATGAACTATCCCTTTGAAACACACAATTGAATCTATAATGAACCTATTTTAAAACATTCAGATGCATTATCAGGTTATTTCTGCATTAAAACTATAAAAGATGTGCGGAAGGTGTGGTCAGGTTGGCAATGGGTGTGGCTATCTACATGCAAAAACCAGGCTAGAGCCAGGGGAAATAATATTTTACAGGCTCCAATCATGGCAGTGGTTTCTGTTTTAAAAAAGATTTTCTGCAATCATACACATTTTGCTATGGAGCTGTGAGAATTTTGCAGTTCAAAGTCCCTATGCACCCTTTGTAATTTAATTTTCAATTCCTATCTGTATGTCTAATACATCCCTCTGTGCTTTTATTTAATTAAAATAACTACAAAAACATGTTTTCACATGAAAATAAATAGAACATGCTCAGTCTGATCATGTGGGCATTAGGAAACAAATTTGGAGATATTTCCATTCACAACACGCTGATTGTGTGGATTGATCTAACAGCTGAACAGTCATTGGTCAATCAAAACAGATTACATTGTGCTGTCATGATGTAGGATAACATTTCCATCCCACATGCAGAGTATTATCATTATTTTCACAATTTCAGTGTTATTTCAGTGTGGATAAACCGAAGAAAAATAAAAATCACATTTTAACTGTCCCATTAAAAGTGAATTTCTTACACATTAGTTATGGAGCTGAGAAAAAATTAAAGACTTTTATAGACAATTTCCATCAATTCTGCTTATTTTGCCAAACACTGTGTCCTTAATAGGCTCAAACATTATAACAAAAATCAAGTCGGGGCCCAGGGTATACACACTGTATGACAAACCTGACATGTTTCAGGAATTTGTAATTCTCCTGGACTTAAACAGTTCTTTAGATGATATTTACACACACAGAAACATATATTTACATGCACAGAAACACAAACCCTGGCTCCTAACATACAGCTGAGCAGAGAGCACTCTGGGGGAATTATCGTAAACAAAACCGACCTACTTGCATCACGCAAACACAAACACACACACACACACACACACACACACACAGACACACTAACTCACACACGGGTGCATCCAGACAGCTCTGCCCCTCACCACGCAAAGATGTCATGTAGTAATACTACCTCAGATATATTATTTTATGTAATTACATGTTAACATGACATCTTGACACTCTGCTTATGTCCTAAAGAGCAACATATTACTTATATAGTACCCTAATTGGTCTAGGGCCCATTGAGCCACTGTGATGGCAGTCAGTCCATACATCCTCTCATAAAGAAGTAATGTGTTCATGTGTGAGGCCTGCAATTTGACAAGGACCTGTGCCCTGCTGTATTGACAGGAGACAGACAATCCTTTCTAAGGAAAACATGAGATATGAGCATGTGACAGTAATTTCATCACTAAGTATCACCCTAGAAATGACATCACTGATTAACAAGGACATTCTGTCTATTTCTCCCTACACCACACTGTCTCTACATAGACTGTCTTCCTATACTGTCTGTCTCATTCTACACCACACTGTCTCTACATAGACTATCTTCCTATACTGTCAGTCTCATTTTACACCACACTGTCTCTACATAGACTGTCTTCCTATACTCTCAGTCTCATTCTACACCACACTGTCTCTACATAGACTGTCTTCCTATACTGTCAGTCTCATTTTACACCACACTGTCTCTACATAGACTGTCTTCCTATACTGTCAGTCTCATTTTACACCACACTGTCTCTACATAGACTGTCTTCCTATACTGTCAGTCTCATTCTATACCACACTGTCTCTACATAGACTGTCTTCCTATACTGTCAGTCTCATTCTACACATACACTACGCTGTCTGTCTCTCCCTGCACTAAGCTGTCTGTCGCTCACTACACTACACTGTCTGTCTCTCACTACCCTACGCTGTCTGTCTCTCACTACCCTACGCTGTCTGTCTCTCCCTACACTACGCTGTCTGTCTCTCACTACCCTACGCTGTCTGTCTCTCACTACACTACGCTGTCTGTCTCTCCCTACCCTACGCTGTCTGTCTCTCCCTACACTACACTGTCTGTCTCTCCCTACCCTACGCTGTCTGTCTCTCCCTACACTACACTGTCTGTCTCTCCCTACCCTACACTGTCTGTCTCTCCCTACACTACACTGTCTGTCCCTACACTCAGCGTTCATACACTGTCTTCTGTCCCCTCCTCTCTCCATAGATCACACCCACTGTCTGTTTCTCACATTCTCCATCTACACGTTTCTCATTATCATCCCAAGTGGTGCTGATTCCTAGTGAATAGTAAGAAATGGATAACAGGCACAAAAATCACAATTGTATTATTGCTAATTCCTCTGCGAATGGCCTGACAGACAGGTTGGGAACAGGTTTCTTACATTGTGTTTGTGCGTGCGTGTGTGTGTGTGTGGCCTATGAAATATTTGGAATGAGGTTTGGATACAATTACTGTATTGTGTAATGAGCCTCAGACTGCCAGACAGATCCAGCAAATAATCTAATTCAGAATTTTGTTTTATACAAATTAGATTCCCCAATGATCTGATATCATTACTCTGTGTTTCATCAAATCATTGATATACCGTAAGAGTGAGGCAATGATTCAGCCAAGAAAATCCATTTGAATTCGAAAAGAAATTAAATCAGCAAAACAAAGACATCCCTTCTCTACAACGGATCACACAGATAAATGTAACAGATAAACAGAACATGGCTTCAAGGCTTCGGCTGAACCATACTGTCAACTGAAGATAAGGTAAAATGTAAAAAAAAAAGGCAAGAATGATGCAAAAATGTATCCCCTTCTCAGTAGTTGTTGCATAAAAAACTCCACAAGCCCATTCGTTATCAGCAGTAAAAGACAAGCAAGAAAACATGACTTCTGTGTATTTCTGTCCCTCTCAGACAACAGAGGGGAGTGGGCCTCATTCGGTCCAGAATTCACAGTGATATGATGGAGATTTACCATCAACCAGATGTCTGCAGCGCTTCCCTCGCAAGATCCCCAGGTGTGTGTGTGTGTGTGTGTGCGTGTATGCACGAGTGCGTGTGCCCATTTGTGTGTGTTTCTGTGTGAGTGTGTGACTGTGTGTGTGTGTGTGTGTGCATGCGTGTGCGTGCGTGCGTTTGCGTGCGTGTCTGGGGAGCCAGTACACCACTGTGACAATGATGTGAGGCAGCTGGTCCGGCCGTGGCTCCCTTCCAGCAGCCAGTCGTTCTGTACCACTTCCACCCAGTCTAAGTGCAGACCTCCCTATAAACCTGTCACATGTGGTTAGCTATGGTCTGGCCTGGCACTGCTCTAACAGGGGGCCACCTCCCCTCCCTCTCTGTTTCATGTTCTCTCCTCCTTCGCGTCTCCCGACGCCCCTCCTCCGCCTCTCCTGCTGTCTTTCCTCCTCCTCTCGTCTCCTATCATCTCCACTCCCTCCTCCTCCACCGCGTGTCCCCTACGCATCGCCGCTAAATACGCCAGGTTGGTGCGGCGGCCCTGAGGGAGGGAGTCCTCCTTGGCATGCGTACAAAGGGTCTGACTCTGGGATTAATGTATTCGGCTCGGCCAGCTGTTCATATTTCAACAGGGTCCCACCAGACCGGCCAGGTGAGCTAGAATGCCAGGACTACCATAACAGCTAGCAGTGAAATCCCCACTATGTTTTGATTATACCATGAGGATGTGCATCTTATTGTGTGTGTGTGTGTGTGTGCGCGTGTGCGTACACAACTGGTTTCTCAGTTCGGGAAGTAAATACTCACATATTCGCCGTACGTCTCCTGAACTACAGGTGGTGGGGGCCTGTACCCCGCTGGCGGGGGGGCTCCCCGTGCTCTCTGCGCAGGCACTCCCCTGCCCCGGGCGGACGGTACCCGGCTGGGCGGTGCCCCTCTCGGCGCTGCTCCGCGGGGGACCGCTGCATGAGGAGGGGGCACTCCTCCACGACTCCTACCGCACGGGACCAACAGGACAGGGTAAGTGTGGGCAACTCCATCTCAACCCTGCCTAGAGCCCTGTGGTTTAGGTGGACCAGGACACCGGTGCCATTCAGATGTGAAGTACGGTGAACGGAACACGGCCTTGTTAGTAAACACGTTATTTCTACGTCCGACCTGCTGAACACCCCGATGCCTCTGGGTCTTATCTCAGTCACATTAGGCGTGCTAAATTCAAATTACTGTCTAATTCAAAACAGACCCAATTATAGTTCCTCTCGGAGCAACCCAAACACGTACACATGTACACGCGCGCACACATGCGTGCACACTCTTTGACCCGGTTTATCTCATCTAATGGAAAAGTATGTTTGCTTTTAGAAACACAAACAGCAAACACACTTTGCATTTCCTTTTAAAATGTAGAGTAGAAGGAGCCAAACCACCAACACACTATAAATAATAATGTGTCAACGCCCATGTCAGTATTATCTGTGGAATTAAACCTTCAAGAGAATGCGGAAGGACAGCTGCACGCTAAAATGAATTAGAAATGTAATGATTGTGTATAGTTTGGGCCAAGGTTTTCCCATTAGTATTACAAAGGAGAGTTTTGAACTGAATGCACTAAAACTCAGACACATTGATATCAGACTTTTTCCCCCAGTTATGGGCATAAATGAATGAAATTAATTTCCGGCTGCGGGAGTCCTATTCTAAGTATGTTCTCTCGTTTGGAATAGCCTCTTTGGAACATGGTCTGTTTATCTGTTTATGAAAATCTGTGTATAATATGTATAATGTCCATCAACGATACACGTCTCACAACCAATAAAACACACTATATCACCACACACACACACACACACATACACACATTGGCAGCGGGTACCTAATGGGTCCGGGGGCAGGCGTCCCTCTACCACGTGCTGAGGGCAGCTTGCCCCTCACCGTTGGCACCTTGGCGTCCTCTGAGCCACCATTCAGGTATGTCAACTCTTGCAGCTGTGCCTGTCGGATCTCATCATTGTAATCCTGCGGGCGCACACACACACGCACACACACACGCACACACACACGCACACACACACGCGCGCACACACACCCACACACATTTAATTACAGTGCATTAAATGACGTCCTTTATCTCCACAGTTACAGACCTGTAGAAATATCCAATGAATGTACTTTACAGTGCTTCAGTGACCAACCAACCGCTGTTTTATGTGTGTGTGTGCGCAAGTGTATCCTGATGCTGTCATGACCACTGCTTCTGAAGCAGAGCCACTCACTTCTGATCCCACACTGATAACACCTAGGAACTCCACTTGGCTTTTTATCATGTCACACTGTCATCTGTTTGTTTGTGTGTGTGTGTGTGCGCGCCCGTCTAGCTTTATAGTCGCACGCAGTTGTCTTCATCGCTCAATGGAACGCAGCAATTAATATGGAAATCAGTCTTAAATCACACTGCCATGAAGACGATTGTGATGTGTCTCCTCCATATCAATACATCACTGTGTATTTGTGAGCGAAATTATACACGCAATTAATGACCAGGAATAAATCCTCCCAATGGCCAGAAATGAGACTGGAAAGATCCTCCATAAAACCCTGGGATGGATAGATCATTCTATTCATACATGTTACCATTGAGAAACAGGAAATAAACTAGGACGAGTCCTACAGAGGGTTAGTCTATGCAGACTGCTTCCTGTCGGACTGTGTTACTCCGTTTTTCAGTTCATTCAGTTACTCCAATGACTTCCCTTACAGGGACATGCAGCCAATCAGAGGACCCAGACACTCCGAAATGCATCCAATCAGACGACCCAGACAGAGTCCTACATTGCACCATACTAGAATAGAGTTATGCTGCTACAACAGTATCAGCTTTCATTCACTGTCCGGGTCACGGGCCCAGGCCCACACTACCGGATTAAACTCAGCCCCGGGTTAAGTTGACATGGGGTTGTAAAGACAAGTTTAAGAACTCAACAGCTTGCATTTCCAACAGGTGTACGCACCGTGAAATGTTTTAACTACACTAATACAATCCTAAAATAGCAAATAAATCCCCTCAAAATTCCTTCAGACTGTGTGGCTATTTTCACAAAACATTGCTTTCCATTTTCTTGCCCAGTGGTTCTCCAACCTCACCTGGGGTCCCCCATCCAATCCATGTATTAGATGTATTCCTGGGCAAGCACACCTGAATCAACTTGTCAAACTAATTATCAAGCCCTGTGGTTGCTTGATTTAGCTGAGCTAGTTCGGGGCAACCACAGAGCTGTTTGACAGCTGGAGGGTCCCCATGAGGGGTTTGAGAACCACCACTGACCTAACTAGATGCTTGGTTATAAAGACCTGGGGATCCATATAAATCCACTTAAATCCGTCTTCATTTCATTTCAACTCTGGAGCGGAGCTCAAAGTCTTCCGCACTAGTCACAGCACAACCCAGTTGTGGTGAAATGTAAGGTTGTTTCAACACGGCTAGGCCTGCCTCAGCAATAGCTGGGTTTCAACTCATATTCACAGTAAGAATAGTAGAATACATTGAGTGCAATTTGAAAATGTGGTTATGAGTGAACCACATCCCTTGTACTTCAGTCACTAACTATCAGCTAAAAACTTTTGGATTGGTAGTTCCATTTCCGAATTTTTTTTTTTTTGGCAGTATCTGTAGGATAGCATCTGCAGACCAAAAATGTCTACCTTCTACAGACACAGTGAGAAAAACCTTTCGGAGGCCTTCAAGCTGAGGATGTAGGTAGGTTTGTCAGGTATTCCATCAACTGGTAGTCATGGCCCTGACCTTAAGAGAGCCCACTGATTTTGTTAGTCACTCTCAGTTGGATATCATACTAACAGGCAACAAGTGTCAGTACATACTGGTATCAGGAACTTCTTGATCTCCTCCAAAGCGTGACCCATCCGGTTATAGGCTTCTGCAGGAGGAGCGAACACTTCGATGAGAACATGAAGGTCTTCGTTCAGGTGCTGATATTTGGCCTCTCCACTCTTCCGCAGCTCTTCCTCCTGAAGGCACAAAGGGCACAAAAATCAATAGAATGTATTTATAAAGCCCTTTTTACAAAAGCAGTCTTCACAAAGCTCATAACTCAGCCTCTCATAGTGTCACCTCAGTGTTTCCTCACAGAATAACTAATCCAATCAAGATCAGAAAGACAGACTCAGCTAATCAGTTGGACTGGATAATTGAATGTATACCTCATATAAGGTATGAATGTATACCTCGTATTGATTAAACCTCTAATGCCACAATGGAATCCAACAGTAAAAACTGTACATATTATACAGAAGGTACTATGGTAGATAACTGGTATGGAGCAATATAACACAGATCATTATGGATAACCTCATCCAGACAGACGCAGGACAATATGATATTAAGGGGTCAAAATAGGACAACTAAACCCTATCAAAAACTACAGCTAGACACTTAACACTTTCCTCATCTGAACATCTCCCCAGTTCTGTTCCTCCACGGTGTCTGCATATTGATAACATTCCCCTCTACCTTCTCCCGCAGACACACACACACACACACACACAATTACTTTCTCTAGAAGCACTATTCAATGCAGTGTCTCTGATGTCACATAATTATAAATAACCTGGTTTTAAGAGAGCCTCTGGTATGTTAATGAGATGCTAATTTCCCTCATAAATCTGTGTTTTACGAGGAAGAGACTCCTCTGTCTATACTGTCTGGAGCACTACTACTGATGGATCTGCCCGTGTCAGTGACTGTGTGTGTGTGTGTGTGTGAGTGTGTGTGCCCATGGGATATATGCTACCCGACCCCTCATACAGCTCTGATAAAAAAAACATCACTCATTGACACACACACACACACACACATAGCTCATACGCAAACACACACTGTCAACATCCTATAGTTGCTCAGTACCCCACAATCAGAAATGAGTGGTTGGGACATCCCCGGAAGATAACGAGGTTGTGTCATTGCTCCCCGAATGTCATCGTCCCGTCGACCCTCTGGAATAGCCTAGGGCAGAATATTTCAGCTGCCACATCGCACATCTCCTTCAAGCATCATCCCTCAGTTGATATTCCTCATGGATAATCTGTTTATTGTCCCCCACAGCAAAGCTGGTAATCAAACAGCCATTCTCTTCTCCAGCAACAGGGGCACAAAGAGGCACAAAGGCCGAGTCCAGAGGAACCTCATACAGGAACTGAATAGGTAAGTACGTGGGCTATTAGCTGTTGTGGATGATGCATTGTTCTGCAATCTAAATACCAGGAGGATAACAATACAATTTCAGCATGGATGCTGTGAATCACAGTGAAAATCTGTGCAGACTGACAGAGGGCAATTGGAGCCCAGGTCGACAACTCATTGTAATTTCGTCATCCATTTTAAGCTCCACTAGCCTTTGTTTTCAAAACAGCATCCTTAAGCCAGGAAGCATACGCCACTCAGTCTGGAATGTACCATGAAGCCACTACAGAGACACGGAATCGTGTTTTACCATATTGGCTGTAAGAGTACAGTGTTGACAGAGCAGCCCTGTCAGGTGTGTCATCAGCTTCACACTGAAGAAGACGCGAAGGAAGGAGAAAGACCTGATATAGCTTGCTGTGGATTCCCTGTCACTGACTTTTCTAACAGACAATGAAAATCTGGATCAGATAACGGAAGAAACAAATGAGTGTTCTATGCAAAACAATTTGGCACACGCTTTAACCTATCCAACTTACTTGCAGGGAGGGAGTAGCTAACTGAATAGGCCTCAGCAGATTTAATTATAATTTGATTCCACAATTAGACTTTTTCATGCATAATACTGGCCTCCTTATACAAGAGATCTCTGAACCAAACACAAAATGAGCTTTTCAGGGCGTGTGGTTTTCTGACAGGAACAGGTAAGGGTGCATGCGCGCTCTGGAGAAAGCTATCAGACCCAGATCAAAAACCATCTCTGGTAGTGTAGTGGAGGAGGATCGTGGGATGGCCTGAGTTCCTGTTTGAAGCCAGGTGAATCAGCTGAGGTCATCCTATCGCCGGGACAGGCCCGTTCAGCAGGGGTTCCAGAGTTGTAGCGTCCAATGGAATGCTGCTGTATGATGTTGTGTACCATCAATGTCACAAATCACCAATGATAAACGAATGGAGCAAAGAAAGACAGTCACAGTGACGTTGAGAGACCAGACAGAACAAATCAACAAAAACTCCTGAACTGGTTATGGATGACTTCCCGCTAACGGTGAGTCTTCCACAAACCATGGACACAAATGGACAGAATGAGACAGGCTGTAACCAGAGGGGAAGAAAGAGAAGCAGACTCGTCTGTTCCCAGATAGATGAACCAAGAGATGAAAGGTCCTACTGTCACAGAGAGGGGGAGAATGACTAGGCCGTTACCTTCTCCTTGTCTCTCATTGATCCTTTCCCCAGAATTGACATCTTGGTGAGCGTGTCTTCCTGTAGTCTCTTCAGCGAGTTCCCGCGTGGACCCAGCAGTTTGCCCACAAAGTTAAACTAAAAGGGAAACACACGTAGAGTACGGTGAATTGGTATCTGTGCATTGTCATGTCAATCCCATTTTGGTTTAAACGGTGCACTTTTAATTAAATTTACACAGGAATTGTCAGCATTTGACAGGAGTAAGAAATGCAGTCAATTCCTATGAGAACTGAGAATGTTCTTCCAAGTAGCAGTAAGTCTCCATAACACTGTTATCTTAACTGGGTCTAGTTGTGCGTCCCAAATGGCCCCTTTTCCCTACATTGGGCACCACATCACATACAGTATACCTAGGGGAAATAGGGTCAAACACAGTGCAGAGAAAAGAATGCCATTTGAGACCAGGGCCAGAGGTTCTGCTTTTAACAACTAAAACACATAATCCTCACAATTATTACAGCAGTATGGGAAAGGAGAAGGCTCATCCTTGTCAATGGCCTGTTTCACACAGCACAATCCGGTCCTATTCAACATATCAACTTTTATACAATAACCCAGTTTTCCTTGTGAATGTGCCTGTTTTAAGGTCACGGAAAGACCAAAACCGATTGAGGAGACCGACAAAAAGAGATTGGAGGGAAAGAGAAAAAAGCAGAGCAGGAAAGGTGGAGGCGGTGGGCAAAAAATACAGTGCCTGTTCTTCTTCGCTCGCCAGCTCTCTCTCTCTTTTTAACAGTGAGTTATACAGCTGTCTCCCACATCTCTCTAGGTCATTAATTAGTGGCTTGAGAAAAAAAAAAAAAACAGCCGTATTTTGTTCTACACCTCACCTGTGGATCCTACAGAATAGCTCCTGCCTGTTCCCTCACACATCAGTAACTGTCGTTGCCATGGTAAGTAGCATTGCACTCAAGTGAGCTCAGCCCATATGGCTCTTTATTACGTGTTTCACTACCCTGCTCATAACCCGGCCTGCATATGCTAACACCAGTTAAATCTCATTCATTACTATAGCACATAGGGTGATGTCTGCAGATGGTGCAGAGGTGATTACTGGATGTCCATATGTTGACTAACAGCCAGGTTTGCGTCAGAGATTGAACTGGTCACCGGGAAGTTCTGCATCTGTTACATTCAGAGAGGACTGCATCGTGCAAGGCAGGGCTACTCAACTCCAGTCTTGAAGGGCCGAATCACTTCTGGTTTTCATCGTCTCGTTCTAATCAGGGGCTGATTCAGATCTGGGGACACCAGGTGAGTATAATTAACTACACAGTCGAAGCAAAAACCAGAAATATTTCTGCCCTCTAGGATGGCAGTTGAAGAGCCTGGATTTACACTATAGGAGATGTTTTAGCTATATGTTATGTTTTATCTGCTGAAAAAAACACGTGGGGCAAATTTCTGGGGGCTTTATTTTTTCAAAAGTGTCTAGGTATCTAAAGACAAAAAGTCTTCAGAGTTATACAATAGTCTCCCACATTTCTATGGGTCATTAACAGGAAATGTTGGTTATTCAGCAAAATGATGGCCTTTTGCATCCTTTTGATATTCTTTTTAGTGTTTTTTGTATAAATTAAATATTAAGCTTTAGAAACCATGTGAAGAATTCAATAACTCTGATATATATATAATGCATGTCCCGACTTGCACAATCTGTTACTTTTTAACCCACTTTAACTAAAAAAAAAAAATGTTGCTTTAAAGATTATTTCATTCATTTGAAAAGTGATGAATTTATGTCTTTCATTGCACGATCAAGCCTGCTATGTAAATTGAACTCTTGTTTTAATATGGTTTATTCATTTTAAAACGTTCATGAAAGAAACATTGAACATTTAAATGTCATAGTGTAAAAGCAGGTGATGGCTTATGAAGCCACAGGTGATGGCTTATGAAGCCACAGGTGATGGCTTATAAAGCCACAGGTGATGGCTTATAAAGCCACAGGTGATGGCTTATAAAGCCACAGGTGATGGCTTATAAAGCCACAGGTGATGGCTTATAAAGCCACAGGTGATGGCTTATAAAGACGCAGGTGATGGGTTATAAAGCCACAGGTGATGGCTTATAAAGCCACAGGTGATGGCTTATAAAGACACAGGTGATGGGTTATAAAGACACAGGTGATGGGTTAAAAAGACACAGGTGATGGGTTATAAAGCCACAGGTGATGGGTTATAAAGGGACAGTTGATGGGTTCATGGAAGACACCTGGTTGGGGAGGAACACAATGCAACACATGTGTGTGGAATAATGGGGCAGGAAGGCAATCAGGGTGTGACAGAGAAACAGCCTGGAAATGCTTTAATTGAAACAAACGTGAAGCTCACATTCCATTACAACAAGACTCTATCCATTCATGTCGAACGCTGCACACACAAATATGTATTGTTAGCAATAAATCTGCAGGATCTTATTTTACTAAATTATCAGTTAACTTTTTAAATTATATAAAATATCTGATCAAACAGTGTTTGGAAAGACAGAGGGGCTGTTTATTAACTAGAGCGCCATGTAATGTTATCACAAATTACAAGGGAGATGAAGACAGTGAAAATGCTGTTTTGTTTTGTGCTATGAAAGGCTGTTGATTCTGTTGACATTTTTTTTTACAGCTTAGTTATTTACAGAGAGTTAAAATGTATTTGCTTCAGATCTGATCTGTTTAAGGCCACTAAACGGCAGTGATAGACAATCTACACATTAAACACACCGTCGACTTTACTTAAGCAAACTAAAGCCTCTCCAACCATCATCTTACAGTGCATTGCTCTGGTGGGACCATCCAGATCACTGTTCATCGTTCTGTTACTGGACCAGTCTGGCCTTTCCAATAGAACCAGTCAGATCACTGTTCATCGTTCTGTTACTGGACCAGTCTGGCCTTTCCAATAGAACCAGTCAGATCACTGTTTATCGTTCTGTTACTGGACCAGTCTGGCCTTTCCAATAGAACCATTCAGATCACTGTTTATCGTTCTGTTACTGGACCAGTCTGGCCTTTCCAATAGAACCAGTCAGATCACTGTTTATCGTTCTGTTACTAGACCAGTCTGGCCTTTCCAATAGAACCAGTCAGATCACTGTTTATCGTTCTGTTACTAGACCAGTCTGGCCTTTCCAATAGAACCATTCAGATCACTGTTTATCGTTCTGTTACTGGACCAGTCTGGCCTTTCCAATAGAACCATTCAGATCACTGTTTATTGTTCTGTTACTGGACCAGTCTGGCCTTTCCAATAGAACCAGTCAGATCACTGTTTATCGTTCTGTTACTGGACCAGTCTGGCCTTTCCAATAGAACCAGTCAGATCACTGTTTATCGTTCTGTTACTAGACCAGTCTGGCCTTTCCAATAGAACCAGTCAGATCACTGTTCATCTTTCCAAAAGATGGCATTTGGAATGAGACAGTATTGTGAATCCCAAATGACACCTATGTGTCTTTATGGTTCAACACTGTCCATCAGAATGCAGTGCACTATGAAGTGAATATGGTGCCATTTGGGACATAACCATCGCCTGAACGGAGCCTTTTGGTCATTTGCAAAGTTTTCAGATATCTCTAATCCATTTCCTCCCACAAGACCATTCATCTGAACCCAGTCCAAACTCGCTACAATATCTTACTGTCCCTGAATGGGACTAGAAGGCGGACACACTGCCAGGCACTGATAGGGAGGACCCATACAGTAGCTGAACTGTCACTCCTTAATCATCTGTTGTCTAGGACCACTTTGCCTTTTATTTTGGTTGCACGCACAAAGATACACACACATGCAAAAACGCACACATCTGGACTACAGTTACGCTTGAGTAACCCTAAACACCACTCTCACAGTCGTAGTTTAGGGCTGACAGAGAAGCCTTGGGGCAGAGTGGTCATCGTAACAGCGACTAGAACTAAAACCCCAGCATTTTTTGCCACTCATCTTCAAGTTGTCAGGAGACTAAGGAAACGGGTGAAGAGATGGAGGGTTCTATGATGATTAAAAAGTCGGAGGACACCAACCAGTAGGAACGAATGTATTAATCACAGCTACCCAGGGGGGTGGGGTGGACCAACATCTAACATCTTTTCATCATTTCCTGAATTCATTACTGTACTCTACTAGCCTTCTCTGTGCTGCGAGGAGAGGTGTGTGTGTGTGTGCCGATAGCCAGGAGAGGTGTGTTCAGAGAAAAGACAGCGTGCAGTGATTCTGCTGAGGACAGCAGGACAGACAGGGCCAACAGTAGAAGAATAAATCACTTTGGCCGTCACTAAGGAGAGGAGAGAAAGGCAAAAACATAGCGAAGGAGAGAGAGACAGGGGAGGACATAGGGAAGGAGAGAGAGACAGGGGAGGACATAGGGAAGGAGAGAGTCAGGGGAGGACATAGGGAAGGAGAGAGAGACAGGGGAGGACATAGGGAAGGAGAGAGTCAGGGGAGGACATAGGGAAGGACAGAGAGACAGGGGAGGACATAGGGAAGGAGAGAGAGACAGGGGAGGACATAGGGAAGGAGAGAGAGACATGGGAGGACATAGGAAAGGACAGAGAGACAGGGGAGGACATAGGAAAGGACAGAGATACAGGGGAGGACATAGGGAAGGAGAGTGTCAGGGGAGGACATAGGAAAGGACATAGTGACAGGGGAGGACATAGGGAAGGAGAGAGAGACAGGGCAGGACATAGGGAAGGAGAGAGAGACAGGGGAGGACATAGGGAAGGAGCGAGTCAGGGGAGGACATAGGGAAGGAGAGAGTCAGGGGAGGACAGAGAGACAAAGGAGGACATAGGGAAGGAGAGGGAGACAAGGGAGGACATAGGAAAGGAGTGGAGAGACAGAGGAGGACATAGGGAAGGAAAGAGAGAAGGAGGAGAACATAGGGAGGAAAGGAGAGACAGGCAAAGACATAGGGAGGGAGAGAGAGACATCAAGGGAAGCAGAGAGAGATAAAGGCGAGGAGAGACAAAGACACAGGGAAGGAGAGTCATAGAGACAAAGACACAGGGAAGGAGTCATAGAGACAAAGACACAGGGAAGGAGAGTCATAGAGACAAAGACACTGGGAAGGAGAGTCATAGAGACAAAGACACAGGGAAGGAGAATCATAGAGACAGATACACAGGGAAGGAGAGTCATAGAGACAAAGACACAGGGAAGGAGAGTCATAGAGACATTGACACAGGGAAGGAGAGTCATAGAGACAGATACACAGGGAAGGAGAGTCATAGAGACAAAGACACAGGGAAGGAGAGTCATAGAGACAAAGACACAGGGAAGGAGAGTCATAGAGACAAAGACACATGGAAGGAGAATCATAGAGACAAAGACACAGGGAAGGAGAGTCATAGAGACAAAGACACAGGGAAGGAGAGTCACAGAGACAAAGACACAGGGAAGGAGAGTCATAGAGACAAAGACACAGGGAAGGAGTCATAGAGACAAAGACACAGGGAAGGAGAGTCATAGAGACAAAGACACAGGGAAGGAGTCATAGAGACAAAGACACAGGGAAGGAGAGTCATAGAGACAAAGACACAGGGAAGGAGAGTCATAGAGACTGAGACACAATGAAGGAGAGACAGGGACATAGGGAAGAAGACACAGAGACAAAAAGAAGGAAAATCACAGAGACAGAGACACAGGCAAGGAGTCATAAAGACACAGAGAAGGAGAGACTGAGAAACAAGGAAGGAGAGACAGAGACAGAGATACACTCACGAGAGGGGAGATACAGAGGCTACATTTTACACTGGTAACCCAAATCAGATGTTTTTCCACTAATTGGTCTTTTGACCCATCGGGATCTTTTCACATCAGATTGTTTGAGAGTGTGTGTAAGTGCAGGTAGGGACAGAGAAACAAAGAGACACAGAGAAACCTCTAGGGCTCTTTCCACCTAGCTAACGGTCAGGGTGACTTCTATAAAATATGTATGATGAGGTGCCCATAATGTACAGTGGGTAGAACAAGTATTTGATACACTGCCGATTTTGCAGGTTTTCCTACTTACAAAGCATGTAGAGGTCGGTCATTTTTATCATAGGTACACTTCAACTGTGAGAGACAGAATCTAAAACACATTGTATGATTTTTAAGTGATTAATTAGCATTTTATTGCATGACATAAGTATTTGATACATCAGAAAAGCAGAACTTAATATTTTTTACAGAAACCTTTGTTTGCAATTACAGAGAACCCTAACCCTAACCCTATTGTATGATTTTTTTATTTATTAATTTGCATTTTATTGCATGATAAGAATTTGATCACCTACCAACCGGTAAGAATTCCGGATCTCACAGACCGGTTCATTTTTCTTTAAGAAGCCCTTCTGTTCTCCACTCATTACCTGTATTAACTGCACCTTGTTACCTGTATAAAAGACACACACACTCAATCAAACAGACTCCAACTTCTCCACAATGGCCAAGACCAGAGAGCTGTGTAAGCACATCAAGGATAAAATTGTAGACCTGCACAAGGCTAGGATAGGCTACAGGACAATAGGCAAGCAGCTTGGGAAGAAGGCAACAACTGTTGGCGCAATTATTAGAAAATGGAAGAAGTTCAAGATGACGGTCAATCTCCCTCGGTCCAGGGCTCCATGCAAGATCTCACCTCGTGGGGCATCAATGATCATGAGGAAGGTAAGGGATCAGCCCAGAACTACAAGGCAGGACCTGGTCAATGACCTGAAGAGAGCTGGGTCCACAGTGTCAAAGAAAACCATTAGAAACACACTACGCCGTCATGGATTAAAATCCTACAGTGCACGCAAGCTCAACCCTGAGCATGTCCAGGCCCATCTGAAGTTTGCCAATGACCATCTGGATGATCCAGAGAAGGAATGGGAGAAGGTCATGTGGTCTGATGAGACAAAAATAGAGCTTTTTGGTCTAAACTCCACTTGCTGTGTTTGGAGGAAGAAGAAGGATGAGTACAACCCCAAGAACACCATCCCAACCATGAAGCATGGAGGTGGAAACATCATTCTTTGGGGATGCCTTTCTGCAAAGGGGACAGGACGACTGCACTGTATTGAGGGGAGGATGGATGGGGCCATGTATTGCGAGATCTTGGCCAACAACCTCTTTCCCTCAGAAAGAGCATTGAAGATGGGTCGTGACTGGGTCTTCCAGCATGACAACAACCCGAAACATACTACCAGGGCCACACACTGCCAGGGCCGTAAGAAGCATCTCAAGGTCCTGGAGTCTCCAGACCTGAACCCAATAGAAAATCTTTGGAGGGAGCTGAAAGTCTGTATTGCCCAGCAACAGCCACGAAACCTGAAGGATCTAGAGAAGGTCTATATGGAGGAGTGGGCCAAAATCCCTGCTGCAGTGTGTGCAAACCTGATCAAGAACTACAGGAAATGTATGATCTCTGTAATTGCAAACAAAGGTTTCTGTACAAAATATTTAGTTCTGCTTTTCTGATGTATCAAATACTTATGTCATGCAATAAAATGCAAATTAATCACTTAAAAATCATACAATGTGTTTTAGATTCCGTCACTCACAGTTGAAGAGTACCTATGATAAAAATGACAGACTTCTACATGCTTTGTAATGAGCAGTGTATCAAATACTTGTTTTCTCCAATGTCTTATTTAGTAAATTTGATTGTTGGCAGATTGATTCAAATCTGTTGGGTATGGAATGATCAAAGTTATATTTTACCGTCAACCTCTTGCATAATCCCAGATCACACTGAAATGTAAATTCCCGTATATTCTAACCGCCGTCTTTTCAAAAGAATGAATATCGAGTTATTGAAATCAATATCGTTTGGCATTTCACATTTTGAAAACAGCAGACCTCTTTTCTCTCACACGAAGCAATTCGAAGCACCTCTCACAGTAACACTACAAATATTCTGTTGTCCAGCAGCTGCAGCTTATTATCCATGGTTGCAGGAGCCACAGACTGATGTTGAACGGTGCTGATAGATGAGTATGATCATTCTACCGACGATGCCCGGGGCACTCGCATGTGGTGGAACAAATTGGCTCAGCACCGTCCGGGGATGGTGAGGTTGGTGTCGGACAAGGTACTGTAGGTCTTGTCTCATCCAACTCTAGCAACGTTTCCTGGTAGGGTGTGCGCCTACATGAATAATTGTTCGCTGGCGCATGTTCTCCTCCAAAGAGTAGGTACTGCTGCTATAAAGACCACATCTTTCGTGAGATTCCACGATGAGGCAGTGGTGAATTGCACGTTACCAAATGGAGTAAAATCTTTTTACAAAAGTGTTTTGAAATAAAACAGAATAAAATTTGACCTATTTCATAGCCAAAGTATAATTTTATTTGTTGCATAAAATGATATGTCTGGAAGCTGCACTCTAGTCCCTCTGCGTTTTTAATGCTATTGATAAAGAAACTTGTTTTTTGGTCTGAACTGTTGCTTCTGAAAAACCCAGCGAGCCACTTCAAAGATGAAAGCCAAAAGGTGATGTTTTGTGGTTCAGGGAGAAAACCCATTTGAGTCACAGCGATCACTCTCAGCCATTACTACCTGTCAGATCGAACAAATTGAATTTGTCTTCCTTCGGTGGCTTGTTGAGGCTCTAAACACCGTATTAGCGTCCCCACTTATCAAAGCTGTCAGGAAATGTGTTTAGCTGCACTCCTATGAGACATAGATGGGCGTCTAGATGACATTACATGCCTCTTTACTAGAAATGTCATTGTAATTGTTTTATGAAGGGACAAGACTTAAGCTAGCTCTTAGAATCAGTGTGTTTAGGTCAGAGAAAACTATAAATATCAAAGCTCCCTCGTGAAATAGTCTAAATCTATTTCAGTAGCACTCATTAGGGTATGTAAAGGACATATTTCAATGTCCAGACAAAAGCAGCCTGCAATACAGTGAAGAGGCTACCGATGAACATTTTACATACAAAACTGGAGTTTGAAATTCTTGCGTCGAAGCTCCCACAGCCTTAACGTCCCCAGAAAGGCAGGTCATCAATCTACAGCCTAGTTTCCGGGAGGACTGAGGTGAAAACCTGAGTGATGTCATCTTTTTCTGAGAGAGGCTTCTCACTTCTGCGCTAGCCACTCCGCCACGCTACTAGCCCTCTTGTTCCCGTCCCTGTGGGAGCTGGCTGTCATGCAGCTGCCGTGTGGCTTCATTAAACGCTGTGTCTGCCGGGAGCTTTGTCTCAGAGCAGAGGGCTGAGAGGCTGAAGGACTCTCATCACATGGCTAGAGGAGCACAGCATCACTCAAACAGCATGGGGTGTCTCATCCTCACACGGAGGTCATGCTGAGAGGTTGTGTGTGTGTGTGTGTGTGTGTGGCGGTGTATGCAGCATAGCTCTTTTTATTTCTGGCGTGACTTAATGGAAGTGCAGGTGTCTCTCCTGTTGTCTCTTTCTGAGTCTTTCGACCTATTGTCGTATTTTCTTTTTTTTTTATCTGCCTTTACTTTCACTCTGTCTTGAGTATTTGTACAATCTTTTTTTGTTAAGAAGGGCACTGATTGTTATGAGTTGGATGCTTATACAATAAATGAATATCTGCTTTGTCATCGACAAATTGGTCTTTTGCTTTTTCCAGTACTGGCATAACTTTTTGTTTTTACTGTTTACGGGCCCTGACACCAGCTTTACTGAGACAGTGCAGCTTGCACGAAAGCAACCGTCTTCTTTAAAAACAGCTTTTCATCAAAATGTACAAGTTGAATTAAGCATTAACTGCCTTGTTCTGCCCAGGAATAGTGCAGTATGGAGACAGTTAACTTTCAGCTGTCCCACAACCATGTTGCACCATAGCAACTGGTACTTCGGTGCATCACATACTAAGGGGAAGGTGTTGTGTGAGATGATTGGCTGATAGACAATGTGGTTAAGCCAATAGTTGTCTCGCTCTGAATTTTGGGCAACTTTATAGCAACAAGTGCCCTGAGAAAGTCACTTAGTCTAATTCATCCTCTGTGTCGTTCTGAATACGTTTCTAAAAGTACCGTGACTGGGACTATAATCATGGTCCCAGTGTCTGTGAGCACTATTGTATTGTCACAATCCTCGCCATGAGCCGTGTTACAAATCCTGCCGAGTGTCATGATAGATGGTGTTTGCCTTTCCTCTCTCGCCGTTTGCTACATTGGTGTCAGAACCCACGGCTCGCCTGTGCCAGGGGGCTGAGTATTCAGAGCATGGGGACGTGCCTTCCCTTAGGAGGGAGCACTGTCACAATCCTCATAAGTGGGTTACTCTATTGGCATGATGCGGAGAGTGTTTGCTTTTCACGCCAGCAACCCTGCTTCTATCCCCAACTACAACAGCAAAAGGCTGAGCTTTTCTACATAATGTGCCTTCAGAAAGTAACTTTATCCACATTTTGTTGTGTGATAGACTTAATGCATAATTGATCAGATCAATCAACACACAAAGCCCCAAATAATCACAAAGCATAAACGGGTTTTTAGAAATATGTGCAAATTCAACGAAAAACTGAAATATCTACTGTACAAGTACATTACAAGATCAGACAAAAGCTCTCCTAAGTAAAAGGCATATGACATGTTGTCTGAAGTTTTCTGAGACCATGATAAAAAAATGTATTTGGTCTGATGAAACCAATATTGAGCTATTAGTCCTGAATGTGAAGCACTACTCTTTATCACCCAGCTAATAAAATCCCTACGCTGAGGTATGGTTGTGGGTGCATCATGCTATGGGGATGCTGTTCAGCGGAAGGGACTGGAAGACTGGTCAGAATTAAGAGAAGGATGAATGGAGCAAAATATAGCCAGGTCCTTGAAGAAAAAACACAGAATCGCAGACTGGAGTGAAGATTTGTCTTTCAGCATGACAATGACCTTAAGCACACAACCAAGACGACAATGGATTGGCTTCAGGACCGATCTGTGAATGTCCTTGAGGGGCCCAGCCAAAGCCTGGACTTGAAAACTATTCAACATTTGTGGAGAAACCTAAGGATTGCAGTTCACTGACACTCCCCATCTAATCTGACAATGCTTGAGAGGATCTACAAGGATGTATGGGAGAAACTGCCCAAATCCAGGTGTGGAAACATGGTAAAGGCATATCCAAGAAGACTCAAAGCTGTGATCGCTGCCAAAGGCATTTCTATATAGTACGTAATAAGGGGTTTGGATAATTACATAAGTTGGCACTTTTTAAAAATGTGTTTTTCTTTGTCTTTATGAGGTTGCGGCAAAAAACGATTATGTCTATAACAGGAAATGTGTAGAAAGTGAAGGGGACTTTCTGAAGGCACCGTATCTGTCTGGCTAATGCTGGCAGGAGTATGAGGTGTTTTTGATACATCGTGGTACGGGGTAAATAAAACTTACGACAAGCCGTTTGTATTTTACCTTTAAAGTTACTGTATAAATTGGGATTATGTGGTGCATCAGTATGACAGTGTGAGTTACAGAACTAGCTGGCTAGCAAACTAAATTATGAATGGGGTTTGTTTGTAGTAATAACATTACTGTTGACACAAATTATTTGTTATTTACTTCAATAACAAAAATGATTTGTTATTGAAGTTAATAACAAGTAATCTGTGTTACTCTACTGTATGGGTGGGTATGGTTCATTTTGTTGCTAACATTACGTGATCAAACCAACATACTTCATCCATGTGTTTCAGGAGGGTATTGTACCATCATCATTAATATTATTGTACATGCTCTTTTGTTCTTTCTCAATCCGCACTGACACATTTCCTTCTCAGTTTTTAAATGAACACTTCGTATTGACACGTTTGATATTGATACTACACTGCTACTGTAGAATATGCAAGTACGGATTTCAGCGTACCACATGCAGCATACCCATGTAGCTTTACATAGTTGATATAGTTTGTTCACTAGATACACTGTGGAAAAACAACAGAAACTGCAGTATGTTCAGATTAGCACATGCAGTTGGTAAAAGACGAGACAATTTCTATTTTTACCTAGTATTTCAGTATTGCAGACTGTGTAGTAGCATTTTAGTCTTAAAATCTTTGGCTGCTTTCTGCACATTGACATTACATTAACATTTAAGTAATTTAGCAGATGCTCTTATGCAGAGCAAGTTAGAGTAGCGTGTGCATACATCTTCATACTTGTTCACACGCTACCTCACTTGGTTTCACATTGGAGTCCTTAAAAATAGGGTCCGGGCTACAAATTAAGGAGAGCGTAAACAACCGAAAACAGACCTCTGTTATGTGTAAAAACGTGAAAATAAACATTCAATGCTCAAACTTAGAAATACAAAACCAGAACTGATATCCACCTAGATGTCTCTGGAGGAAGTAGCAGACTAAAACAATGTATTTGCATTATAGAGAAAACTGAAGCAAAAGACATATAGAAAAACTGCATATTAAGTGAATGGAGATTTTATGTTCGTTTTACACCACAATAGTTTTATTCAGATGAATTGCTTTATTCGGATAAACGAGATTTGCATCTGATATCAAAAATACATTATATAAATGGATGAAAATGGCAATTGTCATACATCGCCATCCGAGTTAGCATGGGACACTTTTCTGACCGATACTCTCTGCGCCAACAGAGGTCTGAAGACGTCTCGCTCAATATGTATTAGAGCTAGAATCAGCGTTTACATAGAAAGTCTGGTTCTGTAAGTCTGGTTCTGTAAGTCTGGTTCTGTAAGTCTGGTTCTGTAAGTCTGGTTCTGTAAGTCTGGTTCTGTAAGCTCCATAAACAAAATGAGAAAAACAGATTGCTGGGAAGCGACTAAAAACATCTCACACTGGCACTTAAACAATTCTACTATCACCTGCACTTGTTTGACGGAGACCAGGTTCTGTTAGTTAAAAGGTTAGAGTTTATACATCTTCCTGATCATTGGTCTGGGAAAAGCGATACAGGAGGATTTGTTTCTCCTTAGGGTGCAGTAAAATGTATTGTCGCTAGTGTGAATATTTTTTTTATATTTTATTATATTATGTTAATGTTATTTAAATGAAATCATGTCCATAACAACTGATGTAGTCTAAACAGGCACTCAAACGCACATCACTGACCAAGGTCAGTCAAAAGTTGGGGGGAAGCGTTCTGCAAATAAAGGGGTTATTTGTGCTGTGATGTTACATAAACTCTTAATAAAATGTGATCACGTGAGCCTAATTCTGCTGCTTGCATTTTAGCTGACTTAGTTATATAGCAAATGATTTCCCTCTGTGTAAATGAACACTTGAACTGTCAAGTGATTGTTGTCTAGGAAGAAATGCAAATAGAAAAGACATCACGTTGTTTGTTTGCAGTTTCACCATGTGATCTGACAGTCTCTAACCCAAATCCAGCACTACTTACTTTAGGAAACTGTTTGACAGGTATTAACACTTTCTGTCCCAGCTTCATGTTCTTGTTGATGACAACGTCGATGAACCTCTCATCTTCTTTGTCTTCTTTTCCTTCATCTTTTTGTAATTTTTCGATTTCTAAAGCGGAAAAAAGAAAAACGCAAAATCAATGACTAATTTGGATTAAGACAGACATTTAAAGAGTGACAAAAAAAGAAGTCTTTCCCTTTTCTCACAGGCATTTGAAACAATAGACATTATGTGTGCCGGATTGTCTGCTGGTTGTCACTCAGACACACACCTTTTGCCTGCTCAATGAACTGTGAAATAAGCTGTTTTGGCGATGCCGTAATTTAGGTGGATGTGGTTCTAATCATTTTACAGTCGTTCATCACGGCCATTGGACAAATCTCCCTGTCTGGATTGTATTATTTAGCAATTTTGACTGTAGGTACATACAATTTCAGAGACATTTAAATATCTTTCATGTTCCACCAACATGAAAAATGATAATGAGGGGAGACCAGGTAGAGAGACGAGTATATCTCCAGGGAAATATTGTCTGTCACCGTTCCACCCGTTTAGAAGGTAGCCTTTGATGGATTTGTAGGTGTAACCTTGAAGATTCTATGAGATAGATAACATCTGTGTTTCAAAGCCAATAAAATGGTAATGTAACGGTGGGGAAAACACATATTGTACCTGTATATTGACTAAGCATGATATCTAAGTGAATAACAAAACCTCGGGATCTTTGACGCACAGGCTAATAAAGCCATGGCAATTGACACGAAATTGAAAGCCATGTTCAGTCTGTGTAGCAAGCCAAGCAGTCTTCCCGATTTGAATTTCTAATCACTGCATATCATTATCATTGCTTCTTGAAGTTTCGGTTCCCAAATGACATACAGTAGAGTTTCACTTAGTTGACTGCATTGGTAAAGCAATCAAATAAATAATAAAAGAGACTCTGTGTCCTGGCTCTAAGAAGCTACGGCAACACAGCTGTGAATATGGGACCATACAACCTCTTCGCGTTCCTAAGACATCCTAATGACAAATGTTTGTTTGCAGGATGGATTCCAGGAATTAAACGAAAGATGAAAAACATTTGTTTTAACTACGATAACAGATGTACGGTATCAGTAAGCTGGGATATCTTCTAAGCCTAAACTCATCCCAGGAGGGGACAAATTCCTCATGTTCTGAGGAGAGGCCAGATTAATATTAATACGTGACCTCTCTACATTCCTTGCGGATAGTCTATCATCCTTCCTCAATGCTTTGGTTGGGCTGAAGGCTGAATTCAGTATCCTGTGGTTAACTCAATGAAACGCTGTTGTTTTCAACAGTTTTGCGGTGCGCCAGTGAAAAGCCCCAAGGTGCATGGCTGTCAGGATTTTAAAACATCTGGGAAGAGATCAACGTTTTAGACTGTCTAATATACCAAGCTGTCTTAACAACCTAGTGCAAACTGCCGCGCGGTGTTCTGTTTGCACAGTGGTCTGGCAGATACATATCTGGAAAACAGAGTGGACCCGGCGCCTCAGGAACCAATGGTTGCTGTTGTGTTGGATTTCAGCTGGCCCTGCAGGGATGCCCGAATCCAAGAAAAAGGTCCCTTTTGATGGGCTCTGCGGTTCTTCTCTCGCCATCAAAGAGGCTAGATGTGACATTAAATGTGTATTCGCAGCTCTGGAAGACCTCAGTGTGTGTCTGTGACAGCCATGTCCCACACAGCAGGGGGTCTTGGCCCAGCTGTTTGCTTCACTATTAGATACGGAATCACTTAAGAGGAGCCCAGCACTGATGTAGACCAAACCCATCCTCCATTTAAAATTCATAAGCTGGAAGAGATTTGCAGGATTATGCCTGATTTCCGATTCGGGCTTGTGAGTGGTAAGGAGTTGAGATGGGGGGGGGGGGGGGGGGTTGGGGTGTGTGAGCCGGGCAATCAGGCTATTAAGTTCCCTAATGTCAGGTTGCAGAGAGGGTCAATGTAACCATGTGATATTGACAACTGGACATTGAGGTCTTCTAGCTGAAGTGGACAGAAAGTGGTCACATCAAATATTGATCATGGAAACTATTAGGGGAATGCATATGTTGCCCTGGTAGTTAAACTGTGACATTTTTAGCAAACTCCTTGAGACTAGTTGACAGATGAACAACGATTAAGGTTAATAGATTTCTTCTGAACGGGGGGGGGCCGCGGTCATGGCAGCACTAGTGGTCACTCACCATGAACTCTGTGAAAAATGCTTGGACATTATTATTCTAAAGGTGTTCTGTCCTGCTTTCTAATGCTGTTATTTTATGTTTGTACAAAAGAAAAAAAAAGGGTTGTCTTTGCGAAACTCTTACCCAGAAATTGCCCAATTCTGCCTTTGTGATGGTAAAACATGTCAGAGCTTTGAGTATGGAGACATCAGAGAAGCCAATGTACAAATGGTATGCTATGTTTCTGTGATAAAGCAACAGAAAACATTTAAAAAGGCTTCCAGCAACACTTACATAATAATAATAATAATTAATTAATTAATTCAAATGTTACAAATAATATTAATATGATAGTAATATAATGTATACATACATAGAGCACATTTCAATTAGAATTTCATCTTTACATGAAGAATAAAACAAACATTGCCACAAATCATCTGGAAATGACTGCTTTGGAATTAACTAAACATAATAATTGATTTTGTACTTGTTTTATGTAATAGTGTCTTAATCTATTTCCCAAACATTGCGGTGAATACACACTGCAGTCAATGCATCCTATTTCTGTATCGACCTTATACGGATATTCTTCTCAGTCACAGAAAGAAAATGTACAATACGGTCATGAAATAACAACACAGTATGTGTATATACTAGTATGTGAAGAACCAACATTAGTAAGAAACACCACCATTTTAACTGATCTGTAGGTTGGGCGTCTAAATCTACCATGTTACGGATCAATATTTCGATATGTCACAGTCCAGTGTTTGATATAGGTGCTATTTTCCCCACAAACTGCCCCCCGCTTGTAACTCTCAGCAGATTTCCATGACAACTGACAGACTGTGATGAAAAGCACCTTATTCTGAATTCCAATCGTCTAAGTGGTTACCTGCAGTCTCCAGGCTACATTGTGTGGCCAAGAGAACTGCACATTAACACAGAGGGAATTGAACTAACCGCTCTCTCCTTTTAGACAGGCAGGACTCTCAGGGCTGAGCACAGGGGGGGTGTCCTGACATTAAAGTGACATTCAATATAAAAGACACAAAAAGTTTGTCTTGTTTTTTGTTGTTGTTGAAAGTTTGTCTTTAGCAGAAATTAATGTAAGGGTCAGGGTTAATTATTTTTCCAGTGTTGGCCAAAATTAATCAAAAATGTTGTGCGTGTTTGATCATTAATCGCAATATTGGACTATTGATAAGATACAGTGCATGAACTTTGTGACACAAGTGTCCACGCAGCAGGAGGCCGGAGCAGGAGACCGTATCAGAGAGCAATCTAAAACATCTCCGTTTTACGTGTCAATACCCCCATCTCATCCTTTCCATTTCCATCTCTGGGTTTCACACAGCACTTTGTATTACGATGAAGAAATCCCAACCGTACATGAAAGAAAGCTGGTGACAAAATGTCACTGTATGTTTTTCTCCATAAATGTGGGACTGCCTGCCTGCTCAGCCGGTCTGCTTGTGTGACCTAACATTCAGTGCTATCCAGGGTATCCGACTGTGACCCTAGAAAGAGAAAGAGCTCAGCTCAACGCACAGACCCTCACGTGGGCCGCCGACTCTGCCCTGAAATCTCAATTTCTCTCTGGCTCCTTTACAAGGTCAGACTGGCGGCAGGAATTCATCTCGGGCTCTAATCTAGAGATTACATTCTTCTTGCCCAGCCCAGTGCCAGATCCTCCCTCCCTGTCTTTCTCTCAATCTCTCTCCTCTCTCTGTTACCTCGCTGTCTTCCTCCCTCTTCCTGCCCTCTGTGGCCTCTGTCTATCTCCTTGCAGCCCTTGTCCTCCATCTCTCCCTCTCTCCTTCTCTCTACCAGGCTCTCCACGGGGCCCTGGCAGCCAGGATCTCTGCTGTGAGGTTAGTAAAGTGCTCAGACCTGCTTACAGTCGGCAGATAATGTCCAGGATTAAACCTCTGAGCTCTCCATCCCTGGCCCCCTCCTCCCGTCAGCCCAGCTATGGTTAGATGGTTAGACAGAGTTTGAGAGCCCCTTTATCAGTACAGGGGGCTTCTTTAAACTGCACAGCCTGCCAATCAAGAACATATGCAACAACCTGGACCTTCTCTGTTAACTTAGAACATAATTTCTATGACTTCGCTCCCCAAATAATTCTCCAAGAGGATAGACAAGGGGATAGAGAGGGTTTATCTTTGGCCTGAACCACACTGCTTTAATGGTAGTATACTATAGGGAATATTTTGGAAGAAGACATACGCATACCAAAACGAAATGCAGCCCCCTGTATCCATGCCCCCGACCGAAGGTAGAATTGTTTGATGGAATCCCTGTTTTGTTTTTTTGTGAAGAGTTTAGCCATTCTGAATGTTATTGATTTTTGCCACGGTAAAGGATTTAGACATTTCCCCGTCATTTAAACAAGAATTACAATGAAGTTTGTTTTCTTACCTAACCGGAGGAAACAATTGAATTGCATTTGCATTTCTATATTTCCATAAAATAGTCTGGGGAGACAGCTCTGTTCAAGACAGGGAAGACAGTCGAAGACATGAAAGGATTTGCAGTTGGCTTATTCCTCAGTCTCACCTTCAACCAAACCGAGTGCTGAGATACTCATCTGTCTCCCCAGATCATACAGATGTCCTTCGCAGAAAGAAGATATTCTATTCTCCATGCAGACATATCATGACAAGCTGTATTATGATGTTATGATGAGCCAAGCCTCCAACCAAATAGAGGTTCAAATAGAGGTTCCATTTTAAGATGAAATGAAAGCATTTGCTCGATATGACTGTACAGTATGTGTAAGGGTTTCTTAAACAACAGAATAATGCCATTCTCCTGTTGAGTCCCCTAGAGGCAGATTCATCAAATAATGAAATAACTACCCATCTACCAGCCATGGGGATATAGTTCACAGTCACTAGAAGTCTTGAATAGCGTCCTGCATTCCCTACAAAGCTTACTATATTTGACCAGGGTCCATAGGGATCAGGAAGCTGGAAAGGTTTGTACTTCTACAGAACTAACTCTGAACTACATTCCCTGACTGGTGTGGTGGACTGAACTCTGCTCCCACTCGGATCCCTGTCCTTGTAAATAACTTGACTGATTGTGTTGCGTTCTTTCAAAGGAAACTGGGGTTCTCAGCCTGCTAGGCCGACAGAATTTTAATAGCCATAAACATGACATTACGTTTGGCCCCAGCTAGTGTGAGAATCTTCTGCAGTTACTAACAAGCCTGAGTAACCAGTGATTTCCCTGCACGCATATTTCCATGTGGAATCAAATATATTTTTGACCATTCTTTTAACAATATTACTAAAACAAGACAACACTAAACATGTGACTAATTCATTTCAGTTGATTTCTATAGCAGTCCCCTTGGGACAATCATTGTAATTTTGCCAGATCTGACTCACATGCAATCAAATTCATGACTGCATTGACATCCCTGAGTATTGTGTGTTAATTAAGAGACCTTTTTCTTAGCACAAATCATGCACAGATACTTTTTTCTAAATATTGTGTCACGCAGAAGTGAACATTTGCAGAATTCAAATGAAAGAAACTACTTTCAAGTAAAAAAAAAAAAAGAAAAGACATTGCTGTGAGATAAACGTGATAATTGTCTTTTTCCTATAAAATATATTGGATGCAGGCACCCTCTGAATGTAGTTAAACTTTTCCATGACCCTAGTACCAAGAGAATGTATTCAAAATAGCTTCTGACGTTTCATAACTGTATGTTAGTTAATATGATTGTGATTACATTTCCTTAAAAGTTTCTGTTTTGGAAATAAGAGGATTTAATCAGACAGCCATGCATAAACAGTTTCAGCACGCCTGAATCTAGGTTTTGCCTTCATATTTATAAGACATTAACAAGGACACATTGGTCACTTCTCAGTGACATTTTAAATGGGTGTGACCCTGAAAAAGGTGACACATGTAATCATTCGTATAGTGCCACCATCTGGCCAATTTGGTTAAACATCGGATTACTGTGGCAAGACCCACCAGTTGTCAAGATCAGGTCAGTTGTGTCTGGTATATGACATGTCACATGTACTTTCCTTGTGGGGGATAATGAGAACGTAAAAATAAGAACAACAAGGCCCTGAAATACACAGAAACACTCACAAACACACACACACACACACACACAAACATTCACAAACACGCGTAAGCACAGAAAAGAATCGGTGCCCAGACACCCAGCTATCAGACTGTCTACGCTGCACACTCAACAACGAACCATTACGCAACATGTTATGTTTACTAAAATGCCTAACCTGACACAAATTCGGAAAAGCCCAGACTGGGCACCTCCTTAACTAGTCTTTATTTCTTAACATAACCTCAAACTAAAAGTTCCTCTGACACTGCAGTAAGACTCCAGCTCTCCCGCTCATTCCTCAAACATGTTATATAGGTTAATGGGATTCTCTATGCATAATTCACAAATATTCTGTTCATAAAATATTCTGTTTTCCCCACAAAACAAAAGATTAGCAGAAAACGAAGCTGCTCTGGAGAAACCTCTAGCCAGTAAGATAATATGCATCCCTGCATTCTACTTCGCAGGTAATAGGGAACATCTGAGGCTCAGGTAGCTAGTTGGGTACCTTGCAGTACAAAAGGTGCATGAAAGCTGGACCTCCTGTGGAGTTGGATAAAACAGAGATATAGCAGCACAAAGCTAAAAATAATGGTCTCCAACTCCAATTAAATACTTCCAACATCACAAGCACACAGACACACACACACACACACGGCAATGAGATTCTATTGGAGCTCACTACACCCCCGTACTTGTTCAATCTGTCCTCTCAAACCTGTCCCGCCCACCACCCCCCAACCCCCCTCCCGCCCACACCCATGCTCATTCTGTGCATTTGAAGTCTCCCTCCAGCCGTCCTACCTGTATTTTTGAAGGTGTCTGATTAAAAATGCAGTTTAGGATGTTGTGAAGCGGCGAGATGCGAATCGACGTGAGCCGTCCTGGGCAAGGGACCGGGCTCCACTCCCCTGTCAGATTCACTCTAAGATGAACCGCTACTGTGTCTCTATGTATGGCCAGCCTGAAAATCAACACAGACGCTAGCCCATGGTTCTTTACGGGCAACACTGAAAAGTCTGGCAGAAGATAAGAGAATGAACACTAACCAAACACTGTACTACAGCTGTAGATTCTGAGTGCAGAAGATGAGGAAATGTGGCTTAACACACTTGGCATGTTATGGGACAAGCAGCACTCAAATCAATTATACTATACCAACATCTGTGTCTGTCTTATTTCCCCAAAATATAATTAATGGGTCGAACAGCACGCCCTCTTTCGTATGATAAGCCTTTCTTTGAGAGACTACTTGAACTCCTAATATATAATTAACATGAACTGATGTTTATCGGTTCAGTGTCTCTTAGCCTAATGAAGCTTCCCATCAAACCATCATTAGGCTCTGAAAAGAGGGGGAACATGAAAAAAAAACTGAAAAAAGAGAAGGATAACAGTGCCTGGGCTTAATGTTGGTCATTATCTAGATTTCATCTCAGGTTACATTATCAAAATGCACTGAATCATCATAAATCGTAACGACCTGAGAGCTTTCATTTTTTGGCCGAGATTGTGGATCCATAGATAACTGCCCCACCCCTGTCGCTGCTTGTCTGCATCTGCTTTGCCAATATTTGTAATGATGGTGGTAAAAAAAAGAGACCATAACCGCTATTAGTGATGGGCATTTGAAGCTTTTTCAGTGAGCCAGATTAGCTGTTGCACTTCTGGGCAACCGACCATCACAGTCAGCTGAAGCGTGTAGCCGGTAACCAGAGTTTGACAATGACAACGGGCCCAGTTATCATTCTGCTGATATGACAATGAAAAGACAACAAGGGTCCAGTTCAATCACATTCGCCATAGTCGACATTCCCACTACATTCAAATCCACAAGTAACCCAGTGCAGTAAAGGTGGATAGGCCATTGGAGGCAAGGCCTAGATGCACCTGTTGGATGATCCCATGGCCCTCAAAACCTCTATATGGGCTGATTGAAACATTCCCATCTTGCAAAATGAGCATGCAATTATTTCACTCTATCTGAACATCAAACACGTACTTTGTTACACTCCGACAAGCAGCCACTCACCAATTTCACAGCATTAACGCAGTTACCGACAACGCCAAAATATCGGTAAACAATTGATCTTATTGAATCCCGGCCAACATCGCTATTTACACAGCACGTTGCTTGTGTTTCATATGCTGACGAAATATATGCATGAATCCCATCTGAAAACATTCAATAAAAATAGCAGTGAAATTTTTTTTGACTCTTTGCGATGGCATATTATAATAACACAATAAACAGCATGTCCATCATGTCTGCTGTACAACACCAGAGACTAAACAATGATATATCTGATCATCGACATGGGGAGGAATGAAGTGAAAGCAACAGCAGAAGCAGAAACCACACGCAAAATCCACATAAAGATTCGCATACAAGCGTGGCTATTCAGAGATTTCCAGTAAAAGTAATTTGCGCAGTCACTCCGTAAAATTTAAATTTCTTATATAAGAAATTACAATTGGCTAAGATCATGAGCCTTATTTAAAGGTGCATTGTGTAGAATCCTGCCTCTAACATTTAAAAGACTAAACACTAACACGACTTGTCTCCTCCCCTTACCTAATGAGACCAAAGAGGTTTTAGCTAGTTCAGGGTGGTTTAGGCCAGTGGTTCTCAACCTTTTTCAGCTACTGCACCACCGATTTTATCTCTGCATGAAGTACCCCTGAAGTACCCCCTCATGTTAATTTCACCAGTAAGCCTATGGTGTCATGAGTGTTTTCAAGTACCCCCTGTGAAGAACTTATTTTTTTATTATTACAAACCCATAACATATATTTTTCAAGGAACAATAAGAAATATATATGTTTCAACTTTTGATAAATTGTCTTGACTATTTTCTGTTGATGGTTTGAACACCTTTGCATTCAGGTTTTACTGACATTTTACACAGCGTCCCACATTTTTGGGAAACAGGGTTGTAAAAATCCGAATACAGATAAGTTATTGGAGGAGAAAGCTATAATGTCACTCCCGTCTGAGCTTCTCCTCCAGTTGGTTTTGAGGAGACGCAAAAGGTGTAATTGAGAATTATTCAGGGAAGACATTTCTTTGGTAGCAAGTGAATGTTTAGACCTTTCCTGAAGTGCATTACTTGCATAATATAAATGTTTTGCTCAGAGGCCCATCAAATTAGTTTTCATATTCCACATCATATCATACCTTTGAGTCATATTTCGCCTAGTGGCATGCACTGGTGAACATGATTCAAAGTTTCAAATCCACTGCCAGCTTGTTTAAAACGACACCTCTTTGTAATATAAGAAATGTCGACAAGCATTTATGGGAAAAGCCATGGCACCATTCTGTTATTGAGATTGATTCTGTATACGCATATTATGACGTATTTTACCTCATAATGATACATAATTAATCACTTCTAATAGAGTGATACTCAATAAATGCATGTCATGTCCTTCAAAGGCCACATGCTTCAGGTTGTTATCCTTTATCTAGCGCCTACTGAGTGGCTGAATCTATTGGATTACAGACAGAGTGCCTCTTCATGACAGTAAGTGTCAAACTATCCCAGAACAAAATGAATCAATATCCTAATTGAAATTATACCCTTGATGTTCTCTTGTAGACGATGCTACATTCATTTATGCTGAGAGATAAAGTCTTTGTTTGGTATCAATGGGGGGGGGGAGAGGGGGGTGACATGTCAGATCAGATCTACTAATATGGACTTGATGTTTTATTACAGCGGTAACAGATTATCTGACAGCTATAGATCCGGGATTATACTATAATCCAGGTCCAAATCCAGAGAGAACACAGTGGCTGATTCTGGCCTGCTGACAACTAACTCATATCAGTTATTGCAGATCTATTGCAGTCTGCTGTAGATAGTGTATCATTTATTATATATCAAGTCTGCTGTAGTCAGTGTATCAGTTATTATATATCAAGTCTGCTGAATACAGTGTATCAGTTATTATATATCAGTTATTTTATATCAAGTCTGCAGTAGTCAGTGTGTCAGTTATTATATATCAAGTCTGCTGTAGTCAGTGTATCAGTAATTATATATCAGTTATTATATACCAAGTCTGCTGGAGTCAGTGTATCAGTTATTATTATATATCAAGTCTGCTGTAGTCACTGTATCAGTTATTATATATCAAGTCTGCTAAAGACACTGTATCAGTTATTATATATCAAGTATGCTATAGACAGTTAATCAGTTATTATATATCAAGTCTGCTGCAGTCAGTGTATCAGTTATTATTATATATCAAGTCTGCTGTAGTCAGTGTATCAGTTATTATATATCAAGTCTGCTGAATACAGTGTATCAGTTATTATATATCAGTTATTTTATATCAAGTCTGCTGTAGTCAGTGTATCAGTTATTATATATCAAGTATGCTGTAGTCAGTGTATCAATTATTATATATAAAGTCTGCTGTAGTCAGTGTATCAGTTATTATATATCAAGTCTGCTATAGACAGTTTATCAGTTATTATATATCAAGTCTGCAGTAGTCAGTGAATCAGTTATTATATATCAAGTCAGCTATAAACAGTGTATCAGATGTTATATATCAAGTCTGCTATAGTTGGTGTATCAGTTATTATATATCAAGTCTGCTGTAGACAGTGTATCAGTTATTATACATCTAGTCTGCTGTAGACAGTGTATCAGTTATTATGTATCAAGTCTGCAGTAGTCAGTGTGTCAGTTATTATATATCCATTCTGCTGTAGTCACTGTATCAGTTATTATATATCAAGTCTGCTGTAGTCAGTGTATCAATAATTATATATCAGTTATTATATACCAAGTCTGCTGGAGTCAGTATATCAGTTATTATATATCAAGTTTGCTGTAGTCAGTGTATCAGTTATTACATATCCAGTCTGCTATAGACAGTGTGTCAGTTATGATATATCAAGTCTGCTGTAGTCAGTGTGTCAGTTATTATATATCCATTCTGCTATAGACAGTATATCAGTTATTATAGATCTTGTTTGCTGTAGTCCATGTATCGGTTATCATAGATCTGCTGCTGTTCTTTACACACTATGATGAAAATGTCTAAACTCAGCTGGCTCAGATACTTTCTTTCTAGCATGACTCCAACAACTGTCATGGATCAGTAAACTATACATTGTGATTTGTGTGCATGGTCAAATATGTGGACAAAATAATATCAAGATAATGCAAAACACTGGAATTTGTCCACTATCTGTCATTTATTTTGATTATGCATAAACATGTAATCCTCGCTGTCATATTTAACTCCTTACATACTGGCTTAGTATTGCTCAGTGATTCAGTCATTGCCATTCAATGTGAAATCATTTCATGGCTGTCTACCTCTACCATGACAACAACTTCATTACAACATGCTCAGACAGATCCAAATACATTTCAAGTAAACGGAAGCAGAACTGTACTGGTTCAATGGTACATTCTTAAACAGGTATAGTTAATTAGAATGATTACAAATATGTCTCAGAATCACCATAACTAGTTGAAGTACATCCAACGACTCATTATCTTTGCAAATTTAAATTTTATATTGACATCATTAACATTCCAATTAATTGAGCATCCAAACTATAACATTTATGATGTCAGGGGCTAGATAGGTATTACCAAATATAACAGAAACACATCCTCCCATCCATCAGAAGATAATTATTTAGACTGCATTTTTCCAGTTAGACCACAGAATATTCACCAGAGGAAATAGACCATGACCAGTTAGACCACAGAATATACACCATAGGGAATAGACCATGACCAGATGGACCCCAGAATATACACCAGAGGGAATAGACCATGACCAGTTAGACCACAGAATATACACCAGAGGGAATCGACCATGAAGAGTTAGACCACAGAATATACACCAGAGAGAATAGACCATGACCAGTTAGACAACAGAATGTACACCATAGAGAATAGAACATGACCAGTTAGACCACAGAATACCCACCAGAGGGAATAGACCACGAGCAGTTAGACCACAGAATATTCACCAGAGAGAATAGACCATGACCAGTAAGACAACAGAATGTACACCATAGAGAATAGAACATGACCAGTTAGACCACAGAATACCCACCAGAGGGAATTGACCATGACCAGTTACACCACAGAATATACACCATTGGGAATACACCAAGACCAGTTTTAACATTGTATAAGAGAAGTAACAAGTCTCTGATATGCAGAAAAAGATCAGGGAGAGACTTTTTCTAGTGACACACTTTGTAGGCACTGTTGTGCTAAGGACCAATGGTGTACCAATTTTCTTTCAGCGGTCGAAAAACAATGTATATATGTTTTGAATTAATCAAAATACCCTGTAGGGGATAGAAAACAGACAGGTTGGTTTCATGTTCTCATGGCATGTAGCTAAGCTTGGCCTTAGCTACATAGAATGTCTGCTTATGCATCTCACTCAAAGACCATGTTCTTTATTGATGTAAACCAGTAATCATTTATTAATGTGTACTCACCTTGTCATGTGCTTAAAAAACATTTACCAACATTTGCCATCAAGGGTGTGGGGATTTGCAGTTAAGAAAATATACAAATTTGCATGATTTCTCTTTCGCCCCTTTGCCTGGTTTCTTTATCATATAGTTCTAAAAGATCCCCAAGCCTTAAAATATTTGATTTATCTGTAATGTATATGCAAAATTGTTAAATTACTCCTCGAACGAATTAACTACCTATCTTAAACATTTATTTCTTATACTTACTTGTCATTAAGGGACTGCCAAAAGTTTAATTAAAAAAGGAGATTAAAATGATTTCATAATGATCAAATATTAATATGATAATTTCTCTTGTCCCCCATATTTCTTCATAATAAGTTCAGTTGTCAAGGAGATTCATCTCCTGTGTCCTCTGCGAGGAGGAGCGTGGACTCTGTTCTGAAACAGTGTGAAGATCAATTGCCAGACCACCGCGGTTAATCTGCAGACACTTTTAAAACATTTCTCTATTAGCTCAATAAGTGATGTAGTGGTAAAAATATAAAGGTGGGTAAACGTGAATGACTATTTACTCAATAGAGTAAACCTATTAATAATGACTGTGGATAAATGAAAAATTACTACCAAAATAATTATGAACCTACAGTAGGGAGAAGAAGTATTTGATACACTGCCGATTTTGCAGGTTTTCCCACTTACAAAGCATGTAGAAGTCTGTACTTTTTATCATAAATACACTTCAACTGTGAGTGATGGAATCTAAGACAAAAATCCGGGAAAATCACATTGTATGATTTTTAAGTAATTCATTAGCATTTTATTGCATGAAATAAGTATTTGATACATCAGAAAAGCAGAACTTAATATTTGGTACAGAAGCCTTTGTTTGCAATTACAGAGATCATACGTTTCCTGTAGTTCTTGACCAGGTTTGCACACACTGCAGCAGGGATTTTGACCCACTCCATACAGACCTTCTCCAGATCCTTCAGGTTTAGGGGCTGTCGCTGGGCAATACGGACTTTCAGCTCCCTCCAATTATTTTCTATTGGGTACAGGTCTGGAGACTAGCTAGGCCACTCCAGGACCTTGAGATGCTTCTTACGGAGCCACTCCTTAGTTGCCCTGGCTGTGTGTTTCAGGTCGTTGTCATGCTGGAAGACCCAGTCACGACCCATCTTCAATGCTCTTACTGAGGGAAGGAGGTTGTTGGCCAAGATCTCACGATACATGGCCCCATCCATCCTCCCCTCAATATGGTGCAGTCATCCTGTGCCCTTTGCAGAAAAGCATCCCCAAAGAATGATGTTTCCACCTCCATGCTTCACGGTGGGAATGGTGTTCTTGGGGTTGTACACATCCTTCTTCTTCTTCCTTATTTATAGACCAAAAAGCTCTATTTCTGTCTCATCAGACCACATGACCTTGTCCCATTCCTTCTCTGGATCATCAAGATGGTCATTGGCAAACTTCAAACGGGCCTGGACATGCGCAGGGTTGAGCTTGCGTGCACTGCAGGATTTTAATCTATGACGGCGTAGTGTGTTACTAATGGTTTTCTTTGACACTGTGGACCCAGCTCTCTTCAGGTCATTCACCAGGTCCTGCCGTGTAGTTCTGGGCTGATTCCTCACCTTCCTCATGATCATTGATGCCCCATGAAGTGAGATCTTGCATGGAGCCCCAGGCAGAGGGAGATTGACCATCATCTTGAACTTCTTCCATTTTCTAATAATTGCACCAATAGTTGTTGCCTTCTCACCAATCTGCTTGCCTATTGTCCTGTATCACATCCCAGCCTTGTGCAGGTCTACAATTTTATCCCTGATGTCCTTACACAGCTCTCTGGTCTTGGCCATTGTGGAGAGGTTGGAGTCTGTTAGATTGAGTGTGTGGACAGGTGTCTTTTATACAGGTAACGAGTTCAAACTGGTGCAGTTAATACAGATAATGAGTGGAGAACAGGAAGGCTTCTTAAAGAAAAACTAACAGGTTTGTGAGAGCCGGAATTCTTACTGGTTGGTAGGTGATCAAATACTTATGTCATGCAATAAAATGCAAATAAATTATTTAAAAATCATACAATATGATTTTATGGATTTTTGTTTTAGATTCCATCTCTCATAGTTGAAGTGATAAAAAGTACAGAATCGGTACAAAATCGGTAGTGTATCAAATACTTGGTCTCCCCACTGTACATACAAGGGCACGTTCAAGCAATGGCAAAATGTGTCAGGTTGCAAGGAATCAGCTTTAAAACAGATTTTTTTTCTCTCAGCCCCATAACGAAATGTGTAGAGTTACAGAAAAATACCTTTACAATTGTTGTCTCAGTAGCCAAGAGGAGGTACTCTAAACCTTTCTTTTGGCAAAGGCACCATTTACCATGCCCAGTACCATGCCACGCCAGCACATAAGCCCTGTTTTGATTCAGACAACCTCTGATAAAGTAATGCTCACTGGATCTTCATTGCCTTGTTTCTGTGAATGCATGTCTGGCATTTTGTTCAGTAACTGCACTGACCCTTCACTAGAGCACTGAGCTGAATGATGGACAGCTGAAACCTGTCAGCGGAGTTGTAACAATAATGCTTCCCTGTCCTGTGATCTGTGAGGGTGTAAAGCATGTTTGTTAGCATAGGTATTGCATCCCAACAGAGACAATGACAAAGTTACAGAACAAATATATAACCTAATACATAAAAAAAACAGTACATGTCCTTATATTCAGTATAATTATACATTTTATGGTTTCTTCATTTTTGTTCAATCAAACATACAGGCTAACTACCTCATTTAACAATATAAGCAAAATGCATAGAATGAGTTGTCAGTGAGATCGGTATCAGTCATTCCGTTGTTGTCACTGCTCAACAATTCACTGTAACACTCCGCAATGACCAGCCCACAATATGTATCAATAAAGGAGTTAGTACCTTCTGAATCTACTCAGTCTCCGTCATACACACAGATTTTGGTACGATTTGGTGCTCATTCCTGTGCACTTCAATATGCCACTCAGTGTCCCCTGACAGCATGTAGAGTTACAGCAAAGTGATATCTCTCAATGGATGGCAACCTGATATGGGAACATGAGACACTGGCTGTATGCTTTCTCTCTGGTTTCAGGGTCTGAAAGCACAGCTTACTTTTACTGTCCCTTACACCTTTCACTCTTTCAGGACGGGGGATCTGAATGTGTGTGTGTGTGTCTATCTGTGCATAGGGGGAGCTGGTTCTGGTGATGGGACAAGGCATTCTAAAATTAGACGTATCATTGCATGTTGGATGTTACTGGAGCAGGACACTAGTGAGAATCAGTGGCCAGGGAAGGGGTATGTGTCCTGTTATTGTAGTAAAGGATGATACAAGTCTGGCTGTTAATTATTTACACCAGCCTACTGTTTTATGTCCTATATGCACTCCGCTTCAAGTGCTCCAATTCAGTCTAGTTTACAAAACACTTGAGCAAGACCTTTACAGCTTTTACACCAGTCATGGTTCTTATGGAGTCAAGAAGATTAATGTTGGTCTCTTTGAGAGAAAAAAAAAAAAAGAAATGGGCAGGGAACTGCCACTACAACTAATACACCAAGGAAAAGGTTCAGTACCAATCTGTCCTAGAACTGAAAAGATCAATGATATTTTCCTAGGCAACAAAAAATCCTTGTTCTCAATCCACGCACTCAAAAAGCAACACCGGTAAATGTGAAAACGCTTTCGAAAATAAAGAGAGGCTCGAGAAAAAACGGAGAGAGCTAGTTAGAGTATTAGAGGGAGAGAGGCTGAGGAATTAAGGGCGAGAGAGAAGAGGGAGAAGGAGGACGAGGGGATGAACGGAGTGAGCGGTGTGGAAGGGAAGAGGCCTACCAGGTCAGGCAGCTGGTCTCCGTGCTGAGGGGGCCTAAAGGGGCTGCAGAGGCAGCCAGGCTGATGGATTACAGTGGCTCTCTCCTGGGTAAACTGACACCGCCACCCCTCCTCCCTTCCATCCCACCGTCTTTCTTTCCCCTCCTCCTCACAGCGTCTCAGCCTCTGGATCGTCATTGAAATGTCTCTAACGCGCAGCTGAGCCACTTAATCCGCGAGGCTCACTTTCTACCGGCGGAGAAGTGGATTTTGAAGGGATCCTCCTCAAAAGATCTTTTCTAATCAAATCTGATATCATTTTCACTAAGATGACCTGTCTACCAATACCAATCTCATCTCCAAGCCCAGAAATAATGCAGGAAAACAGACAATCCAGGAGCAGCATCGATTCAGTCCACATTAATTGCCGGGAAGCTGGCCCGTATTGTTTTCAAACGTATTTCCTTTGTCATATTTCATCTGTCATTTCCTTTAGCAGCCCCAGCCACAGAGAGCAGCAACTTCTTGGTCCAGGTCTAGAATGCGGTTGTACAGGTCAAGGCCCCGATTCATAAAGCATTTCAGAGTAGGAGTATCCCCGTCCATATAATCAGGTTTCGCATTTGTTTTGTAGGTAGCCCCCGGCACCCAAATACTAATGGGGGAAATGTCAATACAGTTATATTGTGATAATATCTTTAACAATATATAACAATATATTTCGTTTCCACAATATTGCAATATTTCTTATGCGCCAGTCGGCTGTACTAGCCACAAAACTGTGGTATTTACTTTGTTCACAGATTATTCTCATCTATGAACAAACCAACAGTTTTTTTAGAACTTTCATTTGCATGACAGGGGGATACTTCTACTCTGAAATGATTTATGAATAACAACTCATTTTTCATGACTTTTATTTGCATGACAGATCAAAACTAGTTTTCCCATGGTTCTGCAGACAGTATACTTGTACAGTACTGTATATCTGAAAGCTAGAATCTTAATACAATCACATTATTGAAATGCAACACAGAGAATGGGAAGAATTGGGAGGATCAAAATACACATCTAATTACTGTAATAATATTATCTTGTGATATACCTGCCAATATATATTCAGGCCACCATATTTCACTGTCAGATGGTGTGTGTTGAAGCGCCAAACAGATTTTTTTCCAAAAAAGTTCTATCTTGGTCTCATCTGACCTCAAAATCTTTTCCCACAGGGAAGCTGGGTCACCCTGATGTTTTCAGATTGTACTTTCTGAGTAACAGCTTCTTCCTTGCCACCCTCCAATACAGGCCAGTTTTATTCAGAGCTCTTGATAGGATTGATCTGGGCAACATTGCTCAACTCCCAGCCACTGAGCTCTGTAACCCCTTCAAAGTGATTGTTGGCCTCGCTGTCACTTCTTAAACAAGTCTACTTGTTTGAGCACTGAGTTTTCAGACTTTTTTGGCTGCGCCTGGGTGGTGTGATGCAACTTCCACTTTTCTGATTATTGATCCAACTGCTCACTGGGACATCCAAACACTCTACCGTTTTCCTTAAATATGCGTTTATGTTACTGTTTTCATTAAGATTTACAGCCTGACCAATGACCATTGCAAGATTTAAAAGCAAATCTCAACATAAAATCAATGTCACCATACAATAATAGATTTGGAGTGTCAGTGTTTTAAAATCAAATAGAATTTCATTTCAATGTACTTTTATTCTTTTTACATTACATTAATATGAGAAATACATTTTTAATAAGTTTGCAAGGTACTCTGTGTACATTAAGTGAGTTTGGGGACAGTCTGAGCCACATCTGGAAAAGTCATTAATGAGTATTTAACCTTCATGAGAATCATTGTACAAGAAGTGCAGTACAATACTATACAAATTTCATTCTATGTTACCAGCCGTCTAAACCACCTTAGTTTTAAAAGGTCACATAGAGCAGGATCAGCATATACTGCTCTCTTTAAATAAGTAATGTGAAGGCAGGAAGGCACCAGACTAAATGAACCTTTTAGTCCCATAACATTATGCTGATTCCGTACTATCCTGTTCAACGTCAAAATACACAAGTCCTCTGTGATCCTCTTGACTTAAATACCAGCCTAATTACCTTGTCTGCTGCCCTGCAATCTCACAGCTTTTTTTAATGTCTACAGCCAGAGTACATCACCACGTATTTTCAACATCTACAACCCTGCAATGGATGGAAATAATTGTTGCGTCAATCCACACAAATCCTGGCAGCAAAACATGTGTGGCTCTTTGCATTATTACACCACTAATTTCTTCCATAGGGAAATGTTTGATCCACTTCAAATAGGTGTGTGTTTCAACTAGGCTCACACAATCTCAGTGTTTTGATAAATGTGTAAAGATGCAAGGTGATTTTTACAGTATCAATACTTTTGCCTCTATTCTGGCAAAAAAAATCTAGTAGAGTCAGTTGTTGTATATGTTGACAAACATCACCATGTCATGACAAGATTTATTTGAGCATCAAAATGTTGAGGCGGGGTAAGCCTAAACAAAACACAGACTTCAATTAGATACAAAACGTCCCATATGGAAGAAATTATTGGTGGAATAACGCAAAGAGCAACACTCATGTTTTGCCACTGGGTTTTATAAGGATTATGTGTCACACTATTTCAGTCAAAACCAGAGTACATGACTAAATATTAACAACATCTACAACCCTGCAACACCAGCTTACATGACCAGATATAAACTAAATCTAGAACCAGAGTATATTAACAGATATATACAACATCTAGAACCCTGCAATACGAGAGTATATTAACAGATAGATACACAATCTAGAACCCTGCAATACCAGAGTATATTAACAGATATATACAACATATAGAACCCAGCAATACCAGAGTATATTAACAGATATATACAACATCTAGAACCCTGCAATACGAGAGTATATTAACAGATATATACAACATCTAGAACCCTGCAATACCAGAGTATATTAACAGATATATACAACATCTAGAACCCTGCAACACCAGCTTACATGACCAGATATATACAAAATCTAGAACCCTGCAATATCAGAGTATATTAACAGATATATACAAAATCTAGAACCCGGCAATATCAGAGTATATTAACAGATATATACAAAATCTAGAACCCGGCAATATCAGAGTATATTAACAGCTATATATAACATCTAGAACCCTGAAATACCAGAGTATATTAACAGATATATTCAACATCTACAACCCAGCAATACCAGAGTATATTAACAGATATATACAACATCTACAACCCTTCAATACCAGAGTATATTAACAGATATATACAACATCTACAACCCTTCAATACCAGAGTATATTAACAGATATATTCAACATCTACAACCCAGCAATACCAGAGTATATTAACAGATATATACAACATCTACAACCCTTCAATACCAGAGTATATTAACAGATATATACAACATCTACAACCCTTCAATACCAGTGTATATTAACAGATATTTACAACATCTACAACCCTGCAATACTAGAGTATATTAACAGATATTTACAACATCTACAACCCTTCAATACCAGAGTATATTAACAGATATATACAACATCTACAACCCTTCAATACCAGAGTATATTAACAGATATATACAACATCTACAACCCTTCAATACCAGAGTATATTAACAGATATTTACAACATCTACAACCCTTCAATACCAGAGTACATCCCCTCACATTGCCCTGAAATCCCACAGTCCGGAAGTGTACTTTGATTTCTCCAGAGTGTGTCTTAAATGAACCTTATTAACTATAGTGCAATACTTTTCATGAGTTCTGGGCCCTGCTAAATAGGGATAGAGGTGCAGTTTGGAACACAGAGTGCCTCTGTCTGAACTATTAAACTCAATAAAGTTTCTTCATGTCAGACTGAAACATCTCATCTTGCGAGCAACAGACAGACTAACCAAGGTTGGGTTATAGAAACCGGGTTAGGAATACCAGAACAGAGACGTTCAGTATACCCCACCCCCACCCCCCACTCCTATTCACAGTGATTAAATCAATTGTGAGTGCTTAGCTTCGCTCTGAGCCCTGTGCTGCAGGAGAGCAGTGATAGTGTCAGTCTGCTGGTTTCTCCTCTCGCTGAGTCACGCGGTGCACCGCACCACCGAGCCAACCACTTACCGGATCCCCAGGAAGCACATCAAACCTGGGATTTATGAAAAGAAGAACTATGGCAGACCCACAGGGGGTGCTGGTCAGGTGACCGCCTTTCAAACGGGAACATTCCAAGAACACTAAGATAGGGTTTGAATATGGCATTATGATTATAACACTACCAAAAATATTTTTCTTCAAAATGTGTTAACCAAAATAGCCTTTATTAAAAAGTTATACAGAACATCTGTGACAGCAACCATTCCCCAAATGTTCTCATTAGGTTTTCCTGTAATAGCTTTTCAGTGGTTTAATCAAGTTTTTTAGAATATACTGCCGCAATAAATGTGAGTACCATTCTGAAAAGAAATTCTTACAACATTAGTACATTGTTTGATAAAACATTGTTAAATCGTTATTGTTTTATCTGAACTGGGAACTGGGAACATTTGCAGTGCCATAGTGAACTGGGAAAATTTGCAGTGCCATAGTGAACTGGCAACCTTTGCAGAATCAATTTGGATTAGCTGGGATTAACACAGAAATATAGCAGGCAGGCTGAGGTCACCAATATCACTGTATCACCGCCAGACAAAATGAAGTCACAGTACATTGAAGATCACAGGTTACAGTAAACTGAGGTTACAGTAAACTGAATAGCCTGGCAAACTGAGGTTACAGTAAACTGAATAGCCTTAAGTAGGAGGGGGGGGTTTGGTGAAATTAATAATTGTGGAGCTTTGCAAGTATATTTGCTCTGTGTCTTTATTAAAGATCTTACATTACAGACTGTTCTCTAGTTTATCCGTGCAGGCCAAAGGAGGCAGGATGTAATCAAGTTGCACTGTGTAATGTTGAAGAGTAATCACTAGCTGTAACCGAACCGTCACATGAGCCTAGATTAAGGCAATGAATGAGAGTTCATGGAGTTGTTCAGGTTCTCAACCAATCTCATTATCGACCACACATGCTCCGGATGAGGGGGTGCTGCCCACCCACAAACACACACACACACACAGCATCCACCTTGAACAGGTGTGTCAGACACCTGTGAGTACTGTTGGCTAGGAGATACAGGACGGCGTGTATCAGCAGTCTGCTTCGACATGTGCGTGTGTGTGTGCCATGCGCACATGTTGAGTGTGCATACATGTGTACCTGCCTGTGTGTGTGTGTGTGTGTGTGTAATGCTAAGTTGTGTGTTAAGACCCACTCTATCCAGATAGCAGCATACCTAGCCTTGTCTATTGAATACCATAGTAGCTTAAAGTATTGTCTTTGTTTAACCAGCAGCCTCACAGGAAAGGGCCAGTCTCTGGTCAATCAGGTACGAAGGCCTAATTAGTATCCACTTCATAATAGCCATGAAGTAATTAAACAGTGTTAAGTGAATTTATGGCAGTGTATGTTATCATTATGACATTCCCTAACTAATCTGATTTAGTGGTGAGATACATTCACTGTAAAACACACAACAGCTCATTCACATGCAGAAGCAAAAGCCCCTCTAGATAAACTATATGGTGATTTGTGCATCTGGCATCTGGGCCAGCCATCCTCTCAGTTTCCTTTTTTTATCACACATACATACTGACACACACACACACACACACACACACACACAGACACACATTAACACACCCACCCAGGCACAAACACACATTCTCACTCTCTCATTCTCTATCACACACATAACACGCTCAGTCCAGACCTCTACCTCCCCTGGTTCCAGGCAGAGACAACCAGCCAGGCTGTCAGGAAGATGAAATTATGCCTGGGTTCATTTAGCTTTTGTGGGTAGGCTATCCTAGGGCTGAGTCCCAAAGTGTTCCCTGGCCCCTCCTAGTGCCCACACCAATAGCCAATAGGGTTCTAAATGTGCAATAGAGAGCCTATTGGGAACCACACCAAGGGAGAGCCGGGCCAGGTAGAGCTAATGGAGTACTGGAGGACACAGTGGGCTGTCGACACACACACACTCACTCACATATGCACACTCACACACACACACGCACTCACACACACACACACACACACTGTCACATTGGGCCTGTCGACTCAGCATTGAACACTGCCACCAGCTCTCTCTCCAGGACACACCATTTTCATGACAATCTTCCAGAGGGCACAGTGAGAGGGGTGGCTGAGAGACTGGGGGCAGAAGCCATCAGCTCCGAGCCTGGGGGGCCTCAGATTTAGAGGTACCAGAAGTGTTGGTGAAATTCAGACACCTACGTGACACCTTAGCAAATCCCTGCTACTGCTTTTTCCAGCTTTGGGAATACATAAGACCAAAAAGCTTTTGTGCACACTGTATTTAAGCCCAGTACAACATTCCTTCGATGCAGGCCTTAGTGTGAGTGAATTGATTAAAATTCTATAAAAGGTTTTTGTTTAGCAACGAAACTGAATTGTGCCCCATCAGGACAAAAAAGAAAAGATTGGCTTACACTGTTGATAAAATCTAAGCTATATTTAATCTCAAAATGTTTATGAAAAACATAAATACATTTAAACAATCATTACTTGTCCCTCATGTACACTGTTGCATTTGTTGGTTAACTAGCCAGCTAATTTCAGTCATCGCATGAATGAGACAACCTGTTGAAGGATTGGAAAGAAAAAACTAAAAACTAAAAACAAATGAGAACCCAGAATGAAAGTTACATCTAGTGTTCTGGAACTAAATGTCATTTTTTCCAACCCATAAAAAAATGAACAAAACAAATATGCAAAGCCCAGAAACGTGTCCTAAAAGCCGTGCCAACTGAAAAGCATTGCCTGTGTGTGTGTCTGTGTGTGTATGTGTGTGCTAATGTCCTCACAAGGATAGTAACACATTGCAAATCTTGGTTAGTGAAGATAAATTGCTTTAAGGCTTGGGGTCAAGGTTAGGTTTAGGGTAGTAATAGGATTTTAAGGTTAGGGTAAAGGTTAAGGTTATGGTTAGGATGAGGGGTTATGATTTTTTTTTTTTTTAATGGAAATCAATTGGGATCCCAAAAAAGTCAGGCATGTGTGTGTGTGTGTGTGTGTGTGTGTGGGTGGGTGTGTGTGTGTGTTTGGGTGGGTGTGCTTGGGTTTATTGTGGATGCTGCCTGCCTCCTTCCCTACAAAGATTTATATCCACAGTCGCCTACAGACATTAAGCATATTTCAGAAGTTAGGGAGATTTTAAATGCAGTGTGATACACAGAAAATGTACAGTTTCTCCGTAGTAGTCACATAGTCACTACTCTAGGTATCTAGTAATTCTGTACATCGGTTATGTAAAATACATTGATAGCCTTTACAAGGCAGACCTGGCCAATTTTTCACTTGTCCATCCCAGGCATCACTGAGTCAAATTGTGCCACCCGATGCTAGGCTCATGGGCATCATCAGTGCCCCAACAAGGATTAGAACACCTGGCCAGAGTCATGTGGAATGCAATGAAAAAATTTAACAAAACCAATGGAAAATATATTTTACACAATCAGGCCGATACACCCACAACAACATTTGCTATAATGTGTATGCGACCAACTCACTGTCAACGAATACAACAAAGAGCTGTTATGAAAGTCCATATTTAAGTTTTCTGTATGCTGCAATGACAGCACATTTTTATGTTTATGTTTTTATACAACACTTATAAACCCCTGAATGCAATTCGCTGTCCACTCACCCTACAAAACATTTTCAAGTAACAGTTTCGAGTAGCAAAGCATATCAATAGGTCTGCATTGCCATTATTATTAGATTTTGTCAGAGACATTTTCACAATCCAGTCAAATGAGTAACATCATGAATTTAGGCAGGAAAAAAGTGTTTTATTAAAGTCTCAACGGACAGTGGGAAAGGGATGGTGATCTTTTCTCCCTCCCTCTGTTCAGTCTGCCAACACATAAAATCCGGAAGAGTTCAAGATCGGGCCAAGCCTTACTCCTTACATGTCTCTGCTCAAATAATGGCAAATAATTGCTTATCAACATGAATAAAGACATCTTCTGGATTGTTCTTTGATACCCATAAGTGGGCATCGAGATGTAAGGTTACACCCCTCCCACAGCAAAACAATTGGTCTACAGTCAGTCAATGCCTCTTCCAACCACTACAACACCATTGTCTGGACCTCGAAAATGTCAGGCCTCCTGATTGGTTTGGTTCCTTTTCGGCAATATCTTTCATTCAACTAGGTTTGATGATAAATCAAGGACACATGGAACCTGGTCAAAAGTATTCCACTTTATGGAGAATATGATGCCATCTGGAATGCATGGGTTGACTTCTGAGTCTCAGCTGGTTGTGAGCTTTTTCCTAGAAACAATCCTCATCCCATTAGCTTTTTTAATAAAGGGACCATGAATAGGTGTGAAAGTGCAGCTTTGCAACAAACAAATGCAAATTGGCACTTGATAATGATAAAGTGATCGAGCCAATAGTTAAAAGGCATGCACACATTTGCACATACAGTAGGTCCCAATAGTTCAAGAGCTGTTCCCTGTCCTCCCACTAAACTGCTGTTCAATACTGTTGTTTGTTAAAAAAAATAATAAAAATGTTAAAATAATTTGAATCTAATATAAATTCAGCACGTCTTGGCAAGGTAAAATATTACACTTCATACTGGCTAAATAATGCATCTGAAGCTGATTATATATATATATATATATATATATATATATATATATATATATATATATATATATATATATACAGTATCTCACAAAGGTGAGTACACCCCTCACACTTTTGTGTGACAACACTAATGAAATGACACTTTGCAACATTTGCTTTTATAACAGTGTAAATTTGCTGTCCCTTCAACATACAGCCATTCATGTCTAAACCGCTGGCAACAAAAGTGAGTACACCCCTTAAGTGAAAATGTCTCACTTTTGTACACAAATGTGTACTCACTTATGGTGCCAGCGGTTTAGACATGAATGGCTGTGTGTTGTGTTATTCTGAGGGAACAGCAAATTTACACTGTTATACAAGCTCTACACTCAAAACTTTACATTGTAGCAAGTGTCATTTCTTCAGTGTTGTCACATGAAAAGATATAATCAAATATTTACAAAGTGAGATAATGTATGTATATTATTTTTGCTGCTTAACATGTGGAAGATGTTATTCTTTTAGGTTTTGAAGGGACTCACATACATATGAGCTGGTAGCACCACCATAAAAAAATGGTGGTGGAACAGAATCATTTTCCTAAGTTTTTTATTCAGGCGAGTTATTTTGTCATGGGTTTACAGAGGGAAACACTGGGAAAAGACAGGTGAGGCTTTTCCTAAAAGAACAGTGGGCCAGAATGGAAGCCCACTTCCGGCACAGAAGTGTCTTTGGTGCCGGACTCCTGTTGTTTCAAGCAATTCAGTCGATAGGTGATGATACACTGTGGTATAAAGGTGCTAACTACACATTTATACCACAGAATTGCCGAAAACATTCCTCCAGCCTACGTTGCAGACATGTCTGCCTGCTTTCAGCTACTAGTTCTGTTGAATTTGGTTGTTATATTGGCAGATTTGCTGTCACTGGATTGGTTGGTGCCTGCTAAGGGACTCAATTTCTTAATTTACATGAACATGTCCATTTCCACAGTAATGCACAGATCGTAAACGTTTATGCATTTTTTCCTACAGCACTTTTCCGCCTTGCGTTCCCATTCCATTGTTTTGGTCCGTTGACCTCTTTACTGTGTGTATACACTCACCTAAAGGATTATTAGGAACACCATACTAATACTGTGTTTGACCCACTTTCGCCTTCAGAACTGCCTTAATTCTATGTGGCATTGATTCAACAAGGTGCTGAAAGCATTCTTTAGAAATGTTGGCCCATATTGATAGGATAGCATCTTGCAGTTGATGGAGATTTGTGGGATGCACATCCAGGGCACGAAGCTCCCGTTCCACCACATTCCAAAGATGCTCTATTGGGTTGAGATCTGGTGACTGTGGGGGCCATTTCAGTACAGTGAACTCATTGTCATGTTCAAGAAACCAATTAGAAATAATTCAAGCTTTGTGACATGGTGCATTATCCTGCTGGAAGTAGCCATCAGAGGATGGCTACATGGTGGTCATAAAGGGATGGACATGGTCAGAAACAATGCTCAGGTAGGCCGTGGCATTTAAACGATGCCCAATTGGCACTAAGAGGCCTAAATTGTGCCAAGAAAACATCCCCCACAACATTACACCACCACCACCAGCCTGCACAGTGGTAACAAGGCATGATGGATCCATGTTCTCATTCTGTTTACGCCAAATTCTGACTCTACCATCTGAATGTCTCAACAGAAATCGAGACTCATCAGACCAGGCAACATTCTTCCACTCTTCAACTGTCCAATTTTGGTGAGCTCGTGCAAATTGTAGCCTCTTTTTCCTATTTGTAGTGGAGATGAGTGGTACCCGGTGGGGTGTTCTGCTGTTGTAGCCCATCCGCCTCAAGGTTGTGCGTGTTATGGCTTCACAAATGCTTTGCTGCATACCTTGGTTGTAACGAGTGGTTATTTCAGTCAAAGTTGCTCTTCTATCAGCTTGAATCAGTGTGCCCATTCTCCTCTGACCTCTAGCATCAACAAGGCATTTTCGCCCACAGGACTGCCGCATACTAGATGTTTTTTCCTTTTCACACCATTCTTTGTAAACCCAAGAAATGGTTGTGCGTGAAAATCCCAGTAACTGAGCAGATTGTGAAATATTCAGACCAGCCCGTCTGGCACTAACAACCATGCCATGCTCAAAATTGCTTAAATCACCTTTCTTTCCCATTCTGACATTCAGTTTGGAGTTCAGGAGATTGTCTTGACCAGGACCACACCCTTAAATGCATTGAAGCAACTGCCTTTTGATAGGTTGATTAGATAATTACATTAATGAGAAATTGAACAGGTGTTCCTAATAATCCTTTAGGTGAGTGTACATTTCAATCGCTTTACACTGCTAATAATTATTTTAAACAACATAAATGGGATTATTTATTTAAATAAAATACAAGCGATGTGTTCTCTTTGACACTCTCTTGATATCTTGTCCCATATCAACATACAATTTGTTGATGAATATATCCTCCACTCCTCTTCTACTGGCCTTTAGCATCCACTAATTCTCTGCAGACATGTCTCTCCTTCTCATTCTCACTGCCTCTTTCTAGCGCACGCCTTCCCCTACTCTCTGTCCTATTACTCTCATACTCATTCACTCTCCATCTCTCTCTCATTTGCTCACTCTTTTTCTATGCTCAGAAGAGGGGAAAAAAACAGACAACTACATCTCATTACTACCAGTCCACAAACCCAAGCCATCAGACAAAGGCTCTGTTAACAAGCTATAATTTCCCCCAAATGTGAGCATTAGCTCTGTCCTGGGCTGTCGACAATGGTAGCAAACACAGGGACCACAGAGGATCAACTTAAAAAAGTACTCCATAATAATAATCCAAATGAACTGTCGGTGCAAAAGCAGCCAGCAGACGTCCAGGAAGTCAGTGACTGATGTGAACGGAGAAAATAATGTTTTCGTCTTTGTGCAAACTGAAGAAATAGAATCATAAATTCACGAGAGGCCGATCAATAGCAGAGACACAGCCAGACTCTGAAAGGTATCCAATGGAGAGGCTCACTCAACGACTGCTTCCCCAATGCAACCATATTCCCTCTATAAGGTATAACTTTGGTTACTCCATACTTAGTGGACAACGAACATAGTGTGCAATGAAGGGGATAGAGTGCCATTTGCGACACACAAAATATTGCGGATCGGCGATCTAACAGATCCTGTGATTACTACTACAGGCCAGGGGCCTTATTAGACTGGGTTTAGTAGCACCACACAGACACACACACACACACACACACAGGCCTTTTAATGTTAGCTATCTGACCATATCTCTCTCAGTAATATTGGTAAAGCAATGAGCATCAGTCAGTCCAGCACCATTAGCTTGGTCAGGTTACAAGCAGGGCACAGGTTGACTCTTTCCTTCAGCCAGTACAGCCCTGTAAACTCCATCATTAAACTACCAAACACATTATTTACAGTGGCTTTAATTACATATTACAGGAATTATGCTCTAAAATAACTCCTGTTAAAAGATAAGCGAGTTACAACACCTACACTAATCATTCGCACTATGAAATAATTTAAGCCTCTGTAGTGTGTTAAACTAACCGAGATTTTACATTCATCATTGTAATAGATTACTGGGAAAGAACACAAAACACAAGGGCGTTTATCCAGTAAGTGAGTAATGATAATGATAGTCCTATGACTGTGACTGCGCTGTGAGGTGACCGTCCCATTAAAGACGTTTGTGTTTAATACCTGTCCCTCCTACGGGACCACCCTTTGATATGGACCTCCTTCATCACATAGCGAGGGCCACGCTAGAATGAAATGGGTCATGTGATACTTTAAATAAATATGATAATGAGTCAGACAGCCAGCCAATCGCTTGAGGGGATGTTTGTGATCTGGACCAAGCGGTCCCTGTGGATGTTCCAATTTGAATAATATTAGAATAGAGATGTTGATTTGAGTCTGAGCATGTGGGAATGTGTGTGTGTGTGTGTGTGTGTGTGCGTGCGTACGGGCATGCGGGAGTGTCTGTGTGTGTGTGGGTGTGCATGCGTTTCTATGTGTATCTCATTGATCAGGCATGCCAAAATTATATTTAGAAAGTAAATTCCCCGATAGACATGAAAAACATTACAGCTCTATATTAAGTTAACCCTCAGACAATAGGTTTGTGAGTGCTGAACGTCTCACTCCTCCTCCATATCTCAGCAGCCCTACTGTGAGAGCCAGTGGGGGATAGCAGCTCCTCTCCTTTACTCTGGGCTTTTCCCTCTCAGCAGGTGTCACCGCTCTCTGTAAGAGATGTTTTGTGGCTCGATAGGAGTAATGTAGTGGCTCAGTAAGAGTAATGTGAGTCAGTAGAGTAATGTAGTGGCTCAGTCTGGGTAATGTGAGTCAGTAGAGTAATGTAGTGGTTTAGTCTGGGAAATGTGAGTCAGTAGAGTAATGTAGTGGCTCAGTCTGGGTAATGTGAGTCAGTAGAGTAATGTAGTGGTTTAGTCTGGGTAATGTGAGTCAGTACAGTAATGTAGTGGCTCAGTCTGGGTGATGTGAGTCAGTAGAGTAATGTAGTGGTTTAGTCTGGGTAATGTGAGTCAGTAGAGTAATGTAGTGGCTCAGTCTCGGTCATGTGAGTCAGTAGAGTACTGTAGTGGCTTAGTCTGGGAAATGTGAGTCAGTAGAGTAATGTAGTGGCTCAGTCTGGGTAATGTGAGTCAGTAGAGTAATGTAGTGGTTTAGTCTGGGTAATGTGAGTCAGTAGAGTAATGTAGTGGCTCAGTCTCGGTCATGTGAGTCAGTAGAGTACTGTAGTGGCTTAGTCTGGGAAATGTGAGTCAGTAGAGTAATGTAGTGGCTCAGTCTGGGTAATGTGACTCAGTAAGAGTAATGTAATAGTTCAGTCTGGGTAATGTAAGTCAATACAGTAATACAGTGGCTTAGCCTGAGTAATGTGAGTCAGTAGAGTAATGTAGTTGCTCAGTCTGGGTAATGTGAGTCAGTAGAGTAATGTAGTGGCTCAGTCTGGGTATTGTGACTCAGTAAGAGTAATGTAGTGGATAGAGACACATCCAAACTGCCCCCCCGCCCCACCACCCGTTCTCCTATGTCGTGTACTACTATAGATCAGATGCCTGTGTGTAGGGAAAATGGGACACTTGCAAAGGCTCAATACAGGTAATGCACTGTACTAATAAAACAAGCATTGTGGCAATACATTTGATACTTTTGAAGATCCATTCATCCTTTTGATAACAGCAAGTCGAATGTGGAACCACACTAAGAAAACATACATTTAAGTGGACACTACATGGACAACACATTACAGGGTGACAGATTGCAATGTTGGTTTGGTAAGATCAAACGTGTTTGACATCATGTCTTTTGAAATGTGGGCCCGGAATGTTACGTTTCTGCTAAGAATGAGCCTGAACAAGGGCAGTAAAAACAGTAATAAGCCATGAATGAATAACGTTGTCAAAAAAACGACGGTAGCTACAATTTGGACTATTTTGTTTACACGAGTCAGTGACCAGTAAATCAATGTGTTTTGCCTCATTGATTCTCAGTAATGAGAAGTGCTCGCATGGAGCTTCACACACGTACGGTACGACATGCAGCTGTTTCATTTGTCTAACTTGCAGCCCGAGGTCCTTCCTCATGCCCAACCATCTGCTGACACTATTATGGTATTCCTTCACCAACTCGAAATTGTTGCTTCATTGTTGCGGCTTAATCAGAACCCAGACGGATGTTCCTCCTCTAATCTGTAGGTCCAGGCAATGTGTTCAATGTGGTGAGAGTCGATTCCATTTCAATTCACTCAAGTCAGGTACGCTAAAATTACTCCTTTCAATTGTCTTGACTGGAATTGGAATTTTGGGTTAATTTGTGAATTGACCGATTAGAAATGGAAGTGAGCCCAAGCCTTTTCTTCTCAGGAGCATCTGGGAACTCCTGTACTGCTCAAATTGCACCCGATTTTATATATAGTGCCCTACTTTCAAAGAATGCAGGAGTAATGGTGTAAATGGTGTAAATAGGGAATAGAGTGCAATTTGGGCTGCAGGCCTGACAAACATCTCTGATGTCTGACGCTGAAAGGTGATCCTCAGTGTCTCTCGTTGTGTCTCCTTGCCTCTTCTGTTTCTGTGGCTCCTGCTCTCTTATCAGCTTATCCAGGAACCAGGAACTGTCAATACAACAACAACCACGAAGCGGAGATAGCGAACCAAATCTCCCCTTCCCCTCTCTCCTTCTCTCCCCGTCTCCCTGTCTCCCTTCAAAACTGTCTTCACCAATTCGTCCTGACCACGAACGGACAGCAATTAAATCCACCCACCAGCACCACCATTGGACTGGAAGTTGCGAACGTGTCTGAACCACAGATCTATAAGCTTGATTTATATTTACTGAGCCCCCACACTTCCTCCATGACATATTATCTACAGTAGATCCTCTGTATGGACCAAACGTTCAGTATCATTAACAGCTGGTTCATCAAACAGACGTCACGGGAGAATCCTGGTTGAGAAGGGGATACGACCAGTTAAGACTTCATAAGCATAACCTTTAAAATCTTGATGTCCATTATACACAGCTGAGAGCTGGGGAGGGTGGATGGGTGTGTGTGTGTGTGTGTGTGTGTGTTGCTTAAGTTACTGCCGGGGGGCCAACAACACAGCAAGTTCCTCATTTAGTAATGATGGTCAAAATAACACTGCAGGCTTTCCACACCAGTCACAACATCTCTCAAAGTGGTGTTTTAAAACCAGACTACAGCAACAGCAGAATGACTGGAGATCGGTAGGATACAAGAAGTATGGGATGTAGAAATAGAGTGAGTGATAGAGAGAGAGAAAACAGACAGAGAGAGAAAGAGAGAAAACAGACAGAGAGAGAGAGAGAGAGAGAGAGTGAGAGGAGGGTGGTTTGTTGTGCTGCCGCCTTTAACAAGCTGTAAGGTCCAATGCTAGGTCAGATTTTTAACAAGGCCAATCTCAGGTCAGTCTAAGGAGTTGAGACCAATAGCCCGGTCAAGGCCGGCACATATAGTAGGCATCGGTTTCAGAAGCCAACACACCCACTGCAGAGCAATGTCCAAGCAGAGAAGGAGAGTCTAACTTTCCTTGTTACCGAGGGAAACAATCCATACTTGACTGTCTACGTTTATGGTGGACCTATAATAGTAAATGAGCATTCAATACTCAGTCGCAGTAATAATAAAATACAAAACAGATAAAAATGCCATGTTTTTTGGTTTTGTCAGGTTTAAATTGATCCAATATTCTTTCAATCATAGCATCAATCTGTCCTGTCGGATGGTTGTGGTAATAACACCTTTAAGGTTGATTGAGTGCTGTTATTTCAAAATAGGGCCGTCACAGTTAACGTGTTTACACATAACATTTGAAATGCCGTTATGTTTTGATGGTGGTAATCGCATCTCCATTTCTTCACCCTTGTGGAATGTAGTGTTTTATAGGCACACATGTACCCACTGACCCTTAAAGAAGCACACAACACAGTGCAGTAAGGTGGGCATTTTGAGTCTTTTTGTTGGGCCTGCAAAATGCTTAAAAAGTGTCCAGGAAGTGTGAAAATACACAAAAGCATTTAAAAAGGCAAAGGCAGACACCCATTTTATCGTATTTTGGAGAGCACATTAAGACAAGTAATCTCCAACTATAAACTGAATATGTCCCTTCACAGCAAACATTTGCGTGGACCAGAACTAAGTGCTCTCCTAACTATTCATTGTTTACCTAGTAGGTGTAAACAATCAACAGTGAATAACTGTAACCTTTCTGCAGATAATCGTTGTTTTGAGCTAAAACGGTATGGAAATAAGGGAGACAAATGAACATATCTTTCCTTGTTGCGATTTAGTTCCCAAGGTTCACCAAAATGAGCCATGCACTTGAGTGAAGGACAGGTCTTGCCAAAGAGATGCGTCTTTTACTAAATGACTGTGATTGACTTGGGGGTGCTACAGTAATCAACTGACTCTCCGTCACATGCAATGTCTCTATTGGCCCCAGTGGGAACAACTCAACAAATAAACAAGCGTTGAAGATATCTAAAAATGTGAATACAATGTGGAATAAGAGCAGCATTCCTTAAAATAGAGACAGGAGACAAAGTGTAAGTGGCCCAGCAAGATGACAAAAGGTCCCTTGGTAACAGGACCAGCCTCTCTCTCTACCCCTCCCCCAACCCTCTCATCTTCTCCTCAGTAGATTATAGCATAACTCCACTTGCTCCTAAAACCCAGAACATTCACTTCACTTCATTTACCAATATCTTACTTGCACTACCTTCAGCCATGAAAGATTCATAGATTCTTATCCACCACCAACTCCACCATCCTACTGAGATTTTGTATGTTTCTTGATGAGACGAGCCAAGCTTTAAAAGCTTGAAGACACTGAGGGTTATTTACAGAGACACGTAGTATAAACCAGAGCAGAGTGTTTAAGACAAGATAAAGGATAATTCCCTATAAAATGGTCATCAGAGCAAACTCTTCAAAGCATACTTATCCATACAGGAAAGGAAGGGTTATTTGTATTTCCGTCTTCGGTATGTGTGTTGGGGTATATCTCCTGGTGTCTTGTGCACATTATTACACTGACATGGCGTCGAATGAGAATGGAAAGAACCTATTATTGCACTTCCTGTTCATACTGAAGAATCACGGTTACAGTCAGTAAGTAGCCCAAAGGCTCTGAAAGCATTTCATCTCATCAGAAGTTCCATGCTGCTTGGAGCACAATAGTTCTACTCAATAAACTAAAGTTCTATCTAAAACTTGGTCTGAGTTTTCTTGAACAATGGAGCCTCTTTTGAATTATCTCTTGCAGAGTCTGTCAAGGCATGCACTGCTTTACTATTTTTAGTTTTTTTTTTTAATGTTAGCTTCTGATATTGCATGTTGGGGATTAGGCTCACCAAAGTAATAAAAGAGATTGTATACACAGTGTGAACACTTCAGCTTTATATTAACCACAGTCCTCTTTTATGACCTTAGCCTGCAGCTGGTTAAATCTGAATCTAACTATACAAAAGGTATATGTCCTCAGCATTAGATCTGTTTGGCTTGACTTGATACCTCACATATTAAGAGAACAAAAACATATTGAGAGAACAAAATCCCAAACCAGTCTAGCCCAGAGCAACCCAACCCAGTCTAGCCCAGAGCAACCCAACACAGGCTTGCCCATGCCAACCTAAGCCCAGGCACACCCGACACAGGCTAGCCCAGACCAACCCAAACCAGTCTAGCCCAGAGCACCCCAACACAGGATACCCCATACCAACCCAACACAGGCTAGCCCATACCAGCCCAACACAGGCTTGTCCAGACCAACCCAACACAGGATAGCCCATACCAACCCAACACAGGCTAGCCCATACCAACCCAACACAGGCTAGCCCAGACCAACCCAAACCAGTCTAGCCCATACCAACCCAACACAGGCTAGCCCATACCAACCCAACACAGGCTAGCCCATACCAGCCCAACTCAGGCTTGTCCAGACCAACCCAACACAGGCTAGCCCAGACCAGCTTAACACAAGCAAGCCCTGAACAGACCAACCGACAATAGGCTCAGACCAGCACGTGAATTCATTAAACTGGTAACTTCCCACCCCCCACCTGGTTATGAACGCAGCACAATTTCAAAAGGAGAGTGAATGCATTTGGGAACAATGCCAGGGCCAATGAGAAACACTGGGCTAATATTTTAACCCACCGCCGCGCACAGGCAAATGCGGGTACGTTGGCAGGGACAGGGGTCTTTTCTAGAGCAATTCACCAGGACAGTGTCATTTGGGGCACCCCTCCGTCATGGAGCAACACCCGCAGCACTGACACGGTGCCCACAACACAAGGGGCAGTGGAGGCGACACAGTCACAGCGAGGTGCTCCTTATCTGTCTGAAGCGAAGCTGCACTGTCAGACGGTCCAGGGATCCAGCCAGGTGGAACGATAAACATAATTAAATTGAGTCGGATTACAACAAAATGGATGGGATCAGCTGGGGAGGCGGGGAGGCTAATCCTGAACCAATCCCTTCAAAAGAAGGTGCCAATTGACACAACACAGTGTAAATAAAGGGGGGGGGGGTATTAAAAGAGAGAAAGAGATGGAGGGGAAGAGGGAATAGGGAAGGAGGAAGATGGAGGGAGCTGCTGGAGAATGAAAGGCCCCTTTTCAAAACGGAGACAAATACACTAAACTACTCCACAGTGAAGCAAACTATTTTTGGTTAAGCCAGTGCAATTGACAAACGGATGCTCGTCTGTCATTTCTTTTCTTTTCCAACCTTTGATAGGTAATTTACTTGACTTATATGAGTCTGCTTGCACAGAGGTGGGACGCATGGCAACGTCTGTGTCATTCCACATTCCACACAGTGGGGAGAACAAGTATTTGATACACTGCCGATTTTGCAGGTTTTCCTACTTACAAAGCATGTAGAGGTCTGTAATTTTTATCGTAGGCACACTTCAACTGTGAGAGTTCAATCTCCCTCTGTCTGGGGCTCCATGCAAGATCTCACCTCGTGGGGTATCAAAGATCATGAGGAAGGTGAGGAATCAGCCCAGAACTACACGGCAGGACCTGGTCAATGACCTGAAGAGAGCTGGGACCACAGTCTCAATGAAAACCATTAGTAACACACTGCTCAAGCCAGCGCATGTCCAGGCCCCTCTGAAGTTTGCCAATGACCATCTGGATGATCCAGAAGAGGAATGGGAGAAGGTCATGTGGTCTGATGAGACAAAAATAGAGCTTTTTGGTCTAAACTCCACTCGCCGTGTTTGGTGGAAGAAAAAGGATGAGTACAACCCCAAGAACACCATCCCAACCGTGAAGCATGGAGGTGGAAACATCATTCTTTGGGGATGTTTTTCCGCAAAGGGGACAGGACGACGGCACCGTATTGAGGGAAGGATGGATGGGGCCATGTGTCGCGAGATCTTGGCCAACAACCTCCTTCCCTCAGTAAGAACATTGAAGATGGGTCGTGGCTGGGTCTTCCAGCATGACAACGACCCGAAACACACAGCCAGGGCAACTAAGGAGTGGCTCCGTAAGAAGCATCTCAAGGTCCTGGAGTGGCCTAGCCAGTCTCCAGACCTGAACCCAATAGAAAATCTTTGGAGGGAGCTGAAAGTCTGTATTGCCCAGCGACAGCCCAAAACCTGAAGGATCTGGAACAGGTCTGTATGGAGGGGTGGGCCAAAATCTCTGCTGCAGTGTGTGCAAACCTGGTCAAGAACTAAAGGAAACGTATGATCTCTGTAATTGCAAACAATGGTTTCTGTACCAAATATTAAGTTCTGCTCTTCTGATGTCTCAAATACTTATGTCATGCAATAAAATGCAATCATACAATGTGATTTTCTGGATTTTTGTTTTAGATTCTGTCACTCATAGTTAAAGAGTACCTATGATAAAAATGACAGACTTCTACATGCTTTGTAAGTGGGAAAACATGCAAAATCGGCAGTGTATCAAATACTTGTTTTAAGAATTGACAAACCAACTGGAAGTCGCTGTGGATTAAAGCGTCAGCTAAAGGACTAAAATATCTGTCCAAAAAAAAGCTGGTGCTCACTTGGTAGGGGTATTTAAGACCCACCAAAGCTGGTTCTAGCAATAAGGTAGTTGGTTATAGAATGGAATTTGACAACAAAAGGTCAGCCTATCCAGCCGTAACGCATTCTGCCCTTATGCACTTGGACTAAGAGGGATGTGCTTCTTCGTGCTTGTAAACCGCTTAATTAAAAAACGTTTTATTTTTTCCTTCTGATTAAAAACCAACCATAGACTCCCCTCTTCTCAATGAAGGCCGTTGTCCACCCCAACACATTCACCAAGTAATCAAGACCGCCGACAGAACGTTTGGCTTGTGATACCGCTTAATCAACAAAGATTTATTAAAAGATAACAGCCAAACAGAAAGTGTAGTGGCAACGTTTGAATGTGCAGAACTATTAATAGACAACCTGATACTTCTGGGCTACACAGACAGAGCAAAACAATTATTTATTTTTACAAGCTTACGTTTCATTATGGAATCAATGGAATCTGTCAATAAAGCAAGGTTGGGGGAGAAATAAAAAAAAAGTTGTTTAAACAAAATGTGTGAAGACAGTTGTCAGTTTTTCCATTAGCGATAAAAAAGCTGAATTTGAAATGCGATTCTGGTGACAAAAATAAACAAGCATTGAATTTACACCTTCCCCATCTCCTGCACAAGTAGTAAATTGGCACTTGTCTTTCTCCCCACAGCTATACATCCACACTGTTTCACTCAGAGGGTTTCGGCTTGGCAATGCATGTCTGCAAATTCAGCTATTCACCTAAACACATAAAATATGAAACGATTTGTAACCACAGAAAAAGGTTCTGGGAGATTCAGAGGGTAGGACGCAAAACCACTGGGGACCTACTTAACCTGCCATTCTCTAACATATTTCTTTTCAATACAAAACAGATATCATTTTTTTGTCACTTTCACACTAGGTAGCTATTTTTCCATTACCCCTTTACTTTTTTCGATTTTAATTCCAATTTCATTGCACTCCTTACTTTTTCCCCTTAATGCATTTTCCTTTTCAGACTTTTGGTTCAATCTTTCACAAAACACTTTCCCACGGGGAATGTGAACCGTTAACTCTTTCAGCTGCCCAGTGCTACAGTTAGCACATCCACAGACAAGCTTTCTTTTCTACCTCCCAGTTTAAGCCAGTCGAGTCCCACAGTGCTGTCTTTGTGCCATCTTGGGCTGAGAGCAGAGCAATATCAGCAATAATAATATAATTAATGGATCTGTAATTACTTCCGGTGGGTTTGGGATAGAACATACTGTGGATAACTGTGAGCTAAGCTAACACATAAGTGGCGACCGAAGGAGAACTGGGGTGCTGTGTAGAGAACGAAGGACAAATGGTTAGGGCCAGCACAGGGGCTGGGGCCCGGGGCCCATGCTGAGATCGGAGGCTAACCTGCAGTTGGAAGTCTGTGCTGGTTGCTGATGCTGCTTGTTGAGTTAAAGAACATAGCACTCTCTGACCTCACGCTGGGCTTAAAGGAACTAATTACAGATCTGAGACCTTCTGAATACTACCGCCCTCTCTAAACAAGCCCTGATGAATTATTTACGACAGCATTCAAGGCAATCTTGCACTGATAGATAGCAGCTTGACCAGCTGGCTATGGGAAACAGGACCAACAGGGAGCAAGGCAAATTAAACCAAATGTACAATTATATCACAATTTATGTCGTAGTTTAAATCATGTTTTGCATAGAAATGAATTGTCAGTTGAGTTGTGTTCAAGGGTGTCAAAGCAGTCGAGCTATCATCGACATCAGTGTGCTCCCCACGGGTCTTGTTAGCCATCAGTGAGATATCAGGTTTCTTTTTATTTAAATGAGGTATGTTTGAATGTTCCTGTTAACTATGTTGCCTGCTTATTATTTATTTCTGCTTATCTTCTACTGAAAGCAGTGATCAGATGCAGAGAGGCCATTCCTCTGTGTCACTGCTGCTCTAATTCCTGCTTCATGCAATACTATGATGACAAAATGGAGTATACGCAGCTGCTGGCAATGGGAAAACTCAGAGCTTTAAACACTTCCTACTCGTTTTAGCTGAAAGTGACATGCATGGCACCTTTCTCAAGCCCCTGGGTTGGCGAGCAGCAGGACTGCAGATCCTGAAAGAAAGAAGCCGGACGGTGTGGATGCTGGTCAAGAAGGAATGGGGGGGGGGGGGCCTGAAGTAAAGTTGTTCCCATATCGTTTTAGCAAAATAATTTAACGTGATGGCACTGAATCAACACAGAAAACAGAACATTTGGGAATTCTAACGTCATAAGAAACAGGTCAGATAATGAAGTACTCAAAAGAACATTGACTTTGGCTCAAAGTCTGACTTAGGCTCATCAGCATCACATCCCCCCAAAAACTCGGAAGTGGATCTTTAAAACACTCTGCAGTACGGCCTATGGCGGCCCAGTCTCTAACCCATGGCCACTGCATGTGTTCTTGCAACGCAAACACTGTCCTCGATCTGCACGGCACAACAAAGCACACAAAAAAAATCACCAAAAAAAGGACTATGACATATCTGATTTCGCTATGGAGATAGCGGTGTCGTTTATCTTCAGGACGGACTATTACACGGTGAAATCGTTTGTTGTTAGAAAAACACTTATTTCCCTGCTTCTGTGTTTTTATCCACTAACTAGTTAACCTGGATCTGTCAGCACTTTACTTTCCTCGTACAGTGCTCTATTTTTGATCGGGGCCCATGGGACTGGTATTGCGCCAATTAGGGAAAAGGGTGCAACCGTTGTGTCCTGGAGGTGAGAACACTGCTAAATTACTCCATCTCCACCTCATTACCGTTGGCATAACAGCTGTTCCATGCATCACACATTAACAACGAGATCAATACTGCCATGTAAACTCACCAGGCCTATAAACGTCTTGCCATTAGGTTTTATGACCGAGCACGGCTGCCTTAGTCCGTGTTAGACCTGGCCTACATCTCACCCCTCCTGTAAAATCCTCTGGGATGCTACAGCTAAAGGAGGGAAAGACCGCTCAGCAAACACCTCAGACCTCTGAGCCACAACACACACACACACACACACACTGCTCAACACCTCACACTGTGCACCGCGGACTAGCCTAGAAGTCTGAATGTTAAAGTGGTTTCTGGGTGTCTAATGGCTGGGTGCGCGTTCCTAGTGTGCATCTGAAATAGCACCACAGGGTTTAGTCAAAAGGAGTGTACTGAGTAGGGAATTGGGTGCCGGGGGTGGGGGGGGTCTTCTTAGAACACAGCCCTAATGTGCAGTGCACTCAGAGACACAGTGCATTTTGGGGCCAAATCTAAGATCATGTGATATAATACTGAACAGCTTCTTTATCTTCTGAGGATACTGTATGTGCCAGCAAGTACTAGATCTTCTCAAAGAGGTTCTGTAACTCACAGCACCAAATACATGTCTTTGCTCAGAACTGCTAGGATCATTTCACTCCGGGTTCCTCTCATTTGTGCATGTATATTTAATAGCAGTGGGTAAAGTTAATGTAAGTTAAGCCTATACAAGCCAGAGAAAGTCTGAACACACCCTTGTACATTTTTCACATTCAGCTGCCTTCTATTTATTTTCTAAAAGAGGAACACATTCCATATTTCTCCTATCAATCTACACAATCTATAGCACATTTTCAAAGTACAGGAAACAGAAAATATTTTCTAAACAACACAAAATAAATGAAGATGACTTGACATCTCAGATATTATGCTTGGTGGAAGCCGTTACTGCCATTTCAGCTGTTAATCATTTTGAATGAGATTCTACAAACTGTTATGGAACATGTATTGGTTGTGTCAAAATCACTCAAGCTCAAATTAATTTGGTTAGGAATCACTGACAGACAGCCAGTTTAAGTCAGGACTGTGATTGGACCACTCACTATATCTTAGAAAACCATTCTAGTGTGTATTTTGGAACGCTTAACCATAGAATTTAGCTATATTTTTCAGCTGGACTATGGCATAAATTAAAAAGAGATAGGAACTTGAATATTGCTGTCAATCAATGACCTCCAACCACATTTACTTAGCATAAGCAATTCAAAAGAATTATGTTTTCCTTAGACTTTTACAAGACATTGAAAATCATGGAAAAGGCTGTCATAACTGAGAAAGTTAAATTCACAAACAATTAATTCTGGGTTGAGAAGACAATAATAACATTTTAGTTAATAAGTAATGGGGAATTTTCTTTCACAGAATCTGGAGTGGTTTGTGTTAATTGTGAATAGTGATGTTTAATTAGAAGAGGCTCTTGGGTATGAATAACAAATCGCATATACCATGCTTACCTTCCCCTTGCTGAAATGCAGTGAAATCGTTGGCGCACATACAAGTTCGTAACTTCAGTCCCTGTTAATGGCCAGGGTAGGCGTAGTGCTTTGCCTATAATGCTTTATTAATAGATTAATTCATTTGCATATTGTTTTAAACAAATGTTTAGTGTAATTCATTTTTGTTTCATTTTCAAGAAACGAAAAAGGGGGTAGATAGCAGATAAAGGATATTTTAATTTAGGAAACAATTATGATGTAAAGAGAAGTGCATGAAAAAGCAAATTAGGTTCCAACCTATCTGGTCTGACATAGCCCATGAATGAATTGACTTCCAGCAGAGGTACTGATCCATTAGATTCTTTCCATAGGACCCATGTGTGGTGCAGAAACTAAACTCCCATCTTTGAGCACAGCCATTCCACCTACATTCCCCAACATGTGTATCTCTCCAGACATGGAGCAGAGAGTGATCCAGTATGCATCCACTCACTGTCTGTCTAGGCGCTTATTCTCTTCAGTTCTGTTTGTGTCCCCTGACAATTGCATAATCAAGTCGGGCCTGGTGGGGAAGATGCCAGAAGTCAAAGTGTTCCATTAGAGAAGTGCTCTATTAAAGTAATGCTTCGTTCAATGCATCATGTGCCATCTGCTTTGTTAGAGGGAGATAACACTATTTACAGTTTGGGAGTTATGGCAAACTGTTACTGATGACTGACTGTTACTGTTATTACCCAAGGCACTGTTACGGAATCATACGGACCGACTGACGGTAGGATTGAGCCTTGATTGGATCATGAGCTGTCACTGCAATTGGCAGCCTGTTCCCCACTGCGGTCCACTATGCTGGTCAAAGGTAGTTCAATACGATAGGTCTCCGGTCAAAACAAATGTGCTTCCGGGATAGGGCACAATTTTGGAATGCACAGGAAAGTGTTAATTGAATCTGTTCAAATGAAACGATCCAACAGTTGTTAAATTGCTGTGGAAATGAGTGTGGAATATTCCGTACTGCACTCCTCTGACTCCATTGAGCACATTGGCTCATTCATGAACACAATTTATGTGAACCCTCAGCGACGCTCTGTCGAAGAATCGAGCGCTAAGTTAAACCAAATGTATATTTCCTTCAAATCACATTTATCTCTACTGGCAAGCTGGGAAATCTGTGCTGGAGAAAAAGGCCAACCCAATTTTACAGACAGCTGATAAGGAGAAAGTGCTGAGTAAAATACACTCTTATCTCAGTCTGCCTCCACTGATTTAGCTCTAAGTGGGAGAGCTGACAGAAACATATTCATAAAGGCCCTTCTGTCCCGGTATTAACCTAATGCAATACTTTCAGCTAGTCTGTCAAGTATTGCCCATACTCAATACAGTTAGCTATGTCTTAAAAGATGCTTTCAGAGATCTTGTATAATTTCATCCAGTAGTTTTGAAAGAGGTGCTCATGAAGTTGAACCAGTCCACATTGTCCTACGTCCTCTGACTGTATACTGCACCATCCATTGCTTGTGACACGCTACGACCTGCATTTTTATATCCAGTAATTCCGTCCATTCATTGAATGTGTTAAGAGTGTGTTGTGCTCAAGATCCTGGAGTGTATATTTAAACAATAACAGGCTTAAAATGGGACTGGTTACAGTGTGATATTCTGCACACCACAAGACTGTGTTAACCTACCAAGCTAAGGTCCAAGCAGCCCCAGGTCCAGACATGGTTACTTTCCATAGAGCATGGTTAGTAGACCTTTGCAAGTTATTAATGGGCACAGGTACTCCAAAAACTGCAATGTTAAAATTATCTAAAAAGACCTAGATATAAAACGATATTGATGTCATCAAAAAAGGTCCCATGCCATACACTATGCTATAAAAATCAAATGTTTGCTCTCAAAGCTTGGCGAGTTATTTTTCTGAAATCCAGGCAGACAGCACTAGACACACAGCTCATTTACGAGTGGTACTCGAAGGATCTACTTGAATGTTATTCAAGCGCTCTTTGCTCAACCAGACGGGATGCACACGGGGGTGCGTCTCTAAGTATTTGCAACATTCTGACATCTTCAAAGAAAGCTGTAGGCCCTACTCTCGTTGCATATGAGAAACGGATTAATTAAACCATCTTCAATTAAAATCGCTGCGTAACACACGGCCCTATCCGTTCAAATTACAATAAAGTCAAGTTTCCGCAAAGAGGAGAGAAAAACCATCTTCTAAGGAGTATGTGTCGATTCTACTGTTAACATCATAATTGACACGTCTCCGTGCTGGATGACTGAGCTACTTGGAGAGGGTCCTTTATCATCAGTTTATTATAGCCTGGTAGCCTAGTTGAAGGCAACTATAGAGGTTTTACAAATAAAGCAGCTGTTAAAATTGTTTAAGTAGAGTATGATTTACAATTACAATGTTTATGTAGGTCTACAATACAAAGGTATGCCATTATATGTGTTATGCGACCGCCAGTCATATTCCTTTTTTTTATGTGACCTATATTTAAACAGGGGGGTTAAATTAGTTATTCAAACGTTTAACGGATCAACAATTTCATGTGTAATGGTTCTAAAATCGGCAGACATTAATTGAGAAACAGATCTGTTTAAGCTAGTCTATAGAGACAGCGTGTCGTCAAAAAACTTCAAACTGTCCATAAAGTATAATAATAGGTCAAAGTAGCAGTAATAAACAGGAAATAAACAATAGCGTATATGTTACAATACTGTTTATTTAATATAATAGAAACGTCCCATGCATTGACATGTTTTCTGTTTACCTTGATCTAGTAGCCGTAGAGAGTGATGAAACGTGGGGTCCAGTGTGTCCTTCTCTGCCATCAGCTCCGGTAAGTACTTTTCGGTATCCATCTCGTCCCGTGCCTTTGTTCCACGTCGTCCAAAAATGGATTCAGTAGCAATACAAATAATAAAAAACAAGCCTTATACCCAACACCTGCCCCACCGAAACTAGCAGCGGTAAAAAGATTAACAGAAACAAAAGGATTGCGGCAATGTCATTAACAGCCTTTACAACATTACAAGTAGTTGTACAAGCTGTAGCCTAACAGCGACCAAAAACTGTTTGTGCGCGAGCGTCTCTGGTAGGAATTCTGTTATCCCATCGGTAAAGTAGTCTGTTCACCGTCACCGTACAGAACCCTCGCAGCAACACCACCAACCTGAATGCTCGAGCTCCCTCCGTTCAGTAAACAAGCTCTCTGAAGCTCCGCCGGAACGTCTCCACTAGCAACGCGGGCTCATTCCACCTCCTCTAAACTATTGGTCCGCGATCAGTGTGCTCGAGAGCTCCCCAACCATGCAGTGTAGCGTCAGTCATTGAATGGGCGGGCGCTTGAGCCTGTTGTGAGAAGAACAGCTGGATCTGTCCATGGTCCTGATTCCGCGGCGCTTAGCTCGGGGTTGTTCGATGTGACAGATTTTCAATTGCAGGAATGTATAATGAACATCAACAGCATTATTTGTCAATGGACTGTTGAATTGTTCAGTAAAAATGTTCCAACACCAAAAAGTGCATCGCTTATGCAAATAACATAACCAATTTGAGTTTTCAAGGTAGGAACTCGGGATTTTGTGTGATAAATCAATTAGACATAGGTACCCCCACACTTTGTAGTACTTGTAATGCAACTTGTCAGATATGGAATACTACTCTTACTTTGAATTTTGGAGCTGCGTTTGTCAGGCAAATGAGAAAATGATTTTTTTTTTAAAGAAGAATGTATAAAACGCTAATTTGTCAGTCGAAACAATCAGCCCTTAAACAACTCAACTGTGACCAATAACAAGTGGATTGATAGTTTAGTTAGACAGCATATTCGGTTTTCCACTTACAAGTTCTCCCGACTGTCAAAATATCTTCTCTAATGGCTGACCATGGCTTGACGTGTAGCCAGAGGGGACAGCTGTTCTGTTTGCCGATATGCGTCGTCTGTTGCAACGTGTGGATTTTTACCATGGTTACATGACAAACGCATCTTAAAAATATGAGAAGATGAATTTTTCATGCCTTTTTGGAAATGAACGGATAATAATGCATCAATTCTATGGCATGTTGAAATCTGCTTGGAATCATGGAAGATTGAACCAAATATGCTAATCTACAAAGACTAAAGGCTCAGTATGATAATGTGTCTTATGACAGCTATGTGCATATTTCGTTGCACCCAATAGTTCGCTACTTGATCAGCGACCGTAAGACTCTGGTCAAAATGAATGCACTGTATACGGAATAGGGTGCCATTGACTGTGAAATGATTCTACAACAGAAAATATTAATTTATTGTGGCATTAAACTAAAAGGCTTTTTTGACTTTCACTACCTTAAGGGATTTATTGTTTTGATAGAAGACTCCTCATTTTCTCAAGACAACCAGTCAATAGTTCAGAGGAAATCCATTAACCTTACTATAAGTCACTCAGACGACCCTTTCTGAAAATATGTGCCCGTGTATTTCTTATGCTTTTCACTCCACTGGCTAGTCTCTAGGTATAATGACGTTGGTGTCATGGTGTATATTTTTTCTGAAACATTTTCTCTCTCCACACAGTGGTGTTGAAGTCACTTCACGTTGTTTTATTTCATTCATATATTTAATTCAGAGATACCATTGGCTTATGCGTTTTCATGTTTTTTGCTCAGTGTGTAGGCTTCTTACATCTGATGTGTGGGTATTTGTGGATCAGACTTATGCCTGGACTGAATCAAAATGACATCACAGTATTACTTCAAGTAGTCTATCACAGTATTACTTCAAGTAGTCCACAGTATGTTGATGTCAACCTTTCTTCATTCTATGATGGAGGTCACCACTAAATGTAACCCCACAGGTTACATATTTCCACTATTAGCAATTATTAATACATTTTAAACAATTAGATTTGTGATGAACCTGCCGGGAAGAGGATAAACGGGTACTTTGCCCCCTTACACAATGAGGAGGATGGTTTGAGAAGTATAAATTATCCATGGGTCACAGTTGAAGAACAAGTGGTTGAACCTTAGGGTCACCATGTTTAGATGCCATCTCTTTCTCTGCCAACAAGCTATGTGGACATCAGAAGAAAGCTTCTCTGAGTAAGATATCGTCAGGGCCTGGAGTTTGTTAAATGTATTTGTAAGCTTGATTGGAACTGGCTTCTATGGTCATGATTGACAAATATATATCTCTTTAGCCACAAATAACAGAGGTGGATATGGTCATAGAGAAAATAACCTAATCCCAGATATAGTTTATGGTGGTGGATATGTGATGTTATAGGGTTGTTTAGCTTACAAAGGCCCTGCGAACCTATTATGATACAGGGCATCATTCTGTCAAGAACAGTACCAGGACATTTTAGGACCAACACCTGTCTGTCTCTGAAAGAATGTAAAAACTGGATTATCGTTGTATCTTCCAGCAGGACAATGATCGGATGGTACCTACCTGACTAAGGCCAATTCCAAACCTGCGGGGTGAGCTGAAGAGGAAGGTTTATAAGAACAGATCAAGGGCCAAGGATACATTTTCCAGATCCCCAGCTAAATGTTTGGCCAGCTCATCGAAAGTTATGGAAAACAACCAGTGCTGTTACCTTGGGAAGGGAAGTTGTAGAAAGCACTATATGAAGGGTTGCCAATAAACGTGACACTTGTTTTTGACAGCAAATGTACATCTCTTGATTCATTCAGTTTCTTTCTTAATATTTAGGTTCAATTAAGGTTAAGATTTTTCTGATCATGTACAATTTTTCATGGCGTCATTGCTATGACACGTCTTTACCAAGGAAAAGTCATACTGGAGGGAACTGTATATAATATGTATACTATTGGCATTGTTGACATAACACAGGATTAAAATGATAATTCAAACTTTTCAGTCTGAATAGGCTCTTGAGAAACTCCTATATTTAAGTTAAACTATAAAATGGTTCAACATGCCGTAATAATGCAACAGTTGCTACAATAAGTGTAGTTACTCCAAGAACCCCTTAAGTAAACAAAGGTGCAAACAAATGATTGACTAGTAAGTTTCCATTACAAACTTTAGGGTTCCAATAGTTGCCAATCAACTTGAAGGATGCACTCATGTTAATTGTGTTATACTGAAGAATGAGCTGAATAAACACACAGTGAACATAAAGGAATTCCACAAATGTGTTTACAGAAAGGAAAGTGTAGCCAATTTACACTGTGTTGGAAGATCCAGGCAATATGCGAGCTCCAGTAAAATCGTTATTTCAGTGGGAGACGTGGTCAAAATAGGAGGCTTCTGTCGATATGTGTGGAGGATGCAGAGGTAGCCCCCAAGTGGGCGTTATTCAGCACTGAGGATGATAAGTACATGTTATATGATGAAGATTACCAAAGGTTGCAAGAAGCACCTCTCCTCCCTCTCAGTAACTTGGCTGAGATGCGACCCAGAGGCTAGAAGCATGGCTGGTTCATGTATATTTATCAATGCTTTTATATTTGTCCTCAACAAACTCTGAGAGTAAGCCTGCGTTTATTTACTCTGAGAACAGCTCAGGGCTGTAACGTATATATACAAATATAAACATATATACACACATGCTACATATATAATTGTATATGCAGTGGGGAGAACAAGTATTTGATACACTGCCGATTTTGCAGGTTTTCCCTCTTACAAAGCATGTAGAGGTCTGTAATTTTTATCATAGGTACTCTTCAACTATGAGTGATCTAAAACAAAAATCCAGAAAATCACATTGTATGATTTTTAAGTAATTAATTTGCATTTTATTGCATGACATAAGTATTTGATACATCAGAAAAGCAGAACTCAATATTTGGTACAGAAACCTTTGTTTGCAAGAGATCATACGTTTCCTGTAGTTCTTGACCAGGCTTGCACACACTGCAGCAGGGATTTTGGCCCACTCCTCCATACAAACCTTCTCTTGATCCTTCAGGTTTCGGGGCTGTTGCTAGGCAATACGGACTTTCAGCTCCCTCCAATGATTTTCTATTGGGTTCAGGTCTGGAGACTGGCTAGGCCACTCCAGGACCTTGAGATGCTTCTTACGGAGCCACTCCTTAGTTGCCCTGGCTGTGTGTTTCGGGTTGTTATCATGCTGGAAGATCCATACACGACCCATCTTCAATGCTCTTACTGAGGGAAGGAGGTTGTTGGCCAAGATCTCGCGATACATGGCCCCATCCATCCTCCCCTCAATACGGTGCAGTCGTCCTGTCCCCTATGCAGAAAAGCATCCCCAAAGAATGATGTTTCCACCTCCATGCTTCACGGTTGGGATGGTGTTCTTGGGGTTGTACTCATCCTTCTTCTTCCTCCAAACACGGCGAGTGGAGTTTAGACCAAAAAGCTCTATTTTTGTCTCATCAGACCACATGACCTACTCCCATTCTTCCTCTGGATCATCCAGATGTTCATTGGCAAACTTCAGACGGGCCTGGAAATGCGCTGGCTTGAGCAGGGGGACCTTGCGTGCGCTGCAGGATTTTAATCCATGACGGCGTAGTGTGTTACTAATGGTTTTCTTTGACACTGTGGTCCCAGCTCTCTTCAGGTCATTGACCAGGTCCTGCCGTGTAGTTCTGGGCTGATCCCTCACCTTCCTCATGATCATTGATGCCCCACGAGGTGAGATCTTGCATGGAGCCCCAGACCGAGGGAGATTGACCGTCATCTTGAACTTCTTCCATTTTCTAATAATTGCGCCAACAGTTGTTGCCTTCTCACCAAGCTGCTTCCCTATTGTCCTGTAGTCCATTCCAGCCTTGTGCAGGTCTACAATTTTATCCCTGATGTCCTTACACAGCTCTCTGGTCTTGGCCATTGTGGAGAGGTTGGAGTCTGTTTGATTGATTGTGTGGAAAGGTGTCTATTATACAGGTAACGAGTTCAAACAGGTGCAGTTAATACAGGTAATGAGTGGAGAACAGGAGGGCTTCTTGAAGAAAAACTAACAGGTCTGTGAGAGCCGGAATTCTTACTGGTTGGTAGGTGATCAAATACTTATGTCATGCAATAAAATGCCAATTAATTATTTAAAAATCATACAATGGGATTTTCTGGATTTTTGTTTTAGATTCCATCTCTCACAGTTGAAGTGTACCTATACATTACAGACCTCTACATGCTTTGTAAGTAGGAAAACCTGCTAAATTGGCAGTGTATCAAATACTTGTTCTCCCCACTGTATGTAGGTATTATTAACATAAATAATTTATAGGCAATAGCATTCTTATATGACAGTGTATGGTTTGAAAGCTTACTGTGGCCTTTTATCAGTGCAGTGAACTACAAATTCTGACTAGAACAGGGAATACTTTGTGTGAAATGTAATGATAGTTAATCAAATAATTAGATGTGCAGATCAAGTGACTTGTAATGAAGTCCTGGGTTGGATTGTCTACTGCTGCATATGAAATCCAGTTAATGCAAATGCTGGAGACAAAGCCGTCAGAGGCCAACAAGGTAGGATGAATGTGATATGACAAAATACAGTAATAGTACTTATATTTTCCATCCTCAGATATTAATCTGAAACCTTGTCCAGTAATTGTCCAGACACCTGTTCATAAATCTTTAGCTGTAAAGAAGAAGTAAGAAACATGTTATAAAACAGCTTAATCTCTCGTTCACGGGCCATTTAAAACAGGCTCAAAATGCAGTAATCTCCTTTTTGGAAGAGAGAAGGACTTTTTTATAGATCTGCAGCCATCTGTTGCTGTTATCATCTTTGTAAAGCGTTCTCTAACCAGAGACACATATCTCGTTTGACAAGGTTGCTAGTCTAAAGTGTTTCCCAGAGAAGTGATTCTGTAATATGTCTATTTCCGAATGAAAGGGAATCAAAGTTGTTGACTTGTTTTCAAAATAACTTACTCAGGACAAGTGAAAGGATTTGCACACACACGTTGCCCCACTGACAACCTTAAAATACCCTTCTACACACACACATAAACACACACAAACACACACATTCAGTTGGTGGTGTAGATTTATAGCAGTTCCATTCCAATCCACCTTAAGTTTGTGAGCTTCCAGTTTGTCATCTTGTTATTAATGTTATCTTTGTGAATGTTGTGAATTGGTTCATCAGTCAGGGACATTACGGATGGCAGGGAACATAAGACAGAGACATCTGGACAAGAATCACACCGCCTATTACATGGCATCAATGGTAGACAGATACTTCTTGTACTTTTTCTTGGTTTCTCACTTCTTTAGACCCTAGCAATTATGTTTAGAATAGGTACCCTTTGTCAGTGGGTTTTCCTGTCATCTTTTTTTGTCTTTAATTAAAATCGACTCTTGAGTTAACTCAACTGTATATTTAAATTTTCATGCAAAGAAAAATATTATTCAGTGACTGTAATGAGAAGTAATTAAGCAAAATCTAAAAGTTTTTCGATTACAAAAAAGTACTTTCTTACAGTTGTGTTCTGGGTATCATCATGTGCTTTTCAATACACCATCTAAATCAGTGCTGTCAAACAATAACCCACAACTATAATAGAATGACTAAAACCCAAATCAAAACTGTAGAAAATATATTGGTCCTAAACGTATATAGTATCTTCACTCTGTTCTACATAAGAACAATCAGAGAAACAGAAGCTAGACAGTCAGGGAGCATCTAAAATTCCCCAAGCTATCGATAGTGGGCTATTTTCTGTCAGATTTTGATGGTATGGCAAAATATTTTTTTCTGGACCTCAGTGAAGCATAGGCCTAAATGCATTTGATAGCCATAAACTATATCAATCCCTGAAGGTGACTTGTTATACAGTGATTTTTATATAAAACAGATGAATGACACCTCTGGGTATGTAGGCCAGGGTCTTTAATTAACATATTTATGGTGGAGAGAGGTACTTCGGGACAAGTAGAAGTAGAGGGTCAATGTGATTATATAAAACATTAATATACTGTATAAGTCAGTCTGTGTGTGTCAGTGTGTGCGTGTTTGTGTGTGCATGCACGAGTGCATTGCCCAGATGTCGACAAAAGTATAGTAACCAATGGCAAGTCATTACTTGTTTAGGTTTGGGATTAAGGTTAGGATTCAAATGAGGTTCAGGGTTAGAATTAGGGTTTGGGTTCGGCATTAGATTAGATTTCAGATTTTGTTTTTTGGGGGGCTAAATTAGGGTTAAGGGTTAGAGAAAATAGGATTTTGAATCAAAATCTATTTTGGTCCTGTGGTAAAGATTTAAAGTACACCTAGTAGAACTCTTTAAGGCAGGTAAGACAGAGATCAAAATACACTTCAACCCTAAACAGTTATTTGCAAATGAAGACAGAAAGACATTACAGTTCAGAAAAGTTCCTTTTTGTATCGGTAAGTAGGTGTGACAACATCTCACAAAATAACTGACATTTCAAAAATAGTCCTCATAAGTATAATAAAACAAACGTGGTGTGTATGTGTGTGTGCGTGTGTGTGTGTGTGTGTGTGTGTGCGTGGTAACCGCAAATCTGTGAAGTTACAACACTGCCTCCTATTAACATGTATTACATCAATATACAGTACAATATTAATTTCATATAATTCCATCAGTAAATAAATACAGAAAATATTTGTCTTTAATTGTGAAATCGAAACATAATACTGTGCTAAGATGCCCAGGAGAACTAAGCTAAGGAAAGTAAAAGCCACAGGATTACACTTTATTTCCACAATGATAAAACACAGGGATCCATACAGTCCCTTCGTACATGACTAAAAACACAGTGTTTTCTGTTCCTGGTGATTGTATGTTCCGGCCAAAAGTAGTGCACTACATAAGAAATAGGGTGTCATTTGGGACACAATGGGGGTATTACCACCTTTTTCAAACAGCACCTCAGTATCACTACTAACATTTTATGAACAAGTGTAAGCATCATTTACTCTACACTTTGAATGGCAACTGAGAGACACCCACCTGAACCGTGCCATGTCTGTTCTGACCTCCTCCTTCAAACAGTTTTTGTTCGACGTCTCAAACACCACACAATGCCAGCTTAGGTTACAAAGGGCACTTTGGTGCAGTCACTCAGTGGGGCATACACATCCGCTGAACAGACGTTCAATACAATGGTCCTGCCAGCGTCAATCTATCAGGTGCATTGATCAGCTCTGTGTCCCTGGCTGTAAAGAGACTGTGTCCACCTCTTCAGGAAGTGTGGTGCGCGTACGTGTATGCATGTGTATGTTTGTGTGTGTGCGTGCGTGCGTGTGTGTGTGTGTGAAGCGTAATGAGAGGCTGTCAGCCCAGCATAGGTAAACAAATCAATGGCACTAGGCAGGCGAGAACCCAAGGTCGACCCACCCACTGACAGTCTCTCTCTCTCTCTCTCTCTCTCTCTCTCTCTCTCTCTCTCTCTCTCTACACACACACACACACACACACACGCAGTACAGAGAACAGGGTGTAATTTGGGACAAGGCAAGTGGCTACCACCTGGACATTTACCATGGCAAACAAATGTATTATTATATGAGTGAAGGACAGCAGGTCAACAGCTGTAATTAGAGCGCTGGGTGTTTAGATGGTGATCTCTGTTCTTATTATTACCTCATTAAGCAGCAGTTCTTTAACCCCAACACAAACTCTACTCTCCCTGTGGGGATTCTTAGCCTCACATTATTGCTTTTGACAGGTCAAGACAGCATGTCCCTTTTTAATTAAGCTCACACAAAGAAGAACCTGTGTCTGTGAACGGGAAAGACATGCCTGCCTCTGAATATTATTCATTTTCTTTAAGCCTTACATGCTATAATGTCTTTTTGTGAATACATGTCTCCTTTACTGTATATTTTCTTTTTGACTGGCGTGTTTATGTTGTTTTAAATACCCACCTTTTACAGTACTGTATATTGTCAGTGTCTGACTAGCATGTCTCTATTGTACATACACATCTCTTATAGTACTAGATATTGTCTGTCTGACTATCATGTCTCTGTTGTTGTAAACACACATCAGCAATGTATATTCACCATCTGACGGGCATGCCTCTGCTTGTCTGTTTATCAGGAGCACCAGAACGACAATGTCTCCCTATCCAACAGTTCCCGGGTGTGGGACACTACCCTATGGTCCCTGGTAGACAGTAATGGTCTACGTATGGAATATGGGGCCATTAAACAAAACAGGCCGACTGAAAGAAGCCAGGTCAGTCAGTGAGCAGAGCACATAGACTGTCTATGGACGTGGTTATCAAGGCTTTCGTCCAGCCTGCACTGCCGTCGACATGCTACAGCACACACGCCTCTAGCCTCCCGCCCACCCTCCCTCTCCTGTTGAGAATGAGGCTGCTGGGGTCTCCCACACAGAAGAAGTAATCATATGAAATCAGGATTGCTTATAGGTCTGCGTGTCCCAGAAAGACAAAGAGAAGACATGAAGGGGAATAGGATGTTCATTTTCACACAGGGTGCCTATATTGAGACCACGACTCCTCCTCTCATCTCTCCTGACAGAACAAAGCAGGTTTCCTTATCTTGGGGCAATGACAGATGGATAGATATAATTTTTTTCTCTGAAACCTGAAAAGGTGAACTGTTCACAGGAAGCGTAGTGGTGGAAATAAATAAACAAAGCACATGACACAATTTTTTTTGTACCAATCAAATTGAAGAATGGAAGATCAGGGCAACATTTCAGTGGTCATTTGGGATACATTTTTCAGATATCCTTCAATTGTTAAAAATCGAATGCACCTCAGTATAATGAGGCCAAATGTTAATGAATTTAATAACAAATGACCTCTATCATCCGCAGTTGTTCAGGGAGTAATTTTAGAAGTATAAAGGCTTCTGATAAACAAATAGTATCAAATAACGTGGAGACGTTGGCTTGGCAAATAATTATCGCATGTATATGAGCAATGATTATTGTTGGGAAGACAACCACATTGAGCTACACCTTGTCACACAAACCCCTGCATAATGTTGTGTAACAGGTATGAATGGTAAAGCTAATATCGAAAACCATTGTACCTTGATAACATATGTGTTCAGGTTTTCCATAGGTCTATTTCAAATGAGACCTAGACAGACTTCTTCTCATCCAGCAGCACTAATTTAGAACAGAGAGAAGAAAATGGAAGGAAGGCGGAAGAAAATACGGTAATTGGTGGCGGCTGCCTACTAACCCAAAGGCACCGGTGTCTCGTTCTTGCTGTGTGGCTGGGTTCTACAGCTGGTGAGGGAACATTCTTGTCAGCACAGAGACCACTGTAGATAATCACACAGCGGTGTCAGACCTTAGGTCCGATATTCTAGTCATACTGACGTTGATATTGTGATGTCTCCAGGACAACGTGTACATCTCTAGAGCATTGTACTGTTTTATGTGAGACACAGAACTGTGCGAGCGGATTATAGGTACAGGAGAAGGTATGGCAAAGAGAATGTTATCAGCATCAACCTGTAACACCAGCAGGTAGCATTTCCAAACAAGGCACAGCATTGAAACACATAGGGCCGGTTTTGCGGACACAGATTAAGCCTTGTTTGATTTAAAACCAAGGAAAATGTAGATTTTAGTCAGCCTCTGAGGGCAAAGGTAGGATATTTAGAAGATCTGACTAAGATCTGACTCAAAATAATACATTTCCTAGCCTAGTCATAGGAGTTTGCTCTAGGACCAGGCTACATGTTTTTTAAGGGTAGGACTTCCTGTCTGTTTCCTGGATAGTTTCTTTCTCAGGGCCTTGCAGAAGGACAACTAGGTAGCTGTCAGGAATAGAAGAGCGGCTGACTTGGCGATTAGGGGTGGATGGTCAGGACCTGCTCTTCATTAGAGCTGTCTTCTCCCTAACATTTGAAATAGCACATGGTTAAAGGTAGTTCACTATTTACGAAATAGGGTGCTAAAGCTAGTGTGCCATTTAGGAAATAGTGCAGTGAAGCGCTTTTAATCACTGTCAAGGTGTAATTGAACACCAGGAATGTCTAGTCCCCTCAGACCAACTGAAAGACAGAGAGGACAAAGGCACAGCAAGCTGATGACAAGCAACGCCCTACTCCTGTCTGAATAGTGACAAGTAATCAGGTCCAAAATGATTGGCATCATTCACAAAGATTAGTAAAAAAACACGACTAGAGTCCAAGTGGGTCACACTGAATCCAGCATTTTGAATTGTTTTCATTCGCCCCTTCTCTGTGAATCCTGCCATTAAATGGAGCGCTTACGTTTTCAGTGACGACATGCCATTTATGTGTGAACGGGGTGTAACAACACATTAGCACCTAAGACGCCGCGTGTGCACGAATCCACCTGTTAACACTTCTTTTAGCATGGTAAGTTATTTCCTGCTGGTAGCCTAAATTTGACATTAATTTTGACGCCAGTCAGATTTTCACTAAAACAAATTGTATTCACATAAAGAACAACTTCTTTGCTAAGCATAAATAGATTACATATCTGATCCTGATCAATGTCTGTGTATAAACATCTCTGGCTACTTTGCCTACCTTATGCCTATTTAAGTAATCTACCTTATGGCATTTGGACTTGAACCCCATTCTAATCACATTTTAGCCTAATAATCAAAGTACAATACCTCAAAAAGCATAGGTATGTATAGATTCTGCCAGTCATTGTGATCATTTCTGGGGAGACATTTAAGGGCCATGACATATCCTGTTGTAATGGAAGTCCTGTAAGTCGTGAGGTGGGCCATCCATGGATCGGATCTGTTTGTCCAGCTTGGATTGAGATCTGGGGAATTTCGAGGCCAGGTCAACACATCAAACTTGTTGTTGTGTTCCTCAAACCATTCCTGAACCATTTTTGCTTTGTGGCAGGGTGCATTATCCTGCTGGAAGAGGCCAATGCCATCAGAGAATATCGCTGCCATGAAAGGGTGCATATGGTGTACAACAGTGTTCAGTTAGGTGGTACCTGTCAAAGTAACATCCAAATGAATGGCAGGACCCAAGGTTTCCCAGCAGAACATTGCCCAAAGCATCACACTGCCTCCGCCAGCTTGCCTCCTTCCCATAGTGCACCCTGGTGCTATATGTTTGGGACAATTATAAGTAAGTGACACACACGCACCCGGCCATCCAAGTGATGTAAAAGAAAGCGTGATTCATCAGACCAGGCCGCCTTCCATCCATTGCTCCGTGGTCCAGTGCTAATGCTCACGCGCTTTCGGCAGTGGACAGGGGTCAGCATGGTCACCCTGACTGGTCTGCAGCTACGCAACAAATTGCGATGCACTGTGTGTTCTGACACCTTTCTATCAGTACCAGCATTAACTATTTCAGCAATTTGAGCTAAAGTAGCTCATCTGTTGTATAAGATCACACAGGCCAGCCTTCGTTCCCCATGTGCATAAATGAGCCTTGGCTTCCCATGACCCTGTTGCCAATCTACCGCTTTTACTTCCTTGGACCACATTTTATAGGTACTGACCAATGCAGCCCGGGAGCACCCCACAAGGGCTGCCGTTTTGGAGATGCTCTGACCCAGTCATCTAGCCCTCACAATTTGGCTCTTGTCAATGTCGCTCAGATCCTTACGCTTGCCCATTTCTCCTGCTTTTAACACATAAACTTTAAGGACAGAATTTTCACTTGCTGGAAAATATATCCCACCCACTGACAGGTGCCATGAAGACGGGATTATCAGTGTTATTCACTTCACCTGTCAGAAGTCATAATGTTATGGCAGATTGGTGTATGTATCAGGGTCAAATTCAATAGGTGTGGGGATATGCTAGAAACACATGTCCAGTGATCACATTCATGTAATTCAGACTTATGCATAAATATTTGTTTTCTCTCAATCCCCACACTTCAAGACTCTTTTTTCATTAAAGAGTTACACAAGCACAGACAAATACAGTGGCTCTTATCTACAAATGCATTGAAATTAATTACAAATAAAATACGTCTAGGCATTTTCATCTACTATTTGAAAAGGTAAAATTAATAACAATTAACATTGCTTAATGGTGAATGAGAAATCGGTACATCACATCCCATGTGGAGACATTTCTTTGAAAAGTTATAAATAGTTTGTCACAATGACAAAAGAGGACAAATGCCTGTGCGCCACCGAATTTCGATTTTTAACAGAAATTGTACCTGGCGCAGCAATTTTAAAACTGTCACCACTAAGCGCAGCTGCAGTTGGGTGGCATCAAAAGTCATAATCCAATGCCCAGAAAAACGTCAACACTTTTGTGAGATATTTTACACTGGGGGACAGGGGAGTTGTTTGAGCCCCAAAGCAAGTTTCCTCCTGAGGCTGTTGGTCCTGAGCTGTGATCCACTGCGGTGTTGTTGATATACTCCCTCTGCAACGTGTCCCATGCAGAGTATACGCGCTGTGGTCTGATCTGAAGTGAGGGTTGAAGTGGAAGAGAGAGCATTATGTGTTTGAGCGGCGTGAATGTATTTGTCTTTGTTTCTGAGCATGCATGAATCCCAGCCAATCGGTCTATATAAAGACACGTGTAGGCGGCGGACTAGCTGTTGTCCAGGAGTACGCTAGATTATATACTTGATGTGCATGTAAAGTTTTCATTGGGATTTAATGGGCGACATCCTACCGAGACAGAGTTGGGTTTGGCAGTTTGCAACAGTTATTAATAGAACGGTTTTCAGATGTGTCCTTCCATATCCTCTGCCCTCACCCCCTGGACGAGGCCACATCATTACCTTCAACATATGAAATCATCCTTAATGTGAAAATGAAACACTCAAAGCCACTGGATCAAATAGCCTGTGGTAATCTTAGAACATAAGGCCTTCCATTCCTCCGCCCCCTCTCATTTCTGGAACCATAATAATAGTCCTATCAATACACAGCCTAAACCTTGAATACAGAGGCTGTCAGAGCCTTTAATCCCTGAGCGTATGTAACACAATATCTCTTAATGAGCAGCATCACTGTGTGTGTGTGTTGGTTGAAAGCAGTTACTTCAAATGACGAATTACTTGCTTTCCCATTCCTTTGGGAAGATAATGAAAGCCAGGGTGTAATAAAGGGCTTTATTAAAACATCTAATAAGATAAGGTTGTAGAAGTGTTTCAGCATTCCAAAATTTCTGGAAAGATAAATGTCCGATTATGATGGACAAGAGTCATGTCAATTGTATCTTTGTTAGACTGTTCAGCTCCTTATATAATCATTGACAGAATCCTGGAAACAGAATGTACAACCCCCGCTTCTAAAAAGGTTGGGACGCTGCGTAAAATATAAATAAAATAGAACACAATGCAATGATGTGCAAATCATTTACACCATATATTCAGTAGAAAATAGTACAAACACAACAAATCAAATGTTGAAACTGAGAACAGTTATTGTTCCTTGAAAATACACTCACCTAAAGGATTATAAGGAACACCATACTATTACTGTGTTTGACCCCCTTTCGCCTTCAGAACTGCCTTAATTCTATGTGGCATTGATTCAACAAGGTGCTGAAAGCATTCTTTAGAAATGTTGGCCCATATTGATAGGATAGCATCTTACAGTTGATGGAGATTTGTGGGATGCACATCCAGGGCACGAAGCTCCACCACATCCCAAAGATACTCTATTGGGTTGAGATCTGGTGACTGTGGGGGCCATTTCAGTACAATGAACTCATTGTCATGTTCAAGAAACCAATTTGAAATGATTCGAGCTTTGTGACATGGTGCATTATCCTGCTGGAAGTAGCCATCAGAGAATGGGTACATGGTGGTCATAAAGGGATGGACATGGTCAGAAACAATGCTCGGGTAGGCCGTGGCATTTAAAAGATGCCCAAAGTGTGCCAAGAAAACATCCCCCACACCATTACACCACCATCACCAGCCTGCACAGTGGTAACAAGGCATGATGGATCCATGTTCCCATTCTGTATACGCCAAATTCTGACTCTACCATCTGAATGTCACAACAGAAATCGAGACTCATCAGACCAAGCAACATTCTTCCAGTCTTCAACTGTCCAATTTGGGTGAGCTCGTGCAAATTGTAGCATCGTTTTCCTATTTGTAGTGGAGATGAGTGGTACCGGTGGGGTCTTCTGCTGTTGTAGCCCATCCGCCTCAAGGTTGTGTGTGTCGTGGCTTCACAAATGCTTTGCTGCATACCTCGGTTGTAACGAGTGGTTATTTCAGTCAAAGTTGCTCTTCTATCAGCTTGAATCAGTGGGCCCATTCTCCTCTGACCTCTAGCATCAACAAGGCATTTTCGCCCACAGGACTGCCGCATACTTGATGTTTTTCCCTTTTCTCATCATTCTTTGTAAACCCTAGAAATGGTTGTGCGTGAAAATCCCAGTAACTGAGCAGATTGTGAAATACTCAGACCGGCCCGTCTGGCACCAACAACCATGCCACGCTCAAAATTGCTTAAATCACCTTTCTATCCCTTCTGACTTTCAGTTTGGAGTTCAGGAGATTGTCTTGACCAGGACCACACCCCTAAATGCATTGAAGCAACTGCCTTGTGATTGGTTGATTAGATAATTGCATTAATGAGAAATTGAACAGGTGTTCCTAATAATCCTTTAGGTGAGTGTATATGCCCACTTTCACTTTGATGCTAGCAACACGTTTCAGTAAAGAATGGGACAGGGGCAACAAAATACTGGAAAAGTTATGTAATGCAAGACAAAAGCTGGTGGAACATCTCAAAACTAATTAGGTAAATTGGCAATGAGTCATTTACATGTTTGGGTGTAAAAAGAACATCCCAGAGAGGATGTTGGGTAAAGAAGTAAAGATGGGGAAGGGTTTGCCACTCTGTGAAAAACTCTAGGGGTTCAGGAATACTCCCGAAAACCATTGTGTGTGAACAGAGTATGTCACTGCATCCACAAATGCAGGTTAAAACTCTACCATACATAGAAGTAACAACTAATAAAAAAGATCCAGAACCGCCACCTTCTCTGGGCCTTAGCCAATTTAAGATGGACTGAGGCAAAGTGGATGACTGTCCTTTTGGTGTGACGATGTAATGCTTCTAGTTGGTGTCATGTTGGCAAGGAACCAGGGGCAGGCATATATCACATTTGTGGGTTTAATAAGCATACAAACAAACCAAACACGAACGGAAACCTCTACAAACGACTGAATGAAATAAAAGTGCGCGACATGCGTCTTAACAGGCAATTTTCAGACAGTACAAACAAGCAACACTCACCGATAAACAAACAGACAATAACAGTAACAGCAACAATGATCCACAATGTGGGGAGCAGAGGGGAAACATATTTACACATAGAAATTATGACAATTGGGACCTGGTGTGAAAGATGGGAAACGTGACAGTCCGGGTTGTGTTCGTGAGATATGGGAACTTGAGAATATATGGCACGGTGGCGCTGCTGCTCACCGCACCATGACAGACGAATCAAAATGTGAAATAATTTTTGGGAATCATGGACACTGCGTCCTCCGGACTAAAAAGGAGAGGGACCATGCGGCTTGTTATCAGCACACAGTTCAAAAGCCAGCATCTGTGATGGTATGGGGGTGCATTTGTCACATGGCATGGGTGACATGTACTTCTGTGAAGGCACAGTTAATGCTGAACAATATATATATAGATTTTGGAGAAAGTCTTTTTCATGTAAGGCCTTGCTTATTTCAGTAAGACAATGCAAAACCACATTCTGCACATATCACAACAGTATGGCTCCGTGGTAAACTGGCCTGCCTGCAGTCCAGACCTGTCACCCATTGAAAACATTTGGTGCATTATGAAATAAAAATACAACAAAGGAGACCCCGTACTGTTGAACAGCTGCAATCCTGTATCAAGCAAGAATGGGAAAACATTTCACTTTAAAAAACCTTTTTTAAATTTAGTAATATTTTTTTTTATTTGGTTCCAAAATGCTTACAGAGTATTGTTAAAAGTAGACATGATGTAACTTTTTTGAACATGTTGCTGACATCACATTCAAAATGGGAATGTAATTTTCCAAAAACAATAGCATTTCTCAGTTTCAACATTTGATATATTGTCTTTTTACGATTTGCACATTATTGCATTCTGTTTTTATTTTATTTTTACTCAGCGTCCTAACTTTTTTGGAAAAAGGGTAATTAGTAATTAGTAATGATTTATTAGGTGGCAGAAATTTGGTAAATTGTGAGTCCAATACTGGTGATAACTGTTTTAAGTGGTTGTACAATCTCCCCGCCAAATATGTAAATATGCTATTTTAATTGTTGTAGTTAATCAGTTTTATTGATTGAGCCTTTATCATCACTCTTATTCACTAATGTACAAACACAATTCCAAAAAAGTTGGGACACTGTACAAATTGTGAGTAAAAAAGGAATGGTATAATTTACAAATCTCATAAACTTATATTTAATTCACAATAGAATATAGATAACATATCGAATGTTGAAAGTGAGACATTTTGTAAAGTCATGCCAAATATTGGCTCATTTTGGATTTCATGAGAGCTACACATTCCAAAAAAGTTGGGACAGGTAGCAATAAGAGGCCAGATAAGGAACAGCTGGAGGACCAATTTACAACCTGGGCTCAGGAATACTTCCAGAAAACATTGTCGGTGAACACAATCCACCGTGCCATTCGCTGTTGCCGGCTAAAACTCTATAGGTCAAAAAAGAAGCCGTATCTAAACAGGATCCAAAAGCACAGGCGTTTCTCTGGGCCAAGGATCATTTAAAATGGACTGTGGCAAAATGGAAAAGTGTTCTGTGGTCAGACAAATCAAAAGTTAATTTTGGAAAACTGGGACACCATGTCATCCGGACTACAGAGGACAAGGACAACCCAAGTTGTTATCAGCGCTCAGTTCAGAAGCCTGCATCTCCGATGGTATGGGGTTGCATGAGTGCGTGTGGCATGGGCAGCCTACACATCTGGAAAGGCACCATCAATGCTGACAGTTATATCCAAGTTCTAGAACAACATATGCTCTCATCCAGACGTCGTCTCTTTCAGGGAAGACCTTGCATTTTCCAACATGACAATTACAATGTCATGGCTCAATTACAATGTCATGGCTGCATAGAAGAAGGAACCGGGTACTGAAATGGCCAGCCTGCAGTCGAGATCTTTCACCCATAGAAAACATTTGGCGCATCATAAAGAGGAAGGTGCGACAAAGAAGACCCCAGACTTCCACATCATTGCATTCTGTTTTTATCACAATTGTACAGTGTCCCAACTTTTTTGGAATCGGGTTTGTAATATGTTGTTGCAATAGATTGTGGTGAACCTGCAAGTCGACATTTATTTGAACTATGTACCATATGAATATTATGTGTATGACAAACAAACTTGAATAAGAACTTAAACTATTTTTTCTTTTCACTGTACAATAGAAATAAAGTACAGGTTGGAAAGCGAATGGCTACATGCAAATGTCAAACTGCTGAAGAAAGAAAACAAACAGTATGTCAGCAGAAACTACCCAGCAATTCTTCTTCCATTTCCCCCTGCCCCGTCTTCTCTGCCTCTTCCCCACTCCTGCTTCTCTCTCTTTTCCCCAGGCCAGTCAACCTTCCTCCAGTCCTGCGTCTCTCTCTTTTCCCCAGGCCAGTCAACCTTCCTCCAGTCCTGCTTCTCTCTCTTTTCCCCAGGCCAGTCAACCTTCCTCCAGTCTTGCTTCTCTCTCTTTTCCCCAGGCCACAGTCAACCTTCCTCCAGTCCTGCTTCTCTCTCTTTTCCCCAGGCCAGTCAACCTTCCTCCAGTCCTGCGTCTCTCTCTTTTCCCCAGGCCAGTCAACCTTCCTCCAGTCCTGCTTCTCTCTCTTTTCCCCAGGCCAGTCAACCTTCCTCCAGTCTTGCTTCTCTCTCTTTTCCCCAGGCCAGTCAACCTTCCTCCAGTCCTGCTTCTCTCTCTTTTCCCCAGGCCAGTTCACCCCTTCCTCCAGTCCTGCTTCTCTCTCTCTTCCTTAGCCCAGCCTCCCTCTATCTCAGCCCAGTTTTTCTCCCACTCTCCCAGCCCAGCATTCCACTCTCCTGGCCAAGCTTCCCTCTTCCCCCGTCCAGGATCTCACTCCCCCCCAGCCCGGCCCCAGCCCGGCCCAGCTCGATGGGATCGATCCCCCAGAAGCAAGTCGACGCCGTGTCCCGGGGAGGGTAAGAGGATCCACCTTGTTGCCTCCAACTATCTTCATGCCCCTGTAGGGACAGGCTGTGGTAAATTAATAGTGTGCCTGCAGCCACTGAATATTGTTAATGTATTTGCTATTGATGGAGTGAGATAACATGAGTAGCTTCAGCCTTACTTAACACAAAACATAAATTCTCCAAGGCAATCGGGTATTAATAGGACAGGGCAGAGATTGCCGGTACTAGACGGGCCAGGAAGTGATAGTATGTGGCAGGGGATAGAGTGGGGTAGGATGTGATAGGATGCTAACGGCTGTGGTAGGATGGAGGTCATTTTGACAGGAAGGTGCAGGACAGATCATTAGGTTATCTTTAGTCTTTTGGGGCCACGTGTTCAGCCACCTTATCAATAGTTTAAAACTATTAGAAGACAACAAGCACCACACATACAATTATTTGTAACCAATGTCTGTCACTTCCACATCAGCCATCTTTGGAGACTCTTCCTTCTGTGTGAAATCCCAGGATAATGAGGCTGTGGGCGCGGGTATAAAGTTTCCTTTTTGATGGATTCATACTGCAATAATTACTCCCACTGGACCGATTGAAGGCTCAGTTTATTGATGATGACAACACACACATGCATACACCCAGACGCACACACACAAACGCACACTAATGATAAAATAGACGTACAACATGCATCCTACTTATATCTGCTCTTCTCCTTCTCAAGAAAACAATGGAATCAACACTGTTTCAATCAACTTAAGATGGGTGCTATTTTCCCTCTCCTATTTTTCAGGCAAGGAGAAATGACAACATGTTAAATGAGGCAAACAGGGTCCCTAAGAGAGGAAGAGAGGTTATTTCTATCAAACTGCAAACAGGGTTTTGTTTAGGTCCTGATTTTGATGGGAAGGAAAATAAGACAGATCCCATTTAAACCCTTGAAATAAATGAAGGACACCACTTAGGAGGCATACTTTTCCACAGCTTGAACTACAAGCTATGTTTCAGACAGTCACAGGTTCAATACCAGTGCAATGCATTATGTTCAATACTTAAACCTTAACTTATCCACTGAGAATAAAAGCCTAATTAATTATTAAACTTAGCTGTCCAGATTAACAGGTTAACCCATGGTTGGCCACTCACAGCTGATGCAAACTTATCTGTTCGCTGTGACTTTCATGTAGTTAGACTGCAGATAACATACAACATAAAATGCGGTTATTAAAATACCAGCTCACTCCGTATACACTACCATTCAAAAGTTTGGGGTCACTTATTTCCTTGTTTTTTAAATAAAAGCACATTTCTTGTCCATTAAAATAATATCAAATGAAAATACATTGCGTTGTTCTGTGAAGGGAGTACTAAACATCGTTGTATAAGATCTTCAGTTTCTTGGCAATTTTTCACATGAAATAGCCTTTATTTCTCAGAACAAGAATAGACAAGAATAGAGTTTCAGAAGAAAGTTCTTTGTTTCTGAACATTTTAAGCCTGTAATCGAACACACAAACGCTGATGCTGAAGATACTGAACCAGTCTAAAGAACAGTTTTATTGCATCTTAAATCAGCACAACAGTTTTCAGCGATGCTAACATAATTGTAAAAGGGTTTGCTAATGATCCATTAGCCTTTTAAAAAGATTAACTTGGATTAGCAAACACAACATGCCATCGGAACACAGGACTGATGGTTGCTGATAATGGGCCTGTCACGTCCTGGCTATGCCCCTAGCCATCTCTGCACTGGGCTGGGGCCATAGTCAGGACAGGACGGAAGGTGGTGCCTCTTGCCACCTCCGATCCTTTTGGTCTCCCCAATTGGAGGCAGGTGTAGATTGTTGCCTCCAATTGGGGACCCTATTTATGTTCTCTGTGTGGCCACACCCAGTGTGGTTCATTTTTGTTTTGTGGTTTCCACTGGATACCCGACATCACTGGTTGCTGCTCTTTTCTTGCTTTTTTGATTAAACATGGATTATGTCCACTATTCTGTCTCTGCACCTGTGTCCTACCACACCCACAACCTTGACAGGGCCTCTGTACAATACCATTGAAATTCAGATGTTTTCAGCTACAATAGTCATTTACAACAATAACAATGTCTACATTGCATTTCTGATAATTTATTTTATTTGAATAGACAGAAAATGTCCTTTTCTTTCAAATATATTTCTAAGTGACCCCAAACCTTTGATTGGTAGTGTATGCACAGACCCAAACCACAGACAAACTCGTAATTGCCAGCAATGCCATACCTCTATTCCTGCGATTACGGTGAGGACAGAGTGTTCTTTGATGATGGCAAGGTGTGGTGTTTTCTTTGGAGGTTGTGTCGTCAAAACATCTGAGAGAATAAGATGGCTGTGGCTTTGTTATGTCTTCGGGACAGAAGGTGGCAGATGTTTGTCCCACAACAAGGCTTGTTAGCGGGATCGAGCCTCACCAGTTAAAGGCCATGACAACAAAGACCTGCTTACACCTTGAATTAACATGATGCAATAATGATGAGCTAACAGCCCTGTTAACACGCATCCCTCAAATCTCACTCCACAGTGATCTCAGCCGTTGATCTGAGGACAACTGCAGTTCCAATTTGACTACGGCTTCAGATAGAGTACAAGTCTGATGTCACTACAGCACAATGCATCACATCACTTAGAGATCTCGACAGCTGACACCAAGACTTGATCAGGCAAACTCGGACTTAAAAACACATGGCTGCCCACCTGACAACCTCTTAGCAGCTGCTATACTATCAGTTTGGTGGCTCATGTGGAGACATTTTAAGCTGAGGATTGAGGTTACCAATTCAGGCACTGTGATGGCCGTGGTGTTTTGATGGACAGACTGATTGTGTTACATTGAGAGAGGACAGATGGGTTATATTATACTATCAGAAACATACTGTCAAGTAAAGAGACACTAAAATCCTGCAGCTTAATACAGCTTCCTCTTCAATAATGCAGATACCACCTCTGGAGAAATCATAAAATTGTTTTCTGTCGACGTCAGGTCATGACATGGAACTCTTTTTCCGATAAGTCCATGGTAATCAAAAACTGATGTCACAATGATCTTACAGGGTTTTTGTACGTATTGGATCGTAGCACTTCTTTGATGAGGGCTTTTTTATTCCCATTGATTGAGGGCCTTGGGGGACGTTTGATACAATAGAAGACCTCTATCAAGGTCAACAGCACTGCGTACATTTGGAGCTCCCATTCAGTTGAATAAATGTGTAGCTAAAAGGTTTACTTCTCCAGTGTCACATTCTATGGCCTTCATTTAGAGATATTTCCTTATTATGGGCGCTATGTTAAACGACACTTGAGGCAGAGCAGACACGTCTCAGGTGTAGTAGTCATGCCTGCCTTGAAACAATATAGTTTGAAGTCAATTAAGATTATAGAATATGATTATCCTAGACATTTTATCATTCAATATAAACCAATGCAGTTGCCAAGCAACATGTGAGTCTTCTATCTTTTTTTGAGAATTATAATTTTATTATATTTAGTCTAGTTTGTCACGTGTCTTTCTATTGACTTTAGAAATGTGTTTTTGGAATTAATAATCCAAAACAGAATTCGGCATATGGTGATGATGTTTATGGCAAAACTATAAAAATATTCACATTGAAATATCAACCTAATCTCTAAATAAAATGTGCTGACTCATCAAAACTGTAGCACCAGAATTACACCGTAGCTTGACACTAATATCAACATGTGTTGTGGTGTCTTAGCTGTCTGCCAAACCAAAATAGGTCTGGGTTCAGATGAGGCGTTAACACACAGGCTATAGATAGTCAGGTAATACAGCGTTGTTATGGGTTAGGGTTTGAGAAAGTGTCTAAAATACATTAAACTACTGCCAAACACTGGGATTGAACAAGTGACACTCACAGCTGGAGTTGGTGGATTACATGACCATCAACCATCCCCATCTACAACTATGTCAAGCCACAAGCCTAGTAGTACAAGGTAACAGTCACTCACATTAGTGGATGTTACACTTTCCACATTTCACATGGTTCATAAAGTCTCTCCAATGTGCTTATTCAAATCTGAATAAATAGATTTTCAGTACAACAGTTTGTATAGCAAAACGGTCAATTTATACTATTAATCTGCTTCCGATACAGATTGGATCAGTTTTCCCTCAGTGAAGGATATCCTTTTTATACCATAAGGTGAGAGTGTGAGAGAATGTTTGAGGTGTTAGTGTGGTGTATGACGCCCCCTATGGAACTGATATGGTAATACATTAAGGAATGGTCAAACAAAAGAAAAAGGTCCTCAAAAGGGCATAGATCGAGCATTCTTTCGAATTCCCAGGTAACTAGAATGCAATGTAATATTTTTATGTTCCTCCTAGCAGGAGATATTATTTTAAATGTATTACATTGGTCTAAGGCACTTTTATCTTTCATGATGTGTGAAAATGTTCATTGGGCTCAAGCCTTGATTTTGCCACTGGCTGATGAGCAGCTGGAAGCTCCATGGGGCAAAGCATATTGGCCAAGAATTGTCCAGGGTGGGAGTGGCATTTTCTGTAGGAATGTACTTGTCTCATTGCGTAGTAGTGACCCACTCAGTTGGGTTGTGTGCAAAAGCTAACTTTAGCTGTCGAGTAAGCTTGTCTGAGCTTGATCTGACTGACTTCCTGGTTGTGCAGTGTGAAGAAAAGCCTATCTGAGGGCAAAGGTGAGCTATTACCAGTTTCCTAACACCTGTCAAACTCCCTAAGATCTCCAGACGTGCGTATGGTGTAGGGAGTTGTGGTCCCTTGATTGGCATAAGAAAAGTTAACATAGATCTGACAAGCACAATCTGGGTTTGGGGGGGTTAGTAAAAAAAAAAAACACTGCTTGCCTAGTCACACTCTGGTGATTCCTTTAGGCAGCTTTGGCACCTGTGATCACAATCAAGCTAGAAGACTGGAGAATGCATTCCGTCCAGCACATATCACTTCCTGATTGTGTGGTCTCATATAGACTACAACTGCCATATCCAGCTTCTGTGTTAGCATACCAGAACATGGTTGTTTAAAGTGAGGACTTTTTCAAAGGTGAAAAAAAAGTATTAGTTACAGTTGTATATTTCAATACACTTTATTTTTACCTAATGTAGCCAATAGGCTCTGTGCACAAGCGTATGGACGAACTTCCGCTTTAGCCAGATGTTGGCATATCATTTTCCGGTTTACTTAAGGAAATCACCCGCGTCGCCCAACATTTTTGTTTTTAGTAGATGTCTCCAAGACCTGCCTAAAATAAGCATTAGTGATGTCCATTGACATGTCCAAGCTTAAAATTCAATAGCCTCAAAAAAGCACCAAAACAGGTCTCCTCTTTTATTTTACTACTGTAACCTCAATTCACAACAAAACTGGAAAAAAACAACTGGCATAGGAAGTAAACATCTGGTCCTATATGGTATTAATTGCGCTTAAACCTGCGTTACGTGGAAGTATATAAAAAAATCGCCTTTTCTGACTATTTCTAGTCTAGCGTTTGAAGTCACTGAACGGCGCAAGCCATATTTTATTAAAAAGAGGGCATTCTCCTGATTAAAATGATGCCCCACTTGTACCTTGAAACTTAAATGAGTCACGTACCTTATATTTCTTTTTTTTTTCTTCCGTACAACAGCATCACTCATCTTGTTGTGAGTTCAGGTGTTTACTAATGCGGATGAGTATTAGTAAGTAAACCGGAAACTCCAATGCAGACTTCTAGAAAAAAGCGGAAGTTCGTCACTACGCTGGTGCACAGTCTATTGAAGCATGTGGAGATGGGTGAAATATAGTCTTAGGCTTCAATATGACTTGTTGCTGCAATCATCACCAGCATCATCACCACGCTTTTGAGGGAAAGACGATGGAGGAAGTCTTAAGATGCTTGAGCAAGTGTACATTCTTGCTGCCATCATCAGCCAGCTTTTTGAGCTTTGCCTAAGGTAGGAAGAGGTCCTTGCTTTTCCACAGGCAAAGACCATGGTCTTGAAGTGGATGCGACTTTCAACTTGAAGCTAACGGAATGGTCAGAGGGACAGGATGACTTGGAGAACTCAAAAATGTTGAAAACCAGTTGGGATATGGTATTCTGGATCATTTGCAGGGGATTAATGGTGCATGCAGGGAGCTATACCAACAATAAGTTGCAGTCAGAGGTGTAAAAAGTTCAAAATAAGAATGGTCAGCTGTGTTTACCAGTTTTGAGAAGTTCCTAATTAAAAGCTAAATTACCAGGTAAAACAGAGTTCATAAACAACAATTACCTTAACTGATCGTTTTTACGCTTCCTTTTTATTTCATTGTTCACTACTTAATTCTAAACTCTTTACATTTCCTGGTTTTAAGCACACCAATATCCAGACTTCCTAGCAATGTCCAGCTCTTATTGGAATCTATAGAAGCAGTGATGGATTTGCAATCTTAGAAAGGTCTAGCAAACTCCTGAGTTTGCTAGACAATAATTGATATAAAACATGACTCATTTTTAGACAGGCTCAAATATCGTTATTGTTTGAAAGTTCCCAGCACGAAATTCCAAAAATACTGCTTAGGCCAATACTTATGTTTGAAACAACTCCAAAAAGTAGTTATTTAGGGAGACTATATAGTACGGTTTTACGATGGATTTTCCCTTGGTACCAATTGTGTCCGTTCAATTCACACAACCATGCTCTCTCAAATTAGCTTGAGGGGACGAGTGAACAACTTTGCTCACTTGCAGGCTTGCAGGTGTAATGCGACAATATTAAATGATAATAGTCCGTAAAAGGTGCGTAGATAGCAAAATCCGTAGTGAAAATCAGTAAGCCTACTTTCCCTTCCCTTGGTCAAAAATACTTGCAAGTACGGCCGCCGGATGTGACAAGAAAACGCAATTCAAGGGATGCAGGCCTATACTTTGCGTTTGGAGTGCTGACGTATTTATTTTTAAATCCTTACCCCCGGAGAAGGGTGTTTAAACTGGACAAAACCAAGTAACCTAATACATGTTCAATTGATGAGCTAATTATTATATTTTTAAATCCCTTTTTGTAATTTTCAAAATCAATAAATTTCTTAAGAATACAATCACAAAAGCGCTAAAACATTTTAAGTTGACAAAATTACATATTGACCTATCCCATTCTGTGACCAGACCCAGATGGATGGTGTTCATCGTGCGGTGTTCTTGGTAGAGACATCCCTTTTAGTATACCGGAACTGAAAAATGTTTCAATGTCAAACGGCTTCAGGGAGCTATCTTCATTTATGCGCAGTTGAGCCTAAGAGGCATAAACTAGACGTCGACCGTAAAATACAATGGTAAATATAATTTACAAATGTATTATTAGTAGTAATACATTATTGTTATTACTAATAATAATCTTTGAGCGGAGTTTTGTTTCCAAGAGTATGACGTCAATATCAGTGTCGTGTAACCAGGTCAAAATAAAGACAAGTGAGTTAAACGGAAGCATAGTGTTAAAACGAGTTTTAAACTGTTTCAGAAACAAAAACTACTAAAGTAAAACGTCGCATGAAGTGGTTTGTTCTGAAGGATTCTGTTATATTCTTCTGGGAATTGGCGGATAATTATCTGGTAAGGAATAAGCAATTGAGTCATGTTAAGAGAAAACCGTTAAGTAGCTAACGTTAGCGTACCAAGCTAACTAGCTAACGGTAATCAGCAAAGTTAGTTGGATAGCCACTTTAAACTTTTTTATGTTGAAGGGCTACTTTTTGGCCTTTGCGATTTACCACTGAGTAGTTATTAGTTTGTTATTGAAACAATCTAATCAATAAGAAGTTTAAAGAATAGTCGACAAGCAGGAACTAACGTTAGCATTCACTGAGAAGCTCAACAGCACAGCTTGTAGTACCTCCCTACATAGTTAGCTAGCAGGAAAAGAAGCTAGCACCAAGTAGACTAACGTAGACATCACAGTAGTACAATACAACCGTATTAAACAACTGCAAAGGAAAATTATGTTCTTGATAACTAAGCTAAGTTTAGAGTTTTTGACAACCTTTCGGTAGCTAACATTAGCTGGGTACAGTAGTACTGTAGCTGCAGGCATAGGACACTTGGTTACTTGTTTTATGTAACTCCCGGTAGTTACTGATTTATGAAATGGCACTATAAAAATAATGGTTACTCTGATGTCAGTTAACTAACTAGGACAAGTATTGTAGACAATTATTCATAGAGAGTATTTCTTTAACCTTCAAAGTTTTGTAAGCAGTGCAAACAGTCCAAGTTAATTCAAAGCGGTGTATTTGATCATTTAGATAATCTTTCTGTGATGTGAGTTGATTGGTTAATTTTGACCTCCATATATTTCATTCTACAAATGTAATATACTGTATTACGTTTTGATTTTAGGCATTTGTATATAAATGTAAAATGTTACCACAAGTGCTTGGCTTGTTAGATGGAAGATGTTGTTCAAGTGAACCAGAATAGGCAAAAGTTCTCTATGTTGGGTTTTTTAATAGCAGCCTTCTTTCATACATCCTGTTTGGAATCATGTCAGGTTTTTTTCAAATGTGTGCATTGTGTTTCAGTTGACCAGATTGTGTCACTTTGTGTTAGGAGGGCTGGGGGTCAGGAGTTGATCCTTGGTGGAGGACCGTGTCACGTCTCCTGGTTTAGGCCCATTGTTAGTCCAACTGGTGGCCTGTGCTGGAAGTGAAAATACTCCTACTCTGGGGTAGTCATGGCGGAATGTGTCCCTATTGGCACTTATTGTCTAGAAGTCTGCATTGCATCCCTAAATCGTTCACTACTTTTGACCACCCGTGGAAAGAAATGTGCTATATATTAGGGAATAGTGTGCCATTTCGGGATCAGGTTTTGGGGCTTGGCTGGAACAATATCTCTGGGAACCCATTTGACCCACCATCTACACAGTGCCTCTTCTGGAACATGCCCATCTCTGAAAAGAGCATTTTGATAACCGGGTTAGAGCTTAAAGCTGTGTTTACATGTAATTTCTTTGTTTATCATGCAAACTTTCAAATACATTTAAATCCCACCTGGTTTATACCAAAACTGGGTTGTTTGGGGCTGTAAACATCCCCGACTGGAAGCTCTTTTCCTACATCAGAGCTTTCAGTCAGGTGTTTGCTGCCACTGGCTGCCTAAAGCTCCTGCCATTCAGTACCAGACCTGCCACAGACAGACAATGTTACCACCATGATCTGCATTAGGAGTGTGCCAATATTGTCATACACATTTCTGTAATCATATTTATTTGTCACATGTGATACTCTTAATCAGATGTACTTGTGATCGGACAACCAGGAAGTGAGCTTTAAAAACTCTCTGAAAGCCTATACCTAAACTGTGTAGTGTTGCAGTGTCTCATCATGCTTCTCAGTGTGATGCTGATGTTCCTTCACTCACTTACATATTCATAGTTTAAAAAGCAAGCCTGACAGCCCAAATGATAAATTCTGGTGACTTATTTGCATTGCCCTTAGATTTAAAAAAGCATGCAAATAAATAACATATCACTACTGCTACTATGAGTTCGCTTGTCCCTTGTTCAGCTGTTACACTTTTGAGAGTGGCCAAAATTTCTTCTAAAACCTAGGCTATGCCAACATATTTGTAAAATCAGCATTTTTTTCTTAGTTTTTTCATTTTCTTATAATAATCTGTAATTTGGAAAACCCCTGTGATAAGGATTGGCTTAACATGACTACATTAACAATTATTACTAACTGAACTGGCCTAATGGCCAATAACAATCTTATTAGCTGGCTATCAAATATAATATGATTAACACATATTGTGTGTTTGCAGAAAGAAGTGTAGAGTTTAGAACTGAGGTGAGTGGGTGAAAGCAAATGGAGGAGCGCTTCTCTGGGAAAACAAGAAGTGCTGCTTATTAGTGTCCAACCGTAGTAGCTGGTTCAACAAATGCCCTGTCCATGTCTTACTGACAGCCAAATTATGCCAATGGAGGGCTCAGCATTCTGCACCGTGTGAGTCCGATTGCACATAATGACAAAATGATAGTATTCTCATATCCTTAACCATACTTGTTTTGTCTGAGCACTCTGCACACCCCTAGTCTGCATCTTTATTTAATCCAAAGTTCACTGCCCTTATATCCAGATCCTGGGCACCCACAAGTTGTGGAACAGTTTGCACCACCTCAGAACTAACCCATCTGATATAGACTAACTAACGGACAAGCCCATCATGTGGCTGAGCCCAGTATGCTGAATCAGAAACCAGCTGTTCATACCTTGTGTGTTTTAGGGCCTATGTTAAAGACCACTGCTATACCAATCTCAACGGTATACTTATATTAGCTTGAGGAATGCTGTTCTCCATCTCTGTTTACATTTCCATATAAAGGCTACGTGACAGTATTCTGGAGAACACCGAAGAGACCATACGTTGCTAAGGCTCCCGTTAATGTAAACATCCTACACTCAGCTGTAAGTTAGCAGCGGTGGCTGGGAGAAGGCTGTTTGCTTTAACTGGCTTGGAGAGACGCCCAACCACACAGAAAGACACAGTCAGCAGGTCCTTACTATGGAGCGAGGATTATCAATATAATCAGTCATCATGAATCTACAAGTCTTCCTGTAGCCGTCAAGAATGGCCGGCTCCTTGCTGCCTCAACGTGTCATAAATTAGTTAATATAATTTGTGTAGGATCCCTGGCTATGTATGGATTGTTACTGCTACTGTATTACATTTTATTTGCTAATAAAAACAACCTGGCGATCAGGTCTTTGCTACTAAATCATTGTCCTGTTTCATGAGGATTAATAAAGATGTTGTAAAATTCTAAATGAGTGTAACCGTGACTTAAGACCATTTCATATCGATGTTTGTATGCCTAACTGCAAGTCACTTTGGGTAGAAGCGTGTGAAAAATTATTGAATTCTGTATAATGATTGTGAGATTGCATCGCTGTTATGCCTGGGTATAGCCTCCAGATGTCAGTATTGTACTGATGACCAAAGAGCTAATAACTGTTATGCACCAAAGTGCATTTAACTTTAACTTATGCTGGTGGGTATTGTTTTAATCAATTGAAAAATGTATCTCAGTAACCGATAGGATTCATAAAGGTTAACTAATTCTCCACTACCATTCTTGTCTAGTGCAGTGGATCTCAATTCCAAGGGCCTCTGTATCAATGCTGCTCAGAAACCATGCTGAAAGTCTACATATGAAGGGAACTTACAATGTTAGCACATAGAAAAGTGTGATAATCTATTTAAAGCCTGTGGGCTATGTACGTTTCTATTCTGTAAAATATGACTGCACAACCAAAAATGTACAATAACGTTTTTGGAGAATACAATACAGTTGTAGGTAAAAATAGAAACTGTTAAGAATGGATAATTATGACAATTCTAGATCATTTAGTTTTGGCAAACATACTGTACTATTACTGAAAACGGGTATTTAATACACCATCCATCCTCAACAGCTCCTCATATAGCCTAAAGGTGTAAAAGCCATACTTGTTTTTCTCCTGAATTGACCTGCCTCTACAATTATGCATCAAAGTGTCACCTGCACATTAAATGGATAGCAGGCTGTAGAACTCACTCACTAGGACTTATTTTGTCCAGTCATGCAAGGTGGAATGATTTTGATATAGTATAGTCCATACAGAAAAAATATCATATAACAACAAAAAATATATATTTATAGAAGTTGCTGAATCTCAATGAAGGAAGATGTATACACCAAGACATGAAGTAATGGGGAGAACTCAATTCATATCCTGTTGGTTGTTTCTACTCGACTTCCTGTTCAGTGATAGGCCCCTGATAAGACTGTGGCACATGGCATAATTTGCTGCAAAGCGATTGTGCAACAGTCTGTGTAGAGTCTGCTATGTTTCTAATCGTCTCTATTTTGCTTTCTTAATCCACATCTTTGTCTCACTATAGATTACTATAGAATTTCCACAAATTCCTTAAGATTTTTCAGATGGCCAAGGGAGAGGTTTCCCTACCCGAGTACAAAGAATGTGATGGTTTGCTGGTTCTGCTGTTGTGGATTACATAATGCCGTCTCACCACGCAGGCTACAGTTTCTACTTTGACTGGTCCAAAATAATGGCACCGCTTCAGAAATAGAGCCTGTCTGAGCGGCCTTGATGTGCATGAGCTCTGCAGACTGCGCCACCTGGATAGAATTCATCCCCACAGGGTTTATTGAATATGAATAGGGAAGCCCTCTGTGAGTGAATAGGGAAGCCCTCTGTGAGTGTCTTGTATGTCCTTCAAAAACATTTTGTGTAAGTGTAAAAATCTGAAATGTGCTCCAAATATAGGTGTAAGGTATGTAAACAGATTTTTACAAGATATACTGTGGCTAAAATCTTGTCTGTCCCACTTCGACAGACTGTGAATGATATTGTTCTATCCTCTTTCTTATAATTTCTTTATGGAGAGCATGGTCTTTGACCCAGTATTAACATGCTCTCGCAACTTTGGTGCATTGCACCATTCTGTGACATGACTACATGGCTCCATCCTAACCCTAACGACATGACAGTCTTTTGGTTTTTCTGTCGTAGCAAGTCCACTGTGCCTCTGCAGTGCTTGCTTCGAGGTGGTTGCCATGGCACCTGTGGTTGACCGTGACATTGTAGGATGGCGCAAGGAGAGCCAGAGTTGGTCTCCAATGAGGAACGTGAACTCTCCAGATGAACGCTAATGTAATTGCTTAGCTGGAATGAATGAAACGTTGCAAAGATGAATGGTAATGTAATTGGCCCGTACTGATGTATGGCGAGGTAATCATCAGGACTGATGAAGTTGTCGCCACAGTTTACTGAACACTGTAATTATCAGTCATCTAAACAGTTCTCATTCATCACAGCTGAAACCACAGCAGGTTTTCATGAAGTGTAAAAAAACAATCCGGAAAGTTTTCTCCCCGGTTCTAAAGGAAACTCTGTTTTGAAGAATATGAAAGTTGTTCACTCTCATGAGGTTCCCCCTGATACGTCTTTGCTATCAATGCCAACGAACTGAAGAGTTATGGTATATAACACTTCTAAATACATCTGGCGCCCAGCTAGTTCCCTTAGGTTCAGCACAGTACAGCTACTGAGAATGGGGTTCATTTATTTTCAAAATGCCAGAAAACGTTACATCTCCACTGATTGAAATCCACAAAATCAATATTTTGTACTAACTGCATAAACTGTTGGCCCAGCCTCTGACCCTGTCTTTAGAGACTGTCATGAATACCCAGGTGGCGATTGAGGTTCTCCATCTATAGGAAGTCTGACTTGGATCTAAAGACGAGTCTGTTTATCTGTGGGATATGCGAATGGCATCGGCCTACAGTAGCCCACGAAGGAAATAACTGCCAGGTCCAATAAGGGACAGATGCCATATTAAGTCAGTAGAGACCAGATGCTATATTAAGGCAGTGGTGAAAAGCCCCCTCCATGTGAATTTAATAGGAGGTTCCAGCTGAGACTGCAAGCCAGCACCCAAAGAAAGCTGGGAGAACAACCTTATGGCTCTGACTGTGTAGCTGCATGCGTTATCAGTAAAATGCTGAAAAAGTGCTTAGATGTTAGTGTGTACAGAATATATATTTATATAAATGCTTTCAGACTGGCAACTTCTCTGATTGGGACTGCTTTACTCAGTGTAGATGACAAACACAATTTTCATTTTGGGTGTAATTAATGGAAAACTAAGTAATATACGCCAAGTTAATACGTTATTTGCCTCCCACATAATCCAGCCATGAATCATTTCTTGCTGTTCTCCCATGCTGACAGTATCGCATAAAATGTTAATACATTTTGACAAAAAAGATGAAGACATGTTTACTGTAATTCATTTTCTTTTTTTAATAGGGGCAAAGGAATTGGTTTGGATAATGAATTCAAATATTAGTATTTTTCCGTCTCCACCCACCACTCATTACTTTTTATTTTACCCTGTTCTTATTGTCTCTGCAAGCTGGCCTCCTTTAATAATATAAATATTTCTACAAACAATGGAACATGCGTTTCATAAGAAATTCTATGTATGCTATCCTGCATTTTGCAAGAATGTAATACAGATGAAAACCATTAGGATAGCCTGTTATTTCCAGGCAATACCGTCATCAGTGGGGTGGGTGTTCTGTATTCCTTCAATCTTCAAAATGAACAGTTAGGTTAACAGTTTTATCTGCTGTAAACCTGCTAAAGCCTATCATAGCAGTGTTTCCCAGTCTTGATCCAAGGGGACCCGGAGAGGTGAACTTATTTATGATGTTGTTGTGCTTGTACTAATACATCTGATTACACAAATGTGCTTAATCGAGTGTTAATGGTATGACAAAACCAAAATGGGTCCCTCTGGTTTTGTGGGACCTGAATTGAGAGAACCTGTTTTCTACAGAGAGAAGTACACTGAGGTTGCAGATATACAAGTTCATTCAGCAGTAACCATGCAGGACTGACTGACTCTCCACAATCAGAGTCTTCAATCAGTAATTACCTCCCAGTGGATTCATTAAACGATATAATTAAAGAGCGACAGATGCATCTGACAACATCCTTCAAACACTTACACTCTAGCAGTTTGGGTTAGGGATAAAGGCAAACAAGTAAACGGTGCTAATGTTCAGTAATCAATGCCTATAGCTAGCTCTTGATTTCCCTAAATACGCAAACGGAAAGAAGCCTTGGTTAAACTGTGACGCTGAGAGCAATCAAGGGACTGATTACTTTTCACACTTAATTACTATCAGTCATTATCTGGCATCCAAAACGATATACTGCTTCTCACCATTATTCCATGTCATTTTAACCATGGTTCGTGCAGTTCAATCTAGTCTGAATACATTATCTCTACTGGCATTTGAAGTAACTGTAAGGGGTCTTATAGGTCAGTAGTGGATCTCCCTTCATGGATCCAGATGTCCTACAATGGTTATCTAGCTCTGGAGTGGCTCAGCTAATTCACCTAAACGAGGCATTGATTAGTGTACGAGATGAATCAGGTGTACTTGGTCTGTAATAGAGTAAATACCTGGAGCAACAGAGAGGTTTGAGAACCGCTGCTTTAGGTCAGGGGTTACTAGATAGCCCTCTACAGTGGTGGTCTGGTGGTGGGAGAGTCTGACAGACAGGTTTTGCTACTGCAGGACTGTCTGGCCGGCCTCAGATGTGTGCTGTTGCCAGATGATCTGTGAGTATCGTAGTTCCTCAGCATTACGTTACCTTGGCAGGGGCTCGGAGTGAATATGTTTTCACATTATACAATTTGGCATGTACTTGCTTGCAGACAGCGCCACCCCCAGTTTTAACTAAGCGTATAACAAATACACAGATAACAGTAAGTAAGCAGGTCAAGTTGCTGTTAAAGTTTTATTATAGATTATTATAGATATATTAAATATATAAATAAATAATGAATGAGAAATGGGAGAAAGAAGGATGCACCAGGCAATTCACTGAGCACAAAGTGATGCTGGGAGGATCCTGTTGTTGCATGCATGTAACTACAAGCCAGTAATCAATGCAACCAGATTATATATCTTATATCCCAAAATAACACACCAGAAGCTTGCAGTTAACGTTCTCCCACAAATGAATTTGAACTTCACAACGACAGTATTCAAAGTTATTATAAAACCAGTGCTCTTCCTATAATGCAAACGCATTTAGCATGAGTGCTTTTTTAAAGCTTAAATCATACATTAAATCACAGTTTTTCAGAGCATTCCTCAACCCACTGTACTTGACCTATGGGTCAGTTTCAACAGCTTGCAGATTAAAATAACAACATCACTAATACACAATATTTACGCTGAAAAAAACCTTAAACATAACATGTAAAGGTTCCCCCAGACCAGCAAATTTGTTTACATTCTTGTTCGTAAGCATTTTTCCTTAGGCAAGAGCTGGTGAGAGGTGTGGCCTGTTAGAAAGCTGATGCATCTGCATGATACCGGTGCACCCTTTCCTGGGGACAATAAAAGGTCACTCTACTAGTTAGTCAAATGTTAGGTTTTGTTAGAAAATCCTATGCCACAGTTTTAAAGGGAGTGTGTATTTGATATGTTACCTGAAGGAATGTCCACAAGAGTTTGTGCCTGATAACTGAATGTTCATTTCTCAACCATAAGCCACTTCCAATATCATTTTAGAGAACTTCACAATACATTGAACTGTGTGGGTTTGCATAACCAAGGTATTTCTGCACACATTTTGTGTTTTTCTCACTAGGGTCTAAACTTGACTGCAGTTTGCCGTCATAAACAACTTCTGTTCGGGCACTGGCGCTTGGTTTCAGTATGGGCAGGCATAAGCAATGGACAACAATTGCATTTTTTCGACACAGTGCCTCTTGTCAAAAGGATCTGTATACAAATTGTTCCAGTTCCAGACATGTCACCCATTGATCATGTTTGGGATGCTCTAGGTCGATATATACGACGGCAAGTTCCAGCTCCTTCCAATTTCCTCAGACGTCACATAGTCGTTGAAGAGGATTGTCACAATATTCTTCAGGCCCACAATCAGCAGCCTGATCAACCATGGGAGACAATCAGAGTGATAGTCAATGTTCTTTTTAGGTTAACAGTAAAATCATGAAATCAGCCCTGGCTTGAATGTAGATTGACTTGGATCTCCTCAACGTGTTGGTTCTACTCAAAATAGACAAATCTTGATAAAAGTTTATGTAAGGCATTAACTGAGTAGACAGAGGGTAGAGCATTGTGTAAATCTAATCTAATTAACAAAATCATGCATTAGCTTTTTCCTTTTTCTAGAAATGGGAGAAATGGGCTTAAGTTGGCATCCTGAGGAGAGGTTAAATTACTGCAACCCATAACACATAGGAACACCAAGAGCACAAATAGTAGGTCTTCTGGTATTTTAGGTGAAATAGCATCATATACACAGTTTGGGGGGTCAGCGGCCATTACAATTTATGTGAATGAGTCAAGAGCTTGAAAAAGAGTGTTAAGTATTTTGGAAAATGATATAATATTCAAAGAGAGACTAATTTGTTTCCTAAGGATCATGCATCAATATGTACAGAGAATTTCATAATGGTCCATCAAATGTAATTCATTAGTGGATCCTTCTGATGATCAAGTAAGTAGGGGATCAACCAATGAAATTGAAAGTCCCACCTTGTTGACAAAGCTAAAACATCCAAGTCCTCAATCAATCAGTTTTGATGACATTCATCACACCTTGCAGAAGTAAAGCCAAACTTCGCTTGGAATGCTACTTTTCAATGAACTTTGCAACAGTATCAACAATATGTTTGGATTGTTTTTAGTTGAATCAGAAGACTTCCAGTGCAGTGGATCACAGGCATGTGCACAGATAGGGGTCTACATACAGGGCATATTGGGGAGACGTAACACCTAAGCATCTGCCTTTTTTACCCTTCCACTCAACAAGTGCCATTTGAGTGATACTGCTATTATTTTACACTTTCCTCATAACTGTTCTGAACCCAGTCCCCCGAACCCGCCTTGATGTTTTCTGTTAGCAACTCATAACATATTGCTAAGAATATTGAAGATTAATCACATCATCAACATCAACTAGCTTGCCTACCATTTATGATGAGTGAATGTGTTGTTTCATTTTTAGCTCCTGCCCAAGGTCCCTTTCCTATTCAAGGTCCATTTCCGTTCCAAATTTCTTGAAACTTCCTTTGGGGGCCTTGGTCTTTTTGTCTGTACACTAGCGATGTACTATATTGTGCCACTTATTAATTAAAAAAACAGCGCTGTGTGATCAAATGAAGGGTATTATGCAAGGCCACATTTAGATCCATATAAATAGTTAGGTGGATAACTGACTGTTGTACTCCAACATCCTTGGATAAGTCAAGGGAGTCTGAAAAAGCATCTAGGAATCTTTGTGTGGTCTAAGAATGTAGAGTATATATTTTATGGGGTGTAAGCAAAATATATTGTTAAAATTGCAAACATTATTAAATGGTGGTCTAATTGTCCATGAATATGATTGTAACTGATACACAATATATATTCTAGGAGACAGAAATATATCCAGGGTATTGCTGTGGTAATGCATAGATCACAAGGCACGTTAGGTAGTTCTGAGAGCCTTTTAGATTTGGTCTGTGCACATACCAATGTGAATGAGTCATCAGAAATAAGTCAAAAATATGTAATCATAAAGGACATATTATCTGCGACATCCAATCAAAATTCAGGGTACTCGGTGAGGGAAATATGATACAGCCCAGAAGGCCTTTAAATAGTTATATAAAATAATTGAATATACTGGATAGATCCCATGAGTAAACCTCAAAAGATTAATATGCAGTAATTCCTTCTGGTTAAATTGAAATCTTGTTTGATAAGGTAAGCAACACCTCCACCTTAAGGGATGTGCAGATGATATTGTTAGTACTGTAACCAGCTGGAGGCCCCATTTAGATCAGTAGAATCAAGCCTGAACAGACGTGGAAAGATTACTGAAATATTCTACTCAAGTCAAAGTACTGTTGCTTTAATGACATTTTACTTGAGCGGAAGAACAACTCCTGGTGTAGAAAAGTAAAAAGTTGCTCATTTAAAAAGTAACATTTATTTAGTTAATTTTAAAAGACTTCACTAATTTCATCAAAGTTTAGAATCTTCTTATTCTTTTAAATGCAATGAATAGAATACAGAAGAGAGAAAAATTATGTGTTGTACTGTATTACTCCATTTATTGTATGTAATACAAAGCCAATATTATGGATTCTCATACAGAGCACAGCAGATGTTCCCAATATAATCAAAAACATTTAGTGTCTCTCATAAGCATTCACTGTCCTTGTACTGTTCCATATTTTATTGAGTTAAAAATTTGAATGGATGTCACTGCTAAAAAAATTTTATGTCAAAGTGAAAAACAAAATCAGGAAATTGTTCAAAAGGATTTACAAACATAAAACCGAAAATAGTTAATTTCATAAGTATTCAAGCCATTTGATTGACACCTGAATGACCTGTGGTGTCCACCTGTGTGTAATTAAGGTGTTTCCTTTCAGGTTAAATACACTTGTCTCTGGGAAGTAGTATTCCTATAAAAAAAACTACATTATGGAATAAGATTCTTCTGAATAATCAATCAGGGTGCAATATGAAAACATCTTCAGAGTACTGTAAAGCCTATTACAAAGACATTCATAGAATATGGCACACCTGTGAATCTGTCTAAACAGGCCATCCTCAGAAACTGAGTTTCCTGGCCAGAAGGGCACTAGTCAGGGAGGCCACCAAGAGCCCTATGTCAAAATGTCCAACGTTTTCCCAGAAGGCCTGTGGGACACTGAGACCAAGTGGAATGGGGTTCTACGTTCTAATGAGAACAAAATACAGAATCCTGTAAGAAAAGTCTGCAGCAGACTTGCGACTTGGGTGAAGACCTATTTTGCAGTAAATGACCCCAAACATACAGCTTAACCCAGGTCAATGTTGAATAATTTTTAAAGACATTGCATTTTTGGAACTAACACGTGTCGTGGAGCAGCAAATAGTTCCAAACACTGATAGTTCCAGCACTGAAGACCATTAATATTAGGAGCTTCCGAAGTACGCTCGCTGGTAAATTGATGAAATCATTGTAATTTTGACCATTAAATACATTTTCTGACCTCTCATGAATCTAGTCAGTAGTTTTGTTTTATGTAGCCAGTTTTAGTTAATGTTTATTGGAAGATAATAGATTAATTGTCTGGTCAGAAGTGGCTGTCATTGAAGATTTGGGGCAAAAAGATGTACCTCCGACATAGAAAATAGGCCAAGAGACCTGGATATGCATGAAAATGACAGCAGGTGCTCTGGACTTTATGTATGTAAGTGTGTATGTGTGTTTATGTACATATATATATATATATCATGGGTTAGGGTTAGTTGTGTACATATTTATACTTAAGAGTAGGCCTATACTAGTCTGTACAACTTGTACATCATATCGTATGGATGTATTATTCATTTTTTTTTGTGTGTGTGTTTTCTGATACATGGTTTAGTCTATGATTAAGGAAGGATGAATGGGTACATTGGCCATACTGAAATCAATCCCATTAACAGTTATGGGTCATATTTAGGAACATAGTTAATTCACTCAGTAATTATATCTCCGGTTTCATTTCATGAAGTTAATATTTACCGAACATTGCTGCAAATATAGTCGTTGCTGTAAATGTATTCTACGTTATGGAAGTCCATTTCCCTCCAAAATTAAACACAAAAACGTATTGATGCTGTTTCCGTCACTCTCCCCCCCAAAAAAGTATATTGTATGCATTTAATGTTAGCGTAAACATAATAATCAATGTACATTATGTGTCAATATTTACCTATAATTGATGCAAATATAGCTGCTGCTGTCTGTCCCGCTTAAACTCATTCAAACTGGTTGACAGCGCAGCTCTGTTTGGAACTATTGAGAGCTACATAAACCACGTGACTGCATGGCGGCGAGATCATAGTGTGTCGCAACTCTTTTTTTCAACGGCTCTGGTTTTACCTGATCTTGATTGAGGCACAGACACGGTCGAAATTTGGGATAGACGAGCAGACTAAACTGACTGGTCTAAAGGAAAACTCCACTTAGCTGACAGGCTGGCTAACAGCCTACTGCATCACCAGCACCCTATCTTATTGTAGAGCTAGAAGAGTTAGACTCCTGTCTATGTTGGCAGATAAAAAGGAGAGCAGCCTCTGGCTTGAATGGGGCATGTCGCTCGACAGCAACTCAGATGTGGTCCTTTTTCTTGGTGAGTCTCAGAAAGGGGGCAAGTTATCTACAAAAGATAGCTGTTGCGAGGGGCCAACGATTGATTTTTCTTAATTTGCTGTAGATCTCATCACTCATTAGAAGGGTGTAGACACATACTATCTAACTAGATTACATTGAAGTCAGTACATTGCGCATGGTGACCCGATGCGCATCTTTAATGAAAATTAGCAAAAAAGTTTATTAAACAAACATAATACAACAAATGAGTTACATCTGCAAAAAAGGTTAAAACCTTCCTAGGAGCAACAAGGGAGAACAGGGGTTAATCATTTGGTGATCAACAGTGTGGTTCACGCTGAAGGGAACTTCCCATTAACATGATAGTCAATGAACATGATAGCCTTTCACATGTTGCACAATTCCTACTTACAATATAGGCAAAAAGACAGTTATTTCATGCAGCCACACAAATCCAGTGGGCCATCCTTCCGCTGCTGCATGGCAAGATAGTGACGCCCAACATAAAGGCACCAGCAGGCTACCGTCATTCCTGAGAGAGAGACATCCATCAGTGTTTCAGGTGGGGATCACTTCAGCTCAGTCACAGAATGAGCCTATAGCAGTTGCAGCAGCTCAGGCTCTGCTCTGTCTGTCTGATTTATGGGCTGCATTTAACACAGGCCTGGCTCAAGTCTCTCGGAAGCCTTTCTGCCTTTCCGCCTTCCTGACTGTATCAATATGGCTGATGCTTTGTCTTCTCCACAGAAATCAGTTTCGAAAGGGCAAGGTGGGGGTGTGTGTACGTGTGTGTGGTTGTGTGAGAGTGAGAGTGTGTGCGTGAGCTCTTACTGGAAAAAGTAATACCACAAATAAGCAATTTGCCTCATTCATTTGTTAAACACATTATGGTGCATTTGGAATGGCTTTGGAACGTTTTCACACCCCGTCAATTCCCCATATTTTGTTGTTATAAATTGCATATATAATTGATTTTAATTTTCCATCCCACTGACAAAATGAAAATAAGTTTTTAGTTTTTGCCAATTTATTGAAAAAACTGAAATGTTTTAAAGTATTTTGCATTGATTACAGCTTTGAGTCTTCTTAAGGATTTTGGCAGTTTCTCTCATTGGTCCTTGTATATCCTCTCAACCTTGGTCAGATTGCATGGGGAGTGTAGATGAACTGCAATCATCAGGTCTCCCCACAGATCAGGTTTCTCTCAAGGACCTCCCTGTATCTTACACTTTAGGGACCATCCTGACCAATCTCCCAGTCCCTACTGCAGAAAAGTATCCCCACAGCATGATTCACCCTCCACTATGACGGGTACCTTGTTTTCAGCAGAGCGCTTGGAATTCAGGCCTAATCATTTTCCTCATGCTGCCATGGTCCTTTAAGTGCTTATTGGCAAATTCTCACAGCATATTATATGTCTTTTACTCTGGAGTGGCTTCTTTCTAGCCAGTGTACCATAAAGTATTGATCAGTGGAGTGCTGCAGCGATTGATGTCCTTCTGGCATGTTTTCCCATCTCAATCTCTGTAGAGAAACTCTGAATCTCTGTTAGAGTAGCCTTTTGGCTCTTGGTAACCTCTATGACCAAGGCCCATTGTGCACAGTTACTTAGCTGGGCCGGATGGCCAGCTCAAGCCGGAGTCTTGGTGGTTCCAAGCTACAATTTTATAACAACGAAGCCCAGTATTCTCCTGGGAACTGTTGTTTAACCCCTAGAGACAGGGTGACCACTAGAGACAGGGATAATGAGTGTTACACATGCAGGTGCATTTCCCTCTTAATTAAGTCTGGGACTCTATGAAGAAAGCCTGTGAAAAGAAAAAGAGTTCTGAAGGTAATGTTTTTCTTTATTCGATCTTTGGTTTGTACCAGAGGTGTGGACTGGCGTCACTTGACTTGGACTCACAAATATGATGGCTCCACTTGACAAAACCAAAAAAGACTTGCAACTCGACTTTGACTTCAACACCAATTACTTGAACCATTTAAATCGAACTGACTTGACGCCATTCTCAAGCCAAGATATTAGAAATGAAGCTATTAATTAAGCTATCCTCATTTAACAGATTACAGTTTGAATCCGAGAGCAACCAATCACACTGTGCCTGCGGAGAGAAGGTTGCGCGTGGTAGTGCAGAGGAACGTCGGGTGAATTCAGACGGAGTACTTGGAAAGATTATACCCCAAAAATTATTGTTTTTGGATATAAAGACCCTGTTGTCAACAAAAAACGGATTGCAACTTGCAAAACATGGGGGAGGAAATTACAGACGGATGTACAACCACTTCCAACTTTGTTTGACATTTGAAGCTGTACAAAAGAAGGGTAATTCGTAACTAATGTAGCCAACATTTATATAATATCTCGTAACGTATGAATGAGGTAGATATTTATCTTATCAGAGTGTTTTTCTAAAACCGTTAAGGTGTAGTCAGGCTAATGTTATAAATGAATGATATTGATAGTTGCAAAATATATATTAGCTTGCTAGTGTTGAAGTCTAACACTTCCCCGAGTTGGTTTGTTGGAAAGGAGAATAAAACACCAGAAGTCAGGTCAATTACCGTACCGTATATTCCGTTTATTACAGAAGCTTCTGGAGACAGAGTGTCGCCGCACAATGTCTAAAGATCACATCAGCATTATTTATACTTCAAACACACCTAAAAGTGGGGGGTTGAGGTAGCCAAGCATGTGTGCCATTGGTCCAGTTTATGTTCTATACCTTATATGTGTAAATGCTGTACAAGTGTCATCTTTGCACTTTGTGGTTTCTGTCTTGTCTATTCATAATTCAGCCCTGTCCAGAATGTGTGCGTTATTAATCTGTTTCCTGTTCTTCTGAGACACACAAGCTAAATCGGCTCTCTCCCCAGCAACAGCCTAAATAAGATTTCCTGTTCAACTACTTGCAACTTTCAGTTTCAGCATATGCTACAGACATTTAATATTTTGCTTCAATGCTCACAACAGTTTATACACTCAATGTATCCACACTAGCTAACGTTATTTTGCTAGCTAGCAAACAGACTACATTACACTAGGTTCACCCCACTCACAGCCAGCACTGTATGACACCAGCCAAGAAAAGACTGAAGTTAGACAAATGGGCGTTTTTTTTTTTATGCAATGACAACATGAGTGGTACAGCTAGCTAGCTATGAGACATTAGAAGATGTAGCTAACTAACTAGCTTAATAGTTGATCTCTTGAAAAGTTGGTTAATGTTGTAGTTCCCTACATAAATAACTGCATTTGACATTTCAATCTAATGTGGGTCTTAAAGATTAAACATTGCCATCTGGTTCTGCAGCAATGCAGTTCAAGTTGTTCATGTCATATTATGTCCTGCATTTTAGCAGGATCAGATGGTGACCGTGAGAAGGTCCTTGTCATAGCAGGATCAGACAGCCAGGGACAAAAGGTCAACTGTGGAGCTGAGGTGATAAAGGTGAATAGCCTAAATAAAATTAGTTATGTTATGTGTAGCCTATATGTTGAATCCATGTAAGGATGGCTTGCACCCGACCCGGCTTCAACCCCCTTACGCCAGTGTTTGTCCCCCTCACATTTGAAATCAAACCTACGCCCCTGTTACTGATGTTCCTAAAAACATTGACATACGTTAGCCTATTGTAACCGCAGACACACACACAGAGTGTTTTCCCATTTAAATGAATGTGGCTAGTTAGCTAGCTCAGTTAGAAGCCAAACTGAGTGAAATCTATATGCTGTTTTTCGTGTATTTTTTCACGTCTAATGGTTGCATGCTATTTGTTAACTATCATAGATGGGTTTTTAGCTTTTTTTTTAACCATGCCATTAAGATAATTTTGATGTACTGCTATTTAAAATGTTGTTTGTCTGAAAGCATTTAAAATACACAAAACAAATCCAAAATCAGTTCCTAAATTATTTCTGTGCATCAGAGACTGTAACCTCACAACCTCACAGGGAGAAGAGCAAGAGAGAGGCATACTCTGCCATTTCAACAGTCTGACCCTGCTGTGGCTTGGTCTGGTGTACTGTGTGTGGACATCTGTAAGTTGAATTAGAGAGAGCTCTTGCAATGCTCGGTTTAATGGTTGGATTCCTGGATATGACTATCCAGGGGTATCCAACAGGACGACTGTGAACTGCCAAAAGCTCTCAGTCTCTGTATGAGTAGCTCACAAAACAACTCTGAAGGTTTGAGAAATTGTCATTTGAAGAACAAATATTAAACAAATGTTAAACAGGAAAACAGACATACATTTGGAAAATGTTGAAAAAATATCTGTTATTAAGCTACTGTATATTGATAGAAAAAGTAGTGCAGGATTTCCTCTCCTCTTCTACACTAAGGACCTAGAGTTCAGATGAGAAGAAAGTACCTAATTAAAAGCATTTTTGTAAAGAGCTGAATGACCCTGACCTTTGCACCTCAAATAAAACATAGCAAACAAGACTGTATAATATATAAAGCAGAAATACTGTATTAGGCAAATTGAATAAATGTGGTAAATTAGGTAAATGAAAAATGTTTCTCCAGAAAATATATTTTTTACACTATTTACATTGGAAAGTGTCCAAGGGCTTTCAGTTAGCTTTTGTTTACACCTTGGAAGTTAGGAATCTTTAAGTAGATCGAAGTACAGTAGCATTCAACATGACTAACTAGTGCTCATCCACAATAACCATTCTGCTGACAAACACTCTGGTTTAAAAAACAAATAGCGACCATCAAACACTTTTGATGGTTTTTCAAAAACTGGATAATTATAACTGAAATATTCATTGGATATGCATTTTTCTCTCTTCCTGTTGGAATTTGAAAATGCTTAAAAGGGAATGTATTTTTCCCCCATTGTCCGAGTTTTAATTCAGGTTGGTGATGCACAGGTCAGCTGTCTGTTCACCCACAGGCACCTACAATTGTATGTAACTCTTCTCCAAACACCTAAATAGATCATAATGTGAATATCCGAGACCAGCACCCAGGTCTAGACTTACCTGCAGGTCTAGAAAATGTGCTGTAGTAACCTAGTTCCCTTGTATTTGAATACAAGAAAAAAGTATGAGAGGTTGATGAAATCTCTTGCAGCTCATCCCATGCATTAGCTTCTATATTTCACTTTGCTCTTCCAACTGTAGGATATTGTATGCCACAGTATTTGTGCAATCAAAATGAACTATTTCATGTTTGATATCTTCTAATGATCTCTTGCTTACGCTTCACAGCATAACCACAGTCTGGTATATAATACACTGCTCCAAAAAATGTAGGGAACACGTAATCATCACAGTATATCACCAAGTCAGTTAAACTTCAGGGATATCAATCTGTCCAGTTGGGAAGCATAAGCGATTGTGAATCAATGAAAGTGACAACAGGTGCAATGGAGAGGCAACAGCTAGACAACCCCCTAAAAGGGAACGGTTTTGCATTTCAACGGTGGTGGCAACAGATTTATTGCTCTCTCCTAATTCTTCCTGGCTGATTCTTCTCTGATTTAGCATTTTGCTAGTGTCCTTGTCACTACTGGTAGCATGAGGCGGTACCTGCAGCCCATTCAGGTCGCACTGGCAGTCTAGCTCCTCCCGGATGGCACATCCATAACTGCCATCGCAAGAAGGTTTGCTGTGTCTCCCAGTACAGTCTCAAGAGCATGGAGGCAATACCAGGGGACGGGCCGTTACTCGAGGAGAGCTGGACAGGGGTGTAGAAGGGCATCAACCCAGTAGCAGGACTGGTATCAGAGTCCCGATGTGTGATTTAAGTGTTCCCCTTAATTTTTCTGAGCAGTGTAGATAGCTGAGGAACACCCAGCTCCATTCTCTAAGCACTATGTTATATTTAGATGATATATTGGACAGAAAAGGCCTATAAACATGTCAAGTAAAGAAATATGGTCTCTGAAAAGTAGACATAAAACCCAATTGTATCAATAGCTGTAACAACAATGTCTAGCAAAGATTTACAAATGATGTTTGATTTTAAGACAGTGGGGCCTTGAGATGAGTTAGTGATAAATACTGGAACCAATTGTGTGTATCTGGGGAATTGAGAGGGAAGGCAAAGCAGTATTATCTAATCGTGGAAGCAGGCTCTACCGATACTCTATCCATTTCTTTATAGACAGCAATTATTTGACAGTAAACGGTACTTAAACATTTCTGTTAACCAAACAAAACAAATTGTGTCCATTCCACCAATTTATGCCCATAAACCCTCCTGCCCCATGGACATAACTGCAGAAACTGTAGGTTAATTTTTAAGGAATTGTCCTTGACTACAGTTGTGCAATGTACATGGAACCGGTTAAAAAAAAAAATGACTTGAGGGTTCACATGGCTTCAATCGCCACTGGGTCCTTTATTTGTTGCTAGAAGGCACAAATTTGCCGAAATGAGTATTTGCCTAGCTGCTCTCCCTAATATGTACTTTTAGCGCCCACAACCCCCCCACCACCACCACCACCTTTTCTTCTCTGACTGTGTGTGCACCATTTTTGTGACTTCAGCTGACAGCTTGTCCCACTTGCTTATGGTTGAATTGAGCGGGATAACTACCCAAATGCTATCAAAACGGTTCCAACTTTTGAAGTAAATCCCAACAAAAGCATCCTGGAATACAACTTGTCTGTAACATCTTCCGGATATAAAAGTTGGCAACACTGCCGGCAGAGGACAGGCACATTCTGTTTAATAGCAACTGGGATTATGTGAGTGCACCATTAGGATAGTAAACAACTAATTGTGTGTCATACCTGTGGTATATACAAAGGAGTAACACAGCTCTCAGCCAGTCAGCATCCAGGATCTACACCTTACACTAAAAGTGCAGTAATTTCAGTCACTTGTGATATTTTGGACACAGAAATACAACGTATTGAAGTTATTCTACTTTTTTTGTTGTTGTTGTACCTATTGCCTTATTTATAACAACCACTTTCGATCTTTGCCTTTCCTCATGGTGACGGATGACAAATTGATTTGACATGCCTATTTCCAAATTTTTATACCCCACTAAAACAGGAAGACATAGAAGGCCACTTCTGGAACGGAAATGATTTATGAAGTGAGCTTCCTTTAAATAATCTAAACTGATCATCAAGCATATCCCAACCTTTATATTGCCCATACGTAGTATATATTAATAGTGTTTAAATATAAAAATGTAAAATGTTCTGACTGACCAATAGGGCTAGCCCTTCTTTTAATCTGCATGTCCAATGTAAACCCATTCTCAGTGACAGCTAGCAGTTAGAATGGTCATCTGAAGGCTTCTGTAGCTGGCAGCTAGCTTAATGCCTTTGACAGAACATACTGTATAGCCCCGGGCTGTAATAATGAATTTTACAGGACAGATGAAATCCCTTACCCTCCAATAGCAGTAAAGTGGTAGTCAATGTTGCAACAGTGGCTTGGGGCTAAGAAGCACTGAGATTAACTTTTAAAAAGTTAAACATCAATATAATGTTGTTTGGTTTTACACTATGTTAGGGGTACCAATTATGTTCAGAAAAAGAAAGATTGCTTGTTACCAAATATATTTCTCTAGACAATTGCAATCAGTGGAAGTCATTTTCATGTCATTTTCCGTTCTGAGCACACAATATAGCACAGAAGTTTTTTATCGTTCTTACTGACATGTTTTGGATATAACTGCAAGCAGGTCTGCTTATAATTTTTTTTCTTAATAACTGACAGTATGCAGTGTTACATGTCTTGTAAACTGCCAGATGGGGCAGTTATGTAACCAATCTCAATTTTATAGACAAAGATGGTGCAACAAGTGATGTGAATAGCCTTAGAGCTGAGTGATATGCTTGTACTCCTAAGGTATTTCACACATGGTTCCATGTAGCTCATGTAGAAAAATATGCAAGTCCAAGGTTGAGTGTTTGATTCCCACTGAAGCCAGTACAAAGAAAAAACATGCATGCATTCATAACTTTATGCTGCCTTCGGTAAGAGCTTCGACATAATTACGTGAATGTACATTTCCTTAAACACTGAATGGGTTAGAAGTAGGAACTTTTTGTCCAATAGAAGCCCTTTTGTTTCTGTTGAAATTTCAAGTATGAAGCTCTTTTAAAACAAAGGCCATCCATTTTTTGACAGTAATACGAATAGAACAGTGATTGAGTAAGACGTTTTATTTTCAGTCATCACTATGTGAATCAAGTTACATTAGAGAGACTCTGGACTGGTATGGTTTTAATCTGTCGTAATTCGTCTATCATCTTCTCCAAATGCATTGGGAAGGTATGCATGGCCTCAAGGAATGTCGACAAGCAACTGTATATGGGCAGTTCATTCGCTTTAAACTCATTAAACATGCATAGTACACAGTAAGACTATTGGCAGCAACACTGGAGACATCTAGCATAGCCTTAAGGATGCATTTATACTGAGCTGAATCTTGTTGAATTGTTTACTAATTGACACACAGAGAGAGCAAGATGTGTGAATATGTGTAATGGGTTTAGCAGTATTTCAGACAAAATGCCTCTATTCGTATTAGAGAAATAGAGACAAACAGTGATTTGAAATACAACTGCATGTCCGAGGCTGGAAGTGCTCTGTTGGCGTGAACCTTTTCTCGCTGCAGCTCAGTGAATTGCAGTCTGAGCTATTAGCCTGTATAGAAAAGCACAGGGATCTTCCATTATGGGCTGATTGGAGCGACTGGTAGGAAGTAACCACAAAATAATGAACCTCCCTGGAGTATGCCAAGCCTTTTTTTAAACTGTGATGCAACAGCAGTCCTTTTCTCTCCCGCTCTTTTCTCTCTTGCCAGATGATGTCTCTATAATCCCTGGGAGATCGTTGTAGCAGGTGATGATTGAATCGTATCGAGTCAGTCAGCTTGGTAAGGCCGTCGTGATCCTACTTACATCAAAGACTGCATCACTGTGCACAGTCCATGTTATGTACCACCACAGACTTGGGGACCCTTTGTGGGGTTAAATAATATAATATAAATGTATAATAGATCTTCAGTATTATATAGGACCATCACACATTTTATGTAGTCCTGTCTAGTCCAAAAAGGTTGTTATATAGAAGAGAACGCTGTGAAATTGTGTTTTCGTATTAAATGCCCTTTCTCTTTGGATGAGGATGATGTACAATGTACATTACGTAAAACAAGTGACAGCAGTCAGTAATGGTTTTTGTCCATTTCCACTTGTCTTTTACAAGAGAAACACTGTCATGGGAATACATTCGCATCATACTCAAATTCCTTATAGACTGCCCTTTTTTACCCAAATGCCTTAGGGTGCCATTTGGGAAAATTAAGGGCAAAGAAGGGCAAAGACTTCAAAGAGCATTAGGCAGTGGTACAGATATTTCCTTTATAGTTGTTTGCAGTGATGGAAAACTATCTCTAGTAGAAACATGAGGGAAAAGCCACAGGAAAGAAATATCAGACATATATTTTTATTAAGTGGTAAATAAGGAACGTGCTAAATTGATCAAAGCTGTTCATGGCCATAAACCTTCAGCTGCAGTACGGGTTTCCTTTGGCTTCCTTTTTATACGACGGCAGGCCGACTCTATTCAATGGATGAGAAAAAGCCTTCATGATGTAGAGGAACAATACGCTTGTTTCATAAAAACATTTTTTTTGTTATCTTCAATTGTCACTCCCCTCAGAAGTTTGAGAATGTTCTTGAATCCTGTGAGCAGCTATGACCTGGCCTCATCGCAACAATTCTGCCGCAGGTTTGGGGGTGTCAAATCCGTGGTCGGGACGTCTCCTCCAACCGCTAACACAACCAAGATGTACTCCCTGCAAGACCGACCTCAGCAGTCGCTAGAGCATGACAAGACAAGTCTGACATCCACCCCGTCTAAACCCCACGTGGAGCTGGGCCCAGTCGTCATTGACCTGTAGGTGAGACCCATGGACACTGGTACGGCGCAACCTCGTTCGTCCTACTTGTTCGATTTTGACCAGCTGGCAGGAATGAGTCATCCATCTGGATCCATAAGCAGTGCTCTGGCTTAGTAGCTCCCGAGATATGTTTTAACCGACGGGTTTGTTGTGCAACGCAGAGTAACAAACATCGTGCAGCAGACTACATTATAATGAATTCTATCATGTGGACTTCCAATAACATGGGATTCTAGGTTGGTCACAGTAGTGCGTGTCTCCCATATTATTTACTAAAATGACCTTAACCAACTTCTTTTCTCTTTACTCCTCTCATAACAAATATATTATTCTAAATTCATAATGCATCCAGTGATAAACAGGACTAGGAGCAAGAAAGATGAGAGATTTGTCATCCCGAAGCTTGATTCTCCCTTGGGTCCATGTTAATGGAAACACACAGAGCCTGCGACAGTGGCCCGTCTTTAACTGTGTTTCATTCACAGAGGAATTCAGTATGGTTATCGCAGTTTTTTTTTTTTTTATTAAACACAAAGCCAGATATACAAACACAAGAACTTTAATAAAACTGATTCGTTTTTTCTGCTCCCTTCCCCTGCAAATACTGGAAAATAAAGAATGTTGAAAAAAACTATCTGAATCTGATCACATCAGTTGTTTGCCTTTAAATGGCAGATGTACTTACCAATATGGGGCTTTGCATGCTTACAGGCTACATAAGCTTGCTGTTATTCCAATTGATTGTATTCCCAGCTAATCTGACAAGCAAATCGATCAAGTCAAGTGTGTCTGGTTCGGTTACATAGAAGATGAATGTGTGTAGAGAAATTTTTAGCATAAAATTCATCTGCGTTGGTCAGCTTGGTACATTGGGTTGTTTTAACCTAATTTACCAGTCAAGTCACCTCTGATGTATGATAAGTGGTCCTCTTATTTGCAGTACGGGGTGAGTGGCCATCTGCTGTATATAATAACTCCATCACTGAAGACAGCAGAGGACGCAGCCCCACGCCTGTAGGACAGAGGAGCCGAGTGCTGGAGGAGGAAGCTACAGTGTAAACGGTTTGGGCTGGCCAGTGTGGTGGTGTAGGAATTATGACATGATCCGCCTATCGATGCCTCATGCATGTTGATGTGGTGACACACTGCTGTCCTTAAGACTTAGGGAACATGTCTAGTACCTTGAGTTGGCAAAACACAGATTTTTCTGGAACAGTGTAGAGGCTGCTCTTTTTTAATTTTACATCATGCATATTAATCTCCTTTGGATCTAGGATTTGGGTTGAATTAAGCTGTTGTGAAATTAACCCCTCAGTTCCCAATAAAGTATTGTCCTGTCCCTTACTTACCGCTAAAAGTAGGCAGCCTTAACAGGACATGTATTTGTCAGAAAAGTAGCGACCGTAAAATCACAAGGGCAGTAGTGTGGAAATAAGGTAGGTAAGTCAAACCAACGTACTGTAGTGAATCCATCTCTGACAGAGCCATTGACCTTATTCAATAAATGTTTTCAATCAAATGCATTTCATAAAGCCCTTTTTTAAATCAGCAGATGTCACAAAGTGCTTATTCAAACACCTAGCCTAAAACACAGAAAAGTAAGTTACAACAAGGGAACAGGTGTGCTGTGGCCAGAATCTGTTGACGAATCAATAGGGACTATGGGCTGGCACAACAGCAGTCATCAGGCAGAAACGACATCAGCAACACAACCAGGTAAACTTTGGACAGGGACGGCCGGGAGTCATCGGGCCAGGTAGTCCTGAGGCATGGTCTAAGGGCTCAGACCCTCCTAAGATACAATAGGAAACCAGAGAATTTAGAGAGAGTTTTCTGGTTGCTGCCTACAGGGTTCTTGTCTGTCTGTCTATATTCCTTTCTCTTGTTGTTTGATAAAACCACCTTTTTTTCCCATCAGCATGGACAGCTACAATGAATGTAATTTCGGACTGTATTATTAAGCAAAAGATAGAGCGGCAGAAGGTTTTGTTTGAGTTGTCAGATAAACAAAATGTGGGTGTATGTAGTTTGAAAGGCTTTTTATTATGCATTCTGTGTTATTATTAATCGTAAGCTTTAACATTCACAGCAGATTCGTTTACCTCCAAACAGAGAGGTTTCTGATGATTCTTCTTCTTGTTCTTATTCTGTCCTTTGGAGAGAGAGTGGTTTAGCCTATTAAGTTATGTTTAGCCTGGTAAATCCTTCCTCCTGTTCTGTAAGATACATTTTAAATGAAAAGAATTATGAATAAAAAGATAGGTTTAATAATACAAACCTTGACAGAGGGAAAATTGAAAGATGATGTGAGGAAAATGGAAGTGTGTCTTTTCGACTGTTTATTTGATTTATAGAATTCTCAGAAGGTCTGGTTTGTTCATCCCTTATAAAAGGCCTTGGTGTCATGAATCTCTCTGGGAACAAGCTGAGTTAAATCAATGGGTCCATGTCAGAAATGTTACCCGGTTCTCTAAGCGGAGCACTAGTTTTACTGGCCCAAGGTAGTGTCCTATATGGAAGAGGGCCATTTTGGATGCACCCTGGAATTATAATGGAACATCCGAGATGGTAGCCAGATGATGCATAACTGAGAGTGCTGAACAAGTGTTTCACTGATGTAATGCATGACAAGTGTAATTTTAAATTTTTTATAGTACATAAACCATATGGAGAAAAGAAGATTGCATCATGCCTGTGGGTTGTAATTACGTCATACTGTTCATTTACCAACAATAGAGCTCTGGTCACCTCATCTCATCTTCTTCCGCTTATCCGGGGCCGGGTCGCGGGGGCAGCAGTCTAAGCAGGGATGCCCAGACTTCCCTCTCCCCAGATACTTCCTCCAGCTCTTCCGGGGGGACACCGAGGTGTTCCCAGGCCAGCCGGGAGACATAGTCCCTCCAGCGTGTCCTAGGTCTTCCCCGGGGTCTCCTCCCGCTGGGACGGGACCGGAACACCCTCCCAGGAAGGCGTTCCGGAGGCATCCGAAAAAGATGCCCAAGCTCTGGTCACAAATATTACATTGGGGAAAAGGGTTGTCTAGGACTTGGTCTGCGCAAATCAATTGTTCCTCACAGGTAACTCTTTTCAGTTTTCATTAATTATTTGTATGTGATTAAATGTAATAGCTACCGTGAATGAATAATTAATTTATGCATTTAGAAAACATTCAACAGAGGGTCTGTATATGGTGGAGTCAATAAAGATATTAACAAACCCATTTAACCAGCCTATTCTTTTCAAGGGATAGGCTACATATTTTGCCATCATGTCTATTAAGTTCAATGATAATGAATGTAGCGTTGTTGTTAAGCTGCTGGCGCGTTCTTCCTTTTAGCCCATTTTCCTGTGCTAAAACATGTTCAGGTAGTAATGAACCTTCAACTCGGCATTCAGGTCACTCTTCAATCTGCAAGTCTGCCGCCTCAACCTGATCTCCATCAACAACTCTTTCAAACGTCTGAAACTATTTCTCCCAGCTGATCTGTATGTTGGCTTTCAATCTACTCTGAAAATTGAATCTCAGATGTCCCTTTCTACAGTATGTCGTCAGTTTAGTTGGCTTTCAGTGAGAATGAAAAGATGTGTTGAATCCACAAACAGGGCTGAACTCACACAACCTAACAATGAAAATTCCAATCCTGTGGTGCAGCAAATTGTATATTTCTTTCTTTCCTGGCCTGAGGATATATTTCTCATAATTAACAAACAGGAAACGCACCACCACTTTCTCCCTGGCATCTAGCTGCATGGTTTACTAACAGTAACTTAGGTCCGAAATGATATACCTTTTATATTATAATTTGTAATTGGATATGCAGCAGTTACTTTTTGAGAAATGTTTCAAAGGACCCTGTTTGTTATAAGAAAGCAAAAAACTGCTTCACACTACAATTATTTAAAAGCCTTAATGTTTACCTCAAGAATTATTGTCAGCCTAGGTAAATATCAACAAAAAGAGCTGTGAAAAAATGTAATTGTTGTTTATCAGTTTGATCTCACACTCACAAAAACAAATGAATCTAATGTTTGATAAAGTGAAAATTGCCACTGAATATTTATAAAATATATATATTTAAATATACACACACACACTACTTTTCAAAAGTTTGGGGTCACTTACAAATGTATTTGAATACTATTCTAAAGCTAATGTGGGGAAATTGATCTGAAATACAGTGTAGACATTGTTTATAATTTTAAAAGGCTAATTTATCATTAGAAAACCCTTTTAACACTGCAATTGTTAGCACAACTGAAAACACCTGTGCTGATTAAGGAAGCAACAAAACTGTCCTTTAGATTAGTCTAAGTATCTTTAGCATCAGCAATTGTGTGTTCGATTACAGGCTCAAAAAGGCCTCAAACAACAAACTTTCTTCTGAAACTCGTCAGTCTATTCTTGTTCTGAGACATGAAAGCTATTCAATGTGATAAATTGGCAAGAAACTCAAGATCTCGTGCAACGCTGTGCACTAATCAGTAAAAAGTCCTTATTAGTGAGTTAAATGTGATCCAACACATTGTACCTAAAGAATCCTTACCATCAGTCCACCAGTAGAATGTATCAGGATATATATATATTGGGGAGAACAGGTATTTGATACACTGCCGATTTTGCAGGGTTTCCCTCTTACAAAGCATTTAGAAGTCAAATTTTTATCAAAGGTACTGTGAGTGTCAGAATCTAAAACAAAAATACAGAAAAATCACATTGTATGATTTTTAAGTAATTAATTAGCATTTTATTGCATGACATAAATATTTGATACATCAGAAAAGCAGAACTTAATATTTGGTACAGAAACCTTTGTTTGCAATTACAGAGATCATACGTTTCCTGTAGTTCTTGACCAGTTTGCACACACTGCAGCAGGGATTTTGGCCCACTCCTCCATACAGACCTTCTCCAGATCCTTCAGGTTTCAGGGCTGTCGCTGGGCAATACAGACTTTCAGCTCCCTACAGAGATTTTCTATTGGGTTCAGGTCTGGAGACTGGCTGCCAGGACCTTGAGATGCTTCTTACGGAGCCACTCCTTGCCCTGGCTGTGTGTTTCAGGTCGTCACGCTGGAAGATCCAGCCATGACCCATCTTCAATGCTATTACTGAGGGAAGGAGGTTGTTGGCCAAGATCTCGCGATACATGGCCTCATCCATCCTCCCCTCAATACGGTGCAGTCGTCCTGTCCCCTTTGAAACCTAGAGAGGACCTAGAGGGGTGACCAGTCCTCTTCTGGCTGTGCCGGGTGAGATAGAGTCCAATTGGAATAATTAATAAATGCATGTGGGCTAACTAGGTCAGAAGCATGACCAGATGGACAAGGACAACATGGGGGAGGGAGGAGGTGTCAGCACAGTGGCAGCTGAAATCGTCAGGTATCGTCTTGATCTGCAAGGAGGATTTTGGACAGGGACAGCAACGGGCCCCCCAAACCAGGTACTCCGCAGGTGTGGACCAGGACCTCATGTCCTCCTAAAGTTTAAAACGGGAGGAGACTGGGAAAATTCAGAGAATGCATTCCTCATATCATCAACGATTTATAGTGGAGAAGGAAAACCTACCCTACTCCTCCAGCACAATAGTATAGCAGCGTAAGACCTCTTGTTCCTCCAAACACAGCGAGTGGAGCTAAATTTTTGTCTCATCAGACCACATGACCTTCTCCCATTCCTGCTCTGGATAATCCAGATGGTCATTGGCAAACTTCTGACAGGCCTGGACATGGGCTGGCTTGATCAGGGGAACCTTAATCCATGCCGGCGTAGTGTGTTACAAATGGTTTTCTTTGAGACTGTGGTCCCAGCTCTCTTCAGGTCATTGACCAGGTCCTGCCTTGTAGTTCTGGGCTGATCCCTGAACCATCATCATGATCATTGATGCCCCACGAGGTGAGATCTTGCATGGAGCCCCAGACCGAGTGAGATGGACCGTCATCTTGAACTTCTTCCATTTTCTAATAATTGTGCCAACAGTTGTTGCCTTCTCACCAAGCTGCTATTGTCCTGTGGCCCATCCCAGACTTGTGCAGGTCTACAATTTTATCCCTGATGTCCTTACACAGCTCTCTGGTCACTCAAAACCTTCTCAACTTTTTTGTAAAGTAAAGAAAAAGGTGCAGTAGTCACAAATCTTTCTGGAGCTGTATGTATATAAATATATATATATATATATATATATATATATATATATATATATACATACACTCACCTTAAGGATTATTAGGAACACCATACTAATATTGTGTTTGATCCCCTTTCGGCCTTCAGAACTGCCTTAATTCTACGTGGCATTGATTCAACAAGGTGCTGAAAGCATTCTTTAGAAATGTTGGTCCATATTGATAGGATAGCAACTTGCAGTTGATGGAGATTTGTTGGATGCACATCCAGGGCACGAAGCTCCCGTTCCACTACATCCCAAAGACGCTCTATTGGGTTGAGATCTGGTGACTGTGGGGGCTATTTCAGTACAGTGAACTCATTGTCATGTTCAAGAAACCAATTTGGAATGATTCGAGCTTTGTGACATGGTGCATTATCCTGCTGGAAGTAGCCATCAGAGGATGGGTACATGGTGGTTATAAAGGGATGGACATGGTCAGAAACAATACTCAGGTAGGCCGTGGCATTTAAACGATCCCCAATTGGCACTAAGGGGCCTAAAGTGTGCCAAGAAAACATCTCCCACACCATTACACCACCACCACCAGCCTGCACAGTAGTAACAAGGCATGATGGATCCATGTTCTCATTCTGTTTACACCAAATTCTGACTACCATCTGAATGTCTCAACAGAAATCGAGACTCATCAGACCTGGCAACATTCTTCCAGTCTTCAACTGTCCAATTTTGGTGAGCTCGTGCAAATTGTAGCCTCTTTTTCCTATTTGTAGTGGAGATGAGTGGTACCCGGTGGGGTCTTCTGCTGTTGTAGCCCATCCGCCTCAAGGTTGTGCGTGTTGTGGCTTCACAAATGCTTTGCTGCATACCTCGGTTGTAACGAGTGGTTATTTCAGTCAAAGTTGCTCTTCTATCAGCATGAATCAGTCGGCCCATTCTCTTCTGACCTCTAGCATCAACAAGGCATTTTCACCCACAGGACTGCCGCATACTGGATGTTTTTCCCTTTTCACACCATTCTTTGTAAACCCTAGAAATGGTTGTGTGTGAAAATCCCAGTAACTGAGCAGATTGTGAAATACTCAGACCTGCCCGTCTGGCACCAACAACCATGCCACGCTCAAAATTGCTTAAATCACCTTTCTTTCCCATTCTGACATTCAGTTTGGAGTTCAGGAGATTGTCTTGACCAGGACCACACCCCTAAATGCATTGAAGCAAATGCCATGTAATTGGTTGATTAGATAATTGCATTAATGAGAAATTTAACAGGTGTTCCTAATAATCCTTTAGGTGATTACAACCTATATACAGTACAGGCCAAAAGTTTGGACACACCTTCTCATTCAATGCGTTTCCTTTATTTTCATGACTATTTGCATTGTAGATTCTCACTGAAGGCATCAAAACTATGAATGAACACATGTGGAATTATGTACTTAAAAAAGTGTGAAATAACTGAAAACGTCTTATATTCTGGTTTCTTCAAAGTAGCCACCCTTTGCTCTGAATACTGCTTTGCACACTCTTGGCATTCTCTTGATGAGCTTCAAGAGGTAGTCACCTGAAATGGTTTTCCAACAGTTTTGAAGGAGTTCCCAAAGATGCTTAGCACTTGTTGGCCCTTTTGCCTTCACTCTGCGGTCCAGCTCACCCCAAACCATCTCGATTGGGTTCAGGTCCGGTGACTGTGGAGGCCAGGTCACCTGGCGCAGCACTCCATCATTCTCCTTCTTGGTCAAATAGGCCTTACACAGCCTGGAGTTGTGTTTGGGGTCAATGTCCTGTTGAAAAATAAATGATGGTCCAACTAAAGGCAAACCGGATGGGATGGCATGTCGCTGCAGGATGCTGTGGTAGCCATGCTTGTTCAGTATGCCTTCAATTTTGAATAAATCCCCAACAGTGTCACCTGCAAAGGACCCCCACACCATCACACCTCCTCCTCCATGCTTCCCGGTGGGAACCAAGCATGTAGAATCCATCCATTCACCTTTTCTGCGTTGCACAAACACACGGCGGTTGGAACCAAAGATCTCAAATTTGGATTCATCAGACCAAAGCACAGATTTCCACTGGTCTAATGTCCATTCCTTGTGTTTCTTGGCCCAAACAAATCTCTTCTGCTTGTTGCCTCTCCTTAGCAGTGGTTTCCTAGCAGCTACTTGACCATAAAGGCCTGATTCGCACAGTCTCCTCTTAACAGTTGTTCTACAGATGTGTCTGCTGCTATAACTCTGTGTGGCATTCAGCTGGTCTCTAATCTGAGCTGCTGTTAACCTGCGATTTCTGTGGCTGGTGACTTGGATGAACTTATCCTCAGCAGCAGAGGTGATTCTTGGTCTTCCTTTCCTGGGGCTATCCTCATGTGAGCCAGTTTCACTGTAACGCTTGATGGTTTTTGCGACTGCACTTGGGGACACATTCAAAGTTCTTGCAATTTTCCGGACTGACTGACCTTCATTTGTTATAGTAATGATGGCCACTCGTTTCTCTTTACTTAGCTGATTGGTTCTTGCCATAATATGAATTCTTACAGTTGTCCAATAGGGCTGTCGGCTGCGTATCAACCTGACTTCTGCACAACACAACTGATGGTCCCATCCCGTTTTAAATGTACAATTTAACCTTACGGAACAACCCCTGACCTCTTTGAAAAATATGAAAGCTTAACAATTGAGACTGGTGCTTTGGATATGTCAACTGGGAGCTAGGTCTGAAGGAGTAGCTTAAGTATCTTTATCTAAGGCCAAGATATGGCCAAAAATCTATAAAATGATTGTCAATATCGACATGCAATTTTGACTGTTTGGGACTGCACTAAACATGCAACCATACCAAAATAACAATAGGTAACATTTTGGGAGGATTAAATCTAGCAACTCCACACTATGTTCTGTAGGTTGGAACCAGATCAGACAATTCTACTGTGGAATTCTTTATTTATTGATCCTGAAAATTAAGCCACAAAGCATTCAATTCATCCTTATGGAACGACCCCTGCCCTCTGTGTAAAATATGAAAGCTTGGGAGTTGAGATTATTGCTTAAAATATAAAATGTATTCAAGAAGAGAGAGATAGTAACCTAGAGGCCCTACAATACATCTAAAGAGAGAGAGAGAGAGAGATAGTTAGAGAGAGAGAGAGAGAGAGAGAAATACCTTTTTGAATGTTATATCAACTAAAAATACTGTCGAAGGCACCATGATCCTCACTCATAGCTTTGTTAATATATATTTTATAGTGCTTTATAACATCTGGCTGGTTCTTGTGCAGATGGGTTTTTCTACGGAACGGGTGCCCTTAAGTTTGGGCTTTTGGATATTTTGTTGGACAGAGGACATCCGTAACTGTATTCAAGATGTATTGTGCCACCTGAATTAGTTCGATGTTACCCAAACTAAATCAAATAGCTGACTGACATTTTTTTATTCAAGAACATTAAAAACCTTAGTGCCATTGGTCAACCCAGACTAGTTCAGTTTTGTATTTGAATTATCTTATCTAATTTCCATGGGACGCTCAGTAACTAGCTGGGCAGCAGGCATTGATCTGATAATGTTATCAAACTGGTATCATGTCATCCTGAGCTGGCCAAAAAAATCTGTTGTTTCCAATGCTGTGCATGCATTTGACCAGTGCCAAAAGGAGGCCGAGGTAGAGATTGTAATCATTCCTCAAGATTCACCTTTTCTCCTAATCACATAGCTTACAGTGCATCAATGACGTGGTAGTCTTAAGTGCCCATTACCAACAATGTAATGTAGTTACATATATTTTTGGTGATTATACAGCTCTGGAAGAAATCAAAAAGGTGAAAAGGTGCAGCAGTCTCTTAATTCTTTCCAGAGCTGTATGTATCTATGTCAGCTCTGTTATGGGTGGATGGTAACAGGACTGAATGGGTATATACTGGGGAATATGGGATATACGACAGGCAGAGCATGTACAGTATTTATGGGTATATACTGGGGAATATGGGATATACGACAGGCAGAGCATGTACAGTATATATGGGTATATACTGGGGAATATGGGATACACGACAGGCAGAGCATGTACAGTATATATGGGTATATACTGGGGAATATGGGATACACGACAGGCAGAGCATGTACAGTATATATGGGTATATACTGGGGAAAATGGGATACACGACAGGCATGAAATAGCATACTGAGGTACCTTGGATGTGGCTGGCAAATAACTAAAGGTGAGAGACAGTGATGGCTAGAGGGAGCAAGGGAAGGAGAAGGGGGAACAGGCAATCGCAAGGTGACGAGAAAACAAACTACAGCGGAAGAAGAAGTGCATGTACGGGTTGTACACCCCATGCTCATCTGCCGTGGTCATGCATCTCATCAGCAGGTATTTACTGTACCAACTGCATATAATGTGGTGGATTTATGACCAGAGGGCTTGCCTTCCAGCAAGTCATCAAGACACTTTCCTCAGATATCCTGATGTAAATTACCCACAGAAGGAAACGGGGGGTAACCTTTATACATGAAGACGGGAAGCAATAGTATTTAAATCCCTAGTCAGAGTCAAATGTATAGAATTTATGACATTTAACTGTATGATAATTGACTTCAATAAGAATAGGAATCCACTGAACCAGAGTGAAAGGAAATGTTTCTTGACAGGAGACAGAATCAATGCAATTTGGATTATGTGGAGAAAAAACGTGCTTAGAAGACAAAAATTGGTGGAAAAGTTCTGTACTAGCCTGGCAAATGTGTGATTACATACATGACATATTCACAACCCCAGTAAGCACTTTCAGATGACATTGGTAGTAATCATAACATAATAAAGAAAGTTACTCTGAAGGCTACAGAAGATCTTACAATGGCAGTTTTCAGAAGACCATGACTCTCTGAGTTTCCCTAAGGTTCCGCTGAATAAAAAGAGAAAGAAACATAAAGGACCTGGTTTTGGATCTTACTGAGGAGTGGTACCATGGGAATCCAGGTTATTACAGTAAACTAAAAATAAAATAAAATGTAAGCTTTTTTATACTGTTTATAAAATATCCAATTTATTTAGTTTTAGTTTACTATAATAACCTTGGTGGGAACAGTGTCCTTGAACCCCCTGTGAACTTCCTCTCTCGCACTTTGCAGATGTGAAGTGTTTAAAGATAAACAGAGCAGTAATCCAATTAACTAATGAGCATGCCTGTGATTAAGACCTCTGAGGAGGAAGCTCCCTGATTGGATGTAAGCCTGTAGTATCCCTAAGAGCAGAGAAACGCATTGGACTGTCAAAGAGACCAGAGGATACATTCGATGACCTTTTCACATGCAAATAACACAGGTTTATGTGTAGCATTACATTCTGACTGAAAGATAATTGTCTTTCATGCAAATCCAGAGTTTTTCGGTTGATGTTTTATTTGGCCAAAAAGGTACATTAGCTTGAAAAGGCATGTATTTCCTGGCTTTCGACTACACATAAATCTGACTTACCATTCCCAGAATCAAGGATGTACTGTAGGTTTGTGTTGCATATTGAAGGTTCAAGGTCAAAGATCCTGGGATCCTCACCCTTCTCTTCAGGTCCAGGTTGCCATGGCATATATATATAGGTGTGTGTGTGTTTGTATATGTATACAAATGAATGATACTTTCTGAAAAGAAAATGCATCCAAAACTCCCCTGCTAATTTGGTGAATGTATCCAAGCAAACAGAAATACCCACAGTCACTACCACTGTCATAACCAATCATGATAGCTTGTGTGCCCTTTTACCATGGTTGGCATTTCATGTTTTTAGAACGACTATCAACGTTTATGCTCTAAATATGAACCAGACACCATGTAAGATGACTTCTCTGAAATCTGGAACCTATAAACCTATCTGGCTACTGTGTTACTTAGCAATAAATACCAACATTTGTTGACTAAGATAAGCATCACTTCAAAATGTGCCCCTGTTTGAGACCTCTCAGGTCTCAAATGAAACCTTTTGAAGTAAAGGTAATTTAAAAAAAGCATGGGGGTTGCTCATCTGTATTTGTGCTAGACATAAGTTAAGTGATTAGATTGTTCATAGTTGTTTATTGTGGTTATTAGGTTATTTGGAATGTAAATATGAACAGTGATTTACACCCATATATCAGTAGGATGTTGGTGGTAATGTAGCCCTATGTTGTGTAAAAACACATGGACATCATAACTATACATCATAACTACTTGCCATCATACAGAGGCGAAAAAATTAATATTATAATTTAAATCACTAATACAAATAATAATACAAATACATCATGACATATTATTGAGAGGGTCAAATTGACCTTTCCCTCCGAAACCTACATGCCTGATTATTTTTCTTTTGCTTGTAATCAGTTACAAAGTTATTATAGAAGGCTCAACTGACAGCCCTTAATTGTCTGTCCTTCACTTTAAGCAATTCTTTTCAGACCTGTCATCTGGCCAATGGGGATACCTCAGAGCTCACTCAGTAATACTCAATAACTGCAGCACACTGCATCTGACTTGAGCCGAACCTCTTTTCAGAATCTCTTGTTTTCAAAATGATTTCATCAGTAAGAACAGCATGTCTGCAACCTATGTAATCCATTTTGTGTGAATTAGATTATTGTTGTCTTCCCTAGTCCTTAGAAATTAGCCACTGAAGTTAAAAGATTTATGACCCATGGACGCCAGATGGTGCAGTTTCTGCTTAACCATCTCAATCTTTTTACTTGGTTAAATGTTGCCACGCTTCAACCTGGAAGAAATTTCTTCAGAATGAGGCTTTTCAGCCTGGGGTTTTACGCCTCATGAGTTTTTCCACTGATTGAGAATGCATTGAGTGGCTGGCTTATTCCTATCCAAAAAAAGTTTGGAGCACAATGTTATCAAATGTTATCAAGTTTTGTCAACAAGACCATGACTAATTTCAGCTATGTAATTTTGGAGTGAAGTGCCTTTGGGCTTTCTATGCTACAAGCCATGTTAGGGCACTCTGAGGGGATTGGGGGAAGAATGAAGGGATTTAGAGGCAATAGCAAGCCTCCAACTTCTGCTGCTTGAAACTTTTTACTGCAAGTGTATTTTCACATGAAGGAAATCAAAGGAATCCAAGTACAACAGCAGGAGATGGAAACTCCACTCAGGGTATACAGTGAATGATAGGCCAACACAAGTAGTCTGCCAGAAAACTGCAGCTTCAATCACTGTGTCAAACACTCTCCAAAAGCCTTATATAGAATTTCCAGTGAAACCTATAATGCTGTAAAGTTTGACTGTGTATCTGCTAACATCTGATTTTCTAGTTTTGCTGCTGTGATGATGAGAACTGAAGTGGAATTGCTGAAGCCGGAGATGATAAAAACATGGGCGTACAGGTGAAACCCATAAATCCAGGTTTTCCATCAAGATACCATTCTTAAACAAAGAGGGTATGTCTTATATCATTTGGGATATAGTATATCATGGCAATAGAGCAAGGGTATGGAGTTTCACTGCATTGTTCCATGGGACACCAGGTGGGTGCAATTAATGCTGAGGTAGGACAGAAAACCAGCGGACTCCGGACTCTGTAGGGTAAGAGTTGAATAAAGTGAAATAGTTAAATAAAGAATGAGTTCAATGCAGATCATTGTTTTCCGCCCAATCTTTTTTTCACATTGTCACGGCTGAGTGTGGGCAGGACACAAGGCACAGAGCTAAAGAACATCCTTTAATGTTTCTTGTTCCAAACATAAAGAATAAAACAAATAAAGGCGAGGTACAATCCAGGAACTGAAGCGTGGGAAACCACAAAGCAAACTCCAAACAATGACTGACACACAAGGAAACAATAGGGCAACTCAAATAGGATCCCCAGTCAGAGGCAATAAGGAGCAGCTGCCTCTGATTGGGGATAATTAAACAGTAGTGACCTTGGAAATGCCCAGAGGCACCTCTGCAGTCAGGCCCTGACTGTGGCCTCCAGGCACATAGAGATGCCTAGAGGCACCCCAGCCAGGACCTGACACCCACCTGCATTGAATCCAGTTGCAGATCTACAATCCTGCCTGTAACTGGTTAAAGAGGTCTACACATGACTGTTACACTCAGTGGACAGTTTATGCATATTCGACTCAGTTCATGAAAATGTATCAGTCCTACATAGAGTTGCCGAAACTATGGCTCGCTATAAAAAGCGGTCAGGCTGGCACCGAGGTATTTACAGGCCGTACGATGCGAGAATGCTTTTTTGACACTACCAAACTGATAGAATGATGGACAATAACAACTTGAAATACTACTTCCTCTCAAGAGGGAAATATAACCATTCACTGAGAATACATTACATGGGTTGAATAAACAGTTCTCCAAGCTGAACCTTCACAGAACTGATACTGCATACCGGTGAGAAGTGTGATTGTGATAATTTTTCAGGGTTTGGGGGTTTCTTGCATATTGCTCAACAGTAGGAAGACGGTTGTTCTAAACTAGGGTACCATATAACATGGAATGGCCCAAATGGAATGACCCAACTCTTTATGTAGTAGTAATACATGAAACAAGATCTACAGCCCTAAAGGATTTCTGTCCTGAATTTGTCCATAATCTGTCCTGAAGAGAATATTCAAATATACAGTATATGTGGTGGTAAAGGAATCATAAAAAAAGGTCAAATTAAACCAATTACCAATAAAACCAAGATATTAATCTTTAATGAAATTCAGTCAGCGTAGAAATTACGTTAGAAATTCGTTATCATCAAGTTATTTGCTCTTCCTTTATGTTTCATACTAGCATGACAGCTCCACTGCGATTCACTGGCTGGGATCACCACATTCACAGCAACCCACAGCCAACACATTTGTCTCTCGAAAAACAACACAACACACTTTTATCGGAATCGTAAACATTATCGCATATCATCACATAAAGTACATAATAGAAAGGAGAACACAACAAAACACGTCAGCCTACATAAAGATTTCTGTGTGTCTCTTCACGGTCCCTGTCATGGTTTTCTATTATCAGCTATTTCAAAATTCTTTTTTTTGGTCAAGTTTTATATGTAAGCTTGACTTGTGTCAAGTGTCTGAAATGTGTCCCACTGTACTTCTGGAAACATTCTGTGTGTAGCGCTTTTGTGGGTGCATACTATGCATATTAGGGGATATGGAAGCCTATGTTCGTCAAATGAATAGCTAATACACGTTGCAGGTTCTTACACTGTTTCTGACTGTATGTAGTTAAAATATCATTGTGAAAATTATTTGTTTTGGGGAACAGTTATTATGTTTTATAATCATTAATAGCATTTTGCTCCAAATAATAATAGATTGGCATAAAAAGAAAATGTTGGCATTAGTATATTTGTCATTTGGCAGAAACCAACCAGACCAAATGTTACAAATATTCTAAATATTCTATGCTATAGATTGGAACTTGCATGAATATGACCTAAGTTCATTTATTGTTTCTAAATACAAATTTGGCCAAACAAAATGTTTTATTTTCATACCGGGTTTCGGTTGGATGCGTCTCTGTAACTGAGGTCCCTCCCCGTTTCATTGTGTTGGACAAATTATTTGTCCAATAGAAACTTGTTTCAAAATAAATATGTTCAACTGGAACATCTTGCCTGGTGGAATGAATACACTCCAGATTGCAGGCATCAGTTACAACTTCTTTTTGAGTGACCCAAATGATCCTTGCCAGAGCTTTTAGTGGTTAGTTTTGAACACAGGATTTGAATGCCTAAATCAGTTTTATAGTACTTGTCCCAAAGAGCTTTAGGAGATTAAGTATGTAAATATGACCAGCTTGGACCCATAGTTTGTGTGTGTTTGTGTGTGTGTGTGTGTGTGTGTGTGTGTATGTTGAGTGTAAAATGCTCACATGGTATCTCGAGATGTAGATATAATCTCTGAAAAAGGAAAGAAATACTCCCAAGTGCTGCAGCAGACTAAATCACTGCAGTGCAGCTGCTTCATTGCAGCCCGTGTTCTGATCTTGTTCTTGGCATTACAACCCTGCCTGGGAGTCCGGCAACAGGCCGGATGAAAAGGCTCTGCACTGGGTGGGTTCAAGGGAAAGAGTTGTACAGGATTGTCATGCCAAACTGCTCTCAAATTATGTCTTTCCTGCAAGCTCTACTGTGGTCACAGAAATCATAGATCAATGATAAATGTTCAGTGATCGGGAATACAGATATACACAGTACATGTGTTGCAGATAAATGTATCGCACTGTCACTGTGCTTGTTGCCATTCCATACATACATAGCTGAAACCTACATTCCAGCACCTACTTTTGTGGTTTACCTACATCCCTTTCTGATACCGCTTTGCAGGTGAGACATTACAAGGAATGTGACATACCCTGGCAGATAAATTACCTCAGTGCATATTGGCCTCCAACGAAATTAAAGGACTTCTGCTGAAACGCTTATGGTTTGATGCAACCAGTGTTGATGCAGCGTCAATCACCTGACAACCTCAGTTAGCATTGCCAATGCCCAAAGTGCCTAAAAGTGTTGCTAAAGCACCAATTTGCCTCCCGCAAGCTGTAAAATGGAATGAATAAACATACAATAAACTGTTGGAGGCGACAGATTATTGTTTCATCGAATGAAGTAAAAAGGAGAGACGTGCTTGTAAAACGTGTACACAGGTATCAATTTTCTTTCGGGTTGGATACAATTGGGGAACCATTTTAGAGGCCTATGAACAACAAAAAAGGGTTTGCATAGTTCCCAGGCTGCCCTTTGAGCAAGTTTCTTAGCAGTGACACCCATGGCTGTGTTTGTCGGTGACAGAGATGTGGTTGTTATATTCATTTATTTCAGTCATATTTACTTCACCAACTGAGATTCTAAATGAATATGTTTATGTAACATTTTGATTATTTAAGACAATGCATAATTTATAAGGTCTTCCTTAAGGGCCATTTGTTTTTGTTTAATAAAGTGGCCTGAAACTGCAAGTGACATCATGCTGGCTAGCATAAGGATGTGTGATTTCTATTTGAATCCTGCCAGAGTGGGGAAATTTAGCATTTTTATTTTTATTCTCCTGCTGCCTGCATTCAGAATGATTGGCAGGGTTGGGAAGACTAAGCTATAAGACCACCTTAACAGCCAAATTGGAACTACCATTTTCAATAATGGCTGCAATAAATTCATGCAACAGATTGGCCATGCAGTTGAAACATTTTCCAGTATTTTATTTCCTTTCAGATGAGTATAGCAAATGTATTAATCAATCAGTGGGCATGCAAAAAAGCTATATTGAAATAATTAAATGAACCGGCAAATGCATGGGAAAGTGCATGCAGGGAAATATGATTATTGGCATGTTTTTGTGTCCAAATGATTTGGTAAGAGATGAAGGATCATGTGTAATGGTGTGCATATTGATATCTTTTTGCTTTTCAATTAATTACATGTCTGTCCCCTGAAGCTTTGGAGGGAGAGCGAGGTCTTTTATTTAGCCGGGGGGTAATAATTATGACTGGAGGCATTCCAATAAAAGGCCACTCTCTTCCAAACCCTGAATAGGCTTCTCTCTCCCAAAGCATTCCATTTAATTCTCTCTACTTACCTCATTAACTATGCCAATAATGTTTACCCTGGTGTTGTCAGATTTGTCTTCTCATTCTATCACACAAATCCTTGGATTTCTTTGACAAAGTCGTAATTGTGATAATAGAAAATGCAACACCAACTCTCTCTCTCTTTAATTCTCCAACTCTCTCTCAGAAAGGTGAGAACAGATATACCATACACATCACCTCGAGCTATTTTACTGGACCCGGCATGGAGATTATCATTGCACACTACCTGTGACTCCATGCGTAACATTGTATTTCAAAGGGTTGTATATAACATCTTTATGAAACTAGTAGACACCCGAGTGCTATGTGAAATCTCAATAAACTGCAGTTTCTCTACAAAACTCACGAAAGGTAATTACGCCTCCCTAACCCATGGAATGACACAAGTCAAGTATGATTTTCAACCTCTATCTTTTTCCACTCATCCTCTCTCTTCACTTGCATTTGAAAATACCTTAACAATTACTTTTTGTGTTGTAGCATCGCAGTTTGTTTACTGTCAAAGGTCCATTCCCACACTAAATGTTAAAGCGGTATCCCTGATTCCAGTGCCCTGAATAAGTATTTAGTCATTGGTAAAAAAAAATAATATGAAAAATACTACATTCCCCAAAATATTTTAGACATACCTATTTAAGTTGATGGACGCGCTGGCAGGTCAACCCCTTCTAACATGTATAATCGACTCTGTGTTAGTCGGGCCTGTGTTAGTTGTTGTTTGTTTTGAGTTATTTTTCCCTCAAGTCACTTCTGCAAATTAAATGCATGTTTGCTCCAATTACATCTGAAGATTGACTTCACTCAAAAACTCCCTAGTTGCTTATGCAGCAGGGTTGGTGTCATCGTCCTGCTTTATGATGAAGCTCAATACCAATGCACTGTGAGCCATTCACTTGTACTTGAGAAGAAAATGGAACGTATTTTTCGGCTGCTGTCAGCAGGAACATCTTCACTGAAGCCATGTTATCCAGTTGGAGGGAAGTTTCACCAAGCTGTCTGTCTGCAGGCCCATGCTTGGTGATTGTTAGCAGCTGTACCTTTATAAAGCAAAACACATGAAGAACTACGTGTATGTAGGGGCATTCCAGGCTGGCTAATAACCAAATGACAAATTGGCATAAAGGTCACACCTGGTCCCCTGAGACTAAACGTATCAATATGTAATATGACACATAGTATAGTATATATGATGTGTAATATGTAAAATCTTTAAAAGAAGGAAGGAAACTGATTTAGCTGTGAGATTATAATTCTGCCACTTAGCTGGTCAATGGTTATTTGCCTCATTTGATCAATGGTTGAATTCTTCAGGCTACAATAAAATACACAGGTAGAGGTGAAAAACATTTAATGTAATAGGTTTCTTTCAACTGATAAGCAATCATTAAAGATCCAGTGACAAAATCCGATTATATTCCTTCTCAATTATATCTCAATGTAAAAATACAGTAGATCCAAGACACACTTTACAGAACACTTAACTGTTTGGCATAATTTCAAAGCAATCATTGCTCCCATGACCTCATTTCACCGGGGACATTTTGTCATTCTTCCAAAGGCAGCCCTTCTGTCCACCACATTTATGTATGTATGTACTGTATATTTATAAATATATATATATATATATATATATATATATATTATCTTTGAAACTGAGGCATTTGTATTATGAATAATGTGAAGAAAACAAATGTTGTGAACAATTTAAAGCAGGATGTGCAGTTGCACTTCAAGCACAGGGAACCTGCGATGCAATATATCAGCAATTTCAAAAGAAGCTACACAGCATATTGATCTCCTGCTGGCCTCAGTCAGTCATGATATACTGAGTATATGAAAAGGTTTTGAAAAAACCTATTATTGTTGGTTGTTTTTTTTATATAAATATGTTCTCAATGACTAACAGTAAAAATAGCCACAGGCACCAGACAGACTTGTTCACTTTTCGATAAAAAGCAGTGACGTACTGCATTACTCCCTTATACAGTTTGCGTTGTGTAAAGCATGCTGGGTCTATTCTTTTTCAATTGGTCAAGTTGCCAGGGTGAACTAAACACAATCATCAGTGCCTGTCTGGCACCGTCTGGCTGGTAATGTATGAGGCGATCTTTCAAGTTCTTTCAAGAACTAGTCTGTCCTGATGCATTTATGTTAAGTGAGACTGGTAGCTTCCTCAGACATTTAGAGCATTTGGTGTTATAAAATAGCTGCGATCAGCGACGTCAGAACTTTCTAGTGTAATTTCTCTTTGCACTTAATCTCAGCATTAGATCCTCCTACTGCAGACAGAGTTACTGTGGTCAAGGAGTTCTTTATTGATACAGTTCACCACGTTTCCTCTTGGATCATCATGATAATTTCCGGAGTGCTTATACACGGTGCCAACAACATACAGATCTCTCAGATTTCTGCTCAGAAACAAAGAGAAAACCCAAGTGGGCATCGCAGAAGGCTCTATGGGCTTTTCATAATGCCACTGAAGAAGATAATCACTCCTCTACATTAATGTGATTGGTCCATGATCCATTTCCTCTAGGCAAGTAAAATGGTGTGTGGGACCTTGGTGTCCCAGAGATTGTTGTGTCATTTTGGAACAAGCATGTCATTTGGAACAGGAGATTGAGAGCCCTATGGTCAGTTGGCAATTGCAAAAGTGTTGGTGGTTTAGTGGAGGTGGTCCTTTCACCATTAAGCACAACTCAGAAAGACAGGCCAACCATGCCCTCCCAAAGTACAACGAAACACCAAATGGTGTAGGTGACTAGAAATGTTCATTTGTACTGCAAATACTAGATACATATCAAACACTTTCAACATGCAAAAGATATACTGTAACAGAGAGTGTCTGTCTACAACAGCAGTCATCCTTAACGACAACATTCAACCCAGTCCCATCCCACATTAAAAAGAGCTGTTGTGACAGACATGACGCATTTAATTCAAACATGACGCATTTAATTCAAACGTGCGGTGTAAGAGCGGAGTGGAGTGCTAGCTCCATTGTGTGTCAATTACAAGCCTGCAAGTGTTAGCAATAGGTGAATAATAATTTTTGTGTGAAAACACTACAGAATTAATAGTATTGGCAAAAACATCACTTGCAAAACCTTTCTATCACAGTAATGGTAAGAAAAGGATGAGGCACTGTGATTTATATATATATATATATATATATATATATATATATAGAGAGAGAGAGAGAGAGAGAGAGAGAGAGAGAGAGAGAGAGAATAGCATAGAAATGTAAAACAGATGAAGCCTAGCTAATTATAATAATTGATTGTTACCAATTTGTCTCCATGAGATCCATTATTCTTAAATGTTTCTTTTCTGAAGAAAAGAAAAGAAGAAATGTGACGCTATGCCATATCTAAATGTATATATGCATGGAAGTAAAAGCCTTTAAGACTTAAAAAAGAGAACAACAAAAAGATAAATAATAATGAATTCACTTTCATGAAAAAGGAGGCCAATTATGTTTTTGCAATTTCACTGTCTTGAATCTAAATAACAGGGTGCTTTGAATGAAAGAGAAGTACCATTATTGCTGCTTTGTACTTTCATTTTCTTTCAATAAACGTTTAAAAGGTTCCAGTTTAAATCTCTGTTAATGACAGAAGTAATGAAGTAGTCAAGATTCCATTGACAGATATCACATGGAGGATCCCTTTGTTACCTCCACAAATTAATGATTGTTGCTTCTTCTTACAGGTGGTTACAGAATTGTTATTTTGTAAAACAACAACCAACCATTCGCCCAGCAACAAATAGCTCTAAAAAATAAATGTTTTCATATATGTCTGTTCAAAAGCAGAAACTGCTGCTATGACGTAGGTGGTTCAATGAAAATGTGTGTTTACTCCCCAAGGCAATACCTAGGCTTTAGCTCAATAGGCGAACACAGTGTTTGCACAATGCAGGTCTCGACAGAACCACCTCCACAGTTTCCCTGTTGCAGATCAGACAGAACTGATTAATGAATCTCATTTAATAATGAAATTCAATTACATGGCCTCAATCGAAATCCTGGCTGAGGCTCTCCTCACAGAGATGCTGCTTCTGGCCCAAACATCAAAGGAGGGAGACACACAAACACACACACAGAGAGACGTGTGTCTGAACCGAAGGTTTTATCTGGGGTAAAAGACACATGTTCCCCAGGATCTGAACGCCGTTGTTTGCTGCACCCCCATCCTCTGTCCTCAGAGACAAGAGAGAGTTTACTTCTCTGGGTCTCAGGAAGGATTTGTCATACATTAAAATTCATCTTCCTTCTCCATCTCCCCTTTGCCCCCCCCCCCCCCCCACAACCCCCCCCCCCCCCCCTACAAGTGGAATATAATTGGACAAAGATTTGAAACAACGGCTCATGGATAGCTAGCTTTTCTACTGGCAGCCAGCGGTGAATTGATAATCTGCTCTTTAAAAGACGTCTGGGGTCTTCTCTCTTCTCTGTTCTCTTCTCCTCCTCTCTTCTCTTCTCCTCTCCCATCCTGGGGCTCGGTGCCAGCCGGAGAAATTTTCGGGTCCGCAGCCACCAGGATCTCACGCTGTCTAATCCTAATGACACAGTCGCCATAAAATGGCCACAAAACAACAACATGTTAACACATGATTAAAGACTTTCACTATGAATTTTCACTCTTTGTTCTCCAAGACAGAATGGAGTTTTCTGAAAATTTCCTTAAAGCAGTGCTGTTAGGGAATGCTGGAGATACATTTAAAGTGTGATTGATTAGGTGAGGCAGTCATCCTTCAGTTTTGCGTCTGGGAAGAGCCTACAGACACACTCATAATAACAAGGCACATTTCACCATTTTCTCCCTAGTCATCGGTAGAAAGGCCAATTGAATTCACACTGACATACATTACCGTCTCATTCCATGCTGCTTCAAGTCGAACCAGCACCCGTTTTGATGGACAGTTTGTGTATAGGTATAGTATATGAACTAAGCTTTGTCCAGCGCTGTTAAACCTTCTGCATTGTGATGAGCTGAGTAGAGGGATGCCAGTTTGGCAGATGACCTTGGTGCTCAGTAAGAAGGGTATTGCCAAAGGCCTGTAGGCATCACATTGCTTGGTGCTCAGCAGCAAAGCCAGAGGACTGTATGATACACACTGGGAGACAGATTTAGGTGTAAATCATTCTCATACACACACACACATGCATGCCCACACACACAGACACACACACACAGACACACACTGTGCTCCCACGACTAAGCATGTACTTTATGCTGATAGTGTTGCTGATGTTGACAGGAAATATCAATTTCCTCTGTATCACTTTCTGATACAGAGTTTGCACTTAACCAGGCAGTCAAATTCAGTTGTACTTTCCTACTAATTTCTATTTTGACCAATAACATCAGGTGTTTAGACATGTACATACCAATGAGCAAAGCCAGTCACAACCCATCATAAAGACTTATAACGTCTTTTATCCAGAGGTGACTGACAAAATTGTCCCATTTACTGCTAAGGTTAGAAACATAAAAAGAAGACACCACAAAGTAGTATTTTTGTCATTGCCACGCATGTGACCAACTACCTTGTTAATGCACTTCATTTTGGTTAATTGAGTTACTACTATGCATTCTGCATGCAAAAGCACATGCCAGTCGATCAGCAAGTGGTTATTACCATAGGACACATTTTTTAAAATGACACCACTCCCTGTTTCACATCATAACCTGCGTAATTTCTCACTTGCTGAGATTCGTAAAAAAAGTGGCAACGCAGCACTGAGTCTCCCACGGATTGATGGATGGGCATTGTCTCAGTGGAAAGTTTGCCATTCAAATGCTAGCCCTGTGCTACATCCACATTCAATTACAAGCCTGCAAGTGTTAGCAATAGGTGAACGAGCAATATCCATAACACAGAGGAAGCCAGGGCTGGAGTGTGAAGGTTATTGAAGCTGGCTAACTTTGTAAAAGCCTATCTTGCTCTGTAATATACCATTCTGTTGGATGTGTTGAAATGCTTTGAACTAGCTGAGAAATACTGATTAGGGACAAAGCCTGGGGCGCCTCACAGGTGGCAGTCCAATTTTGTCCTCAGCACTATTTGGGGTTGGTGTTGAAGAGGACAGCCTTGACCTGTCTCGCTCTAGCAACTCTTTGTGGTAGGTTTGGCACCTGCCAGCCCAATTGTGGTTGTTGGCGGGTGAATGCATTTTCCTCTAAGCGCAAACTTTCTGGCAAGTACTTCCCGTTTGAGCGAGCAATGTGATAAGAAGCTGAGCAGCTTAGAAAGATGTGCTCCAGAGGACGCGTGTCTTGGTGTTCGACCATCCTGAGCCTGCCAGGAGTTGCTGCAAAGGCAAATAAATCTTATATTGAACAGACATATGTGGCCGGGATGCAAACAGGAGCACTTTTAGAAGTGATTAACAGATTAAAACGTCCTGACTGGTTGCGTTTATTGTAGTAGGTTTATGACAAATCTGAAAGCTACCGGGGCTTCAACAATGACAGAGATGAGACACTAGATAAGGATCAAATGTAAATACAGTTTGATTATTTGTTTTTAAGGCAACTAAGATTGAACAAACAACAATCAAACATCTTCACTGAAGAGATAAACCTTATGGCTGGTGGACCATGAGCAAAATATCGGAATGTTGGTGTAATTTCAAATACAATATGTCTAACTTTTAAAAGAAAGAGAAATCACATAATTAAATTGAAAAACGTGTGACACGAGTAATGACACCTTGTACCCTCCCCTTTTCCATGATGATAGATCTGAGTTGTCTCTTATATTGTTTGATGAGGTGGGAAAACACATACGAAGGTATGACACCATGCCTTCAGGTCTTTCAGTGTCCTTGGTCCTCACTTGTATTCCTCACCTCTTCACCTCACCTCTTAGATTTTCAATGGGATTGAGGTCAGAGGACTGAGATAGCCATTGCAAAAGCTTGATTTGATGTCCGTGAACCAGTTTAGTGTGGTTTTAGACTTTTTCCTGCTGGAAAATCAACCCACTTTTAGCCTGGTGGAGAAATGTGACAAATTAAACAGATGGGTGACTCGGTAAGGTGTTGGTTCAACCGCGACCCATCATAACGGCCTCAATCCACCTTCGTATAGATTCTACCAGTCCCTGGATCTCTACTCGGGGGATGGAACACCACTCTTCAAAATGATATTCAGTCATTCGGTGTCTTGACGATGGCGATGGAGAGCTGTCTAACATGTCGGTCCATCATTTCCCATAGGTGTCTAATTGGGTAGAGCTCTGGTGACTGCGAAGGCCATAGCAAATGTTTAACATCACTTTCATACTAATCAACCCATTCAGTGACCCCTCTTGCCCTGTGGATGGGGGCATTGTCATCCTGGAAGAGACCACTTCCATCAGGACAGAAATGTTTCACCATCGAATAAAGATGATCACTTTGATCCTCTTTATAACTTTGAATAATGACTTTGATCATCTTTATAACTTTGAATAATGAAGTGGACCCTAACCCCCCCCCACCCCCCCCCACCCCTCACTGGGTCAAGTATTCAGGCCTGTAGCGTTCTATTGCTGCACGCCACGCAGGCACTCGCCCACTTGTTGAGACTATGGTGAAGGATTACTCATCTGGCCATATCCATATTTTCCAGTGCCTTTGGTTTTTGCAACACTTAACTCTTAAATGTGCATTTGTCTTTCTAATGAGGGGTTTATGCGTTGGAAACCTGCTATAATATCCCTCTCTGTGTAGTTCCCAGTGGACTTTTCTTGTTCACAGTCTGATCACGTCCAGCACCGACATTCTTGGTCACCTCGGAAAGAGTTGCTCTTCTGTTTTTTCCACACATATTGGTGTAAAGCACGATCATTGCGGTCATTGAATGTACACTTTTCACCAGAACTTCTGACCCTATTTACTGATGTCTTTCCAGTAGATCGAAATGCAGATGTACTTCAGTCACTGTTCCTATTGAAACACTAGCCAGCTGATCAGTCTTTGTGACTGAAGCCCCCACCATCCGTGCCCCAATAATGAACCCTATTTCAGGGTTCTCTTCCTGATTGAACATGTTGAATGTGGTGTATCAACCCTGTTATACCTGTAGTTGGTTTGGATGTTAGCTAATGTAGGGAACTAGTTTTGAGAACAGTGGCGTTTCGACTAATGGTTTAACAATGCAGATCCCTCTTTCACCCTGTCACATAGAGGATCCACGTTTGAATCCAGCAAGGCCAACAACTTTCATTCCTTCTAATGGCAGGCAGGCCGAACCAGGCTTGTCTGGTTCCTTACTCATGTTTTTCATTTATAATAGTTCTCCTGCTACTTCAGTTGGTTTCCTCAAAGTAGATACACCTCATAAATGTATTTAACAAAATACCTTAAAGGTGAGTTCCAGAACGTTTATACTGTGTCATTTAAAATGATTACTTTGGATTATTTCTACTTAGGCTGAAATCTAACAACTGCCACTTTCCTTAAGTGTTTAAAATGCTTATTCTTGCACTGCAACATGCGTCAGCAACAACTCAGAAGAGGAAGCTGTTCCCTCTAGATTATTGTGATAATATATAAGAACAATGAAGAATGATAGAGGCCTTTAGAAGACAAAACGGTCATTTTAGCATGGGTAGCGCTATTAAGAGCATCCACATTCAAATGTAGTCCTCAGAGAGGGATTTCTTACTTCACTGACTGATCCTTCCTGATGAGTCCTTCCTGATGACCCTGATCGTACTCATTTAGGAGGGATAAACCAATCTTGAATAAGAAAAATGTAATACTTCAAAAGGGAGATTGTCTTAATGACGCAGCCAGTCTGCTTGCAAAAGCCATGATCAGATAGCCCATCTGCTCAAAAACGCAAGAATGGCATCTATCTAAGGATGGTCTATCCATCATTCTCTATGGGGCCAAGAGAGGAAATGACCACTTACACAGGCTTTTTCTGTGTAAACCGTTTGAGGAAACTATGGACACATTCCATTGCTCAGAAATCGCATGCATGGTCAACATTATTTTGTCCGGTGTTGACTAACAGTGAAATGCTAACAAACAGGCCCCATTTGCAATGAATGCAAGTTCATGTAAATAAATGAAAAATATAGTAAATAAGAAACACAGTGTACTAAAAACTAGACCGCGGTCCCTCTAACAATAATAATGTGGAGTAAACAAAAATTTGTCTGAACATAGCTATATCCTACTATATTCTATTCAATACTGAATGGAAAGTGCATAAAGAGATATTTGGTCTCTTCGGCATTTATAATCTTTCATTCGGCGGTCTGATGGCCTGGGTGTAGAAGTTGTGCAAGGTCCTTACGATTACAAATTTGACAGACGGGTACTGTACACCAAGCCTGCCGTATGGTAGCACAGAGAATAGATTATTACTTCGTTGGCTGGGGTCACAGACTATTTTTAGGGTCTTCTTTGGAAGGGGTATGATGCTGAGGTCTGGGCCACTGTGATAATGTATATCAACTATCAAACAATGCAATCCACTTACAGATTTTGGCAACTTGTGATGTAGTTAAGAGGAAATACTTTTTTCATCATGATTCCTGAAAAGAGATCGGTTTTAAACAGTCCATCTCACAACAATATGTAAGTAGTCATATTCTCTCACAAAACTCTTGCCACATGTCAGTTAGACACCAAATGCACCACTTATCCTTCCCCTTGGCCCTCCATTTACACAGTCACTCGTACCTCCACCATTTGCACAAGTGTCCCAAAGCTGATGGCGCGAAAATTATCGAGGGTTTAGAGGCTAATTATACCCTCCAGTGGCCCCCTACAGCGACTGTGCAGCGACGCAGAGTCCATGAGCAAAGTGGAATCCCATAAGGCACCACGTTATTTTCGAGCTTTCCTAATTGTACACAAAATGTTTATGTATTGTAACATGGATTTTTTTTTATGTCGGATTTTGAGACTTATCATAAGTATATTTGAAATAGTTCTTAAGTGAAATGTTTCAGTTTGAGATGGTCATGCTTGTTGTTAATTGTTGGTAACCTGCCTATCATCCCTGAGCTACGATTTTCCCCACATGCTGACCTCAGATGTCACCCGCTAGACTCAGTCATACAATTTAGATGCAAAACTAATGTTTGTCCCTATCCCAGGAGAACCAGGAGCAGGCAGAGGATGGCCAAGAGCAGGGACAGCCGGCGGGGGGCCAGGAGCCAGGAGGGCCGGCGGGGGGTCAGGTCGGGCCGGCGGAGGGTCAGGTCGGGGAAGGGGAGCCAAGACCGGGACTGGAGAGGACGGTGGAGCGGCCAGGACAGGAGGGCGCTGCTGAGGCCGGGACCGGAGAAGACGGGGCGCTGGCTCCAGGGCAGGAGAGAGCGCCGCGGGACGAAGCGGCCAGTCGTTGTCGGTCTTGGGCGGCTCCAGGTCAGCAGGGAACAGGATCAGGGCAGCAGAAGGCTGCGGAGCAGGAATAGGGGCGTCCCTAATGGCCAGAAAATGGCTGAACTAAATACACAGACTAACGAGGAGAACAGAAACAGGTGGGGGCTAAACACAGGTGAAAGGAATATACTGATTAACTGAAACAAGAACAGGGAAGACCATACAAGGAAAAGACAAGTCAAGGACAAACAGAAAACACGAAGCGGAACGGTCCCCTCAGGCGGGGACCGTTACACCCAGATTGCCTTTTTAATTCCTGAGGGAGGTCTTAAAAACAATGAAGCAATGAAGGAAATCTTACAAGGCATTCTAGGTGTAATATATTTGTATATATTTGACAAATAGATCATATGCTAGCAAGAATACTATTAATGGAGTTAAGTTAACCTTAAATGACCAGCAATCTGAACATATTAAGCCTTAATTGAATACAGGTACTTGCATCATGTTGTGTATATAGTTTGTTACTGATTACCCTACACTATAGGCTAACACACGTCATCTTGCAACCTGTAGTGTCAACAAACAGCATCAAATATTACTTCAGCTTTTTAGAAAAAGAGGTTATTTCATGCATCTTCCCATTGTTTTTTTTCCCCAAGCAGAGGACTCATTTCAACCACTGAACATAGCTGCTGTTGCTGGAAAGCTATTTTGAAACCAGCCACAAAACGTTATCTATGATGTTTGCTAGTGTTTTTCAGACCATGTATATTATTACAAAATATTTTAAGTTCTCCCGACAGCAGTGGTAGAAGCAGTGTACAGTAGAGCAGGGTAGAGAAGGAAATTGGGGTACTTTGTATTTTTGGTATGATTTGTATGTGTGGAGCATTTAGTGTGGGTTGTAGTGTGTTTGAGTGAATATTATCATCTAAAGCAGTTTTGGTCTTGGTAGGTTTAACAGATTTGGCCAAACAGATGGCAGCTTAATAAAAAAAGAATAAATTGCAACTGCATTTTTTAATGATGCCACGCAATTGTTACACTTGAGTAATAAATATGGTAGCAATGTAAAGGTTCTCCCTGTTTTTATACCAATGGGACTAATGTGTGATTTTACTGAAGCTGCCGAAGAGTTGGATTTTATACATTCACACTTACTGGAAAAACAGATGCTCTCAAGACAATAAATGTTTTAGGTTTGCTTTTACATTTACATACACATTAGAACATTTATATTATATTCGTATTTAGAATATTTATGTAATCATCATATGTATAGCATGATGGCATCATTTACATCCTCTGGACGGAGACTGGTTCAAGGGAGAGCCACCACATCAAGTAGAATTTTCAGTGGAACTGAACATGTTTGGCATGGTAAATAGTCTGTGTGAACTATGTTTATGTATCAACCTTGTTTGTCCGAGAGATGAGTGTGGCAACACATGCATGTGGGCTTGCATGAATGGCTTCCTCCCAAAACCCTGATGGGGAATGGAAAAATCCTGTACGCGTACCTTGTTAAAATCTGTCTTCAAAAATGAATTCTGTGGTCACGGTTCAATAGCTCACATTACACTGTTCAACACAAAAACCCTGTTTGTGTGTTTGTGGGGGGTTGAAAATATGTTCAAATTACAAATTATTTTACAACCAGGAAGACTGCTAAAATCAAGATCAACTTGATTTTAGATGTCATTTGAGAAGCAAAAGGATATCACCTACCCTAAAAATATTACATCTTCACACGTAGAAAAGACTACGGAGGTAAATGTTGAGGGAAGTCATATCTCTCTTAACCATTTCTGTCAAGAGAAGCTTTAAGACATTTTTAATTATAGCTGTAGTGTTGGGCAACTGAAAAATATTACCGGTTCCTTTTTGAGTTCTTGACTCCGGAGCACAATACCAGAACATCTTTTTGGAAAGGCTTCTGACTCCTCTATGAAACAAGCAGCCTGGACTATCGACATCTTACATTCACAAACAGAGCAGAAAAAGAGAGGTGAGATAGTGGAGAGTGGTGAGACAGTTGAGAGAGGTGAGAAAGTGGAGAGAGGTGAGATAGTGGAGAGGGGTGAGACAGTTGATAGAGGTGAGATAGTGGACAGAAGTGAGAGATTTCAGCAACAGGAAGGCCCCCAGCGTATAAAATCATGATAGACAACAGTCTAACTAGATAGCCAATTCAAAAACGTACTTGTAGCATGGCAAGTTATCTTGCTTGTATATTATTTAATGTCATCGCCTTTCCACCAGCACTGTTGAGAAATAAATCTGACACCATTCCAAATGCAATTACATGGCTAGGCTACTGAATTAAAGACCGGCATGACACAGGAAGATGACAGCTCCTGCTCACACAGTATTTTAAGTCAAGCACTGTTATATGAGGATTTGAACATGGTTTCAATAGTAGGACTTTACATCAAAACCTCCTCATTGTGAAGATACAATTAGATATACTACTGTGAAAAAATGAGTTTGAAATTAGTTTGAATGGGAAATACAGCAAAAGGATTAGGAAATATAGTCACTGACAAGGTTAGAAATTATTATTTCAATTTAAATAATAGTTATGTCCTTCAAACATTGCTTTTGTCAAAGAATCCTCCATTTGCAGCAGTTACAGCCTTGCAGACCTTTGGCATTCTAGATGTCAATTTGTTGAGGTAATCTGAAGAGATTTCACCCTATGCTTCCTGAAGCGCCTCCCATAAATTGGATTGGCTTGATGGGCACATCTCATGTACCATACAGTGAAGCTGCTCCCATCTTTCCATTTGGTCTGTGTCTCATTTGGAATGTTCTTCTTTGTGATCTGAACACCTCAAACTTAGATTTGACTGTCCATAACACTTTTCCAATCTTCCACTGAACAGTGTCAGGGTTATTTTGCCCATCATAATCTTTTATATGTACTGACCAGTCTAAGATATGTCTTTTTCTTTGCAACCCTGCCTAGAAGGACAGCATCCCACAGTCGCCTCTTCACTGTTGATGGTGAAGTCTTTTGCTGGTATTATTTAATGAAGCTGCCAGTTGAGGACCTGTGAGGCATCAGTTTCTCAAACTAGACACTTTTATGTTTCTTGGCAATTTCACGCATGGAATATCCTTCATTTCTCAGAACAAGAATAGACTGATGAGTTTCAGAAGAAAGTTATTTATTTATGGCCATTTTGAGCCTGTAATCAAACCCATAATTACTGATGCTCCAGATACTCAACTAGTCTAAAGAAGGATAGTTCTTTTGTTTCTTTAATCAGCACAAAGTTTTCAGCTGTGCTAACATAATTGCAAACAAGTTTTCTAATGATAAATTAGCTTTTAAAAATGATAAACTTGGATTAGCAAACACCATGTGCCATTGGAACACAGGACTGATAATTGCTGATAATGGGCCTCTGTATGCCTATGTAGATATTCCATTAAAAAAATCTGCTGTTTTCAGCTCCAATCGTAGTTTACAACATTAACAATGTCCCTACATTATTTTAATGGACAGAAAATCTGCTTTTCTTTCTAAAATAAGTGACCCCAAACTTTTGAATGGTAATGTATGACCTTTTATACTAAATGTCATAGAAAATGTAAATTAAATGTATAAAGTATATACATATATATTTGTACTTTATACAACATTCTACAAATGTTTTCACTGAAGCTACTTTATTCTCTTGCAGTTTTGCCCCCCCCCCCCATTTACTCCCAGTATGTGAGTGAAGATAGTTTTTTGTGTCATGCTATAGACACAAAGGGGGGGGGGTTACTCCATGTTCTCTATATTTCTGTGGCAATACATTGAGCACCCATCACAAAATTACTAGATGATCAAATTATGTTTTAAACTGTACATAAACCATATATTTACTTGTAAATAGTAGAGTACTTTTTAAATTTGATTGTTTCTCATTTTGTGTCATACATATTTTTCAGTCCAATACATCTCTGCAAAAATGACTATTCCTATAGGATTGAAAGGGGCGTTGCACTGTTGTGCCTCTCCAATCCACATGGCCCCAACAGGGACTGCCTGATCGCCGCCAGCAGTCGAATCGCAGTCCACCAGCCGCCCCATGCATCGGAAACTGATCACTGAGTAAGGACTCGCTGCTTCCACCTCGCCACTCGCAGCTAAACCACCTTTTTAGTAAAAAGGTTGTGAACCTTTAGACACGAATGGTTCTGACCTGTGCGATACTGTATTCGCTGAATTACGGGGTGGTTTCCGTCAGCAGCTGTCTGCTTGGATAACCTTAACGATGTGCCGTGTGGATGTTCCAGATAACGGGGTTTCCCATTGGAGCTGGAATTGAAAGTAAGTATCAAGACACTTTTATTAATGCATGATAAAATATGAATGTTGTGCTTTTTATTTTTTACTAATGAGTTAGAAACATAATCTCGGTTGCTTTACAGGTTATATAGGTACAGCTTATTTTAGAATATTCTCTATAGACACGAATGCAGCCTACATCAAGTAAGGGTAGTGGGCGACTCTCGTATTAGTGATGACATGAAAAGAAAAGAAAAACATCGACTTTAAAGGTCTATTGAAAAATGTATTGCAATACTTTTTGTCACCTTTAAACTGTACATTATCCATGCTTGATGTAAACCTAACACCACTTTTAGAAGAGTAGACTATAATGTAGAAGTAGCTAAACTTGTGAAAACAGTGTTTCTATTTCCTTTGACACAGTGTATAATATTCACTTCTGTAGTGACCCCACCCCCAATCTAACTTCTGTTGAGGATATTGTGTTCTTGGGCTATAGGCTGAAAACAAAATGTAGGCTTTCAGGAATAAATCTACTAGTCGATGCCTGCTGTAACGTGGCATGGCTTAATATCTCCGTAATATCTCTGGCAATATGACCCCCATTTGCTCTAAAATGCACAATGGCAAAGTAATGACGGTGAGCACCGACCGACATCTGTTGACTGGTTTCTGTCTAATGTAGCAGGGTATAATGCTGCTGTCTCTGCAGAGTCCACAGAGTAACACAGAACATCTGATATTGTGCTGACACCTGAAACGGCACCGTATTCCCTACCAAGTGCAGTACTTTGACCAGTTTCGTTCCAGGTACACTCTATATGCTGTTAATACGCACCTCTGTGTCAACTCAGGGTGGATTTTATACACATTATCTTCTCAAAATGAGCTATAAATGACATGTATAGATCATTTGCCCCACAGGGAATTGTGTTTCCAATTCCCTTTGGGGCAACGGCTAAGGTTCTTCATGTATGCTTATGATAGCGTGTCCGTAAGCTATCTTTTCTTTTCTATCCCCTTAACCGCCATTAGATGCAATAAGCAAGTTGAATGTTGTTGCCAGCTCAGCGTATATTACCATCTATCTGTGAGGTGCTGGCTGCAGAGTGACCTTGAGAGACCCGTGTATGCTAAGAGAGAAGGAACTGGAGGCCAGGTGTCAATTCAAATTAAGCATTATTGGAACTTGCCGTAATTGTAATTACAGCAGGCTCTGACGAACTGTCGGGAACCACAGTATATAATTTTGCTGACGAAGGAAAAACTTGGTATACTAAGCCACACAAATTTTCAGCTTGAGAAAAATATAAGCCCTCTCAGTAGAACAGTCTTATGAGCATACAAAGATATACTTACTGTAGTTACCTCAGTTACAGTGGACACACCACTATATTTACACATTTAGTTACTGGCCTACATTCATATTCCAAGATTCTATCATTCATTCATTCCTTTTTACTACAATGTTCCGAGACAAAGAACAGCTGCTTAGAAAGGATGAGAAGACTTTGGTGTCCACTGTAGACAAAGCCACACTCAGTACAGTAGTCATGCTCAGGAAAAAAAAAATGTTTAGACTCAGTACCTTAGTCATAAACCACACTAATCTAGTCAGCACTGCAATCATCGAAGCCTGTAGTCAGTACTGAAGGCCTGTGAGCCCACTCATGTGTTCCGCACAGTATGACTAGACTGCGGAGCGCCATGTTTTAACCACGGAACCTCAAGCATTTCAGCACAGTTTTGCAAGCCTGTAACTGCATGGTGTGGTCCGGGCAACCGCCCCGATGTACAGGAGTCGGAAAAAGAGAGAGACCCATCCTCTGAACAGTCAGACCTCATAGTTGTGGTTGCTGGCGGCTGCTATCTGAAGTGGTTACAGACAGCATGTAAGGAGGTATATTTCACTAGCGACCGGTCTGCGCCCCAAACGTCACCCTACACCCATACAGTTCTATGGGGCTGTAGGGTTAAATGGTGCACTACGAAGGGAGTAGGATGCCATTAGGGATGGCTCTGGCATTGACCGGAGCAGTCTCTGTTCTAACCACTCAGATTGGTCACAGACACTATTTCACCTCCACAGAGTTTCTCTCAAGAGGAATTCTCCCCGGCTTTTTGGTTCACCCTCTGTTTTCATTTACAGTTTTGGCTTATTGCCAAACACAGCTCCGGGCAGCAACACACTCCAGATACAAATACCACATCTTAATTTGATCTCCGTGTTGTTACAGGGATTGTCCGGTGTGGCAAGAAATGCAAACTTGGAGGGTTTTTTTTGTTGAAGATTTCGAAAGGCTTCTAATGTTTGTTATTTCCACCTACAAATGTCTGACTTGATGGGCCCTAATGAAAAACATAGCTAGACAATAATGATCATCCACATAATATTATACATTTCCTGTTTTTTCTTCTATACAAAAACGGGGTAAAGTACTGTATCCGTATACATAGAGAATAAATACTTATTAACATGCAGTCATCGTTCCCAGACATTATGGCATGACACATTCACATTTGTTAAAAGCCTTTTGGATTTAATAAGCAGTTCCAAAATGTTACGTTGAGAAAATGTCTCAATGTCTTTCTTGGCCCTAGCCGAAATAAAACTGCTGGTGTCTGGTTCGAAGATCCTGTTTTTGAGGTGTGTTTCACTGATGCAATCAAAGTGAACCACGTCACATCATTTAAGCCTTGTCAAAATACTAGACAGCTTCTTTCTACAACCAAACAAACATGGCATCCATTTGATCATACTAGAACGTAGGCAGCTATTTAAGGGACATTTAAAATCATTTCGTTAGCTGCTCTGTTTCAGGAGGTATGGATGCATTATGTAGAGCTCCGGACACCACCAGATGTTGTATGTGTTTTGTGCCTGACTACGCTGGGTTCATCTGCCCATCGCGTTTCACTGACTGCTGCGAGAGATGAGATGGATATTCTTTTTTTTCCTCTTCAGATGAAACATTGTATTGTCCTTGATTGGTATCATGGCGCTTTCTGCATCCCAAACGGACGCATATTCTCTTTATAATCCATTACTGTTGCACAACAAGAAGCAGGGAGCTGTTTTGGATGTCAGCCGGAGACGTTCTTTACTCATTATTCCCCTGTGCGTCGTCAGTGGTGTGAATAAGCTACAGCTTAGATAAAGCTTTTTCCCCTGAACCTTTTCTTCTCCAATCATTTTGACAAGGTCACATGGAACCAGACCCAGTCATTCACATAATAAATTAAATGCATTCATTCTTACTATTGTGGAATGAATCAACAGCACATGTTCTGTCTAACGAAGACCTTTGGGTTGAAATGTTGTACAAATAAAGTATAGCGTTCCCCAGCGTGTGGTGGTACCTCTTTATTTCACACCAGTCACCTGAATTCAAAGAAATTGGGGTAGGATGGATTGATTCTGAACACTGTCTGAGCACCTTCACCTCAGGGTAAATGTGATGTTGCCTTTGTTCACTTGTGACATTCAATGCAAGGTCCATAAATGTAGAAATTCAATTGAAAAGCACACAGAAATACTACAGTCGTTCACTATTGTTAGATGCATGTTTTCCATTCCGTACACGTCATCCACCTCTCCTTGTGATGGTAGCATTGTTAGAAGGAGACTCATTTTAGATATTTGTAATGCCTCAAAGGTGTGCTGTTAATTGGGAGTTTTCGCTCAGCTCCCAGCTCTTCATACAGCATGGTCGCAACTTTAATTGGCAGTCAAAGCTGAGCACCACCTGTCTTTCCCTTTCAAACCCACGGTTCAGCCACATGTTCTCCCTTTTAACAAACCAAACCCATGTGCTGCAGCCAGACCCAAAGGGTCAGAGTGGATGTTGTTTTTTTCCATAAGGACAAATGATTCGACATTGTGTGCATATCTGCCAACTGCCTCAGAAAGGTGTTGAAAAACATTTCTCAACATTTCGTCTCAAAAAATGCCAGCTGTGTACAAACCATAAATTACTCATTGTCTCTTTTAGTCAGGAGCAGTGGAAGGCTGATGGAATCACCTAAGGTTACTTGCTTAACCGTAGTTCTCTCAAAATGAGCAAAATGTATTACATGTGGGATTGGCTTGGTAGATTACTCACAAAGAAATCATGCAATGTGGCAGCCAGGGGAATTGCCAAATGAGTTGAGCCCTCACGCTTTATAATGCTTAAACAAGTCTGAACAAACAGTTAAGAAACGCTGAAGTTTATGCAACCAATTCCTGTTGTGTTTTTTTTTTTTTTGACCATGCCTTTATGCTTTGCGCTCTTGTGAGCAGGGAAATGCATCGAAGCATCTCCCTCATTACGTAAGACAACAGAATGCCCCGACAGGTGCACACTTGTCCACGACGGTGCTAAAGAGGTTGTCATACTTTGGACAGGATGAGTGGTCGGGCCCTCCGGAAGCTGGAAATCCTTCCTGTTATCGAATCAAACAATTGTTTCCATCAAATGCATTTCAATATTTGATTGAATTAAAACCAATAGTTTGTGTGGAAATACAAAGCCAAGACAGACATTGAAGCACATACAGGCATCAAACAAAAAGACCATCGAATCCTCGAGCAGGTTTCTCCACAGGCCAGGATTGTAGTGATTGAAGACAGACTCACCAAAAGTCTTAGTTCTGATCTATTAAACAACGAGTGCCAGAACCTCTGAGGGACTGATCAGACACGTGTATTAAAAGCACATCAGACGTGGGGTGCAGAGCCATGAAGTGCTTTACAAATCAATAAGGCTATTTTCAAAGGGGTGTTACGTATGTGCTCTCTTCTGGTCTTTGCTCATGTGCTGCTGCTCTGTCAATCATTTAATGTTGGCTAATGTGTTTTGGAGAAAACCAGACCAGAGTGCACTGCAGGAACCAAGCCTGCCTGTAATAAAAACCATGCATGTTAGCTGGGCTGAAAAACAAAAAGTACTCCGGCAGTATGTCTTAAGTGACAAAATGTTGATTTGGAATGTGGCGTCAAAATAATGTCTAAAACCACACCCCACTCGGTTGTGTCTAATGCCAGAGAAAAAAATCTGCCGTACGTTTCTTTCCTTGGGCCTTTTCACCAGTAAGTGTCTCCTCAGTTCTATCTTTGTTTAGGGGTGAAGATATTATGTGGCAATATGTACATTCATCTCAGTGATACATTCAGTCTGGGTGTTAACTGGGCTCACACGGAGATACACAGATATACGGCAGTGTGTCATCAGCAGGGCTGCGGAAGGCGCCACGCTCGCTAATAATCCTGCCAAAGTGAAGCATGTCTACATGAAACAGTATGGAGCACTGAATCGATCCCCTTCCCCTCAGTCCTAGATAGGAGCTGTGGTCGTACGTTCGGCGGCATTAACAGTTCTCAGGCGAACCGCAAGGTTAAGTAGGACCTGGCGCATCAATCGACATCTAGGGGTTAAGTAGGAAGAAAGGATTCGTGTTGCGCTGAGGAGAGCTACAGGAGCCTTAGGGACACTTGAGCCAAAAAGCAGATGGCAAGAGGACGGGCACGTTTCACTTATATGGGGAGGACTCAATGAACCGAATGAAATCACCAGTTGACCTCTCAGTATTCCACAGTCATTGTGTGACTGGTCCGTTCATAAGTGATCTCGCCCAAGTGCATCTTGGCAGATGTCGTGATTTACTATTGGTTTTACCCTTCATCAAAAACCCCTTCTGTGACCTGTTGGTTACGCTCATCAAATCCATAGTCTGTCTGGAGTCATGCCTTTTAAGTGAGTCTCTGAGACTTGTTGAATGCCGTCGGTTACATGTGGTGTTGACACCCATCAGACGAATGGTTGTGTGACATTAGTCTCTAGGCTACAAGCATGACGTCCACCTGATCTTAATAATGGCTATTTTTGTTTGTTGTTGTTGTTTACAGCAGGCTACAATCATAATCCCTATATTTGTCTTTGGAAGAGTGTTTGTTTTTATGTGGAACATAACTGGGCGAATGTTGAAGGATTTGGTATAATGACATTGTGGCATTGTTAACTTTGTTCAGTTTGACAATAGACAATAGACCCTAAAACTCCAAAGGGAGCTTTGTGTCTGTGTCTGAATCCAATGTTTTGGGTCAGCAAATGATGGGTCCCAATGGGGCCCAGCCAACTAGTCACTAGTGCACAATAAAAAAGAGGACAGAAGCCTAATGATCTCATCTCTCTTGCCTCTGGCCTTTGTTCATTTATCTTAATGAGAATATCATACCTGAGTACAAAGTACAGAGCCAAGTAGGATTGTTTAGCTGACGCGAAGTTTTATACTTTTTTTTATACTAGATCAACATTATGGTTAATAAGAAGTGTTTGGCAGAATGCCATCTTTAAAGATTTAATGATGGTTGGAGATGAAGGTTTTCAGAAGTAACAGCGGGGAAGCTAAAGGTGGAATCCCTAAGGGGTGGAAAACAAGCGACCTCCTGAATGTTGCCGGTCCATTGATGTTGTGAAAGGCCTACAGGCATGGACCCCTGCGTTCCACATTGGTTTTGAGTCGAAATCGTTCTTGTTGTACAATGCCCCTGTGAAGCTAGGCTACAGCTGTGCTGGGCTAACCCCTCGACTGTACCAGCATTAGTTATCTCCGTGTCAGACCGCACGCACAGAACATCTCTACCCATTACACTGAAACAGTGTAATACGAAAGGAACTACACAGTTCGTTTATGTTTTATATACAGTATGTATCCTATGTATTCTATATGTTAATCATTTGTTTGGGGATTTTCTCATATCTTACAATAAAAACAATCATTTAGTCATATTCTGTATGCAAAATTATAAATAAATACTGTAGCACGAGCCTCACCATGTGTTAGCTGGAATTGGTTATAGAAGACTTTTTCCTGTTTCTGTAGCTCGAGGCATCTTGTTGTACACCCCTGAACTGGAAATGAGTTTGTCCTATGGGTCTTGTCCTCAGTCTGCTCTATCTGTTGCCAATTCCATTCAATTTCATTTCAATTCCAGTAATTCAGAAAGGGTTCTAAAGTCCAATTCAAAAGTTTGTTTTGTGCTAATTGACAAACATAGGAGTTTGTTTCTAGTTCCTGCCTGGAATTGAGCCAAACCCTGATGACAAGCAGGGAGACATTGGGTCTCATGAACATTAACTTGAAAGTGTGTCCAAACCTTTAACTGGTGCAGTAAGAATTTCTAAATGAATAAGGAAACCGTAGTTAATCAGACTACAACAAATCACTTGCAAACATGGGTATGATTAAAGTTACACTTAATTTGGATAGTTAAAATGACCATCTGTAGATGCTATACTATCAACAAACTGAAATGAAATGCATATTTGTATTTTATAGTTTAGGGTTAGAAAGATTGTTAGTGTGACGGTTAGGGAATGGATTTGGGTTGGGGATCGGTTGAGGTTTAAGGTCAGAATTACTTATTGTAGTTAGTTAACTGAAATGTTACTGATAGTCTGTAAAGCATTTCAAGATCGACTATCCAAATAAAGTGTTCGCAGACTTTTTTCACTCCCATTTTCCTCATGTTTATCTTAATATCTGTTTGTAAGTAATGAATGTATAATAGCTCCCAAACATTCACCCTCCCCTTCTCAATCCTGATTCACAAAAACAGCCAACACTAAAAGACAGGTTGGTTTTAGACAGGACCATGTAGGAACATGATTTGTTATATAAATGGAAGCTCTTTGTAAGAAACACACAAAATGAATCTGACCTGCTGGTTGTTTATGACCCTTATCCAACATGATGTTTGTCTTAACTGTTATGTAGGTGTAATTACGATACCAAACATTATTATGCAGGTCTTTTAATGCCTAAACTTCCAGGTGTTCCAGAATATTATACTGCCCAAATGTTGCCCAACATATTTTCTTATAATGGGGAGTTAGAACATTCGAGTCGGGGAGCATACCCCCTTTCCCATAGTAGACTGTGGAATAAAAGGTCCAGCTAACAGGGAATTATTATGGGTCTATAGCTAATGTGAGCTATAACTAACATTCCAATAGATGGCCTACAGCTAAAGTCCTTCCTGAGCTCTGTACATAATTCCACAGTTTCACATTGATCACTTTTTTTATGCAGTTCCTCTGATCTTGCTGTGTGCTGTTGGCCTCAAACCAGCTGCACTTCATTACGGGTTTAGAAAAACAGCAACTGAACTGGATTAATCATTTGATAAATTTAGGAAACCAATAACAAACTAACGTACTGATTTTACTGTGCTTATACTGTCAAAGGGTCGGCTTGGTTAACTGGACTCTAATTTAACTTAATCTGTGCATAATCCGAGTAATGAGTGAATGCATTTAAAGCAAATGCCCATGGAAACAATAACTTTCACTGAAAATCGCTGCTTGTTCTGTCTTGACTGTTGGTTGGTGAGACCAAGTGGATGGTCATGTGTTCAGATTGTGACATACAGACTGTCTTGGTCTAATCTGTGCTTCTGATAAATATTTACACAGTTTTGCCTTGTATAATGAGGGCTCGTCATTTGTTGCCAGGACCACCCATGCCTCAGTTTAGTCCACGAAACCCTTAATTTCTGGGCCAAATAAACACCACTTGATGACAAAAACAACACGTCAACATTTCAGGGGATAAAGCAGACACCTTTATTCAGAGCAATTTACAGTGAGTGCTACCTGCATTAGTCCTAAGATTACAGTTCTTTACTTTGAAAAATATCTTTAAAACTTGTAGGAATTTCCTTGCTCTGCTAGTCGGGGAGACTGGGACAAATGGTTTGAGTTGCAGTCTGTAGTGGTGCCTTCGAAACTTGGTGGGAAGTGGTTAATGCATCATACATGACTGTAAAAAAAACATTTGTAGGACCCTCTAATTGGTGATTACTGTTGGGAGCAACTTAATTTACTAAACCTGATAGGTCTGATAGGTAGCCAACAATGAGTGACTTTAAAACAGGGACATGTGAACATCGACCAACAAACAAAAAAACTGACAACCGCTGGATCTAACAGATCGCCAGTAATGTTATCGGAGCACTACAGGACATAGTTCAGTTTAACCCAGCAACTAATATCTCCCCTATATTGACAGAATCGATCTCATCTTCAACCTGCTGAGGTCTCTACACCATTCGTGCCGGAGGTTCTCAGCTAAAGGAACATTTCTTACTAAGGGATAATCCTTTCAGCTAAAGACACACCTTTCTCAATAGGGAAAACCATTTCCTGTGAAACACTGTCAAGCCTGGCAAGCGATGCCTCCACTTCTCTGATAACAGCACTGCATCGTCTAGTTTGCTCAATTCCCCTGCTGTTTGAACCTTTAGTATTTCTGCTCCCTGACATAACTGAACTTGTTACTTAAAAAAAATAAAGAGTTGATGTGACCAGGGGTTGAACTGGGCGGGAGCCCATATGGTGGAAATAAGACCTAGGAGGAGCTGAACTCCTGTACTTCCACCGGACACCAGTTTAACATTTAAGCTGCACCTGAAAATTAGAAACATGGGCTCCCCACTTCCCATATCCCAATTTAACCCCTGAGTGTGATTGGACAGACAGACAGACACCACCAGACAGATTGACATTGCACAGCACTAATAATGCATTGAGTCTTTATATTAAGAATTTTGCGTTCTATACAGGATGAAAGACAATGGAAAACTGTATTGAGCATTAATGAAAGCCCTTTTGGTTGTCACAGGAAGCTGCATGCTATCCAATCATGATTATGTAAAAGGAAATGTAGCTTGCTTATTTTCAAGCATTCTGCACGTGTCATAGATATGTACAAACTGTTAGTAATGCTTTTCTCTAGGTCAAGCTTTAATTGAAGCGTATGTTCTTGCCATGGTTATGTCTAGGTTTTAAGGCCTCTTGGGTTGAAGCTGTGGAAAATGCTCGCGATTTATACAAGTAAAAACTTCTCAGAGTCTGGTATAACAGTTGATTATTTCAAGTTTGATTACATGGATCCACGGGAACAATTGCTTTCACAAAACAGAGTTTAAGTACAGAGACCAACAGAGTAGTGTTATAACAATTTTTTCTTATTACACATTATTGCTTCTACAGTAACTCTTTATACTCCCCCTTGTCAGACCCCAAAATATTATCTCTAATGCTATGAAATACATTCAAAACAAGTAATCATACTAATAGGAAAACCAGATAGAACCCTACACTCTCATGACAACCATAGTTCTAGGTCCGAGTTAACAGACCTCCTGATCTGAGCTACCCCTAGTGTCCTACAAAAACGGAAGAATACAGAGGAGACACAGGCAACTTTACCTTGGAGCCAACTGAACAGGGTTGTGATAAGTTAGGGTTGAGGCCTGACGCCTTGGTTGTGGCCCTAATCACTTCTAAGAACAGGGCATGCTGACCTAGGTCTTCTTCTATACGTGGCAACCATGAAAAGTCTAATGCAATTTAAGGCCTAATCTAAAACAGTCCATTTAATACAGTTAATTTACAGAAGAATGGATAGAAAAAGAATAGGGTAATAAATTAATCTTTTAAAATTCCTCCCTTTTGTCCCTATAGGGACAATATAAACAAAATAAATTTATTAAAATAATGTGTATAGAGAATTATTAAAAATAATTAAATTCATCAGGAGGCCACAGTTACTTTAAATCATTTACATCTGAATCAAACACTGACAATCAAGACACTTGTTATTGTTATACAAATTATAGAAAATACAAAGAACCGAAACAGGAGGATCTGGCTCTTCTTCTGTAGAGGGAGGGTTCTTCTTCAGTCATCCTGTGGTTCACCACACTGGGCCAGGGCCCCTTCTGGGTTTGATGTATACCATCGTGACAACTCCAGGTTAACTATGTGAATATTTATCTAAGCATGGACTTGTGAGGCAGTCAGTATACGTGAGCATCAGTAAATCAGTATCAGTAGAACAATTCTAAACATTTGGATGTCTTAGACTGATGCATGTCTTTTAGCTCTACCCTAAATGGATTGTTGGTTATGATCATTCAGGGCCACTCGACAACTGGCACGTAGGAGGAGTACTAACAGGCCTACTAAGACTATAATGACTATACCAATTAATTGACTACCCAGGACATATGTTATCTTTCACCATTGGGCTCGGCCCACATTTACTGTCTGGCTGGGTACTCTTGGGAATCAATAAAGCACATGTGTCACAGTCAGAGATTGGAACAGACATAAGGGGCACACCCCCTGTGTACCTGTGTGATATTAGCCCACATAATATGCATTTACCTTTCTTTATGGCTTTTGCATGAGCGAGAGCAAGTTGGCTATATAGGTTACTGGTCCTGCCTTTAACAGCATGGTCCTGAACAGAAAGAGAGGCTGGCGGAGTGTGACCAACATCCTTGGGTGAATCATGGTGTGTGTCGGTTACCTAGGGTCTGTTACAGATTACCACTACCACCTGATGGCCTGGGCGAATCACCCAGTTCTCTTGTTTTGGAGCTCTTTCAGGGGTGGAGAAAGTACAGTAGAACATAGTTCCACTGATTAATATGGATGGGTTAATCATATCTTACGGGCACATGGGTTATCATTACTCTCTCTGGGCAATCGTTGCCTATAACTGCTTCCTTCTTTTCCTGGTCCCACAAAGCTGTTTTACACATTTGGGCAGAAGACTTTGGTGAAGCAGATAAGAGACTACAGTTGCAGGAGACCCTGGGGTAAACAGACATTCTATATGGGCTATTCTGTCTCCCGTACAAACAGGGGCCAACTGCTAAGACCCATTGTCAATTGGTTGATCAGTTGTTGCTTCCTTTGCAGAAGGAAGATCAGTTATATTTACTGCTGTTTTCCTGGTTGGCGGGAATTGTTTGGGCTTCCCAATGGTGTCCTTCCATTTTCTTCAGGTAGAATTTTCTTTTCAGCCATTCAATGTGTCTTTACCCATCCTGATTTTAACTTTACTCCCATTGGATTTTAATTTAGCTAGTACATTCTAGTTACAAGTTTTGACTTCCTGCTCCATTTTGACCTGATATAGCGCAAGCTCTATCTCAATACATGTCAAAGTCTACATTTAAAAGTTACTCTCCAGTCCTCTCCCTTTACCTGGCACGTAGTCCTGTTGTTGTCCTCGTCCATTGATATTGACCCAAAAGGCCTCTTTGCATCAGTCTTGATCCTGTACACACAGTCTCATCTTCTTCTGTAGTAAGCGACTCTGTTGTTCTGTCTCACCGTCGGACTGGAGATCATAACCAGACATACCAAGGTGGTCAGGCCTTCCGCCTTTCCCGAACAAATGTCCGTTATGCCAGAAATCTGTTTCTGGAATTCAAAGGTGCCAAAAGGAAAGGTTGCAGGAGGTTTCACTTCACATGATTGTTCCCAATTCATCTCCAAGCATTTAGCTAGAGGTCTGCCACACCATCCTTATAAGAGAAAAGAGAAAACACTGCATCAGTTTAATTATTCTACTGGGCCCTAGCAAACAGGCTACAACAATACAAAAAATTATTAAAGAGATGGTGGGACCATTACTTAAATGTCAGAAACAAAATGTTTCAGTCTTGTGAAAGATCACAAGTCACAACAACTTTAAAAAAACTATGAATTATGATTTGAAATAAGAATATGGAAACATTTAAAGTGTAGTGAATTTGGTGGTTTAAATCTGTTTTTAAGATGTTGTTCACTGGCCAGTAGTTTCTAAATAGAAAGGTAGGTAAAGACTGATCTTCTGGTAGTATGCTTTACAAACACTTTATTTGGATCTTTAAGATTTGCTGAAATAAAACCTCAAAATGTCCTCGAAGTATAATAACAACGAACATAATTTTACAGTAGGGCGTTGCTGGTAAATTTGCTAAGACCCAAACATAAAATTGAATAATAAAACAAGAAAGAATTATATATAAAGTAAATGAGAATACAACTCCCCTCTGCTCCCTGATCTCCCCATGTCCTGGTGAATGGCACCTGACTGTTGTAGTCATGGATCTTGACGCCACGTTGTGTTGGGTGGTCCTCTCCATCCCATCCATGTGAAAAACTACTGGGGTCTAAAGACTGATACTGCTGTTTCGTGCCTTGTGATTTGATGTTGTCAGTCATTCTGGGATCCCACGTTTAATGCATGTGCTCACTATTGTCTGTACTGTACCTCTCTGTGACCCCAGAGTCAAGTGTCCCTTTTCCTAAGAGTCAGTCCATAAGGTTACCTCTCCATTGAGCTCAGCTCCTCTGGCTGTGATGGTTGCCAGTAATGGTCCAGCCTTGGACTGTCTGTTGACATGACAGTCTGTCCCCCACCTCTCCTTGGTTTTGCTGAAGCAGGAACCGTCAGTGTCCTGGCTGGCTTGCCACTATTACTGAGTCCAAGTCAGTCTCATAGATCTGGGCTTGGTTTGGCCCTGGAATGATCTGGGCCAAAGGTGTCATTGGACAAGGTGTATCAGGTCTATCAGTGATTCAGGATTCAGGACACTTTGAGGGAAACTTTGTGGAATCTTGCACAACACAAAGTTAGAATCTGAACTAGGGAGGTGTGTATTTAACTAACTCCATTCTTGTATCTGTAATTTCTTAATTGCATGTATTCTTCCCCCGCACTTTTTTATTTTATTTCATTTTTATAAAGAGAATAACATGGCCCAGTTTGTGACAACAATAAACAACAACTAGGAAATAAATGCTAAATAGGCTATCACCGATTAAAACCGAGGAAAAGGTTGATAGAATTCTGGCTCCTGACTCTTACTGATACTAGTCTAAATGTTTACTTTAAGGGCCTACATTATTCCTTCCCAGTGCTTATTCTAAAATAGAAACCTGAATGTGTAAATAAAATAGGCTGTACTGAACAAGGCTGGGTCATAAAGAAAAGAAGAGAATAAGTGGTGGAGAGGTTTTATTGTTTAAAAAAAAGAAATCAGCACTGGTGAAGGCTAGATGACAGTAATGTGATTAATGCTAAATGATTAAATTATTAATGCTAGCTTGCTCCTTGACCTGCTTTATACTTCTCCTAATATAAACAATCAATAAGGATGGGTCACCCAAATAGATTCCTCACAAATGCTTAATTTTATCAAAGATCTGTAACTCTGCATTCTACTCCACCTTTCAGCTAACACAGTCCTTCTCCCCCTTTTCTTACCCTATTCAACTTATGTCCTTGGGCACCACTCTCTCGACACTGAGGGAAGACTGAAACTGGGGATCTGGGGATCTAACTAGTGTTTACCAGAGAAAAACAGTGGATCTAACCCAACCGCATTTGTGAAGAGGTTGAATTTAACTAATGTAACGTTCCGGTTATGGGAAGGTTATGAGAAGGTTATCCCCATGGTAACAATGTATACATCAACCTATAAGGACGGCTGTCCTTGCTTTTAGAGAATTTAACCAAATGCATGGATCGATTTTGGTGACACCAAAAATACGGTTAAATAGGGAACTTCCCAATCTCAGTAGTGGCTCCAATGTTGCATTGATAAGGACCTCACCACAGAGATAACCACATACTGCTTCTTAAGATTTCTCAAAAGAAAGATAAATCATGTCAGAACGTTTTCCACCTTTAATGTGACCTATAACGTGAACAATTCAATTGAAAAACAAACAGAAATCTTTGAAGGGGAATAATGAATAAAAAACTCACAATAACCTGGTTGCATAAGTGTGCACACTCTTTAACTAGTACTTTGTTGAAGCACCTTTTGATTTTATTACAGCACTTGTTTTGATTTTATTACAGCACTTAGCATGGCACATCTTAACGTGGCAATATTTGCCCTTCTTTGCAAGCGCTCCAAATCTGTCAGATTCTGTCAGATATTTTTCATTTTTCAATTGAATTGTTCACATTATAGGTCACATTTAAAGTGGAAAAAGTTCTGAAATTATTTATCTTTTTCTCATTCTTTTATATCACAAAAACCTGGCATTTTAACAGGGGTGTGTAGACTTTTTATATCCACTGTATATTTATCAAATATTTGCATGCATATTTCAAGCCCACAAACCTTTCTCGGCTGGTCTGTCGGTACATTTCTCAGCTGGTCTGTCGGTACATGATACTGAAAGGTCACATAAATGATGATGGTGAATAAGGCATTGTTCTTCTGTTGTATATTGTATTTTGTTAATATATGTTTTTGTTGTTGGTAATTTCCTTTAGGCATTTCTGTAGGAATCAATATGGTGATGCTAATATTCGCCCCTTTGAAAGAATGCATTTGTAAATGTATCATTAGGTTTGACTTTTTTCTTTTAATACATTTTTACAAGATTTATGCTTTTCACTGATATCATACTAGTGGGCATGTATCAACCATTAAAAGCGTTAATGAGAGTATGCCACTGATTAGCCAGTTTTTCCTTTTCAGGAGGATGACAAATCATGTTATTTGAAGAAGTAGTGTCCGGTTTGAAAAAAGTTTGAGATTAGATTTTTTTAACAGATTTTTGTCCAATTCATACTTCCATTAGTATGTGCCTACGAACAAATTAATTGGCATATGGTTTGACCAGAATACTGACTTTGTAAAATTTGGTTTTTCAAAGCAGTTGGTTTAATCTGTGCGTTATAGTCATTGATGCTTTTAAAGGTGATATTTACAGAAACTACCATTCACAGTAAATGCTGCATGTCAATTTGAATCATTTGGAAAATGCCATTAAAAGGAGTGAATGCTTATAACCAACCGGCTATCAGATTGAATCCAGGCTTTTAACTTTTGGAAATACTTATTATTCCTCAAACTGATACAATTTGAATTTGCTATCAAAGCAGAAAGCACTTACATTTTTAGGGGATGAAAAAAATGACCTGATCAAAGTCTTGTAAATGCCCTTAAGAGAATCTCATGAATCTGAATGGCATTCCTGGAACTGAGTGAGGAAACTATTTAATGTGTGGAATACCTTCACATTTTGGTGGGGGTGATTTTGTGTCTTGAATGGTCTGCAGAGTTCTGCAGATCTGCTGTCAAACGACTAATAAAAAAGGGATTCAAGAACTCATCTCTGCAGAGGTTTGAGTTGAAATTGCTCACCAGTGATTCAAAGGAAGTAGGAGAGACAAAACAATCTCCCCAGACCCAGAGCAGTTTTCTGTGGTTCCATCCTGTAAAGTTGATGACTTGTATAAGCCCAAGATTAGAGAGGAAAAACTATATAACTACTCAGCCCAAACACTTTCCTTGCTTCTCTCTTTCACTCTTTCTCCCTCACTTTCTTTCTCTCTTTTTTGCTCCCTCTCATTTTTTTGTTTTTCTTTCTCTCTTGAACAGCCCTCTCTCATCCCCCTCTCCTTTCCTCTCTCTCCCTCTGTCTCTGAAGTTACACCACAGATGCTCAGCTGTCTCAGCTTTGGTAACTTTGATCAATGCGACGCTGCCAACCTCCAGCAGGACAAGGTCAGGGAAACTAGATGACTGTCTGTCTGCTCCACATGTTGTCACGCGCACAGACACATACACACAGACACAGACACACACATACACACAGATACACACACACACCCACACATACACTACTGTCAAACACCGCTATTCACCATATGTTGTAGCATACAACCTGTTCAGTCTGTCATCTTCAGTACCTGGCCTTATGTCTCCAAGGGCTCCCTGAGTTTAATAAACGACCTCTCATATTAAAGTGCCCATTAACCCCCCCCCCATGCGCACCCACACACACACACACACACACACCCATGCACTCTTCTGTCAAACACAGCCATCCACCATATGTTGTAGCATACAGCCTCTCATCTCTGGTACCTGGCCTATGTCTCCAAGAGTCTCTGAGTTTAAAAGACCACTCACATCAGGTTGCAGAAAACCATTTGCATATTACTAGCAATGTGTTCTGCTCAGGTAAGCAGTAGCAGTATAACAGTAGTGATGTGAAGCAGTGAGTTAACTATCTACACATAACTAGTGATGTGAACAAGACAATATACTGTCTACACCTTATTAGTGATGTGAACATCTCAATATACTGTTTATACCTTACTAGTGATGTGAACATCTCAATATACTGTTTATACCTTACTAGTGATGTGAACAACTCAATATACTGTTTATACCTTACTATTGATGTGAACAACACAACATACTGTCTACACCTTAATAGTTATGTGAACATCTCAATTTATTGTTTATACCTTACTAGTGATGTGAAACACTCAATATACTGTCTACACCTTACTAGTGATGTGAACATCTCGATATACTGTGTATACCTTACTATTGATGTGAACATCTCCATATACTGTGTCACGGCTTCGGGGTTTGGGAACAAGGAGGAGCAGGAGAAGGCGTGGTAGAAGGATATTTAATGGTATCCAGGAGAAATATACAATATATATGGTACGAAGCGTCGCACAGCTCTTTGACACAGTCGGAGACAATCACACACAAAGACAGGGGGAGCAGAGGGAACATATATACCGGGGGGAAACAGCGATGATGAGGAACAGGTGCACTAAACGGGACACAGGTGAAATGTATGATGAGACGGTGGTGTCAGAAAGCCGGTGACGTCGACCGCTGGGGCCCGCCCACTGCAGGGGGAGGTGAACCAGCAGAGGTCGCAGTTGTCACAGTACCCCCCCCCTGACGCGCGGCCCCAGCCGCGCGACGACGCCGGCCTCGGGGCCGACCCGGGGGGCGCGGAGCAGGGCGGTCCGGCCGACGCCGATGGAAGTCGCGGACAAGGACGGGAGCCAGGACGTCCTTCACCGGAACCCAGCTCCGCTCCTCCGGGCCGTACCCCTCCCACTCCACGAGGTACTGGAGGCCCCCCGCCCGGCGCCTCGAGTCAATGATGGAGCGGACAGAGTACGCCGGGGCCCCCTCGATGTCCAGAGGGGGAGGGGGCACCTCCCGCACCTCACACCCCTGGAGGGGACCATCCACCACCGGCCTGAGGAGAGACACATGAAACGAGGGGTTAATACGGTAGTCGGGGGGAAGGCGTAACCGATATGTTACCTCGTTGACTCTCCTCAGGACTTTAAAAGGCCCCACAAACCGCGGGGCCAGCTTCCGGCAGGGCAGGCGGAGGGGCAGGTCCCTGGACGAGAGCCAGACCCGGTCGCCCGGCCGATACACCGGGGCCTCCCCGCGGTGGCGGTCTGCATTGGTCTTTTGACGGCGGACAGCGAGCCGGAGGCGGGATTGTACTGCCTCCCATGTGCCCGCTGCCCGCCGGAACCAGTCGTCCACCGCAGGGGTACCGGTCTGGCTCGGCGTCCACGGCGCCAGGACCGGCTGGTAGCCCAGGACGCACTGGAAAGGCGTCACGCCCGTGGAGGAGTGGTGCAGAGAATTCAGTGCGTATTCTGCCCACGGCAGAAACTCTGCCCACTCCCCCGGCCGGTCCTGGCAGTAGGACCGGAGGAACCTACCCACTTCTTGATTGACCCGTTCCACCTGCCCGTTGGACTGGGGATGGTAGCCCGAGGTCAGGCTGACCGAGATCCCCAGGTGCTGCATAAATGCCTTCCACACCCTAGACGTGAATTGGGGACCCCGGTCAGACACGATGTCCTCGGGCACCCCATAGTGCCGGAAGACGTGTGTGAACAGGGCCTCCGCGGTCTGTAGGGCAGTAGGAAGGCCGGGCAGAGGCAAGAGGCGGCAGGACTTCGAAAACCGATCCACAACGACCAGGATGGTGGTATGGCCCTGGGAAGGGGGGAGATCTGTCAAGAAATCAACAGAAATGTGGGACCATGGCCGTTGTGGAATGGGCAAGGGGTGCAACTTGCCCACAGGTAGGTGCCGGGGTGCCTTACTCTGGGCACACACCGAGCAGGAAGAGACGTATACCCTGACGTCCTTAGCTAAAGTGGGCCACCAGTACTTACCGGCCAGGGCGCGCACTGTTGGCCCGATGCCAGGATGACCGGAGGAGGGAGATGTATGCGCCCAGTAGATGAGGCGGTCGCGGACAGACGCCGGCACATACGTACGGCCCTCAGGGCATGTGGGCGGAGAGGGCTCGTCGCGCTGCGCTCCGGCGATGTCCGCGTCCAGTTCCCATACCACCGGTGCCACAATGCATGACTCCGGGAGCACGGGAGCATCATCCACTGGCCTCTCCTCCGTGTCATGCTGGCGGGACAGCGCGTCAGCCCCGACGTTCTTACTCCCCGGCCTGTAGGTGAGAGTAAACACAAACCGGGTGAAGAACATAGCCCACCTTGCCTGGCGAGGGGTCAGCCTCCTCGCTGCCCGCATGTACTCCAGGTTCCGGTGGTCAGTCCAGACGAGGAAAGGGTGTTTAGCCCCCTCTAACCAGTGCCTCCACGCCGACAGAGCTCGAACCACGGCCAGCAGCTCACGATCACCAATGTCGTAGTTCCGCTCCGCCGCACTGAGCTTCTGGGAGAAGAAGGCACAGGGACGGAGCGTGTTACGACACCCCGTCCGTTGGGAGAGGATGGCACCGAGCCCACAATCGGACGCGTCCACCTCCACGATGAACTGGAGCGACGGGTCGGGATGGGCCAGGACCGGAGCGGTGGTGAAACGGTGTTTCAGTTCCACAAACGCCCGCTCCGCGTCCACGGTCCACCGCAACCGGGTCGCCCCCCCCTTCAGAAGGGAGGTGATCGGAGCCGCTACCTGGCTAAAGCCCCGGATAAACCTCCTATAGTAATTGGAGAAGCCTAAGAAACGTTGCACGTCCTTAACCGTGGTTGGGGTCGGCCAATTACGCACGGCGTCAATGTGAGGCTCCTCCATAGCCACACCTGTGCTGGAAAAGCGATAACCCAGGAAGGACACAGACGACTGGAAAAACAGACACTTCTCGGCTTTCACGTACAGGTCATGCTCCAGCAGTCGAGCCAGCACTCTGCGCACTAACGAGACATGTTTGGCGCGGGTGGCAGTGAATATCAAGATGTCATCAATATACACTACCACTCCTTCGCACAACAAGTCTCGGAATACGTCGTTGACGAAGGACTGGAAGACTGAAGGAGCATTCATCAACCCGTACGGCATCACTAAATACTCGTAATGGCCAGACGTGGTACTAAAAGCGGTTTTCCATTCGTCTCCTTCCCGGATACGCACCAGGTTATAGGCACTCCTGAGGTCTAATTTAGTGAAAAAGCGGGCCCCGTGCATCCTCTCCACCTCCGCAGAGATCAAAGGGAGAGGGTAGCGGAACGGAATGGTGATCTTGTTCAGCGCCCGGTAATCGATGCACGGGCGCAAACCACCGTCCTTTTTTTTTCACAAAAAAGAAACTCGAGGAGACCTGTGACTTGGAGGGCCTGATGTAGCCCTGTTCCAACGCTTCCGCAACGTAGGCGTTCATAGTCTCCGTTTCGGTGCGGGACAGTGGATACACGTGACCCTTCGGGAGTGCGGCTCCGTCAACGAGGTCTATCGCACAATCCCCCAGCCGGTGTGGTGGCAACACAGCAGCCTTGGCTTTGGAGAAAACCGTAGCCAAGTCCCTGTATTCGGGGGGAATGGGCACGGCAGGCGCACTGTCTGGACTTTCCACCGAGGTCGAGCCAACGGAAACACCCAAACACCTACCCTGGCACTTCCGCGACCACCCCGACAGACGTCGACTAGACCAGGAGATGAAGGGGTCGTGTAGGGACAACCAGGGGAAACCTAAAACGACTGGGAACGTGGGAGAGTCGATGATGTGGAATGTAATGGTTTCGCTGTGTCGGCTGTCGGTAATCAGGAGGAGGGGAACAGTGCAACTCGTGACCAGACCGGACCCTAGTGGCCGGCTGTCTAAAGCTCTCACGGGCAGGGGGGTGTCGAGGTCCTGGAGGGGTATGTGCGACCGTAGGGCAAAAGACCTATCCATGAAATTCCCGGCTGCGCCTGAGTCTACCAGCGCCTTACACCGGGCAAGCAGCGGAAATCCGGGGAACCTAACAGGGACAGTGCACATAGAGAGGGAAGAGGTTAGTGGCGAATGTGCATGTGCTACCTGGGGTGATGCGGAAGTGCCCTGCCTGTCGCCTCTTGACTCAGGGAGGGAGGTGCGGCGTGGTGCAGTATTACGGCCTCGTTGCCCCCTGGAGGCACTCCGCACCTGCCCTCCCCGACGTCTGCCCGGCAGTGCAGCCGCCCCCAATTCCACGGGGACGGCGGTGACGGGTTGGCAGGGTGGAACGGGCGGGCCTCTACCGGGACGTCCTCGGGCAGCTAGCAGGTTGTCGAGACGGATGGAGATGTCCGCCAGTTGGTCAAAGGAGAGGGACACGTCTCGACAAGCCAGCTCCCTCCGGACGTCCTCGCGTAGGCTACACCGGTAGTGGTCGATCAGAGCCCGCTCGTTCCACCCCGATCCCGCTGCCAGGGTCCGGAACTCCAGAGCGAACTCCTGCGCCGATCTCGTCTCCTGCCGTAGGTGGAACAGTCGTTCACCCGCCTCTCTCCCTTCGTGCGGATGGTCAAACACGACTCGGAAGCGGCGGGTGAACTCAGCGTAGCTGCCCTGGGTGGGCTGCTCGAAGTTCCAAACGGCGGTGGCCCACTCCAGGGCTCTCCCGGACAGGCAGGAGACGAGTGAAGAGATCTTCTGGGCTTCGGTCGGCGCAGGATACAATGCCTGGAGCGCGATGTCCAGTTGCAGCAGGAAACCCTGGCAGCGGTCCGCCGCCCCGTCGTAGGCCCTGGGTAGCGGAATGGCCATCGCTCCCGTGCTGGGCGGCGTGGCTTGGGGAGGCGTAGAGACGGCCGGTGCTGCGGGGTTCCGCTGGCTCAGCTCTAAGCGCTGCACCGCTTTCAGTACGCTGTCCATTGCAGCGCCTAGGCTGGCCAGCATTGTCGAGTGTACTTGAACTGCCTCCGCAACACCGACCTCGCCTGTGGCTCCTTCAGGCTCCATATCCTTGTTGTAGTCTTGGTGTGTGATTCTGTCACGGCTTCGGGGTTTGGGAACAAGGAGGAGCAGGAGAAGGCGTGGTAGAAGGATATTTAATGGTATCCAGGAGAAATATACAATATATATGTTACGAAGCGTCGCACAGCTCTTTGACACAGTCGGAGACAATCACACACAAAGACAGGGGGAGCAGAGGGAACATATATACCGGGGGGAAACAGCGATGATGAGGAACAGGTGCACTAAACGGGACACAGGTGAAATGTATGATGAGACGGTGGTGTCAGAAAGCCGGTGACGTCGACCGCTGGGGCCCGCCCACTGCAGGGGGAGGTGAACCAGCAGAGGTCGCAGTTGTCACATACTGTTTATACCTTACTAGTGATATGAACATCTCAATATACTGTTTATACCTTACTAGTGATATGAATATCTCAATATAATGTCTACACCTTACTAGTGATGTGAACATCTCAATATACTGTTTATACCTTACTATTGATGTGAACAACACAATATACTGTCTACACCTTACTAGTTATGTGAACATCTCAATTTACTGTTTATACCTTACTAGTGATGTGAACATCTCAATATACTGTTTACACCTTACTAGTGATGTGAAACACTCAATATACTGTCTACACCTTACTAGTGATGTAAACATCTCGATATACTGTGTATACCTTACTATTGATGTGAACACCTCCATATACTGTTTATACCTTACTAGTGATGTGAACAACTCAATATACTGTTTATACCTTACTAGTGATATGAATATCTCAATATAATGTCTACACCTTACTAGTGATGTGAACATCTCAATATACTGTGTATACCTTACTATTGATGTGAACATCTCCATATACTGTTTATACCTTACTAGTGATGTGAACAACGCAACATAATGTTTACACTTTATTGGTGATGTGTGTGTGCTGAGGTTAGCAGTTCAGCTGTGATGTCAGGGTGATGTTTTTCTAAAACCAATCTCAGTACCTTATTCTTCATCTTCCCTTCCAGACACTCTCAAGCCCTCCAAAGTCACCCCCTATAGGACAGGCTTTATTCCTGATCAACAAACATCCCAAGACTAAGGTCTCTTTTTCCCTTGGTGTTAGAGATCTCCACTGACATTGACATGCAATACAATGTAAAGAGAAAGAAGGTGAAGTTTGTTTTTGTTTCCCCTCATGTTGTCACCTTGGCATCATTTCAAAGGGAGTTTTCTGTGTGAACTTTAGCAATAGACTTGCTTTTGCTGAATACAAATAATACCCTGAAATGTTCTGTGTTTCTGTGCATTTAACAGTAAATCTAGGTATTGCTGCTGAATTGGGAAAATGTGGAAGTAGTTCCCAGAAGGTCTTCCTGCTTCTCTGTTGTAGCTAGGTATACTGTATAGCTTGGTTCTGGAAATACTGCAGTCACACTGTTAAAATGTAAAATTGTATTACTAGTGATGGTCGTGAAAATATAACCATTAAGTCATCCAGCTGTGTGTGTGTATTTCCATAAAATGTATTTTATTTCTTTCTAGGTGAATGATTGACTAGAAAGAGGAAGAGTACAGATCCACCAGTCATTGACCTCATAGAATAAGCAGAAGAAGAGCAACTGGATGTAGTCAACAACCTGGCCATCGTCAAGTTGACAGCAAAATCTTGGATTATTTTATTATTTCTCCGAGGACGAGTAATGGACATACATACACTTGTATTCCTTATCTGTGGATTTCTGTAATGGAGTGACTTTTCAAAAAAAAAAATACAGAATGCAGTGGCTTTCCCAACAACATATTAGCAACTAGTTCTGGTCCCCTTTCTCTCTGAGATGTTTTTCATGTTGTTCTTTTCTAACACCATGAAGTGGGCCCTGTAATTTTGATGAGGATGACAGGGGCTGTTTCAGTTCATCAGAGGCATCCAGCGTTAGAGCTATGAAATCTCCTGGGGAGGAAATATTGTCAGACATCACTTGGAAATAGCAATTTTCAAAAGGTGGTTCTAATGTGCATTTTCCCATTCCCTCACTTTCCCCGAAAACTGAGCTTTACCTGCCACTACGCCATGTCTCTACTGAAGCGGAGGAAGATTAGGGCTTTTACTGTATTATTCTGCATCGTAACTTTCACCATGTTCCTCTTCAGTTACACGTTGCACGATCCCTCTCTGTACTTCTTTAAATACCCCTTCCGCCTGCCGGACAGCTTCTTCTCCAAAGGCCAGTGTGGCTGTCAACAGTGTATGACAGAGCTGGATGACGACCCGTGGTTCACTGAGCGGTTCAACCTGTCCGTCCATCCTCTGCTGACTAGGAGGAACAGCCTGCTGACTGATGACACATACCGCTGGTGGCAGGTGAGACATGACGAGAATATTGTTCTGGTTGAACCGGGATGTGGACATTAAGTTAGTGTTTGATTTGAGGGTAGAGTTTTGGTTTAACCAGGATGGGGACATTAATTTAGTGTTTGATTTGAGGGTAGAGTTTTGGTTTAACCAGGATGGGACATTAATTTAGTGTTTGATTTGAGGGTAGGGTATGGAAAACAGTCAGTCTACTGAGTGATGACCTTTATAGGGGAAGGCAGGTAAGATATATTCTGAGACGTACAAGCAAATTGCCATAGGTGAGATTGGTTCCGTTTAATCTCTTAACTAAACCCTCTCCTACATATCCTAGTCAATTGATCAATAACATTTTATTTATATAGTCATTTTTACTTCAGCAGTTCTCACAAAGTGCTTTTACAGATACCCAGCCTGAAACCCCAAAGAGCAAGCAACAAGAGGTAAAGCACAGTGGGTTGGAAAATATCTTAATAGTGTCCAAAATTAGGAAGAAACCTAGAGAGGAACCAGACACTGAGGGGTGGCCAGTCCTCTTCTGGCTGTGCTGTGTGAAGATTATAAGAGTACACAACCTTTCGCGCAAGGTCAGTATTTTTGCATGATCAGAAGACAAGCAGATCAATAAATGCTAGTCAGCTGTGACCAGGATCCTTAAACAAAATGCAAGTCCACAGCATAACTAGGTAGGCAGGACAGGAACAATCAGGGACAATCCGGGTTAGGGTTGCTGTGGCCAGTGAATCATCAGGAACCATCAGGGAGGAACCCTATCTACAAACATCCAGGAGGACTTTGGATAGGGACAGCTACGAGTCATTTGGGCCTGGTAGTCCTTGGAGGTGGTCCTAGGGCACATGTCCTCCTGTGGTCATACAGGACACCAGGAAGGTTAGAAAGAGGATTCATAAGGATACCTCAGTATACTATTTCTCCATCCTGATGGTAGCGTAATAACTCCAGGTTTGGGCTACAGGACAGAACTCTCAAGGGAATGTGTAACCCCCAAGCTTAACTTAATCATAGATTATTGCAATGTTAAAACTAGTTTGAGTCAGCTTTGGATTAGGTGGTGGCTGATTTCAAATATTGTGCCAGGAAGAAAGGAATATCTACTAAATGAATACCATTCAAAAGTTCTAGAGACACCTAGATCTAAAAAACAGGATAATTCTCTCCCTATTACTAAATATGCCAGGGATTATTTTTGAACCTAAAACAGTGCATCACAGTTTGTCTGTTTGTTCTTGGTAGATCTATGGCAGGGTCATGTATAATGAAGAACAAGCTGCCAATCACTTAATAGCTAGGTTGCACCATCTAACAGTGAAAACGTCAGTAGTGGTTCTAAAGGTACACCATGGCCTGTTTTAATTCAAACATCAAAAGTCCCAAATTTATTCCTAGGCTGTACTGTGTTGCTTCTACCAATTAGACTCCATTACATGAAATCGAGATACACACACTGGAGGTGTAAGGATCCAATGCCCCGAGACACGACATCAACTGCACGTGTCACCGTCAGCCATGTCCAATCAGCAGCCTCTATCAAGCTGAGGTTATAGCATTAACCCTCACACCTTGTCCAATTAAACGTAGCCTAAAAAAAGATACATTTACTGGAAGGTAGCCAGCTGTCTTCCACGGATCATTTCAAAAGAGGTTTCTCGAGTGTGGCTTGAAGAGACGGTGGTTGTAGTCCACTGTATAGCTCGGTCAAAGATAGATGTGTGTCTGATCTAGAACGCAGCGCCACTGCCTTCAGCGCGTACTCTCATTGTGGTGATAAATGCCAAAGGTTTTCGGAACGTTGCTGCCAGGCATATGCCACTCTGTCTGCTTGTCTTGTCTCTCTCCCTACGTCATTCCCGAGAAGCAGCAGACCTACATCCCATCCGTCGGGCTAGTGCCACACCGTTAGACCTGTCTGTACACTAGTTGCCCCCCCGTCGTGAACACAGAGAACGGCCAGTGGATCGATCTTTGGCCCAGATTCTGTCAACATTCTGGTGAATGACAAGTCTCGTCTGAGAGATACGGCATTTTAAAAATAGCAGCTATTGGCCGAGATGGTGGTGGTGTAACCAGTACTTGAAAATATTCACTTTCGCAAGGTCACGTCCCTCACCCTGTTTTACACAAAGTGATGATATTTCCAACAAAGGACACTCTCCTTCCAAAGAAAAGTTTGCCTTGGGTACCGATAAGGTTGATGGCCAATGGATTTTGACTACTTTGAATTTTGTGAAAAATACAATACAATACAAAAACAATGCTGATTTCACATCCATCAACAGCGATCGGACGAAGCAATATGTTTTGAATTTCTTGTTAAATGACCTTAGTTAAAGAAGGCCTGCTTTGCCGTGTCTGTCCGCTATAGGCCTGCGTTATGCCTCCATTACCTGCCTCTATCTCCACTGACTCAGCTGTGTCCTCAGGGGTTGGAGACAAAGGCAAACTGACTGTCACCTCTTTGCTCGCTCTCTCTTTCCAGTGGTTACAGGCGGAGCAGCAGCCCGCCAACTTCAGCGAAGTGGTGGAGAAGTTGTTCCAGGTCATCCCTGATGCTGACCTGTACATGGATGCTGGTCCTGAGCGCTGTAGGACCTGCGCCGTGGTAGGAAACTCTGGAAACCTCAAGGGGACCCGCTACGGAACCCTAATCGACTCAAATGATGTCATCATCAGGTGACTGATCAAGCTTGTTTGGTTTCGTATATGAGTTGCACAACAGAGGGGTGGTAGCTAGGGAACAGGAAGGACAGATAAGAGTTATTTAGAATGGTTCGTTGCAAAACGATTCAGGTCTATTTGAATGTGCCACTGCTGTATTCCAGTTTCTTGATTCACAAGGCGTTCATGGCTAATAGCAGGGGTCTCCACCAGGTTGATTGAGTGATGCCCTCCAACCCATTTATGAATTGCTTGTGAACCAATTCTGAAGGTACATTAAGTTGTCATGTGTTCCACTGCTATCAACAAATCTCACCAGCATCAGACACTGCATAGCTACGATTTAATCAACACAGCATTGACATCACTGCACCCCTGCTCGGATGTTATTGACTTCAAAAGCCTAACACAATATCTGACAATTAATTTCCATCCTGTTGTCCCCTTCTGTCTGTGGTGTGCCTGTTTGGTCACTGAGTTGCTATGAACATCTGTGTCTTGTGGTTTGACAGAAATTCTTTGAACTTTCATCAAAACCTTACAAATGTTTTACTGTCAAATGTATGTCATGATACATATAAGTGATACATATAAATATCATTTGTACATATTATTGGTTAATTCTGTGAAATAGTTGCAGCAGTAGGCTATAGATTCATCCAAAACTAGAAGATACCTCTTTTGCTAGAAGCGTAATTAAGCACAATTTGCTATAACCGCAATTAATAGATGCGCTGTTAAAATGTTTTTAAAAACGTTTCTTTCCTGACTTTAAAATGTTTATCTATAACCTTACATCAAGTTTCACATTTTAAAATGAATTTTTTAAATTTTTTACATTTTTAGTCTGTTAAACCTCTATAGTAAAGTAACCTTTGGATTGTCCAAAATCATTAACAAAATCGAATTATATATATACATTTATACAGCATGTGTATACACTCACCTAAAGGATTATTAGGAACACCATACTAATACTGTGTTTGACCCCCTTTCACCTTCAGAAATACCTTAATTCTACATGGCATTGATTCAACAAGGTGCTGAAAGCATTCTTTAGAAATGTTGGCCCATATTGATAGAATAGCATCTTGCAGTTGATGGAGATTTGTGGGATGCACATCCAGGGCACGAAGCTCCCGTTCCACCACATCCCAAAGATGCTCTATTGGGTTGAGATCTGGTGACTGTGGGGGCTATTTCAGTACAGTGAACTCAATTGTCATGTTCAAGAAACCAATTTGAAATGATTCGAGCTCTGTGACATGGTGCATTATCCTGCTGGAAGTAGCCATCAGAGGATGGGTACATGGTGGTCATAAAGGGATGGACATCTAAACGATGCCCAATTGGCACTAAGGGGCCTAAAGTGTGCCAAGAAAACATCCCCCACACCATTACACCACCACCACCAGCCTGCACAGTGGTAACAAGGCATAATGGATCCATGTTCTCATTCTGTTTACGCCAAATTCTGACTCTACCATCTGAATGTCTCAACAGAAATCGAGACTAATCAGACCAGGCAACATTCTTCCTGTCTTCAACTGTCCAATTTTGGTGAGCTCATGCAAATTGTAGCCTCTTTTTCCTATTTGTAGTGGAGATGAGTGGTACCCGGTGGGGTCTTCTGCTGTTGTAGTCCATCCACCTCAAGGTTGTGCATGTTGTGGCTTCACAAATGCTTTGCTGCATACCTCGGTTGTAACAGTCAAAGTTGCTCTTCTATGAGCTTGAATCAGTCGGCCCATCTCCTCTGACCTCTAGCATCAACAAGGCATTTTCACCCACAGGACTGCCGCACACTGGATGTTTTTCCCATTTCACACCATTCTTTGTAAACCCTAGAAATGGTTGTTTGTGAAAATCCCAGTAACTGAGCAGATTGTGAAAAACTCAGACCAGCCCGTCTGGCACAAACAACCATGCCACGCTCAAAATTGCTTAAATCACCTTTCTTTCCCATTCTGACATTCAGTTTGGAGTTCAGGAGATTGTCTTGACCAGGACCACACCCCTAAATGCATTGAAGCAACTGCCCTGTGATTGGTTGATTAGATAATTGCATTAATGAGAAATTGAACAGGTGTTCCTAATAATCCTTTAGGTGAGTGTATGTTAAAGTATCAATTACATAGCTGTTGATGAGGAATAGTCCAAATTCAATTTAAACTGTACCTGTCAAATTAAGATAAACTACAGTTAATTACACCTGTGCGTAACAGCATCTTCCATTGCCTGAAAGACATTACAAACTGGATTTCCAATAACTTTCTTCAGTTAAACACTGTTAAAACCAAAGTTTTAATTATTGGCCCCCCATCTATTTCGGATGAAGTTCAGTTCGCTCTAGGATCGCTAGCAAACAATATTGTGACTGTGGCCAGACATTTGGGAGTTTTCTTTGATCCAGAGAATTTGAATATAACACAAAAATATAAGGTATAAATAAAAATATAAATATCCTTTTGTGGACAATGAGAAAATTCTACATGCTTTTATTTTATCTCGCCTAGACTACTGTAATGCTTTGTTTACATGCCTCAACAATAAGTCCCTAGGTAAACTCCAAGTTTTCAGAATTCAGCTGCCAAACTTCTTACAAGGACTAAATCAAGGTCTCATATAACCCCAGTGTTGGCAGCTCCACATAGCTTACCAGTGAAGTTACCAGGCAAAAACTCAGGCCTGGGAGGAGTTTGGTGAGACCATGGAGAAGGACTATCGGCTAGCCTCGAAGAGATTCTGGCAAACCGTCCGGCACCTCAGGAGAAGGAAACAGTGCCCTACCAACGCTGTTTACAGTAGAGGTGGGCAGCTGTTGACCTCAACTGGGGATGTCGTCGGGCGGTGGAAGTAGTACTTCGAGGATCTCCTCAATCCCGCCATCACGTCTTCCATTGAGGAAGCAGAGGATGAGGGCTCAGAGGTGGACTCGTCCATCACCCGGGCTGAAGTCACAGAGGCAGTCAAGAAACTCCTCGGTGGCAAGGCACCAAGGGTGGATGAGATCCACCCTGAGTACCTCAGGTCTCTGGATGTTGTGGGGCTGTCTTGGTTGACACGCCTGTGCAATATCGCGTGGCGGTCGGGGACAGTGCCTCTGGGATGGCAGACCGGGGTGGTGGTCCCTCTTTTTAAGAAGGGGGACCGGAGGGTGTGTTCCAAATATAGGGGGATCACACTTCTCAGCCTCCCCGGGAAAGTCTATGCCAGGGTACTGGAGAGGAGAATACGGCCGATAGTAGAACCTCGGATTCAGGAGGAACAGTGTGGTTTTCGTCCGGGCCGTGGAACGCTGGACCAGCTCTATACCCTCTACGGGGTGCTCGAGGGTTCATGGGAGTTTTCCCAACCAATCCACATGTGTTTTGTGGATTTGGAAAAGGCATTCGACTGTGTCCCTCGCGGCATCTTGTGGAGGGTGCTTTGGGAATATGGGGTCCTGGGTCCTTTGCTAAGGGCTGTCAGGTCCCTGTACGACCGAAGCAGTAGCTTGGTCCGCATTGCCGGCAGTAAGTCAGACTTGTTCCCAGTGCATGTTGGACTCCGGCAGGGCTGCCCTTTGTCACCGGTTCTGTTCGTAATTTTTATGAACAGAATTTCTAGGCGCAGCCAGGGGCTGGAGGGTGTCAGGTTTGGGGACCACACGATTTCGTCTCTGCTCTTTGCGGATGATGTTGTCGTGTTGGCCCCTTCAAACCAGGACCTTCAACATGCACTGGGACGGTTTGCAGATGAGTGGCCATGGTCCTCAGTCGGAAAAGGGTGGCTTGCCCACTTCAGGTTGGTGGAGAGTGCCTGCCTCAAGTGGAGGAGTTTAAGTATCTAGGGGTCTTGTTCACGAGTGAGGGAAGGATGGAACGGGAGATTGACAGACGGAAAAGAGCTGAGGTGCAAGGCGAAGCTCTCGATTTACCGGTCAATCTATGTTCCTACTCTCACCTATGGTCATGAGCTTTGGGTCATGACCCAAAGGACAAGTTCCCGGATACAGGGGGCCGAAATGAGCTTTCTCCGCAGGGTGGCTGGGCGATCCCTTAGAGATAGGGTGAAAAGCTTGGTCACCCTGGAGGAGCTCAGAGTAGAGCCGCTGCTCTTCCACATCGAGAGGGGTCAGCTGAGGTGGCTTGGGCATCTATTCTGGATGCCTCCTGAACGCCTTCCTGGGAAGGTGTTCCTGGCCCGTCCCACTGGGAGGAGACCCTGGGGAAGACCTAGGACACGCTGGAGGGACTATGTCTCCCGGCTGGCCTGGGAACGCCTCGGTGTCCCCCCGGAAGAGCTGGAGGAAGTGTATAGGGAGAGGGAAGTCTGGGCATCTCTGCTTAGACTGCTGCCCCCGCGACCCGGCCCCGGATAAGTGGAAGATGGATATTTTTTTAAATTATTATTATGTTAATGCATTTCTATTGTGCCTAAAACACTTTGTGTATGTACTTGTACTAGAAAAGTGCTGTTCAAATAAAGTAATTATTACTGCAAGAATAACAAGAACCCCAACAGACAGTAGACAGAGATAATAAGCCAGGCTAGTAAATAAATAGGGATCTTTTTAAACCTCAAAATTCCTACCTAAAAAAATTTAGAATATTTCCATTTGGCTACGATATGACAATATCTTAATTATATTGGGCAACACTGTTTTTAATGTTTCTTGATAGAGAAAGCTTGTCAATGGGCTATTCATAACATCTTCTTTACTGGGCAAGTCGGTTTCCCTGGAAAGATTGTTTACACTAGCCTATTTCCTTTGGCATTTTGGTTGCATTCAGGAGTGGTAATTTTATTGCTTTATTTTTCAAAAGGATATTTGCCCAGACAGCCAATTTAGATCTATGGCTTTTCACCAATCAAATTAGCTATTTTACCAAATAACCTTATTTTCCTTGTAACATTGCCAGAGTAGCCTGTCATTTAGGTAACCTTTGTGTTTTATTAAAAACTATTCAGCTAATGTCTCATGCAGGTTTACATGACATTTAGCAATTCATAAAATGCATTTCTATAAGACAAATATGTCCCTTTATTAGTTTTCATTAATATGTCATTATTCTATAAGAGGTATTTCCATGCCAATACATTATACAAAAACAGAGGCGCACCCATCTCCCGACCATGAATGTAGGGCCCCGCTATGGGTTTTCCCCATTCACTAGCAGTTACTTACCTGTACTGTATATACTCTAAGTAAAGATATCTTACACGTCAGCCCCTGCTGCGGAACCAAATGCATGGTGATTTAATTACGCAGAGAGACAGGGACAAGCAACACAAGATTTATTGGTTTGCTTTTAACAAAATCCTTTTCTGCACTACAGGATTACAAGTGCTGGATTTCTGTAGGCATACAGTTCATACCGCACTGGGTCCCAATTCCAAATGACACCATATTCCCTATTGTGCACTGCTTTTAACCAAGGCTTTTGGCCCAGGTCAAAAGTAGAGTACTAAGAAGGCAATGGGGCACCATTTAGCACATGGCTGCTGCTACAGTATGACTTAGATAAACGCTTGATTGCCAAACCCAACGCTGCAAATGAAAAAGATGTCGTCTGTGCCCTGCGTCAGAAAAAACACTGTTAAAATTAGAAACTGTCTACGTAAGACTTGGACATCACAGCAGATTGCTACAACATGACTCACAGCCAGCGCATTGCCCGAAGTCATGTAAAAATATAGTATCCATCCCATTTCATGTAATGAAAGTGAATATTACCAGCAAAACACTGCGCTCTTTCTAAGGTAAAACAGCTCTTTTCTTCTGGTTGTATGAGCTGCTATATCACAGCAGTCAACGATGCAGTGGGCTCTTTTTTTAAACCTAATTAGCTTGTCTTGAGTTTAAGACGCTTACAGCGGTATATCAGCGGTGGATTAAACGTCAATCAATTTCTAATCTCTGTATGATTAGGTAAAGCCTCAGCACATAACTTCCGGGAAGTTGAATCCTAAATCACGACATATGTATTGATAGCTATGCACTCCACATCTTTGAGTGAGAAGCCCAGATTTTAGATTTGTTTTCTGCACTGATTTTCAACGATTTTATTCAATTTATATAATAATTTTATGCAATCATTTATTCATAAATGTTTACAGAAATGCCCTTTCATAGTGCAGAAAACACAAGTACACCCCTATTCTTAATTGTTGGTGCTGCCGCCCTTTGGGTGAAATATGGGCCAAACATTTGGCTGTTTCCTGTAACTGTCTACCAGACTCATCCATCAAATGCGAGGAATTTTGCTCACTATTCTTTACAGTACTGCTTCAACTATGCTTTGCTGTCTTGAAGTCCCACCATCGCATTTGATAACATTGAGATCTGGGCTTTGACTCTGCCAATCTATAACTCTCCATCTGTTATTTTTGAGGTTGCATGTTTTGGGTCTCTTGCCCTCTTGCAAGATCCATGTTCTGGTTACCTTCAACTTTTTGACAGATGGCCTTGCATTGTACTAAAAAATTCTCTGGTACAATATGGAATTTATGGTTGACTCAATAATGGCAAGTTGGTCAGGCCCTGAGGTAGCAAAGCAGCCCCAAACCATAATGCCACTGCCTTTATGCTTTACTGTTGGTCTTCTTTTCATTTTTGCCAAACATGGTGTCGGGCATTGTGGCTGAACAACTCAGCCACAATTCAAGTTGTGGTCTTGCAAACGTATATACAAACATAGTCCTGATATTCATGAAGGGTTTTTCTCTCCAACCTCCCATGTAGGCCAAGTGTCTGCAGTCTCTTTTTGATTGTTGACTCATGTACATTGACAATGATTCTGGCAAGAGAGGCCTGTAGATCCGTTGATGTCACAGGTTTTTTATAGACTTCTTTGCACATCATTTGGTCAGCTCTTGGGTTGAATTTAGTGGAATGACCTGTCCTATGTAGATTGCCAGCGGCCTAGATGCTTCTCCATTTGTAGATATTCCATAGGAAAGTAGAATGATGTACTTCAAATTGCTTGGAGTGTTTCTTATCATTTTGGAAGACTGGACCCTCCAAAATTACTATCTAATAATCGATAAATGTTCAACTATTTCTGATTGTTATTTTGAATTGGGTTACCTTTACTGATGAATGTGGTTTGAATTTAGGTCAAATACCATGTATCCACTGACTGTGCATACAAATATTTGGAGATTTCCTTTTTGAAGAACATATTAAACAGCAAATACCACAGCAATACCTTTAATGCACTTCCTGTTCCTGGGACACACATATGACTTGTATGATCATGGGAAAAGCAGAAATTCAACACAGGATGTAGATATTCAGCATCTCATGAAGACCGATCAAATCAGAATGTTCAGTTAAACCTTTGTTTCATCACTAAGTTCACACTCCAAAAGATACCTCCAGGCATACAACCGCAAAGCGTCTATGTTGAGTCGTACCTAAAAGCAGATTATTCACGTTACAATATACCAGAACACACTGTAAGCCTAAACCTGCACCCTACAGAATGAACCAAGCTCCTACCTCAGGCTATGAGGAGGATGTTGGCAGCCGGACCACTCATCACGTCATGTACCCAGAGAGTGCCATAGATCTGGACAACACCACCAGTCTTCTGCTCATCCCCTTCAAGACTCTGGACCTACAGTGGATCATCAGTGCCTTGACCACAGGCTCCATCCAACAGTGAGTAAACGATGCTGATGCAGTACCTTCACAAAAACATTTATTAGGTGAACCTCACACAAAAAAGACCTCTAGAGTGCCTAAGGAATTGTTTGTGAAACATGGAAACCATGGAAACTAGGGACACATGGTGAAGCACTTTTTATCAGCATGATTATGATGAATATTTACAGTTCTGATAGCCTTGCCAGTTCCTTATGCTTTGCCATGTAGACATGCTTAATTCGATTAAATGCCCCAGACATACACAATTTGTTAACACATAATAATAATAACAACTATAGGGTACTTGCGAGTAAATACTTCTCAAGTAGTTGACATGTGCGCTGCAGTTCATCACCCTTCACCTAGACCTTAGAGTGGGGGACCGTGAATTTCATCCAATATTGAAGATATGGCTGGTGGGGGCTGAATAAAACACATGGGATATGGGTTGTACATGAGATCATATGATAATGACATGCACCTTTTCCATCTCCTCAAGGCGGATATTCTCAAGGTCTTTATGCTGCAATGACCCAGATGCTTTAACTAATCTGCATTAACCATCTACCCCAAATTAAGCTTCTAAGCATGTAGATTCTAAGCATGTGGATTTTCATTTGTCTCCTTCACTCGGGTCATTTTATGTCGCTTCTACTGGAAAGCTTACATCCTCAACATCCTTACTGCATGATGAGGACGTGGAAGGTGTGAGAAGGGAGAGACAAGGAGCAAGGTGTGAGGAGGTTGTTTAGGTGGATTGTAGCTGCCTGCAGGAGTATTTACTTGCACCTTGAGTCTCAAGGTTGAACTGCGGCTTTATAATGCTGTGGGTCAGCTGGTCAGGATATCTTAGAGCTCTAACGTTAGTTATAATGCAGTACTGCTTGAATCCAGGTAAAGGTAACATAGCTGTTGAAACCTTGGTATCTATTACATTTATTGCATCAGCTTTACTTTTCTTTTCATACTTTCGGCAACTTATGGTTAACAGTCTACCTGGAAATTAATCTTTTTCCCAGGGTCTCTTTTGTGGGGGATTTCCATGTGCTCATTAGCTCAGTCACTGCTGATAGCAAAGTGTCAAACCAGATGTGCTACGAGAAATTTAACAAAGTTGGCAATGTCACTGTTTATCAAGGATCATGTAAAATTCATCAAAGATAATGGCATATGCTAATAGTATCAATGATACTTTGTTTTCCCTTAGATCCAGGATAATAGTTTTAGAATAGGCTAATTAGTATATTTACTTTGGTTTCTTGCAGCACGTACATTCCCGTCCAGTCCAGGATCAAGGCAAACAGGGACAGAGTGAGTGAATCTTTCAGCTACATTAAATATTGACCACTCTAAACCATTACTTCTGATCAAAGCCCTATTGGTCCATTTTTTTTGGAGTGCCTTACACTCTGACACAAAACAATGCAGAATTACTGGACTGTTATTCAGCCTATTAAGAGCTATTGATTGATTTGTTGATCGATGAAATGTAATGCCCTTCAAGGCGAAATTCTGTTAAAGCTGTTCTTTTGCATTTTTCAGGTGTTGATATACAGCCCAACCTTCTTTAAGTATGTCTATGACACCTGGCTGGAGAATCACGGCCGATATCCCTCCACTGGCTTCCTCAGCCTGTTGTTCGCCATTCACATCTGTGACACGGTGAGTCAACCCACTTTCACAAACTCAGCACGTCACTTGGTGTCTGTCCGCCTACATTCTGTACACTATTAGCGTGTCCACCTATGACTCCCAACCATGTGATTGGTTTCTGTTTTGAGTTTGCAGTGAAATCATACTGAGTTTAATGCTGAACAAATAGTCCCTGGTGGCCAAGGAAATTAAAGTCACTAATGGAAGTAAATCCACCTCTAAAGTAATGTCCGCAAAAAGGCTGAAGCTTTGTAGTAGCACCCAGTGCCTGAAAGAGGGGCCTAACGCAGCATTGTGGTAGGTTAGTTTTAGGTATCTACACAGTAGGTTCAAATTTGCTCTTACCATGTGCCGTGCACACTCCATAAGCAACATTAGATATTAGACTAGACCCTGTATGTAGGGCCCCAAACCAAACTTTTTTTCAGAGATTGCATAAGCATACCCAGCAGGCAGTTTTCACATTTGTTTTCCCTTTTATTTCAGTCCCTTTGTCAATCAATTATTCCATGTCAGCTGTTTAACTGATTACTAAGTTATCTAAACCTCTGCCTGGGTGGTTTGGGTGTGTGTTTAGGGCTCACCAAAACTCTAGAGACTTGATTTTATATAATTTAATACACGATTATAAGTGCCAAAAGGAAAATATACTGTCCTATGTTACATGAAACCTTATTATTTTAAGACTGCAGGTTGCCTGCTATGTTAACCAAACTGGCTAAGCAGTTCATCATTTTGTTTGTAAATGGAATCTCTGTTGCAGTGATGCATTTGAGTTTATGGCACACGCCCATATCTTTTGACCGAGTCATTCACTTCCAACGTCCTACAGTTGTTACACAGAGCTCAACCCAGTCTATGTGAGAAAACTTAGAAATATTTTCCAGTAGCTGTATACTGACATCTAGAGCTAGACTATTGCATTGCCCTGTCCATAGGCCTATGTTGGCCTGACACATCAATTAGTACAGCAGCATTGCTCCAGGCTCATTCATCAGTTATGGTGGTATTTGATCATGGCATTTTCTTTATAGACACTTCTTCCAAACTTTAAGTTCCTTCAATATCTTAGTAATTATTGATTGGAAGGCATTTTTCAGATTAAAGGATTTTCGTGTTTTCTTATTAAATAAACAGTTTCTAAAAACAGAAAATAATTGTAAATGTTTTTGTTAGTTGTGAATTCTTCATGTCGATTTTTTGTCAGTTTTGTCAACAGGTTTTCACATTGTGCCAATGTCAAGGGAGAGCAGTTACTATCACAATTCATTCATGAAACACCTCATTAGTTCTGTGGCACATGGTAATATCTGTGTCAAAGTCATATGTCATACTGTAGAGCCAACACCTGCGGCATTATGCACATAACTGGTATAATGAGGAACTGACAGCCAAGGGGGTCTATCCGTGCCTTGCATCATTTAGGTGAGTGTGTATGGGTTTGGGGAAAGACCGTTATCAAAGTAATTTTGTATTGGGTTGTATTATTTAGGTGAGTGTGTATGGGTTTGGATCCGACCATTACGGGAACTGGCACCACTACTGGGAAGAGAATAATATGGGAGGAGCATTCCGCCACACTGGTGTTCATGATGGGGACTACGAGTACAACATCACCCTGCTTCTGGCCGACAAACACAAGATAAAGATGTTCAAAGGCAGATGAGTCCAAAGATGGCCCAAGACCTATAATCCTCTTGAACCTAAATCCTGTCGACTCAGGGGTTATGGTTTTGATACACAGCTAATGCTAGTGGACTCATACTGATGCCTGAAAAATTTTAACAATTTCCTATTCCTATTTAGCCTGTTTTATACTATAAGCCAATGAAATGGAAGTGAATTCTCTCAAACCTTCTGTAATGTTTTGTTCCAAAATCAGGAAATAATGAATTCTCACCTTGCCCCTCTCACCCTATCCCTTTCCCCAGGAGATCCCAGGATACTTGTCCAGTATGTCAGGTCTAATGAGTATGTGGAAGACAGGAGCAGTCTCTAGCTTGTTGCCTCGCTGCAACCTAGGCCCAGGCAAGGCTCTCCAGATGGCTGCCTGGTGGGAGAGTCTTTCATGTCTCTGTTAGTTACGCTTATAAACAAGATCCGGTGTTAACATCTTTGTAGGCTACTGACGGAGGCAATTACTAAATGGCTGTCCTATGGGAGAATTTAAGTAACAACCACAGTCTGCTTTTAATATCAAGGCATCTTGCTGCTCAAATAACATATATATGGTGGATCAAATAGTGCGTCATTCTGAAGATTAGTATTGAAACTACTGACAGTGTTGCCATTTTAAATTAAGTGCCTTATCCATTTAATTCATATGACTAGTTAAGCAGGTCCAAGGTGCCTTTGATATTCTTGTTCCTTTTTTAGATTGAATAAATTTCATTTGTCAAATTCTGTATTTACATTCATGTAACTGACGATTGAAATTCTTGTAATATTACTGTTTACATTTCTCATAGTTTGATGATCATAATCAACAATGTTTTGTTACCTATTTTAATTGATTGATTTTTTATTAATTTACATTGAAATGTATGATTTTACATTCTAGGATTGCCATATGCATTATGCATAGCCATGTTTCCTGTGAGGGATCAGTGCTATATTCTTTGCTCGAGGATTTTACAGGACCTGCTTCTCATGCCAGCTCTGTAATATCTCATGACCAAATGTGTTATTATATTGTTGTACAGGCTTCTCGGATATTAGGAGCTCCTCAAAAACATTAGCTGGACTCCATTACAGAGGGTTGTAAATCCTAGTGACCTAGCACTGAGGGGATCATCGGTTTGACATTAATTAAATGTGATCGTTGAATGCTGTCAGATTTTGAACCCCTCAACCTTTACTTTTACATCGGGGGCTTGAATCTTATGTTATTGCCTTCAATCATACAAGAAAGAATTATTGTGTGTTTTCATTTTACCTTTTAGCTGACCCCACAAAAACTAACAGAAGTGACATTGATATTCCTGTGTTTTAAGAAAATTGATATTCCTGCATTTTAGGTTTAATGAGGTCAACTTAAGGAGGTCACTGTTTCTTCATTTTTAAAAGTCATTATTACTTTAAAAACAGTATTGCTGTGTGCCTTGAGACAACGCTGCCAGACAGTAGATATCTTTGTTGCTCCAAATAATTTATTTCCCCTTCTTCAATTATTTTTGAGATTTGTTTGTTTGTAAAGGAGATCTCTATGTATGAATATTGTAATTGATGTTAAAAACATTTTATTAAATCTATATGCAACATCAGTGATAATAACGCAGCCCACATTATTTTAACAATACACTCCCACCTACACACACACTGTAACCTATGGGATAATTGGATGAATTGCGTCATTTGCTGCTGTTTCTGCTTTAGAATTATAATCACATTTTGATCTCTTGATTCTCATGTTGATTCTCATTAACTATTTAAAGTGCCTATGTAGACATTCACACTCTACATATTGTGTCATAAATGTTTACATATTTAGCCAAACCAATTAGGATGAAAGCTACGAGCAGCGTTGTACCACACTTGCGTTGTACTCAACACAGAAGACCTCATGAAGAATTCTTGACATTGCATCGGAAGTTGTGGGCCTTGGGCTTGTACCATGTACATTTTGGACAGAAATGGCAGAAGATTGAGACAACTCTGCCAGTCAGTAGATATTTCTGTTGCTCCAACTCATTTATTTTCCCTTCCTCAATTATTTTTGCATGTGTTATGTGTTATAAGACCCAGAGTCACCAGTGAACTGTTGAAACAATAATAATAATAATAACCAACATTAACAAGGACAATAGTGTTTCCATTGTTTGAGCATGTCACTTGCAATGCAGAGATTGGGGGCTATGATTCCAATGAGGGACTGTTGAACTTTTGTAATCTTGTGAAATTTTCATTTTGACATAGCAGGAGACAGATTTTGTAGAAGGCTGATAGTACCCGTGCACACTTATTCATTGAAAGAACAACTACTCCAGAATGAGGTAAACCTATTATATGAGGGAGAAGAAAAAGAATGATAATAATGAATGCCAAAAAAACACAAGGCTTCAGCTCCTTTGATTGCAGAAGCCATAATGAACAGTAACAAAGACAATAGTGTTTCACCAGTGAACTGCTGAAACACAATGAAAATGAACACCTACAAATACAACAGAATTCACTATGATTTTAGCTCAGTTGTTTGAGCATTTCACTTGCAATGCAGAGGTTGAGGATATGATTCTGATGTGGGACAGTTTAACGTTTGTAATTTTTTTCTTCACATACCAGGGGAACACAGATTTCACCAATGGCTTAAACCAGGCAGCCTTATTTATTGAAAGAACATCTGCTCCAGAATGAAATAAACCTATTGAATGTGTTGGTGTGAGGGAGGAAAAATAACATTACAAGTGTAGACATTTTTAGAACAATCCGGTTAGATTTGCCGGGGGTCAAAGATTTCACCGGAGGCTGACAGAAACAGTGTTCCTATGTTAATTGGATGAAAATCTAGATCATATATTTCGTGGACATGACTATGTAGCTCAGTTTGTAGAGCAGTGTACTTCAAAAGCCAGAGGTTGTTGGTTTGATGAGTTTAGTTTTTTTTTTTTAATCCCATTAGTTTAATTAGTGCACAGGGCCTGACAGAAATGTTATCCCCTTTTTTATTTCAATAAACTCTACAATTGAAATGAACAGGTTGAATGTATTGGTGAGGGATGAGTCAGAAAATATAAAAAGTTTTATTGGGAAAAACTAATATTGGGAAAGATTACTGCTGATTGACAGGGGGCACAGATTTTGCCACTGGATGGCAGAAACCGTGCCCCATAATTTGTTGAATGAAAATCTTCTCTACAATGAAATCAACCTACACAAAATGTTCCCTGTGGCTGACAGAAGTTTTATTGAATTTATATTGAATTGAACACTAAAATGAAATCAACCTGTTGAATGTGTTGGTGTTTTAAAAAAAGAAAAGGAACCAGGCAAGCCTAGTTCAGCCATCCCATGATTAGAAGGGATGAATGTCATTGCCATCACTGGATTTGAACCAGGGTCTCCTAAGTAATAGGCTGTGTCTAGAACCACGCCATTAAGCTAAACATGTGCAGTGTGTCGCCATACTTCTAAATTGTTAAACCAATTAGTCGAAACTCCACAGTTCTCAAAACTAGTTCCAACAACAGGTATAACAGGGTTGTTACACTATGTTCAACGCATTAAATTAGAAAGAGATTACTGTAGATGGCTAGCTATACAGTAATGAAAACAATGATTGTTTTCATTAACAATCACTCCATAGCTGGTTTCTCTACGCTACGTGAGCTACGCATTGTAAATTGCAACCGAGAGGAATGTGTTTGTGGTAGGTGCAGTATGTCCATCGAAATATAACCATAAAGTTTTACTTTAGGCTTACTATAATGTAGCTACTGAAGCTTGTTGCCAGCAAAGTTTTAGTCTGGCTGTACAGTACTTAGAATTAAAACAATGACTCCAATCACTCCTTGGCTGTTTGTTTCTTTAGAAAACAATGACATTTGAATGGCCCACCACTACACTATGTGAACTACTATTGTGTCCTAAAGGCACATCAATGTATTTTTTTTTATATAACTATCAATATAGGTAAAAATTACTGTCTTTTTCGTCAATTGAAAAGACGAGAGAATCGTGGAAACCCCTCCTCTTTTACTATGCAAGGGGTTGTGGGCTATTTTAGCCCAAAAAGCATGCACGGATGCGTACTTCGAAAATCCACCAGAAATAGTAGCAATATAAGAATATAACAAGTTTTACTTTAGGCTTACTATAATGTAGCTACTAAAGCCAGTCATGTGTTTGTCTATCCTGAACAAATCCTAATGGCAAATCCTAGTGGCAAGGACAGTCAGTCAGTCAGTCGGTCGGTAAGAGACATTCGCTCTTCTTGGCTCTGCTTACGCAGTCCATCAAAAATCACTCCTGATTGAGAGGGGACATGGATTTCAACAATCAGAACCCATGCCCCTGAGATAATTGAATGAAATCAACCTAAAGAATGTGATGAGAGAGAGACACAATAACGGTATACGTTTTGTCTTTTTTTGAACAAATGCTCTCGATTGATAGGGGGACACAGAGTTTGGCGGTGGATGACCGACACCTTATCCCCAATGTCATTTAATTAATATATACTCCATATATTTCAGGCTCCAAAACAATTCACTGTGTAGCTCAGTTTGATCAGCTGGGGGAATGTAAGGTATGAGGTTTTTGGTTAGAATCCTGCAACAGTTTGTATCAGTTTCGTTGTTTTCAGAAAAACCTCTTTGGATTAATAGGAGGGCAAATATTTGTGTTGCGTGTGGCTGACAGAAATAGCATCCCATTATTTATTGAATTGAACTCTGATGCATAATTAACCTGTTGAATGTGTTGGTGAGGGAGAGACAATACAGTATGAGTAATTATTGGAAAAATCTATGATGATTGACAGGGGACACAGATATTGCAGGTCGGAGAATCCGTGGCCCCTAGTTTATTGAATGAAAATCTACTCCAGAATGAAATCAATCTGTAGAATGTGTTGTTGAGAGAGAGCCACAACAACAGCAGGAGTTTAGTCATTTTTGGAACAATTCCACTGGATTGATAGGGGAAAACAGATTTTGGCAGTGGTTGACAAACACCGTAGCCCCAATGTCATTGAATGAATATCTACTCCATATATTTATTGCGCACTTACTGTTGACTGTGTAGCACAGTTTGTTGAACAATGTGCTTTAAATGCCTGCGTTTGTTGATTCAAGATTTTTTATCACTCTCAGTCAAACGGATCACTAGATATCAACCATAAAAATTAATATAATAATAATGATAATGAAGAGAAATACAATATTAAGAATTCAGCGCCTCTGCTTGCTGTAGCCCTAATAATAAACGCAAAGAAATACAATAAACTACTTAGTCGAGTGGCCATGCTAATGGGAAAGTAAAGCACATCTTATCTGCGTCTTGTGAGCAACATTAAAGAAACACTTCCGGGTCATGAAAATCTGGAATTTTTCAAAATAAAAGAGACCAACAAATTACTTAAAAACGGAGATAAATTGAGTTTATCAATTGTTTGAGAACATGTACCTCTCAAAACATTGACAACAATTCACATATGATCATATTTAAGAGTAATTTCGATAAAAAGTGGGTGTTAGTGGGTGTTAAAACACGTTCCAAGGGTAAAATTCAGACAATGCCAATGACAGAATATGGAATACATATTGCCTCATAACTAATAAACTATTGAATATTCCACAGAGAAAGCAGTGTAGGAAATGTCCAGGAGAACGTGTAGAGTAAGACAAACCTGTCTAATCATGGGGAACAGTGTGCTACATCTAGCAACACAATGTTTCCACACCCTCTTTTTCCACAATGCAACTCAATGGATATGAAATACATATTGGCCTATAAAAAAAAAACTATTCTACACGCCGCGGTGAATGTATTGTAGGAAATGTTCAGGAGACTCTATAGAATGATTATATGCAAAGAAATCAAGGAGCACTCTGTATTTGCAATTGTTGCTGGTGTTTTACTCCACCCATTCCATTGGCCACAATGCAACTCAATGGATATGAAATACATATTGGCCTATAAAAAAAAAAACTATTCTACACGCCGCGGTGAATGTATTGTAGGAAATGTTCAGGAGACTCTATAGAATGATTATATGCAAAGAAATCAAGGGGCACTCTGTATTTGCAATTGTTGCTGGTGTTTTACTCCACCCATTCCATTGGCCACAATGCAACTCAATGGATATGAAATACATATTGGCCTATAAAAAAAAACTATTCTACACGCCGCGGTGAATGTATTAAACACATTCCAAATAGCTGAATAGCCTTTAGATGAATTATTCCTTTTGTTAATGGAGGTGATTATCACCACTTGGTGATTACCTAACAATTCAGCCAACGATCTAATGTTGTTGTCAATGACATATATTAACTGGTCCTTAACCTGTTGTACCACCTTTAGAGATGTAGGGGAGTCCATAAGACCATTTACAGTTTTATACCTTTTAGATTAGCAAACAAATTTTTGCAATATAACATGCAATACAACATGCAATATAAAAGATGACGTACTAAATCATAACAGGATAGGGTACACAGTACATATAATCATTCTATAGAGTCTCCTGAACATTTCCTACAATACATTCACCGCGGCGTGTAGAATAGTTTTTTTTTTTATAGGCCAATATGTATTTCATATCCATTGAGTTGCATTGTGGCCAATGGAATGGGTGGAGTAAAACACCAGCAACAATTGCAAATACAGAGTGCCCCTTGATTTCTTTGCATATAATCATTCTATAGAGTCACCTGAACATTTCCTACAATACATTCACTGCGGCGTGTAGAATAGTTTTTTTTTTATAGGCCAATATGTATTTCATATCCATTGAGTTGCATTGTGGCCAATGGAATGGGTGGAGTAAAACACCAGCAACAATTGCAAATACAGAGTGCCCCTTGATTTCTTTGCATATAATCATTCTATAGAGTCTCCTGAACATTTCCTACAATACATTCACCGCGGCGTGTAGAATAGTTTTTTTTTTATAGGCCAATATGTATTTCATATCCATTGAGTTGCATTGTGGCCAATGGAATGGGTGGAGTAAAACACCAGCAACAATTGCAAATACAGAGTGCCCCTTGATTTCTTTGCATATAATCATTCTATAGAGTCTCCTGAACATTTCCTACAATACATTCACCACGGCGTGTAGAATAGTTTTTTTTTTATAGGCCAATATGTATTTCATATCCATTGAGTTGCATTGTGGCCAATGGAATGGGTGGAGTAAAACACCAGCAACAATTGCAAATACAGAGTGCCCCTTGATTTCTTTGCATATAATCATTCTATAGAGTCTCCTGAACATTTCCTACAATACATTCACCGCGGTGTGTAGAATAGTTTTTTTTTCATAGGCCAATATGTATTTCATATCCATTGAGTTTCATTGTGGCCAATGGAATGGGTGGAGTAAAACACCAGCAACAATTGCAAATACATAGTGCCCCTTGATGTCTTTGCATATAATTATTCTATAGAGTCTCGTGAACATTTCCTAGAATACATTTTTACAATATACACTAAGCAAAGTGTCAAAATAGATACATTTAATATTATTAAAATCGCGTTTTACCGCGGACTTCTATTTTGAAGGCAAAATCCGAAAACCGGAAGTCTTATTGTTGCTACGGAATCTCTAATGTTGCCAGCATGACGCTAATGCACATCTTATAGCTGACACAACAGCGCTATCCCGAGGTACATGTAGAAAAACCCGGAAGTACATTTTGGTGCATTTTCGGTTCGTCATTATCTGAGAATGTTTGTACACCAGGTAAGTTTTCCCAAAAACTGCCAATATAATTAGCCATCGGCTGATATTACCAGTCTTTATTTCTACACAATGTGAGTTATCGCTATTAGACAGCGATATATATTGGAAATGTGACATTTGCCCTGTTAGTGCTGCTTTCAGTGTTGTTGCGGCAAGATTGTTTCGATTTCTAATAAATGAACAGTTGCTAGCTAACTACTGTGTAGCCACATTTAGCTATTTCTTCGACAATGAGAAATATACAAAACTAACAACATTCTATATTCAGTGAATTATTTGTTTTATTTATACTGAAAGTTCTGTAATAAGATCTCAATTGTATTCAAAATAGAACAAGTACCCTGTGTTGAAATGGAAATGTTACTTGCTGTTATTATTACATGAGTACTCTATTAATTAGCTAGCTTATTTTAAATGTGTTTATTTTCCCTCTCGTCCATGATTAAGCCTTCTAGCTATTTATATAATTATTCTGTCTTAAGATGATAACTTTTCAACAAACTGACAAATGTGGGCAATGCATATTGCTCAATCAATACACCGATATGCAGGTGTCCTCTTAGATCCTCTTTCTGCTAGTTATGATAGCTAGTCATTTTGTGCTTATAATGTTTGTTAATATATCCATTCCATAGATCGTTCCTCTGCTGTCTGTATGTCAGAATGTCTATTGAAAGCCAAGAGGACCGGACAGTGGAGGTACTGGGAGTTATTGACGAGGTGGAGGATGAGCTGCTGTCTTTGTACTTTGAGAACAAGCGTCGCTCGGGTGGAGGTTGTCTGGAGTCGGTGAACAGGAAAGGGAGCCGGGCATTACTCCTGTTTGAAAAGGCAGAGGGTAAGAATGAATCCTGTCAGTGAAACTGTCACTAACTCTTAGTCTCTCTGGATGAGAGCGTCTGCAAAATGTAAAAGGTTATGATCCGATTTGTTTCACTTTACCGACATTATTCATTATTTTATTAATTATCTGGATCTTCATTAACGAAAACTATCCTTACATTTTCAGTGTGTCTAGATGGATTGAGATGACAACCCTTTTTTACAATGGCATGGTGATTATGCCTGTGTTCGTTTGACAGATGCGGCAAGGGTCCTATCTAGAAGACCCCATGTCCTTCACACCGCTGAGCTTACCGTGAGGAAGCCTGCGTGTAAGGACCCATGTAGGCTGCTGCTGTGTGGAGTTAACCCAAGCACCAGTCAGGAGCTGGTGGAGCTGTATGTGGAGAACATGATGGGCATTGACGAGGAACAATACACATTGTACCCCTCAAGTGGCAGGGACCTGGTTCTAGTGCACTTCCATCAGGCCTTCAATAAAGGTTTGTGGCTTGACTTTTATTTTTAAGGAGATTGAACTACATTAAAAACATGTGCCTGGATAGGGATGAAGGTTATGTGTCAACTAAGCTGTACGTCTTCATTTGGAACAAAAGTTGTGTGAACATCCATCCTTTACAAATAACATTGATTGCAAAATATGAATGACAACCGTTTTTATCCCATTGAGAAAAAGCAGTGCCTCTCCCTCCACAAACAAACTGCTGTGTTTCTCCAACTCATTTTGATTGTGTTTTGTAGTGATCTGTGTTAGGGTTTTCCATAACAATTTTTTCAGGGGGAGCTCAGCATTTTCAATGGAGTGACTATAGTGGACCATTTTTTTTGATGACGAGCAACACAAATATGGGTTCATGTGTCTGTTCTTCCTGATTTTGAATGCACAGACTTCCAGAAGCTTTCCACAAAGATCTCTAACAAGTCTCTGGATGGAGCCCACATTGTTCTGGAACAGATAGATCAGACTGACTCGGTCACAGTGGAGAACCTTCCACCAAGCATCACAGCAGACACTCTTAGTCTGTACCTGGAGAACAAGCGGAGCGGGCAGATCAAGGAGGTCACCATGATGACAGAGGGGCTGGCCAGGGTCTCCTTCCAGGACTTTGACTGTAAGTATTGAACATATGAATCAAGATTACAATTTCCCCCAAAAATATAGTGTCAAAATGATTGGCACCCCTGTTTTTTTTATAACCTCACCATGCACAGATGAACTTTTTTGGAAAACATCTTTACTATTACTCCTTGCAGAATCTTTCAAAATCCTTAACATCCTTCAGTCTGGGCTTATAAACTGCCCTTTTCAATTCAAACCACAGATTGAACTACAGAGAAGGAAATGGCCATTGCAAAATGTTGCAGTCAGTTAACATTTCTGTGGATTTGATGTGTGCTCCAGGTAATTGTCTTTCTGAGAGATTCCCTTGTGGGCAGGGGCAAACAGGTTTTTGGCTCATTTGGTATAGTCATATAGAGAGTCCTTCCTTACTGTGCATGAGGAAGCAGGTTTACCACTTTCCCTCCTAGTTATTACATTAAATGTGGTAATGTATTGTTTTTTCCCACTTCTTGTCATTGGATTTAACAGCTGTAGAACGTGTCATTAACCAAACACACAAGCTGAGGGAAACAGAACTGACCATCAGGCCTTATTTCTCCTTCCTCCAATCGGAGGAAAGCTCCTTCTCACCTCAGACCTCTCCCCTGACCTCTGTAAATGGAACATCAGACGGTGACACAGTAGACACGCAGCACGAAGACAGCGTCAGTCCGGCACAGACTGGTTCTCTACCAGCAGCCAGTACCAGTGACGACTCTCCGCCCCTCCTACAGTCTGACCCTGAGCCCCAGAGCCACCAGCTGCCCCCTCTCGTGTCCAAGGCAGCAGAAGCCCAAGGAGGCGTGCAGGACCTAAAGTCTCGCCCCGAGCTCCTGTCCAGACGCATATCTGTCCCTGACCCAGTGAATCTCGCCCTGTTCCAGCTCAGTCCCCTACCCCAGAGCCTCCAGCAGACCTACCCAGCGTTTAGCATCCAGATAAGGGATGAAGGGATCTGCGTGTCAGGGCCTGACCAACAGGGCCTGGAGCAACTGGAGAACACTGTGTTGGAGTTCCTCGGGGACGTGGCCCAGGTTCACATCCCTTTTGACCCAGAGAAGGCCCGCTTCCTGGCTAAGCAGGAAGTGAAGGACAGGGTGCTGCAGACGCTGAGGGATGGCGGGCTGCCGTGCGTGTACAGCGTGTCCGACTGCATGGTAATGTTAGCGTCTCTGTCGTTCAGCTTGGTGAGCGAGGCGTGCAGCACGTTGAAGGACCTTCTCAGGGACTTCAGCATCCCCGTGGACGGAGAGTATGAGTGTGTGTTGTATTCTCAGGAGTGGAATGACTTCCTCCCGTCTCTAGGCCTCTGCACTGCTCAGGTGTCAGAGAGAGGAGGCCAGATTAATGTGCTGACTCTGAGAGGGTTGGAGGATGAGAAGAAGTCTAAGATGGTTAAGTTCCTCAGTACACCCATTAAGAAGGAAGCTGTCATCACTATGAAGTCGGGCATGTTGAAGTACATCCAGACCCACCATCACCAGCTACTGGCTGACATGCACTACGTTTCTATTGTCCCTCTGGAAACCCCTGACATGTGTGGACTCAGAGTAAGTCTTCTACTTTTTTGAATGATAATTAAAGCATCAATAGTCAATAGCAGTAATACGGTACAATAGAAATTCAACACAGTATTTGCAGTAATTCTTCAAGCCGGTACGGTTGAGGGTAGCATGCTAATGTGGACAGGGTTCCTAACGTTAAACGTGGGTTCCTACTTTTCATGTAGATCCACGGCAGTCCAGGCCCTTGTCAAATGGCTGAACAGGTTCTTCAGGATGTGGTGTCGTCCACCGTGACCAGAACCATCACTGTGAACAAGCCGGGCGTGGCTCGGTTCCTTCTGGAGGAGGGAGAGGGGGCCAGCATCCTTAGGGAGATGCAGGCCAGGTTCCAGGTCTACATTGACATGGTGGAGGTCCACTGGAAACCCTTGGAGACTGAGGTAGCTGGCCACCGATAAAGACATTAATACAGACTATCATTAACTTGGGCCACTGAGGTAGCGCAGTGTGAATGATCTCCACCAAGACTGTTAACGGCAGCAATTTGTATTCTGTGTCATAAATGTGTTGCTATTGATTTTATGTAGTGTTAAAATGTTTAATGTTAAAATATGCACACAAAAAAATATTGGATAGCCATGGTTTATTCTATATATTCTAGTATAGAAGTCCCCTGACAAAACGCATAGAAGACTGGTACAACAAGCATTCAAATTCAATTATTGGTTGGTAAATCAAGCCAATGCCTGTGGCACATTGAATTTATTACAACCTTATTGACTAATAAAGGCCACATTTTACTCATCTTTACACTCGACTTTAGCATGTTTGAACAGAGGTTTTCTGAAAACAAGATTACAATAGTTTTTACTGTATGAACTTTATTTCTGTGTATTATAGCTTTGTTGTCTCTCCATACAGGACATCTTTGAGGCTGCGTGGAAAATGATGTTAAATCATAACTTCCCGAGAAGGTCTTCAGATGTTTTCCTGCAGTCCTCTCCAGACCTGGCTCACGCTGACCAGAACAGTAATAATCTCTCAGCTCCTGACAGTGGTACATCCTTTCATTTTACTACTTTCATGTTTTGCAAATATCTATCAAGGATCACAACTGATGGACTTGAATTTCAGTTTCAGCAGTGGTATTATAAGTCAATTATAAGTAAATATGATAAGCAAAGTAAGATTAGTAAGTAAAAAAAAAAAAAAATATCATGAATGTGCATATACTGATCCCAGGTCTTTTGGAGGAGGCGAAGAAGCTGTTCTCAGCCATAGATGAGCCCGTGGACTCTGGCCTCTCCGGGCCGACCACACCCACTGACATGGAGGAAGAGGATCTGTGTACAGCCCAGGAACCCATGGCCCTCAGCGCTGATATCTGGGTGGAAGAGAAGACTCCAATGCTGACGGAGGGAGGGGGTCATGACGCCACTGCTCTGGGTGCCTCTACCTTGGACGAGGTGGCTGAACTGTCCCTGGCCATCCAGTACTCCATGGAGAGCACTAAGAGCTTTGCGACCGAGGAGGAGGAGCTGCAGAAGGCACTGGAGATGTCCATGAAGATAACCGAGCACGATGGAAGCAATGACGTGGACATCGCTTCCCTCCCAGCAGCCGGCGCTCGCCACGATAAGTCTGCCCACGAGTCTCTGCAGGACGATATCCAGTCAGCCAACACAGCAACCATCTATGTGTTCGCTGGCTACAACTCTGACTTAATTAGAGTGGACATTGCCCTGAGCAAGAAAGTCAACCTGAGGCAGCATGTGGAGAAGCTAGAGCATCGTAGTCTCAGGAGCATCTCAGAGTACCACAGGTAGGAGTTTGTCTCTCCGACTGTACGTTTGTATGTGTTTTTGATCAAATGTAATAGGTCTAATTATAAAATCAACCAATCAGGAAGTGTCTGAACCTCATCAAGAGGAAACACGCCGTGGACGTCACCATCCAGGGAACCACAGCAACTGTCACCGGTTTCAAGGACTTTGTTACCGGGGCGATGTCGGATATGAAGCTATTGCTGAGGAGGATCGCCACGGTGACATCAGACTCTGATGTCCTGAGTACAGTGCAGTGGGTGTGGCATGATCCAGCAGCGTCTGGGACAACGACTCCATACCCTCCGGAGGTGATCGTGTTCATGGAGAATGCCTGCAAAATGAAGCAGAAGAAGATGGACATCCTTCTCAACAATCAACCTCACATCATCAACTTTGAGAAGATGCAGGAATACAATGTGGCTTCTGGGAAGTCAGTAACCATCTCCAGGAAAATGCTAAGTTCTGGAGATTTACAAGGTAAAGAAAACTTGGCTGGTACTTTACCTTTTTTAATAACCGATCCCTTCTCAATATTAACAAAGCAATTTGAAATTTTCCCTGAAGCTATATATAAATAGCTTGAAAATGTTTTTCAGACAGGGACTACAGTCTGTCTAACCTGCCAGAAACTTTCAGGCTGAACGAGGATTCAGATGAGTTCCAGGATGTTAAAAAAGACTTCTATGCTTCAATACAGGAGTATCACAACAAAATCAGAATTGTTAAGGTATGGGGTATCTATCGATGTCAACAGCAGCTAAACCATTAACATTGTATTGTATCAGTGACATCAGAAGCCATTTTTCTAATGTCAGTTTCATTGTGCAGGTTGAGAAGCTGATGAATGGTCTTCTTTACAACCAGTACAAACTAAAGAAGGCTAGTATGAATCAATGTGTTAATGGGCCAGATGTGGAGCGGACTCTGTACCACGGCACAAGCGAGAACAGCGTGAAAGAAATATGTGTGCATGGCTTCAACAGAAGCTTCTGTGGAAAGAATGGTAAGACAATATATATTTTTTCTTTCAGTTTTCTCCCACAGGAGTTGGTCAGCATTTTCACTGGACTTAATTTCCTCATTATGATTTTTGTATCTTAGAGGATGTAGACCGTTTTAATAGTGTTGCATCTTGTCTGTCCCCAAATGTGCAGTTCAGACTTCTACTGTACTCATTAATTCTGTTGTATCTTTTTCTGTACTAATTTGGGCCGTTGTCTCTGCAGCCACTGTGTATGGTCAAGGGGTGTATTTTGCTGTTAACTCGGCCCTGTCCATCCAGGATCAGTATTCTCCCCCCAATGCAGACGGACACAAGTTTGTGTTTGTGGCCAAGGTTTTGACTGGGGACTTCACTAATGGCCGTCACTCCATGAAGACTGCTCCTCTGAAGGAAACTTCTGAGATACCACTCAGATATGACAGTGTGGCAGATAAGACTGGCAATCCTTCTCTCTTTGTTATCTTCAATGACACACAGGCCTACCCTGAATATCTAATAACATGTCAGAAGATTCCCCGCTGAAGGATGGAGTGGTGGATAATGAATGACATCCAAAGAACAACTAAAAGCACTGGCTCTGTTTTGTTTAACTTTATTTGCTGTTGAGAATAGTTTGTTGACTTTCTGTTTGAAAACCAGGACTAAGATAATAATGTGTGTTTTTTCATGTACCTTCATTTGTATTATATTTCTGATTCCCCCTACAGTTTAACATTTAAAACGATGTCCTTTTACAGCATAATGATCCGCTAATTATTTTCCATTAAAATGAAACAGTTGTAAATGTTCACTGTGCACTTTTATATCTCGTTGCTGTAGTGTCCTAAAACCAGGTGGGACTGTCTGAGGGTGCACCCTTAGAATTGCCTTTCTTCATAAAACTCATGTTCTTTATTTCTACAAAACTAAATATAAGACTTATGGTCCTTCTAGACAGTTATTTTTGTAACAGTATTACGACTAGAAAATCTTCAATATTTTGTTGCAGATTTGATCAGTCTAACAAATTCATGAAGTATTTGAAAAAGTGAATGTAAAAGCTAAGTAAACATTTTATACCATGTAGTGTGATGTCTTCACTATTCTAGAATGTGGAAGATGGTAAAACTAAAGAAATACCCTTAAATGAGTATGTGGGTCAAAACGGGACTGCTACTGTATGTACTGTAGTTAAGTTCAATTTTATACATTTAGAAATGACTAGTTACGGACAACAGTAAACGGAATTCTAGATGTAATACTGACAGTCCATTACATACTTGGAAATGTGCTTCTAAACCAGAGGTGTCAAACCGGTTCCACGGAGGGCCGAGTGTCTGCAGGTTTTTGCTCTCTCCTTGTACTTGATTGGTTAATTAGGTCACTGATTGGTTAGTTTCTACCCTCACCTGTTTGTGTAGGTATGAACTAGGAACCAATTTATAGGAAAAAACAAAAACCTGCAGACACTCAGCCCTTTGTGGAACCGGTTTGACACCTGTGTTCTAAACTATAGATTCATTATAGTAGTAAGGTGTAGGTGCCACCACAAGCTGCCAGAACAGCTTCAATGTGCCTTGGCATAGATTATACTTGTCTCTGGAACTCTCCTGGAGGGATGGAACACCGTTCTTGCAAAACACATTCCCTCATTTGGTGTTTTGTTGATGGTGATCATGAGTGCTGTGTAACACGTTGGTCCAAAATCTCCCCTAGTTGTTCAATGCAGCTGAGATCTGGTGATTGTGGAGGACATACCATATGATTCACATGGTTTTCATACTCTTCAAACCATTCTGTGACCCCCTCATACCCTGTGGAAGGGGACATTTTAATCCGGGCAGAGACCCTCTTTCAAAGTCACTTAGGGCATTTCCTCTTGCCATCTTTATCCAAAATCAAGGTCAACTGGGCCTGCTCAACATTTTTATAGGGACCAGGACTCCTGCCAACAGCCTTGCATACAGGTGTCCTGAATGATACAATAAGCAATTAACATATGCTGTGTCATCGTTTCATTGTCACCAGTCCACTGCTTGACAGATTAACCAATGTTACTACAAACACCGTTTTGGAACACACAAGGGGGTTTTCTGGTTCATGGCTAATATACCATAGCTCTAGTCTTGGTATGTTGGCTGTACCCCCATGTGCCTTATTGCTTAAAAAAACGGTCCTGTGTTAGTGAGGGCGTGTGTACATTTTGTCAATTTAAATATTGGAAATGACAGCAATTCCAAGATCTCTGACTGTAGCTTTAACTCAAGAAATATGCTTATTTCGATAGGCTACTGATGGAGAGGAGGCATCCTTAAAAATGGGGTGGGATAAAATCATGTTAGTTTTGAAACATTAATCCTGGGCTTTTATAGTTTAAATCGTTTTCTGCACCGATGTATGCTAGGTTTTGAAATGTTGGGCTCCCGGATTGACAATTTGAATCAGGGTTGTAGGTGAATTGTATCAATGGAAATATGTTTCCAAAACCCTAGGGAGCGATGTCAATGAGTCCGGGCGGCAAAACTCTCAGCTGAAGTTTCCCGCTACTACGGAATATTTTTGTAATTTCGTGAATGGGCTGGATTGAAATTAGTTAAGTTTTTTGTATAAAACACAAAGCACTTTTACTTGTGAAATTTAGGCCTATGACAAACCATTCATTATGCTGTTTTGTGTTGTATATGTATTGTATAACTTTTATGGTATTCTTAAATACTTATTTTACTTTAAATGAAGTGAAATTAAATATTTTTTTCCATTAAAACTATTGTCCTGTCTTACAATATGTGTGCACAAGCACTGCACAACATGGTGAGGTTTCAAGATGGGAACACTTGTATTCTACGTCGCTGTTTCTTACCGAGTACAGTTGGGGTGTGCGCGTCAATCGAATGGAAGGAATAACAACAACTTTAGTCACACGTTTCTTTTTGTAAACTGAACTGTGTTTATGGGCTTTGCAGTGAATTAAAAATAACCAAACTGGAAACGAGCGTATCTTGTTCATTATAGGTAAGTGTATCGTAATCAAATACTGGAGCATCTGCAAAGCTGAATTCGCGAGTTTCGTTGAGTGCAAGCCATCCAGCTCGTGGAGTATCGACAAGTGATCCAAGCGGCTAACGTTTTCTAAGTACCTAATTTGTACAGTACAGAAATGGTAGCTAACCTAGTCAGTAATGTTAGTTAACCTATTCTCCTACAAGTTAATTAGCTAGATAATAAAGGTAAACACCATGACTTAAGTTTGTTTTCTCTCAAATAAAAAGATAAAGCCGACACAAGCATGCTAGTTGTTGTAGCCACTGCTAATGTTAGCTTATTAACAATAACTGTCCTTGCCCTAAATTGTAAGATTATATCTCTGGTCTATTATATAACTTTTTGTATATTTTAATAATACTTCCTTTCCGACATCCACAAAAATACAATACATTACTGTAACGACTTAAACTATATTTAACCATTATTTACAAAGCTGCAGTGCTTAGTAACAACAATATTAACAATACGATTTTTTTAAATGCATATTGTTAGCTAGTGAGTAGTGCTGGTGTTATTTCCATAACTTAGACGTCGGTCTTCTTTAATGCTTGTCTAGCTGAATCTCTAGTTAATAACGGTCATCTCTGCCAGGTGCTGAGGGCGTACAGTACTGCTTGCAGGATGTACGCCGTGTACCGTCAAGCCCACTCCCCTACTGCCATCGAGTTTTCAGTCTACTGCAACTTCATCTCCAACGAGGAGAAGAACCTGGTCGTCGCTGGAACATCTCAGCTCTATGTCTATAGGATTATTCACGATGTGGAGGTGAAGTACCGTTGAACTATTTTTAGCTTTTCATCAGTGATTAAATGTACAATCGGCAACAAAGAAAAATTAAGTGTACCTCTGATGGTATTAAATTGTACAGTTCTGTGTTTATTGAAATGTGAATGATAGTGTATAGTCACTTACATCTTTCTCTTCACATTTCAGAATGCTTCTAAGACCGACAAATCACCAGGTATGGCCACAACAGTCTTTCTACCTAGTAAAGTTGTCATCTGAGCAGAGGTAGTCAGGTGAAACTCTAGTCACTACTAATATAGTGGCAGTTATAGTGGCATCAACAGTCTTTGACTGACCAATAGGTAGTGTCAGCCACTCAGGGTGTATACACCGATCAGCCATAATATTATGACTACCTGCCTGATATTGTGTAGGTCCCCTTTTTGCCACCAGAACAGCCCTGACCCGTCAAAGCATGTACTCCACTAGACCACAGAAGGTGTGCTGTGGTATCTGGCACCAAGATGTTAGCAGCATATCCTTTAAGTCCTGTAAGTTGCGAGGTGGGGCCTCCATAGATCGGACCTGTTTGTGAGGCACGTCCCACAGATGCTCAATTGGATTGAGATCTGGGGAATTTGGAGGCCAAGTCAACACCATGAACTCATTGTTGTGTTCCTCAAACCATTCCTGGACAAGTTTTGCTTTGTGGCAGGGCACATTATCCTGGTGAAACAGGCCAATGCCAACAGGAAATACTGTTGCCATGAAAGGGTGCACATGGTCTGCAACAATGCTTATGGAGTTGGTACTTGTCAAAGTAACATCCACATGAATGGCAGGACACAAGGTTTCCCAGCAGAACATTGCCCAAAGCATCACACTGCCTCAGCCGGCTTGCCTTCTTCCCATAGTGCATCCTGGTGCCATGTGTTCTCCAGGTAAATGACACGCATGCACCCGGCCATCCACATGTAAAAGGACACGTGATTCATCAGACCAGGTCACCTTCCATTGCTCCGTGGTCCAGTTCTGATGCTCACGTGCCCATTGAAGGCGCTTTCGGCAGTGGACAGGGGTCAGCATGGGCATGCTGACTGGTCTGTGGCTACGCAGCCCCATACGCAACAAACTGCAAAGCACTGTGTGTTCTGACACCTTTCTATCAGTACAGTACCAGCATTAACTTTTTCATCAATTTGAGCTACAGTTGCTCATCTATTGGATCGGACCACACGGCCCAGCCTTCACTCCCCACATTCATCAATGAGCCTTGGCTCCCCATGACCCAGATGCTGGGTTACCGCTTTTCCTTCCTTGGACCACTTTTGATAGGTACTGACCACTGCAGAGCAGGAACACATCACAAGGGCTGCAGTTTTGGAGGTGCTCTGACCCAATCATCTAGTCATCACAAATTGGCCCTTGTCAAAGTCGCTCAGATCCTTACACTTGCCCATTTTTCCTGCTTCTAACACATCAACTTTGAGGACAGAATTTTCACTTGCTCCCTAATAAATTCCACACACTGACAGGTGCCATGATAACGAGATTATCAGTGTTATTCACTTCACCTGTCAGTGGTCATAATGTTATGGCTGATGGGTGTACATCATTGGACTTGCCTTGAACAAAAGTTTGCCTTGACTTACATTCAGAACTTGTAAGTACAGTTATTTAAGCAGTAACGTTCAGTCTTAGGGTACTGCAAAAGAAATGCACATGAGATCTCTAGTCCAGCAATACCTGTATCCATTTAAGCAGTATCCTTGATGCGTTCGAAGGTCTGTTATTGATGGGCGTTTCTGATGGAATGAAGGTACTTTGCATTGCAGAGCAATGCCCAAGAAAGGATGAAATCCACTCCCTCCAAATAATGTTGTTTCCATGTTGAATCCATGTTTGATTTTGATTTGGAGTGATGGCCGGAATCATTTGGATTCAATCTTTCCTTTGGCACTGCTCAGCAATGAAAATAATGATAATTTAATCTCAACAGTCTGTCAGTTAACAGTGTCCTTTACCTTGAGCAATGTTCTATTAAACTGATAAAACTGCAACACATTGTGGGACATGCCGAGCTGCTGCTAGCCATTGCAAGTAGTAAATTCTTGGGCTACATTGGACTTAGTTATTATTATAATAATACATGGGATTTATATAGGGCTTTTCAAGAACTTACATTTTCTTTTAAATTGTACTATAGTGACTAGTGTACAATTGACTTCATGCTATTTTGTTGTAATCTTTCCTCAGACGTGTGTCAAGAGCAATATACAACATGACAAAGCCCTTTTAACCTGGTTAAACTAGCCATTCCTGACATTAGATCTCTTTTTTGACACTTCCCTTTCCCTTCCCTCTGCAGATGTCAAGGCTCGTAAGGAGAAACTGGAGCAGGTGGCTTCTTTCTCCCTGTTCGGTAATGTCATGTCCATGGCCTCCGTTCAGCTTGTAGGAGCAAACAGAGATGCTCTCCTGCTCAGCTTTAAAGATGCTAAGGTACCTGATACTTGCTGGTGCTTGATATAACATTTCATTGTTAAATTAATCCTAAACTCAACAGTTTTCAAATTTCAGAGGACTTGAAAATGCATCTCACTGTTGTTGTTAATGTTATGTTCATTCTAGCTGTCTGTAGTGGAGTATGATCCAGGGACTCACGATCTGAAGACTCTCTCACTTCACTACTTTGAGGAGCCAGAGCTAAGAGTAAGAGGAAATTAACTGCTAGAAACAAAACTCCACAAGTATTTTTCTTTATTGTTAAAGAACAATAATTAAAGTGCAACCCACTAGCAATATAAGCAGATATGAAAACTTGATTTTGAAATCCCATTGCTTTTGCAACTCCAGGATGGGTTTGTCCAGAATCTCCACATCCCCATGGTCCGTGTGGATCCAGAGAACCGATGTGCTGTCATGCTGGTGTATGGCACTCAGCTGGTGGTGCTGCCTTTCAGGAAGGATACACTTAGTGATGAACAGGAAGGAGTGGTAGAAGGGTATAATTATTTTCTCTTTGTTACCCAGGGACCTCTAGAATCCATAATACCATTCAGTAATGTCTAGAACAGCTTTAATAATGGAATACTGAGTGGCAATACGTTTCTATTTCAAATGATTTCAGATTGGCTCGTCTTGACTCGTGTTGTCTTTCACCACCCATGTAGGCCCAAGTCCAGCTTTCTTCCCAGCTACATCATAGATGTCCGTGAGCTGGATGAGAAGCTTCTGAACATTGTAGACATGAAGTTCCTTCACGGCTACTACGAACCCACTCTGTTGATACTGTATGAGCCCAACCAGACGTGGCCAGGGTTAGTACAGCACAAGCACCTGTGCTACCTTAGTACACCACTTGTTTTACCTCAGTACAGAACTAGGTGGGGCCTCACTAAGTCAACCAACACTCTTCAGTGATGACGTAGAAAGCCCACGTCTTGTTCTGAACTGTGCATGATTGGTCCAACCGTGTTGCGTAACTCCTGTGTGGTCCTCCTCCTCCAGGCGTGTAGCAGTGCGACAGGACACCTGCAGTATTGTAGCCATCTCACTCAACATCATGCAGAAGGTTCATCCTGTCATTTGGTCCCTCAGTAACCTCCCCTTTGACTGCACACAGATTATGGCTGTGCCTAAGCCCATTGGTAAACCTCTCACTGCATTCCTATATTCATAGTTGTATTCACTCCATATTGTATGTGTCTGTTAAATTACTGAACATTTAAATACATTAAATAAATACAGAGCAACATCAATTAAGACCAAATGTGCTGGTATTCCTGCTGTGTTTCTAGGTGGTGTGGTGGTGTTTGCAGTCAACTCCCTGTTATACCTCAACCAGAGCGTTCCTCCATATGGCGTTTCACTCAACACACAGACCAATGGCACCACTGCATTCCCCCTGCGTGAGTATGGTCTAACACACGAAGCATCACCGTGCCTGGATGCCAATATATCACACGCACACCAGATGCCTTGCTATTATGTGATGTCATACCCATGGTATAACTGGTTTATAATCACATTTACATGTTGAGGTAAACCATTTGTCATCAAAGCTCCACCATGTAATACACTGTATATAATAAAACCTTTTAACAGGTTGTAAGCATGTATGTCTTCTAATCAGACTGATGTTTGGGGTTTCAGGGATACAAGAAGAGGTGAAAATCACGCTAGATTGTTGCCAGTCCACCTTCATCGGTTCTGACAAGATGGTCATCTCTCTGAAAGGAGGAGAGATGTGAGTATATATCACAAAACTGTTATGAGCTACATGTAGTTGATGAGATTTGTGAGCGAACGTATGTTGGTGCCAGAATTGCTTTACTAGACCTTGGTCATATCACAACCCCGAAGGCGTTACAGCAGACAACAACCGCTGCCTCTTCCACACCCAATCACTTCCTGTGAGCAGCAGAACATGTACCACAATGTATGTGACGTCGAAGCTATTCGTGCCCTCAAATCGACGTGGCGTGGTCCTAATACCTGCGTCTGGCAGCAGCGGATCGAAGTGGACTGTATCTCTGACCTTGACCTTGGCCGGAGCCGCGCATAGACTGACCACTCTCATCCCCGCAGATACGTGTTGACCCTGATCACCGACGGCATGAGGAGCGTCCGGGCCTTCCACTTCGACAAGGCCGCTGCCAGCGTCCTCACCACCTGTGTAAGTAGCGTGGCACGCGGAGCGAGGCGGCAGGGACGGCAGTGCGCCAACCTGCACGCATTGACAGTGTGCTGACAGCAGCCCTCACTGTACAGTTCACTGCCTTTATGTGCTAATCGGAGGTAGGGGGAAGGAGGGGAGAGTGGGGGGAGAGAGAGCCTGGTTGCTGTTGGGAGGCTGACGCGCACACACACACACACACCAGTGCAACTGTGAGGACTGCAGTGCAGTGATATTATCCATCTGCTGCTGACTGTTGGTTATGGAGTAGCTGTGGGGAGAATACACCCAGATGGACAGGGGCCAGATTGTCTTCTCCACGCCAACATCGGGCCAATAGGGTGTTATCTCATACTTTGCCACACCCACCCCCTTTCCTAGGTTCCCTGCTCCCGGCTTCATTAGCCTCCCATTGGGAACAGCAGCTGGCGGGCTAGCTTGGTGTAGTTTTAACATCTGTGTCTCTGCTCCGTTTCCAGATGATGACCATGGAGCCTGGTTACCTGTTCCTGGGGTCCCGGCTAGGAAACTCCCTCTTGTTGAAGTACACTGAGAAGTACCAGGAGAAACCAGAGAAACCGCCAGTGGAAGAGGATCAAGAGAAGGAGGAGGAGATGGATGAGGAGAAGCAGGTGAGCTGGTATCATGTTCTCCTCAGTCTGGTCACGTGGCTTTCTGCTGAGAGATTCTGTCCAAAAACCAAATATGTGATCAAAATGTGTCCAACTAAAATGTGGCCAAAGTTTTTTATTGATGATATTTTTTGGCTTGAGTATAATACTAGTCATCGTTCTGTTCCATTATATATTTTCAGCACGCCAGCTCCTGATGTTACTGTCTTTGACTAACAAAGCCCCATGTTAAAATGAAACTTAAAGCTGTGGTCCACATAAGGTTTCACTCTACCACTGGTCACCCCAGGAATATAGTATTATAATTATTCTAGTGTCTCCTTGAAGTGAATTGAAGAAAAAACTGTGTGTGTTTGTTGTAACGTCTTGCTGATAACACATTCCTTATGCATTGTCATTTCTGGAAATGGTGTAATTAACTTGATGTGGAAAATTCTAGGAGGAACCTCCCAGCAAAAAGAAGAGGGTTGATTCCTCGACCAATCAAGGTATGTGAGCAGTTAGTGCATTACAATTGTAATTTTTTTTGTCTGTTTTCACATGTATTGAACTGAGGTGAGCTCACTTACAATAATGTTTTTTATGTCTAAATTCAGCTGGTAAAAGTCAGCTGACTGATGAGGTGGATGAGATTGAGGTTTATGGGAGCGAGGCAGCGTCGGGAACTCAGTTGGCCACCTACTCCTTTGAAGTATGACCCATCGTCACCCCAGTAGAGGCTGTATCCCTCTGTCTATATTTCCTTTTCATCTGACTTTGGTTATTGCGGCAACTCCAATGTGGTCCTCCTATGTTTTTCTCCAGGTGTGTGACAGCATACTGAACATCGGCCCTTGTGCTGGTGCGTCCATGGGGGAGCCAGCCTTCCTCTCAGAAGAGGTAAAAGGTTTCTACTCAAAGGGTTTTATTTGTGACAGTGCTGATATTGTACCCTGTAGCAAGATATTTTCTCGTACGTTTGCTATGCTAACGGTAAGCGACTGTGTGTCTGCTGTTCCTGTTTCCACAGTTCCAGTCCAACCCAGAGCCGGACCTGGAGATCGTAGTGTGTTCTGGCTATGGGAAGAACGGGGGCCTGTCGGTTCTTCAGGTGAATACTCTCCCTGCCTTTGTATCTTTCTACAAGTGCATGCACGAGGCTGCACTGTGCTATGACCTGTGGTAACGAGGCCCATCTACCTCAGGTCCGGTAGCGGTGCTACAGAGAACATCCCAACCCTCTGGGTTTACCAGGGCTGCTGTCCGAGAGATCAATGGGGTAGCCTATAAACCGCCCAGACACATGTAAACACTGCGTGCAAGGCAGGGGCATTATAAAGTGGGAGGCCCATTAGCATACAGCTTACCCGATGGATAGTCTGTGGCAACACGACTGATTGGAACAACGTAGCGGTCATAAAACAAAACCCCACCCCCTGACGAGCTGATGGTTTCCGGGTCAGATAATGCAGTCGTTCCCTGTGGCAGTTGTTAAGGGTTGTCTGTTGACGGTGTTTTATGACGCCTTCCCCTCCCAGAGGAGTATCCGTCCCCAGGTGGTCACCACCTTCGAACTGCCGGGTTGCCACGACATGTGGACTGTCATCTCCAACGAGGTGAAGGAGAAAGACAAGGAGAAGGACCGGTCTCCAGCAGCGGAGGGAGAGGGGGAGATCCCCGAGGAGAAGGAGGGGGAGGAGGAGGGGAAAACGGAGGCCGCGCCAGTCGAGGACGACAAGAAAAAGCACGGCTTCCTGATTCTCAGCAGAGAGGACTCCACCATGGTACTGTCACTCCGAACGCCTCTCTACGCAGCCGTCTGAAAGGGACCTCCGTCCCCTCTCTGTCCTGTGATGTGGATTGAGATCGGGGTACTGATTTGTGTTGGATGTTAACCCTTCCTTTGTGGTTGTCTAGGTCCTACAGACTGGTCAGGAGATCATGGAGCTGGACACCAGTGGTTTTGCCACCCAGGGACCCACTGTGTTTGCCGGAAACATCGGCGACAACAAATACATCATCCAGGTCTCCCCAATGGGCATACGACTACTAGAAGGAGGTAGAGAAATCAATCCATCGAAAGAAAATATTCCCCAATACGCTTGTTGAAGCACTTCAGGACAACTTTTGGTTTTTAAAAGGCATTTAGAAATACATTTGGTTGACCGATTGATTGACATTCCTTCCAGTGACCCAGTTGCACTTCATACCAGTGGACCTTGGTTCTCCCATAGTCCAGTGCTCCGTTGCGGACCCCTATGTGGTCATCATGACCGCAGACGGAGTGGTCACCATGTTTGTCCTCAAGACCGACTCATACATGGGCAAAACCCACCGCCTGGCTCTTCAAAAACCACACATACCTACCGTAAGTCAGGAAAACGCCCTGTTCCACTCAATAAAGCTGGGCTGCATTAAAACACAGGCCCTGCTCTTAGACCGCTGATTCTGTCCCCTACAGCAACCCCGTGTCATCACGCTGTGCGCGTTCCGTGATATCAGCGGGATGTTCACAACGGAGAACAAGCAGACGTGTCACGCCAAGGAACAAGACACCACGTTCAAGAGCCAATCAGAGGCCGAGACCATCATACACGATCTCAGGTTGGGTTCGATACAGGACGACAGGTCCGGGTGTTTTTAGGAAAAGGTCCCTGTAGGGTTTTAACAAAAGAACGAGAGATTCTCACTGACTTGACCCGTCAGCTGGAAGCTCCGTCTCACATCTCAGTGTTTTCATCTGTCGTGTTCAGCAACACCGTGGATGACGAGGAGGAGATGTTGTATGGAGACTGTAACCCAGCAGGCATCACGCCCACCAAGGACGAGGGCCACCCTGGGTACCGCACCTCCTCGTCCGGGGCCCTGGGCGGCTGTTCTGAGCAGGGGTCAAGACGAGCCGAGCCCACACACTGGTGCATGGTGGTCCGTGAGAACGGCGTCATGGAGGTAAGGATCAGCTGCTCCTTTTCATCAGCATCATTTTAACAATAGCTGTGTCGATATGCTTGTACTTGAATAATCCATTGACATAATTTACAGTGCTGTTGTAATACTAATATTATCTAAGTCAAGATACAGTATAAATATTGGTGTTAGAGGTTGTATACATTTATGAACTATTGATGTTCAGAGGTACAGCTAAACGTTTTCTACAGGATAGAGCTATGGTCATTTTGGCTGTGTTCGAAGGGATCACAACTACAATGTATCATGGGTAAATTGTGACTGACTGACTTAAGTTGCTATTCATGATGTGATTTGTAGATCAGTGATTTTGATCCTAAAACACTGGAAATATGTTTATCCTCCTCTCCAGATCTATCAGTTACTTGATTGGAGATTGGTGTTCCTGGTCAAGAACTTCCCAGTTGGCCAGAGAGTGTTGGTTGACAGCTCGGCCGGCCAATCCGCAGCACAGGGAGAGGGGAAAAAGGAGGAAGTGACACGACAGGGGGAGATCCCATTGGTCAAAGAGGTGGCTCTGGTGTCACTCGGCAACAACCACTCAAGACCCTACCTGCTGGTGAGCTTTTTGTTATTTAGGTGTTAAAAGGTGGAGTCAAGTGAAATAATGTTGCAGCACTGCAGACATCATCGCCATGGCAAGACTTTCCTTTTGTACATTCACACAGTTGATGTGCATAGGTTCACTTCACATTGTTACAGCATGGCCTAAGCTGGACCAAAGCAGCGGTTATGCGTCACACTCTAACACTCTTACTTTCTGTGGAAACGCACCTGCTGTGCTGTTATCTGTCACAGTAGAATGACTCAACACCAGAATATGGAACCATAGTTGCCTGAACCTCCTAAACTGAGGCTCTACATACGTCTGAGCTTGTTTGTTCTATTTCTTACACAGGTCCATGTTGAACAGGAGCTTCTGATATATGAAGCATTCCCATACGACCAGCAGCAGGCTCAGAGCAACCTGAAGGTCCGCTTCAAGAAGGTAAGCGACCTGGCCTTTGGACAAGCAACGTCTACTCAACCACTTGAATTGTTCATTCAGCGCTGGTCCTTTGTGTTGACCTTCTCAGATGCCCCACAACATCAATTTCCGTGAGAAAAAGTTGAAGGTTAAGAAAGACAAGAAGACTGATGGTCAGGCCGGCCCGAGCGAAGAGGGGTCAGCCACGGTTAAAGGTCGCGTGGCCAGGTTCCGCTACTTTGAGGACATCTCCGGCTACTCTGGGGTAAGAGTTTGGGCTCCTATCATAGACACGGAAGACATTGTCCATCTCCATGTTGAAGTAGTTAATTTCACTATAATGAATTGGCAGATTTTTCTCCTGGTGGCTACATACAAGTCATCACAAGGATCCAATGAACGTCCCACCCAGTTGAAAACATTAAAATGTCAGCCTTCAATGGTTTAGAACACGTTTTATCCCAGTTAAGTCTTCAAGCCACATCTCCGAACTGGCTCCGAACCAAGACCTACACTTGAGACTGGAGACAATAAAAAGGATGAATGTCTTAGGGTGCCCTGTAAGACACATCCGAAAGGAGACAGTCCACCGTGGATAAACCTTATGTATCTGTGCTGTACTTCTGTGTGTTCTCACGATGTTGCGTTCCACTGTCAGGTGTTCATCTGTGGCCCCTCCCCTCACTGGATGCTGGTGACGTCGCGGGGCGCGATGAGGCTCCACCCCATGACGATCGACGGGCCAATCGAATCCTTCTCCCCCTTTCACAACATCAACTGCCCCAAGGGCTTCCTCTACTTCAACAAGCAGGGCGAGCTGAGGATCAGCGTCCTGCCCACGTACCTGTCGTACGACGCCCCGTGGCCGGTCCGGAAGATTCCCCTGAGGTGCACCGTCCACTACGTGTCCTACCACGTGGAGTCCAAGGTGTACGCCGTGTGCACCAGCATCAAGGAACCCTGCACCCGCATCCCCAGGATGACCGGCGAGGAGAAGGAGTTCGAGACCATAGACAGAGGTGCGCTATATGCACGCCTCGCGTCCACGACGTGCGCTCTCCCGCTCCCCCCCCCCCCCCCCCTCCGATTGACGTCCTCTCCCGTTAACGTTCCCCCTGTGTTCCGTTCCCCCTCAGACGAGCGCTACATCCCGCCGCAGCAGGAGAAGTTCTCCATTCAGTTGATCTCTCCTGTCAGCTGGGAGGCCATCCCCAACACACGGTAACTGATTCAGCGGGTCTATATCGGTTGACTATGTTTGTAGGCGGCGCTGGCGGGCCCGGGGGTCTGACCTGGCGTACCTCTCTCCCTCTGTGATCAGCATCGACCTGGAGGAGTGGGAGCACGTGACGTGTATGAAGACGGTGGCGTTGAGGAGTCAGGAGACGGTGTCTGGGCGGAAGGGGTACATAGCGGCCGGGACTTGTCTCATGCAGGGGGAGGAGGTGACGTGTAGGGGCCGGGTGAGTCACCTACTGACCAGGGCTTTGTCCTGCCTACCTCACCACTTAACTGGCCAGAAATACCTTCGGAAATCACAAGACCTGCTAGCATGTCATTTGATGTTGTTATGGTATGCTATTGATTTATCATGGAATTAACTTCTTCACCATTGGGTACAGATTCTGATCCTGGATGTGATTGAGGTGGTCCCGGAACCCGGTCAGCCCCTGACGAAGAATAAATTCAAGGTTCTGTACGAGAAGGAACAGAAGGGGCCGGTCACGGCTCTGTGTCACTGCAGTGGATACCTGGTGTCTGCGATCGGACAGAAGGTGACCTTCACCACTAAAGACATCCTAATAGATATTCAGCTTTTAAAATGTATAATTCCTTTATGGTGTGGTCAGTGTCATGAGTTGTCATATTGATGATGGCATTGAATGAGCAGTTGTGACTGGTGAGGAAGCCCTCTTTAGGGGCATGAGAACAGTTGTAGTTCCATCTCTGCCGTAAAACTAAGACAACGTTCTGGTTGTTCTTACTGCGTCCATCTGTTCCTCTTTCTAGATCTTCCTGTGGAGCCTGAAAGACAACGACCTGACAGGCATGGCCTTCATCGACACTCAGCTCTACATCCACCAGATGTTCAGCATCAAGAACTTCATCCTGGCCGCTGACGTCATGAAGAGCATCTCCCTGCTGCGATACCAGCCTGAGAGCAAAACGCTGTCGTTGATTAGCAGGGTAAGACGGCAATGCCACACTCTCTCAGTTGAGTGGTGTCACAGGGGAAATGGCAAAGCATCAACTACAAGAGATTTAGTCTTGGAAATCTCAAATGATCTGTCCCTGAGGGGTTTAGTTCCATGTTAATATGGTGTTTATCTTTATATCCCAGATAATTGTTTCTTTTTGTGGATGAAAGAAAGTCTTGGTTCTTTCTTCTGTTCCCCTTTGGGATCCCAGGGTTTGTTGGGTGTTTATCTTCTAGAGAGCTGTGCTGGAGGAGATTTGTTCATGTTGGTTTTTCATGCCAGGGTTGCTAAGTGTTATATGATTATTCTTTTTTTTACCTGTGTTTGTAACCCCAGGACGCCAAGCCACTGGAGGTCTACAGCATAGAGTTCATGGTGGATAACAACCAACTGGGCTTCCTGGGTAAGTTTATTTTGGGTCTGTTTTTGGTAGCTGACTTATTACGGAGGTTCAGACTATCATGCTTAACTATTTGGATAAAGCCTTCAGAACCCTGTACGTTATGCCTCGACCGCTCGAATAAATCTTATTTCCTGTTTCAGTGTCAGACCGAGAACAGAATCTGTCGGTGTACATGTATCTCCCTGAAGGTGAGTAATGATGCGAACATGGTGATACAGACATGAACAAGCAGTCTTGAGATGTACAAAATATTTTGAAATCTTATCCTGCAAACATTTGAATGTCGTGTGTAGGATCTGTCGGGTGGGGCAGCGGTCTGTGCTCTTTCATAGAAACGAGCGTTGACGGTTTGAAACGGAATGGCTTGCCACCACCTTGAATCCAAACCCTAGTTTGTAGTTTGTGTGCGATGAGATGGCTGCAAACGCAATTGGATAAGATGATTCTGAGGGAGTGAGTGAAAGGGTAGGAATGTGCTGGAAAAGCATAGCTCAGTCGCGGTCCCTGTCCTCTGTCCCGCTGCAGCTAAGGAGAGTTTCGGGGGCATGCGTCTGTTAAGAAGAGCAGACTTCAACGTGGGAGCTCACGTCAACGCCTTTTGGAGGATGCCCTGTCGAGGGGCGTTGGACACCGCCACTAAGAAGACCCTGGCGTGGGACAACAAGCACATCACATGGTTTGGTAGGACACAAAATACCGACTTAGCCGTTTGTATTGGCAGCTACAGGGTGGAAGCATAAAGGGTCAGATGATAAGCTTTCAGGTGACCCTTTGAATAATAGATATGTAGAAAAGGCTTTTCTTGGTTTGTTGCTGACTGTCAGAAGGATGAACATGGCTTTGTCAGTTACTTAAACATTTTAGTAATTCAGCAGATGCTTAGAAACCCTATTGTATTTGTTACCGTTGGTTATTTTTTGTCCCTCGGCATCATTTGGTTCATTCAGAAAATTCCACTTAGATAAAAATGGCCCAAGAAAACCCCAAAATTGCATCATAGTAAAGTCATAATTGCTATTGAACATGTCAACTTTGAAAGTGCTCTCCTCTCACCACATTTGACCTGGAGTCAGAAGGCGCATGTTTGCCATTGGGACCCGTTACATTTTAGATTTTGAATTTGTGAAACATTGTCAAACACCACTCCTGCAGTACAAAAGGACCAATCTTCCGCTCACAAAAGATGTCTGTTTGCTCCACCGTGGATTTACAGCTGTTGAGAATTTAAGTTTTGAAAAGCTACTCCCATAGTACTAAAAACCATCTGTAATATTTCCCATCTAAAACATGGCCACTACTGTGGAACAATATCACACTCTGTTTATTGCCACATGATATCACAATACATTTGTGGTTTTGACACTTCATTTCATTGTATTACAATCTATCAATTGATCCAAATGGACAACACCATCAAGATGTAACGCACATGGAATTTGCCCACACAGTCGTGCTAGGACAGCCTATTCATCTGCTGACCTCTGAAGCTTCCTAGCCTTAAGACATCCCTCTTCTCCCCCACCCCACAGCCACTCTAGATGGAGGCATCGGGCTGCTGCTACCCATGCAAGAGAAGACCTACCGCCGATTGCTGATGTTGCAGAACGCCCTGACCACCATGCTCCCACACCACGCTGGACTAAACCCCAAGGCATTCAGGTGACTCACCGCACGCAGCCCCCCGAGATCTCGTCAGCTTATCAGTGTTCTTAGCGTTGATTAGCATTTTGTCAGCACTTCCTGGCTTGCGTCAATGGGCTTTTTAGAAAGATTACATTTTGTTTGAAGATGAGAACTTGTCGTTTCTCCAGGATGTTGCATGTTGACCGACGGCAGCTCCAGAACGCAGTGCGGAATGTTCTGGACGGAGAGCTGCTCAATAAGTACCTGTACCTCAGCACCATGGAGCGCAGCGAGCTGGCCAAGAAGATCGGCACCACCTCTGATATAGTGAGTATTAGTTTGCGCTGTAGTCTACATCTCTCATTGACGAAACCTGCTGTATAAGCTAGGGCTGAAGGATGGTAAATCTAGCTCACTCACATTGTGTAAGCCCCACAGTAATCCATGATGTGGCCTAAATGAACAGTCATATTGATATTGGTTCAATTGGATTTAAATTCAGTGTCCTAGGGTGGTCCAGCATTGATACAAATCTGGTCTACTGCTCTCTAAGTAAAAACTCCTGTCTTTCACATTCAATGAAGAATAAAATGCCTGAAAAACTTCAATCTCCCTCTCTCCATTTCAGATCCTGGATGATGTTCTTGAGATCGACAGGGTGACTGCTCATTTCTGAGACCGGCCTCCTTGACCGTGCACCAGGATTTCATCGTCGACCATCTATTTTATATGAAATGAAAATTGTTTTTTGTGTAGCTGTTCTGTATGGAAATCTTTTTTGTTCGGTGTTCATCTAGATAAGGGTTGATAATCATATTTCTTAGAACATTTTGTAAAGAAATTGATAAAAAACATTTAAAAAACCATTGCCTAATATCTTAAGCACAAACCTTAAACATCCACACACAACTCAATATGGATTGATGTCAGAAAATCCTAAAGGGAGGTGGGACATGTTTTATTTTAAGTTCATAGTATTTACATCCATAAGGTTTTGAAAGTATAAAAGCAGCATTAGCAGTTGGGTTATTGTGGTGTTTTGAACATTAGATGAGCGTTGCTCTCAATATTTCCTAAAAGTGAACATTATTGAATTGTTAAAGAATGACTCCCAAACTAGATGTATGTAAATCATCTGACCATGGTGTCCAACATCTGCACTTAGTAACCAACTGTAGACACACCACCCAGTTCACAAAAGTGTCGCTCTTACAGACATTTGGTCATGTTACCGTGGGTCTCCATACAAAGCAAGTATTGCAGCGTTCAGTTGAGCAAATGAGTGTGGTGTGATCATCTGTACCAGGTGCAAAGGTTCCGTTATCACAGAAACCACTGGACTTTCCACATGATTGTAGGGTGTACAGACCAAAAAAAAAAAAACATCCAATCAGCCAGTTCTGTGTGCAAAAACCCACAGTAGAGAGGTAGAAGAATGACAAGGCCAAAAACAGGCACGGTGGTAATGGCTTTGAACAACAGAGGTGTGCAGAACAGGCATCACACTGGGTTCCACTCCTTTCCACCAGACCCACTTAAATGAAACGCCATCACCAACGCTGGCAGTCAATGAGAACACACAGCATGATGGAACAGGAAGTTGATCAGGCAAAGGGCTTTGTTACACTTCCATATTTTGTGTAATTTATCCGGAGCTCTTATCCATAGTGACTTATACAGTAATGAGCACATACGTATTCATGCTGGCTGTCTGCGTGTAATAAACCCATAACCCTGACATTGCAAGCACTGTACACTTACAGAGGCACATATGAATGGGATCTGAGTCCATGAAACCATCCTGCCTGGTGATTGGTCCAGGCTGGCTGCGGTCCTGGAACGCTGTGTGGAATGTTGTTTTCCTGGCACACGTTAGGTCCCTTTATACCAGCGGAGCAACGTTGGGCGTTTGAACTATTGTTGCTGAGCGTGTGCATGAATCCCTTCATCATGTGGATGCTTCCAGCAGAACAAGGTGCCACATCACAAAACATCGTCTCACAGTGACTCCGGGGACATAAAAGCGAGTTCAGTTTACTTGAGTAACCTGCTCAGTGCCCAGACCTCAACACAATTGAGCGTATTCCAGATGAAATGGAAAAGGATGTTGTCTTCAGCGTGAATATACTGCCATCCAATCTGCAGTAATTGCACAATGCCGTCACATCAGCAAGCACCAAAATCCCTGTGTTTGACACTGAGTAAGCCATGCTGTTTTGAAGGAAAAGGGAGGCCTGACCAAGAACTATGTGGGTGGAACCATAAACTGGCAAGTGGCTACTGCGTGTAGAGGAAACGTGACTGGATCTAGAAGTCATTATTCAGATAATGCAACATTATAAACTAATGATCTCCCATGCTAAACCTTGAAATGGCTGACAGTCTCATTAAAATCTTTATTAACCCTCTGTTGACTTTCTTATTCATTAAAATGTTAATGGCCCAGCAGGAACTGCCACTGAATGGAATTCTTGTTAGGCTACGTTTGAGCTCAACATACATTACTGTTCTTGAAAACTCCAGTTGTGAAATAAAAAAGAATTGTTCTGGGTTGATAATCATGGCATGTCTTTTATGTTTAAGATATTTTGTGCCAGCTAACTTTGAGGCTATGACATCTTTGGCTTGGTGCTACATTTAGTGCTTGTTCCTGTCATGCCTAATGCAGTTAAAAACATGATTTCCCTATTTTTTATCATGCTTATTTAAAAAAACAAAAACATCCTGCAATGGTTAGAATTATAAAAATGCTGTTTTGAGAAAAAACCTGAAATATCACCCGAGTGCGATGGTAATTTTGGACATCTGCATGATGTCACAACTTTGATTATAACAGGCTTTAATAGTTGACACATCATGATTTGCTACTGTTTTTTGAATTTCAACATTACATTTCCCTCACAAGGACATTTTTCTAATTGTTTCAAATAAGGACTGTATATTAGTTTAGACGTACGCTCTGCATTTTGATGACCATTGTAAATCTCGACAGGACATGGTTGATGAAGAAAAAAAACTAAAACAGGTCTGTTTACTGAAATGTTTAACTACGCTAAAATCCACACAATGAGACAATATTTAAAAAGCCAAATGATAAAATGACAAAAATACACAAATCATATTTAAATATCACATGATTTAGACCAAATTATGATTTAAATTTATAGTTTAAAAGACTGCATTGGGACGCATGAACTCTAGTGTACTGTAGATGTGGAGGAAATGTAGCACCATTATACCAGCCAACCTGACAATTTTACATGATGTTAAAACACTTCAGGAGTTATTTCAACCGTAGTCTCCATCCTCAGGTACCCAGCTGAGGTATAGGCGTCATGGGCCTCCTCTACCTTTAGCGCAGGTATTGGTACACTTCCTCATCCAGAGAAATTAGATGAAAGAATGACAACAGGGAGAGCAGAGTGCGAGTCAGACTCATCATCGCCATCTCGGTCCTATGAAGATGGTGATTGAAGTTTTAGGCAATCTTGTAGGCACAAGGTCAACGTTTTGGGGGGAAAAAACATATGGAACAGGAGACTCAGCTGGGCCAAGTCAACTAATATATATATTGTTGTAGATAATTACTTACCTCAGGGCACAATCAAACTTAAGGCTCTCCCAGGTACCCCAAAACCACCGGAACACCCTGAACCTGGGAAGAACTCCAGGCCTCTCTGCCTGGAGTCTCCCCCAGCTGGACACAGCACTGGAGATGGAGGACAACAGCTACATTCAGCTACAGTAGTGAAGACAGTTTTCTGCTCACCTCTTTGCCAAAAAAAGCATCATTTTGATGCTGCTAAAACAACCACCACCACCACTCCATCTCACCTTTTTGCCATGACACAGTATCTGTCCACTGGAGCTCCCAATGTGATGTTGATGCTGCGGACTGTGTTGATGTTCCTGAACACCAGCAGCATGGGCCGGGGCATAGCCTTGAGTACAGCCATGATGTTGTCAAAGTGATTGACAGCCATTTCCCTCATATAGGAGGTCTCCTCACCACTCAGTATGTTGGACAGGCCCAGCTCCCGCATGTTGATTGGCCGTTGCAGCAGCATCTCACAGAAGATGAAGTAGTCTGATAGGACATGAATCAGAGCGTTGTATGTTTTGATAGGTCCATGTTGTGAAACTGGATTTGTTCAAAGAACGGCTTGGGTTTAAATGACTGAAACACTTAACAAGCCAAGAAGACGTTCGTTTTTTCTATCACCTTTGACCCCCAGCTTCTTGGAGTACATCTTCATGGCAGCGTCGTCTCTCAGAACTATGGACCTCCACAGTTTACACAGAGCTACCCGGTCACTAAAGGGATCAAAGTCCATTGCTTAAAGCCAATCGTACGCGCCAACATTTATGTTGAGTTCCCCTGCTCCAATGTTGCGGACATATGCCAGCAACCTGGCCCCCTACTAGACAGTCGGTGTAACGGTACACAACCACTGATGCATGCAATTCCTGAGCAGAGAAACAACCTCAAACTGAAGAACTAGTCAAATGTTGACCTGTAACACAGGGTCGTAGGTTAGAAAAAGTATCCACGTGCTACTAAGACGCTCCGGATGAAATTCTTTGTTTAAAAAAAAGCCTACTATTATGAAAAGAAAGTTTGAACCTTACTCTTTACTGAGGTATTCATACAGGCCGTGATCCAACAAAATGAGCTCAGCCTTCTTGCCTGGGCCTCTCCTCACGAGCACTGTGACATGGTACAGATAACATACATTCAGGATCACCAAGACATTTTAAGCTAACATTACACATTATTTGTAATCAACTTTTCCCAATTTCAAGAATTGACACAGAAGAATTGTGTAGGCCCCCCGTATAAAAGTAAACACAAATCAATACATGTTATGCCTGCCTTGGAGGTCTAGAGAATTTTGTATTAACGGTTTAACTGGAGGTGTGGTTCTGTATGTTATATTTCAAGGCTATTTCAACACTAGCCCACATTCACGAGTTTGCAGTGCATTCACTGAAAATGGAAGAAAACCTGAGGTGAAAACAATAAGTCATCTGGTGACGTGTGTTCCATACACAAAACCAACACCTATAGACGATTACATGATGTCCTATTCAACCATTCTTACGCACTGGACATACTATAATAATCTAGGGAGCCGCGGATTTCGACCCATGCGAGGCGTTTGATGTTCGACCCGTTACCGCGCGCCACTGATTAACGGCAGATTCCCTGAACCATTTTACCCTGGTGGACTTCCCCAGGCTTCATTTGACAGTCTTGTTTTTGATGACGCCGTGTCCCCGACCTACCGTTGCCAGGGTGAGGGTCAGCGTGGATAAAGCCGGTGTAAAAAATCTGCTCTGCGAAAGTACGGATCAGCTTGTCAGCAGTCTGGAAAGCCAGAAATCAAAAGGGTTGTATTTTGATCAGAGTGATAGTAACCAGAGACAAATGCAACTTCGGCGTGTCACCACAGGAACTTACATCTCTCAAGCTGAGTCCCTGTCTTCTGATTTCTTCCACATTGTTGATTTTGCAGCCTTCACAGAACTCTGCCGTCAACACTCTCTAAAGGAAAATAGATTGTTTATTACAGTACAAAGGTAATAATACATTAAAAAACGACAAAAGTGAATTTAAAATGTAAAACTAAATTCTGTTTCTGCGTCTCACCTTGCTGGTTTGTTCCCAGTACACCTTTGGCACAACAACAAATTTTAAGTGTTTCAGTTCTTTAGCACATCTCTCGGAGTTCCTGGCCTCATTCTCAAAGTCCAGCTCCTGAGCTAATGTCCCCTTCAAGTCCTAGAGTCATCAGAGAATGGCAACGACAGATTCATTTAGGGAATCAGGTCTAGGCAACGGATGTAAGGTATTGTCTGATTTTACTGAATGTAAAACACAGTCGAAACATTTAAAGATTTGATCACTTACATTAAGGACCCATCTAAATCCAAAGCTGGGGTGCATGAACTTTATAATGTCCAGAAGGATCTCCAGAGTCCTGATGTCACCATCAAAGCGATCCCTGAGGTCTATGTACTGCACCTGGGGAAGCAAGTGGTTGGTTACCACTAGAAAAGAAAGAGGAACAACTCGCACGGTTTTAAAAATAAAAATGATACTGTTAATTTTTGTTTAAACAGGGGTGAATCCATTCTGCTTTCATACGAAAGAGAAACAGTTGCTAAATATTTCCTTAACAGCAGTTAACAACAAAACAGAGAGGGCCTCACCTCCCACTGTTTGATGAAACATCTCTACTGTTTGTTGTTTATTTCTGCACAAACTTTTTGCAGCTTAACTGTTCATCAGAATGAATACTCCGCTGGCAAGCTATGAATGTTTCAGTTTGACTCGTCAGACAAAAGGTCAAACCTATAAGTGAGCCAATCAAAGCCAGCATAAAAACAATTCCAGCAAACGTAGTTAGACGCATGAGGGATTAAGAAGGCGACCAACAATCCTGCATCTAATTTCAGGAAAATTACAGGACTTTGCAACCTGGTTTGACATTAAACCTCAACGCACTTTGACAGCAACAGCAGTCCCATCCTGAAGCTCTGCCTTGTGGACCTGGGCCAGACTCGCTGCTGCAATGGGTTCATAGTCAAACTTCTTAAACATCTTGTCCGGAGTCACGTTGAAGTCCTCTCTGAAAAGAGCATCAACCTGGCACCGAGGGGGAGATCACGCCAGGTAAATGTTTGTCAGCATTTTCCAATATAAGACAGCTAGTCCTAATGTCACGCTGAATGGCCTAGATGCTTTCGTGACCAAAATACAAGAATGGCTCCCTCATCTGTTTCACTGCAACCTTGTGTGTCTTAACAGCTCTTAAGTATTTGAAAAGACCAAGTGCTGGTGGTCTTACCTCCTTGTATCTCCTGTTGAGAGCCTTATCCTCTAGCACCTGCAGTGTCTTTATGTACTCAGGAGGCAGCAGGTGGTTGAAGGAACACAGGCCCTGTCCTAGTTTAACATAAATCCCCCCGTTCTGCACCGCTCCCTCCACTATGCCGTTTGCTGCCCTCTGGTGGCATAATGACATCTCTTCCACAAACGATAGACTTCTCTGGCAACATAGGAAGGGAAGAATGTCATTTTCCTGATGGAATGACAGTGATTGTTTCAGTCTCACAGCACTATTCAGCAGACAAACAGGTAGACACATTAAACAGTCACAATTCATTACTGGTTTTCTGTGAAACTTACCTCATCAATGCCGCGTAAGGTCACATTGGAGGTCCACCAATAATCTACTGAGATATAGAGTCCTACGTATATTGACCTGTGGAGACAGAACATTCATGGATCATTAAAAGGATTGCAAAAACATTAACTCAAAGATATATTTTCACATGTTCTGCTTTACTAGACAGGAAAGTGTTGAGAAACTAACGGGAGTATAAACTGTGAGAGCAGTAGACTGGATTCGAACCCACTCTGCCTAAGGTCATGTGCACCAGCGGTAGCGGGTCAGACTTCTGGACCACCCTGGGCACCTGTATCATATACTATTGTGACGACAACGATGTTGGGACCCACCTAAAGAACCGACCAACTCCTTCCACCAAGATCTTTATCTTCCGTCTCTCTCTAGGCTCGGCCAAGGCATACTGGACCCCCAGCACCGCAGGCACACCCACCGCCACGCCCAAAAACATCTTCCTGAACCGTCCGAGGCTCTTCCCCGCCCTGGTCAAGACAAGGGCCATTTGAGTAACACAGTGTGTGTACATTTCTTTTGAGATTTGACCCTGCTGTTTAAGTGAAATTGCACGTCAGCATCCTGACCAGTGTGCATACTTCGTCGAAGGAACTCCCACTCAACAGGAGACGGACTAATGTAGTTCAGAGAAGACATACCCATGTGCAATTTATATAGTACCTTTGGGAGCTGAATGACCTGGACAGTTGGGGATGGGGACATCTTCGCAGCAAAGCCGAATGACGCTGACACAACCTTAACTAGAGGACAGAATTACAAACACAACCCAACAATCAATGTCCCTTTAAAGCATTAACCTCACCATAAAGGGAGACCCTGATTTTGCTTGATACTCTTTGAAAGATTGTCCTTGGTGTGTTGTTTAATACCGTTTCGATGTCTGGAAAGCTATAGAAAAACATTACACTTTGCCTCGTTGCTAACACAGAATTACAACATCTAAGGGGGCTTGAGGTGAGGGACATGGCTGGGGGCTTCTCTGAATTCTCCCAGCTTCAAGGCCACAATCCATAGTCCAGAACACACTGTTGTTTCCCTTATCTGTCTATTTTTGGACAAACTGTTTCCAGACTAGTAGATTTATGGATAGAGAACTCTATGTCAGGGACCTGACCGCACACATGCACACAGACACAATCACTCATTCTACTTGGTTTCACGTGGCATTGAACTAAACACAAGACAACATCTAAGCATTGGAGAGTATGCCACAATCTACAAAGCAAGGTTGTACATGACTGATCTCCGATTTCACTACCGAGGTTTTGCGGTACATTGTAAGGTCCAATCCAAGCTCATTGCCCGAATTGAAACTAATTTCCTGTGAGTCAGGAAGTAGTTCATGGAATGAGATAGTGCTAGTGGTGTGGGATTTGTCAATGTGATATAGTAAATACTAGTGAGGTGCTGTGCAATATTGACAAACGCGCATTCACTCACACGTATGTAAACACTTCATTGTCATTTGATTTAATCCATATACATACATCAACTGTCTAATGACAGGCGGTTATTTTTAATTAATACTGTAGGCATTACTTGAAATCACTGTAGTTAGCAACAACTAGTAGCAGGTTAAGTCAAATATTACATTTCCAAATGATCAACTCACCGCTTTGACAGCCTCCCCAGTCATGTTCTGACTATACAGTACATACACACACACCACGCTCACTGATCTTGAATCTCACCAAAGTAATATGGATTTAAAATGCCTTGTCGCTAGTTCAATGTAGCCTTGTCTTACGTCCCGTCGTGTCAGATCATATTTGAGTTCCTTAACTGGCTTGAAAAATGACTTTACAGGCAGATAGCGCCGAAATGAACACGTGACAAATGTTCAGCTTCCATTTGGTTAAAGCCAAAGACGATGTAGAAAAAGAAAGATAACTGAGTGACCGCTTCAATGATGGAACTACACGTCCCCACAAAAAATGGAAGGCAGGCAAATGAGAAGGCGAGATCAGGTGGGACCGTAATAGCCAATGAGAGAGCTTACGAAGAGATAGGGGGGGGGGGGGACATTCATAACTGAACCGGTCACCGCTAATAGTCACTCATAAATGTCGATAACTCTTGAGTCAGTAATACTTAACGTTCAAAAGGAACGAATCTTTCGCGAACTGCACATCACTTCACTAGAACTATGTTTTTACAACAACGTTAAAATAATCCCGGAATGCAACCGACGTACATATATATACACATTTGTGACCTAAACATGAACTTACCCTGCTCAAAAAAATTAAGGAAACACCTAAATCACACACCGGGTATTGGTGAACTAAATATATTAAAATTCAAAATCTTTACATTGTGTAAGTTGTCCTGCTCCAGGGGGAACCCAGGGCCATGGGTCTGAGGATTTCATCCCGGTACCTAACAGCACAGGGTACCGTTGGCTAGCACGGCGTCTCCAGACTCTTTAACGTGTCACATGTGCTGAGTGTGAAGCTGCTCTTAACTGTGAAGAGAACAGGGCGCCAATGGCTGACCTGTCAATTTTGGTGTTCTCTGGCGAATGTCACATCGAGCTGCACAGTGCTGGACTGTGAGCATAGGTCCCACTAGAGGATGTCGGGCCCTCATGGAGTCAGTTTCTGACAGTTTGGTCAGAAACATGCACACCAGTACCTTAGGTCATTTTGTAGGGCTCTGGTAGTGCTCCTCCTGTTCCTCATCACACAAAAAAGCAGATATTGGTCCTGCTATTGGGTTGATGCCCTTCTACGGCCCTGTCCAGCTCTCCTCATTTAATGGCCCGTCTCCTGGTATCTCCATGCTCTTGAGATTGTACTGGGAGACACAGCAAACCTTCTTGCGACGGCAGGTATGGATGTGCCATCTATTGGGGGAGCTGGGCTGCCTGTGCAAACTGAATGGGCTGCAGGAACCGCCTCATGCTACCTGTAGTGACTAGAACACTAGCAAAACACAAAACTAGAGCAGAATCAGTCATGAAGGATAAAGAGAAAGCAATTGTCTGTGGCCATCACTCCCTTTTTCAGGGTTGTCTTGCTGTTTTCTCTCCAGTGCACCTGTTGTCACTTTCATTTGCACCAAAACAGGTGATATTGATTGACAATGGCTTATGCTTCCTAACTGGACAGATTGATATCCCTGAAGTTTAATTAACTGGGTGTTATACTGTGGTCATTACATGTTCCCATATTTTTTTTCGAGCAGCGTATATTGACACTCACAGGTCTCATACTGAAAACCAAAAATCCCCAATTTTCTTCTGTGCCAAAGCTAAAACATGATACTTTACATCCCATCAGGATATTTCTCACAATATTCTAATCAGTAATATCCTAATTTCCCTCTACGGTTGTGAGATATGGGGTCCACTTACCAGGAATTCTCAAAATATAACCAATACCGAACTGAGAATGATCTACATAATTATGTAAAGACATTATCAATAGGCTAAAATGCAAAAGGCCAAACAATGCATAGGCAGAATGATCCCATATTCCAAATCCAGGAAACTAGTTTGTGCTGAAAGAGCAGGGGGCTGTGGATTTGAACCCATGCTACATGCTGCAGCAGTAGGTGCACCGAGAGTACAGATTTTCCAGCTGGACAATCCACTGTCACGACATGAAATGTTTTAGATTAAGTATACATAATGACAGTTTGGTGATTTTTATTCCTACCATATTCACCATTTACATACTAGTCATTTAATAGACGCTGTTATCCAGAGCAACATACACCTGAGCGCATGCATTTCCTTACTGTGCCCTAGTGGGTATCAAACACAAGTGGTAGCAAATCTACTAGTTGTCACCAGGGGAAATGTGATTTATACATTACATCATCTTACATCATAATCCGGTAGCATTACTGGCCTATTAAACAAACCACAAAGGGATTTGAATAGGAAGAAAACAATGTCAGTGGAAAACAAAACAGAGTGATGTTGCATCTACCATTTGATTCCTTTAAGCATCTTATTTATATAGTCCTTGAACTAGTCCTTAAACTTAACTTTATTGACATGCTGAATATAAAACTCTCCAAATATTTAATTGATGCAAACAAAAAGATCAAAGCATTTTATTGAGTTAAATTATTCTTAAGAACTCCTTCAAAGTAAATACCATCTGTCAACAGAGCCACCGGAAGCTGTCCGACTGTCCTGGTTGCAGTTTTGTGTTTCCTGTTTACGGGCGGGAAGAGCGAAAGAAGCTGAACCATCGGTCTGTCTTGTTGCATCGCTGTGCTTTCAAAACTCAACGTAATTCTTTTTTGTTTTGTCTGTTAGCGCTGGTTGAATAATTTAGGATAAACCGAATTTCACGGGATTTGAATATATATTGTTGCTTGACCTGTGCATACAATTTAAAGAAATTTGAAGCGCGAAACTGATGGAGGAGCCTGCAGACTCCGGCGGTGGCAGTGCAGCACTGGGCCCTACAGCGCAAGTGGCGGAGATCCGCTGCCCAATAACAGCGCGTCCTATGCGGCTGCTGGAATGGAAAGTCAAACCCGGGTCCCTCGTAAATGTAGACTCGGTGTTAGCGCTATGTGCTCCCATCTCTGAGAAAGAGTCCGCGTCTCAGCCGCCTGAACAGCCCAACAGGCAGCCCGATAAAAAGCTGAAATCTGATCGAGCTGGAGTGGTGAAGGAGCTATGTTGTCAACTTGGACAAGTCATATCGCCAGGGTGAGTCAACTAGCAAGTTAAATCGAGCTGGAACGTCAGCGCTATTTAATCTACGTACATAGGTGTTTCCTGCTATTTCAGCAATGTTTTAATATTCTTCTGGTGACACTTCTGTGAACTTAGCTAGATAGCTATGATCGCTAACTAACGTTGATTCCTCATAGTAAAGTACGTTATGTGCAGACAGTGCAGCTAGCTAAATGACTTGATGGGTAACTTGCGTAGCTCAGATGCTAATGCTACCTAGCTAATAGCTATGCTAACCCAGCGCGTGTACTGAACCCGGATCTCTACTGCATGTCTTGTCACGGTCTATATTGATAGCGGTGCGACGAATTTGAGGGAACCATAATCTTGTTCAGTTTCTGAAAACATTTACTTGAGTGTATGTGTATTTTTTGTGTCCAGGTGATGATGCAGGAAAACTTAACTTGTGTAACTATTGAAAACTAACTTTGAATATAACAACATCATATAAATGAAGTACTGGAAAATATCACATGGAACACGCTTTATGTTGCTGTTTTTGAAAATGCTGTGATTTGCTCGTTTTGGTGCCATTCAACATGGAGGCTGTAGTATTATGGATTTCCTTTATATGGCCAGAAGGCGGGTTTAGGCGTTTTTAGCAACGGGTGGAAGTTGATTACTTTGTTTTGGAACTGCGCTATCTCGGTCAAGAGCGGTTTTCTAGCGACTTGCGAAGTCTGTTCAAAACAAAAATGACGTAATTAGCACGTGGAGTAATAAGTAGGATTCTGTGTTTTCACTTCTCAAAGTACTTGCTTTTGATAAAAACACTATCTGCTTTTACAAGTTAGGAAATGTAAAAACATTTAGCAAAAAAGTATCTGGAAGATACACCATGCTGCTTGTTGGACAATCGAGCACTACAGGTTACTGTTAAGAATTTAGAGTTTAGAAGTTAATTCCCTACCATATTTCAACTAAAGACATGACAGGTAATAGACACGTTTTGTATAGACAGTTTCACAGAACACTGTCAGTTTGTGTGGAAAAGTGATTGAAATCCCCCCCAGCAGTTGTTGATTGAAGTGTTTATAGAAAGTTAGAAAGACAGACTGGTGTATGTCTGTATGAGTATTGTATCTGTATGGTAAAGCTCTCATGAGGACAAAATCAATTTTTGCTGCGGTTTTAAGTGCCTCTTTTCTTCAGTGGTGTGATTGTCAGAGTCGAAGAATGCAGCCATCCTGTTGTGATGAAGGGGCTGTGCGCTGAATGCGGCCAGGACCTCACACAGTAAGCATACATGCACTGCATGCTTACTTGGTCAATTGTATATTCACCCAAATATAATAGGCATAATTCCTTGCTGTTGGTTACTTCTTTCCCATGCTAAATGCATTTACCCCCCACCCCCTATAATTCTTCTGCCAGAATGCAGAGTAATAATGGGAGGCAGCAGGCTCACATCTCCACGGCAACTGTTTCCATGGTGCACAGTGTCCCCGAGTTGATGGTCAGCTCTGAGGTGAGTTGCAGGAAGTCATATCAATAGATGAGATCCTATATAATGTGAAGTTTGAGAAGTCAGAATTACTACTTATGTTGTTTGAATGCAACCTTACAGTTTTGCTAAAGCTATGAAGGTCTGGACTCTGTGAAATGTCCCCCATACAGCAAGCAGAGCAGCTGGGCAGAGAAGACCAGCAGAGACTCCACAGGAATAAGAAGCTGGTTCTCATGGTTGATCTGGACCAGACCCTGATCCACACCACTGAGCAGCACTGCCAGCGCATGTCCAACAAGGTGTGTATCTAATAAACAGTAACCTCTTTTCTGGTGCATGGTAAGATGTTGTTCATGTCTTTGTTCCAGGGTTTGCTAAAGGGTTTGGTATAACAGTGGGTATATCGTTTGTCTATAATAAACTACTCAGTGTTTTCTAGATTGAACAAACCTTTTGATGGTTCGGCAATTGCCTCTGCTTATGTCCCGCAGGGAATCTTTCATTTCCAGCTGGGTCGGGGGGAGCCCATGTTACACACGCGCCTGCGTCCACACTGCAAAGAATTTCTTGAGAAAATCGCCAAGCTCTATGAGCTGCATGTGTTCACCTTCGGAAGCCGCCTCTACGCACACACCATTGCTGGTACTTGCAGACACCAATACAGTGTTTCCCCTATGTTTATTTAGTCGTGGCGCTAAATGTAAACATAAGCTGTTGATTGTTTCACTATTTTTGAGTGGTGAAAATGTTTGGGTGGTGTTTTTGGCTGCCGTTCATAAACCATTTTATTAAAATATTGTTTGAGCAGTTCTTTGATAGTAACAGTGGGAGATGTAAAAGGAGAATGTTTATACTGAAAGGGCTGGGCTGGATAAGTACCGGATGTGACAGCCCAGACTGCTGGTACGCACTATGCCACAGGTTATAATCTGTTTGAAAGGAAATCATATTTCACATGTTGTCAAAATAATTGACCATTTTATTTCATATTAGACTGACCTTTTTGCAAATGTTACTTCAAAGGGCCTTGTCAGTTGTTGTGATACAAACAAATGGGCCCTGGTCAAAATTAGTACACAAAATAAGCTTTTGGTTTGCAGACAGTCGTTTGCTTAAGATTTTAATCACCCAACATGAATAGTAAAACTGCCCCAATGTAAATGTGTCTGCATTTTGGTAGAAAATCCTGAGTAAAGCTTTTGTAGTATTTCTGTGTTGCCACTAGAGAGCAGCATATACCTTCGCTTTGTATCCAGCTTGAATTATATCATTCATGTTCATGTCTAACTTGTCTTGTGTGACTCACATCATAGATCATGGAGCTTTCAGCACCAGGGTTGTCAGTTTGGTTGGCACAATGGAAATGGATGTTCTTTATAAGAGCATCTGCTCAATGGAAAAATTATAATTGAAATGTTTTACCTCTGTGTCCCAAATAATTTCATATTTCCTATATAGTGCATCACCTTTGACCAGGCCATAGGACGCAACGTCATTGGTGTAGAGAAAGCTGTTGCTCAGTTTACCAGCATCATTATTTTAGCAGCATTGTTTTGGTTAAAAGGATTAACATTGGCCTGTCAGAGTTTGGAGATTATATTTTGTTTCCATGTGAGGTTATTCACTGAATTGTTGTGCAAAATATTTCAAGCATATGAATGGGTCATTTAGTTTCCTTTGAATTTTTATCCCAGTTTGTAGAGCAGAGGTCAGTATTTATCTGGCTGTTTTTTCAAGTACTCTAGATTGGGGGTTTGTTGGTGATGCCTGCCTGTCTAGTCTCTCTTCTGTGATTCAGTGGCAGCCAGGTAGCGAGGACTTTGCGGTGCAGTTCCAATTAAAATGCTCCATCAAAGTCCATTAAAGACATGCATTATTCTAAAGCTTCTAAAGAGGAACTGATAAGACTGCGCTTGCCTTTAGTTAATCTCAATGCTTTGGTATTTTAATGAGAGCACAGCAGCCCACTGAGTACACAGAGATAACAGACACGCCTGCAAATGTCTTTGAGATCAAATTGTAGAATTTGGTTAACAAAACATGATGAAAAATGAAAAACCTCTTGATAAAATATGGTAATTAACTCCAAATGGACCCAAACGCTTTAAGCTTTGTTGTAGACCCGCTCTGAATAGTTGGGGGGGCCCAGGGAGGTATTGAGATTGGCTGTTTTGCAAAGTGGCACATCCACTCAGCTAAATGCATCTTGCTTTTCCACATCCAATTGCTCTCTGAATTGGATGTTTAATCCAGTTGAGTCTGCTGTGTCGCGGTACAGCGTGCTTAACCAAACACCTCTGCCGCATTAATCACCACGTTCTCTCCCTCTCTGTTGCTCCATCTGTCTCGTATATTTTATCTGTGTAATGGCTTTCTGTGGATGCAGGTTTCCTGGACCCTGAGAAAAAGCTGTTCTCTCACCGGATCCTGTCCAGAGACGAATGTATCGACCCCTTCTCCAAGACTGGGAACTTAAGGTGAGCCCTGGGTCTGGCAGAGCAGGTATCAGAAACCAGAAAGGGTAGAAGTGTTGCATTACATCCGCCCACATCAAAACAAAATTGTTGTGTGTGTGTGTGTGTGAGTAATAAGCCCTGTCCTAAATCTGAAGTTTAAGAGGTTTGAGTACTTTACAAAACAAGTATTTCTAAAAGAAATACTGGTTTCATTTGTGTGTGTCAAGCTATGAAATAAGTGATACATTTGGAGTGGGAGGTTTTGGGGGAGTAAACAACAACAGCATATGAACAAGATTTGTAAATGCCAGGTGTTTGACAAGTTCTATTTTAAATTTCTTAAAATGTAATTGAAATCCAATAAATATTATTGATCCTAGGTGTGTCTCTGTCTCTTTGACAATTTGACACAAAGTGGTGTTTCAGGACATTTATTGAATGAAGAATTTGCTGTTTAATATGTAAAGGACATCTGTTATGTTATCATTCATTTCTGAAAAAAAAATGTGTTCATTCACTCCAGGGAGATCCTATGGAATCAAAGTCATATATATATTATTTTTTTTTGATTTGAGATGGATTGATTTCTGCTCTGCCACAACTAATGAAAAATTCAGTTGAAGGACATTTCTGTAATTATTGGAGTGAATCAGCCGTAGAGTTGATTAAACTCTGGCAGCAGGCTAGTCATCCGAAGTCCTGGATGGGGAACCATAGAGCTCTGCTAATGTGGGGGGCCTTGATAGCCATGTTCACTCGAATCTAACACTCTCTGCCTCACTGTCTTCCTCTCTGCCTCTCTAACCCGTAGGAATTTGTTCCCGTGTGGTGACTCCATGGTGTGCATTATAGATGACCGGGAGGATGTGTGGAAGTTTGCTCCAAACCTGATCACTGTGAAGAAATACATCTACTTCCAGGGCACGGGAGACATCAACGCACCGCCTGGGTCCAGAGAGGCTCAGCAGGGAAGGAAAGGTACAGTATACAGCAGTATTTGGACAAATGGATATCTGGTCTAAATTCCAACCACATTAATTAAAGGTCGCTTAAACAAATTGCACCAAAAACCACTTTGAGACTGTTTGGGCAATTAAAATGAACAGAAATGCTATTTCTTTATTAAGAAGTAAGTACACACCCACTTTGCATCAGGCGCCCCGTAACAGAAGCAAATGATTTGGAAATGATAATGAAGTATCTTAGGAAGTTCTAGCCTCACAAAGATTAGAAAGGGTTTGGTCTCAATAAAAAGATTATTGATGCCAATGAGTGGGAGGGGCCACCAAAGCCATTTCCAAGCAAGTTAAAGTATATTATTCCACTCTCCCAACGGATCATCTACAAATGGAAAAGATTTCCGACCATTGGCAATCCACACGGGACGGGTTGTTCCACCAGGTTCTGCCCAAGAGCTGACGGAAACAGGCTCATTAAAAGTCTCTAAGAACCTCGGGGTGACGTCAAGAGATCTACAGTCCTCTCATGCCATAGTCTGTATTGAACGGCATCAGCGAAAGATCAGAAAGACACTGTACACGCTAGGCCTACACAGGAGGTCAGGAAGGACGGAGCCTCTGTTCTCAAAAACAAATGTCGGGACATGACTGATGGTTGCCAGACAACACCTGGATAAAGATCAATACGACTGGAACAATGTGCTCTGGACAGATGAGTCAAAGGTGGAATTGTTTGGCCACAATGCCAGACACCAATATTTGGTGAAAACAAAACACTGCATTTGAACAGAAGAAGCTCAAACCAACTGTAAAGCAGGACACAGATCTTGCAACAGGACAGTGATTCAAAGCAAAGCAACCCCAGAATGGCTCAAAAAGGAGAAATGTGGGGTTATTGAATGGTGAGGTCAAAGCCTGGTTCTCAGTCCCATGCTGTCCCAATGCTGTGGGGGACTTGAAAGTGCGCTGTGGTTGCAAGAAGGCAACAAACAACGGGCAAGAATAGCTATTAAAAACATGGTTGTACTTTTCGACCCCATGAAATTGCATCTATTCATCTCTGATAAATTCTTTGTGTCTTTTATTAAATCAGGTTTCCTTTATCTTACATATTTGTGTGTGCGTGTGCGTGCGTGCGTGTGTGTGCTTGTGTGTGTTATTTTTATATGAGACTTTCCAGGGGTTGTCCTCCTTTCTTCACATGACTTTGCATTGTCTCTAGTGGACAGATTAGTGAAGTGGTTAATACATTAGGTACCACACATCTGAATGAAGGCCTCTCTGTTATAAGGGAATTCAGTTTGTTGTCAGACAAAAATAATCTACCAGAAAATCCTTTGTTGACTGAAGTTGAGGGAAAAAGAGGAGGAAGTGACTTGATGAGCACTTAAGGGACATGATCTCATTCTGGTACTGCCTGCAGATGGAGTTTAGGCCACACGGTTTCCTCTTCTCCCGTTGAACGGTTTTGATTTAATTTCAACCAAAGTACCACTCCTGTGGTCGGCTGCTGCTTTGTTGGATGAGAGGCTTTTAAGAGAAATGGTGGTGTTATGGAAAGTTGTTGAGAGGCACAATAGAGGCAGCGAGAATAAGGTGAGTGCGTTTTTAGTTTGGTTGCTGGGCTTTGTTGACGGGTTTCTGTGTGGAATCCTGCCTCTGATGTTTCTAATACTGAATTTAAACAATAATGCAACTTGGCCCCCACTCCTCTTATCTCACCAAACAAGACAGGAATAGTATTAGCAAGTCCAGGGGGCTTTCGAGTGGGGAGGATACCACTGCCAATTTATGAAGCGGGTGTGAGGAGACTGCAAGTCATTGCAGACTGATAGAAAGAAAAAAAAAATCCCTTGAATAAGTGTGTCCAAACCTTTAGCTGGTACTTCATGATCAACACTGGATTGAGATTCAGACAACTAACGTGTGTAGCTGGAATGACGGGTTCTCCTGAACCTTGGTAAGGCTCTGTCTCAGTGGGAGTGGAGGCACCAGTTGCCAACAGCTGCTCCTATCCTATCAGGTACAGGGCAGGTGTTGGGTTCTCATCTCATACAGAGCCTCTCACAGACTAGATGTCTGTGGAGAGGTTTTGATTAGCCATCGAGACAAACTGGGCAAGCCACAAAGCAGAGTGCTTCTTTGGGCTCCCAGGAGGCGAATGACACGCATGCACCACTCAGACTGTTAAATCAATTATGGAAGTGGTGCCTATTGCCATGACAGCACTTACACAGACAGCTGCCAGGGCCTGTGATAGGAATATGAATGTGTTTATATAGAGAACAGCTTACTGAAAGGATTGAGTGCCTTGGAGAACATCTTGTTCTCGCTAAGGCAAGATCCTAAGCAGACAATGTTCTCGACGGTATGGTTCTGTCAGGAGTCCCTAGTTATGCAAAGAAGACACTTGTCAATTTAGAAGACACTTGACACGTGTCAATTCATGTCATTTATTCACGCCAAAACCGGCACCCTCCAACACCAGCTTTTTAGTCACTGTCAGTGCTTTGCTTTCAAATGTGCTAATTGTTGAACTTGTCGTTCCCCAGCTGGTGTCCATGCCAGCCGACCAGCGCAGTCCTCCGAACCAGCAGTGACGTCTGGGACAACTGAGTCTGTGGTGGGAGCGTCCGGGGTGGAGGAGCAGAGCAACGGTCTCAGGAAACCACGGGGGAAAGACCGCAACGAAGGAGGGAAGGAGGAGTCAACGGCCTTGTCAACCACTCCGGTAGCCCCGGCCAATGAACGGACTCAGCCAGATGGGGGCGAGGCCAGGGAGGAAAGGCGGGGCCAGGGGGAGGGGGCTGAGGCACAGGTGAGCGACAGGACGAATGTGAGAGAGGAGGTTCGAATAGAGGCGGAGGATGGGAGCAGGACAGTAGTCTCAGGGGAGGAAGCTCCCCCTCCGGATGGGGGGAACTCATCCGGCACTCCTCCAGACCTCCATGAGCCCAACAGCAACCTAGACTTTGATCTGTCCAGCGACAGCGACTCTGAATCTATTACGGGTAAACTCCCCTCATCGGACAGCGAGGTGGACGAGGGGTCCAGCCAGACCAGGAAGTGCAAACAGGAACGGGTGGAGCCGGCAGGAGTAGAGGAGATATCGTTGCGCGATGAAAGAAATGATGAGTGTAAAGAGAAGAGCACTGGGGAGAACATCACCGAGGTGGGCGAAGAGACATCAGGCCTAGGTGTTGTCCTCCCCGCTGACCCAGAGCTGGAGAACGGGTGCTCCGAGCGGAAGGAGGTGGAAACGGAGTCCCAGAACAGCGAGCAGTCAGGAGTTACTATGGGGGAAGAGTCTTTGGACCAAAGCATGGAGGAGGAGGAGGAGGAGGAGGAGGAGGTGGATGTGGACAAGGATGACCACCTCATCTACCTGGAGGAGGTGTTAGAGCGCATCCACAGAGAATACTACGGCCGTTATGAAGCTTTCCTCAGGAAGGAACGCCCAGAGATGCCTGACATCAGGAAGATCGTCCCAGAGCTGAAGGCCCGGACACTGGAGGGCATCACCATCGTCTTCTCTGGCCTGTACCCCACCAACTACCCCATGGAGAGAACCAGGGAGTCCTACCATGCCAAGGCCCTGGGAGCCAAAATAGGCAAGTCACTGCTGCTCAGAGCTAAAGACCCAGACCGGACCACGCACCTCATTGCTGCTCGGACAGGTGAGTTGTTACCTTCCTGCGTCTCAGCCTGAGTCTGCTGTCTAACCGCCGAGTACTGTCATGTAAAAGCTCTAGTAATGATGCTAACCTTCATCACAAGTCATGCCGTGTCACTTTGTTTAGTTAGCCATATTCTGGGGCTGGGGAAATCATATTTGTCTTTGTGACTGCCAAATCTATATGTCGTTCTCATTGATGTGGGTTAAGCTATATGTATATGCTCTGCATATTCCGGTATAGATGTTTATTGTTGGTCATTTGAATTATTTAATCGTTGACCCTTTAACAGGGAAAGTCTGTAGTCAGTACTCTCATACGAAGCTCTCTCGCCTAATTAATTCATGCTTAATTTGAACATGATTGATTAGTAACCCATAACCGCAGATATTATTTAAATAGAACAGGAGCCTGTGGCCTTGGGTGATCAGTTGCTCTAAGCTGAACCCGGTACACATGTACAGCTTCAACATGGGTGTGAATCTGGCTAAATGCTCTTTCAACCCTGTCCTCTATCTTTCTCAAATGTCTCTGTCAATAAATCATGTAATGGCTTAAATTTAGCCGACACAGCTTTATTTTCATCGTTAAATTTGAATCTAAAAAACAACAATGATGGATAATAGTGACAAAAATATTTGTTAAACACTTATTTTTCAGTTGCAGCATACGAGGCAGTAACTGAATAAATTGGTCCAGATAAAAAGAACTATAAATATATATATGTTCCTGTCCAGTTGACAGATGTCTTGAGTGACTTCAGTGAACGGGAGGTTTTGAAATGAGAGGCAGCTTTAAATCGCCACCAGCTCCTTTGTTATTATGTAATCATTTAAAATGCTCGTAAATCTGTGGCATCAAGTGCATGACTTGACTATAGACCAGGTTTCGATTGAAACGGTTCTGTTCTCTGTGGCAGTTAGAAGCTGTGCAACAGTAAAACTTACACTGCCTGTGCACGTGGTTCTGTCAGGTAAATTGTATGTAAAATATGTACTTTTGTTCAGCAGACTGCAGACTGCTCTCTTCTGTCTAATCTAGCGCCAAGCAAATTGAGCCTGTTATGTGGATGAGATTAGCAAACAATAAAATACGAGTAATTAATTGATGTTATATTGTGGGTTTATCTCAGTCGATTTTTCAGGATCAAGCTAGGCTAAATCTGAAAGGGTCCCAAAGTTGAACCTATGTGATAGAGACACATAACTCTAGTGCAGTCCAAACATTTTTACTGCATATTAACAATGGTTGAACAGAGTTTTCTTCTTTGACCTTTCAATATAGGTCTGCATATACAACCTTGTGGAATTTTATGATGAATAGATCATTTGTTGTTTCACCTGTGAGGCACAACTTAATGTGTATAGCCTGAAGTAATAAGCTTTTTTATTTTACTGGACTGTTTGTGCCTGCATCTTATGTCAGTCTGTCCTTGAGACTGAGGTGAATTCGAATTGTGTGCTGTCTTCCACCTGATGACAAACAAAAGTTGCTGCTGTGTTTCTGCCTCAAAAATGTTTGTTGCTACCCCAGGAAATGTAATTACCTGACCTGATATTAAAGAACTCGCGAGCTGTTGGTATTAACAGTGCAAACATGCTCATTACAATGCAGTGCTGGTTGAAGAGTGGAGGGCATTTTATTGCTTATAACAGAACAAAACGTGTTGAATAAAAAGTGTTGACAGTGCTGAATACATAACAAAAATGGAAATCATAAAAAGTTGTGGTGGAACGCAAGGATTTATCCTAGTTTTCTTTTATATAGAGAAGTTGGCCTATCGACAGGGATTGCCTAGGAGATTGACCAGTCAACCTTTTGCAGCTTTACAGCTATCTGTCTGTGGCCAGATGACACAACGCCTCCAACTCCTAGTCATGATCCACACATTCAGAACACTTTCTTTTGATGTTCACTAATATTCTAGCTGGTTATAATCAAGCAGAGATACTGGTACAGACCTTTCCAAATGAAATAAGTTGCTTATTCAGTGTATTAGACTGTTCTTTTTCATATCCACCATATATTTCTTTAGTCTTTATTTCATCAGGCAGTCATACTTAGATCAAGGTCTCCTTTACAGATGAATTGCAGAAATGTATATATGTCAAACTAATTGTGTTAGCTAGAGTACTGCAAGGCTAAAGTAGGCTCTTTATGAATTCCTTTTTTTAATAAAGGTGTAGTCCACCGTGTTTTGTTTTCATGTAATTCTCTGTATGGTGCAGTGTAATTGCATAATGGTGACTGATATGGTTCAGTGACAATTTCAGGGGGATGTCTACTGGAAGCTGAAGTGATGGATGCTCAAACGGAATGTGGTGGTAGCAAAGTGGCCTATATCAAAATTAATTTTGCATTTCATACATTTTCCAAAGATTCTTATCTAAAACACATAATTAGTTGGGAATCGTTGCACATGCAACTTAAACATTAGAATTAGGTAACAACGCTTATCAGTGAATCATTCCAGGCCTGAACCAAGCACACGTGGCCTAATACTGCAGGTGTGTTTGTGTTTCTTAGAAAATGTCACTATTTTGAAATAGTTTTATCAGGTTTATTATGGGGCAGGCTGCTGGTGACAGCCATGGATATATCCCAAATCACACCCTATTCCCGTTATAGTGCACAACCTTTACCCAGGACCGTTTGGGGAAGAAATAGGATTGTCGGGAAGAAATAGGATTGAATAGGAGGACAAGTGACAAAAGCATTTCTAATAATATAATCTGATCTATACTGAACGTCTTGCAAAGTTACTGTTTATTATTGGCGAAGTGATACAATAAGGTTTTCTCTCCGGTCATCTCAATCATTAAACAGTGACATTTTATTTTCAGTACATTTTCAGTCTATTAATAGGCTGTAAAAATCTCTTCCATCACTGAAAATATATAAATTGCAGTCTCTATTAAGCAAATTATCATGAATTATAGGCCTTACATTTTTTATAATTGAAACAATATGAAGTACATATTCTGTCCTAAATTTAATCCATTCAGGAAACCCAAATACAAATGCTCACAAACCCCCTTTGAGTTTCCAGATTTCATTGTTACAACATGATATCAAACAGGATTTAATTATGATTTTATTTGCCACTAATTACACAGTCAGAATTGGCATATTAACTTTATCCCTCTGGAAAATAAGACTGCCTCATCTTTTGTGACAAACCATGCATTTTTTACTTAGCATAGAACTAAGCAATTTTTTTTACGCTATTCCTAGATAACAAGTAAAAAAATGTATGTTCATGAGCAAGATATCGAAGCCTAGTCGCCGCTAAGCCTAGTCGCTCCAGATAAGTGTCTGTTCATGAGTGGTAAAAAAACAATGAAGTTACCAAGTGTTACTGATTGATTACTGTACATTTATTAGACATACGTGAAGTCCATTAGAATCTATTGCTTTTTTTCAATGTGGTCTAGAAAATAACTGGTATTCAATGAAATGGCACAATCAATGTGCCTACCGACTGAAACCGGGACTGGTTTGAATTGCCTCATTTCTCAGCCTTCTGAAGATAGACTATTACCAGTATTTTCTTTTCAATGATGAAGGTGTAAAGATTCCATTATCAACACTGGCATCCCTGTACAATGTGTTCAGCAATGTTTTTCTATTATCTTGGAATATTTCTGTACTTCAGGATGGGGGGTTGGTAGACAGCTCATTACAGTCCCATTTAAAGATGAGTAACGTGGGCACCTCTCAGCCATCACAGATGGCTTGTGAGACACAGGCTTTATAGAGCCACTTTACCTCCTGACCCCTTACATATCACCATGTCCCTTCTTCTTTCCCTTGGAAACCCCATTGACTTCAGTGATGAGAATATTCTTTCCCTCAGCTCTTGCAGCATGATTTGAAGTCAGTGAGGTCTGACTGACTAGTTGGCCGTCTGACTAGCAGATATTGCCGTGTTTCAACTAAATATAGGTCAGTTTGTTTTGCCCCCACAATTTCATGATGTCTAATTTGCCAGTAAGGCTCTACTTCATTTCAGCAACTCCCAGCAGATTTGGGACTTGGGTATAGGATGTACCTTAAAGGAGTCATTGTAATACTGTACAGATCATTTAACAGAATGGGCCAACCTATGCGTATTGACAGTCTATAGTCAATCCTGTCTTCAAAATACTTCACTGCCTCTAAAATAGTACTTTACTGATAAGAAACAAAGACAACAACACATGCTCATTTCAATACAAGTGAAAATACATGTAATATAGATCTAATTTGATCTCATATTTTTGACATGCGTTTTTCTTAATTTTTTTGTTATTCTGTCTCTCACATTTTCAAATAAACCTACAATTAAAATGATAGACTGATCATTTCTCTGTCAATGGGCAAACGTACAAAATCGGAAATTTGGTTAACCAGATGCCTCGAAAGCTGAATACATTTTTGATTGAGCTCGTTTATACTGAACTTATTAAATGTGGTCCACAGTTGGCATATCTCGAGTGTCAAATGAATTGGCATACATGAAATCTGTGCCTGTCAGACATACGTTACGACCTCATTCGTTTTAGTGAAATCTGACAGCCATTAAGAGTATACTTACTTTTCCTTAATACATTTTTGCTTATTGCTTTAGCTAGTTCTTCTTACATATTGTAGGTTGCTGTGTGTGACTGGAGCATGAGACCTTTCCTGAATAGTTGTTTGATCAGGGCTAGTATGTTCCCAAATGAAAAACCTTCACAGTGCTTTTATGCAGTAAAACTTTTGTGTCTTTAGCAAATGCTTTTTAGCCAATTAGCTATATCTTATTTGTGCTTCTACTACTGCATGTAATGACAACATCTGTTATAATGGATTATTGCGTTAAAGAGCCACTGTTCTGATTCATTCAGTGAAGTTTCTTTTTTATAATGTAAACTAATTGAGCAAACTCAGTGAAACGTTGCACGGCTGTACAGCCGACCTGGTGGAGGTGTGCAGTTGGAACATTGTTGATGACTGAACCCCCAAACCGGCAGGAATAAGCAGTACTGCACTTCGCAGGCCCTTCTGTCTAACCCTCAAGCAGGATTTTAACCCTGGTCCCTCAATGACGCACCTAAATGAGAGGCAGTAATTCATTGTCATGAGGGGCAGTAACTGACATTCAAGGGCCCTCAAGTAAGTAATTTATCAATTAAATGTCAGTTAGTTGGATTCCATCTCATTTTTTTTTGCAAGCTCAACGCACTGGTCCTCTAGAGAGAAATCAAATATTAACAAGAGAAACTGTGGAATGAGCGAAATGGGGCGCTTTGCTTTAGGGGGTATTTGGTGTAATTACGCAAATACTCAGTCTGGTTCAGCACAGGAAACGTGTATAATCATCTTTAATGTCCATAACTGGGACACAACAAGTAAGTGAGACCAGCATTTAGCTTTGCTCCATCATTGATAGTTCTACTTGAGAACTGAACTTCTCAAAGTATTTTGTCAGATTGCTTTGCTGCAGTATTAGACAGCTAGCTTCTAGCTACCCAATAAGCCTCTAGTTTACAGTTAGACTTGCTTAATTGTAAGGGAAGCGCAGAGAAAATTACATGGTTGTGTTAAGCAGGAACAGCAACAAAAAAATATGGAAAAGTCACAATTTTCCTCTCCTTTGTTCAAGTCACTTAAACTTCAGTTTTTCAATGGACTCCTGATCAAACCATTGCAAGTGAAATCACTTGGTCTTTTCCTGGTTGATTAATTTCTATACAGTTTATTCAATATCTGTTCAAGTAACAAAACAAGTACTGAATATAGTATGGGATCATTATGCTATATAAAATTGTTTCAAATATTAAATATATTAAATAATATTGGATTGAATTGGAGCTGTTGTATTTCACCATGCTTTCACATGGAGAACAAATTCTATATACAGCCCCTTGAAAGTGTTAGTATTTTTTTTATTAAAAATCGCAGTTCTTTTTTTAATAATCAATCATAACCAAACCAACCTCCGAAAGCTCTAGTCGAAGGTGGATGCCATTTCTGTAAAGGAAGGAAGAAAAATAGCCCAGTACGATGTTGTTCCTCATCCAGTCCAGCGTAAATGCACAGGAAGTGGCAGGCAGCGTTGCCGTGGAACCTGGCCTCTCAGAGCAGCACTTAGCAATCAGTGATCTGTAGTAGGCATTATTAGTGGACACAATCACCTAGAGAGAGGAAGAGAGTACAAAAGAGCACTCCGGCACAGCAGCATACGGGGGACCACTTGATGTGACAAGGCAATGGTAAGCAGCATACATACTGTGGGTGTCTAGTACCTGAGTGACAGGGCCGTCCATCTAAGGACACAACACGCTTTTCTCATTCCTTTTTTCTTGGATTTATATTGGTTATTGATTAAGTAATTGGTTATTTAATTTCAGTTTAAGATCAAATCTTGAGGTCACTGGTCAAGACCGGTTCTCCCTGTGCTTGTTGTTTCTTCCTGGTCTGGTGGGTGTGGTTACTGGGCCAGCGTGTCAGCGCTGGTGGAAGCAGGGAGATTAAGAGCCTTTGGATGGTTCTTCCTCTCCATCACGCTGACATATGGCTGGTCATTACGGGTCTGTCTGAATAGACTACATGGCTGTCTTTGTTGGACAAAGGCAGTCAGACAGATGGACAGGGCTGGGAAACAGAAAAAGGCAGTACAAAAGGGAGTAGGTCGGATAGGCAGGCAGACAGGCAGGCGGTACAGGGAATTTGACCTGGAGCCACTGACTGGGGGCAGGGAGATGGGCGGGGCTGGGAGACGATGAAGGGCAGGAAAACAGGGAAGCAGGCAGACAGACAGGACAGGAAAACCGACAGAGAGACCAACAGAAACGGAGACAGACAGACAGGGCAAGAAAACCGACAGAGAGACCAACAGAAACGGAGACAGACAGACAGGGCAAGAAAACAGACAGGGAGACCAACCGAAAGAGAGGAGACAGTCAGGCAACAAGAAAACAGACAGGGAGACAGAGCAGGGAGCTCTTCAACGCACACAGGATGAATAGACGATACCAATTTCTTCTAGCCAGGCTCCTATTAGGAAATACTTCGTTTTTTGTGATTAAAACCTCTTATTTTTCATGTGGTTGTTTTATTCTATACGTTTAGTTCAATCAGGATCTGGAAGCTTCCCCGTTGGGTCAGCAGTTAACTTTCTATGCTTTAATTGTGCGATGTCAAGCTAGGCTTTCGTTAATTAGTTCTGTTGCTCTGAGATGCTGCCTCACGTCGGAAGTGGCGTGTCCCACCCTCGTCTGTAAATGTCAATAGTATAGGATCTGACCCTCAATAAAACCTAATGAATTAGTGAAAAATGAAATCCTTCAGGACAATTGTTAATTGCCTTTGAATTCATAATGGAGGCTACACCCTGACATGGTTGCTTTTAATGCTAATACTCACGTTCTCGTCAATAAAGGCTTGCTTGGCAATTTCCTTTTCAGATTGATTGTCTTGATTGACTGGTGCAGGTTGATTTCCTTTATGGTGATTTTTCTGCGGTCTCCCCGTCTCTCCACCAGGAACAGAGAAGGTCCGCCAAGCCCAGGGCTTTAAGCACCTCCATGTGGTGAACCCTGAATGGCTTTGGGGATGTCTGGAGCGCTGGGACAGGGTGGAGGAAGCACTGTATCCATTGAAAGAGGACTACATAAAGACTCAACGGTACCCCCCCATACACACACAGTCACTCCATGTTTTCATTTCTTTTTAGCGCTCTTATTATATGTTTTTATTTGTGGTATGTAAAAGGAAGACACTCTCCCACACACAAAAACACACTTGCTGACTGTATTGCTGACTGTATTTTTTTATTTAGGAGCAACAGCCCTGCCACATTCCCTGACCTCCAAAGCTCCTTTCAGAGCCCCCTGTACCCCCACGCTCCTCACCACCACAACCCCCTTCAAGCCGCCCCCGAGTCGCGGACCTACGACCCTGTCACGGGGAAGCTGATTCGCCGCGGGCCTCAGGCCTCCAAACCACCATCTTACATCCAGGCCTCCATGTCTTCTGCACACGCTGACCAGGCCTCGCTCAGGTACTGAAATGTGGGTTCACATCTGTTCTCTTCTGTGGTGCTACATCAACTCCATTGATATCTGGGATCAATGGTTGGATTTTCAGTGCTCTTAGTAAGCCAATAATCTGTACTGGGGCAGGTTTCACTGAGTGTTATATGGGTTTTACTATAGGCTCTGTGCACAAGCGTATGGACGTAGTTACGCTTTAGCCAGATGTCGGCATATCAGTTTCCGGTTTAAGGCGATCACCCGCGTTGCCCAAAATTTCTGTTTTTAGTAGATGTCTCCAAGACCCGCCTAAAATAAGCATTAGTGATGTCCATCGAATTGTTGATGCCTGGTCTCCTGCTCCAACAAGCAAGCGGAACAAGGGATTCAAACTCTACGTATCGAGTTGTCTGCACAACTACAAGGGTAAGTAGTTTACTGTGGTGTGCTGGCCGGCTATCGGCTAAGCTAGTTAGCGACGTGTTCCTTTTTAGTGTTGTATTAGGCAGGACAATAGAACGCATAAAAATTCACCCTAGCCTCAAAAACGGCAAAAGAACGCTGGCTGAGCTGGAACGCTAGCGCGTCCCCAAAGCACTTATATTGAAACGAACCTTCGTTCAGCCTCTTCTAACCTGAATGAAGCTTAAAATTCCATAGCCTCAAAAAAGCACCAAAACAGGTCTCCTCTTTTATTTTACTACTGTAACCTCATTTCACAACGAAATGGAAAAATAACAACTGGCATAGGAAGTAAACATCTGGTCCTGTATGGTATTAATTGCGCTTAAACCTGCTTTAGGTGGAAGTATATAGAAAATCGCCTTTTCTGACTATTTCTAGTCTAGCGTTTGAAGTCACTGAACTGCGCAAGCCATATTTTATTGAAAAGAGCACATTCTCCTGATTAAAATGATGCCCCGCTTGTACCTTGAAACTTAAATGAGTCACGTACATTATATTTCTTTTTTTCCCGTACAACAGCATCACTCATCTTGTTGTGAGTTCAGGTGTTTACTAATGCGGATGAGTATTAGTAAGTAAACCGGAAACTGCAATGCAGACTTCTAGACAAAAGCGGTAGTTCCTCACTACGCTGGTGCACAGAGCCTATTAAGTTGAGTAATATCACTGTTGCCATTTCTATCCGTCTACACTGACAAGCCTGTCTTTCCTGTGCTCTAATTTATTTTTATGATCAGTTTTATGCTTTTGTTTTATTCCTGCTGTTTCAGTTGGCATGTGCTGCACTAGTCTGCGCTTTCTGTCATTTCTTCAGGATAATAACATTGTTGGCTTTAGCTTGGCTTGCTAACTGAATCCGCTATGGAGTCAGTCTTTTATTTGTCTAGTGCACCGAATAACATGCGTCGTTCTGAACAATGAAATTATTTTGAAATGAAACAATGATCAATCAATCAATCAATCAAATGTATTTATAAAGCCCTTTTTACAACAGCAGTTGTCACAAAGTGCTTTACAGAGACACCCGGCCTTAACCCCAAGGAGCAGACAACAGTAGTGTTGAATTTCAGTGGCTAGGAAAAACTCCCTAAGGTCGAATTTTAGGAAGAAACCTAGAGAGGACCCAGGCTCAGAGGGGTGACCAGTCCTCTTCTGGCTGTGCCGGGTGAGATATTAAGAGTCCAATTGGAATAATAAATAAATTTCTCTGGGCTAAATGATCACTTTCTCCCTGGAAAACTGCTGTGCACTTGCAAAAAAAAGCTAACTTACGTTGCCTGTTCTTTGGAACAGTATGGTTTGACTCTGTTTTGGTGGGGGCCCAGAGCCTCAGAAATGGCATTGTAACCCGTTTCCACTTATGATATGTGTCAACAACTGTTTTCCCGAGGGCTTGAGGGTTTCTTCTGATGGTGGCGTGGTGTGGCTACTGAAGCTGTAACGGGTCTGATGGAAGGGTCAGTCTGGTTCATAATGGGCAGGGCCAAATCAGGCCAGATTGTTACCAAGTTACTCAAACGCCTCATCATAGTTGCCTTTCATTTGGTGCTTAACTAGGGGGGATATAGCTTTTTCTTCCTGGAAGATTCCTTGATGGATTACTTGGCATGTCAACAAGTTTAACGAGCACCTAAGTTTGGTGTCATTTTTTTCTTTTAGACTTGCTGCATATATTACTACAACCCACAAGAGGATCTGACTAAATACAACTCAGAAAATCAGACAGGAGCCAAATAAGTTTTCCCGGCACTGTATGTATGTGTAGCCTTGTCCTTGATACAGGCCTTATAATGTATAATATACATGGAGGGTATTGCTTATGCCTTTATATAGGCCTTATAATGTATAATACACACAGGGGGTTTTGCTTATGCCTTTATATAGGCATTGTAAAGTATAATATACATGGGGGGTTTTGCTTATGCCTTTATATAAGCCTTATAATGTATAATATACATGGGGGGTTTGTTTATGCTTTTATATAGGCCTTGTAAAGTATAATATACATGGGGGGTTTTGTTTATGCCTTTATATAGGCTTTGTAAAGTATAATATACATAGGGGGTATTGCTTATGCCTTTATATAGGCCTTGTAAAGTATAATATACATGGAGGGTATTGCGTTTTCCTTTTATATATGCCTTTTAAAGTAGAATATATAAATGTGGACTATAACTTACGATTTTATTTAGGCCTAATATAGTATAATATATACATATGTGTACTTTATATTGGCCACGTGTTTATATTACACTGTATAACATAGTAAGTGATGAACTACATGTAATGTTTATATTATGCTTTATAAGGGCTGTATAACATAGTAAGTGATAAACTACATGTACTGTTTATATTACCCTTTGTAAGGCTTATATAAAATGGTAATAGTCCACATGTATATATTACTCTTTTATGAAGGCCTTAAAGTGTAATGTGTACATGTAGAATTTTTCTGTAAAGAGTCCTGGGACAGCGTGTCTCTTCTAGCAGCAGGCATCTCCACTGCGACCTGGTCGTCCCGCCTTGTGCCCTCAGAGTTCTGATCCATTCATTTACAGTAGTGTAGAAAAGTGCCTGTTCAGCACAACTCCCCCTGGATCAATATACTGTATATGATGTATATACTGTCTTCGGCTGAGAGGCCCACAGTCGACATGCTGCCTGTGCCCTATTTCTTGTTCAGCCAAATTTAAATCCATCTATACATTAATCTCAGGCTCTAAATAAAAGTGGAGCGATGTTAAGTCAGATGGGTGTCGGCCACTGTAGGGTTGTTCTCCTGGAATGGAAATGATTACTGCTGGGGTTTCTGTCTGTCCTTTCTATTTTACAGCTAAGAGGTGAAGATGAATTAGCACATTATTGCTGGAATGCTCTGTTACTGGGTCAATGATGAATGGGGGATGGAACTGCCCACTAAGTATGCATCTACAAGATGTAGTTGTCTCTAACTTGTCTGGCAGCTTTTTGTCAGAAATGCTCTGCATGTGGTGCTTTTTGGCTTGAAATCAAATGTCATGTGAACAACATAATTAAGCTTTATGGTATGGTGCGGTGTTATATTGCAGGGAGAGACAGACACACAGTGATGAACAGTGCTGCATTTTTCAGTAGGTCACCTTTACATCCACATTAGTTTGTAAGTTTTAATATTTTGTTGGTCACATAAACATTGCAGAGCTCTGTTCCCGGGAAAAAGCGCAGTCCGTTTAGTAAAGTAATTCTAGTATAAGCCATTTAAAGCCATTTAAATGACAATACTATCAAATTAAGTAAACAGAACATAAAGATGGCAAGATGGTGTTAACCACAGAATGAGAGGAATTCAGATAGCAAAGGTTTGAATTTATTCTGTTAAGGAATTGCATGGATGCCAGTGTATGTGTATATAAGTCAATATGATGGGTTAACAGAACTGGGTGTATGTGTGTGTGGGTTTATGTGTGTGTGTGTGTGTGTGGGGTGGGGACTTTGTGTGTGTGTGTTTTGATAAGGTCTTTAAGGTGCAGATCAGAGTGCAAGCAAAGATAGGTTAACAACCTCATGGCCTCAGGTTAGAATTTATTTTGTAGAGGTGCCCTGCACCGTCTGTCTGATAGATCAGGAGTTACCAACCTTTTACAGAGAACATGAGCACTCCGTATGTGGGCACAACTGAAAACCAGCACATCTGTCTTCTGATTTTCACACCCCAGCAGCTCTATATACAGTGTCACATCCAAAAAAATACATAGCACCCAAGACTAATTTCTGAAATGAACGTACCTCTACTTCACGACTCAGTGGGCCAACCAGTCAAGTTTGTTTATAATGAGCTAGCTACACCCCTTTTCTCACTGAGTTCCTCCAACCAGATCTAACTTGAAAGTAGTGGGCTAAATTGAAAGCTGTCTACCCAGTCCCAAACAATAGTTCTTTTTCCAGCCTCACCTTGGTTCCTTTCAGAAAGCTAATCATTCTGCCAAACATACCCCGTCTCACATTTTAGGAGCTCCTTGTTGCTCATCCAAGAACAGGCCTCTATAGGGTTGTCTCTTATCTATAAAATGCATTACAGTATAAAATAGCATTCGCTGGGCAAAATAAGTTACTGTTTCGTACACTCAACTTCACAGTGTGACTTTCTTAAGCCTGCTTCAATAGACCAATCAGATTAATCAATAAAGGACATAACATTATTAGCAGTATTGTTTAGACCTCATTTAGAAAATTGTCTCCTGCTTGGCTTCAAATAATACAAATTTATGTAAAACTTCCTACTGTTCTAGATAGCCTTTCTTTGGAATGCTCTAACTGTCCTCTCTCTTTCTGGGAGAAAATCTCAATATCACCGAGTTGAAAAGACACCAGGTTGTACCTCTTCCTGCTATCATGCCTTCTCTTGCCCCTCCTTTTTTCTTTCCTTCCATTGCAGATTGACCTGCTACGTGTCAGTGTTATCCTATATTCAGAACTGAAAGCTGAATGTGTACCATCTGTCTTTTTTATTTAGTTTTTATTTATTTATAGATGTGTTTGTATTTTTGCTGTATCTTGTCATGCACATGCTAGCATATGCAGGCATACACACAAACATGGCCTGTGCAAGATATGGCAAATTGGCTGAAAGGCTTATACAGGTGTTTCGCCACTAAGTGAATAAGTGCAGGTGTGATGAGGGCTCAACATAACAATGTTTTTGTGTTTTTCTTCCTCTGACACTGTGACACCTGTTTTAATATAATAAAAACGGAAAATAATTTTTTTAAAGATGGTCGATTTTTATCCACTGGATGTAAAAGTGTTGCTGTTTAGCCAAAAAGGGTCCCTGGGTATTGTGTACTATGCCATGTAGCCTATGAACTTATTTGTGCCGTGTCATCAAAACCACCCACTTTATAACTTATACATTTCATGGCTAACTGATAGTCCTTCTAATAAATTACCTTGTACGAATAACATATTACTCGTCCGGCCCAAAATGGGAGCTTTAAAATGTTGATATTCGCTAGTTACAGACTGCATCTTTCACCGTGTTGTCATTACAATAGTGGTTTTGTGGTTTTGTTCAGGGGCGGTCAGAAGGCACCGCAGGGGGAGAATGCAGGACCCTCCCGTCAAGACGAGGAACAACCCGGTCCTTCCTGCCGGCGCCGGGAACGCCAGCCTAGCATGTCAGAGACCAACCCCCTTTACACCCTCTGTAAAGAAGACCTGGACAGCATGGATAAAGAAGTGAGGAACGGACACACAACACACCATGAATGTGTACATACGCACAGAACATGTGTATTTAAATATCCCTAATGTCTCTGAATATTTTTGTTCAAAGGGAGTGGTTGGAGCCCATCTGGTCAAGCCATGCACCTGTGAATGAGTCTAGCTAGCTGCTATAACATTAGCTTTTGCTTTGGGAAGCAAGGCTAGATCGTTGGCTAGCTTGTTTCCAGGCTATTTGTGTGGGTGCCGCCAGGTGCCAAGTCTAGGCTAGCTAGCGACCTGAGTTTTTTTGTGCGTGACTGATCTGTGTTGTAGGGGAACAGCCTAGCTGCAGTTTTGTGGTTTAAGAGTTGTCGACGTCCACAATATGCTTAATGTGTACATAGTTGGATGAATTAGGTGCTGTGATAGACGGGACAGGGTGGCAGGTAGCGGCAGGATCACACTTTGGTCCCTGCCTTTGGGAAGGTTGAACGTCATGGTGGAACTTTGACAAGCTAGCTAACGCGCTTATTTCAAATGGTCGCGCGAACATTTGCACGTTCGATTTAAGCAAGTAATACCTTGACACAAACATTATATTGTAAACATATGGACAGTGCTGTGGGCTTGTATGCCGCCTGCTCCAGCCTTGTCGGTGTTATTGACCCGTGTCGGCCCACTTGGCTTTCGCATGTGAAGCATACACAACAATCTATAATTACAGTGCTGTTTGCCGCGTCACATCGAGAGCTTATTTGACGTGTCAAGCCACGTTAATTGACGTGTTCATTTTGACACGGAGAGGCCTTAAACGGCCTTCAATGCTCTGGCTCTGTGGGAATACAGATGCTGTACGGTCTCTTGGCGGGGTTTGAGCATTGCGGTGGCTTCGCTGCGCCATGTGCTATTCTGAGCTTGCAATATCACACGTACACAGACCTAACTAGACAAAACCGTAGTCCCATAGAAACATCAGAACAGTGCATCTTTTGATGTTCCATCTCTCCCATCCAAGAAAAGAATTATGAGAAATAAATCATCACACACACACACTCACGCAGGCAGAGTGTTTATAGTGCCCCTGTTCCTGGCACATCCACTAATGTGTGCTGGTTGTGCACCTCCTGCCTCCAGGCTAGATAATGGCATTTAATGACGTCTGCAGGCTGCTAATGTGTCAGGGGAAATACTCCTGGGTTCTCTTCAGCAGCCTTTCGCTGTTTTTCTCAGTAGGAATGTCCAGAAGGCCTCAGTTCGTTGCTCATTGAGAAAATAACAACAGGCAGTAAAAGCATTATTCGTAATGAAGTTTGTCTCTTTAAGCCAGTCGTGGTGTTTGTGCTCTGCTTTGTCAGTCTCTGGTGTTGTGTGATCTGCATGTTTGACAGTGCTGATCTCATTGTTTTCAACATGATGGCACCCAAGAGTTTTGTTTGAAACCCCAGGGTGTGAGAAGGGCCTCGTCCAACAAACTCTAGTGAGATCTAAGCGAGAGAGGGATTTGGAGTTTAACTTGCTGATTCTCATTCCTGCTTAATATTATCGCAGACAGATTGCTGCTATTGCATATGAATGTGGGACAGTCGCGAAGACTAGAACATTCGTAGTCTGGTCATTTACTGATGATATTGATTTTATGATAAACATTTTATTTTATTCTTCTAAAATTTCTAACTAATGAGTAGGTAATACACACTTGTCTTGCCAATAAGACAACATAAAATGGAGAAATGTGTTTATATAAAGCCAGGGCTAATGATTTACTGAGCTGTTCTGAACAGTATTCTGTCCTCTTACGCTGGCTTTAATGCCTTTCGTAATTCCGTGGAGTTATTTGGAGAGAGACGAAGTAAAAGAAATGAGAAACTGACAAATGATGACAGAATAAAAATGGGAGCGACACTCACAAATAGAAATCTGTGTGATGCTGTTTTCTCCCTCAGCTCGGTTTTATTATTCCCACATAGAACATTACTGGTTGCGCTTTGATTCTGCTCTCTTTTCCATCTCCCTCTAGTCTTCCGTCGCTCCATCTCCCCGACTCACCCCCTTTCGCTGTCTCCCTGGCCTTGCCGCCAGTACAGGTCACACTGCTTGTAACGGCAAATGGGTTCCAGTAATCAGGGTTTAATGAATATGATTTAGGTAACCCTATGATTGGTCGCACAGTGAATGTGAAAGGGTTGCTGTAAAGTGTTGCTGTAAACTAGTGGACTGCTGAATTGGACTACGGCTGTAGGATTGCAGCCTTTTCTCCCTATAATGAATGACCTTTTTTTATCCGTGTACGTCTTTGAGAAAACATCTGTGGCCACACTTTGTTTAAAGTGGAGAACTACATGGTGCCATTTCTGACATGCATCAAGAAAGGCTGCATTGATTCTGTTTATGAGTTCCATTGAGTGGTAAAGTTCTGGGACTCTGAACCCCACAGGAAACAACTGCCTGTATCTTCCGTGTAGAGTCCTTTGTCGTCTTTGTCTTTTTTAAATACATTTTTTATTCTTGAAACGAGAAGGGTGACTCAGGCTGGACCATGTGACTTGTTAAAATCACTGAGCTAGAAATATGATGCTGAAAGGAAACCTACTGCTGTTCTTTTAGTCATGTCTTTTTTCTGCTTGCCAGTTATTTTCTATAGTTCTACTTGTTCTGATTCTTCAGGATGGCTGTGTGTGGAGAGACGTGATGTTATGTGCATTATGTTCATGAACCCATCAGATTTCTCACCTTCTAAGTAAAATGTTCAGCTATTGCCTCATTTCTGTCAGTTATTTACCTCACATACTGTGGTGAATACCTGGGGGTTTGATAGGTGCGCCAGGATATACTGAAACGGTCATACTTTTTCAATATTCAATTATCCAAAGCAGTTCGGGAGTCAAATGTTTGTGATGTTCAGGACTTAAAGATTATTTGTCTCAGTAGTCTCACTGTAAACTGAGCTAGAATATATTTTATATCTTGGAAGTATTTCAGAGCATTACAACAAGACTCACTGTTCCCAGTCTTCATGTCACACACACTTTCTTTTCCTGAAATGTGCCATTTTCCTATTTCAGTAGGCTATGTGCTGTCGATGGCGAAGCCTACCTATCTTCCATTCCGATGGAAATGGCGTTAAAATGTTGATGTTTTATTGTGTATGTCAGTCAGACATACTGTACAATTTATAATAAAAAAAAAAAAACATCTTGCCCAATAAACTTGCTGCAATTCACAGTACATTTAATGAAGTTATTTCATAATCAACCACTAATTTATTTGCTAACAGATTAAGTGAAGTTACACATCTTGACACTTTATCTTCAAACCTAAAGTGCATTTAATTTTGTACCTGTTTTTCTATTGAAATATTGTTTGACTGTTTTCTTCTCTACTATTAGCTCTCTAAATAAATTGAATTGTTTTTATCAGGCTTCACTGATCAGCCATTGTTATAATACTCATCTAGCCTCTACCATTCTTCTTTAATGTGGCTGTTTTCTATCGCTAGCATTACCAGCCAAATATATCCTGTTTTCATAGAGCCATTTCGATGAATAATAGAAACACAATTTCAGTCACCTCCCTGCAATACAAACTTATTTTAAAGGGATTTGGGGGAATTTTGGCACCGTGATATACTATTTACTGTGTACACCAGTCAGGTTAAGTTCTGAATTCAATTTTTTTTCAACCCGGTTTGAAGAATGTTAGATGTAGTTTTGTGAGACCAGTCTTACTAGCATTAGCACAATGACTGGATGTCTAAAGGAATGTCTAGAGTGCTAGCAATGTATTTCCAGTCATTATGCTTATACTGGTTAGTAACTGCGCAAGCACTATATTGCATGCAGAGATATAAAAATATTATCCCCAAGTTTATATGAAGTAGATTGTGGAACTCCATGCCAAAATCCTGAACCATCCCTTTAAACTAAGTTTGTGTTACAGTGAGGCGTCTGAAATTGTGTTTCTATTATTCATCTAAGTGGGTCTTTCTGTGCATTATGTTATCACTGCAGTCAGCTCTTTACAGCTTTGCTTCCTTTAGCAAGGAGTTGAAGAAAAGCTATTTATTTCTAACCAGGTAGGAAGACCCTTTATTCATCATGCACAATCTATTAATTGCATAACTATATATCTTTTTTTCCCATGACAGCTCAATGGGTCCTGCCGGAATGCCTGGCGCTTACCCACTAATGTGTTCATATCAGGGGTGGTTGATTTTGGCCTGAGTTCGTCCTGGGGAAAGTAAAATCTTACCTGATTTGAATGGACTGGAGGTCGCAAGGGAACTATGTTGTGGGTTTTTACAACCGCAAAGAGAGGACTGTTTTATTAGGCCTAACTGTCTGTTCCTAACTGCAGCCCATCAGAGGAATGGACATGCTAATGTTCTGATCATTCAACAACAATACTGTGTTCTCACTGCAGAGAGGGAGGGACTGAGAGAAGTGTCTATCCCTCTTACACCATGTGTTTAACAAGGAGCAAATGCACAAGCTTTGGATGCAAGGTTGAGGTTCATCTGCAAGTCATTGGATTCTCTGTTGAAGGTCTGCTAGGTAGTTTGATTCTGTCAGCTTTCCTCAGTCATTCCCCCTTTATTAAGCATTCTGGGGCTGATTTCAGAGTCCTCAAAAAAGGCTGTTTTAGTGTTGGCTGCCTTTCTGTCAGCAAAAGGTTGTTTCATTATAATCGATGCCATGGCTATACGTTAAAAACAATTGAAATGTCGCTTAAGACGTTTGGACCTGTCATTGATTTTCTGTTTTGACTTAAAGGCCAGTCTTATCTGCTCACAGAACTCTGTTACCACTGTAGATGGAACGTTGTGATTGGCTGTGATGGACCATGAACAGGAAGAGATATGGATGCTGCCTATTGGTGTTATTGTTCCTTATGGAAATGTGACATTTTGGATGTTAGGACAGATAGCTCAGGGCTTCCGAAGTCAAACGGTGAACTCTAGCAGGCCGCTCATTCTTCTGAGGTGTTAGCGGAGTTGAGATAACACATTATTCTGTGGCGTGGCCGTCTGCTTCGTGAGAGAATAGTCTGAGAGGTTTGCCTAATTTATGACCTCTTCCAGTACCCTTGTCTCAGTCGAGTGCTTTTTCTGTCCCCCATATTTTAGCTGTGCATATTTTCACTTCTCTGCAACGAAATTGTTCTCTGGAAAGAACATACATTAACGGTTCGATGGGATTCTCTATTTTTATGTATTTTGACAGCATTTCAGTAGTTGTTAACTCAGTGGTATTTATGATGACGTGATGGTGGTTTAGTTGCTGAGAGATTGGCTTTCTGTTAGGCCAAGTAGCAGCCTGCTGCATGTGGTTTGTATGAGTTGTAGTCCAGTGGTTTGTCGATTGAGTGGAAATAGACGGAAGTCTTTACGTGCTCCTTGAAGAGCACTGGCAAACCAAGCTCTGTATAGTATAGAGCCCTGAAACATCCCCTGTAATAATATTTTAAATGTCATCCGCTTTACTCTTTTCACCTCTCGCTGTTCTCATCCTCCTTTCCCTGCCTTTGCGGATAGGACCGCACATGACATTCTTAGACATCAGAGAACTTCTGTGGTGGCGGTGGTGATGGGGGTGGGTGAGAACGGGGAAGACATTGTCTTAATTAGGTGGCGCTTGGGTTGGGTCCAAAATGGCACAATATTCTCTAAATAGTGCTCGGCCCGTGGGGCTCTGGGTGAACATGGTCTTGAGGAGTTGGGCGCCATTTGGGAAGCCCACTGTGTGCTGTGTCAGTCAGGTGTACCGGCGGCCGGCTCCCATTTTAAATGTCAAAGCTGGTTCCCTCCTTAGATGTGTCAGTAGCAACAACAACATGTGCACCGTTGCCTAGTGATGTCGTAGCGGTGTATGCCAACTGGGCGACCTTTACTTGAGAACACATTCACTTCGACCTGTGATTACCCAGCCTTTGGCATTTCGCTATAAACTACTTCTGGAAGTTATGCTAAGCTCTGATTTATCGGCATTGTACACTGTGGGATTAGAAGATTTGGAGTTCAGACTTTGTCCCAGTCATACCAAAGCTGGTAAAGATGGGACCTGGTGTGTCTGCTTGGTGCTCAGACTTAAGGAGATAGGTTGGGGTTACGGCTCTGCGGTAGGCTTGCTTCCTAGCCCAAGGCTTGAGCGTGACTTCTAGACATAAGGCCATAAGATACGGTTAGCACTTCACAACCACTAAGGCTCAGTAACCCTGTCAGCACTGCCAGGGTCACCCTGACCGCAATCCCATCTATCTGGTTTAATGTGGGTCTTTAATGGCCTTTAGCCATGTCTTAGCGGTCAATGTTTTATGCGTCAGTAAAACCAGAGAACAGAGAGGATTCATCTACGCTCGTATCTGTTATTGAATCCGGAGGTGTTCGGCTGAATCGTAAAACATCTCACTGATACGTTTGCACAGATGTGCCTGTGTGGCCTCCGAAGCTCCTGGGCAGATTATGACAGATGTTACTGGCGTCAGCAGCAAGATTTCTGAACCTGTTTGAGCACATCTGCCCAATTAGAACTGTTCTGGACTGACTTGACTGGTTGAGTGGTTATTCAATCAGGATACTTTGCCGTTACTGGTATTCCCATAAGGTACCATCGAAATCACGAGTTACCCAACTGTACAAATGACTGGGGGAGTCAAAGAGAGTCAATGCTGCTCATTAGTCTGATCTCTGGTTGGATGGATGGCGAAGCCCTCATGCACGGCAGTGTAAAAGCAATGTACGCTACACAGCTTGTCATTCCATGTCGTACAGATGCTGTGTCTTTAATTGCTAAGTGTGTTTAATGGAGACTGTATTGGAGAGTGTCTGTGTATTGAGGGATGTCGGTGACTGTGTCTGGTGAGCAGACTGACTGATGAGCCGTGTTCATCTAAAGGTACGAGTGTTTGGTTTGTTTCCCTTATCTGCTTGGTTACTAGTCTGTCTGTGTCCCGTTTTTCACGCATCGGTACATATTAGACAGCCACAACCCATCTTGACGGTGATAAACATTGGCCGTGGCCTTGCCCTCCTGGTTAAACACAGCCTGCCTTCCAGGTAATGACTTGCACCACTGTAGTACTTCTGATCTGGGAGGAAGGAAAAACCCACGATCCCCTTTTTTGTTTATGTATTTTCTGCTCCCTCTCCCATCTTCCGCACGAAATGAAAGTCGTTCTGACTGGCTTTAATAAATCATGAAAGGGAGAGCCGGAGGGCTTACTTTTTCCTCGACTCCCAATAACTCTGTGCCAGGTCTGATCAGCATTAAACCACAACCACAGGCTCAGTGACGGATGGATTTGACTAGTTCACTTAGGAATCAGATTATAGATTTGATTCCACAATTATTTCTTTAAGTTCACACCATGACAGGTACAGTAGAATGTTCACTTGGCCGTTTGTTTCAGACTCTTTTTGTTTCAGAGACTATTTATTTCCAAATTCTGTTTTATTTTCCCCCAAATTCTGTTCTTTCCATTATCATTTTTCTGAATTCTGTGCTTTACGATTTATGCTAATTTTAAACGTCAACAATTTAATAAGATATTACAGGAATGTTGGAATGATTTAATACAACATTGCATATACATTTTTTCAAGACATTTCAATTCCAAGTGTTAACACAGTATAGATACGGCAGTAATTAGCTAGATGGAGAAGCTGACTGCTGCTGACATTATGCATCGCTATATTTCACCATGATAGCTCATTGTTTGGAATATCACAATTGGCATGCCGATAATTCATATTGCACCATATATAGATGTAGGCTATTGCAAAGTTGGTTGAACACATGGGCATGACCATCGACCGAATTTGCAAAACAGCTTATCGCCTGACTCATAATACGTCTTTGTGTATTGCTCGGCTCCGAATTTAGCGGTTTGGGTCTAATTTGTTTGCTTTTTTTGACGACTTGGCCATTTTGGTCATTAGTTTATTTTACAGTAATCCCAAACATGCAGGAGTGTGCCAAGTCCTTGGACAAAACAGGTCTTGTAGCGTATTTTTCAAATCCGTTTATGTAGTAATTATTTTTGGTTATCATCTGTGATTTTAAACAAATAATTGTCAACTGCCAGCATACCTCTGTCACAAGTGGTCTAAAGCGCTGTGCGCATTTAATGGCCGATGTCAGTTGTCTAGCTTGGCTGTTTGTAAAGAAATGGCAGGGGTGTATGTTAAGGTTGCTTCCATGATTTGGATTAGAATAAACATCTCTTCCTGTCACTCATTCTCATGCTCCAAAAACTATTCTTTCCTTGTCACTGTTAGCGAGTGACTAATCATTAGGAGATAAAAGGACAATTGTTGAACATTTATTTTGATGTACAAGTGTTGAGGCATCGCTCAATTGTCAGGAGGCAAATGTTTTATCTCCTATGAAAAGTGAAATGATACAAAAGAGTCTTTCTGGAATAAATGCAAGAAGCAGTACAGCCATGCATAATTTATTTGCCCATTTGTTGATAATTAAGTGGGAGCGATGAAGTAGGCTCAGTCATGTGGATTTCAGATGTCGCAATTAGTAACTTTATGAACTGTATGTGAATGATTGAAGGAACATAAAGATGTGGTACACAGTAATTTGGACTTTCTTTAACATGTTAAGCTCTCTTCCCCGTATTTCTGTTCGAATGTATATTTGATAATGGGAATTGACTGATATAACCAATAGTTAAAATTTTGAAGAGGATGACATCAGCACGCCCCTAGTTGTGTAAATCAGAGAGCTTCTCTTGTTACAACTCTCAGCAGAAGGTAGAATAACTGCTGCAATCGATGGCACTCCGCTGCAGAGTTGGATGAATACAACTTTTATTATAGGATGTTGAATGACCAGAATTGCTTTTATTTGCCAAATACGTTTACACAAAGCTGGAATATGACTTGGTGAGATATTGCTCCCAGCAATAGGCTGTATACAGAGAGAAAGTGAGTGAAATATTGGAATGTTACTTGAGCATCGTTTGAGAAGTTTGTCTGTTGTGTTGGCCTACATTCGGCAGGCCCAAGCCAGTAACTAAAGCATGAAGACTAGGGGTGTAACGATTCATTTTAACCACGATTTGATTTGTATCACGATTCGTGGTTGTCAATACGATTCAAGGCCGATAATGGTTCATTTAGAACAATACGATCCGAAACGATTCAGTGACTTGAAATCGATTCAGTATCTTTTCAGCCAAAAATTCAACCCGTTTGACTGAAATAAATACCTGGATACTGGACAGTGCAGGTGAAGTTTCCTAGATTCCTGTTGTTTCTTGTAAGGGAATCAGGTATCAATTAATTATGGATATAAACAAACAAGTAAACAACAATTAATGGCAAATGCATTCACATTTTATTTGAATAAAGTGCAACCAACACTTTAGGTTGAATTAACAGGAAGTTAAAATGTTCTGCTCTCATTTTCAATATTCAATACATTTTCAATAAACGTACAGTAAGTGCAACCAACATTTCAACAGTAGGTTTACCTGCTACTTGTGCTTTTGTTTTTCAACATAAAAATACTACTATATTACTATCAAAAATGAAGTGCAACCAACATCTCTTCAGGTTGAATTAACAGTAGGTTTACCTGCTACTTTTGCTGTTGTTTTTCAACATAAAATTACTACTATATTAATATCAAAAATAAAGTGCAACCAACATCTCTTCAGGTTGAATTAACAGTAGGTTTACCTGCTACTTTTGCTGTTGTTTTTCAACATAGAAATAATACAAATACAGTACTAATATCTAAAATAAAGTGCAACCAACATTTCTTCAGGTTGAATTAACAGTAGGTTTACCTGCTACTTTTGCTGTTGTTTTTCAACTATTTCTATTATTTTCAAATAGAAATAATACAAATACAGTATTAATATCAAAAATGAAGTGCAACCTATACTTTCCACACACTGGACCGCAATGGTGGCTTGATAATTTCTCGCTTGTCAGCTTCTCCTCTGCCATCTGCCATGCTGTTTTGTTGTCTTTGCGCTGCTGCTGGCCCGGGGCGATGACGTCACGGATAGGCAGACTGAATCGAGTAACATTTATCGCCTTTATCATTAAAAGTGCTAAGAAAAAACATTCCTATAAAGTCTGACGTGCTTAAATCCAATGGGTTATTTCCTAGTATCGATACAATCGATTGATTACATTTTAAAACGATGTTAGATCGATCCGGAAGGCCAACTTGCTGAGCACAGATCGATGTAGTTGGATCATAGGAATATAAATCGATACATCGATGTAGTAGATGGATCGTTACACCCCTAATGAAGACACTGCCTGCTAAGTGTACAAGAGCACTGACCAGCTTCTCATTTTGAAGCTCCTTAGCCTTGGCTCATAGTTGTAGTGTGGAATCTATGCATAACATTCCGAGGTGGGATAGGTTAAATTTGGTTCATTAACGTTTAGATTTTTTAAAAATTATTTGACCTGTTGGAGCCAAACCATTGACCAAATAAAAAGTTTGAAAGGCCTGGGGAGTTTTGTGTTATTTAAATAAACCCATAAGGAAAAACATTTTCGGTTACTTTTGGTGAAGACATTGAGATACAGATTTGTTCCATTGAAAAATGCTGCTTTAATTTACCTATAGGCCATTTCGCCTGTGTGCGTTGTTTGCTGACCTATACTGTGACCCTAATTTTTATAAAAATGTTTGTTCTCAGAAGATAAACCATTGGAGGACGCAGCTCTGCCACAGCAACATTTATTAGACAGGTTCAGTCAAAAGCCATCTGCAGACCGGTACCTATAAATGCAACATAGCAAAATATATTTTTCTATCTAATCCATGATAGTACAAACACTGGTGTTTCCAATTGGAGGTTAGTCCTAGGCTATCCTATTAGCATGTTCTAGTAGGTGTTTGCATTTTGCGTAATTTGAGAAATGCGTGTGTAAAGTTACTCAGTTTGGCCTGCTTTGAATTTCTTTTTGGAAACTTTGGCTACAGGTAATGCTGTGAAACATTCCTTTTTATATGTGGAAGCTGAGCCTAACGCTTGGTCAGCTTTGATTCAAAAGAGTTTCTGTAAGACCTATTTGCTCATTTAGATCTAGTAGAACAGATTAGTCGCCATGGTGATCCACACTCACTTATTCTTCTCTCGCTGCTCCCGGTCATTGATCCCATAGATCCATAATGACCAGATCGGGGCGCTTCTCCTGCGTTCTGACCTTGTGAACCGCCTTCTAAACAGTTATTTTACTTGGGTTAATATATTTTATGATGATTGCAATGATCATGAAAGTGAAATGTAGTTATGAAAATGACTTCCACTGCAATTACATGAGTACATAAAAACACATTCTGGTTTGGCCATTTAAGATTTGCCTTACTTAGCTAATGTTAGATAAGGGATGATGCAATTGTGCTTCCATGAGATGTATTTGCTCATTATGTAGAACAAATTAGTCACCCTGGTGATCCATGCTCACTCATTTATTTCCCCCCACTCATGGTTATTGATCACATAGATCCATAATGACTAGATCAGGTGTTTGTTCTGCAGACTGACCATGTGAAAAGCCTTCTGAACAGGACAAGGATCTCCCACCATTCCTAGGGTCTCATTTACTTACTGTGTACATTTCTCAATACATTCTGTCCTGTTTGTCTAAAAGAAGCTGCAATGATAACATTTATATATATGAAAAGGGATGGAGGGAAGGATATTTTTTTACATATGCATACATCATCTTAATTTCAGATATATTGACCTTGTTTAAAAAACTGGGAGGACTGTTTGCCCACTGTTCTTCACAGTACTGCTTTGACTGTGGTGTGTTTGAGGGCTTTCTTGCATACATCCTGCTTCTAGTTCCCCCAAAGCATTTAGATAGGATTGGGATCTGGGCTTTGACTCCGCAATTCCAAAACCCCCAATTTCTTATTTTTCAGGACATTCTTTTGTTGCTTTGCTTGTGTGTTCTGGATCATTGTCCTGTTGCAAGATCCATGTTTGATTTAGTATCAGTTTTTTGACAGGTGGCCTCACATACTCCTCAAGCATTCATGGGATAAATATGGACGTTGTGGACTAAGTTATGGTCAAAGTCAAATTGGCCAGTCCCTGAGCCAGTGAAGTAGCCCCAGACTATAATTCCATGCTTTATGGTTAGTATGAGGTTATTCTGTTCAGAGGCAGTGTTTCATTTTTGCAGACTATGGTGTCTGACATTGCAGCCAAACATTTCATGTGATGGTGAAGGTAAGTGTATTCTTATTTTTTCTCCGTAGAGGAAATTGCATTTCTATTCATTTAAATTGCCTGAAGGGAATACATTTCTGGGAGATGGGATAAAAGATACACTTGTATGCGTAGGACTGTGTTGCTTAACAATAAAAATGTGGCTCACTGAATTTTCCCAATGCAAATTATCTTGTGCATCAGGCTGCTAATTCACTTGACATCTATTTTACTGACACAGGTGTTGTCATACATTGGGGTAGAACGTATAGCAATGTTTACCAAAAACCCAGGAGTCTGGCGGAAATGGATTGTGTTTGTGGGAAGCCATGGCAAACATGGAAAATATTACATGGAGGAGTCGAATGTGCATCGACAATATTTTTTCAGGCAGTTACTGTATTGAGATATCTAACTGGTTTCGCTATATTAGCCAGATTGACCCAAGTTGTTAGAGCTGTTGCTCTCTGCGTTTGATTACCTTTGTAAATGTAAGTAGTTTGTACTAATCATAAAAGCTAGTTTTGTATATTTCTTTTTCTTTGTCTTTTTGCATAACTGACTAACAGGTATGCACAGGGTTTGCTGATATTGCTAGCTCTGATCTGGGTAAAAGGCTACTTTTTGTGCTATGTTGGGCTATGTTTTGCACTGCATGTGGATTTCATTGCTGTTTTTTTTTATACATGTGTGATTGTGTGTGTGTGTGACAAAGTGTTATTCATATTAATTAGGATTAATTGCACACCCGTAGCATCAGCTGAAAAGAGGCCAAACATTTGTTCTAGTTTACAGGTCCTTTAATTTGGTATTGTGCCACCTGCTGGTCATGGCTATATTTGTTTTGAAGTTGTACGTGGTTAATCTACTATGGAAGGTGTCAGTTATTTGTATGTTTCAGATGCATAGCAACGCAACAGTGTTAACCGTAGTTTAGTTCATATCTTATTGTTTTCATTTGTGGTTTTGCTGGACCATTTTTCTATTGTTTTTGTGTGACGTTTCCATCAATATCGTCTTGGAATCTGTTTTAAAATTCTCTGGAAACAAACGCCTTCACCAACCAACCATTGGAGCTGTGTGACAATCCTGTGAGTAATAAACATTTGGAATCATTGCAATCGACATACCTCTCAAGTTGTTTCTTTCAAGAAATGTATTAATTGGAATGAGTCAAACCTCTCCCAGTATAGGCGTCAAATAGAAGTGGCAATTTAGGAATTTGAAGCCATTACGCTGTACACACATCTTTGACAAATGGTACACAAGGTTATTGATCTAATAGTTCCATAATGACCAGATTGGAGGACCATTTCTCCTGTGGTCAGACCCTTACGAACAGATATCTGAACTGATCCCTAACAGGAATGGTACTCCCTCTGTATTAAAAACAGGTCTGAATGGAGAAATGTGGTTATACTGCCTCAGTGCACAGGTAGAGAATGTCCACAACCCTAATTTTTAGAATCACATTATGGTTGAAATTGGATAGTTTTGTCATTCTCCATTGAAATGCTAGTACATGCCCCTCTACTCGGAGGAGAGCTCTTTGTCTGTGTAAATATGTTAGTTCTTTGGAGCCATTACACAACCAGAAGGGATAATGATTCTTTGGAGATTGTCGTTCTTTCAATAGATGGCCAAATCTTCTTTCCAGCCTACAGCTTTTTAAACCTGCAGAAAAATCCAGCAAATCTAACAGAATATTCCTCTGAAAAAGAAGTGCAAAACATGACCAGTGCAAAGCATGCTGCGTCCTTGAAAATCCTTGCATTGATGGGTTCCTGGCGACTGAGAAGCCTTTATCTGTGAGATGAGTCTCACTGTATCTTTTCTCAGTATGGAACTGAATGGAACAAGGCAGTCAGGGAATCTCTACCCAGTCCACATACCCAGAGGTGTAATAAATTGATGTCATTGTGCCCCTGCTTTCATAGATAGCGAATAGAGTCAGAGAAGCTTGTGAGATATTGTTACTCTGTCTCCTGCAGATTGCAACACCTGAGCCTACTGTCCTCTCTTTTCTCCTCCCTCACCTCCCCCTTCTCTCCATGCTATTAACCTAAAAGTGTCTGAAGAAGACCTCTATCATATATGATAGTCATTGGTGGGGATAAAACAACATTGATCGTCTACCATTTTCATGGTTTCACGGTAGGAAGCTGTTGTTTGCAGCTTTCTGAGTAATCTCTGTGATCAGGCAGGCTTAAAGCCTGTGAGTTGCTCTTCCTCCCCAGCCAGGTTGGCTTGGTCCCAGGCGGACCTAGTTTAGATAAGGCGTACATCTATGTTATTCCAGGACCAGTCTGTTTTCTAAGTTCAGCCTGATTGGTCAACCTGTACCATTCAGTCATCCATAGGCGACCAGACTGTGCCAGCCAACGAACCAGACTGGCAGACAAGATGTGGGAGAGCCTTGATCCCCCTGGGTACCACAGCCAGGGCCGTCTGAGTGACACCGTTCCCCCTTGACATTTTGCTTTGTCACCAAAATAGAAGACGTTCCTGACACCTGCCGCCTGTCTGGGATGATGATGGTGATAATGTGGACGGAGGGTTTGAGGCGATGTTCAGTGTTATGCCGGCCTAGAGCTTGGCCATAGTATCTCAAATCCACATCACCAAATACTGGCATGTTTTAGTTCTGTGAGGTTAATGTGAATGTGCACCACATTGATTGTACTACCCTTTTCAGCTTTTGCTACAACTTTTATTGTTGTAGTTATACATTTTCACATCATCGGCGCAATGTCCATATAAAGTCAGTTTAGTCATTGTTGATATTTTAGATCTTAGTCACCCCAGCTTGAAAAGGTTCCACAGAACACATGGGATTTCTTCTGTGACAAATGATGCTTTGTTCAAATCCCCTTACCCTACTAAATAACTTGGTGGATTTTGTTTGTGTCGATAATATAATGCATTTAAAAATAATTCAATAAAGTCTCAGTTAGCTGTGTCATAGTGAGACCATAGACTATTTAGTGAATCTTTTCTACATTGGGTGCTTGGCCTAACCACAAAGTCACAACGACATTTCCTTTCTGCTGACAATGCTAGAAAATAAATGTCAGAAGTTCATAGGCAAATATCACCGCCTATAATATCACATAGGCAAATAACAATACCATGAAACACATTCCATGCTGTATTAGTGCTGATACATTATTTAATATTTCTGAAATTAAAATAAAACATTTCATTATCTTTCATCTTGAGACTGAGCAGTGGGAGACCAATGTTTTTTTTCCCTTCTGTTGAGAGCTCATACACCTTATTATATCCCAACAGCAATCTTTTCCACTTCATTTCCGTTCTCTGAACCAAGCCAATCGTGACCGTGTCCAGTTGACCGTTAACATCAAACAGACGTGTATCACAGTGGATTAAAGCCGTGCCTGGTGCTGAAATGCCACAGCGCTGCAGATTTCTACCCAGCCTCTCCCGGGGCACGACAGGGGCCAGTGTCCTGCCTCTCCCGGGGCACGCCAGGGGCCAGTGTCCTGCCTCTCCCGGGGCACGCCAGGGGCCAGTGTCCTGCCTCTCCCGGGGCACGCCAGGGGCCAGTGTCCTGGCTCTCCCGGGGCACGCCAGGGGCCAGTGTCCTGCCTCTCCCGGGGCACGCCAGGGGCCAGTGTCCTGCCTCTCCCGGGGCACGCCAGGGGCCAGTGACCACATACCACCTACCTACACAATTCTGCCATGACAAATAATGCCTTGTGTCCACGGATTTGAGGAGCACTTTGTTCTTTGCTGCTCTGCTGACATCGTGGCTTGCTTTGTCCCCGGCTCACGGTCCGTAGACTTCACTCTCTTTCCTTGACTCACTGAATCCGACTGAGTGACCAGCTGGCTGTGTTTTCGGGGGGTGTTTCCGTGCTAGTAGGTGGCTAGTATTCTGCACTCCTTCACCTTTTGGAGGCCTTCTATCGTGTCTGCTGCCGGTTGTAAAGTTAACACTCTGACTACCTGACGTTGCTGTGCAGTGGGCTGTCCTGGCGCTGACCACTCCCCCACAGTAGAGTTATGCCAGGTCAGTTCTGCGGGGTCAGTGGCCCTCAGCTCTCAGTATATCACACTAGTCACTGGCCCGGGCTAGACCATTCCATCACCAGGGATGTGACACCCTGGTGTATTAAAACCAGGCACTGAGAGACCATGAATATTCCCTCTGATCAATTCCTCATTTACAGTGGCAACCTGACGGCTATACTGTTAACTAGTCAACTCTCTGCCCAGGCAACTTACCAGGATGTAAGACTGTGTGGTGCGCTGTGCCTTTGCCTGTTTCTGAGCAGTGTTGGCCAGAGAAAGATGTGGCCTTTCGATGGTCAGACGTGCAGGTTTGGATCTGTTTTAGTTGGTGTCAAGTGACTTAATCGTTGTTGGTTCCTGTTCTGCTTTGGTTTCCTGGTACTTATCAGTTGCGGCTAACCAAAGTATTTTGTGTTTATCCGATGTTACAGATTTTGCTTAACCTGTGGTAAGGCATTGTGCATTATTATTCCATTTGGAAATAAGATAAGATGGCGGACCTGAATCTGAGGAATGGGCTGTATGAGTTGGACTGGTAACTAAAAGCAACACTACGCTGCTTTGAAGATTTAACTTCCCTCTTGGGTAATTGCGCCTATCAGAACCAGTCTGGTTGCTCTTGGCTGTGTTCCATTGGAAGCATAAGGTCTTTGATCTGGCCGCAGCCTGAGGAGCACAATGAGACGACTGTCGGAGAGAAGTGGCAATGGAGGTTGCTGTTTCTGGGGGGGCTCTCTGTCTCTGGGGGGCTCACTGACTATAGGTCTCTCTGGGGGGGGGACTCTGACTCTGGGGCTGTCAGAGAAGATCAGTTGTAGAGTGGGTGTCCCTGTCACTTGGATATTTCACTCTAAAGTAGGCACATTTCTCTGTCTCCCAATGTACTTTGTTATATTTTAGTGTCACGTATGTTTGTGTATATAAATCTTTTGGTTTGAGGTGGGTATTGACTGAAGAAGTAGACTTGAAGTAAAATCCAAAAAGCATAAAGAAATATGCCAGTAAGTGTCTATTGTAATGCCCCTTCTAGGAGAACCCTTTCTTCTTGGGTAATTTGAGCTACATTAATTAAAGACTGGCAGAGGTGTTTGATGTTTACTAGTTTGTTATTTAAAAAAGAAAAATGTCTAAGCTGGCAACTTGCTCATAAAAGAGCACTTAATGCATGAACATGAAACATTTTCTTTTTTTAAAATTAATATTCACTACAATGCTTTACCTTCCCCATACTTGCCTTTGTCATCTAGTTGTTTAAACCAGTCAGTTCCTTTGGGATCTCTTACTTTTCAAATCAGTCAGTCCAGACTAGTCCTACGCTAAAACCAACCAGGCAGCCATCTGGGTGGCCAGTAAAGGTTGCAAAATATAATCACTGAAGTATGTAGAGGTGTACATTTCTGTCAAACTGCTGAAGGCTGAATCCTTTTCCAATAACCTAGAGCAAACAAATGTAGGTCACGAGGATGAGCTCTGTTTGACAGACCCTCAGAAATCTCCAGGGCATTGTGAGAGAATCGTCCCAGCTTTACATAGTCCGTCTGTCCACCCTACTACATCTACAGTAGAGTTCAGTCAGTCTACCTCTACCCAGTAAGCCTGTCTCTGTCAGCTGTCAGTCCAACTCAGGTTGACAGTCCTCCTGCGTCCTCTGGAAGAGTTTTACCCAGTCTGTTTGTAAGGACTAGGCAGTCAACTCTTAGAAAATATAAAATCTTCTCACTGCCAGCCAGACTCCACTGTACCTCTGATTACCTCGTGAAAAAATAAAAATAAAAAAATGTTTTTTCAAGGACATGGGTTTGAAAAAAGGTCTGCTATTGACTTGAGCTGGTGAGTAGATAATGACTTGACTGGCACTAACAAGGTGTCCTCTCCTCTGGTTCTGTAGAACTGTGGTTGTTCTTTAGCACTCTGTGCTGCTCTCTCACCCCCTCATTCTTTAGCAGCCAAAGTTAAACTTTAAAAGTCTTCACACTAACTTCTGTCTGCCGAAAGTTATCTCAACGCGCATACATATATTTTTATGGTGAATAGAATGATAATTCACTCGCATATGTGTCTTTGTAATTCAGGCCTGCCTGGACAAAATCTGCCAGTGCTCCTGTCTTAAAGAGACACCCCATATGGAACCTATGCACCAGCTCTCTCCTATCTGTAAAGGGACCGTGAGTGAAGGGAAGGAATGTTTTCCGATTTGCTATTGAAGAGGCACTTCATCAAACACAGGTCATTGTGACACTTCCTCTCCAGCTCTTCTTTATCACACGGCACTACTGGTGACACCTTTTTTTTGGAACACATTCATCATCACAGTGATAAGATAAAACATGGATTTAGTTCCCCCTTCATTCCGTGGAAAGGCCCGTGCCCCTCTGCCGGGCTTGCCCAGCTACCTAAACCGTTGAGCATTTTGACCCATCATGTCACATTCACTTCTTATAGTAGCATATGTAACGCCGTCCAATTGTTGTGCCTCATAAGGCTTATCAGAACTCGTAAGCCTTTTAAGAAGGGCACCTTCTTTATTATCCTTAGTGCTCTAAGCTTGAGTCGCTATAATGCAGTTAATCAGTGATGACAATGCACTGTATGACTGCTAGTTTAAGTTCAATGTAATGGTTTGAGCTGAAGTGACAGGACACTTAATTCCCCTTCCTGCCCCATGTTTGAATAGTTTTTTAAACAGGAGAAGTCCCAAATTCAAGATCTGTGTCTAATTTCCTATTAGTAATACGCATCGAATTTCAAGTCAGAATTTTACATTTCGCCTTGGGTGACAAATTTCTTTCCACTTCTGCCACCTAATTTGACTTTTAAGCAGTTAGCAATGTGCATATTTCACTGCTGTCATGTCTAGGATTGAAGCAAGTTTTGTGGGTATGTTTCCTCTCGTTTCTGGGTATCTGTTCCTGAGCTTCAGCCGTGCGTATCTAAGCTCTGTCATCTGCCTGGCCGGGAATCACTTTGATTGGCATGTCTTCTGACCAGTGAATGCGTCACTGTGTCTCGCAGTGAGTTTGGCCTCGCCAACTTTAAAACAACACGACTGTAAACAGCCTGTGGATAGGAAATATCACCCTTTTCATCTAAGTATGTTAGTGCAGAGTGTAAGAGATCCTGTCATTACAGGCCATTTGAAAGCAATTGACTGGATTTGTCCCAGTCCTCAAAATGCTCTGCATAGTTTGTGAAACCGTGGTTGTGTAAGTTTGAGATGTTGGCTACTATTTCACCATCACTGACGGCTAACAGGAGCATGATTGTGACAATGCTCATAAGCCAGCAGAATTAATTACAATGACTGACAAAAATCATAAATTACAAGCTTATTAACTGATTATATTTCCTAATTGTGATGGAACTTCCCAACACTATTGCAGTGCATTTCAGTCATTATATACAATAAGCTGTTTGAATTGAAAGTGGGCTAACTGATTTCACATATGATTTCTTTCTGAAACCCCAGGTGTCCTAAAATAGAGAAATTGCCTATCTTGAAATTAAGAGGGTACTGACAAATGGTCCGTTACTCTTTGATGTTAGTGTGGTATTTACAATAGAGATATTCATAGAAAGATTGTGGCCGTATTTGTTTTTCGTAAGTCAAAAGGACAATGCCTGGCCAGTGTCCTGCATGAAACAATTTTTAAAACACTGCTCCAAGAGATGGATCAAAGGTAGCAGTGTTGTCTAGATGTGTTCAGTTGTGTTTTTGACAATAGAGGTCTTTGCTTTAAGCACTACACATCTATTCACATCTCCGCTGCTCAGTCATTAAAGCTCAAGCAGGCAGAAATGCATTGACAAAGGAAGTTGTGATTGAATTGCTGAGTCAGTGTGACTGTTCATTTCTTTGTCTTTGTTTCCAATGTTTAACATGTTCTGCTTTCGGTGATCATGTCTGTATGTGGATTATTGTCTGAAGTAGCCAGGAACCTTGTTGACTCCCTTACAACATATTCAATCTTGAGGTGTTCCTAAAGGTAATATTTTTACAGGGCACTAAGGACATCTCGACTGAATAGAGTCTGATAAACAGTCTCACTGATGGATCCCTGCTCTTGTCCATTAAAATAAACGTTCAAGTATTTTCTTCTCTCATCTTGCATGCCTCTAGTTTCTCCAACTTTTTAAAGTTTTCTGGACCACTGTGGCATAAGGATGAAGCAGAATAGCAAATTGCAGCCAAAACCCTTAAGTCATCCTGTTTTCTTTAGGCACTAACCCTTCACTTATAACTGGTGAACTGTAAAGAGGAGGGAGACCGATGCATTTAGCTAACAGTAAAAATCTTTGTTCATAGTTTTGCCCATTCCAATCAAACTGCTCCTCAGAATGGTGAGGCTTATGCAACACTGGCTCTGTCCAGACTCTGTATTGCCTTCGTGCTGTGATCTGCTAGACACTGAAAAAGTCCATGCTGCTTCTGATTGGTTCTTAGATGCCAGTCGCTCTGTAGGAAACCGATAGGAACCACTCTGACATGCTGAACTTCAGTAATTTCTGCTGTGCACATTGAAAATACTCTCTGTAATCCCTATTGACCTAAGCCTGGAATCTCATTGAGGATTTTGGAGTTTGTTCGCCTTATTGTGACGGCTGTCTTGCGTTTGAGGGACCACAAGGGGATGGACTGCTCTGCGGCGTTCTTATTACACACTGCGTTCAAACTGTTGTAATGATGTGTGGGGAAGTAAAGTAAAGTTGTCAAGAATAGAAGAAATGTTGTTTGTGCTGTAGGGCTCAGAGAAAGGCTTCTGGTTTGTGTTGACTGTAGTTGATGCATGATTTCATATTGTGTTGTTGGTGCACTGGACTGTTCAGTCATACAGTAGGTGGCATATCAGCTCAGTCTATTGATATTCTTTAACTATTAAACTGACTAGAACCAGACAGTTTCCAATACGATGCTGAGCCCTCTATGCGGATACTGGTACATTGTGATGGATGGCCTACTGTAAATCAAAGTCCCACTCTGATATATTCAGTATGTTAACATCATGTCTGATAGAAAGAAGGTCTCTGCCTCCATGTAATGCTTTACAATTTGCAACAGAGCCAAGAATCTCAAAGCTACATTTACACTAGGTTTTATTAGTGGGAAACAACCACAAAACCTTCATATCACTGCAAGGCCAAATTCCCAATCCAAATACTCCCTAGTATCTTTTACTATATTTGTGCTGTAATTTCTTGTTTTTGGTGATTTATTATTGTGTTGTTTCAAGTGAGTTCATGTAGTTACCTAGATGGAGAACTGCATCGGTCTTTACATATTCTTTTTTTGTGTCCTGATAGTTTCCTTACCAGAACCCAACAATGAACAAGTCCCTTAGAATTGTCCCTTCGCTATGAATTCTACTATTACTGTTACTGTGCACCATACCTAATGAGTAATGGATGAGAGGCTACATGCTAACTAATTTTTTGGAGGCTATGTGCAAACTATTGAATTGAAGGTTATTTGCTAGTTCTTTTGGTGTTCTAAATTTTTCATCCATAACAAGGATAGATCTCCATTGGTTTCTGTATTGATTTATTTTTTCCTTGGGTGTTTGTGGTAGAGGTCTTAGCCTGATTTAATTGGCCCTGATTTAATATGGGGGGGGGGGCGGGGGTTCAGTTTGTCTAAATACTTGCTTCTCATTGAGCTGTGCATTTATTCGTTCCAAATCAGTGTCCAGTCCACCGTTCTGACTTATCTGCATGGCTCAGAAACCACCGTCCACTGGGAACACACAGGCCGAACTCCTTCCTCCTTGTGTAAAAACACTGTAAAATTTCCTTTAAGACCCTCTTAAAATCTGTAACCCAGTCTGCTATTCTTACCCTTCCTGAATCTCACGATTCCATTCATTCCTTGTATCAACTTGCAGAGACCCTTTATACATGTTTTCATAATATTGCACCTGGATCACTGTAACAGTTATATTTGGTGTGACCAGGAAAGCCTCCAGTAATTCCAGAACTCAGCTCTGGTCTTCTCAAACACCACCTTGTTAATCAGATCTTCTCAGACACACCGCCTTGTTAATCTGGTCTTCTCAAACACCACCTGGTTTCAGAGCAACGCAATATTGTCTAGGCTGTTCAGTTGATGTTATTTTCGTAGTATGGGCATTGACGGCAGCAACAGATCTGTTCTCCTTGTCTTACCATTGCACATTTATCACATCCCGTGCTTTTGTTACCCACTCTTTTATTACAACTCGAGAACTGAGTTGAATGAAAGGAAATTGTCATCAGTCAGAGGGAGAATGAGTCTGTCCATCTCCGTTCTGAGTTGCCGTTCAATGATTCATAAGTTGGCTGTCGATTATCATGTCTCTAGATCGTTATGTCTGAAGTGGCAAGGAGCCAGGGTAACTTGCGTAAAACAATTTAGTCGTGTGTGTATGATAGGGAGGGTGTTTAGAGGGGTGGGGGGGTGGTGGTGGTGGGGGGGGGGGGGGGGGGGGTTGTATGGCTGTGGGTGAGGTGTGGGTGTTTGCCTAGATAATATCTATGTATACAGGGCACTGAAAGCAGTCAGACTAAATTAAATGGATCTCAATTCCTGTCCGATCCTTCTAAAAACACGTTCTCATAGTTGTGCGACACTATTAAACTTGGAGAACCAGTGGATTGCTCTAATCTCGCCAGCCTTTATTTTAACTAGCTTCTTGCTAAGGTTTTTGGACCACTGTGTTGTAACAGTGGCCTAGTGTCCGACTGGCCCTGGGCCCGTGTCAGGGGAAACAGAAAACAAATCTGGACTTTAGAGTAAAACAACAGTGTTTGGCTCCAGTGGAAACACTGCATAATGGGGCTAGCTTGCAATAAAATGTTATGTTCATGAAGTTGTTAACCTTCTTCAGAATGGTGAGGCTGCTGGAGCACTGGCTCTGTGCAGACTGTGTGACCTTCCTGCTGTGTTCTGCTGCTGCTCCATGTTCTTGGTTGCTTGGGCCCTTGTTACAGACAGGAATAGGATGTGTTTTGAAGCGGAAATATGCTCTCTGAAGAAGGCAATACTACCTTTTGGGGTTAAACCCGATATCCCCGCGTTAAACCCGATATCCCCGCGTTAAACCCGATATCCCCGCGTTAAACCCGATAATCTGGGATGGCATTTCACATGTAACAAAATTATTACTGTAGATAATTTAAGTCCCACTCTCTGGTGCATACTTTACTTTACCGTATATATGTCACATCTGACAGAAAGATGGTCCGTGCCTCCTTTAACTGCATCAAGTCCTGCAAGAGAGCCTTGATTCTCAACTTTCTCTTGGTTATGTGAACAGCTTATTGGTCTCCATCAGTTGTACATAGGCTTACAATTCCACTTAGTGTACATTTATGTCAATGAGAAACAATCTCAAAACTCTTTCTACCAACTTTAATTTAATCTGCCAATCCCAAGTCCAGCTCCTTGGGTTCTTGAGCTAATTGTATTTTATTACAAACTCCTAATAGTTGGCCATTAAATGTATAACATCCTCATTTTGTCCTGCTAGTTCCAGATCAGCACTGCCCCAGGCTATGCTGTGTGTTTTCTCTGACTTTGCTGTCAACCTTCTAAATAAACAACAACAGTCTGTAACTTAATGAACCTGACCAGACCCATGAACACCCTGGTGTATTTTGGTCTCCCTGTCTACCTGTTCTATTGTCCCAGAAATGTACTGCATTGAGTGGCGCCACACCTAATGAGTTAATGAGTGAGAGGCTACGTGCTTGCGACTTGTTGGCAGGCTATGGGGTAGCTAATGGATTTAGGTTCCAGGCTGGTTCTTCTGGGATTCACCGCTGCTTTCTCTTTTCATTCATTACAAGGACAGATCTCTTTGTCTGTTTCTGTATTGATTAGATTTACCTCGGGTGTATGTGATAGAGGTTTCGTCCATTGTTTTAATTGGCCCAAGTGGCCTTCAGGGTACAGGGGTTGGCTAAAAAGGGCTGGAGGGCTGGGGGAACTGGGATAGTCACTGGGAGGTTGGATGTAAGGGGGTAGGGCAACTATGAATGAGTTGTCCTTTTGTGGGTCATTTGTATCTAAGGCCTAGCTTCATGTTGAGTTGGTTTTCTCAGAGCTCCTCTGGCTATACATTATGGTGCAGTCTTTTCATTGTATTAACCCTGTGTGTGAATTATAGAGAAGAAACCATACTGCACTGTATCAAATGTTAGAGGACCACCCTATCCTAGGGAGCCAAGCCTAACTCATCCTTCTCTCTTCTGACAGGTGGACGACATCCTAGATGAGGAGAGCGATGAAGAGGGAGAAAGCCGGGTAAAAAAGACAAGGGAAATGGAAGAGGAAGAGGAGATGGATGAGGAAGAGGAAGGGCAGCGGCTGCAGGGTAGTGAACAAAGCAATGAGGAAGGAACGCATCTGCGCCACCAACCGCCACCAGGTCTGGGCAGTGTCAAGGGGAAAATGGAGAAGACACAGGTCCCATCTAGTGACCAGGGTGAGAAGATGACGGGAAGTGTGCCAAGGTAAGACCATCAGGGCACCAGCTGCTTATTGCCAGATTGGCCGTTTTTATAATGGAAGAGTAGAAGTGTTTTCAGCCAGCTCTCCTTTAAAAAGGTGAAAGATGTCTGTAGCTATATACTTATAAGTAAGTATTATGAAGGTAAGTTATGAGGTCATATTGTGTCCCAGGTTTGAGCTCTGACTCTACCGGATGACTTCTTGGCAGTAGGTAGCCCTTCACTTTCAAGGTTCCTGACTCGGTCAGTTGCCATGGTAATGTTTCCAAGCTGGGAACGGATCAGCCAGTCGTAGAAGGTTAGGGTGGTAGTCTGCTGCTGCTGCAGATTGGGTAGAGAGTTAAGACTTCCATAAATCGCTACCATCAGATGCTTGTCCTGTCATTACCTGGGCTGGTCCTGAGACTGGAGTCATGTTGTGAAAGATATAATTCCATCAGGTTTCTCCACCACAGTCACTCCAGGTGGGACAGGACAGCTCCCTGGCTTAATCTTGAGATGATAACAGGCCCGGAAGATGGTCTGATGTTTGTCTGTTGAGAGAACTTAACACTTCTGAACGGTGTCCACAGGTCAATGTTTTTTCCCCCCAGTTATCACAGATACCGTTCACCTTGTTAAAATATTTCAAATCCGTAAGTGGCAGCACAGTGCTGGCGTGTCTTGTTTGTCATGTCCCTTGGGGTGTTGCTGTAGACAGCCAATTATGTGAGCTAGCTACCTCTGCTAATCTTGTCATTTTTATGGAAATACGTTGTTATAACTTGATGACCACACATAGGTCATTAGCTAAAAAGATGATAATGAAACAATGTAACTCACACTGGCTAGACACATTTTTTATTTGGCTGGTTTATGTTAGCCAAACCGTTTGCATTTTATTTGCTTGCTAACACAGCATAGCTTGCTAAATACCCTATGCTAACTCTCAACAGCTAAAATGGTCAGTGCTTCATGGAAACAAATACATTGTGATTTATTCATAATACAACCTAGAGTGTCCATGTCATTTGCTTGGAGGACGTATTTAGTGTTGTGCAAGGAGTTGGAGGTCCCATTTTAAATGTATGTACTGTTGTGCTATATACTATGTGTATATATTTTTCTACATTATTTTGGCTCCCCTGTTTTGCTTTCCGAGAAGAGCAGATGCCTAGTTGAAGTATGCTGATCTGACAGTTGGTCTTTTCCGTCAAACAAGTAGCACCAGATCACCAGATTTTCTTTCCCTATGGCCGACCATGCAACATTTGTGTCTGTGTATTTGTGGCGGTTTTCTTTCCCTATGGTCGACCATGCTACATTTGTGTGTGTATTTGTGGCGGTTTTCTTTCCCTATGGCCGACCATGCTACATTTGTGTGTGTATTTGTGGCGGTTTTCTTTCCAAATGGCCGACCATGCTACGTTTGTTTTTACTGTGTGGCTCCTCCGTTGACGGACATGCAAATCACCATCCCTCGGCCTCTCCCTCCCTACCTGGGTGTTCATTCTCCCTCCTTTCCCCCACTCTCTCCCTGTATATCCATGGCCGATTGTAGGTTCATTCTTTGTAGAAGGTGTGGCGCGCAGTTTGCTTTGAAATAAATCGCAATGCATATTTATTAAACACCAAAGTATTGTAAGGTCCCTGGGAATTCCCAACACTAGTAATAATGTTATGTGGGTTTGCAATGTGAATATATGATGGTTCCTTTGCTGTTTTACTGTGTCTGAATGAACAGACATAAGCGTAGCCCAATGGACTTGGAATTAAAAGGTGTTCCAATCTCCATTCCCCTTCTCCTCCTCCCCTCACCTCCACCACTTTGTCATTTTAATATTTTATGCTGACTGGAAACTGTTGCTAAGCTACAGTAGAACTATAGAGTTGTGGAAAGAACGTCAGTCTTCTGAGGCCTCTGGCCCCTCTGGCTTCCTGGTCACCTGAGTAGTTATTTTAGTTTAAGCTTGTTTCTTTGTATCTATGGTAATCCCTGATGTACCCCCGCCTCAGTCAGGCATCAAAAACACATGGATGAATTAAAAACTCTCACTATCTCGCTCAATTATCTTGGATGTCTTTCAATATTTTGTTTGTGCACTGTTCATTGAGATCAATACATGCCTGTGTGCTGTATCTGGGATCCCCCCCAAGGTATAAAAAAATGCGATATACTTTCCTGCTCCACTCTCAATTTGGTCATTTTTCTTTACCGCAGGAGTAGGCTTACAATTCTCGCTATTCCGGTTTTCGGTTTGCCGAATGGTTATTAAAATCAGAGCCAATGACTGTGACTTGCTATCTGCAATATTCAGATGTTCTTTTTTCCGCCACAGCTTTTCACAACTGTTTAATATTTGTTCTGATTTGATGTAACTGCAAACGTTTGCCCAAAGAATTGTGAAGGTGCTGGGGGCAGACATGGCTATTATTCCCCCATGTCCCGGTTCAGTGTTTAACTTGACATTGAATTGTATTGAAATTTCAGTCAGTCCTCCAGTCAGGTGGGTTATGGAAAGTGATCTTGAGGGGTGGTGAGAGTTAGCCTTCGGGAAGAGGGGCGTCGGAGGCGGGAGACGTGTGAGTGACTCACCCTCTTCTACTACCTCTTCATCACCCCCGCCCCCCCCACTTCACCTCTTCTCCCATCACCCCTTCCTGTCACCCACTCCACTCGTCTTTCTTTTATGATTGCAATCAGCCACAATTCCTGGCTATTGTTATGCTGCTGTTGTCGTCTGTGGTGGCGTGGTCTGATGCCTGGTTTCCACATTGGCTGAGAGCTTTCCTCAGAAGTCAAGGTGTTTTTTTTAAAGGTAATAATAGGCACTTGTGATTGGCTGCTAATGTTATCACGGCCCCTGACTTTGTTGAAATAACAGATAAAGGAAGGAACAAATATTTGCCATTAGATGAATGGTAGTGGAGTGGCTGCAATAGTGGGTTATGATGAAAATTACTCACAGAATCATCATCGCTAGCTTCTATAAAAGGAGAAATTTTATTGGTTTGTAATTCCTGTAGTTTCACCTGGAGCGAATACAATGACCACTGTTACGTCCTGTTCACATTAATGCCGTGACTAGTTTGTGTATTATTTCCATTAACTTCTGCTTGTCTTGACTTCAGTGCCTGCTCTTTGTCTCATGACAAATGGGAGATTATCTTCTGAGTTTTGCAATACCTAAAATATACAATTCCTGCTTTAGAACTGCACTAATTCCTAGACCACAGACACTGTTTAAAAACCAAACAACTGGTCCCTGCACAGCATGAATATAAAATACTTGCCATTCCCCAATCAGTAATAGTTGTTGGTAGTTTGTCTTTGTGCCAACGCTGTTAGAGACAAGGGGGGGATCTCAGGATACGGCAGCCAGACAGCGGGAGAGGAGTCATTGAGACACATCACATCTGCGTGCGGCTTGGTTTCTGTATGTCTGGCCCTGTCAGAGATGGGTCATGGCTGGTTGTCCAACCCAAGGAAGATGACTGGCGTGTGTCTATCCATGTTTGTGTGTGTCGTTCTGCTGCGTTTGCCCTTGTCTCCTGACGGTCGCACGCCGAGGCGGGCTGCCCTGCCTCTCCCCGGAGTCAGAGACCTCAATAGGTCACTGGTTTCTCTGCGGTCTTGAATATGCACGTGAGCCATAATGACTCCAGTTGTGCTCGACAATAAATGAATGTTTTTGTATATTGCAGCTTCCCTTTCGCTTTGTTGCGTCGATATCTTTCCTTTGTCATTTCTTTGTATGTATCATAATTTGAGAAATGAGGGAAACCCCTGACAAATAAGGTTGTCAGGAGTGACAGAAAAGTTAATGTGAGCATCCCATGTGTTTTGTCAGTGTCTCTTAGGGGGGAAGGTGGAAAGAATAACGAGTCAGGGGCAGGTTGGATCCAGACAAAATAATGTCTCCATTGAGTTCCTCTCAAACATGCACTCACAACGAAGGGTTTTTCCCAAAGTACAACATAAAACTGGTCAACGATTAATTAACAAGGTGAAGAACTATAGCAGCAATCAAGGGTGTGCCACCATCTTAACTGTGCGTGGTGAAAAGCTTGCTTGCGAAGGTGGCCGGTCTCTCCGCTTGTCCCCCCCTGAGATGGAACCAGCCCCTTTCCTTTGTTCTCTCTGGTCCCCTCATGCCTACTAGACGCCCGTCGTCTCCCCAGGCCGTGACTTTATAGGAGCGGGAGAACAGGTGATTAGTGCCTTCAGGTGCGCTTGTTTGCCCCCCCCCCCCCCCTCCCCCCGGTGGGACTTCCACATTTAATTAATGTGTATATATAACCAAATACATTTTCATATATACACAACTTGGTATAATGAGTGTGTAATTATTATTTTTTTTTAATATATAAATAATATACATGTTTAGCCATGTGAAAATGTAATCCATCCACTGTTGCTTTATTTATAACTTGTTCTATGGATATATTTTGTGAAATCCAATAGTTAATGATATGGAGCAGCAGCATTGTGGTTCTCACTCCATTTTGTTTGAACCCCTTTCATGGTGTTGTGTATGGCCATTGCCATATGTCATAGATGCCGACTGCTGTTCAGTCCCACCGCTGTTTACCGTATCCATTTCATTTACGCTGCGTGCTATAGTCCACTGTCTCAACGGGGCGACGTTGATGTTCTCTCTAACGTCCGTTCTGTCACTGACTGCGCCTATTGATTCTATCTTGTATACCCCTAACTGGAACGCTGGAGTGTGTGATGATATTGTCAACTTGAACGAGCGTATCACTACATGATTGGAATGGGGGTGATGTGCAGGGCAGGGAGACTGGTTCTGTATCTCACTGACTTGGGTATCACAGTGGGATCCATCCAGATGGGGTACAGTGGGCCTATTTGTCTCGCTGATAGCCCCTCTCACAACCATAGAGCCATGTGGTGCTTCCTTCCTACTGAGCACGCCGTCAAGATGTAATGATGGGATTTTTGTCTGAGTGGCTGAAATCTCACTCAGTCCCCCACCGAAGACGTTTGAATGGCTTTGAGTGGGATTTGGAAATACTATAGGGTGAGTGTGGGTAGGCTTCAGAGCAAATGTTGTGTCTTTAGAGTGCCTCTCAACATTTGGCACATTTCAGCCCTGTGGAAACTCCAACCGTAACCAAAGGTTGTGCAGGCGAGTACCAGATCTGGGGTGCCTATATTTGAAATGGTGAACTCACATTTATAATCTGAATACGAGTATTGTCTTTTCAGTTGTAACTTGAAGAAAAGTGCAAGAGTTGCGAATGCTCCGTTCTGTGTTTAGCCTGGTCCTTGATAAATGAGCATGTGTAGTAGCTAGTCTGTGTTAAGAATCATCCTCTCATCTTTCTCCTTTAATCTTCTCATTTCATTTTCTATTCATGCTTCCTGTGAAGAACGTGCGTGTATCGTAGATGTATTCAGCTGCTCGGCTCTGATTAAAGGCTCTGTCTCATAGTCTGTGAAAGCGACGCTTCATCCCCCACGTTGTACTGTACCTGCTCAGCTGTTCCGTCCTTCATGGTGTACGTAGCTAGCTGACAGCGTGTCAAGGAAGAGGAAAAAGGGTGGTGTTTCCGTGTAGGCCTGGGAGGTGCTGATACCGCGCACGCGCGTTCACTGGAGGGGTGTCACCAAGCCCCGTCATTTCCGTAATGTTACTCTCCTTTCACGACTGCCGGTAATTCCTACACGTTCCGCTCCTTATCCCAGATTTCACGCCGCGGTGCCTCCCAATCCACACGGCTTCAAGGGAAGATCAACACATCCTTACAACACATGCCTAAAATACGCCCGCGAACAATGGCCCGTAAACCAGTCTTTGAACCCTATACATTGAGACCTTAAAAAGATAGCTCCTACCAGGGTTTAAGCATAATCAGCCAGGGTTTAGCCCAAGTAACGTTGTCCCTCTGCTGACCATGCCACTGTCGCTATGTCTTTAGAGTGTCTTGGCCTCCGGCCGGAGTCTTCACATGCCTTTGTTTAATCGTGTTAGAAGTTGTTGTGTTTGGAACCAAGATTAGCAGAGGATAGAGATGCCCTCAAGAGTCTGAACGGAGATGTTGTAGCATCGTAAATTGGACCAATGCACCAAAAGACATCAGAAATGAACAGTTTGTCAGGGTCAATGCTGTTATGCGGCATCAAAGGTATGTTGGGGAGTTAGGATCACGTGTTGCAAAAAAAACCAGGGTATCGGCCTAATTACGGCGATCTGGATTTCATGCACCCCCCCGCCCCCGCCTCTCATTTCTATTCCACCAAGCCCCTGGGGTCTGTGTTCCAGTTTGTTTGGCCTTGCTACGGTTACAGCTCATAGACTCCCACCCGGTACAGTGACTTCCACACGGAATCTCTCCTGTCACACCGAGGAGCCCAGAGCTCCCCTCGGCCGGCGGTGTGACCATGTGGAGTGAGGTGTGCCTGTGACGTTGGCTGGTTGTTGACATCCAAGCAGCTGTATATCCGCACCGTGTTTTGCAGTCGCTTAACACCGCCGGAGCTCACCGTGCTGTTAAGGCGCTTGATTGCTTCCCTGCTCGTTCTTTGTTTGTTTGCCGTTTATTATTCTGTTCCTCTTTCCTGCACTCGTCTTGCTCCCCCCTCTTCCACATGAACCCGATCCATAGCTCTTACCGACTCTGAAGCACCCCTGCTCTGCCAGTTCAACCTTTTGAAAGCCTGAATTTACTATGTCCCATCCTAGAAGCTGCCAGCATGCGAAGGGCAGTTGGAGGTTCAGTCTCTGATCAATGCTAGGCCAGGCTTCGTAGCAGCGGTCTCCTTCCAGAGTTCTGACTTGCAAGTATTGTCGGTATCTATCTGTCCCTTTCACTTTTCTCAGCACATATGTATCTCCAGTCAGAGGGTAGCGCAGCCCTACGCTCTGAATAATGGGCGTATTATGGTACTGTAGTTTAGTTTTTTTTTCTTTTCAGGCAGGACTCTGAAAACTGCTGATAATGAAATAACTCCTCCATCTGATAATACACTCACTCCTCCCCATGAAATATTCACAAGTGAAACCCTTAGGTAGGCCTGATATAAAGATGGATAAAGAGAGAGTTTGGAAGTATTCCCTTCTGATATATCTATGGTTTATTATGGGAGTGTAGGGAGCAGCGAGACAGGGTTGGTGGTGGTTGTGTGTGTGTGTGTGTGTGTGGGGGGGGGGGACTAAACTCCACAGTGGTTCAGTGAGTGGGGACACTGTAGCTGTAGCTGTATACAGCACATTACATCTTCCCTGGCTGTATTTTATACACGTCCCCTATCGTTCCCAGTGTGACTCCGCCCACTCATGGATGCTTCAATCACCTAACTGAATTAGCACAGTAATTTAGCATGGCCTTCAGTTGCCTTGCTTGCATAATGTACCGCTCCCTCCCCTCGCTCTCACTCTTTATTTGTACACCCTTGTCCTTCCTATCACTCTCCCCTCTTTGCTTCTCTTTTTTTGTCTTTGTAGGTGTTTCTAGCATGACAGCGATTGATCTTAATGTGTTAAGGTCAGTCCTTCTTCGCTGTATAAAACAAATGAGTGTAAATGTAGGATGCCACATGGCTTGCATATACCTTGTATGTGTGCCTGTAGGGTGTCAGAAACGTCATTTGGGCGAGCTGTTCCTTTAATTGTGTCTGTGGTGTTTTTCCTGTCTGGGTTATTGGAAGGGAACCTTTAGGAGTTGGATACCGCAGGCCCTGAACTACGTTGCATAGGGTTATGATTATAATTATTCTGTGAATTTATATAGCATGCTTTTTACTTCATATAGCACCGGTGCATGTCTCGGAATATTGCAAACTGCCTTCTGATATCCTTTGTTCCTCTACTTTCATAAGTCAATGTCAGCTTGGTTTCTCCTGGGATTGCAAACAGAGCAGATAACATTCTTCTAAAGCCTTCACCTTGGAGTCCTAGAAAATGTGTTCTTTCACTAGAGTTGGTTTTATGTACTAGATGTTTGACCAGATATTTTTTTGTCTGATTCATTTGTTTAACTATGAAGTGTAGCAGTTTGTTCTTTTAAATTACCTTAGCCAATCACAGAGGAGAATCAACCGCTTTCAGTATGTTTTACAGCTTTCAAATACATGTATTTTTCATCCTGTGTAAAACCCAGGGGCGACATGTCAACAGAAAGAACTGCAACAAAATTATCTTTATTTCTTGAAGATTACTTCCTATAATTTATCTATGAATATAGCATCTTCCTAAATTGCATATCATTTGTGTTAGGATTTTATTTAATGTTCATTGGTCCCTGCCTTGCTGCTTCAGACTACTTTCTGCTGATTCAAGTTTGCGGTATTAGGCCATAGGCTAAGCATGAATGTGGGGCTAGCCCGTCTCTCACAAAGCAATTTACATTGTACGTGTGAAAATATTAATATGCCTGCTCAGAATGTTAGTATGATCAATGTAGATCATACGAATTTGATGCCAAGTGGGGCTGACAGCCGCTAGCCCCACCGCAGCGTCATTTCGTATTTCAGACCTGATTGGCTGTTTGTCTGTCTGGCGCCAACATTAGTCGGCAAGAAGAGCGAGGAGGGTAGATTGTCTTAGCTAGCTTATTTGCTTCACAAATGCCAGATAACTTGACATAATGGATAAAGTGGCTTTCATACTCGAGCACCGGTTTGACACCCTTAATTTAGAGGAGAAACTTGAAGTAAAGCGACTTGGTGCCCATCAGCCTCGGGATATTGTCATCACTCAAACTGCTGGTAAAAGTAACCGCGGGTTTAACATGGAGTGGTTTTTGAAGAACTGGCTAACTGCTATCATACAAAATAAGGCACTCTTCTGTTTTCCATGTCTGCTATATGGTGGAGATGGTACTTGGTCGAGGACGTGTTACAAAGATTTGAAACATCTTTCTGAGAGGATTGCAAAACATGAGAGCAGCGGGAGTCATCTGGACAATGCTGTGAAATTGGGCCTACTTGGAAGGGTAAATGTCACAGCCCAAGTTGACAGTGCATAAAGGAGCTCCATTGAGCAGAATAACAAACAGGTGGAGGAAAACATGTATTAAACTGTGTGGAAAATGTGAAACAATGCGGGGGCACAACAAGTCAGTGGACTCCCTGAATCCTGGAATATTCAGATGCATTTCCAAGACTATGTGTGAGTGTGAATCGAGACTTCAGAGGCACTATGACACTTAGCCCATCTTCAAAGGGACATCTAGCACTGTACAAAACAAACTGTTAGGCTGTATGTATGAAGTGTACAGGGAGGAGATAGCCAAGCAAGTGGACGAGACATCATTTGTTGCCATACAGGCAGATGAGACAACTGATGTCTCCTGTAAATCACAAATGGTGGTTGTGTTGCAATACATGTTGCCTGACAATACAGTGACAGAGAGGTTTTTAGAGTTTGTGGAAGTCAAAGAGAACTGGACTCGGACTTTCTAATAGCATCAAGGGTGTGCTGGAACCACTGAAGCTGGGAGAAAAGCTGATCGAAGCTGATGGTGCGGCTGTAATGAGTGGAAACGTCCGAGGGGTACTGACGCTAATGAAAGAGACATACCCACATGCCCAGTTTGTTCACTGCTATGCTCACCAGCTGAACCTGACCTTGCAGCAACTTGGTTCAGCAAGGATGAGCATCCTGAAGTTTTTTTTTTTCAGATTTAACTGCTTTTGCCAACTTTTTCTCTGGTGTTCCAAAACGTGTTGAGGCACTTGCTGAGTCAACACAGAGACGCATTCCAAGGCCACCCGCTGTACCATGGAACTTTAAAAGTAGAACTGTCAGTGCAGTTTGTGAAAACCGCGCTGCGCTGCTCCTGTGTATGGAGGACATGTCCACACAACCAGGATGGGATGAGGCCACCATAAATGAGGCATACGGCCTGTCAAAAAAACTCTGGGACCGAGCCTTTCTGCAGCTGCTGGATTTTTTTTTCTTCCTTATGCCAGAAGTAGATGTTTTATACATCACTCTGCAAAAACGGAGCATCGATGCATCTGGGATTAACAGTGCGCTCACCTGTTTCAAGGAGAATGTCCAGAATATGCAGAAGCAAACTGATGAATGGGCTGCCACCGTTCACGATGGAACAAACGAGCCAGGCCGACTAGTAACCAACACAGCGCCGGTGATGAAGGAGGCATGTGACACAGTCATCTCCCAGGTGGAGCAGAGGTTTTCACAAAGTGACCACCTAATCGCTGCCAAGCTGGTTGACGGCTCTCTCTTCCCACAATGTGTCCTGTAATTTCCCTAGATCTGAGCTTGACTGTGCGGTGAAACTATGGCCTCTAGGAAACGAGGAAAAGTTGAAGTCTGAGCTGACCACTCTGTACCGCCACACTGAGCTTCACACTGGTAAGACGGCCCTGTCTCTCTTAAGATCCATCCATGAGAACAACCTAGAGGAGGCTTTTGCTGAGACCGTCACTCTGCTGAAAATTATCATAACAACACCTATGACGACATCCGAGTCAGAGAGGAACTTTTCCACCTTGAAGAGGGTAAAAACCTTCACTCGCAATACCATGGGACAGCCGCGACTCAACGTATTGGCCATGTTGTACATCGAAAGCATTCCCAAAGTCATCTAAAGGTTTGCCCAGAGGAAGAACCGCCGTGCCACCTTTCTCTTCAAGTGAGCCCTCAGCCTTGGTGGGTGAAAGCACATTTTATCATCCTGCCTTTGTGGTGCTGGTCCGTGCATTGGTCATATTGTTGTGCTGGATCGATTGATATAGATGGTGACGAGTGTCAGTGTGTCCATGCTTGTCTATTAAGTTTGTTGTCATAGAATGGATCTGTATCCCTAAAAAGTTGTCTTTCCGCTACAATGTGGCCTTCAGTGGTGTTGAGCTCATTGCTGTTCGCGTATGGCCCTGTAGGCACATTGTTTCTGAGCTTGTTTGCATTCCTAATTTAGGTTTGTAAATGTGACAGTGATAATTTTACGTGTGTGAGAGAGGAGAGCAATTACACAAGAAGGTCTCTCTGTGTACTACAAAACCTGGAAGAAGCTAGCCACTCTGTCGTTAAAAATGTTTTGTGAAGCCACGCTGTTTGTTGATGTATTAAATAAACACATCAGTAGCAAGATGGAGTTTTGTAGCTTTACTAGTATGTATCCTATATTTTTTAATGGTTTGTGCCCCACCAAATTTTTACATTTTAAAAACACCACTGGTAAAGCCTGTCCTTGATCAAGCTCTTACCAATTTAAAAGAAGATGCACATTTTCAGTCAGTGTTTGTGATTCTCCATGTTGGACATGCATCTCGCATGTTCCTCCATTGATTTAGAAGCTGTGGTGTCCTCCAGGGAGTGGAGAGAGACCTTCTATCACTTCATACACATGTCTGTAAGCTCATTTCAAACCACCATGTCTGTATGGCTAAGCTAATTGGACACCAAATCCACTCTCTCTTCTCACAACTGCTTTAGGATATGTGTCTCTCAGAGAAACTAATTAGCTTGCTCAAGCCTCCTATAGCCATTTGCCATATAATACTGATGGGGTGGCTCTTACTGACATGTTCATTTTCTTAGACTCTTACTGGAGCTATATATCCCTGAATTATTATTTGTCACATAAGGAAGGCAATGCTTTTGGACAATGCTTTTCAATATAGATTTAAAACCTTGACACAGATTGTATGCATTTTCACTGTCTAACACACCAGATCAGTTACATTAGTTAACTCTAGTGCTAGGCTGGGTTAATTCATGTTAATTTATGTATCTTTTGAAGCCATCAAAAACGTCTCTGTGTGATATGAGATCTACATATCAGAACACTATGTTCTGATTTCTCCTCTCCACAGCACATTTTAGTATCTAATTAATCAAAATGAATATCCTGCATTCATTGGCTGGCATTATGCAATTGCAAGTGTTAATTATGATCTAAGAGAAGTCAAAGTAGGACACATCTCACTAGATTCCTCTGATTTAAAACACTGTACTTGGCTTGCTTTGGCAACGATATTCTCTTGATCAGCAGTTGTCCAAATTTGGGTTATTATGAAAGGTGAAGTAGTGGAAAAGTGAAGCAAAATCATTAAGGGTATTAAAGATATTTCACAAATAGGCCAGGAAAGGGTATTGTAATATAACCTACAATTATGGAAAATAACAATATAGAAAATTGTCTGGAGAAGGTGGATTTATTTATGGTTTTATTCTTTCGCATATTTCAGAGATGCAGAAATGACAGAGGGGACGAGAACCTTTATTACAATGCTTCCCAAACTTCCATAATCGTCACACAGCGATCTACAAATGTGCAGAGCATGTGACTGGACATACTGTTATGGTGTATTGCCCAGGGTTTTAGGGTGACTGGTAAGAATGAGTGCGGTTGGGTTTTGTCTGAATCATGCATCATGGAATAGGTTAGCCTTTAGAGTCAACAGATCATTGTTTACAGAACTTGGGTGAAAACTTTGTGAACCCTCTGCAAACCACCTCATTCTACCACTCTGTAGAGAGCTTTAGTTAACAGTAGCTGCATTCTTTTCCTAGCCATCTCAGCCTTATGGAGAAAAAGGGTTTGTTATGTAATGTAATACAGTATTTAGGTTTTAGGTGCTGCGTGCCCTAGTTTATTCCTGCACACTGTATGCACAATGCATCCATTAGGATGACCTACACTGTACACTGCATCAGTTTAGGATGCCCTGCACTGTTCACTGGATCGCTTAGGATGCCCTGCACTGTTCACTGCATCAGTAAGAATGCCCTGCACTGTTCACTGCATCAGTTAGAATGCCCTGCACTGTTCACTGCATCATTTAGGATGCTCTGCATTGTACACTGCATCAGTTAGGATGACCTGCACTGGGATGATGTGCACTGCATCCGTAGGGATGATCAACAATGCACACTGCATCAGGATGATCTACAGAGTATACTGCATCTGGTTCAGTTAGGATTATCCACACTGTATGTCCATCAGTCAGTATGATCTACACCAGTGTCTCCCAACCCTTTTCAGTTACTGTACCCCTAAAATGTTTTTGCACTGCTTTCAGTACCCCTGAAGTACCCCCTCATGTTAATTTCACTAGTAATTCTATGGTGTCGTGAGTGTTTTCAAGTACCCCCTGTGGAGAGGCCAAGTACCCCCAGGGGTCCTAGTACCCCTGGTTGGGAACCACTGATCTACACCGTGCACTGCATCAGTCAAGATGACCTACACCGTACACTGCATCAGTCAGGTTGACACTGCATCTGTGAGGGTGATCAGTTAGGGTTTGCATCCATTTGGATGATTCCCACTGTATATTGCTTCAGGACGATCAACAGTGTACACTGCATCAGGTAGGACAATCCCCCAATGCACTGCATCTGCTTCTATTAGGATGTTCCACAATGTATATGCACAATTAGGATGATCTACACTGTACAGTGCATCAGTCAGGATGATCTACAAAGGTACACTGCATCAGTCAGGATGATCTAAACGGTATTCTGCATCTGCTTAAGTAAGGATGATCATCACTGTATGTACATTAGTGTGGATAATCTATCAGTTAGGATTATCTACACCATTTGTATCAGTTAAGACAGTGTACATTGTATAAGCTCAAAAAGGTGTTTTAATTTAGTTACATGCATCTTGCCATGCTTTGCTAGAGATGACAAATTTATGTAAATGTTCTCTTTCTAATATCTTTTCACTATCATATTAGTCTTTCTCTTCCTTTCTTTTTTACCTTCCTCTCCACCTCTCTCGTCTCTTCCTTTTTTCTGCAGTGAAATGTGTCTGGCACCCTGCCCTCTGTACTGAGGATTAACGCTTTATATCCATGTTCTTATGAAATATAGAATCAAACAAGACGGTTCTTCATTTACATCTTTTTCCCCCTTCCCCACGATTATATTTTTCTATCCAGTTTCAAACTAGTATTCCCTCAGGGATTTCTATTCAGTGTTATATAACTGGTGGGATAGCTGACGTTTTTTCTATGTTCTCTTTCATTTCTAAATGAACTGGCCCTGGTCTGTCTTAGGGCGGTTAGTGAATGTCGTTTATCCGGGACTGTACTGAATACGTAGGTGTTTTCCATCTGTGTAGGCAGAGCAAATGTGACTTGATACACAGCTGAATTCAAAATCATTTTGGGACTTCTTATTGGTGGATAGGTACCTGAATGTGCTGTCTCTAAACAGTTCTTTGCTGCAGTGGATATACTGCGTTTTCTAGCTTAAGTGTGTCCTTTCTAAAGTGTTAAGCCTGTCATTATTTATTCCATCACTGTGTAATGGGCTGAATTAAGAGCTCAGATCACAAAGCTACTTCAAGCAGTTCCTCCTCATTAATTGATTTGCATTATTCATTTAAAGAGATGCCCCCGCTGTGTTATCCATGTCCAACACAAATGTTTCAGTGGAAATGAGCGCTTCTGGTTGATTGAGCGATGCAGAGATGTGGAGCACAACATTCTAATTTGGTGTAGTGAGGGGTGGCATTTTTCTAATCTCTCTGGCTGTAGGAGGCTTTCACACGACAAGGAAGTAGGCTAGAGCTTTGACTATGACAATAAACCAGTCTAACGAAAGCGCTCCACAGCTAGCTACATCTCTGATCTGTGTAGTTGGTCCAGTCAGTACAAGACCCTGTGGCTGAAACCTACAGATATTCAACACTGTCTGAACTGTAAATCTCTAATTGATTTCTAGTGTTCGTCTTTACCTGTCTTCCCTCCATTCTTCCTAGAATGAAAGGCCGAGTGCAGTAGAGCTCAACTGAATAACAGCCCTCAGTCTGCCACCGTTAACTTTGTAAGACCAATTTTCCCGAGCAGTGCATCTTATGGTCCACTGGTGTTTGATTTATAGCCATCTATTTATGGCTCCTGTTTGACTGGTTTGTTCAGCAGCCATCCTTCACTATGACTTCTTACGTGGCTAGTAAAGTCTGTGGTTAGTTATTTGCATCCCCAGTCAGGAAGTCTAATGGACCTGCATATCTTGCCCGTCATGGTAATGCTCTAGTCAATGTCTGCAGGAAACTATTCATGCTGAGGTGAAATAAGCAAGGGATATCTGATTAATGGTATTACCTACAATATCATTGTAAACCATATACTAATATGCCATATAAAGTGCAACAGTAACTTTTAGACTAGAAGCTAAAAGTGGATGAACCGTGTTAAATTGTTTGTCTCTAAGCCCTGGTGTTTGTCCTTATTACCGTAAAAGAGGAATCTCCTGTATTTCCCCTCACTGCCAGGCGTTCTGTTGTTGCCGCTCTGCCCAGATTAATTAAACATTCAGCAGTTAAAAGACGACGACTGACGCTACAAAGGAAAAGACAGAGGGAGGGAAAAAGGAGATTAGAAAAACCACAAAAAAAAAAAAAACAATCAAATTTAGCTTGTTTGTGAAAGCGGTGCCTCAGCACTATTCCTCCTGTTCGTCGTGTTGTAAAACCTGATTTCACCTCCTTCCTCTTCTCTCTGCGTCTACTGCCGGGCACCGTGCACGTTCGTTTGGTCTCCGCCGTGGCAGAAGTCCAGTCAGTCTACGTGGCTTCGCTTCATTCCCTGTCCCCCCCTCCCTCCGCAGGGCTATCAGAGGCCAGAGTCTCTGTTCAGACGGAGGGGGGAAAGAGGACGGAAGGTGTGGAGGTGGTTTAAAGGTCAACTGTCAGAGTGTTCTGGGAGACGCAGCAGAGGTGGGGATGAACTACATGGAGAGTTGCTCGCGTTTGCGTGCCGGCATAACGTCCGCAGACATTCTCGTAGGTGCTCAGCCGCTGCTTGCCCTCAGAACGTCTGGCCTAATAAGGGTTTCTGTTGAAATAACTGAACAGTTTCCATGGGGATGTTAAAGCAGGTGACTCACATCCTTGCTCTTTTTAACACCTGATCGAAGAAGGTTCCAATGAACGATGCAGGTCGGGTGCTTTGGCTGTGTAGGAAAAGTCATCCAAGATGCGGCCTCGGTGCTAGGCAGCTCTGTCTATCTGATGTAAGGAGCATTGTTGCTCCAGGATGAAAAGAGCTGGGCTGCAGGGGAGGGGAGCAAGGGATGCAGACGCAGAAACGAGAATGCTTAGTCAGGCTTTTCTCAAATACAAAAATGGAGGGGGAAAATGCACAAAGGGAGAAAAACTGCAAGTAATCTGACCTAGTTTCTGGTTCTCTGTTTCAACCCAGTGGTGCAAGGAGCAGATTCTTTCTTTTTGTTTTGTGATTGATCTCCTTCAGTAGCAAACAGTTCTCTGAGTCTTGCTGTGACTGTGTTAGACTGCTAAGCCTTTAAATCCCAAGCCTTGTATTATATATTTTTTATTAAATCTATGAACTCAAATATTGCATGATTCTGCTAAATTGTCAATTATGTTCTGTAAAAAGATGTTAGAAACATGCTAATGTATCCTGCAAAGTCTAAATGCAATTTCCCCCGTCCCCCTCCAACATTTGGAAAGGGACCTGAACTTTGTATAATGACGAGAGACTGACAGTCAATGTGTCAGAACACATTTTTAGTTTGTAGTTGCATTCTACAACTTTTGGCATGAGCTACTATCATTTTGTTACGTCTGTCAAAGTAGTCATAAGCGTCGTTCACCAAACCAACATGGTCAGTGATTCTCCTTCCATCATGGTCAGTGTGAGCTTGCTATTGGTATGACTGTTGGCTCCATTGATACAGTAGGGGATTGACTGGTGTCGTGGTTTAGAGAGACACAGGACCATTTACTGACCGTAGAAGGACTTCCTGCTCACACTCCTTATTTAACCAGCTCTAGGGGGGCGTGTGGATATTATCCTCCAATCAACTAGCCAATTGATAATTGTGTTGCTCTGAGCCCCACTCACACGAGAACCTTCATCCTCTCCACAAGCCAAGTGTTACTTGAATGTTTTCCCATGGCCAACAGTCGTTCTGTCTTTCCCATGTTTATTTAAAGCTTTTTGGAAATCCTCTGTGATCTCAGCGGCTTTTCAGTTGAAGATGCATTCTATTCTGTTGAAGATGCATTCAATTTCGCAACCTGGGAGAGTTAATGCCTGTCGCTGTCTGAGTACTCTGTCAAGCCGCTGTCTGAGATTGGATCCAAGGGGTCTCTGTTGGTTTCCGTTCCCTCAAAGCTGTTGATGTGAAGCAGCTGCCGAATGCTACTAATAGTCTGCTACTTTTCAAGAACGTCACCACTGCCTGCTGTCTACCTTGAGCTGTATCCTCATAATAGGGTTGTCAAAGTTAGCATTTCCGCATGGACCCTTTTAATTGCAACACACAGCAACGCGCACAGCAGCAATGGGTAGCTTTGCGTATCAATTTTAAAGGAAAAAGTACAAAAGGGTCAACCGTAAACACATGCCCGGGCTTTTCATTAGATAACAGCAAAAACTTTATTTGCACAGAAGTAGCTAGCTGTTCCAAAAACATCTATGATTTTTGACTATGATGATAATATGCAGCCTATCTTAGAAGCGCATCCCTATTCAGTTCTTCCTGTGCCACCCAAATGTGTGTATAACCTAGTGTGTGTTCGAGCTCCACTTGTTAGCTAGGTCAGGAGAATAGGGAGAGACCAACCTTGAAGATGATGTGCACGTTCCAGAGAAGTGGTTATCAGTTTGTCAAGTTAGATGACAGATGTCCAAACACAGACTGAGAATATTGTCTTCGTAAACTCTGGAGAAACCCCCTCCAGTGCCCATTGTCCGTTCTGCAATAGCTTGACGGCCTTTAACATGATCACCCGGTTGCTTATGAGTGAGATATATTCTCCTGGTTTGTCCCATGGACTGTCAGCTCCACGGCTCTAATACCTCTGCGGTGTGTGGATGCAAAATGCTTAGGGGATTGAGAAATACTTGCTGTGCCCTGTACATCATGCTGATGTAAACACTACTATATGTAACTATTAACTATGCAGTTAGTGTTTTCTCGCTTCATCCATCAAAACTGCGTTATTTTTCATGCACTTTCTGGGTTTCAGTCATCAGCCTGTTTAATCTTAAATCGGTAGGAGTTTTTCCATTTAGGATCAAGTGTTTTGTGGGATTTTCTGTGTCTTGTGGACGTGCCAGACTCCAAGGACTCCAACGAATATAATGTACAATCTCTCATTTTAATCTTGGCTGAATGAGGTTGCCATGCAAACAGCTATACTTTTTTGCCATAGCGTGCAGTTACTGGTTCTGGTTGTCGTTGAGGTGCGGCTATTATTTGATGGATTTCTTACCTTGTCTTTATCCTGAAACGGTTTTATTGAACAAGAAATAAACTCTTGTTATTAGTGGGGGTGAGAAAGCGTGTGAGTGAATATTTCAGGATAGGAACTGGATTTACTCCGGAGACAAACCGAAAAATCCCCTCTTATTTTAAGGAGGATTTTGAGAGGCTGAGCTGATGAATCAATTAATGAGGTTTGGTAGGCTACAATCCCTACTTAATGAACACATTTGAATCAATGAATGAATGAGTCATGAAAGGCCTTGGCCCTGCAGGTCATGAACTGTGCTGGACCAGTATCAGTTACATGTATAATGTGGCCAGCCACATAACACCCTTAGGAACCTAAATATATGTCATCAATAATGTATGTGAGTCACCCTGGATAAGTGCATTAGGTGACTAAAATTTCAAATGCGATCTCTGGGTTCAGCTCCCAGGGTGCGTGCCAATCCCTAGTGCTCTGCTTTCAGCCAGAAGCATTTTGGACCAAACTATCCCGACTTCCGTCAGCCACAGCTGTGTGCCGTATTCCCTGTTAAATGTTTGTTTGCGTCTTCAGGGGGAAACGGAGGGAAAAGATCTGACTCGTGAAAGATGGCCTGGAGCCTTTAATCTGGATGTGACAGGGATGGGGGGTGACAGGGCCCAGGGGTTGCCGGGGGACAGGAGTAGTCCATGTGACAGTGGTACTACGGTGAAGACACACTGGTGTACCCGCGTGCACGCGCACACACACACTGTGAACTGAGACCACGGTGGCAACGGTGATTGTATTTTCGGCATGGCTAAGCAAAGCTTCCCGAAGATATTCCACGCAACATCGTCCCCTCTGTCTCCTCCTCCTCCACGCCCAGCGACACTCTTTCATCTTCCTCTGTGTCTTTTTTAATGAGGTTATAGGAGGGAACAGGCTCGGTCCCAAATGCCATCCTGTTTTGCTATTGTTTATTCTGGATTTAGTCGACTTTTGACGAAAGCTTGCCCTATGGGCTTGGGCAGAATCTGGGTGTTATTAATGGAAGAGGAGGCCATTTTGGAAAGGGATTAAGACAGTGGTTCTCAACCGGTGTAGCCCGCCCCCCTGTGGGGGCGCGGACACTTTCCCAGGGGGGGCACGATTAGGCTACAGGATGGGAGACAAAAATTAAATCAGAAAAAATACAATTCACGAAAATTTCCACCCTTGTTGAAATGCAAGTGGTTGGACTATTATAACAAAAGCGACTAGCGACCAATCTAGTGACATGTATATAGCATATTTGTCATAATTTAAACAAGTCTCCCGAAGAGAAACGGTATCTCTCTCTCCCCAAACAAACAAAAATTGAGAGATTTCTAGTGAGGACCAACAAGGCAACCGACGCACCACCAGCTGCAAAAAAGCTTTGAAGGTACAATGAAGCATATATGCAGTTTGGGTTTACAGTCACGGCTGATCTGAGACCTCAGTGTGTCGTGTGTGCCGAGGTGCTGGCAAACGACAGCATGAAGCCCTGCAAACTAAAAAGGCACCTCGAAACAAAGCATGCTGGCATTAAGGATAAACCGGCTGAATATTTTAAAAGAAAGCTTGATGGCCCCCATCAGCAACAGGCAACAATTTCAGTTCACAGCACTGTCTAAACAGTGTTTGGAGGCATCGTATGTAGTGGCCAAAAGAATAGCTAAACTGGTAAACCGCATACAATTGCAGAGACTCTCATTTTGCCGGCCGCGTAAGACATGTGCAGAATAATGATAGGAGATAGTGCAGCAGCCAGGCTCGGTGCAGTACCACTGTCCAATGACGGGCCATGAGCATGGGCTAGCTGCTCGTGTTCAGCAAGTAACTCCACTTGTGAAATGGACACATTGCATTGTCCATCGCGAAGCACTAGCTGCAAAAAAAATGCCAGTTCTCTTTGACTCCTTGCTGAACCAATCTGTGAAAATGATAAATCTCATCAAATCACAGCCGCTAAACTTTCGCTTGTTTGGGGTCCTCTGCCAGGAGATGGGGTCAGGGCACGAACAGCTGCTTCTGCACACTGAAGTTCCCTGGCTCTCCAGGGGGCGGGTGTTACAGCGGTTGTATGAGCTGCGAGAGGAGGTGTTTTTTGGCAGATATCAAATCAGATCTGGCCAAGCATCTGGATGACACTATGTGGCTTGCGTCTCTGTCCTATTTGGTCGATATATTTGACAGCTCTAATGGCCTCAACCTGCCTTTGCAAGGCCGGAAAACTCATATTTTGCACCTTGCAGACAGAGTGGACGCCTTCACACAAAAACTTGGCCTCTGGCATGGCCGCATCAGTCGAGGGAACTGCGACATGTTCCCCAGCCTTGCAGACTTTATCACTGATGCAGGCACGTCACGCGATTTCTCCTCTCTATTTCAGTCAGCGTCTGAGCACCTGTCAGCAATGAGACAACAATTTGCGACGTACTTTAAAGAGGATTATCGCTCTTTTGCGTGGGTTCGAGATCCATTTGTGTGCACAGCAAACGAGCTGTCAATTGACATGCAGGAACAGCTAATTGAGCTGAAGAGTGACAGTAGGCTGAAGGAACTCTTTATCTCCTGCCCTCTTTCGTCATTCTGGGCAGCATTGATGCAGGAATACCCTCAACTCTGTGACGTCGCCTTGAAGATTCTCCTCCCTTTCGCGTCGAGGCAGGATTCTCAAAAATTACTCAAAACGAAATACTGCAATCAGGGACAAATCGAGGAAGATTTGAGGCTATGTTTATCAGACATTGCGCCAAGAATTGAGGATCTTTGCAAGGCAAAGCAGGCTCAGGTCTCACATTAACATTGCCTACCTGCAAGCTTCTGTAAAAAATGCAGATGATATGCCTACTATTAGTCCTAGTAATAATAACAATAATAGATCATACATTCATATCAGAGGTCTGGTGCCAATTCCCAATTATAGAAATAGCCTAGTAATGATAATAGGCCTACTGATGATGATGATGATGATGATGATGATACCAACAATAAAGCATGTAACCTCATAATTATATAGCAGTAGCCTAGTAATGGTAATAGGCCTACTACTACACATAATAATATTAATAATAATGCCTGCAAGCTCACATTAGAAGTCTGGTGCTAAGTGCCAATTATAACAATAGCCTAGTAATGATAATAGGCCTACTGATGATGATGATGATGATGATGATGATGATGATGATGATGATGATGATGATGATGATAATAATAATACCAACAATAAAGCATGTAACCTCATAATTATATAGCAGTAGCCTAGTAATGATAATAGGCCTACTACTACACATAATAATATTAATAATAATGCCTGCAAGCTCACATTAGAAGTCTGGTGCTAAGTGCCAATTATAACAATAGCCTAGTAATGATAATAGGCCTACCTACCGCCACTGATGACAATAATAATGTGTGGGCCTAAAAATAATAGCCTAGGGGGCTATCTATCCATCTATCCATCTATCCAATCTATCCAAGGTGGTGTAGTGGGGGTGGCGCCAGGAAGGGGGCAGTGAACCAGCTTTGGGGGGGAACAGCTTGCAAAAGGTTGAGAATCCCTGGATTAATAGAACTTTTTGCGTGGTATAATCTTTTTTAACCAAGTGTTCACGTGGTGAGTTCTCTGTTAGCTCTGGCAATAGATGTTATTTGAATTTTCCTCCTGTATCTTTTTTCCTTCGTCTTAGCTTCTGTTTCTTCCTCTCTCCCCCGTTAGCACTCTGTAACTCTGAGCTGTCATGTGTATTCCATGAACAGCTAAGAGCTACTGAAAGTCTTTGTGGTTTTGTAATGGCTTTCGCCACACTTTACACTCTCTTTCTTCCTCTGTTCCCTCTCTCTCTTCCTCAGTAATGTGTGTGTGACCTGAAATACACCCTGAGAGAGTCAAAGTAAAAATGGAGATGCTTCTCGTCTTTCTTTTTTATTTCCAGTTCATTTAGCCTACTCATTTGCATTTGGCGCTCTACACAGTTCTCCTCTGGTGAACTGCCTTCCTCCCTCTCAACATCTCCCTAGCCCTCTTCATCCCTGCTGGTGTTTCCCTGTGAGCCTCTCCCCACTCCGCAGGACTGGAAGGCCAGGAAACAGAGCTTACTGCGGCTGCCTGCTCCCAACTACTGGCTGCCTTACTAACTCTTAGATATTGGGTTGTATGTGGCTGTATAAACACACCTGACCTACCTCCATCCTCGCTCCGGACCCCCTGTATTCTGTTTCACCAAAATCCTCAGTACTGTGACAGGAGAGTGCGCTTTAGGTCACCTTTTTCTTCCAAACCCTGTTGTCTCTGCCATCATGATTCATTTGTCCGGGTGTGGCCTGTGCTGGAATGGCCTGGTGTGGCCCGTGGCTGTTAGAAGTTAGCCCTCTGTCCCCTGGATGAACTAACTCCTTTCTACCATTGTGTGTTTGTGTCACAGACTTCTGTTGTAACATTGAGTCGTTTTTCTATTACCCTGTGTTCCTGCTGTTCTTTTGATACCAACCATTAGTTTGTGGGATTAATGTAGGCTCAGCTGAGCGGTGTTTGTGAGACACGGGCAAATCCTGAATCCAAATCCTGAATGGGTCCGTCCGCTGTTCTTCATCTGCAGTCAGAATTGTTTGAGCAACAATTACACCCATCTATAATAAAAAATGAAAAAGCGTATTCATTCTTATGAGGTAAATGTGATTTCAAATATATCATCTGTTTAGGTTAAGTGATTAGGCGTTAATACATAGACATTCTTAGGAAATTCTAGGACATAGTGCTCACATAGTAGTTGTAATACTCTACACAGTTCGAGACCTTGATACTAAAATGTTCTGTTTGTGCAAAGCATAATCCTGAGATCAAAGATTCCCCATTGCAGATCTTAGAACTGCCATCTAGGGAAATATTTTTTCTAAGTCATGTAAAGTTCTCACCTTAAGGGTACATAAAGTGCAGAATATGAAAATCCTAAGACATGTAAATCGCTACAGTGTATAATGGGAGTGTTCAGTTCCAGATAGAACCCTAATGATTTTAAATGTCAAACTGGATTCAGCATTAAAGCTCGATTTGCGAGGAATGGGAAAAAAACATTTCATTGAAAAGTAAAGAAATGGTGGTTGATTGATGACATGGATAAAGTACTCCCACCCACAAGGCACTGCAAGCAACGAGTAGGGGAGTGTTGACAGTACTGCACACTCACTCCTTCACTAATTGTGCAGTCGTAGCCTTAAGAATTGGCACCCCGTGCTCTTTCTTCAAATATCTCATAGTTTCCAAAAAAATATGTTTATATTTAACAATTTTTGATCTCCACAAGTTTTTTATTTCACTGCTAATATTGTATAACTTTTTGTTTTTGATTTAGAGCCTAGTATATGCTTTAGAATCAGAAAACAAACAAAGTGACAAGTATTTTCACCCTGGAATCAATATTTGGTAGCACATTCTTTAGCCAAAATAAATGTAATGAATTGCTTCCTGTAGTTGTGGATGAGCTTCCTGCACATTTTGTAAGTGCAACGGCTCCTGTTCTCCCATATTTGAAGGGTGCCTCCCAACTGCTTTTTGAAGATCTCTCCAAATGTTTTGACTAGGATTTAGATCTGAAATGATTGCTGGGAACAGTGCAGCATTTTGTCTCGCACCATTCCTGGGTGCTTTGATGGAGACCTAGCTTTCTGATGTCATTCTCTATGTTTGAGGCGCCCAGTGCCAGTTAAAGTAAAGCAACCCCAAAACAGCATTGAAGATCCTCCATGTGGGGAAGGTGTTCTTTTCTTGGAGGCTTCATTTAGTTTTTCTTTATCATAGGGCACGGGCCTTTAGAAGGTGGGAATAATATTATCTGGGCCATTTACGGATGTCTTTGTGGAATGAGCTAAGTGCATTATTCTTATTATTTTGGTTTTCTTCAGCTGCAAACCAAAGATATACATGTGTGGATACCGGAGATTGTTGATTGACAATTTTTTTCTAAAAGTACTACATTATTTAAATAAAGTGCAAAGCTGCCAATACTTTTGGCCACGACTGCATATGTAATTTTCACAGGATCATTTATTGGATGGAAGATTTAAATGTGTTCACAGGTTTTTAAATGTGTTCATGGATCAAATGTTTACGAGGCCCTGTGTTCATTTTTCTGTAAAGCTAGTTTAAAAAAAAAGTTTGGTTCTAACATACTGGCTTACACTTTGGTCCAGCCCACTGGACAGTGCTATTTAAACTTTTACCCCAGCTTTCTTTGCCGAAATTCCTAAGGACACCATTTCTTTCCAGAAAATCAAATGTAATTACTGGTAGTCTGTAAATTTAGATTTTCTCCTGAACAATTAGCCTTCGGTTGATTTACATTTTAATCTCACAAAAATAATTAGCAAAAACATTACCTCAGTACAATTAATGAAATAATCTTTCTATAAACGATTTTGTGTATTGCCCTGTAAAGTAATTTTGTTTTTATTTGGCAACCTCAATTTTATATATGACTGCTAAAAAAATCTATTTGAAAACATGTCTCTAATACTGCAGAAATGTACTTGAGGTTCAGAAGGGCTGTTATTCTCAACTGAGTGTGTTCAACTTAGTGTAACCATGGTGAGTCTCCCTGACTCAGCTGCCTGGGCTGGATCCTCTGAGGAACCAGGAACTGTAGCGTTGGACCTTTCTCTGGGGATCTTCAGATTATTGTATATTTAACTACAGCCACTCCACCATTTCTCAATACTTAGCATGCTGTTAGAACTGATTACCACAGGGGCCCTGAGTGCTAATGATGGAGTACAGTGGACCCAGTTATGTTGAGATGGTAATCATTATGGATAATGGGGCAGAAATGGGGAACAGAAAGAGGCAGAATGGAGGATGAACAGAATGGAGAAAAGGCAGTGTTTTCTAATGAAACACAAAGTCAATGCCTAATAAAAGTAGTTTAAGGGGGCATACATTATCACATTGATTACTTAACAACAGCTGCAAATTCCAATAAAACTATTTTGGAGCTCTCCTTTTTTATCTAGACGAAGGGTTGTGTATCGGTGTGCAATATTTATTCACTGTGATACCTCGAAGCAATATAGTGTCAGCATAGCGTAACAAATGTCCATGATTTTGAAATTTGTTTGGACTGAATAGCGAGCATGACAGCTAATTATGTGGCTTATGTCTGACCCCCTTCCCTCATTAATCGCATCAACATTTATTTATCACAATGAACTGTTTTTAATCTGACAGGGTTGTGATTGGGCCCTTTAAAGAAAAACATGCAGCAATATTTAATGAGGTTTGATGCTGAAAACCTTGGGTCTCAATTCCAGATCCTTCTAAAGTGTTGTTCAATATTCCCAGAGTTGTTTATGCTGCAGTTTTGGCACAGATAGAACTGAAAATGATTGGCAGAGAGATGATGCGTGAGAGAAGATGGAGGAATGGAATGTGTACTCAAGACAGTCCACAACAGGTTTGAGTTACATCAGAAGATTAAAGAAAGTTGCACAGTCTGTTTTTATCAATTTAATTCAACTTGAATGCGTTTTCAAAGGTGTTAGTATCCATGAAGTCAGTATTTTCTCCTCTTAAATGCCTAGCTAGGAGAAAAACCACAAAACTTTTAATTGCAATTAACGCCACGGTTTTACCTCCCGTGGGCTCACCACCCACAGGAGGGACCATAAGGGGCCGGTGCGAAGAGGATCGGGCGGCAGTCGAAGGCAGGGGCCTAGACAACCCGATCTCTGGACACGGAAACTAGCTCTAGGGACGTGGAATGTCACCTCGCTGGCGGGGAAGGAGCCTGAGCTAGTGCGTGAGGTTGAGAGGTTCCGATTAGAGGTAGTCGGGATCACCTCTACGCACGGCTTGGGCTCTGGAACCACACTCCTTGAGAGAGGATGGACTCTTCACCACTCTGGAGTTGCCCATGGTGAGAGGCGGCGGGCTGGTGTGGGTTTGCTTATAGCTCCCCAGCTCTGCCGCCATGTGTTGGAGTTTACCCCGGTGAACGAGAGGGTCGTTTCCCTGCGCCTACGGGTCGGGGATAGGTCTCTCACTGTTGTTTGTGCCTACGGGCCGAACGGCAGTGCAGAGTACCCGACCTTCTTGGAGTCTCTGGGAGGGGTGCTGGAAAGTGCTCCGACTGGGGACTCTATTGTTCTACTGGGGGACTTCAACGCCCACGTGGGCAACGACAGTGACACCTGGAGGGGCGTGATTGGGAGGAACGGCCCCCCTGATCTGAACCCGAGTGGTGTTCAGTTATTGGACTGATCGACTTTGTTGTCGTCTCATCTGACCTGCGGCCGTATGTCTTGGACACTCGGGTGAAGAGAGGGGCTGAGCTGTCAACTGATCACCACCTGGTGGTGAGTTGGATCCGATGGCGGGGGAGAAAGCTGGACAGACTCGGCAGGCCCAAGCGTACTGTAAGGGTCTGCTGGGAACGTCTGGCCGAGTCTCCTGTCAGAGAGATCTTTAACTCCCACCTCCGGCAGAGCTTCGACTGGATCCCGAGGGAGGTTGGAGATATTGAGTCCGAGTGGACCATGTTCTCCACCGCCATTGTCGAAGCGGCCGCTCGGAGCTGTGGCCGTAAGGTCTCCGGTGCCTGTCGAGGCGGCAATCCCCGAACCCGGTGGTGGACACCGGAAGTAAAGGATGCCGTCAAGCTGAAGAAGGAGTCCTATCAGGCCTGGTTGGCTTGTGGGACTCCTGACGCAGCTGACGGGTACCGACAGGCCAAGCGGGCTGCAGCCCGGGTGGTTGTGGAGGCAAAAACTCGGGCCTGGGAGGAGTTCGGTGAGGCCATGGAGAAGGACTATCGGCTGGCCTCGAAGAGATTCTGGCAAACCATCCGGCGCCTCAGGAGAGGGAAACAGTGCCCTACCAACGCTGTTTACAGTAGAGGTGGGCAGCTGTTGACCTCAACTGAGGATGTCGTCGGGCGGTGGAAGGAATACTTCGAGGATCTCCTCAATCCCGCCGTCACGTCTTCCATTGAGGAAGCAGAGGATGAGGGCTCAGAGGTGGACTCGTCCATCACCCGGGCTGAAGTCACCGAGGTGGTTAAGAAACTCCTCGGTGGCAAGGCACCGGGGGTGGATGAGATCCGCCCTGAGTACATCAAGTCTCTGGATGTTGTGGGGCTGTCTTGGCTGACACGCCTGTGCATCATCGCGTGGCAGTCGGGGACAGTGCCTCTGGGATGGCAGACCGGGGTGGTGGTCCCTCTTTATAAGAAGGGGGACCGGAGGGTGTGTTCCAACTATAGGGGGATCACACTTCTCAGCCTCCCCGGGAAAGTCTATGCCAGGGTTCTGGAGAGGAGAATACGGCCGATAGTAGAACCTCGGATTCAGGAGGAACAGTGTGGTTTTCGTCCAGGCCGCGGAACACTGGACCAGCTCTATACCCTCTACAGGGTGATGGAGGGTTCATGGGAGTTTGCCCAACCAGTCCACATGTGTTTTGTGGATTTGGAGAAGGCATTCGACTGTGTCCCTCGTGGCATCCTGTGGAGGGTGCTTCGGGAATATGGGGTCCTGGGTCCTTTGCTAAGGGCTGTCAGGTCCCTGTACGACCGAAGCAGGAGCTTGGTCCGCATTGCCGGCAGTAAGTCAGACTTGTTCCCTGTGCATGTTGGACTCCGGCAGGGCTGCCCTTTGTCACCGGTTCTGTTCGTAATTTTTTATGGACAGAATTTCTAGGCGCAGCCAGGGGCCGGAGGGTGTCAGGTTTGGGGACCACACGATTTCGTCTCTGCTCTTTGCGGATGATGTTGTCGTGTTGGCCCCTTCAAGCCAGGACCTTCAGCATGCACTTGGACGGTTTGCAGCCGAGTGTGAAGCGGTGGGGATGAAAATCAGTACCTCCAAATCCGAGGCCATGGTCATCAGTCGGAAAAGGGTGGTTTGCCCACTTCAGGTTGGTGGAGAGTGCCTGCCTCAAGTGGAGGAGTTTAAGTATCTAGGGGTCCTGTTCACGAGTGAGGGAAGGATGGAACGGGAGATTGACAGACGGATCGGTGCAGCTTCTGCAGTAATGCGGTCGATGTATCGGTCTGTCGTGGTGAAGAAAGAGCTGAGCCGTAAGGCGAAGCTCTCGATTTACCGGTCAATCTACGTTCCTACTCTCACCTATGGTCATGAGCTTTGGGTCATGACCGAAAGGACAAGATCCCGGATACAGGCGGCCGAAATGAGCTTTCTCCGCAGGGTGGCTGGGCGATCCCTTAGAGATAGGGTGAGAAGCTCGGTCACCCGGGAGGAGCTCAGAGTAGAGCCGCTGCTCCTCCACATCGAGAGGGGTCAGCTGAGGTGGCTTGGGCATCTGTTTCGGATGCCTCCGGAACGCCTTCCTGGGAAGGTGTTCCGGTCCCGTCCCACCGGGAGGAGACCCCGGGGAAGACCTAGGACACGCTGGAGGGACTATGTCTCCCGGCTGGCCTGGGAACGCCTCGGTGTCCCCCCGGAAGAGCTGGAGGAAGTGTCTGGGGAGAGGGAAGTCTGGGCATCCCTGCTTAGACTGCTGCCCCCGCGACCCGGCCCCGGATTAAGCGGAAGATGATGCGATGCGATGCGATGCCACGGTTTTATGCACGTAATTGCGCAACATATTTCTCGTTTTCTAGCCCTGGATGTAACTCAAGGATAGTACTAGATATCCTTCAAGTCTTTTGAGTCACTGAATGACCCCATTACATCCTAATATGTTCTGGGGTTACAAACTAGTCAGAGGCCAGGAAGTCATTCAGTTGAAAGCGAAACAGAACTAAACCATCAGGCTTCACCATTTGTTATGGGGGTTCAGAGAAAATGTGATTCCCCTACCTGCCTCATTAGTATCATACTAACAGGTCCTCTGAGTAGGTATCACTGGGTGTGTGGGGGGGGGGGTGTCCCCTTCTGTTCAACGAACCTCATCCTCTCACTCTCATTTCACCCCTACACACTGGCTTTCATCTGGACCTGGAATGGAGGAAGAGGCTGATTTATTACAGGCGTTCTACTCTATCTGACTTTCTTCTTTTCCCTGTCGTTTGTTTTGCTCTATTTCTGCCTCTCTTCTCTGTCCCTCGTCACCACTGCTTAGTTGGGTTCCTTTATGGGAACACCAGTTGGCTTCTCTTCTTCTGTGATATTCTTGGGCTCGGGGAGAATTCGTCTACAGTGTAGTAGCAGCATCAAGTGAATAAATCTAGTTCCCCTCGGGAGGAGTCTTCTACCCTGTCATTACTCTATCCACTGTTCTCCAAGGTGTTCCTTTTAGTGCTGTCTTAACTGGAACAAGGCAAATTATTTATCTTCAGACTAGTGGTGAATCATTTTTCTGTTGAATTGGGGGACAACTCTCCATTCTGTTGGAATCTTGTTTAGGGAAAAAAAGATCTTCCATGCAATAGTTAGCAAATGGTTACATGAAATGCTGTTCATTCCTTTGTTTTGCCTTCTGTTTGACAGTGTTGCCTTCGTATTTCACTGTCTCTTTCTCTGTCTGACCTACAAGTCTTCAGTGATGTGTGCACAGTGTAACGTCATACAGGAAATTGCCTTTCTACTGTTATGAATTCTATGTTTAATAATAGGAGATTGTGAGTGTCGACACACAAGGTTTTACTGGTCTTACTCATCAATCAACCATTCTCTACCTCTCTCCAGGGGACAGAAACGCAAGCTTGCCGAGGCCAAGGTGGAGGAAGCAGAGGAAGAAGAGGGGGAGTCGGCGGATGAGTCCACCAAGGACTCCAACGAGGAAGAGGAGGGAAGCAGCTCTGAAGCTGACGAGATGGCCGCTGCCCTGGACGCTGAGCTGAACGATTTCATGTGACATGGAGGAACTTGACCGGACGATTGATTGCAAACAATGTCCTGAAACCCTCCTCATCCCAGGTGTTTTTCAACCATGCGGTACCTGAGAATGATTCCATCATGTCTGTCTCACAGTATGCCTGGATGCATGTGTGTGTTGTAGTAAGGTGAATGTGTTTTACAGAATGCCAGGTTAGGGCTCTAAGATCCTCTGTGTGTAAATATAGTTGAAGATTAACTTTTTAGGATGGATTTAGAATTTTTCAACAAGAAACACATTTGTGTTGATGTTGTTTTATTGTGAGATGTGATGAATCTTGAGTAATTTAGTTTCACTTTGTTTGTTTTTCTATTATGACTTTTATATGAATTCAATAAATGATGATCATCATTCGTTGGTCGTATGATGCCAAAGAGTTTGAACTAGGCCAGACAGAGCCTGCAGCTAAACATTTTAATCTTAAATCACATCTTGTGTTGCCATTTCCTGTTATTTTTTTTAGGGGTTAATCAGTGAAACGTTCTTACCAGCAGAAACACAATGACAGCTGAATGTGTCCCTTTGGATCTTTGCCTCTGTTGTTTTTTCAATTGTGGCATTTGTGCTAGAGACCTAGATAGAGGTTGTGTGTGTGTGTGTGTGTGTGTGTGTGTGTGTGTGTGTGTGTGTGTGTGTGTGTGTGTGTGTGTGTGTGTGTGTGTGTGTGTGTGTGTGTGTGTGTGTGTGTGTGTGTGTGTGTGTGTGTGTGTGTGTGTGTGTGTGTGTGTGTGTGTGTGTGTGTGTGTGTGTGTGTGTGTGTGTGTGTGTGTGCGCGCGTGCACGTGTGTGTATGTGCGCGTGCACATGCACGTGTGTGTGTGTGTGTGTGTGTGTGTGTGTGTGTGTGTACATGAGTGTAATGTGAGGCCCAAAAGTATTTTGGAGAATGACATGTTTTGGCTCTTTACCCCAGCACTTTGGATTTGAAAATATATTATGACCATGTGGGTAAAGTGTAGACTGTCAGTTTTAATATTTTCAACAGGATTTCACAAATTCACTTTGTAAACAGCTGTCAAAAGTTTAGTATTTGTTCCCATATTCCTAGCATGTAATGAATATATATTATGCTTGTCACGTTTTCCCTTAGTTTCAGGCATTTATCTGCTTTATTTGCCAAGAAACTGTGGGGGGGAATGATTTGCTGAAACAGCATTGGGGCAAATCTGAAAAGCTGTTATCAAAGAACCATTCACATTGTTGTAGAAATGTTTCAAAACACTTATTTATTTTCTTTACAGTAAAAGTGACTAAGTATCACTACATGATTTCCCATTTCTATTTGAGACAATTATATATATTAAACAGCTTGATGTAATCATTGTGTGCTAGGAATATGGGATCAAATCCAAGTATTTTGACTGCTCTATACACACAAGTAAACATTTCCAAATACTTTCATTTGAAACTATTCAGTCTGTATAGATTTTCTTTGAAAGAGTCACAGTCCAAATACTTTACTCATTGGTACCTTATGAAGTCGAATGAGCCTTCATAGACAAAACACCACTAGGATGCACTGCAATACATCAACCTTATTTTCCTCATATAATTGTTACCAGAGGTCTACCTTCTGAGAGACCTGGCTTCAAGCTCAAAACAGGATGTATTTTAATTGCCCTTTGGTCCTCCTGTTGGTCCTCCTGCGGTCTAGATCAACTTTTCAACACCAACTAATGGCCAATAGTCAAAGTGGATCAAAATGACTGACGTATCTATAAATCACCTAACATCATAAAAGCGTCTCATTACTATTTGTAGATCCGTCAGTTAATTAAGCCACAATATATGAAGGTTTTGATCCTCAAGAACATGTTTTCTCTTCCGGTCAAAGGTTATTTTGAGATTTCACTAGTGATGACCGTTAACTGGTCGACAGACCATCTACAGTTTGGAGCGTTATAGGGTTGAGACTCATTAGTGAGGGCCTTGTTCAGTTTGAAAACACTGTCTAACATTGCTGACTGAAAATATCATTGCTTTTCCTGTATAGCAAATATCAAATTGTATCGTTATCCTGCTTAACGCAACCCAAATCACAGCCACAAAGTCAAATCTGTATTGGTGGAGCCATTTTCAAATCTCATTAGATCTTTTCCACCTCTGGCTGTTTCTACCAAGGAATTTATGTTTAAGTCATTTGAACAGGTATTGATTTACAAACTGGTACCATTTAGCCAGGTTATAGGGTTGATCAAATCCCAGTCTAAACTGTTCATAGGTAATGTTGGAATCCAGGGCTGTGATTGGTCAGTAAAAGTGAGAGGTTAACATAGTGCCTCTGTCATGCTCAGTCTTATCCCAGACCATAAGATGCCACTATACACTCAGTAAACACTGTCTTAATATGAACATGATTAGATGGATAAGTCATTCACCCCATCCTGAGTGATCTCTATTTCGTTTCCTTTTGTTATTTTCAATGAAAATTCTCATGTAAAGTATTTGTATATTCTATTTCATACTTGACTGGAAAGAAAATATACTTTGCATTAAATAAAGATTAGTTTTTTTATTTTTTGTCTGCTGAAGTTGAAGATGTTGGTGTGTTATCTTGAGATAAAGAAAATAACGTGTTCCCAGAGCTAAGACTGTTTGCTGGCCAACTCAGTGCTGCCATTTAACAGCAGTCCATAGAGGTTTGTTCAGCCATTCAAACAACAGATTTACAAACAATGTCTTTGTTCTGTATTGGCGAGTGGGCAGACAGGGTCCATTACCTCTCTGTGAACCTCTGCTGGCCCAGTCATGAAGGGGACACACACACACACCAATTCAATTCATGTCTAATAGTGTGTAACAAAATTGTTTTGCCTGTGTATAGTTTTTACTAGTGCAATAAATGAGCAATATAGTCCTATTAGAGTCCCAACCAATACCTTTATTGTAATGTACTCTCTGTATGGAACCTAATTCAAAATGTCACATCATACATGACATGGCATTCAGGGTTAATTATTTGATTTTGGTCACATCAGAACAGAAAATCTTTCTCCAAGCTCTTCAGACATTGTCAGTTAATCAGTCAAATGCCTTTTACTCCCATCTAGTACTCCACCATGAAGGCCTGATTGATTGAGCACTGCAAAAATGTTGTCCTTTTGGCAGGTTCTCACATCTCTGTAGAGGAATTCTGAAGGCCATTGGGTTCTGTGTTACCTCCCTGACCAAGGACTCAGTTTTGTCAGATGACCAGCTCTAAGAAGAGTTTTGGTCATTCTAAACATCATTGATTGTACAATGATTGAGCCTACTATGCACCTGGGAACGTTCAGTAATATTTCCTATAACCTCCTAAAGATGTATGCCTTAACACAATTCTATCTTGCAAGTTTATGTCCAAAGAGATGTAGATATTTGATAAAAGAATAATCAGTTTCCAGCTACAGAAGTCATTTACAACATTAACAATGTGTATTTGTTCATGTGATACCAACATAGTGGTGTACAGAGGCCCATCAGCAACAATCTGTCCTGTGTTCCAATGGCACGCTGTATTTGCTAAAATCTAAGTTTCATTATAAAAAGCTAATTGATCATTAAAAAACTTCTGCAATTATGTTTGCATAGATGAAAACCGTTGTGCTGCTTAAAGAAGCAATACAACTGCCCTTTAGACTAGTTGAGTAACTGGAGCATCAGAAATTCTGGGGTTGTTTACAGGCTCAAAATGTCCAGAAACAAAGAACTTTCTTCTGAAACTCATCAACCTATTCTTGTTCTGTGAAAAGAAAGCTATTCAGTCCAAGAAATTGCTAAGAAAACAAAGATCTCATATAACGCTGTGTATTACTCCCTTCACAGAACATCGCAAACTGGCAAGAGGACAAATTAGTGTTAAACATTACAGGGTCTAGTTTGAGAAACAGACTGCTCACAGGTCCTCAACTGGCAGCTTCATTAAATAGTATACGCAAAACATCAGTCTCAATGTCAACAGTCAAGAGGAAACTCCAAGATGCTGGACTTCTAGGCATAGTCGCAAAGAAAAAGCTATATCTCAGACTTTGCAAATAAAAAGAAAAGATTAAGATGGACCAAAGAGCACAGACACTGAACAGAGGAAGATTGGAAAAAAGATGATTTTAAGTTTGAGGTGTTAGGATTACAAAGAACATTTCTGAGATGCAGACCAAATGAAATTATGCTAGAGGAGTGCTTGAGTGCAATGTGATGGTCTGGGCGTGTATTGGTGGTAGTAAAATGTGAGATTTGTACTGGGTAAAAGGGATTTTGAAAAAGGAAGGCTATGCCATACCCTGTGGATGGCGCGTGATTGATTTTCTTCCTACAACAAGACAAGGACCAAAAGAAATTGATCCAACTTGTGGGAGAAGCATGGAGTGATAACACTTCAGATTACATCAACAACTTTAATACCAAAGGTCTGCAAGGCTAGTAATTGCTTCAAAATTGAATTTTGAAGGACACAATTATTTAAATTAAAGATTATGATTTCTAATGTTGTCAATTGCTATATTTCCTATTCTGACCCCAAAACATTGAACGGTAGTGTATACAGTGGGGGGAACAAGTATTTGATACACTGCCCATTTTCCCACTTACAAAGCATGTAGAGGTCTGTCATTTTTAATCATAGGTACTCTTCAACTGTGAGAGACAGAATCTAAAACCAAAATTCAGAAAATTACATTATATGATTTTTAAGTGATTAATTTGCATTTTATTGCATGACATAAGTATGATATATCAGAAAAGCAGAACTTAATATTTGGTACAGAAACCTTTGTTTGCAATTACAGAGATCATACGTTGCCTGTAGTTCTTGACCAGGTTTGCACACACTGCAGCAGGGATTTTGGCCCACTCCTCCATACAGACCTTTTCCAGATCCTTCAGGTTTCAGGGCTGTCGCTGGGCAATACGGACTTTCAGCTCCCTCCAAATATTTTTTATTGGGTTCATGTCTGGAGACTGGCTAGGCAACTCCAGGACCTTGAAATGCTTCTTACAGAGCCGCTCCTTAGTTGCCCTGGCTGTGTGTTTCGGGTCGTTGTAATGCTGGAAGACCCAGCCACGACCCATCTTCAATATTCTTACTGAGGGAAGGAGGTTGTTGGCCAAGATCTCATGATACATGGCCCCATCCATCCTCCCCTCAATACGGTGCAGTCATCCTGTCCCCTTTACAGAAAAGCATCCCCAAAGAATAATGTTTCCCCCTCCATGCTTCACAGTTGGGATGGTGTTCTTGGGGTTGTACTCATCCTTCTTCTTCCTCCAAACACGGAGAGTGGAGTTTAGACCAAAAAGCTCTATTTTTGTCTCATCAGACCACATGACCTTCTCCCATTCCGCCTCTGGATCATGCAGATGGTCATTGGCAAACTTCAGACGGGCCTGGACATGCGCTGGCTTGAGCAGGGGGACCTTGCATGCGCTGCAGGATTTTAATCCATGATGGCGTAGTGTGTTACTAATGGTTTTCTTTGAGACTGTGGTCCCAGCTCTCTTCAGGTCATTGACCGGGTCCTGCCGTGTAGTTCTGGGCTGATCCCTCACCTTCCTCATGATCATTGATGCCCCACGAGGTGAAATCTTGAATGGAGCCCCTGACTGAGGGAGATTGACCGTCATCTTGAACTTCTTCCATTTTCTAATAATTGCACCAACAGTTGTTGCCTTCTCACCAAGCTGCTTGCCTATTGTCCTGTAGCCCATCCCAGTCTTGTGCAGGTCTACAATTTTATCCCTGATGTCCTTACACAGCTCTCTGGTCTTGGCCATTGTGGAGAGGTTGGAGTCTGTTTGATTGAGTGTTTGGACAGGTGTCTTTTATACAGGTAACGAGTTCAAACAGGTGCAGTTAATACAGGTAATGAGTGGAGAACAAGAGGGCTTCACTCATTACTAACAGGTCTGTGAGAGCCGGAATTGTCACTGGTTGGTAGGTGATCAAATACTTATGTCATGCAATAAAATGCTAATTAATTATTTAAAAGTCATATAGATTCCGTCTCTCATACCTATGACAAAAATTACAGACCTCTACATGCTTTGTAAGTATGAAAACCTGCAAAATCGGCAGTGTATCAAATACTTGTTCTCCCCACTGAATATGTGACTCTCAGTGATTCTATACAATAACTCATCACCTTATTAAAGTATGTGGACAGGCTAGGAGCTGAGTTGACCCACTCGCTTCCTCTCTTCCTCTTTGGTATCATCAAACTTGCTAGTCAACTAATAATAGCTTTAGTATGTTCACTAGCCATTAGTAATGTCCTGTCTAATCAAATATGTTTTGCCTATGAATTAGCTAATTTACAAGCTGGGAGTTTAGGTCTTATGTGGACAAACTCTGAAATGAAAAACCCTAAACTAATAGGAATTGAGTTTGACACCAATGACACAAAAGATAAATTGAACAAAGAGCATGCCAGACAATCACCTTATAATGCCTTATAATGCAATGATGTATGGATCAAACATGGGAATACTGAAATTCAGTGAAGGTGTCTCTTAATCTCAGTCCCCGGGTGCAGTGGATCAATTTGTCAGTGTAAACAGCACAACTCTGAATAGCTGGCATTCTGGAAACAGTGAAAGGACAGACTTCTACTGAATTTGACATGTTGAAATACATCTTTCTTATGAAATAAGGTATTTGCACGATATAACACCCACACTACCTCCAATGTCCTATTCGGCATAACACTCTGTTTTGACTCTCTAACCTCTACAAACACGGCTGAAAAGTAATGCTAATTGGTGGGATAGCGGTGAGATGGCTGAGCAGCTTCTATCTAGTATACACACACTTGACATGAAATGTTGTTGGACACACACTATAGAGATTGGATGCACATTGACAAGGTGTCACAGGGGTGTAAAATAAAATTATGATCCCTGGTCAACATATGCCAATGTGGAATTTCTGAATGTAAAACCTATGACCTTGAATCTCTGCAACTTTTTTTTTTCCTTCAAACACATTGGTTTACTTGTTATTCCTTGTGTATATTATATCCAAAGTGCCTACAATGGGCAGAGAGGTGTGCCATCAGTGAAATATGAAAGAGATTGGGAGGTCAACCTCCCTGTCTGTGAGATTGGGAGGTTGACATGGGTCCCTCCAATTGGAGTGATGCAATGGCAGGATTTTATAATTTTCTATTTCTATTTACAAGTTAAGTGATAAAAAATTGGTCTTAAAAAAAAAGAAACAATTTAAATGATATACAGTTAGGTCTGGAAATATTTGGACACTGACACACGTTTAGTTTTTTTGTCTGTTTACCAAAATATATTCAAGTTACAGTTAAATGATATATGAGCTTAAAATGCAGCCTCTCAGCTTTTGTATTCACATCCAAATTGGAGAAATGGTTTAGGAATTACAGCATATGTAGCACCCTCTTTTTCAAGGGACTAAAAGTAATTGGTCAGTTGACTCAAAAGCTGTTTCATGGACAGGTGTGGGCTATTCCTTTGCTATGTCTTCATCAATTAAGCAAGTAAAAGTAGTTTATTCCAGGTGTGGCATTCACACTTGGATACTGAATCCATAACATGCAGTCAAAGGAGCTCTCAATACAAGTAAAACAGGTCATCCTGAGAAAAAAAGAACACACTGGTGAGCTCTGCAACACAAAAAGGCCTGGACGTCCACAGAAGACAACAGAGGTGGATGATCGTAGGATCCTTTCCATGTTAAAGAAAAACCCCTTCACAACATCCAGCCAAGTGAAGAACACTCACCAGGAGGTAGGCATATCATTATCCAAGTCTACCATAAAGAGAAGACTTCATGAGAGCAAATACAGAGGGTTCACCACAAGGTCCAAACCATTCATAAGCCTCAAGAATAGAAAGACTAGATTAGACTTCGACCAAAAATCATCTAAAAAAGCCAGCCCAGTTCTGAAACAGCATTCTTTGGACAGATAAACCTGGACCAGAAAGATGGGAAGAAAAATGTATGGAGACGGCTCATTATCTCAAGCATACCACATCATCTGTAAAACACAGTGGAGGCAGTGTGATGGCATGGGCATGCATAGCTTCCAATGGCACTGGGTCTCTAGTGTTTATTGATGATGTGACCGAAGATAGAAGCAGCTGGGTGGATTCTGAAGTGTATAGGGATATTTTGTATACACAGATTCAGCCAAATTCAAAGTTGATTGGATGGCGCTTCATGGACCGTGAAAGCAACCCAGGAGTTTTTTTAAGGAAAGAAGTGGAATATTCTGCAATGGCCAAATCAATTACTTCATCTCTACCCAGTCGAGCATGCATTTCACTTGCTGAAGAAAAAACTTAAGGCAGAAAGACCCATGAACAAACAACTGAAGACAGCTGCAGTAAAGGCTTGGCAAAGCATAACAAAGGAAGAAACCCAGCGTTTGGTGATGTCCATGTATTCCAGACTTCAAGCAGTCATTGCCTGCAAAGTATTCTCAACAAAGTATTAAAAATAAACATATGAATTATGATTGTGTTAATTTTTTCAATTAGATTTGAGCCCCTGAAATGAGGGGACTATATATGAAAATGGTTGCAATTCCTAAACGTTTCACAAGATATTTTTGTTCAACCCCTTCAATTAAAGCTGGAAATCTGCCCTGCAATTGCCTCTCGGTTGTTTCATTGCAAATCCAATGTGGTGGAGTACAGAGCCAAAATTATGAAGATTGTGTCAGTGTCCAAATATTTACAGACCTAACAGTATGCATAGGAATATGTATATGAAATACACTTAAAAAATAAATAATTATTGCTTTACTGTTTAGCCATGTTCATTGATTTATGCATTTCCATTTACCATAGCAGTAAAGGCCTTCTTCACTGTAATTTCAAATAATTTACTAATAGTTTTGCTCTACCTTCATTGGTTCTAAATCTCAATCTCAATTTGCTAAATGATCCACGGTATGATCACCTTTTTCCATATGTCCGCTTAGAAGAAAATGCTAAAGAAGGGGTTGGACTATATCCATTAAGAATGTGAGAACTGCCTATACAGCTATGTTGACTTTATCCAATTAAATAATTTTTATTGCTGTCCAGGTTAAATGTTAGTGATGGTTCTCCAACACTCTCTATCCCTCCATTACTTAATCCCTCTATCTTAGATTGGCAGGATAGTTGAGGAATTACTGAGACAACTCTTCTCTTTCACACAGGAATCTGTATTTCTCTAAGCACTCTTTCCCTGAGCCCTCGATTTGCTATGTTCCAGATGATTGACAGCTGGATCCCAGGGTGAACCATTCATCTATAGTTCCATGTTTTTAGTTCTTCCTCAGCTTTTTTCTATCTTCCTGTATTCTGTTCTCCCTATTTATACCTCAGGCTGAGACTGTAGCAATTGGCCCTTCCAGAAAGACAATAACCCCAAGCACACATCAAAATCCACAAAGAAATAAAAAAAATATTTGATATATTCCCAAAGACCTACATTTTTATGTCATCGGACCACGGCACCAGCTCCATTCAAAGTACCACTGGCATTTTGGAAACTACAGCCATTTATTTGGGATGGTTAACTTTAAGCCTACATATACAAGTGGTTGATATTCTGAATCATTCAAATGCCAAAAAGAACCCAATATCTACTGTAAACATGGGGGTTGATGTTATGGGGCTGTTTTACTTCTACTTGTCTTGAGGGCCTAGTTAAGCTACTTTACTGTACCAGGAAATTATAGCCATAGTGTGGTTGCCTCTGCCAGAAGGCTGAAATTTGGCAGGAAATGTATCCAACAGCAAGAAAATAACTCCAAGCACACATGAAACAAATAAATGGTTAATTGAATAAACTCAAGTGTATATAGTTTTGAAAAAAAAGAGGGCCTTCAACAAGCGAAGTGTCTGTAAGGACTACTCATAAAAAAGTATAGATCCTTTCTAATGTGTAGGCAATCTCCAAGACATTTTAGAAAAAGACACAGTGCCATCATTCTGGTAAGATGAGGTACTGAAAGCTATTGAAAACCAATCATTTTGACGCCTGGCAATAATAAAAAAAAAAAGGTACAATTCTCATTCTCTGTGTGAAAGTGTGAGTTGTCAGAACTGGATCCACAGTTTATTGCAATAACAGCTCAATTGATGACACATTGAGATGGAACAGGCAGTACGTTTCACGGTCTGATCACTTATTGTGGCAGCTGAAAATTGAGGGAGTACAAGAGGGACGCCTACGAGAAGCATAGCGGAACACATTCAATCATCATGCAATAGTGCTCAAATTACCTGGCCTGTTGGACATGACTAGTTACTGAAGAACCCTTCAGCAGCCTGTCTCAGGGGAGCGTGTATATGTCCCAAATGGTCCACTATTCTTTAAAATCCAATACTTTTGTACCACTGCTCTATGGCCAGGTACAGTCTGTGTCCTGAATACTCACAGAATTAAACCAAACTTTTGAGATCAGGGTTTTGGAGCTACTGAGTGCTTTCCAATCTGAGGTTCCCAAAATAGCTGATTAACTGTATTTCAATAGCTGCAGTGTAAATCTGTTAATGTGTTTAGTGCTGCTTGTAATAACTGGGTCAACTCAAATACACAAAACTGCAGCTCCTCTCGTGTGTGTGAGTGTGTGTGTGTGTGTCTCTGTATATGTTTATGGTGTATGTTTTTGTGTTTGCTGCTCACAAATTCCTTACAACTCTGGAACCTTTAAGTGCTATGTTCAACACTTCTTTTCAACACCCGTTTTAAAGTGCCCGTTTGGGAACAGCTATTCCGTGCCAGTGGTCAAATTTAATGAAAACCGACTCAGTTACCCTGTATCTCAATCATGTCCCCCTCACGTACTCACTGCATTTCCCACTGAGTGTGAGTCAGCCTGTGACTGGGTTCCTCGTGTCAACAGTAGCGACGGGCCGCTACAATCCCCTCCTTCATTCAGACAGCAGTGGGTTGTCAGTGGTATATATAAGGTATATTTGTGTAACGTTACATTAGAGAATGAGTGGTCGCCGAATTTAAACATTAAAGTGGATCTACTCAACCATACTGCGTGCACTGAGCAATGGTTGAGCTTAAAAGTAATGATAATATTAATAGTCAAAATGTTTTTGTGATAGCATTTTCCTCTATATCTCTGTGACAGCAGGAGATCACTGGCCTCAATATAATCATCTAGGAACATTGGATTTCGCAGCCAGTCTCTCACCCGCCTTCCCTAGGCAGGTTCACAAGAGCTAAGGATTCTGACAGAGCTTACAAGCTCCATAACAACCCTTTTAAAAGCTGGAATCCTTAATGGTGAAACAGCCACATCTCTTTGCGACATTACAACAACAAAGACATTACTGCAAACAAAGAACCCCCCCCCCCCCCCCCCCCCCACCTTCTATGCACAATAGAAGAGCAGTAGATGAGCACAATATGCACATTAACCATGTGGAGGGACACTTCAACTCAACATCCGAAGGAACAACGACGGTGCTGAGGAGGACGGTCAGGCTGTTTTCCCCCCCGACTGACGACACCATCTTTAAAGCTTCTCTCCCTCAGATGGCGTCGGCATTTTAAAAGCACTCGTTTCTGACCACAACGCCTGATTTCCCTTATTCCCTGCTCACTCACTCAATCAATCAATCAATCAAATGTATTTATAAAGCCTGTTTTACCACAGCAGTTGACACAAAGTGCTTTACAGAGACACCCGGCCTTAAACCCCAAGGAGCAAACAACAGTAGTGTGGAACTTCTTCCCGTTATCCATTGACCAGTGAGAACTATGGTGAGGGATATTATGTACTTTTCATAAAGTTAAAAAAATAACTTTATGGAGACTACCAGAAGATTACAACTACAGCTAATGTATCTGTGGCTGTGGATTTATCACAGTCATAAGACCTCTCTTTCTCACAAGACCCCCGAGCGTATCTGATCCCACTGTGTCCTTGTTGCATGTCGTTGTTTCTTGTTGTGTTGTTTCTAGCACTGAGTGGACATGATCGCGTCTAGCTATAGTCAGTCATAATGTTTACTGCACTATTAATGACCTGGTGAGCCAGGGGAGAGGTGGGGGAGATATTTTCTTTCAAATACTGTAGCTGGGCTATATTTAGCATGCTGGCCCTAAAGGACCAATCCAGTAGTCCCAAAGTGCAAACAACACATGCTAAATCAATGAGCAATTCCTGGGGTAGGTGGAAATGTTGCACATCTGGGAAACTAGATTGCCGCTCAATGTGTCCATTGATGTCTTTAAATTGTAACGCTTTGAGTTTTATTATGGAGTTATTACGAGTTAGTAATAAGAAGCTGGTTAAACTGAGCTTAAATCAAATAAATAGCACCCAGAGATATTTAAAGGGATTGTGAAGCCTTAACGTTGGAATCCACCATAGGTGAAATTGCAGCGCTGTCTGTCCCAAGGCTATTGTTATTGTTTTAGTTTTGATGACAACCAGAGCTGGGGAGCGCTAGGGGCTTAATGCATTAAAGAATAAATCATTTGTAGTACACATGTTGCTGTTCCATTTCACTTGAATTTATTGTCTGTGTTTACAGTAACCTCTTTGTTGTTGTTGTAATATCGCATACGGATGTGACAGTTTGGATACCAAGGATTCCTGCTATAATCTTCAAATGTGAGACATCATTTTGTATCCTCTTAATTAAATTGGCCTGCCCATTTTCTTGGCAACTCACGCTTGTAATCTTGAGAAACGGGAGCTCACAGCACTGAGGTCCAGGGCGCTGCTGTGACATTTTGATACATGCTAACAACCCATGCAATACATTAAAGAACCTTACAGTGGATGGGCTGGCAGGAAGACATGCAGAAGAGAAATAAAAGAGAGAGAGATAAGATAGTGAAAGAAAGAAGGACATTCTCTGACATCTGCAGCCCTTCCTGTTTATGAGATGTGTCATAAGGACCAGGACAGGAACTGTAGTACACAATCTATATATGGACAAGAGAGACATGTCTCTGCCAGGCAGCTCTCTGGTCTCTGGCTGTTTTCCCCGTTAGCTTTCCATGATTGGCTGTTGACTGTGAGGCACTGACCCTAACCATGATAAGGGTGGGGGGAGGGGGGGGGGGGGGGCGGGAGGTGGCGGAACAGGAGGAGGTGGAGTGTTTGATGAAGGAAAGGGAGGAAGAGTATGGCTCCCATTGCAGCAGGCATCCAAACAAACCTGGTCGTTTCCTGTGACTGTGTTTTTGTAGAGACTAGATGGTCAAACTGACTCTCAGCAGCAGGTTACTGTCATGGCAGCATGAACTGTAAATAAAGTGGATTTATTTCACTGCAAAAAGGTCACTGAAAATAAAGTTTGGCAAATGGATTGTGATCTGTCTTTTTTTAGCTGGCACTGAGTTATTCCACTGAGCAAAATCACTGATTTGCCCATCACAGAAATATGAGAATGACTTGACATCAAAAGAGCCATGATACTGACAGACAGACTGTTTACCTTTACCTTCATATACATTATGTACTGTTCATCCTGGTGAACTTTCAGTCCACATTCTTCCTATGTAGACCTACCTGTTAGTTAACATGGCTCTTCTCTACAGGTGTGCTCTTAAGTTTGCATTCCCTGGAAGAAATTGTAACATTTTGGCAGTGAGTTTGAAAATATGACTGATCATGCAAAAATATATATTTAAATATTTATTATATATTTATTTAATTAAGGATAATGATCATATGAAGCCATTTATTATCATAGTTGTTTGGCTCCTTTTTAAATCATAATGATAACAGAAATCACCCAAATGGCCCTGATCAAAAGTTTACATACCCTTGAATGTTTGGCTGTGTGACAGACAAAAGGTGACGCACACACAGTTGAAAATGACTATTAAATGTGAATTTTCCACACCTGTGGCTTCTATTTAAATTGCCATTAGTGTCTTTGTATAAATAGTCAATGAATTGATTAGCTCTCATGTGGATGCACTGAGCAGGCTAGATACTGAACCATGGGGTGCAGAAAAGAACTGTGAAAAGACCTGTGTAACAAGGTAAAGGAACTTTATAAAGATGGAAAAGGATATAAAAAGATATCAAAAGCCTTGCGAATGCCAGTCAGTACTGTTCAATCACTTATTAAGGAGTGGAAAATTCAGGGATCTCTTGATACCAAGCCACGGTCAGGTAGACCAAGAAAGATTTCAGGCCAAACTGCCAGAAGATTTGTTCCGCATACAAAGAAAAACCCACAGCTAACCTCAGGAGAAATACAGGCTGCTCTGGAAAAAAACGGTATGGTTGTTTAATGGAGCACAATACGACGGGGGGGGGGGGGGGGGGGGATTTCTAAAGGCACAGAGAATCTTGAAAATAGATGGCAGCATGTTATCAGAAAATATTGGCAGACAATTTGCATTCTTCTGCACGAAAGCTGCGCATGGGACGTTCTTGGACTTTCCTGCATGACAATGACCCTAAGCACCAGGCCAAGTTGGCCCTCCAGTGGTTACAGCAGAAAAAAGTGAAGGTTCTGGAGTGGCCATCACAGTCTCCTGACTTTAATATCATGCGGTTCATGCAAGACGACCAAAGACTTTGCATCACCAGGAGGCATTTTGCCATGACGAATGAACAGCTATACCACCTGCAACAATTCGATGCCTCACAGACAACTATTAAAAAAGACTGCATGCTGTCATTAATGCTAAAGGGGGCAATACACAATATTAATAACTAAGGGTATGCAGACTTTTGAATAGGGGTCAGTTCATTTTTGTCTTTGTGGCGATGTTTTGTTTTATGATTGTACCATTCTGTTATGACCTACCTACGTGAATCCCATAAGAAATAAAAGACATGTTTTTTGCCTGCTCACTCATGTTTTCTTTACAAATTGTACATATATAACCAATTCTCCAAGGGTATGCAAACTTTTGAGCACAACTGTATCTCTCCCATCTCTTCTGTATATCTTCCTGTAGACAGAAGCAGGAAATCAGGAAACAGATGCATTGACACACATGCTCATAAATCTAATAACTGAAGCTGAGATCATGAGAAGATACTACCTTATTGGGTTCTTTATCTTGGAAATGAAGAATGTACAGGGAAATCAGTTATCTATAAACTACTGAGACTCGCAGCAATTTAAATTTAGGACAATACTCATTTAGCAGATTTTTTATTTACACCAGTTCATATGCACTTAATATTATAATATTATTCTTACATTTAACTATATATAATCTATACATGGTACCATGGTTAGGAAAATAATGTTTTACCAAGTAAAAGCAAGTAGTATCCTTTTAATGTACATTTATTTTATCAAGTTATATGGAATTGTTTTGAGTATATTTCTTATGAGGCAGGCATGGTTTTATCTGCTAAGCTCTTTCAGCGGTCAATTCCTATAGGATATCAATATAACACATAGATGCTTCTCTCTGAAACCTTCTCTATTGCATGGTTGCCAATTTTTTATCTATCTTTGTAGATCCACAGTATATACTTGGATTAGTTCCTTTGAGTTACAAGAGAGGAAAAACATCGCTCTCTTTATATTTCTTCGCCTTTTGGTATGAGGACAGAGTTGATATGACTAATACAGCTAAATTAGAACGTGTCAATCATGTTCCTGTTCTTCCAGCACCTTTTCAGGTCTCTGGCTGAAAGAGACCTTGAGTAAAGAGCAGGAATCAACATTCTTTCTGCCCCACTCACTTCCACTCCATCACTCTTCTGAGGTCTGTCTATGATGGATCCCTGCTGAATGCACTCCCAACTCCAAGTCATTATGGAGGTGACATTTCAAAGGAGAACAATTGAAAAGAGGGGCTGTTCTGTGATTCAGACCTACATTATGTGCTACAACCTGAATGGGCACTTTATTCAAATGGATGTGACTATTATGGTTCATTATCTTATAATGATTAAGTTGAATGCCACATTTAATGTTCTCTCCGTGGTTTTACAGAGGAAGTATTATTCAAATGATGGGGGAAAGCGGAATTCTGTACATTTATGCCAGAAGAAAATATAGATTTTATTGTTTTATGTTTTTAGCAATAGGGAGAAAGTTAGAGGAGATATTGGGCTGGAATTGCAGTAGGAATCAAACCCATGCTGTAGTGATACCAGAAACGGTGTGGTAAACCAGAAAATATGATCATATCACACCAGTCCTCAGGTCTTTACACTGGCTGCCAGTTACATATAGGATCGATTTTAAAGTATTACTACTGGTATATAAATCGTTCAAAGGCCTAGGACCTCAATACATTGCAGATATGCTCAATGAATATAAACCCAAACGAACACTCAGATCATTAGGATCACATCAGCTAGAAATACCAAGGGTTCACTCTAAGCAAGGAGAGTCTGCTTTTAGCTATTATGCCAGTCGCAGCTGGAACCAGCTTCCAGAAGAGATCAGATGTGCTCCTACAGTAGTCACATTCAAATCCAGACTCAAAACACATCTATTTTACTTTGCATTTAATGAATGAGCACTGTGCCACTGTCCGTCCGACTGTTTTCACTGTCCTTTATTTTATTATATTTTTTATTCTAAACTGTATTTGACATTATATTCTTAACGGTTTTAATTTTTCTTATTTCTTCACTGTTCTGTATTTGATTTTATATTCTTAATGGTTTTTATTATTTCTTATTTCTGTAACAGTTCCTCTGTCAAATGGATATTTATGTAAAGCACTTTGAATGACCATTGTGTATGAAATGTGCTATATAAATAAAATTGCCTTGCCTTGCCTTGCCTCTACTCATTTTGCCTCATGACCCATCAAGCTGTACTAGGTCATTTGGAGAATTAAAGTGCTTTGGAGAATTAAGTTGATGTTCATTATAATTCCTACAGACTTAGCATTGCATTTATTCTGCTAATAATAGACAACACAGGATACCCAAAAACATTTAAACAGTTTACATTCATATAGATATAAATGGGTGGTGAGAGTATAGGAAAATATAAGATAATTAGATATGAGCAGTGAATATATAATATATAGATGGATTTACAGTTGAAGTACACATTTATGATAACGGTTTATTATATCTAGATGCATGGACATTAACAAACCTAAGTTGGAGGGCAGTATGGTTCAGCTAATTACTTTTTGGTGGCTCAACGTTTCTGAACATAGTCTTATTAGTCCCTGTGGGACAGATGGCAAGTTGATTAAGGGCCACAGCTTGGTGAAAGAAACCATTTAGGTGGCAGGGTATTCAATGATGGTAGACCTGCACCCCCCTCCTGCTCTTCGCCCCGCTGGAAGATCATTTTGGGAACGAGGGTGACCTGGGTGGGTGGGGTCAGACCTGGGTGGGTGGGGTCAGACCTGGGTGGGTGGGGTCAGCGATTTATTCCTGCAGCAGGCCGATGGAGAACCAAACCGAACGCTGATAGAAAAGATGAGTGTGTGTTGTACGACTGACATGTGTAGTCTGACCTGGGACTTATTATTTTTTCAGCTGCTGCAAGTGATTCATATGCCGATGTGCCTTCTTGGGGTGGTTTCATTTGAATTGTTCATCAATATTCTGACTGTGTTAAGTTATATTGACTGTACTAGGCCACAAGGCACATCACGGTCAGGCTTGAGTCGTTTAACCGGTGTGTTGTTGGAGGTACAGCTATCGGTGTAGAGTAGCGCTCCTCTAGTGCTAAGGGAGGAGGAGTCCAAAATGTGTTGGTCCAGTAAGTCAGTGACACCCTTAGAGAAGGAGCTGGATGCATTCAGCTGGGAAAGTTTGTCTTGTTGTCGTTCTGGCATGGATACAAACAGTATCCTTGCATATATCTTTGAGTTGTTAGGGTATTACAGTAGTGGAGGCCTATGTTTTTGTTGTAGTGGAGGTATATGTTGATGTTGTAGTGGAGGTATATGTTGATGTTGTAGTGGAGATATATGTTTTTGTTGTAGTGGAGATATATGTTTTTGTTGTAGTGGAGGTATATGTTGATGTTGTAGTGGAGGTATATGTTGATGTTGTAGTGGAGATATATGTTGATGTTATAGTGGAGGTATATGTTGATGTTGTAGTGGAGGAATATGTTGATGTTGTAGTGGAGGTATATGTTGATGTTGTAGTGGAGGTATATGTTGATGTTGTAGTGGAGGTATATGTTGATGTTGTAGTGGAGGTATATGTTGATGTTGTAGTGCAGGTATATGTTGATGTTGTAGTGGAGGTATATGTTGATGTTGTAGTGGAGGTATATGTTGATGTTGTAGTGGAGGTATATGTTGATGTTGTAGTGGAGGTATATGTTGATGTTGTAGTGGAGGTATATGTTGATGTTGTAGTGGAGGTATATGTTGATGTTGTAGTGGAGGTATATGTTGATGTTGTAGTGGAGGAATGTGTTGATGTTGTAGTGGAGGTATATGTTGATGTTGTAGTGGAGGTATATGTTGATGTTATAGTGGAGGCCAATTTTGATGTTGTAGTGGGGTTTATGATTGGCCCCTTCCCATTACTTCTGGATCAGTCCAATGGGAAATGTCACCCCAAAACAATTATCAAAAAGATAAATGCTTTTTCATAATTTATTTCCACCCACAATGAATCTTCAGTCTCCTGTATTAACAGCCTTATCTCCAGTCCTGACTTTTTGCAGGAAGCAAGCTTTATCACCATTTTACACAGTAGCCATATAGCAAGGTTTGACATTTCAACTCCATCATCTGTTTCTCTATCCACCTCTTCCTATTTCTCTCTTCAAATCTTTCTGTTGGATCCTGCCGAATCCCATCAGGCTTTGTTATGTTCTCCACCCCCTTGATGGTTTTCTTACCATTGGTACACCTTTGTCCCCTCCTGGTCTTTGCTTCTCCATCGTTGTCTTGACCTTTCACCGACTTAATGTCCCTCTCCAAGGGAAACCTGACATAGCCGAGGAGATAGCCATTTGATCATCTTCTATTCTTCAAATGACTGCATATCTTCTCCTAAAGATGTTCATATATATTTCAGCCATAACATTATGACCACGTGTAGGTCCCCCTTTTGCCACCAAAACAGCCCTAACCTGTTGAGGCATGGACTCCACTAGACCTCTGATAGTGTGCTGTGGTATCTGGCACCAAGACGTTAGCAGCAGATCCTTTAAGTCCTGTGAGTTACGAGGCAGAGCCTCGAGGAGGCCAAGTCAACACCTTGAACTCATTGTGTTTCTTAAACCATTCCTGAACCATTTTTGATTTGTAGCAGGGCGCATTATCCTGCAGAAAGAGGCCAATGCCATCAGGGAATATCGTTGCCATGAAAGGGTGCACATGGTCTTCAACAATGCTCAGGTAGTTGGTAAGTGTCAAAGTAACATCCACATGAATAGCAGGACTCAAGGTTTCCAAGCAGAACATTGCCCAAAGCATCAGTGCCTCCTCCGGCTTGCCTTCTTCCCATAGTGCATCCTGGCACCATGTGTTCTCCAGATAAGCGACACACACACCTGGCCATCCACGTGATGTAAAAGATTCATCAGACCAGGCCACCTTTTTCCATTGCTCCATCCAGTTCTGATGCTCACATGCCCATTGTAGGTGCTTTCAGCAGTGGACAGGGATCAGTATGGGCACCCTGACTGGTCTGTAGCTACGTAGCCTGATACGCAACAAACTGCAATCCACAGTGTGTTTTGACACCTTTCTATCAGCACTCCCATTAACATTTTCAGCAATTTCAGCTACAGTAGCTCATCTATTGGATCGGACCACACGGGCCAGCCTTCACTCTCCACATGCATCTATGAGCCTTGGCCGCACATGACCCTGATGCTGGGTCACCGTTTTTCCTTCCTTGGACCACTTTTGATAGGTACTGACCACTGCAGACCGGGAACACCCCACAAGGTCTGCAGTTTTGAAGATGGTCTGACCCAGTCGTCTAGTCATCACAATTTGGTCCTTGTCAAAGTCACTCAGATCCTTACTTTGAGGACAGAATGTGCACTTGCTGCCTAATATATCCCACCCACTGACAGGTGCCATGATAACGAGATTATCAGTGTTATTCACTTCACCTATCAGTGGTCATAATGTTATGGCTGATCGATGTATGCACCCCCATCTATCGGTCACGGTAGATGCTTATGCATCCTCTCAGCCACTGCATGAACTACCCTGCCTTGTCCTCTCATGTCTGCCTTTGTCAACCATACCAGCCACCCCTTTCCATCCAGAACTCCACAATCCGGATGTAGCTGGTGAGGATCAACTTCTTTAATTTAATCTGTACATCATCTGCTATCTACATCCTTTCTTGTTATCCCTGTATGGCAGACATTGCCACCCTTGGTACCTTCATTGTCTTTATTGGTAAATGGAGTAAAACCAATTAGCAGAACCACAACATTCAACTTGTTCCCTCAACTTATACAAACTCACCATCCCTCTCCTTTCAATCCATTATTTATCAACGTTTTTGATTCCATCAGAAACCAGCCAAAAGGGCATTGGCTCCCAATGCCGTGCCTAGTTCCTGTCAATGTTTTCCCCCTTCCATGTAGTTTTTTCCTTTGAGACCATTTCCTTTGCTTTCCTGGGGTCTAGGTTTGAGACTCTCTGTGGCCACATCTGTAGAAACACACCACCTCAACTATCTCACTAACCATCAAGCAACTGCAAACCAACAGCTCATTTCCTCAGGTTAACTGCCGCAGCATGACCACGATGACTAACCCAAACTCCAAGCCAAGCTCTACAGAGTCCTCCCCGGAATCTATATCCACTAACCTCCAATCCTTCCTCACGGCCCCCCCTGAACTCAATCTGTCATCCATTCCCTCTCCGTAAATATTGTAAACTTAATTCAATGTCTGGTTCTTTAACATGTGAGACAGACTGTTTCTATAAAAATGACAGACTCACAATAGCTATCGGCACAGTGTACATAGAGAATACATTATTTTGATTGATGTGGTATCTGGTCTAGGGTGATATACACATCTCATCATGTGGCAACTCAGCAGTACAACATGAAACTATAAATCCTTTGGTTGTATAGCATCAGCACTGCTCTGGAGTCTGGACATAACTCTGTTTGTGCCAACATATTATGGGTCAAGAGGACCATATTGGGGATCATTTGAATACAGTAGACTCCACTACCACAGTGATGGTAGTGGAGATAAACAAGACTAGCAGTGATGTTTTGACAGACTACAAATGAGAGCAAGTGATGGTTTGTCGACACATCCTCTATCATTGATGTAGTCACACAAGACTAGTTCTGGGTTATCTGACACTTGACCAGACAGCAAGGCTGGGTGCTTCAAGCTTGCATGACGTGTTAACAGGTGGAGTTTTTGTGGGCAAGAATACCACTGTATTGTAGCTGAACCTGCTGTGTAGGTAGATTCATTCTAAAATTCATGTGTATCATTGATTGCCAATGGCTTGCAACAGTCTGGCCCGCTGGTCAAAAGAAGTGCCCTAAGTAAAAAGTAGGGTGCCATTTAGGACTCCGGGCAGACTCCTGTTTATCTGGACTGAGTCTCAATTTCTTCATGTCCACAGGTTTTCTTCACCATTCCTTCTGTACATTTTCATCCTCTTTCATACACCATTCCTAAATTGTCGACAAAACCCTGAGTGTATGAATGTAATCATGGTTTAATAAAAAGCTCATTACTCAAAACAACACTTACAGAGTCAGTTGATTCTCCGTCAGAGGGCTTGGTTGGACAGGAGTATTAAGTGAGATAGTGGAGTCAGAGTCGATGTTGTATCTCCTCCTCAGCTGATGCTGCACATCCTAAACACAATTCATCAACGTCACAAACCCCAGGGACCGTTTAATAGCGCAGTAATGTGATTCATGTTTACTCATCTTAGCCAGTGTAATACAGTTTCTTGAAACTTTCTGCTGATTTGTTGTTTTCTCACACAGTTTGGTAGGAAGAGGTAAACCAGTATTATGCACTCGGAAAAACTCCTGAGAGGGTAGAAGCATTTAAAAATGATTGACAGCCAATCAGTGATTGACAGTCAATCAGTAGACTGTAGCATTTTCTTTTTCTCAAGGCAATAAAAAATAAAAATCTGGAAATGTCTATCTCTACTATGGAAAGACATATTGGTACCAGCATAAAGTAGATATTTATGGAGATTAATGATCTTTAGCCAAAACAAAATGTAATGGTTCTCCAGATCCTATCTTAATTAGACATTAACTAGTTATAAATAAATTTTATCTTGTTAATTCTAAAGAATGTTTTCCTTGAGATAAGAAATGAGATCAGAGTACATCATCACAGTGTAACTTATTCCTCTTTTAAAATCATTTAGTCATCTATCGTGCTGCCATTTTGACGTTATTCCTTTCTAGACCAGAACTTCTTGGTTCTCTGAAGACTGAATAGGTTTGCTAGGGGTGGGTAGCCTGGCGGTCAGAGCTGACCAGTAATTGGAAGTTTGCTAGATTGATTCCCTGAGCTAAAAAGGAGAAAAATCTCTTGTTCAGGCCTTGTGTTAAACAATTAACCCTAATTGTTACAGCGAATGAAAGCATTTGGAGAGTTTATTTTGTATGTTGATAAGCCCCTCGGCTGGTCTCTTGAGGTCCAACTGATGGCTTGAAAATTTGCGAACTGTGTTTTCCCAGGACAACTCTGTACCTGACAAACAATTCTCTCTCATGTTAGTGGCCAAAACTATTAATACTGGGCCATAAGAAGAAAGGTTCCAAGATCCAGTAAAATAATGCAACTACTTATTTAATATAGACTTTCTCAAAAATAAGGTAACACATGATAAATGAAATGGATTACATTTGTTTCATTGGACAAGAAATGTTGGAGCAAAAACACGTTTGCAACCCCTATTTCAGTTTACTCCAAGGTAATTCTGCCAAGAATTGCCAACTTGGCAGAATTACCTTGAATTGTCTGTTAATTACCACTCTGAGAAATGCAGGTGTCTAAACATTAACATGATGTTGAGTGGCAACTGACACATCCCTCAATGAAAACATAGGCTGAAAATATGCGCATCATCTTATAGGAGTTGACACCATATTTTCACAGAAACATCTGTAGTGGGACAAAGGTAGGCAAGCATATGACACTGGAGTGCACACCATAACTAAGCCCTGGACCTCTTTCAGCTTTAACACATTTCACATTTATGCAAATGAATTGACTGGGGCTCTTATCTTCAGTTGAAGATGAATCACATGATGAACTGAGACATTCTTCACTCACAACAGGCTTTTGGGTCACACAGCATGTCATAGAGATGTTCACAGTTACAGTAGTTGGCACATAGAATCACCCAATGACTGGACAGATTTCTCTGGCTCCCTCTAGAGGTGAGGGATTATGACCTGTCACCTCACTGATGATTTCACAGCAGTGGTTCTCAACTCCAGGCCTCGAGAACCAGAGTACTGCTACTTTACTCTCTCACCCTCTAATCGGGGACTAATTTAGAACTGGGAAAACAGGTGTGATGCAATTAATGACCAGGCTGTATAAAAAACTAGAATTACTGCGGGTTTCTAGGCTCAGAATTGCGATCCACTGCTTTAAAGTGAATGATCTTAAATGGTCAAGCTCTCATAGTCAGAAATCATAATCCAGACTTTTACCTGGGTCACTTAATCAGGAGAAACTTGGGGCCCTAATTCACTCTTTAAATATTTGTGTTTGCTGTAATATGTATTGACAAAATAACTCAATTCAGTCACGAAGTATAGTCTTCATTCCAGACAATGGTGGACTGGTGAATAACCTTAACAATATGACAGTGTGAATAATGCCATAATGTAAGCCAGTGTCATCACCTGCCTGTGTCAGCCCACATCTGTACCTAGTTGTTCATCTACATAGGTCAATCATTAGTGATTCCATCGTTGCCAGGGGTGTTTTGTTTCTTCATCCTTCAGAAAATAAATAAAGTAATTACAACCTTGTGACATGGCTGTGTCTTATAATATTGACATTCTGATGGGCAATGTAAAAAAGGTCAAATACATGGTGCTTTTATTTTTCTATTCCACAAAGACACATGTTTAGGTATCCCACTCCCCTTTAGACATCAACAATCAAACATTATTGACAGCAACCCTGGAGCAATGAAGGTAAGTGCTTTGCTCAAGGGCAGAGTGACAAATCACTTTGACGGCTCAGGGATTCACTCAAACCACTAGAATACCTTGCCCGCTGCCCAAAATTATGCCTGGCTGCTACCTGCTCTATAACTGAGGCATCAACCATATAACCTAGGGGCAAATGTTCCTGAAGTTATGTACCTGGATTTGCTTATATGATTATACATTTAATTAGGATTAATAGAATGAGTCCTCATTAATGTCATCACCTGTTAGTCAGTGACCAGCTGCATTGTCAACATTCAATTACAATCGCTCTGAAAACATTCAGTTCATAAGCCTAAATAATACCTATCAAAAGACGACCCTACACAAAATAATAGCCTATGTATTAATGCAGTAGAAATCATGAATTGTAGCTGTGCTTATCGATCAATCTTCCATAACTCAGAGAGCTCTCTTGAGTTATCTATTTGTGCGCAGCTGGTTATTTGACGTGTGCCCCATGATTGTTTTTCATTTGCAATCATAATCTGAGCCACTTGGATTAACTGGTGTAAGCATAGGAAGTGTCAAATCAGGAAGCACAGCAGTCAGTGCTACTCCGAGACAGAGCAGAGCGCTCAAATTGCGATTATCACAGAGCGGCAACACCCATTCATTCACGCTGAGCTTTCCTTAAATCTGCGTCGTCTTTTCCAACAGTCCTCCTGAAGCTCGTCCGTTGAGTGCGTCATTTTGTTGAATATGGAATTTGGAGTCATTTTATCTCATTCGATTTAAAACAATCAAAGTTAGCAAATTCAGTGTTTTGATTCTGCACTTCGTTCTGTTTATGTGGGTGCGCAGCAAGTTTTGGCTTTCAACCCTTCAAACTTGCTCCATAGGCTTTGGTTCGGAAGTAAAGCACGTGACGTTACCTGGGATTGAGTCCACCTGCCCTCGTATGAAATCAATTACCATGTTAGGAGGACTATTTACACCGAGGACGGAGTCATTTAGGGCATGCATTTTATTTTGAGAAATATGCGCTTTGGGCTTTCATAATTGATCTCGGAAATGTGGGGAAATTGTCTGCGGATGGACAAAAGCCACACACAGAGGGTAGGTGGGATCATGAATGTCCGTGTTTACACATATTTAGAAAAATATGTATTGCGGATTTATTTGGTAGTACCTGCGTAAAATGTTTTCACGTGTTGGGTACGTAGGCTAGTTTTGGTTATTGTCTGTACTTGGTATGGTCTAATAATTACTGTCTTATTGTTACACAACACATTGTGTTTATGACATTATGTGCTTTTAAACCTTCAGTTGCAATTGGCTACTTTGTCCGACCGTCTCCCATTTTAATAACAGCGGGTTGTTTTTCGCAAGATGTGCAAAATCTGACTGTCAGGTAAAAAGTTATTGTAGATTTTATCCATGATTCTTTTTTTAAATGATCGGTGTATTCGTCTTTTCTGTCCGACTTGGTTGAGGGTCAGTGTTCTGGGTGGTAATAATTATTACTGTAATTTAATAAAACGCAAAAGAAAGTGACGTTTCTTTCGTAGACTACTGAATTATACCGTCTACGTGTTTTCTTGAACCTATAATGGTTCCCTGTCAGAGGATTCACCATACACGGACTATTTGTTTTTACAGGTAAACGGTCAATACTTGGGTGACTGAGTTCCAATAGGTTATATACCCTTTTAAACCGCTATTACGGTCTCAAATGGTGCTTCTTTTACTGCTTGCAGTTGTTTCTTATGTATAGGTCTCTATACGCTAAACCCTGATCCTGTATCTTGCATTACTCTAAAGCTTTGCAAATTAAGTACAGACATTTTTATGAGGAAACTTTTCAACCTTAAGCTGTCATTCCTTTCTGATTAAATCGAAGCTCTTATAACAAGAAATGTTTTCTGTTCGTTGTGTGTCACGAATCCCTCGAATCACACTACAATTATTCTGTCACAATTTCTTATCTTCACATTATCATAGCCTTCTACTCTTTGCCTTGAAAGTATTCATCCAATATATGGCTGAATATAGGCTTTTTACGTGTACTTTCTTTAGCTGGCTAGGAACCTATATGCAAAGGTCAGGGTGGAGCTTGGTTCATCCTTTTGGTCATCACTAGATATCCCACATCTGAAACGTCACATTTTAGAATACCTCTAGATTAGGCCTCTATTTTCTACCTTTCCCTTGGTGCAGTTTATAATTGCTTTAATGAAAAGGCCTCCCTAAATGGGTCATACTTATTCATCAGCAATAATTCAGTCATGTTTATACCCCTTGAGACAAAATTTTAGATTTTAACTTTTTATGTGTAACATTTTTGGTTTGACTAAAGCAATTCTAATGGGTTTGTGGTTTTATTTCGAAATGCATAGTTCTGGACCATTTTTATTACCCCATTTTTGAGCTGTCAAAATGTTTATGTCAGCGAAATGAGGATTTGTGAAATTGGTGGTGTGAAGCAGGTCTATATGTGTTTCAGAAGTGCAGTCTAACACCAGCAGCATCGAGAAGGGATTGGGAATAATAAATTCCACAAGGTTGGAACAGCTTGCCATGATTGAAAGAGCAGCGCGGCAACCGTGCTTTCAGTTATCTCTGCAGGTAGTAATCTGTTTTAGTAATTCAAACATGGATATTGGCTTCTTCCCCAAACCATCAGAACACTGTATGATATGGAGCTGAGAACCTACATCGCTCTAATATATTAGGATGTATAGATGGAATCATAGTACATGTCCAATCTTAACAGGCAATAAACAGGACACATTTTGGAGAAGGATCTTCTAGTTCCTCCAATGGATTATCACGACCATGTTGTCTTTCGTTTGGTCAGAGGATCTGCCGACGTCACACTCCCTCTTATGGGTGATTACTCTGGCCATCCGTCCTGTGGGTTGAACTGCGTATCAGACTGCTCACAGATTGATCGTCTGCATTTCAAGATGACAAGCAGTCCTGCACCAGGCCTCCGGCTCAAAATGATTATGTTAAGCACTAGTCACAGGCTTTTTTAAATTTTTATTTATTCATAGGTGACTTGGTTCATCATAAATGATGATGCATCTCTGTCCTTTGGCGGTCATGTAGGAGTTTGATTCTTGTAATGAGGATCTAATGGGTTTTATGTCCAAACTTGCCACTCTCCGGGGTGTTGTTCTGTTTTTGTGAACTTTTCATTTGCTGAGTTACCAAAGAGAATCTTTGCTGTATGGGATACAGCATATTTAGACGTGCTGTCGAACTCTGTTAATGTTTACTGTAGTACATTTTGCTAGAATATTGAGGGACTTATTTATTTTTGGCCAGACTGCAGTGCTCTGCAGCCGGATTCATGTAGTTGGCTAATTAACTAAAATGTAAGAAAAATACTCCCTGGTATTGTGCTGCCAAATTTGTAACATTAAAAATGTGGCCAATATTTCAAGTCATTTCTCTTTAAACCCTACTTAAAAATAATAAAATATACAGAAATGGATCTATCGGCTAAACAGAGGACTTTTATTCAATATGTGTCTCTGAGGCGAATGCGACCACCGGTCTGGATGCTCCCAGTCTATTGACATGGCACCACTGTAAGACTCAAACTTGAATCTGGCTCTATCTACATTGTTTTTCAAATGTACCATCATTTCTCCACATTCTGAGGTGTCTAATGAGTATGACCTTGGCTTATCAAAGCGGCTTTCAATAGGTATGGGAGAGCTTACAATCAGGAAATGGGTTTTCCAAGACCTACCCAATAAGATGTTTTATTTTGTTCATAGACTTGCAGACATCCAACCCACCTGAGGGAGTTGCTAGAGTGCAATGAGCCAAGGGAGGAAGGGCTGGTCCACACCTGTTTTCTTTTTTTTTGCCTATTGTTTAATGAAACCAAGAGGGAACAACTGTTGGATAATACATCAGAAGGCATAAAATTTTATCTGGAGCTTATTTTCCACTTGGTTGTCATGTCAGTACACGTGTGAAAGGAGCATTACTGAACCTATCCACCCAGGCACTGGAGCGCGCTGACATGTTTCGCTGTGTTTAATCAGCAGGTGATGGATACTCATGCCTCAACCTTGACTTTTTGGGGCCTTTCTAAGTCTGCTATTGTCTGTCATGCATACAAATGAGTTAATGCATTCTGTTCTGCAATAACCTTTTGTCGGTCTGTCTCCCTCTACCCTGTCACTGCAGTCAAATGTAACCGTGGTAAAATCGTTCACATTCCCAGCATGTTAGGGAGTCATTAGGAGAGCGGCTTTCAACACTCCGTTTAAGATACAGAAGATGTGACTGGAATGTTTTCAGCCATTGAGAAGCAAACATTTAGAACATTTAATCATAATAAATCAATATCTCATGAAAACAACACTGGTCTTCGGAGAACTTGGGATTGAAAATGTAATATTAGACACAGGATGTCCAGTGGTTATTTATAATAATTACTACTACAACAAAGTTTGGGTAAATCTTTTGGATTAAAACACCTTGGAAACTCTGAAGAAGTAATAATTTGTATTGTTTTCCTCTCATGTGTTCTGTTCAGCGTGTCAGAACATTTTATGTGAATGACTTAAATTGAACTGATGAAAGTTTTACACTGACATTCGTATCGTGACTGACGTTAGTTCACTGTGATCTAAATGATGAACCCTTGCTACGCAGAGCTGCATTCTACTGTGTAGCTGACAAACCATAATGGTGAATGGTTGTTTTACACCTGGAAAGAGGCGTATAAGCAATAGCACCACGGAGTGTTTACTACATCTCCTAAAGCTGTGTTTATCTCCATGTAAAAATGTGTTAAGATTAAAACAAGTGATTAGTGCTGTTGTCTTAAAGTAAATGACCCATGAAAGATAAATAACAGGATGTTTTACCCTGGTTTATCCGACCTCTTCTTTTCTCTGTCTTCCTGTTAGTTACTCTGTATGTATTGTAATTTAGCGAACCTTGATAGACAGCCCTTTAAAGTCGAGTATCTAATTTCGGGCACCAGTAATACAGTCTACAAAAACAACTTGATTAATTCCTCACCCTTCACTGATTCCTATTGAAGTAGGACTTGTTGGTGTGATTAGCCTAATTGAAAGCCAGGCTTCCATAGACTTGAAGCTGGGGGAAGTTTAGAAGTGGGAATCCACTGTGAATCCTCGATGCCTCGCGACGCAATCGAATCCCTTGTTATGGTGACGTTGCAACATGGACAGTACCTTTAGTGTAGTAGGTGGAACAATGCCTGATGCTGGCCATGAAATTGCAGGTTTAAAACCTCAACAAATTTAGATTTATGACATTTGTGTATACAGCACGCTTAAGGCAAAACCATAAGAAAACAAATGTTCTCATTTGGGCTCACATCTCAGGGATTTCTTGATCTGTTATCTCCCATAACTCTAGGGAAATAGACCTTCAAAACCATCTCTTTGTGATATCACTGGTCCAGGTAAGCCTGATTGCCCTAATTAAAGGTATTCTTCAATATTTTGCAAAATAGAATTTGCAACCCCTCTCAGGTCTCCGGTGTAACGAGGAACCTCAACATTGACTTGAATCATCTTATTATTCTGACATCATTAGGCCCAGTAATCCAGTTATGGCCATCTCCACAAGCTCTGGACGTTTCCTCTGCTTTGTTTCCACAGAGACCAGCCCTGCTCATGGATGGGTAAGGTCCCTGCCAACGCAGTCATTGTCCAGTGATACTGCCCCATCAGCCCTCTCATCTCCTCCCAACCAAGGCTTGGTTCCCCCAGAGGAGAAGCAGGGATGTACCAGGAGGTGGCCTTCCTAGCAGGCAGCACAGAGAAAGAGTTCACACCCTTTCACTTCCCCGTGGAGAACCAGCAGGAGGTGGTCACTAAGAAGGGTGTGTTTTTCAAGCGACAGCGCCTACTCCGGAGGCCTAATGAGGGGCAGGAAGAGAACAACCGGTCCGCTGTCATTAATGTGGGCGGGATCAGGTATGTACATACCCGTCTTTGGGTGCAGAGTTTAAAACTCATATAAAACGGTTACAGAAGTCTTGCGTTTTAGTTAGTGTTCGGCGGCCATGCTCCCTATCATGACTTAAAGACTATTTCGATGCCTCGTGCACAGCCGTGACACTCTGGGTTACCTTCTCACCCCAGGTATCGCATCCCGTGGTTGGTTCTGGAGGAGTTCCCTCTAACGCGGCTCGGTCGGCTGAAGGGCTGCAACTCGCTGGACGAGATCATGGAGGTGTGCGACGACTATGACGACAGACGCCAGGAGTACTTCTTCGATCGCAGCCCGTCCGCGTTCCGTACCATCGTGACGTTCCTGGCGGCGGGCCGGCTGCGCCTGCTGAGGGATATGTGCGCCCTGTCCTTCCAGGAGGAGCTGATCTACTGGGGTGTGGAGGACACCCGGCTGGAGTGGTGCTGCCTCCGGAAGCTACGCATCCGACAGGAGGAGCATCGGGAGCAACTGAGGATGGAGGAGGAGGAGGCAGAGCTTACCGCCACCCTGACCCCCCAGAGCTGCGAGGAGGAGCAGGGCCCCCCTGGGATGGCGGGAATGGAGGAGGAAGGCCGCATGGCGGGCTGCATGCGAAGGCTCCATGACATGGTGGAAAACCCTCAGTCTGGACTACCCGGGAAGATCTTTGCATGTCTGTCGGTGGTGTTTGTGGCCATCACCGCGGTAACGCTCTGCGTCAGCACCATGCCTGACCTGAGGGAGGAGGAGGAGAGGGTGAGTTTACTTCCTGTTCACAGATCTTTACATCCAGGTCACTCTCCGGAGTGGTTTTTAGATGTTGATACCACTGAGATACAGACCGAAACCACTTTAATTTTTATTTTATTTAAATGTTTTGCTGGTATAGTAAGTGACATCACATGGTCAGGAAAAGTTATGTGACAACCCATATAAAGTGTCTGGCACAAGTCGAGTGACGTTTCAGGGACATCCCCCACTTGGTACGCATTCCTCCTGAAAGCAACGCCTCATGACAGGCTGCGAGATGGCTGAGAAATCTTGTCTGTTTCCACTCCAATCACATGAATATCCCATTACTGTATTCCCTTTGCCAGATGCTGCAGTTGTGGGACTCTTCTTATTTAGGCAATAAAGGAATCCTGTTCGCCCTCATGGTCTCAATAATTAATTGGGAATATTAAGATAAGCATTACATTAGACCACCCAAATAATTATCTTATAGATATAATTTTACCAAAAGTAAGTGGCTCCTATGAAAATGAGTTTGATGCGAATATTGTAACTTGCGCATGAAGACGTAGAGGTTCTTCCCCCTATGATCTTAGATTGATAATCAGGACGTTAAGCCTGGTTGTTACAACATTTTCCATTGCTATCGAATGCTCCGTATTGATTCCACAGGCCACTCAAAACATATTAAAGTAACTATTTGAAGTAAATTACACCGTCTTTATCTCCTGGGTGTTTTATGTCTAGTTCTTGTGCATGTGACCTATGGGTTCATGCTAAAGTATCTTTCGTTGCGGAACACCGTAACCTCCTGAATTAGATCAATAAAGCTTTAGAATGATTAAAGCGAACATCTGTGGGCTTTTTGCACTATCAAAGACACCTCCCCATCAGGTGGAAGAGGGGCGTGGAGTCTGCCAAGGAAGTGGTGTATATTCAAAGGGTAGATCTAACGGGGTAAAAGGGTTAACGAGTTAGCTTTAAGGAGGGTTAGCTAGTGAGGTACAAGGACTGGTAGCTACAGTCCTTCTCTTGTAATGCTTATCTTCTGTTAGCTGGGATGAGGTTACTGACTGCACTTTAAGAGTTGTATACTTTATGTGACTTAGGGAGACAGCCGTCAATGATGAAAGAGAGAGAAACTTGACAAACAGCCAGGAAGACTTTGTGCCTTAGTGATGGAACACAATCAACAGAATGTTCTGGGTATTCTCATGTCCTTGTTTGGAATTTGAAGACTGTTGTCTTGTAGATGTGTTGGTTACATGGTGAGCTGTATTTCCCCATTACCTTTGTGTAATGTTGAGCAGAATAATTTTGTGACTCAACACTTCAACTGTTTTCAATTAGGCAAAGTTAATAACCTGAGCTGTTTACAGTCCACCCACCATTCCCCTGTTAGTTTAGCTACTGTAATATCCTTTAACAGGAGGCTTTGATAGCCAGCGGCACAGATATAAGAAATGTAATTAAAACCCCTTGATGTTTTCTTTATTAAGATGTAGATTTATATTCAGGTTATGTTAATGTTTAATCCAAACCAGGCAATGCTCGTAAATGAAATGGACCAGAATGATCGTCCAAATGACTTGTAGTCGTTAGATGTTTTCACATATTCCTCTTTAATATGATTAGTCTCAGTCCTCTTTAAACTCTGGCTTTAGAAAAAATACATCTGATTTATTTGCATTTACACAACTACACTAAACAATAATATCAATGCAGCATGGTCATATTTTGGTTTCATGAAATAAAGCTGAAATAAAAGCCCCCTTTAGCATCAATGAGAGCAGGCAGTCTTTTGTAATAGTTGTCTGTGAGGCCCTGAATTGTTGCAGGTGGTATAGCTGCCCATATTTCTTGGCAAAATGCCTCCAGGTCATGCAAAGTTTTTGATTGTCTTGCATGAACCGCACGTTTAAGATCTCCCCAGAGTGGCTCGATGATATTAAGGTCAGGAGACTGTGATGGCCACTCTAGAACCTTCACTTTTTTGTGCTGTAACCACTGGAGGGTCAACTTGGCCTTGTGCTTAGGGTCATTGTCGTGCTGGAAAGTCCGAGAGCGTCCCATGTGCAGCTTTCCTGCAGAATAATGCAAATTATCTGCCAGTATTTTCTGATAACATGCTGCATTCATCTTGCCATACATTTTCACAAGATTCCCCATGTCTTTAGATCTCACACACCCCCAAAACATCAGTGAGCCACCACCATGCTTCACAGTGGGGATGGTATTCTGTTCACTATAGACCTTGTTGACCCCTCTCCAAACATTGCACTTATGGTTGTGACCATGAAGGTCTATTTTGGTCTAGTCACTCCAAATTAGTGTGTCAGAAGCTGTGAAGCATTGACAATGTGTTGCATTTTGTAATTGGGCTTTATGTGGCATTGGTGCAGTAAAGGCTTCTTTCTGGCAACTCGACCATGCAGCTAATTTTTGCTCAAGTATCGTTGTATTGTGTGTCTTTTTCCAGAGCAGCCTGTATTTCTCCTGAGGTTACCTCGGTTTTTCTTTGTATCCTGAACAAATTCTTCTGGCAGTTTTGGCTGAAATCTTTCTTTGTCTACCTGACCTAGGCTTGGTATCAAGAGAGCGCCACATTTTCCACTTAAGTGATTGAACAGTACTGACTGGCATTTGCAAGGCATTGGATATCTTTTAATAAAGCTTTATAAAGTTCTATTACCTTGTTACGCAGGTCTTTTGACAGTTATTTTCTGCTCCCCATGGCTCAGTATCTAGCCTGCTCAGTACATCTACATGAGAGCTAACCAACTCATTGACTATTTATACACAGACACTAATTGCAATTTAAAAAGCCACAGTGGGAAATTCACCTTTAATTGCCATTTTCACCTGTGTGTGTCACCTTGTCTGTAACAAGACCAAACATTCAAGGGTATGTAAACTTTTTTTATCAGGGCCATTTGTGTGATTTCTGTTATCATTATAATTTAAAAAGGAGCCAAACAACTATGTGATAATAAATGGCTTTTTGCATGATCAGTCATAATTTTCAAAATCAATGCCAGCATTTCACGATTTCTGCCAGGGTATGCTAACTTATGAGCACAACTGCATGTGGTTTTGTCACAACAGTGTCACAGACATACATTTTTGAAGCAGCAGGTTTGTTGGAAGATAAAATAAATATGCAATAATGTACAATAAGAGACCAGCAATGTTGTTATAGAGAATTTGACAGTACATTCTACCAACTTTACCAACGCACACCCTAGGCAGGTGTCTGCCCACTGCCCAGGATTTCCATTTCAGTCTTGACTTGTTGTCTGGGATCAACTACATGGACAGCTAACGAAACTGTTTGTACAACCTACAAACAGTTTTTGGTCTTTAGTGTGGTGTCAAACATGATTTCACCTTCAATGGCCACTGGTGAGCTGGAGAAGTGTTCATGGATTAATTCTGATTTCAATTGTACCAGGCAGACACAGTGAATTGTTTGATAGATGTTGATTTTATACTATACATTTTCTTTTGGAGTACTAATGGCTTGCAATCAGAAAATGTGTTCCAGTAACCTAGCGTGGGAGCTCAGTGTGTGAATACAGATACATTAACCCAGTTAGCTTTGTCTTGACTTTGCACTGAAAAACAACCAAACCAGATCACCTCTCAGTGGTGTCATTTTGCATTGGGGTCTCGTTTGAGGGGTCTCTTTTGGCACATCCACAACTTCAAACAGGCGTCTTCTGCCATGGTTAATGATCTGCTTAGTTCATGGATTTAGTTTAATTTTCATGAGTTTAGAGGACAGGCTTGAAACCACCTCTTGAGATAGGCTGAAAGAGACCAAGCATTAAAACATCCTTAACTGCTCAGATGTTTTAACAGTTTTTGTCTTCCAGACCCCAGTTCGGCTCACCTTGATATATCTGTCCACTTCCCTTGTGTTCTTTTTTTCATGTAAAGCCACTCTTCAGCTATAGAGGTGAAAACTGAAAGAGAAGTGCCTTAGGACAAAGCTAAGGTTGTGGTGGTGATTGAAAGCATCGGGAGAAGGTTTTCTAATTCTAACACAGCTCTAAAAACAGAGGCACCAACACAGTTTTATGGACCTACCTGGATAAATTGAAGTAAATGGTGTGTGTTGCTGTGGGTTTGAATCTAGGCCTGTCATTTGTCTGCCCTTTCCCATCTTTCTCCTTTTTTAAAGAATGCAAGTGTGTCAGTGTCTGTTTTTCTCCACAATGGCTATAAATGTGTTAGACTTTGATAAATAACTGCGGATTCATTAATATGGAGGAGCTGTGCTTTCAGGTTACCAGTTTCACATGAAAAAGAGACTAGATAATGTATCTTCATGGGACTTTGGGATACATGAAAGAATGAATAAAGAATACTTTTGCTTCCTCTTTCACTCACCCGTATGTCCTCTGGGATAAAATCGGAATCTCCTTGATAGGGATCAATACTGCCTGACTGGAAGCCAGTGTGAGTCTGTACCCATGTCACTGATTGCCATTTTGTAATAGTATTTTAAAGGAGTTATGAGTTATTTCAATTATTTATGAGTTATTTCAAAGAGTTATCTTTTATTTAGGGAGTTACAGGACTTATTTTTTTTGTGTATTGAGAAACAAATAAAAGAAAAGGAAAGAATTTAATTAGAAGAAAAAGCTGAGCGATGGATACATTTAAGGGGTTAAACTGATCTTGCCGCCCTGGAGAAAATCTTGAATCTGGATCCTGTGGCCAACTAAAGCGTGCAGAATTGTATTTGAAGTAAGGACCAGAAATGTAGCACCCTAAAGTGGTATTGTCACAATACCGGACAAAAGTTCCTAATTTTCCCAAAATGTACTCAAGTACAAGTAGTGTAACGCTCAGTCCTCACTTTGATAGTATTTTGAGTACACACACAGCAAATATCTCACCGTCTCTAACAACCACACCGTGCTTTTAGTCAGGCCCCCTACTGTGTCTCCCAAGGTAGCAACCTGTCAGTAGACTTAAGGCCCTTTTTACATGATTTTCTGCAAATTTGCATCATTTTGCATAGTAATACACATTCATAATTGTAGGCTGGAATTGAGGAATATGTGCTCAAAACAACTTAACCAGCCCCTTATGAGTGTCCACTGTCCAGATATTAGAAGGTAACCAGTTTAAGATATAATTAAGCTGAATTTTAGGTGAAAGTCTTTTACAATTCTCTAGCTCAGTTGTCTCCAGGGGGACTGCATGAACTTCAACACCCCGGTATCTCAATTCTCACATTCCAGCACTAGGATGAACCCATCAGTCCCTATGTGAGAATCATTGCATCAATGTCTTACTTGGCTCTCTCCAGAGGGACATTTATGCCATGTCTGTACATGCATTTTATTGAATTACAGTAAACCATAACTGTTTACTGTACCTCCCCCGGTATCTCAATCCTCGTGCTCCAGCACTTGGATAAACTCGGCAGTCCTTTTGTGAGATAATACCCTACATCGAAGTCTAAACAGCAGCACAAGAATTTGCATTATCAGTCATCTGCAGATTGTTACATTTAAACAGGTTATTCCTCTCATGGCACCAGAACTTGCATTATGATTGGTAAAAGAGAGCAACATTATATATTTAATAACAAAATAAATCAAAAAGAGGAATATAAAATAACAGCATAATAAAATAGAAATGGAATAAAACAAATTAAGACCAAACAGTGCAGTTAAGTTAAAGCACTAAAAACATAGGAAGCTATAAGGCTAAACAGTGTGGTTAAGTTTAAGTGCTCAGTCATAGGCATGTGAAAAGAGGTGTTTTTAACATGCATTTAAAAATTGATATGTTTGGGGCACGTCTAAGATCTTCTGGTAGTTTATTCCAGTTGTGTACACCATAACTGCTAAGCACAGCTTCTTCGTTTAGTTTGGACTCTGGGCTCTACTAGCTGACCTGTGTTCATGGATCTAAGAGCCCTGCTCGGTTTATATTCTTAAAAACATATCAGAAATGTATTTGGGTCCTAAACCATTCAGAGACTTATAAACTAAGTCACCACTTTAAAATCAATTCTGTAACTGACTGGAAGCCAAAGCAAAGATTTAAGAACCGGAGTGATGTGCTCTGTTCTCTTGGTCCAGGTTAACATTCTAGCAGCTGCATTCTGAATGAGCTGCAGCTGTTTCAGTCTTTTTGGGGATTCCAGTTAAGAGGCCATTACAGCAGTCAACCCTACTAGAGATAAAAGCATGGATGAGCTTCTCTTGGTGTTTTTGGGACACCAGGCCTTCGATTCTGGCTATATATTTTTTTCGATAATAGAATGCAGTTTTGGTGATCGATTTGATATGACTGTTAAATGTGAGGTCTATCAGAACACCAAGATTACACGCTTGATCCCTGGTTTTAAGGGCCTGAGAATCCAGCTCTTTACTAACACTTTTGTTGCCAAACACAATCTGTTTTATCTTGATTTAATTGTAGACAATTTTGGTTCATCCAGGTATTTATGTGCTTTATACAGTGACACAGTCTATTGAGCTGTTGTCCCATGGTTCGAGAGCCATATATATTTGAGTATCATCGACATAGCTGTGGTAGTTAATGTTGTTGTTCTGTAGAATTTGGCCCAGAGGTAGCATATAGAGATTGAACAGAAGCGGTCCGTGAACTGATCCCTGTGGAACTCTGCATGTCATAGCCATCCTATCAGATTCATGATTACCAATGGTGACAAAGTAACTCCGGCCATCTAGATAAGATCTGAACCAATCAAGGTCTGTCCCGGAGAGTCCTACCCAATTTTCCAGCCTATCTAAGTGTTCTATGTACAGTGTCAAATACTGCGATCTAATAGAACTAGATCTGTTATTTTATCTGAATCAGTATTCTGACATATATCATTATAGAGACGTTGGGAAAATTCCTGATTGCTGATTCCTGATTAACTATTTGCTGTAGGTCCATTGTTGTAGAGTTAAAAATGGTTTAAAAAAAGTCTGATGACAGTGTTGAGACATGTGGAAGCTTTAAGATGTCAAACTGTTTCTTCTAGGGATTTTTGAGCAGTGGTATTAAATTGCGACATAACCAAGTCTTGGTGGTCTTAGTGATGGTATAGTGTCCTTGTTAGACAGTGTAGTTCTGATGGTGCGTATAATTAATTAAAAAAAAATCACTAAAGAAACATGTAACTTACATAATCTGAGCATTGGTACTCTCATTAATGTACTTTTTCTTTACAGAAACAGAGTTTACTGGAACATTGGGGATGATACGTGATTCCAAAAAGACAGAAATGATCAGACAAGGCCAAGTCTTTAACCATGACAGAAGAAATATCGAGACCTTTAGAGATCTAGAATGTGGCCTTGGGTGTGTGTATGCTCTTTCACATGTTGAGTGAGAATAAGTGTCAAGTAGTGCAAAAAGGGAGCTGAGATTAGGATTGCTCCTAATCTCACCTTGTTACCTGTATAAAAGACACCTGTCCACAGAAGCAATCAATCATATTTCAAACTCTCCACCATGGCCAAGACCAAAGAGCAGTCCAAGGATGTTAGAGACATTATTGTAGACCTACACAAGGCTGGAATGGGCTACAAGACCATCACCAAGTAGCTTGGTGAGAAGGTGACAACAGTTGGCGTGATTAAACACAAAATAACTCAATCTTTCTTGGTCTGGGGCTCCATGCAAGACCTCACCTTGTGAAGTTGCACTGATCATGAGAACTACAAGGTAGGATGTTGTCAATGATATCAATACATCTGGGACCATCGTCACCAAGAAAACAATTGGTAACACATTACACTGTGAAGGACTGAAATCCTGCAGCACCCGCAAGGTCCCCCTGCTCAAAAAAAGCACATGTACAGGCCCGTCTGAAGTTTGCCAATGAACATCTGAATGATTCAGAGGAGAACTAGGCGAAAGTGTTGTGGTCAGAAAAGACTAAAATCAAGCACTTTGGCAACTCAACTCGCCTGGTTTGGAGGAGGAGGAATGCTGCCTATGACCCCAAGAACACCATCCCCATCGTCAAACATGGAGGTGGAAACATTTGGTGGTGTTTGTCTGCTAAGGGGATAGGACAACTACATCGCATCAAAGGGATGATGGATGAGGCCATGTACCGTCAAATATTTGGTGTGAACCAGCATTACAATGATCCAAAACACATGGCCAAGGCAACAAAAGAGTGGCTCAAGAAGCACATTAAGGTCCTGGAGAGGCCTAGCCTGTGGAGGGAGCTGAAGGTTTGAGTTGCTAAAAGTCAGCCTTGAAATTTCAATGACTTGGAGAAGATCTGCAAAGAGAACTGGGACAAAATCCCTCCTGAGAAGTGTACAAACCTAGTGGCCAACTACAAGAAATGTCTGACCTCTGTGATTGCCAACAAGGGTTTTGCCACCAAGTACTAAGTCATGTTTTGCAGAGGGGTCGAATACTTATTTCACTCATTAAAATGCAAATCAATTTAAAATTGTGTTTTTCTGGATTTTTGTTTTGTTATTCTGTCTCTCACTGTTCAAATAAACCTACTATTAAAATTATAGTCTGATCATTTCTTTGTCAGTGGGCAAACGTACAAAATCAGCAGGTGATCAAATACTTTTTCCCCTCACTGTAGTAACTTCATTCTAGGTGTGAATATATCTCAACGTGCCCTGGAAATAAGAGGCTACACTGATAACTATATATAGGGTCTATTGATGAGAGTACATTTACTTTGTCATTTGCTCAGTTAAATACTGGAATGCAGTTTTGTGTGATCTGTTTACAACAAATAATCAGTTTTCACTGGGCTCAGTATTTGTTCTACTAATGCCTTTTTTCTATGTTCAATTTAAATATGCATTCTGGGATTTATGGCCACTGATGGTAAAAGTGGCACTGTTGAGCCAAAAGTGGGGCCCTGAGAATTGTGTACTGTAATGTACAGTATACATTACAGTATATCAAATTTTCAAACTTGGAATGTCATGGCTAACTGATGTATGTTAGTGATACTACTTATAGATTATGCACACAAACAATATACAACCCATCCAGCCAAAATGGGAGGTTAATAAAAAAAGTCCCAGAGTTTCTTTAAATGGCATAATGTGGGCATCTGGTGCCAGATGTACATATTTTTGTGAACCCGAGAACAATGTCTACTTACTGTACCGTTTGTTGTTTAGTGATGATTACTCATGATGACTTCATGAAGACTATTGGAATTCAGAATTCAATCCAATTGAACGTTTAGGATGTTCTATTTGAGTTAGAACACATCAGTAGGATGTTGTGTGTGGTTAACGCTTGAGAAAAAAGAAACATGGGGAAATTTGACAACCTTAGATTGTTTGAGATCGTTATGAGGGTAATAGTGTGAGTTCAACCATGCCTTAAACCAGCAAGCATGAGGAATGGGGAGCAAATATTGTTAGCACAAGGAGATATTTAAAATCGAAGTGTAAGGACAGTTTGATGGATTACCCAAGATAATAACAACAACAACAACAGTGCCACCAAAACCAGCATATAGTAAGGCAATATCATGAGGAATGAAACCAGGTTAGTGAACTGAATGGCAGAAGAAGAAAGTCAAGCTATATATATGGCTCATGAGAAGCAAAATAAACTGTCACCAAGAAAACTGGGAGCATATTAAACAGCTTTATCTGAGGTTGTGTTGTATGTAGACTAGTAATTAATACAGATAAACAAAAGAGGAATCCTGGTGAAAGGATATGCAAACATGGCAAAAAAAAAAAAAGTAACAATATTGACTTAGTTTTATGTGATCAGCCTTGCATGAAACATGATGCAGTCACGTGTCCTAGACAACGAGGCCCTGCTATAGATTACCAATATCCCTGCTGTAAAGGTAATGGCTTGGAAGCTACTAAACCACCCCAAAAGTACACAAATGGAAAGCCAAGGGAACAAACAACGGAAGTAATCAGTCATTTTCATGGCGACCGCAATGATACCTTTGTCACTGGGCGTTGTTGATTCACTTTGAATGAACACAATTTGAAAGTCTGGAGCATCAACGGAAAGACGATAGAGGGCAGCAATCATAACTTCTCGCGGACCCAGTAACAAGAAATGGCGTGGCAGTGTGACGCCTAATTCGGAATTCTGTTTACCCTCCTTTCAATACCGTTCATCAGCTAGCAGGCGGTGTTCGGTTGTGGATGCCGTAAAACTCCCTTACGCTAACTATATGTTGCTTAGCAACACCGCAGGACTAGTGACTACAATAGTATTAATAAACACTGCATGGACATTCATAGGGATCTGCACATCTGATCAAAGCTTATTGACTGTCAAATGCTATGGGACTTTTGAGCTTGCAGAACCCAGGAGTGTTTAGGGAACTTGTTGATTTTTGTAGGACTACTTTGAAATGTCAGGCCCCCTAGATACTGCTACAGTGTTTTTAAGGTACATTCAAAATAGGATCTGGGACTGTATTCTTCCAATTCAGTTTTGAGAAGTCTATTTCAGCATATTTTGATGAGTGATTTAATAGCGACCCATGTTCTCATTTTGAAACCTGTTTTAGCTACGTTTCTGAGTTTTCAGATTCAGAGTTTCATTGCCAAGTAAGTTTCACAACAAACTAGGAATTTGTTCTGGTCCGTTGGTGCAGCAATTTAGTATAAAAGAAATAAGAATAGTGGACTGAGTATGAAAACCGTAGACTGAGCATTAATACATTATTAAAAAAATATGCAAGGTGCAAGAATTGTCCAGTTGAGGGTTGTGTGTGTGTATATGTAGAGAGAGGTCATAGATTTGTCCAGTTGATGGTCGTGTGTGTATGTGGGGAGCGGGCTATAGTCAGTTTCGATCCATGGGCATGTTCATGAGGCCTACTGCTGTAGGAAAGAAACTGTTCTTGTTGTGAGAGGTTTTGGTCCTGATGGAGGGGAGAGTTCTGAATAGTCATTTTCCAGGGTGAAAGGGATCAGCCCCAATCCTTGCTGAGTTTTCTTTGTAAGCGAGGTGAAGTTCAGCTCACACATGAGGTCCTGGGTGGTGATGATGCTGGATTTCTCCTGAAGTCCACCGTCATCCCTGCCTTTGAGGCGTTGAGCTCCAAGTTGTTCTGACTGCACCAGGACACCAGATGGTCAATCTCTCACCTGTAGGTGGACTCATCATCTGGAAACTTCAGGAGCTTGATAGAGTGGTGACTGGAGTTGAAGCTGTTATCCTTTTAAATTTGGTGGTCAGTGGTCTTTGCGCATAGTTCACCCTAAACGGATGACCAAACCTGTATAATCCCTCCATTTATGAGGTTTCAATAGGCTCCGCTCTCACCTGGTGCGAAACCGGAGGCCACTACGGACTGGATGCAGGGTCTGTGAGCTGAGACATATTTGTCATTAAGATGCCGAGGGGCAAAAGGGGGAGATGGTATGATACTGTCAACTCCCTAATGAGAAATCGGACAAAATAAAATGAACTGTGGGACACTGAAGTCTGGGCAGGGCCGGCCAATATACCACAGCAAAGTGCTGCTGTGAGGCGGGATGCATCGCAGAGCTGGACACCGTGCTTAGCCCAGGTATATTGGCAATATACCACAAACCCCAGAAATGCTTTATTACTATTACAAACTGGTTACCAATGTGATGTCATGCCCATGGTATACAGTCTCATATACCACAGCTATCAGTAGACAGGATTTGAACCACCTGGTTTATAATACCATATTGAATTACGCCATGTACCCTACACTCTGCTTATTTGTTTATTCATGACTGCCTTAGAACTGACCTGTTAGTCATAAACATGTTTGTCTGACTCGTATTCAAAGAAGGCATAACTTTTTTTATATATGTATATTTTAGATACATGTCTAGCTGATCTGCAAGGTTTTGTTATTTATGCTTGTTCTTTACTGAAATCCTTCAACTCACTCACAGCAAGCTGACTTGACTGTAATCAATGCCTTCATCAAGGAACTGCCTACACACTCTGGCCACATGAGGCCGGGCATTGTCCAGCACCAGGAGGAACCCAGTGCCCACTGCACCAGCGTAAGGTCTGACGATGGGTCTGAGGATTTCATCCTAGTACCTAAAAGCAGTCAGGGTACTGTTGGCTAGCATGTGGAGGTCTGTGCGACCCTCCAAGGATATGCCTCCCCAGACCATCACTGACCCACTGCCAAACCGCCCATGCTGGATGATGTTGCAGGCAGCGTAACATTCACCACGGCGTCTCCAGACTCATGTCTGTCATGTGCTCATCTTTGAAGAGAACGAGGCGCCAATGGCAGACATACCAATTCTGGTGTTCTCTGGCTCTGTCAGTGCTCCTCCTGTTCCTCTTCGCACAAAAGAGCAGATACCGGTCCTGCTGCTGGGTTGATGCTCTTCTACGGCCTTGTCCAGCCCTCCTTGTGTAACGGCCCGTCTCCTGGTATCTCCATGCTCTGGGAGACACCGCAAACCTTCTTGCGACGGCATGTATGGATGTGCCATCTATTGGGGAGCTGGACTGCCTGTGCAACCTGAATGGGCTGCAGGTACCGCCTCTTGCTATCAGTTGTGACAAGGACACTAGCAAAATGCTAAACTAGAAAAGAATCAGAAAGGATAATAAGACCGCAATTGTCGGTGGTCACCACCTGCAAAATCATTCCTTGTTTGGGGATTGTCTTGCTGTTGCCTCTCCATTACACACTTTAATTTGCACCAAAACTGTTCACGATCTCTTATGCTTCCTAACTGGATAGATCGATATCCCTGAAGTTTAATTGACTTGGTGATATGCTGTGATGATTACGTGTTCCCTTAATTTATTTGAGCAGTGTTTAGTCTTTTTAATGAGTGTTTTTTTTTTCTTTCCAAACAGTGTTTCCCACAACTGTATAAAAAAATTGCCAAAGGCTAAATGGCAACAACCAACAATAGAAAAAAATATACTAGAACTAAAATGTAATACATGAGTACCAATTCTAGTTCCAATTTCGTAATTGCTAGTGTAGCCATGGTCTTAACAGTCAAATTGCCACATTCCAAAACCCTTCTGTAAATTATGGCCACAATGCTACAAGCTGTTTATAATTTGGTCACAATGTCCCCATTGTGGGTTTTGATTATGATCAAACTTAATCCGTAGCTTGTTTTTATTTCTACACTTCATTATTTGAATTGATTGTCTGTTCAGAATCACAAAAACATATATTTCTGGGTGTTACAACTGAAAGCAGTCAAAAAGGTACTATTATTTTACTGAATAGTTAAAGAAATGAACTGTAATCAGCAAAACAAAAAATGTGCCGATTGATAAATAACATTTGAGTTATTGAGAGTATATGATGGAGTGATGAAGCATTGCCATGTCCACAAGAGTTATCTAGAGTGATATAAGATTTGTTTTCTTCTTTCACATAAGTTTGGACGTTAAGGCATGTGTTGTAACCCTGCTTCCACCTCCTCCCCCTTCCATTCCAGATCCTTGGTTTTACCTCTTTATATAATATTTATGAACCCATTTGGAATAGACAGAAAATTGATTACACTACAGGAAATAAGGACATTTCAGCATGGCAGATGTAAATGAAATTATTTGTTATAAGATATTTATAATTTAGTCAGATGTCTGGCTTAGTCTCCGCTGATCCCAGGAGGGAAATTAATGTCATGTAATTACATTAAATGTTACATTGGAAAGAAAAGGAATCCGTGGTTTCTTCTCATCCAAATGCTGTTGGTGACTTGGTTGCTGCATTACTTTTATTGATCTCTCTTATGGCTTTTATATATTGTGGACGCCAGTAAGTTAGATATGAGATAAAAAGATATATGACCAGATATTGGTGCCAGTGTTTAGTCTAGAGTAGTTGGCAGTCACCAAACTACAAACAGAACTGATTTTCAATATGTTGTGTTTTTAGAATTAATGTGTGGTCTAATTTACACTTGGATTAAATTCATGATGACACTGCTAAAGTAAGCAAATAATTTGTAGAAATAATTAGAGGGCAACATTCTCATTAGTAGGGTTGGGTACTGATACTGACCTACTGATTCGATGTTGATTAAATTAGGATATTGCTTAGAGATTCTCTGTGAATGAAGGCTATGAACTGCACATGGAACCCTCTAGCTTCTATAACATGGTGGGATTACTATAGAATAATGTAAACATGGAAGACAACGCCCAAAAACATTATATTGAATTGCTTTTTATTGGAGAATTAAGCAAAACAAATAGCTGCTTTAACCAAACCTCAATAACTGAATGTCCTAACTACAGGATAAAAATCTAATTCGAATGGTTCCAGGACCATGACGGTGAGTTCTGTTTACTTGAGTAGCCTGCTACCTCAACCCAGTAGAGCATCTTTGGGATGAGAAGGAATGGGTTATTTGAACTGCGGCAGATTCAATCTCCAACATCTGTTTGATGCTGTTTCTTCAGCATGGCCCAATGTCGCTGTGATACCCATCCGATACCCTGCAGAATCCATGCCCGTCTGTGTTGGACTTGTAGTCTAAATTGTACAAAGAGCAGCATGCTAAATACAGATGTAATAATATCTATCCGAAATAAGTTGTAAAAGATTTAGTCTGCCTGCTTTCAGAAGCCTTACTAACAAATGGTAATGTACTGTACATCCCAACTCTATATATCCTGTCAATTACAGGAAGGAAATAATGTTTCATCATTCAGTGTGCATTCTCACAATGTGTCCTACACTGCATCAAAGCCTCTCTTTTCAGTTCTATAAATCATGTAAAGTGTGGCCGGGCAGACTGCCTGTCTACTTCCTGGAACACTGAAAAAAAACTAAAATGTTCCTCTGGCTGTTTGATCAAAGAAACAACTCTCTTACTTCCCTGTAGATTCCAATTAACTAACAGGGGACGTTCAGATGTTGTATGTGCTGCAAGGAAACCCTCTCACAGCTGTCCCTCAGAATGACACCCTCCCTCTTTGAAATTCACCACAACCCTCATACGGATGATGTTTTTCCCAAACAATATCTTGCCATTTTGTTACTCACCAACTACAACATAGTTTCCAAAAATGTTGACGCTGTGCAAAATGTGAGGAAACACAGAATGCAATGATGTGCAAATAATTTAAACCCCATATTCAGTAGAAAATAGAACAAAAACAAATGTTGTTTCTTAAAATACATGCCACCAACATGTTTCAAAAAAGCTGGGACAGTGGCAAGACTGGGAAAGTTGTGTAATAAAAAAACCTTGTGGAACATCTCTTAACTAATTAGGATAATTGGTAACAGGTCAGTAACATGATTGGGTATAAAAAGAGCACTCCGGAGAGGATGAAGTAAAGATGGGGAGGGATTCACTACTTCATGAAAGACTGTGCGGGCAAATAGTGCAACTTAAGAATAAGAGAGCAAATGGACCACTTAAAAATGGTGCAGTTTAAGAATAACATTTCTCAATATAACATTGCAAAGGGCTTGGGAAGCTCATCATATGTGGTACACAATAATAATCATTAAAAGATTCAGAGAATCCAGAGAAATCTCTGTATGCTAGGGACAATGCCAAAAAACAATATTGGATGGCTATGATCTTTGGGCCCTCTGGTGGCACTGCATTAAAAACAGACAAATCAAAATTGGAAATAACTTTTGGGAATCATGGATGCTGCATCCTCTGGGCTAAAGAGGAACCGCCCGGCTTATGAACGCACAATTTAAAAGCCAGCATCCATGATGGTATGGGGGTGCATTAGTGCACATGGCAAATCTGTGAAGGCACCATTTAATGCTGAACAATATATGCAGATTTTGGCACAACATAGGCTGCCATCCAGACAATTTTTTCAGGGAAGGCCTTGGTCATTTCAGCAAGACAATGCCAAACTACATGCGGCATGTATTACAACAGCCTGGCTCTGTAGTTAGAATGCTAAGAGGTGCTAAACTGGCCTGCTGCAGTCCAGACCTGACACCAACTGAAAACAATTGGCGCATTATGAAATGACAAATACGACAAAGGAGACCCTGAACTGTTGAGGAGCTGCAATCCTATATCAAGCAAGAATGGGAAAACCTTTCACTTTCAAAACTACAACAAATGGTCTCCTCAGTTTCCAAATGCTTGCAGAGTATTGTTAAAAGAGGTGACGCAACACAGTGGTGAACATTCCCCTGTCCCAACTTTTGAAACGTTGCTTGCATCCAAATCAAAATGGGCATGTATTTTTCCAAAAACAATAACATTTCTCTGTTTCGGGATTTGATATGTTGTCTTTGTACTATTCTCAATTAAATATAGGGATGACTGACTTGCACATCATTGTATTCTGTTTTTATTTGCCTTTTATGCAGCGTCCCAACATTTTTGGAAACAGGGTTGTATATAAACCAGAAAAGGAACCTGGCAAGCCTAGTTTAGCCAGCCCGCAATTAAGTGATAACTTGTTGCCCTCACTGGACTTAAACCCGGGTCTCCCACGTGAGAGGCTGTGTCTTCAACCACTACGCCACGGTACTATATGTTTGCCCAGTGTCGGTATAGCATCTCGACATTAGATAACTTGCATTGTCATGCAAAGGGCTTGGGAAAGCTGTTTCATTTCATGGCACAAAAATGTTTTTTTCTTTCATTTGTGAATGACATTGATACAATAACTATCAATATAGGTAACTTTTTTGTCAAGTGAAAAGACGTGAGAACCTCGAAAACCCCTACTCTTTTACCACCCGAGGGGTTTTGATCTAGCCTATATTACCCCAAAAAGCATGCACGGATGCGTACTTTGAAAATCCATCTGAAATAGTCGCAATATAACCGTGAACAGGTTTTATTTTAGGCTTATTATAACGTAGCTACTGACGGAAACTGAGAAAAACATTTCTGTAAACCTTTAACACCATGTCTTCACTTCCAGGGCCTGTGTTCTCAGAGGTGCTACAACATCTTTGTCTTGGAGACGGTGTGCGTGGCGTGGTTCTCCCTGGAGTTCCTGCTGCGCTTCATCCAGACGCAGAGCAAGTGCTTGTTCCTGAGGACGCCGCTGAACGTCATCGACGTGGTGGCCATCCTGCCCTACTACGTGACGCTGATCGTGGACTCTCTGTCGGAGGGCGGGCAGAAGCCCAGCGGGGGGAACAACTACCTGGAGAAGGTGGGCCTGGTCCTGCGCGTGCTCCGGGCCCTGAGGATCTTCTACGTGATGCGCCTGGCCCGACACTCCCTGGGGCTGCAGACCTTGGGCCTGACGGTGCGCCGGTGCACCCGCGAGTTCGGCCTGCTCCTCCTCTTCCTGTGTGTCGCCATGGCACTGTTCTCCCCGCTGGTGTTCCTGGCGGAGAGCGAGTTGGGCGCCAAGTACGACTTCACCAGCATCCCCGGCACCTACTGGTGGGCGGTGATCTCCATGACGACGGTGGGGTACGGGGACATGGTGCCTCGGAGCATCCCGGGGCAGGTGGTGGCGCTCAGCAGCATTCTCAGCGGGATCCTCCTCATGGCGTTCCCGGTCACGTCCATCTTCCACACGTTCTCCCGGTCCTACTTGGAGCTGAAGGAGGAGCAGAACAGGACGCTGAGGCAGAAAGCGGACTCCCAGGACTCCACCAAGTCTCAGAACAGCGAAGACTCCGCCGAGACGGACAGTTACCGCGGCATCACAGAGGCCGCCGCCAACGCCGTACGCAGGAAGTCCATCGCCATGGCTTTGCAGAGGAGGTCCATGCAGACTCAAGACTGAGCGTGTGTGCGCGTGCGCTGTTTGTAGTGGTTGCAAGCAAGCAAACGTGTGTGCGTGCGCGTGTCCACTATGGGAGAGCCGGAGGATGGGTGGTGCTCTATGGGAACGTTTTACTGGAGCTGAAGGACAAGGAAAGGGAAGAAGACGGCAAGCTTCAACATTCAACCTCCACAGCTCTGGCCTTGAATCTATTCAGTGGAGTTTCTATGATTTTATAAAATAGCAGCAGATGTCTTTTTACTGAAAGTGTGGGGATAGAACAATATAAGTTCTCAAAGGTCAAGGACTTCCTAAAAGGACATTTCACCCAGAAATATAGAAGCTTGACAACAAAGCACAGGGAGACAGGGTGAAAGCCTTTTTTTTCCCACAAATATTCAGTAAGATGCTCTCCTTGCGGAGGTAAAACGACCTTGGAATTAAATATTAATTTGGTTGCGTCTATTTAGTAGTATTTAACTTTACCATTGACATTTATCTATGCTTTGTTTGCTTCTATATAGATTGGGTAGACTCAGGACGTGCATCTTTTCCCAAACGTAATAAAACCCTGGCTAATACACGACCATCTGACTATGTACACAAGGTTGGTGGAGGCCAGTCTGCTACGTTTCAACACTTCATTTAATTTCAGCTCATGATTTTGTCTGGAGGTTTTCTTCCAGTTGTTCTGATTTGCTCTGGCTCGGTATCCTCTAAACATTTAAATGGTTCTGTTTCCAGGCACGGGTGGACTGGACTCCTTAGTTCCTGACAGACTGGTAACATTACAATAAGTATTTAATGAAGAATTGTATGTTTTTAAATGGGAACTCCAATGGGAATGAGAAGACTTCTCAGCATAGACTGGACAGACAGGCTCAAAGACTTGAATAAAAGGGCTTGATTCAAAGGAACACAGGATCTGTTCTGTAACGAAATGCTACTACAATGAGTCAAACATTTTCTCTGTTTAAATTTACATTCTAATTACCTATGTCATAAAGGTTGTTAAAACTTGATTTAGTGGTAGTATTCCAGGTCCTTTTTTCTTCACACATTTCTCTTGTCTTCACTCTGGTACATGTTAATATACCACTTTTTGTACCCAGAACTGTGATTTAGTTTTTGAGGCCAACTAGAGTTTTTGCACCTTGAAGTCCAGCCTATGTAATCCAGCTGTTCTGCAGCAGGTATTAGATACTGTTTAAAATGTGAAGCCAGCACACAACACAAACCGAATGTGTTCCTAACAGTGTGAATCCCAGGAGCAGTGGGGAGCACTGTTATATTTGTGGATGGGAATGGTAGGGTGGCGACAATAGGCTGCGTCTTCAGTGGCTGCAAGTTCAAATCCATGGAGAAACATCGATTATGTGGAATCAATAACCAGAAAAACAAAATTAGAAAAGCAGTACATTATTTGCATATTTAGAATAAACCTCCTCCCCAAAATATTACTAATGGAAATGTATTAGACAATGTCAAATGTACTTCAACTGTTGGCGAAAACTGCAGCTCTTTGGTCCCATTAATTTTTCTGTCTGAATTCAAATTGGCCCCATATTACCTCTAGTGCCCTACTAGAGCTACTACAGCACTACTATAGTACATAGAGAGAATAGGGGGCCATTTGGAACGCCACCCACACCTGTCTTCTGCATTAGCCCTGCGCTATCTGACTGCTTTTTTTTTGTTGCCATGCTTTAAGCATTTTACTAATGGTGTCATTGTGAAATCAACAATGCTTGTGAACACTGCAACAGAAAACTGCACAACCATCTATGTGCTGGAGAGGCAGAAGGCCCACAGTCCAAACATGGAACATGGTTGGTGGGTCTGTTTGCTCTGACAGATGATGACAACCAGGTCTCTATTGTTGACGGCATGGAATTATCAGATCAGGTTTAAAGTCTGTGTGTCACAAATGAAACCCGATGTCACACGTCGCACCCTTTCTCCCCCTAGGAGTGGTCAAAATGAGTGTACTAGTTAGAGAATAGGGTGTCATTTCGGATAATAATAACCCCCCCCCCCAGCATAATTAATTTACACAAAGAACAGCAGAGTAAACATTCTGATCCTGGCCTTTAATGACAGCGCTGCAGAGGATTCACAAAGATCGTTTTTTAACAGTATAAAAGATTGACCATTGTGTGCGGTTGCTTTAAACGGTGTGTTGACAAAGAACCGGCAATTTCATAAAAAGAAATTGTCTAGGAACAGTGTACAAAAACAAAATGGTAACAAAATAAGGTCATCAAATATAGGAATGCAATTTTTTTTTTTTTCACAAATGGTTTGATAAACATTAAAAACTAATGTGGTACATAAACTGAAGGCAGGTCTGAGTCCGAGGGACGTTAGAGAGCAGAGCAGCGGGGGGGCTGACAAGTCTTTTTCCTAGAGAGGTAAGCATTGATAGGCCAGTTAGCCTTGAGCTGTCTTTCTAAGCACATTATTGGCCATCCTTCGGCCTGCTTAATAACGTGCCTCGGACTGAAATCTGACAAAATTAGAAAAATATACTTTTTTTTTTTTAAGAAAAGAAACCAGTAAGCTGGATAGAAGGATTGGCATTGTTTGGTCAGCATCTACATAAACCGGAAGAGTTCGGCAAGGTCACCCAAGAGAGACTAAAAGGTAATAAACTCCAAAGTAACGTTTAACATCAGAAACATATAGAACAGTGAGGTTTTGTGGACGTAGTGTTGGCGATAAGACATAACCAGGAGGAACTGGATGACCAATTTCACTTCCGTCACACAAGCGGCCAACATACGAAACGTGTCGCCATCATGTTCATCCTCACTGTATTCATCCTCACTGTATTAATCCCCGTGAACAACATGATAAAGGGCACGTTTACAAGGTTTGTGATTGTACCGGCATTTGAGGATTGTAAAAATATAGCGTGACAAAATAAATATTAAGTGACTTAAGTGTCCCATCCAGCAAAGGACTGCCTGCATCAGATACGAAATGACATTCCCTATGTAGTACTCGGAGGGATTCGGTCAACAGTAGATATCCAGAAGTGAATGGAACAGCACTGTAGAACAGCTACTACTATTGTTTTGGCAGTGTCCAGGGAGAAATCTGTATCACCCCACGGTCAAAGAGGAGGTAGTGTCTGGACATGCTTAGCCAGAACAAAACCCAGCACTCACATCAGGCCTCTACAGGGCATGATTTGGCTTACACTGAAATGAAGGAACTAGATTTCTGTCGGCCACTATTCCCATGTTGCCACCAAAAGTAGACATCTAAAACATTTAACAGCTGAAGAAAGATTCATATAATATTCAGAAGGTCCCACTTAAACAAAGGAAAGGTTTCTTGGTGTGCATGAAGCTGAGGGGAGCCTTAGGAAGAGATGTCTGTTGACCAACAAACAGATTGTAACTAGGTCCTTTGAGACATAAGCTTTGTACTCTAATAGCCTTGGCGTGTTGTTGGCTTCATTTAGCATTTACGGTAACATTAAATCATATACAGTTTGCAGTATGTTAATACCAGCAAGAGCAGTCCACTGAACAACCAAGCCTATGACCTAACCTTCACTCAAGAGTTATCTAAATGAACCCTGGCTGAGAAAAGCTGAAAGGCCACGGAACAACATGAAGAAGATTCTCTGGTAGGCAGCACAGGAGACGTCCACCCAAGTCTTTGTTCCTTTTTGGTAACACGGCTGCTTTCAGTTCCTTCCAGGTAAATGAACCTTCTGAATAAACAAAGCAGCAGCAGTCTGACATCCAGCCAGAACTGACTAGTAGAGGCCAGAGTGATCAGTCTGACCACGCCAGCATCAGTCCAGCGTGACAAAACAAAGAGCCATCTACTAATATTGTATACATTCCCCATTTTGGTTGAAAAAAAAATTACAACAAAAATAAAATACAATGTTACCTATTGAAAGGTTTTTGTTTGAGAGTTTGATAATGAGTTAGATATTTGAACCACTGGCTGAGTAACCAACCGCGTGTGAAGTATTTTAAGGCAATGGTTCCCATGCAACAATCTGATGACTGAAAGTCCATCACTGTCTATGGAGAAAAGAAGCGGTCGGACGCGTCCTTATCCAGCCGTAACAGTCAGTACACAGCTGCAGTGTAGACTGATGCACTGTATCCATGGGTATGCTCAAGTCAATACGTATACAGGTATTCGTTTGCATAACAATCCGCACTTAATACACATAAGAAAATAAATAACCGAGGTCCCGTCCGTTTAAAACTTCAATGTGACATTCAGTAGAATTCTTCAGGCAGAGGTACGCTTTGAAACGTAATAATGTGTGCTGACAGCTGACTGATGATGGTGGGTCTCTGTGTGTGGAGAGGGGTCTTACAGTGCCTTGGCACTGGTGGTATGTGACACGGTGTGTGAGAGAGGTTTCTGCGGGTAGCGGCTGTAGTAGTAGACCTGGAAGAGAATGGCAAAGTCCACCCCCACCTGCAGCAGGCTACAGGTCCAGAACTGGACAGGCGCTTCGGTCAGGAGGAAGTAACCAGTCTTAAAGGTATCACCGCTTGTCCACATCAGCACCATCTTTATACTGCAGTTAAGAGGGAGGGAGGAAAAAGAAGAGGCAGACGAAGATTAATTTTGGCAGAGCTATTGACTCAGACACATCAAGATATAAGTCAGTCATAGATGCTCTCAGTCAGAGTGACTTCCGGTATAGTGAGGTCATAAATGATTGTACTTCCTGTATTTTATTTCCTGCCTTGCCCCTCTGGAACCTCCAACAATGGCGTTGTAAATGTATTGGTCTAAAAACTGAGCGACACAGGACCCAATCACTGCCTAAGCCCTGACAGACAGTTCAGGAAATCACAAAACTAGATCTGGACCACCGCAGACTGACCATTATTTCCAAAAATAATTCTTTAAAAGGAAAGGAATTCTCTTTAAATGTTTAATCAGTGCAACTCTCCTGCAGGCTAAAAACTACCTAGCGGCTCAGGAAGGCAGAGTAAACAATCCATTGAGGAAGAAGTGCTCAGCGGTCTGTGACAGGAGTGTTCTTCATACCCTGAAGGATGTTACCCACATGTGGCCTGCCTATCGGTGGCACCTGGCAGCATAGTGAACTATAATGAGGAATGTCTGCACTACCAGGGAAAGTAGAAGGATATTACAGCAGGAGGCCTTGGGGCACATCAACCAAACCAATACACAACTTTCAAAGACCTCAAACTTAATAGGTGGAGAAAACATGCGGCGAGCTGGGTTTTTAGGATCTCTGCACCGCTTACGTTTCTAAAACGCCTTCGGAGAAGCGTTGGTAATTATGGATATGAAAACAGACTGACAGCTTGCCGGGCAACACGTCTCCCTCTGTTCTGTCCTACATCCCTTTCTCTCGCTACTCGCGCTCTTCTCAGGGCTGTCTGACTGGAGTTTTTTTTTGTTTTCCTAGGATGAAAGGTAAATCTTAAAGGCAGGACTGAGGCACATAGTTAGCGAACAGAATGCAGCAAAAGTTTAGAAAATACTGCCCACTGTAAGAAATCTGGCAATACTGAAAGCCAAGGCAGACAATATGCTGTACCGGCTCGTGTCGTTTCGTTCCGGGTGGGTTAGGGACTACGGCTCAGAATGTCACAGCCGATCCTGAAGTTTCAGCACTTTGGATTAGTGTGCATTCTATGCAGGAGTTCTCATTATTGCCTGACTAAACACCAATCTAAATTGAAATACATTTAGAGGGGGTGAATGGGGGACTTTCTGTCGAGGGAAGACTTGTGTAGTTCTATTTGCACTGCGGTGTGCGTTTAAAAAAGGCCAATAAATTATTCAGACTTGAGATTTCTCTTGGGTTCATGCACCGAATGGCAAATTTGGACGTCTTTTGTTGGTATTCAGACATCTTTTCCAGACACACAATTCGCTCTGCAGGTCAGGTTACCTTGCTAGCACCAAACAAATATTATTTAAGGGCTACATTCTCCTCGAGGAACGATCAGCGCAGTTATTTTAAGACATCATTTTAATGAGTCGTACCCTTGAATCTCAAATAATTTGCCAGATTTACAAAAATGAAAGGAGAATATTCAATGAAAAAAGCCATCTAAACGCATATTTATGCAGAAAAAAATACTTTGAAAGTTTACATTAGTGTCTAATCATGAAGTATTTAAGAATAGTAAATATTTTATTATTGAAAATTTCCAATAGGTGAAATCCAGATTGAACAAAAAAAATAATGTCTGTTTAATTTACATTCCACTCCCAAGTGACAATGACAAGGACGGACAGGGATTGGAATCTTATCTAGGGAGACTGTTAGTAGAGCCATTGAAGAAAAATAACCTTCAGAACCTTCAGTTCTTCAACCTATGGTAATGTTGGAAGATGAGTGATAATAGAATCCTAATAAGGAGGATAGATTATTCTGGTCCATCGCCCACAATGAAGACACGATAAAGTATTGTGCCATCAGGTAATGTTCACATTCAACTGTAGGTCATAAAAGAATGGCACAATCATAAAACCAAACAAGGCAACAATGAAACCCCTGACCCCTTGTTCAAAAGTCTGCATACCCTTAGTTCCTAATACTGTGTATTGCCCCTTTAGCATCAATGACAGCTTCGGTCTTTTGTAATAGAATTCTTGCAGGGGGTATAGCTGCCCATTCGTCTAGGCAAAATGCCTCCAGGTCATGCAAAGTCTTTGGTCGTCTTGCATGAACTGCATGTTTGAGATCTCCCCAGAGTGGCTCGATGATATTAAGGTCAGGAGACTGTGATGGCCACTCCAGAACCTTCACCTTTTTCTGCTGTAACCACTGGAGGGTCAACTTGGCCTTGTGCTTAGGGTCATTGTCATGCTAGAAAGTACAAGAACGTCCCATGTGCAGCTTTCATGCAGAAGAATGCAAATTGTCTGCCAGTATTCTGATAACATGCTGCATTCATCTTGCCATCAATTTTCACAAGATTCCCTGTGCTTTAGAGCTCACACACCCCTAAAACATCAGTCAGCCACCACCATGCTTCACAGTGGGGATGATATTCTGTTCACTATAGGCCTTGTTGACCCAGTAAAGGCTTCTTTCTGGCAACCCAACCATGCAGCTCAATCATAAATAAAATAGCTAACTGTAATTAAAAGGGCATTGGTGAAAGACCTCGTAAGTCAAGTACTTTTTCTTTATTGTTGGTGTAATTACACTAATAGAGTTGGCTTAATCACAATAGAATACTTTGACTCATCTGTCCAGAGCACCTTGTTCCAGTAGTTTTGGTCTAGACAAAGCTGTTGTCTGGCTAACAACAGTCATGTCTTGTCATTTTTTTTAAAGCAGAGGCTTCTTCCTTCCTGACCTCCCATGTAGCCAGTAGGTTTGTCCCTTTGACAGTTAACTCATGCATTTTGATATTGTTTGTGGCAAGAGGACTATATTACGCGATGTTACAGGTAGACGTGAATTTGAAAATATTTGATATTAAAGTCAACATAAATGCTGTTTTTTGGTATGATTTGTTATACTGAGATATCCTTTTCAAAACATGCTGTTGAAATTTCGTTCAAATATGGTTTCCAAAAATGTAAATGACAAAAAAACAGACAACTTCCCGGAGGGGGGGCCCTACTGTTTCACTAGAATATTCTTCAGGCTGATTACAGGTTCACCTCCCACCCAAAACGCAGCCTCCTATATCCACCAGCTCGCACCCACAGGATCGGGGAGATGACACCTGTCAAATCTTCTACATCGTTCACTCCTTCCACCTAGACAATACCAAGAGACTTAAGAACCGCCCCACGTATCTGCTCAAACCGCCTTCCTCCCACCAGCCAGGCCGCAAGGATGTGAAAAACCTGGTAAAAATGAAATTATCTATACATCATACATACATAAACACTAACTTCCACATACTTAGCGACAATAAGAACATATCCTCTGTCTACCTCCATCCAGTGTTCTGAAGTGGCCAGCCCAGTGTGTGGAATTACGTGACAGGAGTGGTTTTGATCAGTCCTGCTAACTGGGTCCCAATATGCATTATTTCCCGTAATTAGTGGACTACTTTTTACCAGGGGACATCTGCACAGGGGGTAGGGCGCCAGTTGGGAAGCCCACCCTGATTAGAGAATTTGCAGTGAGGTCAGGGACGGGGTCAGAACATGCCTGGGAGTTGATTCTGGATGTTCTCAGCCACTTACAGAAGACGTACGTACGGAGAGCTAAAAAAAGCCAGTATGTATTAAGGAAGCAGAGGACGGATGAAGCTCTGCACTTCATCAGGTAATGAGCATCTCCGCAGCCGGGAGCATGGGGTTGAGGAGGCGCGGGGGAGGGGGTGGTCTCTTTTTCTGCTTAGACAAGTTGTCATACTCCAGTCTGTCCTTCGCATTCCACGTCGCTGCCTGGCCAAACTTTCAACGGAATGGACTCAGCGGCAAAACAACAGTCGGCTGGCAGGCTAAATAAGGCACTCCTGTGAGAGTTTTGTCCGGCCTTGTGAAACATCCCCCACAGGAAGGACGGAAGGCAGAATGGCCAGCGTGGACTTCGTTATCAGGGCAGTCGGTCAGTGAAGTTCCAGAGAGGACTATTTTATCAGGGAAGCCAGTCGTTGGTCCGAAGGCCTTTCCCGACATGTTTCATTCTCCCATCCCAGGGGCCCAGAGGACCACACCGGTACTGCACGCCCCTCCGCCCGAGCCCCCCGGCATCGCTCCTACTTCCCACCCCCAGCCTCGCTCCGACTGCACGCCCCGCTCAAGAGACACGATAACCAGTACACACGGACAGCCCAACAACCCCTGCACACCTACGGCATGATTTATTCTGCTAACATCTCCGTCCTGACATCTCCAGGGAGGGAGAGAGGGAGCGAGGACAGATCACCGCTAGAGTGCCCGAATATGCAAACAGAACACGCTCAGCAAGCCACGCGGGACAGAACACTATTCAGGTCAGACCGGGAGGGTTTGGGGAAAGGCTTAATTGGTCGTCTAACTTTTGTCAGCGGCAACACAAACAAGCCAAGGCCGGGCGGCGATTGGTCTGCATTTCAACAAAACACCAGAAGACACTTTGCTCCACAGACAGATGCATCCACATCATTGGTTTGACTGCGCCTGTCGGTTTCGCGTTCCTCGCTGCCCTGCTTCACACACGGACACCCGCTAAACACACACGCCGCTGGAGACCGGCACCGCGCAGGCACACCTGGGCCAAAGCGTCGTCAGTTCGATACACAGTCGGGGCTGAGCGCGTGGCAGCCACACGCGGAGAGGTTAGGAGGATGGAGAACAATTACTGAGTTTTGTAAAGCGCCGGGCAAACGACCCCACTCTAAACCCCCACAACAGGAGGGGAGGATTCCACACGTAATTAAATACCCATCACCCGTGGTGACCACAGGGGATACATTCAGCAGGATTATCATAATGGTTTTCGTAAGTAATGGGGGGACTAAGTTTCAACGGTTTACACAGCCCAGCTAAATAATGAAGCATAAAATGAAACGCATTCATTATCTTTGATCACAGAGCTTGGTTTGAACATGGCGCTTTAGCGGACAGGTCACAATTAATTACACAGATGTGATATATCGTCGGAGAGACACAGGGAGCGGACACAGGACCACTGATCAGGGCCCCGGGGGGCATTTTACTGCCAATGACACGGGAACCGTCTGGGGCTGGACGGGGTGGCGTCGCCCGGGCTCGCCGCACGGTGGGACGGTTTTGGACGTACGAATTCGGGCTTTTGTGTTCATTTACTTTGGCTTCTTTTTCTCTACCGGCTGCTCTAAATGGGCCTCTATAATATATCTATTGTTTAAGGACAACTGCTATAATATATTATGTAGCCCCATAAGAAAAAATATCCACTATCATATTATAGTATGTGCATCGTCAACTCCATTCTCATGTCGTCCAATAACTGTTAATGCCGTTTGTTTGCTCAACAGAGCTGGCAGTTGAATTAGTGATACGGTCAAATAACACTAAAATAGATCTTTTAGCCATACTGTGGGTGTCCATTGTTGTTTTTATAGGGAGAATAAAGCTAGACAAATGGAAAAAAGGAATGGGGGATTAGAAATGACGCAACAAATATTTGTACGATGATTTATCATTGAAATTGTAAATCTGATCGACACCCTAAAAAACTGATACGAATAAAAATAGTAGTAGGGAGGACAACCTGCTATTTACAGAGTATATTCTTGGGAGACGGAAGACACATTTACAACAAAATAGATAAGCCATTTTGTGTCACCCCTATCCCCAGTCACCATCCTCTCTGTGCTGTACTAATGGCCTGTTAGGTAACTGTCTACCGAAGAGGTTTGGTGCCGAGCTCGAATAGGTCACCACCACCAGTGATTAAAAGCAAAGGCATGCCTTCAGCCTGTCATTATCATCAATTGTCCCAAAGGACACCTCTCCACTGACCAAAGGAAGTGTTCCAACAAGGGAATAGGGTGTAATTTCCAACAGAGTTGAGGCATCATTAACCATTCTGGACCTGAATGGACCTCTCTGGACCTTGAATCAGGAGTCATTAACCATTCTGGACCTGGATTGACCCCTCTGGACCCTGAATCAGGAGTCATTAACCATTCTGGACCTGAATCAGGACCTGACCGGCTACACCAGCCTGGTTAAGACATATGATTTAAAATATTACTTCTTATGCATCTTTGATAATTAATATAGTAATGAGTCACTAAATCATTGTAATATTTTTCATAGTAGCCCAACACGTTTGTTCAGACGAATTTGTCACAACCGCAGATGTTAAATGCATTAAAGTATGATAAGAACACGTATATCTTTATTACATTCCTTTGAGAACTTGTACTCCAGAAAGTTTTCATTTGTTTAGATTTTTCAAGGTGCAAATCAATCAAAGACAATATATTTTTTGAGGGCAATGTATCTATACAGCCACACACGACAGGGTTAATTTCAAGAAGACGTGTTTTGAAATGGAACCATCTCAGTCCCCACAAAGATTGAAAAGCAAAAGTGAGTTGGTCTGTGTGTGTGTGTGTGTGTGTGTGTGTGTGTGTGTGTGTGTGTGTGTGTGTGTGTGCGCGCGCATCAGTGGGTTGGTGATGACTCAGTCACTACTGCAGGACTAACAATGAGAAACCCGGGCACACTAGGAAATATCCTAAATGAAAACCAAATGAGGATGACAGCCATGACAATCTCCATAACCATCATGACGACGATAATAACAGCATTAGAACGGAGCGTTAACAACAAGCTTCATGCTTTATCTGGATTTAATTATCTCAGTGGGAATCCTGACGAAGGATTTAATAGCTGGGGAAAGGAAGGCAGTAGAAAGCCAGTATGTTGTTAAATAAAACATTTAAAGAGGTTTTCTGTACAAAACAAGGTCATTAGATTCAAGAAAATGAAACCTCTGCAATTCTTGCAGAGAACTATTTCAATGAAGGAACTTGAACTACAGTAATCACCAGACAGACATGGGTCTAAATTACAAATCCTAACGTTAAATTGTTCCATAAATATATTGATACAAAGGTAAGTAAAAAGCCCTGCATGAAGTCATTAATCACATAATGACTCAAAGCTCAGCCGCAGGGACATGGGACTCAGACAGATAATGTGAGGCAATAGAAAGCAGTAGGGTTGCAAAATAGGAAACTTTGTACCACTTTATACAAACCCTGGTTGGAGGATTCCAGAATTTCCTGCTTATTAGATTGACTTGCTGGACTCGACCCAACTAAACCGACCGAATAGCCTGACGCTTTGTTCTGGTACTTACCGCAGAGCTGGGGTAGGTGCATGTATGTCTGTGCACGTCTTCCTTACCTCATTCCCTCAGTAGACTTGTTCTGGTAGTTGCAGTAGAGTTGCGGTGTCCCCAGCATGGCCTCAGTGAAGACGGCCAGGAAGCCCAGGGTCTCCACGAACACATAGGAGTCCAGCAGCAGGTAGGTGACGTAGGCTGCCAGCAGGGTAAACGCCACCACACACTGTACGTAGTCCATGAAACGACTCCACAACCAGAAGTGGCTCCAATCAAAGTCTGAGACAGACAGACACACGCACGCACGTAAGACACGATAAAAGCTCTGAAACTGACTTACCCATTTCAAGTCGACAGGTATCCATAATGACGAGGCAGATGGAGAAGATCATAATAAAAACTTAGTGGACAAAGACACAGAGCTGCATGGAGAATGCCTTCAGAAAACACTGAATGATTTACACTGTTTCTACCCCACTGATTGGCCCCAGTGACTAATGTTTCTACCCCACTGATGGGCCCCACTCCACAAATGGGCCCCTGTGATTTGAATGTTTTGACTCTGTTCCTGCTCATCAGGGGGATAATAAAAACAGTATGGACAAAGTTCTGATTAAGTTCATTAAAGGAGGAGCCATACAAAGTTAAATGCAGAGCTCCAATATGTGATCCAATAATATCAGCCAGAAGACTGTCACAACACCACACAGAGCTGTCGCGACTCATCAAGTCTAACCACCACAAGAACATGAATCATGACCTTGAACAGTGAATTAATAAAAAGCTTGCATATTTGTTTTGAGCATTGTAGATTTAACAATACATCATGTTACATAATACAGTTGAGTAAAATGAACAGCTGACAAAAGTCTTTATTGGTGCTTTCTTTCCAATCTGATATCACTGAAACTGCCAGAGTCGAAGGTAACAGGTTTCAATATTTCACTGAAGGCAACAACACACTGAGCCTGACCCGTTTCTAAACCACGTTAGGGGAGAAAAGTAGAACTGAAGGAAATGAAATCACAGCAGAAAGGAGAGGCGGTGAAGAGGAGAGGGAGTAGAGGTGGGGAGGAGAGGGAGCAGAGGCGGCGAGGAGAGGGAGCAGAGGTGAGGAGGAGAGGGAGCAGAGGCGGTGAAGAGGAGAGGGAGTAGAGGTGAGGAGGAGAGGGAGCAGAGGCGGCGAGGCGGTGAAGAGGAGAGGGAGTAGAGGTGAAGAGGAGAGGGAGCAGAGATGAAGAGGAGAGGGAGCAGAGGTGGATGGGGCGAGAGGAGTAGATTTGAGTGGAGGTAGAGAAGGCGACAGAGTGAGGAGAGCAGGGGGAAGTATACTGTGCAGCCTGCTATGTGGTACAGTCTTCCGTTAATCATGTTGAAATGAGATCACATTTATCTGAAAGACACATCAAGCTCCTCTGGCGAGGCCAGCAGAGCCGAAGGGGCGACGGAGGAAGGGGCTGGACCTGACGGGACCACCCGCCTCAAACAAACAGGCCAAACGAAAAACTCAGAGGCACACAAACTAACACCACATTGCCCTCCGGCACACCACAAAGAGAGGACTGACGCTTGGAATTAACCACTGACAGCGACTAGCCTCGACGGAACCACAAGACGAGATTGACACGTAGGCGTGCTGGGGTGAATGCGAGTCAGGGGGCGTGATTGACCACCAACTTTACGGTCCGCAACTCAATCAAAGGATGGGACGGGGGGAGACTGTCTGGCCCTCGCTGATAACAGCAAGGCCCTGAGGAGGGGCGAGGCAGAACCGAACGGAGCGCAACATCCACAAGCTCCAGACGTGAAGGGATCTCAAAGCAGTACAGGCCATCAAAAAGAGGTGAATTCAAGAATCTACTCAAGCTTACTCGTCCCATCGAGGGGACACCGGTTACGAGAATCAAGCCGAACTGTTCTCGAAGAATGTACAAAAAGAGAGAGATGAGCGTATTGGGAATAAGAACATAAAGACATCAGCTGTCAAAGTACTAAAACACATCATGGCCTGACTTACTATAGAACAGAGACTCCTTCTAGAAAGCCAATTCCTGTTCCCAGTGTGAGGGAAGCCAAGCGGGGTAACAGGCTTATCGAGGAGGACAAATGTGTGCAAAGCGCGCACACCAATCAAAAGGTTTTGGCGCTGTTGGAAGGGGGGGGGGGGGGGTTGTCACAGGATGTTTACAGCTGAACGGTGGCGTGTTGCACCCCGCTGTGCCCAACCCCCCTTCCTGTCACTCATGTACCCTGGGGTGCATCCCCCCCCTCCCCTCCGCCTCGCTTCCATTACGCTTTACAGCCCCTGGTCCCAACCTGCACGCCGCGTGTGGGAGACAGTCATCCCTCCTTGATGTCACGTGCACGCGTGCGTTCAGCTCCACAAGCGACGGCAAACGCGCGGGCAAGGTGTGGGCGTCAGCCGGATATTGTTTCACAGTCGCTCGTCCGCCCCAGACCTCGCGGCTAATTTAGTGGGCGGCTTAATATAGCCCGGCAGGTCTCACTTTCTGAGATTGCCCGCCGTCATTCATGTCATTCACGGCACATAATCACATGGGGAATACAAAAGTCATCTGAAAAAAAAAAAAGAAGTGGGTATTTGGTGGCGATATCAATGCCAAAACTTCTGAGGAGCGTAGGAGTTGCATTATTGGAAGCTGTCAAGGTCAGAACTAGACAATATTGTACTATATATTGGTCGATTCCACCATACTGCACGGATACTTAACGGAGGACTTCACTATGAGGACTTCACTATGAGGACTGCAGAGGATCAATAGAATAAAGAATATTCCAACTGTCGCATTCCCAGTCCCTTTCCCTCCTTACTGTTGACTTACACAGGCTAAATACAACCCCCTTACATCCTCACACATTGGGCAGAAGGTACCGCCTCACACACAGACACACACAGAGACACACACACAGAGACACACACACACAGAGACGTGCCAAATACGGCTCAATTGTTCTATTCTCTGGGTAAACTGTCAATAGACATGCTTAAAGGGAACAAACTACACTAGACTACAAAAACGAAATCCAACTTGAACCAGACAAGTCTATTTCGCCCTCAGAATCACAGCAGCCTCTCAGTCAATCTACAGAAGAACGCCCATCACTTTGAACAGGTTGACACCTACCTACACTGGGATAATCTGGAAGATCACATTGAAACACACTCCTTTAATCTGAATCGTGACTTTAAAGTCTTCCTTTCAACCTGCTAGCTGTCTCTGGGGTTATGTGGGTGTGGCCAGTAGAGGGCAGTATCCAGGCAGAGGGCTTTATCCCTTGTGGTAGGGAGGGGCGTCCGACAGTGGTTTACCTGACAATAGGCACCCAAAAAAAAAACATTGGTTCATCTCCTCTGGTATACTGTCCTGTCTATCTGTGGCTTATATGGAGTCAAGCCATGGAGACCAAACCATAATATCAGGGTGTGACTGGACCTGCACACTACATTGGGGGACCTGGTGAACAAAGTGGTCTTGGTCTTGTTTTTTTCTCCATTTAAGATGGGATAGGAAGTGAATAAAGCATTACTTCAATTGGGTGAAATAAAATGCCATTTGATGCAGAGAAAGACGAAAGACTGTGCACCTGGGTCCTTTTTCCAGAGCAATCCAGACATAAATGGTTTCTGATGTGACAACCTGTCGTGATAATGTATCTATGACTCAGCGCAGCGGAGCCTGCCACAGAGGGACGCCAGCCTAACCCAACAGTACAAACAGAGAACATTCAACAGGGCTCAACATCACACAAGTGCAGAACCCACTCGACCCTGTCAGCAATATACTGGTTCAACAGGTCTGTGTGACATTCACGTTCGAATAACCAAACTGAACGCCGTCGTTTTGTCTGACATTGACGTTCAAAAGGTGAAAATACAATGAAAGACGCCACCAACCAAAACCACAACAAACATAAGGCGTTTCTGTTGTGGTTTCGGACTTTGAGGTTGTATTTTCTCCTTGTGACCATCAACGTCAGAGCTATGTGTACGTCCCCAACTAAACTCAAACGCGCACCCTTTAGGAACTTTGCCGATGCAGATACATTTGTTCATTTAAAAACCAATTCCATCAACCCCAGTGATTCCTATGAAAGTTCAAAGGTTGAGGACAAAGGTTAGTGGTCTGAATGTTCCCTGTTTAGTTCTTTATTTTACCTACGACTGTACTCTTTCAGCTCTCCGACAAGCCCAGATCACAAGTCTCTCCATATCTCCTCCCTGATCAATCAATAGATGAACAAACCTTTTTGTCCACGGAATGGACGAGAAACGCCGGCAATTAGTTCCCGCCAATGCGAACGGCGGCTGGCAGGGAGAAGTGATCGATGGCTGGCGGGGAAGCGATAAGTGGCGAGGAACTTGGACCGAGAGGGGTAGTGGAAGATGGGGCAGGAGAGAAGAGGGAGAAAGCATAATAAAGAACCAGATGCCCCAAAATTACACAGACCTGGGCAACCCAAAGCTGCAGAAGAGTTTGGCACCGGTTCCACTGCCATGAAACACGCCAGCTAAATTCCTGTTGGTGCCGGTGCCAATTGGTCTACCAACCGGCCAGATTCGTGATCGTACATTGGTGGCACATTAAATCCCAGTTTATGACACGGTAAGTTGAAGCCAGGAATGTTGCCGATGAGAAGCGAGCAACCCGACCCTACCACTGGAGCAGTGCTGTAACACAACCCCGCCAGGGTCATTATTTCATTAACTATACGTGTTTGGCAGCAGGGGCACATTTTATACTTTTCAGTGTTATTATTGGTGGAGGCGGATATACCTGCTACCAATGGCCGGGACATCAGTCCCCCCCACCCCTTCTTAGCCTCTTGGATGGCAGATATTCTGCCAGTCAACTCGCAGATCACAAACCCTATTGAACAAACATGCCAATCGTAGTGAGGCTAAATCCGAAAAGCAGAGGATGCATGGACTTCATGGATAAACCCCATGTCTGACCGTCTACACCTTCCCATGTCTGACCGTCTACACCTTCCCATGTCTGACCGTCTACACCTTCCCATGTCTGACCGTCTACACCTTCCCATGTCTGACCGTCTACACCTTCCCATGTCTGACCGTCTACACCTTCCCATGGCAACCATCGGTGGATTATACAATGTATAATCAAATTAAGGGACATAACGAGTGACCACAAAGCATCAGGAATACTGTAGCAGTTCTGAGGCAGTAAAAAATGAGTCTTCATAGGTACTGAAAGGGAAATGTTATTTACCAGCACCATCTAGTGTTCATATGGAGAATAGCAAATACTCCTCCCCCTCTTCAAAGTATTAGTGATAGTGTCAGAAAAAGAAAAATTCTTTACCATGATTGTGGCATTTATGCCACTAATCCCATTCAAGTTGTTAACAATATGCATGATTCACACATGTTAAAATGTCAGGGTCTTTGCTGAACTTCACAATAAAGTCCAGAAACATTTGACATGATAAACGAAAAATGCTAACAGCATAGTCGCATTTGGTAATTAGGGCAAATCATCCCTCATTTCTTTGAGCCATTAGTCTCTTACAGGGAGGTTTTTTTTGTCCTCCCTTCATTACATCCTTCTCTGGGTACTATGTGGAATTCATGATTGACTGTCCGGCCCTAAAACTGCCCAGCCCTAAGGCTGTTGTAGACCCAAACAACCCAGCCAACATGATTATCTGTACCGGGTTCTCCTGATCAAGGTTTCCTTTTTACACAATATGACAGACAGTCCAAACAGCCCCCCGCCTTTGGCTCGTCTACTTTGTTCCACTGGTCTTGTTTGTCATCCAGGAGCTGTCAGAGAAACCCCTGTGTGATGGGTCTACCGTTCGAACCTCTCATGTAGGCCAGGTTCTTGCGGTCTCTTACTGACCGCTCAACCGCGCCCGTACAACAACACAAGGGTCTGGTGTTCATGTAAGGCCGGACTCACGATTTCCTTAGAATTAGCACAGGTTCTGGTTCGCCAGATTCGGAAAACAGGAGGAATATAAAGGTAGCTGCACTGAAACCCAAACACATGACATCTGTTTATTTAGATATACATGATTGCAAAGTAACTTTACGGTGTAATTTGCCTCTCTTTAGAGGGAAAATATCCATTCCCAAATGTGTTGAACATGAATTGAGACCAGGTTGTGCACATCTTGTGAAATAGGTTTCTTTACTGTCAAAATAGGTTTGCCTAAACGGGCCCTGATATCCTAATCTCCGAGCACCAGACGTTCTACAAACAGCAGAATCTCACAACATCAGGAAGCATCTGTGTCACTGCAGGCCGCAGCATATCACCACAAACCACAACACATACTAGCCATCGTAACGAAAAGCGCCGCTGCTACTTGAATCATCTGCGATTGGTCAAACACACATTCACACTATGTCAGTCAGAGGTTACAGTTACCAGCCACAACACAAGTGCTCTTAGATAGGGCATAACGGGGGGGACCCATTCAGGACATAGTGTCACAAACGAGACGTCCAGTCCCACTGAGGGGAGACATTTATAGGATACAGAGTCCTAAAGACAGAGCTAGCTAAAAAGCTAATTATTTAAAGGTTGTTAGACTCCAGACTCTTGTTATTGTAGCAGCAGGACTCCTGACTATCAGCAGTTTTAGAAATGGTGGTATACAGTAAGAGCACAAGGGACTTGAAGTAGAGGCTTGCATCGAGATGAATCAGTAAAGAGTAAAATCGGGGAAGCCAACAGTCCCCAAGTCACATGCAAATTGTATGTGCCTCTTTAGCCAGTTGTTCTGAAACCAAGTCATCATTGTCGTCATTAGGAGGTCAAAGCAGCGAGGCAGTGGTAAGTGTACATTAGCTATCACATGCTTAATTTAAAGCAGTAAAAACTACATGCAAGTCAGCCTAGTTTAGTTCCTAGTCAAGGCATTAGCTTTATTTTCCATTCAAAAAAATAAAGGAAGACACTCACAGTATAACACCAAGTGAATTAAACTCCAGGATATCAAACTGTCCAGTTAGGAAGCATAAGCCATTGTCAATCAATGTCACCTGTTTTGTCGCAAATGAAAGTGACAACAGGTGCACTGGCCAGACAGTCAGAAACAGACTCCATGAGGGTGGCATGAGGGCCCGACGTCCTCATGTGGCCAGAGTGTGTAGGCAGTTCCTGGATGACGAAGATATTGATGCCATTGACTGGCCCTCACATTCCTCAACAGCCTGCGATTTCAATTTTGTTTGAATCCAGCCCTCAATCGGTTGGTGATTTTGGCTTCCATTAACTGTTGTTACGTAATTTCTGTCCTCATTGAATTTACACAACGTACAGTAAAGATTTTGATCTTTAATATATTTTGTTCATCAAGACCCAGTGTGATTTAAGTGTTCCTTTAGTTTTTTTGAGCAGTGTACATAACAGCTGAGCATGGATGCAAACAGCAACAATCAGCCTAACCACTTTATGGACATTTTTAAGATTCATCAATACAGTAGATACAGAAGTCTAGAAGGCGTGCACTTCCACTTTGTGGCATCACAAGCAACATTTAATGTCCATGGACAATCACACAGTATTGTTAATACATCTGCATACATCACTTCAATGGGATCCCTATTATCAACTATATTGTTCTTTGTGAATCACAAATAATGACATGCGATGGAAGAAGTTCAATACCAGGGTCTCTCACATGGATGCTGATGAGTTAGGGGGAAAGTTAGTACTGTGCAGGATAAGTAAAGGACTATGTGGTAAAGAAAGATGAAGGGAAGATGAAGGGAGACAAAGTGACTGGATGGCAGAGAGATAGTACCTACCCAGAAAGAACTTCTTAGGGATCTCCTCCTCCTTACTGTCTGTTGCTACAGACACAAAATAAGAAGAGGAAGAGAGAAAAGAGAGCTTGGTTTCTCCAAAGACCAGAACTGACCCACAGTGTGAAGTGATTAGTTCATTTTTGGCAAACGGTTTGACTGATTTGAAAAAAGGACTTTCCCTATGAACCAGAACCTTCAAGAGGGAATAAAGAGAGTTGATACCTCATTAATTGGGACTGACATAGTTGAAGCGTTTTAATATAAATCATTTAAAACCACAATGCAAGTCAAATTCAAATTTAGCGGTTCATTTAGAACTGGAAGGCTAAGGCTGTGAAGTTCTGTCATGCTACGCTACAGAAAACAGTGTACCAAAGGCTACAAAAAGACAGGATACTCTTACACTAACATAATGAGATCAATAAAACTGAAATCATGTCTTAAATGCAACCATTTTGAGCAGAAGCCAATGGGAACAGCGGATACAGATTGTGGAATATAAGGAGAACAATTATAGTCCACAAACTTCTCAATGGCACAAACTCATACAAATTCTGCCGCAGTTAGATTTTGAAACACTGCAAAAGGCTGTTGACCGCTCTTCATTGACAAACAACAAAAAGCAGCTGTCTGATACCGTGCGTGCTGTCCAACTGCAAGCTATTGAACTTCTGTTGCTAAATTATGATCTCTTAGGCCAGTGAAGAGCAGCAAACCATTGCACACTGGCTCCTACCAATTCGTCCGCATGCACTGGCGTCCTCAATTTCACACTCCTTATGTTCTCACCCACTTCAAAAAACGTTTCGGAGAAGGTCAGAGTTGAGGGACCTCTGACTTTCTCATTCAATGAGTTTTAAAAAAGGATGGTGGAGAACAGACACAAGGAGTCTGAAATCAAGCAAAGGTCATTGTGTCAGTTGTTTGCCCTTTGGGGACGTTCATACACGCTCTTTGAAAGATGTATTCATCAACAGAGGCAGGCTACCATTACATCTTTAATAAAGATATTAGCTTAAATATTAACTTACATTCATAAAATCATGATTCTTAAGAGGAATCTGTTTGCAGAGCTGACACACTGTGCAACATTTGTGATTAACATGGTTTATTTAATACGTCATTAACCAGTTCATTCCAATGTCTTTGTCTTTTATTGGGAGAAGACAGATAAGTATAAGTGGCATATTGTAGACCATTTTAGTGGCTGTTTGGGTAGTTTTTTGTCTGTTGGATTTTCAGTTGGTTGATGAATGAGGCTGTGTTCCAACCTGCTAGACTCCACCTGTGTCTGTTATGACCAAGATAAAATAACACATTTTGCCTAGAGATACATTCTATTGAAGCGAAATTCTACTGAATTTGAAATATCAAGGGGACAATATTTAAGGTTTTTGCTTTAATACTAGCATAAACACAAGTAAGACTGACTGGTAGATATCTGCAGTTAATGTTTTAAATGAATGATTCATATACTCTTTTTCGACATGATTGATCTGAGTGCCTGAGATATTTCCCATTTAAACTTGCATGCCGGTCCCTCTTTCAGTATGCATGGCTTGTCCCAGAAGTATCCTTCCCAACCGAAACCATCCAGGACTAGGTAATACTCTTTTCATCTTGTTCAGTAAGGGAACGAGGAGACAAGTCATGTTATTGTGTAGAGGAAGGATTCTACACAATGACCCTTTAAATACACCACAGACTGTTTAATTTAGGGGCCCTAAAACATTTTGATATTTAAAAGAAAATGTTCAGCAAAATGTGACTGACAGAGCAACTGACCAACTAATTGATAGGCTACCAATTGTCATTCTACTAGATCAGTATTTACTTAAAAGTACAGTAGGTTAAACTAATACTTTTTTTCTCAGGAAAGCCTTATAGTTATAAATAACTCCTTTACCATGCAAAGAGGACACATGATACAGGGGTATGTAAACAGCAGTTAGTCCTTCAGACAGTTCCAGGAAATACAAGTCATTGATGCATTCTTGTAATGAATTATGAACAACTAGTTTAATTGAAATACCACATCGCCAATTCATAAAGCACACTACATAAGAGTTTACTGAAGAGGAAGGAGAATGTACAAGACACACAAACAAACCCCAGTACTCTTATCTGTAGTTGACACCAGCATGTTAACAGAACTGGTTATAAAGCCATGATGCTAAGAGCGTTAGATGAAGACAAATGTAAACTGTCTAAAGAAGCGCACACTTAAATTGGTATGAGCAAACACACCATAAGAAATGAAAGATCTCAATTAATATATATATATATATATGGACTATTTCCACAATTGTGCACAACTGCACCAACGTGTTTCTTTGCCTTGCGCCATTTCACATGAAAGAATGGATCGGTGAGCCAATTTATAACATGCAGCGGTTTGTTTACTTTTCAGACTAACGACATGCGAAAGAAAAAATACCTCCTCAATTAGATGGTTAACCACAACTGAGGTGCATGTAATCTTAAGAGAGGACTGATTCATTACAATTGAACGTTTCGTTTTATCATTTAAGTGGAACACGAGTTGCATCACTGAAGTCAGTGTGACCTGTAGTTGAAAGGCACACTGATCCACTGGCCACTAGAGCAAATATCAGTGGGCGAGAAGGTACTTAGGGATTCAGGGGCTATGTCTGAGCTATTCAGTTCCGGACAACAAAAAACCTTTCCACCTTATTAATTGGGGGGGGGGTATCTTGTTTAGAAGTATCTTGGACTTAACAACTGACAGGATACTGACCTGTGAATGAACGTCTCTTGGGTTGGAGTTCAGCGGCCACTCGGACGTCAGTACACAGGTTCAGCATGATCAACATAGTGGCGATCATTATGATGCTCTGCCACAGGAGGGGTGTCTCAAAGTAGCGGCCAAATCTGAAGAAAGTAGACAGGGACGGTGAATTGGGACTCAGGCATGGTGTGAAAACCAAAACAACCAGTTATGAGGGGCAATGACATTTTCGACCACTGCAAATGAGTGGCCAAATAGTCGAAGTCTACCCGAGGAAAAACATACCTGAACAGTAAGCGCAGAATGTTGGCTACCAATAAGACCAGGCAAACGTAGGTGGAGAACCCCTCTGCGTTCTGTGTCCGTCGGATGTCTCTGTACTGGGGGATGTAAGGTACCACTCCACCAAAAACCATGGCACCAGCAGCTATCCATGCCACCAGTTGGTTCAGGAAATACATGAGCCGTTCAAACATCTCATCTTCCATGTTTTCTGTTATTTGTCTAGTCAACCAACGCACAGCAACGTTTAGGTGCCAAATAGCTGTGCAAAGTTTTAGTGAGCCGCACTCGCCTTGTAATCATGTGGTGTCGCAAGTCAGAAAACGTGTATAGCCCGCTGTGAAACTGATTATCGACCGTCAACTATTTGACCAATCACTAATGTATGATAAACAATTGTTTGCGTGCCATACATTAAATCTCGATCATCTTTGTAGTATCGCGGAATTTTTTTTACGTAATCTGTCCATGAATGTTCACAGGTTCACGCTTTCAAACCGGATGTTAACCAGGAAGAACTATTTCGATCAACAAATAGATATTCAGTTCTGCTGAATAGTTTCCATTATTCCAAGAGGGTTTAACAGTAAAAAATTCAAGCAGCATCAAGTAGAGGCTTTCGGGGGCAAACCCAGCGTCGTCATCAAACAGCTTTTTGCCAAACCGAAAGGCGCTCAAACGTCACGTATTCTAAAATGTATATAAAAGCAATACAAATCTCCGCGCTATGTTTTCATACAGCTGATAAAGGGCTAGTATGAATTTTTAACAGTGACAATGTATTGAACAATTTAAAAAAAGTTGGTCAGCTAAACCATGTAAACATCCCGAATTCAAATTTGCAACAGATCGGTCTGCTGATTAAATAACAACAAAACGTGCAGACTTTAGCTCAATATTCTTTGGTAAAGAAAAATAAAATAGTCGACATTGATTTCCTGTTTTTGGGCTAATCAAAGCAACTCTAATCCCCAGTGAATGGATATTGGGTAGTAGTTTGTAGTTACAGCAGGACGGCAGCCGGAATCCGCACAAAACATGACTCTCTCACACGAAATAACAATTTTGTTTGGAAAATATGAGTCCAACATAAACGAGGAACACATTGTTTAAATAAAAACGAGATTGCAAACTCTGCGACCACTTCCTCCGAAGCTCAATCAGCGCTTCCTGGTGCGTCACGACACCCAGTTTTAAGAACGTTTAAATTTGGCTGCATGGTCCTAAGTAGAACCGAATTCGAAGGGGACGTCCACCTTACAATATCTTATTGTATTTTCTTTATAGCGTAACTTGTCAAGTATTTATCCACAATTTAATATTGTAAAGTTGGTATTATTAATCAATTATTTCATAATTACTATTATGAGCAGTGGACATTGTGCGAATATGGGATGATTGCAGTGAGTCGGATTAAGAGGATTTGCTGTCTGAAGCACTACCACTGGTTACATAACGTTGTTGACAGTAAAGCCAAACAGCATTCTAAATATTTTATTTTAAAAATGTATTAGATGGTGCAAAACGTTTGGAAATTGGAAATTAATTCAATTCAGTACAGCGATGCATAAAGGGGTTAACTTGTGTTTTGAGAGAAACGCCTTCAGGTTGGCCTATCCTCATCAGGTACAATTTGAGATTAACTTGGGAATTGCAACAAAATTGTGTTTTCAACAGGACCGAAACAATGGGCATGGCATGAAAAAGTAAGTTAAGCCTATTGCACTCTAGTAAATTCTTCAGAAATCGTTGCACCACCTCTACAAAAATACATTATCAAATTTTCTGAAATAGACTTATGATTTCTGAAAAGGTATATGTACCTATAGATTTTATCAGGACCTCACACCCTACTAAATAGGAATAATATCTCACCTGATTATTCTGTCTTTCAGTTGATACATTGTTACCAAGAACGACAGGGAGGGGGACGAAAAACTTCGAAGAAAACGTAACTCATTTTGAAAGCACGACTGAATCTGGATGTCTGAATCCAACTCAAGAACCGCAGAAGAATTGACGGAAATAGTGCGTGTCTTTTCTATGTATTTTTTAGACCAGTATTTGTGTAGCTGAATCTGTGGTCCATTGTAAATTAGCTGGTCAAGCGTGGCTTCTGAAACGCCAGGTTTACAGTTTCAATTCCCGAGGGGCCAGTACAAAACCATTACTCAAATGTAGCCTATAATGCCCTCGCTTCTGGAAAGAGCGTCTGCTAAATTGGGCCGACTTCAATGTTAGGCCTACTTCAATGTTAATGTTATCAGATACTATAGTTTGTTTCGTTTTTCTCCCGTAGATGGAAGCGAGGATCCAGACCGTAGAGAGGACATTTAAAAACCTGTCTTCCCAGATTGTTTCTGGAAATATCCTTTTTTTTTCCAAACGCAGTGTTTCGGTCCTTTAAGGTAGGCTAATAGTAGCCTATTACAGTGGATTGCATAACATTTTACATTTTAGTAGCATAATTAATTTAACAGACGAGTCATCGCAAAGATTTTAAGAAAGCTAGGTTTAACAACCATAAAGGTGAGTGCATTGTAATCAAATAATTAGTTTTCGGGAAAAGTCAGTGCTGGAAGATCATACAAATAACGAACATCATAATTTTCAAAAGACTAGAAAGTGTTGATGGGAGGAACCTTCTTAGCTAGGCCATGAAAACGTCTTTTCAGGTTGTTTCTGAAAACGGACAGAGTGTGGATTCAGAACGATTCGAAATGTCGCGTGCACGCAAAATGACTTGAGAGCAAGATAGTCACGAGCCGAGAACTTAATTTGCGAGAATATAGAATCTTGAGAAATCCAGCGCGGCGTATACATGCACTATTGATGGTAAACTATTGGACATTCCGAGTCTTTTGGGTGAACTGGCTCCGTTCATTTGAAAGAGCCGGCTCATTTGGCTCCCGAACGGCTCTTCGTTTAAAATGTTTAAAAATAAACCGAAAATAAATGCGAAAATCTCCAATGTTAATGCAAAAAAGCAGGCTGTAAATAAGTTACATCCTACCTGTCGTGATTATTAGGTCGTCTGTTTTTTATGACCCGACTGGGAAAATGCACCTGGAACACAGAGACTCGCTGGTCTCACTATTGATTCTGCAGTACGAAGTGAATTATTTTTCACCTTATCAGCTAATGTTCGTTGTTTGACCTAAATGAACGGCTCCTTTCACAAATGTGAGTCGGTTCCCAACGTTCACCAAAGAACCTTTCGTTCATGAACCACCCATCACTTGTACTGTGCAATACATTGCACGCTCAGCCTAAGCGTGGTGCGGGAATTGCTTATTCCATGCTAGTCTGACATTTAGCAAGCTGAAAGAGATCGTATATTTAATTTATAATAGTGTAAGTTGTTTCAAATGTTTCTCTTAAAAAATGTAGTGTCTGAGATAATCCCCATAAGATATTAGAGGCAGGATTGTTCACGATGCCCGTTTAAAATCATTGGTGAGCGTCGCAAATTAGACTGAAAGAAGATATTTTTCCACAATAAAAAAGTATTTATATTAATTTAAAAAAGTATTAATCAAGGGGAAACCGTTACATTAGTTTATGGGAGTACTTGTGGAATGCTTGCATGATAACAGCAAGTTTAGTAGTGTATCAAAGTTTCAGAATAGCCACTAGCCAGCAAAAAAAATCCTGTGCTTGGTCAGTCCTATATTTTAGTTAAATATGTAAGTGTGAAAAATTATTTTAATTAGATTTTTTACATTAACTGTTTTAGTACATCAAGATGCAAATAAAAGAATAATCACACTTTGTAAGTCCAAAGGTGGTGAATACTTATGTAAATAAAATTTTCATGACAGGAAACCGATAAATTAGCGGTTAACAGAGCCAGTAACTTCCAGATCACTAGTAATAATTTTCTGCCCCCTCAGTCACGTTGTCCAGGTGCTGGGCCTGAATGTCGTGTATGCTTGAGTAAGGCACTTGACCCGAACTGTTTATATACATTTTTCAGGAGAAGAGCATGTGCTTAATAAATGTGTTTAGTCAAGCTTTTGAGTTTGTTTCAAAGTTCTAGCCATTATCAAATGAAACAAAAGATATGACAAACCTAGTATTCATTAATATTAATTAAAATGCTGTAACTCTGTATATAAACATTATTCCAAATAAAATCTGTCGATGCATGTTTCTTTCATATACAACTTAACCAGATATTTCATATTGCTAGACCTTAACTAACCCACTGGAAGACATGGAAACCCGTATTGATGACCTGGAAAAGAATGTTGCTGACCTCATGACCCAGGCTGGGATGGAGGAGCAGCAGACTGGATCTAACTCTCATATGAACCCATCACAGTATTGCTAACTTCATCTTGTTTCTGAGGCTGAACTAAAGCCAGAAGATTTGACATGACAGAGGGCTTATTAAGGCACATTATTACGCATCTTTTGTTGGGTAACATCAGCATTTACCAAATGTATGGCATATGAATATGTAAACAACTGTCACAGACACAAAAATATTTTCTATAATACAATAAATGTTTATTGAGAATGGGGTTGGATGATTCCAAGTCTTTCCTGCAAGATTCTCGTCATAATAGTACTACCCATGGCGTTTCACAAGAAACAAATCACATAGGCTGGTAACACAGGAAGCGTAATTGTGTTCTTTGTCACTGACTGTTTTTGACCAATCTGATTAGCTCTAAAAATTTTCAGATTTGAAAAGATCTGATGAGACTGGTCAAAAAACACCTATTAAAAAAGGATTATCAGAGTTGTATTGCCTGTGTAAACCCAGAAATAAACATTCAGACCAATTGTCTGGACATAAATTAAGACTAGTTTTGAACTTAGATAAACTTTCGATTCTGAGTTTGAAAATCAGCCTATTGCATAACTAAACATCATGATAAATCCAAAGGATGCTTATTACAAATGCTGTTGAAAAAGAAATTGACTTTTGTAACATCATAAAAAAGACCACCACAATCTGAGCCTTTCTGAAGACCAGTTGTCCAGAAGGTCTTAAATGAAAGGACACAGATTTGCTCTCATCGGACTTCACACAAACAATAGAAAAAGAACCAATCAGTATCTGTATTTGGTAGAGTAGTCTTTAGGAGATACAACCAGACCTCGTCCTTTTCGTGCACCCCTGTAAACAGTTTCAACAATGTCAATCATTTCCTGCTTGTCCTCCATGGTCCAGTTAATCTTGTTGTTGTTACCAGTCCCCAGATCTATCATGATGTGCTTGTTCCTGTATAGGATAAGGAACAATTCAGCTTGATACAGGAACTGTTGTATAAACGTTACATTCAAAGTACAAAAAATGTGAAACATACTTTACAAATTGGATTTATCACACATTCAGAGTAAGTACAACATGGCGCTATACAGGGAAAAAGGTGCAAATGGGTGAGGCCTTTAAGTAGACAATACTAAATTTGGATTGGTTTGCACACCTCTGAATGGCTGGTGACAAGTAATCTTGATTTGTTTATACTGACTTTGTTCAGAAAGACAATTAAAGTTTATACCAAGCAAGGAGTTTCCTCGCAGTGGCTGTTAAGCATTAGCCTGGCGGCCCCAGTGACATCAACACATCACTCTGTGCGTCAACAACGCATTGGCGAAGATGCTAGCAAATGCTTGACAAGCACAGCAAAGAAACTCTGTCCATGGTACAAACACTGACTTACTGTCTTTCTCAATTATTTTCTGGAACCACCTGCAATTGGACAATGATTAAGAAAGAAGACTTATCACAATGAAAACTTTAGCTGAAGAATCTGCCATTGGTTACAAAGGTGACGACTTGAAACTCACCTGAAGAAGAACATGACAGTGCAAGGATCATACAACTCATACATCTTGTTGAAGTCCGGCACCTCTGTGATGTCCACCAAATAAATTACTGCAAAATTCTTCACCTAGATGAAAGAATAGCAACAATTGTAGAGCAAAACTTGCCACGAACAATGAAGTGAAACAATCAAATAAAATAGCTCTCAAAAATGCGAAATCCAAGTCATGACTACCTTTTCAGCTATGCTATACAGGACTTCATCCATTTTCATACACGTTGGGTCCCAATCGTGTCCAAACCTAATAACAAGAACTCTGTCCTCCTCGGATAAAATTGCTTGGTCGACCTGCCAGCCGTTGTGGAGATGCGGTAGCATGTACGACATCTTGATGCTGCAGTGTCAACCTGGTTCCTGTTAGAGTAATACGCGTAACGTTAGATTGCTACAGTTAAGTTCCCAATAAGATAGAGTATAAAAACGATCATTTGGATACCTGGTTAAATAACTTTAAACTAGCAAGCTAGTTAATAGTAACGCGGTAGAAGTATCATAGTTAGCAACATGGCAAAGAAACTAGCAGACCTGACTAGCATGGCTGTTCTAGAAATGTCCAGAAATTACAAATAGTAATACCTCAACAATTATTATAAAACTGAGCTTTCCTTAACACTTACTGTATGAAATATCAAGCTCTGAAGGGTTACTTGAACCAAGCAGGTAGTCTGGGTTAACTGTTAAAAATACGAACGAAAGAAAAACGTCTATTGTTGTTTACGCTTCCTCTACTTTACATTTTTATTGGCGGATCGCAACATATTCAAATGGACCTATACTGCCATCTTCTGTCCTGGAGTTTAAACCGTAAACGCTCTTCAAACTGTATTACACGTTCATCTAAAAAAAAGTAAATCTCGTGGAAAAGTTAATTTCCCCCCGCAATTAACTTTCATATATTTCCCCCCGCAAAGTGACACCTTCATATATTCTAGAAACATTACCCATAAAGTGAAATAAATAATCCATTATCTCAAAATATTACAATAAAACATTTACAATAGAGAAATGTTGACCTGAAAACAGCTTTAATCAGCTAATTAACTCAAAATACCTGTATGTTAATTTATGAACTTTATACTTGGTCCTTTGCACAAATTACTGCATCAATGGGGTGTGGCATCGAGGCAATCACCCTTTGGCACTGCTGAGGTGTAATGGAAGCCCAGGTTGCTTTGATAGCAGCCTTCAGCTCATCTGTGTTGTTGGGTCTGGTGTATCTCATTTTCCTCTTAACAATACCCCACAGATTCTCTATGGGGTTCAGGTCAGGCAAGTGAGCTGGCCAATCAAGCCATACCATGGGCAGGTGCCAAGTCCTGCTGGAAAAGGAAATAAGCATCTCCATAATGCTTGTCAGCAGATGGAAGCATGAAGTGCTCTAAAATCTCCTGGTAGATGGCTGCATTGACTCTGGACTTGATAAAACACAGTTGACCAACACCAGCAGGTGACATGGCATCCCAAATCATCACTGACTGTAAAAACATCCCACTGGACGTCAAGCAACTTGGATTATGTGCCTCTCCACTCTTCCTCCAGGCTCTAGGACCATGATTTCCAAATTAAATGAAAAATGTGCTTTCATCTGAAGAGGACTTTGGACCACTGAGCAACAGTCCAGTTATTATTTATCATTCGCCCAGGTAAGACACTTCTGATTGTGTCTCTGGTTCAGGAGTGACTTGACACTAGGAATGCGACAGATGTAGCCCATTTCCTGGGCACTTCTGTATGTGGTGGCTCTTGATGCACTAACTCCAGCCTCAGTCCACTCCTTGTGAAGCTCCCCCAAGTTCTGGAATCAGTTTGCTTGACTATCCTCTCAAGGCTGCCGTCATCCCTGTTACTTGTGCACCTTTTCCTACCAGTTTTCCCTTCCTGTCAAGTTCCCATGAATATGCTTTGATACACTCTGCAAACAGTCAGTCCTTTCAGCAATGAACTTATGTGGCATATCCTATGTACTGAACCAGACTGAGAGATTGAAGGTTCAGGGAGTTAATTAGCCGATTAGAGTTCTTCTCAGGTAGACATTTCTATATTGTCAATCCACGATATTCAAATTTTTGGAGATGTGCCTATATACAGGTGCTGGTCCTAAAATTAGAATATCATCAAAAAGTTGATTTATTTCAGTAATTCTATTCAAAAAGTGAAACTTGTAGATTATATTCATTCATTACACACAGACTGATATATTTCAAATGTTTGTTTCTTTTAATTGTTATTATTATAACTGACAACTAATGAAAATCCCAAATTCAGTATCTCAGAAAATGTGAATATTCCTTAAGACCAATACAAAAAAAATATTTTTAGAAATGTTGGCCAACTGAAAAGTATGAACATGAAAAGTAAATGTACAGCACTCAATACTTAGTTGGGGCTCCTTTTGCCTGAATTACTGCAGCAATACAGCGTGGCATGGAGTCGATCAGTCTGAGGCACTGCTCGGGTGTAATGAGAGCCCAGGTTGCTCTGATAGTGGCCTTCAGCTCTTCTGCATTGTTGGGTCTGGCGTATCGCATCTTCCTCTTCACAATACACCATAGATTTTCTATAGGGTTATGGTCAGGCGAGTTTGCTGGCCAATTAAGAACAGGGAACCCATGGTCCTTAAACCAGGTACTGGTAGCTTTGGCACTGTGTGCAGGTGCCAAGTCCTGTTAGAAAATGAAATCTGCATCTCCATAAAGTTGGTCAGCAGCAGGAAGCATGAAGTGCTCTAAAACTTCCTGGTAGACGGCTGCGTTGACCTTGGACCTCAGAAAACAAAGTGGACCAACACCAGCAGATGACATGGCAACCCATCACTGACTGTGGAAACTACACTGGACTTCAAACAACATGGATTCTGTGCCTCTCCTCTCTTCCTCCAGACTCTGGGACCTTGATTTCCAAAGGAAATGCAAAATGTACTTTAATCAGAGAACATAACTCAGCAGCAGTACAGTCCTTTTTGTCTTTAGCCCATGCGAGATGCTTCTGACGCTGTGTCTTGTTCAAGATTGGCTTGACACAAGGAATTCGACAGCTGAAACCCATGTCTTGCATACGTCTGTGCGTGGTGGTTCTTGAAGCACTGACTCCAGCTGCAGTCCACTCTTTGTGAATCTCCCCCCACATTTTTGAATGGGTTTTGTTTCACAATCCTCTCCAGGGTGCGGTTATCCCTATTGCTTGTACACTTTTTTTCTACCACATCTTTTCCTTCCCTTCGCCTCTCTATTAATGTGCTTGAACACAGAGCTCTGTGAACAGCCAGCCTCTTTAGCTATGACCTTTTGTGTCTTGCCCTCCTTGTGCGAGGTGTATATGGTCATCTTTTGGACAGCTGTCAAGTCAGCAGTCTTCCCCATGATTGTGTTGCCTACAAAACTAGACTGAGAGACCATTCAAAGGCCTTTGCAGGTGTTTTGGGTTAATTAGCTGATTAGAGTGTGGCACCAGGTGTCTTCAACATTGAACCTTTTCACAATATTCAAATTTTCTGAGATACTGAATTTGGGGTTTTCATTAGTTGTCAGTTATAAATAAACACTTGAAATATATCAGTCTGTGTGGAATGAATGTATACATTATACAAGTTACACTTTTTGAATGGAATTACTGAAATAAATCAACTTTTTGATGATATTCTAATTGTATGACCAGTACGTGTATATAATCCTACTGTAGTTGAATGTAGTTCTCTAAAAATAATTTGGTCAAACATGTCATTTGCACTTTAGACGCCTTATGCCAACTTATATATTTTGTATCCACAAATGAATTTGTTAATCGTGCAGTTCAACAAAACCAGAATACAATTTGCCTCAGAATATTAGTCCACCTCATACAGTTAATGTATTAATTGGTAAACAATACAAGAAAACAATACCTTTCTCATAAAGACATCCATTAATGCGAAACAACTAGCAGAAGTGAAACATTTAGGAAAACATTTTTTTATTCTGCAGTCATCAATAGGCCCAAACCTTCAATACACTTTTGCTTTTCAAGGACTAAAACCCATATAAAATCCAACAGGTATAGTTTATAAAAAACGGACAATTAACTGCAGATATAGTAGAAAGATGAGGAATAGGAACAAGAGAAAACAAGAGGAATTAGCATATGAAAATAATGTTCAAGACAGATTGTTTCCCTAAATAATGACAGAAAATAACATAAGGATGAGGACAGTAAAATGATTGTGGTTATGAGCCAACGCAACACTATTTAATTGACTACAGTTTTAAATAGGTATTCTGATACAGGAATATAAAATAATATATTGGCAAATGCAGTTATATTCCAAATGTGGAAGTAAATTGTGTAGTTGTCTTAAAGTCAGTCATCACTGATCCCAGTTTGTATTCTATGAGCATTCCATAATACTAAAGACAGCTGTGCTTTATAGCTTTAATAGTAAGGAAAGCATTTCAAAACCATGAGCAAGTAAATTACTTACCAAAATAAATCCTATTAACAGCCTCTCTTGAAGATTCCTCAATCCCAAAGGCTGTTGTGGATTAACCGTTGCTTAAGAACATAACACATTCTTTCAAAAGATAAGTGTTACCCAGAATCACCATTTGAGTCAGCAATGACCCACTAATAAAATCCTCACTTAGCTTTAGATTGTTTTATATATATATATATATATATTTATATATATACACACACACACACACACACACACACACACACACACATACACATTTGTATGCAGAAGTCTGTCAGAACAAGTAGCCCGTGAGGTCACTATTAGATGTATAGTTCTACGAAAACGAGAGTAATAAGTCAACATCTACAATTAAATCTACCATGACTTCACAACACAAGCAGAGCGCAACATCCATATAAAAGTATACATTTCAGGGCACTGCAATCTGCTGCAGTCAGCCAGGTTAAGGTATCTATATACAGTTGCGACTGAACATTTGGCACCCTTGCACTTCTAAATTATTTCTCATTCCTTTGAAAAGAACTTTCCATAAAAAAAATTAAAGAAAACATGTCCACCCCTCGTTATTCAATCTTTAACATCGTAGAAGCAATTAACTTGATTGTAAATGCTGTAAAGACAATGAACGAAAAACAATTGCATGGACAAAAGTACTTGGTTACACAGCCTCCGGCCAAAAACAGCTTCTTATAGCCTTCAATAAACTCACTGTATCTTCCTACACACCACCCTAGTCAATGTTTGGGTATCCTCTACCAACAGCTGTTTCAGCTATCACCATTGGTTCAGTGCTTCTTATCCAACAATTACAGGGTGCTCTTCATGTGTTTTTGGGGTTGTGTTTTTTTGAAGACCCACAACCTTTTAACAGTGATACGGCTTTTATTTTATTTACATTGCTTTCCAGAACACAATCATTTGAAGGTTTCATGATGTCGTGCACACAGAGGGACCCATAGGCAGCAAAATAACCGCACATCATTGTCAAACCCTTTCAAGTTAGACTGCAGGAAGGGAGCTCTTTTCTTTAAACACTTAATTTGGTCATTGGTAATCATAGAGAGAACCCAGTACTGAATGAGAACCCAGAAAGCCCAATTTAAGTTCCTATCACACACACAACCTAAAGTGCTAACTGAAAACAGTTTGTGGTTGTCCTAGGACGTTCCAGCGCCCTAAGCTGCTGCCACTGGCTCACATGTACCGTTGCAGCATTGGTTTTAAAGCAGCCCGCTTCTCCCTCTCCAAAAACTCCCATTATTAATACTTTCCTGCCCAACAAAACAGAAAAGTATCAGAATAACCAATAATAAACTGGAAATAAAAAGGTTCAGTAAGATAGCAAAATGTTTACAAGAAGCATTTATACACTTCCATACACTGGTGCCGGGTTACCAATTATTCAGTCAGTGCCATCTACTGTTTATGAAAATAAAATTGTTTCTGCAATGCTGCCAATACCATAACAAAGTGTGGTGAGTACCCCTCCCCCCCAAACTTATTACAAAAGAAAAAGCTATGTTTCTAAAGTGCAAGGATGTCAATATATACTGTACATGCACTCTGAGGTGACAAGTCAGATAGCCATTGGTTCTGGTTCTAAATGTTCATTTTCAGAAACATCCACTTTCTCTCGTTCTGAAGGTTTCTCTTCTGGAACAGCCATTTCTGGTTCCTGTTCTGGAGAATTTGTCTGTTCTGGTTCCTCTGCTTCCAATTCCTGGTCAGCTACCTTTTCTGTTTCTACAGGCTCCACATCTGGGATGAGGAGGTTGTGCTTTAGTTTATTCAGCTCAGTCATGTTGAAGCCCATGAGGATGGTAGGGCTGTTCTTCTGTATTGCCTTCATACACTTGAGGCGCTTCATTCCAAACAGTGTGGAAACCTCAGTCCGGGTCAGCCAAAGCCTCTTGGATAGCTCCTCAGACTCAGTTTTGGTTGGATACGGCTTGGCATGGAAGTATCTGGTGAGGAAGTCTTTACGCTCTTCAGACGGGCGTTTTTCCATCCCGCTTGGGTCCAGCGCCAGCTGAATAGTCTGGGCGGCAGTCTGGGCGGCGGCCTGGGCAGCGGCCTGGGCGGCGGCCTGGGCTGCCTGGGCTAAGGCTGCCTGGGCTAGGGCTGCCTGCTCTCGTTTCTCCCGATCTCGTTGCTTCCGGAAGGCTGCCCGGGCCTCTCTCTCTTTCTTGTTGGCCTCCATGGCCTCCTTGAAAGCAGCCTCCAGCCTCAGCTTGCTCTGCAGCTCAGCATGGGACTCAGAGGGCTGGGGGACAGGAGCGGGAACAGAGGCAGGCACTGATGTGGGAACAGGAGGGGGATGGGCAGAGTATAGACCTGGCCCCTGAATCATCTGGTTAAGGGCCATGACTTTCTGCGGCTGCTGCTGCTGCTGCTTGTGTCCATTGGTGGGAACAGGCTGGAGTCTTTCCACATCTTTCGGGGTCTTGGGTGCACGACGGCAGCGCTGTAGATGGATGACTATAGCCCTTTGCGTTGTCTTGCCCGTGTAGACGCCGTTGCAGTAGATGCATTTAAACGCTGCGGTCTTAAGGATAGCGTGCACTGTGGGCGCTATGCAATGCTTCGTGCTGAGATGGTTGTGGTAGTTTTCTACCGTGACACACTTCTCTTCGCAGAAAGGGCAGTCGGTGCGTGAAGTCTTACTTGGATTCCGACACACTTCCTGTTTACTGCCAGGCTGCATCTTTAAGAAAATCAGGTCCAGAGAGTTTGTGACCAGGGCCAGTTTCAGCTCGGCCTCTCCCATTATCTCTTTGGGGGCTGTGGTATTGATATCAAAGTAGGGGAACAGAAGGTTCCCACTGTCGTCTGTGTACAGTCTATATTCCCGCCTCATGAAGTCACAGTTGGCCTTTTGTGTCGGACTGTGTTGGGTGTTGGTGTGTTCGACCAGCTGCTGGATGGAGTAAAACATCCCGGGACAGTAGAGGCAGTTGAGCCCGTGCAGCAGGTGCTCAAAGAGACCCTTCTCCGAGAGCAGGATCTTACACATCAGACACTTGACCGTCTTGTCCGGCATCTTCCTGAGGAAGGGAGCGCGCGCAGCCAGGCCCTGCTGCCTCGCCGTCCTGGGTGGGGCCTTGTGAGCAGCCTGCTGGTGGGCCTCGTAGACGTTGGAGGGGAGCAGCTCATTACAGATGGGACAGGTGATCCACTTCTTGGCTTTGGAGTTAAGCGCGGGGTTCCCCGCTGGCTTGACGGGTGGAGGCGGCGGCGGCGGAGCAGCGTTTTGAGAGCTGGGTAACGGGCCCTTGCCAATCAGCTGGACGTTGCCCGCCTGACTGGGCATGCCCACCGGGGAGGCGAAGGTGTACGTGGGCATGCCGTTGACCTTGTTTCCCGTGGGGACGAGGTGGCTGAGGAGGGACTGGGATGTTAGCATAGTGCCCTGTGGGCCGCTCTGGAGCATGCCACCCTGGTGGGCACTCTGGTTCAGGGGAAGCCGCTGAGCCACCATGAAGGGCTGGTGCATCCCTGGGATGCTGACCTGCACCCCCGGAGGCAGGAAGACCTGCTGGGGCTGCTGCTGGCCGGGGACCCCTATGTTGAGAGGCACCTGGCTGTGGTGAGCACCGTGTAGCGAGCCAGAGGGCATTCTGACCATGGTCTGACCAATGGGCATGTTGGCAGAAATTGCCCCTTGTTGCAGGGCACTCTGGAGAGTGACAGCGGCGCCGGGCTGGAGAAGGCCCTTCGCCTCTGCGCTGGCCAGCTGGACCAGAGCCGACGCCTGAGGGGGGAGAAGGTTCTGGTTGGGTCCTGGGGCGCAGACAAAGGTGGAGCTGTTGGGCGCAGGTCCCTGCATCACGGAGAAAGCCGTGCCGCCGTTGGGCTGCTGCACGGACAGCGGATTCCCCGCCAGCTGCTCTGGGCTGTAACCCGAGGGCAGCTGGTTTTTAGGGGCTAGTGTTTGGTAGTTTAAGGACTTGGCGTACTGAGTGTTCTCCATGATCCAGGTTCGGATCTGAGCGCAAGCCCACTGGTGTGCGGGCGAGGCCAGGATGTGGTGCAACATGTGTTCCGTGTTATCTATGGCCATCTTACACACCTTACAAAACTGCCTGGAGGCTGAGTGGGGAAACTTAGCGTCTGATCTCCGGCCTGAGAAGTGGTGCCACAGCTTCTCTAAGTGGTTCAAAAGGACGTGCTTCTTCATGGAGAACAGGTTTGAGTCCACGTATCGACATTTGCGACACTTAAACCGCTCCACTTTCTTGGCGGTTGAATTTAAAGGCGCCGGGTCTTGGTCCACCTTCGGCGAGCCATGGAAGAACAGAAGGTGTTTCTTAAGGACTCTGGGGTGGGCGACAAAAGGACAAATCTGGCAGGGCACCAGGGAACACATGTTCCTCTCATACTCGTGGTTGCGCTGCAGATGACTCTTGTAGGAGTACCAGTTGCGGGTGGAGTACTTGCAGAGGGTGCAGCATAACAGGCGTGTCCGGTACGGCCACTGTGAGAGGAAACGCACAGATAAGGTGGTTACAAAAAGCTTTAAAATACGGATCACTCGCATCCCTCTAAGGAATTATCCTCATTATGTTGTCAGAAACACTCTATCCTTATGTAGTTCACTACTTCGGACCATACAGCTCTCACAGGGATAAGGTTCCATTTCTGTAAGGACTAAGGGCTTATTTACATTATGAGAGTGAGGAAAAAAAGGAAAGAGACTTATCTTGCATAATGATTTGCATTGAGTTTTAATTTACACTGGCATTTTTGAGACGTACCACACAGTTCTGTGAGCTTCCATGGTGGAAAAACAAACAAACTAATCGAGCAATATGCAGGCGCACTGCACAGAAACTTTATACAGTTCCGACAATTGTCCTCACACCTGCAAACTTCCGGGTGGGCTCGATCGAAAATGTGGTGCATGCTACCTGGGAAGGTGACGTCTCGACCTATCAATATCTGCAAGTTCACAAAAAAAAATAACATTGAGTATCTCGTCTTCTTCAATACGTTTCGGAAAACGTATCGTAATGTAAAAAAGCCTTAACGTGTAGGGGCATTTCCATATGAATAGACAGATGAGCACTAAGTCCACAGGGCCATATCAAATTCTGTCAAATAAAAAATGAGACTGACAAATTAATGCACACACACGTAAACTCATGCTCACATAATCTAGGATCCAAAAACACTGCTTTCATTTCTTGTCAATCTGATGGAAAACCTCAAACAGAAAGGTAGTAGAAATACATCAACAACATCAGAATGTTGAAGACCCCTTTACCCTCTTTAACTTTAAGACATACTGCCTAGAGTATTCACCAAAATCCACCATACACCTATAAGATATTAAACAGTGTCTCTGTTTAATGACTAGGTAAGATGAGGAAAGGGTTAACAAGCCAAGACAAGAATATTGCAGCCTTTTCAGAAAGTTGCAGGAAATACGAATGACTGATGCATTACATCAATATAAAGAAAATATTACAGAATTCTCTTGCAAACAGTCTGGATTCTATGCTTCCTACAACACTTTCTGTAGATTTGATAGGGCCCTACCAGGTGGACATTAATACACACAAACCCAGATAGTGTTTTTCTACCTCTGTGTACCTATTCAGAATGAAGACAATAATATTCATAACTCAGATCAGGGACCCATGTAATAATGTGGTAAAATGCAAATCCACTTCACTAACTGCTGTTTAACACTAACCAGACAAATTCTAAATCAATGTAATTTGTCTTAGCTGGGACACAATCTTTTTCACAGTTTCCACTGAATCTTAATTAAAAACAGACAAGATGGTCACAAAAACATAGAACTTAGGGAAATTTCAACATAATTCTGACAACAAACTTTATCTGGACTGTTTTGACTAAATATTTTTTTCAGTAAAAATTGACAGTATCTAGTTGTGGTTTATTAATTTTAATTATAGTTTGGTACTGTAAAATTACATTTTATTCATTACCATTGAGAATAATTAATCCATCAGTTTAACTAAACAATTCTGTTTGAATTTCAAACACTTGCTTTATTTGGTGACATCACTACCAGGCTAGTCGTTTAGGAGATATATTACCTTTTTCTTCCTCTTGCCAGGGAATGGCTCACTAAGGTCCACCCAATCGGTCTCCTGGAATGCTTGATCATCATAATCAGAATCTTCATCAGAGTTCTTCTTCTCCTTCTGCAGCTCCTGGTAGATGGTGATAATATGGTGTGTTGACATTAACAAATAGTGAAGAATTATGGTAAGTAAATGACACAAACGTTGATTATTCACTGTTGTTTCTCCCTGGAGACAATATTTGACATTAAGACTACACTTTTTGATCACAAGGCAATAGGTCTTAAAATATTCAATCATTTCTCACCACCCCAACGCCTCTTTCTCAGTGAGGATTTAAAAAAAAAAAGAAAAATTCCAGTTTTAATACATTTATTTTAGGAGGTATATGCACAAATAAGGGACTTTGTGATTGGGTAATGTATGAAATTGTTCTTTTTAATTGAATCTTTTTCATGGGTTAGTTAAAAGTCAATTTAAAATGTACAAACCATGTTTATAATTATTACAATGATGCCTCCAAACTCTGCTCAGATAACACCTGAAATCTAGCTGCCTACTGGTACAATACGGTACAAATTAAGACTGATAGGGAAAATACAATCAGAGTAGTATGCAAATAATTAGGCTTACAAGAAGCAAACACCAAATATTTTGAAAAGCCATTTAAACAAAATGGCTAAACATACTTCAAGAAGATTTTGGCAATCCTCCAGTCCAAAATCACTTAGAATGTGTTTCACTTTTCTCCTTGTTTTTCGGATGTTCTCCAAGTTTCCAACAGGGACCTGATACATTGCTCCTTAGCTTCCTAAAAGAGAGCATCTCGTTATGACAGATAACTTGTGAACAAGCGTTTTCTATATAAATATACTATCCACGACGTACAGTAGCATTTGGTCTCTACGAGTGTCTCAACGTGTATGTCTATTTTGTAAACAGATAGCCTACTGACAATTTGTAATAATTTGAACAGCACTAATGAAGCCAGATAACATTACCCACACCCATAATCACTTGAACTATTCAAGCTATTTATTGTACCAGTGCCAAATCTAACACCGCAAGCATTAACATTTACAGATGCCCAGCATGAGCTAGCTAGCTGCAATAAATAGACATTGCAATTTAGCCGTGCAATGTACTGTAGAATGCAACTTGCCAATGGCTTATAGAAACTTCCAAGTTCACGAGGTAAAATTAAAGCTAAAAAAATAATTATGACAATCGACATCTAACCATGTGTTGGCGGGAATAAAAACATAGAAGCTAAATTGCTAGCTAACTAGCGCTGTGTTAAACTGGTTTAATTACATGCCTGGTTGGCTGTTTTGTGGAAGTGGATCTGCGAAAATGCCGACAATGGCTACAATAACTGTAGATTTGTGGTGATCTGCTGTGGATGCTCACTGACCGGGATACATCAAATTACCTTTGGCGTCTCGGGTTATAAAGGATGGCTGTCGCGTCGACAATTTTCTAGTCTTGCTACCAATCCGCGAGCGCTCCAGTCCTGGTGTCACGGAAGTGTGCAATCCACCTGGACGATGCACTACCAACCACGCACCACACAGGACAAAATGCAGCCGCCAAAGTTACCTAATTGATATGAAATTATGATTTACATTTAAGTAAAACAAATGATGTATTGTGCTGTTTCACTCTCCTCCAGAAGGAAAAAATGGCGCTTGTGTTCAGGAAATGACGTTCTGGTCCTAATTAGCATATCGGGAGAATGACCAATAAGATTGAAGTTAGCAGTGGACTAAATTGCAGAACTTTCCAAACATAGTTGAAGTTTCCATGGTGATTTCATTCCGTTTCACTCTAATTAATGAGTTAATTGGGATAATAAACATTCTATAAACACAGTAAAGAAAAGTGGGTGTGGCCATAGAGAGATAGAAGGTTCTGGAAAAAGCTAGCTAGTCACATGGTAAAGTTCAAAACAACCAATAGGCTGTCAGAAAAATGAGGCAAAGGGGAGGGCCAAATACTTTATGGTGACGTCATATCATGCCACTTTTCATCAGCCAATGATAGACGACTTTTGCAGTCCATTATTTTAAGAAAAAAAATTAAGAATATGAACCATAGCCAGCTTTATTTCAGTAAACTGATATGTTAGAGAAAACACCTCAGAAAAAATAACATTTCCATTTTATTTGAAAAGTATTTTTGAAAAATAGATATTGAATCACATATTTCATGTTTCGCAATACAGATGTATCTACAAATTATAGCTGAAAGTGTAGTCACAGCTAAATTTAGCTAACTAAAGCTATTCACTCTGTGTTCTATAAAATTATTGTCAGTATTAAGACATTATGACCACATTATTGGTATTTTTCATCCAGCATACATTTCTGTGTTCAAGAGGATGACATTAGTAGCGTAACACGAGTAACTTGTGACTAATTGACTAATCGACAAATAATAATGAGTTGTTATTTATGTTGGGTATGGGTAAACCTTGATTGTTGCCTACAGTCGTTTTTATGCATTTAAATACGGTTAATATCTTGATTAGTGCTGTAGTGCTAATCAACAAGTAATTAGCATCTTATTAACACCAATTAATTAACAAGTTCATGATATATTTCTTTAAATGGAACTTTCCCCAACTCGCTCTTATGTCAGGGATGCATTTTCAAGTTGTTTCTCAGTGTATCTTTAAAGTGCCAACTTCAATTCAAAATTACATGTGGCTGATTTGGTTTAAACCCATGATCGCCCCCTTGAGGCCAACATAAATATTGCTAATTTAACCCTAAAATTGTATAAGCAATCTTTATGAACTACCATATTCCTCAAGAAGATGTACAGTCATCAGTAACAATTTACTTTGTATTACAACACAACACTTGACTAGTAAGAATTAAGTTAACATTCATTTTAGCATGTGCAGAGTTGGGGAGTAACGGATGACAAGTAGTTTTTTTGTAACGGATTACAAAAAAACAGTAACTCTAATCTATTACGTTACCAACTAAAATATTGTAATTGGATTACAGATACTTTTGAAAAAAAGTATGATTACTTTGGATTTGTTGAAAAAGGTGCGCGAAAAGAATAGGCGCCTCAGTTGTGTGTGATCATCATTCGCGCAAATGTGGCCGCGTATTACCAGATTAGTGACTGATGAAGCACTAGTTTAATTGGTAAAAACACAGTGTACCTATGATAATAGAAGCCTAACCATATAAAATGTCATTTGGTTATCCACTAGACGCATCTTTCTCAGAACAATGATACCTGGTGTTAAATATTTTCAAGGTTTCAAGGTTTATTTTTCAAATGCATCCGAACAACACGTACAGCCAGGAAGAGTTGCACAACTCAAACAGCACTTGTTTAGAAGATTAGGCAGCTATTTGTTAGATAGCTGTAACGTGGCGCTACCTTCAACAAAAAACATTATAAGGAATGTATCACATTTGAGGAGAAAAGGTGTTGGGAAGCACTCTGCCAAATGATGATGATTTGCATTTGACGCAACCACCTCAACTTCGTCCATACAGGTAGGCCATGTGCTCGTGCTTTTTCTTTGCATCTCAGAAAATAGTGTTTATTCGTTATCATTGGATGCTGCCCGCATTTAATTTAATTTATTTATTTCATTTGCGTTTTGAAAATCCATCGCTGGTGGCCCTAATATTTGCAGGTTACGTTCACGTGGGTAAAATGTATTTTTGTGCATGGTGTTCACGATTGCAAACGCGTTTGCCCGGGGCGTTTGCAGCGTTTTGACTACGTTGGTGGTTGTGAAGCAAAACATCAGACTACTGCAGATTTAGTGTACGCCATAAATTGACAGTTCATGTTTTGATGCAATTAAAAATATGAATAAAACACAAAAACAGATTAGGCTAACATCCTTTGATTTTGGGTTATGTTCAGATAAACAGCCAGATTCTGAAAGATCGAGGGTTATTGGATTCATTGTAAATTCCAAGGTCTTACGCTGCTATACTATTGGGCTGGGGGATTGGGTCGTTCTCCGTCCCCACTAAGTTCTCTTTCTCCACTATAAATTGTTGTTGATATGAGGAATGCATTTTCTGAATTTTCCCAGTCTCCTCCCGTTTTAAACTTTAGGAGGACATGAGGTCCTGGTCCACACCTGCGGAGTACCTGGTTTGGGGGGCCCGTTGCTGTCTCTGTCCTTGTCCATCTGGTCATACTTCTGACCTAGTCTAAATTAGAATAGACTCTGGATTTAGCCCATATGCATTTATTAATTATTCCAATTGGACTATTAATATCTCACCTGGCACAGCCAGAAGAGGACTGGTCACCCCTCTGAGCCTGGGTCCTCTCTAGGTTTCTTCCTAAAATTCGGCCTTCTCAGGGAGTTTTTCCTAGCCACTGAAATTCAACACTACTGTTGTTTTCTCCTTGGGGTTAAAGGCTGGGTGTTTCTTTAAAAGCACTTTGTGACAACTGCTGTTGTAAAAAGGGCTTTATAAATACATTTGATTGATTTGATTGAGTAGCCCAATCATATTTAAATAGCAAGCAATGGTTTAGAAACCCTTTCCAAATGCACTTTATATAACCCATAAGGTAAAATGGCTCTTCCTATAGGCTCTCCCTATTTGTTTTCTAATGCCTCTTAATATTAAAATATCTAAAAGTAATCAGATCACGTTACTGAGTTTGAGTAACCAAAAAATTACGTTACTGATTACAAATGTGGACAGGTAACTTGTAACTGTAACCTACCCAACCCTGGTCTTAAGTATAAAGGTTAATAGACATAAAATCAAAGACACTCCCCCTTTAAACTTATTCCCCTTTAAATATAGTGAACATGATGAGGCTAACGACTGATCAGATCTATGTCCACTAGTTGCAAAATTGTGTATTTTCATGTATGTACCCATGTCATCAAAACCACTTGATTTTTAACTTAAGTATAATAGTGATTTTGCTCAGATTATGCACCTGTAAAAAACATATTACATATCCAGCCATAAACGGGAGGCTTTAAAAAAAAAAAAAAAGCAGAGCAAGTAATATGAGGGTTATTAGGCAAATTAATAGACCCTGTATGGCCCTTATAGCAAGTATTCAACATTGCAACCTCCACAAGCAAAGTAGAATCCCATAAAGCACAATTTCTGAGCATGCACACTTCTGAGCAATTTCATAGAAAAGCATGGATAGGCATGCCTAATTATGTGACATGCATTTGATTTTGGGCCTCCACAGGTAAAAGTCTAACTTTCCTTGTAAAATATTTGTCATGCAGGTTTATTTCAAAACAATAGGATGAATTTGTTCACTTGAAATACATGCTTGTTTTTCAGTGGAACATCAATTACGTCAGGAGTATCCCAAATTTCATGGATGTTCGAGCCATTTTACTCAAGTCCCCCTTAGTTTTGTCAGCAGCATGTGACCACAGATAGCACTTTTACTAAGTGTATATGGCAAAGGGGTTTGGATTTGGATTCACAGATAACTCCATTGAGCTTGAGCTTTTCAGTTTTCTATTGAAGTAGATTTTTTAGTCTTAGACTAGGCTTAATCAATGTCTGTGAAACTGACCCATATAGTTGTAAAATCAGTCAGACATTAGCAATGTTTAAGCAAAATAACAGTAATACAATCTATCCTCTTACATATGGGGTTTTATGGATACGTGAACTTTGGTCAAATACCATAGAAACCCCACAAAAACACAGTAGTTATTGTTTTGCCAACATAATTATTCAGACATCCCAACTAGTGCAGAGGATTATCCATTTCCTTTAATGGAAACAGTATGGTCTTAATATCGAAGCATGGCCCGTAATAATGAAACATTATCCAATAATGGGAACTTAAAATATAGAGATAGTTAGCCCTATTCTGTTATTATTCAAACTAACAGAAACATTTCTTTGTGCACAATGTCTGGACATCAATAACCACAGTAACAACACAATCTGCAGTTTAACTGTCAACAACACATTTGTCTTTTAATTTCCTCCCAAAATAGAATAACTGGTTAACAAGTTTGTTGAAGACAAAATAATCTGACAATCATTCTCTAACAAAACACATACATGTAATGTTAAAGTGTAATATAAAAAGCTAACTCTGGAATGTACGTGATCCTTCTGTTTCCTCTCAAGCACCGAAGTTATGTAGTGCCAATCTGAACATGTCATTCGTGCAGATCCATTTGTTGTCCACGTTTTTCAGCAGGAATGTTTGTTGAAAGCCCATCACCTGGTCTGCATCAGCCTGTTAAAGAAACGAACAGATTAGTAGCATCCTCTACAAATACCATCCTTAACTCATCTTATTACTTACAGTAGAAATAACGCATAAGACATGATTTCTCTGAAGTTTACAGCTGTTTCGATAAAAAACAAAACAATAAAAAGGAACCAGGCAAACCTAGTTCAGCCAGCCCGTGATTAGAAGGGATGAATGTTGTTGCCATCTCTGAATTCGAACCAGGGTCTTCTGTGTGAGAGGCTATGTCTTTAAACACTACGCCACAAAGCTAAACGTATGCCATGTGTCGGTACAGCGTCTCGACATTAGATCATTTTGTCATGCATTAACATCACGCCAAGTTTGAATATTTCACTAGACAGCATTAATCAGTGTTAAACTGACTAACATTTCTTATTCAGTTTACTTCCAACACAAATAGCATCTATGAACTGTATGGCTGTTGTACTACTAGGAATAATCATAAGAGTTTAGCAATTGTTAGCGAGGCTGAAGATCAAATTTACACTGCCAAAGCCATTTCATGTTATGGAACAACAATGCTTGTTTTTCTTTCATTTGTGAATGACAATGATACAATAACTATCAATACAGGTGATATAACTTTTGTCAAGTGAAAATACGAGAGAATCGTGGAAACCCCTCTTCTACTGTCCAAGGGGTTGTGATCTAGCTTATATTACCCCAAAAATCCACAAGAAATAGTTGCAAGACACAGTATCCCACAAAAGTGAGTACACCCCTCACATTTTTGTAAATATTTGAGTACATCTTTTCTTGTGTCAACACTGAAGAAATCACATTTCTACAATGTAAAGTAGTGAGTGTACAGCTTGTATAACAGTGTAAATTTGCTGTCCCCTCAAAATAACTCACACAGCCATTAATGTCTAAACCGCTGGCAACAAAGGTGAGTACACCCCTAAGTGAAAAATTCCAAATTGGGCCCAATTAGCCATTTTCCCTCCCTGGTGTCATGTGACTCGTTAGTGTTGCAAGGTCTCAGGTGTGTTAAATTTGGTGTCATCACTCTCACACTCCCTTATACTGGTCACTGGAAGTTCAACATGGCACCTCATGGCAAAGAACTCTCTGAGGATCTGAAAAAAAGAATTGTTGCTCTACATAAAGATGGCCTAAGCTATAAGAAGATTGCAAATACCCTGAAACTGAGCTGCAGCACGATGGCCAAGATCATACAGCGGTTTAACAGGACAGGTTCCACACAGAACAGGCCTCGCCATGGTCGACCAAAGAAGTTGAGTGCAGGTGCCCAGCATAATATCCAGAGGTTGTCTTTGGGAATTAGACGTATGAGTGCTGCCAGCATTGCTGCAGAGGTTGAAGGGGTGGAGGGGGTCAGCTTATCAGTGCTCAGACCATACGCTGCACAATGCATCAAATTGGTCTGCATTGCTGTCGTCCCTGAAGGAAGCCTCTTCTAAAGATAATGCGCAAGAAAGCCTGCAAACAGTTTGCTGAAGACAAGCAGACTAAGGACATGGATTACTGGAACCATGTCCTGTGGTCTGATGAGACCAAGAAACGTATTTGGTTCAGATGGTGTCAAGAGTGTGTGGCGGCAACCAGGTGAGGAGTACAAAGTGTGTCTTGCCTACAGTCAAGCGTGGTGGTGGGAGTGTCATGGTCTGGGGCTGCATGAGTGCTCCCGTCACTGGGGAGCTACAGTTCATTGAGGGAACCATGAATGCCCACATGTACTGTGACATACTGAAGCAGAGCATGATCCCCTCCCTTCGGAGACCGGGCCGTAGGGCAGTATTCCAACATGATAACGACCCCAATCACACCTCCAAGACGACCACAGCCTTTCTAAAGAAGCTGAGGGTAAAGGTGATGGACTGGCCAAGCATGTCTCCAGACCTAAACCCTATTTGGCATCTGTGGGGCGTCCTCAAACGGAAGGTGGAGGAGCGCAAGGTCTGTAACATCCACCAGCTCCGTAATGTCGTCATAGAGGAGTGGAAGAGGACTCCAGTGGCAACCTGTGAAGCTCTGGTGAACTCAATGCCCAAGAGGGTTAAGGCAGTGCGGGAAAATGGTGGCCACACAAAATATTGACACTTTGGGCCCAATTTGGACATTTTCACTTAGGGCTGTACTAAATTTTGTTGCCAGCGGTTTAAAACATGAATGGCTGTGTTATTTTGAGGGGACAGCAAATTTACACTGTTATACAAGCTGTACACTCACTACTTTACATTGTAGCAAAGTGTCAATTCTTCAGTGTTGTCACATGAACAGATAATCAAATATTTACAAAAATGTGAGGGGTGTACTCAGTTTTGTGAGATACTGTAACTGTAAACAGTTTTATTTTAGGCTTACTATAAGTAACGTTTGTAGCCAGCAACGTTTTTGTCTATCCTGAACAAATCCTAATGCATAATTTGCTTTGACTGCAGAGAGGCTCGAACACTGGTCCCCTGCCTGAGTCCACGTCTCTAACCACTGTTATTTAACAAGGGGTAGTCACTCACTCACTCACTAAGAGACATCACGGTTCTTGGCTGGCTCCGCTTACACAGTTTAGCAAAAAGGGGCCAAGAGACATTTCTTATAGTTAAAACCATGACGGGACATATATTCATCAAGATTCAAAGGGTTTATAAGAATAATTTGTTGCCAAATATGGGAACCATTGACACTACTCCTAAATAATTCCCTATTTCTTCTGAAATAAATATAAAATAAGAGCTTTTTTCAACATTGCCAAACCAACACACATTACAAGTCAAAAGTGTGCGCAGCTATTCATGACATGAGTAATCAAGTTGTCATCAAAACAAAGGGTAACTACTTTGAATAATCTAAACTATAAAGGTATTTTAATTTGTTAAACACTTTTGGTTAATACATGGTTCCATGTGTTATGATAGTTTTGATTTCTTCACTTTTATTTCTACAATGTGGAAAAATAAAGAAATATCCTTGAATGAAAAGGGTACATTTGATTGTATACTTCTTGTGCCCTCCCATTGATGTTCCCCTCCAATGTATATTGCAAACAGCTTTGCTCGCGCCCTGTACCTGCATTGGACTAAGCTCCTAGTGTCATTTCAAGCTGTATTTTTCTGGTTTAATGATACTCAGTTACACTCACGCCTCTAAACTTTCATCACTTCCCTGTCTAGACTTACCTTCAAGGGGGGTTTAGGGCTTGTATACATTACGAGAGCGAGAAATAAATAATATGCTAGATAGACTTGCATAATCTGTTCCATATTATTTGAATTTACACCGGCATGTTCAAGACATCCCACGCGGCAGTCAAACTTGACGCAGTTGTGACCGAACTGTATTAACGCTTGCATAACTCCGGGAGCCCTCTATCGAAAACGTGGCACACGCCGCTTCGGAAGGTGGCGTCGCGAGCTATCGTTATCTGCAATTTGATTCAACAAAATCTACTGTCTCAAGCCCTTGTCCGATATGTTTCGGGAAAATTAAGCGTAACGTAAACAAGCCCTTCATATACAGTTAACACTTCACTGCCCAAATGGCAGAGTACACACCAGACGTTCAACTGAATAAGAAGTTATTCACTGCCACCATATCATGCTGAGACGGAGTTCATCCACTTCAGTCAATCCACACACACACCAGTAAGTAACAGGCTATAAATCCACAACCTACCTTTAGCTGTCCCATCACCATGCTCATAACACAGCTGTCTGGAGTCGGCTGATGGTCCTGAGCAGTGATGCTGTGCTGGATTGCCTGAAATGGTAAGCTCTGTAATAAGGGAGAAAAGGTGTTTATCGTGATTTTATGGTGTTAACAGAATTAGGATATGCATGATTTGTTTGATTAAAAAAGCAACTAATGCACTTGATTGTACTTAGTGGTGAGTAGTTTTTACATGACTAAAGGAAATCATGATTACCGTGATTTTCTCCATAATTGCTTTGTTGCCTTGGAAACCAACTCCTTCCCATGTTAAACATGAGGCATCAGTCTGGGGACACAAGCATCAGCAATTTAAGACAGCAAGCTTTCCTGATACTTACATACCCATCATGTACAACAGCAGGTGGAAATAGTATTTCCCATTTTTTAAATTTTTTTTGCTTCCTCACAATACATACCATATTAAAGTATGAGTAAAATGTCTGACTGAGTACAGTAAGATGCAATGAAATGAGAAAAGACATAAGACAGAGCCCACTTTTCCATATGACATGGTAAAAACAAAAAACCTGCCAAAATGTCTTTCAAATACTCACATAGAGGTCGGCGAGTTTGGTTCTGTCAGAATCAAACTGTTGGTAATAATGTTGTACGAAGCCGGCGCCTATTTGTTCCCATACCGGTTTGCTTGCCATGTTTCAAGTGCAGGTTGGGATCTTGAGAAGAAAGAGAGCCTTGAATACATCAACACATAAGGTGATGAGTAAATTTTTCGTTTCAAATCATTCTGAATTACAATCACAATCACAATTAATATAAAATACAAAATATAATAGTGTAGCATAATGTAGATCTACACTGATCAAGATAATAGCTATATCTCAAATCGGGAGTTGGCTAAAGTAGGTACATGAATACTAATTACATTCAGAAAATTGCCATTTGGCTTTCACTGTATTTTATAATAAACAATGCCCCCTACAAGTAACACGTTTTTATTGTTCAATGTTTTGTTTTTTAACTTAGCATTAAACTTACCTTACTGCATGCAAAGAACTAGCTAACTAGCTATCCACCGTAGGTGCACGCCTCGCCTTTCCCGCTTCATCCGGGTAACAGGTTGTGATGTCATATTCTTCAATATTATTCCAGACTATAGGACCAATAGCATCGCGTTCCGGTCTGATTGACGGGTATATAAGTGAGTAAAAGTCTCCCAAAAGGGCGTTTCCAACATGATTACGCCAAAAGTTAACTTTATCGCTAACAAGCATGATAGTAGTTGAAAAGAAGTCCCACCCCCTGGTTCTGGATCCTTGTTTTGTAGGCTAAGACGTGGCTTCACGTTAACGCCGTCAAATTAATGATAATAACGTCCATATAATAAATATCAAAGTGTTTTTGTTTCGACTAAACTCACAATATTCCGGTTTCTGTGTCCAATAAGTAGCACATAGCCAAAAAGTTTTAATTAAAGCTACCCACATCAATTATAACTCCCATATCGTGCATTTATCTTTGATATTCGCCTGTCTACATTTTTATTTTTCCATTTCCTACCTGTGGTACTGGCTGGACATGTTCCGTAATAAAAAACGAAGCGTCATCGAATGTTTCAACATATTGTGCATAACAGGTTGTTATTTAAGCACCAAGTTATACCGAAGTTACCCCATTCATATGGGGGATATTATATGAATGATGTGGTTGACTGTTATAACGATTTCCACAGTCAAGTGACGTGTTGAGGTCTAATCGGCAGGCACGATCGAACAAGCTAAACCAAGCTGAGCTGTAGTAGTTATAGTTCACGAGGGTTTCAACTGAGTGTCACACTTTTTTTTTTAAAGCGTTAGGTATGATATACTCTTGTAATCTTAAATCCCTTAAAAAAACATGGATATAAATCCAGAAGCATGCCACAATATATACTGTGTGTTGCACACCTTTTCTTTAAAATATATTTGTATTTATTCTGTTGGTTAGTTGATACTCATTAGGGCAGGACCTCTTCATTATTCGCCTCTAAAACGTCTTTCCTCTGTAATCTTTGGTAATGACCATGCCACCTTCCTTTTTTTGTTGTTTTTAACTGTAACCTACTCTGGTATTTTAACTCATAAAAGAAAGCTGAAGATGACTGGGGCGTATAGGTTCCATTATACTATGTACAGTATACACTCACCTAAAGGATTTTTAGGAACACCTGTTCAATTTCTCATTAATGCAATTATCTAATCAACCAATCACATGGCAGTTGCTTCAATGCATTTAGGGGTGTGGGCCTGGACTCCAAACTGAATGTCAGAATGGGAAAGAAAGGTGATTTAAGCAATTTTGAGCGTGGCATAGTTGTTGGTGCCAGACGGGCCGGTCTGAGTATTTCACAATCTGCTCAGTTACTGGGATTTTCACGCACAACCATTTCTAGGGTTTACAAAGAATGGTGTGAAAAGGGAAAAACATCCAGTATGCGGCAGTCCTGTGGGCGAAAATGCCTTGTTGATGCTAGAGGTCAGAGGAGAATGGGCAGACTGATTCAAGCTGATAGAAGAGCAACTTTGACTGAAATAACCACTCGTTACAACCGAGGTATGCAGCAAAGCATTTGTGAAGCCACAACACGCACAACCTTGAGGCGGATGGGCTACAACAGCAGAAGACCCCACCGGGTACCACTCATCTCCACTACAAATAGGAAAAAGAGGCTACAATTTGCACGAGCTCACCAAAATTGGACAGTTGAAAACTGGAAGAATGTTGCCTGGTCTGATGAGTCTCGATTTCTGTTGAGACATTCAGATGGTAGAGTCAGAATTTGGCATAAACAGAATGAGAACATGGATCCATCATGCCTTGTTACCACTGTGCAGGCTGGTGGTGGTTGTGTATTGGTGTGGGGGATGTTTTCTTGGCACACTTTAGGCCCCTTAGTGCCAATTGGGCATCTTTTAAATGCCACGGCCTAGCTGAGCATTGTTTCTGACCATGTCCATCCCTTTATGACCACCATGTACCCATCCTCTGATGTCTACTTCCAGCAGGATAATGCCCCATGTCACAAAGCTCGAATCATTTCAAATTGGTTTCTTGAACATGACAGTTCACTGTACTGAAATGGCCCCCACAGTCACCAGATCTCAACCCAATAGAGCATCTTTGGGATGTGGTGGAACGGGAGCTTCGTTCCCTAGATGTGCATCCCACAAATCTGCATCAACTGCAAGATGCTATCCTATCAATATGGGCCAACATTTCTAAAGAATGCTTTCAGCACCTTGTTGAATCAATGCCATGTAGAATTAAGGCAGTTCTGAAGGCGAAAGGGGGTCAAACACAGTATTAGTATGGTGTTCCTAATAATCCTTTAGGTGAGTGTATTTGTCTGTACTATGAAAGTACCGCCCACTACTGGTGCCATGCCATCCTGTAGTTTAAAGAACATATTGTCATGAATGATCAATTAATTAAAATGTTGTCCTATAGGTTTATATAGTTATACGTCATTTATTGTTTGATTAAGTTGCTAAGCCTAGTAGTGTTTACCTGTTTATGTTGTGGTTGTGTAACGCTAACCTGTTTCCAGACAAATGTTAATTGACAATTCAGACCAATAACAAAGAAACCACTTTATTAGTAAGTATTTTAGATATGTTAATTATTACTGCCAAACATTCTAAGAAAACAACTTTGACAAAATGTCCTTTGCTTGGTGATGTTTGTGAAGAATCCCAAGCGCCATACATATAGTGAACAATAGCACTATATAGATGCCCACGAACAGAACGAATAAGTGCCAGTTATCATTAATTAGCCACGTTTGAATGTAATACACTTCCAGTACTGTAGGTGAGACTACACATGTAGTTAAAAATATAATTTGAAATAGGAATTCAACAGGTGACCACAAAATCAATTAACAGGAAATAGTCACTGACTTAAAAAATGTAAGTACTTCGATAGACAACACTATTTTGTTGTCTATCTAGCATCTGATTTCTTCAGTATCTTCACAGTCACTTATTAGTGGGAGATCCACCACTACTTTTCTTATTGAGATCATTGTTTCAAAAGATCCTCAGTCCCAAGGAAACTAGTGGGATTGTCTCTATAGTCAGGACAGATCCAGAGCAATATCCATCTTAATAGCTTTGGTCCAGTCAGGACAGCTTTGCAGACTGAGGTCGCTTAGAGGAGTTAAATCAATCACTGTGTGTGATAGAGTACCTCAGACTCTAGGTGGATGGGTCGGTATATCTACTGAATATCGACATAGATATACAGCAATTAGTTACCATGCAAGTTGTGCCATGACCTATGGCTATACTATTTTTAGCAACATGCTAAGATACAGATACATTAGGTATGCTGTACAATCTGTGTCTAGAAAACAATGGGCCAGTTTGAGAGCTGCAGGCCTCCTAAATGGCAATCCAATTTCCAATGTAGTGCACTACTGATTTACAGAGCCCAATTGGCACTAGTTTATAGCTGTACACTGTGTAAAGAAGTTGCCATTCAAGACACACTTTCAGTGTTCTAGGTGTGGGACGAAATAATCGTCTGTTCTGAACACTGGGGGGAGCTCCTGGTGCTGTTGTCTTCTGGGGCTGGCTGGTTTCTGCAGAGATAAACATTTATGGTACATGTTTTATATCCACTCATGACATGTATATGCCAGGACACCTGGAAAGCATAAATGCAATTGAAATGTAAAAAAAACCCACTGACTATCACAGGAGACCATCATTAGATGGAGGAATAAACCATGTACACTTCAAAGGGAAAATGCCAGCTTAAATGTGCATTGACTGATTGGTTAATTGATTCCTCACATTTAGAAAACCTGGGACACTCATTGTGCGGAACATCTTTCTAAAGGCGCCGGGCAGGGTTCCTTGTTCCCCCTCTGCCAGTGTGACCTGCTCCTCCATGGCACTGACGTTGGCTCCAACCATCTTCACAAACACCTGGGATATACACAACATCAGAAAACAGGGTTCGATACAGGCCAGCGTGTTCCAGTTCTTGTAACATGTACACAAACTGACAGTTTTTTGCTGACACGTGGCTGCTTGGAGACACTTTTGGATTTGAAAGGAAACAAGGACGAAGAGGTTAAGGTTCAGACTGTCATCTTAAATTTGAGGGTATTTACATCCATAAAATGTGAACTGTGCATAAATTACAGACCTTTTTATGAATACCTCCCCCCATATTTAGGTGACCAAAAGTCATTCAACAAATTAACATAAAGTAATATTTGTGGTTGCAGACTATTTGAGAAACTCTTTGCATTCGATGACAGCAACCCATAGACATCACTAGACAGTTGGTATCTTCCCTGGTGATGCTCTGCAAGGCCTGTACTAAAGCAGTCTTCACTTCCTATTTGTTTTGGGTCATTCTTGCCTTCAGTCTTATCTTCAGCAGGTGAAACACATGCTTAATTAGATTCAGGTTTGGTGAATGACTTTGACAGTCAAACGTTCCACTTGAACTCCTTGTTTGATGTAGTAGTATGTTTTGGGTCATTATCCTGCTTCAAGGCGAGGTGCCGTCCGATCAGTTTTTAGGCATTTCGTCAACATATTGCTGTAGTCAGCAGTTAAATCATCAATAAAGTGAGCAAATTCCAATAGCACCCATATAGGCCCAAAATGTAACAACCCTTCCACCTAATTTCACAGACAGTCCTGGAATTCCTGATCCTTTTAACCCCCAAATTAAAACAGTCTGTACGTCAACCCATTGTTGTTGTTTTATCATTTCCAAACTAAAGCACTGGAGTAGAGCCAAAACAACACCACTTGTGTCACTGTCCAAATACTTAAGGACTCCACTATAATTCCTAACCTCAGACATGTACTAATAAACAGGGAGAGTAATTATCCAATTTGATCAGATGGAATGTCACTCTGTAATACAGACAAAAACAACTCAGTGTTTTAAATTACTATGTCTTATCCCAAAAGCAACCCTATTTATGGACAATATACCAATATTCAGTACACAGACAACATTCTGGTCATTACAAATGACAGAAAACGCACTTACATCCAACTTGTCAATCTTTCTGTATATGTGTCTCATCTCTTCTGATTTTCTATAGATTTGAGGTAGGTTCTCATTGACAATTTGTGATGTATCATTGCGGATCTAGGAAAAGATGAAGAGAAGTAATCGTTTCTAAAACATTTTCACCAACGAGCACACAACTATGCTGTCATCCCTTAATATTTCATACCATATCAAGCATTCCAACAAATTCATCCACCCTAGTAAGCATTTCCTCCAGACTCTTCTCCAAACACAGGATCTGTGGAGGAATGTAAAGGGCGTGGCTATAATCACAGGCAAGTGACAGAGGCAATGTGCTAGTCACGCGTATTTAGTTTAGTTGCCTCGGGTAATTTGTACTATGGTCACCTCCCAACAACAAGATACATTTACTTCGAAAAGGCTTATCAAATCTAACCTCATCTACAGCAGTAGATCTGATGTAGGCAGAGTATCGGAGTGCGGTGTGTTTTATAATCTCATCCTCCTGGTCGTGGTCCGGCTCCGTTTCGGACTGTGCGACGTTGAAGCTAGCGCTTTGCGAAACGGCTGCGCTGAAGCTGGGGCTTTGCGACACAGTGCCACTGCTTAGGGCTTCGCTCAACATGGATAAACTGCTCTCACTCTGCGACACGATTCCACTGTCCCGACTTACCTCAGCGCTGGATTCCTCCAGCGGAGAGAGAAGACCTACTCTATTTTCCATCCTTGGCTCCATCTTTACCCCGTTTCTTATTTTCTTTCCTTGATTTTGTGTTCCACTGCCGTGTTATGAATGTCAGCTGATTCAATCACATGGTTCAAACTGTATGGTGGCTTAGAATGTTCAAGCAAAGCGAAGTAAAAAAAAAAAAAAAAAAACACGACATTTTAGATTAGAGATATTAGAGCTGCCCTAAATTTGAACAATGAACCCCGACGACTCAAAATCTAAAAGATTCTGTACCAAAAAAAATAACATTTTCTATATAAGTCAACTGCAACAGCTTTCTACAATAGAAAAGGTTCTCGAACAACAGGACAAGTGCATTTAAAACTTTTATTTCAATATGTATCTTCCAAAAATTACTAAACAGTAAGAAAACAATATAAGGACACAATATTCACCAAAAAATTTAAATGAATGGCATCAAGGTTTTGAATTTCAAGTGTGGAAATTAATTGAAGTGATACAGTTTAAGGCTAGTATGTAGAAGGAGCAGAACTAGTAACTAATGATTAAGCAATTTATGATTACACCCTTATCCAGTCAATTATCATTTACATTTGAGTGCTCAGTAGATATCTGGACTAAAATGAATTAAAAAGGCACTAAGTATTTGACAAACCTTTTCTCCAATGTGTCAGGAGAATTTAAAGAGAATGTACATAATATTCCCCAAATAAAAACTGTCTAGTTTACATATGCAGAAATATTCCCGATAACTCATCCTCATAACATAATACCTCATGGAACTGCCTAAATATCAGACTATTTACCATGGTTACTCCATGGATTGTCATTTCAAGACTCTGAAAGGGTCAACTTGTGGAATTGCTGGTTCATATGGCATTTTGTTCAACCTTATCATAATCTATTATGAAAACCTTATGTACATAAAAAAGAGAGAGTAAAACAATCCAGAAATAAATCTTGTTATATTGCATTCTTTCTTAGTCTACCGTAAATAGTACTTCCAGGAGGGGGCAGTGACCAACACGTTATAGCACTACTTATTAACAGGGTTGAACTGACAGGGGAAATCACCTCACTATGGTCAGAAGAACAGTAACCAGAGCAGCAATTGGGAGAGGAAAAGGAAAGACCAACAAAAACAACATATGTGAACCAAAATAGGGTGATAATCCCATGTTAAACCTGGGAGGCCTAATGTGAACACCGTAAAGAGTTGAAACAACAACAAGACCTCTCAACACAGAGGTTAAAGAAAATCTGGTCTTCAGACAAAACACTAACTTTGCAAACTTTGACAGTTTGAAACCCTGGAACTACAATTTGAATAAGTGTGGTGTCCCACATCCATTTACTCTATGAATGTTAACCATAACGTAGATGGATGGATAGATTGTGCTTGTAAACCAAAGTACCACTTGGATCCATTCATGGATTTCTGTGCCCAATACAGTGTAGGAAAGTGAACGAGTGAAGTCAAGCCGACTCAGGTGTAATCATCTCACGGCAGTCCGGCCAACTAAAAGCAGCAGGTATCACATCCCCTGCCTTCTGTAATTAACATGGTTCTAAGCTTAGGCATCTAGAGTAAACACTAGAGAAAAGAGTTCATTAGCAGTGAAGTGAGATGGGGGATCGTCGGCTATTGGCTTTTTCCAGACACCATGTTGAATTCCCAGAGTCCATTATACGGGGTCCACAAACAGACGACCGTCAGGGAAGAGGATTTAAAGACAGTGTTCAGTTTAGAAAATATTCCTTGATTGCAGTTCAAAGCATACTAGGTATAAATGACTGTTGGTAAGGTAAGTCATGGTTTTGGTACTATGTGGTAATCCAACACTTATCAAGGTTAAAGCTTAGAATAATTTATTGTAGTAGTTACAGATCATTGATGAAAATCCACAGTTAATAAGACTCCGTGAACACAGGCAGGCGTTGCACTGAAACAGAATTGTTCATAAAAACCCTTAATAAACAAAAGTTGGTCCCAAGAAGGATACAAAGGTTCAGGTTAAAAGTGGTCACAAAAGGATCTCATGTAAATTACATCAGGACTATAAAATACAGTGGACTCGCCTGAAATAATCACATGCCCCACAATGCTCATTCACAATATAGAAAACATTAAAAACACGGAACAGAATCAATTTGCCTCGTTTCCTGGATTATTTGTCTTAAAAAAAAAAGAATTACAAAATGAGTAGGTTCGAGGAACATGGTTCACTCTCGTGGTGGATATACCGGACTGGCGACGCTCCAGCTCACGTCCAGTGTTTGAGTGCGTGCGTGTTGGCCGTGTACTATAGAGTGATGACTGTGCCGTCTTCCTCCACCCCTCCCCGTGGAAGGGCCAGGCTGTGTCGAGGGTCCGTCCTCATGGTGCTGAGGATTTTGTGCAGGCTGCCGTTGCTCTCCCGCAGGGCAGGGTGGCTGCTGTGGTGCTGGGGTTGGTGGTGCTGAAGGGGCTGGACCTGGTACTGGGAGTGCTGGAGATTCAGGTCCCTGTGCAGCTTGTAGCTGAGGCTGCCATGATTGGACAGGCTGTTAAGGCTGGGCTGAGAGTGGAACGACACAGTGGACACCACGGACGGTGGTCGGGGAGGGGGGCCGGGGGAGTCTACTGGGGCCGGGGGAGGGGCTTGGGCGTGGGAGCGGGACGCGTTCGACGCCACGGACGCCACCGACGCGTTGGAGCGCCGCGACGGCCGCTTGAGGCTGCTCTCGATGACAATGTCCGACTCTTCGTCGCTCTCCAGCTCGTCGGGGTAGCCATGCGCGCTAGGCGCCGCGGCGGTGGACAGGCTGGGATAGCCGCTGGAGCCACTGCTGTCCGACGACTGACCGGAGCTGCCCGAGATCCGGCTGGCCCGCACCACGTTGTTCCGCTGGTTCACCGGCTTCACCGTGACAATCAGGTTGTGGCTGTTGGCGATCATCATGTCGGTCACCTGGTCCAGCGTCTTGCCCGTTACCTCGATGCCGTTGACCTCCAGTACCTCGTCGTTGACGGCCAGGAGGCCCGTGCTCTCGGCCAGACCTCCCGGCACCATGCGGGAGATGAAGATCCCGGGCACCTTCTCCAGGCCGTGGGGCGTCACCCGTACGCTGGTACCGTCCCGAATGTAGAACCCCAGGGGTTTGTCGGAGCCGTGCCGGTAGAGGCGCACGCGGCGGTGGGACTCTGGCAGGATGTCGACGTCGATGATGGAGGAGACGGGCCGGAAGTCCTGCGGCATTCCGATGCGGATGTGAGGGCGCTTCCTGTTGACATCATTCCGCAGCGTCACCACAGCCTTCTTCTTCCGGGTCAGAGAGTGGGTCCCATAACTGCTGTAGTCAACCTCCTCTGAAAAACAGCAGGAATATTACTGGTTAGAACCTTTTCTAAAACACAAAATATAGAACCCCCTAAGAACCTAGCCCTTAGGGAACTTGGATACTTGAATGGAAGTATACTGGTTTCAAAACAGTGAGCAGATGTATCCCCTTCAGTATTCCTACAGGTTAAAAATCACAGCAAGGCAATTATGCAACTCTGATGTCTATACACAAACAAGCGTTGGTCTAACCTCTAACACTTCATGCAAACAGACTGACAGTAAAACTAAATAACCCACGTAGAATAAAATAAATAAATAATAAGCTTTTTGGTGTGTGGAAAAAAATGACTGAAGATGGGACAACCTTACATTTGTGCAGTTCAATCGGTTTCTTCAGCAAAATAGACAAATGCAATTAAGTCTATTGCTGCTGTGGCTGAAACAAGCAGGGTGTTGTAGCAAACAAGCCCCCTCCCTGCAAATCATTCCATTTATAAAGCAGCAAACATGCAGATCGTTTAGAAGACAACATTTCTTTAAAATAAATAAAATAATAGTTTTGGACTCGAATGTTGCAATGATTGGCTTAAGGGCTCAATTTCTTAGCGTTACTGGTATGGTATGAAAATATATGCACTCAAGTCTTTCTGGACAAGAGCCTACTAGATGACTAAAATATCATGTATATATTTTTAGCTATTTATATGGTTGTAATTGTGACCACAGTAATTTGTCTGACTAATATCCGCCTTCCACAATTCCAAGACCATCACAACGTTTTAAGAGCGTGACAACAGGGACTAACGCCTAAGCACACTTACTGCACATTGCAAGACGATAACATGGAAACATGAACTTCGCACCTGACCTGGGACATCAACAGATTGAAATAGTGGAACTACTAAGTCCCTGAGTCCTTATTGAAAAGCTGAGAGGGCAGAGCAGAACAGACTGTGTGCCTGTGTGTGGCGTTCCTGTCAGAAGTGCCCCTCCCTCCCTAAAGTCACTGCTTAGACAGCTGCTATTGGGACAGCCTGCCTGCCAAACCAAACCATGGCCAAAAAGACACCCTCAAAAAACACACTGCAAGATCCTGGAGTGAGCAACAGAGTCAGCAACAGAACATACATATTGGTTACCAGCCCCCCCCCATGCCCCACCCCCAAAAAGAAAACCCACACAAGTTGTCAACACTGGGAAATGGCTCGTTAAAACTCTCCGGTTTGTTTATTGTGAAACAGCTTCCCTCCTGAACAAAACCGTAACAGTGCTGAACTTGAGGCTGACACTTTTGCACTGTTTTAACCATTGTGGAGTCAGGTTCATATTTACTCCATCCACTCATCAGCTAGCAGCGGCCAGCTTTGTCTGAACCTAGACTGTAGTGGCCGGCTAGGTGTAACAAAAGAGTGCCTTAGATTACCCCACCTGGGAGGCCCTACCTATATCAATATCTGCAGAACATTTTACAGAAAAAACATTTGCTTGAAGAACAGTGCAGATGTAGGTGTGCATAGTAGAATTTCAGTTTGTTTTCCCAAACTGTGTGTGCAGTGAACAAACACATTAACTCATCCTGTGACCTTTTGTCTTCGCACATGTCTCAACTGGAAGTTTGTGCTGAACCAGAAGACCAGGAAGGATGTCTGTTTGAAGACAGTGACACAGTGAAGCGCCATACTGCAAGAACAGGAACTACAGGTCCTGGGGGGGACATCCGATTCCATGGCAACGTACTACATGAGTCATAGTCTCTACTGGGGTAGACACCTGCCTGGTAACTGTGGGGTGTGTGTGTGTGTGTGTGTGTGTTTGAGTGTGTGTGTGTGTTTGAGTGTGTGTGTGAGAATAAAACACTAATATACCTTTTTTTTCAAAAGTCAATACATCTAAGAAACACTTTCTGCAAGTCTTCTTGACTTTCTGGATTGTGGAACATTCAACCATTTTGCTTTTCAAAATTCTTCAGGCATCGAGAAGGTGTTTGGCATCATGGCTAAAAAGTCAATTTATTTTCGCTTAACATTATAAAATATTTTGCGTGAGAAAACACATACATTTCAATCCCAATTGGTAATTTAACAAAAGTAGATTCAAAGGTAGTCTGCAGCAACACCACTTTAGGACTCTTTTATGCACCAAGTATTGAACCATAATGCACAGACAGACCAAGGAACAACGTTCTGCATCTCCTCCGGGCTAATGAAGAAATGGAACGAGGGGACACGTTACGCTGTTTTAATAACCCTGTTATGGAAGCAACCGGTACGATCTAAGAGCAGCTACAACTATAGACAGTCACAGCTATGACCAGAGCTCTCAAAGGTACAGAACCAAAACCTGCAGAACCCAGTCTAGTCAGCCCTTCTGTTGACTGTCACATAGAAGCCAACCCACCCGGTCAGATCCAGCCCTGCACAATCTGTTAGTGGAACTGGAAAATACCTGTAAAAACCCCTTCCTGTTTCATTGGTGCTTTCAACACTTTTTAAGAAAGCTTCTGAATTTCATCAAAGTATGGTGTAACAGTTATTCTTAGTCCTGAGTCGAGGTAGCTGGGAGCATGATTATTTAGATTGAAGCCAGACAGGGTTTTATTATGGGGGGGGGGGGGGGGGGTTATGCCACAAGTGCAAGTCTGCTGATGGGAAACACATTGAGGCTACACTGCTCCGTCTCATTACTGAGATCCACCGATCTACAAACTCCATTCTCCCAACTTCTTCCCAAAGTCAAACCCCATCCGAAAAACCCAGGGCAGGCAACCCCCCCCCTGCCCTCCCCAACCTCTGCCCTGTATCCCAGAACCACATCACACAGCATTTGCTCTGACGGAACTACATTCCCACCCCAGTAACAAATTGGATCCAGTATTCCTGAAAACAGAGAATTGGGAACATCAGTGAAATTATTTTCCCAATAACCATCCAAGCTGGCAGCAGATGTACTGGGATCGGAGCGACAGAAGCAGGTCTCATCTGAATACCATATTCTAAGCTAATTGGCTGGCTTCTGCTATCCAGACCCACCGACCAGCCGGCTGGAGTTTCCATCCCAGACGGAGCCACACCCGGCGGGACTGCATGCCGGGTAAGAGGCCAGTTTGGACCAGAACACAGCAGACCTGAGTCTGCCTGTCATGCTGTGACTGGTTAAAAACAGGATTGTTTTACCTTGGGTAATCAAATTGGAGCACGGCAGAGTTGGAGCATGATTCCAAATCAAAGTTTGGAAACATAACACGGAGGGCTTTTCTCGGTTATATACTCTGTTTGAGTATACACAGCTTGCATTAATGCACGTTTCAATGGAAAGTATGCACAGGAAGACGCAACCCAGTAAACCCAAGTGAGATAAAACATGGATGTGGACTTCTTAATCAAATGCTGCCTATATACACACATGTTGCCTCACTACAATAGTTCATCTTGATAAGTTAATAAGCGGTTTAGTTTAATACCTGCACTATTTCAAACATGCCCAGCAACGGCATTGACAATGTGCTCATTGAACAGGGGCCTACGAAGTGGAGCGTTGAGACACATGTTTTACCCCAAAATCTCCTGAGGTGAATGGGTCGTATTGTGAGGTACCAGGCAATTCCCACATAAACCAATTAGCATTGGTTCTATGTACCGCCACCTACGGTCATCTTCCTTTTACAGGAGCTCCAGCTGTCCTTGCAACCCAGTGGTGGAACCAGCTTCCCCTTGGAGCAAGGACAGTAAAGTCCCGGGGCATTTTCAGTGTGTGGCTGTCCCACCTAGTGATCTTTGAGTGCTTTTACAGAACAACTGTCTCACTTAGATGAACAACATTTGCATCGGAGATACTTTGTTTTATAGTGTAAATGGGCAAAAATTTTGATTGTCTCACGTCACCTTCTGAGGTCTAAACAACCATTTTATATTTACAATTTACATATACCTAACGGATGACTGGAAAGTAAAATGTTTGCTTTTTATGGAATAAGTCTGTGTGCCATCTGCCCATTGTGGCCAGTCATGCAGGCTGCCATAACTCCTGACAAAAATAATCCCAAAGTCAGATCAAAGGCTTGACAGTCGTTACCAGACATCAGAACTAATAGACTCACTGAATCCCTTTCAAAACTAACAGAAGCTTTGGATGGTCAAGAAAAACTTTGAACGGTCTAAAATGCACACACCCACGGACACTTCCAGATTAGTACAGACTGTAGGCTAGAACAGAAAAACAGTCATTCAATCAAAAAAGATAAATAATTGAAATAAAGAATTTGTCCAGTAATGCGAGAGCTGCTGTCGAATCCTTCTGGATGAAAGAAAATGCGAATGATCATGGAGCATAATGATGTGGTTTCAAAAGCATCCAGGGAAAAGGAATTCAGAAAAAGACACTGCTTCCAGAGTCAATAACTTAAGCCCAATGTTGACCGATGCACCACACAAGAGGACATGTAATAATTATATTAATGCAGCAGAATAGTTGGAATACGGACGAATAGCTGAGCATTGAACTGAAACACTGCAACGAACCCAATGCACTTCACTATACACTTCATACCTGGGTGCAGTGAATGAAGACACAAAAAATACAGCCTGGACCAGACATTTGATGCCGGCCAGTCTTCGGACCCAGCGCTTCCAGTCCGCTGCAGGTCAGGGTAGGGGTGAAAGGTGAAGTGCTTACATTCCTCGATGTGTAAGAGGGTCAAGGTATTCCCTCTACCCCTGCCCCACCAACCAGGCTGGTTCGGTAGTTTTCCAGGAATGTGGCCCTGATGGACTTCGGTGTTTCTCAGTGTTTAACTTCAGGTATGTCTAAACATAACTCTGTAGCTCTGGCTACTTCAGTTCTGTTAGCCCGGGCTGTCTCATAGGTAGTGCTCATCTTTCCCCCAATCTATAAGGCGGGATGTGTACAAAATGTCTCCCTTTTCTCTATACATTAACAGGAGCTGTGAAATGAAAAGTTCTAGTCCAATAAAAAGCAGGAAGCTAGGGACTTTTATGATCAGTCATTAGGACTTCTCATCGGTTCTGTTCTCAAATGTTGTTGTTCGATTGCTACTAAATCTAATGTATGACCTGCTGAATTTATTGGCTGACCTGCTGAATGCAGTGGCCAGCCAAGCTGAACTTACTGGCCAACGGCCAACACAATAGTAAGACCAAGTAGAAAATAACATTCTGTTTTGAGACACTTTTCAGTAGTAATCGAAGAAGAGTGCTTATGTGATGTAGTGCAGTTAATGTTAATGGGATACAATGGATTAGTCAATACTGCATGAAAAGGCTGAATTAACAAATAAAAGTTTTTATGGAAATGTTATTTTGATCAAACAGATCAGCTCCAAAGACGATGTAGAAGATCTTATGCGAATAGTCAAAAAGCTTTACATGTTAATAAACACCAAACATTAACTGTACATACAGCTAATAAACACCTCTGCTGCAACCCAACACACACAATCTTTACAATATATGTTTTATTAAGATGCCAGATTTGTTTTTGTGTTAACAGGCCCTGAGGTCAAAAGATGACACCTCGCTACTGGAGTGGAATGAGCCGTGAAGGTAGGAAGGCTGGTTAACAAGACTACGGTCACCAGCACTTCAACAACGAGCACCAAGTCACCTGGTAAATCTCAGTAGTGAGTCTAAACGCCTTCCAGGGCAGTGGTCCGGCACCCTTACGGCACAACCAGAGTTTCTCATTTCTAGTGTGATTATTGAAATCAAATTGTGTTCACGACAATTGGTGTAGTCCAAACATGTTCTCAGATATTATGACTACGGTTGCGTAAGTAGGGTGAATTATCTGATGCGAGACTGGAGACGCGTTGGTGTTTCTGCTCAACAGCATGCGTGGCATGGAACACCTCGATTACACAATGGTGTTCAGGACTCCCAGTACCACCAGGTATACTGTAGGCCTCTAGGATGTCCTCTGTTTACCAGGTATACTGTAGGCCTCTAGGATGTCCTCTGTTCACCAGGTATACTGTAGGCCTCTAGGACGTCCTCTGTTCACCAGGTATACTGTAGGCCTCCAGGATGTCCTCTGTTCACCAGGTATACTGTAGGCCTCCAGGATGTCCTCTGTTCACCAGGTATACTGTAGGCCTCTAGGATGTCCTCTGTTTACCAGGTATACTGTAGGCCTCTAGGATGTCCTCTGTTCACCAGGTATACTGTAGGCCTCTAGGACGTCCTCTGTTCACCAGGTATACTGTAGGCCTCCAGGATGTCCTCTGTTCACCAGGTATACTGTAGGCCTCCAGGATGTCCTCTGTTCACCAGGTATACTGTAGGCCTCTAGGATGTCCTCTGTTCACCAGGTATACTGTAGGCCTCTAGGATGTCCTCTGTTCACCAGGTATACTGTAGGCCTCTAGGATGTCCTCTGTTCACCAGGTATACTGTAGGCCTCTAGGATATCCTTGCCATAAAGTGTCTACCCCCTGACCACACCGAGATGAACTGCTGGTACTGACACTATATAGACACCACCACACACCACAGAGCATGTCTGTCTTTCGCATTGTATCACTGGCTGTTGTGGCTGGCCTAGCTGAGAAGACTGTGACACTTCCCCATCCACAAGCCTGGACCCGGGCACCAGCGAGGAAGAATCACCTGAAGAGGGACCATTAAAGGGACCCTTCTGTCCATTCAGCTTCAAGGAGGTTGGAGATGACAGACGGCTACCTAGACACATTGGTTCCTCTAACACTAACACGGCAAACGGGAATCACCCGGAATTACAAAAGGGCAGAACCTTTTTTTTTTATTTAAACAAGCAAACATATTTTACATTCTTGCCTGAATGTTTAGGGCCCTAAGAACACACGTTGGTGATGACAGCTACAGTCACAGCGCAGGGAGGAACCCCTTTAAGTTCCAGCACCCCCTCCTCTATAAACACACATAAATATCCTGTCTAGCTTGACACAAAAAAGGGTCCAGGAATTCAAGTAAGAACTATTAGTCTGACCCCTTACAACCACTGCCCCCTCCAAGAAATTCAATTGCGAGCAGAGCCGGAGGCTACAGTCATGGGAAGACCGCGAAAACCCTCTGGAGAATTAACAATATTCAAATCCCCTCAAGAGGCTGAGAAGAGGCAAGGGCGAGGAGTAGACGCGCTAGCTCTCTCTCTCTAGCTGAGTCTTGTGCTATTTAGTGCTCAGTCAGCAGCCCCGCCGTCACCCCCCCCCCCCCCCCCCACTTCCCCTTTACCACCAGACATCTGGGACCAGTTAGGGGTCTGCAGCAGAGAGCCGGGCAGAGTACGGGAATGGCAACGCTACGCTGGAGGATTAAGCCTTCCTCCCCTCCTACCCCCGGCACGTCTTTTTCAGACGCATCACATTTTGAACACAGGTCGTAGCGGTTGACTTGTGTAATGGATGTGGCGGAGAGAGAGAGAGAGAGAGAGAGAGAGAGAGAGACGGGTTAAGGAGGTGGACTGAGGAGGGGGGAATCACTAGATTCCTAGCGGTGGTGGTGGTGGTGGTGATGGTGGGGCGGGGTTAGACAGGCGGGAGAATGGTCCAACATTCCACCACGGGAGACGTCTCTTGAAATAAAGAGAACATTTTGGTTCTCCCTTACTTCAACATACGGGTCGCATTCTGATCTCTCTCATAACCTCAACCCACTAGGTCCACGCGGCTGGACGAAATGTCGAGTTGCACGGCTGTCTCATTGTCCAAACGTGAGGCTTCAACAGCCGCCTTCTTCTTTACATGCAGTTATTACTCCGACTGTCTGTAATTCATTCATCATCCGGCCACTGATAAACGGTCTCCTGTCTGAGAACAGTCGGCACACATGTTGTTGGTTAATGTTAACAGCGTTCTTACCTCGGTCTACATGTCCCACAGGTTGAGAAAGCAGGGCTTTGCACTGGGAGGTCAGGACCGTATTCACAAAGCAGTACAGGATCCGCCATAGCCTTGTAGATTAATGCTGGGTGCTGATCTTAGATCACAACTCCAACTCTAAAGCACTAATACAGAGAGAACAAACGTGTTCACAGCAGCAGCGGAACGTCGAAACAGTGTCAAGAAACAGCTGTGATTTTGGGCCGGATTCCGGCAGCGTACATGAGCAGGGTGGTGTCAATCGCGATGGCACGCTGGGAGTCAGAACCACTTGTCTGTTTACAAACAAGAGAGGACAGGGAGACATAAAGATTGAAGAGAGGGACAGGAATAGAAAACTCCTCCGAACCTCTCTGGGGAGGGGGTGCATCAAAAGGCCACTTCACGGAATATGCTTGGCCCGCAACTTTCTAAAATTGGAGTCAAGTGCCTTTTTGTTCCCAGAAAAAGGCAGGTCAAACATTTTACCTCCTAGGAACTCCAAGTCCATTTGACAGTAAGAGGTCATTTGGATTGGGGAAAGATGTTATTCGAACCACAACAGCAGGAGCCCGCTATCTGTCCAAGCATGTTGCTACAACAGAGCTCGCCACTGTAGGACGTGACCGACAGTAATAGATAGATTAATAGGGGGAAAAAAGAGACCAAACAGCAGACAGAGAGCTCCAGTTTCTTTAGAATAATATAACCAAGCTCTGGGAGTAAAGATGTGTTTTGTGGCCCAAAGTTGTGCAGCAGTCAAGGGTGGTCCACTGGTCCAAGCCCCTGCCTCTGGTACACATGTATGGATGTCAATCCAGCACGTTCAGCAAAAACCCTCCTTAGTATTAAAGTGCCCTGCCAAAATGCTGAAGGCAAAATAAAAGAAAGATTTGCATCCTATTGGATTTGGTTCACACAATATGAGATAACTTTGGTGTGTCTTGAGTGGATCCTTCATTTCCAGTGATCCAGGTGAAGTAATAGAGAACACTTAAAAACCCTTGATGGCTCAGAGCTGTACTCGTCATAGACAGCCTCAGGTACATCAAGTGCATCATAACAATCTGCCAGTAACCTGCCAGTGTGGTTTCCACCAAACAGACTTGTTGTGGATGAAAACCACTCATACATGACCTAGTGAATATTAAAAGGTACTTTTTGCTCTTCTCATCAAATGTTCAACGTAACCTATATTTTTCCATGTAAATGTTCCAGTAATGGTTAAACCCAGACAGGTGAAGATTCAGTAATGTTAGGTTAGTTAGGTTTTTTGTATTGGTCATACATAGATAGTTATGGTTTCAGTAATGTTAATACTTGGTTGAAGAGTTCACTGAACTCCAGAAGACATTTCCAATGAGACCAAACTAGACAGACATCCAGATGGGCAGGAGGAGGAGGGCCTGCTGATAAGCTCAGTGTACGGGGTGACAGTGGGTGCCTGGACACCAGATACACCCTCGGCCTGGCTGTCAGTGAGCAGAGCCAGACCTCCTAACCCCAACCTCCTCTCTAATCTCCTCAGGCTCTGGGTGACAACAAACAGGTCTGGAGAGAAGGATTAGCGCTGTACCCCCTGCCAATGGGCGCCCCCAATCTCCCCTTTATCCACATCCCATGTCTCCCGCTGACCTCACCTCTCCCCCTCACCACAGCCAGGCCCTGGGGAGTCTCACACTAGATCAGGTGGTGTCTCAGCCTGTCCAATCACAGTGGTCTGGGTTGACACACACCAGCCTTGTTCACTCCCCTCCCCTACACATGATCTGGTAAGGAGTACACCAACAGGAGATGGGATTGCAGCTTATTAACTTGTGGTCGCGCCATCAGTCAAAAGACGGAGTGAGCTATGAGTAACTAAGCTGCGGTAGGGAAGGTTGAGGATGATTTTGGAGGAGTAATTTCAGCCTAATTATGACAAAGCTTTATGATTTCATCCACTGTCAAAGAACGAATAAATTTGCTAGCGAGAACACAGAAAGAGAGGGACACACGGAGACAGAGATATTTGAGAGAGCGAAAAAGCAGACAGAGACATGCATAGACACTGTTGAAAGAGAAAGAGTTAGTTAGAAAGACAGAGACATATCTAATGCTGAAGAGGGCTTAATTCAACCACAGTAAAACTGCTTTAACTGCATTTACCCAACCTCAGAGATCCATCTCATTCTGTGGTTGGCAAGTATAATAGGAGCTTCAACTTACTGTACGTAAATCACGTCACCATAACAACACGAGATACTTAGCTAATAAGCTGCACATGTTAAGTGACACTGTGCAGAGAGCACATTCAGTACTTTAGACACAGAAAGATTATATCACTCTGAGAAACTCCCTTATTCACATTGTGCAACAGCCAGTGAGGCTGGATCCAACCACACGGGGCAGCATCACCTCCCCGCGAGAGGCTCTACGTCCCTGGGTGTTGTTGAGTAACCGTCATCCTGGCTGCGGGCTGGGACAGGCCCGGGCTGGAGCTACACCTGAGACAACAACCGGCCTGGCCCCGCAGCTCTGCTGCAACAGCTGAACCACCTACACCACCAGGCAGAACAGGCCGCGGATGACACAGGTCCTTCTTCCACGGCCACCCCGCTGACCGACACACAGGAAACCAAAGAGCTAAGACAAGCGGTAACAGAGGCAGTAGGTCGATCCGCGCACGCACAGAAACGCACTGGTGGCATACTACTGATTTGTGTCGCAAAGGGTCCCCTGAACCGCCGGTCATGAAAATACTATCCAGTACGTAGTGGTGGTTTTACTGGAGATTCAGAACTTCCATGGGGACCAGAGCCAAACTTCTGTCTGATAAACTGAAGTGCTTCCAGTTAACAATTAGTCTACAAATCAAAACTATTCAGATTGTCTACACTGGTCATGTGAGCTCAACGTTTCTCCTCCTCCTCATTTCCCTCTATAGTTGAACGCCAGTTCTTCAGCTAATATTAGGGGACTTAATGACAGCCCTCTGATCAGCAAAGGACCACATAAAGGTATGGGGGATGGTTGTAGAAGGTATTACAGGACTACACCTAAACGTTCATCGTTCATGCTCAGATCTGAAGCCTTCATTCATGAGGCCAATCAGCTAATATTTTGTGACTGACGTCTTTGCTGATGTTCTGCAGTCGATCAAACCCTCCACTGCCTGCTCACATTGGATGAGTGTCTCAGGGGTGGCGGTGGGGTGGGGGAGGTTGATTTAGCTGGGGGTGCGGCACAGCGACCGCAAGCTGGCTCATTGTTTTACAGCACGATGACCTATATCGGACTCTCCTCGGAACATGCTCTGAACTCGGCTTAATTGTTCCTTGCTTTTCCTCTTCAGCAGATTTGGCCCCCTCTACCCCACCGCCCGAAACCACCACCTTCTCTGGCCTGGATGCCCTGCTACAATCATGCGTTAGTCTGTTCATATTTTATCAACACAAAACATTGTCTGGAGATCAGAGGAACCAGGACTAAAGGCAAATCAGAACTGAACATGCCATCGCCATGGTGACGGAAAATAAAGCAGATTAACAGTTCCAATCCCCCTCCCCCCTAAACACGGAACCCGCTAAGTAATGTCTGATCCAGCGCTGTTCTCAAGGCGGACTGACGGAGCATTGAAAGCGATGGGAGCGCAGTGAAAGAGCTCGCAGGACACCCAAATGCAGTTCAAACTGCAACTGAGCCTTTCTAGGAAGAACCGGCCCACTTTTACACGATGTGCAGATGTAAACACAGAGAGACAGAGAGATGCCCTCATGCGCCAATTGAACCACTGTATTAGGGCTAATCCTGTTAGTTCACAGAGAGATTGAGAGAGGGAGGGAGGAGGGAGGGCCTACAGCCGGAGTCGGGCCAGAGCAGAGTCTGTCGCTTGGCTGGGTTCCACTAGAGACAGACACAGAAGCAGGGCTTGATCAGGGGGCCGCAGACTGTGTCTCCGTGACAGACTTGTGACTGAGGTCACACAGTCCTGGACTAGGTTGCTGGGACAAACATTTTGATGGCGGTGGCCGGCCTTGATGATGGTTTCAGGTGTCAGGATGTCAATAATTAATTGCAAGACAGATAAAAAAGAAAAAGAAAATTCTTTAGACAGAACTGTGCTCAATGTGGAAGAACACTGATAAAGGGATTTATCAATGATTCTGCTTCAACACTGAAATAAATGTAACTACAGATATTGAATGATATTGAATATCTGTAGTGGAGAAATCCATTCTTTTCCAAGCAGACTGTTTCATTTTAAATTTTTCTATCCTATATTGCTGTTCAAACACTAGAATTTCTTCTCCGTGTTAAACTGCACATCCTTTCCATATCATCAGCACGTCGAAGATGGGTCACGAGCAACATAGATCTTTTGAAAACCCACCACACCATCTGACAGCTCCTGTTTGTACTTCTGAAGCCAGTGTGTAAAATATTTTGATAGCTGTTGATTTCTCTGCCATCATTGCACATTTGCTCCTTTGCGAGTGCTTTCCAGTGGGTTACAAGCCATCCGAAGCTTCTTGTTGACACGGACTTCATCAGGCTTACCAACGAGGGATGTCCGGCACAAACTCAACCAGGTGTTTCTAATTCCTTGTTCCACTATCGTACTTCAAAGGGTGACCACGTGGACACAGACTTGGTAACTGTTTGTAACGTGGCCGGATGCGTCTTGGCGTGGTAAAGTATGTTGCCGTGTGGCGCAGATGAGGAGGAGAGGCCCTCCTTAGTAATTATGGACTCCAGGAATAAACTGTGACAGCAGGGATGTTAGGAAAACAAGCCGCCCGGCCCTGCTCCATTCACCCCTACCACTCTCTTCTCACGACTCAAACCCATGTGCTCACAAGCTGAGGGGAATGTTAAATGGGCCCAGAGACTGCGGCGCATGGAGTCGGGCTGTCTGAGAGGAAGAGACGGGTTTGGTGATGTCTGCAGCTCTACCTCAAGTTACCAAACCCAGCCCCATTCCACATTGACTGGGTACTGAACTCCTACGCCATTTCAGAATGTTTTAGGACACTAAAAACTTTTTTTGTTAAAGCAAACGTTAACCTTGATACAACCTTACTGCAACGCAGGAGGTAATATTTGACAACTGAAATAAAGCATGACTTTGTGAAATGCGAGTTGAACGGAATCTATGGTGTTTTCGGCACAGGTCCGGCACGTACCTTGCCCAGCTGACAGTGACAGCACTAAGGCCTTAACACAAGATGGCCTAGTTCTTTCTGAATGGACACCATAATCCCAAACACAAGCACATACTTGTGTTCACCACACAGAGACACACACACACACACAGAGACACACACACACACACAGAGACACACGTCAAGCCTCTGCATGTCTGGCCTTGTCATACAGTGGAACTGTAATTAGAGGAGCAGCAGACATCATAGAAGGCCTGTTGCTCCAAAACCCTAAGCTCTCACCAAACAGCATGCAGAGACACAGCATATACACTCAACACTTCCTTCCAACCAGGACCCATTTTAATGGGTCGGGCCCAGAACCCACTAAACACCGCCTGGCTGGGGCTATAAACAACGACAGGCCTGCTGGGCCTAAGACCGCCCCTCCTTAACCCAATCTAAACACACACACACACACACACACAGCTGTTCTCCTAACAGACTAACTGAGAACTGGACAGAGGAGTGGTCCGGTCAGGCAGATGTATCCAGGGTGTTTTGGGCGAGAGTCTGGCAGCTAGCAGAACGGGTTTGGTGGTCTGGTGATGGATCGTATGCCTGTGGAACCACCGCCATATCACTCGTAACAGGTTGAACAGGGTTAAACAGGAACGTTTTCAGAGTACGTGAGAGAGAGTCACACACAGAAGTCACGCGAGCATCCCCGGAAACGTGCTTGCGGAAGCCTACTCAGCCGAGGCCATTTTTAAAGCAGGGAGAGAGAACAGAAAAACACCAGCTCCCCGCTTGCCAAGCATAACAGACGTTTAGAGTTTAATTAAAGTGAACACTCCTCCTCCACGCCATGGATCAGAGGAAATGGGAAGGAGTACGTGGTGTGTGAGTATATGTATGTGTGTGAGAGTGTGTGTGTGTGTGTATGTGTGTGTCTGGATGAGCATGCTGGGACATCTAGAGCAAAGGCGACCAAAAAGGAGGCTTCCAGGAAGGAGGGGTCCAGGAGGAGGTTAATAAAGAAAAGAAAACAGGGCAGAATCCACCAACCCTCCTCTCCAACCATCCTCCTCAACATCAACACGAAGCGGGTTGCCTGGTTGTTGCCATGACGTCTAATTCTGTGCTCTTCCAACCCACTTAAAAGCCCACCAACAGGGTACCCAGTAAAACGCTGCCTGGGCCAACTAAACTACGAGGGCCCAGTGGACGGGAATAGCGGAGGACGGTGTCACTGAGACCCAAGCAAGGGGGTGGTTTTAGGGACAGCCCAAACGTCAGGTAACGGCCGAGCTACAACGGAGCAGGCCGTCAGAGGCGGCCAGACACAAAGAGGTCCCATTCCAACCAGGCACGTTGCTAACCCCGCATGCTGCTCCATGCCTAGCAGGCAGCCGTAGCTCCATCACACCCGACCACACACAACTTTTAACTACTTTGTCCTGGCCCACCACTGTAGCGAAGATAGACTTGGCACAGGCCAAGAAAAAAAAGAAAAAACGCACGGGCGTATGCGCGCGCACAGCCAAATAAAGACTAGCCAGGCCCTTAACAGCAGCTGCTATTAAACATATCAAAAGGGAGGTTTTTCCATTAAATAGGAAGGTGGTTTTTTTCTACTGAACATGAAGGAGGAAGTGATTTCTATATAGGATGGTAGAAGGTGTTTCTATTAAACCTATAGGAAGGTGTTTCTATTAAACCTATAGGAAGGTGTTTCTGTGAAACATATAGGATGGTAGATGGTTGTACATATTAAATATATAGGAAAGAAGAACGTGATTCTATTAAATGTATTGATGGGCAGCACTCACTGTTTTGAATGTTCATTTTGGGGCTCATGTCCAACTTCGTTGTACTCAATGCATTCTCAATGGGAGCTGATCAAGATTTTGTCAAAACTGCAGTTATAAGGCTTGGATACACAATACCATCTTGAAAGAAAGCATGTAATTATTAGCTAAACCTTTTGTCATCCTTTTGATATAATCAAATAGATTTTTGATCCAGTATAACATTAACTGGTTAGTTAATATTAAGTCCACCAAATTTTAGCCAGCTAATATTAGCGTTGCTACCCATTTTTGACTGATTTTGCTGACTAATGACCACAATGCTATATATCAAAGCGCATTTGATGATATGATAATTTTAGCAACATTGTTTTGTACTAAATGTTAGCCGACTTTAGCGATGGTGTCATTTATCCGAGTCCATATAGCTAGTGTAATTTAGACAAAACGGTCATTATCCCAGTTCAACCGCTACTGAATGTTAGTGACCATTGCAATGCAGTGCAAACCATGAATAGTACGGTAGAAGGTTTTTGTAATGAACATGGAGAAATGTACAAGGTATTTGTATAAACAACCTGTTAGTCAGTTAATCTACAGCCAAACAGTGTCCCCCCTCCTGTTAGTTATTGGTCTAGCATGGTGCTATGACGCTCAGGTTGTTCCCCTTCTGGATATAGCTGGATTAGCAATGATCCAGGCAGAGAGGTCAGATGTCTGACAGAGGAACAACAGCAGAAACTGACTGAGTGAAAAACCACAGCCAACAGCAGAGTGCACTACACCTACAGTGGCCTCCCTCTCTCCCCTACCTCTGCCTATCTTTTCTCCCGCTCGGTCTTCAGCTGTCATTCTGTCAGCTTCAGCCCTCATCAAACAGATGAGAGGAGCCCTGACGGTGGGGAGTGGGGAGGTGAAGTGGAGGGGGCTGCTCACAGCTGGCCTTCTACTTCTCTTTCCAAGCGTGCGTGTGTGTTTGAAGCAACGTGGACAATTCTCACACATGTGGGCCTGTTTCATAACCACTTCTCCCAAACAGAACCAGGCTTTTATCCCTGCACATCTTTCAGCTGTTCTTTGATCCGCTCTCCTAGAGGATAAAAGTGGACATAGAACAGCTACAGCATGAAAGGGGAGGCTTGCTTGCAGTACCACGATGACATGAAATGCATCGCAAAGCGGAGAGGGAGATGGTCAATAACACACTAAGTCAAGTGCTTTCAAAAGGCCAATAATTACACAAGGGGCTGCCTATACAGCGGCGCGGTGGTTGTTTGTTCCATTAAGCGACATCCAGAGGGGCCAGAGGAGAGAACAGCTGACGCATGGCATCAATAAATACATTGAACCAGTCAGAGATTTCATGAGAAGACGATGTGGGAGGGGCGTCGCCACTTTTGCCCCCCCCCCACCCAGGTTGAACAGTGACCGCAGGGCAGAGTCGGGTCAGGGAAGTGCAAACCACAGACAACACAGCGTTCCTGTCAGTGTGAGTTCTCAGAAGCCCTGTGGTCATGAGGTGGACCAGATGTTGGGACAGAACGTTGCGGTTGGCTGCCGGGACAGACAGGCATAACAACACCGGTTTAAGAACGGACAAACGTGTCGACAGACTACATGGTGCAGGGAAGCTATAGGCACGTCTTTCCTCTTATCCAGTTTGACATATAGCTAGTGCGTTCATCTCAGGATAGCCAGGTGAGACAACCGCTGCAGTCATACTAAACACTGTTCTCAATGAAGAAGTTGGCTTTCTCCACCAACACTTTCGATTACAAGCGCACATTTGCTTTTTGCCTGTGGGTGGGTGGGTGAGGGGTCCCATTCAAGATACCTCTTCGAAGATGTTTTGCAAGTTGCAGGCCGATATAATTAGTGACAAACCTCAGAGGGGCTGCACCTGAGGTAAAAGTAGACATGTGTTGCTAACAGACAGCCTTATGGCAAGGTTCCAACATATCAGACTACAGTACAGCAAGTAACAAGTCAGTCATTCTCGTTTTACAATAAGACATCCTCATGCGAAAACAATTGCCACAGATGATTAACGTCAGATGAAACTAAAATCTAAAATGGCAGCAAGAATTTCCTTTCAATCATGTTCGGATTTTGACAGACATCGGCTGTTATCTCAGAGGTTATTTGTCAGTCATTGTCTTCTGTATGTCTTTAGCTGGCTTATCCAGTCTGCAGTCTGGGCTGTCAGTCCCAGCCCTCTGTGGGGATTAGACTTGGATGACTGGCGTTCTACGACACTCTGACAGGGAACCATAACTGCTTTGTGGAATACCCTCATACTGCTTGTTTCAATGTTTTTCAAAGCACTTTGTTCATCAATGAACAAACATAACAAAGCAGCCAATTCACTATATAAACAGTCTGTCCAGTGCCTCAGAAAAGGATTCTGGTACAGTGTGAATTACATTCCTCTATTCATAGCATGCCAAGCTTTGTTCCTGAACAACAGATTTCTGCTTCAAATGGAGTTTATATTTACAAAACCTTCCCTGAACAAGGGGAAAACATTTCAATAAAAGGTCTTTACAGTGCAGTTTCTTGTTATATTGGTTGAACTACTGTACCATTGTAGGGTAACTGAGAAGGTTACCTTTGGACAAAGCTTTTCTGACACCCACTTACAGTACGTTTATACTAAGTAGATGACATGGACACTGTTTTGGTTTGGCTAACACGAATATCTGATCCTCCAGTTTCCACAGGTGAGTTCCCAGAAGGTTACTGACTTTATGTTCCCAAAACACCACAGAGATGACCTTGGCCTATATCATCCACCACCATGTTCCCAACATCCCATTATTTATTTAAACTGGGGGTTTTACAAGAGGTCTTCTGTTTAAAGTTTAGTCTGTATTTGGCACTAGCACTGTCTTCAGAAACACATTTTCACAGATATATTTTTTACTTTGGCTAAAGAAAGTCTGCCAGATTACAGTAATTCAAAAAGGAGGATTCTGACTGGCACAATTATTCATTCTTAGCACTGTTGGAATCGTGTACACAGCAAAACAAGCAATGCTTTGATCCAGAACAAAAACACAAGAACCTGACTGTATATCAAAACATTCAGACTGTTAGTTCATTGTGGGTCATTGTAGGTGAACCACAGTCACATTTGCTGTACAAAACAAAAACAACCCATCTGTGCTTTGCATATCATGTATTGTCTTTGTGGCGACTTAATTTCTATATTGACAGCAATTTCAATGAATTTGCATTGTGTTACTGATTAAATTTTTCCCAAACCCAAACTGTAGGCAGTTCTTCCAGTCTGCTTGGGCCCAACTGAACGTGGCCAGAGTTGGGCTGCAGGGGCAGATGGAGGCTGTATCTAAAACAGTCTGAACAGCTGTAGAGCCCACTGAATACAGTTACATTTTGGACTGAAAAGCCCTAACCCTGAATTACCAGGAAGCCCAGACAGAGACAGAGCTCCACCACTGTAGAACCAGGAGACAGCGAGAGCTCCACCACTGTAGAACCAGGAGACAGCGAGAGCTCCACCACTGTAGAACCAGGAGACAGCGAGAGCTCCACCACTGTAGAACCAGGAGACAGCGAGAGCTCCACCACTGTAGAACCAGGAGACAGCGAGAGCTCCACCACTGTAGAACCAGGAGACAGCGAGAGCTCCACCACTGTAGAACCAGGAGACAGCGAGAGCTCCACCACTGTAAAACCAGGAGAGAGCGGGAGCTCCACCACTTTAGAACCAGGAGACAGCGAGAGCTCCACCACTGTAGAACCAGGAGACAGCGAGAGCTCCACCACTGTAAAACCAGGAGAGAGCGGGAGCTCCACCACTTTAGAACCAAGCGACAGAGGGAGCTCCACCACTTTAGAACCAAGCGACAGAGGGAGCTCCACCACTTTAGAACCAAGCGACAGAGGGAGCTCCACCACTTTAGAACCAAGCGACAGAGGGAGCTCCACCACTTTAGAACCAAGCGACAGAGGGAGCTCCACCACTTTAGAACCAAGTGACAGAGGGAGCTCCACCACTTTAGAACCAAGCGACAGAGGGAGCTCCACCACTTTAGAACCAAGTGACAGAGGGAGCTCCACCTCTGTAGAACCAGGAGACAGAGAGAGCTCCACCGCTGTAGAACCAGGAGACAGAGAGAGCTCCACCGCTGTAGAACCAGGAGACAGAGAGTGCTCCACCGCTGTAGAACCAGGAGACAGAGAGACCTCCACAACTTTAGAACCAGGAAGCCCAGACAAATCTCCCCCACTGCCGGAGTCAGGCCCCACTTGACTGGACAGCAAGGGTACAATCACACCCACACGATTCTCAGAGGCGATTGGTCTAGCCATAATAAAGGGCCTGCTTTCCACTACTCCTTTCCTCCTACACACAAACACTGTTGTTTCTCCTGCTCCATTCGCCTGTTGTTTCATCCCCCGTTCCCAACGTACCACACACAAGAATGGATCGTTCCAGAGACGCCCACGCTCTTTGCTGTCTTAATACTGTTCTGAAGAAGCTTATTAGTCGAGGCCACTGCTTTCTCATCTCTGCAGTGTGGAAATCAATCTTCAGTTTAGCAAAGAGTCGTGGCTCCGGTATTGGGAGCAATATATTATGTAAGAAAATGATCCCAATTTCTCTGGTTTTAGTGAAAAACAGAATGGCCGGTGGGGAAAGATCCTTCCAGCGTTGTCCATCCTACCACCTCATACAGTAACTGACTGAACAATGGACAGAGGCAGCACGGATGAAAGCCAGCTGCACTGAAGCGTGTGGCTACTGACTGAAACGCACTGAAACAGACTGACCCTCAAAGGCAGGCCATGTTACATATCAGCGAGTGAGTGAGTGAGAGAGAGAGTGTGAGAGTGAGAGAGAGAGTGTGAGAGTGAGAGAGAGAGTGTGAGAGAGTGTGTGTGTGTGTGTGTGTGTGTGTGTGTGTGTGTGTGTGTGTGTGTGTGTGAGAGAGAGAGAGAGGTAACAGTAGCAACAAGGTCCCCACACTCACCCGGGGGAAGGGTGAGATGGGGGAGGTTCAAATTAAACCAGGAGGAAGTGGGACCTCTGCGAACCAGCTTCAGTCCCCCAGTACTCAGATCAGTCATTACCCAGAGATCTGAGGGTCTTAGTGGGGCCCTGGGCGGGAGGGGAGACCGGCATCAGCACCTGTGCCTTCAGCACATCAATCGGCCCCTTCTCACGGCACTGGACCGTGTCGGGGCTCTGGTGATTCCACCCACACCGGCCCCCGGGGGGGGGGAGGGCTCGTCTGACTCTACGTCCACGCTTGATTAGCTGGGTCAGAGGTCGTGTGGCGGGAGAGAGAGAGGTCTCCGTGAAGTGACAGGCAGTGATGAGTTGTGCTGTGGAGGTCCATTGTCAGGGCTTCTGGAAAAACGTTTTGCCATAACCGCTGACGCAAAAACATGTTTCATAAAATACCCTGGATTGATTTATCGAGTTAACTTGCTCTGTTTAGCCTAATAAACCCTTTCTGCATTTTCACTCAGACATGGTCGTTTCGGAGCTACAGCTTTTTCAGCCTTCACCGAGTGTGAGGTCTTGCAAAACAGATAGTTTGAAAACCATGGCTGGCCGTGCCAGCAGCACCGCTGTGTCTGTACGGTCAGTTAACCAGATGATCCCTACGGCATTAGAACAGGATCAGCGGGATACGAGTGACAGAGTCGTGACTCAGAGTTATACTGCGAGCCGGGCTCGTTCCAACTACTAACTGACTAAGGCCGGCATTGTTCGCCGGGTGGTCAGGTGACTCCACGACAAGGCGACTGACGTTGGTGCTGGTGAATGCGCTCCACACAGTACCCTGGTACTGCCCGGCGCTGCTCACAGAGCCAATTTACTTACAGATAGGCAGGCAAGGAGCAGGCTCTTACAAAGACCTCAGTACGATGAGAATTATGGCCTCCAGCGAAGTTCAATGCGCGGCTTCTGAACACTGACTCGTCGCCAGAGCAATTCTTGGGGAAATTCCCTCACTACTAACTCATTCTACTCGCCGTGACTTCAGCTCCGGCGCATTACGTTAACATCCTTTGTGCCAGACATGTACTATGACGACACCCTGCCTGGTTCGGCCTATAGCGTTGCAACCACAGGGAGTATTAACATACTGGAACGACGCGCGCTGGGGCCGTACACAGGCTAACGCAGCCAACAACCCGGAACATTCCACTGAGGATTTCACATGAATGGCGATGGATTCATTTGTATGCCAGTCTGGCTGCTGTACGCTCTCCATGCAGATCCCATGCCCGGCGTACTGGTGAGAGAGGCCTCCGCTGGCCTTGTGTACGAGGGGCGAGACGGGCTCCCATTCAGCATCTAGGAGTGTTGTCTTTGGATGAGCAGCGCTCGGCTTAGTGCTACACAGCGAGGAGCCTCTCATTCACTCTGGGCTTTTGTTCTCAGTAATGTCTGGTATGTTAGGAGACTGGCTCCCACTGACCTGTTTTCTGGTGGCTGCATTTGCCTGCAAGCATTTCTCATTTATATAGCACACAAGACTGAGCCGTCGACACCGCCCCGCGACCCCCCCCCACCCTCCCAGCACAGCACACACACACCCCGCCCCCTTGTGTGAGGTAAACATTAAGATCCTGACAGCTAGCAAACAAACCCTGTTTGACAAACACAGATCATGTAGAAGCGAAGCATTGAGAAAACCGCCAGGCTTGTCCTCACCTTGTCTCTGTATGAACACCCGGAGCAGCGGGTGGGCTGTAGACACCGCCTTGCAGAAGTTGTCGTCGTTGTTAATTGGCAGCAGGTCGCCGTGGACGTCGGCGTAGCCAATCATGACCTCCATGTTGGCGATGCGGTGGACGTGCATGATGAGCTTATAGAACTCCTCAAACTTCCCCGGTTTGAAACGGTCCACAGAGAACCGCCGGAACTCCGCGCCATACTGTGGAGGGGGGGGGGGGGGTCAACAGTAATGACTTAGTGAGACAATTTAGAAAATAACAGATTCATCTGACCTTACGGCCACGTGAAGACATTAAAGACTTCAATTTCAGCACACTAAACATACCGCATCTGAAAATTCAATAAGAAGTCTCTTCCAATATGAGGCTGTCACAGGACTGACCGCCTGCTCTTACAGGACCTGGTACCAGTTGTTGCAACAAAACAAGGACAATTCTATCATACTTTCTTTTAAATATATTTTTTTTACAGTTTTACATTGTTATCTGCTAAGCCAGGCTGGTTCCAGACAGACTGCATGTGCACCAACTGCAAACATTTCTCAGATGAAGCCCGTCCATAAACAATAAAGCAATGTTTGAAAAGTTGTGCGCAGGCCTACACAGCATACAGTTATTTCAAACTAATTATAAAAAGAAAAAAAAAGAATCATAGTTTCATTAAGCGCCTGTGTTTTTTGCCATGTGTTCCCTATTAGGCTTGGCTACAAGTCTGAGATTAATTGTTTTATACTGTTAACATGCAAAGTTGTAAAATAACAATGGAATTAACAAAGATAAATCAAAGAAGGATTGCTTCTCACAGCACACACAACGGTCGCCAAAACTAAGGAGAGGACATTCATGGACAATGAAGTTGTGCGAGCAAGACTTGAGTTAATACATCAAAAAAGGCAGTTCTATAACCTGAAAATACAATGACAAAAAATGGAAAGGCAGCAGTTTTCAAATGAGCAGGACAAATTTTTTTTAAAAAAAGAACAACCCAATGTTGCCGGTCTCTAGCCTGCAGCCTGAAACGTTATGACTGAGCTCCAATGATCCGTCAGGGCACGCAGACATCCCTCTGTAAGGCGGCCCTCCAATCTTACACTTCCAAGGTTAGACGATGTTCAGCCAAAACACAAACAGCAGACAGAAACATTCCCACATAATGTCTAAACGAGTAGATGATTCTGACCTCCACAGACAAGCAAACCTAAGTAAAAACCCTTTTCTCAATGTAATGCCCGAACATCCACTGAGTAAAAATACAAATGAAGGCTGTATTGCTACAATGTGACATCAACAACCCTTGTCTATGGTTTACCACACTGAAGCCACCAGGGGAAGTGAAGCTTTAGATTTACCCAAAATGCATCCTTATTTGGTGCATGACTATGCACCAAGGTCCCTGGTCAAAAGTGGTGAGGCGCCTTGGGAATATTCCATTTGGGAAACAACCATGGACAAAGGAACAATGCAGGTGAATGAGTCAACTGTATGATGGCCCGGCCTGATGAGACGACGCCAGAAGACAGACAGGGTCTCTTCTCTGGGTAACATTACCGGACGAACAGACTGCACACCCACAAACACACTGGGCCTGTATATCACCAGCTGGGTTTTGTCTCTGACAAGAAGTTCTGTCACATTACAACATGGCTCTGTCACAATACAGCAGCGGAGATTTGTGGATGGTGGCACACTGTGCTGTGCTATAGTGTTGTAATTATCTGCTCAAAGAGAAAGGCCCGCCCCAGACTCTGGCTGTCATGCAACCTGTCATTACAACGTGAAATACGATTCCCCGGGGAGCCAGAGCCATGTTGGTGAAGACAGCGGTGAAGATGCCAAGTATGTGACCCAACACGCACTGATGCCAGACGCGCGCACACGGACACACTAGCGGACAGAGTCAAAGTTGCATGCGCGCTCGAACACACGTGCGCACGTACATTATGTTCGGTCATAAGTTTAATCATCAACGTAACCATTTCATCTTGTGAAAACCACCTGTGTTATGTTTTATTTTTTTCCACTGAACAAGACGTCAGCCTATATAAAAATATTTGTATAAAAAGAGGTCAATGTATTTCTTTTTTTTTTTTTTTTTTTTACAAGAGGTCAATGTATTGAGTAGCAAAAGCAATAGCACACAACCATCATGATGTGTTAACACCCAGGGTTTCACACCTGAACACGACCTAAAGGCTATCAGCCAGCTACAAGTCTGAACAAGAGTATCTGCTACATTCAAATCAAAACCTGAAAATAATCTATCCCAGTGACAAAGAGTACCTCCTCCTCCTCCTCCGCCATGAGTAGGTTAACGGGTCCAGACAGGTACAGCCTGCATTCACCTGGCTCCTCACACTGACTGACGTGGAGGCTAGGATAAGCACAGTTAGTCAACGGCCTCTCTGTCTTATCACAAGTTCCTCCAGCGTAAATGCCAAAATGTATCCACTTAACCAGCAGATAGAGTTTGCATTGAAATGTAAATGCCGGCGGTTGAGAGATCAACCGGTGCTGGTGAGGCATTGGTAGTAAGGGAGATTGTAATATGAATATTATAATTATTGGTGTAATGCACAGTAAGAGGGAAATGTACTTCCTCCATCACCAATATGTTGCTCTTACCCGGGTGATGTACACCCCCAGCAATTTGTGCCAGAACGCTCAGCACTCATCGGGTATGACGTGACAAATTATTTGGCAATAAGTACAATTATTAAGCAGACATGATGGGAACAAGACCCGGTTGGGAATTTAGCCAGGACAATGATTTTAGTATTTTTTTTATGAAGCTACAGTCAGGATGTTGGTTTGAGGTCCCATCAGAAAGATGGCACCCTACCCAGGGCAACGTCCCCGTCACTGCCCTGGGGTTTTGGGATTTGATCTTAAGACCAGCGGGAGTAGTGTCCCCACTACCCCCCTCCATCACCCGCTTCCAGCGGCACATTATGGTTTCCCATCAAGGTCCCGACCAAGACAAACACTGCTTAGCTTCAAAGGGCCAGCCAGCCGTGGTGCCATAACCATCTGTGAGAGACGAGATAAGCTACAATCATACGGCATCTCTTTAACTTCTCTACAGATAACACCTGTGACCAGCTACACAGCTCCCATGGCAACACAGCTTCTCTCTGAAAAGACCATGGCTTTTCAGAACAGGGCCAAACAGTAACCCGCAATTACCTTTCCATCAAACCATGGCTGGACAGAGTTTCTCTGGTGAAAAAGCTACTGATAGAAGCCTTGGCTCTTTCTGTTTTTGCCTTATCAGTAGACCATAAACAGCTCCCATGAGAACTTATTCCCTTCTAGGGTCAATGAGAAACGGGATCTACTCTGAAACGGTCTATGACATCACCAGGAGGGCGACTGATAGAGAGCCTCACAGAGATAGTGCAGAGAAATGGTGCCTGACTGGTGTCACACTCCAACAGGCATGAATAGAACAATGACGGTGAGTTCCGAGGTTATCGCAAGACAACACAGGTTGACTCATCATCACTACAATAGGGTGCTCTGGGACGCCATGTTTGGTTACCTAGCCCAACCCACTATGACTCTCAACATCTAGTTTCTTCTAATAAGCCGAGTTTGAATTTCACAAAGAACTCAGAACAGAAACTGTTTACAGTATTTCCCAGCTGGGTAGACAGGAAGCCTAAAGCAGCCTTAAGTCTTCTCATAAGTCGCCTAAGACCAAAAACATTGTCTCCTGTCAACCCAGACAGACGGTTGCATTCCAGTCCAGGTATGAAATACCGTTATACTCATTCTGAATTAATGCTGAAAACCCACTCCATCTGGGACAATTAAAGAGTGAGTCACATATGCATACACTTTACTAATAAGAACCTCTAACAAAACAGAGGCGTAACAGAGGAACAGCCTCAGCAACAAAGAAATTAGAAATCCCTATCAGTACAAACCTGTTTGGATGTCAGGAGGAGGCAGGACAAAACAAGGGCTAATAGTAGCAAACAGATCTATACTCATTGTAGGCAGTGGCAGTCGCTACCATTAGGCAAGATAGGCAGCTGCCTGTGGCCCCTGTTTGACATTCACATAAGAAATTGCCACCAGACAGAGGTTAAGAAAGACATTGATTCAATTCCATCATGTCGCTCTTCTAACATCCCGCATTTTGCTTACAATGACACCAATGTTGATTGTGTTGGCGATAGCAATAGCGACAGTGCTGCTGATCACAAATTAGCAAGGTTGATTTCTACCCACTCCTGGCTTCTCAAGAAAGCTCAGAGAGTCTAGTGACACAGAATAAAATGTCTGATCCAGGTATATGTGGCCCTCCCAGCTGACAGTTAAGGAAAGGGGCAGGATAGTGAGAAAAGGAAGGTATATAAATGCACTTGATTGATCATGAAACTGTACACTTGGACAGAATGGCTATATGTGCTTCATGCTTCACTGTAGTCGTAGCTTACGTATCTATCTACCCTGCAGATAATTATATTTAAACTATTCTACTGAAAGGGGCAGGAAAGCAAGTGTCTTTGGAAGTCGAAGTTCCATTCAACAAAAAATAAATGTGTATTCAAAATGTTGCCGGTATGGCTTTGATAAGGACAATAGGCAAAAAAAAATGATGTTGGGGCCTCAACCAGTCTCTGCCTAGGGCCCCCAAATCTCTAAAACCACCATTGATTGTAAGCTATTAACTTATATATTCCACTCAAATGGCTTTAACTACACCCTTTCATCCCATCCCCAGCCAGTCTGTTTTTTAGGCACCTGGCACACATTCCAGTCTCAAGTTGTATTTGTCAACAAATACAGTGCATATCTAGGCCCTCACGCATATACTGTACAACACTCCGATATACTGTATTGCACTCTTTAAATTTTCCTTGTCTCCTGGTCCGTTTAAACTTAGGAGGACATGAGGTCTTGGCCCACACCTCCTGAGTACTAGGCTCTAAAGACTTGTTGCTGCCCCTGTCCAAAGTCCTCCTGGCTGTGTTGCAGATCAAGACGATACCTGAGGATTCCATCTGGTCATGCTGCTGACCATTCCCCCCTGGGTTGTCCCTGTCCTTGTCCATCTGGTCATGCTGCTGACCATTCCCCCCTGGGTTGTCCCTGTCCTTGTCCATCCCCGGGTTGTCCCTGTCCATCTGGTCATGCTGCTGACCATTCCCACCCGGGTTGTCCCTGTCCTTGTCCATTTGGTCATGCTGCTGACCGTTCCCCCCCGGGTTGTCCCTGTCCTTGTCCATCCCCAGGTTGTCCCTGTTCATCTGGTCATGCTGCTGACCATTCCCGCCCGGGTTGTCCCTGTCCTTGTCCATTTGGTCATGCTGCTGACCGTTCCCCCCCGGGTTGTCCCTGTCCTTGTCCATCCCCAGGTTGTCCCTGTTCATCTGGTCATGCTGCTGACCATTCCCGCCCGGGTTGTCCCTGTCCTTGTCCATTTGGTCATGCTGCTGACCGTTCCCCCCCGGGTTGTCCCTGTCCTTGTCCATCTGGCCATGCTGCTGACCTGGATTAGGTTTTATAGACTCTGGACACAGCCCAAATGCATTTCAATATTACAACTTGTACTCTTAAAATGGTCACCCAGCACAGCCAGTAGTGGACTGGTCACCCCTCCGAGCCCGGTTCCTCTAGGTTTCGTCCTTAATTTCAGCCCCTCTTAGGGAGTTTTTCCTAGCCACTGTGCTTCAACACTACTGTTGCTTACTCCTTGGGTTTTCAGGCTGGGTGTTTTGTAAAAGCACTTTGTGACAACTGCTGACATAAAAAGGGTTTTATAAATAAACGAATTGATTGACAACTACATTTATGCTTCACAAGAATTGCTTTTTTAGAAACGATTTTTTGTAAACTACAAAAGGTGATTTTTGAAAGTTATCTGGTTGAGAAGTATTGTGGGTCAATGATGTCGTTAAAGTAGGGGCACTCAATGAATGCCCTAGTAAACAAGGTTCGCATTGGTTGCATTACGTTCTGGAAACAGCCCGATTCACCCGCAACACTTAATATCAGCAAGTGACAGGTATAAACAGCCAATCAAATAGCGGGGCCACATTATTACTATGGGATTTACAGGGATGCAATATGTATGTTTCCCTAAATTATTCTTGTATGCTCTTGAACAGACTTGGAGGTACATTTCCTCAGTTAGGTTGGTCTAAAAGAATGTGGTTTGAAGACGTAAGTGAGGTTAAGCAGCCAGGCACTCTGAAGCTACAAACCCTTTCCATTTTTTAGGTGATTATTCAGTACAGCCTTGTTTCCATTTCACCGAACGTTACACTACATTTTCTTGTAGCCTACTAAATGCAGCCCAGCTTTCCCAAAGGTAGATTCCATCATGTTTACTGTACGCTCACCATGCTCGAGTCAACCAATCGTCCCTCCCCCTCTTTGGCTATGCTTAGGTAGCCCAATGTTTCCCGCACCCAGGTCTTTATCTGCCTTAACGAAAACTTGCTTGAACAACACATTGTATTTAAAATAAATTATTTCTTAACTATGCATCATCACTAAATAATGTCATCCTTGATGACAACTTAACCAAGCAAAGCTGATTTACCCACAGTAACAAAGCTGAGAAGGTCGATAATCCCTCACCGCTTTAAACCGATTACCTTTACGAGCAATAACTAGAGGCATTTAATCGAACTCCCTTAGATGTCAACTTGGTAACAGAAGAATCGAGTGGCAACAAATGTTGCAAAAAATATATGTTTCGACTATACACTATTAGGGATGTATTAGGAGTATTTCCTTCGAATGGTTGAAGTTTAATGTATTCATCCTACATGCAAAACCTTTTTCTATCAGTATTGGTATGATTAGTCCAAATCTTCAACGGGGTTTCACTGGAAGTTGTTTTATGAAAGTCGCAGTAGCTTTACCAACTAGCCAACTTTGGCTTAATTTTTAAGAGGTTTTTTTGCCATAGTACGTGGCAGGTTAAATGTAGTAAAACTGTTACATTGGCTGTTGTCTCCTCCTCGTCTCAATTTTGCTTAACAAATCCAATTATAGCCCATTCATATAGACTGCACTACTCCTTAACGTAGCTTTCGAGAGATAAACAAATTCTAGAGCATGTGAAGTAGCCTAGGCTAACTATTTAGCCTACTTCAAAGAAAATAGTCGTGATTGTTACTAAATGTATCCCATCGATTTGGCTAGTCTGCTTACCTTGCTTTTCACTTCAACCGCGGTGCAATTTAAGTATTGCAGGGAAGATTGTGATTTATTAAAACTCCGATTCATTTTTGCAGTTCCAATAAAAGTTCACGCGCTCGCCCACAGAGAAGGGGCTGTTTGGTTCTATGTCCAGTCTCCAAATCCCTTAGTTCCTATTCGTTTCGACAGCAAATCTGCAGCTTTCGTTAAATTATTGGAACACCTCAGGGTCGTGCAGTGATTCGCGATGCATTGGAGAAACTACATAGGGAAGAACATGAAACAAAATGAACAAATCGGCGCCTCTGACTTGGGGGAGTGCGTTAAGTTTTCAAATGACATCATCGAGCATATCCATGGACCTTTTCAGTTTCAGCCCTCATAAAATAGCGGTCCTCCAAGACACCAGGGGACGCGATGCCACTCCTGTCTTGATAGTTTTTTTTAAAGGCCTAGAGCCTTGAAACGAATTAATCTAAATGAGAATACTCTAAAAATAGCCTACAATTTATAAATCATTCAGCACTCACTGAATAATACATTCTATGCCTTCTTGTCCTACTTAAAAAAAAAATTGATGAAGAATTCTGAAACTGTACCAGGGTGGTCGAGATATAAGCTCTCTCTCTCTCTCTCCGTCGCTCTCTCTCTCTCTCTCTCTCTCTCTCTCTCTCTCTCTCTCTCTCTCTGTGTGTGAGAGAGAGTGAGAGAGAGAGAGAGAGAGAATGAATGAATGATAATAACTATATCGGAATGAATGAGCTTTGTCTGCAGGTTACTGTGTCCATTCTGGCAGCATCGAGACTTATATAGAACCAAACCGGTCCAACCCAAACATCTGTTCCCCTCTGTTCTGCACTGCTCTGCTTCAAGCTGCAAGGTGGTGGGGGTTCTGGCTACCCAAACACTGGTGTTCACACCTTGCCAAAACGGATCGTTCCTACTGGGAAAAATGCACATAAGCACTTAAATTCATTAATACCAACTAGGAAACTTTGGAATGATTTCTCAATGCAGATCTTTACAATCTGCAAACACTTCAAACAAGTCACGCACAACTGAAACCACATACTGTAGATTTGTTTTAATAGAATAGCCTAAAAGCTTTATTATAAAACGGATGGTTGACCTTGAATGCCGATTGACCTAAGAGACTTGAAACCATATACCACCGCTCTAATTGCCTTGGCAACTATTTTATAATAGCTGTTGGGTTTGTGGTATATTGCCAATATACCACAGCTATGTGCACGCCGCAAAGATCAAGAGCAGCTTTAAGCCATGGTATATTGGCCATATACTACACCTCTCCGTTCTTAATTACAAATTACAAATAGATTACCAACACATTTAGATCAGGAAAACGTGGTGTGATTTCATACCCATGGGATACGGGTACTGTATAATATCAAATCACTTTTTAATGATTAAATCTCTTTTTACTGCTCTCATTTAATTAATTATTACATTAACTAATGACGTGTAATATGGTGATAACGGATATGAATGATCTGAATCGGGAGGCCCCATTTTTGTGTAGTACATTACACCATTGGCTATGTGGCTTTACCAGAGTTTGGGCACAGGCCCAACCGAACCGTTTCTATGTCTGATAAGAACTGTTAGCATATGTTTGCATTCTAGAAATTGTCAGAGGTAGTCACTAGCAAGAAACAAAGTTTGCAGGTGAGGTGTTTGACTTGAATACTAGGTGAATGTTATCTGTCTAAGTTCTATAATAGGCCTAATTATTATCTTGATATGTAGTATTATAAGTATAAGGACCGACCAGATATTAACTATATCGGATATAATGCAGTTCAGGCTCATATGCTCCATCCCCTCTTTCAAGATCTTTATTTAGTAAGTAAATTGGTCATAATTTTCCAAATAGGCCTACACATTCAACCACATATAAATATATATATATATACAGCTCTGCAAAAAATTAAGAGACCACTCAATGAGAAGCAAAGAAGAGCCAGGTTGAAGTTTACAAAAGACCATAAGGATTGGACCGTAGAGGAATGGAGTGAGGTCATCTTCTCTAACGAGTCAAATCTTCAGGTTTGCCCAACACCTGGTCGTCTCACCTGGAGAGGCCTACAAGCCACAGTGGCTCGCACCCACTGTGAAATTTGGTGGAGGATCAGTGATGATCTGGGGATGCTTCAGCAAGGCTGGAATTGGGCAGATTTGTCTTTGTGAAGGATGCATGAATCAAGCCAAGTACAAGGTTATCCTGGACAAACACCTGCTTCTTTCTGCTCTGACAATGTTCCCCAACTCTGAGAATTGTTTTTTCCAGCAGGACAATGCTCCATGCCACACAGCCAGGTCAATCAAGGTGTGGATGGAGGACCACCAGATCAAGACCCTGTCATGGCCAGCCCAATCTCCAGACCTGAACCCCATTGAAAACCTCTGGAATTTGATCAAGAGGAAGATGGATGGTCACAAGCCATCAAACAAAGCTGAGTTACTTGAATTATTGTGCCAGGAGTGGCATAAAGTCACCCAACAGCAATGTGACAGACTGGTGGAGAGCATGCCAAGACGCATTAATGCTATGATTAAAAAACAGTGTTTTTCCACAAAATATTGATTTCTGAACTCTTCCTAAGTTAAAAAATTAGTATTTCGTTGTTGAAAAATGAATATTAATTTGTTTTCTTTGCATTATTTGAGGTCTGAAAACATCTGGTGAACCATGAATACAATCCTAACCTTTTATCCATATATCGATTTCCAATCTTTTGAATAAATTGATTACCTATTCAACATTTGGGAGCATGATAACAAGCCATGTTTTCGAGAAGTCTTTGGGGAGAATTTGTGTCTTTTCACTTCCTGAGCCATTGAAGGGGTGTAGCCTGGCATAGCCTGGTATTGGCTCATTATTTAATTATTGATGTATTATTGTATTATTGCCCATGTATTATTGCCTTCCAATTACAGATTGAGAACTCCTTGTAACCAAGCATAGACTGCACTCAAGTGGCTATCTTAGGTTATTACACATTTGCCCCTTTTCAGCCCAGACATCGATGCACAGTTTCGAGTTTCCCAAAAACCTCATGATTCATTGGAGGCGAATACGTCTTTATGCTAAAAGGTTTTTATAAACTACTGATTATATACCAGTCACTCAGAATAATTGTAACTGGTATATAATCAGTAGCTACTAATTATCTTCATCTAATACAGGATATTTCTGCATTTTGGCAAAACGTTTCAGGTTTCTTTAGTGCAATTAGAACGAAGTTGCTAACTAGTGCTAGCACAACTAACCAACTAGCTAGAGTTTCTGAAATGAATGAACTGAAGGTAGCATACACTGCTACGATTGACAAATACAGTATAAACAAAAAAGGCTGTGAAAAAATGTAATTGTGTTTTCAAGTAGATCTTACACTCAAAATATCATATGACTTAAACCTCTGATTGAGTTAAATGTGTTAAAATAAAATATTCATCAAGAGACAATTATTCAAAAACTTTGGCGACACCATAATTGGCACACATAGAAAATCTAAAGAACAAAATCTGATTGATGTATGATAATATTTTACATTTTGTTTGAACCGGACCTTTCTGCTAGCGATTGAAGCATGTTCAAATACGGATTAAAGAAAGTTCACTAATTGCATTTGGACAGTTTCTTTAACAAGTCACATAAAATCTAGCCTAGAGTTTGCCAGAAGGCATGTGGGACACCGTGAGACCAAATGCATAGAGACAAATTGACTCATGGCTGTAATTGCTGCCAAAGTTGCCTCTACCAAATATTGACTATAAGGGGTGCATACTTATGCAATCACTTGTTTTCAATTATTTTAGTCTAGTATTTGTTATTAATTCACCCCATTTCCAATAGGGTGAATACTTTTGAAAGCCACTGTACATATAGTCTCTATAACAATGTTTGAATTTCAATAGGAATTGCTCCACTTTAGCAACCCAGCACAACGTGACTGGCAGGCCTGATGTGGCCGGTATACCTAAATATTATACTCAATGTATTGTCATAAATAATTACATTAAAAGGCTATTAAGACTGGTTCAACCATGCATAGTTTTTCTGACAACCAGTTAGAAAATGTTTTTGGTTGTAAAATCCTTCATCCTCCATACCAAACGGTTCATTTAAGAATACATAGTGATATTTAGATAGAACCCATTTTTCATACAAATAACCATTCCAAAACCTTTTTCAATCAGATGGTTGTTGGAATATCCCTATCTTTTCACAAAGAACACCCTTAGAACCTTATTTTCTAAGAGTCTTGCCTATCTGTTCTCGACTACGACAGTTCTCCGGGCATTCAATGTTGGAGCCCCCCATGCAAATGAAAGAGTTGGGATAAAAGCGGGAGACCAATTTTGATTTGATTAAATTTAGTTTGGAAGAAATATCTTCTGAGTACATATTACAATTATAAAAATGGGGTCTGAAACCCAGAGTGTTGATTCTTGTATGCGCATAATAAAGCTAGCAGCAATTTCCACTCCAAAGAGTTGCTGATGTCACAATGTTATGATGTTTGGTATTGAATAAAAGAAGGTAAATTTTTTTTTTTGTTGCAACTCAAAATGAAAATTATTTCCTGAAAGACAACAAATACAGCCAGCAGAGGTCACAATAACCACAGATAACAGCACACGGTCTCCACACAGAACAGACTGAGGAAATACCCTGTCACAAATTATTGCAGGCATCTTTAAACATCTGTAAAACATTTGTTTAATAAAATCCAGTTTTTCAGACAAGAAACAGACTTGAACTGTAAACTTAGATCAGAGGGAGTTCGGATTAAAAGGCCAATTGGTCACCAATCAAAGATCCTTTTCCGCTCTGCTCTGAGAATGTTGGTGTGATTGCTGCAGCTGCTGACAGAAGTCTAGTGTCTGTCAGGACGATACTAGCGTCACATTAACCCTCTCCTCTGACACCAACACTGGAGAACAGTAGCCAAGTAGTCAAGCTACAGATTGACTATTCAAATAGAGTTATGATTATTTGCACTGCATATGTCCTAACTGGGAGCAGACAAAGCCAGTGTTATACAGCAAACATGTTACACATCATCTGTTTATCCAGCTGTCAGTTTACTGAGGCAGAGTGAACAACAGTGTTGGCCAAGACTAAACACATCATTGTCTGCTACTGGAACTGCATCTAAGTCCTGCTGTTGGACACGATGGACCTGAGTTTCCTTGAAAGCAGAACTCTCTGCCTGTTACTACATAGAAGAGGGTAACTGTATTTTCTTCCCTCACTTCAGAGTTACACAAAGTAAAGAGAAGCCCGACCCACAGCGCCTGAAGGCAGTTTTGAAGGCAATTCTTTTCTCTCTCTTGTCAGGTGGTCCCCTGGGTGAAATTTAAGACTGTTAGATTAACATGATCTGAAGAGATCTAATCCAGCCATGTTGGATCACGAATGAACATCCGGAAATATTCAGGAAGTATTTTGATGACCCCGCTGCCGGGCTAGTCAGGAGAAGGAAGGAGGGAGGGGGGCCTATCAAATCAGCCGCCTTCACCCGCCAACGTTCAACCCTCTGAGCCTCTCCATTTCTCTGATTGAGGAGTTCTGCAGCATGTGATGCTGTTTCCGTGTGGAAGGCACCACGATGATCTCACAGGCATAGACAGCGCGTAGCTCCTCGGCGTTAGGGACGCCATACTCTCACAGTCGCCGGTGATTGAGAACACATTCCAGGGTCAACTTTTATACTGGAGTGTTGCGCTTCCTGTGTCATGGACAGGACGGAAATGAAATGGAAGCAGGTCAGCACAGCTGGGTGGAGACCCTCTGAAGTTACAGGCTCCATGTTTGTTTGGAGTGCTCTTGTCTGTCTGTCTGTCTGTCTGTCTTTCTGTCTCTCTCACAAAATCTGGGACCACAACTCCTCCTTCTGTGCTCTAACAGAGTGAACATTAAATATTAATGACACTGTAGTTGGGAGTTGGGAGAGAAAAAACAAACGCATAAAAGCACAGAGGAAATTCCTCGCCACCCCCCCCCCCCCCCCCCCCCACACACACACACACAAGCACCTCTCTTTCTCTCTCTCTCTCTGAATATATCTTTCTCGTGTTTGTTGATTCAGCCCAGTAACATTTCAGCTTGTTGATACTTTGAGATGATGGAAAGTAACGGTTTTGAAATCCCGCACCTGGAAAGCACATTGCTGCTTAACCTTCCCTCCTGTTGTGTTCTTTTCTCTCCTTTCTCTCTGTACGTCGATGGTTTCCATAAAGATGCTAAGAGGACCTAACTGGGGGAGAAAACCTCCTGTCATCTCCATTGAAGGCATCAAACATTTTGAATGTAGCCAACTGGACTTCCAACTTCCCTGACGGATCCCTCTGATGACCCAATTGGTGTCATGTGATCACAATTCCAAAGTGGTCATCACATTAGGAGGCACCAGTCAATGAATAGTGCTGAGACTGCAGCATGGGTTTGGCCTCAATGGTGCTTCCCATGCCGGCAAACATGCCATAGTGGTACGGGATAAAAAGATGAAACCTCTTTCTATCTCTGCGATAATTCCATACTCGTCCTGCTCAGGTCTAAGGCCCTGACATTGTCAGGAAGTGACATCATCAGGAAGCGAGGTTAATTGTCTCTCCCTGCTATCCTGTAAATGATTACCAGACTGGGGGTTCAAGAGCTCTATAGAGACCTCGACCTCGCTCACTCGCTCTCTGCCTGCTAACTAGATTATCTATTCCATCCCCTCTCTGCGTCTCATCACAATCATCGTGGTTATTGTTACGGACTCTGGCAGGCGGTGTTCACAGCCCGAAGAAGAGGAGGCCACGGAGTGCAGCGCAAACGCGTCCTGCTGAGCACATCACAGCTGGGATTGAGGAGAGGAAGATGTCTTAGCTGCATTGTACAGAGTGGAGAGGGTTTACAGAGAGAACAGTGCTGAGTATGAGAATTATCATGATGACAAATATCTCCAGGGTTACGTACAGACTCTCGATCAACTCAACAAAATGTCTACCCCTCCCCAAACACAGACATACACACACAAGCACGAGTGCACATCAACAACAGTGCTTATTTGTTTGTAATGTAAAATCTTTATTGTGATTGTTTCCCAAAAGCTATGTGGCAAAAGGAGAACCCAAGCACCTTAACAGGGAGCTACAGCGGGTTTGGTTTGCTGTCAGCTTGCCACAGGCCCTCGAATAAGTCAGTCATTGTTTGGCACCAATCACTGTCACACCCACCAAACAGGAGCAAACACACCTTGAGGTTCGTTCAAGAATGTATAACAACAATTTTGGGAAATGTGTCATTCAGTACATACTGCTCTGTAATGTTTGTGGGCTTGTGTGCGTGTGTGTGCACGAGAGAGCGAGTGAGAGAAAGAGAAAACGAGGAAAACTGCGCGAGGGAGGGAGAGCGGGTGTATGTGAGAGAGAGAAAAACAAGCGTTCAGCAGAACAGTCACTCTCTCCTTCGTGCTAGATGTAAAAAGTCAGTGTCGTTCTGCTTCAGGAAGAACATTTCATAAACTTCAGACAAATCAAATAAACACAGCATCTGAATGCAAGACTTGGTGAAGTCCGCTCCGCTTGACATTTATTTGTACGTTTATTTAAAAACAAAGAATAAAGAATATGCTGAGGCACTAATGTGTTTCACAGCAAACCCTGAGAAAACAGGCGTGGGTAGAGGGGGAGTACCGTCCCCCTAAAAATCCCTGCACCCCTCCTCACCCCCACCAAGTAGGGACACGGAGCTGTGGCCTCCAGAGAACAGAGGTAAACATGCCCCCATTTCTTTAGCTGCTCTCCTCCTCCTCCTCCCTCTCTCTAAACCTCCTCCTCTCTCTCTCTGTCCTTTCTTTTCTCTCCCCGTGCAGCGGCTGCCTTCATTTAAAAAGGCTGCTGGCTGATTGCCTTTCATTATGCTGGCCCAAACACTCAATCACACACACACACACGCGCGCACACACACACACACACAAACAACACATGCACGCACACACTCCATCTGAGCTGAGCTGAAGCCGCAGGGAAGAGGACTCCGACACGACATAATCCCGTTTTACTCCTGAATGAACACTCTGGGACCTCACGAGGTCTAGTATTACCCAACTTCGTAAGCCATTTTGTCATGAAGTGTGCAGTGGTGATAGATGGCTGTGCGGTACAGCCAAACCTTCTGCAGTGTGTCTGCATGGCGGTGTATTGTGAGACCCAACTGTGAATCTCTGTCAGGTTGCGGGGATGTGTTCTGGGTCCACTAGGGCAACGGCCCATATGGCATGGGCTAAGGACCAGCCCTCTGCCTCCCCATCACGCACGGGAAGAGCATCAGCTCTCTACCCACCTTCCCCCACTCTCCTGTCAGAACATATGGACTCGCCCCTCACTTCCCTCTCCCCGCCCTACCTCATCCATCCGATGTAAATGTACTCCAGCCCACTACTCTGTTACTGAAACTCCTCTATCTTCAACTACTGTCTATGTTAAATAAAGCATACAATTCCCCAATATACACTCACCTAAAGGATTATTAGGAACACCTGTTAAATATCTCATTAATGCAATTATCTAATCAACCAATCACATGGCAGTTGCTTCAATGCATTTAGGGGTGTGGTCCTGGTCAAGACAATCTCCTGAACTCCAAACTGAATGTCAGAATGGGAAAGAAAGGTGATTTAAGCAATTTTGAGCGTGGCATGGTTGTTGGTGCCAGACGGGCCGGTCTGAGGATTTCACAATCTGCTCAGTTATTGGGATTTTCATGCACAACCATTTGTAGGGTTTACAAAGAATGGTGTGAAAAGGGAAAAACATCCAGTATGCGGCAGTCCTGTGGGCGAAAATGCCTTGTTGATGCTAGAGGTCAGAGGAGAATGGGCACACTGATTCAAGCTGATAGAAGAGCAACTTTGACTGAAATAACCACTCGTTACAACCGAGGTATGCAGCAAAGCATTTGTGAAGCCACACCACGCACAACCTTGAGGCGGATGGGCTACAACAGCAGAAGACCCCACCGGGTACCACTCATCTCCACTACAAATACGAAAAAGAGGCTACAATTTGCACGAGCTCACCAAAATTGGACAGTTGAAGACTGGGAGAATGTTTCCTGGTCTGATGAGTCTTGATTTCTGTTGAGACATTCAGATGGTAGAGTCAGAATTTGACGTAAACAGAAATGAGAACATGGATCCATCATGCCTTGTTACCACTGTGCAGGCTGGTGGTGGTGGTGTAATGGTGTGGGGGATGGTTTCTTGGCACACTTTAGGCCCCTTAGTGCCAATTGGGCATCGTTTAAATGCCACGGCCTACCTGAGCATTGTTTCTGACCATGTCCATCCCTTTATGACCACCATGTACCCATCCTCTGATGGCTACTTCCAGCAGGATAATGCACCATGTCACAAAGCTCGAATCATTTCAAATTGGTTTCTTGAACATGACAATGAGTTCACTGTACTGAAATGGCCCCCACAGTCACCAGATTTCAACACAATAGAGCATCTTTGGGGTGTGGTGGAACGGGAGCTTCGTGCCCTGGATGTGCATCCCACAAATCTCCATCAACTGCAAGATGCTATCCTATCAATATGGTCCAACATTTCTAAAGAATGCTTTCAGCACCTTGTTGAATCAATGCCATGTAGAATTAAGGCAGTTCTGAAAGGGGGTCAAACACAGTATTAGTATGGTGTTCCTAATAATCCTTTAGGTGAGTGTATATATATATCATTAAACTTGCAAAAACGCTCACTCTTGTCATGACTTTCTGAGGTATTACTTTCTGACTGGGGATATATCATTATTTTGGTTGCTCACATGTAGTTATTTGAGATTCACCCAACTTTGGGATGGGCTATTGTGGCATTTTTCATTACCGGTATGAAAGGAATCGCTTTCAGGACAGGTTATTCTGTGATTATATTCTATAATTAATTTAACTTGCTTATTAGAAAAAGTTCAGTAGAAGCAGTCAAGGTTAGTAAAGATATATATAATAAAATTTCCAGGCCATTCTGATAAGAATTAATTGACAAGGATTAAACTGTAGCGTTTACAATTTGTGACTAGCCAGTGACTGTGGCATTACTTTGAATGGGTTAACCTTAATTTCAAAGTTGTAAAAAAAGAAAAAGGGTTTCAGTAAGGGAATGAGTGTGTTAATCAAGGACATGAGGCAAGCCCTACCCACCACCTGAGGAGCAGTGCAGTTAATGAGCTACCCCTACACAAAGGCAGCTCTCAGTCAATGTTCGGGAGACTGAAGGCCAGGTGAATTGGTCCACGTGCCACAGTTCAGCCACTGCCACCACAGCCGTCGTGTTTGGAGAACGAGGACGGAGTTTGACCCTGCTCGGGAAGAGCTAAACCTGGGTGTCACTGCTCGGGATGAGGAGTGTATCCACGTGTGAGTGCCGGCACAGATGAAGTTTCTCTCCCTCACAGACGCAACCTTATTTGACCAGACCAGCGAGGCCACGCCCACCATATCGGAACTCTGTGATGCTCCATCGCCACATGGAATCTGATCTTTGTATATCGCAGCTTTCTTGTAGTTTGTTCCTGTCTGCCTACTGTGTGTGGTAGTGGGATCCTAAAGAACCTTGGGTTTCGACACACACACACACACACCCTCAATCCCCCTCCTTATCCCCTCCCCTTCTTTGCCTCTCCTTTGCGCCCCCTCCTCCCGAAACCCTCCGGTGTTACGAGGTGTCAGTGGTTGAAGACGGACGAGGCGGGTCTGGTTCCCATTAGCTGCAGCCTCTCTCCTCCCAGCCGGAGCCCCAGCCCCATTCTATTCCTCCAGCCCTCCATCCCTGGCTCTGTCCCAGTCCTGGATTGTCTCATTACTGTGTAGGTTTTGGACATTACAGCCTTTCTCTTGGCTCGGACACAATTCTGCAGCCCTACATTTCGCCATCTGTTGGGCCAGATCATTCAGCATAGGCAGGATAAGGTGCTCTGAAAATGCACATGCTCTTAGCTATTGAGACCGTATAGAGTGTTGTGACTGAGTACAGAGTGGTATTCTGGATAGCTAAATTAGTGAGTTAGTGAGATCAGTGAAAGCAGAATGTGAGAAAATGCAGAATTTCCTGTTCCAGATGGAGACTTTGATATATTGCCTGATCAGAAGCAAACCTCCTGCAAACCAGGTTAACTTGATTTTAGCCCGTCCTAGTGAATAAAGGCAATGCTTCTCCACGAGTCAGGTTCCTGTCCGTCATCATGGCCTGTCCCTCTCTGAAAAATCCAGTTGAAATCAGACTATTATTTTTGAATGTTGATTTTTCACACATTCATCTGGCTGATGTACTTCTGTAGATGGCAATGCTGAACAATTTGGAAAGGCATGTACAGGCATGTATAGAGCCTTGAAAAAGGGTCTGGCCAAATGTCGGAGACTAATGCACAAGAATAAAAAATTATTTCACAGCACGAAAGTACAGGTAGCTACAGAATATTGTAGCCTACTTTTTAACCCAACCAAATCTTTCAGAAACAGTAATTAAACTCCATAATGATTAATGACCTGTAGACCAAGCGATATCATGGGTTACTGATTTTCCTGGCCCAGGGGCTGTTTCAGGGCCGGGGGCCTTCTGATTAGCATGAAATATCCCTAATACTAATAATCCAATGCCCTAAAGCATTTGCTTGGAATTTCTGTATTTAATTTTGATCTGCTGCCACATTTGTTTTGCTCACATAAAACTAACACCGAACATGTTGCCCATGTTGCAGTGAAAATAACTTTAAAAACAATAGTGATTAATATTATGTGAAAAATGTAAACAACCTACTTCTTGTTTTCAAATTGTGAAATATTGGGATCGTTTTTTTGGCTCCGTATTTACAATTTCCTAGAATTTTTTTTAAGTACGCCTGCACATGCATGCTGTACGATCAACCAAACAGTGCTTTGTTTAGCTTAACTAATGTCATTACAGAACCAACTTATCCAGCACTCCCTCATCTGGTTTAGAGAAGCCGGATTCAGGGAAACCTGAATTTGTTAAACCAGCTTTCTGGAACACCACCCAGGCCAAGTTTCAGTGGAGCCAGTGGTTGTCAGTAAGGTATTATCCTTATGTTACCCCGACCTTAGCCGTGACAAAGTGGCTTCATCCCCTTCAGGCACGTCCCAGGGTGGACCGGTGCCAGCCCAGATTAGTATGGGGGTTCCTCTAGAACACAGAGAGCTGGCTGGCTTAATGCACAGAAGACAGGGAGCTCTACCCTTATGGGACTTCTATAGGTTGAGTTAGCTGGTTTCCGTCCTGTACTTGAGTGAGGTTTGTCAGTGTCAACAGGATGTAGGCAGGTCGGTGTGTTGGCTGTAAGGTCCAGCCCTCTCACTGGCTCTGTTCCGTATCTATGCCTCTATGTCTGTAGCCCTCTGTTCTTCCACCAAACAGCCTTTGAAGCCTGCAGCCGCTATGTCTCTGTGTGGCTGAGTCACACACACTCACACACACACACAGACGCACACACACATGCACACACTCACCACGCACACAGTGTCTTCCTACGCCTTACATTCACAGAGCTTGTCTAGGCCGGCCCACCTCCCACTTGGCCTCAGGATGTGGCTGCTGAGGCTTTACAGTTTCACGTGTGTTTGTTTGTGTGTGTGTGTGTGTGTCTGCACACACATACACACATTGCGTCATAATGAAATTAAGAATGTATTTAGAACATGTATTTAGAACATGTATTTCATTTAATGTGTTTTTGGTTTATATTTGGACTTGCTACATTAATATTAGTTAATGTAGAAATTAAACACTGTACAGTATCCTGGGAAAGATGGAAATGTAAGCAGTTGGGTTTCTATTGCTTGTTTCTTTTCTCAAGAAATGTCCTATAAGCAGCATATTTTAAATTTTTTAAATAGCTGAGTATTTAAGTATTTTCGAATTCACGTCAATGCTAAGCTGGGGGTATTTCCAAATGCATTCCAAAGTTTAACTACTTGTCTTTAATAATTAAAAAAACGAATGTTTGAAAACATACATGGCTATATATAGTATGTGCAAGTCACTGAGGTATTTTAAATAATATTTGAACCCAGGTCTGTTCCACTGGGACCCATTCATCCATAGCAGCATGGGACATGTGTGTATATAGATCAGTCAAATACGAAGCAGATACTGTAGCTGGGAAAGTTGTTGGAGAAAACAGACTGCTCGTCCCACTTCCTGTGTTTGTGATGGCTCTGGAGAATAAACGTCAAACCATTGTGGAGCCGCACACACAACACATATGACTGATCACGGTGCCATGTAATACCACGTGAAACAACAACACACGCCGACATCAGCCAGAGACCCAAACCGGCAACATTCATGAAAGCAGCACCTTCATTTGAAAACACTGAGGAGATAATGAATGGATCAGAATACCGTCTGGATCAAAATCTTTTTCCTCATTCCTAAATGTTACCTACATCCGTTGAGGAACGCATAAATTAGCAACGTGGTTTCCTTTTCATTCAACTGATTTATCCGACAATTTCTGCATGCCGGGCAGGACAGGTGAGCCGTGAGGTCCAGAGATAACCTGGGCCCTTGTCTCAAAGGAATGTACAGTCGGTATGTTGGCGTTCAGTGGCTGGAAGACATCAGACGCATCACTGACATAACCTGACACACCGGCAGGTATTGTGGTTAGATACCTGAGAGATTAAGCCAACTGACTGTGAACCGTAGAGTTTTATTTCACTCATCAGTGCAGAGATCAACCAAACGCTGCAGTACTGTGAATACCTCAGACATGTTATCACGGTCGACCCTGCTAAACCATTTAGTTATAAATTCCACACACACATACACATACACCCACACACACACACACAAACACACACACACACACACACACAATTATGTTCCATTCCTTCCTTCTGAACAACTAGATAAGAACAGACAGCCCTGTAGACAGACTGATAGGACTGAGGCGATGTTTGAAACTGTGTGTGTGTGTGTGTCTAAGGTTTTGTGTGTGTTGTTCCCCTTATTCAAACTGTGTTAGAAGCATATGGATTCAAACATGTACATCAGCCTCTTTGCCGCCTTTAAAACAACCCGGCGTCAGCCAGATCCAGTTCTTATCAGACATTCATGTCCCTGAGGTGTTTGTAGTGAACCTCTCTTATGTTAAACTTATATTTACTTATACATACATGATGTTGTCGACTCGCTCTACACTTTCAGAAGAAAACACTTTCCAAAAGGGTTCTTTGTCTGCCCCCACAGGAGAACTGTTTTTCTTTCCAGATAGAGGCATTTTGGGTTCCATTCACAACTCTCTGTGGAAAGGTGCAAACAGGAACCAAAAATGTTCTGCTTGGTGCTAACTGGAATGCACAAGGGGTTATTGAAACGGATTCTCCACAAGGACAGCCAAACATCAATTAAAATAAAAACCCTATAAATACTTGGTCACTAAACTTATCACAAACAGACCGTTTGAATTTTTTTTTGCCATTAGTTCATGCTCATGCGGTTGAAGACCTAGTAAATCAATGGTCTAGAAGAGGATGAAGTGTACAGTCAGTGGTCAAGAGGAGGATGAAGTATCCAATCAGCGGTCTAGAGGAGGATGAAGTATCCCATCAGCGGTCTAGAGGAGGATGAAGTATTCAATCAGTGGTCTAGAGGATGAATTATCCAATCAGCGATCTACTTGCATTCATATTTTTAATGACCGGTGTACGCCCACATCATTCTGTTTTCGCAGTTCACTCATACCATTCCAACAGTCAGAAAATACTATTTTCTCAATACTTCATAAAAAGATCTGGAAATACTATTACTTTGTCATGATGAGTATCAACACAAAATGTAGCCTGTGCAACTGAAAGTCCAGAATGATGGACATCAGTACTGTATTACTGTTATTGCTCTTGTCAGAAGTGATGCTCCTCTACAGTGCCTTGCCAGAGGACCACAGGAAGATCTAATACTTTCTAATGGATGGAGGAGAAGAGACAGAGCGACATGATGCTTCTACACACACACACACACACACACACACACTGCTGCCCCCCCCTGCATGAGCCACCCATCAGAGCTGTCTCCTACCTGCTGTAGACAAACCGACAGGATAGATAGAATTCCCTGTACCAGGCGGCAGACAGGCACGCCACCTAATCTGGATGACAACTCGATGCTTCCTGACGGCGCATTCTTAATGCAATTATTCAATTATTCCTCTCGTGAGCAGATCAGAAGAGATAGGGAACATGAAGGGATTTGAACGGCCCACAACGTTAACCATGTACACTGTTCTTCTGGCCTGGGGTTGTGGGCGAGAGAGAGAGAGAGAGAGAGATATGGAGAAAGAAAATCCTACAACGCATCATGGGACATGGGTGAGCACCAGTAACAAGAGGCAGAGTGATTGACAACTGGATTCAGAGTCACAGACTGTCCTTTCAGAAAGCACCAGATGTTCCAGTCCTGTCAGAACTGCGTTAGCTTGCTGCTGCCAGATCCCTCCACTCTCTCTGCGTGCTGTCGCGTCGGCCTTTACCAGGCACCAGAGGAAGTTGGTGCGGGCGTCTGTCAAACTGATGCGTCTCTCGACCTTCTTCACCAGATCTAATACTGTATCTACTGTACTGCTCTCTTTCTGACTCCGTTCAGAGTCTGGTGAGTCGAAACACAAACAGCCCGTCACATAGTCGTTGTCATACAGCTGCTCTTCTCTCCCGGAGGTTTGACAGTGTAAGCAGCACCAGAAACCGAACCACAGCCCCAGCTCTCATCCTGTCGCTCTCTGATTTGACCTCCAGTTTCAACAGGGTTTGGTTTCTTTCTGCGCCTCTGTACGGTTGAGCCAGGGTTCACGTCTTCTGTCGCCTCCATGTGTCCAACACGTCTAACACACGTCTGGGGCAAGCTGTGTCGCCCCGTCTGGGCTGTGGTGCCCAGTCAACGAGACTGTCGCAAGACTTTTTTCTCCCCCACTGGGCCCATCTGTTCTTCTCGCTCCAGACCTGAGCGCTGAGAATGATGAGTGTGTGTGTGTGTGTGTGTGTGTGTGTGTTTTTTTTATTGGGGGAAAATAGGAGGAGAATTTATAGGAGTAGCTCCTTTTTTTAAATGTTTTGCTTTAGCCCCAACATGTAAAGTTATAGGCTTTGTTCACCCGGCACAGCCAGAAGAGGACAGGTCACCCATCTGAGCCTGGGTCTTCTCTAGGTTTCTTCCTAAATTTTGACATTCTTAGGGAGATTTTCCTAGCCACTGAAATTCAACAATACTGTTGTTTGCTCCTTGGGGTTTAAGGCCAGGTGTTTTGTAAAAGCATTTTGTGACAACTGCTGATGTAAAAAGGGCTTTATAAATAAATTTGATCGAATGATTAATTGATTTGAGACTGAAATGGAATTTCAATATTTGCTTGGCTCCTTCCTAGATCCTTATTTATATCTAAGCACACCCACCAAAAAAATAATTATGTTTTGTACATTTTAAAAGCTGACATAAAATAACACCATTTATCGTGGCGTGTCTGTTACTCTTGGCAGGTGACAAGCTGACAGGTTCCAGAGATATGTTCATAATTATGTCATTTAGCACATGCTTTTATCCATTGGGAATTAAAGTCATGCATGCATTTCTATTGCATGTATTCCATGTGATTGGTCTCAGGAATTAAATCCCACACAGTGTTAGCAGAAGTACAGAGGAATACAGAGGTCAAACAGAGGTGGACTCTGATTCTCTACATCGTCAGACAGTGAATGGATGATAGAGTCCACCTATGACCCACATGCCAACCATACTCAGAGAGCAGTTATGTCACGCTTTATAGAACAAGATCCAAGCTTAGAGAGTATTTGAGACAGAAAAAACTTCCAACCTAGATAATGCTTTAGATGGCTGGGGAGAACTTGCCATACGGGTTCTATACCCCATAGTGGGCCTTTGTCTACTTTGAACATCTGAGGGAAAAGTATGACCTTCCTAGAAAGTTCTTCAGATAACTGCACGTATGACAACATTTTCTAAAGCCTTATTGAGAATGCCAAGCTTTGTAATTTTTTGACAGATGCATCAAACTGTGTCCAATCTCAAACCAACGTGTATCTCATCTTTATGACACATTACAATCTGTCAAGTTACCCTCCACAGATGCTATCAAGGCAAAAGCAACACATTTTTTTTTCTAAATAGTCAATTAAGGCTTTGTAAAATATTATGGTTTGCAAGATAAGTAATAAGGTATAAGTGATCATAGAATGTGTTGCATGTTCAAACGCATTATAGTATTGGGTAAATTATTCCATAGTGACTTGGAACCATGCTATTGATATAAAATATGTCACATGATTTGAAATGTTGTGACCTGAAGTTATTACTGTTGCTGAGATATTTAAAGTTATTTTCTCTTTTGTAATTCATTAAACAGAACATTGTCGTTGTCTGATGCATTTAAATACAGACAAATTAGGATGTCATTAAAAAAAATTCTGATATTTCCTTGTGCTGTGAACTTTTATCTGGTCATGTATTTTTTATATATTTCTCCTTCTGCAGTGTGCAGATTTTCATGTCTTTTAGTATCTTGTCATTCATTTGTTTGTCAATATGGTAAACCTTTCAGTAATAACAAGTAATTATTAGTAATGTATTAAAGTTTACCTAGAAATATGGTGCACACTTTTTAAATTATTTTGCAGCCCAACTAAATTGTTAATGTGAATCTCCATTAATCAAAACATCATGATTTATTTTCTGTATTGAATGCACACAAATAATTAATAAATATACTGTTCATTACATGTAGTAATACATTTACAAATACATTTCAAACCATGAATTAACCATTATCAAACACTTGAAATAGTATCTTATCAGACTGTAACATATTTACAAAACATGCTATACAAGCACCTTTAAAATGCAAACAGTAATTGTTTATAAATGTGTAATTGACTCTTTGTAGTTTTCTTTCTTACATGTTCCATTAATGGGAATTGTTGCCTTGTCATTTATTTGATTTAATATAAATGTACAATCATTTATTTGATTTAATGTATATGTGCAATCATTTATTTTATTTAATGTATATTTAAAATCATTTATTTTATTTAATGTATATTTACAATAATGTATTTGATTTAATGTATATCTACAATCATTTATTTGATTAAATCTATATGTACAATAATGTATTTTATTTAATGTATATTTACAATCATTTATTTGATTTAATGTATATGTACAATCATTTATTTGATTTAATATATATTTACAATAATTTATTTGATTTAATGTATATGTACAATAATGTATTTGATTGAATGTATATGTACAATCATTTATTTGATTTAATGTATATTTAAAATAATTTATTTGATTTAATGTATATGTACAATCATTTATTTGATTTAATATAAATGTACAATCATTTATTTGAATTAATGTGCATGTAAATCATATTTTTAATTTCATGTGGTTTAATGTTTCAATAAAAAATTTTGACCCAGGATTTTTGAAAGGATGTAGTGCTTAACAAGAACTTAAATAGACTATTCATATATTACAACATGTTTAAAATTGGACTGTTTTTAGATAAAAGTTTATATACACCAAAGGACCCAGCAGCTTTGTAACCCCACGCTGATGTGAAGGGATTCATTCTGGAAAAGATACTGCTGAGGTGACCATGGTTGTGCCCTTTGACCTTTCTAACCCATTGGGGTAATTTGATGTTAGAGATGTCTAAAGGCCCCAAACCTCCAATATCACGAGGAACTGACTAATGAAAACAGATGGTGCACGATGGAGGTGGGAGGGAATAAGATGATGTATGAGATAGGAGAGTGCTTGAGGATATAGGAAGATATAGGAGGATATAGGAGGCGGGAGCATATAGGAGGATATAGGATGTGGGAGAGCATAGTAGGATATAGAAGGTGGGAAAGTAAAGAAAGATATAGGAGGTAGGAGGGCATAAGAGGTAAGCAGTAATGTGTTTAGAGGGAGCAGAGGAAGGAGAAAGAGGTGCCAAGGAGGGGGAGGAATAGAACAATACAGTTAAATCACAACCACAACAATGGTTCTAACTGGAGGCATCATCTGTCTGTGGCTTTGTTTATTTCTTTATTTACTGTGAAGCGTGTGTGCGTTTGTAGTTGTGTGTGTGAATGTGTGTGTGTGCTCACTGAACTAGGCCGCAAATAATAACTGGGAAACATCTCATTAATTCATCCTGCTCAGCTCAGCCTGTAAGTCGTTGTATTGTCACACACAACACATATGCATGCATACGCGTGCACGCACGCACACACGCACACACACACACAGAGCATTGTTATGTCTACCAAGGCCCTCTCAGCCTAACTAGCATCATCACTATGGCGACAGAGCCACTATGCAACACATCCCCTGAGCTTCCTGCTTCCTCTCTCTCCCTGACAGAGCTTGACAAACCTCATGTGACTTGAAGGGCTTAGCAAAGGAGGGCAGGGTCCCCCCATGTCTAATTCACACATGGTCCGGTTCAAATGCAGAGACCAGCCATATTGATTTGTAATAATACGACCGAGCATCCTCTCTGGGCCGGCAGGAGGTTTGACCACCAACACACGGAAAGAAACACTGAAACACTAAACATGGAGTATCGCAGTCCCCCACTTCCTCTGAAGATGTGTGCGGCAGCAACACGGGAGCGGCTTACTGTGACTTCTGTTAATGGAATACATTTGTTTTCAATGGAAATGTTAGTACAGAAGAAATGACAGGGAAAATATTGACTGAAAAGATTTTTAATTGAATTTTACATTTTTGATTTCATTTGCGCAGTAGAAAGAACCAAAGCTGTTTTTGTAGTATTGAAAACAACAGTCTTACTTAGGATGCTTTTTTGTTTTGTTAAGCTGAGGCATACAAGATGGAATTGCTGCCTAAGAAGGCTAGATTATACAGAACCATCTTCCACTACTATGTATGGATATACTGCATTCCACTTTTTCCATTTGGAGGTGATTTAAAAGATCAAAGTGTTTTCACAGCTAATTAATCTATATCAATGAAAATTTATCAACATTAACCCCAGGCTGTTCAGACCCAAGTACTAATCAGCCTGTGCTTAACACACTGACAAAGTCATGTGTGTGTGTGTGTGTCTTGCCTGTGGAGAGAGAAATCAATGAAAATCTTAAAATAATACAGCACTTCCACTTTTAAATGTAAATAAACATTTACGATTAGAAAGAGGGAGTGAAAAGAGGGAGGGATAGAGAAGTAGGGGCAGTGAGAAGGGTAGGGAGGGAGAGAAAAAGAGAGGGAGAGAAAGAAAGAAAGCAAGGGCGAGAGGTGGAGTGAGACCGGGAAATGGAAAAAGAGAAAAATAATTAACCTTGAAGACACGGCTAATTGGGTATATCTGTCCATGGTTAAATAAATTGACCAAACCTGCGGTTGTAGACGTGTGTTAGAACTCCTGGCGTATTTGCGGCGTGTTGCCCTACATTACCAATGTAAAACAGCAGTCGGGGCTTTTGTAATTACATGTAACCTTTATTAAACCTTCTACACTCCTTGTACTTACTACAGAGTCCTGGACAGTAAAGCCCGCAGTACAAGCCAGATCAACAGTCTTTCTTTGTGTGAACCCGTAGTCCCAACCCCACAACATAGCACTGTTTACCTGCTATTTAGATGTTTGCGTTGGTTTAAATAAACTACATATCCATCGCTGAATATAGCAAATGGGGGATAGGACTGCTCATTTGAATAAAATCTTGAAAGTATTGCGTCAACGTTAATCGTAATTTAGCCAGCTCAGGCATACTTTTAGCAAAATCCTAGAGATCAGATTAGTCAAATTAATTTGGACGGAATTTCGGATCTAAATGCAACAGAATCACCAGCCCCCCTCCTCTTTTCCTCCCTCTCTCCATGTGTGAAACACTCCAGTGGGCAACATGGAATTTGGATGAGGCTCTTCAAAGAGCGTGTACGATAGCTCTGCTGGCTCTACTCTGCTGGCTCTACTATGCTGGCTCTACTCTGCTGGCTCTACTCTGCTGGCTCTACTCTGCTGGCTATATTTCCTCAAATGAATTGTTTGAGCATTCCTGAGGTTTAGCGCTATGCCTTAAAAGAAAGAAAGGACCACTGATGTAATAAAATAGCCACCATGCTGTGAGTGAGGTGTGTGTGTATATGAGATGTGTGTATATGCGTGTGTGCCATCTGTAGGAAGTGCTTGGCGTGAATGAATGGAGAGATCGGCCTCGGCACTTCCCTCTCTTTCTCTCTCTCATTCTTTTCTCACTCCATCCTCATAATAAAACGTGTACTAAGCTGTTTTAAAGCAACACCGCCTCAACTTCCTCCATAAAACCTTCACCTTTAAAAAACCTTTTTTTAACAGCTTTAAACATTCTCACCCTTCTCTGTCAGACGTTAAAATGTCTCATGTCCAGCAGGGTTTTTTTTTGCATTCTGGCCGAAGTCATTTGTACTCTGTGGAGAAATCCGCAATGTTGCGTTTCTGTTAGCGCACTCGGGTTGCAGTGGGTCTGGCGTGCATGTGTTCAGTGGATTGTGTTACCTTGAGGTGGTGCAAACAGAAGTTCATTAAAGACCTGTCTATTGATTGCTACAGTCTGGGACAGCTGAAGTTGTGTGTGGAAAGGTCAAAATGAAGAGAACGTTGTACAAAACAAGGGTAATCAGCAATTATCATTTTTTTCCCCTACAAAATGCAGCTGCACAAACGTGTGATCTGGCCCAGGCTTTGTGTACCAAAAACCAAATGGTTAGAATACGTTTTTTTTAAGAAATCATCTGGTAGGTACTCAGATCCACAGTTGTGTGGAAAGTAAGGAACTAGAATCCGTTTAGTGTAGTGTCTGGGTGGTCAAGCAAATGTTTTGACACAATCTAATACAAGGCAGTAACACCCTACCACGTCTGAAAAGGCTGCATAAAATAAAGATGAAACACTGTCTCTCTCCACAGGCTCCTAGAGGAATAGCGTACTCCTGAGAGAATACATAACTATAAGGGAGTCGGTGATACTATATGGTCAGATGATTCTAGACTGTTTTAGGGTGAGTCAATCTTCCTTCTATCTTCCTTGTGTTCTCTTCCACTCTTTTTCTTGTTAGCTCGCTTTAGATATTGACTGTGAAGCACACATGAGTCATTCAGAATCACATCATGGGTTGCTGACCACCCAGAAGGAGGGGAAGCCACAGAAAGCAGCCAGCAGGCCTGGATGGGCTGATGGTGGGGTGGTATCGCAGCTGAGGGCGCTGGAGGCTTGTGGGCAAAGAGGCCTGGGTCTCGAGGACAAATGGCAGCACATCCAACATCTAAGGGGAGAATGGTCATGCAGAGTTAATGTTTTGCTTCAGCCCCCAGCCCCCAGCCCCAGCCCAAGCCCTGGCCCCAGCCCCGGTCCCAGACCCAGACCCGTCCCCTGGCCCCAGCCCAAGCCCTGGCCCCAGCCCCGGCCCCCAGCCCTTGCCCCAGCCCTAGCCCATCACGTGGGGACCCCTGTGGCCCTAAGAGCAACAGTTGTTACAACCTCACATTGGTTGACGCTATTCACTGGTGGCATTTTAACCTGAAGACGCTGAATGATGTTGAGCTTTGGCAGCATTATGGAGATGAGTTTAATCTCCGCTTGTGGGAGGTCGGTCTGCTGTTCATTAACTAAATGATGTGGGTGAAAAAGATCCACTCTGTTCAGAAACAATGATCTCCAGCAGCACAGAGATCTGAAGAAGATAGGCTGGCAATTAATGGATGTCTTAGCTGTTTTGTGTGTTCGTGTGTATGTGTGTGTGTGTGTGTGTTGGGTGTGTGAATGTGTGTGTGTGTGTGTGTGTATGAGCACTGCACTACAGTGTGTGTGTGGGTGTTTGTGAGAGGAGTGGGGGGGAGCACCTCTGTAAGGAGAAGGGAGAGAAATAGGGGCCGGGTTTAGCAACAAAGAGCCGAGTTCAGCAGAGAGGCCCAGGGCTTTAAGAGCAGCCCCCCAGGGACCTTGGGAGGGGAGGGGGGAGGGGGGCTTTGGACATTGTTCTCCTTGAATACTAAATGTTCAGCAGCTCTAATTCCAAATTCACTCAGTTCCACAACAAAAATATTTAGCTTCATTAAGACCATCAACATGCCCATTCTACCGCATGTTCTTTCATAATAAGCATTAGGACCAATCTATTCTAACGTCACTTTATAATTAAGTACCCATGCTGCCTTCACACAAAATTCTAACATTTAATGTTGAATGCAAAGATTAAAATTACAGATATCATGCTCCATAGTGTTCTCCTTTCCTCATTTGAGACTTCAAACTCCGAAACAAATATCTCTTCAAACTCCGAAACAAGAGAGTGAGAGAGACAGAAAAAGACAGACAAAGATGGAAAGAGAAAGAGATAGAGAGACTTTGGGTTTCCCCATAAAACTGTGCCGACATTGCAGAAGGCAAAGTGCAACCCTGCCAGACACAGAGAGGCTGGCATCACGTATTACCATTCAACTGCCAACACAAATGGGAGAAATGAGTTTAGCCAGACTAAACAAGCATGATAACCTCTCGAAAACACCTCAGTGGGCTAAGTCACCCAGAGTTTTTCTCTGAACCCTGTGGTGACTATTCAGTAAAGCTCAGTAAGTCAATAGACCCCTCAAGTGATTGCCCAACATCATTTCAACATGTAGCCCAAAAAAATGCAGCAGATATATTACATCAACCTGTCTTTAGTGACCAAAAACCAAGTCAAAGGAACCCGTTGGCAGGGTTAATCGTAAACGTAAATTCTTTTTCAGATTTCAGCTTTTTTGCAGATAAGACATCCGCTCCATTTTTTGGCCACATGTTAAAAACGTGGTAGGCAGTCACTCGAGGGGACAGCTGTCCCACCAAGCATTTCTGAATAGTCCCCACAGTGTTCAGAAAAAAACCCTCTGTGACTCAACCCGCCAAGGTGTTTTTTAAGTTATCATGTCAGTTTTATTGAGCTAAACGCATTCCTCTCATTTGTCTTGATGGACAAATGACTGTACATGACACCAGCCTTTATGTCTGTCTGGGTTGCAATTTGCCTTCTGCAATGTCAGGGTACAGAAAAGCACAGTGTGTTATTTAGCCCACTGCAGTGACAGGATAACAGGAATAAAATGTAGTAATGAAAATGTTTGTTGAAACAATCTAGAGAGGATTATTCGAAACCAAATGAATCTCTTCTCCTCACTCTGCACTGGTATTGAATTATTTCGATGCAGAGACACATGTTGGCTTTTGTTCCGGAAACATTGTCCTCTAATTAGATTTGGCAGCATTATATATATTCAGGAACTTGTGTCTGCCTGGCTGACTCAGAACAATTTCATCTCCCTGTCCACTAGATTTGCTGCATCATATTTAAATTACGGTGTTAAATTGCTGTCAGCAGCTACCCAAACAACACAAATCTGTCCAATATAAAAGAGTACTTTCCTCAAATCAATGGGGATCAATGTTTATTTTCATTTATTATGTTTATTGAAGATGTCCGATATTTATTAAGTTTAGTGACTGTCCTTCAATCTGCTCAATTCATTTAGACAACAGACTGAGTGAGAATGCACAGGTTTGATATGCACAAAACACACACATTTTCTCTGTATTCTCTGTATCACTTTTCTCTGTATCACATCACTGCCTCTGTAACACGATTTCTGAGTTGAAATTTTTTATCTTATCTGAGATATATGCCGTATTGTGGTTCTAAATATATACCTTTGTGGTATATTGCTGGATTGCATTTGTCTATACTACATCCTTATTGCCTACTGCTATCGAAACAGAGAGCGAGAAAGACAAAAAACTAAAAGGATAGAGCAAGTAAAATAGAAAGAGAGAGACAGAGAGCCCCCTTGCTAATCCTGCTGAATAACAGAGGTGTTTCAGACCTCCGACCCCAGAGGGGACGTTCACATCACTGAGCCACACGGTTCAAAGGTCATCATCTGGATATTTTTAACTGTTTGAGAAAGTCCCATTTGGTGCTGACTGGGGTTAAAAAAGCCCCCTCAAAACTGTGACCCTTAATCCTACTGGAGTCATGTGGCCATGGGCGGGTTTGTGTGCCTCTCTACCTTCACCATCCCCTCTACTGTGAGCCCTGTTCTGAATGCCAGGCTCTGGCCAAGCCCTGCTGATGTGACACTATCTAAACACTGCATCCTACCGATAACATGTCTTCATTTAATCATCCTGTTTTTATTGAATGTTCCCTCCCTGCAAGTAAAATAGAAATCTTGCAGTGCATTCAAAGTCGAAACAAAGGGTAGCAAGGGTTGGTTTTTCCAATTATAATTATATGTTTATAAACCAGCCAAAAAAAGGTAAATTACCAATAATCTACTTAATGATCTCCTCTTGCTGGGAGACTATGTTCCAGCTGGCTCAAATGAAGATACGGCATCTGTACACTCAGAAACCAAGACTGTACCATGTTAACAGCAGGGTTCATGGACTGTGGATTGTAATTAAATAATGCATGGTTGGGATGACATTGAGGGAATGTTGTCGCTACCTTCTGTAGACTACATGAACAGTCTTCTGGATGGACAGGGGCTAATGGTCTACAGATGGCGCTCAGTGGTTGGCCCAGCTTGCAGATGAGGAGCTGCGGGAGGCCACCTGAAACTGCCCCTCCACACATTGCTGACATGTTATGAAGCCTTACATCTACACAACTGAGAGTGGGTTTGGAGCCCCACATGGCTAGCTGGGGGACTTGACCTGTCACATAGCGGAGGTCACTCTCCACCAGTCTTCTGCCAGAATCTCAACAACCGGGGATCGAACCATGTTCAACGTTTTTCCACTTCAACATTGAGCATGTTAGATAGGTAGGCCGTTTTTTCCCTTACAGTAGGCGACGATGCCATTGGTTCTGTGGCACCACTCACGCTAAATCAAACACAAATGAAATCACGTCAATGTTTCCGATTATATTTGAACCCGGGTCTGAACCTGTAACGGCTGGCCCCAGCTCTTGGCAGAGTGCAGGCTGGACTATTAAAGTATATGACCACAGAGCGTCGTGCAGCAGGGAGGAATTAAACACAAACTAGCATCAGTAAAACAGGAAACATGTTTAGTGCCCCGGTTCCTCCACAATTAAGTCTGTTTCTCCCCTGGTAATGGGAACTGGTGTTGCTGATTCAGAATGTACTGCCATTAGTACATGTATACAGAATGTACTGCCATTGTCACATAATATAATCTTATACATGGGATATTAAATGTAGTATGAATCATTATATGTGGTCGAGTTTTGGGGAACGCATGGCTCAGATTGTTCATTAATTAGACCACTCCTCCCGGATTTGGGGGGAGTGGGGGATGAGTGGCTGATGGGATGTGATGTTCCTAAAGACCAGGGGTTGCTGTGGTCATGCTCCCTGACCTCTGACCTCTGACACCTAACCCCTCAACACACAGAGGTGCTGACAAAGAGCTGAGCTGAAGTTACACCACCTCCCTGCCTGTTGTCCTTAGCATCCTAAACCTCAACCGCATGTTATGACTTCTATGCTTTAGAGAAGGTTTTTCTGGTTTGTGAAATGGAGACGAAACAGACAGCGAGAATGACAGACAGCCTGTACACAGAAAGACAGACTGACTAATTTGGTGATTACACATTAGCTTCTGGGCTAGGAGCCCTAGTCAAGCTCTGGTTTTTCTGATTGCAGAGCATCATGTAAAACCATGGGGCCTGAGCAACACATCACAGAACAACAACAGGAGCAGACAGAGAGATATCACATCAGGGGGCTGATTCTGTGGTCGTGAGCAGTAGCTTACAGGCCATCTGGAGCGTCAAAATCAGACTATAAAATATAAAAATGGATGCAGATTGTTTTTGGTTCCCAACTCACGTCATTTGATGAGGGCAAGGACTGGAGGCCAACTCCTACTCCCTCAGCCCTGGGTCTTCGGTCCATTCCTCCCATGGCAGGCTGTCAGCCCCGCCCCTTGTGCTTTTCCCACACGTGCTGACAGTGACTTGTGGGAAAAGTTGATGAGAGCATTCTGCAGTATGGAGACAGAATGGATAGACACAATGAGGAATGCAAAGGTTGGGATGAGAAGCTGTCGCGGGACGAAACTGAAAGTAATTAGAGTTGGAAGCAACTGAAATGTCAGAAATATATCAACTTATTAGTAATGGTATCACTGCCTTTCCTGCTGTGACCAGAATACAATAAGCACCGATTGAGATGAAGAAGTGGCGGATGATTATTATAGCTAGCCTTCATTCAATAGTTAGTCATATCAAGCCCTATTACAAAACTTTCGTTGCAGTTGGAATTGAGCGTGAGTTCTCTAAACGGATGACATCTTCGCAATTTATGACAATTTTTCCAGAAAATTTTGATTCTCGGGGTATACAGCATTACTTTGTTTATAGCCCTCACATGAGAATAATTTGTAATGTGTCTATTTACATTTTTACGTTACATTCAACCAGTTGTCCCTTTGATACTCTGCTGCTTACGTCAGCCAGTTCTTCATGCAGCACAGTCACGTTTTCTTAATTATCAATTCAGTCACATTCAGGTTGATGATAGGACAGGTCAGTTGCTGTGGAAAGAGTCAGATACCAGCCCTAGTTATTAAGGATTATTTAAAGAAAAACTGTTCAGATGACCAAGACCTGTTTGTTATAGTGTGTTGATGTCAAATACTATACAGTGTGGGTTAACAATTAGCCCCGTCTACCATTTTGACAGAGTGAAGCCATCCAGTTCCCTCAGAGCAGCCATCATTACACCATCTCTTTTTCTCACACCATCTCTTGCCTCTCCTTCCCTCTCCCTTCTCCGTTTCTGTCCCTCCTCCTCTTCGTCCCTCTATTGTCTTCCTACAATGGCATGTTTAGTCATGATGGCTGATGCTCTCCTTCTTAGAGTGCCCTCTATTGTTTGACAGTCGTACAGTGTTTGCCACATTTTACATAAATTTTTTTGCTCAAGGGCAAATGGTCAGAATGTGACTTCTTCAAAAACAGAATGCCAAAACATTCAGGAAATAGAAGAAATAGGGAATTGAGTTTGATGACTCCGCCTTACTGTGAGTCATTTGAGTCTTCATTAGTGGAAAATTCTGATTTCATACATTTTATTGTTGGAGAATGTGTAAATTGAAGCTCAATTATAGAGGCAATTTGACAAGTTCATATTCATTTTTAAATATTGACTGCAAATATGTGTTCAGGAAAGGCAAACTTCATAAATCAACAGTGAAAAGAGAACAGAGGAACCTCCAGAATCACTCTGCTTATAAAAATGAGGCAAAGAACACTTTTATGAACACTTTTATGAACACTTTTATGACACAAAGCCAACAGTGAGTGTTTTTAAACTATAGTAGTTTTATCTAGATCAACAGAACTTGTGAACTGAGCAAGAGTTCAATATTTTGACAGGGCGAAATACTGAAGCCTCATGTTTTCAACTTATCGCAGGGTATTGGGAGGGCGACTCGTTCTTATTGCAAGGGTAAATCCAAAATTGCCAAAGTTTTTTTTAATTAAACCGTTATCATGACCATTGCTGTAGTCTCAATACGCACAGTATCTTCTTAACAGCGTATAATGGCTTCCTCTCTTTCTCCCTATCTGTCCAACACCTGTCTTTGGTTGCTAGTATATTGAACAGAGAGAAGAGGTGACCGTTTGGTCTGGGATCCAAAATGGATCTGAGTGTGTTTACACAGGCAGACTAATTTGGGTGGGTGTTATGGGGTGGGGGGGATGGGCGGTCTCTCGGACTTCTTTTGTTTCCCTCTACCTCAGATGTGCAATCAACACTTGAAGAACATCTTTTTTCATCTGTAGCCTGCCAGCTGTAAAGCCGGTCAATAAACCAATAGCCCCACAGTCTCCCTCCAAGATCCTCAACCCAAACCACCTCCTCCCTTGAGCCCCCCCCCCACCCATTCCCCTATTTCACCTGCAGCCCTCCCATCCACACACACACACAGACAGACAGACAGACTGATACAGTGGAGTAACACATGGCCTTATTATATTGTTATACTGTTATTATACTCTTGCTCTACGGTCTGGTAGAAGATAGTCTAGTCTCCTAATAGCGGGCTGGCTCCACTGACCTGGTTGGCTGTTGGACTGACTGAGACCCCCCTGGTGTGAAACACCATAGCCTGAGGGTTACATGTCTATGTGGCCGGGGCTCCCTACGGAGCTAGCGTTGAGCCTCCCTCCTGGGCCGACCTGCACCCCCGCCAGGCTGATGTGATTCGGAGGGATTGCACCTCCGTAGCTTCGGAGCTAAACGTGGGTCTGTGAGAGTGTAGTTCCAGCGTCTGTGACGCTGCGGCCCATCGGGTCTGTCAGGAGCAGAGCCAGAGGTCCAGACAGGTCCGACATCTGGACAGATATTCCAATCAGACAGTACAGAGCCACACCCTCTGGGACATCTGAGGTCCTCACAGTGCCCCTGCCATGTTCCTACAGAGAGCGGCTTGGTTAGTCGAAAGGTGTTAAGGTTTCTCATCACTGGTAGGCCTTGGGGTTTTCTAATAACTTATAGCTGAACAGAGGAAAAGTAGAAGTGTTCTCTGTACAATAACACTGTCCACCCACCCTTTTTCCAAAGCTGAGCTCTAGCCCTGCCTCCCCTCTCCATCCTCTCTTTCCTTACTCCCCCTTTCTCCTCTCTTATTCTCACCCTGTTCGTGCCCAACAGAAGGAGAAAAAAATGATGACAACTACAAAGGGCTAGAGGAGCCAGACAGAGGAAACCGACGAGTGTTTGTTGGCCTTTGGTATTAGAGACCAATTAAACCGAACTAGACTGTAAAAATGCCACAGCTCTAATGGGAAGCCACAGGATGTGAGACCTTAAAACTAATTCCACTACCAACTGCCCTGCCCTGCACCACGCGAGTCCCCCCTCCAACAGACAGCGGGCCAGGCCCATCGTACACCAGGCCATCCTGAGAAATGCACGCTCTTCCGGTGCATATGTGTCAGTGAATACTTCTTGGTTGACTGAGCAACTAGGAAGTAAGCCGTTTCCATGGGTACACTGACTGGTAACTCTCTCCACTTGTTATTAACTCTCTCCACTCTTTCCAGCCCTACAGACTACTGGCTAATTGTACAGAACACACTTGGTTTGAACATTATGGGTCAGTTTCGCAGACACCAATTAAGCCTAGACTTGGACAAAAAAAAACAAGCCCAATGGAGTTTTGTGTTGAATTTGATGTTTTTGTCCTAGACCAGGCTTAATACGTGTCTGTGAAACCGGCCCTATAACAGTGATTTAAGCAATCTCCAAATTCAACGTTGATTGGTCATGCTGGTTTTATGGTTTGATATGAGGGTTTAAAACTACGTCACAAACCTGGTTTTATGGTATGATAAGAGGCTTTGTAATGGCATCATAAACCTCTTTTTAAGGTTTGATATGAGGGTTTGTAATGGCATCATAAACCTCTTTTTAAGGTTTGATATGAGGGTTTGTAATGGCATCATAAACCTCTGTTTAAGGTTTGATATGAGGGTTTGTTACTGCATGATAAAGCTGGTTTTATGGATTTATTTTTTGGGTTGGTTACTGAATAATAGAAAACATGACACTTGAACACACACATATAAACACACACAAACACACATTTCTTTTCATTACCTTTGTAGAGACTCACAAAATATTCCCACTCAAAAACCTAATTTCCCTAAACCTTAACACTAACCCTTAACCTAGCCCTAACGCCTAACACTAAACCTAACCCACTGTCACTTTTAAAAGTACACCTCACCCCAAAGCCTAAAATTGCATTTTTCAATGTTACTCGTTATACTAGACTTGCAGGGATTGTTGTAACCTGCAAGCAAAGTTACATCCACACACACAAATCTCCTCCTTCCCCTGTCAGCATTTAAAGAGTGGTCCCTGACATTTCAACGCAGCCAATCAGCCAGCCAGTACATTCCTTAATAGGCTCAGTGGGGACAAGGCTGAGTGACAACGCTGGCTTCTCACAACCCAGACCCCACAATCAACCTCCAGCTGGCAAAGGACAACAGGAGAATAAGTAGTATCAGACGTTAATACAGACAGTCATTATACACAGACATGCAGATACCAAAAAATTATCCTTTCAAACAGACCTTTGATTTTGAGATGTGTCGGGCAGTTAATAAACATCGTTTCAGATACAGTTCGGAGCATCTATCTGTAATACGAATGTCTCAGTCTGGTACTAAGTCTATTATTGACCATTAATTCAGTACTTTAGCGACCTGATGGGGAAAAAAGAGGAGTGTGTTGGTAGTCATGGCAACGCAGTCATAATTTATCATAACCAAGTGGCTAATATGCCTATAAGCGCTGAGCGCCCTCTGACCCCAACACTCAGGCAGAAACACTTAATATTCAGCCAGTCTATTCTCTAGCTCTTAAATGCATGTAATTGCCTAATTCAACATGCATTAGAAACATAGTGTATAAATAATCATTTTAGATTACATTCAGATTTGTTTCAATTATATTATAATAGTGTTATCTCCCGTGCAGTGTACGTAACTGTCGAAACATCTGCACAATTGGTAAAATATCTCCCTTAATAAAGATAAGGAGAACATCATTTCAAATGTAGTTGTGACATGTAAAAAAAAAATCTCGGAACAACTGCATTTGTGTACGGATTATATTTTGTCCCCATTTTAACACAAAATATATAGTAGCTCAGTACAAGCTTTCAAAATAAGTATAATGTTTTTCAAGAGTGCTGATAAATGTTCCCTGCTAGACGCTGGCAAGTCAGAGTTCAGAGAACACTTATCTAACAATTTCGCAAGGAGCAGCCATTAAGTACATCTTATTTCCGGTGAGTGAGTGTATTTGTGTGTCAACTGAGACACAGTTTTTGAGGTTTTATCGGGGCTGAAGAGGCCTAACTAGCCTTGTTTAGGATGTCTCGTGACTCTTTCGCACTCGCACTCTTATACTCACGCCAGCATTCACCCAACATACACAACACACACAGCAATTTATTTTCAGTTGCTCTCTGGTGATTTGAATTCTGTTTTGGCAGTGCTCATTAGACTGTAGACACCTAAAGTGTTTAGTATCACAATCTTTGTAAATTATTTCATCATGAATTGTACTTCTTGAATATTTTTTTTTTTTTTTAAACAATAACTTCTATCTTTAAAACAATATCGGTGGCAGCAAAATCGTTGGGTGATTTTTATTTATTCAAAAAAATATATAAACAAATGTATCCTGACAAATTTCTTGTTTTCTGAGAACAATGCATGGATGGTAATTAGTTTACTTTAATTAACATGGGAGGAGTACCCGAGAAAGAGAGTTATTTTTATTTACAGAGATAACTATATGGAAATGTGTGGTTTGAAACTGCACAGCATGTGTTGTTTATCTTCTGGGATGATCTCGCACATAAATTGATGTCAGTGGAACAAAATCACTGTGTCTGTTTTTTATTTCTTGGTTCGATGAAACCAGTTAACATTTTTCATTTGTGTTGTTTAAAGGGCGATTTTATCCAGAGAGAGACTTACAGTTAGAGCACTCATCTCAAGAACAAAGTTCGACAACAACACAACCGTTATCAGAAATGCATTTTACGCAATGAAACCGATTCAGTTCTATAAACAAAAGGAAAGGTAACAATGTAAGTTTTTGATACAATATTTTTTCAAGGTTATAATATCAGTTGACTACTTTTGTCAGGTAGCACTGTGATGTGTGTTTATAACTTGTGACATTTCCTTACATCAACATGTGACCAGAGAAACACGCACAACAGGAACAGACATGCAGACAGCAGTTTCCAGCTTCTTAAATTTAGCTCAGTGAAACCACAACGCCTCGTCTCTCAAACCGTCATCTCATACTGCATAGAGTGATGGTGGCAGTTCTTCCTCCCAACAGCCTTTATCTCTCCTTTCTCTAAATCGTGGCCAAGATACTACACTCTCTTGATCTGCTCTCTCTCTCTCTCTCTCTCTCTCTCTCTCTCTCTCTCTCACTCTCTCTGCTCTATCTTTTTCTCTTCACTTCTACAGAGCCTGTATAGCTGGGGTTAGCCCACTGACAGCCACGTAACCTTTATCTGAAGATGCTGTCCAAATTGAGCTGAGCTGATCTGACCACCCCCAGGCAGCCTGTTGAAACAGACGACCGGCCTCCTGAGCGCCATTCTCCAGAGTCATCTTCAGAAACACCCCCGTCTGAATGAGCATGGAGGGGGTTTGATGGGCCAGCAGAACGGTTTGGGGTTTATCCATAAAAAAGCTTTTGTTCTTAACCCTGTTTGAACATCCCCTCTGAGGCCCAAAGCCTAGCAGAAGGCTTCACATGAGAAAAGGACTCATGCATTCCGTCTTTCTCGTTGATCAAGGCTGTGCATAGAAGGATCCGGTGAGCCTTATGAAAGACAAGGAGAGGAAAAAGATGGAATAGGAGTCTCAGCTCCAGCTTGTATCAATCAACCCAGTCATCCTTCCATGTGACTAACACACAGAGTCATTATGACGGATTACCCTGCCAGCAGAGACGATAGAGCTGTTATTTATAAACCTCTGTCTGAATGAAGATGATGGCTGTTAGTCTGTCTGGAGGCCATTCCTGGAGAGGCATCACACTAAAGATGATTTTTGTGGAGAACCAACACAGAGTCTAAGCTCAAATAGGACGGTTGATATCTGCAGAGAGATGTGCTCTTCCAGTGATCTCATGACTCCCCTAACAGTACTGCTAGTCTATGGCTCTTTTTAGACTAACACAATGAGGCCTTTATTAGTGGTCAACCCAACTATATGTAACCATCTAAGCATGGCCTGTTTCATTAAAGCCATAGAGGGCTTTATGTGATTTTGATTAGGGGAACAAAACTGAAGTTATTTTGTCTTTGCTAATCCTGGAGGGGAGACTGGGTAAGGAAGTCTGAAAAACGTTTTAAACGCCAATCAATACCCAACCCGATGCTTCTGTGAGCTGGAAATATCACAGCTTTCAGTTCTCCTTTAGAGGTCAAAGAGTATATGAAAATGCTCTGTCTGATCCAAATACTAAGCGCTGACTGACTTTTATCGGCTCTCTAATGTTTAGTAACAGCCTGTCAAAGCAAACATGACCTCTATGTTTTCCTCTTAAAAAGACAGTAAAGAAATGAGTCATGAAGGTGGGAGAAAATATTGGAAAGTTCTGCCTTTGTTTTCTTCCTTTGGAGAGATTCAGTCTCTAAAATGGCTCTGAGAGGCAACAGAACCAGTCAGACTGATCTCTTTGTGTTTTGAGTATATACAGAAAAACTACAACACAGGAAAGATGAATGTTGATATGACGGGGAGTCAGGGATGATGAGAGGCGATATGGGGGGTGTCAGGGATGATGAGCAGATATAAGTGTGTGTGGGGGGGTAGGGGTACATGGTGATAAATGGTGATATGGGGGGATGGGGTAAGGGAAAAGGGATGATTAATGGGGATATGGGGGAGGGATAGGGATAAGGGGTGATGAGTAGTGATATGAGGGAGGGATAGGGAAAAGGGATGATGAGCAGTGATATGGGGGAGGGATAGGGATAAGGGATGATGAGTAGAGATATGAGGGAGGGATAGGGAAAAGGGATGATGAGCAGTGATATGGGGGAGGGATAGGGAAAAAGGACGATGAGTAGTAATATGAGGGAGGGATAGGGAAAAGGGATGATGAGTAGTGATATGGTGAAGGGATAGGGATAAGGGATGATGAGTGGTGATATGAGGGAGGGATTTATGTCAGGGATGATGAGTGGTGATTTGAGGGAGGGGTAGGGATAAGGGATGATGAGCAGTGATTTGAGGGAGGGATAGGGATAAGGGATGAAGAGTGGTGATATGAGAGAGGGATAGGGATAAGGGATGATGAGCAGTGATTTGAGGGAGGGATAGGGATAAGGGATGAAGAGTGGTGATATGAGGGAGGGGTAGGGATAAGGGATGATGAGCAGTGATTTGAGGGAGGGATAGGGATAAGGGATGAAGAGTGGTGATATGAGGGAGGGATAGGGATAAGGGATGATGAGTGGTGATAATGATCCATTGGCTACATGTTATATTGTCTAATGAAGAAAGAAACAACTTCCATTACCTAAATGTTGTTCTGGCTTTGACAGATTATATTATAATAGCAATTTTTATCATAGGTACTCTTCAACTGTGAAAGACAGAATCTAAAACAAAAATCCATTGTATGATTTTTAAGTAATTAATTTGCATTTTATTGCATGACATAAGCAGAACTTAATATTTGGTACAGAAACTTTTGTTTGCAATTACAGAGATCATATGTTTCTTGTAGTTCTTGACCAGGTTTTCACACACTGCAGCAGGGATTTTGGCCCACTCCTCCATACAGACCTTTTCCAGATCCTTCAGGTTTCGGGGCTGTCGCTGGGCAATACAGACTTTCAGTTCCCTCCAAAGATTTTCTATTGGGTTCAGGTCAGGAGACTCCAGGACCATGAGATGCTTCTTACGGAGCCACTCCTTAGTTGCCCTGGCTGTGTGTTTCGGGTCGTTGTCATGCTGGAAGACCCACCCACGACCAATCTTCAAAGCTCTTACTGAGGGAAGGAGGTTGTTGGCCAAGATCTTGCGATACATGGCCCCATCCATCCTCCCCTCAATACGGTGCAGTCGTCCTGTCCCCTTTGCAGAAAAGTATCCCCAAAGAATGATGCTTCTACCTCCATGCTTCACGGTTGGGATGGTGTTCTTGGGGTTGTACTCATCCTTCTTCTTCCTCCAAACACACGGCGAGTGGAGTTTAGACCAAAAAGCTCTATTTTTGTCTCATCAGACTACATGACCTTCTCCCATTCCTCCTCTGGATCATCCAGATGGTCATTGGCAAACTTCAGATGTGCCTGGACATGCGCTGGGTTGAGCAGGGGGACCTTGCGTGTGCTGCAGGATTTTAATCCATGACGGTGTAATGCGTTACTAATGGTTTTCTTTCAGACTGTGGTCCCAGCTCTCTTCAGGTCATTGACCAGGTCATGCAATAAAATGCAAATAAATTATTTAAAAATCCTACAATGTGATTTTCTGGATTTTTTTCCTTCTCTCACAGTTGAACTGTACCTATGATTAAAATTCCAGACCTCTACATGCTTTGTAAGTAGGAAAACCTGCTAAATCGGCAGTGTATCAAATACTTGTTCTCCCCATTGTATGCAGCTACAATAGGAAGTGGCTACCTAACAGTACATTAGCATTCAGGCGATTAATTTAAAATGTTTAATGTACATTGAATTCCAAATCAAGCACTGTCCACAGTTTGCAATAAAACACTACTGAGACTTTGTTGATAGTGAGGAACAAAGTCAAACCCTTTGCATGGTAAGTAGCCCATGTTGATGAGAAATGTATTTGTGCCAAGCCCAAACCTTAAAGTCAGGATCTTTTCTGTTAGGCTATGAAACCTTTCGCAACTAAATATGACCTAATATCTAACTGACTTCATTGCAGCTGAAGCTTATGTATCCTACTTCACACCCATTCCACTTCCTCACAGTCTGAGTGGGTGGGGCTACTTAAGCCCTTACTTCACATGCTCGCTTCACTGGGCTAGCAAATGGTCTAGTTGCGTTGGTGATGTAATACACAACAACACACTGGTTTGATGAGGCAGATTCCTCTTAACACCTTCCTCCAGAAACATAATCTGATCACGTTACGTCCCAATATACTAAGGACAGTCACAATGTCATGGACCACAAAGTCACTACTGGTGATTTTACAGGTACGAGTGCTGATTATTATGTATGGGACATTTAGATCATCCAGGTCCAGATGAATAGGCTTCAGCAGACAGGGAGAATTTTGAGGTCGGGGGGGGGGGGGGGGGTGGGGGGTTAAAAGAAGGTGTGCAGCCACCTGAAGGATCCTATACCAATCACATATATACCTTGAACCATCTGTTATCAGATTAAAACAGGCACTAGCTTCACGACTGATATTATGAGGACAGCGCTCCCTGTTCCTCCCGATTGGGCTGAATAGTTCTAGAAGGCCGTTCAGTCCTCTGGCCTGGATGCAGTGTGTTTCTATGAATGAAGCCGTGGGGTGCTCTATTTTACAAGCTGCTCCAATAGAGGATGTTTTTGTGTGGACTTGGAAGGTGATTTGCATCTCAAACAGTTCCCCTCCTGCCTCTCTGCCTCCGTGGCCTGGGGCTAATGTTCCCTTTCCGCCCAGACCAGGCACTGCACCTGTGGATCGCGCGCACGCACACTCACACACACACGCACACACAAGCACACACACACACACACGCACATGCGCGCGCACAAACAAATACACACACCTGCAGGCACACGGTCAGTGGTACAGCTGCAGGCTGTAGTTGACCTCACAGCTCCGCTCGCTGGCTAGACTGTAGGCTTAATGATCCTTCACTGGGCATCTGTGGAGCCCAGGCTGGATTGAGAACGCCATGGAGCTCTTCCTTTCATTGCTTTAGATGTAGTATGGGTTACACTGGCTTTCTAATGAAGACGGTTACAAAATGGCAACCAGCTCAGTTTGTTTCACGTTTTTTTCCAGAGAGTTTCTTTCTCAAGTTCCCGAGAGTACCTCTGTCTGAAAACCTCACGCACCAGCTGAATGCTACAGTAGCTTCTGGGGCTCAGTATGTATATATGCAGTAAATGTTCATAGAGCAATAAAGGGACACTGACATGTTGATGGGACTTGTTGTTGCCTGTATTTACACAGATATGGACTTAAATATATTTTTTAAATGGTTGCACTTTATTTAGACAGTCGAAATTACCATCTGTGGATGGGCTACATATATTCATAATAACAAACTATCAAAAACAAAGTAAATGCTTGCTAAGGTTAAGATTATGGTTAGGTTTAGTGTTTGTGTAAGTGTTAGGATGAGGTTTCTACTAGGATTAGAATAGAGTTCATTAAAATCCCAAAAAAGAGTTACTTTTAAATTCTTAATATACTGCTATATTGTATTGGTTTAAAAATGTATTTGTGTTAACTGGAGGGTGTTCCTTCTTAGAGCATTTTTCTTGACTGATGTTGAGCTAATTGGTGTGTTTTCTTTTGGCTCTGTCCGAATAAATATTTAAAACAGTTTTTATATGACAGCTTACCTCAAAACCAAATGAAACAAAGTCACACAAGTAGATTAGGTGTTAGTTAAATATTGCCTTTAAATGAAAAAATGAATGGAATTAATCATTATTTTTGCTGCAGTGAATGGTTTGTGGCGAAGTGGGTAAAAGGACGCGATGAGCACGATTGTGACCGTTCAACTCACACCCTCTGATCACAATACAGCACACATCTCTGAAAAGGACAGCATCGGTGACAAGAACAATGCTAACTAGCCTTATTACTGGGAGAGAGAGCAAATTATATTCAGAGAGCAGACTTATCAGAGCCATTAAAACACAACCCCTCCTGCTGGAAGGATAACTGAAGGTGTTTGAATGGAAACACGTCTCGGCGTCTGGTTTTGTAATGTTCTCGCTGACAGTAATGTAATTCAGTAAGTACCTTGCTGTGCCAGTTGTCATGGTGCCAGGTGCACGGGCACTCAGACTGGCATTTGTGGTTCTTAACCATTTAGGGCATTGGGATCATGGCATCGGGCCTGTTCACTTCTCACCTCCATACATCCCCTCAAGAACGGCTTGGTTCAAACCGTATTTGTTTTCTTCCGAATACTTTAGCTCCTCTTTTAGCACAATCAAACCAATGGATTGTCGCTAAAGTGCAAACCCAGCCCATCTGTCACTCTAGCTGGCTCAGTGAAACGTCGAATTTGAACCCGGGAGTGATCATTTGCTGAGTAGCCAAAACACGCTCCGCTAGTTAAGCTGGTGTTTATGCTCCCACCCTTTTAAGGAATCATTTTTCAAACCTCTCAACCTCCATGCCCTCACAGCTGAGAGAAGAATGTCCTCTAAACACCAAAAGAAAAGAACATCCTGGGAATGGGATTATCTCTGCTCCTTAATAAAAAAAAAAAAATTAGGACCGGCAGTTTTAAACCATTTAAGCTTTTTTATTGAAGCAAATAAAAACTGTACAACATTAGAATATTGGTGTCGATTTGCAAAAAAAATCCTTGTCTGACATATACAGCCTAGAGTTAATAGTGACTATAAAAAGGGACCACGGTGGGTCCATTACCTAACTGTATGGCCTTGTGGCTGACCTACTACCTCCTTAATTCACCGGTTTAAAACATGCAACGCTCACTCTGCAATAAAACACGCTAAACACACTAAGCCTAGAATAATGACTGTGTGTTTACTGTACATAATGAACAGCCAGGCTCACGGCGTGTAGGTCTCAGACACTCCATCTTGTCCTGTCACTACTTTCAGGAAAACTTGGCTTCAGCATTCTAGGCAGTCACAGCAAAAGTGCTTACACCTTCTGTAGTGATGTAACGGGTCGATGGCTGCATGAGACAGACGGGGATGTGAAATAATGTACAGAGAGAACATTTAGGACGCAGCAAAGGTCTGAAGTCGGGTCAAGACGCCCTCAGTATTACACCAATTTAACCCTCACAGTGCATCTCAGACAAAGTCGTGCCTTAAAAGCATACAGATTGTAAGGTAATTAATGCCGTGTCAACTACAACAAAAAGCTTTTGCTCCCACTTAAAACATATGTATTACTAAAGGGGACTTCAATGGGCAGAAAGACCAGGCTGGGATATTACATTTGTTCTAGACGATGAAAGGAGACACCAGTCATTATTCTCATTAACAAAATGTCCGGATTTGTACTCTCCTAGTGTCCGAAAGCGATTCATCAGAAAGTAAACAGTGTAATGGCTATATGGCAGTGTGTAATGGTTACATTCCTTAAACTGACATCTTTCACCAAGCCTTAATCTATTGAGTCCTGCTATATGCCTCCCCCTCCACCATTAGATATTAGCTTACACTTCATTTCATCTTCACGGCAACAGAAACATCATCTGGTTGACTGGGAGTCACAGAAACAGCTCTGAAGCTACACATCACAGCCACCAGCCTGGGGGACACACACAAGCATGCAAACATGCGTCCACACACGATTTGCTGGACTGGGCGGTGAAGCTCTCAAAGTTCTTTTTGTTTAGTGAGAATTAGCAGAATTTTGTCTGAAGGCCTATTCACTCCCATGTCCAGTGTTTTTTTCAGAAACCAGGCCTGACGATTACAGAGACCCGAAGGACCCAGTCTTCATCAGTACATTGGAGGTGTTTTGTCTAGTTTTTTTTTTGTTGAGGCGTCATGGCTGGGGGATCATTAGTTCAGACCCAAATGAGGGGCTCAGATATCAGCTTCCACATCCTGCTCTGGGCCTCTGATCAGCCACCCCCTCCCCCCATCAGCCCCCTCTGAACCCCCCCAATCAAGGTCAAAGGTCAGCAATCACTCTCCCAAGCAACCTCAAACAAAGAAGCAGTCTGTTAAATGTTCATATTATTATCAGGAACATTATTGTCTAGTGATTTTAACCACAACAAGGTTAGCACCACAGTGTCCTACAATAAGAGGTTTACTGATTTTAGAAGCTCCTCCGGTGCCCTTCAGTTTAAATCAGGTGTCTTTTGCCATTTACATTCTCTGTAGTTCTGCAACACACATCAATATAACTGAATGAGGTTGTGTCAGCTGGACAAAACTCTCCAGATTTCATCAGGCAACCAGACGGACAACGGCACACTGGCGTATTGCTAATTAAAACTAGTACTCACCTGGCTAAGTTAATCAATATCAATGTTTAACATTACCCAGACCACTGTGAAATGATAAGGTAAATTAAATGATCCTTCAAAGTTCCAAGAAAAAAACAATCCAGGCATTTTATAGACATTAATGATTGTTTAAATTGACTACAAAATATTTGCTAATTGTTAGGTGCAATTAACAGATTTCCTGTGATTGACAGGAGGATCTGGGCTGATGATTATACTATCATCAGTTTATAGTCGGATAAACATTAAATTAAATAAATACATCAAATTAATGGGTGGAAATGACAACACTTGATGCTGAGTATGGATTCATGTGATAAATTGTAATAGGAGGAGCTTCAAACTGAACAATAGAGGAGAATTCAACAGATGGAGGGAAGAAAAAAAAGAAAAGAACAAAAAGGAAATGATAGAGAGAGAGGGGATGGACTAGACCTGAACTATTCTGTTCAAGAAGGTATACAGGGGACTGAATATGAAGATAAAAATTGGATGGCATATAAAGACAGTAAAGAGAACAATATAAATGAAATTAAGGTGACGTTATATTTAGACAGTAATGAGGACTATGTAGACAGTAAAGAAGACTATATATGTACAAAGACAATAAAGAGGACTGGCTGTATGTATAGAAAATAAAGAGGACTGACTAAATATAAAGACAATAAAAAGGACTGACTGTATATAAAGACAATAAAGAGGACTGACTGTATATAAAGACAATAAAGAGGACTGACTGTATATAAAGACAATAAAGTGGACTGACTGTATACAAAGACAATAAAGAGGACTGGCTGTATATAAAGACAATAAAGAGGACTGACTATATATAAAGACAATAAAGAGGACTGACTAAAAATAAAGACAATAAAGAGGACTGACTAAATATAAAGACAATAAAGAGGACTGACTAAATATAAAGACAATAAAGAGGACTGATTGTATATAAAGACAATAAAGAGGACTGACTGTATATAAAGACAATAAAGAGGACTGATTGTATATAAAGACAATAAAGAGGACTGACTGTATATAAAGACAATAAAGAGGACTGATTGTATATAAAGACAATAAAGAGGACTGACTAAATATAAAGACAATAAAGAGGACTGACTGTATATAAAGACTATAAAGAGGACTAACTGTATATAAAGACAATAAAGAGGACTGACTGTATATAAAGACAATAAAGAGGATTGATTGTATATAAAGACAATAAAGAGGACTGAATGTATATAAAGACAACAAAGAGGACTGACTATATGCAAAGAAAAGAGTGTGTGTTAACTTGCCCCAATTTACAGTGGCTATCCCTCAACATTATACAGTATTCTATAGAATATGACATATTCATATTATATTCATATATCCCCTGATGAGACAAAAGATATGGCCTGCCAGTTTCTATTATTGGATTGTGTTCAGGTCCCCTGGCTCCTCTGAAATCAGTGTGACAGCCCTGGCTTATATTTAAATACGGACACTCAACCAAAACAGAAAGAACATTTTCAAGTTGCACACTTCAGAAAATCTCTGAATGTAGAACTTCTGAGGAGTCAGACAACAGGCCAAAGATAAAGATGGTAATGATTTGATAGTCTCTTACCACACATTCACCAATCCATCAATGATTTATAACAAATACAGGACCAGTGAAAACACAATGCATCTGATTGGGAGACTCGTGGTGATATACAATTTTTATACAGGATCAGAATTGGTGTCATGGGATGATGACCAGGAGGTTTCTGACAGAATAGGTGTGATGGTTCCAACAGCAAGTTACCAGCCCCCTTAGGGAACCTGAACACCTTCCAAAGAGGTGTTGATTAGAAAACACCTTATTCCAAAAAGAACTGCTGGCTTCCTACCCGGGTTAAATTCCCCAGATGAACAGCTGGTCACGGCAGCATCTTGTAGGAGTCCTGTCCTTTAGGACACATCTAAATGTTCAGAAGAGAGAGTGTTTTAATGACCCTAGACGTGTTCACCATGTGCATAGCTCCTGGCATATTCGCTCCTGATCTCTCCCTCTACTGTTGACTTTAGGCTGGGTATCCCACAATGCGTCGGATCTTGAGGGGAGCGGTGGCTGCCACCAGTCTTGACTCCCGGGGTTAATCTTGTTCTGTGGCTGGCTGTCTTCTACCATGTGGATCTCATTACATTACCATCTTATTCACTGTCAAGCTCCATGCACGGCAGCAGCAGTGGAGTACCCAGTTGTCACACACAACTACAAATGAAGATACCCCAGAAAAGGGCCCCAGTTAAAGTGAAAGTTACCCAGTGAAACATATTCTCTGCCATAGGCCACAGGCCACTGAGAATCAGAATTTGGATGATATGTGTGAAATGCTTCATAGCTAATGTGGAGTTTGCAGAGAGGTAAGTTTTCTGTGTGACCTGAATATAGATCAGTTTTCATCAAGCCGTCTCCTATAGAGGAAGCTTCTCACTGAAACATGGGTCTGCAATCTGGTTAAGGCCATTAACCAGACCAGGGCATTTACAAATAGTATAAGAAGTACATCAAGTACCATTATTGAAAAGTTTCCTAATGTTGCAGAACATTGTTTTTAAGCTGTATACACAGCCAAAGGATACAGTCACCATATTATAGTGACTATAAAACCTTTGTCAGTCTGATGCATGTAATTAGGAGCACTTTGACCATGTGCAAATTGCATTTAGGAAATAGTTTCTGGTATTGATAAGCACCCACCTAAATACTTCCTGTTAGAGATGTTAAGGCTCTGTTGGTCAATGAGGAAGTGAAAATAATGGGGTGGAGAGAGACAAAGTAGTTGGCAAAACCTACTGCAAGAAATGATGTAACTAAGCTGACCAAAAAGAAGGAGAAATGGTGTAATGAAACTAAGATCAAAGGAAGACAGATGGGGGGGAGCTTTTAATTCAACTCCATCCTTTATGGAATCTAATGACTCATTCATCCCAAAATGTTTTGATGTGGACGATTATTTTTATGACTCACTGGCATGGTGGATAAACTTATGCCCACAACTGTTAGCCATCATGCGCTTACGTAACCTAACCATGAGAAATCTCAATTCAAGTGTGTTGGAAAGGTGTAGCAATTGTTTCAGACATTCAGCTATGACAAATCACCTGGCATTGATCATAAAGAATACAAATATTACATTATATTCGTCTATCAATTGCACTTAATCCCCAAACAAAATGTAACATCCGCTTTTAACCAAGCCCCCCTAATAAGAGGTGAAATGGGCTACCACATTTCGGTTACCTGCCTTGCTCTGGATTGGCTGATGCACACATTCACAGTTCCAGTATCTGCAGAGCTATCTATATAAGGCACTAATTATATTGCTCAAAAAAGGTCATAATTAAGAAATGCTTTTCTAACACCACATTTAACCAAGCATGTTGGCTGCAGGCTCTGGTTCTATCACATTTTGATTGTGTAATAATATAGTCAAGTACAATAAAGGACCTAGAAAAACAGCAACTGGCCCAGAACAGAGAAAAGCCTCAGGCCCTTAAATACACAGAGAGAAACTATCAACAGCATTCATGTCAATCTCTCCTAGCTCAAAGTGGAGAATAGGTTGAGTGCTTTGCTACTAGTCTTTGTGAGAGGCATGTACATGAACAAAACAGTCAATACAAAGGCATAGAACTATTTTCCACCTCAGGTAACTTAGGATATAGGATCAAAATCTCTTTTAAAAACAGATACCACATCTCCCAACACAATGGGGACTGTGGAGAGAAAGAAACACACACACACACACACACACACACATTTTACAACAACCTTTTTACAGACAAAAGTGGTTGTACTTTGGTCTGTAATGGCTCTTTCATTGTGAAAGAACCCAGGAATATCAACTGGCCCCATGGCATCACCAAATGGGAATCCTAGTAAAGTGGAAAGTTTATATATACTTAATATTAAATATATTTTACTAAAATAATAATGGATGCTTGAGTAGATTAAAAGTAAAAGTTAATTCTATGAATAATTCACAATTTGCACCGCCCTCTGCAGGATTCCTGGGTACAGAAAGTTCATATTTTCTTTAGGAATATAGTGGAGAAAAGGAAAACGCTCTCAAAAAACACAAGCTGTCGGAGTTGACTAATTCTTCATGTTTTGCCTGGAAAAATTGTTCTAGTTGCAGGACACAAAGAAAAATATTTTCTGGGATTTAGTTGGACACTGATGGACCTCATTATAAGGGCATTGCTCACAGTAGCTCTCTACTGTCTGCCCGTCTGTCTGTCTGCCTGCCTTCATTTTTCACTTCCTGTCTCCCTGCCTGCATGGCACTGCCAGTAGCTCTGTGTGCATGTGAGTCCTGCCTCTCAGTAGTCTTTGAAGATCTATGGCATGTTTCTTTGGACTTAAAGAGTGTTTCAGCCATGCGGAATGAAAACAGGTGGTATGTGTTGTCAGTAATTACCGTGGTTACTTCCCTCTCGTGACAGGTTGTGTGGTCCCATACAGTTGGGATGGGCGTTTTGGGGAAGTGACAACATGTCAACTTCACCAGCTTGAAAGGGAAACATCCACAGTGTTGTTCTATGTAATGTACCTGAAATAAACCCTTTGCTACATCAGTCCAGGTCAGTCATTGTCCAGTGAATGCACTATTACGGTCCTTATTGAAACTCTTCCTTTTGGTGCCAAGTTCTTCATTCCACTACAAAGAACAAGATGCTCCGGCAACCTCCCCACCTCCACGTCCACATGTAACACCTCCACCCAAACTGCCTCCTCCTGAAACACAATGATATAAACAAAGCACAGTGTTCTTACAGACGCAGGATAAGTGCTTATTAGTCGAGACGAGCTGAGTGGTGATTGTTTTTCAGCGTCTGGCTGCTAGCAGAACAAATTGCCCACAAGGGCTGAAAAACAACTCTTGACTTTATGATAAGAAGAACAAACTGAGACATGGGAGCAGATTATGGCAGAGTAGACGTGATCACTGTGTCATTGTTGTGGAATATCATATCAGTCTGTTTTCTGCTGCCACCGCCTGCTAAATACAAGCCATAATAATCCCTGTGATGCTGGAGGCTGGGAAGGTTATGGAAGCGGGTGGGTGGGGTGGAGAGCGCGGCCTGAGGGCCAGGGGGTTCGGGGTGTGACTGAGCATCTTAACAGGGTAATTAAAATTACCGTAAATACCCAAATGAACACCTTTACATCCTGCCACTGCCTATAAGGTTTGATCTGTATCAATTACATTTGAAATATATTTTACAAAATAGGCAGAGTGAAAATCTTACCATTTTAGAATTTAAAGAGTTGTTAGGTATTTTATATTTTTCTGTTTGATATTTAGTTTTATAACGCACCATAATTTAAAATAATCTCACAGTTTCTCAATGGAAATAACAATTTTATTCTTGAGCCATTCAATGATGCTTTGGCCTTTTGCTTGGGAAGATTTTCCTGGGGAAAGGTGAATTTCCTCACAAGCTTCTACATTTTAGCGCACTGAAGCAGGTTCTCTTGAAGCATTTCCATGTGTTTTGTCCCTTCCATTCTTCCTAAACTTTTAACATGATGCCCCTGTCCCTGCTGATGAGAAGCATCCCCACAGCATGATGCCGCCCCCACTATACTTCATTCTAGGGATTGTAGGTTGAGGCATGGGTCGTGCTAGGTTTGGGCAACCTGCACCTTTTCCTTTCCTTTCCAAAAAAAGTCGAAAAGGAATGTTTGGAGTGAGGAACAGAAGGGTTAAAATTAAGAGACCACTGCAAATTAAACACTTCTGTTCCAACTTTTTTGGAAAGGAAAGAAAAAGGTGCAGTGGTCTCTTAATATTTTCCGGAGCTGTATATAAACTTTTTGAGTAATTGTTTGTTTCCTGACACCCTCCAATACAAGTCAGTTTATGCAGAGCTCTTGATATTGTTGATTGATGTACAGTCTCTCACAGAAGTGAGTACACCCCTCACATCTTTGTAAATATTTGATTATATCTTTTCACTTAGGGGTGTACTCACTTTTGTTGCCAGCGGTTTAGACATTAATGGCTGTGTGTTGTGTTATTTTGAGGCAACAGCAAATTTACGCTATTATACAAGCTGTACACTCACTACTTTACATTGTAGCAAATTGTCATTTCTTCAGTGTTGTCACATGAAAAGACAATCAAATATTTGTAAAAATGTGAGGGGTGTACTCGCTTCTTTGAGAGACTGTACCAGTGTTTCTGCAGTGGTGGAACCATGACACAGGAAAACAACTGAATATTTTGGCTGAAGTGTGACTGTGCAGTCTGAGTTCAACTCTGTATAAACATCAGCACTTACTTCATAGACATTTGGGGTTGGCAGGCAATGTAGGTTCGATATGCAGTGCTAGAGAGTGTTTTGCTCTGTTTTAACGTCACTAGTGGTTATTGAGTGCTGCACGTACTGTTGTTTGACAAAAAGAATAAATAGTGAAAGCAGCACCTAATCTTGTGTTACTGTGTAGCGCCAGCTAAAAGTAATCTAAATTAAACAGTGTTATGGATGAGTTTGCTGCCTTCTTTTTTCAAGAAAATGAAGGAGAAGCATGTTAAAATGCTCTTGGTTATGTGACTAGCTACCCCTATTATAAGGCAGCAACAAAATGCATGCAATTTAGCCTACCGGAGTAGATCACTCAATCGTTAATTTATGGTAAAATACTTTTTGTTCACATCCTTAGTTTTTTTTGGGTTGAGAGTAAACTTCAACTCCTAATGAAGATGTCAGACTATTACAAATTCAAACTAGTGAGTTTCACCGTAGAGGGGGAAACTGTCACAGACACAGCATGCCACAGTTGGTTCCTTTCCCATGGTAATCCCTGCTGCGGCACAACTGAGTAAAGTACCACGTTATTTGTTACTAGGAATACATCCATTGTTAAGGAACATCAACATCACCCGTCAGTATTTTCGTTTCATGGTATAATTGAGGGGAAACATATTTTGGCTGGTAAACAATCTGAGTGGCTGGATATAATTTCTACCTGCCAGAGTGGCTGGTGAACCAAAAGGATGGTTTGTATGTAACTAGAAGTAAAAGTTCTTAGGTCAACAGTATGTAACTGTAAATACACGGACAAGAAGAAAAACCTTCATTGCTGCTGGACCCCCTAGGACAATAGGTGGCAGCTACTAACGTAGAATTCTACATTGTGGCGCACCATAAATGTATTCACAGTCCCTGAAATGTATATCTCCTTAAAAGGGTCTTTTGGCCTTTCTGCGGCTTCTCTCACACACCTCCCTTTTGTTTGAGCGTTGACTTTTGAGGGACAGCCCAAGATGCTACAGGAATTTGGCAGTTTTATAAAAGTATGTCAGTAGGGGTCAATGCTCTAGGGCCCTGACTGTGAAGAGTATAACACAATAAAATAGCAAGGACAATTTCCCCAAATGGCTATTGTTGATTGTCGACATTACTCACGAGGAACCTCTACATCGATGGTAATTATGGGAAAAATAAATATTTTGAAACAGAGTACACTACTACATTTTTTAAAGATTTTGGCAAACAAGCTTCAGTAGAATCCTTAGAATTTTCTCTTCACTGTGTATATCAATATGGCCTGCATGGTCGTTCATAGGATGACTTGAAATAATGATTTTTGTGGATGATCTGTTCCCTTCTCCAGGCTGCCCTGGCAAGTAACCGCTGAAATGTGGTTGTCTGGATGTTTCTCATGCAAGATACCATGCAGTTTTATTCTCTTGAACCCATGCCTCAACACAATCATGAATTGTTTGGTTCTGTGTTTCCTTCCTGCTGGGAGACTGATGCAGTGTACACTTGAAAAAGAACAGGTTCCTGGCGGTTCGTTTTCGGGTTCTTCAATTGCCTCAAAGTACTTATATGGTTTCCCCCAAAGTTTTAATTTAAAGGACCTCTAAAGGATCCTCCAGGACCCAGTTGTTTTTAGAGTGTACACTGTACTTATCCCCCTACAGGAAGGAAACCAAGAACCAACCTCCCTGTAATTATTATTATTATCTTAACATGATCCACACTCAGCAAGATATACTGAAGGAGACAACTCCAAGACTAACACATTTAATGTATTTTAATCTTTAGCAAATAAATACTTAATTGAATAAGCATTTCATATCTGATCCTGAATTATTTTACAACTTATAATTTATCAGTGGACATTTACCCAATAGAAATATCCCCAGTCAAAGTGACCACCATGGCCATTTTAGTTACGGAATACCTGTGCTCTGAGTGTTAAAAGTCATCCCCAGTATAAGAGAGTCTTGAGCCATGTCCCTAAGTGATATATTGTCCCTAAAGGATCTAAATATGGGTCTGACTTTTAGTAATGACCCAGATAGACAACAGCATCATAGAGGAAAGCACCACTGATATCAGTTAACAATTATTACTGGAGATAATTAACAAATCCAATTAATACGGAATAATTTACAAGAGAGAAAGAGAGGGAAGGATATGATAAAGGAGAGAGAGGGACAAGGGACAGAACATTTTCAGGACACAATTTAAAATTTGTGTCTGTGAATTTGTTACAAGGGGTTTCCAGGAAAATAAACCAGCGCCTGGAAGCAGTCATCACTAATCAGCTTGCTGTGTTCAAGGTGACAGACCCTCTAGATGCTTGGGCTGGTCTATCCTTCCCAATAAAGTCCAACCTCTGTGGTTTGTCTTTTTAATGAGCATATTTCTCCCGAGGCAACATGGTTCAACTGAGGCTAGACGAGTCAGAAACAACAGCAACAGAGAAAATGCACTGGTGACTGACAAGCTTTACATCCACCAAGTATACTTGCCAAGTCTAGATTTCCTCTGTAATTTCAGAGAAATGTTGTGGTACAGATGTTCACATTACATATTCCATGAATACACTATATCTCCACTGAAGGCCTAAGTTATGACGGTAGCCGTGTCCATTCGATGTTTGGCTGGTCTGTAGCACTGACAATGCTATATAGCATGTATGTCCCTGGTCTGTTCCAGATCTTTTACTCTGCAGGCCTACAGAGATGACAATGGAGATCGGCAAAGCAATACACCTCACCATCTGGTCCTCAACGACCAGCAGAAATACGGCCCAGGACGTCCTATGGATCAGGGTATGGGGCAATCTCAGTGCACTAAACTAAACTAAAACAACAGCTGCTTAGAGCAGCAATCCGGGTACAGGCTTGGTGAAGGTCGGCCTGTCTGTGTATGTAGGTGTGTGTGGATGTGTGCCTGTGTTTTGGAGGGGGCTGTGCGACATCCACCACGGAGACCCAGCCATGACCCCAAATGTACAGAAAACACCAACCTCCCAGGGTTCACAGGGGCTGAGGTGCGACACGTGTCCCGGCACCCACCCGCCATCACCAGTCGAATTCGCTTCTCAAGGAGGCCTTTTCTGGCATCAGCACCAGGTAAATGCACACTGTGTTCAGGTAAGGTGGATGGTTTTAGCAGAGAGATGGAAAAAGAGAATTAGGGAGAGACAGAAGTCTGACAGGGGACCTCGTACAGTGGATGGGCATACCTGATGCCTGCGTTAGATGGGTTAAGCATGTCCTCTGAGCTAAGCTACACGCTCAAACCTAAGGATGGATGAGTTAGAAGAACCATTATTGAATAATGTTTTGTTTTTTTTACCTCTTGTGCGCATGGACAACAGAGGGCTTGAATGAACAGAGGGCTTTATCAAATGCCCAGTCTCAAACCAGTCATGAACTACATCTGACACAAAACCGCAAAACTCTTGTTTGCAGGCCTGTAATTAACTGGCTGTTCTATTAAGCCTGACAATAGAGAAACACACAAGATGTATAACTTTGGTGTTTAGCTGTATATGTTTACGAGCAGGTATCCGTGGTTTTGTTCTTTCCATTACAACCATGTTGGCACCTGCCCGCTATAACCATAGGAGGAAAAAAAAACATTCTATTTATTTTGGTGTAATCATTAGGATTAAGCTGCTGAAGAAACGTATTAATATATAATCCCCTTCTGCTCCCCACTCCTCTCACTTTACCCCCGTGCTCCCCTCTACTCCTCTCTCCCCACCCAGCCACCCACCCACCCACCCTCCACCCCCCAGATTTGCAGCAGTGATCCTTTTAATTCAAAAGGAAAATGGAGGCAGTGGTTTGGAGCTGCTTTGAGCTCCTGCCGAGCTCTCGTCTGCATTGTGGAGCTTACAGCTGGGCTTGCTTTCCTTTATCCTGCTCTTTCTCTGTCCCTCACTTTCTCTGTCCTTCTCTTTCTTTTTCTGTCCCTTTCTTTTTTTTCCCTTCTTTCTTTCTGTGGTGCTTTTCTTGCTGCTCCGTACGGAGAGGGGGAGGGTGTCACTTGTCATGGGGCCAACTTTTGGGGTTTACCGCCCTCCCCTCCCCTCCCCCGCATGACAGGCTGTAAACACACGCAGGAGGGGGAGGAGGGGGGGGGCAACGAAACGGCACACTCTAAACTCCTTCTCACACTGTCCCACTCCTCCCTCCACTTCCCCTGCTCTCTCGCAGAGTTTATACATACACCGAGTCTTCATTGCATTAACACACATATACAGACATAGACACACACACACACACACACACGCACAGAGAAATAAAATAACTGGGCAAAACACATAGCTTTATATTAATAAAGAACTGTAATAATTCTAAGTGTGAAGTACATTTGAAGGGAGACCAAGAGATAAAGAGTAGAAGAGGGGGAGAAAGAATAGTAGATAGAATACTTAGACAGTTACCTAATAACAGACCATGGGACTACCTTATCTCACTGAGAAACACTGATATTAAAAAGAGATGGCTCAGTGGAGTCATTTTCGCCCATTCACAGTTGCCTGCAAATAGTGTGTTCTGACTGGAAATTATATGGATGAGCCTTGTTAGAAACGGTCTTCCAGTGTGTTCATAGTTCATCTTACTTTACATTTCTGTAGAACTCCTGAACCATCTTCTGAAAACCTCAAAGAGATGACAAACACCTGACGCATACAACTTTCAGGAAACTACCAGTAAACCACACTTGTTATTATTATCCCTTTAGTCCCTTCAGTTTAATTCTCAGGCCCTGGCTGTTCCTGGATCAGGTGCTGACTTGTTGAAGAGCAGGCCAAAGCAGATAGCCTTGTGAAAATAATGGTTTTAAAATAAATTGTGACAAAAATGTATTTTGCCCTTAGTTTCTTAAAGTTGAGTTAAAATGATACTCCATCATATGGCAGCACTCTTCTTGGTGGCAAGATGGAGCGATGAATATAGAGGGATGAAGGATATGGAAATCGCTCAACATGGAATAGACAGCTGCTGAGAATGACCATTTCTTTCTTTCATACAGCCTAATGAAATCCCAAATTAAATCAACTGGGCTGCATTAGAGAGAGCTAACGCAAAGCACCTCTGCACAAATTCATTTTAGATTTGAATAACAAATGAATCCTTTTAGAGGAGCGTTGTGTTCTGGTAATGATCAGACTCCTAGGGATCACTCAGAGTTTGGTAAAGGTTACATCTCCATGACAACTTGAAGAACGGGGGAAAGAGGAGGGGGAAACTGTCGATTAGGAGCCCAGGGGAAAATGGAGCTTCTCTTTTGTTAATGTCAAGAAAGCAAAAATCTGTGAGCTCATCTTTTCATATTCTAAGCTTTTTCAAGCTCCCATTTGGGTATTTAATTTAACATGAAAGCAAATTAAAACATTAAATGAAGTAAATATAGTACTTTAATGTTGATTGAATGCACATTTGTGATAGAAATGATCAATTCTGGCGACATTGTCCTTGCTATAGTTATAGGTTATCCATGGAATAGCTAGCCTGTAGTAGCCTACAGTGTATCATAAAGCCATTTCATACCCAACACACACACCTGAGTTTGACACCCCTGCTCTAAAGCCATGGTGTTTCTGCTGAAAGATGTCAGTGCCACACAGTAAGAGTTGTGCTTGGTTAGCAGTCCGTCATGACGGAAGTTACCCATACTTGTTGATTCACAGCATTTCAGGTGTGGTGTACATCACCATAGTATTCGAGGGACAGTGTGTGTCTCTGAGGTGAGAGTCACACAGGAACTTGTAAGTGTATCTCTAATGCTGTCATGAGCACGATATTCAATGCGAGAATTAAACTGCCAAGAAACTGAAGATGTTGTACAATGCTGGGTATCACTCCCTTCACAGAGCAGCACAAACTGTCTCTAACCAGAATAGAAACAGGAGTGGGAGGCCCCGGTGCACAACTGAGCAAGAGGACAAATACATTAGAATGTCTAGTTTGAGATACAGATGCCTCACAGGTCCTCAACTGGCAGCTTCATTAAATAGTACCCGCAAAACACCAGTCTCAATGTCAACAGTGAAGAGGCGACTCCGAGATGCTGGCCTTCTAGGCAGAGTTGCAAAAAAAAGACATATGTCAGACAGGCTGATAAAAATAAAATATTAAAATAGGCAAAAGAACACAGACACTGGATTAGAAAAATGTGTTATGGACAGACAATTCTAAGTCTGAAGTGTTCGGATTACAAATAACAACATTCGTGAGACACAGACCAAATGAAAAGATGCTGGAGGAGATCTGTCAAGCATGGTGTTGCTTTGGTGTTGGTAAAGTGGGTGTTGGTAAAGTGATTGGAGCCAATTTCCTCCTACAACAGGACAATGACACAAAGCATCTCAAAGACCTACACAAGGCTGGGATGGGCTACAGGACAATAGGCAAGCAGCTTGGTGAGAAGGCAACAACTGTTGGCGCAATTATTAGAAAATGGAAGAACACACTACGCCGTCATGGATTAAAATCCTGCAGCGCACGCAAGGTCCCCCTGCTCAAGCCAGCGCATGTCCAGGCCCTTCTGAAGTTTGCCAGTGACCATCTGGATGATCCAGAGGAGGAATTGGAGAAGGTCATGTGGTCTGATGAGACAAAAATATAACTTTTTGGTCTAAACTCCACTCACCGTGTTTGGAGGAAGAAGAAGGATGAGTACAACCACAAGAACACCATCCCAACCGTGAAACATGGAGGTGGAAACATCATTCTTTGGGAATGCCTTTCTGAAAAGGGGACAGGACGACTGCACCGTATTGAGGGGAGGATGGATGGGGCCATGTATTGCGAGATCTTGGCCAACAACCTCCTTCCCTCAGTAAGAGCATTGAAGATGGGTCGTGGGTGGGTCTTCCAGCATGACAACAACCCGAAACACACAGCCAGGGCAACTAAGGAGTGGCTCCGTAAGAAGCATCTCAAGGTCCTGGAGTGGCCTAGCCAGTCTACACACCTGAACTCAATAGAAAATCTTTGGACGGAGTGGAAAGTCTGTATTGCCCAGCAACAGCCCTGAAACCTGAAGGATCTGGAGAAGGTCTGTATGGAGGAGTGGGCCAAAATCCCTGCTGCAGTGTGTGCAAACCTGGTCAAGAACTACAGGCAACGTATGATCTCTGTAATTGCAAACAAATGTTACTGTACCAAATATTAAGTTCTGCTTTTCTGATGTATCAAATACTTATGTCATGCAATAAAATGCAAATTAATTACTTAAAAATCATACAATGTGATTTTCTGGATTTATTTTTTTAGATTCCGTCACTCACAGTTGAACAGTACCAATGATAAAAATGACAGACTTCTACATGCTTTGTAAGTGGGAAAACCTGCAAAATCGGCAGTGTATCAAATACTTGTTCTCCCCACTGTATATCCTATTCATTTTGCTATATTTCCTATATTTCCAAAGTCATTCATGTATGTTTTCATGGAAAGTGTGACCCCAAACCATTGAATATTTGGTTCATTATGGAACCATTAAAAAGAGTTATTTGAAAAAACACTTTACATTTTTCTGTTAAGAACATACAGGTTTTCCCTCACGTTATTTTGAGTTCAGGCTTCACTACATGAGGTAGTTATTATGGATAAGAACATTGGAATTAGTAACCAGAATAAGAACATGTATTGGTGCACTTTCACCACGCTGAGAAGTTCACCATGACATCTTTCATCTGTAGTCTAATAAACTGCATGCTTTACTGAGTAATATTGGGAGAACCACTGGAATCATTTCACTACTAAGTTTTCTTTGAGAGTATGGTTATTAGTGCAACATCTGCGCATAATTAACTGAAGATTCAAACGTTTTGATAACAAACTGTCTTCAGAAATTAAAATACTACTGAGACTTTGTGTCGCCTGTCATGATGCATCGATATACTTGCTTAAAAAAACATCAACACTTTAATCTGTTAACAAACCAAACAAAGGCTTTTCTGCTAAATGATTAAAATAGAACAGCATATTGTAACCTTCCCCGCAATTCCCAGATGTCTATGGAGAGTTTTTTAGAATACAGTCCTTGTTTTTTTGCTTTGGCATGCGCTGTCAACTGTGGGACCTTATATAGGCAAGTGTGTGCATTTCTAGATCATGTCCAATCAACTGAATTTACCAGAGATCGACTCCAATCAGTTTGTAGAAACATCTCAGGATAATAGGAAACAGGACTCACCTGAGCTCAGTTTTGAGTGTCTGAATACTTAAGTTAACGTGATATTTCTGTTCTTCATTTTTTTTAATAAATTTGCCAAAAAAACTAAACTAATTTGCTTTCTCATATTGTGGTATTGTGTGTAAATTGACATGGAAAAATTCTGCTGAATCTAGTTTAGAAACCTAGTTATAGGTTATCCATGGAATAGCTAGCCTGTAGTAGCCTACAGTGTATCATAAAGCCATTTCATACAGAACACACACACCTGAGTTTGACACTCCTGCTCTAAAGCCTTGGTGTTTCTGCTGAAAGATGTCAGTGCCACACAGTAAGAGTTGTGCTTGGTTAGCAGTCCGTCATGACGGAAGTTACCCATACTTGTTGATTCACAGCGTTTCAGGTGTGGTATACATCACCATAGTATTCGAGGGGCAGTGTGAGTCACTGAGGTGAGAGTCACACAGGAACTTGTTAATGTATCTCTAATGCTGTCATCAGCACGCAGCGACTGTGGTGTAAATGTGTTAGCATGATGACACGCAAGAGTGGAGATCAGAAGTGAAAGAAAAACTTTTCAGATATGTATCATGTTGGCGCCCAAAACAACCACCTATTTCATACTGTATATGAGGCAATGGTTCTGACCAGCCCACAGCCAGGATGCCTTCTCCTATTGGAAGTGTGACAGTCCACTGACCTTAAACCCTCACCAAATATGGGATAATTACATCAAACATGGGAAAACAGGAATTGGTGCTGAAAGTGCTGTGTTTACACTAAGGTCCTTTAAAATACGCCTGGTGCCCTCCTCTCACTCAAATGGTGACAGATTTTCGAATATTCTTAAATCTGCACAAAGAAAATATAATAGTTTTCCTATCAGTCATTTCTTTCTCCACCAAAAATACATTTTGTGGGTAAATGTGTGTTACGGAGCAATAAGTAGCAAATCACTCCACTCTAGTTTTACTACTCACACTCTACCCAACAGCTTGCAGTGTGCATACACTCTAAAGAAAAAGTTCCAGGATCATTTTTTATGGGATCTTCAAAAGAAAGTTTGGGGGAGGTCCTATAATAAGATATTTGAATATATATTATTATATATAACAACACTTTAAGAACCTTTTGAATAATCTTTTGGGTATTTTGTGAAGATGTACACTACCGTTCAAAAGACTGGGGTCACTTAGGAACGTCGTTGTTTTTTAAAGGAGCACATTTTTTGTCCATTAAAATGACATCAAATTGATCAGAAATACAGTGTAGACATTGTTAATGTAGGGAAATTACCGATTTTTCAATGGAATATCTACAAAGGTGTACAGAGGCCCATTATCAGTAACATTATCAATAATCACTGTGTTCAATGGCACTTCGTGTTTGCTAATCCAAGTTTATTATAAAAGGCTAATTAATCATTAGAAAATCCTTTTTACAATTATGTTAGTATCGTTGAAAGAAGCAATACAACTGGCCTTTAGACTAGTTGAGTACCTGAATAATCAGCAGTTGTGGCTTAAATTACAGCCTCAAAATGTCCAGAAACAAATAACTTTCTTCTGAAACTCATCAGTCTATTCTTGTTCTGAGAAATGAAAGCTAATCAATGCGAGAATTCAATTGCCAAGAAACTGAAGATTTCGTACAATGCTTGGTACTACTCCCTTCACAGAGCAGCACAAACTGTCTCTAACCAGAATAGAAACAGGAGTGGGAGGCCCCGGTGCACAACTGAGCAAGAGGAAAAATACATTAGTGTCTAATTTGAGAAAGAGACACTCACAGGTCCTCAACTGGCAGGTTCATTAAATAGTACCCGCAAAACACCAACATCTCAACATCAACAGTAAAGAGGCGACTCTGAGATGCTGGCCATCTAGGCAGAGTTGCAAAAAAAAGATATATGTCAGACAGGCTGATAAAAAGAAAATGTTAAGATGGGCAAAAGAACACAGGCACTGGACAAAGGAAGATAAAAAAAATAGTTATGTACAGACAAAACTAAGTCTGAAGTGTTCGGATTACAAATAAGAAAATTCATGAGAAACAGACCAAATGAAAAGATGCTGGAGGAGATCTGTCAAGCATGGTGGTGGCAATTTTATGGTCTGGGGGTGCTTTGGTGTTGGTAAAGTGGGAGGTTTGTACAGGGTAAAAAGGGATCTTGAAGAAGGAAGGCTATTACTCCATCTTGTAACGCCATGCCATACCTTGTGGATGGTGCTTGATTGGAGCCAATTTTCTCCTACAACAGGACAATGACCCAAAGCACAACTCCAAACTATGCAAGAACTATTTAGAGAAGCAGTCACCTGGTATTCTGTCTATAATGGAGTGGCCAGGCATCGGATAGTGGAGCAATATCAGAAAGGAGTTTCTCAGAGAGAAATTGCTAAGAGTTTGAAGTTATCATCATCTACAGTGCATAATATCATCCAACAATTCAGAGAATCTGGAACAATCTCTGTGCGTAAGGGTCAAGGCCGGAAAACCATACTGGATGCCTGTGATCTTCGGGCCCTCAGATGGCACTGCATCACATACAGGAATGATACTGTAATGGAAATCACAACATGGGCTCAGGAATATTCCCAGAAAACATTGTCGGTTAACACAATCCACCGTGCCATTCGCCGTTGCCGGCTAAAACTCTATAGGTCAAAAAAGAAGCCGTATCTAAACGGGATCCAGAAGCGCAGGTGTTTTCTCTGGGCAAAGGATCTTTTAAAATGGACTGTGGCAAAGTGGAAAAGTGTTCTGTGGTCAGACAAATCAAAATTTGAAGTTCATTTTGGAAAACTGGGACGCCATGTCACCTGGACTAAAGAGGACAAGGACAACCCAAGTTGTTATCAGCGCTCAGTTCAGAAGCCTGCATCTCTGATGGTATGGGGTTGCATGAGTGTGTGTGGCATGGGCAGCCTACACATCTGGAAAGGCACCATCAATGCTGACAGTTATATCCAAAATCTAGAACAACATATGCTCCCATCCAGACGTCGTCTCTTTCAGGGAAGACCTTGGATTTTCCAGCATGACAATGCCAGACCACATACTGCATCAATTACAATGTCATGGCTGCATAGAAGAAGGATCCGGATACTCAAATGGCCAGCCTGCAGTCCAGATCTTTCACCCATAGAAAACATTTGGCGCATCATAAAGAGGAAGGTGCGACAAAGAAGACCTAAGACAGTTGAGCAAGTAGAAGCCTGTATTAGACAAGAATGGGACAACATTCCTATTCATAAACTTGAGCAACTTGTCTCCTCAGTCCCCAGACGTTTGCAGTCTGTTATAAAAAGAAGAGGGGATGCCCCACAGTGGTAAACATGACCTTGTCCCAACTTTTGTCCAATCATGTCCAATCAACAGAATTTACCAGAGATTGGCTCCAATCAGTTTGTAGAAACATCTCAGGACAATAGGACTCACCTAAGCTCAGTTTTGAGTGTCTGAATACTAAAGTTAATGTGATATTTCTGTTCTTCATTTTTTGCCAAAAAAACTAAACAAATTTGTTTTGTCATTTTGTGGTATTGTGTGTAGATTGACATGGAATTCTAGTTTAGAATATGGCTGTAACGTATCAGATGTGGAAAAAGGGGTCTGAAAACTTTAAATCAACTGAATTTACCACAGGTCGACTCCAATCAAGTTATAGAGATAACTCAATGATCACCAAGGGACACAGGATGCTCCGAAGTTCAATTTGGAGTGTCATGGCAAAGGGTCTGAATACCTATGTAGATTAGATATTTTATTTTTATTTTCAATGAATTGGCAAAAATATCAAATGTGCTTATCGCTTTGTCATTACGAGGTATTGTGTGTAGACTGAAGTAAAATGTAATCATTCACATGAAAACGTAACATATTGTTAATTTTTTTTTAAAGATTGCTTGCTTTTCCAGAACACAATGTTTAATTTGCCTAAAAAAATCAATTATCCTCATGAGAGCTTCTGAGCCAAAATAAGGTGAGCAGAACAGAACAGCCTTTAACACTGAGTGAGGCTTGTAGTAATTGTCCCATTGTAGACCTGTCACTTCTAACAAAGACCCATAAGAGACAGAACATTTTTTATTTCAAGGGATCTAAAGATATCCCCACCAATTTATTATACACTTGACTCTTATAAATATACAGCACTGTAGACTTCTGAATAAATTCAACTTAGGCCATTTGTGGCGTCGGAGAGAAAATGCAAAGAGCCACAGGGTGTTTCCTGGCCTTGAGCACCTCCCTAGACCATCTTTCTACTGAAGTCTGCAATGGTAAAGAGGAGGTTATCTCATTGTTGACATGGAATGCTGGAGAAGGACTCGGCAGACCCCAGATAATTATAATGCACTGCCACCACTGAGGACTGTGGTCTGCCTGTGAACCACAAGTGGCTGGAGCTCACTTTAAAGAGCCACGCTGCAGAGTGAATGCCAAAGACGGTGGCCGGATTAGTGAAGCATGAGTCTAGGACGTCCGTCTCATCTCAGTATCGTTGTTGTTACTCACAGTCAAGCGGCGCACATTTTAAGATTATAACCCTGATAGTTGTCAATTAACTTGACAAGGAACCCATGTATACGAACGGGCGTTTGTCCTGAACTGGAGTTGCTGGTGATTTCTAAATGATAGCTCTGCCACACCAATCAGCACAGCTCAGAGTAAATCCAGCTTGCTGCTGTTTAAAAACCACAGTAAAGGCTAACCCCTTCCCAGCCCCTCCTACCCATTCACCCCCATCCCACCCCCCTCCATCAGGCTCTAGACAGACAACAAATATATGCAAATCACAGAGTCCGTCACGTATCTCACGTATCGCTCTACCACACTCTCTGTCCCTCTCTCTTCTGGCTGACTCTATCTCTCTCTGGGCTCTCTCTGTGTATCTCCCCCTCTCCTGGCTCCCTCCATCTATCTCAGTCGACTATCTCTCTGTCTTTCTCAACCCTGTTCCTCTCTCTCCTGGCTTTCTCTGTCTTTCTCTCCGAGCTCTCTGTCTATTCATTTGGACTCTCTTTCTGTCTCTCTGTATCCTGGCTCTCTTTCTCCCAGCTCTCTGTCTATCTCTCTCCCAGCTCTCTGTCTATCTCTCTCCCCTAGCGCTCTCTGTCTAGCCCTCTCTGTCTATCTCTCTCTCACACCCTAACATTTCCTGGTCACAGTGATGATCAACGGCCTGTCACAGTATTTTAGTCTTCTGTTCAGTTACTATGATGTCAAATATAACAACGTCAAACTGTTTTAACATGTCACCCATTTCCATCCCACATGCTCATGAGTACTTCTCAGCTTAGACTGCAGTGTTATTTTCAGTGTCTTGAATTTCAGTCAAATCATCCCTTCAGTCTTTTGGACCATTAACCTAAACCTCTAGAAATTCTCTACCTCGGACATCTTGTCTTCATAATACAGAACTGTCAACACCTTACATCTCTGTAAAAGAGACTAACAGAATTTGCCCAGCTCTGTCTGCTACTCCCGAATGTTAGACAGGCTTAGCACCGGGTAAAGGTGCATGGGAGAACCAGGTTTAGGGAACAGGCGGTGTGTTGATGTTAAGACCAGGTGTGTCCACCTGTCAACCATTCACGTCCCTTAACTGTGGTGGAGCGTCCAGGTATCAGCTTACAGCATTGCTCTTTCTCTGGCTGGGCTGTCTTCTGTTAGGCAGAAGATCTATGATCCATGAAATGAAGTGGAAGGGTTTGAGGCCGACTCAGGGGATGGAGTGAAAGGTGGGGACAGGAAGGGAGAGGTTGATGGATGACTGAGAATGGGAAAGGGGCAGGTAGATTAGAGGTGAAGCCGAGGGAGGAAACAGAGCAGGTTGGGGGGGAGGGGGTTATATACGGAGAAAGGGATGATGGCTGTATGACTGGAGTTGTGCCAACTGTGTTCATGGTAGTTAAGGCCTCATTTTGTTGGGCATTCCCAGTTTGAGAAATTGGATCTCAGGACTACAGTACAAAATAACTCATACATTAGGATGTACACACCTTTCCCAAGTGATGAATCAACCCACTATTTGTGTTTGGTTTAGGACATGTTAAAGGATATCTTTTTTCACTTCGTTTAGACAGTTAGTTGGAAAGAGAGTCAGAGACAGGCATGTGGAAGAACAGTTGGAAATGTGGACGCTGGGATTTAACCTCTGGCGGTGAGCTGTATATGACTGTGATTTATGTTACCGTTTCACCATGGCTCGGCACGACCCACTGTTTCTACTTAATCTTCAAGCAGAAAAGCCTTTGTTTGATCTATTAAGAGATGAAAGTGTTGACTCAACAGTGTTTATTAAAGGTCAGCTGTGACTGTATAAGAATCCTCCTGTCCACTTTCACTCACTGATCCTCTTTCAGCATTTACATGCATTTTCCATCTATTTTCCCTTCAGTTTTAAGAAGATGCCTAGTTCCTGCCGATGAGTAGTATCCCCACAGCATGATGCCACCACCACCAAATTTTACTCCAGGGAGGGTTTTTCGAGGAATTGTAATGCTAAGGTTTGTGACACACTTGCCACATGCTTTCAGATAGTAGTACCCTTTGAGTAACTGCTTTTTGCCACCCTTTAATATAGGGCAGTTTTATGCAGAGCTCTCAATATGATTAAGCGGTGCACCATTACTCCATTCCCCTCCAATACACTCTGTAACTCCTACAAAGTGATTCTTGGCCTCTCCACAGCTTTTTTCAAAAGTCTGCTTTTGTTTGAGCTTTGAGTGACAGCTTTTTCTTGGCATTGCCTGTGTGGTGTGCTTCAGCTTCCACTTCCTGATTACTGGGCTCACTGGGAAATCCAAATACTTGGACATTATTTTGTACTCTTTTCTTAATATACACATTTGTATTACTTCATCTCTAACATCTGCGCAATGCTCTTTGGAAAATGTTCCTTCAGATTCACTGCCTGCCCAATGATCATTTAACAGTAGTTGTCCCAGAAAATGGGACAGCAGCTTTAATGGTTAACAGGTAGTGGCCAATGATAAGGTAAATGTGTTGTTGTTAGAGCAATTTCTTTCATTTGCACAGGGGTTTAATACAATAATGTTTAAGTTAAATGTTCTTATACATATTTCCCAACATAAAACCAATGTCACCATACAATAATAGATTTTGAGTGTCAATGTTTTCAAATAACCCAAAATATGAAACATATTATATTACGAATACATTGTTCTGTTATTAGGTTTTCTGTTAAAGGATTTGGCTTACCTAGATCAAAAGCATGGCTTAGAGGGGGGTTCCTCTTGAGGAAGGCTAGCTCATGACATCTGGAAGGAGTGGTCAAGATGTAGCTTTTCACAATTTTACACTTCATTTAATTCTCTGGAGTCAATGCCTATCCAGTCTATCTGGAATGTCACAAATTCTCCCAAGTGTGAACAGTCGAATAGAAAGACAGACAGAGAGAATGAAATGGAGAGAGAAAGAGACAGAGAGGCAGAGCCAGAGAGAGAGAGACTGCTTCTGGCGAGGAAGGCAAAGGATGAGACCTAACAGTAGTGTTGCCTACAGCCCGGGTGTTGACGTGGTAGCTGGGAGTGTTGCTGGTGGTTGAGGTGGTTGCTGGGTCCCCTCCCTGTTAGGGCCCCTCAGGTTTAGGCTGAGTGGAGGAGCTTCTCCTTATGTACACCACAAATAGCAGCATGTTTGTTGTTTCATATGGAGTTAATTTAGTGTGGTAGAACGGATAACTGTAAATGGTGTTCAGGGTGAAACAAAGGACAAGCAACAACAGGAGGGGGAACTACATGGCAGATACTGTCTGTCTGCCTGCAACAACAGGAGGGGGAACTACATGGCAGATACTGTCTGTCTGCCTGCAACAACAGGAGGGGGAACTACATGGCAGATACTGTCTTGTCTGCCTGCGACAACAGGAGGGGGAACTACATGGCAGATACTGTCTGTCTGCCTGCGACAACAGGAGGGGGAACTACATGGCAAGATACTGTCTGTCTGCCTGCGACAACAGGAGGGGGAACTACATGACAAGATACTGTCTGTCTGCGACAACAGGAGGGGGAACTACATGGCAAGATACTGTCTGTCTGCCTGCGACAACCGGAGGATGAACAACATGGCAGATACAATCTGTCTGCCTGCGACAACAGGAGGGGGAACTACATGGCAGATACTGTCTGTCTGCCTGCGACAACAGGAGGGGGAACTACATGGCAGATACTGTCTGTCTGCCTGCGACAACAGGAGGAGGAACTACATGGCAGATACTGTCTTGTCTGTGACAACAGGAGGGGGAACTACATGGCAAGATACTGTCTGTCTGCCTTTGACAATAGAAGGGGGAACTACATGGCAGATACTGTCTGTCAGCCTGTGACAACAGGAGGGCTATAGTGGCAGACCACACACAGTGACAGTTGGAGCTGGGTCATGTGACGGACCTCTTGGCAGAGCCATGCTGTTGGGGGTGCATGTCGGCTGTATGTTGCGGAGAGGGTAGGAAAACGTGTCAGAGCACTGGGGCTAATCTCTGGGCTGTAGCTCTACTGACTGGAGGTCAGGGGTGAGCTTGATGAATATGCTGTGCTGAGGCATGGACGTCATGGTGCTGGGAACAGGGTTGGCATAAAAACTTGTTATGGGAGATGTCTTTAACTCGTTCAGTCCTGATAAGGTTCCTACGTATTTAAGAGCAGCTGTGAATCAGCTCTGATGAAGCTACGGTTGGCTTGGAGTGTAGGTGGGATGACAGATACCTCCCCAGTGAAATACCCTCTCTTGCAGTGAGTCAAGTGAAATAGTAAGTACACCCCCTTGGAAACATTTTTATTTATTTTATTTGGAAATGGATTTGTAATTGTCACTTCAACACTATTAACAGATAAAGGTAACATAATTTAAAAAATGACACTGAAATATTATACTTCTCAATATCACTTATTCATCATAAATCAACACAAATGTAATTTCCAAGTGTTGAAAAAGTTAACTCCTAGCTTAAATAGCTGGTGAAGCCCCTTTGGTTTTAATAACTTAAGGAATTTTTGCCCACTCTTTTTTACAGTACTGATTTAACTATGTTGTTTGAGGCATGGCCCAATTCATATGGGCTATAACTTTCCACTTCTTATCTTTGAGCCATTCTGTTGACGTTTTGCTTGTGTGCTTTGGATCACTGTCCTGTAAGATGATCAATTCTGCTTTCACTATTTTGACAGATGACCTCACATTTTCCTAAAAAATTCTCTGGTATAATATTCATGGTTAACTCAGTGATGGCAAGTTGGACAGCCCTTAGGCCTTTAGATTTTTATTTGCATGCTTTGTCGCTTATGCAAATATTATTTCCAGTATGTCTGATATAAGATTTTTCTAATGTAGAGCACTTTAAATTGCCCATGCATGATGTGCTATACAAATAAACGTTTCCATCTGTCCAAATATGCACAAAAAAGACAACTTTCCCAGGGGGTGTAATTACTTTTTCACATGACTGTAGTTTCATCTGAGCCAATTCCCAGCGGCTCTTACACACTGATACCATATCAGCACTGAACGAGTTAAAGACATCTCCCATAACTTACCGATTTACCAATGGCATTTGAGTCAGGAATTATGTTTTTTCCAGCTCAGAGATGAGTGACGATGGGTGCTTCAACCACAACAGGAATAATTCTGTTAAATTCGTCCACAACCATCAATTTGGTGACTTAGGATAACTTAATACTGCAGACATTCCAAAGATACTCACAGGCGACTTTATATATGCTTAAGATGTTTAGGATTGTCGTCCTAAAGGAATTACCATTCAGGTATTGTTATAAATTGTGGTAACAACATGAAAACGTCAACAGTCAACACATCAACATATTTCGCCTGTTGCTCCTGGACTGTGACAAGTATGGAGGACCACCTTAAGTTTTCCATTTATCCCAAGAAAGTGTTAGAATAAGCATAATAGAAGACAGAAATGCGCCCAGACATAGTCTATCCACAGACTGAGTTAGGAGGCAATCTGGATTCATTGTCACCATTAGGGCCCTGCTACACTACAGACATCAGACGTCGAAAAAATGCTTCCATTGAAATCAGTAAAAGCGGCTATACTGTCTGCATCACGTCTAACAACAGCTCACTGAGGTTGGACTTTCAATGGCTGACAATGCACATGTTCAATCTATCCAGTGAATGGAAATAACGAAAAAGAAAATATAGATTTTGTTTGGTAGAACATTGACACAATGCTGATGGAACGTCAAGGCGACGTGTCTAGATAAAGTGTTATAAAGTACATGTAGAGAACATCTCCCTCCCACCCACACATCCTACAGGGTGGTGGAGGCTGAGTGGTGCAGAGGGGGATCAGCATGAACAGTATGTTTCCAGACTTGTTACAGCTAAGTGGGCAGACGGTCAATTAAATAAACCTTACTGTATGTTGGCAGGTTGGGATAATTATCAAGAAGGATTAAGCTTACATAAAAAGGTTACAGTGAGAAAACGTTCTGGTTAACTGGGATACCAGAGAAAGGCAGACAGAGCTACGCAAAACAGCCACACAGTCACATTAACTGTGAGGTTTCAACAGCCTGACTGATCTTCCCACTTGTTTTGCGATGCCCACTTTCTGAATCGTGCCACATATGCAGTCACCCACAACCCACAGAGGCGTACCTCACTTGACATCTTTCTTCTTGACCAATACATTCACGGGCCGCACAGCTATTAGTGGAACAGAGTTGTACTGTAGAAAAGTCTGTCATATTAAGTAGATGAGACTGCATACAGTATCGCTCTGAAGTCTCTCTCTCCCTCATGTTTATACTCCTTTTCCACCTCTCTCAAAAAAAAAAGAAACGTTTCAAGGTTGTTAGGCGCTCTGTGCTGAGTAGGTGCTTATCAGGTTGGTAAAATTAGTGATGATGTTTCAATTAAGTGTCCGTGACTGCCGGCTGAGTGTGCAGCCTGCGCCATGGAGATACGAGGAGGAACCTGTTCCCTGACAAGAATATTGATCAGCAGGAGACAGATGTCTAGCTTATATTCCATTACCCTCCCTCCCTCGACTGTCTGAAATGGGTTTGGGTTCTGTGCCCAGGTGTCCACTATGACTCAGTAGGAATATGTAGGGCATATTGTGTGTACACCAGGAAGTGTGTTCCTCTATAAACCCCCTGTCCCGCGTCACGTCTCATTAGAACTTGCTATATGGTGAGTCTGTTGGCTTTTTAGCTGTGCTGCGCCTCATCTGGCCAGCTGCTATTACTTGGAGAACTTTGAGGTAAGCGTTTTCTCTCACCTCCCTTTGTGAAGGCTTAAGAGCTCAGCTTCGTCGTGACACCATGTGAGCCTCTCCCTTCATGCATCTCCTTCTCTCCCCCTCCTTTATCCTCATCACCACTCACCTCCTTACTTCTCTTTGCTGCCTCCCCTGCTGAACCCGGTGGCCCTGACAAAGCAAACCTGTTAACAATTCATGAGGCCTCCATTTTTCATGGGCGGAAATGGATGTTTCATGTTGGGGAGAGAGGGAGAGAAGAGAGGGAAGAGTCAGAGATAGATAGAGGAGAAAAGTCAGAGACATAGAGAAGAGTGAGAAACAGATAGAGGGAAAGAAGAGCATGAAGGAGAAGAGACAGAGTAAGACTGAGAGGATTGAGAAACAGAGGGAAAGCAAATAGTGAGAGAGAGAGGGAGAGAAGAGAAGAACGTGTGTAAGACAGAGAGGTAGAGGCAGGAAGAGTGAGCAGAAAAAGATCATCTGTACGACAATCAGCATCTTGCTTTTCCTTGCCTAAATTGCAGCTTTGGGTCCTGGCTTGCGGCTACTAATGCATCAGGAGTGTGTTAAGTAATAAATGGGTGTGAAGGAGAGAGGAAGAGGAAAGGGGTGAGGAGATTGAGGATATAAGACAGGCAGAGAAATGTGTGTGTATGGGTGTGTGAGATAAAGACAGAAATGGGGAGAGAGAGAGAGAGCGGGGGAGAACCAATCAACTCCACTAATGAAGCCAGTCGGTCGCAGCAGCTCCACAGGGAGCTAGCCTGGTAACGGAGTCAGAGAGGCTGCTTAGGGTAATGATAATTAATATAATCATAATCACACTTTGTTATTAAGGATGTTTAGGAGTTCTTCGGGAGAGAAATACAGCTTTTTCAAAAGCGCTCTTATTAACCTTTTAGCATCCAATCTCATAATTTAATGTGTGGAAGAGAGAGAACATTTTAGTGTTCATGGTTATTAATATAAATAAAGCATCAATTTGTACTCTACGCTTTTTATCTTCTTCCCTTTTTCCAGTAATTTGAGATGGAAGATAAATCATAATAAATCTGCTTTCTGGGATAACATGAATTCATTAAAACTACACAGGGCCAGCTGTGACTCTACTAGTGATATGCATGCATTTCAATGACTACAGAGAATATACTGAGTAACATCTCTTGCTGGAGCCACATTTGACAGGCAAATACCCTAGTAAAATATGACGGATACTCAGAGGATTGTAGTAAAATATGAGACACATGAGATACATTATATAGATGGACTGAGGACTACATAACCACTCTTCAGTGTTCAGATGAGTGCTTTGTGGTTTCATTTATGACCATAATGATGGTTATCAGAGCTGTATTTTCATGAAAAGAATGATATGACCAGGGAAGGCTACACTCTCCATTGAATAACCCTTTGTAGAACACTTTTTTTGGCTCCCTTTCAACAGGTGTCTTGATAGATGCTAAATGATTCTAACTGGAACAAAATGAGGTTCTACCTGAAACCAAACCCAACTGAAGAACACTTTTGAACCCTTTTTAAGGAATAAAGCAATCTTTCATTATAGAGATTACTTATACTACATACGTCTTAGAAGTAGTCACTGTCCTACAACACAGTAGAATATCATAAAGCATTTAATAAAAGAAGAAAAACAGCTCAATTTGTGAGAGACCAAAGCCCATTTCTTGGCACTTTTTTGAGTGGGCTTCCATTGCCATCAGAAGTAAATAGCTTACCTTTTGGTGATTACCGGGCCTCATGTGCAAAAAAAATATTATCACTAAAGAGTCTCCAATATTGAACACATGCCATCAAATGCATTAATTTGAGCAACATGGTTGTAAAATGCGCAATTACTTTCTTTATAAATTAGGAAAGTTCTACGACAACGATCAGGTAGGCTTCTCTGTAGCCTAATTCCGTCCCTTCGCTCCCATTTCCCTCCCCCAGACCACCCAGTCTGCCGTGTCCTCCAGTGCTGCACTCCACAGCTGTTCCTGACCGTGTCCCGTTTGTGTTACTTTGTTTCTGCATGACTGAGGTCAGGGCCAGTGAACTTTCCCTCTCCCGCTCTCCCTCTCTCCCCCTGCGACCACAAAGCGGAGGACGGCTGGTCTTTGTGCGTGGTGCAGGTGTCCTGGCCATCAAAGGGCCCCAGCATCACAGAGAGAGCCAGGAGACTCAGGTCCCTCTGGAGTCCTTTCAGACCCGCCTCCCCCCTGCAGCGGAGCGCCACTCAGCGGCGTTAGCCAATCAGTCAGCCGAACACTACTTGTAGCCGCTCTCTGTGGCTTCACCGAGGAGGGCGACACGCCTCCCCTGGTTACTACTCATTGCCCAATCAGGGTTAGAAACTAATCCACTTCAATCAAATCCCAGAACGTGATGAGGAATGTCAAAGGACGCCGATGGGAGAAAGAGAGTGAGAAGCAGAACTAACATTTCCATGGGGAGACCATGGAGCGACCGAGAGAAGAGGGGGAAAAAAAGACTGCCTGACATGTAGGCGGCAATCTCCGAGCAACAGGTTCAGTTGGACAGATCCAGACTCCACGGCGGTCGGTCAGACAGACAGGTAGCGACCGAGAAAGACAGGGTGGAGACAAAGAGGGCAACCACAGACCGGGCAAAGACAGACAGGGTGGAGACAGACAGGGTGATGATAGGTGTACAGAAGACAGACAAAACGGGGTGGAGAAAGATAGGTAGAGACAGACAGGGCGGAAACAGGGTTCCAAGGTGAGATCAGGTGATGTTGTGACCACACAACCAGCGGTGAAAACAAACCCAACGGCAGCAGCACGGGGCAGCAGAAGGCTTCGCTTAACCAACTGGTTGAGCAGTGTTGCTCCCTGACATGTCAGGACTTGAACAGTTACAGTCCTTGGATTCTGTTGATATCATGGCTGCTGTTGACTTTGAACTTAGCTTTCTTTCATGTTGGTATTTACATTTGGGTCCACCTGACGCAATTACCCAGCATGCATTTCATTCCAGGAGAGATTAAGGAACTCAAGGTGTCCAATTATCCTGCTTGGTAAGACTGGAACTCCCAGTCCCTCTGCGGGGGTCTGGGCCATAAAATAAATGGTGTTTGTGATCTTGACTGGTCCCAGCAGAGCCTGAGAGGGATGGAGGGAGGGGACGGGTAGGGGAGGGGGTGGACAGGGCATGGGGGAAGGTTAACCTCACTTTAATGAGAGTATTTACAGGATTTCCATTTCAACAGGGTAATTTAATACTAGTGCGACCCTCGTCACGCCACACCATTTAAAACATTATCTCTCATTCTTTGTGTAATATTCAATGTCCTCAGACACTCATATTACTTTTACAGCAGCTTGAAAAGACAAAATTGTACATGCATCTATTTTACAGCCTCCCCCCCCACCCAGGAAGCCCCACATGGCCGGTCTCCTGCCTGTTGCTGTCTAGTGGAGTCCTATGTGGAAATGAGGAATTCCTATAATAAACAGATTTTAAAAAAGCCATGTTATTTATACCACATTTAACATTACAATACCACATTCAACAATATAATACCATAAGTCACCCCCCCAGAAATGTAGGTTATATTTGCAGTGATCCTTTTCCAACAGTCTAAACAACTTCCCAGTACCCTGGAAGTTGAGAAAGAATGTCAACATTAATTCCGAATAGTTATTTTCCTGAATGCTTTACCAGCCATGCTACATTAAAACGTTTTCCCCACCACTGCACCTCCTGATCCTTCCCTGTACTACGGGACATCAATTTGCTCTGTTCAGTCTCACTCGCCAATTAAAACCATGCAGAGAAACTCTGCACTCCAGCCCTTCACCACCCACCCCCGAGCAAACCTAACACCAAACTGCCTGCTAAAACAGCACTCTGAAGAGGAGGTTTGAACGTGGCTGTCTGCTCAGCATCACAGTGCGCACAGGCCCCTCTGTATCGTCAACTGCAGTCAGCAGGAAGGAGAGAACACGCGTTTGTAAGAGAGGCCAGAGATACTGAGTCCAGCTAGGCAGCAAGCCTTCTGATCCCAGCCCTCAACTATTGTCCAGGTCCTCTTTATTAAAAGCGGAGAGGAACAGAATCAATGGCAGGGGGAAATGCTAGCCTGCTTTCTCTGTGGGGGCAAACTCCAGGTGCCTGCACAGTACACAGCACAGCCTGCTCCATTGATTAAACTGGGCTTAAATGTCACTTAGCAGGAAAGAGCCCACCCCCCCAAGCCCCTGGGAGCAGAAAGAAAAACAACAGAATTACCCAAAATTATAACCTGAACAATCTATGTTTGTTCAGCTTATAATATGTGTTAATTACAAAAAATACTCTTCCTATATTAGGAAGAGCCATTAGTCTTGCTATTAGCTAATTATAAACAGCTTACTAATGTTTAATTCTGATTTAGAAAATGCTCAGCTAATCCTTAAAATATACTCTGTAATGGATTTGATCATGGCTTACATATTAAAGTTATTATATAAAGTTGATGTTACTACTTTATATCTCAATGCTGTGGTTAAATGTGCTCATGTAAGGTCTGATGTAATTTAATCAGATCCATAATATCATGTTATTATCAGGTCGTAGGTTTCACTGGGCTTATTGATCTGCCAGATATTGATCCGCAGTCTTTGTTCATTCATGGACAAGTTCACTGCTTTGATCACAGCGAGAGCTGCGCTGTGCTGAACCTACATCAAACATGCTGGGGAAGGGATGTTCTGTCCTTTTTGCATGATCATAATTAAATCAACATGTGCTAGCGTTCATCTGTTCCCTTTTGCTCCCTCAGCACCTTGGTTCACTATCGTCGGGAAGTGGACCTGATCCACCCTCCGGTGTAAAAACCCACTGATGCCCTTTAGCGTTGAGATCCTAATGGGCCAATCCGATGGCGGAAGAGACTTCTCCGTACCTTGTAATGTGATCTCAGAAGTCTGACTGCCCTGTGACTGGCCCACATCACACAGGTCCACGCAGTCTTCCCTTCCCACACTGCTTCACAGGGGCTTCGTCATCCCTCCTGATAGGTCACTGAGGGGGAAGAGGAACCAGTCAGCTTACAGTCAACCCATGCAGTATTACGAGATGCTTTTTATCAGTTCCTTAAGACGCGCACACACACACACACACACGTGCGCGCCCACATACCAAGTGTTTCTGAATACGAGCCACGCTCCACACTCATGCTGAGTTTGTTCTCCAAAACTGTTCTCATGAGCACACTGTTGTACAGACAGGAGTGTGGAGAACATTGTTTTACATTTGAGCAGCACTCTGAGCTACTGAATTACAAACATAACTGAAGAACTTAAGCAAACTCTGAAAGAGGTGAAGTCAGTCTAATGAGATTAAAAGCATTGGGTTATATCTGAGCAGACAATATATATGTGTACATTTCAGAATCAACCCCGTAGCAGCCATTGCAGCATTAATGAAGACAAGTGAGCCAGTTCCAGTAGGAGCCATACATTCCCCTAACAGCAACACCACTCCACCATAACTCACAGATGAGGTGGTATGCCAGTTCTTTTATTTTCACTTTCCTCTTGCCGTCAATCTGGTACATGCCCCTCTGCCTCATCTATCCTCAATACCTTTTTCCAGAACACTGCAGTCCCTTTCTGTCTCCTTTAGGCAATAATGTTTTCACGCTAACTAGTAGTTTTGCCCCTTGCAGTTCAGCCCCTGTAGTTTAGCTAGCTAGTGAAGTCGTATGTAGGTAGTAGCAGGTGACACATCCAAACCTTTTGGTCTGGATCCATAGGACAGTGTTTCTTTTCATTCCTACATCATTGTAAAGGGCATTATTTGGTTTTCCACTGTAGAAATATTTCTTGGTCTACCAGGTTGATTGCCATTGCTGAGCTCACCAGGGCTTTCTTCTTAATGTATCAAATATCTGACTTTGGCCTTTTGTTTTGGCTATGTCTCTGATTAACTGATTTAGATTGATCTGTTTTATGATGGCCAGCTTGACTTGCATTCTGACATTTATTTGGTCCTGACATTCTCAGAAATAACAACAGTCTCAAAATGCAAACGCAAAGCCTAAAATCAACAGTTCTCTTGTTCATTCATTAACAATGTACATAAACACACCAGCCTAGTAAAAAAACAACTGTCCACATACATTTGGCTCCCTAAAATTAAAGGACTATGAAGTGCTGTAATCTCTGATATGGATTAAATAGCATATCAAAGTTATTGCGTCATTTCAAATCCAGAATTCTGGAATAAAAACCCCAAAAGATTAAATGTGTTACTGCCCTTCTGCAATAAACTATACATAAAGCATACTGAATTTTTTAGAATACACATTTCAACTGATAGCTTTTGGCAAATCAGTGTTATTTTGTAAATGCCAGCTCACATAATTCCCCCAAGTTTAATCAGAATTGGGGGTCAATTGTATGAAATAAAATGTGTGAAAACAAAATAGACTACTATGAGTATGAACAGATGGAGACAGATCTACTGTACATTCCCCTTCCCAATTTCATTGAGTGGAACAACTCCGTATTAAAGTTTTCTCAATCTGCCAAATGGGATAATAGAATAATTTGGGAAACAGTAACAATATCCATTCCATAGGTATGTTTGCAAACCATTTCCATTCACATTCATAGAGATTAAAGATACTTAAAATAAAGTTCTACTGAAAAAACAAATTGAATCCCAAGTTCACTGACACATGACTGACATGAATGGTGCGTTCCTCTGCTTAGGCATGAAACCATCCATTTTTGGCATGAAATAAGGCCTGAACAGTGGCAGTTCTATTAATTATCAACGTAGCCTACATGAAAGATGTGAATTTTCAGGCTATTACAATAAGCCATGTTTGGGCCTAGTCACATTAAGAGATATCTGAACATTTTAATTTAAATTATATGTTTCCATTCACATTTGAGACGGCATATGTATCTAGCCAACAGAGCTCGTAAACACATAAGCACGCGGATACATGACCTCGCCATGATCTGATCTGAGATCAGACTTTGTCTCCCTAGTGGACCAGTTCCATATCGTAAATGTTTTTAGCCAGGACAAATAAATTAAACAGCAAGATTTATTTGATTATGAAGACATATTATACGATTTTACATCTTGATAAAGTATTCTGCTCACAAATAATGAGTATTTCTGAAGTTTCACAGTCACAATAAATAGCATAATTTTTTCCAACATCAGCTAACTATAGCTAACATTATTTGAAACTAAACGCTAACAGGTTTAGCATACAGTTCCACTATGTTATGTTGACACACCTCATCCTCATAAAAATGCAATTTATCAATCTGGAATGGGCCAATCGTTATTTTGCACTACTACACTGGTTGGCGGATCCTCTCATTAGAGATCACATTTTTCGTGGGATATTTAAAATATTAAATGTTTGTTTATAACAACATTGTTTCCTAAAAAAAATGTTTCGTTGATAATGTTGTTTGTATGATTTTACCATGTCAACCTAGCCTAAAAGAAGCTAGGCTGCTAACATCCGGTTATGTTAATACATCCTACTTCGCTAAAATCAGAAGAGGTATTAAAAACACCCATACCTATTCAGGTTTTCAAGCCAAAGTGAAGTGTTATCATAAATTTGTGCGCTACACAACGGCTAAAGCTAGTGAGGTCTGAAAATCTGTCATATTGGAAAGCCGTTTTAATAGCCGAAATAATAGTACATATCTTCGTGATTGGACGTTTATTTGCTATGTTTTTCCATCCTTACCTCCACGCTAAAACTCCATTCCGAAAAATGTGAATGCTGCCTCAGGCCTAAAAACAACGTAGCTACATTTGACAGAGTATTTGCCCAACGTCTATTACCACCTTATAGTTACTTTGTAGCAATGGAATCGCGTAGCAGGCATAAAGAGTAAATCTCAACGATTGAACGTGCGCTTGAAACACTTGCTAATTTCCACGCTTTAAATATGAATAGAATTCAGATGAGCTTCAATTTAGTAGCGCGAGACACTGAGGAAAAGGGAAGCACGCGGTAAGCCTTTAATGCGAAGAACCAATGAGGAATGAGAAGCACATTCGGTGGATCCAGATAGGGTAGGCTACTTTACCCTAAATATAGTCGATTAATAATCTCCCTCCGTAAAATATTTTTTTACTCGGTGCAAGGAAAACGTCCTTTTAAAGTTGCCGCTGTCCATGGTAACGGCTGTGATAGGCTGAACCCGGGGAAGAAAGAAGCTAGCCTGGTTCAGAGTAACAGCGGTGCTGGAGAGTACACTCGTTGTCGGATAGCTCCAGCCAAAACGGGACATCGAACATTTTTATATTTATTTATTTGGTTCGCTTCTAATCTTCGTCTCAAACAAGATGTGACTATTTTCAGAGAACAGACTATAGGCTACCGTAGAATATTCATGTGGTTCAGGGTAGCCGGGAGAGAGAACACCGAGGTGTTTTCTGCCAATGGAAGTTATTGTTGTGAATTGTTTTGACTATGTTTTGCCGAAGTGAGTTTGTTTTTTGTTTGTCTCTGTTCGTCGTGGACCTATAATCTGGAATCTATCGACGAAATTCAGATAATCGAGGGAAAACGTGAGCGAGGATTCTACAAAACCAGAGAGCTCATAACAGACCGGGGATTTAAATCGTGTTTCGTGTGCTCCGGGAGAAGCGAGAGTCAAAGAAAGAAATTCATGTGGCCATTCTCTCTTTAACAAAACATTTTGGATTGCAGAATGAGCAAGGAAAGACCTAAGAGGAATATCATCCAAAAGAAATACGTGAGTAGCCACTTGCTTATTATTGTTCGATGTGTATAGGCTGTAGAATTATTTGACCTTAACAAGTTTGCGCGTTTATTTCGCCTGTTTTCAGGAAAATGCATAAACTTTGAACATGGAGTAGTCTAGGCTATTAAGGTTCGCATAGTGGTGGCCTATTGGGTCCAAATTGCCTTTCAGATTGTGAAGTTCCAGAATGTGTTTCTGTAGTGGTCTTTGATTTCGAATATATTTAACCAGTGTCTGTGTTGCTTCATTTCTTCAGCATCAGACAAGACTATTTATTTTATCAACTCGCCATGGAATGGCATGCGCATTCTGGAATCACCTCTGTACAAGATAATAACCGACTTATTGTGTTAGGTTTATTAATTAAGTCAGAATTTTCCACAGGAGCCGGCTAATTGCTTTCAGAATGGCTTTGTTTGCTCCGATAGCCTCTTTCAGAGCCATGAAGACAGACTGCCATGGCTGATTCCGGGTTCTATACCCCATGCTGCGCAGCCTTCTATAAACTATGGCATTTATAAATTAACACATTGTTTTGCTGTGAGTGATATCGCAACAACATTCACATAAGTTATGTCGATGTTACTTGAGTGTAGCTGAATATCACGGTCCAACAGTGACGAGTGGACCAGGCTCTTTAATTTTCTCGGTGAGGAGAGCGCGCAGAAAGGGGGTCACGCAATTTTACATTTCCGTTCCTTTTACAGTAATTTACAATCATAGTGAAACGCTCAGGAGTTACTTTTGTAAAATGTCTGTTTACTTATATATTTTTTGCGATAAAAGGTTTGATCGTTTTAGTTTTACGTAGCATGTCTCTGTGTGACCTCTGCGAATGGGAGATATTGCAGCAGCCTGAGGTTGCTGAGCCAGAATGTTAAAGCTTCTCGTACATTTTTTCTAAATACTCGGGGGATCCGCTGTTAATAGTTTAAGCAGACGAGAGCCCCTGGATGCCGCTAAACTAAATGTTTAGGGGTTTAGTTTATTAAGCGCTAGGTTGTTTATGGTGTCTTTGTAAGAAGGTAGTGTTTCAGTCGCATTGCAGAGGCAGCCTACATGTGAAGGGGAAGCGAGAAGCGACCATTTTCTTTCTGCAACTACATAATACCGGCGAATTTGTCAGAAAGAGGCTACACACATTTTTAGTAATTTAGAGGTTTTCACCATCGTAAAATTCTTACCTACAAGGTTTGAACTTTACAAAAAAATGTTTTAAAACATTCATAAACTAAACAAACTAAACAAAGCTAATCTTTAACTGAGAGACTCAGCTCATCGGTTGGTCGAGTTTAACCCTTAGAGTACTGTGTGCCCTTGTGAGTTTTCGTGCGTGTTGTTAATAGTTATTGTACAATGTAACATATTTCGTCCCACACACTAATGGACTTTGTTATGCATATAGATTAATTTTCGTAGACTAATACACGCGGTAGCTCAATTGGCTTTTATTGGGTGTCGCAGAAATTCTCTGAACTTGTTCTTCCAGTTTTTAAATATAAGTTTGTACTTTGCAAGGAAGTTTACTGAATAAAATATTCAATGTTTAAATCTGAGTTACAGGCCATGTGTAGCTACATAAAATTCGTATAATGTGACGTCACCGAGGTTGGGTTTTAATGCATTCCCAAAGTCGACTGGGTTCTTTGTTTGGTATCAGTCCACTCCAGAACAATATTAAGTTAATATGATCCATTTTGAATAATTCAAAACATTATTTCAGATCCCTAATGGTCTTTTTTATTACCTTTTGAAGTAATAAAAATCATTTTGGCCTGATGCTGACTAGGCGTACATTGTTTTGGGCCCATGATGCACTGAGAATAATCAAAGCCCAGTTGGATAGACCCTTACAGCAGATTGTTGCCTTCTGCAAGCATTTCACTTTTACAACATGAAACATTATACTTTCATATTATGCACTGATGTGTGAAAAATGCTAATATTAATCCCATGACTTGAATGGGACCAGTGCCACAAATGCTAAAACGTTAGCTTGTGAAAACTGCCAGAGCATCTAAACCAAATCAATGTGTCATTTTGAAATCTGGGTGAACTATCAATTCCCTCATTGTCTTGGGGAATGGTGAGATCATTTGACAGTAAACACAGGCTCATAAAAAAACACCTCAAGACTGAAGTCTAAAATTATATTTCTATTTTTGTCATCTATTCCTAACTTTTTGTGTAATTATAGATTGTCTGCTCATGTGGCCCAGTGTATGAGTAACCACATTTCCATCCACAGTTTTGTATGCAAGTAAATTCAAGTTGTGTATAAAAAAAAAAGTCATGATGTGTGATGGAAACAGGATGGCTTGTTAAAATCTGAATTATGTACACAGAGAATTTATTTCCATATGGTAGAATTTTTATGTCTGTGGAAATGACTTAAAGCACAAATGCTGATTGCATAAGTCTCATATCAACATGGAGTTGTGTGTTGATTAGGTTCTGCTGGCCAAACACTATGACCCAGGAAAGCATGCAGTTTATTAGGCTACAGATGAAAGATGTTATGGTGAACTTCACAGGGTGGTGAAAGTGCATGGCATGAGCTTAATGCTCCTATCCAAAAATTAGAGGATCTTATTCTGGTGAAAATATTTTGATACCTTTTAGACAAATACGAATAACATTGTAGAATGATAAAGCTGGAAATGCAGTGGAACGCATTGCAATTGAGATTTGTATTGGAGACATGGATGAAGTACCATTATGTGCCCTGTCATGTCTTATCTACTTTTTAATCTCTTTGAAATGTGCCACTGTTAGGAGCAGTTGCTTATTTTTGTTATCCACATTTCAGAATACTGACATTAAAATCTGTCCCCAATTAGATGGAAACATGGTGTGTGTGTGTGTGTGCATGGAATTGGACTACATGGAACATGGCTGTCGCATCTGCTGAGGTACAGCAGCTGTGGTTGAAATGTGGTTGGGCCAAACCATGCAAACAACAAAACAACCTGGAGATGCTCCCCCCGGGCCCCCACTCAGAACACTACACCCCCCACCCTCCCTCAGAACAACTCTTGGCCCCTCTGGTTTAACCTCCCCTTAATTAGCGTTAGACAATTAACCATGCTTGGCTTAACCATGTCCCCTGGAACAGACTGAGAGTTGTTATTCTCCCCCACATGCTCCATCCATGTTAATAAAATTCATCAGTCAAAAAAAAAAAGCCTTAATAAAAGTAAACAAGGAACGCAATTACTGCACCTTTGATAGGACGTAAATGTAGAACAACCCAACAAACTATGTTTTTCTTAGAATGGCCTGGATCTGTTTCTCTCACTCTAAGTTATTTCTTTATATATTGTGATTTGGGTGGGTGGGTGGGGGTGTGGGGGGGGGTGGGGTTTGTAAGCTGGGTAGCAGCGTTTAACTAATTTGTGCCGTTGATTAGTTTGACTGAACATGGCACTGGAAGGAGAGAGAAGGCTGTGGCAGTAAACGATCTGTCTCCGATTCAGTCAGTGTGGAGCTCGACTTGCCTCCCAGTGGAGGATAGAGCTGGCTGACGGGTTGGCCCTAAGAGCTGTGGGACAGATCTGCCTCTGTTTCAGTCTGTATGGAGTTCGACTGGCCTCCGTCCCGGTGTGGTGCTGGGCTGTGTGGTGGGATAAGCACAGCTGCTACAGGGGTCTTTACAAATGTAAAGAAGCTGTCAGTGTTTGTTTCATCAGGCGCACAACTGATGAGGGCCAAGATGAAGAATCTACTGCAGTGTGCCGAGCACAAAAAGAGGAAACAAAAATAGAGCGAGTGTGGGGCTAGGGTCAAGGTCTCTAAAGGCCCCATTCCCCCACCCCCTGTCAGTCCTTCAGCTTTACTATTTAAATGTGGGCCTTGTGTCCACCCAGGAAGGTTTCTGAGCCTGAATGTGCTTCATTTAATCCTCTTTTTTTAATGCAGATCGTCCTTTTTAACCCCCTGTTTGCTTCACTGTTGGATCATGGCAGAGTTCACTGTCCCCAAAAAGGTGTGGTACTGTAACTGGCAAAGTCTAGTACAATTTCTACAGGAATGTTTATACTTCGATATTTCCTAGTCCACTGAACAACCCTCCCTCCCAGCTAGCCATTTACCGGGTCAGATGACATTCTATATATGGAGTGAGGTACCGACTTAGTATGTGGAGAGCCAGGTACCTTGGAAGCCAGGGAGCTGACCGACAGCCTTTTTTTTGGGTACTGTTATATTCATCTATGTATTTATTCAGCTCTTTTCATCAGGGTTGTTGAACGGCTCAGTGTTGCCGTCTGCCAACAGACAGTGTTCCACTTTACTGCGCCGAAACAGGAGCTCCCCGAACTGCCGGTTTTAATTTGTGCGGCCAGTGATCAGCTACAGCCAGCTCATCGCTTCTTATTCCTCATTTTCTCTCCCATTCAGCCCCTCTCTCTCCTCCTCTCTCTCTCCTCCCCTGTCCTGGTTTATGGCAGCGTTGCGTCACACAGCCTGCCCCGGCTACCCTGTGGTGTAACGTGACCTTCGCTTATCAGCTGTTACCGTTGCAGCCCAATCTCTGCAGCGCGGCCCTAGTTCCTACTCAGTCAGTGAGACGAACCCGTTTCCAAGAAAACGTTGAGATGGAGCCATGCCCTACCACGCCAGAGCGCCATTGTTGTTCTGCACAAGGCGGATAAACGCTGCTTGAGGAATGTGCTCTGCTGGGATGTCATAAAGATGGGTGTGTCAGTGTTGATAACGTGGGGAATTACTCCATATCTGTGCTGAGAAGGTTGCTTTATTCTGTGCCAATTTGCTAAAATTGGTGTTATATAGTTTTGAGATCAGACCACGTCTTCAGCTTTTCATTTATTTATTTATACATGGTAGCTGAAATCTGATTTGCATTCCAGAAAAAATAATTGTCAATGTTTTGCCATATCCAAAGAGGAATTGGATCATGGGTCAGTGAAGCTGCAAAGCTTCTATTTTACATGGTCAGCTGAGGCAATACTAAAGGTGCTGATGAGGGGAGCATCACACCCACAGCCCAGAGACCGGCATCTGTAGCCTCATAAGTACACCTCCATTTGGGTTTCGCAGAGTTTCTTAACTGGCTGTCATTGGGCTCTATTGAAATAAGATTTGGGGATATACCACCTGAACTATGTATATTCTGTGTCGGTATGCAATGTGTGTTCTGTCTCTATATACAGTCACCTAAAAGTATTGGTACCATTGATAAAGATCCAAAAATACTTTGAAATAAAATACTGAGCTACATTGTATGCACACATTTCTTTTTGAAAATACTCAGTAGAGACATTATTAATTTGATTAAATCAACCATTTATTTTATGTACTTGGTAATATTTGCTTTTCCTAGAAGAGCTGCTTTCAGACATGTTCATGCATACTGGCAGAGGCAGTCAGGTTTTTTCGGCTTAAATACCCAGGTAATTGGTATAGGTAATTATGCTGTTAACTTTAACAGGAGCAGTGTTAGCAAAATTGCCCCATAACATCACAGATCCACTACCCTATTGTACAGTTGGTATTAGGTGCTTCCATATTTTGATGCCAAGACTCACCAATGTCTTTCATCTGACCATAGTACCAGTTAATTTGTTAAATCCAGGCATTGTCACATAGATTGGAACCAGTGCCATGCTCTAAAGGATCTTGCATTTCACAGAAGTTACTATTTTCTAAACAACCAATTTTTCTGGATAATTGTTAGTGCAGGGTTTTCTAAACTTCTCAGGCATTCACAGATGTTTCATGTTTTGGTCAACCAATCAAACTTTTTACTAATTGAATCAGGTGTGCATGTTTTGGGTTAAAACCAGAATGTGAAAAGTCTGAAGAGGCTGAAGGAGAAGTTTGTTTCACCGTGTTTAAGCATAAAATATTGTAATTTCCCAATTTCCTGTGAGCGTACAATACACCATCTCAGTATCTAGAACGTTCTTTTTTCTTTTTACCTATGATCATTCATTCTCATCTTTATCACGGGTGCCAGTGACTGCATATCCCTTAGATGACGCATTCTTAGTGAACGTACTGCTTCACTTTTCCATGATTTATTTCCTCCTGCTGTGGGTTTGGCTGGACAGCTAACCAGTCCTGAGAGGACACAGGCTGGATTACAACGTGGGCGTTTGCTCGCCACACTTTATCCTGCCAGGATCCCAGAGAAGTTGAATCCATAGTTTGCACGTCTTTGGTTTGGTCTCAACACGCTTCAACCCTGTGGAGGAAGGTACTAGTGGCTCCTTGGGTGTGACTGGAGACTGGAGGGGATTATGAAGAACGGGGCCGTGGCAGAGTCCAATCAGCTGGTGAGGTTCTGGCCGCTGAGACGTTAAGTCCCTTGTGACTGTAAAATTTAATGGAACTGTTGGTACTGTGGCATCCTGTCGTGCAACCACACACATTTCCTTGGTTGGCCTGGAGCTAGGCATGTCAGTCATACACTCTCTCTGTCAGTCTGCTGTCATCCCAGATTCCCTCCGTACCACTGTGACCTGTCTTCATCAGGAAGCTTTAAGCCTCCGTGGATAAAACGGCTGTATGTTAGTACTTACAGTTATTAAGGGTCCACTGGACCTGTATCTGGTTTGGAGTTACAGTGCACTCATGTCAGAACTCTGGCAATGTTGTTACGGATTCTGGATTTCATTCCGTAGGAATCGTGTGGCAATGTTTAGTATGTACCTGGATTTTATCTCTGTTTCTTGCCAGATAACTCCACCTGGACCTTTGGCCACTGCTTCGTGGCCAAAGATTGGCATGCTGCTGACTTACCCTGAGAGATTTTTACCTAGTTTGAGCCAAAGCATTTCTCAGCAGATGTCACGTTTACTGTGACTACGACAATAACGTTTTAGTATTATTATCCCTCCTTTTACTGCAGTCGTTTAAGACACGCTCGGGTTGTCTCAGGAAAGATGACCTCCCTCTGTGTTAATGCTGCCTATTCAACATGCACCGGCCCCTTCTGAGAGCAGTTCTAACTCCGGGCGGCTGGCAGCTCCCCTCGGCTCACCACAATAATGAGCTGGTGCAGTAAGTGGCTGCACTCTGTGAGCAGAGCTGTTTGCTGGAGAAGTTGGGTGAGCTGCGATCGGCTTTGTGTGAGCTAGGTGCAAAGAGAAAGTGGGTTGTGGATTGAGGTGGGGGGTGGGCGGTGGGGGGGGTCATAGCTTAAAGGTGTTGGGGTAAGAAGCGGTTGATTTGATGTATTTATTTTTTTAGGTTAATGGATCCAAGTTACCAAGTTGCAGCTCTGTGTGCTCCGCCGCTTTGAGAGCCGCCTCCACGAGAAACGCATTAGTCTCCCGCTCCGTCCTGTAATAGAATACAGAGCGGCTCTTTTTTCATTCCCTCGGTGTCATTACTCAGCAAGGTACAAAGAGCAGAGCGTCGTCGTTTCCAGGGATCGGCGTGAGAGTGGAAGCTCCGCCGTTTCCCCCCTCCCGTTCGGCCGGAGAATCTCCCGGTCCCGCCAGGGAGTACCCAGCGCCGCGGCAGTGGGATCTTTCAGCGCTCGTCTGACTATTTAGTGCATTGACTGTGTTTGGTCTGTTTACCTATTCATCATCTGTTTGGAGGGAGATCAGTCTCCTCTGTGGTCTCTTCTCGGCTCCTTTCCTTGCTGCATTCCACCCCCCCATTTTGTTGTTTAGCTTCCGAATGCCAAAGGAAACGTTGGAAGCTTCCCCGGATGGATGTCATGCAGCTGGAGTCTAAAATGTGTGAATACCTCAAGCCCCCACCCCTTTCTCCTCCCACCATAAGCAGGCACCTTGTGCTTTGTCCCCTTTGGGTGTTCAGAGACGTGGGTCCAGGTTATCCTCACATTATGTCCATCACACATGGGGCATGGTGCTTTTGACTTGTCTAAGCAGCCTGAAACATGTGGATGGGGATGATTCACAATATCCTAATTCTTTTCCCCATTCATCAAGGGCTCTTGACAGCGTGTTTGCTATGAAATGACATTATATGATTTATATTGGATTTCCAGTAAACTTTGCCTCATGCACAGTGGCATTATCTGACAGCTTAAAACATGCCTGGGGACGGTTGAAGACCAGATTCTGGAACAGTTCGGAAATGACCGATCCAAAATGGAGAAAACGGTTAACAAATAGGGAGCAAAAGGTTTAGTGGGATTATTTTATTTTTAAATGCCAATCGTTACAAGTGCCAATGCATACTGCATGCATTCTGAAGCCCAAAGCAAATGGCTGGCCCCGGATCAGATAACATGCCCAAAGGCTGCACTTTAAAACCACAACCTGTGACAGTCAGGAAACTAAAGTGGATAGAAATAATTAAATCTGGGTCGGTCGCGGGTGGAATTTCAACCTTTAACGTTTCTAATGACAGAACCCGGTCTGGAAACTGATCTTAAAGGTTGATCACTTTTTACAGTAAATGTAGCTTCATGTACTGTACACACAGAACAAAGCTGAATCGCATTCCATTAGTAATTTACGACTGATGTTATTCATTTAGGTCAACAGTATTCTGAACAAATGGAGGTAGATTATAAGATGAGTAATAATTCTGTAAATTTTCACAGTTGTTGAGTTCAGACCGAGCAAACTCTGCCTCCTGTCATGTAATGTAAACAAAATGTCAAAGTCCCCTGAAAATGGACTTACAGTACTCATCGCAAGAGTTTTTTTAATACACCATCGCATTGGTGGGCGGGGGGGGGGGTAGCCACCCCGTTTCCATAGCAACTGCTGTAGTGGCAGATCGGAGTGTCGTCTGTCTTTTTTAGAATCTGAGCTGAAGTTACAGACGGAAACCCTGGCCTGAATTTAGCCCGGCTGTTGTGGGTCACAGACTAAGACCTAACTGTGGTGAGAAATGTGTGACAATTTACACTACTCCTTCAGGTAGGTTTCGGGCAGCGAACACTAAGGCTCGGCCTGCCGGGAGGAGCTGCATGTGGCCTGTTCCCCGTAAGAGCACCCTAATGTATTCACGAATGAAACCAGTAAACCATCACCTGCTACTGGAAATGAGAGTTTTACTGAAATCAAGAGTTTGCATTATTACTCACATCAGTCATTGTTGCCACTTTTACTTTGATCTGAATGAGGTGCAAGTGGAGTACAATCAACTATTTAGTTTCCTCTGGCTGAGTGTTGAATGGTCTTACTGGCTTAGTGCTCTGACAGTGGAGTGGAACCGTCGTGAGACTCTCCTACTTCAAGGTTGGCTGAGTACCTTTTATTGCTGTACAATCTGGCAGGCCCACTGACTGTGGCAGCGGCAGCCATGGTCTGTGGCTTTGTGCGACTGCCTTGGCCGGATGACAGGACAGGAGTTGTGTGTCTGGCTCTCATTTTGACTGTGACATGGGCGGATCCTGTAACCGGGTCCGTGAGAGGTGACGCCGTGGCGACCAGGTGCGTCTGTCGTCACCGTGACCAGTTATGCGTGCCTGCAACAAAGCTCGTTTATCACCTCCGGCAGGTTGTTCTGGAGCTCAATTACCAACTAAAGTGTGTGTGGGGGGGGGGCAGGAGGCATGAATCAACCCTGCTGCTCCTCTCTCTTTACCTCTCTTCACTATATTGTCTGAAAAACCTTCCTTCCGTGTCTGATCTAATGGTTTGTCATACATCATCATAACTGACTGTACAGGGCCTTGCAGTATCTCTGCCCCCAGCCCTGCCTGCAGACCCTCCCCAGGCCTCCTCCCCAGGCCTCCTCCCTGAGTCTCTTCCCGGTTCCCCAGGGCTACCTCACGCTCCTTTGTGAGGAAACGGACCAAGAGCTGAGGTGAAAACCACTTCTTAATTGCCTGTTTTCTGCAGCTCTGTGCCAGAGTGAGACTTTGGTGTTTAGCGCGCCAGTCCGAAAATGACGTGCGCAGCTCCGTTTAACGCCTGGCTCTCTGTCTGAGGGTGGAGGCCGGCTCGTTGGTGACTACAGTGATACAGGCTTCCACTCTGCTCCGTGGGCCTTGTTACTCTGAAGAGTCCAGGCCTGTGAGTTGGTGACTACAGTGGTACAGGCTTCCACTCTGCTCCGTGGGCCTTGTTACTCTGAAGAGTCCAGGCCTGTGAGTTGACGCCGCATGTCCTGTATTAGTGGTGGTTGATTTTGGGCCCCGAGTTGAAGTCTGTGTTGGTTGTTGGGGTTTTGAGCTGTGTGTTCCCGGGGCAGGCAGGGTCCAGGCTTACTGGGTCAATGAGAGGGAGTGCAGTGCAGAGGAGTAGCAGGGCAGGGCAGGGGCCCCTCTTGTGATCCTCTGTGGTCAGCCTCCTGTCAACTGTCTTTGTTCTGCTGCGGTCGCCTTCACCAGCAGAGCAACGGCTAATCTTATCTCCCTGACAGTTAGCATTACACTGAGCCTCCTCTCCTGCAGCCTTCTCTCTGATTATGCTCCCCTCCTCAGGCACCGCGGTTTATCACATCAAACCGCTCGCTCTCTCTGCAAAAAGGAGAGCTTTAGTATCACAGGGGTAGTAGAATGGACCTGGAAAGTCCAGGCCGGCTAATCGCTAACCGCTCGTATCTGTCATCCCCAGTGGGTCCTGTCAGCGACGCCTGGCCACTCCTCCAAGGGACGAGAGCCCACAACTTCAATATAGCACATGAAATCTCCACTTAATTTCAGTTGGCCCAGATATGATTGGACCTGATGGTTGTTTTCCTCCAGCTAGCAGCCAGGGCAGAGCCGTGTGACTACAACGTAACATAATCATTTTAGTCCCTCAGTGTCTGGCAGGCTCCTCTGAAATCCATCCACCGTTAGTTTTATGGGGCATGAATCCGTTGAAGCGAAGGCTGGAGCAGGCTGGAGCAGGCTGGCTGGCACTTTTCCTCCTCTTGTAAATAACTTATCTCTCCATCAGAGTGGCATCAGAGTCCATTAATACGGGTCCATTTTCAGGCCTATTTTGTTTGAAAGGAGGATGTCTCGTGAATTAAATGAATACTTTAGGCAGCTATGCTAACGCGGAGAAAAACAGTTTGAGTTGCGGCTTCTTGAACACGGATGCTACGGTCCGTTAGGGGTTAAATTGTTTGCTATGAACTCCCTGACCCTGATTGGACGTTTGCAGGTGGGACAAAGAGGCTTAATGTCCGTTTGCTCAGTCAGCTCTCTGATCCTATCAAGGTCCTCCTCCATGATAGAGCTGAGGTAGTGCACGACCGTAGCTGCGGAGCGCCGAACACCCCTCTGTTTTGGGGTAACCGAGTAACCCTCCTGCTTCTTCCCCCCCCCCCCCACAGCCTCGCTTTTCCACCGCTAATTGACGACGGTGGAATAGCTTTGGGAGCTTGGTGCCGGCATGGTTCCCCCTGGCTGTCAGGCGCTCCGCTTGGTTGTGAGCGACAGCTACAGAGCCCCGCGCCACTCTCTCTGTCCTCAAATCACAGGACTGTGAAGCTGCCAGTCTGCCGAGAGTGACGTTTCGGTCTGCTTGTGTCTGAGTCTTGGCGATCCTATGAGGTTTAATAGAACCTTTATGATGTCTCTTTGTGCCTTTTTGCGCAGCCTCCCCAGTGTTGAGTCTCAAGCTACGCTTAAAAGACATCACTGATTCAGTGACTGTTCTTGACTCTCTTCAGTACACGCCAGCGAAATGGATATTTGAGTTTGACTACATTCTGTTGCGCATGTTTTGAATGTTTTCATTGGAGCTGCTTGCTTGCCTTTCATTTATTATAAACGTCTAAATGTTAATATTATAAACATCCGGAGGTATACCGCAGCACTTCATGCTGGTTTAGTTTAACGTTCTCCCTCCTCACCAGAGGACAGCCAGTCTAAACCGTGGTGTTGTTTTATTTCACAGTCCTGTGAAATAAATTCATTGGGAAGCTGAAGCCGCTGGTGTCTGACTTGGCTGTGTGTGGATGGAGTGTCTGAGGCGTGTGCACTGTGCATTTTCTCTTTCTAAATGAGGGCATTGATGTATGAATAACCTGTCAGGAGGAATTGATTACAAAAGCATCCGTCTTCTCCCTCATACACGCAGCCCCCCCCCCTTCCCAGTGAGCCCACAGATTGACAGCCAAATGGAGGTTATCACCAGTATGACGTCTTGGCGTTTAAACCTCTCCCTCTGTCTGCTTCGTTTTCTGTGTTCAGGGCCAAGTGCTTTCTCTCTCTATCTCCCTAGGATTTGATGAATAGCTTTTAATACAAGGTTTCCTTTGCCTCTGAGAAATAACTGAATGTTCAAGGCTAATTGTGTGAAGGGCAGCGCCATTACTGCCACTCTTTTTCCCACTCTAGAACCTATTCCTCTGTGGTTTCACTCTCACCTCTGCTCTCCTTTCACATGTCTGCCTGTATATGGGTAGAACATAGTAGATTTGGCCACTGATAAGCTGCTGTATTGGAATACAGTTGCTGTACAGCGGCGCTCTATGCATGACTTTGGAGCTCAGGCTTCACAGCGCTGTGTGTGTTTTTGACTGACAGCCGCTCTGAACCTGAGTTGCCCCAATCCCTCACGCTAATTTGCCTGAAGAATGTGTGGTCTGAGTGATGGAGTAACGTATGTTAAGGATTATAATAAACGCGTAACCCCTCTGTTTGCAAATGTGGTGTTTAGATTTAAATATCATAGAAATCTGTCATGTTCAGAAACGCTATATTTGTGTACATTTTCAAGTTGAGACGGTGTCATACCCTGGGTTGTTTTGAACAGAATGAGCCTGCGTTTGCCTGCTGTGAAGGAAAGCTGCGGCAGAATATGAACCTAAATGCACTCATGAGTCTTTTTCTGTGCCCACTGTAATTGCAGCCTGTTTCTTTGAATTGCCTTTACAAAGCCCAACCCTGCAAGATGGTGTTTTATAACTTAGCCAGTCGTGTTGGCCATAAAAACAAGTCTTTAACTTGTGCCTACCTGACTGTGTGATTTATATAACGTTGATGTGGATTGGTGTGAGCGGGTGTGCTGGGTGACGTTCCAAACCAAACCACTCGAGTTGTGCTCTAGTTCCCCTGTGGCGCAGCTCGGAGAGCTGGAAAGATCCAGTGAAAGATCCAGTGTTTGGGGACATTTTGGTATTAACAAACACGGTAATGATCAGTACATTGAAAATGTATGTGTAGTCAACGTTGTCCTGTTTTGGGTTTGGTGTTGTCAAATTCCTTTTTTTTTTTGGTCCAACAATTTCTCCCCATAATCTGGAAACGCTTCCATTTCACGGTTTTGAATATACTTTTTATTTTTCATTTGTTGGAAGTATTTCTATTTACCCGTACTGGCCAGTTCCCACCTGTGTAAAGGGATATTATTGCGCTCTCTTTCGCTAGCTGTCACCGCCATCCGTTCTGCAATTGTCCGTTCTGAATGAGACCTTGACAATGCCGTGTGTGTCTGAGTGTGAGAGTGAACCTGTTCGGTCTGTCCCACTAACATAATATTTGCAGGTGTTTTGTTCGACGCTGTGGTCAGCCATGCGTAGTGTGTGTGTGGTCAGCCATGCATAACGCAGCCCAACTGTATGGTAATTGGAGATCAGTGATTGTACAGCAATGATTCTACTCTGAGCCAGAACATAGATTTGGAAAGCACCTGGACTTTTATTCTCTTCTCACTCATCATTCAGCTCTTCTTACAATGGCTGACTAACAGATGGATGGCCACATTTAATTAGGTATGTTGCTGAAAGCAAAGTACAACTTTAGAAGCTGTTCACACTTATTAGGTGTGCTTGGGTGTGCAAAGTACAAGTAAAGAAAGTAGTAATATTTACCTCGAAAGATACCCAAAACCTGAAAAACTGAAACCTCCAGGATACCACTAGCCAGTTTGCTGGAAGTGGAACATTTTGGTTCTACTGATACTTCAGACAATACAACTGCATGTGCATTCTGGTTGTTACTTGTTATCTCAGCGTTTGAATAATGTTTCCAGCTTAAACAGGTAAAGACCTGTTTTGAATAGCATTGCTTGTCAGGGTTGGGGACCCCCCCCCCCCCCCTCAAAAAAAAAAAAATACCCTTCAGTGAAAAGCATAAAACATATTTGAAATGTCTGAGTACTCTCTGAAATGACTGAATTGGAAAATCAATTTCACTAATCCGAGTTCTTTTATTTACTCAACCAACGTTGATACTGTATGTAAGAGACACAGGTTGTATCCTATAAATGATTTCGTAACATTTCGCTGGGTGCGCATTTCAACATTCTTGACTGAAATCCCAACTATTAAAAATGTTTGAAAAACGTCACACATTTTGTGGTTTCTAATGTTATAGTACTAACTTGACTAACCTAATGGTCGCTAGCTGCAAGTGTGAGGAAGACCGGTTCACTCAGATATGAAACGTTAGCAATGCTCACCTCAGATAAAGATTGAGTTGTTTGTTTCCTATTCCTCCTTCTAGCTGGCTCACTCCAGGCCGTCAGTTGCACTTTTCTGGCATGCAGCCTGGAGTTAACAGTATACGGACAAAGGTCTTCTATGCCGTCTTTGGTATAGCTAATGAATTTACAAAGAAAGATGAGACTGAAGAGGATGGCCAAGCCCAGTGTCAATGTATTTTATTTCTAACTGGCTTATTCTTCAAGGCTGTTTGGACAAAGGCACTGGTGAATAGGGATGTATGAGATATGCACAGCTGTGCTCTTCTGAATAAAACATTTCCTCTATAAAGCCACTACAGACAACAGAAAGAATGTTAGGATTAGAAACTGATAATCTTCTAAACGCAGGTAGAAGGCATATATGCTCATAGGAATATGCACTTTATATTGGCCTATTAATGTGTTCATTATTTACTATAATGTGTAAAAAAAAAAATAAAGCACTTCAACATTTTAGATTTAGGATTAGACTCATTGGGAAGGCAATCTTTTCCACAGCGATGTAATGGAGCTATTCGGGTTAAGGGCCTTGCGCAAGAGCACATTTGTCTCTGGGATTTGAACCGGCAACATTACAGGGACTGGCCCTACCCAAACTGCTAGGCTATGTGGTGCCCTACAAAGTCAATCAATAGTAATTCAACTGCCTGTTCACGGTAGTGGGCTTAAGCCATCAGTCACCGGTAGACAGTGACCACAGGGCCTCGGCTCCACTGTCCTCAGAACAGCTTCCAGCCTCTGCCCATCAGTCTTCACATGCACACGCCTTCCAGCCTCTGCTCATCAGTCTTCACATGCGCACGCCTTGCTCATCTCTTCCTGGCTGATTCTGCCTAGGGTCTCTGTCACTGTCTGTCTGGTGAGTAAGTGCTGGGCATTGCTGTAAAAGCCCTCCAGATGGCTCTGGTTCTGCCCAGACCGGTGCTGGTTGGTTTCTGGGTCCACAGCCATGTGTCTGAGTTGAGATGTCCAGGACTGCCCACTGGATAAATTCCCACATTGTTCAGTTATCGATCACAGCCAACTCTGACCATGGTGTCAGAAGCTGGTCGCGTGTTTTGTCTTGGGCTAATTGCCAGCAAATCAGCAATCGATATAGCCGCCTAACAACCAAACGTTCTGCTTTGATGGTATACAATTTCATTTGTATTCAAATGTAAAAGAAAAATCGGCAGGGTTATGATACTCTGTTGAAATCAACTCTGACTCTCTGCTGACAAATGAAAACAGTACCTTTATGTGCATTGTTTGATTATTTGCATGTTTCCCTTAACGCAGGCAATTAAAGCGAGTATCCGTGTCAGAAAACAGACACACAGCTGTACGAGCAGAGCAGCTTTTTAAGATGGCTGAGTTGTTAGACAGGCTGCTGTTAACACCTCTCTGTGCTGAACGGAAGGGGGCCTCTCTTTGTTGCTGATCTGCTCCGCTCCCCTCGCTGGAGGAAGAACAGAATACGACAACGGGAGGGAGGGAGGGAGGGAGAGACTGAAAGCCCAAGGCATAGATATCCACACTGACTGCCCCCTCCCACTTATCAATGTCTAACTCTCCTCACCTAATGAAACTGGACTTCACCTGGTCTGCTTTGGGGCTTAGCGTTCACAGAGGAACGGACCATCTGCCTTTTACTCCCAGTTCACTTCCCGTGGTGATGATTGAAAGTAGGTCAGAGCAGAGACCTTGTTCCACCCTATTCTGTGCTGCCACGGCCCTCAGCCTCTACTCTGCCTGTTTCTGTTCAGTGTTTCCTTCCGCCAGTAACCAGCTTGACCTCCCACTGGTTCTCAGCCACCAGACAAGGGGCCCAGGGTGTGTGCGTGTGCGTGTGCGCGTGCGCGTGCGCGTGTGTGTGCGTGTGTGCGTGCGTGTGTGTGTGTGTGTGTGTGTGTGTGTGTGTGTGTGTGAGACCCCTGGGTTTAGAGGGGCCTGTTCAGTGTTGCCCTGAGTGCTGCAGCCATGACACTGCGAGGGGTGGAGGATGTATAGCGAGAGCTGGGGGAGTGATGGAAGCTTATCGACAGACACACAGGAAAAGGGTCCACTGAACAGGGAGTGGGGAGGGCGTAGAGAGAGCAAACAGTAGGGGGAACAAGCAAGAATACTTGGTCCGCTGAGAAGGAGGAAGCGATTGAAAGGACCTGTGAGGAAGGCGAGAGCAGCATGCTGCTGTTGTTAGGGGATGGCGGGAGAGTAGGCGGAGCCACCCTCATGCCTTGGCCAATTGGTGACGAGCTGCCTGGTCTCTGTTCAGCGTAATTGGCTGACGTCTCTGTGGCAGAAAGACGTGTTTATGATGAGCCGGTAACGGTGTAACCAGACTCTGGAGGGGAGGTCTCCCTCCGCTGGGTATCGTCATATATCAAGATGGTCTAAAACGCTCTGAAACCAAAAACCCAACAGGGCACTGTTATGGCCCTACTGCTCTCAGGACACCGTCCAGCCATCCAGGCCAGCTTTGCCCATGAATGCTGACGGACAAGTATCCAGGACGTAAAGAATAGAGATCAATGCTGCTAACCACATTGAAAGCAGGGTTCAGAACAAACTGTCAATAACCTATTGATTAAAAGACACTGCCGTTTCAGAGGTTCCCTCCCCCCCCTTTCTGAGAACTGCATCGAGTCACAGATTTTGAAGTCTGCCAATGGCCATTCTCTTAACGCGGTCACACGGAGTCACTTTGGAGGTAGTCGGTTCATTCAACTTGTGTCTCAGAAAGGACGTAGTTGTCATTAAGTGCTCTCTGTGTTTCTCCATTCTTTCTCCCACACTGGAGCATTCTAAAAACCCTGTTCCTGACACTTTTCTCATCACTTCCCCTTTCTGACCTTGTCACATTTACCAGGACACACACACACACACACACACAGAGGCAGGCAGGCACGCACACTCAGCAGTCAGAGAACAAAGATTGTTTCAGTGACTACTTCTCTTTATTTTCTCCTCCTTAGATGACTGACTTTACTTTCATCAAAGTAGATGACACACTCAGTGGGTGACCAAGCTACCAGCCCTTGTCTGTTAATGGAACTTGGACAATTCAGCTAAAGCGTGGTTGGGTAACTTCCTATGAGTCCTAGCTAGAAGAAAGGGCGGGTTTAATTATTTATGCATATGGGAGCGCTAGCTGGCAGTGTTGCATGCAGATGTACAGTGCTTCCTGTTGCGACCCCACAGGATTTTTCTGACCATTCTTACTCTACCTCCACTTCCTGCTCAGAACCTCTGGGATGGTTACATCACTACTGTGGCATTGTGGGTCGTGGACCAGGGTCCATTCAGAAATGCAGCCCAAAGGAGGGGAGATCCCTACTGCTGTGTGACAGGAAGATTGATGTTTCACTTGTTTCACTATGAGACAACCACCTAGAAAAGACGGTCATGTTTTTAGAAGTACGGATGAAGGGGAAAGTGGAAAAACAAAAAACGACGTCAGTAGACTTGCAGGAAATATACCGATACCTCTTTATCTTTGACCCAAGAAGGTGCATCGGTTTTCCTCTGCTGGGCCCGGTCTGATGTCGGCCATTAGAAACTGAGGGAACAGACCTGGTCTTTGGCGAGGCATTACATCATGTGGATGGTAATCTCAGGGAGCAGACTCCTCCGTGTGTGGGTGGGAGCTGGGGGAAAAGTGTTGGTATGGAAACAAAGCTTTACGGGCTGTAGGGTTGTTCCATAGCCTTTGCTGCTTCTATGAGGGGAATCAAAGGTAGATTGTAGAGGGGAGTTTTGTACTGTAAGTCTGAGACCTTTATTCTGAACTAAATTCACGTTAACTGTGATTTTAAACGAGAAGGCAACATGTTTGAGTGTTACGGTGGAGGTGTGAAACCTAGGGAAAACTGAATCACAACGGAATTACAGAATGTTATGCAGCGCTACCCTCCAATTGGCTAACACCAGGGGAACATCCTCTGATGTCAAGTGCTCCCGCAGTACGGCCTCTTCTACAGTGCCCTTTCCAGTGTTCTGAAGTAACCTGTAGGAAAGGCAGTATTAGCTGAAGAACAACAGAGGAAAGAATTATAAATGTTCTTTTGTTGTGTGTGGCTATTATGACCAATGAGGACAGTCTGCTTCAAATCAAAACCCCAGCATGGGCCGGGCCAGGGCTGGTTGTAGACAAGGGTTTTAGGGAGGAAGCGGTAGAAAAGAAATCCACATGTTTTCTATTGAGTGGAAAGAAACAACCACATCGGCAACAACAATAAACAAGGAAAGATGAATGACATGAGACAAAAGCCGTCAGACAATAACAGTAACCTATTAATCAGCATTTAAAGACACTAACATTCAGCAGCAGTTTGAAATGTTTGTATTGCATAGTAGGAAATAAGTAATTTGTGTGTGTGTGTTTTCTACTGCAAACATTGAAATTCAATGCCTGGAGTCTCTAGTCTCCCCAGGTTTTCACTGTCCCAACACAGTTCTCTTCTTAACCTGGACAACCCTATAAACAAACAGACGTCACCATGGGACTAAATAAGGCCCTGTGTGAGGAAGTTACAACGAACGTGTGTGTGTGTGTGTGTGTGTGTGTGTGTGAGACTGTGTGACAGTGTGTTTTTGTTTGATTGTATGTGTAATTGGGCCTCTCTGGGTGGATGTGACACAATGATCTCGCCTGGTTTCTGTTTGGCAGCCTCTGACAGCCCAGCACCACCAAGATCAATGCTCCCTTCTTTTCCCAGCTATCTCAATCTCTCCCTCCTTTCCTCATTCCTCCCCACTCTGTCATATAGGCTAGTTCAAACAGAGCGTCTGGCCCAGGGAATGATTGGAATGCAAGGGCACAGAGGCTAGGTTCACCAATACAACGTTAGGACAAGAGGGATCCTAATATCCCGGAACCCTTTGTTTAACATGAGACCAGATTCCTTGTTCAGTGTGACTGGGAGTTGTGGTAGCAGAAACGTATCTCCGTAACAGTGAAATATACACACAATCGTAATGGATTTCAGCGAACTACTGCGCGAAAACACAGCATGACTGCTTAACCGTGATCCTATGTCGTTGGGCCTTATAATGAATGGATCTACAGCCAATTGTGGTCCTGTTTTCTAGCAACCATTACAGAGGTAAGTCAGATGTGCTGGAGGGTGTGACAGTCTGCACATACTGTTGTTCCTCTGTCTGGCCTAGCTCTGTGGTGAATACAACATTATTATTCTAACATGGACCCATGCCGGTGTTCAGTTTGTTGGATATTTCATTGTTAAAGAGGATTGACAGCGCCCTGGCTCAAATAGAAAAGGTTTGATTAAAGATCCGGATCCACCCGAACCTGCTAATCTGGCCTGCAGAAAAAGCATTTGGTCCGTCCTGTGGTACATTTATATTCCTAGGCAGGCAGGCCAGTGAACATCCCTCCGTGCCGACTGGCACCCAGCCAGCCTGAACAGCAATGGCGAAGTGAAGACTGATTTAAAAAGGAACAAGATATGGGGGGGGGGGGGGGGCACAGGGGTTGGAGGAAGTACTTTCCTTTCCTGATAAGGAAGTGTACAATTAGGAGCTGTCACAGTGGGAATAAGGTAGGGACCACCACCCCCGTTTGTTTCCATTTAATGGCACTGTCAGAATGGATTCCTATGCGGCGTGCTGGGAATCACTTCGTTCTTTTCCAGAGTGCAGAAAACTTATTTCCCACCCAGCAGAAACGTGCTCATGGAAAACCCTCTGCTGTCTGCAAAATAATGATGATGTGAAACAATGATTCAGGACGGCTGAGTCACTGCAGTTTCCTCAGCGTTTTCCTCCCGGCATCGCATCCACTCATTATGTGGGTTTAAACCTGAGTGGGTTGTTAGGAAGATTACATCAATCAATCTCGAGTGGGTTTTTACTCATCTCAGTATGTCCTCTACCCAAAGCTCCCTGCTTGTTGACTAATGTTTCTGAGATCCTCATCTCGGCTGTTACGCTAAAGGAAACTGGGGTTGTCACCAACGGAAACTCTTTTCAATCATCTCACCTCGCTGTCAGGTCTTTGTGGTAATGTCAGAATCTGAACCCGTTCAGAGATATTCATCCGTAAGGTGTTTTTCAGTTCTCCTTGACCCAGTGCGTGTCGTTTCTGGGATCGGTTCTGTGGCGCGGTTTGTCCACGGCGTCCCCTCAGCCTCCAGTTTGAAGACCGCTGGCTGCTTGCCTCCATGTCACAGTGTCTCTGGGGGATACCGCCCCCTGGCTAACGTCATTACTCTGAGCAGAGTGCACTTGTCAAGAAGGGGAGGCCGTGGAAACCCAGTTACTGGGCTTAACCATTAACCATCAAAGACAAATGACCTCCAGTGGTTTCTGGAGCGGGGAGGCGTCCAGCCATCCAAGCGTCTAAGCCGTGAGGATGTGACACTGGTAGGGTGCGCAGCAGGGAGGCCATCAGGGGGCTCAGTGAGTAGGAAAAAGGAACTTGGTCAGACGGTGGTTAGGTTGATTAATCAGGCACGAAGCGTTCGCGAGGCCTGAACGAGCATGGGTGGTCTGTGTGTCAGTGTTGCCTGGAGTCACCCCAATTCCCCTAACTGACTGGATGTCCGTTGGTTAGCTCACCCGCCAACATATTCGGCTGGCTTTGCTGAGTCATGGTGGTTGGCTACGCCACCGGATTTGTATAATTAAGACACAGAGTGGCTTCTCCCTTTGAGTGCCAGACAAGGGCACCATAGACCTTCACTTGTAAAGACCCATAAAGAACTGCTAGGCCCCACTGCTGGCTGTATGTTACTGTTATATGTCTGAATGGGGTGCCAGCAGACTGCAGTGGTTGGTTCTCTGAAGTTATGAGGGATGGCTCACCCTACTGTGGAGTCAATAAGGGCTGCCTCCCTGTTCTGGGGCCTTTGGAAGGAGGACAACTGCAGCATGAGACCGATGATTCGAGGAAAGATCATGGGGTTATACTCTTATGTAAACTTATATTTATATATATATAGTATGGCTAAGCCAAAGAAACGCGTGTCTCTCCTTAAAGTGGTGCTTTTAAATTGGACGAGATTTCATTGACACAAGTGGAATTGGAAGTACTAACGTTCATTTAGGGCCATAGAACGTTGCCCCTCTAACTAAGACTGATCGTTATCAATACCCTTTGTGAACCCTGGAAAGTTTGTGTTCGTCTTTGTTCCATTCCTTGATTGTGTTTTGTCGATTTCACTAGGGGGCCAGCGTGCATCTGAAAACGTGCCCCTGTAGAACGCTTTATGTTGCGGGCCCTTAACACCATCAAATCTGCAGCTGCACTCGTAAACACTGTTTATAAATGCTCCTCGTTTTGGTTTTCCTGTAGATGCAGGGAGTCTCCCCGCCGTTCCTTGTATTTGATCTTTTTCAAAACGTATGTAATTCGTCAACTAATCATCTAGCCATTTACTGAATTAATCAAATGACCTAGTTCAATACTACAAACATCTGTGGGCCCCTGAGGAAAGGTTTGAGAACCACTGTTCTAGATTATAGCCTGGGTTAGAGGAGATTTCTAATTTCCGCCCTCTCGCCAGCCCTTTGCGATATCCTGGGCACTGGTACTAGAGAACAAGTGTAGAGGACAGAATTGCTTCTAATGCACTAATTTACACGCAAGCACTCTGGACTCTATGAAATATTTATTTGTTACCTTAAAATGTAAAGTGATTCCCAGTCTTACAGGATAGTGCAAGATCCTCTTTCTTTCTCTGCCATCCATCCACCCTGTTTTGAGGGGCTCTGCCTTTCAGTCCAGCGCTGAGCGACCAGGTTAAAGTCACCATACAGAGCCGCGGTCGAGCGCACTCCTCAGTCTCTGGTGCTTAAGAGGATCACAGTGCTGGCAAATGAAATATTCCAAGGTTAAATGGCAGATGCTGCTGTGGTTTTAGCTGGATGTGCATGTGGATACGTGTTCGCTCCAGTGGCTTTCCACCCTAAACCTTCCAGGCTTAAGCTGTCATCATTCATATGTAATGTATAGTGGAGGTTTATGGGGGAGATAGGGGTTTTGTCATACGAGTCCATAATCATTGATGTCCCAGTTACTGACTGACTCCACTGTTGCTCCAACATGGCCCTGCTTCCTGCCCACGTTCTAGCTGTTCTCACTAAAATGTGTTCGTGTGTATCTTTCTGCCTGTCTCTGTGTATTTAAGTTGGAGGAGAGAGACATTCAGGCATATCTCACAGCTCTCTATTCACATTCTAGCTGGTTTCATCTCTCTCTGTCGCGGCTTGTTTACATAATGAGAGACAATAAAATGCTGGGTATGTTTGTGTATATTTTCATAATATTTAAATTTACACCGGCATGTTCGAGACGTACCCACGCAGCATTGTGGCCGTCAGTCGCAGGAAAAATAGGGCGATATGCGTGCACGCTGCATCGGATCTGTATGAAGTTGATGTGCAATTTTCTTCACACTTGCAAAGCTCTGTTGTGGGGGTACGGGCTTCTACTGAACATGTGGCGCACGCTACCTGGACTGGTGCCGTCTGGACTGCAAGCTTGCAACAAAATAATGTGGCGTTTCGAGTCGTCTTCTATATCTCCAGGAAAATGTAGCGCAATGTAAACACGTCCTCTCTCTGCTCACTTTTCCTGTTTGCTCAGCCTTTTCAACAGTAGCTTCAGTCAGAAACACTAGCACAGAGGGCCTGCCAGCCACATGTCATCCCTGCCCAGCAGGACTGCCAGTCAGTCATAATGTGACAGCTCTCCCTACTCTTTCTCCCTTTGTCTGTCTTGCTCGCTCTCTCTCTCTCTCTCCATCCCTCCAGCTCTCTCTGTAATCATAAAGTATAATCAAAGCAGGAAGTAGCAGTAAGACTAGAGGCTTTAATTAGAGGCATGTTGATCATACCGTGACTCCACTTTAAAACCCTGTCTGGTCTGAATGGATATTTAGTGCAGTGGACGGGATCGTGTGTTTCTGAGCGGCTGGAGCCACAGTGTGCCGTTTGTTAGGGCCGTTTGGATGGCAATCTGACGGCAGGCCGCCTCCCTCGGCAGACGGGCGGACGGACGGACAGACCGACAGCGTTTACACGGCGACGCTTCCCATTTGGTGAGGAAAGGGAAGTCATGTGTTTGTAGAATCTCATGTACATATCCGCCCCCCCCCCCTCCCCCGACCATGTGCCTGAACAACCCTCTGAGAAGATGGCTGTTAGCTGATTCTGTTGCCTCGGGGATAGCGTTTAGCCAGACATCTGTTTCTTTATTTCGGGGCCGAATGCGAGCGATTGCCTGCTCTTTCCTGTGACGGCGGCATACTCAGGCGCTGTGTGCCTTCTAGGGCTTTACTGGGTGCTCACATATGCCTGGAATGATCAATAACCCATTATGTAATGTGACCCCCCTGGGGTTAAGGGAACCTGCATGGTTTCTTCCACCCCCTTTCTAATGCCATTGATTTGACTCGGGGATGGAGAATGGAATAGTCCCATCATTCCATAGCCTGGATTCCGAAATGGAATCTTTTACTTAGCAATGTTCCGGACTTGGTTTTGGTTGTGGATGAGTCTGTCTTCTTATTATTCCCGCCTGTGTCCGTCCCGTGTGCCGCTGCCTCTGTGATTACAGACAGAAGAGGCTGTTAGTCTGGCCTCCTCCTCTCTTCCTGTTCTTGTTATTTAAAGCTGTTTTGATTAGTGCAGAGAGGCCCTCGCACACTGCAGAGTGCCAGGCTGACTCTTCAGCTCCCGCTCTCCATAATGCACCATCGACCTCCTCCTCCTCGCGGAGCCCGCTCTGGGGTGGCGTCATCGCGTTAACTCACGCCGGCCGGCCCCACCTCGCCACTCCGTCCCCTCCCGCCGAAAACCGGCCGACTTTCATCCCGCCCGACTGGAAACGCGGTTTCCAATATGGCAGTGTCTGACGGTAGCCCTCTCTTTGTCGTCCTCCCTCCCTCCCTCCCTCCTCCCAGGAGTCATGTAATTAGACTTGTCTGCTGTGTCCCGTCCTGGTGGGGAAGGGTAATTCAGTTTGCTCCACTGCAGCTGGGGGGGCTTTCTGACTGCCATCAACACGCTCTCTCACTCCCCTCCCTCTGCCTCTTCCTCTCTCCGCGGCTTGTTGACATTCTGTCATTTCCTTGCCTAAATTGGGTAAATCTGCTCCTGCCCTGAGAATCCCCACAGACTTAATGAAGCAGAGTCTCCCCCCCCCCCCCCCTTACCTGCCGGTTAATGCTCTTGCTTGTTAAAGTTTTGACGGAAGGATGCCTGGCTGAGGCCCTGGCTGAGGCCCTGGCTGAGGCCCTGGCTAGCGGGTGCCTGGTTGAGGCCGTGCCGGTTTCATCTGATTGGTTACCTCGCTGCCTGGTCCATGCTTCCTACGACGGCTCTTTAACCTGCCCAAACCCGTTTATCTACAGACGTGAATGTCATTATGAATGTCAAGTGTAAATTGAGCTCTTGAGTATTCTCAGATTAAGGGGATAAGCGTGTTTATTTTTGGAAGACCCCTCTAACCTCGACTGGGTATATTTAGACAGTATTATCTAGATGTGCAGTTGGCTCAGGGGATAAAAGGGCATTAAATGCAGCATAATTGCTTGAGATATGGCTTGAATGACACTCATAGGAAAAAGAAGACCTCATCCAGTCAAATGGACTTGTTAGACTTTCTCTCTCCCTCCCTTCTCCTCTCATTCCCGTTTCTCTGCACTGTGTGTCTGAAAACCCTCTCAAATGCTGCCTCTCCTGCTCCTTTTCTCACTCTCCTATCCATTTTCCATGTGTTGATTCTTCTCGTGTGTGTGTGTGTGTGTGTGTGTGTGTGTGTGTGTGTGTGTGTGTGTGTGTGTGTGTGTGTGTGTGTGTGTGTGTGTGTGTGTGTGTGTGTGTGTGTGTGTGTGTGTGTGTGTGTGTGTGTGTGTGTGTGTGTGTGTGTGTGTGTGTGTGTGTGTGTGTGTGTGTGTGTGTGTGTGTGTGTGTGTGTGTGTGTGTGTGTGTGTGTGTGTGTGTGTGTGTGTGTGTGTGTGTGTGTGTGTGTGTGTGTGTGTGTGTGTGTGTGTGTGTGTGTGTGTGTGTGTGTGTGTGTGTGTGTGTGTGTGTGTGTGTGCGGGTGCGCAGAGGAGGGATTTTTATATGAAAAGTCTCTGGGCCTAAATGAGCTAAACCAGAGAGCTGTTACAGCATGCCGAGCCCTGCACTGCCAGAGCCACTTTGTCATTAAAGAAAGCAGCTCTCTGAGCCAACAGTCTACCAACAACAAGACAGTCCCTCCTCACTCTACTAAACCTGCCCCGCTTTCTCAAGAGTATTCCGTGCCTTTTCCGAGTTTTGTGTTATTTCACCATCTCAATAAAGTCATTAGAGCCTGTCTCCTTTACACACTGAATGGATGGCTGTTATCCTACACCCCCCCCCCCCCCCCCACGCTCCTCTTAGCATCAGCAGAACCCCTCCCTCCCTAAACCTCTGAACCGGGCCGGGGAAGCCTCCTGCCCCGCCCGCCAGGCGCCAGACACATTATTGGTCAGCTTAATTGTGGACAGGAAATCTGGGAGTCAAGAATCCCCCGCGCCCCCGGGGGTGCTGCGAGGGGAGGGAGGGAGGATTGCACTGGGCAGGGAGCGAAGGAGGCCAGGGCCTGCTTTGGCTCGGTCCCGTCCTCTGTGTAAAGCAGTCAGCCTGGAGAAATATGGCTGCTCTCCGGAAGCTTGATTGAGTGGTTTTAGGTGTTGCTGTGTCGCCGGGGACTGACTGAACAAGCATTTGTCATAAAATGTTTTGCCTGGTTCAGGTCTGAACCAGCCAACATGGTCTCTGGAACAAAGCCGCGTTTGCAGATATCTGACACAGCATTTGGTTCATTGTTGGGTCATAACCATGTCTTGTATACCTTATTGGTATAGGCCTGCTGTTGAGATGTTACACCTTTAAGAGCAGCTGTTTGAGATGACTGTGGTGATTGATATCACGGCCTAATGATATTTCTGTCAAGTCGGAGTATTTTACTTCCCTGGCACCAGTCGCCTCTCACATTCACACATATTATAATGCAGTATGTATGGTTCTGGTCTAGGTGTAACCCACAGTGCTGTATGTATGGTTCTGGTCTAGGTGGAACACACAGTGCTGTATTTATGGTTCTGGTCTAGGTGGAACACACAGTGCTGTATGTATGGTTCTGGTCTAGGTGGAACACATTATAGTGCTGTATGAATGGTTCCGTTCTAGGTGGAACATATCTCCTCTGATTAGTTTCTTTCCTGTAAACAAGTATTCTTTCCCTACAGCAGCACGAGCATATAGCTTTAAACCTCCCAGTAATGGAAGATGACAATTTGCCAGAGAATAAACCCTCTACCAATCACAAGGAAATTGAACAAAACACTTGATTTGATTCCATTTTTCAGACGTCTTTAGCGTGTTTGTGTGTATTTTAAAGCTAAAGAAGCAGTCAAGCTGATTGCAAGTGGCGTTCAATTATGCCGTGTATTTCTTAGCTGCTTTTGCTCCTTCTTTTTCCGAGGCCCAATAAAACTGTAAAACAGAGATATAACCCAACAGGTCCTCAGTGAGCTAATACAGAGCAGTTATTGTGAGGTTTGCGAACAGAAAAATAGGTTAAATTAAACGACACGTTTTATGATCCCCTATAAATCACGTGTATAACAGCCATTTGAAGCATGCAGCGTACATTAAAACACCCGGACTGGGTTAAATACCTTGTCAGGTTTTATATAAGGACCCTGTCGGACTGATGGGGTCGACAGGCAGGTGAATACTCATGTCCTGTTCTCTCTACTAGCAACTTACAGGAGACAGGTTGGCACTGTCTGACATTATATGCAGTTAAAGGTAGATACTCTTTCTACCGTGCAAATGTGCTGTCGCAACAAACACTGGCAGGCAATGTTTCTTTGTCAGGGGGATGTCCAGGAGACACAAAATCCCCTATGTATTCCTCTGTGATTCCAGCTAACGGCTGCAGCCAGCATATTCCCTCCACGCGGAGACTTTGATTAATTAGAGTCACGACTCCATCAGGGGCCCGTGAGAAGCCGTGCTCCTTCCCTCTGCAAGGCGGAACTATCAGTCTGTGGCAAATCATGATTGGAATGCAGCCATTTGGGATGGGGTGTAGGCGGGACCAGTCTGGGCAGTGCAGAGTACCAAACCTGTAACGACCAACCTGTTCAGATGCTGTTTACCTTTCCGGTGAATCCGATAAGGTTCAAGTCCACATCCCAAAAAGACGTGCATCCGGATGAGCATGAAATTATGTTGCCTGGCTGGTTTCTTCCCAGTATCCAGTGTCACTGTGTCCCGGTAACGTGCAGCTGACTGTTGGTCTGGTTTATTCTGTTTAGACATTGAATGCGGCGCGTTAAAAGCTTCGACTTGAAGGCTCCTCGGTTATGGCTAAAATATTCAGCGTAAACTACATCTTTTTAAATGCTGTCAAAAAAAAAAAGATGGTTTTGAAGCGCTGCTGAACGGTTGTTAAATTTGTCTGTGAAGAAATGCCATCTCTGAAGCGGGGCTAGCGTCCATCACTAGGCGACCAGAACTGTCAATTAATTTTTGAGCTTCAGGGTTGCAGCTTGCCTGAGAATAATCATTTAAGGCCTGTTTAATTACAGGAGAACGATATATTTAGTAGGAAAAGGACATCTTGCCACCCTAACACAAAACCACACGCCAGCAGCCTTTGTGGCTGTCATGGAAACCGCACTAACAGTTCTGTCCCTGAGCAGGGTGATACTGTCTGAAAAGTAACATTCTTCTGATTCAGTACTTTCCTTTTGCCATGAACTGCCGTCGACTTATTGCTGTGGCTGTGTTATAGATCTGAGAAGTGACTGTCCATTAAACAGAGCTGGAAGGGACAGACCTCCGACTCCAACGTCCTTCCAGGTAGTAACAACAGTGCCACCAGTGGCCCCAGTGAATCTGTCAGAAGCAGTCAGCTGTCATCGCAATATTTCCTTTCTATTTTGGAGCCTGTCACTTTGGGCCTCGGCTTGCCAGTCAAACCCCTTTCTCCCTTTAGCTGCATTCCCTAAGCCCACTCCTCCCAGAATGGCCGCAACAGATTGTGGGCTTATGTACATTATGAGAGGGAGAATAAAAGGCTGGGTATAGTTGTCTTAGTTTGCATAATCATTTCCATAGCGTTTGAATTTACACCGGCATGTTGAAGACGTATCACACAGGATTTATCGAGCGATACACACGGGCACTGCACAGAAACATGATAGTTCTGACCCAATTATCTTCACACTTGCTAAAACTCTGTGGGGGTTCTATTAAACATGTAGCACATGCTGCCTCTTAAAGGTGGCGTCTCGAGCTATTGATATCTGCAAGTGTACACGACAAAATAATGTAGCATATCAAGTCTTTGATGTGCCTCAGAAAATGTATTGTAATTTAAATAAGGCCTAGACCAGACCTGCCCAGACCACCTTTTCCTAGTCAGTCTGTATTCTTTGACCTGTTTCCTCCTAGCTCTGTACTCATAGCGTTATCGCAACAACACTAAGAATAAAGAAAATGTGTACAATGTTCTTATGTTTTTTCAATTGGATTACCACAAAGCAGTAGTGGATAAAAGATCTATAAATAATAATAAGTAAGCATTTAGTGAGATCTTATTTTAAAGATATCTCACTGAAATAAAGACCAAGATGTGAATCTCAAAACTTAGACATTTCCTTTATTTATCTTGACTATACTATTAAACAAGGAACCAGACAAGCCTAGTTTAGAAGGAATGAATGTGGGTGGCCTTACTGCATCCTCTATGTGACAGGCTGTGTATTTAACCACTACGCCACTAAGCTGTACATGTGCTCTGCATTGTTAAACCAATTAATCGAAACTCCATGGTTCTTGAAACTAGTTCCCTACACTAGCTAACATCCAAACCAACAACAGGTAAAACAGGGTTGATACACCACATTCAACGTGTTCAATTTGAAATACATTACTGTAGGGACCAATTGGGACATACTACCTCGTCATAAAATTGCGTCTTGACATTAGATCATTTTGTCACGCATTAACATCACTCCAAGTTTGAATAGTTAGCTAGACACCATTAAGCATTGTGTTAAACTGACTTTCTTATTAAGTTTACGGTGTAGGCGGGACCAGTCTGGGCAGTGCTGAGTCCCAAACCTGTAACGACCAGCCTGTTCAGATGCTGTTTACACATCCCCAGTCCACATCCCCAAAGACGTTCATCTGGATGAGCATGAAATGATGTGACCTGGCTGGTTTCTTCCCAGTATCTGGCCGTTTGAACAGCTTATTAGCCAGTAATAGGCTTACTAGTATCTACTTACTACTTGGAATAAGAACTGAGCAATTGCTAGTGAGACTGAAGATGAGCTTTACACTCCCAAAGCTATTTCATTTCATGCCACAATAACGTTTTATTTTCTTTCATTCGTGAATGACATTGATACAATAACTTTCAATATAGATCACGATAGCTAACTTTTTTTCGTCAAGTGAAAAGACGAGAATTGGGAAACCCCTCCTCTTTTACCGTGTAAGGGGCTCTGTTCTATATCACCTCAAAAAGCATTTACAGATGGGTAATTGAAAATCCACCAGAAATAGTTGCAATATTATTTATATATATATATATATATATATATATATATATATATATATATATATATATATATATATATATATATATATATATATATATATATATATATATATATATATATATATATATATATATATATATATATATATATATATGTATATATATATATATATGTGTATATATGTATATGTATATGTATATGTTTTGTTTTAGGCTTACTTACTTAATGTAGCTACTGAAGCTTGATGCTAGCAAGGTTTTTGCCCATCCTGAACAAATCCTAATGCATAATTTGTGTTGAATAATTGAGCAATTGAGAGCGAGACTCAAGATGAACTTTACACTACCAAAGCTATTTCATTTCATGCCACAACTTTGGAAATATCTAAGGTATCACCAAACCCTGTGAATTAGTTGTTGAGTAACTCTGCACTTTAACCCTTCCGCTGAGTGTGTTTTGACCAACTTGCCAGGCAATAGTGTCTGGCTGAAGAGGTGGCTGGCAAAGGATCTCGATTAACGTCCTTAATGTCCATAGGTGGTACCATGGGATTCCCAGAGAAAGGCTCTGATTGGGTGGTTGTAAAACTCTGCCATAATGAACCAATAGAAATACCTTTAAGTATTTAAGTCAGCTTTTGAAATGTGGGCATATTTCTTTCCTGCAGGCAAAAGCATCAGTGTTATCATTGGCCTATATTTTGATGAAAGATCAGGATGAATCCTAAACCTTTCCTGTTTTTATTGACCGACTTCTCTTGTCTTCTATTGTGCCAATTTTAACACTTGTTAATTACTTTCACCTTGAAATGTTGTCATTCAGGAGATTTTCGTATCCAGAAAACCTTCAGGGTTAATGCGGTTAATTGTCTTGCTCATGAGCACAGTGACAGATTTCTCACCCTGTCAACTGGGCAATTAGGGCTTAGTTACATGACTAAAGAGAATAAAACGCTACATTGACTTATCTTGAGTTTGCATAATCATTTCATTAGCGTTTGAATTTCCACCGGCATGTTTGAGACGTACCTAGTACGATTGCGTCCGTCAATCGAGGGAAAATGACGCGGCACGTGTGATCACTGAAGAGAAACGTTCTACAGTTTCGACAGTTGTCTTCCAAACGTATGTGGCGCACACTCCCTCGGAAGGTGGCATCTTGAGCTGTCCCTCACAACAACATAATGGCGCATACAGGGTCTTCTTCGACGTGTCTCAGAAAATGTAGCCCAAGATAAACAAGCCCTAAGAATCAGACAACTTCCCGTTACCGGCCCAGTGGCCCAACCACTATGCTACTGTATTGAGCTCCGAAACAGTAGGGTATATCGACGGAGCAGCACCTAACACATCGCCCTCTGTCTGCGGATATCCAGGTCAGGACTCCAGCGGAGTAGGTGAACACTGTCAACACCTGTAGTTTCACCCCGGAGGGAAAGAGCCCCAGGGATGAAAAGGCACGGAATATGAGCCACAATGCCTACCTGTGTCTCCCCCCCCCCACTTCCTCTGTCTGTGTCAGGACACAGTGTGTGCAGCTTGTGTGATCTGACAGATGGTTTGATAAAGTTCCCTCTCTGGAAATCTCGACTCCCACAAGAATCTCTGCTTAGATTGGTGTTGTCGAATGTGACATGAACGTGCCTGTCACGCAGGCCCTTTAGTTTAGAAGTCGTGTGCTGATGATGGACCCCTTGTCTTGGGATATTGAAAAGCTCCTTTGTTTTCCACATTCTCCCTCTGTCTTTATCCCCCTCTCGTACGCCTCTTCTCCCCAGTACCTGTTCATGTAAAGAGGCTTTTTCTAGCCCAGACCCTGGGGTTACAAGGGTTAGAATGACCAATGCCCAGGATACCAAATAATCAATATTGATTGACAGGCTCTTTGAGCCGAGCAGCTTTAAGATGTGTCTGCTCCGAGTTGCCTTTGACCCCAGAGGCCCGCCTGACCCCTGACCTGTTACCCCTGACCTCTATGCTGCAGCCCCCCCCCCCCCACCCCCCCCGGACATCAGATCCTGTGTCTCCGCTGGGTTGGCCCTCCCTCCTGGCTGGGCCCACAGATCCATTGTCTCCTCTGCTCCCACGTAACTGCCTGTCAGCGTCCATGTTACAAAGTGGCTCTATAGCTTCTCAATTGCAGCGAACGTTTGAAAGCGTCTTTCCTCTGGGCTCCAGCGTGTTCGGACGGCCTCTGTAATGTCCCTATGGCCAGCCCGCTTCGCGGCTGTTGTTATGTGTGTGATTTATTTTATTGAACCTTTCACTATAATAATTTCTTCTGTTCGGTCTCCTTTGCGGCGCAGTGTAATTTCTGTCTGCCCCCCAGCTCTAGTCGTTAGTTCTGTCGTGCCTTGCACACGGCCACCAACAATGACAAGTTAATGGAACAGTGAAGTGCAGATTCACCGGACAGGTTTAATTTCCCTTTCAGTCTAAATTGTGTCAGACTGACTAAAGAATGTAGTGGACGGTAATAGAGTGTGTGTGTGTGTGTGTGTGTGTGTGTGTGTGTGTGTGTGTGTGTGTGTGTGTGTGTGTGTGTGTGTGTGTGTGTGTGTGTGTGTGTGTGTGTGTGTGTGTGTGTGTGTGTGTGTGTGTGTGTGTGTGTGTGTGTGTGTGTGTGTGTGTGTGTGTGTGTGTGTGTGTGTGTGTGTGTGTGTGTGTGTGTGTGTGTGTGTACACGTGTGCTGTGCTGTATGTTAGCCACGGTATACAAAGTATTTCCAGTTTTCTGTCCCGTCTGTGTGATAATGTGCCAGATGGTTGACAAACTGGTGAAGGTGGACTGTTCTTTGGCTGGCTGGAGCTGCCGATTCGATATCTCTGCTAAACTGTCCGTTTGTCTTTGACCTGAAATACCACAATGTGTTCTGCTGTTAGTCTAAAGAGAATGTGGTTTTAAAGCCTCTGAATGAAATGCATAGCTGCTCACAGTACACTGGCTCTGTGTTTGTGAAGGAGCGGCCATTTTGTTGGTCAGTCCCCCGAGCAGTCAGTCGCCATGGCCCATATGGCCTCCGTTTCGGCAGCAGAGTCCCCCCCAGGAGCTGAAGTGTGTCAGGGCCGACTCATGTTCACACTGACCCCCGTCGCTCGCAATTAATGCAGGTCTATATGGAGCCAGAACAGAGGATTTAGCTGGGCGTGAGAGGCGGATGCTACACACATCTGTGTTTTTAACAGAGCATAGGAACACCACAGAATCCGGTTGGTTCCCTGAGTCTTCCTGGGGGCAGGGGGGAAGAGGAAGCAGAGCGAACGAGGCATGGGCTGGTGAGAATTTAATCACATCACTGACATGTCTGGGTTTGGGTCTGGAGGGATGTAGGGGTGAGGTGTTGACTGGGTGTATGTGGGGAATTTAATAACAGACAGATGAACTAAAGGGAAACCGGTTACACTGGTCTACCAGGACCCCTTTTCCCTCACAGTCCAGCTGTACCTTCACCCTGTATCAGACACTGACCAGGACTAATAAAATGATAACGGCCTCTTAACTATCGACTCACTCACCAGGTTTATAAAGACATCGGGCCCAGTGCTTTATAACACTGTGGAGGCCATTTTTATTTACCGCGAGGCCCTCACACTGGCCCAGTCTTTTCCTCCGGGCACAGATTATTGGACTTTTGTTTTTTTGCGTGGGTTAGACAGGCCCACTTGCCCAAAAACAAACCGACCAGCCTGTCGTATTATCCCTAAATGCCAGATGGGCAGTCCGGCTGCTTGAGTAGGCTACTCTATATTGGGAAGAAAGGGCTGTATGGCTAGAGGACTACAGGCTTGAACCGCGCACACACGTACACACCCATACACATATACATATATATATATATATACACACACACACACACACTGCAACATCCATTACATATCCATTAACAAACTCAGTCCAATATGATTTCCTGATGTCTAACTCAACCCTGACTCCATTTGCTCCATGTACTGAAGCTCGAAACACACTCTCCTCACAACAGCTGTTCATCCTCCTGCTGTACACACACACACACACACACACACACACGCTCGCGCACGCATTGTGACACTCGCTCGTGGTCTGAGCCAAGAGCTGAGTCCTTGGAGTGTGCCACAGTGCCAGTGAGAGCCAGGGTTGTGGATGGGGCACGGCAGGACACTGCATTGTTGTTGTCCCCCCCCAGACTGCCCCGTACCACCCTAACCCTGTGTCCTGACAGCCCCGTTACTCTGTGGCCCGGGCCACTCGCTGCAACACCTCCTCTCCTGGCTCCAGCCCCACTACCGCTGCCAACTCTTAACAAAGTATTTCCACCAGCTGGATAAAGAGGCGCTGAAGCTCACGGGACTGACACACAGGAGCTACATGGTTTTGTCCCCGCCCCTCCCCTCCCAAGCTCCTCTATATTCAGACACTGTTCACACAATGGAACCAATCAGCGCCACCTATTCAGAGCCGGCTCGGCAGTCGCTGTCTCACCTGGTGCTGTGGAGCCTGGTGTTGGATTGTCCCATGGGACTGGGCTGAATCAGGAGGCCAGGACAGGCATGGGGATGTGGGGAGGAGCCACAGCGTTCAGGCGCCGGTTGCTTGTTTCAGCAGAACCAGAAGGTTGATTCACCCCAGGGAGGACGCAGGGAGAGAGGGAGAGGAGGGGCTTGAGAAAAGGAGACGGAGGGGGCGTGTGGAGTCGCTGGTTTCAGCGCGGTAGCATCGTTTTCTCTCTGCTCCACGTTGACAGTCTGACTGAGACTGGCTTCTAAAAGCTTTCTCTCGCATTAATATCTATTTGTTCTGACCAGCACTTTCTGTCCGGCTGCCTCACGGTGCCCCTCTCCTGGGACATCGGCTGGCGTTGTTGTGGCGCGTTGCATTAAATGACTCTCCCGTTCCTGTGCGTGTGTGAACCTACAGCTGTCTGCTCTTGTTTGGTAATGATACCGTCTCCCTGTGTTGGAGGGCTTCGGAATAATCACGTTGTGTGGTGGTTTGGAGCGCACGCACGCACACACACAGAGAGAGACCGAGACGGAGACATACACAAAGCTCCTGGCCAGCTGGCAGTGTAGCAGTGAGGTAACAACCTTGGTCCATTACACTGGAGACGGAGAGAGACCGGGGGAGGGTGTTGCGGGGAGGGGAGTGGGGGACACGGAGAAACAGGGGGGCGGTGAAACACGTGTGGTACAGACGAGACAGGTTGGACTGGTTCTCTGTAAGGCCGGCTGGCTGGTTGTCAGTCCTGCACTATGCTGTGTGTTTATGCGTGCGGTGGGTTTTAAGGGAAAAGAGGAGCTCGGTCTGAGATGCTGAATCAGAGGCTATTTTAAGCGCCGGCCTCACGAGACCTTCCGTGAATATCATATGAACCGACTACAAGTGCGCCAGAGGCACGAGCCCAATGAATATCCAGCCTGCGTCCCTGCATGCACGTGCGCGTGTGAGTCTCTCCCGCACTCTGATTGAGGGGTTAGTGTTAGGGGGAAGTCCCCTAGGGAAGAACGTCCGGGGTGAGGCGCGTGCCCTCCCACAGAGTGCTGGGCTCGGCGCGGGCGGCTCAGTCCGACGACTGGGCTGTTTGGTTCTGCTGCCCTGCATGGGTTCCACCGTAATGACCCTCCTATTGATTTACTGATCGAAGAGGTTTGACTCAGAACCGGGTGGTACTCGATGCTTCATTCGTCAAGCCACACAACATCCTATTTCTAAAGATAGAAGGTTTAGAAAGGGATCCAGTTAATCCTCCACGTGCCTGTCAGAGCTGACGTCTGGTCCTACCGCCACGCGCACACGCACGTCCATTAAACGGAACTGGAAGGGACAGAGCGCCTCGACCAATAAACCGGCCTCTTCCCTCCAGTACATGCTGTAATCCTCTTCAGATTATTTCAAATATGGGGCAGGGAGAGCGAGTGTGTTTAGAAAGCACCGCGGGATATTTAGCCGGCGCTTCAACGAATACCGGCCTTTCCGCGAAATGTCAGCGCGTGCCGCTCTATGAGCAACGCGGCGACCCCCGTTCGGTGTGCCCAGCGGGTTTAAAGCGGGTGAAACCCTTGGCGTGGTGTGCCAGTCCCAAAACCCCTGGAACAGTGTGTGGGTGAATGCGGGTGGTATTGTTTCTTTCCCGAACCACCTCAGGAGAAATGAGAATATTGTGATCTCCCTCCGACGTCTTTATCCTGATTAGACTGTTTGATTCACTTTGTTCTCCACTGTGAGTCGGCCCCTGCTGTTTGCTGAGGAGGGACCTGTCACTAGCATTACAGGAGAAGGATCAGAGGGATGGGGGAGAGGGATGGGGGAGAGAGAGAGAGAGAGAGTGGGCAATGAGGATAAGAGAGGAATACTCTAGGAATGGTAGTAGTTAGAGTAATCGCACAAGAAAGAGGGGGTATCACTATGCGTGATTCTGGGTCTATTCGGAATTAGATTGCGAATGAAATGCTCTTTTGTATTGATACGTTTTAATTGAAATATAATTGAAGTATGTGTAAATAAGCTGAATTTGAAGGACTTCATTATTCACCATATGAGTGTTTATTTGCACATGCTTACCAATACCATCTAATATAATGTGCTTAAACGACTAACAATTATCATCGTGTCTAGAAATATTATTGGATCATGTGGTTGTTGATCTATACAATTTTTATTCCTTTTACTTCCCTTAAACAACTTAAACAACTCCTGATACTGTTGTACATCAATGAGTTATATTCAAACTAACATTTGAGATTACATGGCCTGGTGTATTCTTTGCATTAAAATATGGCATATCATTTTGATGAGAGATTATTCAAATCAATGACACTTTCTGTGAAATTCTTCAAATTCTATTGAAATTGCACTTCCTTTGTGGTGTGGCCAGTCAAAAAATTCCAAATTGACCCCAGCCTCGACAGAAAGGAAAGGAGAGAATGAGGGAAAAGAGAGAAAGGACTGTACCATCTGTTCCTTATCTGGTTGATTTTGCCTGTGTAAACAGAGCTCCATGGTGGGCTGGACCTCACTGAGGAGACCACTGATCCACTTTCAGTAAGGCTGAATAAGTGAACACTGACACGCTAAAACATGACTAAATGATGTCCCGCCCCCCTCTCCATGTCCCGCCCTGCTCTCCCTGTCCCAGCCTATAGTACATTGGAATGGTTCACTGAGATTCTTTTGATCAGCTGTTACAGCTGCAGCTCACACTAGGAGTCTGCAGTCAGCTAACCACTTCTTCAATTTAATATTTAATTTGAACAATGGCCAGTCCCAAAGATTAATGAAAATATTATTTTGACTGAAAGACTCAATTGTGAAAACAGTCAAACTTTCAATCGCCAATGTGCAGGCTTTGCGGTAATAATTGGCAGGAGGCAGCTGGCTTCATGAACACCCCTAACAATGTTTGTCAGGAACTTCTAATTTAGCAACAACCAGCTAACATTGGTGGAAGATATATAGTGTGTGAGTTTGCTGTGCTAGCCATCTTTGTAGTGTCATATGAAGTAGATTATATCATTATATTGTCACACTTGATGATAAATTGACAACTGATCTTCCGGGATGGAAAGATGATATTTTAATCTGAAAGGTGAGAAGTGAAACCAGCTCAGTCATGGGTGATGGGTGGTATTAGTATGTTAGCCTGTCCTTAGCTGTGTGGTATTAGTATGTTAGCCCGTCCTTAGCTGTGTGGTATTAGTATGTTAGCCCGTCCTTAGCTGGGTGGTATTAGTATGTTAGCCCGTCCTTAGCTGGGTGGTATTAGTATGTTAGCCCGTCCTTAGCTGTGCGGTATTAGTATGTTAGCCCGTCCTTAGCTGTGTGGTATTAGTATGTTAGCCCGTCCTTAGCTGTGTGGTATTAGTATGTTAGCCCGTCCTTAGCTGTGTGGTATTAGTATGTTAGCCCTTCTGTAGCTGGGTCATATTAGTACGTTAGCCCTTCTGTAGCTGGGTCATTTTAGTACGTTAGCCCTTCTGTAGCTGGGTCGTATTAGTACGTTAGCCCTTCTGTAGCTGGGTCGTATTAGTGTGGTAGCCCTTCTGTAGCTGGGTCGTATTAGTATGTTAGCCCTTCTGTAGCTGGGTCGTATTAGTGTGGTAGCCCTTCTGTAGCTGGGTCGTATTAGTGTGGTAGCCCTTCTGTAGCTGGGTCGTATTAGTACGTTAGCCCTTCTGTAGCTGGGTCGTATTAGTGTGGTAGCCCTTCTGTAGCTGGGTCGTATTAGTGTGGTAGCCCTTCTGTAGCTGGGTCGTATTAGTGTGGTAGCCTGTCTGTATGTAGGTAGTATGTGTTGTTATTCATGATATCTCTGCCTGTGGGATACAGACTGTTGCCCCTTAATCACGATCAGAGCCCAGAGAAGTAATGAGGCTCTACCCCCTCACCCCTTAGTTGCTTCCTGAACACATATGCTGTTATAAATACCAGGTGTTTATTTTTTTTCTCCTGGAGTCCCCAGTGTTCAGGTTGATTAGGCCTTTATTGGTCCAGTCGGAATGCTGGAACCTCCTCGTAACTCCTATAAACGCACCCTCCCCCCCCCCACCACCACCACCACCACCAAAATGTTCCTTGAACCTGTGCCATTTTAAAAGGTTCATTTTTTCCTGCTCCTTTCGGCTCCAGTTTGTTATGAGTGTGATAGCGCTGCACGGTTGACTGACCAGAATGGCCGGCTCACTTCAAAACGCACTGCTGGCTTTGGATCTGTAGAGGGTGGGCCAGTGTGTTTCAGATCAACTGAGTTTGTAGTCGGCTGCTCGGTACTGGAACTGGGCTCTGCACGGGGGGGGGGGGGGTCGTCATGTGGACCATCCGAGCATGCAGGTGTTCAGAGGCCCTATGGATGCCTCCCTATAGATAGCCTGAGGCCCGGGCATTCCTCTATGCTGAGGGAGAGGTGTAATGGAGCCCCCTCATGAACCGGTTAAACCTTGGTGGGATCTCTCTGTGCTCTGTACCAGACTGAGCTGCACTTCTGTTATGTAAGGGCGAAATTTCCGAAGCTGGCTGGGAGCTGAGCGACTGACTAGCTGGGAGCTGGCTGACTTATTTTTGAAGCACAATGACTGACTGGACAGGACTGGCTGGGAGCTGCCTGGCGGACTAGCAGCACAATTGCTGTCTGACTGACCAGGACCAGATTGAGACCTGACTGGGAGCGGAATGGAAGTTTACTGCCTGACTCAGCCCCACACACCAATGGACTAAATGCAGTGTTCCAGATCTCTAGTTCTTTGTGACCAGTGTCTTGATGAAATGCTGCAGGCTTCAACCCCCCTTCCTAAAAACGCAGCATGTCAGTCTGTCACTTAGCTTGCAAATACCTGACATTGTGGGAAACATCCATGTTAAAGAGTTGAGTGTCGTTGTGCAACTTATGTCTGTGTGGGATAGTGCTTCTGTTCCAGATAAAGCAGGCATCTGGGATACATGTGGAACCTAGAGAGATATGGGGGGAAGGTGGGTAGGGGCCTCTAGAGAGAGGAAGAAGAGCGGGGGAGACCTTCCCTAGCTACACACACTCACCCACCCCTCACCTCTGTTCAGGAGAATGTGTGTTATACAGCACTAACACATTTCAGCCTGAACTCGTTTGGCTACTGGCCCACATTCCCTGTTGATGGGATCCAGACCATCATCAGCATGCTATTATTAGTCTGCTGTGTGAACCGACACACGTGTGTTCCTTTTTGTTTTGAAAACTGGGACATCCCCTCTACGGTATCAGTGTTGTCTTTTCTCTCTGAGAAATGTGGCCATGGTGATTATGAGCAAATCATCTGCCGACAGGATGTTTGTACTTCCTGCTTGGTAAGATGGACAAACTTCCCTTTTCTTCTTGGCTCCAGATGGGTTAGCCAATCCCGTTGCAGTGCAAATTATGTTTAGCCAATCCCCATGTTGTACAAATTACAGCCAACCCACTTACAGTATGCTGATGGTTCAGCCAGTCCCCGTACAGTGGACAGTAGGTTAGAAGGACAAGTCTTATTTTATTCCTCATTGCATTGGCAATTATGTGTGTCACACCTCTTGGTGGCAGACATTTCTGTTTCAACTAGATTGAAGCGTTCCATCATGTTACAGTGGACAGATGAGTTGTCTCCATCCTAATTATTGTGTTAGTCCTAGATTTGTCGGGGGAGATAGGTTTCCCGGCAGCTCTACATCCCAGCTGTCCAATCAGATCCACGGGAAGCCATAGGAACCCTGGTTCCTCTAGATCTGATGTTGCTGTCTGATTCACATGCAGATATCCTTGCTTTACACACACTGTATAAATAACCGTTTTACCACAGGGCTTCTAATGTAAAACAGAAGCCTACCAAACATTAGGTGTGTAGATTCTTGTTGACTTTTCAAACAAAGCAAATTGTCTGTGTCCTCCTTGGCTAGTGGCGGATGATTTGTTGCCAGGTGTCTTTTCAGTTTGCTCTGAACCATTGCTTGGTTGGACAACTTCATAGCATTTTCTAGGCCCGTGGCTAGAGTGCACGATGGATCCCCAGGTAAAGATGAAACTGTAAGACAAGAAGCTGTCATCGTCTTTTCTTTGTTTCGCCGCGGGCCTCTACTGCCCTCGCTGCGGAGCTGCCGCTGGATGATGAAGCTGATGGCTCCGATTCAGAGTTATCTGATTCTGGAACCTTTCTTTTCAAAAACTAGGTTAAAAACTAGGCTAGGCTAGGTTGTGCGTTTCACAAAACACTCCCGTAATGCATCGTGCGTTAATGAAAGAAAGCACTGTAGTGGTCTATTTATTTAGTCTGACCTCGGCGTTAAAGTTGTGACACGGGGGGAAAGGGCCGCGTGAGAAGAATTTTGATGATGAGGCGCCTAATCATCTGCATTTCCATTATATCGTTATTTTGACGTTTTTATTCATTTGGTTATGTCCGCAACGTCAGATTATTCTTTGACGAAGCCAGAAGGGCACCCCGGTTGAGAGAGGCTGGTATGGAATGTCTCTTCCCGGTGCCTGTTGGGGATGTTTCAGACAGTAGAGTTGACACGTTCATATGGAGTTTCTTCTGGTGTCTATTAACCGTCTCGTCTCCACTGGCATGTGTTTACAGTGCGAAGAGTGAGCCAGCGTCTCATCTACTGTACTGTAGTTCGTCTCCATCTGCTGTGACAGACGTCTGTCTGGGACCACCCACCTTCAGTTAGTCTGTCTCTGTCTGTCTGTCTGTCTGGGTACACCCACCTTCAGTTAGTCTGTCTCTGTCTGTCTGTCTGTCTGGGTACACCCACCTTCAGTTAGTCTGTCTCTGTCTGTCTGTCTGGGTACATCCACCTTCAGTTAGTCTCTGTCTGTCTGTCTGGGTACATCCACCTTCAGTTAGTCTCTGTCTGTCTCGGTATAGACACCGCCTGTCTGTCTGGGTATATAGCCCCTTTCAGGCTGAGTGTCTAGGTAGGCACCTATCCTGGCTCGTCACTGTGTGGGATGTGAGAGGAGTTAAAGCTTGATGTAGACGATCCTCTTGTGTGTTCACTGTGTTTGCCAAGGTAGAGCACTGTGCTGTGAAAGACACTGGGTCCCTTTAGGGCCCCTAAAACGTGTGTGTGTGTGTGTTTAAGAGCGTGCTGTGTGCCAGTCGGCCCGCTCCAGTAGACACACAAAGGCCCCGGCGCTCATTAGCAGGCTGTGGGTTCCCCCTTGGGAAGAGAGTAGTGGGCGGAGTGGGGAGGGTGTCGGTGGGCGAGGGGGGGGGGGGGGGGGGGGGGGGGGGGGGGGGGGGGGGGGTTGTGTCAGCTCGGTGCCGTCTCTATGGCAGTGCCAGCTCCATGGCTCTCATCTGAGCGCCGGCCCTGCTCTGCTCTGCCAGCCACCCAGCTCTCCCACTCTGAAGAGGCCTGGCATCCCTCCGTCCGTCCGTCAGCCCCCTGAGTGGCCGGCTGCCTGCCTGCCTAATTACCCACTCTGCGCCTACCCATGTCAGTTTGTCCGTCTTGCAATTTTGACAGAAAACCACCTTAGCAATGTGTACCTTTGGAAGTACCTTTGGCACTGTTTTTGTCATACTTTGGGGCCTGTGGGGTAAGACCAGGATACTGAGTGGGTACTTGGGGAGGGAACCAGACCTAGGTATATGAGGTAAGGTTGGTGTGACTTATAATTGAAGGTAGTCAACTCTGGGCTGCCTTCATTTTTTCAGTGGCTACATTTGATTTTTGGTTTTCCCCAACCCTGGTTTAGGGTTTTCATCCCTCGGCGATCCGCAGAATGAAGTCCCATTCTAATCGCTAATTTGGGTTTCCATAAAAAGGTTTTCAATAGTTGTTGTGTCCTCAGGGCACCCAGTTGATAATACCCGGTGCTCCTCAGTTTGGAACGCCGCGTCACTACGCGCAGGGAGAGGAGGAAATCACTCTGGCAGCCTTCCAAGGGGACGATGGGGGGGGGGCACGACAACAACACTTTCTGGCACATTTTTTCATCAGCTCCCAGAGTTTAAAGCCAGAGGTTTCAGCTGTTCCTGCTCTTATGTGAGCGCTTGTGTGTCAGTCAGTGCTAACCCTAATGAGGAGCAGCCGTGCTCGGCTTCAGCACATGAAGTGGAGGACGTCTCGGATGGGAAACATGGCTGTCAGCCCTTCGCTTTGTCAAGTGGGGACACTCCGTTGTCTATAACCTCCAGCAACACTTTAAATATCATGGAATGCCTCAGTGATGTCCACTATTACGGATCGCTCCAGCCATGTCACTAGAGATCCGGCATGTCGTTTTGTTCAGCTCTGATTTCCTCTTGTCATTAGTGTTAAAGTGTAGTCTGTACGACCACACTGTGAATTAGTGCTGAGCTGTACTATGAAATGAAGCTGGGTTCGGCTGTAATAGTGATATACTTGCAAAGTTGCTCTGTCTGTGTAGGAAGCTTGGTATTTCTGTACTCAGACACTAGAGACCTTTGTAACAAAGCATTCTGGGAAAGTTAAGTGCACTCGAACGGAAGCCAATGTCACCGTTCTATTCTTCTGTCTTTCCTGTCAGTGTGCATCTGTGAGTTTTTGTGCAACATTGACCCTGAGGACTGTCCAGCCATTGTTAATAATAATGAATAGTGCAGAGATGGACTATGTTTTATTTTTATTTTCAAAGATGAGAAAGGGCTGTTGGAAAAGGAAGCTATGTTTTAAAGATTTCTGTCACCCTGGTTATAATAACATCCTTTGTAGTGTATGTTGTCCTTCTGTCTGACAAGACTCAAATAGACTGAACTCTAATTCATATTAAACAGCCATAGAGTCCCGGGTAATTCATTACTAGGCGATATGGGTTCAGTCTTTTGGTGTTGGTTGTGAGATGTAGTGCATTGTTATGTGCTATTTGTACGTTTGCCATGTCATGCTAATACGCTAATTCTGTACTAACACTAACCAGTAGTCCTCTGTACTCCTCTGATTATAGGATGACATAGATGGGATCCCCTGGTCAGAGGAGAGGGATGTGAGGAAGGTGCTCTATCTCTCACTGAAGGAATTCAAGACTGCTCAGAAAAGGCAGCTCGGAGATGGCCTCGGTGATGGAACTAAATACACTAATGGTAAGATTCCCTAGTACCCTTTTTCCTGTAACATTAGCAAAGTGTGCTGTTTATTTATTTTTTTACGCTGCCGTCTTGCCCGCAGTCCTGTGGAAATACGTATGCGATCAGAGTATCACAGCCATTTCTAAAGCCATTTTCTAAATGTTGACCTAACGTGTTCTGGCTGTAGCTCAGTGCATTATTAGATAGGAGCAGACAGATTTTTGAGCTGACAGAGCCAGCTCAGATTAAAACATTGTCAATAAAACAGTGAATAGTGGACATTCCCTCAGAGTGACAGCTTTTTCTTACCCCCAGGCAGACTTGGCTTCCTGCTTTCCGTGACCCATCGGTTGGTTTGGCTGTTTTTTGACTTTGTGTATTCAGATTGGTCCTTGCATACATGCATGCATACATACTACAGTCCCATTCACCTATTGTTCATAGGTGGAGTAGCATTTGGCCTGAGCAAGGATGGGCTGTTTTAGCCTGCATCCTGGCTTTACTTTAACTTGTTATTGTGTTGTTATTGTATTCGCCAGTAGCAACACAATGTTACAAAATAGCTGCAACCTGCCTAAATCAGGATATTTCAGTTCTTGTGAAGTCCGTGTATAGTGATACATTAATATGGATTTTTTTTCAGAATGAACGCACTTTCCATTGCTCTTGGTAGAGTATTGCGCTTGCAAGGCTTGGGTTGTGGGTTCAGTTCTTGCCGGCAACAGGTACAGAAAAGTGTGAAAGTATACACTTACCTCAGTCTGTATGGAAAAGAGCATTTGATGAATTACTAATAATCGCTATTATCGAGAGGATCCTGCGTTTGTTTTTCTTAGGAGTTGGAATATAAAGTCCATGGAGCTCAGTCTTTGTCATTGCCTGGTTCAGTGTTTGTCTCCTTGGTGAAAATCCAGTATAAAGGCTGGTTTGAACTCTCTGAAGCTGCTTTGTTTGACACATTCGCTGTGCCTTTTGCGCGCTCTGCTCTGTCTCCCCTCCTCTTCAAACTCTAGCTAACAGCCAACAAGGAGATTGAACTTCACACAAGCTTCTGAACTTTCTCCTCAGCTGTCAGTATCACAACTCTGAGACAGTGGGAGGAAAAGGCTTCTGGAAGTGTATATTGTGTGAAGCAGGCAGGGGGAAGACTCTGGTGTAGATGTAGGTTACAGACTCATTCGTGTACAGACTGCACTCTACCGGCTGAAATGGTGGGAAATATGCACCTCTGTTGTTGTCGTGTTTTCCTCTACTCTCTCACTCTCACCCCTGCAGTGTCGTCTGTCTCTTTCAGAGGGGTTGTTTCAGGTGTGTCTGGCTTTCAGTTTGGAAGCTCAGAGGCAGCAGCGTATGGGTCCAACAGCAAAGTAAAGGGACTGATGCTGCAGGACCACCACCCCCCCCCCCCACACACACACAGCCCCCCGTCCATCTACCATCACGTAACCAGTAATCATCTCCCCGGCCACTTACCTCTCCCTGTTGGCAGGCGTCCATCTCGCTTTGCCTCTCTCCATCGCTCTCACTTCTGTTATGAAGCAAGCGACATGATGCCCTTCTTAAGTCCCTTCTCTCTCCGTCTCTCTCTCTCTCTGTGTCTCTCTTTTTTTCCTGTTATCCCTCCCTAGATGGAAAGCCTGATTACATCAATAGGCACTCTCTCTTCCGCTCCTTCCTTCTTTTGCTCTCCCCTCTTTATCTTTTGCTGACGGAGAGAGAGAACTCCCTTCTGTTGATGGAGCGTCTGGCAGGCTTCCAAAAGGTGGGAGATAGTGGACGGTACCGACGGCCCGGCCAGTGTTGTCTTTAGCAGTGAACCTGACCTGTTCTGGCTGCTTCGGGAGATGGCACTGTGGCAGTTTGGGCCAGACTGGCTGAGGACACAGAGCCTCGGTCAGACTGTTTGGGCCGGCGTCCTGCTTGGCCCAAAAAGTTCATTTATTCTTTTAATCTCACCCAGCAGAGCCAGACGAGGAATGGCCAGCCCTTAGAGTCTGGTTCCCCTCTGGGTTTCTTCATAGATTCTGACACTACTACGGTGTTTTTCCTATCCATTGTTAATCAATACTTGTTTTTGCTTGCTGTTTAAATTTTTTTTAGGCTGGGTATATCTATAAGCAGTTTATAACAGACGCTGATGTTAAAAGGGCTTTATAAAATACATTGGTTGATTCATTTTGCTTTGTGGTTGTGCCTGTTATGTTTGGTACAGACATTTTTGTACGTGTGTATACACCCAGGTATGCATACATGCATGCATACACATCACAGTCCCTTCCATAATGTTCTAAAAGCTTTTAGAGAACACCAATACACTTCTGTCATTACCAGCCACTGTTCTGATGGTCACAGTGGACAAGTGCTGCTCTAGATTGGTGGTGGGCCTCGAGCTTGCTCCATTAGAAACACCATTATTTAGTCATAATCACCCTGCATATGTTGATGAAGGTGATTAAGCTGAAGTAATGCCACTCTCCTGGCTAGTAATATTCTCAGCTCTGCATCTGGGCACATACATTCTCCCTGTCTGCGTCACTCCAACTCCCACTAATGGGCTACGCTGTGCTTCAGCACGGTACGCACCGCCGATCTCCCTCACCTCCCTCCACCTTTCTCTCCCCTCCTCCTTCACTCCCTAGAGAGCAGGATGAACATAGTGAGGCGATGGGCTTAGTTAAACACGCATAAATCTGATTAGAGTCCCTAAAGGGCCAGCCAACATCCTCCTTCCTAGTTAGGCCTCTTTGGGACCAGGGGAAAAAGTTATGTTCTTCCCCCAGATATGCCATAGCCCAGTCTTGCTGTCTCCCTGCCTGTCTGTCTGCCTGCCTGCCTCCCTCCCTGCCTTCTCACAAAGGCACTCGTGTGAAACGGACATATGTAAAACAACTCCGATCTGGGTGGAGAAAGAGACAAGATGGCCCCTCGCCAGTCAGCTTCTGCTCAGTAGGAATATCATTACATTCATCTACTATGCGGATTAGCTTTAGGCAGATTAGTAGGCCTGAATCCGAATGCTTTCTATCATTTCTCAGTGTAAAGCTATCCTTTGTTTAATATCAAATGAATCATTTGCTGAAGCTAAATGTAAGAAAGGTGTTTCAACACACAACCAGCGGGTCTGGAGAATGTTACAACTCCAGTGTGTCTGAGGGGAACAGCTCTGGTCGCTGTCAGCTGGTGTGGCCCTCCATGCCTCCAGGGAGATGAATAATACATCCTGAGAGCATGTAAAGACTGAGCACAATAGCCCCGACCAAGAACACCGTTCTCACACTCCTACTCACTCTCACTTACTCACTCGCCATCCACCCAGCTCCCTGAGTATCGTTAAGGTCTGACTCATAATACCAGAGCTTTCGAAGGCCCACAGCCATGACAGTTCCTGTTACTGTTCTCCTACTGTCAAGTACCGGCCAGAATACAGACCGCCTGGGCCTGTTCTGGTTTCTTCTACAAACACGTTTTCAGAATCTGTCACTCATCTCCTCTAATAGCTACTATCATAATGACCTTTTAAGATGTATTTTCCTTGGACACTTGCAGTTACGGTTTGGGATGTGGGTGTTGCTGTCAGAGGCTGTGGTTAGTAGCTGGCACATGCTTCAAGGCGTCAGTCCTACAGAATGTGATGAGAGGGCGATTAGTCAAGATGTGCTGTTATCACCTACTGTAGCAGTTCCGGATCCTACAACACACAACCTGTCTCCCCCGTCCTGTCCATGACCAGTCTCCCCCTGTCCTGTCTCCCCCTGTCCCGTCCATGACCCCTCCCCCGTCTCATCCATGACCCATCTCCCCCGTCTCTTCCATGACCCGTCTCCCCCGTCCCTTCCATGACCCGTCTCTCCCGTCTCTTCTCCCCCGCCTTGTCCATGACCCGTCTCCCCCGTCCATGACCTGTCTCCCCCGTCCCATTCAAGACCCGCCTCCCCTTTCAGGAACCGTAATAAACCAGTCATTCTTCTCTAACCCACATCTTCATGTCTCTCTAGGTTCTCACAGCCAGCTCAAAGGCTCGGGACAGAAGGGCCATAAGACTGATGGTTCGCGGTCTCAAAGCACTGATGGCAGCAGTGAGTACTCTGAGGACGGCCCTGCCAAGAAGAGGTGAGTGGGTTAATCTATACTCTCACAAGAGGACCCTGTGTCCCTCTATCTGTTTCTCTCACCCACTGCGTTTGATCGCTGCCTCTTGCTCTTTGGCTCTCACTTTGGCTCTATCTTGTCCTTTTCCTATTCTCGCTCTGTTCTATCTTCCTGTGCTGTCTTTTTCTGTTTGTGCTCTCTCCATTGCGTTGTCTAATGGCGGCTGTGTTGGCGACAGAGTTATGGCGGGACAGTGATTGTGATAGGGAGAGATCCACAGTACTTGATTTGTTTTTTCATGGTCTGCAGTACAGCAGAGTTATCGTACTGGTCTTTTGATCCAGGTCAGCATTCTTGCGCTCAGCGTTCTTAGAAGTGTGTGCGCGCGTGTGCGTGCGGGAGAGGCAGGGAGGGTGAAAGAGCAAGCAGGAGGGAGAGCATGAGAGCGGGAGGGAAAGCAAGGAGGAGGGTGAGAGTGAAAAGATTATCAAAGCAAAAAAATTCTAAACAAGTCTGGTAGTACATGTTTGAAAGGCTCTGTCATCTTGTATTAATTCACTTCATTCATGCTATATTTTCTTGTCGTGTTCTCCAGTCATGTGTTTAGATAAGTCAGGGAATTACAGCAATTAGAGCATCTACAGTGAAGGGAACAGTTTGGTTCGGAAGAAGGGGAGCTCTTTTGCTGCGCTCATTTTTAAAGCAGAAAGTTGTTTTTGTCCTTTTTAATTAGGGTTTCAAGAAATGTTGAGCATTTCCAATTAATAATTCAGGAAAATGTAATGCATTCAAATACAACAATTAGCTTGTTGCCAAGTAATTTTTATAGGTGATTTATAATCTTTTAAGGACCTGGCGGGAATTCAGCTTAAGAGCTTTTCTCACTTGCTTCCCTCAGGCTCATTCCCATGAAAAGAAGAACGAGCAGACTATTTTGAAAGTATGCAGTTTGAAAATCGAAGCTTGCCACATGTGCTTCTTATACTGTTTATTTTCCCTTTGAGATTCAAGTGTAATGGGTTCCTCAGATGTAGATTGAAGAAGGGCAGTTTGCTCCATGTGTGCGTTTGTGTGTGTGTGTGGAGATTGTGATGGTGGTGGTGGGGGGGGGGCTTAGGGTGAAAACTCCAAAACCTCAATATATAAATGAGTGAAATATTGTGCCTGTGTTGAAACTGGGGCAGTGGGTTGTTCTTTCCAGGTTTCCCCTCTGACATTCTGTACGTCTTGGCCAGATGTCAACCGAGGAATGTTTTCCTTTCCGCTAATAAGATCTACATATACAGGAGCCTGATCCCCAGCGGTCATCGTGAAGGTCTGGACTCACCTGAGGGACTGGGAAGACTGGTGGGCCTGACTGGGAGGAATTCACACGCGTCCAGCATGGTCCTGGTCCTCTAACAGACCCGCCACTGTGGACGAAATGCACTGCTGCTGACTGACACACACGCGCGCACACAGCGATGTGAAATGCTATATATTCATACACACGTGTTGCGCCGCAGCACAGAGATCTGTTGTCTAGACCCCCACCCTGAGACCCTCCTCTGTGTAGGCAGCCGCCGCACGTTCCCAGCAGCCCTCCTCTCTCGCCTGCTCCGCCTCTCCTGCTTTCCCCCGCCGTCCTCACAGCGGCGCCTGGACCGGCCCCTACCCGGTAGAACCCTGTGCCGGCCGAGCCAGGAAGGCAGATGGAGCGGAGAGAGAGCGCGAGAAGCAGGCAGACGTGGTGTCAACAACAGGCCTGTGTTCAGCAGAGTGATGTGGTGTTTTTCATTAGTCCTCCTGCAGGAATAAAAGCAGCCTCTCTCCCTGGCTTAATGAGCAGCCGGCTCACAGCGCTTGGCATTGGCATGGGCCTTTTTGGTGAAGGGGGTGTGTATTTGTGTGTGTCTGTGATTGTTTGTAAAGAGTGTGTGTGAGTGACTGTGTGTGGAGGACGACTTCTTGGCCCTGGCATCTGCGGCCCACGCCTCTCTGTAACAGGGAGTCTGATTGAGGAGGTGCCAGGACCTTTCACACCTGGCAATGCAAGACAAAGACTGGGAGGGGGGGGCACAGGTGCCCGGGCTTGGGCTGGGTGCAGGCGGGGGTCCTGGTGTGTCTGAGGCCAGGGGAGGCAGTTCCCAAGGAGGTGTTTGGGACCTTGGCAATGTTTGTCTTCCCAGGACACTGAGAGATGGACCTCCAAAGTCCTGCCAAGTTACTGAAGAGGTGCTCCTCCTCCTTCCCCTCCCAGTCTCAACACCCAGGCTGGAGAAGAGAAACACAGGCTTCAGCAACACCCCCCACGCTGGAGAAGGGAAACACAGGCTTCAGCAACACCCCCCACGCTGGAGAAGGGAAACACAGGCTTCAACCACACCGCCCAGGCTGATGAAGGGAAATGTGGTTTCAGCCGCACTGCCCAGGCGTGAGGACAGAAAACACAGGCTTCAACCACGCCACCCAGGCTGTAGAATGGAAACATGGCTTCAGCCACTCCGCCCAGGCTGGAGGAGAGAAACACAGGCTTCAGCCATGGTGACCAGGATTTGGAAAGCTCCAGTTCTTCTGGTGATTTTTATCGCAGCCAGTTCTTCTCAGTAGCATGGGCCAAGTTGAGCTTGTTGAGTTGCTTGTTGTGTTTTAATCAATGCCAAGTTAGTCACTCTCTGCCGCTGCCACCCTGTCTGCTGTTACAAAATGCCCGTCTGCCTTTCTGCCCGTCTGGCTGTCAGGCTTTCTGCTCGTCTGGTGGTCTGCCATATATATGTTATATATCAGTGATATAGTGTATAATCACTAATTCCATATCTGAATGATTATCCAGCACTTCCCCTAGGGACTTCCACATTTACTGTAATAGCAGACCATAATAATACTATTGATTAGTGTTAAATCCACACAGTCGTAGTTTAGAACTGTCTTGACAGATCCCAGGCTACAGTGTTGTAATGACTTGGGGCAGTACATCAGTACATACAATGGATCGGACTGGACAGTGGCACATACAGCCCTAGCTAACAGTAGACAGGAAGAGAGGAATACTCTGTCAGAGTTGATGGTTTGAAACAAACACCTAACTATGGTGACCACAAGTTCACCTGACTCTAGGGAAGTGGATAAAAGACCTTGTTTGCCGAACCCAAAAATATCTCTAAGCTTCACACAGCAGTCTAAGTAAACCTTATCACAGTACTCTCCGCTGGGCAGAGGTGTGCATTACCACATCCTTTCTCCATTATATTCAGTATGCATAGTACATGAGTTCAGAGAGGGAGCTAGGCATTGTGCTACGCTGTTGTTAGTTCCAGTTTCTCAATGTTCTGCATGTTGCCTTTATTCATTCAAGACAGTGTCTCTATCAAAGGACTAACAAAATATACTTACAACAAAATAGAAGTGTCACAATCAGGTTTTAGACCAGTAGACGTGGTTGTTTTACCAATCAGAGACAGAATCTGGGCTGAGGAGATATTGTGGATCAGTTTCTATAGCAGGTATGAATGTATCTAAACCCCCAACTGCATCTAGAGTTATGAGCCCCTGCTAGAGCCTGAAGAATGGGCCATTAAAACTCCATTAAAGAGGCACAGTGTACACAGGGTAGGTTTGAACTTTTTGTCTTCCCCACTCTTTGTGTATTATGCAGCAGGTGTTACCTTAGCTTAAGTCACTTTAACGAAAGCATGTGTGAAGTGGATGAGGTGTGAAGGTCGTTGTGTAGGCTTTCTAAGCCGTATGCTTTCGTCGAACAACTATGTAGACATCACCAACGCGGTTCCAATGCATTTGTTTCCTTTTAGGAACGCTCACATTGGAACGTTTCACATCATGAGAAGATAAATGTTTCCTACTAGTGTGCCTTCAGTCAAAGCCCACCCGGCATCAGTGTTCATAAAGAATGGTGTTTATACCTCTAGTGTTATAAACGATTGTGGCCTATAGCCATACAGACACTTATATAAACCAGTGTATGTTGGTCTATCGTGAGGACAGCCTCTAAATGACACATCCATCTGTCTCTATTTCATAACGTAATTGAGAAAATTGTGTCCTTTACAAATTCCTCTGGGGCCTCAGAGTGGAGCCGTATCTAACCCTATCTGTTGATATTCTCTCAGTATTTAGCATGTGTCTGAAATGACTATCGGAGCCTTTGTGTCCCTAAGAATCCTGCCCGAAAGCTCACCTGAAAAGCAGCACACATCTGAATAGGCAGGTCTGAATAGAGATCTCATGTGATTAATGTGGAGCAGCAGAAGTGTCAAAACCTAACAGCGGAGTCTATCAATGCTGTGCCATTCAATAGACTAAAAGCCCCTGGACAGCATGAGTCAGTATCAAGCCAGACCATCAAGGTGATTCTTCAATAGTAGATTACACACCATGGTCCAGTTAGAATGGTTTAATGGTTCAGTAGTTGAAATGGATGCTTGGATAAAATTCAATAGATTCAGACTTTGCATATATACATTTGCCTGTTTATGGAACACCACTAAAAATTGAACTAGCTGGCGGAAATCAAAATGGCAGTCTGCTTCAGTTGCGTCCCTAGCAATGTGTCATCATGTGATCATGTTAATATTTCTAATTTGTAACATTATTCTTCAATGTTGGTCTTGTTTGGACCCAAACCATTAAATTAACGCACAGGTTGAGACTAATGGTTATACCAACCTGAGCTAGCTTTTAGTTTGGTTCAACAGGATTAGTAGGCTAGCTTGTTTAGTTTATCTGTAAATTATTTCAATGTTCAACTTCAAGAGAAATCATTGCTAAGAAGATTACAATTGACTGCAATTGCTGGTCAGTGTTTTCAGGATTGTTCTATGATATGTTTATTTGACATGTCAAATAGTGTTATATAACGCTTTAATATCGACACGCAGACCCAAATGCTCTTTCATACTTTTGTTTTTACCTCTCACCTTAGTGGTGTTGTTTTTGTGTTTCTCTGACTGATGGCGACCCCCCCACCAGGGTCACCAGGTCACACGGTCAGCTCAATGCAAGGCTAACTCTTCTCCAAGTGCTGAACACTCAGAAAAGCATTAAACACATTAGCCAGAGTGGTTCTCCCTGTGAGCCCTGTTTACACTAACCCTATAGCCCTAACCCTGACTTTGACCCTACTTCAGTCATTTGACTTCTCCAGTCTTAAGGTTTGTGTTGACAGAATGTTGCTGTTGCGTGAGATGTTGGCCACAAAGCTAGTAGCCTTATTAGTTTCCCTTGACACTAAGCCCCAGGGTTTAATGGCTACAAACTCCTGTCGTGTCTGTCAATACTTTTAAAGAAGGCTGCAACAAACATTACTGCTGCTTAACTGAAAGTTGTTATTCTGCCTTGGGTTTATTCTCTCTTCATGGACATCTGTTTGTCTCTCAATCTCTGTCTGTCTCTCCTCCAGCAAGTGCCTTGGACTGTACGCTCTCGTGTCCTCGCCAGCTGCTGAACACTGCATGATCTGTTGGAAGAGTTTCATGTGGTCCATCTGGAGCTGTTTAGCTGTTAAGCTGGCTGTCTGTCCCCCATAACCGGCACTCCCACCAATCCACCCGTTAATTGTTGCTGATTGTTAGAGGAACAACCCCCCCCCGCCCCCTTCATGCCCTCGCTCTCCAGTGAGGTCCAGTAGGCTGGTCTGGTTTTGAGATTTTGGAGGCAGCAGCCTCTCCAGAATGTCTTTTGATGCAGCGGGGGGCCGGACACTGATAAAGCCATAGACCTGTCCGGATGAACCCGGCCCTTAGCTCTGATAAACTAGGCTCCTAACCCTATCCTGATGAACCCGGGCCCTTAGCTCTGATACACTAGGCTCCTAACCCTATCCTGATGAACCCGGGCCCTTAGCTCTGATACACTAGGCTCCTAACCCTATCCTGATTAACCTGGGCCCTTAGCTCTGATACACTAGGCTCCTAACCCTATCCTGATGAACCCGGGCCCTTAGCTCTGATACACTAGGCTCCTAACCCTATCCTGATGAACCCGGGCCCTTAGCTCTGATACACTAGGCTCCTAACCCTATCCTGATGAACCCGGCCCTTAGCTCTGATACACTAGGCTCCTAACCCTATCCTGATGAACCCGGCCCTTAGCTCTGATACACTAGGCTCCTAACCCTATCCTGATGAACCCGGCCCTTAGCTCTGATAAACTAGGCTCTTAACCCTATCCTGATGAACCCGGGCCCTTAGCTCTGATACTAGACCCCAAAGCTAACAATAGTGTTTTTGTTTTTTTAAACAGCCCAACATACTTGATTGAACTCTAGAGTGTGTTTATGACCATGTCTCCCCCTTACTGCTGTTTGTTTATTTGGTTATGCAAAGAATAACTAAAGTTAGCTAGATTAGCTCGATTTATATTGATGGGCCTTTCCTTCCGCTCTCTGAGCATGTGAGCGCTGCAAAGTGTTCCTCCAGATTAGACAGTATCATTCCAGGTGTAACTCTGACATGGTGTTAATGTGGGGAAAGGCCCTGCGTCCACATTGATATAGGATCTGTGATTTCACTGGAATCTGGCAACGGCCTGAATAAGCAAGTTTCCTTCAACAACAACCATATACTTTTAGCTGTAGTTGTGTCCAGTCGTTGCACTGGAATTCCAGTTGTAGCTTAGCAACAAAACTCAACAGCTGTCTTTGCAACAACACAGTACCTGCTTTGTCTTGGTCAGCAGTGATCCTGCCTCAATGTTCTAAAACACGGCCCTGTCTCCACCCGCTCTAGCTTGTGGAGGAGCGTTAGGTGGAGGTAAGGGAAGTAGGTCTTTGTTTCCCTCGGCAACCCTCCTCCTTCAGCCGAGTCTCGTTCATCCCGTCATTTTAGCCCGGGGAATCCAGCCAGTGTTTCTGTTCCGGCGCTGGGCGACCCCTCTACGTCTGAGAGCTAATCAATGACACAGAGCTGAGACACATGCAACATCAGAGGAGCGGCAGCTTTGAGGAGCAAGGAGGGGGAAGGAGGAGGGGAATGGGGGAGATTAGCCGGGGATGAATGGGACATCCTGCATTAATCCTTCCTTCTCTTCCTCCCCCTCTGGTATGTCTGTGCATCAACTGCAGGTGCTCTAGCTCTTTCTCTGCCTGTATGTCTCTCTCTCTGTATGTCTCTCTCTCTGTCTGTCTGCCTCTCTGTCCCTCTCTGTCTTTATATATAGAATATACATTCACCTAAAGGATTATTAGGAACACCATACTAATACTGTGTTTGACACCCTTTCCCTCTGACAAAAAAATCTCTTTTCAGTCTGTTCTGTCCAGTTAAAAGCCTGCATGTCTACTTGTTACCGGTGTTTCTGTGTCCTCGTTTGGCCCAGTAAAATGCTCCCAATGAGCAAGTTCATCAGGAACAACATGAAGTCTGGCAGGGGAGGGTGAATGAGAGAGGATAGGAGTGGGGCGAGAGAGAAAGTGGGAAGTGAGTGATTGAGAGAGAGAGGAGATGATACTAATGCTCTCTGGCCTTTCAATAAGTGCCAAACCAATTGTGTGTGTGTGGGTATATGAGTATGTGTATATACACACACATACATACACACAGACACACACACACATACATATATATACATACATACATATATACACTCACTTAAAGAATTATTAGGAACACCATACTAATACTGTGTTTGACCCCCTTTCGCCTTCAGAACTGCCTTAATTCTACAGGGCATTGATTCAACAAGGTGCTGAAAGCATTCTTTAGAAATGTTGGCCCATATTGATAGGATAGCATCTTGCAGTTGATGGAGATTTGTGGGATGCACATCCAGGGCACGAAGCTCCCGTTCCACCACATCCCAAAGATGCTCTATTGGGTTGAGATCTGGTGACTGTGGGGGCCATTTCAGTACAGTGAACTCATTGTCATGTTCAAGAAACCAATTTGAAATGATTCGAGCTTTGTGACATGGTGCATTATCCTGCTGGAAGTAGCCATCAGAGGATGGGTACATGGTGGTCATAAAGGGATGGACATGGTCAGAAACAATGCTCAGGTAGGCCGTGGCATTTAAACAATGCCCAATTGGCACTAAGGGGCCTAATGTGTGCCAAGAAAACATCCCCCACACCATTACACCACCACCACCAGCCTGCACAGTGGTAACAAGGTATGATTGATCCATGTTCTCATTCTGTTTACGCCAAATTCTGACTCTACCATCTGAATGTCTCAACAGAAATCGAGACTCATCAGACCAGGCAACATTCTTCCAGTCTTGAACTGTCCAATTTTGGTGAGCTCGTGCAAATTGTAGCCTATTTTCCTATTTGTAGTGGAGATGAGTGGTACCCGGTGGGGTCTTCTGCTCTTGTAGCCCATCCGCCTCAAGGTTGTGCGTGTTGTGGCTTCACAAATGCTTTGCTGCATACCTCGGTTGTAACGAGCGGTTATTTCAGTCAAAGTTGCTCTTCTATCAGCTTGAATCAGTCGGCCCATTCTCCTCTGACCTCTAGCATCAACAAGGCATTTTTGCCCACAGGACTGCTGCATACTGGTTGTTTTTCCATTTTCACACCATTCTTTGTAAACCCTAGAAAGGGTTGTGCGTGAAAATCCCAGTAACTGAGCAGATTGTGAAATACTCAGACCGGCCCGTCTGGCACCAACAACCATGCCACGCTCAAAATTGCTTAAATCACCTTTCTTTCCCATTCTGACATTCAGTTTGGAGTTCAGGAGATTGTCTTGACCAGGACCACACCCCTAAATGCATTGAAGCAACTGCCATCTGATTGGTTGATTTAGATAATTGCGTTAATGAGAAATTGAACAGGTGTTCCTAATAATCCTTTAGGTGAGTGTATGTATACAGTATCTCACAGAAGTGAGTACACCCCTCACATTTTTGTAAAAATATGATTATATATTTTCCTGTGACACTGAAGAAATGCTACTTTGTTGCAATGTAAAGTAGTGAGTGTACTGCTTGTATTACAGTGTAAATTTGCTGTACCCTCAATAACACAACACACAACCATTAATGTCTGAACCGCTGGCAACCAAAGTGAGTACACCCCTAAGTGAAAATTCCATATTGGGCCCAATTAGCCATTGCCCTCCCCGGTGTCATGTGACTCGTTAGTGTTACAAGGTCTCAGGTGTGACTGGGGAGCAGGTGTGTTACATTTGGTGTCATCGCTCTCACACTCCCTCATACTGGTCACTGGAAGTTAAACATGGCACCTCATGGCAAAGAACTTTCTGAGGATCTGAAAAAAAATTATTGTTGCTCTACATAAAGATGGCCTAGGCTCTAAGAAGATTGCCAAGACCCTGACACTGAGCTGCAGCACGGTGGCCAAGATCATACAGCGGTTTAACAGGACAGGTTCCACTCAGAACAGGCCTCGCCATGGTCGACCAAAGAGCACATGCTCAGCGTCATATCCAGAGGTTGTCTTTGGGAAATAGACGTATGAGTGCTGCCAGCATTGCTGCAGGATTCCAATATGATAACGACCCCAAAAACACCTCAAAGACGACCACTACCTTGCTAAAGAAGCTGAGGGTAAATGTAATGGACTAGCCAAGCATGTCTCCAGACTTAAACCCTATTGTGGGGCATCCTCAAACGGAAGGTGGAGTACCGCAAGGTCTCTAACATCCACCAGGTCCGTGATGTCTTCATGGAGGAATGGAAGAGGATTTCAGTGGCTACCTCTGGTGAACTCCATGCCCAATAGGGTTGAGGCAGTGCTGGAAAATAATGGTGGCCACACAAAATATTGACTCTTTGGGCCCAATTTGGACATTTTCACTTAGGTGTGTACTCACTTTTGCTGCCTGCGGTTTAGACATTAATGGCTGTGTGTTGTTATTTTGAGGGAACAGCAAATGTACACTGTTATACAAGCTGTACACTCACTATTTTACATTTTAGCAAACTGTCGTTTCTTCTGTGTAATATATAATCAAATATTAACAAAAATGTGAGGGCTGTACTCACTTCTGTGAGATACTGTATATATAGGTGTGTTTAGAAGAGTGCCTATGCATCTCGTCAGAGTCAGGGTTAGGTATTTGTGATGAGCTGCTGTGCTGAACGCCTGGACAGAACTGCCTTAGTCGTGACACTCCAGGCAAATATAGGAGTACCACTTAAATACCACCTCAACAAGCAGCTCCAGTTACACCCCACTGCTGACAGGGGAAAATATCCATGTCTTCACAAACTGTCCCTCTGCTCATTCCTCAAGCTTTGAAGTCTGCACGCGTGAGATATTTCTGCAGAGAGGCTCTGGGTTCGAGAGGCTTGGTTTCTGTTGGCGCCCGCTGTTGGTCTCCATCTGGTCCTAATGAGGAGATGTGTTCACATTTGAATCATCACTGATGTGGTTAGACCGTCACATTTTAAACAAAATCTTTCGATTCCCAATGGGCATTGTGGGTACTTGCTGCCATAACACTTTGGGCAGTGTGGGTACTTGGTGCCATGACACTTTGGGGCTTGTGGGTACATGCCCGGACATTCTGACTATAGACGGTCTGTGTGTTCATGGGGAAAGGGACCAGATTAGTCATGTGGTTTAGTTAACAGTTGTCTTAATGGGTAACAGATAGGAAGACCCCCTCAAATAAAAGTCTGTTTGCTCATTGGAGCTCAGGTCTGTCTAGACAGGATGTTAAAGCCATAGTTTTTAATGCAGTTTTACTGGCTGGTCTTTAACTGTACTGGTTCATCTTTTAACAGAGCTGTTCTCATATACTCTGTCTCACACTACCCCTTCTTTTAACTCTGCCTAGTTAAAAAGCTTCTATTCATCTCTGGCTCTCGTCCCATGAAAGTAGAAAGATTGTATTTCTGAAGGGGCTCATTGAAGCCATTTTGTTTCTCCTGTTACTGTCTTGGGGCAGTCTTTAACCATTAATACCTCGCATCCATGTTTAAGTGGTTCACTCGAGTCTGCAGTACTGGTTGACTTGGTTTTGCCTTCAGCAAACTAGTGTTGGTTCTGCCCTGAACAAACTGTAGTGTTGGTTCTGCCCTAAGCAAACTGTAATGTTGGTTTTGCCCCCAGCGAGCTGTAGTGTTGGTTTCGTGTGTCCGTTCATATGCCATGCGGGCTATAGGGCCGTGAGAGTCAGGCCATTCAAACAGCTCATGTTTTACCAGTCTGGCAGTGAAACAGATAGCTCCATTCACAACATAATAACGGGCTAGCGTGGTGAAATCCATACCTCTGTCAGCGTGGCGTGGCACCACGCACTAGGGCCCCTCCAGCCCTCAACAATGAAAGGCCATCCTAGTCAACGGGTTGTGGAGGTGTGAAAAAACCCTTCTGCCTCTCTCCCCTCTTCATCTCCCTGGCTGTCTCTCTCCCCCTCTCCTCTTCATCTCTCTGGCTGTCTCTCTCCCCCTCTCCTCTTCTCTCTGGCGGTCTCTCCCTTGGATCAGAATATAAAGCAGCCCTCTGATGTGCCACCTGTCATGAAAGGCGTGTTAAGGTGTCTGAACCATGACAACCTGCACCCGTTAGTCCAGTGTAGGGACCTGACTAATTACTGGCTAGTTTGCTTTCGTTAGGCTGCTGCTGGCATTAATTGTTTGGGTAGTCTTTTAGGTGTGGGTAGTTTGTAGGCTCTTGTAGTTCTTTACCTTTAGTTTAATTGCATTACAAACGTTCTCAACTTCCGAAGTGTTTGAGCCAGCCATATATGGCTTGGGTGCTGTCCCCATAGTATTGTCGGGAAGGACGGCACCTTAACAATGTCCTCTGTTCCAAACACCACATAATTTATAGTGAACTAGTGGGAGAGGGAGGGGACGGGGGCAGTACAGACTGTTCACCAGGCAGTCACCATTGTGCACTATAGGCCTTTCTACTGGTAATCAAAGCTGTACCTCATAATGGAATGCTGTATCGCGATGTAGGGGCTTGCAATGTCTTGCAAATTCATTAGAGTGGAGCCCATCGATGAATAGGATATTGTATACACAACAGACCGAAGACTGAACAGACTGGTGAGCAGGCAAGTTTGCGCGAGGAAGCGAGAGAAGGGGCAAACCATGTGTAATTTTGTCTCCAAAATTATCTTAAAATGTCTCTTCCTCTAGGGTTTAAAAAAAAGAATAATACACAACTTAACACAGGTCTTTATAACCCAGCATGTGTGCTGGAATACAGTGAATCGTATGTTTTGTGATTATTGCGAAGTCTGCACTTGTTTTTTTTGTTTTTTTAAACCCATACTTCCAAGAGGATTTTTTTAACCCCTCATACCCCTCCTTTCCATGGGGTTTAGGAACACAATCGCTGGCAGATCGAAAGCATTAGAATATATTGGTTAACATATTGATCCTTCGAAATGAAATGCAGGTTCCTTTTCAGGAACCAGACCAATGTTTCTGTTGCACAAGTATGAGTGTATGATTTTGGTTTTACTGTACAAGTGGGGACCCAACAAACCTGACAGTTTTTTCCAGTCTCCACAAGGAATAGGCTGTTTGCAGTAGGTGTACGGATTAGTGTAAAACCACAGAAATGGGGTTAGTGTTAAACTTACTAGTTTTTGGTGTAGACATTAGTGATTAGGTTTCGGGTTAAGTGTTTGGTTATCAAGGTTATTAAGGTTAGAGTAAAAGTTAGGATTACGTGCTTGCATGTGTTAGTGGAATCTGTTCACAGCATCTTGTTCAAGGTATTTGGCCTGTTTAGTGGTACGGGTTAGGGTTAGATAGACTGTATATTGCTTTTTGATTGATGTGTAATTGGAGAGATGTATCTTCCAGGAGGCTTGTGGGAAACAAAATGCATTGCGGGTGTTTTAGGGCATGATTTGCCCTATTTCATCCGCATTCTTTTAAATGGAGAAATCACTGTAGGATATCATGAAGCATTCCCCAACACGCAGCGCAATGAGACAATCAGCCAGGGAGTCACAATCTGTCTGGGGAGAGCGGCTGTGGTCTCAATTGATTAGTGATGCCGCCTGTGTCTGTCAACCTGCCTGGCAGGCCCGAGGAATCCCTCCTAACAAGCATCAGATTGAATGGGAGATGAATTCAAACAGGGAGGCGGTTCTCAGCATGCCGGTACGAGCGTGAAAGTGTGTTCTTTCCCTGTGTACAGTGAGACGGCCGTGTGTGTGTATCTGGCATCAAATGCTCCAGAGACAAAGAAATGGTGAAATGACGGTGAAATGAAACGTGTGTGTGTGTGTGTGTGTGTGTGTGTGTGTGTGTGTGTGTGTGTGTGTGCACGATATGAGATTAAGAGGTGTGACAGTCCAGGTCCATCTCCGGACACGCTGCTCTTCTGATTCCATACCATGAGGCTGCTCTGTGGGGGCGGTGCTGGCCTTGAGTCTGCGTCCAATGTGATACCTCCCTGTTCATGTTATCATTGGTCAGCTGCTGCAAAGGTCTTGGCTTTAATGGGGACTCAGAGAGTCAACATGATTTATAAGTCTGTTATGATGAGGTGAACAGCTGCTAGCAGGTGCTGAGGGTTAGTCTGAAGGAGCAACCTCAGTCTGGGCACTGCAGTCAAGGACCAGAGGGATGACTGTTTAACACAGAGCAGCGATGGTACTAAGGAGACAGACATCCTGACACGGTCAGTCATGGGAATAATGCTTTTTTTCCCCTCCTGTTTCTTCCCAGGCCCAGGCTGCAGGCACAGAGGAAGTTTGCCCAGTCTCAGCCCAATTCTCCCAGCACCACCCCGGTTAAAGTGTCTGACGCCAACCTGCCCGCCCCTTCCGCTCTCATAACGGACATTTCTAGACGGAAACCCAAGACTGAAGACTTCCTCACCTTCCTCTGCCTGAGAGGTACAGTAACTGCCCTGTGGTCTGTGCCTGACAGCTCACTCTTTCATCCACACATCTCTTCATCCTCACACCATACATTCCACTCACACTAACTCACATGCTCCACTCAAACGCGAATCCCTCTTTCTCTCACACACTCTTACTCTCATTTACTCACTCATCCATTCACTCCACTCACCATGCAACTTGTCAAAAAGCCAGAAGTTGGTTTAGGGCTAAAACTCTGCAGCCAGGCGTTGGTTTAGGGCTCTAACTCTGCAGCCAGGTGTTGGTTTAGGGCTAAAACTCTGCAGCCAGGTGTTGGTTTAAGGCTCTAACTCTGCAGCCAGGCGTTGGTTTAGGGCTCTAACTCTGCAGCCAGGCGTTGGTTTAGGGCTCTAACTCTGCAGCCAGGCGTTGGTTTAGGGCTCTAACTCTGCAGCCAGGCGTTGGTTTAGGGCTCTAACTCTGCAGCCAGGCGTTGGTTTAGGGCTCTAACTCTGCAGCCAGGCGTTGGTTTAGGGCTCTAACTCTGCAGCCAGGTGTTGGTTTAGGGCTCTAACTCTGCAGCCAGGCGTTGGTTTATAACTCAGCAGCCAAACATCTCAGGAGAGTTCCATGCTTCTCTCCCTGCCTGCCTTTGACCTAGATACATGGCTAGCTGTTCAGCAGGAATAGTTCAGTGAGAGGCCCAGGTTCATTGATCCGGTTTGAAACTCTCCTTTGATGTGTGCTGAAGTGAAGGACCCAGACGGGGCAAACTTCAACACTGTTCTGTCCTCAAAAGGCTGTTATCTACAGGTAACAGTGAATATTGAACAATGCTATCTGACCCTGCACCCCTGCGTCCACACCCAAAAAAGCCTCCTGGTAGAGCCAGATAACCCTGGTCATTTGCCTCTCTACCACCCACCAACGCAAACACAGGTCAGCCATGGCAGACAGAGCGGCAGCACTGCTATAGGTGTCAGCTGGAACCACTCCTCCTTTCTTTTTAGTGCTAGAGCAGGTTAGCACTGTATAGTGCTGTAGTTTTCCCGTACAGGACTCAAGAGCTTCACTATCTGGACTTGTGGTTGGCCGTCACCATCAGACCAGTCAGCCTTTCATCCAATACCCTTTCGCTCTTTACCTCAGTGATGATCAAAACACAACCACAGAAATGTACAACCACCCCTCAGCTACACATTTTTTTGGGGGGGATTTGTATATTTGTTTTACATGACCTTGGCCTTGGGTTTTGCGTTTGTCTTTAATCTCTGAGAGTGTTTAACTCTTAACTGAACCTACTCCCACCATGCAGAGCCCCCCCTCCCCCCACCCCCCCAGACTCCATCACAAACAGAAATAGCCCTTTAGTAAGACTAATGCCTCGATTAAATTAATTTGGTATTGCCATTAACCTCGGCTCGCTCCATAAAGTAGGTTAAAGAGAGCTGTGGAATCAGTTGGGAGCTGAGAGGCCCAGAAGAGAAGAAGGCTTGTGTTAGAAAGCCAATGTCACTTTAATGTAACTGAGCGCCTGACTGCTTCTCACTGGGTCAGCATTCCCCAGTCAATGTCCTCCGTTGTTTAGGGTTTGGTCAACTGGTGGATGCTAAGTTAACACCTGTTCTTTACGGTTTGGACACTATGCTAAACTCCTGAGCGGCCTCCCGGTGTGTTCCTTTCCACTGTGCCGTGCCTGGTTGACCGGTGCCTCCTCCCACGTCCTCTGTGGGAGCCTTATTTATAGGCCTGCTACCCAACTGAGAGGTGGACTGATTCCCCTGCAGAGCTGAGCTCATGCTGCCTTAATGGCATTTTCATACACAGGGATGTGCGCGCTCTTCTTTTACTAGAATGTCCCTTGTGGAAGAGGGCCACATTTAGAGGAGACGTGCAAGAATGTCAGGGCAGCTCAGCTTGCCTGCTTAAGCATGAATGCACGTGCATACGTGTGAGTACAGCCGGTGTCCCGGGCACGGATGGATATGAACAATTGGGAAGTGTCGCTTTGACGTTTTCCCATTTTGCTTTTGATTTCCTTCAAAGGGATTTATACGCCTGGTTCTACTGAGGTGGCCGGGCTGGTGCGGTACTGTCCGATTCCACCCCGGTGGCCCCGGCACTGCTGCGCTGCGATCCGACACTTACACTGCATTGTGTCAATGCATTTCAATTCACTCCGCACAAGGGGACGGGAACCTGGGGGGGTGGATTGGGTGCAATTCTTCCAGCTCTGGAACCGATCAATGGCGTTCCTGGTAGACATCAGAGGTCAAACGGTTATTATGTTCAAACGGCTCAGCTCCTCTCAAATGTTTATCTTATCTGACAAACATGGCACATTTACCCAGCCAGCCTGTTTGACAGGTTTAGAAAAGCTTCTGATGATAAAGCGCCGCTTGTGAAAGCAAGTCATTTCCACAGTGATTTCATGGGGAGAAGTTTTCCTCTCTTTTGTTCTCTATAGCAGCAGCAGCTTGTAATCACCACTACTTATTCATCTGGGACTCTGCAGCATAATGAGCTTTTTGCTTTCCCCCTGTTTTTTTAAAGGAACAATATATTTTTAATCCCTCTTGGGGAAACGGCTAGCTGATCTGATGAAACGTGAAGTAACGTGCGACAGACACAAAATGGAACGAATCACAGTCTAGTGTTTATGTCCTACATGCCTTCTGAAATCCCTTTTATTACGTCTGTTTATATCCGTGGAGAAATCCACTGGAGGCAGTCCAGCCAGCTTGTCTGTCACTCAGCTTGTGCAGGCTGCGGTAGTAATGTTGGCTCTGGTAATAATGTAAGCTGATGCACATGGTTGTAGTACTAATGTAGGTTGTGGTACTCGCCTGTGGTTATAATGTAGGCTATGTTAGGAACCTTGGCTCTGGTAATAATGTAGACCGTGGTAGTAACATTGGCTCTGGTAATAATGGAGACTGTGGTAGGAACATTGGCTCTGGTAATAATGTAGACCGTGGTAGTAACATTGGTTCTGGTAATAATGGAGACTGTGGTAGGAACATTGGCTCTGGTAATAATGGAGACCGTGGTAGGAACATTGGTTCTGGTAATAATGGAGACTGTGGTAGGAACATTGGCTCTGGTAATAATGTAGGCGGTGGTACAGTAGTAACATTGGCTCTGGTAATAATGGAGACTGTGGTAGTAACATTGGCTCTGGTAATAATGTAGACCGTGGTAGTAACATTGGCTCTGGTAATAATAGGCTTTGGTTCTCTGCTGTGGCAGTAACGTGGTAGAGTATTAGAATGTAGACAGGGCGAAACAACCCGAAGTGTAGCCTGGATAGTGGCATCACTTGAGCCTCGTCTGTGGCCTTGGGAAGAGAGGATAATGGTAAGAAGTGGTTGTGACACACTATCCCAAATTCCTCCCTATCACCGCTGAGCCTCCCTCTGTGCACACACGAATACGCGCACACACGGCTGAGATAAGGACAGATGAAGTAGTAAATGATTTACCCCTGCTAACATGCTTGTCACATGTTGCATAACAGGTACTCTTTCTGTATGTGCATCTGTGCCATGGCTGGCTGAGCCCTGAATGAGTCTGGGCCGACTGCTGCAATGGCTGTGTTACAACTGGAAGGAAAGGCTGATTACATTTAGCCAGTGACTCGTGGAGCTGAGGGCAGCACGGGTTAATGGATTTGCAGACATTCAAGAATGTAAATTAGAGTAGATATAATCCCCAGTCCTCTCGGATTCTCTCCACTGCTTCAGCCTGTAAAACAATGTTATTGAAAAAGCCCCATTCTGCTGTGTTACGTCCCCTCCCTTTTTCTCGCTGTGAGGTTGTAGAGAGGGCAGAACGTCTGACATGGTCCCTCCACACATTGTATATTGTGGAGGATTAAAGGGAGACTTCAGTATTGTTTATCATTTATTTACCCAAAGGCAAGATAATTCATGGATACCATTTTGTTTTTCTCTGTGTACAATTTACAGAAAGTTGTAGGTAGCATTTCGTTAACTTGGTGCATTTGCTCGAAGTCTTTGGTGGATATTATCCATCTCTTGTCAAAACTAGGGAAAGGTGCAATCTATTTTGGATAAGCAATGATAGTTCATAGCTACCTTACCAAATTTACTTGGACTAGCTAGCTAACTGCTAAAGTAAGCCAGCTAATAGGTTGATATTATTTCCAGCGGTGTAGAAAAACATCATTAGAGTTAAAACTGGCTAACTCGGATAGTTTTGTTTTCAAAACCACTGAACTTCTGACAGGAAGAGACCGCAAGCAATACCCAAATTAATACATAACTGAATGGACCTTGTGCAGTCCTATACATTAGGTGGCGGTATGCACACTATAGGTTTTGAGAGGTGCTGGCTAGTGTCCACCAAAAGCACTAACCAAAGCAAATTCTATGTACAATTTCATTGAAAATGTACGCAGAGAGAAACAAATGGGATCCCTGAATTACATCCCAAAATCGCCATATACTGAAGTATCTCTTTCTGGAATTGGAATCAATTTCATGAGAAGAGGAAGCTCAAACTCATGACTCTTTTGGGGTCACTGTATACACAACTTGAAACTGCTTTTCCCTCTGGATTCCTGAGTGTCTGGAGATTCATCTGCCAGGGAAGTGTTCAATTTGACTGCCATGGATGTTAGATGATTAGAAATGCATGGTATTTTTTCTTCAGTTAGTCCTTGATTGGCTGTTCAAACCCCTCTTTGTTTGTGCTATTAGAGGACAATGGTTATTTTTAAGTCAACTATTTTGGTTGTAATTACGCCTGTCTAGTTAAAATGACAATCATAATAGACGCTTTCAGCCTTAATTATGATTTGTCTGTGGTTCTGTGGCAGATGAAAAGGCCCATAATGGAGGGAGGGAGGCCTTGGTTATAGGAATAGTTCACCCAAATTGCAAAATTACATTTGTCTCCTTACCCAGTAAGCGGTCTGGACAAGGATTGACAGCAGTCCAGGCTTTTCTCTTCCATAGGCATGGTTTATACAACTTTTTGCCATTTGTGGCATGCACCACTTTCAAGTCCTGTTATCAATATTATAATTTTTCATGAATCTTTCTGAAATGATTGAAAAACAATAAAAAATTCACCATAAAGCACTTAAAGTTAATTTGAAAGTCTTATTATCTGTTATAAACATTCTTGTAGCACTTTTATGGAACACATTCTGATAAGCAATGGCAACAGTATTACCATTTCACTTTTACCCATACAAATGCTCTATTTATGACTTTGATTAACTTACAATAAATTATGCAAAAAAAAAACAGTAGCATTTGGAAACCATGGAAACTAAATAAACGTTGTCCATAGACTGTTTCCATGCCACGGACCCCCCCTGCTCCCCTGGCTCCCCCCCTGCTCCCCTGCCTCCCCGCCCTGCTCCTCTGGCTCCCTGCCCTGCTCCACTAGCTCTCCACTCTGCTCCCTACCCTGCTCCCCTGGCTCCCCACCCTGCTCCCCTGACTCCCTACCCTGAAGGAGAAGAAGCTAGATACTTACTCTGAGCCTCTGGAAAATGCTTCTATCTTGCTGCCCTACAGAGAGATTCCATAGACCCTCGACCACCCGCCAAACAAAAGAGCTCACCTCCGAGCTTCACTCCATCCCCCACCATCTTTGTCCAGCTCCTCGTGCCCTCGGGGGCCTGCTAGCTGTTGGCCTTGTGACCCCAGACAAGGCAGTAATTGCAGCCATGTTGTTAATGAAACGGGTCATTTGAAGCTGATTGGGAGTTTGTTGACTCTGCAAGTCCCCCCTGGCCTCGGTCACCAAGAGAACGGACGTTTGTGAAGAGCTTGAGAGCTGCCACAGATGTGCAACGTACCACCCTCCCCTACAGCTGGCGCCAGTCTCCACTGCCCAGTCTCACCCACTGAAATCACCCCCTCGGAAGTCATTTCTCAAACCTAGTCCACAACCTGCTCACCTTACGTTGTTTTTCTAAGCTTAATAACACTGAACTATTATCTGTCTGCTCTCTCTACATACAGGCCTGGTAAACGTGTCATTAAAGTATCAGGTTCGGCCACACTGTCATTAAGTTCCCTAATGGCAAGGCTGTGTTGTATGGTGGGAAATTATTGCATTGTGTTGTCGTGTAGGCAGACTGATTTAGCCTTTTGAGTCGGGAATGTTCAGATATCATTGTTTACTTTGGTTTACTTTTGCATACGGCTTAAATCAAAATTTGCGTTTTCAAGTGCTAACAATAAGAAAACTAAATAAACATTGGTACAGCTGAGAACTTGAAAGGATGATGGATGACGAGGATCAGGGAGAAACCAATGGGAAGACATAGAGAGCAAATGTATCTCAGAGGAAGGAGCCAGTCAGAGTGAAAACAGCAAGTTAGAGTCCTCAGCTTCCACCTTTGAAATGGCAACTGGCTAGCGAATCCTGTCCCCTATCCCTGTGTAGCACCCACTGGCTGATTTAGATACGATAGGAGCTCGCCTCCACAATATTAGCTGTCAGAGTAGCTGTCTTCACTAGTTGTCTCCGGCTGTAGACCCCTCTCTTCTGCTGCTCCAGAAATTATTGTGGCACTGTTTTAAAGCGAAACCATCCCCTGCTAGCTAGCTAAGGCTAGCCAATCTAACGGAGAGTCTGTCTTGCAACTCCACGAGTCACTACTAGATAGCTCATTGTAATTCATTACTGCATTCAAAAGAACTCTAACCCCATTGGCCCTCCTATTGTCTGGCCTGCTGCTGGTCAGGATGCTTCATTCCTAATGAGGCGCTGAGTATTCATGCTAACCTTATCAGTCCATGTTACTGCAGCACCCTGCAACCAGTACCTATCATGAATATTGACTGTAAAGATTTCCATCCATTTTAATTTGAAAATGAAGTTTTGGTTTGATGTCATACTAATTCTAGCTTCACCACATCTAATTTCAGGTTACTCCTCGTGGCCAAATGAAGGTTAGTTACATTTATTCTTGAAAAGTGCTTATGGTCTAGACAGTAAATGTTAATAATACACAAAATTGATTACATTTCCCACACTGTCATTAGAAATGACAATTTCTACTGTATATTATACTGTACTACTCCTATGTGATAAATGACATGAACATGAAAAGCAATACTGTATTTGAAAACCCTAACCACAATCCAGACACATAGTCCTCAATGGAAGCTCTTTAGAGACCACAGCGTGGTTTTAAAGGAATTAACCGTATGGTCGTGCTGCTAGTCATGGTGACAATGGAGACCAGTCTGAGGCGCACACACCCCTTCTCCCAGCTCCCTCCACTGTCTCTCCTGGCCACAAGAAGCCCGGCACAAGTGAGCTCAGCCAGCTGGCTGCAGGAACAGCCTGCCCTTTGTGCTCTAGGGGTCATAGGTGAGCTGCGGTGTGCATTACAAGGAAGGCGGATAACGACAAACACTGTCAATACTACCAGTCGTCCATGCCCACCGGGGCTTCTGCTCCCATGTGATTCTGTAACACATCCATGTCAACGTACCGGCACATACTAGCCTCTTGGTTAGAGGCCTTCTGTGTGTTGCCAGTGGGCCAGCCCTGGAGATGTACTGGTATTGCAGAGAGCAGCTACAGCTGAACTTACTGAACAAGCCAGACCGTTCCAGTGATCCCCAGGAAGGCAGAAATAAAGATAGACCGGCCTGTAGACAGACAATTATATTTGTCATTTAACACCGTCTTATCCAGAGTGACTTAAAATAGTGGGTGTGTACATTTTAATACTTTCTCACCCCGAGAGCAGCGGCAAGTGAAAACAACCCTGGCCTTGCAAGCACTATGTAGTACTGGTGAACTGACTAATCAGCAGACAGGTCAACAGACTAATATGCAGTCAGACAGATCAGCAAATAAATAAGCAAGCAGACAAGCAAGACCGATCAACAGGTAGGCAGATGAACGGACAGACAGATCTTTCACAGGAAAGGAATGTGGATGTAAATGTGTAGCTGGCTAATGAGAGCAAAGTTACACTGGTCTACCCAGAATGCATCGGTTGCACTCATGTTTTATTCATGAGAGACACTGGAACATGCTGCAGATAATGGGAATTGTTCTGCACATTAAGACACTGGGGAGAGAGTAGAAAAGAGAGTGAGGGGGAGAAGAGGAAAGCAAGAGGGAATTCGTTTTAGAAACCATGATATTAAAAATAACCTTTTTTTTTTTTTTGCTTTAATGCCATTTTTCTGGGATGCTGTGATTGTACATTACTGGTGTTTGCCAGTACCTCATCACCCCTATGTGTTACAGTTAAATGTCAGTGTGACTGTTGAGTATTGAACTGGTTTTATCCCATGCTAACCAAACAAAGCAGACCAAGCTTCAGTGGGGACACAGTATAATCCCCTCTGAAAGAGTTAAAGGAGAAGATTTTTTGGAATTAGTGCTGCAGTAAGTCTCAGATAATATATGATTATGGAGTCACTGTCAGATGGCTGGAATAGTTCTCTCTCTCTCTAAACCCCTCTGATAATTGCTCTGTAGGTTCTCGCTTGTTTTTAACTCCCCCCCCGCCCCCCGTTCTACCCTCTTTCTCTTTCACACACAGGCTCGTCAGCATTGCCCAGTAACATGACATACTTTGGGAGCTCTCAGGACGAAGATGAGCTGGATGATGACGAAGAGGAGTACGAGGACGTGAAGCCGGACGCCAGCGCAGGGTCTGCCTCCTGTCATTCCACACCGCGAAAGGGCAAGCCCCCCGGAAAACACACCCTCAACGGCCACGGTATGACCAGTGGCAGCCTTTAACCCATCCCAGCTTCTGTGCATTACACTACGACGCAGCGCCACCTCCTCTAAACCCATAGCACACCGACCCATTACGGCACAGATATGGAATAGCGAGAGTAATGACGTCGGGTATAGAGCCAGACGGATACGTGCAGAGACCCCCGCGAGGCTAAGGGCTGTCTGCGGCCGTTGGAGCATGGCTGAGTTACTGAGGGAGGATGAGGTAGGAGGGAAAGGGGGAGAGAGAACGTTTGCCATTCCTGCATTGGCTGAGGAAGTCATGTGGGACTGTGGCGAGGAGCGTTCCATCTCTGTACTCCAATTAACACTAGGTGGGATCCGAGGTAACAAGGTGTTTATGCATTCAGTTCACAGCTGGTCAGGGAGGAGGGGAATAGGGATGAAAAGCCAGGAACACGCACACTGTACATTGCCTTGACGCCAAGAGATTGACAGCTTTACAGGGAAGACTGAAAATCTCGAGAGGGCGTGCGTGTCTCAGGGAAAGCTTGTCTCATTGAAACAAGTCGTGTTTAAACACAATTAAGTGTCAGTGGTGATGGTAGCTGCCAAACCAAGCAATATGCTTTTTGTTTCTCATCAACTGCTTAGTGGTTATCATAGAATAACTATCATAGAGCAACTGCCAAAGAAGACTGCCTTCAGGACAATAAGGCAGGACGGTAAGCACTGGAGAAGCCTGTCTCCCAGTCCAGTGAAGCCGGGCCTGTAAATACTGCAGAAGCCTGTCTATAAAGAGTTGGACCTGGTCGGTTCAGTACACTATAGTACACCACACATGTGCCACTTTAATATGCAGCATGGGTATGACTCTAGTAGGTTATATGAGAAAAGTAGAGGGGGGGGGGGCGACCACAGAGCTCTACTTTCATTACCCAGCACCTCGCTAACCCAGCCATGTTTACATTTCTAAATTAAACACCTTTTATTGAGTTCCCCGGTAGCTTTTCCAAACGCCAGTCTTTCAGCGAGGGACTTATGCAGACGGGGGGAAGGGGTTGTATGTGTGGGGGGCCAGCGCCTGTTGATAGTAATACTAAAAAGAAAGAATGAAGTTAACCTCAATATAGGAAGAGAGGCTGTTGAATATTTGTTAATTGTAATAATGGTTGAGGCTGTTAATTTCAGTGTTTCTGCTTCAGCATGCAGTTACCAGGGCTGTAGGCCTGGTACATGGCTAAGATAATATTCCCCTCAAGTCACAGTACACAACTGGAGAAAATATTTAATGGACACAAAGTTGTGGTGGTTTTAATACAAGCCAGCGGCGTCCTTCTGAACCGGTTCGACTGTAATGCTTTTTCTCCTGTTGGTTCAGTGTTGAACGGACACACCAAGGCCACCAGGGACAGCCCCAAGCCAAGAGGAAAGGAGGCGGTGCAGGTCAGGGAGCGCAGTGAAAGGGCCGAGGCCCGGAGGGAGCAGGCCCTCAGCCAGCTGGGGGCCACAGCCAGGGGCCACCCCTTAGCCAGGGGCCACACTACCAACGGACTACCACACAGGAGGGCCGCAGAGGAGCTCCGCAAGCAGGTAACTAATCTCCCTCCACATACTGCGTGCCTGAACAGTATGCTCTGTTGATTTGGCTAATATGTAGCTCTCTATGCTGCTCCTGAATATGGCCGACCAGCCTCAGTAACCACCAGGCGGGTGATTAAAGCGCTGACATCATCGCCATTAGATGTATGATGCTAATAAAATGAGACGTGTTAATAGAGTAAAGTAACAGCAGAATGCCCTGTGTTGTGTGAACTCCCTGTACTCCTCTCTTTGTCAGTCCGCTAGCTGCTATATTTAGCACTGAGGCTGAACAGGGAATGTTGCCTTCCTGTCCAAAGCATTCAGTGGGTTTCCAAGGAGCTACGCTAGGGAGGAGGGAGAATAACTTAGCTCGAAAACCACAGTGTGCCCCTGACAATTACATGAACTAATCAGTGAGGAGCACTAGGATCTGTGTCTCTCCTCAGGCCGGTAGCTCAGCTGCCCCAGACTGCCAGCAGACGGGTGTCGGGCCGCTATCTCACGGTGATGCCGGATGTCGTTTTTAAGTGCCGCGAACTGACTAATTAAGGAACAATGAATCTCAATGAAGCACGGGAGAGCCAAGACAAACTGTGCTTAACTTATTGGCCTTTGTTCTGCCCCCCCCTCCTTTCTGTATCCCTCTCTCCTGTCTTTCCCTTTTCTCTTTCTCGCTTTTCTGTTCCTCTTTTTCCTCAGTGTATTGCACATGGCAGATTCGTCGTCCTTGGCAACAGAACTCCCAATCATTTTCAAGGGATTAGCGTTTAGTCTTTTTTTTCTGATGTGAACTGTGAGAGCGCATCACAGCGATTTCCAAATAGTTCCGGATCCCTTGTCTGTGAAGGGGATGCGTTACGTTATCATACAAGAACCCAAAGACCCTGATGTACAGCCTGATTTAGTTACAGCGAGCAGGCATAATAATGTTGTGTGATTTAAACTGAGGGATAAATTTTTCTCCCAACATTTAGCTGCTGCACAGGTCTGCTGGTGACCTTTCTTACTCTGTTCTTAAAGTCAATATGCTAATGGCTGTTCATGTTGACCTCTGATAAGGCCACATCTCTTCAGCAAGCGCGCACTAATGTGTTTATTTACTTTAGTGTGCGGCACGGTTTTCGAGCTCCTTCATAATGATCCAGTCTGTTCCCATTGGTTTCTTAGCTCTAGATCTTTTCCTAGGGGCTTCTGTGAGAGCCAGTCTCTTCCTATTTGAAATGGCTGCTGAGCTGTAGATCTTTTCCTGTGGGCTGCTGAGAAATCCATTCTGTCTCGATTGCCTGCTGAGCTGTAGATCTCTTCCTTCGGGATGCTGATCTGCAGAACATCCACTCTCCTGTGGGCTTGCTGAGCTGCAGATGTTCCGTGTTAATCTTCCTGCCGTACTGCAGCTGGGCTATAGCAACACATGATGTCATCGTGGCCCATCCCCCTCCAACCCCCTCCTCCCTTTCCACTCACGTGTGACTAAAATCCACTTCAGAGGTTTGGCTTTGGTTCTGTTCTCTCTCTCGCTCCCTCACTCTGCCTCTCTCCCCTCATGCCTCTCGCGCTCTCCCTCGCACTCTCTGTCTCCCCTTCTAGTCCTCGCTATCTTTTTCCTCTTTTATTCCTGTTTCGTGCACTGATCTTTTCTCCTTCTCACCAGTCTTTTGGTCTTATCTACAGTACCATGTTAACACGGGGCCGGGCTGAAGCCTGTCTCTGTCTGACCAGACCGTGGCAGTGAGAGGCCGGGCTGACTTGTGCGCCGACCCACAGGAAAGAAGTGTGCGGCAGAGTGGACCCACTGAGCCCTCTAGTGGCCAGACTAGAGTAGACGACCACCACCCGCCCCATGTGTCTTTGTCAGCATGTCTGCCTTTGGCTGGACTGCTTTCTGTTTCTATTATTGTGGTTGTGAAGGCCAAAAGGAGGAATGTGACCCCAAAGGCACGTCTTGTTGGAATTCCGCAGTCAGAACTGTTGAGGTCTGATTAAGCCTTTTGGTTTTAACCCTGCAGTGTTGAGGAGCTGATGAATCTGTTGGTTCTTGGGATGGGCTTGCCTGGAGCCCCTGGCAGACGTCATGCTGCGTTTAGTCCCCCTGCCATCCATCACTCTGGCATGCTGGGGCGACGGGGTTCTCTCTTGCCCTCGCCGTTTCTTTGACTCTCTTGTCTGTGCTTTTCCACTGACGGCTGCTGGGGGAGGAAGGGAGGGGGGCAGGATTGATGAAGGGGGTCACATTTCACTCCCCTTATCTTTTAATAGCCTCTCTTTGTGTTGGCTGCACCTGATAGGAATACAATACAGCTGCGGCCCTGCTTCAAACGCAGCCGTCAAGCCTGCTGTCACCTCCTTCTGGCGCCTGGCTGATTGATAACGCCATCCTGTACTCTGCACAGTTCACTTACAGAAGGACGCTTCAGCACACCGAGTTGGCTTACGGCAGGCCTGCCGGGTTGGCTTACGGCAGGCCTGCCGGGTTGGCTTACGGCAGGCCTGCCGGGTTGGCTTACGGCAGGCCTGCCGGGTTGGCTTACGGCAGGCCTGGCGGGTTGGCTTACGGCAGGCCTGGCGGGTTGGCTTACGGCAGGACTGGCGGGTTAACTGTTATTAAGTACTAGTACTCATGGGCGAAGAGGTAATAGAGGCACTGGTCAGAAACGAGGAAGTGCAGAACAGCCAAAAAATCAAAAGCTGGAGACCAGAATCCTCTCTGCATCCCTCCCATGATCTCGGTCCAAACATCCCCAGGTCTTTTATTTTTTACTAAACACCCAAAGGGGAGGAAGTGGGGAGAGAGTCTTTCAGAAGGCAGGACTAAAACTAGCCCAAGAAAACAATATGGAGTGAGACAGATCCACTGGTGGGTCTAGGTGGCTTAGTCCCCCCCCGTCAGCCATCAGCCAGTGAAGTCCCCGATGTAACTGGACCCCACATTACAGAGCTCTTGTGTTCAGCAGGGGCTCTCAGATCTGCAGGAAAAAGACAGCCTTTATTTGGGGCATTAAAGGTGAATTGAAGAGCTTAAGGAAACCATAACAAAAAAGGTCTTCATGTTGCTGGGATGTGGTTTCAAGTAGTAACTGTATTCTATGGTGCTTTTTACAAACAACAGTTGGCTCTGACATGAAAGCCTCCCTCTCCATGTTGAGGCCATAATGGTTTTGTTTTTTTCAGCCAAACATCTTTTTTTCTTTCCTTTTCTTCTTTGCGCTCTGAGAGGTGTTTGTGTCTGTAACTAGCTGATTTGAAAGTACAACGACTTGCAAGCTTCCATGAATAGCGGCAGTTTCTACAAAGAGCCTTTGGTCCTGACCCTTTACTTTTACAGCTGCCTCTGCGTGAGTTTTTAGTTTTTCACCATGAAGCCGCGGAGCGAGAGGGAGCGTGTATGTGTGTGTTGAAGCACAGTATCACTGCACCATGTTGACACGCTACAGTTTGTGAATTAGTAACGTCGTGTTTGTGATCTCTCTCTCTCTCTCCTGCTCTCCCTCAAACTCTCAGGTCTCCAAAGTGAACGGGGTCACAAGGGCGTCCCAGGTGGGCGTGCACGCGGCCGGTGCCAAAAAAATCAAAGACTTCAGACTGCCGTCTAAAACTGTGAAATACACAGCCACTGTGACCAAGGGCCACGTGACATACACCAAAGCGAAACGAGAACTGGTCAAGAAAACCAAACTAAACCACAGCAAACACAGTGCTGCTGCCCCCCGAGCCCCCAGCAACCACCACCTCCACCTCCAGCACCGACTGCCCCTCTCCAACTCAGGAAAAGCCCAGAATTGCAACGCAAAAACACGCAAACAAGTGCTACTATCCAACGGGGCGCACAAGGTGGCCAATGGGGGCGGAGTGCACCTGAATGGCCGGCTCAACGGGCTGCTGTGCGCCAAACAGGGCAGGCAGGGCCGCGAAGGGCTGAGGAACTCCAAACGGAGGCTGGAGGTGGCGGTGGCGGCCATCGGGGCGGTGGCTGACTCGCAGGGTAAGCTTGTGGTCCTGGAGACCAACCCCAATCCGAAGAAGAGCAAACCGCAGCCGAGCGGCCCTCAGGACATTAAGACCAAGCACCAGACCAGCCCCCTGGAGACGCGGAGTAAGAAAGCCTGTCAGGACAGCACCTCAGTCCCCAACGGACACATCGTCATGGAGATTACCCCTCCACCAACGGTGCTAGCCCCACCCCCACCCCGGACTCCTCCCTCCACGCCACCAGCCAATCCGGAGCCGGAGCGTCAGCGGCCCAAGCGGGCGTCGGCCGGCAGGCTGATGTTCATCCGACAAGCACAGCAGCGGGCGCAGGCCGCCTCGAACCCTAACCACAACAACACCCACAACCGCTCAGCTACCTCAGAGTACCCCGGTCACACCCCCGGCCACACCCCCGCCCACACCCCTCACAAACCAGCAGAGCCCCGGCCTGACAGGGAGAAGGAGAGGGAGAGGGAGAAGGATAAAGAAAGGGAGAGGGAGAGGCTGGAGAGGAGCAGGGCAAGCTGGGCGGCGATGGGGGAGGCTCCGGTGTTCCGACCCGACCAGCGGGAGTTCCAGGACCCCCTGGTGTACCTGGACTCTGTACGGGAGAGGGCAGAGTCCTTCGGACTGTGTAGGGTTCTTCCGCCATCTGACTGGCGTCCGGAGTGTAAACTGAACGACGAGATGCGCTTTGTGACACAGGTACAGCGCATTCACAAGCTGGGCCGTCGCTGGGGCCCCAACGTACAGAGGCTAGCCTGCATCAAGAAGCACCTCAAAACTCAGGGCATCAACATGGAAGACCCCCCTCTTATTGGTGAGTCTAACTCAGGGCTAGGTTTTGACTCCAACCCTGGAGAGTTACTGCCTTGTAGGTTTTGAATCCAGGCCTTATTCATAGAGATATTCTGCCTTGTAGGTTTTGAATCCAGGCCTTATTCATAGAGATATTCTGTCTTGTAGGTTTTGACTCCAGGCCTTGTTCATAGAGATATTCTGTCTTGTAGGTTTTGACTCCAGGCCTTGTTCATAGAGATATTATGTCTTGTAGGTTTTGACTCCAGGCCTTGTTCATAGAGATATTCTGTCTTGTAGGTTTTGACTCCAGGCCTTGTTCATAGAGATATTCTGTCTTGTAGGTTTTGACTCCAGGCCTTGTTCATAGAGATATTCTGTCTTGTAGGTTTTGACTCCAGGCTTTGTTCATAGAGATATTCTGTCTTGTAGGTTTTGACTCCAGGCCTTGTTCATAGAGATATTATGTCTTGTAGGTTTTGACTCCAGTCCTTGTTCATAGAGATATTCTGTCTTGTAGGTTTTGACTCCAGGCCTTGTTCATAGAGATATTATGTCTTGTAGGCTATCTCTCCAACCCCAGTTGTTACTAACCGTTTCATCCAGCTAATTATAACAATCCGGTGTGCTAGATGAGCTTTGGAGCAATGTTACAGGATGGTCACTCGATAGGAGCAACGTTGGGCAGCCCAGCTACACACCGCTGATGTTATCAGTTTGTCTCTGGCCCACCCACACAGACTCTTGAGACTGTCGCACAACTGAGCTCTTCAGCAACTGTCACAAACATTGGGCCTGGAGGTTATTGGCAAGCTGCTGGGTTCAGCCTGGGGTTAAGGTTAGGAGTGACCCTGTGTTTGACCCCGCCTGTCTGTCTCTACCCCCAGGTGGCTGTGAGGTGGACCTGGCTCGGTTCTTCCAGCTGATTAATGACATGGGCGGCATGCAGCAGGTGATGGACCTGAAGAAGTGGAGTAAACTGGCCGACCTGCTCCGGATCCCCAAGTCAGCCCAGGATCGCCTAGCCAAGCTGCAGGAAGCCTACCTCCAGTACCTGCTGTCCTACGACTCCCTGTCGGCCGAGGAGCACCGGTGCCTGGAGAGGCAGGTGCTGCAGGAGAAAGAGGGCCTGGAGCGCCGCAGGGGGCCCCTGGAGGGCCACACGGAGCGGAGCCTGACCCTGCCGCGCTTCGAGCCCAAAAACGGGCTGGCAGGCAGCCTGGTGCAGCGCAGCAACGGTCAGCTGTGCAGCCGGCTGAAGGAGCTAGACAGTCAGCAGCTGAAGGCAGGACGCCGGAGGCTGTTCGCTCAGGAAAAGAAGAACGATGACAAGGCGCAGCTGGAGGAAGAGGAGGAGGAGGAGGAGGACAAGGGCGTTCTCAGTGACCAGCACAAGTGTATTTACAAGGTGAGGTCCCAACAGCAATGCTGCACGTCTTTATGGAAACAGTTCATCTCTCACGTGGCCTGCTAGGGTTCAGCTAACAACAGTCTAACCCCAGTCCTGCCCGTCCATCTTCTGTTAAACCTGATGGGCGGCCACCAGTGCTGAGCTGGGTGAACTAGACTCACAGACAGTAGGCACATTGGCGTCTCTACTCACACGCAAACATTCCCTCGCTCTTTTAGATTGATGTCGTAGAAGCGAAAGAGAGATGTGGTGAATATCGTTCCTAACCAAAAACTTCTCCTTACTCAGCTTATACTGGACCATCCTAACCATCACCTCTGAACAACCCACGTTTGTGAACGCACTGCAGTACTAGTCGTTCAGAACAGACCCGATTTCTTTTAATTAAACTTTGAATCTTTTTTTCTGGTTTTCTCTTTTTGTGTAACCACACTCCCATCACAAACAGTCCCATAAGATGTAGCCTAATGAGTACAGTACAGGAACAACTCTCGCAATGTGAAAGAGGGTACGTTTTTAACCTAGGTCTTAAATCAAGGGACGGAATTTTATAGACGCCATTAAAGCCCCTAGATTCTCAGGACGCATCCCATATTAGAGTCCTGGTCCGAACCGTTCAGAACAGTCACAGAGCTGCCGACACCAAGGCTCAGCACACACAGGTCTGGTTCGTGTCGTTGATCGCTGCTGCCCTGGGGTACAGTGTTTTCAACCCTTGTGGATTTTCTTTGACAGGCTAAGTGAATGATGCAAGCTTGTACTGTCCTGATGTGGTGGTTCTTGTGTTGCAGGGGAAATCTGTATCCCTCACCAACTTCTTTAGGATAGCCAGGAACACCATGACCATGTGCTTTAACAAGGAGCCCGGAGCTGCTGAAGTCGAGGTAAGAAGGGACCATGTGTTTAACTCCCCACGAGCATTCTAGCTACCTGCCACCTCTGGCTCCATGTATTACTCTCGACCAGAGCTTAAGAGAGTCCCGCTGTTAGTGAAGATGGACCTTTATCCCTTCTCACTTCTCGTCTTCCTTCACAGCAAGAATACTGGAGGATAGTGGATCAGAGGGACTGCCATGTGGCAGTGCATTATGGGAAAGTGGACACAAACACACACGGAAGTGGCTTCCCCGTGGGAAAGTCGGAGCCATTTTCTAAGTAAGGAGGCGTGATGACATCACACCCTAAACTTGTTAGCACCTGGAGTGACATCATAAGTTACTAAATGATAGACTGGACCCTGTGGAATGTTTTTGTGTCCTTTCTACCATTACAATGATTTATTTCCCTTTCAGGCATGGATGGAACCTCACTGTCCTCCCCAATAATTCTGGATCCATTCTGCGGCATCTTGGTGCTGTGCCTGGTAAGATTTTTACCCCAACCCCTGACTTGTCACCCTAACCATCACCCCTGACCCACGTCATAACCATCACCCCTGACTTGTCGTCATAACCATCACCCCTGACTTGTCACCCTAACCATCACCCCTGACCCACGTCATAACCATCACCCCTGACTTGTCACCCTAACCATCACCCCTGACCCACGTCATAACCATCACCCCTGACTTGTCACCCTAACCATCACCCCTGACTTGTCACCCTAACCATCACCCCTGACTTGTCACCCTAACCATCACCCCCGACCCTCCTCCTAACCATCACAGCTGGTCCTCAACCAGGATCATCCTCCCTTTCCTAATTACCCCCAGCCCTGAGGAACCTGTCTCTGTTGAAAACAATGAGATGCCTTTTGTGGTGTCTGCTGTGTTATAATGTTCTACTTTTCCTTCTTTCTTCCTTTGTTTTTGTTCTCATCTCATCATAGGGGTGACCATTCCCTGGCTGAACATTGGCATGGTCTTTTCTACCTCATGCTGGTCTCGAGACCAAAACCGCCTTCCATACATTGATTACTTACACACTGGTGCTGACTGCATTTGGTAAGTATCACTCCACAAGCCTCTCCATGTCTTCCTCCTCAGGTCGTGAGGCACTGTACGTGACAAACATTTCTATATTTTCAGATGTGATATAAAACATAAAACGGTGTCATTGATATCTCCTATCAGGCCTGTCTTTGAAAGTATGTATTTATTCCAAAGTGGCTTTCGTTCCACCTACGACTAATAATACAATTAAAAACCAAGGCCGGGTTACGACAACCATGTTGTATATTGACCTGTTATGAAGGCAATGTTTAATCTTTTTGCATTAGCACAACTTGATTATAATGGTAGTGAATGGGGTTGAGAAAGGGCAGTGGCTGTAGACAACCACCAGCCCAACCCTCCCCCTCCTCATGGGGGCTACCTACCCTTTGGTGGTGACACAGGTGAGTATCAGTTTAATCGGAAGTTCCTGAATGAAGGCAAGTCGCCGTCATAATCACAGTTAGGTTCCACGTTTCCCTCAGATCTTTGCTATACAGTGAGTGCCAGTAGGTAGGTCTCACCACATAATGCTAACAAGATCTTCCATTTGAAAGATGATATCACAGGCAGAGATGCATGCCAAAAGCCACTGAGACCATTTATATGTTGTATTTCAGACTCTTATTCTGTCATTCTATCTCTATCTCTCAAACCGAGACCGTAAGCACAAACCTACTGCTGAAAGTTGAGTTACACTGCATAGCTGAAGTCCAGAATAACACACGCGTACATGCACAAACGTACCTTCTTGGGCCTGATTTGAACTGTCTTGTCATGCCAGGTATTCTATTCCTGCTGACGAGAAGGTAAAGCTTGACAAGGTGGTTCACACACTGCTACAAGCCAATGGGACCCCGGGCCTGGAGATGCTGGAGAAGAACATCATGATCTCTCCAGAAGTGCTTTGTCGGGAGGGTATCAAGGTCCACCGCACCGTTCAGAAGAGCGGCCAGTTCGTTGTCTGCTTCCCCGGGACCTTCGTGGCCAAGGTCTGCTGTGGCTACAGTGTGTCGGAAACGGTGCACTTTGCCACCCCTCAGTGGATGAACCTGGGATACCAGGCTGCTAAGGTGAATCTAGAACTGCTCTCTGCCGCCACCCTGTGGCCGTTCAGTGAGACATGTCTCGTCTACTACTTTTCCTCTAGGTTGGGGCTGCCCAACCCTTTTCCCAGGGAGCTACTGTCCTGTAGATTGAAACTCTAGCTCTGTTCCTGGAGAGCACATGTCTAAACCTAATCTAGAAAACCTGATTCAAATAATTAGCTGTTTGATAAAAATGAATCTGCTTCGTTACCCATGGTAAGGTGGAAACCTACAGAAACATCAGAAACCTTTTCACACCTTTTTAATTTGAATTTCACTTTAAAATCTCAGATAAGTATGCACTGTAATTATATGTAAAGTTGGACAGATTATGGGTAGTCGTAATCAAAGTATTTAAGGCTAAAGAAGATAATAATTAAGAAAAGTATTATACTTTTGCTCTAACGCAAATGTTAGAGCAACATATTTGATTTAATATTTAAGTGTCCTGGGCTAAGAATACATAATGATAATGTATTGCACTGTGTAATTGCTGATGTGATATTCACTTGTAGCTCCGGAAGCACCAGTAGTTATAAAGTGCCTTCTGTATTAAAGGATATTAGACCTTTGCTGAGCTTCTGTGCTGAAGGATTCCACCTGTATTAAATCAGATTGACAACAACCGGCATGAGTCAACTACTGCTGTGTTCATTACACCTTAATATTCCCCGTTAGAGCCATCCTGCTGCAGAGCTCCTGCAGGTTAGAGTCATGTGTATTATAATCTGTCTGGTACAAAAGGCTGTGTTAACCCTGTGTCTCCCTGCCTTTCCATTGTAGGACCTGAAATGCCGGCACATAGCCAAACCTTTCTCCATGGAGAAGCTACTTTACCAGATCGCCACGGCCGAATCCAAACGCGAGAATGGGCACATTCTGACTACGATCTCCGCCCTTCTCAAAGACCTCAGGTAGCCATGGAGACGTAAAAACACGCAGGCTGTCTCTGTTGCCATGACAGTAAGATCGCAGACATAACTCAGTGGAACTGTGCTCACAGCCAGGTTAAAAATAACCAGAAGTCCAACGGTCTGTAGTATCAGTATCAGGCCAGGAAGACATTTAAATAAGGTTCATAACTGTGGTTTGTGTCACTGAGGTCTGTTGCTCTGCTCCAATAGGAACATAGAGATGAGACAACGTCAGGAACTGTACGAGGCTGGGCTTCTGTCCTCCGCCCGGTACGGGACACACGACAACAACCTGGTGCCTGCTGATGGACGCAAAAAACCCAGGAAGTGGCTGGCCCTGGAGACGTCAGAGAGACGCTGCCAGACCTGCCAACATCTCTGCTACCTATCCATGGTGAGGGCCAGGCCACACGGTCAGGAAACAGGGGAACAGTGGTGGGTTAGTCGGGGTAGAGGGCTTAGTGCTAGGGTATAGGTTGGGTTAGGTCTAGTGCTGGGTAATTGTAGTCAACTAGTCCATGGGAAAGTGTGTGGATTAATGAGTTGTGATCTCCCTCCAGGTTGTCCAGGAGAATGAGAATGTGGTGTTCTGTCTGGAGTGTGCTCTAAGATATGTGGAGAATCACAAGTCCTGCAGAGGCCTCAAGATGATGTATCGTTATGACGAGGTAACATCGCCGCAGTCCTCAGACCTTCCATCCGCAGTGACATCAATCATCCGCTTTCAATGAATATTACATGAGTTCATTAAGCAGTGTTGGTTATAACTTAAATGTCCCGTCCCGTTTCTTCCCCGGTCAACCCTCAGGAGCAGATCAACAGCTTGGTGAACCGGGTGTGTGGCAAGGCCTTGGTGCAAACCACGGAGAACTGTAACGGTGCGAGCCCCTTTAAACCACCGGCCAAACGTGGGCCCCGGAAGAGAGCCACGGTGGAGGTGTCGCTGTCCCACCTCTCCTCCCACATGTCCCCCGCCGCCGTCTCATGAAGACCCCCCCCCCCCCCCCCCCACGCCCCCGCCCCTCCCTCTCGGTTTGGAGGATCTGTGTTGTCCTTTTTAAAGAGAAAGTGTTTCCGGTTTTTAATGCCCCCCCCCCCACACCCACCCCCCTTAGTATGGCAACCTTGTGAAAGCAAGCTGTCTTTTTTGCACTAGCGTGAAAAACCTATTTTTTTCCCCCTTTGTTCAAATGTTGTTGTTTTTTTGGTCGGATTTAGTTGCGGTCGTCCTTAGCATTAATTAAAAAGTTCACAGGGAAATGTTGTGCCCTTTTGCACCCGACCCCTCAACAACTTTTGAGGAGAGGCTCAGTTTGGTGCTTCCCCCAGATGACTGCAGTCAGCCCCTGTCAATTACCTGTGAACGAAGGGACGAACTGAGAAGGCGCTCCTTTTTTTTCATTTTAATGAAATAACTAGAACCCAAAGTTTACTCTATCTTTCGTTTTTGAAGAAGAGTTTTTTATTTTTGTTTTTCTCCTCTGCCTGCAGTAGCTGTGGTTGTTCAGGGCCCGAAGCTGCCTAACCCACGCCAGGTATAACTTGAAAGGCAGATATGTTTTGGCTGGCTGTTTTTATTGGATTTTAGCTTTGATTTTAGATTTTGAGAAAGTCTTCTGTGTTTATTTTGTGGTTGTTGTTTCTTTCCCTTGGTGGCTGTGAATCTAGCGGTCCCGTGACTGTATGTCAGAAACACAGGATGAGGTGCCGCTGGTCTCTGTCCCCATAGCGAGGGAAAACTGTGCCTGATACTTAGCAAGGAGAACCATTGTTTTTGGTGCTGTTGGTTTCTATTACTGTAACACAATACAAAAGAAAGTTGGGGTGCTGGCTTGCTACTAGCCTCCACTCCCACAGGACGTTAGCCTGTAGGCTCTCTGGGGTTCTAGGTTCTCCTCTCCCCTGGGGTCAGGTTCTAGGTTCTCCTCTCCCACAGGGTTAGGTTAAGGTTCTAGGCTCTCATTTCCCACAGGGTTAGGGTTCTAGGCTGTCCTCTTTTAGATGTGCAATCATGTTAACATTCCATTCTTCCAGTCCTATTGTTTAATCTGTACCAGTAAACATTAATTATTATATTATTATTATATTATTATAATTATTTTGTGTTTTTGAATAATTTTCTGTGTGCAAGTAGAGCCACTAGTCAAAGGGTGTAAAATGTGAAATATGGAAATCCAAGTTCTTTTTATTTTAATATTATTTTTTGCTTTATGCATTTTTCCCTTTTCAGATATATTATGACTGATTTCAGAAGGAAGTCCAACACATACAACATCAACTTTTGTACATAATCCTGTAAATGTCTTTAAATACTTGAGCCTTTTCTGGGGGTGAAGGAAAGAATAATACCTCTAAAGGTTTTAGAGGAAGTGAGTGATGAAGAAAAAGCCTTACGTTTCAGTTTCTTCATCTGTGTGAGTTTAATGCTTACAGGGTTGCTCTGGTTGTGTGGATACATTTAAGTGCTGCTTACATCACTGAGAGAATGACATGGAGTAGCCATGGCCCCCTATTTTTTATTTTTTTTAGCTTTACTTTTTTTAAGAAAAGGGAAAATAATTTCATAAAAATTTCTTTCTACATTTTCATTACTGAAAATGCAACAATGTAGTAGCTCCTCATGTTGCACTGAGCTTGCCAGTGGTGGCTGACAAGGTAATCCTATAATCCAGTTTGTTGGTTGTTGTCCTTTACAGAAGACTGAACTGTTTAGGAGTATTTAATGAAAAACAAGTTGTTTGTTTTCAACAAAAAGGTGGTTGTCAAGTTTTTATGGCCTTACAATGTATTTTATTCAGATTTTTGTTTTGCAGTTTCTCCTTTTTCTACAGTATAAACTGTTGCTCACAGTCTGGCAAGTTAATTTATTAGCACTGCGTCTCCATCTTTCCTTCCACTTAGAAAGATTTCATGTTGGTTATATTTTTTACTTTTGCAGTTTGTACTTGAGGTTTAATAAAAACGTACAGACAAGTCACTGCCTTTTCTTTTTAACTGGGATTGTGAGTCTGTCCTTGTGCTGTTCTAAACATGCTACTGAATTACTAATATTTTACTAAGATGTTTACTCTTGAAGCTTAAGTAACTAGGCCATAGTTAGACTATATGGATGCAAAGAAATATGATTACACAAAAGGGGAGTCAGGTTGTCTGTAATGTACCCAGTGAATTGTGCACTTAACATTAACAACCAGGGCGAGTTGACCATCTGGTTGGTTGACTCAGTCAGGTTATTTTAAATCAAATGCTGACTAATGCATAGAAACAGGAGAAAGGCATCCAAATATAAAATAACTGTTAAACCATTGGAGCCACACCAGGCTTAGATGCTAAATGTTACCCTATATAAACATGTTATGTAGCAATTAACAGATATGCGTATGTGTGCAGGAATTACCTCTAGTAGAGAAACATCTTCGCTGCAAGGACCCCTTGTGTACAATTTGGCCTGTCCACTCTACTTGTTTTCAAAGGCAGTGGCGATTTGCCTGTATGTATATCTACAGAGCGATAGATGCAGTATAGAGATATGAATATACATCGAGAGATTGTTAAAATGTTTATACATTTGATGTTTTCAAAAACTATATATTGTTTAAAGCAAGTATTTCAGTTACCTACTTCTCTGCCAGAATCAGCTCCAGGCAATGGGCTTGACATCCAGAACTTGGATTGCAGGGCAGTTGTTTTCTTGCTCTGGGAGAGGGCTGTACTAATAAGATCGTAAGGTTTTCATCATTTTACTTTTACCTGGACAACTTAATGGATCACATTGGGGTTGTTGAAATGAACATCTGGGTCTCTGTTGGGTACCCAGCAGATGGCGCCAAAGAGCACATTGTAATATTCTTAACGTTTCAGTCACTGTCATCATGGCAACGGCCTCAGTGACAGGTCTGCCACCAAACAACATAAATGCACTTCTAAAAACAATTTCAAAGGCTGACCCTTTGAAATAAAATAAAAAGCAGATATGACCTGAAACCAAACATCAAACAAGCATCAAAAGACAGGCAAGCAGTAAAATGAAGTTTCCCTGGCATTCAATTTTGTTCGTCAGCCAGCAGCGAAGAGACGAGTTGTGAACAGACACGAGTGACCTAAAATGCTTTAAAGCACAAATGAAGAAATACGACAAGCAGTGCACATCTGGAATTGTCACTCAAGCCAGAGGTAACTTAGCAACAGGGCTTGACTAAGGTGTATTCATAAATACAACCTGGGTGTTGACAGGAATTTGTACATCTTATGGAAGCTAATTTACTTTTCAAATGCTGCTACTCTACCAAGCAGGAGTCATCACTGTTCCCAGGGCTGGTTTATAAATCTGCAGTCTCGAATGGAGGGGTACTAGAAAAACAGGGTAATTCCAGTTTAATTTCATTCTGAAGTCCTAGTAAAGGAACAGTAAGAGAAAGAGTACAGGGGTTGAGACGTTTATTAAAAACAAGTCACGAGAGTTGGAGGAAATAGTACTGGCAACCACACAATGTTCTACAAAAGGAGATGAAAACACAGAAAACTGAAACAATGCATCTTTTCCTCAGTGCATCCAGTGCATAGCAGCCGGTCTAAGGTTTTGGTCTATTTAGTGTCTTAGGTCCCATTTCAGTCTTCTGGTCTATTTAGTGTCTTAGGTCCCATTTCAGTCTTCTGGTCTATTTAGTGTCTTAGGTCCCATCCTCAAGAGCTTTGTTTTTTAGATCCCATCCTCTCAAGGTTTTGATCTGTTTAGTGTCTTACGTTTGATCGTCTCAGGGATTTGGTCTGATTTAGGCTCCATTCTCACAGTCTTCTGGTCCGTTTAATGTCTTAGGTCCCATCCTCTCAGTCTTGTGGTTGGTTTATTGTCTTAGGTCCCATCCTCTCAGTCTTGTGGTTGGTTTATTGTCTTAGGTCCCATTTCAGTCTTCTGGTCTATTTAGTGTCTTAGGTCCCATCCTCACAGTCTTGTGGTTGGTTTAGTGTCTTCGGTGCGATCCTCTCATTGTCCTGGCCTGTTCAGGTTTCTTCGACTCCCTTATGTGGCCTGTGTGGTGCTGTCAGAGTGTTTAAGGCTCTGGTTTCTGGGCTGACGTTGAAGCGGTGGCCTTCCTGCTAGGGCCAAGTTGGGGGCAACCTCTGAAATATACGGTGGCGCCCCCACAACCGGAACTTGGCTGCCGCCCCCCTCGCCAGCTCTCTCTTTGCTGTCGTTGTGGTCATCGTCTTTCCCGGCCTCAGTGTCCTGGTTGTCTGTGCAAGTGGAGGAGACTGAGGACAACTTGTGTCTAAGCTCAGCTTGGGTGGGAACCCGCAAGCTGAGTTCCGTGGTGAACGAATCCCCTTCTGGACCTGAGAGGCAGAGAAAGGAGAGGTTTTGTCTACCGCCAGCGTGCTTTCCTCAGTCAGTCCGACCGTGGAATTGCTGTTTAGTATGCATGCTGTTTAAATACATGTCTGGGTTTGTGAGCCATACCCAGAATGGGAGACGCTGCACTGTTTTCCTCTCCCCCAGAGTGGAGGAAGACATCGAAGCTCTCCTGGTCAGACATGTCTGTTAGGTCCATCTGCTCCAGCATGTCCACATTTACCTCCATTGATGAAAAGCTACCTATTGGCCCTGAGCCACAGGACACAGGGGTTAATCACCAGCGTAAACAACACTTTATCACCCAGAATGCAATGGAAAGTTGTGGAGTCGAGGATTTGTTTTTTAATTGTTTTTTACTTTTAAGCTCTCTAAAGATAGAAAAAGGCAATTGGTGGTGAAAACCAAGTAAACTTCCATTATCTTGGAACCCAGAACGTAATGTGGCATGCAGACCAGTCTTCTGGCATGAAAATGGCTCAGTATGACAAATACAGGGGTTCATTTTGAATTAGCATATTTAGCGCATTTTCACTGATCAAAAAGTTTTCTTAAAATGTTGGTTCTGTTGTGATTCTATGGAAATCATGGATTCAATTTCTTGCAAGAACAGTATCTATTTGGTTACACTTCATTTTGAGAGTCTCAGTTTCCATCAGTAGATATTCTATAGATAGTACTACTATGAACAAACTTTAAAACTATTTGTTAAGAAACTGCTTGTTAAGGTTATGTTTACAATAAGGTTAAGGTTAGGATAAAGGTTAAGGGTAGGGTAAGCATTAGGGTAAGTAGAATGTTACTGACAGTCTGTGGATAATCTTTAGAGCATCCACAGATACACTTTTGGGACTCTCAAAATATACCATCTGCTTATCACATCATGGATGAGACACCAACACACAGGGCACTGTGGGGGATGATTGACAGCTGAGACAGCGTACCTCAAGGATAGGAGGAGAGGAAGGCAGGGCAGCAGGGTGGAGTGGCGTAAAGAGAGAGAGGGGACTGTTACTACCCCCGGACACACACACACAATCCCTTACTGTGGACATACTTATACATTTAAGATGTTCATTATTTAGGGTTATGCTGAGGCTCTCTCACCTCGCCTCTCATTGATCTGCAGGTAGCCAGTCGACAGGTACTGATCCATGTCTTGCTGGAACGCCTCTTCAAAGTACTTCTGCCTTTCCTTCAGCTTCACCTGTGCCATCTCGGCTTCCTTCAGTGTCAGTTGGGAAGGCTCCGCCTCCTTGACGTGGGGAGGCTCAACCCCCTTTAGCTTCATTTGTGTGGGCTCCGCCTCCTTCACCTGAGCAGTCATCTTCTGGGCATGCGCCTTGTCCAGCTCATCTACAAAGTGATGAGATGTTAAAACGTTTAATTAAAGCTGGACATGTATGACAATTAATAGTTACTAGTGTGGATTACAGTTGTATGACGACAGAGCAGCAACTGACAATCTCTATCTGGCTGATGAGAGAGCCTGGAGATTGAGTAACCCAGTGTCACTTCGGCTAAGGCTGAGGCTGTTATATAAGAACATTCTAAGACCCCATGAATCAGAAGTCTGCCTTTGGATGTTTCTTCTGTGAGCTGATACTATTATATATAAACAAATGCTATGGGAAACCGTGATAGAAAAATAGAGTCGCCGGGATAAATGAAAAGGCAGAAAGAGAAGGAGCAGTATGCATCCCCGTAGCCATAGCAATACCTCCAAAATCACGTAGTTCATCATGCATCCGTTTTTTTCGACAACGTCCCCATTTTCTCATGTCAGTGGACAACTCTTTCTCATACAGTTCCTTTACTAGGACTTCAGAATAAAATCATGTCCCCATTTTCTCCAGTCTCTCTATCCCTTCCCTTTTCGTTTCATTCTCCCCATGGTTCACCTCACAACTGTTGTGCTGTGTGTGAGGAATAAAGTTTGGGGGGGGGTTCTAAAGAAACTCAGCGTTTCGTTACTGTGCTTCGTTAACCCTGAAAAACTAGAGGTACTCTGACGTTTGAATATGTCTCCATTCAAAGTGAATTAAAATACCTGCAAGCATATTGCAAGCATAAAATGAGTCATGTGTGCGTTACCGACATGGCTGAGTCATGTTAGTCTCTGTGTACACTGTCAAATAAGATGTGTTGCAACTAACAACCATGTCACTGATGATTCCAAATATATTCCTCCCACATGTGTTTGAGAGAGTGGGTTTTAACCATTACCGCATAATTACTCTTAATGGGTTGTAATGAGAATGGATGACCAAGGTTCGCTAATGAATGATATAAGCACTCAAATGATATTAGCATTTTGTGAGAGGACTATTTCATCTGGGCCTCTATCGAATTGGACATCATTATCTGATTGCAGCGCTGCAGAATGTTGCCAGGCTACACTATTGTGGAGCCTTGACCAGCCCCATAGTGGAAAGCAGGCTAATGCAAGCACATCCCACCAAAGGAGCCACCAAAATGCGTTATTCACTAGGAGACGTCATTCACAATACATGACAATGCTGCAGTTTCGCTCCATCGTTCTTCTCCTTTTTCCTCTCGAAGAGGATCATCCTCAATGATTGTACATTCATTTGAAGTAGAAATATTTCAGCACAATGCTGAAATCTTCTGTTGGTTTATGCAAAGTCATCATCGTGAATCTAGAATCCTTAATGGGAACAAAAGCAGCGCAGTCAATTCATGTTTTGTTCAAGAAAAAGCTGAGGGATGGTCTGTAAGAAACCATTCTCAACTAAATTCATAGACAGAGGTATTGATGCAAGGACTGATCATTAACCACATTTTAAGGCCCTGTAAATTGACATTGTTGAGAATGGTACTCTACCATAACGAAATTAGGGTTAGCAGAATCTCAACACAAATTCCCAGGATTAATTAAATTCAACAATTGAGCACCTCGTGGCAAGCTGCTCAAAACAAAGTGAACTGATTTTGACAAAGTAAACTGATAAATGACTGAGGGGGAAGCTAGCGCAATATGAACACAGTCTTTGACAGGCTTTGTTTGACAGCTTAATATGCATTCAGTGCAAAGGAACCATATCATTATGGCAAACAAAGCCCCAGTCAGATACACACATGGTACACAGAGGAGCTTCCGCTAAAATGCTCTCTGGGATTCAACTCAGTGCCCAGGCAATTTGTTTTTCATTTTGGTTTGTGTACACGAACAGAGCGTAGGAGTGGGGACCTAGGGGCAGATAGAGTCAGTCTATTGCTGTCAGGTCCACTCACCATCCTTGAGAGGGCGCTGGCCCAGCCAAATTAACAACAATGTGTTAGATAACTAAGGATTATATAGTGTATACTAAGCATAATGCCTTTCGTCGGACTAAGCATTCACCGTCATGAAACTACTGTACGTTCATTTTGAACTGAAAGCCTATGTCGTTAATGGCTTGTTTCTGTGACTAAAACATTTTCAATGAATTGCCTACAGTGACATTTGACATTACAGTGACATATTTTTTGGTTATTCATAGATTCAAGCAAGATGGCTGACTTTAACAGGGCTGATGATTTGTACCAGGGAGGGATAAATGAATGCAATCTTCACCATAACAATCTGAATTGTTGTACCATTTGTAGGCTGTGTATCTAAGGGTAACAGTGTTGCCGTGTTACACTCAATTCACTCAGTTTTCCATCACAACACCAGAACATGGCCACAAAGAGTAGAACCTGTTTAAAATTGGGAGATGCGTTTTTGTTCACCTTAAAACAAATCACCTTAAAACAACAAAGTACTTCCTATGATTCACTGGTGTCAAAATGTAGAATACATCATTCCAATATTTGATTTATTGAATATTCCATTTGGACTGTATTAAAATGCACTTATTATAATATTGTAGCTGAGTAATAAGTAATTACTGTGTAACATATTCCGCTGTCTCAAAGTCATTGCTCTGTAACATATTCCATTATTTCACGTTTCTTCTAATGCTTCTTTGGGAATGCACTGTTGAAGCAGTAGGCCTACAGTATTTTACTACATTATGTTCACAAGCAAAAATGCTCAAGCATAAATTAAGATTAATAATTCATGGAAAGCAAGAGGCAATTTGGTTCTACAACTGTAGAAGATGATGAATGATAGATAAGATGATGTCTTGTCAGCCCAGTGAACATCACATGCAACACATGCCTGCAGAGGGAGACACGCACGCACGCATGCATGCATATGCACACACACACACACACACACACACTTACTCACTGACCGTAAACAATGCTTTGGGGGCAGCCTTTAATATACGGTAGCCTTCTTTCATTTTCCCTCCTTTGCTCTGATAATGTTGTTAGTTCCCTCTGGCTTTCATCATAAGGGGCTATTCATAGCCAATATTCCCTATCCTTTATTCACTCTAACTCTGTCCTGTCCTGTTCTGTCAAATCTTGTCGTAACTCTAGCGGGTCTTGTCCTAACTCTGTCCTGGTCTATCATGTCCTTTCTTAACTATGCTGGCCTGTTCTATAATTCCCTATCCTGTTATATGCTGTTCTATCTGTCCTGTCCTAATTCTGTCTCATTCTATCTCTGTCTAGTCGCGTCTTTCTTAACTAAAAGTGTCAAACCATCTAACACAAACCCATCCTAATCTCGACTCGAATTGTGTGGCTGTGTAGAAAGAACAAGAAACATAACTGTCTTAGGACATACTTTGTCGTTTTACTCTGTGGTAGAGGGATTTTTTTCTTTCTTTAGGCTATCATGGGTTTCCAAATTGTAACCGATTCTACTGCTTTAGTGAATGTGTTTGATTAGACCAAAAAACCCACTCAACCTTGGAACATCTCACAATTAGTTAATTATTACGTTCACGCACGCGCGCATTCACACATTCACGGCCGAACACACGCAGGTGGTCCTTTGCGGGGCTGCCCTCCTCACCGCCTGAACAGCCCAGCGCTACAGCGGCATGGAAACAGAGGCCGTGTAATTGTGGTTCGTGATGAGGAGGAGAACATGGTGATGAGTTCCACGCACGCACACACACTTATGGACAATGGTGCACACTCACATATGGGTCTGGCCTCAACCCAGACAACCTTGGCAGGAACAATTGGTGCTGGAAGAATGTCATGTGGGTGTTAGAGCTGTTCTTTCAATGTCACTGTGCGCACCATCATATTGGAAGCAATATAAAGCTAGCCTGCCCCACCCCATCTGATCCATGGCTTGTCATTGTCATCTCCTGTGTCTGTCTGTCTGTCTGTCTGTGTGAGTCACATTGCCCATCAATCACCAACAGTCAAACTCCGGTCAGATCTTGTAGTTTTAACGATATAATTTTGATATTGCAATATTTTTCAGATGTTTTTGATATTTCCTGACTAACATGTATTCAGTTGAACTAACGTCTTGTCCTATTCCGCTGCAAAGCAACACATTTTTACAGTTACATATAGTCATGGAAGAAACCAGGCTTCCCCCAAAATGTGACCAACAGGCCCCAGAGGGAGTGTTTTAGATCACTGATGGGCAGTGCAGTTGTGTCATTGTGCCTAGGTATCCTGTAGAGCTTGACGCCAATTCGCTCAGAGCTGCCCAGGGTGGACAGGTGAATGTTGGACAGGATTGCTTGGTCTCATTGCACTCTGGCAACTGCTTGCAAGTGGGGCACCTGCAAGCTTAATCGTGGTCGTTGGCTGGGGAATGTGCTCTCCTCCGAAACGTGTCAGGGCATATTTTCTGTTTGGAAGCGCAGACAAATCATCAGCTCTCCTGAAACCCCTGTGGAGTTGTTACGATCAGGCTAGGCCATAATCGTAATATGGACATCACGGAATTGGGAGGAGAAAAGGTTGATAGAATTGGGGGAAAAAAACAGTTTTCACATTTTTGTGTTTGAATCTGTACTGAAGATCTTCCAATCATGCAAAACAGCACCCCTCTATCAGTATTTGATATGGACTTTGTTTAACCTATTGGCCAAATTGACAATGATGAAATGAATAGCCTACACTCAGTGTGAGTGAATGAAAAGTTAAACTGTGCTGCAGATGTTAAAAATGCAGTCTGGGATTAAATGCATAATCAATAGGTCAAATCAATATCACATCAGTTATAAAGCAAGTGGTTTTGATGACATATGGGCAAATATTGGCACATATAAGGCAGTACATAATTTCTGGGGACAAATTCTGGCTCAAAAGTGCCACATTTAAAATCTTTGTCTAAAAATGCCAGAATGCATCTTCAACTAACATTGTTGTCCTTGCCATGAAAGGTTAGTCTGGTAAAGTTAACCTTGTCTAGTAGGACAACAAAAGCTGAAAAGCTCTGTTGCATGAATCAGACAACCGTAATCCGACAACAGCAAGTTTGCAACATGAAGAGCAGGATGATATTTGTTTTCCACTAGGAAGTTGAGTCAAAAGCCTTTTTTCTCTTCAGTGCCACATGCACAGATACCAAATCACAACCACAGCATTATAAAATGTAGATTAGTGGTATGCTGACCGGACCCAAATAATTTTTTTGCGATCTCTAGCCATTGTCGATATAAAGTATACGGGTTGATGATTTGTGTTGGGATGGAGCAGGAGTAACAGAGGCTGTGCTTTGTATTCCTCCTGACTTATGGTTACCTTGTGTGTATACTAATTTCACCCAGACATTGCCAATATGTTTATATTAATTCAATACAGCTTTTGAATCATCTGAATATTTTTTATATTCAATTGCTTTTCAGAATTAGTCCACCAACAAAAAAAAAACAAAAACAACTTTTGTGATGATGATCAAGCTTCCTATTGAAAATGGTAAGCTGGAAAAGAAAGGTAGATTTAAAAAAAAGTCTACGTAGAAGAGAAGACATACACAAAAATGTAGTTATTATTCATGGATCAACCAAGCTATCCTACTAGACAACATCAGACAAACAAATCAATACACAAGCATTAAAAACAAACCAAGTTGGGTATGACTGAAATAGTGTGCTGTATTATATGTATACTGTAAACAATGAGTATTCATAGCATCAACCTTTTCAGCATAAAGTCACTAAGGCAGACTCAACTATTCATAAAGAACATAAACTAGCTATCTCAATATGTTTTCAGTCATGGCTGAAAGCTTGCATCTCATCCTCTTCATTCCAAATGTTTATTACATGTTCTTTCCATACAGGTTTGACATTAAAACAAGTAATATCCACAAACATCACAAATATCTTTAACGAACACACGTGAAGCTGATAACCATCATGACACAAAGCCCCCAAAAAAGACAACAACAAACGTTAGAGATGAATATACCAAGACAAGGGCACCGCAGAGATAGAACATGAGCAGACCACATACACACAACAAGTGTACCTACAGCTATTCCTCTGGCTGCCGTCCGAGGATCCAGGAGGAGAAGACATGTCAGCAGGGTTGCAGGTCCAAGCCAGAGGAGAGAAATGCCAGAAGGGCAGATGCCAGGATGAGGCGACAGAGAGAGGTGATGTTGCCAATTCTCAATCACAACACCGTCTGTCTCTCTCTGCCGCTCATCCTAAGAAGCTGCTGTGAACACTAAGTCATGAACATACATATAGAAACACACACACACACATGCACACACTCACACAGAGGCACAGCAGCAACGCTCTCCTGAACTCTAACTGGCTGACTCTAGCTGATGCCCGCAGGCTGAGTGCTCTGGCTTCAGAGAGGTTTCAGCACGTTGCTTCAGCAGGGCAAGGAGCCGGGGATGTACCAATCACATGGCTAAGAGCCAAGGATGTACCAATCACATGGCTAGGAGCTGGGGATGTACCATTAGCTACAATCTTATGAGGGGGAGCAGAACGCAAAACAGGAAGAGGCTAAGAGATGGTAATAGGAATGGTGTGAGCATGAGTATGTGCCTGTTTAAGAAGGAGATGGAGGCGGAGAAAGAGAAAATCTGATATGTTGTATGATGTCATAATTACCTCTGGATGAACAATAATAGAATTCCAATAGAGCTGAACATCCAGACCCTAATCAGCCTCTGGTTTTGGTGGCATTACCCTTCTCAGTGTCACTTCAGACAGTGTCTAATGGAATCTGTAGTGCTGGTCCCATGTGTTATGAGCTGAAGTCAAAAGATCCCAGACTTTTCCATTCACACAAAAAAACATATTGCTTTCAGAATTTGTGTACACATTTGTATGCACTCCTGTTATTGAACATTTCTCCTTCGCCAAATCCATCTGACAATGTATCAAGAAGCTGATTAAACAGCCTTTGCTGGTGACAGTAAAAGGCCACTCTAAAATGTTTTATCACAATGCCACAGGTGATTTAACACAATACTACAGACGATATAAACCTATACCACCTGTTTTCCATGTTTTGAGGGTGCGTGGCATGCTGACTCCAGAGATAATCATTTAATGGTTCCATTGAATGTTTTTTTATTTTTCCAACATACAGGTGCTGGTCATAAAATTAGAATATCATCAAAAAGTTGATTTATTTCAGTAATTCCATTCAAAAAGTGAAACGTGTATATTATATTCATTACACACAGATTAATATATATATATTCATATATTCATTACACACAGATTAATATATTTCAAATGTTTATTTCTTTTAATTGTGATGATTATAACTGACAATAATTATAATAATCTCCGAAAATTTGAATATTACTTAAGACCAATACCACAAATGTATTTTTAGAAATGTTGGCCAAATGACAAGTATGAACATGAAAAGTATGAGCATGTACAGCACTCAATACTTAGTCGGTGCTCCTTTTGCCTGAATTACTGCAGCAATGCGGCGTGGCATGGAGTCGATCAGTCTGAGGCACTGCTCGGGTGTAATGAGAGCCCAGGTTGCTCTGATAGTGGCCTTCAGCTCTTCTGTATTGTTGGGGCTGGTGTATCGCATCTTCCTCTTCACAATACCCCATAGATTTTCTATAGGGTTAAGGTCAGGCGAGTATACTGGCCAATTAAGAACAGGGATACCATGGTCCTTAAACCAGGTACTGGTAGCTTTGGCACTGTGTGCAGGTGCCAAGTCCTGTTGGAGAATGAAATCTGCATCTCCATAAAGTTGGTCAGCAGCAGGAAGCAGGAAATGCTCTAAAACTTCCTGGTAGACAGCTTTGTTGACCTTGGACCTCAGAAAACATGGTGGACCAACACCAGCAGATGACATGGCATCCCAAACCATCACTGACTGTGGAAACTTTACACTGGACTTCATGCAACGTGGATTCTGTGCCTCTCCTCTCTTCCTCCAGACTCTGGGACCTTGATTTCCAAAGGAAATGCCAAATGTACTTTCATCAGAGAACATAACTCAGCAGCAGTCCAGTCCTTTTTGTCTTTAGTCCAGGCGAGATGCTTCTGACGCTGTGTTTTGTTCAAGAGTGGCTTGACAAAAGGAATGCGACAGCTGAAACCCATGTCTTGCATACGTCTGTGCATGGTGGTTCTTGAAGCACTGACTCCAGCTGCAGTCCACTCTTTGTGAATCTCTCCCACATTTTTGAATGGGTTTTGTTTCACAATCCTCTCCAGAGTGCGGTTATCCCTATTGCTTGTACACTTCTTTCTACCACATCTTTTCCTTCCCTTTGCCTCTCTATTAATGTGCTTGGACACAGAGCTCAGCCTCTTTAGCCATGACTTTTTGTGTCTTGCCCTCCTTATGCAAGGTGTCAATGGTTGTCTTTTGGACAGCTGTCAAGTCAGCAGTCTTCCCCATGATTGTGTAGCCTACAGAACTAGACTGAGAGACCATTTAAAGGCCTTTGCAGGTGTTTTGAGTTAATTAGCTGATTAGAGTGTGGCACCAGGTGTCTTCAATATTGAACCTTTTCACAATATTCAAATTTTCTGAGAGACTAAATTTGGGGTTTTAGTTGTCAGTTATAATCATCAAAATTAAAAGAAATAAACACTAGAAATATATCAGTCTGTGTGGAATGAATGTATACATTATACAAGTTTCACTTTTTGAATGGAATTACTGAAATTAATAAACTTTTTGATGATATTCTATTTATATGACCAGCACCTGTACATTTCCTGGAAACGTATGGACACGCGTTCACCTATCACACATTAATCCGATAACTGATCATGTTTCAGCATGGATACGTAATGAAACAGTCCAATAACTACTACTCACACAACTACCAGGTCACGTCTCGATATGTCTACACCCCCCCCCCCCCCACACCTGTTTCTCACCCATCAAGGTCAATACATTCCTGAGGAAAGTAAGCCTACTATCATCATCTTATAGATCCAATCTGAAATGTATCAGTCTGTTCGGATGTTCTGTCGCCCAAAAAGAGAACATTCATCCATGCAGGATCTCCCATGCAGAGCTTGTGGTTTTTGGTGGTGGACTCTCTTCAGCTAATCCCAGGTTTTCAGTGGGGTTTAGGACAAGGAATTATATGGCCAACCCGAAGGCTTCCTTACTGTCCGGTTGGATGATCTGACAATGGTAGTTTTATCTTCCTGGCAGAGGCTGCCAGATTTTGGTCGACCGTCTCCTGGTTCTTGATTCATGTCCTAACCGTTTGTCCGTGACTTTTTGAAGCAGAAAAGCCACACAATATCACATATCCACCACCGCACTTCACTGTGGATGTTTTTTGCCAAAACCGCCTCTGGCTTCCAATCACATTTATCAAACTCCAGGAGCTCACATTTACAGGGCCTTCGGAAAGTATTCAGACCACTTCAATTTCTTCACATTGTATGGCATAGAACTGAAAACACATTACATTTTACAAAAAATCTGTCAATCTACACACAAAGCAAAAAAAAATGTTTTGCCCCTTTGCCATCACATTCCAAATTGATGCATCCTGTCCATAATCTGTGAGATGTCTCTAGAACCTGACTGGAGTTCACTTGTGGCAAATTCAATTGATTAGACATGATTTAGAAAGGCACAAACCTGTTCATATAAGGTCCCATTCTTCACAGTGAGTATAGGTCAGAGCAAAAACCCATGAAAAGCCATGAAGTTCAAGTCCTCTGAGAAATAGAGATCATGGGAAGGTAAAAAATGTGATAAAGCACTGAAAGTTCCCAGGAGCACAGTGTGTTCCATCATTGAAAAACGAAAGTAGTTTGGAACCACTGAGACTCATCCTAGAGCTGCTTGTCCAGCCAAACCATGTAACTGGCAAAGGCCTTGGTCAGGGAGGTGACCAAGAACCCAATGGCCACCTAACAGAGATTTAGAGTTTCTCCGCAGAGACGGGAGAACCTAGCAGAAAGACAAAATCTATGAAGCACTCCATCAAAACATCACTGTCTGCTATTGAAATATTAAGGCTGAATGGCAAGCATTATGCATAGGGAAAACATGGTACTGCTCGTCAACGGACACATATCATCCCTACAGTGAAGCATTCTTCTGGATTAAGAGAAGGATGAACAAAGCAAAATACAGAGAGTTTCTTGAGGAAAACCTGATCCAGAGAACACAGGACCTCAGACTGGGGCAAAGATTCATCTTTCAGCACGACAACTCAAAGCACATAGGCCCAACAAAGTGATGAATAATGGGTATGAATACTTAGGAGAAAGTGCAGGGGTCTGAACACTTTCCAAAGGTAACTGTATGTGTTGCCAGGCAATGAATCCAAATTGTTGGTTTGGAGGTAGCATTTAATTGTAGTTTTGCAAAATCCATTTGGGTTCTCCCCTGAGGCAGGTTCATCAGAGATCCAGCTGAAAAGTCTGAATTATTGCCCTAGTATTGGGGATTGTTATTTTCAGGAAGGTAACAATTTTATTAAAGCTGTTGCCTATTTTTGAATGTTAATAAACATTTGCCATTTATTTGTGTTATCTCTGACTGAGATTACAAAGGAAGATTGGCACGTGGATCACTGCGTTGCTGAATCTTTTATTTCCTTGAACCTTTATTTGACCAGGCAAGTCAGTTAAGAACAAATTTACAACCACGGCCTTTAATGATGACCATAATGTGTTAATTCCTAGGACGACACAAAAACACAAACTTCTTTTTATAAAATCGTACAACAGGGCAATGATATTTTTAATTTCCATAGTGGTTTATTATTTTCTTCATAGAACTGGAGTGATAAATGGCACACAAGTGCAAATACCAGCATAAATAACAAGTCTGACATGAAATAAATACAGCACCTTGTTAGCATCACTGTCAAAAATTCTCAATATCCCTTGAGAGAGATTATTGACACATTTATTCAAATATTTTATCCTTAAATGTAATTTACAAAACAAAGACAACATACAAGTGTTCTGTCATGTTGATAATTGTCAGTGTTTTCCTTGATCTTTTTTGTCCACATAGTTTATACTTATACATACGTACAAATACCTACTGTTTCTACACACAGTACAATGAAATTATGTTGACGTTCAAGTCATTTTAATAATGGCAGTTTTATCTAAATGGACATGAGCTTTAATTGACTGAGGGCGCTCTTTTGATGAGGACATGGAGGTTTTTTTTCAGTAGTTACTTTTCAATTATATTAGTGTATGTTCACTTAGAAAGGGAGAAAGATTTTACTGCTTTGATTTATTTTATCTATGTAATACCAATACTTATCGCCCTGACTGAAAGCAGAGAAAGTACAACCATTTAACAGTAAAGAACAGGATCACCAAGACTCACAGAAACGCCTTACTTTCAAAAACAGACTAAACTTGCAACAAGTCATCCCACTCTGATCTAAAGCGATCATAGAATGGATACTGTACACAGAAATCCAGTTACACCATACGACAGCAATACAAAGCTGCTCCTGCTTTAGACAAACAGATCATGTATATGGAGCAGAGATCAGACACCACAGGCATGCTTGACACCCTGCTACTTTCACAAACCTGGAAAAGGGATCTTTCGTATTAGATAAAGATCAGAGAAAAGTACAAAAGGTATCTCTCCTCAAAACCATTCTGCATTTGTTATCAAATATGATTTAAATTTGCTTTGAATACAGTACAATGCGCTTTCTTCCATGACTTCTACGCAACACAGAGGGCAAGCACAGAGGCAAACTGTATTTTCCGGGTTCAGCTAAGTTTTGTTTGGCGAAAACCAAATCAGCAAAAGAGCGCCCGATATTGACACTACAAAAAACATCACACTGATCTAAATATCTATTGCATTAGTCTTTTAGTTCATAGATATGTTATTTCGGTCCCTACTGAGCTGTGTTCAGTCTTATGGATGACAACACCAGAACAACTGAAATAGAAAAATATTTGGCACTCAAACAAATCACAACAGAGATCACAAACTCAATTTACACTCTCGAACATGTACCCACTGTTTTACACGTGTCTTTCACAAACTCAGTCAAACGCAACGGGTCGCGGACAAATGTGTCCGTTGTATGCAGATGCACACACAAATAACAAAATCTGTAATATAAAGACATACCCAACACTATAGAGCTCCAATTAAAATAACTCATTGCATTACCACATCAGATACTTATGGCAAGCACACAGCAACAGAGGAATCACATTGACAACACATTGAAGGAGCCCAGTCATCCAGCATTCAGATATTACACTCACACCACACTTAAGCAATTGAGTGATCACCATCAGCTCTCTCTCTCACTGATTGTCACAAAACTCATGACACAAAGATTTTAAGGGATGGTGGGGACATTGTGACAAGTAAGCACACAAACAACAAAAACGTAGTCAGATTCATTCAGATTCGACCAAGACTGCCGTGCCAAGTACATGCCCTTAAGCACATATTTTATTCTGAAAACTGAAAGCATCTCACTTTGTGAGGGGATGTTCTTTTTACAAAACGTGCCCATTTGTTATAACAGGAGAACTACGTTGTTATGGTTGGAAAAACCAAATGCTGTTTTCTTTTAATTGAGCCCTTTAACTGAATCTGAGTGCCTAGTTGCTATGGTTTTACTTCCATGAGCGGAATGACTGAAGGGCAATGTGCTTTGTAACACCGGCTATAGATCACTTTGTGCTTAATAATAAAAATGCATTGCTTCACAACTTAAGACTTTGGTTCTCCTAGGTATAATGTTCAGTATGAAGTCATAGCATTTTGGCCTTGGCTAACAGGAATGTTATTCACCAAATGTGCAAGAATAATGTGCTATAATGCCAGACTCATTGACTGCATTAAGTTACTCTATAGTAAGAATTAGTGTGGGATTCTTTATTATGGTTTTCTACCTTTCAAATATATTAAAAGATATCTCCACTGAAGTCTTACAATGTGTTAGTCATATTTGCCTTTAGATTTTAACACAACTGTAGTGATGTACTTTCTCAATGTACATGAATAAAATGAGTGCCTCCGGGGCTATCAAGACACAGAACAAATGACAAAGATATCACAAAGGTGTACATAAGATGTAGTAAGTCTTTCTCCATCTCCCATTCTCTTTCTCTCTCTCTCTCTCACACACACACACACACACAGACACACACACTAACAACCTACAACTATTTAGAAATATACTTCACTGCTTGATGTAAATCCGATGTGGAAATACAGTCATTTTTTTGAGTCCATAGAGGCAAAACCATTCCCTTGCCATTGCCATCAATAAGTACATTAAAATATATACATTGATCATGTAATTATTTCAGTTTTTTTTGTTTTTACAATATATCTTCAACAAACATGTACAGTCCATTTTCTGATAAAATTACTAGTATCAATGCCAAGTTTGAACAAATAATGTAATTCTTTTTTAAGCAAAGGGCTTGGTGCATATCAATTAGTACAGGAAATTGTTCTATTTAATAGTATTCTCAGAGAAAGCTACAAATAAATTAAAACGACGATTCTTGTCACCTCTTCCTTGCTTATCCAACAGGACCAAGCAGATTAGATTAAAGCAACTGGCTGAAACTACCAACAGACTTCCATCATACAACTAGCCTTCATTAAGTAGATTCAGATTAGAAACAGAAACACTTAAGTAAAATCAATGAATGTTATTATCATCCAAAGCTGAAAACAGTTAATGTTCAGCAATTTATGATTGAATGTCTACTGGAATGTTTTTTGGGCAATATCTATGAGAAGTGTATCATAATTAGGCAGGTAGCTGTCTATCCATATCTGGTATCCTTTGGCAGTGGTTAATAAACTATTTATCTTTGTTAGCAGGATTTTACTCTAACATGTAGGGTCTTTGAGAAACAAACCCAATGAGCTATTATTTGCTGTAGTGTAAAATGTCAGCTAACCTGGGTAAATTGGTTAGCATTTTATGTTTGATGCTATCCTCTTAGACCGTTGTTACACTTTTGACAGTCTATTTTGATGAGCACTGTTGAATCACTATAGGCTGAGATTGTACATGGTTGGTCAGGCCCTAGTTGCAATGTGGCCACTTCGGTAACACTCTGCTGCCCTTTGCTGGTGAATTGTGCTACTGCAGCACTTGGCCCCGCGTTTCGGGCAGCTTTAGTGCCAGGAAACTGCCGGCAGCGAGAGCGCCCGCAGCGAACAAGATGGGTACAGCCTTCGTGATGCCTACGAAGGACTGGAAGATGCTTATGCCCAAGACAGCAGCCAACTTGCAAAGGGCATTTAAAAAGCCAAATGCAGTGGTCCTAAAAAAAAAGAGAGAAGGCAGAGGAAATCGTCAAGATTTTTGGTCCGAAAACCTCTCAGAAATAAACATTAAAACAACATTTTCCATAAAGTTGCGTAGCTGCGAAAACCTTAAAAATATGAGGTAGCAAAGCTTGCCTTTTATCTGAGGGATACAGTTCTACAGTCAACACATCTAGGGCATTCCAGGAGGCTATGCTGATACCACCGAAGAGACATAAGAGGGCTATCATTCCTGACTCCGTACTGCCAAATGACAGGAAGAAACAGCTGACACAAGATATTACACTTGAACCCGCTGTGGAAAAGAGATTGAGAAAGGGCAGAGAAGACATGAGAAAAAAAAATGATTAGAAATACATATGTAGGATTGATAGTGATGAAACACTATGAACGCTGTAGGCGATCCTTGGGATGATTTAGACCAGAGCGAATGAACGGTTGCAGAGGCAGAACATAACTAAGCTGAAAGAGACTAACATGTACAAATAAATACTTTAATACTCATACTCAATACTCATTATTCTGAGACACAGTCACATCAGCCTTGTTTTACTTCCTGGAGATACTTGAGATGAGGTTTCCAAAAACAAACTATTTTAACAGTTTCTTGACAAAAAGATGATATCATATATTCCTTTTTTTACTAAAACTTTGGGGGCAAAAGAAAAATCCAGGTCTAAGCCTTCAGGCCATCTGTTGCCAATCCCTTACAGTAAGGTCTGCATGATTTATGTACCATCAAAAAAATCACCTCAAAAGCACCTTTTCTTTAAAGTGTTTTATTAAACACATGTATCCCACATTAATTTCGTCTGACTTACCCAGCATCCTCAGGCGTCCAATTTTGTCCATCAGCAGGGCTGACACAATGTTGCCAGGCAACACGGCCAACGTGCCCAGGAAACTAACAAAGTAGATCATGTAGGCGTTGTTGTCGTCCGTAAAGTCAAGCAAACAGCCTTCTTTGTTGTGTAGGAAGGTGCTGTTTATCAGTTTGCTGTTAATGATACGGTTCTGGAACAAGTCTGACAAGAGAATAGAAAGCAAGAGATGGGTAAAAAAAAACTGAAGAGTCCAAGGGTAGAATACTGGCCTTATACTGACTTTATACTAATATACTTAAATATTTACATACTTAAAAATAAACACTTTATTTTTGGAGGCAAATGGGATGAGTTAAGCATCAATTATTTATTTTAGGCAATTTATTTTTTGTCCAGTGAGACTTTTGTTTAGCAGTATTCTGCATCTAAATAACTTCTGGTCGGTGAATGTTGCAAAACACTATTATTCCACTATAAATGGCAAGGCATGTTCCTTTGTATAGCATTTCAAACACACGGACAATTCTAAGTCCTTTATATTATTAGGCCAAAACGAAAACAAACATCAGGCATACTAGAAAATAATTGAGCAAAAAAGACAAAGCATAAAAAGAAAACTGCACATTAAAAAAAACAAAGCATAGAAATAAAACATCACATTTAAGAGGGCTAAAAGATTAGAATCCCATGCTTTGACAAAACAATCTATCTCCCTGTCATGATACGTTTAAAGTCAGCATTAAACTTTGGTAATAAAAACATTTAAAATATTGAGAAGTATGGATTGGTGTAAAGCAAAGCAGTCATGAAAATTCACATGAACACCACAATACTTAGTTTACCCATGCTATACCCAACTTTTCCAGTGGACAGTGCTAACCTCTAGTAGGGAGGTTGCATTCAAAACTTCTCATACAACATAACTGTACTCCATAAGATTGGTTGTGGTGCCACGCATCTGGGTCATCTGGCATTTAAAAGCTGTAATATAAATTATTGGACAACCCAAAGATTTTTGAATGCTCTTCCTGGCTCCCCCCACCAACAACAGAGTGAATAAATCTGTTACGAATCTAACCAAGAAATTAACCCTGCATAAAACCTTACATATAATGGCGGCACCACTAAAAACAAAACAAATAGGCAACACAAAAACATAATTCCATCTGTTAACGTTGCATTAGTTTACGTGACAGGGGACTAGGGTCAGTCTGAATTATATGCTGAGGCAACCTTTTGGATGCAAGGCAAGCTCTCTTTTATTTCGGTGGAGTCCTCTTGAATCTTAGGACAACCTGAGCACCTAGACCACGACACAGGGCTACCTAGCCTTAACACTCCTAGTTGTCCCAGTCCAATGTCCACCTGATTGTTTTCCAGATCTAGTTGGTGTCTGATGATTCCCACAGCCCACCTGGACATCCCTGCCCCTTTCCACCTGGTTGTGCAGCTGATCTGTCTAAAGACCATCTGCATTTATTGGCCCGCTCTTAATCTTAACATGCAAAAACATTTACGTGGCCCAAAAAGGTAATGTACTGTTATAATCCTCACCCTGCACAGCCAGAGGACTGGACATCCCTTGGAGCCAGGTTCCTATCTAGGTTTCTTCCCTGGTTCCAACCCTCCTAGGGAGACTTTCATAGCTACTGTGGATACATTCTTGTAATTGCTTCCTCCTTCAGGTTTCAGGCTGGGTGTCTGTATAAGCACTTTGTGACTTGTGTGAAAAGGGTTTGGTAAAATACATTTGATTGATTGATTGATGGAACAAACCATACTTAATTGGATTCAGTTTGGGTGATTGACTTTAAGATAATACTTTTGGGTCTTGAAAAATGTATTTGAGGAATTTGGTTGTTTCTGAGCAGACAATATGTTTCTATACACTTCAGAATTACCCCTAACACTGCTGTTAGTAATAACATCATCAATGAAGACAAGTGAGCACGTTCCAATGCAACACACATTAATATGCTGTACACAGAATTCATATTTCCTCATGAGTTAGTAGCTAGTTGCTTTTATTAAGAGTCTGAGAGGTGATTCATGAACAGTTTTAGAGAATGGTTTATTGAGATTGAGGGGGAGTACTTAGGTTATCATTAGGAATGATGTTAAGACAGTATTGTCAAATAATGTTAAGAAAATAAAGTTGACAAGCTTGAAAGACTGTGGTTCAGGGAGGACATTTAGCATTTCACGCATCAAGCCTTTTGTGTCGTTGATGTAGGCAACCCCCCCGTGGGAAAAAAAAGTAGGGGAAGCACTGATCAAGAATCTTATGCTAGCAATAATGATGCAAACAAACACACCTTCCAAATAAGAGACAGTTGTGAAACTAATTGTCCAAATACACTTCTCAAAAAAATGAAGGGAACACTGAAATCACACATCGGGTCTCAGTGAACGAAATATATTAAAGTTCAAATTCTTTACTGTACATTGTGTAATTTGTTGAGAACAAAATGATGTAACGACGGTCAATTGAAACCAAAATCACCAACCGATTGAGGCCTTTATTCAAACTCACACAGAAAATCTAAGTGAACAATTGAAATCACAGGCTGTTCCAACTAACGTAAATTTCATCATGGCAACTCATAATGTGACTCAGTAGTATGTATGGCCCCCACGTGCCTGTATGCACTCCTGACAACGTCTCATGGCCCTGATGAGATGGCGGATGGTGTCTTGGTGGATCTCCTCCCAGACCTGGATAAGGGCATCAGTGAGCTCCTGTACAGTCTGTGGTGCTTCTTAGCGGCAATACATAACATCTCAGAGGTTCTCAAATGGATTCAGGTCTGGGGAACCTGAAGGGCCAGTCAATGGCATCAATATCTTCGTCATCCAGGAACTGTCTACACACTCTGGCCAAATCAGGCCGGGCATTGTCCTGCACCAGAAAAAAACCCAGGGCCAAGAGCACCAGCGTAAGGTCTGACGATGGGTCTGAGTATTTCATCCTGGTATCTAACAGCAGTCAGGGTACTGTTGGCTAGCACATGGAGGTCTGTGGGACCTTCCAAAGATATGCCTCTCCAGACCATCACCCATCACCAAACCGGTCATGCTGGATGATGTTGCAGGCAGCATAACAATCACCACAGCGTCTCCAAACTCTGTGCACAGTGTGAACCTGCACTCATCTGTAAAGAGAACGGGGCGCCAATGGCGGACCTGTCAATCCTGGTGTTCTCTGGCAAATGCCAATCGAGCTGCACATTGCTGGGCTGTGACTACAGGTCCCACTAGGGGACGTCGGGCACTCGTGCCATCCTCATGGAGTCTGTTTCTGACAGTTTAGTTAGAAACATGCCCACCAGCAGCCCACTGGAGGTCATTTTGTAGGGCTGTGGCAGTGCTCCTCCTGTTCCTCCTCGCACAAAGGATAAGATAGCGGCCCTGCTGCTGGGTTGATGCCCTTCTACGGCCCTGTCCAGTTCTCCTCGTGAAACGGCCTGTCTCCTGGTATCTCCTCAATGCTCTAGGAGACAGAGCAAACCTTCTTGTGATGGTACGTATGGATGTGCCATCCTGGAGGAGCTGGACTACCTGTGCAACCTGAATGGGCTGCAGATATAGCCTCATGCTAACAGTAGTGACAAGCACACTAGCAAAATGCAAAACTAAAGAAGAATCAGTCAGGAAGGACAAGGAGGGAGAAATTGTCTGTGGCCACCACCGTTCAAATGAAAAAACGTTCCCTTTTAGGGGGTTGTCTTTCTGTTTTTTCTCCAGTGCACCAAAACAGATGACATTGATTCACAATCGCTTATGCTTCCTAACTGGACAGATTGATATCCCTGAAGTTTAACTGACTTGGCGTTATTCTGTTCCCATATTTTCTTTTGAGCAGTGTAGTTGTGATATTCTGAAGTGGACTATTGTAGATACCGTGCTCCAGTTTTATATGGTTCATCTGGTAAAATTGTGAAAACCCCTAATTAAATTACCTCCAAATTACTATAACCCCACCGTCATTGTATCATATCAAATCCAAAGTGCTGGAGTAAATATAAAAAAACATGAGCTACTGTCCAAATACGTATTGTGTTGGTAACTGTTTTATAATAGCAAAAGGGATCTTGGGTTTGGGGTATATTACCAATATACCATGGCTAAGTGCTGTATCACTTAGTGTATCACTTACAAGCTAAGTGCTGTATCACATAGCTTGTATGCTGCATAAATCACATAACTGAGCACATCTAATAGTATGAATTAGGCAGTTTGAGAAGGAGTGAATCTTTAGCAACATGCCTACACACTGCTTGAGGTATAACAGACCAACTCCAGTGGATCAGCACTGCATGCTGGGAAACATGGTGTTCATGTGAATTCGTTTTCCACAGACCAATCCATACTTTATGCACAAAACATTATTGTTTGTTTTTAATTGTGTGTCTTGCTCTAGGAGAGACTTACCTGTATTGTAAAATAAGGTTGCGATGAAGGTACAGTTTCTGAAGAAGCTTCTGCTAGACGTGATGTCCTCAAAATAACACTCCTCAAACACTGAGTCCTCAAACACCATGGACTTCATCTTAAGGTTGATGAACCTTACAGACAATGGAAAGCAAGAATAAAGATGTACTTAACGGCCAAGCTGTATTTGACTTGAACTCAGATTAGTGTCCAGTGCATACTGTAGATGCAAAATGACAGCCAGTAAAGTTTAATAGGGCCAGGTCAAATACAGAATAACATTTAATAAATTCACAAAGTTCTGTATAATATAGTGAGGACTGACTTGTCATTAAAGTACTGTCCTTGACGATGCACTTGGTTCTCCAAAGTAAAATTAAAAGTGACATGTTCCACTCGCTCCTTGGTGAAGACCTTGGTGCGCGATGCATATTCCTGCTTCTGGATATACTTGATCATGTCAGGAAACCATACTGTCAGTCCATAGTAGCTAGTGGAGAAACACAACACTTATTTAGTTTAACCAAACTAAACACTTTGGTCCTCCACCTCACCACAAAAAAATGTTGAGGCCGGTGGAGAGAAAAATATTTAAAAAAACAATTATAAGTAAGTTCTTACAAGTCTATGTATTTTGCTACTGGGTATGGAGAAAATTTACCTCAACAGCTGTATTGAGTACATGGTCTTATTCCAACAGTTATGAAGTGTTTGGAGTAAAGTGCATTCAATAAATAATAAAAATAATGGAAATTAACAAAGGTGTGCAAACAACATGGTTTGCATTTTTTTATAGCTTTTTTCAATTCAGTTTACACAAGTAATAATCGATCAATGGCCAGAATGTTAAGACAGCATGCACCAACATTCATATAGCGTTTTGAAATTTGATAATGCATAAAATTCTTTGGGTATTTTGGCTAATTAAAAACAGCATTGACCACACAAAACTGAATTCACTGAGCTTCTATTACCTAAAGGACATTGTAAACCACACAGCCATCATCATGAAGGTAGTCCGTCTATATTCTGGATTGAAGATGGCCAAAAAGTTACTCCGCACCTACAGAAACCACAGAAAATAAATCACTGATACTAGGAAAACATTTTTTTCAAGTGTGAACTGGAATTTGGTCATTTCAGATAAAAGCATCTGCTAACTGCCATACATAATCAACGCAGTCCCAAATGCAAAATATAAACAAATTCAATTCTACAGCGTTCACCTGCTGGAATAGGCTGGTTAGCTTCAATTTATAGCGTCGCAATGTTGATATGTCTCCTCCCATGTCCACCAACTCATCCATCTGCTTTACAGTCTTGATGGTGGTGACCTGGCAGAACACAACCGTGCATTTTCAGTTGACAAGAATACAGCACATACAGGGTTCAAGGATCACAGAACCCTTGGGGGTTTTCTGCTTTAACCCAAATGTTCTCTGACAAAGGACCAACCACATGACAGAGTGTACGCAAGTTCAAACTGCTTGGTCGGTGCGCTGCTATAATGGTTTAATCAGCCTAAATGCCATTTTTGTTTTTGTAAGTCAAATTTAGCCTACCGGTATAGGCTAATATGTAACATGATAGAAATAGGAAACAGGGTAATTGGGACCATAGCCCAATATGTACGTATGTACTATGACCCATCAATACTTACCGAAAACACCTTCTCTGGGTGTCCTTTAGCTCTCATGTTGGTGTCATGAACTTGTTTCAGAATCATCCAGCCTTCATCGTGTTTGCCATTCTGTTGGGAAAGGTTGGCGTGCCTAATCAAAAACACTTGAACTACATTACCACAGTAATGATACGTGTCTGTGTAAAATGTCTTCCATGCAAAGAAAAAAGGGAGCAATGCAATTCATTGTATGCATTTGTGAATAAAACCTTATATTTAGGGTTACGTGAATAGCGTAAGCTATGCTCATGTGGCATTTTCTACATTGTTCAAGAATCATTGGGAAAATATGCCAAAGTAACAAAATGATGATACCTTAAAAAGTATTATCTACTATATTTACAACTGTTTAGAAGTTCTCAGCTTCTAAATGAACTTAGAAGAGAGTGCAGATCACTACCTCCAAGTAGAAGCGAGGGCTTTCTGGCATGGTGGTTAGAGAAGCAATAGCCGCAACTGAGGGAAACGCACACACCAGGACAAACACACGCCAGCTGTGAAACTGGTAAGCTGAACCCATCTGGAAACTCCAGCCTGAGAGGAGTGGAAAGAGATGAAAACATAGTTAAAATAACTAATCATAACCTATACAATCACTTGATCCAACTTTGTGGTAAGGCATTTTGGTGCTTTTGGAGCGTAATCCGTGACGAGAGAATTCCTTCCATACTCACCATAGTGTGGGATGATGGCCCAGGCCATAGCTGAGGCATAAATGCCACCAATCATCCAGAACATGCATAGCCAGCTGAGGTGCTCCCCACGCTTCTCCTGAGCCAGAAACTCAGAGTAGTAGGAGAACACAATGGGAATGGAACCACCAATCCTGCAACCAGCAGCACAGAGAAACAAACGGACTGTCTATTCTGTTCCAAATTAATCTATTAAGGAAAATGGATTTCATTGGAAAATAGAAAAGTGGTGTGAAAAATGTATGGTGATAAAATAGTAGTTATTTTGGCAGTGATGAAAGAAGTAATGGTAGTATTTCATAGTAGTAGATTTTCTTTGGCTGTTAGTTAAATTGACTTATTTTGTGGGGATTTGAAGGTGTGGATTATTATAGTGGGTGAAAATAAGATTATTATAGAAGGCTGTGCACACTATATTACCATAACCCATACTGACAATGTGTAGCACCTGAAAGAATGCTGACAAAACTGTTTTTAGTTAAAGCATTCTTAAAGCTGCTTCCACATGGTGGAATATCTCCCCCATGTGGACGCCAGATGAATTGCAACATCCCTTCAACCTAATCCTTTGTGCCATGGTGGAGATAAGCGTGGGTTTTTACTTCGGTTTGGTTTCAAACCTTTTTTCATGTCACTGAAAATATAAGTAGCATTTCACGTTTCTATCTTCTGTGTCTTTCTGTTCTAGTATCTCTGTTTCTATGTTCAGTTTAGTGTCGTTATGGTAGTTGGTTGCTTTGTTTGCCCCTGCATTATGTCCCTGTTCAAGTTCCTCCTGCCCTAGTGTGTCTTGTCAGTCATTGTTTCACGTGATGATCCACATAGGGTTAGTGTCTAGTCTGTCTAGGCCAAGTCTAAAGTTAGTACGGAAGTCCTGGTTCATTTAAGATCATTGTGCACCTACCTCTGCGCCTGTGTCCTGCTCCATACGGAATTTTACAACTAGTGACTCACAGTTAACCACTGAAATGTATTGGAATTTAAATAAATGTGAAAGTAGAGTGAAGTAGTTGTAGTATCAGAGAAATGTGTCAAGCACAGTGCTTCATGTGGTGCTTTCCTTTCAGCAACACCTCATGAAAAAATGACGTAAAACACTTGGTGGTAGACATGTGCTGTTTTGTTTTCAAAAGGCTGCTTCTGGTCCTTAGCATTAAAGCCAAAACAAATGGACCACTACTAACATAACTGTAAAAAGGCTTTCAAGCCCGTCTGTGACTGCCTCATTCACGGTCTTGTTTCTGTATTCATAATCTTACCCAACACCAGAAAGTAGTCTGCAGAACAGAAAGGTGCTGTAGCCCTGGACAAAGGAGGAGAAGAAGGAAAATACGCTGTTGATGGAAAGGCAGATGAGAAGGGACTGCCGTCGGCCAATCCGATCAGCCAATCCGCCCCACACAAAAGCCCCGACCATCATTCCCAGATAAACAATCAGACCTGCAGAGGAAAGAGAGTGATACATGTTTGGATCAGACCGGTGCGTACAGTTGCCTCATGTTACCCTTCAGAGTTAGGTCCAGTGGGCTCCAATAGACCTCTGAAGGTGTGCTGTGGTATCTGGCACCAAGACGCTAACAGATCCTTTAACACCTAGGCCATCTTTATGAAGAGCAACAATTCTTTTTTTCGGATCCTCAGAGAGTATTTTGCCATGAGGTGCCATGTTGAACTTCCAGTGACCAGTATGAGGGAGTGTGAGAGCGACGACACCAAATTTAACACACCTGCTCCCCATTCACACCTGAGACCTTCCAACACTAACGAGTCACATGACACCGGAGAGGGAAATTGGCTAATTGACATTTTCACTTAGGGGTGTACTCACTTTTGTTGCCAGCAGTTTAGGCTGTGTGTTGTGCTATTTTGAGGGGACAGCCAATTTACACTGTTATACAAGCTTTACACTCACTACTTTACATTGTACCAAAGTGTCATTTCTTGTGTTGTAGGAGGAAATTGGCTCCAAAGGAAGCGCCGTCCACAGGGCATGGCATGGCATAATGGAGTAATTGCCTTCCTTCTTTAATATCCTTTTTAAACTGTACAAATCGCCAACTTTACTACCACCAAAGCACCCCCAGATCATCACATTGCCTCCACCATGTTTGAAAGATGGCATCAAGCACTCCTCTAGCATCTTTTCATTTGGTCTGTGTCTCACGAATGTTCTTCTTTGTGATGCGAACCCCTCAAACTTAGATTTGTCTGTACATAACACTTCTTTCCAGTCTTCCTATGTCCAGTGTCTGTGTTCTTTTGCCCATCTTAATCTTTTATTTCTGTTGGCCAGTCTGATGTATGGCTTTTTAAATGCCTAGAAGGCCAGCATCCTGGAGTTGCCTCTTCATTGTTGATGTTCAGACTGGTGTTTTGCAGGTTCTATTTAATGAATTTGCCAGTTGAGGACCAGCGAGACGTCTGTTTCTTAATTAAACCATAATTAAACAACATATTTGTCCTCTTGCTTAGCTGTGCACCGGGGCCTCCCACTACACTTTCTATCCTGGTTTGCGCAGTGCACAGAGTTGTACGAGATCTTCAGTTTATAGGCAATTCCTCACATGGAATAGCCTTCCTTTCTCAGAACAAGAATGGACTGACGAGTTTCATAAGTTATTTGTTTCTGGCCATTTTGTGCTTGTAATCGATTCCATAATTGCTGATGCTCCAGATACTCAACCAGTCTTAAGAAGACTTGTTTTATTGCTTCTTTAATCAGCACAACGGTTTTCAGCTGTGATAATAATCAATAAGCCTTTTATTATAAACTTGGATTAACCAACACAACATGTCATTGGATCACAAGACTGAGGGTTGCTGATAATGGGCCTCTGTACGCCCATGTTGATATTCCATAAAAACTCTGCCGTTTCCAGCTACAATTAGTCATTTACAACATTAACATGTCTACACTGTATTTCTGACTAATTTGATGTTATTTTAATGGACAAATAGGTGTTCAATTGGGATTTAGTGACTGTGAAGGCCATAACATATGATACACATCATATTCATTCACATCAAACTATTCAGTGACCCATGTGGTCCACACCTGCGGAGTACCTGGTTTGGGGGGCCCGTTGCTGTCCCTGTCCTTGTCCATCTGGTCATACTTCTGACCTAGTCTCTGGATTTAGCCCAGATAAATGTATTAATTATTCCAATTGGACTCTTAATATCTCACCCGGCACAGCCAGAAGAGGACTGCCCTCTGAGCCTGGGTCCTCTCTAGGTTTCTTCCTAAAATTCAGCTTTCTTAGGGAGTTTTTCCTAGCCACTAAAATTCAACACTACTGTTGTTTGCTCCTTGGGGTTTAAGGCCGGGTGTCTCTGTAAAAGCACTTTGTGACAACTGCTGTTGTAAAAAGGGCTTTATAAATACATTTGATTGATTGATTGATTGTAATCCTGGACAAGACCCAATAATGTATCCTCTTTCAAAGTGACTTGCATCCTTTCCTATCGCCATCTTGATCCCTAAACCTGTTCAACTGGACCTACTCAGCATTTACACAGAGCAGGACAGGATGTTAACTGCTTAAATGTGTCATACAGTACACCAATACGGAAGCCTAAGCATTCGTCATGTTCTTCCACTCATTTATTTATGTTTTTCCTTTAATTCGTCACCTGCCTGTATATCGAACTTGCATTTTGGCATGCTGCCAATTACACTGTATTAACCTCAATAGTCATATTTCAGTCCGTACACAGATTCCACCTGCACTCGGTAGAGGGCCACATATTGCGTATGAGTGGGCTATCTGACATGGTTAAACCTGGGTTTAGGTGTGTGGGCGGCCCCTACCACAGAGAGTGTGCTCAAGCACTGTCACACTGTCACACAGTCAAACAGACAGATATACACACACAAAGCTCAAGGGCAGCAGGAAGGGGGAGGTGTGGAATGGAGGAGGCTATTTATAGATGCTTTTCCAATTTATGTGAGAATGAATTCTCCGTCAGCGGAAGGGGTAGGGACGCGTTAGGAGGCAGGCATAGATGTTTCAAAGAGACAAGATCACAGCAAGCTGCAAAGCATACATTTGAATCCCCTATATTCAATCAAAAAGAGACAAGACCACATCAAGCTCCAATGCATAAATTAGGATCCCCTGCATTTAATAAAAATTACTAACAAGCACTATTGGGCATGTTTTAATCCAACACACTTTCTCAGCTTAATAAAATATGGTTCATGACATGGGGTATCCTCAGAAATATGGGTAACCAGTTTGGGCCTTTACCGTATGCAATTAATCATTTGAGCCAGAAGAATCATTTGGGCACATATGATGTTCTCTAAACATAAATTTACAATTTGTTTAACTGGACGTCTTTCATAGATTTATAGGGTATTTAATGGGTAGGAAATTAAACTGCTACCAGAATCTACTTTCTAATTTTGAAAAAGTCTGCAGTGGTAACTGCCTGATTGGTCCTTGGGATAAATTAAGTATTGCATTTTTTCTATATTATAAAATGGAGAACCGCAAAATAAACCTGATGTGTATCATAATGTGTCTGTTAAAACATTATTTGCATGAATAGGTCCTATCTGAGCTTTTAAAATTAAAAAATTAAAACATCCCACATTTGATACTTGATCAGTGAAGAATCTTTTCAAAACTATAATATTTAAAGGAGAAAGTGTCAATCCATTATCCAATATTTTAAGCAACTATAACAAATGTATCTTGGCCCATCAACTACTTTCCATATAATGGGGCAACGAACAAGTTGTAAAATAGCAACATTTTCACTTAAGGGATCACTCAAGCATTTAAATGAATCAAACAAATGAAAGAAAGTTCAAGGATCACACTTACCCAGCATTCCCTTGCTCTCCTCCGACAGACACATATCCTTCTCGGCACTGGGCAGCACAAAGCCCACCACAAAGATCTCCACGCCGTCCGCCATTAGGGCCAGCCCCAGAACAAAGTAGAGGGTCCATTGGAACTTCCCGTGGCCGCACTCCTGTAGGATGCTCTCATATTGCTGGGCCAGCTCTTCTTGATCTTTCCGGCGCTCCCCCTCGAACTGTGCCATGTCCCTGAAGTTCTGCCCATCTCGTCCAGTAGGGCTGCCCACCCCTGCTAGGCCGTCTACAGCCTTGCCTGAACCATCCCTGGGAATGCCCTGGTACTCGCCCTCGTAGATCTCGTCGTCTTCGTCATGGCCCTCTGTTGAGTCGCTGTGGCCACCTTCATCGTCATTGGCTGCCTGGCTGTCGCCGCGGTAGTAGCCGCCATCCTGGCCCCCAGGAACGCCAGGGTAATCGTCGTCATCGTCCTCCTCAAAGCGGGAGTAGGAGCGTTTGCTGTACTCGTCCGTCATCTTGTCCACTCCGCGGCCAACCTTCTTGGCCGCCTGACGCTTGACCTCCTTGGCGATGTCCTTGGCCCCCTTTATGAAGGCCGTCTTGTTCTGGTAGCTGTCCTCCATGTTTTTGAAGGGTCAAGGTATCTGAGAGTTGAGCGGGGTTTTCTGATGGACTGCTCTTCTACAGAGGTAAGAACACAAAGTGTGATGGACCATACTTCAGAATAGGATTTAGGGATAATATATTAGCTAGCAATTAAGTATAGTGAAGATCTAATAAAGTATTTTCATTTAGAACTCCATGCCACAGCTGTTTGCCAAAAGGTTGTGGGGAGACCAATTGGTTTTCAAATCCCTGTAGGGGCATATTACTGTTGCTAGGGGAGACATACTTCTAAGCGAATCATCATCTGCTCTCTGAAAACTGATTACAAATGGCGTACTGTTCTCCTGTTGATATACAGGGTGTGAGGTAACACAAGGGAAAATACAACAGGGAAAGATTGAATGGTTAGCAGCTGTTCTTAGTAGACTATGTATTCATGGATCAGTCAAAAGCAATATTAAGGGAAATTACATTTGAAACCATAGAAAGTAAAGGTATGAATTAGCACAATATTAATGTTGTTAATATTGTTGCTTTCGACTAGAACTGGTTTCACTAATTGGGATTTCTCTTGTATGTTAAGATACAGATTAGACCAAACCTCATGTAAAGGCCTGTAAAATGTGGGTAACAACAAACAGTGTGTGGTGGGAAAAACCCTGTCCTTTGCTGAATCTTGAAATCAGCTTAGTGGCTCATGAGCCAAAATGATTGCCCAGCCCTGACTTCATATTGAGGTACTACAACACATCACATTATTTTTCCTATTTAAAGGATAAAGGGTTCAAGTAATAATAACTAATCATCCCCCCCCAAAACTGACAACAGAAAAGACAGATTTTATAACGGTGGACACAGGTTCATGAGGTGAAAATATTTTAACAACGTTGAAGTGAGAGCCTCTCATTTCACTAGTCTGCCAAACATGCTTGAAGTGTCTGCAATGGACACTTACTGCTGTAAAACAAAAACAGCATAAGGCCTACTATCAGTAGAGCAGTGGAAATTGCAACCAAATGAGGACATGTTGACCCATTGTGACAAAGCGGTTTTTTGCCCACTCGACATGAATGCAGACACTGCCTATTGTGCCACTATATAAAAATGGTGCATTGTATACCTATGTCCCTATCTTTTCCTATTATGCCATTCATGTCTACACATTATACTGCTGCAAAATGCCATATATCTATTTTGTTAGTAGTATTAAGCTACAGTTCATATAATCCATGCCCATTTCATTAGGGAAATGTTGGTACAAAACAGTGCATTTGTAGAAACTTTTACACCCATAAATGATAGTGTGTTGGATTTTCTCTCAGCTACTAAAGAGTGAATCATTGGTTAAGTGCACAGAATCATTGTAACACCCACAAGCTATACCATGGTTTGCCATTCATCAGTTGTACTCATGTTCCCAATACTGGTTACATGTTCTAAATGGGCAGGGCAATTGATGAGGGGACAATAAGTAGAGCCAGCTGGAACCTATGGTCGTAACCAATTTTACCTTGGCAGCAAAATGCAAAAAGCCAATTGTAGAAGTATAAAACATAGTAACCATATGTGTTTTGTTGACACAGCTGTCCACCTAATCTTTGGAGATAATCTCTAATGCTCTAGTATTATGTATCATGTCATTTGTGGGTGTTTAAAGCGATGACCGCTTTAACAGGATACTGGGGAAGATCAATCCTTTCATGCTATTTGTTGGGATTAGATAAAGGGAAATCAATAGCACAGGAGTGCAAATAAATTTTTTAAGAAGGCTGCTAAAGGAATCTGATTGATTTCAAAGCATTGGCCAGTAAAAGGTTTTAGGTTTGAATCCCAGAGCTGATGGGCTGAAAGATCTGTCAAGATAACCTTAAGCAAGGCACTTAATTGCTCCTATACATTGCTGATATATCTGCTTCACGCATAACATCAAAATGTAAAGGGAAAAATCTAAGGAAGTGAAACAGAACAAATCCAAGAGAACATTTGAGAAAATACCCAGTGAAATTCAGAGAGAGAGAGAAGTCTCCAGGGGATTTCTTTTTGACAACATGGTGGCAGGAGAAATTATTAAATGGCCACTGGGTGACCCATTAAACTTAGAGCTGCCTGCTAAAAGAAGCAAGGTTGAGGATAGCATTGGGTACAGCAGTGACAACATCCATTTTATAACTGGCACCATAAATTCAGAGCTATAAATGTACACACCAGATACACTATCATTTAGGTTACAAATGTGGGGCCAGGGAAAAGCCTCACATAAGACAAATGTGTCCTAAAATGCAAAACCATGCCATCTTAGCATCCTCATACTTTCTCTCACAAAAATGAAAATAATAGCATGGTACCTCTAGGATATTTTGGTGCCTACTATGGAACTGATGCTAATACCATGACATTGTCCATTCAGGACAGTGACCAAAACAAAATAAAAACATGAAAGTACCATGGTTGGTCTCTTTCCATGAATACAATTGTATTATTTAGGTGCTTTCCAGTACCATTACACTTTAAAGCTAAAACCATGTCTAATATTCAGATGTATACCATGGAATAAATTGTGTAATACAATGGTTCTTTTTAGATACAGTGGCAGAACCATGGCAGTACCATGATGAGTCAACAACAAACCATGGTGCATTTGGATGATTCAGGCTATACCATGGTGGAAAGGTTAAAACCCTCAACTGCTGTCGTCTAGGACAGTAGTCTAGGCTACAAGGTGGTCGGTGAGGCAATACCTTGGCTACTCTTAGCAGTAGGCTGGAGGGCTTGTTGAGATAGTAAACCCATCTCACACTGGGTACTTATTACATTTACAAAGGAATTTAAGTAGAAGCTCAAAAGAAATTGCATAAGCCTAATGGCTATGTTCTCAAGAAACGGACCAAGATATTCCGCACCCATGTTAACTATTTTGTGCCCACTTATTATAATGCTCAAGAAATTATGTATTTTTTAAAGGAAAATAGTACCCGTTCAGCATCAGCAACAAATGGCGCCAGAGAGGGTCTATATGACAAGGTCGTTTATAAAAATGCGGGCAAAGACCGCTAAAGCATTCATGCAGATTTCTGGTCAAGTAGTGCGGCGTTCATTCGATTTTATTCACATCAAGATAATTGTCATTGTGAGGTCTTCACAAGGTCACACATTGCCATTTATTATGTCAAAAATTGTATATCCGTGGCATGAATTATGGTTGCCATTCTGTCGACATGTAATCCCCATTTCAGTACCTGATGATGATACTTCATTCCCCTCGCCAACACAAGAATGCAACATAATGACGTGAATGATATAAGTGATCATGAGTGATTTCTTCGTCTTCGGCGCGACAAGATTGCGAAATGTACATTTTGATATATATGTATATAGCCTATAGTATAAAACAAAAGAAAAAGCAGTGCAACAAACGCAACGCGCCTATTAAAACTGATCAAAATCAATAGCTTAAGTGTTTAATTATTGATCTCAGTTCAATAAACAAAATATAATTTTTTTACGAAATGCAGTTCCGATCTCTTCATTTAGACAGGCATGACATTGTCGTGACTGTTTTTACGCAGGGATTATTTGGATATCATGTTAGATATAGACCTACTTTAATGAAATATTCACAATTGATGGTTGCATTGAGACTGCAGAGATTTTCACAGACGCGTAAATAAATGTATTTCAATAAAGCATGAGATGATTTTCACATCCTAAATCGTGCCCCTGGGAGAGATATTGTGGGCAGCACGCCCATCTACAGAGGCTACTCCTCGGCCTGCATAGGCAAATTACAACTAATTTGCAGAGTAACATTTTTGTAAAGGCAACGTTAGATATCTCACCGTAACTACGGATATGGCTTTCACTCTATTTCCCCAGCTTGAATATTGTCCATAGGATGACAGTGCGTTGATGATGCTGCCGCTCTAACGAGGATCTAGGCTCCAGTAACCCAACTCACTGAAGTGGACGCGTGATGCGAGAACCAAGAGGTAGCCTACCAAACGTAGCATTGTAGATCCCCTCCCCCATATAACCCCTTCAGTACTCGGCAAAAATAGGCCCTAGGTGGTTCGTAAGTGACCTATACGTGGTAATAACCGTTTTTCAAACAGCCTGCATTTACATCAATTTTCTCGAAATATGTGGTGTCAGGTAACGTTCCTGACACATTATCACACAGACTACTATTCCAATTATGTGTTGGTCTGCATGTGAAAACAAGCAAACATATGTGAGGTGCCAGTTGATATCAACATGCTGGTATTTTTATGTTCCAATCCAGGTAGAGCTTCTTCATCAGATCAACATAACTTAGGTTACATGCTTTGTAAAACGCATAGCCTAAAATAGGAATTGCCTCCCATCCTGAGATTCAGTTGAACTATGAAACAAGGGAAATTATTATATACTTTGCTCTGATTCTTTGTTCAAATATTGGAATAGAACAGATTGGATTGTTAGCAGATGCTCTTTATTTATTTTTTTAAACCTTTGGTACGTGGTTGGGTTGGTGACTCGTATAGCACACCATTATCAACAAGCATTGATAAGATGTCTCGAAAACAATATTTTCCGTGTAGCAAAATGCCACCCCCATATTTCTCTGTCACACACGCACAAACACACCTGCCACTGTTTCTATGCCAACCCCTGGTCCATCCCACATAGCGAAATCACTAAATCAGATGCTTAGGAAACATTAAGGGTACTTGACAACCCACCGCGACTTGCCTAACCAGCTCGGTCATGTAGAAAATACAAGTTGTTAAATTCCTAACTCTTATTGTAGGGGGAAGGGGGTCATTTGCCAATATAAGATGTTTTTTTTAGCCTTTTTGCAATGCGTGAATGTTCATGACTATGTCCTGAATGACAATGTACGACACATGGTGTATGTGCGCACCAGCACATCTGAAATGTGTTTGTACGGGGATCCAGCTTCCCTATGAAAATTATGGATTCTAGCTTTAATAACACGTTTAATTTTCATACACTTTTGTCTTATAAATGCAACAAATATTCTTACCCAGAGAGACTCACGTGAGCAATTACGATAAAGTAAATTGCATAAGGGCAGAACAGACGTTTCAAAAGTTGGGTAGGGGATTTGAACTATCAACTTTGCGGTTTCTTGCCCTAGACCAGGGCTACTTAATTATGTTGCTGTTGTGCAGCCCAGCCCTACACTGTGTACTAAGTATTGCTGTTTCGTTGTATGTGACCATCTTCAACATATAGGTACGCATGAACTCTCAAAAAACGCTATTAGACTAGTGTGTAACATCAAATTGAAAGAACATAGGTTTGAAAAAGTATTAAGGAAGATCAGCCTATTTTGTTCTTTCTCACCCACTCTGATTTGGAGCATTAAAAACTGTATTGGGAAGAAAAAAATTAAAAATGTAGCTGGTGCTATTTCCTCAAGCAGGTACAGCAAATTTGCCTGATGACTAGAACTGAATTATTTCTCTACTGTCAATTTTTCAGTCTGAGACTAACAAGTTGTATCTAGTGCATGGTGTCGTCAAAATGAAAGGTGTCAATTCTGGTATCACTACCAACCATTCAGACATTTCAAAGCCACTCATGAATGCGCAAATTGTTGTTTTACCCATGTCAGTTCTGGCATAGGTCCGACTCTGCATGTGTTTGCATTCTAGAAATGGTAAAGGAGGTCACAGCCACCAGACAATTTAAATAAAGACAGTAATATCTGTTAGGTTGGCATGGTGTTGGCCACTTTGAGCAAGCACCTCAGCCAGGCAAACAACAAAGCTAATAGTTCCTGTGTATCCATGGAGTGTGCCGAAACAATGTGACCCAAATCATCACTATCCATCTTCACATTCAGTGAACAAAACTGACTGATAAAATAGTATCAGAGCATTCAATAGGTTCATCACAGGTGTCAACACCTTTTTTGAGAATGTTTTGGGTTGCAGTGGAGCTCTGCCAACATGGATTTCACTCATAAAAGCCTTTAGACAACTCAAGAAAATAGTAAGTTGACCCAAACACAGAATTTACTTGAAGATTTCTTTAACTAAATGACTTTACCAAATGTTTTGTATTAAAACCTTTATTCCCAACAGTATCAGGGTCTGTACAGTGAGCATGAAAATAACAATAGAAAACATGTAACTAAACCATGTTTCAAAATTGTACTCCGGAATAGACATAAAAAAGCTAATTGAAAGCATATCATGCGCCATGCTGTGGTCCTCCATTGTCTATGGTGGCATTGGTCCTCTCATGGGGCCCCGAGGTGGGCCCCCGGGGGGTCTGGGGGGCATCGGAGGCCCCCTCTGGAAGCCAAATGGAGGTGGTCGTGGTGGACCCCCGCCGTAGCCGGGTGGGGGCATAGGGGGAGGTGGTCCTCTCATGCCTGGATGCATGGGGTGACCTGTGTAGAAGCAAACAGAGAGATGATCCACACAGCAGCACATTTCAAAAAGATCATCAGGAAACAAAACTCCTTAAACATCCAAAGATTGGGTCCCTTCAGAAAAAATAAGTAGTACCCAGTATTCGCTTACAGTAACATTAACGGATGTACTAACAGCAGACTTTAAACATAAAGAAACAGAACAGCGATGAAATTAGAACAGGCAGATTTTTACTGAATGGACTCCTAGCCTTGTGAGAGACTGGCACTTACCCATGGGATGCCCGTAGGGGCCTCTTGGTGGCATGCCCATGTGTGGATGAGATGGCATGCCGGGGGGCGGGGGCGCGCGGTGCTGGTTGGAGCCCGGGGGCCCTGGTGGCGGGGGCACCATCCCTGGGGGGTGGCCGTGAGGGTGCATGGGCATCTGGGGCATTCCTGTGGGACGGACGATAGAATTAATGACTGCAGCTTGGTAGCTTGGTCGGTTTTTAACGACGTCCAATCATGTGGTGAGCGACTTACCCGGGTGCATGCCTTGGTGGAAGGGTGGGGGGCCGGGTGGGGGGCCTGAGCCCCCTCCTTGGGGTCCGGGTGTCCCTGGGGCTGGGGGCATGGGCATACCGGGGGGCATACCGGGAGGCATGGATCCGGGGGGCGGCACGGGAGGGAAGGCTCCGGGCGGGGGCATCCCTGTTAATGAAAACCAAACAGAGAAAGGAAGAAGAAGAACTGGGTCATTACGAGACGTTATCCGGGAAGTTTGTAAGAAATGTCATTTTCTGTCACTCTTACACGCATACAGAGCACAGCCTATGGGACTAAACTTTACAAGGCAGGATAACGACCCATCCACCACCATAAAATAAACGGATTGTATAACAAGCGGAAATAAAACGACTGAACCGCAAGCGTACCCACTCTGGTCTACACAGAAACAAACAGACTAACCGGGCATGGGCATCCCGGCACCGAGCGCGGTGAGGACCGGCGTCGGGGCCGAGGGCGGAGGAGGCGCGTCGGCAAACAGCTGATGTGGCCGGTCGGCCTGTGACAGCGGGTTCTGCGCTGCTAGGAGGCGTTCGGCGGCCGAGCCGTGTCGCTCCCCCTTGGAGTCCTTCTTGAAGGCGTAGGACACCGTAATGGGCCGGTTGCACAGGTACTGGCCGTTCATGGCCTCGATGGCCGCATCCGAGGCGTCGAAACTGGCGAAGTTGATGAAGGCATAGCCCTTGGAGTTGCCGGTGTCCGGGTCACGCATGATCTTGGGCGTCTGGAGGATGACCCCGAAGGCGCTGAATGTGTCGTAGAGGAGCTTCTCGTCGATCTCCGGGTCCAGGTTACCGATGAAAATGTTGGCGCCCACATCCAGGTTCTTGTTGTGCGCCGAGGCCTTATTGACGCGGATGGGCTTGCCGTATAGTTTGATCATATTCATTATCTTGATGGCGTAGTCAGCATCCTCTTCACTGAGGAACTCCACAAAGCCATAGCCTTAAAGAGGGAAGGGGCAGACAGGGGAAGAATTGCATTTAATTAGCCTTAATCGTATTTCTGATCACCATTGACTGTCATGTTTGCTTTTATAGCAAATGCCTAATCAATACAATACGCTTCATAATCTTCACCACCAGGAGCAATTACTGTCATAGTAATAATAATGAATTGGATTTACAGTGCCTTCAGAAAGTATTCAGACACTATTCACTTTCTCCACATTGTGTTAAAGACTTAATTTGTAAATTATAAAATATTTTGTCATCCAACTAAACACTACAACAATGATAACTGAAAATAAAAAAACAAACATCTCATAAATAACCTAAATATTCAGACCCTTTATTCCAGAGGTGTCAAACCAGTTCCGTGGAGTGCCGAGTTTCTGCAGGTTCACTCTCACCTTGTGCTTGATTTGTAAATTAGGTCACTAATTAGTTAAGATATTCCTTCACCTATTTGGTCTCAGTTGGGCACCAGTTGAAAAGAAAAACCAGTAAACACAGCCCTCTGTGGAACTGGTTTGACACCCCTGCTTTATTCAGTATTTTGTATAAGCCTTGAGCAGTGGTCGCAGCTTCAAGGAGCCTTCGGTTTGCTTCTACCAGCTTTGCACAGCTGGATTTGGGCTGTTGCTCCCATTCCTCCTCTTAGATCCTCCCACAGGTTTCAATTTCAGGATTTGGCTGGGCCAGTTAAGGACATTCACAGACTTGTTTAGGCTGTGTGCTTCAGGTCATTGTCTTGCTGAATAATGAATCTTCAACCCCATCTGGGGTCCCAGATCAGATTTCTTTGAATTTTGCTCCATTCAGCGCTCTCTAAAACCTGACCAGTCTCCTAGGCCCTGCTGCTAAGAAGCATCCCCATAGCATGATGCTTCCGTCACGGTGCCTTGTTTTCACCAGACGTAGTGCTCAGCATATAGGCCTAATAGTTGGCTTTTGGTCTCAGTAGACCTCTGCAGAGAAACCCTGAAGCTCTGTTAGGTGGCCATGGGGATCTATTTAACCCTCAACATAATTCTTAGAGGCCCACAGAGGACTTGAAGTTCATGGCTTAATTTTTCTCTGACAGATTGACATGGGTAGGAGGAGACCTTATATAGACAGGAGTGCACCTTTCTAAATTATGTCCAATCAATTGGGTCATGGATCGGATCATATCCAATCAACTGAATCCAGTCACATTCTAGACTGATCTCAAGGACGTTCAAAGGACATGGGATGCACAGAAGCTCAATTTGGAAAGTGTCTTTTTCAATGAATTGGTACATATTTCTTACATCTTTTCACCTTGCTAAAATGGGATATTGGATGTAGATTGACGGTAAAACTAAAAATCAATCAATTATAAAATCAGTCTATAACAACACAATGTGAAGTACACTGCATGTCCAGCCATTAGCAGAGAGAATCGTATTAGGTTATTCTTACACAGGTGTGTGAATTTTGTCACCAATGTGTACATGTCACTGACCTTGGTGCTGCCCTGTGACTCTGTCTTTAGGCATGTGTGTGTTGACCACTGGCCCTGCCTGTAGAAAGAGCTCCCACAGCAGTGGCTCGGACACCTTTTCATCCAGTCCACCCACATACACCGTTGCATCTATAGGGAGAGAAAACAAAAACCGATGTTACGACGATGGGTACACAGGATAGCACCAACATAAGGCAAGTCAGATGCTCTAACCCAGTGTCTCTCAACCTTTTTCCAGTTACTGTACCCCCAAAATGTTTTTGCACTGCTTTCAGTACCCCTGAAGTACCCCCTCATGTTAATTTCACTAGTAAGTCTATGGTGTCATGAGTGTTTTCACGTACCCCCTGTAGAGAGGTCAAGTACCCCCAGGGGTCCTAGTACCCCTGGTTGGGAACCACAGCTCTAACCTATAGGCTTTAGGCCAGCCCCCAATGCATATGATTGTTTGCTATTTTTTAGGCACTACATTGTTGATATTGCCACGCCGTGAACCAGAAAACAGTCTAGATTTAGTCTACCTGCTCCTTAAGCTGCAACCCGGGATATCTGGAGTAAACCAAATCATTTGATTGGACTGGAAGAACCCTCATGTGCAGTGAAACACCAACTCAGCATTGCAGTCCTACTAGAAAGGCACTATTACCATTCAATGGAGGACTGAATGAGCAGTAAGCCATAGCTTGCCCTACAGTAGAAGCTCAGATTATTTTCTCCATTGGGCTAATGATGCAAATGTGCATTATGCCTTGGTATGTTGCATGTATAATATAATAATTCCTACCTCCTGCATCAGGGATCAACAGTAAAACATTTTCTCACTGGCCAGATTGGGCCAGTCAGCCAAAAAACGAATGGCCCAAACAGAATTTCTACTGGCATGGACACATTTTTAAATGTACTGGGGCCATTCAGGGCATATATAGGTTGGTATGCTACTGTATATGCAGCTTTTGATAGGCAAGCATTCTCATTACTTTATCTTAATCAACAAAACCTTTGAGCCTAGAAAACTTAGTTAAAATATAGGCCAAAATCTACCACTCTATTTTCAGTAGGAATGTGTATGCCAAATATTTTCACTATCGATAATTCCTCAGCTTTTGTCGACCTAAACCACTCGTGCCAAAAAGAGAGGTAGTAAATGAATACAAATTATTGTAAATTGTAATATATGTTATGCAATAAATTCAACATTTTATTAAAAATGCAGTGAATAACCTCAATAACGTTTAAGTATAAACAATTAGGCAAGATATACTTTTACTCAGGAGACATTCAGATTCAGAAATGCCACAACAGCAGCAAATAAGGGATTTATTTCAAATTATTGTTACAAGCTTTTCCATTAATTACAATTGCAAATGAACTATAAGCGACGCAGAAGAAACGCAAGGTCTCCCATGACTTCGTACAGAGATATGGATGATTTGCCTTACATTAGCTAACATCAATGTTTTCTGGTCATAACAACAAAATTACAAATGTATTAGACCATCTAACCAGCTATTTTTTTATTCTTAAAACTATAATTTCCCAACAAAACTACACTTAATATATACAGAGTTATGTTACAGTCAAACAAACCTACCGATGCGTTCCAGTTCCAGTGAATAAAAAACATCCTTGGAAGGAAGCTTAATAGGAATAAATTATATAAATGAATGCACAAAAACCAAACAGAATCTGGCTTGCAAGAGCATCGTATATACAAGAGCTTAACAAAAACGTAAAGAATAATTAGGCAACATCTTTATTATTATTATTATGATCATCAAGTGATTATGGCCACTTGTTTCGAAAAACTGGCACGTTCACATGCACTGGGAGTGGACGAGTGGGCTTACGTAGTATGTTGACAATCATGCCCGCAGGCGAGAAAACCCGTCATTACTGCCGCCAAGTGAGTCAATCGTTTTCTTTGTAACTTTCAAAAATTAGACGAACTTGTCCATAAATGCCACTCTTGACAAAATGTTGACAATTCGACTATTTGTGCTCACCCCTAATTTTCAGATGGTGCTCAATTTTTACAAACTTGAGGTTCATTATCACACTGGAAATAGACAATGTATTGTATTAAGTGAGAGTCACAGCTGACTGTGTTCAGATAAGTTGAATTTACTGGACTGGTGTGGGCTGCCTCTGGTTAGTCTCAGCAGAAGGAGGGAGCAGCTTCTGACTGTCCATCTACTCTTTGTCCCCATCTTGAGAATGACCAAAATAAGAGGAAACCGAAGAGATACTGACATGCATTATCTCTGTGGCATGCACAATATAATTTTACTACCGCCATACCCAGAGAAACACAAGTTTTTACTTTCCCCAGGCCAGATGGTCAAAAATTATGTATAATTGTACCTATCTGATTTATATTTGATATAATAAGCCAGTGTATTCACTAGTCCTGGTATGTTATTTCCTTGAAACTGTTGCCAGGCAGCACCACATCATCCATTGTTGATTTACTCTGGTTGCACAGGGTTTGGATGCTGAGTGAATCATTTTTAGACAACTTTGACCAAAACACATTAGCCATGCCATCCCCAGAAGGCCACAGAAACTTTGATAGGTCTTCTTGGGAGGTAATCTTATCATATCTAGCTAGTTTGGCTTACTGTTAGTCATCAAGAATCATGATGACAAGCTAATTTCCTAGCAAATAATTTCCAAACTCAGCATTATGAATGAAATGTACATAAAAGATTTCTCAACGTTCATCAGCCACAACACAGAAGAGGCCATCCATAGAAATAAAACACTGAAAACAAAATAAAAACATAGTAATTGGTGGATGAACTGCGACTGGTATCTATTTTGAGGGAAGCACTACACAACTCTTACTGGTGTGATATATTTGCTGGCTGACATGGAGGTATTAGTGTTGCAAAACCTAATTATATGGGCAAAACCTAATTATATGTTTTAGCTACACTTACAATTTTGAAATATTTTGAATATTTACCCTGAAATCTACTGTATTCTTTAAAATGTACTTAATTCTAAACCGTGGTGTTTTTGTTATAATAATTACGTTCACAGTAAGTGGCATTTAAAATGATCATAACCTAAATCTTGGGGGACACATTTCTGGGGATGTTTTGTCTCCAAAGCCAAACATACTGTGGTGTACTGTAGTTAGATGCATATCAGGTTTTGATGTAATCAACTCTACTACTACTAGATACGCCATCAAGAGTCGATAAACCAATTAATTTAACCAGTAAACACAACATCTTTATACAGCTAACTAACGTTGCCCTATTTGAAACCAGTGCTCTAGCGAATGTACCTAATTTAATTTAGATTGTTTCTGCATTGTTTTGAAGTTAACCAACGGTAGCTGGTTATTTTACACATCCATAGCCCTGCAGTTTCATCTGCTTAACGACTAGTAAGCTAGGAGATGAAAATGAATGGCAACCTAAGCGTAGCTACAGCAGCTAGCGACTGCTAGTAAACGAGATTGACGCGAACTAGCTTAGTAGCTAGCTAACGACGTGCAAGCTAGCTTTGTTTAGAAAGGGTCAATGGAATATGGCTAGCCAACTACTTAATGTAGGTAGTTAGTTATATTATGTTTTGAACATATGCTGAGACGTGATGGAATATATCTTTATGGATACATTACATTACGTACATTGCAAGATATGATCGTTACCTACCTTGGTTTCTCTCTGAAATCGGTCCCGCCGCCATGTTAAATCCGGCGTGAGGGCAGCGTTATGCGGAAGTTGTTCATCTGATCAATGGCCAAGAAGCAAAGCATCCGGCAGAAACAAAGAACAGGGTTAGATACAGTCGCCCTCTAGTAGTTGAATGTCTGTATAGCCTAAGTGATTACTTAAAATCAATTATTCTTGCATTCCCAAGACTTACGTTAGATTCCTGGTGGAATCACTCGGAATGAGCAATTAGATCAACTATACAAGGTTAAGACAACGTAATAAACAGGAAATTCGGTATCATCCTAACAATGAATGATCAATTGTGTATTATCTGGTTGAAATTACGTTGAAAGGGTGTTAAAAATACTTTTTATTTTTTATTATTTTGATCATCAAGTTGTCCTTACATAGAATAATCTTGGTTTTAAAATAATATTGGATAAATGCCAAATGATTTGGCTAAAAAGTAATATATTGTAAACAAATTCATAGGCCTTTGACGTATTATGTCTGACACCCCTGGGTTCAGGCTATGCACTTTTGTTTTATTGTCGTTTAATGTGACAGAAGCATGTGACTATATAGAAACACCTGCAAAAGTTAAACAGGATCTTCCAGTTTACATCTCATACCAAAGTGAAGTCTTGGACGACATAGATAAGTGGCCACATTTCTGGCCGTTCCAGTTCAAAACAAGTTTGTTCTCCTAACTGACTCTTAAAATAGTAGTTTCAAGTCAATGTTACAGGAATCTTTTGAAAACTTAAGTTAAATATACATAGGATATAGGTTAATGTGGCCTGATGTAGTCTTGTTGCGCAGTAATTTGGATAAGTAGAAAAAATGGGCAGCAAGAAATTAGAAATTAGCTGTAAAAAATAAGATCATTTTAAATGTCTCTGTCTAAGAACTGAATGTTGTTAACGCTCTGGCTATCAATTTGCGTCTGCTTCGTCTTGTAAGAGTTATCATGACCAGATATGGAATTTATGCATCGACTTCTTTCTGCCATGGGATTTGATTGTTTCCGACGTGCAAAATCTACTTCTCAGAGGTGAGTGGTTTTCTCTTTGCGTAACTTGTATCCTTGCTTAGAAAATGATATAGTACTAAGAAGGGCAAGGAATTCCCTCCATATGTGTTTTGGAACTGTGATGCTTATAACCCCGGTCCACTGATCAGTGTTGGCTTGTAGGTTACGCCATTGAATCGTGCAGAGAGAACACGTACAGTGGATATCAGTCTACACACCCTTATTGAAAAATAACCCAGGAAAATTCGCGTCCGACACTTTTTTTTTGTTTTGTTTTTTACTTTGAAACAGAAAGTATAATTTGTTTTCACTTTTATATTGTCCAAAATATTGTCGAATACGAGATCTCATTAAATGTAAAAAATTAATTAAAATATCAGATCATGATTTGTCTGGATTTTTGCCTCCACATCAACAAAAGTTTCATTTTCAACGTGGGTGTGTAGACTTGTGATGTCCACCGCATACTTTCAACGGATAACGTACAAAGTAGGTGTGTTTAAATACTATTTGAAGTATCTAAAATAATATAACATGGATCAAAAGTGATTAACTCAGGGAAAATAGTATTTGAAATTACTGAAAACGAGGTAGACATGAAATAGTATTTAAATAACAGATTTTGCTTTTTGCTGTCTATTTGAAAATATTAAGATACACACTAAAAATATAATAATAATAATATAACCCTAAAATACAGTTAGGTCAAATAATAATTAACTGGAGACTGACACAAGTTCTGTTATTTTGGCTATTGTGTGGCAAAAAACATCTAAAAAACCCAGCCCAGTTCTTGAACAGTATCCTTTGGACAGATGAAACTAAGATCAACCTGTACCAGAATGATGGGAGGAATAAAGTGTGGAGAAGTCTTGGAACGGCTCATGATCCGAAGCATACGACATCATCTGTAAAACACGGTGCAGGCAGTATGATGGCATGGGCATGCATAGCTTCCAGTAGCACTGGATCACTAGTGTTGATGATGTCACAGAAGACAGAAGCAGCTGAATGAATTCTGAAGTATAGGAATATATTGTCTGTTAAGTTTTAGGCAAATACAGCGAAGTTGATTGGATGGCACTTTACAGATGGAAAATGACCCAAAACATACTGCGAAAGCAACCCAGGAGTTTTTTAAGGCAAAAAAGTGAAATATTCTGCAAGGGCTGTGTGAATCACCTGATCTCAACCTGATCAAGCATGCATTTCACTTGCTGAAGACAAAACTAAAGGCAGAAAGACCCACGAACAAACAACAACTGAAGACAGCTGCAGTAAGGGCCTGGCAGTCACTGCCTGCAAAGGATTCTCGAAAAAGTATTAAAAATCAACATTTTATTTGTGATTGTGTTATTTTGTCCAATTACATTTAAGCCCCTAAAATAAGGGGACTGTGTATGAAAATGGATGTAATTCCTAAACGTTTCATACATATTTTTGTTTAACCCTTTGAATTAAAGATGAAAATCTGCGCTTCAATTGTATCTCAGTTGTTTCATTTCAAATCCATTGTGGTGGCGTACAGATCCAAAATTATGAAAATTGTGTCAGTGTCCAAATATTTCCTGACCTAACTGCATATATGTATTTGAACCATGATCTGGTATGAATGTACCCTCAACCTGTAACTTCACGTTGCCACACATTACATTTTTTATTTCAAATCCAAAGAGCCAAAACTGTTCCCCCATATATTATAAGACTGAAATTAATCATAGCTTTTTTTTCCTGCTCTTTATTGCTTTTAACCCACAATTCCCATTTCTTTCCATCTTCCTTTCCATAAAAAAGCTCACCGGCGGTGATGATACATGTTGCCAAAAAGGACAGCAGTCCTCAGACCTGTAGCCTCTCCCAGTGCCCCAGTCCACCGCACTGCCAGAGCTGCATCTCCTACGAGGCCCGGCTGCATCGCCTCAACTGCGGACACCTCTACTGTGACCATTGCAGAGGCCGCATTGTCAACTGTGCTTTCAAGGACATTGAGGGGCTCTCAGACTACCCCTGTCCTATGTGCAACACTATCCGTCAGATGGGAGGGACGGTGCCAGAACCACAGCTCTGCAGTAAAAGTAAAAGCCACCCAACTGATCTCACCTCCACCCCAGTGAATAGCTCTGTTCTGGTGCATGAAACCAGGAAAGAGGAAGCAGAGGACTGTGAGACTTAAGGTAGTACAAGAAGTAGGCACTTTGATATCAGAAAAAAAAAACAGACTTCATGAAAGGTTGTTTTCTTGAGCGGTAAATGTATTAAGTACTGTATAAAAGTCTTAGGTCATCTTTGAAATTTGCGTAAAGCAATTTATCTGGGCATTACGTGTTTATTTGCTTGCAAAAAACACTATATTACATTAGAATGAATACAAATGAACATGAAAATACATAATACAAATGACCAACAATGTCTTGTGAGGTAAACTGTATCTTGTGAGATTTGTAAAAGAAATGCCATTAAGACATGTGAGGTCACTGGGCAAGTTGAAGACAGAAAACGCAGTAAAAGCCAAAAGTGTAACAATGTCAGGCAGGACACATGCGCAGGGAGAACAGAGGACCTTTAATAAAATAACTAAGTCACTAAAATCACAAGACAGAACAAAACAACGTTACACGTGGGCGAAACCAAACAAAGACTGACAGGACACACTAGGAAAAGTGGAACTTAAATAGGGACAGTGATTAGGGTAACAGGTGAGGGCAAAAACCAACAAAACGGGTGTCTGTGATCCAAATGAGAGCTAGATCTCACTGGAATGGCAAGCCTGCCGTGCCAGGACGTGTCAAGAAGAGTTATAGCAAATCTTTCAAGAAGAATTTACATTGAAAACAATATACAATAATCAGGCAAGGTTAATTCCTTTAGTTCTGCATTCTAAGGTAGGTCATACTGATTGTTTTAAAAACACAAGATGTTCTTTTTAGTTATAATTTTATTAATGTTTGTTTCTGTTTACTGTAATGTTATACATTGTTTATTCTAAAAAATAAAGAGTTATGTTTAGAGAACTGATGAATTTTTTAATAGTGTCCCAGTACATTTGCACAGTACTGTATATATATTTTACTTTTGACCGTACCACATTTTCACAAGTGTGCTCCATCAAATTACATATTTATTTCCATTATTTCTTTCGTAATGAATGGCACCGGAAACAGTCAGAGTTTTTAGCTGATTTATTGATTTTGTGTGTATAAATCTAAATAAAAAAACCTACATTGAGTAAAAAAGTAACAATTTCAAACTGGTCATATAAAATACATAAGGACTGTATAAAACAGTTGATATAGATCACGTTATAAAAACTGATTTATGAATCATGCATCTTGATAAGCGAGAAGGCAAGGTAAGAACATGACCGAACAGTCTCTATAAAAATGAATGCAAACTTGGTAAAAATTAAAAACTCAGTCCCACATTATATTGTGGCGCTAAAACATGTATTCACATTGTAATTACACATACAAGTTTGGTATAATTACAGAGTAGGAAGGTACACTTTATAACAATTTGGCTGCATTTGCTAGCGGCAAACAGGGCAGATAACTAAACTCTAACAATGCGAACACTGTACCTGCCAATGTCATTAATCAGAATGTAATATTGGTCTTTATAGTCACACTTTATATAAAGTGGGACCCAAACATTAAACAATATAATCCTGAAGTATACAATGCAGACTCCAATGTATGTGGTTAATGGTGAGCTGACAACTGTCACAACAACTGTAGTTAATACACCATACAAAGAAAAAAAAACTTGAAAATACACAAAAATATATAAGATTTGCCCAATTACACATGATTGGAGAGTATATCTACCAGACACCTCATGAAATATGATTTCCAATAGCTAACCCAAATATATTTTTAACAAAAGGTTATATACCTGCTTTAAGCATTCGATGAAAATAAGCATACAATGGATTGCATGTCAATATGGCTTTCGTGTGTAGAAACAAGTGACATGTCTATAGAAATGGAGAAGAAATATAGTACCTAACCCTGGCTTAATAAGAAATATCCATACACAAATGAATATTTTGAAAGAAAGAAAAAGCAATGTACACTCCATCCAAGACTGTAAATGTCAGTTTTAGGCATCCCATCAAATGGACATTTGGTCAACTCATTTTGTGCTGCCATTGCTATTGTCACATAGTATGTAATCACATTCAGGAAGGTTAGGGTGAATAAGCATAACCTTTGTATCTGCCTTTTTAGAAACTTTGCATCAAGAGATGCAGGATATAAACTCAATTCTGAAACGCAAAGCAAGGCAATTGATTATGTTACCAGAGACATTAGTTTGAGTTGGTGGAGGAGTTCCATCTTTACAAATATGCCTGGCTATCTGAACCTATAGACTCTGTACAAGATATGACATGTAAGCGCTTTATACATTTATGCTTGAAAGTCCTTTTTTCAAATGCATGGATTTGAATATTTATTTAAAGACACACTTTTTATGAATGTTATCTGTTGGAAAACAACATTGCACATATAAATACAATCATGTACACAAGGGTAAAAAAATAGTTTTTTAAGCAAAATAGTGTTTTGAAGACACAAGTGCAAACTTTGTGGAATAGGCCATTCATGGATTTGGCCTGATTGTGCCCTCTGATATAATTGGCTCCCCTTTGGCTGTTGAACATTTTTGAGATTACGCTGGTTAAAGTGATGACCTAACAAGCCCTACAAATGTCAGCAAAACATGCACTGGTGACAAACAACATTTCAGAATGCTATTTTCCCATTGAGATGTGCTGTAGCACACTGGTTTTCACTTCATTTCTTTGTTATTTTGAGATGACCAAAAGCTGAAGCAAGATATACCATATATAAAAAAGGTTCTTCCACTGCCTCAGGTTTTAGGGTCCTTAAAAAACAAAACAATGTGTCGATCTTCACCAGTGTGTTTATCACCAGAGCAGTTTAGAATGGTTATAGAGCAGCGTTTCCCAAACTAGAGGTTGCCTAATATGAAAGTGGGGTCTCAAGAGAAACTGAAATAAACGATGATTGGTATAGAACCAGCGTGAATACTTGACATCATTCCTGATTAAAAAGAGTCTCAGGAAGATGTCTTCTGTTTTCTTCAGGACTCCTGAGACCAGAATGGACCAGGCAGTAAATAAGAGTCAATTATAATGTTCTACACAGAGTATGATTCAGCAATTGCTGTCCTTGATGTTTTCCTACCCTTTCAAAACCTAACGACGCGGCCCTTTGATAAGAATAAATTATTTCTTTTTGACAAGGTAATTCTACATTGCGGTTACATGGCAAAAACTTGAACATTAACTGGAGATTTGGGTGGGAAAAATGAATATTTTCTGTGTTTCTGAGTGTTTTCTGATAATGTGGCCTGAATCAACATCTTCTATTAGAAGCATTTCAAAGTATTTTTCCTATAAATAGTTTTGAAATACTATTTTGAAACACTTGGGTTTAATGCAAGGAAAGGGTCCTTGGTGTATATTACTGCAGCATGGGTTCAAATCCATCCTACTGCTCTTTAAGCAAAACATCTCTCCACCTTTCACTACTGTCCTGTAAAAGCATAAAATGCCAAAAAAATATATTTAAAAAATATGTATAGCAATGTACAGCCCCAGTCAAAAGTTTGGACACACCTACTCATTCAAGTGTATTTCTTAAATTTTTATTATTTACCAGATTTTAGAACAATAGTGATTTTAGAATCATGTTTTTGACATGGAATCATGTACACTGCCGTTCAAAATGTTGGGGATATTTAGAAATGTACTTGTTTTTGAAAGAAAAGCTAATTTATTGTCCATAAAAATTATATCAAATTAATCAAATACTGTTGCCATTGCTACTGTTGTAAATTACTATTGTAGATGGAAACGGTTGATTTTCAATGGAATATCTACATAAAGGCATACAGAGGCCCATTATCAGCAACCAGCACTCCTGTGGTCCAATGGCACGTTGTGTTTGCTAATCAAAGTTTACCATTTTAAAAGGCTAATTGATTATTAGGAAACACTTTTGCGATTATGTTAGCACTGCTGTGCTGCATGCATGCAAAAACTGCTGTGCTGATTAGAAGCAATACAACTGTCCTTCTTTAGACTGGTTCAGTATCTTTAGCATCAGCATTTGTGGGTTCGATTACAGACTCAAAATGGCCATAAACAAAAACAAAGAACTTTCTTCTAAACCTTGTCAGTAGATTCTTGTTCTGAGAAATGAAGGCTATTTCATGTACGAAATTGCCAAGAAACTGAAGATCTTGTACAACGCTGTGTACTACTCCCTACACTAAACAGCGCAAACTGTCTCTAACCAGAATAGAAACAGGAGTGGGAGGCCCCGGTGCACAACTGAGGAAGAGGACAAAAACATAGAGTCTAGTTCAAGAAACAGTCGCCTCACAGGTCCTCAACTGGCAGCTTCATTAAATAGTACCCGCAAAACACCAGTCTCAATGTCAACAGTGAAGAGGCGACTCTGGCCTCCTAGGCACTTTTTTAGTTACTACATGATTCCATATGTGTTATTTCATTGTTTTGAGGTCTTCACTAATATTTTACTTTGTGGACATAGTAAAAATAAAGAAATAGCCGTGAATGAGTAGGTATGTCCTAACTTTTCACTGGTATGTCGAGTGAATACTTTCCAATATCAATACTCAATTACTTCTGTTTTAAAATAAAACATATGTGAACACTTACATGTATGGGTATGTGAAACTAATTGAGGTACTTGACCTCTGGTGCCTAAAATATATAATGTTCAGATATATTTTATAGTCTTTAATGCAAAAAAAGTTGAGATCATGTTTAAGCGACAGACACTGGTCTATTTTGGTATTTCTGTGACAATATCGTTGTGATTATATCCTGTACAATCATGAAGGCAGGTTTAGTACTTTAACTAACTACACCGTGTGATAACATTGTCTACCAGCACATGAAGGGAAAGAGAGGAATGGTAACAGTCATGTGAATTTCATAAACCCAATCATCGGGCAGCACCAAATTGCCAAAATGACTTATTGTGTAACAGAATTATTCAATGCTGGTCCCGAGGTCCAAGAGCATAGGAAGTCTTAGTTTTAAGCCAGCAATACCATTCCGATTCAGCTGGATCAGGTATGTTATCACTGGGCTGGTAAAATCTATAAACAAAAGCTCCTTAATGCCGGTCTTACCAGCCATCTATACAATCAATGGTGATAGCCACTGTAACTCATTCCATGTCTATGGCCAGATTCCAAAATGACAACAAAGTTCTTTCCATCTACCTGTGACTTCAAACGCCCACACCTGGGAAGGTTAAAACCACACCGTGAAAGGTACACAGAGTTAGTACAATGTTCCCTTACACCGATGCACAGTATTGAGAACTATGAAGTAGAAGTGAAGACGGGCAGATGGAAGTAAACGAAGTTATGGGTTGGAATCCAGCATATACTTAGCAGGTTGATGGCAGGGTGGTAGTGTTGGCTGCACCCAGCTGGCCAACAGCCAGCATCAGGATGTCTTTCTTTTCCTTGTGAAAGCGAAGCTCCCTGCCAGCCAGCCTGGCCTCTTCAAGTTCCCGCTCTGTTGCTGCCACCTCCTGGGCAATGGTGCCAGCCACGCCTTGCTCCCGGTTCACCCAATCAGCAGCCATCTGGGTGCGCATGTCATCGTCTAGCGCCCGGTGGGAGTAGTGGGCCAGCACCTCCTGTTAGGAAAAGGACAAATGAGTTAGGCAGGAATTAGTCTTCTCTAAAAAATAAACATGCTTCCCAAAAAGTTAGGTACAGGGAAGTCTACGATAAAAAAAAATATATTAATTTGGGATAGGAACATGCCTGTGATAAATTGCAAATCATCAAACCAATCGAAATACCTTTCTTTGCAGAGCATGAATGGTGCTCACTAGATTCTTGTAGTAGGTGCAAAAGTCTGCCAAGATGTAAAATCATCAAAATATCTACATGTACAGTCAGTATGTAGCACTGGCTTGAGAGGAATGCTTCTTTAAAATGCAACACCCAATACAAATCTTTCTGATGTGAGCCAGTGGTGCATTTAACCTGTTTTTGCAACACAGAATTTACCAGACCTTCAATTATGGTCCTACTATGAGAATTTGGAGGTATAGTAACATGACACAAAGACCCTAAATTCAAACAAGAAAGTGTGCCATTAAATCATAATATTTTCAACAGTACTGTTTTCCTGGTAGTGCAGGTTTGATTTGACTTCTAGATTATGCCTGAAATGCATCCATGCTTGGATTTGAAATGACCTGAAACCACAACTTTAGTACACATTTAACGAGCCGCACGGTCAGCAATAACAACATGAGGAATGTGAGAAGTCTGGGAGGCCTAATTATTCTAGAGTCTGACCCCTCTCCATTAAGTTGAAAGGCCTGAGGTCAGATGAAAGAGAATCCCTAAACAGTCAAAGGACACACCACAAGAGTTACTCTGTAACCATAGCAACATTTAATTAATCAGGAGGTGTCATGAAGTGTCATGAAATGAGATATAATAATTTCCTGATTTGGAAGTTGCCTGAATTGAATTTTTTGATAAGCAAAAATTAAGGGTGGGGACTAAATCTTTTATGATGTGTGCATAGTCTGAATATATGAAATCAGATGAAATAATATATTCTTACAATTCTGGTTCAAAACATTTAGTTATAGTTACTGCCTAAAAGTGATATGTAAGATGCAGGAGATAACAAGAACTGCACACAAACATTCAGATCACCAGACTATAACCGGAATGGAATCATTCCATAGGTATTCAATCAGCACGCACAATGTGGTAAGATCTTTCAGCATGACATTCCATCTCAACTTCAGCCAGAGACTAACTTAGCTAACGTTACTCATTAGGGGCTCACAGAGGAAGCTTGTGAAACCTATTCTTATATTTGCTTAAATAACTCAAGCATTAATTGGTAACATTCCCCTCCTAATTTGGCACACAAAACTGTAGGCCATAAGTATCTTGGCAAAAACAAAACGGCACTGGTCGGTTTATACTGTTATTAGTCTCACTTTAATCCACATACTACACTGTTTGGCCTAGAGATTTAAACAAAAAATGTAGGTGACTTTTCTCGTTCCCATGTACACAACTCCCTTATTTGCTAAGCTGTTTAGCATTACACTGATTAACCCTGTTCCTTTTATAATTGACACCTTAAAGATCAAAACAGCTTTGATGAACAATCAAAAAGAACATCTTTTTTTTTTTTTAAACAATTAAGAAGGCTACATTTTTGAATTGGTTGCGGCAATTAGACCATTCACATGATAGGTTTAACTTAATAAAATAAGTTAGGTCACAGTATTTAGGCAGGTTAGCAGGCAAACACATTGATCAGCAGGGTAGCCAGGTAGTCAAGAGCATTGGACCCTTAAACTAAAGGTTGGTGGTTCTAAATTCCAAAGTGAAAATTGATTATTATTTATTTCTAAATTTAGAGCCCTGTCCCAATATCACTACATCACATAGAAAACGAGGGCCTTTTTGGTACCCTAAAAGGTGAACAGAGAGCATTTTGCATGCAGTTTTCTCACGCCTGCTTCTCCTCCCCCCATGTGCCGATGATCAGTGTCGTCGGCCTACCAGTCACCACTGATCAAAGCCCTTTAATGATGAATTCCTCCCGGACTTGTCTCGTCACCATTATGCACAGCTGGCTCCTATTCCCTAATCATCATGTGCTTACAACTCCCGCTGTTTGCCATTATCTTTTGTGGGTCATTGTCCATGTGTTCTTGTCTGTCTGCATTAGCATCGCATTTCTGACCATGCTTTTGTCGAGACACCTTTTAGAATTCTGAACCCATTGGCTACGCTCCTGCTTCCTTGATGGCAAACGGTGACCGGGTTGAAATGCCGATTCGCTAGCACCGAAATATAGTGTGAGATCATGCCTGGCTTGCTGGTGCTCTTGGTAATACAACGTAATGTAACATAAATTCCACGTCAACAGGAAGGGGTAAGTGCAAACAGAAACAGTATGCCAATACTACAGTACCATACGTATTCCCATGAGCGACAACATCATGGGAGCCATCAAAAAACATTGCCATGTCCTAATGGCTGATCCTGTTTGACCAAATTCTTGTCCACACAGTTTTTTTGGCATATCCGGAGTCTTTACGAAATGAAGGCCTGTGAAATGAAGTGATAGCCCTAATCTACACTTTTATCCAAATGTGATCTTACTTGACGGGAACATTGTCTCTCTCTCATGGCCTTCAGGCTTCCATTCCAGTGCAGCAGCTGAAAGACTGTCATCAGTTCCTGACAGAAAATGAGAAAATCACAGTTTAGCATCCACAAGCACGTAACGCCTGGAAAACAGTGGAGCAGTACGTGAAATGTTGTACTAGTTGTTTTACAAAACAAAGTGTAAGTGACTGGATCCTTTATAACCGGAGTGGCAAAGCTAAAGCCACATTTTTAGAAATCTGCCTAACGCTCTGACACAACAGATACTGGGACCAACTGGAACTGTTTGAACGTGTGCTATGGTTCTAGAAATCTTCGAGTGAGTCATATTCAGACTCATTTTAGGAGAAGAAAGATTTGTGGGGATGGCGTTTGGCCAGGGCAATGGTTATGGATCACCAGGCAAGATTCTGAATGCTTTGAGGCCTACTTCACGAGCTGTGGTTTGGCAAAGACCAATCAAGGCATTGGATCAGTGTATATGGATGACAAACAATGAATTATTATACTGTCCAGATTGCTCTGTTGATAACTCCAAAGTGTGCTGCAGTTTAAGTCCACATCCGACTTTAAATTGTTGCCCATACTGGCAGGCTCTGCTTTACTCCATTCTGTCATGAGTCTCAGAATGTTGCATTTATCAGGTTCGACTGTATACATTTTTGTAATTAAAGCTCTGAAATGTTATGACGCAGAACTGAATAAACTAGTGAACTATAATAAACTGTAAACAATAATGGCTTTGTTTATCAGAAAATAAGCTGTAATTTAGGGATGAGCAGTAAAAGTTGAACTGGAAATGAACTGGAAATACAAAGCTAAATGAGAATAAGGTGCTACAGTATGTCCGCTTTGTCCGATTACTCGTAGTTCAGGCTCTGTAGGTCACGCTTATGTTAACATGTATCTCTCCTGTATGACATGTATGACATGTATCTACCCCGTATGACATGTATCTACCCCGTATGACATGTATCTACCCCGACTAATGTACCGTAGTTCTAGCCGTCCTAAACTAGGCTCATATGCAGTATTCACCTGAAACTCCAGCATTGACTTTCCTTTGTTGGACTCCAGCATGAAGCGAAAAGCCCCAATTCCTGTGCTGGGATTGTCTGCCTCTTCTCTGTTTCCCTGTAAAAGATAAGTAGAGTCAAATCCCCCAGTCTTTTTCACCTCAAGCGCCCAATCAGATTAAAATCTTACCCTAATAAGACCTTTTAATAGGAGCTACAGTATGGATTATATCAAATCTGGTCAACGCTTCTGTCAGTGTCAGTTACGTGAACAACACATTCAGTGGTACTCACATTAAAGGAGGCCAGTGCCTCACATACACTCTTCTCAATGAAGTCATCTGTGATGCGGCGGGAAGGATGCTCGTTGAAAACTGAGTTCATTAGAGCAATCTTAGCAGCGCTCCGTCTGGCCTCAGCCTTGGTAGGACAGAACTAAAAAGCCAAAATTGAAGCATAAAACATTTAGTACTCTTCAGAGTTTTAAGAGGCTGAATTACGTTTTGGCAAACACACATTTCTAATATATGGAAAACAGGAATGGCTCCAGTTTAATAATACAAAAGAATGTACTATGTAGCCTGTGGCACAAGCTGAAAAGTTATGACCCTGTTTGACATTGATACATGCACTGTATTGTGTAAAGATGGTTGAGTAAAACTATTGCATTAATATTCTGGAAGGTATTTCACACGTGTGTTGACAGAGATTTCTATTTATTTTTTGATTTTACTTAACCCTTCTTTAACAAGATGTCACTTGAGGAGCAAGTCTTGTTTTTAATGATAACCTTGCCAAACGCATTCAATTGCAAGAACAACAGAAATACATTACGAATAAAATCTTATTTGTGATTAATCTTAATAAATGCTATCACTGAATTGCACTAAATTACACTTCAGTGGGACACACACAGATAGGCATAATGGATTCAGCAGTTGAAATGATCAGATAGCCTCTCTAAGCTATGATGAGGCTTCCTCGTCATCTCCTCTTAAGGAAGGAAGGAAGGAAAGGAAGAAGTGAGTTAGGACAGACGGAGGCGAGGGAGGCATTGTATAAATGCAAGGGGAGAATGTGGGGAGGGGTGTCATGGCTCCGTCTATGCTCAGTGTTTGGCTCTAATAACAACCAGATGAGCCACCAGATGAGTTTCCGACCACATTGTACATTGCAGCCGCCAATTCATGCAGAGGAAGAAATTGCAAAACACAGAATCCTTCCACAGAATGTTCTTCTAGGCACGATGCTCAAGTTGTCTGATAATTACAGTATTATTTCAAAATTAAAATAATATTTGAAAGTGATACTAATGTACATTAAAGCTGTCTTTACTATACAAATAATAACACAATAATCCTGTTGGATATCTTTTTAGCAAAGACTTTGATACAGCCTATACTGTATGTTTAAGAAAAACATGTTTATGAATGAGATATTTAACTTTAACAGCTATGTGGATATTTAACAGCTATGTGGTTTCTCTAAATCCATTATTCAGTTGGACTTGCATTTCATTACTTTAATTAGTTTTAATACTTAGCCTGAATACATGTACGTTTTTATGCATAGTGGGACAGTGGATTTCACCTCATCAAAGGTTCAGCACCAAGGTTTGTTATTTGAGATTAGCCAATGGTTAGCTATTGAATTTAATCTTTGTAATCTCTTGTAATCCTGATGGGAGACAGCAAAATGCTTTAAATTGTGATTCCCAGTATACATGGCACAACAACATCTTTTTCTTTAGCTTGTCGTCGCTGGGATTAGAACCAGACATATTTTTTTGGGTGAGATATTTTGAATGTACATTGCAATTCAGCTTTTAAATTTCAATAACAAGAACAAATTATAAAACCTCAACATTTATAACAATAACTAGATCCATACTTTTTTTTGCTGAAGGTACAAACTACATACAACATGCAACATGTCTTTTCACCTGATTAGGAAAGATTTATTAAGACATTTGTTTAACACATTCTTTAAGTATTTAGATTAACAAGGTGAGACATTTTTAGCAGAGTGTCCCAGAAACATCTGGTTTATATTCATGAGACTACAGCAGAGAGACTACCTAGACATCTGAAATAAACAACTTTTTCCATGATTTACAGGAATGAAATCTAAAAATGGATCCATTCATTGTATAGATAGATGGTGTGTTTACATAAAAGTTTCCACTAGTGTAATATTCATTCAGTAAAATATGGGTCTGCAGTTAGCAGTTTCTAAACAAAGTAATCTGGCATTTCTCATGAGACAAAGTAAAGAAGAGCCTCTGGTGATTGAACTGTGATCCAAAGATCCAGGGCCGATGTACTGAAGTGGATCAGGTTAGACTGAAATTGATTTGGTTGGGGGCATCTGTGCATGAATAGCGTGGTTAGATAAATCATTGTTATGAACGTATAAGGAATTTATTTTATGCCATATGCAGCTTCAGAAAAATACTGTCAAACCTTTATGTTGTAGTGTTAATAAAAGAGAAATGTTGGAAGTACTCCTTTTGCTAAGAAGGAGACATCACTACTTTCCTTTGCAAAACTGAAGTCACAACAGTTAACATCATGCTCCCAGAAGTGAAACAAGAAGTGAAAAAAACAATAGGTAAAATAATTTGAAATTATTGGATCACTGATTACCAGTCAGCAAGCATGGGGCTACAACAAGAATGGGATAATTTTTTTGATTTCAACATAAACGAGAGTACAACCGAAAGAGCCCTAACAACCCATGTATTGTAAATGTTAGAATCTGGAGTCTTGAAATGCATGGACCCGCCAATTGTCACGCTACCAAAAGGTGTGCGCTTCCTCCTAAAGGCTTAATAATCAGTAGAAGAGCTTTTGAATACATCTCATACATGGAATGGCTGGGGGGGTCTCAGGTGAGGTTTAACAATCAATGTCTTAAGCCATGTGCTCTGTCTAAACTCACTTTCACACAAATTGAGAATCTGTGAATCACCCTTTAGCTCACCTGAAAACTCCCGAAGCAGCTTCCACCTGGAAGACTGACGTAGCAAACATAGGGTGGATTGTTTGACGGGACCATCTCATACACCACCAGGGCCCCATTCCTAAGGTCTGCCCCTCTTGACTGCTTCATTTGCCAGAACTCTTGCAAGGCTTCCACCACGTTCACTGGAGGAGACAAGAAATGGCCCAGTTTAACTTTTCAATTCAATGTATGTTAAATATGGTCCTATAAACTCATTTTGTGTACAGGTTTAGATAAAGGAATAATAAAAGTGAAGCTTTTATTGAAACAAAATATAACTACTAAAATGTGTTTTTTGGGTGTTGACATTGAGGCATGAATTCTTTATAATCCTTAAAATACCAGATACAGTGCCCTTAGTAATTTGGTCACATAAACTTTGCTGGTTGTAAGACCTACAGTATGTTCTTCCTTTCAGGTCATTCTTGGTCAACACCTGACATCAGAAACCCAGAAACCGCCAGACTGTTTTATCTTCTCTGGTGATGCACTGCCAGGAAGGGATGCAACCCATCTTAATATCTTCTCTGATGATGCACTGCCAGGAAGGGATGCAACCCATCTTAATATCTTCTCTGATGATGCACTGCCAGGAAGGGATGCGACCCATCTTAATATCTTCTCTGATGATGCACTGCCAGGAAGGGATGCGACCCATCTTAATATCTTCTCTGATGATGCACTGCCAGGAAGGGATGAGACCCATCTTCAGAGTTCTGTTTTGAAGTACTTTCCTTGAAGACTCATCTTCAGTAAAGGGCATGTGCAACTGGATATAAATCTGAATTTTTTTCACTTTAGAGTGAAGAATGTTTCACCTTTTGCCAATAAAAAGTATTTAGTTTCCATGGCAGTATATCTGGAAGCATTTGCTCGTACTTCAGCAGACATTATTCTTCTGTACACTTCAACTAACTGATAACTGGTTTTCACCATCCAGTGTAGCATCTAATGTTTTGCTGGTGATGATTTCTGCAGCTGATAGTAGTTGACATTCATACCTTCTTGCTAGCAGAGTGATCTTGAAATTTTGTTGTTGTTGTCAATAAAATGAGAATTCTTCAGTTAACCAGAGTATAAATATTCCTTGACCTACCGGGCCATTTGCAATTCTGGAGCTCACCAGTGCTTTCCATCTATATAATGTTTGAAACTATTGTGTTTTATATGACTGAGTATTTACTAATACATTCTACAACAGAGACCCATAAATGGCTCCAAAGACAAATGCAAAGCATGGAATCAAGGCAATAAATTAAGAGCTCTTTTATGCCTGCAAAAATATTATAACGAAACACACCTGACTGACCAAAATCCCAATATATTTTGGAATAGAAAATTAATATATTATGTCTTTGTAATTCTTGTATCTGAATAAGGTTTCAAATAGTGAAACTGAAGTAAAATAAGTAAGGAGAAAAGGCTAGTTTTTTTTTTTTTACAGAAGAAGATAATGTTATGTGCCTTGATTGTGTATATTTTTTATTCCCAGAGTTAATTTGTGGAGGCACCTGCGGCCATTCATTTTAATTATAATTTTGGGGCACTTTTGCTCAAAGTACATTTCTTGGGGAATCATTGATTTGGGACCCCTACATCTAACTGACAGGGTATGAAGGTACAACCATGAATGTGGGACTGTACAACCATGGTTGCTGAGGTGCCACATGATTATTGTACTTCCATGTTCTTGTTTTTTTAAATTTATATCTGCATTCAGTAGCATCTATCAATCACATGGTTATGCATGTTGGCCTCAAAGGGAACAAACCACATGTCAAAGATACACTAGGATCACTTTCCAGTTAAGTGTTCCTGGGTTCAGTCTTAGTTTTTTACATAGACTTGAAATTGGATGCAAGATTTGAATATTGCTGTCCACCAGATTACAGAATTTACTGAATAATTTTGACAAAACAAATGCTATTCAAGAAAATCGCAGATATATATATATATATTGTGCATTTTTAGATTGAATTTAAATGCAACAAAATGTGACTGCAATGGGTTTGTAGAACAACTAAATACGTTATGGGAATTGCCTAACACATCCTGTTTATTTCATAAGTAAACAACAAGAAACAAACCCACTGACACACACTGAACAGACCTTATCTGTCCCAAGATGTGTTGACTTTCAGTGCCGTTTCAGGTCCACGACAACAATATTTTAATTCATATTAATATTTTACAATTAATTAATTTTATTAATATCAGACTACTTTCGTAAAACAGAAACATACTTTTCTTAAATGGGTGTTTAGGTTACATGAGATGACAAGCATAGGTGTAACTTCGAACGATGTGCCCAGCATTGCTGTTGTCAACATTTAAATCAACTATACGCTATCATAAATTCCATGTGTGAATTTACTCTGTTGTAAACTGGATGGGCATTTGTGGCTACAATCTGTATTCCGAAGGCCTATTGACCATTTAATCCAATTTGATATCTTAATTAGTGACAGTGCTACATTTGAACCGCGGCCAAAGAAAGTCGCAGGACGTAAATTCTGCGAGTAATTTTTTCCAGGTTACCTCTGCCATAGCCCTGTGTGTGCTTCGCAAAACTCCGAACAACAGCCTCCACCGCCTCCTTCAAGACTGCTGGGTTCCCTGGATTACATAGACCGAATCCAGCCATCCCTGTTCCGAGCCCCGCACCGCCGATTGTGCCGTGAAGACCGTGGAGTTGAAGCGGTGGGGGCGGCCCAGATGAAGCACATACAGAGGCCGGGGGAGGCAACAGAGGTGCGGTTGGGACTGTAACCCCGGGCCGGAGAGAGGAGCGCAGGGTCCCAGTCGATCCAGCACCAAATCCTATCCCTGGTTGAAGTCGCTGAGGGCGGATAGATTCCATTGTTGAAGCTAAAAGACAACAGTATGCTAGTGCAGGAAAATAGGAAATTCGTGATGGAAATACTGATCTCCTCGCTGATACCGATATGTTTGATGAAAAAAAAACGAAACAAAAAAGATAGCAGTAATTAAAAAACGGGGGTTTCCTCACGGAGAAAAATGCGTCCCGTTAGTCAATCCCGTTAGTCTTTGTGAGGATTAGGCTGCTTGGCTGTCAATCTTGGAGAAGGGGCGGAGAAATCAGAGAAGTGGAAATGGGAAGCTCTGAATGGTCTATTTTGTTGAACTATCGATGCGAGAAGGGGCAAATGCTAGGGAACAATGATAGTCACCAAAACTGTAAAGGAATTCTCTTGACATGAACAATTGGCACTCTACAATAGGTCTATTCATGTAGACTAATTTAAATGGTTATACTTTGGAGAAATAGTAGGCTATATTATTGAAATATATTCCTTCCTGACATTTCCTGATTTTTGCATAAAGCAACAAGATTTTTTAATAATGATCATGACAACACAGTTACTAAGAATTTCAAATTCCGCTGAGTATATACTCTAAAAAGCGTTACAAAAAGGTCGGCTCTCGCCACACACGTTTCTTTAGATTAATTCCAGTTGCGATAAGGTCAGTTATTACCCCAGGCCTAATGACGCCATACTGTCGCTTGGTTCCTTTAAAGTATAAGGGTGAAGCTTTTCCATGTGACAAATACAAATTCTGCATTTTAGGATGTGCTTTTATATGCACCCAAAATCATTTCTGATAAATAATATGCAGAATTTAAAATTCCAATGGACATTTGCAGATGTAACAATGCAAGAGTTTCACAAAATGTCCCGTTGATATAAACGCGCTAAATAAGATCTCACTTGATAGGTGTCCTACAAACATAACTGATTGTTCCTGTCAGTTAATCGTTGCTAGCAAGCTAGCTACCCATCCTGTTGAAAATCCACCAACCACCCTTAGACAGGGTTGTATGCTGGAAATACCTTAAAGAGTAAAGAGTGGTTGAAGTAGGCATTGTGGTGCCCAAATTAATTTATTTTCATGTTTTCTATCACCATGAGAGGGCAGTGTTAAGTCACATACTGTGCAGCATTGAAATGTTCCCTCTAACCAAATTCCCATTCAACTAACTCCTGCCACAAGGATTTTCAAAGTAACTTCAACCTTTGCTTGTGATGTTGGTTAGATAAGTCTTTCCTCTTTATGAACCAGGCTTTCTGGTTATGTGATTTTGGAGCTATGGCTACGCAATGCTATGTCACACCAAACTGGTTTGGACACCACAGAGTTGACTCCTATTATGACATACACCATAGTGTGCCTTAATATAATGCTTTATCAATAACATAACAGTTTCCTAAATAGCATGTTACAGCAGAACACATTTAGCCTGTGTTCACATAAGAGCTGCAGTAAGGGACTACAATGAAGTGTTACCTAAAAGCCTATTGTATTTCCTGCAATCCTTAAACTTGTCATTGCTATATCGATTGGCTTCACTCTCCTCACCTGATCTATTAGTTGCCTATGTTCTGTTGTGATTAACATAGTTTGTGTTATCTTAGTATGATAGGGCTGGAGTTACATTGACCTCTGTGGTATTAGTAATTTAGCGAGATCTGACAAACCTGGATTCAAGAAAATTCAATTCAAACTGTCTTTTCAGCTCCAGAAAGATAGCTGGAAGTCTAGCCTGATCAGAAACCATAGCAACAAATGCTCAGAACAAAACCTCCTTTGTACTAGGTTAGGTTGATTTTATTTACAATCCCCGTTTCATTTCTAAATTTGATTCATCAGACCATGGGACAGTTTTCCACTTTGCCTCAGTCCATCTTCAATGAGCTGGGGCCCAGAGAAGGTGGAGGCGGTTCTGGATCTTGTTTAAATGTGGGTTCTTCTGTGCATGGTAGAGTTTTAAGTTGCATTTGTGGATGCAGCAACATACTGTGTTCACGGACAATGTTTTTTTTTGAAATGTTCCTGAGCCCATGCAGTGGTTTCCACTACAGAATTGTGTCTAGTTATTAATGCGGTGCTCCCTGAGGGCACGAAGATCACGGCCATCCAATATTGTTTTTCGGCTTTGTCCCTTGCATATAGAGATTTGTCTGGATTCTCTGAATCTTTTAATGATATTATGTACTGTAGATGATGAGGTCCCCAAAATCCAAAAATTGCAATTTTACATTGAGAAACATTATTCTCAAATGTGCCCACACAGTCTTTCATAGAGTGGTGAACCCCTCCCCATCCTCACCTCTGACATATTTTAATACCCAATCATGTTACTGACCTGTTACCCAGTGACCTAATTAGTGGTGTGTTATTCCACCAGGTTTAGTTCATAATCATAACTTTTTGGAAACGGGGTTGAAGTCCAAGTGAATAAAACACAGAGTTTATCCACCAATTAAATTCAGTCTCTTAGGCCAGTTCCTTTTCAGAAAATCCAACTGAAATGGATGTGTGCGTTCTGCAACATGCATTACAAACGAAAGACATTTGTGGGTCTCAAATATACATTTGATGTCATTTGGAATAATACATTTTGTAACCTTATCATTTTCTGTGCAAAAGTCCCAGAATGCATTTTTAACTTAACCCAAATCCATAACCCAAACCCATAATGCCAATTTCCTCTTGAGGCTAGGACATCAGTCCCTCCCAATTTTCAGAAACCCTCCCTTTTGAAAGAGTATCTAAAATAACTCCAGCCACCTCCTCTGTTGCCTTCATGGACTAATGCTTACAAAGTTTATTTAGATTGTTTTCCTTCTTGACCTGAATGTTTCTGATCGCTACTTCATTAAATAGGATGTACTATACTACTGCTGAGTTGTATGGTTGTACTATTAGAAAATCCTCACCCTCAAATATTCAGATGTGTGCCAATGTTTCAATCAGAATCAGAAAGAGTTTTATTGCCAAGTAAGTTTCACAACAAACAAGGAATTTGTTCTGACCCATTAGTGTAACAATTTCTACAAAAGAAAAACCCCAAATAAAACCAAATAACAGTGGACTAAGCATAGAAACAGTAGAATGAGCATTAATAAATTAATACAAAATATGTAATGGTATTTTTAAATGTTGATGTATTTGGAATCCCATCAATGAAGTAATTTTACTTGTGTTCTGCCATAATTTATTCCTTTACCACAATTTAATTCCATACAATAGTTCTTTTTAAAATAAGATTATTTTTAGGACATTTTCATGCTTCAACGAAAGGCAGGGAGAAAGAAGGGATCACATGCAGGAAAGGGCCCAGGCTGGACTTGAACCCAGCCCACTGCCAAATAGACTCAGCCTTGAGGTATGCATGCTACCGTTGACCACAAAATGTGCTAACAGATTAGTCCCTTCAAGAAAGTCGCAGGACGTAAATTCTGCGAGTAATTTTTTCCAGGTTACCTCTGCCATAGCCCTGTGTTTGCTTCGCAAAACTCCGAACAACATTGTGTGTTTTAAGCTGTGGAGAGACCATAGAGCAGGGATCATCAGCTCTTACCCTACAAGGGCTGGAGCCGGCTGGTTTTTTGTTCTACCTCATCGTTAATTGGACCCACCTGGTGTTTCAAGTCTAAATAAGTCCCTGATTAGAGGGTTGCAATGAAAAAATGGAGTGGAACTGGCTTTGAGGGCCAGAGTTGAATGCCCCTGCATAGAGACAAGGGTTGAGTTGAGGGGCATTTGTCTGTTAAAGAGCTTTTTTATTTGGGAGTATTTTTGAATACATGCTGTACAACACTTAACTTGTTAAGTGACTCCCCTGGAGGCTCACCAGGAGAACACTTACCACAAGGCTGAGTCATTCCTGCAGCTGTCTGGGTTCAAATCCATTTCTCTCTCTCCACCTCTTCTGTCTGTCTCTACTCCATTAAAACAGGCAAATGAACAGGTGTTTTTATAAAGATTGGCTAAGAATACAATGCATATTTGTAATGTGCTTGAAATATCTAAGCCAAATTGATGTGGATTAAGCCTAGTCCTAGACTGATCTTTGCTTTGTTGAATTTGTCTTTTAGTCTAGGGCTATGCTTAATCCATGTCTGGGAAACTGTTACACGGGATTCTATTCTACCAATGATTTAAGAGCCACTTTCACATGGGATCAAGTACCATGCCAGAGGGACCAGAAACACTTAGCACATATAGGATTTTAAACTACGACCCCGCCACGACCCCAACGTTTTGTAAGTCTTTACCATTACACTAATAACCCACCCCAACAGAGAATCTTCCAAAGAGCAACATTCAGGTCGTCACACGTCCTCTTCTACAAAACAGGCGTGCCATATCAATAGTGAATACGTTGGTGTCACTACAATTCGAATACCTACCCTTGGGTACGTATTTGTTCACACCCCTTGACTCTGTTCACCGATTAGATGCGTTCGAGTGGATCTTACAAAATGTGCTGCATAATGGGGATTCAAATTGTCATGACAATGCATGAGAAGAACCATGAGATCATTGAATATGGCATGTTTACTGTTTTGGGTGTATTACTAACGTAGTGAAATATTTCGACAATATACCTCCTTGGACCATGATGATCATGCTCCACTCACAGTAGGAAAACTGGAATTTCGATAACATCCACTTCATCGCCAATCCTACAAACAGCAGACGTTGTCTGACTTGCTGTCAGAGGTTAAGGACCTCCGCCGACTTCAGTCTTTGGCTTGTGTCCATAGTCGGCTACTTTAGGCTAAAGTGTGATCACCTGTCTATCTGTGTATGAATTAATACTAAACCGTGGATGAAAGTGACAGAAGATCAGAAACTTCAGAGAATCCAGGTAAGCTAAATGTAATATCTTATTTCAGCCAGTTTGAGTCTAGCTAAGGATTTTACGGTGAAAGGTGGACTACTTTAATACTTTAATGCTAGCATTTGTTTCTTGCTTTTTTGGTAGAAATGAACAATACAGCCTGGACAACCAATGAGGTGTGCAAGTGGCTTGAACAAGAGATTATATAGGTGATTACAGATGGTGATGGTGTAATGCATTATCATTGTCTGTGTTGTCCTATTAAACCAGAACACGGATGGATTAAAGTTACAGTAAGTACATTTTTTTTGTATCTGTTAAAAACAGGAGTTTCTTTTTACTGGAAAGTATTTCAACATTATTTAAATATATTGATGTGAAAACTGTGGTGTTCCTTCCTTTTCACTTGACTGTGTGCCAGTGGAGGCTGGTAGTATAGGAGCTGGATGACAGGCTTATTCAGTCTGTTCAACTGTCACCATTATGTACCCATACTCCTACTGCTGTCATTGGGCCTTGCATTACTTTATTGTTTGTAAATGGCTTGCTGCTTCATCTGGTGTAATAAGTGGACCTTGGCATGATGCTACTAACTGTCTTTTTTCCCTCTTCCCTCTCTGCTATGTCACCATTGCTGGAGATTACATGTATTCATCTGCTGAGGGCAGCCTGATGTGCCTGGCTTGTGTCCTGTCATGTTGTTGATTCCACTGGTCCTTTGCTCACTTTTGACCTGTTCCCCCTGGGACCTATGTTCTGTTGGCTTATTCTCAAGAGTCTCCTCTCCTTATCCATCATTGGTCCAAGATTAGTAAATAACAAACCAAATAACAAACAATTGACATAATTGGAGTCTTGACACATGATAGCGTGTTTAAAAAAAAAAGGTACAGGAGTGATTAGTCAATGCTGCCTTCATGGCACTGATTCTTGATTAAAACAACTAAATCCCTCCTTAGCAGCAGTAAGATGTGTTGATCAGGAGGTGCTGGTAATGGCTGAGCTCCAGGTAGTATTCATCAGCTATGGGATGGATGGACGCGTGCCAATGCCCCTTAGTGACGTGCCACACTCATAGTCGGACAGTTGATGCACATCCATCGGTTGGGGTAACATGCATCTCACCAACGGAGAGATGGATGGACCACGCGAACACATGGGTAATAGGCTCCCGCTGCTATGCCTCTGGAGCCTAATTAAATTGTCTTAAATCATCAGAACCTGAACCTAACCTAATTCCATTTTGACAGTTCTCCAAATGCAAGGACTGACAGTCCATGAGATCTACATTATACTTTCAACCATATTTTGAAGCTTATTTGTTTGTTTATGCATTTTTGTATACATTGGATTAGAATAAACACTTTGAGGTTATGGACTCTCCAAGGACACCTGGTGCACTCATGATAGAGTAAAAAGGAAAGAAACAGACACTTGCAACAGAATTCAAAGAGGACATTGGTGAGTGAGAGAGTTAGAAAATATCCACTTTAGCAATGACTAACTCTGTGCCATCACCATAAAGGCTCTCTCAGACTATATAACACATGTAGATGAAGTGAGAGTAGCTGGAGTAGCAGTGTTTTCTGGGTTAATCCGTGTCTCCGTCAGGGACAAAGAGTAAGGTGCCGGAAGGGCAGCGTAGGCTTGGATGAACTTGAGCTTGCTGATAGGAGATCGACATTTCCAAATGCTGCTGGAGACCAAGAATTCCACATGGGTTGTGCAGGCAGGGGACACTAGATTAGAAGGATTGCAGCTGCAGGATGGGGAGCATTTATATAAACAACAGGGAGAGGAGTGGACAGAGATAGAAAACACAAAGCTAAAAAAGCTCAAAATGAGACCTGAAAGGGGAAAGAGAAGCATGGAGTTTTTCTCTCTTTCATTCCTTGAATATTTTATATTCCATTACTGAAGTATTTTTTTTGTTTTGGGGCAACACTATCGCCACTTGATAAAACTGATGTCACATCTGATGCTGAACAAACAGGAGAGGCCTTTAGTATTCATTTTAATTAATGATAGCCTTGTGGAGGAGAAACCAATCAGCTTCCAGTACAGCCACTGATTATTACAACCCTGCCCTTTGATCTTATTAGATTTGTCAACAATCAGCTAGATGCAAATTATGCACAGTCAACAGTTCACAGATCAAGTAGGCCACAGGGAGGTTAGACAGCACTTAATGTAGATGGGCCTACCTATCAGAATACAGTACTAGACAACAATAAATGAAGATAAAATATGTATTTATCACTTTTGGAGAGAGCATAAGTCCTCTTAATTAACAGACACGCTTTTCTATGGAATAGTTCCACTGTCGATCAATTGATCAATGACTGACTGATGGCTTAACAGAGATATGTGTTGGAACCCTGTAGTAGAGAACATTAACAAGTAAGAGTAGTAGAAGAGAGACCCTTCCTGCAATCCGATTATAATAAGGCCTCCATAATATCAGTGGAAAGCGTCATGTTGGTTACCAGGCAAACAACATTGTCAGACAGTTTAAACGGCTTCTAAGTCCGGTGTAGCCAAAGTTCTGCGTGTGCATGGGATAGGAAGATTTCCTCATGGCTAGTGGGTCAGTGTTTATGTTCATGTTATTTCAATGGAATTCTTGGCATCTGATGAAGTCTTTGTTTTTAAACTATGACTTCATTTGCATTTGGCTCTAATTAAAATAATAATAATTACAATTTATTATTTTATTCAACTTTTTGGAGACCCTTATTACAGTAAAGTGCTTGGAAAACAAGCATAAATGTGTATTTTCATAACAAGGCTGTAGGTTCGAACTACTACAATTGACAGTCTGAGATCAAAGGTGTGTCATTCAACCAATGACGTGTGACATTATTTTCAAAGGTTGTAAGCCAACAGATGGAGAGCCATTGGAGAGGGATCAACAATGCTTGAACAGAGGGAGTTTTTTTTTTTTTTGCAGGACACCTCACTGATGAGGTATCCAGCATATCAGCCCATATCAGCACCATGTTGGAGATACAGTACATCTATATAACAGGAGATGATTAGAAAGAAGACTGACCTTTGACCAAATACCTCATCATTACAAGATTTGACTTGGATTTTAGTATCAAAGTGTATGGCAAAAACCTATTACACAGCAGTGTATGTCAACAACATTGAAACTTCTGAAGGTTATCTTCTACACAACAGGCAGTATTTAGCGGCTGTTTAATCTGACCACTGTTGGTGGGAATTCCAAAAGGTTTAATTCTTGGTCTCAACCTATCCTTAGCAATAACAATGTAATAGTACAATTTATTTTATCTAGCACTTTTCATTACAGAGTGAATCTCTTAAAAACAAACGAGTTCTGTCTGTGGCAGGTCTTGACTTGAAGGTCTTCCCACAGGGTTTTTAGATAGTTTACAAAGGCAGTAGTAGTGATTAGAGTTGATGGCAATGCTGTGTGGGCTATTGATGCATAATTGAAAAGATTGCAAAAAAACTAGCTACATCTAGCCAAACCATCCAAACTAATTTATTTAGCAGCAAAGTTAAAATGGTGCCCCTCCAGAACCTGAAATATAAGAAACAGCATTTGCATAATCAGTATAATTCAAGCATGGCTGTCAGGGTTGTCCAATCAGAACCAAATCCCTTTTTTCCTCAGCCTCATATTTGAGCTAAAGAGAGTGCACCCAGGCTACCATCCCTCAGCTGTTAACTGGAAAAAAAGAGACAGATTGTTGTTTTTCAAATTCCAGACTTTAACTTGAAGCTCCCGCAGCAACCACAATCCTCCGGGTGTTTGACACTGTAACACAACAGATGCAGCAACCACAATCCTCCGGGTGTTTGACACTGTAACACAACAGATGCAGCAACCACAATCCTCCGGGTGTTTGACACTGTAACACAACAGATGCAGCAACCACAATCCTCCGGGTGTTTGACACTGTAACACAACAGATGCAGCAACCACAATCCTCCGGGTGTTTGACACTGTAACACAACAGATGCAGCAACCACAATCCTCCGGGTGTTTGACACTGTAACACAACAGATGCAGCAACCACAATCCTCCGGGTGTTTGACACTGTAACACAACAGATGCAGCAACCACAATCCTCCGGGTGTTTGACACTGTAACACAACAGATGCAGCAACCACAATCCTCCGGGTGTTTGACACTGTAACACAACAGATGCAGCAACCACAATCCTCCGGGTGTTTGACACTGTAACACAACAGATGCAGCAACCACAATCCTCCGGGTGTTTGACACTGTAACACAACAGATGCAGCAACCACAATCCTCCGGGTGTTTGACACTGTAACACAACAGATGCAGCAACCACAATCCTCCGGGTGTTTGACACTGTAACACAACAGATGCAGCAACCACAATCCTCCGGGTGTTTGACACTGTAACACAACAGATGCAGCAACCACAATCCTCCGGGTGTTTGACACTGTAACACAACAGATGCAGCAACCACAATCCTCCGGGTGTTTGACACTGTAACACAACAGATGCAGCAACCACAATCCTCCGGGTGTTTGACACTGTAACACAACAGATGCAGCAACCACAATCCTCCGGGTGTTTGACACTGTAACACAACAGATGCAGCAACCACAATCCTCCGGGTGTTTGACACTGTAACACAACAGATGCAGCAACCACAATCCTCCGGGTGTTTGACACTGTAACACAACAGATGCAGCAACCACAATCCTCCGGGTGTTTGACACTGTAACACAACAGATGCAGCAACCACAATCCTCCGGGTGTTTGACACTGTAACACAACAGATGCAGCAACCACAATCCTCCGGGTGTTTGACATTGTAACACAACAGATGCAAACCTTTCGTGCACTGTCACTATTTTCTCTGAATGTCTTTGTGGGGTTTTTCCCGTTTCTGTTTGTTATGCTGAACTTGCAGTTGACAAAATAACAGAGGACATTGTGTGCAGTACATAGTAAAAAGGCCTCATTTCCATATATTTCTGTTTCAAAGGAAAGGGGCTCAAAGGGCATTTTATGCATCAATTCTGTGTAACCAAGGGTTAAATCAGCTCCCCTATTAGAGATGCTTGATACAAGGCCCCAGGTTACTGTTCATGATGATGCAGCTAATCTTTTCAGGTGTGGATTGAACTGTCTTTTGCTGAATGAAGCAGGGAGTGTTCGTGTGTAACTTATCTAGTTATCACAGCCTGTAATGTTGTTATTCATGGAATGTGTGTGCATGGACTGAAATGGAAATGTTACTATGTATATTGTATAATAAAAATATGTAACTTTAGTTTCTGATGGTGTTGTACTCAACATTTGTAGGAAATGATTACTCTTTTCCTCAATATTGTATAAGTAATAAGTTTATGTTTATATAGGTTTATGGGCCTTATATTCATTAATTTTGCCGTTGGTAAGATAATCAGATTTTACTCTGCAAAGTCAAAAATATTTTATTTCAATGTCTATTTGTATTTCTGATGACATGGAAATTGACTTATAAATTCCATGGTTTAAATCATCAATTATATGAATTTTAATGTTTACCCTGTACAGCGTATTACTTTTACTTTCATTGCACTATTGCCATGTGGTTAGTAAAGGCAATTCATTTAATACATTCAGAAGACTGCACCTGTGTATTCTTGGATGACCTGGTTTTAACCAGTATACACACATGAAATAGAACAGAAAACATCAACAGTCAATACAGAATGCATTTGACATGCACAGTCAGAAAGCTGAACCCTCTAGACAGAGCTGTGGCTGCTATGTTTCTGTGTTTGAACAGCTTGGTTGTCATTTTCTCTGCTTGGTTGTTTCTCATGATGAAATGTCCCTTGTATGTTTTCTTTAATCATATGCTTTGATAAGCAATCAGCAGTCCTACGCAGGAGGGGGACCCTTGGACTTTAGAGTGAATCGCCTGGTGGCAAGCTGAGCAGCAAGGGTCAGCCTGCAGTCACATGCCAGCACAAACTTCTATCCAATGATAAGCCGTGTTTCAGCCTCCTCAACCAATGGGGCCACATCTGGGGTGGGCTATAATGTTATCTGAGGACTATAAGAAGTTTGAGCGGCCCAAGGAAAGATACCATCCGGTCTTAACTGTCCTACAACTCAGGTAAGTGGTCCTACCTTTCATCTTCCAAGAAACTCTAATGATTGATGTGGTAAAATGTTTGGTTCTCTTGAAATGTGCTTAGCAGTTAGTAGGGGGTCTGCATAAACTTAACAGTTTGTGTGCAGTGGAATGCAAAGGTATAATTAAAGAGGGACTGAACCATTATTTTGCAAACCATATTGCAGGGTAATCATTTAAACAGCATTGTGAAAATAACATGTTTGTTTGAAGACACAATATATTTTCTAATGTGTGACATGGAAAATGTGTTCATTTTGGTATAGCCTCCATAGTCTTCTCTTATCTCATGTTTTTTTTTGAGTAGGACAGCAATTGTCTGTTAAGCTAGAAAAGATGTGTACTAAAGAAGTAACAGCAGATTGAGCTGAGACGGTTGCTGGGTTACAATGGGGCTGTTACAATGCAGGGTAATTCAGCTTTCTGTTCAATTTGTCTATAAGGAACCAGATAACAGTTCTGGTTATGTCCTTCTTCTGTTGACAAATCTCATCCTGCTTTTAATCTTCTTCTTGAATACCAATTGCAAGAATGCCTAGTGTGCGCCCTTAAACCCGGGAGACACTCTGACCAGGGGGCTTTTCTGGCATCTCCGAGTCTGTCTGGTTTTTGCTGCAACAAGTTATGAGGGAGCTCTTGACAGAGGTTTTCTTATTTTTTAACTGAGAGGTTAACTGAGAAGAAGTACGAATCAAAATGCTTACATTAAGTGCATGTGAAGATGGAAAGATGGAAATAAGAGCAGCTCACTAAGTAATATAGCATAGTGGGAGAAGGGTGTTTGATATTATTATTCTGTCAGAACATTAGGATTGACTGATCCTAAATTAATTCAAAACCTGGCCCATTTGTTAAGCCCTTGGAGAGAAAAAAACCCTTTGCTGTACTTAGTAGAGATGGCCATCCATCCATGTGGGGACCACATTGCCACCATGAAGTCAAGCTAATTCTGCCTGTTTCTTCTCTCCTGAAGTGCCCTAACTCAGAAACCATGAAGGTCTTCCTCGCCACCATTGTTGTTGTGCTTGCTCTGGCTCATGGTAAGGGAACAATCTTAATGTATTAAAGGCGCATTCTGACGCTATTTTCTCCACTGCGGTGGCAATCTGTATCAATAACTGCATTTCACCCCTCTGTACCATATAAGAGATATGCATAACATTTGTATACAGTTTTGCAGGGTTAGAGAGTTTAAAACACATTTATGATAAACAGCCATATGTGCTGTAGCATGCTTTATGTGCACATGCCTTTTATGTCTTATCTGTATTAATGAAATTGCTTTTTCTAACCATAGGAAGCCAAGCACAGTCCACTCAAGTTGAGGAGCTGACAAAGTACTTCCAGGATCTGTCAGCTATGGTGACTTCCACCACTGAGCAGCTGGTGCAGAAAATGCAGGCAGAGTATGTGCCATTGTTTTCACTACGACATTATTAAACTTCTCAACATCCAGCCCTCCTACCCCAGCCCTAATGACAATTACTTTGAACACCTTATCCTTATTCTATTGCCTTAGCAAAAACAAGAGAGTACCTGAAACAATGCAAAAGAAAATAATTGGTCAGGGATTAAATAGTTTGCAGAATCGGACAAACGACAAAGGCTATTGACCAGCCAAAGAACGAACAGGCATTAATATTTGAGTCCCCCTCCCTTTGTTAATGGCGTGTTCAGATCACTAATTTGTCTCTGTTTTGAACAGGACCTTCATGGAGGATGGTAAGGCCCAACTGCAGCAGATCCAGGAGAAACTGGCTCCCCTGGCCGAAAACATCCAGGCCCAGCTGAATCCTCTGGCCGATAACGTGCAGGCTCAGCTCAAGCCTCTGGTTGACAACGTCCAGGCTCAGATGGAAGAACTCTTCCGCAAGGTGCTTGACCAGACCAAGGCCATCACCCAGTAAAGCAGTTGCTTTTCAACTTTACCATCTCGGACAGAATGAAAATCTCCACAGGCTTACAAGTAGCCGATGCCAGTCCGCCAATTGAAGGAGCAGACCCAATTTCAACCTTCTGTTTAAGTCTTTTGTATTTGTCGCAAGACCAATGCTGTTGACATTCATAGACACAGTAGAAATCCAGAACATGATTAAAACTTGGAAACTGGTCCCATGGTGTCTCCTGTAATGTGTTCCATGTTCACTTTCACCAAAATGATCTTCATAGATTCTGTACATAATTACTGAATTGTTCTTAATTTGTCAATACTTTAGCTACGGAAAAAATTAAGAGACCACTTTTTTCTTTCCTCTCCAAAAAAGTGGAGAAGGAAAGTTTTGAGTGTAGAACAGAAGTGTTTAATTTGCAGTGGTCTCTTCATTTCAAGCCTTCTGTTCCTCACTCAAAACCTTCCTTTTCGACTTTTTTGGAAAGGAAAGAAAAAGGTGCAGTGGTCTCTTAATTTCTTCCGGAGCTGTATATGCCTATTTTTAGTCCTTTGCATCTTCAAGAAACCTGAGGCATCATTTATCAAGGTGTATTGTCAGTTCAGCAAATTAATATAGAAATCCTCTTTGAACAATTTGGAATTTCAAGTTAATATATATTATAAGTATATAACTTGAAATTCCAAATTGTTATATACAGTATCTCACAGAAGTGAGTACACCCCTCACATTTCTGTAAATATTTGATTATATTTACACTTTGCTACAATGTAAAGTAGTGAGTGTACAGCTTGTAGAATAGTGTACATTTGCTGTCCCCTCAAAATAACACAACACACAGCCATTAAACCGCTGGCAACAAAAGTAAGTACACCCCTAAGTAAAATGGTCCAAACTGGGCCCAAAGTGTCAATATTTTGTGTGGCTACTATTATTTTCCAGCAATGCCTTAACCCTCTTGGGCATGGAGTTCACCAGAGTTTCACAGGTTGCCAGTGGAGTCCTCTTCCACTCCTCCTTGACGACATCACAGAGCTGGTGGATGTTAGAGACCTTGCGCTCGTCCACCTTCTGTTTGAGGATGCCCCACAGATGCTCAATAGGGTTTAGGTCTGGAGACATGCTTGGCCAGTCCATCACCTTTACCCTCAGCTTCTTTAGCAAGGCACTGGTTGTCTTGGAGTGTTTGGGGTCATTATCATGTTGGAATACTGCCCTGCGGCCCAGTCTCTGAAGGGAGGGAATCATGCTCTGCTTCAGTATGTCACAGTACAGGTGGGCATTCATGGTTCCCTCAACGAACTGTAGCTCCCCAGGGCCGATAGCACTCATGCATCCCCAGACCATGACACTCCCACCACCATGCTTGACTGTAGGCAAGACACACTTGTCTTTGTACTCCTCACCTGGTTGCCGCCAAACATGCTTGCCACCATCTGAACCAAATTAATTTATCTTGGTTTCATCAGACCACAGGACATGGTTCCAGTAATCCATGTCCTTAGTCTGTTTGTCTTCAGCAAACTGTTTGCAGGCTTTCTTGTGCATCATCTTCAGAAGAGGCTTCCTTCTGGGATGACAGCCATGCAGACCAATTTGATGCAGTGTGCAGCGTATGGTGTGAGCACTGACAGGCTGACCCCCCCACCCCTTCAACCTCTGCAGCAATGCTGGCAGCACTCATACGTCTATTTCCCAAAGACAACCTCTGGATATTACGCTGAGCATGTGCACTCTACTTAGGTCAACCATGGTGAGGCCTGTTCTTAGTGGAACCTGTCCTGTTAAACCGCTGTATGGTCTTGGCCACCATGCTGCAGCTCAGTTTCAGGGTCTTGACAATCTTCTTATAGCCTAGGCCATCTTTATGTAGAGCAAAAATTATTTTTTTCAGATCCTCAGAGAGTTCTTTGCCAAGAGGTGCAATGTTGAACTTCCAGTGACCAGTATGAGGGAGTGAGAGAGCGATGACACCAAATATAACACACTTGCTCCTCATTCACACCTGAGACCTTGTAACACTAACGAGTCACATGACACCGGGGAGGGAAAATGGCTAATTGGGCCCAATTTGGACATTTTCACCTAGGGATGTACTTACTTTTGTTGCCAGCGGTTTAGACATTAATGGCTGTGTGTTGAGTTATTTTGAGGGGACAGCAAATTTACACTTTTATACAAGCTGTACATTCAATACTTTACATTGTAGCAAAGTGTCATTTCTTCAGTGTTGTCACATGAAAAGATATAACAAATATTTGCAAAAATGTGAGGGGTCACTTTTGTGAGATACTGTATATTATTTAGGATAGCCTAAATGTGTGACAAAGTAGTTTTCTCTAGCTTGGTTAAATATACAGTTTTAGGGTTGATTACAGATAGTTATGCAAATTTGGCTAACTAATATAGTCATATTTAATAAACTTTTTTTTTGACACTCCAAACATTTGAATACGGAGGGGAGTTAAGTATATATTTTTTCGTTTTATCTCCATTCAAGTCTATGCTACTTTTTCATTTAAATAAATGTTGAACTAATGTAAATATTGTTATAGTTAAAAAAGTATAAATTATTTCACAAATTTCAGGTGTCTCTGTCAACGCACAACAAAGATAAAAAGCAACACACAAATATTAATGACCAATGTTTATCACGTTTTTAGCATCCCCATTAAATCGGAATACGTTGAACACCAAAAATGTTTGACACTTAGACATTTGATTTATTTCAAAACACAGAGAAAAGTACATTCAGTTGCAATAAAGTTGAATGTATGCAAACTTATTAAACCTATTAAGTTAAACCTATTAAGTTAAACTGTATAAACATTGAAGGAACTGAAACATCTTAATTCTATGTTTCCTACATATTAAATTATTCTTTCTTATTTAGTCCAGACATTTATACCCATGTACTTAATGTCTAGTTGTGGTAGTCATTATGTTAGCTAACCAACCCCCACAACTTCAGTTTAGGGATAGAAACCAGAGTGGGGTTTGGGAAAGCTCTCTTGCATTTTCCTCACCTCTGCGTGCATCTGCATGCTTTTACAACACAAACCATATCAAACCTCCAGAGAACCTTTATGTACTGTAACTGATATACTCTATATATATGTAGTAAACCCCTTTGTTACATTAAGTCATTGACTAATTGGAATTAAATTAAAACGGGTCAAAATCCAGTTCCTTCAACTCCTGTGGACAGATTAGGTAAAAATCAACAATACAGTGGGGAGAAGTAGTATTTGATACACTGCCGATTTTGCAGGTTTTCCGACTTACAAAGCATGTAGAAGTCTGTAATTTTTATCATAGGAACTCTTCAACTGTGAGTGACGGAATCTAAAACAAAAATCCAGAAAATCACATTGTATGATTTTTAAGTAATTCATTTGCATTTTATTGCATGACATAAGTATTTGATACAACAGAAAAGCAGAACTTAATATTTGGTACAGAAACCTTTGTTTGCAATTACAGAGATAATACGTTTCCTGTAGTTCTTGACCAGGTTTGCACACACTGCAGCAGGGATTTTGGCCCACTCCTCCATACAGACCTTCTCCAGATCCTAAAGGTTTCGGGGCTGTCGCTGGGCAATACAGACTTTTAGCTCCCCCCAAAGATTTTCTATTGGGTTCAGGTCTGGAGACTGGCTAGGCCACTCTAGGACTTTGAGATGCTTCTCACGGAGCCACTCCTTAGTTGCCCTGGCTGTGTGTTTCGGGTCGTTGTCATGCTGGAAGACCCAGCCACGACACATCTTTAATGCTCTTACTGAGGGAAGGATGTTGTTGGCCAAGATCTCGCAATACATGGCCCCATCCATCCTCCCCTCAATATGGTGCAGTCGTCCTGTCCCCTTTTCAGAAAAGCATCCCCAAAGAATGATGTTTCCACCTCCATGCTTCACGGTTGGAATGGTGTTCTTGGGGTTGTACTCATCCTTCTTCTTCCTCCAATACACAGCGAGTGGAGTTTAGACCAAAAAGCTCTATTTTTGTCTCATCAGACCACATGACCTTCTCCAATTCCTCTTCTGGATCATCCAGATGGTCATTGGCAAACATCAGATGACATGCGCTGGCTTGAGCAGGGGGACCTTGCATGCGCTGCAGGATTTTAATCCATGACGGCGTAGTGTGTTACAAATGGTTTTCTTTGAGAATGCCCCACGAGGTGAGATCTTGCATGGAGCCCCAGACCGAGGGAGATTGACGTCACCTTGAACTTCTTCCATTTTCTAATAATTGCGCCAACAGTTGTTGCCTTCCCACCAAGCTGCTTGCCTATTGTCCTGTAGCCCATCCCAGCCTTGTGCAGGTCTACAATTCTATCCCTGATGTCCTTACACAGCTCTCTGGTCTTGGCCATTGTGGAGAGGTTGGAGTCTGTTTGATTGAGTGTGTGGACAGGTGTCTTTTATACAGGTAACGAGTTCAAACAGGTGCAGTTAATACAGGTAATGAGTGGAGAACTGGAGGGCTTCACTCATAACTAACAGGTCTGTGATAGCCGGAATTCTTACTGGTTGGTAGGTGATCAAATACTTATGTCATGTAATAAAATGTAAATCAATTATTTAAAAATCATACAATGTGATTTTCGGGATTTCTGTTTTAGATTCTGTCTCTTACAGACCTCTACATGCTTTGTAAGTAGGAAAACCTGCAAAATGGGCAGTGTATCAAATACATGTTCTCCCCACTGTACCATAGCCATATCAAAATACAACAGGTTGCACAATTTCAAACCACATTCATTTAGTCACCTACCACAAAGCAACAGATGTCTGACATGTTGAGGGTGCCTGCCTTGGCTGGAATGACCACCGGAGTGGTAGCCAGCAAGTAGAAGGTTAAGCCTCCTCTTATGTCGTTTCAGGATAAAGCAGTATGTCCAACCAGCCTCACAATGGCAGACCGTGTCAGCTCAGGACCTCCACATCCGACTTCACCTGTGGGATTGTCTGAGACCATCGGAAACCCTTAGAAATCCCCTCAGAGCAGCTCACCTGCACGCTCGTTGTCCTCACCGGGGTCTTGGGCCGAATGCAGCCGGGCATCCTAAATGACCTCAGTTGGTAAACGCTTGGGTGTGCTGGAGTGGGCTCTGTAAGAACCAATCCGTTTCAACTGTACCGTGCCGGTGGAAGACAGTCATGTGTGAGCGAGTTAGCTGATGTTCGAGTTGTGACCGGAACGTCCCACAGAGGTGGGGTGACGCTATGGCAGGTATGTATCCCCAGTCATGTGAAATCATGTCAATTGATAAATGCCAAATTAATACATTCTACTAGACTGATTTTCTTATATGAACCGTAACTGTAAAATGTTGCGTTTGTTCAGTGTAAAATATTATCACTGACCTAACAAGTAGCTGGAGCAGAAAAGAGCAGTGGTTCTCCAACATCCCCTTGGGAAACCCCCACTGTTCCATGTATGGCAACTCTTTCAAAGCTTCAAGAGATTTACTTTGTCCACTAACCTTCAAGCCCCTTTCAAATGAATCAGGTCAAGAAACGGGGTTCTGCCAAGATTGGTTTGGAAACCACTGGAGTAGAGCAAAGGACGTGCATGAATTGAAGAACCCGACGAGAAAATCACAAGAGACGAAATGTCATAAAAATACAAATGTTTATTGAGATATTAAAATCGTTACCTAATAATTCTGTTTAAACAAGCTGAATGAGTGAAAGGGGAGGGGTCCGAGGTACTTACTAGTCATGTAAACATGAACCAGCATCACTTCAATAAAAACACAGTAAACTGGTAGTCACTGGCCTGTAGTGGCCCATATAAATATCACATGTAAACCACACGTGCACTTTTCTAGTGTTTCAGTTTTGGTATTCATTTAAAAGCCTTTTCACACTACAATACATTTCCAAAATGTATGGAATAATACTCAAGCTGATCATTTTGTAGTGTCAACTTCGGTTACGTTGGTAGAGCAGCGTGAAGAGAAGTGTATTGCATAAACTACATCTTCATAACATCAACAAAATAAAGGTAACCAGATTGCTGGAGTAAAAACTGTGAGAAAATAGGTCTCGTAATGTCTTTTTGGTGAGACAGTTCCCGTTACACTGTACACTACACTCAAGAGAGCTGATTTGCCGCTTAAAAGGTTTTATGTAGGCTTCCTGATGGTGCCTATAAAACAGGTGTGGATAGTACAAGGGTATTTCCTCAGTTCAGTCAGTCAGTACACGCCAATGTAAACTGAAATGTCAGAAATGATTCAGTAACATAAAGGCACCTACTTTCTCTCGTTTTCTCTCTATAGGAGTGTTAAAAGGCACATGACATCGAAATGAAAAGACATGTTCAGATCCAAACTAAATTAAAAGCCTGTGTTACTGTTAGTGGGGGGTGAAACTATCAGTAGAGTAAAGGTGGGTAATAAGAAAATAAATCATTTGTAAAACAACATCCTTCAATAGCAGGGGTAACATAAATGGATATGTAGTATAAAATAGTGATAATATAGGGAGATATATAAAGCTGAATGTCCCTGAAAGGAGGTATAAAATAAGAGAAATTCAAACATTTACACTTTTGGCACTGGACATCATAAAGCAGAACCATCAGGACTTCAATTAACAGAGCAGGAACAAAGATGAGCCTCAACTTTAGCCTGAATATTTAGAGTCTTCTGGGCAGTTGACAGCAGGTTTCGGTTTAATTCCACCTATTCAATTCTCACTGAACTCAATTCCAAATCCATTAGTTGAAGATCTGTGAAATTCTATTCAAAGTCAATGGTCATTAAACTGACCCCAGACCTGGCTGATAGCACTGAAGCAGTTTGTTTCTTTAGAGACTAAGCCATTTGAAGTCAGCGGGCTCTGGTCCTGCTCTGTGAAATTCCTTCCTGGTTCGAGTTAGAAAAGGGCCAATGGGGGCAGAGGAGAACTAGATGCCATTAGTTGTTTTATTGATCTTCACATGAACCCTGAGCTGAGCGACAGAAAGAGATGGGGGGGGGCAGTAAGAAGAGAGGGAGGGACCACAACACGTTAGAAACTGACCTTCATTACAGCACATTCTCATACGAAACTGCGCCGGTACAGACAATAAACGGAGTTTGGTTAAGGTCAGATGAAACTCACTTCTTTCTATCTTTGTCCTTCTTCCCGTTAACATTAAGGCTCTGCGCCTGCAGAAGCTGGGCTGCGGCGCGTCTCTTATTGAAGGAACTCTGGTCCTCCTCTAGCACTCTTCTCTTGTCTTCCAACACATTCCTCTCCTCCGCATGTAATCTCTTCAGCTGCTCAAACCTTCCCTGTAGCTACTCGCACGCACACACACACACACACACACACCCACATGCACGCACGTACGCAGGGACGCAGGCACACAAAGACATTAGAGACTGTAAAAGATGTGTAATACCATGTTGATATCTTTGTATTTCTCTGTCGGGTTGTGTTAAGTGATACAATGATGACATGTTTGTATTTGCGTGTCGGTATCTGTGCGTGAGCAGCGTGTTGAAAAGGGGATGTGCACCTCTCTCTCAGCGTCTTTGAGTTCAGACTCCTTCTCTTTGACTCTCTGGACAAACAGCTGTCTCATCTCCTCCTCTCGCCGCTGAAGTTCCTGCAGAAACTCAGTACGCTTCGCCTCGTATGTCTCCTGCAGGCTGTACACACACAGATTCCCACTTTAAGTCTTACAGTTGTTGTGTCTGACCAGTTTGCCTTCTGTGTGTGTGTGCGTGTGTGTACCTGACAGGTTTGCGTTGGGGGTGTGTGTGTGTGTGTGTACCTGACAGGTTTGCGTTGGGGGTGTGTGTATACCTGACAGGTTTGCTCTCAGGGTCTGTGTCTCTGAAGCCCATCTCCTCTAGCTTGCAGCGGCGGTACAGTTCATAGTGACGTGTGTGTGTCTGCTCCCTCAGATCCTCCATGTTGACGCAGATCAGCATCTCACGCAGTTTCACGAAATCACAATGACTCTCATTCTCCACTGGAAGACAGGGCACAGAGGTCAGGCTACAGGCAAAACAAATCCAATGACTCCAATCGGAGTTTGATTGTGTGCCGGGCCAAGTTAAACTCCCCCTTCATGACAAGACTAATGTCGTCCCCCACAATTCTCTTTGTGTGGAGGACATTCCTGGAAATGTGAGATGTCTCTGCCATTTGGTGTCCTAGTTTACAGTGAACAGTTAGTCTGAGCCTAGTATAGGTACCAGTCTCTTTAGATAACATTCCACTCCCTGTACTTTTCCAAAAGACATGAATTACAGAAAATGGACGGAAAGCTACAATAAAGAGACTGGTACCCAGACTACACTGTCTATATAGTAGAGCTGGGAAATATAAAAATCATTTCTCATTAATGACATTGTGGTGGCATTTGAATACATTTTGTGGTTTGCAATGATTATCCTTAAAAAACATCAATCACAAAGTAGCACATGTGAAAACGAGGGGTGCATATTCCACGATGCTCCCTGTCCACTGAATGATGTTAGGTGAGCTAAATACATTGTAAGTGGTTTTTCAGCATTTTCATTCAATTCTGCATTTCCTTCAGTTGGTTTATGATTTCCACACTGTACAACATTTGTTTTGTATGTTTTTTTTAAAATGTTATAGCATACAGTAGCCAATGTATTCAATGCAGGCCTACACAGTGCAAGAATATGTCTTTCAGACTTCTACTGCTGACTAACATTAGTAGTCCTGGGAGGGAAATGAGATCAGATGCATTGTGGGTATAAACGTTTAATTTATGCAAGACATGATTTTGGAGGTGTGGATATTTTCATTCCGGTGCCATTCCAGTTCTTTTCAATTAAATCAATATGAAATCCCTATAACATAACTACGGTCACCCTATTAGGGCATAACACACAGTGAATGTCTCTCATCTGCTTCTAATTTCTATCTTGCAAAGACTCTCACCTTGCACTACGCCCCAAGGGTACTGGCGAGCCTTCACCATTTTGTTCCCCACCAACACCTCCTCCGTACTGCCCACAACAGCAAATGGTAGATGGCCCTGTATATACACACATTTACAGTTGGAACAGATGGATATTTTTCAAAGCAGGATAAAGTTAGCAAGCACTGTCTTGGTTAGAATATCAGTATTACACAAGGCTCTCATTGTAAATACAAATATACTAATATAATATATATATATATATATATATCTCAATATGTTGTATGTTTTAGTACTAAATCATTTTTGTTGTACAACCCTGTTTCCAAAAGAGTTGGGACGCTGTGTAAAATGTAAATCAAAACAGAATGCAATGATGTGCAAATCATTTAAACCCTATATTTATTAGAAAATAGTACAAAGAAAACATATTGAATTTTTGAAACTGAGACATTTTATTGTTTCTTTAAAAATATATGCCCATTTTGAAGACGTTTGGCAAGGCGTTTGGACAGAGGCTAAAAAACTAAAACTTGTGGAATATCACACAATTAATTGGATCAATTGGCCACAGGTCAGTATCATGATTGGGTATTAAAAGATCATTCCAGAGAGGATGGATCTGTCAGAAGTGATGATGGGTTGGGGATCACCACTCTGAAAGACCGCGAGAAGAATGCGGGGCAGCAGTATGCGGGGCAGCTGAAATCCAATATCAAGCACGAATGGGAAAACATTTCACTTTCAAAACGATAACAATTGGTCTCCTCAGTTCCCAAACCCTTACAGAGTATTGTAAAAAGAGGTCATGCAACACAATGGTAAACATGCCTGTGTCCCCATCTATTTGAAACATGTTGCTGACATCAAATTCATAATGGGCATGTATTTTTCCAAAAACAATAACATTTCTCTGTTTCAACATTTTATATTTTGTCTTTGTACTATTTTCAGTTAAATATAGGTATAAATGATTTGCACATCAATGCATTCTGTTTTTATTTGCATTTTACACAGCATCCCAACTGTTTTGGAAACAGGGTTTAGTACTAAAATATACAACATCTTGAGACGACAGCGCCCTCTGCTGCCTCTCCTCCCCCTGCAGCAGGCAGGCCCCAGCGGTCCACGTCACCGGTCTTCTAACACCACATCTCATTCATTTCACCTGTTGTCTTGTTTAGCGCACCTCATTCTAATCATTCGCCCCAGTATACATGTTCCCTCTGCTTCCCCTCTCTTGGCGTGTTATTGTCTCGCCTGCTAAGAGCATTGTTAGGCTACGCCAGTTTTCTAACAATTAAATAACAGTGAACATGTACGACTTCGTCGGTCTTCCTGCTCCTCATTTCCACTCGAGCCTGACACATATATTTTAATGAAATAAAGAAATCCATTAAAAGAAATAGCTGAAAGACAAACAAAAAGTATAACATTGTGTTACGGAGCAAAACATTTAATAAAATTTTTAAGTGTCAAAATCTGGTAAATAAATGCTGTCAGGAGATGGCAATGTTGGTAGGCTGAGTTTGAGCATCACTATTACAAGTTATAACTAAAAATAGCTCGAGTAACAAGGAAATAACTGGGAGAAAATCTGAGGCAAGCATAGCAGCCTTCTTTTATCACCCCTTTGCCAAGAAGGATTGCTCATTAGTGTTGGGCAATGTCTGGAATGACACAACGACCTGTCCAAACAACAAATCTTTTTTTTTTTTTAACAAATTAGTTACAAGCCTTGGGTAACATTTTTAGAAATGTCACAGTTAAAATGGTCTCTAAAGGAGTGTTAGGCCCAAGCTGTTAGCTTTTTCCTCCAGCACTGTAGCAAGGAAGGATTTTGCTAGGGCTATACATTAGCATGTAATATCATAAGTAGTAACTGCCACACTTTCCCATGAGGTTCATTTTCATTTCTCTGACAATTGGCTAGCACTGTCAAGGTTTGGGGGGGTTTAGTCATATTATAGGGTTGCCTTGCCGACCTCTAACGACTTGTGGCCAAGTAGGCATCTGTTAATTCAATCCTGGTTATTGGCTGAAGGATGCCTTTATTCACTGCGTAGGTATTCTGGCATACACTTCCTGGGCCTTAATTACAAATTGGAAATAAGGAAATTACGGAGAAAAAAAAATAATGATTTGGGAAAAAACAAAACCTTTTAAATAATAATGCATGCGCGTTATACAGTATTGTTCACTGACAGTCTCAATTCTGCCAGATACTACTATAGTATTAAGAGTACTGTATGCTGACACCACCCACTCACTTCCTCAGTGTTGGTATACATCATTTTCACAGGATAAAAAAACAGAACATCTGTAGCAAAAACGCAGGTTCTTAAGAAATTGAAAGGTATAGATATCTTTGGTATCTTTCGATGTAAATCTTAGAAGTGACACTGCCCTAGAAATATACTTACGTTCATGGTGGTGTTGACCTTGGCTACAGTCTCATCGTCCAGAGGAAACTGGTAGATCTGAACTCCGTTACTGACTAGTTCACTCATAATCTTGATCTTAAACTTGTGCAGCTCACTCTTAGAGATGGTGTCTGCCTTGGCTATCACTGGGATGATGTTCACCTGGAATACATAGACACACACGTTGGCAGTCAGGCGCACATAAAGAGGGGGAGAATTGCAACAAACATATTTCATTTCATTTTTAAAAGCACTGAATGTAACCCGTTTTATAGTGAGATGCGGCTTATACATGATGTCACCATGTAAGGTTTTATACAATGTACACACAGTTCCACTTAACTCGGGGTACTGCAGAATCAGAATAACTAGTTTTACATATGCTTTGTAGCATCAGATATTCTCTTTGGAGGTAACTATGTGTACATTTTACCCAGAGACACTTACAGCAGTGAGCGCATGTAAAGAATAAGCGGGTCTAAACTTTTCAAAGAACAGCGAGGGTGTTAAGTAGCAGGTTTTCATGGACATTGATTCATACGAAATATTAATATCCATTTCAGCATATTCACCATCCTTGATTTGCATGAAAACGTTAAAATAATTAACGGCCACATAATGTCTCCCACAAAAAAAAGCCCTGTGTTCTTTTGCCAGAGTAGGTACACAAGAATGGTGTGTTGAAATGGATGTAGAATTCTTCCACGTTTCCTTGCTGGGAGCTCAGAATTAGCTTTGCCAGGGCGCCAAAAAAAAAGGTATTCTGTAGGCTCCCTCCACAGCGATAGAAAAGTTGCCAACCCCTGTTCTTTACATTTCCAATACATTTAATGATTAATATACGTCAATACAAATAATTTAGTCCATTCACGGGCCCACTGTCACCTCTTTGAAACATTTTAAATCTAAAATGATTAGATTAAAGAGCCACTGTATAGCTTCACTTTCTAAATGAATACATAGGGGGTGACGATTCATATCTGAAAGCCCTCCAAACCAGAAGCTAATCCCCATTTAGACAGAGTCCCATTCAAAAGCCTGCCAGGCTACACTTGAATCCATAGACACCCACACACTCCACGTGCCTGGTACAGAAACACCCTCTGTCTTATCTCCACAGTCATCCTTCTCTACTACCATAACAGACCACTACAGCACAAAGAGCTAGATGTCCACAGCATCCACAGAAAACTCAATTTAGATGGACACGACTGGGGCAGGCTCACAAAAACAGCTGAACTCATACCAGCAGCGTCACAATACACTGGGTCGCACGCACCTTGCTGTCTAGTTTCTTCATGGTGACTAGGTCCAGCGACTTCAGGGAGTGTCCAGAAGGGGATATGAAGTAGAGACAGGCGTGGAGACGGGAGTCGTGGTAGTTATGGAGACTTCTCTTGATCTTCAGTTCCTCCTGGAGATAGGTCTCATACTGGCGGTCTATGTAGTCCACCACCGGCTGGAAGCTACAGAAGCAGAATATAAGTTCAAAACGAGGCCGATCCAGCCTCCCTCTCCACATTACCCAATTCATTATATAGATTTAGATTCCATTTAACGTATTCACTTAACATATGTTCTCATCCACAGTGACTTAAAGTTACAGTCATCTTCATATAGATGAGCGAAACAAGTCCTTAAGTCAGTCGCAGATACTACATTTTCGTCAAGTATTTATTAGAAAGCCAATGTAAGTACATGTAGGGAATAATACAGATCTGCATAGACTGACAGAGCCTGGAAGTGTCCACCCCCTATCCAGAAAACGTTATGATAACACTATCCACCGAAGATCTGTTCTAGGCAATAGTTCTGGAAAGGCAACGGAATTCTTTTGAGAGAAAGAATTTTAACATAAGAGTTGTATTTTTATGTTAAAAGCTGACATTGATGTGATAACACACCCCTGTCCCTACCTGTCATGTTTGTTCATCTGGTCTCCGAAGCCGACAGTGTTGACTACGGTGAGTCTAAGTCTGACGTTACTCTCCTGTAGGTCGTATGTCTGGGCTCGCAGCTTAACCTGTGGTTCGAAGTGGGACGACTCACAGTTCTCAAAGTTTGTGTTGAACAGCGTGTCCATCAGGGTTGATTTACCAATACCAGTCTCGCCTGGTGGGACATGCACGCACACGCACGCGAACACACACACACACACACACACACACACACACACACACACACACACAGTGAGAGACACAAAGCGGATAGGCCCAGTTGATGAGAGTAAGTGGCACGGGTGGGCTTACCAATACAGAGAATGTTGAAACAAAAGCCTTGGCAGGTGGATTTGTTGACCAGCTGGTCTGGAAGGCTGTCAAACCCAACATGACCCGAAAGAGAGAGAGGACGCGCACTGTTATCCTGTTGGGAACACAACATAACATGTTAAACATAGCCTACTGTCCGTGGGGTTTCTGGTTATCATGTTTGTTCAGACATACTGCTTTAAACAGCACTTAAGTAGCCTACCTATTTAAGTGATTAAAAAACTGCTATTTGCTACATTTCTTCAAGTAGAGTTTTAAAGGTATCTTTACTTTTACTCAGGCATGCCATTTGGATACTTCATCCATTGTTGAAAATGTGTGCTGTCCCTCCCATGTAAACATTCCTACAGTTGATGTCAATTCACAGCCTTACTGGCTGAAATCAGTTGACATCTGCCTTTGACAAGTTGTAAATGCAACAAGTACTGATATTTTATCAGACAGCACTCACAGCTTTCCAAGAAAGAAACATAGATTATTTTTACATTTACAATTTCAGAGGCTGTGCAGAAGATATGAAGGTATGAAACCATATATTCCATTATATCAAAATATGAATTACATTAACATTGAATAAAATGGAGGAAAATATTCAAAAGTGCCACTCATTCTAGAAATTAAAATGGTTTGGATTACTCCCTGACCAAAATGGCTGCCATTTCGTCCCATTCTGGAATGCAAGCTAGTGTGGGATTATGATTAATAATTTAATAGGATCTCTGGCCTGGGAAACAGTGATTTATATGACATAATGACGTTTATTAAAAATATATATTCTAACGTGTTTTCTGACTAGCCTTGCTCGCATACAGTCGGATACATCAGAAAGACATAAATCAAGAAAAGCTCTTTTAGAAGTAGGGAGCTAACAAAACAAATATTATTTTAAATGATAGCTAGCTAACGTTAAATTACGGTAGAATTACACTGTGGCGTTTACAACACATTTGTTAATCTCAAAACACAACTTCAATACGTAGCTAGCTGCAGTGGTAATTTAGCAAAACATCACTATTTACAAGCACTGCAGCAGTGAAAGCAATCTGACCAACTAAAGTTGTGTTCGTTAGCTATTAAGAAACTTTGATAAAGATGAGATGATTGATAACCGTTACAAACTATGCTATCTAGCTAGCTCGGCTAACAAGAGACACTCCCTGTCATCTGTATCATACACTACAGTACGTTTCAAGTGAGAAAGACAAAAGTACTATATCGTACCAGCTGTTGAGCAACATCAGACGAAGCCATAGTTTCTTAAAAAAAAAGAAAAAAGAACTTTGATATCAAAAGCAGGGGAGAATAAAACGGATTACTTGTCTCCTTTTTTAAGTATCGCAGTGTTCAACTCGGAAATGAATGTGTTGTATTTACTGAATCGCTTGTCTACATGATTCATTCTAGTGAATCAGTACTGTGGCACACAAAGTCAACCAGTAAGGAATCGAAAATCATCCATCATTCATCTCAAACGCTAATTTCTCACATGTCAAAATGTACAGAATAATTATTACTTGAGTAAAGGTCGTGGTTTGAATAGCCTATACATGGAGTTCACTTTTCTCAAAATCTCATTTATCAGCAAGACAAGCAAATATTTCGGGGGAAATCCCAAGCATTACTTGAAAAAAAAATCTGAATACATTTTGGGAACTTTGGAGGAAATTAGATAACTGTGAGGAAAAAGAGCGCCTAATCAAGAATGGTAATATCTGAAAAAAGAATTTATATGTATAAATTCACAGAAATAGAGTTATAATTCACAATAATAATAAAAAAATGGGACATTAGATTCTCTGAACTAAATGATAATCTAAAGGGCCTCAAGAGTGATAAAGCCTGTGGCCAGACAGTATTTGAACAGAAATACTGAAACACAGTATCCCTATACTAGGACTATTATTAGAGAAGTTATTCCAGGCTTTGTTTAATCAGGTAATGAGGATATGCTGCATTCCTGAGATTACACCTATATTAAAAATGGTTGCAAGTTTGACCTAAATAGCTATGTACTGTAAACATCTCTCAGACATGCACTGTCAACTGTGGGACCCTAGAAAGACAGGTGTGTTCCCAATCATGTTCAAGAAACTGAATTTATATCTCACGTAAGGTCAATGGAAACAGGATGCACCTGAGCTCAAGTTTGAGTTTCTTAGCAAAGGGTTTGGAAACATATGTACATGTGATATTTCTGTTTTTATTTTATAATATTTCCATGCTCCATCCACCTACTGCCCCCCAACGCTACAAGGCAGAACTCGTTCCTGACAGTTGAGCGACCCCTGCAAGTGATAAAGATTGTGGGCGACGGGGCTAATAGAGTGTTCTACACAGACTTCCAGACACTAATGATATTTATAAATATCACGTAAGTGATAATCATATTTGTTTTATCACAACAAGATGTAGAATGCTGTTGAATCATATTGGAGTGTTTTCCTGATCTGCTTCACTAATGTTCCACATTTGAAGCCTTGCTCCATCATTCATTCAGCTGCTGACTAATTCAATAATTCAGGGGAAATGGTTACTGGTAGATAGGGTTAGGAAACTCAGTCTTATTGTAACAGGCTTAACCCAGCTAAGCTTCTGGAATATGTTGCCACTATGAGCCAGGTGGCAAAGGCAATCAACATCTAGCAGGCAAGAATTAATGTCCAGATGGGTGGCTTCTTTCAGTTTTGAATCTGCTGAACAAATCAGGTTTCCATTGAAGTTGTGCAAACCTGTGGTGGAAGCCCTGTAACAGGCGCTGAAGAATTGTTTTGGCCACATGCTGGGAGTCACTTTATCCCTAACTTGGACAAAGATGAAACCATCCTTGGGAGTTCTCTGCATGCATGATGAGTATATAGTAAATGGTAATTACATACTTTAAATGCATTTTTCATTTTAGGAATAGACTACAGCCTTACATGAAGAATCACTTGCCGTGCTGAGCCGATAATATCAGCTCGTCAGATGAGAACTTGAAGTCATCTACACACCAGAAAGCCCCAAACAGTTGGAGAGATACTTGGCAGCAGCTGAAGTCGTTCCTAGCTCCCTTTAAGCTTTCCCTGAAGCTCACCAGCACATAACCTGCTTCAGTTTTCTTTGTGAGGCTGTCCAGCACAGCAGGACGAATGTGTAGTTTCAGGAGAGCCAGGCTAGATTCTTAAAAATATTGGGAGAAATTGACTCTTTGTGAAGTACAACTGACTCATTTCTGACTGTCCTTATAGTGACGTTGTTGAGTTGAACTAATAGCTTATGGGAAAACTGTATTCGATTATCATCAGTTTTAACACAATTAACCAAAAGCCACTTGTTTTCAGCCTTGTTTATTAGCTGTGTTAGAAGTCTGTTTTTGATAAACGAGGCAGTGGATTAGCCTATTATTGAATTAGAATGGCGCCAATGAGCCACAGTTAACACGACTTGGGTCAAAAAAGGGACTACTATGCATCATCCATGAGTCAGTGACTGCATTGTTAATGAATGTTTTAAAGACAATGTTTCCACAGTTACAGCTCAAATCTCAAATAGTCTGTCTAGTTCACATACCAAACAGAATAATGAGACCTCAGCTACTTTGAACTGTTTTACTTACGACTAATGCACGACAAGCCAACCACATGCGGACTTGATTCCAAACCCACAAACCTGTTCAAAGAACTTCTGCCAGTAAGAAACCAACCAATGCTGCACGGAGAACTAAATATTGGACAGTGTGGAGAAATAGTGGGTTGATCTCTCTGTGCTATGCTTTATGCAGAACCTCTGAGAGAGAAATACTTTTGTTATTTTGGCACTTGAGTTGCAAAATATACGTGTTTTTCAAAGTGTCATTGAGGGTCAACAGGGCCAAGTTGGGACATTTCCCACGAGATAAATCTTGGCAATACCTGTGAGATTTATATTCAGAAAATACAGCAATATGCCTTCAGATAATTAAATACTTGCATTTTATTATATTCACATTTCAATCAGTATCTGTGAGCTTTTCAAGGAGAGATGATCAAACAGTCAACAAAATAGTAAAGACGTATTTTTCCACTTTCTTTCCCCTTAATTATTTCAATCTGGTCAATCATTTCAATGGCCTTTCTGTTAAACAGTTTTTTGTTAGGAAAATGTACGGACAATATGAATGTTCAGACAGTTACATACTTCAGGAAATGTTTTTTTATATCCTCCATGTTTACTCCTTACTCATTTACTGTATGTCAAACATATTAAAACCCATGTGTAGATAATAAACGTTTTAAACAATTCCAAGCGTTATCATATTATTTGCGGTCTATACCTACAGTTCCTTCATGCAAATCAACTTAATATGAAATTAATAAATTATTGTTGTCATGTTATAAAAAAAAGACATTTCTTTCAAAGGTTTACAGAGGTTGTGTTCTTCATGCTGTGTACAGTTGTTGTGTTGATTATCATAACTGTGAGTTCTCATAATTTATTCATCTCTTATCCATGTAGCCAAATAGAAGAACACTACAATAGTAAAATCTTGAAGCAAAAAATGAGTTGAGCTTATTTGTATAATATTTGGAGAAAATATTCCAGCAAGAGAACAGGGTCCAGAGTAAAGCTGATGTACTGTACACTCTATCTTTTAGATTATAGCAACTGATATTCAGTATCAGAAACAACAACAGTAGAAATTACAGAGTAGATGAAAAGTAAATAAAACAGAATAAATAAAAACACTAAGTGATATGTGAATAAAGTTTAGGGTGCAAACAGATTAAAGTGACAACTACAATATTTGCAGTGCTCATAACTACTGTTTTTGGTGTAGGGGATGTTTAAATTGTGCAATAATTAGTAGTAACAGAGTCTGAGCATTGAAGAATAGTTATAAAATATTATGAAGTGTGTGTGTGTGTGTGTGGCCAGAATGAATGCGTGTGGTGTAGTGCATTTGTGTGGTCCATCAGCCTGTAAGTGTTGAGCAGTCTAATGGCTTGCAAGTATAAACTATGTTTTTGAACATAACACCTTTCTCTACTGTTGCTCTGTACAGGTGGAACAAAAGCTTGCAGAATGGGCAATTTGGCGGGTTCAGCTTTGTGTCAACGTCCAACGCATAGCAGAGCAAATCAACACTTCCCATAATGAAAACAGTGGTCTCAAAACCGAACGTTAAGTACTCAGTATAGCAGTCACTACCACTACAAACTACCATTTCATTTGGTCATTTATAAATATCATGTATAGTTTATATCTTACTTACATGGCATAAGTCATGTAAATGTGTGAAATTACAGGGGGAAAAAAAGTTTATTGCAGGAAATTCACTTTTTTCAACTGAAACGAAATAATTGGAATTGAATGATAAAAAAAGCATGAGGCATAAAACATGTAGGATATACAGAGACCGTTCTGTGTGTGTGAACATGTGTATGCATGTTTGCATGTGTGTAAAGGCTTTGCAATACTTTTTTATGCTCCCCACAAGAAAAACAAGTGGTCTGAAAATTTTTCATGAAATAAAAACACAAATAAAGTTAGTGTGTGGGGGTTAGAGTTACGGTTTCAATTAAGAGTTGGGGTTAAGTTTAGGTTGTAAGGGTACAGTTAGAATTTTGAAGGGTAATAATATTTGGGGTCCTCATAAGGATAGAAGAACTTAAAACATGTGTGTGTGTACGGTATTTGCAAGCATGTGTTAGGGATTCAAATCAACTCCTTCAATATTCAGATGTTACATTAGTTTTGGTGATATTGCTTTCCTGTAAGGGTTTATTGTCAGTAAACATTCAAATCTACATCTGACAGGAACAGAACCGGGTCTTGAATGATGAAGAAACACAGTAAACCTGTCATAAATCAAATGTGATAAGGAGTTCATTTGACAAGAGCAAGGAGAGGGAATATCTAATGGTGTTAATACAGATGAGGGAGGTTTTATTGCCACCTAGCAACCTGATTCTTATCGAGGTCAAATAAATCCCCTTCAGCAAATGACGTGATTCTACATAAAACATCCTTTAAAGGGGTTTCCCAATCAGGTAAAAAATAACGTGTTAGTGGTTCAATTCCCACAGAGGGCCAGTGTGAAAAAGTCTGGAAACCTGGAAAACCCTAATGTAAGTAGCTCCGGATAAATGACTTCAATCTGAATAGTGCTCCTACCACATAAATTACAGCAAATCCTCCACTGAACATTGCCTTAAGTTAAAAAACAGCGCCCTGGATACTATAGGATGAATTCCTTTTCTTTTGTAATTTCAGAAGAAAAAACCTTCCTTTTAAATGACAATTCATTTATGAACTAGTGCCCGGTGTGTGCTCCTGACATTTTCATATATACTGCTGCATATTTATAAACCTTACAACTGATTTGCTGAAAGCTGTTGTATATGAAACCATATACCACGGCTATGAGAAAACATTCATCTATACTGTTGTGTGTTAATAACAGTTTCATAACAGCTATAAGGCATCTCTTGGCGTTGCGATATATTGCTAAAATACCATGGCTAAGGCACTTGAGTTAGTTATCTTATTTCATAAATTAAAACTGCAATGTTTCACTTTTGCTTCTGAAGCCTTCTCATTGAAAAAGTGTCTCAAGTTGCCATAGTTCACAGAGTCTGGTGTAACATGCAGAAAATATTGTCATGGTTTTCTGTGGGCTAGCTTCCGGTAAGAGTAAAGTGTCCTTATCTCAATGTGTACTTACAACAAATCTCTTCCATTTTATCCCACTGAATTTTGCCCTTCTCCCTTGCAGCTGTTGTCTAGGCAGGAAATTGAAGAATAAATGGGATTACGGGTTGTGTTCCTTACTATCCACAACAGAGCAGTACATTTGGCTGCTAACAAATTAACTGGAAAATTCCAATAACATTTGAAACATTAGCTAGAAGAGGGTCCTCCTATTTTGCACACAAAATACTTTCCATTCATGAAATGACCTATGTAGACAGACAACATGGAAAAATAAACATGTGTGTTAATCAATGCTAGATCAAACAATAGACTCTCCTGAAGATTTTAATTGGGTTCCAGGCCCTACTGTTGAAGTTCATTAGGGGCATAGTAAATATACCAATTTCTCTGGACCAGAGTCTGGATTTCAAGGAATAAAGTTCTATGGGACTCTCCTGAAGATTTCATGTGTTGTCAGACCCAATTATTAAGTTGTTACATTCATGCCATTATTATAAATCCACATCTCACATGTATTACTGATTCAAGGGGCAATTGTATAACATGCTTTATACAGACCAATGGTTCCACATTCCATCTAGTATGTGAAAATGTAATAATAAAAGACAACAATACATGTCACATTGGTTACAAATTGAGTGAAAAGGAATTATTGATCATTGCAGCTATGTCAGCAGTGGTTGTGGAATGGTAGGTCTTTTTTTTACACAGAAATTATTTTGGGTGCACACAAAAGTACATTCTAAATTCCAAACTATATATTGGACAAAAAATACTGGACTCATTTTGTTGAATGCAAAAGCAGAACCCCCCTTCTATCCTTTTACTTTCTACCGGTCACTAAGAATTGTGGTGATCTCCTTTTCAATGACAAAATTGGGGGGTCAAAATGTTGTTGTTGTAATTCAGCTAGCTTCCTCAAGGATAATACATTCCCCAGATAGCTTCTTTAAAACATAAATACATATAAAGTCTGAATAGGGGAATGTGACAAGAAACAACAACAGAACAGCCAAAACAGCTATTAGCTTTGAATTGGGTCAATTCTAACCTATTAAGTAAGAAGGACTGTTGAGGCTAGCCCCCTCAGCTACTTATATTGGTTAGGAATTTTGTAAATTGAGGCATAAGAATCACCTTACATAAGATGTCTTTCTGCAATTATGACATGTTGAAAGTTCCATTTATGTTTAATATACAAGTAGGACATTGCTAGTTTTAACTATAGTGTTTTGCAGATCCCAGCATTCCCCTCTGTGCCACATAAAGATAAGGTTATATGATTATGGTCCCTAGTTGGGTTTGGGGCTGTAAAATAAGAAGAATCTGTTTTATGTGAGAACTCAATAAATGTTTGAACTGCAATATATAAATGTACAAATACGTTGCTTTTGTGTATCCAGAGCTATCCAAGTGTAACAGCATTAGAATGAACATAAATGAAACACCAAAATATGGTCTTATTAAATGTGTTTTGGCAGAAATTCTGTGTTTAGATAGCTATGGAAATCCCTGTAAGAATGCAACATCAATCTTCACAATACATTCCATTATTCTGTGTTCTGTTGAGGGCTCTGGAAAATGCTGAGATATTGTGAAATAACCAATCATCAGGGGGGAATTTATCTCTACATTTGATGGTACTTAATCATGCAGCTGGACAATGACCTCAGCAACCAGGGAGTTTTTCAGGACCAAAATGGGAATTCTTACGGATGCTTTTCACATATTCGATGAAGATTAATATTGCAGTAGAATCTGGCAGTGCTGAGTTGATGAATACAAACCAAAACATTAACCCTCATTAAAGTGTTGAAATTTCTTTCTAAAACAACAGTAACATGCCCCTGTAAACTTCTGTGCCTCACTTAGTATCATAAGGACATGCTACCCTCAAGAAATAGTGTTCTTTTACAGTGTTTGAGTAGAGATCTACCCTATGCACGGTGTGTATGTTTAGCAATAAGTAAGGAACAAATCAATTGAATGAAAATACTTTCTCTACGTTCATAATCTGCTGCTGGGGTCGGCTATCTCTTCATATAGATGTGCACAAAAACATTTTTTTTGACACAATATGCAATCATCAATCAAGCTAGTGTAGGCCCTTCAGAGAGCTGTCCGCAAACCCATTGCAGGAAATACATTCCTTAGTTGGAAACTTGGAATAACTTGGAAAATTCTGATTCGTCACCATAGCTCTGTCTGAAAAACTGTTTAGTACATTTTGGATTGGAGATGACCAGCCAGAATAGTCAGTTTAAAAAAAAACAAATCTGATCCCATTCACATTTCCTCACAAAGAATGGCCTATTCATATACATTACCACAGTCTTCACCGAGGCCAGGGGGTAAGTGTACATAGTAGGCTAGTTTTGCTCCTGCTGCTGAATGAACTTAGTTTTATCAGACTAGAAACAGCCATCTTTTTCATGAACTACAGCATGCTATCTAGTTCATTTGTAGGTGTAGACTGGCAGCTACATTTATTTTGGTTTGGGTCTAAGCGTGCGCCAGCAGCTTTGTGCATCTTGCCCGGCCTTCTTCCCTCTCAAAGTAGACCAAATTTGTTGGAATATGCACTAGCTGACATGGAAACACTGCACACTACTTGGCTGGCAGCTCACATCTGAACTGCATTGTAGGTGTCTGTCAAGTGTTCTCAGTGTATAATATACAATATCAGAACAGTTGAACTAAATGTCTCAACCCTCCATTCGGTTTGTATTTTCAAAAATAAATGCAAGACCAATAATAAATGAATACATTCATTTTCTACAAGTATTTTCGTATTTTTTATATATGCATTTATTCTTAAATTTATAATTATAGGATTTATTTGTAATATTACACATCTCCGTAAAACAAAACCTTTAACAATAATGCATGATTTATCGTTTGAAATGTGAGTACTGAGTATATGTTGCAATAAAATTATAAACATTAGCCATGCTAAAGCAAAACCAGTGTCTGGTTCTCAATGGATGGCCTTCACAACCTAAAATGTGTTTTTACATTCAATGAGCAATAGCAGACTTAATAACAACATAGGCACTTTCACAACAGATAATCTGATATCTGTAACTTTGAGACACCAATGCAGTTCATTTGGCTCAACTTAAGTTTCATTCAGCACATTTAAAGTTATCTCAATAATCTTTGAGTTTATTTGAAACCTTATGGTACATCCTGTCACACACAAAAAACATCTTTAAGACATGAGTACTTAGAGCAGTCAACTGTCGACCGAAAATGCCAATAATACATATAGAGCTGGCAAAAAACAAGTTATGAAAGGCTTTGTACTATCACAATATGGTACCACAACAACATCAACATAGCAATGAAGTGGTCAAGTCTGTATGTCTTGGGTCAATCAATTCAAATAAATGAATTGTTTGTGGCGAAGACATTAAAATATATTTACTGTACATATTCAAAGTGGAACTGATAGCAATAACTGAATAACTGAATGTCTATGCTGGCAGTTTTTGCAAAAACAATTAAGGCTATATGCAGGTGTCAAACTTAGCTAACTACCAAGAAATGTAAATCAGTTACTAGTTAGCAATTGTATACCAAACATAACATTGTCCACAGTAAGCATATACAGTGCCGCTTGGAAGGAAACCTAAAGGATTGGTCTTATATCAACTTCAATTCATAATAAAGACATTCCAAATAAAGGACAGAAACAAAAACACATGATATATTTACATTGTTTATTTATCAAAAGTGGTTTATTTAACATAAGGTCAGATTTCATGTTTGCAAAACTATGTGATTAATAGCTTGTGGCACCTCCATTAGCAGTGATAATTAACAGAGTAAACGTCTCCGTCTGCCCACTCCTCCCTACAGAACTCAGCCAACTGAGTGAGGTTTGACCAGTGTCTGGCATGTGCTCCAGGTGCTGCCACAGCATCTCGACTGGATGAAAGCCAGGACTGACTTGGCCAATTCAAAACAAAAATCTTTCTTGCCATTCTTAGGTAAATTTGCTTGAATGCTTGGAGTTGTTGTTTTGCCAATCTTTTCGCTCCTTGGCTGATGGCTTGACTGACTTCTGTTCAGAAATCTCCTTGTATAAGTCAGAATTCATGGTTCCCTTAATGATGTGCAGTCGACCAGGTCCATATAAGGAAAAAACGCCCTAAATCTTGATATTCCCACCACCATTCTTGACTGTTGGGTTAAGGTTCTTCTGGTCGTATGCAATGTTTTTTTTTTCCTTATATGGACCTGGTCGACATCTCATCTGTCCAGAGAATGGACTTCTAGAAACCTTCAGTTATGTCTAGGTGGTCTCTAGCAAAGTTAAGATGGGCAGTTTCATTCTTTTTTATTGGTTTCTTCCTAGCCACCCTCCCATTAATGACATTTTGATTGTTCTTCTTCTTATTGTTAAAGCACAGTAACCTGAGATGCAGCGAGGGAGGTCTGCACAACTCCAGATGTTTGGGTTTGTATTTACCTGATCTATTATTTCTCTTGGGGATATTTTGGAAGGGCATCCTCTTCTAGGAGTTGCTGTCATGTTAAATGTTCTCCATTTGTAAATTATTTGCCTCACTGTATGGTTAACACTAAAACTGACTCTATTTATCAAAGTCCCACCCAAACACTATCCTTCCTTTAATTGGTTAATTTGGTACCCAATTATTTACCCACCTGATTCTGCTTACCTACATGATTTAACCAATGCAATTTCAGTTTCACTTATTTTTGCACCTGCGCTTTTTATCAACTACAAGCAATATTTCCTCTTAATACATGGAATTGGTAACTATAAACCTGTTATATCTAATTTAAAAAATACTGGTTCCAATTATGTGAAGATGTCATGGAGAACACTACAGAAACCTATTATTGATCAAGGGGTTCACATACTTTCAAGCAGCACGAATTTCATATTTTCTATCAAATACATTGATCAAATGAGTGAGGCGTGCAGCAATGCATGTTCCCATTCACTTGTCATGAAATGCTGATGGCAAAACAAACTTTAGGGTTTATATACAAGTCACTCATTGGATCTTAGATAATCACGATCCGGCTAGTTTGTGTTCTTGAGGCGCAAAGCTAAGGGACAAAGAGCGAACCTTTTAGATCAGGACTGGTATGTTCTCAAATGGAAGAGGACTGCCATAGTATTTACATATATGCAGTAAAACATTCAGGGGTATTTTGTGGCTTTAATTAATGCCTCCTAAGGGTGCACTTTCATTACTGCCTGTAAACACACAGATCAGTTCAAAGTGTGAGTGGCATATTTGTATACTGTATACCTCATAGGTCCACTGTAGCTTTGACTGGCAATGGTTCAGGTCTATAAAGGGCTTGAAGCTGACATGTTTTGTTAGTTTGTATTCACTCCAGTGCCTATTTACTGTCCAAACCCGGATCAACCTTACCATTTTAAATTGCTATAGAATTTTCAAAAATGCATTACTCTTTACCATTCGCAAACATTCCATGAAAAGTACAAAACATTTCTATGAGAAATTCACTTGAGATCACGGAGGAAAAGGCATCACAATATTCCTAGGGTGTATTTCATAATATTTTTTTTAATTGTTCATGTTGGTTAAATGCTGCCAATTCCAATTCAAATAGAAAACTAAGTAAATGTCCCAATGCGATTGATTGTACTTCACTTCCTTTTATCTAAGATGAGATCCTTGAGATGTCAGAGGCTTAGGTGAGGTCATTGAGGGGACAGATGCTCTTTGGACTGGGAACTGGCGACAGAGTGGTGGAGGGCAACGCTGACCTTTTTGTGTAAGACAGGGCCGTTTGGCTCTCCATGTTGTTGAGTGGGATGGCCAGCTGCCCGTTGTGACTCTGTCCCTCATTGGAGTTGACTGCTGACAGGCAAGCCTTGGACACAGAAGACAGACAGGACTTGAAGACTAGATTGTGAAGTGCCTTGCGGTACTCTCTGCGAATAAAGCAGTAAATAATTGGGTTGAGACATGTGTTGGTGAAGGCTAAGCAGTTGGCCAGGGGGAAAAGGTAGGTCTGGGCAAAGTAGTAGTAGCGACTGATGTCTGTGAGGTCGAGTAGGACCAGGGTGTGCCAGATACTTAGCAAATTGTATGGAAACCAGCAGATGACGAAGGAAAGGACCACAACCGCCACGGACTTCGAGACGTTAGCCTGTCGCCGACGGTTGACCCCGTTCAGCCTCTGCCGGCAGAGGAAGCGCAGCAGAAGCAGGTAGGAGAGCATGATGACCAAATAAGGCAACAAGAAGCCAAACAGAATCCTCAGGATGTGGTTAGCACCCAGCCAACTAGTACCTTCAGGGAAGCGGTAAAGGCATGTAGTGTCATTGCTGTCACCTACGCTTTGGAGTTCGGCGAACACGGCCCGGGGTGTGGCAAACAACATCGCCCCGACCCATATGAGGGTGGCTGTCACCTGGGACGCGCGAAGCTTGCAGCCAAGTGGTGCAGCTGGCTTAAGTGCCGTAGCCACCAAACAGAATCGGGCAAAGCTCATCGCTGTCATGAAAAAGATAGTGGCGTAGACGTTGACCCCCGTCAGGAGAGTCACAAACTTGCACATGGCCAATCCAAAAGGCCAGACATAGTCCAGGGCAATGTCTACTGCCCAGAACGGCAGCGCCAAGGATAGTAGAAAGTCAGCAACAGCCAGGTGGAACACAAAGACATTGATTGTACTCTTGACAACGGTCCGGGTAGAGCAGAGCAGGTGCAACACCAGGAGATTGCCCAGCACTCCGGCGGCAGCCACGGCACAGTACATGATGGATACCACGGTCCGGAGCAAGGGGGAGCCATCGCCAGCGAAGTTCAGATCGTATGCCAAGCTGGTGTTATGGAAGGTCAGGAGGGAACGGTTGCAGGACGGGTCCGCGTGACACCTAATCAGGACCTGGTTGTACAGCTCAAGTCTCTGGAAGTCAGCCTCAGCCATGATTTATGGTCAGGAGAATGGCCCCAAAGAGCGGTCGAATTGTGGTCTAGGAGAAGCTGTCAAGGGACAGGAGTTTCAGTCAATTCAAATTAAGGGTCTTTCTGTTTGCTTTCGCTGGTATCCAATAGTACATGTAACAATTGTAACAGACCAAACAGTCCTGGTAAGTCCAATGAGAAGATTGTATGGATATGATCTACATGTCATGCCATATTTTGTCCTCCATTCCCTGCAAGATAGAAAATTTGCATATTATTTCATTTGTGTAAAGGCACATTGCTCATCTGATTAAATGAAAGGGTTTCCCATGTCAAAGCTTATTTTGTTGGACTATCAATAAAGGGATTATCAATAAAATACATTTCATCAGACAAATTTTAATATTCACTATTTTCAACTGGGGTACTAAAAACTAAATCCAGGGATAAAAGATGATGATTTACTCCAACTCCATAACTCTTATTGTTTTTATACATTGTTTCTTCCTTCACAGACTCTGTCCTGTGACACATGCCACTCCCTGTTTGTGGTGCCATGTGCTGATAGCTACTTGCTGTTAACTAAATGGCCATCTGCCAAACATAGTCCAGACACTTGGAATGCCTTCTGTGGTCATATGTTACTGACTGAACTCCATGATATCCAAAGAGTAGCAAGGGGTTTAAGAAACGCATCAACTTCGAGACTTAAATGATGCAATTAATGGTCCAGTATAACTTAATAAAACAAACATGAAATTCTAATATACAAATCCCTCCTATCGTTGAAGAACTAACAAACATAACCAAAAACTGAACATTTAATTTACGACATATTAAGTTTTCTACCTGTCACATCTCAAATTCAGATGTCAACAAAAACGTTATATCATTAGATACGCCTATGCCTACTTTTGATTGAAATTGCGCAAGCTCAAAAACAACATAGTGCCTTATGGGATTTCTCTTCCCTAACTACTTGCTAGCGGAACCTACATTGGAGCAGACTCTCAAAGTGGCCACAGGAGGGTCTAATAAACCCATACATCCTTGCTAGTTTTTGTTCCATCAGCTTTAGGACACTTGAGCGAATGGTTCATTTGGAATTTACTGTATGCCTTAACTCCACATAAACTATATAAAATAATATGGAAAAACCCAAGGCTGGGTTTGTGGCGGTCAGTAGCTGTCTCAGTTGGGAAGAAATAACTTGACTTAACTCAACGGTTGCGTCAGTGTAAAGAGCCTGCATCCTGTTTATATTAACATTTATTATGTACAGGCTGCATAAAAATTCAACTGCAAACTTTCAACCAGCTTTCCGCAGTTTTCTACCAACAGCCCTGAAAAACAAAAAAGGTAGACATCAGCAACTCCATTACCTGAAATATTACACTAAAGAATAAGCTGGCAATCATGTTCACCAGGGGGCAGGGCTACCAACGTCTCTGTTCACTAGTTTCCATTATATTTTAAATAAATAAAAACTGTATTCTGACTAGTAAGATTGCATCCATAATTATACTTTGTATAATTTTACTATCAGCAAGTCACTTTTACTAATAATTAGTGATGCCTAGTAAAAAATCAACTCTTACTACTTCACATGATGATTTCTTCATTCAAATTAGAGACTTGTTGTTGCTGAAATAATATTAAGATATTGACCAGTGAAAACGTTAATAGAGTTGTCAGTGTGTATAAGCATTAGTAAATAATAATGTACACTAGCAATATTTCAGCTGTACTAGCATGAATTCGAATATAAACTATAATAGTGTTTAATTACCGTCTATTACAAACTTGTATAGTTAGTAGTAATTAATGGTAGGCTATTGTTTAGGCTACTAAAGAATAAGTACCAGTAACTTTTAAATAGTGAGTAAGTTCCAAAGAAAACATGTTAAAATGGTTTGCCATACAGAAAACTAACAGCCTGTTCATACGACAATACGACAGTTTGGTACTGGCCCCGACTGAAGCATGGCACTTGGTTGGGATCCTACTAAAAACCCTACAAATAATTGCTCGGCAAAATACAAGACAACATTTCTAAAATACTAGCCTAGTGTAAATTTTGATCAAGCGTACATATTTTCTGAATTTATTTCAGAATTGAAACAGTCAAATGTTCTGGTCAAGCTGAACGTGGTTAAAAATTAATTATAAACGTATACAAGTTATAGAAGTTTAGATTACACAATCAAAATTGATCGTAAACGTCAGTTTATCATTAAGACGAGCTCTCACCTGAATTAAACGGTGTTGTAGAGGCTTTGGTAGTAGCTCCGATGCTGTCAGCGTCCTACGAACCCGCTCGCAGAGACCACGCACAAGCAGACAAGACCTGCTTTGCCAGTGTGTATCACGACCAGGTGAACATCACGTCATAAAGACTTGATTGCGAGTTTGTAGGCTCATCTGTTCCGAAGACTTAATTGCAAGTTTGTATGCTCGTATGTCTCTCCCGGTTTGAGTTGCACTATGACTATTCCACGATGCACGTTGGAATAGCCTGTTACGCAGTGGGGACGCCAGTTTTGTAAGCAATTAACACTAGTAGCCTATGTCAATGTCGTTTGTGAAGTATACCTACGTTACGTTTTGGAAAGTTTTTGTATAGGTTAACCGGTGAAGTTTGCCTGGATTGTACTAAAGTTGCGCGTTTAGTATGTAAACTGTTAAAATTTTTTACTGGACCTAAATAAATTGTTTATCTTGACCTAAGAGACAACAATGCTGAGAATATACCACCTGTTGCCCTTAAAAATACGATATCCACCAAGGTCTGTTTACACAGTCCAAAAGAATAAGATAAGTGAAAGGTGTAGTACAGTAGTCTAGAGAATCTCAAACAAAAAAATGACTTGTGCTCTTACAACAAAGGATTGCAGGAAGAGTGCAGTAATTACAGTTACAGATTTCAATTATGCTACCCACTGAGAACCGTCCTGTTGGCGAAGTGAAACCTGTATTGTATTTATTTAGCATTTACTTTTGAGAATAAGCGGTAAAAATGTCGACAGCATGTAGTAGGCTCACGGGCGTAATATCGGCGGTGCTGGAGGTCTGCGGTGGTGGGGGCCGTGCTTGGCCCCTATCACATAATTATTTTGTGTTTTAATTGTATATAATTTGTTTCTATGGTGTTGTCACAGTCAGGGGCAGCTGGTAGGTTAACATGCGGCAGGATCTTCTTCACATGCATATATAGGTCTATCGCTTATTACGTTTATTCTGAGAAGAAGATAACTTCCCCAAAGATAACTTCTGAAGGAAATGTGAGAAATTGCCAAAAAACGGAAGGTCTCTTACAACAGGATTTTTGAAAAATGTATTTGGTTTATACAGTATGTCCTCAGTAGAGGACATCAGGACCCAGAACTTCAGAAATGTTGTCTGTTATACATGGTTTGCATCACACAATCCATGTAGAGTAGATTTTTGTAACAATCACAATAACTGTTGCCACAAAGTTGGAAGGACCAAATCGTCTAAAATGTCTTAGTATCCTGCAGCATTAAGTTGACCCTTCACTGGAACTAAGGGGCCTAGCCCAAATCCTAAAAATCAGCCCCAGAAGATTATCCCTCCTCCACCAAACTGTACAGTAGGCACTATGCATTCTAGTAGGTAGTGTTTTCCTGGCATCTGCCAGACCCAGATTCACTCATCAGATTGCCAGAAAGTAACGTGTGATTCTTCACTCCAGAGAACATGTTTCCACTGCTCCAGAGTCCAGTGGCAGCGTGGTTTACACCACTCCAGACAACTATTGGCATTGTACATGTTGATATGAGGCTTGCGTACAGCTGATTGACCATGGAAACATTTTGTGTAGCTCCCAACACACACTTCTTGTGGTGATGTTTATTCCAGAGGCAGTTTGGAACTGGTGAGTGATAGGCGATCTTTATGCTCTGTGTGCTTCAGCACTTGGCGGCCCTGCTCTGTGAGTTTGTGTGGTCTACCACTTCATGGCTGGGCAGATGTTGCTCCTAGACACTTCCAGTTCACAATTATAATAGTTACTTTTGGCCAGGGCAGATCTTGTAGGGCTGACATTTCACAAACTCACTTGGCAAAGGTGGCTTCCTATGACAGTGCCACGTTTATAGTCACTGAGCTCTTCAGTATGACTCATTGTACTGCCAATTTTTGTCGATAAAGATGTGCTGGATTTTATACACATGTGAGCAATAGGTTTGGCTGAAACACCTAAACTCAATAATCAGTTTATCTCAATAAATACTTTTGGTCTTATAGTGTATCTGATGTACGTTTTCCCTGAACATACTTTTCTTGTGCATGTTCTGGTGGAATCAACCATCTCTGGCAGATGCACTGCGCCATACATCTTGATACTGCCTCAACCTCTGACTGTGGAAATTCCTCATCTGATAGGTCTGTTCAGAGTCACCCTCACCTATTTTATTAAAAATCCTCTCTACCGCTGTCAGTGAGCTACTATGTGCAGGAGAAAAATGTAGTCAATGAGTCCGGGTGTCCTTTACAGAGTATATGACATTAATATGCTCTAACTGAATGTTTAAAATAGTCAAACTTTCCTGAAAACACGCTAAATGTTCTCTTTAAGTTTTTAACTACAGGATAGCATCAAATTCTTAGAAAATATTTGTACATTAAATATTTGAAGAAATATTTTTCTCTCGCCCATAAAACGTCCCAATTGCAATGAAAGCCATTTTGTAGATCAAGGAAGAGGATCAAGGAAGTCCCACCCCCAAATAACATTTTAAAGCCCAGGATGTACTCTTAAAATAAAAGCAGAAATTGCTGTGGTATCATGACTAGTTATTAAGATACCATAAAGTCAAAATGTCCCCTACAGAGGACAAAAATGAATGGCCGGCCCTCAGGGGGATGTGTATTACTACCTTCACAGAATGTTTTGAACGTCTGTAAATGATGTCCATTCATCATCTGGATAAAAGATGTGTCTTCAAATTAAGAAAATAAATGCTGGTCAAGCTAAATGAACTGCCTTCAACATCCTCAGAAGATATCCTTTCAACACTCAGAATAGAGGTCCCATCAGTGGAAGTAAAACGTAAACTAATTAGGATGTCCAACATTTTGCTCTCTGAATAGCCATTTCCTTATATTTAGAAATGCCATATAGACCTTTACACAGTTTAGATTCTGATAAGATTTTGACAAAGCTATCCTACCGACACATTATGAATAAATACTATGTTATTTACTTTTATCTTTTTTTTTCTAATTTGCAGCAATGTTCTCTTAATTAGATTGTCAGAGAATAGTAGCTTTTTATTGCCGAGTTAACTGTTGATATTGGAAAGGTCATCAGCAATGAATGAGTTGATTAGATTAGCTGTGGAAAAGGCGGAAGGATGAGACCAAGGAGCTCTCTCTGATTATAGGTTATCTCTGCATCAAGCCATATCTCCCTATCATTGGGTTGCAGAACAAAACAAACATTGTCTCTACATGTTTACAAGTCAATTAGAGATAAACACGAGGCCATTTGAATCTAAAGACAGAGTTCAGATTTCTGTCACATTTGCTTTTGTAGGCTACTTTTAGAAGAAGCAGTCAAGATCTTCCTCTAAATGTAATACCTTAGAAGAAATTATATTTAAAAAAATATATACAACAGTTCAAAGGTTTGGGGTCACTTAGAAATGTCCTTGTTTTTAACATACAGTGGACAGATTTTGGTTAGAGATAATCCTCTCGCTTTGCCTTTTCCTTTCTGAAGGTGCCAATGCACTCACCAATGTCATGATGGGAACTATATAGGGATGTTTTCAGTGGAAAGGAGAAACAGCTAACAGGCAAACAGGCATGTCTCTTCACATTCCCCCAGTAAGACAGAGTACCCAGCCATAAGAAAACAATATACTGTATTGTGAAAATGTCTTGTCGCCAAGATCCTGAAACAAAGATTTTCTGGACACTTTCTGACAATTATCCTGGATTATTGATGTCCAGCCCAAATAATCAAATGTCCAGCCAGACATTTTATATGTATTCCTTTTAATTTCATGTCTTATACTTTTGGTATACGGTCTCATATAACATTGCTATCAGCCAATCAGCATAGATATTAAAATATAAAGTAGGTTATACACAACAGTGTAACTGACAGAACACACAAAGCATGTGGGAGGGTAGGGATATATCTATTTATTAATTTGTTTGCTTATTTAAATCTCCAGACATGTAACACCGGAAAAATAGAAACTTCCCCCTTATTCACATAAAAGCAATTGCTATTGAATAATTATATATCAATAAAATCATTGTAATAGTAATAATAATTACAAGAATCATCATAATAATTACAATAACCATTACCATCATGAGACTATTAACATTCATATGAAATCTCCATAAAAGGTTGATAAATATGTTTTTAATTGACCTACAGTATGCATACATAATGTCTGCATACAGATATCTGTGACATTCCCTAATGTCTATTAAAAGTTTGACATTAGGAGGGGGGGTCGAGGGGTTATGGCTTGTCAAGGGGCATTGTTAACTTTAAGGGAATAGACAACTAGAGAAACGCCCCATCATAAGGGTAGCATCAAAGGGAAGGCAAAACACGGAAATTTATTACAGGAATGGCTAAGAGAAAAGGCATTATATCATACAGTATGTCAACCATTTTAATGAACAGATAGGTAGTTTAAATATGCTAGATTAAGGATTCAGTTGATTGTTATGACAATCCACTCACTCATGCACTAGGAGTAGAATGCATGACAGAGGCTGAGAATGATTTACATTTATACCTTGACATTTTTGTATATATTGGCTAAATCAATATATGGCAATTCATTCCTCGCGACTACAGCAAACAATTCCCTTGTATTTTGGCCACTTGGTTTTTTCGAAGTGCTTGAGAAGTTGATCTGAGGCTTTTGTAGGTGAGAAAAGAAACGGTCCCCAAAGGGGCTGTGGCATTGGTTTTTATAATATCGGAACAGAGGCACAGTATCACATTTTAATATATTGCACCTGTATCTATGAAAAGCATAATCTTAAGTGCAGTCTACTTAAATCTCAACTATCTCAAACATTTACTACAAAATCAACTTACCATAATGTCTACCAATAAAACAAAGGTCTATATGTAAATGTAACTTGATATATCTATGAAAATGTCATTTTCAAAGCAGGAGTTGAAATTAATTAAATAGATTCAAGCAGGAATCTGTGATGTCAACTGCCTCAATTTATATACAGAAATAACCATCACATACAGTTTGACCAAAAGGGAAAGATACAATTTACAGAAAGGTCTGGTGGATTCATTTGTTAGTGTTGGCATACGCATCTGTGTGAAAGGGTGTAATAAGAGTGTTGTTTTAGTGTGTGTGTGTGTGTGTAGACCAGGGTGGTGTGTATATTTATGGGTGAAAAACTAAATATTGATCTTTGTTTTTCCTTGAGTTGGAGGAACCAGGAGAGGACAACACCCAGAGAAGACATGGGATCTGTTTCTATGTGTGGCCATGTTTGTGTAGCGCCTCTTGTCCCTGCCGTTCTGAGGTGTATTTGTATCCCTTTTTTGTCTTCGGGAACAATTCTTCACACATACGTACACACACACACACACACACACGCATATATAGTTATATATGCATATTCACACATACGGTACAAAGCAACCATATACATGGAACACTTTTCTTCTACGCACATTCATCTCCTATATATATTTATATATATACTGTATATTATACGCAAAAAGAAAAACATACACCCATTCACTAATTTAGACATTCAGTAACTCTATCTGATGATTGCTCTGTCACCCCCCTGTGTGATGATAAGGGGAAGTGAAACAGTACGACCCAAAGGGTTTGAGTCCAGGCACCTGCACGAGTCCAAGGTGAGGGAGTGGAGTCAATAAAACTGGGACAGGTCAAGCATGCCAATTGTTGGGTTCCTGATCCCCAGCCAAACAGTAGCTCTGTAGCTGAGCACCACTTGAGGAAGTGTCATTCCTCTACCTAGTGCAGATTGACATTATGGCCACAAGAGGGCAGTGTGTCCCAGACTTTGATAAGAGGCAGAGCAGGCAAAAAAAACGCGTCCTTCCATCTCGAAGAGAACCCCATAGGTAGAAAAGCACAACGGTCCAGAGGAATCGTCCACAAGGTAAAGAAACCAAACCGGGGGAATCATTTTGAATGAACAAACACCACAGACGTCCAGGGGACTACTCCATATCAATTTAAAAATGTACATAGGAAAAGTAAAACAACGTCCACGTGTCTCAGCTCCTTCATTTGGAAACGTATCCGGACGACAATAAAATCGAGACCTGTGGTACTCCTGTCGTGAATCACAGGGCTGTGCATATTAGATGTTTTTTCTCTCAGGGAGACAGCAGATCAGAAAAAGGAGGAAACAATTCGGCCAGAGGGATAGGGATGTCCAAGGCAGTACAGATACAGTATATCTAGCCTGAGAACAAGGGCAGTATTGGCATTAAGCTTTCATTTAATTCAACATCTGTAATGGGAGTGGGGCATCAGCTTAACACTAACAACAAGTGATGGTAAGGAGAGCACTTGACAGGATTACAGGCCTGCTACACTGTATACATGACAGGCTCGTGGGCGCTGTTGGAATTTCTGAGAATACTACGCATGAGGCCTGGTTTACCCTTCCAGCAAAAATGTGGATAATCGTGCGAGATTCACTTTCATGTGTGGACCTGTGGTTATACTCTATATAAACACGTTAGTATTTGTATTCATGTTACTGTAGGCTATGTAAAAATACAAAAAGAATAATGGCACCATCATAAATAAGTTAATTATTATTTCTGTTGTGGCAACATTGCAAAACAAATAAACTGAATAGCATATTTTAAATTTTAAGTTACTACACGTTAAATAGCTTAATGGTTATTTTATCTCAAAAAAGCTCATGCTTTCATTTTTTGTTTTAGTCAATTAAAGTAAAAATTCCTATGAACTCAAAACGATCTCATCACTTCTAGTGAAAAAAGACAAACAGTGAATTTTTAGCTTTTAGTTATTCATGATTAATCTCTACAAAAAATATGGAAAAACATTCACACATATATATTTATATATGTGGGCCTTGGTTAGCCTACCCCTGTCCCAAGGCAATGTATAATACGTTTCCAACGCTCGGGTATGGAACGTGGCCGGTCTGGTTTAGGCGTTACGTGTTCAGTTTGGGAATTAGGAATTGTGATTAGGAATAGTTTGGGAATTAGGAATTGGAATTAGGAATATCAGACTCCAGTGTAGCAGAGGTCACAGGAAATGTAGTAAGTTCAGGTAGGGGCAGGAAAAACTGTGAGATCTCCCAAAGTTTCTTTCTCTCTCATTCTCAGTGAGGATGATTACATGCACACATAATACAATTATTGATGATTTTCAGATTTTCGAACATTTACATGCTTTCCAATAATATATATATTTTTCTGTAAATCATTTTCTATCGTTTCCACTTACATATTCAGTTTACCAGTGGGACTTTGGTAAATGCACAAAATCCCCAGTCAACATAAATTTTTTGCTAAAGAAGCAATTCTATTTTTGAGAAGCATACTTGATTCTGAGGTCGGAACATATGTTTTTATGTGACAATTATTTCTAAGACTAACATTTTCAGCATTTGCAAACTTTCAGAATTTCACGCATTATGCTGCGTTCGTTGGGTGTGGGAACTGGTAAATACATCCACTAGAATGACCATCCAAATAGGTCATTACTTGGCTCACGTACTGACTTCTGCCATTGCCTACTAAAGAAATGACACGTATGGCTTGTAAGCACTTGCACTTCCTGGATACAGGTTGAAGATGGTATATCTGGACACTTATAGATGCAGTCTGAGACTTTTGCTTTTAACAAAATATTTTATAAACCTCCCATTTCATAAAATGTTGTTTATTTGTGCATGATCTATAAATGCCATCACACCTCAGTTAGCGATGGAATTCCAAGTTTGAAAGTGAGTGGTTTTGATGACACGGCACACAAATAGGCCCACATACAGTATGACATAATACACCATTTTTGGAGATGATTTTTGGCTCAAAAGAGCCATCTTCACAACCAGAAATCACAGACTGCATCTTTAATTGGAACACATTATATGTACAGTAACATGCTGTACATGACGTCAGAGATCAGGCTGTGGACCTCAGCGTGCTGCAACAGTTTTGACTGACAGTTGTTTGGCCACCAACTGGATACATTTGTCGTTATCTGAATATGGAAAAAGCTGTACATTCTTGGTACTGTATTTTGGAAGACGATTTAATAAATACACTGTTAGTGTCACAAAGCAAAGCCTTTGAATTTAAGTGACCATTTCCATATTATAAAACTCAAGATGTCATACCATGGGTTGTTCTGAACACAGTGAACACATGTTTGTGTCTGCTGTGAAGAAAGCTAACGGAGGAACGTGCATCTGAATGCACTCATGAATTCCTACGCATGAAAATTGCAATAAATGTTTTTCTTTTGAAAACCTTATTTTATAATTTAGCTAGACATGTCTGCCAAAGAACACAATTTAACATGAGTCCCACTTGACCCAGATTATAATTTATATCGGGATGGATTTGGATGACATCAACAATAACAGGAATTTGATGGCGGGGTTGTGTTCTAAACTAATCAACTACAAGTGTACTTGCTCTTACTTCTCTATGGCAAAACTATGAGAATAAACCAAATCACCTTGTAGTCAACTCTCCTTTGACTAATAAAGCCCATTCCAACACCAGTAACTATGTTGCTCCTACCCCATATTCTCCAAGAAAATTATCACGGTTATGGTTTTCTGAATCTCCAGAGTATTTTCTAATTTCCGTAATTAACAAATGCAGTGCACAGTAAATGTAAAATTAACAAAAAACAACAGTGCAATGTTTGGATTCAGCCAAGTGAACTGTGGTGTCCTCACCTTGACTCTATTAATGTTTCCCTGATCTCCAATCTGTACCCTTTCTTGCTGCCATGTCATGTATTTCATATGTCTTATGTAAGAACCAGTTCGATTCATTTTGGCTAATTTAAGTTCAATAAAAAAGTATTTATAAAAAAAGATCCATAATTTGTTAATAGCTGGACCTTCAGCTTGTTAGCTGTTAGTCAGTAGGGTTTTCTCAATTATTTCAGAGATTATGAACGCATCCAACTAGTATTTACAACCTCAAATGACAAAATTCCCAATTCCCACTTTTTAATGAACGCAGCATACAAGCAAACATTACGGTGTTGACACCCATGGAACTCGGAAGAACCTGTTTACATGTTCTAATAATTTGAAAGATTTCTCAAGAAAAGCAGCAGTTGTTACAGCATATACTTACTTTAAGATCTCAGTATTTGAGACAAGGTATTTGTTTTGTTGATTTTACTGTTATTTAACCAGGCATGTACATTTAGAACCAGTTCTTAGGAACTGGAGCAATTTGGGTTAACTGTCCTTCTCAGGGACAGAACAACATAGCTTTCACCTTGATGCTAGATAACCTTCGAACACTAGTCAGATGCCCTAACCACTAGGCCACCTTGCCCCCCCCCCCCCCCCAAAATAAATTAATTAATTAATTAAAATAAACATGAAAAATGCTATACTTGGCCAATGGCCATATTCAGTTTCATATCAAATTATTAGTGTTCATGTAAACACACTCAGGATTGTGCTTTGTCCTACCCATTACAATGGAAACCACAGGTTCAATATTGCCATGTTCCATCACTCGCGTATGAGTCACTGCAACACGCAGACAATGTAAACATCACTGCTCATACTGAGCTGATTGTCACCAGGGTTGAGTCATGGTATTGCAGAGAGAGAGAGAGAGAGAGAGAGAGAAAATGCATGCAATTTTCTTCTATATTTCCAAAAGCTCAGCTTGTTGTGGGGCATTGAACAGATCTAAAGTAGCCATGTACTGCAGAGCTCCTCTATGATCTGCCTTGGTCAACCAGTAGGATTTGGCCTGGACCCATATCCGCTCTGACTACATGTGATCTGCCAGTCAGGTTCCAGGGTGTCCTCCGTAACACGGTTGAATTGGCTGCAGAAAGAGAAACAGAGGGAGAATGGGAAATTAGTTTCTCTACATTGCACTTTGTGGGTTAAAATATACATCCAAATATAGCTGTGAATATCAGCGCTGAAACTCCAGCTTTGGAGCGACATCATTAGGAAGCATATTATACATTGCCTTGGGACAGGGGTAGGCTAACCAAGGCCCACAGGCTAACCAAGGCCCACAGGCTAACCAAAGCCCATAGGCTAACCAAGGCCCACAGGTTAACCAAAGCCCATAAGGCTAACCAAGGCCCACACGCTAACCAAGGCCCACAGGCTAACCAAAGCCCACAGGCTAACCAAGGCCCACAGGTCAACGCTAGGTGCTGGATTTGAGGTCTGTGGTAAATTATTTTATTTTACACTCAAGGTGAGTGCTTAACGTTTGAAAGAATTTTACAGAAATCTATACATATAAACTGTTTTGTACAGCTCCGGAAAAAATTAAGAGACCACTGCACCTTTTTCTTTCTTTTCCAAATAAGTTTAAAAGGAAAGTTTTGAGTGAGGAACAGAAGGGTTCAATTTGCAGTGGTCTCTTAATTTTAACCCGTCTGTTCTTCAGTGAAAACCTTCCTTTTCAACTTTTTGAAAGGAGAGAAAAATGTGCAGTGGTGTCTTAATTGTTTCCGGCACTGTATATATCTTTCCCAAAAAATACATTTTGATGAACAAATGGAATGGGGGAAAACATTTATATATATATCTACATGGACCAAATACTCTCTCTAAGACCTGTGTGAGGATTTCAATGAGAAACAAATAAAGAGTTACAAAAAAACTTTGCCAAGCCAAATATTACCAACTATCAACCTAACAACTGACAGAAGACCATTTTACCATTGGTTTAGAAACAAAATAACCAAAATCATTAGAGCGACCTTCAAATAACCGAGTGTGGTTATTTAAGTCTTAAAAACAAATACTAGACGTGACTTTATTCTACAAGATCAATTAAATGAGAAGGATTTATCAGCGTTTCAAAGCCCATCTGTAATGACTGAAGCTGGCAATGACTGCAAGCTAAAGGACCATGGTGCAATGTATCTGCCATCTGGTAAATGTGTCAATGTTGTCATTAAAACTGTCCCTATCAAATGAATGAATGTCATTTGAAACAACTGCTTGGCCAAAACGAAAAGACATTGCCACGAGAATGTTCTTCTCTTAACTGAATTGTTTCAGTAATCACATTTCGTTATTAGACTGCCCTCCTCCCGGTTAAGCTCGGATCTGACGTTGCTGTTGCCGAGGTCCACGTTGCCGTGCTCCTGGCTGGCGTAACCATGGTGGTAGTTGAGGGGTAGGCTCGGTTGCCACTTGTCAACTCGCCGTTGTGGCTGGCATGGAGACGGGGAGGGGGGAGGGGAGGGAGGGCTCCGTTCCAAGGGGAGCTGGCACAGGTGAGGCCTGAAGTGGAGACCCCAGGCCTGGCAGTGACGGCGGCCGTCCCACCCCCCCCTCCGGGAAGACCCTGAGGGTCCGCAGAACCCAGAGAGGAAGAGTCCTCTTCCTATCGATAGCAGAATAGAGGGAGGGAGGGAGGGTAGGGTAGGGAAGGGTTTCAGGAGAAAACACGAGGGTAGAGAACGTCGCACAAGAAGAGGGAAGGGGTGCGGGCCGCGGTGGGGTAGAGGAGGCGGTCAGGTTGTAGAGAGGGAGAGAAGAAAAGGGGTTAGAAAGTAGAAGGATGACACGTTTGAACAGAGATGAAAGAGAACAAAACAAAAGACCTCACCAGAAAGAACAGGACGGAGACAAAAGGTCAGGGGGGGGGCGGGGTGGGGGTAGGGTTGAGAAACAGGCTCCTGTTCATTCGGCACCAGACGGAAAGAAGACAGACTGGTATACTTGGACTTATCGAATAATAAAAGCTAATTCTTATTTTCAGTCATTTTTTTGTCGCCCTAATGAACACAACACAGATGGAGTCCAAGAATGTATTTCTCTAAGTGCTCTATTTCTCTGTTGATTTAAATAAATGAGATTAAATAAGAAAATAGAATTGTCAATGGTCTTCGTATCAGTAACTCTCTAACAGTTGGCTGCCTTAATGCACTGCAGACACTGGTCTCATTCACATACTGTATCGGACAACTAAAGGAAGACTGGCCTAGTTACAAGAGTCTGGGCCCACAGCCACACTAACCTCTTTTGGGATCACGCTCTTGACTCTCGATCATTCAAAGACACGATTTTAAACTCTATACCATGCATGGCAAATGAGAATTAGTGATGCATACCAATACTCTTAGCCTTACAAAGTGTTTCTTAAAATATTTATCAGTACACTCTTAGAAAGATGCTAATTGCTTGCTGGAACAATGATTTATGTGTTATTCACATGTCCATCCGACAATCACAAAAAAAGAATGAATGAACATAAACACTGAGGCAACACAGTTAGAAATCACAGGTACAGTGGTCTGTGAAAGTAATGAAACATAACCACAGGAACCAACAGCAGGCAATTCAATCCCTTCAATGACGTCAACTTTCTCTAGTCCACAGACAAACCGACCACTCTCCTTTTTGGTCTTGCAATACATCTCTCCATTCCACCACAATGTCTCACAATAGACTTGAATCCCCCCTCAGGATCCATTCTGCTGTCGATCATTGCTACAAAGAGAAACACTGTACACAAAATAACTATTATATTCCTTATCGACTGACTGTGGCTCAAACTGCCAAACAAAAAAGGTGAAATTGTCCCCCGATGATGTGATATAACAACCAATGCTGGACTTGCAGCAACTCGAAGCTAATGGACAATGCCAGCAGAAATGACTGTGTTTCTTCGCGGCAGTTTGCTCAGGCCAGACCATGTATATTTTGTGTAGTGAATATTCAGTATAATAGCATACATGGAAAGGAACAGATGGATGTGCCAACTGTTACCCAATGACAATGTATTGGGACATAAAATATTTTATTCCATATGGGTATCTAAAATATACATTCTACGATTCACACTGGTCCTTTTGGCATATTTTTCACAGTATGGAGGCAATACCATGTGGCTGGACGAAAGCAATCTAGACTGAATTCTAACAGAAATATCTCTCTGTTTCACTTCACTTGTTTAATCAGGCCATGTTTTCATTTATACTTTGTTCATACACGCAATTAGCAAGCAAAACATATTGGTCAGGGATTGAATCTCCTGTAACCAATCAAAGGTTGTCCATGCTCTAGGACTCAAAAGATGCTGCAATGCATTGCAATGCTACATCTCAATAATCCGTTATTAAAAAAGATTGATTTAATGATGGTGAAAAAAATAGGGAAATGTAAAGATGGTGTCCAGTAAGACATTAAACAGCGTACATAGGACGGAAACAATTTTGGTATGTGTACACATATTCTCCAGTTAACACATGCTGTGAAGCTAACATGTCAAGTCTTGAAAGCCGATTGGGTGGTATCTGTGGTATTTGAGGCATTCACCACAAGTATGAAATCAGATATATTTTTACTGCTCTTGTGATGGAAACCAGTTTATAATAACAATAAGTATTGCAGATATGTTGTGTCTATAACCAGCTCTTAGCTCGGCCCGAAATTGGTGGTTTTAAAAGAAATAGCTTGTTATCTGAAAAAGTCCTGGTCTGCATTTTCATGCTGTCAAGTTATCATGTTTTCAAGCTAGCATGTTGTCAAGTTCACACATGTTGACAACATAACTGATGTTGTCAAGTTCACATGTGAAGACAACAAATGTTGCCAAGCTGATTTTAAAACGTTGTCAAATTAAAAACTCATAATCATAAATTTAAAGTGTCTACTGGTTGAACGTTTTTTGGAAAGTTTATTTTGAGTTTGATTGGGTCTATTAGCTGTCAAACCCCTTCAAAGGGGGCTTATATTGGGTTCCTATGCATCAGGTACATAATATTTGGGTAAGCATGTAATATTAGGGAAACATTTTGCAGAGTGAGCGGACGCTTTTCAAATGCATTGCACTAGCTACATCCCACAAAAACTACTGTAAAAATTGTACTTCTGACAGTAACCAGTGAATCCATTTTAAAGCCTGTGACCTGTGACAAGACACTCTCCGTCATCCAGACAAACAGACAGACCTGCTCTCTGAACATTCTGGGCTTGATTTCAGGAATGGCACTCACTCTCAACTCATCCTCCACTGCCATCAGCCTGGAAAAGAAGGAGGCAATGTTTGTTTTAGACAGTCACTGCGCCTCAATTCACTGCCGTTTGGCTATTTGTCCTCCCAGCGCTAGTCTTTCCCTTAACTGAAACGATTTTGATCAATTGACATTCCCACAAAAGTAAAAATGCATTCAAAGTAAACGCTATCTCGGCCAGGGAGCAAGCAGACGTGAACCTTCCTTGCTGTCTTGGTCAAGCTCACCTATTGATAATGCCTTTGATTTGGCTGTCCTTCTCCACCTGCTGCTGCCTCAGTCTGCGTTCGCTGTCATCCAACCGGCTCTGGTACTGAGACAGGATCTTGCTGGTCTGCTGCTCCTGTGAAAGCATCCTGCGTTCATACTCCTCTAGCTTCCGATGGGACATTATCAGGCGCTCCTTAAGTGAATGGATCTCCTCTTCGTATTCCTTTACCTGGCGAATGAATGTCAGGGAGCGGGTAAATGCTACTGAAGTTGGGAAGCATTCGCATGCACATACAGGGCAATATGACGCACACTGGCACATTTCTTTAATAATTTGCAGTTCGTTTAGTTGAAATTATAATAATTGCAAAAAACATTTGGTTTCCAACTTTTGGACACCGCGTTTTTCAATCTTGCTGAAAGAAAGAGTGTGAAGGTCAAATGTTACTGTCCCACCAAATGGAGCACAGATAAAGACTCCCTTGTAAGCTAGGAAGCTTCTAGATGAACTTACCCTATCCATCCGTGACTCATCCATGCTCTTGGAGTACTCCTTCAGCTTGAGGTCCTCAAGGTTTGAAGAGCTACGCAGGATTTCGATGTCAGCTGAGAGGTGTGGCATGTTGGACACCCAGGCCACAGTGCGCTCGTTGGGGGTCGGGGTCAAGGTCGCGGGGGACTGAGAACCCTGGAAGCAAAGATGCCAGATGATACAAGATAAGGCTCAGTTCGCTTATAAGATTACACTAAACAACACTCCTATCCCGGGAACTATTTAGGAAACAGAATCTGTTCAAACCTGTTAACTGATGGCAGATGGCTAAAACAAACAATTTCATAGCTATTAGGTTGGATATCCATTTATATCTCTTCGTACTAACCTTTGAACAACAACTTAAAGCGAACTGCAACGACATTGGGAGGGAACTGGGACAAAACATTGCACTAGCTGAGCTTCTGACTAGCTGTTATCAAGGGGCTGAATGCACATGTAGCCAAAATCTTGCCCCAAGACCTCTAAACCTGTTAGCCTCCAGGGCTATTGCCAACGCTTGAGCTCAGTGGGCCAGCGTGGTCTGAATCTTTTCCTGGCTCGCTCCATTTGGACACCCGGAGGCCCTGGCCGTTCCGACAAGACACCTGTTTATTGACAGTAGGCTTGAGCAGGTGCTGCTGCGGAGGAGGCTGCTGCTGGGACTGCTGCTGGGGCTGCTTTGTGCTCTTCGTCGGTGTGTCCGTGGTCTCTCCATTACCCCCTTGCGGCGCCCCTTGGCTGTCCCTGGCGGAGCTGGACTGGTGCGGGAGCCCGGGGGCCGGGCTGTCCGACTGTTTGACGGACAACTGATGCTGCTGCTGCTGCTGCTGTTGTGGCGAATTCTGGCGTCCGCCAAAGCTGGACTCCGGCGACTGGAGAAGGAGGTTCCTGCTCTGGGGGCGGGCCTTGGGAGGGGTGGAGGTGGCCCCGGGGCTGATGGACAGCTGGGATTTGAGGCGCTGCGGGGGAGGCGGTGCTACGGAGCCGTGACGGACAGGGTGCACGGTGGAGGGGGGAGTGGCCACAGAGGTGGGGGTGCCCGTGCCCGTGGCTGTCTGAGGGGTCAGGCCCATCAGGATCTGCTGCTGGAGGTTCTCCTGAGGAAGAGGTGTGGGAGGGTGAAGGGAGAGAGGGGGACGGAAGCGTGCAGAAGAAGACACTCTATTTCAGATCAAATACATTCGGACGCAGGAGGGAGATGAGGAACGGTGATGAAGTCAAATTTTATTGAACCATCCCTCTTTTATTGATACATGTCGTGCTTGTTTGTACAAAACGATAAGCTGGTGGAAGTCCTTCTTTTCAATTTGTTATTAAATTATGTGAAATATTTATTTAAATTGTCGACGGGGCTCATCAACGCATCCGACAGCAACAACAGCCCTGTTATTGTCCTATTTTTAGGCTCGGAAAAACATCCTCTGAAGTGCTTTAACGCTGATGAATAATTTTTGATTGAAAATGCAATTAGTGTTATTTTCTAGGAACACAGACCTGCACCTGCAGCGACAGCTGGCGACGGGCGTATTCCGCGTTCTGGTTCTGCCGCGTGTAGTCGTCGCTGTAGCTGTGCGAGTGGACGATACTGGGCTGAACCAGGCTGCTCTGCGGCCTCAGGGCCGACAGGTCCTCGCTGCGCGAGAAGCCGCCGTGGCCAAATGCCCGCGCGTAGCCCTGTTGGTGGTGGGCGTTCTCGGGCTCCGGGGCCAGAAGGAGTGGAGGCGGCTGGCCCTGGGAATGACCGTGGGGTTGACCACGAGGGCCGTCTGCAGCCAGATGGAAGAGGGGGTTCTGGAAGGAGAGAGGGAAGTGCATCGCGGCGGCCACCTGCTGCTGTTGCTGCGAGAGAGAGTCGGTGGGACCCCCCATGTGATAAATGGGTCCCCCCATCTGGCTGAGCCTCAAGCCGGAGCCCCCAGAGCTGCCGGCGGACAAGTGGCCTCCCACGCGGGCCGGGCCACCCAGGTTCCCGAAGCTGTGACCCAGGCCGGCGATGGAGGCCTGAGAGGAGTTGAGCATGTCGCCCACTGAATGGAGGTTGGAGATGCTGTTCACGCGCGAATCCTGTAGGTCCATCATGGACACGCTCTTGTTAACGCTGAGGACCTACGTGGACAAACCAGCATTACCGGGTTACTTCACCAGAATCACTCACCAAAACGCACGCCGCTTAGAAAGGCGAGACGCGTCGCATGCTTTTGGTAGCCGATTCATTTCGGGGGCCACTACGGGCGGTTTACGGACGTAGAATTTACCTTTGGATCTGGTTCAGTGATGTCGGAGCTGCTCGTGCAGTATGCAGGGCTGGAACGGGCCAGGGGAGGACGGGTCACGTAGAAAATGTCCTTGGACCCGCGGGGGTCTCGGTCAGGAAAGCTTCCCATGTTGACATGAGATGAATGGACCCCGCCCCCAGACACTCCCGATGTCGGGGAGGGAAGACGGGAGATGTCGATTGAGCTGGGGGAGGACGGTCAGCGTTACCTACAGTTGTTTCATTCTTATGCCACACTACAGTTTGTATAGTTTATATATATATATATACACACAGTATCTCACAAAAGTGAGTACACCACTCACATTTTTGCTAATATTTGAGTATATCATCTTTTCCTGTGACAACACTGAAGAAATTACACTTTTCTACAATGTAAAGTAGTGAGTGTACAGCTCGTATAACAGTGTAAATATGCTGTCCCCTCAAAATAACTTAACACACAGCTTTTAATGTCTTAACCGCTGGCAACAAAAGTAAGTACACCCCTAAGTGAAAATGTCCAAATTGGGCCCATTTAGCCATATTCTGTCCCGGGTGTCATGTGACTCATTAGTGTTACATGGTCTCAGGTGGGAATGGGGAGTGGGTGCGTTAAATTTGGTGTTAACGCTCTCACTCTCCCTCATACTGGTCACTGGAAGTTCAACATGGCACCTCATGGCAAAAAACTCTCTGAGGATCTGAAAAAAAGAATTGTTGCTCTACATAAAGATGGGCTAGGCTATAAGAAGATTGCCAAGACCCTAAAACTGAGCTGCAGCATGGTGGCCAAGACCATACAGCGGTTTAACAGGACACGTTCCACTCAGAACAAGTCTTGCCATGGTCAACCAAAGAACTTGAGTGCACGTGCTCAGCGTCATATTCAGAGGTTGTCTTTGGGAAATAGACTTATGAGTGCTGCCAGCATTGCTGCAGAGGTTGAAGGGGTGGGGGGTCAGCCTGTCAGTGCTCAGACCTTTCCGCCCCACACTGAATCAAATTGGTCTGCATGGCTGTCGTCCCAAAAGGATGCCTCTTTTAAAGATGATGCACTAGAAAGCCCACAAACAGTTTGCTGAAGACGAGCAGACTAAAGACATGGTTTACTGGAACCATGTCCTGTGGTCTGTTGAGAGCAAGATAAACTTATTTGGTTCAGATGGTGTCAATCATGTGTGAGGAGTACAAAGACAAGTGTGTCTTGCCTACAGTCAAGCATGTTGGTGGGAGTGTCATGGTCTGGGGCTGCATGAGTGCTGCTGGCACTGGGGAGCTACAGTTCATTGAGGGAACAATGAATGCCAACATGTACTGTGACATACTGAAGCAGAGCATGATCCCCTCCCTTCTGAGACTGGGCCGCAGGGCAGTATTCCAACATAAAACGACCTAAACCCTATTGAGCTTCTGTAGGGCATCCTCAAACGGAAGGTGGAGGAGCGCAAAGTCTCTAACATCCACCAGCTTTGTGATGTCGTCATGGAGGAGTGGCAGAAGACTCCAGTGGCAACCTGTGAAGCACTGGTGTACTCCATGCCCAAGAGGGTTAAGGCAGTGCTGGAAAATGATGGTGGCCACACAAAATATTGACACTTTGGGCCCAATTTGGACATTTTCTCTTAGGCGTGTACTCACTTTTGATACCAGGGGTTTAGATATTAATGGCTGTGTGTTGTGTTATTTTGAGGGGACAGCAAATTTACACTGATATACAAGCTGTACACTCACTACTTTACATTCTAGCAAAGTCTCATTTCTTGAGTGTTGTCACATGAAAATATATAATCAGATATTTACAAAAATGTGATGTGTATACTAACTTCTGTGAGATACGGTATACATATAAGTCTTCCTTGACAAACTATGATACATTTTAATCAAGAGTTAATTACAGTATATTACAAAATATTACAAAAACATTCTGTACCTGAGCGTAAAATGCAATATATATATATGTCTTTTATTCATCATCTTATCGATGTCCTCAAAGAGAGGTGTGGAGGGCCAGTAAAAAAAACAGATCAATAAAAAAGACAACTAATAGCGTACGGGTGAAACAGTTGCACTAAGGGCATTATCATATTCAGCAGTTTCAGTTAAAACCATCAAGCATCAGGAGATCATGGACAAGTTGTGCTTCAAGCCAGGACCAGATACCTGTTTAGGTCCCGCATCATGAGGCTCTGGAAATCAGATGAAACTAGACGATTGAAGGCGGGCCGTGTGAGGAGCCTATCCTGCTGTCTGTCTGGCTGGTGGCTGGCCTGCCGATGGAGCTGGGGGTTCCGCAAAGCTACGCTTATGTCATTCAACAGGCGAGGTAAGGGGCCAAGCTTCAGGATAGCATCCTGGAAGAGAAGGGAAATAAAAAGACAATACATTTTCTCCCCCTAATTTACACTTTCTTTCAAAAGTGGCACTCACTACCATTCGAAAGATATAAAAGACAGATATAAAAAGGGAGGCGAAACCTCCAGCCCATGCCTTTTATAAATGAGTAATCCATGTTTGTACGTGATGACCTCTGAAGAAAGGACAGTAAATTGATACGGAGGAACCATGGAAAGAATGGCATCTCAATAGTCAAGTGTGGCTTACTTACCTTTTCCTTTCCTTCCTGAATACTTAAGTAAAGGAACTAAGCAAAACAAATGCCAAGCATATTGCTGTGACCTGTTTTGTGTTTTCAGAACAATGCAGGTGAAGGAAGAAGGGAGGAAGCTAGACTAGATTATTGAGATCTGTATTCATTGGGTAATCCTGGTAGAAATCATTGGTAGAAAACGAATTCACCTTTGCTCTTACTTTATTAAACTTGACAGGGTAGGCTGTTCTCTAAGATTAGAAAAACAACAATGAAAAACGCCTAGCACAGCAGCATAAGGAAACACTGTATGTTTTGTCTAAAAATCTACAAAAAATGATCCTGAAAATGCCTCTGCCTTAAAATGTATTTACTTAAATCAGTCACTCAACTTACTGAGTCATTTGGGAAGGTGTCTTCACAATGTCAGGAGGGTTGATACAATATTTCAGTTGATTTCAGAGCTTTGAAATTTGCAGATGTCCAGTTATTATGAATTACCCAATAATCACTCTGCCTATTTTGATGACAGACAAATAAAGGTCAAATCACCCCCTTTTTACTTCACCTTTCAATGTCCCCTAAGCTATATTTACCAGTTCTACAAAACATTTGCATGCTCCCTCTAAAATGGTTTCTGAGAGGAGGAAGCCACTATACAAACGGCACTGAGCCAAATGAACAGCGGGAGAGCAGGGAGTGAAAATTAAAATGGATTTCAGCACAGAAGTGGTGAGAGGAGAGGTGTAAAGAGGTGGGGGAGAGGAGGCAGTATCAGGATGTACAGCGAGCGTCGGCAGAAGAAAAACACTGCATCTGTATTACAGCCGCTTACCATTTCACTTAACGCATCTAACAGTAAATTGAAATAAACGTTGGTTTTTGTTCGTCAATAAAAGGCATGGCTCATTCATCACGCTGATTCATTTACATGCTCCTCCTGGTGCAGCCAGTGTGACGGGCAGCACTGACAACAGCAGGAGTGTAACCAGTCGCAGCTGAAGCCGTGAAAACAGAACGTGGCAGGTGTGGCACGGCCGTTACTGCGCTCAGCCGGAGACGGGAAAATGTCCAGCAACTCTTGCAGGACAATGGATTTTGTCCTTAGCACGACAGTTTTTTGCAAAAACAAATTCACGTTGGATTAAGTGTCCTGACAAAAGCTGTTCGAGGTTGTTTTTGTAGAATAATTAAAACGTTTGAACTGTCTTGGTCCTTCGAGATTTGCTGTCATCTTCCTTCAATTTATTTGAGGGTGTGACAATATTGTTGTCCTGTAAGACATTTGTAACCTTGTCTGAGACTTGGTGACTCGAGTAAGATAAGTGGACTAACATTTATATGGGAATAACCACAATTTAAACGGTACCATTAAATGTTACCTTGCTCAACTGGGCCATGACTTCCCACAGCAGGCTGTGGAGCATTGACAGCTCCCTGCCCAGATCAATGTAGCCCTCAAAGCCGCCAACGTTGCTGCCCGTGTCCATGTTGGAGATCTCGTACAAGAACTGCTGCATGGACCCCCACTCCATCTCCAGAAACTCGTTCATGAAACACATGTGGTCCTCTTTGCCACTAAACCTGAGGAGAGAAACCAGAAAAGTGTGTATGGACATATACATAGAGTGAGTGCTGGAGGATATAGAGAAAGACATTCTCACAGACAATGGGAAAATGAGAGTGAACTTGACAACAAAGTATGGCGTATTAGAGTAACAATGAGAGTAAGTAAATATGTAGGCACAGACAAATAGCCAGAGTGGGAGACAGAATGCAAAGAATGACAGGGCAGGTAGGAAGATGGAAGGATATAATGCATAAAACAGCTAATGGTTGGTGATTGGATTATTCCCACTATAACTTGTGAAATGTGACCATAAGCATTTATGTGCAGACAGTCTTCTCCCTCTGACTATTTGTGACATTGGAATCTGTTACGGTCCCATTTGGCCAAAGTCATTTCGTTTGTGGACAATAATGACTTCTTCATTCACTGTCTCCAAGGGAAAACATTCACACTGACCGCATTATTTAGTCAGGAGCAACAGTGTTGGGAGGTAACACACAGTGTAACTTAACTGGAGAAAAATGATTACCATTACTCCTTCAAGAAACACCTTTACTTTCAGAAAACATTTCCCCCGACCTGTCATGGATTTCCGTGATCAATTTGTTTTTGGGGCATTCTGAGTCAGCGTGGCTGTTTGGATGCCCGGTGTGACGGCTGCCCATGGATTCAGGGTGAACCTCTGATTGGTGGAGGGGAAGGCTAAATGTGATGAATGGAAGGACCGGATGCCTAGCAGACAAAGGAAGTTCACGGCGTGAGATGAGGAAGGCCACATGGGACAGAAGGTAGTGACTGACTTGGAGAAGCTGGCCAGGTTCTGCACCACCTTGGCGATGAGGGTTAGAGTGCGCGATGTTCGCTCGCCAGGGTATTCCTGGGTGAGGTTGAAGAGAGAGGGCGACATGATGGCGGGACACAGAAAGCGGAGAAAGAGGGAGGAGCTAATAAGGCGGTCGGCGATATCCTCCCTTCCCCTCTCGGCACAACGGACCCTCCAAGAGGCAAAGACATCCTTTAGCTCCCGCGGGAACACGCTAGAACGAAAAAAAAAAGAAGGTTAACAGTCAAGAACTGTACATTGTTTTCCATTTTAAATGGACAAATAAGTTTTTTTTCTTCTTCTCCCAAATACACCACCGTACTGGCATAGTCATTTGAAAGTTCTGACCAATGAGAGTTGACAATCTTGCAGAGTGCCAGTTCGCAGCACATGCGGAGATTGGCTTGGTGGTCGGCGAGGACAGACGGTGGAGTGCGCATGGGATCCACTTCACAATTCTCCTCTGACTCGTATAATGCTCGAATGAACTCCCCTGGGAGTGAGACAACCATCTGTTAATTCGTATGCGAACCTTCTTTCTCATCTCCATCATCATCATCACCACCGTCCTAGTTACTCGTTATTTCATATACTCTGCTCGATTACGCTTGCCAATTCAAAAGTCTCAAAATAACAAATGTCAGTCGACGTGTTAAATGACAAAAAGCCTTAGGTTTGAAAATTTATTATATGATACAATTTCACTCTGGCACTGGTACACAGTAACATCATTCAGGGTTTTACCTATGGCATCCTTAAGGTACCGGTGCCCTATCAGTTTGAGGTACTCCTCTATGGCTTTAGTAGCAAGGGTGTTCTCCCGAAAGATCAGATGCTCTCTGTCCATGAACCTATCCACCTCGCACATCGCCATGTCGGACAGGAAGTCCTGAAAAAAGAAACATCAGAACACATTGTGCACTTGACACAAGAGCCAGGAACCCCTTTATTTCCCCTGTTCAGAAAGGGGGTCTAACCCTGGTCCAGTGCCCAACGTCCTACCTTGGCCTTGCCTGTACTCTGGAGAATGTGCACCAGCGCATACGCCACCTCCTCTTTGCTCTTGACACTAAGTAAGGGTTCCAGCACGGCACACAGCGTGCGGTAGTTATTGGTGATGTACTCTGCAAACTCCTTGTACAGCTCCATGGGCAGGATGCTCATGGTCTGGTAGCGGGACTTGAGGCGGATGGAGGCGTTAATGACCTTGCCACTGCCCACGCTACCGCCCTTAGCCAGAGCGCTCGGCTGGATCACGGGGTACCACTGCTCCACGAACTGCCGGCCCGTGATGCTGGAGATGGGGATGGAGACCAGGCCGAGGTATGTGCTCTTCTCCTGGATTAGATCACAGAACGGAGAGTGAAACGCGAGGTAATATCAAAGTACTGTGAGAAGCGCCGAGAAATGAAAACCCCACAGACCTTGCGCCTCTTCTTGTCCGTCTCCTTGTAAAGGTGCAGGCGTAGGCTACGAATGGCAGGCAAGTTGTTGAACTCAAAGTGCTCGCCCCAAAAGACGGTGTCCGTGCGGGGCTTGCTGGTGGTGCGTGCATACAGCATGTCGTCCAGACAAAGCTCACAATAGTACCGCTTCTTAGCCGGAAGGTCCCTGGCCTCAATGATCCACAGCTTCAGCACGTTGTCCACCCTGCGACTGTTGTCCTGAAATCGGGGCATTGGAGAACGTTAGAGACATGAAGACCACTGAAAAGAGAGCAGACCATCTTGTTTTTGTTTAATGACATGAAACGCATTGAGTGTGGACTGCAAAGCAGGTTCCCTTGTTTGTCTATATTTGTTAACCTTGTTGGGTTTGACAGCTCTCTGTAGATTCTCAATCCATTTGTCTCTTTCAGCAGCGGATCGGCAGGCAAAGCATTTTGTCCCTGAAAGGGTGGTCACCTGCAGGCAAATGTACACATACATGTGAATCTCTATTATTTAATTTTGGGAACAATGTTTATCGGCAGAACACGGTAACCGAGAATGCGACCTTGGTTTAATACATAGACTTGCAGATAAAGGAATTTTTTGATAAATTGTGGTTTCATATTTTTATATGCATAGTTGGGAAATTTGTGTATTCTTTAAAGCTGGAAACCATAATTTAAACCTTAACAAAGCAGTCACTACCAGTTTTTTGGTCAATTCTGAGGGATCGGACTAGAGAAACGTAATCAGTAATAAGGGATAGGTTTAGGGTTATAACCTGAACCATGTTTTTATATAGTGTAAATCCATGGGTATGGTATGAATTACTATATCACTTATTGTCTTCCAGAATCAGGTATTTATCTTTTCTAATCCAGTCCAAAATGTATACAGCAACTAGCAATTTCAGCTTGAAATGTCAGGATGCTGTTTTCCAGTTTTAATCTCAAACAAATTTGTTGGCAAGGAGGCTGTGCATTCGATCCAGCGGTTTTGTATTACTTCTAACTCTTTCAGATTTAATATTGGGAAAGGCGTTATCCTCAAATTCATCTGGCGGCAGTGTACTCACCTCAAAGCAATACTCCTGGCCTAATATGCTGGAGTGAACGGGTTTAATGACAGCGTCTTCGTCCAGCGTAAGGTCCAGAGCCTCTGCTGCGCTGCTAGGTGACAGCAGGGACTCATGGGAGTGGGACTCCTTGAAGCTCTGCATTAGGCGTGTCCTGGGGATAGCATAAACCTCAGACATCTCAAACAGGCAGGGGTTCAGTAGAATGACGGTGTATTTTTGTCAACTTCCATATTTGTTTATACCCCACATGGTAATGGTTGAAGCTTAAGCTAATAAGAAAGGTGGTAAATCCACATCATGTTTGCCTTTGAAGTCTGCAGCTTCTATGCTCATTTAAAATGGTTACAGTTCAAAAACTACAAATAGCATCAACAATCTCATGACATGAAATCTTAGTGGAGTCAAAGTTGGTTTGGTGTAACTTAAATTAAGGAGCAGTGGCAAATCAAACTACATACATTCCAATGAATCACGGAGTGTCATTCACTTTAGTATAGTTCAAACAGATGTCTCTAAACCTATTGACCCTTAATAAGGTAGTGCAAAGGTCTGTAAAGAAGAAACATGGCAATTAGCTATATTGTAATTTTACAACATGTAGAATATGTTGTACCTCATTAATGATTCAAGAAAATCAACAGAAATTACACATTTATTGGTATTCAGCTATTTTGTTTATGGCCATGGCCTGATTTATGAAGGTCTACACCATTAACCTCGTTTCATTTGAGAATTATGAGCCTATGTCTATCTCATTCTTTCATCAGTACCAATGTCATTCTGAATGTTAAAATTTTTGTTGGTTTGCTTTTTTGTTTTAAGAGTAGTGGCAAATCCAAAAATACCCTATTAAAGGAGAATAACTTTTTTATCTTGATGTTAGATGGTTCCTCATGCAACATTATGTTTTTGTTTTAAAGCCTAGTATTTATTGCGCAGTAGAGACTCCAGGTGGCCTGGGCATGCTGCTGTACAGTACATTAAGGATGAAGAACTAGAACATTGTAAAATAGTTCTGTTCTCTTTGACATAAGTAGGCCTAACAAAAAGTATTTACTTTGCATACAGAAAACAGGTAAATACTGACTGATATAAGTAAGTCACACGTACATTTTTGGTAAGGTGTTACCTACCTCTCCTGATCAGCACTACGGAAACGGGGTAGAATCATGTGGCGGAAGCTGCTGGTTCGATCCAGTTTTGGCTGGCTCTTTGCCCTTTTGATGGAGCCCTTCAACCTTCGACTGAGGAAGCTCTGTTGAGGACATGATAAGAAACAATTACACAGGTACATTCAATTTAAAATGCAGTCATTTCGCAGATGCTTTTTGTTCATTCTTGGATTACGGTGGCATTAGGACATGGCGTTTTAGACAAGCCTATGTATTATTGAATTGCATTTTGGTAAAACATTTATATCTGATTAAAGTAATATGGTATAATAATTACTTTTCATTGTAACATGCCACCAGTAAGATTAGTAACACGAATGACTAAAAACACCAAAGTGAAGACATTGTTGGTAAAGGAAGATTTTCAAAATGGAGGCTACACATTTTTCTTAAAGATTCACTTAAGTGACATGTTAGCTCATATCCAAATGCTCAAAATGTTATTTCACTTCCGTTAATTTGAAAAACACCATGTGAAGTGACACAATAAATGATCAATAGCATTCCCACATTTAAAGCATTCAAAGTGTTCAATAAGGTAATTATATATTTGTAATACAGCCCCGTCTACTCATAACAGTTGACAACTGGAATGAACAATCAATGTTCATGCATGCTAATGTCCTTGGTCACCTAATTACACTATATAAGATTATAAAAAGTGTCTTTGGAGAAGTTAAGTTAATTGATCTAAGCAATATATGAAATACTTCACTGAAATACTACTGTTCACTGCAAACAAATTCAAAATGTTCAACCGATACCTCAAAATCCCAAGTATATTCTACAATTTATACATCTACAAGCAATACAAAAAGAAAAATACATATTTTTTTTGTTATTCAATAACAGTTTAATTAATTAGTAATTTTTTCGTGGTTCAGTCAAAATGCAGCAGCAATACCATTTATAAAGGACTTTAAAACAAACATCATTTTCAACATCTGCAATGCTCCCAATTCAAATAGGCACCTTTTTTAAAACTGTGTTTTCCTGTTATTGGTGATAACTGTTCCGGTACTGATAATTGTACCGGTATGTAACGCCATGAGAAGAACCCTGTTTCAAAATGATCGTTTTGTGCCTCCTTCAGATGACCACTGGAGGAGGCTATTGGTCTAAAGATGAATGAACATTCTCCATTCAATAATGCCAATTCAGTCTGGAAGATGGATGGTGTCCTCTTTGAAGACTTGACAGGGCCAACATTGTGTGATTGAACTGGTTTAAATGTGAAAGCCAGAAGAGGGCTGGCCATCAACCAGAAGAGGACTGACCATCCCTATGAGTCCTCTTCCTCTTTAGGTGTCTTCTTAATACCATGAGCAATGCTATGCTGGACTTCTAGTTTGAAGAAACCAAATGGGTAGCATTAATTTTAGCCTACAATATATTATTATCTGCTATCTTCTACAGTGAACAGTAAATAACATGAAAGATGAATAACAGTAACGAAGTTACAAAGTAAAGTTGAAGGTGGGTAGCAGTTTATGGGCTGAAGCGAATGGAAACGACACGGTAAAAACAGAAACGTAATATATCATTGTTCAATACTTGTTGTCTGAAGGTTTGTGGGGGGGCAATGGGAGGGGTTTCCATGCTTGGCTGTCTCGCAGTGGCAATGCTCTTCCTGCGAGCGCGAGCGTGCTCTGTGAAAGAGAGAGAGGGAGGAAGGGAGAGAGGGTGAGCGAGGGACGGAAAGAGAGAAGGAACATCTACATTTAAATAAAAAGTAGCAAGAATAGTCTAGGTTTAAATAAAAAGTAGAAATACAACGTTTTATCGGAAGATGTACCAAACAAAAAATCTGTAGCATGATTTTGACCAGCATGTTATTTCCAGATAGGCCAGGGGCATGCTAGTTATTTTTTATTTCTTCATCAGCTGGATACTGGCTTCTTCTGAGCCAGGTTCAGCAGGCAAACGTTATGGAACACTGCAGATAGCATGATATAAAAAAAAGGCTGATGTGTGTATTAAAAGCAAAGCACAAACATTCATACTTTTTATAATTCTCATCCTGTTGTCTCCGGTCGGAAACAAAACCCTAAAAGATACCAAGACCAAAACAACTTTAAAACATGCAGGCTAACTGTCCAAACGTCATTTCAATGGCCACAGACGTGACTGGACTCACCACCTGTTAACTCTAACAACACACAAACAACAATAATGTAATCGGTATAGAAGCTTGAAAAATATTTATTGATACTGCTTACAATGCATTTCAGATATACAGGGCAACTATAGTTCTTCAACCATTTAAAATAGACATGTGTTTCAAACTTTAAAATGTGCAGACCTGACTAGAAAACGTTTTTTAAAATATATAACTTTCTTAAAGCTGCATAAAAGCTTCATATTTGTTGTGTAACTAATTCTCGCACTGTATAGTCACCTCCAAAATATCTGTCCCTGATAACAGAAATACTGAGCAATTCTGTATGATAAAAAATGGGAAGTTTTTTTTATTTTTTATTAACTGCTCAGACTGTTTTCTTGGTAGCTCAGTAAGGTGGATAGCTATCAGACCTATAGACCACAACACTTTAATAATTCTAGATAGCAAGCTAAAGGAACTGCCCAGGTTTTCCAAATTGAAATGATGGGTTTTTGAAGTGTTTTATGCTTTGTCCACAAAATGAATGTAGTTAATTAACCTTTTTGATTCTATATGACAGTTTATGACCGTTTATGACTATTTATGACAGTTTATGATAGTTCATCTTGACTAGGTACTAATTGCTTTCATTTTCTGCACCCTTTAATCGGAGTAAACTGCCTTGCTCAGGGACAGAACAACAGACTTTTCACCTTTGCTGGGATTCAATCTAGCAACCCTACAGGTCCCCAAAATTGACAACTCTCTCCTGCCGAACAGCCCGAACCCATGGGCTTTTCTCGCAGGCTGTATTTCCTCAAGTTGCAGAGTTGCAAACCATATCCAGGATTTCTCTCACCTGGTTATATGTACACTGAACAAATCTGCACCTTCTGCATGGTTCGTTTTTCTCAGGCACTACAATTATCATGGCTGGCTCTCCACCTGTCCCACACAGGCGTTTCCACCTCGCCAGCTTTCTAGCTGTCATCAACCAAACGCACACTTCCAATCACCAGCACCTGTTCCTCATTGCAATCCTGCACATCCGGACTCTCAACAGCTCCTCACCTGCCCCATATATGTCCCCCGCATAGTTCAGTCCCTTGTCAGATCGTATCAACCGTTGTGTAGCGCTGCCACACAATTATTCAGGCTGGAACCCTTTACCCATGTCTAGTCTGTTTCACCCATAGCGTGGTGGTGCGCTGTCAAGTCTGTTCGTCCGTCGTGTTCTGCCCACTGTGTCGTGTCATTAAAACCCACCCGCCCGCATCTGCAGCCGCCTCCCTCGCCTCTGTACGTTACAACAATCGAACACAGTGAAACACAAAGCAGTCCCAAAAATCTGCAGAACATGATGTCCAGACTACAGTATATCTAGAAAACATCAGTCAGAAACAGCATCAACAAAGAGCCACCTTGATTTGCACATGTATGTAGAAATACTGGTCTCTTAAAATATCTGTCAACTCCTGAAGTGTTAAAAATGTTACTTCTCCCTACAGTATTTCTACAGTATTCTTCATAACCCACTGTTGCGTCAGAGAGGTCATGGCCAGAATATCCCATATTTCATAACACAGTATATGTCCCTTTACATTATTGCTACGCAACCTGTAACACAAGGTCATTGGCTTTGCTGCTCAAAGCAATGGTAAATTGAATGTCTAAAACCTCACCACCAACACGGTCTGTAAACATGAGCTGCACTTGTTCGGCTATTTTCTACCAATTCTATTTCTATGTTTACACCCACATACCCTCAATTCTCCCCTTTATTATCTTAGACTCAAGGCTACATTTTCCTCAGTCTTCCAATAGAGCAATGGTAACCTTTTTAATACTTAGGGAACTATAAATACTCCATCTCCCTCTTTCTATCTATCTGTTCTTCCCACGCACTCTTTTACATAATTCCAGTGGTTTACTCCCCTTCCTCTCATCTCTTTCTTTCAGTCATCCTCCGATCTCCTCTGTACCCTCTCTTTTCTCTCCTTTTTTCTTTCCACCCCGCTGTCTAACAAATATACCATTCTAGTATAATCTCTCTAAGAATGGAAACATTGATTCGTCCTTATTGCCCACCCCCAGCTGATTGTCCCTGTTCTTGTCCACCTGGTTATGCAGCTGACATGGATTCTGTTTAAAGACTCTACACACACCCTACATTCACTTATTGACCTGCTTGTCATCTGAACATGCAGAAACTATGACGTGGCCCAAAGGGTCATGTACAGTTATAATCTTCATCTGGCTCAGACTGAAGGGGACTGGCAATCCCTAGGTCTTGTTCCTCTCTAGGTTTGACCTTGCTAGGGAGATTTTCCTAGCCACTGTGCATCAACTCTGTTGTTGTTTGCTCTTACGGTTATTGTTCTGGATATCTGTAAAATAACTTTGTGACAACTGCTTTATAAAATACAATTTGACTGCTTGAATGAAAAGACCAGTGCTTTCAAACTTCTCTAAAAAACGACAACTTTGGTGACATTTCCACAGTCAGAGTTCATAGGAACACTAAACAATATAATAAATGCCCTTTTAGCGTGAAACCAATTTGGGAAAATTATCCTAGAATTGTCACAGCTGAATACTCTGTGATGGATATCAATATCTGTTTATCTAGATAAGGAGATGAGCTCTAAGCGATCCGACTGTACACAGCCAATCAGGGCTGTGTATATAAATATTTCCGAAACAGGTTTTTAATGATGAGCATTTTGAAGGACAAATGCTCAGTGTTATAAATTATAGAACTATATTGAAGTTTTATGACATTTTTATTTATTAAGTGATTTATTAAGAAATATCTGAAGTAGATTCTCACCAAATATAACTGTCCACTTTGTACATTCATTTAGCTGTATCCTGGCCAAGTTTTACTGATCGGGCTCATGCAATGCAATTATTTAATCAACCAATCACATCCAGTTTGCGGCAGTGCTGTGGGCGAAAATGCCTTGTTGATGCTAGAGGTCAGAGGAGAATGGGCCGACTGATTCAAGCTGATAGAAGAGCAACTGTGACTGAAATAACCACTTGTTACAACCGAGGTATGCAGCAAAGCATTTTTGAAGCCACAACACGCACAACCTTGAGGCGGATGGGCTACAAGAGCAGAAGACCCCACCGGGTACCACTCATCTCCACTACAAATAGGAAAAAGAGGCTACAATTTGCACGAGCTCACCAAAATTGGACAGTTGAAGACTGGAAGAATGTTGCCTGGTCTGATGAGTCTCGATTTCTGTTGAGTCATTCAGATGGTAGAGTCAGAATTTGGCGTAAACAGAATGAGAACATGGATCCATCATGCCTTGTTACCACTGTGCAGGCTGGTGGTGGTGGTGGTGTAATGGTGTGGGGGATGTTTTCTTGGCACACTTTAGGCCCCTTAGTGCCAATTAGGCATCGTTTAAATGCCACGGCCTACCTGAGCATTGTTTCTGACCATGTTCATCCCTTTATGACCACCATGTACCCATCCTCTGATGGCTACTTCCAGCAGGATAATGCACCATGTCACAAAGTTAGAATCATTTCAAATAGGTTTCTTGAACATGACAATGAGTTCACTGTACTGAAATGGCCCCCACAGTCACCAGATCTCAACCCAATAGAGCATCTTTGGGATGTGGTGGAACGGGAGCTTCGTGCCCTGGATGTGCATCCCACAAATCTCCATCAACTGCAAGATGCTATCCTATCAATATGGGCCAACATTTCTAAAGAATGCTTTCAGCACCTTGTTGAATCAATGCCACGTAGAATTAAGGCAGTTCTGAAGGCGAAAGGGGGTCAAACACAGTATTAGTATGGTGTTCCTAATAATCCTTTAGGTGAGTGTTTGGCTGTGTGCAAAACTATAAATAAAAAAAGCCATAGGGTTTACTTTAATCTAAGGTTGTGTAACTTAGCAGACTGATGAGAATGCATAAATATACACATGCCCCATTTAGCACTACCTTGAATGTCCCTGCACAGTAAAACACAAGGCAGTTCCAAAAGACCACAGAACATGCTGTCCATATTATATCTGGAAAACATCCGCTAAAATCAGCCTCAATAAAGACACACCTTCTAATATCAGTCAGCTCCTGAAGTGTTGAAAAGGATACTTTTTTCCCCATGGATTTATGTTAACAGATTTCTACAGGAATTTTCTTAACCTAGAGTCAGAGGTGTTCAGGTCTGAATTTCCCGTATTTCATAACACTGTCTATATGTCTGTGTGCGAATGACTCACATAGGTCAAAATATTCCAGGAATCTAGGGACTGAGTCACATACAGTGTATTCACATACACATACATTCACATGCATATTTATAGTGGACAATATTAGTCATTCCATAGAAAATGTTTTTTTTTCAAATATAGTGTCACTTGGCTCTCTTAAGCGCTAGATAACAGCTCAGACTATACTATGACGAAAATAGCATGTACCCAAAATTAGAACAAAAGTGCCATTCAGTTCAAACTGGCAGACAGTTATATAATTATTATGCCTTCTGTTAAAATATCATTATTGTGCTTACTGTTAGCATGAAGATATTAGCAAGTTGATTACAGAAAACCTAGGGGCCTCATTTACAATCATGCATAAGCACAAACGTGTGCATAAAACATGTGTAATATCAATGTGCAGATTTGTAAAAAACTAAACAAAATGAACGTTTGCCTGAGCGTGTGCATCCGGTTACACCCAGCATTGACCATGTAGCCGCACAGACCCAAGTGGGGGAATCCATTGTGAATTCAAGCAGCATCTTTTGAAAGGGTATATAATATCACTAGAACTGTGCATTTGTGGTAAGATAATAACCAAAATAAAGTATAGTAATTTGTTAAAATGTTTATAATTATTATTATAATTTCACATCGTAAATCACATGAAAGACGCCTGATAATAATCCTCAATGAGCCTAGTTATACATGCTTTTGATTACAATCATCTGTAAAAATAGCGGTACCATTTCTATATACCATTGCACAACAGGCTGAAGTCAGGAGGGGACTCTTTGCCATCAATGGGTTCCTAAATATGATTAAAGCATTAAACAGCATCCACATAAAAAAAACAACACCTCCTCAAAATGATTTTAACTGTGTCAACAAATGTGCAGGTGATATGTGAAGCACAAAAGACACTCCTGAATGTGGTAGAAATGTGGCCTGGTGGAAGGCACAACGGGTACATTCTACAGAACAGCACTGTTGGCTTCTACGCCCACAGGAGGAAGCTTTTGACGACGAATGGCTTATTAGTGTGTTGCCCACTGAATTGCAGTATATTGCTAAAACAATTCATATTGTACTAGTGTTTCTTTCCTTGGAGCTTTGTTTTCATTTTACTTGTAAATCTGCATCCAAGTGAGCCAAATTCCACTTTTGGTTGACTCAACCTCTGACCCTACAAACTTATGTTTGTGCATACGGCCAAGTTCATCTCTGGAACCAAGCTTAATGTCATCCAAGACCTCGGTCAGGATCTCTGTCTGTCAAGAGCGTGCAAAGCTATCATCAAAGCAAAGGGTGGCTACTTTGAAGAATTGAAAATATAAATGTTTTTCTTGGGGATACTACATGATTCCATATGTGTTAATTCATAGATTTGACATCACTATTAAAAATACAGTCCCTTCAGAATGTATTCCTGCCCCTTTTGCTTTCTCCACATTTTGTTGTGTTATATTAGATAAATACAGACCTGTTGCCAAGACGATCAAAAAGGAGTTCAGGTGCATCTTGTGTCCTTTGATCTTTGAGATACTTGGAATCCACATGATCTAGAAAGGCACCTGAACTCACAGTGCATGTCAGAGCAAAAAGCAAGTCATTAACTCCAAGGAAATCTCAGTAGACCCCCAAGACAAAATTGTGTCGAGGCGTAGATCTGGGGATGGTTATGAAAAAATTGCAAAAGCACTGAAAGTTCTCAGGAGCACAGTGGGCTTCATCATTGTGAAATGAAAAAAGTTTGGTACCACCAAGGCCCTTCCTTGAGCTGGTCATCCGGCCAAACTTAGTATGACTGGCCATCTGAAGGACTCTGTGAGCACAAGGGAAAATATGATCTGATCAGACCAAAATCTAACTATGTGGCCTGAATGCCAAGCTGCATCTAGTGAAAACAAGGTACATGGCCCGGCGAATACCAATGCTTGTGATGAATGGTGATGGCAGCATCATGCTATTGGGATGTTTCTTAGAGGCAGGGGCTATAAGACTGGTCAAGATTGAGGGAAAAATGACCTACAGAGGTCCTTGAAGAAAACCTAGTCCGGAATACAAAAGACCTCAGACTTGGAGTGAAGATTAATCTTCCTGCATGACAATGTCACGAAGGACACAGCCAACACAACTCTGCGAATGTCCTCGAGTGGCCCAGCCAAAGCCTGGACATGAACCTGATCCCAGTTCATCGGTTAACATTGCGTAACTTTTTCCAGGTAAACACCCAAGAATAGCTACCATGATAGACTACACCAAAACAATGCTCTTGTTTACACAGTAAATGGTTAAAATAATTTAATGTTTGAAAACTTAAAAGCCAAAAGTAGAAAAACACACCCATTTTATTGTCTTGCTTTTACATTTACAGTACAAAAACCAAAAGCACTTGTTTTTGCATTGAAGTCATCCCCTGGATTAGAAAAACTATGAGTTCTCTTTGCTATTCCAGCTTTTGGATTGAATCTGAGAAAATGGCTGTCTTACTTTCACTCAGCGAAACTTTAATCCCAGCTCTCCCCTAATGGATCTCAGCTGCATATTTGAGAATGGAGCTGTGTATCAGGTTACTGGAAGCTAAAATGTAGAAGTGTACCACATTCAATGACAGCCAATTTATTTTGGCAAATTTAAGATAGATATGCCATAGAAGCAACTGACATTTGCACAAAAACAATATAATGGAAAACATGATCATAATGCTACTTATATAGCCTACTTGTCGCATTATTGTTGATGAGGGAACAAAAACCTGTAACTGTACCATTAAAAGACAAAATGTGTACAAGGCGCGAGGCTTACATCAAAGAAAGAGAAAATATAGGTTGAATTCTGTATACTGTACATGGCATTCAATTCAATCTTTTGCAACATCCAACTCTCTCTTGCTAAATTCTATTCTGGATTCCAGCTCATTGTTTTGTATCCATGGTAACAGCTCTAACAGCTTCTACTTACTTAAACTACAAGACATTGGTAGAATTTGTAGTAAGAGATGTGAGGGTTATGAGCATTTAAAAAGACCCCACCAGTATACAGTACTTACGAAGACACACACACACCATCCCCTAACTTAACCCTTATACTAATTCTAACGTCAATTCAACATCAACATTTTACGTCAAGACCTTTTTGCCTAAGCTTAAACTAACACTAACACTGACTTAACTCCTAAAGCTTAAACCTAAAACGAACTCCAATTCTAACACGAAAACTGTAAGATAGGATATCGAAAACTCAATATGAAAATAGGGGTTGTCTTTGTGGGGAATACATTTTCAGGTTTTACTACATTTTAAGGACTTCCAGCCACATGTATAGTAAAACCAGGATCACACACAAATGTGCAAAAGGTACAGCATTTTTAACTATAATGTGTGAGGTACATATCAAATAATTTATATTGGGCCTGCTAGCTGAGGTATGAACACATTAATACAACACAACTGCTATCCTAGTACAAACATGGCTCTCGCTGAGGCGTTATTACATATCACACAACAAAATATTTAAACACTAAAATAATAACTGTATATTGTCTATGACTGATGACACTTGTGAACATCCGTGTGTGTGCGTGTGTGTGTGTGTGTATGTGTGTTTATACTCTGAATGTAAATTTGATGCCAGGCTGGAGTGTGTGTGGGTGGTAACAGCTTCCAGCTAACTGATAGAGAGAGAAAGAGAAAGACAGAGAAAAGAGAGAGAAAGAGAAGGGGAGAACAAGAAAGACTGAGAGTGGGTGTTTGAGAAGTACACAATAGCCCTAAGCATTCCACATGTTTCTCTCTGCGGAAGATACTCTACATTTTTAAGTAATGATAAAATGATGTATTCAAATATTGCAAAATAGTTTGGCTTTTGAGGACAATTGATACAACAGTATTTGGTTCTCATGTCACAAGCATACTTTTCAGTAACAATGATCATTGAAATGGATGAAGATACTCCAAACGTTTTCAATTTGGAAAATGATATACTGACTGAACTGCAAAGCATAATACTGTTACAGATGCGAAGTTTAAGGAGTTCCCATTTTTGTGGGAATTTAATGAATTCAATGTATTGTACTCAAGAAGAGCATAATCTACCACAAACCCAAAGTTAACTGGTGAATATCCTGGATGCCAAAATCAAAACTAGAAAGATAGGATGTATTCAGTTCATTGAAGAAATTCACCTTTTTATAATGAATAATACGTGCCTGCACTGTATACTATATATACCCTCAGCCTTTTTGCATGCAAGAACAAAATACATACTATACATACATAACTACAGGGGGTTAAAATATGGCTGTAACCACCAAAAACATGGTCAGTCTAGCTTACTAGCACTCAACTGCACTGTTTTGACTGTCGCAATTGCTCTGCTACGAGTGTATCAAGACGAGGATAGCAACCCGATTTAAAATAAATTCCTATGCAAAAATCGATTCCTATGCCTGTTCATAAACTATTTTCAATAGTTTGGAAGAACAGATCATATCAATCATATCCCAGAGTTGTTTTTCTTCATTTGATTTAATTGCCTTGCATCAAACTGTTTTAAATGATTACCATTATGAATTGCAAAAAACATCAGTCATTGAATGTAAGTTGTCTTTCTTCCCTTTTTGTAATCCAAGTGTCAAGGTGCCATAAAACCCATTCTGTTTCCCAGGGTGAAAACACATTTCAGATCCCAGGGTGAAAACATGTTTTACTTAGCTTTTCTTAGCGGAAAAGCTAAGTAATGTAGATAAGTACAGCCTGACAACATACTGCATCTATAAATACAGTACAAATGATAACATTCACAGAGGAGGTCCTGATAAAAGTAACTGACTGTCACCCATGAATGACGCACTGCCACCTTTGGAATAATACATCTAAGAAATAAAATTTCATCAGTCAGCCAAGCTTGTGATGTCTGCGATACTGAGTGTGACTAATGTACGAAGGGAACTATGAATGTAAGGAGACATAAATACAGATCCTGGTCCTCAGTTCATTGTGGGAAACAATAGCTGTGATTATTAGAACTTGGCCAACATTTGTATAAACTATATTGACCTATATGGGAAAATTGTTAATCATGATGAGATATAGATATCTATATATGAATACTGAACTCCAAAAATATTTGTCAAAGTCATGATATTCTGTAGATATAAAGTGAACTCCATCAGCATTTGGACAGTGACATATTGTTTGTTCTTTTCTCTCTTCCAGCAGTTTGACTTTGAAATTATACATTGACTTTGAAATTAAAGCACAGACTATCTCTGGATGAATCTTTTAGAAATTACTGCACATTTGTACATAGTTCCCCCATTTTAAAGTAACAAACGTATTTGCACCAATACTTGTTTCTAATTAGGCAGGTATGTTTGTTAGCATCGCTAGCATATAGACAAGAGGGCTGTCAATGTCTAGTCTTAATTCTAGGCTTTGCATTTGGTCTGTTTCTGGTGATCACAAAGCTTCAATGCAAGTCGAGCTGGCCAGCACAAGGCAGATAAATCTGAATAGAAATATGCCAAACACAAGTAGCCAAAACATTAGGTATGCCAAATCAATTGTTTGGTAGATTAAAAATGAGAAAGAACTGGTAAGCTTAGCATTGGTAAACAACCTTGTACTTGTATGACCAAAACATTTTAAATATTACAACAGTCCACCAAACCAGGAACATTTTCCATTGCTAGGCATAGTAAACCAGTAACCTAGTTTAACCAGTAAACTAGCAATTCCCCAAAATTCAACTAAAGAATGGCCTGCTAAATAGTACCCAAAAATGTCAGTTTTACATGCCTCCTTGCACCTTCAATTTGCCTGCACTGCACATTTAGAATTGCCATTGTACTTTTCTTTTTTTCGGATGTTACATGCACGTCTACCTCGGGAACCTCATTGCTGCTATCCCCCCATTTCAGTTGTACAGACTACCTTACACCTCCAACTTGCTCGATTGCACAATCAAAATTGTCATTTGTACTTGTATTTGCCTCATCGCACAACTATTAATTCCCACTTGCATATGCATATACTTAATACTTGTGCATTTGTACGTTTTCTGCCCTCCCCTATTTGCCTTCATTGCTCATTTAGAATTGCTATTTAGCACTGTATTTGCCTTAATTGCACATCTACACATTCCACTTGTAACATACACTTTACGTAATACTTGTACATTTCCTGCTATTTGCACTTCTGGTTAGATGCTAGCTGCATGTTGTTGTACTGCACTCATACAATTCAATGACAATAAAGTTGAATCTAATCTAATCTGATCTTATCTAAAAAACAACATGTAGAGACAGATAAGATATTCACCAGACCTGAATACCATTATGCGTGCCTTTACCATGCTGAAGACATGACTGAAGGTAATATAGACAGAAACAAACAGGAACTAAAGATGGCTGCAGTACAAACCTGGTAGAGCAACGCAAGGGAAGACAATCAGTGTCTGGTAATGTATATTGGTTGATGACCTCAGGCCATTAATGAATGCAAAGAATATGAGATGAAGCACTAACTATTACTAATTGATTGTACATATTGTTAAACTGTCTAAATACTTTGGGTACCCCAAAATGGGGACTAAATACAAAACTTGGTAACATTTCAAAATACAATATGTATGTTCAATACACTCAATTTGTCTGCACTTTGTTCTTATAGACTATAAGTTATAGTCATTGTATAATTTCATATCAAAAGTGGTGAAATATAAAGCCAAAAAACATTTCTGTAAAATTAAAACAGCCTGAAACATTTGGTCAAGATTGTGCAGAAAAGCTCATCCGTGATTTTGTTACATCAAGATTAGACTATTAGACTAATGTTCCTCCCTCCAGCTATCCAGGTAAGAAGGGACCTTTCTGTGGAATAATCTACCATTAGTACCAACTGTCCAACTCCGGTATTCCACAACCCCAAACAGAGCACATTTTGGTTTTAGCCCTAGACAAACAAAGCCAATTCACAAACCAGGGCTTAATGACTAGTTTGAAGGTTTGATCAGCTGTGTAAAGGGTGAACGTTTGGGGGTACTAAAAGCTGGAGTTGGTAAACAATGCTTTAAAACTTCTCTCTCACTCAATAGACACAATAGACCTGAGCCCTAGAATCCACTCTCAGAACCACTCCGTCCAAAGTCCATGAGGTCAGCTTGCTGATCTAGATTCTAGATGATTTCTCCTGTATTTGCCTACACCCCAATTGGTCCCTTTTATTATTTTGTTTTAATTTTATTATCATGAAAAGCCAACTGACATTTACGTTTCTTCTGAGGTTAGGTGTTTTTGACCAGTCAGAAGTGGATTGGCTACCCCCATTCCCAGGCTACTTTCTAGGTTTCTTACTACAGTAGGTTCTTCTCTTTCTATTTAGTTGTCCGTCTGTAGGCTAACACTTTGGTGTTTATGTGGATGCAATCTTCAACTGCAAGCCAGTGGAGTGTGTGGAGTAGTGGGGTGACATGGGGTAACTTGGGAAGGTTGAACCCCTGGGTAAGTAGCAGGGGTCTGATATTACAAGCAGTATTTAATGATCGCTAACTACATTCAAACATTTTTGATTAGCCTTGGCGGAACAATTGAACATGTTTGAAAAACAAGAATGATAGCTACTGCAGGAATTTGACACATATTGTAGGTTTTTATCAGCTTCAATTCTCTTCCCAATGTGCCTCATTTTCTATTGTTACCATGACAACTGTCCATTTTAAGTTTTTCACTGCACACTAACTTCTTTGGTTTCCAATCAATGAGGTACATAGCTAATGGTATATAAGGGAATAAACTGAGTCAGGTGTTTACATTTGGAAGCATGACATCAAGGCATACTTTATTGGCAAAATGCCATTTTTAGAAGAGCAGCATCCAAAAGATGTGGAACTCATGTACTTGCCAGGTATATAATCTTTGTGAGCCTTTGATTTGAACATCAGTAGATCCCCTCATCTAATGACTTTAGAAATTGTATGTGCCTGGGTGTGAATCACTCCTGGTGAATGGCAAACCTGGCTGGAAAACCGTCTGACAGACACATTTTTGCTAAATCAAGAACTAACTTCCCCCAATCCAGGATTATGTGCAACTGTAACACCCCTTAAACGGATTCACAGAAAATAATGAATTAAAAAAAATACTGAATATTGAAAATATATAAAAGCACAATTAGAACATAGCAGTACAGTTACAACTGATTAATCAGTTCCATTTCATGTTTATAATTGCCTAGTGAACCAGACCCATCCCTTCTGGCGTTTGGGCTTGTTTATCCAGATCTCTATCCACTTTTCACAACAGCCCACAGCTCGGCCAGAATCAACTTAATTTAGATCTGAAGGAATTCGAACGGTAAAAAGTCATTACTGTATGTATAGCTCGGCACATGCACAGACGTGAGTATACTTGTGCCCAAACACCTACCCCTTTTTCAAGAACTCTTTTGAGGGGTGGTATAATATTTTGTTGTGTTTCTGAAGCCAGTTTGCCAGCAAGCCATTGGGGGTTCACCCTCACCCCCACCCATCCAGTTGCATAAACACAACATACTGAGATAACAAGCAAAAGCCCTCGACCCAACTCCATCGCTTCTTCTGTCAGGAGACTGATGTTGGATGTGTCAGAGCAACATCAACACACCAGCATACCAATACCAATACCAACATATCCAAACTAGACACAACCCAGTCAACCATATCCATAAAAGAGTATGCATATTATACTACATAATATTAATAATAAAAATTACAATGAATGCAGTAAAGTTACTCCATCAAAGAAAAGCTCCGTCATGGCAGAGTTTGATTCCTGGTTGTGGCATGCCAACAATGCCCAGGACTCTAGCATGTGGCAGTAGAAATTGGCTTAGCACCATCCTGGTTGGTGTGGTTAGGTTTTGACAAGGTTTGTCTAGCCTCATGGCGTGTCTCCCTGTGAACGGTTGGTGAATTCAAGCTCAAAAACGTAGTTATTGGCTAAAGAATCCTTTCTTCTCCAAGATCTGATTTGCTGGTAAGTGCTTTATGGTTAACTGACTAGTGTGCTAAGGACCTGAACAGCTTGGCAAATTGTGCTTGGAGGAACATGTCTTGATCTTCAACTCTCCTGAGCCAACAAGGGTTGCCTAGCCTCATCACGCTCTAGTGTCTTCTTGTGGACAGTCGGCACATGCAAGCTTAAGCGGAGTTAGTGGCTAAAGAATGCTTTCTTCTCTAAGCGCTGAGGTACTGGCAGGTTCTTGCGGGTTAATTGACCAGTGTGCTAAGGACCTGAACGGCTTGGCAAATTGTGCTGTAGTAGTTGCAGTGAAGTAGTTGCAGTGATGACACGAGGCCATGAGCGCAAATTGGAAGGGAAGACAAACAGGGTAAAGTCAAACAGGGTGAATTCAATTGAGTTATAAGCAGATGTATCTAAATAATCTGCTGATAGCTCCCCCTCCCCCTACGACGTCAGACATGTTTTCAAGGGGCACTGTAACTAGCTGTAACTAGATTAGGCTGCCAGTTGATGAATGTGTTGTCACAGAAAAAAAATCAAACAATGCTTTTAAAGAGATATTTATGATAATTATAAGATATTATTTGTTTTATGTTTTTGAGCACCTGCCCTCTAAAAGGCCTGTGTATGGCCCTTTGTGGAGTACAGGAGCTCCATCTAGCATAGCAGAGTGCAAAGGCACCAATTAATGTCTTTAGGAAGGAGCAAGGATTGTTTCTGGACAGGATCTGCCTTGTCGAGCAGGCTGTAGTAATGTGTATTTGTAGTTTAAAGTTATAACTCAGAAAGGGACATTTCTGACATTCAACACAGGAGCGAATTACATCAAGAAATAATCAAAGACTCAGATTGTCACGCCTTACCCAAAATACAGGCTGCGATTCGTTGACTTCCAAGCAGAGCAGCTCAATAACCAAGTTAAGGTGAGTACGGGTCAGCAGAATCAAGGCTGGTTTCCAAGTTACTTAGGAATGGGGGTTCATTTTCCAGGTGGCTTTCAGCTATGGTTGACTATAGCACACCACGGTAGTAGTAGGTTCCACGTTTGGTTGGTCCACAGGTTGAAGGTGTGGGCTGAGATGTGTCCAGCAATAGTATATAGGGTCCTCTTCTTTTAAGATCGCTTGCGCTTAACAACTATCTCTGTGACCACATGAGACACTTAAAAGTTGTTGTTGAGATCCATACTATTCACAACACATTGTACAGGAAGTATGAGTTCCTAATAATATGTGTATTATTGATTTAAGCTAAATTAGTATGCATTTTAAAATGTTTGCTTCTGCTGTAGATGTGCTTTTTGTCTGTGCATTTGTCTTTATTATAATATACTTTAAATATATTCAGAGAGCTCTCTGTGAAGTAAGCACATGTCTTTTGCCAAAAGGTTGTGAATTTAAGTGAACACATGGATTTTTGAGGACTTGGAGTGTTAAGGCTGTGCATGTTTTTGGCAGTTCTTATCACTGTGCAAAATCTGGATATGAAGATTAGCAAGGTACAGTTTTAAGTGAGTTTGAGTTGCTTGTGACATGGATTTAGCTTGTGTCTGGGATAATGACTTTGATAAGTTACAATGGTATACTCAGTGCAACTAAGAATACAAATAGGTTATTACAGAGACTGGAAAATTCCAGTATACAGTTCTAAATAATAAATATTGATAAATACATCATAAATATCCCTATATATTCACTTATTATATTTTTAGGAAATGGTGGATATCAGCAACTCCCTACAAAATGTACAATATAGTAGACTATTTGCTCACTCAAAATATATTGTGATGCGTATGTTTTGTTATAATGATTGTTATGATGTCTCACGCATGTTCGATTCTTTCTTCCACCAACGCCAAGCCACGCTTTCCAGTGCTGGCATCCGCAGCTCCTTGTCAGGCAGTCCCACAGAAGGCTCTTTGACCACGGCCTCTCTTTGGTCTCTTCCGTCGGCTCCTTTTATTCCGACTGTTTTCCAATCCCAAACCTGAAATGCGATCCCTTTTCCGTTTCCTCGGTAACCTACAGAATCACTTCTGAGGGTGATTTTTTTCATCTTTTGGTTGGGTTTATCTTTGCAGCCTATTACTCTTGTAATGCATCAACTTGCGTTCTATACGAATCGATGTACTCTGATAATGATCAATGTAAGATCAATGATCAATTAGGCTAATCTGTTAATGTTTTGACAAATGCATTCAATCGCCGTGAACGAACCAAATTGTTGCAAGCCATCTGAAATATGATAAAAATTCCCAGAACGTCGTATCAATACCAACATATACTAAATATTTTGGTTAAAGCCAGTCATAAATCACCCTATACTTTTATCGATGTGACAAATGTCGGGGATATGGACCAACCTGTCACTACATTTAGGGTGTAGCGTATGCCAACAAATCGACTACGGGCGCATCCTCGTGGTTATGCTTTACACACCACGTCTATCCATCAACACAGAAATTATATAGAGACGTATCTCTTTCCAGCGCTCGCATATGCCCAACATCCATGCCAGAAGAAGCGTATATGGCTATTTTCCGATTCGTAGGATAGGCCTACATTCTGTTTGCTGATAACAGCGGGGAGACTTGAGGACGGGTCCGTAGGCTGTCATCCCTCATCGAAATAAAATAAACCGATATGTAAATGCATCAGATTCCAAAGAGAGTTGTTAATAACCAGAAGTTGCCGCTTTGACACTGCCTCCGTTCTACCGTCAAAATGAATTTCTCTATGGTGTTGCGTCAGACTTTATCGGTTGCTTGGAGAGACGTATTGAACGATGTTGTTGCACAGGTGAGTGATCTTGTATTTTCGTTCATCGCTATGTCGCGCTTCTTCTGCCGCGGTCACTTGCAACAAGATGATTGAGAAGCGAATTGTCAGAAAGAGGCGGAGGAGGTGTTGAAAGGTGATTGGTGAAATCTCTCTCTATCGTTCTCTCTCTGGCGCGCGCGCTCTTACACACTCACGCACACATGCACACTCACACACATATTGTAACAAGCTGATGTGGGAGAGGGGAAAGGGTTTATGAAGACTGAGTGCAATAACGGTAAACTGTCAGTATGCGCACTAAATGGTACAACCTAACGGTCACAAACGTACTAGACAAAAGCCTACCAGCACATTAATAAGGAACAGAAAAATACAATGGTGCTTGAAAGGTGCCCACACCTAAGAGGAAAAGTATCATATAACAATACTACAATTTGTATTGGGTTATAACATAGCATGATTTAATACTAGAAACATTCTTGTTGCCTGGATAGACTGAGTTTTGCAAGCAAGATTGACTGTGGGAGGCTGTCAAGAATCTACATTAATTTACAAGTATTTTATCATAATGTTATCCTCTCCAGTTTACAATTTTGGCATTTCCTCTTTTGCAACTACATGGAACATATGAAGACTGAGATTTTTCCCCCCTTTAAGTGCCTCTTGCTAAGCTATTTAGATTCTAACCAAGCTGCTCCTTCACACAGGAAGTTTTCTCTGGTGCACATCTGGTGCTTAGAGAACGCATTTCCCAGCCAGTAACCATGGCTAGTACTCTGTAATTCCTGTGTCTCTCTCTCTAGATCTCTCTCTTGGAGGACATGACAAATTCTGTCTAGGGGAGGAGAGGGTGTGTGGAGGAGAGGGTGTGTGTGTGTGTGGGGGGGGGGGGGGGGGGTCGGGGGCAATCACATGTGTGTGTGTGAGTGTTAGATGACATACTCTGTAAACATTTTGAATTTTAAGTTTAAGTTTTCTGGAAATGGGCAGTCCATCCGGTTGTATTGCTGATCCAGGACACACACACACACACACAAGGTTCCAGTCTTTCTTGGCAGTTTTTCCTCACCATTGTGCTATTCCATATGTTTTACTAGCTGTTTAAGGTTTTTAGCTGTTGACACTTGTACTTACTCTTCAGCCTTTAATATTTATTTGTTATCCATAGAAAACTGACACCAATAAATTGACATTCAGGCACCAATCAAAAACTTGGATAAAATCATATCTACATTTGTTAAAAAGATCCCCCTTAAACAGCAGACATTAGATACTATCCACAAACTATTCAATCTGTAAACCTGAGATCCATAGAATAATGCAGCTCTTTGTTGCAGATATCTAATAAAAAAAATCCAAAAAATCCAATAATATTCAACTAATCAAAAGATTGATCAGCTTAATTCTTGCTTCAGTACTGATCTAGAATAACCATCTAAAAACCCTCAAGGAATAGGATTGAAGTCTATGTCCACACAAACATGATCTCCCTGAACCTAGTAGCTGTAAGGCAGCAGCAATTCAAAGTACATGCTGCTACACCATAAAAATAAATACAGAGGCTGGTCTACATGGCTCAAGGAAAGACGTCACCTGCACACACACACAGAAACGTATGCACACATGCCCACTCACACAGCGACACACACACAGAAACATCAGCCATACCTGAATGCTCCGGAAATAACATTTTGAGAGATATAATCTTCCTCTGGTTAATGAAGTGAAGGCAAACTGAATACCCTCCATGTCAATGAACAATGGGTAGAATAGGCAAAGTCTAAAGTAACATCACTTCATTCAAACACTGACGCTGGTGGCTGTTTGCTAAACAAAATGTCCTTACTACATTCAATAATTCTTATTCCACGCTTTGAATGAACACATTAAGACTACTACACAATTGTGATCCGGACAAACTGTTCCATGATGTACAGTGGTTCAGTCCAGATAGGACTGTGCTAGCCAATCATGGTGCTTGGATCCAACCAAGTCAGACATGGGGTTGATAAATCAGTATTCCCAGTTTCCATGACAACTGTATGACCATGATTATTTCCCTTTTAACTGCTGGCAGTACCAAAAGAGATTTTTACTTGAAGAGGAGGAACAGATCGAGGGAAATGGAGAGAGTGAGGAGAGAGAGGCCAAAGTAATAGTGGTGTATAAAAAAGGTTACTATTTACCAAACTGCAGGCCTATAATTATTACCATGGTTACCATCAGGAAAGAGATGGGATGTGACCTCCGTAATGTTGCAGTATCATTTTCATTTCTTTGATGAAACTTTACCCCCATTATATAATTCGAATGTATTTTTCTATGTATTGTACCTTGCTTTCTTACTTTCTCTTTTTCTCTCTCTTTCTCTCTCTCTCTCTCTCTCTCTCACACACACACACACACACACACACACACACACACACACACACAAACACAGTAACGCATTTATACATTACAAGAGAGAGCATGTTCAGACAGATCTACCGTTCAGTTTTGATTTGTATGCATTTTGTACAATTTACTTTAATTTAGTTTGCAATGTAGGATCTCATTTGGCACATGTGATGCTCCGTAACAAAGGCGAGATAGGGACTAATGCATTGCATGATACTGTTAAGGGTAAATTCAAACCAACGAGTGTACAGCGGTGATGTGTAACATATGACGGTGTTCCTCGCTCTCACCACGATTACCGATTGTACCACCCACGTTTTGCCGCTCTGCGTGGTGACGCAGGCCCAGACATCAAAACCAATAGTGAATGCTGCTTGTGCGTTCTGTGTAAATAAGTACAAAACGAAAAAGATTGCATGTCTGTGTTCGAGTGGTCCCACATTCACAGACTTTGCTTTTTAGAACAACAAAAAAACGAATATTGTCTAAATGAAGTGGTATGAATCGGAAGAGAGGAACCCTTAAACAAAACGCTAATACAGATACAAGAATGTGACCTGCCTATAAGCCTACAGTACCACGGCTAGATTCCTTATCACATACAAACATTTAGTTTCCATTTTTCTAGAAGAATCAGGGGATCAAATGTTCAAATGCCTGAATGAATATACTGGGATATTTTAAACTTAAGATATGTTGCTAGGAGAGACAACAATGTATTACAATAATAGGAAAAACATCTTCCTCTTTTCCCATGAACGGACATTACCAATAAGGTACCAGTGTAACTTAGACAATAGAGCATGGCGCTTGCAACGCCACAGTTGTGGGTTCAATTCCCCCTGGGGAGCCAGGATGAAGCTACTACTGTAAGAAACTAAGGGTAAGAGTGTCTGCTAAATTACTTAAGTGGAAATATTAGTTGATATTTTTCCCTGAGTATTATGTGTCTGGATAAATATACTTTTTTTTTTTAAAGCTGTGTATTCAACAGAAACATGTGGTAGCTGGTGCCAAAATGTAAATCAACATTATAGATTGTCAAATAAAAATATTGGTGAATACATTTGTGAATGGAGTAGCCAGCATTACTTGTTGATGTGGAAAATAAGTTATTCCCTCCAACAGTAATTATGTGATTACATATTGCGACCCCCTATGAAACCCACTCAAAAATGCAGTTGAATTAGAAAATGTGTTAATGACCATAATTGCACATTACAACCATTAGCCGATTCTATGGGGTACTACAGACACATCTGAAAATCTTTCTATATATAAAAGGGTCTAATTCAGAGTATACAAATGTACCAACTAATGTTCAGGGTGCAGCATATAAAAAAAAAGTGTCAGCCAATCCAACAGATGTATTCTTCAATCACATTTGCAGTATTGAATTCTGTTTTTGAAAATCATAAAAATGTTACCCACGTCTTCATAACTATGTACATTAATCTCAACAACGACCAATGTTTCTCCACCGGCCATCAGGGAACAATGCACCCTTAGATTATTGAGGCCACTAAAATGCTAATCGGTTTTAATTGTTCAATTACTCTATTCTTCCAGCACAGTTGTATACCGTTAAAATAATACTCCGAACCTGCGAAATACCAATACATTTAAAGTGCCAGTATACAGTGGGGTACAATGAGATGCTTAATTGCCTGTTCTCTAAACAATGCCTTCAAAATAAGAAAGAAAAAATATGAATGAATTTGTCACTTCAATGTAATAGAAACAGAGTGGTGAACTGGGTTGTTTTCACCACCCGCTGAAGGGCCTTGTGGTCGAGATTGAAATAGTTCCCATGTCTGGCTGTGCTGAAACTTGTCTGGACATTCTCTGTGGTGTAAAAGTTGCAGAGTGCTCAGGGGGAAATGACAAATGCATTCAGCCGTCTGTGGTTGTAGCAACGTTGATTCGCCTTCTTGACTAAAAGGGTGACTCTGTGGGCACATACCCTTGAGGGGCCCTCGTGTTGAGAGTAATTGTGGAGGAGGTGGTGTTGCCAACCCTAACAGCCTGTGGTCTGCCAGTCAGGAAGTCTAGGACCCAGTTGCAGATGGTGGTGTCCAGAAAATGGGCCCTGAGCTCGGTGACTAGCTTGTGGATTACGTCACAGCATCACTTCGACAACAAAAGACTACAGTACAGGCCTTGAAAAGCAGGCACTCAAGGAGTCACTGTGAAAGTGTGCTATTTAGGGTTGATAATATTCACTGCCGTTCAAAAATTTGGGGTCACTTACAAATGTCCTTGTTTTTGATAGAAAAGCAACATTTTTGTCCATTAAAATAACATAAAATTGATCAGAAATACAGTGTAGACATTATTAATGTTGTAAATGACTATTGTAGCCGGAAGCGGCTGATTTTTTAAGGAATATCCAGAGCCCCATTATGAGCAACCATCAGTCCTGTGTTCCAATGGCTCTTTTTGCCGGACCGCGTAAGTGGAGCGGCCCAAGAAGAGCGAATGTCTCTGACTGACTGACTGACTGACTATCACGTGTTAAATAGCATAGACAAAAAAGTAAGTTATCTTCACCTAAATTTCTCAGTTCTTATGACTATTCCAAGTAGTACGTTAGTAGATACTAGTGTTAGATTCTGCCCACTTTTATCACTAGTAAGCCTATTACTTGCTAATAAGATGCTAAAACGGCCAGTGGCAAAACCATATAGTTCATAGATGCTACTTGTGGTGGAAGTAAACTTAATAAGAAACGTTAGTCAGTTTAATACAATGGTGTCAAAATATTCAAACTTGGCGTGATGCTAATGCGTGACAAAATAATCTAGTCAAGACGATATACTGACACTTGGCAAGACACAGCCTCTCACACAGAAGACCTGGGTTCCAATCCAGTGAGGGAACAATATATATCACTTCTAATTGCGGGCTGGCCGAAATAGGCTTGCTGGGTTCCTTTTCTGGTTATTTGCTAATCCAAGTTTATCATTTTAAGTGGTTAACTGATCATTAGAAAAGCCTTTTGCAATTATATTAGCACAGCTGATGCACAAATGCTGTGCTGATTAAAGAAGAAATAAAACTGGCCTTATTTAGATTAGCTGAGTATCTGGAGCATCAGCAATTTTGGGTTCTATTGCAGGCTCAAAATGATCAGGAACAAAAAAACATTCTTCTGAAAATCATCAATACATTTTTTTTCTGAGAAATGAATGCTATTCCAATGCGACAAATTGCCAAGAAACTGAAGATCTCATACAACAATGTGTAGTACTCCCTTCATAGGACAGCGCAAACTGTCTCTAACCAGAATAGAAAGGAGAGTGGGCAATACATTACTAAGCAATACATCACAGTGTCTAGTTTGAGAAACAGATGCCTCACAGGTCCTCAACTGGCAGCTTTATTAAACAGTAACTGCAAAAAAACAGTCTCAACATCAACAGTGAAGAGGCGACTCAGGGATGCTGGCCTTTAAGGCAGAGTTGTAAAGAAAAAGCCATATCTCAGACTGGCCAATAAAAAGAAAAAATTAAGGTGGGCAAAAGAACAAAGACACGGGACAGAAGAAGACTGGCAAAAAGTGTTATGGACAGACAATTTTAAGTTTGAGGTGTTCGGATCACAAAGAAGAACATTTGTGAGACGCAGACCAAATGAAAAGATGCTGGAGGAGTGCTTGACGTCATCTGTTAAGCATGGTGGAGGCAATGTGATGGTCTTGGGGTGCTTTGGTGATGGTAAAGTAGGAGATTTGTACAGGGTAAAAGGGATCTTGAAGAAGGAAGGCTATTACTCAATTTTGCAACGCCACGCCATACTATGTGGATGGCACTTGATATCCTCAGATTACCTTAATAAATTGGCAACTAGAATGCCAAAGGTCTGCAAGGCTGCAATTGCTGCAAATTGAGGATTATTTGACAAAAGCAAAGTGTGAAGGAAAATTATTTCAATAAAAAATCATTATTTCTAACCTTGTCAGTGACTATATTTCCTATACATTTTTCTATATTTCCTATTCAAACTCATTGGTGGTATATGTGTTATATGACCAACATACACAGAACTGTACTTATACACGGCTTGCTGTTCTCATGCGTAAATTGCTTGAACTAGGATCTTGCTAATTATTTACCAGTTTATTTAAGGACCAAGTCATGGCGGAAAATGGAATGATAAATAATTTACTCAGAAGGCCACTCCTGTTGAACTCTTTGGCCAGTCCCACAAAAACCAATTTAGACTCCAGTGGCCTGGAGATGAGGTTAACTAACTGTATACTGTCATAATCAACTTCAATGGAGTGTGACATGCAAGGATGTAGGCATCAAATTAGAGCCAGCAGATATCCAGAAAATTTTACAACAAAATGTAGAACTTGTGCTGATGTACTGCAATGAACTTACTATAGTGTATTTTGTGATCCAATGTTGTATTCGTCTACAGTGTACACAGTACACTGTTTTGGCATATGGGTTTAACGTACCGATCTCAGGGTGTTGATGTCTCCCCTCAACCGGCACACTGACGGTCCTTCGGAGCAGCTTGGTCCGCTGAGAACCTGAGCGACGCTCCCGCATCAGTAAAGGGTGAACCTAGTAAGAACCAAGGGTAAATTAGTTCTATCAGGCTGAATACCTCTTCTGATTATAACTCCACATTGGGTTAGCCATCTAGCCTTAATCTGGCAAACATTTACTTCATTTCTTGATAGTTTGTTGATAGTATGAATATTTGTAGAGCATCTGATGGTTATCTTGAATATTCAAATAAAATGTTACCAATTATTCGACCAGCCACTCAGATTTTACCAGTCCAAAGCATTGTTTAAACAAAATAGTCAATAAAACCAGCAACACATGAGCATGTTTAATAATGTTACCACTTGTTATGTGAGCACTTGGAAGGAATATGACCAGCAACCCTATTGGTCCAGGAAATTCTCATTATGTTATGTTTTATGTTTTGTTTATGTCTCGATTTATCCTAATGTTATTTATTCTTATGCTTTATGATGGCTATCTTAACTTGCATTGGCACGTTTTTGGTCCTCATATTGTCAGACAACAGCACCAGATTGAAAATGCAAAGCCCGGAATCAGGACTAGACCGCTTTCCTGTGCATAAACCTACAATGCAAAATGACACATCTGCCCTATAAGAAACAGCTGTGAAACCAATTGTTGAATGATTTGTGGGCCATTAAAATTAAATGACTATATACCAAACGTGCTATAATTTCAAAATGGCTCATACTCAGACATGTCAGGTCCTGGCTCGGGTCCTCTAGGCATCTCTATGCGCCTGGGGACCACAGCCTGGGCCTGACCACAGAGGTGCCTCGTGACATCCTTTATTTTACCAGGGGATGTCCCATTGAGATAATCAAATCTCTTATCCGATGTGCCTCGTGACATCTCTGTGCTCCCTTTTTGAGTGTCCTCAATTGGAGGCAGCTGTCTCTTGTCGCCTCTGATTGGGGACCCTATTTCAGTTGCCTGTATTTTGCTCAGTTTGTGGTTTGTTGTTTGTGTTCAGTTTGGCACCTCAGCTCATAGATGTTACTCACACGAAGTTTCCGTTTGTTAATTTATGTTTAAGAAATAGGGAATTAAAGGATGTTTACTAAGCCTCACTCTGCTCCATGTCTCCTATCTACAAGCAGCTGTGACAAGACATGGATAAGTATCTTCAAATGAAAGATAAGTGTGCACCCATAGCCATTGTATCATTTTAAAATGTAGGAATACGGAGCCAAACAAATATATTAATAATGATGATGTTGAATGATTTAGCCAGTCCAGGAAAATGATCCACTCTTAATACTCTGTGGTATGGAAAAGATTGAATCAATAAACTGATACACAAGAAGAATTGACACATCCATCTGTGCATTTGAATTAAAGATATTACATAGAACACCCACCACAAAGAAAGGTGTAAGGATTTGACCATTGAACAGATGGAAATGTGCAGACTGCCATGAAGAGACAGAAACATTAGATCCTCTCTTCAGGAACTGTCTATAAATAGCTCATTTTGGGAGTCAAGTCCAGCTTAAATTTAAAGGGATTTTTTAAATCCAGACTGGCACATAGTTGCACCATTTCAGGGTACCATGGGAATTTTGATTAGCATCATGTCCAATGGAGTAATCTGGTTTAGTACATGTTTGCATATCATTTGCATGCAATGATTGCCTGAAGTCAGCAACCCATAGAAATCACCAGATGCGGGGTACCTTCCCTGGTGAGGCACAACAAGGCCAGTACTGCAGCCATCTTCAGTTGGCTGAAGACTCTTCTGGTAATGTTTCATAGATCAAATTTCTGGTGTTCAGAATATTATGAAAAATCATAATATGAAAATCTATCAAATCATAATGTCAGGATATATGAATGAACCTGCACATTAATATTGGGGGGATGGAGATTCACAGGCATTCAATGAGAAACATCTTTGTGCTCTTATAAGAAGATTTTGGACATGTAGGGAGCTTCAAGATCATGTAGGATAAATATTGCAAAATAAATTATATGATAAAATACAGCTCCGGAAAAAATTTATTAAGAGACCACTACACCTTTTTCTTTCCTTTCGAAAAGTTGAAAAGGAAAGTTTTGGGTGAGGAACAGAAGCATTCAATTTGCAGTGGCCTCTTCTGTTCCACAATCAAAACCTTACTTTTAACTTCAGTGGTCGTGCAGTGGTCTCTTCATTTTTTCCAGGGAGCTGTATTATGAAAGATCGGGTGATCAGTGTTAAGTAAAGAGTTGTACTTGAAATCAATCAATATGCTTAACTACTGACAAAGTACCAGTGAACAATGGATGTCCACTCTTGAAGAACATCGATCCCACTATCATATTTTTGATCGTATTTGATTGGTTATACTTCTTCGCCATCATGGTTCTTTAACCATTAGTCTAGGATTTTTTTCTGCTGTGAGCAAGCTGCGAGGCAGCTCAAGTCAACTCGTCAGAAATACACAAGAAATGTGTCAGAGATACACATATGAAAGACGTCAGAGATAGACATAAGAAACACATTAGATATACACATGAGTTTAATATTAGCCATGTTAATATTTTTTCTGAGAATAATAATTTACTATGTATTAGGGTTGTGTACATTGACCTCCAACAACATTTTTGGTTGTAACATTATTTTCTTGTGACAATTTTTTCCCCAATCCTCAGCTTTCTTGATCTTTGTGTTTATTGCAATTATAAATCAGTTAACACATCATTTACAATAACAACAGTAACAATGATTTTTTTCTTTTGTCATAACTGTGTTATAAAGTCTTATATACAGTACCACGGATTTCAGCCAATCACCATTCTGGGTTTGAACCACCTAGAGTATAATACAGTATCTTTGACATCAAACAATATCAGAGAGGGAAAAGTGGATGGCAGTGCAATATCTCAATCAGTACATTATATTTATTGGGTTCTGTTTTTATGGAGCATAAAGCCCTTGGTTAATAAGGGACAGAGTAAGGACAAGCATTTGTAGTCCAAAATAGCTTTTCCCCCTGGTATTTCCTGTGACGGGTGACAAGAGCCAGCACTGGAAATTGCATCACAGGAACTGCTGAAGTTTAAAGAGAAAGGAATGATATTGCTATTGTGTTACCGTAAGTTGTGCTATCGTAAGTTTTGAAAGACACATTGGGGATGTATTGTAGATGTTTTCAATCGTCTATATTATTATTCACTTTGTACTTATGTCTGGAGATTCTACCTCTTATTCAGATACACACTATACAAATGGTGTATATTAAAGGAGCATTTCAGCCTATGGGACCCTTAGGTGGTTTGTATCATGTTTGAGAGATTTCTAGGTCAGTGAGATTTGTTTCAAATATAATTGGCCAGATGGGACTTGCTTGCTAAACAACACATTCTATTACATCAGAACTTGTATTGAAGAACTAGTGAGATCTGAAATCTACACTTCCATTCAAAAGTTTGGGGTCACTTGTTTTTCATGAAAACATACATGAAATTAGTTTAAATATAAAATACAGCTAAATGAATAGGAAATATAGTAATTGAAAAGTTTAGATTTATTAAAAAAAATTCAAATAGTAATTGTGTCCTTAACTTTTGCTTTTGTCAAATAATCCTCCACTTGCAGCAATTACAGCATTGTAGACCAATGGCATTCTAGTGAGTGGTCAATTTAAGATTATCTGAATAGATTTCACCCAATGCACCTCCCACAAGTTGGATTGGCTTGATGGGCACTTCTTACGGTCAAGCTGCTCCCACAACAGCTCGATATTGTTGAGATATGGTGACTGTGCTGACCCCTCCAATATAGACAGAATACCAGCTGACTGCTTCTTCCCTAAATAGTTCTTGCATAGTTTGGACCTTTGCTTCGGGTCACTGTCCTGTTGTAGGAGGAAATTGGGTCTAAACAAGCGCCGTCCATAGAGTATGGCATGGCATTGCAAAATGGAGTGATAGCCTTCCTTCTTCCTTCCCTTAAACCCTGTACAAATCTCCCAATTTACTACCACCAAAGCACCCCCAGACCATCACATTGCTACATCACACCATGCTTGACATTGTCTGCACTGTACAAACAAAAGATTTCGCCTGTTTTGTAGAGTGCTTCAACCACACCTTACCTTGATACAGGCCTTTTTGATAGTTCTTCGTGGCAAGTAACTTTGTTGATTTATGTCACTGTTGTTGAGCACCCCTCTTATTTTTTGTTTACTGAGGCAAGTAGCCCATCTGAACTCAATGTCTACACCATATTTCTGATAAATTCAATATTATTTTAAAGGACAAAATATAAATATTTGGTTTTCATTCAAAACCAAGGACATTTTCTAACTGACCCCTAACTTTGGAACGGAAGTGTTATTAGTCATGTTTTCTTTGTGCAAAGCCTCCATGTCACAACGATCATGCTACAAGTCCATTTGTGTGTAGTCACATGTTCTTTATTGCTAGAGCCATTGGAGTTCTTTCTGAGATGTTATCAGCAAATATCATAATCGCATTTGATCCACGACAGTTTTATCAGAACCAAGATGACAAATAAGTAACTTCAGCATCATGGGCATGATCAACATTGGTGTGTAAAAAATAACTATTGTTTGAAAAAGTGTATCTTTCATCTTCAAGAAATTATTACTATCTTATTTTCAGGCCGCCATTTTGTTTTGGAGGCGGTATTTGCATTCACCATGAAGACGAACTGGTATTTTAAAAACAAAGAAATACAGAGAGAGTAGATTTTGCAGCATGATTACACTTTGCTTGTTCTAGATTGTGTTGAGAAATTTTTAACACACTTTAACATTAACATTAAGATGCTGAGATATGGTGAAATTCCCCTTTAAGTAAACTGTAATTGCAGCTGGTAACTCCCACCTTTATAACATTGACAGAATCTTGCGACCAATTACCTACCACTGTCCTGTCCACCCTACAACATTCTGTAGCTTTAACTACATGCAACATGCCTTTTTTGACCTCCATTTATTCCTTAATACCAAAAATAACAAGATGTATGCTCTTCAATCAGAGCCTACCTCCACCCAAGCATTATTGTGCTGAATGTGACTGAGTTAGAATAAGTTAACACTGAAATGATGACTTGCTGAAACAAAGAAGTTCTGCTGAGTTGTTCTGCAGGAGTTAGTTGAGGAAGGATAGAGAGAATTTAACCTTACAACACCTGTCTTTGATACATTTCTGTCAACATCTCTTTTTCCTCCTTTGACCTCACCCTCTCCCAGTCCCAAGGTAGGCAATGCATGTGATCTTATCCTCACGAGATGCTGTAACCCAGCAGATCTTACTGCACCACTCCAGGTCTCTGATCACTACTTTGTCTCATTCTCTCTCCCACTGTCTTCTAACCCTGCTAACTCAACTCCTTTCCAGATAGTAACGCGTTGTCACAACCATCGTTCCCTCTCTCCCTCAACTCTCTCCTGTTTTATCTCGAAAATTTAAAATAACTCTATGTTGGGACTGTTCCCTTTCATTCAATACCCATTTCACCCACCTTCAATTTAAAGTTTACATAAAGAATTTGTTTCATGGTTATCCATCAACTATACCCCTGTGACAATTAACATCCTGCAAATCCTTGATTGTGTGTATGTATTCCATAGGCTTACCACTAAAAAGCTCCTCAATAAAAAATATGTAATTTATGACACTGCCATCACCTTTTTCAACATCATTCAACTGTTATCATTGTGACCCTTACACTCTGGTTAACTGACTCTTGCAACAAACTAGTCATTCACTGTCTTTTTCTTTCTATATATAGTGTTTTTAGTTTGTGTATTATTTATTTTGTTTACAATTTGTGAATGTATGTTATGTCATCTTGCAATTGAATGCCTTTGGCCACATTGTCACTGAAAATGGGAATAGGTTCTTAATTGACTTCAATCAATCACATTTATTTATAAAGCCCTTTTTAAAACAGTAGTTGTCACAAAGTGCTTTTACAGAAACACCGGGCCTTAAACCCCAAGGAGCAAACAAAAGTAGTGTTGAATTTCAGTGGAAAAACTCCCTAAGAAGGCTGAATTTTAGGAAGAAACCTAGAGAGGACCCAGGCTCAGAGGGGTGACCAGTCCTCTTCTGGCTGTGCCGGGTGAGATATTAAGAGTCTTGGAATAATTAAAAAATGCATGTGGGCTAAATCCAGAGTCTATTTAAATTTAGACTAGGTCAGAAGTATGACCAGGTTGACAAGGACAGGGACAGCAACGGGCCCCCCTAACCAAGTATTCTGCAGGTGTGGACCAGGACCTCCATGTCCTCCTAAAGTTTAAAACTGGAGGAGACTGGGAAAATTCAGAAAATGCATTCTAACACCTCATAACAACAATTTATAGTGGGGAAGGAGAACTGACCCAATTCCCCAGCACAATAGTATAGCAGCGTTAGACCTTGGAACTGAGACGGGGGGTCCGGCGGCACTGTGGCCCTACCCGGGGGAGGCCCCGGACAGGGCCCAACACCTTGAATGAGGGCTGAGTATTGCCAGCAGATTACAGCCCAATTGCACAAGTGCGCAACAGAGAGACAACAAGCCAGTGATACTTCCCCCAAAAGGCATTGGAGGGAGGGCATCCCAGTGGCGACGAGAGCCCACCTGGCATGACAGCAAGAGTGGACAGTATCGAGCCTTCTGGTCACCTTCACGCCCCCCCGGGCCAGGCTATACCTAATCATAAACCGTGCTGTAGAGATTAGTTTTTAGTAGACACTTGAAAGTTTGCACTGACTTCGTATTTCTTAACTGGCAGATCATTCCACAGTAGTGGAGCTCTATGAGAAAAGGCCCTGCCTCCGACTGTTTGTTTAGAAATTCTAGGTACAATTAAAAGGCCTGAATCTTGTGATCGTTACGTGTAGGTATGTATGGCTGGATCATTTCAGCAAGGTAAGTAGGGGCAAGTCCATGTACTGATTTATAGGTTAACAGTAAAACCTTAAAATCAGCCGTAACCCTAACAGGCAGCCAGTGTAAGGATCCTAGGGTAAAAAACCTAAGGGTAACGCTTAGGTTTTTTACAGTTTTTTGGGATACGACCATGCAGCCGTCGAGGTTCACAGTGAGATTTGCTAACAACGTTCTTTGTTTCTTGGGTCCTAAAACGAGCATTTCTGTTTTTCTTGAGTTTAAGAGCAAGAAGTTCTCTGTCATCCACTTCCTAATATCTGAAACGCATGCTTCCAACGTAGCTAATTTTGGGGCTTCTCCATGCTTCATTGAAATATATAACTGTGTGTCATCAGCATAACAGTGAAAATGTACATTGTGATTTCAGATAACATCAACCAGAGGCAGCAAATATAGTGAGAACAATAATGGGCCCAGAACCAAGCCTTGAGGAACACCAAAGCATACCTTTGACTTGTCAGAGGATATGCCATACACACTAACAAACTGATATCTTTCAGATAAATTAGATTTAAACCAGGCTAGAACATGTCCACGTAGCCCAATATGGGTTTCCAGTCTCTCTAAGAGAAGGGAGTGATCAGTAGTGTCAAAAGCAACACTAAGATCAAGAAGCAACAGGACGGATGCGGCCATTAGAAGGTCATTTGTTACCTTCACGAGTGCAGTCTCAGTACTATGATGAAACCGGACTGGAGCATTTCATAAATGTTATTTGTCTTCAGGAAGGCATTCAGTTGTTGGGATTTTTGAGAGGAACGGAAGGTTCAATATTGGCCTATAATTGTTTAATATATTGGGATCCATTGCAGGGGTGTCAAACCGGTTCCACGGAGGGCCGAGTGTCTGCAGGTCTTTGGGTTTTCCTTTAAATTGGTTCCCAGGTCAGACCTGAACAACCAGGTGGGGGTAGAAATTAACCAATTAGTGAACTAATTAATCAATCAGGTACAAGGTGAGAGCGAAAACCTGCAGACACTCGGCCCTCCATGGAACCGGTTTGACACCTGTGATTTAGAGGCTTCATTTTGGTACACATCCGGAGGAAAGGGAGCAATTTATAATGTTCAACATTGGCTGACCTAGCACAGGAAATAGCTCCTTAAATAATTTTGTTGGAATCGGGTCTAGCTTACAGTTTCTGGGTTTAGAACTCATTACAAATTTAGTGAATGTGTCGAGCGATACAGTAGCAAAAAATTCAAGTGTCCCCATTGATTCCTGGTCAGGGAGGTTCAGGACATTTTTAGGACAACTGAGATTTTGAGGACCATAACTATTTAAGGAGGAGTCAGTTATTTGTTTTCTAATGGTGATGATCTTTTCATCAAAGTAGTTCATGTATTCATTACAACCAAAGTGAAGACCCACTTCACTTGTTGAGCTTTTGGATTGTTTTTGTTCACCTCAATCAGGTTGGAGAAATAAGCTGATCGAGCAGACGTGAGTGATTTTCTGTATTGTAGTGAACTGTCTATCCAGGCTGGTGGAGCTCCACTTTTCTGGAGGCTTGCTTAAATGCTCTAGTATTGTCTGTGCACCAGGGAGCAAGTTTCTTGTTGCGTATTTCTTTTGTTTTTAGTGGTGCAACCGTGACTAATGTATTTCGCCATGTTGAGTTTAGATCCTCGATTTGATCGTTTACAGATTTATTTACTCTGTCGTTAATGAGCGAACTTGTAAGAATATCAAGGAATCTAGACTTATCTGCTTTAATAATGGTTGCAAACAAAACTGTAATACTTGAACAATTTATATGAACCTATTGTTTATAGTTATGATCAGCTTAAATAAAAAACATTTTTAAAGTGTCTCTCCCAAGGACATTTTGGAAGACTCAGTGTTATATGTAATACTGTCAATGCCATACCGTTTCAATTCAGAAGAGGTGAAATTATTTTGGAAATCCTCATAGTATTGTTGAATAATGTCTCCCTCCAGTGACTAGTTCTGGGACATCAGCTTTTACATGGACTGTATTGATTTGAACTGCCCATGTTGAATCAAGCTGCACCTACCCAGAGTGAAAGAGTCTTCATTCCACAAATCTTTCCACACATCCACTTTCCTACGCTGAATTAATAACATCTCAACATGTATTATTTAAAACAACAAATAACTATTCTACAACCATTCTAAAAAACATTCCATCTCCAACTCCGGTCTCTGGGCTGTCCCTGAATCTAATGAAAAACTTAAACGTCTACGAGAACACATTACATTGGTCAGGGAAAATACTCAGGTCCAAACAGATGTGTGTTTGTTAACCTTGTGCAGCACCATAACCCACGGATATTGGTCAGTATGGACACTCGACACGTCAGTTTGTATATAAATGTATATTGACTAATTAAATAAATGTATTGACTAATTAAAACCTAGGGAAAAATAATATCAACCAGACTTGGGTTGACGCTGATGAACAATGTATTCCTACCTCCTCCTGGTCAAACATGTAGCGCTGACTAGAGGTACTCATCGAGCGACGTAAGTTCCATCCTGGGGGGTCATGAAGTCCATTGGAAGGGGTCTGGGGCCGCGAGGACAAGGGGGTGTCACACCTTCCATCTGGGAATGATAAAAAGAAACACAATAACCAAAATGGAAATATAAAAGCAAAGCAATGGGTATTGCTTTAACTCTTAAATGTTTTTGTTTGTTTATTTGCATTAGTGCGTATTCTGGCGTTACAGTGGAATAAGCAAAATAAAATGTCACAGTAACTTTTTTGTCTAAGTTGTTGTGAAAGTGGCCACAACTAGAGTTGTTCCCAAAAGTTAGGGGAAAAAAAATAGTTCATGCGGCATCTTGAACAAACCTGCTATTAGACCGCAAGAATATATTTTCCTTTCAGTCAGTCATGTTGGTACGATACATCATGGGTGTACAATCCCACTGCATGCACACCTGAATCCATTATACGATGACAGCTTTCAACACCAATGAGGAACTGAATACCACTGGAAGCCCTGCCTTCCAGGTCATGTAATCACAGCACAGCACTCTACTGCTCAAGGCACTGAAAGGAAGGTCTCAGACTTTTCTAAAGAACAAAGAATTTACGGTGGAAAATTTTTGCTGCCTGCTTTTAGCATCCGCTTGACTGTCCATTTAGGGTAGGTGTACTTACCCAGCTGGGTCTTGTTGCCAGAAGCTGTTATGGTAAAATGTCTCATCTTGGGTCATGCTCCTAATGCACTTGCCCATCCCAGTTTGTGCATTACAACTGCACTAAATTACACTTACTGTAAGCAGTGGGTTGTGCCCCAGCAAACAGAAAATTCCTTTGTTAAATGTCCCCTCAAACCTTCTGTCAGACTCAGGTATAACATGTGGTAATTGATACCACAACCCGCAACATCCCCTGGCAATGTGGTTGGGACTTTTATGATTCTGGCCACACACTGTGGTGGCTCTGTTAGAACAATTGGAGCCTGTGCTCTTCAACAAAACTACCTTGCCCATGGCTCTAGTTTCAGTTTGGTGCACTGCTGATCTCCATCCATTATCGACACACGTTTGTGAGGTTTCACTGTCTTCATGTAACAGTTCCCAGCCTAACTCAGTGTGCTGTCGGCTGAAGCAGCAGTGGGTGGATAGGTAGCATGTGGTCTACATAGCACTTGGGGACCACCTAGATCTAAACATAATTAGGATACGGCCTCCTAGATCATTCTTTTGCCAGAATGGAATAGGGTGTGACTGCTTGTGCTCATACCAAAATGATCCGCTAAATAGGATATTTAGCTGAATGGGATTATGTCTATATCTACCTAGTTCCCTGAAGAAGGGAATGAGGTAAGACACAACAGTGGCCCTGCAAGGTGTGATGAAGAACATACCTAGAACAGAGGCTAAACTGTGATGGCCTTGAAAAGGAGCGATTGCATAATGAGTTCAGGTTTCCACAAGGTAGGAGCTTGTACTCCCATTACGTTCCATACTGCCTTCCCTTTTTCATCTGTGTTTGAGGACATCAAGTTTTATTATAATATGATTTCATTTGCGGGCCAGGTTTCAGGCAACACGATTTTTGACTAAGTTGTCCTGATGTCCTGATTTCTGACTATGATGTCCAGGGTTATAATGCTTTTGACCTAGTGTAAGTGGGAGTAAAATAGCCCTATACCATAATACCTGCACCGTGTATAAACTGCACCAATAATTGTATAGCTTTGTGTCTATACAAACCTGAGTATTAACCGCACCTATATATAAACCCCACAGAGAATTATGGCTCGTACACTGTACATTAATATTAAACATGTGTCATAGAGCGCTACCAACATTTATTTGTTGAAGAATATTCTTTTTTGAAAACCCTGTGACGCCAATTGTATCATATTTGCTACATGAGTTTCTGAGACCTCTACGTCGTCAAGGAATCATCTGTGAAAACGTCTTCCGCACCCACATATTAACCTGGTGGAAAATGTTTTCAAAATCTGTGTATAAGCCGCGGTTTATAAACGATAAATTACGGTAACAGCAGGTAGACTAAGCAGGCTAAGCAGAAGAGAGACCAGGCTGAGTACCAACAACAGTCGCTTGACTGTTTGTAATCCACATGCATTGACCAAGAAATAATTCGTTTTCTAAACGGTACATATAAACTTTAGTAACAGTCACTGCTGCAGGGCCCTCAAGTGTTTACAGCATTATACCAAGACATTCAGGCAAATAGTCATATCTATAGAGGGAAGAGAGCTCATTTAAACTATTGTGAAAACTAAATTTTTGTGTTGTCCACAAAATGGTGGGAAATTCACAATGGATAACCTTATGGGTCCCTGAGGAAAATGTGTTTCTGATGAGAAGGGCTGTAGTTGCTTGTCATAGTGCAACCATCTCGTCAATCTGTATACTTTCATACAGATCTCCAGGAAAGAGGTATTGTTAATTTAATTATTGACCCCTCTTATGGAACAATGTAATCAATAGTATCTGGTCAGAAAATGACTTAATTAGTTAGAAATATTACATTTTTGGGACATTATTACAACGTTTGGTTAAACTTGTTTCCAGGCTGTTGTGAACAGTGCATATGAGTTTGGCAAAAGAAACCATTCGAAGTTGGCTTTTAGAGAGTAACCATAGTATTCTCTTCGAGTTACATGACTGAGTGAAATATTTGCCATTTCTGATTTTACCACATAAAATACTGTGAGGTGTGCCATCAAATTGACACCATAACACAAAAGAGAAGCAAACCACTAATAGCCTATATATATATTTTTTTATCACAATGAACAAGATTTAATGAAGAATGAACTGCCATGTAATGCACCAAGTCAGTGCAGTATGTATTGAGACAGCTAAGCTGTGCTGTACACTCAGCTGTTCCTCATCAACATTGCAACACAGCATTTGGTGCTTGGCTGCACAAAACACATAGGGGAAGGGGTTTTGATGAGGACAATTAAACCAATCCCTATTGTGGCAGGTATTTCTCACAATGTCGTATTGGCTACTGAAAGCAAAGTTTGACAGAGTGTTCAGACCATTATTTAAGTACATGACAGTAGTAACATACCTGAATGTAAAAATAACTGATACATGTCCATTATTCAGATCTATTACATGGTATTTAAACTATGCAATACCATTGTTATTTTTAGGTAAAATGGCAGAACCATGGTAGCACCCAGTAACACCATGATATGTAAAACCATGATATGTCCATGACTCAGACTATAACATAGTATAAGTGGAAGTATCATAGCATTACCACTGTATAATGTAAATGCCTTTATGAACAAAGATTAAAAAATGACAGTGCTTGAAGTTAGTCATGACATTTTGTTACACTGATATTATTGTGGTTCTAATAGGGCGTGCAACATAGCTACCCAGTAACTAAACAAAAATAATCAGTAAATCTAAAAGCCTGTCCGCATGGTTGCCCCATACATATCATAGAGAAATATGGAAATTAATTTAATAGCTAGTATACACTAGGGTTAATATTAGCTAGTTAATACATACTACCTGCTGTTTGGTTTGATAATGCATCACAACCGGTCTCTTGCTTCACAACATTTGTGTGCTAAGGTATCTGCTGTGTGGTGCATAACATAATATTTGTATATCCAAGTGGATCCAGTCCACGCTCTCCAAAGAAAGTACATTATGGTTTATTAATGTTAAGTTTTACATTTATCAAAAAAAAATCATTTTAGTTATCAGGGAGCAGAATGTCTCTTTCTGAAACAATACGAATACTTCTGACCCATTACTTTTTAAATTGTCTAAAACGATTAATTTTGCCTGTCTGAAAAAGGTATATTAGCCTTGTTTGTATCTGAGTATCCATAGCAACCATCATAGCAACACATATAACAAAGTGAGATTGCTGTGATACCCATTAGCAATTAATTTTGCATCTCTCTAAACTCAGACAAACATAAGTATGTCCAAAATCAAGAATTGGGACTCTTGCCTTGCAAGCCACATTAACAATAACAAAAAGTAAGCTGAGGTTTTAATGCTGCCTCTTGCTTCGCAAGTACAAGTTATAATAAGTATGTCAAATATTTAAATGAGAGCTTTTGCTTTCACAAGCCCTACTAATTAACAATCAAGCACAGCAGGGGTCAATAGCAATCTAGTAGCAGACTGACAGTGGCAGAAAAGTATTCTCTACCATGAAGCAGCAGCAAAGCCTCCATTGTTATTAACTTGTTGTAGAGTTGCTAATCAGGTCTACTGATTGTTCTAAAAAATTAAATAGACCGGGCAGCAGTTCAGAAATGTCCATGTGATAGAAAAAGCAGGGCAGTCTTTTGACAAGATAAGAGACATCTATTCTATATTATGTCTTGCCTCTTGATAGAGAAACAGGCTGCAGACCCTATGGGCTGTTCTGATTAGGACACAGTTAACACATCATTTCATATACATTAAATGCTATACATTTTTTTTACATTATTGGAAGTTATACATTTGCTTATTTACTGACAAGCTGGCAGTTCAAACAGCTAATTCACTTTCATGATCAATCAATCAAATGGTATTTATAAAGCCCTTTTTACATCAGCAGTAGTCACAAAGTGATTTTACAAAACACCCAGCCTGAAACCCCAAAGAGCAAGCGACCTCAATGTTGAAGCACAGTGGCTAGGAAAAAACCCCTATCCATAGAGAGATCATATGATTAGTGGTCTTTCTAAGTAAATGAAAACAAACTATTTACCACCACCTGACATCCTTGCACAATTTTATTATGATACGGTATGATACGATTATGATATGGTAAGAAACTATACACTAAGGAGTATTTCATAATTAAAACAAACAACTTTTTTGCCGGATAGGGCAACATAATTTTTCCCTATAGGCCTGTATAATGTCTGTACATACAGGCAAGAGTGTGATTATTGCAACACATCACATTGGCATATGTCCAAATATGAGATAGACATGGACAAAGTAAACTGCAACACTGGTATGAATAAAACGGGCATTCTATTGTGTATTTTATTTGGCAATTCAGCAAACCTTACAACGTTAAGCGAGAGGGACTGTATGTAAGAGGTATTTTAATTTTGTACTAAATATCCATCGGTGCCACAACACTGTTAAAAAAAAACAAAAAACATCTGTAAATCTAAATGTATTCATTTTGGCAATTAGGGGCATAAGGCAACACAACCATTTGCCTCCATACTTGGGAGGAATAGAGAGTTGAATTCCCAGAAAATGCAATTCTGTATTTTTTACTGTTAAGCACATCCAGAAATAGAGAGAGTGCCCAGGAAGCAAAAATTCAGCTCTGGCGATGTCACTTCCGCAACGCCTACTCACTCTCACTCACACGCCCCCAGCTCATCGCCATGGCAACTGAGAAAAGAATAGCCCGTAAGGGACTGCTGGAGGGACAGATGAGCTGCAAAGGACAGTGCAAGAGATCCCCAGCAGGATGAAGAGAGGAAATGTAAAAGAGGAAGAAGGGGCTAAAGACAGGGACGGACTAGCGGTCCGCAGGAGAACAGAGAAGGTGACAGAACTAGCTAACTAAATGGGTGTTTGTGAACCACCAACAACTCTGTGGAAAAGACGGAGTAGAGAAATCGTATAAGGGGGAGGAAAGGAGGGCACTATTTTTGAAGAGGAGCCCACACTTTGTCTCCATAGCAACCCTGACACGCGTGAACAAGTGACTAGTCTCCTCCCTCTCTTGTGCTCTATAGTCTTTTACACTGCATGTACAATATCACATGCGGTACGTAGGAGGCCCTGCACATCCCAAAAGTAGGAAGTAGATATTCCACCACTGTAGTTTTCTGTTGGCTTTTGATAACCTTGATCACTACACCCAGGAAACATTTGGTCTGCTCCAGGAAATATTTGGTCTGCTCCTTAGTCACGATCATATTCCCTCCTTATGGCTCACCCCTCCCCCTCTCTCTTTACCCATCTGTCCCTCTTTCCTGCCCTTCGCTCCAACTACCTCTTTCCCTTTTTCAAAATGTTCTGTCAGAAATACTTGCATAGCGTGAAGTTACCACATGAATGGAAAGGATGGGGTCTCAATATTATTCAAACCAGAACATAGACAGTTTTAGTTAATTGAGAATATTCTAAATTACTTATACAAAACACTCATATAGGTGTACGTAGTTTCATAAATAAGCTCACATTCTTTCTGACATAACAGATTGATTTTGGTACAGAGAAATGAAGCATGAAATGTGCATTTTGTGGGTTACACTGTATTGGATGCTTTTTGGCCCACACAATTCCCCCCAAAAATCCAGTAACACATAGTATTGAGTTGCTATTGTATGTGTAGTTACTGTGTAAAAGATCTGACAAAAAGTTTGTATTATCATGTTGTTACTTAATATGTAGTAATTATAATAAATAATAGGCACAGTTCCATTTTGTGACAACCATAACTGCTCAACTCCATTACTGGCAAATTAAAAAGCAATTAGTCTATGTTCTACAATGTTTTTACTGTGGTAGTTTCAGCATTGTATATAGTGTAAGCTAATGTAGGCTGTTACAGGAAATTCAGATTCCACTTTACATATTTGAATCCCTATTTCTGTATGCCTTCATGCATTGATCCATTTCAGCACTATGCTGCTGACCTCAAGTTTAACACATTCCCTAAGGTAGGTGTATCAAACAATGTTGTTCTAGGTGTCACTATTGTCAAAGAGTTCTGGGGGGCAGCACTGCAAAGTGGTTATAATTCCTTTATAACCTTTATAAGTTTATAAAAAATAGAAAATAGTGCCCTTGTCATAGTTTTAAGATTGGTCTATGGTCCCTAATGGTCAAAAGGTATGAATCTAGGTACATTATTCTTTTAGAATATATTATAATTTCTATGTGTAACAAAATTTAAATTATGTATATTATTTAGATTTTTTTATGCACAGCCCTACTCTATTCAAAACAAACCTTAGTTCACAATAGTAAAAAAACATTCTCAAATGCTCTCACAGACTCACCTACATCTGACAACAACTTATCTAATCACGACCATGGTCAAATCCATGCTAGCGCTAATGGGGTATTGAGTAGAGCTGCTTCACTGAAATATGCATAAAAGTGCTCCGTACCCTTTTGTTAATTGTGCCAACATTTTGAATCTCAAAATAAATCAACCAACCAAGGCTGGACTTCATTCATGTTTGCCTTTGTTTGCAATATTGACCACTTCACCTCAATAGAAATACACATTTTCTTCTGAACAATGATAACATAGAAGTGAGGTGAGTCTACTTGGGAATAGATGCAGGCTCTGATACAGTACACAAAATGGAAGAAATGATACTGGTGCCAAAATTAATGACATACAGTGAGGTGCAAAAGTATTCAGACACTGATACGTTTTTTTCTGTTGTTTTGGCTCTGTACTCCAGGATTTGGATTTTAAAAGAACCAATGATTATGTTGTTAAAGTGCACAGAATCCAATTTGATTTGAGGCTATTTTAATAAAAAAACAATTACAGTACTTTTTGTACATTGGTTTTAGGGAATGGAAGTATTTGGATAAATTACCTTATGTATACATTTGTTGAAGTTTATTAAGTATTTTGTCCAATATTCCTAGCACAGAATGACTACATCATGGCCATTCAGGCCAGTAGATAAAGCATTCCTCGAACGCGACAGACAACCTCAGTCTGTCTGCCAGTCTCATGACACTGCAACCAGAGCCAGCTGCAGCAATTATCAGGTATGACGGAACATTTTCAGAATATCTATATATATTTTTTTATATAATTCTAGTTAGTGAATGTAAATGTAATTTAACTTAGCGAAGTTTTTTAACAATTGTCTCTTTCCAATCTGTCAAGAGTACACCACAACTGATTCAAATGTAATGAAAGATTCCAACATCGAGGCTAATGAGCCATTATTGAAATCTGATTTGCACAGAGTAGAACAATAAATTGCAGTAATTGTTCATTGCACTGTGGTGTAGGCTGGTCTATAGGTGAGATCATTTCATTGTCCATTCAGTGTCTTATACCCTTCCATCTATGTACAGTATAGTATTACTGGCTATGGACATGTGCTGTCAGGTGGCAGTAGGGGTAGAGGACATCACAGCCTGGAAAATAATATTTCGGGTGTATCAGGCAGAGTTCAATAATTATAGGCAACTCTGGGATGCAGAGGGATTTCAGTCTTCACATACCAATAAGGTACACTGGCCAGTTTGAAGCTTACTCCCAATATGCAAATAGTACATCTGTCTTTTATTCAACCAATACAAACATTAACAGTACTTCACTAATAGTACAATTTTATTCACTAATAAAAAAAACGATACAAAGTAAGAGACATGTCTTGTATCATTTTAATGCTGAGTGCAATGTTTCCCAATTCAGGCATCATTATCAACCTGTCTTTCAGTCAAATGACTCCATGACCATGTCCTCACTCCTGTCCTCCATCTGTAGAAAAATGATGAGTTAGAGTTGAATGAGTGTATTGAAATGGTGGTCCTAGCTAACAATAATAGAGGGAGGAAAATATTTTGCTCCCCCTAAAATTCAGCTGATCGAACATTACACAGAACATGGTTTTATGTTTATACAATACAAGAAATAATACAAGGTAATCTAATAATGTTGTAGAAATTCCTTTATTTAAGAATGTTTAAAACATTCTAGGACATTCAGTCATTATACCCTGGAGGTATTTGTCTAGTTCCCTGAAAACCTACAGAAGTCAAAACCTTTCTTTACACATTCCTTCTTACTACCTCTGATCTATTCATTGTATGTTGGCAAGGTTATGGAAAACTATAAAAAACACTGCGTTTTTATATTATATTATATATGATTATTATTATATTATATATATATATGATTACATTGTGAATTATCATTTACTGCAGTTATTATTGTCCCCATCTGGGATTTGAACTCACAATGTCTTGGCACAGCTCTTGGTCACAGCATTAGGACTGTACTCCAACATATGTGTAACAACTATTGGTTTCCCCTGAATTTATTCACTTTATATCTGAACTAAATCTCAACTCTGTTGTAATTTTTTGGGTTTTGCAATATGTCTAATAATTATTATGTATGTCAAAATAATCTGTTTTTTCTTTCCCTGTGCCTTCTGATTGGCTGATAGTATGATCTAGAGCCCACCCATAATGTTACACTGGTTTTCAACAACCAAAACATAAGACAAGTCATCTCTAAGTCAAAAACTAGGAATTCATGAATGTTGACAATAATGGATACATGGCAGAGGCCATTACTATGTCATTTTGTTGTCACAAATATTTACTACATAAAAATAAAATCACTAAATTAAATGCATCATTACTACAAACAAATATTGGTGTAAAGTGGGCAAGTAGCCTGCAACTGAAGTCACATAGGAAATAGTTGTGTTCTGAATAACTTCCAATGTGTGGCAAAAAATTTAGCACTGAGAAATGTTCAGATTTTTTCCAATTAATTTATTTTTTAACATTGTAAACAAGGAAAATTAAGCCTAGGAGGATGTACAAAATAACTTTAATAACATTTAATAGCCTTCTTTGACCTTTATCTACTCCTTAATACCAAAATAAAAGCTCAACATGTCTGCCTCCCAAACCTGATCACCCTGAATGTCCTTCACAACTCTTTGCCCTATTTTTTCTCTTCCCCCTCCCCCTTTACATCAATTCTTGCTTGGCTCAAGCAAACAAAACCTAGCGAACATTAGTAACCCATTACTGAACCATTGTGCCTTTTCCAATATCTTGGTATTTGTCTTGACTGTTTACTCTCATGCAATATAAAATAAAAAATCTAATCTGAAACATACAGCCAAATTTAAACCAGTGGCTTTCAAAACAAAAAGGTCAGTGTCCTGGAGTGAACCAGTAAAAGCCCAAATAGAACACACAAAGCAAATCTAGAATAAGGTTCTTCAAAAGCACTAATCAGAGGTAGGTTATAAGAACATTTTCAAGGAACTGAATCTCCTCTAAAGCACAGTAAAGTCCATTATTAAGAAATATGGCACAACTCTGAATTTGACTAGAACATGGGATGCCACTAAGTCTTATGGCAACTCTAAAGGTGTTACAGTATTCCACATCTGAGCAGGTAGACACTGTGCATTCTGCAACAACAACCTGAGTGCCTTCATGCGAAAGTGGCAGAAAGAAAGCCATTGTAGAAAAATAAATCAAATGTCAAACATACAGACACTGACACAGTAAAGTGGCTTAAAAACTAAAAGCTCAATATCTTGGAGTGACCCAGTCAAAACCCAGACCTCAATCCAGTTGACCGTATTTGGAATTAGTTGAAAATTGCTCTTCACCGAAAATCCCCATTCCAATTGACAGAGCTTGAGCTATTTTGCAAAGAAGAATTTCTGTGTTCGTATGAAAAAGGCTGATCCAAATACACTTACTGCTGTAATTGCTGCCAAATGTGCATTTGTATTTAATTTAGAACAATTTGAATGAATTATTTTAGCCTTTGGCTTTATGGAATGTTGTGGTTTTTGTTTTGTGTTGACCACTGGCAAAAACTTAATTTTAATTTCATGTTGTAACATAATAGATTTAACATAATAAAAGTGTAATCTGGAAAAGTCGAAAAGGAGGGTGAATATAAAAACAGTGATTCTAATTCTGATCCAGAGGTTGTGAGTTCAAATCCCAGGTACAGTCATAATGCAGTTTGTATTATTATTATAAAAATTGAGACCTCTGCACAATTTTCTTTCCTTTCCAAAAAAGTCGAAAAGGAAGGTTTTGAGTGAGGAAAAGAAGGGTTAAAATTAAACTGAACGCTTCTGTTCCTCACTCAAAACTATCCTTTACATTTTTTGGGGAAAGGAAAGAAAAAGGTGGTCTCATAATTTTTTCCGGAGCTGTATGTAAATATATTATACAGTGGATATAAAAAGTCTACACACCCCTGTTAAAATGCCAGGTTTTTGTGATGTAAAAGAATGAGACAAATATAAATCATGTCATAATTTTTCCACTTTTAATGTGACCTATAATGTGAACAATTCAATTGAAAAACAAACTGAATTCTTCGAGGGGGAAAATGAAAAATAAAAACCTTACAATAACCTGGTTGCGTAGGTGTGTACACCCGCTTATAACTGGAGAAGTGGCCGTGTTCAGAATTAACCAATCACATTCAAACTCATATTAAATAGAAGTCATTACACACCTGCCATCATTTAAAGTGTCTCTGATTAATCACAAATAAAGTTCAGCGGTTCTAGTAGGATTTTCCTGACATTTTCTTAGTTGCATCTCAGAGCAAATATCAATGGTCCGCAGAGAGCTTTCAAAGCATCAGAGGGATCTCATTGTTGAAAGATATCAGTCAGGAGAAGGGTACAAAATAATTACCAAAGCATTAGATATACCATGGAACCCAGTGAAGACAGTCATCATCAAGTGGAGAAAATATGGCACAACAGAGACATTACCAAGAACTGGACTCCCTCCAAAATTTATGAGGGAGGCTTTCAAGAGGTCTACAGCAGCATTAAAGGAACTGCATGAATTTCTGGCAAGTACTGACTATGTGCTACATGTGACAACAATCTCCCATATTCTTCATATGAATGGGCTATGGGGTAGGGTAGCAAGACGGAAGCCTTTTCTTACAACGAAAAACATCCAAGCACGGCTGAAGTTTGCAAAAACAAACATCAAGTCCCCCAAAAGCACGTGGGAAAATGTGTTATGGTCTGATGAAACCAAGGTTGAACTTTTTGCCCTAATTCTAAAAGGTATGTTTGGCACAAAAACAACACTGCACATCACCAAAAGAACACCATACTTTGGGGCTGTTTTTCAGGGGCTTAGTCAGGGTGGAGGGAATTATGAACAGTTCCAAATACCTGGCAATTTTGGCACAAAACTTTCAGGTGTCCGTTAAAAAGCTGAAGATGAAGAGGAAGTTCACTTTTCAGCACAACGACGACCCAAAGCATACATCCAAATCCACAAAAGCATGGCTTCCCCAGAAGATTAACATTTTGGAATGGCCCAGCCAGAGCCAAAACCTGAATCCAATTGAACATCTGTAGGGTGATCTGAAGAGGGATGTGCACAGGAGATGTCCTCACAATCTGACAGATTTGGAGCGCTTTTGCAAAGAAGAGTGGGCAAATATTGCCAAGTCAAGATGTGCCATGCTAATAGACTCCTACCCAAAAATACTGAGTGCTGTAATAAAATCAAAAGTTGCTTCAACAAAGTATTTGTTTAAGGGTGTGCACACTTATGCAACCAGGTTATTGTGAGTTTTTTATTTTTTATTTTTCCCCCTCAAAGATTTCAGTTTGTTTTTCAATTGAATTGTTCATGTTATAGGTCACATTAAAGGTGGAAAAAGTTCTGACATGATTTATCTTTGTCTCACTCTTTTACATCACAAGAACCTGGCATTTAAACAGGGGTGTGTAGACTTTCTATATCCACTGTGTGTATATGTGAATATATATATGTATATGTGTGTGTAGAGAGAGAGAGAGAGAGAGAGAGATATTGTTTATTTTATCAATACAGTAAGTCAGTAATATGTGATCTTGTCAAATGTATAATGTGTCATACTTTAATGTCACTGATTAAAAAAGTACATTATTTTAACTTAACAGTCAAATGAAAACCCAGAGAACATGCTAAAAAGGTCCTGACATAGTTCTCAATGACAACTACAGAAAATGTAAATCAATCATGTGCCATCTATTTAACCATCATAGGGCTTTCCCTAGACAAACTTGCTGAAACCCTATAATGGGAACATGGCTGAATATCTTTATGATGTCACGTTTGTTTATAATGCTTTGGTTTTCCCTCTAACATTTAAAAAAACATATCTGATAGTGCATGTCCCCAATAATATGATGATGTTTACATATATGTCAATAACCAACTATACCATGAAGACATAGTTGCCATTTTTACCATAAAGCCAGAGCATTCATACTCATATTATCCATTATTACATGGGTTAGATAATTCAAAGACAAAATACCTGATGTCCCGCTTGTTCACCCTCATTCATTCAGTGCTGAAGGAGAGGATTCTTTTCATGCTGAAAGAAAAGAAAAATCCAGAAAAACTGATTAGAGTAAAAACAAGAATCTATTCACTTTTATTGTCTGTTGACTGCCAATAGCTATACTACAAACCACTAAATGACTAAACCTACACCAAAGCAGTCAAACCAAGAAAATGTAGCAAACAGCCTTTTTATACTATTAACTCATGTGCTTGAATAAGCATTTAAAGGCACAATATGTAAGATTTTTTTGTGTAATACTAGCATAAATACAAGCCAAAATGATTAATAGAAATCAGGAGTTAATGTTTTAAGCAAATGTTTCAAATAAACTTTTCTACAAAATTGAACATAGTGCATGAGGTATTCCCCATTTAAACTTTCTCACCCATGCGTCTAAAAGTTTGCATTGACTTTTAAACTCTTTATTTTAGCTTCAGACACATACAGTAGGTCTATCCTTCCCACACTAAACCACCCTGAACTAGGTATTACTATTTCCGTCTCGTTCGTTGAGGGAAGAAGAGAAGACAACTCATGTTATTGTTTAGAGGCAGGAATCTACACAGTGCCCCTTTAAATCACAGCTGATATTTGGAAATGAAAAACTGACAATAATAAAAAACTAAATTGACAATAATGAAAATGATCAACTTTGCATCCCAGAAGTCTACCATCAAATGCTTTGAAATTACTAATTTTAAAACATCACACAATATTTTGCAAGGTTGTGGATTGTTATATTGTTTTTCACAATGGTCCCACGTTCTGAAACAGTAATGGATGCATGAGAATGTTGACATCTGATGGATTTCAAGTTGACTAAAAAACGAAACAAAAATCCTAGACAAAACCTCAGCCCTACCAAAACAGTTTTAACTTACCAAAATATGGAAATTACTGGTGAGCTCAGTAAAGGAAAAATCGGCCAGCTAGGCTAAGGAAGACCTCCGCATTTGATGCCAAGATGATGCTTACCATAATGAAGGAGAACAAAAACTGTCAGACAGATCAGGAACACTCTCCAGGGGGTAGGCGTGGATGTGTCAGCCACGACCATCCGTAGAAGACTTCACAGCGGAACTACTGAGGCTACACTGCAAGGTACAAATCGCAAGTTGTCCTCAAAAAACAGGACCCTGCAAAGTTCTGGAAAAAGGTGTTGTGGACAGATGACACAAGGATTAACATGTACCAGAGTAATGGCAAGAGGAAAGTGGAGAGGGAAAAAAAAGGATCGGCCTATGATCCACAGCATAGCACCTCCACTGTGAAATAGGGTGTGTTATGGCTTGGCATGTATGGCTCCCACTGAAACTGGCTCACATGTTGATGTATCTGGTAGCAGCAGAATTAATTCTGAAGTGTACTGAAACATCTTGTATGCTAAACTACAAGCAAATGTCTACAAACTAATTGCACGCCATTTTACAACACAATGACCCTAAACATACTGGCATAGCAACTAAAATAGTTTTTCACAGGCAAAAACATTTACATTTCTTGACTGGCCAACTCAATCAGATTAAACATGCTTTCTATTTGCAGAAGAAGAGTTTAAAAAGGCAGAAATACCGCAAAGCAACTAAAGATGGCTGCTCTACGGGCCTGGCAAAGCATAACCAGAGAAGATGGCGGGGTAATTGTTTTCAGTTATTACATGCAAAGGATATATGTTGTTTTGCCCAGGTAAATTGACGAATAACGACCAGAGTAATTTGCGCCAATTTGTTTTCAATGGGTTGCAGGTTCTAGCCTAGGAGGAAGCAAGTTCCAAAATGATGGCAACCAAAACAAATAAATTTCTACTTGGTGTAAAGGATGCCTATCTGGGTGATAGCGCTAGATTATTTGAATCCACTCACTTTAGAGACAGAAATGTTATGAAGCCTAGGCTGTGGTTTGCTGAGACGTTTGAGCTCGTTTGTAGATCACATTATTGAGACACAAAAGAAAGTAACCAAAAATTGTTATGAAATGGAAATTGAGAACATGTATGGCCTATTCAAGCATTCTAACTAGCTGTTTCCAGTGGGTATGTATGGCTGCAGCATTGGTTTGTGGCCCAAAGCTTTTTCGACAAAGGTTCTATCTTATCCCACTGTTCTTTCAGCAAAACATGCCAATGTTCCCCACTGTCTTTGTCAAAAATAAAGAATACAAAAGCTCCCCAGAAATATATATAAAATAAATGGAAAAGGGAAATTGTTGTACAACATATTATTCATTTGGGCCTCAGGGGTGCTACCAGGGGTGCTAGGATTATTTTAATCAGCCATTCCACCGCTGTTAAACTCATCGCCTGACCGCCTTTTGTTTTCCTACTTTCATTGACATGTCAAGTCCAAGCCAAGTGATCTCCTTGTGGCACCCCAGACGTTACACATTTTAGTTTTAACCCAAAACCAAGACCTGATTCAATTACACAAAGGACTGAGGATTAGTTGGCAAATTAAATGAGTTGTGCCATATTTGTGTTGAAACTGAAAGGTGTAACGTCTCAGGGGCCACCTGGAGAAGGTTGTGAACCATTGATCTAGATAATTTCATTGACACCACTCAAAAACCAGACACATCTAGAAAAAGGACTGTTCTACAAAGCATGTATGAACCTGACGTATTGTCATGATGTATCACACAAAGGCATGGTTAAAGACCAATTTTTAATTGTATAACTACTCAATTCACCACCATACCACGTTATTTTAATGATTTAAAGAAAAATGCATCAATAACATATTTGTCTTTTTTTTTTACAAAGCTCTGCAGCATGTTCATTTCCCAGTGAAAATAATGTATACAAATGCTGAAGAATTAAGTGAGAAGCTCAGTCAGAATACACTTACTCCTAAACCAGTATAGTGCAAGGGGGTGTCAGATTGAGATAGAGAGTTTGAACACGCCCCAAAGCAGCCTTTAAAGGCATAAAACAGTTCTGAGGCTACAACAGATATGAGCAATGCAATCAGAAGAGTCTGGCTTGGTAATGTTACATATCAAGAGATAGATAACATAGATAATTTATCTCCTGGTGTCCAAAGTATTGACTGGTACTGCATGCAATTAAAGAGCTGCCTTTGGAAAACATCACTACTATAACATCACTAACAAAATGAAGGCATTCCCTGCCCACTACCTACGTTTATCAAGCTTGTCTAGGGATCACCGATGTACTGCTTCATTATTGGAGTCATTGCAAGGAAGAGACCAAAATGTTGAAAGGTGACATTGCAAGTGTTATTGGCCGCCTACTTGAATTGTGACCATCTGTGCCCAAAATCTTTGCTGGAAAGACCATTAGTCTTAATGAAATATGGAACAGATAGAAAGCAACCGAATGTCTTTCAGTCGTGCTGTCATAAGAGAGATGTCTGAGAGGTATCATGTAACCTAAGCTGTGTGAAATGGTTAAACCTTTTGTAGCCATGTGTATATACAGTACTGGTTAGTCCTGAGTTTGTTCACCAGCACTGATGGGTTTTTGACAGAAGTACTCTCTCTCTCTTTCTATTGTAAGAGGATACTTACGCATACAAAAGATGTATGTATAAATAGAATCAGCCTACCATAATCACATTGCTGTGTGATGTTGTACGGCAGACCATAATGACATCCCAACCTAAGAGGAATTCCAGACTATTTTTATTTTTTCGACCAAACATTTTCATATGTTCTCATTTCATATAGAAGAAGCGTGAGAAGGAGAGAGGACTACCATAACTGTTTGCATGAATTCGCCAACATGGACCATCGTTAGTGCTCTTGTAAAACAAGACAACAGCTAGCTACCTAATAGATACTTATTAACAAGGATTTAATCTGCATGTGATGGCTAGAATAGAGTAAAATAAAAAAAGATATTGGATTATCCAAATGTAAAAAGGCATAACAGGGAGCATCGGATTTTCGCTTACGTTTACCTAGCTAGCTCATGGACTATATTGTTTGCTATCTTTCATACTATTATCTGTATCTTTCTACAGGATAGTGTAGTGTTAAGAAATTCAATCTATATGTGTGCCTTGGGTGAACGGATTATAAAGGACGCAGTGTGATGGTGTGGGGGAGCTTTGCTGGTGACACTGTGATTTATTTAGAATTCAAGGCCCACTCAACCAGCATGGCTACCACAGTATTCTGCAGTGATACGCCATCCCATCTGGTTTGAGCTTAGTGGGAATATCATTTATTTTTCAACAGACAGAGCTGACCTCAAGCCAAAGAGTGGCTACATTAAATAATGTAAAATATAACAGAATTTTTATTTGCTTAACACTGTTTCGGTTCCTATATGACTCCATGTGTTATATAATATTTAATGTGAAAATAGTTATAATAAAGAAATAACATTAAATAGGTAGGTGGTTCCAAACATTATACTGTTATGTACATATTTACAGGGGGTGGACAAAATAACAAAAACACCACATGAAAAAGGGCTCTAAAAAAAAAAAGTAATTAATTTGCATTTTATTGCATGACATAAGTATCTGATACATCAGAAAAGCAGAACATAATATTTGATACAGAAACCTTTGTTTGCAATTACAGAGATCATATGTTTCCTGTAGTTCTTGACCAGGTTTGCACACACTGCAGCAGGGATTTTGGCCCACTCCTCCATACAGACCTTCTCCAGATCCTTCAGGTTTCGGGGCTGTCACTGAGCAGTACAGACTTTCAGCTCCCTCCAAAGATTTTCTATTGGTTTCAGGTCTGGAGACTGGCTAGGCCACTCCAGAACCTTTTCAATGCTCTTACGGAGGGAAGGAGGTTGTTGGCCAAGATCTCGCAATACATAGCCCCATCCATCCTCCCCTCAATACGGTGCAGTCATCCTGTCCCCTTTACAGAAAAGCATCCCCAAAGAATGATGTTTCCACCTCCATGTTTCACGGTTGGGATGGTGTTCTTGGGGTTGTACTCATCCTTCTTCTTCCTCCAAACATGGCGAGTGGAGTTTAGACCAAAAAGCTCTATTTTTGACTCATCAGACCACATGACCTTCTCCCATTCCTCCTCTGGATCATCCAGATGGTCATTGGCAAACTTCAGATGGGCCTGGACATGCGCTGGCTTGAGCAGTGGGACCTTGCGTGCGCAGCAGGATTTTAATCCATGACGGCGTAGTGTGTTACTAATGGTTTTCTTTGAGACTGTGGTCCCCGCTCTCTTCAGGTCATTGACCAGGTCCTGCCGTGTAGTTCTGGGCTGATCCCTCACCTTCCTCATGATCATTGATGCCCCACGAGGTGAGATCTTGCATGGAGCCCAAGACCGAGGGAGATTGACCGTCATCTTGAACAATATTTTTGTTCAACCCCTTGAGTTAAAGCTGAAAGTCTGCACTGCAAGTGCATATCTATCCATTGTGGTGGCATACAGAGCCAAAATGTAGAAACATTTCAGTGTCCCAATATTTCCGGACATAACTGCTAACATGTATAGAATAACAAGAAACCAGGCAAGCCTAGTTCAGCCGGCCCACAATAGAAACATTGCCACCTCAAGATTCAAACCCGGGTCACACAAGTGAAAGGCTGTGTCGTTAACTACTACACCACAGAGCTGTATTTTTGCTGGGTGTCAGTATAGCCTCTTGTCTCTATCCTGAACAGTTAATAGGCCATTTGTGAATAACACTGATACAGTTAAACTGACTAATGTTTCTTGCTAAGTTTACCTCCACCACAGATAGCGTCTATATGGCGTTTGCCACCGGCTGTTTTAACAGCGTATTAGCCAGTAATAAGCTTTATCGGTATCTACTAACTTACTGGAATAGTCATTAGAATTTTGCAATTGCTAGCAAGTCTTCCAAAGCTATTTTGTTTCGTGGCATAAGAACCTGTTTTTGTCTTTCATGGCAAAACAACATTTTTTCTTTCATTCGTTAATGACATTTATAAAATAGCTATCAATAAAGGCGACGATAACTAATTTTTTCATCAAGTGAAAAGACGAGAGAATCGTGGAATCTACCAGAAATAATTAATAAATGACGTTGCTCTCAATAGCTTTGAACTTAGGTCTTCTACAGGAGAGGAACTGTCTTTTACCACTACGCCACAGCATTACACGTTCCAGCAGTTGCTATTGAGGACTCCATTGAGGATTGTGTTAAACTGTCTAATGTGTCTTTTTAAGTTTACATCCTTCATAGCGTCTTTGAACTGAATTGTTTTGCCACTGGCCGTTTTAACAGCTTAACAGCCAGTAATAGGCTAAGTAGTATCTACTAACTTCCTAGGAACAATCATAAGAATTGAGCAATTTCTAGTGAGACTGAAGATGAACATTTCCATGCCAGAAAAAGTCACAATATAACCGTATACAGTTAAGGTTCAGGCTTACTATAACGTAACTAATGTATGTTGTAGCCAGCAAATGTGTTGGTCTATCCTGACCCAAAACACATGCACGAATGCGTACTTCGAAAACCCACCAGAAAGAGTCACAATATAACCTTAAACTGTTTTGTTTCAGACTTACGATAATGTAGATACTGAAGGTTTTAGCCAGAAAAGTTTTCATCTATACAGAATATTTCATAATGTTTACTTCACTATACCTGCAAGGAGATATGAACTCGGGACCTATAATCCACAAGTCCGCTTCTCTAACCACAGCACTATTTAACAAGGGGTACCTTCGCTAACCACTACGCTATTTAACAAGGTGTACTCAGTCAGTCACTCAGTAAGAGACTCTTCACTCTTCTTGGCCGGCTCCGCTTATGCGGTCCAGCAAAAATGATAAGATTCAGAGTAGAGGCTGGGGTCATACATATTTATTAAATACTCTGGCCAATGGACTCAGTTCTTTGTTGGTCAGTCTAGTCCAAAAGGACCAGACTGGCTTCATACCTAACTTTAACCTAACCGTTACTTTTCATTCTTAGTTGTCTCTTAATTATAATTTACTCTCCAAATTAACCTAGTTATAACACTATATTTGCAACATGGACCTACCTGTTTGCTGTTCTACAGAAATCTAACATGGATAGATTCATGAAATGCATCCAACTTCTAAATAGGAAATCCTGTGTTAGAATACTCACCTGTCTATTTCTGTCATTTAGAACTCATTTCCACAGATGGACGAGACAGTGCCGTTAGCTTTTGGCACTGCTTTTCTGGACAGACTCAAAACAAGCATATTGTTTTGGAGATCTCCTCCCTGCTGGAAAGAACCCAATGCCATTAAAACGGTTTTCCTCCCAAAATAACCATTTTCAAAAAGATCTCTATATTCATACATAAATCTGCTTTTGTTTACAGTTGGAATAAATCCTCAGTTCGTTCACTTAGGAAAGGTAAAAGACATCCCTGCAAATCCAAGATGGAGGGAGGATTAGTACATGGAAATATTATGATATAACTGGACTGCTAACAACTGCGCTGTAATTTTTTGGCTAGAAAATAACCCAGATTCCAGCAGGTTTAAGATGGAACGTTACACTGGCATCCCATTTCTATTAGTGCAGAGATTTTTATAAATCAGAATTATTTCATGTTTGTATGATGCATTTTAATCTGTAAATCCATCCTGAGCAGATCCCATTACAACTTGGTTCCCAGAAGAACTCAGTTGCCAGAGGAATAATTAAGTCCAGACCATAGATATGAAGCATAGATAGGACATACAGTTCTGTCTGATGTCTCAATAGCTCCGCCATCTTACCTGGGACCAGTTTGGGAAAAGTCAAGCCACCTAACATGAGTCATGGTGGTATTTGGTGCAGCAAGAATTTGGTCCAGAAAAAGGATAAACGATAAAAAGTAGGTGAGAAACACTGTTCACGTATCAGTAATGTATGATAACATGCTTAACTTTACAGCCCATGTTTTTAATCAATGAACAAGAAAGCTAATGCAGCCTAACCATAGCAGTTTAACTACATAACTTTACAGTATTATAATTCTGTTTTTTCTTTTAAACTAACGGTCTCAGCTACAGTAAAGTATGAATTAATATTGTATGTTGTAAAAAAAATGCATCAAAAAACATAATTATATAATCAGCGGATGGCGATGTTGGGTACCATTGTCCACAAAAAGGTAGCCTTGTTTCTCCCATTTCTGTCCTCCGACTACTATGCTACTGTTACCCTACCAAATTCATTGAGCTAGCTTGCTCCGTTTAGCGTAGTAAAATTGTGATTTCTACAATAAAATGAAATTATAATATTTATATGTAAATACAAAAACATACATATTATAATTTAAAATCACAGTTAATTATCTTTGGAAATAAATAAATTAATTTGCACTATATTTAAAGCACTATCCTGTATCTTCCTACATCAGACCATAGCCATTTTGTACTCTTAAATTAATAAATTATTGAAAACAATTTCAAATGAATTTGTTTGTAAATAATCTGAAAAGTACAGTCATTTAATGCATTATGCTATGCAAGACAGTGGTTATTTATATATCATTTAGGAAATGTAACTATTTTAAGAACTGAAATGCCACTTCTACCATGTGTTTGTATTGTAGATTGTTTAGAACTGGTCCCATGTAAGATGGCTGTCAAATTGCTCCATTCTGATTTATAAGGGGGTCTATGACATCATCCCATCTACTGTTCTATTATCTATGTTCCAGACATTGCTTACTAAAATTCCAGGATTCCACACTGGTTCCAGAACTCCAGAACCAAATTCTAAAGGAAATTCTGCATCCCGTTCCTTTCTGTAAAGATTTTTAAAATACAGAGTTCACTTCTTCATAACTTTGCCCTGTGCTGTAAACTATACAACTACAAATTGGAAATGTTTTATCCTCTCAAATGTCTTTGAGACAGTGCTTCACCCATATCAGCTATAAAATATATTTGATTTTAATTTCAAAGGCCCCAAACAAATAACCAAGCTCTACCAACAAATTATTTCTTAGTCTCATTTTATTTGGTTGAAGTGGATGGAGCGAGGAGACAAGTCATGTTTTTATTTTGCTTATGTTTTCTGTGCTTCTTTGGTTTTTGCTTTGGCTAAAAACTGTGACAAACAATTTTTTTGTAATGAAACATAATATTAAAAAAAATATTTTGGGGATATACTGCAAGCACAGAACAAGTGAATATATGGCCACAGGTAAAGGTTGGTGTAATTCCCCTTTAAATATCACTTGTCCAATGTGTAAATGTGCTTAGCACTGACACTGTTAATTTAGGAGGGTGGCTCAAGTTAACCACCGTAAATAAATAAAAATATAACATTTCGTACATAAACCCACCTCCCTCATAAGAACTGTCCCTGCCCCCTCAACTCCAACCAATGTCAACAGATCAGCCCATCTTTCCTAGTATTCTGACGTTTTTGTTTCCTTATGCAATACATCCCTCCATTCTTACATGGTGTCTTATGAGGGTCTCGAACCCCGCTCTGTGTATCAAATGCTGAACAAACTCATAAGCTCCCAGAGTTTCCTATTAATTTCCTATTGTTCACCTGTTCTCCCAAAAGTGCAGACTACAGGGACAATCGCACGCTGATCTTGTGATATTACATCCACTGATCAAATGTATCTGCTACTTTGTTGCAGAGTCTGTACATTCCTGACTGTTCAATGTCCCAAATGCAGAGCAATATTTGTATTGACACATCATGGTTAATAATGAGTCATTTCGCACCAAGCATCTTTTTTGTATTTACTGCATCTTCTTGTGTTGCAGTACAGCAGCTTTGAGTTGATTTGACAGTTCTTTGGTGAATATTTTTTAATGCACATTTGTTATTCAATAAAGCTGTAACATGCATACATATAATGCTTGTGTCAATGGGTTTATGGCCATTTTACATCTGGCAAATACCAAGCACTGCATTCCACAGTACTGACCCAATACTATGGGTCAGGCATGGTGGTGGTACTGTGATGTTTTTGGGATTGCTTGCTAAATAAGGACCTGAGAGACATACTGTCAACACTGATTTAATGTAAAAGGATGCTGAACATCTGACAGTGAACAAATACTTTTTCAAGGCACATTTGCTACTTAGATTTTTAGAATAAACAATATTTAATATGTTTTAGAACATTTCTACATGTGCTCCTTTGTTTGAAACAACCTCAAAATATCATATTTCAACAACAAGACGATGCATTTACTTGCATCAAAATAAAGCTGCACTCCATTCACATAAATATCCACTTGAAATACCTTTCCAGTCCCACATTGCAATCAAATCATTTCTTTGAACAGACAATAAGAGTGCCACCTGATTCTAGCCAATTACAAAAGAGTGTCTCGCCAAACCTGCTGCACACCTGAATCTTCTTTGGATAAGGATTGTGATTGGTGTTTGGTGACACCACGTTTTTTTTTTTTAAGTTTTTGGAGGACATTGGCAATTTAATGTGCACCTTAATGGATTTTAAATACACTATAGCTCAAATCTCATTTATACACTCACCTAAAGGATTATTAGGAACACCTGTTCAATTTCTCATTAATGCAATTATCTAATCAACCAATCACATGGCAGTTGCTTCAATGCATTTAGGGGTGTGGTCCTGGTCAAGAAAATCTCCTGAATTCCAAACTGAATGTCAGAATGGGAAAGAAAGGTGATTTAAGCAATTTTGAGTGTGGCATGGTTGTTGGTGCCAGGCGGGCCGGTCTGAGTATTTCACAATCTGCTCAGTTACTGGGATTTTCACGCCCAACCATTTCTAGGGTTCACAAAGAATGGTGTGAAAAGGGAAAAACATCCAGTATGCGGCAGTCCTGTGTTGGCGAAAATGCCTTGTTGATGCCAGAGGTCAGAGGAGAATGGGCTGACTGATTCAAGCTGATAGAAGAGCAACTGTGACTGAAATAACCACTCGTTACAACCGAGGTATGCAGCAAAGCATTTGTGAAGCCACAACACGCACAACCTTGAGGCAGATGGGCTACAACAGCAGAAGACCCCACCGGGTACCACTCATCTCCACTACAAATAGGAAAAAGAGGCTACAATATGCATGAGCTCACCAAAATTGGACAGTTGAAGACTGGAAGAATGTTGCCTGGTCTGATGAGTCTCGATTTCTGTTGAGACATTCAGATGGTAGAGTCAGAATTTGGCATAAACAGAATGAGAACATGGATCCATCATGCCTTGTTACCACTGTGCAGGCTGGTGGTGGTGGTGTAATGGTGTGGGGGATATTTTCTTGGCACACTTTAGGCCCCTTAATGCCAATTGGGCATTGTTTAAATGCCACGGCCTACCTGAGCATTGTTTCTGACCATGTCCATCCCTTTATGACCACCATGTACCCATCCTCTGATGGCTACTTCCAGCAGGATAATGCACCATGTCACAAAGCTCGAATCATTTCAAATTGGTTTCTTGAACATGACAATGAGTTCACTGTACTGAAATGGCCCCCACAGTCACCAGATCTCAACCCAACAGAGCATCTTTGGGATGTGGTGGAACGGGAGCTTCGTGCCCTGGATGTGCATCCCACAAATCTCCATCAACTGCAAGATGCTATCCTATCAATATGGGCCAACATTTCTAAAGAATGCTTTCAGCACCTTGTTGAATCAATGCCACGTAGAATTAAGGCAGTTCTGAAGGTGAAAGGGGGTCAAACACAGTATTAGTATGGTGTTCCTAATAATCCTTTAGGTGAGTGTATATTTGTAGTCATATTAAGTGAACTAAACTACAAGATAAAGTTCAGTATTCATTTTAGTTGCCTACAGTTTGCTAGCACGTCATGTACCAGCCAAACACATATTAAGGAAGTGGTTGCATGCCTTAGATCTGTACAGACAGGATAATATGTAGATGATGAATTTAAGAGTGGATACATTTCTCCGCCTGCAGCCCATAACTGTGGAACAGAAAAAGGGTTGGTTTGTTGTTGTTTGAATTTGTTTGAGTTCCCCTTTAATCCCTTGTCATTCAATCAGTCCAAATTGCCTAAAATGTCTAATAATAATAATCAGATATTGTGTTATAATCTGCGACATGTCTCCAGTAAGATTAATGTGGTGTTTACTGTGTTTAAATGTACTACTGTGCGTGTATATGTGTGTGAGTGTATATATGTTTATAGTTACATATATAATGTATATATCATTTGAAATAGTAAGTACGCTCTCTGGAAAGTTGAAATGTTATTTTACATATTTGGACACATCTAGGCTATTCAGACCACATTCACTGATAAAAGTTAATTCACTTCAACAAATTAAACAAATATTTTGAAACCATTTATGCAGTTAAAATGCAGAAATGCGAAAAGGTTATTACACTCCTACCTTTACCATCACATAAAATGGCTAAAATTAGAATCAGGCACAATAAAACACCAGAAAAATCATTAGTGTAACCTGGGAGGGTCCAGCCTTCCATAAAAACCTTTTCTGTTCTTTTTTGTTCTTAACCATATGGAAGAGAACACACCATGCTAAGATACAAAGACCTACTCTAGGCCCACAGAAGAAAGGATACATGTAATCTATATAACAGTTTGAGGCAACCTGATACCAATTGTACATACCTTTGTTTGTCTCCTTGTCAAGATATTTACTACCTGCAAAAATATGATCTGATCTGTGTCCTATGCAATCTGATCTGAGCCCTATGCAATCTGATCTGTGCCCTATGCAATCTGATCTGTGCCCTATGCAATCTGATCTGTGCCCAATGCAGATAGCCTTCAAAATATTCTGACCTTTTTGGTTGATATTGATTACATTTAAATTTTATGGTTTTAAAATGGTTGAAAACATGTCAAACAACAGTTATTTGCCCAAAAACTAAAATACAATATAATCATAAAACATAAAACAATTTAAATGAGATCAAGAGGAGAAACCTTACCTTCAGTCTGAGATCATTCCTGTTTATGTTAAGTTCCTATGCTTGTCCTTGCAGGAAACCCGAAAAAGTAATAGGGTTTCTCATATTGGATTCTTAAAATACTTTTTATGTACCTTTTAGTATGTATCAGTGCTAAGAACTTGTTTTTTTTCTTCACAAACTGCCTTCCTCAAACTAGATGTAATTTAATACAACGAGAAAGTCATCCTTGAGTATATACTACTAAGTGATGAATAAGTATTATCAGCTGCAGAGTAGTTTTTGGATTATCTCACATAATGGAATAATATATGCATGAAAATGTATAAAGACAGAGGCGGACACATGGAATTGCTTTGAATGGATGTGTGACATCAAGAAATGGTAGGCGGTAAAATGTATAGGCTGTGTGTAAGTTTACCAAGACAAAGGCAGACATTTCGGATGGATGAATGGATGGAAGATGGGTGGAATGACAGAAAACCATGTAAGAAACAATGGTTGTAAACACAGCGTTTTTGATCAGAACAATTATCTTCTGATGTATTAGTCTGTCTACAATGCTATCTGTAGCGCACTGCATTTTCTGCTTGTTTCAGGAAACGAACTGAAAGGGAGATATGAAATACTACCAAGGTCTGATAATGCTTCTGACAACACAGTCCTGTGTTTTTTTTTTTAACTGCTGGAGACAGAGTACTGCAAAGATCTTCAGCTCCAGTCCTGAAAGGTAAAAATATTTCTGTTTCCACATGGTAAAAGTTTGCACTCACTTGAAGCTCCCTTTTTAAATTAATCCCTGACTATGAGCAGACGATAAAGAACAGAAGTGTTTCAGCCCTCCAGGATCGGAGTTGAATAGCCTAGGTGTAGTTAATTGTACTTACAAGTATCTCTTTCAGGTGTGTTGCTTCATGGGGGACCTACTGGCTCCTCTTTGCTCAACAAGTGATCTCAAGTGCAATTTTGATCACCAACCCAAATACATCATATAAAATGTATATGCCATATCTCACAATCAGTTACAATTCCAGAAGCAAAGAGAAGGGGCTCATAACCTAGCGACATTGATCAAGATTTACCTCTCTATCTCTGAGTGACAAAGGGTGCCCACAGTGATAGACAGTTGTACATGGAGATAGAGAAGATTTGATTAGACAAAGTCACGAAATGTCTAGTTATTTCTCGTTAAATTAAAATCACCCTAATTCGCTAAGCACATTTACACACACTCAGCATTTGACTTCAGGTAATGGTGTTGCTAGTGTTAAACAACACATACCGAATACACCACCTTTAGTGTTTTCTGTCAACAGCAGGTATTTTGTTTCCAAACAGTACGCTTTTCCTGGGATTTCACTTTGAAATTGGTGAAAGACAAACATACAGCGAAGAAATATAATCTCTATACGGAAATACCCACTCAAGTAAGCAGGAAAGTGCACAGGTAAGGCTTAACCTGTGCAGAATCCCTTTGCTCTATAGTGTCCTTTCCTAAAAGGTTTATTAGGAACACCTGTTCAATTTCTCATTCATGCAATTATCTAATCAACCAATCACATGGCAGTTGCTTCAATGCATTTAGGGGTGTGGTCCTGGTCAAGACAATCTCCTGAACTCCAAACTGAATGTCAGAATGGGAAAGAAAGGTGATTTAAGCAATTTTGGGTGTGGCATGGTTGTTGGTGCCAGACGGGCCGGTCTGAGTATTTCACAATCTGCTCAGTTACTGGGATTTTCACGCACAACCATTTCTAGGGTTTACAAAGAATGGTGTGAAAAGGGAAAAACATCCAGTATGCGGCAGTCCTGTGGGCAAAAATGCCTTGTTGATGCTAGAGGTCAGAGGAGAATGGGCCGACTGATTCAAGCTGATAGAAGACCAACTGTGACTGAAATAACCACTTGTTACAACCGAGGTATGCAGAAAAGCATTTGTGAAGCCACAACACGCACAACCTTGAGGCAGATGGGCTACAAGAGCAGAAGACCCCACCGGGTACCACTCATCTCCACTACAAATAGGAAAAAGAGGCTACATTTTGCATGAGCTCACCAAAATTGGACAGTTGAAGACTGGAAGAATGTTGCCTGGTCTGATGAGTCTCGATTTCTGTTGAGACATTCAGATGGTAGAGTCAGAATTTGGCATAAACAGAATGAGAACATGGATCCATCATGCCTTGTTACCACTGTGCAGGCTGGTGGTGGTGGTGTAATGGTGTGGGGGATGTTTTCTTGGCACACTTTAGGCCCCTTAATGCAAATTGGGCATCGTTTAAATGCCACGGCCTACCTGAGCATTGTTTCTGACCATGTCCATCCCTTTATGACCACCATGTACCCATCCTCTGATGGCTACTTCCAGCAGGATAATGCACCATGTCACAAAGCTCGAATCATTTCAAATTGGTTTCTTGAACATGACAATGAGTTCACTGTACTGAAATGGCCCCCACAGTCACCAGATCTCAACCCAATAGAGCATCTTTGGGATGTGGTGGAACGGGAGCTTCGTGCCCTGGATGTGCATCCCACAAATCTGTCCATCTCCTGACTTGCATCATGCACAGGGTTGGGTAGGTTACTTTTCAAATGAAATCCGTTACAGCTACAAGTTACCTGTCCACATTTGTAATCAGTAACGTAACTTTTTGATTACTCAAACTCAGTAACGTAATCAGATTACTTTGAATTACTTTTAGATTAACTACATATGAAGAGGCACTGGAAAACAAATAGGAATAGCCTATTACCAACTGAACACCTTTTGCGGGATCCAGCAATTTTAGAGTTTACATAGCTGGCCAAAAACGGAATTTGCATACTGCAGTAGTCTGATGATTTGCTCCACCACCAACATTGTCAAGATGTTGCAGAAACCCCTGGCACGCGAATGGACGTTTGCAATTGTAAACCCGCATAGAAATAAGATTTACCCCGCGCAAACTTAACCTGCGATTATTATGGCCACCAGTGATGAATTTTCAAAACAAAAATGAAAGAAATAAACTGAGATTATAAACCTGCACTCATAGCTTAAAGTAAATGATGCCTGCAGCCCATGATAACCAATGAACACAATTTTCAGACATGCAAAGCAAGCACAATCACATGGTCTACCTGTATGGACAGAGTTGATGTGGCCACGTTAAATGCAAATAATCATCCTTTGGCAGAGTGCTTCCCAACACACCTTTTCTCCTCAAATGTCTGGTAAATTCCATATAATGTTTTATCTTGAAGGCAGCGCCATGTTACAGCTATCTAACAAATAGTTGCCTAATCTATTAAACAATTGCTGTAAAAGTTATTCGGTGCAACTCGTCCTGGCTGTGTTGTTCGATGCATTTGACAAATAAACCTTGAAACTTTATGCGTTGAGTAGATAACTAAATAACATTTTATATGAAGGGGATAATATTATCGAAGATATAATCTGTTTTTACCAGCCATCCTACCAACCAAAATTGGAGAAATGTAAAGTAGCGCTTCCTCTGTCACTAAACTGGTTATGCACGTCCACCTTCGCAATTCATATTTTGGTTTTTATAACATAAAATAATCAACTCAAAAATACGTGTCATAATTATTTCACGCACTTATTCTTTTCCAATTTGAGTAATCCAAGTGTAATCATACATTTTTTCAAAAGTATCTGTAATCCGATTACAATATTTTTGTTGGTAACGTAACGGATTACAGTTACTGTTTTTTTTTAACGGATTACTTGTAATCCGTTACACCCCAACTCTGGTCATGCATACAGACAAGTAAGCATTGTTCGTCTGTACACGCGCCACGCACATGTACATGCAACGCAATTTTTTTTGCACACATCATGCACTCGGACACATCGTCCGTTCTCGTGAGCCGGCCTACTCCGGAAATGTTTTCAGTTTCAGCACATGCCTCTCAAAAGGTCTGTGCACGGTACTGAAAGTAAGAACTAACAGCCATTGACAGTGTAATCATAAGTTTCTTTGCTTGTTTCAGTATCCTAAAGACTTGTGCCTAGTGGATTCAGACCTTTAGGCTCTTTATTAATCTGGCCCTTTTAATCTAATCATAAACCCTTTATGAAGTCTTAAGAAATGGAATCTTGTAAGTGTTGCAACTATATGTATGATCGGGTGATAAACCAGTCTGTCCAATGACGATTTGACAGTCTAATTCCATTTCTTTCAAACTATGTCAGTTGTTTCATGATTTGTTTCTGTCATAATGTTGTTTTTTGTTAGATAACTATGACCTCAAATCGTATTGTTAAAAAGCTTTTGTAGCAGTCTCTCTTACTGTTTGGTCTGAATGTACTACATGGACACACAAAATGCCTTTGCTAGTGTTGTTAGACAAAAGAGGGAAAGTGAAGTATTTTCATTGGAATGCGCAACTCATTTTTGGTAAGTAATGAATACGCTTATGCTATCCTATACTGCACCTTTAATGTCATGGAAACACCAACAAAGTGTCTTAACAGGGTGTTAGGCCAACACACGCTACCAGAACCACTTCAGTGAGCACTTGATGCAGCAAAATGATTTCAGAAGAAATTACGTAATTTGTTTTATTGATAACGAGTGATGGGAATAGATGTATAGTGTATATTACACCACAAGTGTAAAATTGTTTTGGAATCCAGTGACTGAGATGGCCATGGCATATTGTGAAACATCAGCAAGTTGGAAAGTCATCACTGAAGCTCCTACCAAATTGACCTCAACAATTACTCCTCTTTCTAAGTCACTAACATCTCTTCTAGCTGGAAACCAAAATAATGAGCAACTGGGTCTTTCTATCCATTTAATACATTACTCAAAGCAGGATATCTTAGTGGGGAGAAATAAAAAAGCGAATCCACAGCCAATCACAACATTTGTGGCAAAGTTATACCAACGGTAAACCAAGATACTCCATGAGCTGTCATTTCCAAAAGGAGGTTGGGGAGGTCCAGTGAACAAAACAAAGTGAAGGAGAAGAGCAGGGCCGAGCACTAGCTAGCAAGATCCAATCAGGCTCACACTTCACACCTCTTTCAAAAATTCGAGCTTTGAAAGTTAAACCTATTACCTATTCAACATTTGGAAGGAAGATAACCAGAAATGTTGTTGAAATGTATATGGGAAAGAAAAGTGGCTGTTGCTATGCATGAGGCATTGAGGAGTGCCTCAACAGTGCTTAGCCCTGATATATTAGCAAAATATTACAAACCTTTTAGATGCCCTGTTGCTCTTATAAACTGGTTTACAACCCAATTAAAGCAGTAATATCATACCCTTGGTATACATTCTCATATACCATGGCTATCAGCCAATCAGCATTCAAACCACCCAGTTCCTAAATATTTTTTATTTTATTTATGGGGATATGCAAAATATAACTCCCACCTTGATGTCCTGAGCTCATCTGTGCAAAATCTGACTCCCATGACCCTTGCTCCAAATGTTCTCACCTCATTTCCACAACTATTCACCATTGGGCTATATTGAAATCTAAAAATACCCCATGTGCTGTGCAGTGGTTGGCGTAGGCTTTAGTACAAGACCCTGAGGCTACCATCTACCCCCTACAAATGAGAAGTTCACTATAGAAAGGGTCAGATTGTGCAATGAGAGAAAGATTGATTACATTTTGTATCAGTTCACAATGTATTGACTTACACACACTATTAACACGAGCTACTTTTTAGTGCTGTATACTTATGTTGGAGTACCATTTTACAATATTTCAGGACCAATAGACACGCACAGTGTATCCATTAGGCTAACTGGAGTAGCCTCGTAAAAATAAATTGAAAAAGAAAATACATTTACAACTCAAAAATGCCGACACCGACAATATTTCACAAATGTAGACAAAACAGCTAGTGAAAACAGTTCCGTAGACAAAATCAACACGATGATTTAACTTGCTATTCATACCTTACGAAATGATACTGCCCGATAATCTCACAACTGCACTGTGCAATTCCTCACACACTGTGATGAGGTAACGAGAGGGAGGGATATTGTAAAAGAGCTGTTAAATATCTGGGTATCTTACCTTGCGAGGAAACATAGGACATCGTCCAATGACACTAGTCACCGAGAGCAAGCTCTCAGCACTTTCAATCTCGTCAGAATAGAAATTCCATTGATAAGACCGAGCTACATAATGATCGCGCATAGCCTAGGAACCGTTAACTGACATAACAGCGATAAATAAAAATGACTCAGTCCATTTCCGTTGGGGGCCATTTCCAACGATAGTCTAAAGGACATGAACATAAATGCATGGTAATTGTAGTCTACATAGAAATAAAGTATAACACGAGCCGAAGTGAGTAGGAGAGGTAGTCAAGAAGAGGTGGAGCGTTTGAGCGCTTGCGTATGCAATGCATTACCAAGTTCAAGGTATAGGCTTAAGCGTTGCATGGCCGCCCAATTATCATAAGAACAAAGTCTATGACCAATGAATGTACATGCCGAATGAAACTCTTTCCCACGTTAACTGACTACTGGGCACTCGCACACACACTCTTGGCACACACGCATTTTCAAAATAGTGCGCTGGAGGGGGCGGGCTACTGTCATTGCAGGGCAGGCTGTAGGCCAATTATTTTTTTCGCGTCTTTTTTCCCCCTGTGTTTGGCATGTATGTAAATTAGAATACCAGAATACTTTATATGAACTTTCAAAGTCAACCAACCACTAATAGAACAATGCATTATTTGCCAGAGCTTCAGTTGCTGGTACATAACTTCTAAATTACATGACAGTTAAAAAAGTGGTCAATGCTGGCATTGATTCAAATGCAACCCCCTCCGCTACATAAACTATTTTTCATGAATGCATATGGCATTAACAGCATGTTCAATTGGTGCATACTTATATTCAATGTCTAACAAGCACAGGCACAATCCTAGTAATTAGCAACCTATTTGTTTCTTAGATCACACCGAAAATTCTAAATGATAATGGCATCTCTGTCAGTGAAACGGCTTGTATGCGTATATAGGCCCTGTGGTAATACTTTTAAAATTATGTTTTCCTTCCAGTTGCATTTTGGGACATTTAAATGCAACCTACTTCCGTCTGTGCATTATCTATAAAATATATATATATATATTTATTGTTTTAAAATAAATTAGTGAAAATACACTTAGTAGCTTAAACAATTTGTTAGTTATGCCACCGCGTTATATTGGATGGTTCTACAGGGAGTGTTTTAGCTGGTCGCGGCTAGCTATAGGCTATAAACCACGCAGACGTCAAGGCATTCCGTTACTGTGTGAATGATAGAAATGGCCAAACAAGTGAACTAAGTGCACCGTTTGCAGTATCTCAGAAATTGCAGCCCAGTTGGGCTTTTCACGTATGACAGTGTCTATGGTTTACAGATAATGATGCAAAAAAGTAAAAAACACTATTAAGCAACAGTCCAGTGGGTGAAAACAGCTTGTTGATGAAAGAGGTCAAAAGAAAATGGCAAGAATCGTGCAAGCTAAGAGGGGGGCTCCTAGGCGACCATTGGAAAATATTGGTGCACTACAACAGAGGTATAAAAAAACTGCAACATGGAAGCCACACTTAGGGATGCTGACTAGGTCAATGGCACACCTGGGCACACAATTTGCTGTATGCAAATAAGAACTTATAAGACAAGAGCTTCCCAGGATCTGAAATTGCTCACACCATACTGGGTGTGTGAAGTTTGATTCAGATTGTATCAACATAAATAATGTTATTATGTTTTACAGCTGTGTTTGGTCTTGTACAATATCCCAAAAAGTAATGAAACACATACACCGATCAGCCATAACATTATAACCACTTACAGGTGAAGTGAATAACACCGATAATCTTGTTATCATGGCACCTGTCAGTGGGTGTGATATATTAGGTAGCAAGTGAACATTTTGTACTCAAAGTTGATGTATTAGAAGCAGGAAAAGTGGGCAAGCGTAAGGATCTGAGTGAAATTGTGATGGCTAGACGACTGGGTCAGAGCATCTCCAAAACTGCAGCCCTTGTGGGGTGTTCCTGCTCTGCAGTGTTCAGTAACGATCAAAAGTGGTCCAAGGAAGGAAAAGTGGTGAACCAGCGACATGGTCATGGGCGGCCAAGGCTCACTGATGAACGTGAGGATTGGTCCGATCCAACTGACAAGCTACTGTAGCTCAAATTGCTAAAAAAGGTAATGCTGGTACTGTACTGATAGAAAGGTGTCAGAACACACAGTGCATCGCAGTTTGTTGCGTATGGGGCTGCGTAGCCGGAGACCAGTCATGGTGCCCATGCTGACCCCTGTCCACTGACGAAAGCGCCTACAATGGACATGCGAGCATCAGAACTGGAACACGGAGCAATGGAAGGTGGCCTGGTCTAATGAATCACATTTTCTTTTACATCACGTGGATGGCCGGGTGCATTTGCGTCACTTACCTGGAGCACGCATGGCACCAGGATGCACTATGGGAAGGAGGCAAGCCGGCGGAGGCATTGTGATGCTTTGGGCAATGTTCTGCTTGGAAACCTTGGGTCATTGCATTGGTGTGCATTGTTGCAGACCATGTGCATCCATGTGGACCTATGCAATATTTGGCCGGTGGTCATAATGTTATGGCTGATCGGTGTAATTTCATTTTTTCTTTTGGATTGTATGTGTAACAAATTTATGTTACAGGGATATCAAAATATTCACCAAGTGGTTATGAGATTAAATACAATTTACAGTAGTTTATGACAATTGGTTCTGTGCCGTTTAGTCAAAGTGAAGTGATACTCATTGTGTTTTGGGTAGTTTTAGGTATTTTGTAAGAGGGGTTAAAATCTGGGTTCATTCTATTGTATCTTGTTAGGCTCCTTGCGTGTCCTAGTCTTTTAGGCTTAGAATATTTCAATCTTTTTTAATTATATATTGTTGGGAGGTACATTATTGCTTAACTAATAATTTGGATCAATTGAAATGGAGACAAAGTATTTCCTCTAAATTATGATTTATCTTTGAATTACTTTTTTCAATACAATGCAAGCTAAATGCACACCTAAAGCACATGTAAAGTTAGACAATACACCACTGATACATTTTGATAGACAAATGTTGTCATTGATGGTAATGTAGGCTCATGTTCTAATCTTCTTTACAAACCAGGTGGTTTGAATCCTAATTGCTCATTGGCTGATATCTGCTGTATATGTAAGCAATAAGGCACGATGTGGTGTGGTATATGACCAGTATACCACGGTGAAGAGCTGTTCTTAGGCACAATGCATTGCAGAGTTCCTGGTCACAGCACTTAGCCGTGGTATATCGGCAACATATCACAAAGTCCAGGGAGACTTTATTGCTCATATAACCTGGTTACCAATGCAATTAGAGCAGTAGAAAGTGTTCATCCCTGTGGTTTACGGCCTCATATAAACCGGGCAGTTTAAATCCTGAATGTTGTTTGGCTGATAGCCGTTGTATGTAAGACCGTATATTGGTTTGTAATATTGCCAATATACCACAGCTAAGTTTTGGGTCCAGGCAATTTATATATTTGTCATACACATTTTTAACTGACAGGTCTCAAAACGTGAGTTTTGTCAGTGAGGTTTTATCTGAAGCCCTTGTATCTTTCACCTCTTGATCCCAGGAATGTTGGCAGATGATTTCATCACTGTGTCCATGCTCAGGCATGATGAAGCAGACCAGGGTCCCGTGGTTGATGAACTTAGTGACTGGTGTAAACACACCTTCTGGAACATGAGTCTGTTTTAACCTTCTCTTTTACTGGTCCTTGAAAAACAGTAATAGGGTGGAGGGAATTGTTAGATTGTCCAGTAAAATTGCAGGCAAAAATCAAAATGACCTCTCCTAACTGTACAAAGTCAGAGTCACAAAGGCCCAGGCAGTCCTTGCTGACCCTGGTCACCCCCTGTTCAGTGAGTTCAGGTTGCTTCCATCTGGTTGCAGATACAACCTACCAAGATGCAAGACCAGCAGATTTAAGAATTATTTTGTCCCTGCTGCTATTGGCCTTCTGAATAACAAAGTCATTCTATGTTTTTTGTGTGTGAATTGTTGTGTGCTGTTTGGGGGGCTAATTGTGTTGACGTTTTAATGTACTGCTGGCTCTGCAACAAATTGCCCCTCAGGGATAATAAAGATTACCAACTAACAAACCAACATACTGCAGAGTTTAGCGGTGAAGCAGGAGTCATGTTTGAATGCCACAGTGTATCTGGATATTTTTGGAGACTCGGCCGCATCCTTTCATGTCTACAGTTTACCCTTCACCATACCACAAAGCATGTGTTGTCTCAGAATGATACCAGGAAACTGAGTTCAGTTCACTTGAGTCGCCCGCCCAGTCCAACAGAGCATCTTTGGAATGAGACGTAATGGGCTGTTTCCAGCACTAGTGTACCGCCGTTCAATCTGCAGGAACTGTGCGGTGCTAATGCATGAATCAACACCTCTGTGGCATGTTTCTGACACCCCTTGTAGAACCCATATTACAAAATAACTCAGGTAGTTCTGGAGATAAAGGTTGTCCAACCCAGAAGTAGATGGGGGTACTTCATCAACTGGCCAATGATGGTATATATTAGAACCTTCTAAATTGGGAACAGAAAGTAAAAAATCCCCCTGGTGACCAATAATAAGAAAAAATAATCCCTGTTAGCCCCCTGCCCCAGTGCAATTTGAATTGATTATGCTCCTTTCAATGTAAAGTTCCCGCTCTTGATAAGGCTTATTGCTCCTTCTAATCACGTCCTGAGTGTAACTGATAGGCTCTGGTAAGCACATATAGAGCTAGGACAGTGGGGTTGAAAGTGAGAAAACAGAGCCCATTTCAAAAATGTGAGGAAAGGAGAGGAATGCGACCACTCATAAATATAGCTATGGATGCAAATAAACTTTTAATGATATAAAAATGAAATTTTTGACTATGCAATGAAGCTAGTGTATTTTGCAAACTTTGGGAGTAAATCAAGCTTATAGGCCTGTTGTTTGCTCATTATTTTACAGCCTGACATTTCAAATGTTATGTTAGTACCACCTAGTGGAAACAAGACGTATTTCCTAGTTTATTTTCTTTACCACTATTTCGTTTGCCAAGTCCTTGATTTACTTACTTTTGCTAAAGAACAGTTTGGCAATTCAGAGTTGATTACCTCTACCCCATGTAATATTAACAAATAAACAAATTTGTTTTCTTCATACCCAAAACAGTTTATTTTTGGTGGTAAGGTTGTGTCACATTGGAGGCCCCCATTGAAGCACACTTACCAAAACATCTTTAAACATGGCCCCTGAATCAACTGAGTTAATAAAACATTCTAAAAACAAAGTCAGTCAAATAGCAGTGTTAATAATAATAATAATAATACATTAAACTTATATAGCGCTTTTCTGGGACCCAAAGATGCTTTACAACAAGTACAAAACCAACAACAACCAAGTCATGTAGCACTGACACTTCAGGGTGGCACAGTGTGATACTGGATGACATAAATAGTGCACTTTAACCATGGGTTCTAACCCCTTTTCATCAAGCTTTTTTGTTACAGTAAAACGGCTCACTGCTGGTCCTTGTGCATGAGTCAGAATGAATATGGTGAAGTGGATAATTAGAAGTGGATATTTATAAAAATGCCTACATAGGAATGCAAATGATAGTCTGCTTGTCTCATACCCTTTGTAGCCTCGACAAGTATTACATCTGCAATACCGCCATCTGGAGGACTATTTGTGCAATCGTCCTGCACTTTACTGTACTGGTCTTCTGGTGAAATAAATATGCAAACGACTCATACCATGCCTATTGTATAGAAGAACGCTGATTATTAAAATGCTTAGACTGGGAAAAAAGATCATGCAATGTTCTCCATGGGGCAGAGCTTCTGACTAATGTTGTGACATAACATTTAGAGATGAGTTTTGACAGGCCGGTTTCTATTAAGATACAAAAATATGCTGCTATTAAGCCCCATTCCAGACAGCTCCTAAGCAGCACAGGGGTGTTGATGACGCATTTCTGCCCCCACTGCACCATGAATACACCCACCTGGAGAAGCCCAAGACATACGTCAGGGAGGTACTGGTGGATTTCTCTAGTTCCTTTAAAGATACTGCCCAGGAATAATTTAAGTTTTATTCGCATTTGTAGTCTGGATGTGTGATATGTTGTTTGCGTGCACATGATCTATAAGCAGATCAATCGATCATTGAGCAATATGAGAACTACGGCTACCTGGGATCGCCATTGAAAAACTTTTCTTCAAAAGAAAACTGAACTAACAGTTAAAATGTAACCATGTTCGTTCTACGCAAATTTAGTTTGAAGGTACACCAACCAACCAACCAACACATTACTATATTCATAGAATCCATCTTTAAAATGGCGAACAGATTAACGGGAAACAGTGCTAAGGCGATTGGTCAAAGCAACATTTACATATAAACTATTGAGCGAACGGAAAAAAATAGCCCTCAACAAAGACTTGCATTTAGTCTGAACGTTTCTATTCCTTTGAAATTTGTATTTTCAGTATTACTTAAGCCCCGTGTTACATAGCTGCCTTTTTGCATACTTCTTCTCACTCTGTAGTTCAGTATTGAGTAGGTCATTATTGTAATCACTACGGCATGAGTGGTCCATCCTGTTTTCTCTAAATTATATCTCAATGGAACAGCTTCCATCAACAGATCAGGTAGAGAAGACTGGTCAATACAGAAATCAATTGCACTCCAGGCAAGGAATTAAACTTCAAATAAAAAAAAAGACAATTCAAGTTCAAGGCAGTTAAAATGATGGTCTTTATTCTTTTTATTAGTCATTACAATGGAACAAGACGTCAACAAAGTGGTTATACGTGTTTCTTTTGTTAAAATATTGAGTTTGTTTTTGTAAATGTTCTAGATCAAACCCCCTGCTACACTAATATGCTTTGCATCACTGATCAGCCACACCCATTGGCACCTTAAGGCTGAAAAAGTCAGTGCTACTCCATTTTCCTCCCCACCCATTCGCTGTAATTGGCATGGTACATATTACAGTATATTTACATTTTACTCATTTCACAGACACTTACTCATAGCCACATATAGGTAGTGCGAGTATAGATTTTCATACTTTCTCATACCGGTCCTCAGTGTGAACTGTGAACACACAACCCTGGCATCTCAAGTCCCACGCTGTTCCAACTGACCTACACAGGACAATGGTACTGGTGAAGTGATAACATCATAAACCTAGGACTAAAAAGTTGCCAAGGAATTAGTGGATCACACAAGTGCAGCCATTCTTCGATAGTGGACTGTGTGATATTTCAGTAGGAGAAAACACATAAAACAAAATATCATGCAACAATTCTGATAGATGCCCAGGTTATAGGGAAATCAAATTAAAAAAACAATATTGATCAAAAGAAATTGTGGATATTATCAGGACAACCCAATGTATTTTGGTCCCCAAACACAGAACAGGGAGGGATTGAATTATGTAAGGACAGACAGGCAGACTAGGGCCCATCTGACCACATCTAGTAGTTTTTGGTGTTCACTAATCAGAAAATGACTGGATTGGCTTAAGCTATGTGGTGATGGTACAGCATTGCCCTTCTTCCATACTGTGCATCCCTTTGGCAGATCTGTGAACATTTGAGGATTAGGATTTGGATAAACGTGCAAGGAAACTAAAAACAAGGCCCGGTTATACAGGCAAACCGAAGTCAACTGAATATTCCCATTCAGTAGTAAAGAGCTGGTAAGAATCATGAAGCAAGGGGATTAAAGCAAAAAAATCCAATGACTGAAACAGACATCAACCTCAGAAGGATTGCCTGCAGTCCCAAGCTAACCACCCCTATCATGTAAACAGTAATGACCATCAGGTTTGTAGAGAAAGAGGATACTTTAGCACACATTAGTTTCACCAGTTCCAGTTATAGTCAATAAAAATAAAACAATTACATGAAAAAAAAGAATCCCAAGGGTAGAAATCAATGTGTGACCCATTGCCCCAATTTTCTATTATTGAACCTGAATGGATCGAAACTAAATGGGCTTTATTATGGCAAGGAATCCTTAAAAGGCAGTTGCACTAGCCCCATTTACCAATGAAAAGCAATGACAGTTCTCTATTTAAAACCACCCTAGTCAAGAAAGTAGTATACATAAGAATATTATACTGGAACCACCTAAGCTGTACTTTAATACACTAAACAGTATTCATGCATGACTTGAAAGAGGTATATATATTATACGTGTATTAACATACTATTTCCAATAATGAATTAAAAGTGTAGTAAAGCATGAAATAAGTGGGTCCATTTTAACCCACTTAAGTATACACATCACTTACATTGGATTTGAATGCCATTTTAATAATGTCTACTGCACTAAACTACAACTTTAGTGGTTCCAAAACAATACACTGAAGTATTATTTTTTTATTAGGGCATTCCAATAGATAAAGGCAATATCTCGCAAGATATTTAAGAACACCGAAAGTGGGGCAAGAACAATCAAAGCTGTTGAGCTTCATTCCAACTAGAGAATAAAGACGTAGCACAAGGTTAAACCCCCAAATGGGAATATTTCCTTCTCGGACATGCCAAGACTGGAGAGAGGGGAGAAAAGAGACCAAAGATAAATGGACAGGAAACCAGAGGGCTGAGATGGAGGGGGGTTTGAACAGTGGGGGTCCACCTGTGGGGGAGTCCTCAGAAGCTGTTGAGGTCCTGCAGGGTCTGGTCCAGGGTGGCATGGATCTTGACGTTCTCCTCTTTGGCTTTGGCCAGTCTCTCTGGAAAGGGAACAAGACCGTTTCACATTTAGGCTTTTCCATATAGAAGGAAACAAGCCAGGGCCCCAAGAGATTCCCACTTTACTGGAGCCCTGTCATTAGGGCAACAGAACACTCAGACCAATGAATATACTCTGGTACGCAGTGATGTAATCAAATTTCTAATCTGTGAGTCCATGAGTCAAGCGGAGTTCAAAAAGCCTTTTCATGAATTTTTGGTTTTACTGGAGAGGAAAGTGGTGATAGAGGAGAGTTGGTGGTAAAAGAAAAAATACAATAAAAAATAATGTCACTTATGCCAAATGGGTCCCTGCTTATTTGTGTACTCGTTTGTGTATTGTGTACTAATATGAGCCCCATGTCATCAAAAGTTGTCACTATTAAAAGTTGGAACGTCACATGGCTACCTGACATATGGATAATACTACCTGTAGATTATGACCATAAACAAATCACATATCCAGCACAAAATAGGTAGAACATTAAATACACTTTCCTGGGGGTTTAGTTAAAGTTAACGTGCATGCCAAGATCTGCCGGTGCACATCTACAATAAGAACATTTAGCCTGTGGCTAAAGCTAGTGGGCCATCTCTGCCAGAGACAAAACACCATTGGGACATGAAATCAACAATACATGTATTGACCAGTCAGCAGTCGAATTTGACGTCATGACATAATTCTTTACCGTGTTTATGTACTGGGTACACGATCACTTTTAAAGCATGTCCCAGTGATTCATGGGTAAAGGTGCTATGGTGCAGGTACAGTTGTGTTGCACACCTGTCTCTGCTGTAGGAAGGAGAGTACTACAGTATAACTCAGTCGTGGTGACACCACTGTAGCAGTGATGAGAGGAGCGGTGCCAGAAATGTGCACACAAGATGAAGCATTCAAGTTAACGCTTCACATGGCTGCTAACAGGTGTAGAATTCTGGATTTACTGGCAGAGGGATACAGTGAGCATCAGGTTGCTTCCATCCTCAAAAAATTACAAAGACGGCGATTCCTAAGAACAAGGTCAAGCAATAGACTTTGGGGACAACAAAGCTACAGACTGGCAGAGGGCGAAAGACTGTCCACTCACCGAGGTGACCGTCAAATCATTCGAATGTCACTCGACAACCGTAGGATGACATCAAGTAACCAACAAAAATAATGGCAAACAGCAGCTGGGGTGAAGTGTACGGCGAGGACGGTTTGAAACAGGCTCCTAGGGGCAGGGCTGAAGTTGTGCAAAGCTAGAAAAAAGCTCATCAGTGAGAAGCAAAGAAGAACCAGGCTGAAGTTTGCAAAAGACCATAAGGATTGGACCGTATAGGAATGGAGTACGGTCATCTTCTCTGAAGAGTCAAATTTTCAGCTTTGCCCAACACCTGGTCGTCTAATGGTTAGACAGAAAGTGTCTCGCACCCACTGTGAAATTTGGTGGAGGATCGGTGATGATCTGGGGATGCTTCAGCAAGGCTGGAATCGGGCAGATTTGTCTTTGTGAAGGATGCATGAATCAAGCCAAGTACAAGGTTATCCTGGAAGAACACCTGCTTCCTTCTGCTCTGACAATGCTCCCAAACTGACACAGGACCATCAGATCAAGACCCTGTCGTGGCATTAAAATTATATTTAGTTTTTTTTGGACAAAACATTAACACCTAACAATGTATGAATATTAATGATTTAATTTGGATTCAGAAGAGCTCCAATCTTTTTGTGTTTGGCCAAAACCAAAATCCACCCAGATGTAGGAAATATGGTGAAAGATTAGTCATCATATTTTTCCATTGCTCAGAGGTCCAGATTGTGCTCCTTACACAAAGTCATGCATTTTTGTACATTAGCCATAGATAAGAGGTTTATGAATGGCAGCCCTGACAGAAATTCCAGCTTTGTGAAGCTCAGTTTTTGTTGGGTCACAGAGATGCAGATTCAATTCTGTGGTAATACCCAAGGCTGCCGGTCAGCTTCGACTTGCAACCAAGGTTCCGCTTTGCTGATGCAATTTGCCCATGTTCGCTGACCAAATGGAGTAGGCATGTCTACTCAGCCTCAAAGGCTATATATTTTGAAATACAGTTTAAATTATATTGCATGAGAAAGTGGCAACACTATTAGCCGTGGCAACAGGACTGTCTCCAATTTTGGAGATGTGACCACACAAAACGAAGTGTGAAGATATAAGAAATCAGTTCTGACAAGGGCGAAGCAGGGGTAAACAGTTTGTGTGATAGACATTTAAGATTACCATCCAAACCTACACTTAGAATATGGCATTATTAATAAATGTTGACTTTTGGTTTGGGCATATCAAAAAAGGTGGTTAAAAGTATACCAGTTACACTTAAATGGTCAGTTTCTAATGCTAAAGGAGAACATTAAAGCGAAATAAACCATTTACTGTTTTCGATGTCACCTTGAAGCTATTCTCGCAGTCACATGCCAATGATGAATAGGAAAAAGCAGACAGTAGACACAGAAGATCAGACACTTGTTTCCCCTCTCTCTTTGTTCCAAATTTTATAGAGAATCACATGTACACAGTGTAGACAATGCAGAGAACATAGTGAAACAAGACAAAATAGAAAAAAAAAAATACAAAACAGTAACACAGACTACAGGGCTTTAACAGAGTCCATACACTGACCCAAAGAAAGAACCGCTGCCCAGAAGTATAGGAGAGAGAGGTTAAAGTGGGGAATAGACGAGATGGATACAGAGAGGAAGGGAGAAAGTAAAAGAGGCAGGAGAAATAACAAGCACAAGGGAACATTTCAACTACCACGAAAGGAATGACTGAAGACCGACAGGCGAACACAAGAAGAGTCGGAGGGATGAGAAGATAGCAAGAGAGAGGACCGCGCAACCAAGATGAGGACAGCAGGACTGAGGGGAAATTCTTGGAACCACAACAGGGGAGAGGGCAAATTAGTTTCCCGACACCTATCTGAAAACACAGGGGTTGAGAAACCATGACAACAGACTCTTGGAAACCCAACCATTACATTGCAACAATTAGTAGCCATTGGATATCACATTCTTCTTTTGCACATTCAGTATTTCGTTAACAGATAAATCGCAAGCACTCTGTTATTCAGCTGTTAGATTTCCTGAACTACATTAATGTCACAACACACTTGTTAGGTGTTATGTATTTTTCAGGCACAAATAATGTTTTTGGGTATAAATCCCAGGCCTGATAATTTTCACAGAATGACACCTCATTGCAATATGTTTAACACAATTCTATCCTTGGGCAGGGAATTGCGAGGGACCCTGCCACATTCGACTTAACTGAGATTTTAGATTTGAAATCGATATTCAAGAAAAGAGATGTGAAATGTGGTGAATGGAGAAACATCACTCTGCTGCAAAGCAGACAGCTGACCAATCCTATTTAGGTTGTCGAGCAGCATCACACGGTTGCTAAGCAAAAGGAATGCAATGCATTCAACGGCTCATTGACACCGTATGGGTAATGAAACCGTGTGCATTAATACAATTCCAGTGAGGTTAACCATTGCACCAAAAGCATCTGTCTGAAATTAAAAAGACTGAAAACACGCCAACTGCTGATCAGTATATTATTCTGACTACATGGGGAAAACTTGAGAATCCATTTTAATGTTGTAAAAAAATTGAATGTTGCAATACATCACAATCGATTTTTCCTAAGATCTCGGAGTGATTAGGCAAACTAGCACAAAATTTTTTGGCCCAAGCTTTGCTTTTGCATAACATAGTACCACAGCTCTTTCAAAGTTCATGCAAAGAGAAATAACACGTAGCCTTTCAGTGCAGAGTTAGGGAAATATTAGATTGCGTAGGTTAATACACAGCACACACACTGCGCACACACACCCACACCCACAACTGTATTTACATGGACGTCATGTCATTGAGGGCGTGATCCAACTCCTCACTAATGGCTTTGTATTTGAGTTTCTGTGCATAAAGCTCATCTGTTCACCAAGGCCAAAGAGTGATGGGAAAGAGATCGAGAATAGAAGATAGAAAGATAAATGAAAAAAGATTTAGAAAGAAACAGCTATCAAGAGTAAATAGGTACAGTAGTATGTTGAAATAATGAAATTAAGGCAGAACAGGTTGTTTGCTGAAGACTGAGCATTGGGATATGCAAGAGGTTTAAAGAAAAAGACAAGATCCTACCTTCCAGATCATCAATGGTCTTTTCCAGCTTGGCCACAGACCTTTCAGCAAACTCAGCACGAGTCTCAGCCTAGAAAAACACAAATCAATTAATACAGGAACACATGAAAGCCAGTTGACCTATTCTAAATACACGAAGGGCTGTTTGTCACCTGTCGCGTTTGCTAGTATGCAATATTCGCGTATTTTGAAGTGATGACATTCTTTTGGTTAGTCAACCCCTATTCATTTGTATTTAGAAATGACAGACCTTAGCAATCCCTGTGAAATTAGTCAAACAGCAATTATATGATTTATAATTATTAAATTATACCTCTTTGAGCTTGTCAGTCAGGATTTTGATCTCTTCCTCATACTTGTCCTCCTTCTGGGAGTACTGGAGTAGAACAGACAGGGTTGTCAGTCAAGCAGAGAAAGCGCCCACACAAAAAGCATAAAAGAACACCTGAAACACCTCAGTCCAATGTGAATTCAGATGTGGCAATAGAAAGCAGAGATTCCAGCAAACACGATATGAAAAAACAAAATGCCATTAACAGAAAACCATGAGATTAAACAAAATGTTATATGATGGGAGACAATTCATACAACTAAAAAGATTTGAGCATACAACAAAACAATACAGGGAAAGTATGTAGCAAATTTTTCTCAATAATGCCTTCCTCGAATAAGTTCAACCATTCTTTTACACCAGAGCATCAAAGAGCAAAAAGCTCTGTGGATCATCCCATACACGGGGCTCATCCCATACACGGGGCTCATCCCATACACGGGGCTCATCCCATACACGGGATGTCCAACCGATTTACTAAATTGACCTCTATAGGTAGCCATTGCTGTGGTCTGGTAACTCTTTTGTTCGAGACAGTATGCCAGATGTTTGTACGAGATAACAGTATATATACAGAAGGCATTTAGGTATGTGTATTTAAAAACACAGTCAAAGATAAAAATGCAGTCATTCCAGGAATTTTGGCCACTAGTTAAAAAACAAACACTGTTTAGCCAAAACCTGTCTCATGCATGTCATTAAAACCATTATAACTTGAGTGAGAGGTGCCTCAGGTAAAAGAAATTTGTCACTTTTGAGTCATGGTTGAATTCCAGAACACCAGTAAGACAGGTAGATCACCACTGATTCTACCATTATTCCACAAACATTAATCCAGGATGTTTACTGAGGATCTCCTTCGAGCACATCTGGACTTGTGCAGAAATGGAGCGGGGAACAATCATGAACATTGTGGGTTGTGTTCATTAGGACATGCATTCAAAAGAAATGCGCAACAGAAAACAAGTCCCTGTTTAGTCTCCTCCCTTTTCTTTTTACAGCCAAATGAACACAGCCCAGGAAACTTAACTTGTTTTTCACTGATGGCTCATTAGAGGACATTAAGAGAAACATTGCTCTTTCCTGCCACTAGCAAAGGCCATTAAAATGTGTAAAAGATAGAAATTACAGATTTGATCATTAACAGCTGCATAAATTATGCATTTCAATAAAAATAAACCTATCATATTGACTTGAATCATTGCGTATTGATTCAATGGAATCCAGACATTTTGGCGGGACTAAAAGTTTTCAATAGAAAACGAGATATCAAAATGATTCTGCCCTGAAAGGACACATACAAAAGTTAGTCAAAACCAAAGCCATTGACATGTTATCAAAAAGGTTTGAAAACAAATTTCTCTGCACATATTTAATACATTAATTTTATATTACCCCATACAAGCAGTTTTAAGGTACCGCCTCAAAGAATTTAAGTGGCCCATTGCCATGGATAGTTTCCAAAGATATGCAACAAGTGGTTTCTTTTCAGGTGGGCATGGCCTGTGCCAACACATTACAGTGCAAACCTAAACATATTTAAGGGGGCATTGGACCATGCAGGGGTGTTTGGGCCAATTAAATATATGGGCTTAACTCAATGACTTCTGCAGTAGTGACCTTTCTAGAAATTATAAACAAAGGCCACTGATGACAAGAATGGATGTCCGGGAGAGATAAAGGGTACTAAAGATTGAATGGGGTTAAATGCCAAAGGACAATTAACTACAGACCATTGAACTTGAGGGTTGCTGCTTAGATAAAGGATTACACAAAGCCAATGCTGTCCAAAGCAGATTGGATACATAACCTTTAGCAGAGCCTGAATTCAGCAGACCCACTGACACATACACAGCAAACACTACATACCAACAGAACCACGTGCAAAGACATCAATGTAACCTCTTCAACGTCAGCAGACAATACTTACTACATAACATCCTCATGGATGTATAGTTCTAAACAAACCACACACAGTGGGCATGCTGGTTCAATCTGAAGCGCACGCGCACACACACGCACACGCACATACACACACACTACCTTTTCTGCCTGGGCCTCCAAGGACTTAAGGTTATTGGTGACGTTTTTCAGTTCCTCCTCCAGTTCAGCACATTTACTGGATTGGAGCGAGGAGAAGTCGCCATTTTGAGTTTTCATTTCAAGAGAACGAAAAGAGAGACGGCACAGATGGCGACAAGGGCAGAGCAGAGAAAAGGAGGAGGAAAGAGGAACAGTGAACAAAGAGCAGCAATACAGTTTAAGATAACTGATGGTAATGGAGTCAGTAGGGGTTTGGCATAGATAGTTATGGGACACAGAATGAAACAGCCTGATGACACATATAACAAGCAGGAAAGGGACATGTGGTTAAATACAGAGAACAGTGGTTAAGACCCGTTATACTACCATATCTCCATATTGAAGTGAGCCCACATGTCGAAACAGGAAATAAAATGTAAGCAACCTTAAAAGGAAGACGAGCTAGACAAGTTCACAGCAGTTAGCAAGGCACACTGGGTGTCATGCAAAAAAAAAGGTTGAGGAAAGAATAGGTCAGGGAAAGGGAGGCACGTGTCGGCTGAGGACAGATACCAAGTGGAAACTGAAAAGACTGACAGAAGAGGTTGAATTGGCAGGTTGCAGAGTCATTCAAAGGGACCACCCGTTTGACCAGATGCCACAATTTTGATGACCACGTTCTCCTCACACACACACATACTCACACACAACAAATATGCTCCCTGTCTTTAACTATAACGCTGATGCTATCAACAAATATGTAGCTCGACGTCCTACTAAATGTAGATTACACTAAAGCACATCTTGTCTTTAGATTAGGGGAGGGCACATGTTTTGGCACATTAGGATTTTGAAATGAACTGTTATTGTAATTTGTTAATCAAATGATTTGCAGGCAGAGGAAGTAATTTATACATGAGGTCCATTATGATGTCTACATAATTTGAATTAAGATTCAGATGTATAACATTGGGCTGGTGGGTTATGTTTTACCTACTCTAAAACTATTTTTGACCAACCCCGGCCCAGATTTGGCCAGTGGGCTTTAGGTTGCCCAGCTCTGCAAACACTTAAACCTAATCCTTTAAGATTGAAGGATCTTGGCACATTTCCCTCAATTCCCATCTTTTCATGGTTTCTCAGGTATTCTTTTTTTCTTACCACATTCATACACAGTAAAGACCTGGAGAACAGTTGGGGTTTACTGCATTTCTCAGAGACAGAACAGATTGCTTACCTTGCCAGCTCCAGTATATGATCAAGCAACATCTTGGTTACTGGTCAGATGCTCTAACCACTACACTGCTTTCCTCCCCAAAATGTAACACTTGCCGAACAATTTCCGAAAAACCCGGGTGTTTTGGAACGTTACCCTATATACACGCATATTCACGATACCCACATACAGTGCGCACCCTCCTTTTCAGTGTACACACAACAAAATCGTCATTTTCAAAACAAACAGACACACACACACACACTCACTCACTCCCCAGACACACACAAACACTACCTGGTCTTCAGAGGCTTGCAGGGACTTCAGTGATTGGTCAAAACCCCTCAGCTCCTCCTCCAGGGCCCTGACTTTGCTGTTATGCATGCAGAGGAGGGGGGTGGAGTGTATGGAGGGTTCAGGGGTCATGCGTGGAATTTAGGTCGGACCCCAAGAAACATGCAGAGACGGACAGAGGGGGGGGGGGGGGGGTAGTTGTTCATTAGGATACAGAACCATTGTTATGCAAACACTTGTTTATTCTCATGGCCGTGGGAACAGCAGGGATGCTTTGGGGTGACGCCATTGGCTAGCACAGAACTGGGGCACATAAATACAGATGTATGGTGAAATATATTGGCACCCATGAATGATTCACCACTTTCAGAACACGAAGAAATATTTGGTATGTCCACGTGTATGATGGATTTAAACAGGAAAATGAAGTAAACTGAAATTCAGATTTGTTTAAGATTATAATACATCCTCACCCGCAGGTGCCTAGAGAGGAAACACTAATCTGTGAAGTGCACAGGTGGCAATATATTTCACTACATCTGTGTCCAATACTTGAGTTACACTTGATTAGGGTTGGCCCTGTACTGCGGAATGGACAGAAGAGCCAAATCCTATATAAGTATATGCATTTAACAATATATCCGAATCTGGTCTGGCGTTTCATGGACTTAGACAGGGATTTGTTCAAGTGTAATCTAGTACTGTAGTTCAGTCAACAGTATATTTATAGCAGGGCTACAGTGCTGGACATCTAAAATGATGCATATTTGCAATACAGGTGTACACTAGAGGTTGACACAGGAACCGGAGTCCTCCAGGACAAGGAAATGACTGTCTAGTGTCAGGACAGGACCGAAGCAACGCCATTAACAAAAATTTTTCATTACTATTTTACATTAACATTTTATTTCAACTTTTTAAACTTTCTTTTTACAGACGACATGACTTGCAGACACAAATAGCTGAATTGCGCACTTTATATGCATATAGGGGATGGGACAACTGAAGGGCCAGTTTTGTCTATCGGCTTGTTGTTATTTTCCAATCACAACGTCATAGCAGCCCAAAACTAAAGTCACAATACAACCCCGGGGCGGCAATTACTGGGAGATATCCGGCTAATCAATTAAAGACGGAATTAAAGGACCAAACTACAAGCTAAACCTTTTACATTCACACCCTTCGTTTCCTTGCTAAAGGAAAGGAGCACAGGACGGGAGTGTTTTGGTTTTAATCGGGACATGAGAGGAACGTTTGGCGGTAATAGAACTTTGACGGTATCGAGACAGTACGGGGAAAAAATTACATACAGGACAAGAAAGGACGGCAGGAAAAGTGTACTCCTGTGTCAACCTCTATTTAAAAACTAAATAATGACAAAAACTGAATGAGAGCTTTGTCATTGGCCATGTGGCCCATAACGAGGACACTCACGCCTCAGCAAGCTCCGCCCTCTCCTCCGTGCGCTCATGATCTCCCTCGATGATCAGCAGCTTACGAGCCACCTGTAGACACACAACAACTGGAAGTTAGAGGGGACAGATGGAAACAATTGCCCAGAGGTTTGGCACAGATGGTATAGTGGCACATGGGGGAAGATCGAGTGGAGAAGAACACCGTAGACAGAAATGAAGTATATGTAGGTCAGAAATTCACCAGTACTCTTACAGCCTTGTGTGACAGGGAAGGTATTTGAAAATGACCTCATCCAGTTCTCCATGTCGAGGCTGATTATAGTAACCTCATTTTGTCCATCTGCGTTTGCGTATGAGGCAATGCCAAAGCGATGTTTGCAACACACCATGACATTGTTGCACAGTGAGGTCCTAAAGCGTTCGGACAATAATCTGGTTTCCACCAAACTATTTAAAGCAGACAAATTACTTCAGACAACAGAGGTCACAAATAGGCAGCGGATGGAAAAACGATATGTTGGTGAAAGGAAACTTGAAGTCACACGATATGTGGTATAATCCTTCCACCACAACTTGGGACAGCATACAGACACTAAAGCATGTGGAAAAACAACTAAGTAAACTGTAAAAAAAGATAGTGAAGTAGCCATTGAGCCATCAAACTATATATTTTTACAAATGTTAATAATTTACTGTAAATTGGTTCATGCTGGTGTACAGAGCCAACAGAAATTGCTGTCTAACACTAAATGAACCATGCCTCATGCATGCATTCCAATAACTAACAGTAGCATGATTCAGGAATGTTGCTCAAGTATGAGGACGGCTAAGAATGAACTCCCTTTCTAAGGAGAACTCACAGCGCGAGTCTGAGGCCGACACGCGTGCATTTGTTTTCCTCACCTCCTCATACTTGCGGTCGGCCTCCTCGGCAATGTGCTTGGCCTCTTTCAGTTGGATCTCCTGCAGCTCCATCTTCTCCTCATCCTTCAGGGCCCTGTTCTCAATCACCTTCATGCCCCTGGAACAAAAGACACGTGCGTTAAAAGGATGGTGACACTGGCACCGCGACACGCGTGACGTCCGACCCATCGGAGACACCTACCTCATTGGTGCTGACGGACGAAATACTTAAGTCAGACTGTGGCTACCCATCAGACTAAATACTTGATGCTGCGCCATTACAGCTGGGTGTTACATTTAACGCACTAGAGGGACAGCGGTCGACGAAACACACAGCGGACGAAAAAGCACGGGCGCAAGGCCAATTGTAACTCATGCGGCGAGAGATAGCAAATGTGCACACACAAGCTACTCCCATGTGTTCTGTCTTCCAGGCCAATAACAAGGACAACATTTAGGACATTTCAACCATGACTACGGAGTCCAGGCCCACACTTCTCAGTGTTCAGCCTTAGTTCAAAGTCCATATGTAAGTAGTATGGCCAGTTCACGTTTAGAAGTCAAGCTTGCTATCCCTGAATAGTAAAAAATGTTTTTAAATAAATCCCCCAAAAATCATACGACCACAGGAAATATATCAAATGGAGTTAAGGAGGTTTTGTGGAGAATTACAGTGAGGCGACCCCTTTTTGCGCATGTGCACTGTGGGTGTGTCCCACTGACCTCTCGCTTTCGTCCGCAGCCTTCTCAGCCTCTTCCAGCTTCTGCAAAGCTGTGGCCAGTCTCTCCTGGGCCCTGTCCAACTCCTCCTCAACCAGCTGGATACGCCTGTTCAGAGAAGCTACCTCAGCCTCTGCCTGTGTCAGGGACGGGAGCGAGAAAGAGTTAGGCTCTGTCAACATATGCATGCATCCATCCACTCATTCATTCCCAAGTTTGTGTTCTGTGTGGAACAATATTGCAGATATTCATTATCTGTTTGTGCTTCAACAACAAAAACAAAAAATAAAAACTGCATTAATTTCAATATACCACTTATTTGAAAGTATTGTTCTCTGGTTAAGAGGTCTCTAAACTGGTTACAACAACGTGCCGATGTCTCGCCGCGGCTTAAGAGTGTAACACTTGTTCCACTGTCAAGGTGCCACACATGGGGCTGGAAACAGTTACTCGTTGCTTAGCACATGACTTGTGACAGTCCTGCTTAACAAAGTTACAATCGTTTGTGGTTACAAAGAATACCTATTGAATAGTTCCATTGGAAACATTAAGCTAACACATTCTTAAACTGACAAATTGCCAGTGAGCACCCGCATACAGACAGGGTAGAAAGAGCAGATGACAGGAGTGGGATTGCCATAGATGGAGAGACTATAGGGAAGAGACGGAAACACTGACTAATAAGCAAGGAGTGAGGTAGCCTACGGTGGCTGAATCACAGAATGTGGCAGTCAAGTCTTGTCAAGATCAAGGCATCCTTCGGGTTTAACTGTAAGCCGAACAAGGTTTTTAGGTAATATGGATAAATAACAATTCACAATTGCACAGAATAATGTTCTTTACAATTAATTTCAATCAGTTGAATAAACATTTTAGGACAGTTTGGATACTTACTGATTGAACAGCTACGTTCGAAAGTAAATGTAGAGGGAAGCCCTAAATTCAGTAGGCTACTTAACTGGGTGGGCCTAAACTATTGATCTGGTTATCCGACAGCTTTGTTCCAAGGTAAAAACATTATTGTAGGTGCAATATAAAATCTAGAAGGCTTTTGGTAGTCTGTTCATACAGACTCGAATAACAAGAAACTTTCATCAAATTTAATGCAATGTATGACAAAACATTTAAGGGGGGAAAAAACATTCAAATTTCAAGTGCGTGTGGATCGGTTTGGATGCATCATACCAGCTGTGACTCGTATCCGGAACACAGCTTCTTGAATGGGGGTACGTAATTCAATTAGGGGCCGGGGACTTTGCCTACTTTGAAATATCTTAATTTCGTTTGGTTGAAAAGGCTCCACCCATCTTGCGCAACACCTTACTTTATATCTACAATTAATTTGAAACTATCAAATAACCATCGTAATACAAACCGAAACGAAACATTGTATTCAACCCCTGTCGAAATATGTAACAGGAAAGAATTGAAGTATATTAACGATTTTAAAATATCCTTTTTACCTGTTCTCTTGACGTTTTCTCCACCTCGACCTCTCTCTGAAGTATTTCTGCTCTTTCTTCAGCTTCATCTGCCTGTTGCTGTAAAACTTTTATCTTTCGCTTCACCGCATCGATGCTGTTGTTTCCAGACATGTTCTTGTGTTTTGGGCCTTGTGCGTTTGTTTTATATAAACTGTTTGTTAGTAAACTCGAGTTGTCCTGAACATAAATAAAAAGCAGCTACACCCCGCGAAGATAGTCAAACGTAATAGGATAAACTGGAATGTGCGCTCTTGCCAACAGCGGACTCTAAAATGTATTTTCAAAGTAATCCGGCGTTGGATGGTTAAGACAGTTTTCCTGCTGCAATCATTACCCAGGAAACACAGAATTTTTTTCTACAGACGTGGCAAGCAAGCCTTCCTAATTTGTTAGCTTCCGCTGTGAAAAAATTGCGCCTTCTGTCGCACGCAGTTAACATTCAAGGTAATTCTAACAAAAACATAAAAAGTTGCATTGGCAAGAAATTTGCAGTCCTGCCTCTCCCGTCGACTGTCTCAAATCACTTTGCCCGCTTACTGTTGATTCCCCTAGAGTTCCCTTCAAGACATTTCCGGCTTGCTCCACCCAATCTGGTTTGCACAATGAACTGGAATGCCGATCCAGAGTCTGCCCATAGAAAACTATTTGTCCTCAACGGGATTGTGAAACTGATCCTATATCTGCGCTTTGGGCACGATTTTTCACTTGGACAGGAAGGCACTCCTTCATTACACGTGTCCTGGCCAGGTAAAGTGACGTAAAGTGAATAAATCGCATTCCAAGCCAATCCCAAAATATAAGAATGTCCATATAAGGGATTATCTTTGAAACGTCAGCTTCTATTAACGAGAGACAACCATTTTAGGCTACAGAAAGACCGACAGGTATGATTGCCTCTGTTTGTGTCTGCTCATTTGTGAACAATTTGATGTCTCTGTGAATTGTAGGTTTTGGTCTCATTCCCCTGTCTAGACGCATATCGTGTGTGAAACTCACTTCTATGCCCCATAGACGCATTTTGGTTGTTGTTTTTTAACACACACACTGTAAAAGTGGCGCTGTTGAGCCATTGTTCTTGCTGACAGTCTGATGACGTCCTGTAGTGACATTCTCAGTCACCTGGAAATAGTTAATCTTCTGTTTTTCATCACACATCGCAATAATGCACGAGCATCACGGTCATCGAATGTGCGCGTTCGACCACAATTTCCAACCCTATTTACTGATAGCTGTCCCACAGAACTAAATGCAAATCTAACTTTGGTCGAGGTTCCTATTGAAACACTAGCCGGCTGGGCAGTCCTGGTCACTGAAGCTCCTGCCATCCAACCCCTTTCCTCTTGACAACTGGGCCTGCAAAAAGCATTTTTATAGGACTTTAGATGCCTAATTGTATAATGCAGTTCATATTAGCCTCTGCTTTCGTTATGTTCTTCTACTCATTTATACCAGTTTTATACATTTATAAAATTATTTTGTCACTTTTATTAATTTGTCACTGGTCAGTATGTGACGATGTAATTGCCCCATCTAATCAAAACAACTTGTTTTAAAACGTGCAAACTTATAGCTAAATAATGGTGATTCTACTTATAGTTTATGCATGTATAAACAACATAATACACAGACATCCTAAAATGGGAGGTTTCAAAAAATAGTTTATTATAATATATTAAAATAAAATACTTCTAACACCAATTTAAAAAGTAAACATTGGTTGTTGAAAAAATTACCTACAAGTGCCTCTAGTTAAATGTGACTTCATCCCATTCTGTTATCAACAGCTCCATGTGTGTTTGTGGTTCATTTAACTCATATGAATCTTCCTACAAGACATTTATTTGTTGCATTGCAAAAAATTGTGGTTTGCTGTGTTTTATCAAAGTAAAAATTCCGGAAAAAGACAGAACTCACAAACACATTTGTAATTCCTTGACTGTTTGAGCTACTAACAAGCAATTTACATCTTCTGAAAGGAAAATGCCAGGGAATACATCCTTTTGGGCTGTGACTTTTAATGCCAAAGCTATTTAACATTTTGTTTCAAAGTCTTTGAAATTAAATGCTTGGATCCAACGGTTGGGACTGGTTAACTCATAATACACTCAGTATTGTCTCTATTAAAATATATATATATATATTTATGCACAAAGGCATTAACTGCCATTTCAAATATTTTGTCAGTAATATTTTTGGGATACCTAAAAAGTCCTAAAACTCCATATCAAACTACTGAATTATCCACAAGTTAAATTAGTACAAATCCCAAAATTATGGAATAAAGAAAAAATCGTTTTGGATATCTCAAAGTAATCCCTCAATGTTTTCTTCCATTTGGTGACTAATGATCACAGCTCTGTTGCACCTCCATGTAAAGGATTTCTGTACGTGAATAGTGCACTTCCAAATGTGACCACCACATGTCAGCCCAGACCACATGTGTCCTTATAGTTTGGCTCTGTGATCCAACTAGAAATTGAATTTTCTCTCTCTGCACATTGATTCTGCAAAATGTGTTGGGGTAACTGCCCTGTTTTGGAAGAGATTTCTTACTGACTCTCCTCTATTGACAAATTCTAATGCTAATTTCTTGCCACTCTACACATATTATCTGGGTGAAAGTAAATAAGAAAATCAATAGAAGGCTCCTGGAAGTAATTACTGCAATTATTAGATAGCTGGAAAAAATATGTACCAATAAGTCAAATAAATATTATCTGATATAGTCTTATTAAGAGACTTTCAGTGAGTCATAAGAGCCAAATAGCTCGTGGGTTAACAAACTTTAATTTGTGAAATTCCATCTTGTGTATTCTATAATTCTAACCCTCAACATTAACTGTAGCTCCCTACTGTGGAACATTTGGTCGAGGGCCCTCTAGTGGTAAATGCTGCTCATTATTCCAGCTGCAATCTTTTTTTACTTTTATTTGTCAAAAGAACGAACTACTTTTGTTAATTTCATTCAGTAACAGCAGTTAGGAACCAGTGAGTTAAGAACTAACAAAACAATGAGGTGACTAATGGCGAAATGCAATTGCTAGACTGGGGTGAGGGATATTAGCATAGTGCATCATTGTTTATGAGGTGCACCAGCCTCAAACAATTCCTTATCGAGGCATGCTTTATTAGCATTAATAGCATCTTACCTTATTCATTATCAATAAACTTTCCTTGCAATGCTTCTTGCAGCATGATCTAGTTTCTCACTCGCACACCATAGAGAGTTGGTGATCAGAAGAGGAGGATGAGCACAGCATATATTAATACTGATATATTTGGTACCAGCAAATAACTAGAATATGAACAATTAAAATAAACAAGTCCTTATTAACTGTTAGCAAAAGTTATGCTAATGCTCAGCGTGTAGTGGTATACCTAGCCTACATGCTCTGTGTGAGATGGCACTGCGTGCTCAACTATCCCTTCAGGGGGCATTTATGTCACATTTGCTTTAGCTGGCTAAGTAGCGCTGCTGTAGGTGCAGACCTTTGACAGCACCTTAATGTGTGAAGGAGTTGCTCTTTGCCCTCCTGCTGAAAGCTGGATGCTTGTGACTATTAGAAAGGCCTGAGACACACAGGCAGTCATAAAACTGTCCTTTGCAGTGGCTAATTATGAAGCTATCCCCAAGCCTGTGGAAACAGCCAGACAGTGTATATATGTCAAGGAGAGGCTTTGGCAGCTTTGAACTCTGACACTGATAGTGAGCGAAGCCACATACAGAAAAACAAACACACGTCCGCGGACTACTTAAATGTAAAAATGAAGAAGATCACATACACGAGCAGGCACAGGATTTGACGGCATCACCGTACAGTCAGAGTAGAGCAGATCGACGAGACATGGGGAAAAACACTGTAATGACCTTGGCCTTGGCATAAATTTACGAGCTGTTGTAATCATCACTTCAAGGCACCACAGTACCTATTTACTGCTTAACACACACACAGTCCGCTGTGGAATTTGGCCATGGTCGTTCCATGCATTCTCCCTGTTGAGACAAATTACTATGATGACAGCTGTTTTGTTCTATATCTAGAGTCCAGAGAAAAAGCACTCAATCGCAGTCAACTAGGGGAGGGGGAGAGTGCGAGAGAGAGGCAGAGGGAGAGAAAGAGAGCATAGGGAAGGGAATTGTATATACAGAAAAATCCTCCTAAACCACCAGAAGAATAGTAAAGAAACAGAAAGGATGGAGGGTACTGGGATGCCAGTGTAGTCATGGCTACGGTGTAGTGTCAAGGTTAGAGAGGCGGGTCTTTAACTTACGCATTGCCAGTTTTAAATCCAAGTGCTGACTGGAAAAAAGTGAACTGGCACCTGGAGTATTATTGAAATCAATATCTCAGATGCCATCCACAGCTGCTGTGCCCTTGAGAAAAGCCCTTAACTCCCGAGCTACTCCAGGGACGCCACTCTGAGGTGGTCCCAGCTGGTGGTATTTGCATGTGGTGTGTTGACACAGTGGATAATATTTTTATTATTATAATAATCTTCATATGAATATTTTATTATAATAATCATTATTATTATTATAGTATTTAGGGGGAGCTGAGATCCAAAAGAGCATGGAAAAACAATCCTTTGATTCTTAACTTCCTAGCACAAGAAAAAACCAACTATCATGTTGTTTGTGAAAGGTTGAATGGTTATATTATCTATTGCTCATTAAGTCTGATAACTTCGGAAATGGTTAGTGTGGTGCGGTTCTATCTTTAATAATGTAACACCAGTTATTGGGCTAGAACAAAAGGCCACGTGCCCTGTGTCTCAAGGACCATAACCGAATGAACGCTACTGCAGTGAGATCAGTTGTTATTGTCCCTAAAATGGTGCCATTGTTAGTGTGATAGTCATACAGTAGCTTGACTCCATGACATCGTGGCCAGAAGTCGGGGATGAAATGGCAACAGCTGGGGATGGGTGAGTGGAGGGAATGACAAGAAGGAAAGGGAGGGAGGGAAGGCACCAGGCACCACGATTAACCTCCTGTGCACTAAACCTGTCCAACCTCGTAACAACAGATAGTGTGTTCATAACAACTTGGTTTCCTTTGTCATACTGTACGAAATACCAGCGGGCGAGAGGCTTCTGGGGCCTTCGAGCTCGCTTAATGGGTCTGCGGAGAACCTGCATTGCTCTGGGTTCAAAGCTCTTATTTTTAGCCTATTATAACTTTGGGACTTACTAAGGCATCCGCCTAGACTTATTCCACACCGTCCGCTGTGGAAATGGATCACTGGACACTCCGTTCTAGCTCTTTGATCTTCTCATCATTTCTAAAGCATCCCTAGAATCCTGATCGTGGCACCAATGTCCGGCCTGGTATCAAACCACGATCGTCTCTGCTACTCAACACCTAGATAGACTAGGCATCAGTTCAGGAAGATAAAACGAGTCCTTGAGGAAATGCTATCTATCTGTAGCGGAGATGGTAGAAGTTGCGCCAAACCACTGGTCTAGGGTCAGCTGTTTGGTTTGATATTCTAGAATTTTAGGTCAGGCAATCCGATTTGAGACCTGTAAGACCTAGTAAGAACACGACACACTTACATCTGCGGCCTTCTTGTCTGCAACCTCCAGCTTCTCCTGGGCATCCTTCAAGGCTTCTGAGTATTTGTCCAACTCATCCTCAGTCCCTTTCAGCTTCTTCTGCATCTGCAGCAATTCATCCTCGTGCTGAAAGAGAGGGAGAGAGTGGAGTGGAGTGGAGGTAGAGGCAGGGGGTGAGAAAGACGGGGAGTGAGAAGGAGAGGGAGAACTGCTGGGTGAGGTTTGCTTTCTGTTCACACGATGGTGTTGATCTCAATCGTACTCTGCTGACTGATATTTTCTTTTCACCTTGACCTTTCCAGCACGATTCCAGCAACTGGGGCGGCTACACAGCCAGTCCAGCACAGTAAAGCTTGGCCCATTAGTGTGAAAGTACCGTTTGTTAACTGATAGCCTTACAGCCAAGCTCCATTCAGGCATCTTGACTGTAACTCAGGCCTGCGCAATAGTGTGTCTCCTTTCAAATATGCAGAGAATTTTTCTTTTTCTTCTTTTTTTTAGGACTATTCTATTGCTCTATTGCTACATTTTATTAAAAATAAAATGTTAATCCAAGTTTGCGTCCACTTCACCTGTTCCCCTATCACAAGTAGTTTAAAGCCTGATAGACAAGGCTGACGGAATTCCTTTTCAACACCATCCAGATATAAATACTCCTATTGGGTGGTTACATCCCTTAACAATCACTCAGCAAAATGATTCTCTGTCGTATTCCATATTAGTGTCTAGCTGTTTGCAATTTCCCAGTGGAGAGATTGCTAGCTTAACCACTCCAGTCGTGATGGACAGGCGTTTGGCTTTGCTAATGAGAGAAATATGGTGTAACGTTTCCCTCAAGTTGTCTTGGCATGGTTTGGAACTTTCCAGTTGTTGTTTTATTCTGGATAGGGGTCACTTTGGACTTGGATGTTAAGTCTAATGAAATCAATACTATACTTAACCATATCATAACCTCTAGTATTTATAGTAAAGTTGTGAACTTACCTCATTGTTTTTAAGAAAAAGGCAATTAACTGAAGGTAAAGGAAAACCATAATATGTCACACATGAATGGAAGAAAATAAAATTGCTTACAAACACTATTTCGTGGCTCAAAGTATTTGTGGCTGAAACACCATCCAATTCCTGGTGCTGATGTTAGCATCGTAATCTAATTTTCCAAACTTGAACATAATGCCTAGAAAACATTTGCATGGAAGGGATTTGTCAAAAAATCATGGTAAGCTGCCACCATTTGCATTTTATTTATTGCTGTGTGACTGTTAAATTTCAATGTGACTGTTAAATGTATATTTAATATCAGTAGCATTATATTATCTGATAGTTTCAGATGATTTGTACATACCTCTGAACAAAAAATCTTAATAATTGTTACCAGGACTTGGGACTTCTGCTAATTAAATAGAAATGTTGTACAGTACAAAGCAAATACAACTAAAAATGCACACAAAGTGTCTGTCACACCAAGTCAATGCAAAGAGAGTAAGGAAACAAATGTATAATTTTGGAATTTTGGGCCGAACTATTCCTTCAATTAATTACTAGTTGTACAAACCATACAGAGGGGCTCTGGTCACATACTGCAGAGTCCAGCTTCAGGGACGAACATAGCACAAGGAGGCCATTTGTTACACTGTAGATGTAGTTGTTGGTCATCAAACATAAATCTGAAATATGTTCCTTGGATATTAGGTATACAACCTAACCCTGAAGTAAAAATGCAAGGCAATGAAGTCCTTTCAAAACATGTCTCCTAGGTGTAGAAGTACCTTAAAAGATGCCCATTCCCCCACCCAGGATAGAGGACCCTCCCCACACAAAGACACACACTGACGCGGTTGACCCACCTGCTTGCTCCTCTCCTCCGCTGCCTTTCTATCTGTATCAGCCTGTTCTGCTGCGTCCAGAGCGTTCTCCTTGTCCAGCTTCAACATGAGCATCTTCTTCTTGACCGCTTCCATTTTGACAGAGGTTTGTTGGGTTCTTTGACCAAGAAATAGAGAGGAAGGGCTGGAACAATAGAGACAGAAGGAGAGAAGGAAGGAGGACCAGAGGACCAGAGGAGAGACCAAACTCTGGAATAGAAAGAGAACATATATATATCCCAAAGAGTAGATGGCCATACCCACAAACATGCCCCTCCCATTCTAGCCTTTTAGCCCCACCTAACTCAATCCTTTAAAGTTCAGCACTTTTTAAAGAGATCTACTCTTTCTTCCTCTCCTAAATGAGAAGTGGAATAAACTTACCTTGAGACGCAGATCGAACATTAGTGCAACATTGTTCACCCTATATATATTGTTTTATTTTCCATTCTAGTCACTCAGCCAAAAACGTACAGTTGGTTGTGGTCAGGTTTGGGGAATGCCTTATCTTTGCATAACAGGCAACGTCTAGTAATTTAGTAATAAAAAGGGAGCTGGTAGGAGAGAACAGGACAATGAGAGTGGGGGCATTTAGGAATAGGCAGAGGCTGTCATAAAACAAAGAGACTGTCCTATTTTAGTCCTCCATAATCATACACACACTGGGTTTGGATTACAGAGTTGTCTGGGGATGCAGGCAGTGAGCAACAAATCAGGAAACCTCTACAACATGGGTCTGACCACCATCTAAATGTTGGATGTATTAGCCACTGGCTCTAAAAAACAGCAACATTTTTGGATTTATTGTCATATAAAGAATCTAAATACACAGTAACTGGTAATCCATCTTTAGGTTGTATGTATGGTTACACTTATTATTCTTTTTATATAGTGTTTTATTTGTATTTACATGTTTTTTGCAACTGTATGCCATTGGCCAGGTCATTACTGTTAAAATCAGATCACATGCAAGCAAGGAGAGAATATTTAATTTCAACAGCTATTGCTAAAGACTCATGACGACAACAAAATTAGACAGACAAGCCTGTGCACAGTGAATATTATTTCACAACTATTTCATTCAAGTTCAGCAACACCTGTTTATGTGCCTGACACCAATACCACAAACACCAGTGTTCTTAAACTTCAACATCGCAGCCAAAGATTTACGGAGTTCAGGGGTTTACAAAGATGCAGAAGTCAGCAACACTGTCTGGTTGGCTGCTGCTGAGGACAAATCCAAGGTTTCATTTACACTTTTGTTACCCCAGATTTTAAAAAAAAGTATACAAAATAACACATGCCTGAACATTTCAGAATAATGTGCCCCTCTTATTAAAGTACCAATGAAAGAGAGACACATTTAACGTAGCGAGGCAGTTATTGCGAGTTAAAGGGAAAACGAAGAATGGGCCTCCTGTCATGGGTACACAGTGCCATGGCATCCCCAACGTAGTTGGAACATGCCAAAAATGGATGTGTTGCAGGCGGGGCATACAAGGGGGTCTGTGGGGAGACCACTATGTCATCTATGTCCCCCAATGGGGATATTAATACATGATACTTGGCTGACATTGTCCCAAGGATTAGGAGGAGGAGGGACTAATATATAAATAGTCAGAGGTAAAACAAAGGGTGGTGAAAAGAAGATGGAGAGAGTTAGAAATGGGAGTTCTAACATATCATTTGGTCCACATTGTGTCCAGGTTTAGACCGTGGACTAGAGACGGAGAGATGGCCCTGTCAGAAACAGCCCTTTGCCGAAATGTGTGAGCATTGGGTAAGCGGGGAAGGGCGAGTGGTTGTTTGCGAGAAAGACGGGGAGTGAAAGAGGACATAAGGGAAGGAGACCGATGGGAAGGGAAATACGTTGCGGTTAAAGGAATTACAGGACAAGTGAGATGGAGCAGAGCTTGAGAGAGTTAATGAAGTGTGTTGGGATTTGATCGATTTGACCGGATGTTTCATTGGAGCCATCAAGTCATCATGAGGGGTTTAGTGCAAGGCATTTGGGAAAGTGGTGTCAGTCTACATTAGATAGATATAGATTGTGAGACAGTGTGATACTTGAGCTAAGTCCCTCCTAAAAGACAGCTGCGTTCTCTGATGACACCATCCTAGTCTGACATGTTATTTGAAAAGAGTTGACATATCATTAAAATAAAATGTTCAGGGAAAACGTTAAATCAACGTTGCTAATGCAGTGATTTAAATTGTCTGCACCAGTTCATAATAGGGGCTTGATAGAATGTAGATCCGTCCGTGATCTTTGGATTTTGTGCAAGTTGTTGAAGATGCGCCAGTGAGGACCTGAACAGTGAACAGAGGCCGCAAAGAAACTCTTAAATTCTTGAGTAGAGAACTTAGTTCACGATTGCATTCATTCTGTAATTCTGCGACGCCATAACGTTTTTTCTTTTTAAGCGTTTTATCCACGATCTGGATACAGCAAGCACAAAGAGGGAGTGATCGAACAGAGACAAAAGAAAGGTGATATAGAAATAAGGTATGTTCCACCAGTACGGAAATTCAAAACACTTGACCGGCTAAGGAAAAGTAATCAGTTTATAAAATTAAATGACCCTCCCTTGGACTTAAACTGTAAACCCTCCCCAAGACTGAAATGGAAAAAGCCCCTGTTTGGCTCTGTATTCCATGTTCAATTCTGATCTCTCCCTTAGATCAACTCTCTCGTACACATTATTCTCTTATCTCTTGGGGGTTCAAACTTGAAATCTAAAGATCAAGGACGGTTCTACATTCTGCCAGGCCCCTGGGCACAAGTGTCTTTGGAGGCCCTCCCACCCCCAAATTCACGCAATGTTCACACACGCCAAGTCCCCACCCCGTTCATTTAAAACGTCTTCTCCTCTCAGATTTTCAGCTTGATTACGGAAACATTTTGAAACTGCTGGGACTTTTCTTCCGTAATATCAACTCTCTTGCTTCCTTTTATTTTTAATTTCAAATATAATACCATATTTTACCATATACTTCCAGCATAGTTTCTACACAATATTCCGATTAGGAAATGTACTAATTATTTCAAATCATAAAAATCTGAAGCTTTGTTATAGCCTAAATGTTGTGATATGTACATAACGTGCTTTTGCATCAAGTTAATATCAACTAAAATATTAAGAATTACATTTACATGAAATAATTTAGTAAATGCTTAGTTTTATCCAAAGCGTTTGAGAAGATTGATGACCTTCTAAGAAATAACTTTTTCATGAAAAGCAGGGATGTGACATACTGTAAAAAGGAATACCGTAATTAAAACAAAATACCAAGGAAACTATAGGCATTATAAATGGGTAATCCATCCCCAGAAACACAAAGCCCATGTTCTTAATAGTTGAATTTACTTTTTTAGTCCATTACTTAACTTCAAAGTTGTCTGTCAGTGAAATCTTATACTTGTTTAGTAACACATCATAACCAAATATAATTGGGACTGGAGATGGAGGAACACAATTACTTTTTACGACACTTAGTTTTTCTCAATCGAGAACGTCTTAACATTCTCTAAACTGTAAGTCCTATTGTCACAACTGTTTTATGGGACATCACAACACTATTGCTTGTCTGCACAATGTAGTACATCACCCAAAACATTTAATTCATGCTTCAAAACCTATTTATTGTGTCGGTAAAATTGGCCAATGCAACCACATAAAAAAATAAATGTAATCGTGTGAGCCGTACTGGTCAAAATGTTTAGATGTTTTGTCACCATGGCAGTCAACCTGGGATATGTTTGTCATATACACATTTCAGTTTTGTTCTACTTCTCTGGTGACAATGACTGCATACAACACTAGAATGTCAGTTTGGTCCAGCTGAATACTATTTTGTATCACCCTGAGCTTTTTAGATACCGATTTCAATAGTAGGTACAAGTTTACTGGGAAAAGTCAATACTGTACAATACTGTAGTACACAGAAAAGGGATATGCACATTTGTATGTGTACAGTAAATTTATTTTTGTAGCAATGTGTTACATGTAAACAGAAAGTTCACATTTTTACATATTTCTTACATGTAAAATCATAAATAATGAAAGAAATGTGCCCCAAAATGACATCCATGCAAGAAAAAATACAACTACAATGAAAAAATCTGCGGTAGTTCTGCAAAAACCTAATTGTATCTCCTTACAATATGTTACACTACAAGTTCCCATCTTCTTGGTGGACATCCTGTCACTCTTCTAGGTCTGGCCAGAGGTTTTCATCAAGATCACATCTGATGTTTTCCCTTGTGATGCCCCGGGGGGGAAACTCTTCCAATTCCTATTTTCTTACTAAGTCACCCGGCAGGTAATTTGCCAATTCAGCACACATCACAGCTACATATATTTATGGAATATAAATGTATTTCCGAATGATTATTTATAATTGAATGGATCATTTTGCATGTGATGGCTCACACGATGAAAGAATGTTTAGAAGTTGTGAAGAGTATAACAATTTCACTGAGAATCAACTCATCAGGTTTGATCAGCAAGCCCTATGCATGTAGGTATTGTGCAAATTGTAGACAATTGTACTTACTCTTGCGCATGTAAAAAAACACGTGCAGTTTGCTTATATTCAAATCTGGTGTGAACAAAACCAATTGTTCAGACATTTGAATTAGTTTAGAAAAAACTCTCATTTGAGAATTTAGCCAAAGGGATTGAGAAATACTGTAAAACAAACCTGCACTCCTGAACAGAGTCACCCGGAAGGAATGGGCATACAAACAAAACACGTCCATTCATCATGAGAGTATACATATTTCATTTAAATTTCACACTGTGCTTTTAGATTATTATACCTTTTGTTCAGCTAATTACACCTTCATAACAATGCAATTTACATGTATTTTTCCATTGAACCTATTGCAGGTGTAGTGTGCATTGTTCCAGAGGTGGAATCACTCAAAGTAGGATGAGTACCCTTAAGTTCCACCCTTTTTTTTTTAACTATCCCTAAGAACTTGTCAAAATGTGCATGTACTGTTTTTAATAATACAAATGACTCTTTACAGTTATATTAAAACCACAGAAGGAAACCTTTGGATTCGACATTTATATAATTAGTATGGTTTCCTGCAAACAGAAATTGTATACAGCACAATTCCCTTATTCAAATGAAGACAAACACAGTCAGTCATTTTATTCCAGATTTATGTACACTATGCAAGCCAGCAAAATATGCTAAACGTGTAAATTAACAGACAATAATAAAAACAATATTACAACAATTAAATCAGTTTCAAAATAATGTAAAGACAAATAATAGTTGACTGGCTGTCCGTTACTCCAAAACAGAACCCAAAGTCCTTAGGAAAGTGGACCGCTATGTTGGGCACAACATGTTTGATTCCACCAATCTTTCAAGGCATCTCAGAATGGGTGACATGGCACATTCCCAAAGTTCAATCTTCACATTTGTCATTAAAATACAGAACATAAGTGATATTGATTGCCTATGTTTTCTAACTACATGATCTACTTGAAATTGTAAACTACACATCATACAGTATATGTAGAGACACCATAGTGATTGGGTTATTTTGTCCATCGGGATTCAACTTTGCTTCCTTACTACCATGTATTTACTTAACCATGCAGTAACAGTGTTTCTGGCAATCACGTGAAATTAAGAATTAACTGTCCCAAGTAATATCTGCATATACTGCATACAGCGCTTGCATGTGCCACTAAGGAAATGATCCTACAGTTCATGCAGCATGTAAGAAAGTCAATGATACCATGTGGTTTCACAAGTCATTAAGGGACAGTTAAATTTCTATTTTTGTATCCAGTCACTCTTAACTTACCTGCTTAAATACGAAAGGAAGAATAAATAAACACAAACTATTCGCATAAACAGTGTTAAGAATTACATAGTTCTACTTATTAAAACGTAAAGGACCCAAGTGTCTGTGTGTGTCCGGGATGTGTGTTTTGCAGATGTCTCTGTCTCAGGAAAAACCGCTATACTGTATATACATGTCCTATCTGACATCCTAATGAAAGGAGCAGCCACACAGCACCATTAACACAGCGTCCATCACTTGAGTTGATGAAGCCCATCTGGTCGGTTATCCAGTCCCTGCTTTTTTTTTTATTTGCTGTCCATTTCCTGTATTTTATAGGTCCTCATTGGTCCAGCTTCGATTCTAGATTGGAGCAGTTATAATTCAAAAATAATCCCAGGCAAGAAACACAAAAGAATATGAATAACGAATGGTCAGATAAGTCTCATGTATTGCAAAGCAAACGCCACGGAACGAATAACGCATACACCAGTTCTAGGTGGAGCACCTCGTCCATGACATGTCACCGTGGCTTGCTATATACTGCACTCAAACGAGCATTGAGGCATTTGGTACTGTAACTTTGAGCATGGTATGATTGTCGGTGATCGGCACGCTGATTCCCGTATCTGAGGAACGGCCGCCCTCCTGGGTTTCTCGAGTACAACAATATCTAAGAACTGTCCTGGGGGCAGAAACAGAATCATGCAGGCAAACGACAAACAGGTGCAGTACTGACAGTAAAACAGTGTTGCGCAGAACGGCATGTCCAGGAAGCACAACAGTGATTTCCTGGCACACGTTAGGTCCCTTACTACCAGTTGAGCAACACTTGAACGCCACAGCGTATCTGAACATTGTTCCTTACCAGGCCCGACCCTTCACAGGCACGGTTCCCCCATCATGGGGGTCCTTCCAACGGGATAATGGGCCATGTCACAAAACGCACAGTCTAAGAACGGTTCCAGGAAGATGACCGTGAGTTCAGTTTACTTGAATGGCCTACCCAGACCTCAATAGCCTCTTTGGGGTGACACGGAACACTGTTCCACAGCACGAAGGTTCCGACGTCCAATCTGCAGCAAATGTGCGATGCCGTCCCATCAACATTGACCAGCATCACTGGGAACATTTTACAGTGCAAAACCTTGCAGAATACCTGCCAGAGGAATTCAGCCTTTTCTGGTGCAAGTGGGTGATGTACCTAATAAACTGGCTACTGTGGGTGTGTGTGAGTTCAGTACCAGTCAAAAGTTTGGACACAGTTACTCATTCACAGGTATTTCTTTATTTTACTTGGCTCCACAATTTAGAATAACAGTGAAGACATCAAAACTATGAAATAACACATGGAATCATGTGTGGAATTTATATATTTTAGATTCTGCAATGTGAAATGTATCTTGATCTGTTTAACACTTTTTTTTTGATTGCTACATTATTCCAAATGTGTCACTTCATATCTTTGATGTCTTCACTATCAAAACTATGAAACATTATTCTACAATATGGAAAATTGTTGAACTAAATAAATACCCTTGAATAACTAGGTGTGTCCAAACTTTTTACTGGTACTATATGTATGCATGTCACAGCTAAGGGCAATTTATAAGCACAATGAGGTGCATGTAGTTCTTAGACATGATATACCCACCACATACAATAACCCCTCATGCCCTGTGTGTATCTATGTATGTTACCTCCTTTTTAGTGTGAAAATAGGAAGACTATTTCACAAGTTCATGTTATTTTCTTCGGCTTATTCTTAAGACTAGGGGTAGTTGGCTCTAGTTTTTGAGTCTTTTCTGAGGGCCATTAGCAGTGTGACATTTCAGTTTCTCTGGGAGGTTCTCCTGGGGCTTCACCCTCTTCTGGAATGTCCTGAAGATCTAAGCAAAGAGACAAAATTAGCCAATTAAAATTTCTGTCGAAGTGGCAAAAACATCATGCTTGTTTTTGTTTGTAAAGCCATACTTAGTGGTTTATAGCAGAGTTTTGAGGATAGTGGCAAACGGGTTAGTTCGAATCAAACTTGTACTCTTGTGATGTCTGATTGCAACTCTTTGGTGTAGCACTCTCTATTACGGGCACATACACACATCTTTTTTCTGCACGTCATCTTGTATTCTACCATCTGTCTTCATATCAGTTGTGTACTAACTAACTTATGCAGGTCGGCAGTATTGATTAAGCATTTGAATGGTGGAGAGTGGAGACAATAACACTGTAATATTTCATCAGGGAACAGTGTGAGGGAGCTGAGCAGTAGCCCTTGAACAACATCTCCGCCCACACAGCAAACAGAGAGAAACACAGGAAAGTGAGGCGTTTGCATGCACACATACACAGGCACAAACAAACACTTTAGCGTGCGCGCGTGCGCGCGTGCACACAGAACATGAGGTGAGGATGGCAGCAGAAAGAAAACAGCAGCAGAAAGACAATTTGTGGCTAACTCTCAAAATAATATCTATATAAAACTGTATATGGGTTCGCATTAGCATTACAGAGAGGTCAGAGGTGAGACCATCCGCTGAAGCACATCTCTGTAATTATTCTGCAGCAGGAAATCCTCTCCAGGTAACTGGATTTTTATGTTGCTTTATGCGGTTAGAACATTAAGCGATGCTGAATGCCCTGACTTGAACAACGCTAAAGAAGATCTATCTAACAAGATGCCAGTGATGAACCTGCTCATTCTGTACAGTTAGCAGTTGCTTATTAAGAACACACCCCGGGGACTTTCCGAGCGCGGCGATGTTTTAGCTGCCTCGTCATCGTCCTCCTCCTCCTCCTCATCTGACGTCACCTCCACCTCCACGTCACTGCAATCGTGACACCCTTCTGACTGGTCGACTGACTCCTGGCCGGCCAATTGGCTGTCTGCATTGCTATCACTTGCTCTGCGAATGAGTGGAGCCTAGGCGAGATGGTAAGTGGGGCAACACACCAAATCAATTGGGACACCTACTGACACTTTATAGTGTAATCTACGTGTAGTTAAACTGATCATTAAAAACAGTTTTGCAGAAGGTTGGCGGTAACTAAATCCGTTAGGGTTTTCAGTTGCTCACCTCAAAGGAATATTTCTTGGGATTTGTCATCCTTGTAATTTCTGGTTTACATATGATAGGTTTTCACAAAGTACTTAGAATATACTGAAAGAACCACTCGGGTCACATGATCATCCACCTGAAATCTCCATCTTGTGGTTGATAGGCATATGTATGAGTCAGGTCACTTTGAGACCTTTAAGTTGTGATAATTGTTTGCTAAAGCAGGCTAATGTTTAGTTTCAACGTTGCAATCGTCATCATTAAATTCCATCAAGCATAGCTTGTGATGCTAACATTAGCAAGCTAAAATTCGCTGGACTCTCCTAAATATAGCTAGCTAGTTAACGCTATGTACTGGATCTCAAATCTATTTGATAACATCAAAATGATAAAAGGTTTAGCAATTAAATATTAGCCTTTAGAGGTATCGTAGGCCATTTTCAAGCTTTATTAATGCAATCTAATAAAGTGTTACCTGCTCAGAGCCTGCGGTTCCAACGCTGTCCACCAGGGCTGCACTGCGGGTTTTCATGTCTCGGACCTGCCTCTCCAGCTGGATGCGGGACTTCTCGCTGTCTCTCAGGCGGGCATCAGCTCCTCGCAGCCTTACAAGCTCTTCCTGCAGGAGGGTGTGCTGCCTCTGGAGCAAGGCCAGCTCTCCTACTGGCGACCCCGAACTTGCCTCAGCCGCGCCCATGTCACGGGACAGAGAGTGCCAGGCCCGGCCAGTGGGTGTGGTTGGGGCAGCAACAGGCAGAGCCTCAGAGCACAGGTAGAGCTCCAGGATGGAGTCCTGCTTTATCACAGTGCCCTGGGAGAGAAGGCAGAATGCAGATATAGAAAAGAATGGAGAGGGATACAAGAAGTGTCAAGGGTTAGCGTAGTGACATTTATTCTAAATGCATTTATAGATGACACTATGACACAGCAGAAAATACATTGGTCAACTGAGTTTATAGAATGAAAACCAAACTATTCAAGTAGATTATAACAAGCATATGTCTTAATTTTTCTACATTACAACTTAAACATAATGCTACATTTTAAGTGGCATGTCCTGCTGTAACTTCCCCAGTATGTAAAAAGTTTAGTCAGTCAGATACGCAAGCTACTCCCAACACCAAAACAAATGAAACCGTCCCAGAAGTGCAGAGATAGGGAAATCAAGAGCACGTCAAAACAGTTATATGCACGTATAAAGAAACGCATCCACTGACCTGGAGAGCATGAAGATGGGCGCTAAGGTTTACCAGCCTCTGGGACACTTCCTGAAACACACACACACCATCAGTACATATGGGAGATATTATACCTGCGCAATATGCTAACACCTTACTCTATCAAATAGGCCATGAAGATATGTTTGCACTAACGCAGACATGCACGAATGCTAAACGAGCAAAGCCTCTCCCTATATCAACTCAAATATTTCATTGGGTTTTCTGTTAGCTTGTTAGCCATGTAGGGAAAGTGACAGATCACTATGAGGCCACTGTACCTCAGTTCGGGGCCTATCACCTGGCTGATTGCCATTCTGGTCCTGAAAAAATGATATTACACACTTAAACATGTTACAACAATCATATAGTCACATGTCAGGAAGACACTGATAAGCGCACGAAATGAGACGCAGTTAACGCAGAGGTAAATGGAGCAGTGTTTCATGCAAACACAACAATGCTTAAACAAAATATGCTAATTGGAGAAATGGACGTTGCCATGGATACTCCAAGGTACTCTGAATCAGAGCTGTCAAGCGAAAATAACTCAGAGCTGACAACTCATAGATAATGGAAGCCTTCGCATAAAACCTTGGTCATGTTCATTAGGCATCGAACAGAAAACAGTCTAAAACATGGTCTTGTTCTATAAGAATGTTCATTTGAGCTGACCAATATGTTGGCATGGACATTTTCTTAAATGCTACTGTCTTATGTCAGACCAGGATAGGAGCTGTTACCACACAGACATGAATCATATCAGATTTAAAGAAACTGGATGAAGACAACCCATTTGCCTTGTAGGTGGATTGATTTCTCAGAGGCTGACAAACCAAACCCATAAAGTCATAAGCACTGAAATATCTCCACATGCATCCTCTGGAGCAATGATACAAATGCCAATTCCTATTTTGGCCTGCCACAACGATATGAAAGCCTAGTCGATAAAATCTCAAACCTTGAATAACAATCGCTGATTGTTGGGAATCAATTATTATGACTAATTTCTGCTGAATCAATTGGTTGGAGCATGGTGCACTGGGGTCAGTTTGATTCCAATATGCTCAGGCAGTGCAGAGTCTTGACTGGGAACAATAAAAACAAGCTTCCCTGACTTTAGCTTAGCAGTCAAATATGTTCTTGTATCACATAACTGGGGTTGGCCACACTAAATACTAATGTTACTCCACATTAATATAAGATTTGTTAAGACATCACCTTTGCTGCTGGCGACACGTGTGTTCCATTGAAAACCACTTCCTGGCCATCTACAAACAAACACACAACAGTCACTCAACAGGCATTGCCTACAGTGCTATGGAGACTACTGTAACGACATATCAATCAACAGCAGAGAGAAGTCACTCACTGATCGACAGCGCCCCCGTGTGGTTCGGGAGACCGTTGGAACTGCATGGCAGAGGCACTTCTAAGGTGGAGCCAAGTAGCAGCTCACTTAGCCTATCCACTAAGAGAAACAAAGACATAAAGAAGAGTGAGTTAGCCCCACCTCAACAGAAAAAAGGCAAAACAGGTGCGACAGAGAGCCAGTTGGTAATCCCAAAAACATTCCCAGAAAGTCACTAGCTGAAGTGTCCTGGGACAAGAAACGTTTTCAGTTTTTTTAATAGACAATAATTACAACATCCTTGCCTTCAGATGAATGGTGCATTTTTTTCCCCCCACTCATCTGTGTCACAGGTGGCCCTAAACTGAAATCTCCACCCACCCAGGCCACCGGGTTAGCTAAAACAAATGTATGTGTTTAACACCGTCCTCTAAATAGACATAAGACATCCAGTTGTATTCCAAACCAGCAATACACATTAGGGGTTGACAGCCTCTTGAGATGGATCATTGAATATCCCTAAACATGTGCGCTACCAGCACTGATGACACTTGTCTTCACTTCATGGAAGAAGAAAACCGAACAACTGTACATGTCAATCAATGTCTGGGTTACGACGAGTAGATAGTTAGGTGTTTCTGTAAATGTACTAACACGGCTTTGCGAATGAAGTCTAATATATAATTGTGCAGACATTAAAACAATTTAAATAGTTGTTTGACGGTTCCAAGTAATAGAAAACCGTAATTTAAGCTAACCATTGGCCTTTCCTTGGAGGAAACATGGAAGTCAGTCCTCTCAAATGTGTGGTAACTGAGCTGCCAACTGAGGGACATTTTGTGCCAGCATTCTGCCTGCACATTGGCTGAATAGTGAGGAAAGCAATAGTTGATGCTTAGACTAAGTGCATTGCCAAGTACAACTAAGAACATGCCAAGGTATTTCATAGCTGCTCTACCTCAGCTTTTAAGTATTGATGAAGTCATTTAAAAGGAAGCTTAACGACACCATTTTTGCTTCTCCATCTCCCCCATATGTTTAATTTCCTTTCTCCCAAGTCATTCTCTCTCTCTCCTGTTAATCTCCCTGTTCCACCTTATTTCCAATCTAACCCTTTAAAACAACCCAACTCCGTCCGTCCTTCTCTCCACTATGACGCTAAATGGCAGATTCTGAGTTTTAATATAAACATATTTGCGTACGTTACCATTTATCTATTTTAGCATTTGGAGAGATCGATACAAATGTATCAGTGTTTAGTACTTGGTCACGTAGACCTTGCATGCAATAAGTGCCTGAAGTCTGTTGCCCATTGACCCCACCAGACGCTAGGTATCATCCCTGGAGACGCTCTGCCAGGTCTGTAGTGCAGGTTGACATGGCCAGTCTAGAATGTTCCATGTTTTGGTTCTGAAAAAATCTCTAATTGTCATGGCAGAATGCTTTGGTTTGTTAACTTCTTGTATGATGTGTCCAGTAATGTCCCCTTGCAGTCAATCGTGGTGGTTAAACCTGTGTTGAAGTGCCAGTGAGTTTAGATGCATTTACTTGTATCCTTCAGAAAACATTATGCTACTGCCAGGAGTTACACAATCAATAAAGACCAGTGAGCCAGTTCTAGTGGCAGCAATAAAGTCATAATGCTCCCCCCACCACATTTCACACATTTGTTTCTTCATACTTGCCCTCACTCTGGTATGTTCATTTAGTCGGATGCGTCTACAAAAATGTTTTCCAAAACTCAACAGGCTCTTAATGTCTTGCAGTGAAGTTTTTGAAGCTAAACACTGGTTTGTACCTTACAGTATAACATCTGTAGTCCAGGTGTTTAATTTATTCTTTTTCATTTTGATAAGCATTCTCCCTGTAGAGGCCTTTCTGGGCCTACTAGGCCATTTGCAATTGCTGAGCTCACCAGTGCTTTCCTCCATTTTAATGACGCTGTTGTTTTTGTTTATCCTATGTCTCTGACGTGTTTCTGATTGGTTGGACTCCCACATCCAAATCCTCACCCTCTGAGATGGCATCAGTGAGCAGCCTCTCGCCGCGTAGCGCCTGGGGCGTGTTGGCCCGGAACAGGTTTCGGGAGTTGACGCCTCCCGGCAGCGTTACCTCCAGACCCCCCGTGACCTCGGCCAAGTCGGAGAACAGGGTGACGCGCTCCTGAAGAAGCTCCAGCACCTCCCTGTCCTTCTGCTGGATGTCGGCTGGACGAAGACGAAGAGAGGGGAGGTGACGGGAGACAGCGAGCGAGTGATGAAGCGAGAGAGAGAGAGAGAGAGAGAGAGAGAGACGAAGCGGGACGTTTAGTGACTTCACTCTGCTACCCTATCCCAACCCCCCTGGCTGCTCTATAAAGAATGGTCGACTTAAGTGGGGGGAAAAGCACAGTCACACATTATCCCTGTTCATGAGACATTTAGAGGGAGACAAAGGTGCAGGAGAGGGAGCTACTAGCGAGGAATATCGAAGGAGAGAGAGCACAGAGAGAGAAAGTGAAAATGTGTTGGTGATAGAATGAGCTCCTCCACTGGGCCTGAGTAGGAGGCAGGCAACACACTTGTCCTCCTACACACAGACAGCTGAACATTGTACTGCAGGCACAGTGTGGACAGAGCCAGAGAGAAGGGGGAAAATGTAAGTGAGGTGAAGACAGAAAGAAAGGGATGGAGAGGGTCAGAGGGATTGATAGAAACTGACATAGATGGAAAGAAATGTAAAACGAGTAAGATGGACAGGGAAGGGTGGCTAGAGGTGTTTGAGAGTTCCTATGTGCAACTGCTTGCGTGTTTATACCTGCATACTGTCAGTGTGTGTTTATACCTGCATACTGTCAGTGTGTGTTTATACCTGCATACTGTCAGTGTGTGTTTATACCTGCATACTGTCAGTGTGTGTTTATACCTGCTTACTGTCAGTGTGTGTTTATACCTGCATACTGTCAGTGTGTGTTTATACCTGCATACTGTCAGTGTGTGTTTATACCTGCATACTGTCAGTGTGTGTTTATACCTATATAATGTCAGTGTGTGTTTATACCTGCATACTGTCAGTGTGTGTTTATACCTACATACTGTCAGTGTATAGGTGTGTGTTTATTCCTACATACTGTCAGTGTGTGTTCATACCTGCATACTGTCAGTGTGTGGGTGTGTGTTCATACCTGCATACTGTCAGTGTGTGGGTGTGTGTTTATACCTGCATACTGTCAGTGTGTGGGTGTGTGTTTATTCCTACATACTGTCAGTGTGTGTGTGTGTGTTTAGTGCTGACCTTTCAGTCGTCTCAGAAGGGCCTTGTCTTCAGTCTCTATGAGTGGGAACTCTTCCCTGGAAGGACAACTGCAAAGACAGATTAGATAGTGAGTGTGTGAGTCAAGTAGGAGGATGTGTGTGTGTGTGTTCGTGCACCAACCTGCTGACAGTATGTTGTATGAGGCGCATCCAGGTGTTTTTGTCATCTTTCGAGGCAGCATGGACCTCATACATCTCCGGAGGTGAGGAGTCACTGATGAGGAAGAGCCCTCGCTCCTGATTGGCTATCTCCCTCACCATGAGGTTCTGAAGAGAGAGGATGGGAGACTTATCCTGCAAGGAGACCAAGAGGATGGGGAGGAGAGAAAAAGAACATTAGGAAGAATAGGAGGACCCAAGAGGGAGAAAAAATTAGAACGAATAGAAGGATGAGAGCGAGAGAGAGAGAGAGATGGAGAAGAATAGATAAAATTGAAAACAATGAGAGAGCGAAAACAAGAAAGGAGACAAGGAAACTGGCAGCTGCCATATTCATGGACCTCATACACATGCAACATATTCATTGTGAAGGAGCACGCCTTTAAAGGAGTGTGTTTTGTATAGAGCGAACTTACTAAACAGGGGAAAATGTATCTCTGGTCTTTCTCCTGTAGGAACACCAGGATGTCTGACATCAGCAGCACCAGCACATCTAAAAATACACACACTTTAAAACACACATCTGAGCCTGGTCTAATCACCGACAAACATCTTGAACTAAATCGAGGCAGTGGAAATGCCCACACATTTCCACATCGCTGATACTGTCCCATTCACGACGGTCCGGTCACTCCAGACTCCGTGTCCACCCACACACAGACCCACCAACCCACCCACCTTTCAGCCTGGATCCCGGAGTCTTCCACAGGAGCATTCCTTCATGGATGAGTCTTCTGCGGAGCAGCTCTCCTCCCCTGAACAGGCCCCCGTCCCTCACCTTGGCCTCCGCCCGGGGGTCCAGCTTTGCCTGGATCTCCTGGAGCCTGTGGGTCCGCTCCAGCTCCATCACCTGCACGACACGCCCATTTCAGTTAAGCTCCGGACGAAAGCCAACGGAATGACAGGCTCTCGTGGACGGGTTAATGGGCGAAGCGCAGCGAGTCAAAATGGCGTGCTTTATTTCAAATCAAACAGGTGTTTGTGCATGTGAGAACGGACTGACTGGATGACAATATGACCTGTTGGTCCACGGAGATGAGTAGCTCCCTGATCAGCATCAGTGACTGGGCGAGACAGGAGGCCTCCTCTTCGTTGTCTGGGACAGAGAAAGCGATGGGGTGGGTCACATATGAATCGAGCATGAAGAATCGGTGCTTCTCATTGGACAGCCTGGTCTTCTGATATAAAATGGGCGTAGTCTAGTCACATGAGGCATGTATATGATTAATTTGATACCACCCAATTTTTGGAGAAGAACACCGACAAGAAGGATTAAGATCATCCGACGACGGTTTAATCTAGTAGCCGTGACATCGCCCTGGTTTCCGCCCCGAGTTCTCACCCTTGGTGTTGTCAAGGATACGCTGGATCAGGACTGGATACTTGGTGATACGCTGAGTCACCAGCAGGATGCACTCCTGGATGCCGTGGCGTCGCAGCAGATGACCCCGACACACCCGCTGGACAGACAAAGGGGGGGTAGGGAGATGGGAAGAGGGGATTAAAAGCAAGAACCATAAGGCAGGAAAGACAGGATCTGGAAAACAGATGGGGATGGATGGACTGCGGGTAGTGTTGTGCAATGCAATCAAGAGGAAATGACTTGTTAACCAACATTCTGGGGTTACCACTTGATTTACATGACCAGTCACAAGTTTGGACACACCTACTCATTCTAGGGTTTTTGTTTAGTGGTGCCGTTTTCCACATTGTAGAATATTAGTGAAGACATTAAAACCATGAAATGACACATATGGAATCATGTAGCAACCAAATAAGTGTTAAACAGATCACAACACATTTAATTAAGTTAACCGTACATTCATAAAGTAGCCACCCACTGCCTTCATGACAGCTTTGCACAACCTTTGCCTTCTTTCAACCAGCTTCATGAGTTGAAAACCTTCCATTTACCATAGACAGATAGAAGATATTAAAAGTGTATTTACAATATGTAGAATCCAAAATTCACTGACTATGTGGCAGTAACACAATGCAAGGCTATCAGAGTAAATGGGCATTGCTAACAATGCCTACTACTGCTTGAAATGGTTGTCAAAATGTAGGAAGACCAAACAAATAAGTCAGATAAATCTAAGTTGCACAGTAGAAAACGACATTCTTTTAACGTGAAAAACATTCCGTAAAGAACAACATCTGCCACTGCATGGTAAGAGATTGTCACTGGATCCAGGGTGTCATGAAGCAATATTACACAGCAAGTACTAAAACTGTCCGGATTTCCAATGTGTTCATAAGAATAGAAAAGGTGTGATTCATCAAAGTCTTTCAAGCTTCATACACATTTATCAAAATTACTAACATTGAATGACACCAATTGTTCTTTATGTCGCTGCTTGGGCATGACAATGGCTACTAGCATTTCAAAACGCCCCAAATTAACCATATTTGGTCAAAATCATTGCTTTGAAGCCTCTAGGGAATAAACAGTGCTTTATCATGGAAAACAAGAGCAACTTTTTTCCAGACATTGAAATAGTGTTTGAGGTGCTACAGTGTCAGAGTAGAAGTGCATGGCAAAATGATCCATTTGTCTCAGCTCACAGCTTTGCTAACAGGAACGGAAGAATACCACGAGGACAATTTAAGTTACTTTAGCACCGGCAAATATTCAACGATCAACAAGCCACCATCCATTCTCAACAGCTCCTCATATAGCCTAAAGGTGTAAAAGCCTTCCTGGTTTTTCTTCAAACTTCCCCTGCCACTGTGCCACTATATTCAGCAGCATCGCCTATACATCAGTGTTGTCACCTGTACATTAAGTCAGTGAAAGGCTGTTCCGTTAATATATAGTAGTAGAATTCCTCTTGGTAGGGTGCTTATATGGTGGTCTCTGTGCCATCCATTTCTGTAATTGTTTTTAAACCACTGACGCCAAAAAAAAAAGAAACTCAACACTAACCAGTTGTGGTTTATTTAAAGTGGACATAACTGCGGATTATTACACCCCAGACTGCTGCCATTAAATCAGGTGGCTCATCCTGGCAGAGATAAGATAAGGTCCTTCTGAAGAAGTGCCCATGGACAAAGCCCTGAAGGTGGGTAGCACTTGGATGTGCACATGAACTTTGAGTCTTTGTTTGCCTTTCTAAAATAGGTTCAAAAACTCGCAAAACCAGATCAATCTGCAAAAAAAGAGTTGTGTGTTTAAACGAAAACATTCAGGAAAATGTGTCACAGCGTCCAGCAGTGCAACATCAGCCCATTATCTCAGCCTGTTGTAAGGTTTCAACAATGGTTTTACACATGGTGGTAATTTAATGGCTGTACTTCATATGCTTTTTGTCATAACAAACGCACCCACGCAGTCAAATTATATTATCAATGGTAGCCTGTTTAGAAATGTTGCATTCATTCACAATGGGAGAAAGTAATTAAAATAATTCAAAGCTAATTAAAACATGTCTTTTTTCTAACATATAGAAATATACCTTCCCCATTAACTTGGCTATGTTTGACAAGTCACATCACTTAAGATCACGTTTTCAACCTCTATCCCTCTGTCTTACCCGTATGAAGTACTGGAACCTCTTGTCTCTGGCCAGTAGCTCCTTGTACAGTTTCACAGCCTTCAGGTGGCGGCTGCAGAACTCGGCGTAGGTCTTCCTCATCTCGTCAGCATTCTGACCTGAGAACTAAGAGAAACATTCAGATGTATTTAAAGAGCCCCTGCTTAGATCCCAAACACCTCAGTATCGAGCAGAGTGGCTAGGATATACTCACTAGAAAGAAGAAACCTAGAGAAGAACCAGGTTCACAGGGGGATGCTTATAATCCTCTAGCCGTACAATGTAAGATTACATAATGACCATCAGTGTCAGGTCGTTTCTCAAGTCGGGCATCGACTAAATACCCCGCTATGATGCTACTGTATAAACCGACAAAGCTCCGGGTGTTCCGCTCACCTGCTCCAGCAGAACTTCTCCCAGCTGGTGGATGGTGAAGTTGCAAGTGCTGCCGGGCTGCAGGCTGTGGTTGCGGCGGTTGAGCAGCTGGGCCAGGAAACGGGAATGGATGGCAGTGAGACGGTCCAGGCAGGGGAAGATGGCGTGTACCACGCCCGGTTCCAGCTGCACCTCCTCCAACATGCCCTGGCGGAACACCCTCTCCATGATGCGCAGGGTCCGCACGTGGTGAAGCTCCGTCTGGATCAGCTCTGAGGAAACGGTCAGTTACACAGGAAAAAAGGCTTATAGTACAACTCCGCCCAACAGGCGAAGGACACGTCGCCTGGCTCAGTTTTAAACCGGCCAGAAACGCATAGAATCCGCGTCGCCATTTGGGAGAAGCCACAAGTTGTAACTCTTGCCATCAGCCAGCCAGTGACATTAACCTGGCAATGTTTTCTCCACAGATTGAGCGAGAAGAGATTGGAGAGGAGGTGCGTACAGGCGTAGTCTGCCCTTACCGTAGATCACGTCCTGCCTCTTGATGACGTCTTTGCGATGTGTCTGCAGGTAGCTGGAGTCCACCGCCATGCTCCACGAGTCGGCCTCAAAATCCCGGCCCTCCAGCTCCATTTCCTCCAACATGGAGGTGTAGTACACCTCCCCTGAGACATAAGGGACATTCATCCTTTGCAAACAACAATTGGACTGAAGCAGATTCCCAATCCGTCCCAATGGTGCCCTTTCTAGCTTGGTTGTTTAAGCGTGGAGTTACAAACATTCTTAGTTCGATACACCAAAGGGGCCAGGACAAGGCTCAAAATTAGAGTGTCTACTAAATAAATGCAATGGAAATGTTGGTTTCATACTCCTAGAACCTGTCAACTGATCTTTTCTTCTTAAAGCTTCTTAGAGCATGTACTGTACAGTGTGCCTCACACAACCACAACATGTAGGGCTATAGGTCAAATACAAGAAGTTCTTAAACTCAATAGTTTTCAATCTAAAGGGATTAGCGGTAATTTCGACATAGACTGCATTGTTTCTGCTTTTCCAAATTGTTCAAAAAAAATATATACAAAAAAAAATAAAGAAAATAAATACTATATATATATATAGTTTGTAAGAGAACGCCAGTGGTAAAACATGACAGGGCCCAAACGCAGTCCAAGTCCATTTGGCCGTGTCTGACTCGAGGACCCCACATACAATGGCCAAAACGTCTTACCTTCGTCGTTGAGGGACTCCATGGACATGGCTCTGTTCCGGAAGTTCAGGGAGTCGGTGGACTGGGACAGGATCCTGCGCAGCCCCAGGGGAGAGTCGTCATTCAGGTTCCTACATAGATGCATGGACAAGGACACGCACGCACACACGCACGCACGCACGCACATACACAAGCACATGCCGGGCCAAAAACACAAATGTACCCGTATACACATGCATGCAGGCGCGCACAGATGAAACAGAACGAGACAGCCACCCGTGAAAGCATCACGGAAATGCATACAGAAACCATTCACATATGTAGCCACATATGAGTACAGAGAAAACCAGAGATATCGGAACAGACACACGGTGTGAAGACAAGAAGACACATCCACCCATGCATCAGAATACAGAGACACAAGAAGACAAACACACACACACAAACACAATTACAATGGGACCAAATCACAATACACAGTTGATGTATGAGCCACTGTGAATATCTCGATTCATTCTTGTGTCCGGGCACACACACGCGCACACACACACACGTGCACCCTCAAAGATCAGCCATGTGTAGGTAAACATGTTAGATCGGTGATTCAGCGGATCGTACACTGACATTGCTCCTCCCTCAACCGCATTGAGACAACAAGTTCAAAGGTCGTGGATAGGATTTTTTTGTCTCAGACTTGTCTTCCCCCTCCCCTCTGTCCAATGGGCAGGTGGTAGGAGAACTCACCCTGCAATGTTATTTGTGGAGACACTCTTGGAGAGGGAGAGGCTGGAGCGTCCGCGACGTGAGCCCAGCAGAGATTGGCGGAGGTTTTCCGAGTGGTAGATGGCCGAACTGGGTCGTTCCCTCATCAGGGGTTCTGAAGAGGAGTCGGTGTTGAGGGGGTAGAGAAGATGAGAGGAGATGAAAATAATGGACTGTTGTAAAAAAGTGACTTTTATAAATGCCACACTTGAAGCCTCTCTGTTATTCATGCTGACTGCTGATGAACATTGGGTTATAAATCTTCAAGTGTTGCTATCAGTGTAATGATGGGTGAATTGAAGTTGTCCAAAATGCATAGGAAAAACTAAAAGAATTGTATTTGATTCAAAAAGATTCTCTCAGGACTGAAATGGAGTTATGAATAGAGGACGTGGCCAATGATCACATCGAGGAAGCTAAATTCCTAGCCCTCTCATTGGATGGGCAGTTGCCATGGCCAAGTCACATTGACAAACCTGTTGTGAAGATGAGAAGTACTGTATGTCTGTTGTGAAAAGACGTTCCGCATTTTTGTCATTGAATAGGTCAATTGTGCTGGTAATCCAGGCTCTAATCTTGTAGACTGCCACATCGGACCATAGTGCTAAAAGGTAAAGAAGGAACTAGCAAAGCTACAGCATCACCAAAACATGCACTCTTCTCTTTGTAGGTTGAGAGTTGACGATTAACTGCTTCTTTTGTATGTTTTGGAAAATATCACTAATAAAGAGTGTAAATTGTCTACCCGATAAAATAGAAATTCTTGCTCAACAGCAAAGCTGACGTTATTATTAAATATGATTTCCTAGTCAAATGTATTAACGTGTGTGTGTGTGTGTGTGTGTGTGTGTGTGTGTGTCTACACCCACGTTTGGTACGAAGGGTTACGTTCTGCAGAGCTGAGTTGTTCCTCATGAGAGCCATCTTCTGTTGCTGTGGTAACATATATTGCAGTTCAATATCATATACCACATATTACATAATTGTATTTGTTTTAGAAGAAGGTTACAGTATACAGGAAGAATATCAAGCAAATATCCATATATTGGTGTATAAATATTATATCATAAACCTGATTGGTTTTGGGTAATTCCTATCATTTTAAGTACCATGGAAATTCAGTCTTTGGTTGCAGTATATTCTTTATTATGATATGAAAAATATGCACTTCTTCGTATTTTCTTCTAAACATCTCCTGTAATTTTATTCTCATCGGTCATCCCTTACCTTCTGTTTCATTTTGGCACAGTTGGGCAATGTGTCTCGACAGCGGTTGTGAATGGTGACGCTGCAGGCTGTGAAAAACAGAAACACCAGAATGAGTCAACTATCTCTATTCTCCTTTTCACGTTCTTCTCCCTCAAAGTCCCGCTGACCCTCTGCTATGACCTTTCAATCTCTACATGTTTTGCTTGTCACCGTTTCTCCTCTATGGAGACATTTACAGTGGGGAGAACAAGTATTTGATACACTGCAGATTTTGCAGGTTTTCCCACTTACAAAGCATGTAGAAGTCTGTCATTTTTATCATAGGTACTCTTCAACTGTGAGTGACGGAATCTAAAACAAAAATCCTCAAAATCACATTGTATGATTTTTAAGTAATTAATTAGCATTTTATTGCATGACAAGTATTTGATACATCAGAAAAGCACAACTTAATATTTGGTACAGAAACCTTTGTTTGCAATTACAGAAATCATACGTTGCCTGTAGTTCTTGACCAGGTGTGCACACACTGCAGCAGGGATTTTGGCCCACTCCTCCATACAGACCTTCTCCAGATCCTTCAGGTTTCAGGGCTGTCGCTGGGCAATACAGACTTTCTATTTTGATTTTCTATTGAATTCAGATCTGGAGACTGGCTAGGCCACTTGAGATGCTTCTTACGGAGCCACTCCTTAGTTGCCCTGGCTGTGTGTTTCGGGTCGTTGTCATGCTGGAAGACCCAGTCACGACACATCTTCAATGCTCTTACTGAGGGAAGGAGGTTGTTGGCCAAGATCTCATGATACATGGCCCAATCCATACTCCCTCAATACGATGCAGTCGTCCTGTCCCCTTTGCAGAAAAGCATCCCCAAAGAATGATGTTTCCACCTCCATGCTTCACGGTTGGGATGGTGTTCTTGGGGTTGTACTCATCCTTCTTCTTCCTCCAAACAAGGCGAGTGGAGTTTAGACCAAAAAGCTCTATTTTTGTCTCATCAGACTCCATGACCTTCTCCCATTCCTCCTCTGGATCATCCAGATGGTCACTGGCAAACTTCAGACGGACCTGGACATGCGCTTGCTTGAGCAGGGGGACCTTGCGTGCGCTGCAGGATTTTAATCCATGACAGCGTAGTGTGTTACTAATGGTTTTCTTTGAGACTGTGGTCCCAGCTCTCTTCAGGTCATTGACCAGGTCCTGCCGTGTAGTTCTGGGCTGATCCCTCACCTTCCTCATGATCATTGATGCCCCACGAGGTGAGATCTTGCATGGAGCCCCAGACCGAGGGAGATTGACCGTCATCTTGAACTTCTTCCATTTTCTAATAATTGCGCCAACAGTTGTTGCCTTCTCACCAAGCTGCTTGCCTATTGTCCTGTAGCCCATCCCAGCCTTGGGCATGTCTACCAATTTATCCCTGATATCCTTACACAGCTCTCTGGTCTTGGCCATTGTGGAGAGGTTGGAGTCTGTTTGATTGAGTGTGTGGACAGGTGTCTTTTATACAGGTAACAAGTTCAAACAGGTGCAGTTAATACAGGTAATGAGTGGAGAACAGGAGGGCATCTTAAACAAAAACTAACAGGTCTGTGATAGCCAGAATTCTTACTGGTTGGTAGGTGATCAAATACTTATGTCATGCAATAAAATGCAAATGAATTATAAAAAGATCATACAATGTGATTTTCTGGATTTTTGTACCTGTGGTCTACATGCTTTGTAATTAGGAAAACCCGCAAAATCGGCAGCGTATCAAATCGGCCTGCATCAGAACATGGTAGGGTCAGCCATTATAGAATCTCCATCTCACCGACTATACGCCCACCTCTCTCCCCTGTTATGGACATATTCCGCCTGCCTCATTAGTGGCTTCTGTTTCAAATCAGTTTCACTTCTGGTTTGTGAACAGGAAGTTAGGGTGTAGACGCAGCTGGTGGTTGGGTAGGGGTAGTGAGTTATTCTGCCTCTATGCCACACCGCCCTGAAAACCTCTCTTCAAAGACAAACCCAGACCTCGACTTCTTAGGTATATCTTTTGAGCGAACCCTGCATGTTTCGGCTCGTATTTATTTGCCAGTTGGTTTTGCAGCAACTGTATCAAAACAAACACAGTCTAGAGAATTGAAATGTATAACCACACAATATCCAGCACATCCTTCCCAACCAGTTCCAGTGTGTTTTACCAGAGACTCAAATGTTTCAGAATTCCCTTTTAAGAAAACATACACCTGGAGAAAAAATTTACGACCTTTGACCTGCAACTACCCCTCCAAAATAGGAAGATCCTGTGAGGTACTATGTTATCGTGTGGCTTTGTTACAAGTTACCACCTGCCACCCACACAGTTGGGCTATCAACGCACAGCCTGGTGCAGGCTAGTTCAGGGTGTACAGTCTTGAAAACACTATGACTACTATCTGTACTGGAATTGGAGTCCTGGCATAACACAGGGAAAGTTTCTTATCTGTAGTCAGCCCACTCCATCTAGAAAACCAAAGGTTTGGTTAAGAAAAACAATGACGAAATGCTACCCTGATGAAAAATAAAAAGTAAAATAAGTATGGCACAGTTCACAGCATAACAGGAAAGGGTGTGTGCACATGGCTAACATGCACACACACAGGTTTTGCATTCATGTTAACTGTACTAAATCGTAACCCTACTACATGAATATTTCAACGTAAATACTTACCACCCAGTCTTACTCTCTTCAAGCACAATATATTGTGAATTCATTCTAATGTAATGAATTCACATTGGTCTGCAGCTCGTTCAAGGCCAATTTGGCTCGCATGATGCCACTGGAGGTGTTTCTGAGTGGGCGTTAAGCTCACCATCTCCAATAACTATTTCAGATTTCGTAGCATGCTCAATTGCTGCCTGATTTTGTTCAAATGTTGGTTACAAGTTACCTACACATATCTAAGACTTCACAACCTGCCAGTCATTTTTTATGCATGTGGGTGAACTATTTTAGGTGAACTATCCCCACTGGAATGAAATAAGAATAACACATTTTTAAACGCCTCTACTATGCGACGTGATGGTCTGATGTGGTCGGCGACCCATGAGTTCCAGGGAAATGGATTAGGGTTGAAATGTTTTCACAAAATACATCTGCTCGAAATATAGATTATATTGTCTTATCTCACTTTGTGAAGGTCACATAGGACCCAGACAATCTAATGCAACAACCATAGGAGCATGAGGAAGATCTCATTTGCCCACTGCACATATTTGCAGATGAAGAGTTAGTTGCGGGCTGAGATTTGTAACTATCCCTCCTGAGGACTGCAGGTCACGAGTCATAACTACAGTAGACACTGGAACATGGATGAAAGTAAGAACATCAGTGGAGAATGAGTTGCATTGTTAGTAGTATTCTTAGTAGCATTGTTAGTAGTATTATTAGTAGTATTGTTAGTTGTATTGTTAGTAGTATTCTTAGTATTAGCGTTATTAGTACTCACTGGGGCAGCTGAGGGCCTCCTTGGCCGTAATGCTCTTGTTACACGCCGAACAGAGGGTGGTCCCTGACACGGTGAGGGAGGTGAAGAGGTGCCCATTGCTGTAGCGCGCCTCCCTCTCCCGCGCCTCTTTCTCCCTCTCCCTCATGCGCTCCTTCTCCTTATTCTGGAAGTAAATGAAAGATGGGAGAAGAGCGGAATGTATGTGAGTGGTACTGATAACATAAGACGGCACCATAGAGACAGGTCAGAGTTTAAGATCGCGAGTCAGTCACCTCAAGCTCTCCTTTTTGAGAGTCCACTGACCTTCCTAATATCTCCGACAAGGCACTTCACTGCCGGTTTGGCAATAATTCAGAGGAAAAACATTAGCACAGTTGCAAAACAACAACTGAAAAAGCCACTTCTCTTGGTGTGAGAACATCAGTAGCTCAGGCCAACACTTGTGGTGAAATGCAAACAATTCATGAGTATAGCAAAAAAAGTAAGACCAATATTTTAACAGTAACCCTTTAAACTGGGGCAGGGAAATGACAACAGTTTAGGGAAGTCTTGTCTGGATCAGCCACACATGTACTTATATGCTCCATTATTAGTATTGATACTGTGTTCTATTATTTTGTAATATTCATATAATATAGTTAATATTAAGAATGCAGTTGTGGCTGTGGCCTGCCTTGTGTGCATGACTAATAAAAACACCTCGTTGCTATCACTTTAATGTTCCATCATAAATAAGGACTTCCTCGTGCAATTCTGCATCCATACTTAAAAGTTAGACAACTATACCCCTTGCCAAGGCCATAGTCACCCTGGCTGGTACTGTCAACCTTCAGTGTGTTTATGTGAGTACAGCATGAGGAAAATGTTCTGTGACCTCTGGAATCGCAAAGCAGAATTCACTTCCTTGAAAATTCTTCACTTCTTTGGAAACATGATAAATATTAGCAAAAAATACTATTAAATATACAAATATTTACCTATTTGGCAAAAATATGCATTATATTATTATTATTATTATTATTATTATTATTGTTATTATATACCAACAATTGCTCAGATACAAATATTTTATTTTAAGCCATGAAAATATATTCATAGACATGTCAATGTTTCACAATCCTAAAAACTCAAGATCAAACTCAAGATCAAACCAAAAAGTTCTGCATTGCCATTTTACTTTAAAAAAAAATCTCAGATGAAGGAATAGTACTGTAGTCTACCATGGTTTCACATCTCACATTGGTATGAAGATTTGGTAATAAACATTTCAAATCATTGCGTCATTTATCACCATAAAGGTGAATGGCAAGGAACTCAAGTAGTTATTGACCTTCATAAAGCAAGCTAGAGGTACAAAACATAGAAGAGAGAAAATACATACAACAAATGCATGTTGGGATCACTGCCTTCAAAACTACAATGAGAAGCCATTTAACATACGGCTCCTAGATGACTTAAATGTAGGGAATCTTTGGCTGTTCTTCTCCTGTCCAGAGGCCATTGTGAAGGTCAACAGCATTATGAACTATAAAGTACCAGAACACAGCCCTGTGGTTTGAAATGATCCAGATTTTTTCATAATGCACAGGGAAAGGTAGTACAGGGTTAACAATGTCTCATTATTTAATTTTTCCATTATATTTTTGTCTGTTGGCATGTTGACATACTGCACAGGAAGTAGACAAAGAAAACTTCCTCTTTCAGTGCTAAAGTGGGAAGGGTGAGTTGTTGCTAGGGCAACAGCAGCAAGAGGGAGGCCACCACAAAACTGGATTTGTGTAGTCTTTTTATCCAAGGTCAAAAGTCTGGTTTGAAATAGATGTACTGTATTCAATAAGATAGCCGGTTCTCTGTCCAGGATCAGTGTGTGGGTAGTTTTCAAAACTAAATGTCACTGTAAAAGTAAGAGCATTTACAAGACGGGTCAGCATTTTCTGAGTGAACGGCAGCAGAGGATTATAGGAAGACAGAGACAATGAGAGAGACACACAGAGCAAGAGACACAGACACTTTACACAACACAGGCCTTTAATAATGAAGCACAAGAGACGTGGGTCTGTGCATTCACTCTTTCTTCACCTTCTCCCTCACAACCTCCCGCTTTCTCCTTCCTCGCCTTCTGTCTTATTTATCAGTTTCAGCTGATTTTTAACAGAAGGCTGCTATTGAAACAATGACTGCATGCCTTGTGATGGTCATATGAACCCAATAATAAAAAGAGGAACCCTATGAAAACACGATAACTGTAACATTTCTACAAAAATATAAAATACCCCCCAGTCTGGTAATACAATACTAGTTTGCCAAGTCATATTCAAAAAACAAATACTGAGCTGTGGTTAAAGTTTAGACCTTTGTTGTTTTCTGCCATCTAATATTGCAAACGGAACCAGCAAACCTAATAAACTGACTGATTAAAGACTTATGAGTAAATCAGTAGATCTTGGAACAAAACCGTAGGCTGTAAGGACAGGAGCAGGGAAACACAGAATTGAAATCATCCAGAGACAAATGTTTCTTTGATCTCAATTAGTATAGAGATATCTCAATACTAAAAAAAAAGAAAAAGAGGTTTTTAACCCCCAAATGGATTAAGCTAGCCTACATTATTAATACATGGCTTATCAAATTATCTTAGAACTGTTGAATAATTATGATTTACATTTACCTTTCACCCTTCATTCGTCCCCCAAACATTTGTCCGGACCCTCAGTCAAGAACTGAATTTCAAGCACAGATTCAAAGACAAAAGATCAGAATCCTATTTATATGAACACCTCAAATTATGGAGTGATTAGTCGAGGACTAATAATAATATCAACTATTAGTATATAATGGAGCATGGTAACATTATAGTACGGAGTGACTGGTTGAGGGCTCATAATAATAACTATGAGAAGCGGTCCATGGATGTTGTATTAAGAAGAAACCCACACAATGGTCTTCATGAACTGAGCTGCTAGACAGGAAGGAAATGGCTCAGGGTTATCTGGATGACAACACTGGTGTTTTAGAACAGAGACACCTAGTTCTATTTCTGTGATGGGGAAAACACCAAGGATTAACCATTTCACCCATGACAAAGGGGTTTCTAACATGTATTGGAGGGGAGAATTTGTATTTCGAAGATTTGACCAAACATTACAATCATTTCAATTGAAAGGACATTTTTATAACCCAACAAAAACGTTTGAAAGACCAAGGGGGTTTTAATAGTTAATTCACTGTCTGCAAAACAGACCAAAGTCTATCAATTCATAAAAAATGAGTCATTCAGGAATGCGTACGTAATTTGCATGATTCTCTAAATATTCAGCTTCTGAACAATTGGTTTAGGCACTAAAGAAAATAAAAGAGGGTGAGAGAGATACACATATAGATCTAGACTCGACCGACCGACCAGAGTCGTCTGTGCGCAGGTTTGATGTGTGCCACTAACATCGCCGGGCCAGGGTCGCCTGTACACTCAATGTCTGTTCTATACCACCACTTGCTCCCCCATTTTCAGCACCCCCTGATCAAAAAATCTTCCCATGGCCATGCCTACCTATAAATAAATGGCATGAGAGACAGATATGGATCTAGACTTCTATCTCATAAAAAATAGATGGGGAGAGACAGACATTTAATAAATCTGGAATCCCATCCATTAATAGAGAAAGACAGACATAGATCTAGACTCATAATTAAGAAAACAGTGCCGTGAAAAGTATTTGAATTTGCTCTGATCTTTTTGTGGGTTTAAGTAATAGAGGTAGTCAGAGACAAATATTACATTGATGCTGGCTTCATTTGTTCGGTGTGCTTGGTAATCAAACATGCAATCACGTAAAGAAAAAGTTTATTGTCCCCTTAATTAACTCAATCCAATAAAAAGGATAATCAGGGTGTTTGAATACCATGGTAAACAATCTGGTCTGTTTAAATCGGACTACATTTGGCCTTTATCAGTGTGCAGTTGTCAGCACAGAGCTTCCAGTGCCACATCCTGCCAGCATTGAAAGAAATTCCTGAACACAGTTGCTGACGCATATCAGTCTGGAAAGGGTTTCAGCCTCCAAGAGCAAGCCATGAAATCATACAGGACGTCACCAAGAACACTAGAACAACATCTATGTCCTGTAGGTATCTCTCACCTCAGCTAAGGTCGGTGTTCATTATTCCACCATCAGAAAGATACTGGGCTAAGATTGGACTCATGACGGAGTAGCAAGTTGGAGACCACTGCTCACTAAGACGATTGCCAAAATAAAAGAGTACTGAAACAATTTCTCCTATACCTAAAAATATATGAGGTGATAGACAGACAGACACCATCCTAAGCAGGGATGGGCGGTATTTATGGTACATGTATTAAAAATACGTATTTCAAATACAAAATAGAATTTTGTTATTTGCATTTGATAGGGTTGATGAAAATGCCTTTAGTGTTTAATGTTTTGTAGTTTAAAAATACTGTAAAATACTTTGTGAGAAGTCTACATGATGACATCATAAAAATGCTAGCTCTGATTGGTGCCTACTCAGTAAATTGCCTAGACTTGTTGAGATCAGAACAGAAAATGTATCCATACCCGAAGATGAAGGTCAAGGTGAGAAAGGTGTAGGTTGCTAGCTTTCCATCGATTTTTAGCATAAATTGCTACAATTTCTAACAGTTCATGTTAATTACATTTTGCTGTTTGTTTTAGTACAATAGCCTAGGCTAAATGTTTTACCAATTTACATAATATTCTAGCTAACTATTTGACCCGAGTATCAGCCCTCACAGTTAATGTTAGCTAGCTACTTTCAGCCTGTTAGGTTTTCATTGGTTCTGCACGAAAAATTTATATAATAAAGTAGCTGTTTAATACGATCATGATTTCGCATATCATTGCATGAATGACTGCCTGGCACATAATTTATTATTATATACATGATTAACAATAAAATTATTAATTACTTAGAAACTAGTTGCTATGAATAAAGGTGCCATCAGTTGTCTTCTTATGAATTACTTGTTTGTCATTGAGTCAATGTTGCTGATGCAAAGTAGGCCCTTCATAACCAAACACCAAGAAACTCAAATGGGACAATTATGAGTTAATAGCAAACTGTTAGTTTAACATTAAACTGTTGGTTACTTTAAAACTAACCTTCATCTGGGTGATCACAGGGCTATGTGAATATTTCACCAGTTAACTGGAAAGCATATGTCAGATTTATCGCATGACTCGTTAGGCAGAGAAAAGCTGTTGCTATCAAACATTGTCTACTTAATCAACTGAGTCAGTGTACTGGTGAAGGGATGAATCAAACAGGCCGATAGATGGAATCAACTGAGTCAGTGTACTGGTGAACGGATAGATCAAATAGGCCAATAGATGGAAGGTTTGCGAAGTTATTTTATGCTCCCTTGTAAAAGTATTTTTAATCTCTTTAAAATACAAAAAATATAGTAGTTTATTTTGATACATGGTGAGGCTGCTGTATTTTGTAGTTTATTTTGATACACCTAAAATGAAGGTATTTGGTATCTTATTTTAAAATACATGCTGATGTGTCTTGGCCCGTTTCTGATCCAAAGACACCGGCATAAGGACACATTCATTTTTTACTTCATCGCCGGTTTACTTCACTTCGTCCGAGGTAAAGCAATTCAAACCTGTGTGCATACACAGTAGTCACACTGAGTCATGGCTGTTGTTTGGAAAGCTGACAGGATCTCCTGTGTGCTTGTACGCGCACGTCTACACATGTCCGAGAACAACCATGTTTCCAGTGTTTTAGTATTTGCGATGACATTGTGTGTGTGTGTGTGTGTGTGTGTGTGTGTGCACGCTTCAAATTCAGGACAGATTTGTAACAGCAGCGTGTATTGAGGTGGCCCTGTAGCCTGGTTTCTATACTCTCGAGGAACGCTGGGCAGAGCAGAGCCTGAGGTGGCTACAAGTTTAGTATCCCTGACCGACTTACTGTGCAGAGGGACTGGAAGCAAGTGTGAAAGAGTGCGAGTGTCTGGGAACTGTGCTTTTCCCAAACTGACAGTCAACTTTGCGACCAACCTCATTCCCTTTGTTAAGTTCTATCCTCCAACTGTCAAGGTGAAGTCCTGCAACACTCTGGCCTCCGGAGGAGATCCCATAATAACCTTGTTATTTTCTAGTTTGAGCCAAAGGTGGGATTGGGATTTGCAGTCTCTGCATTAAGGAACTATCCTCTACCTGTGGATATGTCGTATCCAACATCTCACTGTATGAGGTAGAAACCACCTTTCTATGTGATTTTCAATCCTCAATCCTTATGTGACAATTTCCGCCATCTCCATTTGTGAAGTCATATCCTCCATCGCTCAAACATTTTCTGTTGCTCTGTCTCTCTCTTACTCACTTTCTCAAGCTCTGTCCCTCGCCCTCTGCCCTTCTCTGGAACACGTTCACACCTACTCACAGTCTCCCACACGGTTTTCCCTGTGTGCTGTAGACTGCAATAGCTCCCTCCCACTTCTCTCCTGTACAGTCCAAAGTATTCCTACTCATACTTGCATTGTACCTACAGACTGCTAGCAATACTGCTAAAATGAATAAAAAAGAACAAGTGATTACTATAGTTTTTACTCTGTTCCCTAGTATGGGGAACACGGTTATACCAACTGCAAGAGGAACTCAGCTATATTTTAAGGGCCACAGAGACAAGGCCACCAAAACCTTCATGTTCCTCTCACAGCAACACGGTCATTCCCTCTGGAGTCAGAAACTATCTGGCCCCTGAAAACCTCCAGAACGTTTACGAGTGCACCATCGAGAGCCTCCTGACTGGTTCTATTACCATCTGGTAAATGTTCTGACCCGGAAAGACCTGGCAGGGAACACTGCAGTCGGCCAAAAGACATGGATTATGGTCTTTACTCCTGTCCGCCAAGCAATACGAACACATCAAGATTCTGACCAACAGGCTTCAGGCCCCGGCCATTAGAAGGGAAAACCACCACTGATCTCCCCACCCACAGACCTTCCACACTGATCATCCAGAATTGTTTTCTTTTTCTGCAACTAGGCCTCATTCAACCACATTGCCAAGTATATCGACCTGGTAAAATCGACCACCCTGCCAATCGTCTAATACTTCAACAGCTTACAGGCTTGCCACTAAAAACCTCTATGAAAAACTGTAGCAATGAAGTTTATCAAAGTGCCATACTCTTCAAAACTCTTACTGTCCTCATTACACCATGTCAGCATACAGAATTAGGTACTGGTCCCACCTTAACCACTCCAGAACCCTGCATGCAGAATTAGGTCCCACCTTAACCACTCCAGAACCCTGCATACAGAATTAGGTACCACCTAAACCACTCCAGAACCCTGCATACGGAATTAGGTACCACCTAAACCACTCCAGAACCCTGCATACGAAATTAGGTACTGGTTCCACCTTAACCTCTCCAGAAACTTGCATGCAGAATTAGATACTTGTCCCACCTTAACCACTCCAGAACCTTCCATACGGAATTAGGTACTGGTTCCACCTTAACCACTCCAGAACCCTGCATGCAGAATTAGGTAATGGTCACATCTTAACCACTCCAGAACCCTGCACATTGAATTACATACTAGCTCCACCTCAACCACACCTGTACCCTCCATACGAAATTTGGTACTGGCCCCACCTCAACCACACCTGTACCCTCCATACGAAATTTGGTACTGGCCCCACCTCAACCACACCTGTACCCTCCATACGAAATTTGGTACTGGCCCCACCTCAACCACACCTGTACCCTCCATACGAAATTGTGTACTGGCCCCACCTCAACCACACCTGTACATATTCAACTTATTTAAAAGAAACTGCAGTGAAAAAGAAAAAAATGTCATACCCACATAATGTTGTTGACTTATATATGGTCATGGAGTATGATGTAATACTTCTGAGGAGGGTGCTTAAAGGAGGAAGTTATACATCAACTTCCTGTGGTTTTTGCACTTTGCAGTTTTATGCTGGGTATCTGTATGTGCACATTGTGATGGCTGCTAATGTAAAGAGGGCTTTATAAAATTTTATTGAGGAGCAAATTATTCATTCTAATATTTGAGCAGCATCAAATTAAGTTTTGGGGAACACAGAATAAGTAATTATAGTTCATATCCCATCTGGAAATCCTCAATAATCACTACCTCATACTTTGTATATAGCTTGATTCATAATCTTTGAGAATCTGGCTCAGAGCTCAAATGACCTTAGACTAGAGCGATGTTTATGTTCATTTCTCCTGTTGAAATGTAATCATGACAAAGCAATGCTGGAATGACTTCCAAACAAGAATGTGAATGTCCTTGAGTGGCCCAGTCAAAGCCTGGACTTGAATTTAATTCTGTGGAAAGACATTTCTGTTGGAAAGACAATTCTGTTCACTGATATCTCCCATTCAACGTGACAGAACTTGAGAAAGTCCAAAATCCAGATGTCCAAAGCAAATTATAAAAAATATCGTCATGGGGTATTGTATGTAGATAATGTTTTTATTTTCTTTTTTAAGATAAGCTCTGCATTGTTGGGTTAGCACACTCAAAAATCTCACAGTACTGTATTTGCTGTATGCTGGGCATGTGGCAAATCAACTTTGAAACAAGAAACTACTATTTCATCAGGGTTAAAATTACAAGGTATGTAAGACTGCCGAGGACACCGCCAACGAATAAAGACACAGAAGGAGTCTAGGACAAATATTGACTTTTATATACTAGGACAGTTTAAGAGACAAACGTAGGGGCACATATTAGGGATTATTGGCTTCTTTCAAACACTTAATTGAACCAACAGAATACTCCCAAAAGTACAAACCCACCCACAGGGCACTCCAGGAAAGCTCAGAGAAACAAGAGGTTGACGTGGCACTGGCGAGCCAAGGCTCAGTTGTCCGCCATCCTCTGTCCCAGAAAAAAAAGAATAATATCACACCAACAGAGTGGCATTTCTATGGCAACCGTTGCTATAGTCAAGTGTACGCACACACAGACACATCACTACATTAGCATTCAAACGAAAGGCACATGCACAGTCCTCACTCCCTAAGACAGACAGAGATACAGACACACCTCAATAAAATGGAATTCACATATGCAAACCCAGACCTGACCAACGTCAATGAAGTCAGAATTAGTCACCCTTACAGACACTTTTGCACATTTCTGAAGAAATAATCAAACGCAATCAGATAAGTTATTGGATTTTTAAAAGTGTAGAAGCAGTGTTATTTTGAAAATACATTTACAAATAATACCGTAATAATACCCACAACAACAACGGCAATCTTTGAGGTTTACCCAGCTGCAGTTTTCATCTCTCACCAATGGTAACCTAAACAAGACACTCAGTTGGTTGTTCTAGAAGCAGCTTTGTGTGCTTGGGGTAGGCGATATGGCTCAAAAATCACAATATATTATATTTATAAGATTAATACAAGAGAATGACAATACACCAAATATAATATACCAAATATATTTGGTATATTTTGGTCAGCAATAAACATTTTCATCATTTCAATTTGTGAATTTCAATTGCAGAAAAGAAATGCCTACAACCACTGTGTTATGAATATGTTGCGTCATTTTGGTTGATGGGAAGTGGATGGGAACTTACAAAGTCAAGGCTCAGAAGTCAAAGGATACTTCCTGACTTATGTATTAAACGGTCATCCACTAAAGAAGAAAAAAAGACATTCCTGACATAATTTAACAAGCTAGATACGAAATGCCTCATCAGATGACATACCTCTTGTTGTCACACTATTTGCTCAACCAGGAAGTGTAGGTCAAAATCCCTATGTGTCAGCAGAAAGCATTCTCTGGCCAACAACCCTGTTTATGGTAACAGATGCGTAAGGCGGCTATATTTGATGACTAATCCCCCAAAACCCAGACGGTGCTGGCCAATTCCACGGTGAGACCTCTGGGAACATTTTAAAGCAGGATTTGAGCTAACTGGTTGCGGTGGTAGTGACTCAACCGCTGCGCCATTCAGGGGGCTCCCAAAGTTTGATTTTAATCGAACAACAAGTGACATGTGTATACTGCCAAGAACCAGGGTTTATTGCCCATCAACCCTTCTGAGTCTCCACTTCATCGGCCTCCCTCCGAATCCTATGGTCTCTAAAAGTCTTGCCAAAAAACAAAAAAGATGAATCACATGGATTAACAATTATTGTTAAGAAGATTAAAAATGATGGTTTCTTTGTGCCAGCACATACCAACCTATCCCAAATTAGACTAAGAACATTGTATACTAGAATTTAATCATGACAAACTAAAAGCTAATTTGACATGTCAAATGGTTGTTTTTTCCAACTTTCCCTGGATGCCACTAGTCCATTTTAATAGAACTGGTAATCCATCTCATCTTCAACTTTTCAAGGTATTTCAACAAAAACAAAAACGACCAGGATGGCAGATTTATAGGCCTATATATGGTACTCAGAAAACAGAAAATATAAAAATGACAACCTTTACATGATGAAACTTAACTTGCCACTATTGCCCAGCCCTAAAACCCTGGAATGCCAAAAACCTAAATTCTAAACACAAACCCTAAACTTAATATAATTATTTCCTTGTGGGGATCCTAATGTATTTCTATTGTGTGGGAACCTGAAATAAAATACATTTTCCCTAAACCTAACCTCAATGACAAACCTAAAACGTACCTTAACATATACCTAACGTTAACCTCACTAACCTAAACGTAATGCTTAAACTAAAACACTCAAATGCATTATGCCAAAACCTAAGCTAATACTAACGCACATTGCAAGTCTTACTCTGAACGTTTAGGTCGAAAAAATACTTTTTCATGGAGACCGCAAAGTCCCCGAAATAATAATATTTTACTAAGGACTCTTGCTCCTTATTCGGTCTGGAAAACATGACCACACACCAGCTGTTACATTTTTACATTTCAGTCATTTAGCAGACGCTCTTATTCAGAGCGACTTTAGTCACTCAGCAGCATCGTTTCCAAGAGCGACACTTCCTATTGTAGATAGTCATGTTGCGTTTGCAAGATACATGGAACTATTGCCTTTGAGCTTTCGCAAAAGAGATCGCAATCAAATTTTACGATAAATGTTTCCAATTCTAAAGGGAAAACCAATTCACCTGTTTCTCTCGAAACACTTGCTTTTTGAAAAGGCACTTTCAGAAGTTTTCCAGGATTAGGCTTACGAACATAATCAGTAAGATTGCAAATACATTCACTCACCCGTAAACTAATTTCTCTCATTCTCTCTTGTCGAATTTTCGATAGATCCGCGACTCTGGACATTGTGAAGATCGGGTCCTTTCCTCTCCAGTAGCTTACGATAAATAAATCCTTTAATAGGCAGTGTTTGGCTTTCAAATAATAACTTCAAATATTTTCTGTTCTTCCCTGAGACGTCAACGCTAAAGTAGTTCAAAGATTATATCACTATGTTAAATCGCTAGGTTACATGGACGTTCTTGAAGACTAACACCACCCCAAAGTAGCGCCTTGAACTTATTTGTAGTCAGTATCTCCTGTCCAACAGTTCTGTTATCTTGCGCAAGAGGCTGCTTTCTCATACAGGAAACTCAGTTATGTTTTTTCCCCTCACTGCACTCCAGATGATCCAGGATAACGCCTATTGTAGGAGGTTTCGTGGTTTAAGAACCAGCCCATCTTTCTGTCTTTCAATTCAGTAACAAACTACATCTCAGGGCTAAGATGACATATTCTAATGTGAATCAAAAAATATGTTGAGTTCTTTATTCTTGTAAATAATGTAGTGGAAGATGGGTCACAGGAGTAATATTACAGATATTTAAAACAAACAAGAGATAAAAATCTATGCTACATAATCAGTGCATTTTCAATAAACATGAACATATGAGTGGTTCATGCAAAATGGGGGACTGAGTCCCAGTGTCTGGGGACGTATCAGTACATACGTTGGGAGACTGGAGTGTCACTGTTTAACACTCACCCACGGACCATGTGTGGGAGTCAAGGTCCTCTTGATGTGGAAGACATGGGTGGTGGCAGAGACCGGCAGATTGACAAACTGACAGCATGACAAAGTGATGTTTGACTGCGCTTTGGTCGGCATGAGACCAGGGCGTTGCTGTGGGTTACCACTCCGTTGCAGAGTGTGTGTGTATGTGTGTGTATGTGAGTGTGTATTTTGAGTCAGTAACGCGTAGGTGTCTCCATGCACAGATATGCTCTGGTGAGATAATGACCAGGTGCTGAGTCTTCGCTGGCAAACCCTGTCATTCACCCGAAGACTGACAGACTTGGAGATTTCTTTTTGTGTACGTGTGTGTGCGTGTGTGTGTCTGTGTGTGTGGGTTGTGTGCGCGCGTGTGTGTGTGAGTGTGTGTGTCAATCAATGTATTGTGAGAAACTTGCAACAGGAGTACACTCAAAATGTGAAGTTGCTTATTTGAAATGGACTTAAATAGTTCTGTTGCAACCCAGAAACGAGAGAACAAAAGCCTTGTGAGCATAGAAGAGGGGGCAGACAGGCAGACTGTAGCAACACAACATCTGCTTGACTCGCCATGACACACCACCACTGGATAATTACACAATAATTTACCAATCTCTCTTGTTCTTGAACGCACAGGCAAACGGACACATGGATAAACAACCCCAAAAGTTGATTTTGTATTATTACATTGGTATCTTGAATTTGGTTTAGGTAGCAGACCTAAACCAGACCCAAATCAGATGGTGGATGTGAGTATGGACATTACAATTGTTGAATTAAGCCAGATCAACATTGCCTGGGATATTTTTTTAAATAACTAAGCTGAAGAGACCAGCATTAAAAAATCCCCAAAAGACGTCAGTGTTGGGGCTATACTTGAACATCAGAACAGGTTTAACACTGAATTATCAGCCAAGTCATTGATGTAACCTGATCAAAATCTATGTCACCCCCTACAGGACGTTCCACTTTCCTCAGCCTGGCAGACAAGCACACTACTTCCTAAAAATCTCATTGCATGGGCTGATTTTATCATTACCCATGTCCCCAAAACATACCTGGAAGCACCTATCAAGACTTGTCCAGATTCCAGGAAGAATGTTCTATGGAAAGTCAAAGGTGGGTCCTTTTTGGGCTGTTATGCCTGGTGAAAACCGAATACTTCATTCCACAATATCGCCCCCATATCAAAAGACTAAGTATGGTGGAGGTGGATGGACAGTTTAAGGATGCTTGGGAGCCTCTTGCCATCATTGACGGAGGCATTATTTCTGCTGTGTATCTGATAATTCTATAAGAGAACGGCACACCTGCGCCATGCAGCAAGACAGCAATCCAAAACACAGCAGCAAGTCTACATCATGGCTGAAAAGCAACACATGTAGGGCCGGTTTCATGGACACCGATAAATCCTTGTCTATGATGAAATATAATCATGCTCAGTGGAGTTTTCCATTGAGCTTGATTTCTTTAGTCCTAGACTAGTACCTAACAGTTTGGATGCAGTCACTGCGGCCAATCAGATAGCGTGTGCAGGGGGCAATCCCTTGCACGGCATTGGGTGCTCCGGATGTTATGTTAGGCACATAAAATGAAATCAAATGAAATCTTGTGAAGATGAGAATCAAACTCCTCATCTTCACAAACATAGGTGGAGCCATGGTCTATGACTAGCATCTTTCTTCCATAATTGCATTACTGCAACTAGCTTCACCCACTGTTTATAGCCTGGACATTTATTTAAACTTGTAGGCTGGCTAACTAGAGCGCACTCACAGGAGTCCGTAGTTTTACAGTGTTTCATCCAAATCTGGTAGGCCGGTTTTAGCCTGGTTCGAAGCTTCTCAATCCCACCCCATTTAAAAATGCCCCCAGGCACGTCCATTTTCTATCACAAGCTTTAAATGATGTAATGTCTCAGGACTCAGCTGATCAGACCCCAGACTCCTGACCTAAATCCTATGTGTCAGAATCTGTTTGCAAGAACCTAAGCATACAGAGGCCGTCTGTTCGACTGGTTTGACTCTGTCATTAGCATGTAATTACAATGTTACACAGAATCCTGGAGGAGAGCGCTCATCGGCTATACCCTGTAACCATGCAGACTAGTACAGCAGACTTCTGATATCCAGTCATGTCAGATAGAAACTAGTATATAAAACAGGCACCTCATTCTATTTTCATGTCCTCACAGGCCATTGGCTAGGCTCCGTATATACATATTTGTCTTAAAGTAAATAAAGGGTACCCAACATTGTTAGCGTTTGATGCACAGGCATATTTATTACCCTGACTCCTATTGGACATGTGAACCATGCCAATGATAAGTTCTCATGGCCTCCAGCCAGCTAGTGGGTTGAAAGTGGGTGTGTGCATGTGTGTGTGTGTGTGTGTGCACGCATGTGCAAGAGAGACAGAACGAGAGACAGAGTGAGAGAGAGAATAAGCGAGAGTGAGATAAATATATTTTTTTACTGTGTGCATTATCTATAAATGTGCAAGGATGTTTTCAGTCCAAATTATTAAGACAGTTAAAAGTAAACATCAGTGTCTTTTTGTATAATATATTGTACCAGCTCTGATGTCTTCCTCCACATTTTCGGGTTGCATCAAGCATAACTAACTCAGAATCATGTCATGACCTTCACAGCTATTGCTGAACCTTTCCGGAGATCAGTTTCCATTTTACATGGAAGTCATTAAGCAGACACTCTCATTCACACAGGTGCATATGAGATGCATAAGTGCATACGAGTTCATAGGTTTTTATACAGGCCCCCTTGTCACAATCCAACCCACAATTGTGGCGTTGCAGGTGTCATGTTCTCACCAACCCGAGCTACACAGGACCACAGGACACTGACAAGACAGCAGAAGCTCTTCTCGGACCATGCTGCCAAATACTAGTTCTTCCGCAGACAGACAGGCCTGTATCGCAGACAGACCGGAGTGTACCGCTGACGGACCGGCGTGCAACGTAGACAGACAGGAGTGTACCGTGGACAGATCGGCGTGCCCTGCAGACAGACTGGAGTGTACCGTAGACAGACCGGAGTGAACAGTAGACAGACCAGCGTGTACCGTAGACAGACCGGAGTGAACAGTAGACAGACTGGAGTGAACATTAGACAGACCGGAGTGAACAGTAGACAGACCAGCGTGTACTGTAGACAGAACGGCGTGTACCGTAGACAGACCAGCATGTACTGTAGACAGAATGGCATGTACCGTAGACAGAACGGCGTGTACCATAGACAGAACGGCGTGTACCGTAGACAGAACGGCGTGTACCGTAGACAGAACGGCGTGTACCGTAGACAGACCAGCGTGTACCGTAGACAGAACGGCGTGTACCGTAGACAGAACGACGTGTACCACATCAGAAGGGTGGACAGTGCTGCTGACTACATGGTCCTAATGAGCTCCAGAGGCAATTAAGTGATTTACTCTGCCCCCTGTTGGACATGCCTGGTTCATACACTCTCCCAGCAGTACACACTCAACAGTTGGTATTTCACAGCTACTATGTGAACATACGTCATTGAAGTATTCAAATTATTTGAGTGCTTTCAATTTAAGGTTTTGCTGCCAGTTATTACTTAATGTTATTGTTAAGTGAATCAGTAAAAATTAAACCTCATTTTCAAGGGGATTGTTCCTGGTGGTGATCTGTCCGAGACAGGGAAAAGTCACTTTCAGACAAGCTGAGATTGGTTTTCAAACTGTGTTTTTGGAGCAGCTTGGCAATTTCAATGGGATGATCATGTGAACAGATTTTACCATTAAAGGAACTAAAAGATAAAGCTCTATGTTCGAAGGTCAGTTCTGAATCACTGTCTCCTAAATAATAACTTTAGTGGGCCAAGGATACAGGCCTCCCAATTAATAAACAGTACAGTCATCATAATGACATTCACATTTACACCTATTTGCAAGAGACCTTGGATGTACAATGTGTTTAGAAAGCAATCACATTCCTTCAACATTTTATAACTGATTAAATAAATATTTTTTACCAATCTACACAAGACTCCATAATGACAAAACAAAAACCTTTTTAGAAATTAGTGCCAATTTATCTAAAGTGAAAAGCTTTTATTTCATGTATGTAAGTATTCAGACCCTTTGCCATGACACTCCAAATTGATCTGTGTGCTTTGGTCATCATTGAGATGTCTCTAGAACATGATTGGAGTCCACCTGTGGCAAATTCAAATGATTCGACAGGATTTAGAAAGGCACACGTCTATATAAGGTGGACTCACTTCACAGTGCATGAAAGACCAAAAACAAAACAGGGAAGTGGTGTGAAGGAACTCTTCACAGACCTGAGATAGAATTGTGTTGCAGCATAGGTCTAGAGAAGGTTATAAAGAAATGCAAAAGCATCCCAGGAACATAGCGGGCTACATCATTGTGAAATGGAGGAAGTTTGCAACCAAGACTCTTCCTAGAATCTGGCAAAAATAAGAAATCAAGCAAGAATGGCCTTGTCATGGAGAGGACCAAGTGCCCAATGGCCACTCCAACTGAGCTTCAGGTTTTCTCTGCAGAAATGTGAGAACCTGAAGAACTCTGAACAAGAGGAAAATTATTCTCTGGTCCGATGAGACAAAAAATCTAATCTGAATACTTAGGTAAAATTTTTTTGATTCAATTTATTTCATTTAATAAATTTGCACACATATTTAGACATGTTTTTTTGATTTGTCAGCATTGTGTTTTGTGTGTAGAAGAATGGCAGTATTTTCTTATAATTGATTAAATTAGGTTAGTCCATAACAAAACAGAATGTGGAGAAAGTGAAGAGATCTGAATACTTTCCGAAGGCATACATTTTAGAAATGGTGTGCTGTGGGTTGGTGTGTCAGTCTGCAACATGTTTTTTTACCTCTTCTACACCTGCTCCTGTATCAGATTCATTAGGCCTCTTCTACACCTGCTCCTGTAACATATTCATTAGGCCTCTTTTACACCTGCCCCTGTATCATAATCATTCGGCCTCTTCTACACCTGCTCCAGTATCAAATTAATTAGGCCTCTTCTAAGCCTGCTCCAGTATCATATTCATTAGGCCTCTTCTACACCTGTTTCTATATCATATTCTTTAGGCCTCTTCTACACCTGCTCCTGTATCAGATTAATTTGGCCTCTTCTACACCTGCTCTAGTATCATATTCATTAGCCCTCTTCTACACCCGCTCCTGTATCTGATTAAATAGACCTCCTCTACACCTGCTCCAGTATCATATGAATTAGGCCTCTTCTAAACCTGCTCCTTTATCAGATTCATTAATATTAATAAAAGGTCTGAATGTTGGAAAGTGTTCTTCCCCTACCTTGCGATTGCCAGCCATTTTGAGTAGAAAACTGAGGGTGCGCTTCAAAGGACTCCCTGTACACTCTTCATGGGCCTTGTCTTGGTCAATCTCTGTCCAGCTTCCCCAGAACTGACCCGGGTCACTATCCACACTGCGGGACGGGAGAGAAATAAAACATGAGATGAGAGAGAGCGAATCACAGAGACACAGAGAGAGACACAGACACACAGAGAGTGACAGAGACACATAAGAGGGCCAAAAGACAGGAACATCTGTGGGAGGCCAGAGAACGACAAGGAACAGGTTAGGGAAAGGGGCAGGACATGAAACGAGAATTAGAAGAAACGTATTGACAGCAACTGAGAAGTGGACAGTGAAGGGCTTCTGTCCAGCAGGATACCACAGCAGACAGCTTTTAGCATAGACCGTTTACAAACATTCATTGACACTGGACATGTTACTATTAAAGGCAGAGTGTCATTTATGACAACAGCAGACAGTCAGAATGGAGAGCAACAGGCGGCAGTCTACTGAAGGAGACAGATCTAAAATGGTGATTGCCTTTCCACAAAAACAGGGAGAAAGGCCACTCACCTCTGGTTGGATCCACAGAGATGACCATAGGGGAGAGTCTCTGGAACACACAGACCAACAGACACTCAGCACTGACCCCCACCCAAAACACTCTTCAAAGTGTACAGCTCTAGCTGAACTCAGCAAGACCTATGTCTAAGACAAAGCACAAATAAAATAAGCTGAAGTATCATACGTTAACAATAAAAAAAAAAACAATAAAAAAAGTAAATCTCACTTTTACCTGATGCTCATTCAAGGGCTGCCGTGCAATTTTTTAACAAAGAACTCACCAAGCACGAAGACAGTGATGAGAGTGAAAGGGGCACAGATAAGCGAATTACTTTGATGACAGTGGTTAGAAGAGCGGGATAGAAAGTTGGTTATAGAAGGAAAGAGAAAGGTAGCTGTTTCATAAGCCGTGTGTTAGAACGGAGGAATATGAGTGGACAAGACGAGCAGAGAGCCACAGAGGAGAGGTGGCAGAGTTCGCAGTAGAAATGGAGGCTGTTTCACTGGGACTGGGGCTAACAACAGGACCCGAGCCCAGGCAGAACAAACACAGGAAGAGCGCTTCCGCATTGCTGCACAAAACCACACCAGCGTGCACACACACACACACACACACACACACACACACATACACATACACACACTTAAGACCTAAGAACTCAAGAAACTGAAATTTCTTTGGGGTTCACTGAGACACACCCACACACAGAGAAAAAGATGCAGTGTGTGTGTGGGTGCACGCGCACACACACTCACACACACACTCACACAAACAAAGACACCCACCAACTGAGAAATGTGCAGTAAACACAGTGAGACAGACATCCGACATAAATGTATGTGTGAAAGCGGACCAAAAACAACAAAAACAAGCATGCACTTAGCGCACATTAAAATAGCCAGTTATCGATAATTGAATACACCCACATCAAATGAACACAATTATCGAAGCACTGTAAACAACATCCAAAAAGCCCAGTGAGATATACTTTCACTAACACGCGGCTCACTGACCAACAGACTTACTGTCCATCAAGAACCAGATTCAGAGAGTACCAAAGTGTCTGTGTGTGTGTGTCTGTCCTGTAAGAGAGTAAAGGTGAGTGTGTCTGTTAGAGTGAGGTAGTTAGTCTACTGATATAATAGAGAGCTGGTTACAAGGATGGATTCTAGTAAATTCCAGTAAACACAGAACGTCAGACTCCTTGGTTTCCGACATAAGCCTGGACCCTTTTGGGCGAGGAAATACAGAAACGCGTGGGACTCATTCAAACCTGGAACCAAGTGAACTTAACAGAAAACGTTGCAATATGTTCCACGGGTAGTGACGATGGCCGTTTCTTATTGGACAGTTCCGGGTGGTCCCAGTTTCAGTTTTCTTTGACCGGTGTATAATGAACTTGACCCAGGCGTGTGGCGTGGGCTCACCGTAACAGTTGGAGCGCGGTCGCGGGTCCCTGCTGTGCGGTAGGCTGCGGTGTACCACACTTAGGGTCGGAGCTGAGGCACTGCAGCCCTGCAGATGGTTGGCCTGCTCCTGTTCAACACACAGATTACACAAACATTAGCCATTTCAGGCATTGCACTGCTCCTGTGATCCGACAACAAGATGGAAGGGGAAAAGCAGGTAAACATCACCTCATTTCATCTAAATAGGGTCTATGTAAAAAAAAACAATAAAGGAAAATGTGCACATGTAGCACGAAACAAGACTTGATTTCATTATCAAATGTGATCTTTATTTAACCAAGCAGGTCAGTTAAGAACAAATTCTTATTTACAGTAACAGCCTGGTGAGAGGCAAATTGTCTCCTGTGTACTGGAGGAATAGATGCAAAAGTACAACAGCAGACAGACGGCAGGTCGCTGCACATACTGAGCTCTATGACAACTTAACGACAAGAGCACCTTTCACCACCAAGCTATAAATAACTCCTCCAGTTTAACATAAGTAGTGAGGTCATCTGAATCAAATCACATTAATCACCCCATCAAAAGTCCTGGTGATTTGTCATCATGTCCATCTCCTTCTGACAGCTGGTCCAATCCCACACCCAGGCCCGGCTAACTGACAGTCTCACCTCCAATACAGAGTAGTGCTGTGCATCGGATCCCGCCTCCTCCTCGGTGAGCGAGGACAGGGAGCCCTCCTGGGTGATGGGGGTCCTCCGAGGGTCCCTCCCCCCTAACCGGACGCCCAGGGCCGCCCCCAGGACTATCCTCATCTCCTCAGGATCCAGGTCCTCCAGACTCACACTGCAAGACATTCAGCTCAACTATGTACAACTACAGGAGCAAACAACAGGCCGTGACCCCTTAGAAATGTCAGAGTCCTACACAAATACCCACAAACACCGCAAGTCCCAATTTCACACATTCCTTGGAACAACATTGTACGATTCGACAAAAGGGATAAGCTCGTAGTTCCCCACTCACAACAACTGGAGACCAGAGGTTGCTCCCATGAAGTCTGATGTATGTCAAGGCGGTGGATGATACATTCCCACACAGCTGTATGTGTTGTGACCGTAACCCAGTCTGACTGGACCCGTTGCTGTGAATATGTGCTTATGTGTGGTTTTGGGGGGGGGGGGGGGGGGGTTGGTTCCAGGAATGGCAGTGCCAGTACAATGGCCAGTCTCAGAGCAGTGGATCTCTGTGTGTACCAGAGAGGGAGAGTGCCCGTACCAGTGTGAGTTTGAATGCATGTGCTCATATGCACGTGTGAATCTGGACACAATGTCAACACAGAACACTCCTCTCATTCTCTTCCCAGGACAGGCCCGCTATTAGATAAACCAGTGTTTCTCTGACACGGATTGTTTTTGTTAGAAGGGGGCGGAGGCTTTCTTTATGCTTTTTGTAGGGATGGAGAGAAAGAGAGAGAGCGGACCCAGAGGCAGCGACCTGGGCAATTAGAACAACCTTGGACAGAAGTTTTACTAGGTGCAAGTTCATGGTGTTTGAACTTGCACCCGGGCACACAACACAATGTGCTATCGTAGGGTAAATGTAATGATTCTAACAAAAGGAGGATGTAGAAATCCATAAGTCCTTCATGTTGATAGATCAGATTTCTGTATGAAAAATTAGAGTGATAGGTGGTTGTGTTACCTAGTTTGTTTGAATGCATTGAATGTAAGTATGTAATTCAAGCCTAAAGTATAGATTAAAGTATATACTCGAACCTAAAATGTAATTGTTTTCTGGTGGGTTCCTGTGACAGATTTTTTTTTTACATTTCTTATGTCTTAGAAATTGAAGGATTAGTCATTCGGTTGTGGCGCCCCCTACCTGCGGTTGTCGCCGGCCTCCGTTTCATTCTGCTGCACAGTAGCCACGGCGCCAGGCTCCCAGCTGTGCCTCCTCCAGGGGTCCAGGTGGGTGAGGTGTCGGGTGGCTGGAGAGCGTAGGGTCACCCCTCGATCCTCCTCCTTCACACTCGGCCCAGGGGAACATGGCGGGGAGGGGTATGGGGAACAGGGGGGCGCGGGTGGCGAGACAGAGGAAAAGGTTGGGCAAAAGGGCAGGCTGGGGGAGGCTGGAGGTGAGGTTGGCATCTGGATGAGGGTCAAAGGATGGCATATGAGGGGCCCAGTGAGAGAGGTTGAAGTGACATGACTTCCATGTTGAGAAATGCGCATGTCTACTGACAGAGGCAGATGTACCCTATAGATCAGGTGCTCAAGTTTCTCAGGGCCCATAATCCAGAAAACAGCTCCCACCAAAGATTAAAGGGACAAGACCACTTCAATCTTCCTTGTCCTAAGACAGCAAAAATGCAAAATAAAAAGTGTGAGGGACTGAAATATTGTCCAGGTAAGTGGTTGGCTGTTAACAAATCAGTAAGCAAACCCAATAGGTCAGGGAGGCCCAATTTTTTCTACAAACTTACAGAGAAAACACAATTTATAATTATTGAGACCGTGAAGCAGTTTCTCTTATTTTTCTTCATACTTTAAGTTATTATACGCTACTATGAAGTCAAACATGGTTTAAGTATAAAGTCACAGGTTTTATTTAAGGGTATTTACATACTCGTTTTACCAACACTGTCATACCCCAATCTCAGGACATCAACTTGGACAATTGTCTTGACAGTTTTTATTGGTCATTCAGTTCTATTCTGTCACATTTGAGAAGGCATAAGAGAGGTGTCAATTTCTTGTCTTGATTCTAGGTTTGTGTTAGCCTCTGGAGTCTACTATTGGTGCATGTTTACATGAGAAACAAAAATGTGTTAATAGCTCTCTATTGTAGTCTACTAGAAAGATGACGTTTACTCTTAATGGTTGCAACCATGGTGATTTGAAAAGAACTTAACAGACCATGAGATGTCTTGTTGCACTCTATGTAATAAGTTCCTTATGGGTATAACTGAACTTTTCATTCCTGATTATTCATTTCTATTCATTACTGTTTACTGACTCTGTGAACTTGAAAATCACAACTCCAGAGGTTCGGTTGATTGAGTTTCTGTTTTTCATCAGAATTCTTGCTGAATTAGGCAACACGCACAAGCTGGGGTTAAGCTTGCCCAACCAACCACAAGGAGTCGCTACAAAGTCTTGTCTGACATCCTTTCCCCCCATGGTGGCACAGAGCCAATCGACATTCTTGGTTCATTTCTGTGCCTAAAAGATCCAGCATTTGTTATATATAAACCATCCAGTCTAAGGCTTTGGTCAGCCAGTCTCCCTGCTTTAGAAAACAGCACGTCTACATGAGGCAATGACTGTAGGATCTATTGTCATGACCGGAAAGATTCTTAATAAACTGGTTAATAAGTTTAGTTTATGCCATAAAATAGTGAGTTAATTATTCTTCTTTGCCAGGATATCAGAATAATATATTGTTTCCTTTTCAAAGGGAAGATGTGGATGATTAACTCAGGAATGCTGGGTACAACATGTTTCCTTGGTAATCATGTTTTGACATTCGGCATCAATGTCGCTGGTCACCTGTTCTTACCCTGAACAAAGTCAGGTTGAATCATTGTGGTGGAGCACCCCTCCTGGTCTTATCAGCCAAGGCCCACCTAATCTCTGATGCACAACTACTGCTTGGGTTATTAGAAAATGACTCATTTAAAAAAAAAGCATTTAACATGGTTATTGTGACAGAACCCTTTCACATGCTACCAACAGCCATGTTCATTAGCAATGATGTAATAACTTATAATAATAATTACAATAGGCTGAGTGGTTACATCTATCTTGTGCAAATGTGCTGACCTTTCTGCAACAGGTTACCTTTTGAATACCCTCAACTGTATAACAACAACTGCTATAACAATGTCATTGTGAAAAGGTTTGTCCTGAGGTGTATTTACAGTATACTGGTGTCTGTGAATTGAGCCAGTGTACTGTATATGAAACCTTTAAAAGGAGTTGTCTCTCTGACCATCCTATATCAGCAGAAACTCTACTTAAGAACAGGGTTACACCATGCAATCACACACACCTATGAGATAAGATGGAGAGATTAGATTTTAATGGCACCACACCCAAACAGCACATGCAACCACACTTAAAAGCTTCTGACAACCCATGAACAACCCATTCACAACACGTGTGGTTAAGAAACCCTAACATAACAGAGGTACAACGCCTGAGGGGTTTCATTTTCCAGCACAATGGATACTACAACTCTAAATATGCATTTGAAAAAACATGCATAAAAAAGGGGCACAAAAACCAAACTTAAACTTTGACTCCATGACAAGTTTGATTTGTCATGGAGTCAAATCAAACTTAGTTGATTTGACTCCATGACACTACAGCGGTATAAACAATTGCTAACAAAAACATAGAGCAAGGTCCCATTTTGTAAATCAACATTTTGCAATGTATTTTGAACTATCGCCGTCATTGACGAAACGTGGGGTCTTCACAAGTTTCTGGCCTTTCAACCCCAGACGCCATTGCCCATGCAAACCAGACGGTTTTGACAAAGCCCCTGGATATATCCCAGAAGCCCTACCATACCCAGGCATTGGTCCTGCTGATCCGCAGCCTCTTAACAGGCTCTCTTATGCCTCTGGGATGGCCGTGACAACCAGTAGGCAATAGGCCCTGTACAGGGATAACCTAGCCGTTTTAACATTTATTCGCTAGACTGGATTTGACTTACAGATATCTGCAACATAATTTCGCCTAGTCAAAACTCCAATTCAAGATAACTATAATGTCATTCTGACTAGTCAAAATGACAGTTGGAGATATCTGTAATTCAGTTTTGAATGGTCAGTTTTAAATTACTATTGCCATTCGTGTCTGTGAGGTTTCTCATATCCGCAATGTCTATTGTTGATATCTTCAACTGGATTATGACTAGTTGTAGTTACAGTTCCAGATATCTATAATTTAATTCTGACTAGTCACGATTCCAGTTCAAGATATCTTTAATCCTCTCCAATATCTATATAGCCCCGGACGCCCAGTGCTAACGACGCCACTGATTACAGGTATCTTGAATTGGGGTTTTAGTTTAGAAAAATTACTTTGCGGATATCTATAGTTACAAGTAGGAGTCAGGAGCGAGAATGAGTGGCTTGCTTGTAATCAAACACGTTACTACTCTTCCACCGAATGGCAAGCATTAACCGCCATGCCAGACCTGCGTGAGGCCGAAACTGCAATTTTTGCCAAAATTTTTAAGGCTGCAGGCAGTGCACGACAGGCGCTTTTAGCAATAAATACAGAATATTTACTTTCTTTCAAAAGTGGATTCTTCGCCACAAAATCCCCGATGATAAGATCGTTCTATTTGATGACATTTTTTAACTATTCTATCCACAACTGAAACCGCCATTGCTGCTAACACCGAAATTTGCTGGCCCAATATGATCTGATGCCTCGCATGAGAAACGTCATGCAAAACAATTCGAAATAGTCATAATGAGGTTTGAGATATCTGCAACTATTATGTTGACTAATCAAAACTAAATTACAGATATCTTCAATTTCCATTAGGGATGTGTAACGAGTCGAGTGTCATTTTCAGCGAGGTCATTGCTGATATCTGTAATTCACTTTTGACTAGTCAGACTGACGTTACTGATATCTTGAATCAAAGTTCTGACTGGTCACAATGTAATTACGACTAGTCAAAATTACAGCGTTGAGTCATGTTAATTTCGGATAGTCAAGTATAGCGAATAAATGTTAAAACGGCTTGCCATCCCACCCCACCCCTGCAGCCCACCACGACAGACATTACGCTTCCGTCAAACCCACAGCGTTAATGCGCACCGGTACAGCGGAAGGTCGTTAATTTCTAGCGGAACACGGAGCTTGCCTTGGAGCAGTGCCTTCTGTGTGGGGCGTTGGATTTAACCGAGAACTTGTATGCGGAAATGTCTTGGCAGAAATAGTAGCAACAGTGCCGTTTTTACTTTTCTTGGACGCATACCCAGATGAAGCATGCTTAAACCACTGCGGATTTACGCTGTCGGTGCCATCGAGGCGTTACGCCTTGCTCACCATCCCGGACTGATAATAGCACTGCTATTATCAAGTTGGCAAACTAAACGTTACAGTATATGCTCAGTGTATATGTGTTTTTTCAAAAACATCCGCAGAACTACTCCAAAGAGCATGATTACTGTTCGCATCCTTTTCTTTTGGCAACTCTGCAACCCATAGACAACAAGATATTTACATGAGATTTACTGTCATCGTTGCCGTTAAGTACAGGGTTTACTTAATCATTGTGTTTCTTACTCGGCTCACTCCAGCTGGTGTTATTACTTCCCTCTCCCACCTCATTCCTTCCCTAACCCCCCCCCTCCCCCATTCCTCCACATCCCCCTTATTCATCCCTGATCTTCTGTTCATACAATGGTATCAGGTTGCGGAATGCTGTTTTGGCTGTTATTTGCAGGCCAGTTAGGATTGCCTTTCGTGTTGCAGTCCTATAACTGCACAATGATTATTATGCAGCATTTGATTCAGCAGGAATAGCATTTAAAAATCTAGGTTAGGCATGAGAAGGTAGTTCTTAAGACAGACTACTTTCAGATCCAACAGACAGAAGAGAAACAATGTATGTGGGTTACTTCATATCGTTTTCAGCCTTTCTTTATATATCGCTTGCTAAAGTAAAAAAAGTTTCTCAAAAAGTTCAGTCCTTTGTACTGAAGTTAACCATAATGGTTCCCTGGGCAGCTCCCCAATTTGGAGGAGTAAATAAATCAAAAATAAAATGTCCAAATTCAACCATGTCCCTTTGTGGACATCCTCGTTCTGGCCCATAGAGAACAACAACAGGGAGTGTGATGGCTCAGCAACAAGGTCACCGTTTAACCCTGAGTCAATGAACAGTGTGTGTGTGTGTGTGTGTGTGTCCATGACAGAGAAAAAGGTCTGCAAGCATACTAAGAGCATGTCAGTGTTTACCTAAAGGTGTATCGGGAAATGAACCTCAAGTAGATGAACGATTTTGAGGGTTTGGATTTCTATTCCATTCAGACTATAGGCGGTTTAAAGTAACAGGACACAATGCTCTAAACAAAAAAAGTGAATACAGTCGGCCACTCGTGTTTAACAGATCTGTTCAATAGTCCTGTAATTCAATTACACTGAGTCGATCTATAGTCCCTGAATCCCCTTGAGTCCAATATGTACCAGGTGTTCTCCTCTAACATAGATGGTAATATGATAATAGTTTCTTCAAGGATTCATTGAAATAACTCAATATATCAACAAATATAGTCTTTGACATGTGTTGTGACATCTGAATAATGAAGGTACCTGAAATGTATACAGTTACTACATTACTTCTTGGTTTAAGTGGTGTCTCATAATACAGATGCTCATATGGCAGTTTAATTAAATAATGGAAAAATCTCAAGTTGTTGCATCCCGACATCACCATGTTGCAGTGGTCAATGGTGATTATACCATCCTGTAGTTTGGGACCCTAAATGATTTGACTGTAGATCAATGCTAAAATAGGTAGAATTATGAAAAGGTGTGCCCGAGGAAAGACAACAGAACCGCTTACCTTCTCTCCCTCTGTCTTTCCAGCCGGTTTTCTCTCTGCACTAGTCTTCCTAACTCATCACTCCATCCCCCCATCTCATGTTACTCATTCATCCCTCCCCAGAAACACCCACTTCCCTCCCCTCTTTCTCTCAATTCATATTCATGGCAGTGAGGTGAATGAAGTCACCAGTGTTTTCCAGGGTTTCCCTGGGGGGCATTTGGTACAGTATTGCGTAGCCTGGGTGCTGATCTGTTTGTGCTGCATAACATAGACGATTACCGCACACGAGTTGGGAAGACACAACAAAGGGATGTACTACTAAAGAAGCATAGTCTACTCCAAGGTTTTCTACAGCTAGATAACCTCAGTTGGTTTCACATTCCCACTCTGGCTTTATCCGTACTGTGGCTGTGAATATAGCTAAATCTCCTGGCGCTAACTCTAGCCAGCTCATAAATGACGTGAAAAATATTCTCACTTTTACATGCCACATTTAAATTTTTGTCTAAAGTAACATCAAAGGCTTTCTTCCAAGTGCGGCAAGCTATGTAGTGAAAGTGGGCATTGGGAATGCAGTCCTATTAACAAATATCGTTAATACCATCTCCACGTTGTCATAGAAAGCCTTCAAGCTAAAAGATGTTCCACTTTGGTGTAATTGGTTGAATTCTGAAATGACCAGTCATCAAAACTGATTTGTAGGACACCACACCTACATATCTTTTGTGCGAGCCAACTATGGACTGGAACAGCAGCAACATTTTAGCCTGTTAGATTCAGTAATGCCACATTGTAGTTCAGCATTGAATGCCGTCAGCATGCGGGCACAAATGTGTGAGTTTGTACAAGTTGCAAACTTGTTGATCTGAAGCAACACGTGTTCATTTTCATTGCACCACAAGCCGCTGTGCATTTAAAACACTGCCTTCGGGGGATGTTTCAGTGTTGTTGGTACTGCCCAAATAAATTTTTTGCCTAAAGTCTGCCCAATTCATTGCCTGTGTTTTTGTAGAAACAGAAAAGATAGCCAATGGTAGGAAAATACACAAACCCCAATACACTAGTCACATTGTCATCTTCTTCCTCGAACATTGTCCTTCTTCTCTCCCTAATCATCAAGATATCCAGCTTCCCCTCCTCTCACAGACCGATCTGAATCAGAAGTCCTAAGTACCTTTAAACACTTATCACTTGCCATCTGGGTCTTTTGCAACAACATAAATGTTTTAACCTCCCATTTTGGGTTGGATACTGTACGTTGTTTATATGTGCAGAATCTAAGTAGAAGGGTTTGAAAGCAAGTTGTTTTGATCATGATGCACATCATTTGCAAATGGATGACAATGTACACAACTTTGGGGGACCTGTTTTGGCTTGAAAGCGCCATTTCACAACCAGTGGCCAAAAATCCTTTAATCTTGTTCATATTTGTTTTCAGTCTCCCACTGCTTTTGCTCTGACAGCTCTGTTTAACAAGCGTGAAAATCTGATAAACTGCATAATGAGGATAGTTAAGCCAGATAGAACATAAACCTCTAGCTGTTTTGCATGGGCCTAAAGAGTTGTGAGTGTTCGTCCTCCTCTCTTTTAGGAGAGTACACATTCTTAGTCGGACGTTGGGCGTGACTATCGACTGATTGTACTCCATTTTGACCCCTGTGGTGGAACAGAGCCAAAGACTCTCGAATTCTCCCCACCTTCCAATGACTCCAAGCATTCATTAGGTAATCTCTTTAGGATGGAAATGGAGACAGTCAGGAACAAGTACAGTGAGGAAATGGACAGTTCTAAAATCACTGCCTGGTTACTGCTTATACAGATGGACAACGTCTCAGTGACCCCCAGCCTCCAATTGTATCAGAGATTAAGAAATTCCAAATCAAGGAAAAAGCAGCCCAGTCATTCATTGTTTATTCTATAATAAAATGATCAAATGCCAGCTTGTTATGTAGCATATCTGTGTATTGGCCCTATAACATTAGGTAGTTCTGAACTTCATATTTGTTCTAGCTACAGTATTTCCACTGGTAGTTGAAGAATGAAGGAAATTAAACTGTTACACATCAACTGCAATGGAATGCAAAGACCTACTTCACTGCAAGGTTGATTTCCCCTGCCCTGGGATTGGTACATCACAGGCCCAGTGCTGTTCATCTGTATTTGATGATAAATATAAGGAAAGCTGTAACTGTCACCAACACTGGAATTATCCTAGCATAGCCGATTGCACAGATTTTAAACATGCTTCAATTAATACCTTTGACTACATCTAATTGGTTTAATTGGAACTGGATCTCATCTGACTAACCTGGATAATAAACATTTATATTTTTTATTGCATACACTAGCAGACACTGTACCTAACATTTGTCTTGATGTATGGCCAATTCAGAAAATTTGCATTAAACTTGTGGATTATAGCAAAACATACTTGATCGGGTTAGGGTTAGTTCTCACATAATAATTGTACATATCAATGTTAATGTGTTCTTACGTTACTCTTGGATGAGCACCTGTGGTAATTAGCCAACTAGCGCGCTCCAACCACCTGTGTGTAAAACAGCTTGGGAGAGTGCAATTCTTGGGGTGGTGGTACAACATAAAGGATCTGTACAAAACAATCCTTATTTTATAGATTATGTATCATTTATATAAAACAGAAGGCCATATATTTAATGAACCCTTGAATAGAAAACTTTTGAATACAGCCACATACTTCTATTTTTTGATCCTCGGCTAAGTTGGGTGACCTGTGCGGTTTGATTGCTGACAACCTTATCTTTAGATTCTAAGATTTGATTGGGACAATGAGTCGAGACTCACCAGAGCAAAAAATTGTTTGCTGTAGGTCTATTAGATGTGTTTTTTTCCATTACAAATTGAAGGATGCCCTGAAGGACTGCATTCATACAGAACAAACATTAGTAACGGTGAGCAATTTTTTAATTTACATTTAAATTAAATTAAAGACCGTTGTGACACTTTTATTGAAAGCGAATTCCTCTAACATTGATAAAACTAGAAGACTTGAGTATCTGTTTACAGCCAGATGTAGCTTGTTCTCTAACAAGGAATCAGTAAGAATGTTGTCCCCCACATTTGCTGTTTTAACCATCGTATAAGCCCTGTGTTTCTCAACCCTGCTCCTGGACGTCACCCTGCCCTGCGTGTTTTAGATCTCTCCCTGCCCTAACATACCCAGAAGCAGGGTTGAGAAACACTTTATTAGCCTGTCCATTAATCTCAATATATTTCATGGTGATTGTACAGAGTTGGGCTGACCACTGGGCTAAAAAGCACCTTGATGTGGCAAGCAAATTTTCCATATACAGGCATGCAAGAATTCATGGATTTATTACATTAATGCTTGTGCCAATAAATGTACATTTGAAATTGTCAGCTCTCAACCGCAAGAATTCTATGACCCAAATGTTGTCACAATGGCTACATTACAGAAAAAAATGTAATACCTTAATAGCATATTCTTAAGTAAACTACAGTATAGTTTTGAGTGAGTGGGTAAATTTAGATAAAACAAAAAGTATAGCCCAATCTCGATAGACCTACTTGGATTCCAGCTCTCAAACTTTGGATTCAAGACAGTTGTGCTCACCACTGCACCTCACAGCAGCTTGGTGTGAAATGCAGATTTCCCAAATACAAACATGCAAGCAACGTGCTGATTCATGTATTTGCTTGTGTCAATCAGCGGAATCTCGAAAATGCCGGCTCTCCACAGTAAGGCGCCTGATTGAAGTTCTTACAATTTGCTACATTGCAGAACCAAATTAAATACCATAGATTCTTAGGGTTATCTTTTCTTGAGGTATATAGAGTTGTTCAGAAGTAAGTAAACTAGTGTTGTTTTGAATGAGTAGGCACATTTTTATGAAAAACAAAAAGTATAGCATAAACCTGTCTATGAACCCAAATTTTTTTACATGCAGAGACAGCTGCTCTGACCACTAAGCTACACAGCAGCTTGGATTGGCCAATAATTACCACCAGACAAAAACCTGAAAAAGTGGCACATATTTGCAGTGAATAGCAAAGAGTGGAACACTGAAGCAAGGAGACTGTAATGGCATTGTTGTTTCATGGTAGTTGGATAATGTATATTAATCCGACGCTTCAATGTGTGTGCTAAGGAAATGTAAACCAAATAAACTTTGTAACGATATAGACATATGTGTTCTAGATAAGTATGACTGTACCATAAACTGTCTGATTTGGTGATCTGGAGTTCAGTTATACTGCTTTAAATGTGTTATAAAATGCGATATGGGTTATCCACATTCCAAAAACAATCGCTATGAAATTTTACTTAACAATATGAGACAGACCACTTCAAAGTTAAGGACATTTTTATTGGTAGTGAACTTCACTGTGAAGTTAGCTGTTCAGTTATTAGCAGTTATATAATATAATAGCATTCGCAGTTATATAATTTCTTTTTTAGCGGAGATCTACCTAGGACTTAGGGTGTGATCTGGGACGGCCGTTAAATAACTACGGTTTTCTGGTTAAACTTTAATGTAACAACTCGGAGATATAACGACACTAAGGCGGCTCTAACAATAAATGTAGCCGGAGGTGTTTTGGGGAAAATCAGAACAATCAAAAGATAAAAGAATCGACTATCCCTCAACGAGAGTAGGAATTTCGAGATCGAGGTATTTCCAGCATATTTCATGCAAATACATTGGCTACAATATATAATTTACATTGACAAATAGCCTAGTTAACAGCGCAGTATCCCACTGAAAACGTTGGCTAGGTCCACACTATTTAAATACAGTAATGCGAATAGCAGTTTTTAATGGAACTTCTTTTCATAAAACCGACTTTTAATTCGTTTCACATAAAATACATTAGTTTTGTATTATGTATGTTCCTAATGAAAATGAGAAGTTAGACCACCTTACCTGTTCCTGGTTTTTACCTTTTTTATCTTGGGTTTACTTGGAACATTTACGAGAAACACAAGAAAAAGTGCCAAAGTTGGAAAGTCCAAGAAGTCCAAAAGGAAGCAGGCATTAAAATAACATTTAAAGTGCTGTTGAGAATTATGCAAAACATTCAATATGCAAAATATCTTGGGACAACCGCAACCAAGGCTAGACAGCTGATCTCTAGCCTAGGAAAACCATCAATATGCGTAAAATGTACTTGCGCAGCTGATTGGTCGTCCCCTAACCGCTCCCAAATGCGTTCTGTTCAAGATTATCTTTCCCTCTTGATGTTGTAATTCTACATCTGTCGTGGAAGTACAGTTGTCTGATTTATTTATTAAAAAGATTTCATGTAAGTCATTTCGAATGCAATATATCAGCCTGTTTTGGATCATAAACACTCCGCACAGGAACAAGGGGTGATACACGTATCTAGGGTATTTCATTTGATTTAATCTTAGTTTAGTCCACATGTGCACCACCCGTTAGTTGCAAAAATGGGTGCGGATCTGACTTTTTAGGACCTTTATATAATAGGATATTTTTACTAAAGATCTAGATGTTCGTATTTTGATTATTTTCTGCAGATACATTTGTTCTCTACCAGGGTTTGGCAACCATAAACCGGGAGAGCAACAGGGTATGCAGTAATTTATTTTAACCGACTGAGAAGGCAAGTGTTTGGTCAATCTCATCAATCATCTCATTCAACACATCTGGTTCTTCCTTCAAAATCTTGCATTACTAATTTTCCGTGGCAGGCTAAATAACGTCTTACTTCCTTGTCTGCTGATGAATCATTTCTCCTTTCAAGTTTCTTCTACGCCTGATCTATATCCATGTTAAATGCAGGATGAGTCGTCAGGTGACATTAATGTGCTAATGCAGAAGTATTTTCTGTGCTTAATGGTTTACTCCTGCAGAGGGCAACAGAGGACTGTAGGAACTCCAATCTGTACTCAGGATGGTGGTTTTATCTTATTTCAATTGTGGTCCTTGAAATATAGTCTACAACAACAAAACAAAAAGTTAGTCACACAAGCATGACAACAATTTTGCTTTAATCAAAATAATCCCACTTTACAGTAAAAGCTAATATAAGATAACCTCACTAGGACATATGAAGAAAAAACATGAAAAATATACAGAAACCAGGACCAGCTCCAGGATGAAATGACTGAGGGGGCATTTTTTATCAATGGGGGGGCATATCTAATCCATATACCATTTGCAGTGTTTAAGGGGAAAGAAAACAGGGGATTCTATCTGGAGGGGGGGAGGGGGGGGGGTGCCCGGCTTTGCCCCCCTGTGGATCCAGGACTGACAGAAACTCTTTAGAAAATGCAAATATTTTCACAAAAACACATTTTACAGACAAACATTATTTGTCATGCGTCACTCTAATTCGGACACTACTTGTTGGCAGTGGTCCTCAAATCTCTCCTGGGGACGCACAGCTTTTCCAGGTATTAGATGGATTCCAGAGCTGGCACACCTGAAACAACAATACAGTTCCAAAGTCTGAGGGTCCCCTGGAGAGGTTTGAGAACCCCTGCAGTAGAGCATGAAGTGGTACTGCAGGCCGTTCAACATTACTTTATTAGTTAAACTAAAGAACTGCATCCTATTTCTGAGCAGAACCTTTCAGTGTTGATGTTCTAATTATGCTAGTTGCTCATCTTAACATTCAGATACTATGCATTTACAATTCAAGAGTGCTTCGTGGTCATGTTTCAGACACTAGGATACATGCTTTTGTCCTACAGTATTATATTTTATCGTATGACTGTGTTATAACATTTCATAATATTAGTTTTTTAGTTTATTTGTCAAAAACACACTTGGAAGACTATGACATTTTGAGGTTTTCTTAATTTTTCTGTCCACCCTCTTATGAGGAAAATACTGCAGGTAAAATAAATGCTTTAGGTTTTATCAAACCTATATAATCCAATCCAATCCTGTACTTTACATCCTCAAATCTCAAACTTTCCCATAAGACTAGTGTTATCACCAGTCTGCTAACAGCTGACCTTTACAACTGAAAAAGCACCATAAAACATGCAATAAACCACAGTAATACCGAGCAGTACGAGCCATTCAGTAAATCATTTGAGTAGTTACAATTGTTCTGTAGATTCCATTTCATCAACAGCTGTCATGTGGGTATATAGAGCCCCACAATTCCTTCTTGTGTGTCCGGCATTCGGTCAGCCTGTGTCTTGGTCTTCCTCGCCCTCATGGTCTGGGAATGGGTGAGGGTAAATACTATAGGCTTGCTTGGGTCACTGTGAAGGGAGGTGTGCTCTGCAGCCTGATGCTTTGTCTCCCCCTGGTGGTCAAGACAACGAACTGCTGCTGAGTCTACGGCGAATGAGAGAGGCTGGCTTGATGTCGTTGTCCTCCTGGTCACTTTCACACTGTCTCTGATGACGAGATATAGCAGGTTAGTTCTCTTTTAGGGCAGACAAAAATCATGGTGTGCTGGTTATTTCCTTGTGCTGCTGTTTTGTGTCACATTATTTACCTTGGAACAGAATTTGCCAACATTCCCTCCAATTATGTGTATGCAGCGAGAATACACAATGTATAGTGACTTTTTTTCTGTAGGAACTTGCATTGGATTCAAATTAACATCTATTTTATGGTACACGCCATTCAGACCGTGGTGGCTTCTGATGTCTATTTAGTGGATGAGTACAACCCCAAGAACACCATCCCAACCATGAAGCATGGAGGTGGAAACATCATTCGTTGGGGATGCTTTTCTGCAAAGGGGACAGGACGACTGCACCCTATTGAGGGGCGGATGGATGGGGCCGTGTATTGCGAGATCTTGGCCAACAACCTCCTTCCCTCAGTAAGAGCATTGAAGATGGGTCGTGGCTGGGTCTTCCAGCATGACAATGACCCGAAACACACAGCCAGGGCAACGAAGGAGTGGTTCCGTAAGAAGCATCTCAAGGTCCTGGTGTGGCCTAGCCAGTCTCCAGACCTGAACCCAATAGAATATCTTTGGAGGGAGCTGAAAGTCCGTATTGCCCAGCGACAGCCCCAACAGCCCCGTCTGTATGGAGGAGTGGGCCAAAATCCCTGCTGCAGTGTGTGCAAACCTGGTCAAGAACTACAGGAAACGTATGATCTCTGTAATTGCAAACAAAGGTTTCTGTACCAAATATTGAGTTCTGCTTTTCTGATGTATCAAATACTTATGTCATGCAATAAAATGCAAATAAATTACTTAAAAATCATACAATGTGATTTTCATGATTTTTGTTTTAGATTCTGTCACTCACAATTGAAGAGTACCTATGATAAAAATGACAGACTTCTACATGCTTTGTAAGTGGGACAACCTGCAAAATCAGCAGTGTATAAAATACTTGTTCTTCCCACTGTATGTTTATATCAACAGTCATACGTACACGTATTGCTCCCTTCAAGCAATCAATTACTGCTCAAATAAATAAAATATATGGCTCGTCACCTATTGGTCTTTTATCAGGCAAGATAATAAAAAAGGGCAAGAATACAGCTCCGGAAAAAATGAAGAGACCACTGCAGCTTTTTCTTTCCTTTCCAAAAAAGTTGAAAGATTTGAGTGAGGAACAGAAGTTTTGAATTTGCAGTGGTCTCTTAATTTTAACCCTTCCTCACTCAAAACCTTCCTTTTCGACTTTTTTGGAAAAGAAAGAAAAAGTACAGTGGTCTCTCAATTTTTTCTGGAGCTGTATAAAAATACCGGCAGTGGCAAGCCAGGGTTTAAATCACAACATGATGACATAGATGTCAACAACGGAATATGGATGGCCAATAACCCTACATACGATACTGTAGTGTACAGAAAAAATAACAATATGGTAGGTATGACAGAAAATACCAGATCGATGGCTAAAACAACAACTAGCCATCTAGGGATTCTGATTCACACAACTGGTTTGGAGAAAGAGATGTCTCCCCTAACCAGAACCAACTATGAACATGTGGTAAAAACCAAGACAGACGCACAACTATGTCCTAAAATGGTTAGATCTCAGATCTGTCGTGGCAGATTTACTCACCAATTCCTCATCTGCCGGAGCACTAGTTTTGCATATGACTTTGAGACGACGCAGACGGTTGCACATCCACACCATGTTATATGACATCTACACAGAGGGGGAGAAAGACAGAGATATCCCGAGGAAACAGGTCTGAAGTTAGACAGGAAAAAAAAAACACGAGAGAACAAAATAGTTTGAGTAAATACTGAAGACAGAGCAAAATAAGAGAAAGCAAGTTAAATTGATTATAATAGAATCTCTGAAGCCGCAAGAGTTAACCTGACCAGCAGGTGGCATATCGAGCACAGTGGTGTGGGCACATGTCATACAAGATACTTCAACATCACAGCTCTCTACTATTAATAAAGCTTGAGAAGTCAGCGATGTAACTCAACCAACTGTAGCTAACCGATGTGATAAGCAAGATACAACCAGTTTCAGCATCAAATAACCAGAATTCACACTGGGGCGCTGTTCATGTGTGTAAACATAAGCCGTCACACTGTCAAAAGATGAAGATTAAGAAAGTGTCAAAATCAGGACTCATTGCCAGAGTACACATCTTGTGCTCCTTTCCAATGCAATATCCCAGGATGGAGAGTTGCTGTTTAAATTGCTGTACTCACTGTTAGAAATGTATATGTGACAGCTAGCCTTGTAGGGCTACAGAAAACCATTTAATAGATCTAACTTGCTTCATATCATTATAGCATTATGTCATCTATTGCTAAAGTATAGCATCATTGCAACTTCATATTGCTGCTGTCAGTCTTAGCTTGGTAAACTAGGCTAAATGAACAATGGCTGACCGGGGAAGCAAAACCTTTCATTTAAAAACATTCAACAGAGTTCATTCAGTTCTGCTTAAGGGAGGAAACAAGTACTGATTCATTCATAGAATAAGGTGCAGTCTAAATCACTTTCATATTGAAAGTGAAAATGCAAAAATATGTTAGGGAAGAGGTGCAACTGCTGTTGCTATAATTAAGGTAACTTTCTCTGGATGGGAGCAAATTAGGTGTTTCTTCTTTAATATAAACCTATAAAGTAAACTAATCTACTCTGTGAGAGACTGAGTGTGCACAGTCTGCTTCTTTTGTCTATTTGTTGTGTCAATGTTTGCTGTCATTTGAGCACTTTTGCCCTGCTTCTCATTATAGGTGTACATTCAAAACCGGTTTTGTGTTTGTCTTATATTCGATTAGCTAAAAAGACTAACATTTCGAAATTGTCCATATAAGATCAGAACATTGAATCCTCACATTAATGTCCTGTTTTGATTCAGTATTCTAGAATTCAGAAAGCATCAGCTTTGTTGCAGTGACTTCAGTCTGATTTAATCATATACATTTGTCATATAACACATTTTCAAGACTTGTGCTTTTTGTGTCAATAATGTGATAGGTCCATCGGATGTTTAAAAGACATTCTACTGACCTTCCATTTTCTCTTGGCATTGAACTTCTTAAAGTTCTTCATGTTGATGGACGCACGGTTCCTGTTGTCCACCTGTTTCCGTGTCAGTGGCTGAAAGGGGAAAAGTAATCAGGCTAAATGACCCAAGCAGAGACAAACAACAAGTTCATCTTAACCATGTAACATTAAATAGGAGCCTTGTGCTGCTGATGCTTACCTTGATCCAGGGATGAAAAAGACCCTCCTCAGCAGTCATTCTCTCACTACAGACACAGACCCATAGAGAGACAGAGGCATCAGAGATGCTAATCAGTGTTAATCTATTGTTTTCATGCGTTCAAGTTCTTATCCTATTAATAGTGGCTGAAATAGAAAGCATAGCTTAAGAGAATGACAGCACAGCTGTCGTTCTCTAAATATACAGACACTGGTAACCAGGACGTCTGACTGATCTACTTAATATAGGAGGCTGAAAATAAAGTACTATCTGCCCATTTACAGCAAAAAGTCCCATGATATTGTGAACATCTTGTGCCTGTTCTGGTAAGCATTTACTGTTACCACAGTTTTAAATGACCTTTTTAACAGTGGCCAATTTTGCATCTGAGGTTATTTGGCAAGTGGCCTGGCATAAAAAAGTAAGTTGAACTACCAAAAGATTATTTACTTTACGTCTTTCACAAAGAGCTTCTGGATGAAGTCTTTGGCCATGGAACTGGTTTTGCTGAAGTGAAGATCGTCAAACTCGTAGTTCAGCGCGATGATGTTGCTCAGTGTCTCATCGTCGGTGCACCCTTGGAACGGGGATGTCCCGCTCAGTCTGTAAAGAAATGAAGAAGAAGGACACTACTTTTTATAGTGAGAATACCTATTGATGTTCTGTTTAGAGTTATGGTACTGTACGCCAAAGACTGATGAGATATTCTTCCAACTTACAGAATGTAGGTGATCACTCCGAGGCTCCTGCGAAGGACGGAAAACAAAGAGGATATTGTGACCTAGGCCTATCTCAGTATCTTAATTTTGCACTGGGAAATGCACGAGTCAAAACAAGCATGTTTGTTTTTCATCCAAATAAACCACTTCTCTTTCTGAGATGGTCACAAAGTTGTTTTGTGTCCAAAGTCTGTCGGGTTATAAACACTGTATTTGCACTGGGCTGGAGATAAACTGTAATTGTACCAAAATCACATCCAACCCTTTCAACTCAGAACAGAGCCTTTCTTTATAAAAACATCTAGACAGAACTCTAGGGAATGAGAATGGTATACAATGGCTGAACTCCTAAGGTATGCCGGATGTATTCAGACGAAAACATGAGTCAGCGTGTCTACACATGCCGGAAAGCGTCCTGAGGGCTCAGCCATCAAGATGGGAAAAAATTCTTTACATACATCAAGGGTTACTGAGAGGAAGACTGTTTGTGCTCATTTGATTATTCAATGCATGTTTTCTCATAACCTCCTATGATATGTCCATTTGTGTGCTATGTTGGGTTTTATTTAGGTGTGTGTGTGTAATATATTTGGAGAGATGGCGGTACACTCACCACATATCAACAGCAGTGCTCAGAGGTTCATAGTTGATCACCTCAGGCGCTGAATTGGAGACAGAGAGACAGAGAGCGACATAAATACATAAGAGAGGGGAGGAAAGAAAGCTTACTTGTCTTCACACGCAGCTGAATTTCACACCTAAGCCCCTCAGGTCTACCACAGCTAACTCTTGCTACTAAGGTAATAACCATACAAAATGTATCAATGGTATATGTATGGCAGTGTCATCGTTGGGCCAAATGGCTGAATTCAAAACAGGACATGCTCTGTAACCATGCCAACTTTACAGACACCAATCCAGACCAACCACAATCCAGACGGTGTTTGTTACAACACCGTCATCCAGAATCATGACAGTACACTTCCTGCCTTGTCTCCACGGAAACCGCTGCACCTGTAAACCAGATCACTTAATTTCCAAATTTCCCCTTGGGGTTTTGACAAATACCTACAGTACCATGTTGTAAAATGATGCGACTTTTCTCAAAAGCATCTGAACATTTCGAATGATATTGGCTCACTATGCTATTGGAGTCGCTTCCCCTTTCCTATGGAGTTACGTTTGTTTCAATGAGAACCAACAAAAGTATTAGTATTGCAAAAAAAATTATTAATATTGAAACCAAACAACAACTAAAAGTATTGAGATCAAAACTATATATATTGGAAATAAAAAAATATATATTTTTGAGGAAATATTTTTTCTTGATAACACGAATGCGTTAAAACGATTGTCTTTGCCTGCAGCTTTTTTCCATCTTTGGTTTAGCTTTTTTGTAGTAAGCTTCAGTAAGGTTCTATTATCCCATTGCCGTTCGGTTCCAACTTGCACCGTAACGGCTTGCAACTTATGTAAGGGCTGCGCTACTCACGAATATACTGGGGGGTGCCACTCATGCACTTGTACTCCTCCCCCGGCTGGAAACGGTGGGCCAGCCCAAAGTCAATGATCTTGATCCTGGGGTTTGGAGCATTCTTGTCTGACAGCATGATGTTTTCTGGCTGATGAGGGAGGGGGAGGAAACAGTAAACATGGCGGAACATGTAATGAGGTCAATCCCACCATATGGCCGACGGCACGCTGATCGCACTGATTGCCAGAACGCCAAACAGCCGGTTGCTCAACACCTCCCAGAGGATGCTAACAACACCATGTGCAGCATTGGAAGGGCGCGATTTGCACGAAGTAGCCATTTCAGCGTTTTTGTCATACAGTTCTTGGGTGGACCGAGTGGATGAGAACCTACACTCTTTATATTCCAACAAGCCAACATACGCATAAAAGCCTAAGGATGAAATAAATAAAAAAAACTGTTCTAATGTGTAATACTATTGGTATGCATCCTAGGGTGTTAGCAGAGAACTCTTCCAGCTCCCAGACTTTAGTTAGATTTTAACCACTACCAAGGGTATTGCAGCATTGGATTCCTAAATGTCCTAAGGCGTGGTAACAGACCAAAGAAGTGAGGTAATATGTGAAGTCAAACAGCCTAGCCTAATTTACCTTCAGGTCAAAATGTCCAATTTGTTTGCCGTGCATGAAGCCAACCCCCAGTAGTATCTGCTTCATGAACTCAATGGCCTCGCTCTCCGTAAGGTTCTCCTTCTCAGCGATGAAGTCAAAGAGCTCTCCTCCACTAATGCTGCAAGACGGGGGAGGAGAAAGGAGTAAAATTCCACTCTAGTACACTATTAAGCCACTTCAACGAAATCCACGTGCCTGCATTTACCTCACGTCAAACCCGGGTTCAAATAGTTTGGATTTTCTTTCAAATACTTTACACCCCCTCTTTACTTTTCTTTGTCCCTACCTTCCTCCCCATGTCTCAACACCTCCACACCCTCCACTCACAGCTCAAGCACGAGCACCACCTCGGCCCGGCTCTCGAACACGTCCTTCAGGGCCATGATGTTGGTGTGTTGCAGGCTTTGCAGGACCTCCACCTCCTTCTCCACACTTTTCCTCTCTATGCCCATTCTGCTGCTGGCGCACTTCCTGATCTTCAGGAACTTCCCCGCCCAGAGAACCCCCGTGGCTCGTTCTCGCACCTCCCGCACCTGCGCAAAGTGGCCGCTGGCAAGGCAACAGAGTGTGACGATTGTATAACGACATTACTGGGAGTCAGTGGGATTTTGAATTCATGTCGACCTATGCAGCAAAACACTGTTCAAAATGAACTGAATTCTCAATACAAACACACGTTGATGGCCTTTTCATAATGACCATCCTTACCTCCCAAGTACTTCTCCGATCTCATAGAGGTCTTCCACGTTCTCAAGTGTGTTAAAGACGGCCATACTTGTCTTCTCCCTCTCTTTCCACCCTCTGTTTTCTCATGGGGATTTCAAGTCCAAGTGTTGAATGGTAGAGACCTAAAGCAAGACCGTAAGAAAACATCACACATCACACCCCTGATGGTGAAAGTGAGAGCATAGAGCATGAATTGAATCCCGACTTAACATTCATACATACTGTATACTTCAGCTGATGCCAGTAGATCATTTCAGCACATTTCAGTTATCAGCCTTTTAAAAAAAAAAAGGATTCCGCTCATGATAAAGAGGGGGCACTTTCACAGCACAAATAACTACAGTGATAGAAAATCAACTCAAAAGTAGCGGCATGAGCCCTTATTAGGAATGAGCATGGATGAGAAGAGAACAGTGACCCAGTGTTTTGAAGTTAAAGTTCACAGAGCATTACTCACCCTTTACCCGGTGTGAAAACAAACATGATTAAAATACGTCTCAAACCCTCAGAAAGCCTGGTGTCAGAGTACATTAGCCCATGCATCAGTGAGTGTCTGCCTGTTGCCTTGGTAACATAATACAGCCATTCAAAAATGTTATAATTTGAATATTAGTAATCAGTTTTGAAAGGGTTATTGATGTTAATTGCATGGTAGAATTCCCTTTGTCTGTGTCCAGTCGCGCATGACGTCATTAACCAAAATCAGCGAGGCTGAAAAAAATTTACTGATAAGAGAAAGGATGTCGTCTCCAAAAAATCATCATTAAGGAGACACACCAACAGAGCAAACTATGGTGTGAGCGAGTAAGAAAGGGAGATCTATCACAAAAGGGGTTGTCTGTAATCCTGTCCAATTACATAGTGGACAGCAGGCGAGGGGGTGGGGGGGGAGACAGCTACATTAACTCTAACATGACAAGACACCAGAAGTAAAATGTATAGGGATGAAGAATTGTAACAGCTAGAAAGACTGTAGAGCATCTAAAGGAAAATCGAGTGGACATGATACCAACAAGTTGAGAGACAGTTAAACACCACAGCAGTCTGTGTGTGTGTGTGTGTGTGTGTGTGTGTGTGTGTGTGTGTGTGTGTGTGTGTGTGTGTGTGTGTGTGTAAGTGCGTATCCCAGATTCATCAACATTCATGTGTAGGAGGAAGCTGGTTTGATGTCGATGGTGATGCATTTTCCAGAGTACCAAATGCATCATATTCAGTGAGAGGTGTTTGTTCTGGAAGTGGGCTGCTCATTTGACCTCTACATAGAGATGGTCATCGTTAATGACATGGTACTGAACCAGCTCGTTGCATTGGGCCCGACTGGCAGCCTTGAGGTGCTGGTGTTTTGGAGCCCATAGACCACCTACACGTGTTGGGTGAGCTTCCTTTTCAGATTACAGGCCTACATACAGTATGATGGTAGCAAAAGAGGCTAGCGAGACACAGCTGAGTGTCAGCTATCACTGGCAAATGTGATGTGCGTAAATGGGGGTATTTTTAACCTAAAGTTGTTTTGGTATTTTATGCTTTATTGTATTAAGGAGTGATCGTGAAAGAGAGCTAAGTGTGCTGAAACAACTGTGGCACCGGTCCAAACACAGTGTGGTTAATGTGTGTGTCTGTTTGTGTGTGTGCTTCTACTCTTTTCTCTGTATACAAGTAAGGAAATGCATGTGAGTGTTTGTGTGTATGTAAACACATGCATTTCTTTCACGCTCTGATTCTCGGTTGGTCTGCCACTCTTTGTGCATGTCTAGACACTTGTCTCTTTGCAAAATATATTTTGCAGCTGACTCACAGTGAAGCCATTCCCAATCTTTCCCAAGACGACATTCCACAGATTCCCTCAGGAACCACCACCGCAGCCTCCCACCCCAACACCAGCAAGACAACAACGGGGAAAACAAATGGGTTGATTCAAGAACCAGTTCCTCCACAACTCCGAAACCACCCCTTCCCCAAATAGCAATACAGCGAAACAATGGCCCTTCTATGAAAGCTGTGCTTTGATGTCATCATGTCAAAATGTTCGATGGATAAACATGAGGCCTCGATCCTCAACGTGGACCATAACACGACAGACAAAACCATGTGACTTCACCTCCTTATCAAGGGCCTTCTGTTGTGAACAGCAAACTGGCATCTATAAGAGTGTTTGTGTATCTTGCTGACAAAAAAATCACAAAAACAAAAATGGCTGTTCGCCTACAAGAGATGAGACCTAGTAGATAGCACAGTTTTGCTAAAAATATGCTAAAGTTTATAGCGACTGAGCGGTTTCTAGGATGGCTATCACTCAACCTGCTCTGCTCCAAGCTGTGCACAAGCTGTAGACCAGTACCATGTAAACAGAGTGCATTCTGTTTGGCTAAGGAGTTGCAACCTTCTGCACACCAAACATATCACCCAGAAGAAACTGTATTAGCCAACTGAATAAGGGATTAGTCAGGCTTTGGCAAAAGGTTGCCTTTCAGACGTACTCAAGCCCACATGCTATTGGGCATGTGTTTCAAATCTACCACATTAACCAGGAGGTTATAGGACTAATGCAGTCAAAAACATTAATAGTTTTATTATATAGTACGCTTCTAAACTGTTATGATTAAATAATACTCAGAAATGTTGAACAGTCTCCAGTTTGGAAATGCTGATTTCTTTTAGCAGTATCGAGTTTTGGCATGCCTGTGACACCATGTGTTTCACAATTTTACAAGTTTGTATCACTTTACCTCACTGTTCCTCACAATGAAAGTATTTTATGGGAGCAGAGAAAGTGTAATGTGTGGCTCCATTTCTGGGCGAAACATCTATGGGAGTAATAGGGAGAATGGCCAAATCACCAAACACCTAACAATGACAGGTAATGTAACCATAAACTCCACTGTTAAAATTTGGATTTCAGGAGATTTTTAAGATTTCAGTCACAGTATTCTAAAAATGTGAAACAAAAAACTATTCAATCAATAATGCCATACTTTTTTCAGGTATGGCAGAAAACCAATTTTTCCGTGATAAAACGAGACAATGGCCATTTTATAGACTGGTCAAACTCAATTACATAACAATCTGATAAGAGCAATTCCCTTCTAATTGTTCTAAACAACATGTGAGTGTGAGTTTCTCGCGTCATTCCGGATCTAACTCCTCCTCGCCACGCTCCTCACCTGCCACGTTACACTTTCACTTCCTGACACGCATGAACGCACCCAGCAATCCAGATCCCAATCACCGGAATACTGAACACCTGTGCCCTGTTTATCCCTCTATTTAGCCCGTGCTCTGCCTCCACTCCAGTGTGAGGTATTGTTCGTAGTGGACCTGCCAAGCCTTTGTACAGATTGCGGAGCGCTTATCATCTAGTACGCATACGTAAAGGGAATGAGTGGAAAACCGCCTTCATCACACAGCGCGGCCACTATGAGTATCGTGTCATGCCTTTCGGCCTTACCAACGCACCTGCCGTCTTCCAGGCGTTCATGAACGACATCTTTAGGGATATGATAGACCGGTTTGTAATCATAAACCTTGACGACATCCTTATATACTCTAGAAACCTAACAGCACGTTGGTCACGTCCAACAGGTTCTACAACGATTGCAGCAACACCACCTGTATGTGAAACTGGAAAAGAGCGTGTTCCACGTTTCCACGGTGTCCTTCCTGGGATCGGTGCTGTCGCCAGGCTGCGTCCAGATGGACGAGAGCAAAGTGTCCGCGGTACATCAGTGGCCTCAGCCAAAAACCGCCAAGGAGTTGCAGCGTTTCCTGGGTTTTGCGAACTATTACAGGCGTTTCATCAGAAACTTCAGCACCATCGCTGCCCCGTTGTCCGCCCTGACCAGTCAGAAAACCAGTACGCTGCGTTGGACCGACGTTGCCATGTCTGCATTTGACAAACTGAAAGGTCTATTCACCAATGCTCCCATACTCCGCCAGCCCGATCCCATGCTACCGTTCGTAGTGGAGGTGGACGCCTCGGAAACGGGAGTAGGGGCGATCCTATCGCAGCGCGTAGGCACGCCCCCCAAATTGCGCCCCTGCGCCTTTTACTCCAAGAGGCTCACTCCTGCCCAAAGGAATTACGACATCGGGAATCGAGAGCTCCTCGCTATAAAACTAGCCCTGGAGGAGTGGAGGCACTGGTTGGAGGGAGCCCTCCACCCCTTCCTGGTCCTTACGGATCACCGCAACCTAGAGTATTTACAGACAGTCAAACGTTTAAATCCCCTTCAAGCTCGATGGTCTCTCTTCTTTAATCGTTTTCGTTTTTCAGTCTCCTATGTGTCTGGAAAAAAGAATGCCAAGGCAGACTCCCTTTCTCGTATGTTCGAGCAACCGACCTACACTCCGACGCAAGAAACGATCCTGCCCTCCACCTGCCGTGTAGGACCTATAAGATGGGACATTTAGGACACCATCGAGGAGGCCCTGTTGACGGATCCTGACCCTCCTACCTGCCCACTGGGGAAGATCTACGTTCCGGCGGCCGTTCGGTCACAATTGTTACAGTGGTGCCACACTTCGTTGGGGTCTGGGCATCCGGGCATCACCCGCACAACAAAGCTTTTAGGTAATCAGTATTGGTGGGCTTCTCTGTCCGATGACGTGCGCGATTACGTGCTGTCTTGCCCCGTCTGCGCTCAATCAAAAAGTCCCCGTCACTTGCCCGAGGGGCTGTTACAGCCTCTGCCTACGCCTCACCGCCCCTGGTCTCACATCGCCATGGACTTTGTAACTGACCTGCCGGACTCCAACGGGTACACCACAATCTTGACCGTCGTTGACCGTTTCTCTAAGATGTGCCGTCTGATACCCCTAGCTAACCTGCCCAATGCCACCGAGCTGGCAGACATTGTCTTCCAACAGGTGTTCCGGCAGTTCGGGATCCCAGAGGACATTGTGTCCGACCGAGGGCCCCAGTTCATCTCCCGCGTATGGCGGGCATTCTGTGACTGACTAGGGGTGTCAGTAAGCCTATCCTCCGGCTACCATTCAGAAACCAACGGTCAGACTGAGAGACTCAATCAGGACATAGGAAAGTACCTACGACAGCAGTGCCAAAAGCAGCCACATGACTGGAGCCGGTATTTACCGTGGGTAGAATACGCACAGAACTCTCTCATTCACTCCTCCCTCAGGCTCACTCCCTTTCAATGTGTCTTTGGTTATCAACCCCCTCTCTTCCCATGGGATACAGAACCCGGTCCGGTTCCTGCAGTGGCCGATTGGTTCCGACGCAGTGCGAGAGTATGGGAGACGGCGCACCGTCATCTCCAGCAGGCCTCCAGTGCGCATAAGACTCACACTGATCACTGATCGTCGCCGGCGCCCGTCTCCCCTCTACCACCCCGGCCAGCGGGTTTGGCTGTCAACCCGGGACATCCGCCTGCGCCTCCCATGCCATAAGCTTGCCCCCAAATACATCGGACCTTTCAAAATCACGCAACGCATAAACCCTGTTACCTACCGTCTTCAATTGCCCCGCCAGTACAGGATCTACCCCACCTTTCACGTGTCCCTCCTCAAGCCGGTTCATTGCAGCCCCCTGCATCCACCGGTTGCCCTGCATCCTGCTCCGCCTCCTTTGGACATCGCTGGGGAGCCGGCATATGCCGTGCGTGACATCCTGGATTCCCGCCGCCGGGGCGTGCGCCTACAGTACTTGGTGGATTGGGAAGGTTATGGCCCGGAAGAGAGAGCATGGGTGCCCGCTCGCGACATTCTGGACGCAGACCTCACGGCACAGTTCCAAGCCGCCCGCCCGGATCGTCCTGCACCCCATCCGCGGAGTCGTCCTCCATGGCGGTCCCGGACGTCGGGGGCCGTCCGTAGGGTGGGGGGTCATGTGAGGTTCTCGCGTCATTCCGGATCTAGCTCCTCCCCGCCATGCTCCTCACCTGCCACCGTTACACTTTCACTTCCCGACACGCATGAACGCACCCAGCAATCCAGATCCCAATCACCGGAATACTGAACACCTGTGCCCTGTTTATCCCTCTATTTAGCCCGTGCTCTGCCTCCACTCCAGTCTGAGGTATTGTTCGTAGTGGACCTGCCAAGCCTTTGTACAGATCGCGGTATTTGCCCTTTTGACTCCCAGCCTGTTGTTTTCTTTCTTCCTTTTCCCGTCCTATCTCCTTATTCCAGAAACCTGCGTCCTGACCTGTCTACCTGCCCCGTGGATTCTCCTCCCGCCTAACCCTGCCTGTGTTGTTGCCCTCGCGGACTGATCACCCGGAATTCCGACCTACCTGCCTGCCCCTGGATTCTCTTACCGTCTCTCCTTGCCTGTACTGTTGCCTCCGCGGACTGATCACCCAGCATCCTGACCTGCCTGCCTGCTTCTGGTTTTCTCCTCTCTGTCTATTCCTGCCTGTGACTTCGCCTTCTAGGACTGATCTCCTGGTTACCGAAACTACCTGCCCGTCTTTACCATTCTTGCTCTTGCCTACTCCCTTGTACAAAGTAAATAAATCTACAGTTGCACTTCTGCAATTGGACCCACACCACTCCGGTCTCAGTGTTCATTACAGTGAGATAATTTCTCATAAGACTTCCGAAAATGTCTCTCTCACTTCTCAGAGACTTCCACCCAAATACTGTGGGTGTTAAACGTATTATGGTGAGAAAGTGAACTGTTCACTAAAATAGACAACTGTCTTGAGGATGCAATATCTTACCCCACCCCTGTGGGAAATACCAACAGTTGCACCACTGAACCAAACCAAGGTTTGTGATGTTAGGATGATGGATTTTGTTCCTGAGACTTCTTACGGTTTGCCTAAGGGATTAGGATTGGTTAAAGTTTGACCTTAATTATCCTGTGTGAGCTGGGGAGAGAACATGACCTCTTTCACACCACTCTAGATGGTGTAAGTGTTCAAATAAATGTTTCTGGAAAAAATTTGTCTATTCTGTGTAGGCAAGAGAGTGCACAATCTTGGGGTTATGGTCAAAACCTACATCCTAACCCGAGAACCTGTATCCCCATATGGGCTGTTGCTGTTTGTGATCATATACTGTAGACACTACATGATGCCATATTCTTTAGGTATAAAAAGTCTACACACCCCTGTGAAAATGCCAGGTTTTAGTGATGTAAAAGAATGAGACAAAGATAAGTCAGAACTTTTTCCACTTTTAATGTGACCTATAATGTGAACAATTCAATTAAAAAACAAATTAAATCTTCGAGGGGGAAAAACGAAAAATAAAAACCTTACAATAACCTGGTTGCATAATTCAGAATGTATTCAGAATTAACCAATCACATTTAAACTCATGTTAAATAGAAGTCATTTCTCAACTGCCATCATTTAAACTCTGATTAATCACAAAAAGTTTAGCTGTTCTAGTAGGATTTTCCTGACATTTTCTTAGTTGCATCTCAGAGTAAAAGCCATGGCCAGTAGAGAGCTTCCAAAGCTTCAGAGGGATCTCATTGCTGAAAGATATCAGTCAGGGGAAGGACACAAAATAATTTCCAAAGCATTAAATATACCATGGAACACAGTCCATGGTAAAACAGTCATCATCATGTGGAGAGAAATATGGCACAACAGAGACATTACCAAGAACTGGACATACCTCCAAAATGTATGAAAAGAGAAGAAAACTGGTCAGGGAGGCTTCAAAGAGGCCTACAGCAACATTAAAGGAACTGCAGGAATTTCTGGCAAGTACTGGCTGTGTGCTACATGTGACAACACTCTCCCTTATTGTTCATAAGAATGGGCTATGGGGTAGGATGGGAAGACGGAAGCCTTTTATTACAAAGAAAAACATCCAAGCCCGGCTGAAGTTTGCAAAAACAAAAGCACATGGGAAAATGTGTTACGGTCTGATGAAACCAAGGTTGAACACTGCACATTGCCCAAAGAACACCATACACACAGTGAAGTATGGTGGTGGCAGCATCATGCTTTAGGGCTGTTTTTCTTCAGCTGGGACCAGGGCCTTAAGTCAGGGTGGAAGGAATTATGAACAGTTCCAAATACCAGGCAATTTTGGCACAAAACCTTCAGGCGTCCGTTAGGAAGCTAAAGATGAAGTTCACCTTTCAGCCCGACAACGACCCAAAGCACACATCCAAATCCACAAAAGCATGGCTTCACCAGAAGAAGATTAACGTTTTGGAATGGCCCAGCCAGAGCCCAGACCTGAATCCAATTGAACATCTGTGGGGTGATCTGAAGAGGGCTGTGCACAGGAGATGTTCTCACAATCTGACAGATTTGGAGTGCTTTTGCAAAAAGAGTGGGCAAATATTGCCTCGTCAAGATGTGCCATGCTAATAGACTCCTACCCAAAAAGACTGAGTGCTTTAATAAAATCTAAAAAGTATTAGTGTTAAGGGTTTGCACACTTATGCAATAAGGTTATTGTGAGTTTTTGCAAACTTCAGCGAAGGTTTTTCTTTTCACAAGAACCTGGCAAGTTAACAGGGGTGTGTAGACACTTTACATCCACTGTAGGTTATGTTGTTTGTAACCCTCTATGTGTGATGCATTTTTTGCTCATGTAAAATGCTACCACCTAAACTATTCTCAGGGACACTGTTTTTGGGTATATATTATGCTCCGAAAAAATGTATAGATCACTGCACCTTTTTCTTTTCATTTCAAAGTTTTGAGTGAGGAACAGAAGCATTCAATTTGAAGTGGTCTCTTAATTTTAATCCTTCTGTTCCTCACTCAAAACCTTCCTTTTCAACTTGTTATAGGAAAATAGGTGCAGTGGTCTCTGATTTTCTTTCTGGAGCTGTAGTTATTTTGTAAATGTCTTTGTCCAGTTGTAGGTAACCTAGGAGGGCGTTTCATCCCACATACTGAGGCCTTGATGAGGAAAAAAGTAGTAAAGTAAGAGTAAACTGAGTGTTACCTTGTAATGATTTCAGTTAGAAACAACTGCAGAATACAGTTGTACAACTCAACTCTCATGTAATACAGCTTCCAAATAATCCAAGACTGTCATGTTCATATTTGTAACATGCACGAGTGTGTGTGCATGTTGAATGCTGGGGACTGGATATTAACAAAAATGCTGTTGTCTATCTGGTCTGTGGTGCAACAGAACACTACACCACCATAAAGTCAGGCTTGTTCAGTAAATTCTTCTGCAATTTCCTCCAACCTAATCTGTCTGTTCTTTGTTTTATGCACCAGGTCTCCAGCATGCTTTTCTCCATCAAAAAGAGGGAGAGATTTTGAAGCTGCAGCAAACTGAACTGTTTGATTTGAACTCTTGCATTTGCTCTGACAATTGTTTGGAATAGTACGTTAACCTGTTCCCTTATATGTCTTTGGCTCCTTCTGGAAAGCAGTATAAAATCTTAGGATAACTTTTTAGCACAACTTTAGTTTCATTTCGATGAGCAACACCTGTTGACATGGCTGTGTCAGAGACTTAAAAAAATAATATTGTAAATGGGGTGGGTGGGGGGGGGGGGGGTTGTCAGTTGTCACACGTCACCTTTTCTGAGATTTAAAAATGTAAAGTAGTGTGGGACACATTTCTGACACATAACCTCTTGACTGCCTGAGGTCTAGAGACAATGTCTTCCTCAATGTGTATTTCAGTGGAATGAGCAGGAAAGTAGGAAGTATAGTTCTGAAGTCCTTCCGGGTCCATGAATAAACAGAGGGAAAAGATCTTGTGATAGCAACTTCAAACATCTTACACTGGCACATCAACGATTATACCATCACCAGCAACAGCACTTTTACAATGGAGAATGCTATGTTTGTTACTAGGTAAACAGTTCCTATGCCTTCCCAGTCAACGCGCTGCACATGCATGCATTGTGCATCATGGTGCAGCGAGAGTTGAAATGAAAGGCTATGACTAGTTGCACCATGTGTGCCTTTGATTTGAGCTCCCTAAAGAGCCCTAAGAATGTAGTCACATCTGAGGCCACCTTCAGAGTAGCAGGTCTAGTATTGTTACAATCCTGACATTTTATACCTCGACACAATTCTGTTGTTGCACTTAAAAACACAATATTAACCTGCAGACCACTTGTGAAATTAAACAGCCAGGTACATAGTTAAGTACTAAATAAATGATGTATCCGACTCTCAAAGAATGCCAAAAACATGACAACAAAGTTAAACACAAATACACATGACAAGAATAGAATAATGAGGAGTTCAGTACAGCCTAGGCCCTGGCTTTCCTGAAACCCACAGGGAGACTGATTGCTAAAAGTAGAAGTAGCTTAACAACTTCCCCTGATAACAGGAACCTCTCGTTTTGGAGTATGCTGCACAGGGTAGGGGACTTGAAGGTTGTTCGACAAACAACTGACATTAAGAGGTTTTCTACAGCACAAATAAGTTCCACACCATTTTAGCTAACATATATCTACAATTTAGCTGCGTATTCGCAGAAACATATCAGGGTTACAGCCAGTACTAGACTCAGCTATGGAAAAGATTCAAGCCACAGGGTAGAGAGAAAAGTGAAGGTGCCTAAACTCAATTAAAAGCACAACAACAAGCGCAGTTCAACCATGTATGAAAAACTATGCACAAAATAAAAAAATTAAATACCACTAACTTGCACCAAAGATGCCCACCCTTGGTCTGATTTGTGCTGGGCTTCTAGACAGAGACTGTACATAATAGGCTTGCTGTATCTACATCCAGCATTTAGCCACTATGAAAGTTATTCTACGTGTTACTTTACCTGAAGTAGATCGTATTAATAATTGGTAGATATTTCTGATGGCAAGGTGCATCGTTTGTATTTTGTACGCAAGAAAGTATACAATGCTATTGTTTGATGGCACCACCCAAACATAATGATATCCTCCACCATGGTAGATAACTACTGCTAAAGCAACAGGTCCTGAGATAACATTGCCTGGCTGCTAAATTCTATAAAATGAAACCTGGATAATCAGGACTGTACGTCTACTGCAACCTGGTCTCATGGAATATGTCAACTATTATACGGAAATTGTGTTATTACAATGCGCTACCAAAACGTATAATACATTACAAATCGGCTAAAACGTAACATACGTTACGAACGCAATTAAAACGTATCATATGTTACGAACGCTAGACAAATGTATCATATGCTATGAACGCTGTGAAAAGATATGTTACGAATGCTACTAAAACATATCATATATTATGAATTTACACAAAACATCCAACCCATATCTTGAACTGGCGTCATTCAGCTATGCAGACAGGCGTCCTACCCACTGCTCCATACTAGGATATCGGATGTAGAGTGACAAGTAATGGCCTTACCAAGGTCGTAACACTACATAATAAATGCATTTTAACCTTACAGTTAATGTTAGGTATCACATTATTGGGGTTAAGGTTAGAGTTAAGGTTTGGGGTAATGTCACAAAGAAAATCACATGTAACATATTGTAGTGACCTTGATAAAACTACTACTCGCCGCCCCTAACAGGATGTTCCTATTGGGAGCAGCGGGTAGGGCACCTGTCTGCGGAGCTGAAGGATGCGGGTTTGAAACACAGTTTGCTAATTGCTAGTTTTTTTCGGGATTATTACTCTAACGTTTCTTCACTTAATGTAATATTTCTTACAAATTTGTTTGTCAAAGATTTTCATTAAATAGTTTAGGTATTACAGTGATTATTACTCCCACGTTACTTCACCTAACATAACATATATTACGAATTTGACTGTCAAACATTTTCGTAAAATAGTTTACGTATTACAGTGAGACTAGGTTGCATACAGTGTGCAATATTGATTGCTAGCATCCCCATATTAATCTGCAGTGTCTAGCGGTTGGAGAACTAAATCCTCTGAAGTTCAAAATTTAAATGCACTGGAAAACAACTTTACATTTGATGTTAAATATGCCCTATCAGCTAGCCCCCAAACATTTTTATAGAGATGTATTGAGGTTAAATACTTTTTCCTGAGATTTAAAAAATTGAAATAGTTTTAGTTAAGTGGAAAAAACTAATTGACTTGCGCAACAGACCAGACATCATGTATTATCAAAGTGATGAGTCTTTTTTACTTCAACAGAAGGCATGAAAGGTAGCTAAAGCTTTCTAGTAAACACTTAAGAGAAGACTATGATCAGTCATTTGTAAAATAAATAAAAAAGAAATATATCGTAATTCAACAAAATAGTAGGGTGGATAATAGTCGATAATAGTTCGTACTATTTTTTTGCCATGTCGCTAACAAACTACCTAACATTATTAATATTTCCTCTAACATTTCAGAAAGGCTAATTAATGCCATGCTAGTTAACATTTGTATGTCTCTAACAATCACTAAACATTGACAACTTGATCAAATGATTACTCGGTACAAGAAGAAATATTTAAAAACCGCTGTTGGTTATGCCGATAACAAGGGGTTCTACTCTCTAGAAAAGGGGGTGAATACACTTGTATAATTCCATATGGGGCTTTTAAATCATATAGATGCTATTTACACAATTTAAAAGGTATACATTATCCCACAGCCCTAGGCCCTAATAGGAAGAGAAATATTGAAAATTGTACTTTTTAGTTATTTTAAATTATTAGGCTCCTAAAAACTGCCAGTGCAGTCGTTTGAAATATATGAAGTGGCCCAGAGTGGTACAGCGGTCTTAGGACCGAAGGTACACATGTGCCATTGCAGCATGTGTTCAAATCTGGGCCCAAATGCAACTTTAACAAAACACACTTTACTCACTTCCTGTCAAATAAATTGTAAATGTCTGAAGAATAAATATATAGGCTATAAATAAATAACGGGTTATAAATAAATAACAACATTTACGGGAAAGGAAACAAACCAAAAACAAATAACTAAACATTGAATTTCCCCCTTCATGTAGCCTATTGCTGTATTTGAAGCGGGAAATGATTGGGAGGTCGTGTAGCCAGGCGATGCGCACTGAGCAACATACTTTGAGCGAAAGAGAGTGGCGCACCTACTATTATGAGGTTATGACAATGTGGTATATAGACCAGTGCATGACTTGGGTTCAGCGTTCCGGTTCCTTTTTTAGGCAAATGAGCAAGCCTTATTAACACATACATTTTGATGAACATAGTCTAATGTGCGATTTGACAGTTGCTGTACGAACTTTAGCCCAAGTCAAGCGCTGATATGGACTAATTGTAATGGTAGGTTATATATAATAGACAATACAGTACGTACCAATAACATGGGCTAAAGAAAACACGCAACCAAAACCGATAGTGGAAAACAACGTCAGGAATATTGTCTATACTCACCCAAATTAATGAGACGAGTTTTCTCCTTATTTTGCAAACTGTCTGAAACAAATGTTGTAACTTCTACCTGTTCTTCCGAATAGAACACGATGCATCACAATTCCGACTACTGGGACTGGTCACTGACGTAGCAAACTTTCCTGTGCCATGTATAAACATGCCTAGCAAGAGCACAACTTTGACCGAACTGATCCGTGGAAAACGAAAACCTAATTTGAACGGATTATTTTTTTGACCGTGGTCAGTGCGCATGTGAAGTAATCTATCAGATCTATCAGTCCGTACGTCAAAGGTTTAACTCCTTAGCACTCTTAACAATAAAAATAATAGAAATTGTACGGATGTGGATGTGACCTAGACGACGTCAATTGTTAAAGAGTTAAAAATCACGGATACAGATAAGCAAGTGGGATTTTGACCACGCCCTAAAGTTGTGGAATGCGGAAAGTCATGTTTTGTAAAAGATCACCTTGTTTCAGGTCTTTCCTTCAGTTTCGTCATAATTGTTGCAAGACGGCTACTGTGAAGTATCGTAATGTCAACGTTCTGTTGGACCAAACTGTTGTTGCATATAACACGTTTTGTTTTGTGGAATGAATACATGATTACACACCAAGAATATGGGCTATGCATATTTTACGATAGGCTAAGCTACTTGCGCCTGTGGTATAGCCTGAATGGATAGTTACATTCTACTGACATCCTAATCATCACAGCCTGATTTAATGGTGACTCTGATGTAATGAACTAGCCAGTCAATTCAAACCATGTGGACGTCAATCATAGCTGCAAAAAAGCATTTTTCCTAATCCCTAAAACTAGTGAAGCAGTTGTGGTGCTTCTTATGTTTTGGAATAAGAAAACTGTCAAAAATTGGGTACCATTGTTTCCCTGTGAGATAAGTCACACCAAGCCAGTAAAATTAAACGTTCTGCCTTTACAAATTTGAAAGCCTCAGACATTTCAACTCCCCACCATGGCATTTCATATCTAGGCTAACACCAATTTTAACAGGTACAACTGCAGCCACAGGATGAATATTAAAGCGTCAAACTTTTGATGCACAAGCACCAGGAAATGTCCCACTTTGTTTTAGCCTTGTGGTCCATATAGATGCTATTTACACAGCATTGACATATTCCTATTCCCTGACACAGTGCCGGCTCTAGCCTTTTGGGGACCATAAGCAAGATCTGATCTGGGGCCCCTTCTCATCTAGTGGTCAATCAATCAAATGTATTTTATAAAGCCCTTTTTACATCAGTAGTTGTAACAAAGTGCTTTTACAGACGCCAAGCATGAAACCCCAAAGAGCAAGCAACAACAGTTCATGCACAGTGGCTAGAAAGAAATCCCATGTAGGGTCCACAATTAGGAAAACACCTAGAGAGGAACCAGACACTGAGGGGTGGCCAGTCTTCTTCTGGCTGCAATGGGGGAAGATTATAAGAGTACATAACCTCATGGGCCAAGTCAGTGTTTTTGCATGATCAGAAAACTAGCAGGTAAATAAATGTAAGTAGGCTGCGAACAGTCTTAAAACAGAAGGCAGATCCACAGCATAATTAGGTGGACAGGACTGGGACAGTTAGGTGGGAAGTGGGCAGTGGCCGCAGGAGTCATCCAGCAGTAACCTGATCTGCAACACAACCAGGGGTACTTAGGACAGCGATAGATGCGATTCATTCACCTGCGGTCAGGTTATGTCAGTGGTAGTTAAAGCTGCACTAGGTAGGATTTTTTCAGTCAAAAAATATTTCCAGCATTTTGCTATTACTCACCGGTCAGAAAGTGGTTCCGCACCAATGTCTGATAGAGAACAGAGTTCTGAATAATAATATGAAATGTAGAATTACCTGTTAAAAAAAGTGCTAACTCAGAGTTTGACGTTATTCTTAGCCTTGCTAATGTTAGCTTAGGGTTCCTGGTTACGAGCTATAGAGAGCTAGTCCGTCCTCGTTCGCTTCTTTGGAGTTTTTGTAGTGTTTGGCTGTTTGTCGTCCTGGTTTCTAGCTGCCATTATAGTTTCTTACAGTAAGCCAACTTCGCTCCCTGTGGTACACTTACGCTATATTTATCATCCAGGTAAAAGGCACTTTCACAAGATAAGGCAAGAAGGAAGGCCTGGCTCACAGAATGTGATTGGCTGGAAGGCTGCCTCGCAGAAGGCGATTGGCTGGAACGGGATTGCTGGAACAGAATTTGCTGTAAAGTAGCAGCACGCTCCAAAAGTTATAAATTGACATTCCACTGGCATTGAACTGCCTGTGTTGATTAACAACTGTTTGAGGGCCTCATTAGTTTACACAGCATGTTTATATGGGACAACTTAAACCCTACCTAGTGCATTTTTTATCTAGTCTGCGTTCTAGACATTGTAGCAGTATTAAACAACGCTGCATAATACTTTAAAGCATAGGTTTTCCTGTCCACCGTCTAGGGGGGCTAAATATGAAAAATTATTTGAAGGTGGTAGGGGTGCAACCTAATCTTGTTTAGGGCCCCCAAAAGACTATAGCCGGCTTTGCTTCTCTCTCAAAACATACACAATTCAACAATACTGTTGTTTGCTCCTTGGGGTTTAAGGCTGTTGTAACTGCTGTTGTAAAAAGGGCTTTATAAATACATTTGTTTGATTGAAAATTTGTCATCCTTATGAGAACGTGTTACAAATAAATATAGCCTAATCTATAACTTCCAAACTTGGGCATTTAAATCTAAAATCGCCTAGACCCGAGTGGATGAAAACATACCTTGATTATATTGGAATCCTCTTATCTGAATGTGGACTAGTAGGCAGCCAGTCTTCTGAACAATTAGGCTAGAAGTTCTGGGTTAAACAACAACTGCCTTCAGGCAACGTTGTTTCATTTGCGACGTACCACAGCAAGGCAACGTCTGACTCGCTGGCTGTCGTTTTACTTTCCTGTATGACTACATAACGCTAACGCCGTTGTATGCAACCAACAGCACAATAAGGGGATATGGCATGGGGTGGGGGTTTACCTGCTTTCGAAACTGTCCGCCTGGTTGCGCACCGTACGTCACGAATCGTGTCAGTCCAGTCTAGATCCGATATCTACGGCAATCGTTCTGCAGTTTCCAGCTAGAGAAGTCTTTCAATAAAGAACCAAAAAACCACGTTAAATGTAAAGCAATTTGTGAAGTCGGCATTTAGGCTCTATAGATATATGTGATTGGTCCTGCAGCACGACGGTCAGTCTGTGTGTGTGTGTGTGTGTGTGTGTGTGCGTGGCGCGCTCGCTGCTCCCGGACGTAACTTACTTCAGTAAAATAAAACAAACGTCGTGAATTGATTAATTAGCGACTCCTGGAATATTTGAAGGGGGTGGACAGGGGGTTCTTAACATCCACCCCTCATACTAATGACTCGGGGTGTTGATCATTCGTGTACCGCTCTTCACAAGTAGTCGGTTGACGGATAGCCATCGGCAAGTGACGCGCGTCCACGCGTCATTATTGGGAGAGCTGGGCTTATGCCCGAGGGTGCTTTAGTCTCGGCCTGGCGTCGCCCATTAATTTATTAAAATGATGACGATGACATTTGCCCCATCTGATCATTCATTATTACTATAGGCCTATGTCGTTTTAAAAAATACTATTATGGCACGGGTGCAGTAGCCTATTATCACTAAAACATATTGGAATGTTTTGTTTCCTGCGCCGCTCTGTGGAATCATAATGGAACTGCTTTTGTAAGTAGCCTGTGCCTACTGTAGGGCAAGTGTTCATTCGGCCAATCCAAATTGATATTTGCAAAACGTTGTGATAAAGCGAAGCAAACAGATTGAAACAATGCAATTTTCCACATAGAAAATATTCCACAAAACCCTGTTGCGTCAGGTTAGTATAGTAATTAGGTTACTTGTTCAACTGAATATTATAATGAGCAGAATGAGTGACCGAAGCGACTATAGATATGATTCTCAGTGACAGGCACAACAATTCCAATATCTGAGAAAAGGTCGCCCATCTATGACTTTTCAAGCTTAACAAGGCTTTACCTAGACTGGTGCAACAAACAAAAACATACAAAATGGTATTTCGCAATGCAAAACTGTCATTCGTTGTCCAGACGGTTGGGTTTGGGTAGGGATAGATCTCGATATTGCCTCCACGCTAGTTTCGTGAGAGCAGGCAACCTGTTCTGGCAGCGTGACTCGCGAAGCAAGAACATACGTATTGCGAATAGCGAACTGTAAGAGACTTGCGATGCTACAGTAGATGGGGCTGCAGCACCCCATCTCAGCACCCTTACTTCCCGTGTCTATGCATGCATCCGACTGTTGGCTTTTCTTTGCCGCAGGGTGAGTCCTGGTTGGTGTCTGAAATGGGCATCAGATGCTGCTGAATTGGTGTTGGATGCCCATTAGGGATGAGTTGTTTTGAAACGAACGGCTCTGTTTGAACATCTATTTTTGTTCAACTTTGGGAACCGAATCGCACTGATGAATGATTACATTCATTTTGGTGCTTAATATCCTTGTTATTTAATCAATAACCTAAATATTGTGGACGCGTCTTTTTGTTCCATATGCATTTTTTCCAGTAGGGTAAGGAAAAATAAACAGCCGGCGATCTAATAATGAGTATAGCCTACATGTAAGAGGTAACATTTGAACATGCATTTCACGCTCAAACATACTCCTATGCTACTTTTTAGCATTTGCATTAGAGATTTGCACTTTTCAATGTCTTGGGGTTATTTTAAGTAGGCTATTTTAAACAAAGAGCCATTCGGCCAAATAATCCGGCTCTTTCAGGTGAACAGAGCAAGAAGACTCGAAAAGACCTTCACTACTTCCCATTAGGTGGCACTCTTCCCCTCTGGTCTTAGTATCAAATCCCAATGAACCAGGCAGTGTAAGGGACATTTCTGTGCTTAGGGTGCCAACTTTGGGATGTTACATGGGTGTGGTCACTAAAAAGTTAAGCTTGTCCTGGTTAAACCACCAACATGGCCCTTATGGCCACCTAATCATCCCTGGGATCCAATTGACTCATTATTCATGTGTAATTAAGAGCAATTGTGAAGTACTGTAGGTACTAAATGTATCAAATTACTTCAACCAAAAAAGTGTTAAACAAATGCAAATACATTCATATTTTAGATTAATCAAAGTAGCCACCCTTTGCCTTGATGACAACTTTGCACATTAAATGATTCCATATATTTTATTGCGTAGTTTTTATGTCCACTATTATTAAAACTGAAAAAAATGTGGACTGGTATAGTATATCTAATACCCCAGTCTTTATCTTTGCAGATTGCCTTTCACATTGGAATAACCACACGTCTATATAAATGCTGCTAACTATCCATGAATGAATGGAATTAACCTGTTGAAACATCTCGTAGACTACAGTATACAATGTTGGGACAAGAAAATGTGGACATAAAATGAAAAAAAACTGCTCTAATTATTTTGTATTAGTAAGTGATACATGTACTCAATAACCGTGACATTCTTAGCTGAAAGGAAGCAGAGAGAAGTGACAGAGTATAGTTATTGAGACAGAGATGTGTGTCTGTCTGCAGGCCTGTGAATCATTGAGGTTTTCGCTTTAAAATTGTAAACATATGTAGCATTTCTAAAAGGACTCAAATAAACGAATAGGAAACTGTCAGGTTCTGGCTGGGGGCCTCTAGGCATCTCTATGTGCCTGGGAGCCACAGTCAGGGCCTGACCGCAGAGGTGCCTCTGTTTTGGTTGGCCCCAATTAGAGGCAGCTGCTCCACGTTGCATTCTGTAGTTTGTCGTTTGTGCCTCAGTTTGCGGGTTGCCTCTCCTTTTGTTGTTACAATTAAAAATATGTTTCCCTGTACTCGCTCTGCGCCTTGTGTCCTGCCTTCCCTGAACCATGACAAAATTTTCTAGCGAAGTAACTTTTCTGAAAAACATAAGAAAACATCTGTTTTAAATGTTTATTTCAGACTTGTTGTTTTCTGTAAAGACTCGTTGAGAAACAACAAATTCCTATGTTGTGCTGACTGTGAAAGTCAAAGCCAAAAACCACAAAGGTTATCATATACCTAGACTTTCAGAATATATAACTTACTTCTAGCACCCCAGTTTGGCAATGTAGGTCTTTCCTTGGTGATCTCACAATGCATTCCGCAAGTACTATTCACTTAAAAACATGAATGATACTAGAGGATTGCAAAGATTCCGATAGACACAGTAAAAAGAGGAAACACACTGAGCTATAACAGCACGTGATGACGGAAAGCTCTCTTTCGGGTAAGACAATCCATCTAAGAAGTCAGTCAACTGTGTGTATTTGTTTGAACAGAGAGAGATTAACATAGATGAAAAGAAGGTAAGGTGTTTAGATATGAGAAGATAACAGCAGTGAAGAAAACAAAAGGCACAACAAGCAGGCAAAGGCATCAACACAGCTGTGAAGCAAGGGAGAAAGATAACATGAATCCATACTGTAAACTTTGAATAATTTAATATATTTATGTGCATTGGTCCGCAATGCACACTACCATTCAAAAGTTTGCGGTCTCTTGTTTTCGAAAGATAAGCAATTTTTTGTCCATTGAAACAACATCAAATTGATCAGAAATACAGTGTACACATTGTTAATATTGTTTATGACTATTGTAGTTGGAAATTGATTTTTAATGGAATATCTACATAGGCGTGCATAGGCCCATTATCAGCACTTATCAGTCCTGTGTTCCAATGGCACATTATGTTTGCTAATCCAGGTTTATTGTTTCGAAAGGCTAATTGATCATTAGAAAACCCCTTATGTTAGCACAGCTGAAAACTGTTGTACTGATTAATGAAGCAATGAAACTGACCTTCTTTAGACAAGTTGGGTATCCGGAGCATCAGCAATTGTGGGTTCGATTATAGGCTCAAAAGGTTGAGAAGCAACAGAATTTCTTCTGGAACTCATCCGTCTATTTTTGTTCTGAGAAATGAAGGCAATTCCCTGCGAGAAATTGCCAAGAAACAGGCACTAACCAGAAAAGAAAGAGGAGTGGGAGGCCCCAGTACACAACTGAGCAAGACGACAAATGCATCAATATGTCTAGTTTGAGAAAGAGACACTCACAGGTCCTCAACTGGCAGCTTTACTAAATAGTACTCGCAAGACAACAGTCTCAAAATAGTGAAGAGACGACTCCGGGATGCTGGCCTTTTAGGCAGAGTAGCAAAGAAAAAGCCACATGTCAGACTGGCCAATAAAAATAAATGATTAAGAATGGTCCAAAGAACACAGACACTGGACAGAGGAAGATTGGAAAGAAGTGTTATGGACAGACAAATCTAAGTTTGAGGTGTTCGGATCACAAAGAAGCGCATTCGTGAGATGCAGACCACATGAAAAGGTGCTGGAGAAGTGCTTGACACCATCTGTCAAACATGGTGGAGGCAATATGATGGTTTGGAGGTGCTTTGGTGGTGGTGAAGTGGGAGATTTGTACAGGTAAAAGGGATCTTGAAGAAGGAAGGCTATCACTCCATTTTGCATACCCTGTGGACGGCACTTGATTGGAGGACAATGACCCAAAGCAAAGCTCCAAGCTATGCAGTGACTATTTAGGGAAGAAGCCGTCCGCTGATATTTGGTTCTGTCTATTAGAGTGGCCAGCACAGTCACCACATCTCAAACCCATCAAGCCAATCCAATTTGTGGGAGGTACTTTAGGAACCATGGGGTGAAATCCCTTCAAATTGCCTCAACAAATTTGAAGGACACAATTATTATTTCAATTAAAAATAAATATTTCTAACCATGTCAATTACTCAAATTCTTTTTTTTTTGTTGCTGTATTTTCTATTCAAACTAATCTCAGGTATGTTTTCATGGAAGCAAGACCATTTCTAAGTAACCCTAAGCTTTTGATGGGTAGTTTATGTCTTGCATTTTCCAGCAAGTCCAGCTGCCTTTTCATTGTTCAGTATTGTTGGTGCCATGTTCTCTTAACATCAATGTATTGAATAAGATCCTCTAGAGCCTATCTGACTCATTTCATCTTAGTCCATTCTGTGCAGTTCCACCATCACTATTGTCATGTGTTCTGTGCGGTCTTGTGCTCTTCCTGTGTGTGGGGGAGAAACACATGTGTCTGACGTTTCACTCTTTGTGCTACTGGTTTCTCAGTTCTCCATCATGACATTTGCAGAATGTGCGCAAAAAAGAGCCTTAACCCAGTTTTAAGCAACATGCTGAACAGTTTCAGTTCATGGAACTTATTGTTGGTTTTCCTAAAAGTGTGATGGGTACAGTGAACTATGAGCATTTGTTAGTTGTTATTAAAAACAAAAATACATGAGAATTTGTACATACTCAGTGGTGTGAGCATGTGATAAATGTATGCACAAATGTATGCAGGATAGGGGAAAAAGTTTTATCTCTCTATTCAATGTTTTTATTCTTTGACTCTCCCTTCCTGCTTATCACATTTACACACACACACACACACACACAAACATACACATACCACAAGCACATACTTGATATAGAGAGTGAAAGAGATGCTTAGACATCCGTTCTTACAGCAGTGTTGAGACATACTTTAAAATATGAACATGGACTTCGACTACCAGCACTTAAAAGGTCAGACTTAAACTTTTTACAGTTGTTGTATTGATTCAGATCTGTGGAAATATTTTAGAAAAAGATAACTCATCACACAGTAGTAGTTGTCTGACTACCTTGGTTGCACTGTCCCCTTTTTTCTTTAAGACACTAAAAAAACGAATATGCATAAACTGACTAAATTATTATACACTTCTGAAAACAGTGTACTATTTAGAGTATAGCCGGGTTGAAGGTATAGCTGTGCAAAACTACATTTTTATCAAAGATACCCAAACTAGAAGCTAAGAGTAAGTATGTTGTTAACTTAACATTGTGTTATGTGTAGTGAACCTGCCTACTAACATTAAAACAGGTATATTGTAGTATAAATCAAAATGGCGCTTTGGCATCAAGTAAAGTCTGACAATGTTCATCAGAAAGCTGGGTATACAGTACCATCAGGAGACAAAATGAGATTGAAACTGGATTGTAACATGAAAACGGCAGTACCACTTCAAATTACTTTTACAATTAACAGAATTATGTTAAAATCTCCCTCAGAGCTTTAAGTTTGAACACTTTCTAAAACGATATATTGGCCCCTAATTATGAGGTGTAGTGGCGAAGTTGTTTATTGAACATTGGGGGGACAACGTTTGGTGTGGGGTCAGGGGGTCCTCCCCCAGATTGCTTTCTAACTACAGAATGCATTTCCATCAATTCCGCGTAATTTCATACTACACATTAATAAATTCATAACAAAATCATCAACTGCATTGAAAATGCAATCTTTTAGCCTGTGCTCCATGCCTAACAGTAGCTAGATAGACATAATAGCATTTTATGTAATTATTTTACATTCTCCTAGTAGTCCTGGTTATCCTAAAAATAATTTGGTAAGGCACATTATTGTGAGACAAATGAAGGAAGTGCATGCATGCTAAGGAATAGGGTTAAGACCAAGTGCAGCCGTTATTCATTTAAATTTTACATTATGTATGGGGAATAATTGAAGAAGCTATATCAAATCTTTTTTATGATTGGAATTTTAAATAGTGTAAGGATGGTGTTTAGCAGCATCAGTTAAATTGACACAAATGTACATTCTGATGGTGCAGCTTCTTTGTCATTGTTAAATAACTCGACCCAAGTTAGTTTCACAACAGGAGTTGTTGCTTGTTGGATAAATTGTTTAATTTGTGCAAAACATTTCTACCAAAATGGTCAAAAAGTAGCATAACAATAGATATTATTTCAATCATTGTTATCAGAAAATACATTTTTAAGTTTGTTACTGTTATAGGTACAGGATTGAGGAAATCAGTGACAAGTGACATTTGGCATTAAGCAGTTTATTAAGTTTATTAAAGCTAATTTAGTGATATACTGTATCAGCAATATCGTATCACAGATTGGATAACACTGTTCAGTTATTATTTAATCATCATAAATACATGAAGTCCCTTTTACTTGTGTGAGCACCTAAAGGAATCTAAGTTGAAAAAAGCTGCTCTTTCTGATATCACACAAACCCCACCAACCTCACTGCCAGTACATAGCTCACTCTCCAGAGTCTCTTGTTGAACAACTCTTGTTGCCTAGTATAGCAGATTGACCATAGATGTACAGTAGTGGGCCAAGGACATCCATAACAGAAAAGTAGCCATTGATATAGATTGCTGCTTGTTGCAGCTAGACAACATGAATACGTAAACTAGCGTGAATGATGGGCTAATCTTTGGCTAACGTAAATAAAAGTAACAATGTAAGATTAGTTAACTCCAGCAAACAAAGATGCAATTATAACCATGAATTGCCTTTGGCTTTATGTTCAATAACTTACCAGTAAATTCACCAGTGCTCTACTCACACTAAGCTAATTTGCTAGGCTAATTAGCTAACATTACTTGAGACACTTGTGTCAAGAAGTTGGTCGACACTAACTGTCGACCAACCGTATCCCATGGTTGTAAGCAATGTGACCCACAATGCACTGCTCTGCCAACTGTTAACTTACGGGTAACAAATCCAATGTGGGATAATAAGATTTCAGTGAGGCTTCCCATTTCCCCAAAGTATCTGAAAGCGATAGAGAGGAAAATGCACTAACTACTTTGGATGTATATCATTCTGTGCAATTTGGAGAACAGTACTTGGTGGAAATGTTGAAGGGGGGGACCATGTTGAATCTTTTCTCTGATGTTTACAAGACCTAGCTTAAACAATGACACAACTTGTCTCCTTTAACCTTACCGAATGACATCAAAATAGTATTAGCTAGTTCAGGGTGGTTTAGGTTGGGAGGATTGCAAGTGTCACAAGTGTGAAGATCTCAGGCCCTCTGAATAATTTTGAATATATCTTTTGAAACATTAACTTAAAACATTAACCCCAAAACATTTATGCTTGTATGTATTATGGTACAGAATACTAGATTGAAATATTATTTTTGTGTCCATCACTTTTTTGATGGCAGATGTTGAAAAACACAAACGAGAGGAGCGAATCAGAGGCCTGCAATCTGCTCAAGACACAGCCGTCCGCCAGATTCCTCCAGTCAGACCCAGGAGAAGCTTAAAGGTCCCCAAAACCCATCAGGAGGAGGTGGCCATACCAGCCAAGCAAACCAATAGTGAGGTAAATGAGGTAACATAATTTAAATTGAACAGATCTCAAATCAGTGGAAATGGCACTATTCAGTCAAACTAGTCAAATAAGAATGCTTTTGAAGTTTGTTCCTTGCTTGGTAGACATGACACAAACAAGCAGTTGTATATTAATTGAGACGTGTATTTCTGCAGTGTATGACTGCTAGTTCTCTGAATTTATAATATCATGATTTGTGCTTCTCTAGAGGATTTCCCATAAGCAACAAGACACATTGTCTTGTCTAAACCACACAGTGCTTTTTAAAACAGGCAACTTCCTGTGGCTTGGTTAATAAAAGCGTCCATTTCATGGTGGTGTAGAAATGTTAAAACAAGAAGAATTTAAAGTTACTTATCCACGGTTAGCATTGTGAGATTTTACAGAACCTACTAAGCAGTCAACCTTTACCACTGTCCTTCTAGTTTTAGGGTTTCTATGCTGAAGAATTCTGAGTTCTGAAGGGCACAGAAAGAACTGGTCCACTAAGATACAATCAAATGCCCCAGAGGTCATTGGACGGCACTTTACCATGCAGCAGGAAATGACCCAAAACGTACTGCTAAAGCAACTAAAGAGTTTACCAGAAAACATGTGGAATTTTCTTGACAGGCCAAATCTAAGCGCCTGACCTGAATCCAGTTGAGCATGTGTTAACTTACTATAGACAAGACTGAAGGCAAAAATGCTTAGAAACAGGAACTAAAGATCGCTGCAGTACAGGCCAGGCAGAGCATCACCAAGGAAAACACCCAGGGTGTGGTTATATCTATGAGTTGTAGACTTCAGGCAGTGATCAAATGCAAACTATTTAAGAACCAAAAAACCTGGACACCTGAGCAATGGGGAAAAAACAGATATGGACTGATGAGCCATCTTCCACCCTATTTCCTACATCCGGTCAGGTTTACGTTTGGAGAAAGCCAACAGATGCCTTCAGCCCACAATGTCTGCTGCCAACTTATTAAACATGGTGGGGAATCTGTCATAGTATGGGCAGCCATCTCGTGGGCGTCATTGGGTCTGATGATTTCTCTGCATGGTTGTATGACATTTAAAGAAAATGAGCACCAGAGACACCCTATGGTCCAAACACTGTTCCCTCATGATGTTCCAATATTCCAGGATGATAACAGCTCCACAGATACAGATGGTTTTATGTACACCAGGGTTTATGTCAAACACCTTCCATGGCCACCCCAATCACTAGATCTGAACATCATTGAATCTTCCATGTGGAAATGGCACAGAATGGCAAGAAGATTTCCACCTCCTTCATCCCCTCAAAGCTGCCTAAGAGTTAAAGCCAATGAGACGGTTTTCCCCCTGCAACTGCTTCATCTGCTCCAGAATATATAGGCCCACGTTCTTTTATGAATACTACAAACATTAAACCCGGGATTATAAAACAATGAATAAGTAAAACACGCATTTATGAATCCAGATTGAAGGAAGGATAGTTTCTCTCATACGTCATGTTTTTGCCTCGCTCTTTCCTCCAGCTTCCACAGATTGTGGTGAAGAAGATGTCTCCTGCACTGACACTGGGTGGGCCCGGGCCCCTGGAGCCCTTGTCGCCTTCTCTTCGAGCACACACGTTATTGTGGTTCGAAAGGACCCAGCTCCCCCGCCTGTGTTGGCCTGGCCACGCACTGCCCCGCTGGCTCCATGGCTTTGCCACACGCAGGTCAGACTGTCTGTTCGGGAGACAGCTAAAACACACCTAGAAACATACAGTACACTGGTATGAATACTGTCTACAATAGACAAAGAAACATTAACTATGCCAAACAGGTGCAGACTATACACATATTCACTCATACGTTAACCCACACACGAGACCACAAGGGACACATCTCATGCATGGGTCTTTCTAGAAACATTGAAGTGATATATTCTTGTAGTTTCACATGTGTTTACAGGAATGAAAGTCTACATTGACAAAATGAGACCACAACTCTACCTAGCAACAGCAAAACATCTACATATGCTTTAATAAATGTCATGTTTCTTTGTAACCTCTTGTAGCCATGTCTGTCTGGACATTAGTCAACTTTTATTTTATAGCTGATGTAATAATATCATACAAAAATATAAAACAATGGTTTCACTCAAATAAATCATTGACAGTAATAATAATGATGAATATTAAGGAAAATCCTCTGTCCAACAAACCAAACAAGTTATTATAATATAAATGGCCTGTCCAGAAACAACCGCTATATCCACTGTCTAATAACTTGTAGAGATCAGAGAGAGATTGATGGGTGATGATATTTAACTCTAACTTGCCCTTTAATGTTGGCAGTATTACTGTATGATGGTCTTTGGGATAGTTGCTTGGGGTTGTTTTTGTTAATTTAAGAATTGGTTGGATGTTACATTCCATTAATGGATTCACCCGCTGCACCTTATGAGGTTGATTAGATGGTGTTTGGAGACCTGCTGATCATATTCGGAACACATATTGAACTCTATGGATGGAAAATGTAAAACTATTGAGGTTTAGAAGAAAACCACAAGAAAGTGTTGAATTAACCATTTTGTGTTGCCCTTTTCACAGTACTTTTCACAGGTTTAGATCGCTTACATCACTGAACAAAAATCAAATATCCAGAAAATCACATTGTATGATTTCTAAATAATTAATTTGCATTTTATTGCATAACATAAGTATTTGATCACCTACCAACCAGTAAGAATTTCGTCTCTCACAGACATGTTTTTCTTTAAGAAGCCCTCCTGTCCTCCACTCATTACCTGTATTAACTGCACCTGTTTGAACACGTTACCTGTATAAAAGACACCTGTCCACACACTCAATCAAACAGACTCCAACCTCTCCACAATGGCCAAGACCAGAGAGCTGTGTAAGGACATCAGGGATAAAATTGTAGACCTGCACAAGGCTGGGCTACAGGACAATAGGCAAGCAGCTTGGTGAGAAGGCAACAACTGTTGGCGCAATTATTAGAAAATGGAAGAAGTTCAAGATGACGGTAAATCTTCCTCGGCCTGGGGCTCCATGCAAGATCTCACCTCGTAGGGTGTCAATGATCATGAGGAAGGTGAGGGATCATCCCAGAACTACATGGCAGGACCTGGTCAATGACCTGAAGAGAGCTGGGACCACAGTCTCAAAGAAAACCATTAGTAACACACTACGCCGTCATGGATTAACATCCTACAGTGCACGCAAGGTCCCTCTGCTCAAGCCAGCGCATGTCCAGGCCCGTCTGAAGTTTGCCAATGACCATCTGGATGATCCAGAGGAGGAATGGGAGAAGGTCATGTGGTCTGATGAGACAAAAATAGAGCATTTTGGTCTAAATTCCACTCGCCATGTTGGGAGGAAGAAGAAGGATGAGTACAACCCCAAGAACACCATCCCAACTGTGAAGCATGGATGTGGAAACATCATTATTTGGGAATGCTTTTCTGCAGAGGGGACAGGACGACTGCACCGTATTGAGGGGAGGATGGATGGGGCCATGTATCATGAGATCTTGGCCAACAACCTCCTTCCCTCAGTAAGAGCATTGAAGATGGGTCATGGCTGGGTCTTCCAGCATGACAACGACCCGAAACACACAGCCAGGGCAACTAAGGAGTGGCTTCGTAAGAAGCATCTCAAGGTCCTGGAGTGGCCTAGCCAGTCTCTAGACCTGAACCCAATAGAAAATCTTTGGAGGGAGCTGAAAGTCCGTATTGCCCAGCGACAGGCCTGAAACCTGAAGGATCTGGAGAAGGTCTGTATGGAGGAGTGGGCCAAAATCCCTGCTGCAGTGTGCAAACCTGGTCAAGAACTACAGGAAACGTATGATCTTTGTAATTGCAAACAAATGTTTCTGTACCAAATATTAAGTTCTGCTTTCCTGATGTATCAAATACTTATGTCATGCAATAAAATGCAAATGAATTACTTAGAAATCATACAATGTGATTTTCTGGATTTTTGTTTTAGATTCCATCACTCACAGTTGATGAGTACCTATGATAAAAATTTGACTTTGCAAGTGGGTAAACCTGCAAATTCGGCAGGTTACCAAATACTTGTTCTCCCCACTGTATGTTTAAGAAAACAGGAAATAATACAGTAAGAATAACATTGCTCCCTACTGTAACCACCTGAGTGACACTGCAGTGAGAAACTCATATCAGTCAAAGCCAAAAGTCATTGATATTAGTTGTTTTCCGTTGTCTTGACTGTTTGCTGGACAGGGAGGCGGAAGAGCTTCTGAAAGACAAGCATCAGGGCTGTTTCCTGCTCCGGCTAAGTGAATCAAAGATTGGATTTGTACTCTCATACAGGTAAATCGATCAAAGTAGAACACACACACACCTACTACATTGAATTAATGTTTTTGACATGTAATCCCACACTCCCCCGCTCAGAGGACAGGACAGGTGCCGCCATTTTATAATTGAGGAAGAGGCCAGCAGCAGAGGGGTCTGTTATCTCATCTCTGGGGAGGAGAGTCGCCATGGCAGTCTACCGGAGCTGGTCAACTACTACACCCAGAATCCTGTTGGGCCCTACAACGAGATGCTCACCACACCCTGTGACAAGGTGCGAAGTCCATATTTAAAACATACACAATGTGAATTCCCTTAACAAAGGGGAACAATTCTACCTAAATATCTAACAAACATACATTATGTTGATGAGTACTCTTATACTGTATGTAAACTCAGTAATCACTGATCAACCTTTCATTGTCCCTTTTACCTTATTTCAGTCCAGACAAGCTTACGTGGACACAGTTGAACATGACCTGCAGGGGGAAGGTGGAAAGATTACCGAAAATGAGGCTTCTGTACTGTCGTCAACGGCCACCTGTACCCCTGACACTGTCCAAATGCCAGAAGTCTCAGCCAGCTCAGCCTCTAACGATGACAGGATGCCCGATTATGCTGCAGTGGTGAAGAAGAAGCTCCAGAAGTCAAATTCTCTTCCAGAAAACCAGTTTGGGAAGCTGAATGAGGCAAGGAATTATCTGTACCTTTTTTTTTTTAACTAAACAAAACGTAAACATTAATTTATTTTATAATTTATTTATTTTTTTTCCCAGGTGAGAGTTCTGGTCCATCCTCCTGAAGATGATGCCACAAAATGCAACGTTAGCTGTGAAGGAGCAGGTGGTAGGGGTGATGACCATCATGAGGCAACATATGCTCGGGTTAACAAGCCACCGAGGGTGCTTTCCCAGGTGGACAGGTCTCCCTACGTCAATGTGAACCCTCCAGGCCAACAGGGGGCAATGCCATCCTCCTCTGTCCCTGCGACACACCATGGCTCAGCAGTGGATCCTGGCTACTGGAAGCTAGAGCCTCTACACACCTATGAGGAAACCTTTCAGCCGGCCCGAAGTGAAGAGGAAGTGATGGAACACATAGACTTTAACGCCATGGGGCAGTGGCGGGATGCAGACAGTAAGGATAACGTGGAAGGTGAAAGACTAGCTCCTTGTCTTTCACAGCTTGTGTTATTAGCATAAACAAAATGCACATCAGGTTATTTTCACATTTAAGCTTTAGAAGCTCATTAGTTTTAGGTTAGATTTTAGTTTTAGGTTTAGAAAATTCCTTAATGTACTGTGAACAACTAACATAAATTACTATTCATGTATTCCAATATGTCCGTCTTGTTTCCAGGCCCCCGGAATCACCTCTACTCAGAGGTGAACATAAGAGGAGCCAAACAGGGCCCCAGTCACACCCCTCTTCCCACTAGGATGGCTCCAAGCCTGCCTTCCAGACCCCCTCCCAGGGCCATTAATTGCCCCGCTCGACCGGAAAGGAGTGTGCAGGTACAAACCAACCCACAGAGGCGTTGCCCAGAAACCAGAAGCAACAGTTTTTCAAGGATCTTACATTATCTTGAGACTGCACTCATGCAATTATTTTACATCTGCTATGTTATTGTTCACCAAAAGTATATTACGGTGACATTTTATCCAGACCATTAAGAGGTTACAAAAACAACTGTAGTAACTGATGTTAATCTGACTTTTTTATTTATTTAGTAAAAATGACATTGGTAGAAAAGGTACTTCAATTGCTTTCAAATAGGTATGTAATACTTCATGGTGTTGCATTTTTTTCTTTATTTTTTTAGCAAAGTGGAGAACCCCTCTTGTCTTTTTCCCCATCCCAACATGGGGTCTTCCAGCTACCTTGTTCAGAACGACATTTGACTGATAAGGAGGGGACCAGAATCTATGAACAGATCCAAGACAAGTCGAGAAGCTCCAGGCCTCCACTTCCACCACTTCCTCCACCAAATGCCAAACACTGATCACGCTTTCCTGCTAAAGCCCCTGCACTGTGAATGGACTAATACGATTTCAGCCACAACTGTCCTCCCAACACAACTGAACTGTACTGACTGCCAGTTTAACCATTGCATACAACAGCCAGTCAAGCTCCCCTTATCCCTGAAAAAACATCAAAATAAAATAATATACTAACTACAGCACACTGACAGAGTATGGTAATAACTGTGGTTTAGGATTTGTTTCCGGTTTTCAGGGAGGGGGTGTATCCATTGTAAAATACAGGGCCCTGGTGGAACAAAACCCTCATCTACTATTTTAATGATTTAGAGGTATAATTTACACACAATGATCAAAGTTAATCGGGTAATAGGTTATGTGTAATAACAACATCATAGATTTCTATGCTAGTGAGTCACACCAAAGATTGGAAGGTATCGCTGGAAAGACAAAACTCTCAGCTTTCACAAGACACCCACATAGGGCCTACCGTTCTGGTATAAGACTGAATTTAATTAAGAGGTACACCAGATCTGGGGTACATTCAGGAGGCCGTATTTCACAACTCCCCTTAAACAAATACTGACAACCTCATCTACAGCATGTCAAACTATAAACACTGACCACTCGCCAACCATCTTTGAGAAAAAATATTGACAATTAATATACAGTGCCTCTCAAAAGTATTGACCCCCCTTGGACTTTCCCACATTTTGTTATGCCAAAATGAAGTAAAAGTTTATTTAATTAGTAGTGTTTGCGACTGATCATCAAAAAAGACAATGTCATAGTGAAAAATCTGCAAATGGTTCTAAATTAATAAGAAATACAAAACTGAAAGCAACTGAAAATAATTCACTCCCTTTAGTCAATATTTGAGCAACTTTTGGCAGAAATAAAAGCTATGAATCTATTTGGATGAGCTTTGCACATCTGGACACAGCCATTGTTTCTCATCCTGCAATGCAAAATTGCTCAAGCTCTGTCAAGTTGGATGGGGACCTTTGGTGAACAGCTATTTTCCACTCTTTCCTCATATTTTCGATTTAATTTAGGTCTGTAACTTTGTCAGGGCCACTCAAGAACACTAGCATTGTCTTGGCTGTATGCTTTAGGCAGTTGTCGTGCTGAGATGAATCTTCAGCTCAGTTTGAGATTTTGTGCTCTGGATCAGGTTTTTCTCAAGAACCTCTCTGTATTTTGCTCCTTTCATCTTTTCCTCAATCCTGACCTGTCTCCCAATCCCTGCCACGAAGAGGCATCCCCGCAGCATGACGCTGCCTCCACCACACTTAACGATAGAGATGAAGTTCCCAGTATGATGTGTGGTGTTCTTTGTCAAACATAGTGCTTAGCATTGAGATCAAAAAGCTCTATTTTGTCTCATCTGACCATAGAATATTTTTTAGCTGAGATTTTTTTTCCATTAAGGCCACTTTTGGGAAGCACCTGGGCTAAGCTGTGGAAGACTTTAACTCCTTTAGAGTTGCTGTAGGCGGCCTCTCTAGTGCCCTTCTAGCCTAGATATTCAGGCCTGTTCTAGACAGATTGACAGATATGCCATATTCTCATTTTCTTTCAATAATGGACCTTACTGTGCTCCAGGGGATATTCAGTCCTTTGGGATGATCTTATACCCTACCCGATTGGTGCTTTTGAATACCCTTATTCTGGATATGCTTTGAATGTTTCTTCTTCATTAGGTTTTGACAATATGTTAGAAACCAAAGCTCCAGAGCATGCAAATTTGCTTGAGCAGCTTATTCAAAACATTGTGCAGAAACCTTTTCCCAGAACATGTCATTAATGTTTAGTCACGCTACCACCTGATTTGGCCCTTGTCAAAGTTGATCCTTACGCGTTCCCATTTTTCCTGCTTCTTACACATCAACTTTGAGGCCAGAATGTTCACTTACTGCCTAATATATCACACCCACTGACAGGTACCATGATAACGAGATTATCAGTGTTATTCACAACACCTGTCAGTGGTCATAATATTATAGCTGATCGGTGTATACTGCATCATAACTATAACTGGATTATGGCTTTTGGGACATCATCGATAATTTGGGGCTTTGAATTATGACCAGCAGGGGCCACTAATGTATACTGTGATCAAAGCCTCAAGTAATTAAACAATTTTCAACCAAGTTGGCTGGAAAGCATCAGTGCTTCAAAGTTTGTTGAAAATAGTTCAAATAATTGCATAACTTCTCAAGACAATTGGATGCACCACAGCTCATCCACCTGTCATGGCAAAGGGGGGGGTGGGGCACTTAAGCAATACATTCTTTTCTGTTTGTTTATTTGTAATAAGAACAATTAGCACCTTTTTATTTGTCACTTTGACATTGTGGACTTTTTAGATCAGTGGAAAAAACTCCCAAGTAAACCTATTTCGATACACTTTAAAGAACTGACCATGTTCTCCATTTCAGTCAAGAGTGGGGTCCTGAATGTCAGCTCCAATATGCCAAAACAGTATGTACAGAAGGTTTGTACATTAGGATACGACCCCTCAAAATAAATACTTTAAAATAAAATACAAGAATCCCTTTATAAAACCCCTGCATGTTTATTTTTAAACAATAGAGTTCTACCCAGAACCACTCCGGAAATAGATGGTTTCAAAAACCAAAGGAAGAAGGCAGCGGATCATGTCAACGTAGCTGTGTAGCAGCAGTCCTGATGCGACAGCCTTCTGTATGTCTGTGTATGCATGCGTATAGAAAAACAACCGTAGCTCGTTCTCTCCGTCTTCTAACAACATAGTCCAAAGCTCATACTCATAATCCTCCAGTCAATCAAAAGAAAGCATATTCACAGATCACTCTAGAATAACGTGTTTGTTTTCATTTACCCCCAATATGGGTAATTTAGGTACTGTCCATCCCATTCCAATGTAAGCTACTAATAGTCCCACCATTTTTCACACTAATGAGCAAAACAGAGCTTTACTGCCTTAGTCTGGTTGCACTTCCATCATGATGGGTGGAACTGTGCCGGAATGGACAAAGTGACAAGGACAAAAATCTGAGCCAGTATGGTTTCTGTTGGCACAATAGTGTGAAAAAGATACATTTTCTTGGACCCTATTCCTAACCCACCCCTTATCTAGTCCCATGGTAGTGTTCAGTTCTTCTTGGCTTTGGGCGAGTCGTACTTCCTCTTGCTGGAGAACCAAAGGAGCAGCGGGATGCCGATGGAGGGAAGGGTCATCACGCCAAAGGCAGCCCAGTCCAACTGGATGGAGAATGGGGTGAGGGAGGGAGATGTGGTCAGGTACACAGCCAAACTTAGCATTTTTGAAATGTAAAACAAACTAAATGGGATTCGATTCATATTTTTATATCATTAAAAATGGGAGAATAAAATAATGAACCACTGTTTGCCATGTAGTTTGTTTTGGCTAAAAAACTAATGACTGGCCTATTAGTCTGATCGTAATCTCCCAACCCATATTTTTCCAAGGATCATTAATTGTGGGGCTTTGTTTAATTTAATATTGAGAAAATTTCCCACTAGGACAGGGCTGGCCAACCCTGCTCCTGGAGAGCCACAGTCCTGTAGGTTCTCTCCCCAACTCTTATTCAGCACACCTAATTCTAATTAGTAGTTGGATGAAAAGCAGACTCAGGTTGGTCACAAATGAGGCTGAAGAGAAAACCTACAGGACTGTGGCTCTCCAGGAACAGGGTTGGCCAGCCCTGCACTAGGACGTTCTGCATTTAACAACAAGGGCTAATTTCCTCAACTCGGATGACACCATTCCAAAAATGCTAAAAGATTATAATAACAGCTTGAGCATGCTTGTGCAGATAGGATTTACAGTGGAATTGGAAAATCACCCAGAAGGCAATTACATTTTTAAAGAAATCCAGATTTTCATAGTTATTTGAAGGAAATCAATACCAACTCCTCTAATGGTGTGAAATGACTTATTGCTTACATAGTGTGGGGAAAAACGTCTGTCAAATTCCCTCTGTGCCAAGATCCCACCCTGTCCGGGGGCACTGGTGTAGCCAACCTGTGGGAAGAAGACCCAGGTGGTTAGGTTTCCTCAGAAGGTGTGCCAGAACATATCAGTAGGCAAGTGAATATTAGGCTACAGTCTGCACATTGAAAAACAGAATGAAAAAGTTCCAAAATAGACTGAGAAGCAGAGAACTGCCTTCATCAGGCCAGATTGAAGTGCTGGATTGAGCTTTGCTGTTAGGACCAATACAAAATCTAAACTGGATGGTTTGAAATATTATTTGGACTCAAGTATCGATGACAGAATTTATGAAGCATGTCTTACTCCTAAATGGTTTTAAGAATATGAACCCTGATCAGCGTAGCTGATTCTGGTGCCCCTTACCACGACTTGTCCTCCCTCCTGGGCCAAGTAGCTGACTGAGGCAGAGGTGAAGTTGAAGTATCCAGCCTTCAGGGGGCGCAGTACCACAGTATGAGAGACATTGCTAGCACTGGAGAGGGCAAAGGTGAAGGTATAAACAGCTAGAGAAAACCAATAGCAACTAGATGTAACAAGCTGGTTTAAACTGACAGCAGTGTTCAGCTGGGAATGTTCAGATATGGACACCTCTACCTTTGTTTTTTTTTTTTAAACAGAAAATGCTAGTTGGACATGGATGATCAACATGGGTTTTACATATTTCACAAGTGCTGGCCCAACTAATAAAGTTCCATAACCATAGCGTTGCAGCTGGAATGAACTATAGCGAGTGGAAGAGAACCACTTGCTCTGAGCTCATAGGACCCTAAGCATGTATTTTTCTTTAGTTTGGCTTGGCTTTTTAAACATTAACTTCCTATCCTATATTAGGGTCTGTATTTATTTTTTGGTTAGCTACTTCTGAGGCAGATTAAGTAGGTACTTCCAGGTGGGTGTTTTTAAGAACGCATTTTCCTGCGTAATAATTCGTTCTGAAAAACACTCATTGTCTCATTTTAAATCTACAAGGTCCAAATGTAGTTTTCACTTTCCATTGTCTGAATCTGTCTTCTGTATTTTGTCATGTTTAATGTTTTGTTTGGGCCCAAGGAAGAGTAGAAGCTGCTTTTGGTGGTAGAAAAGGGACCTAATAAAATCTTAAATCCCTACATCAAAACAAATGGCCTGACTGACTTTGCTGAAACCAGGGTCAGGATTGTGGCATTAAAGGATACGGGGCAATCCTATCCCATTTCACATTCAGCATTCCGGAGACGATGCCAAAATCCTCAGGGGGGAAGGAGTCATCAGATAACTCCACCTCCAGGGCAGCACTGTGGAACAGATCCAGAATGAGTTAAGGCCTTAGAACCCCATGATTCTGCATTCTCTACACATCCCAACCTGCTTCATTTCACTGCCCTGTAAGGAATTTAAAAGCATTGGTGCGATTTTAACCACTCAATCACCAGTTAATACCATATACGAGTATGGAACCGCACACTTCAGGACACTTTATTTCATGCAAATAATGAAACTGTAAATTAACTGTCAGCATACAAGAGGCATGACATCCAATGGTTTACCTAGGCAAAAGGATAATACTCAATGTCCTTTCATAATGAGAGTTCCATCAACAGATTTTTACTGACAAATGATTGGTTTCCTAAGAAGAGACGGCTGGTGGTGTACAATACCTGCTCCCAACATTGTAGATGTTGTACTGCAGTGTGAGGTCACGGCCCTCAACGGCATAACGGTTCAACAGGGACTTGGAGGCCAACAGACGAGCCCCCTCCTCTCCTGTCCCCAGACTCAGCAGAGCCAGCAGAGAAAACACATACAGGGCTCTCATCTGCAAGAAAAAAATAAAACGCATTTTGATGTCAACAATATCCGATAGCAAGACCAACTTTCTATTGGTTTAGAGCATGGGTTATTCTAGGAATTCAAACGTTTTGGAAGTACACAGAACTAAATGCCAAATCAAGCACACTTTTTGCAATGTACACTTCTATCTATCTATCTATCTATCTATATATCTATCTATATCTATATCTATATCTATATATATATACTAAAATCTTATAAGCAGGATGGTCTAACCAGTTAATATTTTCTTGATATAAGGTTTTGAAACGGGAATTATATAAAAATAAGTTGTATTTAACACACCATTAAACGGTATTTCTTCCTATGTACATTTCAGAATGAAAATCACTATTTTTCACCTGCACACACGGTTCTTTTGAACTGTCACGTTTCTTAACCCGGTCTCCAACCATCCTGACCTCTAGAATGTATCAGCACAGCTGAAACTTTACGTTTAATTTTATTTAGCTAGCTACGGGACAGTACGTGTAATTTTTCCTTGCATCGGGTGCTAGTACAGTACTGTATATAAACCTGCGGTGCCATTCCTGACCAGAGCAGCAACCCAATACAAAATGATCAAAAATGGGTGAAAGGCAATTCGGCAAACGTTAACGAAAAGATGCGTTCATCTAAAACTGCTCCATAACAGTAACTACATACAGGTACTGTAACATAAATATTGATATATTGCATTGTGCATTTGGCTAAACAACCTTCTTCAAAATTGAACCAACTAAAGGACTGTAAATCACAGTACTTCAAAGCTACGTGTACATGTCGTTAACGTATTACTGTAACGAATAGGTACTAGCTAGGTTAGCCGGCTAGTGCCTTGATACCTAGGTAGCTACATTAGCTTCGCTCGTCTCATTAATTAGTTATCGGATGATACCTTAATTAGCTGGTCATCAGATATTATGTAAATAGTCGTTAACTAATGAGACAATCCCTAGTTACGAAAGAAGCTACTAGGTCGCTACCTTTACCTGCAGTCCAGACAGTACAGTTGCTAACGAACTACAACAAGACCAACTCTTTGTTGAAAGTAAACTAGCTACAATTACTAATTCATTATAAAAGTAGATGCAAATCACTGTAAAAAAAAACGTTATTCGCAGTATCAGAGAAAACTTTAAGAGGTGTCAATAAGTTAATTAACACTTAGCTAGCTAGCATGCAGAAAATTGTAGCTAGCAAATCAGCACGCAAAGCTTACGCTTACGTGTACTTCAGTTCAAGTAGCTGAATAGAATGACAAGCAAGACTGAACCCAACTAACGTTATATCCTATATTAGTATATACAAAACAATAATCCGTTAAACTTTTACCAGTTATTATAGTGTAATTTCCTGTCAGTCTGTTAGATAATACACGAAAGCAAAATCCCCGCATGCACAATAAAAAAGAATAAATATTGAGGGGTTTTTACCTTCAGCTTCAGTCCTTTCGTCTCACAAACAGGAAGGATCACCTTCAACAAAACACGCATGCTCAGTATATTTTAGCCTCGTCGTCAGCAATAGTCGTGCGTTAGAGGCAGACCCTAAAACAGCAGGTTTTGCTCATATTCGCCTGCGCCACCTAGCGACTCGGCGAGTTGGTTAAACAGTTCATTCGAACTGTACCATTCAATTAAAGGGGCAGTTAACCTAATTTGACAATCTTCATAAAAATCTGTTATTTCAGTGCTTGAATATGTACACTAATCACCAGAAAACTTTTATCCTAAACACTTGTTGCTATAACACCAATAAAAAATTTTTGGTAATTGAATTCTCTCCCAAATGCAAATTATCTGCTTGCGGATCATGATTCAAATTCACTTGACATCTGTGATTACATGAGCTGTCACGTTTTGCCATAGAGCCCATAGAATATATTTTATTTCAGCTTCCAATAATTCCAGGAACCAGGCCAAAATGAATTTAGTTTGTAGAGTGTCAGGCAAGCATGCAAAAAAAAAAATTAAGGAGCCGGGTGTGCAGTAACCATTTTTCTCCAGAGAGTTTTCCAAATTTCCACCAGGTAGGCCTAGCCATTGGAATAGCCAAATGTATCCTCATTGTTTGAATTGTATTATCTCTCAGTTTAATTGTCTTGGGAATAATATCCTGGTTGTTCATGTAAGTAGACGTAGTTTGTGCTAATCTCAAAGCTAGTTTAGTATATTTCCTTTTGTCATAGCTAACTAGTAACATGCATTGAAGTTGCTAAACACTAGATAGTTTGTGCTGTTCCCAGATAGCCTTCAAAAATAGGTAATGTTAGCTAGCATTAGCCACAAATGTAGTTAACTATTCAACAACACACTACAATGTCTGACACCCTACATCCAGACCTTGTTTTTTGTTCTTTTACTTCTGCTGTCTTGGTCATTCCACCCTTTTATGAGGGCAGCTCCTCCTCAGATCAGTCAAAACTCTTCTAACCGGCTTCCTTTTTTAGCTAGGACAGAAGAGCTTCTGAATGTTTAACTGAGTATTTAAAATAATTTCACAGCAATAATTCCTGCAGGGTGAACTGTGGCTGTTTGCAACTGTATTAACGTGAATAAAAGAGAATGCTTCGGCTGAGGGACCATGGGGTAACATTGGGAGAACTTAGCCCCACATCAATACCCATCTTGTTGAGTCTTCCTCCATTCAAGCTTTGCCAGCGAAATGTCACTGTCCTATTTTTGTGCCTGTCTTTATGGTGCCCTTTTGGTCGATGAGCTGCTATTGATCTGGATAAGGTTACAGTTGACCCTGTCACTCTTCTTTATCAATGTGTACACAGTGTGTGTCCAGAGGTGTTGCACAGAAAAGCAGGGATACTCAGATTGTCATTACTCATAGGGCAAATCATCAATGACAAGATCCTGCGGTGCAGATACAAGACTCACAGTATTGCTTTTTTGTGTGAAAACATGGTCACATTCATGGCTTGCCCCATATTCCAAAGGCCCTCCCACTGCTGTCAACAATGTAACAGGCACAAATGGATCGTAGGGACTTTTTCATTGAATTTACAACATTAAACTCAGGCCTCAGGTGGAGGCAGTAGTAGACAGGTGTCATATACAACATTACTTTTTGCTAATTGCTGGGACTTTGAACTTGAATTAAGTATTGTGGTATAGTTGAAACATCTTTAAGAAACAACTGAAATTTCAAAGCAACCAGTGACCAAAATCTTTTCCAACATTCATTTGTGCCATCGCCAAGAGGAGCGACATCTCTTAAATATTTATATCCTTACCCATGTTTCCTATGTCCTTTGATCATCCTTGGGATCTCTAGACCTGTGGCAAATACACTAGATTTAGAGAGGCACACACTATATCAGGTCCCAGACTTCACAATGCAAGTTAAAGCAAACTTGGTCAGGTCAAATGGCATATGTGATAGGCCAAATTAATATGATTCTGTGAAAGTATTCAAGATATATGATTAGTACATTCATGATTAGTGAATTCAAATTAACTCATGAGCTTCATCTTATTACATACAGCAATATTATATTTCACGATGCATTATAATTACAGCGAGGTGCATTTTAACAATGCATTATACCACCAGCAATGTATTTTAGCGGGCCTTAAATAAGTCTCTTCCCATTTCTCTGAAAATATTAGGCCCATCTACAAACCAAGACCTTTCTTGCATTGACTATGTAACGTTCACTCTATATTTTAGGAAAGCAGAGATTATGCAATGTCACTGCTCTGCGTGTTGGTCACAGCTGTCTGTAGTGATTCTGTTATGTGTGTGAGTGACATCAAGCCAGAGCAGCGGACCGGAGAAGTGGCTGAGGCTTCATTCAAATTAATATCAGTCATGCCTCCAAAGCACAGCGCACCTCCTCCTCGGATATCCCGTGGGTTGTGATTGGTTCATTTGAGACCAACCTGCCAGCGCTGGCGAAAGCTGTTGTGTCAATGTCCATTCACTGACCACGGGTGTCAGCGGAGCCAACAATAACCCTGAATACCTAATGTCCGCTGTCCCTTCGGTGGGTCCTGAATAGCTAAAGCACTATACTGAAAGTAGCTTTGGACGTGACCAGTAGACAGTTCCGGCAAATGCGCTGGACAAGAGATTCCTGAGAACATTAGACATGTGTTAATGAAAGTTAATTTTCCAAACATATATGACGTTTCCAAAGAAGACACTTTTAGCACGTTTCAATTCAATCGGAATATAATCTTTTAGGATTGTTTTTTTTCCCAAAAATAAATTGCATTTTAACAAGGTCGAAATACATTTTTAAGAAGTGAAAAATGAACGAACCAAGGATTCTGCTCGCCTGTTTGGTGATTTTCATAAATTTCAGTAAGTAGACTTAAGTTTCTTTATATTTTTTATCATAAATTGCCATATTTATGTTTACATATGTTTGTTGTTTTTGCACTTAAACTTAGTTGTTGATGTGGTGGTGGACTGGAGACCTATTGATAGCCTACAATTGTTGGCTGGCTCATTCTTCTGCCTGTGTATTTAGTAGTAAGCCCATTCATGGGAACTGCATATATTTCCAATTGAATACTTTTGGGTTCTGAATCTTTTGAATGTGTTATTTTTGTAACGTGAACCTTTTAGTTTGTCTCATTGCATATCTGGCAAAGCTAATTTAAATTCATAGTGTACAATATATTATGTCGTTCTTTATTTCCTTTTAGGCAATATTTTCGTTTTAGAATTGTTATGATCAGCTGATGAACGAAGAAATTGTTGATGGTTATAATCAAGATGGCTGTAATCATAAGATTGAGTCTACTTTACCATTATATACCATTATATTACATATGTATATGATGTTGTTGATTACATGTTTATGAATTCTATTAACAACATACAATGAATCATATTGTATAATATATTAACTCTAGCAGTTTTGAAACTTGGAATAATGTTGTGCTGACAAAAAGGCGTCAAGTTCAAGTGGAACAGGATTTAGCGTTTTGCTTTACTACACTGGGGTTTCTATTCAGTTCCAGTGAATTCAGAAAGCAATATATAATGCTCTTAATGGAAAAGCACTGGGGATAATTGTTATTGGAATTTCAATGTAGCCTACAATCTCAATAACTTTTGCTTCATTCCTGAATTAAATGAAATTGACCCCTAACCCTGTTGCATTTAGTGGAAACCTTTGATTGACCAAATACCAATTCAAACGTATTTTTGCTGATCAAAATTGAATGAGACAGAAAGATACAAAGAAATGAGAAATAAACCGGTATGCCTACCTATATGAATTTCATAATAACATTGTAATCCAACAAACCCAGTATAAAAAAACGTGTCCAAGAATAACTTCTAACCACAATAATTACAAGTCATCCTTAAGCGTCTTTGGGTCATTGAAAAGCGCTATATAAATCCCATGTATTATTATTATTATTATTATTATCCTTAGCAGCATGCCTTCCCCTGTGTAAAATATACGAACAGTCGGCCTATTGAATATGAGGATACTCAACAGATATGTTCTCTTTCGTACTACATGGCTAATTACAATTGTACATGTTTATCTCAATGGCTACCCATGGGAAACGACGTTGCTGATTAGGCTTAATTAATTATGCTGCTAGTGCGTGCATAAACATGAGTGGAGCATTGTGTGAGGTCATTATGCACAAGCTGATTTCATGGATGCAGTAACGGGAACTCTAAAGATGGGACCTTGTCAGTTAATAAATTGGATAATTAGAATAAATGAAATAACATTGTTCATAAATTAAAAGTCAGAAGACTTGTCTACCATTATAACCTGTGTGCTTTATTTTGGATTTAGGATAGTATGTTATAACTAGGGAATATTTAAGATATAACCATTTCATTTTAGTTATTGGCCTGAAAAAATATTTCCCCTTTCCATCCATTGCAGCTGTGAAAGTTAATTTTCCAACTTAAACTTGTAGAGAAAGAGGCAACTTTGTATATAGAAAATAAAAAACTCACAATAACCTGGTTGCATAAGTGTGCACACCCTTAAACTAATACTTTGTTGAAGCACCTTTTGATTTTCTTACAGCATTCAGTCTTTTTGGGTAGGAGTCTATTAACATGGAACCTCTTAACGTGGCAATAATTGCCCACTCTTCTTTGCAAAAGCGCTCCAAATCTGTCAGATTGCGAGGACATCTCCTGTGCACAGCCCTCTTCAGATCACCCTAAAGATGTTCAATTTGATTCAGGTCTGGGCTCTGGCTGGGCCATTCCAAAACGTTAATATTCTTCTGGAGAAGCCATGCTTTTGTGGATTTGGATGTGTGCTTTGGGTTGTTGTCGTGCTGAAAGGTGAACTTCCTCTTCATCTACAGCTTTCTAACAGACGTCTGAAGGTTTTGTGCCAAAATTGACTGGTATTTGCAACTGTCCATAATTCCCTCCACCCTGACTAAGCCCCCGGTTCATGCTGAAGAAAAACAGCCCCAAACATGATGCTGCCACCACCATGCTTCACTGTGGGTATGGTGTTCTTTGGGTGATGTGCAGTGTTGTTTTTGCGCCAAACATACCTTTTGGAATTATGGCCAAAAAGGTCAACCTTGGTTTCATCAGACCATAACACATTTTCTTTTGGGAGACTTGTTTTGCAAACTTCAGCCGGGCTTTTATGTTTTTCTTTGTGAGAAAAGCCTTCCGTCTTGCCACCCTACCACATAGCCCATTCATATAAAGAATACGGGAGATTGTTGTCACATGTAGCACACAGCCAGTACTTGCCAGAAATTCCTGCAGTTCCTTTAATGTTGCTGTAGGCCTCTTTGAAGCCTCCCTGACCAGTTTTCTTCTCTTTTCATACATTTTGGTGGGATGTCCAGTTCTTGGTAATGTCTCTGTTGTGCCATATTTTTCTCCACTTGATGATGACTGTTTTACCATGGACTGTGTTCTATGGTATATTTAATGCCTTGGAAATTATTTTGTATCCTTCTCCTGACTGATATATTTCAACAATGAGATCCCTCTGAAGCTTTGGAAAAATGGAAAATGTCAGGAATATCCTACTAGAACAGCTGAACTTTATTTGTGATTAATCAGAGTCACTTGAAATGATGGGAGGTTTTTAATGACTTCTATTTAACATAATTTTGAATGTTATTGGCTAATTCTGAACACAGCCACATCCCTAGTTATAAGAGGGTGTGCACACTTATGCAACCAGGTTATTGTAAGGTTTTTACATTTTTCCCCCTCTGAGATTTCAGTTTTTCAATTGAATTGTTCACATTATAGATCACAGTGGATGATTTATCTTTGTCTCATTCTTTTACATCACAAAGGGGTGTGTAGACTTTATATCCACTGTATATATATATATATATATTTATATATTAATATCAAATGTGTAGACTAGCACAGGAATAGTTCATTATAATGTTATTTAGGTTTGTTGCCTAAAACATACACCACTTTGCATACACATTCCTTAACCTGAAAAGATTGTTTCTTATAGAGAACTATGGAAAATCTTTGTAACAAATCGACATATTATTAGGCAAAACAAAACTTTTTCATAGAACGAAACTAGGAATTGCGCACTTATATAATATTTCATATGACTAGGAAAGTTCCATCCTCATAGGACCTATTGTAATCAAATCTGGCGTCGTAGTATCCTATCCAAACAACAGATCAGCGATTGTGCAGAACAGAAGGAGTAGGAGAGGTGGATTGGTCAAGGGGGTTGAGGGAAATGCTGTTTACAATTTTCTGGACAAGCAGGGCGCTGTTCTGACCTTTGGGATCCCCCTCCTGGTCAGAGGAGCTGGGGGTGGGGGTGGTAGACATGAAATGCCAGGGATCCAAGGCAGAAGAACCTAAAAGTCTGTCCCAGTAGTGACCTGATTCTCTACACTGACCTCTAAAACATTGTGAGCTGCCATCTCTGTGAGTCTGGCCCAGACTGACAACTTAGGCTGTGCCCAAGAGAACAGGGGACTTCCATAGGACGTGTGGGGGACCATGAAGCAACCTCCTGACGTTCCCGGGGACTTCCTAAAGGCTCGTTTCTCTTTTTAAGGATGTATGTGTCATTGTGTGTTTCCATCGACGGTAAGCCTCCCACAGTTGCCCGTGACCATGTCCTCCACACACATACAGCATCCAGAGATAGGACCACGGGACCCCTCTGGAACCAAATAGACACCCCATGGGTTTAATCCACAAGGGGACAATAGCTCTGTGCTGGGCCACTGCTTCATCCCTCTATCCAGCGTGAAAGAAGGAGGGCAACGTCTCTATCCTCACAGAGCTTATGGTAATGCAAGGCAGATCTCCCCTGCTGAAAGTACAATTATGGGGCTAACGTGACAGGCCTGACGCAGCACGGATCCAAGGGCAATAAGACCACCCCAAACCCCTTGCACCCAGGGTGACTGGTGGGAAATCCGACCCAGATACACCAAAGGTGTACCAGTACCTATTACACAGCGTGTGGATTTTCGAGTACTGTGTAGAACCAGTGAACTGATCTCTAAGATGAAGTTTCCACTAAAACTACAACCGCACCGGAATCTTTTAGATATATTTGGAATGTCTGCCACAAGCAAGCGCTGGTGATATAACTTTCAGCTGTTTTAGTCCAGTGGCTACCAGCAGACCCCATGCCATTGACGGCTGCACGACTGTCTATATCACTCCTTCTTGCTGACTCTCACTGGAGGGATGATGGGCACTTAGGAGTCCTATGTAGACCCGAAATAACACTGCTAAGATGTTTGCTGCTATTTCTAACCACACAATCCGTGACCACCCTTGGTATGTGCACTTGAGTTCCCATGCAGTTCAATGCCATTGTCATTGTTACAGAGATGCCAGGCATTGTGGCAGGTAGCCTGGCAATTAGAGATGCCCCAAACTGCCTGAGCAAGGCAGCTAACCCTTATCCCTCCCAGGTTGTTCCTGTAATGTTCTCAGGCAATTTGCCTGGATCAAAACAAGGCAAAACGTTTGTGGAAAAATGAAAAGAGATAAAACTCCAATGTTCTGGTTCGGAATATGTTCCTGGGGACATTGGATATTGTTCTTGGAGGGTATGTGTTTATCAAAAGACTTCCAGGCGAACAGCGTCTGGATCGAACACCTGGTTAGTTAATCCCTTTTTGTGTTTGCTTCCGTTAGTCAAGCCAAGCGCTGTATAGTGCAAACGTCCATTATTTAAATTAAAACAACAAGTCGCACCTCTTTGGTGATTCGAGAGTGTGTGGTGACCTTCCAGAGGAGCTGATGTTTTCAATTAACAGTCAGCCTTCTAGGAGCTAGTTCAGTAAGTTTCAACCGATTGTGTCGGTAAATAAATCACATGCATGTCAGTGGCATTTGTTCTGGGACTACCAGAGCACCTTATCAAATGGACACAAATGTAGTATCAACCCCAAAGTAGAGGACATTATACCAAAATGACCATACATAAGCTCTATACACTATAGCCATTGTCAGTGTCAGTGGTTCTAGACATGAAAAAGAGGATTAGTTTCTCTATCAATGATCAGACAATAGTGTTGCAACTCTGAGCCCAACTTGAATATGAACCTTTCTCATAGGAAATGTTCTGATTCATTTGCAAAAAGTTTTGCTGTGGTGTGTCCTACTGAACACCACCCAGGTACTGTAGATAACAATACACCAGCACATGGATCTATCTAAAGCCCTTCAGCCTATGTGGTTTGGACCTTATAGGTTATGGATATTTCCTGGGAGGAATCATCATGGCCCACAATCCCTTCCTCCATTTAATGAGATTTCTTTAATACTAGGAAGAGGCTGAATCTCCTTCTGCTGGCACACACCCTGCTGATAAAAACTGCGGCCAAGCAATCAAGTCTCCTCCCCATTGCGTTGGATATTATTGCTTATTGATCCAGACTGCTGTCCAGAGGGGGCTGAAATTTGGGCAGGCCCTTTTAGACCGGTGCGTTTGTCCATCTCCCTCCCAAATGACCATTTCTCCTCTTTGTCCTCAAGGGACCTCCTGAGGATCAATAGATAAAATAGAGAGTTCTTATGGATCTTTGGGAGGAGGTAGAGTGGAGATGTTTCAAACTGGGCCTGAATTCTATAGTTAAAAACACACAAATAGCATCCATTAAATCTGTTAAGGTCATCAGGCATGAAGTCAAGCCAACAACTTAGAAGACCCAATTAGAACTTTAGAATTTAAGTTGTTGATTCATTTATGTTCCTCTATGAATAAACTGGTTGAATGGCTAATTTGATTGCCCACGCATGACGATCAACAGCAGTGTAGGAACCTGCATGGGGACTTGGTTAATTACCCCCTACTTACATCTCTGAGGGAGGAGTGAAAACATGGGTGGCACATGCTCACTGTCACCCTCTCCATAGGAAACAACAGTGTTGTCGTGTTTATGCCACTTTGAACTTGGCATATGCAAGCTAATGACGATCAATCCTTAAACAAAAGACCTGGGTGACTTGGGGGCCCCCCTTGCAAGCCGCTAGCCAGCTAGAATAGCATGTTTGCATAACCATTAAAAAGAGCCTGTGAGCTCAGAGCGAGGGAGAGAGTTTAACTCCCATTAGTGAGATAAAGGGGCTAGCCCTGGGGCACTGAGTTTATGCCGCCCAGCAATTCCCATTTCACACACCCCGTTTCTTCGGGATTCCTCCCCCTAGCTCCTCATTCAACCATTGTTTACGGCAGCTCCCCCACTGCTGTAATGGATCTAATGGGGGAGAAGAAGGGAGGGGATTTTTTTTTTGAGGTGCAGAGCATACATTTGTAATCCCGCACAAAGGCCCTGGTTTACTTTTTCGGAAAGGGGGGTGGAGTTTCAATGACTTCTCTCACATTTCTGAAGCCCTTTTGATGCAGAAATTAAAATGACCAGTGCAGCGCAGTTTGAACAAACTGGCAAAAGAAACTGTTCACAGATGTATGACTTGTCATAAATACTTGTGTTACCAGAATATATTGTTGCACTATAAAGCTGAGCACAAATGATATGAAGCTACACATACCATATCTAAAACTGAACCGGTTTCCAAGGGAAATTATACTGCAGGTTCATTGTCAAGTGTATTATTTAATAATAATGTTTCTTTCCTCCACACTTCATTGCTGTACAACAGCCCTGTAAAGTTAGCTAGGCCCTCGGTCCAAGGCCAGTCTATAGAGCCTGTAAAGTTCCTTAGCTAGGCCATCGGTCCAAGACCAGTCTATAGAGCCTGTAAAGTTCCTTAGCTAGGCCCTCGGTCCAAGGCCTGTCTATAGAGCCTGTAAAGCCTAGAGCACTTTTCATGGATGTTCCAGGGCTCAGTATTGTCTGAGGGGGAGGGGGGGGGGTGCTTAACTTAACCAATGAGGGGATTGGTGTATGTTTGCCTTACCCTGGGCGCTCAGGACCCCCTTTCAGTCTCTCCAACTATTCGGGGCGGGTTGCTTGTCGGCTTAAAAGATCCCTGGGCTCGGTCACAATGGCCTGCGAAGTTCAGGGTTGACGGCCTGGGAGACAATGGTTACCGTGGGGGGGGGGGGGCCATTGGCCGGACGCAAGCTGTCCCCTCCATCCCTCCATCCCTCACTACCTCTTCCATCCACTCTCCTCCAACTCTCCCATGACCCCTGAAGGGTTAGGGTCACAGCCTCTAGGGTGGGAGGTGGGCAGGGTGGGAGATCGCCTGCTGCTCGGGACGACCCCACCAAACAATACCTCTGAATTGGAAATGTAATTCATCCCCTAACCTGAGCACTCCGTCACACATCCACAAGAACAGGCCGCATCCAATGATTACCGTAGCTGGATCAACTTGGCTGTGGACTAACTTCAAAGTCCTTAATCTAGCGTTCTGTTGCCTTGTCACTAACTAACGCTATGTAACAGACACAGTGATTGCATTGAGGCCGTGAATACATCGCACCACCCAGATTAGGGCCTTGCGAATGCATTTAACGGGACACAAAAGAAGGGGACCTTTTATCGATCTCTTTGTCGAAGCATCAAGAAGCAATGGCAAATGCAGTAATGCTATTGAGATGCATATGTTTAAGGCAGCTATTCCGCACAGCTGTTTTGCCCTAGCCTGGCAATTTGAACTGGAGAGCCCATTTTTGGAGAGCCCATTGAAGAGCCCAGTTTCTTATGTTGGTCTCTAACACTCCTATATGTTAGCTGTGTGCGGTGTGTTATGTTGGTCCGAGCCAATGAGAACTTAATGCCTGAACATGCCACCTTGGGCTCATAGATGCTTTAGCTTTGTCAAGGTAGCCTTAGAAAAGAGATGTCCTCCTGTGCAAAGTCATGTCTTCATTTACCAGTTTGTGGGATTTGTTCCGCTTCACACACACTTTGAACACTGCCATCTGCTAACAGTACTTCAGTTCCTTTTTTTCCTTTTCCATAATGGAAGACTTCACTAAATACAGATGTCCATCAATAACCCATAGGAGCCCTGGTGAGACTTAGTATAACCTGCTTATCACCAAGTTGTACCACTATGTCTTATTTATCTTTCACCGTTCAAAACCCCATAGTATACCTCTCTTGGTCCCCATCCTCTTTAATGACGTTGTCCTATAAAGGCCTTGCCACACCATGTGTTCCGTGACCGTGGCTGCAGCGTGACGCTCGTCCCCCCTTGGGACCCCTGAATTTCATTAGCACCCCTATAAAAGGGTGGGGGGGGGGGTGGGGGGGGGGGCTGGGAGTCGTGGAGTTGGTGCAGGGCTGTAGCCAGCTGAGCTGAAAAACACCCCACCCCCTGCTACATCTGCTGACTTGAAGTCAGCTCATCATGCTAGTTGCAGACGCAAAGACTCTGTCACAGTGGCGCATAGAGAAGCTGAAACCTTTATCAGGGATCTGAGGAGAAAAGGCCTGCCGTCCTCACAGAGTTTAAGACAGGCTTATGGTTCTGCAATGTATTTCTAAATGATGTTCAGTCATGGTTGTCACTTAGCTGACTGGGCAGTGTTGGAGAAGATTTCATTTGAAGATGCTCTGATTTGATTGGTTCTTCGACAGCCTTGTTGAACCAACATATCGTTAATCAATTGTCTATACAAATTTGATCACAAGGAAAGGTTTGTGCTTTTACAAATCAGAATCAGTAAATGTATCTGTATGGGGAAGAAATTAAGTTACAATCAATCCATAAGGTTAGGAAATGTACTCTGATTGCATTCGTCCTGATTTAATCAGGATGGCGTCAGAATCTATAATGTCAGCTGTCTCAAAGGTGTGTAAATTGACATATTATAAAAGATCATAAGACCATTTTCTTTTTACATATGCCATTGGATAAAGCATTGAGACAAGGTATATATATATATATATATATATATATCTGAAAACATGGTCGATTTCAGAACCATAACTTGGCCTTCTCAATAGATGAGCAAGGAATATTTGTTTTAGGGTTTGTAATGGTGCTTGAAGGTTTCATTGATGTGTATGTGAGAATGAGAGACATCTATAGCATCTATAGCATTTCATGGTTCTTAGATTTGATATGTGAAAATACAATTTGTAAAGGTAAGCTTGGTTTGACAGATAGAAGACACTAATCAAATGTATTGGTCATAAAACATTTAATAAAAACATTTTTGTAAGAAATTCTGAGTACGGTAAAGTCAACGGTAGTAGTCGGTGTGAGACTGCAGCCTTCTCAGGTATTGAATAAAAGGGTTCATAGTGTGATATGATTTTCGTGGTGGTCGGGAGAGAGAAGGATGAGGCTTCTCTCTGTGGTTCACAGCTGGGCAAGATGGGAAGAACAGAGGCTTTGCTGTAGTTCAGATAAACAGATGCAAAAGTTCTCCATGAACTTGATGGTGCATCTCATCAAGTGAGTTCAAGAGCGGGGAGCTTTTCGGGTGTGTCACCCTTTCACTCCCTTTCCTCCCCCACCTCAACAGCTGGGAGAAAGGGAGAGGCCACCTTGAGGGGTCAGGGCGGGGCAGGGGCTTTGGGCGTGTTTGTCCCCCCCAAAAAAATGTAGAAAATCGGGAAGCCTTGCCATGTCGTCAAGGTCAACTTCGAGAGGAGACGGGGTGATCCGGTGGCATGGGAAAGTCACCCCGAAGTCTTGGTGAAAGGGATGCGAGGAGGTGGGGGCATCGGAGGGGCAGATGGCCCCTGCAGAGGGGGGTACGTGGGTTGATGTTGACCAGATTTTCTAGGGGGTTGTGTAGAGGCGGGGTTAGGACGAATGTGTGTGTCGTCACTGCGCCATTGTCGTCGGCCTGCCTACTCCGTTCAATAGGAGCTCTTCTAACCTGACCCCACTAAACCTCGCCAGTCTTCTGCCTCCATCTTGGCCATTGTTCCTGCCCTCTTTGGCTCAATGACTCCCCGGCATTCGGCCCCATATTGTTGTGGTCGGTTTTGGTAAATGTGTATGTGGACGTGGAACTAACACAGCCATCAATCAGTCGGCCGATGTGGAGTTTTTTTGGGGGTAGGAAGGGTTCGCCCCCAGGGTGAACATGGCTGTCCGGATCTATTCTGGTCCACCTCTGGGTTGTTGTCAAGATACAAAGCCTGTGTGGTGAGAAGGGTTGTGTGCAAATGTATGGTGGTAAGGCATCACATGTTCAACGCCAGTATACCCAGTTCTGTGAGGTAATGTTAAAAGAAATCGATGTTTTTCCTGTACATATTGTCCCATTTTAATGGTCCCTTACTTTCTAGGGATTGGTTAGAACGGTGCATCTTGGGTAAACTATTTGGAGCTATGCGAGATTAGATAAAAACACACTTTTCAATAGAATCACCAGGACCACATAGTCAGAATCTCACCCTACTGTACCACAAAATGATCCCCACTGAAGCTGTCAACCTTTTTCTAGACATATGCAGCGCCAAGGAGCTGGCGTTTCTACTGGAGCCCAGCGATGTCATTGCTGTGAGGGATCGGCCGCTGATGTTGGACTGCGAGGTAGAGGGTGAGGGGCCCATTTTGGTCACGTGGCGCCGGAGTGGGATGCCCGTGGTCACTGGGCAGCGGGTCCAGATACTCCCCAATGGGACCCTCTTCATCCAGAGCTTCCAGAAACGGCGAGACGGAGGTGAAAGCGAGACAGACGTCGGAGAGTATGACTGCGCTGCCCAGAACCGCTTTGGCATGCTGGTCAGCCGCAAGGCCCGGGTTCAGTTGGCATGTGAGTTCAACTTTGTTACTTTTAAATCGTTTACTAGTGTCAAGTATGTAATAATAACCTATATATCAGTTCCATATGTAAAGAGCATTTCCCACACCCAGTGCAAAGACTATATACAGAAAACACAACAATCTTTACACAATATAAGACAACACAGAATGCATCTTTGATTTAGAACCTAGTATTTAAATAAAAGTATATAAATAAGAAATCTGAACGACTAAATCAATGCAAACATTAAATGGCTTAAATATGTATTTCATGGTGAGGTAATGATATACTGTAATCAACGTTCCCATTACCCAAATAGTGTCCACTTCTGCTGTTAGTATGAAACTGTTGTCGCAACGTTACCAGAATGTTTGCAGTATTATTTTTTTTTAATGGTGCATAATGTTTTTAGATTACCTAGGAACTCAATGATAACTTCTGTGGAATATAATTTGTGAGCTATTAAAGATGCTGTGCAACAAACATCTTTAAATATTTTTCTATGTATTTTATCCCAATAAAAGGTTAAATAAAAGATTCTGCAAATGTTCATGGTGTGCTGGGATGGGTAATGTGTAGCCTACCCAACAAATGGTTAGTCAATAATATTCTCTACTTAAAGTGATTTACCAAGAACCAACAGAGAACGTTACTGTCTTCCCACTCCCTCCAAGGTAACTTTGCAGTAATTTCCCCAGACATCTTTTATATGTCCCTGCTTTAAAAAACATTGGAGAGTCAAAGATGGGCTTTTGTCCTATCTGTTGGCAATCCTTACATGTAGTCTCCTCTCTGTTAAAGAGGCTATAGATTTTGTTCTAAATAATGCTCCATACTGCAAACACCTTTGTCGCATACCTGGCAACCCAAGATCCCCTCGGTCTAAATAGATGATGTTATAAATTATGCGCCACAATGAGAAAACCTTAGTTTTCATACCTGGCAACCGAGACCCCCTCAGACTAGTTCATCTCTTTCTTTATATAATAATGGATTCTTTTGTGATTCTAAGAGGTTATGTGGATGAGGAATGGTTCACCCCATTAAGTGTACTGCCACTTGGATATATGCATATAACCTGGTCTTCATATGATATTTTAGATACCCGTGGACATGCTGTATGGACATAAACTCTTTTGTGTGTACTGTATAACATAAAACCTCTTAAGGACCCCCATATCATTTGACTTCACTTTCCCTCTGCCTCACATAAACACGCACATTCAAAGAACCAAACGTACCACCTTCTTTTCAGCCATTTCCCCATATCCCCTCCCTTCAGCCCAGTAAAACAGGGCTTTATAGGTAATCCAACAGAATTATGGCCATCACAAGGTAGTGTTGCCTTAAAGCAACGGGTTGCCATGGCAACTGTCTCATTTCCAGACCCCATTGGTCCACACCCTCTTATTGATTACGACAATGACCAGGTTATATCTTCCCCTGTGTTGTGTTGTGTTTTGTGTGTGTGTATGTGTGGTCAAGGATAGTAAAACAAGGATCATTTCACACCATGCTGACATTGCAGCAGTCCTCATGAGGAATATTTTTGAATGTAGGGTAAAAGTTGATGTTAGGGTTTGAATTAGCATTAGGAATCACACCATTTCTTGGCATTAAGAACTGTGCTACCTGTTTGTGTTTCAAAACAACATGAAAATAACATATAGCTCTGCACTTCACACAGTTGTAAACACAACAGTGTTAAGAAGCTTTACTGAGATGAGAAAACTAAATTGTATTTTCAACCAATTTCAGCAGTCCTTATAGTCCCTGGGAGGGTGTTGGACAAAACTTTATTAAGCAGTGTTACAACACAACCGGTATTGTTTCCAGACAGCTCAGGATGGTGTCAATGAGTTTGTATCTCAGTGACGCTTACCAAGGATAATAATATTTATAATGGAGACTTATACATGTAAAAACCTTTGTTGTTCTTTCTTCTTCAGCACTCCCTAAATTCCACACCCACCCTGAATCCATGTCAGTGAATGAAGGTGGTGTGGCTCGATTCCAGTGCCAGGTCAATGGGGTGCCCGAGGCTAACATCACCTGGGAGAGAGACAGAACCCCACTCAGTACAACAGACAACAGGTACCAGAATCTTACCTGTCCTAAGGCTCTTCCCTGTCAAACTGTTGGGTTCCATCAGGACCAAATTTTAATAGAACAGAATATCGGGCTCGCTACTTTTAATTGGCTTATCCTTCTGTTCATTTAGCCTAACCCTTAAAATCTGCCGACACTTCAGAGCTAGTGATTCCAAGTAGGAAATCTGTATTTTACATATAAACATTGCATGCCCTTAGTAAGAATCTATTGGCTCCATAAAAGCAATATGGTCAATGTGATAGAATATTAATGTTTATCACCGATATTCACAGTCTAGCTTTTTAAATTCCGAATCCTCAAAGTCTGATTCCACCTCCAAAGTAAACATTTAAAAAATCATGAATATAGATCAGGTGTAAAACAGTTTGGTTAAGTTTGTGGTAAATTTTGAAAATATATTTTATGATTGTTGACACGGCCAGGTTTATTACTTTGTCACTATGGAAGCTAGTCTATACCATCACTTTCCCTCCGTCTTAAGTTCCAAACAGTCCCAGAGTATTAGCAGGCTGTATCAGTTAGTGTCAAAATAACAGGTGACATTGTCAGGCAAGCACATGCACTCCCAAAGACATAAGTTTCATAAAATGAGTTATTGTTTCTTAAAACAGGTTATTATTTCATAAAATGGGTAAATGTTTCATAAAACATGTAATTGTTTCATAACATAAGTTATTGTTTCATAAAACGGGTTATTGTTTCATAAAATGGGTTTTTGTTGCATTAGTTCACAAACAAGCTATTTTGCTGACCTCAGAATTCTCCGAACTGTGCGTCATACCTACTGTATGTACACTCACACCTCTCCTCCCTCTCCCTTTTCCAGGTACATTCTCCTCCCCATGGGTATCCTCCAGGTGACCGGTGTGAGGAGGGTGGACGCTGGCGTCTACCGCTGCATGGCCTCCAACATCGCTAACAGGCGCTTCAGCCACGAAGCTCTGCTCAATGTCACTGGTGAGTTGGAACGATCTGCCTTTCATGGTCGCTGGTTACAAGTATGTTCTGCATGCCCACCGATGTCCACAGTGGCCCACGGCAACAGGAACACTCATATTAGGTTTAGTCTTGGACTGAGAAGCAGGCCCAGTGGGGATTCTCCATTTATAGTGCATCTTATTCCATGACCGGATCATAATCGTTCCATGAATACTAAACTCACCACGTTTTCTCTATGTGCCTCCTTTCCCTCTCTTTACAGGTGGGGCTTCTAGGATCTACAAGGAGCCAGCTATCCTGTCGGGGCCCCAGAACCTGACCATCACTGTCCACCAGACTGCCATTTTGGAGTGCATTGCCACAGGGAACCCCCGGCCCATTGTGTCCTGGAGCAGGCTGGGTAAAGACTGTTCTCACGCAATCAGAATGGCTTGTAATAGGCTTTAACTTCGGCTAACGGTAGCAGCCGAACAATGACCGGATCTCCATGTCGGTTCTCTCACCTGCTATGCACTGCGTTGCTCTATAAGTTTGATGTTTCCCGCTAGATCTGTTATGCGTGAGCCCGGCACTAGGTCAAGTATGATGTCGTGTTCCTATTCTTCATGTGTGTATTCCTTATTCCGCGTGTTTCCGTGTCTGCCCGCGTACAGACGGACGCTCCATCGGGGTGGAGGGCATCCAGGTTTTGGGTACTGGCAACCTGATGATCTCTGACGTGTCGCTGCAGCACTCGGGCGTGTACGTGTGCGCCGCCAACCGCCCCGGAACGAGGATGAGGCGTACGGCGCTGGGACGCCTGGTGGTGCAGGGTGAGTTTCCCTGCAGTCGGAGCTTAAATAATGCTAACCTCACGTCACGAGGCCTTTGTACATGATTCATTTGGATTAGAAACGCTCACAGTGAACACGATGTAGCTAACTGACCGGCAACTGACCCTGACCCCTTACACACGATTTCCAGAGCCAGATCGGGGAGGTGTGAATTCATGTCCGGAAGGTTGGGTGGTGTCTGTGTGGGCGGAGGTGTAGGTTTAGGGCTTTGGGACTGGATGACCCCACCGTTAACCAGTATTGGTTTTGGACTTGACTTCTGCCAGGGAAGGGAAGGTAAACAGTGGGTTTTGGGGGAGAGGAGTCGATACGCAAGCTTAGTCCTCTCATCTAAGGCCCCTCCCCTTCCTCAGGCCCTCTGCTTTTAATGGAGGGGTGAGTTGGGGGTTGGGGTTGGTCGCTTGTGATGGCTATTGGCGTGAGAGAGCTCCCCTTTGACGCTGCTATCCAGCTGGACTTGAGTGTGTGTGTGTGTGTGTTGGTTTTTCATTGCCACCACTACCTCAGTGACAACGCACATCTATCACCCAGCAACTGTCCATACGTTCACGGTCCTCATATTTCTCACTGTCATTACTTGCCATTTTAATTGGCTATACAAACACTTGCTGGTTATACTGGGATCCCACTGGGGTCCCTACACCTCTCTTTAATGCAAGATACCGGGAATCTCATAGGGGAAAAGGACACTGCTATTACCACTATGGATAGGGTTACATTAGAATGTGATTATGTGTCTGTTCTCCCGGCCCCATTAGGAGTCATTATGTAACTGATATATGTGTTATAGTGTGAAATGATATTAATATATGTAAAATTACATTTGCACTTTTAAAAGTCAATCAGTATCTTACAGTATCCCTAGTTGCAATACTTACCTACCAACCACTCAGCAAAAATTATTCCAAGCCATCAATATTATCTAACACATTGCTTGCTAATTGTTACCAAACTAGAAACATGTTATCTACTGAGCTAGCAAGCTCTAACTAGCTAGATCATTTTTTACCAAGTGAAAGGTTTGTTATATTGTTAGCAAAACATTACCTAATGCATAACAAGCAAAATAACTACATCTTAGTGATAATAGGAAATTTAGATCTGCAAATCCCTTCACCCATTCATTCCATTTAAATCACTTTAGGTCTGCACCCAGCTGTTTAGGCCATCTCTCCATCCATGTTGTGTCAGGCTCTTTGACCGGATCAATCAATAGGTGTCCTATCAGTCTTTTACAAGTGGATTGGCCATGGGGGAAGTGGTCTTCAATGTATTCATTTATTGATTGATTGATATCTCTCTATTTGGTAAAGAAAGAAGCACAAAGAGCTTTTTAGGATAGGAAAATGGGTGAAATCATGGATGTTACAAACCCAGTGACCAAATCCCTTTCAAAATGTGATCCTGGCAGTGGAGGTACGGTAATTAAATTGGAATTCCATCCAATATTTACTATGATACTGTTCTCCAAAAGTCTCTATGATACTGTCCTAAACAGTCCTCTATGAACCTACTCTCTGAAGGGCTGTATGATACTACTCAACCAGACAAATCATATAGCATAGTGTGAGAAATCATGGTGGTCTTATTTCAGACCTATTTCAGACTCCAAGTTCATAGTCATACTACAACACAGTTGGAGACCCTTGGCCGTATCCATCAGAGTAAAGAAGGCAATTGGAGGCAGTAGAGGTCCGCTCTGTCACACACTGTTCTCTCCCCGCCCTCCAACCTCCGATCATGGACATGATACACAGCCATGATAGCCCAGGACAGATGCAAGGCCCGAGATCCTGACAATGGGAGAGAGGAGAGAAGGAACAAGGGGAAAAAGGGAAAGAGGAGGTGAACTCCCTGTGTGTGTGTGTGGTTGGGGGGGGGGGGGACACCTCTCACCTTTCACTTTTGACCCCTGACCCCTGACCCTGTCTTTGAGCGGGGGATGAGCTGATATAGGAAAACAGTCACAGTCTGGGAGGGGGCGTTACAGGAATGGGGTGGGGGGGCCAGGGGCAGTTTTTTCCGTCACAGCTGGTGGTCAGGCAGTGCGGGACAGAGTTCAGGGAGACATTGAGGGAGGCAGGACACAAAGGGTGCCGGGCCTTTGTGTCATGATTGCTTTCTCTGAATTGAGGGCTAGAACATTTTCATATGAAATATGTGAACTAATACGAAATCAGGCTTTAAAATGCAGATCTCACAGCTGTCGGCTTAGAAAGTGGGTCTTTCTCACATTTGATATGAGAAAAACATTTTGCATGAATGTTAGAATGTTGAACATACATATTTTGAAAAATAATCCATATTTCATAAATGTTAGGCAACATAATTATCGGTCGGATTAGAAACCGTATATGTAAATCCTTAAATGTAAGCCCAAAACGTTCAAACACATCACTGCCTTTCTTGGAAACAAGAAAACATTTCATTAACAACTGAATGTGTTTATATGTAAATATATTATATACTTTCTCAAATATGCATCATATTGATACAATGAAAGTGGAAGGGAAGTGATGGGGAATGACCCTGGAGATTAAACTCAAGGTCAGCTTTGAGACCCTGCTAAAAGATGAACTGATGATGTATGGACATTGAAGCTGACAGTTAGACTTCAGATGGAGAGAGACCGTTGATCAGCCGAAGGTGTGGACATGGGTGGACAGCTATTACCGTCTTTCCCCAACAACCCTGGCTCTCCTTTTTTTTTTCTGGTTATATAGCTGTGCCACGTTAGCAAAAGACTGGAGCCCTTAAATAACACTGATAAAGACCTGAAATAGCCCTGAAAATGTTTACTTCCCTGAAATAGGGAAGTAGTCTTGAAATAGGGAAATAGTCCTGAAATAGGGAAATAATCCAGAAATAGGCAAATAGTCCAGAAATAGGCAAATAGTCCTGGGAAGGTTACAGACGTTGAAAGTAGAATGACATTTAGAGTTTGTAGCATATTTTTTAGCAATGCATGATTGCCAAATAAATTGATTGCTTGATTGTGCTTCAACTACTAATTAAACAGCTCTATTAAATGATGTGAATCTAAGTTGACCCAACATTGTTGTCTTATGTTGCTGTAAAAATAATGTGACCCCTCAGTGTGTCCCCTCCTCATGACAAATGTTTATATGGTTGATTAAATAAGGTATTAAATTATTCGGTCATAGATATACTAGTCTAACAACTATTGACCAAACAGAACGGAATTGGTTATACGTAGAGTTTTGAATCTAGTTTTGCTGTGCACAAGATCAGACTGTAAAAGTCCATCACAGATAATGGGGTCATCGGCAAGGTTACAGAATTTTTTTTAAAGACAGTTGCTATTAAGTCATTTGTAAAGCAAGTAAGGCTTAAATGAATTAGATTGATTTTATAAACATGGATTCTGTGGACACAGAAAGGTAAAAATGCTTGGCGAATGCTTTGCAAAAAAGAGATTAATCCTTAAAAAGGTATAGCCACTTAACCTTGACCACGAACATTAGAATTTAGCATTTTTGTTTGGCTCTGCTTAGCATCAACTTCATGGGGTGTAAAGAGTATGAAACAAAACTAGAGTGAATGTGTTTTTGTGAGAACCACCCAAGTTACCTAATGTTCCTGTTGAAGGAAATGTACTGGCTGTAGTTCAAGTGTGAAGTGCACTTGAGTCATGGAGCGGCAAAGCTATTTGAGTGTAGATTGATGATACATACAAAGGCATGCAAATTCACATATGCAAACACACACACACGCATACTTAAAAACACGTTTACGTACCCACCTTAATGGGGACACCAAAGAAATGTGTCCTTAAAACATCCTACTTTGACTAATTCTAACCCTAACCCTTACACTAACCTCAACCTAACCCTAACATTAACCTCAATAACCTAACATGTACGCCTAAACTAATTCTAACACTAATGCTCAAACATAACCCTAAACTTAACTGGTAATGCCTAACCCAAACGTGAATTTTAACTTTTGCCCTAAACTTGATACTTAGCTAAAAAAAAAAAAAAAAAACACGGGAAAGGAAGATTTGCACCATTAGTCAGCTATTTCTCTTTTTGGACATTTTGTCTTTGTTATACACACTCAGTAACACACACCCCAAAACACCCCCTTATGCTTCAGACGTCCATTACAGGCACTCCCCCGCCAGTCAAACAATCAAACAATAAGCCAACATAGTTTGCCCTCACGAGCCAACTTCACGTCCTCTTCTAACCCCAAACACAAATTCAACTTTTTCACCGAATAACAACCAGTTACCTGTACGAATAGAGTGCATGCTGTCTACTCCATCACTTAAAGGCATTATATAAATAAAACATGATCCAACGTCTCTGTATGTCCACTCAGATCTCTCAACATTTGTCTTACAGTTAAAACAAGCAAGCATATATCTAAACACCGATGGCCATTGCTCAACAACAATCCCCTCTTTCCAAGCCTTTTTATGGATCCACTTGATCTATATTGGTGTCCGTATTAAAGAAATTGGGGCTCATCGGAGGGAAAGCAGTTTGGGGAATACAAAATCTATGCCTTCCTTGATGAATGTTCTATTGAAATGGGTGTCTATGACCCTTGACCCCCCCCCCCACAAAGACCCTCCATTCCTCACAACCCCCAACTCTCCAACTCTCCCTCGCCCTGTCTTTTTGCACCAATCCCTTCCTCATCCCTCTCTCTTACCAGGCCTATTCTCTCTCAGTCTCATACAGAACGGGGGGGGGGGCAGGGCCGGGGCCGGTGTTGGGACTGGTAGGAGGGAGGGAGTTAGGGTTGAGGTCAGAGGTGATGTCAGTGTCAATAGATCAACGAGGGGCTGGGGGTCTCTGCATATATGCATGTCCCATTGTGTGCTACTGAGCTTGGTATCAGGCGGAACGGTAAACACTCACCCGTCTCATCGGATAGTGGAGGGCCAGGCAGGACCAGAGTAGGATAGAGAAGTGAGGCCTGGCGGGGTAGGTATAGGTTAGGGATAGGTTGGGGATAGGTTAGGCTAGACTCTCTTCAGGTCCCTGAACTCTGGGATGAGGAGACCAGGGGATAACTATTTGGAAGGTTTGTGCAGGTCTGTTTGGGGTAGATGTAGGGATGCTTGTATGTCTTCATACATCGGCTGATCTTAACACTGAGGTGTACGTAATGTGGTTTGTGCAGAGTAGAGATACAGTACATGGTGAAATCAAATTAATTTCTTACGGATATTACCAGGCATACGTCATAGGCAGATTAGCAAGGTAGCAGATGTTGCTAACTCAGCCCAAAATCAGTCCATGATAAGCAGTTCTTCAAGTGGTGATATGGCATTTTGGCATTGAGGCACTGTATCCTCTTCCATAAACTTAGATTCATTTGTGGATGAGATGTTTATGAATCTGCCTCTATTATAAATGAGGGAAATGAATGGTTGCTTTCAAGTCAAGGCTAACTTGTATAAAAGCTGGAAGACAACTGTTCTTCAAACTGCAAGTAAAGGAATTAAATTGTCTTATGCTAGGGAAGTTGATAAAGGACAACAAAATACTTTTAATATGGAGGGACAATGTCAAAAATGTTGACCGTGTGTCAAATTTAGTCAAGATAAAAAAATAAATTGCTTTTTTAATATGGAATTTATACAGATATTCTTTCATCATTAGGTTGTTAGTTTGTACTGATGTAATTGTGATATACTCTCTAACAACAGATATTTCAAAATCAAATGCCTTCACCAATTCAAACAGTGCAATAGGTAGGAATTTTAATTTGTGACTGTAGGACTGACTTTTATTCCATCCATGTATCATATACTTGCTTACTCAAAATCTATTTTCCTGATCTTCTACGTCGTCTTTTGAGTTTTTGAATGTTGCAGACTTATTTTATTTTTTATTACAATTGAGTATTACAAGCAAATGCAATTATATTTTCCCTACCGTGATACAAGGAGTAATCAATACTCTGTGATACACAATACTTAAAATTCATGCTTCTGTTCTCACCAGCTCCGCCTGAGTTCATGCAGTGGCCGCAGTCTGTCTCAAAGCCAGCAGGGGGCAGTGCTGTGTTCACCTGTGTGGCCCAGGGTGTTCCAGAGCCTCACCTCATTTGGCTGAAAAATGGCAAGATCCTGACCCCTGGTGACAATGTTAAGCTTACCAACAACAACAGGTATTATAGCGTTCAGCTCGTTTAACATTTTAGTACTTTTAGGACACCAAAATCAGTGGCTTAAATCACTGGACAACCCTATTGGACAACCCAATCTGGGGATCCATCCTTTCAAGAGATATAATTCAGTCAGTGGCACAAAACTTATTCACATGAACACCAGCCAATGAAGAGCAATTCATATATCTGACCACAAGATGGCAATCTTCGATAGCAATTGGAGCATTATTTCCATTCAATGAAATTGGGGGGCTCAGTTATGTTTTCATGCATTCTTCACTATCCAATTGGCATCATTTAGTAATTTAAATTAAGAAATTCATAGTTTAGTTTGAAAAAAATACATTATATTAAAAAACTATTTAAAATAGTGGTCTTTTTTTAAAGTTGACTTTATATTATGCTAAATGTGTCAGTGGGACAACAGCCAAGAATGTATCTGCAAAGCACAACTTTTTTGCGCCTGTGGCTACCACTATAAGTGTATTTTGTAATGTTCAAACTGTGGACCTTGTATGTCTGTCTCTATTCAAATGCAACCAATCCAATCTCCAACCTCCAGCACCCTGGCTGTGACCCGTATCACCTCAGAGGACGAGGCTATCTACCAGTGCATCGCTGAGAACACGGCCGGCACCAACCAGGCCAGTGCCCGTCTGGCTGTGTCCCTGGGCAAGGATCTGCCCGACTCCCCCCAGGGCCTCACGGCCGCGGCCCTGTCCCCCAGCACGCTGCAGCTCACCTGGACCCAGCCCCCGGCCGAAATCACGGACGGCATCATTGGCTACGTGCTCCACATCCGCAAGATCGGCGGTGAGTGACGACCTTTGAGCGATGGTCGCTATGTAAATAGGGTAGATATTAAAAGTCTACACATCCACACTGAAAATGTGCCTTTTGTTCATGTGACAGAAAACCAAGCATTGACAGTTTATTATATTTTGTCAGTTTAATTGTCAGTTTGTTTTTCAATTAAATATTGTCAGTAAATATAAGATCTTATTAAAGGTTAGGAAAAGGTCTGACACGATTCACCTTGATTTCTGTATTTTTAAACTCTGTAGGTGCCTGTATGTGCTTGTCCTCTGTGAAAATGTGTTTGATTGACTGGCTTTTATAGTGCCAAAGGTCATAATAATTGGTTGAAATTGTTATTTCAATGTAACTGTTGCTGTTACACAAATCTCTTAGGATAGGCCAGGAGTCAGCCACTGCTGGGAATGGATAACCTGACAAATGAGAAATAAAGCACTTGTTGTTGTTCCCCCAGAGCCAGACAGCAGAGAGCTACAGGAAGCAGTTAGTAAAACCACCTTCCAGCATGACTTCACCAATCTGGAACCAGCCACCACCTATTCCATTTACCTCAAGGCCTACTCTCCTCTGGGTGCCAGCCAGCAGTCCAGCACTGTGGTTGCTACAACACAAGGAGGCGGTATGTCACCAGGAACATGAGCTTGCCTTCCCCATTTCCCTTAGGCAAAAACCTTTATAATTTATTTGAATGAGTACATTGATAGGCATTCATTAATATTTCTAAGCATAAAATATGTTCTAGACAATAAAGTTATTATTACCTGGAAACATTAAAATATGTAACAAAATAATCAGACTATAATGGGAAGAAATACTATACTAAACTACCTGGGATCAGTGTCTACTTCACCCTCCTAGATGTATATTGCATCAAGCCAACAGCGGAGAGAAGCTAGACTGGGGTGTTTACAGTCAGTTTAAGATTGAGGAGGTGTTTTTACAGTGCCGTGACCTGAACGTCTGGCTGGTTATTTAGAACTTGTGATCGATTGAAAGTCTGCATCTCGTGTCATTTCATCATTGTTACAAGTGGCTTTACCTTTACCTCATTGGTTCCCCCATCTATATCTGTGCCCTTTTGTCCACTGTACTAGTATATTTGCCCAACATTGCTTGTAGACACTATCCTTGTTTTGCCCCATGTCTAACCATCTCTTCGAGTTTTGCCACCATTCCATCCTCAATGCCCACTTCCATCCTCGGTGCCCATCTCTTTCAGTCTGGCTCTTTTGACACTTTCCACTATCATTTTCAACCATCAGTTCATATTTCTTTATTGCTTTAACTCAATAGACATCTCTTCCTCTTGTTCTGCAGTCCCCACCTCCCCTACCTTCTTCACCAAGACGCTGAACTCCACTGCAGTCCAGGTACTATGGGAACTCCCCAGCAGGCCTGGCAAAGCAGAGGGCTTCAGGCTCACCTACCGCAGGGTCCCCCACGCCGATTTCCAAGGACCGGTTCAGTTCCCTTGCCACGTGAATGCCCACATCATCTCCCATCTTGGTGAGTGAAGAGACAGACAGAGGCAGACAGAAAGAGAAAAGAGAGAGGAAAGAAAATAACGAGAGAGGAAGAAAGAAAGGGAATACATATTCATTGTGGAGGAACAGAGTCATACCACCTCAAACATCAGTGACTGGGTGTTATTAGTTTGCTTATATTTGTCTGTTAGACAGGGGAAAGAATCAATTACCATAGTAATGTAATCAACTTTTTAATCATTTGTGCACTGTTACCCACCACATAAGCCAATGTAATAATACTTACACAAGGCCGGAATAATAAGTTTGAGTATTTTCTTTTAAATAGGCTTAGACATTTTGACATTTTAGTCGTTTAGCAAATGCTTATCCTGAAATGAAAAACACACCTAGGTATAAATGTTTCTTTTATGTTATTCAAAATGACAGACGCTTGGAATTCCCAGACAGTTAATTGAGGGTTTGAAAATCTTACATAAGCATAACAAGTGATAAAATAATTATACATTAAAATTAAAGATGAAATATCTAATATTTTATGTAATGACAATAATAATATATTATAAAAATGATTACAATTCAAATCAGTTGTATTGATCCATGGGGAATGAAGCTATTTTAATTGCTTTCCCCTCATAGCAATCTTTTTATCCTCCCATCTGCAGTCCTTTCAAGAGTGGATCTTGAATCACTCCTATTTGCTTTGCTACCAGATGATGCTGTTCTATAACCGAATGGCAGAATATTTAAAAGGTTTAATGTAGGAAACTTGACAAGGAATCTGGAGAGGTTAGCTTGAGGCCAGTGCAGCCTTTTAAAAGGTTGTAATGTGCAGTGAATTACAATTACCCTATATTTGAATGATAAAATGACATCCAGTTAATTACAATGCATGAAATGTGAAAACAAGAACTTTGAATGTTCCTTGAGCTGCACAAATATCTGTATTCCATTTGCTTCCACTGTGGGAAGGGGTTCTTTCACAGACACAGCTGTAGAATCCTTTCATCATTAATCTTTATCTTTTTTTATGAGAGTGTGAAAGACACATATCAAACAAAAAAGATGAAGACATCAGGTCGTATGGCAGGCCCTATAGTAACAGACCTTTCTTTAGATTCAGGGACAGACTTGTTTCAGGTAAAAACCTTTTAGTTTCTGACGGTTCTACCTGGAACCAAAATGCTTAAACAGGAACCAAAAACAGTTTTATCTGAGACCACTGAAGAACCTTCATGGAATCCTTCTTGTGTAGATTGTAGAACTCTCAATTGTCTCCTTATGGATCCGAACACGTTCCAGGGCTAACACAACCAATTCAACACCATCAACAGAATAATAACACTGGTGGCATTTAAAATGAGATATTATGAATTTTAAATGAAAAACTTCTGGTACCTGTAAAAAGAGTGGTTATATTTTGAGAAAATGAGTGAAGTTACTGGATAGATACTCTATATGTAGGGAACTGATCTGCATTACTGCATTCAAAGCATGAGCTCTTATGTAGCAATGCCTAAATCCATATGGAGAGATTGAAAAGGGGAGAAATTGGAGGATGTGGGAGGTATCCAGAGACAGATGACAGAAGGAGAAGACAGAGTGGGAGAGTTGAGAGGTGAGACAGTTGTAAGTGGGCTATGGGGGGAGAGGTAGGAAGCAACCAGCACTCTGGGTAAGAAGAATGAAAAATGACATGCTCCCTAAATTCAATCTCATTCAACGCGCCAATCAATAGCTTTGCTTTAACTTAGCAACCGTTCAATACAATGTGGTCAGTATCTAAAGAGAAGAAACCTGTGACTTTCAAAGTTGTCTGTGGAGATATGTGACGTGCTGTCTCCTGGTGACTTGTTCTGGCAGAAACCGGTGCTGTGTATGAAGTCAAGTTGGTGGCCTACAATGGGAATGGTGAGAGTGATTCCTCCAAGAGGTTGGTCTCACTGGCTAAAGAGGGCGCCAGCGCCAAAACCCGGGGTAAGCTGTTTGATCCAGCGTGTCTTCCTGTGTCTTCTGTAACAGCCAATGAGTGTATGGATCTACTCACCATGAGTGTGATTGTTTCAGGTGGGGAGACCCAGTGTAACTGTAGACAGGACGGCGATGACTCCATGGGTGGCATTGTTATTGGCATTCACATCGGCATGGCCTGCATCATTTTCTGTGTCCTCTTCCTGATGTTTGGATACCGTCGCAGGTAAAAAGGGCTGCCCCCTGACGGTACCCGTGAAGTAGTGCGTTGCTTAACGTGCTTTACGTTAAGTTTTGATATGCTGATAACTGGAATGGTGACATTATGAATATCAACTTTCACAGCCTATTCTTTGTTGAGTTTGTATGTGTGTATTATATTGACCTATAATGAAATGATTCAATGTCTCCAGTCTGTTCTGCAGTAAAGGGACACAGGATAGTTGGTCCGTGCCGAGGATGGACAATGTGGGACAGCTGGGACAAAATGGAATCCCCAAACAGGGCATCACACGCCCGGCAGAAGTTGCCTTCGAATTAGTGCCTCAGGTATGCGCACTGTCAGGCTTACTGTCTTACCCCTCATCTGTCACAAGCTCACCCAACTATTCAATCTGAGATCTAGATGTAAACTGTCCGATTTGAAATCCCTTTATAGATTAGAACACTCAGAGCTCTAGTCTATCAGAATTTTTATTTTTTTAGAGACAGCGTATATTTGTCAGTTTGCAAACAAAGTCCAACCAAGGTCTGGCTTCCACATTTAATCCATTTGAATCAGAGAAGGAGTGCAGCCAAGAATAGCACCTGGGGAGCAATTAGTGTTAACTGCTTTGCTCTGAGCCAGAAGCAAAAATATTTTTTAAACTTGCCGGCTCTAGAATTCAATCAAGCAACCTTTTGATCACTGGTGAGATGCTCCAATTGCTAGTTCACCTGCCCAACAGTTATTTTTAGGCTGACGTGGAGATTAATTCTTTTGTTCAGTTTAACTGGATCCCAAGAGCTGTGTTGATTGATATAAATGTTGAGGAGCAAAACAGATGAACAAAATGGTTAGTCAACAGGAATGCAGAATAAATCATCAGTGAACAAGCTGAGGGAAATGATTGGAACTGCTCAATGGTAGGCTGATGCTCTGTCTTTTGTCTCTTCTGATTTTCCAGAGTTGTGACTCCACCTCTCAGGGAGGGGCATCGCTGCCTCTGCCCCAGTGCCAGGTTCTGATTGAGCAGCACTCGTCTGGTTTGCCTGGCACAGGCTCTGGCTAACACTGGCTAATAGCCCCTCCCTAAACTACCCTTTACAAAACCTTACCCACCCTCCATCCCCAAAATTTGCCTCATGATGGTTCCTCCACCTTCCCTGTCCAACCAAAGTTCCCCTCACCCTAGTGTCTTGCAGTGCTAGTGGTTGTCCATAGAAAACCTGCTGCTAATGAAAAAAGTCTCAAAGGTAGCTGAGGGACACAAAGCTTCATGTTTCAACTGCACTCTCTCACCTTCTCTCGCTTCACTTAAACCAAAGTCAAAAGCCTTTATGTTTTATGCACAAGTACGTGCTAATGCAGAAATGCCTCCTCCTCATTCATCCTATTTAAGTCAGGCTTTCCATGCAACAAAAATAGGAAATGTTATGTTACCAAGGGGAGCATCTATAACCAAAATGTTCTCTTTGTATGGCATCCTCCTGGTAACAGTACATGCACCAACTCTGTGTTTACAAGGATCCAGCTTATGCCAAATACAGTATAATGACTTACTGGGGTCTTTTAGAATCTCTATATAAGTAGCCTTAGCTTTGCGATACGAAACAGACGACAATTAGTGGCCTTGCTGATAGCCTTATGGAGGTATGAGTCTGATCGAGTTGATTGTCTTTATCACCGTACTAGCCTCGAGACAGGTCAAGGTCTGGAGGAACCACCTTCCCCTTCCCAACCCCCTCCCCCCCTTCGCCCCAAACCACCCAAACCAAAAGCTGAGAACCTCCAAATATCTTCTATATTTCTCCAATGTAAATGTAAAATATAAAGATAGCTACCTCAGTCTGATGAGAACGTCCAAGCCATAGATGTGGCAAACTTTAGCCTGCCGGATGCTGTTTGAGCAAGTCTACCTCAGAGCCAAAAAGAGAAACCCTATACCCTCGATCCCCCTTCACTCTGTGTGCCAATGCCAGTGTCCCGTGCCAGCCGTCGCCACGGCCCCATGCCAGGGTACCCTCCTGGAGGATTGCCAAGGAGAGCCAAACAGTGACAGTGTCTGAGTGTTACTCTTCCCCATTGCCTCTCAACTCAACACCTTCCTTAGCCAAATAAAATGCTGTCTTCTGTCATGAAGGCTAGCCCTTGTCCTCGACACGGAAATCCCGAGCCAGATCTCAGTCCGGTTCAAGGCCTGAAGAGATCCAACGTATTTGGTATTTTTCCTTTAAGAGGCAGGGATGACCTTTAAGTGTTTGTTGATCATGCTTGCAACAACACCTGTATAAATGTCCATATCCAAAGACATATATGAGACTGGAGGTTATCTCATTTTAAACATGGACCTTAAAGAACATATCAACGATCCTTTTCCGAGGAGGTATGCTCTGGCATTTTTCTAGTAAAAAAAATGTAACAAAAAGCAACCAACCTCAGAGAAGTTGCTTGCTTGTTTTGCACAAGTCAAAGGCATTTCAAAAAGGTTTCTGCCCCAAAGCCACACGTGATTGTTGCCAGTGGTTGGCTCTGCCGCTGTTAAGTCGGTCATTCGAACTTGTGGGTGCTGTGAGTTGATGGCTACAAAGGTTTTGTTGTTTCCTGGGAGCTAATGGAGATACTCACCTGGAACGCATGGACACGGCACTAGTTTCTACTGTAGAATACCTTGTCAGCTTATCCAAAAATGGTTTTGAATGAAAACCAAGCTGAATGATGTCCAAAGATGTAAAATGTGTTATCGTTTTCGTTTATTATCTTCATAACATTTGAAAAGTCACTGTTTTCCGATTTTTGTTGTTCCTGTTTTAAGAGTTAGCCAGTTAAAAAATTGCTTTAACTGAAACTAAGCCAAAAACATTATTTTTGATTTCATTGCTATTATAGGATACAATAATTAGCTTTCTTTAATGAAAGTTAGTCCTTTTATATGGAACTTCTTGGCTTGCCCCTTTTGACATGGAACTGTCATATTTTGTTTATTGTATCTGTTAACTTTTAAAGATTAACCAAATGAAAATGGGATATATTTTCAAGGAGATTTTCTATGTTCATACAAAAAGGAGTACTTGTTCTTTCTCTTTCTAATAGCAGAGTTGAAATTGCCAAATAACTAGCCTTCTTATGAAAAATATATTGTGACCAAATACCTTTTACATTTTAACATTCACAGTCTTTACCTTTGTATGACACTTAGCAATGACCAAAGCACAGAAACATTAGTGTATGTATGACATTACATGTGTACAGTAGATCAGTATATATGTGTGTATTCTGTGAATGGCTGAACATTTTGTAAACCTTGAAGTCAAAATATGCCAACAGGAACCACCTCAAACAGCTTTAAATTCTTAACACAACATGACAGGATAAACCAAAGAACATATCTAACATAACTATTGTATTGATACTCATATTTTTGATATTCTCACTTAGTTGTGTTAAGCTTAAAACTGAGCTGTTATTGGAGTCTTTACCTGGGTATCTTGGTGCCAAAGAAAAACAGACCCACATTGGCTTTCAAATTTCAATGAAAAGACCTAAAGAGGTGAGTTTCCTAATGAAGCACTACAATCCTCAGTTTTCGTGTCAAACTCCTAATGAGTGTTAAAGGTTTACGCAAAAAACATTGCAGTATTACAGTCTAACCAAGACTTCTACTCAAATTCTTGTTTCTTATTTTATAAATGAATGATGTGAAACAAATGTGACACTAAAAGAAAAAAGTGTATTTGGAGATGTTTTTTTTTTAAATACATTTTTCATGTGATGTTGTGTAGCGGTAAAGTTAGATTTGTTATTATTGAAATATGAATATTTGCTGGTTCTTTTTGTAGAACTTAATTTCCCCTCTTTTTCTGACTGAACATTTAGTTCTTCCTGCTGTGGTTGGTAAAAGTTGCAAAAACCGATGTTATGTTAATTTTTTGAATGTTATTATTAATATTAATGTGGTTTTATTTTACCTAAACACTTTACCTAAACAAATGTAAAGATGCTATGGAAATGTTTGTTAGAAATTTAAGAGAAACACAAGGCAAGAAAATGGGATGTTGGTTTGCCCTTAAACAAGCATCTATTCAAGTATTTTCTGGCACTGAAGCCTTAAAAAGTCCCATCATTTATAAGCCCCATCATTTATAAAAAAAAGTTGTAGAGAACTAGAAGCTGTTTGCTAGGACCACTGAGAAATATACACTGATTTAAAGAGATTTTTTTTTGCTTTTGGAAACATTCTTCAAGTGAATATATAATATGAAACTGAAAACCCCAAAGCTTTAAACTGTTTTGAGACTAGGGTTGGAGGGCCAAGAAAGTAAGACTAAGGGCCAAGAAAGTAAGACTGTTAGTGAAGCTGTAGCCATAGAGACTAATCTGTCTGATGTATCATATGCTTGTAATGTTCATTTTTACCAGTTGCATGGTTCAGAGAACAGGTTTGATTTCATTGTCATACAGAATCGTTTCTAGAGCAAAATTATAAATTTCCAGACACAGTTACGTAAATGACCATAAATATGCCATGCTACTGTTTCCATAATCACACAGAAATGTATCCCTCTGACCCATTATCTTTTCATCTTGAAACATAGAACAAGTAGGTCATCTTAGTTACACAATGTTTTCTTCAGATTAATTAGCACAAACATTTCAGATTATATACTTTGGGAAAGATATTGCAGTGATTGCTTTACCCTCCTTTGCATTGTAGAAATCACCATGGTCGATGAAAGACAAAACAAAGTGTTGCTTATTTATTCTGACTGCTGTCTGTTTGCACATAATGTTTTTACCATTAAATGGGCTGTTTTGCCTCATTCTATCCTTGGTAGGTCAGGACTGAATGGAATTCCCCCCTTAACAACCTTTGCAAATAATTCATAATTCAGCTTGGTCTCTATATACGGCATTTCTTTTTTTTTATTTAAAGACTTTTATTATGTCTTTATTTTTACTGTCTGCTCTTCCACGCTCAAATTCCAATGCGACTAAACCAAATAAACTTTGTAAACTAGAACCCAATTTGTCTTCATTGATTTTGTTTGTCTTTTATAAACAAAAGTACATGCAAATCTCAACCTTCTTCAATCTGAACATTGGTGTTTGGTGTTTCTTTTAGAAAATGAAATAAAATGAAATAAAAGAAAACAATAGATTCTTGGTGTCTTATTATTTGAGGTTTTCAAAGCTTTATAAAAGAAAATGGCCCTAATATGTGATAACTCTGACTCATTTAGTTCTTGAGGGGGATGGTATCTGCGTACTGGACCAACATAGGTGAGGAATCATTGCAGTTCTTGTGATTTGAAGTGATCCAGCACCACATTATAACTTGGGTGAAGATTAACTGAATGACCTTATTAGCAGGTCATTTAGCTTGACAGTAATTGGGGCCTATGAATAGTCTTTGGCCGTACGTCAATGCTGTGTTTCAGGGTGGTTGTAATTAAAGTTTATTTGCAATGCAATGAATGTTATTTGGGACGGTTTGAAAATGCAAGGTGATTTAGTGGCACCAGGGAGTGATGATGGCGCGAGGTCTCATGGTCGTTACAACAGGAAGCTTTGTGACACTCGCCTTTCATTTACTGCACATCAGAACACCCCGTGGAACTGTCTTTGGCTTTCCCAAGATCAGCAGTAGAATAAAACAAACACTGACTGAATTTCAGGAAAGGAAATAGTATATATGACTTAACAAAACGCTTTACATGAGACAAGCTTTCTCTTTAAAATATGTGAATGCTGCTATGACTTGCCTACATGTAAAAGAGCACAGTGCATGCACATCCACACACAGACATGCATGTAATGTCATGGACACTGTGTTGCTATGGAAACAGTGGCCTTTGAGGGTTGTTGAGGGAGTAGTTGTCTCCTATGTGACGGGTGGTATTTACTGGATTCTGTGGCAAAAGTCCCACAAACAGTAAGGAGAAAGATAACAAACTGACGGGAGAAAAACAGATAAGCTCCATCTACCAAACTAGCAAGTCCCAACTATTTCTCCTGCTCTTTTCAATCCGCATGCATTTGCTTTGAGTTCCTTTAGTGTCATAAAACCAAAAAGACGCTGACTAGAGTTTCTGAGAGACAATTTGAGAGAATCCCTGCAGTGTGGTTATTGCAGCCAGTTCAGACGTACACACCTCCCGGGTTCAAGGAGAAAGGTTCTAAATATCCAAAGGTTTTCTATCTTTTGACCCCCTTCTGTCCTTTGTTTGCCCACTCAACACTCTTAGAAATAAAAGAACAAACCAAAACGCTGTTTCAGCTGCTCTTGTAGGTAGAACCCTTTCGGGTTTCAGGCAGAGCCTGGGTACTCAAGGGATCTGAAAACATCAACCTAGAACCAAAAATGGTTGTGCCTGTAACCAAAACCAGAATGATTCTGCAGTGGTCAGCAGCGGGCAAACTGTGGTCCAAAAGTGGAGGGTGAGTGATTTATTTGAGCATATTTTTGGGTAAAGAAAATAAAAAAAAATAAAAAAATGTATGATCATGATCATGAAATATGTAAAGACATAACCACAATTTCAGCCAAAAAAAATATTTTAATAAAAGAAATTCAGTTCGGTTCATTAGTATTACCAAAAATAAAACGACAGACATTGTGATTGTTTCAGTGTATCTCAGTCCTTACTCACCCAGCACGAACAGTTGTAAGGGTGTGCGTATGACAAACAATTCCATACTGAATGTAACATCATCATTTGAAAATCTTTTGGGCTCGATCGTGGGCAATTTACTGCGCATACATTATTTTGTATTATTAAACAGTGTCATGACAACGATGTTCTGCCCTTGGCAGACTTTTCAAGGACAGCCAAAGGACCTTTCATTTTATTGCGACCGTCCTTTGCTCTTCAGCGCCCGAGGAGGAGGGGGGAGAGGTGGATCTGGTGCCGCAGTGCTGCAGTGAGAAGCCGACGCAGCAGCACATCCGTTGACACTGTGAGTGTAGCAGCCTGGGTTATCCAAGCTACGCTAGCGCCACATCGCACTCTCTTTGATTTGGATAGTACAGCGTTTTCCTGCCTTACTGTTACTAGAAAAAGCAGTAATCAACACCACCCTCAGAAAGACATAACTTTGGAGGATCGACACACGTTTTAGGTCACACGTGTTAATACAAGTAGAACATTACACTTTAAAATGTAATAAAAAGTAGCAAAGATATTCTCCCTTCTTTTCACAGCAGAAGCCTTCACAATACCCCTTTAGGGTCAATATAGATATGCTTCTGAATAATTTATAAGCAAACATCATGATGTGGCAAAAAAGGTTTTGCTGAAGTTTATGTAAAACTTGGTAAAGCATCAAATGCATTCTCCATTCACATTCACTCTGTGGTCCAAATAAGGAAAATCTGACATCCTAGCATGCTGTTAATCATGTCCTGTATTTAACAAATTAGCAAGTCATGAATTTAAGATAACTAGTTCCATCTAGCCTGTGAATGGAACGCTGCCACATTGTTTTTAAGATTAGCCTGTAAAACTGTTAATGAGATTTGGAGAAAAGATAAGATGCCATAGAATAATGATAACTGGCTTTAATATCTTCCTTCCGGTGACCTTGGCAATCCCCCCCACCAATATTCCTCCCACCTCCCTAGGTCTGTCTGTGTCTCTTTCTCAAAGAGGGTTTCAGGGCACAGATGTTTATGGGTCTCTCAGTGAAAGCACAGCCACTACACTGTAACTAACTGCTTATTCAGCTTCCCACACTGTCAATAATATCCAGTAGCACTGTATCCAGGCTTGATCCTGGACAGGTATTTTCTTTAACACCAGAAACTAATGATGGAGTTGAGAAAAACAGTCAATATTTAAAAGAAGCACAGTACATTGAACAGGACAAAATAATGGACATGAAAGGTTTTTACAATGTGAATAGACAAGGCAGATGCATTTTCAAGATTCAAATAAATGTGAAGGTGGTAGTTTTTCACATTTCCTTGGGGAAACGTTTGGCAAAATGTTTGCACAAGAAGCCAGCCATAAAGAAATCTTTGTGTTGACAACTCAGTTCTCTTCCCCCAGCTCTGACACCATAATCTGTTAATTAACCTTGGCGCCTCTCCAACCTCTTAATTAAACACACGATTTAAACATCTGTTTCTCTTTCATGTGCATGATAAGGCTATGTTAATGAAGGTTGATAGGTTAAAGGGTTCGTACATGTGGACGCAATGGTTAAAACTGCAACCATCACTAATGGTCGTAGGTGTGAGGGGGTACTACAAGGATGCATGACCCTGCTGTTCTAATCTGCAGCTGTTTCATGTTTAGGGACATGCTGAGTTATCCTCAATACTTCATTACAGTATCTTCCATGTGTTCATTTTACAGTGTATTTCAATTAAGATGGATGTAGAAGACAAATATGAGGGTGCAGAACAAAGCAAAGTGGGATGAATGCTATACTGTAGCAAGCCTCTGTGTGATATTGCAATGCCGCTCCAGGCGTATCTTGTCTTGGCTCCTCCACCTCCACCTCCTCTTCCCTGTCATATGATCTTTCCTCCAACTCCCCTTCACTACTATATGATCTCTCCTCCAACTCCCCTTCACTGCTATATGATCTCTCCTCCACCTCCCCTTCACTGCTGTATGATCTCTCCTCCACTGCTATATGATCTCTCCTCCACCTCCCCTTCTCTTCTATATGATCTCTCCTCCACTGCTATATGATCTCTCCTCCAACTCCCCTTCACTGCTATGTGATCTCTCCTCCACCTCCCCTTCACTGCTATATGATCTCTCCACCTCCCCTTCACTGCTGTATGATCTCACCTCCACCTCCCCTTCACTGCTATATGATCTCTCCTCCACCTCCCCTTCACTGCTATATGATCTCCCCTTCACTGCTATATGATCTCTCCTCCACCTCCCCTTCACTGCTATATGATCTCTCCTCCACCTCCCCTTCTCTTCTATATGATCTCCCCTTCACTGCTATATGATCTCTCCTCCACCTCCCCTTCTCTTCTATATGATCTCCCCTTCACTGCTATATGATCTCTCCTCCACCTCCCCTTCACTGCTATATGATCTCTCCTCCACCTCCCCTTCACTGCTATATGATCTCTCCTCCACCTCCCCTTCTCTTCTATATGATCTCTCCTCCACTGCTATATGATCTCTCCTCCACCTCCCCTTCTCTTCTATATGATCTCTCCTCCACTGCTATATGATCTCTCCTCCAACTCCCCTTCACTGCTATATGATCTCTCCTCCACCTCCCCTTCACTGCTATATGATCTCTCCTCCAACTCCCTTTCACTGCTATATGATCTCTCCTCCACCTCCCCTTCACTACTATATGATCTCTCCTCCACCTCCCCTTCACTGCTATATGATCTCTCCTCCACTGCTATATGATCTCTCCTCCAACTCCCCTTCACTGCTATATGATCTCTCCTCCACCTCCCCTTCACTACTATATGATCTCTCCTCCACCTCCCCTTCACTGCTATATGATCTCTCCTCCACCTCCCCTTCACTGCTATATGATCTCTCCTCCACCTCCCCTTCACTGCTATATGATGTCTCCTCCACATCCTGCTGTTCTAATCTGCAGCTGTTTCATGTTTAGGGACATGCTGAGTTATCCTCAATACTTCATTACAGTATCTTCCATGTGTTCATTTTACAGTGTATTTCAATTAAGATGGATGTAGAAGACAAATATGAGGGTGCAGAACAAAGCAAAGTGGGATGAATGCTATACTGTAGCAAGCCTCTGTGTGATATTGCAATGCCGCTCCAGGCGTATCTTGTCTTGGCTCCTCCACCTCCACCTCCTCTTCCCTGTCATATGATCTTTCCTCCAACTCCCCTTCACTACTATATGATCTCTCCTCCAACTCCCTTTCACTGCTATATGATCTCTCCTCCACCTCCCCTTCACTACTATATGATCTCTCCTCCACCTCCCCTTCACTGCTATATGATCTCTCCTCCACTGCTATATGATCTCTCCTCCAACTCCCCTTCACTGCTATATGATCTCTCCTCCACCTCCCCTTCACTACTATATGATCTCTCCTCCACCTCCCCTTCACTGCTATATGATCTCTCCTCCACCTCCCCTTCACTGCTATATGATCTCTCCTCCACCTCCCCTTCACTGCTATATGATGTCTCCTCCACATCCTCACTTTCCTCGTAGATCAGTAGAGCGAGTCCACACTGTGTTCTGTGATGAGGTCCTTCTATTTAATTACCAACGGGTTTACATAGGGATTTGCCCATGTATGGCTATCAAGACTGTCAATACCAGCTTCCTTGACAAGTACGCGTGTCCACTCCAGTCACATTATCATCCATCTGATATCTAATTTCAGCTAAGAAATACCACCTCACTAACCAGTCACTGGTAAAGATGACAAAATAAAAGTGGCAACTATTTCTAGTCTTTTAAAACAGAGAGAGCAGTGCATCTACCTCCCCAAATGACCTGCACACCTGAACCTCACTTCGAGTTGGGATTGTGATTGGTGATTATCCATCTGAGACAAGGTCCAATCACTTTTAGACAAGGTGAGATGACATTTTCAGAGCAGTGTGATTTTGAAGAAGCTTGGTACATTTAATGGGGTGATCATGTGACCGTTGTGCACCTTTATTCTCCCAGCTCAATTTGATACAGTCTTTCCCTTCAATCATCAATTAACTTTGCTCAACCCCTCCGAAGAGTCTGCCATCTTTCTGTTTGTCCCCACTGGCACATTTGTGGCACCCACAGGTTACAAGGTTTGGACAGACAGGCTTCTCCTGGGTCAAAGTAATGAAAACAGAACACCAGACACACATTGTTCCCATTACCGACACTACCACCAATAGCAGCATGTTTTATACAGTAGCCTACTGCTTAAGTTTAAAATATCTTACCAAGCACCAATTAAGGCAGAGCAGTTAGCATCTAGTTTCTAGTTAGCTATAGGTTCAAGTAAAACACAGCAAATTACACGGTACAAAATAAAGTACACAAGCTACAAGTCAAATGCTACAAGTAGTACAATACAAACAAACTCAGAGCATTCCCTTTAAATATATACAACAGGAACAGACAATAGTATACACTAGCCTCCAACTACCACACCAACAGAAAAATACAATATTCTCTACCAATGTTGCCAAAATACTATTCAACCATATAATGAAATCAACCGACCGCTGAGCTTGGAATAGATGACATGATTGACGATGGTGCCCCGAGACTGCATTTCGTTTTCAAAACACTAGATTTTTTTTGATTCAATTGTACTGATGCGATACCAAAAACGGATTGACATTCAAAGTCTTGGAGTGTTGGTTTGACAGAAGTGTTGCTTTCCAACCGTAGACAAATAAGTATTTTTCCACCATCACAAGCTATTTCCTTGGTATCGTAATTTAACAAGTTGTGAAAATCAAACTTCAACAAGATGAATAATTGTTAATTGTTGGAAGACAGTATCTAGCTTGTCACTATGGAGTCACATACTATATACTAGCCTGTTATTGACTGACAGTTGTCTGCTTCATCTTTCTGTCTCAGTGATGTGATCCTCTGAAGGGCAATAGTACTGAAACTGTCAACAGCATGTGTGCATCTTACTGTGTTCAATAACAGAAGAAACATTTGACTTGTGAATACACCTATATAAAGCATTCATGTAATGCATTGCATATAATTGTTTGCTGTGTTGTTTTATCAGAGAATTTACAGAGTTGTCAAACATTGTTTTTAATTACACAACCTTAGAACAAGTTAACACAAAAACTGGGTAACACGCTGGTGTTCAGTTTTTGGCTGTGATCTTTACATACAGAGCTACATATTCAGAATAAGTATTGTCACAATAACAACAATGATCTACTAGCTGGATCTACGAACGTATAAATACACGCTATGCTCAGTTGAGTTACTGTTATAAATACACTCTGTACTCAGTTGAGTTACTGTTATAAATACACTCTATACTCAGTTGAGTTACTGTTGTAAATACACTATGCTCAGTTTAGTTACTGTTATAAATACACTCTATACTCAGTTGAGTTACTGTTTTTGTTCAAATATTTTGTCTATACATTAGTGTCCTCAGACACTATATTGTACCAAATTGCTAAAAGATCCTATCCTATCCTCTAACTTAACGATGTGTTAACGAAGTACAAACAGCAGAAAACATCTTATTAGAGCTCAGATTTCACCTGACTAAATATATATTTTATATACTGTATTTAACCCTCATATCCCTCTACATGCTAGCTCAGATTAGAAGCAATGTTGGGAGTTGCCCATCCGCTACTCTTGTTGGTTTTGTTTCACAGCCTATTTGCGGATGATGTAGAATGACATCAAGACAGACTTATTTGGCTATTTGTGGATCCAATTATCTCCAAATGGTTTAAGTGGCCTGTCTCCAGCAAATACCAGGCATTAATATATCAGCATGGAGGAGGACCAGGCGATAAACTTGATAGCCCTGTTTTAAGCTGTAAGGAATTTAGAGACATGTTATGGCAAAGCAACACATTTGATAAATGTGATTCTACATCTACACAAAATGTATAATTGATTAGGCATTTTTTAATTAGCATGTTTTATTTATTTATTTATTACTTGCTTTCAGCTACTCAGCACCTACTCAGTGTCTACCATACGTGTTGTTAATATTAAGATCGAACGGACAATTAACAACAACAGGATGGAAAGGGCAAGTGAGAGGGAACAGAGAAAAACTCTACTTTTGAAGTAGGTGTAGCCTGGTGCCATCACCACATCGTCCAGAGAATCCCAAACTATGGTAAAACACAGTATTGAAAAAGGATATAGAAAAATTATAATATACTGCAACAGATTGGTTATTAATCTGTGCAAATCTGTGGGTTTAAATTAAGATTAGAGTTTATGGTTAATTGCCTGACACAGCTAGAAATCAAGTACAAAGCTCAAAACATAAAATAGCATGTACTTTATTGGTCAACTACATGAAATGTACTTAAATACTTCAGTGCTCACCCAGAAATCCAGCTGGGTTTAGTCCTTTGCATCATTTAAAAAGTCCTTGAGTGATTTAGTGCCCTAAACAGAAGTGAGATGTCTCTCACAGGGGTGTGACCCTGCCCACAATCAAAAAACCAATCTGAAGGGCTTAGATGTTTTCAAGACAGTTGTCTAGCAGTTGACCACAACGGAGCTTACAGGCATCCTATATGCCACATATAGTTCCAACCTTGTCAGACTTTACTCCCACCAACCCAAACGACCACCAGCCCTATGGGGGGGACTCCCATGGAGACACATCTTGCTTGCAATTGCACAGCAGCATGGCAATAAAGGGCCTTAGGTAACTGCTCCACTCCAAAGTCCCTTAACAAGGAACACATTTACCACAGTCTGACTCCAAGTGGTGCTGATTGCTTCCTCCATGCGGGTTCCACCACGTAACCTGATCTAAATGTCACAAAAAGTGCCCGTCTGGAAAATAAGGCTGCCCTAAAAGTACGATGTTCTGAGAGCCGTTTTCTTGATTACTGGTTTCTCTATGAAATCCTTCAGATGTTCCCAGTAGCTTTATGAATCTTTAATCTTAGTAGCTATCATCTTTGGTAGTTCCCCATTTTTTTCCTTGATCTTCAGAGAGTATGCCTGCCTCTCTGCTATTAGTTCATGTTCCATCCATTTAGTGTTCTAACCTAACTATTCTAAAGATATTATATTTAAGTATATAGCAACAACAACTAACAATCCCCCAGTAAAGATGAGCTTGTTTTCTCCTCTTTCATAAGGCTTTTTGTAACCTTTGGATTTTGTACACACTGGAAGATAATATGAAAACATTGTTCTGCACAACTGATACAGCGCTCTGAGGAACACGGAACCTACGGTGTTAAGAGGGAAGAAATTGAAAGCAAGCACCTCCAGCTGAGAGAAGGATAAGTGGCTTCTGAGGTTTAAGGGGCTGAGTGCCTCAGGGATCCCACAAAGCCCCTGCTGAAAAATGGCTGAATAGAATATAGAGGATGTACATGGTAACATGCGCAACAGAGCTGGACCCTACCCAGCCATGAAGAGAACAGACCAATGTCTCATCAAGAAGAAGACTAATGCTCTATGTTACACATAACAAACAGCTATGATCTTTAAAGCCACTTGAATAAAGATTCATCTTACAATCGAACAATCATAAATTCTCTTTATATAGAGGTACAATAACAGGTCACCTCAATGCCAACAAGCTATTTGGATGTCATGATAGAAGAATGTCTCCACTCTCATCAAGACAAGACATTCTCAGAAACACTGATATTAGAACAAAAACATTTTCCAATGATGTTTAGCGAAGAGAGTAGTCTTCCTTCTGCTATTCTCCAACTGTGGTCCTTGGATCTTTTGTTTCCCTCTCCAACCGTCCCCTTCGCTCTTCCAGGCGGGTAAATCACATCTCCCGTTGATATAAAATGATTGAATTAATCGTGCAGATGGATACTTTCAGAACTGTAGCATTATTACAGCATTTGTCTAATTAATGAAGACCAACAACCCTTTGCGTTTTTTCTCACTGTGCCCATGTTGGGGTGAGCTGACAAGTCCTACATCATGAAACATGCAGACAGACCAGATCCGTTATCTTTGCAAAGGAAAGCTGCACAGAGAAGTTAATGCCTGGGTGGCAATAAATGTGCCACACCTTTTTTTTGTTGTTGAATGAAATCATAGTTCCTTCATTATGATATTTTTTCTTTGAACAATTATACCTCAAAGAAAGTTTAGATTTCTTTTTATATACAACGAAAAGTTTATATTGCCTTTTTTGCTCAACTTTACCAAGGATTCTATAATTCTGGAGGATTATTTTGTATATTGTATACCGAAATATTTCACATGTTTTATTAATACACTGTTCAAAAAATGGGGAACACATAAATCACACATCGGGTCTCAATGAAGGTAATACATTAAAGATCAAAATCTTTACTGTGCATTGTGTAATTCGTTGAGAACAAAATGATGTAACAATAGTCAATGGAAATCAAAATCACCAACCAATTGAGGGCATTGTCAAAATCACACGAAAATTGAAGTAAGCAATTGAAATCACAGGCTGTTCCAATTTGCGTGAATTTCTTCACAGCAACTCATAATGTGACTCAGTAGTGTGTATGGCCCCCACATGCCTGTATGCACTCCCGACAACGTCTGGGCATGCTCCTGATGAGATGGGGGATGGTGTCCTGGTGGATCGCCTCCCAGACCTGGATCAGGGCATCAGTGAGCTCCTGGACAGTCTTTGGCACTACTTGGCGGTGTCGTATGCACTGATACATGATGTCCCAGAGGTTCTCAATTTAATTCAGGTCTGAATTAAATCTGTCCAGTTACGCTTCCTAACTGGACAGATTGATATCCCTGAAGTATAATTGGCTTGGTGTTATACTGTGATTTCCCTTAATTTTTTGAGTGGTTATATCACAATGTTTGAGTGCATGTAGTACAGGCAGTACAAGAAGGAAAGGACAGACAGAAACAAACAACTGTCGGATACTAACTGAGGAAGGGCAATGATGTAAATATAGCAGGTCTTGACTGAATGCTGTGGTTAGGGCTTAGGCCAGAATTCAAACGGCTTGCCCACAATACAGCGTGATGTCATCATGTTGTATAAATAGCTGTGTGTGTGTTTGTGGTAGAGACACTTTCATCTGTGTCCTCTGAAGGCAGAAAGCACTAATGTCTTGCATTGTATAAGGCTTGAGGAATGGTGTTCAGCATAAAAAACAACAAAAACTTCTACAAAAACGGCACCCCTACCATTCAAGCTGCTATCGAATATGTTGCATCATATAAGTATAGAAACCAGGTAACACAGTCATCTCCCTGACTTTCACAGCCGGAGCACCAGAGGAATTTATTCAGGATCTATGAAGCCATTTTAGTATATTTTTTTTACATTTATTTCCATGCACCATAGCGGTAAAGGGCAATATCACTTTAATTTCAAATGTTTTCCATATTTATTTTTCTGTGTACATGCAGAGGCCCTAAAACTCTAAATCATGTTGCTAAATGATCCTCCGTTAAGCAATTCCATATGTTAGCTTAGTCAAAATCGCAATGCAATTACAAGGAAGTGTAAATGTTTTCGAATGCGTGTCGTGTGCAGGAGTCTAATGCTCTTTTAGGAAGAGAAAGTTGGCTATCAAAATACATTTTGCCGTTACATTCTATTAACAGAGATCTTTGATGTTAGTTGATATTGTGTTAAGCAGGAACAAGTCTAGATTATGAGTTCCTGCATGAACCACCACATTGTATTGATCTTTCACTGCAAATCCAGTTTCTCCAGTTGGAACCGTGAATCTCTATTGGATAACGGCGCATGGAGCATATCAGCAGGGGAATAAAAAAAAACAATTAATGCAATTAGTCGTGATGTTTATTCTTCATTAGGCTGATGTCCCCACAGGAGTCGTGTTGAGGCGGTTATGTCGGTGGGCGGGGGGCAGGGAGGGTTGGTGGTTGATAGGTTCTGTCGCCCGATGTCTCACACACTGATAGGTTGCTATGGAGAGGACAAGACCCTTGGAGATAAGGTGACCATCGCTGTCCTAGGTTGATTAAACTGGGTGGCCACGGGAAGACTGGTTTTATGTTGCTGGGACAGGTTTTTCTTAGCTATTGTGGTGACAACCGTCAGGTGACTTCGGTTATTTATGGTACTAAAGCCATCAATCCGACACACACAAACACACACACACACGCATTCATGTATACACAAACACACGCACACATATTGTATGCACTGGCTCAGATAGACACAAAAACACTCGTGCATGTATAGGCAGAGACGCTCACACATACTGTATACACCCGCTCAGACAGACACACAAGTATTCAGTTTTTGGCAAGAAAGATGCAAAATGGCTTTATTTCATCTCCCACCTGGGAAAGCATGTCAGAGCCACTCCACAGTAAATCACCTGTCACCAGGACAGATGCAGAATGATAGTGAGATCAAGAGAGAGTGGTCTGTAATGTTTCACAGCTTCATCTCTACCTTACCTTCTGTCTCCCCCTAGTATAGAACAGATGCAGACATCACACACACATGCGCGCGCACACACACACACACACAAGGGAGCCTAGCGGTCAGAGCATCTGAACACTAACCAAAAGGCTGTTAGATCAAATCCCTGAGCCGACAAGGTGAAAAATGTGCTGTTCTGAAACGTGTCTTCCCTGCGCAAGACCATTAATCCTAGTTGCTCCTGGATCTATATAAATGGATGATCCTCTGGCTGTTACCTAAAAGCCACAGGATGTAGATCCTGAAAGTGAATTTGTTTTGCCTGCTCTGCACACTACCAGTTTGTCCAGGTCCCAAAACTAGCAAAAAAAAGACACAAAGCTAAATCAACCAACAATTGGGTCTTGGATTGGATTACAGAGAGGTAACAAATAATAAGGGCTTCCCCACTGTAATCATATAAAGAAATTGGACTCTCTTAGGAATAGTTTAGAATACTTAGCCTTTGTTCATGCAAACAACTGTATACATGAATACATGTCGTGTATCAACGTTAACAAATTAGAGTACACTCTGTTAGTGCATTTGTAAAGCATTAATAAAGTAAAGGTTATCAATATTAACTGTTTGTTTATGTTTGTTTGTTCTTTGTTCATCATTCGTTCATGTTACCTTCTGGTATTCGTTAATGCTAGTTAATGCATGTACCCTTATCGGAAAGTGTAACCCCAGAGGCTAACATATACTATATATGCCACCCATATGCGCATATGCCACCCATATACTATATATGGGTGGCATATATAGTATATTCATTAAACATTTTTAATGTCCTTTATTGATTTTATGTTTTTTTTTAATGGTTTTCAGCAGTGTTTCTCCTGTGCTTCCAACCTGGAAAAAACATTATATGGTTGAACAGTTGAAACAGAGTGCGTAGTTCTCAGGTGATGGAGCACTGAATTTTATTTTCAATCAAAATTAACACAATTTGACCATATACTAAATGAGGGTCACAACAAACAGAATGCAAAACAATATTATTATGTCTGCATGTTGTATTGATTGTAAAATAGACCACATTTAATAGAATGTTGTCAGATCATGAAATGGCTTTCACATTATATGGGACTTATAACATCTGCTGGTTGGTAGAATCAAGCATCACCATCGATTACTATCAATCAATCAGAAAAATTTGCTGATTTGGACATCTTTTAAGGTATTGTTTAATTTGGGAAAAAAAGAAACAACCCAGCAACATTACAATGATAAATAGAATCTGATACAATAAGGACTATTGAATCTGTGTTATGTTTTTGCTTGTTTCTTAATAGTGGCATTTGCAGATAAGTGACATTAACAAAAAGCGGGTAGTCAATAGCAGGCCAGGAAGGGAAGCAAAGTTTTCAGTAGTGCCCCAAAAAGGCCTGGATGAAAACAGCATTTACTACCCTCAGAAAACTGAAAGATCTGCAAGGCTTTAGATCTTCTGGAAAAACATTCATTCACCACTGTAAACATGCTTCAGTAGACATTGGACTTTAACTATATAGGAACTGTATAGACAGCGAGGTTTAGTTAATAATAATTTGCAACATTCCATATTGAAAAAGTTTAAATTAATATTACGGCACACAGTTAAGTGTTTCCATTGTCTGCCTTGCATTTGCATTTTTGGTCACTTCACATTTGTAAGGACATTCTACAAGTAATAGCATAAAACAGATATGCTGGGAATAAATCAAGTACTTTATTCTTTAGTATACTTAAGACTTCAAGCACACTAGGGCATTTTGAATACGTGCTTCAATAACATTTTGGATAAACACAGAGTAGTAGTTACCCACAGAAAATAAAGAGCAAAGACAAGGTTGTATCAGACTGGCATTCATAGTGAATATCCAGGCAGCCATTGTCAGGTTTTATAGATGTAATTTAATGCCCACCTAGACACGTGAGTGCAGTATGGAACTATATGCTCTTTTAACAGGGTCTATATGGTCACTTGGTCAAAATGATGTCCATTAATTGACACTGGAACTGGAAGCATTGGGAGGGTGAGGTCATTACCTTATGGGTTAATAAACTTGATTGCAAACCATACATAATGTTTCTGATCAAATCAGACCTGTTCCCATTTATCATACTGGCTTTTATTTGGTGTATAATTTGAGACTGGAATTTGTCCAAGATAGTTTCTAAAAGAAAGTAATTGCTTAGCTGACGTTAGCTAGCTCTATCGGAAATCATGCTGGATACATCTTTGTGAAAACTCAGACATTCATTTGAATGTGCTGCACCGGTTAGCAGTGTCCCTGTTTCATATATCTCAGCTGACATTAGCTAGCTATGCTGGTTTTTATGTCTGTCCATCTTCAGGCTGCTCTACCCGATGGTTGAATGTTCCATAAATACCAAAAGTATTATTTGCCTAAAATAATTTAAAAATATATATATATATTTTTCTAATGGTCAAGCCACAAGCAATTTGGACAAAATGAATACACTGTTATCCAATCCCTCATTTCAGTCACTAGTGGATTTGTGCATGCCTGGTCTTAAGTTTGGCAGGTCTTAGCCTAATACTTTTTCATTTTATCATTGACACTGAAAATTCCCCCTCGGGTGTGTGATTGTCCCACCAAGCTATCTAGAGATAAGTGCTCTGTATAAGTGCCTGTTCCATGACTAAAAGGTTTAAAACATTTGTCAGCATTTGCTTGGACACCAACATCCTGGGGTGTATTTTGTACATGTGTGCAGTTTCTAAATGAAGGCCCAGGAGAAGATCCATTGGATGTGGTGCTGTTGTTCACCACTGGACTGTCTGTGCCTCCTTCAGGGATAGCACCGTAGCCATTCATACGGTTTAATGATGCTCAGATTCCACAGACTTCCAAAAGAACACAGACTTGACAATCCTGACATCTAACAAAAAAATCGCCCCCTCTCTTGCTCCATAACATTACGGAGATTTCCACATGAATTTCTTCACTGGTGGGTAAGTAATACTGCGAAATGCTGTTTTTCCATTATTAGGGCAGGCACACATTTTAATGTGACCAAAACTGTCTGGATGATGCTTTAAAAGTAAGTGGGAAATTAAGTCTAACATGCTAAAAAACCAAATACCTCTTTAAGATAGCACCAAGTAGTTATTTGAGTAATTTATTTTGGCAAAATCAAAGAAGCTGACTCGCCAAACTTTAATGCTGAAGATCTGATAGGGTTGATTCGTCTTCATACAGACCAATTAGAGGATTGTCAGACTATCATCCGGGATCCAGACAACCATATCTGGACCAATGAAATCCTGGGGACTATGTAAGCCATGAATGACGTAATGACAACAGTTAAATATAGAGACCATCAGGAGTACAGGAGAACACAAGACATTCATAAAACACCAATCTTTTACATTAATCTGTTCCTCATTAAACTATGACCAGTTTCCTAATCACTGGCATGTTTTGTGCATCTAGCTGATAAGTAGTCTCAGTACTGGTGTCTTTTTGTTTAGATTTCCAATCCCTTAGTGACAGTGACTAAAGGGAGGGGAATTTAAGCCAAAGAGACTTGTACCAAGGTTAGCTGATAACATCACAGACACCCATATTGCATTCCCCTTGACTAAAGGAGCCTGCATACTATATTTGATTTGCTCTAAGATCTCAGCTAGGCGAAGTAAACGTGCAGTACTTGCATACTCCCTAAATACACAATGTCAGTATTACATCATTGCCAGTAACACTTCCTAATGTAAGATAACCAGAATGCCTGTCATTTTTACCTTTGTGCACTTCAGACAGCAGAACATAGCCTTTTGCTGCTCACTCCCTACTCCCATTTAAACACGACGAACACTTCCTTAAAGAATCCCATTCGCCATTCCTATTTCTACTGTTGAATAATCACGGATAATTCGGTTCATTGTTTGGCTACTAACTAAAAGTTACCTGAAGACAAAATGGAACCCAAATGGGATAAAACTCTGTCATTTTATAATAGGGTGACTGCGATCAGGGTCTTCAATGCAATCCCATAGTGAAAAGCCATTGTGCAAAGCAATGCGGTGAAATATAAAAAGAAAAACACTAGTTAGCTAGATATTTTCCCATTGAGTCTGGTTCAAATTAATTTGTTGTGTCTTCTGTTACAGGCTGTCGTTACACACAGCAGCTTGGATTTAACTTTGATTTGTGCATCTGAGATGGTACTTGATTGCTTAAAGATGCAGTCTGGGACTTTGGCTATTGACAAAATATTTTTTGTAGAATGTTGTTGTATTATGGTGTAATATGTTGTTGACATGTGCACAAATCACTATTATACCTAGGTTAGCCATGAAATTCCAAGTTTGTTTCCAATTGTTTTTTTTTATGACCTGGGGCACAAATAAGCACACAGGACCTAGTACACAATTTCAGTTACCTTGTTTTGCTCAATAGCACCACTTCAACAACCAGCGCCAAAAAATCACAGACTGCATCTTTAATGTAACCCTAACCCTAACGATCATCTGCAAGTTGGTTGCAACTAGTTGCGACTTTCCAACTTTGTACAACTACTTAAAAGCAACAGCCAAAACAAAGGTTTCTGATACATGATTCTTTCAGAACTCCCTCCAAGCTGTAACTTTGGTTTAGTTGAAATGCTGCTACTTGCAACCGAGAACTGTAAACAAAATAGAGTGAAAACTGCTTCTTGTTGCCCCAGTCTTAGACACTGGAGGTCTTTACCTTTTACAGCTGGCCAGACCCTATTGGAAATACAGGTATAATGGGCGCTGGAATCTTTTCTTTCATTATCTGTGATTTGCATAGCTGGATGTGACACCTGAAATTGTCAAAGGGCCAGTGTTCTTGATCCAGACAAAGCCTAAATCAAGCTCTTTCAATCTTGTCTCCATCGACCACCTTTTTGGTGGAGTAGTTTTAACATGGTTGTGGGTAACGGGCCCTAGAGAGGTCATGGAGTAAATGAGTCTGTATCCCGCAGTTCCACTCAGGCTCAGGTTAACTCGGTTGGTCACCGCTGGGGTTGTCTGACTCTGCCTCTCCGCTTGCCCTGCCTCTCTGACATACGAAGTGGTCCAGGGACCTCGGGGAGATGTTCTGCGATCTGCAGCAGCAGGCGACCACATCAGCCAGGTCTGCCCGGAAGGACGGCGTGTAGAAGCCGTAGATCAACGGGTCACAGCATGTGTTCAGGTTGCCAAAGACAAAGAGGGCATGGTGGACGTACTCGGGCGTCTCCTGGAGCATGGCCGGCTGGAACCAGTACCAGATGCCCAGAATGTAGTACGGAGTCCAGCAGATAACGAAAGACGCCACTATCACAATGGTCATCTTCAGGGTCTTCATGCGTGCCTTTGGGATGATGTCGGTGCCGCTTCGCCTCAGGCATGGTTCTCCACCTGTGGTGATAACGTACATACATAACGGTCCTGTGAGCGATCTGACCATGTGACCTGAAGAGTACCTGACTGATTGATTAATTTGCGTTGAATGTACAAGAAGCGAGTCTAGGCCAGGTTTGTCTAATCACAAACCCATGACGCGTGTGGCAAGGACTAGCCGTCATCACTGACCACAGCAGCAAATGTAGTCGCCTGCTGATGATTCATTCCCAGGTGAGCTAAACGCGTTACTGCTTTAATCTCTGTTGAATCAAAAAGGGCAATTCGTACAGATGCTAATCTAAAATTGAGACAGGGTGAGATCACTTTAAGAAAGATGCGAAATCCCTTTTTGGACACAGTGTGTTTTTGGAGGCGCTTGGCAATTTTATTAACATAGTTATGTGACCAGAGTGCATCTGATAATTCTCCGAATGACTGGATAATGAAATTAAGATCTATGAATATGCAGGAAAGAGCATCTACGAATGCAGATTCAAGGATATTGACAATCTGGAATTATCCAGTATGACGGAAGTCTCTGAGATCCCTTTAAATGTGTTTTTAACATTCCAAAAATATTATAGAACAATGCTTTGCTGTTACCCTCAAAAGGTGAAAGTAAACAAAGTATGGGTGGTTGGCTTCTGCTTTTTGTAGTAACTAAATGCAATGAACAACTGTTTGTTTACATGACAAATAGACCAATCAAAGGAACACAAATACTTAATAAGGTAAGGCCGGCATTTAATTATTACTGTTCTGTGTTCAGTAGATCAGGCACAGTAGTATATGTATAACACACCTTTGTCTTTGGGCATCTGACGGCTGATCTCAACTAGGATACGAGTGTAGCAGAAGCTCATTACTAGCAGGGGGACCACGTAAAGAGTGACAAAGTGAAACATGTTGTAGACTGTCTCCTGCCAGCGTTGGTGGAAGCTTCCATGCGTCACACACTGAGTGAATTCCACTCCCTCGGCTTTAATTGCTCGAAAGATGAACAACTATTAGACAAAGAGAAACAAGATGGAAGTGATAAGTCTTTAGAAAGGTTAGGTATTTACATAAATGAATTTGTTAAGTGCACATGTTCGTAGTTTTCACAAAGGTGTCAAAACGCCCATGCAGTTACACAGTGGCAAGAAATGCTGCTTTTACAGAAGAAACTTATAGAAACCTAGAGACAGGCCCATTTTCATTTGGCGTTTTGATACCAACAACTACATTTGAGCTTGCAGGTGCCCGACTTGCCACAAGGGGTCACAAGAGCAAACCTAGTGCAATTGATGGAGCATCCAAGGTTGGTCTTTTTTTTTGCAACAGATTGTAAATTGTTGGCAGGAAATACAGGAAAATATTAAAAAATATATTACCAAAGCAAAGTACTTTCAGTATGAGAGTGAAATTCCAGACCAACTGTCAGTAAATTTCAAATACATTTCAAATAAATATTTACTTGTGAAAACAATCTCTCTCCCTGGCTTCTCTCCCTACTTGTCATGATAAGTAATCATTGCAATACCTTTTGAATTGAGTTGCTGCTCAATATACAAGTGACCTCCTCAGACAATGTAAGAATTTGGCAATAGCAAAATGTTGTTACTAAGCTGAAAACTGCTTCATCAGCATCCACTTCTGAGCCACTAACCTCACAATCAATAGACAGCTTTTGCTGAGACACATTTTCTTCACAATGCACCAACTTCCCATTTTTGTCAAACTTAGTGCTTGATTAAATCCATTTCCTCTTTTTCAAATGACTGTTAAATGTCAATTGCACTATGACACAGATCTTCTAAGGTCTGGATAGAATTTAGGTATTAATTTTAATGGCAGATTACTGACCCCTACTGGGCCCTTTTGTGAGGACGTGTTAGAGGCCAATTTTAGATTTGGGACCAAGATACCCAAATACCGTCAAACTCAACTCTGGAACTCAAAGCCAGTTACCCTCCATTTTTTTTTAATGCAACCCTCAAATCAGGTACTTATTTTGACCTGGGACACCAGGTGGGTGCAATTAATGCTGAAATAGAACAGAAAAACATTGGGATCCAGTCCTCATAATGTCAGAGTTAAGAACATCTGGCCTAATATTTAGAGTCGAGTGCCATTTATGATTATGAAATGCTACTCAAACCCCCAGATCTGACATGCTACATATATCCATTCTTGTGCTTTTGAGACAGGTACAATAAAAGATTGCTCATGTCGGTCACTGGATATCTTTCTGCTAAATGACTAACATTAAAATGTAAGATTTCCTGCGCAGAACCATTCCAGACATATCTGCAAGAGTGATTCGGGTAAAGTGAAACTACGCTGAATTAAATGTATATCAAGTGTGGAGGACATGTTATTAAGATAGTGGATTTGCAATTAAATCTAATGTGAGTGAACTGCCTTCCACACGTAACAGATACATAACGCAGTAGGTTCTCCCGTACGCCCACCTGTGGCGAGGCCAGGAGCAGGCTGAGGACCCAGGCCACCAGCAGCATCCCCTTGTTCCTGCGCTCCGCGTCCAGTGCATCCAATGGGTGCAGGATGGCGTGGTGGCGGTCCAGGCTGACCACCACCAGGATGAAGGCGGACGAATGCATGGCAAACAGCTTGAGGAAGCACAGCAGCTTGCACATGGTGTCACCGGCGTACCACTGCACGGTGATGTTCCACGCCGCGTCCAGCGGCATCACCACAAACGTCATCACTAGGTCAGCGGAGGCCAGGCTGGCGATGAGGGGCCGGAGGTGAGCGGCCAGTCGGCGGCCGCGGCCCCGCGCCACGCTGATCAGCACGGAAAGGTTGGAGAAGGCAGCGAATACAAAGAGTACCAATGTGGCGGCCACGCGGACGCGGGCCGCGGCCGTGAACGCGGGAGCTTCCCAGTCGTTGGATGATGTTGCAAGGGAGGAGTTAAAGGAGGAGTTCCCCGGTGAGAACATTGGCGAAGATGGCCAAAGAGACAAATTGCCCGACGCCCTGTCATCTGACATCCTGGAGGTAGAAAGGAAGTCAGTCATCATTCCCATCATTTCTTAATCAGTGTTTCCACAAACATTTGTCACAGAATACAGATATCAGCAGCAATCTTGGTATTTATATACGTATTTACACTTACTGTGTTTGTGTGTCTGTTTGCTTAGGTGTGTGTGTGTGTATGGCAGGTGTTTGTGTGTCTATGCCTAGGTGGGTGAGTGTTTATGTGTGTCAAATAGAGATATTCAGCGGTCTGATGGCTTGTGGGTAGGGAATGTCTGCAGGGGCTCCGGTAAAGGTCCCATCTGGCCGAGGGAACATCTGGCAGGGATGTGAGGGGTACTTAATAATGCTGCAAGTTGAGATGCAGCCAGTTAGGACACTCCCAAACATGCAGCAATTCTATTACGATGTGAACCAGTTTGGCATGCCAAATATCTATGGCAATGACCTTAACCCTTACTAAATAACCCTTATAACAGTAATAGTGACCTAATGGCAAACATTTGTAACTTCAGTCAGGTTACATACATTGGCCACAGGACAGTTGATGGTAAACCAGTCAAATATCAACCCCTCCACGAATTCCTTCCAGATGTATCACATCAGCAATAGCATCTGACAACAGTTCTATTTCATTTTGCATTATTGCAAAGTTTAGCTGGAATATGACTCAAATAAATGGCAATCCTAGCCCCATTTCTATTAGATATGCTTTCTAAACAAATTACAGTATATCCATGTGTTAAGATTTCTGCATCCTTAAATTAGGTTTCCAAATGACTAATATTGTTTGATAGCACTAAACAGCATCTTGATGTTTATTTTTAACTGCATATATTGGGTTACTGTCAAATCTTATTTGATAACTTTAGAGTATTTGAATGTCCAGGCTTTTTACTATTGTTTGAATTAATTACATCCTCAGTAAAACTACTTTTATGTAAGTATAAACTTTCAGTACTCTACCCACCTCTGGTCAATTACCCATTCCCATGGGAGGTAAATTAGCATTTCAGAAGGTTACCAGAGCAGAAAAAAACTAGAAAGAGAAAAAGGGCAAGTACATCTTTTTAATTGATCATGACTGGTGAACTATTCAGGGAGAGCACCATAACAAAGGTATGCCTAGATCTGGACTACTACGATGATCATCAGCAAATTCAAAATTGTGAGTGTTTCAAAACAAAGCCTCCAACAGATTAACAGACCATAGATAAGGATTCACAAAGGATTATTCATTTAACGTTTAATTTATATGGGAGTTCTACTGAGACCATACATACTTTTACAGTTGAGATTTGAATTACAGAATTACACAAGTATTACATAAGCACATTTTCTTTCTAAACATCAAACACCTTAATCGGAAATATGGTTCAACAGCTTTCTGAATTTCCTAAATACTCCAAAACATAAAATGTCAGTACTTTTAAATACTTTGGAAGTGTACAAAGGAATTTCCAGTGTTATCCGTCCCTGATGTCTAAAGGATATACAGTGGATATAAAAAGTCTACACACCTGTGTAAATGCCAGGTTTTTGTGATGTAAAAGAACGAGACAAAATTAATTCACTTTTAATGTCACCTATAATGTGATCAATTCAATTGAAAAACAAACTAAAATCTTCGAGATGAAATGAAAAATAAAAACCTTATAATAACCTGGTTATTAGTGTGCATACCCTCTTATAACCGGGGATGTGACTGTGTTCTGAATTAACCAATCACATTCAAACTCATGTTAAATAGAAGTGATTACACACCTGCCATCATTTAAAGTGACACTGATTAATCACAAATCGTTAAACTGTTCTAGTAGGATTTCCCTTTAACTTCCATTTTCTAAGTTGCATCTCAGAGCAAAAGCCATGGTCCGCAGAGAGCTTCCAAAGCATCAGAGGGATCAAATTGTTGAAAGACATCAGTCAGGAGAAGGGTACAAAAGAATTTCCAAAGTATTAGATATACCATGGAACACAGTGAAGACAGTCATCATCAAGTGGAGAAAATATGGCACAACAGACATTACAAAGAATTGGACGTACCTACAAAATTGATGAAAAAACGAGAAGAAAACTGGTCAGGGAGGCTTCCAGAGGCCTACAGAAACATTAAAGGAACTGCAGGAATTTTGGCAAGTACGGGTCATGTGCTACATGTGACAACAATCTCCTGTATTCTTCATATGAATGGGCTATGGGTTAGGGTGGCAAGACGGAAGCCTTTTCTTACAAAGAAAAAAGGTTTGCAAAAAACAAACATCAAGTCCCCCAAAAGCACGTGGGAAAAAGTTTTATGATCGGATGAAACCAAGGTTGAACTGTTTGGCCATATTTCCAAAAGGTATGTTTGGCGCAAAAGCACTACACATCACCCAAAGAACACCCTACCCATAATGATGCATGGTGGTAGCAGCATCATGCTTTGGGGCTGTTTTTCTTCAGCTGGAACCGGGGCCCTAGTCAGGGTGGAGGGAATTATGAACAGTTCCAAATACCAGGCAATTTTGGCACAAAACCTTCATGCGTCCATTAGAAAGCTGAAGAGAAGGTTCACCTTTCAGCATGACAACAACCCAAAGCACACATCCAAATCCACAAAAGCATTGGCTTCACCAGAAGATGAAAGTTTTGGAAGGGCCCAGCCAGAGCCCAGACCTGAATCCAATTGAACATTTGTGGGGTGATCTGAAGAGGGCTGTGCACAGGAGATGTCCTCGCAATCTGACAGATTTGGAGCACTTTTGCGAAGAGTGGGCAAATATTGTCACGTCAAGTTGTGCCATGCTAATAGACTCCTACCCAAAAAGACAGTACTGTAATAAAATCAAAAGGTGCTTCAACTAAGTATTAAGGGTTTAAGGGGGTGCACACTTATGCGACCAGGTTAGTGAGTTGTTTTTTTCCTCAAAGATTTGTTTTTCAATTAAATTGTTCACATTATAGGCCACACTAATCACAAGAACATGGCATTTTAACAGGGGTGTGTATACTTTATTTCCACTGTAGCACTGATGTTAGGTGCAGTAGGGGACTGAATAAAACAAAACAGCATTTGTCAACGTACTTGACATCCGAGAGCCAACCAACTTTGATAGAGAACACTAATGAGTTCTAAAACTGTTGCCTATAATGAAGTGCCGGGCGTAATGTTGAACTGGATCTAACGGCTTTAAGTGTGGTTTCAACAAAACAAGAGGAGAGACCGTGGCTGAGATGAGCAGTCATTAGGGTACATCAACAGATTCAGTATCTCACAGCAAGGTAAAAATATAGTATGAGAGATTTAATAGAACCCGATGACCGATGAGTAAGACACCTGGATGTACTTAACCCTAACATGGTTAGAGCATTAGAAATCTATCATACTGTCCCTGAACAAGGCACTTAAACCTAATTGCTCCCAGTGAGAGAGAATGTGTTCAGAGTCACATTCACAATCTGTTAAAATAAGGTTAATTATGTTTTTTTTACTGAGACTAATGATTTGATATCATGCAGGAAACATGCAATTGAAACCCAGTCAGCCATTCAAAAGAACATTTAGGTTTATTTCATTTTGTCATGGAGAATGTATCAGAAGGATCTGGAGATTTGTATTAATTCATTTAGTTCATTCTAATTTGACTCTAACTATCTTGATTGATCTTTTATCCTTGGATAAGGGACAGCACATTGTGCATCTTGTCGCTCCCTCCTGTGTTTTCAGTTTCTTCTTATAGACTTTCTGCTGTAGATGAATCACTGTGGCTCTAATTACCTTACAATGTATTGAATGCCCCCACGTCACAGCTTGGTTTCACTTCAAGCCACGTCATGAGGCTACCAAAAGGGCAGAGGCAAAATTAAAAGGGCATAACATTACATATGAAAAATGTTAGGCATTGAAAACATGGCAGTGTATAAAAGGGACAGTGGAGAGAGAAAACATGATTTCAGCAGGTTTTTAATCACCTAGCCAATAAAACAATGGTAGACAACAGACTGACTAGATAGTCAATCTTGATAATCCCTTCAATGCTCTCTATAAACATCTCTTACCCATCTTACTCTGATTTAGTCTCTTGCGCATCGGAATAATTGCACACATTTTCCTATCTAGAGCAACTTACATTAATATACAGTATAAATACAGCTCTGGAAAGAATTTAGACCACTGCAGCTTTTTCCTTTCCAAAAAAGTCAAAGAGGAAGGTTTTTAGTGAAGAACAGAAGGGTTAAAATGAAGAGACCACTGCAAATTGAACCTCTGTTCCTCACTCAAAACGTTCCTTTCCCACTTTTTTGGAAAGGAAAAAGGGGCAGTGGTCTCAATTTTTTCCAGAACTGTACATTTAGGACAGGCAATAATTCATCTAACAGCAGTCAGGATACCGTTGGCTAGCACGTGGAGGTCTGACCCTCCAAGGATATGCCTCCCCAGGTCATCACTGACCCACCACCAAACCGGTCATGCTGGATTTAGTTGTAGGCTGCATAATGTTCACCACGGCATCTCCAGACTCTTTCATGTTTGTCACATTTGAAGAGACCAGGCGCCAAATAACAGACCTGCCAATTCTGGTGTTCTCCGTCAAATGCCAATTAAGCTGCATGGTGCTGGGCTGAGAGCTCAGGTCCCACTAGAGGACATCGGGCCCTCATGTCACCCTCATGGAGTCGGCACACCAGTAGCCCGCTGGAGAAGAATCAGTCAGGATGGATAAGTAGAGAGCAATTGTCTGTGGCCACCACCTGCAAAACCATTCCCTTGCTGTTGCCTCTCCAGTGTGTCACGGTTGGTGAAATGGTGGAGATTGAAGGAACCAGGTGCAAGCAGAGTGGCAGTCGATGTTGTGGGTTTTTAATTGAAAATAACACAGCACTTGAAAATGTTACACAAAAGGTATAAACCAAAACGAACCACTCACCACATACATTGACGGACATGGAACAATGACCAACTAGTACTAAGAGCACATGGCTGAACTAAATACACAGGCTAACGAGGAGAACAGAAACAGGTGGGGGCTAAACACAGGTGAAAGGAATATGATAAACTTAAACAAGAACAGGAAGGACCATACAAGGACAAGACAAGTCAAGTCAAGTCAAGGACAAACAGAAGACACGAAGCGGAACGGTCCCATCAGGCTGTGACCGTTACACAGTGCACCTGTTGTCACTTTTATTTGCATCAAAACAGGAGACAATGATTCACAATCACTCGTGCTTCCTAACTGGACAGATCTATATCCCTGATGTTTAGTTGACTTGGTGTTACACTGTGATGATTATGTCTTCCCTTATTTTGTTTGAGCTGTGTTTTTTCAAAATGGGAAGGATGGAAGATCAATATACCTATTGAAAGCTGGGGATGATTAGACAGCTCTGATGGTTCAGATTGGAATTTTAACCAGGACACTGAAGTTAACACTCCTTTACTGTTACGATAAGTGCCGTGGGACATTCAGCCTGGAAACCAATTATATTTCCCATCTGAAAGACCCTATGCAAGGCAATGTCCTGTTCCCCACCCTGGAGCATTGGGACTGATCTCCTATTTCTTCTCTTTCCATAACCATAGCCCCTTCGCCTATCCTTAGCTACATTTACTTTATAACAGCAGCTCCTAAGTTCAGTCTTGAGATGATAAAGAGAGTAAATAAGAGCAAATGAGTGCTTGCTTTCTATCTTACGGATGTGTCGTCATATCAGATACTTTAACCTTGTTTTTGACTGTGGTTGCAACCTCCCTGAATATTCTTAGGGCCAACGCTTTTTGCTAACATAGTGCAAGACCTCCACTGCTCAATTAACTCTGTTTTTTTTAGAACAATCTTTGTCACATCAGTTTTTCTCCCTTTCCCAATCAGCTACATCTAAAATCCTGTCACATATCAACAACTCTTCAACAGATTGGAGAGAGTTTATGATCATCATGTCATCACCAAGACATTCTCCTCCCAGGTTTCCAGCCAACCAGGAAGTCACATAGATCAATGTACCTGACGGCATGTGCAATCACCTGACAACCTTTGTTAGCTTTGCAGGTGAATGCAGCGCTCCCTGGCTGAAGATCGTCTATTTCCCATGGGCTTCTCAGTCACTAAGGTTTTTGCAACATTGTTTAAGGGATTACATTTACATGTACATCTGTTGCAAGTCACAGGTGAATTACGTTACTCAATCCGGTTAAAATAATTACTTAACCATGTATCCTTATATACAGAACAATACAATAAACCCCTAGGCTATCTTGTTGCCATTTTGTCAGTTTGCACGAACATTTCAATGATCAGCCCCACAGGAAAGAGAGTGGGAGGAGGGAGCAACAAGAGAGTTGTATCGAGGGGTGTAAGGAGAGGGAATGAAATGGAGGGATTGAAAATATATGGTGGGGGGGATACAGCAAGGAATAGGCAGAGAAAGAAATGAAGAGGGAGTTAGAGACTGAGATCATGATGGAGGAGGCAAGTGCGAAAGGGAGACCAATGGAAGGAGGAAGAGAGAGGGAGACGCCCAGAGAAAGAGTAAGAAAAGGGCAAAAGAAATAAGGAAGAGAGAAAATTAGATCTTTCTATTATCCCAATCTCATCTGAACCGAATCTCTTGGGTTCAGGGATGAATGGTGATCGCAGCTAAAATTGTTACCTCTCAAGACTTCCAATTTTCTTGTTGTGCAACCGTAAATATAGCTGTGTAACCAATGACTGCTCATCTCAGCCACGGTCTCTCTTCTTGTTTTGTTAAAACCACGCTTAAAGCCGTTAGATCCAGTTCATAACTTCAGCACTTCATTATAGGCAACAGTTTTAGAACTCATTATTGTGTTCTCTATCAGAATGTTGGTTGGCTCTCGGATGTCAAGTATGTTGACAAATGCTGTTTTCTTTAATTGAATCCTTTTACAAATCCTCCTTCTGTACCTAACATCAGTGATACAGTGAATATAAAAAGTCTACACACCCCTGTTAAACTGCCAGGTTCTTGTGATGTAAAAGAATGAGACAAAGATAAATCATTTCAGAACATTTTCCACCTTTAATGTGACCTATAACGTGAACAATTCAATTGAAAAACAAAAAATAAAAAATCTCACAATAACCGGGTTGCATAAGTGTGCACACCCTTAACCCTTTGGCGCGTACGATCACACCAGTGTGATCAATCTAGAGTGGTCCCTGGAGCGTACGATCATACCGGTGTGATTAGAACGTCATGTTTAGAACGCATCATTAGCATACCTAGCTACAAGTAACGTAACAAAGGCTGGTAAAACCGCGCTATTATTTACTCACATTTAGCTCAAACAGTGTTTATAACTTTATTTCCTGATTGTAATTGTTTCAAGACCATACTATGATATTAACAAGGTAGAAAGCATTCAAATCGGGACAAGAAGTGTTACTTACGTACCAACAGACAGCCAACACTAATGCACAAAAACAAATTATATTAGCGACCACTACCGATCAAAACCATTGCAAAAACTTTCTAGAAGTTACGTTCCCCGTTGTATGCATTTTATATAGTTTATTCATTTTCACTGCACTGAATAACTGGTCACGATTTGTTAGCTAATGGGCAGCTGACGTTTGCTAGCGGTTAGCTGACGTTTTTTAGCTAGCTACAGTAATAAATCAACCAACTTTTGCAGCTCTTAGAATTCGAGTCAACGAGAGAAGCTTGCAAAGCAATGCATGTAGTGTTCCTTACCTAGCAAGGTGACTGTTCAAATGCTGGCGTGAGTTCAAATGCTGCAGAGTACTGAAGTCACGTGCAAAAAAACTCACGCTGGGGGGTCGGTAAGGAATATTTGAAACTCACGCGTGAAAAGGTTAAACTAATACTTAGTTGAAGCACCTTTTGATTTTATTACAGCACTCAGTCTTTTTGGTTAGGACTCTGTTAGCCTTAAGAAAAACAACCCCAAAGCATGATGTTGCCACCACCATGCTTCACGTGGGTGTTCTTTGGGTGATGTGCAGTGGTGTTTTTGCGCCAAAAATAACTTTTGGAATTATGGCCAAAAAGTTCAACCTTGGTTTCATCAGACCATAATACATTTTACCACGTGATTTTGGGAGACTTGATGTTTGTTTTTGCAAAATGTTTTTCTTCGTAAGAAAAGGCTTCCGTCTTGCCACCTACCCCATAGCCCATTCATATGAAGAATATGGGAGATTATTGTCACACGGCCAGTACATGCCAGAAATTCCTGCAGTTCCTTAAACGTTGCTGTAGGCGTCTTGGAAGCCTCCCTGACCAGTTTTCTTCTTGTCTTTTCATCAATTTTGGAGGGACGTCCAATTCTTTGTAATGTCTGTTGTGCCATATTTTCTCCACTTGATGATGACTGTCTTCACTGTGTTCCATGGTATATCTAATACTTTGGAAATTCTTTTGTACCCTTCTCCTGACTGATATCTTTCAACAATTTGATCCCTCTGATGCTTTGGAAGCTCTCTGCGGACCATGGCTTTTGCTCTGAGATGCAACTAAGAAAATGTAAGGGAAATCCTACTAGAACAGTTGAACTTTATTTGTGATTAATCAGTGTCACTTTAAATGATTGCAGGTGTGTAATGACTTCTATTTAACATGAGTTTGAATGTGATTGGTTAATTCAGAACACAGCCACATCCCCAGTTATAAGAGGGTATGCACACTTATGCAACCAGGTTATTATAAGGTTTTTATTTTTCATTTTTCCACCTCGAAGATTTCAGTTTGTTTTTCAATAGAATTGTTCACATTATAGGTCACATTAAAAGTGGTCTCATTCTTTTACATCACAAAAACCTGGCATTTACATTGGTGTGTAGACTTTTTATATCCACTGTATATCCTTTAGACATATCACTTTGCAACTTGCAACATTTAGACTTATCACACTTATGCAACCAGGTTATTGTAAGGTTTATATTTTTCATTTCCCCCCCTCGTTTGTTTTTCAATTGAAATATTCACATTATAGGTCACATTAAAAAGTTCTGACATGATTCATCTTTGTCTCATTCTTTTACATCACAAAATCCTGGCATTTTCACAGGGGTGTGTAGTCTTTTTATATCCACTGTAAGCATATAACATGAAATGGCAAAGGGGCTTTTAGAATACAGAAAAGTGTCCAGAGAAAACTAGAACATGGGTCTGCAATGCAGGATAACTTCAGAATCAAGTTTTTTTTTCTGTGACAAGTGCATTATGGGAAACAAATCATACAATAATTGGTCAAAAACACTTATGAACAGTAGCTAGCTGTAACAATTTACTATAATGAGAGACAGTATGTGTATTCCCCATTGTGTTTCTATGTACCACACAATTTCTAACATAGGTCATTACATTTTAAATATAACTGCTGTATGATTCCTAGTATGGCCATCTTTAAAAAATTCCATATGTTAACTTAGCAAACAATGATTGGCTTAGACTTTAATGCGATATTATTAGATTTCTGCAATTGACTTGCTTTATAACATCTTGTGGATATTCTCAGCTCTTTAATTAAAACTGGACCCTGTGGGTTTGCAGGTTCACTGATCTTGGAGGACTTACATCATCAATGATCGATATATTGAGCTGTTCCGGTTCACTAGCATCCCAGGAACTTGAACCTCACAGGCTGTACTGTCCTGAAACTATGCCCAAAGCCTCTCTTTTTCTCCTTTCTCTCAAATGAAATTTGCATGGCCCAACACGTTTATTATGGTTGAAGAAGTGCTTGACTTGTGCCTGAGTTCTCTGGAGTGGTTTAGCATGCCTTCAATTGTTCTCAAACACAGCAGCAAAGACAATGTTGATCAAAGCAAATGAGAGAGGGCATTCACTTCAAGCTTTCCGCAGAATGGATAATTGTAAATAGACATATTTAGTTGTTAGATACCACTATGGAAGCAGAAACGTACATGGCTGTACCACACCAGGCCACTATCCATTAAATATTGATGAGAATCTACTATATTAGAAAAATGCAGTGTAAAATGTATTGTATCACCTTTTAGGTGACTTTGAAAGCTTTTCCTTACTCTCATATGAAATTGTCTCGGACACTCAAGTCCAACAAGTAAAATATGTCAACATTTCAGGGAGGGTATGCGTGCCTGTAATTTCATAAGTGGCACAGTATAATTACATTAGCTTCTTTAACATATCTGTGCTGACAGATTCTTTTGAAGATTTTCCCTTGTGGACTGGAAGGAGAACTGTAATCACTGACCCAGCCATGCTGTGAGGCCGATGGCTAGGTCTCGGATATTTACATACTTTCAACAATAGCAGTTAAAACACACCCTTAGTACTTCAAGTACTTTCGGTGGACACATTTAGAATAAAACATAAAAATATGTATTATACTTTATAGACACCAAAATACATATTTTCAGGCCATTGAAAATATGGATTTCCAGAAGGTGGAACATGCTTCTTCTTCAGACAGTGAGATCTGGTGCTTTTTAGTAGTCAAATTAAAGGTGAAAATCAGTTTTAGGTAGCTAGCTAATGCTTACGTGGCTTCCATGAAGTTGTTCCATTGCCAACCCAAAAGTAAAAAGCATTTCCCTGGTATTTGTATTGTATGGTTGGGTTAGTTTTTGCGAGTAAACAGACCTTTTTCTAAGGATGTTTGTGTTGTTTTATTTTGGTAGTGAGACAAATGACATACTCTCAGATTGGAGAAAATAGCACTTTTTAGAGCAAGTCTCACGTTATTGACATGATATGCTTGGTAAAGAAATGCAGAACATTAAATGTTTGGGGAAGGGGTTCATAAAACTGATACCTATTGGGGGAAATGCTACAACATTACTCAAAAGATTACCCTTTTGCTAGATTGATAAATTCAGTCATCGCAAAAAAGAGAAACATTTCTGTCACCCTAAAAGTACTGGAAGCAATGCAATTCTAATGCAAATCCAGTTGTGTGTTGAGTACTGCAGGTCAGATGCCTTTATTGTTTTGAATATTTACCATACACTATCCTTGAACAGAGCATGTGTGTCTTTGTATGCAGAGGACTCAATATTATACACATTAGCAAGAACATTAAAACAGTTAATGAATATTGTAAAAGAGCTCCATTCAGTTCTAGAATCAACAATAAAACAACAAGCATTGTACTTGGGACAAATCCCTCCATCTACTCTTAGCCTTATCTATATCTGTTTAGCGGTTATCGAGCATGTGGATGAAACTAGACTGTTGGTTATTACCCTACATTGCAGGCTAACATACAGATGTAATTGTTTCTAAGATGGGAATAATACTATCTGTGGTGAGGAAGAGAACATTTTCTTGAAATTTCAGTCAACATGACAATGATCACTTGGTTTGCACTCAGACTCTGCAGCATTTAGCACCTCTGTCACAAGAGTCCTGATTAGTAAATAAAGCTATATAGAAGATACACATTTTGCGCAAGTGCATGAAATACAAAGTCCCCCTCCCTGGTTGACTTGCCTTGAAATGTATTTGTGGTTTCTTCTTCAGTTTTCTGATTGGTTCAGAGGTCTAGCGATTGAGCAAGGCTAATCGCTAAAGTCTAAGCGCTAGCCATAGGATAGGCTGACACTTATCAGGATAGTTGCTCAATGCCCCTAAAGTCAAGCCTAAAAAAATACAACAAAATTGAATCAGCACCTCTGTCACCAGTCTAAAGAAAAACTGCATCTGAGTTTCACGAAGCTATTATGGCAGGGCTTCCGTTCAGGAACTGCTTGTTTCTAAAGCCAACTTACAAAGATAAATAATTTGGTGTAAGGAAAACCTGGACCCCTAAGCAATAATAATATAGTCTTGTATAACAGCCAAAGATGATGAGGCTTTTTTACAGGACCAGATGCACCCTATGCTTCGAACACTGTTCCCTCAGGCTAAACAAATCAACAGTGGTTTTATAAACATCAGGATGACGTCAAATGCATCCATGGCCTCACCAACCACCAAATATGAACAACACTGAACCGTTATGGAAAGTTCTGGAGCACACTGTACAAAGTGCTCTGCCACCTGGGAGCCCCCGCCCCCATCCCTTAAAGAACTGGAGGCTTTATTTCTTGAGGAATGGTGCAATATCCCACTAACAGTTCAGGACTTGTATGACAGCATTCTGTGAAGGATTGGAGCCGTTCTGAAGGCGAAGGTTGGTCTCATTTGGGATCAGGGGCCATTTAATACCAATTTGTAAAAAATAAAATAATCAACAGTAATTGGAAGTTCATTTACCAAACCAAAGGAGTTACTATAATATAGTTCCAGGATAGTATATTGATGAAGATTATTATAGATGGACCTTTTGATAATGGTCATCACTCTTTTCATATTATTCTTTGACACATTACAATTCCAAGTAAATCAAAATTCTGATATTTGTTATTGATTTGGATATGATTGTTATAATATCTCCATAAATTTATTCTGAGATGGAAAATTACAGATTAACTATATTTGCGGACGTCTGTTTTAGAAGAAACATGTTAGGCATAGCCTTATACAAGAGAACCCGTTATCTTCTGTATCTCCCATTCACTCACAGAGGTATTGTGCACCATTCATTTTCAGACCACCACAGATTTGGCTACTGACTTAAATCCTCAGAGGTGTTACTTTCTCATGGAAAATGAATGTGGATTGATGAGGACTGCAATCTCAAGCAGGCCAACAGAATTTATGATGGATTCCTGGTTTCTCTTTACTATTCAATTACTGCATTCAATTGGTTACAACAGTGTGGACCCATGTTCCCTAACAGCATGATTTAAAATGTACAGTACCATAAATGCTTCACATTCCAGGAGACTACCTTATGACGCTGATTAAGAGAAGGCCAAAAGTGTGCAAAACTGTCATTAAGGCAAATGGCGGGTGCTTTGAATAATCTACAATATCAAATATATTGTGATCTGTTTAACACCTTTTTTTGGTTGCTACGTGATTCCATATGTGTTATTTTATAGTTTTGATGTCTTCATGATTATTCTAAACGGGAAATAGTGAAACTAAAGAAATACCCTTGAATGAGTAGATGTGTCCTAAATTTTGACTGGCAATTTTTTTTCTCAATGTAGGCTCAATAATTTCAGAGCAGGAACTCAATTGCAATTATTTAACTATATTTGAGTTTAAAGACATCCTCTATTTCCCGTGGCAATAGAAAATTAGAATAGAACAAATGGAAGACAATCTGTGTGAACTGAGAGCGTTTTGGGTGTTCTTAGAAGAAATTCAGCCTGTAACATTTGGTCCTCTAGTAAAGCTAACGGACCATTGTTGTACCCATACTATATTCTTCAATCAAGCATTAACGGTCCGAAGTTCAATAAAATAATTATACATTTCGATAGGCTAAATTAGATCTTCCGTTACGGACCGTGTGCCTCGTCTATGCCGTAATCCTTCCCACTGTAACATAATTGGCTGGGCACACTAAAACCAGCAACTTATCATCACTATGGGAAGGATACAGAAAAGTATCCCCGGGCAACAGGATACCTACCATCAGAGACTCACCCGATGTTGAGCTTGCAGGATTGGTTAAAATTGAAATGTTATCTAATACCTCAAAAAGACTTGAGAGTGCGAGAAAAGCGTTGTGCAACTGCTAAAAAGTTGTTTACCTTACTCAAATGTGTTTTACAAATAACTTAGACGAGTCAACATGCTTTGTAATTTATGTAGATTAAGTTAGTCGATCGTATTTATCATTATGTTGCCGCTGTCCGCTGCATGTGTCCCATACTCAACCTCTCCTACAAGCATGCACAACGTCCTAAAGACCTGATAGTCAATGAGTCTATGTAGCAGACAATAACATAGGTTATGTGACAGATGTTAGTGAACCTGTATTTGTCCTTTCCAATAGTTTAATGTCAAACCCCAAAATATAGATTTACAGTAGTCTATAGTTAGAAAATGCAACCCAAGTGACAAATAACACAAGCATTCTCTTAACAGAAAGATGCATTCTTACCCGGTCAATTTTTAGATGACAAAATTGAAAGTCCGATGGGTCTCCTCTAATTCACCAAATCACTCCTCTTCCAAGTTGGCCTACTCTAAAATAAAATCGTGAGACAATCTTTTTCAGATAGGATTCTGCAGATCCTATGGTTCAATCAGCAATGCTCGTGGTCACACGGTGCTGAATACCTTGCCCTAATAAGTCTGTCACAGTATTCCACACCTGTCCAAACTTACTTATCTAGAAACAATTCAGAAGGAATGAGTTCATACATGGACTAAAATGTGCGCCGAAAGAAGGACGCGCATAGCCCTGCGACAAATACCAACCTGTCAGCATGGAGAGGAGCTGTCCAGAAATCAAATGCTGAAGCGTTACTTTTCAATCATGTCGCGCAAACGGGTTTTATCACGTCCATCTTAAAATCCATCAACATTGAAGTTTCATGTAAAAAAAAATATTTAAAAGCTCCCTGTAAAATATAGAATTAATAAGGGATTACAATTCAATCCCAGTTCAATTTATCAGGAGTAGAGAAAAACGACATGCATACTGGTAGTTTATTCTTCCAGTAAGAAATTGTGAAATATATTGCCAAATACCTCTACAGCCTACAGTCCGATATTTGAGGGAACTATTTCAGTCTTATCTCACCCACACGTCTACCCTCTCCGTATGCTTTCCCTCACCCTTAACACTACCATCGTCATTCGCCAATGACATCTGTTCAGGGGCGACTGGTCATTATGGGCAGGTGGGGCACAGCCCCACCTGTTGTCAACAGAAAGAACTGCAACAAAATTATATTATTTGTATTTCTCAAACATTACTTCTTATAATTAATTATCTATGAATATAACATCTTCCTAATTTATATATCATTTTTGTTAGGATTTTATTTCATGTTCATTGGTCCCTGCCTTGCTGCTTCAGACTGCGTTCTGCCAATTCAAGTTCGCATCAGTAGGCCACAGGCTAAGCGTGAATGTGGGGCTAGCCCCTCCCTCCCTCACAATGCAATGTACATTGTACGTGTGAAAATATGAATATGCATGCTCAGAATGTTTGTGTGATCAATATAGATAAAACGAATTTGATGCCAAGTGGAGCTGACAGCCGGTAGCTCCACTACAGCGTCATTTCGTATTTCAGACCTGATTGGCTGTCTGTCTGTCTGGCGCCAACATTAGTTGGTAAGGAGAGCGAGGAGGGTAGATTTTCTTAGCTAGCTTGTTAGCTTCACAAATGTGAAACCGCACTGCAGGGGCATGACAAGTCAGTGGACTCCCTGAATCCTGGAATTTTCTGATGCATTTTTGAGACTACAGTGGGGAGAACAAGTATTTGATACACTGGCGATCTTGCAGGTTTTCCCACTTACAAAGCATGTAGAAGTCTATAATTTTTATCATAGGTACTCTTCAATTGTAAGTGACGGAATCTAAAACAAAAATCCAGAAAATCACATTGTATGATTTTTAAGTAATTAATTTGCATTGTATTGCATGACATAAGTATTTGATACATCAGGAAAGCAGAACTTAATATTTGGTACAGAAACCTTTGTTTGCAATTAACAAGATCATACGTTTGCTGTAGTTCTGCAACAGGGATTTTGGCCCATTCCTCCCTACAGACCTTCTCCAGATCCTTCAGGTTTCAGGCCTGTCACTGGGCATTACGGACTTTCAGCTCCCTCCAAAGATTTTCTATTGGGTTCAGGTCTGGAGACTGGCTAGGCCACTCCAGGACCTTGAGATGCTTCTTACGGAGCCACTCCTTAGTTGCCCTGGCTGTGTGTTTCGGGTCGTTGTCATGCTGGAAGACCCAGCCACGACCCATCTTCAATGCTCTTACTGAGGGAAGGGGGTTGTTGGCCAAGATCTCGCGATACATGGCCCCATCCATCCTCCCCTCAATACGGTGCAGTCGTCCTGTCCCCTCTGCAGAAAAGCATCCCCAAAGAAAGATGTTTCCACCTCCATGCTTCACGGTTGGGATGGTGTTCTTGGGGTTGTACTCATCCTTGTTTTTCCTCCAAACACAGCGAGTGGAGTTTAGACCAAAAAGCAAAATTTCTGTCTCATCAGACCACATGACCTTCTCCCATTCCTCCTCTGGATCATCCAGATGGTCATTGGCAAACTTTAGATGGGCCTGGACATGCGCTGGCTTGAGCAGGGGGACCTTGCGCTGCAGGATTTTAATCCATGACGGCGTAGTGTGTTACTAATGGTTTTTTCTTGAACTTCTTCCATTTTCTAATAATTGCGCCAACAGTTGTTGCCTTCTCACCAAGCTGTTTGCCTATAGTCCTGTAGCCCAACCCAGCCTTGTGCAGGTCTACAATTTTATCCCTGATGTCCTTACACAGCTCTCTGGTCTTGGCCATTGTGGAGAGGTTGATGTCTGTTTGATTAAGTGTGTAGACAGGTGTCTTTTATACAGGCAACGAGTTCAAACAGGTGCAGTAAATACAGGTAATGAGTGGAGAACAGGAGGGCTTCCTAGAAAAACTAACAGGTCTGTGAGAGACGGAATTTTTACTGGTTGGTCGGTGATCAAATACCTAAGTCATGCAATAAAATGCAAATTAATTATTTAAAAATCATACAATGTGATTTTCTGGATTTTTGTTTTAGATTCCGTCTCTCACAGTTGAAGTGTACCTATGATAAAAATTACATGCTTTGTAAGTAGGAAAACCTACAAAATTGGCAGTGTATCAAATACTCCCCACTGTTTGTGTGAGGGCAATTAGAGACTTCAGAGGCACTATGACGCTCAGCCCATCTTCAAAGGGATATCTAGCACTGTAGAAAATGAACTGTTAGACTGTATGAATGAAGTGTACAGGGAGGAGATAGCCAAGCAAGTGGACGAGACATAATTTGTTGCCATACAGGCAGATGAGACAATTGATGTCTCCTGTAAATCACAAATGGTGGTTGTGTTGCGATACATGTTGCCTAACAATACAGTGACAGAGAGGTTTTTGGAGTTTGTGGAAGTCAAAGATAAAACAGGACTCGGCCTCTCAAATAGCATCAAGGGTGTGCTGGAACCACTGAGGCTGGGAGAAAAGCTGATCGCTCAGACTTATGATGGTGTGGCTGTAATGAGTGGAAACCTCAGAGGGGTACAGACGCTAATGAAAGAGACATACCCACATGCCCAGTTTGTTCACTGTTATGCTCATCAGAACCTGACCTAGCAGCAACTTTGTTCAACAAGGATGAGCATCCTGAAGGGGTTTTTTTCAGATTTAACTGCTTTTGCCACCTTTTTCTCTGGCACTCCAAAACGTGTTGCGGCACTTGCTGAGTCAACACAGAGACGCATTCCAAGGCCACTCGCTGTGCAATGGAACTTTAAAAGTAGAACTGTCAATGCAGTTTGGGAAAACCACGCTGCGCTGCTCCTGTGTGTGGAGGACATACGCACACAACCAGGATGGATGAGGCCACCATAAGTGAGGCATTTGGCCTGTCAAAAAAACTCTGGGACAGAGCCTTTCTGCAGCTGCTGGATTTTTTTTTCTTCCTTGTGCCAGAGGTTGATGTTTTATTCAACACTCTGCAAAAACGGAGCATCGATGCATCTGGGATTAACAGTGTGCTCACCTGTTTCAAGGAAAATGTCCAGAATATGCGGAAGCAAAACTGATGAATGGGCTGCCACCGTTCATGATGGAACAAACGAGCCAGGCCGACGAGTAACCAACACAGTGCCGGTGATGAAGGAGGCATGTGACATAGTCATCTCCAAGGTAGAGCTGAGGTTTTTACAAAGAGACCACCTGATCGCTGCCAAGCTGGTTGACAGCTCGCTCTTCCCACAGTGTCCATGCTTATCTATTAAGTTTGTTGTCATAGAATGGATCGGTTTCCCTAAAATGTTGTCTTTCCGCTTCAATGTGGCCTTCAGTGGTGTTGAGCTCATTGCTGTTCGCGTATGGCCCTGTAGGCACATTGGTTCTGAGCTTGGTTGCATTCCTAATTTAGGTTTGTAAATGTGACAGTGGTAATTTTACATGTATGTGAGAGAGAAGGAGAGCAATTACACAAGAATCTCTCTCTCTCTCTCTCTTTAGAAGTATTGTAGGGCCTCTAGGTTACCATCTCTCTCTTCTTGAATAAATATTTATATTTTATATTTTTTTCATAAATTAACACATGGCTATCACTGTCCTCTTCCATTTTCAATGCTACAAAGAGTAATTTTTGTTGTAATCTGTAAAATGTTAAATTTAATCCCGAAAACACTGGAGACAGGTAGCCTAGAGGCCCTATCTTATAGCAATACCTATAAGATACCTAAAAGAGAGATTTATAGGTTTTTTTTCGGTCTTTGAGGGATCATAACTAGGTAGCTAGTAATAAGATTGTTCTCTCTCATTCTCTCCATGGTAATTTGTTAATTTTGTCTCAAACTGGGGGAAATAATCTTGGTAGATTGCATGATTGTACATCCATCTGATGTTCGAAGACAATTTGCAAAGGTGGATAAGAAATGTTCATGACCTGATGCTGTCAGACATTTCTTACTTTGCCAGGATGTTCCTTAGAATTCTCCTGTTAGTTGCATGCAGTTTTACAATGTTATGTCATGTATTTTGGGATTTATGATCATTTCAAGCTATAAATTGTAGGTAGCACAGAGGCCCTATCAAATGGACCAGACATACAGATAATTTTATTATAACACTTCATCTATTGTGGGAATTGATTAACTTATTATAGGAAATGAATAGATACAATCCATATTCATTACAAACAACTGTAGATCTTTGTTATATTGTGAAAAATATAGTGAAAATAACTAAATTTAGGAAAATAGGGCATCTTGGAGACCATAACCCTAACACTGTTTAACAAAATTAACAAAAACTATGTATTTTCTCTAAATTAGGTTTAATGTTTGGTGTAGAATTTGTTATTATACACAATTTAAAGTAAACATAATTTTTAAATCTAAAAAATGCATGAATAAAGCGCAGATATGCCTTTTGGCAAAAAATAGGATCAGCTCTATTTAATTTTTCCAAATTCCAATTCCTACAAGGAAGAACACAAAAATGTCTATTGATCAATCTCCAGGCTACACTTATGTAGAGAATAATGGTATGCCATGGTATTCGACAGGAGGGACAACCTGTAAAGCTTATAACTTTGACAACCGTCAAATGAAAAAGAAATTGTCCTAAAGACTACTTTCACTCTACTGTTCCCCCATGTTGTGCTAAACCTGTCATACAAATGCATCGTTTTAAGGACATTGAATACATAGAGTTGTAGGCTATAACAAAATGCAAAACAAATTTAGGACATATACATTCTCAATCCCTCACACTCCATTAGTGGAGTCTAAATGTTTTAAGGTCTGACGATGGGTCAGACCAGCGTAAGGTCTGACCCATCGTCAGACCTTACGCTGGTGCAATGCAATGTGCCCTGGGTTCCTCCTGGGGCAGGACAATGCCCGGCCTCATGGGTCCCAGGTGTGTAGGCAGTTCCTGGTATCGGTGCATCCGACACCGCCAAGGAGCATCACGGACTGTCCAGGAGCTCACTGATGCCCTGATCCAGGTCTGGAAGGAGTTCCCCCAGGACACCATCCGCCGTCTCATCAGGAGCATGCCCAGACGTTGTTGAGAGTGCATTCAGGCATGTGGGGGCCATACACACTACTGAGTCACATTAGGAGTGGCCGTGATGAAATTCACACAAGTTGGAACAGCCTGTGATATCAATTGTTTATTTAGATTTTCAGTGTGAATTTGAATCCAGCCCTCAATCGGTTGGTGATTTTGGTTTCCAATTACTGTTGTTACGTCATTTTGTTCTCAACGAATTACACAATGTACCATAAAGATTTTGATCTTTAATATATTTTGTTCATCGAGACCCAGATGTGTGATTTAAGTGTTCCATGAATTCTTTTGAGCAGTGTTTATTAGTGGTATAATCATTAGGGAAATGTATTTAAATAGATGGGGAGACATGCAATGGATACACCCACACTTGTTATGTGTGGCCCAGATTCAATGTTCCTGATTAAAAAGTGAATCCCTTAAAGAACTGTCTCTCATTTAAAATCTGCCCTACAGGTCAAGCTAGTTTAGCTGCTTTGAGGTGATTAACAAAATGGCTACAGCAGACAAGACAGACGCATTGCTCCATGTCATTGCCTCGCAGGACAGCAGTGTCACTGTGGCAAAGTTCCAAAGTGTTCCTACATGAAAATATTTTGAGAAAAAACAAATAATTTCAGAGTTCCCATGGTTAGGGATAGCCTGGTGGATAGGACTCAGAAGCCACAAGGTCACTGGTTTAGAAGTGTTTTGGACAAGAACATCTACTAAATGTAAATTGTAAAAATTAACAAAAGATCAAAGTTCACCACTTCCAGTTTACCAAGTTCCCTTTGAAAACAGCTGGACAGTTTGATCAAAATCATTTAATACTCCGAATGGGCCAAAGGTCTGTGGACAGCTTAGCACTACTAAAGACTGCCTTAGACTGCTGTGCCACCTGGGAGCCCTCAATTGCTGTTATATTTAATTAAAGTTTATTAATTGAACATTCATTCAAACACTGAGCTGTTGATGTAATGCAGGCCTTCACTCCTTTAAATATACAGAACAAATTAGTGAAGCATGGCAGAAGCCTAGGGGTCTTCACTGTAATGGATTATTAGAATGAGATTAACCCAAAGAGTTTTGACTTGCCTGAAGACTCAAACAGAATTTTTCTGCATCTCTATTGTACCCAGCTCCCAGCCATCGTAGACCTCCAGGGCAAGCGGTGTCTGCGTAGGGCGTTCAGCATCATCGGGGATCCTTCACCCCCACGCCACAAACTTTTTGCCCTCCTACCATCAGGCAGGTGGTACAGGTCTCTCCGTTCTCGCACCAGCAGGCTCAGGAACAGTTTCTTTCCATCTGCTGTAACCCTGCTTAACACTTTGATCCATAACTAACCATACCCACCCTTGGTACTACTTGACTCTGTCACTGCCTTACAAGTCTGATAAGGTTTTTCAGTTTACGTGTCATTGCTGCTATTCCTGTATTTCATTTGCACATGCCTTAAACTTGTACCTTAAACTTGCCCTCATTGCACATTCCACATTTAGAACTGCCACTGTACTTGCATTTTCAATTGTTACATACACATGTCTACCTCTGGAACCTCATTGCTGCTATCCCTGCATTTCAGTTGCACATGCTACCCTACTCCTTCAATTTGCCTCAATTGCAAATTCAGAATGCCACTGAGAATTGCCACAACTGTTTATCTCACTTATACATACATTATACTTAATATCTGTAACATTTTCTGTAAATGTTTATATTTTTCACTGCACATTTAGAATTGCCATATGTAATACATTTGCATTCATTGCACACCTATACATTTCACTTGTACATACATCAGCTTAATACTTGTAAATTTTTTTGCATTCTTCTATTTGCACTTGTGGTTAAATGCAAACTGCATTTCATTGTACCGTACTTGCACTGTTCAATGAATCTAATCTAATCTACATTTACTGTACATCAGTCTGAAACAGAGTTAATTGTAGTTGTTTGTGGTGAAAGTCTTAAGTGATTTACAAAAAAGTTAGACTGGATTGTTGTTAACATTCTCCAAGCATTTCAAAAAATTTGTTTTGCTCATCAGTGTTCTAGCTCTGGCCCAATCCATTAATTTCTAAGAAAAATCAGACCGTTTTGAGAGTTTTTGCAATTTGATGTCCATGGATAGGTGGTGAGATCCAAACTGTGGCTATTGAAGCTAACATCCATGGCAGTAAATCCGAGCCAGAGTAAGGAGTTTGGGAAGCCAAGCATCGGTTTGACAACACGGCTTGAAGCCAAAGGATCATTCTGACCCCTGCTGATCATATTCATGAGGTGCAGCTAAAGGTGCTTCTGGGTGAATGCTCTTTTTATTTTTTATTTTTTGGGCAACTGGGCCCATACATACAAAGCCTGAAATGTTGGTAATGATAACTGTTATGGATGTTACAGGAAATGGACAAGGTTTTTGGAAGACTGAATATATTAGCAAACGTCTGTGAATCTGTTTATCTTTGATAAAACATGAATATTGTCTAAAACATCTTAGACTTAGACACTTATAAATCTAGGCTAAAAACCTTCATGTTTCCTTCTGTCTTTAATTAATGTTTCATTAACCCTTTAGTCATCTTATCTGTGATGTTTTTATTTGTTTGCTTTGTCCTTTATGCTATATGTATTTCTATTATTTCTGTAATTTTTTCTTATGTAGGACACTCTGAATTGCCCTGTGTATGTAATGTACTATACAAATAAACTTGCCGTGCCTTAAAAAAAATTTACTGTACACAACAAATACAACATGAAAATATTGTTATAATATTACATTTTCAAATAATTCTCTCTTTTATTGGCACCCCTATAAAGTGTTATGAACAAACTATAATTTATGTTTATTCTGATTAAGATTATATATATAGATTTTAGGGAAGTCTTTAGTGTTCATCCATGACATCCTGGGGTATAAATATGAGCTGACACACAGGCTAAACTCCCTTAGTCATTCATCAACAATGCAGAGGCCATAGAACACACAAATCAAATAAGACAAAGGGCTATTGACCTTCACTATTCTAACAATGGCTATTAAAGGATGCCTGACAAAACCCATCTCCACTATTATTACATCTGGAGCATTCATGAACCAGCCTGGAAGAGGACGCATGTGTATTTTGTTAGGATACATGGCAACATGGAATCCATCAAGTACAAGACCATTTAGGCCAAAAAAGGTCTGCCTCTGCCTGGAGGCATTGTTGGATCTTCCATCAGGACAACAATACAGAGCATTCCTCTAAATCCACATCAAACTGTGACCTGACCTTAATTCCAGGTCTTAAGAGTTTCAGTGTGCCAATAATTGTGGTATGCACATTTTTAATAAAATATAAAATATTGTTGGCAATTTCTTTTTGAAGTTAGATCCATCTGATTTTTTTAGTTTAAAATCAAGCTGATGAACAAAAAATTAAACGTACAGCCATTTTTGTTCATGTTTACCTAGGGTGCCAATAATCATGAAGACCGCTGTAAATAAACTGGGTAGTTTGAATGTAGAAAGCTGTGGTATGTGGTAGCAATGGGTCAAGAGTGGGTGTGGTACATTGTATATATTTTGATTAATATTTTTTGTATACATATTTTAAAATAAAATAATGCACAGAACAAAGTTTAAATTTACCCTTCATATTTCAGTAAAATGTGAACTTTTTTAGGTCACTGTATGTACAGAATATAGTGTATATGATATACATTTAGACATAATTCTGTTATTATTTGGACAGTGGATTATGTCAATATGTTGACACATGCTTTAAATTGAATAAAAAAACATGTTCACAGATTATGAATTAATGTGATAAATATAATTAAATACATTTCTCATCTACTTAAAAATATTGCTGAGATATATCTCTTTCTGCATATATTTTCTTAGACTAAAGGATATAATTTTCAATTATGTTAAAGTCTATATAATACAACCCAGAAAAAGCACACAGAAAGTGATATTTAGAATTCCCAGCTGAATGAAAACTGATTTATGGTAATGAAAGTGTATTACTTCATTTACAAACATATCGTAAGAGCTGATGAAGAAAATAATTCTTACAATGATCAAAATCATTTCACACTACCAAAAGTAAATACTTTTACAAATTATACAAATACATATGAGGTGAATAAAAACCTCAGCTGTAGAAACACACAAAAATACAATTGAGTAAATACTGTGCTTTATGTGTACAATGGAATATAATGTATCAGTGTATCTAATTATATACATTTAAGACCAAAAAACACTTGCTAATTGAGAGATTAATCACTCTGTGCAAACAATGAGGCTGCAATTCACACTATATTGATATAGTGAAATTATGTTTGTTCAAATGCATGTTCAATAAATCGAGAACATTCTTGAAAAAAATCTACGTTAACTGAAATACCTTGTTCACTTTCAAGTTTCAAGTTTGATAAGTTTCATATTTTTTCTCTTCACTCACGGAAAGCATGACGTCCTTTCAATCAGTAACTATTTCTTTTTCAGCCAGGCCAAACTGGGCCAAACAATGATTATCTTGTCCTGTGTGGGAAAGCCCATGAACCATTGCGTCAGAAAAAACAACGTCTTTCAAAATAAAAGTCAAAATCAAAGTCAAGGTCAACTTAAAGGTCTAAAGGTCCAAACATTAGATTTTAGATTAGATTCAGCTTTATTGCCATTGAACAAATACAAGTACAGTACAACGAAATGCTGCTACCATCCAGAAGTGCAAATAGAATATATATATATATATATATGTAGATTAGAAGTGGAATGTATAGATGTACACAATGTATAGAATGTATAGATGTGCAATGAAGGCAAAACAAACCCCAAACAATAAATGAAAGCAAACATACCCCAAATATTAATCTAACACTTCATTTAAGGGTAATTTACAATCTTCTGAAGATAACCCATGATACACTATTATCCATCACATCCACAACTGTTACGGATGTTACATATATCATATCGCAAAAAAAGAGAAGCTGATATTAAACCAGAGAACGAAATTAAATATATTTGATGAAGGTTGGCTGTACAGAGCAAGTTTTAAGATGACCCCATGTAAGATGACCTCCTTTATATCTTTCCTCTGAGCTTATGGAGTTCCAAGGATGTCACCTTAGTTTTATACTAACCCATTTGAAACAAGACAAAGTCCTTCAGGGCTAACCCACTAAAGCCCGGGTCCGTTCAAGTACCTGGGGTTTTCGCTTCCAAACCACAGGTTTTTAGTAGGGTTCAGATCCAGAGACAGAGATGCCCAGTGCAAAATATAAATTTTCTGGTAAATGTACCATTGTTGTGAATTTTGGGGTGTGCTGTCTTATTGTCTTGCAGACAAATTCAAATTCACTTGTGGACACCTTTTTTTCTCCTGACAGAGGTTATTAAATTTTTTGCAAAAATGTTATGGTATTCGGTAAAGTTCATGATGCCATTGTTTTAAGTTCATAATGCCATTAATTCAATGATCACAGGACCTGCATTTTTCTGCGTATGCCTCAGTTTTTCAATGCCATATCTAATACAAGGGCTAATGTAATAATGTTGTGCCACAGTCAGTAGAAAATATTTGTTGTTATAAGGCTGTTATGAAGATGGTACAGTTTCCTGGGGCCCTTGGAAAGCATCATGAACTTAATCCAGTAACAGGACATTTTGGACAGAAAATCTGCTTTACCTCTTCCAATACCCTGATATTTCTCGAATGTTTTGAGCATACAATATAGCTCAGTTTACAAAATTGTCCTCATTTTTATCAGTTATACAGGGTGGACAGTATATTTTGATCTTCCTTGAACTCCCTTGCATACGTGTATTTACTATTGAACATCAGGATAAAAAATATTATTGTATAAAATTCTGTCTAAAGCACATGTTGTGTAACTATACTGTACATGTATGTGCGTGTTTTGTATAACCCAATTTTTACCAAATAGTTAACTTAACACATGTAATAATGTTAACAAATAACAAATTACCTAATTAGGATTCATTCCGATTTATCTGACATGCAGTGAAACAATACAGGTTTCTATCTAGGTTAATTTCTATGTGGAACAAAGTGTGATTCAGTGTTCCCTTTTCAACTTAAGATGTGTTGCATAACAGTCTAAAAAAATCCATATTCAAACATTTTCACATCCAAACATTATACAGTATTAATGAGTCACATTGGTAAGGATGAGTAGGCTGCTACACCAGTGAACATAGACATTCCATCGTCACCGGAGTTCCGGAAGCAGACATCTTGTGAAAATCTCCCTGTGAACCATTTGAACAAACACATCTACAATATGGAGGACAGGACCGTCCACACCCAGACTGAATGCAGGTTGCGTAACCCAAACCTAAGTATCATCCCTGATCGAGGGAATTTATGTAAAGGAGTGCAATGCTAAAACATAGCCACTAGATGGAGGACTTCCATGACTTCATGATTTAATGAATACCAATTTGAATCCCCGAATCGAACGCTCAACTTTCAAATCTTGTAGATCTGAAAGGATCAGATAACTTTGAGGTAATATGTTATTGATTTACCTTGGTGGATTTTCAGCTGAGTACAAAGATGTGTTCAATGGTTTGAGATCCAAAGACAATCTACAAGAGTGTTTAGGATTAAGAAAATAGTTGATTTGGAAGTCGGCAATCCAGAGATAAATAGACCTTATTTTCATCCCTTAACTATCAGGAGAACACTTGTAGGGTCAATCGAAAAAGGCTGTAAAAGTGCGTCAGTGTTAAGCAATATCCTTAATTCTCTTTTTATGCCCTTACATGGTATTTGTGTGTGTGATGGTATGTGTGTCTCACGGTGTGTGTGTGTGTGTGTTTACTGTAATTGAGTAGCAAAAATCCCTGCAAGAATAGCTAAACAAGGATTATTTAAACCTTGTCAGGACACATCTACATTCCACGTGAAGGAAAAAAATACTTTTTTGGCTTAGGAGTTAAGTTTAAGGCATAAGTTATAATTGGCGTTATGATTCAAAAGGCAGTAAGGTTGAAGGTTAGGGTTAGGCTCAGGGGTTAGGGAAAACAGGATTTCAAATGGCGAATACTATTTTGGATCCCAAAAAATACAATAAAATCTACAGTGTGTTTGTGTACAGTATATGTCTGTGTATGAATTCTTCTCCTCAGTTATACAATTTATTTACTATTTAATATGTGTACTAGCATGGGGAGTGTGTGCGTATCTACTTTTCTGGAACACTACTTCCTTTCTCCAACATCTGACAGTTTTATCAATGTGTATACTGCTCCATCTGTATTTTGTAGTGTGGTTTTTAATCAGGAGTTAAACCTTGTAATCTACTTACAGTCAGTATTTATTGTGGGCCCCACTTTGACACACCCATCTTAGTGGGGGCAGGATTATAGATAAAATGTAGACAACCGTAATGAAGTGTTTTTATGGCAAAGACTGAACCAGAGCCAGTTGAAACCTACCGCCATCTACCCTACTGTAGGTCAACGAGAGGATAATGTCAGATTAGGCCAAACATAATTTCTAATTGTGTTGTAAAAACATATCTCTGTGGCAGCCTGGCGATGCGAGGATTTAACGCTGTTGGCAACATATTGTCAAATGTGTTTTTGAGCAATGACAAAACCTAGCTTGGATCTACAGAGGGCCTTGTCAAAACAGTCACTGCAGCCACTGCCAAAAAAATCTGTCAGTCAATTTGATGTGAGAAAATGCCTAGGAAAGGATGAGAAAGCAGATGTCTTTAAACACATTATTTTAGACTGTCTCTCTCTAAAATGTAGTGGGCTGAATGATTTGACATTTTGTGTTGACCAGTGTAAGTATACAATTTACCTACACAGTATAAAGCATCTGCCAGACAACTGTATGTACTGACTTCACTTCACATCAACCATCAATCAAGCATTACGGTTTTTGGTATAGATTTGAGATCACCAAGCATGCTACCAATTTGTAAATGCAATCTCTGCAAACGTCAGGCAAACTGCCTAAAGACAGAAGAAAAACGGACTCAATAAGGGAGGGACATCCAATAATAATGGCAAATTTTCATTTCCACTAATGAACATGGCCCAGGTTTCACTTCTGTATCTGAGCATCTGTCTCCCTATTTCAGCAGTGTTTTGATTTTTTTACATTTGTAGCCTCTCATCCTTTCCAATCCAGTATAAGGCAGAAAGGCCAAACCTTAGAACATAGTGTTTGGTTACGGTGGACATTGCAAGTGAAAAGTATCTATTTAATACCTAAATCCAGTGAACAGGATCGGATTAAGACATCAAATGCCCTGATGTTTAGATATTTTAACGTACAAATCACACCAATGGAAAATCTTACATCGACCAATCTTGCTTTCACTGTTTTGTCTTATTCTCCAGCTTTGGGCTCATGCCGTGATGGACTGCTGCAGTATTGCAATGATGCAACCCCCCAGATGCCTTCTCCATTTTCTGTTGATCTCTTGCTCAGTTGCATAGCCCACCTTCCCATAAATGATTTAGAGCAGGCCTCCAGCACACATGCATTATGCCCCACATGGTCCTCTGACAGTAGCTGGAGCGACTCTGAGGAGGTTTACAAGACGTTTGGCGCAGGGGACTAGACCTGAATTCCAACTGATGTGTTGCATGTACCAAATATTGCACAACCCACGCGCATAATCTGAGTTTTTAAGTAAAGGTTGGTGGGGGGGGGGGGTGTAGGGGGTGTAGGGGGTGTAGGGGAGAATCACCATTCTTGATGACAAAGCAGGCCTGCCACTCTTCCGCAGCCTCTTTGGTCTGTGAGGGGAAATATTACCCTGAAAAACAGGGTTGACTACGTGTCTTTGTGGGTAATTTTTGGGCAGCAGTGGTAGGTAAATTCTGGGAAATGCTCTGAATATATTTAAAACGTGCAGCACATTTGAGCAGTTGGAGGGATTACCTTATGGCTATAGGAAATGTGGATAATGAAATCTAGGGAACAGCAGTGTCTAAATCTAGAGTGGGAAACATAATTAGTAATCGACTTCAATCAAGGTCCACTTGACCCTGACAAACTACAGATGAGGGATATTTTGTGAAGATTTTCTACAGTAAGTAGAAATGTATGCCATACATTTTTAGCCAATAATAAGTCCAAAGAGAAGTACTAGACCACAATATCAATCAAATAATTCTCACTGGGTCACAGGTTAATTTATCATATTTGGTATCAACATCTGGGTTTAACTAGACACACACACCTGCAAGTACACACACACAGAAACACAAACACACAACCAGACATATAGTTTTCAAAAGAAAAGGAGTCATCATATTGTATCCATAAAGAAGGCAACATTTGTGTTTTCCCTATATAAAACACAGGGGAGAGAATTTTGTTTTTGGTATTCTTTCATTTCAACAGTCAACAAGTCACGGTTTCTCAGCTGCTCTTTGTGGGGTCTTTTTGATCAACATAAAAATGTTAAAGAGAAAACTGAGTGTTGCAATGGTTTACATCAGTACCAAGCAGTACAGCAAGGTCATTTTCAAGGAGTTTGAATCCTGATTGAGGCATACAGACAGTATCCAAAAGTCCCAGAAAGGGCATCACAGATAACACAGTCCCGGATGAACAGATGGATGGCGGAAAGAGTTGCCTCGTTTCATCATGCTCTGGCACCTGCATGCTCCGTCTTGGTTGTTGGTCAGGAAACATGTTCTCCTTCAGCACATATGTGCCGGCAAATACAAACTGGTAGAGTGAGCTGCAGCACTCTACCTGGTAGCGTAATACGTAACTTTGAATGGTTCATTGGTGAAGTCACAGCCTCACAATTAGCTGCATAATTGTGAGAATAAGGTTTGAATCCCACTCGCAGTACAACACAGGGGTCCTGCTGAGGGCGGTGCAAATGGCATGAACCATCCTGTGTTGACGCATTAGTATAACGGTTGAATATGGTCGCTTTGCCTCGTCTCTAGGTGCTTGTTAGCTTAAACAAGGAGAGCAGCCTATGTACCTTCTGGCACTTGAGAATTCTGGTTAAGAATTGCAGTTGAGAGAGCAGCATGATCAGAACTAGAATGACATGTGCTTCAGGAAACAGAAATATCCACATTGACTGTTTAAGTCCACTGGGAGTTATCGCAATGAAGCACGGCCTATCCATTCACGAATTGGATGTCTCAAATTGAGGAGAAAAACTAGGTAAAAAGTCAAACAAATTTAAAAGAAATCCTTATTAACACTAAATAAAAATTTTGTATTGTTCATAGCTTAATACAACAATCCAGTTAAATAATGTATTATTTCCACACACGGTGCAGAACAGTATATTGATAATTGTATACCAAATATTTTAAAGACCATACATGGAAGTATATAAGTCAGTAGTAATGTCAATAGTTGTATATTTTTTTTTGTGAGTATGTATTTTGATAAACATTGGGGAGAACAAGTATTTGATACACTGCCGATTTTGCATGTTTTCCTACTTACAAAGCATGTAGAGGTCTGTAATTTTTATCATAGGTACTCTTCAACTGTGAGTGATGGAATCTAAAACAAAAATCCAGAAAATCACATTGTATGATTTTTAAGTAATTAATTTGCCTTATATCGCATGACAAAGTATTTGATACATCAGAAAAGAAGAACTTAATATTTGGTATAGAAACCTTTCTTTGCAATTACAGAGATCATACGTTTCCTGTAGTCCTTGACCAGGTTTGCACACATACAGACCTTCTCCAGATCCTTCAAGTTTCGGGGCTGTCGCTGGGCAATACGGACTTTCAGCTCCCTCCAAAGATTTTCTATTGGGTTCAGGTCTGGAGACTGGCTAGGCCACTCCAGGACCTTGAGATGCTTCTTACGGAGCCACGCCTTAGTTGCCCTGGCTGTGTGTTTCGGATCGTTGTCATGCTGGAAGACCCAGCCACAACCCATCTTCAATGCTCTTACTGAGGGAAGGGGGTTGTTGGCCAAGATCTCGCGATACATGGCCCCATCCATCCTCTCCTCAATATGGTGCAGTCGTCCTGTCCCCTTTGCAGAAAAGCATCCCCAAAGAATGATATTTCCACCTCCATGCTTCACGGTTGGGATGGTGTTCTTGGGGTTGTACTCATCCTTCTTCTTCCTCCAAACACGGCGAGAGGAGTTTAGACCAAAAAGCAAAATTTTTGTCTCATCAGACCACATGACCTTCTCCCATTCCTCCTCTGGATCATCTAGATGGTCATTGGCAAACTTAAGATGGGCCTGGACATGCGCTGGCTTGAGCAGGGGGACCTTGCATGCGCTGCAGGATTTTAATCCATTACGGCGTAGTGTGTTACTAATGGTTTTCTTTGAGACTGTGATCCCAGCTCTCTTCAGGTCATTGACCAGGTCCTGCCGTGTAGTTCTGGGATGATCCCTCACCTACCTCATGATCATTGACGCCCCACGAGGTGAGATCTTGCATGGAGCCCCAGACTGAGGGAGATTGACCATCATCTTGAACTTTTTCTATTTTCTAATAATTGCGCCAACAGTTGTTGCCTTCTCACCAAACTGCTTGCCTATTGTTCTGTAACCCATCCCAGCCGTGTGCAGGTCTATTTTATCCCTGATGTCCTTACACAGCTCTCTGGTCTTGGCCATTGTGGAGAGGTTGGAGTCTGTTTGATTGGGTGTGTGGACAGGTGTCTTTTATACAGGTAACGAGTTTAAACAGGTGCAGTTAATACAGGTAATGAGTGAAGAACAGGAGGGCTTCTTAAAGAAAAACTAACAGGTCTGTGAGAGCCGGAATTCTTACTGGTTGGTAGGTGATCAAATACTTATGTCATGCAATAAAATGCTAATTAATTATTTAAAAATCATACAATGTGCTTTTCTGGATTTTTGTTTTAGATTCCATCTCTCAAAGTTGAAGTGTACCTATGGTACAGACCTCTACATGCTTTGTATGTAGGAAAACCTGCAAAATCAGCAGTGTATCAAATAATTGTTCTCCCCACAGTATAACCTTCCTAGTGCTGGTTGTACATTTATTTTAGAGGATTCAGATTTGTTTTGAATATCCTGCCAAAACATCCACTATAAGATCTGATACTGAGGCATATTCCAATCGTAGGTATAGTTACAGATTTTGGCCAATTACCAGTCATGGGTTTTTTTTCTATGCTTTAATGGTTCAGCTACCACAGTTGTCAAGCATTATCAATACAATGGCGATAACAGCTGATGCTCAACAAATCAAATTTGATTGGCATGTAGTATATCCAACACCAACATTACTCCAACCATTAACTATTCCAATGTCATACAAAGCCGAAGCTGTTATTTTGACGTAATGTCAAAACACCTACTGGTTTTTATTCCATCTGAGGGGATCATAATGTTAATAAAATGGCCGCATATTTATAGTCTTTACAATGCCATGAGAAAATTTACCTTTGTAATGTTAGAATTACAATACCTGGTTAGATCACTGACATCAAAAACCCTAGAGTCCCCAAGAAACGCATGAACCATGAGGGAATAAAAGACAAGTTTGGAATAATTTATTATTGACAACATTTTTGGGAACTCCTGCTCTAGAAGTATAACACTATTATAATTAAATAAACAATTTCAAGACAATAGCACAACAGTACAATGTATGTGGGCTACAGTGAATGGGAATTGAAATACGCCACATGGACATGTTCATAAATGTGTGCACAACGTTTTTCATGTTTTTTCTCTGTGGTATGGCTCAAACGTAGTGTTATTACAGTATAAAACCATCGATGAGATTATGACTGAAGTCTGCAACTTTTACAACCCTACACATAAGGGATATTACACCTGCATAACTCATGTCGTCTTTACATAAATACACTTATCTTATAAAGAATAATGTAAGTATGATAGTATGCAACCTTAAGTCAAATTCAACACACTTGAGTTAGTCTAAGTAAAATCCCTGCATTGACAATGGTATTTTGTTCCAAAGATGCAAATTGAAAGATGTTCATTTGATTGGGCTGTAGTTTGGTAAGTAGGTCAGCGAGTGGAAGGCATCTTATTGTTCGTGCTTCAATGCAGAGATGAGGCTATACATTATTGATCGAGTCGTTCATCCATTCACCATCAAAATCGAGGTTATTTTGATATTTAATCGACAATTGTATCGTAGTGGTTACTGCTATTACATAAATATTATTAAAATGTGTACGTTGCATTACACTCATCGGTATTTAAAAAAATACAAGATTCTGTTAAAATGTTAAATTATATGTGTAGCGTAGACTTTACATATAGTTTGAAATAAATTAAAGATATTGTCTATGCAAAAGGCAAATGCAAAGTAATTTAGTGACATGATTTATTATTACGCTTTTACGCCTATAATTTATTGCCGTAGGACATATAGTAGCCTATATCAAGCTGTTATCGGGTGTTCGTTTTGGTATAAAAGCAAAAGGCTGTCTGTCATAAGTTATACAGTATCAAATATATGTTCAAGAGTCGTTGAAATGGCATTGTTCCTCGTAGAACCAGTCGATGGCCAACGCTGATTAAAGAAGGGAGTTAATATGGCTGTCCACTATTCATCTGTCAGTGTAGTAGTAGCCTTGTGCTGCCGACACTGCACGCATAACAACCCATTTAGTTCACATCATTTCAGTGCGTCTTGTCCCCTCCCCTCTAGACACAGACAACAACACACACCTTAATAGGGGCGCGTCTCCGACACAGCCGCCGACCAATAACCCTCCTGTCTGGGCTGAGACCAAGGGGACGAGCGCTAGTCGAGGCCCAATCAGCGCTTTTGTGTTGCCTACCGGTGCCGGGGACTGGTCGTGAGGAGGTAGCCTACTGCAGCGCTTCAGGATCCGAAAGAGAACCCAGAGCTTGTGGAACCTGAGGGTAAAGGCGAGTCAGGTGAGTCCGAGGATGTGTATGAGGCCTAACTGACATGGAATATTATTTTTGAAATTACGGCGGCAGGATTTGTATTCGTTCTGATAGAAGAGTGGACTCTCCTTGGGAAGTAATAATCGCATTCAAGGTTAATGGGGGTGATTGGGGGAAATGTGGTGCAAGATAGACAATAGCATGGTTCATATTGATGCAAGCTTATTTGCAAGCGATCAACAACCAACGGTGTAAGTGACTAATCACATTTAAAATGCCTGGAATAATTTGGCACTTTTGGATACCTGTCGCGCTTTGTCACAAAGGTTGCATGTGAGAAACGAAAGTTTAGAAAAATATAAAAGATGCGAGACAGTTGCAACATTGTAGCAAATGTCTGTAGCGAAATCCGTTTCATTGTCTCATCTCGCGTCTCTAGGGGTTAACTCAGATTGGCAAAGAAAGCCCTGCGTGCGCCCGGCTGGCTACTGTAGCAGCATGTGCACACGATGAAGTCTTCTAAATATTCCAAAATGTTTCGCTTTAAACCCTATTGTGTAAGGAATATCCATGTGTTCATTAAGATCAATGTGGTTGTAGATACAAGACGAAGCGGGAGCCTCACAGCTCTGTGTAACAGGGCGCACATTCAGTGTGTGTACTGTAGTGGAGCTGATGGCTGTAGCCTACAATTACAAAAAAAAAAAAATCAGCAAATGCATCAGCCATTTACGTAAGTGAGGACGTTTTCTCAACTTGCTCCATATGCTTGCAAATGGCTTCTTGACGCTTGACTTGTCGCAAGACTGACATTCAATTCAAAACGTGAATTCGAATTTATAGTAACAAACGGGCAGCCATTGATTAAAGGTGGTGAATGTCCAGTTGCCATCAGAAAAGAAACTCAGATCAATTGCATATGTGCCAGCTATTATTGTCGGTGCGGCAGACATGTCAATGTCGAGTCAGCGCGCTAATCTCCATTTTTAAATCTTTAATGTTTTAATGTTCACATTAAACAACATAGAACTGACAGTTTGGCCTACCAGGCAAATTTCTGCAATATTAAAATATCCCAATCAATCAAGCCTGTTCTTCAGTTTCTTTTCTTTCTCAAATAATTTGAAGTGGCAAATGTTAGGCCTATACATTTTGAATTATTGATCAACCCATTGATTCATGAATTTAGCTGTCCTATGCCATCAGAATTTAGAAAAGTTTTAATCAATTGTTGTTTAACAGTAAAGAAATACTATGGTTAACATTGATGTTGATGAAATGGACAGTCCATTCATTGCTCTTGACTATGAACTTGAGTGGAAGGCTTCTTATTCTCCAGCCCCTATTCCTTACCTGTAAAATCCAACAATGGAAGGAGTATGCTTTCTTGTTTCAATTAACCACTGTCATGTTAAAATGTATGAAAAAGTAGACCTTATGATATCTGCTGTTAGTAAGTGGTGGAAAGTATATCATATTTTGTAATCAATGTGGTAAATTACATTGTTGTGGGAGAACCTCCATGATGAAATTCACTGAAATTGGCTTTGGAGGTGGTTTTAATCCTAATCATCTTGATGTTATGTTGTTTGAAGCACAATACACCAACATGGCTGCTGTAGTAAGTCAAAGCTATGTGCTGGAATATCGTGGTAGAGTATGGGTGAAGTAGGCATTGTGGATCTCTTGTGGCTTCAGATTGTTGTATACTCACTCAAACAAATGTTTTGTCTTTAATTGATAGGCTACAGTTGGACTGGCTATACTAGCCTACTGAACTAGGCCAAACTGTACTGTTTGATCCTTATGTGGCATCTGCAACATTTTGGGCGGTCTCCTGGGAGGCAGCTGTTGTAAGACACTAAATAGCATATATGCATTTTCCGCCAATGAGTATAAATCAACTAGATTAGCTGAAATACCTTGATCGAACTCAATTTAAATTCTACTCTTCCCTTATTAAATTATTGTCTAAGAATCAATCTTACAATTGGAGTTCAGCCTTTCTATTTCTTTCAGTGAATCCGTTTACAGAGCGGTGTGTGTATAACTGTGTGTGTGTGTGTGTTCTATTTTAGAGTCCTAACATTAGAAGGATGCATGGGTAGGCCGACTGAGGCTTAATGAAGTTCCTTTTGGAGTTAAATCTCTGCTGCTAAACTGAAGTATTATCTGATTGAGCATTACGGTAGTAAGGCACTCTAGTTATATGCAAGTGTATATTTACATGTGCAAGAATGAAAGAAACACCTCTAAATATGTCTCTTTCGACCTGAGTCTTGTTGGCTGATTTTACTTCAATTTGTGCTTTGCCAGCCAACAAATGCACTATATTCTACCAGTGAAATTTAAAGTACAGTAGCCCCCCTGACCTCTTTTCTATGAATGAAACTTTGCGGTCTGTGAATGGGAGTCCTCTGCTGTCGCACCGTGCATATATGAATGAACGGTACTGCTTTTTCAATGATTGACCAGCCATTGCCATATTCTCCTATATGACCTGCTCTGCCATCCAGCTGTTCCCTCCCACTCGGCACTTCGCTACATAGAATAGACGAGTAATCCATTACAAGTGGCTCGTGCATTTTTGGGTGGCTGTATCGTATTCGCGGATGCTCTCCCTGAGGTACAGAGCGTCAGTATTTCGTCATAAAGGGGGGGGGTCTGCTCGGTGGAGGCGCGGGCCTGTGTGACACAGTGCTATTTGATTTCTTTGTGTTTCTTTAACACAGTCGTTGTGCTCCAGCACACTGGCGAGGCCCATGAAGGGATTTCACGCAGTGCGAACACTTTAATTTCTGTTGTCCCGGGGTCACCTGATCTCCACTGACTGCTTGGCATAGCAAATCCCATGAGGCCCGTGTCTCCTGTCTCGCTGCATTTCTGAGGCGACGGCGTGTCGAGATTTAACCCTGACAAGTTCCCATCGATGCGCGAGATCGATGGGAGATCGGTTCCACAAAAAAGGGGGTCCTGCTATGGCTTTGGTAACCGTTCCTCTATGGTTCATCTATGTGCGCGCCATGAATCCTAGATCACAGATTAAGGCCTCAGCCAGTCCCTTTGCTCAATAAAACGTTCAGATTTATTTTTTTTTCATCATAGGGCTTAAACAATCAGAATCTGCATCGCTTTCTCATTTCTGATAAGCAACTGGGTTCTCTCCTGGGAGCCAATCTGTTCCAAACAAACATGGCTTATGAATGAGATCTTTATAATTTTGGGAGGGGAAGAGGTGGCCTCCGCTCCGCTTCCGGATCACTGACCTTAGTCAAAAGAAAAAAGTTTTGAAAACAGACGTTCTACCCTTTAAATGGCCTTTTGTCACAGACACAACAAAGTGTCAGGGTCTAAATGAATGGCCAGTGCACCTGCAGTTGGATGTAAAACGAGGTGTCCTCTACTGATGTGCAAAGGATGAAGTCCAACAACCCCCGATGAAAGGAGCATGTGTTGATGGAGTTGGTGGTCGTTTACTACACTAATATTGATCTCATGACCTTCAGAGGGAAGTGATTATTCTCACATGGTGAACAAAAAAAATGTAATGCCTCAAATACCCATTGGTTTAGACCATTCTTGGTTTTCAAGAGCCCCTTGTTTTTGATAGTTTTGGTTTCAGAGGCTTTTGGAAAATGACTGGCAGGGACTACTGTCCTAGCTTCTTCTGGAAGTGGATTCCACCACTGGGGTGTCAGGGCAGAGAAGAGCTTTGACTGGGCTGTCCTCTAGTATAGCTGGTGTAACCAAGAGACCAGAAGTGTACAGGAAAGCTTTCTCTATCCATGAAGTTTCCCAATTGAGGATTTGCATAAAGATATTGCTGCCTCCATGCATTTATCAACACCAAGTGTTGTTTTCCAAGTTTGCCCTGTTGTAAACTTGTTGCTTTTTAGGCTATACAAGATTGCAGTTCAAACTCGAAAACACCTGCATTTCTTTTTAAAGTAGATTGGACCAATACATCAGCACATTCAGTCATGCTCTGTGGTTGTAACACCTTTTATCCAATGAAACTCCTTCCTTGTCGTGGGAAGAGGGATCCTTAGCACCTCATTGAAATCAGTGCTCATTTAGTGGTCCATACTTACTTGAAATTAAGAGATAAACGCTCTGTTTGAGGGGAGCGAAATCTGTATAATTAGCTCTTAATCAGGAAAATGAAGTTTATTTAAGAATCCGCCCAAACGAAAATCCTTTGAGGGGTAGAAGCCTTGTCGGTAGCTGGCATGTGGCGCTAATTGATATGTGTGATGTTAATGAATGCATGTGAAGTGTAGCGATAAGCATGGAATTATTTTTGCATAGCAACAACGCCTGTAAAAAAATTATTTATATATATATATATATATATAAACACGAAAGGAGAGTGTGAAAATATGTATCTTCACAATTTCAACATTTTGCAAACAAATTTTGGGAAGGTGTTTCATAATGTGATTACACATTTATAGGGCCGACCACATTTAGTTGACCTGTTGATACGTTGCTGATCAGCAGAATATTTTTACACCTAAATAAAAAAAATGATTGTTCACAAAAGACACCTGTTTGATTCACACTTAACTCATTGAACCTTTTGTTGATGTCAGTGGTTGGAACAGTCCTTCCAGACTGAAAGTGACACCAGTTGGGGGATATCATATTTTAATTGGCCACCCTTTATTTCATATTTACATCGTTATGTATTTAGTGGTCATTTGAATTTTTCAGGGCTTTTTTAGTGGCTGCTGGGTATATGTCTATGGATTAATTCAGGAGAATGTTACAATTTCTGTAGGAAGAACCAGGTACCCAGTTGGCAATGAGCACTTGCCTTTTAAAAGCGGTGCAGAGTGGCTATCATTTCTACCTGATCCTGAAACATCTGCTGCATACATGAAGACCATATGATACAAACCTATTCTTTGTCTGCACTTTTAGCATCAGACCAGCTCACCTCATGTAGTTGATGTTGTTAAACTACAGCTTGTTGTCTCTGCTGTGTGTTCCTCTTGCCAGCTGTCAGTCAAATAGCAGGCACTGAAGCTTATTGGCTGGATCTACCATTGCTAGGGGACTGGCCCATTGTCCCCATGGAATGATCTCTTTTCCATACTTATAGAAACCGTAATCTAAATTAACTTCCTTAAAGTGTTGGACAATGGATGGAGATGTTCTTAGCTTTCCGAATTGTTAGAATCCATTATTTATTGTAACAACTACATTTATTGTAAGATGTGTATATATATTTATATTTTTTTTTTACCCTCTTTGCAAAAGATCTGATTACTAGTAGAGGATGAGTCTATTTTGCCAAAATACTGTACATTCTCTCTATTTGCATACATGAACGCATCTACACTCCGTAACCAGCTTCTCAAGTACACCCTTCTATTACCAGGTTGGACCCCACCCCCTCCAAAGGCAGTTCTTTGATTGTTCATTCCAAAGTGCTGTTGAACCATGCTAATGGAATGACATTGCGTGTTTGCTGCAGACTGGACAGTGTTACATCCATGAGATCTGTGCACTGCACTGGCATTCAAGTAAACTGAACACTTCTGTGTGACAAAGGGTAAACTGTAGCCATTAGGAGAAGCACCCGGTCAGTAACAATGTCCAGATATCCTGTGGTGTCCAAATGTCACTGTGAAATCATCCCCCTGGACCGCTGTACCACCAGCACCAGGCTGTACTTTTAACCCGGTAGCATGGGTCCACGGACTCTTACTACTTATGGCAAATCCCAACTCTGCCTTCAGCAAGGCCCGATAGGAACCAGGATTTATCGGACCAGGCTATGTTTTTCCGCTCCTCAAGTGCCTAGTGTTGGTGATTGAATGCCCACTAGAGCCGCTTGTTCCTTTTTCTATTTGATTGGATTGGACCCCTTGTATGGGTCTACTGAAGTGGCCCATCCGTGGTGAGGACGGACGAGTTGTGTCCGCTGGAAGCCATTTTGCGCTCCATTGTTTTACTTGTTGTTTGTTTCATTTGTGATTCCAAACTTTTCGATGGTTGTAACTTTTTAAAAGGAAAAATTACAGGCACATTTTTAAAGTAGAAAAACAAACAGTTCAGAAGTAGAAAAATGTCCAATCAGTCCACAGAGATGTAAGAGGCTAGTGGATTTTATAACCCTTTTTAGATGCAGTCTGCGATTTAACAATGTTTTTTTACATCTCCCATTTTTGTCTAGATGTGTTATGTTGTTTATACTTCTCTGTAAGATATAATACATAAAGTCATAATTATGCCTTAGTTAGCCATGCAATTCCAAGTTTGTAAGGTAGTCATTTTTGATGGGGCCCAAATTGACACAAAAGGGACGGAATACAACATTTTTGCCAACCCATTTTGGCTTCACAGCACCAATTTTACCAAGAGTGGCCAAAAATCGCAGACTGCATCTTGAAATACAGGAAATGTATCAAAAAGACAGCTTCTGAAGCAAGATATGCTTATTGCACCTCCTCACGTTCTCTCATTCTCAAAACATTGGAATCAGGTCCCTCCCTGTTCTCCTCCAATAGGTTCTTCAGATGGATACATGGAGAGAGAATGCAAGTAGTATGCAAATTAGATCTTCCCCATGTGTTGATTCCCTGAATTGGGACAATGTTGCTGCCTATCTTCCAGGAAATGGTTGTTTTCTAACTAGACATTTTGTGGCTAATTGAGCTAAAACTGTAATTTTGCTTCTATATGATTAACACATCTAGCCCAAAGTGGGAGGTTTACATGTCTTTATTCTGTATCATAAGAGCCAATGCATTCCCAAAGATGAGTGTCAAGGCATGCATTGGGGATTGGGTTGTCCCTTTTCTATAGGGCTCTGTTCTGTGCAAGTCCTGAATCAAAAACGGATTGGCTAAATTAAATCTCAGACAGCTGCAGGCTCTTTATGCTTACAGCTCCACTGGTATATCGAAAACCATTATTTCAGCCTGAAAATGAGAAGATATTTTGCTAGACCTTCTCACAGATGTACGCCTAGGTAGTACATTGGCCTATTTTATGTCACTCATAGAAGTGCCTTTACCACTCAGAATGTGCCTTATTTCAACGTGCAAATACATGAAATACATTACCAGTATGGGGTGTAATTGGTTCATGAATCGGACTGAGGAATCCTTGGTTTTGCATGCTAAGTGTGCATCTGTGTTTGGCGTTGTCGCCTTGTTAACACCCGAATGGGGGTAGCTATGTTCAGTTGGCTTCACGTGAGCCTTATTAAACCTTGCACAAAAACAATCAGCCCAGATGAATGGCTCCCTGCGATGCTTAATTAGCGGGCCTCCCCAATGTTTCGGCTCGATAAGACACAGCAGGAAACACCACAACATTCAGCTGACGACGGAGCATGTCTGCGGAGCTCATCTGGAACTCATGGTCACTGAGCGTACCCTTTCTCACTTCCATACCAACCAAACCTTATTGGGACGGGATTTATTTTCTTCTTCCCACTGTCCTTACCAGCGCAGTTCCAGACAATTTGATGGACGCCTCACCAGGCCAGCCCAGTATGTCTCGACTAAGCTCAGATCAGTAATGTGAACAGGATATAATTGGTTTGATAAGACCCTGGGAGATATTATACATTTCTCATGAGCAAAGACATTTACTTAATTTTCATGCTTGAGTGAATGTAAAGATGGGCTAATAGAAAAACGTGTTAAGCCAACCAGTAAAATAATACTTAAGTAAAAGTCGGAAACTATCTGGTTTGAAATGTACATGAGTGCAGCGGTGGCCAACGTACTTAATTGTCATTTAAATGACCTGCATCAAATTCTTCATATTAAGCAAACCAGACAGCGCCATATTGGTTTTTTTACCTGTATGGGCAGCCCTGGACACACATAGACACAGTATAATGTAAGGATTTGTGTTTTACTGAGTGAATCTGTATGGTGTATTAAATATCAAGCTAGATGTACCCAGGCATTGTTTTATTGGCTAGCTTTAGTTCGATTTACGTTTCAGTTTCTATATGGGTAGATATAGCTGTTTCTCTTCCGTTAACTCTAGTTGGCTTTCAAGTGCATTAGTTTTTAGAGACTATATTAGAGAAATAGACTCATAAAATCAAGCAATTTTCTACTTACCCTTTCTAATGATGTTTACTAACAAGTTTTCAATTTGGAAATTGCTAACTTTGTTTCAGTATGCTCAGGTTGGCGTTCCAATGGAATCTCTCTCTACTTTCTTTACACTACTGGAGTTTCTCCTTTCGTACATCATTTTAAGGTCTTTGGGGGTCCTAATGCCATTACGTTCTTTTGTGTTTGACCTCTGCCATTGTGTTGAATGTGTAGCTAATTGGCACAATTTTTCTGGATGACTAGTTTCACCTCCCCACCTGAGTGTTCTGTTATTGGTTTAATTGTGTTTTTTTTGTGTGTTTAGTTTGTAGTTTGTTAAAGTGGGCTTTAAAGAAATGAAAGCACAGAAAATGTATTTTGAGAGGTTGGTATGAAGGGTATGTGTTGGTAAATGGAAGAAAGAAAAGACTGCTTGGTCCAGTAGTCGTCTGCTGAACAATCGCGTAAAGAGTGATTGACAGTGGGAGGAAAATGGATTGAAAACAGGGTTACAAAGACATTTTAACAATTACACTAGGTTTGATTAAAATACTGCTTTATAGACTTGTTCATTCCAAGGAGGTGAGGGGTGAAGAACATCTGGAAACCCTTAGACCAGGGGTGGGCAAACCAAGGCCCTGAGGCAAAATGTGGCCCATGAGGTGATATAATCAGGCCTGTTGTAGGTTTTTGAGTAAAAAATAAAAACTATTTTGGTGTTTAAAAAAACAGCCCATGTAAGATTCACAGTGTGTAGAAACAATAATGGATCTATACATTAACATAGTTTTAATAACTGCTCTTTTCTAGTGCACTGTATTTTAACACGTCGTACATTAAGAAAAACCTTGCCTTAGGCCTTGGTACAGGAAGAAATGTGCTGATATGTTTTCAGCTTTTGTATACAGGAACTACTGTATTGGAATCATAGACTGAAGTGACATGTTTTTGTCCATTAAAATATACCATTCAAAGGAACCGCACCACTTTGAGCTTGTGACCTTTCGTAGAACGTGTATCCCGGCAGTACTTGGCCCATCTCTCTCCCGTTTGACCTTTTGTTCCCCACATTGAACTCCGTTTCCTCAGCTCTGTTTCAAACCACCTGGGTCCCGTGTTCCCAGGGGGACATGTCCTGGCTGTCATGTTTATCCCTGCCTGTCACCCAACATTTTCCCTTCCACTAGTCATATCTGTTGCTGTTAGCCGGAGATGTAAAGTAGTGGTCATGGATCTGGTTGGTGAACACTGAATCCTGGCACAGGTTAGTATGTTTTTTTGGTTGCACTGCCTGTGTCCTATTGCAGTGGTTTTCGACCTTGTTTGGTTACTGTGCCACATACTTTAATTCTGCTCTGTCTAGTGTACCCCTGAAGTACCGCCCCACATGCATTTTACAAATAAGCCTATGGTCTCATGAGTCTTTTCATGTAACCCCTGTGGATAGGTCAAGTATCCCCTGAAGGTCCTAGTCCCCTGTTTGGGAACCACTGATCTAGTAAAGAGAACCTAATTTAGTTTTTACTCTACAATACTTTTATTTAGATTACTGGACTTCATGGCAGATTCATGGCTTTGATATATTTATCCATTGTGTGCATGCGTGCGTGCGCACCCACAAAAGGGGTGTGTATATATACCCGTTTACACATATTTGGGTAAACAGGTGAAAATGTCAACCTCCGAGGTTAGGTTAGGGGGTGGCGTGGGATCCTTTTCCGATCAATACTCCACACGGTTACTGGGGTCTAAAGACGACGTCTCGCTTAACGTGTATTGGAGTGGAACCAGCGATGACATGGGAAGTTCAGTTCTGGAGGGCCTTTAAAGTCCTTATAGACAATCAGAAAAAACAAATTGTTGGGGAGAAGAAACTAAACATCTCACAGTGGCTACAAAACAAGTTCACACAACCAAATAATCTAGCGTCTTGAGTCTTGTTTGATGTGTCTTGGAAAATGTAGCGTAACGTAAACAAGGGATTATCAGTTGTAAGAGTGACCCACGTTGCCTCAGAAGATGACCTGCGACAATTGCCATTTTCACCGGTTTAAGCGAAACCGTTCATCTAAATAAAACTTGCAGTGTAGAAAACAAACAAATTGAAATTATGTTCATGACTATAGCCTTAATAGGCTCTAAGGGCAGGTATTTTTCTGTCTAACTGTACTGTCTATGGCTTCCATCTCAGACTGTCCTTCTGGACAGCCTTTCTCACCATATGTGCCCCCATTCTAGCACTGACCTACCTGATTAATCTAAAGTGGAAAATGTACAGTCTGTGTAATGGTTGGGTGGTCCTTGAGGACCAGGTTTGGAAACACTGTCTTTAGATGAGACTGCTCTTCATCCTTGCTCCTGCTAATGCTAACCATATATAGGGCTGTCGTTGTCGTCATCCACCGTCCTCACCCTCCCTCTCATATGAGCGTGTTTATGCACTGGAACAGATTGCTATTTTGCCCCTTGAGATATTTCTTCATCCGTGTCCTTTAAGGCAGCGTGAGCCGGCCATGATGAGAGAAGTACAATTTGCTTTCTCTGCACCTTGGCTTGGCTATGTCCATATCACAAATGTATTTCATTTGTAAAGTCAGCGGCACCAGCCAACGGAAGATATCCGAAAATGTTTTTCAGACCCTCCAACTTTGTAGCTCCACTCTGACCTCCTTCCTCTTCCTGTAACTTATTTTCACCTGGCTTTGTACAGTGGAATCTTTTGCTGTCCTTTGTAAGTATATGTTACTCGTAGGCTGAGATTGGCATCTCTGCTGATGCCATCTCCGCTTGAAGCATCCTGTAAGAGTAGCAGTGGGTGTGATACTATGAGTTTAATGTAGCAATCAGCTTCTGTCGGATGTTGGGTTAAGATGTGTTTCTTCTGCCTTTTGGTGTACATCTGTAGCCATGCGCTCATGACCTCACTCTCACTATTCTCTGATGTCTTCTCATTTCATGGAAGACATTGATACCCTGAAAAAAAATCTCCCGGCTACCTCAGTCTTTCCAGATGGCTCCGGTTCCAGCATTTCTTTTCCTTTTTTTTTTGTTTGGTTTAAACAACGTATGCCCCACCCTGTGGTCTGAAGTTCCGCAATGAGCCCTTTTTGTCAAGGTGCCAGGTTTTAGAATCAGCGTCTCGCAAGAAGTAGATTTTCCTCTTTCTGCCCCGAAAGCACAGAGGCGTCATTGCCCCTCCCCCACACATTTCCCTCTCTGTCTTTCTCTCTCTCCTTTTCTGACTCCTTCTTTCTCCCTGTCTTCGTGTGACGTCCTGACCACTAACGGCTACATATTAAGAGATAATTCCATACCCTGAGGTTACAAACCGGCTTAGACTGGCTCTTGCATTTTGACTGCGCTGGGCACCCTGGGTAATAAAAAGAAAAAAAACTGAAAAGCAAACAGAATTGTAACTGCTTTTTAAAGGAACATGGGACTAATTTATGCCAAATTTATCGTCTGGCACTGTCTGAAAAACACCACTTCCACAAATACAAATGATGACTAGAGTAGGCTACACAGCTTCATCGCAAAATATGCTAATCACTGAGTTACACACTTTCAATGAACTATGTTCAATTCATTACAATAACCAGATTGGTGATTACTTGTTTTCTTGCTAAACCGAGGACTCTTGATGGATTCTGCCTTGAAAATGTCATTCTAACAGTAATTTACTCTTGGTCTCTTGGTCTCTTGTTCATCTGAGCAGGCAGAGTACCTGGAAAGGCAGTGTCCATAATTGTTATGCAATTATGTAGCTGTAACGTGGAACACAGAAAATCTGGGGTCAGTTGAAAATTAAAGTAGATAATCTGTATGCAGTCTGTACTGTATATAAGGCACAGTCGTGTATGTCTGTATGCGTGTGTTTGGCCTACTCAAAGTGAAAGGGTTCAGAGCATGGTGTTATAAGATGGAGACAATATCATCTTCTAATTGAGCACACATCATACAATACAAGACAGACTCAAGAATGGAGCCATCTAATCTGAATGCATTGCATTTTATTTATCGAAGTTCTTGATGATAGCAATTTCATTTTTGTTGATCTATGTTGTATTTTTTTGTGTAACTGTCTATCAGTGTCTTATATCGACTGAGAGGGATTTTTGCCCACTATTTTTTTTAATAGTATTTCTTCAGATATGTCATGTTCGAGGGCTTTCTTGCATGCACGGCCTGCCTCATGTTCCCCCCGCATTTTGATTTAATGCAATTCCATGAATTCCCTCCATTTCTTATTTTTGAGACATTCTGTTGTTGCTCTGCTTGTGCGTTTTGGTTCATTGTTCTGTTGCAGGATTCAGTTCTGCTTCAGCTTTTTGACAGATGGCCTCACAACACTGTTCAAAATAATCATCTGGTACAGTATTGAATTCTTGATTGACTCAATTATGGCATGTTGACCAGGCCCTTAGACAGCAGAGCAGCCCCAAACCATAATACTACTGCCTTCATGCTTTACAGTTTCAGGTTCTTTAAATCAAGTGTTTTGTTTTCACCAAACACACTGTCTGGCATTGTGGCCAAGCAACTACACCTTTGACTCCTTTGTCCAGAGAACATTGCTCCAGTACTTTTGGTTGAGCCACGTGTTTTCTGGCAAATGTCTGTTATGCCTTTGTAGGCCAGGTTTTTGCAGTCTCTTTCTGACAGTTGACTCATGCCCTTTGACATTGATTGAGGCGAAAGAGGCCTGTAGATCCTGTGATGGAGACGTCCGTGAGCATCATTCAATCCGATCTTTGGCTGAATTTTGGTGGGACAACCTGTCCAATGTAGATTACCAGGGTTCTGGCATTTTCTACATTTGTAGATGAACCGCGGAACAGGGGAGCAATGTCCCAGACTTAAAGGCATCCATCTTTTTTCGTAGGGCCTTGGATAGGTCATTTGAGTGTTAGTGCCCACCCATATGGTTAAGACCAATCCAGACCAAGTTTCTAATATATTTATGGATGTCTTGACCCTCCTAAGTTACAATATATCTTTACCTTATTTTAGAATTGTAAAAAGACATTTCCTGCTGGTGTTACATGCTATGCTATGGTATACAGGAGGTTAGGATACCTTTTTTTCTTCTCTCTGTGTTTCTTTACCTGGTCTTCTTTGGCAAGAAACCGCTCATTTTCTGTTCCGCACAGCCCTGGCTGACAATTTCATCCTCTCCTGGATGATGCTCTCGCAGCATGCTGCTCACCTCGGACAGTCCCTCAAGGCCACTGTCGAGCTGTGCCATGTCAGCCTGCTACCCCGGGCCTCGCGTTTGTCTGCACTCAGCTCTTTGTCTCCCAACCCCCCCCCCCCCCCCCCCCCCCCACACACACACACACACACACACACACACACACTTCCTCCCCTTTGCCCCCTTTCACTGCCCACCCCCTCCATCTTCACCACCTCTACCCTCCTCTTCTCCCGCCGCCCCGCCCGTCCCTCCCTCCCTCCCTCAGGCGACAGCAGAGCAGGAATTGATTAGTGGCACAGCTTAAAAATAGAAGGGGGTCAGTTGTCGTGGCAACGGCCACAATGAGCTGTTGTCTTGTTTAATGAAGACCAGGGGTGTATTTAAGTGTTGCGGCTGAACGGGGTTGGTGAGAGGAGATGGAGGTGCTCACGTCTAGGTGTGTATCGATACGGGTGTGCCGGTAGCCTGGGGGAGAAACGAACATTTGGTGTCGAGTACCTTTGATGGTTGTTTTCTAGCTTTTCTTTTGGGAGGGGGGAGGCAGGTGTGGTCGATCATGGTTTGTATTTTATGTTTGTGTGTAGCTAATTGAGTTTGTGTTGTTTTTTTGAGGGGGGTTAACAAGACCCCACTCAATCCCCAACAACTCCATTTCCATATGTGGATGTTGTTGCTGCTTAGATGTGAGACTGATTTAGTCTGTCACAGTCTAACCCTTGATGGGCTTACTCAACCTGAGGGTATATAAACAAGAACCACCAATATGAAATATGATTCTAAATAAGTCTGTCAACAGCTCACAGCTCCAGGGCTTACTATTGGCTCTGAAACCACATCCTGTTACCCAGAACTCTGGAGAAGTTCAAGCCAACCAATTACAACTCTGTTGCCATGGGCGCCATCCTCCTAATTGGCCTCATTAGTGTCAAAAACTAACCGTATGCAAATTCTGGTCATATTCCCAGAAGCCCCCTATTGGAGTAATGTATGGCAGGGCTGCCAGCATGTGGGTTGCTGGATGCAGGTCCAATTAGTACATTAACCAATGAGCTTAGCCGCGGTCCCCTGCCCTGACCTCCTATTGGCTTTTTCAAAATAGCAATCCAGTCTTTTTTTTTTATTTACTTTTTTTGAGACATATCTTCACCAGAACCTGTATAACAATGGTCACACGGTTCATCTCAAATTCCTGCATTTTATTTAGACATGGGCTCATGATACTGTCCTAGGCTATTCCAAGGTTATTTTATCTGAGTTTGTATAAAATGAGCACAGTGAATGTGAGCTGTGAACTGCCACTTTGTCTGACTAATGTGACCTTTTACCTTTGATCTGCATGTACCAAACCCCTAAGCACTGACATTTTACCTCAAATGTTATTTTTTAATATCTTTTTTTCATTACATTTTCTTGGGCAGATGGGTGTTTTTGTGTATTTCTTATTCATTAGAATTCAAAATGTTGTCAAATAGCTGAAATGTGAGTTGTAACTCGCAATCATTAGACCCACTTATCATCACACGTTTGTTTTTGTATGTAGTTGCACAGTGTTAGAACAACAGACACACAAAGGTAATGGTATACTTCCCAGCAACTCTTGAAGGGGTAAAACCATTTGAAGTCAATCATTTTTTGACAGCACCCAAACTTACAATTTGCATTGGGGCAAAACAATCTAGCATATAGCTATATTTGTGGCTCTAATTGAAAAGGTTGCTGAAAAAGAACACTAGTTTAATTACTTGTCGGTTCCCTGCTTTGCCAATGTCTGCAATAATTTATACAAGTACCACCCAATTTGTTAGACAGCACATTATTAAAATGTGCACAGACACACCATAGCCTTGTACGGTTTCCCATGATCTGGACTGCCAGTGCATGAGCTGGACTTTCTGCTTCCTTATCCAGATTTTGGAATATTGATTTGTGTGTTTCAGAAGTACAAGTTGTCTTAAATAGGCTGACCTGTCACATATAACCTTATACTAAAAGATTTAGCAGAAATGAGTTATTTGGACCAATCCAGCATCTGCCAATCAAACATTTTAGACTTAATGTACGCTAATAGCATTTATTAAAATTGGTCCAATTTAGGTAGCACAGTTCACTTCTGTTCTGCATGTCATTGTAATGGCTTGTGGCACACACAGGCGCTTGGTTTGCACTCAGACGCGAGAGCAATTTGCACCTTGTCCAAATTAGCAGTTGTAGAATTCACACCAGCTACTTAACAGAGAACTCTATGTAGATCAGTTTTGCTCACATGTGAGAAATACCCTGTTCTTGATCTCGTAGAGTTTTGTTAGCAATTTATTTTCTCCCATTTCTGAGCTGGCTTCTAGCAAGTAATGATTCAATAATCAGTGGACATCGAAACACAGCACGAGGTGAGTTAGCGATTGGAAGTGGGGGCGCCAAGTGGTCACAAGGTCTACAGTTGCTGCAGTGTGCCTCAGCCTTAAACAAGGGTAGGGTGCCAGTATTATTAAAGTTTTCATGACAAGGCTACATGGGAATAACTCTTTAAAGGCATGTTTTTGCATGTGATCAAATCCCATATTGTCGGCATTATACACATCAATGTGTTTTCACAGAAATAAGACGGTTCTGAACAAAAGGTTTGTAATACATTTGCAAATATGTTATAATCTTACCAAATATTTGTGTTCTTTTTTTCTGCTGACAAAATTTGGTAATCCTGTAGTTTTCCAACCTTTTCCCATTCCATAGAACTGCTGCTAGAGATTCATTCCAATACCAATCAGAGTATGGATTTCTATCAACTACTTTACGGTTTTATTTCATGAACTCATTAATCAGTGTCGGTTTTTGAGTCAAGCACGGAAACCAATACAAAGTTAGATAATGACTAACATGCAATGGGCATTGAGTTCTTTTAGACCAGCTGTGTAGACACCAAGCCTTGGCCTCAAATAAACCCATAGGAAATCTCTGCGACGTATATTGAAGTGCTGGAACACCATTTCTCTAGCATTTTAGGAGCTGCTCACCTTTTGGTAAGCTTATGTTTCCCAATAAATAAAGCAGTCACCTTCACTTTAAGCACCACAGAAGACAAACAAATGGATGCATTATCTGCGATGCTATTCAACCAACGAGATACTATAGTCGAAAATGAGAACTCTCCGCAATCCCAGCGTCTCTCGCCCATATGGTGTTTTGTCACCTGCGATAGGTCTGCCGCCGTGGAGTAACGAGGCACAAGAATGGCTGCAGCATGAGATCATCAAGTCGGTGTCTGCTGCTGAAGTCATATTTCTGTTTTATTTGCCCTTGGGGATGTCGCACTCCCGCCTGGTGTGTTGTCGCCTGTGAAAGCGAGCTAACCGTGTCCCTGCCTTGCTCTGCCGAGTCTCTCCGGACAGCTCTCCCGATCACAAAGAATTGGCCTATTTGTTGTGGCGACCTTTAACCCTTTGAGCAAGGCAGTTAAAATGCTTTAAATCTAGACTTTTTCTCCCATTGTGCTGAAATGCTGGTCTACAGCTGATTTGCAAATCCTCAATATCCCTCAGGAGTTGGGAGTGTACCGCCATGCTAATGAAAACAGGCCCTCATCGGATCCCTTTATCCTAGTCCCAAACGGTATATGGAATTCCTAGTAACTCAATCTGAGGATACGTGTGGGATGCTCCGGAGTCCCAGCCCATTTAAACTCACCCGTCACATGTGGGGAGCTATTTTCAGCACCTGTAAAAAAAAATATGATCTGATAATATCAGGTGTCATTATTCCAATATCGATATTATTGTATTGTTGCTACGTATCTTTCCGTGTGCATGTTGGAACTCTACCACTCCCTGTGTCTTTTTCTTTATTGTGAACAACAGTAGACAATATTTGGGGTACAACCTATGACTGCCCAATCATGCATTTGAGCTGGGAATGTGAAACTGGAGATTGGTCAGCCATCAGTGGCCATGGACGCAGAGCTCAAAGTAAATATGTCCGCCCTATTGCCTCATTGGAGATAGATTGTACCTTTTCACTTTACTCAACATAATTCAAACAAAAAGCCACCCATTCTTTAACCTTGTTAACTTATTCTTCTGATAAAATTCCACGAAACGCTGTAATGCAAAGTTTATATTTTGCCTCTAATTATGACAGCTAGTTAATCATTCCCACTTCAATTTCAGGAAACGCATGTAGTCTGGGGCGACATCCCTCCAAAACCAAACAACGCCAACGAGAATAATAACGCTGCCGTGTTCAGGAAACTTTCTTTGGAAATGTACAATCCAACCAGCTCACATCCCCGGACTTTAACAGTCCTGGCTCGGTCTGGCCCCGTGACCCAGTGACGAGAGAAGGCTTTCTAACCCCTTCCCAACAAACTACCTGAAGCCTTGTGACACCATACGTGCATGTCTCCCTGTAAGGCAGTCCCAGTAACTGAGATGATGAGCTGGAAGATAATGGCAGGAAGTGCGGGATTGTTTGGGACTTCAGCCCCGGAGCACTGTCCGCATTGGATTGACGGCGGCCATTTTGCGCGCCGAGCGAGCATCTGATGTGGCGGCTAGGAACAGGATTAATCGAGCCAATTGAGCTGGTGGGTGATCAGACGAGCTGGATGGGTAGGGAGATTTTTTTTGGGGGGGCGGGTGGGGAGTTTGGCCGGGATCTCGTGATGGAGATGAGTGGGCGGGCTGATGATGGTGAACATTCCCTCCTGCTCCTCTGCGATAAGCGCCAACCCCCAGCACGAGCCCACCCCTCGCCCCCAGCCATCGTGGAAAACATTTTATAAGAAAGACGAGGACGCTCGTAGGTCTGGCATGAAGAGGAGTCAGAAAGGGGTCTATGTCTGCTCTTTCGGAACGAGGCTCTCTCTTGCTCCCCCCAGCCCCGGGTGAAAGATGTGGTGCCACCGGCGTTACTGGGTTGTGGAAGGTGGGGTGAGGGAGTTGCGTCAGCCAAATGAATTGTCATGATGCAGATGATGCGTGAAATGAGCTGCGGATTCCACCGCGTGGTTGCAAATGGCCTTATTACCGTTGTACTGCGCCGTCTGGCATTCGGCCTGTTTTGTAAACTCTCCGAACCTGTTGTGTCTAGCAGTGTCGGGGGATGACTGTGTGTGCGAGGGATGGGGGGGGTGCGTAAGCATTGGCATTAGCGCATCTGGAGGTGCTTGATTTCTGGGGTGCGTAAAAAAAGAATGTAAGAAGGAAAAAAGAAGGCGGACATTTTGGTGTGTGTGTGTGTGTGTGATCTGATCGACAGGCAGCAGTGGCGTGTGCATAAAGAAAATGGTGTGTGTCGGTGGGGGATGGGCTTTGTGGGGAATTAAGGGTTGGCATTATGACAGGGTAGTGTGTCAGGAGAGCGTTGTCTTTTTTTTTTCTTTTTTTTTCTTTTTTACAAACTCTCCACAACCCCCCCCCCCCCAACCTCACTTTACCCCCCACCCCCCCACCCCCCACCCCGACACACGTTTGGATAAGGGTGGTGTTAATAAAAATACATCCCTCAGCTGTCAGTGCCTTTTGAGAGGCCCCCAGAAAGTAAGCGTGTGTTTATTTTTATGGAGGGGGTGGGGAAAAAAATACATACTTTTGGGGAATGGGGGAGGGGTGCCTGAGGAGGGAGGGGTCGCTTATGCACACTTCTTTGTGGCGTGGCACAGCTCTCGCAGAATTCCGGAATGAGGAAAAGGAAAGGGGAGCGTGGATGACGGGGTTGTGGGGGGGGGTTGGGGGTTTACAAAAGGGTGCCTTATGTTGGCATCTACTCACCCTCTGTCCTCTGACTGTGGTTGGGTTCTGACTGTTGCTTATTTTAGCGATTTTACATTCAGCGTGTGCGTGCGTGCGTGCGTTCCTGTGTCTGCCTGCACGCATTGCTGTGGAATCCCTATATCCATTTGGGGTGAGGGACTCTGCCAGTATAGGCAAGGTGGAAAGAGATGGGCATTTCGAGGGTATAGCGATTTGGGGTAAGGGGGCAAGTTGTTGTTCCCGTCTGTCCTCTCCCGCTCTCACAGTCTCTCCATTTTTCCGTTTCCCTAAGCCGCGCTGCTGCTTCGACTGGCAGCGTGCCCGAAGCCATGAGTCCGTGGCGGAGTGCGCGTGTGCAGGTTTCCGTAGGAGGGGGGTGCAGGTGGGGGTGGCAGAGGTGGGCGTTGGGCCCGGGGTGGGGGTTTTGAGCAGGGAGAATCACGGCGGATCGGGGTTGCGAAGAAACAGTCTGGTGTGTGTAGCAGCTGACGGAAACAGCCCCTGTATTATGTAAAGGCGGACCAGGAAGGGTGGGGTGGGGGGGAGCTGGGGGGTGCCTAGATGCTCCTCTGATTGGCTCGCCCGGTGCCATTGTTGGCGATGCACGATCTTGTGCTTTTTTTTCCCTTTTCTGTCTCTCATAAGAGGTGGGTGGCTTGGCATCGAGGTTGCAAGGGTGTTATGGGAAAAACGGAACAAAATGCGACTTTGACGCATCCAAAATTGAACAAGGCAAACGGTACATTCCCAGAGTCCCCATTACTAAGCGTGGGATATTATGTTATCGTGAACTAGTCCTCCATCTTTTTTTCTAAGACACTACTTGAGATCTGTGGATGATAATATTGAGATGTAACAGAATGACAGACTGAATGGATTTAATGGTGCCAGCCAGAAGAATAAGATAAAGCTGGAGATGAGGGGGAACGATAGAATGACACCACAAGGAATAATCCGCTAATGGGGAAGTGATTAAGTGATAAAGGGGGCAATTAAATCTCTATTTGAATTCCAATTGAGTAGACTCTTGCTACATGACATTGCTGTAGTTGTCTGATTCAGGGCCTTTGGGATTCTTTAGATGAAGTTTGCTGTACAATGGCTTTGGTAAACTACACCACTGTTGCTGATTGCATCCTTCTGTTCGAAGAATGGGTTGGTCTAATATGGCCTTGTGATGGGGCCAAATAAACATTCTGAGGAAATATTATAAATCCTCAACAGTGAATATCTTGCATTCTGATAACTTGTAGTGTTTACACCCCCCCCCCCCCCAAACAAAAAAAAATCACTAATATAATTTGCCAATGTTTTGGTCTCCCAGCAAGGAATAGCAGGTACCATTGTGGTTACAGATGTGAGCCAGCACTCAGAGGGATATTTGGAAACTCTGGCGTAAAAAATATGATTTGTCTCTGGCTTAAAACTGAATATGCTGAATATGAGAAGCCATTGAGATCAACCGGCTCCTGATGAACTCGACCTCCACGTTTCCCTTCACTTGGTAAGAAGGACCGGCTGGTCTGACAGTCGTTTCAGATCACTTTATAACCGTGTTTGATGTCTGACTAAATATGGTTTGATTTGTTGAACACACATTCGTAATCGCCGTTTGCAGATGAAATAATCCTATGATTTAAATTAAAGGTTTCATCTTGATAAAGGTATTGTATTGTGTCCCCCTTTGAAATCAGGGGTGTTTGACTTCTATTTGTCTGTAAGGTCTTTACATTCTACATTTTGTAAAACACAACCAGGACTGATATGTTCGTGCTAAAGCACAAGGCGATAAACTGAATACTCTGTATGATAGTAGTCCCTTGGTGAGCGCTGAGAACCTGGGATTCAGTTGGCGTTCTCTCCCCATTGACCATGTCATGCCTTCTAAAGAAGGCGAGAAAGTCAACCGTGAGGGCACTCTCTAGTGACTTGTGTTCCACTGAGTTCCTGTTAGCCATCAAAATGCCATGCCTCCACCTCTGTTAGGTCAGTTACGAATCAGAACCCATCAGTCAGCCTGGCAGAACACAGAGCAGTTCCAGTCAATCGGCCTCTCTCCCTGTCACTCAAGCGAATAAGGCCGGAAAGTCAGCGCTAACTCTGTACCGCAACAATAGGCCTCGTTTAAACAGGCTGCCCAGCGCTCATATTATTTTCCTGACTGTCTTTCGATTAATACTTCCCCTGCGCTATTGTTCAGAGCTGATCTGGTTCGTGGATTAAAGTATCAGCCGGAATGGTACCACAGTGGGAACAGAACATGGAGGCATGTTCTATAGGGGTTGCGTCGTCCGTCAGAACCCCTGAGTCATCAGGTGATGCGTGTGGCTGCGGACAAGGCATCATCCGCGGTGCTACTGCTGGTGTTTCACTGTTGGTGCAGTGCGCTCACATGCATCACGGAAGGCCTCATCTGTCATCTGTTAAGTGAGAATGAGCTTGGCTCTGGCTGCGCATTGTCTGAATTTGAATCGAGAGAGCTTCTTAATTGGGATGGTTTTTCAGAAGATAATGTCTGATTCGGCTATGGGAATCCGTAAAGATATGCTGCCGGGGAAAAGCTGTCTTTTGTAGAGACGCCTTAAATGTTTTGAATTTCAATTTCTAACAAACAGAGCCCTGCATTTGCCAATGTTTATGTACTTGGCATGTTTCCCCTTTTTTATTATATTATACTAATGCCATTGCTCAGAGCTATACAGTTTCCTTGAAATAAAGGTCAAAGTGTGGTCAGTCGATTACTACTTCACTTATTGAAAACGATGGCAATGACCCTTTATCTTGAATGTTTGGAGTTCGAGAACGCATTTGGTTTGAGTTCATGTTGTATTTTCTCTACATTATTTGTTTCTGCCTCGCTTATTAGAAGTTCATTTCAGGACTCCCTGCTTACTGTCTTTTTACCTACTATCTATGCAGAGCCAGATCTCCAGGAACAGATGCAGACGTCAGAGCACCTGATAGCATTTCACTTAATCGCAGGCTTGCTGTCTACTCTGACTGGAATACAAATGTATTGGGCAGATAGGGGAAAGATCTCAATTACATACATTGGATGAGGCAGATGGAGGTCCCTCTCTGGTGACCTCTTTCAATGGGTTTTGGGAAGGAGATGAGGAGAGAGGGCACTGGGATTATACAATTGAGATGTTCCCAGGTGCGTGTACGGGCACGTGTGTGTGGTGCTGGTCTGTCCTCGAGCCATCCATAGCACAGACAAATATTACCAGCATGCACACGCAATCATTTAGTTTGCCTGTACGTGACACACAGTGAAACCAGACTGAAGTCTTTATTTTTACCAGGCAAATTAATTCACAACACAAGTTCTTATTTACAATGACGACCTGGCAATGTGTATGTATGCTTAAAGCTTTTCTCACGGACACTTGAACACTTATGTCTTAATGCCCTTATGCTTCCCACACAGAGAAAATATAACATCTAGTATGATTCCAACTGATATTGCCCACAGTGAAATGGTTCCTCCTTTATAGATATTGTATAGGACCTTCTTTTGCAATCTTGACCTTGGTTCGATGGTTAACTGTTCAAACAACGGCTAGTTTGACCAACATTTTGGAGAACGACCAAACTGATATTGTTGCCTTATTCACAATACGTGCAATTACTGTGTTAGTGTTTGAGGCTTTTTGCACTGTCATTTTCCTTCCAGCTTGCATTCCTGACAAAGCCTTTTGATTGGACCGAATGCTCAGTCAGCCTACTTATAGCAACCAGTCACATGACAGCCGTGTTTTGTGAGAGGTCACTGGTTGCCACCCAACCGAAGGCTTCCTCACGGGTGTTATCCACATAGTAACCAAGCACAATGGAATTCATCACGCATCCACCCAGAGACATTTCTTGACGTGGAATGTAAGCTACTTGAAAATGCCAAGTCAATGTTTAACACGCATTACTTTTGTGTTTTCCCACACGTATACGTTCTCATGGTGAATGGGAACTTGTTGTAATGTAATGGCATGACAAGACTAACCGTCATATGTTTGTTAACGTAATTGTCCCTTAGTCACAGAACATTGCACCCAGTGTCATAATAACATCTCTGTTCACTGAAGGTGTCTTTATTGTTTTACATTTAAGTTTTTGTAATTTCGCAGACACCTAAAGTGATTAGGGTTAAGTGCCTTGCCTGAGGACACCCTGATTATTTACCTTGTCGACTCTGGGATTTGAACGAGTGATATCTTTGTTATTGGCCCCGTTGACAATAGTTTCTGATATTTTGCAAATATCTCTCTTAAAAGATTTGTGTCTTGTTTGACAGGTATGTCATTTTAATTATTTTGTAGTTAATGAGATGGATTGTCAGAGTGTTACCCGATTGGCTAGCTGAGTCAGTGGACTGTCGGAGAACTCGCACACAGACACGCCCACCTGGAACAGGTTGCCGTCCACAATGTACCGATGTTATGTCTTACACGTGTATTGAGGACCCAGTGTAATTTTGGATAAGCAGGACAGTTGGGAAATGCGACGCGCGTCCCCCCGTCCCCCCCCCCTGGGGACGTCAATGTCCCGGTGCTTCCAACTTACCAGACACCCCCCCTAGAGCTCGGTGGTATCTGAGACCCAGATTACACACAGACACTTAAAGAGCGATAAAGCCCATATTTTTACCTCAAAATGCATAGCTTCAATATAAGACTGTTAGTTTTTGAGATGTGCTCACTCATCCACGGTCATGGGTATATTTGATCTGTGAAAGCCTCCCTCTCCCTGCTCCTGCAGGATGGAGCGGATGTCTGAGGAGGCGTTGCGGTTGAACCTGCTGAAGCGGGGCTTGGAAACGTCCGAGGAGCGAGAGGAGGCCCTGGCCAAGCGCCTCAAGATGGAGGGCCACGAGGCCATGGAGCGTCTCAAGATGCTGGCCCTGCTTAAACGCAAGGACCTGGCCGCGCTGGAAGGGGCGGCGGCAGCCGCCGTCGTGGCTGCTGGGTCCCTGGATGGCAGCAAAGGAGGGGCCCACCACCTCCAGGGCATGCTGCCAAGTGCCGCGGGGGCCTACGAGGAGAAGATGAACGGCAGCTTGGGGCGGCTCGGTGGCCACGGAGGCTCCAGTAAGAACGGCAAGGAGAACATGGCGGATGAGCCAGTCGATTTCAGTGCCAGGAAAGGGTAAGGACTGATATATATCACAATTCAAGGGACCGTTGATGGGTGGACATTTTGAAACGAAGACGTGACATTTTTATTGTATTTAGTTGGTGTGTAAAGAAACAAAATGTAAAGATGCAGTTGTCAAAACGAGCTTAATTAACTGTTTCATGGATTATAATTTTTTTAAGTGAGGTTTATGTGGAAAAGCTTGTAAACATTCTGTAGTAATATTAGTTTTTAACTCCCAGTTAGAACGGCAAACACCTTTGTCAAAAATGGAGTTGCTTCACTAAAAGCTTGTCTTGGCCAGATTGAGGCACCCTCCTAGTTGTGTACCTATTCGTCTGCTGCTTGACGACATTGTTGAGGCTTTTCAGTTTATTTATTAAAAAAAAAAAAAAACTTACATCCTTTAACACAATGTGGATAGCAACATTCTGTAAACAGTACATTCACTTTGTGTTGCCTTTAATCACATTCAGTGTACATGTTAAGTGTTCCAGTGTAGCTGTGCCTAGTTTTAAACACAGTGCGTCATTCCTCCCATTGGCCGCTATTCAATGCTGTTACCCTTCTCCCCCCCACCTCCAGCGATGTGGACTGTGAGCGACACACTCCATCCCCGGACGTGATCATTTTGTCGGACAACGAAGCGTCCAGTCCCCGTGGGACTCCCCAGCCTGAGGAGAGACTGCATCAGGCTAACCTGGAGCTGTTCAAGGTACACCATCATCACTCGGCGATTTGACGCCCGGAAGAGGTGTTCACTGCGTTGGAGTCCGACCCGCTCTCTTGAAGTCTCATTCCTCCCACTTTTGCTGTCAATCCTGTCAGCCTTTCACTGTCCTATTTTTAAACGTATGTTATATGTACTAGGGCAAGACTGGTGAGGAGCGGCAGCAGATGATCAAGGCTCTGAAGGAAGAGCTGCGTCTGGAGGAGGCCCGGCTGGTACTGCTCAAGAAGCTTCGGCAGAGCCAGATCCAGAAGGAGAATGTCGTGCAGAAGGTTTGTACCTGAACGGACACCAACACCAGTGGTCAATTTGTCGATTTGACTAAATTGTAGCGTCATCAAAAACCATCAACGGGAAGTCTGTGGTAGAATATCAGTAATTTCTCATAACTAAAACTAACGAAATTACTTACTTGGCCGGACCTCTAATGGTTCTCCTCAGGTATTACATTTCTTCAGCGTTGCAAATTCTGCAACATTTTTCTTACCTGGTTTGAAACAGTGACAGTAACATAACCAACAAATGGGAGTGGGTGTTTGAAATAGAATGTCCAAAGTCTTGCCACTGGGAACAAGCGTACCCATTCAAACCGCTTTGGCTAGCTTAAAAACTTCCAGAAATTCGAAGGGGAGTTATATTGAAAAGAGAGAAGGGGGGAAAAAAGACTCACGTGGCCAATGTGACAAGATTCATATTGATGTTCAAATACCTTTACATTGAACACTCACTGCTGAGAGAACAGCTGTGTTCCTCAAGGGCCTGTGTTTGAAGGAGTGAGATGGCGCTGACGGACTAAACATCTCAATGTCACAGAGCAGGAGTAAACATAGCAGTGTTCTGTGATTGGGTATCAGTGTCGTTATTGTGTGTGTCTGAGTTTGGAAGTGTGTCGGTCTGGCTGGGAGGGCGGAGTAATCTTCTTGCCTGACCTTGTGTGTCACAGTGGGGACCTTGTGTGTCACAGTCTCCTAGAGGGGACCAGCCTACTTATAGTCAACACTTCCTGTACATTGTTTTAGGAATGTATGTATATCCTGTATGTACAGTTCTCTATTGTATTGATTTCTATTCCAACTATTATGTGCTAACACACTCAGGTACCGGTTGTCCAGAATACCCCATCTTCGGTGCAGCAGTCCCCGATTCACAGTTCACAAGGCATGGGCAAGCTGCCGGTGCGCCCTGGCATGCACACCCCGGAGCCCCAGAACCTCCGCACTGCACAGGTCTGCGAGTAATCATTTGTAATCGGTCCTTTAATTGGCTGTTATAATGTTCAGCTACATTTTGCCACTCCTGGCTAAAAATCAATAAAAGTAATTTCGGGGAGCAGGGGGCGTGTTTTTATTTTATTTTTCATGGCAAGTCTCCTTTTAGGTAACACCAAGTCAGATGTGGAGTAAATTTCAAGTAGTTTATTTTCATTACTTCCATAGATTTTGTAGCTAGTGTTGGCTAACATTCATTTGCAATGGCTGTTTAATGAACCCTGTGTTAGTTTGTCTTGGCCCACAGACTTCTTTTAGGGATGAGAAACTATTGGAATCAAGTTGAAAAATCTCTTAATGCTCTTTTTTATGCAAATGTTTAGGCTAATCTAATTAACTGCTCTGTGGATGATTATTTTCTTTTCATAAAGCATATTGGTCATGGGTTGATCAGGTCAGCTTTTTGTGTAGTTATCACAGGGTTCACATTGACTGTCTTGAGGACATGACACTATCTGAACTGTTGTTATTTAAGAATATATCGCCCCCTAGTGACTACAAACAGTACAAAATGCACATTCATAGAACCAATACATTCCTGTTTTACTGTCTCTCTCTCTTTCAGTGGCACACAATATAGCAAATCCCTGGGAAGGACAACTGCAGAATGAATAATTATTAATCAAAATGTCAAGGTTGTCCCTCTCACAGTTATCCGTGTCATTAACTTTTTTCTCTCTCAACTTTTTTTCCTCCTTCATCCATGTTGGCCATCCCTCCTTTCCTCGTTCCTCCCCCCTTTTCTCTCCTCCCTCAACAGGGTCACACTGTCATCAGATCAGGGGCGAACGCATCCCTTCCCCCGATGATGTTGTCTCAGAGGGTCATTGCCCCCAACCCGTCCCAACTCCAGGGCCAGAGGATGCCATCAAAGCCTGGCATTGGCCGCTCCAGCTCCGGCAGCATGGGGAACATCAGCTACCAGCAGGTATGCTGGTGCTGCCCTCTGACCTTTGTTCCCTGTGTTATTTCAGTAAACCTTGGTGGCATTGTGGTTTTACCCTTTACACACCACTATGCCCACGCAATCCGGATTCCGTGTGACCAAATCCGGATTCCGTGTGACCAAATCCGGATTCCGTGTGACCAAATCCGGATTCCGTGTGACCAAATCCGGATTCCGTGTGACCAAATCTGGATTCCGTGTGACCAAATCCGGATTCCGTGTGACCAAATCCGGATTCCGTGTGACCAAATCCGGATTCCGTGTGACCAAATCCGGATTCCGTGTGACTAAAATCCAGATTCCGTGTGACTAAAATCCTTAACTCAACTCCTGGTCTCTACCCTGTTCCCCATTCCCCTTGTGTGTTGAACCAATCCCAGGCTTCCAGCCAGCAGGTGGCAGCGTCTCAGCGCTCAGGGTCCTCTGCCATTTACATGAACTTGGCCCACATGCAGGCGGCGGCGGCCGGCGGGGTGGCCGGCGTGGGAATGGGCAGCAGCGGGATGGGTGCCGTCAGCCCGTCCACCATGCCCAGCAGCACGGGCGGCTCAGGGGTCAGCTCCCTGGCGGACCAGGCCAGTAGCCAGGCGGCAGCCAAGCTGGCCCTACGCAAACAGCTTGAGAAGACCCTGCTGGAGATCCCGCCTCCCAAGCCGCCGGCGCCCCTCCTGCACTTCCTGCCGTCGGCGGCCAACAGCGAGTTCATCTACATGGTGGGCTTGGAGGAGGTGGTGCAGAGCGTCATCGATAGCCAGGGTGAGTCGAGGGACAGCCACGGCCTTAGATCTTCCCGAATAACCGCTCCTTATATCATCAAGATCAGTGATTCTGTACCTCATCTTCTTCAGTCTGATCCCTTCAAAATTGCTGTTTTAAGAACCACCATGAAAATATGCAGTCTGGGACTTTTTTAGGAAGGTGTAAGATGTTGTTTATGTGCTTACCAGTAGAATCAATATCATGTCTCAGTTAGCCATTCAATTCCAAGTTTGAAAGTGGTGGTTTTACACTGGGCACATGAATGACCGTACACAATTTCCCGGGGATATGTTTTTGATCAGTAGTCCCAGTTTTACAAATGGTGGCCAAACTTTGAATCTTTAAAAATCCTGGAATGCATTATTTCGACAATGCTCTTTTCCAGAATGATTCAGTGGGGAATTTATACTTTTTCATTGAACCAACCATTCTCAGCCATTGCATGCTTTATAGCTAGAGCTACACATTACCCCACAAACCTGTCTCTCCTCAGGTAAGCTGCGGGGGTCACTGTCGCGCATGGAGCCCTTCTTCTGCGCCCAATGCAGGACCGACTTCACCCCACACTGGAAGCAGGAGAAAGGCGGGCGCATCCTCTGCGAGCAGTGCATGACGTCCAATCAGAAGAAAGCCTTGAAGGCTGAGCACACCAATAGGCTGAAGAATGCGTTTGTCAAGGCCCTGCAACAGGAGCAGGTGAACACAACCACTTTAAACAGAGCTAGTAAAGCCAGAATAGGTCTGAGTGCTAGTCTAGGATTACATCATCAATATAATCTGAGTTTAAATGAACAAAAGTGATCCTTATGGGTCTGGATTCAAGTAGTCCAGTGACTGTTTCGAGCTTCTTTATACACCGATCAGCCATAACATTAGGACCACCGACAGGTGACGTGAATAACACCGATAATCTCGTTATCATGGTACCTGTCAGTGGGTGGGATATATTAGGCAGGAAGTGAACATTCTGTCCTCAAAGTTGATGTGTTAGAAGCAGGAAAAATGGGCAAGTGTAAGGATCTGAGCCAAACTGTGATGGTCTGCAGTGGTCAGTACCTATCAAAAGTGGTCCAAGGAAGGAAAACCGGTGAACTGGTGACTGTCATGGGCGGCCAAGGCTCATTGATGAATGTGGGGAGTGAAGGCTGGCCCGTGTGGTCCGATCCAACAGACGAGCTACTGTAGCTCAAATTGCTGAAAAAGTTAATGCTGGTACTGACAGAAAGGTGTCAAAACACAGTGCATCGCATGGTGCTTATGGGGCTGCGTAGCCGCTTGTGTGTTGCTTACCTGGACAACACATGGCACCAGGATGCACTATGGGAAGAAGGCAAGCCAACGGGATGCTTTGGGCAATGTTCTGCTGGGAAACCTTGGGTCTTGCCATTCATGTGGATGTTACTTTGACACGTACCACCTACCTAGGCATTGTTCATGGCAACAGTATTCCCTGATGGGATTGGCCTCTTTCAGCAGGAAAGAATGCGCCCTGCCACAAAGCTAAAATGGTTCAGGAATAGTTTGAGGGACACAACACCGAGTTCAAGGCCTCCAAATTCCCCAGTCATAATGTTATGGCTGATCAGTGTACCTTTCTCTGTGTGACTGTGTGTGTCTATGTGCTTGATTGTTTCTCCCACTGCATATAGTTTTAACCCTTAACCCCTCATACCCCAAATACATTTCTGATATGTTTGAAGAATAGAAACCGTGCAGGGCTGTTAGATCCATGAACTCAGGTTAGCTAGTAGAGCCCAGAGTCCAAACTAAACATGGCCAAGCTGTGTTTAGCAGTTACACTGCACACAACAAAAATAAACTACCAGAAGATCTTAGACGTGCCCCAAATGTATACATTTTTAAATCCAGGTTAAAAACACTTCACTTTTCACGTGCTTATGACTGAGCACTTAAACTCACTTAAAATTAATCACACTGTTTAGCCTTACAGCTTTAATAGTTTATATGTTTTTATCCCGTTTCTATTCAGTTTTTATTCTATTTACTCATTCTGTGTTTTATTATTATGATGTTGTTTTGATATTTTCGTTTGAGTATTGGTTTTGATGCTATTGTATTTTCATATGTTCTCTTCGTAAAGCACATTGAATTGCTTCCATGTATGAATTGTGCTATATAAGTAAACTTGCTTGCTTCACGTTCACCAGGAGATTGAGCAGAGGCTCCAGCAGCAGGCTGCCCTCTCCCCCAGCACGGCCCAAACTGTTAACAATGTCAGCAAGGCTGAGACCCTGATCCGACATCATGCCCTGCGTCAGGTAACTACACCCCTACCCCCTAGCACCTAGAGAGGTCAACGGGAAGCGCTACGCTTGTCAGCAGTTGTTCGATCTTAAAAGTTGTTGAACTCTGAGACGCATAGGCGAGTCCTCGTCACGCGCGGTCAGTTGTGCCGATCTACCTGTCCGACTCTGCCTTAAAAGAGTGCGTCGTCTAGGATACCAGTCTGTTTTGAATGGATTTGGAACAACGCTGGAGAAGGTCGTCACTGATTCCCTCCCCGACCTCCCTTTCCCCCGCCCCACCTCACAGGCTCCCCAGCCTCAGGCTTCTATGCAGCGGGGTCTCTCCAGCTCGGCGAGGGGCGTCCTCTCCAACTTCGCCCAGGCCTCGCAGCTCTCGGTGGCCAGCGGCCTGTTGGGGATGAGCGGGAAGCAGCGCTGCGGAGGCGGGGGCGGCAGCGGCGGTGGCGGCGGAGGCAGCGGTCGGCTCCAGCACGACGGCCGACGCCAGATCTACAACATCCCCGGTGGGTTTTTAAGAACCCCCTACGGTAACGCTTCACTTAGGCCTAATGCCTGCAGATGTACAGCGTCGAATGCTATTTCGTGGAATGCGCATGCCAGCCTTTGTGTCATTGTCCGAATCATAACTGAAATCTCTGTTTAGCATTGGTTTTAACTGTTTTCAAATGGTTGTTTTAATGTAGTCAGGCCTTTTATGGGATGTTGAGTTGTTAATACGGGGAACGATACATTACAGGTGTTACCAAAATGTGTAGCAATCAAAGAAAGATTAACATACATTATAGGCTTTACAAACCATTTACTAGGACAGACTTATAGAGATGTAAAAAAATAAAAAGAATGATTGAATCTGTGATTAATGATTGTCTAACAAACCTTTACCTCTCTGATGAACTGGACAGGCCAGGGAAAGCTGTTTGAAAAACATTGTTCATTCGTAAACACGTCTTTCTGTGGAGACATCAATCAGTGTGTTTCTCTTTCATCTTTTTGCTTGCTATTTTCCCTCTGTACCTTTACCTCCCCTTCAATATTTCATTCTCCCTCTGCCTCTCTGTCTTTCTCTCTCAGGGTTGAACATTGCCTACCTGAATCCAGGAGGGGTCGGGGCCCACAAGAGCTCCAGCTTAGCAGACCGCCAGAGGGAGTACCTGTTGGACATGATCCCGCCACGCTCCATATCGCAGTCCATCACCGGACAGAAATGAACCCCCTTCCTCCAATCCCCACCCCAAGGGCCAGCTTCTCCATATCCCTGCCAACCTTCCCTCACAAAAACCACCTGCCAAACCCTCGACCACCTCCCCATCCAATCGCATGCAGTGCCTGTCCGTGTGCCTACCCAAACTAACCCACGAGAAATGACACAATCAGCCAGACAAGAGACAAGCAGACTGTCAGCGCATCTTCTTGACGTTCCTACTATAGCAAAATTCTTTTGAACACTCAATTTCTACTGCTATTATTGTTATTAGTGCTTTTATTATTATTATTACTGTTACAGTTTCACTTATTATTACTCTTATTACGCTTTTTTTATTGTTATGCCTCGTAGTGTGCCTCACTATCAGGACATACCCTTTATTTGTTTTTTTGGAGGAAGGATCGGGGTTTATCTTTGAGCTATGGTCCTTTGCTACACTCTGTTTGTACGGTTCTTTTGTATGGTTCTCTTATGGCTTGGTTTCTTGTGAAATGTCAATGCAGCAGAAGAGATGGGCTATTTTAGAGGGAGATCCCGCAGAGGTGATTTGGAATGAACCAGGTCCAACTGGACACTGGTCCAATAACTGACAAGCCTGCTTTGAGTGGACCAGCAAAGACGAAAGATCAATCATAACCAGGAGGCACTATTCATATTTGCATTTGACACTGTGCTAATGGCCGAGAACAAGGAGCCAATGGAGAAAAACAAGTGTACAAACTAAGAATGGGAAAGTTCACTAGTGCAGGCCATAGGATAAACCCTTGGAAAAGGAGTGCTGTGGCCAATTTGGCGTACTGTCCCATCTCGCTGCACGGCACTGATAAAAAATAAAATAATAATGGGGTAATGGAAGCTGCCCCCAGTATCCCCCACTGCCTCTCAATGCCTTCGCTTTCAGAGTATGCAGAGACTTCAAACCTTTCTAAACTCAACTGTTCCTTGTGGCGTTGTGAGAGAAATGGAAAGAGGACTTGAGCTGGAGGCGGCACGTGGCACGTTTTGCGTCACGCAAAAACCATGGGACCGGGGACCCATTTTTTGTTTGTTTTTTGTAGGGTTTCTGGATTGTTGTTTATTTTCCATTTTTTTGCGGCGTCTCCTGTAGAAAAGGCTGTGTATCTAAGAGGTACTTGCCCCAGGAGACGATAATAAAAGAAAAAAAATAGCTAAGAGATATTGAGATATCTATATGGATTATGTGTGGATGGCTAGCTTGAGAGAAAAGAAATGGATATGGATTTATCTACATGGATCAATCATCGTGTTCAGGCAATGCACACGAGATGCCTCATTCAAGGAGCACTTTTCTTACTATGAATTGGAGGGGGAAAAAACTGTTTAAAAGAGGATAAGAATGTTACAATTCACAGGTCCCCCAAAGGTGCAGATGTCATCTGATTGTCTGTGAGAGTCAGGAGAGAGACCACTGTTCAGACTGTGTTCACGTGGACTTCACCAAGCGACATACCATCGGTTAAACCTTTCACTGTTTCAGTAATTTGACAGCTCTGCCGAAACTAGTAGTGACATTATTTTTGTACCACCCCCTCGCCATTAACCTTCCAGGCATCAGTCAAACGAGCACGGCCTCTCACGCCTGTCAACACTGTTACCACTGCAGCGCGCAGCAGCACTTTGTGCTCGTTTGATTTTCTGTTTTAGTTTTTTCCGTGGTCGCCCAGACCCGCTGAGCCCAAGTCATTACGGGTCATAGGGTTTAAGCAGTGTTCACTCAACGTGCAGTATTACTCAGAGGGGTTAGACCGCTGAAGCTTCATATTCACGTGCGCATGCGCGTAGAAGCTACATGTGGCATGGTGGCTAGTGTTAGGAAGATCAGACAGGAATGCGCAAGGTTCAGCCCCACATGTTTCATTCTTTCAGGCTTCAAGAGGACTGTTGCATTATTTATATTGTGCTATCAATTGATATAACCCAGACTTTCCATTTCACCTCTAACTGTAGCTGGAGTTTTGGTCAACCGTTGAATGATGTAAAGAATTTGCTCCCGTTGGCCATTGTCTCAACAGTGTTTTATGTCCATATTTACTCAAACCGGTTGTGGAATCAGGGGTTGTAAAAAGCACATCACCATCCAGATGGTCGTAGAGACTGAAGTAAAACCAAAGGAGCATGGAATGGTCCATGGCAACACTGCAATAATATTGGCACTTAAAAATGTATCCCCTGTAATGTTCACTGGCTTAAAGAAGGAGTTGTAGGAGTTCAGGGTAAGTCCCCTGCTTCCACACTGTCAACGTGTAAGGTTTGGTTGATAGATTATGGCATTAGATACATTGTTATAGAGGAAACCATCAGGAGCTTTCAGTTATTGTTCTGAGACATGAACCAATCAATGGGAATTCTACTGATTGGGATTGTGATGGTTAACACTCTGCTGTCGATGGAGGCGTGTGGTTTAACAGGTCTAACGTGAGGCTTACATTTAGTTCTAAGGAAGACTTGTGTTAAATTGATTGCACAGCATGGCCCATTTGATAGACAGATTTGATTTGTGATAAGTGCATACAGTGGTCTATGAAATCTTAAGTCTCCTCGGTTATTTATAATAAACACACCAAGTCATTATAAAACTACCTTGGGTTTGATTGGCAGGTGCAATATGTAGATGTGAATGGAAGTTTACATTCTGAAGAGATTTCTTTTTTTTTTTTTTGCTTATACAATTGTCAATCAATCCCCATTTTGTGGTTTGTTAGAGTAGGATGTAATTTTTTTGGATTTAAATTTTTTTTAAATGTATGGGTACATTTTCTTTCCCGCCCTCTCATAAGTTTGATTTCGGCTGTCTAATTTTTTTAATGTCCTTTTGCTACAAAGCTGGACTTGTATATGGAGCTCCTTTCTCTCTCGTGCTCTCTTGCAGACTGTAATAGATGTATCCACACATCTTTGTAATTTCAACCACACTTTTGTTTTTGAAATGTATTTTTTTTTAGGGTTTTCAAATGTCATTCTTCTATTTCTGACTTTTCAATGAACTTGACTGAGATAAAAATGACACAATATTTGGGAAGTCAGAAGTAATGACTTGTACATAAGCTTTTTTTCTCTCCCTTCAATTAAAAATAAAGACATTAAAATGGTTGTATATTGTGTAGAAAAGCAAACAAAAAGCCATGAATATTGTGAAGCTTGTCATTTCGTTTTGTGATCACTGTGTATTATTGTGTAAACAATGTGCAAAATGTATAGGATTATTATTCTCTTCTTTAAGAATTTTGTTTCTCTGGATGTATGGTTTTCTTTTTTGTAGTGAGTAGTGTTTGCCAGAAAAGTGATCATTTTCTGATGGAGTTTGATCCATTCCAATAGGTTTCAAGCATCAAGAATAATATAAAGTATACATTGTTTGTTGTATGTTCTATTAGAAACTAAAAAGCTGTTTGTTTTACTTTAGATTAACCCATGCATACTTCATTTGAAAAGACGTCCATGAATCAAACCATTGACAGTATTACACCGGGAGAGTAAACAAATCCATAGATCTCACTCAGAAATGTAGTGCTTTGTATTTTTGTTCAATACATATATTGAAATGAACTACAGGGCTGCCCATGTCTGAAATTATGGCTATAACATTATTTCCTATTCTTTCTTCCATATTTCTATGAATATGAAAATGTCATGTTGCAATTTTCATGTTTTCCCTTGGAAAATATAAATTGTATTAAAAAAAGTACAATCTTTGAAATTTGTTTACATTTTTAAATCTTTTGAGCTAAAACTCTGGGGATGAGAGAAATCTTGCCTTTGTTCTCTGAAACATCTAGGAAATGTTCATGTTCAGTAGTCTGAATTGACTGCCATGTCAGTGAGCTCAAGAATGTGGTTGTTTTAATCATAAACAGGCAGACCAAGCTACACATCAGGGCAGTGTCGTAGTTATGGGTTTTATTAATCGTAATATAATTCGGATTGGAAAACTGATCACATTTTCTGGCTGTACAAATGTATTATGTTCTTTTACTGGTATCATTTAATTTTCTCTTGGCATATACAATAGTTATTGTTGCAAATACAGGGGACATTTTGAAGGGGGGGAGGGGGTATTCATTGCAAATCATTTTCAAAATTTGAAGTGAATATGCTGAAGCTTTTCTTTTTATATATTTAATTGACTGCAATTCCTCAATTTAAACATTGCATAATGTTGATATTGTAAATTGAATTTGTGAGAAAAAATTACGGAATTATTATGAATCTGTATCAGTCGATAAGTTGACATCTGAGGAAACGGTGAAAAAAAATAATTTTAATCCTAGAAAAGTCATTTTTTTTTATTTCAAACATAAATCTTGACCTTTTGCACATACTTGATATTTAACTGTCTTTAAAAAAAAAAAAAGAAAAAGAAAAAAATATTAATGCTGTTTGAATACTGCCAGTTGATTAATAACGATTATGCATTGACTGAAAAAATAAGCTAATTTTGGAGGAAATAACTTTGTAATATTTATCTTGCAAGCTATGTTTAATAAAGGATGGAACGGTTTACTTCTGGACTGTGTGAGTTGTTTTATACTGAGAAAAACAAACAGGAAACAAACCATTTATTTCTGAAGGTACTTCACCTAAAAAGAGAGATGTCCTGCGTAAATAAATAATTTGTAGCATATATAGGTCGTTAATAAGCCAATGGCATTTTGGAAAATTCATTTGAAAGAAGTTTTTTCTCATTCCAAATCAATTAACATTGTAGCTTAATTAGTTTCCACTATGGTAATATTGTGCGACCAGTAGAAGAAATTTATACCATTTAAAGTGTCACCCATTTTCCCATGTGGGGAAAAGTATGCAGTGATTGGCCTGTTGAAGATAAAACAAGATGTATGGAAAGCAGTTTAGAAATGTAATAGATTGTTGTTATTAGTAGTATTCAACTTTGACGCTGTTACATAATGTAGGGATCTTAATGTCTGTCGTAACAAGAAATATGGCACTGTGTTCTTTAAATAAATGTATATTAAACTACAGTAAGTACTAATAGCCTTTCTTTTACAGTATTTCAGAATGTTTAGAAATAAATATACATGCACATGAAAAGGGCTTTGTTCTTTATGGGATGCTTTATCCGTAACTGGTTCCAACCGTAGCATGTTGGGATGGTTTTAGCAGAAGTACATGAGTTTTGCCAAATAAAGTGTAATCAACACAGATCTTTATGATTGGACATTAATAATATTACATCCAGCATTCATAAGTAAAAGGTGTTTTTACGAAAAAAAATACAACAAATGTTATCTAAAAGCATAACTGGTGGAACCATTTCCCACAAGAAAGGTTTCAAGCATCAAGAATAATATAAAGTATACATTGTTTGTTGTATGTTCTATTAGAAACTAAAAAGCTGTTTGTTTTACTTTAGATTAACCCATGCATACTTCATTTGAAAAGACGTCCATGAATCAAACCATTGACAGTATTACACCGGGAGAGTAAACAAATCCATAGATCTCACTCAGAAATGTAGTGCTTTGTATTTTTGTTCAATACATATATTGAAATGAACTACAGGGCTGCCCATGTCTGAAATTATGGCTATAACATTATTTCCTATAAGTGCAACGCCAAAGGAGAACACGTGGACTTCAATTGAAAACATCCGGAGGTCGTTGCACGTGTGCCATATCAGAAATACATTAGTGTCATGCTGGCAACATTAGCGATTCGGTAGCAACAATTAGACATCCGGTTTGAGGATTTTGCCTTCAAAATAGAAGACTGCAGTAAAACGCAATTTATATTGTATTATATTAAATGAAAGAAATTGCCGCTTTGTTTGGTTTACGTTAGATATATACGATTAAAGGAATATCTACACATTAAAATATGTAAACTAAAGAAAATTACTATTTTGAAAATACTTTACATAAGATCAAAATGTGGAGCATATTGAAAAATGGAGATGAAGTAAATTATTGTTGACATTTTTTTTTTCAAATAAAAGGATAAATCCTCATGCTGTCATTCTTGTTAATTTGCAGATGCTCATTAGTTTTATATGAGCTGTGTGCTAAATCCAGCAACACTATATTTTCCACCTCCTTAGCCCCCATTGCAATACACTATAAGGTACTTTAGTGGAGGTACATGTTGCATCACATAGCAAAAATGATTTGGTATCACCTTATTTAAAGGCCCTATGCATAAATCATTATACATCTACTCATAATGAAATATAATACAGTAATAATGCAGAATAAGTATTGTATAGATGTTGTATACAAATACTCATGATGCATTATACTGTATGTTCAATTATAATTACCTATAATGTACAGAAACATAATGCTTCACAATTACTGGGAAATATTTCCTCAAGGATCATAGAGCATTATAATTACCACTGTGATGTATTTAAAAGTTGGGGCAGAAAATCACTATTAGTACATCATAATCTTTTTCATGGTGTGTTATAGCATACTTATAAGCCACTATAAATCTTTGTTTGCTTTAGGTAAAGTGATGAAATGTCTAATCACACAAACATAATACATCATAAGACATTACTATAATATTGGAAAGTGGTTGTTGTCTGCATTCAGTAAAGTGAAACATTGTGCACATTTCAAACTTATTATTACATAGTATCAATAGTTTTTTCATCACCAATGTACACACAGTATACCATAATGGTTAGAAAGACAGGTTATTAAAACAGAGGCCTAAATATAGACAATGCAGGCAGTCACAATGGGGCCTGTAGAGAGTGTAGATCTTCAAACAATGTCTTGAGTTGAGAGAAGGCCCTTCTTTACTACCACAGAAATATGTCTGTATTTTAAGAACTCTCATTAAGTTGAAAGTGGTGCCATTTGCTATATATGCCCTCGAAAAGGCAAACCTTTCTCAGTCATGGTTTTCATTTTCTTGGGTAAAATAATTGCAATCTACAGTGGATATAAAATGCCAGGTTTTTGTGATGTAAAAGAATAAGACAAAGATAAATCATGTCAGAACTTTTTCCACTTTTAATGTGACCTATAATGTGAACAATTCAATTGAAAAACAAACTGAAATCTTCAAGGGGTGAAAATGAAAAATAAAAACCTTGCAATAACCTGGTTGCACAAGTATGCATACCCTCTTATAATTGGGGACGTGGCTGTGTTCAGAATTAACCAATCACATTCAAACACATGTTAAATAGAAGTAATTACACCTGCCATCATTTAAAGTGACTCTGATTAATCACAAATAAAGTTTAGCTGTTCTAGTAGGATTTTCCTGACATTTTCTTAGTTGCATCTCAAAACAAAAGCCATGTTCTGCAGAGAGCTTCCAAAGCATCAGAAGGATCTCACTGTTGAAAGATATCAGTCAGGAGAAGGGTACAAAAGAATTTCCAAAGCATTAGATATACCATGGAACACAGTGAAGACAGTCATCATCAAGTGGAGAAAATATGGCACAACAGAGACATTACAAAGAATGGGACATTGAAGGAACTGCAGGAATTTCTGGCAAGTACTGGCTGTGTGCTACATGTGAAGAACATTTCCCGTATTTTTCATATGAATGGGCTATGGGGTAAGGTGGCAAGACCTTTTCATACAAAGAAAAACATCCAAGCCCGGCTGAAGTTTGTAAAAACAAACATCAAGTTCCCCAGAAGCACGTGGGAAAATGTGTTATGGTCAGATGAAACCAAGATTGAACTTTTTGGCCGTAATCCCAAAAACAATGTTTGGCGCAAAAACAACACTGCACATCACCCAAAGAACACCATACCCACAGTAAAGCATGGTGGTGGCAGCATCATGTTTAGGGCTGTTTTTCTTCAGCTGGAACTAGGGCCTTAGTCAGGGTGGAGGGAATTATGAACCGTTCCAAATACCAGGCAATTTTGGCACAAAACCTTCAGGCGTCCGTTAGAAAGTTGAAGATGAAGTTCACCTTTCCACACGACACCGACCCAAAGCACACATCCAAATCCACAAAAGCATGGCTTCACCAGAAGAAAATGAAAGTTTTGGAATGGCACAGCCAGAGCCCAGACCTGTATCCAATTGAACATATGTGGGGTGATCTGAAGAGGGCTGTGCACAGATGTCCTCACAATCTAACAGATTTGGAGCGCTTTTGCAAAGAAATGTGGGCAAATATTGCCACGTCAATAGACTCCTACCCAAAAAGACTGAGTGCTGTAATAAAATCAAAAGGTGCTTCAACAAAGTATTAGTTCAGGGGTATGCACACTTATGCAACCAGGTTATTGTGATTTATTTGTTTAGTTTTTTCCCCTCAAAGATTTCAGTTTGTTTTTCAATTGAATTGCTCATGTTATATGTCACATTAAAGGTGGAAATGTTCTGACATGATTTATCTTTATTCTTTTACATCACAAGAACCTGGCATTTTAACAGGGGTGTGTAGATTTTTATATTCTTTGTATACCAACAGAGACGACATCAATGTGGCCAATGGTATGGGTGGAGTAAAACGCCAGCAATAATTGCAATTACATAGTGCCCCTTGACTTTCCAGCATATTTTGACTATACACACTTTCCTGAACATTTCCTACCATACATTCACAGCGGTGTATAGAATATTTTCGCATAGGGGGCTAAAGAGGGTGTGGAAAATATTGTGTTGCTAGATGTAGCATATGTATATTCATTCTTGTCAATGTTTTGAGAGGCACATTTTCTTAAGCAATTGATGCATTCAATTTGTCAGTATTGAAGTAATTCGCTGGTCTCTTTTACTTTGAAATGTTCCACATTTTCGCGACCCGGAAGTTTTTTTATGTTGCTCACAGGACGCTGAGCTCATTCCTACTGTCCTTAGTCCTCCTCTAGAACAAAACGAATAGGTTGTATATGTATGCATATAAAATGTAAGTAAAGGCAGCATGTGTATTGTAGCTTGTCGTTTATGGCATCCTGCTGGAAGCGTTGTGAACTAATTAAGTTAGCTTCAAGGAGCATACGTGTATCGACGTTACATCGCAGTCATTAAGTGAGCTAGCTAGCTCGTTTTACCTTTGGCACTGTAGTCGTTATCATTGCTAGCCACCTATTCAAGTTCTTGAGTAGGATTCTTTAGGGATTGCTTTTTAAACTCTAAATTACAGTTGCCTTTATCACAAAGTCAACTGATAAAAACTGTAGGTAAGTTTAGAAGTATCATATTTTTATAGTAACCTATAGTAACTTTCAAGTCAGCAGACCTTAAACTTGCTGTGACTTCAGTAGATTAAAGCAAGCCATGAACAAGTTCTACCCATCTGATTAGGATAAAAGTCATAAATAATCCAGGAATAGTTCATGTCACAACAGTACTACGCACGTTCCCCCACAACAAACCAGTTTTTCCCGCTAGAAATGTGTTGCCTTGGAGACCTAGAAGTCTGGTGACTTTTTTAAAGGATATAGACATTCTACTGCAAAATATTTGGAAATAAATGTGTGTGTATGCCATATAAAATATGTTTATTGAAACCTGCAAAGATAATCAGGCCACATGTAGTTCCATCTGCTCTGTTGGTTTGATCTTGCCATATACAGCAGCCTAGTCCACATGTAATATTTTGAAAATGTTGGTCTGGCAAGACTACTTACTGGGTCTCTGGGTTATCATTTTCTATTTCCTTGTACATAGTGTTTTGATTGTATTTATGTATAACTGCAATTTTTGGCACCGGCATCATTGTAAATTAGAATTGGTTCTCAGATGACTCACCAGGTATGTTCTTTTGAGGTGGTAGCGAAATGTAAATATTACTGCATTATCATTTATTTACCTTTTAGACATTTTGCAGACACTCTTAACCACAGTAACTTAAAGAGATTATATTTTATAACCCTTTTGCTGTTAGTGTTGCCCCCAATAATATAATTCTGTATTATCTGAGATTGAATTTCTGCCTCTGCAATGTGAACACGTGCTAGTTAGATATCCACATTACTCCGCTAGCTAGCTGCTACTGTATATGTTTTTTGTTCCTTAGCCTGCACATACTGCCTGTTTTCTTTCATAATTTTCTGCAGTTAGCTGCAATGGCTGGAAGAGGAAGGGGTCGTGGAAGGGGTCAGATGACCTTCAACCTGGAGGATGTCGGCATAGGACGAGGGGACAGCCTGCCCCCCACCACCTTCAAGCCCTCACCCCTTTTCCCTGTGAGTGCACATGAAGAAAGGGCTTTCAACAGTCTAGACTCAGCGTGCCACTAATAATTAGTGCTCTTCACCAGCTACATTTGTTTTAGAATGATAGAAAGTATTCCTAATCCAAAAATGGTTATGTAATGGATTTGTTTTCTCTATACATTTTCTGTTTAAGCTACATCTACAATATGATTGGTATTATAGTTTAAATGATATAATACCCTGGATTTGGTTGTCAATCAACACTAAGTTACAGTCATTCAGTTAGCCCATGTTAGCTAAACATGTTAAAATGAGGTTAGAAGAATTGCTTGGTTAGTTAGAAAATTTAAATAAAAAATCCCCAAACCCAAAGTTTTCTGCCCCTTTAACTTTGTGTTAACCTATTGTCTCCCCTCTGAAATCCCAGGCCATGTCCGTGCAGCCAGTACCCTTGCAGACAGGGGAAGAGGTTGAGTACATGCTGGCTCTAAAACAGGAGCTGCGGGCCGCCACCAAGAACCTGCCCTTCTACATCAGACGGGCCGCTAACAAACGAGGTAAGTATATTGCAGCTTTGGAACGATTTCTACAATAACCATTTAGGCATGTCCTCACACAGATACGGTGTGCTTCACCTTAATAAAAAAATAAAGATGAACGTTGCTAACAACAAAAGATTAAGAGAACGTCGGGCAAGGGATCTGTCCCATAAAGTGCTTTAGGAAAATATTAACTTTCTCCACTTTTAATCGTGTTATAGAGTATTGTGTGTTATTGGGTTTTATAACTAAGTAGTCTACTATTTTCCCTGGTTGTTGTTATATGACATTTCTAGATATAACCATGCTGCTCTTTCCCTTGTAGATGTTGATCGCTACTCTGATAAGTACCAGAGTGGAGAGCCCAAGGACAGCACCATTGAGTGGAGCCCAGGTAGACAGTGCATGGCTGGAGCAGAATCAAATCTGCACCAAGCTGTTAACAGATCTGATCAGAGATCATTAAATATTTAGTTCCTCCTACCACATTCCAACCCCTATAGCTAGCCTGGGTTAGTCAGTCCATTTTCTTTAAAGTGTAGGTAACAGTGAGTTGTAACTCACTACATTTCTGTATTGGGGTGTTGAAATAGTTACAAATCTTTTTGTATATATTCAAAACTACCCATAATAATAATTATTGTCAACACTGTAAACTCATTGAGCTAAGCATTACTACTCCAGTTAGTTTGTGCTGGGTAACGTCAGCTCCTAGAACTGGTCTTATCTAATCACTTCCATATTCTGTATTTGTGGGCTTTGCATCTGGGTTATAAATATCATTAAACCTTGTATATAATCATTTGTCTTCCAATATCAAATAAGTCTACCTGCCTATAATTTAATTTTCAGACCCATTCTTGCAGTCAAGTCACTGATTAATATTGCTTGCATATTTCTATGTCATGTTCTCCTTGAAGTCTGATTTAAAAACATTTAATTTCCATAGTTTTATACAGGTCATATTATATCAAATATACTTACACTATAGTGTCATGTTGTAACTAGACTTGTAACTGTAAATAATGCATTTCTGGTGTATTTTATGGTAGGTATCTTTCTCTGTTTAAGTGTTTCTCATTTTCAGACTGGAGCCGATTGCCTAAAGAGCTCTGCATCAAAGTGAGGAAGCCTCAGGGTAAAAGTGAGTTTTGGAGATTTGTGCGTGGAATTCAGATTATGTATGACGTGTATTGTTTTTAGTTGAACTTTTGTTGACTATTGTTTTTAGACACTCAACCAGACATGTTTCTATATTTTCTGCAATACTCCATTTATTTGGGTTAACCTTCATTTTCAATTTTTTTGTAGAACCAATACCCCAAGTTAAAAGACTAAAGAAACCACTTGTGGGAAAAGAGGAAATTCTCATGAAGCTTGAGGTAGGATACTACTGCATAGGATATCAGAAATCTATAAATTGGGGGTTTCTTTATAAGAAACATACTGATGTGGCCTGTAAGATCATTAAGAAGAGTTTATGGTGTACCGATGCTACAGGCTGGGGGACTGGATGTTAACGGGCCAGTTTGGCTCTAGTTGAATGTGGTGGGCAAGACCTTAATAAACTTTTTTTATTAATTTTTTGTATCCTCATTTATCTCAGTTGGTATGAGCGTGGCACTAGCAATCAAAGCAATGTGGGTTTTATGATGTAAATTGGTTTTTAGACTTTGACTGCACTTAAAATGATCACCAAAGGCCTCTTAGCTACATCAAATGCATACATAAGGTACATAAGCATAAGTGTATAATATGAAATACTTGGGGGATTGTTAACATGAATGGGTTTGCTATCAGTTGGTCAGAGACTAGTTAGCATAAAATAATCATATACATTGTGTTTTACAGTCGATTACCGGTATGCAATGATTTGCTTGATGGAGGGGCTTTAATGATAATGGAGTCCAAGCAACACATTAAGGTCTAAGAATAAACATTGAGTATAAAGCAATGTTACAGATACTCAGTTTTGTCATGAATGCATACTGATGGAGTAGATAATGCTTGTTGTGCTAGTCAGACATTTTATAGAGGTCATTTTGGTCAGTCATTAGTTGAATTCTAATTGCCAGTGTGAACATAAGAAGATATTCACACGAGGGAATCCCTAAAAAGAGAGCAAAAGGCAACTCCATCTCAGTCCATTCTAAAGTTTGTGCTGCTATGCACTCCAACTTGGGTTTTACTTGTTTTTAACCAGTTTACATGGCTGTACAATTGTCGAGCTGAAGTTGTCCACAGTTCACCAGGATCAGTGTCTTTGCTACAGAGGCTATACTTTAGTGAGAATGACAAGTGAAAGTAATAGTGGCTAATTGGTTCCATTCCTAAGTAGTAGTTCAATTGACTTCCATCAGGTGTTCGCATGAATGGCATACAATATCCATCAAATGTCTATTTGCTAGCAAGCAAAAAGGACATTCTCATAAAAATTGAGCCAAAGTCTGGCATTGTAAATATATACTGTCTTTACAGTCACAGAATTAATTAACACTATTGAAAAGGACTTGAGCTGATTCGTCTTTGTCTGAAAGCATTGCTTTTGTCCCTTGAAAGAAGAGGTTAGAAGTACACTTTCAATTTCAGTGAAAGGATTTCTTTTTGTAACTGCTGTGCATGCGTTTCACATACTCCTAATTCTGTCCAATCACACATGTTCTGCTCTGGTTTACATTTTTCTTTCCCACACCTTAGACTCTTGAAAAGAAAGAAGAGGCAGTAAACTCTGAGGAAGAGGAAGATGATGAGAAAAAGAAGACTAACCAGGAAGAAGAACAGGCAGAGGAAGAGGACTACGAGGAAGACTTTGAAGAGGTAAGAGATAGCTGTTGTTTGCTGATGGGGGGAAAATGTAATGGCTCACATTTAATAACTAACAGTGTGTTGAGTAACTCACGAAACATTTATTTCTTCAGGGAAATCTCCTTTGTGGGTTTCAGCAATAATAACTTCTGAACATGACAACTAAACAAGGGCATAAGGATATTTTTTGACAGTGTATGATAAGTTGCTATAGACCCACATAATTCATTAAAAGTATGTGGATGTTTATTAGGTTCAACTTTCCCTTTCAAAATGAATCTATGTGCATCTTGATATAGTTTCCGGTAATATACAGAAGCAAGGTTGTAGTATGTAATTATTCAAAGGTGTTAACGAATGCTGGTTCTCTTTTCCAGGATACCGACTACATAATGTCTTACTTTGACAACGGAGAGGAGTTTGGAGGGGACAGTGATGAGAACATGGATGAAGCCACTTACTGAGACAGTGAGAGCCCTGAAAAAAATAGAAGGCCCTGGAGTTATCCTCTGGCAGTAGCAGTCTTGTAATTTCCTGAGAAATCGTTAAGTAAGAAAACAAAGACACTGAGGTCTAGTTGCTACTCTGCCGTGGCATGTCTAGTTTAGAACATGCAAAGAACTGCTGCTATTTACCAGGAACTTATCTGATAACTTAGGTCCAAAACAATGAAGGCTGTGATGGCTGGTGAAAACAGTGGCTCAATGTACAATCGTGTGAAAATCCTCAGAGATTTTTCCTTTAGTGGTCTGCAGTGCCCATGATGGTAAACAGTCAGACTGAACCTTTCATCAGCTATGTAATTGTATCAGATTTTTAGGCCATAGATGCCTTTTAGAACCTAATGCTTAATTGGAAGGGTTTAAATCAACAAATCTTGTGCAATTGCTGTAATTTTTAAGGTTTTAAGTGTTTTAAAGAAAGGTATTTTAGCTTTTGCAATTCATTGGTGTAACAAATCTTTTTGAAGTCTGTGCCACAATCTGTTCTTTTTAAATATTTGAATTCTTTAATGTGAAAAACATTTATTCAAATTACTGTTTAAAAGTGTTAAAATATTATCTTAAAAGAAAATATTTTAAAGAATCCTATCTAATTCTGGTGTGCATTTTATAACAACCAGCAGGTGGCATGTTAGCCGACTCCTTTGTAATTTAAATAGTGTATGTTCAACTGTGTGTAGTTGGTAGATTATGCTGATAAAAAGGTAGAAAGGAAGTAGGTTATTATAGTGAAACAAATCTTGACATTTGTGTTAGCTGAATTCCTTCTAATTTAAAATATTCAACTCCTGGAATCACAAAAAAAAGTAACTCCAAATTAAAGCTGCAAGCAGCTTTTAGTGGGTTTCAGCATTAAGCTATTAGTAGCCAGATTGCAGTTTTTCCAATAGGACACATCCAACTCATGTCCATAGCTGTAAAAATATTACATGTATGGTTTTTCCTTTTCACTAGTATCCCCATGTGGTCAAATGGAAACATCTTTCATATAAACTAAACTCACAACCCTGATCAGGTGCACCAAATGTAATCATGCCTAACATCTGTCTTTTGAAGCATTTTTCACAAATTCAGAATTGCAGAAAAAACGCCTGACTAAATGGATCCCAATTCCAAATATGTTCCTTGGGAGGAGCTAGACTTATCTACCTCTTTTCAAGACAGTATCTCAAACAGGGTGAGTATGGTGACCTTGCTAATGTGAAAAACCTGGAAATTTTTTTTTCCTTATGGTCCTTGTCAACATACATACCAAGTATAATTATTATACCATTATCCGTGTAGGAGAAGTCTATAAATGTGCAAAACTACGCCCCCGGACATGTTCATTGGTCTATAGCATCCATGTTTTTTAACATACTGCCCGCTATATATTTTGAGGACCTTGGTCCCTAGATGCCAAATATCAAAGTATGTGAAGATCGGACATTTGGTGCAAGAGGAGTTAAAATTCATCATGGCGGACTTTATGGGTCCCTGTGGCAAAAATGATCATCATGAGGAGGTACATCTATATACCAATTTTCAAGGCTAGGTCACAAGGGGTGGGTGTGGTGAGCTTGTAAAAAGTGCGACTTTGTAGGCTTGGCAGCGCCACCATGAGGCCGACATGCATGCCACTGCACCAGAAGTTGAGGCCCTTGGCCCTTTAATAACAGAAAAATGTGGGCACCTTTTACGCCATTTTATCTCACAGGAATTTGCAATAATAATGAACCAGAACAAACACTAGGGTTTCACCAGTGAACTGCTGAAGCCCTAACAAGGAGTGAGTATCTTTCACTAAATTGGGTTTAACATCCTGCCATATACGGCGATAAGGAAATACTACCACAAAAATCCAAGCCTTATCTTTAAACCAGGGATAGAACTGCAGCATGGTTTGTGTTCTATTCCCAAGTTCAGTCTGCAAGTCTTTGGGCTCCATCTGTTTGATGCTGAGTTTATCCTCAGCAGACAGACAAGTGGGTTAAGACCCTGTGTGATTTATAATCCTCCTCGCTCAGCTTACTAGACCTGATCAAGACTGGTCTACTGCAGCTCTACTCCATCTCATTTGTTGTTAGACCTCAGAAGTCCTGGCCTGTACCTGCAGATTGAGGTCAGAGTTAAAAATCAAGGAGGTCTAAGATATAGCAATTGTCGAATATGCAACCTGTGAATTAAAAAAAGCGTTGCTTTACATGTTTGTTGACATGGTGGTATCTGCGTTTTAAGCATTCCTACTGGAGTTCACTCATTAGAGCACAGCTAAACCAGTCTGTTGGGGTGACCGGGGGTCACTCAGTAAATCCGGGGCTTCTCCTTTCCAAAGGCATGTTAAAAATGGGTTCATATGTTGTCATAGGGTTGCTAAGAGATGTGACACCACTGCCACCATGTCGCAATGGCAGTGGTGTCACTTTATTAACCAGGTTGGGGTTAAAAAAAACAGCACACTGACATAATGTACAGTGTATTCATTTCCAATATGTATCCCACGCTTCTTGTGAAAGTACTCAGACGAGTTGTAGCAGAGCAGGCTGAGCAAGTAGGTCCAGCAGGGTGGTCTACTAAGTTAATAGTAGACCACCCTAGTTGATCAGTCAGTGAGGTAATTTAACCATGGTTGAAAAAGGCATAGCTTTGACTGAATTAAGCCCCTTGTCTTAGGGTTAGTTCCTTTTTAGGAACGCAAGACTGTGGAGTCATCACAAACGGCACAGGATATCATGTGAGTGCATGCTCACTCTGCAAAGTTTAAATGTTATGATGCTTATATCACTGACTCAGAGAAGGTAGAGCTTGCATTTCAAACATGCTGATTGCAGAGAGGACATTTGATCAGTGTTAGTGTTTAACGCAAACCTAACCCTAACTAACCCTTTACATATATGTTTTAAACAAAATTTTAGTGACTTCAGATTTGTGACTTCAGTGCCAAATCTCTTTATTGAGACAACCATTCACGTTACTTTTTCCCTTCAAATTAGGGTTAGGGTATGTTTAGCTAAGTTAAACTTCCAACTCCACTTTGTTTGCTTTGCATTCTACAGATAACTGCCAAAATAAAGGAAACAAACCCAGAATACTATTGTACCGTAGCATAGATGCTACTCCTATAAGTCTTTCTTCTCTACTGCAATAGATAGTGTCATTTTATATTTTGAAAGGTAGTGTGAAACACTGTCAGACATGACTTCAGAGTATAAGTTTTAATGGACATTTGATCTGATGACTGAGACAGCTATTTGTGCGTGCATATATTTTTGTTTCACAGGTTGAATTAAGGCCAGAAGTCCTAACAAGGATAATAAAACATGAAACATTTGCCCTTATTCTGGCATTTTCCCTGGCCCCATGAGGACAACATCTAAATCTGGTTTAAGGTCAAACGTACAACATTTTTTTTTTATTAATTTCCCACAAGGACAGAAATACAAGGCAATATGTGCTTATGTATGTGTATGAGTTGATGTCACACTGCTAGTTGGGCAGTCTTTGTCATTGGAGCTCATATTCCTGGTGGTGCCCTGATTAATGGTCACCCTATGTCGGAACCCTAACTATAAGTTTTCTTTACACCACCCGCATTCCTCGCCTGCCCTTACCGTCACAATGACTCTTTATTGCGCAATGTGTTTTTGTCTGCACAGGGCCTACGTGCAGCGCCAACATGAAGGTGTTGCCCAATTATCTTTCACTGGGACACTTCTAAGGACAAAACATCCATTTACTCAGGCCTCTGCGCGTGAAATGGAAAAACTGTCATGTCTGTGAAAAGTGTGACCTCTGCTGAGTTGATGTACCGTGGTTAAAATGCTGCTCAGAATTTAATCATTTTCATCAGCGGTGTGAAACTATCATTACATGTCATTACATGTCATCATTACATCACTTTATTGTGCATTTTATTTCAGAAAATATTAACTTCCTGTATCCTTTTTACAGCTGAATGTCAATTTGACTTATGTAGACAAGGACATTCTCTAAAAACAAACTTGCGACTGATTCTGAGTTGGTCAACAACAAGGTTGTGTTCACTTTGCACCAAACACTAGTAAGAGTTCAAAACTAGGGAGGGACTATGCAGATTTAACCAAACACATTTTTAGTTCTCCAATGACATTACCATGCACAGGTTCACTAAATGTCCCACGGTTACGTTCCACAGGGGTATACCACTTCCTGGAATCAAGCCATGCCAGTTGAATTATTGCCATGGAACACAACCAGAGAACATTCTGCCTCTGGCCAGGGCCGGTCAAGCAGTCCCTACTTAAAATGCCTGGAAGAATGTCAGCCTTGTGAAGTAGTAACCTAAAGAAAGTCCTTTTTACAAACCGAACAAGTGTTTAGTTTTTTTTTAACAATGATGGCGCACATGTATTTGTCCACGATCAGTTTTACCTGTATTGTCCTCTAGCATGCTGTTCGTTTTTTGTCAGTGTTTGCTATCGCAAGAAATTAGTGAAATAATGTGTGGTTATTGCAGGTTAGCAGTGCATTGAAACGTGTTTAATTTCCTCGGTCAGGGAGGAAGTGATATTGTAGCTTGCTTTTTGTTTACAATCAAAACAGAACATAGCCGGAACATGGTGTTCTCTACCTTCAATTGGTGGATGTATCCTGAGAGAATAAACATCAAAACTAAACCAGAACATAGCAAGAACATGGTATAATCAGCATTGGCACTCTTGCCCTTCCTTCAGTTAACTCACAATTGTCTCAAAAACAATGATGAAATTAATTAAATATTTTGTCTCTGGAATTCTTTATTTCACTGTTAATATTACAGGACCTTTTTTTTTTCAATTCAGAATTAAAAAGGCTGTATGTAACATTTTTACTGCACTACTATCACAAATACAGGGAAAAACACCCAGTAGACATCTGAAGCTCATGTTTCAAATATTTTTCCACAAAATTGTTCAGGGTGTTGGAAATATTTCCCATTTAAACTTCCTTGCCGGGCCGTCTGTCACTTTATTGACTTGAAATGTCATCATGTGCACTTCAGACACTCAGTACTAGCCTTCCCTCCCTCAAGCACCCTGGAATACTGTATTAGTTAATACTATTCTGGTCTCGTTTGATAAGCGAAGACAAGGAGACTAATACTGGCCATGTTTAAATTCAGTCTCCTAGGTGTTAGAGGCAGGATTCTGGACCATTCCTCTTTAATATTACATTAAAAATAAAATGTCATTGACAAAATAATTGCTAAAAAGTGCTTCCTATACATTTGAAACTTACCACTTAAAAAAATACTAAATATGAAGGGCTTCTTATAGCCATGGATGAGCTTTAAATTCTGTACTGGAGGTTAGACCCGCTCTTGTGCAAATGGCTCCAGTTCTCCCAGAGTTGAAGGGTGGCTTGCAGCTGTGGTTTTCAATGGGATTTACAGTAGATCTTTTTGGATAATTTAGTTTTCTGTAAACAAGGATGGTGTGCTTTCCAAAAAATGTGAGACTTTCTTCTGTCTCTCGCTCTTCAGTAGGTCCCTTACCACATAACACCTTTTCATTGAGTTGGTGAAGGATGGCGCAAGTTGAAACTGTCATACATTTTGTCTGAAGGTCAACTTGAATCTGTGTGGCAGTTAATTGAGGTGATTTCTCAACCATTTAAACAATCCTTTGCTACATTTCTCCACCAAGTTGTCTCTTGCGGACACGTCTAGGGAGGTTTTCTACCATGGCATGGGTCTTAACCTTTTTGATAACGTTACAGAGTGAACATAGGAACATCAAGCTCTGTGGAGATGGACTTGGAGCCTTGAGATTGTCCACGCTTGGCTACAATCATGCATCTGATCTACTCAGACAGCTCTATGGTCTTCTTTTTCTCCAGGCCCATTGCAAAAACAGGAGAATGAGTCATTTTCTCTATTCAAACTGGTTGTAACGATCATTTCTAATCATTTCTAAACACTTCTAGATGCTGTAAAAAATATTGTCTGGGCCATTTTAGGATTACTTAGTGGAAAGTTTAGTAAATTATTCAGATATGTAGATTTTGTCCAACTGTAAAACCAATGAAACGCATATATGTGGATACCAAAACATTTTAACATCTCAACTGTTTCCTAGAATAAATATTGCATCATTTCGGTAAAGTGCAACGGTGCCAATACTCTAGTCCCCCGACTCCACGTGGGAGAGACAAAAATCTGTATCTGTCGGTGCAATTCCATTATAATCCTCACAGTGGCAATGTACTCTACTGAAGAATGAGCAACACATTTAAAACCAATTATAGGATGGGAACTTGTTGGTCTCCCTTCAAGCTACACACTGCAGAAACAACTCTGAGATATGCAACACATGTTGCTCTGCATATGCTTGAAGTAATAACCGTTGCATGTAATCTAAAGAAAAGGCATTTATAAATGAACAGCATGCAACTTAGGATCACCAGAATGGCGAATTCACCCACTGAGTTCACCCAGTGAGGAAGTTTTTTTCAATAATTGGGTTTGTCCCATCTGTTCATTCAGCAGGGCTCTCCGCTGTGTGTAAGCAACAACATTAAAGTGGAGGAACTGGAATTCCTGGAGTTTGTGGTGATTAATTAAACAGTGCGCGCATACATTGATAATGAGGCTGTCAAGGGCAGTCTGGGGTGTGCTATTTCCCCTATCTGGTTCACCTGGAAATACCTTTTCTGTGTGTTTGTTCGCTTGCTAGTTTGTCTAACGAATAAATGCTGGGAGGCAACAAAAGGCATGGCGAAGGACAAACCGGACAACTATGACCTTTGCAATATGATACGAGGCAAAGGGTCAGTATAGGGACTAATTAAAGTCACAACTCAATGGGTCAGACACTCAAACAATGTGTGAGGGACACAACAGACCACAAGGGGACATCCCGCTGCATACTGATGCCTCACTCCCTGACAAGGTAAACACCATTGCTTGTTCAGGGGAAAACAACACCAGCGAGAGCCCCGCGGCTATTGTGAGCCATTGGCTCTTGCCCTCCCCGAACAGAGAGTAGGACTTTCCAGCCCTCACAGGGCTGCTGGCCCAGACAGCACCCAAGGTCACACTTATCCTCAGAGCAAGCCCAGATCAACTCGCAGGAGTTGTGCCACTTTCCCGGTTGGTTGTGCTGATCTCTTGAAATGTCCACCATTTTTCTGGAGCCCAAACAATGCAGAGGCGACCAGGCTAAATGACTACGCCCAATTGCATTCGCATCAGCCATTATGGGGTGCCGTGATTGGCTGGTAAAAGAGCATGTTATCCCCGTCGTACCTGCCACTGAGGACCAAATTGCGTCCTACATCAAAAGAGCAACTGATTACGCCAACGGGGCAATCATCAAGTATGCTGATGACACAACGATGGTAGGTTGTTGTCTTTTCAGTGCAGATTTTGATTCCAATAATGATTGGAAAACCCACAGGCAGGAGGTTAGACTCATGACAGAGTGTTGAGTCTAACACATGGTGCCATAGAAAGGACAAAAAGTTCCTCAAGGACCACCGAAGCCATGGGCAGTTCCAAGCAGTGGTTCATTTTCACCTGGGTGCTTCTCACTTTGATACCACTCATTCGGCAGACGCTGTGACAATGATCAGAGCTCATTGTCTGTGGTAGTCTGAAGACAAAACACATGTACATTTTGTATAACAGCCATGTCAGCTGTCACTATGACAGTAGGCTGTTGCAAACGTATTTAGCACGACACCACCTGGCTGTTCTGGCAATCTACTCAGGCGGCATATGAAACACATGCAAAGCAGTGCATGTGTTAATAATAATTCCATTTTGATTTAATCTATGTTCCTTATTCATTACTGATGTAAACATTGGCTAAGGAGGCAGAGAGAGCGGGCCACACAAAAAATAAACTCGCCCAGTAACCGTGATTACTAGCGATTGCCTGGCTCGCCAAACTCATTGCCCTGGTCAAACGCAGGCCGGTTTTGGAAAATGGGTCATTGGCTTAGGTACCGCGATTGGTCAGGGACAATCCAATCACTGATTACTTTTTGTACAAATACCAAATCACTTTGATGTCAATCAACCTTAATGGAGTCAGTATCTGTCTTGATTATCTAGCATATGATAAATTAGCAAAATAATCACATTTAAGTCATCAGGCAAGGCTTTTGGAATGTTTGTAAAAATGTTTTTATTTTTGCTGTTCATCATAAGAGTTAAATGTGGAATGTAAAAGTAAAGGGAGGTTAAGCAGATAATACATGTGCAGCAGCTTCTGGATTTTGAGAAACCCTAACTTAAATGTTACATTGTTACTGGGGAATTAGCTGATTGTAAAGCATTAGCAGAGTAGGAATATCTTTACATTTACTGTTTGAAATGGAAATGGCCTCCCTGCCAAAGGTAAAAGCATTTGTTTGGATGTTTTACTGAAGATTTAGTTGTTGGAGGCTATACATTCTGCTGCTAAATGGTCTAGGTTCCCATGTACCTGTCATTTAAAGGAGCTCACCACTAATTAACAAGAGGTTTGCCTTGATTAACCTTAACTGAGTCAACTGTTAAGACTAGTGTTGTATATTTCCCAGTGCGTGTACTTTCCAAGATTTCTGAGCCAGGTACGCAGAGCTCAGAAAGCTGATCCTTTGGCTCTCCAGTAAAACCACCCTCTTTTAGCATTATCATCGCTGGTCATCCAATCAGGGCCCTTGTTACTAGCCCAGTGTTGGCAGTGGCCCAAATGGATGCTTCCTTCCACCATTGGAAGGCTAAATCGGAAATGGTATCACGAGCGAATAACCTGATGTACTTATCCCAAAAAAGAGAAGAGGAAGTGCTTTCTGTAATCTAGTGACAAGAATGGAGAGAAAAGCTTGAAACAATTGCTATTTTCTGCAGGACTAAATGTCTGGGAGCCTTTTTCAACATGGCTCTAATCTATGTGCTTGTGAACTAGCCAACTTTTCCAGCTCTTTGACTTAAGCTTTGACTAGCCATGCCTATAGAAGGGATCTACTGACCTCTTAGTAATGTGCTCCACATTCTACACCTCTGTCTGACTCAGATGTCTAGCACAGCATTTGAAATATGAGGTCCCCCACTTTGGCAACAGAAAGTGGATCCCCGTATGGCACCAGAGCAGCAGGTCTAAATGACCCAGAAAACGTCAGTGAAGCAATAAGTGCCTTATCACCATTTCAAAGTCAACTTCAGGGTTTACTTTATCTCATTGTGTCATGGCTTTAAGAAAACCACGTTAACATGATCCCCCATTCAAATGGCCAAGCACCTCCGAAAATACAAAAATTCACCAGACTTCAGCACCAATGCAATCCAAAAAGGGTTTAGGTGTGCAGCAGGTCATTTGGGGAAGGAGGTGTTCTTTACAGTCTTTCAATAGGATAGAATTAAACGTCACTCTTATTTTGTTTTCCTAACCATTGATTGTTTTGCAGTGGAACTTCTCATATGGAAGGACATATTTTATGAATTATAATGTGAATTTTTTTTTCCCTTCCAAGAGTTCAATCTGAACGTTCTGTGTAGCTAATAAAGTACAGTGTCTCATATGTGTACGGTATGTGGCTAATATATTTTAAATCTAATTGAGTCTAGTCTTGTGACTTGTTTTAAATGAAAAGGAAAAGCATGACCCTTGCTGTTTTATGCACCCGGGCATTTTAAATTTCCTTCAGCCTCTCCTTCTGCTGTGCAATAAACCAATCTGTGCAGTAAAGTAATAAGTAAACAAGGTTTCTGAAGTTCACTGGAAAGCCAACAAGCCACAGTATAATGTTTGACCTGTATTCAGTTTGTGCCTAGTCTTCTCTTGCTGGGAGTCTCGAGACTGCCACAAGACTAGATGCCTATAGAGCACTTCCTGTTTCACCCACAGCTCAGAACAAGTTGTTCAATTTAGTTTCCTGTGGGTGGTCCCTGAATGTGGAAATGTTGATGTTCGACATCCTCTGTTTGTTCCTTTTCACAGGTATCGCTTCCTCTCAATGAATTATTTGGCATGAGCTCACAACCCTGAGACAACAGTCTTATTATTTCAACAAATAATGAAAATATCAGCATTTCACACTTACATTTCTAATACTAGTAGAAACATTTTTAATATGATGTAAAGTCAATAAAAAATGTTTAACTTTTGTTTCTTGTGTCTCTTCTCTTTTGTTATCTGATAACAAAAAATATTTATTATGGGTTCACAACATGGTCTACATGTTCCAATAACTCAAATAGGTTTGTTACCATCTTGGACATTGAAAAGTGTATTTTCATGTACCATATTAAAAAGTTAGATATTATATACAGTGGATATAAAAAGTTTACACACCCCTGTTAAAATGCCAGGTTTTTGTGATGTAAAAAAATTAAACAAAGATAAATCATTTCAGAACTTTGACCTATAATGACCTATAATGTGAACAATTCAATTGAAAAACAAACAGAAATCTTCTAGGCGGAAAAATAAAAACATTACAATAACCTGGTTTCCTGACATTTTCTTAGTTGCATCTCAGAGCAAAAGCCATGGTCTGCAGAGAGCTTCCAAAGCATCGGAAGGATCTCATTGTTGAAAAATATCAGTCAGGAGAAGGGTACAAGAGAATTTCCAAAGCATTAGATATACCATGGAACCCAGTGAAGACAGTCATCATCAAGTGGAGAAAATATGGCACAACAGAGACATTACCAAGAACTGGATGTCCATCCAAAATTGATGAAAAGACGAGAAGATAACTGGTCAGGGAGGCTTCCAAGAGGCCTACAGCAACATTAAAGGTACTACAGGAATTTCTGGCAAGTACTGGCTGTGCGCTACCTGTGACAACAATTTCCTGTATTCTTCATATGAATGGGCTATGGGGTAGGGTGGCAAGACGGAAGCCTTTTCTTACAAAGAAAAACATCCAAGCCCAGCTGTAGTTTGCAAAAACAAACACGAAGTCCCCCAAAAAGCACGTGGGAAAAATGTACTATGGTCTGATGAAACCAAGGTTGGGCATAATTCCAAAAGGTATGTTTGGCGCAAAAACAACACTGCACATCACCCAAAGAATTATGAACAGTTCCAAATACCAGGCAATTTTAGCACTTAAGGCATCTGTTAGAAAGCTGAAGATGAAGAGAAAGTACACCTTTCAGCACGACAATGACCCAAAGCACACATCCAAATCCACAAAAGCATGGTTTCACCAGAAGAAGATTAATGTTTTGAAATTGCCCAGCCAGAGCCCAGACCTGAACCTAATTGAACATCTGTGGGGTGATCTGAAGAGTGCTTTTCAAAGAAGAGTGGGCAAATATTGCCATGTCAAGATGTGCGATGCTGATAGACTCCTACCCAAAAAGACTGAGTGCTGTTATAAAATCAAAAGGGGCTTCAACAAAGTATTAGTTTAAGGGTGTGCACACTTATGCAACCAGGTTATTGTTAGTTTTTTTTCCCTTCTCAAAGATTTCAGTTTGTTTTGCAATTGAATTGTTCAGGTTATAGGTCACAAAGGTGGAAAAAGTTCTGAGATGATTTATCTTTGTCTCATTCTTTTACATCACAAGAACCTGGCATTTGAACAGGGAAAGTGTAGACTTTTTATAACCCCTGTATGATGTTGGTTCATGGCTTAACTCAGAACTTATGACAAAAGGGAAGGCAGTGCAATTGGCTAGCACATTCCCAGTTTGAGGGGTTAGTCATCTAATGTGTTTGATTTTCCTCATTATGTTTCAGCATCTTCTGGTGGCCTGCTTGGGAAGGCCGTAGAGGGTGTTTCTTCCTCATGTAAGGATTCCGGTATAGACCTTCTGGTTGAGCGAGCAGCATGATAACAACCAGAAAATAATCAGATGTGATTCAAGTGACACATATCTCAACATCAACTCCCCTGTGAGCTGCTGTGAGCAAACTAGCCCTAATCAAGAATTCGATAATACCAAATAAAGGGAAAAAATAAGCTTTAGATTAAATATGGCTGAGTTATTAATGAATCGTTATTGATAATTGCTGCTCACAGCTCTATTTCATTTGCTATTGAATTACTATAATTTACAAATCTAGTTTCACTAAATGGATTTTATGTTCTTTACAGAGGAATCGCTAATGCTATGAAGCCCTTGACCACAGTTTTAATGATGACTGTTAACCTTGCAACCAATGACTTTTATTGTGCTGTCAAACTTCTAAAAAGAACGATGGAGATAACAAAGAGCCACTTTGTTGAAACCACTTTAGCTGTCAACAACACCTGTGTTTGCCTCGATATCACTTGCGTTGATGGCAGTGAACCTCCACTTAAGCACCAGATCATTCTCCTTAAACTCAAATGAATTAGGAAGGCAATGCTGAAGCTCCTTTGACCGGTAAAGCAACTAGCTAAACTAGCTATAAAAGTGCTGCGTGTAATATATAGTCAACTAATATATATGGAACTCATTGGGACATTGAATTTAACTTTATTTCATATTTCTGCCTCATTGGGAAATGTTTGTTACTGGATACCAGTTTATGAATGTTATATTTTGAACATAGGATCCAAAGTGACGTGTCATCTTTAAACGGAAGTGGCTGGATATAAAGGAAATCAGTGATATCTGCAGGACTATCAACTAATATCAACAACCTGTAGCATTGTAGTCCCTGGCTTGTTACAATGACGTCCTGCCGAAGTCCTCCATATTTATTTTCTTCATCAAAGCTTCTCTCTAACATCAGGGATACAATGTCATTCTGTCGCTTTGCCAAGCCCATGCCAACAAGTTGACACCGAGACAGCTCAAACCCCAACCATGGTGAGATGAGACACAAACGTACTCGACTGCCACAACCAGCAGAGCTCAGCAAGTAATGATTCATGCTGAAGCTATGATTAGCCCTGGGCACAGGGACCTTATTACAGTATTGTGAGAAGGCATCTCCCTGCAAGGCTTGGTAAACGGCAAGGGGTTGTTACGGTGCAAATTTAGAAGTAACAAAACCCTGGCACATGCAATGCAGTTTATAGCCCAGAGGGTTTTAGCAGTCAATATTTTGGCATCAGACCAGTGGCAGTTGTGAAAATAAATTACAATGTTTGTTGATTCAATTATTTTTACATTCATTAAGGAATTGTCCCTTGAACCATAGTCTATCTATTAGAAGCTTGTGTGGACAAAGATGTAAAAAGGCATACTACATGATTATAAATCTTAAAATAATGGGGTAGACTGAAAAGCAGGCACATTGCAAAAACAAAATCCCAGCCTGTTAACTATCAGACAGCTCGTATGGAGCTGGACTTTGAGAGGGGAGACATACATGTCTTTAGGGAGCCCGGGATTCTTTGCAATGGCCCTGGGTTTACTGTTTCTTGTTCGCCTGGTGAACTGTGGCTTAATGTAAACAGCACATTCCGTTCCCTCGCAAAGTGTGGGAGTGCTGTTATTCGCTCTGCAGGACTGTGCGTGTCTACACTCATGCACACACGTACACGGCGTAACCACTGTGTACATTCCTTAACAGGACAGTCAAAAGTTTACATTAATTACTGTATTCCATACATAAAAAGGTTTATTCCAGTTTGCCAGATATCGATTAAGCCTAGTCCAGCCTGGTCTTTGACTAAAATGCATATTAAATTATCTTTCATACTTCCCTTTTTTGCTTGCATTAGAACAAACCCCCCAGGGAAGCACTGTATACGTGGTACAGCGTCTTCACGTGACTGAAAGTGTACAATTTGTGCTGAACTCACACTTCCTGTACACATGCACGTACGTAAACACACACATAATCACAATGTTTCCAGTGCACACGTGCGCGCATCTCTTTCAGTACTGCCACGCCAAATATCCACCTAAGCAGACCCACAACATAACCTCTGAATTCGCCATTATTCATTTTCTATAAATAGAAAATATATAAAATAGAAAATACATATGTTCATGTTTTATTGTTTATAAAATCAATAGCATGCCCAGATGTTGTCAGGAGTCCATACAAGCACATGGGGGCCATACACACTACTGAGTTACATTACGAGTTGATGAAATTCAGTTGGAACAGCCTGTGATTTCAATTGTTTACTTAGATTTTTGGTGTGAGTTTGATTCCAACCCACAATTGGTTGGTGATTTTGGTTTCCATTGACTGTTGTTACGTCATTTTGTTCTCAACGAATTACACAATGTACAGTAAAGATTTTGAGTGTCCCCGTTTTTTTGAGCAGTGTATGTTTTAAAGCCATTTTTACATCAGCAGATGTCACAAATTGCTTATAAAGATACTTAGGCTAAAACCCCAAAACACCAACATGTAATTGATGCACGTTAGCTTCAGAAACCCTTTAAACACATTTCAGTTCACATCATGATGTTCAAAGCTTCAAGCCCTGTCTATGTCCATTCCTCACAATCAAATGTTCCCCATCTGTGACATAACAACATTCAATGGGAAACATACAGACTAGAGTTTCACAAGCATAAATAAATTGGTCAGTGCTTAGAAACATGTAATAAGTAGACTTGTAATGGGGTAATAAGAGACACTAAGTAGCTGTCATATGTAGGACATCTTCTCTCTTCTTGTCCAGTCTTTTTAAAGTTAGCCAACAACATGGGCATGGTGAGCTCCCTCTGAAAACAAAGCCCTGGAGAAAGTCTGTTCTCTATAACAAGGCACTTCCTAAAACAAGAGCCTGAACTGATCCGCCCACAGGGGATGCTTACATGCACTGAATGCATGACCACTGCATGCACAAGTCTTTTAGCCAATCAGAGAGTGTGTGATGGCGCCTGTCTGCCAATGAGGGCCCACGCTAATGAGACAGGATGTTCAGTAAGAAAGAGGGAAATGTGTGATGACTAAGATGTCACAGTGTGATGGATGAATTGGCATTCCTGCTGCTGAGGGTAAGCAGAGGAAAATGTCAATACACTATTAGATTCTACTAAAACGACATTACCTCCACTCATACTGTTTCTTCTTTCAACATGAGATATATAGAAACACATTTTAGTTTTTAGTTTATTGAGTAAAGTGTGTACAATATAGCAAGGCTCCTTTTAAAATATTTTTATATTTATATATTAAAAAATATTTTAAATATTTTTTTCAACCATGTTATGTTTTATTATTAGCATATCCTGAGTGTAATTTAACTTAACATAAATTATATCAGAGCTTTATTATACATTTTTAATGACAAATTACTACACATTTTGATCAACCTGAAGGGTAGTCTTAAGGCTGTATTTAGAATGTTCAAAAGTCTTCAGAGGCCTCAGTATTGTTATATACATCGTGTGCTCGATCCGTTTGTACAGTTAATAAATGTTTGATATTTGTTATAATACAGACATAATTCACATATTCCATATAGTCTGCAAGTAAAGTATAACTTTTTTTATTCAACTCCATATTGTGCCCTGTCTTTTATGGGGATTTTTTCAAGATGCATAACGCTAATATTTATAAAAGCATGTCTGAGATGTCATTGATGGTTTCCCATAGCAGTTAGCAAGCACTTTGGGGACTGAATTATCTTAAGAGACTGTAATGAAAGCAGAACTTGGAGGAGTAGGAGGAGGGAGGAAAATACTCAAGATCCTAGAAAAGAAACAGGAAATTCGCAAGTGGTAAGGCAGGGGTGATATCTGGAACAGAGTGCAGAGAACACGCACTGAATGAATGGCTGACCTCGTGAACAACCCGTTTGGCCAATTGCAACGCGAGGATAGAGGGCCTGAGCCAATGAAATGCCCTAAAGAGAAACCAGAGAATGTAGCTGCCGAGTTGAAACGTGTATCATGTTTTCACACCATCAGAGGCTTTTGTGCGATGAGACAATATTCAAATTTAACACAAGGGCAGCATAGTGTGTTGCAACGATGTACATGCTATAGAAAGAATACTTAGAATAAATCTTCCAGGGTATGGTAAGATTGTTTATTTCCCACATGGTTGGAAATAAGTTAAACTGAGGCTTATATTCAAAAGTATTCTAAAAGGGAATGGTTACATATTATCCTCATGGTAATGCTTGTTAAGTGGCTGTCTTTCTATTGTATCGTCCTACAAAATGTCCTCGGCCGTTCATTGTATGTGACCCGCATTTGACAGAATGTAGGATGATCACTGAAGAGAACCAGATAAAGAGGTGACCGCCGAATGGGAACACTGTGTGAGTGTTGGTGACTAAAAGCTACAAAATGAACAATTTCTACAGCAACTTCAGCGTCCTTGGTTCCACAAGCCTGGTCAACCGTGGAAACTGGAAGAGATAAGATTTTTCTCCTAAAAGACAGAGACCTGTGTATGTGTCGGGCGGTCTTAAAGGAGCACATGGCCCTTGGAGTAAAGGCATACCAGTAGTGAGCCGAGGACAGCACTGCAGAAGACCAACTAACCTTGTTTGGTCCGAGTGAATGGCTGCTTTCACAGAAGGCTCCTTTTTTAGCTTCCCAATGCTGGCCAAGCTTTCAGTAGCAACATAATGCTCAACACTGAATAACGCATTTTGATGCATTGTTAGACTTTTTAAAACCATACAAGACCTCCTGACTGAAAAACAGTCTGTAGACTAATTGCCAACATAGAGGAACGTCATTAACTAATACATTATAAAGGATCATATATTGCATGTTTATAAGAATTTATAAAACATTATGGACTGGTTTTGCACACATGGATTAAGACAAATCTAGGACCAAAAAATTTTGTTCTATAGAAAACTCCATTGAGCTTGTTGTTTTAGTCCTTGGTTAGGCTTAATCTGTGTCTGTGAAACTGGCCCATTGTCAGCCAGCTTTATATAAGGTAGTTTAACTAGATCCACAATCTCCCTTCAACTGCTCCAGGGATAATGCTTTTAACTGTCTGAATGGATTTATCCACAGCTAAGATAGACAAATAATGACTTTTTATTGTTAGATTTACTCTCTGAAAATGAAACCAACAAAGAAATTGTATGATACAGTATGATACAGTATGATACAGTAACGATTACTTCATTTGTTGACAAAAAGCCAGTTTAGTCCAAGTTAAATCAACCACTGTTCAATTGCGAAACCATCAACTGTCTGTACTGTTGCAAATGGTGGGATAATTAATAAATTTTCCTTGTACTTAACATTAACAGTTCCCTGAAGTACCTGGATTTCTGATATTTATCACCACGACGTAATTATAATTCAGCGATCTTAAATCAGTTCTGGTTGGCCAGAGAAAAAAATCACTCACAGCACTATTGGTGGTGGCTATTATTCACACATATGCCATGTGCAATCAACATACAGAGCATCTCCCAGAGCCCTGGCTCATGCTGGATTCAAAAGACTGACTGATAAACATGTACTAGCACGGCATCATTTACGGGATTTCACCAATGTAGGAATCATTGTTGAGCAAACACAGAAAAGGTTACATTTTCAACAAAACAGCCTTATCTTCAAATAAAATGGTGCCCAGTTCAGTTCTCCTTTTTCCTTTATCTAAGAGTTAAAGTGTTATTTGTAAGGCATAATTTAATCTATAGTACATTCAGAATTTTGTTTTTCTTACAGTAACGATAAAGGGTTTTGAGAGAGGTGGTGATGGAAAAATAAATATTTTCACATGAAATACCAAAAGTAAAACAATGAGAAAAAACCTTCCCCGTAATTACCACCCTTTTTCAGAAATAGTTCTCAGAAAGAGTGGCCTCCAACCAGACGGACAAAACAGTGATGTGGCACTGTTAGGTACAGTGGTAATGTGGCACTGTTAGGTATAGAGGTAATGTGACACTGTTAGGTATAGCGGTAATGTGGTACTGTTAGGTATAGTGGTAATGTGGCACTGTTAGGTATGGAGGTAATGTGTCACTGTTAGGTATAGAGGTAATGTGGTACTGTTAGCTATAGAGGTAATGTGGTACTGTTAGGTATAGTGGTAATGTGGCACTGTTAGGTATGGAGGTAATGTGGCACTGTTAGGTATTGAGGTAATGTGGCACTGTTAGGTATAGCGGTAATGCGGCACTGTTAGGTATGGAGGTAATGTGGCACTGTTAGGTATAGTAGTAATGTGACATTGTTAGTTACAGATTGTTCATTCTTAGCTGACCTGAAGTTGTTTTGTCCTGTGGCCAAGAGCCAAAATAATGGCACATGTGGTTGTTTTGTTCAAGTGTGTTTGGGTGTCCAAGACACATTTTTTATTTCTCAAAGACCATACTGTTCTGTTAATCTCAATAGGCAATGCCTAGCCTGAAAGTAAATTATACAATCTGCAAAGACAAAACTGATACAGTAGAACAATGTGTGTATTTACTGGGTGTCTAAATCTCTTCAGCCTGGGGTACCAGACATCTTTGAAACTCAATACATGCTCCAATTGGTCAGGACTAAGAACTGGAGAAGGCATGAAAAACTCTTCTTAACCAATCAGTGCTATGATAAAGAGCATGTAAAATGTTAATTGAGATAAGGATTTCATTTCCCATGCAGTTACACCAAAACACTCCAAGGGACGCACTATAAAATAAAGTAAAGATAGGAAAAATAAATACATTTAAACAATTATTTTTAACAATACATTTCTAACTCTCAAATTGTATGAAGATTATTTTTAACACTTCTAGATAGGCTGGAAAATTGGGTAGGACTCTCCGGGACAGTCCCTAATTGGCTCAGATCTAGATGGCTGGAGTTACTTTGTCACGATTGGTAATCATGAACCTGATGGGTGGCGGAGTTCATGCGGATTTCCACAGGGATCAGCTCTCGGACCACTTCTGTTCAATCTCTATATGCTACCTCTGGGCCAAATTCTACAGAAAAACAACATTAACTGCCACAGCTATGCAGATGATACTCAAATATATATGGCTCTCGAACCGTATGACAACAGCTCAACAGACTCACTGTGTCACTGTATAGAGCACATAAATACCTGGATGAACCAAAATTGTCTACAATTTAACCAAGATGAAACATAGATTATTGTGTTTGGCAACAAAAATAAAATAACTATTATTAGTAAAGAGCTGGATTTTCGGGCCCTAAAAACCAGTGGCCAAGTGCGTTGGTGTTCTGATTTGGTGTTCCCACATTTAACAGTCATATGAAAGCGGTCACCAAAACAGCATTCTATCATCTTAAAAATAAAGCCAGAATTAAGGGCTTTGTGTCCCAAAAAGACCAAGAGAAGCTCATCCATGCTTTTATCCATGTAGATTTGACTACTGTAATGGCCTCTTAACTAGACTCCCCAAAAGACTGTAAAACAGCTGCAGCTCATTCAGAATGCTGCTGCTAGAATGTTAACCAGGACCAAGAGGACAGAACACATCACTCTGATTCTTAAATCTTTGCACTGTTACAGAATAGATTTTAAAGTGGTGCTTTTAGTTTATAAATCACTGAATGGTTTAGGCCCCGAATACATTTCTGATATGTTTGAAGAATATGAACCGAGCAGGGCTCTTAGATCCATGAACACAGGTCAGCCCAGAGTCCAAACTAAATATAGTCAAGCTGTGTTATGCTGCACACAACTGGAATAAACTACCAGAAGATATTAGACATGCTCCAAACATACCCATTTTTAAATCCAGGTTAAAAACAGTTCTTTTTTCACGCACCTGTGACTGAGCACATAAACTTAACCGCACTGTTTAGCCTTACAGCTTTTATAGCTTCCTATGTTTTTATCTTGTTTTTATTCTACAAACCCGATTCCAAAAAAGTTGGGACACTGTACAAATTGTGAGTAAAAAAGGAATGGAATAATTTACAAATCTCATAAACTTTAATTCACAATAAAATATAGATAACATATCGAATGTTGAAAGTGAGACATTTTGTAATGTCATGCCAAATATTGGCTCATTTTGGATTTCATGAGAGCTACACATTCCAAAAAAGTTGGGACAGGTAGCAATAAGAGGCCAGAAAAGTTAAATGTACAGATAAGGAACAGCTGGAGGACCAATTTCCAACTTATTATGTCAATTGGCAACATGATTGGTTATAAAAAGAGCCTCTCAGAGTGGCAGTGTCTCTCAGAAGTCAAGATGGGCAGAGGATCACCAATTCCCCCAATGCTGTGGCAAAAAATAGTGGAGCAATATCAGAAAGGAGTTTCTCAGAGAAAAATTGCAAAGAGTTTGAAGTTATCATCATCTACAGTGCATAAAATCATCCAAAGTTTCAGAGAATCTGGAAAAATCTCTGTGCGTAAGGGTCAAGGCCGGAAAACCATACTGGAAGCCTGTGATCTTCGGGCCCTCAGACAGTACTGCATCACATACAGGAATGATACTGTAATGGAAATCACAACATGGGCTCAGGAATACTTCCAGAAAACATTGTCGGTGAACACAATCCACCGTGCCATTTGTTGTTGCCGGGCTAAAACTCTATAGGTCAAAAAGAAGCCGTATCTTAACAGGATCCAAAAGCGCAGGCGTTTTCTCTGGGCCAAGGATCATTCAAAATGGACTGTGGCAAAGTGGAAAAGTGTTCTGTGGTCAGACGCATCATAATTTGAAGTTCATTTTGGAAAACTGGGATGCCCTGTCATCCAGACTAAAGAGGACAAGGACAACCCAAGTTGTTATCAGCGCTCAGTTCAGAAGCCTGCATCTCTGATGGTATGGGGTTGCATGAGTGCGTGTGGCATGGGCAGCCTACACATCTGGAAAGGCACCATCAATGCTGACAGTTATATCCAAGTTCTAGAACAACATATGCTCCCATCCAGACGTCGTCTCTTTCAGGGAAGACCTTGCATTTTCCAACATGACAATGCCAGACCACATACTGCATCAATTACAATGTCATGGCTGCATAGAAGAAGGATCCGGGTACTGAAATGGCCAGCCTGCAGTCCAGATCTTTCACCCAAACATTTGGCGCATCATAAGGAGGAAGGTGCGACAAAGAAGACCTAAGACAGTTGAGCAACTAGAAGCCTTTATTAGACAAGAATGGGACAACATTCCTATTCATAAACTTGAGGCACTTGACTCCTCAGTCCCCAGACATTTGCCGTCTGTTATAAAAAGAAGAGGGGATGCCACACAGTGGTAAACATGGCCTTACAGTGATACATTTTCTCAGTTTAAACATTTGATATGTCATCTATGTTTTATTCTGAATAAAATATTGAAATTTGAAACTTCCACATCATTGCATTCTGTTTTTATTCACAATTGTACAGTGTCCCAATTTTTTGGGAATCGGGTTTGTACTTGACAAAATGGAATTGATCAATTAACTTTCACTTATCTTTTTTAATGTTATTTGACTTGTTGTACATTTTTCACTTTTAGAAAAAGTAATTGCATATTTAAAACTTACTTTCAACAGGCTTCGACCTCTAGTGTGCCCAGTCAACAGGCATTTTTACTGACAACAAACAATATCATTGCAACTTCATAACTGTCTCCGAAATATTATACACATTGTTCTTTAGGAACTTTGTCTTGCCAAATGGGTGAAAGGTAAGCAGTCTGGGGCTAAAGAACCAGAACAGTCAAAACCTGATCCACAAAGCTAAGGTAATTTGACTATACCTAACAGTGCCGCTAATGTCATAGGAATCCTGTTAAAACCTGTTCTAAAACAACAATATAATCCCTGTTCAGAGTAGGTTTTAAAATGAGATTAAGACATTGTCCAAACAAACTGTGAACCAGGAGTTACATCAACATAACATTCTCATAAAGGTTTATCCAGTAATCATGGCAGTTTGAGGTCCCTCGAAGAATGATAGTGATGACACTCATTGACATTGTTGCAAATTATAAAAATTAAAAATAAATGACTAAAAAAACAATTTGACACTGCCAGCTGACAACTTTATAGCATACCATATGGACAACCACAGTGAACATGAAGTCACTGTCCAATATATTAGCGTGGTAAAAAGGATGAAATAAGACTATATATTTTAATCAGAAACTATCAACTGCTATGCCTACTACATTTCCTAAAATATTAGCATGGTTATTCTTCATCAACAAAATACAATATATTGTAGTTTTATTTTTTCAGACGTTATACTGTGTAGAATTGTATGAGACAGGAAAGTGATGAATGATATTGGAGAGTATCTTTTGATTCTAACAATGTACTCAGCCTTGAGATTTTTTTGGGGAAACCAAACCCTGAATTTCCCATCTCATACGGCAAACTGCTTAAACCTGGCCTAAATTGATATATACAACCTTTTCTATAACAGCCAACATTATTAAACAGAAATGTTGCAGAGGCTTAAACTAACCAATGTAATTAATAATGAAAAGACTGAATGAAATGATATAGAATTAATGTAACTGACATTCATCAGGACACTTTTTTAAAGTTCATGCATGCATCCATGTTACTGAGCCCATTTATGTTGCAGATGAAATACAGGGACGACCACCTGCGCTACCTGCGCTAATTAGGGAAGAAATGTAGTTCCTCTGGAGGTACCCAGAAACTATCAATCCATGAACATACATTTTTTGTAACTGATTTGAAAGCTAAGAGTGACATTCCTTGAAAGCCAATCTCTTAATATAAAAATTTAACAATTCTCCGGATTGTAGTCCGAGGCAATTACTGAAAACCTCCCAGGTAATTACTGAAAAGAGAAGGTTAACAATAGCCATAGCATGTGAACTTTGGACATTATTTTGTCCTTCTCATAACCTGGAATGATCATGTGAAAAGACCACCGCACTGTACCAATGAGATTTTCTAACACTCAGCTGAGAAATAGTTTCCATCCTATACCAAGGGAACATAGTGAGCTATCCAGTAATGTTTCTAGGAAATGGTCCTTGGCATATGTGTCTAAAATACACTGGGGTGGCATGTACCCATTACCTAACCCTGGCCCACTGGTTAGCCAATCAATTGTGAGGTAAACAGAGGATGCTGACAAAGATAGATATAAATAGATATTAAAGGGATGCCAAATACTATAAAGCAGGCTGTCGTAAGGGCCTACTGCTATACATAAACTGCCAATAGATTCTCCCAAAAACCACAGTTGTTTACATGTCCGGGAACTCTAAAGGTAATTGGTCTCTTCATTTTTTCCAGAGCTGTATTTCCTGGGACTGAGGGCCTATTTCCAATTGGGTTAAGGGTCTCTGTGTCAACATGGTAGGTGGAAAGCAATACTTCTGCTGGCATAAACAACAGGCCAGTACAACAGCTGTTGAACACCCCAGGTCTATTTTTAATTGCTCTGGAGAGGGAGCACCCCGTAACTGGTTTGTATCTGGGCAGGAGTTAAATCCTAAATTGATAGTTCCTTGTAGGTTCACAAACCATCTTATATAAAACTTTGAGAGGCTTTATTTCAAGATCATTCTCAAAAATGCTGCAAAGCATTGAAAGTAAATAAGTTAGATGCTTAAATCTACGTGGATAGTGTTTTGTTTTTGTGAAGTTCCAGTTACTACAAACCATACACATGAATCCATCAGAGTTTAAGTTTGTTTACCTGATTACCTAATACCTCAATTTGTTGTGTGTTATTTAGGGTTATTTATAAAAATAAGGGAGTCTGAAGGCCAACTATACTTCATCACATAAAAGCCCCAGTGTGTCCTAAAACAAGATAAAATTGCTTGATTCTTTTTAGTAAGTGGCTCCACAACCTAATAATCTACATAATTACATCCCACAAATCTACAACTTAAATAACATTTTCATTTTCAGTACAGCCATTATTCAACATCGCTGAAACAGAAACACTATCCAACATTTTAAATAAGGAAAATATGTGATTCTGATGTTTTTCGTTTTCTATAGTTTGTTAAATCTAATCAGATCAGGTGGGCCTTTTGCAAATCATAGCTCCGTTATCTGATGTTGATATCTCTTACCTAGCAACCACATTAGACATATCTACTCATCCAGTACAAAATGGGCTAGTAATGGTGACTCAATGGGGGGGAAACAGTCATTAACTGATTTGCAAGGGCAGGTTTCAACATTTCAATTCACCATCTACTTCTTCTATCAATCATTAACTTTGTCAATGTTTCCACAAGACGGTGAACACCAATGGGTTTCTACACCAGCGATGTGCCATCCATACTCGTTGACCACAGTAACATTAGCTGAATATATAACCACCCACCCATGACATACGGCCAAACCAAATAGATTTGTCCCTGGAAATTACACAAGGCAGACAAGGAAATGAAAAAGGCATGAGAATGGAATATTCTGGACTAATACCAACATATCTGGTCTGTGTGGCCTGGCTCTAGCAACGCATCCAGAAAGTCTTATCAATGTGTCAATAGTTTATGGTGTGTTGATTCAGATCTGGCAGATCTAAAGTTAGGAACAACATTTATACGTTCAGAATTGCAATGATATATCAAAGGTATTGTCATCTGTGTGTAGAGGGCATATTTCTAGAGAAATATGAACTAGTATCTAAGTACTGAACTTAAATTGTATATACAGTACCAGTCAGTTGTGACCAAACCTAACTGGGACCGTACATATCGTACTATATACACTCCCTTATTCCCCAAATGTGTCATGTGAAGCCATAGCAAAGAAAATCATTATTTAATTCTGTTTATTTTTAGGGTATTTTTCATTTAAAGCACTACCTGTTAAACCACGTAAAAAGGAAAGGCCTTCATGTATCCACTCCCAAGATCTGAAGGTTATCAATCTGAAGTGTTAGTCTGAGTCAGACAGGTTTTATCTACACCCTTTCAGTACTACAATGGTGTTGCCTAAGATCTGGTCAGGCAAGCCAAAATAGAGTAAGTGTTCAGACAAATTAATTTCCATGAATTATATTCAAAAAGCATATTTCAGAAAGTATATTTATCACGGGGATTGCCTCGGAAATAGTTTTAGATTTTTATACATACGTAAGTCTGTGGGTAAATTTGACCATGGGAAAAAGCTACTCTGTGAAGACTGCAATGCAGGTTTGATTTAACTGAGAACTTAGTCAAAGAGAATGGGTGGAGCATGCTGTACTGCATCTTCTCAGCTGCGGCTAAAGATAAACAACAACCCTTATCATTCGACCCAACGGAGACACTCCCCTTTTCAAGATTGGCCCTGGGTCTTTACTGTGTGCGTCACAGACCAGATACAGGCAAAAAAGTTGTCTGCTCCAAACTCCACAGGCTTTAAAGATGACCATTGTAGAATGTACTTTCTGTAGTTAGGGGTGTTGCGATATAACAGTATTGACGATAACCGTGATCATCGTTATCTTGAATTATTTTCCCCACGATAATTGTGTAGTGAAAATTTGATATTGTGACAGCCCTAGTGCAAACGTATCTGGTTGTCCCCAAGGGTGATTTCACCTGCCTCAATGCCCCTAGGCTACAGCACTTTTGAAGTCCTATGTAGGTTGATCCAAGACTGAATCTACCTAAGCTTGTCAAGGTATTTTGCTTCGATGTTTAGGCTGAAATTGGGTTATAATGGAGTTGGAGTTCTAATAACTCCACTCTTAGAATATGTTTTGGTGAAAATGTGACCGGCTATGACATCAATGCTTATCTGAGGCAAGTGAAAACATAAAAAATGACAACTTACCATACAAGCAAGTTGTTAACAGGTGGATTTGCACGCACACACAGGGTCTCAGAACCAAAAGAGGGTCAGAGTTGGGGAAGCGCCACTGGCCTTCTAGTCTGATAGTTTTTTTTGAGGTGTGGGAAACAGAGAGATATTCAAATTTTCAACAAGGAACAGTGCATCCATCATGCTAATGGATTTATAGTCTACTAACTTATAGTCTACCAAGGGCTTTTCAGGAATCATTAACTAGGGCAGAGGAAATAAGATTCACGACATGAATGCATACTTTACATTGCTACACTGAACAAAATTATAAACGCAACACTTTTGTTTTTGCCCCCATTTATTATGAGCTGAACTCAAAGATCTAAGACTTTCTCTATGTACACAAAAGGCCCACACATGGCGTTGTGTGGGTGAGCGGTTTGCTGATGTCAACGTTGTGGATCGAATGGCCCATGGTGGCGGTGGAGTTATGGTATGGGCAGGTGTGTGTTATGGACAACGAACACATGCGCATTTTATTGATGGCATTTTGAATGCACAGAGATACCATGACGAGATCCTGAGGCTCTTTGTTGTGCCATTCATCCATGACCATCACCTCATGTTGCAGCATGATAATGCACGGCCCTATGTTGCAAGGATCTGTACAAAATTCCTGGAAGCTGAAAACATCACAGTTCTTTCATGGCCAGCATACTCATCGGACATGTCACCCATTGAGCATGTTTGGCATGCTCTGGATCGGCATATATGACAGCGTGTTCCAGCTCCTGCCAATATCCAGCAACTTTGCACAACCATTGAAGAGGAGTGGACCAACATTCCACAGGCCACAATCAACAACCTGATCAACTCTATGCGAAGGAGATGTGCTGCACTGCGTGAGGCAAATGGTGGTCACACCAGATACAGTGAAACTGCACATTTTAGAGTGGCCTTTTATTGTGGCCAAGTCACACCTGTGCAATAATCATGCTGTCTAATCTGCATCTTGATATGCCACACCTGTGAGGTGGATGGATTATCTCAGCAAAGGAGAAGTGCTCACTAACACAGATTCAGACAGATTTGTGAACAATATTTGAGGGAAATAGGCCTTTTGTGTACATAGAGAAAGTCTTAGATCTTTGAGTTCAGCTCATGATAAATGGGGGCAAAATATTAGTATAAGTATTGTGTTTATAATTTTGTTCAGTGAATATTGAAAAAAGTACATGAAAAGCCCTCTAGACAACTCCTGCTTAAGTCATGCATTGACTATGAATGGTTCATAAGGTCAAAAAAGCATTACCAAAAAACATCGATAGACATTTTAAATTAAATACATGCTTTAACTTTGCCAATTTGCCAATGAGAGGCCCCTTCATCTTCGGGCCCCTGTGCTGAAGATGGTGTAAGCATGTGCATTAAAGCGCCCCTGGCTGTCCCAGTTACCTAAAGTATTAATGCAAGATGAATGCACTGTAAAACAGTCTGGATTTGTGTCTTCTAAATGAATAATGTAAAATGACATAACAGGATTGCCAATCTGAAGACAAAACACAGATAAACCAACTTATTTGGAACATCATTTCAGAGGTGACAGGGTGAGAACCTGGAGCCAGGTGTTCTTTTTACTGCTTCTATTTGCAAAACATATTGGTTCACTGGACATGGAGGTAAGCGATAAATAAGGATTAGTAGATCTTTATCATGTTTGCAAAGTATTTGGTGTTTAATAATGTGCTGAAAGTTGTGCTTGCCAGTCAGTTGTTTTTCTCAATGTACAGCGTTATTAAATCAAATCTGGTTAGATTTCTCAGTTTATGTACATGTATGAATATATGTAATGATTTTAGGTTTGGATTGACTGATCCTTATTTGTACAAACAAGAAACAAAATTATTTACTTAAACCTTTTATTTTTAGAAAACCAACCCATAGGGTCTGATACAAAAATACTTCACATTTATGATATATACAAAAGTATAAAGGATGCATTACATGGGATCCAACGGATCAGTTTTACAACAGTCATCCACTTTTGGAAGAACAAGCACCCGATAGGCACAGTGAAATGCGATTGTGGAGAAATCCTAATATAGACAATATTGTTAAACCCGAATACATTATGACTTAGTGATTCAGCCCTCATTTAGAAAATGAATCAATTTGAGCCCATGCTAATACACTGTGAAAACAATATATTAGGGTTAGATTTGGAGACATACTCTAACAGAAACACTATCCAAAACTGAACAAAACAAGGATATCTCCTGTAGGCAGTTGTAGATCAATGAGTATCCATACAAAAAGTGCAATATCAAACAGAAAAACACAGAACACATTTTCATAAACACTGGTAAAGAATATACTAACTGCATGATTGTCCCTTGATGCCAAGAGAAGATAATATTCATGATGCAATTATTCTCAAACAGTTCTTTAAATGAAAACACAAAAATTGCCTTGTTTCATTTTAGAAAAACAATTACAAAATATTGGTTCTGCAGATTAAATCCCAAATGTTCATGAAATACAGGATTAATTGACTTTGGAATGATTACACAAGACAACCAAAACTTAAGAGCCTATTCATAATTAGCCGTGGGCAAATCAACAAGTGCCTGGCCCCAGAGGGGAAACTCAGTGACCACATGGTTTATATAAGGCTATTGGATCACTCCTGATTTCTTATCAGTAATCTCTTCGATTACTGAATATTGAGGTTACTGGAAGGAGCAGCTTATTCACAAAACATTGCAAACGAGAAAGACTGCATATTCACATTCCGGTGCAGAAACTTAAACAGTTATCAGTCCAGGAGGAAATGAGATCAGCTTAGGTGGTGCAGCATGATACAGCAAATACGGCTGACAGCACAAACAGACGACTTCGCCTTCTTTCCTTCCCGTCTTCTCTCAGCACAGGGCCAGCTCCAATAGCTGCCGCCACGTCACTTCCGAGTCCCACCAAAGCTTCTCGAATAGCAGTCCGCTCCTTTTAAAGCAAGCCAAGTGCCTGGAGCAGAGAGCGGCCCTAGGGTGGACCAGAGCTCTGAAAGTGCTGAAACAGTTCAGCAAACCTGAAGCATGCGTGCGTTGCCATTATACTCCTCGTCGACCTGAAACAGACAACCGAGAGACGGCGTGGTTAGATCGCACGCTCATCAGTTGGATCCCACTCAAGAGAACAGAGATACCGCCCTAAACGCTCGTATTTTTCAAGACACTCACCTCAGTGTAGGCGGGCGGGGGAGGGAACTGGAAGGCCGCGGGGTGCATGAAGATGGGGCTGTCGTCGCCGTCGTAGTCATCCAGCAGAGGCGTGAGGGGCTGGTCGAGGCGGCAGTCGCGGGTGACGTCGCAGTAGCTCGGGGGAGCGGAGGGCATGCGCAGGGACACCCAGCTGGCCGAGGCGTTGCTGGACGAGCCCTCGGTGCTGCTGACGCTGTTGTTGCGACTGCCCAGGCCGGCCGTCCCGATGACCAGCGGCAGCTCCAGGATCAGCTTGTCACTGCCCGGAATGTGCACATAGATCTGACAGAGAGGGAAGGGGAAAACCGGACTTGTGAGCGGTCATTCCCAAAGGCCTGAGAGTCTAATTAGCGGTCACCTGACTAAGCCTCTTATCTAACAAAGCGAACGGAGGATTTGGAGTAATGTGGGTACCTGAGTGTCTGTGATTACAGCAATGTTACTTTAAGGTTTAAAAATACACAGAGAAAGTTCCTTTGCAATGAGGAACTATTTGAATCAAAACCACTGGTAGTAGTAGCGAGAAGCTTCTATGCTCGTTGTAAGGCATCAGAATGCTCACCATGAGGGCGTACTCCACTCGGATGATGTTGCAGGCCAGCATGGAGGGCTTGATTTTGGGCACGCGGATGGTCTTGCCCTGCCAGGCGTCGCACATGCCGGAGATGATGTGGTTGCCACGCACTGAGGAGAGCTTCTGTCTGAAGACCTTGGTCCTGCCGTTGGCCTGGTAGGTGTGCTTGGAGATGATGGCTGCCTTGGGCACCACAATGCGTGAGCAGGTGTTCTCAAACTTGGCACTGATGCATATGTCTTCGCCCTCACAGAAACCCTTGCGGTCAATCTTGGCATTCAGGGAAACCTGGCCGTCAGGAATGAACATGCAGGTGACCTTTTTCTCCTTCATGCCGCCTGTAGGAGACTGAAGAGAAGGAGAGAAGATTGTCAAGTGGTCTCACTAAACCAGACATTCATCCATGTTTGAGATATCCCATTCTACATCTGGGGCTTTGTCTGCATATTTAGATGCCAAGTCAACTAAAGGACTTCTACGGCCTATGACCTCAATAAATCTATCCACATCTATGCTTGGGGCTTTAAAAGGTAGGCAGCTGAGCAGGACGTGACACAGTTGCCAGACTCGAAGCTACACATTGGGTAAGGTCACACGACTTTAATCCCAACAAAGGCTGGTTGAATTTATAGCCTAAGGGCAAAGTCTGTGATAGAGACTGCTCCATCGTAAGGCATTCAGAGTGTCATCTGTGTGCATTAGCCATGCAAATAGTCAGAGAGTAAGAGGAGGGTCCTTTCAGACTTCCAGTTAGTTGGACTGCAACTTCAGCTATTTAATGCTTTGTGATTAAGTTGGAGATGAACTCACCAGAAGATCTGGGGTGTTCACATCCAGGGGCTCCTCCACCTCAAAGTGCTTCTTGCACTCTAGTGCAAGTTGACCAGGCCTCTCCATCAAGGCCTTGACATAGTACTGGACATAGCCAAATTTCCCCTTGTAAGAAGACACAATCTGCCTGTGGGGAAACAAATGAAAGAGGGTAAGACTACGATAAAACAAAACAAAAACACAGAAGATCTCTCCTAATGCAGACCATTATAAAGAGACATACCCTTGTTGAGGAAGCTCAAATCCAAACATGTACTCGTACTTGTTGCCAGGTCTCAGAATAACTGATCCGTCATGATCTGAAAGAGAAAATAAAACGATGCATTCCTGGGGATTTCCACAAATCGGGGGAAAACGTAAATTTCGCTTTAGGCTAATATTGACATTGACTTCCTGACAAAGCTGGTTTGGGAGGTTTGCCAAGTACAGCAAGCAACGTACATAACTACGTAGATGTTGAATCCTCACCATTGGATTTCATTGCCTGTCCATAGACTGCTCAGCCACAAGCGCCAGTAACTTAATACTTATGACAGTCATGAATGAGGATTAATGAAATTACTCAACAGCATATTGCTGGCTAACCTTAACGGACCCTAACAAATTGCCAATTTCCTCGACTCCGACTGTGTTAACTGAGTTCGAACTCCCAAGTGACAATATCGTATCAATACACAAAATGATTTTACAGGCTTCTTGAAACAAATTTTGGCATCAGCGTGTCTGGTTAATAACCACTTAACCACTAAATAACCAATTTATTTAACTAGAAGTTACCTACAATACAGTTTTTAAGCTAAGCACCAAGATCGCGTGGAGTCCTTCAATATTGATCTTACCAGCTGGGTGGTCATCAAGATGAACGACCTCTTCGTATCTCAAGTACTCATTCTCTTCTCTGCATTTCTGCTTTCCTTTGGCATATTCCACCTTGGCGCATCCTATTCCAAGCACTCGCATGGCAGAGACCCTGGTCACTTCGGATACTTCCACCACGATTGTACCAGCTACTTTGTCACCACTGCAGTAGAAAGTCTTGCTAGGATCACTGAAAACAACCTCAAAGGTCTTCATTCTCTTCGGTGCAACCATATTTGCTATTAATTCTGTATCCAAGTCGAAGAGCTATTCCAACAATAAATGTATGTTGTTGAGTCTGAACTATAATGTTACAGTAAATGGAAATGTAACTGTAATTGAGCGAAGAAGCTAAGACTACGACGATGAAGCCGCGTAAACTCTTTGCTTTGGTATCAGATCGTTAAACTTGACCGACTCTCATGCTAACTTGATAAGATATAAACAAAGGAGGAACCTGCCTTTTATACTTCTAGCCTGTGATTCACCAGCGTTGTTATTCACTTCGGCATGTGGATGCAGAATGCAAAGCGTTGCTCAGCGCATGTACATCGCTCTCATTGGTTAAGAAAGGATGTTTGTGCGGTCTTTAACCAATCATCGCCCGGGAACGGCGCGTGGACACCTCGTGGCTGAGAGGCCCGAGCGAGTGTTCAGCAGCTGTCATGGAGTGGGGGTTTCTGAGGAGTGGCTAGAATACCAAACGGTTGTTTGGTGAAACGATCGCTCTTAACCATGGACTTGGATGGACAACATATCTCTCTAGTTGCCTCATGTGCCTACTTAAAGTGCTTACATTTAATTCATAAAATAAGAAAATCACTACAAATAAAGGCACAAAATGGATGGCTTGGACTAGGTAATAGACATGCACAACATTATGCCTAAATGATCTAATCAAAAATGAATTTCTTTTGACACATCTGACCTCAACAACAAAGAGCATGGTCAGGGCCTGGCATTGGCATCTTCTTGAAGTTGACACTTTTTTGTTCATTAGATTAATTCATTGGTTGATCTTTATTAAGTCCAATCCTAGATGATGGAGGTTTTGTATTAAAACCACTGCACAGCCACCTTACAAATTATATTCTGGGAAATATTGTTTGCATTCTTTTTGGGCACACTCCGACCCACATAATGCATACTTTTAAATAATAGTATGTGAAATAAACAATAATAAACAGATTTGTATTAAAGTATAATTTACATATAGTTGTCCTTGGTACATTTAAATAACAAAGAAATTCATTAATTCCTGTTGAAGACCACTTCACTTCTGTGAAGATCACCAACCTTTGTCTTCAAAGCCTTTAAATTGCCATTGCATCTTCATTCCAGGATTTGAAAATGAAGATTAGTTTAACATGCTAAATTGGTAGAGACCTAGCCCATTGGAAGTCTGACCCATTTCACAACCATAAAATGTGTTACGTGCAAGTTGAGTTTTCTACCCATCTCTATGGCCTTGGCAAACCCAAGACAGGAAGAAAAGGCAGTATTCTTTCTCAAGTTAATATGATTATTATTATAGTCTATGTAGCTGCCTTAAAGTAGTATTTATTAACAACCCCTCAGAGCTATATTTTTTAGCTTAAATATTTTTATTCTAAAGAAATGTTATCTAGATGAAGTGTGTCAGGTGTGGTTGTTCGAGGACAAACTGGCTTTTGGAAAACCTTAGTCTTTTCTACATAGATTGAGCTTTCCCACCCCTGCAGTAGGCATTCAATGAAGCAAACTATGTATTGGTTCACAGTCAGACATTTCACTGGAGTCTTCCAATAATGATAAACAATATAAGTCCTAGATAGAGTTGTTATTGAAGGCCTTCACACCTCTGGAAAAATCTTCAAATTTCACTGCCTTAAATTTACATTTAATAAGGAATCTAAAGGAAACCTTCTCTAAACAATTTCCTAGCAAATGTCTGTGCTGAGACCACTCAAGGACTCTTAACACCTCTTGCTTGGAAAGCCATTCCACTGTGTTTTCTTACAATTATGATTTGTGGAATTGCTCCATTGAAGCAAAAATGATTACATTTAGGCTGGGCTTTGTTCCTTTCATATCTTTTTTTATCCTGACAAATCCTCCACTCCTGGCTGGAGATAAACATATGCTTAACAATATGCTGCCTCATAAATATAGAGTTTGTCTCAATGTTGGAAATTCCTTTGTATTTTTATATGTTGTAATTAAGTAAATGTCAGAATACAATCCGACCACTTCCATTTCTATGATCTCCACCCCTAAGGAAATTCTGGAATACATGTGACCTCATCCTGAAAGGAAGAATGGGAATTGAGATAAAACTGAATGCCATTAGAATGAAGTGTCCTTTAAGCAAGAATGACTTAAACCGAAAACGAGTGAAACACAGTAAAACATTCTCAGAATCTTCATGTCATCTAAAAATGTCATGTTTTATTAATTCAATGTCAGCCATCAGGAACTGTTTGTTTTCATTCCATCAACTAACATGAAACCAAAAACAAATCCTCCCATAACTCCCAAAGAACGCCAATGAATGGCATGGTGTAGTTGGATATGAACATCGAAACTACTGTATTACAGATACGAACCAAAGCAACATCAGTACACGTGCAACTCTATTGTGTGTCATGTTGAAATAACATGACACACAATAGAGATCTGAATATCCTTGCAGGCTTTACTTTTTAAAGAAATGTAACTGAAATCTATATTAATAAGTTCAGTATTTAGTTACCCATGTCACTAATAAATGTAATCAGATTGCACCACCTTGTGGCACGATTGTGCCTACTAATGCCCTTATGTCAAAATCATGCCATTCCAGGTGTAAAATGTTTCTAATAACATTGAGCTGTATTGCATATTCTGGAGTTTTAGAGCCACAGGTTTGTATAATGACTGGTAGGTAAACACCTTTTGGCATGGCTAGTTAAAGCTAGCATGCTATTGTGTTTTTTGAAAAAATAAACACAGTACTAGCTTTCTGTTTCTCGGTTGACATTTCCAGAACATTTTCGAAAATGTTTTGAGGAGTAGCCTGAAACAAGAGAGGAATAGGAGATGCCCTCCTACAAAATCACCAATAGACTCAATCTCCATATATGTCTGACCCACCTCTTTGCACAAGCCATTAACTGATTCCCTCCATCTTCGGAGGACGCAGCATTCAAAGACTTGGCTGACTGAACTGTCATGATATTTTAGTTTGTTTTCTGACCTTGAAGTACTTTTAGATTATATGAAAAGTCCTACAGAAAATGCATTATTATAATATGTGCCTTCCTTATTGACTCTGCCTATTAAGTCCAATAGTTCAACACTCATTGGACTACTTCACGCCTGTACTTTTTTCCTCTGTAATTCTCGATTAAATCCTACATCCTAGTAATATTGGACAAACTGACTACCTGCCCACTGGACCTTATGCCTTCTCCAGGCTGTTTATGGAGACCTCTGATCACTCCTCAACTGACCATTGACTGCGTCCCCTCTCAGTTAAAAATGGCCAGTCGCTCGGCACTTCACATAACCAACCCTTGACACATCTAACATACAGGAAAGGATTATTTTTTTTTTAATCCCCTGCTGATTTTGTACGTTTGCCCACTGACAAAGAAATTATCAGTCTGTAATTTTAATGGTAAGTGTATTTGAACAGTGAGAGACAGAATAACAACAAAAAAATCCAGAAAAACGCATGTCAAAAATATTATAAATTGATAGAATTGTTTCCCTCACTGTATACAAATACACACTGGTAATCCCTTTGTTTTGAAATTTAAAAAAACAATCCTATGGACAATGTGTGATTCCAGTGACATCAAATGTGTGGTGTTGGCAGAATCCAACTATTGGTGTTAAGAAACACTGCTATGATAAACTGTATACATGTTGGGTTGGTTACATTTTATCGATATACACAGTCTTAGTAAAAGAAAAGATTGTGTATTGAGATATTTATTATTATGAAAACATGTCCCTTTGTGAAATCTCACAGGCTACCTCTGACATAGAGCATCAAAGTCTTTGTGAACTCAGATGCATACTGTAATTTACTAACTTTGTACAGTTTAACTGCGTATTTAGTGGTATGTTGTGTGACATGACACTAAGTTTAAGGACTCAGTTCAGTAAAACTGTCAGTGCAGTTATATTACAATCTCTCAGTCACATTTAAAATTCCAAGCATAGATTCAACTATGAGATCAGGTATCTTTCTTGATACTCATGAAGGGCAGTGATTGGTAGATTGTGAATAACAATAACAACAAATCAGATATGTTACACGAACAACCAGTTTAGCACCTGGAATCTTTTACTACAGAGCCATGCTGTTGTAATACGTGCAACCTGAGAGCCCTAAGATCACAGCCATTTTTGGCCTTATTCCTTGCAGAGATTACTCCGGATTCTCTCAATCTTTTTTATTTTATTTCAGTCAAAGGTATTTCAAACATAATGTGTATTGATTTATTTTACCTGGTTAGTTGACTGAGAACACATTCTCATTTACAGCAACAACACTGAAGCATACAGAGTTCACTGTCTCGCTTAGGGATCAGACCAGACGTGTCCCTTGTCAGTGCTGAGATTCAATCTAGTTATTGGTCAGATAATATATCAGCTACTTTACCTGCCTCCTCATATCATATGAAGGAATGTTCTTGTTCCACTATTCACTGATATTATTTTTTTCTTATGCTTTGATATTACATATTTTATTACACAATTGAACCCATTTAAATCACAAATTGTTACACTTTCTTTGTCTTTTAGGTCCAAAATGTGTGAATACCTTCTTACAATGCCAGAGGTGTGTGAGCATGGGAGGAATATTGGAAAGGAAGACACATTATAAACATTACTGTGTTGAGTTTGAATGAATCGCAGCTAACTTTAAGAGTTTTAGTCATCTGCAGCACCATGTATTCAGTGAGGAATAGTAAAAAAAAAAAACATTCAACTTTTATTTTACACAGTGTAGTCAGGTGTAAATAGTTTTTTGTTTTGCGTGGGTAACACAAAGATCTCCTTAGTGAATGTATTTCAACGATGGACATATGCAAATTAGTGCACTCACACAACGACGCCCTTGCACTCACACACACACACACACGCACGCACACACACACACACGCGCGTATACATGCAAACACACACATACACACAACACCACGCCGGCAAAGGCGCAGGTGATGCCGTAGCCAATGCAGTGTATCTGCACAGATGCTGTGCAAGGCTCACACCCTGATGTGGATCGTCTTGCGGTAGAACTCGAAGTCTTCGGGTACAGTATCTAATGGAACGACACACAAGACAAAACCCTTAGAACACCAACCAAAACCACGCCACGAGTTCACTTCTGACTCAAGACGAACCCCGTTTAACCGGGCCGACGTACCGTTGCAGCGGTACCCCAGGTTGGACCAGATGATCTGCTCCTGGGAGAAGCAGAAGACGCCCAGCCGCCCGCCCCTCATCGACGTGTCCACGACGACGCCCGAGTCCGCCACCAGCGTCATGCCCTCGTAAAGCCTCACCCTGAGACGCAGGCATAAAGAGTGACGAAGCGTATGGATGCCTCTGTGTAACCAGACTTATGCGGTACGCGGACACTTCACCACCTCTATATGCTAACTAGTTCCATGGAAGGGTTTGCCTACCTGATGTAGCCCACTTGTGGGCGGTGGCTGAGGTGCCAGCGGTAGGACGTCTTGTCCCTCCAGCCCACGTTCCGGGGGTCTTTCCACAGCAGGGTGACCTCGTCCGGGGTGTCGCCGGTGTGCCAAAGGGCGTTACGGAGGTACTCACCGGGACCCGTGCGAGACTTCACTGCCTGCAGAGCCGAGGGAATGAAGTCTGAGTCTGCGATCATTTCAGAATCTTTGGACTCAAAGCATATAGCTGGTTCTGTACAAGAGGATGGTGTGGGACGTGGACTCTCACTGCTAGGTTACTTGAAAAAGCTAAACAGGTCTGATACTGGAGTGTAATGTTCATATTTAGCCAACAGGAGGCATTCACGGCGTCCCCCACCTTCAGTTGTAAACCTGGCTGGGCCAAAGCCCTGAAAGGCTGCGACTGCCAGTAAATCTGCTCCATCTGTTTCCACATGACCACGTAGAAGCTGGACGAGTCCTGGTAGCTGAAGATGAAGCCCACGTAGTCGTCGTCCGTAGCCGTGTTGATGTGGAACGTCCCCTCAAAGTCCACGCCGTTAAAAGCTGTGTAGCCTGGAGGTAGAGATGGAACGAGATTCTTAACTTTATTGAGACAGCACTAATGGTAGAGCAAATGCCAGCTAGACAGATATAAAACACATATATGAAACAAATATATGCATACACATACATTTGTGGAAAATAAAAAATACACATTTCTAAACAAACTTAGGTGTTCTAAATAAATTTACAAATGTACGGCACATATAAAAACACATAAACAATGCAAAGTAAGAAATGTACTTGCCTATGGCCAAACCAGGGTCACTGTTCATTGTTTGAACAATCTCCATACCCTAAAACAAAATTCCAGAACAATGTTAAATTCAATAAAAAAAAATTACAACAAAATGTAAAAAATATAAAAAAGGACAATTCCTATAGTCACCCGATTGAGCACAATCCAGTTAGGGTCAATTTGGGCATCTCCTTCTGGGTCCAGGATGACCGTCTGGTAGGCTCTGAAGTCAGTCATTGTGACCTCAGCACTCTCTGGACATGCATCGATCAAGTCTAGCACGGAGTCGTTGTCAAAGTCATTCTCACACATGTCACCAACACCATTTCCTGAATCGGAAATGGGGAAACAAATAAAAAAGTCTGAGAACCAAGTGCTTAAAAGTATAGAGAAACATAGGGTCATGTGAAACAGTAGGACCTAGAGAAACATTTGGGACTCATTTCCAGTAAAAAATGCTATGTGCGTGTCTGGGAAAGGAACAGATTGCGCCTTTAATCCAGTGAAACATCTGCGGTTGAAAACATTTCCTTCCAAGGGAGTCCATCCGTACCGTCGGTGTCTGTCTGGCTGGGATTGGCGATGAGACGGCAGTTGTCCGCTCCGTGAGGTCCCCAATCGGGAATGCCGTCATTGTCATCGTCACCATCGCATTCGTCGCCAATCCCGTCGTTGTCTGAGTCCAGTTGGGAGCTGTTAGGGACATCTGGACAGTTGTCCCTAGAGTCCTGCAGGCCATCACCGTCCCTGGACATACCCGGACAACGTGGATCGACAGACTCAATAAAACATCAGGCAAAACTCGTCGCAATGATGTCAGACTGATATTCAACAGCATGGTGAAATTGCATACTTTCTGTTTAGCTAAGAACTCCTTATTCACAGCAATAACCTGGGAGCAAATAGGATTAACCATGCTGCTCCGGGACAGAACAACAGGGGGTTTTCACCCTGTTGGCTGAGTGATTGGAACCAGCAACCTTTTTTCTACTGGCCCAAATAGTCTGGACAACTAGGCTTTATCCCACATCTATAAATGTTTCCCAACTGAGCCGGATTGTCATCTCGGGCGGAGAGACCACCCCAAAAAAACTCGGACACCTGGCCGTCATCAGGTTCTGAAGTCTTCGAAAAACCAGCATGAGAACTCACTTGTCCTGGTTCGTGTCGCACACATCTCCCACCAGGTCGTTGTCCAAATCAGACTGCATGGAGAAAAAAAAAGGGGGAGTCAAACATTACATTGGCGTTTTAGTGTGGGCTCTTGAACATTCGCCTTGACCTCTGACCTGCATGGGGTCATTGACTTCCGGGCAGCTGTCGCAGGCGTCCCCCACTCCGTCCCCGTCGCGGTCTGTTTGCATGGGGTTGGGAACCTTGGGACAGTTGTCTAGCAGGTTGGGGATACCTGGCAAGGGCACGAGGAAAAAGAAGGCGTCGATATAACTGCAGTTCTAAGAGCCTGTTTTTACAAAACAACTCAGAATCTCTGAGTTCTGGTGGTCTTGGATTGGGCGCCCTGTCCACATACTCGATTATTATGACCTACTCTGAGTCTGTGAACACATTGCAGGCCCTAACACTGCTTCCCACAAGTCCCACCATAACCAGGGCTTACACTAGCCAGGGATCCCAATCAATGATATGATTTAAAAGAACTAGCAGGTGGAAAATGAAGTACGTTGGTGCCGATTGGACACTATTTTAACAGCCCCGTCCCTAAGCGACCCCTACCATCCCCATCGATATCATTGTCACAGGTGTCCCCCGCTCCGTTTCCATCCGTGTCCCTCTGGCTTCCGTTGGGAACGTTAGGGCAGTTATCACACGCGTCCCCGTATGAGTCCGTGTCCGAGTTCTGCTGGTCCTTGTTGGGGACCAGGCGGCAGTTGTCCTGTTAAAGCAAAGGGGTCAAAGAACACGCCGGTGAGCCCAGTCAGGGAGTTTCTGTCGACCGCCAGGGCAAGAAGGACGGACTCACCTCCACGTTCTTGATCCCGTCTCCGTCGGCGTCTTCGTCACACTGGTCACCTATACCGTCGCCGTCGGCGTCCTCCTGGCCGGAGTTGGGCGTGTTCACGCAGTTGTCCTGCACAGGGGGCGCGTGACAGTTGAGGTGAGTCAGACATGTTGCGTGCGTGCGTGCGTGTGTGCGAAACATGCTTACAGCTCGGCAGTGATAGTCGTTGTCTATGCAGGGTAGTGCCAGGTCGGGGTAGCCGTCCATGTCGCGGTCTGGACCACACGTGTTTCCATTACCGGCCCAGCCCACATTACACTGGAAGAAATGTCCGACACATTCAGAGGAAACACCAAGCAGGAACACAATGCTTCACTGACGTCATTCTGTGTAACTAGATAACAAACAACCGGTCGGGGTTACAATATTGCTTTACCATGACGACTTTACAAGGATTTTTCTCTATAAATACGTTACATTTCAGTTGCTATCTCGAATTATAACGCGTTTTCCGATTGATAAAGAGACAGTGAGCAACTTCCTTCTCCCGTGCTCCTTTAGCCGGAGACGAGCGCTGTGTCTCACCACGCAGGAGATCTCGGCGGCACCCTTTATGAGGCAGTGGGCGTTGACATCGCACGGGTCATACCCCAGGGTGGCGCAGGACCTCCGCAGGAAACACCCCACCGTCTGGTTGCCCACAAAACTGTCTTTACACGGACCGCACTGGAACGAACCCTGAGGAGGGAGGAGGGGACAGGAAAAAGAGATGCGTTTGTCAACGTATCTGGCAACCTCGGTCTCCCATCCTGATACCCACCTCTGTGTTGACGCAGATGGAGTTGGGCACGCAGGTGTTGGAGAGGTCAGCACACTCGTCCACATCGTTGCACTCCTACAGAGACAGACAGACAGACGCGTCATGCCAAAGACGAGGCATGTCGGACCAACCGGCCGCCACGCCCACAAAGGCCATGACTTGGGCCCACCCAGGGGGCGAAACCTGGTGTCAGTGACGGTGTGTGTGCCGTGCATGTCTGTGTGTCTGTTTGTGTGTTTGTGTGTAGTTCCAACCTGCTTGTGGCTATTGGCGAACTCCAGCCCGACACCGCTGAGGGGAGGTCCCGAGAAGCCCACAGGACAGGGTTCGCAGGTGAAGCCCTGGGCTGTGTTCACACACCCCTCAGTGGAGAAACAGGGCTGGGCTAGGGCGCACTTAAAGGATGAGGGAAACATAAATATAGAAATGGCATTGTATTTCGTTTTATTTCACCCCGGGTAGTGCTTCATTAAGTTTGGCCGGTAAACAAAACATTTGACAGCTGCGTGGCTAGGCAATGGTTTCTTTAGAGATGTGCCGATCTAGCTAAGAAAACTTAAGAATCTTAAGGAATTTATTAGCCACTTAGGCTTATAGAATACCTCGTCAATGTCCTTGCAATGGGTGCCATTCCCAGTCATTCCATTTGGGCAGGCACCACAACGGTAACCTGGGTACTCCCGGATCTCTGTACAGGGCACGCCTTTGTAGCAGGGGTTGGGATCACAGCGAGAGTGGGGCTCATGGAAGCCTGGTTAATCAAGAAGAAATAACCGAATCCGCCAACACTCAAAATGGGACATACCATCTCTTGGAGCCTTTACTTTCGCTCTCACCTCGATCTTATCATTCACCCTTTTTCCCCATTCCAATCACTCACCGCACGCTTGACACTCCAGGATGGTGTTCCTTATCAGAGACATCTCCTTCACCTGTGAAGATCATCCAGCACATCTAACAGTCACTGCAATGGTACCGCGTGTTTGTAGATTATACAGGCCCCTCGGTCATCGTCACTTCTACTGTGGAGTCCTGCCCTCTCCCTCTTTTACCTGTTCCCTGATGTCCTCTCGGAGTTCGCCCAGGATCTGGTTGAAGATGATCAGTTGGCCGATCAAAGCCTTGGTGTGGTCACCTGACACAGATGTCCAATCATTGAGCAACAATAAGTGCACAGAAACCAGTAGTAGCATCATTATAGCTGGTACTCTAATTGCTGGTTGTCTTTTCGGTTGATAAACAGGAGATTCTGTCTGACACTCACCCAGAATGGCACTGACGTCGGCACCAACTATGGAGACAAACAAGACCACTTTAGTTGATACAAATGCATCCCAATTCACTAGTCAATCAATTAAATGTATTTTATAAAGCCCTTTTTTACATCAGCAGTTGTCAGAAAGTGCTTATGCAGACTCTCAGCCTGGAACCCCAAAGACCAAGTAACAATAAGAATTGATGCCCATGTGCTGAGGAATAACACCCTAGTGGGGTCAGAACATAAGAAGAAACTTAAGAGAGGTTTCAGAATTTGACGGGTGATTTTTTTGTTCCCTGCCACTCACACACTTTGCATGTTTTTTTTTATCCCAGGTTTTCAAATGGGATAAGACACTGGATATAGTGATGAGTACAACATGTAGATTGAGCTGTGTTGACCACCAGTCAGAAAAATTATCTATATGTTACAATAACTCCCCAGTAGAGGGCCTGAAAGTAGCAAGAATACAGTAATGAGACCAAATAATTTCAGGTAACATCGGCGAAGCACGAACAAGTTAGATTCTGTGCATCAAAGCGAACACTTTCAATGTGTCCAACACCTATATAACCAGATGAGTGTAGTTCCCAACTAAGCAGGGAACTGTATTCAATCTCATACAAGCAGCAAAAACCTGCACACACTCAGCCCTGTGGAATGTGTTTGACACAAGCTCTAGACAGACGGTTTACTTCCAACAAAGTACATTCAACTTATGTTAAGCTTGGCATGGAAAAAGGAGAGGTGTTGCATAATCTGGAATATCATTCCTTTGAGAATGGAAATCACAAAGCATCCTAAAACTCTGATCTAGCTCTTGCTTCTAGCTCTGGGTTTTCTGAGGCTGAAGTTCACAAAATATTATACTACATGAGTATATGATCTGTTGCATGTATTTATGGTTATATAAGAATACCTACCTGAATTTTGAAAGGATGTATCTCCCTGAAATGGACAGTCAGTCAGGATTCCAGCTTTGGCTACGGAGCCACCCAGAGCCAATTTTAGAGAGTCCACTGAGCCCTGAAACACAGGCAAACACACACAGTGCAGTAAATGGATTGGTCTGATTAATGAATCAATTGAAACAAGCTAAATGGATCTTAGTGGTTGTACGGCTGAATTGAAGACCTCTACAGTAGAGCAGCATGTCAAACCACTAGAAAACCTGGTTAATACTAAGCCACTCAGGAATGGGTGAGAGACACGCCCCGGACCCTGACAACGCCCCGGACCCTGACAACGCCCCGCACCCTGACAACGCCCCGCATCCTGACAACGCCCCGCACTCTGACAACGCCCCGCACCCTGACAACGCCCCGCACCGTGACAACGCCACGCGCCCTGACAACGCCACGCGCCCTGACAACGCCACGCGCCCTGACAACGCCCCACACCCTGACAACACCCGCACCATGCCATGGGCCACATCCTGATTTATGCTTGAATTTCTGTTTCTTGTGTAATGGTTTTATGTGTAAGAAAGAGTTATGCATTCTTTTGTGCAATGCCATTGTATTTCTGAATTTCTCAAACATATTCAGTGTGCATGCGACCTTGATAAACTCTCTCACACAAAAGGACAAGTGGAATTACCATGCTAATTGATATTTAGAAAAAACTATGACTTCAAAATAAATGTCTAGGTCTAGTGCTATATTCATGCAACCTATCCCTGGTGTTACTCAGACTTATTGAAGCACATGATCTGGGTAATGTTCACTGGGCCATACAGTGACAGTGTTTCTTCAGCAATGTTTATGCAGCAAGTTTAGACAGCAGGTATCTGACCGTTTCACTGCCCTTTGGAACATTTCAACGTTTCGTGCCTACTGAAGCTGTCTCTGTTTAGTACCCAAGTACACCTAAAACTATTTGCATGCATGTGTTGCGAGTGGTTCTGGCAAGATAAGAAATACAACCTGCAAACAATAGCTCCAGTGTGCCCTTTCATTTTCTATCTTTACTCTTTCAATAGTCTTACCTTCCTCCAGCTTACTCTCTTTCATCCTGACACAGGCCTCTCTTTGTCCACAGGGAGTCTGGCATCTATCAGTTAGTCATAGCATGGCATACATTCTGACAGAAATGTAGCTGATAGGACTTGCAGCTGAGCGCTATTCCAGGTATTGGATGAAAGGGTGCTCATAAGATAGTAAGAAATTTGACTGTCCACTCAAGTTGCCTCCGATCACTATTGTCCATGACCGCTTATTAGCAAATCCAAATTCTAGATAATTTTCTTAATTGGCAGAGGTTAGTCGTTGATAGAAGAATATACACTCACCTAAAGGATTATTAGGAACACCATACTAATACTGTGTTTGACCCCCTTTCGCCTTCAGAACTGCCTTAATTCTACGTGGCATTGATTCAACAAGGTGCTGAAAGCATTCTTTAGAAATGTTGGCCCATATTGATAGGATAGCATCTTGCAGTTGATGGAGATTTGTGGGATGCACATCCAGGGCACGAAGCTCCCGTTCCACCACATCCCAAAGATGCTCTATTGGGTTGAGAGCTGGTGACTGTGGGGGCCATTTCAGTACAATGAACTCATTGTCATGTTCAAGAAACCAATTTGAAATGATTCGAGCTTTGTGACATGGTGCATTATCCTGCTGGAAGTAGCCATCAGAGGATGGGTACATGGTGGTCATAAAGGGATGGACATGGTCAGAAACAATGCTCAGGTAGGCCGTGGCATTTAAACAATGCCCAATTGGCACTAAGGGGCCTAAAGTGTGCCAAGAACATCCCCCACACCATTACACCACCAGTGGTAATAAGGCATGATGGATCCATGTTCTCATTCTGTTTACGCCAAATTCTGACTCTACCATCTGAATGTCTCAACAGAAATGAGACTCATCAGACCAGGCAACATTCTTCCAGTCTTCAACTGTCCAATTTTGGTGAGCTCGTGCAAATTGTAGCCTCTTTTTCCTCTTTGTAGTGGAGATGAGTAGTACCCGGTGGAGTCTTCTGCTGTTGTAGCCCATCCGCTTCAAGGTTGTGCGTGTTGTGGCTTCACAAATGCTTTGCTGCATACCTCGGTTGTAATGTGTGGTTATTTCAGTCAAAGTTGCTCTTCTATCAGCTTGAATCAGTGGGCCCATTCTCTTCTGACCTCTAGCATCAACAAGGCATTTTTGCCCACAGGACTGCCGCATACTGGATGTTTTTCCCTTTTCAAACCATTCTTTGTAAACCTTACAAATGGTTGTGCGTGAAAATCCCAGTAACAGAGCAGATTGTGAAATACTCAGACCGGCCCGTCTGGCACCAACAACCATGCCACGCTCAAAATTGCTTAAATCATCTTTCTTTCCCATTCTGACATTCAGTTTGGAGTTCAGGAGATTGTCTTAACCAGGACCACACCCCTAAATGCATTGAAGCAACTGCCATGTGATTGGTTGATTAGATAATTGCATTAATGAGAAATTGAACTGGTTTTCTGATAATCCTTTAGGTGAGTGTATATTTAAAACCATCACAAACCAGTAACACTATCATCTTTAACGTCAACTTGTAGAATGGGGAATGCCACACTGTGCCGGCTGTGTTAAGGTTTCATTTACTGTTGGTCTAATAAGGTGATTTATTTGGGGTCTGGAATACTTCCTCACTGTGGGTTTGGGAATGTTAATAGTTAACTCTCTGAAATGTAACATGTTCTTAAAAGTTAAAGGGTATCGGCCCCCTTGCACTTCAGTCAAAACTTGCACCATTAGGTCTACAAAACCTTTGAAATTCTAAAAGATTTTGGATCTGGCAGTTGAACAAAATCAAAAAGCCTGGAAAATGTACTAAATCTTATCTCATTCTACAAATCTAAATTTCAAGAAGTAGTAAAGGTGATTCTCCTTTACTTTGGATTTGAACTCATCTGTGATTATTTGCAGGTGCCTGCAATATGAAAATCACGAATTCAACCAGTTTGAGCAGAACACAGGACTCATTATGTCAGTGTGTTCCGCAATGAGCATGGAGAAAAGAAGTCCAGAGTATTATCTGATGAGGTCAGACACAAAATAGTTGCCAAGCTTGGACAATTTGAAGGTTGCAACTCTATCTCCAGAGATCTTGATGTTCCTGTTTCCACAGTACTTAACGTTATCGTTAACGTTAAGGCACCTGCTATTGTAACAGAAGTTGGGAAATACCCTGCAAATCTGAGAGAACAGGAGTTCTCTGGAGGAGAATAACACTGGGTCACACTGCCAGTGCAGAAGTGCAGGAAGCTCGTCCATGGCTATAAGAAGCTCATCCATGGCTATAGGAAAGCTTATCCATGGCAATTGGAAGTACTTGATTGCATTACTTTGGCCAATGGCTGTGCTACCAAATACTGAGCTACCAAATACTGAGACTAGGGTGTCAATGCCATTTCTGTTCCTTTTCAGATTGAAAATTATATACTATGGTTGGGATTCAAAACAAAGGTTCTGTAATATTAACAGTGAAATAAAGAATTCTGGAGACAAAACACTTAGAGACGACGAGAGTTATTGGAAGAAGGTGCAAGGCTGCCAACACTTTAAGCCATGACTGTATCTATGCCATTTATTGCTCAAAAAGAACTCTTGCATCTGCCCAATGCTTGAACAATCTTGAGGCAGGCTCAATTTGGGAAGAGCCAATAGCGTCAGCCCCGGCAGATTAACATTTCGCTGTGGATTTCTAAAAATGATGGACCAGTGCTGAAGCCACTGCATGTACTTCTGAAGCAAGGGCTTGAATCTGGTATGGAAATATACATGTGCATACACAGAAAAAACTTAGCATTTTCTCACCTGTAGCCTTGCATAGGTCTTCTGCCCATTGCGTATCTCCACAGACTCCGGCTCTTCTGGCAGCTGAACCAATGATGGCAGGCCCTGTGCTGAGTCGGCCAATCGACAGTTGACATAAAGTTCCAGGTGGAGGTGGTTACGTCTGAGCCCGCCCACTCGGAGGATGAGTGACTGGGTTCGGCCGTCGGAGAGGCTGGGGTTCTGGAGGTTCACTGTGTGGATTTTACCATCCTCACGTATGTAGCGCACCAGAACTGAGACGAGACAATTCTTAGATCAGGCAATGCAGAGCATATTTCAAGTTGGCCTGCATAGGACCATCTGTATAGGAGCTCCAGCACTGACATTTTCACAAAAACACAAAGTACTTAATTATAACAACTATCCAACCCTCTAAATGTTAGCGGCTGGCAATTGACTGGCAAATCCCACAACTGGGATTCGGTGAATGTGAATAGGTTATAAGCCTTGATCAACTCCCTCCTAATCTGAAATCGGATAGTACCATACCTTTGTTGATCTTGCCCATCAGGGCCACCTCCAGGTACTTCCTGTTGTCGTCTTTATTGTAGAGACCCAGGAGAACTCCTCCCAGTTTGGGTGGAAGACGCAGAGTGGACACCAGATAAAGGTCTGATATCTCGCCCAGAGCCCCGGAAATCTTCCCCGCCGCAGACACACTCTGCTTGGCATCATGCAGCTCCAGCATGTCAATCACTGAAAGGCAGAGGGCTGGTGGTCCGTTACTTGCTCCAGTCCGAATATTTTGGAAATACACTGAGAGGTAGCACGGGTGTGCAGCTACAATCCGCAACTACTTTTGGCAGAGCTGTCATAATTACACATAACTACAAAAAAGGCAATCTAATTAAACAAGACAAGAGTTATTTCAATGATTTAATTAAGAAAGTTTTGAAACCAAGAACGTCACTGTGACTGCCCTCGTATACGCAGTGACTGACTGTGCTTAATGACTGTATCCAAACTCTTCCTATAGCTGTTGACCAGTCTTTCGCATCAGTGTGGAATACTGGTGACCCTTTCTACTATGCAGAACTGCCTTAACTCAGCGACATCTGTCGATTTTTCAGCATAAATGCTTGTTGCAGGATCGGCCACAAACTCCCAGCACATCACTCGCGGGCCGGTTTTGTGCCACAGGCCATCTGTTGACGACTTCTGTTCTAGAGTGATGGATAATGACGGAGAGGTAACTTGAGAGCAAGAGTGATACAGCAATAGAGTTAAGAAAGGCCAACTCAGAAAGAGAGATATGTTGGACAGTCCGAGAAAGAAAGAGAATAGATAAATGAATAGACAATGGGTGATTCATCTAAATGAGTTTACAGCTTCTGCAAAGAGTTTAATGGTCTGTTGCCACAGAATAAAAACAATGTCACATTAAAGACCTGCATTTTTCTGTCACTGTTGGTGGCAAAATGTACGTCTGTCCACTACTGAAATGGTTGGAGCCTGGTGTGGCTGCAATCAATGTTAATTACTTTAAAGTTACTGCCCAGTTCGTTTACGGTCAAATCACACCTAAATAATGTTGCTCACTCTACCTATACACATATTTGTGGCCAGAGCATGAGGAGGAAAAAACATTTAAAAGTCTCCCCTAACACCTCAAACTTGTCTCAAACATAAAAATGCCATAGAGTATTAGATCATACTCCTGAGGAAGAGCTGACCATTCAGCTGACTACAGAAATACTCTTAATCACTAGTAAATGCTAACACCATAGTTGTTGACATATGCACACTATAACGAAACAGAAAAGCTGCTTCTTATCATACATCATAAAACAAAGTTGAAAGGAAATGTTCCTACGCAATTTAGGGTCAAGACCATTTAAAACTGGAGACACTGGGCCGTTGTAGAAGTATTCATTGACTTTGCAATGGTGACTGAAATGGACTGAAATGAAAATATAAGGTATAAATATATAAAACATACACATACAAAATAGTATACAGTATGAGAATCCTAAATTAGTTCAAGATTCAGATTTGGCAAACAAAGCCATTAGCCATTATCGCCAACACCTTGACAGAGTCTTAAGAATTGTAGAAAATAATACTGAACAATCCATGAGTGGAAAGCTTTTAGAGACCCAATAAGACTCACAAACGTAATTCCCTCCATGTTTCTAACATGTAGTGACTCAGGGGGTTGAATACTTTTATTGTGACATTCAAAAAGATATACTCTTCCACTTCAGGATAAAAAATATATATTTTGTGGAAATTGATTTCATCATGATTTTTTCCCCTCAACAATCAGACTTTGAAAATCAAGAAAAATTAACAATGTCCAAAGGAGGGGTGAATACTTATGCAATCTACTGTATGAAGTTGTAGTGATGTTTTAACCTTTACTCATCACAGTATAGTTGTATCCGAAACACCAGTAATGATTCAAAATACGCTAATTCCTAGGCTTTAGCGCAGCAGGCTAACAGCCTTGTGGCGTGGAATATAACCAAATTGCAACCTGGTTGGTCACACCAGGCCATTCCACGACATCTGATTCCATTGTCACGATTCCACACCCTCCTATACGTCAACTTGACAGTTAATCAATAATTTCTCACTCCTTAGTGTCTTTCAGATCACATCTGCTAGGTTCTTTGTTTTTAAAAATGTTTGTTCTACATTGTCTGTTTCAAGTGTTCTGTTCTCTTTGTGGACTTCCTGGACAGTAAGTCCTTATTTTCTCCGCTCATCTTCCATTTCATTAATCTCTCTTACTTCACAGACTTATTCTGACACATGGCTGAAAGTCAAAGTTGCAAGCAGGGAAGGGCTAAAGATCAACATTATTGGAGGTTCCTTGCGGGAGCCTGTCTGACTTGTAAAAACAACACTTTCACCTGGTCTCTCTTTTAAATCACCCTCTTCTTTGTGATCCAACCCAAAATGGCTCCTTCTGGACAGCATCTTCCTTCCTCAATCCTTAACTTGCAGAACATTCTGATAAAACACTTGTAGGCTATATTGCTAGGGTGGGCTTGTTCATTAGACCAGAATATTGAGCATGGCAGACAGAAATGCATTATATAGAACATGGTGAAGTAGAGTCCAGTCTATTAAGTGAGCCTACTCAGCACCATTCTAAATGATCAATCCCACTGAATAAACCCTAGTGAATGGGCTCCCAGAGCAGCAATGACTCTGTGGCATAACTGTGTGAGGTGTAATTTAAAATGACTGAAGTCCCCATTAGTAACAGACATGTGCAATTAGAATCTTATCGGTCTCCTCATGCTCTCTGGGTCATCATAGCTGCCATGCAGGCGCACACAGACCTTCAGCTGACAGCCATTCGATCACTGGATCATCCATTATGGGCGCTGAAAAACTTGAGGCCCATTATCTGTTGTAGGACTCTGTTTTATCAAAGACCTTTTAGTATGGGAGGCGGATCCATCCATTGTTTAATGTTCATTGTTTTTGCAGGACATCTGGTCCTCTTGGTTGTCTTGAAGAGACAAACACCCATTGCATCAAAATTATGAGAAAAGTAGGCTACAAGAGAGTTTAGGATTTCAAGTTTGGTAGCGCTTAAAGCTATTATGTACTGTAGGTATATTACTTTTTTAAATATTACTTTTTATTTACGTTGCAATGGAAAATAAACGATATAGTTTATATTAGCCAGGGCTGCACAAAAGTAACTGAAATGGAGCGTTATTTAATGTGATGGTATGCCAATTTTTATGCTCCCATATATTGAACAAGGTGGTGAACCACGTCAAGAAGCAACTTACAGTCAAGAGCGCACAACTTGCGTTGGGCACATACGGGTTGAATACATTTATATAGGCCTACATGTATATATTGGGTCTGAAATCTAAATCTTGTGCACCCGAACCACTCGGTTCATTCAAAATGTAAGTGAAATTAATAGGAAGAGTTTAACAATTAATTTATTTTGCAAATAAGTTCGGGCTTCGTCAGTGAACACTACATGATTGTCACATGGTAAAAAAAAAAAACTACAATTACTTTGTCAAATACAATGCTTTTTTGCCATTACCTTGCATTTCAGAAGCCCCGGTGAAGCCCATGAAGAGTACCACACTCGCCAACAGCAAACTTGGTACAAGCCTCCCTTTATCCATCCTCAGACAAGGCAACGAACGTTCTCAGACACCAAATAAACGTAGCCTATTGTTTAAATTCTCAATTATATCCGAAGAAAAACCGTTGCACTTCCCTGAGTTCACAGAACAAACGCGCGTGTAACTGAGAGAAGAGTCCTCAAACCAGGACGCAGACCAGCAGGGCTGGTGTAGTCTAGGGATGTTTGGCTCGCACAGTCGCAGTCTCCGCGCACCAGGCAGAAGAATGCCTCGAGGTGAAAGATCAGCGGGTGAGTCTCGCTCGTGATCCCCACAGCTTGTGGTGTTCTCCGCTAAAACGTTTTTCCCTCTCTAAACAGAGGGGAGTTGGGTTGCGGTTCCCAAACTGAACGTGAACAGGCAGGGCCACATCGGTGCGCTTAGTGTCATCTTTAAATGATGTATGACCTTTGTGTCCAGTGGCATAGCAGATTAACTCAAACTACCATGAAGTATAGCAACTACTTGCGTTGGTGGATGACTTAATATGCAGGCAATTCTTTGGATGCTTTATTTCGTAGTTTGGACAATTTACAACAAAATTCAGTTTCTTTATGTCCTTTTTAAAAATTGTACTCACTAAACCTAATCATGAATTGCACCCACCTGCTGCCTCATGTCAAGAAAGTCCCTGATTAGGGGGTTGCAATGAAAATGGTGGAACTGTCCGTGGTTACGGTCCCGAGTTGAGTTTTAGGTGCTCGTGTAAACTTTGCCTGCAAAGGTCGTTAAAAACAAATCAACAAGGATATATCTGTGTTTCACTTTACATTACAACATTGGGTTCTGTGGTAAATGTTAATAACAGAATATCCACACTTGATTCAGTAGTCCTTAAGGCAGGTCATAAAGGACTGGTAATAACAGGGTTTGTGATGCTTGAAATGTTGTTACCGCAGCTGCTAGCCTATTTCTCAAACCTGCAATTACATATTGATTTGATGGTATCATTGTGGTTTAAGCATGACATGATCTCTGGTGACTTTTTTGAAATCTTTTGAATAAAAGATTTTCCGCATTGCATATGTGAGTAGATTGAAGTTTTGCACAACACGTTTTGAAATTCAGGATATGAATCCGGTTTCCACCCAACCATTTGAAGTGGATGAATGGATAAAAGGGTCACGACCTGCTGGAAACAAGATGTTAGTAATATTATATGAATGTTGACTGACAGTTTATTAGTTCGACATGAGTGGAACCTTTGTGTTCTTGAAATGTTTTTTTTATCAGAGCACCTCTAAAAGGTATTACATGTGATTTGTGAAAAGATCAATCAATAAACTTACAATTATTTATACTTTACTACAGAAATGGTAATTGCATTTACCGAGACCAGAATAGGCATACCTTTTATTTAATGCTACAGTCTTCGTCTTCTAGTTGAAGTCTAACCGTTGGAGATTGTCATGGGTTTTGGACTTGGGCTTTCAAGTTGGACTATTTTATTCTGAAACAGTGGTTGAAGATTGAATATTGATTCTTAAGAGACTGTTTAAATTAATGTACAATTACTGGGATGGATCAAACCATACGTTATCTCACTGGCAATGTTTTGGGCTAAACAAGCACAGCTCTTTAAAAGGTTACAATCCAGACAAAACATATGGTGAAAATAATTCTCAGTAGTTGCTTGAAGTGTAGCTCATCATACAAACACCCCAAAAAAATGTTTGGCAGTTGGAGCCTTTTTTCAGCATGTCACTGAATGTGTTTATATCTTACTGTTTATATGGGCCCATCCAAATACTACTTTTGTAGCAAATCTTAATAAGACAGGTTTTCCCTTGCTGTGTGACCAAATGTTTACATAAGAATACAGTTGCCAGGTGGTTTGAACAGGTTATTTTAAAATCAAATCACTTTTTAAAGAAATATTGAGACTTGACTTGTGATATAGTAGAATCAAGCCAAAGTCACATATGTAGATAGTGTCAAATGATGGCTCTGATCGAAACACTTTGGTAAACTGCTGGGATTTATAGAAATACGGTAATGTCAATTCTGCGGTTCTAGTCATTAGGCATAAAAGAAGCCTATGGGATAATAAAGTATTGATCATTAATTCCAAGGGGACCCTAATTACATTATAATAAATGTATGGCATCAGGCAGGAAGAAACAGAGGCCCAGCTGAGCAGTGAATCTATCTTCTCCAGCAGGTGGCGTTAAAATTTTTTTGCCAGACCGCGTAAGCGTGGCAGGCTAAGAAGATTGAATGTCTCTGAGTGAGAGACTATCTATTGTTAAATAACGTGGTGGTTAGAGACACAGACTGCCACATGGGAGACTGGGTACTGAATCTGGCAAGGGACAAGAAAGATTAGCTGAGGATAAGCTGGCTACAACATCAGTAGCTACATACAGTAAACCAAATAAGGGTGACTTTCTGTGTCCCGGGCAAGGGGCAATGGCTGTAGGCAGTACGATTCTGACTACAGTCATTTTCAGTATGTACTGGGAAAATGAAAAACTATGCTCATTTTTCCTGTGTTAATTCACCTGTCTTTGTTTGCAATTAACAATGAACACTGTTGTAAAGAGTGGGTATTTCAGCATTTTGCAACCTTTATAAGTGTGACCTCTGACCTCTAAATAATTTACATGTGTTTTTGCCCACAGAACTGCCGCCAACTGTTCATTTGTTTATTGCACTAATCTCTGTAAACTCAAAAGACTGCCGTCCACGGAAACCCCAGGAGATCAGTTTCTGAGATTCAAGAACCACCATGTCTGTAACCAACAATCATCCCATGATGAGTCAATTACATCATGCCTCTTCCCCCATTCTAATTAAGGTTTCACTGATATATCGTCCAGCAATATGTATTGGCCGATAATAGTCACAATGTAACAATCAGTACAGTACAGCTGCTTTAAAATGGCAGATTATTTTCAGCTGATTTTTTTGTCTAAATAGATATCACTATTTTTAATCAGAAATTTTTAATCAGTCGTGTTTTATTTACTACATTTATATCCAAATTAAATAATTGAATTTGCCTTTGTTGAAATCAGACGCATCATCAGACGTAACCTTTGTATTTATTTTATCCCTAATTGTAATGTTTGGTCTAACAACTAAATTCTATTCATCCTGCTGTACTCTGTGCTCTTCCTTCTTCAGTGTACTAGTTCTTTTTCATATGGCTCGGAAGCACAGCTCACAGTTCCCAATACAAAAGCATATGCATGACCTTTATTTGGGTGATGGTTGAAAACAATGTTATGTTCATGAGGTCAAAATGTAAATAATGTTTTCCTCATTTGTGCAAAACCTTGTTGGTTACCCTAACATGGTCTGTTTCATTTCACTTCTTGGAAGGATTTCAAATATGGATAACATCTTCTGCAAAATTAAAATAAAAGTGAAATATAAAATGTGTAGCAATTTAAATAATGAATTTCAGTTAAGATTTATGTTCTACTGTAAATTTTAGTTTAATATATTTGACAATGTTATTTCAGAGGCGGGTTAACAAATCCAAAGGATGCCTTGTGAGAAACAGTTCAGCATTTTACTTGTAACGACCTGAAATCAAGTCAAAATCATTTGCCAAAACAAAACCTGACAAAACATCATAGAAAGTCTCAACCCCCCTAAAAACAGAAGAAAACTACCCCCAAAAAAGGAAAGTCATACCCTTCTTCAATTAAATTAAAGCGTCCTTGAAGATTCTGTGTCGAGAAAAGGTATGCCTTCTTGGGATGTCGCAAAATACAAAATAAAACCACCCAACTAGGCATGTTGGTGAATGCCAAGGTTGGTACTGACACGTATTACAGCATACTGTGGCAGACTTCAATATATGAGGAACTGTCTCTCTGTTGTCAGTATGTGGAGTAGGTGCGAGAACAACACCTTCGCACTGGTCCTCCATGAAGCCAGTACTGCTCATTCCTCTTCGTCTTCCTCGCCTCTCTCGTCTACATGGTGAGGTTCGGCTAATGCTGGCTGTGCCTGAACCTGTTGGATGCTAACGATCCCGGTCAGAATGGCGTAACCCAGCATGGATCCCAGAGCGAACAGAACAGACAGGATTTGGTTACGTCGTTTATGAGGCTCACTGTCAAAGTCACTACCCTCTGGATGGACTGACACCTTGCGACTGGGAGGCTCTGAAACAGAGAAGGAATTATCAGAACGAGAGTCAAAGAGCAAAAAGCATGACGTGTCTGCACAGAGCGCATCCTAACAATTTGTTTAACAGTCTGTGTATTGGGTTTTGGAGAATTATCAGATTGCTAGATTGGGTTAGATGTCTTTGTTTTGAACTATGCCAAATGGTACAATTAGTTTTGTAGCAAAGTACACCTGATTCTACCAGTCAACCAATCATCCACTTCACTTGAATAGCTGAATAAAGTGTTTGTCCTGCCCACAACATTTGGTATTGTTGGAGGTAATACTCAAGGACCGGAGTTGAGAAATAATACTTCAGGGATCTTACCTTTGCCCTCTGAGGGGAAGTAAAGAAGCAGGATGTTAGTGCAGTACTGCCGTAGGTTGTCCAGGGAGTTGAGGTGTTGTTGGAGTTTTCCATTAGGAAGCTTTATCTTCAGCAGGGGGGCGAGGTGACCGAACACATATGCATCCAAAGACGATGGGCTGGGGGGACAGTAACAATTTGCTTTACATCCAGACATTCGTTAAAAAGTCAATTTTACATTATTAACAAAAAAGACAAACATTTAGCCTTGGTGCAGTCAATGCATGGCAGCCACTTACGAGTCCCCGAAGAAGAACTTGTGTGAGCCCAGGCGTTGCGAGAGCAAGGTCATGCACTCCAACGCGTCATGGTACAGCTGTGGAGGAAATCATACAAAACCCTCAAACAAACAGAAGCATTCAACGTCCAAACAGCGGTATTTGCATTCACGAAAACCATTCTAGCACCAGAGCAGTAAGTGCAATAAGTAGCAATACACACAGTCAAAGACAAAAACAAGACGAGTTATGTCGTCCAGTCCTGGTGCCAAGTCGTGTTTTATATGATCCCAGGCAAATTAATAACACAAATGTTTTGTTTTGTATTAGGATCACAGGTCATATTTTTATGGGTCATATGCACAACATATATACATTTAAGAAAAGCAGTCCGTTTTAGGGTAGGATCTTATTAAAGCTCGCCCCCCACCCTCACTCACCTTGCTAATTATGCTTGACTGTGGTTGCCATGGAGATGAACCATCTGACCCGATTACCGTTTGTTGTGAAAACAGACCATTTTGACTTGTTGGGTTTTATTAATTCAGTATGAACTGCCCTCTCTTAATTACTGCAAGGGGCCATACAAGGGTTCTCAGGTAACCGAGGCAGCCATTTTCAATGCAGATTGATCGACTGTACCACCCCGATATTTACACATCTCATTTCTGCCAATGCAGTGCAACAGCTCTTCCCCGCTTTTCTCACTGCTAGTCCAGACATTATTTCAATCTTTCTACTGCTGCAAGTCTTCCTGTGTCTGAATGGTGTTGTCAACCTCCGTTCCAACACACCTCTTCATCCCTCCATTCTGCATCACCTTACCCTTCTCCACCTTCCCCCAGCCATCTGCCCTTTTGCCAAATCCTACTGAGTCTTATTTCCTCTCATACTTAAGCCGTCCCTGCTTACCTCCTTCTCCAGCTGCTCCCCAGGCTCCAGTGTGGGGTCTCCTCTGACCAGCCTCAGTCTCTCCAGCTGCTGGGTGTGTATTCGATTGGGCAGCAGGAAGTTGAGCGGGAAAGGGATGTTCTCAGCATACCAGCGCCGCGTCACGTCAACATAGTTTTTCGAGTCCACCCACTGGGTGTAGATCTGCAATGGGAGATGGGCGAGATACTGAGAGGAAGGTAGTGACAACATGGAGGTCGTGGAAAATTACAACTTTATTATTGTACACACACACAGACACACACACACACACACACACACACAGAACCACTGTTGTGTGTATACTCCAATATCGGCTAGAATGACAGAGGTTTTCTTCATAACTTTTGTACAATTGGAGCTGCACGCTATTGTGGTTGGAAATGTTTTATTTTAGGCCAAATTTGTAAAGCATGCAATATTTTGGGTGATTTAAAGAAAGTGCCCATGGAGTTGAAAACCCCTATGGAGTCTTTTTAATAACTAAACTTTCTATTATGTCTAGCAAAATGTTAAAACAAAATATTCCAGGTATTTTCTTTTCCAAACTTTTCTTACAAAAACAGGGCATTATCATAATTTACTAGAGCTGTCCAATTATTTAAGTTCATCACCATTAATCAAACATTTAAAATGGGCAAAAATGTGTCCCTAAAGAAGAAATATGGTTAATTTACTATGCAGCGCATTACGTAATAGGCATACAGCATATGGTCTGACTGTTAGGGAAAGAACAAAATACTCTAGATATATAAATGGTTTTAATAGCATTTTAACCATGAACACCACACACATACAGTGGATATAACAAATCTACACACACCTGTTAAAATGCCAGGTTCTTGTGATGTAAAAGAATGAGACAAAGATAAATCATGTCAGAACTTTTTCCACATTTAATGTGACCTGTCTCTTTTCCACAGTAGTTCCTTCCACAGTATACCACAATTTCTCTTCACTCTGGGAAATCGGGCGGCAGTCGAAGGCAGGGGCCTAGACAACCCGATCCCTGGACACGGAAACTAGCTCTAGGGACGTGGAACGTCACCTCGCTGGCGGGGAAGGAGCCCGAGATCGTGCGTGAGGTTGAGAGGTTCCGACTAGAGGTAGTCGGGATCACCTCTACGCACGGCTTGGGCTCTGGAACCACACTCCTTGAGAGAGGATGGACTCTTCACCATTCTGGAGTTGCCCATGGTGAGAGGAGGCGGGCTGGTGTGGGTTTGCTTATAGCTCCCCAGCTCTGCCGCCATGTGTTGGAGTTTACCCCGGTGAACGAGAGGGTCGTTTCCCTGCGCCTTCGGGTCGGGATAGGTCTCTCACTGTTGTTTGTGCCTACGGGCCGAACGGCAGTGCAGAGTACCCGACCTTCTTGGAGTCTCTGGGAGGGGTGCTGGAAAGTGCTCCAACTGGGGACTCTATCGTTCTACTGGGGGACTTCAATGCCCACATGGGCAACGACAGTGACACCTGGAGGGGTGTGATTGGGAGGAACGGCCCCCCAGATCTGAACCCGAGTGGTGTTCAGTTATTGGACTTCTGTGCTAGTCACAGTTTGTCCATAATGAACACCATGTTCAAGCATAGATGTGTCCATCAGTGCACATGGCACCAGGACACCCTAGGCCGCAGGTCGATGATCGACTTTGTTGTCGTTTCATCTGACCTGCGGCCGTATGTCTTGGACACTCGGGTGAAGAGAGGGGCGGAGCTGTCAACTGATCACCACCTGGTGGTGAGTTGGATCCGATGGCGGGGGAGGAAGCTGGACAGACTCGGCAGGCCCAAGCGTACTGTAAGGGTCTGCTGGGAACATCTGGCCGAGTCTCCTGTCAGAGAGATCTTTAACTCACACCTCCGGCAGAGCTTCGACTGGATCCCGAGGGAGGCTGGAGATATTGAGTCCGAGTGGACCATGTTCTCCACCGCCATTGTCGAAGCGGCCGTCCGGAGCTGTGGCCGTAAGGTCTCCGGTGCCTATCGAGGCGGCAATCCCCGAACCCGGTGGTGGACACCGGAAGTAAGGGATGCCGTCAAGCTGAAGAAGAAGGAGTCCTATCAGGCCTGGTTGGACCCCTGGACTCCTGAGGTGGCTGACGGGTACCGACAGGCCAAGCAGACTGCAACCCGGGTGGTTGTGGAGGCAAAAACTCGGGCCTGGGAGGAGTTCGGTGAGGCCATGGAGAAGGACTATCGGCTGGCCTCGAAGAGATTCTGGCAAACCGTCCGGCGCTTCAGGAGAGGAAAACAATGCCCTACCAACGCTGTTTACAGTAGAGGTGGGCAGCTGTTGACCTCAACTGGGGATGTCGTCGGGCGGTGGAAGGACTACTTCGAGGATCTCCTCAATCCCGCCGTCACGTCTTCCATTGAGGAAGCAGAGGATGAGGGCTCAGAGGTGGACTCGTCCATCACCCGGGCTGAAGTCACTGAGGTGGTCAAGAAACTCCTCAGTGGCAAGGCACCGGGGGTGGATGAGATCCGCCCTGAGTACCTCAAGTCTCTGGATGTTGTGGGGCTGTCTTGGTTGACACGCCTGTGCAACATCGCATGGCGGTCGGGGACAGTGCCTTTGGGATGGCAGACCGGGGTGGTGGTCCCTCTTTTTAAGAAGGGGGACCGGAGGGTGTGTTCCAACTATAGGGGGATCACACTTCTCAGCCTCCCCGGGAAAGTCTATGCCAGGGTTCTGGAGAGGAGAATACGGCCGATAGTAGAACCTTGGATTCAGGAGGAACAGTGTGGTTTTCGTCCGGGCCGTGGAACACTGGACCAGCTCTATACCCTCTACAGGGTGTTGGAGGGTTCATGGGAGTTTGCCCAACCAATCCACATGTGTTTTGTGGATTTGGAGAAGGCATTCGACTGTGTCCCTCGCGGCATCCTGTGGAGAGTGCTTCGGGAATATGGGGTCCTGGGTCCTTTGCTAAGGATTGTCAGGTCCCTGTACGACCGAAGCAGGAGCTTGGTCCACATTGCCGGCAGTAAGTCAGACTTGTTCCCAGTGCATGTTGGACTCCGGCAGGGCTGCCCTTTGTCGCCGGTTCTGTTCATAATTTTTATGGACAGAATTTCTAGGCGCAGCCAGGGGCCGGAGGGTGTCAGGTTTGGGGACCACACGATTTCGTCTCTGCTCTTTGCGGATGATGTTGTCGTGTTGGCCCCTTCAAACCAGGACCTTCAGCATGCACTGGGACGGTTTGCAGCCGAGTGTGAAGCGGTGGGGATGAGAATCAGTACCTCCAAATCCGAGGCCATGGTCCTCAGTCGGAAAAGGGTGGCTTGCCCACTTCAGGTTGGTGGAGAGTGCCTGCCTCAAGTGGAGGAGTTTAAGTATCTAGGGGTCTTGTTCACGAGTGAGGGAAGGATGGAACGGGAGATTGACAGACGGATCGGTGCAGCTTCTGCAGTAATGCGGTCGATGTATCGGCCTGTCGTGGTGAAGCGAAGCTCTCGATTTACCGGTCAATCTACGTTCCTACTCTCACCTATGGTCATGAGCTTTGGGTCATGACCGAAAGGACAAGATCCCGGATACAGGCGGCCGAAATGAGCTTTCTCCGCAGGGTGGCTGGGCGATCCCTTAGAGATAGGGTGAGAAGCTCGGTCACCCGGGAGGAGCTCAGAGTAGAGCCGCTGCTCCTCCACATCGAGAGGGGTCAGCTGAGGTGGCATGGGCATCTGTTTCGGATGCCTCCGGAACGTCTTCCTGGGAAGGTGTTCTGGTCCCGTCCCACCGGGAGGAGACCCCGGGGAAGACCTAGGACACGCTGGAGGGACTTTGTCTCCCTGCTGGCCTGGGAACGCCTCAGTGTCCCCCTGGAAGAGCTGGAGGAAGTGTCTGGGGAGAGGGAAGTCTGGGCATCTCTGCTTAGACTGCTGCCTCCGCGACCCGGCCCCGGATGAAGCGGAAGAAGATGTATGTATGTATGTATGTTTGATTACTTAATGCCTGTGATTTAACCAGACTCTTTTGGCGTCCCAGGCACGTACCCTTAAGTATAACCCCATACACTGCTTCCCTTTTCTCAGGGTCTTAGCACAAACAATTTATTGTTGTTGCTTGTTCTTTGGGGGTTTAGCCTGGGTATCTGTAGGTACTTTGAGGCAATTGCTGATGTAGAAAGGGCTGAATAAAATCTGTTTGATTGAGGGATGGTGACCCCACGGGCCATCACATGTACTTGAGATTCTTCACTTTTTTCATGACGCATCCTTTCCCCCTAGAGACTTGTTAGTTGTCCATTTCATTAGAGACTTGTTAGTTGTCCATTTCATTATCACCCTCTTTTACACAGGAAACCACATACTTTTATAAAGGAAATACGGCACAAGTTGGTCAGTAATATTCTCAACAGGACCCAAGCAGTAAACACAGCCTGTCTCACGTCACCAGCTATGTTCTAATGTCTTCCACTAGGAATACGTGTCCAAATCATTGCTGCACACAAAGTGGTATGGTAGAATGGAAATTAGAATGAAACTGACAGCATTTTAACATGAAACCTTTTACAACAATTTTTTTTAAATACATGTGCAGTAAAAACATAATGCCCTTTATAATAATGCTCTTTATAAAAAATAATGCCCCTTTTCTATGACATGGAAGTTTTAGTCAAATAGCACCTACTTTTCAAATATCATATAAAGTTGATTTTGGAACATAAACATTTGTCATTTTCCATATATTATGATTATTTGTTTTCTTCATGTCTTCAAAGTAACTTTAAAAGTGGACGTAAGAACAACTGTCACTGCTAATCTTGCTCAATTATATTTTATAAGCTTTGAAGAGATCAAATGCTTTAATGATGAATGTCTTTTTACTTCAAGCTGTGTGGGCAAAAACCATTCCCAATAATGTTTTAGTATTAAGAGAGCAATCACATTCCCAAGAAAGAACATAGTATTAAACCACACCCACGGAAGGCCATGCCAAGCAAGAGAATTTTAAACGCTGATATCTATTAGTGGGGCAGACAGAATTCTTTTGCTGATTGGCTGACTTGAAAGCGTTCCTGAATCCACAGGGGGGGACCTCCTCCGACTCCTCCCCTTGGCACAGACTAAAAGAGCCTAGACCTTTGGTATTTTTTTTTTAATCATCGTCAACAACTGCAGAAAGGCGATAATGGGTTTGTGCCATTATTTCTCTGTGTTCTGACCCCATGGCCCTGCTCTGGCCTGTTCTGCTACACCATATCCAGTCGTAACCCCCCGTCCCCTTCACTTCGTTTCTGTTCTACATGGAATGTGAACAAACTACCAACTGACATCTCTCCCCCCACACTCTCTCCCTCCCTCCCCCACTCAGCAGACATTATCTCACCAATGCGGGTAGTAGTTTCTCCTCCAGTAGTGACACAAAAGCCAGAGTGTCCGCTCCTTCCTTGGCTGAGAGGTCATAATCTGCATTGTATTTCTGAAAGACAGGAAAGTAAGCCTCATGATGGACAATGGAATGAATGGCAGGTCGGAGAGGAAAACGCTTGCATGGTTTAAAGTAGAATTCACTGAGAACAAATGAATAGCAAATGTTGTGGTGAAAGTGCCTTTATAAAGCACAGAAAAATCTATTATTGAAATGTGTTTAAAAAAAAGGGGGGGGGGGGAAGGATGTTAAACAATGACAACAAAATAATCTTTTAGCAGAAAGTGCTGCCAGGTTATTTACATTAAGTCTGGGCACTATAGACTGAACACAAAGTTTTGCGCCACAAATCATACATTATTAGACGCTGCATCCTGTGCTTATGTACGACTGCATGAGTTGGACTCTGTCCCACTGCTCTTTCTGCAAAAAATAAACCAGTTCTGCTGGCTCTCTCCCCACTATCTTTATCCAATGAAGCATAAAGGGATGATATTTCTTTTTAAAAGCCTGCTACCAAGACAAATACAATGGAAAGCCAAAGTGAAAACAGGAAGATTTAAGGACAGAATACAGTGCCTTCAGAAAGTATTAAAAACCAATTCACTATCTCCACGTTATGTTGTCATCAGCACTGACAAAATACCCAAATGACAAAGTGAAAACAGGTTTCTACCAATTTATTGAAGAAAACATACTGTACGGATAGTTTCTCAAATTCAACATTCTCTCTCAAGCTCTATCAAATTATTAGATTCTCAAACCCTGTCAAATTAGGTGGGAAGCATTGGTGAACTGCGATCTTCAGGCCACCCCACAGATGTTTAATGGGGTTCAAATCTGGGCTTTGGCTGAAACACTCAAGGACAGAAATGTGTCCCAAAGAGACTCCAGTATTGTCTTGATTGTCTGCTTTGGGTTGATGTTGTGCAAGCACCCCCATAGCATGATGCTCCCACCACCATGCCTTTACTGTAGAGATGGTATTAACCAGTTGATGAGCAGTACCTTGTTTTTGCCACATGTAGCACTTGGCATTTTACCTCATGCTCTCAGAGTCCTTTCATGTCATATTTCTCACCAGGAGTGGCTTCTATCATACAGGCCGGATTGATGAAGTGCTACATAGATGGTTGTATTGTGAATCCTAGCAACACCTCTGGGTTGACCAGTTTCACAGCAGCAAAAATGTATTCTCCATACCCAGAATTTATAAGCAAGGTAATATCCCTTGTGAATGTCTGTCATGGTTTTAGAGTTACATTAACACACATCTGCTTCCTATGGAAAAGCTCCTAATCTGTCGGCTTGGTTACTGGGCACGTTTCCTATGTAAAAGGGGGGATATTCTGAGATCCACTCTGTAAAAGAGGAATAAATAAGACCCACCTGTTTTCTGAGATGGATGATGATATTACTGGGTTTGGAAAGACTACCAATGCTTTTCTCCGCAGTCTTCAGTGCTGGCAACACACCTGAAACGAGGAATCAGAATCGTCATCTAAAAGCCAATTTCAATGTTGTCTTTATTGCAGTTGCACTTTGCAGATCACACCTTACAATGCCTGGGAAAGTGTATCACATCCTAGGAACCCCATTAATATGATGTAATCATGTTCTGAGGTGCATAGTGGGATTTCAACCGCCGACCTGTCCCATCCCCCAAAAATACAACCAAATGAGACTGGCACACAAAGGAGGTGGAGTTGTGAGAATTAGGAATGGCAGGTGCTGACCTTCTCACTTTGTTACCACATGACCTTTGACCCCTGTTTTATTCAAGTATGAAGAAGGGGAAAGCAAAAAGAATCCTCTCATCAAATGTCTGACCAGCCCCTCTCTTCGTTCTTAGGGAATCAGGTGATGAGACCGTATGACCTGTGACCTTTTGCAAAGTTCAGTAAGGAAGGAAATAAGTAATTTTTTAACTACTTTCCCTTAGTTCAAAAGAGTCTGATTCAGGAAGGGTGAGTCACTAACAAATGAGATTGATGGGGTTCAGTTAATAACCAAAAAGGCATGGTAAGCACCAGTCTGAACCGAACATAGCCTTGCCATGGATAGGAGTTACCTGTTGGGCTTCTCCAGGGGTTGGTGATCTTGTACACTTTGAGTGGAGCACCTGCAAACTTGGCATAGGCCTGAGAGGAGAAAGAGATAACAATTCACACAAAGTAAAATCACAATTTCTTTCAGATTGCATTTCAAGAATTACATTAAACATTCAATATAATTACACTGATAAGTAGTTATTTGAGTTTTGTGGTTTATGGGAAATATACAATCAGCTGCATCCAAGCACTCAGCTTTGGGTCTTGGCTAAGAACAGCCTTTAGTTGTGATATATTGGTCATATTCAACAGTTCCTCTGAACTTATTGCTTTTATTACCTTCAGGAAAAGTCACAATGAGACAATTTGTAGACATACTGTACACTATGCCCAAACTGTCTACATTCAGTCTCTGGTTAATCTGGCATTTACCTACTGTACTGTCTTGGTGAGTGGTGTGTGGACATAACCACAATTAGACTGAGGGATCGAGGAATTTACTGCTTAGCTACTCAAAACCTTCACAGCAGACACTGTGGGCTTGGAGGCTGCCCTACCGTGTTATACGATCTACAAAAGCAACACACATTGTATTATTTCATCAGGCCACAGAATGAGCAACCTCATTCAGGATTTAGTCAAGATATTTTCCTATTCCATCTGCCGTTTTCTAAAACTGTGTCAGAGGGTTTTTCTGCCCCAGTTCTTTTGTAAATGCAGTTGGTTGTGGGTTTTTCCAGGAAGGAACTCACATCTGCCCATCAATTCATTGACAGCATGCGTGTATCAAAGTCTAAGCCAGAGGATGTCACAATCTTCCTATGTGATGTTGCCAAAAGCCTTCCTGGAATTTCCAGTACATTGCTTGACCTAGTCACATTTGTAATTTTGTAATTAAACTTGGATTCATTGACTGATTTCTCTCTAGCTATCTGTATGTTACTAGTTATATTTGTTAGGTCAAGCATGTTATTATTGTCATCATCAACGGATTGCCTCGTTTGAATGTTGGCACTCTTTGTGGTATAGCCCACTCCAGGCTAAGATCTTTCCAGGAACTCAATTCTGTTTCAGATGAGGCTTTTCGTATTAAAGCTGTTGGCCAAGTCTGGCCCTTGCTTCAAAAATTGTCAGGATGGATTTTAATCCCATTTAAGTTTGTTCTAATTTGAGGCTAGTGCACTTGGCTTTTATTTCCATACATGTTTGTTAACTGTAGTTTACTGAACATTTTTATTGCAGTTTGAAATATGCATTCCTCTCCATCCCTGTGGACACTTAAAAACAAATATGTTTTATAGCGCTCAGAGTTTGTCTGAGAGCTAGCCACAGTGTGCCTCAATATTCAGTGGAATTTGCCAACAGTCCCGTGGGCGAGGGTATCTCAATATGCGTTTGATGTTTTTTAACAGCCGTTTCCTGGCGAGTCCAGAAAGAGAGGGGGGTTTGAACCGCTGATAGACAACCTAGGCCCTCCCCTCCCCTCTTTTTCTACCCCGTTTTACTCCTACCGCTACCACCCAGCTAGATTTAAAGTAAACCTGTAAGTGAACTTTTAATTAATTTACAACAAAGTGATTGTCAATTACTTTGTTTTCAATTAAAGGAAACATTCACCCATTATTACAAATCGGCCTTCCAACCTCTCTGTGCTTGTAGTTTATCCCCTAAACAATATTATTCATATTTAGTTTTTATTCATGAGTCTTCGATTGCCATTGACAATAATGCTTGCCAGGAAATTCTCCAAAACACACAAAACCAACTAATATGGCATGAGAACCTCATTCTGGGTAATGTGTCCACTGTTGAGGTGTGTAATGATATAAACAGCCTTTTCCGAACAAGATCTTTGGTCATTCCATAGGTGAATCCTCATTAATATACAGAATAGGCACAGCGATGGTCCTTGAGGCTATCAGTGTAGCTCGTCAAATAACTGTACAAGTACATGCATTTTGTACGTGTTCCACAGAAAACTGTGAAGAAATCACAAGTGTCAGGCAAGTTTCCAGTTACTGCCTACTCAACGCAACATTGCCAGTGTCCCACCATTTGTTAGTTGATATGGGCATTCAAAAGCCAAATATGCTGTAAGATGAATGTGTTTGTATATCATTGAAGGGGAGTGCAATTTCTGGCTAGTTACCACAAGTGAGCTCCAAGGCACCTGATCAACCCCAAGAAGCTAGAGCTGAACAAAACAAGTTCCTTTTTGTATTTATGTTGACATGGGTTCAAGAACGCATTTCCTCATAACCCGTTCTCCATCTCTTTCCAATTCTAAAATATACATATCTTCATGCTAAAGACTGTTCACATGTTGTTTTATAAAATTAAAACTTCTGGTTTGTTGGATTACAGAGATGCACAGATAGAGTGAAAACAAAGCCACATGCAGAAAGAAGTGAACTTCCCCTTTCAATCCAGCTGTTTTAGCTAGGACATATAATCTATTGAATGTGTCCCCTTGCAAAATTTCAAGGAACCTTACATGGAATTTAGAGTGCAGACGTCGGTGGAATCGTTTTGTTAGCCTGACAAGTCCTGGGGTTAGGGCCTAAACTGAATTATTTCAGAAGTTCAACTATCACTGCAGACCCTTCATGTACTCATGTTAATAACGTTATCTTTTGCCTGGTGTGGATATTTGTCTTAGACACTACATAGCACTTTCACAGAACTTTCCCATATTGTCAGTGTTGCCAGATGGGGCGGTTTCCCCCAATTGTGATACTTTTAATGGATTTGGCCGGATCGATTTACAGACATTTATAGGAAGAAAATTAAATTTGTGAGGAACTCGGGAGATTTTGCGGTTTACTGTCAATAAAATCCATGCACATTGACATAGCCTAACATCGGAAAAACAAGTGGATCCTAGTTTTATTTTACACTCAAGCATGTCAAAATATTTCAATAAAATGTAACCTCTAAAGTATATATTCAATCCAAATTAAAAAAATATATACATTTCAGATTAATTCTGCTAGCATAGAATTAGGCTACAGACTTTTTACTTAAGAGAGTTTGTGAGCCAAACGAAGATGACTGGTGAAAAGATAATGAGATTATGGTATGTACTCTCACCAAAAACATTACAGTTAGTCTGGAAATATTTGGACACTGTGACACAATTTTGGCTTTGTATGCCACCGCAATGGATTTGAAATGAAACAACTGAGATGCAATTGAAGTGCAAGTTTTTAGCTTTAATTCAAGAGGTTGAAAAAAAAGATCCTATGAAACGTTTAGGAACTGCAACAAGTTTTTTTTCAAGTGTGCAGCCAGATATTATATAAAGTAAATCGGAGCGTCTGGTGGAGCACGAGCGAGCAGGGTTACTTTGGGGAACCACCCAGGGTTCCAGCTACTAGCCTAGCTTATGCATGGCCAGCTCAGAACAGAACAGCCCCTCAAAGCTTGTGAAGGGAGTGTAAAACCACTTTGAGCTCTCAGAATGTAGAAATACAATGGTTGGACCAGAACCTTGGAAACCAGGCAGAGTTGGAAAATGACCTTCACCCCTTCCTGTATGAGGTTGAGCTAGAGCACCCCTCTCTCAGAGTACGCCAGGGCCTCTGTGGGACTGCAGTTATAATAATAATTGAGAAGGCTCATGGCAGTGGCAACTACCATAAGTCAGAAAACATAACCCACCCTCTAGGGTTGTGAGTTTAGTAATGAGAGACCCCACTTTGTTGCAGAGAAGAATTAAAACCATTGCATTTTCCCCTGCCACTGGGAAAACCCTTCCCCTTGTGGTATTTGCAAAACACATTTAAAGCCCCTTTCCAGCTGAAATCATGCCTTTTGGGCTTGCCAGCTGAAGTGTGTCTGGCTCAACATGAGACATGTCTAGATCACTATCCTAGTAAGTCATTAAACAAGCTGTGGAATGAACATTGTTCCATTTAATTGGTTTTAGCTACAGTGCCTACATTGTCATAGATGGAGAGATGAGGTAGTCATATGTTTGTACTGTTTAACTTGTATTTGAGCTGGATTGTAATAGTTGAATTGTATAGAGAAAATCATGGAAGTTGACAACCCTCAATAATAGTATTATACAAAGACTTAGGTTTCAGACAATACAGCCAGCAAGGCTGTACATCTGTTGAAATAATGGAATAGGAACAAGTAGCGGGATTGCTATCAAAATAGCTTCAGAAAGACTTTTACATTTCTGATAATATCCTTGTTGGAATGAAGGGTATGGTTTTGGGTGGGGGGTGACAAGAGTTATTTTTACAGAAAGCTAAACTGTTTGTAAAGGATGCGGGTGGAAGAGATTTTTGGAACCTTACAAGTTAGGTGGTGATGGATGCAAGCTGTTTAAACAGAGGTACTGGAATGAGATCATCCACACAGGGTTTAACATAAGTGATAACAGGTCAGCCCCAGTCCAAAGCAAACTCCCATAACATCTACTAAAAACAGGGGGTGCAAGCCAGCCCATTTCCATTTCCATAGGGCATTAATGGAAGCTGGCCCGGGACCCTAGAGTCAGCACAAAAAAAATAAACTGGGCTGCCTTCCCGATGTGAACTGGGCGTCCCTTTCAAAGCTGATGTAAGGTTGACCCTAGAGTGACGTTTTGTTAATGTGGTGAAATAAAATACTGTTTTGAAGTCCTCCATTTACATACACCTTATTTAAATCTATGTAATTTTGCAGAAAAGCCCATCATTAATAGTATAGGTGACACATTATAGCGTTTAAGGACTATCTTTACTGTTGTCTATAATAATCTGTCTACCACTGGAAAGTAAAAATATATAGAGTCAATTGCAAATTCAGCATTCCAGGGCAGCTGGCTGTATCAAAATGACACATTTATCTACCATTTGATATGGATTCATTAGAAAAAAACTTGAGGTGGACTTGTTTTATCAAGTCTGACTTACAAAAAAAACCTAAAATTACTGCTTTCCGATATCTTTTACATCTCCCATGAGGCACTCTGGCGCCCCCTGGGGAGGCATGCCCCTCTGAAAACCCCTGCATTAAAGGTAAATTTAGCAGCGGCTCCCATTTACATATATACACAGATCAGTCATAACATTATGACCACCTACCCAATTGTGTAGGTCCCCTTCTGCTGCCAAAACAGCCCTGACCGGTTGAGGCATGGACTCCAGTAGACCTCTGAAGGTGTGCTGTGGTATCTGGCACAAAGACACTAGCAGCAGTCCTTTTAGTCCTGTAAGGCGCAAGGTGGGGCCTCCATGGACCGGACCTGTTTGTCCAGCACATCCCACAGATGCTTGATTGGATTGAGATCTGGGGAATTTGGAGGCCAAGTCAACACCTTGAACTTATTGTTGTGTTCTTCAAACCATTCTTGAACCATTTTTGCTTTGTGGCAGGGCGTGTTATCCTGCTGAAAGAGGCCAATGCCATCAGGGAACACCGTTGCCATGAAAGGTTGCATATGGTCTGGAACAATGCTTAGGTAGGTGGTACGTGTCAAAATAACATCCACATGAATGGCAGGACCTAAAGGTTTCCAAGCAGAACATTGCCCAAAGCATCGCACTGTCTCCGCCGGCTTGCCTTCTTCCCATAGTGCATCCTGGTGCCATGTGTTCTCCAGGTAAGCAACGAACATGCACCCGGTCATCCACGTGATGTAAAAAAATATGATTCATCAGCCCAGGCCACCTTCTTCCATTGCTCCGTGGTCCAGTTCTGATGCTCACATGCCCATTGTAGGTGCTTTCGGCAGTGGACAGGGGTCAGCATGGGCACCCTGACTGGTTTGCGGCTACGTAGCCCCATAAGATTCCATGCAATGCACTGTGTGTTCTGAAACCTTTCTATCAGTACAGTAACAGCATTAACTTTTTCAGCAATTTGAGCTAGTGTAGCTTGTCAGTTGGATCGGACTACACGGGCCAGCCTTCGGTCCCCACCCGGATCAATGAGCCTGTCGCCAGTTCACCGCTTTTCCTTCCTTGGGCCACTTTTGATAGGTACCGACCACTGCAGACCAGGAACACCCCACAAAGTCTGCAGTTTTGGAGATGCTCTGACCCAATTGTCTAGCCATCACAATTTGGCCCATGTCAAAGTCACTCAGATCTTTACGCTTGCCCATTTTTCCTGCTTCTAACACATCAACTTTGAGGAGAGAATGTTCACTTGCTGCCTAATATATCCCACCCACTGACAGGAGCCATGATAATGAGATTATCAGTGTTATTCACTTCACCTGTCAGTGGTCATAATGTTATGGCTGATCGGTGTGTGTGTGTTAATACAGCATTACAATGTCCTATCAAAAATTTGAATTTCCTCTTTGGACAGAAATACCACAAGTGTTTCTGCATTTTACAGGTTAATAAGGGACATCTACATTTTCTGGTGATAATTTATCCAGAATTTAAAGAATTAATTATTTTGCAATCTCAAGATGATCTGTAACAACTACCTCCCCCATTTTGAAAAGCCTACCTTCGAGGGTAGGAACAGGGCTCCTGTCAGGCAGAAGTATTTTTTACATACCAGAGAAAATTTGTCAACCTAGCTATCCTCCAATGTCTAGGCTAATAGAAAAATTGTTAAAACAAGTTAGATTTAATACTAATGACCATGAAGAAACATTACTCGCAAAAAAGTCAGGATTTTCTGTGCCCCACCTTATAACGCAAAACTACAGCAATTATTTTTGATATAGTTGTGCAGGTAGGGCTGACACAATCATTACATAATTGCATAATCTTGATTATTTGTGCAAGATTGCAATTATTTTCATGAAATTTTTTTTCCAAAATCATGTTTCCAATCTGAATAAGGGATTTTAATGCTAAACATTTCAACAAATACCAAGCAAATTTTGTCCGTTTCCATCAGTTAGGATGTCTATTTCATTGGTGCAGAAGAGCATTTGATAGATCTGTGGAAAGTTACAGGCCCAGATAATTTACTGAAATTTGTATGATTCTTAATCTCAGTATGTTTAAACACGGTTTAGATTTGTTTTGCAGCAATGCACCATCATATAATTTCGCAACATTATTATTTAGTAGACAAGCGTGTTTCGGTCGCTTATTGGTGTATCAACTTTGAATAAACACTCAAGCATGTGTAAAATATTTGTATTAATATTGTACGTTGACTTGTCATTTCCATCCATATTTCCTTATTAGATAATGTGCATTAAAATGCATGGATAGAAATATCTGTTCTCCCATTGCATATTAATGTTTGAAAATAAAATGAATTGTCCTTGTACATTTTTAACTGAATTAATAAAAATAACAGAGTTGAAACATTTTGCTACTTGAGGAGGGCTATTTCAAATAACTAGGCTATAATGTTGCAATCTGGTCCCATTGGAATACGTAAACTATTATATGTAAACCTATGGCACCTGATATCATATGGTGTTACTTTACGGTTGGTTGCATTACAATGCGCTACCAAAATATATAATACATTATGAGTTGGCTAAAACGTATCATATGTCACGAATGCTACGAAAAAATACCATATATTAAATATGTAATTAATCACTTGGGTAGCAGTGGGTAGTGTCCGCCTGTGGAGTTTAAGGACGCGGGTTCGGAACACTGTCTGCCAATCGCAATTTTTTTAAGGTTTCTAAGGTTATTTCACCTAACACAATATATCTTACAAATTCAGTTGTCAAAGATTTTCGTAAAATAGTTTACGTATTCCAATGAGACCAGGTTGAATACTTGCAGAGCTAGAGGTGAAATGTCATGACATGCAGGAAAATGTAATTGTCATTGCTTTGCAGTTGCGTTTTGTGAAAAGCAATTTTTAACAACATTGATTTAGTGGTAGTTCCAAAGCCGAACACAAATGCACTGCCTGGGCACATTTTTGTTATAAACTAAATGAGGTGAGACAAATTATTTTGAGGAGGCAAATTGCTGGATTTGGTGCTGAAAAGCACAAACACCACATCTGAAGAACCCCCTGCTGGATCCATCCCATGTGATTTTTAGGCCTAAAATATTATTAGGCTTACACTATAATAGTGGCATCCAATTCATAATATAAACATTTACAATGTTAATTGCTATTATTTGTGCAGGCTTCATTTTTTCTATAATTTTTTTAGCCCTTTAGTAAATTCTTCCAGGCTTCTTGAAGTATTTGCCAGAATGTTCAATATGTTTAAACATAATATATTTATATTTTATTTGTCTCTGTGGTTTCCCCTTTGGCTGGTACAAAGTGTATGCAGCAAAGCGGACTGCAGGTTACTATAATTTTTTAGGTGCTGGTCTGAATTTCTCTTTCGGGTTGCATTTCTAGTTTTAGGGACTTGAAGGACAATATGTAAACAATAGCCAAACTGAGACAGCTTGGGTATGTTAGGTTATCAGCTGGAATCGAATTAATCTTAAAGGAAATGACAAGTCTTGCTTGTAGTCTCTTTTTCTGTGCTAATGGGTGCGCAAGTCTTTAAGACATCCTATTGCACATTCCTCAGCTGGAGAGGGTAACATTTATTTTGGAATTTTCCAGCTAATGGTTTAAGAACAATTACATCAGCAACATTAGTTTTGGCCATTGTTTACCAACTTCAATAACAAGTCTTCTGCATATTGAGTAAACATTGAAAACATTAACTGTAAATAGAGGCAAAAATAAATTAATATTAATACATCCCAGGTCAAACCTGTCTATTCAAGCTAAAATATATGACTATACATCATATTATTTTAATGGCTAGTTATATCATAGCCTACTGACGACAGTAGAGTACCGTACAGTAGTTAGACTATGTTTTGCCCTTCTTGTCACACTTGAACACGCATTGATATATCAGAATTGTTATGACAAAGCTGCCCTAAACACGTTTCATTGATAATGACCGTTTGACGTGCTAACATAACATCTCTGGTAACACACGCTGTTGCTAATTATTTTTTACCCTCTGGAGCTGAGGAATGTGCAATATGATGTCCTAAAGGCGGGCGCACCCAATAGCACAGAAAAAGAGACTACAAACAAGACTTGTAATTTCCAGTAAGATTCATACAATTCCAGCTGATAGTCAGCTTGGGTATGCAGTATTAAGTTAAGTTTGGCTATTGTTGACGTACTGTGCCTCAAGTCACATAGCCAAACAAGACTGAGCGTTCCATTCATTGAAGCAGCAAGGCATAGCTAACGTTAGCCAGCTAGCCAACTAGGTCACATTACCCTTCAGCCTTATGAAAATTATTTACGCAACCATGAACCCAATAATAACGCAACTACGTATTGTAATCAGATAGTAACTGTGGTCCTTACCAGTACAGTGAGACAGTCTGTATCTACAGAGGGCAAACCCCAATCGCCTTTCCAACAGTACATCTCCAAGGGGGCAGCCATCTTTCATTTGACTGATTGACCTCTTACGCGGAAGGTAAAAAGTATTTCTAGCTTCTCTGAAGCGTTTAGGGGTAGTCCCCGACTGAAATATAATTTACAATGTATTTTTGGGTGTTGTCTTAGCAAATATTGTTTTATTATTATAAAGTAATAAAAATGTATGGTTTATGCTGATATGGTCCATCAAATGCTCTTATGTCTTTCCATGTTCATTCAACGTACAGTATATTACACTCATAATATACTGTATCTATAATATACTTCTACCCATATTGTTCATATTCCCCATCCTACTCTTTTTAAAATTGCTGCTAGTTTACATTGTTATGTATATTATTGCGACACTTGCTGTATCTATAATATTAAATACTTCTACCCATATTGTTCATATTCCTCATCCTACTCATTTTAAAATTGCTGCTAGTTTGCATTGTTATGTATATATTTGAGCTTTATATATTTCTTAATTCTTACTACGTAGACGTCATGTGCCATGATACAAGAATTTCATTTTTGTGCAGGATGATGATGTGATGCATTTGATAAACTTTGAAACTTTAAACAGTTGCCTATTTAATTATAATGTTTTTTATTTATTTTACATAATTTACATAATTATTTTACGAGTACTACTGTACTCTTCAATTAATCAATCAATCAAATGTATTTATAAAGCCCTTTTTACAACAGCAATTGTCACAAAGTGCTTTTACAGAGACACCCGGCCTTAAACCCCATGGAGCAAACAACAGTAGTGTTGAATTTCAGTGGCTAGGAAAAACTCCCTAAGAAGGCCGAATTTTAGGAAGAAACCTAGAGAGGACACAGGCTCAGAGGGGTGACCAGTCCTCTTCTGGCTGTGCCGGGTGAGATATTATGAGTCCAATTGGAATAATTAATACATTTATCTGGGCTAAATCCAGAGTCTATTTAAAATTAGACTGGGTCAGAAGTATGACCAGATGGACAAGGACAGGGACAGCAATGGGCCCCCCAAACCAGGTACTCCGCAGGTGTGGACCAGGACCTCATGTCCTCCTAAAGTTTAAAACGGGAGAAGACTGGGAAAATTCTGAAAATGCATTAATCATATCAACAACGATTTATAGTGGAGAAGGAGAACTTTGTGGGGAAGGAGTACTGACCCAATACCCCAGCACAATAGTATAGCAGCGTAAATCTCAGTGAGAACCCAAAAACTAACAAAAACATATAAATGCCTTAGTTAATTTATAAAAACATGACCAAAAGAAGGTAAAGAAATGTGCTTGGTTCTAAATGTAAAGCATTTAAAAAATATTATGTTAGAGTTACATGTTACATCTGTAACATATCTGTGTGGACATAATGTTTACACGAAATAAAAATTTGAGTCAACAGTTTTAAACATTTTAAGCTCTCCTAACACATGGCCCTGTTTGTAGAGGATTGTTAGCAATTCAAAAGTTGATTTTATGATGATTTTATAAGGTTGTATAAATGTTTGATGAAAAGGTTGTATACATATTTATAAGGTTGTATACATGTTTGATGAAAAATAACTAAGTTCAAATGAAGTAACATTTGGCAAGCTGTTGTGAGAACCTAACATATTTGTATTTCTGAATCATTTGAAGCCAAGCATATTTGAAAAAACACGTCTCGTTAGGAACACTCTGGAAATTGAAGCTGACTGCAAATTGTTGCCTCAAGTGTAGAGTGTACGCTAACATTCCCTTCTAAAAATGGATGAAAATGACCCTGCAGCCATAAGTGTTAAACTAAATCAAATGACTATTAGTTTATATGAACCACACGTCAAAGACAGATGCAAATGCACTTTACTCAGTCTTTTTAAAACAGTCTTTTTTGTTGAGAAAATAACTGGCCGAATGTCTTTGATGGTGATTAGAATTTTATGTTTAATAAACATACAGCTCTGGAAAAAATTAAGAGACCACTGCACCTTTTTCTTTCCTTTCCAAAAAAGGTGAAAAGGAAAGTTTTGAGTGAGGAACAGAAGCGTTCAATTTGCAGTGGTCTCTTAATTTTTTCTGGAACTTTATTTCTAATTTAGTAATCTCTTGGTTTATGCTTTCTTATGTTTCTGTTGCCATGCTGGCTGTCAAAGTCAATCCCTTTTGTTTGCCTGTCAACTACTTGTTTGGCTAAAAGTCAGTAGCTGTACAATAACCAGAAAAACTCATTTACATTTGTTAAAGCTGTTTATCGAGTGCCATTTAAAAATATCCATAACAATCAATAAAGCATGAGGGGAAAACCTCAGTTATGCACATTTAATAAGATTGATAAAATCAACAGTGGCATTCTATTGTAGCCTGTATTCCCAATAAAGCTATGTAATGTGGTAGTCAATGCACTAACTCGCTGTGAGTTTAACAATTAATTCAGCAATTAATAGTCAGGCATTACAATGTAAATGCTTTACTACCATAACAGAAAAATACAAACAGAAAAAATTGAATACTTCACTTGCACATGCATATGTACTGGTACTAAACACTTGCGCATACATGCAAACTTCCCTTGTGCATACATATATACTTCACTTGCACATACATGCATTATTGACTCGCATATACATATATACTTCAGGTGCACAATCATATATAGTTCACTTGCACATACATGCATTCTTCACTCACATTTACATATACACTCACCTAATGGATTATTAGGAACACCTGTTCAATTTCTCATTAATGCAATTATCTAATCAACCAATCACATGGCAGTTGCTTCAATGCATTTAGGGGTGTAGTCCTGCTCAAGACAATCTCCTGAACTCCAAACTGAATGTCAGAATGGGAAAGAAAGGTGATTTAAGCTATTTTGAGCGTGGCATGGTTGTTTGTGCCAGACAGGCCGGTCTGAGTATTTCACAATCTGCTCAGTTACTGGGATTTTCACGCACAACCATTTCTAGGGTTTACAAAGAATGGTGTGAAAAGGGAAAAACATCCAGTATGCGGCAGTCCTGTGGGCGAAAATGCCTTGTTGATGCTAGAGGTCAGAGGAGAATGGGCCAACTGATTCAAGCTGATAGAAGAGCAACTTTGACTGAAATAACCACTCGTTACAACCGAGGTATGCAGCAAAGCATTTGTGAAGCCACAACACGCACAACCTTGAGGCGGATGGGCTACAACAGCAGAAGACCCCACCGGGTACCACTCATCTCCACTACAAATAGGAAAAAGAGGCTACAATTTGCACGAGCTCACCAAAATTGGACAGTTGAAGACTGGAAGAATGTTGCCTGGTCTGATGAGTCTTGATTTCTGTTGAGACATTCAGATGGTAGAGTCAGAATTTGCCGTAAACAGAATGAGAACATGGATCCATCATGCCTTGTTACCACTGTGCAGGCTGGTGGTGGTGGTGTAATGGTGTGGGGGAGGTTTTCTTGGCACACTTTAGGCCCCTTAGTGCCAATTGGGCATCATTTAAATGCCACGGCCTACCTGAGCATTGTTTCTGACCATGTCCATCTCTTTATGACCACCATGTACCCATCCTATGATGGCTACTTCCAGCAGGATAATGCACCATGTTACAAAGCTCGAATCATTTCAAATTGGTTTCTTGAACATGACATTGAGTTCACTGTACTGAAATGGCCCCCATAGTCACCAGATCCCAACCCAATAGAGCATCTTTGGGTTGTGGTGGAACGGGAGCTTCGTGCCCTGGATGTGCATCCCACAAATCTCCATCAACTGCAAGATGCTATCCTATCAATATGGGCCAACATTTCTAAAGAATGCTTTCAGCACCTTGTTGAATCAATGCCAGAATTAAGGCAGTTCTGAAGGCGAAAGGGGGCCAAACACAGTATTAGTATGGTGTTCCTAATAATCCTTTAGGTGAGTGTATATGTATGCGCAAGTGAAGTATGTATGTAAATGCGAGTGAAGTATACAGGTGCTGGTCATATAATTAGAATATCATCAAAAAGTTGATTTATTTCAGTAATTCCATTCAAAAAGTGAAACTTGTATATTATATTCATTCATTACACACAGACTGATATATTTAAAATGTTTATTTATTTTAATTGTGATGATTATAACTGACCACTAATGAAAATCCCAAATTCAGTATCTCAGAAAATTTTAATATTACTTAAGGACCAATACCAAAAAATTATTTTTAGAAAAGTTAGCCAACTGAAAAGTATGAACATGAAAAGTATGAGCGTGTACAGCACTCAATACTTAGTTGGGGCTCCTTTTGCCTGAATTACTGCAGCAATGCGGCGTGGCATGGAGTCGATCAGTCTGTGGCACTGCTCAGGTGTTATGAGAGCCCAGGTTGCTCTGATAGTGGCCTTCAGCACTTCTGCATTGTTGGGTCTGGTGTATCGCATGTTCCTCTTCACAATACCCCATAGATTTTTTATAGGGTTAAGGTCAGGCGAGTTTGCTGGCCAATTAAGAACAGGTATACCATGGTCCTTAAACCAGGTACTGGTAGCTTTGGAAAATGTTGGAAAATGAAATTTGCATCTCCATAAAGTTGGTCAGCAGCAGGAAGCATGAAGTGCTCTAAAACTTCCTGGTAGACGGCTGCGTTGACCTTGGACCTCAGAAAACACAATGGACCAACACCAGCAGATGACATGGCACCCCAAACCATCACTGACTGTGGAAACTTTACACTGGACTTCAAGCAACGTGGATTATGTGCCTCTCCTTGGTTCCTCCAGACTCTGGGACCTTGATTTCCAAAGGAAATGCAAAATGTACTTTCATCGGAGAACATAACTTTGGACCACTCAGTAGCAGTCAAGTCCTTTTTGTCTTTAGCCCAGGCGAGACGCTTCTGACGCTGTGTCTTGTTCAGGAGTGGCTTGACACAAGGAATGCGACAGCTGAAACCCATGTCTTGCATACGTCTGTGCGTGGTGGTTCTTGAAGCACTGACTCCAGCTGCAGTCCACTCTTTGTGAATCTCCCCCACATTTTTGAATGTTTTTTTTTCTTTTCCTTCCTGTCGCCTCTCTATTAATGTGCTTGGACACAGAGCACTGTATTAATGTGCTTTGGACAGCTGTCAAGTCAGCAGTCTTCCCCATGATTGTGTAGCCTACAGAACTAGACTGAGAGACCATTTAAAGGCCTTTGCAGGTGTTTTGAGTTAATTAGCTGATTAGAGTGTGGCATCAGGTGTCTTCAATATTGAACCTTTTCACAATATTCAAATTTTCTGAGATACTGAATTTGGGGTTTTCATTAGTGGTCAGTTATAATCATCACAATTAAAAGAAATAAACACTTGAAATATATCAGTCTGTGTGGAATTAATGTATACATTATGCAAGTATGCACTTTTTGAATGGAATTACTGAAATAAATACACTTTATGATGATATTCTAATTTTATGACCAGCACCTGTATATATATGTGCAAGTGAAGTATTCAATTTTGGCCTAAGCAGCTTCTCATAGACAAATATAAGTAATATATTTCCTACCACCGGATGGCACTAACAACAAACAGATAACAGACAATTCAGTCAGTCAGAATGTAAACATTTTAGTTAATTACAGTCAAAAATTAACTAGAGTCTAAACTTAATGTCTCACCAGCTTGTATATATATTTTTTAAATTACATTGTGTGATTTTGTTTGGTTCAATTTTGTGAGAAATTATTCCTGAAAGCTGAACTGAGACCACAACTACTTTTGTTTAGATCCTATCAGTATCAACACAATGGTCTAATGTACAGGTGTCATATTCAAATATTGTGATTACTTTTATTAAACCTTTTGCCCCTTTTTTCTGTGCAATTTGGTGATATATATTTTTTTATTTAAGGCCCTGCTTCATCGCAGCAACTCCCAGCACACCTGGGAGAGTTAATGTTGGGATATATGTCTTTTGAAGCAGAAGAAATGCTATTCTTGTTTTTATAACACTGCTCACTCAACCAGTCAGTCTAGCAGTCTAGACAGGAAGCCTTACATGCTGGTAGTAAAGCATTCTCCTGACTTCTACCTTCATTGAGCACACAGGCCACAAGCCTCCACTAGGTTTTGCTAGAGCGCAACCCGGCTAGGCAACCCAGTTCCATTACTAATCACCGAAACCCGGAATGTGCTGGCCAATTACACTGCCCTCCGTGGGACCTCTGGGATAAGTGCTGTTATTTCAAAATGGTTCACACAAAATGGATGTCAGTAACCTCAAATAAAAGTTGACAGTCTGCCCTTTAAAACCACCATTCATAATATCAAACCCAAGTACTGGAAAATAGAACCAAATAATGTGTCACTGTCCAATACTTTCTGAGTTCACCGTTTGGTTGATGTTGGGCACATTGTGAAGCACGCAAGGATTTTCAATTGCTGGAAGATGTTTTCTAACATCTCTACCTGCAGGTATCTGAAAAGGTTATTTATGGAAAGTTCATTGTTTTCCCTCAGAAAATAAACCAAACAGTAGTTTGGTAATTGAGTTCAGTGGTTTGTAAAAAGTTTTGAAAATAGAGATATTGAAAAAAAGTAAGAGGAAAACTATTTTGCAGACATTTGTTCTTTCCAGTAGGAATATTAAGATGTTTCTCCAAATTCCATGTTTGCTTTGGGTTTTTCCATCAGAAGGTGGAAGTTCACTTTAAAGTATTGTTTTTATAAGTATATTTTGTCTGAAAATATCTTAAATGGGAGGCCAAGATAACCTAATTGTTCTGACCAAGTATGAGCATTAGTTGGTTCCTATTCCAATTGATATAAAGGTAATAAATAAATAGGCCCAGCCAAGCATGATGGGATACTGCCTTATTGGGTTTTATTTACTTCCAGGAAAAATTCCTCTGCGTATAGAAACATTTTATTTACTGTATGTTTACTATGTTATTGAATTATAACAACATATGGCATGATATCCTATGGTTCGATGGCCAGAGAAAAAGCAGTATTGGAAGTGAACATCCCTCTCTAAACTCTCTGTGGGTATTCAGTTGGGGAGTCAGGACTTGATTGGTGATTATAGCACAGGACTGATTCTAGCAGGAGATCCATTTCCATTCTCAGTGGCACATTTTTACCAGAAACCGGAAGGGCTGTTCTTCTTGATCAAAGGCTTTTTCTGCATCAAGAGATACAATAGCAAGGTCCATGTTAGGTAAATGTTGGAGAGAACATTAGATTGAAAAGATGTCTAAGATTGAAATCAGGCTGGTCTCTGTGGACTAGTGTACTACTCTATTAGCAATAATTATGGTAAGGTTTGGATCTGATTTCTTTTTTTCCTACACTACCATTCAAAAGTTTGGGGTCACATAGAAATGTCCTTGTTTTCAAGAGAAAAGCAAGTTTTTTTACCAATAAAATAACATAACATTTATCAGAAATACGGTGTAGACATTGTTAATGTTGGAAATTACTATTGTAGCTGGAAACGGCTGATTCTTTATGGAATATCTACATGGGCATACAGAGGACCATTATCAGCAACCATCAGTCCTTGTTCCAATGGCATGTGGTGTTTGCTAATCCAAATGTATAATTATAAAAGGCTAATTGATTATTACAAAACCTTTTCTGATAATGTTAGCACAGCAGAAAACTGTTGTGTTAATTAAAGAAGCTATTAAACTGGCCTTTTTAGACTAGTTGAGTATCTGGAGAAGGAGCAATTGAGGGCTCGATTACAGGCTCAAAATGACCAGAAACAAAGAACTGAAACTCATCAGTCTATTCTTGTTTTGAGAAATAAAGACTATTCAATGTGAGAAATACAAAAAAAACTGAAGATCTCATACAACTCTGTGTACTACTCCCTTCATAGAACAGTGCAAACTGTCTCTAACTAGAATAGAAAGAGGAGTGGGAGGCCCCGGTGCACAACTGAGCAAGAGGACAAATACATTAAAATGTCTAGTTTGAGAAACAGATGCCTCACAGGGCCTCAACTGGCAGCTTCATTAAATAGCACCCACAAAACACCAGTCACAGCATCAACAGTGAAGGGGCAACTCCAGGATGCCGGCCTTCTAGGCAGTATTGTAAAGAAAAAGCCATATCTCAGACTGGCTTGTCAGGTCCTGGCTGGGGGCCACAGGCAGGGCCTGACTGCAGTGGTGCCTTTAGGCATCTCTGTGCTGCTGTTTTTGATTACCCCGAATTAGAGGCACTTGTCCCGCATTGCCTCTAATTGGGGACACTATTTAAGTAGCCCCTTTGGACCTTTAGCTTGTGGATCATTGTTTGTGTTGTGTTTTCACTCGGTTTGCGGGCTGCCACTCCTTTTGTTGTTTTCTGTTCAGTTATTTATAAAGAAGAACATTAAAAGGATGTGTCCCTACTACACCTCTGCTCCTCGTGTCCTGCCTCCCTTCAACCGTGACATGGCCAATAAAAAGTAAAGATAAAGATGGGCAAAACAAGAAACAAGGCAAGCCTAGTTCAAGCCTAGTACATGTTTCAGTAGTTGCTAGATTCCATTGAGGATTGTGTTAAACTGACTAATGTTTCTTATTAAGTTTACCTCCACCATAGTATCTATGAACTGTACTGCTTTTGCCACTGGCCATTTTAACAGCTTATTAGCCATTAATAGGCTTACTACTATCTACTAACTTCCTAGGAATAATCATAAGAATTGAGCAATTTCTGGCGAGACTGAAGGTGAACTTTTCCATGCCAGAAATAGTTGCAATATAACCGTATACAGTTTCAGTTCAGGCTTACTATAACGTAACTACTGTATATTGTAGCCAGCAAATGTTTTTGTCTATCCTGACCCAAAAAGCATGCACGGATTCACCAGACACAGTTGCAATATAACTGTAAACTGTTTTATTTCAGGCTTACTATAATGTAATACTAATGGTTTTACAGAGCAAAGTTTTCATCTATACAGAATAATTCATACTTCGCTTCGCCTGCGAGGAGATATGAACACCGGACCCATAGTTCACAAGTCCGCTTTTCTAACCACTACGCTATTTAACAAGGGGTAGTTGGTCAGTCGGTCAGTCACTCACTCAGTAAGACACATTTGCTCTTCTTGGCCGACTCTGCTTACGCAGTCAGTCAAAAACACAGAATATTGGAAAAAAGTGGACAGACATATATAAGTTTGAGGTGTTCGGATCACAAAGAAGAACATTTGTGAAAAGCAGACCAAATGAAAAGATGCTAGAAAAGTGCTTGACACCTTCTGTCAAGCATGGTGGAGGCAATGTATGGTCTGGGGGTGCTTTGGTGGTGGTGAAGTGGGAGATTTGTACAGGTAAAAGGGATCTTGAAGAAGGAAGGCAATTACTCCATTTTGCATACCCTGTGGATGGCACTTCCTTGGAGCCAATTTCCTCCTACAACAGGACAATGACCCAGAGCACAGCTCCAAACTATGTAAGAACTATTTAGGGAAGAAACAGTCAGCTGGTATTCTGTCTATAATGGAGTGGCCTGCACAGTCACCAGATCTCAACCTATTGAGCTGTTGTGGGAGCAGCTTGACTGTATAGTACCTAAGAAATGCCCATCAAGCCAAGAGGTGCTTCAGGAATCATGGGGTGAAATCTCTTCAGACTACCTCAACAAATTGACAGCTAGAATGCCAAAGGTCTGCAAGCCAGTAACCTCTGCAAATAAAACATTCTTTGACAAAAGCAAAGTTTGAAGGACACAATTATTATTTCAATAAACATTCATTATTTCTAACCATATATTTCCAATTCATTTCACTATATTCCCTATTCAAACTCATTTCCAAAATGTAGTGAGCAAGGTGCCACTGCTCCGAGGCTGTGGAAAAGCAAATACAACCTATTATATATGGATTAAAAAGCCATTATGTATGTGACAGGCCACATACGTCAAACTCATTTCTTTGTGTCCACCTTTGCCATACAACTCCCCATTTTAAAAACATTAGGCAACAAACCAAAGTCATGGAGATGTTTTGTTTGTGTATAAACATGTCTTTATCAATCATAGCATTTGAATTGGAGAATATAATGAAACTAAGTTGATGCAGGATAGTGAATAACACAAAAAAAGCCATTGAGCAACAAGACTTCCAGAAGTAGTTTTTATTATAGTGAGCATTTGAATAGCCTTTATTATTTGCAGGGTTAGGGTTAGGGTTAGGGTTACCACACGTAATTAACAAAGTTAAGAAACATGGGAGGCAGAAAGACTAATGGATACAGCATGATGTAACCACAATACATCTGTGCGTTTAGAAAAAGATTCTTTGCATAAATCAGAAACAATCACTTTGCATTTACAGTGCCGTACAGAAGTGTGTTTGTGCCAAGGATATTCATACATTGTTTACTATCCACCATCAACTAACTGTTTGAATGGAATTTCATTCCATGTTTTAGGAGCTGTAGATTAATTATACCATTGAAAAGCTTCACTACTATGTCCCCATAGTGATCATATATCAAGCAATAGATCCAAATATTTTATGTTCTCATTTAACTAAAATAACTATTTAGCCATTCTATAATGGCTAAATAGTTATAATAAAATCCTGCATTAGTGTAACTAATGGTTTACACAAATTTCCAGACATTACCCTTGCCCAAATAATTTGCTTTTATTTCAAATTTTATGTAAAGTAGTGGGAGCACAGGTCAAAGAACTGTGCTTTGATGCTATTACCATCACTCATGGAAGCAAACAAAACATGAGGTGTGATTCATGTCTTACGGATGTTTATCAATGCCCAGCCTCTAACCTACACATTTTTCAAGCCACACCTGAATCATGCACCCGCATAAAAGATTGGTACCTCACTTCCCCATCATAAATACCAAGCACTTCATAGAAGAAGTTACATCTCTGAAAACTCCTTAATCAGCTCAATCAGTTTGGTATAATTTATATGTGGTTACAGTTGTTTAAAACATACAGATTTTACCCATCAAGATGGTCCAACCTCGGACTAACCTTTTGAGGATTATACAATGCCTCTTCATATTTGTCATATCAGGTAAGATAATGAATTCAGTTGAGTACTAACAACAATGCTTCTGCCTTACTAGGATGGCACCCTACCCAAAACGGACTTGTATAACTAACGAAGAATTTCATGACTGTTTTAGTTTAATGAACATTAATGCGTTTGCTGCCATCAGTGAACATTGGCTTCTACGGCAGACATGCTTACTTCCTAAAGTAAAATGATATTGACCGAATAAACCGACTGGACCCATATTGCATGTTTTTTAACCATGAGGTAGAACAGAGGGCTAAAAATTTAAACATTGAATCTAAATTGTACTATTTTAGCATGTAAAGACAACTTTGTCATTATCTAATTTTCCCAAGTTTGTAAAACAAAGTACTTAGCAAAGTATTTGGAGTCAGCTAGAGAGTGATGGTCTATTAGAATCACTGGTACGGAAGAAAGATCAAAGTTAAGTCTTGGTCAGAGTTAAGTCTTGAATGGTGATGTAATTTGATGCAGCTATCTTTTACACATATGATGTGTTTTGATAATTATGATGCAACAACTTTGTACTATAAAAAGATCTGATGTGAATGATCTGTTATTGGTCAAAAGACCAATCAATCAATAAATCAATCAAATGTATTTATGAAGCCCTTTTTACATCAGCTGTTGTCATAAAGTGCTTTTACAAAACTCCCAGCCTGAAACCGCAAGGAGCAAGCAACAGCAGTGCTAGGAAAAACTCCCTAAGAGGAGCTGAACTAGGAAGAAACCAGGCTTGGAGGGGTGACCAGTCTTTTTCTGGCCAAATTGTGGAAGCAGTACCAAATTCTGCTGCTTCAGTGGAAACAGGTTTAAAATTGTTAAATGGAAATTAGTGTGTTGATATAATCCTGAATGCATACATTACATCTTTGACCAATACGATAAGAAGAATCATTTTGCAGGATGGGTTTAGGAAGACATGTCCTAAATTATTTTCCATGTCTGATTTTCTGCATCTGTCATAATTACAAAACTGTAGGCACTTACGTATAAGTAGAACACAAGTTACCTCACAAGCTGAGGAAAACTGGTCTGGTTCCCGAGAAATGCCCCAACGTGCCAAATTTTGCCCCACAACTTTTAGATTTCGGGTGCCGCCTCTGGCAACATACGTGGTGGTTTGGGAAACAGGCATACATCCATTGTTACAAAGTCCACCTTAAGGCTACTTGTATCGTTAAACCATCATAAGTGCCACGTTATCAGGAATCTGGGACCTGGTAGGCAGTTGTCATTGATGGATAGGTGCTGGTTCCTCCCTACCTCGTCAAGAAGAACATTGATTTCTTCAGCTTTGAATGCTTGTTTTCTCTTGCGTTCCATTTTTATTTAAAACAAGTGGATTTTAAAAACGAAGTTTTATATTCCCAGTTAAACAATCATGTGTGATTGCTATGTGACTTAAGTGACATATAGGGCTATTCTATACAGCTACCCAAGGAACTGATAATTTGATGTCACATGATCGATTTCCGGAAATATGTTTTTGATTTGCTGAAGTCCACCCCACTGGTTGTATATAATGTTTCGTCCACCCTAAACTTCACTACTTCTTCGAGTTTTACATTTTTCTATTGATGCCTAGTAGAATACATCGGCAGCGATATTATATGCTTATGATAAGTAATCAAGATCTACCGAAATGCAATAGCATATATTTTCCATTTCAAACTACAAACATGGTCTAATTCCATTCCAAACAGCCGTAAAGTAGCACTTACGATGCACAATAGGTTGTTTGGGAAATGTGGTTGTTTGGGAAACAGGCTTAAGTCCGTCGTAACAAAGGCCATCTTAAGACTACATGCATCGTTAACCCGTCGTAAGTGCCACTTTATCGGGAAACCAGGCCCTGATCACCGTTGGCTACTATTTTGGTGATTGTTTAGACTTCAGCTTGGTTGTGAGTGTGAGGCCTAAATACATTTCATAATAATGACAGTGATGGAATCGTTCAAGAGTGTTGCCTAAACTCAGGCAACAAATTAGCAAAGTCAATCTAAGTTCACTCTAAAACTGTACAGCCTAGCATTGTAGGCTACCTCAAATACTCACAGATTCAAAAGAAAGTTATAGAAGTTTATTTTACAATCATACACTTGATGTATCCACTTCAGCAAATTGTATATGTGCTCAACTCAGCACTATGTGGTTATAAATATTTATATTTATACACTGAACACTGAACACTTTGGTTTTTGCCCCCGTTTATCATGAGCTGAACTCAAAGATCAACTCTATGGCCCATTGTGGCGGTGGGGTTATGGTATGGGCAGGCGTGTGTTATGGACAACGAACACAGATGCAAGGAGATGTGTTGCACTGTGTGAGGCAAATGGTGGTCACACCAGAAACTGACTGGTTTTCGGGCCCCCTGGACCCCCTCAATACAGTGAAACCGCACATATTATAATTGGCCTTTTATTGTGGCCAGCCTAAGGCACACCTGTGCAATAATCATGCTGTCTAATCAGCATCTTGATATGCCACACCTGTGAGGTGGATGGATTATCTCGGCAAAGGAGAAGTGCTCACTAACACAGATTTAGACAGATTTGTGAACAATATTTGAGAGAAATAGGCCTTTTGTGTACATAGAAAACGTCTTAGATCTTTGAATTCAGCACATGATAAATGGGGGCAAAAACAAAAGTGTTGTTTATAATTTTGTATATTATATATATATATATATTTACTCTCAGTGAATCGGGTGCTGAATCCTTCAATATAATAAAAAAAGTTAAGATAGGACAGCATTATAGAGAAATACTTATACTATATATATAATACTACAGTACAAAGAATACCTAATATATTATAATGTATTATTGTCGCACAATTGTACACACCCTTCTTTTTGCATCCCACAGGTACCTTGTCAACCAGCTTCTTTCAGGTCCCTCGCTCAGTCATTCCAGCACATAGGACCGCTACTCTCACAGCAATACAGGCCTATACGTTGCCTATAGAGATCACCAATCGGGTCTTTAATGACTCTTTATTGAATCCTAATTCCAAGGACTACAAGAAAATGTACAATGAGGTCAAACAACTGGTAAGAACAAGGACCGTGCCTCAGATTACACTGCATCTATAGAAACCAGGGCAACAGCCTGTTTTTAAATTGGTTCATATTTGGCTTTCTTTGTTGACAGCTTTCTAGTCCAAGTATATTTGTGGAAGGCTTACTTAAAGAATCACAGCAATTATTACAACAGATATTTGGTCTAAAACTGATCATGATAATGATAAAAATAATACTTTTCTTATTTTGCAGGTTGATGACTGTTTTGGGTGTGCTGGATGCAATACAGCATCCTTTTATGAGGGTGTTGTTGCAATGAGTTTCAGGTACGATAGCCTTGACTAAATCACTTGAATTCTAATTAGTTCTTTAAAGGAAATATCAACTCAAAGCATTTTCATCTACCAATGTGGGAAATGTAATTGGTAAAACAGGTGAAATTATGCAACAACCTCAAGGTTAAGATCTGTAGACAACATAGAACAAAAACACAAAACACAGAACACCTGAACTTCTAATCTTTTGGTTTACAATACATTTTTGAATGCCTGTCATTGGGTGTTTGGGACTTTTGTTAACATCCTTCATTTATTTTCACAGTGCTGGATCAGTGATAGCAAACCCTATCGTTGTTTTCCAAAAATTTACAATCAATCCGATCGTGGTGAAGAATCTCTTCCTGGCTTATATCCAAAGCAATCCTGACACCCTTCTCCAAATTAATAAAACTTATACTGACAGTAAGATATAGAAATGTAACATTTGTATTTGTTTTCTTTCTTCCTGTGTCATTTTCATTAATGATATAAACTTTTTTACCTCAGTGACATCTTCTTTTCTCTACTCAGTTATTGCAACACCAGCACCAACTGTGGTTCCAAACCAAACCACCACCACCCCAGCTACAACAATGACAACTACATCAACCACTCCACTGACTCCAACGACAAAAGTTCCAACAACAGCCACCACACTGACTCCAGCTACAACAACAACAAAAGTTCAAACAACAACCACCACATTGACTCCAACTACAACAACAAAAATTCCAACAACAACTACCACATGGACTCCAGCTACAACGACAAAAGTTCCAACAACCATCACATTGACTCCAACTACAACGACAAAAGTTCAAACAACAACGACCACATTGACTCCAACTACAACGACAAAAGTTCAAACAACAACCACCACATGGACTCCAGCTACAACAACAGAAGTTACAACAACAACCACCACATTGACTCCAACTACAACAACAAAAGTTCCAACAACAACCACCACATTGACTCCAACAACAACAACAAAAATTCCAACAACAACCACCACATGGACTCCAGCTACAACGACAAAAGTTCCAACAACCATCACATTGACTCCAACTACAACGACAAAAGTTCCAACAACAACCACCACATTGATTCCAACTACAACAAAAATTCCAACAACAACCACCACATGGACTCCAGCTACAACGACAAAAGTTCCAACAACCATCACATTGACTCCAACTACAATGACAAAAGTTCAAACAACAACCACCACATTGACTCCAACTACAACGACAAAAGTTCCAACAACAACCATCACATTGACTCCAACTACAACGACAAAAGTTCCACCAACAACCACCACATTGACTCCAGCTACAACAACAAAAGTTCCAACAACAACCATCACATTGACTCCAACTACAACGACAAAAGTTCCAACAACAACCATCACATTGACTCCAACTACAACGACAAAAGTTCCAACAACAACCACCACATTGACTCCAGCTACAATGAAAAAAGGTCCAACAACAACCATCCCATTGACTCCAACTACAACAACAGAAGTTACAACAACCACAACATTGACTCCAACTACAATGACAAAAGTTCAAACAACAACCACCACATTGACTCCAACTACAACAACAGAAGTTCCAACAACAACCATCACATTGACTCCAACGACAAAAGTTCCAACAACAACCACTACATTGACTCCAACTACAACGACAAAAATTCCAACAACAACCACCACATTGACTCCAGCTACAACAACAGAAGTTCCAACAACAACCACCACATTGACTCCAACTACGACGACAGAAGTTCCAACAACAACCACCACATTGACTCCAACTACAAAAGTTACAACAACCACCACCACACTGACTCCAACTACAAAGACAAAAGTTCAAACAACAACCACCACATTGACTCCAACTACAACGACAAAAGTTCCAACAACAACCACCACATTGATTCCAACTACAACAAAAATTCCAACAACAAACAGAATGAATCCAACCACATCTCTAGAAGTTCCACCACCAGGTACCCCATCAGCCTCAGGTACAAATGTTAGTGTAACTACCTCTATAAGCAGTAAGGAAAGAAACACTAGTGCTCCTTCACCAAACAAAAGTCATGGTACGACTGGGAAGGTTGACCCAATGATAACCAGTAGATCAACCGCCTCCCTGTCCAGCAGTTCTGAGAAACCTTCCATCAACAATCAGTCAAATGTTACTCCCAAATCGTTTGGTGGGGGTAATGGTGGTGGTTTCAGTGACTGGGTACCGGGATGGGCCATTGCCCTGTTGGTGTTAGCTGCTGTCATCCTGCTGCTACTCATTATCATCTTCATCATGATGGTGAGAAACCTGCATCCTGGTTTGTTTCACTTCTAGGCAGAAATATTTCCTTCCTGTCTGACACCTTTTTTATATGTTGCTCTCTCAACAGGTGGTGCGCTGGTGCTGTAAAAAGTCAGGAAAGAATCTGTCAGAGGATCCTTACGTTTCTGAAAAAAAGAGCACCCCGAACATGGATTCTTTCCCAACACAAGTACCCCAAACCCCTATAGGAGAGCCACTCAATGTCAATACCTTTCAGGCCATTGTAAGAATCCCTCTATACATCTGAAAATGTTTAACTTAACTTTTTGTCTTCATCTGCTATTGGCTCTGAAAATGCAAAACATTACATCTGCTCATATTATTAGTTGTACCTGGGGCCCCTTTCAAAAAATGAAAGAATAGGAACAATACTAATTATTTCCTTTTGTGTCTGGGGTTTTAGGTTTAGAGAAAAGTTTCCTATCAACACTTCAGTTTTGCTTTCAAGTTTACCTTGTTGTATATAGTCGGGGAAGCAATATGGCGTACCACTACATAACCACATTAAGGCAACAACTGAACAGCCAGGGTGAAACACTTAAGAGTAGTATTTGGTTAAAAATTTGATTAACAATGCAGAGGGGATTTTATGATATTCATCTGCACCATTTCAGCATACCTTTAGAGAGGCTGGAATAATATGATAGACAATAAAGTAAAGTTTTAAACAGGACGTTCTGAAATCAAAGTTTGTGTCTGACACTCTCTCAACAGAATGACCCACAGAAGAAAAATAAAACAGGCATGTACGTAGTGAACCCCTGAACAGGAAGATGTGGTGGCAACATACAGGTACCCACACTTCCTATTTGATATAATATTATGTGAGAATCAGTACATAGCTTAAACATTAACAGAAACTGACAGAAATATTTAATTGATTCTTATTACCATTATTTGCCACTTTAACAAAGGTGTGTAACGGACATGTCCAGCACATGAGGCCCAGTGCCATTGTTTTTATGGGTGACTGACATCACTGTATTTACTTTGTTATTAAAGGTATAGGCATATTGACTCACACCTATGTTCTAGTGGCCCTGCTCAGTGCATGACTGTTTTACTGATGATGGGCGATCTGCTTCCATATGAGTCAAACAACATGAACCATTATTTCTCATGGATGGCAGAGGCGTGTGTGTGTGTGTAATTTTAATGACCTGTGATTTCCAGCATTAACAACCAGTAAATGGATTCAGGGAGAATTGTTTGGAATGAACTAGCCTAATCAAGAACCAGGTGTGACAACAGCATTATGGCTACACAAGACTAGGCATGAATAAAAAAAACAGACAGCAAAATAAGCCATAATGAAATATCCAAATTATAAATATGTTTTACAAAGAAAATATGGTATTCATTAACAACGAAAATGTATTTTTACTAAACCCTATTTCTTTGTTTTTCCAGGCAGCTCCGGTCAGCTGGGCTAGAGATTGAGCAATAATTGAAGCCAAGTAGAAGCCATTGTATATAGTTGTACAGTTCATAGGAATTGAATATGTCATCTTTCTAGCTAAAATGTATTTTGAATAATGGCTTCTTATTTTTATTTATATAAAATGTTGTGCATAAATATTGGGCAACCATGACAGTATTTTTATACTGTAAATGATGTCATCAGACTATGTTGCTTACAAAAGTATCACCAAGCTAATTCATATATTTTATATTTTTATGGACCTTTTTATTTTATTATTTACAAATAATCTTTGTTTTGAATGATTGAATTGTAAAATTCTGAAGAAAATCAAAGAGTGCATTGTTTAATTAGTTTCATATTTGAATTGGCAGTTTACACCATGTTCAATGATAATATGACATCTGCACAATAGAAATAGATGGATGACTGACTAGTAACCTAAAAACCAATTGATATTAATGGACAATTTGGGCCAAAACTCCTGTTACTTGACAAGATCCTTTACATAAGATTCAGGATTTGAATCTTACTGCCAAACCTCACCTTTATGATGTTCATAGTTATTGACACACAAGTTATTGATCATCATTTTTAGACATCCTAAATGCATGCTGTGCAGGCTCTGTACCTGAAAGTTTTTATCACCGTTTTAGAAATGTTTCAATTAAATTAACCTGCAATCATTATCATTAAGAATGTCTTGTTCAAGTAAACATAGAACAATTATTATATGCATTATAAATATTGACATTAGGAGTGGCACACAGTGACATTTTGTATTAAATACATAAATTACATGAAATCCCATCAGTCCAAACAATAAAAAAGGTCAAAAAGAATTCAACCAGAACTGTGTACAAGGTTCTTTTGGCTCCGTTAGTGTTGACCATGGAGCAGTCTTCAGTGCTGGGTGTCAGGCCCAACACCCAGAGCTGTTGCTAGCAGACAAGTAGGTATCTGAAAATCTTGAAAAATATATAGTTGTTGAAACAGTCACATTTACACACATTTACCACATTTGTATGCAAATGTTAACAATTACAACAACAAAAAATCCAGATATGCAAATACATTAGGGAGAACAAGTATTTCATACACTGTTGATTTTGCAGGTTTTCCCACTTACAAAGCATGTAGAAGTCTGTAATTTTTATCATAGGTACTCTTCAACTATGAGTGACGGAATCTAAAACAAAAATCCAGAAAATAACATTGTATGATTTTTTAATAATTAATTTGCATTTTATTGCATGACATAAGTATTTGATACATCAGGAAAGCAGAACTTAATATTTGGTACAGAAACCTTTGTTTGCAATTAAAGAGATCATACATTTCCTGTAGTTCTTGACCAGGTTTGCACACACTGCAGCAGGGATTTTGGGCCAATCCTCCATAAAGACCTTCTCCAGATCCTTCAGGTTTTGGGGTTGTACTCATCCTTCTTCTTCCTCCAAACACGGCGAGTGGAGTTTAGACCAAGAAGCTCTGTTTTTGTCTCATCAGACCACAGGACCTTCTCCCATTCCTCCTCTGGATCATCCAGATGGTCACTGGCAAACTTCAGACGGGCCTGAATATGCGCTGGCTTGAGCAGGGGGACCTTGCGTGTGCTGCAGGATTTTAATCCATGACGGTGTTGTGTGTAACTAATGGTTTTCTTTGAGACTGTGGTCCCAGCTCTCTTCAGGTCATTGACCAGGTCCTGTAGTTCTGGGCTGATCCCTCACCTTCCTCATGATCATTGATGCCCCACGAGGTGAGATCTTGTATGGAGCCCCAGACCAAGGGAGATTGACCGTCATCTTGAACTTCTTCCATTTTCTAATAATTGCTCCAACAGTGGTTGCCTTCTCACCAAGCTGCTTGCCTATTGTCCTGTAGCCCATCCTAGCCTTGTGCAGGTCTACACTTTTTTTCCTGATACACAGCTCTCTGGTCTTGGCCATTGTGGAGAGGTTGGTGCCTGTTTGATTGAGTGTGTGGACAGGTGTCTTTTATAAAGGTAACGAGTTCAAACAGGTGCAGTTAATACAGATAATGAGTGGAGAACAGCTAACAGGTTTGTGAGAGCCGGAATTCTTACTGGTTGGTAGGTGATCAAATACTTATGTCATGCAATAAAATGCAAATTAATTATAAAAAAATCTTACAATGTGATTCCATCTCTCACAGTTGAAGTGTACCTATGATAAAAAAAATTATAGTAGGAAAAACAAAAAAGTAGGAAAACCTGCAAAATCAGCAGTGTATCAAATACTTGTTCTCCCCACTGTATATTACATATAGAAAAATATTAAGAGAACATCACAATATAACACCAAGCCAATTTAACTTCATGGATATCAATCTGTCCAGCTAGCCTAGCATAAGCCATTGTGAATCAACGTCATCTGTTTTGGTGCAAATGAAAGTGACAACAGATGCACTGGAGAGGGAGACTGACCAGGAGCTCACAGATGTCCTGATCCAGGTCTGGGAGGAGATCCCCCAGGACACCATCCACCGTCTCATCAGGAGCATGAGACATTGTCGGGAGTGCAGGTACATGGGGGCCATACAAACTACTGATTGTTTACTTTGATTTTCATTGTGAGTTTGAATCCAGCCCTCAATCGGTTGGTGATTTTGGTTTCCACTGAACGTTATTATGTCATTTTGGTCTCATTTTGGTCTCATTAACTGAGACACAGTGTGTGATTTAAGTGTTCCCTTCATTTATTTGAGTAGTGTATACATACTATATTGTCCAATTTTTTTCACATTTGGATAAGCGGATAAGCGGATAAGCGGAAGATGATGGATGGATGGATTTAGATATAAATTTAACATTTAGATTTAGATATGACATTTAGATTTTGATTTAACATTTAGATTTATATATAACATTTAGATATAAATTTAACATTTATATTTAGATATAACATTTAGATATAACATTTATATTTAGATTTAACATTTAGATTTAAACATTTAACATTTTATATATATATATATATATATATATATATATATATATATATATATATATGTATGGGTATATATATGTGTATGTATATATATGTGTATGTATATATATGTGTATGTATGTATGTACGTATGTGTATGTATATATATGTGTATGTATATATGTGTATATATATATATGTGTGTATATGTGTGTGTGTATATGTATATATAATTTCTGTCTCAAATGTGAGGAAAATTAGCTAAATGTGAGGAAAGTGAGCTAAATGTAGAACATTTTTCACCAAACTTTTACATTTGGCACCCCATATACTAAATGCTAATTGAAAAACCTCCATTCTGTTTGAATCTGGTGAGGCTTGAAGTCAATTTTATTTTTTCAGTCCTGGGGGAAGAGAGAGAGAGAGCTAGGGCAACACACCTCTCTCCACCTACCAGCTGACAACATCTGCCAAAGAGGGTCAGGGACCGGACCTGCGGGGGAGCAGGTTAGGCGGGGTGTGGAGAGGCTGGTGCAGAGTGCCCATCAGCACTCGGTGATGTCGGCTCCTGGTCCGCTAACCCCAGTCCCAGCTCCGTGCATAGGGGTCCCACTGCCAACAGTCGAGTGGGGTAACCGGTGGCGGAGCATGGTCCGGTTGGGCCAGTTCCAGTTCCCTGCATCGGGGCTCCATTGCCGACGATAGGGGTGGTGTACCTGGTGGTGGGGTCTGGTCAGGGGCCATTTACAGGGGCCGTTATTGGTTTTCTAATGGTGATGATCGTTTCATCTAAGTAGTTCATGTATTCATTACAGCTAAAGTGAAGACCCACTTCACTTGTTGAGCATTGCTTTTTTGTTAACTTTGCAACTGTATCGAAGAGAAATTTTGGATTGTTTTTGTTCACCTCAATCAGGTTGGAGAAATAAGCTGATTGGGCAAATGTGAGGGCTTTTTGGTATTGTAGTATATCCAGGCTAGTCTGAATACTTGCAACTTGGTGGAGCAACACATTTTCTCCAATTTTCTGGAGGCTTGCTTGAGTGCTCTAGTATTGTCTGTGTACCAGGGAGGAAGTTTCTTGTTGCTTATTTCTTTGGTTTTCAGTGGTGTAACCGTATCTAAAGTATTTCGCAGTGTTGAGTTTGGATCCTCGATGTGTTTGTTTTTTTGCTGATTTATTTACTCTGTCGTTGATGAGCAAGCTGGTAAGAATATCAAGAAATCTATTTGTAGTCCGAGAATTTATAGTACGGCTTTTGAAAGTCATTGTGGATTTCTTGTTTTAATGTTAAATGTAATAAGACAGTGATCCGATATTCCAGGATTTTTGGGGGGAATTATTAGATCTACAATATCTATTTCTCGTGACAAGGACTAAATTTAAGGTATGATTGTGGCAGTGTGTTGGATCTGAGACACGGGCGACTGGTCATTAGGGGCACAGCCCCAACTGTTGTCAACAGAAAGAACTGCAACAAAATTATGTTATTTTTATTAATCGAAAATTACATCCTATAATTTATTATCTATGAATATAGCATCTTCCTAAATTGCATATCATTTGTGTTAGGATTTTATTTCATGTTCATTGGTCCCTGCCTTGCTGCCTCAGACAGCGTTCTGCCGATTGTAGTTTGCAGTATTAGGCCATAGGCTAAGTGTGAATGTGGGGCAGCCCATCTCTCTGCCCCTCACGCTCTTGTGTGGAGCCCCGAATCAAGGGAGATTATCAGTGGTCTTGTATGTCTTTTTTTTATAATTGCTCCCACAGTTGATTTCTTCACACCAAGCTGCTTACCCATTGCAGAATCAGTCTTCCCAGCCTGGTGCAGGTCTACAATTTTGTTTCTGGTGTCCTTTGACAGCTCTTTGGTCTTGGCCATTGTGGAGTTTGGAGTGTGACTGTTTGATGTTGTGGACAGGTGTCTTTTATACTGATAACAAGTTAAAATAGGTGCCATTAATACAAGTAGCGAGTGGAGGACAGAGGAGCCTCTTAAAGAAGATGTACGTCACGTGTGAAAATATTAATACGCATGCTCAGAATGTTAGTGTGATCAATGTAGATCACACAAATTTGATGCCAAGTGGGGCTGACAGCCGCTATTTCGTATTTCAGACCTGATATGCTGTCTGTCTGGCGCCAACATTAGTCGCCAAGAAGAGTAAGGAGGGTAGATTGTCTTAGCTAACTTGTTAGCTTCACAAACGCCAGATAACTTGAGAAAATTAATAAAGTGGATTTTTAACGTTGAGTGTTTTTTGAAGAAAAAGTGGCTAACGGTTAGCATACACAAGAAGGCACTCTTCTGTTTTCCATGTCTGCTATTTGGTGGAGAAGGTACATGGTCGAGGACGGGTTACAAAAATTTGAAACATCTTTCTGAGAGGATTGCAAAACATGAGAGCAGCGGGAGTCATCTGGACAATGCTGTGAAATATGGCTTACTTGGAAGGGTAAATGTCGCAGCCCAAGTTGACAGTGCATACAGGCGCTCCATTGAGCAGCATAACAAACAGGTGGAGGAAAACAGGTACGTTCTCAGTCAGATAATAACATGTATTAAACTGTGTGGAAAATGTGAAACCGCACTGCAGGGGCACAACAAGTCAGTGGACTCCCTGAATCCTGGAATATTCAGATGCATTTTTGAGACTATGTGTGAGGGCGATTTGAGACTTCAGAGGCTCTATGACCCCATCTTCAAAGGAACATCCAGCACTGTACAAAACAAATTGTTAGACTGTATGAATGAAGTATACAGGGAGGAGATAGCCAAGCAAGTGGACGAGACATCATTTGTGGCCATACAGGCAGATGAGACAACTGATGTCTCCTGTAAATCACAAATGGTGGTTGTGTTGCGATACATGTTGCCTGACAATAGGTTTTTGGAATTTGTGGAGGGCAAAGATGAAACTGGACTCTGCCTCTCTAATAGCATGAAGGGTGTTCTGGAACCACTGAAGGTGGGAGTAAAGCTGATCGCTCAGACTTATGATGTTGTGGCTGTAATGAGTGGAAACGTCCGAGGGGTACAGATGCTAATGAAAGAGATGTACCCACATCAGGGATCTGTGTATGGAGGGCATACCCACACAACCAAGATGGGATGAGGCCACCATAAGTGAGGCATACGGCCTATCAAAAAAACTCCGGGACCGAGCCTTTCTGCAGCTGCAGGAATTAATTTTCTTCCTTATGCCAGAAGTTGAGGTTTTATACAACACTCTGCAAAAAACGCAGCATCGGTGCATCTGGGAATTTCCAGAATATGCAAAAGCAAAACTGATGAATGGGCTGCCACCGTTTACGATGGAACAGACGAGCCAGGCCGAAGAGTAACCAACACAGCGCCGGTGATGGAGGCATGTGACACAGTCATCTCCCAGGTGGAGCAGAGGTTTTCAAAAAGTGACCACCTGCTCGCTGCCAACCTGGTTGACGGCTCGCTCTTCCCAAAGTTTGTCCTGTCATTGTCCCGAGCTTGACTGTGCGGTGAAACTATGGCCTCTAGGAAACGAGGAAATGTTGAAGTCTGAGCTGAACACTCTGTACCACCACACTGAGCTTCACACTGGTAAGACGGCCCTGTCTCTTTTAAGATCCATCCATGAGAACTACCTAGAGGAGGCTTTTGCTGCGACCGTCACTCTGCTGAAAATTGTCATTACAACAACTACGACGACATCCAAGTCAGAGAGGAACTTTTCCACCTTGAAGAGGGTAAAAACCTTCACTCGCAATACCATGGGACAGTCGCGACTCAACGCATTGGCCGTGTTGTCCATCGAAAGCCAGCTGATTCAGCAGCTACATGACTTCATTCCCAAAGTCATCCAAAGGTTTTCCCAGAGGAAGAACCGCCCTGCCACCTTTCTTTTCAAGTGAGCCCTCAGCCTTGGTGAGTGAAGGTTGTATTCATGTTTGATGAAAAATAACTACGTTGAAATTAAGTAACATTTGGCGAGTTGTTGTGAAGCATTTTTCTGAAGCATTTGAAGCCAGGCATATTTGAAAAAACATGGCTCGTTAGGAACACTCAAGAAGTGTGTACACTAACATTCCCTTCTAAAAATGGATGAAAATGACCCTGCACGTGTTAAACTAAATCAAATTATTATTAGTTTATATGAACCACACGTCAAAGACAGATGCAAATGCACTTTACTCAGTCTTTTTAAAACAGTTTTTGTTGAGATTTATGACCGAATATCTTTGATGGTGATTAGAATTGTATATTTAATAAATATATAGCTACAGAAAAGATTAAGAGACCACTGCACCGTTTTCTTTCCTTTCCAAAAAAGTTGAAAAGGAAAGTTTTGAGTGAGGAATAGAAGCGTTCAATCTCTTAATTTTAACCCTTCTGTTCCTTTTCAACTTTTTTGGAAAGGAATGAAAAAGGTGCAGTGGTCTCCTAATTTTTTCTACGGAGCTGTATGTCTGCTTTAGTAATCTCTTTGTTTATGCTTTCTTATGTTTCTGTTGCCATGCTGGCTGTCAAAGTCAATCCCTTTTGTTTGCCTGTCAACTACTTGTTTGGCTAAAAGTCAGTAGCTATACAATAACCAGAAAAACTCATTTGCATTTGTTTAAGCTATTTATTGAGTGCCATTTAAAAATATCGATAACAATCAACAAAGCATGAGGAAAAACCTCATTGATGCACATTTTACAAGATTTATAAAACCAACAGTGGTGTTCTATTGTAACCTGTATTCCCAATAAAGCTATGTATTGCGGTAGTCAAAGTACTAACTAGCTGTGAGTTGAACAAGTAATTCAGCAATTAATAGTCAGGCATTACAATGTAAATGCTTCACTACCATAACATAAAAAAAAAATATAATAATGTTATGAATTACAGACCACATTATACTGTATGTATGTAAATAGCAGACAGGGTACTTAGTACAAGTAAAATATAAATCATTTCTTACCACTGGATGGCACTAACAGCAAACAGATAACAGACAGTGCATTCAGTCACAATGTAAAAATGTTAGTTAATTATATTCGAAAAATAGAGTCTAAACTTAATCTCTCACCAGCTTGTATATATAAAAAAATAAAAATTCGTTGTGTGATTTTGTTAGTTTCATTTTTGTGAGAATTGACTCCTGAAAGCTGAACTGAGACCACAACTACTTTTGTTTAGATCCTATCAGTATCAACACAATGGTCTAATGTACAGGTGTCATATTCAAATATTGTGATTACTTTTATTAAACCTTTTGCCCTTTTTTTCTGTGCAATTTGGTGATATAATATTTTTATATATATTTTGCCCTGCTTCATCGCAGCAACTCCCAGCACACCTGGGAGAGTTAATGTTGGGATATATGTCTTCTGAAGCAGAACAAATGCTATTCTTGTTCTTATAACACTACTCGCTCAACCAGTCACTCTAGCAGTCTAGGAAGCCTTACATGCTGGTAGTAAAGCATTCTCCTGACTTCTACCTTCATTGAGCACACAGGCCACAAGTCTTCACTGAAACCCGGAATGTGCGGTCCAATTACACTGCCCTCCGTGGGACCTCTGGGATAAGTGCTGTAATTTAAAAATGGTTCACACGAAATGGATGTCAGTAACCTCAAATAACATTTGACAAGTCTGCCCTTTAACACCACTGTCATAATATCAAACCCAAGTGCTGGAAAATAGAACCAAATAATGTGTCACTGTCCAATACTTTCTGAGTTCACTGTTTGTTTGGTTGATGTTGGGCACATTGGCCCTCATTTATCAAAAGTGCGTACACCAAATTTCCAGCACACCTGGTGTACACCCAAAACCACGGTGACTTTGAGATTTATCAATATGGACGTTGGCGTACGGCACTCTCAAATCCTACGCCAGCTCAGGAGGTGGTGTACGCACGTTTTCAGTTAGTGCGGAAATGCGCAGAAAAAAAAATCCTAATGCACTGACAAACTAAAAGATATGATATATTATGACCCACTGTAAAAAAAACAACAACATAATTACAAACTTCAGTGTTTATTTTTGTGCAAAATGGACTTCAAGGTTTCATTTGTGTGACTTTACCAAAGCATTTGACTTATGTATTCCGTCAGATGCGAGCCTGTGCGCTTTACATGACGTTTCAGGGTTAGGCCCGGCAGTTGCGCACGGACTGGGTTCAGTAATAAAAGGCTTTAAATTACCAAAATATAATTCAGACTGACAAAATAATAAAAATGACATTCTTCTTCTTTTAAGTAATAGAAATAATAATAATAACGACATTCTTCTAAATAACAATAAACGTCATTAATAATAAATACCATGAAATAATAAGACGAATATTACAAATTGTCATGCAATTATTAATGTGAATGAATGGTACTCCACATCACATCATCTTTTATTCCTCTTTTTAAACTGCCAAATGAAACAATTGTATTTCTTTCTACCTCCCTGGTGATCGTTTCAATCTCCACGTCAGAGAAGTTTCTCTTTTTTTCCGTCTTCCGTGTGTCCATGGCGTAAAATGAGGGCGTGGGGGAAGCGGAGACTTGAATATATAGGGGCGTGTTATTCTAATGACGATCGTTTTCAGCCGCGGCATTTATCAAGGGCAGGTATTGCGTACACCTGGATTTTAAAGGTACGCACAGCTTCATAAATCAGGCGGTGAGAGGAGTGTAAGCAAAATCCTACGCCAACATATACGCCCGTTTCTACGCAAGAATGATAAATGAGGGCCATTGTGAATCACGCAAGCATTTTCCAATGCTGGAAGATGTTTTCTAACATCTCTACCTGCAGGTATCTGAAAAGGTTATTTATGGAAAGTTCATTGTTTTCCCTCAGAAAATAAATCAAACAGTAGTTTGATAATTGAGTTCAGCAAAAGTTTTCAAAATAGAGATTGAAAAAAGGTAACTGCAAGAGGAAAACTATTTTGCTGACATTTGTTCTTCCCAGCAGGAATATTAAGGTGTTTCTGCTTTGGGTTTTTCCATCAGAAGGTGGAAGCTCACTTTAATTATTGTTTTTATAGCACAGGACTGATTCTAAAAGGAAATCCTAGATCCATTTCCATTCTCAGTGGCACATTTTTGTAGCAAGAGAAATAGGAAGAGCTATTCTTCTTGATCAAAGGCTTTTTCTGCATCAAGAGATACAACAGCAAGGTCCATGTTAAGTAAATGTTGGAGAGAACATTATATTGAAGAGATGTCTAAGATTGAAATCAGGCTGGTCTCTGTGGACTAGTGTGCAGAAAACTGTTGTGCTAATTAAAGAAGCTATTAAACTGGCCTTTTTAGACTAGTTGAGTATCTGGAGGAACAACTGTGGGTTCGATTACAGGCTCAAAATGGAAAGAAACAAAGAACTGAAACTCATCAGTCTATTCTTCTTTTGAGAAATAAAGACTTTTCAATGTGAGAAATACATAAAAAACTGATACAACGCTGTGTACTACTCCCTAGAACAGTGCAAACTGTCTCTAACTAGAATAGAAAGAGGAGTGGGAGGCCCCGGTGCACAACTGAGCAAGAGGACAAATACATTAAAATGTCTAGTTTGAGAAACAGATGCCTCACAGGGCCTCAACTGGCAGCTTCATTAAATAGCACCCACAAAACACCAGTCACAGCATCAACAGTGAAGGGGCAACTCCAGGATGCCGGCCTTCTAGGCCGTATTGTAAAGAAAAAGCCATATCTCAGACTGGCCTCTCAGGTCCTGGCTGGGGACCCTCTAGGCATCTCTATGCACCTGGGGGCAACAGTCAGGGCCTGACCGCAGAGGTGCCTCTAGGCATCTCTGTGCTGCTGTTTTTGATTGTCCCCAATTAGAGGCACTTGTCCCACATTGCCTCTAGTTGGGGACCCTATTTTAGTTGGCCTTTTGGACCTTTAGCTTGTGGATCATTGTTTGTGTTAAGTGTTTGCACTCGGTTTGTGGGCTGCCTCTCCTTTTGTTGTTTTTACTTAAGTTATTTATAAAGAAGAACATTAAAAGGATGTTTACCTACTACACCTCTGGCCCTCATGTCCTGCCTCCCTTCAACCGTGACATGGCCAATAAAAAGAAAAGACTAAGATTGGCAAAAAAAAAACACAGACACTGGACAGAGGAATATTGGAAAGAAGTGGACAGACATATCTAAGTTTGAGGTGTTCGGATCACAAAGAAGAACATTTGTGAAAATCAGACCAAATGAAAAGATGCTAGAAGAGTGCTTGACACCTTCTGTCAAGCATGGTGGAGGCAATGTATGGTCTGGGGGTGCTTTGGTGGTGGTGAAGTGGGAGATTTGTACAGGTAAAAGGGATCTTGAAGAAGGAAGGCAATTACTCCATTTTGCATACCCTGTGGATGGCACTTCCTTGGAGCCAATTTCCTCCTACAACAGGACAATGACCCAGAGCACAGCTCCAAACTATGTAAGAACTAATTAGGGAAGAAACAGTCAGCTAGTATTCTGTCTATAATGGAGTGGCCAGCACAGTCACCAGATCTCAACCTATTGAGCTGTTGTGGGAGCAGCTTGACTGTATAGTACCTAAGAAGTGCCCATCAAGCCAATTCAACATGTGGGAGGTGCTTCAGGAATCACGGGGTGAAATCTCTTCAGACTACCTCAACAAATTAACAACTTTAATGCCAAAGGTTTGGATTAAAAAGCCATTGTGTATGTGACAGGCCACATATGTCAAACTCATTTCTTTGTGTCCACCTTTGCCATACAACTCCCCATTTTAAAACAATTTTCATGGAAATGGGTTAGGCAACAAACCAAAGTCATGGAGATGTTTTGTTTGTGTATAAACATGTCTTTATCAATCATAGCATTTGAATTGGAGAATATAATGAAACTAAGTTGATTTCTAGGAGCTGTAGATTAATTATACCATTGAAAAGCTTCACTACTATGTCCCCATAGTGATCATATATTAAGCAATAGATCCTAATATTTTATGTTCTCATTTAACTAAAATAACTATTTAGTGATTCTTCTATAATAAAATCATGCAGTAGTGTTACTAATGGTTTACAAAAACTTCCTGACATTATCCTTGCCCAAATAATGATTTGCTTTTGTTTCAAATTAAAGTAACGGGAGCTCAGATCAAAGAACTGTGCTTTGATGCTATTACCATCACTCATGGAAGCAAACAAAACATGAGGTGTGATTCATGTCTTACGGATGTTTATCAATGCCCAGCCTCTAACCCACACATTTGTCAAGCCACACCTGAATCATGCACCCGCATAAAAGATTGGTACCTCACTTCCCCATCATAAATACCAAGCACTTCATAGAAGAAGTTACATCTCTGAAAACTCCTTAATCAGCTCAATCAGTTTGGTATAATTTATATGTGGCTACATTTGTTTAAAAGATACAGATTTTACCCATCAAGATGGTCCAACCTCGGACTACCCTTTTGAGGATTATACAATGCCTCTTCATATTTGTCATATCAGGTAAGATAATGAATTCAGTTGAGTACTAACAACAATGCTTCTGCCTTACTAGGATGGCACCCTACCCAAAACGGACTTGTATAATTAACAAAGAATTTCATGACTGTTTTAGTTTCATGAACATTAATGCGTTTGCTGCCATCAGTGAACATTGGCTTCTACGGCAGACATGCTTACTTCCTAAAGTAAAATGATATCGACCCAATAAACTGACTGGACCCATATTGCATGTTTTTTAACCATGAGGTAGAACAGAGGGCTAAAAATTTAAACATTGAATCTAAATTGTACTATTTTAGCATGTAAAGACAACTTTGTCATTATCTAATTTTCCCAAGTTTGTAAAACAAAGTACTTAGCAAAGTATTTGGAGTCAGCTAGAGAGTGATGGTCTATTAGAATCACTGGTACGGAAGAATGGTCAAAGTTAAATCTTGGTCAGAGTTAAGTCTTGTATAGTGATGTAGCTATCTTTTACACATATGGTGTGTTTTGATAATTATGATGCAACAACTTTCTACTATAAAAAGATCTGACGTGAATTATCTGTTATTGGTCAAAAGACCAATCAATCAATAAATAAATCAAATGTATTTATAAAGCCCTTTTTACATCAGCTGTTGTCATAAAGTGTTTTTACAAAACTCCCAGCCTGAAACCCCAAGGAGCAAGCAACAGCAGTGCTAGGAAAAACTCCCTAAGAGGAGCTGAACTACGAAGAAACCAGGCTTGGAGGGGTGACCAGTCTTTTTCTGGCCAAATTGTGGAAGCAGTACCAAATTCTGCTGCTTCAGTGGAAACAGGTTTAAAATTGTTAAATGGAAATTAGTGTGTTGATATAATCCTGAATGCATACATTACATCTTTGACCAATACGATAAGAAGAATCATTTTGCAGGATGGGCTTAGGAAGACATGTCCTAAATTACTTTCCACGTCTGATTTTCTGCATCTGTCATAATTACAAAACTGTAGGCACTTACGTATAAGTAGAACACAAGTTACCTCACAAGCTGAGGAAAAATTGTCTGGTTCCCGAGAAATGCCCCAAAGTCCCAAATTTTGCCCCACAACTTTTAGATTTCTGGTGCCGCCTCAGGCAACGTACGTGGTGGTTTGGGAAACTACTCGTTAAACCATCGTAATTGCCACGTTATTGGGAATCTGGGACCTGGTAGGCGGTTGTCTTTGATGGATAGGTGCTGGTTCCTCCCTACCTCGTCAAGAAGAACATTGATTTTTTCAGCTTTGAATGCTTGCGTGAGGACTAAATACATTTCATAATAATGACAGTGATGACATTTTTTAAAGAGTTTTAAGAGTGTTGCCTAAACTCAGGCAACAAATTAGCAAAGTCAATTTAAGTACACTCTAAAACTATACAGCCAAGCATTGTAGGCTACATCAAATATTCTCAGATTCAAAAGAAAGTTATAGAAGTCTATGTTACAATCATACACAATGTATCCACTTCAGCAAGTTGTTTGGTTTTTCTACATGAAAAATCTATCAAATTTATTTATAAAGCCCTTTTTACAACAGCAGTTGTCACAAAGTGCTTTTACAGAAAAGTCCAGCCTTAAACCCCAAGGAGCAAACAACAGTAGTGTTGAATTTCAGTGGCTAGGAAAAACTCCCTAAGAAGGCAGAATTTTAGGAAGAAACCTAGAGAGGACACAGGCTCAGAGGGGTGACCAGTCCTCTTCTGGCTGTGCCGGGTGAGATATTAAGAGTCCAATTGGAATAATTAATAAATGCATGTGGGCTAAATCCAGAGTCTATTTAAATTTAGACTAGGTCAGAAGTATGACCAGATGGACAAGGACAGGGACAGCAACGGGCCCCCCAAACCAGGTACTCCGCAGGTGTGGACCAGGACCTCATGTCCTCCAAAAGTTTAAAACGGGAGGAGACTGGGAAAATTCAGAAAATGCATTCCTCATATCAACAACGATTTATAGTGGAGAAGGAGAACTTAGTGGGGAAGGAGAACTGACCCAAACCCCCAGCACCATAGTATAGCAGCGTAAGACCTTGGAACTGAGACAGGGGGGTCCGGCAGCACTGTGGCCCTACCCGAGGGAGGCCCAACAAGCAGGAAATCAATCCACCCACATTGCCAGGCATCAACCAAAGGGACACCCACCAACCGCAACCACCCTGAATGAGGGCCAAGTATTGGCAGCAGATTACAGCCCAATTGCACAAGTGCGCAACAGAGAGACAACAAGCCAGTGACTCTTCCCCCGAAAGGCATTGGAGGGAGGGCATCCCAGTGGCGACGAGAGCCCACCTGGCAAGAAAGCAAGGGTGGACAGTATCGATCCTTCTGGTCACCTTCACGCCCCCGAGCCATGCTACACCTAATCATAAATCGGGCTGTAGAGATGAGTTTTTAGTAGACACTTGAGAGTTTGCACTTCTAACCTTACTTGGCAGATCATTCCACAGTAGTAGAGCTCTATGAGAAAAGGCCCTGCCTCCGGCTGTTTGTTTAGATATTTTGGGTACAATTAAAAGGCCTGCATCTTGCGATCGTAGGTTACGTGTAGGTCTGTATGGCTGGATCATTTCAGCAAAATAAGTAGGACCAAGTCCATGTATTGATTTATAGGTTAACAGTAAAACCTTAAAATCAGCCCTAACCCTAAAAGGCAGCCAGTATAAGGACGCTAGTACAGGAGTAATGTGTTTTTAAAAAAAAATTCTAGTTAGGATTCTAGCAGCCGTGTGCAGCAATAATTGAAGTTTATTTATTGATTTGTCAGGGTAACCAGAAAGAAGAGCATTGCAGTAATCTATTCTAGAAGTAACGAAAGCATGGATTCGTTTTTCTGCATCAGTTTTTGCTAGAAAGTTTCTGATTTTTGCAATATTTCAAAGATGAAAATAAGCTACTCTTGAGACATATTTTATATGTTCATCAAAGGGGAGGTCAGTGTCAAGGGTAATGCCAAGGTTTCTTACAGTTTTTTGGGATACGACCATGCAGCCGTCGAGGTTCACAGTGAGATCTGCTAACAACGTTCTTTGTTTCTTGGGTCCTAAAACGAGCATTTCTGTTTTTCTTGAGTTTAAGAGCAAGAAGTTCTCTGTCATCCACTTCCTAATATCTGAAACGCATGCTTCCAAAGTAGCTAATTTTGGGGCTTCTCCATGCTTCATTGAAATATATAACTGTGTGTCATCAGCATAACAGTGAAAATGTACATTGTGATTTTGGATTACATCGCCCAGAGGCAGCATATATAGTGAGAACAATAATGGGCCCAGAACCGAGCCTTGAGGAACACCAAAGCATACCTTTGGCTTGTCAGAGGATATGCCATCCACCCTAACAAACTGATATCTTTCAGATAAATAAGGCTAGAACATGTCCACGTAGCCCAATATGGGTTTCCATTCTCTCTTTGAGAAGGGAGTGATCAGTAGTGTCAAAAGCAGCACTAAGATCAAGAAGCAACAGGACGGATGCGGAACCTTTGTCTGAAGCCTTTAGAAGGTAATTTGTTACCTTCACGAGTGCAGTCTCAGTATTATGATGCAGAGATGGGGACAAGTCACACATGGTCAAGTCCAAGCAAGACTCAAGTCTTAACCATCAAGTCTCGAGTCAAGTCTCAAGTCACAGTTCAGATAAATCAAGCAAGTCAAGTCAAGTCAAGGGTTCACCCTAAGCAAGTCAAGTCGAGTCCTTATAAGTTTCAAGTCAAGTCACAGTACTAAAGAGATGAACACACACACACTGTCCTCTGTTTCTGACGTGCGCTCGGTGCGAAGCTCGATTTCAAAATCAAATATTTTTCTCCTCCGCGGTACAATTTTTTGGGGGGACGAAGCGGAGGGATCTTGAATCAGCCTGAAGGGGTTGTATTCGCTATAACAACCGCCTCGCTATACCTTATCTTTTTCATGGCAACGGTCTGTTATCAAGAAATAACACGCATTCTGCACTGGAATTCAGCCAATCCATGTAATAAGGGCTAATAATAACAACCTTATAAACTAATTATTGTGACTGAAAAACTGCCTAATATGTAATTACGCTGTAATTATTCTTGTCCGTATGAGTAAAAAAAAAAACTCTTCGAAATGTTTAGGTGCTAGTAATCACATCGGCGCCTCCATGTTTGCCTTTCATGCAGTAAAGTTAACTGTTATGGTGTAAGCACAATGCTTTTTAGTTTCCACACGCAGTCCACAAACACTTGAAAAATAATACAGACATTATAGCCTACGTGTAATATACATGCCCGCTCATTTTAAGATGCCCATCCACATTAAAATTCAGGCTATGCCATTATAGTCAAATTCCCTTACATCTATTTACCAGAGGTATTCAGTAATGAAAATGGTCACATTTCTAACAAGAAAAAATAAAAAACATAATATGCAACCAAGGCCAAATTATGACAAACAAAAGATTAATTCATTACATTAGTAACTTAATCGTTATAGATTTTAGTGAAACTGAATATAAAGAGATTACTTTCTTACCTTTCCTTGTGGTTCTTAAAATAACGAATCAAATTTGACGTTGTTGCATATTTGTCATCTGGCAAATCTTTTTTTATTCACACGGTCCAGTTCAAAGTCCTTGTATCCAAACAATAATATTTGTGGAGCTCGACTAACGTTACTGTCTGCCATGTTTGGCGCGGTTTGAATTGTGCAGCGTTAAAGGCACATACGCTGATTAGTGGTGCTAATGTCACAACATATAAAATAATTGTATTGCTGTTTGTTTATTATAAGTTCAAGTCATTGTAGAGTCTTCCACTTCAAGTCAAGTCAAGTCTCAAGTAACTTGTTCTCAAGTAACTTGTTCTCAAGTCAAAGTCAAGTCAAGTCATTTTCATACTTTAATCAAGCAAGTCACAAATCCTGAAAATTGTGACTCGAGTCCCCCACCTCTGTTATGATGGGATCTGAAATCGGACTGGAGCATTTCATAAATGTTATTTGTCTTCAGGAAGGCATTCAGTTGTTGGGAAACAAGATTTTTGAGAGGAACGGGATGTTCGATATTGGCCTATAATTGTTCAATATGTCGGGTTGCAGATTAGAATTGTTTCGAAGAGGCTTAATCTTGGTATACATCCGGAGGAAAGGGAGCAATTTATTATGTTCAACATTGGCTGACCTAGCTCCTTAAGTAATTTTGTTGGAATCAGGTCTAGCTGTATTAAAATGCTCAACTGAGCACTATCTGGTTATATATATATATATATATATATATATATACACACTCACCTAAAGGATTATTAGGAACACCATACTAATACTGTGTTTGACCCCCTTTCGCCTTCAGAACTGCCTTAATTCTACGTGGCATTGATTCAACAAGGTGCTGAAAGCATTCTTTAGAAATGTTGGCCCATATTGATAGGATAGCATCTTGCAGTTGATGGAGATTTGTGGGATGCACATCCAGGGCACGAAGTTCCTGTTCCACCACATCCCAAAGACGCTCTATTGGGTTGAGATCTGGTGACTGTGGGGGCCATTTCAGTACAGTGAACTCATTGTCATGTTCAAGAAACCAATTTGAAATGATTTGAGCTTTGTGACATGGTGCATTATCCTGCTGGAAGTAGCCATCAGAGGATGGGTACATGGTGGTCATAAAGGGATGGACATGGTCAGAAACAATGCTCAGGTAGGCCGTGGCATTTAAACGATGCCCAATTGGCACTAAGGGGCCTAAAGTATGCCAAGAAAACATCCCCCACACCATTACACCACCACCACCAGCCTGCACAGTGGTAACAAGGCATGATGGATCCATGTTCTCATTCTGTTTACGGCAAATTCTGACTCTACCATCTGAATGTCTCAACAGAAATCGAGACTCATCAGACCAGGCAACATTCTTCCAGTCTTCAACTGTCCAATTTTGGTGAGCTCGCGCAAATTGTAGCCTCTTTTTCCTATTTGTAGTGGAGATGAGTGGTACCAGGTGGGGTCTTCTGCTGTTGTAGCCCATCCGCCTCAAGGTTGTGCGTGTTGTGGCTTCACAAATGCTTTGCTGCATACCTCGGTTGTAACGAGTGGTTATTTCAGTCAAAGTTGCTCTTCTATCAGCTTCAATCAGTCGGCCCATTCTCCTCTGACCTCTAGCGTCAACAAGGCATTTTCACCCACAGGACTGCCGCATACTGGATGTTTTTCCCTTTTCACACCATTCTTTGTAAAACCCTAGAAATGGTTGTGCGTGAAAATCCCAGTAACTGAGCAGATTGTGAAATACTCAGACCGGCCCGCCTGGCACCAACAACCATGCCTCGCTCAGAATTGCTTAAATCAACTTTCTTTCCCATTCTGACATTCAGTTTGGAGTTCAGGAGATTGTCTTGACCAGGACCACACCCCTAAATGCATTGAAGCAACTGCCATGTGATTGGTTGATTAGATAATTGCATTAATTCATCCTCTTATACAGTGGGGAGAACAAGTATTTGATACACTGCCGATTTTGCAGGTTTTCCTACTTACAAAGCATGTAGAGGTCTGTAATTTTTATCATAGGTACACTTCAACTGTGATAGATGGAATCTAAAACAGAAATCCAGAAAATCACATTGTATGATTTTTAAATAATTATTTTGCATTTTATTGCAGTGTATCAAATACTTGTTCTCCCCACTGTATGTATATATATTGTGTGTGATTGCTGGGAGAGGTGAGGAGAGTGGTAATTGAAGGAAGGTATCATGCGGCTCGTTGGCTCCACCCCCGAGCCTTATATGGACTTCCTCTTCCAACACGGAGAGGCTGGGATTAATTGGGTGATTAGGTTTTTGAGGGAAAAAGGGAAGCAGGTGGTTTTGAAGGGAGAGAGAGGACAGAGAACGGGAGAGGAGGAGAGAAGACGGAGTGGGACATCGTGTTGGGTAGTGAAGAGAATATTGAACTAAACTGTGTGACTAAGTGGTGTGACCTGGACTGGCTGATTAACCCCCTGTATACCGAACTGTTTTGGATGAGGACCTGTTTGTGGATTACTTGTGGATAGAAGACGATGAGAACGGATTGTGGATCGTGAAGCAGTGGACGGTGAAGTAGTGGCAAAATCCCCTCCTACGCTGTGAATTATCCTTAATAAACTTTCCAACTGTGTTCATCTGTACTCCTGGTGCCGGCTTGTGTTATTGAACTGGTTACATGGAAGCCCACACCCCTGGGCTTGCCACAATATATATACACATATACACACACACACACACACACACACACACACACACACACACACGTTACGTTAAAATCGGCAGTGGATGTGGTGGTTGTTGTTTGAAAAGGTAAAATGCAAAGGTTGTCCGCTCGCATAACCAGATTAGTGACGGATGAAGCGATAGTTTAATTTTCACCAGTTTTGGTTGGTTGGATGGCTGGTAAAAACAGCATATCTAAGATAACATTTAACAAGCCATATAAAATGTTTTTTAGTTATCTACTCGACGCATCTTTCTCAGAACAATGATAGGCAATAGGCCTACCTGGTGTACTTTTCAAGTTTCAAGGTTTATTTGTCAAATGCACCGAACAACACAGCCACGAGTGGCACCGAAGAACATAGACAGGAATTGTTTAATAGATTAGGCAACTACTTGTTGGATGTAACATGCTGCCTTCAAGATAAAACATTATATGGAATTTACTACGACTTTTGAGGAGAAAAGGTGTGTTGGGAAGCACTCTGCTAAAGGATGATTATTTGCATTTGACACGGCCACATCAACTCCGTCCATACAGGTAGGCCATGTGATTCTGCTTGCTTTGCATCTCTGAAGATTGTGTTCATTGGTTATCGTTGGCTGCTGACATCAATCACTTAAAGCTATGAGTGCAGGTTTATAATCACAGTTTACTTATTTATTTGCGTTTTGAAAATTCATCACTGGTGGCCCTAAAAATCACAGGTTATGTTCGCACGGGTAAATCTTATTTCTATGCGGGTGTTCACAATTGCAAACGTGCATTCGTGTGCCTGGGGTTTCTGCAACATTTTGACAATGTTGTTGGTTGGGGAGCAAAACATTAGACTACTGCAGATTTAGTTTATGCGTGAAAAGCTATGGATATCTTAATTTGTATATACAACTAAGTCAATTCTCTTTTTGAGTAATTGCCATTTATTTTTCAACAATGTTTTGAAACATTTTAAATGTTTCCACCTTTAATGTAACTAATAACGTGAACAATTCAATTGAAAAACATACTGAAATCTTTGAGAGGGAAAAATAAAAAACTCACAATAACCTGGTTGTTGTATATATATAATGTATTCTTGTCCCACAATCGTACACACCCTTCTTTTTTCATCCCACAGGTGCCTTGTCAACCAGCTTCTTTCGGGTCCCTCGCTCAGTCATTCCAGCACATAGGACCGCTACTCTCACAGCCTATACGTTGCCTATAGAGATCACCAATCGGGTCTTTAATGACTCTTTATTGAATCCTAATTCCAAGGACTACAAGAAAATGTACAATGAGGTCAATCAATTGGTAAGAACAAGGACCGTGCCTCAGATTACACTGCCACTGTAGAAACCAGGGCGACAGCCTGTTTTTAAATTGGTTCATATTTGGCTTTCTTTGTTGATAGCTTTCTAGTCCAAGTATATTTGTAGAAGGTTTACTTTAAGAATTACAGATATATTTACAACAGAAATTTGGTCTAAAATTTATGGTTTCAGGTCTCATGATAATGATAAAAATTGCCTAATCATTTTGTATTTTGCAGCTTAATGACTGTTTTGGGTGTGCTGGATGCAATACAGCAGCCTTTTATGTGGGTGTTGCTGAAATGAGTTTCAGGTACAATAGCCTTGACTAAATCACTTGAATTCTAATTAGTTCTTTAAAGGAAATATCAACTCAAAGCATTTTCATCTACCAATGTGAGAAATGTAATTGGTAAAACAGGTGAAATTATGCAAGAACCTCAAGGTTAAGATCTGTAGACAACATAGAACAAAAAGACCTGAACTTCTAATCTTTTGGTTTACAATACATTTTTGAATGCCTCTCATTGGGTGTTTGGGAATTTTAAGACATATATATTTTTTAACATTCTTCATTTATTTTTCACAGTGCTGGATCAGTAATAGCAAACCCTATCATTGTTTTCCACACAGTGGAAATCAATCCGATAGTGGTGAAGTATCTCTTCCTGGATTATATGCAACGCAATCCTGACACCCTTCTCCAAATTAATCAAACATTTACTAAAAGTAAGATCTTGAAATGTAGCATGTGTAATTTTTTTCCATTAATGTTATAAATGTTTTTACCTCAGAGACTTCTCCTTTTCTCTACTCAGATATTGAAACACCAGCACAAGCTGTGGTTCCAAACCAAACCGCAACCACCACCCCAGCTACAACAATGACAACTACATCAACCACTCCACTGACTCCAACTACGAAAGTTCCAACAACAACCGCCACATTGACTCCAGCTACAACAACAAAAGTTACAACAACAACCACCAGATTGACTCCAACTACAACAACAAAAGTTACAACAACCACCACCACATTGACTCCAACTACAAAAGTTCAAACAACTACCACCACATTGACTCCAACTACAACAACAAAAGTTCAAACAACAACCACCACATTGACTCCAACTACAACAACAAAAGTTCCAACAACAACTACAACATTGACTCCAACTACAATGACAAAAGTTCAAACAACAACCACCACATTGACTCCAACCACAAAAAATACAACAACCACCACCACATTGACTCCAACGACAAAAGTTAAAACAACAACCACCACATTGACTCCAACTACAACGACAAAAGTTCCAACAACAACCACCCCATTGACTCCAACTACAACGACAAAAGTTCCAACAACAACCACCACATTGACTCCAGCTACAACAACAAAAGTTCCAACAACAACCATCACATTGACTCCAACTACAAAGACAAAAGTCCAAACAATAACCACCACATTGACTCCAACTACAATGACAAAAGGTCCAACAACAACCATCACATTGATTCCAACTACAATGACAAAAATTCCAACAACAACCACCACATGGACTCCAGCTACAATGACAGAAGTTACAACAACCACAACATTGACTCCAACTACAATGACAAAAATTCCAACAACAACCACCACATTGACTACAACTACAACAACAGAAGTTCCAACAACAACCACAACATTGACTCCAACTACAATGACAAAAATTCCAACAACAACCACCACATTGACTCGAACTACAACAACAAAAGTTACAACAACCACAACATTGACTCCAACTACAATGACAAAAGTTCCAACAACAACCACCACATTGACTCCAACTACAACGACAAAAGTTCCAACAACAACCACCACATTGACTCCAACTACAACAACAAAAGTTCCAACAACAACCGCCACATTGACTCCAACTACAACGACAAACGTTCCAACAACAACAATCACATTGACTCCAACCACAAAAGTTCCAACAACAACCACCACATTGACTCCAACTACAACGACAAAAATTCCAACAACAACCACCACAGTGACTCCAACTACAACGACAAAAGTTCCAACAACAACCACCACATTGACTCCAACTACAAAAATTCCAACAACAACCACCACATGGACTCCAGCTACAACAACAGGAGTTCCAACAACAACCACCACATTGACTCCAACTACAAAAGTTACAACAACCACCACCACACTGACTCCAACTACAATGACAAAAGTTCAAACAACAACCACCACATTGACTCCAACTACAAAGCCAAAAATTCCACCAACAAACAGAATGAATCCAACCACATCTCTAGAAGTTCCACCACCAGGTACCCCATCAGCCTCAGGTACAAATGTTAGTGTAACTACCTCTATAAGCAGTAAGGAAAGAAACACTAGTGCTCCTTCACCAAACAAAAGTCATGGTACGACTGGGACGGTTGACCCAATGATAACCAGTAGATCAACCGCCTCCCTGTCCAGGAGTACTGAGAAACCTTCCATCAACAATCGGTCAAATGTTACTCCTAAATCGTTTGCTGGGGGTAATGGTGGTGGTTTCAGTGACTGGGTACCGGGATGGGCCATTGCCCTGTTGGTGTTAGCTGCTGTCATCCTGCTGCTACTCATTATCATCTTCATCATGATGGTGAGAAACCTGCATCCTGGTTTGTTTCACTTCTAGGCAGAAATATTTCCTTCCTGTCTGACACCTTTTTTATATGTTGCTCTCTCAACAGGTGGTGCGCTGGTGCTGTAAAAAGTCAGGAAAGAATCTGTCAGAGGATCCTTACGTTTCTGAAAAAAAGAGCACCCCGAACATGGATTCTTTCCCAACACAAGTACCCCAAACCCCTATAGGAGAGCCACTCAATGTCAATACCTTTCAGGCCATTGTAAGAATCCCTCTATACATCTGAAAATGTTTAACTTAACTTTTTGTCTTCATCTGCTATTGGCTCTGAAAATGCAAAACATTACATCTGCTCATATTATTAGTTGTACCTGGGGCCCCTTTCAAAAAATGAAAGAATAGGAACAATACTAATTATTTCCTTTTGTGTCTGGGGTTTTAGGTTTAGAGAAAAGTTTCCTATCAACACTTCAGTTTTGCTTTCAAGTTTACCTTGTTGTATATAGTCGGGGAAACAATATGGCGTACCACTACATAACCACATTAAGGCAACAACTGTACAGCCAGGGTGAAACACTTAAGAGTAGTATTTGGTTAAAAATTTGATTAACAATGCAGAGGGGATTTTATGATATTCATCTGCACCATTTCAGCACACCTTTAGAGAGGCTGGAATAATGTGACAATAGACAGTAAAGTAAAGTTTTAAACAGGACGCTCTGAAATCTAAGTTTGTGTCTGACACTCTCTCAACAGACTGACCCACAGAAGAAGAATAAAACAGGCATGTACGTAGTGAACCCCTGAACAGGAAGATGTGGTGGCAACATACAGGTACCCACACTTCCTATTTGATATAATATTATGTGAGAATCAGTACATAGCTTGAACATTCACAGAAACGGACAGAAATATTTAATTGATTCTTATTACCATTATTTGCCACTTTAACAAAGGTGTGTAATGGACATGTCCAGCACATGAGGCCCAGTGCCATTGTTTTTATGGGTGACTGACATCACTGTATTTACTTTGTTATTAAAGGTATAGGCATATTGACTCACACCTATGTTCTAGTGGCCCTGCTCAGTGCATGACTGTTTTACTGATGATGGGCGATCTGTTTCCATATGAGTCAAACAACATGAACCATTATTTCTCATGGATGGCAGAGGCATGTGTGTGTGTGTGTAATTTTAATGACCTGTGATTTCCAGCATTAACAACCAGTAAATGGATTCAGGGAGAATAGTTTGGAATGAACTAGCCTAATCAAGAACCAGGTGTGACAACAACATTATGGCTACACAAGACTAGGCATGAATAAAAAAAACAGACAGCAAAATAAGCCATAATGAAATATTTAAATTATAAATATGTTCTTATCATTTGTTTTACAAAGAAAATATGATATTCATTAACAACAAATGTATATTTACTATACCCTATTTCTTTGTTTTTCCAGGCATCTCCAGTCAGCTGGGCTACAGATTGAGCAATTGAAGCCAAGTAGAAGCCATTGTACACTCACCTAAAGGATTATTAAGAACACCATACTAATACTGTGTTTGACCCCCTTTCGCCTTCAGAACTGCCTTAATTCTACGTGGCATTGATTCAACAAGGTGCTGAAAGCATTCTTTAGAAATGTTGGCCCATATTGATAGGATAGCATCTTGCAGTTGATGGAGATTTGTGGGATGCACATCCAGGGCACGAAGCTCCCGTTCCACCACAACCCAAAGACGCTCTATTGGGTTGAGATCTGGTGACTGTGGGGGCCATTTCAGTACAGTGAACTCATTGTCATGTTCAAGAAACCAATTTGAAATGATTCGAGCTTTGTGACATGGTGCATTATCCTGCTGGAAGTAGCCATCAGAGGATGGGTACATGGTGGTCATAAAGAGATGGACATGGTCAGAAACAATGCTCAGGTAGGCCGTGGCATTTAAATTATGCCCAATTGGCACTAAGGGGCCTAAAGTGTGCCAAGAAAACCTCCCCCACACCATTACACCACCACCACCAGCCTGCACAGTGGTAACAAGGCATGATGGATCCATGTTCTCATTCTGTTTACGCTAAATTCTGACTTTCTGAAAATGTCTGACTCTCTGAATTCTGACCATATGAATGTCTCAACTGAAATCGAGACTCATCAGACCAGGCAACATTCTTCCAGTCTTCAACTGTCCAATTTTGGTGAGCTCGCGCAAATTGTAGCCTCTTTTTCCTATTTGTAGTGGAGATGAGTGGTACCCGGTGGGGTCTTCTGCTGTTGTAGCTCATCCGCCTCAAGGTTGTGCGTGTTTTCGCTTCACAAATGCTTTGCTGCATACCTCGGTTGTAACGAGTGGTTATTTCAGTCAAAGTTGCTCTTCTATCAGCTTCAATCAGTCGGCCCATTCTCTTCTGACCTCTAGCATCAACAAGGCATTTTCGCCCACAGGACTGCTGCATACTGGATGTTTTTCCCTTTTCACACCATTCTTTGTAAACCCTAGAAATGATTATGCGTAAAAATCCCAGTAACTGAGCAGATTGTGAAATACTCAGACCGGCCCGTCTGGCACAAACAACCATGCCACGCTCAAAATAGCTTAAATCGCCTTTCTTTCCCATTCTGACATTCAGTTTGGAGTTCAGGAGATTGCCTTGACCAGGACCACACCCCTAAATGCATTTAAGCAAATGCCATGTGATTGGTTGATTAGATAATTGCATTAATGAAAAATTGAACAGGAGTTCCTAATAATCCTTTAGGTGAGTGTATATAGTTGTGCAGTTCATAGGAATTGAATGTCATCTTTCTAGCAAAACTTTATTTTGAATAATGGCTTCTTATTTTTATTAATAAAAAATGTTGTACATAAATATTGGGCAACCATGACAGTATTTTTATACTGTAAATGATGTTATCAGACTATGTTGCTTACACCAGTAGCACCAAGCTAATTCATATATTTTTATTTTATTATTTGTAAATCTTTGTTTTGAATGATTGAATTGTAAAATTCACAATATCTGCACAATAGAAATAGATGGATGACTGACTAGTAACCTAAAAACCAATTGATATTAATGGACAATTTGGGCCAAAACTCCTGTTACTTGACAAGATCCTTTACATAAGATTCAGGATTTGAATCTTACTGCCAAACCTCACCTTTATGATGTTCATAGTTATTGACACACAAGTTATTGATCATCATTTTTAGACATCCTAAATGCATGCTGTGCAGGCTCTGTACCTGAAAGTTTTTATCACCGTTTTAGAAATGTTTCAATTAAATTAACCTGCAATCATCATCATTAAGAATGTCTTGTTCAAGTAAACATAGAACAATTATTATATGCATTATAAATATTGACATTAGGAGTGGCACACAATAACAGGATTTTGTATTAAATACATAAATTATATGAAATCCCATCAGTCAAAACAATAAAAAAGGTCAAACAGAATTCAACCGAAAGTGTGTACAAGGTTCCTTTGGCTCCAATTGTGTTGACCATGGAGCAGTCTTCAGTGCTGGGTGTCAGGCCCAACACCCAGAGCTGTTGCTAGCAGACAAGTAGGTATCTGAAAATCTTGAAAAATATATAGTTGTTGTTGAAACAATCACATTTGTATGCAAATGTTTAACAATTACAAAAAAACATTTTTCCAGATATGCATATATATTACATATACAAAAATATTAAGGGAACATCACAGTAGAACACCAAGTCAATTTAACTTCATGGATATGAATCTGTCCAGTTAGGAAGCATAAGCCATTGTGAATCAACATCACCTATTTTGGTGCACATGAAAGTGACAACAGATGCACTGGAGAGGGAGTCTGACCAGGAGCTCACGGATGTCCTGATCCAGGTCTGGGAGGAGATAACCCAGGACACCATCCACCGTCTCATCAGGAGCATGAGACATTGTCGGGAGTGTAGGTACATGGGGGCCATACAAACTACTGATTGTTTACTTTGATTTTCATTGTGAGTTTGAATCTAGCACTCATTAGGTTGGTGATTTTGGTTTCCATTGACCTTTATTATGTCTTTTTGTTCTCAACGAATTACAAAATGTACAGTAAAGATTTTTATCTTTTATATATTAAATTGAGACCCAGTGTGTGATTTAAGTGTTCCCTTAATTTATTTGAGTAGTGTATACATGCTATACTGTCCACCCTGATCTGCGGTAGTGTGTCCAGGATCAGATTTTCTTCAAGGAGCTCTATGTATTTTGTTCTGTTCATCCTTCCCTCAGTTCAACTAGTCCCTGGATTTGAGATGCATCCCCAATAAAATGTGGAAAAGTTGTGGAGCAATCTTAATAACAGACATTTTATTTTCATTAACATATCGAATTTGAATAATGCCCTAAATATCAATATGAATTTAGTTTGTACACCAGTACAAACTAAACATCTGATGTATTTTAGATTTTAATTTATTTCATAGTTGACAGGTATCTGTATTTCATTGCAAACCGTAGCACTGCTTTACAAATATTACACATCTGATTTGATGGCTTATGACAACTTTATTCAACACGATATGACACGTTTCAGCTACCTTTCTTCTGACTGTTGAACGACAATAATCCATCAGGTCCATTTCATGGTGATTAATATGTACCCCATTCAGAGTCTATGGTTTCCACTGGAATTAGAGACAATGGGATCTAAAATATAATGTCTGCAACACAGGGGTGTAACCAAATATAATGCAGTTGTGGCCAGAATGAGCCCATACTTGAGACGCATCCAACACCTGTGCGTAACATTTTGATATACAACAATAGCTCTGCATCACATTATAGGGTTATTGATTGGTATTCAGTAATCTGTGTAATGCAGAGGATTAATTACAGGAAATAAATAAATCCATGACTAAATAATACTAGTTTCCAAATCCCTCATTAATTAGTACTAGTTTACCCATACAAAATGCTGATTGCAAAACCTCCATTCTGACTGAGTCTGGTGAGGATTAAAGTGATGTTTGGGCTTTTTTGTGGAAGATAACACATGCTCCCAGGATCTTAACCTTTTAATATTCTTTCCCTTTTTGAGAACCCCTTTCAATGCATCCTCAAATAAATGTTAAAGGTAACATTTCTAAGGGGGTAGGATTCTTCAAAGGTTTTTCTAAATGGTTCTTGGAGGAACCATTAAAAGGACTGCTTTTATAGGGTTTCTCAAAAACACATAATTCCCTTGCAGTTTCATTTAAAAGAACCCTTTCATCGCCCACCTGAACCATTAGTCTCAAAAAGAGTTGGCGATTTTGATAGAGAGTGAGTAAAGCCAATTTGTGGTTACATTTTCATGTGTTAATAGTTGGTTTATCAGATAAAACTTTGTCGAAAGATAACGCCACACAAACTACATTCATCTATTGAACAATCCTTAGGTCAGAGTGCTAGAGGTGGGTGGAACCAAGCCCTTATTTGTGGATAATTTATCAACAAGCTTAATCATCAAATATCAATCATTTCTCATACAATTGCAGAAACGCCCAAGGTACTTGAACATAGATATCAGATATCAACACACACAAATCGTGTGGATAAAAGACTGAAGGTTATCTAAGAGTCCTTTTTGAATTGCCATGGTAAGTGCGTAATGATGTCCAAAATGCCATGCCAAAACGGCACTCTAATTCAAGAAGGACCAATATTTTAAAAGTGAATAGGTAAATATATGAACTAATGACCTATTGTACGCCTGTGGAGTAAGCTGGTATCAAAATCATCTTTATTTCAATCAAACATTCTCTGACTGGGGAGAGTGGGGTAAATTGAGCCAAAGGCTTAGTTGAGCCACCCATTGTTTTTTGGATAGCATAAACAAAATGTATCAAGTGACCAAATATTTTAAAAACATTTAATGGACAATGTGAATGAGAAGAACCCAAGGAAGAACTAATAAGAAAGCTAGATCCAAAAAGCCCATGTTAGTGTATATAAAACTCCAGAAAAAATTAAGAGACCACTGCACCTTTTTCTTTCCTTTACAAAGAAGTGGGATAGGAAGGTATTGAGTGAGGAACAGAAGGGTTCAAATTAAGAGACCACTGCAAATTGAACACTTCTGTTCCTCACTCAAAACCTTCCTTTTCGACATTTTGGGAAAGGAAAGACAAAGGTGCAGTGGTCTCAAGTTTTTCCAGAGCTGTATTGTATTGTAGGTTTTATGGTTCTTGTATTTAAACCAATATAGACTGTTTTAAGATAGTTTTAAAACTCCCTGCCCTGTTGGCATCCTCATGCTGTCTCTCCCTCTCTCTCTTTACTATGAAAGCACCAGAGTGAATATTAAATAAATATGAACAGTTAACAAGTGGTTTTTCTTGCCATTAAGGTCAGAAATGGATTACTAACCATTTCTGATCTGAACCATTACTGTCTACATAAATTACACATGCAGCGCAACATGAATGACTGACACTTTACTCAGACTTTACACTTCACGTGGGCTTTCTGACAAATATAATGTAATGTAATAAAGACATTAACGTTAGTTGAATACACCCGTGAGCACCATTGTTGCTGGGTGAATGTGTGGCTAATTAACGTTCCATGTAACCTAGCTATGATAGCTAACATTAGTGAAGGTTGATTGATTAGCACTCGCAAATCATCACGTTTTCACCAACAAAAAAAAAAATTCCACATGCAATTGCTGACACTTTTTAGCAAAGTATCATTTATTTCCACAATTAGGCAACATTTCCAGCGCAAAATGACGTATAGACATTGTCGTTAAAACTACCACAATCGACAGTGATATATCCTACGTAACACATATTACATTTTAGTTTTCAACTTTTGAATACAACTCAAAATATTGAATAAGAGAAACAGTACAGTGTTAGACAATAATTGTACCTACTCACAGCACTCGAGCAACCGCTTCTGCTGGGGTACGGCAACAACACCTGGACAAACCACATACAGAACTGAAGTACACCATAATACTAATTGTTGTGTAACGGCAAATTGTTGAGTTGAGTTGAGTTATAATTACATTTGCTAATTATTCTTTTGGACCAAGACGGTGCGTGGTTCCTTGTCATAGCATAGCACATATTTATTTGAATATTGGGGGGGATGTGTCCCCCCAATGTATATTATTATTATGGCCTTGCTTTCAGGTACTTTTAATGGGCATTAGAATATTCCTTTGCATGTACCATTCATAAGAATATTACACTAATATGTATCTATAATACTCAATACTTATACCATACTGTTACTCCCCATCCTAGTCTTTAAAAAATATTTTGTATGTATATTACTGCCATACTTGCCATATCTATAATATTCAATACCATTATCAATATTGCTGCTAGTTTACAGTCATAATTTTTTTTAACTGCTGCAAGTGTACAGTGTTATGTATATTGTTACTTTATAATTTTTTTGTCTGGCTATATCTTTTGCTTATATATTCTTTTTAACTCTTAGTGTATAGTTGTTGGGCGCCATGTCACAAGAATTTCATTGTGTAGGATAACGCAAAAAGGGTTAAGATGCAAATATTGACTGACACACCTGAAAAGCTAATGCTGGAGACAAGTCCAAAAGAGAAAGAGGGCAGCTATAGAACTTCAGAAGAAACAGAAAGTTAAAGTCAAAGCAAGTAAAAAAGAATCAATCCTTGACAGCAACTCAGATAAGAGTGACATCGTAATTCTGCTAAATGACACAACACATCACGCCAGTTGCAAAAACTGAAGTGATGAAAAAAACACTAGCCTTGAAGTAGGCAACTTTGTAGTTGTGAACTTCAGGAGTTAATCTAGAATTTACCACTTCACTGGATTACTGGAGAAGGTAGACAGTAATCATTTTGAGGCTAGGTTTCTGAAATGAGGTGTGGATTTGGTAAGCCATGGTTCACTTTCAAGGGGAATGATGAGGGATTCTTCCCAAGGAGGGATGTGGTAACAAAATCTTACACAGTTGGTGTCACAGTATGGAGGACCCAGCAGTTTATATACCCGTGTGTAAAGAGTGTTCAGTAAAGATTTAGGCTACACAATGGCCATCGACTATTGTCTTGACCAGGACCACACAGAAAATCATTTTTATTTGATCTGATCTCATTTAAACGTTGTCGTCGGTCGTTCTATCAGTGGCCTTGACTTGTAGTCTCCTCATACTTGCTTTACAAACTCAGAGTAATATTCCCCCCCCCCTAAACGACCGTGTAGAAGCTAGTACCCTTCTGGTTTCGTTGAATAAGGGAAGAGGAGGGAACAAGTTGTGTTGTTTTTTAAATCCAATCTTGTAAAGGTAGAGGCAAGGTTCTACACAGCGCCCCTTTAAGTATTTAACCTGTGTTAAAAGATGCTTAAGTGTGTAAACAAATTTAAAAGGTGATTGTGATAGTGTTGAAAGGTTTTTATTAAAATAAAAAACAAATCATTTTTAAAAAGTGATTGTTATACTATTTCTTTCAGTACAGAATTTAATGTGGAATATTTGACCCCATGGGGGCTCAATGTACCCATTTTCTGGAGGAAGTTGTGCCAAGAGATCAAATTTTGGGACAGACTATATTTTCAAAACTGTTATGTTTACATGAGTTCTGATCATTTCCAAGGATACATAAAGTCCTGAAATACATGTAGATATACAGCTCTGGAAAAAATTAAGAGACCACTGCACCTTTTTGAGTTTTGAGTGAGGAACAGAATAATTACATTTGGAGTGGTCTCTTAATTTGAACCCTTCTGTTTCTCACTAAAAACCTTCCTTTCCAACTTATACTGTGTAAATAGAAATGTAAAATTTAAGCATGAATAAAGATTTTCAAATGCATTAATGATGTGAAATGAATTACAAAGACATACTCTGAAATACTTTACTGCAAGTATACAGAATGTTTACAGAATAAACCATATCAACAGCACGTTCAATCACATTGTCCATGTACAGCAAACCAGACCTTAATAACATTAATACATTTACTAATGCTGCCCTCTACCGAGGGCAGAGACTATTTCTATTTATTTGTTTTACAATTTAAAAGGTAGATGGTTGTGTTAAGTGCAGTAATGCCGCAAAAGGAGAAAGAGCAAAAGTTAGTTCAGTGGTCAATGAGGGGTAGAATGGCTCAAAATAGTAGAACAGCAATGTCAATTAGCTTTTGGCTACATGTAAAATGAAGTGTATCATATTAGGGCAATCCAAAACTTTCTTACTGTTTTGAGAATTATTTTTTTTGTTTGATATACTGGGGCATAATTAAAAATACAAAATATACGTGAACATAGTTAAAATAAAATATTCATAATAAAGGAGATTTTCTTTTAAAAGCCAAACAATGTGGCAAGTTTCTTATGATGAATATGTAGGGCCAGTTTTAGCTTTTTGGGGGCCCTTAGCAAAATGTAATTTGCGGTCCGGGGCCCTAAGCAACCGCTGATTTTGCTTATGCCTACTTTAGAACCGGCCCTGTGAGTATGAAATACTTTCCTAAAATGGCAATACAGTATGTTGGCTTCTGTTCAACAATTGTCTTTTTGGGAGCTTCTCTACTGGAATGTCAGTTAGTCCCTCAAAAGCACACTTCAATCCATGCAGTGAATGTGTTAGAAACTGAGACACTGAAAACACATATTTAGAAACAGGTGTTAGTGTTGGGCTTAAACAAAACATAGTTATGCCTTCCACTATAATCTTCATCCAACCATTTATGTCTCTTGGCCACCCAACCAAAACCTAACATTTGTTTCGAATTGACATTTTATTTACATTTCTATAGCTTAATAATTACTGAGGCAATACGGGTTTGAGTGCCTCTGTTTAGGGCAAAACAGTTTTGTAATTTATGGGTCTTTAACCTGCTGGTCACGACACATTTCTCTATCAAGAGCTGAATTCACAAATAACCCTTGGCCTCTTGGCATACCTGAAGACCGATATTGGTTGTAATAAGTCTAAACGGTAACTATGCCTCTCCATTGGCAGTGTAGAATGTTAACCACCTATCTAATCATCTGAGGTCGACAGAAGTGCCAAGGGAAGTACGGGCCAGGGCTCAATTTGGAATTCAGACCTGTGACCCATAATCCACCCCCAACATCCCATAAACTTTACACCAGATATTCCCCCCCACCCACCACCTCTCAGTGGCTGGAGTGGAGGTCTTGTTTAGGGCTCTGCCACCTCGATGGGCTCCACCTGGGGTTCAGTAGGGGGAGTGGGGATCTCCTCGACTTGGTCCGAATCTGGCTCAGTGACAACAACCGCCACCTACTCAAGTAAAGGAGGAAGAGCGAAGGAGGGGGGAAAGAAAATGAGAGACGGAAGCATAATATGGACATAACATCGGACATGCAAATGTGAATGATTTCAGGACGGAGTTAATCGGACATCACATGGTAAATGGCGGGCAACAGCGCTGAATGAAGAAGTTATTCCAGACTTTTTCCAGGGCCTCACCTGAGATGCTGTACCCTGAACAGCAGGGGGGTCCGCAGGGGGGCGAGTCTGAGGATAGGCTGGACGCTGAGTTCCTCCGGATGACTAGGAGGAGGAATTAGAAGGCAGGACAAAGTGTTCACAAGTCATTTTGAGTGTATGCAGTACAGGGTGGTTTACCATACAACATTTTATACATGAAGGGAGACTCTTTTATACACAGGCACAATTCATGCCTAAAACATACCTCACAAATCGTGAAATTAAATATCTCGAAACCTGTGTAAGAATGTCCATAATGTCCATTTTTACTTCATAGCGTTCAGACGTCAGTACGGTGGAAAGTATGGATGAGATCCCTCACGCTCCACGCAGGTCAATCGGTAATAACAACAAAGCCATGTCGGTGACATGACAGCGTGGGACAGTGTCGCTGTGGTTCCTAAAAAACTGGGAAGACCACACACTGTCTCTTATTTCTTCTTGAAAAAAAGTTGAAAAGTTCACTTAATGGTATTGCGCAAGTTGACTGCTACACTGCTGACGTTTTCTGGATTGCTTCTTCCCAGGTCCCAGTAGGGTAAGCCAACTCTATGTTAGTCTTTTGTATGTTATTCTGTCACTTTCCTCCTGTGCCCTGTGTGGGTCGGAGCTTGAAATTTGCCCTCCAAAGCTATTTATTTTTCCTACCTGTTCTACTGCTGGATCTTGGTATTTTCTTGTCTTATGCTGGTAAGCCCACCAGCTAGCATGGTCTTGGATCTTATTTTGTCTGATAAGTTGCCAGTTTCTGGCATTGTTTTCGCCATGACACACCCAAAGCCATTAAAAGAGGGAACGGCCACAAAATATATGGCACCCCCCCTTGGAACATACGGATGCTGGGCAGTTCCATTGTCAATCTCCACACTTTCTTCTTGCCATCAGTCTGGTATATGTTCCTCTTTTTCCTTTCTTTACACAGCAACCATTTTCTTGGCAATTCATTTTCTCAAGTATAACCCATGCGGTTCTGCTGGTGAAGTCACACCACACCTACCTCCGGGAAAGTGATTGTGACCCATGTGACTTTTTGTTTCTATTATGTTGAGCATTCTTTGGTCATCTACTGTAGAGGTCTACCTTGGCCTACCTGGCCATTTGCATTTGCTGACCTCTCCAAGGCTGTTTTTCTTTGATGTGTAAAACTGTTGTTTTAGGTAAGCCTAAAGTTTTGGCAATGCTTCACATTTTCTTGCCTTCATGGCTTCCCTGACTGTCATTCGCAACATTTTCTTTGATTTCAAATCTAAACTTCCAGAAAGTTTAGTCAAAAGTAGAAAAAATGCATTACTGTCCCAATTGTATGTTGTGGAATGCTTCATTTACAACTATCTTTGATGTGTCTGGGGGGTTTAATATATAATCTGCAGCATAATTAGAAACTTGACCACTTAACGATAAAAATGTCTACTCTAAATTTATTATTTTTACCCTTCTTCCAATCACTGCCTTTCTTATATTTAAATATATTTATTAATTACAATCCAACACAGGTGTATACATTCACTGTAAATGGGCTCACCTGCGTTCCACCATTTGAGGCTAGCACACTAAGCCCAAACAGCATGGCTGTGATGCAGATCACCAGCTCCAGAATAAGAAAGATAACCAGGGTACCTATGATGCCATCAATCAGGAGCTATATACACAATCCAATCCAGGTGGGAGAGAGACACATGAAAGACATGAGGGATGGACAGTGGTAATGCGGTCCAGAACAAAATGCTGTATATTGAAGTAGTGTCTGTAATTTGAATACAGCATAAAAATAAAAAATAAACAATATCACGTTACCTGAAAAATGCTTTGTCCAAAAACCACTCAAAAATGTCCAATCTTATATATACATTAATTTAGTAAGATAACAGCAGGCACACCTAGGTGTGGACTAACCATATAATTCATAATATAAGAGTAAGTTTGTTACAACTATCTAAACATATGATTGAGCACAATGCCAGAACCTTCCGTGAGAATGTTTTGCTGGGTTTACTATAGGAAAACAAGACAGAAATATTGCTATTCCATGCTTGTGCTGTGTACAGCGCAGGTGTTAGAAGTGACCATCTACAATAGTGGTCAACTACTTACTTTACATTTTTGTTCGATCAGCCCAGTGCATTTCCTGAAACAATGTTGCTGCAGTAAACAGTAAACACAAAGAAAGACATTTCCATTTTGAAGCGTGATTACATTTTTCCTCCAAAACTACACGTCCCTATGATGTGCTGTGCTTAAACAAATACAATTATTGTAACTACACATTGTATGTATGTATGAACATGTATAATAACATAAATTAATCCTATGAGTGAATGGGTAGTCCAGAGGTCTAAGTCATTGTCTCTGGGGCACATATACTGCTGTAGCATGAGCTCAAACCTGTCCTGCTGCTCTTTCAGTAAATATTATTCCTCTAACTTTCACCACTGTCTCTATCAAAATAATGCATAAAAATGCCTCACAGCAATATCTTTAAAAAATGATAAGAACTAAATTATAATACACATTCAAGTTCGGATGCCATTCAGATTTATTATTCTATGGGACTAGGTTTGGTCAGAAGTGACGGCATAGTAGAAAACCTTTTGATCCAACCTCTTTTGGCCCCTGTGCAGACACACAGAATAAAGTGGGTCACAGACGTTGTTTATAGCCATAAATAATTTAGGGTAAATAGTCACATTGCAGCCATTTCTTTGTTTAGCACAATGTTTTTAAAACAATTTGAAGCCATGTCATGATAATCAAAATCCCCAACTCCTTTGCTGAATTTTTGTTAAGATCATTTGGGGTGATAATTTGGGGTAATACAAAAGCCTAATACTCTTAACATTGCTATGCTTTATAATAGTTTTCTTTCTTTTACTGTTATTCATGTGTATTATGAATATGAAGTCATCTCAAAATTGTAGCCATATCTTTTCCTACAATTGATTGAAGAACACATTGGGTGAGATCTTAGACCATTCATCCTTACTGAACCTATCCAGATCCTTGTGATTCTTCAGTGTTTGCTTATGGATGGCTCTTTACATTTTAAACCGTGTTTTTAAAAGGGATTATAGAAGTGAGTCATTTATCTATTATTAACCATAATGAATCATGATCAGCCAGCTTCAATCCAAGTCCAAAAATGTTGTTCCCCTTGCCTGCCACATGTTAATAGGTCAATAACAATGACTCTCTTAACTTGTGTGCCATTTGCCTTTCCCCACAGTGATAGATGAGAAATGGATTTTAAATATATGACATAAATATACAGTCATGGCCAAAAGTGTTAGCACCCCTGAAATTATTCCAGAAAATCGGAACAAACAAAAAAAACTAATTGGACATAATTGCACACAAAACCCCCAAAATGGGCTGGACAAAATTCTTGGCACCCTTTCAATAAGATTGTTTCAAGCATGTGATGCTCCTTTAAACTCACCTGGGGCAAGTAACAGGTGTGGGCAATATAAAAATCACACCTGAAAGCAGATAAAAAGGAGAGAAGTTGACTTAGTCAATCTCAAGGTTACAAGTCCATCTCCAGAGATCTAGATGTTCCTTTGTCCACAGTGTCCAGTGTACATGTCCAAGTATTATCAAGAAGTTTGCAACCCATGGCACTGTAGCTAATCTCCCTGGACATGGACGGAAGAGAAAAATTTGGGAAAGGTTGCAATGCAGGATAGTCCGGATGGTGGATAAGCAACCACAAACAAGTTCCAAAGAAATTCAAGCTGTCCTGCAGGCTCAGGGTGCATCAGTGTCAGCACAAACTACCCGTCGACATTTGAATGAATTGAAACGCTATGGCATGAGACCCAGGAGGACCCCACAGCTGACACAGAGACATAAAAAAGCAAGACTACAGTCTGCCAAAATGTACTTGAGTAAGCCAAAATCCTTCTGGGAAAACGTCTTGTGGACAGATGAGACCAAGATAGAGCTTTTTGGTAAAGCACATCATTCTACTGTTCACCGAAAACAGAATGAGGCCTACAAAGAAAGGAACACAGTACCTACAGTCAAATATGGTGTTCAAAGATGTTTTGGGGTTGTTTTGCTGCCTCTGGCACTGGGTGCCTTGACTGTGTGCAAGGCATCATGAAATCTGAGGATTACCAAAGGATTTTGGTTCGCAATGTAGGGCCCAGAGTCAAAAAGCTGGGTTTGAGTCCAAGATCATGGGTCTTCCAGCAGGACAATGACCCCAAACATACTTCAAAAAGCACACAGAAATGGATGGCAACAAACACTGGAGAGTTCTGAAGTGGCCAGCAATGAGTCCAGATCTAAATCCCATTGAACACCTGTGGAGAGATCTTAAAATTGCTGTTGGGAAAAGGCGCCCTTCCAATATGAGAGACCTGGAGCAGTTTGCAAAGGAAGAGTGGTCCAAAATTCCGAGTGAGAGGTGTAAGAAGCTTATTGATGGTTATAGGAAGCGATTGTTTACAGTTATTTTTTCCAAAGGGTGTGCAACCAAATATTAAGTTAAGAATTTTGTCCAGCCCATTTTTTAAGTTTTGGGTGCAATTATGTCCAATTTGCTTTTTTTCCTTATTTTATATATTTTTTCCAATACACACAAGGGGAATAAACATGTGTATAGCAAAACATGTGTTAATGCAATACTTTTCTGTGAGAAATACTTGATTTTCTGGAATAATTTCAGGGGTGCCAACACTTTTGGCCATGACTGTATATATATATATATATATATATATATATATATATTACACATATTTCTTTCATAAAATATATCCCATTACCTGCGCTGTTTATTTCATAAACAGTTTTTGGCTCAACTTTATCCAGTGTGACAATCATTTTGGAGAAGACTGTATGCAATTTAAGCCATGTGGTTCTGAAGCATTATTATATGTTATTGTGGAATGTAAATGTTTTTTATTTATTCATAATTTTAGGATAGAGTATATAATGAATCATACAAGGAGACATGTTGAAATATGGACCCTTGGTGTATGATGTCGGCCAGTATTTCTTGGTGGAAATTGGAGTGCCTGACAAAAAGTCTGTTTTTATCTCTATGTCGTGAATCCATGTTTGATTGATGCTGTTTACAACAACAAAAAAACAACAAAAATAAGTCAGTGGAATTTTATGTTGAGATGCCTTTTCATGATGCACCAAAGTCAATGGCTACATGACAACCAGTGGAACGTAGCAGTTTGGGGGAAGATCAGCTACCAGCACAGAGTGGAAACAAGGCCAGATGAGAAACGGGCAGCTTCCCCTTCAACACTTGGTGGAAGCACCTTTGATAGCCATTATTGTTGTGAATATTTTTCAATAGAATTCTAATAACTTTGCACAGTTTAGTGAAACATGTAAAAAAAATTGGTTTTAATTCCTCAAGCTCAGAAAATGTGGTAGGGTGCAATTGATGTACAGCAATATTCAAATACTCCCTTGCAATATCACAATCTGTGTTGAGACTGGGTCACACAGGAACACCCAACACCTCTTGCAAAATCAAGGAATGTCTTTAAAATGCCTATTACTGTCTGACTAAAAATACAATGTTTTCAATTTCCTCTAACTTTTGACCGAAAATGTGCTGTTTCATACTTATTTTAATCTCTGTACTTTACACAAATCTGTCATTTAACTGCCTTCATTTTGTTCAATTTGTCAATCAGGCTTGCAATGTGAATTAAATGCAATATTTAAATAATAATAATAATATTTAAATAATGCAGTGGCAGCATGATGTTTTTAGTTTGATTGTTGTCAAGGATAGAAATGTGTTTCCTTCAAGCTCGTCACATCAAGTTCCTCTGATTTTTATCTTACTGCTTGCTCAACCAAGAACGTATCCCTGGTACATATGCACTTAGGAGAACGCATTGCCCGGATTGAGTTCCCAGACTCCCAACCTTTACTTCAGTCCTTAGCAAACATTGTTTCAGAAAATGCATAGAGCAAATTCCACAACTGTGTGCAGTTGCATAAAAAAAAAAAATTAAGAACAATATTTCTAAACAAATGATTTGAATAAAACACATTTAGTACCGGGAAAACAATTACTAATTTAATGATACGTGAAATTCAGCAAATGAGTTGGGGAATTTTTACATTGGGACTCTCATTGCATTGTGTGTTTTTACCAGCGAATCTATCAAAGGAAAGACTGTATGACAACTATTCAAATCAAGATGACCTAAAGTCTAAACTATGATGACTAGATCAAACACCTACCTATATTATACTGTACTTATTTATTTCAAAGTATGTGCTTCTCATGAGGACTGTAGGATCTTACATTAGAAAATGAATGTAGTGTTTTTATATATCATTAATTCCGGCCATTAGTTTACCACAGCATGCAGCTCCAGTCTTCGGCAGTGTTCACAGTGGTAGGAGTCCTGACGGTAAGGTAGGTGTTTGGACATCAGGCCCAGAGCACCCGTGGACAAGGCAGCACTAATCAAGTGCAACACCAGCGTACATTTCACCTTAAGACAGAGACACAAACACACGGTGATTGACAGAAAACCACACACATTCAAAGTTAAATTCTATGAATTGTCATAATCCACATTCACACAAACAGATCAGTGGTCAAACTCTACCACAATGGGAGCAGACCACGCCTCAAAGTATGGTGTCCGCAGATCTGGTATGAAGTTTTGTTCAGTACATACAGTTCCAAAATTCTGCTAAACATTTAACCAGCTGAATGTGCCATACTCACCCAAAAGAGAGAAGGCTTCCTGCCCACATGGACGAGGACCGAACCAGAGAGGATGAGCTGTATGAGTAAACCCATAGCAGAATAAGACATCATGATTCACAGCTCTAATTACACACCTGGGTCATTCCACCAATTCAACATGTGTAGTTTGTTCAATGTAGACCCAGTGATGCCGATTTGAGCGCTATAGCATCAGGACTCAAGGACCAGGGTTCGAGAAAAAGAACTTAGACTTCAGCCATGGGAATGCAGGACTCGACCATTGATGGTCAGGATTTGGACAGATTTAGCCAAACTGATATATACGGGCTCATGACCTGATGTTGACTTGGGACATTTTAAAAAGTGTTAAAACAATTCCCGGTCTCCTCTTGTTGTATGACAGTTTGATGAATCCCAATTATTCCTATTACTTCATAAACAAATGAGGCGCAGGAATAGGATTGAAAACACGAGGCAAAAGCGGCATTGCAGAGGGTGCATTTCTAACAGTTGATATTTGGTCTGTGATTTCCGCCGGGTCACCTGGACTAGAAATTGCCCCTACTTATGTACATATTTTTATCTGCCAACTGGTTAAGTACTAGTACTGAGTGTAGGGAAATCTGATTGGAGATCAGTTGTTGGGGGTCACCACTCGCTTACTCACCTGTAAAACGACAATCAAAAGGAGAGCGACATCACCCGTAAAGTGGATCTCATGAAGCTGCAGCACAGAGGCACTCAGACAGAGGACAAGACACCCGATGATGATCTGGACGGCCTGAGACCAAACATAACGAACTTTCATCAGCACCATGTAAATGTAATTATCAGGGTCGATAGCTCAGAGACAGCATATAACTGCTTAGTAACAGCAAAGTCATGCTTAGCAGGAGACACCATGGGAAAATATTATGATATTGATAATGCAAATCAATGTTTGCTGTTTGACAGTCAGGAATACCTACATGGGGAGAAAATTACCAATTTATTTGGTACGTACTGAACATAACACAATTATAGGTGTGATTCAGGCATGGGAATATAGAATTAATTTAAATTACCATATCATTTTAAAAGGCAAATATATTATGCTTTATTCTATAATATGAAATTGCAGCTGGTATTGATTTTTATAAAAAAAAACACTCTTCAATATATCCTTTATCCACAGTATTAAGTTGTCCAATGACATTTTAACAACATTACAAACATTCGCAGAGAACATTTTTTTGGAAAATTGCGTGCTATATAACATATTACCATTTAACATTAGTAAATATTAGTAATAAATATGCAATAATTTATATTTAGTATGTAGCCAGGAACAACAAGTCGAGAGAGAATGCAAAACTTAACTTAATATTTGCCATATTCATTTTTATGTAAAGAAAAAAAGTGAATAAAGGACGATACACCACAAAACTGTAATTTACAACAAGAATTAGATTAGTGGTTTGGAAACAGCTTGTGACAATTAAAGAGCATATTCTACCAGCAGCAAACCTAGGGAATAATGCTGCAGAAACATGTTAATAACTAAACTAACACTCACCCTAATTAGTGTTTCACCACTATCTGGGTTGATGATTGAATGCCCCTGTCATGATGACACTCACCCCCAAGGTTTTAGGCTCCAACTTCTGTAAGGACCCCACCTGTCCAGAGGTGAGTTTGGCGGGAGTAGGCAGGGGGTCCTGGCTTTCAAGGCCCATGTTTCCAAAGGTGACACCTTTTTAGAATGACTAAATGCAGAAAAGCTAGAAATATAAGCAAAATGGGATAGCCATTGAAGAGAAGTGGACCAACATTCCACAGGCCACAATCAACAACCTGATCCACTCTATGTGAAGGAGATGTGTTGCACTGCGTGAGGCAAATGGTGGTCACACCAGATACTGACTGGTTTTCGGACCCCCCCCCGATACAGTAAAACTGCACATTTTAGAGTGGCCTTTTATTGTGGCCAGCCTAAGGAACATCTGTGCAATAATCATGCTGTCTAATCAGCATCTTGATATGCTGGATTATCTTGGCAAAGAAGTGTTCACTAACACAGATTTAGACAGATTTGTGAACAATATTTGAAAGAAATAGGCCTTTTCAGTACATAGAAAAAGTCTTAGATATTTGAGTTCAGCTCATGATGAATGGGGGCAAAAACAAAAGTGTTGCATTTATAATTTTGTTCAGTGTAGTAATAAATAGAGAATAAAATATGAACAAGGCTACAAAGGAAAGTACAGAACAAATTACTGGAGGATTGGAGATGAAGAGTGAAAGAATTGTGCATTTATTGAGAAACCGAGCAATAATAATGACAACTAAAATGAAACACCAAAACATATTTTTGCAGGGAAATATGTGGATTCAATGACATTGGTTGGAAACATGACATCTATTGTTTTAAACAAATATTTATGTATTTTCTTAAGAAAGGCTAATGACCTCAGTAGAAGAAACAATTACAGGTCATTGGGATCTCGAATATTCTGTCTCTCAATACGGCTACATATAAAATCATTAACAAAAGGAGAAGAGTAAATCATTATCATGCTTGCATTCTCACTAAACTCCCTTTCAAAGGGGGACAAATTGATGGGACTAACCGTTGTCCAAAAAGCACAACATCGGGACTGCAGTCGATTTGGGCAACTATCCAAGCTACTGCGCCATGACATAACTTTAACCCATAGGATGAATGGATCACTGCATGTTGATCTTTCTCACAAATATTGCACATAAACGCTAAAAAGCGAGCAATATCAGCAATGCACTGTGGTCTTCAATGTTATAAATGCGGGTTGGAAATTGTAATTGTACCACAACACCGGCAAAATTGGGATAGGAAGGGTTGGTGTTCTAACGTTACGTCATGTCCCAGGTAGACTCTCACAAAGCAAGCCGTATAAAGTGTGTATTCTGTCTTTCTTACCTCCTCTGGTTCAAGCAAGAAAGTCGTTCCCTTATTTCTTTTCTGCTTTATTATGACGAAAACGCGCATACAGCTACTCCTAGTCCTAGCGCGTTGACGGGGCAAAAAATGAAGAGCGGACAGGCAATGGGTGTGTGCTGTAGGTGGATGGCACGGTTTTTACTGCAGTGAGGCGCGGAATGTGATGCTGCACTGATGTGCGTGTGCATTTGTGAGCGTGTGCTGCGGCCCTCTGGAAGAAAGACATGACTCAAGCTATTTTTAAGACGTGCTGAGCAATGCAGTAGTTTATATGCTAGACGCGAGCAATGTAGCCATAAATACTAAAATGATTGAATAATTAAACATAGATCGAGACATTCAACAGTCGCACCTATAAGGTATACATTTATATTTCTATACATGATATCTGGTGATTATCTGCATCTGAATTAGTTTTTATTTTTTGCTGAAGTCTACAACAATGATCAAGGGATGTTCAGTTGGGTTAGTGAAGAGCTTTCCCCAATTTGAGCCCTGAAAAACAAATTATTTGCTACAGTACATCAGTAAGTTTGGGATCACAGTCTTGCTATTGATGTGCCATTCAATAAGAGTTTGGAGACATTGAGTGATGAATTCAAAATGAAATTCAAGATTAATTTCGCTGTTGCCATCAGCAGCTACATTGTCAAAGACAAGAGGTCAGTACAAGCTCAAGGCAAAATACCCTATTTAATATATCACAGATGAGACGGTATGATTTTTTTCTACACACTTTATAAATATCTACTGGAACATTCAGGAGAGTGGGTGGGGATTGAAGCCTCTGCCTTTGTACACTCAAACACAAATGTAGCTCATCTACACACGCTTAATCTACAGTCTATTCACTCACACACTCCTACACAATACACACACACAAAACAAACAAATATTTATCTTTGTATGTCTCTTAGGTCATCACACAGCTTCAACTGGACTCCAAGAAATGTTTTCATAAGTATTAGACTTCCTTGCAGTCTGAAACTGTTCTGGTGGTCAGCTTGTAGATCTTCAGCAGTTGCGGTTCTTTACTGGGGTAGTTAACCGACCGAAGAGTCAGAAGAGTCAATGTAGCCAAAGTAAATTTAGCATTTAATTACAATGACTGATTTTTCTCATGCAAAATTATACCTTTCATCCCCAGTTACAGGTACTGTAGAAGGTTGCTGTCTGTATCCACATTCTTAGTATACACAAATAAATAGAAAGACAAGGCTAAGCTAACATATCTGGTAGCACACTTTTTGACATCTTAAAATCATCATGATGTATTTTTCCTTTCTTTCTCCCTCCCATGGTTGTCTACATAATTGAACAACGGATAGTGCAATGCTTTTGTTCATTTCATGATGTCATTTTCATAGCAAGTACAGAGAGAAATGTTCTTGATGTATTCCTACAAAAAATGCAGAGGCACACATGATTCAGTGCTATGTTGAGTGAGTTGTAGAACAACTATGTGCATGATCTCCACTGGCTAGGCCACGCCAGCACCTTGAGCTGCTTCTTATGGAGCCACTCCTTAGACGCCCTGGATGTGTTTCGGGTCGTTGTCATGCTGGAAGACCCAGCCACGACCCATCTTCAATGCTGTTACTGAGGGAAGGAGGTTGTTGGCCAAGATCTCGCGATACATGGCCCCATCCATCCTCCCCTCAATACGGTGCAGTCGTCCTGTCCCCTTTGCAGAAAAGCATCCCCAAAGAATGATGTTTCCACCTCCATGCTTCACGGTTGGGATGGTGTTCTTGAGGTCGTACTCATCCTTCTTCTTCCTCCAAACACGGCAAGTGGAGTTTAGACCAAAATGCTCTATTTTTGTCTCATCAGACCACATGACCTTCTCCCATTCCTCCTCTGGATCATCTAGATGGTCATTGGCAAACTTCAGACGGGCCTGGACATGCGCTGGCTTGAGCAGGGGGACCTTGCATGCGCTGCAGGATTTTAATCCATGGCGGCGTAGTGTGTTACTAATGGTTTTCTTTGAGACTGTGGTCCCAGCTCTCTTCAGGTCATTGACCAGGTCCTGCCATGTAGTTCTAGGCAGGTCTGTGAGAGCCGGAATTCTTACTGGTTGGTAGGTGATCAAATACTTATGTCATGCAATAAAATGCTAATTATTTAAAAATCATGTGACTTTCTGGATTTTTGTTTTAAATTCCGTCTCTCACAGTTGAAGTGTACCTATGATAAAAATGACAGACCTCTACATGCTTTGTAAGTAGGAAAACCTGCAAAATCGGCAGTGTATCAAATACTTGTTCACCCCACTGTAAATTGTTCAATCAGAGGAAAGAATTTCTATACTTTCCTCTGCTGGTACAATTGTCAATCGATCACCTTGTGGACAGAACAGGACAACACAAATGAGAAAAATTTGATACAAAATTACTAATGACAGACAGGAGGATTTATTTTGTAATCAACATGTTTATTGGTTTTAACCAAATGGACTGGCAACTAGCTACACTGGTAAAATGATGCAGAAAATGTGGAGGACAGACAATCAGTGAAAAGGTTAGAAGGTATAAAGTCTTTAACCCCAAGATTCAATGTTTACTGTGGACCGCAAATGAGGTGAGGATCTGGCACTAAAAAATTGCATTATAAATATAATGCCTTTGGAAAATATTCAGACAACTTTACTTTCTCCACATTGGTTGTGTTCGACTTCACTTATTATTAAATGTAAAAAATATTGCCATCAATCTACACACAATACCACAAAATGACAAAGCAAAAAATACAGTTAAAGATTTGGATCAATTTATTGAAAATAAAAAACATGCGCATAAGTAATCAGATCCTTTGCGATGACATCAAATTCAGCTCACATGCATTATGTCAATGAATGTCATATTTGATTGGGCATGATTTAGAAAAGTACACAACTGTCTATATAAGACAGTTGTGTCACCTGGCTAACACAATCCTTACAATGAAGCACTGTGGTGGGAGTATAATGCTATGGGCATGCTTTTTAGCGGCATGAACCAGGCTATTTTTCTCTAAGAACACTAAGGGAGGAATTTTCTCTAAGCACAACAAAAGCCCAAAATACACAGCCAAGACAACAATGGAGTGTCTTCAAAACAAGCTTGTGAATGTCCTTGACGGGCCCGAAAACCCAGACATCTGTGCAGAGAACTGGAGATCACAGTTCACCCACACTCCCCATCCAATCTGACCGAGCTGCAAGAAGGAACAGAAAAACAGACCGAACACCTAGCTGTTAGGGGCATACCCGAGAACACTAATAGCTGTGATGGCTGCCAAAAGGTGCTTTAGGGCTAGTTAAAGGGTCTGAGTTAATTTACATAAGATCGTTCTAAACACATTTCTAAACATTTTCTCTCACTTTTTGGGTATTGTGTGTAAATTTGATGGCAAAATCTTATTTTCTTTTAATAAATTACATATATAGCACCACAATGTGGGGAACATGAAGGTGGTTTGATTTCCAAAGCCACTGTAGATGCCTATTATAGCATTACATTTTCAAGTTGAAATGTAAAAGGGTAAATAAAAGAGCCAGAACCATGCAACAAGTCAGTCAGCATAAAAAAAAAGTTGTCTACGAAGAAATGAGTAATGGTCTAGCATTTTAAAGGTAAGCCTAAATTAAGGATCTGGGCATATTCAGTACAGACTCACAGCAGTTCTAAGACCTGGTCCTGAAGTGCCCCTGTGGGTGGTGGTTTTTCAAAAGGGGTAAATGACATGATGGATAATACGATGGAGTTCAAAAGACCTAATGACTGAATGCAGATATTTCACCAAACATGGGCCAAAACATTGCAACAACTAATGAATGACAAATCCAAAAAACATTCCATAATAAAACCAGAATACACAGGGGTCTTCCACAATCACAATTACAAAACATACAAATAAAAGGGAGGGACCATTAAATGTGAAGGAAAAACAATACACAAAATTTCAAACATCAAGGGTTACTTTAACAACTATGAATTTTCTAACAGCAAAAATAAATCTAAATTTGGTTTAGCAGCCAAAATCATAAAACAAATGTAATCAATATTGTCTAAGTTTTATTTCCAAATGTTTAAAGAGCAAGTCACTTGGACCAAAAATTATTAAGACAAAGGAAATATAGGTTTCTGGCAGTCATTGGTGTTTTTGTAAAGGACAGTCTAAATATTTGGAGAGTGCTAGCTCCAGTCTGGCTGCAAAGGTGTACTACAGCAAACTGCTGACAAAGACCAAACAATTTCAACTACTGACTTAGTTGCATTGACTTATTATGCATAAATAATTTCCAATTAAACATGTGCAGTTGTGGCAGAGAAGGATAGTTAAGTCACCCCGTGTTTCTGGGAAACCAGAGACAATCATGTCATGTGTCCAGATATTTTCAAAAAGAGAATGTAATGAAGTTACTGAAAGAACAAACCTGCCTCGTTAAAAATCCAGATTTATCCAAAGTATAATTTACTTTTAGGTTTCAGCTGGAGTCTATAAGCAACAGAAGTCCATAACTTAGCATAAAAGTGCATCTTTGTAGCCCTGTGGGCCAATAGTAATAAAAATTGCAGTCAGGTAAATTGAAGCAATCTACATGGGATAAGTTGAGCAACCATACCCCTTTCAAGTGATTAGATTGTCCGCTTAAGGCATAGTATTTTTGCAACATATCATGCATAAACTGGAGAATATACTATTTTGCCAGTGTATGTAAAAGTAGAACCACCAGGTTCTTCAGAGAGCAGCCAAGGAAATAAGAGAAGGGAAGTCAGCCCAGGTAACTTAAAGGTTTTTGCAGTGTTTTTCACTGAATGCCATTGAAGAAATCCATTATCTAGGATTCCATCCAAATTTCAAATCTTCCCACCTGTGGTTTGTTACCACAATCCATTCTATTCAGACAAAAAGCATTAATTGATCACATAAGTTACTTAAATTCTTTAAATGTTTGATGTGTTTATTTACATTTGCAACAAAAAAATAATTCTCACAAAACTGTTGATTTAAGTTGCAAATGCACTCTGGTCTTCAGACCTGCACTATTGAAGAACTGGTAGCAAATATGGATATGCTTCCCAATAAGGTGAGAATTTCAAATTATTGAGCTCAATTTTGTTAGACAAATGGCAATCATGAAATTCTCAAGCCATAAGATTAATTAACCCCAAACTTATTTTAAAAAAATTAACATCAATTAAGTTAATCACAATCTAATGTATTTATTTCCTGAAGCACAGTGGGAGGACCACAGGATTTAAACATTGGGTGACAGCAAATTGTACTTCTTTGTGATGATTCTTCCATCTAGATTTGTAAAGGCATTTCAACCCAACTCAAAACGTGTTTTGGAGGGTTTTATAACATCCCGTAGGAACATCTGGCTAATGCAGTGTAGTCAAGTAACTCCTGACTCAGCAAAACGTGACAGCCAATGTTCTCCGTAACTAAATAAAAAAAAATAAACATGAAAATAAGAACATCTTAAAACAGGTCAACATCCAGTTAAAGACATAACAGAGCCTATACAGTAATTAAACTTAGACCTACCAGTACCATCAACCACTGACACAGAACTTTATCACTCACCCAAAGGTTCCTCAAGTCCGTATCCACAATACATCCCACACCTCAGGTGTACCAAGAGACCATGTTCATATAAATGCTGATAATTTTCAGGGTCGCACTAACACTATATTTAATATTTCCTTTGACATGCAGAATGTAAAAAGGTGCTTAACTTATCCTACACGCCACTAGATATCCTGGAAGGACATCCAAACAGTGATTAGTAACTTTAATTGACAGAATTTAGACACAACCATCTGTTTTCTCAGGTATGCCAATCTCACAATAACTTGCAACATCTTGAACACTGGCCACAAAGCCGATCTCCTTAATACATAGTCACCATTAAAGCACCATAGAGGATGTTTGACTGAGGATAATTGCAAAGTTAGGTCTTATGAACATTTTAATGCATAGGACAATGAACAGTGCAGTAACAATGACTAACGATGGGATAAAATTATTTTGGACAATATTATACCAATACTTAATTGTTGTTTTTGGGGGGTAATGTTAGCTAACACTAGCTGGCTTGACGAGCTCCAAAACAGCCCTCTCTGACATGTAGAAATATAGCAATATGTTTGGGCCATTAAATCATGGTACTGAATACCCATAGAAATATGAGATTTGCGATACATATGAATTGTGATGTTTCTGGCAAATCACAGGCCTAATATTAACATAACAGAATTTAAGAAACAGATTTATTAAGACAGACATTACTAAAAAACTATCACATTGAAAAAGGTTAGCGAACAGATTTTTGCTCTCACGTGTGTGAACAGACTTTTCTCTTTTATTTTTATTTTTTACATTCCATCAAAATAGAGAGAGTTATGTGGGATCTAAGTGTCATTGAAGACACATTATTTGGTCACCTCCCATGTACAAGTAGAATGCAAAATATTATATAGCATTAAAGCCAAAGTTTTGCTGCCAACATCTTCGTGATCTCAGGAAAGATAAATATCATAAAAGCACAAGAAATATGAGAAAGGAAAGAAATCACCTGTTTTAAAGTCAGGCCAATGAAAGAAATCAAATTGAAAGTCAAATGATTATTATTATTATGAGTACACCTTAATACAAACTACTAAGATTTGTTATTTTTAAGAAATACAATAACAAAGCAAAAGGTAATCTAATATTCTCAAACCAATGAACCTACAAATTAAAAACATATTCAAACAGGATAAAGAGGAGTTAATTGTGAAATGGAATTGTTTCCCCAAAATTTTAGATTTTTGCTCATGTTGAGGTTTTTAAGAACCTGGCGTGGTGGGTGTACCCTCTACACTAACATGTTTGACACCTAGCAGCCAGACTTCTTAATTGCACTTAAAGAAAATGAAATTATACATTCGAAACCCATTTCCTCTTGAGCATTGAATTGCTAATCACTATGGGCGTGACTTGACAAAAATTGAAATCCTGGGATATACAATATCCCCAACTGGCAAGTAAGTTTTTTTTGCCTTTCAATATAGATATTTAGGTTTAAAACCTTTCCAGTTAGCAGAAACCTAGCATTCAAAGATTAGCAAAATTATGATGACATCCAAAATTCCATGGAGAAGAACCAATGGTCTTTAGTCATTCTCAAAGGATTAATGTTAAGCACTGTCCGTCAAAGGCTGAAAAGAATGCACAGAGTAAAATGTTAAATAGTATCAGGCATTTTCATGTTTTAAAATAATGCTGTATACAGTACATCCCCCATATCCACGAGGGATCGGTTCTGCGATGTGGAAAATCGCGGATAAGTGACGCACCCTAGAAAATCACTCCGCGGATACTTGAGTTCGCGAATGTGGAACCGCGGATAGCTGGGGGTTTACTGTACATTAACTATACATGAAACAATGTATTTTTATATAGTTTTTATAGAAAAACGTCATGCAATTAACCAGATCGACGCTTGGATGGCTGAAATTAGCGCGTTTCGGACTTCTTGAAAAATGTCCGCGGATACTTGAGTTTGTGAATGTGGAACCGCGGATAGCAGGGGGTTTACTGTATTAACAGTAATGCTGTTGAGGGGATGAGCCCCTCAACAGCATTACTGTCCATCTTGACAATTAAATATCTAATTAACTTTAGCAAAGTGTTTCTTTTGAAGAATTTAACTGAATTAGTAAGTGAAACAACAGACGATAGAATAATTTTAGAAAATCGATTTCAGTCAATGAGAAAATTAATAAGTCTCATCCAAACAAGAGATTGGTATAAAAGGTAGTGAAGTGTTGAGTTTATTTTTGACTCTCTAACTCAACTGTCAAAAGACCATTCCACTCACCTTCTCTGATGTTAATTGGCCCTCAGTTGGTGGTTTTGCCGGGCCCTCAGGCTTTGATTCGCCCACGGAAGACAGCACAGGGGGTTTTGGCCCAGCCTTGTCATTAAGCTTTAGCTCAGTGTCTGACTTCTTGCTATCCGCCTTCAAGTCACCATCCCCCTCTGTGTCCTTAGGTCGTTTAGGAGAGGTCTATAGAAAGAGAAAGAAATAGCTATCAAGCTTACTGAAGTGGTATGTTTAGATGGCATAACCAAACGATAGTTCGTTTTTTGTTTTAAAGAAGTGTTGTGTGAATAAAACATTATGGAACACCAACTTGTCCTTTTTTTGTGCCCATTTTGTGATACCACAAAATGTATCTGATGATTTTAATAGAACAGGATATTTTGTAAAACATAGACTTTTTTTATAATTCAATGTCTGTTCCAAATGTTTTCTAAAACTAACAGCCAACTTGGGCAGAATATTAAATTGAACATCCCAGTCAAGACTTCTATCAAACACTACCAATTAAAGTAACCATTTAAAAAAAAAAAGGTAACACAGGCTACTGAAATCTCTTAAAATGGCATACCAACAAAAACAATGGATAGATAGGTTAACATTTTAGACCCACCTCAACGGAACCGCCAGCTTTTCGCTTCGCACCTCCTCGGTCATTCTTCTCATCAATGATAAGGGTCCCTTCATCCTCGTCACTGCTTCCTTCTGCATCTGCCTTTTGCTCAATACCTGCCTCCACAGCCCCCTCTGCTGGAGTCTCCTTCTTTGCCGGCTAATTGTGAAGAAGAACAGAGGTCAAGGTGAAATACACCCAATAGACACCTGTATAAGCTTACACTGAGCATAGGCAAATGCGTTAGGGAGTACGACGGGTGGCACATTTTTTTTTAATGTATTTTGCTAAAACCATGTATAATAAACATAATGTTTCGCCAAACTCAAAAGGTCACAGACACACACCTCAAAGCCGGCTGGTTCGTGTATCACTGTAGGGTTGTTCTCAATCTCCCAAAGTCCCTCACTGAAGCCTTTCCTCTTGGTTGGTTTGCCAAACTTCTCTTTGCACTCTTCATAAGGGAACAAGTCCTTGGGACCCAGGAACGCCCTGAGAGGACAAAGATGGAAAAGCTGAAAGGTTGACACATGCACTTACCTGCAGAGTTTCAAAATACTGTTCTGTGAAACTAATCGGTAATATGCTGAAGTGCAATTCCAAATTGAGTTAAGATCGGAGCAATGTGGGGAAAGCGCCAATTTTCTTTCTCTGACAAGCTAGTTGTAATTTTCACCATATTGATTATATGAAAGCCTTTCAAATGCAAAGTGCACAAAAAAGATAGAGGTTAGATAGAGGTTGGGACGGGGAAATACTGCAATCGTCAAATCAAAATTCCCAGGTACTCACGTCTCATGTGTTCCAAAGAAAAAAACTTGGTACTTGTTGGAGGGGGACTTGACCGCTCCTTCGGGTAACTCGTCAATCTAAAAAAATAAAACAAAAACACAGATATGGTATACTAAAAAATACTTGAGAATCCTGGTGGTAAGTGGTTTAATGAAAGGCACACATACACACATTAGTTTTTCTCTCAAACACACACAGCATGAACAACTGTCTTTTATAGTTCTGCCAAAAGTGTCGCTCTCAGCAAGGCAAGAGAGTACTACACCCAGTGAGAAATCAACAAGCCTTTTTAGCAAATCACTTTGAGCCAAACAAAAAACAGACCTGTGTTTGTGCGCGAGCAACTGAATGGCACGTGTGCATATGTTTGCCAATATGGACTAGTATAGGAAATCATTATGCATTCGATTTGCATTTAAAACGTGTTACGAAGATGTCAGCCCATCTGGGATTTTTCACCAATGTATTGACAACCCATTCTTGTGTAGTGGGTTCGTTTTCTGCATGCTCATTTCAAACATTATTTGGTGCAGTTGCACATTTAGGCTACATGTGCCCAACTGCTGCAGACACACTCAAATAGAATTACATATTCTTGGAATCAACATGTAAGCTGTAGACCCAAATATGCACTACCTTTCAATTACATTTCTATGCTCATATTTTTCTTTAATTACAAAGATCAAGGGATCACAATTGTTCCTAGCCAATGTTATAAACCATTCTAAGGCCAGGACAAAATTCTGATGAGCAGATGATACAAAACCGATCTTTTAATCTCAGGGGGAAACAGACTTTGATAATATTAAATTATTAACCCCCCCCCATATTATGTTAAACAACATTAACATATTATGCAAGTACCATTTTCAAATGACCCTAATAAAGAGAAACTCTACCTGTGAAACAGGCTAAGGCGCAACTTGTGCGCACATCGCTTCGGCCAGACCCGACCTGAAAGATGCACAAACTCCCTGGCCACGTTGTTTACCTGGTAACTAACATGCTACCCTCAACATGTACAGGCTTCAACAATAGTTTTGACCCGGTGTGAGATATTATTAGTTGCTTTCCAAAACCACACTGTTCCTGATTCGGTTTATGGAGCTGGATGGAACTACAGCACCAAGTTTTTTACGTCGCCACTCATTCCTCCAACACATATAGAGCTAGACATGATCGCCTTTATAGCTCAGTAGCCGCAGGGCTTACTTGTTCTAAGTGTCTCACTTTACCTTGGAAAGTGACATGCAACAATTGCCATTTTCAGTAGTTTAGACCACATATTTATTTTTTCGTTTTATCTCAGAGGCAGATCTAGCATAAAGTCTCTTTCATCTAAATAAAACTATTGTAGTGTAAACATGCTCAGATATACAGTTGTGCTCATAAGTATGCATACCCTGGCAGAAACTGTGAAATTATGGCATGGATTTTGAAAATAACTGATCATGCAACAAAAATAAAATATTTATTTAAGGATAGTTATAATATAAAGCCATTTATTATCACATAGTTGTTTGGCTCCTTTTTGCCAGACTGTGTAAGCGGAGCAGGCTAAGAGTTGTCAGTCACTCTTACTGAGTGGGTAGAACCCTAGGAAGAAACCAAGAGAAGGGACAGACTCTTAGGGGTGGCCAGACCTCTTCTGGCTGTGCCGGGTGAGGTTGCAAGAATACATGACTTAGTTGACTAACATTTTCTATTGCGGGCCGGCTGAACTAGGCTGGCCTGATTTCTTGTTAAATCAGAATGATAACAAATCACCCAAATGGCCCTGATCAAAAGTTTACATACCCTTGCATGTTTGGCCTTGTTACAGACACACAAAGATGAAAACGGCAAAGCTGAATTTCACACACCTGTGGCTTTTTATATTGCAATTAGTGTCTGTGTATAAATAGTCAATGAGTTTGTTAGCTCTCACGTGGATGCACTGAGCAGGCTAGATACTGAGCCATGGGGAGCAGAAAAGAACAGTCAAAAGACCTGCGCAACAAGGTAATGGAACTTTATAAAGATGGAAAAGGATATAAAAATATATGAAAAGCCTTGCAAATGCCAGTCGGTACTGTTCAATCACTTATTAAGAAGTGGAGAATTTGGGGATTTCTTGATACCAAGCCAAATTGAGGTAGACCAAGATAGATTACAGCCAAAACTGCAATTAAACAACAACAACAACAACAACAACACCATGACACGCCTCTCAGCTTCTGGCACACTGTAATTTGGAGTGACAAGACCAAAAGAGCACTTTATGGTCACAACCATAAGCGTTATGGTCAACAAAGCCTACAGTGAACAGAATACAATCCCCACTGTGAAGCATGGTGGTGGGTCACTGATGTTGTGTGTGTGTGTGTGTGTGTGTGTATGTGAGCTCTAAAGTCACAGGGAAACTTGTGAAAATTGACGGCAAGATGAATGAAGCATGTTATCAGAAAATACTGGCAGACAATTTGCATTCTTCTGCATGAAAGCGGCCCATAGGACGCTCTTGGACTTTACAGCACAACAATGATACTAAGCCAGACCTGGGCAAACTACGGCCCGCGGGCCACATCCGGCCCTTTGTACGTCCCTGTCCGGCCCGCGTAAGGCCAATCATAAATTATAGGAATGCACCGAAAATTCTGCCACCGAATAATTTACACAATGTTTTCTTTCAGTGTTTCGGTAAATTTTATTTTGAAAAGCATTACGTTTGTATTACTTACGTATGGACGTATATGCGTGCGTGAACTGAGAGTGAAGGTGAACAGCGACAAGTGACGCTTGCCAGGTTACCCTCAAGATGTCGGCTCACGCTAAGAAAATAAAAGTTGATTTGTTTTCAACAAGACATGGACTGCCAAGTATTTCTTTACAGAAATTAAAGGTAAAGCTGTTTGCTTAATCTGTGGTACACAGGTCTGTGTTAAAGGATTATAATTTGAATCGCCACTACACGACCAAGCATGAGGATAAATACAGAAATCTGTCTGATGAAGAGCGCGCGTGGGAGTCTGATGCGTTGCTAGCAAAACTGCAAACCCAACAAGGACTTTTTACGAAACTTCACACCCCCAGAGATGCAGCCATCAGGACAAGTTATGTAATTTCTCACAAAATCGCCAGAAAAAGTAAGGCGATTTCTGACGGAGAGTTTATTAAGGAGTGCTTATTGGACTCTGTTGCATTGTTGTGCCCGGAGAAAAAGGGCGCATTTGAGAACGTGTCACTCTCCCGACACACTGTAACAAGGCGGGTTGAGGACATCACCGGAAACTTGGAGCTTCAGCTGAAGAACAGAGCTTTGGATGAGAGCTGCGATGTACGTGACACCACCCAGCTACTCATCTCCTTACGTGGGATAACTGCAGACTTTCAAATCACAGAGGAGTTGGCAGACATGCAGTCAATGAAAGGGACAACCACTGGTAATGACTTGTTCACAGAGGTAAATGCATGTTTGGACATGTTAGGACTGAAATGGGACAAGCTGGCAGGTGTGACAACAGACGTTGTCCAAAAAGTGTTATGTAAGACAGTGTTAAAAATGAACCATGTTGTTGATGCTGTAACTAAAACAGTTAACTTCATCCGAGCAAGAGCATTAAATCACAGACAATTTGTTGCATTTTTGGAGGAAAATTAGATTGAACATGGTGACATAAGCTATCACTGCACTGTCAGGTGGCTCAGCCTTGGCAAAGTACTGAAAAGTGTCTGAGACCTGAGAGACCAGATTCAGGATTTCTGTGTTAAGAAAGGACATAACATCCCACGAGATGTACAGTGCAGTGAAGGCTTTCACGAGGAATTTGCAGCTTATCTCAAGCCAAGTGAAGGACAACATTCTGACCCACTTACCAACACTAAAGGAAACCAAAAGATCAGCCAATCACACCCACAAGTACTCAACCATGTTAGAAGCACTGCATGCAGAGTTTGAGGTGATTTCAAGATTTCAAAACTGTTGAGAGTGAAATGCACATGGTTTCTTCTCCCTTCAACTGCAGTGTGGATAATGCACCAAGTGATGTTCAGATTGAACTCATTGACCTGCAGTCTGACACACTTCTGGCAGAGCACTTCAGGTCAGTCTCACTGCTGGACTTTTACACCTCCCTCAAAGAGGAGGACTTTCCACACCTGAGGAGGCATGCTCAGAGGATTCTAGTCCTCTTTGGATCTACCCATGTACGTGAACAGACATTCTCAGTGATGAAGTTCAACAAATCCAAACATAGATCCTCTATCACTGATGACCACCTCTCAGCTGTCCTTTGCATCTGACCACCTCAGACATTCAGCCAGATTTCAAAGCCCTTGTTCAAGCCTAGAACAGACTGGATTATTCTCACTGAAGAGGTAAAATGAGGTGGAAAACATTACAAGTTATTGTTTGTTGTATTGCTGTATTTCTATAAACTTGTTGTTTTTCATTGTTTGTGGAGATTAACAAGTTTAAAAAAATTACACTGATTCAATAATTGCTTTTGTTTTCTTTTTTGACCTTTCCACCATAATTTCACATTGCCTAATATTAATATTTACAGAATTGTTTTATTCTTCCGATTATCAGTACCAGCTATTCAAAATATATAATTTAGTGCATTTTACAATGGAATAAAGTTGAGCAGAATTAAGTTCAGGTTATCATTGGTGTGGCCCTCTGACACAATTCAGGTTTCTCATGTGGCCCCTTGTAAAAATGTATTGCCCACCCCTGCCCTAAGCACCAGGCCAAGTTGACCCCTGGTTACAGCAGAAAAAGGTGAAGGTTCTGGAGTGGCCATCACAGGCGCCTGACCTTAATATCATCGAGCCACTCAGGGGAGACCTCAAATGTGTGGTTCATGCAAGACGACCAAAGACTTCGCATGACCTTGAGGCATTTTGTCAAGACGAATGGGCAGCTATATTATCTGCAAGAATCCGGGCCCTCACAGACAACTATTACAAAGACTGCATGTTGTCATTGATGATATGCAGGGAGCAATAAACAGTATTGAGTATTAAGAACTAAGGGTATGCAGATTTTAGAACAGGGGTAGGTCAATTTTTGTCTTTGTTGCCATGTTTTGTTTTAGGATTGTGCCCTTCTGTTATGACCTACAGTTGAATGTGAATCCCATAAGAAATATGAGATGGGATTACTACAGCTAAATGTTGGCTCATGTATGCCCACTCCCCCAGTAACAAAAATATAGAATTGTTAAGTACTACAAATACTAATTTAAGTACATTATTGATTGCATTTATCAGCCCTGGATCAGTGTATCACCTAAATTACAAACCCGATTCCAAAAAAGTTGGGACACTGTTCAAATTGTGAGTAAAAAAGGAATGGAATAATTTACAAATCTCATAAACTTATATTTAATTCACAATAGAATATAGATAACATATCAATTGTTGAAAGTGAGACATTTTGTAATGTCATGCCAAATATTGGCTCATTTTGGATTTCATGAGAGCTACACATTCCAAAAAAGTTGGGACAGGTAGCAAGAAGAGGCCGGAAAAGTTAAATGTACAGATAAGGAACAGCTGGAGGACGAATTTGCAACTTATTATGTCAATTGGCAACATGATTGGTTATAAAAAGAGCCTCTCAGAGTGGCAGTGTCTCTCAGAAATCAAGATGGGCAGAGGATCACCAATTCCCCCAATGCTGCGGCGAAAAATAGTGGAGCAATATCAGAAAGGAATTTCTCAGAGAAAAATTGCAAAGAGTTTGAAGTTATCATCATCTACAGGGCATAATATCATCCAAAGTTTCAGAGAATCTGAAACAATCTCTGTGTGTAAGGGTCAAGGCCGGAAAACCATACTGGATGCCCGTGATCTTCGGGCCCTCAGACGGCACTGCATCACATACAGGAATGATACTGTAATGGAAATCGCAACATGGGCTCAGGAATACTTCCAGAAAACACTGTCGGTGAACACAATCCACCGTGCCATTCGCCGTTGCCGTCTAAAACTCTATAGGTCAAAAAAGAAGCCGTATCTTAACAGGATCCAGAAGATCAGGCGTTTTCTCTGGGCCAAGGATAATTTTAAATGGACTGTGGCAAAGTGGAAAAGTGTTCTGTGGTCAGACTAATCAAAATTTGAAGTTCATTTTGGAAAACCGGGACGCCCTGTCATCCAGACTAAAGAGGACAAGGACAACCCAAGTTGTTATCAGCGCTCAGTTCAGAAGCCTGCATCTCTGATGGTATGGGGTTGCATGAGTGCGTGTGGCATGGGCAGCCTACACATCTGGAAAGCCACCATCAATGCGGACAGGTATATCCAAGATCTAGAACAACATATGCTCCCATTCAGATGTCTCTTTCAGGGAAGACCTTGCATTTTCCAACAAGACAACGCCAGACCACATACTGCATCAATTACAATGTCATGGCTGCATAGAAGAAAGATCCGGGTACTGAAATGGCCAGCCTGCACTCCAGATCTTTTACCCATAGAAAACATTTGGTGCATCATAAAGAGGAAGGTGCGACAAAGAAGACCTAAGACACAGGTGTCGAACCGGTTCCACAAAGGGCCGAGTGTCTGCAGGTTTTTGGTTTTTCTTATAAATTGGTTCCTAGTTCATACCTACACAACCAGGTGAGGGTAGAAACTAACCAATCAGTGACCTAATTAACCAATCAAGTACAAGGAGAGAGTAAAAACCTGCAGACACTCGGCCCTCCGTGGAACCGGTTTGACACCTCTGACCTAAGACATTTGAGCAACTAGAAGCCTGTATTAGACAAGAATGGGACAACATTCCTATTCATAAACTTGAGCTACTTGTCTCCTCAGTCCCCAGACGTTTGCAGTCTTATAAAATGAAGAGGGGATGCCACACAGTGGTAAACATGGCCTTGTCCCAACTTTTTTGAGATGTGTTGATTCCATGAAATTTAAAATCAACTTGAAACTTCCACATCATTGCATTCTGTTTTTATTCACAATTGTACAGTGTCCCAACTTTTTTGGAATCGGGTTTGTACAATTGTCAAATATAATTTTAGTATTTTTTCCCCAAACAAATCATGAAGAGTATTCTACTTCTGTCAATAATGTTTAAAGGGCCCAAAAAAATATGAATAATGTATGTCGCTGACTCCTGGCATAGGTTAAGTTAAATAATAAGGGGTTTCTCTGTGGCTCATTCCTTCCTTGAAATACAAGACATGAGGTACACCCTAATAATCCATTCTACTGCCGGAATTGTGTAGTTGTTCACTACTCAACGCATATTTAAAGGCATTAGGACTGGTGTATATGCATGTTGCCTTGCGAACCAAACTCCTTGCTCCAGCAAAACAAAAAGCCAGACCCACAGACAATTTCTTATCCAAAGTGAGTTTGGAAAGCAGTACCTCAAAAGCAACATGTAGAATGCAAACATGATGTTACTGCACCCAGAAAGTTAGCCTGATTCATTAAAGATTATCTAACTGCTGAAGACTTTACTACCAACCCACCCCCATTTTTACATCACCACAAATTACTTCACTGAAGGCAGTTTCAGACTGACACGTGAAGTGAACAATAGAGCAGAGGAGGATTTCAGTTGGAATCGTCAGCCAATCATGCATGGTGGCCTAGGGGGTGTTCCCATATAAACAACTTCCTTACAAATCCATAAAGGGATGTGAACAAGTACACACTTGAGCAACGGGAGATTTTACTAATACAACCCAAGACATTTGAGGGGGAAAAACACTGTCCATAGCCCTCCCCTAGGGCCTTGACATCCTATGGGTTTTGAGAATGGGTGAGGAGTATCAAACTGAGATTATCCCCTCATGTTTTAGAGCAAAGAGAGGGAGACGATAGTATCAAGGCATCCAATATCCTTCTCTGGTGAAGAGATTATTTGGCCCGGATTAATAAATCTCCTCCCAACTCAGGCACTTGCACACTTCACATTGTGTATTTACACACCCTTCTAACACCACTCGATGACACTGACTGCGCAAGTGCACACTTGGGAAGAAGAGCGGAGAAACCTGGACGCAGCCAGAGTATTGTACAGGAAGCCCGGTGACAACGGGTAGGCCCTGAGTCACTGTGGCTGTCGCATGCCCGCCTCGCTGTGCCACCTTGGTTCCTGATGGGCATCCTGCCAAAAGGAGCCCCAGAGCGGTGTCTAGATCGTGCCAGCCTGTTGTGTGCCTTCGACAGATTGTTTGGGCTGGCGCAAGGGTGTCGACTGTCAACAGTTTGATAAAGGGCAAGGAGGGAGGGAAGAGTTAGAGAAGAGACCGAAAACAATTAACTTCCCCAAACTGAACGATGGCGTCTTCTGTGTTCCATGCCTACTGAACTACATTAATAGGTGTCCTCTTGTAGGGTTGCGTCCAGTCGGGTGTGTGAAATATTCTACCCAGTACCTGGCATTTGACTGATGACTTGTTGATGGACAATTTCCCTAGTTTCCAACCATGAACTTTTGTAACACTGCCCTCTAGGCATCTGGATGGGAATTTCTGTAGGGCATACTTATAAGCAATACGAAATTACAAATAATACATTCTGCCATGCCTAAGTAACATTGGTTGTAAAATTTAGATTTTCAAAAGGCATAAATGTTTTGTTATGCACTAACTAGTCATACAAAAGCAGAACATTTTATGTGGATTAAGGTTCAAATATATAGGTAGTATTAATTCCCAATAATAGTTGGAGGCAACTTTGTTACAGTAGACTATATATTACAGTAGAAGGTTAAGCACTGTCTTTGCATTATTTACATGTGTTTGTCAAATTGTTGTTGCTGCAATTACTAGACTTTAATTCACGCGAAACGTATGTGGCTGATAAAGATAAATACCTGAACACTTTAGGGATGCCTCGTGGAAATAAATATTTCCATATAGAGCAGCAATTCAGCAAGCGTCTCCGTGTGTTCTTTCAGCAAGTGTACTGGTGGCTTGTGCATTGGTGCCATAATCAAATGCAGCTACTGCCGCCAAATGTAATCCATTCTACTACTCCCACACCAGCAGTACTCTCTGTTACATATAGTATTCATTTCGCGAATCGCCTTGCTGCAACTTTGCATTCTATTGAAACATTCAAGCGTTTAAATGTTACTGGTTGGACATAGAAGAGCCTGCTATAATATAACATCAGTTTGGATAACTGGCTGAAATGAACAAGACTTAAACTGAAGACATGTACAGTATCAGTTTGTTTACATGAAATATACAGGATCTATCGAACAGGTTAGGCCTTGTATCAATGGTGAGATGAAACCCTGATAGCGACCAGACTAATCTCCATTACTTTATTGAAAAAGAATGCTTGCTATTACAATAGAAGATTTAACTTTTTTCACACTGAATTCACAAACATTTCACAAGCTTATTTCGGGCACGTACTCAGACGGGAATAAACTTATCAAAGACTAGGCCTTGTTGAAATATAAAACTGATCTGGCATACTGTAGGCCTAACCGCATATAGATTAAAAACAATACGCACTATTAACGGTTGGTTAAGCAAAACAGTCTGAAGTTCCTTACCCTCGCTGGCCAATGTGGATAACCTTTCATTTTCGCGAACACGAGATCCCCAGGCTTGTATTCTTTTTGCCTATTCGACCTCGGCATGCCTTCCTGGTGGATGAATCAAATATATAAAAAAATTAATTTAAAATATCGATTAACTGTTGCAAGTAAACACAACAAAATAGATCCACCGATATAATTCCACTTATTACGTTGTGATCTCCTACTTTGGGTGGCTTGGGTTTTCGCGTAAATTAGGCTAAATCGCGCGTTGAAAATTGGAACGTGGACGTAATCAAATAGGTAACTTTGCGCGGTCCAATGCTTTGCAGAGCGGAATGGTTACAGGGCGCACAGCCTATCTTATAAGACTTTCCTCTTTGTTGTTGTTCAAAAAAAAACAAATGTATTCCTGCCGTCTAATTATCTACAGCCTATCTATAGACTTGTTTTTGTTTGAAATCGAAGGCAAAGATGGTGGATAAATTAAGATGAACGAGTCCAGCCGTTCCTTCTTCTTCATCTATAGTATTATTGCGGACTGAAATAAACGTTAGAAATACACAACACCACCTACTGGATGGTTGACCGTAAACTGGTCAACCTTGTTACTCTGATATTAACAACAACAAAAAACAAAGATAAATTACTTGATAATTACCAATAAAAGCTAGAGCTGTTTCTTGTACAATCTCTTTTGTTAACAAAGTGTTAACAAACAATCCCACCATCTCAAATTAATAAATTGTTTGTTGACAGTCATGTAATTGTGTCCCCACATACTGTTTCTGTAATTCATGACAAAAAAAATAGAGTGGAGGGATTGGCTGTGCTACATTTATTAATGGCAGAATATATTTTAGAGTTTGTTGTTTTCAATAATTGAAATGTGTAGAGATATGTATTTCTATGGGGAAAATGTTGTTTTTCATTTTTATAATCCCTGTTAACCACTGCTACTTAGAAAGGACAGATAGGAAATATAAGGGCAGGAAGGTGATATAATGTTGGGAATTTAATGTGGGGATTCTGAGAAACAATTGGGCATTGGCGTGAATTCTGCTCCACTGTTGGTACAGAGACTGGGTAATGATTGGAAGATGTTTAAAAAGGCTATGGGACAGGGTAAGGAGGTTGGAATGGTAGTGAGGTGGTTGGGGCCTTACGTTTCTCAGAGGAACAGTCTTAAAGTGTAACATATACAGGCCGGGACTGGCCTTACACTCCGGTACAATAGGCGGCAGTGTATTCACCATAAAGTTTGATGCGAGCTTCCAACGCAATCCCAAGGAAGAACTAGAAGAACCTGCGCAATATGTAGCTGCTTGAATACTTCTATTTTGAACTCCATCAATGGCATCAGACACCCTCAGATGGACTACCTGGCAATGGTTATTGCGTTTTGAAGGATATAACTAGCTATTTGGGTAGAAGAAAGAAACCATGGGGTATTGACAAAATCGATTCCATAATACCCATTGTAGAATTAGCCTAACATTTGCATCCTTAAAACGACTTAATCAGGCCTTGTTAGCTTCGACTAGCTAGTGTAGTGAATCCTCGGCTTCAGTTTGAAATCCTACCTTCTATTGACTCTACTTGAGCCATGATGTTAGCTAACTTACTTGAGCGTCGCTAGCTAGTTGGCCTTCTTTCGCAAGACAGAAAACTAGCTATTAGGTTTGTAATTACCTTGGCGATCAATTTTAAATGTTTGTCTACGACTAAATTGTTCGCATTTCATGCAATAAAGAATAAAGTACTGTAAGCCTCTAACACTTGGTGTCAGGCCAAACATCTAGGGCAATGTCTTTGGTAGCGTATGCTAGCAGTGATGACAGTGATTCTGACGAGACTTCTAGTTCCATGGCCCCTACGAGTAAACCTGGGGGGCTTTTCGCACGGCTTCCAGCACCCAAAAGGTCTACATCAGAATCACCAGGAAACCTGGGACAAAGCAAAGGGTCAACACAATTGTCATTGATCACTGTATCAAGTGCTGGCGACGAGAATTCAGATACCCGTTCTCAAACTGCCAAGGGAGGGTTGCTTTTCGATTTACCTAAACCGAAGAAGCGAACAGAGCCTGTGAAAATCACGATACCTGAGATAAAGAAGAGGGATGTAAGTAACAGTTTCGTGCCTTTAACCAGATAGTTAGACCAGTAACGAGAACATTATGCTGACGTCATGAATGTTTTTCACCCAAAAAAACTAAATATGACAATGCAGGCCAATTTTTGGTTCTCGTCCATCGTTTTGGATTAAAAGTAGTTTGTATGTATGTTGAATAGACCGAGGCTACCTTTAAGTGATTGTTTAGAAAATTATCAGAAGGGGGATTTCAATTTGATCCTGTCTTATCAACAGTCTGACTCAGATGAAGATGAGCCGAGAAAAAAAAAAGCCCAGCTCAAGGTAAAACATGACTAAGATATTTCTCACTGGCAAAATATCTGTATATAGATGGGTGTAGTGTCGGCCAGGCCAGGCATACATTTGCTCTAAAATGTTTTCTATCTCTTCTGCATCACTACAGGGCCCTGGGGCAGGCCTTTCTTCCCTTCTGCCTCAGCCAAAAAACATGGTTGTGAAAGAGATGCAGAGGTCGCTTGTGCCCCACACCCTTACCAAGCGTATGGATCCAAAGAAACCCACAAAGCCCTCCTTAGGGGCTTCCCAGGGCCTCACCAGCTCCAGTGCGTCACCCTCTGCCATCAAAGCAGCCGCCAAGTCGGCTGCCCTGCAGCTAGCCAGGCAGATAGCTGCTGAGGATGAAAGTGATGAGGAATTGACCCCGGAGAACTACTTTTCCCTGGGGGAGAGCTCCCAGCTTATCCCCCCTATAGTTCCTAGCCTGAACCCGGATCCTGTCCCTACTTCTGGCCTGCTGCCTGCTCCTACAGGCATGGTATGTGGCGCCTTCCAGTCAGATGCCCCTCTGGACTTCGGCGCAAACCAAGAGGGGGCTTGGGGAGGTCAACAGCTGGGAGCATACCAGCAGCCCTCTGCAGAGTCTCAGGTACTGAGAGAATGTGGACTTCAGTTGGATCATGTTGGGAAACATCGATCCAAATACAACTGTTTAACTTCCGTAAAGCCATACAAGCTTGATTAACATCTTAAGTTACATTTTCGAAAATGTAATTGCATAAACAGTCTGTTGTATTTTTTAATGTTTTGTGGAGATTATTTTATCTTATTTTTTACATTTATTTTTAAATGTGAAGAGGGGCATGCATTAAGCAATTAATAATAATTTTATGATGCGAAGATACAATGTTTTAATAGACCCAAATAGAATATTATGCAATAATACTCAACTTCCACAGTGTACAAAATACATTTGCTGTAAATGACCAAATCAAATCTCCAACTAGAGGTTATTTTACACTGGAACAAAATATAAATGCAACATAATTAATTAAGACTTCTCCAGCGGGCCTGTGGCTATTAAAGGTGAGCATGTAAATTAGTTTCATTGACATGTTTTTTTGAGAATTTGAGCAGAAAGTCTTTGATTGTGGAAGCCAAATTTGACCAGCTGTCTGGGTGGTTGGTTTCAGGTCATTCCAGAGATAAATATGCATGTGTGGACTCGTGTGGTTAAATTTTCTGGCCTTGTGAGGTTGGATGCGCTGTCAGTTTCTCTAAAATGATGTTGCAGGCAACTTATAGTAAAAGAACTGTAAGTTGCAGTTTTATCATTTTTTGTGACAAAACTGCATATTCTTACTCTACAGTAAAGTTGCCTTGCTCAAGGCCACTTTGTTGGCTCAGGGGTTTGATCTGGCATCATTTTGCTTACTGGTCCAAAGCTTTTAACTGCTAGGTTTACCACTGTCTGTAAGTAATGTAAAATCTATTTATGTACTATGCAGGTACTGCAGGTAGCCATTGTCTTATACATTTGCAGTCATTTTTAAGTCTCATGGCTTGGGAGTACAAACTGAACAGAATCAGTCGATTGTAGATATAATGCCCTGGTACCATATGCCGTGCCTGCCATGCTGACTGGCAGTTTATGACTTAGGTGCCAGACATCTTTGACTCTTTCTGGGGCGTTTCTCAGGTAACGCCTCGCGTTGAGATATAGTCCAAAAATGACATCTTGGATGTATGTGTAGAAATTTGTTGTGGTTCCTCTATCAGACGAGCTATCTCTATCTACTTATGGCCACATTGAAAAGACTAGTACCTGCAAATATGCAGGCCCCGAAGCAGCACATTTGGTAGAATGTGGCGTTTACAATGCTAGGGAGGTGGGGTCGATGCCCACATGGAGCCATTAAGAAAAAAAGTCTATGCATCGAAGTTGCTTTAGATAACAGCATTTGCTAAATGATTTAAGGCTTTTATTGTCCTGTTGCACAATACTTGATGACTAAATATATGATTGTATTTTGATAGGGTTATTACAACGAGGCGTACTATAAAGACCCAGAGTCTGACCCAGGCTTACCTGGGCCAGAGCAGCCTGGATCCTCCGCCCTGTTTGATGACGAAGCGGTAAGAATGTTTCTTGCCCTCACTGTGTAGTTTTTTGGCTTGCCATCGTGTTGTTTGTTTGATTTTCCTGACATTATCCTTTATCACTGAATCTCTAATTCTAAACCAACATAACTTTCCTGATTTAAGAAAATATCCAATAAATTGACCAAATTTGCAGCAGTTCAGACCAAATTTAGAGCTTGCTGCTACGCAACATATATAAATGTATGTTTTTCTTCTGACTGGTTGCAGTTCATGAGGCTTCAGGGGAAGAGGAACAGGGGCAAGGAGGAGGTGAAATTCCTGGAGATTAAGGGAGATGACCAGCTGAGTGGCAACCAGCAGTGGATGACCAAGAGCATGACCGAGGAGAAGCAGGAGCGAAAATCCTTCAGCAAGGTATGGGAGATTTGCACTGGAGTAATATTGATGATACTTTTGCACTCATTAGCAATCTGTGAAGGTAGCCGTGTTTGCTGTTAGCAGCTGAATTGGAACCTGGGTCATAGTAGTGATGATAGGATTAGTGGCCATGTGGCCTTGGTGAGGATTATGTTATCAACCTTGCTCGGGCTGACCCTTTGACCTCTTCCCTCGCTCTGTAGAAAAAAGGTGACCAACCCACAGGTCAACAGCGACGTAAGCACCAGATCACATACCTTATCCATCAGGTGAGTACATGTTCATCAGTAGATTCTGTTACACTATATTCTTGGAACCCAAGGGGGTCCCTTCGATAAGTTACTGACAACTCTTTGGGTAAGTAATACAAAATAAAAATGCTGTTTTCATGTAATGAATTAAGAGTTGGAGGACACACTGGGAGTAATTTAACATTTCAGACCAGTCGTCCATACAGAATTCTACAAGTTCCTTGAAATTCTTTGCCTGCACTTATGAACTGCCCCGATTTAAATAACAGGTTTTAAATATCCAGAGACTGAGATTATCATTGCAAGATTAACCAAAATATTATTTCTCTATGGATTTTGATGTGTGCTTGGGGCCATGAAACCGGTTTCTCTGCAAATATATCCTGGCACCTATGTGGTAAAGTTAATGATGTTGTGGACCTACATTCAGTTTAGTAAATACACTTTTGGACTCAAGTATTGGAAAGCTAAAGGATGAAGTTGAGCGCAGTACAGCAGTGGATATTAAGGAAGCAATAGGATTATTTGTGCAATGGTCTAAAATCCCTTGAATGTGTTATAACTTTCTAACTTTCTAGAAAAATTCTGTGAAATTCTCACTAAATGAAGAATTGAATAGAGAAGTTTATATATAATATTGCTTGGTATTTTAAGTTTGTATATTTGTTGTTCTTTATTGATGAAAAACATACTCAAACCACTCTATGGCACATTTACAAGCAAAATGTGTCAGTTAGAAAATGAATCTATTTCTAATCCATTGTAGGCAAAGGAGCGAGAGCTAGAGTTGAAGAACAACTGGGCAGAAAACAAGTTGACTCGCCGGCAAACACAGGCCAAATATGGCTTCTAAGAATGCAAATGGGTGGCTTTGTGGCATGCATAGCCCTCCCCCTGAAGATTAGTACAGTCCAGAAGATAACCTCACTGGGTATACTAAACCCTTGCTGTGGGGGAGGGGTTACAAACCTCATAGGTCCATCCTTGGAGATGCTAGCGTTGACTTTCCTTTTTGTCCCCCCAATTGTTGGCCTCCCTGGACTTGTATGGATTTGTAACACTTCAAACATTGCTCATTTAGTTTTGGTGGACTCTTTTGTATTATGTCAGTTTCTGGCTGCATAGGAACTGCATCTGCACACATTGTCAACTGGGAAATGGCGAATAAATGCAATTTTATGCGGTGGTATATTTCACCACATTACACATTGGAACCATTAATCGTCTGACAAGAAAACCATTTATGTTGCGGTGTCCATATTTTCTTAATCTTGTTTGTTTCCAGTTGTAGGGCAATAACCTTAACTCCTGCCAATCCAACTCACTGCTTTCCCTGGGGTTTTTAAATGTTAGAAAACACATCTGTAGAGACCCTTTGTGAAATATTGGAAATGCTTTTGTTGGTAACATGTTTACCTGATAAGTTTGGAATATCTTTAGTGGATTTTGGGGGAGAGTAGAGGTAGTGTTTAAAAAGGAGCCAAAAACTTAGTGGTCTGCAAATAAAGTGTATACCGTGACAGACTTTGAATTTGAATTCTATTAATGAACTTAAAATGTTCCGCATTTCACTGTCCTGTCTAGCCAACTAGGTTTTCAAACTGCTTGGAAGGCCTCAACATTGTGAAGATTAAGGATTCACATTTTGTTGTAGCTTAATATGGGACAGCATCAATTCTGGATCTGTAAGTATCAGATACCATAAGTGTAGGATGTGCTTACCGCTATATTGCATTTTTAAGCTACAGAGTGGGTTCACTGCTTACACAACCAATCCTCTGAGATCTTCAATAGCAATAATGAAAGAAAATAGAACTTGGAAGGCCTGTTTCTGCACAAGCAGAACATTGAGGAGCTCGACATGATAAAAACCAGCACTGTCCACAAGGCAGGGACAAAGCATGGTGCCACCAAAAGCAGCCCATTGTAAAGCAGACAATGTAAGCACTCCGATTCAAAGTGTTTGTCAAACTCATTAGGATTGGGAGGCATTTCCATACTGTATCCTATCAATGTAAGATGCAGGGGAAATACTTTTGTATCCTATACTTTGTGATGTGTTTTGTGCTGTTAAAATAAAAATAAATACAACTGTCATTTTGTTATCAGATTCAATACACTGTTTAATGTCCTGTTCAATATCTGAATGACTGCGCTCTTGAAATTGCATGAAGACATTAGAATTATCTTACGTTAATAGAACCATGAACATGTTCTCACTTTCAGGCATGTACATCACAGGCTGTAGCTACTCTTCCTATCAACTTGGGTTCATAAAAGTAATGGAATCAGGGACAAAAAGAGACTGACTAGAATAGACTGTACAATAAGCTTGTCATGAAATTAGGACATCATTGAATAGTGGCCAAAAAATATGTAGGCTAATGTATGTAATTGCCAGGGGCAAGCGTATCCATGAGCATCAAGTGATCACATTCACAAGTCATGTCAAAGTAACGTTTAAAGGGTAGTCCTCAATCTTTTTCTTTTTTCTGGTTGTCCGTTGGTGGAAATGCTTCCTTTTCCATAGTCTCCTCCCTACTTTCAACCAGGGGAAGGGGGACTGTTTCAGCTGGGACAACCACCTCTGAAACGACAGCACCAGCAGCCACTGTAACAGGAGTCTCTGAAATGGAAGCCTCTGGAACAGCTGCCTTTGTGACCGAATCGTTGTCCTGTTTTTTCCTCCTCGCTCTTGGGTCTACAAAGGGCACTACGGACATGGGGATCCGAACTGTGTCTATCCCATTAACCTAGAAGGAGGAAAGGCAAATTTACACTCCAGAACCACCTGAGCCATACCAAATCGCCTTCACTGATTTAATCATTTCAGCTCTTCCACAACCAGATTCCAGCTTCTAGGAAACAAATGTGTTAATTCTGTTTGACAGCAGACTGGGACCATTTGAGTTGCTGGTTGCTCTTCATTAGTGATCAAAAAGCCATCATTTTTTGAATTTTCAATAAAATGTCAGATAAAACCAACAGCTGCTATACATACAGTACCCATAAGATCAAATAAAAGTAAAGGACTTATAAGTTAGCCAACATGTTGAAATTGAGTCATGCACTTACTGTGACCTCACACCAGTAATCCCCCAGGTCTTTGATTGGCTCTTCTGATAGTTTCAGGGCATGAGGTGGAACAAATACACCCCGCTTAAGAGGAAAAAGATGACTACATCAAAACATTATAGTGAACACAATTTTTATACATTTCCTTTGTTACAGAACATGGTACAAAATGCTACTAAAAACACCACCTTGGGTGAGTTAATTGCACTGTACATTTTTACAAAACTTGACACCGTCACATCAACAGATCCATCGGTTTCTAGTACAATTTTATTTGTTACTGTGCTTGTTAATGATACAGGAAAATATCAATACATGTACGCTATCTGTAAACTATCAATATGTATTGCATCACTTGGAAAAAGTATCCAATATTATTTGTGCTAGTTTACACCAATAAGCAATCAAGTTGTTGTAAGCACTTTAACTGTCATGATTGAACAACAATTTCTCTTAGCAATTCTGTTTTTGAAACAGAATCAACAAGTACACTCCTACCTTAGTGAGAAACTGCCTGCAAACTATTTCTTTGGTGATGTCATACTCGGAGGGTTTTTTCTCAACTTTCATCTCCATATGCTTCAGGAACTCCACGGTCTGCAAACACACAGTTCTGTGAGGTTCAACAAAACACACCTAAAACCCCAAATAACAATCACCAAGTGGTTACTCCACCCTACACTTAGAGGTGTTTGACTCTAGGGGGGGCCAGTCCTCTTCTGGCTGTGCTGGATGAAGGTTAAACAATAATTTCTGCATGTTCAAATGACCAGTAGATCAATAGTTATAGACAACAGTCATTCTAATGGGCAGTAGAAGTGATGTTCATTTGCAAAAAGTGCCACAACTCCTTTTTTAATATCTAATGACCGTTTTGAAACACTTTTTCAGACTCAGTTGGAAATGCTTCCATATTGGATTACAACTTCAAAATTGTGCAAATTCCCCTCTAACTCTAATGTCTGAGTTTTTTATGTTAAACATAATGAAACATTTGTTCTTTTTTGTACACACATCTGTTCTGGCTTTGTGACAAATTACATTTCAGACAAAAAGCTGGTCTTTGGCAAGACAGCCACAACACAAATCATTGGGGCTGGTTTTGGGGACACAGATTAGCTTGATTTTTACATCCAGAGGCTTATACTACGAAGCAGTATTTGGGGTTAGCGAGCTAACTTCAGGTTGAACCCTGAGTTGTCAGTGTCACGGTGGTGGTTCACTTGTTACAAGGTTAAATCGCCATGGTAACTTATGCTGCACACCTAACCTGCTCCGGAGCAGGTTCATATTTGAAATAACAGATTGACGCGTATAAAAGCACTGCCTACTGCCAAATTATTTTTTTATTTAAAATGGCATCACCATTTATCAATTATCTTTGGCCCAATCCCAATGTCCCCCTAAGCCCTGAACCCTCAAAGACTTAACTGACGTCACCTGGTAATTGATTGAGTGCAAGAGCTCAAAATGCTATAAACAGTAATGGGACAGCACTTCGCGACTTTATCACGTTGCCTTGATGACGCTGAAACATGTTGCAATCTATTGTGGGGTTGGGACTTTTTATTTTACGAATATGCACTTCAAAGTCTGTGAGTGTGGACATTGGGCTTGGGCCATAGTCAGCTTTTTAGCTGTATGTTGCCAGTGCGACACTTTGAAGTCCTTTAGTGTATGCAGACAGTTCCACAGACTGTATGCATAGCTTTGCGTTTGTTTTGCTACAGGTAGTTGTGTGCTGTAAGTTATGTGGAAAACATAGGCAAAAACACAGTCTGTCGTGCAATTCGCCATGAGGTTCTTGCTCTAACAGAGCTACTTGATAAATGTGTGGTGTTCCCAGGCCACTTGACCACACAGTCTATTGAAGAGGGCTTTTATGTAAATAGAAGGTAGACAATAACTTACGTTGACTACTTCATCTATAAATAATGTAGACCCTATGACGTTTACTGTTGTATATTAAATGCAGCATACTCCTTTCATAGGGTTCCCCAGAGTGATCAGTGCCATAAGATTGCACCCAAATTCCGATAACAGCATCGCTGGATGAGAGTCAAGGGGATTTAGTTAATCGCAAGTCATCCACTGCATCAGCGTTCAGATAAAGGGGAAAAAAAAGCATAGTTTGGTCATTCTGGTACATTACCTACATGGACACAAAGGGTGTCTCTCATCCAATTTATTTTTTATTTGCTTCCAAGATGCTTAACACTGCCATTGTTGCAAACTGAAAAATTGGCTTACACACCGTGAGAATTTAGAATTAATCCAAGCAACAGATTAATGGAGTGCATAGCTGTAACTTCAGTCAGATCTAGTCGTACCATAAGGATGGAGCAGTGATACAGTCGACAACTTTTTGTCAGCTTTCCTTCCTACTTTTGGCAGGAGCAACTGTGTTGCATATATATCACACAACATATTTCTCTAAAACTATTGATGGCTCCTCTTGAATGAAATATGTGGCTCTGGTAGACTTGTCCATGTTTGCGATTGGTCATATGGTGCAAACACCGCCCCTTTTATGTGAACACACTCAACGCCAGTTCAAGAAAACCTGGGTTGATTTAACAAATTGATAACCACCATCGTGACCCCGCTTATGTAGAACTGCAGTTGTTATCCTTAATGAAAATAAATCCTGGGAATATTGAACTTGTTTCATAGTATAGCCCTCAGGTCTAGGCTTAATCTGTATGTGAAACCAGCCCTATATGTTTAGATTTTAGTAACTGAGCAGATTACATTAATCATGTGGGTTAAGTGCTTTGATCTATGGCACAGTAACAGATACTTCACCTCTTTGGGTTGAGGGATTCAAACTATTAACACTGATTACTAGCCCTACACAAACAACTAGGCCACCTGACACCCTATGCAGAGTCTTGAGGGGTTAGCCTTGGAAATGATATCAACTAATTGGAAAAGTAATACCATACTCACTAGCTGTCCTGTACGTGTTTGAGTTCTCTCCTCAGGTTTCCCTTCTCTTAAAAGCTGTAAAGGGGAAATAATTTGCCTGTTTGTGATGGAATAAGTACTACATAACAAAACTGCAAACTTACACCAACCAATCCATGTACCGCTTTCAGCAAACCAGAGGACATTGATATAAACACTCACCCTCAGTTCCTCTGCAAACATCTCTTTGTTTTCTGGTGACGGATAGACTGCCAAATCTTTGGCCAGGAGTTTATTGCGCCCAACATTCTTTTTCACAAACACAGTGTCACCTCGCCCGCCAAGCTCTAAAAACAAAGCCAAAAATACATTAGAAAGCATGCAGGCAAAAATCTTTATCCTCAAAAATAGTGTGGATATTGGAATAAGAGAAAATAGGTTCTTACTCGGTACTGTCTGTGTGAGGATGAGTTCCAACTTCTCCTTAGGTGCATTCTTTGTGTCCTCCACCACTTTGTACACCTGATGTCGCCGAGGATATAGTCTTGGTGGGCGGCCCTCTTTGGACAGAGGGACCTGCCACCAACGCTCCACCACAACTGTATTCTGTGCAACAGAGAATTACAGTGAAATAGTTTAGAATATGTGTTTTAAATAATTTCTTTCTCTACAGTATCACATAAGAATGGAAGGTGAGATCACTTTAAAACAGTGTGTTTTGGGAGGAGCTTGCAGATTTCAGTGGGGTGATCATGTGACCCACGCCCAGTGGACATGCTGATAGCGTTCTCCCAAACACTAGCCCGAGAACTATACCTTTCAATGCATTAATTGTTTCTAGCATTGACTAGAAACAGGTTTGTAATGTTGTTTTTACACTCGTTACCGTAGCAACACTACATCAATAACTAGCAGATTGCTGTCATGAAGTATTGTTTGCATTTCCAAACAGTGCCCATAAATTCAATTCAGTTGTTAGATGTCATAGCGATATAGGTATCAGAACGAAAAAACTAACTGAGTAACACACTACACTGGTCAGTATTTGCCACAAGAAACGCAATTGGGCCTATTCTGAACAGGCTTGGGCAAGAGTTCACCTTTTCGGATTCACCTCAATTCAAAATGTGTGGAGACCAACTGACTGCGACCTTTTTTAAGCTTCCATTTTTCCTGTATTCTCAATAAACTTATATTTGATAAAAACGTTACCTTGCACGATGTTTTCGAAAAACACCGAACCGAGGAATGTGTCAATTTCGTTAACTCCCGGACTACATCTCGAAGGACATGATGGCTGGTGCTCCACATGGTTGTCAGATTAGCTTCATATACAGGTCCGCTTTCTTTAACACACAGCACTAATGCTATGTTTAAACTGTGCTCAAGTAAGCTTGCACACTTAATGTAAAACAGAAGCTCGATGTTATGAAACAAATAGCATCCTGAAATGCAAGCTAACCAACGCTAACAGTCATATTGTCCTCAGTGCGCATTAGACGAGCGTCATTAGCGACTACGAGGGAATTAGAATGGACCCAGTAGGTGTCTTGAACATAGCCTGCAAATAAAATGTATTGTTCAAATATTCATACATCGTTTTATGTTAGTAATTATTTCCGTTAAAAGGGTAGTTACATCTCGTGCAACTTGATGAAAGTTTTCATTATTTAAGATTGTGTTTGTGTGTGTGTTGATGCTCACGTTTCTGATGGGCAGGGACGTCACTAGAAATTCATGGATGGGGTGGCAATGCCTCGTTTTTGGGGGTCAGGGCATATTCCCCAAAACACCTTTTCATTATGTATTTTTAGAGTATCAACGGGTGTAAAATCTATCTAAATGCGGTTCTTTTTGGTCATGGTTGGCTAAAATGATACATGTATCATAGTTTGTGTTATACACTGATCTAATATAGCTTAAATTCTATCAAATTAAAGCATTTAAAGTCTGTTCTGCCCTCATCCATCCAACTCCAACAACAAACACAAAAACGTATGTACTATGTAGCCCAAATACTTTTGTCAACTATAGTTTGTTGTAAATGAACATGCAGTATATATTCTGTTTTAAAACGAGATTTCTCTGATACATTGTGAATAATTTCAAAATAGATTTTGTCATTAGCCCTTTAATCTCGGGAATGAAGTCATCAAAAAACAAACATTTAAAAACTGGATCTCTTCATCTGACCAGAATAAGTTGCAATCCGTTAACTTGAAACCCAAACACAGATGAATTTGTGAAACATGTAGTTTTGGATAGTGCTCTGTGGAAACCGGCCAAGGGAGGGGTGACGTTTGACAGGGGGAGGGGTGATGACTGAGGAGGAGGAAGAACAGGGTTTCTGGGGAGGAATGATAACATTCCTAATATGGATGCTGTAAACACCATACTCACTATCTGTCCTGTACGTGTTTGAGTTCTCTCCTCAGGTTTCCCTTCTCTTAAAAGCTGTAAAGAGGAAATAATTTGCCTGTTTGTGGTGGAATAAGTACTACATAATCATAATTAAAAAGTGACATACTTATACATACATACATATGATATGAGTCTAAGTTGAAGTCCTGTGGTCATATTAATGCACTGGAGTTGCTCCCACAATTTAGGGGTAGACTATGTCAAGGTTACTGGAACAGGTGTGACAAGGCTAGAAAGACTGAAGTACTTGACAGGCAACCATAGGACGGAGCACGGAGAGAGCAGATTACTGGGTATATGAGAGACTGTTGCGTTTGTGAGTGATGGTTCGCACGTTCACTATCATACACCACATCCAACAGTGTAACCACACATTTTTCATTCAAACATTCACAACACAAATAAAGCATTGACTTAAACTTTACCTTCTTTAAACAAACATTTTAACGTGAATAGTCTCATCCATCCATCCATCTTCTTCCGGTTATCTGGGGCCGGGTCGCGGGGGCAGCAGTCTAATCAGAGATGCCCAGACTTCCCTCTCCCTAGACACTTCCTCCAGCTCTTCCGGGGGGACACTAAGCCTTTCCCAGGCCAGCCGGGAGACATAGTCCCTCCAGCGTGTCCTAGGTCTTCCCCGGGGTCTCCTCCCCATGGGACAGGCCCGGAACACCTTCTCGAGAAGGCGTCCAGGAGGCATCCGGAACAGATGCCCAAGCCACCTCAGCTGACTCCTCTCAATGTGGAGGAGCAGCGGCTCTACTCTGAGCTCCTCCCGGGTGACCGAGCTTCTCACCCTATCTCTAAGGGATCGCCCAGCCACCCTGCGGAGAACGCTCATTTCGGCCGCCTGTATCCAGGATCTTGTCCTTTCGGTCATGACCCAAAGCACATGACCATAGGTGAGAGTAGGAACGTAGATTAACCGGTAAATCGAGAGCTTCGCCTTGCGGCTCAGCTCTTTCTACACCACGACAGACCGATACATCGACCACATTACTTCAGAAGCTGCACCGATCCGTCTGTCAATCTCCCGTTCCATCCTTCCCTCACTCGTGAACAAGTGCCCCTAGGCACTCTCCACCAACCTGAAGTGGGCAAGCCACCCTTTTCCGACTGAGGACCATGGCCTCGGATTTGGAGGTACTGATTCTCATCCCCACCGCTTCACACTCGGCTGCAAACTGTCCCAGTGCATGCTGAAGGTCCTGGTTTGAAGGGGCCAACACAACAACCTCATCCGCAAAGAGCTGAGACGAAATCGTGTGGTCCCCAAACCTGACACCCTCTGGCCCCTGGCTGCGCCTAGAAATTCTGTCCATAAAAATTACGAACAGAACCAGTGACAAAGGGCAGCCCTGCCGGAGTCCAACATGCACTGGGAACAAGTCTGACTTACTGCCGGCAATGTGAACCAATGCTCCTGCTTCGGTCGTACAGGGACCTGACATATTCCCGAAGCACCCTCCACAGGATGCTGCGAGGGACACAGTCGAATGCCTTCTCCAAATCTGGCCTCAGCTGAAGAGTTTCCAGTCTGCACTGCTCCGCACAACCGCGTCCAGCTGCCCACGATCTCCAATGCGTGGTCCACTGCCCGGCACGACCACCGATGTCCGTCCACACCGTGTCCAGCCGCCCACTCTCCAATGCATGGTCCACTGCCAGGCACCGACCACATTCGCTGTCACTGCACCAGCGTCTTCACGATTTATCTCAGTTTTTGCCAGTGTGCTCCGTGGCTGGGATGAATAACGAACGGCCCACATCATCCGTATCGAAGTCAGTTTTTTTTTTTACTTATTGTTGGCGCACATTTGTTCCTTTCTTTGGTCGCCAGTTAACGCGTGGCATTGTTGTAGATATGTGTTTTATACGAACAATTGCCAAGGAATAACTTGATGTCGAAGAGTTCAAAATTAAAGTTGGATATGACAATCCGTTTACTTTAAGTAAACAGCAACACAATCAAACAAAACAAATAGTTCCTCTTAAACCTACCACGTTATCAGACACGTACCCACGGTCCAAAAAAACTGTGACCTTGCTGTGCACAACAGAGCTGACCCAATTAGGCCACATTTTAATAAACTTTTCCCACACCCAGTGCCACAAGCTGGTTGCCAATGAAATGGCTCCCACACTGATGCTTGGGAGCCAGTTGTTCTCCAGATACACATGGGTTGTTACTCTGCAGACATGTGTTGCTTTATGACCTTAATAAAATCTACTTTTGAATGCACATACTCCTGAGTCTTTTCAGCTTTTTGCCTGGAAAAAGGGTAACATTTTCCACAGCACCAGGTATTTCTAGTGCTTGTGTGAGATATTGTCATGCTCTCACTGTGGTCATATTAATGCACTGTAGTTGCTCCCACAATTTAGGGGTAGACTATGTCTAGGTTAATGGAACAGGTGTGACTAGGCCAGAAAGACCGATGAAGTATTTGACAGGCAACTATAGGACCGAGCACGGAGAGAGCAGATGACTGGAATATGAGAGACCGTTGCGTTCGTGAGTAATGGTTCGCACGTTCACTATCATACACCGCTTCCAACCTGAGTGTGAGAGCAGCAACCTTGAATGGCGAGAAATGGGCTCAGTATCACCGAGACAGGCGAGAAATTCACAAGGAATCTCAGCCAACGACCAACATTTGTTTTCATAATAAAGGCAGTCCAAATGCCGGAGCACAAAAAAAAACACAGGCAACGTGGATTTATGTTTTAATTTATTACATATTATACGAATATAAACCAAAGAACGTGAGCATGTTTTTTTCAGTTAATTTTCCCAATTTGTGTTGAACTATAGATTTTCCAATATTATTAGAAGTTATTGTGTGCACACGGCTTTCACCGTATAGCTTTGATAATCATTTAAATATGTAAAAACACACTGTAGCAGTAACACTGAAACCGCCCGTTGTAGATGGATGCCACTTAGATGTTGAGGTAGAAACATAGGTCCCCGAGTTTTGCCTTGTTTTCAGATTTCACACTCGGGATGTGACACACCTTGATTAAGATGATCAAATGAATACTTCATTGCCAGTGAAGGGGAATGCGACGGTTTCCTTTTGCAGTTCAAGTGGTAGTAAGCAAGGACCATTCGGCAATGCGGAATGACCGTCCGCACCGCGTCCAGCCCCCCACTCTCCAATGCGTGGTCAACTGCCCGACCCAAAGGCAAGGGGAACACGGTCAGCCAGCTCGTGTCTAAAAGACCCGAAGGCAAGGGGAATGCGAGCAGGAACTCGCTCGTGTCGGGGAGAGATATCACGAGATAGGAGAGAAATTCACTCGGTGTCTCATGAGTCTTTCAGCCACTGATCAACAAGCGACCAACTTTTGTTTTGATAGTAAGTGCAGTCCGAATGTCGGAGGACAAAATAACACAGACAAAGTGGATTCATGTTTTTCTTTTATTAGATAATAGACTATTCCAATATACACCAAAGAACATAAGCACATTTTTTTAAAGCCATTTCACCAATTTGTGTGTTTAATGAAATCAAACAAAAGACAAGAGGTTAAACTATAGATTGTCCTATTTCATTAGGAAATATTTGTGGCCACATAGCATACTCTATTTACAAGTGACAAAAATGTCCATATGTAAAAACGTATTGTTGCAGTAAGGTTCAACCCATCCGTTGTTGAAAACCACTGTAATGTTGAGATTAAAGTCTATGTTCCCAAATAATATCCTCTTCTCATATTTGACTCGGCGCTGGAGTCCTCCTTGTTAACGTTCAAGTTTTCCAATATACACCAAAGAACATAAGCACATTTTTTTTAAAGCCATTTCACCAATTTGTGTGTTTAATGAAATCAAACAAAAGACAAGAGGTTAAACAATAGATTGTCCTATTTCATTAGAAAATATTTGTGGCCACATAGCATACTCTATTTACAAGTGACAAAAATGTCCATATGTAAAAACGTATTGTTGCAGTAAGGTTCAACCCATCCGTTGTTGAAAACCACTGTAATGTTGAGATTAAAGTCTATGTCCCCAAATAATATCCTCTTCTCATATTTGACTCGGCGCTGGAGTCCTCCTTGTTGAAGTTTTACGAACTGATGGTTGAATTCGAACCCAACGTCACGTGGACCACAGAAGGTGGGTGTTTCCTTCTCTGCTGGCGAGGTAGAATACAAGGGAGAGTCCGCTTCGTTGAAACATGCAGCAAGGAGAAGTGCGATGATAGAAATCCACTTCATTGTGCCGGTTGGTAGGCTTGGCTTCAAATCTTCTCTCCTGGTTGCTGGTAAACGCGATGAACTGGTTGTTCTTTTCTCGGATGAAGGTTTTCCGATGGAGTTTATGAATATATTTTTCGAAGTCCAGTATGTCAAAACAATGTCTAAGATCGATGTCGATTGTCCTTTCTGTGGATATAGCTGATCCTTTCCTCACACTTCTCCGCAGGACTTCAACTTGAGTTTATGTATATATTTTTCGGTTTCCAGTGTTTGTAATGTCGATTGTCCAACCGCGGTCCTTTTCGCCGAAGACTCGGAAGGTTTTCGGTTGGCGTTTATGTTAGAGAGTTGTCGATTTTCCTAGCTCTGTATACAGCCTACCGGTCCTTTCCTCAGACTTCTCCGCAGGACTTCAACTTGAGTTTATGAATATATTTTTCGATTTACAGTATGTAAAAACAATGTTTAGGAGAGATGTCGATTGACCTAGCTCTGTATACAGACTACCTGTCCTTTCCTCAGACTTCTCCGGAGCACTTCAACGTACGTTTTTTAATATGTATTTTCTTCGATTTCAAGTATGTAAAAACGATTTCAAAGATATCTGTCGATTGTCCTAGCTCTGTATAGTCTACGGTCCTCTCCATGGCCCTGACCACTATAGAGACTTTTTCATGAAATCGTGTTGTTTTTTCACACGAACCTCTGGAGTCGACAGAACAATGATATATACCATGTAATCAGTTGTATATGGATTTTGTGTTAATTGATGAAACGTCAAACCAGGTTACCTGAGTCTAAGGCCTCATATTATTATTCTAATTAGTCTATTTGTCTTTGATTCTTTTACATTTGATCTCCAAGAGAGACTGCTGAACAATAAAGTACACAGTTCGGACTTCTGTGTGTGTGCGTCAAGGACGGCGGGTGCATTTTTTATCTGTAGCCTACTCTTGCTCCGGCTCCACTATTATCCCTATGTTCAGTGCAGTGAGTGGTGGTTGTTTTAATTTAATATAAAGGACAGATGGACCTATGGTTAGTTTCAAGTCTCGATTTTCAAAGTTTATTCAGCAAATGCATCGAATAACACAGCGTCATCCTGAACAATGAAATTCTTGTGACATGGCCCACCGAAAGTAAGAACTTCCGAAATATGTCAAGTAAAAATATTGTTCGTGACTCTTGGAAGAGTTTGATAAATCACACCCCCCATCGATTCACTGTACCAATCACATAACGCCACCCATCAGACCACCAATCACATCACGCCACCCAATATTTACCATCAGTGGCTTGGGGACGGACCCAAAGTGATGTGAAACAAGGTGAATGCGAGCAGGAACTCGCTCGTGTCGGGGAGAGATATCACGAGATAGGAGGGAAATTCACTCGGTGTCTCATGAGTCTTTCAGCCACTGATCAACAAGCGACCAACTTTTGTTTTGATAGTAAGTGCAGTCCGAATGTCGGAGGACAAAATAACACAGACAAGGTGGATTCATGTTTTTCCTTTATTAGATAGACTATTCCAATATACACCAAAGAACATAAGCACATTTTTTAAAGTAATTTCCCCAATTTGTGTGTTTAATGAAATCAAACAAAAGACAAGAGGTTAAACAATAGATTGTCCTATTTCATTAGAAAATATTTGTGGCCACATAGCTTACTCTATTTACAAGTGACAAAAATGTCCATATGTAAAAACGTATTGTTGCAGTAAGGTTCAACCCATCCGTTGTTGAAAACCACTGTAATGTTGAGATTAAAGTCTATGTCCCCAAATAATATCCTCTTCTCATATTTGACTCGGCGCTGGAGTCCTCCTTGTTCAAGTTTAACGAATTGATGGTTGAATTCGAACCCAACGTCACGTGAACCATAGAAGGTGGGTGTTTCCTTCTCTGCTGGCGAGGTAGAATTCAAGGGAGAGTCGGCTTCGTTGAAACATACAGCAAGGAAAAGTGCGATGATAGAAATCCACTTCATTGTGCCGGTTGTTAGGCTTGGCTTCAGATCTTGTCTCTATAGTGGTCAGGGCCATGGAGAGGACCGTAGACTATACAGCGCTAGGACAATCGACAGATATCTTTGAAATCGTTTTTACATACTTGAAATCGAAGAATATACATATTAAAAAACTTCCCTAAACTTGGTGGAAGTTTAGGGAAGGGCCCGTCCAGAGATTGGCATAATGGGAAGGCCTAATATCACCGTATAACCATACTATATAAACGTGTGTTTCCGATGCTTGGGAGCCAGTTGTTCTCCAGACCAACATGGGTTGTTACTCTGCAGACATGTGTTGCTTTATGACCTTAATAAAGTCAACTTTTGAATTCACATACTCCTGAGTCTTTTCAGCTTTTTGGCTGGAAAAGGGTAACATTTTCCACAGCACCAGGTATTTCTAGTGCGAGATATTGTCATGCTCTCTCTGTGGTCATATTTATGCACTGTAGTTGCTCCCACAATTTAAAAGGTAGACGAGGTTTAGGTTAATGGAACAGGTGTGACTAGGCCAGAAAGACAGATGAAGTATTTGACAGGCAACCAATGGGACGAAGCACGGAGAGAGCAGATGACTGGAATATGAGAGACTGTTGCGTTTGTGAGTAGTGGTTTGCACGTTCACTATCATACACCACTTCCAACCTGAGTGTGAGAGCACACTCAGTGTAACCACACATTTTTCATTCAAACATTCACAACACAAATAAAGCATTGACTTTAACTTGACCTTCTTTGAAAAAACATTTTAACGTGAATAGTCTCACAAACACACAAAACAACAAAACACCAATGCATTGGTTTTTTTCAGTTAGTTGTCTTGTGTGCACACTTTCTGTGTTAATGGCCATGTACTGTATATGGTAGCGCCTACCGTTTTACATTTATCACTTGGCCTTGGTTCAAAGAAACTGGCCTCAGCTGAAGAGTTTCCAGTCTGCACCGCTCCGCACAACCGCGTCCAGCTGCCCACGATCTCCAATGCGTAATCCACTGCTTGGCACCGACCCCCGATGTCCGTCCGCACCGCGTCCAGCCCCCCACTCTCCTATGCATGGTCTACTGCCCGGAACCGACCCCCGATGTCCGTCCGCACCGCGTCCAGCCGCCCACTCTCCACTTCCAACCTGAGTGTGAGAGAAGCGACCCTGAATGGCGAAAGATGGGCTCGGTATCACTGAGATAGACGAGAAATTCACCAGGAATCTCAGCAACTTTTGTTTTCATAATTCATACAGTCCAAATGCCGGAGCACAAAACAACACAGGCAACGTGGATGTTTTAATGCATTGAACAGTATACGAATATAAACCAAAGAACGTTTTTTTCAGTTAACTTTCCCAATTTGTGTTTTTAATGAAACCATACAATTGACAGGAGGTTAAACTATAGATTGTCCAATATTATTTGAAGTGATTTGTGTGCACATGGCTTTCACCGTTTAGCTTTGATATTCATTCAAATGTGTAAAAACATACTGTAGCAGTAACACTGAAACCGCCCGTTGTAGGTGGATGCCACTTAGATGTTGAGGTAGAAACATAGGTCCCCGAGTTTTGCCTTATTTTCAGATTTCACTCGGGATGTGAAACACCTTGATTAAGATGATCAAATGAATACTTCATTGCCAGTGAAGGGGAATGCGACGGTTTCCTTTTGCAGTTCAAGTGGTAGTAAGCAAGGACCATTCGGCAGTGCGGAATGTCCGTCCGCACCGGGTCCAGCCCCCCACTCTTCAATGCGTGGTCCACTGCCCGACCCAAAGGCAAGGGGAACACGGTCAGCCAGCTCGTGTCTGAGAGACCCGAAGGCAAGGGGAATGCGAGCAGGAACTCGCTCGTGTCGGGGAGAGATATCACGAGATAGGAGAGAAATTCACTCGGTGTCTCATGAGTCTTTCAGCCACTGATCAACAAGCGACCAACTTTTGTTTTGATAGTAAGTGCAGTCCGAATGTCGGAGGACAAAATAACACAGACAAAGTGGATTCATGTTTTTCTTTTATTAGATAATAGACTATTCCAATATACACCAAAGAACATAAGCACATTTTTTTAAAGCCATTTCACCAATTTGTGTGTTTAATGAAATCAAACAAAAGACAAGAGGTTAAACAATAGATTGTCCTATTTCATTAGAAAATATTTGTGGCCACATAGCATACTCTATTTACAAGTGACAAAAATGTCCATATGTAAAAACGTATTGTTGCAGTAAGGTTCAACCCATCCGTTGTTGAAAACCACTGTAATGTTGAGATTAAAGTCTATGTTCCCAAATAATATCCTCTTCTCATATTTGACTCGGCGCTGGAGTCCTCCTTGTTAACGTTCAAGTTTTCCAATATACACCAAAGAACATAAGCACATTTTTTTTAAAGCCATTTCACCAATTTGTGTGTTTAATGAAATCAAACAAAAGACAAGAGGTTAAACAATAGATTGTCCTATTTCATTAGAAAATATTTGTGGCCACATAGCATACTCTATTTACAAGTGACAAAAATGTCCATATGTAAAAACGTATTGTTGCAGTAAGGTTCAACCCATCCGTTGTTGAAAACCACTGTAATGTTGAGATTAAAGTCTATGTCCCCAAATAATATCCTCTTCTCATATTTGACTCGGCGCTGGAGTCCTCCTTGTTGAAGTTTTACGAACTGATGGTTGAATTCGAACCCAACGTCACGTGGACCACAGAAGGTGGGTGTTTCCTTCTCTGCTGGCGAGGTAGAATACAAGGGAGAGTCCGCTTCGTTGAAACATGCAGCAAGGAGAAGTGCGATGATAGAAATCCACTTCATTGTGCCGGTTGGTAGGCTTGGCTTCAAATCTTCTCTCCTGGTTGCTGGTAAACGCGATGAACTGGTTGTTCTTTTCTCGGATGAAGGTTTTCCGATGAAGGTTTTCCGATGGAGTTTATGAATATATTTTTCGAAGTCCAGTATGTCAAAACAATGTCTAAGATCGATGTCGATTGTCCTTTCTGTGGATATAGCTGATCCTTTCCTCACACTTCTCCGCAGGACTTCAACTTGAGTTTATGTATATATTTTTCGGTTTCCAGTGTTTGTAATGTCGATTGTCCAACCGCGGTCCTTTTCGCCGAAGACTCGGAAGGTTTTCGGTTGGCGTTTATGTTAGAGAGTTGTCGATTTTCCTAGCTCTGTATACAGCCTACCGGTCCTTTCCTCAGACTTCTCCGCAGGACTTCAACTTGAGTTTATGAATATATTTTTCGATTTACAGTATGTAAAAACAATGTTTAGGAGAGATGTCGATTGACCTAGCTCTGTATACAGACTACCTGTCCTTTCCTCAGACTTCTCCGGAGCACTTCAACGTACGTTTTTTAATATGTATTTTCTTCGATTTCAAGTATGTAAAAACGATTTCAAAGATATCTGTCGATTGTCCTAGCTCTGTATAGTCTACGGTCCTCTCCATGGCCCTGACCACTATAGAGACTTTTTCATGAAATCGTGTTGTTTTTTCACACGAACCTCTGGAGTCGACAGAACAATGATATATACCATGTAATCAGTTGTATATGGATTTTGTGTTAATTGATGAAACGTCAAACCAGGTTACCTGAGTCTAAGGCCTCATATTATTATTCTAATTAGTCTATTTGTCTTTGATTCTTTTACATTTGATCTCCAAGAGAGACTGCTGAACAATAAAGTACACAGTTCGGACTTCTGTGTGTGTGCGTCAAGGACGGCGGGTGCATTTTTTATCTGTAGCCTACTCTTGCTCCGGCTCCACTATTATCCCTATGTTCAGTGCAGTGAGTGGTGGTTGTTTTAATTTAATATAAAGGACAGATGGACCTATGGTTAGTTTCAAGTCTCGATTTTCAAAGTTTATTCAGCAAATGCATCGAATAACACAGCGTCATCCTGAACAATGAAATTCTTGTGACATGGCCCACCGAAAGTAAGAACTTCCGAAATATGTCAAGTAAAAATATTGTTCGTGACTCTTGGAAGAGTTTGATAAATCACACCCCCCATCGATTCACTGTACCAATCACATAACGCCACCCATCAGACCACCAATCACATCACGCCACCCAATATTTACCATCAGTGGCTTGGGGACGGACCCAAAGTGATGTGAAACAAGGTGAATGCGAGCAGGAACTCGCTCGTGTCGGGGAGAGATATCACGAGATAGGAGGGAAATTCACTCGGTGTCTCATGAGTCTTTCAGCCACTGATCAACAAGCGACCAACTTTTGTTTTGATAGTAAGTGCAGTCCGAATGTCGGAGGACAAAATAACACAGACAAGGTGGATTCATGTTTTTCCTTTATTAGATAGACTATTCCAATATACACCAAAGAACATAAGCACATTTTTTAAAGTAATTTCCCCAATTTGTGTGTTTAATGAAATCAAACAAAAGACAAGAGGTTAAACAATAGATTGTCCTATTTCATTAGAAAATATTTGTGGCCACATAGCTTACTCTATTTACAAGTGACAAAAATGTCCATATGTAAAAACGTATTGTTGCAGTAAGGTTCAACCCATCCGTTGTTGAAAACCACTGTAATGTTGAGATTAAAGTCTATGTCCCCAAATAATATCCTCTTCTCATATTTGACTCGGCGCTGGAGTCCTCCTTGTTCAAGTTTAACGAATTGATGGTTGAATTCGAACCCAACGTCACGTGAACCATAGAAGGTGGGTGTTTCCTTCTCTGCTGGCGAGGTAGAATTCAAGGGAGAGTCGGCTTCGTTGAAACATACAGCAAGGAAAAGTGCGATGATAGAAATCCACTTCATTGTGCCGGTTGTTAGGCTTGGCTTCAGATCTTGTCTCTATAGTGGTCAGGGCCATGGAGAGGACCGTAGACTATACAGCGCTAGGACAATCGACAGATATCTTTGAAATCGTTTTTACATACTTGAAATCGAAGAATATACATATTAAAAAACTTCCCTAAACTTGGTGGAAGTTTAGGGAAGGGCCCGTCCAGAGATTGGCATAATGGGAAGGCCTAATATCACCGTATAACCATACTATATAAACGTGTGTTTCCGATGCTTGGGAGCCAGTTGTTCTCCAGACCAACATGGGTTGTTACTCTGCAGACATGTGTTGCTTTATGACCTTAATAAAGTCAACTTTTGAATTCACATACTCCTGAGTCTTTTCAGCTTTTTGGCTGGAAAAGGGTAACATTTTCCACAGCACCAGGTATTTCTAGTGCGAGATATTGTCATGCTCTCTCTGTGGTCATATTTATGCACTGTAGTTGCTCCCACAATTTAAAAGGTAGACGAGGTTTAGGTTAATGGAACAGGTGTGACTAGGCCAGAAAGACAGATGAAGTATTTGACAGGCAACCAATGGGACGAAGCACGGAGAGAGCAGATGACTGGAATATGAGAGACTGTTGCGTTTGTGAGTAGTGGTTTGCACGTTCACTATCATACACCACTTCCAACCTGAGTGTGAGAGCACACTCAGTGTAACCACACATTTTTCATTCAAACATTCACAACACAAATAAAGCATTGACTTTAACTTGACCTTCTTTGAAAAAACATTTTAACGTGAATAGTCTCACAAACACACAAAACAACAAAACACCAATGCATTGGTTTTTTTCAGTTAGTTGTCTTGTGTGCACACTTTCTGTGTTAATGGCCATGTACTGTATATGGTAGCGCCTACCGTTTTACATTTATCACTTGGCCTTGGTTCAAAGAAACTGGCCTCAGCTGAAGAGTTTCCAGTCTGCACCGCTCCGCACAACCGCGTCCAGCTGCCCACGATCTCCAATGCGTAATCCACTGCTTGGCACCGACCCCCGATGTCCGTCCGCACCGCGTCCAGCCCCCCACTCTCCTATGCATGGTCTACTGCCCGGAACCGACCCCCGATGTCCGTCCGCACCGCGTCCAGCCGCCCACTCTCCACTTCCAACCTGAGTGTGAGAGCAGCGACCCTGAATGGCGAAAGATGGGCTCGGTATCACTGAGATAGACGAGAAATTCACCAGGAATCTCAGCAACTTTTGTTTTCATAATTCATACAGTCCAAATGCCGGAGCACAAAACAACACAGGCAACGTGGATGTTTTAATGCATTGAACAGTATACGAATATAAACCAAAGAACGTTTTTTTCAGTTAACTTTCCCAATTTGTGTTTTTAATGAAACCATACAATTGACAGGAGGTTAAACTATAGATTGTCCAATATTATTTGAAGTGATTTGTGTGCACATGGCTTTCACCGTTTAGCTTTGATATTCATTCAAATGTGTAAAAACATACTGTAGCAGTAACACTGAAACCGCCCGTTGTAGGTGGATGCCACTTAGATGTTGAGGTAGAAACATAGGTCCCCGAGTTTTGCCTTATTTTCAGATTTCACTCGGGATGTGAAACACCTTGATTAAGATGATCAAATGAATACTTCATTGCCAGTGAAGGGGAATGCGACGGTTTCCTTTTGCAGTTCAAGTGGTAGTAAGCAAGGACCATTCGGCAGTGCGGAATGTCCGTCCGCACCGGGTCCAGCCCCCCACTCTTCAATGCGTGGTCCACTGCCCGACCCAAAGGCAAGGGGAACACGGTCAGCCAGCTCGTGTCTGAGAGACCCGAAGGCAAGGGGAATGCGAGCAGGAACTCGCTCGTGTCGGGGAGAGATATCACGAGATAGGAGAGAAATTCACTCGGTGTCTCATGAGTCTTTCAGCCACTGATCAACAAGCGACCAACTTTTGTTTTGATAGTAAGTGCAGTCCGAATGTCGGAGGACAAAATAACACAGACAAAGTGGATTCATGTTTTTCTTTTATTAGATAATAGACTATTCCAATATACACCAAAGAACATAAGCACATTTTTTTAAAGCCATTTCACCAATTTGTGTGTTTAATGAAATCAAACAAAAGACAAGAGGTTAAACAATAGATTGTCCTATTTCATTAGAAAATATTTGTGGCCACATAGCATACTCTATTTACAAGTGACAAAAATGTCCATATGTAAAAACGTATTGTTGCAGTAAGGTTCAACCCATCCGTTGTTGAAAACCACTGTAATGTTGAGATTAAAGTCTATGTTCCCAAATAATATCCTCTTCTCATATTTGACTCGGCGCTGGAGTCCTCCTTGTTAACGTTCAAGTTTTCCAATATACACCAAAGAACATAAGCACATTTTTTTTAAAGCCATTTCACCAATTTGTGTGTTTAATGAAATCAAACAAAAGACAAGAGGTTAAACAATAGATTGTCCTATTTCATTAGAAAATATTTGTGGCCACATAGCATACTCTATTTACAAGTGACAAAAATGTCCATATGTAAAAACGTATTGTTGCAGTAAGGTTCAACCCATCCGTTGTTGAAAACCACTGTAATGTTGAGATTAAAGTCTATGTCCCCAAATAATATCCTCTTCTCATATTTGACTCGGCGCTGGAGTCCTCCTTGTTGAAGTTTTACGAACTGATGGTTGAATTCGAACCCAACGTCACGTGGACCACAGAAGGTGGGTGTTTCCTTCTCTGCTGGCGAGGTAGAATACAAGGGAGAGTCCGCTTCGTTGAAACATGCAGCAAGGAGAAGTGCGATGATAGAAATCCACTTCATTGTGCCGGTTGGTAGGCTTGGCTTCAAATCTTCTCTCCTGGTTGCTGGTAAACGCGATGAACTGGTTGTTCTTTTCTCGGATGAAGGTTTTCCGATGAAGGTTTTCCGATGGAGTTTATGAATATATTTTTCGAAGTCCAGTATGTCAAAACAATGTCTAAGATCGATGTCGATTGTCCTTTCTGTGGATATAGCTGATCCTTTCCTCACACTTCTCCGCAGGACTTCAACTTGAGTTTATGTATATATTTTTCGGTTTCCAGTGTTTGTAATGTCGATTGTCCAACCGCGGTCCTTTTCGCCGAAGACTCGGAAGGTTTTCGGTTGGCGTTTATGTTAGAGAGTTGTCGATTTTCCTAGCTCTGTATACAGCCTACCGGTCCTTTCCTCAGACTTCTCCGCAGGACTTCAACTTGAGTTTATGAATATATTTTTCGATTTACAGTATGTAAAAACAATGTTTAGGAGAGATGTCGATTGACCTAGCTCTGTATACAGACTACCTGTCCTTTCCTCAGACTTCTCCGGAGCACTTCAACGTACGTTTTTTAATATGTATTTTCTTCGATTTCAAGTATGTAAAAACGATTTCAAAGATATCTGTCGATTGTCCTAGCTCTGTATAGTCTACGGTCCTCTCCATGGCCCTGACCACTATAGAGACTTTTTCATGAAATCGTGTTGTTTTTTCACACGAACCTCTGGAGTCGACAGAACAATGATATATACCATGTAATCAGTTGTATATGGATTTTGTGTTAATTGATGAAACGTCAAACCAGGTTACCTGAGTCTAAGGCCTCATATTATTATTCTAATTAGTCTATTTGTCTTTGATTCTTTTACATTTGATCTCCAAGAGAGACTGCTGAACAATAAAGTACACAGTTCGGACTTCTGTGTGTGTGCGTCAAGGACGGCGGGTGCATTTTTTATCTGTAGCCTACTCTTGCTCCGGCTCCACTATTATCCCTATGTTCAGTGCAGTGAGTGGTGGTTGTTTTAATTTAATATAAAGGACAGATGGACCTATGGTTAGTTTCAAGTCTCGATTTTCAAAGTTTATTCAGCAAATGCATCGAATAACACAGCGTCATCCTGAACAATGAAATTCTTGTGACATGGCCCACCGAAAGTAAGAACTTCCGAAATATGTCAAGTAAAAATATTGTTCGTGACTCTTGGAAGAGTTTGATAAATCACACCCCCCATCGATTCACTGTACCAATCACATAACGCCACCCATCAGACCACCAATCACATCACGCCACCCAATATTTACCATCAGTGGCTTGGGGACGGACCCAAAGTGATGTGAAACAAGGTGAATGCGAGCAGGAACTCGCTCGTGTCGGGGAGAGATATCACGAGATAGGAGGGAAATTCACTCGGTGTCTCATGAGTCTTTCAGCCACTGATCAACAAGCGACCAACTTTTGTTTTGATAGTAAGTGCAGTCCGAATGTCGGAGGACAAAATAACACAGACAAGGTGGATTCATGTTTTTCCTTTATTAGATAGACTATTCCAATATACACCAAAGAACATAAGCACATTTTTTAAAGTAATTTCCCCAATTTGTGTGTTTAATGAAATCAAACAAAAGACAAGAGGTTAAACAATAGATTGTCCTATTTCATTAGAAAATATTTGTGGCCACATAGCTTACTCTATTTACAAGTGACAAAAATGTCCATATGTAAAAACGTATTGTTGCAGTAAGGTTCAACCCATCCGTTGTTGAAAACCACTGTAATGTTGAGATTAAAGTCTATGTCCCCAAATAATATCCTCTTCTCATATTTGACTCGGCGCTGGAGTCCTCCTTGTTCAAGTTTAACGAATTGATGGTTGAATTCGAACCCAACGTCACGTGAACCATAGAAGGTGGGTGTTTCCTTCTCTGCTGGCGAGGTAGAATTCAAGGGAGAGTCGGCTTCGTTGAAACATACAGCAAGGAAAAGTGCGATGATAGAAATCCACTTCATTGTGCCGGTTGTTAGGCTTGGCTTCAGATCTTGTCTCTATAGTGGTCAGGGCCATGGAGAGGACCGTAGACTATACAGCGCTAGGACAATCGACAGATATCTTTGAAATCGTTTTTACATACTTGAAATCGAAGAATATACATATTAAAAAACTTCCCTAAACTTGGTGGAAGTTTAGGGAAGGGCCCGTCCAGAGATTGGCATAATGGGAAGGCCTAATATCACCGTATAACCATACTATATAAACGTGTGTTTCCGATGCTTGGGAGCCAGTTGTTCTCCAGACCAACATGGGTTGTTACTCTGCAGACATGTGTTGCTTTATGACCTTAATAAAGTCAACTTTTGAATTCACATACTCCTGAGTCTTTTCAGCTTTTTGGCTGGAAAAGGGTAACATTTTCCACAGCACCAGGTATTTCTAGTGCGAGATATTGTCATGCTCTCTCTGTGGTCATATTTATGCACTGTAGTTGCTCCCACAATTTAAAAGGTAGACGAGGTTTAGGTTAATGGAACAGGTGTGACTAGGCCAGAAAGACAGATGAAGTATTTGACAGGCAACCAATGGGACGAAGCACGGAGAGAGCAGATGACTGGAATATGAGAGACTGTTGCGTTTGTGAGTAGTGGTTTGCACGTTCACTATCATACACCACTTCCAACCTGAGTGTGAGAGCACACTCAGTGTAACCACACATTTTTCATTCAAACATTCACAACACAAATAAAGCATTGACTTTAACTTGACCTTCTTTGAAAAAACATTTTAACGTGAATAGTCTCACAAACACACAAAACAACAAAACACCAATGCATTGGTTTTTTTCAGTTAGTTGTCTTGTGTGCACACTTTCTGTGTTAATGGCCATGTACTGTATATGGTAGCGCCTACCGTTTTACATTTATCACTTGGCCTTGGTTCAAAGAAACTGGCCTCAGCTGAAGAGTTTCCAGTCTGCACCGCTCCGCACAACCGCGTCCAGCTGCCCACGATCTCCAATGCGTAATCCACTGCTTGGCACCGACCCCCGATGTCCGTCCGCACCGCGTCCAGCCCCCCACTCTCCTATGCATGGTCTACTGCCCGGAACCGACCCCCGATGTCCGTCCGCACCGCGTCCAGCCGCCCACTCTCCACTTCCAACCTGAGTGTGAGAGAAGCGACCCTGAATGGCGAAAGATGGGCTCGGTATCACTGAGATAGACGAGAAATTCACCAGGAATCTCAGCAACTTTTGTTTTCATAATTCATACAGTCCAAATGCCGGAGCACAAAACAACACAGGCAACGTGGATGTTTTAATGCATTGAACAGTATACGAATATAAACCAAAGAACGTTTTTTTCAGTTAACTTTCCCAATTTGTGTTTTTAATGAAACCATACAATTGACAGGAGGTTAAACTATAGATTGTCCAATATTATTTGAAGTGATTTGTGTGCACATGGCTTTCACCGTTTAGCTTTGATATTCATTCAAATGTGTAAAAACATACTGTAGCAGTAACACTGAAACCGCCCGTTGTAGGTGGATGCCACTTAGATGTTGAGGTAGAAACATAGGTCCCCGAGTTTTGCCTTATTTTCAGATTTCACTCGGGATGTGAAACACCTTGATTAAGATGATCAAATGAATACTTCATTGCCAGTGAAGGGGAATGCGACGGTTTCCTTTTGCAGTTCAAGTGGTAGTAAGCAAGGACCATTCGGCAGTGCGGAATGTCCGTCCGCACCGGGTCCAGCCCCCCACTCTTCAATGCGTGGTCCACTGCCCGACCCAAAGGCAAGGGGAACACGGTCAGCCAGCTCGTGTCTGAGAGACCCGAAGGCAAGGGGAATGCGAGCAGGAACTCGCTCGTGTCGGGGAGAGATATCACGAGATAGGAGAGAAATTCACTCGGTGTCTCATGAGTCTTTCAGCCACTGATCAACAAGCGACCAACTTTTGTTTTGATAGTAAGTGCAGTCCGAATGTCGGAGGACAAAATAACACAGACAAAGTGGATTCATGTTTTTCTTTTATTAGATAATAGACTATTCCAATATACACCAAAGAACATAAGCACATTTTTTTAAAGCCATTTCACCAATTTGTGTGTTTAATGAAATCAAACAAAAGACAAGAGGTTAAACAATAGATTGTCCTATTTCATTAGAAAATATTTGTGGCCACATAGCATACTCTATTTACAAGTGACAAAAATGTCCATATGTAAAAACGTATTGTTGCAGTAAGGTTCAACCCATCCGTTGTTGAAAACCACTGTAATGTTGAGATTAAAGTCTATGTTCCCAAATAATATCCTCTTCTCATATTTGACTCGGCGCTGGAGTCCTCCTTGTTAACGTTCAAGTTTTCCAATATACACCAAAGAACATAAGCACATTTTTTTTAAAGCCATTTCACCAATTTGTGTGTTTAATGAAATCAAACAAAAGACAAGAGGTTAAACAATAGATTGTCCTATTTCATTAGAAAATATTTGTGGCCACATAGCATACTCTATTTACAAGTGACAAAAATGTCCATATGTAAAAACGTATTGTTGCAGTAAGGTTCAACCCATCCGTTGTTGAAAACCACTGTAATGTTGAGATTAAAGTCTATGTCCCCAAATAATATCCTCTTCTCATATTTGACTCGGCGCTGGAGTCCTCCTTGTTGAAGTTTTACGAACTGATGGTTGAATTCGAACCCAACGTCACGTGGACCACAGAAGGTGGGTGTTTCCTTCTCTGCTGGCGAGGTAGAATACAAGGGAGAGTCCGCTTCGTTGAAACATGCAGCAAGGAGAAGTGCGATGATAGAAATCCACTTCATTGTGCCGGTTGGTAGGCTTGGCTTCAAATCTTCTCTCCTGGTTGCTGGTAAACGCGATGAACTGGTTGTTCTTTTCTCGGATGAAGGTTTTCCGATGAAGGTTTTCCGATGGAGTTTATGAATATATTTTTCGAAGTCCAGTATGTCAAAACAATGTCTAAGATCGATGTCGATTGTCCTTTCTGTGGATATAGCTGATCCTTTCCTCACACTTCTCCGCAGGACTTCAACTTGAGTTTATGTATATATTTTTCGGTTTCCAGTGTTTGTAATGTCGATTGTCCAACCGCGGTCCTTTTCGCCGAAGACTCGGAAGGTTTTCGGTTGGCGTTTATGTTAGAGAGTTGTCGATTTTCCTAGCTCTGTATACAGCCTACCGGTCCTTTCCTCAGACTTCTCCGCAGGACTTCAACTTGAGTTTATGAATATATTTTTCGATTTACAGTATGTAAAAACAATGTTTAGGAGAGATGTCGATTGACCTAGCTCTGTATACAGACTACCTGTCCTTTCCTCAGACTTCTCCGGAGCACTTCAACGTACGTTTTTTAATATGTATTTTCTTCGATTTCAAGTATGTAAAAACGATTTCAAAGATATCTGTCGATTGTCCTAGCTCTGTATAGTCTACGGTCCTCTCCATGGCCCTGACCACTATAGAGACTTTTTCATGAAATCGTGTTGTTTTTTCACACGAACCTCTGGAGTCGACAGAACAATGATATATACCATGTAATCAGTTGTATATGGATTTTGTGTTAATTGATGAAACGTCAAACCAGGTTACCTGAGTCTAAGGCCTCATATTATTATTCTAATTAGTCTATTTGTCTTTGATTCTTTTACATTTGATCTCCAAGAGAGACTGCTGAACAATAAAGTACACAGTTCGGACTTCTGTGTGTGTGCGTCAAGGACGGCGGGTGCATTTTTTATCTGTAGCCTACTCTTGCTCCGGCTCCACTATTATCCCTATGTTCAGTGCAGTGAGTGGTGGTTGTTTTAATTTAATATAAAGGACAGATGGACCTATGGTTAGTTTCAAGTCTCGATTTTCAAAGTTTATTCAGCAAATGCATCGAATAACACAGCGTCATCCTGAACAATGAAATTCTTGTGACATGGCCCACCGAAAGTAAGAACTTCCGAAATATGTCAAGTAAAAATATTGTTCGTGACTCTTGGAAGAGTTTGATAAATCACACCCCCCATCGATTCACTGTACCAATCACATAACGCCACCCATCAGACCACCAATCACATCACGCCACCCAATATTTACCATCAGTGGCTTGGGGACGGACCCAAAGTGATGTGAAACAAGGTGAATGCGAGCAGGAACTCGCTCGTGTCGGGGAGAGATATCACGAGATAGGAGGGAAATTCACTCGGTGTCTCATGAGTCTTTCAGCCACTGATCAACAAGCGACCAACTTTTGTTTTGATAGTAAGTGCAGTCCGAATGTCGGAGGACAAAATAACACAGACAAGGTGGATTCATGTTTTTCCTTTATTAGATAGACTATTCCAATATACACCAAAGAACATAAGCACATTTTTTAAAGTAATTTCCCCAATTTGTGTGTTTAATGAAATCAAACAAAAGACAAGAGGTTAAACAATAGATTGTCCTATTTCATTAGAAAATATTTGTGGCCACATAGCTTACTCTATTTACAAGTGACAAAAATGTCCATATGTAAAAACGTATTGTTGCAGTAAGGTTCAACCCATCCGTTGTTGAAAACCACTGTAATGTTGAGATTAAAGTCTATGTCCCCAAATAATATCCTCTTCTCATATTTGACTCGGCGCTGGAGTCCTCCTTGTTCAAGTTTAACGAATTGATGGTTGAATTCGAACCCAACGTCACGTGAACCATAGAAGGTGGGTGTTTCCTTCTCTGCTGGCGAGGTAGAATTCAAGGGAGAGTCGGCTTCGTTGAAACATACAGCAAGGAAAAGTGCGATGATAGAAATCCACTTCATTGTGCCGGTTGTTAGGCTTGGCTTCAGATCTTGTCTCTATAGTGGTCAGGGCCATGGAGAGGACCGTAGACTATACAGCGCTAGGACAATCGACAGATATCTTTGAAATCGTTTTTACATACTTGAAATCGAAGAATATACATATTAAAAAACTTCCCTAAACTTGGTGGAAGTTTAGGGAAGGGCCCGTCCAGAGATTGGCATAATGGGAAGGCCTAATATCACCGTATAACCATACTATATAAACGTGTGTTTCCGATGCTTGGGAGCCAGTTGTTCTCCAGACCAACATGGGTTGTTACTCTGCAGACATGTGTTGCTTTATGACCTTAATAAAGTCAACTTTTGAATTCACATACTCCTGAGTCTTTTCAGCTTTTTGGCTGGAAAAGGGTAACATTTTCCACAGCACCAGGTATTTCTAGTGCGAGATATTGTCATGCTCTCTCTGTGGTCATATTTATGCACTGTAGTTGCTCCCACAATTTAAAAGGTAGACGAGGTTTAGGTTAATGGAACAGGTGTGACTAGGCCAGAAAGACAGATGAAGTATTTGACAGGCAACCAATGGGACGAAGCACGGAGAGAGCAGATGACTGGAATATGAGAGACTGTTGCGTTTGTGAGTAGTGGTTTGCACGTTCACTATCATACACCACTTCCAACCTGAGTGTGAGAGCACACTCAGTGTAACCACACATTTTTCATTCAAACATTCACAACACAAATAAAGCATTGACTTTAACTTGACCTTCTTTGAAAAAACATTTTAACGTGAATAGTCTCACAAACACACAAAACAACAAAACACCAATGCATTGGTTTTTTTCAGTTAGTTGTCTTGTGTGCACACTTTCTGTGTTAATGGCCATGTACTGTATATGGTAGCGCCTACCGTTTTACATTTATCACTTGGCCTTGGTTCAAAGAAACTGGCCTCAGCTGAAGAGTTTCCAGTCTGCACCGCTCCGCACAACCGCGTCCAGCTGCCCACGATCTCCAATGCGTAATCCACTGCTTGGCACCGACCCCCGATGTCCGTCCGCACCGCGTCCAGCCCCCCACTCTCCTATGCATGGTCTACTGCCCGGAACCGACCCCCGATGTCCGTCCGCACCGCGTCCAGCCGCCCACTCTCCACTTCCAACCTGAGTGTGAGAGCAGCGACCCTGAATGGCGAAAGATGGGCTCGGTATCACTGAGATAGACGAGAAATTCACCAGGAATCTCAGCAACTTTTGTTTTCATAATTCATACAGTCCAAATGCCGGAGCACAAAACAACACAGGCAACGTGGATGTTTTAATGCATTGAACAGTATACGAATATAAACCAAAGAACGTTTTTTTCAGTTAACTTTCCCAATTTGTGTTTTTAATGAAACCATACAATTGACAGGAGGTTAAACTATAGATTGTCCAATATTATTTGAAGTGATTTGTGTGCACATGGCTTTCACCGTTTAGCTTTGATATTCATTCAAATGTGTAAAAACATACTGTAGCAGTAACACTGAAACCGCCCGTTGTAGGTGGATGCCACTTAGATGTTGAGGTAGAAACATAGGTCCCCGAGTTTTGCCTTATTTTCAGATTTCACTCGGGATGTGAAACACCTTGATTAAGATGATCAAATGAATACTTCATTGCCAGTGAAGGGGAATGCGACGGTTTCCTTTTGCAGTTCAAGTGGTAGTAAGCAAGGACCATTCGGCAGTGCGGAATGTCCGTCCGCACCGGGTCCAGCCCCCCACTCTTCAATGCGTGGTCCACTGCCCGACCCAAAGGCAAGGGGAACACGGTCAGCCAGCTCGTGTCTGAGAGACCCGAAGGCAAGGGGAATGCGAGCAGGAACTCGCTCGTGTCGGGGAGAGATATCACGAGATAGGAGAGAAATTCACTCGGTGTCTCATGAGTCTTTCAGCCACTGATCAACAAGCGACCAACTTTTGTTTTGATAGTAAGTGCAGTCCGAATGTCGGAGGACAAAATAACACAGACAAAGTGGATTCATGTTTTTCTTTTATTAGATAATAGACTATTCCAATATACACCAAAGAACATAAGCACATTTTTTTAAAGCCATTTCACCAATTTGTGTGTTTAATGAAATCAAACAAAAGACAAGAGGTTAAACAATAGATTGTCCTATTTCATTAGAAAATATTTGTGGCCACATAGCATACTCTATTTACAAGTGACAAAAATGTCCATATGTAAAAACGTATTGTTGCAGTAAGGTTCAACCCATCCGTTGTTGAAAACCACTGTAATGTTGAGATTAAAGTCTATGTTCCCAAATAATATCCTCTTCTCATATTTGACTCGGCGCTGGAGTCCTCCTTGTTAACGTTCAAGTTTTCCAATATACACCAAAGAACATAAGCACATTTTTTTTAAAGCCATTTCACCAATTTGTGTGTTTAATGAAATCAAACAAAAGACAAGAGGTTAAACAATAGATTGTCCTATTTCATTAGAAAATATTTGTGGCCACATAGCATACTCTATTTACAAGTGACAAAAATGTCCATATGTAAAAACGTATTGTTGCAGTAAGGTTCAACCCATCCGTTGTTGAAAACCACTGTAATGTTGAGATTAAAGTCTATGTCCCCAAATAATATCCTCTTCTCATATTTGACTCGGCGCTGGAGTCCTCCTTGTTGAAGTTTTACGAACTGATGGTTGAATTCGAACCCAACGTCACGTGGACCACAGAAGGTGGGTGTTTCCTTCTCTGCTGGCGAGGTAGAATACAAGGGAGAGTCCGCTTCGTTGAAACATGCAGCAAGGAGAAGTGCGATGATAGAAATCCACTTCATTGTGCCGGTTGGTAGGCTTGGCTTCAGATCTTGTCTCTATAGTGGTCAGGGCCATGGAGAGGACCGTAGACTATACAGCGCTAGGACAATCGACAGATATCTTTGAAATCGTTTTTACATACTTGAAATCGAAGAATATACATATTAAAAAACTTCCCTAAACTTGGTGGAAGTTTAGGGAAGGGCCCGTCCAGAGATTGGCATAATGGGAAGGCCTAATATCACCGTATAACCATACTATATAAACGTGTGTTTCCGATGCTTGGGAGCCAGTTGTTCTCCAGACCAACATGGGTTGTTACTCTGCAGACATGTGTTGCTTTATGACCTTAATAAAGTCAACTTTTGAATTCACATACTCCTGAGTCTTTTCAGCTTTTTGGCTGGAAAAGGGTAACATTTTCCACAGCACCAGGTATTTCTAGTGCGAGATATTGTCATGCTCTCTCTGTGGTCATATTTATGCACTGTAGTTGCTCCCACAATTTAAAAGGTAGACGAGGTTTAGGTTAATGGAACAGGTGTGACTAGGCCAGAAAGACAGATGAAGTATTTGACAGGCAACCAATGGGACGAAGCACGGAGAGAGCAGATGACTGGAATATGAGAGACTGTTGCGTTTGTGAGTAGTGGTTTGCACGTTCACTATCATACACCACTTCCAACCTGAGTGTGAGAGCACACTCAGTGTAACCACACATTTTTCATTCAAACATTCACAACACAAATAAAGCATTGACTTTAACTTGACCTTCTTTGAAAAAACATTTTAACGTGAATAGTCTCACAAACACACAAAACAACAAAACACCAATGCATTGGTTTTTTTCAGTTAGTTGTCTTGTGTGCACACTTTCTGTGTTAATGGCCATGTACTGTATATGGTAGCGCCTACCGTTTTACATTTATCACTTGGCCTTGGTTCAAAGAAACTGGCCTCAGCTGAAGAGTTTCCAGTCTGCACCGCTCCGCACAACCGCGTCCAGCTGCCCACGATCTCCAATGCGTAATCCACTGCTTGGCACCGACCCCCGATGTCCGTCCGCACCGCGTCCAGCCCCCCACTCTCCTATGCATGGTCTACTGCCCGGAACCGACCCCCGATGTCCGTCCGCACCGCGTCCAGCCGCCCACTCTCCACTTCCAACCTGAGTGTGAGAGCAGCGACCCTGAATGGCGAAAGATGGGCTCGGTATCACTGAGATAGACGAGAAATTCACCAGGAATCTCAGCAACTTTTGTTTTCATAATTCATACAGTCCAAATGCCGGAGCACAAAACAACACAGGCAACGTGGATGTTTTAATGCATTGAACAGTATACGAATATAAACCAAAGAACGTTTTTTTCAGTTAACTTTCCCAATTTGTGTTTTTAATGAAACCATACAATTGACAGGAGGTTAAACTATAGATTGTCCAATATTATTTGAAGTGATTTGTGTGCACATGGCTTTCACCGTTTAGCTTTGATATTCATTCAAATGTGTAAAAACATACTGTAGCAGTAACACTGAAACCGCCCGTTGTAGGTGGATGCCACTTAGATGTTGAGGTAGAAACATAGGTCCCCGAGTTTTGCCTTATTTTCAGATTTCACTCGGGATGTGAAACACCTTGATTAAGATGATCAAATGAATACTTCATTGCCAGTGAAGGGGAATGCGACGGTTTCCTTTTGCAGTTCAAGTGGTAGTAAGCAAGGACCATTCGGCAGTGCGGAATGTCCGTCCGCACCGGGTCCAGCCCCCCACTCTTCAATGCGTGGTCCACTGCCCGACCCAAAGGCAAGGGGAACACGGTCAGCCAGCTCGTGTCTGAGAGACCCGAAGGCAAGGGGAATGCGAGCAGGAACTCGCTCGTGTCGGGGAGAGATATCACGAGATAGGAGAGAAATTCACTCGGTGTCTCATGAGTCTTTCAGCCACTGATCAACAAGCGACCAACTTTTGTTTTGATAGTAAGTGCAGTCCGAATGTCGGAGGACAAAATAACACAGACAAAGTGGATTCATGTTTTTCTTTTATTAGATAATAGACTATTCCAATATACACCAAAGAACATAAGCACATTTTTTTAAAGCCATTTCACCAATTTGTGTGTTTAATGAAATCAAACAAAAGACAAGAGGTTAAACAATAGATTGTCCTATTTCATTAGAAAATATTTGTGGCCACATAGCATACTCTATTTACAAGTGACAAAAATGTCCATATGTAAAAACGTATTGTTGCAGTAAGGTTCAACCCATCCGTTGTTGAAAACCACTGTAATGTTGAGATTAAAGTCTATGTTCCCAAATAATATCCTCTTCTCATATTTGACTCGGCGCTGGAGTCCTCCTTGTTAACGTTCAAGTTTTCCAATATACACCAAAGAACATAAGCACATTTTTTTTAAAGCCATTTCACCAATTTGTGTGTTTAATGAAATCAAACAAAAGACAAGAGGTTAAACAATAGATTGTCCTATTTCATTAGAAAATATTTGTGGCCACATAGCATACTCTATTTACAAGTGACAAAAATGTCCATATGTAAAAACGTATTGTTGCAGTAAGGTTCAACCCATCCGTTGTTGAAAACCACTGTAATGTTGAGATTAAAGTCTATGTCCCCAAATAATATCCTCTTCTCATATTTGACTCGGCGCTGGAGTCCTCCTTGTTGAAGTTTTACGAACTGATGGTTGAATTCGAACCCAACGTCACGTGGACCACAGAAGGTGGGTGTTTCCTTCTCTGCTGGCGAGGTAGAATACAAGGGAGAGTCCGCTTCGTTGAAACATGCAGCAAGGAGAAGTGCGATGATAGAAATCCACTTCATTGTGCCGGTTGGTAGGCTTGGCTTCAAATCTTCTCTCCTGGTTGCTGGTAAACGCGATGAACTGGTTGTTCTTTTCTCGGATGAAGGTTTTCCGATGAAGGTTTTCCGATGGAGTTTATGAATATATTTTTCGAAGTCCAGTATGTCAAAACAATGTCTAAGATCGATGTCGATTGTCCTTTCTGTGGATATAGCTGATCCTTTCCTCACACTTCTCCGCAGGACTTCAACTTGAGTTTATGTATATATTTTTCGGTTTCCAGTGTTTGTAATGTCGATTGTCCAACCGCGGTCCTTTTCGCCGAAGACTCGGAAGGTTTTCGGTTGGCGTTTATGTTAGAGAGTTGTCGATTTTCCTAGCTCTGTATACAGCCTACCGGTCCTTTCCTCAGACTTCTCCGCAGGACTTCAACTTGAGTTTATGAATATATTTTTCGATTTACAGTATGTAAAAACAATGTTTAGGAGAGATGTCGATTGACCTAGCTCTGTATACAGACTACCTGTCCTTTCCTCAGACTTCTCCGGAGCACTTCAACGTACGTTTTTTAATATGTATTTTCTTCGATTTCAAGTATGTAAAAACGATTTCAAAGATATCTGTCGATTGTCCTAGCTCTGTATAGTCTACGGTCCTCTCCATGGCCCTGACCACTATAGAGACTTTTTCATGAAATCGTGTTGTTTTTTCACACGAACCTCTGGAGTCGACAGAACAATGATATATACCATGTAATCAGTTGTATATGGATTTTGTGTTAATTGATGAAACGTCAAACCAGGTTACCTGAGTCTAAGGCCTCATATTATTATTCTAATTAGTCTATTTGTCTTTGATTCTTTTACATTTGATCTCCAAGAGAGACTGCTGAACAATAAAGTACACAGTTCGGACTTCTGTGTGTGTGCGTCAAGGACGGCGGGTGCATTTTTTATCTGTAGCCTACTCTTGCTCCGGCTCCACTATTATCCCTATGTTCAGTGCAGTGAGTGGTGGTTGTTTTAATTTAATATAAAGGACAGATGGACCTATGGTTAGTTTCAAGTCTCGATTTTCAAAGTTTATTCAGCAAATGCATCGAATAACACAGCGTCATCCTGAACAATGAAATTCTTGTGACATGGCCCACCGAAAGTAAGAACTTCCGAAATATGTCAAGTAAAAATATTGTTCGTGACTCTTGGAAGAGTTTGATAAATCACACCCCCCATCGATTCACTGTACCAATCACATAACGCCACCCATCAGACCACCAATCACATCACGCCACCCAATATTTACCATCAGTGGCTTGGGGACGGACCCAAAGTGATGTGAAACAAGGTGAATGCGAGCAGGAACTCGCTCGTGTCGGGGAGAGATATCACGAGATAGGAGGGAAATTCACTCGGTGTCTCATGAGTCTTTCAGCCACTGATCAACAAGCGACCAACTTTTGTTTTGATAGTAAGTGCAGTCCGAATGTCGGAGGACAAAATAACACAGACAAGGTGGATTCATGTTTTTCCTTTATTAGATAGACTATTCCAATATACACCAAAGAACATAAGCACATTTTTTAAAGTAATTTCCCCAATTTGTGTGTTTAATGAAATCAAACAAAAGACAAGAGGTTAAACAATAGATTGTCCTATTTCATTAGAAAATATTTGTGGCCACATAGCTTACTCTATTTACAAGTGACAAAAATGTCCATATGTAAAAACGTATTGTTGCAGTAAGGTTCAACCCATCCGTTGTTGAAAACCACTGTAATGTTGAGATTAAAGTCTATGTCCCCAAATAATATCCTCTTCTCATATTTGACTCGGCGCTGGAGTCCTCCTTGTTCAAGTTTAACGAATTGATGGTTGAATTCGAACCCAACGTCACGTGAACCATAGAAGGTGGGTGTTTCCTTCTCTGCTGGCGAGGTAGAATTCAAGGGAGAGTCGGCTTCGTTGAAACATACAGCAAGGAAAAGTGCGATGATAGAAATCCACTTCATTGTGCCGGTTGTTAGGCTTGGCTTCAGATCTTGTCTCTATAGTGGTCAGGGCCATGGAGAGGACCGTAGACTATACAGCGCTAGGACAATCGACAGATATCTTTGAAATCGTTTTTACATACTTGAAATCGAAGAATATACATATTAAAAAACTTCCCTAAACTTGGTGGAAGTTTAGGGAAGGGCCCGTCCAGAGATTGGCATAATGGGAAGGCCTAATATCACCGTATAACCATACTATATAAACGTGTGTTTCCGATGCTTGGGAGCCAGTTGTTCTCCAGACCAACATGGGTTGTTACTCTGCAGACATGTGTTGCTTTATGACCTTAATAAAGTCAACTTTTGAATTCACATACTCCTGAGTCTTTTCAGCTTTTTGGCTGGAAAAGGGTAACATTTTCCACAGCACCAGGTATTTCTAGTGCGAGATATTGTCATGCTCTCTCTGTGGTCATATTTATGCACTGTAGTTGCTCCCACAATTTAAAAGGTAGACGAGGTTTAGGTTAATGGAACAGGTGTGACTAGGCCAGAAAGACAGATGAAGTATTTGACAGGCAACCAATGGGACGAAGCACGGAGAGAGCAGATGACTGGAATATGAGAGACTGTTGCGTTTGTGAGTAGTGGTTTGCACGTTCACTATCATACACCACTTCCAACCTGAGTGTGAGAGCACACTCAGTGTAACCACACATTTTTCATTCAAACATTCACAACACAAATAAAGCATTGACTTTAACTTGACCTTCTTTGAAAAAACATTTTAACGTGAATAGTCTCACAAACACACAAAACAACAAAACACCAATGCATTGGTTTTTTTCAGTTAGTTGTCTTGTGTGCACACTTTCTGTGTTAATGGCCATGTACTGTATATGGTAGCGCCTACCGTTTTACATTTATCACTTGGCCTTGGTTCAAAGAAACTGGCCTCAGCTGAAGAGTTTCCAGTCTGCACCGCTCCGCACAACCGCGTCCAGCTGCCCACGATCTCCAATGCGTAATCCACTGCTTGGCACCGACCCCCGATGTCCGTCCGCACCGCGTCCAGCCCCCCACTCTCCTATGCATGGTCTACTGCCCGGAACCGACCCCCGATGTCCGTCCGCACCGCGTCCAGCCGCCCACTCTCCACTTCCAACCTGAGTGTGAGAGCAGCGACCCTGAATGGCGAAAGATGGGCTCGGTATCACTGAGATAGACGAGAAATTCACCAGGAATCTCAGCAACTTTTGTTTTCATAATTCATACAGTCCAAATGCCGGAGCACAAAACAACACAGGCAACGTGGATGTTTTAATGCATTGAACAGTATACGAATATAAACCAAAGAACGTTTTTTTCAGTTAACTTTCCCAATTTGTGTTTTTAATGAAACCATACAATTGACAGGAGGTTAAACTATAGATTGTCCAATATTATTTGAAGTGATTTGTGTGCACATGGCTTTCACCGTTTAGCTTTGATATTCATTCAAATGTGTAAAAACATACTGTAGCAGTAACACTGAAACCGCCCGTTGTAGGTGGATGCCACTTAGATGTTGAGGTAGAAACATAGGTCCCCGAGTTTTGCCTTATTTTCAGATTTCACTCGGGATGTGAAACACCTTGATTAAGATGATCAAATGAATACTTCATTGCCAGTGAAGGGGAATGCGACGGTTTCCTTTTGCAGTTCAAGTGGTAGTAAGCAAGGACCATTCGGCAGTGCGGAATGTCCGTCCGCACCGGGTCCAGCCCCCCACTCTTCAATGCGTGGTCCACTGCCCGACCCAAAGGCAAGGGGAACACGGTCAGCCAGCTCGTGTCTGAGAGACCCGAAGGCAAGGGGAATGCGAGCAGGAACTCGCTCGTGTCGGGGAGAGATATCACGAGATAGGAGAGAAATTCACTCGGTGTCTCATGAGTCTTTCAGCCACTGATCAACAAGCGACCAACTTTTGTTTTGATAGTAAGTGCAGTCCGAATGTCGGAGGACAAAATAACACAGACAAAGTGGATTCATGTTTTTCTTTTATTAGATAATAGACTATTCCAATATACACCAAAGAACATAAGCACATTTTTTTAAAGCCATTTCACCAATTTGTGTGTTTAATGAAATCAAACAAAAGACAAGAGGTTAAACTATAGATTGTCCTATTTCATTAGGAAATATTTGTGGCCACATAGCATACTCTATTTACAAGTGACAAAAATGTCCATATGTAAAAACGTATTGTTGCAGTAAGGTTCAACCCATCCGTTGTTGAAAACCACTGTAATGTTGAGATTAAAGTCTATGTCCCCAAATAATATCCTCTTCTCATATTTGACTCGGCGCTGGAGTCCTCCTTGTTGAAGTTTTACGAACTGATGGTTGAATTCGAACCCAACGTCACGTGAACCACAGAAGGTGGGTGTTTCCTTCTCTGCTGGCGAGGTAGAATACAAGGGAGAGTCCGCATCGTTGAAACATGCAGCAAGGAGAAGTGCGATGATAGAAATCCACTTCATTGTGCCGGTTGGTAGGCTTGGCTTCAAATCTTCTCTCCTGGTTGCTGGTAAACGCGATGAACTGGTTGTTCTTTTCTCGGATGAAGCTTTTCCGATGAAGGTTTTCCGATGGAGTTTATGAATATATTTTTCGAAGTCCAGTATGTCAAAACAATGTCTAAGATCGATGTCGATTGTCCTTTCTGTGGATATAGCTGATCCTTTCCTCACACTTCTCCGCAGGACTTCAACTTGAGTTTATGTATATATTTTTCGATTTACAGTATGTAAAAACAATGTTTAGGAGAGATGTCGATTGACCTAGCTCTGTATACAGACTACCTGTCCTTTCCTCAGACTTCTCCGGAGCACTTCAACGTACGTTTTTTAATATGTATTTTCTTCGATTTCAAGGATGTAAAAACGATTTCAAAGATATCTGTCGATTGTCCTATTTCTGTATAGTCTACGGTCCTCTCCATGGCCATGACCACTATAGAGACTTTTTCATGAAATCGTGTTGTTTTTTCACATGAACCTCTGGAGTCGACAGAACAATGATATATACCATGTAATCAGTTGTATATGGATTTTGTGTTAATTGATGAAACGTCAAACCAGGTTACCTGAGTCTAAGGCCTCATATTATTATTCTAATTAGTCTATTTGTCTTTGATTCTTTTACATTTGATCTCCAAGAGAGACTGCTGAACAATAAAATACACAGTTCGGACTTCAGTGTGTGTGCGTCAAGGACGGCGGGTGCATTTTTTATCTGTAGCCTACTCTTGCTCCGGCTCCACTATTATCCCTATGTTCAGTGCAGTGAGTGGTGGTTGTTTTAATTTAATATAAAGGACAGATGGACCTATGGTTAGTTTCAAGTCTCGATTTTCAAAGTTTATTCAGCAAATGCATCGAATAACACAGCGTCATCCTGAACAATGAAATTCTTGTGCCCACGGAAAGTAAGAACTTCCGAAATATGTCAAGTAAAAATATTGTTCGTGACTCTTTCACCGTTTAGCTTTGATATTCATTTAAATGTGTAAAAACATACATGTCGGAGGACAAAATAACAGACAAAGTGGATTCATGTTTTTCCTTTATTAGATATATCTGGTAAACGCGGTGAACTGGTTGTCCTTTTCTCCGACTTCTCCGCAGGACTTCAACTTGAGTTTATTAATATATTTTTCGATTTCCAGCATGTAAAAACAATGTTAAAGAGAGCTGTCGATTGATCTATAGCTCTGTATACAGCCTACCAGTCCTTTCCCCAGACTTAGCTAAGCAAGTGTACAACAGTTTTTCAATAAAGGTGACATTTTGTATTCATGAAAGCACAAAATGGGTGACGTTTGACCAGGAGGACTGAGGAGAAGGACGAACAGAGTTTCTGGGGAGGAATAATAATGTTCCTAATATGGATGCTGTAAACACCATATTCACTAACTGTCCTGTACGTGTGTTTGAGTTTCTCCTCAGGTTGCTTTTCTCTTAAAATGTCTAAAGGGGAAATCCTCTTGTTCCACTTACGAGTCATCCAGCCGGGGTTGAGCTCCTTCGATGATGTTGTGGAAGACCACCAGGGGCCAATTGTTTCCTGTCCTTGCACTCACTCACGTCCGCCTCCATGTGCAGCGTGCTCAGCAGTACCACATTATTGCTTTTCTTGGACATGTAGGACACTAGAGTGGTGCTTGGCATGAATGCGAACCTGGACGAGAACACTTCTCGGCCCTTGGTAGCGAGCAGTGCGGCAGGGAGCTCGGGCTTGTTCTTGTGAACCGTGCCCACCATCGTGATCTCCCTGGCCAGGAGCTGCTGTCCGAGTTCATAGGAGGTGATGAAATTGTCGCACGTAGAGTTGTGCCCCCTGAGCCCCTCTGTCACATCAAGCACCACCCGCATGCCCTGGTTCTTCTCCGGCCCTCCCACGGCCGGCTTCCTGGTGTACACTTGCATCTTCCACGCGTAGCTGGATTTCGCGTCGCATGCCACCCACGACTTGATCCCGTATCTCGCGGGCTTGCTGGGCATGTACTGGCGGAAAGGGCAACGACCTGGGGACACTAGAGATGATGATCATAATGATGGTGATAGTCACTGGGTGTCGGGTGACCCTAGGTTTTCGTACGTGTGCACGTGCGTTACCCACCTCTGAACGGGACCAGTTGCTCGTCCATCGTGACGTAAGGGCCCGGGTTGTAGAGGAATAAAAGCCACTCGGCCCACTTGTCCCAGACCTCTCGTATGGCCGCCAGTTTGTCCATGGAGCGTCTCTCCAGGCGCAACTTGCGGTCGTCGAATCGCAGCAGCCTCAAGTACATGTGAAAGAGTTTCAGAGGTATCGTCGCACAGAACATGGGCCTTCCGCTCTCTGTGTCCCACAGACTGGCCGCAGCCTCGCTTCAGGACCTATTTACGCCTGCCAGGATCAGCAGCCCCACGTAGGGGCGCAGGTCGATCGCGTCCATCGCCTTCCAGCCGTCTCCGTATTTCCGAGAGCCCTCCAGGTTTGTCAACTCCAGGACCACGCTCTCTATTGCAGGTGTGATGAAGAGCTGGAACGTGGAGGCTATGTCCCGCGCGTGGGAGACAGCGTGCTCTGTGGGGCCCGGGGGCATCGTCCACACCACGTTTGGTCGTGACAGCCTGCCTTGTTTGGGATACGCGACCGAGGACCACGTGATTGTTCCGTTTTTCGACAGGAACATATGTCTCTCTACCTTGGGAGCGTATCGGTCTTGTTCCTGGTCTCACAAGGAGGACAAAGCCTCTTCCTCCGGGTTGTATTCCTGGTTGTCTTCTTATTCTGACCCGTCCTCCTGTTCCTCTTGTTCCTCATCGTCCTCGTCCTCCTCTGGAACAGGCGGGAGATTTTCAAACATCTGTTCTAGAACCTGTTTCGCGGTGCACCTAGCGGCTCCGGCCATCGCTTCCAAGTCCTGGACACCGACTGAGCAGGATTTACAACCGCGCCGCGGACCAATGTAAGTATCTGTTTCTCACACTCCGTACAGCCGCCGCGGGGCCCTAGGTTGGGTCGGGTGTGCTGCCAATTCGCTCCTGCTGGTGACACCCGAAGGTGAGGGGAACGCGGGCGGGCGAACTGTAGTGTCTGAGAAACCTGAAGGACACTTTCTGTGGATATAGCTGGTCCTTTCCTCAGATATCTCCGGAGGACTTCAGCTTGAGAATATTTTTCGATTTCCAGTATGTAAAAACGATGTCAATGAGAGCTGTCAATTGTCCCAGCTCTGTATACGGCCTACCGGTCCTTTCCTCAGACTTCTCCAGAGGACTTTGAGTTTATTTTTCGAAGACCAGTATTTTATGCAATATGCTACAGCCAATCAGGGCACGCCTGCCCCTATATAGGACCCGTGAGCCCAGAGAACACCCTCCCGAGATTATTCAGCATAACTCGTGGGACGGCAGGGCAACAGGTCTAGGGGGCTCCACTCCACTCATATAACCGGAGTTACATGAGGCCTGCACTGATAAGGAAAGGATAGATTCAAGGCAAAGCACGTGATTCCCTAACAAAGTTTAGAGATCTCGGGTAGCCGCACAGAGGACTGAATGAACAAGGGAAGACTGAGACACGTCTAGTAAATAGAAACGCACCAATGCCAAAGGCGACGACCACGACTCCACGGCGCAAATGTCATCCACTCTGACCCTGTGGAAAAGGGCAGAGGAGGCAGCAACACCCCGCGTGGAGTGTGCACGGAGACCTGTGTGAAGTTGGCCCCCACACCAACGCAAAACGTCGTCAAACTATGCTCGTTTGTTCGTGCTCCGTTTGTGCTGGTTTGTGCCATTAACATTTTCGTTTGTGCTGCGTTGGGTTTTAAAATATCAGAAATTAAATCAAATTAATGTTAATATTTATTAGACCTATAGGCTACAACTAAGTCTGAATCAATGGTAAATCAATGGTCACAAGATCAAAAATAGTTATAGACAGCTCTGTATTTTTGTGTGAAGTTAGTTAGTAGCCTATAGCCTATGAGCATTTTATTTCGGTTTTGTCTATTCAATCTCTAAAATGTAGATGCTAATAAAGATGATTTAATAGAACATCATGCAACTTCTTATCAGTGTTTTTTGTAGTCCTGTAGAGTTCAATAAAAACGTCATGTTGTTTGCTCTCTGAGCAAAATGAATTTGTGCGCATGTGCCATCAATTTGTAGTTTAAATGTAACTTTCAGCATTTTGGGCAAGAAAACAGCTAAACTATCCTCGAGGCGAATACACTTTTAAAGTAGAATTGACGAAGACGTTCTGTCATCACAATTTGTTGACTAAACAATTATCTTCACTTCAGTGTCTCCTGATTGTATTTTATTTTTATTTTTTTAATTATTTTTGTTGAACATTTTGTATGTCATAAACTCTTGTTTTCCTACTCCTGTTAGGAGAAGTAGTGTGCTATTTTATGATTGACCTACAAATATTATTTTAATATCTAAAATACCGAAGCAGCACAAACAAAACTTTTTACAGCACAAACCAGCACAAACGGAGCACAAACGAACAAGACTATTTTGGGTGAATTTGGAGCATGTGGGGGGGGCTGGTTGACCTCAGATTGACCTACAAATATTATTTTAATATCTAAAATACCGAAGCAGCACAAACGAAACTTTTTACAGCACAAACCAGCACAAACGAACAAGCATAGTGTGACGACATTTTGCGTTGGTGATACAGTCACAAAGCCAGTGGGATAGACGCTGCTTGGAAAGCGGACGACCCAACTGGGAATCCGAATAGCAAACAAACAGCTGGGGAGTCAGTCTGATAGACCTGGTGCGCTCTACCTAAAGAGCGAAAGCGCGCACCGGGCACAGACAGTGGAGCCTCTCGTCCTCCTCACGGACGTGCGGAGGAGGGAAGAAGGCCTGTAAGTCAATAGTCCTCGACCGAAAAGAACTGGTGATAACCTTAGGTACGAAGAACGGATTAGATCTCAGCGTAGCGCAACCTAAGTCCTCTCTGATAGCCAGGCACCCCGGGCGCACCGAGAGCGTGCAGAGATCATTCACTCACTCACTTACTCGCTAAGCAGAGCACAGAGCGATAAGCAGGGCCGTCTTAAGGGAGAGAAACTTGAGAAAACACTGCTGTAAGGGCTCGAATGGGGGTTCACAGAGAGCACCCAAAAGAAAACGACGAAGTAGAGGGTGGCTGAAAACCGTGTTTCCAGCAAAACCCTCATGACACGCAGAGATGGCCGATGCGTATCCGCGGATGGTCGAAGGAGACCTATCCATATCAAAGAGATACTGAAATGACAGAATCTCCTCTACAGGACAACACGAAGGGTCAGAGGACCTCTGCGTGCACCACGACACAAACATATTCCAGCAAGAGGAATACAATTTGGACGTAGACGCTGCCCTAGTGCCCTGGATGGTGCGCACGACGGCAGCGAACAAACCTCTGTTCAATAGCCTGTCCCGCTCAGGAGCCAGACCCTGAGAGCTCCTAAGAGCGATGGAGGGTGTAGAATCAAGCCCTCCACTTGGGACAGTGGATCATCTCCGGATGCCAGAGAGCCGCAGGGCGATCGGGTGCCACCAGGATGACCCGAAGCCCTTCTGCTTTGATCCGAACCAGTAGATACGCTATGGAGCGCTGTGGAGGAAACACGTACAGGAGGCCCTGAGGCCAGGGGTGGTGCGCGAACACGTCCACCCCCAGAGGGGGAATCCGTCTGGGACAGGTAGAACCACAGGCGACAGTGTGCATTCCATCTGGACGTGAATAGGTCCACCTGGGCTTCCCCAAACCTCTGCGAGATAAGGGAGACGATATCTAGGTGGAGACACCACTCGCCCTGAGACATCATGTCCGCACCCACATTCAAACGGCCCGGAATGTGAGTCGCAGTCAGGGAGCGGAGGTGGGCATGTGCCCATAGCCAAAGATGCGTCGCCGACCGGTGGAGAGGCCACATGCCCCCAACTGCCTGACCCGGGCACATACCGCCCAATCCGTGGAGGGAGGCCAACAGGGACATGATGGCCCGAACCTGGCGCCTGCAGGGCGGCCTGCACAGGTTGAGGGCAGAGAGCAGATCGAGAGCCTGCGTGTCCAAAATGCAAGCTCTCATCGAGCGCGTGTCCATGGCCAGACCCAGGTAAGAAACCTGCTGGGCTTGCCTCGGCGCGCTCTTCTTCCAATTCACCACAAGACCCAGTCGCGTGAGAAGGGAAAGCCGGCGGCGTTACCTGACGTTTGATCTCGTAATATCAAGCGTGATGAGAAGCCACCACGGTTTCGTCTGTAACAACGGTTGGAAGCTCAGGACACTCGGTAACCCGCGAGTGGCGGGAGAGAGAGGAAACCGGCATTTGCATAAGCAAACGTTTTTCTGACGGCGAGTGAATGTAAACCCAATCCTGCCGAGCAGAACTCTGAGAGTGAACATGCTCCTGACTGGCGGGCAGTGGAATAAGAGTCGCCTCTGAAACCGCTAGCCGGCGCTTATGTCTGTTAGAGGTGGCGGGTAGAGAGGGGAGAGAATTTATACCTATAACTCCCCGAAAACACTCACTACCCTGAACGTAGCTAACGTAACTCCTATCCTTACACTGCATAGGGAAAGGAATAGAGCGTGCACAAGCAAACACATTAGAAGATCTACCAACTGCAGGGCGAGAATGAGGGAAAAGCCGCTCATTCGCACCACTGTTCATGTCCAACGGGGCCGGCATAGAGAGCGCTCACTGAATCTCTATTAGCCACCGATGGTGGCAAACTAGGGCATGTAAAAGGTACAAGTGACTTAACAGGCTCAGACACCGCCTGAGTCTACACAAAAGCACAACTTACGCCCAAGTAATGTTTAGCTTGTTTATTGAAATGAAAAGATTGTCGGCCCGAATTTGCTACGCCGTCAGACTCGGCCCATACTCTGCTGATAGAGGAAGAGGCGGGGGCCGTGAGGGCAACGTTGCCACTCACAGCCCGCTCCACGCCTAGTCAGGACGGTCTGGGCTTCTTAGTCGGCCATGGAACGTCCAGTCTGGGAGCGGGTTGTCTGTGTCGCATGGGAGGAGGAGCAGGAGCCGCAGGAGGAGGGGCCGAGGCGGCAGCAGAGGCGGCGGCAGAGACGTGAGGGCGCTGGCATTGATTCGCAGAAGAGCGATGAGAAGAGGGTCGTGGGGCAGAGCGGGAAGAACAGCCCGCCAGAGGAAGGTGGCGAGATAACTCCTTCCGTCTCTCATCTGCTTTCTTGAAACACGCTATGGCCGTGTGAACGGCGTCGCCCAATAAGCACTCCTGGGAGAGAGGTGCGTTCAGGAGGGGTGCCCAATCGGCCTCGTGTAGGGGGGAGAGAGACAGCCACAGAAGACGGTGTCCGACTCAGGCTGAAGTTGAGTAATCAGTAGACACTCAGCAAGCGTCTAGGGTGGGCGTTCTCTGGGCTCACGGGTCCTATATAGGGGCAGGCGTGCCCTGATTGGCTGTCGCATCTTGCATAATGAGTTTTCAGTACGGCCGCGGACGCGGCCAGGGTAAACCACTAGGAGCCCCTCTAGGGGGCGGAGCTCCACGACATATAACTGCACTTGTTACAATTCCGTTACTGAGGTGTCTTTGTGTATCCACATTGTTCTTAGCTAGCCTGTGTGTCTTATTCTGCTGTTTTTTAAACCTATTTTCTATACATTGCTTTCAGGTGATGACGTTTCCTGTTTTGTTCCCGGAGGAGGATGACTGTGTGGCAGTAGTTCCACGCATGTGTGAGAGGTACTCCACGCCACCACGTAGAGGATAGCTTCATAGGTAAGTGTGGGTTCATTCACTTAACCCATATGCTTAACTTGTTACTAAAGCATGTTTCTTCCAATTTTATATGTCAATCTCAATGTATTTTTAAGGGCAAGAAGGCAGAGGTAGGGGGAAGTTTTAGCTCTGCACATGAAGGTAAGAATGGACATTTTGGCAGACACTGCGATTTGAGTTCTGATTGTAAAATAACCAGATATTTAGTACTGAATAATTAACTGTCTGTCTTTACTTTCAGAACATTTGGAGAACATCAAGCGGCTGACTGAAGAGAAGGTCAAGCTGAGGGCACAGCTAGCTCTACAATCAGGTAAAAACAAGACTATAGTTACCACATCCATGACATCCCTAAGAGGGATGACAGCCACATCCATGACATCCCGAGAGGGATGATGGCCACATCCATGACACCCGGAGAGGGATGATGGTCACCAAAGACTGAACTCCAGAGGGTGAACATGTTAGAGGCCTTGAGCAGTGTGCACTGCCACCTGCTGGAATTACTCTGCTACTATCAGTGCTTTTGTCCCGCTGAGTCCCATCGGAGCAGAGCTCCCCTGAACACCTTGGTAAAAGGGCAGGCCGCAGGGAAGATACCCTGCTCATCTCCCCATGGCAGTAAAGTTGTTGCTACTTTACCGCCATGGGGAAACCATCCGTCCATGTGGATGGTTCGACTACCAATATGCCTACGAGTTCTTTTGCTCTTTTTCTTTTGCATGCTGAATGACGATTATGGCATTCCGGTTTTAATATAGCGTACAGATGATAATCAGGGACACGGCATGTTCTCAACAACGGTACCTCGTCAATGAAAAGGACGACAAAGAATAGCCTAGGACAAGGGAAAAGAATAAGAGACACAATCCGTGCAGAGCTTGTACATCGGGTTGACTTTATTGAAAATGAGTAGTCTACTATAGGAAGGTTTGGGAACCTCAGTGCTTTTTTGGGGGAAATCTCAGTGCTTCAATATGTCACAGCGACAACACAGATTGATTTCCACCGCGGCGTGCAGGAGTCCTGTAGTCCTGCTGCCCCCCAGCAGCAGCTGACCTGTGCGACTGGTGCCATCTACAGGACTCTTCGTCTGAACACAGGTAGGGTTAGGATTAATGTTGGTGTGTAAAGTTGTGTAGGCTGTGTTGCTATTGTACACACTAACAACAGTTATCAGTGGATTCAGTTGTAATTTCAAACGCTACAATTTGCACGGTTTTGACGTCAATCATTAGTAGCTACCTATTTAGTGTACAGAAGTTTTCTTTTTGGATTTTATAAAAAACGGAATGACCATACCACTCGGGTTCAGATCAGGGGGGCCGTTCCTTCCAATCACGCCCCTCCAGGTGTCACTGTCGTTGCCCACGTGGGCATTGAAGTCCCCCAGTAGAACGATAGAGTCCCCAGTCGGAGCACTTTCCAGCACCCCTCCCAGAGACTCCAAGAAGGTCGGGTACTCTGCACTGCCGTTCGGCCCGTAGGCACAAACAACAGTGAGAGACCTATCCCGACCCGTAGGCGCAGGGAAACGACCCTCTCGTGCTGGAGAGATATCTTAAGTGATATTTGACAGGTATAGCCTACATGGTAGTTGTATACTGATACAAGGGGTTCATTAATATTGGTTAGAGGGAAGATCCTGCTAGTTTTTCCCCCCTTCACACTACAGGAGAGCAACGTTATCGTTGTTTATCAAATTTTCTTTTGCTACGGGGTTCTCTTTTTTGAAAACTAACTTTTCATGGGGTCTTAAGGATAATGTAAAACAAAAAGCTATGTTTTTGTTCTGTAAGGCACAGAGGACAGATTACTTTCCTACAAGGAACTCATTCATTCATGTCTGACCCCACCTTTTGGACAAATCAGTGGGGAAATAAAATACTATTCAGTCACTCACAGTTGAAGAGTACCTATGATAAAAATTACAGACTTCTACATGGTTTGTAAGTGGGAAAACCTGCAGAATCGGCAGTGTATCAAATACTTGTTCTCCCCACTGTAACTTCAGAGCTCTTCTTGGATTTTGGAGGTATAGAATTTTTGTTGAAATGTGAATGCGAATGCGATGTTTGTAAACTGCCAGTCAAGTTATAAATGTTTCACCAACAAGTACTCCGTTATTGAAAACTTATTTACAAGCATAATTTCTCTCCCCATAACATGCCACAGATGACTTTCCTACAAGGAACTCATTCATTCATGTCTGGCCCCACCTTTTGGACAAATCAGTGGGGAAATAAAATACTATTCAGTCATGGCCCAAATAGATCTGGTGGAGTTGCAATTAGTTTTAACAGAAGCCCGGGGAATGTAATTACATACTAAGCTGATAAAGATGGAGATTGGTTGATAGTTGTTATGAACATGGAAGGTTTTTTATTTTGATAAACATCTATGGTTATAACTGTACTGCTGAAAATTGAATTCATTGACAGAGATTACTAGGTATTGTTGCTTGGTATAAATAACATATATTTTATTTGGTGGGGATTTTAATATGGCCCCGATGTCTGGCTCGATAGAAGTCCTTCTAAGTTTAACAATCACCATTATAATATGACATTTCTTGATTTTGTTAATAACCACTCACTTGTTGACATCTGGAGGGATAAAAATCAGGCTTTTAGACAGTTTTCAAGGATAAAACCAAATGGGGCTTAGAAGTCTAGAATTTATTTATGGCTATCAACACCTGAAGTCATACAATTTGTATCAGAGGTGTCTATTTTAAGTGGACCTTTGACGGATCACTGTTTATTACTGCTTACTCGGAAACCAGCAATTTGTTGTGACAAAAGTAATGCATATTGGAAGTTTAATGCAGACCTTTTGAATTGTGAAGAATATTGCAACATTATTAAAACTTGAATCTCAGATATTGAATTTGATTTGACAATTGGCAGTTTCAGTAATAGATGGGAATTCGTTAAGTTCAAGGTCTGACAGGTTGCTATTCAATTTAAGAAAAAAAGGAGTAAGGAATTGAAGGAATATGAACTCAGACTGGTGAAAGCCATTGATGAATGTTGCAAAAAGACAGCAATGTCGGTGATAGATCGTTCATTGTGTCATCGCCACCCAAATGTATTCTCTTGCCGACTTGCTGTGCAGCTGTTAAGCTTTTAACCTTCACCGGTGTTTCAAACCCAATGTTGATCGCTGTGGAATCCGCCATGTTTTGTAATGTACATGTATGTTTACTTAGGCTAGTCTGAATGCCATAGGTGGCCGACCATGCCAGCCACCTATGGCATTGTAATACATGAAAGGTACTACCCACTGGTTATAGATCATCTGTTGTACACACTTAGAACCTGTAATAACATCGATTGCCTGTGGGATTAAACACCCAATGTCTGCTGAATTGAACATCTCCAGAACCCTGGAGCCCAATTGTTAAACATCAAAGCCACCATAAATTACATACCACACCCCCCCATACCACATTTCATCCCCCGGTCATACAGGAAGTTACAACCTGTAACAAATGTCACACAGGAAGTACCACCCCGTAACATACGTCACACGGGATATCCCACCCCTGGACACGTCACACAGGAAATCCCACCTACCAAACCAGAAGTCCCACCCCCAGAATCGGAATTCCCACCTACCTGTCAATCAATCATCCAAATTGACACAATATGTCCTATATTAACTACTTACAGAATAATATTCCTAAAATTAATACAGACTTTAAATTGTTGTGTGATTCGGAGATTACTTTACAAATTTTATAAATTATTTTGGGAAGATATACAGTGGGGAAAACAAGTATTTGATACACTGCCAATTTTTTTGATTCCGTCACTCACAGTTGAAGAGTACCTATGATACAAATGATAGACTTCTACATGCTTTGTAATTGGGAAAACCTGCAGAATCGGCAGTGTATCAAATACTTGTTCTCCCCACTGTAACTTCAGAACTCTTCTTGGATTTTGGAGGAATTTTTGTTGAAATATGAATTTGACATTTCAACAAGGTGGAGGAGATCCGCCCTGAGTACCTCAAGTCTCTGGATGTTGTGGGGCTGTCTTTTTAAGAAGGGGGACCAGAGGGTGTGTTCCAACTACAGGGGGATCACAATTCTCAGCCTCCCCGGGAAAGTCTATGCCAGGGTACTGGAGAGGAGAATACGGCCGATAGTAGAACCTTGGATTCAGGAGGAACAGTGTGGTTTTCATCCGGGCCGTGGAACACTGGACCAGCTCTATACCCTCTACGGGGTGCTGGAGAGTTAATGGGAGTTTGCCCAACCAGTCCACATGTGTTTTGTGGATTTGGAGAAGGCATTCGACTGTGTCCCTCGCGGCATCTTGTGGAGGGTGCTTCGGGAATATGGGGTCCTGGGTCCTTTGCTAAGGACTGTCAGGTCCCTGTACGACCGAAGCAGGAGCTTGGTCCGCATTGCCGGCAGTAAGTCAGACTTGTTCCCAGTGCATGTTGGACTCCGGCAGGGCTGCCCTTTGTCGCCGGTTCTGTTCGTAATTTTTATGGACAGAATTTCTAGGCGCAGCCAGGGGTCGGAGGGTGTCAGATTTGGGGACCACACAATTTCATCTCTGCTCTTTGCGGATGATGTTGTCATGTTGGCCCCTTCAAATCAGGACCTTCAGCATGCACTGGGATGGTTTGCAGCCGAGTGTGAAGCGGTGGGGATGAGAATCAGCACCTCCAAATCCGAGGCCATGGTCCTCAGTCGGAAAAGGGTGGCTTGCCCACTTCAGGTTGGTGGAGAGTGCCTGCCTCAAGTGGAGGAGTTTAAGTATCTAGGGGTCTTGTTCACGAGTGAGGGAAGGATGGAATGGGAGATTGACAGACGGATCGGTGCAGCTTCTGCAGTAATGCGGTCGATGTATCGGTCTGTCGATTTACCGGTCAATCTACGTTCCTACTCTCACCTATGGTCATGAGCTTTGCCGAAATGAGCTTTCTCCACAGGGTGGCTAGGCGATCCCTTAGAGATAGGGTTAGAAGCTCGGTCACCCGGGAGGAGCTCAGAGTAGAGCCGCTACTCCTCCACATCGAGAGGGGTCAACTGAGGTGGCTTGGGCATCTGTTTCTGGGAGACCCCGGGAAGACCTAGGACACGCTGGAGGGACTATGTCTCCGGGCTGGCCTGGGAACACCTCGGTGTCCCCCCGGAAGAGCTGGAGGAAGTGTCTGGGGAGAGGGAAGTCTGGGCATCTCTACTTAGACTGCTGCCCCCGCGACCTGGCCCCGGATGAAGCGGAAGAAGAAGATGTGAATTCGATGTTTGTAAACTGCCAGTCAAGTTATAAATGTTTCACCAACAAGTACTCCGTTATTGAAAATTAATTTACAAGCATAATTTCTCTCCCCATAACATGCCAATCTGGAATAATAGATGTGTACTCATAAAGAAGAAATTATTTTTTACAGACAATGGCAGGAAGGAGGGATATGGTCTGTTCAACATCTAATGGATGCCAATAGTTATATGTTAGGTTATGATGAGTTCAAACTCAAATATAATTTAGTGTGCACTTGTAGTGAATCCAGTAGAGTGATTAATGCGATTTCACCAGCCCTTACTTGTACGATTAAGGGGGTCCTAGTATATTCACTGGTAGTTCCTAGACTGAACATGCTGATCACTGAGGGTTGTCCTTTGTTAGACAAGAAATTTTATAATATAGTGGATATAAAGTCTACACACCCCTGTTAAAATGGCAGGTATTTGTGATGTAAAAGAATTAGAACCTTTTCCACTTTTAATGTGACCTATAATGTTAACAATTCAATTGAAAAACAAACTGAAATCTTCAAGGGGGAAAAATGAAAAATAAAAACCTTACAATAACCTGTTCTAGCAGGATTTTCCTGACATTTCTCAGTTGTATCTCAGAGCAAAAGCCATGGTCCGCAGAGAGCTTCCAATGCATCAGAGGGATCTCAGTGTTGGAAGATATCAGTCAGGAGAAGGTTACAAAAGAATCTCCAAAGCATTAGATATGCCATGGAAAACAGTGATGACAGTCATGGCACAACAGAGACATTACCAAGAACTGGACGTCCCTCCAAAACTTATGAAAAGACAAGAAGAAAACTGGTCAGGTTGGCTTCCAAGAGGCCTACAGCAACATTAAAGGAACTGCAGGAATTTCAGGCAAATACTGTCTGTGTGCTACATGTGACAACATTCTCCCTTATTGTTCATATGAATGGGCTATGGGGTAGGGTGGCAAGATGGAAGACCTTTCTTACAAAGAAAAACATCCAAGCCCGGCTGAAGTTTGCAAAAACAAACATGAAGTCCCCCAAAAGCATGTGGGAAAATGTGTTATGGTCTGATGAAACCAAGGTTGAACTTTTTGCCCATAATTCCAAAAGGTATGTTTGGTGCAAAAACAACACTGCACATCACCCAAAGAACACCATACCCACAGTGAAGCATGGTGGTGGCAGCATCATGCTTTGTGTCTGCTTTTCTTCAGCTGGAACTGGGGCCTGGAATGCTTTCCCTCACCTCTTAAAATAATATGTATTATGCAGGAATACACTGAAAGTGACGCAAATAGAATCAGGAGAATATACACTGGCTTTCCAATATCTCCTAAATCAAAATAAATATATTTCAAAACACTTAATGCCATTTATCCTTCTAGGGAATTTCTGCAAAGGAACAACTAAATATTTGATGTGCTCTTGTGACAAATCTATCTTATTTTGAAAGGATTTCCAAACTTGGATCATGGAAAATAGTTTAATTGTGCCAACTCTGGATTATGTAAATATCACATTTGGTTTATTATTGAAGCACAGAACCTAACCCTAACCCTCATTGTCTATTTGGATGCTTACAAACTTCACCAAACACTCCAAACACAGCATAGAAACCACCCTACTGAAAATCACCAATGACATATGTCTCTCTGCTGACTCTGGCTTCATCACCATCCTCATCCTCCTTGACCTCAGCATTGTTTTTGATACCCTCAACCACTCCATCCTCCTCCCATTCCTTCAGTACTCCCTTGGCATAACCGGCACCGCCCTCTCCTGGCAGAACTCTTATCTCTTTGACAGACATCAATACATTTCCGTAAACAACTACCAGACTTCCACTGCCCCAGTAACCCATGGTGTCCCCCAGTGCTCAGTGTTTGGTCCCCTCCTTTTCATCCTTCCCCTTGGACAGATCCTCCACCCTCATGGCCTCCGTATTCCCGGCTTTGCTGATGACCAGGCCCCACCCTACCTTCACGATCTCCCAGTCCACCACACCCCTACCCAATGCCTCAGGTCTGCAGACTTAACCACTCTTAAAATCACCAGGACTAAGCTGTGGACCTGGGGCAACAGGGCCTTTTCAGTTGCCGCACCCCAACTTTGGAACGCCCTCCCGAACCACATCCATCAGGCAAACATCCCTCAAACAGGCCCTCAAAAGCCACCTTTTCAAACTTCCCTTCTCTCCCCTTTCCTCCATCTCATGATACCCTAATTCTTAACCACATACCTGTTGTTTATTTTACCATTCATTTGTACCTATTGTAAATAATTTTACCCTGTATGCTCAACCTGTGAAGTGCTTTGAGTACCTAGAAAAGCACTAAAGAAGTTTAAATTATTATTATTAAACCATTTTGAATTTGAGAGTGGGCAATTGTCGGAGGTAGTGACCTACAGCCTGGGATCCCATAGCTTGGAGAAAAACAACCAGAGAGAGGTGATCCAGACAGAAACCAGTAGGGGACAGGAGGCAGTTACTACAGTAGCCCAGACGGGTGCAGCTAGTCCAGACGATATAACCTAATGGAATGGTTTTCAATCTGACCATTAAAATGCACAAGGTTATAACACTGGCTGTGATTAAAGGTAAATTTAATATATTGGCCAGTCTAATTGTAAGTGCTTTTACAATTAATTTTTGATCGTTGCTGTTTTTATTTGGTTATTCATTGGCGCATGTATGGTTGCTGTATTTTGATTTCCCTATGTGGTGTTGTATTCTTTAAATTACTTTTTGTTTGTTGATGCCCATCTTGGCCAGGACACTCCTGTAAAAGAGATTTTTAATCTCAGTAACCTTCTCCTGATAATATGAATAAAAAACAAAGCCCTTTCGGTGTGGTGCGTACGGTTCACATGAATAAACATGCAGGCAGAGGTCTAGCAACTTCACAGACACCAGAGATTGCCGAAGTCATAAATCATCTTTATATTCAGATAAATACTGTTAGTCAACAAACACATCAAGAAGAGATTAAACAGGGAGGGAGAGCTTTTACTTGTCCAGTATGACATTCCCATTGTACTTCTCTGCTGCAAGCTTTTCCTTAATCCATTCAATTCATTTTGGGAAAAAGATTGTCATCAAACAAGCTTGAAACACAAGTTATGTTCCCCCTACGATAACATATGAATAAAAAAAAGCCAAATTCAGTTAATTCATGTCTAATCACAAAGCCAGTGTTAGTGTTGTAACTGAAGCCAGTGACTCAAAGCCAGTGCCAGTGTTGTAACTGAAGCACTGTTGGGTTTTAAAGGGGACGGTGTGTTAATTACATCACTTACACAATAATATCTTGTCAGAAAAAAATTATAAATAATTGATTACCCTTTGTGCATCAGAGCCTAGTAAGTGTTTACTCTAATATCCAAGTTAATCAAATATTTTCAGGTGTACTGTTGTGGAGTCAGTCCATTTGTTATGTAGGTCCAGCTAGATACCTTAATCCCAGAGAGACAGGCACCATAGACACCATAGGTCTCGGTCTAACGCTGTAATAGGGTCCAAACCACATGTCGTTTTCCAGCAAATTTCATTTGATCAAATCTACATTGTCTGTGTGGCAGTAGGCCAGACCAATAAGGGCTCTCTCTCTCTCAGTTGAAGCCAATGATCATTTGAAGGAGGGGGGCGGCAGGGAAGTCCATAGAGATAATTCCGAAACGTCTCTTCTGTCCTGCCTGCGCCTCCAGGTAGTCATAGAGGCGGGCATTGATACGTTGGGCGACGGATCTTGGATAGGCAAAGAAGCCAGCTCCGCTACTGTAGGTGAGGAAGATACCAGCCTTATTGCCCACACGGGCCAACTCCAGGTGTTCATACACATTTTTCCATTTCTCAGTCACATGGAGGAGGGTGGGTACCTGGGGAGACAACAAGCATATACAGTATCTCACAAAAGTGAGTACACGCCTCATTTAAAAAAAAATATTTTATTATATCTGTGACAACATTGAAGAAATGACACTTTGCTACAATGTAAAGCAGAGAGTCTACAGCTTGTAAATTTGCTGTCCCCTCAAAATAACACAACACACAGCTATTAATGTCTAAACCGCTGGCAACAAAAGTGAGTTCACCCCTAAAGGAAAATTTCCAAATTGGGCCCAAAGAGTGAATATTTTGTGTGGCCACCATCATTTTCCAGCAATGCCTTAACCCTCTTGGGCATGGAGTGCACCAGAGCTTCACAGGTTGCCACTGGAGTCCTCTTCCACTCCTCCATGACGACATCACAGAGCTGGTGGATGTTGGAGAACTTACGCTCCTCCACCTTCCGTTTGAGAATTCCCCCCAGGTGCTCAATAGGGTTTAGGTCTGGAGACATGCTTGGCCAGTCCATCACCTTTACCCTCAGCTTCTTTAGCAAGGCAGTGGTCGTCTTGGAGGTGTGTTTGGGGTCGTTATCATGTTGGAATACTGCCCTGCGGCCCAGTCTCCGAAAGGAGGGGATCATGCTCTGCTTCAGTATGTCACAGTACATGTTGGCATTCATGGTTCCCTCAATGAACTGTAGCTCCCACCACCATGCTTGACTGTAGGCAAGACACACTTGTCTTTGTAATCCTCAACTAGTTGCCGCCACACACGCTTGACACCATCTGAACCAAATACGTTTATTTGGTATCATCAGACCACAGGACATGGTTTCAGTAATCCATGTCATTAGTCTGCTTGTCTTCAGGAAACTGTTTGCGGGCTTTCTTGTGCATCATCTTTAGAAGAGGCTTCCTTCTGTGACGACACCCATGCAGACCAATTTGATGCAGTGTGTAGCGTATGGTCTGAGCACTGACAGGCTGACCCCCCCACCCCTTCAACCTCTGCAGCAATGCTATTTCCCAAAGACAACCTCTGGATATGATGCTGAGCATGTGCACTCAACTTCTTTGGTGGACCATGGCAAAGCCTGTTCTGAGTGTAACCTGTCCTGTTAAACCGCTGTATGGTCTTGGCCACCGTGCTGCAGCTCAGTTTCAGGGTCTTGGCAATCTTCTTATAGCCTGGGCCATCTTTATGTAGAGCAGAGAGTTCTTTGCCATGAGGTGCCATGTTGAACTTCCAGAGACCAGTATGAGGGAGTGTGAGAGCGATGACACCAAACTTAACCCACCTGTTCCTCATTCACACCTGAGACCTTGTAACAGGAACGAGTCACATGACACCGGGGAGGGAAAATGGCTAATTGGGCCCAATTTGGACATTTTCACTTAGGGGTGTACTCACTTTTGTGTCCAGCCATTTACACATTAATGGCTGTGTGTGAAGTTATTTTGAGGGGACAGCAAATGTACACTCACTACTTTACTTTGCAAAGAATCCTTTCTTCAGTGTTGTCACATGAAAAGATATAGTCAAATATTTTCTAAAATGTGAGGGGTATACTCACTTTTGTGAGATACTGTAGTTACAAAAATGTCTAGCCACATTTTAAACTTTCAAACTGACCATCTCCTTACTTTCCACTTATCTGCAATGTCCAGAGACCTATAGCGCATGCCAAGGTCTGGTCCGGCAAAGTCCTGGAGGATCACAAGCTTCCCTCTGGTCTCTCCCAAGGTGGGTATGAGCCGACTGTGCCAGAGCTGGTCCCAGTCGGCGTAGCGGTGGATGTAACTGACCACTGGCCCGTAGATGTTGGAGGTCTCGCTGAACTCCTCCTTGAGCCGCATCAGCACTGTCTCGCTGGGGTACTCGCGGAGAAACTCGGCCACGGGCTCCAGCACGTCGCCGAAGTGCGCCCACTGGTAGGACACACCGTGGTGGATGGTCAGGTTGCCACACATGTGGCGCACGCGCACGTCCAGGAAGCGCACGCCAGCGCGCAGCTGTAACCCCAGGCTCCAGGACTGGCACTCGGCCAAGACACTGCCATAGAAGGCCATGGTGTTGTGGGTGCCAGGCATGGTGATTTCAGACAGCGGGCAGCTGTCTGGGATGCTTGCCATCCAGGAGGGGTTGAGGAACTCGGGGGCTGAGGTGTCGTCGTATTCCGGTCTCTGGACAGCGCTGCTGCCCAGTCTGTGGATGATTACACTGGTGTTCAAGGTCAATACCTAATCCAGAAGATAGTAAAGGTAATCCCAAAGCTGTTTAATTATTATAAGCACAACTCACTTTCACCCCCCAGCCCCCCCACAGCACTTTTATATTGCTATTCTGGTTTTGTGAAGTCTCATCCTAATCTCCTTTGGTTCAAGACTACAGAACGTTGAAGGAGCTAGGGGAGGTGTATGTTTGGGTTGGCATAGTGTGTGGGTGGCGGTTAGAGGGTAGGGATACCCCCCCTCTCATCCTGGCGGGGAGGGGGTAGAGATATTTCTCTTCTGTTTTTTTTGTTACTTCGTTGTCACTTCTTGTACGGTCTCTTTGTGTTTTTCTTTGTTGGATTTTTCTAATAAGTAAAACAAAAAACTCCTACCTAAGCTATTTAAGACTATGCTGACACAACTTCGACTCCCTTTGAAACCTTTGAATATACTCACCCCAGGAGGACCATTAGCTCCATAAGTGTCTTCCCCATCCTAGGGACTCCTTTGATGCTTGACATGTATGATTATACAGTTGTGGCACTGAGTTGGGGTGGGCAAGAAAGGTTGAAAATTATTCTTAGTAAAATTTTGATTGGCAGCAATATAGGAATTGGACTTAGTCTGCAAAGTTTGTTTTCATATTAGTTAAACATTTGATGGTGTAATATGTGCTTTCAAATGTTACGTTTATTCATCGGCAAGACCAGTTTGACACATCCACACTACCTTGACACATCCACACTACCTTGACACACCCACACTACCTTGACACATCCACACTACCTTGACACATCCACACTACCTTGACACATCCACACTACCTTGACACACCCACACTACCTTGACACACCCACACTACCTTGACACATCCACACTACCTTGACACACCCACACTACCTTGACACATCCACACTACCTTGACACACCCACACTACCTTGACACACCCACACTACCTTGACACATCCACACTACCTTGACACATCCACACTACCTTGACACACCCACACTACCTTGACACATCCACACTATCTTGACACACCCACACTACCTTGACACATCCACACTACCTTGACACATCCACACTACCTTGACACACCCACACTACCTTGACACATCCACACTCCATTGCAGGATCATAAGATACTTTTTCCTGTGCAACTTTCAAAACTATTTTAGAATCTGAACATAGTTAATTGTTCAGAATACAGGTACTTTAGTTAATCTGCCTGGTCATTCATATGTGGTCATTAGTTCTTTGAACCCAGAATCTCAGCCAGGATCGTAGCTGACACAGGGAAAGGTGGGTATGATTCACGGGGTCCATGGCCTGAAAGGGAAACGTCATTGTCATCTGTAAGTGAGGGGACCCAGGCATATATCATTTTAGGGGGCCCAGGATTTCTGGTGACAGCCCTGATCTCAGTACATTGCCTTTATTTTAATGTAAATTGGGCATATGTTAAATATGAAAACATTTCTGTCAGAAAACTTGAGTTTGGTAAAAAAAAAGAGAAACTTGAATAGTCACAACCTTAACTTCTGACATATAATCTGACAGTAATTCTGACATATTTACTTTATGTTTTATATTGCTTAAGACTAACTTTGGGTGAAAAAATGAAGAGCAACCAGTATAACTATATAACTGAACAATGAACTATCATATTGGTAGTCATTTATCTTTGCACACCCATTGGTTGTTTGCAAATGAGAAGAAGTTTGATGTTTTTCATGTCTTAAGTCCTTTCTTGAGACAGTGACATTATTTATACAATATATGCACCGATCAGCCATAACATTATGACCTAATATTGTGTAGATCTCTAATATTGTGTATATCCCAATTTGCCGCCAAAACAGCCCTGACCATTCGAGGCATTGACTCCACTAGACCTCTGAAGGTTTGTTGTGGTATCTGGCACCAAGACGTTACCAGCAGATCCTTTAAGTCCTGTAAGTTGTGAGGTGGTGCCTCCACGGATCGGACTTGTTTGTCCAGTACATCCCACAGATGCTCAATTGGCTTGAGATCTGGGGAATTTTGAGGTCAAGTCAACACCTTGAACTCACTGTTGTGTTCCTCAAACCACATGAAACCAGAGTAGCAGTTTCTCACAGGTGTGGGAAATTCACCTTTAATTGCCATTTTCACCTGTGTGTGTCACCTAGTGTCTGTAACAAGGCCAAACATTCAAGGGTATGTAAACTTTTGATCAGGGCCATTTGGGTGATTTCTGTTATCATTATGATTTACAAAGGAGTCAAACAAATATTTGATAATAAATGGCTTCATATGACCACTATCCTTAAATAAAAGGTAATCCTCGGTCATATTTTCTAAATCAATGAAGAATGTTCACAATTTCTGCCATGGTATGCATACTTATGAGCACAACTGTTTCCCACCCACTGACAGGTGCCATGATAACGAGATAATCAGTGTTATTCACTTCACCTGTCAGTGTTCTTAATGTTATGGCTGATGGGTGTATCAGTATTATTCACTTCACCTGTCAGTGGTCTTAATGTTATGGCTGATCGGTGTATATATATATGCTAAATTGCATGTGAACTTGCAAGTTGTTTAGAACTGCTTATTCATTAAGGTGTAACCACAACAGATAAACATAGATAGGCAATTTAATTGTTATATGAGCCAGTTTTCAAGAGGACCGAATGCCAACAAATACATGCTACTGTTAGAGGTTTTTGGGATTTCACATTACAATAGCAACTGCTTTATGTTGGCACAGCTGACAACAAGACTAACTGGCCCACAACAGGATGAAACGGTTTAGGTTTGTAACAAATATAGATAAAACCAGTCTTGATATTCTAACACACATTAGGTATCTGATGTTCGGTTTTCCTGGCTTTGTCAGAGTTGCCACAGAGCAATTTCATAGATGACCCCTTAAACAATACATCCACATTTGGTCACGCTGTAAACCTCCAAAAACCGCACACAAACAGGGATCGTAAAAGCAAGCATGCCCATTTAAATGGTGGGAACAGATAAATGCAAAATACAGGCAATGAATGAATTGGATGTGAACCCAGCTCACCCCACTAGGAATTTCTATGGCAGGCTAAACCTTTCAAAGCCCACGGAGAAGCAAACATTACTCTAGTCATCGCAGTATCAATGCTCTGGTTACCTTAACCTAAAATGTGGAGTCTCTGGCCTGACAGCTCTGCAGCCGAAGAAGGAGATGGATGGAAAGAAAATTAAGAGAACAAGTGTGCTAACCTGGAGTAAAAAGAGGGCATGTTTATGTAGCAGATCCCATGGAAATCCAGGGGGTTCAACGTCAGTGAGTGTGTGTGTGCGTGGGGGGGGGGTGGTTTGACCAATCACACCACTGTTCTTTCAGACTGACCTTTTGGCGTGCTCATGCACACGTGCGCGTGCACTCCCCCCCACACATGTTTAACTATATTTGAGTCCTACCCACTCAAACATTAACACATGCATAGGCATGCACACACTCACACTTAATTGATAACCTCCCGGGGCAGCTGCAGTGTGTAAACAGTGGTTTGAAATTGAATACACTGAGGTACGGAATTATATGTTATCTTTTTGACTGTATGTTTAGCAAATTCTTATGATTTTCATTCATTGTCTCAGCACGTTTTGGTATGCATGCTGGGCTGGTGTATTATGAAATGTGCCTCAGCAGCAAAAACAGGTAGAACATTTATTAATTGTGAAAAAGTTGTTTTGGTTGAAAGAAAATCAGAAAATCTAAATGCAGCAGACAGATATATTGTTATAAGCCTTTATGAACTAAGCTTGTGTTTTTATTGATATAATATTGTAATTATAATGGAAATAATATGAGGTTAGAAAATGGTGATGTAGACCTTTTTTTAATATGGCTGCCTACATTTTCTGTAATCCTAAAATATAGTGCCTTGAGGCATTAAAAACACCCCAAAAAAACAAACATATATTTACATGGTTGGACATACAGATATATTATTATTATAATAGGTTAAAAAAAATATATATATAAAAAAATAATAATACTGAATGAACAAAAAAACAATTTTAATGTAACTTATAAACATAATAGAAATAAGGAAATTGATATTGTCTCAAATATATAACGAAATATGTTTTGGTTTTACAACTAAATCACAAAACTAAATGTAAAAACAAAGAGCTAGGACCTCAAGTAAAAGTGGAATTTTGCCATGTGCATTTGTGCCAAAAATATTTGTTGGTGTTTCCGAGCTAATATGTGGCGCACCGTCATAGTTGACCTAAAAATGACCAATCAGTTTTGGTGCCAAAAGGTGGGAGGGCAGTACCCTCTGGCTTAGTTACCAGAGGGCACATGTTTAATGGTTTTGAAAAAAAGGAGTCATACTTTTACATTCCATAGGAAATACATCTTTGTCAGGTATTGCCATAACAATACCTGACATTATCTTTAATCATTTGAATATTTCATAGTTTGGTTTGCTACTGACATAAAATGTATAAGGGTTAATGACACTCAATCAATAACCACTGAAGTGAGATGCTTAAAGTCTAGTACAACGCCAATGACCGATTGTTTTGAAAACCTAAAATGAAAATAGAAATTGGTGTATCTCACATAATATGTGAAAAGTGAATGGTGGTCTGTAGGAGAAAACTGATACAATCTGCATGGGTTTCTTTTAAATGCAAGCTTCAGAGATCCCTCCTTGGGAAATCTGTCTCTACAAGCAGCAATGCCTATAAACCTCATTTAAATTAAACTCACGCCTAAGCATAACTCTTTACCTGTTGAATTATCATGCTAATTGATAATGCACATTGATTCTTCAAGATGTTTAGTTTAGTAAAACTGCCACACTGGTATGTAGTGTCATAACCAAATAATTGAGTCAATTATATATAATTAAGGTATCTATAATGTTATCAATTAATGCTAACTCTTATACTATAGTCAACACACATGGTGGGTTTTCCCTGGAAAAAAATCAACACACTTGAATACAAATACCTGAAAAAATACAAATACCTGATTATGATTGTGCATATATAACCAAAGTTCTGAAACAGAGCGTCAGTGAGGAAGGCCCGTTGTTAGCATGATCAATGGAAAATACACGGTTAAACCTTGGTTTCAGGAGATGGAAACTTTATTGATCGCTTCTAGTAGAACGTTTACAGGGCAAAGTGCACCCTGTGATGGGAAAAGTAATGCCCAACAGATACTGGACCTGTGCTAAAGAATGACATCTGGATTGCTTGTGTTATCAACTGCCTGTTTTCCCCTTAGCAACCCTTTCAGTTCATTTCAGTTCACATTCATCATTTTGAATACTGTCCCATTTGTAGACAAGACAACTTTGGCTGTATTCACGCGACATGTTTAAGTAATACAGAGATCAGTTAAAAGCTTTATTAAATAGAAAAACAGGATTAGCATATGTGTACAAGCCAACCTTACCCAAGTCCTCGAACTGAATGCAACCTAAGGAAACATGCTCAAGGGTTCACACATAATACATGTAGAGAGAATGCATTAGCTAAAACTACAGTACTAAGCAACCTTAGCACCGTATGAGTAAATTGTAAATCTACAACTAAACAGCAGCATGAATGCTAAGAGACTATTAAAGTTATGAAGCTACTTGACGTTTATTGCATAGGCCTATATAAAATATATAAAATGAAATATCTCATAATGAAAGGGTAGCTGTGTGGAAAGCACACAATGTTTTTGGAAAGCATGCATGCAATGTTTGTCAGAATTCAATTAATGTCAGATCTCAAATTAAAACAATCTGTTGAGCATTTTCAATAATAACACTTGGCAACTAGAAACAACTGGAAACTCATTTAGAAAATAAATCACCTAGGTCATGATTTTACTTATATATTTTTTCAGTTGTTTTAAAGGCAGCATCATCTTTTGACAAGAATTGTATACTTACTTTCACAATGGCCATTTGAGACCACTGAACACAGCTGGAATGTGATCATGCTGTTTGTCACATGACAAAAAGATTATGCCAACATACAGGGAGAGATCATTTTCATCATCAAAACAACATCACGAAAACAAAATAGATAAGCAAGCCTTTTCGACTGTGCAAATGCACAATCCACAGTTGTAGATCAGGATGTTCCGTTCCTCATATGCCTATTTTAGATATTTCCAAGTTGTCAGATTGGATAGGGCGAGCTCTATAAATCCAAGATGGAAGAAGGATTGGCTCTCCCAAATATTCTAATTTACTAATGGGCCATCAACGACAGCACTGTCAAATTTCTGCTTATTAATACATCTGCTTTGTCTAACTGGTTTAGGATGGATTTTTACAGGTTGCTCTCCCATTTCGATTGTTACTGTGTTCTTGTTGCCAGTTAGTCTGGAAAAATCACTTGGTAAACAAAATCCTAAATCAGTTGAGTTTGCGAGGGTCATTGTCCATTTATCATTCATTGTTAGTATTACATTGACTTGGTTCTTTGCCTTTCCTTACAATAAGTGCATTCCTCATAAGGTGTCTTGGAGCACATCACTCCGGTTCTTAAATCTTTGCACTGGCTTCCAGTCAGTTACAGAATTGATTTAAAAGTGGTACTTTTAGTTTATAAATCTCTGACTGGTTTAGGACCCGAATACATGTCTTATATGTTTGAAGAATATAAACCGAGCAGGACTCTTAGATCCATGAACACAGGTCAGCTAGTAGAGCCCAGAGTCCAAACTAAATATGGAGAAGCTGCGTTTAGCAGTTATGCTGTACCCAACTGGAATAAACTATCAGAAGATCTTAGACATGCCCTAAACATTTCAATTTTTAAATCCAGGTTAAAAGCACTTTTCACATGCCTATGACTGAGCACTTAAACTTAACCACACTGTTTAGCCTTATAGCTTCCTATGTTTTTATCCCATTTTTAATCTTTATATGTTTTCTTATTGTATTTTTTATTATTATAATGTATTCATTTGTTTTGATGTTTTCATTTTAGTATTTGTTTTTATGTTATTGTACTTTCATATACACTCACCTAAAGGATTATTAGGAACACCATACTAATACTGTGTTTGACCCCCTTTCGCCTTCAGAACTGCCTTAATTCTATGTGGCATTGATTCAACAAGGTGCTTAAAGCATTTTTTAGAAATGTTGGCCCATATTGATAGGATAGCATCTTGCAGTTGATGGGGATTTGTGGGATGCACATCCAGGGCACGAAGCTCCCGTTCCACCACATCCCAAAGATGCTCTATTGGGTTGAGATCTGGTGACTGTGGGGGCCATTTCAGTACAGTGAACTCATTGTCATGTTCAAGAAACCAATTTGAAATGATTCGAGCTTTGTGACATGGTGCATTATCCTGCTGGAAGTAGCCATCAGAGGATGGGTACATGGTGGTCATAAAGGGATGGACATGGTCAGAAACAATGCTCAGGTAGGCCGTGGCATTTAAACGATGCCCAATTGGCTCTAAGGGGCCTAAAGTGTGCCAAGAAAACCTCCCCCACACCATTACACCACCACCACCAGCCTGCGCAGTGGTAACAAGGCATGATGGATCCATGTTCTCATTCTGTTTACGCCAAATTCTGACTCTACCATCTGAATGTCTCAACAGAAATCGAGACTCATCAGACCAGGCAACATTCTTCCAGTCTTCAACTGTCCAATTTTGGTGAGCTCATGCAAATTGTAGCCTCTTTTTCCTATTTGTAGTGGAGATGAGTGGTATGCGGTGGGGTCTTCTGCTGTTGTAGCCCATGCGCCTTAAGGTTGTGCGTGTTGTGGCTTCACAAATGCTTTTCTGCATACCTCGGTTGTAACAAGTGGTTATTTCAGTCAAAGTTGCTCTTCTATCAGCTTGAATCAGTCGGCCCATTCTCCTCTGACCTCTAGCATCAACAAGGCATTTTCGCCCACAGGACTGCCGCATACTGGATGTTTTTCCCTTTTCACACCATTCTTTGTAAACCCTAGAAATGGTTGTGCGTGAAAATCCCAGTAACTGAGCAGATTGTGAAATACTCAGACAGGCCCGTCTGGCACCAACAACCATGCCACGCTCAAAATTGCTTAAATCACCTTTCTTTCCCATTCTGACATTCAGTTTGGAGTTCAGGAGATTGTCTTGACCAGGACCACACCCCTAAATGCATTGAAGCAACTGCCATGTGATTGGTTGATTAGATGATTGCATTAATGAGAAATTGAACAGGTGTTCCTAATAATCCTTTAGGTGAGTGTATTTTTCTTTGTAAAGCACATGGAATTGCTTCAATGTATGAATTGTGCTATATAACTTAACGTGCTTGCTTGCTTGGAAAACCAACATTTATTTTTCGGGTGGTGGGGGTGGGGGGGATACACAATAATTAAGATACTCATGAAACAGGTATGTTTTCAGCCGCTTTGGGAAGAGTGGAAGTGTCTAGAACCTGAGACGCTTCCTGTGTAAGGGAGGGTCGTATTTAACAGCTGTTGCACAGCATGAATCTACAGGATGTTTTCCTTGCACCTACACATTGAAGGCGTGATGCATTTGATATGCCTGTTATGGATACAGTGCCCTCTGCTTGGGTTACAGCAACAAAGCAACCAGCTGCATTTCCCCCTCCAGCCAATAGGTGCTGCCTAGTCTCGTCACTTCCTCACTCCTCTCTCCTTATTTGGCAGAATGTAGGCTGGGCTTTTAAGGCTGGGGAATTCATGAAAATGGTGGCTTGGAAATACTGACAGCTTGTGTGAGGATAAGGAAACCAAGAGATTGGCCTCAGGTAAACAGAAGAAATGTTGCTTAACGGATTAATATTTACATTCTGATGAAGGCTATTAGGGATGTATCTGAAAAGGGACTCTGTTTAGGTATATTTAAGTGAAAGGGATATCAAGGAAATAAGATGCATGTCTGTGGTAATACATTCAGGAAATGTAGTATGTGGTAAGACTAAACCGAATGTGGTTTACCCAACAATGAATGGAACTCAGATTTAATGTTTCTTGTAATATGCCTTAAAAACATTTTATATTTTGAAAGAATGTTCTGGTATAATACAATCTAATAATATTTAATTTACCCAGAAGACCCACCCACTGGTCTTTTTTTTTACTGCGTTGCAGGCTGGGCGTGATGAGTAACAACTAAACTATGAATAAGGATTAGAAATGTAGAAATGACAGAAAAGCAGACAATCCTTTCAAACCAGTTAACTTACTCATGTGACACAAAATCATTGTTCTTGTGTTGTCTCAGTTAAATTCTGCACTTGTAAAAGTGGCACAGTGACATAAGTACCTATACATCTATGAAAATAAGATGACTCCTTTGCCTGGTGTGTCAAAAGTAATAGATTGAAATTCTGCAGAAACATGGTCAAGAAAAACAAGAAAAACAAGATAAACTGTAAACGGTTCAAGTCATGACTACTTTTTATACATCTCTCCCTTTCAGAGTCAGAGAAGCAAACCGTAATGGCAGATGCTGGGCAGATCAGAAAGACAGCAGTCAAGGTTCTGGGCTGTGTGGAGAAGGTCTCCTCCTTTGCCTCTTCCATCGACCCCCTGTTTGGCATCGTCTCCTCCCTGGTGGGGGTGGCACGAGTGGGACTTGTGGGCGAGGAGGCACACGCCCTGGACAAGGACTTCCAGGCAGTCCACAATAAGTTGGAGAGCATATCGAAGAAGAACCGCCAGTGCCTGCGACAGATCCGCGTGGATGAGGTCAATGAGACCTTCGGCAAGTATGAGGAGTACATTAAGCACCAGTACGGCGCTTTCAACACCATGGTGGCATTGGTGAAAAAGGCCCCAGAAGATGCGCAGAGGCACATGGCCGAATTTGAACGGGTTTACGAGAGGGACAAGGGTGACATGAGCCTGGACGTGTTCTACAGGGGAGTCATGGGCACTGGGTCGCTGTTCGGAAGGCCCCTGCTGAAGGTGTACCTGGAGCACTGTGACGGAGACCGCAGGGTCATGGAGCACCGGTGTTCCCACCTTGGCCACCTGTTCCAAATCGGCCTGATCGCCCTCATGGCCTACACAGCGGTGACGGAGGACGACGAGGATGAGGTGCGGGAAAAATGGGCCAAACGCGTGCAGGACATCCAGGCCAAGATGCAAGAGGTTTTGAGTCAGTGCAAAGACGACACCGTCCACGATCCAAGTTTGAAGAAGGGGAGAGGTGGGGGTCATGTCAGTAAATAATCCCTACTCTCTGTCCACTGGAATTCACCACTGGCTGTGCAGTGTGACTTCAGTGTTCCAGCCCTGCTAAAATGCAAATATTGTTTATTATTATATTGGATTATATCCTAAAGTGCATAGTGGTGAAGTCCAGTGGTTCCTTCTTGACAAGACCAGAGATTCAAGAGAGGTTTAGTGGATGAGAGGAGGAATTTGGTGATTAAAAGTGTGGAAAGGGGGTTTCTGTTTTTTCAGAAACCAGTTAATCAAGCAGACCAAGTTAAGCAAACAAATCAAATGTATATTATTAATAAAACACAAAATTCAAAGCAATCACATTGATTTTCTGTTTTTATTCATATAAGCTGAAGGCCATTTATTTGAGTCAAGAGAACTCAATGTTGTTGAGGCAGTTGTTCCTAGTTTGTCAAGATCCTCTGATTGTCTGTCAATGTTTCCATGCTGCCTTTAATAAAGTCTGAATTATGACCTCATTAAAGTATTGTATTGTACTAGAATCATTTAACTGAAACATAATTTCCTTTCTCAGACACACAGACACACACACACACACACACACTAAAAGAGCACTTCCCTTTTTAATAATCCTGACCTGAAGAAAGATAAAACATATTCTGTTGGTCTTACGTTAGCTTTTTCCACTGGGTATTTTGCTATGTGGTAAATAATGTCACCATACTTAACTTGAAAAAAAAAAACATTGAATTTGCTATTTAAAATACAAACGAACATAGCAATAGTCTTAATTCACACCTGGCGTGCTCTAAATGGAATGGAAATTAGTCTGGAAAACAAGTGGTGCTTAAAAGTTCCTATCTATATTTTTTTCGTCCTGAGGCAAATTTATACAAAATAATTTTAATGTAGTGATGATTGTATGTCACTTATTTACATAACATCTGTCTACATTTTCCACAAAAAAATAAATGCACTGAGTCCACCCAACCAGCAGAGTACCCTGTTGTGGAAGGGAGACCGTCTGGGCGTAATGTGACTCTTGTCCATTCCTCCTGCAGTTGTCGGCAACTGATGTTATGATTATCAGGAAACTCACACAAATATCTGCTTAAAAGTTTGCCTAGCGTATTTGATAGTGCGTGTCTATGATTTGTTACATCCGGAAAAATGAAGACACCGACTATCTGTATTTTCCAAAGTTTGTAAGAGATCATAATTGTGGGTATGTTTGAAAGCGTTTTTTTATGTTAACATTGCGATACCTGATACCTTCATCTTTCTGCTTGGTAGCGCGCACTACAAGTTTCCTGCTCTAAAGTTTTATTCTTTACTGACAAATATTGTGGCATAATATCTCTCATGTTTGTGGGCCTATTTTATACTCTAACCTATGCGATATCAACAGTGAGAGGAAGGCAACTGTGTGCTTGGTTTCCGGGGCGTGACTTGATAATAACATTTTCACTTGAACGCAATCTAATATACATTTAGAAAATCTTTTCTTTTACACATTACCCTCGAAGTGTTTCTGTCATTAGACTATTTCCTTTTCATTCGTTAAAATCACTGTACAAGCCTAGGCGATTGTTGACAATGTGGTGTTAAGTTAATATAAGATATATAGATATTTCAGTAATGAGACCTGTAGAAAATGTTATAGCCATACATTTGACTTGGGTAAGATAGAATAGATGATTGGTAGAATAATTAGGATTTTGTGGCTTGCTAATTGATTTTGATAACATATTTAATTATTTGTAATATTGCAGGCATGGTGCTCATCATCGTCCTGATAAATTGGTCCTTATGTAGGATGCTTGAAAGGAATTGAAGACCAACGCCATGGGCAATCAAGACAACTTGGAAGATGTTTTTGTTGCAGTCATTCGTCCAAAGAACCAAGTCAGTCTGAGCTCAAAGGAATATCGGGCTAAATCTTATGAGGTAAAGCTAAAGTATGTTTAATAAGATATTTCAGCAACTAATGACCTTACAACATCTAACAGCCTCTTGGTTCACTTGCAAGGGGTTTCACCTAATCTGTGGGCAGTTGTTTGGTGCTAGGTTTAAGTCAGGACCTCACATTGAATTTGTTACATTGGTGTGAGAAGAGAAATGTTCAGGAATTTGTGTCACTGTTCAAGTCGTCTTCAGAATTGCCACTTTTGTTAACACCCCTTATTAAAAAACAGAAGCACGCTCAGTTTGTCAGAAGCTCTGTAGGCGGACATTTCAGAGTAGCCAAATTCCAATAGGCCCCATCCAAATATGCGGCAATATTATTTTACTGTAACCCAAATATTGTTCATGACATCACAATTATATGATTCATTGTTTGATTTCATGAAGGTATTTGAGTTTACCTTCATTAGTGATGTTATTACTCCTTCAGATTCTGTTGATCGAGGTTCCATTGGAAGGAAAAGAGAAGAAACGGAAGAAGGTTTTACTGGCGACTAAAATCCAAGCAGATGGGGATAAAGCCAAATCCATTTTAGATTATGTTGATGAAACAACAAAACCCATATCAAACAACCAGGGTTTTATTGGTAATCTTGCTTTTTTTCTACAGATTATATGGTCACATTTAAAACATTGTCATAACACCTTTCCACTCCATCATAACTTGTAATGACAATTGACAAAAATTAACATAACCTGTCATAAAATCATGACACACAGTACATTGCAATGTTATATGGCTGGATAACATAATAAACAACTGGACAAGACATAATAAACATAATCAGGAACAGGATAAGACATCCTTTTTCTGACTGATTATAGAATATACAATAGGCATATCACTTATATGATTATGATGTTTATAATGCTTCTTCAGAGTGTCATAAAGCGTAATTAGTTATTTCAAGGCCAATCAATGGCCATATCATTAATGTAATATGAGGATAGATATGTCACATTCATGACTCTTCTTATATCCAAGCCGTAAAACAACTCCAGTATGAATTGCCATGACTAATAAACAGACGCAGAAGTCATGATATAAAAATATAATCTGATCAAGAGACACAGGAGATTTGGTTAAGATGTTCAAAGATCTGTGTTCAGTTACATTGGCAAGAATATGGTACATTTAATGAGAAATAAACATATTTTCTACAATATGTCTACATTTGTGTCATGAAAGGGCTATGATAATATTATAAGAGCTCATATCAGCTGCTATACATTTTATAACATGGTTATGATTGTGTTACAATAGGTTATGGGGCAATGCTTTGTGTTTTACTAACTATTTCTGTCATGCTGGTGGGATTTCAGATTTGTAGTCAGACACTTGTCTAGATGTTTTTCTGTGTGGAAACATTTCAAATGCCACATTTTGTCAAAGCACTTACCCCTCTTTTGCTGTTGCTCATTAAAGGAAAGCGTGTGGTGCACATGAAGACATTTCCTATTGATGGGGACAATGAGGGGAAAGAAGTCTCCCTCTTTATTGTGCCAATCAATGTCAAAGGTAGGGTTTTATACTTAATATTCAGGAGTCCTAATGTTATAAATGTTAATGCATTATATATATATATAAAACAAAACATGGCAACAAAGAAAAAATGAACTGACCCCTGTTCAGAAGTCGTTCTTAATACTGTGTATTGCCCCTTTAGCATCAATGACAGTCTGCAGTCTTTTGTAATAGTTGTCTACGAGGCCCTGAATCCTTGCAGGTGGTATAGCTGCCCATTAGTCTTGGCAAAATGCCTCCAGGTCATGCAAAGTCTTTGGTCGTCTTGCATGAACCGCACGTTTGAGATCTTCTCAGAGTGGCTTGATTATATTAAGGTCAGGAGACTGTGATGGCCACTCCAGAACCTTCACCTTTTTCTGCTGTAACCACTGGAGGGTCAACTTGGCCTTGTGCTTAGGGTCATTGACGTGAAGTCCAAGAGCATCCCATTTGCAGCTTTTGTGAAGAATAATGCAAATTGTCTGCCAGTATTTTCTGATAACATGCTGCATTCATAATGCCATCAATTTTCTCAAGATTCCCCATGCCTTTAGAGCTCACACACCCCCAAAACATCAGTGAGCCACCATACATGCTTCAGATTGGGGATGGTATTCTGTTAGGCCTTGTTGCCCCCTCTCCAAATATAGCGCTTATAGTTGTGACCATAAAGCTCTATGTTGGTCTCATCACTCCAAATTACAATGTGCCAGAGGCTGTGAGTTGTGTCAAGGTGTTGTCGGGCATATTTTAACTGGGCTTTTTTGTGGGACTGGCAGAGTAAAGGCTTCTTTCTAGCAACTCCATCATGCAGCTCATTTTTGTATTGTCGTATTGTGCTCCTTGAAACAACCACACCGTCTTTTTCCAGAGCATCCTGTATTTCTCCTGAGGTTACCTATTGTTTTTTCTTTGTATCCCCAACAGTTCTTCTGGCAGTTAGGCTAAAATCTTTCTTGGTCTCCATGACCTTGGCTTGGTATCGAGAGATCCCCGAATTTTCCACTCCTTAATAAGTGATTGAACAGTACTGACTGGCATTTGGAAGGCTTTGGATATCTTTTTATATCCTTTTCCATCTTCATAAAGGTCCATTACCTTATTACGCAGGTCTTTTGACTGTTCTTTTCTGCTCCCCACGGCTCAGTATCTACCCTGCTATATAACCTAGTGCATATATATATATATATATATATATATATATATATATATATATATATATATATATATATATATACACACACACATACATACAGATGGATGACAAATGACTGGAAAACCAACATAAAATGTCTGACTAAGGTGTTGGGCCACTATAAGCTAGAACAGCTTAAATGCGCCTTGATATAGATTCTACAGTACAAGTCTCTGGAACTCTACTGGAGGGACGGAACACCATTCTTTCAAAAGATTTTTCCTCGTTTGGTGTTTTGATTATGGCGGTGGAGAGCAATGTCTCCACCATTTAGATCTATTTTATTTTTATCTATTTCTCACGGCATCTTGATACAAAATCAATGGGATGTTAATTGCTTAATTGTATCATGCAATACAACTGTATGGAAGTATCTGCATTTGTTACTCTAGTTTATTCAGGTTTTTCTTTAGTCACCTGTCTGTATATTGTATATCTATACTATGTATGTATTTATTTATAACCAGATTTAAAAAAAATTATATAGGGATAAGATAGTATAGAGCCCACTTCTTACCCAGATGAAAAATATTGGTTTGCTATGATTCAGTTTGCCTTAGGTAACAATGTATTTCCTGTTTTTGCTGCTTATTGATCTTTTTTAACAGATAACAGCAAGCCTATCTACCACCCAGGCTGCCCTAGTTTTTACTGTCTGCACGATATCATGCGTGTGTGTAGCGAGACAAGCACACACTTCTCCCCCATCACCTCAAAGATGCTTCTCACTTTAGATAAGTAAGTATTTGTCTATGATTTCCTATTCATTCCTATAGGAGATATTGATCTAGTGTATCTTTGAATAATTTGTAGAAGAGAGCTCAAAATCAGTATTTATCCTAAATTCACTTACTGAACAGTCTGCATGGCTTTCTTAAACCTGCCACCTCGGGGCGATAGAGAGCCACGAAGACAGAGAGGGGACCTGTGGCGAAGCTTAGCTTTCTCTCCCATGGGTGCGAACCTTCGCAAAAGTCTTGCTACCTGATTTCCCAACTAAAATATATATTTAATACTACTCCCGCAAAAATGTACGTACGTTTCTCGTGTCATGATGAATAGAAGCTTGTTATTAAGCAACAACAAAACGTACCTGCAATTACAATACTTTGCTGCTAGCTGCTTTTGGACCTGGATCATAATTGTAATCCCCTTTTGCTGTAATCCGCGATGCTGCCCCTGTCATGGTAATGTCAGATCTACCCATTTTCTCTTGCTTCTGCTGCTCAACAACTTTACTAAAGGAGTTTCTCAAGGGCACATATCATTGTATTTCATTTTTATAATGTATTGCTTTTCTTTCCTCTGAGTGGCTGCCATACCTACCTTCAATTTTTATGTTTTGTTACTTAATTTTCCACTGTTCAAATCTTTAGCAAGCGAGCCAACAGAATCTGATGTTATAGTCCAGGTATAGGCCCATTCCCTGGTCGATCATACAATGCATTATGGGATCATAAAAAATATTTTATCACTTCATTGTCAACTAAATAGTATGTAGCCAATTAATCATAATATTCTTTTATTAACTATAAACTTCTTGGGGGGTGAAAAGTGGGAAACTAGACTGGTTTCTAGGTGGTTGCGGGTTTCAGATCATTACAACTATCCTCTGCTGTTGTGTCCTTGAGGAAGGCTATTAAAGCTGTCATTATGCTGCTCCCAGACTTTCTTGAGCGTGAATGCGTGGGATAAGGAATAACGTAACATATCTGGAATATCTTACAGTGTATTGAATATGTCGGCCGTCACGTAAAAATGGTTGACCCCTACCTAGGTGGCTGGCTGTGCAGCACACTGTGCCTCACGCCATTCAAGGTTTGTTCCGGCCCGCTCCAGTGGACCGAGTCAAGACCAACGTGAGTAACCCGGCCTACACCAGCGAGGGCAAGGCCAGCGACGGTGGTCTACACATGGGCTACACGGCCCTGGAGATCAAGAGCAAGATGATGTCTCTGGAGAAGGCCGACATGTGCATTCATAACCCACTGTACGGGTCAGACCTGCAGTATACCAACCGGGTGAGAGCCCTTCACCCGATACCGCGCCCAAGGAGGGAGAACACACAAGACAAGTTGAACAATTATTTTTCCAACTGAGATGTTTCTCATCACCATCATGAACCTTTGTGAACAGAAACTTTGTTTGTTTAGTGTTTATGTATTCTCTGAAATGTTTGCATTATGCAGGTGGACAAAGTCATCATCAACCCTTACTTTGGCCTTGGTGCCCCTGATTACTCCAAAATCCAGATCCCTAAGAGGGAAAAGTGGCAGCACGGTTCTAACAGTGTGACTGAGGACAAGTGAGTGAGCATCTCTACATTTTTCTCGCCAACCTTTCACAGTCCGAAACTGTGAAATATACTGCATTTTCACAAATATTCAGATGGTTCCGTTGTGCTAGGTGAGCTCAAAATAGCGGCGCAAAACTATTGGAAAGAAGCCAATTCAGGGTTTTCTTTACGCAATTTCGTCTGGCATTCGAAGAAGTTCTGGAAATTTCTGAGGCCTCATGACATTGTGAGATCAATCCGACTGAAGGAAGTCTGTTATCTGTCTCCTCCCCAGGGAGCACCAGTGGGTGGATGACTTCCCTCTACATCGCAGCGCCTGTGAGGGCGACACAGGGCTGCTCACCAAGCTCCTGGAAAGTGGCTTCTCGGTCAAACAGCTGGACAGCGACCAGTGGGCCCCCATCCATTACGCCTGCTGGTACGTCTCACACAAACCGCGCACCTTTCTGTTCTACCTCAGCCAGGGCCGTAGCTGACGCAAGGAATGGTGGGCATGATTCCCGGGGCCCATGGCGTGGCAGGGCCCACTGACTCTATTAATGTCAATATTATCTATAAGTCAGTGGGCCCAGGATTCCTAGCCACAGCCCTGACCTCAGTTTTACACCACAATAAGTGTCCACTCTGACGTGTTGTTAAGTATTTACCCAAATATGTTGTTCCTGTAAGGTTTGCCATATTGTTTTGATCAAACTACTGTCAAATTGAAGAGTAAACCATGTTTGTGTTTTGTCTGTAGGTATGGTAAAGTGGAGGCCACCAAGCTACTGCTGGAGAAGGGCAACTGTAACCCCAACCTGCTGAATGGCCAGCTGAGCTCCCCGCTGCACTTTGCTGCAGGAGGTGGCCACTCAGAGATAGTAAAGCTCCTACTCCAGCATCCTGAGATAGACCGGGTAAGGCTGAGAGAAGCGCTGACATATATTTAGACCAATGGCACACTCGGATCGATAGCCAAAAAAGGTTTAGTTAAATATTTGATTCAGGCTTTTTTGGTGGAACCAGTCTCCTCTGCCTTGGGTGAAAAGGAAAGCCAATATATTGCAAAAAGCTATAGTAATCAAGCAAATGTACTCTACTGTTGTTTTTCGTATATTTCTATCAGCACATAGAGGATCAGCAAAAGAGATCGCCCCTTGAACTATGTGAAGAGAACAAGCAGAATGAATGGGAGGAGACAGTGAAAGTCCTACAGCAAGCCAGTAAAAAACCAGTGAGTGGGAAGTGCCCGTGTGTGTGCTTTTGCATGTGCGCCATTCCAACAGACTTCTCAAAGTATTGTGAGTCTTTTATTAGATTTAGAAACGGACACAAACTCTCTCCAAACGCTTGTCCGTTTCGCAGTATGAGAAAGTGCGCATCTACCGCATGGATGGCTCATACCGCTCGGTGGAGCTGAAGCACGGCAACAACACGTCGGTGCAGCAGATCATGGAGGGCATGCGGCTGTCGCAGGACACCCAGCAGTACTTCACCATCTGGATCTGCTCCGAGAACCTCAGTAAGTCACGCCGTCACAGATCCAAAATGGCCGCCCGGCAGCTGCCATGGTGTCCAGCACACCTGGGACTATAACACATTGTGTGTGTCTGTGCATCTCGTCTATCAGACCTGCAGTTGAAACCCTATCACAAACCCTTGCAACACATGCGCATCTGGACAGAGATAGTCACCGACCTCACTGTCCTGGATCCACACCGGGAGACCCCGCAGCTTTTCCTCCGCAGGGATGTGCGCCTGCCCCTCAACGTCGAGAAAAAGGTTCCTAACCATTCAATTTTCCCCCAGCTTTTTTTGGCCTCTTTAGGGATTTTTGTCTTGCAGTCTGTACAGACAGTATTTGGGATTTTATATCTGCAGGGAATATTGTAATGTTTCGTATGTTTTTGTAATTTTGTTCAAAGAGCATGAGATTCCCCTCTAAAACGTGGCCGGCGGTCCATCCATTTGCATTGATTTGTATAATCCTCAAACTCTGTTTAGACACTTGCAATAATATCCACTCCTTAATACTGCTAATTTTCCATGTGCACTGGGTAATACTGTTCTGGTTTCGTTCGGGTAAGGGGAAAAAGGAGGAGACAAGTCTTGTCATTGTTAAATGTCTTGTAAACGTTACAGGCACGATTCTACACACGACTTATCTGAAATAAGTATTTTTATATTAGAATGTATTTAGAAGTTCTATTTGCTAACTCTGTGTATTATTTACAATTTATCCTAATAGATATATTTGAATATTTGATATAATATCAAATTTATATTTAAATGATTTGGTTTGTATTAGAAAATGTTTGTGTATATACTTTGTTAGAAATATTTAGTTAAAGGTATTCACATTAACTTCACAATGCAGCCCATTATTTATAGTAATGTATCATTTAAGAGAACAAGATGCCATGTTACATAAAAACAAATATCATTTTTAAAATCTAAATCACTTGTTGAGGAAAACAGAAATAGTGCAGGAGAAATATCATCTTGATAATTCTATATTTCAAATTTTCCTCAGAAAATGCCCTAAACATTTTTAGCTAGATCTAACAAGGTAGTTAATCTCCTGTTTAATTCCCAGATACTGTTATTTATTAATGAATATCACCATTGATTAATCATCTTGAATCTACCCCCCCACAGATTGAGGATCCACTGTCCATCCTGATCCTGTTTGATGAGGCTAGACACTGCCTTCTCAAGGGCTTCTACCCCTCCCTGGACAGCAAGCTCATCACTCTGGCCAGCCTGCTTCTGCAGATCATCTACGGAAACTATGAGAGCAAGAAGCACAAGCAAGGCTTCTTGAAGTAATTATCTTACCTCAGTCCAAGACTTGAATCAATGTGGCACAATTCGGTTTCTTTAACATGGAAGAAAGGATCACTCAGGTGGCATAACAGTCTACAAGTTTGATCTGATGTGTGGCTGGGAGCTCCATGCTGCAATGCATTTTGGCCATGCATTAACAGGTGGGGTGGCATTGTCAGCAGGGATGTCCATGATCTTTTTAGCCCTAGCCACCCGGTCAATTAGGTCAGGCATTTTCAAAACCTACCTGTGGGTGTCAGCGAGGGAGTTTGTCATCATAAATTATGCGCCGATCCAATGGACTCCTGGGTTGGAAATTAACAAAACAATTAAACTGGGTAAATCTAATGAGGTTTGAAGACATTACACGCTGTGTTAATATGGTATACTGTTGAAATACATTAACCATGTGTCTACATGTTCTTTTTGAAACAGTGAGGAAAACCTGAAATCTATTGTCCCAATATCCAAGGTGAAAAGCAAAGGACATCATTGGACAAACAGGATTCTTCATGAGTATAAGGTCAGGTTTACTGTCCTTATTCGTATTTTGTGTGTAATAACAACCTTTTAGGGATGTCAAATGAAAAGCAGTGGGAATTACATTCGTACTTGAGTCTCGGAAGCATTTTATCACGGTTATTTTGACATTCCTAATACATCTACATGTTTGGGTTGAAACCGTTATCCTTTTCTACACCGTATCCGCCCCACAGAGCCTCAGCACGAGTGAGGGTGTCAGCAAAGAGATGCACCACCTCCAGAGGCTCTTTCTCCAGAACTGCTGGGACATCCCTACCTATGGCGCCGCCTTCTTTACGGGCCAGGTCTTCACCAAGGCTAGCTCCAGCAACCACAAAGTCATCCGCGTCTTCGTGGGTGTCAACACTAAGGGCCTGCACCTCATGAACATGGAGACCAAGGTCTTATTAACCACACAGCATACTTATTTAGACATACAATATAGAGCATTCAGCAGTATACTAAGACCCATGAAACATGCTTGCACAATTCTCATTCTTATTAACTGCTCACAAAGCAACCATGGATGTATAGATATCTAAGCATAGATATTAACCTCTAAGGTATCCTGTTTTATATTTTTTTTATTTTTAAAGCTTGGTATATTTTATATGTGTCTATGTGGACGTCCTCTTTTTACTGATACTTGCATCTTTTCTAATGTGTATTTGCAGGTCCTTCTTATCAGTCTGGAGTATGGCTCTTTCATGTGGCAGCTTGGACATGCTGATCAGTACTTTCAGATTCACAGTCTGGACAACAAGATGAACTTCATTGTGCACACCAAACAGGTAATTATAGATCCTTTGCTAAGTCATTTCAATGGATGTATATTTGTGGATTTTCAATGTGTGTCCTAGAAAAACGATTCAATATTAAATTAAAGGGTTGTGTTAATTTGCTCCTTTCCCTTCTGTCCACTATAGGCTGGCCTCATTGTTAAACTGTTAATGAAGTTGAGTGGAAACATTACTTCAAATGAAAAAAGTTTAACAGACAAATATGCATATGGGTGACTCACTTTCAAAGAACATATTATTCTTGTGTACTTTTTTGTCAGTTGTTTTGTTTGCTTTTGTAGTCCCATGCTTTTTTGGGAAAAGTCTGTTTTCACCAAATAGATTTTGTATCACAAAAGAACATCTATTTTTAAGTCTTTACATTTTGTTGATTGGAAATTAAGGTTTGTTGTATTTTACAAATAATTTCATGGACTCTTTTGTTCATGGTTGTAAATAATGTATTTAATGCTTCATTTTAATAAAATGAATAATATATGTTTGTGTAATTCCTTGTGCTTTTCAAACAATTGCATGGTCCATGTCAATCCAAAGATCTGATTTTAAAAGAAAATAAGTAAAAAGTGTAGGTACAATTGTCCCGTTAAGATCAATTTACTGAAATGGGCAGTTTCAACTTTCTGCTGCTTAGTCTTTAAAGGGGCCGTACATTTTACATAAATTTTCTTACTGTACTCCTAGCATCAATACACTTTTATGCACTTTATGTTGAAAATTATGTTTAACAAAAAACTCCACAAAAGTGCCTATCACAGTTTGGACACACCTACTCATTCAAGGGTATTTATTTTTACAACTTTCCACACTGTGGAATAATAGTGAAGACATCAAAACAATGAAATAAAACATGGAATCCTGCAGTAAGCAAAAAAGGGTTAAATAAATAAAAATATATTTCGATTTTAGATTCTTCAACGTAGCCCTCCTTTGGTGACTACTTTGATATCATTGAACACACATCAAAGTTCTAAAAGAAAAGAAAATAGGTTACACCATTCTACTACAACTTCGGACACGCTGTTGAGTAGACACCAGTAGGTGGGCCATTCTGCTGAATCTGTGCCTTTTCCGTCTCCAGGCCATTACATGCATAAATATGCATGAACAGTATCTGTTTAATACATTATATTATCAAGCAAAGTGTCCTGCTAAAATCCTAATTGCAGTTTGATGACACATTATGTAAAACCTTAATAAACATGGAACACTGAATAAATAGGATTTTAGCCTGTCCCCACTCCCTAACACTACACTTCACCATGAAAGAAAATGATTAAAATGCTTCAGAAATCTTCTTTATATTTGTATTATTGTGTGACTATTTCCAATTTAGACATAAAAAACATTTTCTCATCGGAAATTCAGAATATGTTAGCTAAAATTGTCATGTCCCCAGGTTTTCACTCAGTCCTGTTAGTCCTGACACAATCCCGTTTTAAAATGTGGGGCACAAGTCACATGAGCAACAGGAAGTAACATCATTTGAGACTCCTGAAGGCCATGGGAGACTCCTGAAGGCCACTCTTTTTTTCTGCATTTTATTATCATATTATAAGTATGACTGAGAATGTCAATATCAATGTTCAGTCCTGTAACTTAAATTATTTCTTAGATGGTATTATGTTTTGTTTTGTTTTTTTATATAATTTTGGTAAACCGCTTGAAGTTGCTAAGTGTTCTCATGATACTATCATTGATGCCATGTGGCTAAATTTTATGTATTTGTGAATGGTTTGCTGAAAACTCAGTCCTGTTGCTTTCAGTCATGTTACTCATATGAAGGGTAACAGGACTGAATAAAAGTGAGATGTTTGAATGAATTAGACATTATAAATGTGTCTGGTATATACACTACCATTCAAAAGTCACTTACAAATGTCCTTGTTTTCAAAAAGAAAAGCATTTTCTGCCCATTAAAATAACATCAAATTGATGAGAAATAGAGTTTAGACATAATTTATGTGGTAAATGACTAATGTACCTGCAAATATACATAACAGAAAGTAGCAGCAATTCCAGAGAATGTTGAAATGGGAATATGGACAGTATAAATAGGAATCTTACTATTAATATTACAAGTGTAGTAGAGCCCATCTAGTTGCAAAGGGAAGTGTTAAGGTCCTGAGCTTTGGAACGAGAAATTGTGGGTTCGATTACTGGCCCAAAATGGCCAGAAACAGATAACTTTCTTCTGAAACTCATTAGTCTATTCCCTGAAAAATTAAGGTTATTCCATTCAAGAAATTGCCAAGAAACTGAAGATCTCGTACAGAATAGAAAGAGGAATGGGAGGCCCTGGTGCACAACTGAGCAAGTGGACAAATACATTAGTGTTTAGCTGGAGAAACAGACACCTCACAGGTCCTCAACTGGCAGCTTAATTAAATAGCACCCTCAAAACACCATTCACAATGTCAACAGTGCAGAGGCAACTCTGGAATGCTGGTCTTCTAAGCAGAGTTACCAAAAAAAAAAAATACATATCTCAGAATGGCCAATAGAAAGCAAAGATTAAGATAGACAAAAGAACAAAGACACTGAACTGAGGAAGACTGGAAAAAGTGTTATGGACAGACAAATCAAGGATTTGAGGTGTTCAGATCACAAAGAACAACATTCGTGAGTGGCAGACCACATGAAAAGATGCTGGAGAAGTGCTTGACGCCATTTGTTGATTATGGTGGAGGCAATGTGATAGTCTGGGGTTGCTTTGGAGGTGGTAAAGTGGGAGTTTTATTCCCTAAATAGTGGATAGTGCTTGATTGGAGTAAATTTCCTCCTACAATGACCCAAAGCACAGCTCCAAACTTCGCAAAAACTATTTAGGGAAGAAGCAGCCACTCAAGCACACACTCACATACACACACTCTTGAAAAAGCATGCACACACAATTGTTACAGCTTTTATGTTGATATTTAAACTAAGGTATTTTTTTGCCAAATATAATGTTTTATTCATTGAAAGGAAGTTGTGTGACATCAGTTATTCTCACACACACAAGCACTCATTCCTATTACTCAGTGTTCATTCCTATTACTCAGTGTTCATTCCTATTGTGTTCATTCCTATTACTCAGTGTTCATTCCTATTACTCAGTGTTCATTCCTGTTACCCAGTGTTCATTCCTGTTACTTAATTGTGTTCTACAAAACAAATAAAGAGAAACAACTTATTGTTCAATTATGTTTGTTCCATCATTTAAACAATTGGATGATATACATCACATTAAAAATATTTTTAAAATATTAAGGTTGGGGTCTCCCTTAAAAATAAACAAATGGCTTGGTGTTTTTGAAAAACAAATACATTTCGCCTGCATATGTTGTGACTTAGTAGCTACAGATTTATATACGTTTTAACATGTAACCCATTCTGTAAAATACCCTCTTAAATCAGAGAAAAAAGCAACTAGTTAGCATGACTTATAATTGATATTCAAAATGCAACCATCTTCCATTAAGAAACTGTAAAACAAATAATACAATTGCCTGAGATTGACGTTAACACATTTTCAATATTTAAACATTTGTGTTATTTGATAAAAAGATAAGTGTTGAAAAAAGATAAAGAATGAAGTTTAATTTTGAAAATTTAGAACATTCAAATGGCACCGATTCGGCGTAATAGTCCAGCTAATGAATTTCTAGACATCTTAACTAATTGTCGACTGTAGAAAATACGGTTCTACCAATGTGAAATCTTTTAAGGCGTCCTGCGTACTTGAGCAGTGACATCATATAGCCAGACATCAGTCCAGGCAGTGATAGCCAACCAAAGTGTAGGAAGGCAGTCGTGGAGCGTGTAGCTTGTTGACGGACACACAGCGATTCGCCAATTAAATGCTTTCATATGTCAGGCGGGGGCAGGACTAACTTGATATCGACAGGTAGAGGTGCCGGTGAATATTACAGTCGGTTGCAAACGGTTTTCCCCCCATAATTTATCGCTTTAACCGCAAGGTAAGAGACCATGCAACCGACTGTATGAGATTAGAGGAATTTTACGGCTCACTTGAATACACTCTTTTCCGAAAATCAGGTCTTCTGGAAGACCAAATTAGACGTTATTTAATCAACGTCACAACTAATTAAGAATTTGTTTATTTGTTGCCAATGCAAGAAGACTGATGCAGTAGTCTGCGGATCATACTACGGGATCAGAAGAAACTACGGAATACAAGACAATGGCTATGCATTTATATCAAGTTAGTAGTATGCTTCTAGAAAGTACTGTCGACAAAATGCGGGACAACTTGACATCAGTGGTCCTTGCAGTGTCTGTGATCACCCTAACGTTGGGATATTTTTCTAAAATGGTGCTCAAACAGTCACAGACTTCTTCAGATGGAAACAAGGTATGTACGTAATATGGAATAAATCGGTTGATAAATTGCAGTTATGTAGTATTATTGACTTTATTCTCAAAATAAACCGGCTCTCTTCTCACAGAAATACCCACCATACATACCTTCTTACCTTCCATTTCTGGGTCATGCCATAGCATTTGGGAAAAGTCCCATTGAATTTCTGGAGAATGCGTATGAAAAGGTAAGAATACAGTTCTGCTGTAAATTATTGGCCTACCTGATACATTTTAGTGTGCAAAGTGCTACTACTTAGATGTGAAGAATGATTATCTTCAGAGTTTATTGTTCCATATCATATGTATTCTTATCCTATGCCTTACAGGTAAATAGTTTTATGTAATAAGTACCCTGTAATGTAGAGGAAAACAAGGTATATTTTCTATCTATTCACAGTATGGGCCCGTTGTCAGCTTTACCATGGTGGGCAAAACGTTTACCTACCTTTTGGGTAGTGAGGCAGCCACACTGATGTTTAACAGCAAAAATGAAGATCTCAATGCAGAGGATGTCTACTCTAAACTGACCACACCAGTTTTTGGCAAAGGGGTTGCCTACGATGTTCCTAACCATGTAAGCAAATAAATAATTAAACGCTCTTTAAGTATTTATAGAGAAAATGACCCACACAACTGATTTAGAAGTTTGTTCCTCCTGTGTTATCATAATAATATCATAAACAAAGTAACCAAACTCCTTTTCAATTGTAGATCTTTCTGGAACAGAAGAAAATCTTTAAGACAGGACTCAACATAGCCCATTTCAAACAGCACGTCAAAATAATCGAAGATGAAACTAAGGAGTACTTTTCAAGATGGGGAGACAGTGGGGTAGAAAGTAAGATGACAACAGTGCCATTACAAACAGTCTGATCATATCTAAAAGTGGAAAGTGATCTCTTATGTCCAGTTCCAAATCAACCTCTAGTCCCTACAGCTACTTCCTGTACTTGGAAACAGAATGATTAAGTTTTATTGTGGTTATTGAACACGTCATATTGCTTATAACATGTTATAGTTACTCTTTCATCAATCCTGTTTCTCATTTTACAAGTTGACATGGAACCTGACTTTGTTCGATCTGCTCTACCCTCCACCTCAAAAAGACCTGTTTGAGGCCTTGTCAGAGCTGATCATCCTGACAGCCAGCGCCTGTTTGCATGGGAAGGAGATCCGGAGCATGTTGGATGAGAAGGTGGCCCAGCTCTACGCAGATCTGGACGGAGGCTTCAGCCACGCGGCCTGGCTGCTTCCTGGCTGGCTGCCCTTGCCCAGCTTCAGGTAAGAGAAATGCTTAAGCCACAGCGTCTTGTCTTCGATCAAATGGAAATTCTAATTGTTCTACCCCCGGGTTAAGATTGTGTGAAATCCCCAGGTTTGCCTGAGTTAAATTATAAATCTTATTCTTTATAAGTGTATTAGATCCAACACTAATTTGTAGCAATCACGTTAGCCTGGACACTGGGGTTAACACCCCTACTCTTATGATGAAGGCCATGGGTTATGCTACTGGCAAATTATAAGAAATGTTGCTGGAAGCTTTATTGACATTGTCTCGTTCATTTCATCTTTCGGTTAGGCTTTTGGGTGAGCGGGACTTCCTTTTCACTTCAGTCATTCTATAATAATGATATTTCTTACAGGCGAAGGGACAGAGCACACAGGGAGATAAAAAACATCTTCTTCAAAGTCACCCAGAAACGCAGAAGCTCTGGAGAGAAAGTGGACGACATGCTGCAGACTCTGATAGATGCCACCTACAAGTAAGACAGTTGGTTTGTGGGATAGAGGCCACTACATGTGGAAGTATCTATTCCTCGCACCCAGCTGAAGAGAGTGTGCTTTGGTTTCAAGGCGTTCCTCAAGTGATTAACCATTTCAAATTGATAATTTTGAGCTGTCATTTCAGACTGCATTCTTAACAGTTTTCCCTTTATTTTTAAGGGATGGGCGGCCACTGAATGATGATGAGATAGCAGGTATGCTGATTGGTCTACTCCTGGCTGGACAACACACATCCTCAACCACTAGTTCCTGGTTGGGCTTCTTCCTGGCTAAAGATAAGGCCCTACAGGATCGCTGCTATGCTGAACAGAAAACCGCATGTGGAGAAGACCTGCCCCCACTCAATTTTGACCAGGTCAGCGTTCACCACTGGCCTGTTGGAGACTATACATAAGTGGCCACAGACTGTATTTAAGCCTTGTTTACAATGAAATAATTAGTAATGCTTTCATAATGGCTTAATAATGTGTTAAGAATATATTCAGTTATTTAGTACATGCTTGTACTTGAATAAATTATTTTGTTAATCAGACTTATTCAATATTGTACCACTTGGTAACTGAAGATTGTATGTAGCTAAGTGATTGTTTATACAACTACTAAACCAAGGTTTCCCAAACCCAGTCCTGGCAGCTTCTAAGGGTGCATGTTTTTGCCGTTTGCAGTAGAGATTATTCGAATAGTCAAAGCTTGATTAAGAGTTCATTATTCCAGTCAACTGTGTGTTAAAATGGCAAAAACCTAAATAAAATATCTCGGTACTAAATTTGCTAACCCATTAATGGAATAGATTTTATCAGTTAAATATTTGAAATAGTCTTTACTTTCCCTGCCATTACATGTTCTGCTGTTCATTCACCAGCTGAAGGACCTGAATTTATTGGACCGCTGTTTGAAAGAGACTCTCCGACTCCGCCCCCCCATCATGACCATGATGAGAATGGCCCGCTCCCCTCAGGTAAGACCGACCAGTCTTCACATTATTGGGCCAGTACATCTATACTTAAGTTACTCCCTCATCAAAACAGAATAACTATTTTGGACCTCAAGTTTGACAGGGAGAAATGTCCATAATGTAAATTGCCCATTTGAACTTGATTTGAGCTCCAACCCTGCTGAATACATTTGTGTAGTAGATGAGTGACCCCTTTCATGCACCCCGCCCCCCCCCCAGACTGCAGCAGGCTACACAATCCCAGCCGGCCACCAGGTGTGTGTGTCCCCAACAGTCAACCACCGTCTGCAGGACACCTGGACAGAGAGGATGACGTTCAGACCTGACCGCTACCTCAACGAGAACCCTGCTGCAGGCGAGAAATTTGCTTATGTGCCCTTCGGAGCCGGTAAGTGAATATCACCATTAACTAAAGATGCTTCATTTATGAGAAAATCGTTGACCTTTCGTCAGGAGAGGCTTCTGAACTTTACCACCATACCAAACTCTCGCACCTAAACGTTTCTCCTGGTTCAGTCAGTGTAATTACCGGGACTCATTAACCATGGATGTTGTCCTGTAGGCCGCCACCGCTGCATCGGGGAGAACTTTGCCTACGTACAGATCAAGACCATCTGGTCGACCTTGCTGCGCCTCTACGAGTTCGACCTGGTCGATGGTTACTTCCCCACGATCAACTACACAACGATGATCCACACCCCGCACAACCCCGTCATCAGATACAAGAGGCGGCAACACTAAGAAACAACCAGAGCAAAACGCGCCAGGGAGTATAGATTGGAGAATAGGCTCCCTGTTCTAGTGTACTAGGTACTGTAAGTACAGCCGGGCGAGGCCATTTCAGATGATCCCCCAAAACCAGCCTTACTCACCTTAACCCTTCACACGGGGGAATTGGCCTGTATGAATATGGAACAACTGATGAGGTTTTTCCAGAGGGAATATGAAAAGCATGGGCATAACCATTGCAGAAATGGACCGTAAACCATTAGGGAAGGGTAAAAGTGAGCACAGTGGTTGACATGAGACTACATCCAGACGTGACTATTGATTCTGATGTGCATTTCCTTTTTTGTTGTGTATCCGTAACAACCATGATAAGTGTATTAGTGTGGGAATGTTGGAAGGTCAGGGTTTGGCTTGACCCGTGTAGTGCCTAGATGATGGAAAGTGACTTCTCCATTTTCTTTTGATTGATTAGACTATTTGAAGCCTAATTTTGCTGTATATAAAAAATTGTATTATTTTATTTGAATTCCAATAGGAAAAAACTCCTGTTCACTTTGTCTTCACACTGACAGTACATTTCCTCCATACCAGATTCAGTAAATGTTTTAGTTCAACGTTGATTTGGTTCCTGTCAGAACTAATTAAATTTGTACCTGAACAATTGTTATTAAATTTGTACCTGAATTGACAACAGTGTGACCACGTCTTTCAAAGTTCATATTTATTTCAGTTTTTGACAAAATACCCAGAGATTCCAAAGCGCTTACCTTTACAAAAATATGTCTTCTACAAATTGTCCTCTGTAGTCTGTCCAAGAAGCCGTTCTAATAAAACACAGTGTAGTGTACACAGATCCTGTAGCAGCCTCCTCCACAGTAAAGTCAAACATTCTCCACGTCAAAGTTCCTCTCCTGGAAAACTACTAGGGGTGCAGGATATCATCCCAGCCCAGCAAGCAACAACTACCGGTAATGATCAAATCATGGTGTTCCATTTAAGGAACTATGAAAAAAATTGACCAGGTGTGTTAATGCCAGGCTGGAGCAAAGATCTGCACACCCCAGATTGTACCTCTCCAGGACTACAGTAATCGGGGACGCCTGCTCTACGTATTCTTCCACCCACACAACAACATACACAGTATAAATTAAATTAATCAAGTCTTTAAATTATCATTCCACAAATATACGTTTAACATGATTGTGATTATCCACAATAAAGAGGCAGACCAAAGTTTACAAACATAGAAGCTATTTCAAGTGCTGGCGACAAAAAGCCTGATTATAAGATGTCTACACACCAAAAAGGTTTTTTGGTCCCCACATAATATATATATATATATACTATACAGCAGAATGATACAAAATAACCAAAGCTCAGCACAAGAAAAGGCAACTGAGTTTCTTCAAGCCAGTTTCAATGTAAAGTAGACTTTATCTTCTTATTCCGAAGTGCAATTGAGCATATGAAGAAGTTCCTATGGATGAAAAGCATAAAGTGGTTTAGTTCCCAAAACGTTTGACCAGAACATTACTAGCATAGTTGAGGAGGCAATATCTACTAATGGCACTACATGCTTTAACTCCAGAATTTGTGTAGTTGTTCCACGCATGTCTGCGTGTGTTACCTGATGTGTGTCTGCGTGTTTTACTTGACGTGCGTCTGTGTGTTACCTGACTGCACACTGCCCAACCTCCTCTGCAGTGCCTCCAGCCTGGAGATGTAGTCGGTGAGAGCTCGGTCCGGGTCGTAGTTCTGGAGGTGGGAGCAGGTCATCGGGCCAGGGTCTCCAGCTGTGTTGAACCGGTGTTGCACAGAAGAGAGGGCAGACCGGGGGGAGTCTCGTCCGGTGCGCCCCCTGCTGGCTCCTCTCCTCTCCCCGTACACCTCCACACTCCCCGGATGGAGGTAGGGGGAGTCTGTCCTCACCTCGTTACCTGAAGAGGGAGAGAGAGAGAGGAGAGGAAGAGAGGAGGGAGAGAGAGGAGAGGAAGGGAATGGATGTTTGTCAGGACGTTTTTGCGTTTTTCTCACAAGACTGGATTACGGATTCGGCCTGCAAATTTTTAAAACAAACAAAAACCTTTCAACTTTCTGGTGATTCCATGTTAATGCTAATGGGAAGCCTAACAAAATGTTCTATAGCGTACACTTGTTGACTGAAGTCCTGGCTGTGTTCATTTAGCGTTAATTCATTCAAAGTGATTTTCACCATGTTCATTTTCCTGGAGTTTGGTGTAGTGTGATGCAATGTGATTTTCTTTACCTGGTGATTGTCCCAGGCCGTTTCTATTCATGTTGCCAGATGTTGTGGAGCTCATTCCTGTAGCTTTATGCCATCGCTTGACCAGGAAATGCATTCTGGAAAATTAGGACAGAGAAGTTCAAAAAAAGGTGGGCTTGTAGGATCTTTAGAATTCATAAGTTGTGAGCTTACAGAACTATATTAGATAAATTTTTCTCAATGCTGAATAACACTGTATGAACACAAGAAATGTTCAAAATACAGCACCTGTCTTTTAAATATTAATCAGCTAAAAGCTTGATGAGTTCATTCGTAAGTATCATTTAGATATAAACTCACTAATATAGCAGCTATACCCTTAGTTTATTAACTACAAAATTCAGCAGCAGTACCCTCAATATCAACAGACCAAACTGCAGTTCTTATTATTTACCTGATGAGGGCGATATGCTGTTAACTACAGTCCAAGGTTGCAGAGGCAGGATAACTGACTTCTCTGGTTAATGAATCTTCCAGCATAAAACCTTTATGTTAATCTGTCACACTTTACGTGGATAGTCCCATATAGATGATCCCTAAAATGTCATACTATCAACCAACTATATCTGGATAGGCAACTACTTACTAAAGCCTCAGAGGGGTTAAGGCTAGATTTGGAGAAGGGGTTATCATATTTTGTTTACACACGTGCGTTTATTTCACTATGTCAGTGTCTTTGTTGTAAATGTTCTGGCACTTGACCGCTGGCATTTGTGAACTGTTGGAAAAGTAGAAGCATTCATAGAACTAATGACGTAGTTTTAATTAGACAATATGGACACAGATTTCCACACTAAATCACAGATTTCCACACTAACGGTGTTAATTTGGCAGTACAGCAATTGCCTAAATCCAACACTGAACGTCTTCCAGGTCTGACGTTTGCGTGAATACAGAAATTCAAGTTCAACTAGCCAGCCTAGCAGGAGAAGCGCTTCACGGCAGGTTTAGTGTGACAAAACGTTGCTAAAAGAAGCCCAAGGTCCCATCGTTCACCTGGAGAGGGCGATGGAGACGCGGACGGCCGAGCGGAAGCGTGTCAAGCCCCGCCTCCCCGGGGACTCCAGGCTGCAGCGGGCCGGCCGGCCACCCATGCGCGCGATGAGCGACAGCGTGGCTTCCTCGCACTCCTGGAAGCCGCCCAGCAGCAGCAGCAGGTACTTCTTCTGGTAGATCAGGGCTTTGCGGAAGCTCTCGGACCGCAGGTACCGGCCGTACATCCTCTGGGGTTAGGGGAGAGAAAGGAGGGTTCAGTCCCATGGGAAGCACCGATGTGAGTCGCTATAGAACCAGTTGTGGAGTGGCGGGAGATTCGGAAGCGCCACGTGTCACGGAGATACGCCGGAATGCTTTCACCTCACCTTCAGTGGGGCGTTGTCTCCCTCCCGTCCGGTCATGTCTCTGAGGGACTCCGTACGTATCTCTCCCCTGAGATGGGTCACCTCAGCCTGGGCTAGACGCAAGCCCTTCTCCAGACGACTCCTCTCCCTGGTCCAGGCCTCACGCTCCGACGTGAACAGAGCCCCGGCCGCCTCCTGTTGCTGGTCCAGGGCTCCTCTCCTGTTGGACTGGGGGGGGGGGGGGGGGGGGGGGGGGTGTTAGGGTGGTGAAATGCCTCAACGCTTCTAATCACAGCCATTTCTAGACCCCTCTGCAATCCAGAATGCTGTCCTCACTATGTCCCCCAGGCCGTATGTTCCAGGGCGACCACGGATTCTGTACGTCAGTGGTCTAAGAATTGCAACTCACGCTGTCCCCGGATCCTAGGCCAGCCTGGCGGTAGCGGCGAAGCTCGTCCTCTAAACGGAGGACCTGGTTGCGCAGGTCATTCTTCTCCTCGGTCAGACGGCTAACGAACCCGGTGAGCTCTGCATTCTGCCTCAGCAGCCGCTCGGTCAGGGAGCTGGACTGGCCTCCCGCCAACAGGGCGACGCCCTGAAGAGACACATCAGAGAAGTTATTATAGACTGGATCGGTAAGAAGTGTCTTAGGTGGAATGGTTTTGGAGTAGCCACTGAAGTTAATACACTTCACTATGAAGCAGAACGGCAGGTGTGGGCCATGTCCTAATTGTCGGTCACTTGTTTCCTTTTTGGGTTTTCTACAGCACGTGGTTTATGTATCTAATGTGAGGGCTTCACTTTGTATTGGTTGTAGCACAGTAAGCTGCAGTTGAATTGATGCACTGTGAAGTTAGAAGTGCCATCTCACCTCAGGGGCCGTGGGGAGAACTGGAGACTGCTGCAGCATAGTGATGACCTCATCAACGTTGGTCTGCAGCCACGACAGGCCTTCAGCGTCCACCTCTGTGGTCAGCCTGCACGCACACAGATCAACGCACACATAAATGTACATGTGCACATACAGCATATATATAGAGCATTTATTACCACAGCAAAATGTTCCGTTTGTATTTATCAACACAACACGTAGAAATGCTTTGAGACAATGTTCCGGGTCGTACCGTCCAGGATCCTGGCTGACTAAGGACCGGGTCCTGGCTGCGATGATCTGCAGTTTGGCCAGGACCTTGTCCGAGTGTTTGTGTTCATGGAGAAGGGCGATGTTGCCGGTCCCGGAGGCCTGGAGAGGAGAGGCCGTGTGGGTGGGAACGGTTAGTGTGTCGTTGGGCTTCTGCTGGAGCACCCAGTCTCTGGTCCGGTCAGTGGGCTGGCCTTGCTGCTGTGGAAGATGGAAAATGTTCGCAATTTATTTAAGAAAGAAACTCTTCAGTCGTTCATATAACAGTTGATTACATCAGGTTTAATTTCATGGATTTCAACAACCATCGAAACAAGACAGAGTATATGTACAGAGACCAACAGAGTAGTGTCACGACATTTGTTCTGATTATTGCATTGCTAGGTTCAAGCTTTTATTTTCTCCCAACAGTATAGGTGACGAAATTAGTATTTGCAGCATGGACATACAAGGAATAGTAGCCACCATGACGTGGCCTAGAAAACGCAAGGTTTCACACAGATGGCTCCAGGAGGCACAGGAAATCACAGAATGTCGGTTGCCCAGACAAGCCGGTCAATAGCTGACGTATATCAGCGGCTGTTGTTGTAAGAAATGCTGTCACTATTATAATTAGCATGATGATCATTTAGCAGTCAGGGCCTGCAACTCTGAAGGCCCGTTGCAGAGTTAACCTGGAAGTACTACTCACCGACAGACTCAACTGACATTGTGGATTACGATACGATGTTATTGAGCGGCTGAGCATAAATCGCCACAGTCTGTCAGAAAAGCGCTAACTGGTTCATTGGAAGTATGAATGAGGGATATATGAATGTGACTCACGTTCTGGCTGTCAGGCTGCTGCTGTGGCCCCTCGCCCAGACGGGCCATCCCCTCCTGCAGCCTCTCCTTCTCTTGCTCCAGCCACCTCCCCCGCTGCACCTCTCTCTCCAGCCGCTCGACGGACTCCCGCAACTGCTCCCTCAGATCCTCCAACTCGCCTTGCGCCTCCTGTAGAGCCTCCCGATCCTCCCGTGACCCCTGAGCAGCGGCGGTCAGTTCCTCCTCCCGTTGCACCACCGCCAGCTTCTGGGCCTCCACCTCGTTCAGCAGATGAACCACCTGGCGGACGGGGGGGAGTCACAGGATTCAGTGAGGAGGACACATTTGGAGGTTACTATAGTAGCGTTGTCAGGGCTCGCCAACCCTATTCGTGGAGAGTTAGAGGTGTTCATTCCAACCCTAATCTAACATACTTGATTACAATAATTAGCTGGTTGATAAAAAACAGTCACCAAACTTAGGAGGCTTGTTTCATTTGTTTAGTCTGCTCGGTAATCAAAGTGTATCTTCCCCCGAGCGGCCGTCCTGACAACCTCTCTCCAAGAGCAAGGCATAAAAGTCATTCAGGGAGTCACTAAGAACACTAAAACGACATCCAGAGAACCTACAGATCTCTCAACACAGCTAAGGTCAGTGTTCATGATTCCACCAGCAGAAATATACTGGGCTAAAATGGGATACATGGCAGAGTGGCAAGCTGGAAACCACTACTCACTAAGAAGAACATGAATGCCTTGAGTTTGCTAAAAACCACCTGCATTATCCTCAACATGTTTTTGGGTCTAATAGGGCTATTACTTTTCACATGGGGACACTGTTTGTTGCGTAACTTTAGGAATAAATATATTAATTAGTATCAATGCTGTGGTTTGTTCAGTCAGGTTCCCTTTCTGATATTAGGTTTTGGTTGATGATCTGATAACACTCAATGACAGACATTCCCTTTTTCACCGCAACTTTCCCCCACAATGTACTTGTCTCCAGCTGACCTGAGAGTGCTTCTCATCCAGCTCCCTCTGCAGTTCCTCCAGCAGAGCTTCGGAGGACCTCATTCGTCCGTCCAGTTTATCGGCACCCCTCTCAGCCCCCTCCTCCTCGTGGCCTCCTTCCCTGGAGGAGCTGTGCTGGCGGAGCTCCTTTTCTCTCCCCAGGGCACTACTCAGCTCCTGGGCCCTTGCTCGCTCAGACTCAAGCTGGACCTGGAGCTGCGAAGCCTGGGTCTGCAGCCTGGAGAGCTCCTGCTCGGACCGGAGGGACAGCTGAGAAATGGACTGGCGCTCCTGGTTTAAGGTTATGGTCAGTTGAGCTACGCGACCCTGCTCTTCTTCCAAAGCCAGTTTGAGATCCTACAGGGAATGGGTGGAAAGACAAGAGATACTGTGTTTGCTGGTGAAGGTCTACACACCCCGAGCAAAGCCTTCACTATTTACTGCACAAAAAAAGGGGATTGTGATGATTTCTGTCTTTTTCCGTACAGATCTACATCTAATGTAAATAGAATAGGTTTTGTAGGTCTTCAGGCGAACAACCTAATTTAAGCCCTTTATAGCTTGAATAATATTTGAGATTTTATGCCAGTAAAAAGGACGTGTAGGCAATCATTACACAACATAGTCATTCATTGTGTGTTTTATGGTGTACAGGGGTCGGCTGCCAAAATGAGTGGCAGGTTGATTTTGAATCTGCTTGGCATATTTGCTGGGGAACCGAAATGTTAACTTTCCCATCAGTGCACACCTAGTGTAACAACCCCCCCCCCCCCACAAACACTTACCTCCAGCTCCTCTCTCTCCAACTCTGTCTTCCTGTCTGATTTACACTTCTCCTTCTCAAAGGTCCACTGCTGCTCCCTGGCCTTCTTCTGTTCCTCCGCCAGTCTGTCCGTCAAGGTGTCCATCTCAGCAGCCTTCTTCGACACCTCCGTCCTAGAAACAAGGAAATGGTCACCCATCTGGATCCATTCAGTAGCCACTGGGAATGTAAATGATCCGTAATACAGGAAGATGACAGGAAGTTGATCTCTAAAGAACTCTTAATTGGACTAACACACAAACATTACCTTAGAATGTTTAGCTCTTTAATGTGCTCAGTCAAGCCAAGAAACTGTGTGCGTGCATGTGCCCCACGTCTGTGCGTTCCTTCATTTTAATCTTACCTGAGTGTGTCCAGCTCCTTGAGGTGTTTGTGCTGGGTCTTGAGCGTGGTTTCCAGCTCTAGTTTGGTCTGGGCTAGCTCAGCCTTCATCTCCTCCAGCTGAACCCTGTCAGCCTGCTGTAGCGTGTGGGTTCCCTGAACACCTGAGTGGGTAGAACAACCAGACAAAACCACAGGCAAGTTATTGGTATTAGCTGCTGTTAAACGATGGTTGCATCTAAGAAAATGTACTGTCAATTAGTCAATCAATGAATAATTAAATCCCCATTCAGACACCTGGTACTATGCATATCTCATCCCTGTGTCCTTCCAATTACCTAACACACATGGCATGACAAGCCACTGCAGGGCTAGATTACAGACCTTGGATGGATCTGGCTTCTCTGTCAGGCTCCTGGGCTTGGACGTCTTCAAGCTGGTCTCGGAGCTGCCGGACTTCTGTCAGCAAACTGTTTCTGTCAGCAGCCTGTAGAATCCCCATGGCATCTCTGTGATGAGCATCCTGTAGATATACACACAAACAAAAGTTTTACCTTGGAACACAAAGAAAAACACCACAAAATGACCACCAGAAAAGCTGGGAAGAGTAGACCGTTACTGTGAATATGTACTTCTGGCTATCAGATAGAAGGCTTACACTGAAATTAGCAGATAATCGTGTGTTCGCTACTTGCTCTGAGTTTTAATGCAAAGGCTCAAGTCAGAGGCTAATGTCATACTAGTAGGCAAAATTGTGTTCAGTTTTTTCAGTGACCTGCTCGGCTAGCCTGTGCTCCAGTTCATTAAGGTGGATGATGGCATCAGTAGTGTCCAGCTGGTCCAGTTCAGTGTAAAGGGCTCTTTTCAGCACACTCCGCTCCCTCACAAACACCTGCTGCACTGCGCCCAGCAACTCTCCACGCCAGTCTGATGTCTGAAAATAAACAAGTGCACAGATGTGCATGCTTAAAGAAAACTGAATATATCTGACCCCTGCTGTATTTAACTGTGCTCCAAGTGAAGTGGCAGCACTACAAGCACAATGCTTCTACCTGGGTTTCCCTGCTGTGGGTCTGCATCTGGCCAATGAGGGCTTTAAGGGACTCCACGGTTGCCAGCAAGGCCTCCCTCTCATTGGGCCAGCCCTGGGCGTGGTGGAGCGGGCCGGCCGTGTCGGCCTGTCCCTCAGGGATTGGCAGCTCAGACAGGGACAGCACCTGCATGCCCTCCTGGTGTACCTCACGGAGAAGGTTCTGCAGTGGCCCCGCATAAGCACATTTATCGTGTAACCATTTTCAACCCAGACATCTACACTGGAGCACTCAAATAGATTGGCATATGCTGATGTTACGCTTAACTTAACATGCCAAAAGTAGTTCTGTCACCTTTATTCTGTCCGGTAAGGCATCATCCGACTCTTTCCTGGCACCCTCCGGCGTAGTCCTGAACTCCTGCTGCAGGTTAGGCAGATCGCAGCCGGTCCGCTGACTCCAGTCCGAGCTGCTGTCTGGAGCAGGGTGCAAGGTGTGGCGTGGTTAATACAAGGCAACAGTAAACCATCTCCCCCATGAATGATGCGGAGCCTCCCCTTGGGCAAACTGAGACATTGCATGTGACTAACAAATTTCAGTTGGTTGTATCTCCCGCCTTGCTTGTGCCAGTCATTGTAATTTTACCAACGGCGGCTCACTATGGAAATATGCAAAACAGTGGCGTCAACAAATAGCACCTGATCTATTCATCTATAATTCCGATCACGCATTGTGACAATGTAGACGTGTAGGCCGCTAGCATGTACATCAACATTTTCCGCATGTACATTCAAAACCCTGTACTTTCTGTCCTGGGCGGGGCGGGAGGGGGGCTGAGCCCTGAATGTATTGTGATCCTAGTGACGCCTCTGGCGCAAAATACCCCCAAGCTTCATTGTTATTGTCCGGTGCTCCAACATATCACATCATCATGGGAGCAAGGTACTAAAAGGAAAAGACAGAGACTGATCCATAGCCCCCCCCCTTTTTGCCCCCTCCCCTCTATTTTCACTATTTCAAAAGCTCTCAGTTCATGTTCTCACGTACACACCCAATGCATTGTATACCAACTATTTTAAATTTCCTTCATCACACTAAAATGTACACATACTCAGTGCTGTTGAAATTTGAATTCATAACTATTTGTAACACAGCAAAATACATCACAAAATGTATTTGAATAAAGAAAACCAAATTACCCAGCAGCTTCTAAATTAATAATTGTAATTAATAATTGGAAATACACCTCTCATTTCTATGTGTAAATGGTAACCAAATATTACTGTATTGTTTTTGGAGACAATACCAAAACAATCCCGGAATTCTGTGAAAGAGATATGTTAGTTGGTGCTTTTGTTTACACCAACCCTATTGCAGCAGTCTTTCTTTAAACGACCTGGAAGACCATGTGTCTTGAATTTAACACTGCACAGGTAAATTAGCTCAGTCAGGTCCAGAGCCCAGATGGGACAAAACCCTGCATTATCTGCAAAAGTTTAAGAACAGGGTTGTCTACTCTTCCACCACAGTAACTTACCACTGGTGTAGCCATCTTTGAAATGTAATCCGGTGGGACGCTCTGGTCTCGATACAACCTGGAGGGGATGAAACTAGGTCAGTACACAAAATAGTGCAGTGAAACTCTACACACTGAAACCAGATTTAGTCAAATAAACTTAAAATGCAGTGTTCAGGTTGTCTCTGTCATGCCATTTCACTTCTCATGTCAACTTCTCGTATTCTGCATAATGAACCCAAATCTGGTCTGTTGAGATGATGTCTGCCCAACACACCTCATGGGAATGTTGCAGCTTCTCGATGATGGTCTTCAGAACTTTGCACTCTTCCTCCAACATATGAGCTTCCCTCTTCAGAGCCTCGCTCTCTGCGATATGCCGGGCCTCCATGTCCAGGATCTCTGCTGCGTGGAGCTCCTGCATCTGTACAATCTTCTCCTGGTACTCCTCGATCATCTCCTCCACATCTTCGTCCTCTGAAACAGACCTGGTATCCAGACGTCTAGCATGGCCAGACATCTGGTAGGTTACCATTTCTGTCTGGGTGCCAGCGTCTGCACAGTGTAGATGTTGAGAGGCGTTAAAACCAGATGTTTGACTGGATGATTTGTCGAAGGACGTTTGGTTGGAAGCGGCTAACATTTTTTCCTTTGCGCCTTGCCGGTAGTCTTGGGGTTTCCCGCCTTTCTTTTTTGGATGGGAGGGCGGAGCTTGTTGCTGCAGCTGGGGTGAGGGTGACGCAGGCGACACAGGGGATTGTGCTGATGTCGACTCAGCGGTTTTTGCCAAGGCTACTCTGAGCTGTTGTAGCTCCTCTTGGAGCTGAGCGATGGACAGGTCGCGGACTTGGAGATCGTTCTGGAGCTTCTCGCTGCACTCTCTGAAGCAGTTCAGGAGTTCTTTGGCAGCTGCTGCCTCGTCTCGGACCTCCTGGAGCTCTTGGAGAAGGTTGGATGCTGAGGAACGGTCGCCTTCCGATGAGGCCTGGACCTGAGGTGAAAGGACAGAGGTCAAAGGCAAAGTTAGGGTACCAACTTGAAGAAATGTCAGTCAGGATTTTAGTAGAGTTGGAATATTTTTTACTGCATTAAGACTCTGACCTGGTAGAGCTCTCCTTTGAGATGTGCTATGGTCATCTCTCTCTCCTTTGTTACAAAAAATTAAATGGTTATAACTATGGGAAAAAGCTACAAGTACACATTTAAATTTGGTTAACATTTCACAAATGTTTTACATAACAGTGCATCTGTCTTTATACCTGTAGCAGCTCCTGTAGTTTGTCACAGCGTTCTCTGTAGCTGTTGAGCTCCTCTTTGGTGGCAGCAGCCTCTTCTTTGACTTCTTTCAACTTCAGCTGGAGCTCAGACACCCTTTCCTCACCACCTACTGATACCTGTGGTCAGAGAAAACTTCACAACTTGAAAAAGATGTTGACAACCAGAAAATCTTGCAATACTTAATCTACTATATGGCACAACAGAACTGTACCAATGTATCGAACGTCCTTTCACATTTGTTTCTTACCCTTTGAATGTCTTCTTGAAGCTTTACTATTATAACCTCTTTTGCCTAAAAAGAAAAACAAAACATGATAATTATCACTCCCTCTCATGTAGTGAGTTGAAAAGACCAGTTTGCCAACTAAAAAAAGGGTTGTTGACTGTGATATAATACCTTGAGCTTCAGCTGGAGTTCACTGCTTATTTCCCTGTAATTGTTGAGCTGTTCCATGGTGGATGAAGTCTCGTCCCTGGCCTCCTGTAGCTCCTTTAGAATCTCAGACACAGCAGAGTCATTGTCTCTGGAAATCTAGTTCAGAATTGAGAAAGTGAACAGCTTATCAGCATTTGAACTGTACAAACATCAGTTAGACATAATCTAAAAGGTGACACTTAAATGCTAAGGGAAAATAAACGTTAGCATCTTTTTAACAGACTTCAGTGAGCAAACAAATACAAACAAATATATATTACCAGGAGAAAAATATTCTAGCATTCATATGGTACCTACAACAATGTGTACTTTGTGTACAAAAGATGGCAAAAACTGCTCTATCACAAATGTAAGCACTGTACACAATCTCAGGTAGTCCAATCTATCACAAATGTAAGCACAGGTAGTCCAATCTAGAATACATGGTTAAAGCTAATACATCTCTCAAAGCTAGCAGTACAAGCTAAAGCTAACTCCCACCTCTGCGGGCGTAAACAGTCTTTGCTGTCCACCAGGCTTGGATGCCCTCATCTGATTGAGCAGATCCATGAGTACGACCAGCCTCTGCTCGTACTCCACTACCTCCTCCTCAGAGCTGGAGAGTAGCTGCTTCTGCAGCTCCTGGTCCTTCTGCATACCACTCAGGCCTACCTCTAACTCACGGAGCTTCTCCGTCAGAAGGACTACCTTTCCTGTGGAGCCATGTTTGGCTCTCTGGACCCCTGCTAGTTGGGACATTTCTTTCAAACCGAAGTCCAATACTTCAATCTCTACAAGGGGATCCTGGTGGCCAGATTCTTTGGTTCTCTGGATCTTGGACTCATGTGATTGATGTGACTCATGTTGGACAGCACCCAGTTGGGCCTGACTGACCAGGACAGCAGCCACGCTGTCCCTCAACTTGTCCTCCAGGTTCTGGACTTTGCGCTGGAGCTCATCTGCATCCTCCTGGGCCCGCTCAACCAGGAATCGGCAGTTGGTCAGTTCAGTGTCTTTCTCCTTGACACAGGCCTCAAGTTCCTGGATGTGTAGACTCAGCTCCTCCACCTTGGAGGTGGCACTCTGCTCCAGCGCCTGGACCTGCGCCTGCACCACCACAAAGGCTGCAGTCTTCTCCCTCAGGGCATCTTGTAGCTCCATTGCTGCATTGTCTGACTGCTCCTTTTCACACTCAACTAATGCTAGCCTGCTTTCCTGTAAATGCCGGTACCTATCCAGGAGTGAGCAATGTTCGGCTTTAATGGTGTTTAGCTCTTTGGTGGCTAGGTCCAACTTTTGCCTCATTTCGTCGTACTCATCCTTGCTTGGCCGACCGACCTGGCTTTCCAACTGGCTCTCCAAGTGTCTGCATTTCTCCAGGAGTGAGCCGTGTTCGCCTTTAATGGCGTTTAGCTCTTTTGTGGCCAGGTCCATCTTTTGTCTCATTTCATCGTACTCCTCCTTGCTTGGATGTCCAACCTGGGTTTCCAACTGGCTCTCCAAGTGTCTGTATTTCTCCAGGAGTGAACCGTGTTCGCCTTTAATGGCGTTTAACTCTTTTGTGGCCACGTCCATCTTTTGCCTCATTTCGTCATACTCCTCATTGCTTGGACGTCCAACCTGGCTTTCCAACTGGCTCTCCAAGTGTCTGTATTTCTCCAGGAGTGAACCGTGTTCGCCTTTAATGGCGTTTAGCTCTTTTGTGGCCACGTCCAACTTTTGCCTTATTTCTTCATACTCCTCCTTTCTTGGATGTCCAACCTGGCTTTCCAACTGGCTCTCCAAGTGTCTGCATTTCTCCAGGAGTGAGCAGTGTTCGCCTTCAATGGCGTTTAGCTCTTTTGTGGCCACGTCCATCTTTTGTCTCATTTCGTCATACTCCTCCTTGCTTGGACGTCCAACCTGGCTTTCCAACTGGCTCTCCAAGTGTCTGTATTTCTCCAGGAGTGAGCCGTGTTCGCCTTTAATGGCGTTTAGCTCTTTTGTGGCCAGGTCCATCTTTTGTCTCATTTCGTCGAACTCCTCCTTGCTTGGACGTCCAACCTGGCTTTCCAACTGGCTCTCCAAGTGTCTGTATTTCTCCAGGAGTGAGCCATGTTCGCCTTTAATGGCGTTTAGCTCTTTTGTGGCCACGTCCAACTTTTGCCTTATATCGTCGTACTCCTCCTTGCTTGGACGTCCAACCTGGCTTTCCAACTGTCTCTCCAAGTGTCTGTATTTCTCCAGGAATGAGCCGTGTTCGCCTTTAATGGCGTTTAGCTCTTTTGTGGCCAAGTCCATCTTTTGCCTCATTTCGTCGTACTCCTCCTTGCTTGGACGTCCAACCTGGCTTTCCAACTGGCTCTCCAAGTGTCTGTATTTCTCCAGGAGTGAGCCGTGTTCGCCTTTAATGGCGTTTAGCTCTTTTGTGGCCAGGTCCATCTTTTGCCTAATTTCGTCATACTCCTCCTGGCTGGGACCCCCAAACTGGCTTTCTAACTGCCCCTTGAGCTCCTCATCTGTCTCTGAGGAATGCTTTCGCTCAATGTTGGCTAGCTCTTCTTGCAGCTTGTCGATGACGGCGTTAAGTTGCTCCAGCTCCTCTTCGCTGTTTCTTTTCAGGCGCTGCTGCTCGCTCCGCATGCAGTCCATCTGAGACTCAAGTTCCCGCAGTAGCTCTTCCTTTCTATCGATTTCCTGAAGGCACAGATGAAACAGTTATTGTAGCAACAAAGATGCAGATGAGGAAGAAATACACCAATACAGCCTCATGCACTTATAAACCTCTGAGACACAGCTGTGCCATATTTTAAACATTTTTGGTTATATAATCTCAACCAGTTTACTTTTTGGTTTGGGAAAACTATAATAAATGTTGATTAAGGTTTGCCGGACAATTCCAGAGTGTACCTAGTGTCTCAGACATTTAACAAGCCAAGTCAAGGTACCACAATGCAAGACAACACAGCATTAGAGGCCTACTTACCAAAACTTGAAATGAAATGATGGGTTTACAAAACCAACTTCACAAATGAAATGAACAGGCTGTCAAGCAACACACACACACACTAATCCACTATCACAGACCTATACATATATGTGAACAGAAGAACACATGGTCCTCCTGTCTAACATATATGTATGTACGGTTACCTGGTTATCAGGGGATGTTTCCGTGTGTTGAAGTTTAGCCATCTGTTCATTAAGAAGTGCTATTTCCCTGTCCTTCTCCTCCATCACCTTCAAAAGTTTATCATATGTCGGTGATTATGATCTGCTGGCTTTCAACACAACACACTCACCCTTCAACTGGGACTAAAAATAACATTGAAGGGTATTTCGCCATCACTGGAGGTGGGGATACTACTGTACCTATGAATATTATGAATATTAAGTCTCAATGACGTTAACGGAAACAATTTGTTTGCGCATTCTTTCAGTAGTACTACAAAGAAGCTTGAAGGCTCCTTACATTCGGCACTAAAAATGTAGTTTGTAGTGAATAGTTTTTATCTAACTGTATTATCTACATTAAATAGGTATTAAGTTTAATGAGATGCAACTACCATGTGAAACACTGTTGCTTGGTATGCCCACATTAGCCATGTTTAAAGCTGGGTTGTCTAGCCTTGATGTGCGGCTGGGGTCGCAAACACACATTATTATGCTTATCCTCGTCAAAGTTTGAATTTCAAATGACTTAGTGGTTGGGTATACCCAATGAGTGTTATTGTGTGTGCTTTTCTGATTGTCTGTCTGGTTAGGTAACGCTTTACCTAAACCAGTGGTGTAGTGGTGGGTGAAGCAAGTAAATGTACTTCAGTCCAAACATTGAAAAAAATTGCATAACAGTTTACCAACCTTTTATGGAGAAATACATTAGCTAGAAGCAGCTGTTTTATTTTTTTATTTAACGGCCGCTGATAGGTCATTCACCACTAATCTAAACATTAGCAAGACTAAATACATGCTAGCCTGGCCATGTGTTGGCTGTTTACCTGCAGCAGGCGGTCCTTGGTTTCCAGGTCCTGCTGCTGGGTGCTCAGCGCTTTCCTCTGGATCTCTAGCTGCATGTGGAGCTGCTGCACCTCCTCACTCTTATTCTCCAGCTCCTCCCGGAATTGCTCCAGTTGCTCCTCCAGGTTACAGATCTGGGGGGGGGGGGGTCAGGCTGGTCTTTTCACTTAACAAAGGACCTGGGTTTCAAACCATGACCAACAAGGGGACCTTTCTTGTGTGCATCATTTGATACTCAAATGGAAATGGAACACACCAAGCAAAGGTCCATTTAGTGCAAACCATTGAGGGCCTTTTACACATTTACCAAGAAACTCCCCTTTAAACATGCAGATTTAAGAAACCCCATTATACCAATATGTTACCTCTTTCTCTTTCCGGTCCAGAGCTTCTCTCTCAGTTTGTAGCTGAGCCTTCAGAATAGAGTCGTCTGGGTCGCTAACAGACACATGCTGTCTCTTATCCTCCACCTGAAACACACACACGCGCACACAAACACGCGCACACACACACTTGTTATCAACCAGTTATGCCCACACCCTAGAGAAATACATCAGGTACAGCTGCTGCAATGTCATGAATAATCTGGGCAGTAGATGTGGGGACATTTCTTTCCCTTTTCCATGTTTCAACCCACCAACAGTGATACTGTTTGCCAACTGATCATTAAGCGCGTAGACACACACATTCATCACCTCCCCCCTCTGGGGAGCAGTCGTGGCTAGATGTAAAAACAGCATCAGTGGCAGGAAGGAGCCTGCGCTCGCATCTTTTTCATTCTGTCCCCGCTTTCCCGCTTGGTCCCTCATTTTCCCGTCGTCTTTCCCTGATGCTCTGTCTCCCTCCCAGTTCTCCCCCCTCCATCTCTCTCACCGCCTTGGTGCTGGCCAGCAGCGCCTGTTCCAGTTCGCGGATACGGCCCTCCAGCTTGTCTATCTCCTCGTCGCGCTCGAACACCTCACGCTGAAGCTGCTCCGACGCCAGCAGCAGCTCGCTGCACCAGTCCGCCTTCTCCCTCAGCTGCTCGTTCAGCTGTTCCACCTGGGAGAGGAGCAGGAAGAGAGAGAGAGAGAGAGAGAAAAGGGAGGACAGGCAGAAGGAAAGAAGGGTTTCAGTGAGGGGGGCACCGTCTGTGGTTTCCCTGTATCAATGTGGCTAGCTAGTAGCAACACGATACATTAGCTGGGAGGTCAGCTGATCCACCTGCTGTGTTGAGGAAAGGGAGGGAAAGAAAGAGAGGGGGGGGGGTGGAATTGGAAAAGAGGGGAGGGCTTCCACAACGCTAGCAAAGAGAATCTGTCATTATAGATGGTGTGTTTCACTAGTATAGATCCGTCCACTGTAGGGGAGAAAGGGAGAGGCAGAAGGAAAATAGAATTTCAATTAGACAGCGCCACTAAACAACAAAGGGCTGATTTTAATATAGACCGGAGTAATACTGTGAGGTCAGAAGATCCACATCTGCCACACAGTTCAGAGGGGGAGAAAATACATATAAGGGAAATATGGGAGGGACAGACAGGTGGGATTTGAGTTTAATATACGTTTTATTTTTTATACTGGCATGTTGGGTTGTTCCAATTGATTTCAATAACTTTCTCACTGCAAACAGGGCTTGTCATTATTATAATATTTTAACCATTACATCGATTATCTAAAATTGCAAACTAACACTTTCCTCATTTTCACATACACTTCAATAGAGGGTTGGTGTTATTTCAACCATAGAAACATGACTAGACCAATCCCTACAGACCGCCGCAAGTTAGCTGATACAACATACAAACATAAATAATATGTCAATACCTAATTACTACCAGAGAGATAACCAGAGTGAAATGTCAACATAAATAACAATGCATTTTTGGAAAACATGGACACATTTTGAAGAGTATGCACAAAGTAAAAAGGATTAATGAGGTCATAGTAGATTCCATTTAGAAAGTCTCAAGTTAGGAACGTCCTATGACATCACCCGTGAATACACTGTATGCACAATACACACGTACACAATGTAAATGCTAACGCATAATGACAGACAATCAGAACTTCAGGAGTATAGACAGACTACTGACCTCCAGGTATTGGTTGGAAGAACGAGAACTAACTAACGAGAACTTATTTGCAAACAAACATAATCGTCCGAGGAGTCTCTAACTCAATACAGGTCAGTCAACAGTATTTATTACAGAGAACATACCAGTCAATGATGCCCCCTAGGCAAATACCAGATCCCCTCACATTCCTTTTCTAATTTGAACAAGGACTCTCAGTCCTTTAATCAGTGAGAATACACTGGTTAGAGCAAATTTCCACAACAATATTAAGATCGCTTTGATTGTTCTTTTTTGTACTAACCAAATGTCATGACGTGTTAAGAATGATTAGAAGCCGTTTATATAATTGTCTGTGACAGTTTTGCTTGTCTGTATTTTTAAACACGCACAGACCAGCTCTTTACAACTAAACTATGTGCTTTGACTTTCAGCTTTTCACTTTGATAATGTGCAACTGAACACTGTTGAATGTAAAGACTGCCCTATTTCATAATTTTTTCCCCCCTTCAGATTAAAAGTTTGTGATTGTGACAAGACATGGCAGGCTTGGCTGGATGGTGCTTAGCCCATTTTGTGTAGCCCACAGACTGTAATGACACAGCTGTGACATTTCACCACTTGTTGGTTTGGAATTACATTTCTTTCAAGAAAATATTGAATCAACTTTTACCCCAGTTTGTAAGCTTTTAAATTGTATTCAAATCAATTCATAATATCTGTCAGTGATGAAGACACTGAGGGTATAGTGGGGGGTATGCAAAATGTACTTCAAGAACCTATCTAAACGGTTTGATGTTTAGGTCCATTACATTAGCCTGGCTGACAGCGCAGGAGGAGCTGTGTCTCACTGGTTTGGACAAGAGCCTCATGTAACCGCAACATTCGCTGAGAAAATGTGCGAGCTGTTCTTATTTACCTGTGATTTGCATGCGCAACACCCTGAACTTCCTCATTAACACTCAATATTTTGTAAGTAAACATGACATTTTGGTTTAGTAAAACACAGATTATTATTATTCTATTAAATTGAAATGGGGGATATCCAACCAGCGGTGCACATTGACTTCATAATCAATGCCTCTCGCAGACAACATCAGAACACACTTTCCAGACTCAAAGCCAGGAGGACTACCAGGGGTCAGCCAGACTACCAAAAAGTACCCTTGCACAAAAAGTACCCTTTCAAATCAAAACAGATGCAGTAATAAAGTGTTTGAAATCATATGGAACGACCCCCCCCCCTCCAGCAGAGCCGCCTGCTGCGGTGGACAGAGGTATGAAGGTGAACGGGGAGGGAGACGGGGAGAGGCTGCAGTGTGGTTCGCAGTTAGGCATCTACCGTGCAACTGATGGGATTGTCTACAAGAGAAACGGCGTTTCAAGGCAACTAATAGCAATACCTGGGAGGTCAGCTGGTCCACCTGCCATGGGAGAGAGGCAAAGAGGAAGAGAGAGCAGGAAAGAGAGAATGGCCTTTAATGAGCATAGCGGTGGCTAACAGGAGGTGGAGTTGAGAAGAAATGGCGCTAAGGCTGTGATAGCAGAGAAAGGCGGCGTTAATACAGCTTATTGAATTTAGCTTACAAAAAGAAGGTCATCGATATCAACAAACAGTATAGTGATTAATGTAAAACACAACTGATGGCAAAAGCAAGCATACAGACAGAGCAACACAGATAATGTACAGTAAACCAGAGAGTATCACAGCTGTTATGAGCAGCTGCTATTATAATGCCATTACAAACCTTTAGCAAAGACAGACCACAAAGGTCCAGATTGACACTGCTGCTCAGCAGAAAAGTCCTTTAAAATCTATTGAATGACTAACTTCTGTAACACCATAACAACAAAACCTCTACAGCTTTTAAGGATAAAGAATATATTTGGGGTTTTGTGAGAGTACCACCTTCAGACACTCAATAAAATGCTCAAATAAAAGCCTAAACTTCATGAAATGTACCACCTTAAAGACAATAGAACACAGACACCATGGCAGTGAATGACAAAAGACAGGGTCTAGACAGATAATTGTAGCCCTTGTTAGCCTAAAACGCCAATAAATCACAGCGTATACAGTACGGTCATAATCCTCCACAACACATTGATCAGCACTGCCAGTTTCACTTGTCTGGGATCCTATTCCAGGAACTGCCAGTAATTATACCTTCCCATTGTCCCAAGTGACACTGAGCCCTCATATGGGCCTACAGTCCAACAGTCCATTTATAAAAGCTGAGAATCAACATTACTGCCATTACCCTTATGACAGGAAAAAGGACAAGGTAACTGGGCTGAATGCTAGCACCACTGCACAACTAATTTGTTACCTCTCTGCTTCTTTGCTCAGAGCCAGGTTGCTGCTTCTGGCTGGCCTTCAGCTGCTGTTCCAGCTTAAAGATCTCCTGCTGGAAGACGTCTCTCTCATGTTCCCGGTCGATAGCCTGCTCCTGGGGATCAGAGATGAAGACAAAACCTTCAAAAGACGGTACATATGGGAAATACCCGTTACAAATCTAATTCAATTACAGGCAGATGGGAAATATTACAGGATGTTTTGTTCTGTTTCTGTTTCAGAGTCCATCAAATAAGAAATGCATGGATGATGAATTAATGATGGATCAGGTATAGTGCTTCTATGCATAGCCTAACCCCCAGTAGCCAACATTTACATTAATCTAACCGTCATATGCATCTGGATAGGGTTAGGTTTCATACAATACACCCCTCCCCCTCTCCTTATCCATTCATCCCGGTCTCAGAACACAACCATCCATATGCATATCCATCTGTATATCCAACCATTCACTCATACCCATCTATCCATCAATTCATACCAAACTATCCATCAACTAATTCATAGAAAACCCACTAATCATATCCATCCATGTCCAACCATCCAACATATCAATCCATCTCCATCAATTCGTCACCAGACATCCGTCACCATCCAGAATCAATTCATTCACATCCAACAATCCACCCAATGCCTTCTGTCCCGCTGGCCTTTGTTCCCTTACATCCAGGAATCGCCGGTTCTTATCAAGCTGTTTCTCCAGGGCCTGGATCTGCTGCAGTAGGTCCCCGCTCTCTGTCTTGCGGGCGTTCTCCAGCTCGATGACCCGGTTAACCTGCTCTTCCAGCTCTGCCTCTAATGTCTTTACCTGGTGTAGAAGGTCAAGGCTCTCCTTCTCTGCCTGCCGCTGAACCTCTACCTTTTCCGCCATCAGCTTCTCTGTCTCCTCCAGGAGGTCTGCGGTGAAGGGAGGGAAATAAGGAAAGTGTCACATACTGAAGCTTTGAAGGGGAGATGATTGTCCAAATGATTGTCACACAAGGATTTAATTTCATTAATAGAGAGGGCCCAATGCTGAGATTGAGTTCATCTGGACGGTTGATAGATAAACTGAGAAATCCATTACAGACCTACAGACTATAAAATTCAAATATAAGTATAATTAAAATATGTTGTTTCACATCTACTCAACTCGAGTTTAACTCATTTCAACCGCATTAAATTATCGCCATTGCCGCTTCTTGTAAAATGTCCCCAGTAGTCCTCAATGTCAGCATCATGTAACAATAAACCAAGACTCCCATAAGATATTACAAATATACACATATCCCTTTAGGAATCCACTGCCATCATTAAACCAACCAACAATAAATAACCCAACGTCACCCAGGAGATCAAACCCCACTGTACTAATACAACTTACAAACAGGTAAGAGTGCAAACCACAGATTAAGGACGTATACATTGCAATATCCATGCCCCATATGCATTTACAAGCAAGGGGTGGGACAGTCCTAATTGAGCAATCATCTTAATGCCAAAGGGATGTGGATATTGCCACCACAATGTTAACATGGACAACAGCGTCTTCTAAGGTTAGGGTTAACTGAACTCATCTCACCAATACATTTTCATTTAGCCAGCAAAGATGATTGCCAATGAGGAAACATATGCTTGTACAGTAGAAATGTATCAATATATAGCTAATTGGATTCCTTCAATCATGCTCAATCATCAAACATGAGAATTATTACACTGACCCATTAGACATCACCAAGACAAAAAAGTGAATCAAAAAGAAAACAGCATGAGCAGAGGTTAGTGACTGAGAGAGCCCATAGCAAGCAAGCTCCAAGCATTTTGTGAGTAGCTGGATTTGGGGATTAATAAAGTATATTTGTGAAGTGCCACTTGACTAGAGACGAAAAGGTAAAATAGATAGGCTGGCCATGCTCTGATGTGGGACACACCTGCTTCAGGTGCTGCAACGACTGCAGCTTCAACTAGGCCTAAAGGAGGAATAAGAAAGCACAGTATTTCAACATGCACTCGTCAAAAAAGGGGGGGAAGACTGGAGGGGGAAAGGATGCGAGAGGTGAAGACGAGAGGGCGGGGCCTCCCCGCATGAGCCGTGGCGGTACTGGTTATAGCTGTGTCGACAAAGGATGGATGAGCCAGTACTGTGAGGTGAGAGCAGGAGTGGAGTGTTCCTGAAATGGGCCCCTGTACATTCAATTCATGTTTACTTACCATTGTTCATAATTAGAGTACCTATAGAATACCTTGAGGTAGAGCACCAGATGAAAGAAAAGCAACATTAACTATTGACTAGTGCCAAACAAGCTCCCTGATGAAATATCTGGGACTTGTTCGTTAGGACATGCATTGAAAAACACTTTAAAAGGTTTGCAAACTATAAAAACAGTTTTGTAATTGTAGTGGATCTTATCCTGAGGCTAGGGAACCGAAGTAGTGCTTTTCTATTCTACTTGGAAGTCAAGTAATTCACATGGTGCCCGAGGTCTAAATCAGACCCTGATTTGAGAGCTTAGAAAGAAAAACCAGCAGGTCAATTTCTGTTTCAGTCCACTTTCTTCTATTTGGTGCTTAATGAACACCACCCAATGGAGATGTCTATACGTTGCAGTAAATGTACTACATGGATTCTATTTTATCACAATAACAAGCAGTAACGATTTGCAAACTTCATGAAAACATTACATCATACGGGGCGACCCTTTCTATAGGAATTCCACAAAGTGCGGTAACAGTAACACCAAGAGTATAAGTAAGCAAACAACATTTCCTGACAGGATCGTTTGGTTTTCCATTGAGTGGCGCATGCAAGGTGATACTGTATGATGAGGATGATCAGTCAAAGTCAAATGTGAAGGAAATACATCAACCATCCTAAGCCTGTTTTATCTTAGACATATGACCAATATTAAGAAAATGACAACAACGAATGTCGAATTGTCATAGTCAAAGTGGCTTTTCCTATTTTAACGATAGTATGCCTCACCTCACTCTGCCCACCCTAACATAGTGACGTGCCACATGAGTAGCCAACGGTCCAAGTTCTCGAATATCACCGACTGTTTATTTTTATGTTTTGTTCCTTTCAAAGCCAAAAAGGAGCAAGTGCCAGGGTACGTACGTAACTCTCGGGGGCCGGCGTGCTCCCTCATGGCTTCCTGTTGCCGAGAAAGGATCTCCCGCTCCTCCTGAATCTGCAGCCTCTCCTGCTCCAGCTCATGTAGTCGGCTGCTCGTAACCTGCAGGATCCAATGACATTCAGTTAAAGGCTAGTTGGTGAAGTGGTTAGCCAATAAACACAGACTGGGGGACCGAACCGAATTTGCATAGCACGATCTCAGTTAAGCATATTGGAAACAACGTGAAACATAACTTTACGCGTTTCCTTTCCAACTGCACGGACCGTTTTGACTTTGATTTGTTGGACAAAAAAAACATAATGACCTAGTAGGCACAGCCTATCTGATTTAAATGACATGATAACGTGGGAGCCTGCCACCATCAGGGTTTATATAAACAGTTATAATGGTGGCTGTAGACTTTAGAATTGGCCAGTGTCTCACCTGCAACTCCAGCTCAAGGCTTTGCTGTAACTCCTCCTTCTGACGCACCTTGTCCTCCAGCGCAGCCCGTTCGCCTGTGTAGCCGTCAATAAGACCTGGCGGCGGGGGGGAGGGTGTTATTAACGATTTGGAGAAGGTTGAACGATGAATTCACACCACGCATATTATCCATTCAAATACCCACAGTAAACAGCAAAAGTACATAGTTAAATTCACCACAGAAAATAAGCACACACAGACACATCCAGGCAATTCATGCGTACATAAACCAAAATATTCACATGGAACAAACGTCAAACCCATTTTGCTTGACAGTGTACTCTATAGAGGGCTAAGCTGCCAACACGATAACATACTCCATTATCACACATCACGTTCCGGGTCACTGGGCACATGCACGAACCCCTTGACAATCACCTGATGGCATCAGTTGGGAAGGCACCATTGCACATCACAGAGAAATTCCTAGTGATATCCTAGCCAGTGTTAGTACGCTTCTTAGGCACACCAATTTAGTAGAGCTACTATAAACAATTTTTTATAGTAGCTATAATAAATAGGTGAGGTGGATATGGCAAATCATAAATGTCTTTGCATGGTTATGTGGTCTGATGTTTTTGCCACACAAGTCGTAAAAAAATCACGACAAAAGTAACGCGTTTAAGTAAGGCTCATGATATTCATAATTTGCCACGGAGGCAGTTTGATTTCTTAAATGATGCTGTGGAAATTATGTCTCAGTTAAAGCAGACAAAAACAAAATGGGATATTTGACTACAGATGAGATGGTGTTTTAATTCCTATAACATCTTATGATAAGATGTATGTATAAAATGTATGCATTTTGACTACATTAGGATATAGTGTCTGATACAGCCAAAATATGGATTCGAAACTGGCAGACACAATCTCACTACAACTGCAGATGGCTGTTTAGCCCTCTGGGGGCACAGTAACTGTCAATTCAGTTGAAACGTAGTGGAATCGCTTGGATGATGCTCCCACTTACTATACATGTCGGGGTAAGTTCAGCGCGATTGGGAAATTCAAAACCTGAAAAATTAGAAGACAACGTACCTGAAGTGACAGAATGTGTGTGTGTGTGTGTGTGTACGCAGTTGTGCATGGTATGCAGTCCCTTAAAGGGGTAATAACAGCAAAAATAGAAAACATGTCTAGTTTCAGTAATACTTCTAAGTCATTATTAGACTGTCGCATGGTGCTCATTAAGGGAGAGCAGGTTAAAGCTAGGCAGTGAGCTACGTAACAAGTTTAAATGGCTCCCTGATCACTGAAGTGTTACAACATTGTGGAATAGAGAAATCTACAGGGGAAAACAAAGTTCTTTCAAAGCAAAAAGGTGTTTTACAGAACATGACTTCCGCTAAACGGTTTCCATAAAGTTTAATCTAGCATGTGGGGGGGAGCAATATAAACTAATGGCGCAGCTCTCGCTGACTGAAAAAGCTTTACACTTAAACAGTCCAACAACGACAAGATATTTTCCATCTTTGCTCCTTTTCCCCTTGAGGGCAAACACACACAAACAATCACATTGTATCTGTCACATAGAAACGGTTTATACATGAAGGTGGAGAGTTTCTTTTTTTTTTATAAACTCTGGCCTGATGTCCTCTGACCCACAAACGTTTCCTTTAAATATGAATTGCCAGTCCTTGCAGTGTTGTATCAACACACTAATGTTGAGGATAAATTCTACAATGGCCTCGCAATTCCACAACATTTCACAATGCATGTGAAGCCATTCAGGGATTACTGACCGTCAAGACAATCCTTGTCTCAGATAAAACATTAGATTCAGTTAAATAGCCTAAATTGATTTTGCAATCATCATTTGATTTAAGACACTGCCTCCTCTCCAGCCATAAAGCGTTGTAAGAAGAACCATCCACCACTGTTAAAGAGATAAATATTCATTCAATCTTGACAGCATTTCTCCTACACTGCATTACAAACGCCGTAATTATTTTTTTGATACTTTGCTTTTGACAACTGAACCTTGGTCTATGGAAACCTGCCTATTGTCTTCATTGAAACCAGTTCAGCAATCCAAACACCACCACACCCAGGAGATGGGTATTTCAGAGCACATCACACAGGACAAAAGATGGCCGAATCGCTGGTTGACATTCAGTGTGTTCAAACAAATGAATGGGACAATGAACATGAAAAACAAAGTCATTTGCCTTGGCTGCATCTTCAAAGGTTACGAGTATCAAAGATGATTTCCCAAGTATGCACTTTAATACTGTCAAATCAGGTGACTGTCGCGAGGTGATTTAAATCACTGTAAATATCAGGGTGATGTTTTTCAAGAGACAGTCATGACAAAAATGAAAGTCTATCAATGTAATAGCATCAAAGATAGTACATTGGCCTGTGTCTATTTACTCTACTCATCACAGAGTCACCCATTTCAGATTAAACAAATGTTCAGTACATAGGCAAAGACATGTTTCATACACTGACAATGATGATCCTGGACTAATCCAAAGTCATCAATTATCTATGGTGGATCACGTGCAAACATCAGATGTTGGGAGGAGATTATGAGAGCAAATATTTGCCATACCTCATAACACACCATGACACCATGTTTGCACACACTACAGCAGGAACTACACAGACCTAAATTCAACATTAGCAATAAATCCCCATTATTTACCATCAGTCAGGTCGCCCAACATCCAGAATGCTATACCTGTTAAATTCCTATAAACAGTTGCATGTTTATACTAAAAAGCCAGTGGATTGGACAATGCTGTTGTCAGAGGAATTGGATGGGCTGAGTGAAGCGCCTCTGTATCAGTCATCCGTCTCGTCACCCAGCTATTCCTGACAGGGATGTGACATCATAATCGCTACCCCTGACAAGGAAACTGCTCATGTCTGTCACAATGCTATTAAAAACCCCAAAGATGACCTGAAGAAGAAAAACGACACATTTCCGAGCCTCTTACGCATGAACGTACACGCACGCGCATACCCTGACAAACACATCCACCCGCCCCACTCACCCTCCGCCCTGTGGAGCTCCAGAGCCAGCTGCTCGCGGGCACGGCCCTCCTCCGCCAGCCTGTCCTGCAGCTCCTCCTGCCGTCGCAGCAGATCGCCTATCTCCTGGTTGTAGCGGAAGGACTCGCGCATCAGCTCCGTCTGGGTGACCCTGGCGTGCTCCAGCTGACCAGGGTGGAGAGGTGGACAGGGAGATAACAACGTTAGCGAGCAAAGACCCTTTCAGGAAAAAACCGTCAGGGTATCCAGTAAGCATGACACGTGAAGGTAAAACATGAAGACCAATAAAACATTTAGGTCCCGTTTAGAACTCTAGTTACAACCAAAACAAATTCCAGTCGAATATAAATGTGAGCGTTTTCCCCTCAGCGAGACGTTTCTTCTTGTTGCTTCATGGTTTCAGATAGTTTTGTGACCCTCACAGTTACCCTGTTCTTCCAACAGCACGGGGCTAAAAGACAACACTTGTCCCATGGACTATACATACCAGCACAGAGGAACACAGAGGGTGAGCACACATGGTCAGGACCCCGGTAACAGTCAGGGTTCTGCAATGGTTAGTGGCGGACTGTTTTAAGGATGAGTCTAGACATAAAGCAGCACATCCCGAAGGTGGGACAGTTCCTCAACAAGCTTGAAGTATTAACAAATCAAGCCTGCATTTAGCAACAACTATATTCCTTTCACGGTGGGATAATTGTATGGTGTGGATTTCTATAAAGTAAAGTTGGTGATAATGTAATGCATAATAATAATAATAATTATTCCTTCAACCTGGCGCATTCATCAAAGAAAAAAAAAAAAAACTTTGTTCATTGTTAGCCCGTCACCATCAGACACAGATGAATGACAGGTCTAGCAGACAATAACCCATGACACATTCATAAAGGCCTTCTTCCCTGACTGAATAAGAATGAAATTGCCCTTGTACAATAAACTGAATGGCATGCAGAAGGTATTACAGATGGAGATATTCAGAAACAAGGAAGTAGTCGCACACTGGGTCAGTTGAAAGAATGGCAGAGTCGTCTTAAGCTCACTTCACACGATCACCTGCCCAGGTGAAGGCAGAGATGTTGGACTCTAAATACCACTCACTGTGACTCTCACATTGCCCAATCCAAAAACTGCCATTAAGCAAGTAAGCTGTACAAAGTTAGCACTCAGTATGTCTTTTCAACCAGGGTTATAGGAACATGCCACGTACGACCTGTATAAAAAGAACGTAGATGACTACTGGCTGTCGTCGATCCAACCAAATGAAAGACACCGTGTCGAACAGGACATTTTGAGCAGCTGTCCGGAGAGTTCCTTGGCAGGTCGGCAGCTGAACGCCAACTTACCGTATAAGGCGGCGTGGGCAGGGAGATCTTGGAGATGACTTTAAGGAGGTGACCGTTGGTTCTGTGGTTGACGTGGGAGATCTGAGTCTGCACCACCACGGCGTTCTTCTCGTTGAGGACGCTGGAGAGGGGGAAAGGCCGGGGCAGCGGTACACGGGACTCCACCTCGTACACATCCTGGTCTTCCCCTTCCACCCACATCGCCTGGTGGCTTGAATTCCAGTAGGAGCGGTATGAATCCATGCTGGCGGACGATCAATTCAACGTCCTACTAGAGTTTCTCGGTGTCTAGTGTATCCTTGCCCCATAATTCTCTTCCCTGAAAATGTTCACGAGCGTTTCCTCTGGCATCTACAATGTACCAACCTCCGCGGACAACACCTCCGGCTGAGGCTGGCCAAGCAGCATTGCTAACGAGTTAGCAGAGCGCAAAAGAGCCCCAGAGGGGCAAGCTGGAGAGAGCAGACAAGTCCTGGCGACGTCGGCGGGCTCTAAGCAACGGTATCCACGGGGCTGCCAAGCACAGAGCCTTGTGTAAACACACTTGAGTCGCGGCTCAGGGTTGAATCCACAGACATGGCGTGTGGCGGTGAACAGCTGACAGGACAGGTCTCAGGTGAGTACTCCTTTCAAAAGAACAGCAGCAGGCAGCGCTCCTCCGTATGCAGGGGAAAGTAATCCTTCGTATCGGAGGAAGTCCAAAGTCACATCCTGCACCTGTGGCTAAATGGCATTCTTGAATACTGAGCGCGACAGAGGGGGGAATCAACTGAAGAGAGGTTCAGCTCTGAGGTCCATCTCTCCTCTCTGTAATTCCCTTGGTCGGTCTGGTTCGCTCTGGCTCTCCAAGCTCAGTGTGACCCTGCCCCCTGAGCAGCACTCCTTCGGCTTGCTCGCCCTCTTCCACTTACTCACTGCCTCTTACTCACTGCCTCTCTCCCTCTGGAATCTCATTAACAATTCCATGCCGCCACGACAACACAGCACGACCCACAAGGAAGACAAGCCTCCTGGCCCCCCCTTAATTGCAGCACACAATGAACAGCCAACCATGGGTGAACTCTAAAGCTGTCCAATCCAGCTGGGCTCACTGCCCTTCTTTCTTTTCTGTCTGTCTCTCTGTCCTACTTCCACTCTCACTGTACACTCAAATTGTTTCCCCCCCTCTGTTTGGGTGCTGGTTGTCTCTCCCTCTTTCACTTCCTGGATTGAGAACATGGGCAGCGTGTTGTACGGTGAAACCGGGAAGGGAGTAGGTGTGGTTTCAAGTCCCTGGGCAAGTGGGGCAGGTATAAGCTATGCAAATACACACACTGTCTCTCCTAACACCTCTCTCACCCAAACACACCCTTTTCGCAGAAGCTTGTCAAACAGGAATAATCTTCCACGTGACTGCAAATGAACGGACCGGAGGCGTTCTGACGGATTATCCGAAATGGTAAGAATCTGTAAAACAACAGGAGGCCGACGCATTCAGCACACTGGCCGCTAACGGGAGGTTTAGTGCACAGTGCAACACTCCTACTGTAGCAAATGATTTACAAAGCCAACCGACAGGAAAACCTTCTAGAAAAACTAATTACATAGAGCCTGACCCTCCCGGCAAGACAACAACGACCGACCATCATTCACCAGCATTTACACTCAAGCAGCCAATGAAAATCGGATCAATTCAATCAGGAAGGGCAACCATTATGTTGACTATCACTACAGACTTGTGGACACAGCTCTTGAGTGATTTGTGAACTTGCCTTCCCATCACTAGGCAGTTATGTCCGGTTTGAATTGACACAGCGTTTAAAATGTATTCAGAATCCTCGGTCAACATTCTAAAGAGGTTTTCTATTGATTCAGGCTTGGCCTGTTGGTAACTTGACACTTTCCCACTGGCGGGTTCTGAACATGCAAAACCATCGTCCTGAGAAGGAGATCATGCAGTGATCTTCACACATATACGCAGCACAGCGCAAAAGCACATACACACCTGAACAGTCTGTATAATAGCCAGCTACTTTAATGGAGGTCATCTGCTTGGTCTTAAAATACATATGACTACAGAAGATAACAGATCATGTTTTCACATTCAGCGTGCGTGTAATCTGCCACTAAAAACTGGAATTGAGGAGTGAACCACCAAAACATACAGAAACCACAATACAAACCAAAAGCAAAGCCTATTTAAAACATTACATTAAAGACAAACCGATGGATCAGTGGATCAGTGTCACTGTCCTGAACACAGTGCTTTCTCTAGCATCAACACTACGTTACCGCTCGTCCTAGAATGTCTTTTGAGCTATTTTTACACGCACGACCACCACACCGTGAGTAATGCTTGAATCTAGGGCAAACCCAACAAGCAGTATAATGCAAGAACTGTACCACAATTTACTGATGATAAAGTATCTCTAGACTGGCAGAAGGCACATACACAGAGCATGGGTGGAAGTAGCCTGAAGGGAGGAGGAGTCACCCGAGTCCAGCCCGATTGTGACAGGGTGGTGGGAGGACTGACAACGCTCTATGCAAATCCCCTCGTATCTACGGGCAACCGCTGGGAATGAGCCAGCTCCATTGTGTAGTGAATTAATTCTAGCTCCAGCCATACTCCAGTGCAAACAGGATTCTGCAGTCTCATCTCGAAAAGGGAATGAGTGTGGACGGACTCAAACACCACACAGGGGTTATGACCGTGGAAAAGACAGTGAGTGGCCGTTCACAGGTTGGACAATAGACCAATGCATGTCATTAAGGCCTTTGACAAAGACCACGTATGTTGTTGTAGCTAGAACTTTACAGTCACAGCGAAGAAAAGTGGAGTAACAGAGGGAGTGCCCTCTAGAGAATGTTATGGTGATGTTAAGGTATTCCGCTAACACACAGTTACGAGGTGCTTACATGGTATGTAGTGTACCGTTACACAAGTTAGAATAAAATGCAGTTATTTCCCCAATGATTTGATCAACAACAACCTCTCAAATCATGAAAACCTATTGATAAAGAGCTCCATTGTTTTGAGTGTAGTTCACAACATTTGCGGTAAACACACCACATACATTTATTACTCCTGCTGTGACATACCTGATTGGTCGTCTCAGTTATGGCCACCAACAGTTTCTCCACGGCGGCCTGAAGGCGGGAGCTGATATTCATGAGGTACTCCTCGTTCTCCAGCTGAAGCTCCGCCCCTGGCAAAAGGCTGTGGCTGTCCGTCGTCCCCAGCTGGGATATCTCCAGGCCCTCGTCCGTTTCCGTTTCACCCGACCACAGGCTCACGTCGTCCACCCCAGTCTCGCTGCCCTGGCAACTCCCCCCGGTTGATGCATCTGGTTAGGAAAGGCCAAAACCAAGGGCAAAGTTAACTATCAATAGGGACATTTAATTAATTTTCAAGTAATTTTTTCACAAAAAAAAAGAAAAGATTAATAAATAAACATAATATAGTGGATGTTATTCAAGGTCTAAACAGACAAAAGGAGCTGCCCATCCTTTCCTTGTTGTAGACGTCCGAGCAGAGAGCACTGTCCTTCTGACAGTATTACATTTACTTACACTTTTTGATTATGAAGTATAGGTAGAATCCATTAAGCAGATGTTAGTCCATCTCTATCCTAGTTGACCGCTACTGCCACCCAAGACACACAACTGAACAGAACAGACGTGATGCTAGTGAACGCTCCAATTGCTTCTTTATCCGAAGAAGGACACCAGTCCTCTCTTCCTCTCTACTTCTCTAAGCTTTTCTCAGTGCAGTGGTCCACACTGTCCTGGCCAGAGAAAGCAGGTGGGGAAAGAAATTCATGGCGGCAGATCTAGTTTTACCATGTAAGGTGAGTGTATAGTTCAGTTACATGGCACGTTGTGAGGTGCGTAGACTATGTTGGCTGATAACCGGTCTACTTTCTCATGCTATGCTCGGTGTGGTCGCACTCTAAATGTTATCTGTCATTTTGTCCGTCTGTATTGAGGTGATTTTTTCCATAAACCTGCCATGTGACATATGGTCAAGAATTAGCTGAATAGCTAAAAGCACACATTTTACTGAAAGTCTCCTATTTTTATTAAATGGGCCAAAATATGAAAAGGTCAATAATAATAATAATAATAACAACCGCAATAAATCAAGTTGGCCATTTCTCTGAACGGTAAAATCCAACATTACCTCACCTAGTTACGCACTCACGTGTGTGTTATGTGCGTGTGTGCCGAGAGCTGCCAGATGTTCAGTTAGGGAGATATTTCCACACAGAAGCAGACTTTAGCACTTAACCTTGTAGGTACTGGGAGACATATGGCTAAGCAAGATAGGAGCTGTGTCTTAAACACACCGTCCCATTGGTGGACTCCGCCTTCAGATCACACACCAACAACTGACAGATGAGACAGATGAGAGGGCATATAGACTCTGAGCACTGGTGAAACTAGTGTAATCCAATAGGGAGTGGTTGGGGAAATGGACAGAACACAACATTGCAGGATTAAACCCAGGTAAGGGTATACTGCTTTTGTGCCTTTGAGAAAGTGCACCTGACCTCATTCGCTTCATTCAGTCATCTGCTCTGTGCGATTGAAAGATGTGAGAAACGAAAGTTATTTAGAAGGACTGTCTGGAGGCAATTATATTGTTGGTACTGGGTAGTGATATGGGACAACGGCCAGGAACAAGACAGAGCCGCAGTTAGACCACAAAGTCAGGAAAAACTGGCCCGGTAATAAGAGTCTTATTGAAGCTGTTAGCGAGGCATTGTCATGTCATCTTCAGAGTTGGATTCATTCCTAGTTACAGGATACGATTCCCAAAGCCTATGGGCAGATGTAGCAGTCTGGCTGGATTGCCTTTCCCCTGGCAGCTGGGGTGCTTTCTGCGGTAACTTGTTTGGCGCTGGGCTGAGAAATGTCCCTGGGGATATCAACTAGTTCTTTTCCCAGTCTGCCTGCTGAAGCACACTGTGCTGTGGCTGAAGCTACACTGTGCTGTGGCTGAAGCTACACTGAGCTGTGGCTGAAGCTACACTGAGCTGTATCCGTAAAAAGATACTGTTAGTTTCAGTTACCTTAACAGTGACGGTTTGAAAGAAAGCTCCATACTGGAAAGTGACATTTGAATCGATATTTAAAGTATAGCACTATTAAATAACACCTGGTGTTTCTGGCCACTCAAATAAAAGTACAAATGTAGTTGTTCTATCACACATTCAATGATTTCAGAGGAGAACAAAGTGTTTTGTTGTCCATTGTGATTTTGTTGTGGTATCATCCCAAAAGGGCATGATGGTTCCAGATATAAAGGTTCCAGTGACTCTACTAAGGTCTTAAAGGGGTCTTGCAGGTTACATCATTTAAACGCTTGACTAACCCCCAGCAGGCCCGGAGGCGGGCCGGAATGGCTCACTCTCAGTCCTCTGCCAGGCGGGTCTCCGGGAGGAGGAAGGGGGGCCGAGTAACCCCTCCACGTGGCACCCGATTGTCTCCTCGGCGGCTGCCGTGGTCTTGAGCACATCGCTCAGCACCTGACGGAGGCTCTCGTTGGCTTTACGTAACAGATTCCTGAGAAACGAACGGAAGGGAAATAAATACCATTTTAAATTTAAACAACAAGGTGGAGCCTTTGTTAGGACAAGATTACCGTCTCCGCCTAAAACCAATGGTTGGGTTTAGTGGGGTTGACAGGGCACACATTGCGCCACTGCTTTTAACAAAGTTATGTACACAGAGTAAATCAATTCTGCCCTTTGTCACATGCACTGCACAACTCTCTGTCTGACTGGATGAACTTCTACTAATATTGCAAGTAATGCTGCATAGGTTTGGTATAATTTGAGCAGGTTTTCAAAGTAGCGCTCACAAGCCAAACCAGGTCTCAGAAAGGGTTTCACAACCCTGTGCCTATTTATCACAATAGGTCATGTCCTTCAACATCAGAAACACAATTACACATACAGTTGTGCTCATAACTGCATATATGAAAACATATTTAAGGATAGTCTTATTTAAGGATAGTGATCATATGAAGCTATTTATTATCACATAGTTGTTTGGCTCCTTTTTAAATCATAATGATAACATATCACCCAAATGGCCCTGATCAAAAGTTTACATACCCTTGAATGTTTGGCCTTGTGACAGACACACAAGGTGACACACAAGGTGACAAGGTGAATTCCCCACACCTGTGGCTTTTTAAATTGCAATTAATGTCTGTGTATAAATAGTCAGTGAGTTTGTTAGCTCTCACGAGGATGCACTGAGCAGGCTAGATACTGAGCCAATGGAACTTTATAGAGATGGAAAAGGATATAAAAAGATATCCAAAGCCTTGCAAATGCCAGTCAGCAATGTTCAATCATTTATTAAGAAGTGGAAAATTCGGGAGGGTGGGGGGGGGGTTTGATAGCAAGCCAAGGTCAGGTAGACCAAGAAAGATTTCAGCCAAAATTGCCAGAAGAATTGTTCAGGATACAAGGAAAAACCCACAGGTGACCTCAGGAGAAATACAAGCTGCTCTGGAAGAAGATGGTGTGGTTGTTTCAGGGAGCTCAATACGACGATACTTGAACAAAATGAGCTGCATGGTCAAGCTGCCACAAAGAAGCCTTTTCTGTGCCAATGCCACAAAAAAGCCCGGTTACAATATACCCGACAACAACTTGACACTCCTCACAGCTTCTGGCACACTGTAATTTGGAGTGATGAAACCAAAATGGTTTCATCACAACCATAAGCATGGTCACAACCATAAGCACAATGTTTGGAAAAAGGGCAACAAGGCCTATAGTGAAAAGAATACCATCCCCACTGTCAATCATGGAAGTTTAGGGGGTTATGAGCTCTAAAGGCAAGATTGATGGCATTATGAATGCAGCATGTTATCATTCTTCTGCAGGAAAGCTGCCCATGGGACGCTCTTGGACTTTCCAACACGACAATGACCCTAAGCACAAGGCCAAGTTGACCCTCCAGTGGTTACTGCAGAAAAGGGTGAAGGTTCTGGACTGGCCATCACAGTCTCCTGACCTTAATATCATTGAGCCAATCTGGGGAGATCTAAAACGTGTGGTTCATACAAGACGACCAAAGACTTTGCATGACCTGGAGGCATTTTGCCAAGACTAATGGGCAGCTATACCACCTGCAAGAATTCAGGGCCTCATAGACAACTATTACAAAAGACTGCAGACTGTCATTGATGCTAAAGGGGGCAATACACAGTATTAAGAACTAAGGGTATGCAGACTTTTGAACAGGGGTCAGTTCATTTATTTTTGTTGCCATGTTTTATTTTATGATTGTGCCATTCTGTTATGACCTCCAGTTGAATATGAATCTCATAAGAAATAAAAGACATGCGTTTTGCCTGCACACTCATGTTTTCTTCACAAAAGGCACATATATTACCAATTAAAAACTTTTGTTAAAGTAACATTAAAGTGAAAGCTACTCAACAACACAGTTTATACCGAGACAGTGTTGTATGCACTTCGCCTACCACACCCACTTTATCAATTTAAGTAACAATAAATGTGCAAAGGTTAAAACCCGTTTATGGGTGTTCGATAGCTACAATAAAACATCCCTGTAGTCCCGTAGTCATACCTCTCAGTAGTGATGACCTGATGGTCTGGACAGGAAGAACCATCTGTTCCACCTAGAGACAAGCCACCCATCTTCCTCCTGACCTCCTGGTGTCCCTCCCTTCCTTCCTCCTGCTCTCCGGTCCTCTTCAGTGGGCGGACCGGCAGGAGGGAGAATAACGACAAAAGCCCCGTCATTATGACCCATTAACAGGTATATTTCCGTAGTTGTAGATCTAGACGGCGGTGGCCAGGCCCGCTAAAGCCGTGACCGTTAGAAGGCAAGTGGAGTGAGATGAGACCAGAGCACTGTGCCCTGTAGACCCACATTCACCAGGGAAACACTAGTATCTTTGTGCTGCTATGGCAACAGGTGCACCTGAGTCAATGGGTTTCTGCGGGAAGTAGAGCAGCTCCCTCTCTTGGTCATGGAACAGAAGTGCTGCTCGTTGTGATAAAATGCTTATCTAGTGATCTTCACAGTCATTTAGGAACCACCTACAGTGGATATAAAAGGTCTACACACCCCTGTTAAAATGCCAGGTTTTTGTGATGTAAAAGAATGAGACAAAGATAAATCATGTCAGAACTTTTATGCAACCAGGCTATTGTAAAGTTTTTTTATTTTTCATTTTTCCCCCCTAGAGGATTTCAGATTGTTTTTCAATTGAATTGTTCAGATTATAAGTTACATTAAAAGTGGAAAAAGTTCTGACATGATTTATCTTTGTCTCATTCTTTTACATCACAAAAACCTGGCATTTTAACAGGGGTGTGTAGACTTTTTATATTCACTGTACGAGGGTAGAGCTGGACGTTACTGCGGTTTCTGGTATAACCTTACTATATCCATCTTTGTATTTTACCATTTGGCTGATGAAATGACAGCTGGACATTTACCGTAAACTAGATACAAAAAAAGATTGTCCTAAGCAGATTAAGGCAATTCCTATTAGGCAAGGAACTGATCACAACTTTCTTATTGGCTTATGAAAGCCAGGCTTGACAGACTGGTCATCCAGATGTTCTGCTCATTCCCCCCAACAAGATTGAGGTGCAACTGAACTGCAAAAAATGATTACCTTTTCAGTCTGTGAGACTTGGCTTTTGAGTTCTGTTCTTTCCTTCATTTCACTTTCTTTCCTCTCAGTCTCTCCATCTCCATCGGAGGAAAACCCCATCTGAAAATTTAAAAAGGACCTTCATTTATTTGTTGGGCAAAATGATACAATTCATTGTACTTGTTTCAGTCAAAATATTCAAACATTTCTGACGCTGCGGCATAAACATTAGCTGGTAGCTAATCTAACCTCTTTTAAAAGCTAAGCAAGCCTTTCAAGTATGTTGGGATATTATTTCTACATATCTTTTATACGCTTAAAAACATTCCAAGGTCACCTCAGTGACACAAATGCCTTTCAATGAGAAATGGCTTGGACGTCACATTCTGTACACATAACACATACTCTGTAAGTGTTCTTTAGGCCCAGTCAACCTGATTACGCAAGTCTCCCTTAGTAGGCTGTTAAGAGATTCAAATGGACAATAAATGTTCCCCTTCATTAACTTCAGGGTCAAAGCTGCAGCAGAACTGGTAGCGCTAGCATCCAATATTACATCTTTCCTACACCCACACACACTTACACATAGATATATACCCAGTGGCCCATTTTTATTATTAGGTGAACCACAAAGACGGATAGTTCCTAAAGACAGTGAGTCTGGGTGAGACAAAGCTTAGCTGTTCGAGGAGTAAAACTGTGAAATGAACAAGCAGGTCTACATCATAATGATTGAGAAACAAGGAATATAATGTTTTGGAATGGCCTAATAAGGGAAGTTGTGGGAGAAGATGGAACAAGAGCCCACAAATGTGACTACGTTGAAAGCTGTTCTGCATGGAGAAGTGGGCTTCGGACGTATATATCCACTGAAATTGGTCCTCTCATTGACAGCCGTCTTAAGCCTGCACAATGCATGTAAAGAAAAACCCATGACTAACTTGCTGGAAACACCTGCCAGAATATATGCCCTAATACTTTTGCTGACCCATGTTGGCATCTGTTTATGTATATTACATCATATTTTGTTTTCTACTCATATAATGTTCCCTTTATGTTCCCATTACCACAAATTCTATTGCAATTCTTCAAAATAATAATGGTCCTTTGTTCAAAATTGGACATAGGGTCCCATACCAACTATAGATCTGAGAAAGGCCTTCACTGTTTGAAAGAAATACTATAGAACTCATTGTTTTGGCAGTGAATAATTTCCCAGCAAATATCCATTTGAAATCCTGAACCTGGTGATAGAGAAATCTTACAATAACATTTAGATGGTGTAAAGCTAGAGCTGTAAAAGTACTCCTATTCATAACGCCACAGTAAGGGGAACTCTTCACGGTTTGCATGTGAACCCCAATGAATATGTAAAAAACAAAACAGTATCAGTCAAAAGGTTTGGAAACACTAACTCATTCACTTCAACTGACAACCTGGAAACGTATGGTTTAAACTGTAGTTAGAAAGCATATGTTCCAAGTAATCTTCTTGAACATTCTTGAACACTCTGGTCACAGCACTTCAGCTTTGAACCTGACATCCAGTGTCATCATACAGTATAGGTTATGCCTAATCAAGCATGGGGGGCTATTTCGTAGGATTCAATGTCACTGCCCAAAACAAATACTTTGAATATTTCAATACTTCCAATAAAAAAAAAAAAAAAAGGAATTGTTGACCAAATTGGAAAGTATTTTCAAATACTTTCCTGGAACACCCATTTGAGGTATTTTCACAAAAAACACCATGAAATACCCACAGATAATCTAGTCTAACTTTTGAACTAATGCATATATACCATGTTCAATACAGGGTTTAGCATGAGCATCGTAGCATTTAATGCCAACCTAAATACAAAGCAGAAATCTGCTTTGAGGGAATCAAACCCTCAATGCTAACCTGCTCAAATCCAGACAGTCCACGCAGAAGCTGCTTTTTAATTCTGCGGAGCTCAGTGGTCCTCTCATCCAACTCTCTCTCTAGCCGCTCTTTCTCCTCATTGAACATCTGCTGCACCTCCTCCAATGAAATCTCTTTGGTGAGTGAGCTCCTGGGGGTTGGCTGCTCCTCCTCCATCCCTTCCTCGCCCTCCTCTGACTGAGTCTGCACAGCAGAAGTGGTCTCCCGGGCGAGTTTCGCGATACGGGCCAGTTCGCTCTGCTGGGCAAACTCCACCGACATCTGAACTATTACCTGGAAGAGATGAGATAACGTGTTAGAATGGTGTCAAAGAAATTTTGCTAAATACATACAAAGTACTGCTCCCCACACTCTGAAGGGAGCCACTCTGAGGCAGAAAATCTGCCATTTAAAAAAAATAAATCAGTGCAGTATAAACATTATTTATTAAACATTAGCACGGCACAACTAACATTATTTTTCTATAGTTTACAGGCTCATTGTGCCTTAAGTTATACAGTTGGTGAGCTATAAAAGCTGCATATTAAAATACCAAGAACATTTCTGGATTCTTCAGAATATGTTATCTTGCTTGTTAGTCTTAAATTCTCCAACAGGAAAAAAATATCTTGCAGACTAGCTTTGGGTCATGGTGTTCAAGTACAGGAGGAGATTGGAGATTCAAATACGAGCAGAACCTCAGAGAAAAGAAAAAAAAGCATTCTAACCCATATTTAGCCTGATACTGTATATGTCTGCACCTTAATTAGGGTTAGGGTTAGGGTTAGGGTTAGGGTTAGGGTTAGGGTTAGGAACATTTGTCTGTGGTCCACAATTACGTTCTTACCTTTGCAATCTCCTCTTCCACCCTCTCCTGGGTTCTCCGATCCTGCCCACCTTGGCCCCCGGGGCTGGGCTCCTGAATAGAGCGGACGCCCCCGTTGATGACCTCTGGGTCCTGCTTTGCCTGTGACCCGACCTCCTCCTTTCCTTCCTCCTCTTTGTTTTCCTTCTCTTTCTCTTCTCTGAGTAGGACGAGCTCTGCGCGATGTTGCTCCTTCAGTGAGGCTACCTCCTGGAGGTACTTCTGGTACAGCGCTCTCCTCAGTGTCTGAAGTTGCCCCGTCAGGCCCATAGACCTGGCAGGCCCGTAAAGCTCTGCGTCCACGCCCTCCAAAAACGCGTCGTCCACCACCCACTAAAGGAGGGAAGGGAAGTCAAGGAAAAGGACGAAGGTTGGACATGCAGAGAGGGGAAACACGAGCCAGAGAGAATGGAATTAATAAAACAGGAGACGAGAGAAACAGATTGAAAGTCAGATTACAAAACACAAGAACACAGTATCAACCGAATCAACACTAAAAAAGAAATACTTTTCGTTGTGCGCCCCAGTCCCTTCCCCCAGATCTCAGCCACCCGCGGAAGACAAATGCACCAATTCTACTCCCCATGCCTCCCGGGGCTGAATGATGCACTGATAAATAGATACTAGACATTCTATAGAGCTTCAGTGTGGATAAAGCACCAGTATGTCAACCTACAATAGTTAAGTCTTTACTTTTCTCTTTTTCCCCTAGCTAGGTCTCTAACTGAATCGTTATTAAGCCATAATTGCACATGGTGCTGATTGCTCTCATTAATCTGTCCTTATCATCTATTCCTCTCCTCCTACCTCAGCTTCCCTCCCCCCTTTCTCACGTCCTTTCCCCCCACCTCTCGGTCGACATCCTGTGTTTCCCATCTTTCCCTTTCAGCAGTCATTTCTCTGATATCTCCTCACCCTGTATTTCTTTAGTTCCTCCTTCAACCTCTGAGCTCCTCACCTCTCCACTGTTCTCCTCTGAGTTGAGAGACTGGAGATCTAGGGAACGAGCCGACGATGGACTGATAGTGGTAGACTTGACAGAAATGGACCGGGTCACTCACGCGAACAGAATCCGCCTTTAACTCGAGTACCGTGGTATATCACTGAGCTAACACTAGCGTCCACGCTATGCTAAACACTTACATAACCGGCGCCTAAATTCTTCCGACTTCCCCTTACATAAAAATCCATTTGATGGTGGCCTCTCACAGCAGCCAGCCACCCAGGGATCTGGGGCAGGTTTTAGCCAAAGGCTGCAATTCCCCATCCCCCCTCACGCATTTCCTCCTCATCCTCCTCTTGCAGTGACGGCTAATAGTCTTAATTCAAATCTGAGTTTGGGCTCGGTTTGAGGGGGGGGCGGCGTGTGGTGATTAGGAATTAGTGGTAGTGGAGGGAGCAAACCTTTAGTCCTGCCTCATCTTCTTCCCCTGTCCGCGCATCGAGCTGTCCAGCATCTGCCGGGCTAAATCTGTTCAGAAAAGATGTCGTTTTAAAAGAAAACACATAAAACAAGACACACGTCAACTAAATTAAATGTGACAGCCTACAAACACACAAGTTTGTATGGCTATCCTCATGGGGACCAGAAAATCGCATGCTGCCTGGCCCTAATCTTAACCCTAACCAACAACACCTGGACCTTAAAGAAACCCCAATTCTAACTCGAAAATGAATTGTAAGTTTGACCTTAAACCGGAAATTGACATTTGCCTCATGGGGACCGGCAAAAGGTCCCCATGAGTCCAATGTTTTGTGGATTTACTATACTCATGGGGACATTTGGTCCCACACACACACACACACGCACGCACGCACACTCATTTGTGTGTTAGTGGGTTAATGACTAATATAACCCCAATGCTTTTACCACCAGCGTAAACATTTCACAAGCTATATGTTGCTGGAAGAGGAGGTATCATTGCTTTGCTACACTTTCAAGTTTTACATGTAGACAATTATTTTGAAAGGTTAACTGGAAGCACTGAAATCAGCCCTGGTCTGAAAGCGTCATTATTATTTTTACCATACCCTCTAGGGATGAAGAACGCTTTTATTCAATGAGTTACAATAGTGAGATACATAATCACAGCTTGATGCAATGACAATCACTTTGTATGCAGCCACCGAACAAAATGTAAAAGCTGCTTGGTAATATCAATTGCTCATATTGATATCATAACCTAAATGTTACTTAATTGTCTGTTTAGCCGACACCATTATTGTGAAAAAATCTGGAAAATGAATACATGCTAGTAATGATGGACCCAATTAAGGGAAGGAAAATTACATTAAAAACTTTCAAAGGAATAAAGAGATGGCTTGGCTATTAAAGTGGCCCTAAATGCCGGCTGTCGCCTCTCAAACTATAATGACTGGCGTGATCAGGACACTGCTCCACTCTTTATAAACACATATGAATCTGTTAGATTCTTTCGGAGGCTAATGTTTTAGGTCAAATATTGGATTCAAGCTTTTAAGCAATACGAAAGGGATGATCACATCTTCCTACTCGTTACAACTCTGGAAATATCCTACATGACCACCAGTCTGTAATACAGCCCCACCCGAAAGGTTACTGGTTTGAGTCCCAGAGCTGACAAAGTAATCTGTCAGTCTGACCCTGAGCAAGGCACTTCACCCAAACTGCTCCAGGTTAACCGCCAATAAAAGATTATCCCATGGCTCTGACCCGACTCTCCGGGGAGGTAAAATGGAGAGTTTAACCACTTCACACATCTACATCCTTGTGGATCAGGATAAAGAACCCCCATATTACAGCATAGAGAAGCTGGAGTTTGTTCAGGACAACACCATGGTACGGAACATTTTGAAAAACACTGTATCCTTCATTTAAACAACTTACATCAGCAGTGATTAGATTATATATGCACAAGATTCCATTTAGAAAACACAGATGTCTGCATGGCCATTACCTGAACTGGGCGGCAGTGACCTCTAGGAGGCGCTGCTGTAGAACGGAGAGCTCTGTAGCGTAGCGCTCTTCTGTCTCTTTGGCCTGCTGCTGGTAGTAGGCCCTGAGGCGCTCCACTTCCTGCATGTGGCTCTCCTGCAGCTGGACTTGTTGCTGCTGGACATCGGCACTGAGCTTCTGGATGTCCTCGGTATCGTGGGAGGAGGCAGAGTGAGAGGTGGTCTCCCTCAGGTCTGGTTAGAGACAGTGTTACCATAAGCGTGGTGGAAGCAGATAGTGATTTTTGGGGATTATGGCTTGCAGATGCCGTGGAATATGGGCACCACATTCCAACTTGGGGTGATATGGGTTTCGACGCACAGACAGTATGTTAGTGTAAATGGAGACGTACCCTTGATGTTGTGTGGGGAAACAACGGCGCTGTCCATGTGCCTGCGCAGGCTGGCTATTTCCTCTTCACTGCTGAGCTTCAGATTATCGTAAGCTTGCTGCATCTCCACGAACTAAGAAAGACAATAACAGAGTTTGACAACATTTGTTGTCATTATTCAAAGCTGATTAGCTGTAATTTCTCAGAATTATTACTGGTAATTCTAATACAGTTACATGTTTAAAAGTTAAGTGAAAATGTCCTAGTAATCACAGTACCAAAAAAAATAAAACCATCATAGCTTAATTTCAACCCTGTCGTAATGATGATTAACAATCTTTAAGTAACTCAAAAAATCTAATGAATCAACTCATGCCATTTTTCAAACAATACTTCAGTCCTTCCTACCTTAATGACATCTGCCTTCAGTAACGCCTGAAGGTGTACTAGACGACTGTGCTCCTGTTCAATCCTCTCCTTCAACTGCCGAAGGTCTCTATACGTTTCTATAGAGCGACACAAATAAAATGTCACATATATACATACAGTGGGGAGAACAAGTATTTGATAACCTGCCGATTTTGCAGGTTTTCCCACTTACAAAACATGTAGAGGTCTGTAATCATAGGTACACTTCAACTGTGAGAGACGGATTCTAAAACATAAATCCAGAAAATCACATTGTATGATTTTTAAATAATAAATTTGTATTTTATTGCATGACATAAGTATTTGATCACCTATCAACCAGTAAGAATTCCAGCTCTCACAGCCCTGTTAGTTTTTCTTTAAGAAGCCCTCCTGTTCTCCACTAATTACCTATATTAACTGCACCTGTTTGAACTCGTTACCTTTATAAAAGACCTGTCCACACACTCAATCAAACAGACTCCAACCTTTCCACAATGGCCAAGACCAGAGAGCTGTGTAAGGACATCAGGGATAAAATTATAGACCTGCACAAGGCTGGGATGGGCTACAGGAATATATGCAAGCACCTTGGTGAGAAGGCAACAACTGTTGGCGCAATTATTAGAAAATGGAAGAAGTTCAAGATTACGGTCAATCTCCCTCGGTCTGGGGCTCCATGCAAGATCTCACCTTGTGGGGCATCAATTATCATGAGGAAGGTGAGGGATCAGCCCAGAACTACACGGCAGGACCTGGTCAATGACCTGAAGAGAGCTGGGACCACAGTCTCAAAGAAAACCAGTAGTAACACACTACGCCGTCATGGATTAAAATCCTGCTGTGCACGCAAAGTCCCCTTGCACAAGCCAGCGCATGTCCAGGCCCATCTGAAGATTGCCAGTGACCATCTGGATGATCCAGAGGAGGAATGGGAGAAGGTAATGTAGTCTGATGAGACAAAAATAGAGCTCCACTCGCTGTGTTTGGAGGAAGAAGAAAGACGAGTACAACCCCAAGAACACCATCCCAACCGTGAAGCATGGAGGTGGAAACATCATTCTTTGGGGATGCTTTTCCGCAAAGGGGACAGGACGACAGCACCGTATTGAGGGGAGGATGGATGGGGCCATGAATCGCAAGATCTCGCACCCATCTTCAATGCTCCCTCAGTAAGAGCATTGAAGATGGGTCGTGGCTGGGTCTTCCAGCATGACAACGACCCGAAATACACAGCCAGGGCAACTAAGGAGTGGCTCCGTAAGAAGCATCTCAAGGTCCTGGAGTGGCCTAGCCAGTCTCCAGACCTGAACCCAATAGAAAATCTTTGGAGGGAGCTGAAAGTCCGTATTGCCCAGCGAAAGCCCCAAAACCTGAAGGATCTGGAGAAGGTCTGTATGGAGGAGGGGCCAAAATCCCTGCTGCAGTGTGTGCAAACCTGGTCAAGAACTACAGGAAACGTATGATCTCTGTAATTGCAAACAAAGATTTCTGTACCAAATATTAAGTTCTGCTTTTCTGATGTATCAAATGCTTATGTCATGCAATAAAATGCAAATTAATTACTTAAAAATCATACAATGTGATTTTCTGGATTTTTGTTTTAGATTCTGTCACTCGGCAGTGTATCAAATACTTGTTCTCCCCAATGTACATACAGAGAGAGAGAGAGACAGATACAGAGATGCTGATGAAGGACACCTGGTTAAGGAAACCCCCCCAGGTTTGCTTATATATGCAAAATAATATATAAGGGGGGGGGGGGGGGGGGGGTTAAATACTTTGGGAAGTTTAAATGTTTTTGTTAGTCAGCAGCATATACACATTTAGGAAAAGATTCCAAGCGGTAAAGCACCTTTTGCGTCCTGTAACACAGCACTGGGATCTTTGGATTCTTCCTTCTCAGAACATTGAATCTCCCAGTCTTTGACGTCCGTGTGGTGGAGACACTGCAAGAACTCCTCTCCAAAAACTTTAGCAAAGGACTGGAAAGAATGGCAAAACAGCTCAAATTCTGTAATATGGTAAAAGTCAATCTAAAAACCCAAAATAATTAAGTATAAAACAGATCAAAATAATTGACAATGTAAAATAGCACTAATCAAATATGTGATTTTAGGTTTACTCTATGCGGTGTGTGTGAGTATATAATCAAGGTAAACTACCAGGATGATCTGTTCGCATTCATCAGACACAACTTGGACCACATTCTGATACTTGGAGCTTTTGATATCATCTAGGAAGTATGAGAAAAAAACAAGAAAAGCATATATTATTACCGGCCTGCATTGAGAATAAATGGTACATTCTAATATACTTCCATTACTAAAATAGGATGAGAACAGAAGTGACAGTCTCCCGTTTTATAATCTGCTTTTCATACCATGGTTGACATAATAAATAATAGATAAAACACAATAAAATATGAACGCGTGCACGTGCTGACACTCTGAAACATGTACACAAATGATTACTGATCCCCTTTCCCCTCCCACACAAACAGTGCCGTATCTCTCCACTGAAACTCCACCTTCCAAGACACACGCGCACCCACGCACGCGCACACCTACGCACACCTTTGCCTTCTTTCAGACAGACCGCCTCCTCGGTCTGCTCGCAGAGCAGCTCCAGCTGGGCAGCGTGGATCTGAGATAGGCTGATCCGCTGGGCCTCCAGTTGCAGCCTGCACTCCAGCTGCAGACCGAGAGATTACATACAGTAAATACTGATGTATAATGTACAGTATCAGTCAAATGTTTGGATACACCTATTCATTCAGGGTATTTCTTTAGGTTTACCATTTTCCACAATGTACAATTACTGTGAAGTCATCAAAAACCAAGAAAGAACACCCATAGTAACCAAAAAAAGTATTAAATTGATTAAAATACATTTAATACTGTAGATTCTTCAAATTAGCCACCCTTTCCTTATTGTAGGTTGACATGACAGCTTGGCACACACTTTGCATTCTCTCAACCAGCTTCATGAGGTAGTCACCTGGAATGCATTTCAATTAACAAGTGTGCCTTGTTAAAAGTTAATTTGTGGAATTTAATTCAGCTGTGTTGGTATACAGAAGACCATCATAATGTCTGCACTGTAGTAGCCCAGATTATGGTAAGGACAGCTCAAACATGCAAAGTGGCAGTCCATCATTAATTCAAGACATGAAGGTCAATCAATCTGAGAATGTCAAGAACTTTGATAATTTCTTCAAGTCCAGTCACAAAATGTATCCGGCGCCATGACGAAACTGGCTCTCACGAGGACCTCCATAGCAAATTAAGACCCAGAGTGACCTCTGCTGCAGGGGATAAGTTCAATAGTTACCAGCCTCAGAAATCAACAGCACTTCAGATTGTAGCCCAAACAGATGCTTCGTAGAATTCAAGTAACAGACATCACAATATCAACTGTTCAGAGGACAGTTTGTGAATTAGGCATTCATGGTTGAATTGCTGCAAAGAAACCACTACTGAAGGACAACAATAAGAACAGACTTGCTTGGGCTAAGACACATAAGAAATGGATACTAGACTTGTGGAAATCTGTGTGATTAGTCCAAATTAGATATTTTTGGTTCCAAACGCAGTGTCTTTGTGAGATGCAGAGCGGGTGAACACATTCTCGGCATGTGTGTTTTCCACCGTGAAGCATGGAGGAGGTGTGACGGTGTGGGGGTGCATTGCTGGTGGAATTGTCTGTGATTTATTTAGAATTCGAGGCACACTCAACCAGCATGGCTACCACAGCATTCCATCCCATCTGCTTTGGGCTTAACAGGGCAATGACCCAAAACACACCTACAGGCTGTGTAAGGGCTATTTGACTAAGAATGAGAGTGATGGAGAGCTGCTTCAAATGACCTGGACTCCATAATCACCTGACCTCAACCCAAATGAGATAGTTTTGGATGGGTTGGACCGCAAAGTGAAGGAAAAGTAGCCACCAATTGCTCAGTATATGTGGGATCTCCTGTTAGAAAAGCATTCCAGGTGACTACCCATTGAAGCTGGTTGAGAGAATACCAAGAGTGTGTAAATCTTTTATCAAGGCAAAGAGTTGATTGTTTTTTGACATGTTTCAACACCTTTTTGGGTACTATATGATTACGTTGGTATTATTTAAGTTTTGATGTCTTCACTATTTTTCTACAATGTGGAAAACAGCAAAAATAAAGAAATACCCTTGAATGAGTAGGTTTGTCAAAACTACTGACTGATACCGTAGTTATGACCTTTTATCATCGCAGTCCCAAGGGGTTAGGGAGAGTCAAAGATCAGGACATGCCTCCTCTGATACATGCTTCACCAAGCTGTGCTGTTTCTTATAACACTACTCACTTAACCAGGAAGCCAGTTGAGCCAACAAGTTATAGGAGAACGCTACAACTATAGAACTTAGCTTGCAGGTACCCAACTCGCCAGACAGAATAGCTAGCATGCTAAGGGACAAGAAAATCCATGCCTGCTGTGTATACTAGTAATATTGTTGATTATGTCTTTAAACAAACATTTCCAGAAGGTACATCCCCACCCACAAGAAGAAATGGGAATGCCAGCAGATGGTAGACACTGGGAAAGAACCAGGCCTTTAGCAAAACATAAGAGGCATCAGGGAGTAACAGCTTTCCTCTTGTCCGTTAATGGCTCAGTTGGTAGATCACGGTGCATGCTATGCCAAAACTGTGGGTTAAAAAATATGAAAATGTCCGTACTCTTGCTGCTCTGAAATCCTGATTTTCTATTCCTTTGATGATTGTCCTACAGTTATTGCTCTGTGCAGTGCATTTTTGGGAGTAATGGTAATGTGGTTTTGTAATACTATTTTAAACTGCTTCATCCAACCTACTCAATCGCTATACATATTGCTGTAGGTCTGGTATCAAACATATGTTCGCTAACCTATTGCATAAAGCTACATAGAATGTGCCACTGTTCTTTAGCAAACACTGCTAAGAAAGTGCATTCAACAACTGCCAAATATTGCTTACTATTCACCTAAGTATTAGCACAGTATAGTATGAGTGATATAGCATTCACTGAGACAATAAACAAGCCAAGTATAGGTCAACATAACATCTGTGACAAGAAAGGTTTGCCTTTCTTCACAGACTTGTTACTGGGCACCCACAGCAATGTATGAGGCTTTGGCACCTGTTGATTGACCTTCCCAAACCAATGAACTCCTCTGTGATGCATCAAAGGCAGCAGTGAGCGACTCAGGCAGAAGGAGCTGAAAGCACAGACGGATGTGAGCTTGGGTGACATTTACATGCTCTTTGGCCTGGCAGTCCCCGTCCTGCATTTCTCGCGTTGCCACCAGGTTTGTCTGACGTGCCATCCCATCTACCGTTTTTCCCTAAAAAGAGGATAACAAAAGTTGCCGCTGTAACGGAATAGTTTATACATGTGACAAAAAACCCACACATTAACAATGTACAGTCCAGAAACAATGCATACGGTGTAAAACAATGGAAGACTTTCAGGAACACTAAAGACAAAGACATCTGCAGAAGCAGTGCATAATACCTTTACTGACAACTAATTAACAGCAATGAATGCTAAGATTGGGAGAACTAGTATCAAAAACAACAAAATGGTACTATTGCCTCTTTGTGCTGGTTTTAATTCCAAGCAAATACAAAAAATAGGATAGTATTTTGCATTGCTCATGAAGATGCTACATAATGCAGTCTATTAGGGGGTTCTTCCCCAGTAAGTGAAACTGACCACACTGTGGTGAATTGATGGAAGATGAGGGACAGATGCTGTGCATTGACATATTTCTAAGGTAAAGCCTTGAAAATGTATAGTTGAGACACATGAGTAGCATTGACACAAAATGGCTTCTCACCTCAGAGCACTTAATGCCTGCAGGACGGAAAGAAACTACAATGTATGCAGATTTCTATATAAAAGGGAAGAAGTTACGCATCTAAAGAAATACATAATCAGAAGAGATATCTGTTTGCTTTTGGTTTTTTCATGGCTCTTTTTAGCTTTGTAGAGCTGAGTAGAATGCTGATTATAATTCTTACATAACAGCTTAAGTGAAGCTTAAGGGTGATTTCAACTTAACTTGAAATGAACACACTACTTGGAGTAGAGCATGAATACTGTTTTTATGCAACAGGCTCACCTAGTCTTTACAGCCATCTACTGTATGCATCGAACCCATTGATTATCCCCTTTAGTATGTCCTCGTATGTTTTATTGGTATGACCAGACAGCCAGAGACAAAATATTGAGCCTTTTTACCTAAAGGTCTACTGTTGTTTTCAAACTGACTGCCAGCTTCTAGGTACTCAGGCACCTTGTAATAAAGCTCATCTGTCACTAGCAGCTAAATTTAAAAAAACGCACTAAAATAAACTGTTCGGTGTTACTACAGGAAAGCCTTACCTTAATTAGCCTTTGGTTCAGTAAATGCTTAAATGGTTAAAATTCACTTATATCAAGAAATTATCGACAGTTGTAAGATATATCAAAGGAGTAAAGACATCATTACGCAGTACTGGTTGTGAACGTGACACATTGTTTACTGGTTAATTCAAGTCTATTGACTACTGTTCATTTACATAAGCACAATGCAAACGCTCAGTAAAAACCTCTTAACAGCTCAGTCAGAAATATACTTTCAAAAGATTTATTTCCAAAAAAAGGCAGTGATTGAAAGAGAGCGAGAACAGATGAAAAGCAAGGCGCTTGTCGCTAAGAGAACTGCAGCAGCTGCTGTGTGTGAATTCTTACCTGTTTCCCAACGCCTTCTGCCTGTGTGTGTGCGTGGAACCCGCCCGTGGTATTCTCCTCACTGGTCCTCTGCTTTGAGCTCGACGGAACCGGGCTCTCCATCAGAGCCTGCTCGTCCCGCTCTGCTGCAGCAGTAGCACCTCCAGATTTTTTGTTTCTATTCGTCACCTCCTCAGTCTCTATTTTTTCTTTTGACTGGGCTGAAGTCTGACGCTTCTTCTTTCCTCGCCGCTGCTGTGTCTTGCGCCTGTCTGACCCAGAGGCTAAAGGCTTCACAGCAGAGCTACGCTCAACAGGTCCCTCCCCCACAGTTGAGACCAGGGAAGGGGCTGCAGACAGAGCTAGTGTTTGGCTCTGATGCTGAGCCTCCGGGGTGTGTCGGAGGCGGTCCAGCTCCATTTCGGCGACCCGTAATGTGGAGCGGAGCGCATCTACCTCTCCTTTGAGAGATTCAATCTGTACGTGAGGATTGTCGATGGTGCAAGCTGGGGCTACAGACTGATCAGGCAGCCCCCCCTGTTGGAGTTTAGCTTGGCTTTGAGAAGCTTCACCTCCCTCTTCTCCCTGTCTCTGCAGTTCCATCTCTCCCTTTCTCTCCTTCAGAGTCTCTTGCAGTCTTTCAAGCTCTTCCTCCATGGTTTCATTCACTGTAATGATGCCCTTGTTTTCTCTCTTGACCTGCCTCAGTTCTCCTTCCAGCTCATCCAGTTCACCTTCTGTAACAGTCAGCTGCTCAGTAACCTTAGATAGCCTCACAGCAAGTTCCTCCTTCTCAATCAGAGCTACCTTCAGCTTTTCCATTTGCTCAGTAGTGTCTTTCTCCAGCAAAGCACTGCAGGTGTCTACGGACTTGTCCTGCATTTTGCTAGTTTCCTTGTTCTCCATCAGCTCCTGTATCTGTGACTGGAGGTTGGCAAGTTTTGACTCATACACAAGTGTGTCCTTGAGATTCCTGTCCTCCAACTGCGCCTTTACCTCCACAAGGCATGTGTACTCCTCCTTGAGCTCTTGATAGTTCACTTCAAAGTTCTTTTCAGCAAAAGAGAATGTATTCCTCTGCATTTCAATCTGGTCTTGCAACTCTTTTACTTGTCGTTGCTTTTGTTCTTTTTCTATGGTAAGAGACATAATTTTTTCCATTTTGGATGCAACTTCATCTTTCATGGCACTGTTGGTTTCTATTAAAACCTTATTTTCATATTCCTGTTCCGTCCATTTGTTTTCCCAGGCCTTTTCATTTTCATTGGACTTATTTTCTAGCAGCTCATTCTTTTTCAGCAGTGTTTGGATTTCCATCTCCAATCTGACCCTTTCTTCTCCACCCTTTCTCAATTCCTCAGCCTCCACCTGAAGTTCCTTGAGTTGCACCAACAACTCTTCAGCTTTCGAGCTGTGCAGTGCCATCTTCAGGTCATCTTTCAGTGCATCAATTTGGTGTAACAGCTCATCTCGGTCTTCCTCGTACCCATTCCTCAACTCCTCTAGGGCTCGTCCGTGCCGGATGGACGCCTCATTTAGGAGATTCTCTGCATTGAGCTGGCTCTCCCTCTGGAGGTTCTCCCGAAGGGCAATGAGCTCCTCTTCGTGGCTGAAAAGAAGATGTGTTCTCAGCCTCTCCAGTTCTGCCTCTTGTGACTCAGCCATGCGGTCCAGCACTGCATCCTTCTCCCGCTCCATCATTTCAAGTTTGATCTTGTAGTTTGTTGTCTCTGACTCATGCTTGGCTTCAATATCTTCTGCCACCTCCGCCGCAGCAACTAGTTGGGCCTTCAGGGAATCCACAGTCTCCTGGAGGCGTTGCAGTTCACCCTGATGGCTTTCATAGACAGCAAAGTTCTGGGAGGCCTGCTCCATTTGGAACCTAGCTGAGTGAAGGTCCTGAAGCAGGTCATTCACCTGCCCCTCAAGGCTGAGCTTCTCCTGTGCCACCAGGGTAAGCTCCTGTCTGCCCTTCTCATAAAGCATCTGGGCCTCTTGGAGCCTCTGTTGAAGCTCTGCAATCTTGCCCTTGAGCTCAATGACCACCTTGGGACTGGTACTGGATTTCTGGGCTCTTAGAAGATCTAGCTCTTCGTGATGCTGCTTTGTGAGCTGTTCCAGGACCGCAGAGTGTTGCAGGCGAAGCTCCTGCTTCATCTGAACGATCTGCTCACCGTACATCTCATCCAGCTCTGCCCTGAGGTGATCCAGCCTGTGGACAGAGTCTTCCTCCATCCTCTGGAGGGTTTCACTCTCCGAGAGGCTGCCCTGGTGGCATCGCTTCTGGAGGTCTTCCACAATACCCATCAGCTGCTGGATCTCGTTGGAGGACATCCGCTCCTTCTGCCTAGAGACTGATAGTTCACTCCTGCAGGCTTCTAACTCATCCTTACTGCCCTCCAGTTCCACCCTACAACTGTCCAATTCACCCTTACTGCCCTCCAGTTCCACCCTACAACTGTCCAATTCACCCTTACTGCCCTCCAGTTCCACCCTACAACTGTCCAATTCACCCTTATGGCTCTCCAGTTCCACCCTACTTTTATCCAACTCACCCTTAAAGAACTCTAAGTCCCTTTTACAGTTATCCAAATCATTTTTACAGCTCTCTAGCTCTTGGGCCTTGGCAGTCATTTGCAAGTTCAGGTTGTTGAAGCGTTTCTCAGAGGCTGTCAACTCCTCTTTTATCTGGTGGAGAGAGGAGTCCCGTTCTGACATTACTCTCTCTTGCTCGGCGATCAGCAGCGCTTTCTCATTCAACTTCTGTGCAAATGCCTCCTCAGTCATTCTTCCCACCTGTGCAAGCTCCACCTTGAGCATGTTAAGTGTACGCTCATGTTCCATTATTATTGCAGTTTGCGTTGAAATCAGCAGGTCTTTTTCATTTACCGTTTGGGCAAATGTCTCCCCAGCCCCTCTGCCCACATGTGCAAGCTCTTCTCGAAGTTGTGCTAGGGAATGCTCATGAGCTTTCACAATTCTCTCCTGTTCAGCAATCAGTAGGTCTTTCTCATTTAATCTTTGTGCAAATGATTCTCCAGTGCTTCGTCCCCCCTGGAAAGAAAAACAAGTATTAGACCGACATAAAGCCCAATATGAAATGTCAGTCTCATACTAAAGCAACTGCAATAAAATGTCTATAAACAGACTTGCAACTAAATTGTGTTTTGTGAGGTAGTACGACAATGCGAGTAAAAAATACAGTCAACCACCCAGAAAACAGACCCATTGACTAGACCTCGAAACATTTCATTCAAGAGGATATATTTTCCCATATGTCAGGCACCGTGTAACACCAACCAGGCAGCTGTCTCACCATCTCAGCCTCGTCGAGCCGGTGCTGGAGCTGGCTGATTCGCTGCAGCTGCTCCTCACTCCTCTCCTGGTGCCCCCTGACCTGGTTGTTCATCTCCTCCAGCAGCTGCTGGTATTGGACAAGCTGCTGCTTGGCCTGCAGGAGGTCCTGCGCTGTGCTACTGTGGCTGGTGTTTCTCAGAGTCTCACCAGCCTGCAGCTGTCAATCAAACAATGTTTACATTGCCATGAGGGAAAATGACAACATTCACATAACATTTGCTGCATAACAACAGGATAATAAAATAAAAAATAAATAAAATAAAGATAAAATAAAATCTGGAAGCAAAAAAAACTAAATAGTATAAGACAGGTACACCAAAACCTACACTTCCATGGCATATCTTTGTTTTCTTATTTTATTATAGACAAGCATGGGATGATATGGTATATTATTTTGAATACTATGGTATAACATGTAGTCTAGTGTAGGGTATAGCCTGGACTAGAATTACCTGTTGGAACTGAATGTGCAGCTTCTGGCTCTGCTCAGTCATCTCCAGGAACTCCCTCATGACCTCGTCCTTCTCTTTGCGAGACTGCTGTAGATTTGCTGTGAGTTGGGTGATGATGCCATCTCGCTGCTTCAAGGCAGCCTCAAAGTCCTGCAGCTGAAGCAGAAATAAGGTCAGGCGAATATCATTCATTATAAAAGTTAACGATTAAGAAGTCACAATTTTCTATTAAAAAAGAAATCTGTAGACTGGATTTAATATCTCTTAATGATGAGGCGGAAGAGTCAGGCCAATTTGGTGGCTTCAGTATGGATGATAACACAACAACAGATCAATGTTTTTAACCAAGTAAGACAGGTGATGCATTGTACTGAAAAGGAATATCTATGCGGGTTAACAGAGTTCTTTGCCATATGAGAGCCGCCCCCTCCTTAAAGGAAGGTCAGGCAACAGCATGGGCTAAATAAGGCCAACCTCTTATGCAATCTGTGTGATGAATTAGACTGATAAAGACACACAAGCACAGACTACCTGTTGCACCCCGTCTGTACCAAAGGCTGCTCTGATCTCCTCCAGCTCTCGGCTCAGCTCCTCTAGGGCCAGAGTCTTGGCAGCCAGCTCTTCCTCCATGACCTCTACCCTTCCGCTTCTCACCTCCTTTTGCACAGGGTCCACCTCCTCCTGTCGTCAGGGAGATCAGCAATACCATATCAATTGGGGGTGGGGGGGGGGGGGGGTTGTACGTCTAGCTTGCTTAGCTTTAAATCAGCACCCAAGAATGTGACAGAACAGAGGGGAAGGAGAGCTGGCCTAGAAATGAGCTAAACTCAAACATCACCAATAAAATAAATATCCAGCACCCAAGATCACCACAGAATAGGTAAGAAAAACAATAATAAACTAGCTAAAAATCCAAGCCTACCAAAAACCAGGTGACCATTAAAGTAAACAGTCCTGTTCCTACATTGACTCATCCTCTTCACTATGCTTACCAGTTACTTGTTTTTCTACCTACGTATATTCTTCTACTTCTTTACTGAACAAAAATCCCATATAGAAACAACTTTATTAGAAGCCTTTCTAACCAGCTCTCATTCTCGTTCTCGGTGTCCCTGCCTGACTGTAAATAGCAGGATTACCTATGTGCCGTGGCAAATGAGCAGCTCTTGGATAATTCTACATCCTCATCTAGCCGCTTCACCACTCCACTCCACTCCCCAAGCCCTCTTTTTCTCCTTGTCTTCATTCTCCCTCAGTTTTCCTCTTTCAGTTCTGACTTCAATAGTTATTTACACCTCTGAAATGTCAAGCAGTGCCTGTACTCTGCTCTCCCAACCTGCTGTGAAAATGGTGAGAAAGAACTTAGCAGCAGCCCGCCTTCAGTGCTGCAGTTGCTGTTGTGCAGTCCCTGGCCTTCAAATTAAAAACCCAGAAGCAGAGAATAAAAGGGATTTGGTTAGTGAGTTAGTCTGAGAAAAGCCTCAGTGTAAGGACACCAGAAAGCGGAGACGGAGCAAATGTGTTACCAAAAAAAAAAGAAAAGGAGTGCGTTCAATGCAACGGCGAGTCAGATTGTTAGGGATAAACAGCAGCTTGCGGTCTATTTGGATGTTGTACTATACCCAGATAAACTCCTTGCAAGTCTCCATCTCGGTCATTTCATGGCATCCATTCACCTGTTAATTAACAATACTGTTTGGTCAAGCAGTGGGATTTAACGTCAGCTAACCATGTTTCATTGGTGTAAAAGGCACCAAGGGAGGGATCTAATGAAGGTGGGTATTGTTATGGTTGTACATATCAGGCTTTAATGTAAAGACTGCCGCCACCTTCACAGGCAGAGCTTTTAATGGTGGCCTTGTAAAAGAGGGGGAGGCAAGAAGTGTAACAGGTCTACTTGGACTTCAGATTAATGCCAGGTAGAGACCCGGGGAGCTGAGTGCCTGGCAACAAGCTAGTCGAGTCACATGGTCTGTTAAGAGGCGGCCTGGGAACAGGCCTGTCCAGGAATCTTAGCCCTGAACCGTAACAATAATCTTCCAAAGCAGAGGCCAGTTAATCACAGGTCGAATCAGTTCAACCTCCCTGATGTGTGGGGAAATAACCGAAAAAGTTTAGGAGTCAAATAAGAAATGTTGGGTGAACTATTTGTTTACGAGTGCAGTACTTTGGGTGTATTTCAAAGTGCTTTCTGTTTGGTTATGGTTATTGGCTATGTTGTCGTTAACTCACCTCGGAGGAGTAGTCTTCGGCTGTGGTGGACACCTCACTATCTGGCTGCAATAGGAAACAAGAGGATCTATCAGTACGTACATGAGAATGACCCGCCATTTTAGGCCAACTACACGTGGCCAACAGAAACATAAGCCAACCAGTATTGTGGTATAACATAAAAAAGAGGGAAATAAGCTTTTGAGATATTTAATCAGAACTGAATTAGCGTTGCATTATGATTAAATAAAATGTAATGCGATAAGGTGTTTTGCTGTCTATGTGGCCTACTGTACATCGGATTATCAGAATAATGTAAATGACCAGGGATGCTCTTCAATCTGGCTGATGACTGACCACAGGGGTAAATTGATTATCTCATGACAGACTCTTGATGATGAAAAAGGTTATATGCCAACGATGCAGCCTATATGAACTGCACTAGGAAGGTTGCAGTATGACAAGGCTTTTGTCCTCTGATTTTGTCTTTGTGCTTACACGTTTGTTTCTGCAAAGCATTTGTATTTTGGCGATGTCAAATGATCTGCCTGTTTGATCTAAACCCAATTGGGCCTTTTGGAAGCATGATGCCCCATATTTAATCACAACCTACTTTTCAAAGAAATTTTTCTCACAACGGAATCATGATAGTGATCCTTAGAGCCTTTTCAGAACATTTTTCCTGATCTTTTTTTCCCCTGATATTCCCACACAGTTAAGGTTGAAACTAGGCTACATTCTGAAATGGTAAAAATTATCAGCCAGCCAGGTCTGTGCAAATACACTTTTTATACACAAGTTTATAGTAACAATAATTTATTTTCACAGAGAATCAATATACTAAATGACTTCGGTATCAGCAACTGTCTCTAGCCTATGAGACTGGGCAGGTCAGGTGATTCTGGGGAAGGTTTTATAGGAAACAATATTGGAGGTAACCCAAAAGCAACAATAATCTGAGTCAGACAGGACATCATAATCACACCCATTACTGTTGCTTTTAGGCTACATCCAACGTGCCAATTCCTATAACACCTTCCCCAGAATCATAGAGACTGCTGCCAATACCAAAGTCGTTCAGTCTATCTTGATCCTCTTATGAAGATAAATTATCGGCATATACTCTATTGTGGGCGATAAAATATGTGCTAAAAGCAGGGTGATGAATTGCAGAGAAAGCCAGCTGGCTTATTGCAGATTTAGTATCAGGATGTCAAACGTCAGATAATCAGCAAACCTGCTGTATTACAGCACTCATGTCAGAGACAATACAACAGGTTAGTACATGCAAACATCTCTGTGAGGCAGTCTATACAAGTGCCTTGAAGGGGAACACTTTGAAGCCAGTGTTTCCACAGCAACCCCTCTCTACTAGAGAAGTTGCATTGCTACTTGGACAGTCTCTGTGGTAATTCGATTGTGTTGCCGAGGCCCAATTACACCCTTCATCCTGGGAATGAAAACACAGCGTTGTCAGATGAAACAGACTAAAAACCAAAAGGTTTTTCAAAACAGGTTGAACCATTTAGCGGTCTCATCACTAGAAATGTGGATTCAGCCGGGTCTAAACTGAATAAAATGAGTCTAAAGCCCAGCAAGAATTTTGGACCTATGACAACGTTTTGATTTAATGGCAAAAGTGGCAACTCAACGATAAAGCAGTTTTTCTCCAAATGTATGCATGCATAAAAAAAAAAAAAAAAACAGTAGTGATGACAGAGAAATGCAGGACAATACTTTAAGGGTACAACCACCAAAGAAAATGCAGCCAAGCAGTCCTCCTATTTAATCAGCTCTGGGTCAGATTTGTGCTTGCGAGGCCACGAGGCTCTCCAACATTAGGATGAGGCAGCCAAATCCAGTTAAAGGCAACTGTCTGTTGCCACGGCAACACATCATTTCCCAGTCACCTTCAGCAGCAAGGGGAGGGAAAACGCAGTGTGGATTTTTTCGCAACAGAGGGGATGAAAACGATTAATACCGCTTGTGACACAGGTACTACAAGAGAACGGAGGAAGAGGTAGAGGAAGAGGAAGAGTTGTTCGACATTGGTGGAGTGCAAAGCTGTGGGCGACATGGCACATCCGCTCTCATTGGAGACAGGGCTTTTCAAAAGGCTCAAGGTTGTGAGGGGCTAGCCCATTGTCTGTGAACGGCAGAAACTATTTCACATTGACAATGTAGCATAGTCAAATTAATAACAGGCTAAGACTGCCATTAGTGAGAAAGGGGGGTGATTCACTGGGCAAGCCTGCATTGAAGCTTTTATAAAGACACTTTCACCAAATCCATCTCCTATCTTTTTGGTATTATATCCTCTTCAGACATAGAACACAGTAATATGTCGATAGCAGCCATTGAAAACCTTTCAGACAATTAAAACAAGTGGTGCATCAGAAGTGTCTGTACCCCTTGAGACAAGAGAACTCTGCTCTGTTCAGTATTGTTTCCCTGGCAGTTATAAACATTGCAAACTGATGTGCAACATGCCATTTTTATTCTGCTTTTTATGGTAAGGAAGCAAGATGCATTTTAGTTTTAACAAATATCTTGTTGCGTTACAGTATAAAAAAAAAGTGTAAAGATTTACAGACTATGGAAAAGCCCATTCAGTGAGGGTTTCAACCCAACTCAAAACCAACTAGACATAAGGGTTTGTGCAACTCAAATGCTCAAATATCAAACCCAGCCAAAACGATGCTGAGATTCTTTGAATCGATAGTCAACACAGCCCTAACAGGGACTGGTATCAGCCGATTTACGGTTCATCTCTTTAATATTGAGCCTTTGAAAATCTGCCTTTACAAAAGTAGCTCATGGCAACAGCATAATTCCGGGGACTGTTGAGGTGATGAGACTTCTGAATCATTCTGCTCCAATGGATTCAGACAAGGTCTTTGAAGCAACAGAATGCAAATCAATTATCCGGGTCCCTTCCATTCACTTTACATGATAACCAAAACCTTAATGATTTTGTGCTTGGCCTGGGATTCGCATTTTCATTGAGAATTTATTCCAGCCAATTGGTAGTTTAGCACAGTTTACCTTGTCTATGAGCAGGTTTGGTAATGAAGTCTGCACAGAAATATCTGTTAAAACAAGGCAACAAGTGCCTAAAAATTAAACATATTTCCCGGCCAGGTAAACCAGATCACTCGCATTTTCACGCTCCTGAGCAAAACCACTTACCGTTCAAGCCTATACAAGGCACATTCTCAGAATCAATGAAGCGGGAGGAACAGACAGTTAAAGTAATTTTCAACGGTTATGTACTGGTCACAAAAAAGAAGCGTACCAGGTGTTTGACAGGTCACATGGGGCTGTGAAGGGTTAAGGATGGCCCCGAGGTTTTTGGCCTTACCTCGATGGTATACGTCTGGTCGTGTCTGACCGTCTCGCCGCTCCGCAGGGTCCTGGCAAAGCCAAACTCTGTGGTAGAAGGTACCGGTTCCCCTCCTCCGCCACCTACCCCACCCCCACTTCCCGACTCCTCCTCCACAGATTTATCCAACTCTTGTTCAGCGTCTTCTTTCCCTGTGCCTCCTCCATCTGGGTCGTCGTCCGCTTCTCTCCTCTTTTTCTTTTTCTTCTGCTTCTTCTGCCCATCGGCATTGGCTTTCCTCTGCCTGTACTCAGCCAACTGGGTCCACAAAAGAAGAAGAGGGAGCAAAACAGGCATGGTCAGTTAGAGTAAAACACAGATTACAGTGTCAGATTACAGTGTCCATCTGGCTGCTTCAGAGGAGGTCAAACAAGCTACATTTTACATCTAATAAGATGCTTTGCTACTCTGAACACTTACTATATTACATCTAAAACGACTGGGCTAAAAGTTATGCTAAATGTAGGGCTGTATATAATGTAAGAAAAAAAAGGAACCACAATAAATTTTAAATCTTGAGGAGGGAATTCACCTCAATTAGATTAATTAGGTTTTTCCTATCAGGTTGTCAAAGAATCAACAACTTTAGTTGCTGTTCCTAATTCAAAAATATACTTAAAAATAAATTTGCCAAGAAAAAAAAAAATACCTACAGTAGTGCTACAGAGCTTGGTCAAGCTCATGTGAAACATTCTGTGCGTCGCGAAACCATCAACCTTGAATGCAAATGTGAATCCTCACCGTACACAGACCACTAATGACAGAAACGCTTTGCTTCCTGTTGTGGCTACCCATAATCTTTTAAATACCCGCTAAAAGGATTAGATTTTGTAAACTTCCACGATGCCAAACATTGTACGACTTCATGTAGGGATCCTTAGTCTCTACACAAATTGTTGTATGTACAGATTTATTAAATATACCAATTAAAGAATAAAAAATCTCATGTCATACCCCATCAGATTCAAAACCCCAAATATTCATTTTTTGTCAGTTCGAATAACACATTAGGTAATAGCTTCAAAACATAGTTAAATAGTCTTGAATAGTCAGCCTTGCTTCCATTGATCTGTGGATTCATTTGAGAGTAGTAACATTTCTTCAGACCAATCCTTCAGCGGTTCACCAAATCCCAGACGTGGTGACCTCTGGTAGTATTCCGGTTACATCATCACCCTATTGAAACAGCCAAGCACCTCCACAAAAAAACTGTTTAAAAAAAAAAGTGATCTCATCCTGTCATGATGGAAGATCTTGAGTGCTCCTTTACACAAAGGATCCAAGCTACATCTGGGTAATTGGGCATATTGATGTCCTGCGGTTTTCACCCACGTCAAGTTTTTTGATAACCCTGCTTCCCCTCAGAATTTGTTAAGTGACGTCTTTCGAAGAACAAATAGCTAGGAAAATGGCTAGGCAAGGAGGAATACCCCTGAATTGACTGTATGAAGCTAAATCTTGAAAATGCTACTTCAACAAAGGACGGTTTATGGATTAGCCACGGTCTGAAGACACCAAAGTCGGTCCTAATCAACCACTTATCTTCATTCGGTCTAATTTTCTTTCAGGGTTAAGACTTTCTTTGAGATAAACGTAGATGGAGGGTGTGGACATAAAGTTGTACATGGGTAAATCTGGTGCCTTTAAGCAGTTTGTCTGATTGAAGGTAGTATCACCGGCCCTACTTTCACGCACTGGAACAGGGCACTTAGGCCGGGGAGAAACCCTATAAGGGTTTATATCCTGTAGTGCTTTACAATACACCAGGGCTGCTCAAATGTACACTATCAAAGATGAAATGAGTAATTTAACAACACATAAACACAGACAGCCAATTAGTGTGTAGTCACTGTTTATGTAGGCTATCAGAGCGTGCTCCACACACAAACACAATTCCTTCTGTGTGCATTTGGCGTGCACACACACACATAAGCACACAACATCTCCCTCACTGCCCAGACAGCAGGGGTGCCATACAGTTAATCACCACAAGAGAAAGCCGGTGCTAACTATAAGGCTTTGACAGTAAAGGCCCTCATATCCATTATGCATGAGGATCTGGTAACAGCCACTGAGTGGGAGGAAGGGAATGAGTGATAATGCAGGAGCCAGTGAACTGAATATCCTGCTACGGTACCTGGATGACAGCAAGGGTGTTCACTGTAGGCCACTATGGGCACCAGGTGTCACATGACACAGTGAACGGCAGGTAGTCCCTGTCGCCAAGGATACTATGGTCGGCTTAGCTGGCAGAAGGCTGTCTGTACTATGGAACAATGTTGCTTAAAATCCAACCAATTCCCATTTAGAAATCAAATAAATGGAAATAAATATAGGGCTAAAGCGTGTACCCAAACATTATCTACACAAGTATGTGTACACTTCCCTATAGAGGTTGAATACATTATTTGGATTTTATTTTTAAATGTGTGTACATACATTTGCACACATTAAAAACAATGTGACACACCAAAAACATAATTTCTAAGAACATTTAAAAATGTATTTGATATACTCAACATGCCTATTAAAGTTCCAGAATGGGATATCTAAAGCCACTCCCACTAAGGTGAACTTGGAATCCTATACTTATATGCACAACATACTTTCTGTTTATACTGATAATTTGCAGATCTTCAAAAGTAATGACTAAGTTTCATTATGCTAACTACAGACTCACAGGAACCAGGATTGCTTCCCTACTGGTGAAGTCCACAGGTAGAAAGTAGCTACAATGTTGCAACCTTTCAAATAAATGCTTTGCTTAAACAGAGCTAAAGAGGTGCTCACTAGAGCCTTAGGAGGAATAACGCACAAAGATGTCAGGAAAATAGCTACTCAAAACCCTTTACATATTAAGCGTAGAGAGGGTTTGTAGTGACTTACAATTGGAATAAATTTAAGTATCAACTAAAACATGATCGTTTAATGACATGGGCTAGGATAACATGCAGCTTTATTTTGTTTGGTGATACATCACCATTTGATATCCAGTGAAACTATAAAGGTTTAGGGTAACTAAAACGACAACATGTCTCAACTAGGCTTACTTATAGACATGGGATGGCTAATGAGTAGATGCATGTCAAAAGGGTTTTGGCTGGCATAGTGTAGGTGATCCTAATAGTCGGTAGATGGTCTGGGAAACACCACACTGATGAAAAGTCCTACAGGTCTGTGGGGAATTGCACAACAGAAACATATACAAATCATAATCTACCAAAGAAAATTAAGTGTAAACCTCTGAATACTTAGACTAATCTTTGCCAAGTGTAGAGGATGCGGTCTTGATCTATTTGAGGACTATTGAGTATAACAAGCACAAGAGACTGGCCTATGTAGGTGTACAATGCCATCTGCAGTCTAACAGATGGATTAAAAGTGACAGTGTTTTGCAAAAACATAGTAACTGGAAAAAGTAAGCTTTCACTACTCAATATTTCTCAGTATATTTTTGGGTTCACGACCCACCCCGATTCGTTTCTCCCTTCCACAGTTCTGTCTCATGTAATTGAATAGACGGCCCTGTCCTATTGCCACAGCTCCCAACGGATTAGGAACATTTTAAGATTGCAGAAAGCTTTCCTCATTGGCAATGCTGGCTGAATTGCATTGTCCATAAGGCTTCCCAGACACTCAACTAGCGGCACACTCAAGACTCGAACCGAGGTGGTTAGCTTGGTGCTACGAAAGACCACCTCCAAAGAAAATCCAGGTTAGCTAATGCAGCAGCTGGCACCGTTCCAAGAGAGCGATTATCTGTTACTCAGTGTCACTCTTGATCCCCACTGATTACTAATGATAGATTAACACAATTAACGCCCAACACGGGACACCATACCATACTAGACTCAGTGCTACTGGACATTCAGTTAAATTAATTATAGCACAAAATTACCTTTACATTTCATCCAGAATAAATTACAGTGAAGTAATTTTAACATGGCTAGGTGGGACAACCTCCAGACTAGAGATGGTAGGAATGAATAACTTGAGGAGGGACACAGGGTTTGACTAATGAATGTTATGAGTGGGTGAAAATGTATATTTCAATTGTGAGAGCAATCACAATAGGTTTCTTGATGATGGGGTGTCTAACAGTATCTACTATGGCAGATACTGTACTCTTTTCCTTTCAATGGGCACATTCTTCTCTTGGCTACTCACCTGCGGGGGTGCTCTACACTTTTTTTTTCCCCGTATAGTTTTATAGAAAATGTATATTTCACCTTGATATTCTCTGTTGTTTTTTTTACTGGTAAGAAATTTGTTTCTTCTTTCATTCTCAGAAAATCTTTAAATATATGGATATCATTAGCAAATGGCTACATACGACTGATAGACAAATGCATGCACCACACATAAACTGAGGCATTATTGTTGGCAATAAATAGCCTCATTATAACAGCAGAACATGGGTGGAATAAAGTCAATGTTTTATTAATTAGATGGTTAACGTACAACCACTGCTCACTATCTTCTGTAACACGCTAAAGATAAGTCTTTTAAAAAGAAGGAAACATCAAACATCTAATTGTCCTTCAGGCTGCTCAAAGGTAAAAAGTTTAACAATTAACTGACTGCATTTCTAGGTAGCCTGAGAGGTAATGTTTAGAAATGTATAGATCTAGAAACTAGAAACTTTAGTCAAAATCACCACATTCAAGAACACAATCACTAGCACATTTATAGAATGACACCTGCAACTGCTTCATGTGACGTGCTTGTTCATTGTAGTTCATGTGATGTGCAATACCGCCCTGAGGTTGTCTTGGCCCATTATCAAAACATGCTTAGCCCTGTTGTTCTTTGCATTGTCTGCTAACAGGTTTATGTTGATTGCATGTATGCTATACTCATGCTGTCTGGTCTTATGTTTTGTAGTTAAGTAATGTCTCTAAATGTGTTTTTTATGTTTTAATGTTTGTTTAATTGGGAATGTGCTTTTGCCATGGGTCTTCTGTCTGTTGATTTTTATTTAAACATAGTTCCCGTCCCATACAGGAGGCTTTTTGATGCTATTCAGGCCAATATTGTAAATAAGAATTTGTTCTTAATCCGGTTAAATGTGGTTAACCAGAGTGCACTCAGCTACAGTCTACAGTAAACAAAGACAAATGTTGTTGTCTACTTCATGAATCCAAAACTGAGTCACCATGGGAGTTCAGTCTGATTAATTAGCCTACCCCGTGATCAATAAGGACAAGTCAGAGTGGGAATACTGTATAGGCAGTTAAAACATTCAGCACATAAGTTGCTTGTGGGTTGGGAATAGCACATAGGGTTTCGCTATGGATTGCAGGATCGATTAAAATTGCCACCTCCAAGAGCAGAAACAATGTTGTAACATAAGCCCACAATTTGCCGAGAGTAACAAACAAACAATCACATTAATATCTGAAAACGTACTAGGCCTAAAGCACATTTCTGTAAAAAGTGGAATGGACTGTTTCAGCCCTTCAAAACAATATCAGTATGACATGACAAGGTAAAACACTTTAAACCACCTCAACAGCTGCATTGACGATGCAGTCTTACGCCACATCAACAATCCCGATGATACCATTGGGTCTCAGTCACCAACCATTCCTAAGAAGAAATTCCTTCTTAAATCCCACTTACGCAGTATGTAAAATGGTTCTGACATTCACCAATGTTTTCTTATTTGGGATAGGTTCTTAGGTAAGAACAGAATCTACACACACTCAAGAGCACACGTACGCACATTTGAGCCAACTAATTACTTCTAGTGTTTTCTTAAATTCTACAGTTTTATAACATATAGGAATTACAGGTGCTGGTCATAAAATTAGAATATCCTCAAAAAGTTTATTTATTTCAGTAATGCCATTCAAAAAGTGAAACGTATATATAATGTATACATTCATTCCACACAGACTGATATATTTCAAGTGTTTATTTCTTTTAATTTTGATGATTATAACTGAAAACTAATGAAAAGCCCAAATTCAGTAACTCAGAAAATTTGAATATTGTGAAAAGGTTCAATATTGAAGACACCTGGTGCCACACTCTAATCAGCTAATTAACCCAAAACACCTGAAAAGGTCTTTAAATGGTCTCTCAGTATAGTTCTGTAGGCAACACAATCACGGGGAAGACTGCTGACTTGACAGCTGTCCAAAAGACAACCACTGACACCTTGCACAAGGAGGGCAAGACACAAAAGGTCATAGCTAAAGAGGCTGGCTGTTCACAGAGCTCTGTGTCCAAGTACATTAATAGAGAGGCGAAGGGAAGGAAAAGATGTGGTAGAAAAAGTGTACAAGCAATAGGGATAACCGCACCCTGGACAGGATTGTGAAACAAAACCCATTCAAAAATGTGGGGGAGATTCACAAAGAGTGGACTGCAGCTGGATTCAGTGCTTCAAGAACCACCACGCACAGACATATGCAAGACATGGGTTTCAGCTGTCGCATTCCTTGTATCAAGCCACTCTTGAACACGACACAGCATCAGAAGCGTCTCGCCTAGGCTAAAGACAAAAAGGGCTGCTGAGTTATGTTATCTGATGAAAGTGAATTTTGCATTTCCTTTGGAAATCAAGGTCCCAGAGTCAGGAGGAAGAGAGGAGAGTCACAGAATCCATGTTGCTTGAAGTCCAGTGTAAAGTTTCCACAGTCAGTGATGGTTTGGGGTGCCATGTCATCTGCTGGTGTTGGTCCACTGTGTTTTCTGAGGTCCAAGGTTAACTCAGCCGTCTACCAGGAAGTTTTAGAGCACTTCATGCTTCCTGCTGCTGACCAACTTTATGGAGATGCAGATTTCATTTTCCAACAGGACTTGGCACCTGCACACAGTGCAAAAGCTACCAGTACCTGGTTTAAGGACCATGGTATCCCTGTTCTTAATTGGCCAGCAAACTCGCCTGACCTTAACCCTATAGAAAATCTATGGTGTATTGTGAAGAGGAAGATGCGATACACCAGACCCAACAATGCAGAAGAGCTGAAGGCCACTATCAGAGCAACCTGGGCTCTCATAACACCTGAGCAGTGCCACAGAATCCATGCCACGCCATCTTGCTGCAGTAATTCAGGCAAAAGGAGCCCCAACTAGGTATTCAGTGCTGTACATGCTCATACTTTTCATGTTCATACTTTTCAGTTGGCCAACATTTCAAAAAAAATAATTTTTGTATTGGTCTTAAGGAATATTCAAATTTTCTGAGATACTGAATTTGTGATTTTCATTAGTTGTCAGTTATAATCATCACAATTAGAAGTAATAAACATTTGAAATATATCAGTCTGGGTGTAATGAATGAATACAATATACAAGTTTAACTTTTTGAATGGAATTACTGAAATAAATCAACTTTTTGATGATATTCTGATTTTATGACCAGCACCTGTAAATTACAATAATATTTCATCATTAAAAATATTTGTTATTAATTTCTATTGTTAACATTTTCATCTGTGTTTGGCAATATTCTTTTGGCCTAAGATTTGAGATCGATTTTTACATCCTCAGTTGTGCACGCTTCTCCGGATACAGCGTTCACTGAAAAATAAATTGAGTCCCATGCATCTTTTCTTGTTGTCATTTTATATCCACTAGTGAAGCTACTGAATATGACAGCTTGTTTGCGGTTCACTTCCTGCAGCAGTACCTCCACTTCAGAACTACTGAACTTATTTTTATGTTTGGAGTCAGGTGCTCCACTGTTTTTAGATTTTGGTTTGGGCATCCTTGACCTCAACTTGTCTGTTGAATTTACGAGTGTGATTTCTGTGCACACACTGCCTTGCAGTCGCATACCATTTCATGGGTATTGGCAAGGCATTTATATCTATGCTAATTAGGAACAACTGTCACACACTTTCAATTTACAAGGACAATGGAATTCATCATTATAAAATCATTGGTGCCAACAATTCTGCCGTCTAAGAACAAGTCAAGAATCTGACATACTTTTTCTTAGGACCTTTCTCAAGAACAAATTTAAGAAAAAAACGTAGGAAGACATTTGTGAATAAGGCCCATTCATTTTAATGGGGACTGTCCGTAGAGTGCATTGCAGCATCCATTAGCATCAGAGTTTCCTCTGCAAAACACTGAATACAAACTAAATTCTCTAATGGTGCTTTTCAAACCAAGAGGCGACACCAGCGGTAACACCTTGTGGCAGACAGAGCGGCGTGAACCAAGAAGGCAGCAGTGGGCGGCCTCTGGACCGGCTGGGATTTGGAATCATCCAGGACACGGCGCCACGCTTTCATGAACTAGGATTGTTGTTCTATGCTATATACATAATGAAAAACTAAATATGAATACAATCTAATGTACAAGTGATACAAATAGAACATATACAGTGGGGAGAACAAGTATTTGATACACTGCCGATTGTGCAGGTTTTCCTACTTACATTTTTTTTCATAGGTTAACTTCAACTGTGAGAGACGGAATCTCTCTGTGAGAGACATAAATCCAGAAAATCACATTGTATGATTTTTAAATAATTAATTTGCATTTTATTGTATGACATAAGTATTTGATCACCTACCAACCAGTAAGAATTCCGGCACTCACAGACCTGTTAGTTTTTCTTTAAGAAGCCCGACACAGCAGGACCTGGTCAATGACCTGAAAAAGGCTGGGACCACAGTCTCAAAGAAAACCATTAGTAACACACTACGCCGTAATGGATTAAAATCCTGCAACGCACGCAATGTCCCCCTGCTCAAGCCAGCACATGTCCAGGCCCATCTGAAGTTTGCCAATGACCATCTGGATGATCCAGAGGAGGAATGGGAGAAGGTCATGTGGTCTGATGAGACAAAAATAGAGCTTTTTGGTCTAAACTCCACTCGCTTGTTTGGAGGAAGAAGAAGGATGAGTACAACTCCAAGAACAATCCCAACTGTGAAGCATGGAGGTGGAAACATCATTCTTTGGGGATGCTTTTCCGCAAAGGGGACAGGACTACTGCACCGTATTGAGGGGAGGATGGATGGGGCCATGTATCGCAAGCTCTTGGCCAACAACCTCCTTCCCGCAGTAAGAGCATTGAAGATGGGTCATGGCTGGGTCTTCCACCGTATTTCTACCAGTCATGTCATTTTCTTCTGAAATTAGCAACTACAAGAGTTTCGAGATGCAACCTGATGCGTACCAACATATCACTCAACATCTGAGGAACAATTATTGCAATGAGACCACACTGTCAAAACAGGGCACTCATATTCTCATTGTAATTCTTTCTTCCTGAAATGAGTACTATATGTAGGCATATTTCACCAGTGGGCATGTTTCACCAGTGTCTGCAAATTCGTCCCCATCACCAGCTTTATTTGTTGGGGCCTTTGTATGGCTCCAAAGTGGTGACGTCTGTGTAAAGTTATTCCAGATACTCCAGACACCAATATAATTAGGTCTTCCATAGCAACCATGACAGGTTGTTCTTGAATCCGCACAAACACTGACCCATTGGCTCTGATCGGCCACTAGCTGGCAGAAAAAGGCAAATGTTGGACATTGTATACATTTATATGACCATGTTTGTCTAGCTGCTGAAATTTAACAATTGTTAATTATAATGCTGAAGAACAAAAGAGGATGTCAAGAAATCATATTACAACCAGGGAATAAAATTAACAGCCATCAAACCCAATTGTGGGTACAGTTTATCTTACCAGCTACTTCGGCAGAATACAAACCATGTTCTTTATATTACAAAAACTATGATCCAGTAAAACCTACTAGGATACAGAAATTCCTAGACTTTAATAAAAAACAGTCATTTTAAATCTTATCCCCAGACATGGCTCAATATGAACACTGATTTTGTAAACCATAGAATGTCACCACCCCCTTGCAAAATGTTCACCTTATGTTCCTTCACAGCCTAAAATAAAATACATAAAATCAGACTTTTCATATAAACACATTAAAACACAATACCCAAGTCAAGAAATAAATGTACAATCTCTGAAAATAAATGTAAAATTAAAGAATAAAATTCCCTATTTGGATAAGAGAATACACTGAAGTTAATACTTGGTGAAACCACCTTTTACTTGAATTACAGCCATGAGTCTCTTTGAATACATCTAAACTAACTTTGCACACCTAAACTGTGCAATATATGCACTCAAGGCAAAGGACCTGAATACTCGTGATGGCCAAACACTTGTCTGTATATGGAGTTTGTTTGCCATCTACAGACAATATCCCACAATGACAAAGCACCATATTTATTTTTCAATATAAGACAGTTAGTTAAAAATGAAAAATCTGACACACTAAGTAATCAGACCCTTTTTCATGACACTCCAAATTGACCTGAGATGTCTCCTGTGTTCTTTGATCTTCCTTGAGCAGTCTCCAGAACTTGACTGGGTTCAAATGATTGGACATAATATATGTTGAGGCACAGATCTGGGGAAGGTTTTAAAAAATTCATGAAGCATTGAATGTTTCCATAAGAAGTGGGTTCCAGCATTGAGAAATTGACATTTTGAAAATACCAAGAATCTCTCTCTCTAGCAATACAGCCAAATTAGAGAGAGCTTCAGAGTTTTTCTGGAGAGATGGGAAAACTTGCCAGAAGGACAGCAACCATCGGCAGCACTTCATCAATCAGGCCATTATAGCAGGATGGCTAAAACGGAAGCCACTCATAAGTAAAAGGCATATGAGAAGCCGTCTGAAGAGCATGACATAAAAGATTCTCTGGTCTGGCGAGAGCAAAATAGAACTATTAAGCCTGAATGCCAAGTGCTAAGTCTGACGAAAATAAGGTACAGCTCATCATCTGGCTAATACCCTCCATGCGGTCTGTGAACCTCCTTGAGTGGCCAAGCCAAAGCCTGGACTTTAACCCCATTGAACATCAGCGGGAAATCAAGATATTAGATCACCAACTCTCCCATTGGCAGAGATCTACTTGCTTTATTCTGTACAACTGCTTTTTGTATTGCTATCTGTAATTGGTATTAGCCACCAGGAATAACATTTAAAATGAGTCGAACTGGGTTCAGAACATATCCTACATAACTTGTCATAATCTTAGGCATCACATTTTAGGCAAAGTTCTGTAAATCAATCAAGTGGCTTGTTGCAATGTGCATTCTTTACATACACTGTAAAAAAAAGGTAACAGATAAATTAAAAATAAACACCATTAAAACCTACCATCCTACCCCGTAAAATGTACCAAACAGAAAAAAAAACAAAGTCAAGATCATTTTTGAACATCATACACATTATGTGCAGAAGCTCAGGGAAAGACTGGATCTTTTGGTCCAGTAGGCTAAATATCCTGAAAAAGGCAGATCTCCAGAAAAAAATAAACATGTCAACGCTTTATAACACTTCTGCAACTGAAATGAAAGACTGAAGATGTCTTTTATGTTTCCAACTATTCTCCCCTGCAGACCGTGAATTTAGAATTCTTTTTAAGCAAGAGATTTTGGGCATCTGGGCTCCAGAGAACATCAGAAACTGTGGGTTGTCATTCCCCTCAGGCACAAATGTAGTCCATGATGGCTCCAGTCCTTTAAATACTTATTTTAATATTAAGACTGCAACTACTGAGAATCACCACACAATGGAGCATAGGGGGGTTTATATGACTTCCAAATATTTGATATATCATTAAAAATGCATACACATTTTATTATAAATTCAAATGGAACTGGTTTTCACTGTTAAAGGCCCAGTAATGTTTTTGTAGTGGCCTGCGGTGGTCTAATGCTCTGGCTGCTGCCTCCAGTGCCCATATACTGCTGCATCATTGCTTTAGTTCTGGTCCACTGCGGCTTTAGCTTTATTCTAGCTTTCCCACTGTCTCTCTGTTATCAATATAACCATAAATAGACATATAATTTTATGATATCGACACACTATTAAGGTTGAAATAACTGGGTAAAAATGATAATTCCCTTTGTGCAAGGAATTTCAGCTTGTTTGGACGGGATAGTACTTTTAGTAAACCGTCCTGAAGCTGATTTGATTATAACAGACCAATGAACGCTCTTTAGCGTATTTGACAGTAATTTACAGTATCCTGTCAGACTATCAGGTCTGTGTGAATTATTACAAATGTCAATTCACAGTTAACATTTTAAAATATACAGAATTATTTAAGAGAAATGCAAGGATGTCTATGCATTTTGTCTGTTTTTTATATGCAAATATTGATACTCAGTCACAATATGTAAGAGGAGATAGAGCCCAACAGATCTTAACATAACTGATACAACATCAGCAGATGAATAAACAACAGATTATTTCCTGTTTTTTTATTTTATTTACTTTATTTACATATTTAATTAGAATAAACCTAGCTCTCGTTCATAAAACACAACCATGTTTCGGTGTATAGCTGCCTATAACTAGAAGAGTTTTGCTGTAATCTTTAGGCAAGCTTCAGTCTGGGTCTACTATGGTCCAATATAGAGTCCCAAACAAGGACACTTCAGATAAAAATGCACAAAAAAAGGCATGGTATTTACTGCAGATCTTACATTGTAATTTTCCAACATCAGGAATATACTGTTCTTCAATGATTCAGGGGAATCAACACAAATGTAAAAAAAGAATAGGCACCATTGTTTTCAGTATGTTGTGCATACTGAAAACACTTTGCAAGGATAGAGAGATTGGGGAACACATTGACACACTGTTAGAGATTTCAGACCATTCCTATATACAGAAATAAAGAGCCTTAAAACACTTCTGTCTGCTTGTGAATTGGCATACTGTTAAAATGATTGTGACCCTTAGTTTCAGTAGTATATGTACCCTCATCTGACCATAGAATTCAGTTCCTATCCAAACACCAAAGCTATTTAGCAAACTCAAGGTGCTTACATTTGTTGGTTACTATCAATACATTGTTTTTCAATGACAGATGACAATTGATTTTACAGATGTTTAAACTATGTTATACAGACCAATTCACTTTCTCTATATTTTGTTGTGTTACAGACTATATTTACAACTCTGTTGCGACGCTGTGTAAAATTTTAATGAAAACAGAATGCAATGATGGGCAAACCATTTAAATTCTATATTCAATAGAAAATAATACAAAGCCAACATAGCAAAGGCTGAAACTGAGAAATGTTATTGTTTCTTGAAAAATATATGCCCACTTTGATTTTGATGTCAGCAACAAGTTTCAAAAAATCTGGAACAGGGGCAAAAAACCAAAAAACCAATATTGGATGGACGTGATCTTCAGGCCTTCAGGTGGCACTGCATCATTGCATGAGCTCAGGAACACTTCCAAAAAACATTATCTGTGAACATAGTATGCTCCAGCATTCACAAATACAAACTAAAACTCTACCATGCAAAGAAGAAACAATACATAAACAACATTCAGAAACGCTGGTGCCTTCTCTGGGCCCGAGTTGGACTATGGCGAAGTGGAAAACTGTCCTTTGGTCTGACCAATAAAAATGGGAAATTATTTAGAGGAATCATGGTCATCGCGTCCTCTGGGTTAAAAAGGAGTGGGACCATCTGGCAAGTTTCCAGCGCACAGTTCAAAAGCCAGCATTCATGATGGTATGGGGGTGCATTAGTGCACATGGCATGGGTGACTTGCACATCTGTGAAGGCACCATTAATGCTGAACAATACAAACAGGTTTTGGAGCAACTTATGCTACCATCCAAACAACATATTTTTCAGGGAAGGCCTTTTTAATTTGACCAAGACAACGCCAAACCACAGTCTGTATGTATTACAACAGCATGGCTCCATAGTAAGTGTCCTGGGGCTAAACTGGCCTGCCTGCAGAGAAAGGAACCAAGAAGGTAATGGAAACTTTGACAGAGCTACATGATTCTGTAGGCTTGTGGAAAAAAAGTTTAGTATTCTGACTAAATTTAAATGTAACTAACCCTAACCACCACCCAAATAACACCATCACTGTAAAGCACGACTGAGGCAACATCCTAATATGGGGATGCATACATTCGTGGTTACTCCTCAGATCGATTGCAAAATTATTTATGGAAGATGGTGTTATACACAGCACATAAAAACAGGTTAGAGAGGAGTTCTTTCAGTAGGGTTACACTAGGTTAAAAAGAAAATGAACACATGCCTCCAAATAAATCTCCAGTGATATAACGGTGCCAAGTCATGGAATGGTGGATTAGGGTATAAACTCATCAAGGGATTCAGACAGGAGAATGACACAGCCAATGACACTGTATCCGCAAATTCTGAAAGTCCAGTCCGGTCTTCTTTCCTCTAATCTGCATCGATGCACCCTTCTATATTTTTAGACTCTACCAGGGAAGTGACATTTCTATTCTTACACCATCATCACTACTCTTATGAGGTTGTGTTATCATAACATCATAAAGTAGGCAACCGTGACAGTTTATTGGTTTCTATGGTAACATGTTATTTGGATAGCTAATCTGTAGATGCTTCAAATACAGTGGGGAGAACAAGTATTTGATAACCTGCAAAATCGGCAGTGTTTCCCACTTACAAAGTATGTAGAAGTCTGTCGTTTTTTATCAAAGGTACTCTTCAACTGTGAGTGATGTAATCTAAAACAGAAATCCAGAAAATCACATTGTATGATTTTTTAAGTAATTAATTTGCATTTTATTGCATGACGTAAGTATTTGATACATCAGAAAAGCAGAACTTAATATTTGGTACAGAAACCTTTATTTGCAATTATAGAGATAGTAGTTTCCTGTAGATCTTGACCACGTTTGCACACACAGCAGCAGGGATTTTTGCCCACTCCTCCATACAGACCGTCTCCAGATCCTTCAGGTTTCGGGGCTGTCGCTGGGCAATACAGACTTTCAGCTCTCTCTAAAGATTTACTATTCGGTTCAGGTCTGGAGACAGGCTAGGCCACTCCAGGACCTTGAGATGCTTCTTACGGAGCCACTCCTTAGTTGCGCTGGCTGTGTGCTTCGGGTTGTTGTCATGCTGGAAGACCCAGCCATGACCCATCTTCAATGCTCTTACTGAGGGAAGGAGGTTGTTGGCCAAGATCTAAACACGGCGAGTGGAGTTTAGGCCAAAAAAATCTATTTTTGTCTCATCAGACCACATGACCTTCTCCCATTCCTCCTCTGGATCATCCAGATGGTCATTGGCAAACTTCAGACGGGCCTGGACATGCGCTGGCTTGAGCAGGGGGACCTTGCGTGCGGTGCAGGATTTTAATCCATGATGGCGTAATGTATTACTAATGTTTTTCTTTGAGCCTGTGGTCCCAGCTCTCTTCAGGTCATTGACCAGGTCCTGCCGTGTAGTTCTGGGCTGATCCATCACCTTCCTCATGATCACTGATGCTCCATGAGGTGAGATCTTGCATGGAGCCCCAGACCGAGGGATATTGACCGTTATCTTGAACTTCTTCCATTTTCTAATAATTGTGCCAACAGTTATTGCCTTCTCACCAAGCTGCTTGCCTATTGTCCTGTAGCCCATCCCAGCCTTGTGCAGGTCTACAATTTTATCCCTTTTGTCTTAAAAATTACTTTAAAATCATACAATGTGATTTTCTGGATTTTTGTTTTAGATTCTGTCTCTCACAGTTGAAGTGTACCTATGATAAAAATTACAGACCTCTACATAGTTTCTAAGTAGGAAAACCTGCAAAATCGGCAGTGTATCAAATACTTGTTCTCCCCACTGTACATATACACACACACATATCCATGGTGCTTGTTGGTAGAAGGCAAATTGACAAAGAAACCCATGTGCTAATTAGCTATGGCATGCTTTGCTAATTTTTACGAAATTGTGCTACTGATAAATAAAACACATAACTTAGAATGTAGGTATTCTAATCACATCTGCATGGCGTGCAAACGTGCTCTATGGTACACCATGCCTGTGGGACATCTTTGTATATTTATTTGGTCAAAGATACATCTAAATGTCTACAGTAGGGGTCATTTTTATTTAAAACCTGCAGAATTATTATTAGGGAAATTATTGGTTCCAACCATCTTGTATTTTTCAAACCTTTAATTGATAAAGGCAGGTGGGTGTCCATCCTTAAGCGCCCATGTCTTAATGACACTCGAGTCTCTCAGTGAAGATGACACGTGAAAGAGGCAAGAGGGTGGTACACCAATGGTTGGAATATTTCATAGAGTAAAATATTTATTTTAATAATCGAGCATGTGTTTTGTTAAACACCAATCTAAACACCAACTGATGTCTGACATTTGGAAGATACATCTAGGACGGTATCGTACATTGCAGGTTAGTTTAAACATGTCATAGTACGTTTTAAATTAACCTTAAATGTCAATCTTAATTGGAAGCGGTTATCGACATTTGTTAATTGTAACTGCGGGTGAAGCATTTTAGAAACGCGGGTGAAGCATTTTAGAAACCCGGGCTAAGGACATTCCTTGAAAAGCCTGTCTCACAAGAATATCAAGCTTTCAGCTTTATAAGTTTGACGTGACAGGAAATGCCAAAGCAGCTTAACAACTATTCTAATAACCACTATCCTTTTTGGAAGAAATGGCACTAGCTATGAGTATGAGTTAGCAATGAAAAGCATGACAAAGAGAGTATTGCATGCTTGCTAACCAGACACCCAACCCAAGCGCTCGGGCTGTCAGTGTCATCCATGGGGGGCGCATTCTACTAGTGACAGCTGACTGGAAGGGAACACGGAATGTGCTCCCAAAACAGTTAAATAAAACGCACAATTGATACATTTTTCTTATCTCGTGCCAATTTGGCTATTAAGCTACTTAACTAAAAACGTCAAAAAAATATGGACCCCGTCCGATAGCAAGTAGGTCAACATACCTTTGCTTTGCCGGCCTTGAGCTTCTTTTGCCTCTCTTCGTCTTCCATTACCGTTGTCCCTGTGGCTGAGAGAAGAAAAGGGCTTCATGCGAAGTGTCAGCTAATACACCCAGAGTCTGTGAGTAGAGTGACTGTAGGTTGACATTAAAATATTTGTTTAATAGTCTTAAATCACTGCGAAGGATAGCATTAGGACCAGGCTCCTTGCTACAGCCACATCGCCGCCGCCATGTTATCCACGTAAACACGAGACCGATGTGATGACGTCCTAGGGTGGGTTCAGTTTGATTGAACGTTTGCTACATTGTGTAATGGTTGGTACTGACTGACACATTTCCCCAAGCGCCATACAACCCAACCTCTTCCGGTTGTTGAACTCCAGGTTGGAGAGCCGTTAACCGGAGTCGGTGCTGTTCTATGGTTTTTCATTTCAGCCAAAAATGTTTTTAGTTGTAAAACGTTTAGTAAGACTGTTTCCATTGGACAAATTAATATAGGTCCCTAGCTGTTGGGTTGCATTTGACAACAGGTAGGGACTTGTGACTTCTGAATTTGCCCAATATCAACTACAGTTGTTTGGAGAAATGAATACAGCCCTGGTGAAAACTGTGAGAATTTGGGGAAAGCTCTTTGTGGTCCTAGAAGTCGAATGGCCAGTCTTTTCCCATAAACATTTTGACAAAGGGCTTGTTCATTATATGCTGACAAATTTAGACCAATCACATTTCTCCGGGGTTAACATTAAAAATAATGAGTAGGGTTGAAATTATTAACTTTCCCTCCAAAGTTGTATTCTTTATTTTATAATTTTGGTTGTTTTGATACTTGTTTGATGCAATGGATACATTTGTGCAATAACTTATTATATACTTTTGTGCAAATAGTTCAGTGCAGACATTTCTGGAATAAACGTTTAACTGAGCAGAACACACCTCATGAGAGCATCCAATGTATAGTCAAATTGTTAGTAAACAGATTAATCAGCGGTGTAATTAAGTAACTTCGTACTACTTGGTCGTTTTGGTGGGGCATCGGTATCGTACTAGATGGTACACGGTTGTTAACTCAAATAGCCAAACAGTGAATCATGAGGATACAAATACTCCATCCATCCATCATCTTCCGCTTATCCGGGGCCGGGGCCGGGTTGCGGGGGCAGCAGTCTAAGCAGGGATGCCCAGACTTCCCTCTCCCCAGACACTTCCTCCAGCTCTTCCGGGGGGACACCGAGGCGTTCCCAGGCCAGCCGGGAGACATAGTCCCTCCAGCGTGTCCTAGGTCTTCCCCGGGGTCTCCTCCCGGTGGGACGGGACCGGAACGCCTTCCCAGGAAGGCGTTCCGGAGGCATCCGAAACAGATGCCCAAGCCACCTCAGCTGACCCCTCTCGATGTGGAGGAGCAGCGGCTCTACTCTGAGCTCCTCCCGGGTGACCGAGCTTCTCACCCTATCTCTAAGGGATCGTCCAGCCACCCATGCGGAGAAAGCTCATTTTGGCCGCCTGTATCCGGGATCTTGTCCTTTCGGTCATGACCCAAAGCTCATGACCATAGGTGAGAGTAGGAACGTAGATTGACCGGTAAATCACCACGACAGACCGATACATCGACCGCATTTCTGCAGAAGCTGCACCGATCCGTCTGTCAATCTCCCGTTCCATCCTTCCCTCACTCGTGAACAGGACCCCTAGATACTTAAACTCATCCACTTGAGGCAGGCACTCTCCACCAACCTGGAGTGGGCAATCCACCCTTTTCCGACTGAGGATACAAATACTCAAATAACCAATATTTACAGCAATCGGTTGCAGAAGTCATTCATTGAATACGCAACACGGGTTCCATTAATATGACGGTGACTTCTGTTTCCTTGAATGTCCTGCAGAGTACCTTGTTCTCACCTTTTGTGTGAGGTGAAACAGAAGGTTTGCAGCATGAGTTTGTGGTAAAAAAATATGCAGGACCTGCATGATGCTATCGAGTCAGCTAGGACCAAAATGATTAAGGAATCGTTCTCATGACGTGAAACATTCAGCTTCTTCTGGAAGTAAAAGGGAGTCTTACCCAGCACCTGATAAGTGTACCAATTTAAGGGGCCACTGAGTGTATAGGGAACTGTAAATCTGTATGCAAACTGTAAATTACTGTATATAAATATATAGAACATACTGATATGCTCACCACTTTTTACTATTGTAAATGTACAGTATGTAGACATATGTACACTCACCTAAAGGATTATTAGGAACACCATACTGACACTGTGTTTGACCCCCTTTTGCCTTCAGAACTGCCTTAATTCTACGTGACATTGATTCAACAAGGTGCTGAAAGCATTCTTTAGAAATGTTGGCCCATATTGATAGGATAGCATCTTGCAGTTGATGGAGATTTGTGGGATGCACATCCAGGGCACGAAGCTCCCGTTCCACCACATCCCAATGATGCTCTATTGGGTTGAGATCTGGTGACTGTGGGGGCCATTTCAGTACAGTGAACTCATTGTCATGTTCAAGAAACCAATTTGAAATGATTCGAGCTTTGTGACATGGTGCATTATCCTGCTGGAAGTAGCCATCAGAGGATCTTTTTCCTATTTGTAGTGGAGATGAGTGGTACCCGGTGGGGTCTTCTGCTGTTGTAGCCCATCCGCCTCAAGGTTGTGAGTGTTGTGGCTTCACAAATGCTTTGCTGCATACCTTGGTTGTAACGAGTGGTTATTTCAGTCAAAGTTGCTGTTCTATCAGCTTGAATCAGTAGGCCCATTCTCCTCTGACCTCTAGCATCAACAAGGCATTTTCGCCCACAGGACTGCTGCATACTGGATGTTTCTCCCTTTTCACACCATTCTTTGTAAACTCTAGAAATGGTTGTGCATGAAAATCCCAGTAACTGAGCAGATTGTGAAATACTCACACTGGCCCGTCTGGCACCAACAACCATGCCACGCTCAAAATTGCTTAAATAACCTTTCTTTCCCATTCTGACATTCAGTTTGGAGTTCAGGAGATTGTATTGACCAGGACCACACCCCTAAATGCATTGAAGCAACTGCCATGTGATTGGTTGATTAGATAATTGCATTAAGGAGAAATTGAACAGGTGTTCCTAATAATCCTTTAGGTGAGTGTATATTTTGTTTATTCTGTCCTGTATGTTGCAGCACCTTTACAACAAGCACATTTCTGGGTATAAGTGAATGTACAGTGGATATAAATCGTCTACACACCCCTGTTAAAATGCCAGGTTCTTGTGATGTAAAAGAATGATACAAAGATAAATCATGTCAGAATTGTTTCCACCTTTAATGTGACCTATAACGTGAACAATTCAATTGAAAAACAAATTGAAATCTTTGAGGGGAAAAAATAAAAAACTCACAGTAACGTGTTTGCATAAGTGTGCATACCCTTAAACTAATGCTTTGTTGAAGCACCTTTTGATTTTATTACAGCACTCAGTTTTGTTCAGTAGGAGTCTATTAGCATGGCACATCTTGACGTGGCAATATTTGCCCATTCTTCTTTGCAAAAGCTCTCTGAATCTGTCAGATTGCGAGGACATCTCCTGTGCATCGCCCTCTTCAGATCACCCCACAGATGTTCAATTGGATTCAAGTCTGGGCTCTGGCTGGATCATTCCAAAACGTTAATCTTCTTCTGGTGAATCCATGCTTTTGTGGATTTGGATGTGTGCTTTGGGTTCTTGTCATGCTGAAAGGTCAACTTCATCTTCAGCTTTCGAACGGACGACAGTGGAAGGTTTTGTGCCAAAATTTGTGTTCATAATTCCCTTCACCCTGACTAAGGCCCCGGTTCCAGCTGAAGAAAAACAGTCCCAAAGCATGATGCTGCCACTATCATGCTTCACTGTGGGTATGGTGTTCTTTGGGTGATGTGCAGTGTTGTTTTTGTGCCAAACATACCTTGTGGAATAATGGCCAAAAAGTTCAACCTTGGTTTCATCAGACCATAACACATTTTCCCACATGCTTTTGGGAGACTTGATGGTTGTTTTTGCAAACTTCAGCCGGGCTTGGATGTTTTTCTTTGTAAGAAAGGGATTCCGTCTTGCCTCCCTACCCCATAGCCCATTCATATGAAGAATACAGGAGATTGTTGTGACATGTAGCACACAGCCAGTACTTGCCAGAAATTCCTCCAGTTCCTTTAATGTTGCTGTAGGCCTCTTGGAAGCCTCCCTGACCAGTTTTCTTCTAGTCTTTTCATCAATTTTGGAGGGAGGTCCAGTCCTTGGTAATGTCTCTATTGTGCCATATTTTCTCCACTTGATGATGACTGTCTTCACTGGGTTCCATGGTATATCTAATGCTTTGGACATTCTTTTGTATCCATCTCCTGACTGATATCTTTCAACAATGAGATCCCTCTGATGCTTTGGAAGCTCTCTACGGACCATGGCTTTTGCTCTGAGATGCAACTAAGAAAATGTCAGGAAATTCCTACTAGAACAGCTGAACTTTATTTGTGATTAATCACTTTAAATGATGGCAGGTTAGTAATGACCTCTATTTAACATGAGTTTGAATGTGATTGGTTAATTCTGAACACAGCCACATCCATAGTTTTGAGAGGGTGTGCATACTTATGCAACCAAGTTATTGTGAGTTGTTTTTTTTGTTTTTTTCCCTCAAAGATTTCAGGTTGTTTTTCAATTGAATTTTTCACATTATAGGTCACATTAAAAGTGGAAAAATTTCTGACATGATTTATCTTTGTCTCATTCATTTATATCAGAAAAACCTGGCATTTTAACAGGGCTGTGTAGACTTTTTATATCCACTGTACATCATGAATAAAGGTGATTATACATTTAATGCTGCATATATTTTGACCTCACGACACAATCCCTCCCTGCCCGATCAAAGTGAACAGGACCCATTTACGTTACATATCATTAAAGCAACATTATTTCTTACTAGGGTCATTTTACATTGTTCCAGTTACAGTGAACATATATTCAAAAAATGCACAATGTCATTCAAGCTAGGCATAGGGTAAACAAAAATGGTTATGATACTCATCTATAATGGTCTTATGATTGTATCTACATCTATGATGTTCCAAAATGTAAAATTAGAGCTCACTTGGCACATATTTAGATCGCGCGTCTCACATTTACACTCTGTTCTTTCACCCTAACCCCATCACAAGTTATTCCACATAAGGCCGCTTCATCTGTTTCTGGGAAACCATCTCATAGTGCCGACCCTGGTAATCCACCGTGTAAATGTCATTGAGATTAAGAAATCTTACAGAAAAAATGAACTCCATACCTTCTAAGATTCTACACAGACCAACACTATACATACTGGAAGCAGCAGGAGAAGCAGGTCTGTGTCTTCGGCTGACAGGAGCTGTGCAGCTGATGGTCTGACAGATCTTGAATTCCACCCATCTTCTCTTTGACATCCTTATCCACCCACTTTATATCCCAAATAAAAGAATTTAGCTCCCACCTGGGAATTTTTTGTCGTCTCTTAGGCACCTCCACGAAGACCAGCTGCACATCCGAAAGTTTTAGCCTTTAATAATGGATGACTGAGTATTATAACAGTGGCACAGTAACCCAAGCACTGTTACGTTGGCATAAACTAATGGATTTTAAATTAATTCAAAATTACGGCAGGTTTCATAGTCCAAAAGTGGACAAAAGTATTTTAACTCTACAATGTTAAGTACTGTTATTTTGGGTTGTTTGGGTAAATGTTTTCAGCAGGGTTGGTTGAGGTTTATTCCATTTTTATTCCATTACATTTTTAGTTGGTTAAGAAAATTTACCAAATTTCCATTCAGTGCCATTATTGAAACGACAGTGACCCCAACCTCTGTTTATTTTCTTAAGAGGGACTGTTGTAGGCTGAGAGTAGGCTATAAGTTGTAGTGGTAGTCACAAATAGTTTTTCTTGTTGATTTTATGATCCTAAGCCTGCCCAGTAACTTTTATCTAAGACCAATCAATGGGCGGCTTTACCCGTTTACAGGATCATTGGGGACCTGATGAAGTACAATAATGTGCAGTCATTTCAGATGATCGCTGTTGCATCTCCAGATGAGGTCTGATGAGAATGTCAAAACTGTCACTGCACTATATTTCAAAATGTTTCATTAGGCCAATTATCTTAGCTTACAGTAACCTATTGGCATCAATAACATCTGTACTTGCTTTTTCAATTCACTCTTGAAGTGTGTACTTAGAACTAAAGTATACACATTCCTGCAGTAGACTTAGGCAATGCCATAAGGAATATATTTTCTTTTATGTGACCAGGATGCAAACATAACAACAAGCAACCTAAGCCAGCACAACTGTTCATCACATCAGTACCAACACACAGACGTGTCCCTCTTTATAATGAGCTGTGGATCGAGACTGGAGAATTAGGATGCAGGGGTTATCATAATGAAAAACACTCTGTACTGTTGATTATGGGGACAGAACAGTAATATTGGGCCTCTCCCCTGCCAGACACGACTTAAATTAGCAGAGGCCGGTGCTTCAGAAAGAAGCATTCTCTCTTTAACATCAGAGCGGTGGAGGAAAAATCAATTTGAATAATGAAGATTGTTCTGTGCCATATTAAAATATGTATGAGCGCAGGGGCTCATCAAGAGATGGGGGCTGATACTACTCCTTGTCGAGCCCTTGAGTCACTGCAATGGGAACTGAAGTGGACAGCTGACAGAGGAGTCAGCTGGCTACTGGGGCATTGGAAGCTTGGTATGAATAAAGTATAAGGGCCTTTGTGCCTCATCGTCCAATGCAAGACAACACCTAGACAGTTCTCCTCCTTCAGCCTTGAGAGGGATTGATTGAAGGAGTTGCAGGCCTTTATTAATACTAGCACTGGGACAATTCCAGTGCCATGATACTCGTTAGTACTGCGCAAAGGAAACAAAAAGCATATTTCAGTTGTTTAGTAAAACAGCCCCAATGTTGGAAACAAACTTCATTATGTTGTCATCAAGTCACATACATTTATTGTCCACGCTATAGAACACAAACGTATAGCAGGTTTGAAAAGGACCTAATCATTTTCTGTCTCGTGTTTTCATTTTTGCCATGTGAAAAGATTTTTAATCTTCACAGACCCATTCAATAATATAGCAGTTGCTGCCATTTGTTTGAAATATTCTTAGAACATCTGGAGTGCATTTTAGTGATTGTAATAATTGAAAAACGTAACAGTAAAACCCTCCAGAATCGCTATAATGGAATTTAGATGAGCATAACTTAGGCCAGGATATAAGGAGGGACTTGTTGTTTTTAAAGGCTCAAGTGAATGTGATGTGTCCAACAGATCATTACTCTATTTGTTTCCCTGGGTGTAGTTATAGAGCAATGGTAATAGAATAGTATTGTTTGAAATTGTTGACATATTCAGTTAATTGCAAAGCACAGTAGTTTTATTTGAAAGCAGATTGGTGTTATTCACAGCCTTCTGGTGCCATCTAGTGTATTGCTGACAGTGCTAAACGTGGTGATATACTGACTGGCTGATTTCCCACCCTCATTATCCTCAGCCCTCCATTTGCCTCTGTGATGTACACAACTTTGGTAAGGCTCTCTTGGTCTGCAAACTGAAATTTAATTTTGAAATTGTTAAAACTAGGTTGAGGCTGGGGTCAGGGTCAGAGCTTATGACACTTATGAAGGATAGATACTGTAGCAGGTTCAGAGAATGTGGGGCAAAAAAAAAACAACGTATTTTCCACCATAATTTACCAATAAATTAATTAAAAATCCTACAATGTGATTTTCTGATTTTTTTCCCCCTCATTTTGTCTCTCATAGTTGGAGTGTACCTATGATGAAAATGACAGGCCTCTCTCGTCTTTTTAAGTGGGAGAACTTGAACAATTGGTGGCTGACTAAATAATTTTTTGCCCCACTGTACAAAGTTATGGTTGTTTTGGAGATGTAGGCCGACTCCACCTGTCCACCACAGTAGAAATGTAATCATCAGTCCCAACATACAGGACCATCACTAACCCATTCCATGGTATCCCCTAATGTTACACCGTATAATGGAGAAGAGTGCCTAATTATTAGTCAACTACATTTGTTTGCAATTGTTACACTTAAAAAAATATTTAACAAAGGACTAAGGTGTATATTTTTGAAAACAACTGGGTTCATATTAGCTCATTTGAATTTCAGAAATGATTTATTATTTACTGTTTCAAATACAATTGCGTGCTTATTTTTTATTTATAACAAAACAAGAAGACAGAAAAAATACTAAACGGAACAGAACCCCACTCCCATCACCACCCTTTCACACAAAAAAACATTATTTAACAGTGGAACATGAATTGCTGCATTCCAGTCATGGAACCCTGGAGGGTTTGTATGACACTCCACCACAGTAGGTGGCGGCATACACCTTAGGCCCTTAGTTTTCTGATACGTTTTTTTTAGCGAGGAACACTGGAACTTCCTAGATCGAAAGTGATGTGTACGGTTGAGAATGAAACAAAATTCAGACCGAACTAAAGTATGGTGAGTAATGTTTTGATAATGTTAATTTTTTTGCAAAACTGGTACATCTATTTTGGAAATGTTTCCTTGCTCAGTCAGTGGATGAGATAGTGTCAGTGGATAACATATTAGCCCAGAAAAGATTTGGGGCTTTATCTGCCCATTTCTGTTTAGACGTTGTGTATTACAGTACTCTTCACAATTGCCCGTTTGGATGTGTTCTTCGATCACATACGACTGCTTTTTGATGTCCGTGTTTGTTTTCCTTGAGATGGAAAGAGGTCTCATCTGTGTCTTGTGCCATTATAACATGTGTACCTGTCTCTATTTTGATAATGTCGCTGGCATGGTCAATAATATTCTATAGAAGCCACTGAAATAACCAGAAGTTGAACTGGGGCTAATGACTTTAAATTGTTTACCGTTTAGTTTAAATTACACTATTGGGACTTGGAAATACAACTAACTAAAATACCCTAATAATTAGTTGAGAACAACGTTTCCATCTTCATTATGTTATCATATATATTTTGACAGATACCAATGTCAGTATAGTAGATAGCGATGTTAAAGATTCTAAATTTCAATGCTTGCATTCTATGGGTGCAACAGTAGCATAACCCAAAGTTTGGTATGTATTGCGGTTCTGTATGTTTTTGGTACAGCACAAAAATTTATTGAAAACCAGTTTCTGATGTTTAAGATTTTTTGTTTATTTGGCAAAATATTCAGCATTTATCCAAGAAGAATATGTAATGCCGTATCAGTGCAAAATCAAAAATAAAGTGCAAAATGTAAAAATGGCAAAAACATTGTTTTACAATCCTATAGTCTTGGTACTACCTGTTTGCTGAATAGGGACATTCATGGCTTGACCATGTTAGAAGGTGCAGAAACCTTCCCACGGTTGGGTGCATACACAGCTCTTGTCATTTCTTCAGCCTGATCAGACTGATGCTTGGAGCTACTTTAATGCATTTGGGATATGACATTGTGTTGTTTCTTTGCAATTCAGTGTTACTCCAGGGATATTGATCCTGGGGTGATTTTTGGCATAGAAGTGTCAGCATTTTTTAGGTGTTATCTGTGTATGCTACTTTCGACAAGTGGCCACATACAGTTCATTTGTTATTTCTTTTGTTATTCCCCCCCAGGTCTCACGCCATGTCTTGTCCTTGATGACGATGACATTGGTGCCAGGAGTGAGGGCACTGTGGAGCCTTCACAGAACCTCTGTACGAGCTATTAGCTGCTTTGTTGCGTCTCCCACTCATCTGTTCTCTGTAGATATTCCCAGGGGGCTTTGTACCATCTCAGCAAATACCAGCGAATTAAAGCCTCTAGCAGGACGTGAAAATGAGTTATTGCTGGAAAGCTTGACCTTCATGGGGGTGGATGTGAAGATGGCGCGCCAGCGCCAACCAGGAGTACTCCGTAAGTTCATCACCAATGAGCAAGGCCTAGCTAACTTCCTCCATGGCAAAGGTGCCAGCCGCAAAGTAGTGGCCAGCATTATCTCCCGGTACCCCCGCGCCATCACTCGCACAGGCGAACACCTGGAGCAACGCTGGGCACTGTGGCGGGGCATCTTCAAGAGCGACCAAGAGATCATCAATATTCTGGACCGCTCGCCTGAATCCTTTTTCCGCTCAAGTGACAACGATAACCTGGAGAAAAACATTGTGTTCCTGAGTTCGCTGGGTCTCGATGCCAAGGACCTCCACCGCTTGCTGACCACAGCGCCACGGACCTTCTCCAACAGTGTTGAGCTCAACCGCCAGATGGTGAAATTCCTGGAAGATATGTCTGCAGAGTTAGGTGGCCAAGATCACAGGCAGTTTGCCAAAGCAGTTATTTCCCGAAACCTTTACATCCTCATCCGCAGCACCAAGAGGGTTAAGGCGAACATTGACTTCCTTAAGGGATCTTTCAATATTAGTGACCCTGAGTTGCTGGCTCTGCTTCAGGGCACTGGGGCAGAAATATTGGACCTCTCCAATGAGTATCTAAAGAGAAATCTGAAGAGGCTTCAAGAGAAAATGATGTCACTTGGTTGTCAGAAAGCCAACGTGAAGAAACTGATCATCTGCTACCCCACTGTGCTGTTTATAGGTCCGGACACACTAAGTTCCAAACTGGACTGTCTTTTAAAAAGAGGGATCTCTATGGCGCAGATACTGGAGAAACCTAAGGTCCTAGAATACAGCACACAGAACATCACACAGCGATTGGAAGAGCTTACTAAACTCCAATATGACTTTAAAAAGAATGGCATCAACATTCTGGACATGAGCCGAAAACGCTTTGATGCCAAATTGGAAAGATTGGCTCTTTTGTCAGATGAATGAGTTGGATAACCATCACTGCCTGAAACATGAGCTCTACATGTGTAACACTCTTCGCCTAACCAATAAGATATTGAATTGTCCCTAAAATTATTAAAAGTAAACTATATGGTGTTTAGTAGATTAAATGCAGTTTTGGAGAGTAAACGTTCTCCTTTTTTCTTCCAAGGCTTTTGACAGTTGGAATTATAGGATGAGATACTGTTGAAGGAGAGACTGGTATTGAACTCTTGTCTCCCCCAGGCAAACCACTTAAATGCATGGAGCCAGGAGTGTTACACATGGAAATATGTATTTTAATGTAAAGCGGAAGAGTAGGCTTAACTAAAGTTTCATTGTACTGACCCGTGATTACTCGCCTATATATGCATATTATAGTACTTTGTCAATTAATTTCTCATGATTGGTTTTGAGGCAGCTTACTTAATAAAAAGTTATCTTCAATTCTGAGGAAACATTACCTGTACCAATGGAAGAACAGAACTGCAAACGGCTAGAAGGCATCAAGACACTGTCTTCAAAGTCTGTGAATAATCAGATATTCTGAAATTGTCTTTTGCTGGATGAATTGTCCAATGAGAGTCAAGATATGTTTTTGTTTGTTTTGTTTTTACAGAAAATGGCTATTCATTCTTGCATAGAATATTTCTGTCCGAATATGAAAACTGGGAACCACCTGTGGGGATGGTCGACCTGCTATTATTAAAATATTCAATCATGATATTACTCTTTACAGTTTTAATGCCCTGATGAGTGACAAACATGTTATTTGGTCAATCTTAATGGATACTGAAAAGTACCTGAAGAGTTCTGTCTATATTCTTTATAAAACACATAGCTCTTAAAACAAGTTGTGCATTCTCTGGGGGGCTCTGTATTCCAGCACTTTTGATTTGATATGTTACAATGGCTTTGGGGTTGAAGTTCAGATTGGAGGGTATTTCTTTTTTACATTATGCTATCAGAAACTCCAATTGGAGACTAAGTGAATATCTTTAAATTAATTAATCAGTAAGCTCAAATAATAAGCCTTAAAAATATATTCTGAAAAGTATATGAACATAACTAAGTACTTTTACATTGTACTTTACACTTCTGCTGAACATGGTATTTATGCCTAAGGTGGTTCTACTTAGCCGTGGACTTTTTAATTGCGTTTTTTGCCGTTAAAGTGAAACTTATTACTGTGAAAGTGAAGCTAACTTTTCATTAGCGTCAATGAAGAGACCGTCCATTTGACCGATTTGCAGTTAATTTGGTCGAAGACAAAGTTCTGTTATTTCAATTGTTGTTTTAGACAACTTATAGCATAAAAACTGAAGGACATGGCTAGGTATGTAGCCTTTTCTCAAAAGTTTTATGTAGGTTCTGCAGTTAGATCACGCGGTAGGCCTAATCACCCAAAATAGGTGAACGTAAATTGTTTGTCATGAAACAATTAGAATAATATCAAAAGCTGCATTTGTTCTATTGCATTGGGTAAATCCCGAATTTGCAAGTGTTAACGTTTTTTGAATTTATGAAGGGGGGGATCATTTTGGCCATAGCTTGGTGGTAATATTAAAGTGAGAGCTGGGGGAGCTCATGACGAATTTTATTTAACACATGACCAGTACTTGATCAAGCAAAACAAATTATGCAAAATAGTTCTGAGTTTATAACCGAGATTATTCATGGTGAGGTTAAAAATGACATTCAAATAGTATTAAAAACTGTATCCTGTATTTTTCTATATAAAGTTGTTTGCAAACATTATGTACTATGATGGGGTAAGTTTGGCGCTAATTTAATGAAAGCCAGTTGGTGCTTCAATATTTGGTGCTTCAGGCTTTAAAGATGCACTAGGTAATATTATTTAAGTAAATGAACAAACGTTTTGTCCCCTAGAAACATGTTTTGTAAGCTAATGAGGCACTCTAAGAGTTGTTTAGCAACACAGACAGTTCAGTGCCAGTGGAATGTCAATTTATAACTTTTGGAGCGTGCCGTTACATTCCAGCCAATTCTGTTCCAGCGAATAGCCTTATGCGATGCGGGCCTTCCTCCATGGCTTATTTTATGAAAGCCATTTACCTGGTTGATATGCGTGTATGTAGCATAGGAATGCCATAGAAGTAAAGTTTGCATACCGTAAGAAACTATGATGGTGGCTAGAGACCTGGACGACGATTTGCCAATTCCTCCCTTGTCTACTACAGCATACACTACAAAAACTGCGAAGAAGCGAAAGAAGACTTAAGACCACAGGGCTCAATGTTAAAAAAAAACATTTTTACCGTCCCTCATCCCAAAAGTTATTTACCACTGTTACAACGTAGAACTAAATACTTTTGTTACTTAACATGATTTATAATTTATGAAATGCATTCTGGATATATAAAACAAAATATTTTTATATTTCATTCATAACATTTCTAATTATAAAAATGAATACAAAAATAAAAAGCATTTGACTCTCAAACAAAACACTAACTCATTCACCCAAGGGAACAAGGCGTCCAGCTAGGCCGTCTGTTACTAGGTATGCGGTTGTTATGTCGTGCGATCACGCAATGGGCATCTGCATTTCAATTCCTGATACAACCAAAGGGCCCTAAAGACGGATTGTAGTTTAATCTCATGACACCGCTGAGAGAGGATGCCCCTGGATATCATAAGCATGTCAGTCTGAAGGTTAAGATCCACTGTTCTGTGTACGTGGTGGACGCCTGCAATGTCTCTCTGATGTCTGCCAAAATCGTGGAGAGGTTAGCGGCGATTGACAAGAAAACCAATGAGATGTGTAAATCAATGGAAGATGACATGAATTTTGTGACTGTAAGGGATTGTTTTATTTTTATTCATAATGCTTTGTCAGAGTAATGTGCTTTTAACTTGTGTTTATAAATACATATAGTACTTCCTAAGGATGTCTAAGTAAAGTGTGTATTGCATTTAGATTCATCAATATGAGAAACTTCACTTTTTAATCACCCTGACATACAGTTTTTCCAACGTTTGTTCTAGGCATTCCCCAGCTGGTATTACTGACCAAAGTTGACGAGGCCTGCCCCCTAGTGTCAGAAGAACTGCAGAACATTTATTACAGCTATTCCATATAACAAAATGTGAGCTATTATGCTCATTTAATTACATAGTCAGTGTCATTCTTAAATCATGTACTCGTGTGTGTCACGTGTAAAGCAGATTATTTCTCTCCGTAGAAAATAAAGAGTACGTTTCTTCGTCTTCCAGGCTCAGGAGATCAGTGCATCTCTAGGTAGTCCTCTGTCCGGTGTTCTCCCAGTGAAGAACTATAGCCAGGAGCTGGAGTTGAATGAGGCCACGGATATCCTGCTACTCAGTGCTTTGGATCAGATGTTAACTATGCCGATAGATCAGATATGTAATCGTCTTATTATTATTTTTTTACAGACAACAACATAAAACCCTAAAATGTCTCCAGGTGGCTGTACTGAAATGGTTTTTGAATTTACAACTGTTGGAATTTAAGCAGTCAAATGTGTCCAAAACACTTTGTACTCACGATTATTGGACATGTTTTTAAATAGGTGTGTCAGGTTGGTATGTAATATGTTATTTGAAGCATTCCTAAAATAACTACAATTATCTCACTTCCTCAGACACACATGCAAAATCTCACACAATGGTACACACACAGACTCTGGTTCTTTCAATGTCAAAAATTATTTAGTGAGTTGATCTTATCTCATTACTTTTTTGCCAGACCGCGTAAGCGGAACTGGCCTAGAAGAGTGAATTAACTGACCGACTGATCCCTTGTTAAATAGCGTAGTGGTTAGAGACGCGGAAGAACAGGTCCCGGGTTCAACTCCAGTAACAGTCAAAACGCATGCCTGAGGTTCAGGACAGACAAAAACGTTGTTGGCTACAACCTTATAGGCAGCCTAAAATAAAACCGTTCTGTTGGATATTAGGATTTGTTCAGGATGGACAGACACTTCACTGGCTACTATGGCATAGTAGTTAACGACACAGCCTATCACGTGGGCGACACTGGTTCGATCCTCGAATGGGCAGCCACAATTACCACATTTTATTGCGGGCTGGCTGAACTAGGTTTGCCTGGTTTCTTGTTTGCCATGCAGTCTTGGGATGTAATGTAAATGCAACACTGTATGAGTAAAAATGAATAATAAAAATGAAATCAAGTTTCCTCTGAGCTAATTTAAATGTGGGAAAAATGTATGCTAATTCTATACACACTGACTGATCTTATTAAGAATTAGGACCATGCATGCGTTTGAGAATGAGCATCAAATTCCCATGTTCTTTAAAATTCCAGACAACAATGCCACATTATATGCCAGTGGTTCTTTTATCTACCAAATCCCACATACCAGCAGACCTTCGAAATTATAAGCATTCATGAGTGAGGAAGCAGACACAGACCCTCCTTTATCTTGAGACTGAAGCACTTTGGTAAATTGAATGTACCCTGACTGCCCCCCTGAATGGAAGTGAACTGTAAACCAGACACTGCCACTACCCCCACGTTCAAAGCGGACATACCTTCCTGGCTATTAGAAGGTCTGGTATCATGCAGTTACCTGCCTGTGAAACACCCATTCGTCTCAGAGCCATTCATCATCACAACACAGTTTTACCTTTAGTACACAAGAAATAGATAATATAGGGGGGGCGGCCTTTGAATATGCATCTGTCTTTGAACAGGTATCTGTTGATTTGCCTTGAAGATCTCTAAGGTACAATAACACCCATTACTCATTTGTAAATGGTACCATGTTCCATATATGCCCACGTCTACAGTACATGCACACATTCTGAAACATTACACACATCTATGTCATGTCTTCAACAGCTTTCACACGACAATGTCAAGATCTGTTTGCATACAGGAAACATTCTACAACCCATGCTGCCCCACCAGGCATTTGTTGTGCGAATGAGTGTTTGGGACCTTTTGATGTCTAATAATCACTTTAAAAGGACACAACCGTTTGACAAATCTTCTGACACCATGGCAGTCCAGCATTATATTTGAATTCAACTTCACTGAATGGAATTGTGAGGGAATTTCCATTTTGGACCTGGCTTTGGGTCAAATCTTAACTTGTGACCAGTGTGTTAGACTTTTAAATATAACATGCTTTGATATCAGTGGGCCATTTTCCAGAAATGAGTCCTAACATTTTAATGTTGACATTTCAAATCCATATGTACTGGGAAACCTGCTAAAGATTTCCCTCAGACAGCACAGTGTACTCTAGGCCCCTTGAGTGGGTTCCAGACACACACATTCTTGTTTTCTTTTCAAAAATACTTTCTCGTAATGATTCATGACATTCCTGTGCAGACAAAGCTGAAGTTAACTGACGACAGAAACAGGAATTTATCGTTGCCAAAGTTTTAAATCCCATTTTTCTTTAGAGGCAGCATGTAGACACGGAGTCTAGACGCAGCACACTCCAACTTAAACTACCGAGGGAGAACAACGCCTCGGGTAGGATGCCAAATACTGTTCTGCCTCAATAGGTCTTTATCAACAAGGAAAACAAGAAAACAATTCCGTATTCATGGTGAATAAAGTTAAGAACATACTACTTACAGTGCTCTTTATCTAATTGTCTATGTGCAATAACAAATGGTAACAGCGTTTCTTCAGCAGAATTGCATTATCATGCATGTTTATTATTGCATTTTTATTTTTGGACAAAGTTGTCCCTAAACCTAACCACTAACTTGGAAATAGCCTTTTTTCCCGTGTGGGCACTAGTTAAAAAAAAACATGTGGGGACCAAATTGTCAGGTCTTACTATCTGTTATGGGGAGTTCCTTCTTATACTAAAATCTTTGTGGAGATAGGACATTTATGTTTGTTTTACTGTCCTCTGAGACCTAACCTTGACCCAGTAATCGATGTTACCTATTCCCTAGTCCGAACCCATAACTTTAACCTCAATAACCTAACCTATACACTTTAACTTGGTTCTAATGCTAAACCAAACCAGTAATGCCTAAACATAAGTAACCACAATTGTAAAAATATGCCCAATCACGTTTTTCCATAAACCTTACTATTAAATCAAAAATTAAAATGTTCCTAGTGGAGAGCTGACAGAAAACCTTGTAGGGACCTATTTTTCAGGTTTTTACTATGTTTGTGGGGATATCAGGTCTCTACATGTACGCAAAGATGTGGAAAATACACACACAGATGATATCCATATATTATAGCACAGATACAGTAACAAACATGTTATGCTTACAACATGTTATGTAAAACCTATGTTTTACTGTGCTGTCACATCTAATCCAAAATAGTTTCCTGCCATATTTAAAATAATAGTTGTGGCTACAAAGCAGAGGTTTGTTAAGTAGTAGTATGCCTTATGGTCACTATAACAGCACCTCATGGTTTCAGATATAAATGGGTCTAATTGTATGTTTTTTTTGTTCTATGTGGTTACAGGTTTTATCATTAGTTGATAATGAATCATTCTGATTGGTTAACATTAGGCTTAAGTTTGGAAATATTGGTATGTATTCATTCTGACTAGTTAAGGTCAGGCTAAGGTTTGCAACAATGCAAAAACAAAGGTTCAGTGTTATCTACAAATATGAGACTTGTGGGTTCAAACCCAGTTCTAAGCAGTCTATATTTAAAAAAAATACATGTTTTTGTAGGGGCAAAATAGTTCATTATCTAACGTTTGAGCAACCTGGACAGTACAGATGACCAGGTGGTCTCTGCTATATAAAGCAACCTGTAAAAAGTATGAAAATGTGTTTGTCTTCGGGAATTCCCCAAAATTCGCTTCCACCTACACCTTTTTCCTTCTGTTATGATAATCTGTAGAAAACATAACTTGTGATCCATCTTTTTCTGAACACGTAGCCCTGCCACAACATGCATTAAACAAAACCCGAATACATATTTTATGTTTCTGCATGGATTTGTCTGATAAAAGCTTTATAAAAATGTCCCATCTCAGTTTAGTCTCTAGGGGCAATGCTGTTCAAGGGAGTAGTTTTAAATATAGACAAGACATTCAAGTAACAGAAGCGCAATAACACTAATTTAAATATGCAAAGTGAAAACAAACTGTAACAGCCATCCTCTGGGTCATATTTGCTTGGAACACGGGAAAAGAGAGAGAGAAAAAGAGACTAGAGTGACAAGAGATAGGAAGAGTTAAGAAGATAGGGAAAAGGTGTGTTAGTACCCCAGACTGAACAAACACATCACTAACTCCAGTCAATACCGACCAATACTGCCTACGGCATTGGTCGGACCCTGCCTGCAAAACATTCAGCCATCACATCCCAACCCATCTTCTTTCCCCACTCCCCTTAACAGAAAGGCTGACATATTAGGAAGTTGTTTCCTTTCCTCCGTGTACTGTCCTCCCTTATAGGCCCCTGATTTACAACATCTTATTGGTTGCATGAACATGATAGCAGATGTTGTTGTGTGTGAACCCAAATGCTTGGGTGAACTCAGAGTGAGTGGGTGAATATATGGGCGTGTACATACGTTATTTGTGGGTGTGTGTTAGTGAAAGAGACTGCGTGTCCCTGGGAAGAATGAGATTGAGTATGTGTCAGGGAATTGCACACAAATAAGCTGGGATGTGTGTTTTGTGTGCGAGTGTGCAAAAGAGCTATTGCAGGGCAGATTCACAACAGTTTGACAATCCAACAGTTTGACAATCGGGGCAGAAGCTTTTTTCAATCTCTCTGTCCTGGTTGTGACCCTCCTGAATGTCTCTGTCTGCTGGATGGTAGAAGGGTGTGAATAGCCCATTGCTTGGGTGGCCTTTGGCGGCAATGTGTGGGGTAAATTTCCTGGGGAGCAGGCAGTGTGCCCCAGACTTTGCTTCGGGCCGACCTCACTATCCTTCGGAGAGCCATGCAATCAGTGGTGTTGTAGTTTATACACCATGGGGTTATGTAGCCTGAATGTGCTGTAGCGCAGGGTTCCCAAACATTTTCCACCAGGTCCCCCGAATTTACCTTCCATTAAATATTGCACAAATTCAACAGGATAGTTAGCTGGCATGCTTGCAATGGCAAATGTCAGCCAATGTCCATTTTAATATCTGCAGTAATAATGGAATGATAGTGTTTCTTGACCGTTCTTGACAACAGAAATTATTTTGTATGCATGGAATGCAAATCCTGGGCAGAGCTGCGAAGAAAACCCCATATCTCAGACTGGCCAAAAACAGACACTGGACAGAGGAAGAACTCTGCCTAGAAGGCCAGCATCCCGGAGTCGCCTCGTCAGTGCTGATGTTGAGACTGGTGTTCTGCAGGTACTTTTTAATGAAGCTGCCAGTTGAGGACCTTTGAGGCATCTGTTTCTCAAACTAGACACAAATGTATTTGTCTCTTGCTCAGTTGTGCACTGGGGCCTCAAACTCCCCATTCTATTCTCATTAGAGCCAGTTTGCGCTGTTCTGTGAAGGGAGTTGTACACAGCATTGTGTGAGATCTTCAGTTTCTTGGCCATTTATTGCATGGAATAGCCTTCATTTCTCAGAATAAGAATAGACGGATGACTTTCAGAAGAACATGTTTTGTTTCAGGACATTTTGAGCCTGTAATCAAATCCACAAAAGATGATGCTCCAGATACTGAACTAGTCTAAAGAAAGCTTGCTTCTTTAATCAGCACAGCAGTTTTCAGTAGTGCTAACAATCACAAAAGGCTTTTGTAATGATCAATTTGCCTTGAAAAATGATAAACATGGATTAGCAAACAAAACATTCCATTGGAACACAGAAGTGATGGTTGCTGAGAATGGGCCTCTATATGCCTTTGTAGATATTCCATTGAAAATTAGCCATTTCCAGCTACAATAGTCATTTACAACTTTATCGAAGTGTACACTGCATTTCTGATCAATTTGATGTTATTTTAAAGGACAATTTTTTTTGCTTTTCTTTCACGAACATGTACATTTCTAAGTGACCCCAAACTTTTGAACAGTAGTGCATATACAATGTAAAGGCACTCCGGTCTCTAGGTTAAAGGCTGAAACAAATAGCATCTACAGGGGTGGATCTAATGCATCAACTATTTCTATTCTAACATTCTAACAGCAGCTTGGTCTGCTGTCATTTTGGCTCATTTCCCCTTAGCTTCCAAACAGAAGCAATAGTTGGGCCTAGTTTATTTCTTAGAATTCCAGGATTCAGGAGGCTGGGCAGCCTGTCTTTTAGTGGTGGCTCTGGGACTGAGAAGTCCCTGGCATTAATGAGGGCTGATTCTGGGCTGTGTAAGTTTTTTTTAGGGGGAAGCATTTGAAGGGTGAACCCAACCGCTGCGTCACGCATCAAAGATGAATTGGGTTAAGTATTCACATGTCGCATTGCTTTCCAAAAAAAAATCTACTCTCCCTTGTTGGTGCTTGAGGAGAAAAATTATCCTAAACTCCTCAAGAAAGACCTTGTCAAATAAACAAAACAAGATGCCCTAATCAACACTATATAATTATATGGTGTACTGCATGGTGATTGGCCACTGTTTTATTCAGTGTGTTTCATCAGTTCCTATCCTCGCTTAATTTATCATATACTGTTTCCAACCCAACAACTTATCTGAAAACAGATGTTTGGCAATGCCACAAGTTCCATGCAATTTCACCTCTCTGGCTTCTTTGATCTTGTTGCCTTCCAGTGACTCACTCGTCCTTAGCCTGCTTGCCAACATGGCAGTCTGACTGAGTCTGTTTGAGAGTGCTATCAGGAAAGACGTGGATGTGGTATAACAAATATGCCTTTTGCATGAGAACATTAATACCACAATCATTAATTTGTTTTAGCCACAGAGCCATAGGAAACCACAGCTGTCTATATCACAGAGTAGTCCTTTAAATAGCATCTCCAGTGGTATTTCATGATGTAGTCATGTGGGCTAGCCAGACAACTTTGAATCACATACTAAGGCTTTCTAACTCATAAATTATGATTTATATATAATTAATTCAAGCTCTGTTAAACTCCATCCTTGTGCACTATGAAATTTGCTACTATTAACCACCTTGTTCACTGATCCTGCTGTCAGAAAGAAATGCAGCCACAAATGAGTTGAAAAACCTTTAAACCAGAAAACTTTACTTCTTCTAAAACAAATCTACTGACCTGCTATCTGATCATGCATGTTGTCTTGTCATCTTGTATTTGAATAATTTTTGCCAGGTCATCATTGGAAATAATGATTTACCTGGTTGTATAACGGTTAAATTAAATTGTAATATCCAACATTATTTCTAACATCAACAACCAGTTCCTTCTATTCAACAAAAATTTTGAATTTTTAAATGTTGCAGAAATGCCATTTGAAGGTCAAAGTACTGATAAACTGTAGACATAAGGCATTGTTCACCAACTCAGCCTTCACAAACATGACTGGTACTTAGTTCTTCATTTGTTTGATAAGATTACAGACCCTCCTGGAGATACTGTTTCAAATTCAACCCATTTGGATCCTCTGGTATAGCCCCTATATGTTATTCTAATTTCAATGTAGACTTTTCAATTCACTAATACTAGGATTGTGTTCATTAGGGCAGACAGTGTCTGAAACTATTGCAATTCTATTTGTTTTACTCTCACCACAAGGAAAGATCAATTATAAACCACTTGGTTAAACCATCTTTAGGTTTTAAAAGTCATGCAGGTTAAAAAAGCCTTTAATTTCCACCAACTGGGGTAGTCATGAATGCAGTATTATGTTTTAAAGTTCCACCAACGCCTCAGTTCCAAACTTCTCACTCACGAAGCATTGCAGAAAAACATTTAATGCATTTATTCCTTCATTGACATGTATGTATCAGTAATACAACCCTCGAGCTGCTCTTGTCCATCGTCACAGAATGGGTATTTGTCCTAGGAGAGCACACAGCACATGCCACAGAGTTTCTGTATTGACTTTGACAGGTAAAGACTTTAAGGCACTTATATTTAACTGAAACATTATGGTTCAATATGCATATGGTTCAAATTTAAAAAGGCATGTCTTCAGCCCAAACTGGCAGGGTGTTTAGGAGAGAAAGCAGGCAATGCTGAACATCTAGGCTGGTGATGATAAACGTGGCGCATTATTCTGCATAATATTTAGGCAAATAATGATTGGTTATTATCAGTGGCCTTCTTAAGCAATACACAACCAATTTTCCAGATTTGCCATTACATAACCCCTGTTGGATATTCCTCTACAGGCTACACTTTACACTATTTTGTTGGACATTTATGCTGAGCATATTTTACGATGATCAGCCCTATTAAGACCAGTCTCATGCAAAAAAAATTATGATGTCCCTTATCAATGAGCAAGACATCTAACTCAGAATGGGACTATATTAATATTGCCATATTTTTTGAATACCATTTTTTAAACCATTAAGTATTATTAAATGCAGGTCACGATGCATAAATTATAACGCTAACCCGTGACAAGTTTCAAAGAGGACCACTCATTAAAGTTGAGATCATGTTTTATTCAACAAAGACATGTAGGTTGCAGTATTAGTAATTTTCACCCATTTAATGGACAGAAAAATCGCTTGGTGACTAGAAAGTGGTTGGTCAACAGCTGTTGGACAATTGTGTGGACAGCTGGATTATTTGACTGCAATCAGATAGTAGACTATTGTTGTATGGATGCAAAAAGCAATGATTTTGGAGCTAACCTTGTATGTGAAAGGCTTGTAAATGAGTGCTAAATTCAGCATAGTTTAATAGAAATAGCCTAATATAGTTTTTCTTTGGAGCAGAGTCTGCATTCATTCTACTGGTAAAATATCCCCAAAAATACACCTTCTGAAACATAATGCATGCTCAAACATCCCATAAAACAGAAAGTAAAAGAAATATGCATATAGAAACAAACTGTAAAGTGGCCTATCTCTAGGTCAATAGTGTTTGAAATAGTGTTCATTACGGAATGATTGTGAACAAAGTCATTATGACCCATAAAATATAGCAAAAGTGCAACAGAGTCTTGTTGACTTAAACAAAGTCATTCCTACTACAGGGATGACACGGAGATAAAAAGTGGAACCACCAATAGTACTAATGTATCAAATGTTCAGACAGTCCAAATCTCCCCATTTTACTAAGAGCTTTTCTCCTTAGAGGAGGACCAAATGTGTGGTCTATTTGAAATACAAATATAGACGTGTAAATACAAAACTCTTAAAAAAGCTTATTTACAACAACAAAAATTGATTTTTGTTAAAGTGTCACAGTCACATTTCCTTCAGTTCGTGTGTGTGGTTGTGTTCAGGGGACAGAAAACAGCATACAGCCTCAGACGGTTGTCTCCCCCTGTTTGCTCGCCAGTCTAATATAAAATCTCCTCCACGAATTCAACGTTTTACTCGACCAAATCCAGAAACCGGAGGTGATGCCCACAATTAACATCATCAGGTACTTGATCATGAAGACGGTAAAGTCTGGCGACATCTGCGGGTGATGATGCCTAGGGCACGGCACGGCGTAGTTCTTACACATCCGACTCACCCAACTCTTTTCCCACTGTTCCTTGAACGCCTGTTCATAAAAGTAGCACGCGATGACAATGGTTGCAGGCACTGTGTAGAGCACGCTGAAGATGCCGATGCGCACCATGAGCTTCTCCAGTTTCTCGGTCTTGGTACCGTCGTGCTTCATGATAGTCCGGATCCGGAAGAGCGACACGAAGCCAGCCAGGAGGAAAGATGTCCCAAGGAAGAGGTAGATGACGAGCGGGGCTAAGACGAAGCCTCGGAGGGCGTCCACGCTGTTTATGCCCACGTAACACACCCCACTCAACACATCACCGTCCACCTGCCCCACCGCTAGGATGGTGATGGTCTTGATGGCGGGCACTGCCCACGCCGCCAGGTGGAAGTACTGCGAATTGGCTTCGATGGCCTCATGGCCCCACTTCATCCCAGCCGACAAAAACCAAGTCAAGGCTAGGATGACCCACCAGATCGAACTGGCCATACTGAAAAAGTAGAGCATCATGAACAAAATGGTGCACCCTTCCTTTTTGGTGCCTTGGACAACCGTTTTAATATTGCTGTCAAAGTGGTCGTTGCATACCACCTTGTCTCCCAGGAAAAAGCCCGCTATGTAGGCTATTGACACCATAGTGTAGCAAGCGGATAGGAAAATGATGGGCCGTTCTGGGTAGCTGAACCTCTGCATGTCCACTAAGTAGGTCAAAACTGTGAACAGGGTGGATGCACAGCATAACACAGACCATATTCCAATCCATACCTTCGCAAATTTCAACTCATTCTCATTGAAGTACATCAAACCATGGGATTTTGAAGGCTCACAAGGTGCACCACAATCTTCCTCCCCAAGAAAACGGTAGTTCAAATACGGTGGTACTCTCAATGCAATGGGGCACCTAAACTTTTCAATCACATTAGTACGCGGCTCATAAGGTGATTGTGTTACATCCGACGTAGGATTAATATGAGCGCTCCTATCTGACACGTTTTGCCCAACGCATAACTCACCCGCTCCGTGAACAGGGAAAGATTCACAGGCGAGGCGGTCAGGCCACTGGAAGCCGAATTTGTTCATCAATGCCTCGCAACCCTGCCTCGCTCTTTCGCAGAGAGAGCGACACGGAGGCAGGGCTTTTTCCAGAACCGTACAAACAGGGGCATACATAGAGCAGAGAAAAAACTTCAGGTCAGGAGAGCATTGAACTTTCACGAGCGGATAAAACTGGTGTACTTCAAGCCCCGCATCCTCCTGGTTGGTGTGACCTAATAAATTCGGCATGATAGTCTCGTTATAGGCAATATCCGTACAGAGAGGAATAGAAATAGGTTGACAAAAGCCATGGTCCGGAACGGACATTCCACGGTCGCCATACTGACATTCTGCTCCACGTAAAAGTCCAAGAATGATCAGAAACACCAAATTGGAAAACATTATACAAACTTTATCCTTCTTCATTCCAAATCAATTCCAACACGCCACAAATTTCCGTAGCGCGTAAACACGCAGATCCGCCTACGTTAGAGTGTTTTTGGCGAGCTATAGTATATGTTCCAGGAAAAAACCAAAACGACTATAGGAGTCGACTCATTTAAATGTTAGTCTACACACGTTACTTTATATCGGACGTGTTCGTTTAGAGAATTTACCTCGGCAAATCGCAACTGAGATTTTAAATCCGTCCTTTGCCAGTGGCTATTTCGGTCTTCTTCAACTGTCTTTCTGTATGTATGAGGGTTGCGGTCCGGTTACATCTCACTATTCACGAAGGGAGGAGCCTTGAAACAGATGGTAGGCTACTTTTTTTGCGATAATTTTTATGTTCTATGGTTGTCTTTTATTTTATTCATCCATCGAAACCATTCAGACAACATTACGACTTCGACTGGAAGTTGCTACACAAGAAATTATGTAGGCCTAGATATACTTTTTTTTGTTTAAGAATTGAGTTTTATTTCCAAACATGATGAAAACCTAGATTTGAGCCAATGTCTTAAAGGGATAGTTAGTCGACCAAAAAAAAAAACATTTTGGGGAAATTCCCCACACCTTGGGTTTTGTCTAAAGACCCACAATAACCCATTGTTATCCTGTATGCTGTATCTGAAATCCGTGTTATATGAGACCAGATCTTTTTACAGTTCTAACTGCCTGGTAACTAGTTAGAGCAATTCATCTGGTAACTAGTTAGAGCTATTAATCTATAATTCCGATCACACATTATTACAATGTAGAAGTGTAGGCCTTAAATCCCTGTACTTCCTGTCCCGGGCAGGGCGGGGGGTGGGCAAAGCCCCAAATGTACTGTGATCCTGGCGACGCCTCTGGTCTACCACACTCCATAATTATTACTTAATTATGATACCATGGGTCTGTAGACAGCACCCAAGGTAAGAGCAATTTCACCTTAATATGATTTAAACAGACTATACCTTCAAGTAGCTGAAACTGTCAGTATACTACCACAACTGATATCTTTCAGTTATCTATTCAACACACAAAAGCTGTGCATGGTAGCTAGAATCTCTATTATATTTTCTAGTGTGATCTTACTAAATATATTCAGCCACACTTCTACATTATGTAAGTGAAAATACAGGAGAGTCTGTGTGTCCTCTGGAAAATACTAACACTGAAACATTGATCACTATGGGTACTGGGAGTTGGGAGTAGAGGTTGCTGTGGTCCACATCAGAGGCCGAGCCCTGACTCACGCAGCTAGGCCTGATTCATTTCTGATCGAGGGGAGCTGGTGAAATGATAGCTGATCGTGGAGTGGCAGTCTCAGCTGGCCCTGGGTAACCCCGCTCACTGCAGAGGCCTTGTGAGAGAACAGAGGGGTGGCTCGGGAGATGGTTGAGAGATGGTTGTGGCTTTACTAGCCAAAGAACATATTCAAAGGAGGAAGAAAGGCAGAGAAGAAAGGATTCACGCACACACACACACCCTCACCCACCCACCCACCCACACACACATTTGTTATTCTGTCCTTGTAGGGAACCAAGAAATACTTCCCTATTTTCCATATCTCCCAATTCAAACCATAACCTAACCCAAACTTCAATTACCTAATCTTTATGCCCAACATCAATGCTAAATCTATTGCCTAAACCTAATCCTAATTCTAACACTAATCCCAATTGTAAACGTTATCCTAAACCTAACCCCTAAACTGGAAATAAACTTTTTTCTTCTGGGGACTGGTTAAAAAATATCAGGTTTTACTATCTTTGTGAGGTCTTATATACACACACACACACACACACACACACGCACACACACACACACACACACACTGACCACTAATGAATATTACAAAAAAAACTATGCTTTTGAGTTATTCACTTCTGTAACAGTAGAGTTCAGATCCTGCCACATTATCTAACTTTAATAGGCTGGCCGTGTGGCTTGCCCTACTGAATTATGCATGCTTCCTCAGTTACCCCTCCCAGTCCTAGCTTTGGATGCTTCCTCAGTCACCCCTCCCAATACTGGCTTTGGAAGTCCTCACATCCCAGCAGATGTGGGTCTCAAAAGGCCCCAGAACTACACTTTATAAAAGGCCTCCTTTCTACAGCACTGATTACAACACATTCTTGTTTTGTAATAGAAAGCCCTGTTATACTGTCTGATCATGCATTTTTAGTCTTTTTTGTTATTATCATGTATGAAATTGTAATGCTATTCAATGAATTTACATGGGCTAACAGAAGAAAGGCCAAAATAATTTTTTCATCAAATAATTTATTTTGTCTTATAAACTCACTCTAAAACTGACATCATTTTACTTAGGTTTCCAACTACACTACAGTATTTCCCATGTGGAAATGCACTTTGTCCCAGCTCCTGGTACAACCTGCAAAACAAAACAAGCCAAAATGAAGATAATTCCCCCAAGTTTAGCTCCCAGTATTTTCTGCCATGAAAGGATTAATTCCTCACAATGGAAGAATGGCATCTTAAAATGAGAGGCTACATTAAAAGGTGGTGAAATGTTGAAAATCATTATTTGGGTGCCGGGATAGAATTACAGATCAGGGATGGGCTACAGTGAAGAGGTGGGGCCATAAACATCTGTTAATTCCTCACGAGGGGTGTCATTCGCTCGCGGGTCTGGTCTGTGTGCCTACATCCGCACATACAGCAGGAAACAAACCCCTCTCTCTTCATTGTCATCCCACAACTGATTCCGACGTTCTCCAAAGTTGTCTTCCATTTCTACCCCCGGCGCCCACTGAACACGAGCCAGACACCAGTCAACGTGCTGAGTTGGTACTCCACCAGTAAGCACCACCACCACCGCTGCATGGGAAAGTTGTTTTAGCCCATTCATGCCTCATAGCAACAAGCTGACAGACAAGAATGAACCCCCCCTCCCCCCCATCCCCCCCTCCTCTCCTTTGCTCCGTTGCAGACGTGAGCAACAAACAATGGGATTCTAAAGAACACAACATATCAGGTTGAATCGGCCTCGGGGCCTCTGAGAGCACGGGTTTGTGAGAGCCGCAGCGCAGGCCGACTCATGGGGTTGCTGTTCTAGTTTTCTATCCGTTCAGACCTGATGAGTGTGAAGAATAGCGTAGTGTTGTTTTTATCAATGTATTATTAACAAGATGTGTAATGAAATTGTGTGCACAACCACAAGGACAGAACTTGTGTGTTTGTTTGTACCCCTGCTTGGTCTATTAACTCGCTAACAGTGTACAGAACTCTGTTTAAGATGAGACACGCTATATGGTTTTTCCTCTTGACTGTATCAGAAAGGCAATGGGAATACCGTTACTAATGTGTCCATACCAGGCAGAGATGTACTGCACTTGTAAATGAGAAATATTTACAATGCAGAGAAATTAGCATATTCAAAGAACAAAATAGTGCCAACTCAGTTCACTCCAAGCATATGGGATTATGAAAGAGGGTTCATGAAAGGTTTGATTCAAAGCCTCCCCCTGTATGCCACTAGGTAATTTCCTGGGGGAAAAGGTAGGAGTAGGACGCAAAGATTAGTTGGAAAAGGGTATATTTTACTGGTTGAATTTGAAATGCTAAAATATATACTGTAACAAATACTGTGTGGGGTCTGTTGCATGTGCAGAGTATATTTGTCTTCGATTAAGTTGGATTTTGGGGAGATACTTAGGGAGATAATGTACAGCTTCTATCCATCTACGCAGAAAACAACTGCAACAATCATAAAGAGTTACAGTTCATATAAGCAAATAGTTTATGCCCTAAGTTATGGATTTGACCTGACTGGAAATCCAGATTTGCATTTGTTGGTCACATATGCATTCAAAAATATAAAGATGTGAATCTGTAAACCAGTCAGTATTTGTTGCCATGGTCATTAGGCCCATGCAGTGCAACATCTCACCATTGTGTTGTGTTGATCAGGCTGGTCATTGTGGCCTGTAATGTGTTGGTCCACTCCTCTTTATTGGCTGTGCGAAGTTGCTGGATATTGGCAGGAGCTTGAACCTGATGTTGTACATGTTGATCAAGAGAATCCCAAACATTCTTAAGGAGTGAAACGTTTGGTGAGTGTGCAGGTCAATATGCAGTTGCATGTGGAAAAATGTCTGGGATCCTTTATTTTAGCTCATGAAACTATATTTATTAAAATGTATGTGTTAATAAGGCTTGTTCCAATAAGGCTTGCCTATTTGCCTAAAGATGGAACTGGAATGCTGTTTGCCTAAAATTAGGACCGGAACACCGTTCTGGACCTTTCAGGCCCAATTCAAGCACAACTTGATTTGCCCAATGTCAAAAATGTTTAGGTGATTTCAAGACACTGCAGCACAGTGACTTTATTATCTCTTGTGTATATATTAGTCAACTCAGAGCAAGTCAAATTAGCCAGTCAGTTTAATTAATTTCTGTTTGTGCATAACAATTAGGAAGGAGACTTGAGTTAATCTCATCTGAAATGTGCTGCTCGTTTGCATACATTTGCAGACCCCTGAGATTAAATGGAAATAGGCTAGCTCTGCCATGGTTGGAAATGTATTCATAAAATATACATTTCATTTTTTGGGGTAAGCTGGCTCACTTGGTTATGAATTTTCTCTTCTGTCATTCCCAGTAAGGAAAAAGTAGTCCTAATGTGTATGTGTACCTTCATTGAATTAATTTCAAATGTATCCCTGGATGTTTTCTATTCCTCTATTTTTGTCTCCCTCTTGTCCATGATATCTGCTCCTGATATCTATACTGCGTAACACATAGACCTTCAAGCTGAGTTATCTATGGAGCAGAATGGGATGATAAGTACCTCGTCCCTGCTTTTCCCGATACCAATTTGAATCCAGTGCCTCACTCACAGGCAGATGTCCTCAGCCAAACAATTAAGGCTTGGTTTGGGGGCCTAGAAAAGCTTCCTCGTAATTATCTGTGTTGGGAGTAAGCAGATCGTCATAGTTAGCTCCTAATAGTAAGTGTACTTAGAGGGATCTGGGAAAAAGTGTTTATTTTAGTGTATTTTTAACACAGATTATCGTCTCTAAGGGTATACATCTCAATAAGATTGTAGCATGGGCCAGGTGAAATGAGACATACAAAGTAGGCCACGTTTTAGTAGACAAGCGCAGAGGTAATGGAAAACCACAGAACCCCCACGATGTGACTCATGTTATCATTTGACAATGATACATGAATGAAAATTAATAATAATAATAAAAATGTCTCAACTAAATTTCCTGACAGTCATTTGATTGTATAACATAATCCCTGAAATCCTCCCCATGCTTAATGGTCATCATACAATTCATACGGCTCAATCTATGTGTCTCTTCCTGTATATGGATGCTATTCAAATTGTTTACAACTGTGTGCCTCAACTATAACTTCTCTGGTGAGAAGAATCATCAAAATCCCACGCTGGCTTAACCCCTATCAGTTTGCCTTGTTCTCATTGTGTACAATGTATTCACCATGTAAATAGCGGGGTGAGTGTGGTACTCAAGGTCTTCATCCCCGTTTCTATCTTTCACCTGCTGACAATCCATTTCACCGACAGGATGCCTGCAACTATTCAGGTCAGTCTCTGTAGCAATCGTGTTGCTTCACTGTAAGCTAGGCTGTAGGTTTGCAAATCAGGCCAGGATGAATTGAATTGTGAATTGCTTGTGGTGGAGTATTTTTAGTCAAAAACGAATCATAAAATTGCTGCTCATTTATGCAGGGCGGGCACACCAAACCAGTCGATCTCAGAAACATTAATATCATACAAGGATGTCCCCTAATGATTGAGCACAACCATTTTGCAGAGAAAATATGTTGCACAGAGGCTTTTCTTACACCCCTTTTTGTTATAGGATTACCTTATAACGGCAAGGTAAAATTTTTGGGGTGTGGTTGGTTCCCTTGTGCGCACTGAATAAATTGCAACAAACACCTACTGGGTGGCCTACCTATTTGGTAAGAGAATATTTTTAGTGAATTATGACTATTATGGCAAAAATAACTGGACGTTTGTTAAGCAAAGGGTTACATCTTCAGTCCCAGCCCTATGGGTTTTCTTTTTTGCATTTGTTTCCCAAACATTAGTATCTGAAACTTTCAGCCACAACATTGGATGTCTTCAGGTCAGGTTTATTACAGAAATTGTCTTTATCACCTCATACTGTCTCACATGTTTGAATCCTGCTCGTGGATTAGCCCAAGGGTCCCATAAAGGTTTGGGTTGTTAGCAGTTGAATATGGTTGTCTTGCCATATTGCACTCGAGCGACTCCTGGCGGATTGGGCACCTGTGAGTTAAATCAAGACAGAAGACAAGAATTTTACTGGTTGAGCGAGCAGCGTAATCTGAATACTTATGTATATGAGATATTTTAGTTTTTAATTTTCAATGAATTGGCACACATTTCTAAACACAACAAAATGTAGAGAAAGGAAGGGGTCTGAATACATTCCAAAGCCAGTGTTTTTACTAAATGCTTGCAGTCCAATCATTCAAAGAAAAGCATTATGCAAACTTTGTGGGTTCCTTCCATTTTCCAGGCATGGCTAATATGAATAAAGCAGCAAAGCCAAAGAAAACACATTTCCATTCCCTGAACAATGTCAAGACACTTTTAATTAAACCTTGTCAAAAGATGAATTATGCAGAAGCCCAATACCTTATTACCTCAGAAATCTACAGCACAGTCACATTCGAGCAGACAGGCTTTGCTTAATCATGTGCTATAGATAAAGATTGTGTATGTATGTATAAATATATATATAAATATATAAAAATGACATTCCCATTTTTAAAATTGTGAACAATTATAATGTTATCTACAAAATGTTTGTATGACAGTTACCATACTTTAAATCAAAGTTGCTGGAAGGAGAGGTTCAGAGAATATTTGTTTTTACTCAGTGCTTCATATGGAAGCAATGTGTAATATGGAATGTTAATGAAGGTCGAAGTACAAACTGAGTCATATGGAATGTTAATGACAAATGCATCTAATCCATCTGGTTATTTAGCATGGACTCAACAACACTTTTGAAATGTTACAAGCACATTTTACAGTGAGCTACATGATTAATTTCTAAACCAAGGCCTTAAAACATACCTTCTATGACACATTGATATTATGTACATTATATGTAACATATTGACCTTTATTTACACCTGACAATTGGACTAGGCAGAGCAAGCTGATCTCAGAGAAATGCTTGGGAAAACTTTTACATTGTTGACTCAACATTCCCAGGGCCCATGTCCAACAAGCCGGAGCTATTATAGACTTTCCTAAAGGGTAGTCCATTCAGGTGGCACTCCTGGTGAGAACAGACACAAACATGTCAACTGACAAAGAACCAATACATGTCTCTCAATGGGACAAAAGTGGGTGGAGAAAAATAACCTCTTCCTGCTGACAAAGTGACAAAGAATAAATGAAATGCACTCAAGGGTGGCAGTGAGCATTGGAGCTGATGAGCTCAATACATTAGAGTAAGCCTGTTGGGACTCTCTGTGTTCTTGCTTATACCAATATGATGTCTCTGAATGGTCCCTTGCAGCTTTGCTTAGTTTGTTGTTTCCTAAACAAAGAAAAATGCTTGGACTGTGTTAAATGTCTTTGAGCACTCTGTCAGATGTAAAGTAAGAGGTCCTTCGGTACTACACAAATTGAGAGGCACCTGCAAGGTTTGCTTAGTCTAAAAAGTACCAAAGACATAGGTGAATGAAATAAGGATTTTTCATATGGATCATTCTTTGTCATTTGTTAAATGAAACGCAGCTTTTTCTCCAGATCAGACCAACTGTATATCCAGTTTGTTATTAATATTGACTTACAGTATATGCACCACACACACACACACACACACTCACACACTAGGGCCAATAACTCATAATATCCATGGAGAGCATTTATCTGTGGGCCAACATTGCAGCTTTCAGAGCCAATTTCCCTTTCACTCTCCCCTCTCCTCTCAGAACAAAAACCTGACTGACAATACTCAAATCTTCTCTCTCAGATTATCCCCCACACCTCCCTCAATCCCCTCCTCTCACCCACCAATGCCCTGTGCTTCTTTTCAAGGCAGGGTATGTTAATAGCTCTCTCAATAACCTGAAAAAAGATAGCTCTTTTCCTCTCTCACTGTTTTACATCTCAAGCGGTTTGTCCTACTCGTTGACAGGGGGAGCAGCCTTCCAATTCAGCACCTTTCATAGCTTTGACAGTTGAAACCCGAAGCCTTCGACGGGTTTTCGTAGAGACTTGTTCAGTCCTAATGGATGACTTTTTAAGGAGGGTTTCGTATGAAGGGGACAGCTAACATTTAATATCACTACCAGTGAATAGCTTGACTGAAACCTTCACACCTTTTGTTCCCTGGATGAATTCAAAACAGTAGAATGGGTTTTGACAATAGTCTGGCAAATCAAGGAAGAAGTGGTCCATAGCAGTGTTGATATGTGCTTATAAAAGACTTCTACGTTGACTTGCTAAACCCAAAATGTGAATAGGATATTCTTTTGTCAGTTTACAGCTTATTTCAAAGAGAAAGACTTAGGTGAAAGAGAAGGAAAGTGAAAGTATGGGAATGCACCAGAGAGACCTCCATCAAGTCTGATCTGATTCTGATTCTGAAGTCTAAGGAAAGAAAGTGAGAGAGAGAAAAGATGGAGAGATTGTAAGACTTTACAAGGGCCAATGATGTATGGGGAGATTATGCTAATTTGCCTCATTCATAGTCAAACCACCTTCGTACATGTCATAGAGGACAGCATTTTGTCCCCTCTAGCGATAAGCAAATTATACATGAAATCAATTCCTTCTCTCACTCACCACTTTTCCCTGTTGTCTATTCATTGGAGCCCCATGTTCTCTCATGTTAGGCTAACACACTGCATTTCTTCTGCAAAATGAGATATGGGACCAGCAACAGTGCTAAAGCCCCTATCTGCCTGCAGTAAGCAGCTCCACCGATTACAACCACTGTCTGCGCTAACTAGCCACCTGACACTAACATGTCTCCTGAAGTTAGCCTAACTATAGCCCGCTATGCACTAAACAGCCTTCTAAATCACAGCTAGTCTCCATGTGGTATAACCACCCAACCCACAGAGAGCCGAATAACAATCTCTTTTCACACCACAGCTTCTCAAACTCTATATTTTACATTCCCCTGACCGAAGATCAAAAGGAAGAGATGTTAACTGCAAGAGTAAGGATGATACGTAAGATGAAAGAGTGAGATGCACACATGTATCTGAAAGTATATGAACCAAAATTAAACAAGCTATTGCAGACCTAGGCTGGTTATAATCAATATTGAATAATATATTTTTTATTCTCACTTTCAAAGTTTATTCATCATGTGCATGTTACAACTACAAGCAATGTCTTTTAAGTATTACGGAAGCTAGTTCCCTGTCCGATTTCTCATGTTTCCAATAATCATTCCATACTGTAATTTTCAAAAGAAAATGCAAAAAGCAAGACTTGTCTAAAACACCTGTCCAGGACATCACTTTCTTACCATTCAGTTGTGCTCCTGTTTGTCCTCTAGTCAAGTCCTCTCAAAGGCTATCACTTTTTTCAATGAGGTCCTCCTCATGCAATTGGGTCCCCATTTCATCAGCGGCCCTCTTAAAGTGCAAATAAGGATTGTGCATGGGTGTTAGTGTGTTGAGTTGGGGGGAGGTATTTAACCATGGGCAGCTCAAAGACCCTTACAAATCTCTTTACACCTGCCAGTTATTTCACTTGTAATCCTAACCCTTAATGGTGGTCATTTCTCATTATCACCTACTGTTAGGTGTATCTGCTTAGAATGCTTAATTGCTCATTCAGCAGCTCTTGTGTTGATGACACATTCTCATCTTGGAGAAGCACTTCAATAGTTAATTTTTCTGCCACAATGGTACTGGCTAACACTTTTATTTCCGAGGAAGTCGCAAAGATATGGCAAAGTGTTTGAAGCATATTTTTTTCGCTTTCTGTTTTATGGCTTGTTACAAGGTTTCCCTATGGAGACTTCAATAATCGACACATACTCCAGGCTGATGGTTCAGTCATTATTAATCCGCTTTCTCCCCACAAACCCCCACAAAACACACATACATGCTTTTGTCTATCCCCTTCAAATATCCTCCTGGCTTCTGCTTGTGTTCAACCGAAGCACACATCTGTGACTGCGACAATGAATGCCCAACAGTAAGGCTTGTGCAAATATCCTGCTGAGCGCTGATAAAGGGATTAATACTGGAGAAAATTCCTAATCTGCAAAATTACAAATTAAATTATTCTATTAAAAAAAGGATCGCCCAGGAGTTGGCTGCTGCCCTTTCTGCACACATTTGATTATCCCTCTGGCGTGCTGCATGTATGGAGTGATATTAGTGCCAACAGAATCATGCTGTTCTAGTGTTTAGAGTTGGGGGTGGTGAACGAGAGATAGAGAAGATGAGTGTGGAAATTGACTTTTTGGAGTTGTTATGCATATTGAACGGATGGTTTGAATGCTGAACCTATACTGTTCAGATGAATGGCCGCATCAACCCGCAACTCCTAAGCCATCCACAACCTCAAGTGAAATTTCAGAAGCCTGCATTTGACCCAAAATCCACAAATATAAAAAAAAATCTGCTCTACCATATATATCTAAAATGCTGCTGTGACATTGACCCATAGGCTCACTATCCAGATGAGCAAAACTGTTCTCTCCCTGCACGTAGGCAAATGTCTATGTAACGAAATGTGTATATGAATATTTGTCATGTTATCATAATCACTTTGTAAACATGTCTGAGATAAATAACAATAACAGGCAAGTACTGGCCAAGGACATGGGATAGACTTTTAGTCTGTGGCGTCGTTAGGCCTGGGTGTCTGGGGCTATAGCCCGGATCTTTTACGAGTGCCCCAGATCTCAAATTGTGGTCCTAGCAATGCCTGGGAATGCTTTTAGTAATATAATATTTTACGGAAAAACTATAATACAGGGAGACAGATAAAATAAGTCCTCCTACAAATCGACTTAAAAATCGAATATATGTAACTGACCTAGTTTGATAGAAAAACTAAGACTAAAGACAACCACTGTAAAATAAAAAATACTTATCTCCAACAGGTTCATGTTGTAGGCCTATTTGTTTAATTAAAGCGTTACAGACTAATGTACATTTCATTTGTTTTTACCGTTGACTGAATGATCTAGCTCTTTTTCTATTTTAACATTGTTAATAGTCCACATCTGATTGTTTGTTACCTGGTCCTCTGGGTCATCAGGGTGAATCACCACTCAGTTGACTTTTAAAAAACGCGAAAGCACATTTCAGCTATGTTGAGTCTTCTACCCATCTTTATGGCTAGAACTCCTTACGGCAGACAATGGATGTTAACAGCGTCCTCTGTTGTTTTAAATGCAAATCTGCACAATATTTAAAAATTGCAGATCTTCACAATATTGAAGTAGCAGACAATTGGTGTTAACAGCGTACTCTGTGGTCTTAAATGGCAATCTACACAATATTTAAAAATAGCAGATCTACATAACATTAAAGTGGGCGACATCCCACTCAGGACACATTGTAACTGTAAAGTTATAATCCAATGTTTGTGTCAAAAATGTCCACCCTCCACGTGTGGTCTGCAATGATATAATATAGAGATCCCATTCTGGACCTTTGTTGGTAAAGTAACGGATTTGTGTACACAGGATTGCTGCATATAAAAACGTATTGTGAGCATGTATTAAATATTTTTCAGTTGTTCCTTGTATAAACGGTGTAATAGGGGATGCCCTATAAATATTTAGTACTGCTAATTATTATTATTATTATGATTTGTATTGTTAATATTATTAGAATTAGCCTACCAAAAGTTATTGTCATACGCTTTGCTAGGAACAAGACATTGTCTATACGCGTCACACGGACCGTATACCGTGTTGCACAGGTGGATTTGGTGGTAGTTCGTTTTGGAAAATCAGGTACTCTTGCATTTTTTGTTGTTTAAGTTGACTGACATTGTCGCCTCATCCTATTTCCATCGTTTCTGTTATATTTTAATTTTGTTTAATAACTTTCTTGCTAATATTCATAGTGTAATAACACATCAGAATCATGGTTCGCTAACGTTAGCTAGCTAGCTAAAATTGGCGTGCAAGCCTGTAAAGATGTGTAGTGCTAGTGCACGATAGCTGTTGTTTCTGTGTGCATGTTGCATGTGTGCTTCATACAAATTAGTAAATCATTGACCCGTGGTCTACGCTGCAGCACCCCTACTTCCTGCTGCAATGAGGGATAGTGTAATAATTATAATTTGAAATAGAGGTACCGAATTGGTAATGGACTTTCAGAAAACATCTGTATCAGAATTTCTGCAATTTAATTGCCTACAATGGGATGTGGGAATGTGATGATTACTAGCTTAAAAAAGTAATGTGATGTTTATTTCATAGAGTTATGGCGACTGAGACTGCCCCAAATATACCCTCAGAATGCCTCGGACATGGAATAGAAGAGACTGATAAAGGCAGAGCTGCCATTAAAACCCAGTAAGTGTGCATTCATGCCATCAACAGTACATGAGTACTGATCATTTAAAAATGTTTGACCCTATCTGCTGATTTGTCTGTTTTATCAGTGTAATACAGCCCCCTCTATTTTCAGGTTTCTGACAACCAAAGAACAGTTCCATGCGTTACTGGACTCTGGAGAGAAGTGTCTTCATGGTGAAAAAGCCAGTGATGATACTGGGCAGAAAGAGACCGCAGAGGACTCTTTTGAAGAACCTCAAGAGAAGAAACTTAAAGTAGACCCCGATGAGCAGGAGAGGACGGGGAAACAGGACAGTAAGCGAATGCGGGGACAGAACAAGTCCAGGCCGCACATGAAACCCACAAGCTACGACACCAGACGGCTCTGTCCTTCCATCATTCAGGTAGGACTGTGACTTTAGTGGCTAGATGAAAGCAACAAAGATTGTGAGCTGTCAAGTAATTTTAAATTTGGTATATTACCACTTTGTTTATGTTCCCGTTGAACTCCCTCAGGAGCGTGAGGCCAAGTGTGTATTTGGGGACAAATGCAAGTTCTTCCATGACGTTGCTGAGTACATGGCCTCCAAGCCCGCAGACGTGGGCGAGCGCTGTTACCTCTATGACACTTTTGGGAAGTGTCACTACGGCCTAAGCTGCCGCTTTGCCCGGGCCCACATCAGCGCCGACTTGAAAAACCTGGTGAACGAGGAGCGCGTGGAGGAAATGCTTGGGAGAAAGCCGGTGAGGAACAGCCTGGACAAGGACCTGCAGTGGCGACTCCGTAAGAAGGTGGTTCCTTTCACAGCATCTGACGCCTACATGAAATCCGTTTTCAAAGGCGGACCGAAAGAGGCAAAAAAGGCTCAGTCGGCGGACAACGGTAAGAGGTGGGGCTGCTGTTTTGGTGGAAGAGGCATGTGGTGTGGGTTAAATATACCATAGAAAATGTTTTGGAGCAGGTCCTTTTTTTATTTTGCCAGGTAACAGATTCTTATTTTCCGCAACGACCTGGGAGCAATTGGGGCTAACTGGCATGCTCAGGGAGAGAACGAGAGGGGTTTTGACCATGTCGACTTGAAGATTAGCTCCTTTATTTTACTGGCAAAATGGCCTTGACCACTAGGCTACTCTGCCTCCCCAAGTTCCTCCTCATTTTGATGAGTTTGGTTCCTAGTTAATACAACCCTGGAGGCGATGAATCATGAATGGATGTTCACAGGAATTTCCCTTTTTAGTGGCAGAGTTGAACATTTATCTGTGATGTCTCTATGTGTACCACTCTCTGACAAGTATCTGACATGTTTGTAAAGACTGCAGGTGTAGGGAGGGTCTTAAATTGATTTGCTGTTTTTCAGGTGTTGGTGATAGTTATCTGATAGTTTTAATGTTTCCCTCCCATAGCTGATAACTGCTGCTCATCAGTGGCACAGTCTTTATCTTCTGATCAAGAGAAGCCCCAGATAAAAGAGGAATCTGAGGTACACATTCAAAATTATTAAACTGGAACTCTCTCTACATTTGGCACAATGCTCTTAACAACCTTGTTCTAAATCTATAAAGAGCCAGTAAAGGTGACAGTGGAAAGGAGAAAATTGCCTGCGAGGGAAATATAATACTATGCTATTGAAAATGTCTCCCCATGGTGGTTTATTTATTCAATGTTGTCTAGACATTTTTTAACCTTTTGACAAATTGAAGGTTATCCTGGATAACAAAGCGATAGTGAAGACCATTGGGCCATTGACTGATACTGACATCATAAAGCTACGACAAGGTGAAAAGAAACAGGTATGTTTGAGAGGCTCGGATTATAGTACATAATGTCAGTTTATTATGTCAGTTATTTATTTATGATGTAGGGTATCTGGCCGGGACTTATTTTCGAAATTAGGCTTATTTCGATCGAAACAGCGCATTACATAAAGATCCCTTTAACAGAATAGTTTAACGTTATGAAGCAATCATTCTTGTTTTTGTTCTTCCTGAAGGTGGACTTCAAAGATAAGCTGTATCTTGCTCCCTTAACAACAGTAAGTCAGTCTTTGGTACAGAATTGGCCACTTTCCCAGACTCCAGTTAATCCTACTCCTGGACTGAAACACATGCTCAGTGGAAAATCTCAATGCTGTCTCATGTGGGGGAAGGCTGCTAAATGGAATCCCTGAGCCAGCAAGGAGAAGAAAACCGGTGGTTCTGTGCTACAGCAGAACGGTTAACCCTACAGTGTTGTGAAAAACATTGTTTTCCCCCATTTGGATATTTATGGCACTGAATGTTATCAGAGCTACAACGCAAGCCCTAACATTAGATTGTTAAATGAACAAATGCATACTTTTTATAGACTTAATGTATAATTGATTCATACATCACTTTATACAAAAACGTAAGTAAAACCACAATTTTGATATTTGTACCAATTAATTGGAAATAAAAACCTGAAATATCTTGTGTATTTATGCATTCAAACCCTTTTCCATGACGCTTAAAATAGAGCTTAGATGTGTCTTTTGATTATCCTGGAATTCAAGTCTTTAGAACTTGACTTGAATTCTTGTGGCAAATTTCAATTGATTTGACAAACAAAGTAACTGGGCCAAGATATGCCTTGGTCATGGAGGTGATCAAAAACCCAATGGCCATTCTAACTAAGCTTCAGTTTCTCTGCATTGATGGGAAAACCTTCCAGAAAGAGAAGCATCTCTTCAGCATTCTATCAATCAGGCCTTCATGGTAGTGGTAAGGTGGAAGCACCTCCTGAGTAAAATTCAGATTACTTGCCGTCTGGAGTTAGTATTTAAAGGACTTTGAGTGCAAAAATCAAACAAAATTTGAACTTCACTAGTAATGTTAATGGGGCTTTGATTTGATGCTTTTATAATAAGATGTATAAGTTTGGTGCAAGTGGAAGAATTCTTATGACTGTAAAATTGAGTAGCAGAGAATTAGGGGAAGAGACAAGGAAGGTTAGTGTCTCTAGCCTGAAATAAGGGCACTAATTATGCTGATGTATGTCATCGTAGTTGATACATGTTAAGCATTTTAAGGTAGCATAGCCTTACTATGTGAAAGATATTTTATGTTGCTTGAATGGTTCAATTTATAGAGGTACTGTAAGTATCCTATTTATAATAATAAGTAGTAGTATGTCGAAGATTGAACCTGGGGCATCTTGTTGTGCAAGCCCTATTAGGCCTGAATGCCAAGCATTAAGTCTTGCAAAATCAAGGTACCACTCATTACCTGGTTAGTACCGTCACTCTAGTAAAGCATAGTGGTAGGAGCATCAAGCTATAGGGATGGTCCTCAGCGGCAGGGACTGTGAGACTGATCAAGATTGATAGATGGATGAATGGAGCACAATACAGAGAAGTACTTGAAGAAAACCCAACAAAATGTGGTTAGGGTGAAGGGGTCTGAATATAATGTGTACTATCTTTTTCCTGACCTATTAATTGTATTATTACCATTCTGAATTGATTCTCAGTGTGGAAACCTGCCTTTCCGTCGTATATGCAAACGCTTCGGTGCTGACATCACATGTGGAGAGATGGCCATGTGTACCAACCTACTGCAAGGGCAGTCGTCTGAATGGGCGCTTCTCAAGAGACATGAGAGCGAGGACCTTTTTGGTGTGCAGGTTAGACCAGGCTGAACTTGATACATGTGTAGTTTTATGAACTCCCGATTACCATTCGGAATACTTAGGAGCTATTTGTCCCAAGGTGTGTAGCCCATCTACTACCCAATGCCAGGAGTTTTTCAGACTTCTTTTTAGGTTAATCTCGGGGGCCTTCTCTGTGGTATAGATCTGGCTACTGTTCAATCCCCAGTAACGTATAAAGTTTCACTGCCAAAGCTTTTTTGCCCAAATAAGACCTCAGCCTTTACTAAAAGCATTTCTCCATTTAGGTAGAGGGATGTTTTCCTGACACAATGACCAGATGTGCAGAGCTACTCAACAACAACATTGACGTGGATTTTGTGGACATCAACTCCGGGTGTCCAATTGACCTGGTATACAAAAAGGTATTATCTTATTGACCTGTGAAGTGAATACTCGAATATGCTATTCAGTGGACATTCTTCATCAAGTTGTCTTGTGAGAGATGAATACATTTTGTATGGAAATTGGGTTCCAAATAGCGGACAATCAATTCAATTCAGTCTGCTCTTCCTCTTCTTTAGGGTGGAGGTTGTGGCCTGATGACACGTACCAACAAGTTTCAACAAATCATTACAGGAATGAACTCTGTAAGTGATGCTTCTATCTATAGCAGAATGACTTCGGACATCGGAGGTGTAGCACTCCAATGCAGTCTGAATCAAAATCACTGGAATGAAAACAAACACCTTGAGCTGACATTTGTTTCTAAGGGGACTGATTGTTTATTTCCTCAGGTTCTGGATGTCCCTTTGACTGTCAAAATTCGTACCGGTGTTCAAGAAAAGACCAACATCGCGCACAAACTGATCCCAGAGATGAAGACTTGGGGAGTGTCCATGATCACGGTGACTCTCAGAATGGAATGTAGAATGTCTCATGTTACCAGTCGCTTCCTCGTTGTGGCATGTGCGTGGGATCCGAGTCATTTCCATTGTATTTGCAGTTGCATGGGAGGTCCCGGGAGCAGCGCTACACCAAATCAGCTGACTGGGACTACATCAATACCTGTTCTCAACTCGCCAGCCCCATCCCACTCTTTGGTAACTGTTTGTTTGTGTTTCTTTGTCTGTATTGGTTTGTGTGTATATCGTTAGCTACAGTTGTGCTCAAAAGTTTGCATACCCTTGGATAATTGGTAATATATGTAAGAAATGAGTGAGCAGGCAATTAACACGTCTTTTATTTCTTATGGGATTCACATTCAACTGTAGGTCATAACAGAATGGCACAAACATTAAACAAAACATGACGATAAAAGAAAAAAAGGAACTGGCCCCTGTGCAAAAGTCTGCATACCCCTAGTTCTTAATAATGTATATTGCCCCCTTTAGCATCAATGACATCGTGCAGTCTTTGTAATAGGCCTTGAATTCTTGCAGGTGGTATAGCTGTCCATTCGTCTTGGCAAAATGCCTCCAGGTCATGCAAAGTCTTTGGTCGTCTTGCATGAACCGCACTTTGGAGATCACCCCAGAGTGGCTCGATGATATTAAGGTCAGGAGACTGTGATGGCCAGTCCAGAACCTTCACATTTTTCTGCTGTAACCACTAGAGGGTCAACCTGGCCTTTTTCTTAGGGTCATTGTCGTGCTGGAAAGTCCAATGGCGTCCCATGTGCTGCTTTCATGCAGAAGAATGCAAATTGTCTGCCATAACATGCTACATTCATCTTGCCATCAATTTTCACAAGATTCCTTTAGAGCTAACATCTCCCCAAAACATCAGTGAGCCACCACTACGCTTCACAGTGGGGATGGTATTCTGTTCACTATAGGCCTTGTTGACCCCTCTCCAAATATAGTGCTTATGGTTGTGACCATAAAGCTCTATTTTGGTCTCGTCACTCCAAATTACAGAAGCTGTGAGGCATGTCAGTTGTCGGGCATATTGTAACCAGGCTTTTTTGTGACAATGGCGCAGTAAAGGCTTCTTTCTGGCAACTTGACCATGCAGCTCATTTTTTTTCAAGTATCGCTCATTGTGCTCCTTGAAACAACCAACAGGCCAAACATTCAAGAGTATGTAAACTTTTGATCAGGGCCATTTGGGTGATTTCTGTTATCATGTTTTAAAAAGGAGCCAAACAACTATGTTATAATAAATGGCTTCATATGATCGCTATCCTTAAATAAAACAGTGGTCTTGCATGATCAGCTATATTTTAAACACCAATACCAACATTTCAAAATGTCTGCCAGAGTATTCAAACTTATGAGCACAACTGTATGCAGGTGGACTCCTGTTAAACCTAATCTCTCTTCTATGTAGGTAATGGAGACATTTTGTCCTACGTCGACGCAATGAAGGCCAGAGAGACTAACGTCTCCGGTATTATGCTGGCAAGGTCGGTATGTTTTAATGGCAAACAATAGACAGGATTTGACAGGCCCCAAAGAAGTGTCAGGGATCCCAGTAGTGCAATCTGATCGGCTGAGCGGAAAGCATTTCAGCCACTCTTTTCCAATCCCTTCCAGGCTACACACTGGTACTCAGGAAGGTCTAGGGGTAGATTTGAGTTGAAACGCATGATTGTCCCGGGGGTAATATTTCTCCCACCCCCACGTCCTGCAGGGGCGCCCTCATCAAGCCCTGGATTTTCACAGAGATCAAGGAGGGGCGGAACTGGGACATCTCGTCCAGTGAGAGGCTGGACATCCTCAGGGACTTCACCCACTATGGCCTGGAGCACTGGGGCTCAGACACCCAAGGCCTGGAGAAGACCAGGAACTTCTTGCTGGAGTGGTTGTCCTTCACATGCAGGTGGGCGCTCATTTAGTCGGCGTCTGGTGGCGTCCTGCACCTTCTATTATATGGAGGTCCATGGGTTGGTGTGTTGGATGGCCAACAAATAATGGAAGGGTCCTTCAGGAGTGTTGGGAGCTTTACTTGCCTCTGTTTTTGCCGTCTTTTGCAAATGTTCAAGTTCATCCACGGATTTAAATATTATCTTGCTATAAACATCGACGGTGCCATTATATTTACCTTCCCTCGTGTGTAGGTACATACCAGTTGGGTTGCTGGAACGAGTGCCCCAGAGGATTAACGAGCGACCACCGTACTACTTTGGCAGGGACTACCTGGAGTCCCTCATGGCTAGTCAGCATGTCGGTGACTGGGTCAAGATCAGGTAAGGAGAATGTCTTACTGTCCTTACCTGCTGTTCCCTCTAAAGTTGTTGGCACCGCGGATGAAGATGTTTCGTTTGGGTCATTGTTTTCTTTAAGAATCCACTGGGGTGGCCTATTTCAGCCTCCAAGTAGACGCGTCCAAGTATTTGGATAAAACGTCCTAGTAGAATACTTGATGCTGATTTGTACAATACTAACGTCTAGCTTTTTGGAAAGTATGTATACTGTAACAAAAAATTTTTTCTTTGTGCAGTGGTATTTAGAAGTTAATATAAATTAGCTTATTAATAGACTACCTATATAAATGCCTACTGATTGAACATCTGTTCCAAAGAAACATGCTGTATTTGTTTTCTTTTTTTATGTTTGTAATAATCATTTGTTCCCCTCTCCATAGTGAAATGCTGCTTGGACCTGTACCAACAAATTTCAACTTTTTGCCCAAGCATAAGGCAAATGCTTACAAATGAGTTGTGTGTGAATGCTTTACTAATGTTGGAAATGCTTTTTAAAATAATTAAATGTCACTCTTGAGTCAGCAGTCCTCAAACAGTGCCTATACAGGATATAGTCTACATGTTGCTTTTCTTTTTTCTTTTATTTTCTACAGTTATCTATACACCATACTCCACCTTTGTGAGGGAAAGTTTTATTTAAAGAAACATGCATGAAAAATTCTACAGTTCATTCTTGGTAAAAGTCTTTGGCACTAATTCGGCTGTTGGGATCAATCTCTACACACTCTGGCTGGTCATCTCAGGGAAAGTTAAAAAAAAGTATTCGCTTTGGCTGTGTTTTCGGGTCGTAAAATGGAGACAGAGGTGAAGGGTAGAGATGGAATTGATCACTGTCTCCGGTGGGGAGCTGCAAATGTGCATGGAGCTGCAAATGTGCATGGAGCTGCAAATGTGCATGGAGCTGCAAATGTGCATGGAGCTGCAAATGTGCATGGAGCTGCAAATGTGCATGGAGCTGCAAATGTGCATGGAGCTGCAAATGTGCATGAAGCTGGGAGTGACACCACTGGGTCCCGGGTCTGTACCTTCCACTTCTTTAATGAATATATTTACCATGCTCCAAAGCATATTCAAGGCCTTTCAAATATTTCTCTGCTTTTTGTCCCATAATTCTGTTGAAAGCCCCCTTGTGCTCAAGGTTCATCGCTTTCTTTGCAATTCGCTACCCAACTGAGGAAACAAAAAGAAACTGTAAAATGTATCCAGAAATCATGTGAAATATTTTTGAAATGCATGAATCTCTGAGGTACTGACACAACAAAATGTCAATGTTGAAGGGAGGGAAAGATATTCTATAGGCACTGGACTGCTAACATGATAATTAGACTTATGCACTAATTGTCATTTCAAAATGCTAAACAATTAGCATTCATTTACATTTTTAGTGTTGTGTATCTTTTTTTTGATGTATTCTTTCTTACCAACTGAAATACTGTAAGTTGAATAAAAATTGCTTTAATTCTTAAGTTAGTTTGCTTGTTTACATTTTTCTCTTCCAATATACACCAGATCTTCAATTATGCTGGACATTTCTTTACTGATAAAGTTTCAAACTTTGCTAACATCAGGGTTTTGCTTTACTGTGTCGCTGGACATTTGAATTTGCTAATTTAAATGTACGGCATATTAGATGTGTAACCTGTTATGGTGTCCACCCATAGTGACTTTTAAATTAGCATAATTCTTCACAGATAAGAAACTAGCCTGTGAAGTTGGAATAAAATTCAGTAGACCAACGTTCTTACCACAATGACTCCAACCATGGCTCATGCATCCAGTTATGGGAGTTAGTGGGAATGCTGTTGTGTTGCTCTGCTGGTACTGGGAGTTTGAAAACAGTAGATTATCGAGGGGTTCTGTAAAGCAATGTCCCACATGCTACTTAAAACTGTCTTTTAAATGTTGTTGGTATTTCAGAAGGACAAGAACACAAAAAAACATAACACAATTTTGGATGGGCCCGTGTAGAAGCCTGATCTGAATCCCAAACATTGTTACCACTGAAAACCGCAAACCATTTAAACCTGGATTAGTAATAAAAACAATGCTTGAGGAAAGTGGCCTAAATTGACTGTAGAAAGGTGTAACAAGCTGATGGCATTTGTTGGCAGTTAACTTGGCCAAAAACTGTGAATCTAAGTACTATCTCTGGACTGTCTATAATTTTGTAAATGCCATTTAGCAGAATTTTTCTCAATTGTAATTGTAAGTGTACAAAATAAAAAATTTATAATTTGGAATCTATACATTTATTTAGAAAAAAAATAACATTTTAAGAGAAGTGCAAAGGAGTCTATAGACTTGCTACCAAAGTTGGATCAAAGCAATATTGAGGAATGTGCCCCAGAGAGTTGAGTTCTCTGAGTTGATGGACAGAGACAACAAGAAAAAAGATGTTCAAAAGTAATAAACAGAACTTTGTGTTTGAAGGAGTTAAGTGGGTTTTTATTCAATAAATGTTATTGTACGATTCTCTGACTGGAAGTAAGAACCTACAGTATAAAACCTGACTGTGTCAGAAAGGATGTGAGAAAAAGGGAGTTAGAAAAGGAGTGATTCATCTTTGGCATCAGAAATGTGTGAACCTTCACACAGACACTCTTGACCCCTCTATCTGGAAGTTTTTGGGTGGAAAATTTAAGAGGTACTGAAAACTCTACCACAACTAAGTACATTTTAAGTCATAGACATTCAATTTATGTTTTCTGTGTTGGGTAAAAACACAGAAATTTGAATAATAGCTATTTTGGAAAAACATGAATAAGTGACAGTCTTAGAAAATAATTTGGGTTGTGTTCCCAGGTCTTAGTAGAAACTTTGGCATGTCACCTTTGTAGACTGAATTACAACAGGTTTGTATTTTGCTCAAATTAGGCTATTTGCTACTGCTAACACATTTAATTTTCAATGTTTGCTTTCAAAACAGTACATTAATTTGCAATTTGCTGTTTACTGGTCCTTGCCATTGTTATTCTCTAGCAGCAGAGGGCACTAATGCACAAAAATATTTTAGTTCATCTATGAATCTCAAACCAGCCCCTGACCCTACCAATTTGCTTGGACGACACCCTATTGACATGCATTGCTGATGACCTCTAGACAGTTGCGAGAAGATGATCTCAACTTCTGGACACATTGTGACTTGGATGTTGCACTGTTTCACTCCTCCCTTCTCAGATGTCAGACAGCCAGCAACGGGAAAACATCCGGAGGCTTAATCTTTCCCGCTGAAGCCCACAACACTGCTCATAATTCTGTGGCAAGTCCTCCAAGGCCTGGAATGACTGTTTGTCATTCCCTCAGTCTAAAAAGAAGGGCCTTCCCCAGGACATATTTAATACCTCACCCAGTCGACGTATTGATTTTTCCTGCTCCTAAAACGTTTCCTTGACCTTGCCAGACGTGACATATCTCTTCTCTCTATTTATGCCTTTGGCACACTGGAGAAAGCAGGAGTGCTACTGTAGGAAGGGACAGAGATTTGAGAACTAAGGTGGTCAGATGTACCAAATGCACAGAACAAATTATAGTAACTGTCTAGGTTTTAAAATGGATGAATTTGTTACGCTGTTTGTTCATGCATGTCTATTTGTTTCTCAAACACCATACTGTCTTAGAACATATTTCTTAAGTATTGTTTTCATATTGTGGATAGTCACTTATTGCATCCATAGGTCTATGAATTTCACGGGTGGTTAGATTGCTCCAGACCCATCCCTCAGCTTTTTACATCAACAGAGTTGGGGAAATCACTTTGTTATTGTTTCAGCTGCTGATTCCTCCTTGAAATGAATGTAATCACACTGTATAGCCTCACACAGTAACCTTGGCTTAGGCCTTGGTGCCAACTTACACCTGCCTATAACGACTAATTTTCTAGGGACTATTTTGGTTTGTCCTGTTTGACCCGAGGTCAGCGTTAATGGCAATATATGAAGAAAATAATAAAAAAAAATAAATGGGTGTGAGAATTGATTTTCTGTTAAGTGTGTTAAGTGTGTTTGCTTGAGTTTGTGTGTGCGTGCGTGCTTAAATGCATTAGTACATGCGTGCAGGTTCTAACCCTAACTCAAAATTTCCGGAGCGACTCCTTAAAATTACACCCTAGTTATAGAGCTGAACAATCAAATTTAGAAGAAAATAGGGTTAATAAATAAGAACACATCATAGAAAAAAAAAAGTTAACACATTCTGTCAGGGCTCTGTAAAACTATAGAGACAGCAATAGTGGACCAGTTTAAACAGATTCACCTGCCCAGACTACACATACTTGCCCAGACTACATTGTTTTCACATTTAAGGGCCGCAAATGGCAATAGTATAAACATGATTTTACATTTAGGTGGTCCCAGATCCCACCTGGTAAAAGGACAAGAGTTAGTAATACAGTTGTGTCCTGAGGATTAGATTCAGGCATATGATCCATTCAAGGACCCAATTGATCTTTGGTTTCATTTGCTTCTTTGGTTTACCGATGGGCACAGCTCTACGCATCCATCTACAATATAGGGTTTCACTTTCCAAATATACATACAAAACGTTGCCAAATAAATACTTCAATACATGTACAAAAACATTGCAATAAATAAAAATGGAAGCAACTAACATCCACAGTAGACAATAATATACATTCAAATAGAAAGCAGTGAGACAGAATTGTATTCTTATTTCTCTCTCAAAATGGCCCTGATTGTTTGAAAATGTCCTTCCTCGGTCCGTCAAGTTTCCGATTGTTTGAGAGCTGGATTGCAGCTCTAGCACTGTTGAAGTGCCTTGAAGAATAATGTGAGGATATCTTAAGCTCTGATACTGGACCAGGCTATGACCTTCTAGGATACCTTAACGCGTGATGGTAGTGCCCTTCTTCTGAACATGGCAGTTCTAAATTACTTTGCACATGGCACTCAGCCATGCTTTGTACAACACCTTCTCTATACCCCGGCCCGGCTTCAGGCATAAGCGACATAAGCGGTCACTTAGGGCCCCGGACCACTAGGGGGCCTCCGACTGCGAGGGAGCCCCGACCAATAGTGAAGAGGGGGCCCCAAATCATATTTTGCTTAGGGCCCTCAAAAGGCTAGAGCCGGCACTGACTATACCGTACTACACACATTTATCTTTCCAACACTCTCTGCTAAAGCTATTTGGGTAGTGCATCCGACAACTATTTACAATCAACAACACATGTTTCTAAAAGATAAGCTTCAACCCAGGCGACAGAAATGAGGACAACTTATATATCTACACATCTACAGCGTGACCATCATTTTGGCATTTCATCCCATCAAACAGTATGGGAGTGGAATCATACTAGTTGTGCCAGATTAGTACCACATGATAATGTCTGTTTGGGCTGTACATTAGATGTACAGGGTATTTTATCGATACTAGTTCCATCTTACCCTGGTAGATTATTTGCTATCTCTGTCCCATCTACCTGGGCAGTGGGGAAATCTGGATGGGATCCCTTTGCGTATTAGTCTGATGTGATTGGGCGAGTGCTGAAGGTTGCATAGGCTATATTCATAAGATATTTATAAGATGGATATATAGATAAGCTATGCTAAATATCCCATACTCATAGGGGACTTGGATCATGTTAGCTTCAGTCTGACCTTCCTGGCTCTGGGGTAAAAGGGTTGGGCTGTTCGTATGATTCCGCTGACTACATCGGGCTATTTATCACATGGCTCCAACACGTCTGATGAAGTGTTACTTGGGCCTCATCCACTTGGGCCATCTGTCACACTCGCTCTGCCTCAAGCACACCTATGCCTGGGGGTTATGGGGGGGGTGGGGGGGTGGGGTGGGGTGGGGGGGGACACGCCACTCAAATCGGAGGATTGCATTGTACCTACGACCCACTAGTCGCACTCCGCTCCTCCTTCCTAGGGTTACGTATCATTCTAGCTCCACCCCGTCTAGCGGGTGTAGGGGGTTATCTCTCAACTCCGCCCAGCCTAGGGCTGGTATCATACTAGCTCCGCCTCAAGCCCGCTTGGCTTGGGGCCCTATCATTTTCACCGTCGATCCCTTCCACTGCTCCGTCTCACTTCCGGGTCCTCCATCACGCCGTGCTGCATGATATGGTGGAGCCCGTCGAGGAGGGGCGCGCGTGGCTCTCGTCCCCCCATCTGTCCAGGTTCCGTCGCCTAGCGTTCATGAAGAAGTTGCTGACCGTGGTCAGCTCCAGACCCAGCTGCTTTGAGATGGACACCTGCAGGTCCTTGGGTGGACGCCGGTTCTCCCGAAAGATGGCCAACAGGGTGCGCCGCTGCAAGTCCGTGAACACCAGCCGCGTGCGCTTGGGTCCCTGGTTCCTCTCCAACCGCCTTTCCTCGTGCCCTTTCCTTTTGCAGGCTGAAGGCAAAAAACACAGAGTCACAACCGAAATGAAATCCCAGTGTAGTTAAGCAAATTCCATATTTTCATTACCAAATCCATCCATAAGACACATTCTGCTGTTTAGGTATGAGCTGGACATCCGTTATGTGGAATCCATGTCAGTGCTAAATATAAAATCCGGTGAAGCCAGTTTAAAACTGCAGTTTATTCTTATTTCCGCGGACAAAGGAATCTTTTCAGTCATGCTATAGCAAGGATCTTCATAGATAATCGTAATCCATCTCAAGACACCACATGAAGAAATTGTATTAAAGCCACAGTTCAGCTCAATGGCAGCAACACCCAGGTTTGGTATGAACCTGAGGTGTGGCAGAGGAATATAACCCAAACCACTCTCAAATTCACAGACTGATCTATGAATGTAAGACGAGTTTTGCATAAACGTTTTGACTATATTTTGGAAATAAACGTGTTTTGAAATGAAATATTATTCCTTTTTTAAATAAAGGGTCAAACAACACAATAATACTGTATTCATTTTGTATTGATCCTCACCAAATAAATAATGGAAACATTTTATCTAGTAGTATATTGGAATAAATATAGTATATTGGAATATACAGTTCACAATTCTGAAACCCTCCTATTCCAAAGTAAGAAAGACCTCCATGGTCACTGTAGGGAAAACAGAGCTTGATATTATACCCACCAGCCCCTAAAGGATGATGGACAAAACGACAATTGATGAAGTGAATAATATATGTACATTTCCAACTGATAAGCCATTATAATTGATGCCTTTGGTTTCTTTTGCCTGGCTGGTCACTATTGAGACCCAGCATGGCGAACAGCTTGATTTGGAGCAAGGCCAAAGAACAGCAGAGAACGAAAAAGGCCAGGGGTGGTTAATTAGGATGCACAGGGAATGGTTCATTTGGATGCACCGTAAAAAGGAAATGTTTTACAGTGGTTCTTATTACATAAGTTCAGGTAGAGAGGAAGAGTGTCCAATAAGGTGTTATGTTGTATGATGGTCTGACCTATGATCTAAAAAAGGTCTGGTAAAAGTGATACATTTCACAAATGATTAAATAAATATTTGAAGGTTATGTTAATTATGTTGAGGAACATGATTTAAGAATTGCCTGTACTGAAATATCTGAAAAATCATATTATATTTGAAAATGCATAACAATAAAATGTTATTTTTTTGCTTTATCCCTATATTAAAATGTATTATGAAATACTGTATTAAATATATTTGTTCCTGTATTTAAATCCTTAATATAAGCATTTGGAAGCTTGTTAGTTAACAGTTTTTCATCTAGTGAACAGTTTGCAAGTTAGTTTTAAATTGCAAAATTCCTAATGTTTTCTAAATAAATGTTTTTTAGCAATGTTTCTGTGTTTTGTCAATTATATTCTGTCTAACAACATTGTAATTTCAAGCACTGATCACTGATTGAAAAGAGAATCCTTTTTTTATTTTCTACATAATTTTCTTCCCTTTAACCATATACCGTACTTTTGTTTTTGTGTTTATGTTTATGTTTGTTGTTTCCCTCCAGAGGGAATGAAAGCAAGCATCTATAGGTGAATTAAAGGGTGAGAAGATGAATATCATTGTGACTGGTTAAGTATATCATTAGGATTAAGGTCAGGTATTAATTCTGACTTATTAAGGGTTTAGGTTAGGCTTAAAACCCAAATCAGTTTTGTCTCAAAGTGTATTCAAATTCCCAGCCTTTGAAGTCAGGCTCTTAACCGCCCATCCACCATCACTGACCACAAATTGGCAAACTGACAGATTAACTCCAATAGCGCTTAACAATGCTCCTAGTGGCTGATTTTATAAGTAATAAATCAACATTTTACCCCTGCAACATCTAATACAGATGTATGTATGTTGTGAATTGTCTAGTTAATGTAGACAGTTGTCTAGTTTAACATAGAATATTTTAAAAAATACAATAATGATATCAAAGTACTTTTAAGTGTAAGCTTGTTATGATAAACAATACAAAATGTGCTAGCAAGTACAATCCCACAACACAGCACAGGTGATGAGATAACTCTATATTAATGCCAGTATCAATACCAATACAAAGATAATATTTCAATACAGACCATATTTAATATTTTTATATTCCATAAACTATATTTATTTTCCTGTGCACAAGCTGCAAAAGCTACAATTGGACTATAAGCATATTGAAATTGTATACCTAGATGATACTAAATTGTGACAAGAAGCAGTTTGAAATGCCCCTTGCCTCCCTCGGTGTCCCTCACCCCACCCTTGACAAATATCCCCATCCCCCAAGCCTGCTCCAACCCAAATTACTCTATCTCTGGCATTGCTGATGGAAAATATTGATTCAATCTGGGAGCTTCAAGCTGTGGGCCCTAGTCTTTCTGGGACAGCTTACTGAAACCCCTTCAGCAGAACAACACTGCCCTACATATAAGTTATACAATTAGTATGGTTTCAAATTCTGTGAACTGTTATTGTGCAGCATTTCTGTTTGGAGACAAGGCTGGCAATAGCTTCCACTGAATGCTTAAAATGATAATACACCATAATTAACAATGCAAACAGACAAACAGGATTCAACAGAAAGATTGGGAACATTCGAGGAATACTTTTAAGGCCACAATATTTATTTATGACCAGAACGTAGCCGCGGGAAGTAGGGGTGCTGGGTGTGCTACAGCCCTCCCCCCGCCAACCCCCCCCCCCCCCCACCCCCCGTCAAGATTTTGACCGCCACCGATGAGTGTGGGTAATCCGTTTGATGAGACATGTGTCATTAAGCCGATGAGCACGCATCATCCGTCCGTGGTCGAAGATGATGTGTGTCATGATGCCCGTCGCGCGTGCGCTCGATATTCGTTCAGTCCCTCCACGTGATCAACCATTATCAGCACCCCCCTGAATAAAACTTCCTCCTGCGGCCATGGGCCACTATATGTGTAATGGTTTATCCATAGCATTACAAAGAAATCTCTCTTCATCCAATGCTTCATCCATGATCATGACCTTGCCTTGTTGAAACAACTCCACAACAGATGCTGGAGAGTCAGAGGTTGAAACGAGTCCTCCAAAACTCATCTCACCAAGCCGTTCTGCTTTTATTTACACTTGTTGCATAACCACAACATTTACGCCAGAACAGTGAGGTGAATGCAAAAAATGAAGAGACCACTCCTAATTTTTCTTAAATCAGCATCTGTACATGTATGGTAGCCATTCCATTCTAGTGTCTGTAAAAATCCAACACAGGCACACCTAATTTTACTTCATGAGGTACGGTGATTACCTGAAACAAATCTAATTTAACAAGGAAAAGTATAAAAACCACTGCTGTGGTCATCACTATCCTCTTGCAATAGGACCAACTAGATGGCAAAAACTGTGCAAGTAGTACCTCAAAGGTAATTTGAATAAAAAATAACTACTCAGCATGACAAAAGAGTTGAAAAGAAAATCTTTGAGGAAAAGTAGGGGTTCAATTCTGGCTTTACTGGCAGAGGAGTACAGTGAGCATCAGGTTGCTTGTCAAAGACGGCGGTTCAGAAGAACAAGGTCAAGCAACAGACATTGGGGACAACAAATCTACAGACTGGCAGAGGGCAAAAACTACTGTCCACTGATCGAGATGTCCGTCAACCATTCGAATGTCCCTCAACAACCGTAGGATGACATCAAGTGACCTACAAAAATAATGGCAAACAGCAGCTGGGGTGAAGTGCACAGCGAGGACGGTTCAAAACAGGCTCCTAGGGGCAGGGCTGAACTCGTGCAAAGCTAGAAAAAAGCCCTTCATCAATGAGAAGCAAAGAATAGCCAGGCTGAAGTTTGCAAAAGACCATAAGGATTGGACCGTAGAGGAATGGAGTAAGGTCATCTCTTCTCTGACGAGTCAAATTTTTAGCTTTGCCCAACACCTGGTCGTCTAATGGTTAGACGGAGACCTGGAGAGGCCTACAAGCCACAGGGTCTTGCATGCACTGTGAAATTTAGTGGAGGATCGGTGATGACCCTTATTTCAGGGTCTCACAAATGTAATTGGACAAATTAACACAACCGTAAATAAAATGTTGATTTTAAATCATTTGTCGAGAATCCTTTGCAGGCAATTACTTCTTGATGTTTGGAACGCATGAACATCAAACATTGGCCTTCCTCCTTTGTGTTGCTTTGGCAGGTCTTTACTGCAACTGTCTTCAGTTGTTGTTTGCTCATGGGTCTTTCTGCCTTAAGTTTTGTCTTCAGCAAGTGAAATGCATGCTTGAATGGGTTGAGATCAGGTGATTGACTCGGCCACTGCAGAATATTCCTCTCCTTTACCTTAAAAAAACTCCTGGGTTGTTTTTGCAGTATGTTTTGGGTCATTGTCCCTCTGTAAAGTGAAGCGCCATCCAATCAACTTAGCTGAATTTGTCTGAATCTGAGCAGACAATACATCCCCATACACTTCAGAATTAATCCGTTTGCTTCTGTCTTCTGTCAACCAAGTGCCCATGCCATCACACTGCCTCCACCGTGTTTTATAGATGATGTGGTATGCTTTGGATCATGAGCCATTCCAAGCCTTCTCCATACTTTTTTCTTCCTATCATTCTGGTACAGGTTGATCTTAGTTTCATCTGTCCAAAGAATGCTGTTCCAGAACTGGGCTGGCTTTTTTAGATGTTTTTGGCAAAGTCTAATCTTTCTATTCTTGAGGCTTAAGAATGGTTTGCACCTTGTGGTGAACTCTCTTTATTTGCTCTTGTGAAGTCTTCTCTTTATGGTAGGTATGCCTACCTCCTGGAGAGTGTTCTTCATTTGGCTGGATGTTTTAAAGGGGTTTTTCTTTACCCATAGAAAGGATCCTTCCATCATCCACCACTGTTGTTCTCCGTGGACATCCAGACCTTTTTGTGTTGCAGAGCTGTGTTCTTTTTTTCTCAGAATGTACTGAATTGTTGATTTGGACACTCCTAATGTTCCTGCTCTCTCTGATTGATTTCTTTTTTTGCAGCCTAAGGATGGACTGTTTCACTTGAATTAAGAACTCCTTTGACCGCATGTTGTGGCTTAACAGCAACAGCTTCCAAATGCAAATGCTACACCTGGAATCAACTCCAGACCTTTTACCTGCTTAATTGATGAAGAAATAACAAAGGAATAGCCCACACCTGTCCATGAAACAGCTTTTGAGTCTACTGTCCAATTACTTTTGTTCCCTTTAAATAGATGGGGCTACATATTAAAGAGCTTTAATTCCTAAACACCAATTTGGATGTGAATACCCTCAAATTAAAGCTGAGAGACTGCATTTTAAGCCCATATTCATTATTAACTGTAACTTGAATATATTTTGGTTAACAGCCAAAATAACACAACTTGTGTCAGTGTCCAATTATTTCCAAGACCTAACTGTATGTATACACATACACATACACAGTATACACATAGTAACACAGGGAGACACAGGGAACAGACACAGTGCATGTGTTTAGGGCCATGGAGGGCATTTTATTAAGGAAACATGGCAGAGGGAAGAGTAAAACAAAACTGAAACAACAAACCAATAGGCAGGGCAAAGCCTCTCGCTTTTCCTTTCTTCCTCTGCTGCCCAGAGCTGCTTTTCTGTGGCCCATTTATGCTCCCTCTTATGAAGAATGATTGAGGGTAGCAGCTGGGCTGTGTTCAAGAGAACTGCTTTGCATCCCTGGGCCATACTGTCGTGGCAGAAAGCATTGACACACTTTTATTCAATGCACTATTTATTTTAGAAAACTGTTGAAAACTCTAAATTATTTCAGTGTCTATGTTTGTTTCTCCATGGTTTGCAATTGAACAAAACCAGACAATCTGAATAATTCACTAAATCTTAGCACTGGTCCCACAAAGGAATCCTAAAATGGCCAGGACTATATATTATTGGCAACTTATAGAAGTAGTTAGAATGAATTTGATTTCAAGCAGGTGATTCTCCTTTACTTTAGAATTGAATTCACCTGTGGTGAGTTGCTGTTGCTTTCATTATGAAAATTACTAATTCAACCAGTTTGAATAGAAAAAAGGAATCATTCTCCTGTTTCGAGTCACTGTGTGTATCACATTAGAGCATGGAAAAAATAAAGGAAGAGAATTGTCTAAGCAGGTCAGACACATGGAAAATCTGAAGGCTAAAAGTCCATCTCCTGAGACTTGGATGTTCCTGTTTCCACCACACATAATGTTATGAAGAAATTTAAGGCACATGCTACTGTAGTGAACCTCCTTGGATGTGGTCACAAGATAACTTAAATGGGAGATTGCAGGGAAGAATTGTTCCAATGATTGTTCCAAGAATGCACCTTAATCAACTTCCACACAGATTCAAGCTGTCCTTCAGATACATAATATGAGTTTCAACTTGAACCATCTGTTGCCAACTCAGTGAAAGGAAGTTGTACGGCAGGAGACCAAAGAGGACCCCACTGCCTGACTGCTATATGCCAAAACACACCTAAACATGCCACAATACTTCAGGGAGAATGTCCAGTGGACAATTAGATCAAATTCCAGCTTTTTGGTATGTTTACAGAAAACAAGGAGGAGGTTCAGTGATATTTTAGGCTTGCTTTGCAGGTTTGGGCACTGGGTGCCTTGAATGTGTGCATGACATCATGAAATCAAGAGAATGCCATGGCATTTGGAATGCAATGTCAAACACAATCAGAAAGGTGTGTCTTTGTCAAGTCATGGATCTTCTAGCAGTGCTATGACAACACAAAATACTGGACTGTTCTGTGACCAGCAGTGAGTCCAGATTTAAATCCCAATGAAAACCTGTAGAGAGATCTGAACACAGCAGTTTGGAGGCACCCTTCAAAACTGGGAGAACTGGAGTGGTTTGCACAAGAAGAGTGGGCCAAACTGCCAGGAAGTTCATTCATGGCTATAAGAGACGCTTGATCATAGTTATTTTTGGCCAATGACTGTGTTGCAAATTATTGTGTCTAGGGTGTCAATAATTTTCTCAAAGGCCATTTATGTTTATTATCTTATTTAAATGGGTTATGAGTCAAAACAAAGATTATGAAGTATTAATAGTGAAATAAAAGGTTGTGGAGACCAAATACTTTGGTCAATTTCAAAATATTTTAAAAAGAATGTGAGTCATTTTGAAGTGCAATGGTTCCAATATTTTTGGCCATGACTGTGTGTATGTATACTGTATGCACTACATGATTTTACTTTTAAGATGCCCTGCAGATGGTCACCTGGGAATAAGCCATCCATCCAACTTAACCAATGAACTTGTTAAGGTTGGTAGAGGGTCTCAAACAGCATGCTCTACAGCATTTAAAGTGGTAATCTATCCCCAGAAACACGAATCATAAAATGTCAGTCAACTTCCATCAATTTACAAGTAACTCGGTGAAAGCTTTCAAAAGTACAAAGTATGGATATTTTCAATGTTGAATAAGCTGCAAATGATGCAAAAGATATCTATGTTATGCTTTTTAATACAAAATGTGCTACTCAGATTTAGATCAATATGAAGAACAGGGATAAGCCTACTGTACATTTTTGAACACAGTTATTTTCCAATTGTGTAGACTATTTTCCCATTTAATTCAAAAGGCTACCGAAGCAGAGGACCCATCAACGTTTTATACTTTTTATCACAAAGTATAAAACGTATTTCTGTGAGGTAGAAAAAACATCAGTGAACAAACATGTCTAATGTTTGGGTGTATATTCAACCAATAATGACTGAGGGTACAACTGTACAATGTGCCCCAAAAAATATCTACAAAATATGCAGTATATTGTTAGGTTCTGGTAAAACGAAACATTTTCCCGTATACTTTGTGGAGTGCCAAGAAAGGACTTTATGCTTAATAAATATATAAAGATTATTATATAGCTATCCTGAAGGTAATCAAAACAGATCGTCATACAATAGTAATGTTTTGTATAGTCATGATGTACTATACAATCTTTTCCAGTCATGTACTGTTTATGACAAGTCACTGAGCCTCTTACATCAATGGTGAAAGGGAGAGAGGTCAGTGATATGGCCTTCATAAGATTACATGGTGCCAAGCATCAAGAAGCAAGACACAGCATGCATGTCATCTCTATGTATGGCCCTTAACGTGCTAAAGATGAGCTAGCACTGTGTTGACGTGTGTGTGGCGTAACTGATTATATAAATACTGTGGAATGGGTGGGGTTCAGGGTGCAATCATGATGGTACCTGATCCCTTATATTATCCTTATATTATTCAATTATATTTAAACTGCGATTGAACATGGACTCTGTGTGTATTATCAGCTAAAATAGAGTGGAATCTAACAAAATATCATAGGAGCCCGAGGGGTGTTCTTGTTGCTACATAGCTATGACAATTTTAAACAAATACTTGTTGGAAGAATTGTGGGAAGAATAAAAACTGAATGACTTACTAAGAAGCAAAGTGATAAGCAGCAGAATTCTTTGAAAAAGAATCGGTTGACTGTATTTCACTTATCAGAACAGCATGGCGAACCTCTAGTGAATATAACAGCAAAGAGAATGAACTGCATTACTTAAGCGATGGGGCAGGGCTTGATGTGAGTGGGAAGCGGCTGCAAAAGGAAAATAAAAACTTGAGTAGGCTATAAAAACAGACATTACCCATGGTTAAGATGTTTCAAATTATTGCATGCTCTTGCAATATTAATGTCAATATCGTGATGTGAATCAATTAATTGTTCAGCCCTAAGGGTCTGTTGTGTATAGCCAATACACCATAGCTTTTTTTCGGCATGATGCCACATGGAGTGCCTGGTTACAGCCCTCAGCAATGGTATATTTAAGCAATAAGGCAGGAGAGGTTGGGTTATATTGACAATATACCACGGCTAAGGGCTATTCTTAGGCACAAATATACCACAGCACCCCAACGTGCCAACGTCATTTGAACAGTGAAAACATTACATACAACATGTTATATATACAGCTATTAAACGTAGTATGCCATATATTTACTTTACTTATTACTTTTTTCTTATGCTAGCATAACCCAAGGTCAAAAGCTGTATCTATCAATTATCTCAAGTGTTACTAAACTAATCAAGATGATGAGGTCTGGCTATCAGTTTGGCAGGTTCAGGCTGTTAAATTGGCAGATTGCAGTTTTAATTGACTTCCAAATTCTGTAACAAGAAAGTAACTGGTGTAATGCATTTTGGAATGCAAACAGTGTGGTGTGTGTGTGTATGTGTTTGTGTGTGTGGATCCTATACAAGGAAATCAATAGTGGATTTTTTTAAATGATCATATCCAAAAAAGAAGGATTCAGAAAGGAGTGATCTCAAACCATCTCTTTCAGCTGTAAAACACAGCTTCCTTTCTCATTGCTCTTATAGTGAGTTCCTCAAAAGTTCACTTTGTACGCCATTTTTGACTTGTAATATCTGATAAAGCATAGTTACCTTCAAGCCTCAACGAAGCCATCCTCTGGTACTCGGGCTCCTGCAGCCACTGGGACATCCTCTTGAAGGTGTCTCGGCCCGACTTCAGCTTGCCCCAGGGCTTGGGGTTCCTCAAGAGGTCAGACAGCGTGCCCTGGGATCGGCACAGCACCCGCTCCGCAAAGACCGACTGGGGGATGCTGTAGCGCTTCAGCTCCCCCATCACCCTCTGGGCCACCTCCCGTGTGTTGACCTCCTCGCCGCCGTCGCTTCCCTGCTGGCCCGGTGGAGAGGCCGGGGAGCAGCCGGGTCGGGATTGCAGGTAGGGCTGAGGGTGGTGCTGATAGGGAAGACTGAACGCGGGCATGGAGGACATGGAGGGGTGGGCGGCGTGAGGGTGCTGCGACAACGCTGGCGTTTTGGCGAGCTGGAAGTCACCGGCCCTGCAGGCCCGTGGGACAGGCGGCGACATCTCTCCGCTAAAGTCGCTCCGGTAGAGCGCGTTATTGCCCTCCTCGCTGTCCGTCTGCATGCTGTCGTACCCGCCGAGCGGTGCGCTACAGCCGCCGTGGCCACTAGGGGGGCTGCTGCCGTAGAGGGAACCGCCACTTCGGCCGTGAGCACTCTGGCAACCGCCGGGGCCAATGTATCCGTCTGTAAAACATGGACCAATAGAAGCCGGAAAGAGACTGGGTGACGACCCTGGCTCCTTGGTGCTGTAGGAGCTGAAGAAGGGTCCGCCATCCAGTCCTCCGTCTTCACGCAGCAGCATGAAGCTTCCCATCACATTACCTAGGGGCAGGCTGGGCTGGTGGTGGTGCTGAGCTGGGAAGTCCTGCTGCTGTCGCCGGTCTGGGTGGAAGGCGTTCCTGCTCATGGGCTGGAGGGGCGTCAGGGTTGTGTATGTGGTTCCACAATCCTCAGCTGTTGAGTCTCCTCCGTAGCCTGCAGATCTACGCTCAGATACCCCCGTAGCCATAATGGACCCATGCACAGCAGACCTGAGGAGGGTGGCAGAAGATAGGTCCTTTATGTGAAGTCCTGTCCGTCCACCATCTTGGAAATGCCCCATGTCAACATCCATGCTTTGGCCCTGATCGATTGATTCCTGTTTCCTTTGTTTCCCCGATTGTCCAGCGCCTCTCCTTGTTTTGTCTCTTCCTCCTTTCCTGCAGCTCTCTCTACCCCCTTTCTTTCTCTTGCTGTTGCAAAATATGGACTTATTGATTTCTCATTAGGTGGATGTAGAGGTTCGGGAGTGGATAAATTAATGATGGATTTACTTGGCTGTCCATCATAGAAATCCCATTTCAGGAGGTCTAATGTTCCAATTCCTTTCGGTTGTGCAGTGCAGTTAAAGTCCACTCATTGGTTTTGCATTAGTATGGCCTCTTTCAAGCTCCTGTGGATGAAAAATAAAAACATATATTTCGAGTATGAAACCAACAAATAGTCCTCACCATTATTTACTCAAATATAAAGTAGGCCTATCATGACTGTATAAACTGCAGTAACCTAAACGCATTCATCTCAAAATTCTACCTGCATGCCTATAACAATAATATTTTAATAACAATATTTTTAATATAGCCTAGCTACAGTGAAATATTTAGAAAACCCACAGTATTGTAAATGAAACAGCTGGTCTGTAAATCGGGTTTTCTGCACCAGTTTAAGTTTCGTGAATATTAATGAGCCAGGATTTTACTGTGACTTGCTTACCTCGCGACACAGGCGACTAATCGCGACGATCGAACAGCGGTAAGGCCTAATGTTGGGCTACATAAAGTGCCCAATGGATCTCCACACAATGTCCGTTGGTATATTAAATGTTGAGTAATCCGGAAAATTGTAGAAAGGTTTTGCAACAACCGTCGGACTCGCTATTGGTAGGCTACCTTATTCAATTGTTCTCTTCCATACGATCAATTCGTATTGCAGCACACTAGTTCTGAAAAGAGAGCTGGGTCAGCCAGCATCTGAAAGATGAGATTACCGAACCGTGAATCTATTCGTGCTTCACGTTTACGATTTTTATAAACGAGAGGCTTTGTTTCTGTATTTCTTTTCTGCGTTTCTCTTTCTTTCTCTAGCGAGATAATTTTTGCTTCCCTTCCATCTCCTCTTCTCACTTTATCGATTTCCCCCACCCAACTGGCTGTCTCTCCATTTCGCCTCCTCCCTCCCGTCTTCCATCCCTCCCTCACTTCTAACCATGGCAGCTCGTCACTGGTTGAAAAAATCTGACAGATGTGCATTGAAATTTCAACCCGTAACTCACTTGGGTAAGTAATGCCTATTTAACAGTGATAGGCCTAATCATAACATTTCACACGATTTATAATAGTGTATAGATCTGGTGGGATTTTACAATAAATGGGCAATCTGGGACCTACGTCTATATTTTTATATTTAAACGATGGCCAATGTTTTGAGACTTTCAAATAACTGCTTTCTATTGTAATTTTGTGAAAATAGAAGTAACTGTTTATTTAACTTAGTATTACCAGAATGTCATAATAACCAAATGATCAACTTAACAACAAAAATGTGTTGCCATCTCAAGTGGATAAATTAAGAAAAACGACTAAGTGAATATTAACGGTAGGGTTTACTGTTAAAGGGTTGACAATTTCATTTAAAATCAGCCATAAATCCCCCTGTGGGAGTGGTAATAGTAGAATAGAAGTATATTGTGTTCAACAGAGGGGCAGTTGAAGGCAGGCTTTCCAAGAACTGAATATTGTTGTCGTGCAGTGCTCGACGCAATCAGTTTTCCATCACACAATGACTGAAAATTGCCCAAAAAACTGCTTTTCTGCTTTTAAAGTAGCCTATGATTTGAGTGTTAAATGTTCAACCTTTATTTTGAATACATTTATTTAAAAGACGTTTTATCACACTAAAACCATCATTTAAACCATGCGACAGACAAAGAAAAATGTATATAGTTTTCTTGTTTTATTTTTTGTCACATTAATTTACTTACAACATAGGTGCGTTTTATAATAGATCATGTCTGTGGGACATAAAAGGCACTCTTCATATATGACAACGCATTGATTTCTTTAGGAATATGACATCATGACCCTAAAGTTCAACTGTCTTATCCGATCATAAATACATTTGTTTTACTCCATTGTTCCATTGTGCAATAAAATTGTTAGCCTAAACGAACAATGGTGAAGCTTAAAAACATGCAAGGTTAAACATGTTGAGGTCATAGTTGGTTGATCAATATATCCGTAGGACAATTACTTTAGCAGGCTTTAGAGTTGTTGAATCCCAGATTGTCCATTAAATCAAACAATCGTATGCGTCATAGACGTTAAATATTGTTGATTCCTAAGCTTTAAATATAGCCTAGTAGCTAAATGTCACAACATGAGAATGAAACGGATCACACTCCACTTAAACCATTGTGCAGTCCAATATGAAATTATATTTGATTAGCCTTTATAATGATAGAAATAAAATCTATTTAAAATCAAAAGGGTTCGTTGATGGTTCCCAATGAATACTTATTGAATCAAGCTCTTTGGTTCCATGAAGAACCTTTCTCTCAGATGATTAAAACTGGAAATCCAAACGTTATCGCATGGGAAAACCGAATAATCCTTTGGGAACCTTTTTTGTAGGACTGTAATGAAAACGTTTGCCTTTACCTTGTAAATACCTTTTCCGGTGTTATGGCATAGACTACAGCTTAATTCAGTACTGTTACGTCGGCGACGGTGAACTAAAACTTGCCTCAAATCTATTTTTGTTCATGCTGGTGAAATTATATGACGAAACGCCTGGCTTCCCTGGGCCTATGGGTATAGTGTTATTTGATTCGACACAACCAGATCGACCTTGTGTGTGCTGTAGGACTGTGGCCTGTGGTGAGCAGATGCTACCTTATCGATCCGCGGCTTGAATGTTTGTATGGGGATTTGAATTTATGAGAGGGCCAAGCAAAGCTGGGGGTAGCCTAATGGTCAAAGGCTCTTTGCTATACGATGGATGATATAGGGTTTTGGCCCATATATGAAGAAAAAACATCTGCTGTAAATTACTTTAGCCTACATGCATTGGTGAATTATCGCCTATAGCGATTTCTGGGTCAAAAATTGCCGGAATAAATAATGTTTTCGTATTATTGGTAACATTATAAACGTGTTCATAAGCTAAATGTTTATGAGTAATAAAACGTAGTCCAATTAATGTAAATATGGTAAAGGGTGTATTAACGTAGTTAAGGAAATTGGCTTTTGATTTTGGGATTTTGAAATACATATTTAAATTTTATTTTTTGAACCGTTATTTAACCAGGTAAGTAACTTTAGAACGAGTTCTCGTTTTCGAGGACGACCACGCCAAAGGCACTCTAATGTAAGACAAGACAGTAGGCCTACACAGAACCACATAAATAATGTAATAGGCTATATTTAGAAATAGACAAATAAGCATTAACTGGCTAGTCTTATACATTTTATGTACAATAATAATAACATTAATTGCTAAGTATAGAAGTATTAGTAGTTCTTCCCTTATTATCAGCACCATTCAGATTGAACATAATACACTCGCATATACTAACGCTTTTCTAACAGCCTTCATTGTCTTGCATGTAGGCCAAGTGACACCATTCATGCTATGTAGGTGTTATTACATCTCTCAATTAAATACTTTTGTACAACAATGAAGTGATAGCCAAATCCCCTACGTTGGAACTTCCACCAGTAATGAACAGAAATGAGTTACAGGTTAGCAATATCGAATTCAGGCCAGATTGACCGTTAAATTAAATTTTTTGTGGTATTTAAAATATTAGATATATAATTAGGCCGAGTAACCTACATTTCTTGTAAAAAAACCAAAACAATTACACTGATGAAAACGGAATGAATCGGTAACCAACACTCTCCATCTCAAATCCCAACTTCGGCATACGAGATTGAAATGATCGATTACGTTTCTAGGCACAAGCATAAACTTGCTTGCTGTGGTCTCAGTCAGAGGGTTCATTACATGATTAGGACGACTGAACCAAATCCATCACCCCCATTCCACTCTCGGAGCTACGGCTTGTCGAGCAGGGCGCAGGCGTGGATGTTTTACCGTTTAAATGGGAATAAGTGTGAACATGTCATCCCCTCTAATCACAAACAAATCCATTTTTAGTTAACAAAAGTATGAAAGCGTATGTGTTCACTAGTATAAGTGGCTCTAGATAAGAGCACCTGGTAAACTACTTATGAATGAAACGTGTATTAAATGTAGCTTACCAACTTTTAAAGGCGTTGTTCTGCCTTTTGGGACTTGAGGATCTATTCTGCAATAAAAAATAATAAAAAATCCTGTATATTTGGAGGAGTCGTGCTTTGATGACGTTCAAAAGAGTTTTGAAGTACAATGTGATATGGTGTCATACCATGGGTTGTTCAGAGCCGATCTTTGATATGATGCGCACCTGACACAGATTATGATTCAGCATAAGGGAACGCTTTTGGAATGCTTGAACAACAATCGAATGACTGATTCCATGGATGCAGGGTTGTGTTCCAGACAAAACAAAGAGAAGTGCTCGCAATGGCACTGCTAGGCGACCAAAAAAAGAAAAAAAAGAAATACCAAATAGTTTGACACTTGTTTATGTAATCACTTTTTTTTTTTTTTAAACTGTCAACTATGGAGAGCTGGGTGGCAAGCTGGAGACTCTAGTTACTCTTCTTACTCAATTCCTTATAATTTGTGCTTCTTGTGTCCTACCCACACCATATTGTCCTGGACTATACTTCTAATTTTGCTGAATGTATCTAGAGTATTTGCAGATTTCGTAGACATTCGCAGACGTTCTTTTTTTCAGAGCAATCTGTCTGACTTTAAAGTTGCGGTATTTGGCCATTGGTTGTTTAACTGGCGCTGTGGAGACAAAGAAGTCACTGAAAACTGAACTATGATAAGTATGTGATGATTTGTGCCTTATGTTCTCAAAACCAACACATTTCGAACTTCATGGATAACTGAGGTATTATATTGATTGTTCGCATATATTATTCCCATTATGCAAAAGTCCCAGAATACCCCTTTATTCAAATTATGCAATAGTCCCAGACTGCATCTTGAACTACTGATAACCTCAAGATGACCTTTGCTAATACAAAGGTGCAAAAGTGTTTGCAGTTGTTACAAACTTGTGAAGTATTACCTTTTCGAATGAAATCGGAGAAGACTGCATTAACATATATTTGAATGCAAATGTTATGCTAAAAAACGTAGAGCTTGTTTACTTTCAATAATAAAACAATAATGTCACTATTAAGACATTTTGACTGTTTTTTTGATTAACCTTGACTAAACAATTATCAGAAGTGCTTTAAACCTTATTTTGGTCAAAAACGATCACCTTTATCAAAAATTAAAGGTAATGAAAATCATTATGTGTAGGCTATCTAAAATATATTGAATCGAATTCCAACACAAACAAATACACACACACACACACACACACACACACACACAAATAGGCAACATTTCACAAAGACAGCAAAGTATAACTTTTATCAATGTAACTTAATAATGTAACATTATGCAACTTCTATATTAAAACTATTTGGTTTTACTTTATATTTTGCATTATGGTAAATATAGGCCTAACCATATTATTACGTTATGCCCACCGTTATCTAATTCTCTAAACAGTCTATTTTAAAATCATATAAAACAAATCACAAAGGCATAGAATTACCATTTCGATTGGGAAGCCTTCAGCCTTTCATATGATAATAATATTTATAATAATAATAATTATTATTTATAAAGCTACATTGTTGGATTTGTCACTCTTCGTTATAATCATAGGCTATCGATTTGGGAAACATAAGTCATGTTATTTGATGTCACAAACAAACATTGTATAGGTTTAAAATATGCTGTTAGCTAACATATAAAGGCGTCTCGGTCAGTTTTTAGAACCCACAGCTTTACCTACAGATGTTGCGGGGTTCTTATTTTTAGACTCGCGTTTACATGCACAAAAAAAACCCGATTACATTTGGCAACATCTACATTTCATAACTGACGTGATTCGGTGCATCCACCTATCCATCCACCCACCCGTCCATCCATTATAACTAAATGCGTCTACAACCATATCTATCTCATAGTCATATTCAGAGCGAACCTAATGACATCTATAATCAATAAAGCAGTGACGAGTGTTGGAAGCAGAGGTGTTGTGCTAGTTTTAGGGGGGAGCGCAACATTTAAATAAAATGATGACAGATAGCCTTGAACAGTTATTGCAACGACTGTCGACGCCCATACAGCGTCTCAAGAAATGTTACATTTTTAATAACAGTGAACACCTAGCGTTAACCATAACATACTTTCGATTCTAATTGTATTCCAGTTTTATTGACGACGTTCACCTAGTTACGCCTTTAACCTAATTTTTTAAATGTCTGTTAGTTAGCTCGAAACTCATTCATAACTAAATTTACTGTCCTTTTTGCATGGCAGAGGCAACCCGGTTTTTGCTTAACTTACTTGTATTTGATCATAAGTTCATAATACCATAATGCTATTGATCTTAACCAGGGCCCTTAAACCAGTGCGAGATAAACAGCCCAATAACATCAACGATCCACTACCATATGTCAAAGGCGAGGTATGATTTTTGTTCTGCTTATGTTCTCCTTCTTTCCAAGTCAAACTCACCACTGGTTTGACCAAAGAGGTTTTCCCAGGTCCAATCCAGTGATCACTGTCATTTAATACATTCCAGGGGCTTACATTTGTTGATTGCTCTCAATAAAGTTTTTTCTGACAACCCTTCCAAATAGGCTGTTGTCATGGTGTTGTCTAACTGTAAATTTGGACACAAGGTGACCCCAACCAAGTTCTGTAGCTCTTCCACTGTAGCCCTTGGATTTTCTTAGCTCTCTGAACCTTCTTTCTCACGGTGGGGCAAGATGCAGTTTGTACATCTAACTGACAGGTTCCATTGGATTTTACAGTGGAAAGTGATATATTTCAGTTTTGGGCTGTTTAGTGAAACCGGAAATTATACAATGAAGTTGTTAAAATACCTGACGAATAACTGAAAGGTTGCCATGTTAAATTCCTGAGCCAGCAAATCTGTCATACTGTCCCTGATCAAGGTAGTAAACCTTACTTGCTTTAAGGTAGTTGCAGTAATTAATAACTTACCTGGTAATGGTAAAAAAAAAAAAAGATGAAAAGATCTCAAATGAGCCATATGAAAATAACCCACCTCATTAATTTCGAATGCAGGAAACTCAATGCAAATATTATAAGCATTTTACTGTTAGGATTAAGGTTAAAAAAAAATTGTATGGGTTTTGTTCAGGGTTAGGGTTAGGGATTGGGGAAAATACGATTTTGAATTGGATTCATTTTAGGGTCCTCACAAGGTTAGTGAAATCTTTAACGTGCATGCAATAATGTGTATTTATTTCTGGTCCAGGTTGTAGACATCCATATACCCACAATTATATAGATATAACTATTTTTAAGGTCTAAGAAAAATAGAAAGTGTTTTTGTTAACTCAAACATTACTAAAACAGAAACAAATCCAAAGATCAAAGAACTGTTTGAAAATATTTTTCTCACAGGTGTGTCTATCTATGGTACAGCATGTCTCCACTGACATTAACTGGATTTGATTCTACTGCACTCACTTCAGGGATGTGTGTGTTTTTGTGGTTATTACAAGGGCATTTTTCGACATGCCTGACGGACACTTATTGTCTCATCAGCAGAGCGGATCAGCGGGCATTCTTGTGTTTAGGGGAAGTTTAGTTTCAATTTGATGCTGATGTGTTCTCCAATGGGGAGGCCGCAGGGTGGTGCTCATTTTGGAAGTAGGCTGCTCATTTGAATGCTACAGGGAGCAGTCTTTGACCGACATGCTTCTTATGTTTCAGCCTAGGCAACCTCGGTTATCAGTGAAACATTCTGTAGTTTAGGCCATGTTCACAGGTTGACACTATGTTGCTTTGATATGACAGGCCATGATAAGTCAAAGACAAAGCAGATAAGCATAGTAAGGCACTTCGTGTTAATAGTCATTGGCAGCCTTACAGGTTGGAGAAAGAGAGTGTACCCCTAGTTGTCAGAGACCTTAAAATATTTGAGGTTGCTTATTCAGAGTACATTTGATTTATGGGCTCAAATACGTACATTTAAAAGTAATATGTTCATATATTACATCCACATTTAAAACACACAGCCATACTTCAGGATAACCTATACAGTTAACAAAAATAAATGTAAAAGAAAGATTTAAATATAACATTTCCAAATAACATATTTTGAAATGTAATTTAATCTGTGACGTTCATTTGTAAATGACTTAGGAGGACAAATAGTTATATATTGTCCATTTGCAATTTTTGAAGAACATATGTGAAGAGTTGGACAACTGTCTATAACTGTGTAGATTGAGGTCTCACCAGTGCCTTCATGAAGATGCATCATTAGTAAATAAATGTTTGTGATGCACAAGAACAACACAAGAAAGCCATGTTTATGATGCCATAATGTTCTAGTTTGCTTGCATACATGCTCCACAGTCAATGACTGAGAACTTAAAGACTGTTCACTTGTCACAAACAAAGATTGGGTCCAGGCTAGTCTTCTCAGGAACATCCATTTAGTCGTATCCACAGGGAAAGGGGTGATGCCATAATGATTGACAAATGTGGTCTGGAGTAAACATGCTATGTAAAACTGAAGATTTACTTTTGGGTAGCATCTGTTGGAATTGGCTGAACCCACAGAGACACACGGTAGAACGAAATTGTAGTGTAACCACAAGCATCGCGCTTGTCCTGGTGAATATTTGTTCTGGTGAAACAAAAATAAAATATCTCAACTATACCACTAGCTACTAGTGGAGGAATGTTGTTCATGCAAAACATTATTTTATTCTACATAAGGTATTGAAGAGACTGGTACACTTCATGTGAATGGATGAAATTAAATCAAACAACTCCAGGGAATCACCTTGTGGAAGGATTAATATAGATCATATTACGGGCATAATATCTGTGCATATTATTCTGCGTGTTGCAAGAGGGTAAGGATAGTGTGTGTGTATGTGTGTGTAATTCGAGATGGTCAAGGGTAAAGTGTACACTTGTGTGTTTTGGCCTAGGTGTGTGTCTGTGCACGTGGAAATGGAAATGAGGTTAGAAGGCAACAGGGGATGAGGTCAGAAAGGCCATCTGTGTGAGGAGGTGATCCGTGGGCGCCCATGGACACTCAAACCAAATCTGGACACTATGTCAAAGATGACTGTATCCTGGTGGCATGGCACATTTCAGTTGGGATTCTCTCCAGCAGCACAAGGTTAGGGTGTGGATGTTTTCTTGCTGAGGCCTGCTGGTGTTCTTTTGTTGTCTTTCAGCTCAACTATCGGCCTTGTAAATGTGGGCCATAGGGTAACAGGAAATGCCTGACTCTAAATCAGTATTCTAGGGCTTGTAGCAACTATGGTATGGTTTAAATATGCCAAACGCATTGACCATTTATCAAGTCTTTCATGTTTTAGAGAGTATGGGATTGTGAAATGTATAGTGTATCTTATGCACTGTAACCACTAGTACTACTGCTGGGGACTGGCTGCCTTCTTAGTTTTTTTGTGTTTTTCCCTTTTACTCTGTTTCTTCAATTATCTGCTGTTGTGCCAACGGACAATCTATTACGCATTTTGAACCTACTGTTCTTGAACATGAGCTCTTAGAAGATTGAAAAGATAAGGGAGAGAATAATACTAGTTTCGGGGAAAAAAATGGGAATCGTCTCCAAACACAGAGGTAAGGAATAAGAAAACGACGAGTGGGAGGTTGGCCACAGTCCATTTATTATCCCAGGATCAATAGCTCCCGCCATGACGGTAAATGTGTTGCTAGGCGACTGTAAGATTCAAGATATTGTCAGAAGGGACAAAGAGAGGTAACAGGCAGCTGGGGATATAAGTCAAAGGTCAAGAAGGCTAGTGGTCATTCTCAAGAAGGGGATGGGGAGAACAAGGTAATGTTGTCATTGCTCTGTGTCATTTATCAAGTGAGTAACAAGAGGTTTTACTGGTTCTCGTTTCAGAATAGGCGAAAGCACTCCATACCTCATCAATGTCTATAACTGCACACTAAACAGTAATTTACTATGTGTTTTAATGTATCAGACAGTCCACAATCTATGGAAAACTAGCTGTTTATCTTTAAGAGTCTTGGACCTTTCAACTTGCGATTGGACATAAGGCAATTGTTTTTGATAGCAAAACATTTCAATAAAGCCTTCTGAACAAGGAAACCGGTTACAGAGAACATCCAAATTCTGTTGCTTCCTCAAAACAATTTCTGATGATTCCACATTGACACCAAATGTCAGCTCTCACATTATTTTAAATACTACAGTGCTTGATAGAGCTTGCCAGTCCTGACCATTAGAATAGTCCTAAAACTGTAAATTCTACCAATTTGCCATTCCAGGCAGACTAGCACAAACTAGAGTGGGGGCATGTGGTGAGACAAATTGTCTTAGCACCATCTAGGGTTGGTGAAAGACAAGTTTTACCAAGCTTCATTGTGCTCTAGCAAATTGTGGTATTTAGGAAACTGCCCCGAAAGCAGTATGTGAATGCTAGGATGTTATATATAGTTCTCTTACTTCAGGCTTTTGGATTTACACTGAGTTAACAACACAAAATGAAAATATAACCAAAAAAGAATGGACCATCCAAAGAGGGCTCAGGGCTGGATCAAAAAGGTCAGCGGTGAAGAGAACCCTGAAGCCTAAGCCCAATTATGTGACTGGCCAGACCTCATGCACATTTTGAGGATGGACCTAAAACAAGCATTTCATGAACTAAAAAGTTCTGCATGGAAGAGTGGGCCAAAATTCCTCCACAGCAATTCAATTAACACAATCAGTTATTGGGGTAAATTACGTTTTCACAGGAGAACACAATGGGTGTTGTAGCACAACTCCCTTAATTAAATAAATTAATAAGTAGATATTGTGTCATTTGTTCACAAAAGATCACCTTATTTAATATTTGGTTTTGTCTGAAGATCTGAAAACATTCAGTGGCAAAAATACGCGAGAGAAAATGCAGTAAATAAAGTAAGTAAAATTGACACACTCCTTTCAAATTGAGAACTCTCAGAGTTCAAGGTGGGACGTTTTAGTCCGAAAGAGTTCAGGAGAAAAATGATGTGACTGGAGTGCACTATGAAAGTAGAGTGGTTGGAGGATGGACTTCGCTTCAGTCTATCAAGCAAGACAGCTACCACAGTCTTTCAAAAGATACAGTGAAGATGTCTGTTCTACTTCCTATGAAAATGTGCCCACAGTGGGAGGCATTGGAAATGAAACAAGAGCTAGTTTTGTCTAAATAACACTAACGAGGCCGGAAAATACAGTAAAATTGCTAAAGTAGGGTAATATTTAGTAGAAAACAATGCTGCCATATCGCATTTTCTTCTGTAAATGTATTTTCTAGTTTTTGGTTTGTTGTACATTGAACTCAATTGGGATATCATTGCATATTTCTACTTATGATTACAGAATACTATTTTTGATTGGTATAGTTAAGGAAACATTTTCTCTATTAGTATATAGGTTTAACTGTGTTAAAACCATCTAGTTCATTATTGGGGTTAAATACTCAAGTCAAATTCCTATTTGTGATTATTGAAGACATCCCCCTGGGATATCCCTCTATTTTGGAATGATTCAATTTAATATATATGAACATTTTGGGGGTTAAAGCAGGTTCGGCGTTGGTGTCTGGAATCTGGCAGAAGTCTGCCTCAAGCCATACTATCCATTGAAAGCTTAGCTAAGGAGTCAATGGAAAATCACCAGGTGCATGAAAAGATACATTCCTTAAAAATAACCAGTTGAAGCTAAAAAAATAAATACAAATATGTTCTATATGCAGTAGAGTGTCTAGAACAAGTGTTTTGGTTCTGCTCTAAGACAATCTTGTACAAAATGTACCAGATTTTTCCCCCCATCTTTTGGATACATCTGTTTTCTCCAACTTTTATGGAACCTTTTATGGAATATGCTTTCATGAACAATAACTCCAAATGCATTTTCATTGTATTGTCAAATCATTTTCCATTCGTTTTTGGGGAAAGCTACCTAAGTCCTACAACTAAGCTATGAACCTGTATGTATTACAGCAGCTTCTATAGAATGTTAGTAATGAAGGCAACAACACAACCAACTGACAGAGGTGCAATCTATGAATACAAATATTTGGCAGCGATATTCCCCACCCTGGGGCACTTCTTCCATGTGGTGTGGACAGGATCTGAATTGAATGACTCTTGTTTGTACTGTACCTGGTAACAATGCTAGCTTTTCTTGCACATTTGTAAATGGAGAAAAAGCATTGTCCAAGGAGGGTTCTCTTCAGGCGAACAACTCTCACAACAAATCATTACTTTGGGTATGTTGGGTTGAGACTTGGGCTGAAAGGTGTAAACTGTTTCAGCAAAGTATCAATGTCTCCTCCATCTGTGTGTTTAACATCCACCAGAGAGATGTGTCCAGTAGGTGGCAGTATATAGTGAGAAGGGCTTGCACGTGGAGGCTGCTGCAGTTGGTTACTACTGGATAAGACATTGGGATGTCTCGTTCTGGGGCACTCTCACATCAGGGCGGAGGCACTACTCTAGATTTCTAAAGCCGGCTCTTTCGTTTTCTGTTTTGTTTCCGCATTTTCCTTTCAGTTACTGCAGGGAAAATAATCTCTCACGTTGAGGAAATCTTCACGAGGACTACTATCAGTGCAGTAAGTCGCTGCAGTGAGTAACATTAGGCAACCTTGTTGGTGATGACTGTCATTTTTGTAAATGTCTTTGCAACACACACACGGCTTTATTTCACTATCATTCATGGAACGTATCATGTTCTCCTGTCAGATCACACTGACCTGTTAAATAAGCTAAATTTACCTAAGAGGTGCAGTGAACGAATGCCATATGTCATTTCGTTAGCTTACTAGCTAGCTGAGGCGTTATAGTTAACTTGTGGTAGCTACTAACTGAAATCTAGCTAGCTGCATTAGCCAGCTGGCTACCAACATTGCGTTTTCTTCATATTTCCCCCCCAGGTTCTTACCATAGATAAAAGCATATCCAGTACTGTAACTACAAACTGTGACGCAATGACAGATAAACAACTCACAGTACAGTACATCAGTTAACTTTCCTCTTAAAGACTTCACTGACCATTGTCGGCATATGCCAGAAACATGTTTTTTAGAATCCAAAAAAATAAATGACTTTGCAACTAACTCGTTATGAATAGTTCTGCATTACAGTACGACGTTAGGAGGTTCCTGAAATAATAGGTGTCATGTCATCCTCACAACTAATTTTAGTTTCTATTTAAAAGTAATCCGTTTGCGATGGATTTTCATCAGTTACAGTACAATACAAATAGTTGGTTATATCTATCTGGTCGCCAGGATAGGCGTTTTGTACCAGATTAAAGTTGATTACATTAGATTCGAAAGAGGGCTGATTCCCGGTTTCGTCGTGATCAACAAATGATGATGTCATTCCCTTTAATGACTCGGATCTCTTCACCCCCCCCGATATAAGTCAAGTTGTTCTCGTTCTCCAAATATGTGTAAACTGCCTCGTTGTGTTCAGTCAGCAGTTTGGGAGGAGCAAATGTTGATAAAATGCGGGGATTCGATTTATGTGGACCTCGTTCCCTCGCTGTGAGGAGTTTCGATCTAGTGAGAGAGAACAATGCTAAACTTGCGGATTACTCTGTTCAATAATGTAATGTAAGATTTTTACTGTACTACCATAAAGATAAGCAAAAATGAACAGTAGACCTCTGCGGTTCTTTACGTTAATGTTTCATATAATATTTTTCTACAAAGTTAATCCGAGTGACTGATATAATTCACCATATACACTTTCTCGCCGGTCCCTGAAGCAGTGAGCATGGATTTATGTCCTTACACTTGTTTTAGACACTCACAGTACTATCCATACCACCCTAAACCACCATGGACTAGCTAGAACTGCACCGGTTTCGTTCGGTAAGGGAAGACGTGGAGGAGACAAGTCATGTTATTGTTTAGAGCAGGGGTGGGCAATATTTTTCACTGGGGGGCCACACTGAAAATGCCAGAGAGCATCGTGGGCCAGATTACTTTTTTAACCAACATGCCTAAAAAACAAACAACATGGCTTACTCTGTAAACTTGCATATTATGTTTATGCATATTTATTTTCCATGCAACTCCGTTTTCATAATTGAATTGAATTTACTTTAACAATGTTTTTATTATTTTCTGTTAACAACTGTTATTATGGCAGGCAAAGGCCTAAAAAATCAATTTTTAGGGTTATTACTCAAAGCAAATGTTGGTATAATTGCCGTCATCTAACTTCATACAGTATATTTTTTGTACTACGTGCTTTTAACGACAGCGATTCCAGCAGCCCAGACCCAAGAAATCAACTTTTAGTGCTACTCACTCAATATGAACAGGAGCCTCGTATGGGCGTTGACAAGTGAGGTGAAGTCAGGAGTCATTTCTGTTGAATCAGTGTGAGGTACTGTTGAATCAGTGTGAGGTACTGTTGAATCAGTGTGAGGTACTGTTGAATCAGTGTGTGGTTTTATTGAAGCAGTGTGCTGTACTGCTGCAAGATGTTCATCAGTGAGGCTGCATCTGCGCTTGGACTTGTTGAATTGTGGCATCGGGGACAGTTTTTGTATTTCGCTCCATGCTTGCTTTGGAAGTGCCTCTGCAAATTGTACTCTTTAAAAACTGTGATGTTTGCTTAACATTTTAAGCAAGATGCTTTTCTTGCGACATCTGCAAATAAATATTTTCCTGTCAATAGTTTTTTAAATACCCTGCTTTCGTTATCAACTTTTCTTAGGCTCATTTCCAGAGATCACTAGCCATCAATTGCGTATAGTACGTACAAATGATAACTTCCGTGCGTGGATTGTGGTGCTGGTCCCTACGTGTCATAGCAACGCAAATAACTTGTTTCAATTTTAAGGTATTTTACACAGACCGTATGATACTGCTGGACTTATTACTGGGAGTGCCACGGGACTTTTAATTTGAAAATAAATGCATATGCGACAGAAAATAAAGTAACGTAATCTGCGGACCTCATCAGGTATTTTTTTATTTTGTATTATTTTAAAAGTTTTGGATGTATCGCGGGCCGGATAAAATGACTCTACGGGCCGGATCCGGGTCTGGTTTAGAGGCATGATTCTGCACTGTGCCCCTTAAAGAGATACGCTCATTCGCAGCTTTTGCTCGTTCACGGTCGATAGGCTGTTTCACCGCAATTCAGCTTAATCAAACTCCCTCAATGTCTCTAGCAATTGTTGATGCATGTGTGTTGCCCTGTTGAGATCGTAGTCCACTTCAAACAACTCTGTGTCCCAACAGGTCCTTTCAGATTTGTTAAACTCGCCCGGCAAAGATGGCTTATCTTCCAGCGCTTTTTAAATATGTGGACGAACACCAGGAGATGTACATTGAGGTAGGATTGTTCTAAAAAACTTGACTTTAGACTTCTCCAAATGAAAATGACTGATAATGCATTTAATGTAGCAATTTTACTGAGTTGATTCATGTATTTAAGACCAGACAAATTCACTTTCTAATTAAAAAAACAAACATCTCAGGAGAATCTAGAAAGTACATTTTACTTTTGTTGGAGAATTCAGGACTTAGTAAGAACAGCCTTCTATGGCTGGTCACATTCCTATGCGTTTGCTTTCACTTCTTCAAACCCCTTCAGATCACGAGTAGCAAAGACAATATCCTCACAAGTTAAGACATCACCCCACTTAATGGCATTTCGACCAAGCTTAGCATCTAAGTCTTCAGTTCCTTGCCACATTGATACTGATACTAACTTAAAGAGCAAATTTTTATCAGAATGTGTCCACTTTTGGTCTTAAGCTTTCCATGATTATTGGCAGTAAGATTCTGAATGTGCATAAAATCATTTTGGCTGCACATTCCCTTATCAGTTATTGGGAAAAGTAGTTTTAGTTACATGGCAAAAAATAAGTGTGATACCAGAGCAACAATGTTATACAGTCAATTTAAGATCTGGCGTTTTAAATCAAATCAAATGTATTTATAAAGCCCTTTTTACATCAGCAGTTGTCACAAAGTGCTTTTACAAAACACCCGGCCTTAAACCCCCAGGAGCAAACAACAATAGTGTTGAATTTCAATGGCTAGGAAAAACTCCCTAAGAAGGCTGAAATTTAGGAAGAAACCTATAGAGGACCCAGACTCAGAGGGGTGACCAGTTCCCTTCTGGCTGTGCCGGGTGAACATATTAAGAGAATATATTTGTATTATTAATAAATGCATGTGGGCTGAGTCCAGAGTCTATTTAAACTTAGTCCAGGTTGAAAGGGGGGGATGGTGTCAGCTGAAATCGTCAGGTATCGTCTTGATCTGCAACACAACCAGGAGGATTTTGGACAGGGACAGCAACTGGTCTTTCAAGCCTGGTACTCCTCAGGTGTGGGCCAGGACCTCATGTCCTCCTAAAACAATCAGAAGTAGGCCTCATTAATCTCTCAACCCTTTTTGCCTGTAGCGTCTTGCCCAATGGGTGGCTGTGCCGAGTGTGTCCGCCTGGCCGGAGAAGCGTGGGGAGATCAAGAAGATGATGGAGATGGCAGCGAAAGACATTAAGAAGCTGGGAGGCACAGTGGAGATGGTGGATATTGGCAAACAAAAGGTAGGACTGGGCACTGTACGCCACGGTATGTGTCATGGGGTTAGTGAGTAGCTTAAGCGTTTAGACAAGCTGCCCCATTGTGATATTCTTGTCTCTAATTGGTCTCTGAAAAGTATTTGATGTGACTGAACAAAAGACCAATTAGTGAAAAATATATAAGAATTTGTCTGCTTCTGTTAACTTTACCTAATAGCCCTTTGACAGTACGAGAGGGAAGCGTTTACGAGAGAAAGGTTGCCATATTTTAAATCCTTTACAGGATGTTTCAGTTAACATTGGCTTATACGCTGAGAAGGCAAATATGTATGGTCAGTAACTGAGCCAGATTTGATAGTTCTTAATGTTCATGCAATTCAAATTAATAATCTTATGGGACACAAATTAGCCATGTCTTTAGTCACAAGAGCTATGAATTTATTTATTTGAAAATGGCCATCTACCCTCACATACGTGATGCGTACTGTAGATTAGATTCAACTTTATTGTCATTGAACATGTACAAGTACAGTACAGTGAAATGCAGCTAGCATCTAACCAGAAGTGCAAATAGAAGGGGGCAGGAAATCTACGAGTATTAATTATAGTGTATGTTACAAGTGGAATGTGTAGATGTGCACTGAATGAAGTACAAATGGCAATTTTAAATGTGCAGTGATGGCAAATAGAGGAGAGCATAAACACCATACAAGTATTAGGTATAATGCATTTTAGAAGTGGGAAATGAATAGTTGTGCCATGGTGCAAATGCAAGTCCAAATGGCAATTCTAAGGTTCAAGGTAGCATGTGCAGCTGAAATGTATGGATAGCAGAAGTTTGCACATGCCACCTTGCACCTTGAATTGCCTGCACTGCACATTTAGAATTGCCATGCATCCTGTTGAGGTGTGTCGTGTATTTGGAATTCATCAATAATTCGGTCTACTGAACAGGTCTGTCTGCCACTAACACTTATTCTATTGTTGTAATGGGTAAAAAGCTTGCCTGTTAGTTATACTGGACATATAGAATATTTTGTTATTGGTAATCCGCTGTTAACAAGTAATCGGTACACTCAAGGTTTAGATCAGTGAGATTAAGACCGTGTTTTTTTTGTGCCCCTTCAGCTTCCCAACGGAGAGGAGATCCCCTTGCCCCCTATCGTATTGGGCAGCTTGGGCTCTGACCCAAGCAAAAAGACTGTTTGCATCTATGGTCACCTGGACGTCCAGCCAGCTGCAGTTGACGATGGCTGGGACACAGAGCCCTTCACCCTGGTAGAGAAAGATGGTGCGAGCAGCTCAAAGAGAACAATGCTGACACATCGATATCATTTGATATAATTTTTATAATTTTTGTATTGAAGCAGGGTACTTGTTTTGGTGTAATCACTCTGTGCCTAAGGCTTGTTCATGCTTTTGCCATATAGATAAGGTCTTACTCCTTGCATCAGTAGCATAATCAGGGGTTTTCAGTTAGCGACCTGCAAAATGTATTTGGATTTCAGTGACAGTCATATTTTCCATCAATATCCAAATAGTCTTTGCACATGCCTGTTTCACTGTACACCAGTGGTGTTATGGGTCCAAAACAATTTTTTACTCATATAATAACCATGACAGTACATGTAAAATAGCAGGACATGTGAATGAAAGTTGTCTTAACTTAATGGCAACATTTGTAGAATAGCAGAATTACATATGGTAGCCATCGATTGCTACATGTACCTTTTTAAAAACCCAAATGTAATTTAACCAAATTTATTTGGATTTCTGTCCGGGTCCTTATGATAACCGGTCCTTGACATAAAACATTAAAATGAATTATACCCTGAAATAACATGGGTGGCAATCAAAGTCCAGGGTTACTCCCATTGAAATGCATTTAGGACTGTTGATCGGAATGAGTGCTGATAATGAACCTGTCTGTTACACATTCTTCTTACTGCAAACCCAGTCTCATTCGCATGAAGTCTCGCAATGCACTGAATTATTGTCTTGGCAGGTGGTTGCACAACATTCCACTGTGTTAAGCCTACATTAGTAAAATGGGAGTTAGGACAGCGTTGTGATAACTGCCATTTGTGTGGCTACATCAGCGTTTTTCCCCACCTTTTTTGCTCTGTTTCTTGACTCTGGAAAATCCTGACCTCTAAACATTTCTTCACTGTTTTGTTTGAAAGATGTGAGATGTAGTCAGCGTTTTCGATGGCTCTAGTCTGGCATCAGAAATGTGTAAGCAGCACTTTTCTGTGGTCTCAAAGCCTAACCCTGACTTGTGACTGTCACCTGACTGCTAAATCCTGACTGTCCCTCAGAAGCAAAACTGTCTAGCTTTTTTTGATGACCTCATTTCCATCTTCAGGCTCACAGGAAAGTGAGTTGTTATGGATTTTTTTCCTATCCGTTTTGTGGCACCTTTCCCATTCCTTCTTGGTCTGTTAGAGTGCTCTGAGAGCTGCAGTATTTTAGATTTTCTTTAACCTGATTCAGCTTATCAACCAGGGTGTGCTATGTTAGGGTTGGAGGTAAAACCTTCAGGACAGTTGCTCTCCTGCATTGTAGGGCCCTGGTCTATGAAGATATAATACTTTCAAATGATGTAGAACTTAATAATAAAAACTCATAATCGTCAGGTTTATCTCATGTTGTTTAATTGCAGGGAAGCTTTATGGCCGAGGCTCAACAGATGACAAGGGCCCAGTGTTGGCCTGGCTCAACTGCATCGAGGGCTACCAGAAGATCCAACAGGTACTTGGACACAGCACCAGAACACACACTTGATAATTACTGCGCACTCAATCTAGCCCAGAACAAAGCAACAACCCACTGTGCTAAAGTGTAATATTATTTTAAAATGCGGGATCTTTAACGAAATTCACCATCCAAGTTTAGTCCATCATGCCAGTGGTGTTTGAGATATTGCATGACATGAGAGTTTTCCTGATCATGTGTACAAAATGTAATCACTGATCAAGATTTACAAATATGTGGCTAATATATAGCTTATGTGTGGTGTGTGTTTTGTGTTTTAACAATTCTGAATGGTCGAAAATCTGTAATAGCAGACCATATGAGTTGTTCAGGTGATGATCGTGCAAAGTTTGCATTAGAATGTTTTGATATATGTTTGGCTATTTTTGCTTTATTGGATAGGAGAGATAGTGGGAAAGGGTACACTAATAGCAAGGGGTTGTATACAGCTGTGCTCAAAAGTTGGCATACCCTTGGAGAATTGGTAATATATGAACCATTTGTAAAGAAAACATGAGTGAGCAGGCAAAACACGTCTTATTTCTTATGGGATTCACATTCAACTGTAGGTCATGACAGAATGGAACGATCATAAAACAAAACATGGCAACAAAGAAAAAAATGAACTGACCCCTGTTCAAAAGTCTGCATACTCTTAGTTGGTGTTGTCGGGGATATTGTAACCAGGCTTTTTTGTAGCATTGGCACAATGAGACAACCACACCGTCTTTTTCCAGAGCAGCCTGAATTTCTCCTGAGGTTACCTGTGGGTTTTTCTTTGTATCCCGAACAATTCTTCTGGCTGTTTTGGCTGAAATCATTCTTAGTCTACCTGACCGTGGCTTGGTATCAAGAGATCCCTGAATTTTCCACTTCTTAATAAGTGATTTAACAGTACTTACCTGCCATTGAATTTAGTTATGCCACTAATATTTCTTAATTAATCATAAATGTGGCAGAACCTCCAAATCAGAAAGTTCTGCCTGCCTTTAAAGAACCGGTTGAGATAACGTCTGTTAGTTCTTGCCTTGAATACTTCTAGGCTTACGCACATTGTTGTCAGCATCATGGCTGGCCAAAGGTCTTCAAGAAATCTCTCCTATCTTTTTAATCTGTCACATTCAGCATTTCATGATTGAGTGGACGTTCAAATCCTAGCTGTCTGACATTTTAATTTACAGCCAGTGGAGGAGGGACCAGTCTTACTCCTTTTCTAGATAGTTTTTAGGAGTGTTATCTGGGTTACTATAAAACTGTTTGTGACAAATTATTTACTCACACAGGCTATCCATTGTTACTCACACAGGCTATCCAACTTTGTTGCACTATATTTTGGCTAGCTTTTTCTGCACACACATTGAACAAAATAAAACACAATCACACCAAACCACTTTCTGGATGTAACTCTGGTTTGAGTCATTCAGTCATGGCTGTTAACATTCCTTAATAAACCAAATCTAAAAGCTAGAATTTAGCTGCCCTTTAATTGACTAGTTGAGATGATGCCTGCAAATCTTGGCTTGAATGCTTGTGATGATCGGGCCTAGGGCAGTTACATCGGTGTTGTCAGCAGCATAGCTGGCCAAAGGTCCTCAAGCAATCTATCCCAGCTCTTATCTATCACACATTCAGCGTTTAATGATTGAGCTGACTGCTGTACTGCTCTATCTCTCTGGCACTGTAATGATGATTGAGATTACTCCTGTCCTATACTCCCTAAAGGCAAGTAGTCAAGCCGGTAAAAACACTGGCCAGTAACCAAATGTTGCTGAATGGAATCCCTGTGCCAGCTGAGTGAAAAATGCTCTTCAGCCCTTAAGCAAGGCTGTTACCGGCAATCTCTCCAGGGTTGCCATCTGGCTGATCCCTTGGCTTTTGCCATTCTCTCCAAGGCTTTCTTTGGTACAGGGGGATATGCAAGAGACAGATTTTTACTTCACGTGTATAATACATAGGACAAATTAACGCCCATCCAATGAATGGTGTTATTGTGTTGTAATGATGAGTTACAGCCAGGGGAGTCTGAAGCTTATTCCTTTAGGTTGTTTTAACAAGTGTTTTCTGGGTTAATTTAAAGCTCTTTGTAATGAATAATGCTTGAAAGCAAAGTCTCTACATTATGTTATGATCTCCATTTGTCATCAAATGAAACACATTACATTCATGTTTTTAATTGGTTGTGCTGAGTAGGTAAACAAAATACATCTTTGCTTGGGTATAACAGGCCCCTTGATTATGTTATGTGACGTCTTCTTGCTTCATGGAAACAGGAGCTTCCCATCAACATAAAGTTCTGCTTTGAGGGCATGGAGGAATCGGGCTCGGAGGGCCTGGATGAGCTGATTTTCGCTCGCAAAGACTCGTTTCTGAAGGACGTGGATTACGTGTGTATCTCCGACAACTACTGGCTTGGCAAGACTAAGCCCTGCATCACGTACGGGCTGAGAGGAATGTGCTACTTCTCTGTTGAGGTGAAGCCGCGCTGTGAAACACATCCAGAAGGTACTCAGCTCTGCTTCGGTTTAGACATACATTATCTGAACCTGTTGTTTTAATCAGGTGGAGTGCTGTGACAAGGACCTCCATTCTGGAGTATTCGGGGGTTCCGTCCACGAAGCCATGACCGATCTCATCGCACTGCTCAGTGAGTTGAATCAGGTCTTCTGGAAAATAGTTATAGAATAATATTAATTCATGTAGGACCGTTGTTTTGGGTGTGTTTGGTAACCTGGCTCTGGTGTGTCGTTCTTCAGGCACTCTGGTGGACAAGAAGGGGAGGATTCTGGTTCCAGGGATGTATGCAGATGTGGCCAAGGTCACAGATGAGGAGAAGAAGCTGTATGAGAAGATCGAATTTGACTTGGAGGAATTTGCCAAGGATTTTGGAGCAGCAAAGCTCCTCCACAACTGCAAGGTAAGAAGGGCATGGTCCTGTTCACTGTTTCAGAAATGCACAAACCTTTCAAACACTGATCTCGATCAACCATGTTTTAAATAACTTTATTTATCAAGATGTTGGAGGTGTAGGCATATTTAGAATTGGTAAATGCATACTATTTAATGATCACTGTACGTAGGCTACATTCAGTTGGAAAAAATCTGTTGTTGTACTGTTATTTTTCCATTGATCTTTTTCATATGTGAATTTTGTTCTTTGTGGATGTTATGTCATTGGCTCAGTAACATTGTTGGATCAGCTGGTCTAAAAAAAAAATAATGTCTTTATTCAACCAAGGTTATTTATGCTCAGAGGTCATCGATATATTTCCTGTTTGTACAGTAGCATGTTAAGAAATCCTGTGTTAACCTTCCTATTATACGTATTTTACGCACACCAGAAAGTGTACTCCAGCAAATACAAAACTCACTGCATATGATATGTATAGCATCAAGTTACTGTAATGTATTACATATTTAATGTAGCTGCTCAAATGAGGCCAATGTCTGATATTGAAAAATAACTCATTTCAAAAGGAATGCTGATATTGATATATTAGTTTTATTCTTATTCTGTAGTCATGAGTGGTACCAACGATTTGTCAACTTCATAATGACATATAAGCATTAAATGCATTAACCTTTGACAAATCATGACATTCCAGGTGTTAGCATGTTTTGACTACGAGTTTGTTCATTATTTGAAGGGAGTGGATCTTTTATTCTTACTCCAATCTCTTTTTATTACACCTGGACCCAGTTTCTGCCTCCATTACTTAATACATTAGTTGTGGCCGAACAGGGATTATAATGTCCTCAGCCTCGCCCTCTTACTTGTGTCTGCAGGAGGATGTCCTGATGCACCGCTGGAGGTACCCCTCCCTCTCCATGCATGGTATTGAGGGGGCGTTCTCCGAAGCGGGGGCCAAGACCGTTATTCCGCGGAAGGTCATCGGCAAGTTCTCCATCCGCCTGGTCCCTGACATGGACCCTGCCTTGGTGGACAAACAGGTTACAGACATCTTGAATTCATCTCTGGGGCCCATTCTAAATCATGTCCTACATGGTAGTACGGATGTAGGGTCAATCATGACTACCCCAAGTCCATTTTAACACATTTTGCTCATACACTTGTAAATACACTTGATTGAGGTAGACTCGCCAGCTGGTTGCATTTCATTTTTAAAGAACAAGTCTGAAATGTTTTTTATTTTGATATGGTGTTGTTTTTTTATTGTTTGGGACATAATGGTAGACAAACACCCCCCAGTGGTCAGTTACTTACATTTGAAATGATTTCTCCGGACATGATGTCTTGTAGCCTGTAATATACAGTATCTCAGAGAAGTGAGTACACCCCTCACATTTTTGCAAATATTTGATTATATCTTTTCATGTGACAACACTGAAGAAATGACACTTTGCTACAATGTTAAGTAGTGAGTGTACAGTTTGTATAAAAGTGTACATTTGCTGTCCCCTCAAAATAACACAACACACAGCCATTAATGTCTAAACTGCTGGCAACAAAAGTGTGTACACCCCTAAGTGAAAATGTCCAAACTGGGCCCAGGTAGCCATTTTCCCTCCCCAGTGTCATGTGACTCGTTACTGTTACAAGGTCTCCGGTGTGAATGAGGAGCAGGTGTGTTACATTTGGTGTTATCGGTCTCATGACACCAAATTGAAGTTCAACATGGCACCTCATGGAAAAGAACTCTGAGGATCTGAAAAAAAATATTGTTGCTCTACATAAAGATGGCCTAGTCTATAAGAAGATTGCCAATACCCTGAAACTGAGCTGCAGCACGTTGGCCAAGACCATACAGCGGTTTAACAGGACCGGTTCCACTCAGAACAGACCTCGCCATGGTCGACCAAAGAAGTTGAGTGCACGTGATCAGCGTCATATCCAGAGGTTGTCTTTGGGAAATAGACGTATGAGTGCTGCCAGCATTGCTGCAGGGGTTGAAGGGGTGGGGGGTCAGCCTGTCAGTGCTCAGACCATATGCCGCACACTGCATCAAATTGGTCTGCATGGCTGTCGTCCCAGAAGGATGCCTCTTTTAAAGAAGATGCACAAGAAAGCCCCCAAACAGTTTGCTGAAGACAAGCAGACTAAGGACATGATTACTGGAACCATGTCCTGTGGTCTGATGAGACCAAGATAAACTTATTTGGTTCAGATGGTGTCAAGCGTGTGCCAAGACGATACCTCGATGCGATTTCAGCTGCCACTGTGCTGACACCTCCCCCGTGTTGTCCCTTTTCTTGTCCATCTGGTCATGCTTTGGACCTGGACGAAGTTTAAATAGACTCAGCCCACACGCATTTTTTAATTATTACAATTGTAATCTTAATATGTTCACCCGGCACAGCCAGAAGAGGAATGGTCACCCCTCTGAACCTGGGTCCTCTCTAGGTTACTTCTTACATTTTGGCATTCTTAGGGAGTCAAGCATGGTGGTGGGAGTGTCATGGTCTGGGGCTGCATGAGTGCTGCCGGCACTGGGGAACCAGTTATTTGAGGGAACCATGAATGCCAACATGTACTGTGACATACTGAAGCAGAGCATGATCAACAATGTTGATTATGAAAACAATTATTACTGTCTATGTATTATTTTATGTCAATGACACCTTAATATGAAGGTCAAAGCATGCAATAATATACTGTATCTTCCTCCCCCTATGAAGGTTAAAAGCTACCTGGAGAAGAAGTTTGCTGAGTTGGAGAGTCCCAACAAGTTCAAGTTGTACATGGGCCATGGGGCTAAAGCCTGGGTGTCCGACTTCAACCATCCCCATTACATGGCTGGTAGAAAAGCCATGAAGACAGGTTTGTGAACACAGGCAGTCAGTTAATTCATTTCTGTCTGTTTCACTTTCGGTTCTTTCCTTTTCTTTGTCCCTTTCTATCTTTTTCATTATTTCTCTTTCCCCTCTCTTTCTCTTTCATTTTCTCTTACCTGCTAACTTTTTCGCTCTTTCCCCTTGCTCTCACGTTTGTTGGAGAGCTATGCACAGCAACGTAAATACAGTGTGTTGGCATTAGGTTGTTCTCTGGGGTAACTCCCATTACATTGTGTATAGAATACTACCAACAATAACATTGCCATGATATTATTAATGACAATCCCTGTAGGCAATGAGCAACCCCCCCCGCACGCACACACACGCACACACACACACACACACACACACACACACACACACATAAAGGAAACAGAACCCAACAGGTGGAGGCAGGGGTGCTGGGTGGGTTTCCTAGCATGAGCATCAGTGTGTCAGAGTCTTTGTTGGGTCTGATCCCCCACATTTGTTGCTTGACCTGGACCACAGTGCTGGCTCTAGCCATTTGGGGGCCCTAAGCAAAGTTTTTAGGCCCCCTAGCAGTCAGGGGCCCTAGTGTTCGGGTGACCAGTTATGTTGCTTATGCCTGGAGCCGGCCCTGTGGACCAACCCCAGGTTGTACTGAAGCTATGAATAATGACTTGTGGAGTCGTGGCCTCCCTGCGGTTTCCTCCTCTGCTCCTTCCAGTGTTCGGTGTGGAGCCAGACCTGACCCGTGAAGGAGGCAGTATCCCCGTCACCCTGACCTTCCAGGAGGCCACCGGACGCAACGTCATGCTGCTGCCCATGGGCTCGTCCGACGATGGAGCCCACTCCCAGAATGAGAAACTCAACAGGTAGGCTCCGTGGGGCTGGAACAAAAACTTGCTAATTTACTGATTCCCAGGAACTGTAGTTAATTCACAGTGGATGTCTGTGGTAATCTATAATGTTGCAGAACTGTCTCTGTGTGATTCATCTTGTTTAATTCAATTTAATACACTGTTAAATGTATGTATGTTTATGGTTTGCTAATTTGCAGGACAAACTACATCCAGGGCATCAAGATGCTCGGCGCGTACTTCCACGAAGTCTCCCAGTTGGATTGAATTGAGTAGCCAGACCTCAGAGGCAGTTTACATTTCTGTTCAGTGCTTTTTTTCTAAATGTTTCCCATGACCTTTCCTGCTGCACAGCAGAGTACTGATTTGAAGATATTGTTTAGTCTTTTGGAATTGTATCTTTCTAAAAGGGACAAAATGGAGGAATGTAATATGTGTTGATCACTACAGAAACACCAACGTGTACAGCGGCTTCTACTTTCTGGGTTTTATAGACAACAACAGATCCTAACTTAACAAGGAATTGCGGACCATTCATGGATACATGAATGTAGACATCTTAACTCTGTAGCTGTGCCATTATGGTGTTTGTGACAGAACAGGCTACATTATTAAGGCTATGTCCATTTAAAAAAAAGAAATGGCCAATATTATGGATTTTACATTGCCTTAATTGCTACAGTCTTGAAACAAATCTTGTCGTTTATATATTGTGGCCACTAGATGGCGGTGATACCGTTTGACCATCGCTTGGTTTCTGAAACCGCTAATAGATAATTGTGCATACAAATGTGTTTACTTTGTTTGGTGGGCTTGGAGATGATTTGACCTGATAACATTCTATCTTGGGATATACCCTGGTTGGGCAAACCTTTCAACTTCCATTTATTTCTGTTAAATATTATCAGTAACCATTTCTAAAGCAGTTCTCTCAGGAATCAAGTCACTGTGTTAAAACTTGAATAGATCCAGGTGGCATAGAGGGACGTAGCTATAGAGCCATTCAAGGAACTTATAACTGGAACATGACCTGACCTGTGATGGCATTAATATCTTTAGACATTGTGAAAAAAGGCAACTATTTCACAAATATATCTTCATTAAAACATGTCTTTCATCATGCTTCCAATACCTGAACCTTTTTACAAATGTAATGCTGTCAATCTTAAATATACTGAATCTGGAAATTACAAATGTTTCTGCTTCTTTATTCTCCACTGTTTTACATGGTTTGTGTGACAATGGCCCTTAATCATCAGGCCCTTAATGTTTCTTAGGGCCTTTATTTGACAGTCATCATGAGTCAAAAGGGGCCTAAGGACAGTGAGGAGGGATTGGTTAAGAAGGCAGTCCGGCCTATTGACTAAATGGGTTAAAGTAGTCTAGTAGGTTACTGCTCCAACCCAGTGGTGGCTAACCTGATTATGCTTTCAATCCAGCTAATTTGGATCATGTGGGCTAGATTGGGGTTGGAGGAAACCTAAAGGAGCAGGGTTGATCAGCTCTATGGAGGGAACATAAAGGAGCAGGGTTGATCAGCTTCGTGGAGGGAACCTAATGGAGCAGGGTTGATCAGCTCTATGGAGGGAACATAAAGGAGCAGGGTTGATCAGCTCCGTGGAGGGAACCTAAAGGAACAGGGTTGATCAGCTCCATGGAGGGAACCTAAAGGAGCAGGGTTGATCAGCTCCATGGAGGGAACCTAAAGGAGCAGGGTTGATCAGCTCCGTGAAGGGGAACCTAAAGGAGCAGGGTTGATCAGCCCTGTGTTAAAGGGAAGTTAGCGTTCAACCAATCACCAACTTAACAAAATGTATGTTTCATATGTTTGAGTAATTCCATAAAACTGTTCAGAATTTAAAAGTCATGGTGGACAATGTATTTGTATAACATATTTATATAACTATAAAGCCAGATATTTCTTATTTTACTGTATGTACCTGGCTGTTCTACATGGGACAAGATCCGAAAAGTAAAGCCAATTAAGTAATTGTGGTATGTTATGCAGAACCAAAATATGTAATGGAGACTGGAATCACTGTTGTTTCTCTTTGCACCATTTTAACCTCAGTTTTCACCTTTCCCACTCTCCTAATTTCCTATTTGCGATCATGGCCCTGTCTCATCTCAACTCATCTCAGCAGGTTTGGTACAGTAGACGGTAAACAGTTTTCTTCATCAGCACATCTCACCAAGCTGTTGTAGGGCAGTGATTGGAGATATCGGCTTGTGTAAGGTGCTGGCTTTTGGGTGGTGACATGGTAAAAATTATCCTGCTATGCATTACACTAGCTTACGAATACACCGTGGCCCAAATTTATCAGCTGCAGAAAATCAATAGTAAAAATCCAGAGAGAATGCTCTGGTTATGTGGAGGTGATCACAACAGCCAGAGGATAATTAAGGTAAATGTTCATGTGGCTTTATGTGTTTTGAAACTCTGTATGAATATGTGTCTCAGTGAGGGAGTGATGTGGCCAAAGGGGTTGCGCTGTCATAGACTGGTGGCTGCACAGATTGCACTGAAATGTAGTGATGACCATAATGCAACCACACTAAGAGAAGAGGTGATGAGTTGGTATAGAACCACATTAAGAGAAGAGGTGATGAGTTGCTATAGAACCACACTAAGAGAAGAGGTGATGAGTTGGTATAGAACCACACTAAGAGAAGAGGTGATGAGTTAGTATAGAACCACACTAAGAGAAGAGGTGATGAGTTGGCATAGAACCACACTAAGAGAAGAGGTGATGAGTTGGTATAGAACCACACTAAGAGAAGAGGTGAAGAGATGGAATAGAACCACGTTGAGAGAGAAGGTGAGGAGATGAAATAGAACCACGTTGAGGAGATTGTCCTGGAACTTTACTGAGAAACAAGGTGAAGAGAGGTGAAGATATTGTCCTGGAACCACACTGAAGAGGAGGTGACACGTCAGCGTTGTCCAGTGCTGGCCCGTCACCACATTCATTCTGGCACCAGTGTGGAGTCCAATAGGCACCAAACGGTTTCCAAAAGAAACACATGGGTGTTTTTGTGAGCTGACAGCAAGATAGTTTCTTGTCTCAAGAGAGAAATTGTCTAGGATCAGCCAATCTGATCTAATACCGTATAGAGATTGGTTTTATTGGACCAGCTGTGAACATTTGATCCTGATCCAGCTTTTTTAGGCAAAATCTACCAACTAGTCTTTGAAAAAACAAACAGGATGATGACATTTTTAGACAGATATCCAAGACCCTTGCTCCCCAAAGGTTTGTAGCAATAGATCTGTAAATACATAAAACAAAAATATATAGTCTAACTATAGTATTATCTTTAATATTGCATGTATGTCAGCAAAAACAAAAACTGCCCTATGTACTCTTTGAAATGACAACATGCTTGCATTATGGGCACTAGAGGGCGACACAAAACCACATATTCTTGAGTTACTGTGTGCATTTTGACCCAGCCCTCCATTAATAGTTTTGATTCGGTCATTGGCACAGGACTCAGGTAGGCCACAGGACAGTTTATTTGCTGTTCACTAACTGCCTTTACAAAACGGTCAGATCTGCTGGCCTACCTGAGTCTAGGCATTCTCCGCCATTATGTTTGGCCTTTGATTTCAAATTATGTTAGAAAATCAATTACTTATGTCACATTTATTAGGATGAAAATATATTCAGTTTAATGCAGCATACATGAAGGTACAATGAATGAAATAGACAATCAGAATATATTTGATAATTTTTCTCATCTAGGCAAACTATGGAAGTTAAGTGGTGAATTTTACTTACATAATGTCGTCACATTAACCACACAATGCTTAGTGTTAGGCTAACAAACATTTGCAATGTACCTGTACTTTTAGATAGCTGCATGGAAATGTAACCCTAGGTGCCATTTGCATATGGTAAATAGACTATAGTAATTACGGAAGTTTTAATCCAGAGAGTACATCTGGCAACTGAATGCAAGAACCAACAGTATTTGGGTGGAAACATTTATTGCAGTGCCATTACTCCCAGAGTTTAAGTATTATAATTTTGTTTGTGAAGTCAGGATATTATCTGAGGACCTCTATGTCCCGAATAGTAAGCCATGTAAAATACCTAGATATTTACAGTCTCCTCGAAAATGATTGACAAAGATGAGCAAATAGGATGTACAAAATAAACAACAAAGGCAAGGAGATATTATTTATGCTACTTACTGCAGGACAGAAGAGCTCAGCCAGTTGTCCCATGTTTTTCAGTTGCTGGCGTGCAGGGCAATCTCTCTCGATTGAGCATTAGAAAGTATCACAGTGACACCAAGATAGTTAACACCAATACTGCAAGTTATTTATCTTGCAGGCTGGTATCCTGGCTGAAATATAATCCATTGAAATGGAAGAATGTGCCAAGCTGGCTACTGCCAGGTCCCTTAAAAAAAAGGTGCCCTCCTATGAAAATAAAACGCTTGTCCAGCTGATTAGTTCTGGCCCTGGACGTGACACAGTTCACCACATTTTGGGCAGATTCAAGGCTGCCGTGTCAACGAGGGCTCTGGTTGGGCTGAACCTCCATAAAGGGATTAGAGGCCAGGTGTTCTTTTAACATGATATTGGCGACATGTGCTCTAATGTATGCCTGAGGTCGTGGGTTGGTATGTGTCACTGCCTGCGATCTACAACGTGATTGGATGTTCATCTTCCTTCCACCACACCGGGATTAGAAGCGGGGATTTTGTTGGAAGCATTGTTGTCCGTATTTTTATATTGTCTGATTTTGTGCGATGCAGTAGAGAGACTGAAAGTTCTAGTGGAACTAAATCAGTATTTAAATCCTGCTGTTGTTTCAGAGTGAAATATATGAGGCTTGCCTTGTAAGACAACCATCTCCAGGCGGCTGTCCTTTGTCTGTATGTTAGGTCAAATCTTTCTTTGCCTGTATGTTCGGTTTTTGCCTGTATGTTCGGTTTTTGCATGTACATGGGATGAGTTTGGACAAAATACACGATACGGATGAAGCAAAGACTGCCCAAAGGGGAAGAAAAACTGTGAATTCCCAGACCGTATGAATAAATGTGCCAGGATTACCCTGTGGGCAATGCATACTGAGAGATGTTACATTTATTTTCTTCTAGAAAAGTAGGGTTAAGGGTTAGGCAAAATGGTCAGATCTGCTCATGCTATCAGAGTCCTTCAGACGACATGTCATATGCCTTTTACTCAGGAGTGGCTTCCGTCTAGCTACTCTACCAGAAAGCTCTGATTGATGAACTGCTGCATAGTTGTCCTTCTCTCAGGTTCTCTCAGAGATCTGAAGCTTTATTAGTGATGATTGGCTTCTTGGTCAACTTCCTGACCCAAGGCCCTTCTTGCCAGGTTACTTTGTTTGTTCAGAGGGCCATCTCTAGGATATGTCTGGGTGGTTTCAAAACTCTTCTATTTCACAATGATGAAGCTTACAGTGCTCCTGGGAACTTTGAATAGTTTAGCTTTATTTTATTTTACCTTCCCTTGATCTACACAATTCTATCTTATTGGTCTACAGAGACTTCCTTAGACTTCATGGCTTGTTTTTTGCTCTGTCAAGGACTGGGCAAAAAGTCTGAATACTAATACTAAACATACTAAACATATACTTGTTTTTGCTTTGTAACTCTGGGGGCTTGTGTGTATAGATTAATGGCAAAAATATATATTTCATCAATTATAAATTAATCTATTTTATAACAAAATGTAGAAAGTAAAGAGGTCTGAATACAAGCCTGCAGAGTTCTATAAATGGGTCTTCTGGACAAATGAGACAAAGTTTTACATGTTCCAGAGTGACGGAAATAGGAGAGAAAAAATTGAGAGAAAAAATAGGAGAGAAAAAACTGCCTGTCTGTAAAATATGTATAATTTATAAAAGGGTTTACATAAAAGTTAACTGTAGTTATTTGAAATCGTTAGTATTTATTTGTCATTTATTTCTGTATGTATTTGCTAATTTATGCATAAGAAATATGCATATAGTCATTTTTTAATTTTGTAGAGCCTTCGCGCAGTGAGTGGTTGTTAGAAAATTACAGTATGTTGTCACTATTTGACAGAAATTTGCAGCTGTGAACATATTGACACATTTATGGCAACATCACCTCGGTATCAATATCGCAGGTGCAACACGGACACCCCAAGAAACAAAATCCATATCACTAATGCATTCAATCACTTCTTAGCACAAATGTCCTTCTCCTTCCTATTTCAGAAAACAGATTGTACCCACAATATATAAGACACGATACACCGATGAGCCAATATATTCTGACCACCTGCCTAACATGCTGTTGGTCCTCTGCCTGCCGCCAAAACAATGCCGAACCGCCGAGGCATGGAGTCTACCAGACCACACGGTCCATCCTGGTGCTATTACTTCCCCAGGTAAACAGCGCACATGTACACAGCCGTCCATGTGATGTTAAAGAAAACAGGACTCATCAGACTAGGCGACCTTCTTCTTCTGCTCCAAGGACCCGTTTTGACGCTTGCGTGCCCATTGTAGGCCCATACACAGCAGGTTGTGACGCATGGCGTGTTGTGACACATTCCTCCCGTAACCATCATTCACATTTTCTGTGACTTGTGCCACAGTGGACCTTCTGTCGGTTCCAACCAGACGGGATAGCCGTTCCTGCCCTCACGCATCGGTGAGCCTTGGGCGCCCAACACCTTGTCGCTGGTTTGTGGTTTGTCCCTCCGAGGACCACTGTCGGTAGGTACTCACCACTACTGACCGGGAGCACCACACAGGCCTTGCTGTTTCAGAGATGCTCTGAACCAATCGTCTGGCCATAACAATTTGTCCCTTGTCAAAGTCGCTCAGGTCTTTACTCCTGCCCATTTCTCCTGCATCAAACACATTAGAACTGGTTGTTCGCTTACCATCGAATCTAACCAGACCTTGACATGTGCCCTTGTTAGGAGATGATCAAGATGAGTGGTCATAATGTTTTGGCTCATCAATGTATACTTGTAATATAATCTTTGTGTCATGTTTACGTAATGTACTTTAATTTATTTTGTGCTCTCACCAGGCATTATACATTCTTCCTGGGTTTAGTGTTGCATTTTTGGCCAAATGAACTTTCAACTCATCTTCAGGAATCGTTAGCAATCAATTTTTCCACTGTACTGGAACTGTTAAGATCCGTCACCCTCAAATCGCAACATGTACCGGGTTTAGCCTCCTGTTGCACCTCCAGAAAACAGATACATGAAGAGAGCTGCTGAAGTAGCAGTATTTTATGGGGTAATCCATGTCTCCATCAGTGACCAAAAGTCAAGGGCCTGAAGGGTAGCATTGCTTGGAATGATTTTGACCTTGTTGACAGGAGATTGACAGTAACAAATGGTGCTGGGGAGCAATAATTCCATACTGGTTGTTGTGATCAACTTGTTATGTCGGTCATTTGAACTGGCTTATCGTTGTATATTCTGAGGGCACACATTTTACTTAATATACCAGCATTGATTTTAGTCAGTGTGTTATCCAGTTGTCAATGTTACAAGCAACTGTATTTCTCCCTTCCCCACCAGAGTAATATTTTATAATTGTTAACATCCAGCTGTTGTAGTTGTAGAAACTGACTCAAACAAGCAATGGCAAACATGAGGACTGATCAGAATTATAAAAGCTTAATTCAAAGCTTTATCTAGACTATGGTGTCAATTTAAAAATACATTTTGGTGAATGTGTCTACTAAGGATGATTGAAAAATACAAAACCACTGGATTGAACAGCTACAATTTTACTTTAATGAAAAACAGACAGACAAATGGGGAATCAATGGAGTTCAGTCACTCTTTAATGCCTAGTAACATTAAAGAATAGATTTGTTTTTGGTTTCCTAGCTGTTTCCCAAACTTTCAACTTGTCTCGTCCAGTGTTCATGAGACCGCATTCAAATATATATTTTAATTTAGGGGTCAAATGTGTTCCAACATAAAGATACATAATTATTATTTTTTACTATCAGTGAGTATCCACCAAACATCCGCACGCTATCTTGAACTGGTTGCTTCTTAACATGCTTAGTAACACTCACTGCAGACAGAGATAACATCAGTGAAGATTCAAGGCAATGAATAAGTTATTCTTGGTCTCATTTCAAACGTGAAAGATTCATGCCACCAATTTAGATGACAGTATTAATTTAACATGACACTGCATTAATGGTCGATTTCAGTTTCACAGAACTCATTTAAGTGGAATGGAGTCCCTTAATTTGATGAGATGTGATAGCTGAGAGCTGTAATGTCTCTGTCTCTCTCATCTCTTTCTCTCTCTCTCTCTCTCTCTCTCTCTCTCTCTCTCCCCCATTGGCATTTAATGCACACAGACATCCCTGAATGGGGGTACACTGAGGGCTAGACCCACTGTGTGTGTGTCTCTGAAAAGTAAGAGATCAGCATTCCAGGTCCCACCACACAAATGTGAAACACACACCGTCTTTTCAAGACCTTCCTGTTCCGTTGCTATTCAATCTCAGTCAGCGCTCCAGGATCTGATTTGTCACTTTCCATACTTGTGCTGAGTGAAGCGTGCATGAAAGTATTAGCAGTAGACCAGCCTCGCCACCAGGCTCCAATTGTTGGAGCATAGAGCCTAGTGAGACTGTAGAACCGGATGGAACTTAAGGAGGCGGGCCGTAAATCAAGGCATGAGAAGGAGGTTTCTTGTTACAACCACAAAGATTCACACCCTACATTCAGATTTTCCCAATTCATTTCCTTGTTTAAATCACTTGGCTCTGCTTGCGCTTATTTGGCCCAGACTAAAACATCCAACAGAGACATGCTTGTTGTTTTATTGATCCGGGTTGGTGTGCTTTTCCTCCAGAACGCTCAAAGCAAGTGCCCCAAAGTAAGATATCTCACTGGCAAATTGTTTCTAGTTGGACAAGTGCACTATAAACCAAATGGTTATCATGGAGGCCCAATCATGCTTTCCCAGTCTGGATTATTTACAATTGTCCATTCTGTTTATTATTTGCTAATCTAGTGACTAAATCTTCGGCCTGTAAACCAAGCTAGCGCAGTTAGAGGAATCAAGTGGCCCATGTTACACTGTGCTAGTCTTTTGGGGTCATCCCAGTCAGGCTAAGCTAGTTAGCGGTAAAGACCCTCTTAGTTCTGCGGTTCATGCTAAAACATCCTAACCTAGTAGCAGGTAACTCAGTAGTCTGATAGTGATTCTGTGTGCCCCCGCTGATGGATGACACGCTCGGACACGCTCCCTCTTATCCTGACAGACCCCGACCGGCTGATTTATTAATGACAATAATTAGGCGTAACCCTCTCTACAACCAAACCAGAGTGATTAGTGGCCTAATGATGGAGGGGAGCGACGTAGGTGTGAGGAACATGATTAATGTACACAGTCTTGACCTTTTGCATTCTGTCTTTGTAGAGAAAGAGGAGGAGGATGTTGAGAGCAGGAGGAGGATCAGAGGAAGAGGAGGATGAGAGGAAGTGGAGGATGAGAGGAAAAGCAGGAGAGCCCTGAAAACCTGTGTCATCGGTAAGGCATGTTCATCGCATAAAGATATAATTAAAGGACTCCATGCATCTCCCATTATGACATCTGTGAGCATATGGGCAGAGCCATTGAGGCCATCTCCATTTTGAAATAGCATATTTTCTTTTCATACTTCTTCTATGATCTGGTTAAGAAGCGGCAGTGAGCTTACTGGCTGTGGGAGTGTGTTGTTGGAACAGGTATAAAGCCAAATGAACTGCCACCTACCATTGGAGAATGTAATTAATTGGCTGATCCCTGTTTTCAGAGGGATCCATGTTTATATATAAACATATAATACTTTTTTTTATATATATATATACTACTGTTCAAAAGCTTGGGATCACTTAGAACTTTCCTTGCTTTCCATGAAAACATACATAAAATGTGTTTAAATAGGAAATATAGCAAAATGAAATCAAGGTTTAGAAATAAAATTGACAAGGTTAGAAATAAGGATTTTTAATTGAAATAAAAATTGTGTCCTTCAAACTTTGCTTTTGTCAAAGAATCCTCACCCCATGTTTCGTAAAGCTCCACAAGTTGGATAGGCTTGATGGGCACATCTTACAGTCAAGTGGCTGGCTCCTACAACAGCTCAATAACTTTAAGAGCCAATGACTTTGCATGCCACTCTATTATAGACAGAATACCAGTTGACTGCTTCTTCCCAAAATAGTTCTTGCATATTTTGGAGGTCTTGCATACTTTGGGTCATTGTCCTGTTGTAGGAGGAAATTAGCTCCAATCAAGCGCCCTCCACAGGTATGGCGTGGCGTTGCAAAATGGAGTGATAGCCTTCCTTCTTCAAGGTCCCTTTAACAGTTTACAAATCTCCCACTTTACCACTACCAAAACACCCCCAGACCATCACACTGCCTCCACCATGCTTGACAAATGGCGTCAAGCACTCCTACAGCATCCTTTCACTTGGTCTGTGATATGTTCTTTTTTGTGATCCAAACACCTCCAATGTCTGTGTTCTTTTCCCCAAAATCTTTTGTTTTTATTGGCCAGTCTGAGATATGGCTTTTTCTTTGCAAAATCTGTTTATTTTTTGTGTAATGTAATGTGTCAAATAACATTAATTTTAATTTTGACAATTTCGAAGTGAGTCAGGAGAGCGAAGAAATGCAACAACAATCTAATGGTCAATTAACATCAAAACAGTGAACTAGCTTAATAGAAATGCTAGCTAGCAATATTCAAAAAAGCAGTTTTCCATGAATGACCAGGAAGAAGGTAAATAGATGTAATCCCCATTCAGTGTATGAACATCTGACTATTCCAAACTAAAAACAAAGTAAATAGATTAAACAAAATGCCAATTTATTGCGTAAATATTTACAAAATGTCTCTGTATAGTCAACTTCACAGTAGAAATATGAGAAGGACTATGGGAGATCATTTCATGGCACTGTTTGCCTCAGTACCTGAGTTTAGATGAAAGGATGTTTCTGATGGGGTCTTTGAGCACAGGATTTCTTCTGTAGAAATTTCGATTGGTCAGGAAATGTTGTGATGTGGAAATACATTTTATATGTACTAAAAAAGGGGGTAGCAATGTTTGCCATTACTGACATTATTCATAATGTAATCTCAAAAATGGTCTCAATTATCTTTAGAGACACTGTACTGCTGCGGAAACAAGTGACCATGGCAGTAATGATTGATTGTATTAGAGATGCACTAAAATAATGTTTGCAGAGTAAACATTTACTTTAAATCCTCTCTTCTAAGCTCAGGGACTGAGGCAGGTGATGATATGCTTCAGGTCTGAGTTGGATTGACTTTATCCTGTTCTCACTGTACTCCATCTGTGTGACAAAGCTGTTTAACTAATCACATGACAATGTAGGTTTGGTGGTTGGATTTGACAACAGTAAGAAATTGAACTGGTGTGGGTTGTGAAATGAATGCCACAGAATGACCATAGTTGAAGAACATTAATGTTGTGCTATGGTAAAAAGTGATAAAAACCTTTGGTACAAACAAATGAAACTGAAGGTATTTCACGCAAACAAGTTGTTCGCCCATTTTTGACTAATTTAATATCGACTTGAAGATAAATCATTCATGCTACTCAATTTTGTTTTGATCTGTCTTTATTTTATTTTCATTTTAAAACCCCCTTTTTGTATCTACTGACAACACCTCCAGTAGAGTTAAATACTGAGGCCATCCAGGCTTAGCCATTGTACTATTTTTCCAATCAGGAAGTCATGTAATTTGACTCACTCATCCCTGACTTAACGCTATCCTAGCATGCTGGCAAGTTAGCATTGGTCATTGGACTTCCAAGACACTAGTCAGTTATTGTCTCTGGCAAGGTCTGAACCTAGACTGGGTTGGTCAGCTTGATACTGTAGCATGAAAGAGCTTTGGTCTTAGACCACTGTGCCACTGTACCTCAGATGCTAGTTCTTCTTTTCTGTGGTTGAAAATCTGGAGTAGACCATGTGGTGTTATGGCAACTAAAGAGCCACATCATTAATTATGGGTGTTAAATGAAGGCAGACAAAGGCAACGTGAAAGGCAACATTTGAAATTTAAGGTAAATCTCCCTAAAATCAAGTTTACCTATTCACATCCTTTTACTCTTTAAAACAAACTCTTTTAATATTAAGGACCCTTAAATATGTGTTTCTTTGATCTCTTTTGTATTCTAATTCCTTCAACAAATTATCAACGTGTTCAGTGTTCCATTTCAGACACCAACACCGCAATCCCTAGTAGTTTAACCATTATGTTGGACATACGTTAAATATATCCAGCTTTTAACACCAGCATAGCAAATATGCGGGTAGCTTGAATCAAACCAGCACATGTTCCAGCCCTGTAAACTATAGTAATGTACTGTGGTGGGGTTACCCCACAGCAAACTGCTTGCAGGCAAATATTACCACAGTCCTTCATCTTTAATGGGAGAAAACACAAGGCTGCTTGGTGATTTCTGCTCAGCTCTTCCAGCAGTGTACATCCACTCACACTGGACCAAAGCCACTTAATGAGAGTATTTCTTCCTCCATCATGTGGGAAAGAGGACCTGCGCTCAGCAGGACGAATTATCTCCCTCACTCGCTGTTTCTCTGTGCTTGTTAAATTATGCATCAGGTCTTAAGATTTGGTGAAACATTGGTTTAATACAAAAACACGATGTAAACAGCCTCATAGTCATTAGAGTGCTAGCTGGTGTTGGGCATGTTTTTCTAGTCTATTTCTCTAACATAGCAGAGGTTGGATTACAATGCAACGCTTTAAGTTTCTTGTGAACTCTAAACGTATAAGTTGATAAGTCTTTACATTTCTCTTTCAACCTCAATTGCAATGGGACAGATCTAAGCCCAAAGGATACACGTTTCAACTCAAGCCTGCATTTGGTATTGCCGTTCTTTCCCCCTTTCTGATTTCAACCATCCGATCTGCATTGTGTGTAATGTGTGTGTGTGTGTGCGTGTGTGTGTGTGTGTGTGTCTCTGTGTGAAAAGCCTAGTCTTGACAGTAAAGGGCAACATCTTCCTAGCTTCTTATCCCAGAGCTGGCGCCACTTAATAACAAAGTGTCACCCTGGCTCTTTTTTGGCTGAAGGATGTGTCTGGAGCAATTTAACCCCTGTCAAATTCATAGACCGAGCTACGGACGCAAGAACTGACCATCCATGATATAAATATGAGGGTTTTCAACCTGTTTTGCATGGGTGTCATATTCATTTGGACCCAGAGGCTGTATTGGGTCTTCAACAAGGGCCAGAAGGCCACACTGAAAATTGGATGTCTTTTCTTTCTCAAAGTGTGCAGAAGTTACCTATTCTTTATGTAATATATTCCCTGATTGTTGTTAGGGAGTCTTATTCATTGTTTTTAATTATTATTAGATTTTTAATGAGCTGGACATTGTCAAGAAACAGTATGATTGTAGGCCGTTTTTCATTTATTCACAGTTTAACTTATTCCACACATATTTAAATCACACAGCCTGAAGGCTATCACTCCATTTTTGTTTTGTTAAATCCCAGCAATAATGTGTTTTTCCATTTAAATTCTTTGCAAACATATGAATAACGCAGGTTGATATTCTGAATTTGGATAGGGTACATTCGTTTAACTAAGCTTGAGGCATTTCTAAGTTATAAGTTATACGTAAATCATACATTTGTAAGTCCAGAAATATAACAACGAAGGATTATAGGTTTAACTCAACCTATATTGTTTGGCTGATCCCCTTCCAATGTACCATCTTATAATCCTCTGGAATCTAGTTAAAAGTACAGCAGAGACTATTTTTACTTTCTCACTACTTGTCGGAGATGAGAGGGAATCTCTGCATTAGACGATTATAATGTCATTCCCATGATCCTCGGCGCCCATGGTATTGTAAATCATGGCCTCATGATGTGTCAGGATGACGGTAGGAGGCAATTAAATGGCAGAATATAATAGACCAAATTATTGCCTGTCAGATTTTGAACAACACAGTCGGTATTGGAATTACACTTAATCATTATGTGCATTAGGGAATCCTGCTTAAGGATGAACATGAAACAGACTGCATTGTTCAAACCTCTAATTGTGATGGCCTTTTATTTGCTGGGTTACAGTACAACAAGCAAGGTTTCACACAAAATAATAACGCTAACAGCATCTAAAGTCAATCTTACACATAAACTGGGAAAAATTGCCATTTGTCCTTGACTTGGGAAATACTTAAGAATGCTGTGTTACAGGGTCTTTTAAAGGAGAGTGAATGTTAAATACTTACTTTTAACCAAAAAGATGAGAGTCTTTCTTTTCATTAGTCAATAATCTATATAAACAATTCTTACATTCTGAAAAGTAAACATACTTATCTGTTTTAAAACTTTTGTGCTCTGGAATCGATTATAACATTTTTGCTTATTTGGCGAAAACAGATGCTTGCCGCTCATCTACCATAAAGAGAGATGACGGAGATGTTACATAAATTGAAAATGTGCCCCACTATGAACAAAATATGATTTATGTCGAGACGGCCAAAATGTGAAAAGCGTGTATATCATACATTACATATTGTGAAGACATATTTTTTAGATGAGATCCGCTTAACTTAGTGCGGTAATGTTTGATAACAGAGGTTATATATTGAAAACAAAATACTATGTTAAAAATCACATACATATGTAACAATTATGGTAAGCTTTGTGGCATGCATTTTCTCTGATATAAGACTTTTTTAGAAAAAAAAAACTCCCCTGGCTTCAATAAAAAGAAACCCTTAGATCATTTTTCGTCAGCCCTATCCAATTGGAGGAAAAACAATTGAGCTATAAGATTTCTTATAATTGTAATTATCGTACTGTCACTTAACATTCGGCTCAGCCTAATTTAACGGTACCTTCATAGTCTGGAGCAGTACATTGAGTGCATTTTACATTATGTCATGTGGACCATTTGATGAACATGTAAATGAGGCATACGTCTAAAGTTCTTCGTAAAGTGGACCTTCGTAAATGCTCCATTAATAACTCACCATATGAGTTTTGCTGCTTGCATCAATTATATTAAACTGCTTGACACCCCAATAAGTTATGGCCCCTGTGCTCGATACGGATCCCCCCAGGACAGCATGTAAAAGAGGTTAACCTACACAAAGATGAAACAGATGCTGTTAAAATGAAACATTGTTAAATACTACATCTTGCTGATTTCCCAAGGCCCTAATGTTGCAAACGTGTAATTCAATGTGGATTTTCTTGGGGAGGGATTTTCTGACAAGAGGTTTTTCATGATAACTGTTACCAAACTATTGTCTGTTACCAAACTATTGTCTGTTAACAAACTGTTGTCTGTTACCAAACTGTTGTCTGTTACCAAACTGTTGTCTGTTACCAAACGATTGTCTGTTACCAAACTGTTGTCTAACACTGAACCGAGATGGGAAGCTTTTGTGAACCAACACAAATGTCATGTTCCTAAAAGCCTGCGTGGCCGTCCCTAGAAGATTTCACTTAGAATTAGAACACCTTTTGTTTTCCCTCTGTGGCACCTACTTAGTCACCAATCACCATCTCCCAGACACTTCATTAGCATGGCCACGAAAGCATCTCTTACACGGGACACACTGTAGTTGGCTCAGGCTAACTACTGTTGTCTCGACGAATCAGCTAAGCTCACTGATTGTAATTGCACGTTAGCAGCAGGCCGTGATACGTGTGTGATGACAACGGGCAGTTAAGAATTATGATTTATTTAAAGGTGTTTAAAAAGTTATGTAAAGAAACTGAAAAAAAAAAATCCCACCAAACTTTTATCCTTTAAAGTGAGGTAAACTGCTGTAATCATGGTCTTATTAAATTGTTCTGTGTGTGTTTTTACTTTAGCTTATAGGGTTAGTCTATAGGATGGTCATTTATTTGTGAACTGTCATGCTAAATTACTATTTTCTCTTCTGTACTGTTTGATATTGCAATGTGCATCATATTGGTTCAACAATTTAAGGCACATTGCTTGAAACCTCTTACTGGGACACTACAGTGTGTACTCAGGAAGATGGGGCACTATGACCGTGTTGTGGTTAAGGCGTGCCGTTGCAATATGCATCATTCATTTAAAGTAACGGAGTGTGCCACTTTTAGAGATTTCTGAATGTCTTCGCTCCTAACACACCAGTGAATCTTCTGTGAGTGATTAAACTATCTCTCAGTTTAAGCCAGTGCTTCAACTGCCTGCTTCCTGTTACCTAGATATCACCATCTACAGCAAATAAATTGTTATTTCTACCAGAGAAGGATGTGTCTTCCCTTTGAGCTGTCTTCCTCTTAAGGTTTCTTCCACCAACAAAGAAAACCAATCATTATACTTCCTCTTACAGCTCTAGTCCAGATGACTGCTAATTAAAAGCAACTTTGTTTGTTTTGTATATAATCTCCTAGTATATACGCATAGGTACATTTTGAAATGTGAGATTATTATCTAAATATCTTGCCGTTTTGAAGTTCAACGCGACTTTCTGAATTTCCAGTGGTCCCATGCAGCCCAGTAGGTTGCTCATGGGACTTGCAATGACAGAGTTTTGTGTTTCATTAAGAGTTTCTGCTCTATAACTAGAAAAGGTTGTTAATGTACGGCATCGTTTCCCTGAACACAGCCTGAACCAAGCACAACCTGTGCCAGAAATGTGTGGGTCTCAGCCAAAGAGGCAATTGAGCCCTCATATGTATATACTCTGTTACCCCAGACTGCCACAGTTGTATCGATCATATAGTGAGAAGAATCCCAACCCCCTGGATAATACACTGGAAATGGTGCCTTGACATGTCGTGCTTAGAGACACTTCCCAAAGAACATCTGTTCCTTTTCAATAGAGTGTCGGGGGGGGGGGGGGAGGGGACGGCTCTCTGTTCGTGGGTGCATCCTCGCTCATATCGGGTTTTCTTTGCATGCGGGACAGGTTGGAATTATGGAGGGAAGAGTGGGGGGGGGGGAGGGGTTTAGACGAAGGCCCCTATAGATCATTCACCATTGTGTGGAATCCCTCAGCGCTAATGTTAGCCTAGCACCCGGGCACAACGAGTCCCGGCCTGCACCCTCATCTCCGTCGCGTTGAATTACTTCCCGTCTCGATAGAACCCAAGACACGGAGTGTTTAAATGCACGTTACGACTAAAAGCCTGTTACTGTCAACCCCTTTGGGAATAAATAACAAATACTCGCTGTTTCGGGAGGCGGGGAACAAGAAAAGATGACAGCTTAAAAAATATAAAATTACACTGGGGGGTAGTGCTGGTGGGGGTGGTGGGGGTGGTGGTTGTGGGGGGCATGGGGGGATGCTATGGAATTTATCGAGCTGAAATGTGTTGTGGGGAGATTTAGGGAGCAAACCCCCAGGGGGTGGAAGAAGTTAATGACTGATTAACAACAGCAATTATAAGATGAGGGGAAGGTATGTAATTAAAATCGCGGCGCTCGCCTGTCAAGTACGCGTGTCAGCCCATTGTGAGGCCTTGTTAAAAAAGCACGGGAAAAAGAAACCAGCACTTAATTCCCTGGCTTGGTTGAGAGGTTGGGGTAGGAGTGAAGGAGAACGCCGGCCTGTGGAAATGGCTGTAACTGAACATTTTCAGAGAGAGGCCTGCATCGTTAGAAGTTCGCAGCCGTGCATTTTGTGTCATTGGCAAAATATATTTGGCAGTCGGGGAGTAATTGAACTTAATTAATAGGATGCATATTTGATGGAGGAATAAAATATTCAAGCTCAGCAAAGTGGAAAAAGGGAAAGATTTAGTGGGAGGGAAAGGTGGAGGGAGATACTGTAATTCATGAATTCAATCCTCCACTACAGAGAGAGAGAGAGAGAGAGAGAGAGAGAGAGAGAGAGAGAGGGTAGAGATGTTTTAAAAAGTATTTGTGCAGTGACATGTTTGAAGTAGTTTTGGCTCTGTACTCGAATTATGTTCTTGAAATTAGCATTAATTTAAGGGTATTTTTTTTATCCATATGTTTATATGTTACAGCAGATGTGGTTGTACATAGTTACCCCATTTTAAGGGGACCAAACGAGAACCTCACAATATCTGTATGAAATTATTTTGTACTATTGTATTGGATGCATTTGTACCGGTTTTTTTTAATAATCCAAGATCATGAATTAGTCTGAGAAAATGACAGAATCATAAACAATGACCAATGAAGGGCAGGATTAGCATGTCCTAGGGGTATAATCTTAGTGCCTCTTTTACTTTCTCAATGAATATTATTCACAATATAATCTGTAATTAATGTAAAGAATGGAATTAGAAGTATTAAAAACACATTTTCATTTTTAATAAAATAACAAAATACATTACATTTTGCTACTGACAAAAAAGTACCCCCCCAAAAAACACCCCAAACAAAGTAATTGTGTATTATGAATATGGGACCAAACACTCTTCTTTTGACTTTAATACACAAATCATGAATAAAGTTTTGTTCCTTAAAATGGAGGTGGGGGGGGGGGGTGCTGAAGTACAGAGTAAAGAGCAAAAAGCAAAACAATATTCTGAAAACACTTTTGATCCTAACTGTAAGGAATGGAATGGGATAACAAGACAGAGTCAGGTGGTGTTATATAAGGAAGGAATACAAAGGGGAGTTATGCCATGTTTCTCAGGTCAAATATCAGGAGCCATGATTGCAGTGTTAAGCAATCATATATCAGCACAAAGCAACTTCTGAGGGCCTCTTTAGAATTCACAGGAGCCATTTAAAAATGATCACCACACCGAGCACACGGTCGCAGACATACAGGCAAAGGGGCTGTCAATGATACACTAGTATCTCCTGGCAGTTTTTAATAGACTTCCCTCCACTTGACAGGATTTCCTGGTGGCTTTACAGGGGAGGATCATGGGATATCATTGGTGGCCAGGTTTCTGTGAGTTTGTAGTGGAATAATTGAATAATCCATGAGGTTTGCTGTTCGGACGTGTGGAGATTTTCTTCTGATATAAATGTAAGTGCTTATATGAGAATGAAGAGCTGCTGTACTGAGTGTTAAGGCGAAAATGAGCTGTTACATTTTATTGCGGCTAGATTGAGCTTCAGAATGGTGCAAACTGAAATATGTCTTCAGGTGATGCTTAATTTAATGATAGGATTATATAGACAATCTATGACGAGTGTATTGCTTTTTTTTAATGTATTTATCTAGTGGGTAACACATAAGATGAAGTTTCCCTTTGTGCTATGTAACTTGCACAGTAATTACTGTACTAATAACACTGTGGAAACAGTGATTTTGCTACGTGTATACAATACTCGTTAATACAGTTAACGCACAGTTATAACACAATTGTAACAATCAATGTATTGGTGATTATTCACTTGTTAAAGATTATTCCACGTTTTGCCTGATCACAGTTCTGACAAAGTCATGTTTTGTTGTTACATGTTTGACAGTAACCTGTGAACTGTCAGGTTAATAACTGAAAATCACATCTTGTTACAGGTATTTACAACCAACAATTTTACTTGAAGAGACACAAATATATTCTTGTTTGTGCTGCACAACCACAGAGCAGTCGCCTCAGGACGGCCATGCCGTGGTTGACCTTCTGAAGGTTGTTGTGAATGTGGGGGGTGTTCTTAAACACTACTCCTTCTTCACTTATAACAATAGCCAATCACCATCTCTCTGTGTTTTCGTACTATTTGCAGTGTGTGGGTGCCTAATACAAAATGGCACGGTGAGGTGAGCAACTCTACTTTATGGGCTCTTATAAAACATCTCTGTCAAGGTTGAACAACTACTAATTTGAGCTCTAACACAACCTGCTTGATTAGGGTTGAAGAACTCTACTAATTTAAACTCTAATACAACACGGCTTGGTTAAGAGTAGACCACTCTTGTAATTGGAGCTCTAATAAAACAGGCTATATTTCACAGTGGTCTGAAAATACTTTATTAAACTGTGGTCTAGATAAACAATCCCAGAACGGTGTCAATCAAACTGTGTACAATGACTTGTTTATTATTTATATTAATGACTTGCCATTTTACAATATTTTTCAAATAAATAAGACACGTTCCAAATTGAATGGTTTGAACTTCATTGCCCTTTAATTCTAATTGATTTCAAATCACGCTTCCTGTTGGGTTTAGCCAATTTAAATGCAGTGTCTGAATGGATTTAAATTAATTTATCCCCAATTGACCCAAGCCCTGATTAGCACGCTGTTTTATTGTGAACTTTGTTGATGTACAAACCTACATGAATAAGCTTCTAGCTAGCATCTCAATGTGCTCACTAGCTAATCTCAATGTGTTCAACTGCTGAGGTGCTAACACACCATAGCACTGGAGAGTAGAGACACATGCTCCCCCCAAACCCAAGAGATGCCCACTCTCCATGAGATAATTGGTCAAGCCTTGTCTTCTTTCCCACTAATTGAGGCACAGTATTTGCACAAATGTATGTTCTTTTGCTTCAAACTGTAAGGCAAAAGAACATCTTTCAAGTGAATAGCTTAAATGAAGTTTCCCCCTTTTTTCTCTCTGAGAAATGGAAAAGTGAAATAAATGATAAGGGGGTAGGAATGAGATCTCCTTTGAAAGATATGCAATTATTTCCCAATTAAGGAAAGTTGTGGTGGACTGTATGTTATTGGATTTTATTTGGACAAATGTGCTCAGTAGATGGCGCCAGTGATGTTTCCAGCAGCACAGGGGAATGTTAACATGCTTGAAACTTTCACAAAAACCTATCTGTTCTGATTGATAATATAGCCCTCATAGAATGCACTTGAAACCTTCTCCAAAATAAAATGTGGAATAAACATATATCAGATATAATTAGATGTTGATAGTACAATTTTGTGTGTCTGTGCTCTGGGATTTTCTTTTTAGTATAATTTTATACAGCATTCACACCCAACTTCTTTAAGTGGAAAAGCAAAGAAATTTGTAACATAATTACAAAATAGTAATCGGTCAAGAAAATAATTATATTTTTCACAATGCTCTTAAGGAAATATAGTATAGTCCACTATAGTATATAGTGGACATTTTAAACGGCAAAACAAAGATACATTTGTAAGTTTGACTGCTTAAAAAAATATAATTTAAATATATTTTGTGTAATTTCTGCATTTCAACAAAAACCTTAATTAATAATTGTGGATAGATTGAAACAGGATTTTCTGCACAGACAAACACAATTTATCTCAGTTCATCCATTATAATCAATAAAAAAATGAGCTTTGTGTTTATGATCCATTGCACTGAAGTCCATCACCCTTTTTGCTAGTTTGATGAACCAGAGACAACCAGGAGAGGGGAGGCATGGAGCCTTGAGTCCATCCCGAAAGCACTCTTAACTAGGCCCGCGGTAGGGCTGCTGCTGGATCCCTGGAGGTTTGGTGGAGGTGGTCATGCAAGGGGTCCTTCTCTGGTGTAATATACTGCCGGTTAGCCTACTGCCTATTAGCCGTCACAGAGAAGGAGAGAGGAGGACAGCCATGCCGAAAGGGCAATTACGACAAGGACAAAGACCACAGCGTAATAAGTCCCCACAGCTAGTCTAATAAAGAAGTGTAGAGGGTAACATTAGCAGGCCTGATAATGACTATGTGCGTGTGTATGTATGCATGTACATGGATGGTGTGGTGTACTCGGCCATGCCTAACAGACTGGAGATGACTAGAAGTTCAAGAGCAGAGGAATACGTACACTTCAACACTCCGTATGAATGAACCCACTGTCGATTAAAGAAGCACTACGGTCTTAAATTCAACACACCGCCGCAACAATTTTTGTGATCCATGCCAGTGTCTTGTGATACAGAGGCGGATGTAAACATTGCTGCTACATCAAGACACATTCCGTGTTCAAATTCTAAACATCCCATTATCTGAAAAGGACGGTTACTCATGATCCGTGCCTATAAACAAGCACATAAATTGTTCATTTAAATAATGGTATGATTTCAAAATAGTCATTCACAGCATAATGGTAAAAAGAGGGAACAATGATTTTAAACAATCCACTGTTCACATATATACCTTGAAATCAGCACTGACTCATGAACTTCCAATACATTATGTGTGACGTGGATAAAGGTTTCTACGAATGGTGAATGTGAAACACTCCATGTTTACGTCCATGTAAAATATACACAGTCAAGCACAAAAGATAGGGGTTGAAGAATGTTCAGGTTCTGGATGTTTCTTGCCTCTCTCCGTCTCCCTCTCCCTTCTCTCCATCTCGATCAGCGAGAGAGATTCACGGCTCGATTTTCACAGTGTTCCAGTTATCTCCCAACGGATCCAGAAACTTCGCCTGCTCTCTCTCTCTCTGTCTCTCTCTCTTTCTCTCTCTCTCTCTCTCTCTCTCACTCTCACTCTTTTCGAGCCTGAGATGAAGTCTTGGTGATATGGTTGTGTGTACACACACTGGCCATATCAGATAACAAACACACACACACACATACAAACACATGCACACCCTACTAGAACCTATTCAAATCTGTTGTGTGTGGTGGATAGTATCAGGTAAACATGCAAACACTGATAACCCTGCAGACAAACACAAAAGGATGTCCTGGGAGAATATCCAAGATTTATTTAGCATCACGCAAAAAAAGATGTTAATCAAATCTTAAGTAAAATCTTAAGTGAAGATTTCATATTTATAATTTTAAAACAAAAGCCTCAGTCCTATTTTTGTATTCCACGTAAGTAAAATTCAAAACTTTAAGTGGAATTAAATTGTTTGATTTATATATTCTGGAGTCAAAATAAGGTTGTCATAGTGCACTTCTATGCAATTAAGTGTTGTTAACCTAGTTATGAGTTTTTATTTAATATTATTTATTGTTTGCATACTGGTGTAAGCAGGAGCATTTCAAAGGTTCACACATTTGAAAATTAGAGTTGCATTAAGAATAGCCTAATTTCTTAATTACAGAAATTAAAGTTCAGGCAAAATCACAGCCATAAATTATTCCCAGCAATCACATCACCCTATGTCAGCAAAGGCTTGTTCCACTGTGACAGAAAGCTTTTCCCCCTCGTACTCTCTTAGATCAATGTGGGATTAGGGGTGATTCCACACATACCCTTTGGGACGCTTTATTCCAATGAATTAGCTGAGTGAATGAGCAGCAACAACGCAACAGAATTGTGTTTTGTACCAGGCTAGATAAATTATACATATTCTAAAGATATTAACCTCACCCGATCAACTTTTTGTCATTTACATTTTTCTAGTTTTAGGTTTCCTCAAACAGTACATGGGAAGTGAGAACTATTCATTGGTGATTATTTGATGGAAAAAAATATACTGTATTTCATTAAATACTAGTCCTTAAATAAATGACATACAAAATGTATATTACGGTTGTACTGTATATGTTTTTGCATTTTGATTACTCTCCTTTGATATACATTGTCTTCAATAGAAATGAGCATCGCAATGCCACTGAAATTTTATTTGATGACGGTTTCGCTTTCTTTTTAAAAAAATTACATCACAGAGGGAATTGGTGAAATGACCTCCAAGGCTATGCCTACAGAGGACAACATCCCTGATGTTGTCCAACACAAACACTGGTAGATGTCAGCCTTGTTTTATTATCATATTTCCTTGGCTGTATTTTTGTCATTGGAGAGCAAACACATTGTGTCAACTCAAATGAAGCACTGTGGCCAACATGGGAACCCTTCACGGTTAGGTCGAGGTGAAGAACAGAGAGAAAATTGGACGTGAGTTTGGAAAGGTGGGGGACAGTTTTTGCATCACAGAGTATAATCTCCTCATTCGCTGTGATTGAATTTGTCATGAAGGAGTGTCAGGATGAATAAAGTGATAGGCTATAGCGTGCTCTTTATTTCCTGCTGGACCACTCTGCTAAGTCCATGATGAAGCAGGAGTAAAAGGTATTGCAGAGAGAGAAGGATAGAGAAGTTCCCTTTAGACTTAGGCGAGGAGAAAACACTTCCTTTCCAGTTCACACACACACACACACACACACATGCGCGGTAACGTACACACATATATGTACACACATGTTCTTTACTATTTTTTTCTGGCAAAATATGATGCTTTGAGGACGTAATTAGGCACTTCGTTCAGAGAGTATGCCAGTGCATCCTTGAATTATTACAGTCGTTAAAATTGTACAAATATGGAAATATGATTGCCAGGAGCGCATAAATCAATGATCAGCATGCCCTGAAAATCCAATAAATATGGGGGCTTGAAATACTTAAAAATGCTAATTGCATGCAGGGATTTGCATATGGCAGTATTTAAAGGCAATGTCCTTGCCTAAAGAGCCTTTGTGGGTAGACAAAGAAGGGATTGTGAGCAGACAGACAGCTACTTGTGTTTTTATCAACCCAACACTGGTCCAGTCACAATTTTTGTAAACAATAGCCCACTCAAAGGTTTGATGAAGACAACGTACGTATTATAAAAAATACAGAAAGTGCCTCAGAGTGATGCTAATAAGTATATGTTAATTATTCGACTTTCTCAGTCTGAATCAGGGGAAATGGACTGATTCAGGGATGGAATTTATAATATTTTCTCACTGTCCTGCCTGTTGTAATGTGTTAAATTGAAGTGACTTTGAATAATGTGCTGTGACCTTATGGTGATTACAGCTTATGAAACAAACCTTAATTGAGATTATTGATTCATATTAAAAAGTACTGTACTATAGTTTAAACAAAAATAGCCTTTCCTTATTAAATGTGTTTTTAATGCAGAGACATTCAACTGTACTGTATTTTTACAGATCCTAAAACACAGCATAGGATAGGGTGCAATCTTTTTGGGGGGGATTTCCAGTGCCTTTTTTTACATTTTGGTCTTAATTAACATCATGAAATAGTTGCCTTAAGTAGTCAGGATGTTGTATTATGGTCCCCTGGAGGTTTTGCCTGGTTCCCAGTTTATCATGGGGACATCCTTGAAGGTGCCTCTAGGACATTTCTTGGACTTTTTGTCAAGGTCCCCTGGAGGGTTTGTCTAGTTGTCAGTTTGCATTCTTGGGATGTTGTGTCCTCATCCCAAGGTTCCGGTCTTTCTTAAATAATCTACCTGGATTTTGCCCATCAAATATCATTAGAAATTAAGATTTTCTTATTAATGAATGGGGACTCTTATTGTAATCATCCCATTTATACCCATGTCTTTTTCACTGACAGCTGAAATCCGTAGTGTTTTTTATTTAGTTTGAGGTTTTTCACTGGGATATTTTCAGGATGGCCTTTCAATGTAAATGTGTTTTCTGCTAGTGCTACCATACCATGGACTGATACTATTGGTGGGTATGGCCGGAGGTATAGCTGTTGTGATCCCTGCGTTTTCCCCAGTCAGGGAAGGGTGGGATAGGTTGTGTATGAGAATATACTATATAAGAAAATGAAATACATTTCAAGGAGTTTTAAATGCAAAGATATATGTATTTCATTTTTACAGATCTTTTAACAAAAATACATGATATACTTACTGTTTTTAACATGAATATTTGGAAAGATAAAACAGTCAAAATGTTTCCTTGAAGCCTTACTCAAGTCGCAAATTATTTAACGTGAGATTTAGTGGAAAGAAGCATCCTGAGCATGTGACTCATGACTAAACTACGACCAGCTTCTTTGAAGCTAATACTACTCCCCCAAATGTACAGTCAAGTGGTTGGAGACTAATCAATGGACATGACCGTTTGGCCTGTTGGCCATGTTCTAGTGCTGCAACTGCATTGTTAGGTTAAACACCAACCCAATCCTCATCATGAAAAATCAATTTGGGAGACATGCGTGCAGGAGTGCATCTGTCGCATAGAGAGTCACTTTACACGGCAGGTTCAGAGCATTTTGTGCTGTGGCGCCGGCAACTATTGACATGGATATAGAAGAGCTCCAGGGAAGGTACAGAGGGAATCTGTCACACTCTTTGCCTGGCTAGCAGGCCTTTTGAAAGAAGCTGCATTCAAAGTGCTTCCTCCTCTTGCATTTTTGGGTGTTGGAAATAATAATGATAGGTGTTCTTGTCTGATAGCTAATTCATTTTGTGAGGCGTAGTTACTATTCCTGGGTTGTGGAATTTTCTCACCTAGCTATCTTAAGATGAGTTCACTAACTGTACTTTGTGCTGTTTAAGATATATCTGTGTTTACTGATAATATTTTTCTGTAATCTGTTCTTCCTTTAATCATGTTCATTAGTAAACAAATGGGAGACACCAAACTGAAAGATAGTGTTTATTTTGTTCAATTGTGATTCACTTTCTTCATGTCCATGTATGTTCTGCAGTATATATTATTCGTAGGTTGCCTTGAGATAAATGTGTGTAACTAAAGCACAGCTTAGGTCTAATACAGATTTTAGTTTACCACACTGAGACCACATGTATTTTAGTGATGATACCTATTTTAAAAAATTCATAAATGAAAAAAGAACATTCCAAGATAAAACACAAGAATCCAAAACAAAAAACATATTTAATGAAAATGCTCTCTGACTCTTTAAACAACATTTAAGGCATGAATTCCTCCAAATTAATTTAGTTGAAGAGAAACAGGAGAAAGCAGAGGAGTGAAAGACAAGTCTGAAATGCACGGGCATTTCATTGCAATTATACACATTCATCCTACTGTAAACAGGGTGCCTTCGGAAAGTATTGAGACTTCTTAATTTCTCCACAATTTTTTGCATTATAGAGCAAGTAACATTTGAGAAATGGTAGAGAGTTAGTGGCCGGTGCTGATAGCATCAGTGACGTCACTCATTCTGAGACCATGAAGTATTTGTTTCCTTTGCTTTTGTCGAGTGAAGGTGATGATGCTTTGTGGGTAACAGTTGTCATTGTGTTAAGAGGATCGAATGAAGTGCTGATTTATCTGCTATGGGCGGTGAAATTGTTCAGTCTTACCTGTCACTTCGGTGGGTAACCAATGCTCATAAAAAGTAACATTAGTTATTTTTATTGCAAGCCTCTAACAGACTGAAATACTCAATGTGTCATAAAACCCATAAAACCTAGTGGCAAAATATGATACTGGTTCTTGTTGCATTTCAACATACATTTTCTCTCATGAGGAATTTTTGAATCACTTCAAACAAGGTCTGTGTTTCGTTTAAGTTTACCCCAGCTACCAACTATCTAGCTACAACATTTGGATTGGAATGATGGTTTTACAGCCTAATGACAACCAAGCGAACAAACCCTTTTTGTAAAGCTTTTAATATAGCATTTCCTAGGGTAGTAGTATCACAGGACAACTCTATTTGTCACTATTTTTATTGAAATTCACTCAGTTTAATGTCTTAATGTACTCTGAATTAAGGCATTGAAAATGTAAGCATAGAACAACTAAACAATTTGAGACAAAAGGTAAATCATGCAATTGTTTTTTTAACAAAATGTAATCAACATTTTTGACTGATCAAAGTAGCCACCGTTTGTAGATAAAATAACCAAACACGTTTGTGGCATTCTATCTACAGTGGAAATCAAATATTGTTCGGAAAGTTCTTCCCTACACTTTTGTGGAAATTCCCACAAATGTGTTGTGCTTGTAGGTTGCTTTGCTTTTACCCTGGCCATTCCATGATTTGAAGACTACAATCTTGTTCTTTTCTCCTAAGGTAGTTGGGTCATTATCTTCTAAGGTGGGTAATTATCTTGTTGTAGGATGAACCTCTGACCAACAACATGAACACCAAAGGGTATTGCATGGTGCTGCAAAATGCTGTGGTAGCTGTTTTGCTTCATGGGCCTGGAAAGCCTCTTTTTCTTATTATGCCATCTTCACAATGGCTTTCTTACTGCCAATCGACCTGCCAAACCTGCAGCTCCAAGTGTTCTCACTTCGACCGGTGTTAAGCTGTTGTCCAGTGAGCCATCTATCATGCAAGCTGTTGACTCTCAGAAATGTGTCTTCTGATTCGGTTGTGCCTTTGGGTCTGCCAGACCTCTTCCAGACAGAGTTTCTTCCAGTTTCCTTTTGATGGTGTAGGAAATTGTATTTGCTGACACCTTGGCTTTCTTTAAATTTCTCAAAAAGGGAAAGACCTACACCTTTAAGGGTTATAATGGTCTGTCTGTCCTTCCTTTCTGCCTTTTCCTTGCCATCATGATAGCAATATACTACTTCCTGCAGTACAGTACTGTCCAAATAATGCTTAAGAGTGTGTACTAACAGAGTTTGTTCCAGCACTGGTTTTTTACAGACTGAGGGTTTGTAAGTAATCAACAAAAGATGTGACACCTGTAGGAAAGGTTAACATCAACATTCAAGGCTTATTTTATTTCCATTGCTGTAGAACAGCTGTACATTGTTAACCCATTAATCTGAAATGTACATTATCTTTCAGTTTTTGGTAACCAAAACTTTAGTTTTTACCTCTGGCAGTTTACTGCTTAGTTTTGTGCCATTTCATGTTATTCACTGGACTTGAACTGCTTACATTTTCAAAAAAATTAAATGGTTTGTTCTAAAACTTTTGACTGGTAGTGTATACTTTTCCAAGGCTAGTGGTGCCGAATAGATTTATATGGGTAGCTTATTACTAGTACTAGGTAGAGTACCTACTTTGCAACATATGGAGTGCTTACCTGGAGGAGAAATATGTTCATATCAGCCCATGTGTTCCGCCCTCGCTTGAAAGCAATGTCTATATTTGAGTTTTCTCCAGAGCTTTATTCCACTTTCTTTGTGACTGGCAAAACCAAATTACAGTATGAAAATAAACAAGAGGAAATCATCAGGAAAACCATGACTCTATGAGTATGAGTACATGGACCAAAACAAATTATTTGTTAAGTACGATATTTCAAATAATACCATTCCCTTATACCCTATATATTATAATGAGCATTTTCTACATTTGTACAGAGGAGATCTTACAAATATCCCATTTAAATAATTGCTAAGATGCAGATTGAGCTAAAGAGCTTTCCCTTTCCAAAAACCTCTTGTCCACTAACATCATTCAATACTTTAGTCAAAAATGTATAATTATTGTCTTGTTTTCCTCAACTAAAATTTCAAATCGTTTTTTTCTGGATCTATTTAGGCAGTTATTGTCTCATCAACTGCCACTGAAAAATAGGGGTAACAAATATTAACGCATATTTTTGTCACTATTTTTGTTGAAGAAATGAACAGTTCATGTTTTTTAATTGCTGCCCTAATCAGTGACGTATTTGGGCCTGAGACACCAGGTGGATGCAATTAATGATGATGTAGAACAGAAAACACTCTATGCAAGCGTTGAATACTCCTGTCTAGATCCTCTCAAGCTCTGTCAGATTGGATGGGGAGCATCTGTGAACTGCAGTATTCAGGTCTCCCCACAGATGTTCAATGTGGTTCAAGCCTGGGTTTTGGCTGGGCCACTCAAGGACATTTACTTGTCCTGAAGCCACTCCAGCTTTGTCTTGGCCGTGTGCTTTGATTCGTTGTTGTGCAGAAAGAGATGCTCCCACCAACATGCTTCACCATAGGGATAGTTATATCAATGTGATGAGTGATGCCTTATTTTCATCAGACGTACATGTAGCATTTCACATTCAGGCCTAATAGTTAGTTTTCTCATCAGACCATAGAATCTTTTTCCTTCTACTCAAGAGAAATTTCTATCTAGCAAATTTGCCATAAAGGCCTGATTGATGGAAGTACCGCAGAGCGATTGTTGTCCTTCTCGCAACTTCTCCCATTCCTCCTCTGGATCATCCAGATGGTCATTGGCAAACTTCAGACAGGCCTTGACATGCGCTGGCTTGAGCAGGGTTACCTTGCGTGCGCTGCAGGATTTTAATCCATGACGGCGTAGTGTGTTACTAATGGTTTTCTTTGAGACTGTGGTCCCAGCTCTCTTCAGGTCATTGACCAGGTCCTGCTGTGTAGTTCTGGGCTGATCCCTCACCTTCCTCATGATCATTGATGCCCCACGAGGTGAGATCTTGCATGGAGCCCTAGATCGAGGGAGATTGACAGTCATCTTGAACTTCTTCCATTTTCTAATAATTGCGCCAACAGTTGTTGCCTTCTCACCAAGCTGCTTGCCTATTGTCCTGTAGCCCATCCCAGCCTTGTGCAGGTCTACAATTTTATCAATGATGTCCTTACACAGCTCTCTGGTCTTGGCCATTGTGGATAGGTTGGTGTCTGTTTGATTGAGTGTGTGGACAGGTGTCTTTTATACAGGTAACGAGTTCAAACAGGTGCAGTTAATACAGGTAATGAGTGGAGAACAGGAGGGCTTCTTAAAGAATAACTAACAGGACAGGACAGGACCAGGAATTCTTACTGGTTGGTAGGTGATCAAATACTTATGTCATGCAATAAAATACTAATTAATTATAAAAAAATCATACAATGAGATTTTCTGGATTTTTTAGATTCCGTCTCTCACAGTTAAGGTGTACCTATAATAAAGATTACAGACCTCTACATGCTTTGTAAGTAGGAAAACCTGCAAAATCGGCAGTGTATCAAATACTTGTTCTCCCCACTGTAAGTCAACATATACATTAAAATACTAGAGAAGCTCTGGGCAGGATTTAAAACACCATTAGTAGTGTTTGAATGCCTTAGCAATACATAACAACACCAAGAGAGAAGATACTTTATTATACACTAAATGGAACTCGAAAAACCAAAATATTGATTTCAACCCTTTTTAGTGGTCCTTCCAGTCCCTAGGAAGGTGTTGGATAACTATTGATTAAGTGGTGTTACAACACACCATGTAATGTTTCAAAACATTTCAGGATGATGTGTTTCAAGACTCTAGCAATGGTTAAGGTTTTATTTCTGCTAAGTTGGTGGCAGCTCAGTTCCCACTTTATTTTAACCGTGTAAAATAGAGATTTAGATTATCACTTGATTTAGCTTTCATAATTGACAGTGTTGCCAAGAAAGCTGCCAAATCTGTTGTCCAAGCCTTGGCCTAAGGCCTGATTAGTTACACCTGATCAGTAAAGAACTAAAAGGCATTAATATTAGATGTTTTTGCCAGTCAGAGAGATACTAATTTATGAGAAAATATGTAGACCCAATTCAACGTTTAGACAGACAGTTCAAAATAAATGCTGAAGAAACCCACATGGAGTACATTTATATTTCTAATCATATGTGTTTTTTGTCTGCCACAGTGAAATGGGGGAGAGGACAATGTATCTCCTCATCTGTGCATATAGTACATGCAATCTCTTGGACACAATTAAAAATGCTAATTTTGCAAACCTCATTAAAGTGATTGAAGTCATACTAGTCATTAAAGGGGCCATTTGTAAAATGTGTACTGTAATACCTGTAAAATTGACTAGGGGACATCTGCAGGTTAAGCTAATGTTTCAAAAAACTATCTACGAAATTGTCATAAGTGCCTGAGATATTCCCCACTGAAATGATCTCGCCAGTCTGTCTATCAGTTTGCATTGACTTCCTCATACTCTCTGCACTCTCAGTACTACACCCCCCACTCTAAATCTGCTTAAGTCACTATAATGGACATATATATATATATATATATATATATATATATATATATATATATATACTCACACATATACACACACACACACACACACACACACTCATATATATGTCATTTATCATTTTAAATATGTGGCGGCTTGATGTATAAAATTCCAATTGAATTCCAATAACATTTACATCATACTGAAATTCGGGGTTCAATTCCCATCCCTGACTGCCCAATTCTTAATCTTGTTGTTTCCTACTGTTTCTCACCAATCAAAAAAATGTAAAGGGGGAATACCCTACAAAACCTCTAACATATTAATAATAATTCAACAACATTTTAATGTTCTTACCATTTGTTAGGATTAACAACACCGTCAGCAAAAAACGGTTTGTTTGATTTGATGCTAGCCTCAATCAAGAAACAAACACAAAAAAAAGAAATTCACAAGATACTCTTATAAATGTCACATTTTCAGAATAAAGACAACTTTGGGGGTTTCAGAGTAATAAGGTTTTTTGTTTTTTTAAACTTGCTGTATATCTTAACATTTATATAATTTGCATCATACACTCCACCTGTCTTAAGTTGGTGCACATCTTTTCATGGTTTAATTCAACAACCACAATGTTTGGAGTCTATTTTTACAGTGTGAAAGCTAAACTGACTGTTCTATTTTCAGTCAAACAAGAGGTCATAATGTTGCACTGATCTAATCCCTTGAGTGTGTTTGTGTGTATCTGTGGAGGCTGATGGGCCTGCCTGGCTGTATGAGGAAGCATCTGTTGAGTTTCTTCACTCTTCTGCTCATCTTCTATCAGACGCTATGGTGTTAGCAACAACATAATTGGATGACTACACCGTATGTAATATGTTATGCCATTACACTCAAGTAAGAAAATATGAAAAATCCTCCCATAATATTGTAGAGAATGACATTATTTGTGACCTTCCCTCTTTTCCAAACCCAACCTCTTTTCTCCAACAAACTTTCTCCAACTTTTCTCTTTTCCAAGCCCAAGCCCAAATTCTCAGCATCATTACACCTCCCTCGACTCTTTCTTTCCTATTGCACGCTTCTGAGACCTCAAGGACAAAAAAGAGAGTGACTTCATTGTTTTGCCAGAGTGTGTCTCCTGTTTCTTGGGAAACAAGGGTGATTATTGTTGTAGCGGGGGCCCAAGGTACTGCTGGTGATTCCAGATAATCACTCGTAAACAAACGGAACCTCCGGACAAGCGCTGTCAATGCCTAAGCGGCTCAACTGTGAAACTTTAAACCATAAGGAGAAAAAAAGAAAACATTGGGTAATGTATGAAAGTTGATCTGAAGATAATTTTACATGGTAGAAACCCGATCTTCTTGGTAAGCACCTCCAGTGTAGATTTGGCTTTGGTTTATAGTAGATTATTGTATTGCTGAAAGGTGAAGTCTTCTCTGTGTCTGGTGTGAAGTAGTTTGAAAATGGTTTCCCTCTAGGATTTTACTTATTATTAGCTCAGTTCTGCTTAATTTTAAATAACTCCCCAGTCTTTGTCGATGTAAAGCATAACCAAACATAAGACTTTGCATTCACGCCGAAAACTGTAGACTTGTATTTTCTTGTATAGATATAAAGGAATACAAATATTATTTTAGAGCCTTGTTGTGTACAGGATGCAATTTTTCAATATATACATTTATGTGTGTGTGGTATTTCATAGTTTATAATACAATTGGAATAAATATATATTATCTATCTATCTATACACATACATGCATATACAGTAGTACCAGTCTAAAGTTTGGACACATCTACTCATTCAAGGGGCATTGCTTTGTTAGGACTATTTTCTGCTTTGTAGAATATTAGAGTAAACATCAAAACTATGAAATAACTCATCTGGAATCATGTTGCAGAATACTGTGGTAGCCATGATAGTTGAGTGTGCCTTGAATTCTAAATAAATAAGCAACAATGTCAGCAGCTAGGCACCCCCACGCCATCACACCTTCTCCTCCACGGTGGGAACCACATGTGCAGTGATCATCCATTCACCCACTCTGCCTCTCACAGAGACACGGCAGCTGGAACCAAAAATGTCAAATGCGGACTCATCAGATCAAAGGACAGATCTCTTGGCCCAAGCAAGTCTCTTTTTTATTGATGTCTTTCAGTAGTGGTTTCTTTGCAACAATTCAACCATAAAGGCCTGATTCACACCGTGTCCTCTGAACAGTTGATGTTGAGATGTGTCTGTCACATGTACTATGTGAAGCATTTAGTTGCGTTGCAATTTGAGATGCAGTTACTTGCCAATTTTTGAGGCTGGTAATTCTTATGAAGTTATCCTCGTAAGAATTACCAGCATAGGTTGTTCTGGGTCTTCCTTTCCTGTGAGGGTCCTCATGAGAGCCAGTTTCATCACACAGCAGTGCTAAATGGTTTTTGCTACTGCCCTTGAAGTAACTTTCAAAGTTATTGACATTTTCTGGATTGACTTGCATTCGTGCATTTGTTTTTGCTTATTTGAGCTGTACTTGCCATAAAACGTACAACTACAGTATAGACAAAATTATGATTTTATGTAAACCAACCCTACCCCGTCACAATATAACTGATTGTTTCAAATGCATTAAGAAGGAAAGAAATTCTGAAAATGAACTTCTAATAAGGCACACCTATAAACTGAAATGCATTCTAGTCGACTAACTCATGAAGCTGATTGAGAGAACGCAAAAAGAGTTCAAAGCCGTAATCAAGGCAATGGGTGGCTACTTTAAAGAATCAACTATTTGAAATGTATTCTGATCTGTTTAACACTTTTTTCCGTATGTGTGATTTCATAGTTTAGATGTATTCACTATGATTCTACAATGTGGAAAATATTAAAACTAATACCTTGAATGAGTAGGTGAGTCCAAACTTTTGACTTGTACTACATGTATACTATAGTGAATTATTCACATCACTGCCATTGAACTTCGTAGCTGTTTTAATATCCCTAATCGCGTCATTGGTGCCACCCCTGAGCAGTTTTCATCCTGTACTGCAATTGAATGTTTTAATACAACATCCACAGCTTAGGTTCACCATTATTATACTTTCTGTTTGTGGAGATGTTCTGGAGATGTTCTTGTTGCCCATCTACCAATAAAGGCAGTTCTTTATTAGGCATTTGAAAAGCTCCATAAATAGGTCTGACTCCATTTAGTTTACTAGTAGATTTTTTTGGCTGTTAGGCTTTTGGCTAACTGAGTTTTTTTAATTATAATTAATCAGGACCAAATGTCACATGGTGTAAAAATGCTCCTTCAGACCCCAGGCAAAAGTAACAAAAACACCAGTCACAGGGAGATACAGTATATATCAGAATGAAACTGTGATTCAATATCCCACATGTTACCTATAGATTTAATAGGCTATTACCTTTCAGAAATAAAACGTAAGATGCATGGCACAGTTTGGCTTTATAATTAGTTTTGGACTGCAGAAAATTAGGAATCTAAATTCAACTTGATTTAAAAATATATAGTCTGTATGTTTTTTTTTAACTTTAATCCTGTTTTGTTATCACCAATTCAGTAATATCACATTTGTGATTAAGGCCATTTCTTTGCAACAACTCCAAGAAGACATGAGACAATTGATGTCAAGATGCGTTTCCCAAAGCCTTCTACCTGGATTGAATTCAGAGGCGCACAAACCTCCACAAGGAGTTGCTAAACTTAAGAAAGAAAGGCAACTTTGAATAATATCCCCACAATACTGGACGGTGGTGTCTTATTTTACCACTCTGAGTGGAACCCCTGGGCTCTGTAAGCAGGATTCGAACCCTGGTCTCACAATGATGCGGCCAACTACAAGGGAGTGGCATGCAGGGGCAACTACAAGGCACTTTACTGCTGTGGCATGCAGGGGCCCTAAATCCCACTCTCTAATGCAAGAAAACTATGAAACCTGTGACAGGGTGTGAATACCTTTGCAAGGGACTCTGTTGGATGTTTCATCTTTCTTCTTTTCTGCTTTTGGCCCATTAAAATGTTTTATGTGTGTGTGTTAGAGGTGGTGGATGATTGTATCCCACAGGGGATTGAACCTGGACACATCATTTCATCAAGGACATGAGCACCACCATGGGGTCTGGCAATCACCCCTGGAGATGATGAAGATGATGGCTGCCATCTTGTGAAAGCCATCAGAGGCAGTGTCCCTCTCTGTCCGCATCATTTCCTTTGTGTTTACCTTCACTTAGGAATTTCACATAAGAAATATTTGTGTGAAGAAGGATTCGGATTCAGTCACTTTTATTCTCACCCAGAATGTAAGGTTTGATACAGTATACACTCCACACTGACTTAGCCACATGTGGGGATTGATTGTTGTTATAATATTATTAAGCTAGATTCATGACCACACTTAAAGGGATAGTTCATCCAAAAATCATATTTCGGGGACAGTCCCCTTACCCCGAGTTGTTCCTTCAGGCACATAGAGTAACATTATTCAGCTCTGTCCCAGTCAGTAATTAGCTTTATTAGCATTGTCCAAATTCATGAATGGAAACGGTTCATACCGCTATCGCAAAGCTGCATTGCAAGCGGAAACCTACTCCAAAACACTTCAAACTACATTTAGTAGTCTGTTGCGGTGGCATATATTTTTTAAACTGTGCACTGACAAATCAGCCAGCGGAATTGGCTGAATTCAAACTGGCACTAGCGAGCTATGTCCTATAGCAATCATACATAGGTTCTGTACTTCGACAGTGATGTATTTGAGGTGAGCGTGAACTTTAACCTCAACAAGCTATTCGCCTTGTTGGCACATTTTCTTAGGTGGACATTAGTGATGTGCAGTTTGCAAATTATTTGTCCGTTTTGAACAAATCTTTAAAGTGACTCGGGACTAAAGTCTTATTTTCTAGTGACTCGTTCAATTGTATCATTTATTTGAACGTTTGACAGCGGATTTCTACAACATAATCACTTGCTTCATACCCGGTGCTCCAGTTCAGTTCTCTTATTAACATCTATGTACACTGAACTTATAAACGCAACACTTTTGTTTTTGCCACCACAATCTCCCGTATTCTTCATATGAATGGGCTATGGGGTAGGGTGGCAAGATGGATGCCTTTTCTTACAAAGAAAACATCCAAGCCCGGCTCAAGTTTGCAAAAACAAACACCAAGTCCCCCAAAAGCACATGGGAAAATGTGTTATGTTCTGATGAAACCAAGGTCGAACTTTTTGGCCATAATTCCAAAAGGTATGTTTGGCTCAAAAACAACACTGCACATCACCCAAAGAACACCATACCCACTGTGAAGCATGGTGGTGGCAGCATCATGCTTTGGGGCTGGTTTTCTTCAGCTGGAACCGGGGCCTTAGTCAGATTGGAGGGAATTATGAACAGTTCCAAATACCAGGCAATTTTGGCACAAAACCTTCAGACGTCCGTTAGAAACCTGAAGATGAAGAGGAAGTTCACCTTTCAGCATGACAACAACCCAAAGCACACATCCAAATCCACAAAAGCATGGCTTCACCAGAAGAAGATTAATGTTTTGGAATGGCCCAGCCAGAGCCCAGACTTGAATCCAATTGAACATCTGTAGGGTGATCTGAAGAGGGCTGTGCACAGGAGATGTCCTCGCAATCTTACAGATTTGGAGCGCTTTTGCAAAGAAGAGTGGGCAAATATTGCCCTGTCAAGATGTGCCATGCTAATAGACTCCTACACAAAAAGACTGTACTGTTATAAAATCAAAAGGTGCTTCAACAAAGTGTTAGTTTAAGGGTGTGCACACTTATGCAACCAGGTTATTGTGAGTTTTTTATTTCTCATTTTTCCCCCTCAAAGATTTCAGTTTGTTTTTAAAATTGAATTTGTTCAGGTTATAGGTCACATTAAAGGTGGAAAAAGTTCTGACATGATTTATCTTGTCTCATTCTTTTACATCACAAGAACCTGGCATTTTTACAGGGGTGTGTAGACTTTTTACATCCACTGTATTGACTTAAGCCAAAAAGGATGTGATCTTTATTTTATTGTACCTTTTTTCTGGTAAGATACCCAAATAACTTGTTGGCATGGAGGTGACATTTAATTGTAGTTTTTGAGACAGTGACCCCAAGAATAAACTAACTTCTGCTATTCTCTGACTGTGATCCACAGATAATTTGTTGAACTCCTTATATGAAGGTCAAAATACACTTGTCCTCCTCTCGGCCGGTTCGTCACAGCTGAGCCACGTCTTCTTAATGCCATAATTGTGAAGATGGGTATTTCTTAGGCATGTAGCTATTTTTGTGTTGCTATTGCCAAGTCATGAAATTCAACATGTTGATGGACTAGTAGTTGCATGTACAGTGGGTTGCATGTACTACTAATGGTGTTTTAAATCCTGCCCAGAGCTTCTCTAGTATTTTAATGTATACGTTAACTTACAGTGGAGAGCACATTTATGAAATCAAATGTCTAACATACATACAGTGGGGAGAACAAGTATTTGGTACACTGCCAATTTTGCAGGTTTTTCTACTTACAAAGCATGTAGAGGTCTGTAATTTTTATCATAGGAACACTTCACCTGTGAGAGACAGAATCTAAAACAAAAATCCATAAAATCCCATTGTATGTTTTTTAAATAATTAATTAGCATTTTATTGCATGACAGAAGTATTTGATCACCTACCAACCAGTAAGAATTCCGGCTCTCACAGACCTGTTAGTTATGAGTGAAGCCCTCTTGTTCTCCACCTGTATTAACTGCACCTGTTTGAACTTGTTACCTGTATAAAAGACGCCTGTCCACACACTCAATCAAACAGACTCCAAACCTCTCCACAATGGCCAAGACCAGAGAGCTGTGTAAGGACATCAGGGATCAAATTGTAGATCTGCACAAGGCTGGGATGGGCAACAGGACAATAGGCAAGCAGCTTGGTGCCGATTTTGCAGGTTATCAAATACTTGTTCTCCCCACTGTATGTCACCTCATATTTATACCCCAGTCAAATAGGATGAACACTTAAGTGTTCCTAATGACTCAGATGAGCCTGAAAAAATATGGTATATTAATGGATAGATTTATTTTAGATTTGGTTCATATCTATTCCGAGTTTTGTGTTAATTGATTAAAAATGTGTTTTTACTTTGAGCAACTTCAATTGAAGTTCAGCTTCTCTATTTTTTTTATATAATAAAAAAAAGCTCATCTTTACCATAGGGTTAAATAATTCTGGTGGTCACTGTATATAATGCATCACCCACTTCTTGTGATTACTCATGACTCCCACACCCAAACCTTTTGCATTATGTACTTTTTTGCAAAGCATTCATTTCATTTGTATATTTGTAATGGATTAAGGATGATTATTTTTGTTACAAAATATCTCCTTTTTTCTTCCATAGGTATCATTTTAAATTAGGGAAAAAATTATGATACCACAGCACCTTTTTCTTTCTTTTCCAAAAAAGTTGAAAAGGAAGGTTTTGAGTGAGGAACAGAAGGGTTAAAATGAAGAGAACACTGCAAATTGAACGCTTCTGTTAGTGACTCAAAATGTTCCTTTTGAACTTTTTTCGAAAGGAAAGAAAAAAGTGCAGTGGTCTCTAATTTTTTTACGGAGATGTATATGTAATTCAGTATATGCTTATAATGTCTTTAAAATGCTGAAAAGTATACCAATTATACATTTCACTATTATCAAGAATTGGGTAAGAAAAAAAAGCCAGAATGTACAATAACTGTCAGTATATTTAGTGGACAATTTGCTTTTGGAGATCTTGGAATTTTCACTGTAACCTAGATCTGAAATGCAGTCTAACCAGTAAATGCATTCTGTGACTTTTTAAGAGTCCTTTGGAATTACTAATTGCCTTGTTGTGCTTGTAAATTATCTAAATAATTTATTGAGTTTAAGGAAGATATTGGAAAATGTATATCATAAAAACGTACCTTTTTCCATTCATGTCCAAATAAAATAAACCCTATACTCTATGCAATCTGCTAATCCTTTTGCTTTAATTTTTTCTGTCACAGGGCATCCCCAGAAAACAATGGATATCCTAAAACTATTTTACTGTAGGTTCATTAACATGCTAGCTGTTGGAAAATTTATTAAACAAGACAACAGACGTCATAAAAAAGATTTGGCTATCAGATTTAAGAGCAGATATGTGGGATTTTCTTGTTTGAAAATACTTATATTATTATGAATAATTTACACGTTTATTTATTTGTGAAATCTCTAAAACGTGTATGCATGTGGAGTCTATGTTAGATATTTTTCATGCCTGCCAAATAAGCACTTAATTGTTCTATGCATGTAAGCATGCATGAACGGCTGAAAGAGAGGTTCATCTGAAACCTAACGGGTAGACTTTTTTCATAATATGTTGAAACATTTTCTGTTTAAGGAGAAACTATTTAGAAGCTTCCTTACATCCTGGAAAGTGTTCTTTTTTTTCAGGAAACATGGCAATTACCCCCAACCACCCACAACACAAACCCACACCACACAGAGTGCATGACACTGTCTACTAAATAATAATTACAAATTCAGACAAACAGAACTTTTCCAACAGAGATATTGCTAGCAACACGTTTCAGACTCACAACCATCTTTTGCTTCTGAAATCTAGGAAGAATGTACTTGATGGGTGTTGGCTTCGTCGATCCTGGGTGGTGAAATGAATAGTGACTGATCAGGATATCTGGATAACCCTTACTGATGGTGTACAACAGGGCTCCAATAGTATCCAATGTGGTGGCCTGTGGGAGTGCTTCGGAGGGAACAAGCGCTCATCTGCTGGATTTGTTTGACTCAGGTAATTGAAAGTGTTTTAAACTATTACAGCAACTGGAGAGCTTGTTTAAGTGTCGAGCTGCCAGTCAAGCGGCCGGCTGAAAAGCCTAGCCCTGTCGGGCCTGTCATTCAATGGAAACGAGCAGTGTCGGCCTAATGGGTTTTTTCTTATGCGCCGACAGTGGTAGAGGGCTAAAAAAAAAATCGATGCGTTGTCATGTATGAGTGCAGGCCATCGAACAAGAGCAGGTGGATTGGAACTGTATTTGAGTAGTGTCGACGATCAGAACCCACGTTGAGTCAGAGTAGGTGTGTGTTTGTGTGTGTGTCTCTGTTTGTGTCCAGTTGATAGACAGATGCTCTCTAAACGGCTGGACATCGCAGGGCTTTTGTTGGTTTGAGTGTGACAGGGGTCGAGTGACCTTCAAAACAATGTTGCTTTTATCCCTGGGCTCTTTTTGCAGGTGACAGATTGTCTTTGATTTCTTCTGTTTCATTTTTTCCTCTCCATCCCCTTCTCTTTAGCACAGACAGCAGCCTGTTCCCTGAAAAGGCCCAGCAAACAAAATAGCCATTTGTGGGAAGAGGATTGAAACACGACGCACACATCTTGAATTGCTACATGTCGTGTTGCATATGTCCTGTTTTGTACGTATGTATTGATATGAGCTTTGATCTGACTGAGTTAGTACATTCATATTTCTATTTATCCAACAAGTCTTTCCCAGTATCTCCCAGTGGACTGGTTTTACCAAAACTGTTCTCTTTGAGATTCTATGTAGTTCCTTATAAATAGTTTGACAATCTACTTGGATGTTAAGGAAATGTCCGTCGTAGTGTGATGGTATTTACCCACCTTTTTTTAATGTGCATGATGGTTCCTACCATTTGTGGGAAAACAAATTGGAAGTGTACAAACCTTTTTTTTTTTTTACTGTGACCACCTTTTTTTTAATAAGACGATGTTAATAAAATTGTCGTTAGTTTTGAGCAAGGGGTGTGGAGGCTTGTTTGCAAAGGACATTAAGGTCAGTCTCAAGTTTATTTATATCATCTGTGTTGGGTTATGCAAACCAATTTATGTTGTAACAATAAGACCGGAGCGCACAGCAAATTTGGAGGAGAGAATAAAATAGAAGGATGCAATAAAATAATTCTAATTTCCTCCATCTTGAAGCAAATATGGGCACATTTTCCCATAAAAGGTGTTTTCGCTTAACTGTGGGGCCCGCTAATTTGATCAATTTAGTACAGATTCTCATTTCCGTGCTGAGTTGCCAAACCCCGGAGCCCCGGCCGAACTGGCATGCAGAGAAAGGGCTTGGTTGGTCGATGGTTTCCCTTGTTGAAATGCCAACGGCACACACACACGCACCCACACAAACACTCCTCGAAGCTTTATTTATTTTATCACCCTAATGTGGGTCATGGTGAATGGCCGCCATGGCACGCATCACCTTCTTCTCAAAACCACGTCTATGATTTATGGCCAGCACCTCCACTTCTCCCTCTATCTTCCTCTCCTTGCCTATCCACCTCCGTCCCTTTTCCTCCCAAAGATTCTCACAACCCATTTAATGGACTAACTCAGAGCAGAAGTAGTTGTCTCTGTTGAGTCAAACCAGACCCCTTTCTAAGAACAAATCAAATCATTTCACCATGTTGAGAGCAAAAAAGGCGTAATTAATTGTAATTGGCGCTTCAGATATTTTTTTTTCCCGGCTTCTCTCTTTTCTAAATTGAATGAGTTCGTTTTTTTCCTGAGGGGTTCTTCTGGATAGCTCCAAATCATCGGCGGAGGGGGCAAAATTGGAAACAATTTTCTGTTCCATTTGAAACTGATTATTCTAGACCCTTGACAGTTTTTTTCTCTCTTCATTTCTCTTCTCTCTCCCCCTCTCTCTTTGCTTTGATAGTTTTTGACTTAGAGGGAATATCAGAAGTACTATGATTATTCTGTAATGTTTTCTTTCAAGTTTGACTCTTCCCCCTTTGTTCTCAGTATGCTATTATATCCCTCATTAGAGAGAAGGGGAAAGAGACAATGCACTATTTCCAATCACATTGTGGATAGCAGAATGCCTTTTGCGTTTGGAGGAAAATCGCAAATCCGAGAATTTAGGCTGAATCGTTACACTGGAACAAGCTTGTGTGTGTGTGTGGGTGTGTGTGTGTATGTGTTTGTGTGTCTGTGTGTGTAAATCTCAACCTTGTGGGAATATTTTACTGTTCCCCATTAGGAAAAAACTATCTCAATGTTAGGCTAAGAGGTTATGAGAAGAGTAAAAGTAACAATTGGCATTATGGATAAAATTAAGGGTTAAAGGTTAGCTTCAGTGTTATAGATTTTGGTTAGGTTTAGGGTTAAGTTCATGTGTTGGAGGTTAGGTTTAGGATAAATAGTATTTTGAAGGGGAATAATGGTTTGTGTCCCCACAAGGATAGATACCCTACTTGTGTGTGTGTGTGTTTGTGTCAAACAGAACTGATAAGATTATTTCCTGTAGATAAACAAAAAATAAACATATCTATTGCTATTTCAGCTTCACTAGAATGAGTCTGTAGTAGAGGTGTGTGTGTGGGTGTGTGAGAGAGAGAGAGAGAGAGAGAGAGTGAGAGGGAGAGACTGTGCACCGAATCAATGTTTACACGGGTTGTTGTTCCAGCAGTCCATCCAAACATGATGCCTATTAGAAGTGATCTGGCCAAATATTTGCTGTGTGTTAGCACCCCCTGAAAAGCACACTGGAGGTGTATATACAGTGGTTGAATGGGGATTAAATGTTTCTAAGTGTGGCTTATAGTACACATGTCAAGATCAAATTCAAAAGCTGACACAAACACACACTCTGTCACTCAGCTGGAAGACAGTGGGAGTTCTTTTCCAGGGACGCTATCAGAAACACATGAAAGAAGCAAATATATTTTCAACACAGAGAGGTGGAGTTTTGGTTGAAATATTTATTACATTTTTTGGACCCTAACCTTGCATGAATAGTATTCGATAGATGTTCTGCCCAGTGAAAGTACCAGATGAGCAACCCAGATTTTTACCTATGCAAATAATGTCTCAAATGACTTCCCCTGTAAACTTTACATTATGGTGATACCTAGGCATTATAGTGGTGTACAGCTGGACAAACTAGAGAGAGCTACACATTATAACAGGGTACTTAACGACTACAAATTATAGATAACAGCACATAATAACAGTGTAATGTAAAGTTAAAAACTACAGATAGCTACACATTATTACAGTGTACTATAACGTCAGGAACTAGAGATAACTACACATTATAACGGTGTACTGTAGAACTTGAAAAAGAAATCTAAGTTCTTCCCTCAAGCTCACAAAACACAAATGGCAGTGCCTCACCATTCTATCTACTCTCTGTGTCCTTGTCTAAGTGCTCTTCTGAAAGAACGTGCACAGTGAGCTATACATACAGACACACAGACGGACGGATATATGTAGAAGGAGAAATGTTCCTTTTTCTGCAGATGAGATGAAGAAAGCCAGAGAGATGTGACATTGTGCCAGAGGTAGCTTCCTCTAGCATTTCCCCCCTACTTGTCTGTCCACATCAAGTCCCAAAGTGTCTGCAGGATTTTTTTATTGAGCTCCAGCAGGGGGTCTGCTGGTGCTGTTGTGCCACAACACACACACACACACACACACACACACACACACACAGCTGGTCTCACTGCTCATGTCAGAGTTCAACGTTTGTCTGAGGGAAATCAAGGTCTGTGGGTAAAGTTAGAGAAAAGGTCTATAGATGAAGTGCAAACACAAAAAGGTTAGGATTAGAGCTAGGCTTTAATATTAGGAAATGGGTTAAGGTTTAATGCTAAGATAAAAACATACATGTTAAAAAAAAAAAATAACAATACATAAGAAAGCTGCCTTAACCCGCCCAAACCATTTCATTTAAATGCCACAGTGCTCATCATTGCCCCTAGTGGCTGGTTTTAGACATTTCCCCAACTTGGCAAACCTCTCAGCAGACATGAATCTTGTGTGCACTTCTAAGCATACCCTTTTGTTTTCCTCTTTATTGTTATACTTTTTTAACCCCCTGATCTCTCTCTACAATAGAAATTATAATCAATTTAAACCTGTTCCACAATCCAAATACAACATGCAAGCTTTGCCTGCATTCACTGAAACTGAGTTGATACATTCCCCAGTATTTCTGTTGTAAAGTCAAGCTTTTGTTCATGACATATTCATTATGTCAGTTGTTTCTCCTTGCCGGCCCTCCTCCTCGTCGCTCGCTCCAAATACTGCTAAAGCTTCCTGAAAGTTGACATCTGCCACATGAGCTTGGCTCGCTCCGCCAAGGTGCGGGAAATATCCGTGGGGACAGCGCTGCTTTAAGTTACCGTGAACCACCCAGCTGCGAGAGGACGGCGATGCAATGAGGCCCGGCGAAATCAGAATGATGGCTGGGCTCTGTTTGCCTTTTCCTGTTATTTATGAATCTGTTTATTCTTTCTATCGGTGTGCCCCTCCCCCTTCCCAACCCCCCCCCCCCCCCCCACCCCCAACCCCCTCACCCCCAGATGTGCCAAAGGGAGACGCATCGGCCTGTCACATCAGGTGTGTTGGCACCCCTCCCCTTCCCATTCCCCAATCCCGTTCCGCTGCCTCTCTGCGAATGGGCTCTCAAAATACTGACCTTTGTCTGGTGCGGTGGCCATGATGGGAAGTGATGTGTGGCAAGGTAGCTAGTGTCGGAGTCCAGGCGGCCGTCGGCCAATCGGAGCTGGGGATAAAGGGGTCGTTGTGGGTAGATCGGGAGAGTCCCCCGTGCGACTTAGGGTCTGATTTATCTCAAATCCGACAACGTGTGGACGCCTCCTCGACACCATCCCACACCCCCAGTGCATGCATAGACCCGCCCCCATGGAGCAGAGTTGGCACATCACAGTTACGTCTCCAGTTGGACGCCGCCTGGATTTACATGTGGGCTAATTCGAGTGGAAGAAATGATGGTGTGCTTGCAGAAAAGGGGGTCCCAGATATGGCAGACACAAGCGAACACACACACACACACAGACACAGACTGGTCTCGCGGATCGTAATGCACACCGGCACGCTGGATCCCCTGTGAGTCAGGCCACGCCTCGGCCGGGTCTGGGTTCTGTCGCACGTGATTTACACCATCTCATGACAACCTCACACCCGTCCTGCCGGTGTAGATCTACCCCCCCCCACCCTCCCTCCTTCCTGAACCATTCTCAGTGTGTGTCTGCCTACATATGTTTGACCAGCATAACAGTATATGTGTGTGTGTGTGTGTGTGTGTGTCTAGCAGACCCCCACACATGTTCCCTCCTGTAATAGCCCAGTCTTAAATCAACACTAGTCTTGTAATAACATTTCACCCTGTGTTATTCCTATTGCTGTTTTCTCAAGACTTCACGCCTTCCTGTCCGGGCTGGGCAGTGGATGTAGAGCCCTTTTGGGATAGTGCTTAGCTACTTTAACATACTATGATGCGTGTTAATGCATACAAAAACAGGAGGCAACATGGATGATGCTTGAAAGTATTTACACAAAGCTTAAGGCCTGTTAAAGGCTAAGGCTGGTCATGTGTAATAAAGGCTCATGAGGCACTTAGGAGAAAATGAATTAATGGCCATTTAAATTAATTCAAAAATTGAAAACAAATTGAATTACTAATCCCGGGGAGCAGGTTGAAATAAAACCTTTTTCTAGCTCAGAGCTCTGAGTGAGTAAACAGTCCCCAGTAGAGGTAAATATCCCCTTAAATTTGCATGTGTTTATGTGTGACAATGTGTGACTGTTATTGGACCAGATCTTTTATGTCTTGCATGGGATTATTACAGAATCCATCACGTTGCCGTGGCTGACTTCAGTGGAACATTCTGTTGCCATGGCCGTGGTTGTTTATGCCATGGGTATAAGGCCCCACTGATCAAACTGTTTAATAAGAAGTCTGTGGGGGCAGGGAAGCAGTAGGAATAGACGGAACCTTGTGATGAAATTCTGATTAAGACCTGGTTACACATACCCAAAGGCTACTGAAGCAAATGGGCACTCACCGATTTCAATATTCTGTCGCTGATATTACTCCGTTAACACATTCGCCTGGAATGGCTAAAATCATTTCAGACACTTCTCTCTACAGACGTATACACTTTCCCTTCCCACCATTCCTTTGCTATCCTACAAACAGTTCTTAAGAGTTTAAGACTTGTTTTTCCAGAAGGCTCCCCAGAAGGGCATCTCCCAGAGCCGAATTTGAAAGCAGCAGGCGCCGACACGGCTAACACTTCTCTTAAGATGCTAACCCCGCTCCCATTAACATGTGCGCCGGTGTGAGCGGCCTCTCATCTGAGCCCCCGGATTCTCTCTCCCTCTGAAATGCTCTTTTAGCGTTTTGCTGACAGGCGACGCTTGGCTCTGTGCTTAATTAAAGGGAAAACATGGCCCCTAACTGGCGTTGGTCGCACCAACCCTGCATAATGGGAGATAATTAACTTCCTCCATCATCGTTTCACTTCAAAGGGCCGGTTTGAGGGAGCCCTCCATGTGCACACACGGGCACGCCCGCACACACACACACAAGTTATGTGTTTGGATCCCATAAAATATCGAGCTTGTTTTCTAGGAGTTTGGGGTGTGTTAGAGCACAGTCCAAGGGGACTAGACTTCTCAGTTTTTGGTGCCTCGTCCACGGAAATATCTTTGCTTTCCAAAAGTTCAGTTACAGTTGATTTAATTGTAATTTAATTAATACTTTTTTTTTTTGGATCGGATAACCCCACTGTTTTGAATATTACGTGGATTGAAAAAGATCTGACCTGTATTAGCTGGTCAGTATCCATCGCCTTGAACTTCTTAAGAATGCAAGTTGCTCCCACGGACTGAGTTAACAAAGTTGGTGCCGCTGTTCAGCTATAGATAGTGATTTGCAAAGTGACTAAGTCATCAAGGTTTAATGATTTATTAATCTCCCTTAGTGGTCCTCACGTCACGTAATCCTGTACCTGACGCGGGAACAGGAAGCTGTTGTTGACACTTGATCGTAGGGCTGCAAAAATAATCAAATTAATATGGAAATTATATTATTGACGTGCAATATCCTATTCTCAAGAAAGATGAGATATTCTGACATGCCAGGAGACTGTTTGTAACTTCTCTCCCGCTTCTCATGCATCCCTCTCCTACACAAACTCCTGTACCCTTTAACTCAAAAAAAGCTGCTATATATGAACAGTGATGTTCTTGCTGGCTCACTAGTTTTACATGTGAAAATAACCTTTTATGTTTCCATGTGTGGTAAATGGCTACTGTTAGTTACACATTTATTTGTGGGTAGCAACTAGCTTGCACCTTTTTTGTCAGTCATCTACTTTACCACACTATAGTTATATGCCAAAAAGTAAATGCTATGCATTAGTTACAAATAAAAATATTCTGATGTAGTCTGGCAACAATAGAGTTGTAATTGTAGTAAGTATTTGCTTACTACAACTGGTTATTAATAAGCAAATGTTCTTTCCTTACTAATAACCAGCCTCCAGGATGTATTTCATTTGAATATTTCCTCAGCGCAGGCTTTGCAATACTTTTGCATTTGAAAAAGTTGAAATTGAAACCTGGAATGTTCAAATTGATAAAATGTTGAAATTGGATGGAATGCACAATTATTTCTAAATCATGAATAATATATGATTTGGCAATGTCATGTCTACCGTGAGCAACAAGCACATTTGCCCATTGATTTGTGTTGGTCCTACCCCATGCCTTGCTTACTGTACATTCCCTATTAGTATAATTGACAATACTACGCTTTGCATACAATGAAAAATAGTCAAGCAGAGCCTTGTTATTCATTTGGTCACAAAATGGCATAATTGCAGAAGAAATTAACTTGTCAAGAGCTCCTGGCGCCGCTACCTAAAACGAAAGTGGCCTTCCGTCGAAACGGTGTGTGTCTCTCTATCCTGGCACTGAGCTCAGTAGGGGTACCGACGAGTGCTGGGAAGCCAACCATTGGGGTGAGCAATTAAATAGAAAATGACAGCATGAAATATGATGATTACTGTTATACAAAAGGCACATTTAGGGAATTGAGTAGATAACTGCCATTATTTCTCCCCAACAGCTGTTATTTGGCCCCCCTGTACTTTGTTAACTTAATGTCTTGTGGTGATGCTCCTCTGAGGAAGCCACACGTTTAAAAAAAAAAAAAAAAAACTTTTTTAATTGCTGTGACTTCTGGCACTTTGTGTGATTTTGTGGCTTCTGACAACTCAGCAGACTTTTCCTGATGTTTTCGTGACAAATGTGGAGAAAGAAAATGTCTTTGAAAACGTAATCAAATGTTTGGGACTTCTGGCACGTTAATTTAACAACATACTTTTTAAGTGCTACACAGTTGTCACAGCGTTATGTTAAAATTAAGATACATTCACAAATACACATATTAACATATTATTTATGTTACATCCCCAGCGCAGTCAAAAACAACCTGTTTAATTTCAATCTTTTTTATTCTCTTTCCACATTATAGGATAGAAATATCCCTTACAATGTTAGCATTTATTCTCTTTCTGTATAACAGCTGTAAAAATATTTTTTGTTTGAACTGAGTAGTTGCAGATCCAGTTCTCCTATCTTTGGTTCTCGAAAATATAGATGCGTAAGTTTCTGTGCATGTGTAAACAATTCCGCATGTGTGGGATTCTCTAAATAGAATTGTACGTAGCTACGACAGAGGTAGCGCGTATCCTCCTTCTACCCGGACCCCTGCTGTGATGGTTTGGTGTCTCTGTCTGTTACAAGTCTCACTGTCATGTGTTCAGTAAACTTTGTGGTCTTTACCTGAAGCAACATTGGCACTGCCTGTCTGTTTACTTTAGATCTAGATGAGAAAGATTTCACCTGATAGTTTACTGATCAAATAGTATCCAGGGGTAGACCTAATTGTCATTGTTTTGGTAATAATTGGCTGATAGGGTGAGGGATTTCTGAGTATATATCGAAGTAACTAGAGCTTAGAGGAGTCCTGCTCTTTCTATGAGTGATACATATATATTTATTGTCTTATTCTCTTCTCAGTCAGTCAAGTACTTTTTCTTCTAATTAGAAGCATTTGCTTTAAAGAAGCCTATGGTGGACTACAGCTTGCTTGTAACTTGTTGCTAGCTGATTGTTGACATTTCATCTTTGATCATGGGCTGGTTCAATTTGTCATTGTTTTGCTAATCAATGTCTGTATTGGAGGGAAAGTGGTTTCTCTTCTGCCAATTAAGGTTGATATTAAAACATACCCTAAATTGTCCAGTGACATTCTTGTGAGGCTGCGGTTTTATTCCCCAAAATAGCTGACTTTAGCTGAAAAGAAGCTTTGCCCACTATGTGTGTGTTTCTTTTGCTTTTGCTTCTCTGCTGATAGTTTTAACAGATGCTCCCCACCCTTAAATCTAAGTCCACTTTCCGCACAACCCATCCTATACCTCCCACCCATCTCCCATCCAGCTTGTCCCTCCACTCTTGCTCCAAGGATAAGTGATTCACTGTGAGCTCACGAAACAGTGATGAAGGCCTCTGAACAAATGGAGAAAAACCCAACTTCCGGATGACCTATCATGCTTTCAGCCCTGCTGACAACTTTTCTTCTTTTCTGTCTGTTCTAAAGCTATTTTAAATCACTTGAAATGTACCACAGAAAACTCTTTACCACCTTCTCTGTCTTGAATCTTCCCACTTCTTCCCTTCAGTTTTAACTCTCTGCTTTGTCAACCACTTTGAAAAGAGAATTGATGTAATCTTCACCTCATTTACTCAACCTATTAATTACAATGCACAGAACATGTCTCCACAATAAATCTATTTTTCCCAGCTCTCTAGATTAAACTATTCAGCCAGTCATATCAGGTCTTTACAAACACTTCACTACTATGACATCAAAAATGACTGCTTTCAGAATGCTTTCTGTCTCTCCTTTCCAACATTTTCTTACACTTACCTCACACAAGAGTTGACCTCACACAGGACCATACCCCACATAGGAAGAGACAGATTGTAATCTGTTCACTTCTCCTTTCACATCTGGACAACGGTAATCACTGTTGTAGGGCTGTCTGCTTGTGCCATCAAAACCTCAGCTCATCGTTCTGCCACCTCCGCTACCGCCGTCTCTTGGTGGTCCCAGAATTATGGGAGGAGAGCCCCGCCAAACCCAGTCAAAGATGTTTTACATTCCTGGCCAGCTTCCCTTGAAGCTACAGTAGAAAGCAGTCCCTGTCCATTTCCCCCTGTTTTGGGCAACTGCATTATGTCACAAGGCTGATTTAATTATAGACGACCAATGAATGTTCACCACTCTTGACACATCTGTTCATACATCATGCTTACATCAGTCTTGTGCCTAGTGTGTTTTCGGCAAATGTAAGTTAAAATGTACAAACCATGTTTTTAATTTTTAGAAAACGTCTGAAAAGTATTACATACTTTCAGGAAGCACTGTAGATATTGTGTTCTTCTCACCTCTTCTGGCCTTGTTTTTCTCTGTACGGTTTTCTAATCACTGCGCCAAATACTCCTGTAATCTATTGATTTTCATAATATATATTATTTGAGGCTCAAAAGCACAGAACACATGTTGATTACCACGTGAATGATCTTTTACACAGTAAACTGCATTAAACTGCGCCAGTGCATTTATATGAGTCAACCATGCAAGACATCACCAAAGGGGGGTGCCAGCCACCTCTTTAGCTGGTCCACATCCTGACACATTCAACCAACAAGGGTCCCCCTATTGACCCGTCTGGTCTGTGACTGGGGAGATGACAGCCCGAGTTGTTATTGATGTCCACTGTGGTCCCATATCCCCGTGTCAGTAGCAGAGAACGGTCTCTGCCCCACCCCTCCCCTTTGGCTCCGACAGTCTGGCTCCCATGTGTAAAAAGATCCAGCCTCATCTCTTTACTCTCATAGCTAAAATCGATAAGGCCATATTTCTGGAAGAAGTTTCTAGCTCTTGTAATGTACTGTTATCGGAGTGCGGGATTGATGGTGGTTCAGGTTTAGGTTCAGGCATCTCTGAAGAATTTTCCGGGTGGTGGTGAGCGGAGCAGACAGGCCTTCTGGGTGAACTAAGCTCACTGGGTAGACGGGACGTACATACCATGAAAGCTAGATGTCTTCTGACTAGACTCAGGACTGACAGTACATCATTAATGCATTAGCAGAATATTAATCATCTGATAGCCACACGCTACACCTGGATACACACACACGCACACATGCACACACGCAGGTACACAAACACATTTAATTTGCATGTAAATGTACACCAGGCTAAAGTAGAATTCAAGAATGCAGCAGGTAATGTATGGGGCCTAGAATCTGTTTTATAATTTGTGTAACATGGACAATTATTCTGACAACCCCCTCCTAAAATGTATTTTTCTTTATATTTTCTCAAAAATGTTTAGGACAATAACATACAGTATAGCAATTTCAATGGTGAAGATGAATGACATAGAGCTGGTATTTTACACATGAAGTAGTTCTGATGCTATTTGTGTGATGTTGCACATGTTTACACGTGATCTGTAGGCCGTACCACATTTATTATTTTGCAGACAATTCACCGTTGTTAATATTTCTATCAACTGATGACTGAAAAAGATGACATTATTGTAGTAATTCTGATCCTATTCAGAAATTATAAACAAGAAGGTCTTGCGATCTTTTCATTTTCATTCATTAGGCCTCTGTCAATGAGGCTGTTCTCTCTCAACCCCTCCCCCCGCAACACATTTCTGTTAGTTTTATCATAATTAATATGATTTGGTAAGACGTTAATTACCAGCATAACTGTCTTTACCCACAAACCCCCCCCCCCCCTTCCCATCTACTCCCCCACCTTCTCTCTTTCACTCCTCTGTCTCTGTCCCTATTTGTTTGTCTTACCCCCCCCCACCCCCCCCACCACCCCAAACCCGGCTGTTGGCTGGTGGCTGGACTTGGGTTGACGGTTGGCTGTCTGGTGTCTCGCACAATCAGGTCGACAGCGGCGCGGCGAGGCCGATAGGAGCTGAGCAAGGGCCGCCTCGCCGCGGGTCACCTTTCACGGCCAATTAGTGTCGGAGAAGCGGTATACTCGCCTCTTGTCGGGCCCGTTTATTGTCGGAGATCAGCGGCGATCAGTCTCCTCCACTGGTCCCTCTCCCTCTCTTTCACACTGCTCATGCTCTCCCTCGCTTGTCTTTTCCAGGCGTTCTCTGCATAACTCCTTCTCTTTGTTTGCCCTGTCCTGTTTTTGGGGAGGGCACGGTGGTTTGGCTCGTGGCACCCTCAAGCTGTGTTTATTGGTTTCCCGCTCACTTTTTTAAAATGGAGTATTTCTCTTTTATTGTATTCATTTTGTAGAAGCTCCTGTACAGAGTGGCTATTAATCAGTGTGCGTTTGTTGGAATAGCCGCTTGATTTTGTTGAGGCTGTCGCAAGAAGTTAATTAAAAATGTAGAAAAAAAAAATCTGTGAGAAGAATTAACATTGTGTAATGGATTTTTTGCTCTTTCTGTCACTTTTTTCTCTACCCAATTTTAAATCTCCAACTCCCCTTTCCCTGTTTTATTTTCTCTCGTTATCTCTGTTCATTGTCTGTTTAAAAGTCCTCTAATTCACTTTTTCTATGTATTGTTTATTGTCTTTCAATGTTTTGTTTTTCTATTACACACACCCTCTGTCTTTCTCTGATGTGAACGAATGGAGCCTTGCTCTTGTTGGTATAAGTGTTTCAACTGACTTGTGTGTGTACTATGTTGAGATGGAATTTTACAATTTGATGTAAAGTTTTAGGACCAACGTACAACCCCATTTCCAAAAATCTTGGGACGCTGTGTAAAATGTAAATAAAAACATAATGCAATGATATGCAAATATTTTAAACCCCATATTCAATAGAAAATAGTACAAAGACAACATACAGTGGATATAAAAAGTCTACACACCCCTGTTAAAATGCCAGGTTCTTGTGATGTAAAAGAATGAGACAAAGATAAATCATGTCAGAACTTTTTCCACCTTTAATGTGACCTATAACCTGAACAAATTCAATTGTAAAAACAAACTGAAATCTTTGAGGGTGAAAAATGAGAAATAAAAAACTCACAATTACCTGGTTGCATAAGTGTGCATACCCTTAAACTAACACTTTGTTGAAGCACCTTTTGATTTTATAACAGTACTCAGTCTTTTTGTGTAGGAGTCTATTAGCATGGTACATCTTGACAGGGCAATATTTGCCCACTCTTCTTTGCAAAAGCGCTCCAAATCTGTAAGATTGCGAGGACATCTCCTGTGCACAGCCCTCTTCAGATCACCCTACAGATGTTCAATTGGATTCAAGTCTGGGCTCTAGCTGGGCCTTTCCAAAACGTTAATCTTCTTTTGGTGAAGCCATGCTTTTGTGGATTTGGATGTGTGCTTTGGGTCGTTGTCGTGCTGAAAGGTGAACTTCCTCTTCATCTTCAGGTTTCTAACGGACGTCTGAAGGTTTTGTGCCAAAATTGCCTGGTATTTGGAACTGTTCATAATTCCCTCCACCCTGACTAAGGCCCCGGTTCCAGCTGAAGAAAACCAGCCCCAAAGCATGATGCTGCCACCACCAAAGTATTTTTCTTTTACTGATAAAACACTGCTTTATCTGAAAAATGAATGTGGATGAATACATAATGAATGGGACAGTTTCATAAGTGTGAATATCTTACATAGGTGGATTCAATTGTTGGAAGGACACTTGAAGCTAATTGATAACAGGACAGATTTGATAACAGAATGGGAAGATGTCTCATCGTCCAAACAGAAAAACATTTTACATTTCATTAAAAAAACTCTTGTAAAGCAACTATTGCAAGGACTTGAGTAAGGGTTGTAAGTGCAAGTATTCATTTATACATCCCTGCCTTCCCCATTCTTTTCCTCTTTTTCCAAATGTTTAGCGTTTTTAGACTAAAACACTTGTTCTGATGACATATTCATTGAAATAAAATTTTTACATTCATCACATAATATATAAATACTATTTTCTATTAATGCTATGTAATGAGAAAATCTTGCTGGGCCAGAGATAAGTGATAAGGCTCAATACATGCGCTCACAGCGCTTTGGCCTCCTGTCCTGGAAGGCATATAAACAGTCAGGGACCATGGAACCTGGTCATTATGCAGATGAAGTGTGCAGATCAGGGAAAACCTTATCACATGGTTATAAAAGACCATGAGGGTGATTACAAATGTAACTCACTCAAAAAATCTACACATCCTATTTTTTCCCCCCATTGTGCAATCCAAATGAGCTATTTTGTAAATTGGCAGGGATGCTCATTTTGTGTACTTTTTACTTACATTAGGCCTTACCTACATACCTGCATGAAAAGCAAACAATACAGTTTTACAAATGTATGAATTTTTGTAAATGCCACAGTTGTTAGTAAGTCCTATATTTATTGTCCATTTAGGTATTTCTTTATTATATCTAGAATGCCAATCACCCTTGGCCACTGAATTTGATGTGTTGTCAGTTTTTATTACTAATTTACTACACAAGTACAGTATAACCTTTCAAGACCCAGTGGAATTAAAACATAATTTTCCATGGGGGCCATGCTGAATGTCATTGAACCTACACTCACCTAAAGGATTATTAGTAACACCTGTTCAATTTCTCATTAATGCAATTATCTAATCAACCAATCACATGGCAGTTGCTTCAATGCATTTAGGGGTGTGGTCCTGTTCAATACAATCTCCTGAACTCCAAACTGAATGTCAGAATGGGAAAGAAAGGTGATTCAAGCAATTTTGAGCGTGGCATGGTTGTTGATGCCAGATGGGCCAGTCTGATTATTTCACAATCTGCTCAGTTACTGGGATTTTCACGCACAACCATTTCTAGGGTTTACAAAGAATGGTGTGGAAAGGGAAAAACATCCAGTATGCGGCAGTCCTGTGGGCGAAAATGCCTTGTTGATGCTAGAGGTCAGAGGAGAATGGGCCGACTGATTCAAGCTGATAGAAGAGCAACTTTGACTGAAATAACCACTTGTTACAACCGAGGTATGCAGCAAAGCATTTGTGAAGCCACAACACGCACAACCTTGTGGCGGATGGGCTACAACAGCAGAAGACCCCCCACCGGGTACCACTCATCTCCACTACAAATAGGAAAAAGAGGCTACAATTTGCACAAGCTCACCAAAATTGGACAGTTGAAGATTGGAATAATGTTGACTGGTCTGATGAGTCTCGATTTCTGTTGAGAGTCAGAATTTGGCGTAAACAGAATGAGAACATGGATCCATCATGCCTTGTTACCACTGTGCAGGCTGGTGGTGGTGGTGTAATGGTGTGGGGGATGTTTTCTTGGCACACTTAGGCCCCTTAGTGCCAATTGGGCATTGTTTAAATGCCACGGCCTACCTGAGCATTGTTTCTGACCATGTCCATCCCTTTATGACCACCATGTACCCATCCTCTGATGGCTACTTCCAGCAGGATAATGCGCCATGTCACAAAGCTCGAATCATTTCAAATTGGTTTCTTGAACATGACAATGAGTTCACTGTACTGAAATGGCCCCCACAGTCACCAGATCTCAACCCAATAGAGCTTCTTTGGGATGTGGTGGAACGGGAGCTTCGTGCCCTGGATGTGCATCCCACAAATCTCCATCAACTGCAAGATGCTATCCTATCAATATGGGCCAACATTTCTAAAGAATGCTTTCAGCACCTTATTGAATCAATGCCACGTAGAATAAAGGCAGTTCTGAAGGCGAAAGGGGGTCAAACACAGTATTAGTATGGTGTTCCTAATAATCCTTTAGGTGAGTGTATGTTGAAGGGTTGCTATCACAGGGTTCAATGTAGGCTCATATCTATACAAAATACTATCTTCTGTGTAAAGGTAATTAATTAAGAGCATCACCGGAAGCATGAGAAAACAGTCGGCCCAATAATCAAACCCTGTGGGACACCCATTGACACAGCCACTGGTACAGACAACAAGCCCCGGGGCTTGACACTACACCCGGTTGCTGAAGTTGTTTTTTAACCAGACAATAATTTTTTTCAAGAAGCCACGGCTGTTGAATCTATTGACTAGAATTGAAAGATTTACCGAATTGAAAGCTTTGGTTAGGTCCATAAAGAGAGCTGCACAGTAATGTTTCCTGTCAATGGCAGTTATGACATCTTTTAGGACTTTCATTGAACTGTAGCTGAAATGTGCCCATGGTTGGCCCTAACGCCTGCTTGAAGAGCAGAGAGAATACAATGAGAGTTAAAATGGACCATTAACTGTTTGTTTACCTGACTTTCGAATTCTTTAGATAGCCTGGTTAGGATGGTAATCGGCTCAGCGGTTTTGGTCTAGTTTATCACCCCCTTGGAAGGGAAACATCCGCTGGGACTTTCCGGTCTTGGGAGATTGTGTTTTTAATGTGAGACCGGACACCTTCAACAGGGAATTGAGGAATAAGATCAATACAGTGCCAACATACTATATTATTTTAATTGCACATTGGCATGCCTATCCATGACCATAACAATGTTTGTAGTTTCTTGAGATTTTTTTTTTTTGTCACATACAGTGTCTATCTAACAATAGGGCTTAGATTCAAGCTGACAGTTAAATGTCAGCAATGTGCTTTTTGAAGGCAAGGATCCTTCATTTGCAGAGACATTACATTCAACGCTTACTGTTTGTTGGCTCAATCCTAAACTACCTTTGAAAGTCAAGCACAACACAAGGTGACATGGGATTGAATCTCAAGTTGTCATTTGAAGTAAACAATGAACAACTGAACATTCATATATCTGCTGAATGGTCATTCTTATTCAAATAAAACACACATTCAAAATAAGACAATATATGAAAAATTCACACATTCAGTTTTAGTTGCTAATTGTTTGTCACATTTCTTGGTCAATTTGATTGTTGTCTAACGAATATGGCGTATATGTGAATCTCGACATCCCCCTCCATGAGTGAGAGTTGTACACTTTGACAGAGAGTTAACAAAAACATTTGTTCTACATGCAAACATTTCCAGTGTTTGCCTTTATTCCCCCATTTTGGCGTTCCACCATTTTGTGAGAAATTACGCTCACTTCCAAAACAATAATGGATAAAAAGCTCCTCACTTTTGATTAAGCAGAAATACCTAGGAATATAACCTGCAAAGGGAATAAATATGTAAACTGTAAATTCTGTAAAGTGTAAATATGTAAATTCTCTTTTTAAATGACTTTAAGTGTACATGATAGGGCACCTAACAAGTAATCTATATGGCCATTATTAACAGTCAGTGTATTATAAAATACCAATAGGTGTATACAGAGGCTCATCTGACGTCTGGCGACACTGGCATTGATTAATGATGTCTGACTGGAAGACTCCTCCATCCATAGGACCAGTATTCGTTTTTGCTTTAATTACCACTGCCTAGTAATGTTTCCTATCTATAACTGTCTGGTGTTTTCTGTGTGTGTGTGTGTGTGGGGGCGCACGTCTCTGTCTGTGTGTTTAGTTTATGTGTCTAGGTCTATGTGTGGGTAGGGGGTGGGCGTTGGGTAAGCGGGGGTTAGTTCAGCGAGGGAAAGGAATGGAGTATGTTGATTTGTGTGTGTCTGTTTGATATTGTGTTGAGCATATACAGTATTTAAGTGGGTAATATCTGTGAGCAGTGGTGAACAAAGTACTCAATTGTCAGAATGTAGAACATTTACAATAGTGAGGTACTAAATGATCATACATATCAAACAAAAAACACTCCAACACTTATTTAAAGTGTATTATTTGTGTCAGTCTTGCAGGTTAGAATCAGGTCCGGGATTGCCAGTGCCGTGTCGGGGACACGTTTTGTTGGTTTAACAAATTATGGTGCCAGCGAGGTAGTGCTGTAACATTTGCATACTTCTCAAAATGGCCCTCCTTGAACTGACAGAGAGTCTCCTTCTATGGCCCTTGAACTGATAGAAAGACTCCTTTTCTAGGGGACCACAGAAACGTTCCAGTATATCACGTGGATAAATGATTCCAGCCATCACGCACGTTACCGTATGCATCAACCCAATACATACCGAAGACAATAAATACAACTACATGTACACATAAACTTATGAAACTGTCCCATTCATTATGTATTCATCCACATTGTCAACGTAGCGGGTGTAGTTCACAGTTTAGTCCAGTCTCTTAGCAGCCAACTTTACCCAGAGAGACTTACACTGTAGTGAGAGGTATATGAGTTTGTGTATGTGTGTGTGCGTACATGCATTCATGCATCTGTGCTTGACACCACTCACTTTCACAGAATAATCCTTATCTTGTTCATCTTGAGTATCAGCCCCTTCCCTGGGTGTGTGACGGTAACCAGCCAGCTTGGACTTATGTGGTGCCCTCTATGCCTCTTTGAACTTCGTGACGTGGATACAGCAGGGTGAGGTGGGTCGCCTGTTCATGTGTTCAGGTTCTTTAGCGCCACCTTCCTTAAGCTTGTGGTCTTGGACCCAGGTTTGAGTGTCGCGTCATACTCGGAGTGGTCGCTTGAGGACGATGACCTGAACAAACTCACCCCCGCGGCCTTCTCCTTAAATCGAACCCACTGGCGGTAGAGACCCGTCAGCCGGTGGTACATCTCTGTTGGCGACTCCTGACGATGTCGAGTTCCACTCGGAAGGGTTTGTACTGCAGGTTTCTGGAGAGATGTTGAACCTTCACCGGCACTGCTGTTATTTCATCGATAGCTGTGTAAGTAATAGGACAAGCCAGTCGGCCCATGCTTCCTCTGGCTACAGCCATGACCTGGCCATTTGCTTTGAAATCAGCAGCTTGTACAAAGGATCTACGCGAGAAAAGATTGCAATTATAAGCATAATACTGCAAAAAAATGTCAAGTTAATTATCACCCTGTTTTTGGGTGTTTCTACCCGTCTGTCTGGGCAAGTTGGGTTAACTGCCTATAGTAGCTACAGTATTACTGTACCTAAGGAAGCTATTACTGTTTATGACATTTGTTTTGAACACGTGTACAAACAAATGTGTGTACAAACAATGTGTAAAAAATATGTAAAGAAATGTGTGTGGTACTGCAGAGAGAGCGATAGGAATTGTGTGTTTGTGTGTTAGTGTGTTTGTCTACATGGGAGTGGTATAAGTAATTGAGGAATTGACACCTCGCTATGGCCTCACATGCATCTCCCTCTATGCACTGCTGTGTGGCAGGCAGCATTTTTCATTTTAATATTTCAATATTTATGTCTCCCCTTTACAAGCCCCAGAGGTTCAAAGTCATTGTAAGGGTACGTGTAACTTGGCTGTTCCACACTCTGTCAAATACTTTCCCTGCTTCTCAAACCAAGCCTGATATGTATTAAATGATCCTTATCAGTATTATTTACTCCCCTACCTGTGGGAAGATGGGGGCAGTTGAAAAAGTCATATTTGTTTCAATGCATAAAACTTTGACAAAGCATGAATGAATTTCCATAGAATATTGTCTTCTGCTAGAATTTGTTATGATTGAGTCTAATGGTTGATTGGTGACTGAGTGTCTTTATCCATAATGGCGTATCAGGTTTTTATGCGTGCCTTTTGTCTTAATGTGAGTGCATCTGTGTGTGTGTGTGTACCACCACAACAAAAACTGATGCAACAAAACTGAAAAAAGTAGCGTCAATGTCCAATATCATGCCCTGTCTTGTTGTTATGTGTGTGGGTTTGGTGCTCACACAAACCTGCCATATGCAACCATTTCTCCAGTTTGGAAGATGAACTTAACAGAGGAAGCGAGGGAAAAGGCCAGCCTCATTTGCATAGCGGGCTTCATTAGAATATGCTAAGGACAGTGAGGAGTGCATTTCCAGCCGCAATGATGAATCGCTGCTGCATCGCAAAGTCACCTCAAAGTACTCTGTCGTCACCCTCATTTGCATATTTTGCAGTCTTCCTTTATTTATTTATTTACTTACCTTAATGGGTGAATGCTTGTTTTATATTACAGATTTACCTCAGAGGGGACTTTTGGCAAGTACTCTGCAATTTAAATGGGCCGTTTTTGTTTCTCGATAGGAAGAGAGGGACTGGGGCTTTAATAGGTTCTGGATGTATCAAATGACATAGAGGGTATGTGATGTGGAGAATGGGTTGTCAGTGAGAGAGTTGAAGGGGAAGACTGTAGGTTTTAAGAATTATGTTGGATCATAACATACTGTATACCACTCACTCGTAGAAAGACAGTGAGACAAATAGACTGACAGACATGAATTTATGCTGAGAAATGTTATCATCCCCATTATGCAGCAATACTAATGTTATATAGAAGGTAAACCTGTTCCCTGTCTACTGGGCACAACGTATATAAACCTGACAAAATATCGATTGAAAGTCTGCCTCAATGTGGGAGTGACCTAACTTAGTACATTTAGCAAATCAAAATGCTGCGAGGCATGGCGTCAGATGGAACAACATTTCTGATATGTTTTAATGTAAATGCAAGCACCTTCCCATTCACATAAAAAAATAGGTCCATCAGACCTTCCAAATTAAAATGTCTAGAAAAAACATTTTATGGGAGGTTACAGATTTTGACCAAACAATGGCTGTATGGCCACTCTGAAAGCCGTGAGAGGCAGAAGTGTGGCAGCCCCTCCTGGTGAGATAAAACTGGTTTAGCTTCTTCCACGACTGATGCTACCATACAGTAAGTTGCTTGCTCCTAATCTTCTCTGGGTTTGTAAAGACTGGAGCCCTGTTCACACCTTCCGAAGTAAGGCTTTTGAAAATGGAGGCAAGATTTGGGAGCTTGCCTGGTTGCTTGTCTTTTTGGAGAATAAAAAACAATGACTGCTGTCATTTATAGCTATGAAATCTGGATATTATTGTTTATTTACAACCAGGAAATGTAGATGGCCCTTCCTATCAGTGAAATTCTCCTATTTGAGTTACGTGAGGAATTTTAAAATGTTGATGGCTCATTTGATATTCCATTAACGGGCATGTATAGGTATACTGAAGTGGCAAAACCTCCCACTAAAACAAAGCTAAATATACCAAATGTACCGCAGCTCAAAACAACACAAATAAAAAAAATCTATACTCTCATGTGAGCTTTTTTTTTTTTAAACAGACCACCCATTAAATGCAGGCCAACATCTGACGACGTTTGGCTCTGTTTGGTTATGGAGGCCGATGGGTTGCTTTGGTGAGCCAAGACTTTGAGATCTCACTCGGGACTGGGCCAGTCAGATCTCGTCAGGCCCTGGATGACTAGATGAAACAGGCGTTGTGGGCCCATCCGCTCAGGTTTGTTTTCAAAAAGACAACACTGCATGGACTCCCAGAGATGAGCCTGCCCATGGGTCCCTTTTTTTAAAGGAAAGAGAGAGGGCAGGGCAAAAAAAGAAAAACATCATTTATTTAGCATGTTTACTATTTACTGTTCCGATCAAATCTTGAAAAGCAATACATTTTCACACAAAATAAAGTCCCTGAAGTATTTGTTTTGGAAATCTAAAACTCCTGTTGTTTTTGGCTTCCAAAATGATTGACAAAACACAAGGTGAAGTCTTTGCTTTACTTAAGAGTTTGATTGACATCTGAATACTCAACTCGTTTTGTCAAACTTACATGTGACAAAGTAAATACATAATTACTGTACGTGGTGGTTGAAAAACCACTGAGTACTTCAAAATATGTTTCTATTTAACCAGGTACTGCAGCTGTCGAGATGTGTGGCCAATGTTGGAAATATATAATAACAGTTATTTCCCAAATTCATCATTACTGAGCAGCTTCAAGACAAAATCTTATTATGAGTGTACTCCACACTCAGTGATGTAAGCTACATCAATTTGTTTATGCTGTAGTAATTGCCATACCATAATCAAAGCAATATAGTGTTGCCAGAGCACAAAGGCTATATGGATTTGTGACATTAGTTATGGGGAGAAACCATGTCTATGTGTGTGGGTTGGTCAATAACTGTTATAACATTATATTCCACAATCAGTAGACGCTTCTGGTGACGCCAACTACCAGTTTATTTTCCTCTTCACCTTTCCTTGTATTGTATTGACCGATCCGTCTCACAACACCTTAAAGCTGACTTTTTTTTATGTCAAAGCCTACACTAAAGCCCTTTGGGTGAACTGAAGTCAGCAGCTAGGACTGCAGTGCTTTAAATCTTAACTGCGGGGCTTTTATAGAAAAAGCCCATCCCAGGAGCTAGCAAGTTAGGGATTTAATTTCTATCCCGAGGCTTTGATTTATTTGATTTCAGAGGAAGTTTTGCTAAGCGGGCTAATGAGTAGCACAGCGCTGCTGAATGATTTAGTAGGAAAGAGGGAGCACATACAGCGAGAGAAAGTCAAAAGACAAATTCTCGTCTCATCCCATAATTGGTGAAGGAGGAAAAGAGTTGGGCTCTGAAAGATTTAATAATCCCAATAAATAAATATTTGTCACTAATGAGACTTTAGTGTCACTGTTTGATGAAACCCCCAATCGATGTCTTGTTTTAGATGCGGCTGGTGATATGTGCCACGTACTGTATCACTCTCTTAATCGCAATTTACCAGTGCTTCTTTTTTTAGTGCCATTTAGTACCGCGAAGATGCAAAGGATGTTCTTTTTCAGATTCTTTTTTGAACAAGGGATTGTCTTCAGGCATATCGGAATAAAAGTTCAATAGGAAATATTGGATATGCCTCTTGACAGGCAAGCTCAAAGATAAAGATTAAAGTAGTTCCTTAAGGGCTTTGGAGGAACACTTGAAACAACAATAAAGTAGCCAATTACTCATTGCAGTTCATTGAAGTTTTGGTTTTCCTATTTCTTACAGAGGATATACTGTTTGCTAATGTAACTGCACTTTCAGTCATTGACATTGCACTGCCCTGGTCGCATATTCCAAATATACCTTAAGAAATGTAAGGTGTCAATCAATCAAATTAATTTACTTAGCCAGCAATTTACTGTCACACTGTGCCTCACCACAAGCCTTGTGGCAGAGACAAAGTACTTGAAAGCGCATTCTAATTTTGTCAATATAGAACGAATAAGCATGAACTCTAATCTAACCACCCCTCTTCAGTTTATGAGCTGTGATGAGGAGGTGTGGCTTAAACAGCACAATGGATGTGTTTTTACTAGTCCTAACCTTAATCTTAACCCTAATTCTGACCCTAACCCCGTAATTCTCATTGGAATTTTCCATGTGGCTTCAAAATAATCAAATCACATTACCTACCTGCATTGTGTGCTGTTAGGCAAGAGAAAGTAACAAAACCATGATTTGGCACAGTTAATTAATCCCACAGACTTGTCATAAAACTATTGGTTAAAATTATATGAACATTTTTAATTGAAAAGTACCTCATCAAACTCTTCATCAGACCACTGGTGGGAGTCTGCTTGTTTTTCTTCATGCAGTTTTTAGAATACTCATATGAAAATCTGTCGCCAATTAGCTTATGAGTCTGAATGATATAACAATTATCAGATTGCTTTTTGGACACCTGCTTCTCCCAAGCAGATGTTTTTGACGACTGAATTATGTTTTGCTTACCTAAAAGTGTCAGAAATGCATTGACTGCAGCTGGAAACTTACAGTAAAACAGTCAGGCAAGTATTTATACATTTCTTGTCATTTTTCCTTACACCCCATTTTTCCCCAATGGATTTTTGTGATATCCAATTTATCATGCAGGCCCTGCTTCATTATAGCAACACTCTGCCAGATCTGTGGATTAATCTGCAAGCAGGATTCGAACCCTGCTTGCAGATTAATGATGTAGCTAGTGACCTTTGCCATTCAGCCCCGCCACCCCAAAAAAAGAACAAACCTATATTTTCACATAAAAACCTATCTACTTAAACTGGGAGCACCTAAAACAATCTCAGCAGAACTCACTGAAGATCTGAGGAAGCTGTACCTGAGATAATCACAGGAGGTCCATTGATTTTCAAGACAAGGCCAGGGCAGTTAGCATTATTCACATTCAACTCAACTTCAGTGCACAAATTGAAGCTGTGTTGAACCCTGGAAAATCTATTCCTTTGGCAAAGGATGTTGAGACCTATTGTGTTCTCCAACATTCCTTTGAAAATATTCCATTAATATAATATCTTAAACTCACAAGGTTATGCAGTGGTAAACATAACTGTTTACTATTCCCTCTTTTAGCTTGCTAATAATAATGTATGCATGTGAATGAACAACATAGCTGGCTATTCATTCTAGTCTGATGGATCTTATTTTCCTTCTGTACTGAAATGACAGGCAGCCAGCAAAATGTAGCTTGACAATTATTTTCTGTGGTCCACCTACTGGTTTTTACACCCTTTTTGACAACTTTCTAGTTAACCTTCCAATATGTATAAGATTAACACATTTTATCTATCAATTCTGGTGTTGTTGGACAATGTTTTTGATGACTGTACGGAAGTTTTGATATTTTTTGGTGTGTTGTTACTGTTGGCCCCGATTTGGGTGCTTTTTCCCATGTTGAAATGTTATAAATGACAATAGAGGACATGAGTGGACATTGAAAACTGAAAGTCAAACCTCTCTATAGGGTTCGCTACGTTTCCTGGCGGACATCCTTACATGGTGGTTTTGTCTTCCTCCACCTCCTTCTCCTCATATAATGCTGGGACAGTGCTCCGGTGAGGGCGTTACACTTCTGTAGCTGCTCCTTCTCCTTCTCCCCTCAACTCCTCAAGTATATTCTCTGGCTTCTTTCTCAGCCTCCTCACCAAGCTGCTCCTTTGGAGCCCTTAAACACCTGCCCTGACTAGGCCCTGATGGGAGACAGCTGTGCCAGGAAAAGGTTGTTGTTTGTGGAATTGAATATAGTGTAAGTGGGCAACGGTCCGAGTCATTAAAATTTACTTTTCTGGTGTAGTCCTAAGGGAATATTTTGGCTAGCACCTTTTTAATACATAATTTCATTGCTGTTGTCTGATCCTACTTCTTATATTATGTATTCGTAAGAGTATGAGAGGTCGACCAATTCACCCCCACTACAATAAGATAGTTAGCATTTCTACCAGCAAACAATCAGAATTGTTATACTTCTTGATCTGGTGGAGAAAGATATTCTTGACCTACCATCTAAAACTTTTATATAGGATAGGAGGTGTTTTTCAGGTGAATATCCTGCAAACTGTCTTAATTGGTTGATTCAAACTCTTCATCTTCCAAGACAAATGTAAATGTAAGCTACACCCTGCTGTTCCTTCATAACTAGGGGCAAGTGCCTTGCTCAAGGCCACATATAGTAGTAGCCTGTCTTTAAGGATTAAATCAGTACTACATATTCTGTGCAGTATCTGATCTCACCGGAGGTCAAAAGGGGGTGAATCTAACAACTAGTTTGTTAGTGCTCTGGTCTGCACTGATAGCATTTCAGTTACGTCACTTGCTCTGAGACCTTTAAGCAGTTTTTTTTCCCTTGCTTAGTTTTTCTAGGGTGATGGTAATGATGCTTTGTGGGTGTCAGTCGTCTTTGTATTCAGAGGTTTGCTGGTTCGAGCCCGTCCAAACAGTTACATGAACTCAACGTGACTGGGAAACAATGGGAATAAGTCTAATACCGTAAAGCAAGAAACATGCCCACATGCCCACAGCATTTTTCATGGGTCTAAAATATTAAAAACTATAGTGTGCCTATGCCAGATGTTAGGTTAACTGAAGCTCTGTGAGTTACCATACACTTCACAATTCATCCAAAAACCAACAGGGCATCCCCAAACTCCCCTTTGTGTCAGCAATGGGATCACCTCCCCTGGCTGAAACCCTGTAAACAAAGAACAGTCACTCGACGATATACATGAATACGATTACCATACCTCTGTGGCTAAACATTTTGGTAGTCATGCCATCCGGAAGACGTTTACCTGTACGTTCTGGGAGGATTTGTCTTCACACTTGTTTCACACCCTTACTGTCTGAGCGAGAATAGTTGCTTGGATCCGCTACCATCTATGTCCGCTCTTCCGAGAAAGAAAACATTTTCGCTTTGTTTTTGAGAACATAACATATATTACCACACCAGTTTGAGGCGGCAGATGCCTTTTCAGTTTTTATTTTACTATATATATATATATATATATATATATATATATATATATATATATATATATATATGTATACACACACACACACACACACACACACACACAAACACACACATGTAATTAGATGACATGGGGAAACAATATAGTTTACAGTAGAAATCAATAAAACCTCTCTTTGACGTCGTGCTCCACTTCCTCTTTCCCCCATCAGGTTTACAGTATACACGCTGCAGTCCTGTGCAGAGCTCTGTTTTTACAGACTGCCTATTTAAGTGTTCTGTTTGTTCAGGTCTACTAAGCTGCCGCTGAAGTTGTCACTGTTAATACGACTTTGTATTCAATCATCCTGTCAGCTTCTGAAAAGAGCCTGTGTGACAGATTTAAGAGGCTGCTGAACCAGGGGGTAAACTGACGGAAAGCTATTTCTCTACTCCCTCCCCGAGTTAGATTTGAGATGGACGGGTGCTGCCGAAAGTTAGACACGCCGTCTGGTCCAGTATTGGCATTGACAGTGATCAACAAAGAAGTGTTGTCTTACCTTTTTTTTTAATTGTCTTTCCACGGTCTCAGAGATCAACTGCATAGGATTTCTTAGTGTTCCTGTCAAATCTTGAGCCTGTCTGGTTTTCGTCTGAAAAGCTGTTAAAGTAAGTGATATTTCCCTAAGAGCTTGGTGTGCACAAGTGCTTCAAAGTGGTATTGACATGTTGTCAAGTCATTGCCTCTCCCACAAGGCTTCTTGGGTTTTTTGACGGGCTTGATGAGCGATCATGATTTTCCCTCCGTCGGGTAATTCCAGCTTGTCTCCCAAAATGATGGGTTGCCCCTTTTTTTTATCCCGCACTCAAATCTTCCCCCGTCGAATCGGAAGTTGTCTAGAAACACCTGCTGTGAAGGTCCGCCGAGATCCCCCATCGTAAGTCTGGACAAGTAGAATTGCTTGATTAGGCCCTGTGCGAGATCATGTAATAACAGTGTGGTCATCATGACATCACAGAGTAAGTTGAAATAAAGAATAATATAATATGTAATAATAATAATAATGATAATAGTATTTTATAGACCCAAAGTTGCTTTACAATTGTAGAATCTAAACAACTGATGTGAAGAAAAAAATAACAATGTTAACTAGGAAGATAAAAAAAAAGAGACTATGGGTTTGGACATAAAGAAGCAAAATGAAGGAAATATTTCACTGTCGGAGTGAACCTAGACTGTGGTGGTCAGCTTGGGGCTATAAACCGCTGCACCACCTCAGAGGACCTAGGAGAAGCACTTTTGACTGGAAATAACAGTTCCAGATTATGGAAAGGACAGGGCAGACACAGTCCGACAAGAAAAGGAATAATGTAGACATATTGGAGTCCAACATGGATCGACCTTTCCTGCACTCTCCCAGCAAGACACGCTGCGACGCGGCAGTGTTGAGATTGTCGCCCAGCTGTGTGACATATTGCACTGCCTAAAAGCTGATGTTTCCCTCTCTCGACACTCCGTGCTGGCCGGCTAACCCCCGCCCGCCCACCCTCCACCCCCCACCACACACTTACACTCCATGACCCCCACAAAACCATCCCCCTTCATCACGAGGCCGCACTGTTTTAGATGAGGTGCTCATGGTGCTGACCATAAAAAGAGCATCAAGGCAATGAGCCATTGGAGGGAGAAAGACAAATGGGGGAAGGTGGGAGAGACCACGGTGAGGAGGTGGCGGAGGAGGGTTTGTCGAGGCGAAGGTGGTGGCTGGTTCGGGGCAGAAGGAGTGACGGAATGGAGAGCAGTTGGGAGAGAGGGAAGGTAAGAGGACAGGCATTTGAGAAAGAAAGGGAGATGTTGGGAGAGACAGAGAGATTCGTGGCGGAGTGCGGCAGCTCTGAGAGAGAAGGGAGCAAGAGAGATTGATGGGAGAAAAAGAAAGCAAAAGGACCGGGGATGGAGAGAAAGAGATGAGAGAGAGAGAGATTGAGAGAAAAAGTGAGTGCTCAGGGCTGCAGGGCCAAATGGGAGTAAACCACTCCAGCTGTGGCCATAAAACAGCAAGTGGATGCCATCATTAGGGCCTGGCAGATGAGGCAGGAGACCCTGAGATCCCGTCTTTCCGAACGGCCCTCTCTGAGCAGCACCTCACTCTGCCACTCGCCGAGCCACTCTAGCGTGCGAAATGTCCGCCCTCTGAGTCGTGGTCCTGCAGAAGCTGTGCTGCTGACACCAGCAGAGAGGTGAAACCATAACCCTGAATCCCAACAAGAAGCATTTTTAGCAGACTTGGTTCTGCACATAATTTAACGCGGCCCATACTCAATAGGCGAACAGTGTTTCCGAATATGTTACCGGAACAGGGTCAACACAGTCTGCTGGTACCGACCAAACCCAGTTGGCAATTTAACATGCTCTTGAAATGAATAGTAGAATGCACAAGAGGACTTTGGAAACTTGCTAGTGCAAAATCCTTTTTGTTGCGTCAGCTATTGCAGATGATAGAGAGATACTTAAGACATAAAGCCGTGACAAAGTGTTTGTAAATACGGGAAATTTGCTTGAAACCTGTAGTTCTGTCTTTGCCAAGAGGAGAATGTGAACAGATTGTGGCAGAAGTGGCAGTGCTTGTGGCCATAGAAATAGATGTGGTGCAGGTTTGTGTACGTGTGTGTGTGTGTGTAAAATAAATGTGTGCAATCTTTTCAAATCATATTTGAGGACCCCTGTTTTAAGCTTATACAGGTCTCATTAAGATTCAATCTCCTTTGCAAGAGAGACTTGTCTGATATAACCTTACAGTACATGAAAGGTGCGATCTGTAACTTTCACTACCCTGGTGACCATTCGCCAAGACCCAGCCTCTTGCCCAGGGCAGCATGCAATGCAAATCATGATTCAAATATTAAATAATGTAATAAGAAATGTACCAGTTGTGGGGGAGTTATGAATTTCTCTGCCCCTTGATTGAAAATCTTTGACATTAGTTTGCATATGGCAGAGAAATTATAACCATTCGCCTTGAATAGTCTCTATGGGATTCATTATTAATGAACTAGCCCCATGTGTGTCAGAGACTAAATGGTTTCAAGTTAAAAAGTCAAAGAAGTTTGTGAGATTTCAACCATTAGTTTGTATCTATGATATTGCCAACGCGTAAGTCATATTAGTTCAATTCACGTATGAAAGAAATGACTGAGGTAACGATTGACTGTGATATCCTTTAATAATAACAATTTAGACACAATCAATGAAGGGACAAATGATGTTGTTCTGCCTCCCTCGAGGCAGTGGAAGACAAGAAAAAAAAAGAGATCTGCTATGATATGACAGTTATCCGTGGCCAACAAATGAGTTAAAGTGTGGGAAATGGGATGGCTGGTTGATGCGAATGTGTGGCGCTACATCCCCAGAGCCAAGGGCTTTACACCTTCCATCGACCGCTGCCACCGCTCCGCCCAACGTCGCTACGTATGGCGAGCCCTGGCGATGAGCATCTCACAAAGCGGCACGTTGATTCACAAGGCTTCCTATCAAAGAATGCTAATTAAAATCAAGGTTTTGCATACGCCATGTCTTTCTCTTTCATGTACGTATGCAAATGGAGTCACTTTGCCTCTCGGCGACTTTGTAATTAACTTTATGAAGGACAGCTGTAATACATAATTAACCGAAATGTTTGCAAGGAGCCATAGCCCTCCCCTTGTCCTCCCCTCTGGTTTGGCTTCCAGGGCAGACATGGTTTGGAGATTAGTGGAGAACTGGGTCGTGTTCATTAGGGCATGCAACAGAAAACCTTTCAAGACGTTTCACATTTCTTCTTGGACAAGTTCAAGGAGGCTTTCCCTGTTTTGAGTACATTCTCTTCCCTTTGGTGTCTAATGAATATAACTTAGGGTTATGAAAGCCATTGTCTTTCTGATGGACTGCCCGGGTAGAGCCTGTGCCCAGTGGACATTAGATAACCCACAATATTAATTAATTGTCTTTTTTTTTTTTGATGGCTCAGGGTGTCTTTCCTAACTTAGACTTTTCCTCAAACTCTTTCAGGCTGGTATCCCAAGTGTGGATCTATGCCGCTCAACACAAAGAAGAACCTTTTCCCTGTGGTTTGTGCCAATATTAAATAGCTTCCTTTATTCTTGTGTTTCCTTTACCTGCATTCTGTGTGCAGTAAACACTGTCAACATGCTGCTTTCCTCCTATTGTTATTTAAGTGATCCCATTACGTGTACTGTGGGAGAAGTTGGAATGAGAGGTTTCCCTTCCACTCATCTCCTCAAATGATTTCCTTTAGTGTCATGGAATTCTCCACACATCGCTGATGGTAGGAGGTTTACAAAGAATACAAACCATCAACCTGGTCAGCATTTAGGAACATTCTGGATGGATTTCAGAGATGCTCCACTTAGTATATCATACATTACGTTAGGCATTTTATGGCATATCACTTGTACACCATATTTGAAATTTGCTGAACAAATTCCAGTTTTACTAAAGGTAGCACATATCACAAATGTTTTCAATGAAAATCCAAAGGGAGTGTTAATTTAAATGTAACAGTGTCACCGTTGCCCATAGTGATTGCACAAAATCTGACGTGTAATCCTAATTTCAGTGTCCCAGATCTGTGTACACCAGTGTTTCCCAATCCTGGTCCTGGGGACACTAAGGGCTGCACATTTATGTTTTTAACCAAGCACTCACACACCTTATTCTAATAAAAGACTTGATGATAGGTTGATTATGTCAATCAAGTGTGTAAGTGATTGGTTTACATTTAAATCAGGTGTGTGAGTGCTAGGGCCAACACATTTGCACCCCTTGGGGTCCCCAGGACCAGGATTGGGAAACACTGGTGCAGATGATTCTACATCAGACCAGACTGGAACAGAGACTACTGTACCTCTCTATAGACCTTATAGTGTGTGTTGCACAGTGAACAGTTCCCTAAAGCCGTAAGAAGAATATCTGGAATGAAAGCCTTTAAATCCTACCCAGAATCACTGTCATCAATTATGTGATCAAGTGTTGGCTCAAATCACCCGTCCATTTACTTAATTAGCACATGTTCGTAAGAGTCGAGCCCCGTTTTTCGCCTTTGCAATCCTTGTGAGCTAGGGAACTCTTCCATTTGTATTTTAGTGCAGTTCCTGATTGGTCTTTGACAGTGGTTTTTACTTATCCCTCTGTGGCTGTTGTGAGAAGCGAAGTGGTGAATAGCCATGTGTGTCAGCCCAGTGATCTCTTTTAAAAGAATGACGCTGATGCTTTTAAATGCACCATCAAGGCAGGGGCTGTCGAAGTCGGTTATATGTTAACCAAATAAACTGTGACAATGCAATTAATAATGCATATTGTTTGCGAACGCCTCAGCTCTGTGATTTGACTGATGTATGCAAAGATGGTAATTTATTGAAAGTAAATTCATGTAATTGTGCAGAGGAACTTGATGAACCAAAAGAAGGTGTCAGCATGGCTTCCATCATCATCAGACGGAAGGAATCGTTAAAGAGGAAAAAACAAATCCACTTCAAAGGGCAGCTACAGAACAAACATTCATTTTATGGACGCGTTTTGTTTAGAAAAAGTTAGGAACGGCTGTTATGGTAAATATGTCAGATTTGTTGTAAGTTGTTTTGTTTCTGTTTTTTTTTTTTTGTTGTTGTTGATTTCTTTTATTTATTTCATTTGTTATTTGTAGTCCGCTGGGATGTGAATACTCAACCAAAGTTGGTGATGTAAGTTTAATGTAAATACAAGGTGAAACTGGAGTCTGAAATGAAGATGTCGTGGACGAGACAGACTGTACTTGTTTTTGGATCCCAGTCTTCTTTTGGATAAATTTATAGAAGATAATCAAGAAGTAATTATATATTTTTTGGACAAATCACATGGAACCGTAAGCAATATGTGTCTATGTCTATCTTAGGGATTGTCTTGACTACGTATGCTACAACATCTGATGACAAGTAACACTGCATTTAAACACAGACAAGGAAAGCTATGAAAGGGATATTCCAGGCAAATGTCACAAGAATAGGTCTGGAATTGTTGACTCTAATGCATCTTTGTCAGGGAAACCATCCCAAAACCCACTGAGTGAATGATCTGGTAGGGAGGACTTTCAATTGGCTGTTGGTGGCAACCTTGGTTGGTATTCCATCAATCCCTGTGTGAGAAACCCAACCAAACCCACTCCCATTCTCCCAACCCCCTCCACCACAGACCTCAATCGATGGGCCCACTAACCAGCCACAGCCAATTGGATACTCCATAAGGATCTCCCCCCTCACCAGTGTTAATTCCCTGGGTACGTTTTACGTTGATAGGTTAAAAGGGCAACTTATCCGTGTGGTTCCTGTGCCTCCCCAAACCCCATCCTCAATCTCCAGTAAGGACAGCGGACACGTATTCATTCAACCGGAGTGTGTGTCTGCCGTGCCCTCCGTCTCTTTCCCACCATCTAACGTCTGTTCTCCTTCTGCTTCCCCGTTCCAACCATACAAGGGTGCATGTTTAACGCTCGCTTTCATTTTACCCTCGCACTACACTGGTTTCCCCGGCACGGAAATGAATTCGCCTTCTTACCTGTCCGTGATCAGGTAACATCCCATTATCCTCCTCAAAACGTTCCCCTGGCGTGTTTTTTGCAAAACGTTATGCTTGGAGCGCTTGACACTGACATGGATGCGTTGCCTTCTATTGGGAAAGATGAGCGCTCGTGGGAATACGCTGACGTCATTAGGTTTCATTTGATGGGGTATTTGTCACATCCTTGCCCCTTATGTCAGTGCATCATGACGTTCAGTAGGAAATGTGTTACAGTACCGTGATGTGTATGCTTATGTCAACAGGAGTATGACTGATACATCAAGTGGCTCCTATTGTTAAGGGATACGATCGAATGGTTTGATTCGTATCTATTGACATATTTATCTCTTGTGTGTTTTGTTTGTTTGTTTAATCATTCAGATGCAGGTGTATTGAAATACGTTTCGACCCTGTAAGCCTTAATGTTTTCTCACTGAAAGTAATGGATTGATATATTCGTCAATGCTGTTGACATTGATCTTTTCCCATTGACATTGACATTGAGTACTTCAAACTCTGTTATGCTGATATTTTCCAAACGAAGCAAATGTTTGGTTAAGCTTCAATTACCTCATCCTTTTCCATTGACTACATGCTGTAAGTATTTACTTAAGCGTCAGACATCTTTTCCCATTTAATGCTCCCCATTTCAGCCATGTGACACTCATCTTTTTCTGTGTAATGCAATTTATTGACATAAGCATCGGTTGGTTGACATGTTTTCTCATCTATTACAATGTATTTGTACAAACGTGCCAGGAGACTTTCCTTATGTCACAATGATTTACTTGTACCAGTGTCATACCTGCCAGTCTCAATCTGTCTGTCTCGCTCTCATTCATTTGGTCAACATTTTATGAATATGAAGCGGTTTTGTGTCCAAATCCCAAAGCTTGAGCTCAGCAAGCTAGCATAGTCCCACTTCTGGTGCTTGCAATGTCATGGGTACGTAAAGGTTTCGTACACACAGCATCATTCTATATCTCGCCTCTCTCTCCTTCACCCTATTTCTTCCGCCTTGTCAACGTTCCTTGTTTGCCTTAAGATGTGCCAAATTTCGCAATTCTCACTCAATTGTCTATAATTATTTATTTGTAATTGATTCGCTATCATCAGCATCTGAATGCCACGGTTTGATTTCTACCATGCTCTCACCATATTGATTGACACCCGCGCCGCAGAGGGAGAGAAGGAAAACCCAATCGGACGGGCGGAACCCAATTCCGACCGTTTGACCTAGGAGTCGGGAAAGAAGAAACACTGAACCCCCCCCCCCCCCCACCACCACCACCACCAGCACCTCTGCACCTCGTCCATGTCAGGCAAGCTGTTGGGCTCAACAAAGAGAAACGTTTAATGGCGTCTACCTGCCCTCCTGTCTCATTTCAACCCCTCCATCCCATCTCAACCGCACCTCCATGCCTCCGTCAAGGCACCTTGCACACCTGTCAGTCTGCCTTCACGTGGGAGCCGCCGAAATGGAGTCGTGAACAACCTCGATTCACTGGCAGCCCGTGAACGAGGCCGCTAAACGCAGACAAATCTGTAAACACTTCACTTCAAGGAAGCCCAAATGTTTCCTTGTGTCTTGCCAACACAACAAAATTTGCCTCCTTTTTTTCTTTTTTTTCTTTTTTTTTTAAGAGCCCATCAGGCAGGAAATGACAATTGATGTTGAATACTAAAGTACGCCATATGTTCTGGACAAAATACACCCATGCATTATTAAACATGATTAGATGTGTCATCCTGTTAATGAAGGCTTGTTAAAAGATAATAAAAGAACAAAGATGTACATAATGATTAGAGAATGGGGAGTTTGTTGTTAAAAACTGGAGAGAGATGAAAGGGAAGGGGAATGATTTGTCAGTTACTGTATGTCTTTCACTTTCCTTGTAAATGTTGTCAAACAGTAGCCAAATGCAGTCAGGGTTGTCAGAACCCCTTTTGTTCAGACTGATTAAAATATTTTAATTGTTTACATGTTACTCTTGTTAATGTACTATGTTTAGATGTACTGTGAAATGTTATGTGCCTCACAATTCCAAATATGTACATGTGTGTGTGTGTGTGTAGCTTTGGAGTCCGGTCAGATGGATGGAGCTCAGATGTACCGAGGCTGCCTCTGATAAAGCTCCGGCAGAACCATGTGTGGTCGTGGAGGCATCTGTCACCCATGATGGAACGCCTCATCCACCATCAAGGACATCATTCCTCAGTATCAGATGGATCAGCTAGGGCAGCTCCGGACTGGCCTCAGGCTGCTGGGGAAACTCCACACTCTCTACTGGTCTGACCACTCTGTCTTCGGCGTCGTAATGCTGCTGATAGGAAGTTCATTCTTACCGTTTCTGTGAAGGAGTGGTTATAGTTTCTCTGAACAAAAGTACAAACTAGTGCTCTGGTACCCTGTAAACCACGAGCCATTTAGAAGCCCACATGAGTAAAATGTAAATGACCCACGTCAGACCTGGCACACTTGTCGATCTGATGGCCAATAAGAGTCAGGTGGTCTCGCCAACAGCTATCATCCACAAACTTTCTTGTGTAAGAGGAAGCTGGTTAGACCCCAGTGATAATCTCTTGTCCTATGTACCGAATATCTGCTTTTGATATTCCAGGGGAGATCAGAGGGAGGTGATTGTACTGGAAGAGGGTGATTGTGACCGCAATTCAGAGCAGTTCTTTGCTGACCTGGTGGCTCAAATATCAACCCCTAAACATAACCCTGAACAGCAAGGGTTATCGGCCCAAGCACGTGAAGGATATTTTATATATGTGATGCAGCATGGTACTGCTCTGTGTCAGTGGTCATGTCCTTCCTTAATGTGTGGGGAAAGAGCGGTTCCAAAAGGTATCCAGATATCGTTAGATCATAGAAATAAAGTAATGTGTGTCTGTAATGTGTGTTTGGTGTCTGTGTTTTTGTAGGGTCCCTGTCCTTTGTGGACAATCTCAGAACAATCAAAATGGCTTCTCTCAAGCAGACTGAGATCAGCTGGGCTCAGAATGAGCTCAATCCATCTTCCTGGACCATCTGTCCTCACGGGATACACCTGAGTTGGGTTCATTATGCAACAAACAGAAGAAAATGGACTGAAACCGGTAGGGACCAATAAAAACGCTCATTTTCATTTTCCAAAGTGACACCACTACCTGGCTGGCTACGATTTACTGACATGAAACAAAAACCACATTGACTGACAAAACCGGACAGACTTAGATTTATTCCATCTCTATGACAGAATGAAAAAAAAAACATACATTCTTCGGGAACGTTATTTCAACCAAGGAACACATTGTCGGCATTCTCTGACAGGGGCCTTGAGAGGGAGTTTATCTCATCATTAATTAAGTATCATATTTTCCTACATGCCACACGAGTGCCTAATTAGAGAACAGGGTTTGGGGGGGGGGGGGGGTAGTGGTTGGGGAGGAGGAAGGGGGGTCATTTGGGAGGCCTTATTAAGTGGGACAAATTTGGAGAGCTGTTAAAGCAAAAAGGAAAGGATGAGGACAACGGGAAAAGCTCTAGCTGCCTCATAGTTGCAGCTGTCTGTCTGTCGGTCTGCCTCGCTCTCTGACGAGGCCCGGCTCTCATGATTGATTCCTGCACCAGTCGGGAAAGATTCAAACTGGGCAGGACGAAGGAGTTTCCGGGGGAAAAGAAGAGAGAGAGAGGGAGGGAGGGAGGGATGGAGACAGATGGGTAGATAGAGAAATGATTGTGAGGGTGGAGTTGACGTGGGTGATTGGAGACATATGCTAGTGCTCAGGCGAAAAGCGATACGGAAAGAAGAAAGAGCAAGAAAGACAGAGGGAGGTAGAAGGAGGAGATAGACGGCCACAAAAGACCCTCTAGATCATGGATGGTACCTCCACGCGTATTCACAAGTTATTTTAAGAGCACTGGACATGTTTGTTTAGGGAAGGGTAAGCGAGATAATGATGTTGGGGTTCGCGTGCCTGTGCGTGCACGCGTGTGAGCGTGAACACGTGTACATGCACTTTGCTTGAACAGCTGGGGCCAAGCAGGAGTGGGTGTCAGCTTGGCGGGATGACACTGTTTTCTATTTTCATAATTCACGGCGACAGAACGGGCTTGGCTGGCCTTGTTGAAACAACAGCTGTTTTGCGTGCGTGCCTCACTGGCTTTGCCAAAATTCCCGGTGGCAGGGACGGTGTTGGAGATGACCTAGCACAGGTTTTGGCAAAAGGCAAATGGCCGGGGATTGATACGATGTCAGCCAGCAATAGACCTGCCATCAGGAAGGAGAGAAACTCAAAAGTTAGACCCGGTACAATCTTTACAGATCTGGTTCACCACGAAAAAGTTGGCTGCTAACTCAATTTGCTGTTTAGAACCAGTCAGGATCCTGTCCCTCATGCTCCGGGGTCATTTCAATGACTGATGTCTACCCCATTGCATCTCTAAGAATATAATGCATATTGTATAAGCATGTCCTTGCATCTGTAGCTTCATCTCATAACTCATTCTAGGAAGAGTGATTCCATTTACCAAAGACGTAGCTTGTTCTCTTCTGTGGGCCACAACTCCAGACTTCAGACTGTAGCTTTAACAGAACACTGTGGAAAGTTGGACCTTGTTGATTGACAGCACTGGCCTTGTTATAATTGAACATAATTGGGGCAATTTTGAGAGGTCTTTCGAAAAGTGACCAAATAATAACACATGACTTGACTCTGGCCTTGTTTTCTCAAATAATTGTGAAAAGCGCCCAGCTCACCATTAGTTCCATTTTAACATTAAAATAATAAGCCTTTTGAACTAATACAATCCTCAAACACCAAGCATGTGGGTGGTAGAGACATGGTTGACAACGGGTCTATGAAGATGAAAATACCCAGATATATGAGTACCAACTTGGCAATTAAAAGGTAAAAGATCAATAACATGTTCAGTGTTTTATCATGTGATATAATATAAAGTGAGTGTGTATATTCATTATTTCCTTTCCTTTACCTACATTTAAAGCATTACATTGTAGTGAAGTGACCAATGGGTAAACCTACAGGTACAAATTCCACACGCACATATTCATTAATTCTATTTAAGACGTGTAGAATTGACAGATTATTTGGTAAAGACCATTTTTCGAGATAAGGTAGAGTCCCCACGAAATATAACCCTACTGTATTTAGATTAATTCCGGTCAGATCTCCCATCTCTCTCTGTGTAAATATTCTTTTTCTCTTCACCACATATGAAGGAGTAGCGTCATTCTGCTTTCTTTTCTTTAAATATTTGATACATACATGTTGAAATGAAAGATTGTGCTAATATCTTATGGGAAATTAAGTGATAATTAAATTTTTTTGCTTAAAGCTATTGCCACCGATTAAACTTTGATTACGCAAACATTAGCCGCATTACATTTTAATGGGTCTAGCCCGTGTGATTGCTCCCTGGATATTATGTACTATAGAAAGCAGTATAAGGAACAATAGAGAAGGGGAAGGAGAGGTTAAAGAGGAAGAGAAGGCTACTTCCCAAAAATAAACCTTTTTTCCTACATGGTGCTCTGTGTTACATTATTTATTATGTGTGTGTGTGTGTGTGTGTGTGTGTGGGTGTCCTTTCAGAATTTGAAATCAACTTCAGGCCATTTCACATCTTTTTCCAATTATTGGTCTTTTGGACAATCCGGTCAGAGCGAATGCATTTTTATTTTTCAATTAAATAAGCAAAGTCGGAATTGTTTGTTCTAAGACAGCCCAATTCAGGCAATTTGCCTAATATTTCAAGCTATATTGAATCTTTAGAGTGGTACAGAAATACAGAAATACAAATACAGAATACACTAAATAAATTTGACCATTGCTCATCAATTTCATTCTATTGATGATATTACTTTATAATTAAGTGAATTCATTTTTGACATCTTTGCTACAATATTGCAAGAACTATTTACATATTCAGGACTGAACTGTGCACTGTCTGTACTAGTCTGTTGCATATTTTTGAAAAGTGAATGTGCTCTTTGCATTGAGTGCTGGTATGGCTGAAATAGGAGTCAATTCTGCTGTTTTATTTGTAGTGACTGCCTTTGTAACTATCTGCATTACATGAGTTTTCCTACAGTATACTGTAATTGTAATCTTGCAACTTCTAAAACATTTAAGTGAGGACTTAATAAGACTAATGAGCCATCCGATAGTGAAATGTTGGCCACTAGAACTCAGAGTAAACACCTCATATCCAGATCAAAGAAGAATAGCATTTTTAAACATCGTATTAACCTCCTTTGACATTTTACACTTTTCAGTGTTGTTTTTAAATAACACAAATCAGGGCACATGTCTTTATTTAATTTATTTTAGTTTTAAGGGTCTTTTCATTATTTAAAAATATCATATTTCATATCACGCAAGTTTGAAATGTGATATCCATAAGACGATACAGGGAGGAGGGGTAGCACTTTATAATGGCTGCACAAAGCATTTTCACATCATTTAATAATGGTTTATTAAATCATGAAACAATATCAATTACTCACACATTTGTAAATATTAAATATTATTATTAAATTAGATTTCCAATGCATTGTTAATATAACAAACCATTTTTGAGTGGCATTAAGAGTTTACTACTCATACTTTAAAGTTACTTTATTAAAGTTTTGTGTCCAGTGTAGTTTTGTGTTTCCAGTGTATCACACAAAGATCCACAAATCCACAGTATTTGCAAACACCTAGCAGACACATTTTTAGGCACACATATCTTTACCATGCACCATTCCAGCCTCAAAAATACAGGGCTTGCAGTTGGTCAATGTTCAAGTCAGTTCACATCCTAGAATTGTGTACCTGAAAATGAAATCACATCATGAATTGCATTGTGTTGTTGCAGAGTTCCGAAATCGTTCGGAGGCGGTCGGGGCTCATTTTCTGGTCATTAAAATTGTATGCGGGGGAAAGAAAACAGTCATGTTCATTGGGTGACTATGTAAACACAGCCTTAGCAGAGGGGAACCGGGACCTTCCTCCCACACTGTTCAGCTAACAGAAATGCTGTACTGCTGCCATTGAAATCAACACTTCCCTTGAAATCAAATAAACCTGCTGTACTGTATGGTCGCGTCTCCATGGCCGACGTGCTCAATCGTTCTAGTCCATGAATTGCAATAATGACAAAGTTAGCTTTTGGCTTCTGGCTTTTGGCTTCTGGCTTTTGGCTTCTGGCTTCTGGCTTCTGGCGTGGCAGGTAGAACATCCGTTGACACGATGCCGACGGCAAACAACGGCAGATGTCGTGTAAAAACGGCGGGTAGCTCTTGCTTCATGTATTACTTGGGGTAGCATTCCTTCTACCTATTCAGTCTGTCAGGCCCAATTTGGCCCAACGATAAGCATGCACAACCCCCCCACCACACACACACACACACACACACACACACGCGCGCGCACGGCCCTGCGTGTGGCCCACCCCGGTGCCCTCCCTGCCGTGGTGACAGCTTGATGAGATCATCAATCCTGGATGTGCAACGGCAGTCTTTGACGCTGCACACCTGGGTGGCTGAGGGTCACTGGGGCCTCTTAGCTACCGGAGAGTCGGTGACCTGCTGCATGTTGCCAGCCGTCAGTTACACAGAGGATTAAAAATGCCCTGTCCTCAACACCAGGCTGTGGGGGTGCGTGCCGCCGTTCCCAACGAAATAACCAAAATGGTTGTGTAATTCAAGGGAACTGAAAAGGAAGAAAAAGATCCTGATGACACCAAATCAAAACAAGAAGGGGGGGAAAAAAGGCGTTCTGGAAAGGCATCGACAAGGTTATCCATCAAAGGTTTTCTAACAACTATTAAAATTAGTTAAAAGATACCACCTGCCCACTGAATTCAACCCAGAAAGGGTGAAATAAAACAAACGCCCCACAGCAAAAGAGGTTCAGAAACCAACTGGAAGAGGGGAAACAAATGGATCAGGATACTTCAAAAGATGTGCAAAATAAAGCAGGCGAAAACAACAAAAGGTGTTGCCATCTAAAACGCCTCACGCCAACTGAATCATGCTGTTTGCAGCTCTTAAATACCAGCTGGGCCAGCACAGGTGAATGATATCCTGCCTAATCAAGCAATCAGCACAGCTGAAACATAATGAATCAAACTACTAACTATCTAGTGAATCACTAGTTATAAAAAAATTATGCAGTGAAGCGAAATAGTCAATAAAACAACAATGCTTTTTATACTCAAACCACTGCCCCCAACAATGTGTCTACAGCAATATCTTAACTTTTATTTACTCCATGTTTGTGTAATGTGTGTTAATTTTGTGAACAAATTACACACATCACCAAAAGCACCACACTAGCAGTCTAATGTGTTGCTTGGCTGTGCAGAAATGCCAATGAGACCCAGGTTTTAAAGGGGGTTGCTGGCCTCCAGTATGACGTGTCTAAGGAATGAACCTGAGTTGAATTCAATGAACTTGGATTTTCAGTGAGAGGGCCCTGACCAGCTTTTCCCCTGATGGCAGAATTTCAAATCACATACTATCCATACTATACTATACTATGCCAGACTAGTATACCAGAGGATTAGCATGTCCCAAACCCTAGAACGCGGTAATACCATGGCCAACAACCCCTCGGGGGGGGCAGGAGAGTGCAACGATTCTTTCATCTTTTCAGTTGCCGAAAAAGTAAACTATATTGATAATCATTGCATCAATGTCATTCACGTATGAAAGAAAAACGAAAAATGTTGTGCTATGAAATGTAGCACGCTAGCCAGGTTAATACTGTTTGCTATTTTAGGCGCAATCCATTAGGTGCAGATGTCAACAGTATCTAGAAAACTTAGTTTTAGCAAAGTGAACTTTGGCTGTTTAGACTTTGGCTTCAGTCTCGCTAGCATGGGCTCAATTCTATTGTAAACTATTAAAACGGCCAGTGGGAAAATCCATACAGGACATGGGGGCAATTTGTAGTGAATGTCAACTTTTCAAGAAAAAACGTTAGTCAGTTTAACAAAATGTTTAATGGTGACTACCTAAATAATCAAACTTGGCATGATGTTAACAAAATGATCTAATGCTGAGATGCAATTTTATGACGAGGTAGTATGTCCCAATCAATCCCACTACTGGCATATTAGCTTACAATATACTAAACAGTACGTACTTCACCATCATCCGTGAAGTACGTACTTGCAGGACATAATCTCTTTTGGATTACAAAAGTGAACCAATGCTTTCCTCTTTTGTAGAAAGGATGTGCCTTATTATATAGAAAGGCCAGTGAGGTTACTAGATATTGTAACAAACTTTGTTTCTTTAATTTCCTTCATTGGTGGCAGCATTTTCTCGACATGGTAACAAAGGTACAGGAAATGGCTGTCCAATGGCAAGATGTTTTTCCAATGACCACTATCAGTCAGGATGTGTTCAGAAGACTGGATCATTTCGAGGTTCGCAGATAGAAAGATATTGCAGTTGACATTATGATATTAAAGAATGTCTCTTCAAATTTCTGGCCGTTTTACTTTCCCTTCTGATTATGCAATGCAGAAACAGACTTTTTTATATCAGATGTTTTACAAACATCTACCAGTTGTGTCTATACACTTCCGAGCTACACGTTCTCTCTTTCAAGCATGGATAATATATGGGGGAAATACACTGTGTCCTGTCTCTGACAAAGTTATGAATTGTGCCTTCATGTTTTTCCTAATACTAATAAACCAATGCTTTTCTAAATCACCTGAAAAATGAGTCCAAGGACAAGGGGCTTCAAGAAAAAGGCGTGGCTAGCCGTTTTTGAAAAACGATCAGACTCAGCAACCAAGATTAATGGAACTCAGATGGCTTTTAATTAGTGCAGCTGCGCTCGTTAATTATCCCCCATATCCCCCAAAACAAATATTGTTATATTTAGGGAAACTCTTGATTTATTTGATTTAGTTGGCCATCGGATTTAGATGAATTAGCTCTGGTCGTAAGCCGTGGGAACACAATGGCCTAAAGTGTGCGAGGAAGAAGGGATACTTGCCCTTAGGGCTGAGTTGTATTATTATAAGGAACAGTCATTTTACAATGATCACCTTCAGAGTAGAATAGATTGAAACAGTCTCTCTCACAAAGGGTTTGTTTCGTGTTTGATTACAGGATGTCGGACACTGAGTCAATTATTGGCAGCAATTCCTTTTGCCTTTCTTTGTATAGGTGATCGTTATTTATTATTGCAATACATATATTTTTCTGCCAAGTGGCAGCCCATTGAAGCAATTACTCATTCTGTTTTGTGCAGTATAAAGCTGAGGGAGCTCAAGAAATTCACCCATGTCATTATGTGACCTTTACTAATTTGACACCAACAAACTTTAAATTGATTCTGTTTTACCTTTCAACAATTTGGATAACAATATGTGACCATCAGCTCTCGCGCCTTTTCTCTCTGTAGTCTTGTCTCTCTGCCATGGACACTGGTTAGACTTTGCTGGTCTTATGGTTTCTCAATAATTCAGCATAAAATTCATGCCCATTTGAACATTTTGTAAAATGTTCCTATTGAAAAGAGAGCTTTCAGTGGTGGTCTTCATAAAACCTAACCGTAAACTTTAATACCTTATCTTATCCTTAACTCTTTAACCAGTGAACCATGACCTAAAGAAACATTTACAGCTTAAGCATAATTTTGCAGTAAGGAAATAGAGGACTGATGGATTGTGCATTTTAGCTGAAAAGTGATAGAGAAGTAGTTGGAGTGTGGAAGTAGAATTTTACCCAGTTAAAAGAAGTTCTGTCTTCTCTGACTACAATCCTCTGCTTGGGGGAGACTATGTCAAATCTACAGACTTTCCTCTTCTGTTGTTGTGACAAAAAATAATCATGGTTTTAGTTCACCTTCATCATGAACTTCAGCTTATCTGTTGATTGTGCAGATTTTACAGTCCACTAAAAATAACTATTTTCGAACTGCTTATAAAGCACATTTATGAAATCACATGTCTAACATACATATGTACAGCACATTTTGTTGTGTAATAGACTTAATTCATAATGTTCTACATTCCTTTTTGACAAAAAATCTCGTTTAAGTATTCAGACCCTTTATTCTTCTCCTCACAAGCTCTGTTAGATTGGATGGGGAGCGTTGGTGAATATTGTCTTCACTTCTCCTCACAGATGTACAATGGGGTTCAAGTTGGATTTGGCTAAGCCACTCAAGGACATTTACAGACTTGCCCAGAAGCCACTCAATTGTTGTCTTTGCTGTGTCCTTTGAATCATTTTCAGGCTGAAAGAATAATCTTCATTCTAGTCTGAGATCCTGTGCTTTGGGTTGTTGTAGTGCTGAAAAATGAATCTTCCCCCTACTCTGAAGTTATGTGTGCTTTGGATCAGGTTTACTTCAAGGACCACTATATATTTTGCTCAGTTCATCTTTCCATCAACTCAATGAAAAAGATTGATTCTTTGGTCAATAAACAATTTTTGTGTGGATTTGAAGGTATTCTTTGGATTTTTGTCCTGCTGCAAGATCCAACAACAACCTGTTTTAGCCTCCTGGCAGTTGACGGGGTCCATGTTGCCATATCTTTTAACAAGGTTTCATTGGCCTGTGTGAGTAAAACAGTTCCACAACATCACAGATCCAACACCATACTTCAGAGGTGGGTATAGGTTATTTTCTGCATGCTTTTTATGGCAAATCCCCCTCTGGAGTTTTTTCCAAAAAGCTTACATTTATTCTCATCAGACCATACTGTATAACCATCGAACCATATAACCTGTTTTTTTAACATTTCGTTTTTAACTCTTTTACAATTTGTACTCATTTAAGGTTAGAATCATAAGGTCGTTTTAGTGTAAGATCAAGTTGATGAACAACAATGACATTTTGCACAGCCTCTTTTGTTTCTATGTACCTAAGGAGCTAATAAATCTGCTAATAATTTCTGTGGCCACTCTATATTAATAGGGAGAAACCCATGGAACAAACACAGGACAAAGTCATAAGGCCATTGAGGGCGTTTTATTAAAGCAAATAGAAAACGTAGGGGAGGAGGTGAGTGAGTAGTCAACAACAAACCACTTTGATAGGGAGGTGGTGTTATCTCTGTAGTGGCCCCCCAGTGTCGGTTTGGGAGGAATGGGCTCAGGCCATCACAGTGTAGGCTGCCTCACCTTCCTTCATGTCTGTAATCTCCCACTCCTTGGCTCTCAAGTCGCTTGGGCAAGCAGCAGTGAGGGCAATATGGCTTAGTATTGCCCTCTATCTGCCTTCTGGAGCCTTCAGTTCTTTCTCTTCAGCTCCTTTAATTTCTCCCACAGCAAGTCCTTCAGCTTCTTTCTCTATTTCAGCTCCCCCCCAAGCTTGTCTGCAGAGGCCTTCATATAGCTCCCTTGATGAGGTCCCAATGGAAGGCAGCTGAGTAAAAATATATATTATGATCAGTTGGGCTCAAAATGAAACCCTGTTGGCACTTCTATTCATTTTATTTTATTAATGTATTTTAACTTTTTCAGTTTTTGTTTAGAAAATAGAGAATGCAAGTATCTGGATTGTTTGTAAACACTAGATGAATGTGCTTGCTTACATGGCTTTGAATTATCATGAATAATTATGGATAATGATGAGTAAGAGAGATGAGAAACCATACACTGCTTACATCTTAATATGTTTTGTTGTATTGTATAACATTCTCACTCATAAAGTAACATCTAAAATAGAAGCGAGTTATTATAATAATACGTTTAGTTATTTAGCATGCCCTCTTGTCCAGTGTGACTTACAGGTAATCCTTCAATCTTAAGATGCAGTCAAAGCTGGAAAACAAAAACTGTCCTAAGACATGTGTTGACAATATTAATCCTTCCTATGAGCAATTATCTGGCGTTGAGTATTAGAAAAACTACCGTATATTAATAGACATACAACAGACTAATTGTATTTGATACGTAGTTAGTAGAAATAGAAACAGTTATTTGAATGACCTCTTAAGTTATTTTGTTTTTCAACTTGGATCACAAGAACCCATCAGGAATCCATATTATCTGGGGTAACCAGCCACATACAGTGGGGAGAACAAGTATCAATGACCTGATACTTGTGGGCAAGACCCGGTCAATGATCTGAAGAGAGCTGGGACCCCAGTCTCAAAGAAAACCATTAGTAACACACTACACCGTCATGGATTAAAATCCTGAAGAGCATGCCATTTCCCCCTGCTCAAGCCAGCACATGTCCAGGCCCGTCTGAAGTTTGCCAATGACCATCTGGATTATCCAGAGGAGGAATGGGAGAAAGTCATGTGGTCTGATGAGACAAAAATAGAGCTAAACTCCACTCGCCGTGTTTGGAGGAAGAAGAAGGATGAGTACAACCCCAAGAACACCATCCCAACCGTGAAGCATGGAGGTGGAAACATCATTCTTTGGGGATGCTTTTCTGCAAAGGGGACAGGACGACTGCACCGTATTGAGGGGAGGATGTATGGGGCCATGTATCGTGAGATCTTGGCCAACCACCTCCTTCCCTCAGTAAGAGCTTTGAAGATGGGTCATGACTGGGCCTTCCAGCATGACAACGACCCGAAAAACACAGCCAGGGCAATTAAGGAGTGGCTCCGTAAGAAGCATCTCAAGGTCCTGGAGTAGCCTAGCCAGTCTCCAGACCTGACCCCAATAGAAAATCTTTGGAGGGAGCTGAAAGTCCGTATTGCCCAGCGACAGCCCCGAAACCTGAAGGATCTGGAGAAGGTCTGTATGGAGGAGTGGGCCAAAATCCCTGCTGCAGTGTGTGCAAACCTGGTCAAGAACTACAGGAAACGTATGATCTCTGTAATTGCAAACAAAGGTTTCTGTTTTAAGTTCTGCTTTTCTGATGTATCAAATACTTATGTCATGTAATAAAATGCAAATGAATTACTTAAAAATCATACAATGTGATTTTCTAGATTTTTGTTTTAGATTCCTTCACTCAACGTCGAACAGTTCCTATGATAGAAATGACAGACTTCTAAATGCTTTGTAAGTGGGAAAACCTGCAAAATCATCAGTCTATCAAATACTTGTTCTCCCCACTGTATTCATCTGAAACCATCTGAAACCGATCTGAGCGTGATCAAGTTCCTTACCGTGAAAACCAAGCTTGGAATAAGAAGGGAGTCTATATACTCTCAATTGAGAGCGATTAAATGCTTTCTGCTGTGCTGCTGGGTTTTTGTTATTCCAGTAAGGGAATTCTCACTAATAAAATGCACAATTAATTACACCCAAAATGTCATTGTTTGCATGACTATACTATGCATTAATAGTCCATACTAGCTCACATTCCACCAATAGCAACATTTTGGGATTATTCGTTTCAACCTCATCTTTCAAGAGGACAGTGGGACTTTTTCAGACCTGGTGGCCCTAGAGGTGTTGAATCTGGGAAAAAACATGCTCTCCTCCATCTCAAGCCACATATTCAATTACCAAGACCACTTTTCAGGATTACAACTGGACCATAATAACATCTCAACCATCAGCTATTCTTCCTTTCAGTTAATCTCAAAAGTTGTGAATATAAATTATACACTTCTGTGTCATATAGAGAAGGTGCAACCCATCTTCCAATCACCAGACTTGCAAGAGTTGTACATCACATTATCCATTTTCACTCATTGGAAATATAAAACACAACCACTTACCTGAGAATTCTGAATATGTCTGTGTTGCAAATCCACTGGGATGTTTTAGCGTCAAATCAGATGTTTTCCCTCAGCTGAATATGTTCAACCTTGATGGGTCTGATAGTAGAAGTTCTTTTCTGAGGAACTTCACCGGAGTCAGCATGATTCATATCAAGTTGTCTGTTGACAAGGCACAAAAGAAACAAGAACATCAACTTTTAAAATGATTTATTTCAGAGAGCTGGTCAAAATGAGCAGAATCATTTCTCCGTCAAATCATTGCTATCAGTGACAAACAATGATCATAACTAGCGAAAAAACAACCATGCAGTAACTTGCATCCGAAGCCTATCATTGACCCTCACCTCACACACTTTAGCGGAAGTACACACCTTCAACATTCTACTTGCAACCATGGCAGTGGGGGTAGTGTCAGTCATGACACTCTGCCAGAGACTCTTTTTTAACGTTAACTGTTTATACCTTAGGGTTATTATCTGATATTTTAATATGGAAAATGCTGCATAAGGCAACTTTAACAACTCTTAGTAGATCCTCAAATGCAATTGTCCCTCCACCATCCTCAGACATGTCATCACCAAATAGCCTAAATATTGACAGTCAGTGGAACTGAATAAGAGTGAATGATTTCAGTAACAGCCGCAAAGCCCAAATGCCTCCAAAGCTGTCAGTCCGTCATCACTGAATGGGAACTTAACAATAAACTTCCACTAGTACAAGGCAGAGGAAACAGCCATGGAGAGATTTCAGTCAGACGGTGGGAAAGGCGAAGTGTCAGTGATACGTCATAAATGGAGAGTGCACTGTTATGCCTGCCTGCCCCCGAACAACATACTTATGTCCCCACGGTTGACATCCTCCTTACACTGAAGCTATATGGATCTTTTTGGACTGTCGCTGTTTGAGATTTAAAATAGATCCACTGTGGCTGAACATTGTTGTAAGACTGTCCAGACTGTGCAACAGGTAACTTCTCATTTTTATTTACCATTATTTTTATTTTGTGCAAGTGGTTTGAGGTTTGTAAGGAAAATTGCTATAGAAGGCAAGTTTATTAAAGACAACATCGCAGACGCCATCAACAGGAGCAAACAAACCATCAGTGTGATTAGCTTTTACTAGCTGGAAAGCGAGTGGTGCTCTAAAAGAGTTCCAGGTGGCCAGGTATGTCTAATGATTTATCAAACCCAAGTAATTCAGAAAATCAAGACGTTTCCCTCCATGCCCTACTCATTTAGTGCATCAAGTCTGTTCCCTCTATAGTCAAATAATTTAGAGCATAAGACAATGCCTTTTACACCCTGAATTCCTGAATGGATCAGGGAATGGATTCTACAAGACATTCCACACAGATGTTCGTTGAGGTTGATGCGATAGAATTTCCTAGCTGCTGCAGATTGGATTGTGGTAAACATATGCTGCTGACAACCTGTTCCATCTACTCCTTGACATGTTCTATTGTGTTGAGGTCTGGGTACCACAAAGCCTATTCTAATAAACTTAGCTTGCTAACATGTACCTGGAATCAAATCATTCTGAGACAATACGAGCTTTGGGAAATAGTAGCTTATCCAGATGAAACTGTCCATGTGCCGAAGGATAAACTGTAGAGTGTGTTTTCCTTTTCCTGGTCATAATCAGTGGTCAGGTATGCTGTGCAATTCAATCACAACTCATGTCAAGGTGCTAAAGTGCCAGTTATAGGCAAGGATATGTCAGCTACCACCATCTGCAGAATAATTAACCAGCAGAAACTAAAAAGGAACATGCAAAAAAACCCTGGTTAGCTTCAGATTTTTTTTTTGGAAGCAATAAGTAACTGTCATACTCACCTCATCTCTTAAAATAAGCTATTTCTTTTTGTGCGTTGTGTCCGCAGCTGGACCTACCGTACTGTAGCTCATTGATCTTCATTGATGTTCTAACTCCTGATGGCAGCAGCAGGTTGAATTCTGTAGTGTTCAGAAACAGATTTTCTGCTTAGAAACAACCCAATACCTCTGTGAGAATATCGTGTGAATCTACACCTCTAAACTGATTGGACAGCGCTTCATCTGCAGAAAGACAATGACCCAAGACACACTGCCATAGCTTCCAAGCTACCAATACATTTTTCATCAAAAGTTCTTGACTGGCCAATCACCAGGTCTGAATTGATACTGAAAATGCCTTTTAAATGACAGAGGGCTGAAGACTCCAAATGTTACAGACAAGGCTGAAGACTCCAAAACAAGTATTGCAGATGGCTATGGATAAAGTACAGGCCTGGCAGAGCATTACAGGGACAATGTAGTATTTACTTCTACAATTACAATAAAAAGGCTATCAATCACTTCAACCATTATTTTGGATGCTATCTGTGGCTTCACTATCTTTAGCCAACAGGGGACCTAACATTGTACAAACACATCATACAGCGATTTGCGATATTAGTTTAGAACTGAGATTAGAAACTGAACAAATATGCTCTCCATTGTAGCTCTCTCAATGAATTAAAGTCAGTCAAAGCCTAAGAAATGCAAGTTGTCTACATCTGTCTGGTTTTACCAATAAACTTCATACATTACTGCATACATACATGCATTTCAGAATGGGTTTAGTAGCCTACTTGAAGTAAACTTTGTTCCTCTATGTGTATGCACGTTGTTTTTAACATCTGTTTCATTAAGTGAACTACTATTTCTTCCTGAAAGCAGACACTCCTATCTTGAGTAACTTACATTAACATTTAGTGTTAACTGTCTTGCTCAAGGGCAGATGTTTTGCTTTCTGGCTCAGGATTAGATTTAGTAAATTTTCTGGAATGGGTTAGATGCCTTAACTGTTAAACTATTTGCTACACACCTACCCAAAAAAATGCTGGGAAGTGTGCTTTTGGAGATGCTTGGTTGCTCTTTCCTGGGCTACCCCAAACAACGTGCACACAATGTTCAGTAAAAAAAGTACACTAAAGAATTCATCCAATAAGAAAAAAATTATTTACACATTCATTTATTTTGACATTAAGATGTGAAAGAAGTGTTTATAAATATAAGAAAACAGTAAAAATAACTAAACAACATGCATACATATTACCATATTATTCGTTTTTTATAAAAAGTATATATAAATGTTTTTGATGGGTTGTTTCTAAAAGGGTAATAACTCTTGCACGGTGTCGTCAAAAGCCAATGAAAACCTGGCCTAGGGATTCCGGGGTGTTCAGCCCCCTTAACCTCCCTCTCGTCAACTGTTTCTGTTCTCTTTTCAAGCTCACCGCTACCTTAGTATCGCTCTAAGGTCTTCCCTCCCCTTCTTTTTCTCCTTTGATTATCTTTCTTAATCACTTTTGACCCCCCCCCCCCCCATTTTCCTTCTCTGTATCTCTTGGCCTATCTCTTGGTCTCCACCCCCTGCCTCTGCCTTTTTTATCTTGTGCATCCGCTATAAATTTCTTTGAAACATGCTTCTGCACATGACGAGAGAAATGCACAGGCTAGAGCAGAAATTAAAATTTCATTATTTACTACACTTGGGCTCCGGAGTGCAATTAGAACGCTGGAGGGATATTTACAGGTCCTCTAGCCCTGTTCATCCTCTTTCCTCTACCTCGATCTCTTCCTTAAAGTCATTTTGGTCATCTTATTTTCTAAATATTTGACTACTGGGAAAACATGCTCAAATTCATTGTCTCATGCTATGGTAACAGGGTCTCTTCCTTTCCCCCTCTCTCTCTCGTTAGTGTGTATAGTGTGTATTTTCAACGTGGTCTCAGGACACTACGTAGACTATTTAACGAAAATCCATGGCACCCGATTTCATATATGATATGTGACGTTATGTTAGGTTACATTAAATGCGCCTCCAAAACAATGAAATTATTCAAATGTAACATATCTTCTGAACGCTAATACAATGTATCAAATGTTACGAGCGCTATTAAAACTTAAAATAACATACAAACGCCAGAAAAACGTATGATATTTACGGACGATATGAAAATGTATAAATAATGTTTTTAACAAAATGGTTGACCTGTGTTTCGAAACGGCAACATTTGTATGTGAAGGGAGTCACCCTACCCCTTGCCTAACACTGGATATGTAGATTTGGGATGAGTAACAGCAACACCAAGGTTGCTAGAATATGTTATAAAAGCATTTTAAGTTCGGTTAGCGTTAGGCATCACAGCACTGGGGTTAAGGTTAGGGTTAAGGTTTGGGCTACGGTTAGGAAACAGAAAAGGTTAGGTTAAGGTTTGGTTTAGGTCTCACAGCTCTGGGGTTCAGGTTAGGGTTTGGGTTAAGGTTAGGTATCACAGCACTGGGGTTAAGGTTAGGGTTATGGTTTGGTTTAGGATTACAAAGAAATAACGTCAAATATATTTATGTTGTGACACTCGTGTTCACTAGCTGCCAGTTCCTCACAGGAGCAGTGGGTAGCTCACCTGTCTGGGTTGCGGGGAGGTTTGAAACATGGAGTTTATTTTTTTCCATTCCGAATCTAACGTTATTTTACTGAACGTAATATATCTTACGAAATCCCCTGGCTAAAATGTACGTAAAATAGTCTGCGTAATCCTTCTTAGACCAGGTTGATGTTTTATATTCATTCAAGGGTCCATTTCAACACTGCCCTTCCCATCCTAGGACTTTCAGGAATGCACACGATTAAATCATCGGGTTTATCAGTGTAACAAACTGTGATCAGTGTGGTAGTCGAAGGTGAACACAGTTTCCACAGGTTTTTGTAGTTCATAGACACTTAAAAGAGATGCTGCTTTTGGTCAGTTGTTTTGTCTATGTTTACAACTGCATTGCTGCTTATGATCACAAAAGATCTGTTGAATTATACATTTTACATTTTAGTCTCACGGCGGCTCATGATCACTGATGGTTACAATAATCATCGCAAACTTTGTAAAATGCCAGTTAGGGTATGAAGTCTGGATTCAATCTGAAAGCGATTTAAAGGCATTGTAGAATTTAAAAGCAATATTTACATATTGCCATTCGCAGTAACTTCTGCAGATGTTAGCTTAATTGGACTTTGGCTTTAAAAAGACAAAATGCCTATAACACCCATTCCCATTGAATCCGGCCATCACTTAACATGCGCTCGACATTAAATATTTCCTTTATTACATCACTCTGCTGTGACCATAGAAATGAATACAGATAGGACTATAACAAGGATCTCTATGGCTGTGACCTCTGCAACACACCCATTGTCTGTGTAGTTCAGATCTACTTAGCTACGAACTAATGTCATTGGCCTTGTTGTCAGGAAGCAGTTATCCCAATCCCAGGTCTTTGACAATCTTTCACAAAGCAGTGCCTAAATGGGTTAGCATTGACTCCCCTCCCATCTTTGCTCGTCTGCGCATCGGTTTGCTCGACCGAATCCATCAGCTTTAGAGCATTGTCAGCCCCCACTAATATCTGTCTGGCCCAGGCACTCACCATCGGTTAATCTTCATTCTGCTAATTTAGGTCTGGTGCAGAAATTGATTAGCTGGGCTGAATGCAGAGGTTGTTGAGGTGTGTGCAATGGGGAACTGTCTCAGAACAGAGTCTTCTATCCCTCTGTCATTTATTATGTCTTCTCCGCTTTTCTTTCATCTTTCTTTTCCCCTTCAAAATCGCTGATCTTAAGGGACACTGGACAGAACAACAATGTGGCCTCATGTTGTAAATGGATCGTTGGTTCTTTTTTTATTGATTCCATTTGGATTTTAAAGACAAAAGACATCAACTGAACTTGACACTGAAAAACATCCAAAACATAAATGTCATAGATTAACAAACATAAGATTCCAAAACTTTACTAAACTGTTTTGTAAATAATTGATCACCTTTGAGCTTGTGGGGCTTCCTGATTTACCTCAGATTTATCACTGGAGTCAATTCCTCTACTGGTGGTACAATGTTATAAAATATGGTATAAAGATATTTCATTACCATGCAATATATATATATATATATATATATATATATATATATATATATATATATATATATATTATCAAGAACAACATACATTTATTTTATCTCACCAGCAATCTGACAGTAGAAAGAACATTAAGCCTATTTGTGTTGGGAGAGGGCCGATGATGGGAGATTAATGAGGCTAGCTGAGTCTATCTTATCAGTGGTTCCACAGAGTCTGTTTGTGACGATCCCATACAAATCTATAGAAATCGAGTGCATCATGTCTATGACTATTGAGTCTGACCGCGAGCTCTACCAGAGGCATTACCAACTGAGGTTACTTGACCGTAGGATCATGGTCAACCACAGCAGTGTGACCGATGTCCCTGTGATTTATTAAGGGCCTGAATAATACCTTTGATATTCTGTTTACCAGGATAGTGCTCATTAGGCACCACCAGGAAGGAACCACTTGGAATTGTCCAATAGGAAACACCCCGCTGAACACTGGCCATCGTCCTCAGTCAACCTGCTATGCAGTATTTCAGTGAGGGCATTGAAACTAGAAAGTCGGTATAATGCTCTTCGGTTTGTGTGTGCAATTATTCAAAAGGAGCTCAAGAGGAAATACCTGCCCGTTTGCCACAGTGAAACACAAATGAAAAACAATAACACACAATTAAACTCCATTTACATGTACTGTTGCCTAAATCACTTGTTTCCCCCTACACACAATTAAGACTCCAGGCTACAGCCGCTAATTTGCTTGATATGCACTTCTTATGAGCAGTGGTGCCGCCAACAACAGCAAAAAACACAACACATTTTTGGCACTAATTCAAGTTAACAAACCGCGCCTTTGAACAGGGATAATGTTGTTTTTCCTCTATCTATCTCTCTCCCCCGCTCTCTCTCTCCCCCGCTCTCTCTCTCCCCACTCTCTCTCTCCCCGTTCTCTCTCCCCCGCTCTCTCTCTCCCGAATATTTCCCTCTTCTCTCTTTTGTTGCTTTTAGACATAATATGCAGATGTTCATCCCTGGCCTGTTGGAGAGGGAGAGATCAGACATTTTGAGGCGTGGGATCAAAGCAAGTTATCTGATCTCATCAGCTAATATAAATATCTCCAACACTTGTTGCAACACTCCAACATATTGCTCCTTGAGCAGGAGTGGAGAATAGGGCCTGTTGTTTAACTGCAGGAAGGTTAAGGGAGTCTGAAAAAATCCGCAAGTCAAGTCCTGAGGTCATTGAAATTGCACTGCTTTCTTTACATTCCCACCAAGGGAGGTTTGTGGCTTTGCGACGCACTATGCTCTCAGAATAAGAGGTCCTGGTGAAAAGCAGGCCTATATGGGGGTTTGACTGCATGGTGTGTTTGCCATAGTTACCCAGTTTGATTAATTAGTACTTTTCAAACTCCTCGGCTGGTGACTTATCTGCCCTCTGAGTTAACGTTTACTTGTCTCCTTTACCCTGTTATTAGAATCGCTGTCTTGATCTTGCAGAGGTTTATCACCTACAGAGTGCTACAGAGTGTTGTAGGTAATGGGTTTTGTCTCAACTATGAGCTCATGGCAGGTTAGGCTCTTTCCGTTCTCAGGGACACTGCCCAGGTAGCACACACAAGTTGGTCGCCAGCACCTGGAATGTGGAGACCGCACTCTCACCGTTTCTCTCGTCTTAGTATCTCTCGGTTTCTCTGTCTGCATCTCTTGCCCTCGTTGTGAGTGGCTGGACTGTGGATTTCTGTCCACTCAGTTTGGCTTCACGGTAAATAATATTACTTAAGTTTGGTTTATCCTTTTCCTCCTATCCAATTGTATATATGTAATTTTATATACAGTACTTTAAAGATTTTTAAGTGACCTTTAAGTGAAAGGTTAAGTGATATACTTGTGTTGCCTTTTCTCTTTTCTCTGATCCTTATAAAGATGTAGCCGTTAACACTTACAAAGGGTTCTATGTACTTACCAAGGTTCTTAACTGAAATGATCCAAATGACCATGTATAAGGAACATGTGCAAATCCCCACAGGCGACTGTGTTTACAGGACGTTTTGTCTCGGATATTGTCCCAGTTCTCTGAGCTCCACGTTTTGTCTCGGGTATTGTCTCAGTTCTATGAGCTCCATGTTTTGTCTCAGGTATTGTCTCAGTTCTCTGAGCTCCACGTTTTGTCTCAGGTATTGTCTCAGTTCTCTGAGCTCCAGAGCAGACAGCTGATTGTTGGTGATGAGGATCCAAGGTGAGTGACCTCAACCACGGGCTCAGACAACTGACTGCAGTGGGCAGTCTGGAGGTTGAAACAGCATGGTAAGCTTTTTCTTTTAGTCTCTCTCCGTGTCCTCTCACCCTAGCTCTCTCTATCTTTCTCATTCTCCCTCCCTCCATCCCATATGACATGTCCATGCCCCTGTTAAGTGGCGCTGGCCTCTCTCCTCTGTTAGGTGAAATCTATTCTCTCACAGGCCTCGGGAGCCTGGTCTGGACTGTAACAGAATTTCTCAACCCCTTTGGGCCTGACCACAAAGCTGAGAATAAATGGCTGAGGTGCCGGTGCTGGACAGAAAAATCAATGCCTGTTTATACAGACATGACAATCCTGGCGCCCAAGCAATTCGCTGCTTGCTCTGCTAGGCGCCCTTCAGTGTTCTGCTCTTTCCCCCAAGTCTCTCCTCATTCCTACACTCTCCTCCATGGAGGTTAAAATGTGTGCCCTCTTCACAGGTTGGAGCGTTAGGTAGCAAACTCGGCCAAGAACACAGTCAGTCCAGACACACACACTCACAGTCTCTGGTAACACAGACACACTTTTTCCCTGTCTCTACCTTCCACTTTTTCAGTTGAGGACCTATAGATGTAGGGCCTGATATGTTCTTTCAGGTGAGAAGCTATGTATTATTTAGGTCTGGCTGGGATAGCGGCTAACACTTTCAAAAATTTTCAGGCACATCATGTCCATAACAACTGGCAGAGAGACCATTCAGGCTCCGTATGGGGGATTCGCGGCGTGGAAAATTCATTGTCCCACATCAGTTGTCAGTTGCAAAGAAATCCCGGATATGGCTACTATTTTCAGAAACACTCATGCCAGAGGCCCTCACTTAGCTGACATCTCAATCCAAAGCAGAATGCTGGCTACAAGAAACAAATGGTTGACGCTGGCTGGAAACACTTGCAGCATTATTGCAATTACACTGGACAAATGGGCTGACACCCTTGAAATATTAGTAATGTGTGTTATCTATTTAAACATTATGAATGAGCTCATTGAAAGCACAGGGCAGGATAAATGTATCCTCCGGAATCAAAGTCAAATTATCTTCATGTGTTTTGTACGGTGTTTAAGTGATCATTACGAATGATGCAAAACAGGGACAGACAGGCCAGACTCTGGGCCCTCCTATTCATACATATTTTCAATCCAAACAGCAATTATGTTTGACTTAGCCTTTAATTAAATTGTGAGTCTTGGTTTACCTGATTTTATCCCTTAGACAAATGTGAGAAGAATAAACGTTTTAAAAACACCAAATGTGTAGCATGTGAATACATAATATAGATATTTTTCACATTGTTTCTCCATAGGGCATATCACTGATTGCATAAATACAGAGAGAAAAGCCTATCAAGATATTTTCTTGAGAATTCCCTAATGTAAGCTGACCATTTATAAAATACAAATGGTTCATTAAAAGGATAGAGTGGTTTCAACCACCATTTTCATGATCTATTCCCTCTAAAAAATGTTTTCCGAAGTGAAGTGAAGAAGATTACAGCCAGAGTTTCCAATGTAGCAGATGACAGACAGAGTTTTTAGTGGAGGAGATGGTAGCCAGTTTCCAGTGAAGGAAGTGGTAGCCAGTTTTCAGTGAAGCAGATGACAAACAGAGTTTTCAGTGAAGGAGATAGTAGCCAGTTTCCAGTGAAGGATATGGTAGCCAGTTTTCAGTGAAGGAGATGGTAGCCAGTTTTCAGTGAAGGAGATGCCAGCCAGGTTCCAGTGGAGCAGATGACAGCCAGAGTTTTCAGTGAAGGAGATGTTAGCCTGTTTCCAGTGAAGGGGATAACAGCCTATTTCCAGTAAACAAGATTGTGAAGCCATTGTGAATGGTTTCATATGAGTGGTTTTCTTGACAGAAACTGAAATTTCACTTTTAAATTTAAAAAAGAGGTCAAAACCAGAGATGCAAAAATTGGTCATGGTTTGCTAATAATGTCTTTGGCTTCTAGATACAATTGTTTCCTAAAAAACACTGGAACTGGAGAATGCATCAGGAAGGGTTCTGTCAAATATGTTGCTCAGCATTTGTGGTGGGATTATAGCTGTGCTACATTGAAGCAATGTAAAGTCTAGCTAGTTTAAGTAGCTACAAATTAAAAACATTTTGATCATTTTACATCGACATTTCTTCATTTCTATAATATGCTCTCTACAAGCCTATCTGAACACCATAGCTTAGGTTGGGCTGACTGAAAGTCCTATAAGACATTTTTGCTTTAACTCTTTCCAAGTCCATGTTACTGTTTCTCAACACTTTTTCCACAGAGGAGCTGGGATGGCCATTCCAAAAAAATGATTTGAGTATCCACCTCTCCAGGCACCAGTACCGCACTGCTCATGGGAAATAAAGATACGCATTACTCGTTAATGTTTTAGCATTGTCATCTTACCTGCCATTTGGTATTCAACTATGTAACGTAATCCCGGAATAGCATGTGTAATCTATCGTGTCGTTAATAGAACTATTCAGTATTCTCACTCTTACTCCGGTGCTATTGATTTCTCCCTGGATGGATTAGATTAGACCAGTGCTCTGTGTTCGGCAGACAGGAGTAGAGAGAGGGAGTAGTATGCCATGGTGGTAGAAGGGGTCTGACCCGCCGGGGGGGTCATTTGTAACTCATTCTGATTAATGTCCCCGATCCAAATAAAAACATGAATCACAGCCTGCCACAGAAGTCAGTCTCACATTGAGCTGTCTAAAACAACGCCTGTAGTGGCAATGGGCCCTGGTGACAGGGGCACAATTGATTTCCTCATCGCTTCAATTTGTCCCCTAATCCGGTGATATGTTGATACATTTTTGAGCTTTGTCAATTAATTTTGCTGAAGAATTAGCCCCTGAATGGTGGACGCGTCAATACCAGCTAGACTGTGCAGTTCGGTGACAAAATTAAGTGATAAAATGAATTGCCCTCCATCCCTCCTGTGAAAAAATAACTAATGAGGCAAGCAATTACAGTTGTATGTGGCCTCCTTCGGGGAAAGGAAGGGGGTGTAGTTTGAGAAAGAAGGCTGTTACAACGATTATAAAAAAAGTATTAAAAAAATGAAGGCGCTGTCCTCTGTCAAAAATGACCATAAACATAAAAGAGGAGAAAATAAAGGGTTTATTTTTGTTTGCGTCAGCTCGATGTAGCCTTGGCGACGTGGAGAGGACAACAGAGGGCCATAACTCATACCATCGTCTTGTGCTCATAGAACCCTCACTGTGGAAGAGGATTATGGGTCTCTTTCTTCCCCCTGATTACAATGTGCAGCCCTGTGGGCCACTGGTGTAGGGCCACGAGAGTCCCCAGGTCCTTTCCGCCACCCTGACAAGGGCACAAACTCCCCTCTGAACTAAGTGCTAGCGAACTGCTATGAACTAGCGAATGAAAAGACCATTGCAGACGGAACTTCTTGTCAGCCTTCGCCTCGCAAAGGAGTTGTGGTGAATTGGAGCTTGTCAAATCAATGCATATGGATTTTCGTCACTTGGTCTTGTACCACAATGTTCTGAAAGGGGAAAGGTCAATGACACTTAAATGCAACATTATCGGTGGGGGTGAGGGGGGGTGGGGTTGGGGTTGTCTAGCGTCATTGTAAGCAGCTGGAGAGTTGCATCATGAGAGCTGTGACTCACCTCAGGTAACGATCAAACGTCGCGTGCCACCCTGATTTGCCTGCATGTCAGTGCTCCCTTCAATCTCTGATTAACCAGAAGTTGTGATGTTTCAACATGTTTGACACATTATGTTGAAAATGATCTACAGATAAGTCAACAGAGTTTCGTTTTGGTTTATCATTGTTTCATGGGTCAACTGTCCCAGTAGTTTTTAGATGGCTTCAATGTCCCAGTAGTTTTTAGATGGCTTCAATGTCCCAGTAGTTTTTAGATAGGCTTCAATGTCCCAGTAGTTTTTAGATAGGCGTCAATGTCCCAGTAGCTTTTAGATAGGCTTCAATGTCCCTGTAGCTTTAAGATAGGCTTCAATGTCCCTGTAGGTTTAAGATAGGCTTCAATGTCCCAGTAGTTTTTAGATAGGCGTCAATGTCCCAGTAGTTTTAAGATAGGCTTCAATGTCCCTGTAGGTTTAAGATAGGCTTCAATGTCCCAGTAGTTTTTAGATAGGCGTCAATGTCCCAGTAGCTTTTAGATAGGCTTCAATGTCCCTGTAGGTTTAAGATAGGCTTCAATGTCCCAGTAGTTTTTAGATAGGCGTCAATGTCCCAGTAGCTTTTAGATAGGCTTCAATGTCCCTGTAGGTTTAAGATAGGCTTCAATGTCCCAGTAGTTTTTAGATAGGCGTCAATGTCCCAGTAGCTTTTAGATAGGCGTCAATGTCCCAGTAGCTTTTAGATAGGCGTCAATGTCCCAGTAGTTTTTAGATAGGCGTCAATGTCCCAGTAGTTTTTAGATAGGCGTCAATGTCCCAGTAGCTTTTAGATAGGCGTCAATGTCCCAGTAGTTTTTAGATAGGCGTCAATGTCCCAGTAGCTTTTAGATAGGCGTCAATGTCCCAGTAGTTTTTAGATAGGCGTCAATGTCCCAGTAGTTTTTAGATAGGCGTCAATGTCCCAGTAGCTTTTAGATAGGCTTCAATGTCCCAGTAGTTTTTAGATAGGCGTCAATGTCCCAGTAGCTTTTAGATAGGCGTCAATGTCCCAGTAGTTTTTAGATAGGCGTCAATGTCCCAGTAGCTTTTAGATAGGCGTCAATGTCCCAGTAGTTTTTAGATAGGCGTCAATGTCCCAGTAGCTTTTAGATAGGCTTCAATGTCCCTGTAGGTTTAAGATAGGCTTCAATGTCCCTGTAGGTTTAAGATAGGCTTCAATGTCCCAGTAGTTTTTAGATAGGCTTCAATGTCCCAGTAGCTTTTAGATAGGCTTCAATGTCCCTGTAGGTTTAAGATAGGCTTCAATGTCCCAGTAGTTTTTAGATAGGCTTCAATGTCCCAGTAGCTTTTAGATAGGCTTCAATGTCCCTGTAGGTTTAAGATAGGCTTCAATGTCCCAGTAGTTTTTAGATAGGCTTCAATGTCCCAGTAGCTTTTAGATAGGCTTCCTTTTTATTTCTTTTACTGAAATAGCAGAGTGGGTCGGTTTCTACAACACCACTTTCCCCCACAGCTTCCTTTTAGAAGGGGGTGAAGATTGGAAGGAGATGAGAGTAGGAAACTATTCATGTCTACTAGGGGACAAGGTTTAGATGACATCCTTGTCTGAAGAGGTCACCCAGGAAGCAAATCTCCCCAGAGATCGACAGTGGCAAACAGATGAGCCCATGGGCAGAGGGTCACAGATCATTAAAAGCGATCTATCAAGGCTTTCAGGATTACTAATTCCCCCCAATCAAATTTTTCCATGTAAATATGTCAAACGGGAATGAAATTAGCACTGTGGTTTATTGACTGTGATAAAATCTGAAAAGCACCACTGAACATAATTACATACTTGTCAGAACCATAAAAATTAGCTTTATTATCAATGGAATGGTTTTGTACAACTTCATTTCGGTTCGATGTCTTCCAGATGGGGCCTGCTTTCTGCACTTGAGCAGTTTTTATGCAGATCCGAGTAATTTTTTTCCTTCAATTTTTCTCTCCCTCTGACTCCTCGGTATCCATGCATCTGGCTGCTCGATGGCAAGAGGAAAGGGTGTGGAAGTGGAATCAGGGGTGTTGTCTGCCAAGGAGTTGAGGGTTATATTAGCTGTCAGGAGAGAGACGTTATTCTGAACCCACAATAACAGTATCTTCATAGTGACCCTAAAGGGCAACATTCTAATATGTCTGATAGAAGTAAAGCGTTTGAGTGAGGTGAATCAACCCGGTCCTAAAATGGACACCGGAGAAATTAGAGGGCCTTGATTTCACAAACTGTGAATCTTGGCAACTAAGAGTGTTCACAAAATGCTTACGCCTCCGATGCTCCGCTTAGACATGGACACATATATTACTTTCATACACGTAACGCGTAGAGAAGGCATTGTGGGTTGTGCAGTGCGGTAGAGAACTACTGTATGCTTGAAGTTGCGTAATCTACAACACATCTACAGCACATGTTATTATTCACATCAGGTACTGTACTATCATGGTTAAGCGCTGCAGTGTTGTGAAACAATCTTTTTGACTAGGACGATTAGCTGGTTTTGAGTTTCTCACTGGTCGTAAATGTATAGCTGGTATGTGTCTGTTTGTGGGCATCTAGCCGGAGTCGTTGCGCTCAGTAGCAGGTTATAATTACAGTGTCTAGCTGCTGTCTGATGCTACATATCTAGCAGGCATCTTAAGACACAATAGCAGGTTATATGTGTCTGGCTGTGTATTTAGGCTCAATAGCTGGTTGCCAGTGTAGTATATGTCTGGTGTATTTAGCTGGTGTATTTTACTCATTGTCATTTCCTTCCTCACAAATTCCCAGCTGCCTCGCTGAAGCGTGCGTGGCGTTTCATCCAGCTGCACTAACAGTTTTACCGGCATCATTTATTTATGTTTTAATTATTATTTGTTGCAATTGTCCCATCCTCCCCGTACTCCATTATCATATCAATTATCATCTCAATCGCACATCATGATTTCCACTCATATCACATTTAGATCAACTCGTTAATGCATCCACCCCACCCCCACTCGCACTGAATTATTAACGTAACAACTTGAACTGGAAGGAAACTGATTTATATTTAAAGCAGACACCTATGCTTAATGGCAGCCTTCACTTACTTCTTGGGAGAAGTTGACTCGATATGAAGAGCCTCTCTCTTCACACGCATCCACCTTCTCACATTGTAAATGTTTATTTCCCACATTTACCCATAATTACGCCGTAACAAAAATATAATAGTAAAAACATCTATGCTTTCGATCAGGATTTAATCTTTCTCTATTTAGTTAGGACCCAGTGAACATTTTAAGTCCAGATGTTTGAGTCACTCGGGTCTCATAAACCAATAGGACCAGATATCCTCCCTCCTTCCATTTTCAGTTTTACTACACTCCTTCTAGCTTTTCCTTTGCCCTAACCCTAAACTGAATCTCAATGACATAACTGAAGTTAAACTTAACCAAACCCATAATGCCAATACCTAAAATAATCCAAAATTTAAAAACTAACCACATTCGTAAATGTTACCAAAAACCTAACCCATGAACTGGAAAAAGCCTATTCCTGGCGAGTCTTTTTTTAGGTTTTACTATCAGTTATTTACTATTACAATGTTGGTAGTTCTGGGTGGCACATTTATTGTTGGGCCTGGATAATATTTTTTTCATTTGCCACTCCATAATGTTGACCCTAATTATACTGCTGCTATGAGTATCACTTCTGTTAATTGGTACCAATATTCTCACCTTTGTACATGCTGTTTTGTATATTTTCTTGTTGAGTTTTTTTTATAATTGTGTGTATTTCAAATAAAAGACTAGTATAACACCATCGTTGCTTGCAAGTAAGCGTTTCACATCATTGTTTCTGTAAAACCCTTTTAACTACCAAATGTTTCCTGTCCACTGACTTTACTACACTTCCATGCACTCTGTCTTCTGCTTCCCTGATGGAAACCAAATATCAACATCTTCACTGTCAACAATTCAAGCTCCTTTCCCAACAGGTCAGATGTCCGACTGACCCCTGGGGTAGCACGGCCGAACCGCCAAATCACTGACTGTCCTCCACTCCTTTGGGCAGGTGGCACCGGTTTTGAGCAAATGACAAGGATTGTTTAGGAGGTGGTAAGAATTGGTTTCAGAGGTGGGATACAGCAGTCCTCCTATTTTCCTGGGGCTCATCTCGGAGAGACGGACACAGCGTGGGGTTCGGTCCCTGTCGTAAAACGCCCATCAGAAAGCGGCAGTAATTACCCAGGAAATTGGCGGTGAAATTGAAAAACTTTGTGGCCACTGAGTGACTTCTTTCACCCTCACGAGAATCTTTCTTGTGTGAACGTATGGTGCTTTAGCCCCGGTGATAAAAGAACAGTTAGTCTTGGATGCCTGAGTGAGTGCACAGCAAGGTGTACCAGCTTCATACTGGCAGGGGTCGTCTTTTATGGCCTTACTCATTCGCATTTGTATATATCAGCACTGTTAAAATGTTACCATCAGTCTGTTTACACACATCTGTGTTTAATTAAGCAAGAAGGCTCAAAATCAAGTGAGTAACATCACAGATAGAAGGTTATTTGGGAGTAGGTCATTTCACGTTGTGTACCTTGATTGTTTTCATGTCCTGTTAATAAACTCTCCAGATCAACTGTGCGATGTGAATGTGTGCTTACCTAGGCTACATAGTTTGAAATTAGCAAAGCTGTAGTCTGTGTACACTGTTTTGTATAGTTTGTTAATTTTTGCTGGATGTCAAGAGATACTTGCAGCGAGACCAAAAGTCTAGAATTAGGTGGGGCTAACTGAATCAAGTAATTGTGAGAAAGCCGGTTTCTTTGTTTCATTGTTGGAGAAAACAAAGGAAGATGGCCATAACATTAGGTTCCAGTCATCCATTTCACATGTTTTGTGAGGTCAAGAATATAGAAAAGCTTCTGTACCCATCCTACAGTTAATGTATGTTCTGAGTCTGACATGCAATTTACTTGCTCCTATGCAACCGAATAAATCGTCATAACTGTTATTCACATTTAAAGACATTTCTGATTTAATATCATACTATTTTGAGAAATGTATTGAGTTTTAACAATTGTTCAACTAAAAAAGTATTCAATGGACAAAAATGTGGTTGTCCGTTCATTTGATCGTTGCCACAGGCCCTACCCAGTTGTAAATTAGCTTTGCATCACTAAGTTGTTGGTTGTCTGTTCTTTTAAAAGTGGTAGCCATGCAGGTTGGCTAATGTTCTTGTAACTTATCTAGCTAGCCAATTTTCACTAACTCAGTCACTCAAGCCAAACAAGCATATGTATTGACAGCGATTTTCTGGTAATTCCTTTGTTTTACCTATTGGCAGTTATTTGAATATAATGGGTCTATAAATACAGAGGTTGATGCATGATTTAGGATGTTTTTTCTTTCAGATTCAAGAAAGAATCTGATCCCTCTCGTCAAATGTGTAGTGATACAGGCAGAAGATGGCACATTGCAATAATCTCAGCACTAAAGTCGGTAATGCCGGTTATTTATTTAATGTGATATTGTTAATACCATTGTTATTGCTTTTGGCCTAGTCAATTAGTAGTCCTGCGACATTCAAGGTTGAAGAAGGGCTGACTTTCATTATGATACACATATGACTGATTTAGCTGTTGAAATACCATGCATGGCTTACCAGTATGTAACCCAACAATTTGGCACTTCCCAAACCCGGAGAGATGAATACACTTAAGTACATTAAATAATTCGGCGTGTCAATAGTAATGAAGCAGTGACATGCTCAGGAACGACGACGCAAAAAAAGGGGGAGTCTGCATTGTTCTGCCGATTTAACGCCAATCTCCATAATCAACATGAAACCCGTTGCACTGTGCAAGCAGACACAATGCAGCCATTCGACGATGAGTGATTGATAGAGTTTGAAGTAATGAGGGTTTTTTGGTGCTCTGGTGGTCATCTAAAATTCAACATACAAATCTAATGGACATTGTATGCCAATGAGATGTATTAGCAGGAATTGGAGGGCATTCTAATGTTCTAATGTACAGCAATAAGCAGCCTAGGTTGTCTAAGGAAGATGAAGAGTTGTAGCCCTTGGTAGGCCATTTCAGCGCATTACTGTCAAAATTATGCATGTCTTTTGGCTTGCCAGTTCATATTTTTATCCCACTGCACAATTGAGCTCTACTTTGTACAATTACAAGTGCGCCACCGGAGTATGAGAGTTGCCAGTTTAAATTGATAAGCGATAATGGTAGAGCATTTCTGCCACCAGTGTTACAGTAATCCAGATTTTAAATACTTCCGTATGTCTCAACCATTCTTCCCATCTTCAGCACGGAACGCTGAGATGTCAGCTTTCTATTGTCCTAATGACATGAAAAATGCTGACTTGGTGGGCCACGTTTTGCTCAAACAAGTGCCATTAATTACAAGTCTAAGCCCTCCCAACACATTATTTTTTTAATTTTCTGGATTTATGCCATATTCCTGACATTAACATCTCACAAATATTTACATTGCCAAATTTCTTTTGCACTTGAGTATAAAACAATGATCACTTTGTCTTCAAGACGAACCTGCTAATGCAAAAGAAAAATCATCAGTGGCCCACTGGGCACCAGTGGATGACAAATGTGGTGGTCACTAGTGCTTTTGTTTGATGCTAAGTGATATTTACAGGTTGTGGCAAATGAAATCGCATATTAGCAGCCCTATTACCATTTTAGTTGCCCAGGGCATTGTGCTGCAGAGACCAGCTGGTAGGCTACTGTCAAGCTCCTGATGCTACAGGGAAATCTAACATGGGCATCAGACAGCCCTGTGTCACATGGTCACCAGTACACGTTAATCTGCCTGCATTCATTTTAATATCATTTAAAGGGCCATCTCACCAATTAAATGAGCCCAGGTGGAATAATATTGCTTTGATTTTGAAAAAGGACGTCATTTGTTAACCAGCCAACATCTTTACAAATTATTGCCATGCTTAAAGCCCACAGAAAACAATTGAAATCTTGAAGTTAGAACAGTCCTTTAGATGAAATCTCTCATCACACTCCAGTTTTTACAAAGCTCGCTGGTGTTTTGGTCTGTACTCTAGCCAATAGGTCTGTGTTCTTCTTTTTCTATTCCTCACATCTAAGCATCTGTTGTGTTTTTCACTTTGTTGTACCTTTTGTTTTGCTGTTGAATATTTTATTAAAATACATTGCCATGAATTATATATTACAAACAATGTTAGCCTAGTGTAGTTTCCTGCCTGTATACTGTGTATGTTTTATATATTACAAAATGGTACATAAAGTAACAAACTTACCAAGACTGTGAATTAGCCTTTGTGGAGAAGATGCTGCTGGCCTATGACAAATGCTACAGCAGTTGTTAATTTTTTTTTGAGGGAGGTCGTCACCATAATAACTCGTAATTTCTTAGAATGCTGTTATTAATATTAAGCTAAAAGTGTTTTTTTTTGTCTAAAGTAAAAACTGTCAAAAAGTAAATTTTTGAAGCCATTTCTCCTGTTCTGAATTTTCAGTGTGTTATGTTATTAATCATAGATCCAGTGGCAAAGCTTAACATTGACCTCCTCGCAACAGCCTAGAAAAGAATAACGCAAATATTTCCCCAGTGTCATGCATTCGTTTATCTATTAGACGGATTTTGACATACAAAAACATCTCTAATTAGCTTTTTATGCGTCTCCCTTTCACAACTATGGGGAAGGTGTTGGTCCAATTGTAAAGGAGCTCCAGTTTTTGCATTTCTGTTCTTTTTTGTTGTTGTTATTTTTCCAAGGCGTACGTTAATCTCAGTTGTCTTCAGGGCCAACTGTACCAGCAAACGCACTCCGTTGGCCCAATTAATATTTCCAAGTGCATCGTGCTCTTTATGATACTCATGCAGACTGACTCTTAAATATGGTTTTATACATGTTTTATGAGTGTGACAATTATGGCATTTCCATATCTGAGACATTCATTTGCCAACATTCTCCACAGTCATTCCCTCTTCCTCAACTCTCCCACAGGACTTTTGTTTTTGCTTCGTGTGTGTGTGTGTGTTTGTGTGGATGAGTTTGGGTATATGCTCTATGAAAAGATAATGTGTTCTCAATGACTTACCATGCATTTTGGTCTCTTTCCCTTTCTCCTCACCCTTTGTTTTTGAAATGTCACTTTCTGTCCTAATTAGATAGATTATCATTATAGCAGCCATGTTTGAACGACATATTTGGCTTGCTTTAGAACTGTTCTGTTGCCTGGCGTAATGAGGAAAAGTTAAGCAGTTTCTTGTCAATGTTTATTTTTTTCTCTTTAAGACGCTTTGCCCGAAGTTTATTTCCCCTTATGACCTTTTGGAGAGGTGTTCTGTTCAATTCTGCTTCTTCCACAGGAATCATTTGCTAAATGAATGGTTCCTAAGTCCCAGTCTTATTATGATGTTCTGTGCAAAGTTAAAGCAGCCTTTGGGAACCATCTCTTTATGAGGTATGCATGTGTTGTGTGCTTGTGTGTGCAAAACAAGATCACTCCAGATCCTCTTTTTGTTATTAAGTACATCTGCCCAGGTGGGAAAACATCTACAGATGACTTGAAAAGTAGACACTTTTCATTTCCCAGAATGCAGTGCTAGTGAAATGTACCTCACCTGATGATCCCATCCTGTGAATATATTCTCTATCCAATCCTTTAATTAAAGGGCTAATCCACCCTAAACGGCACATTGGGATGATATTTTGTAATTTAAATATCTGACAGCAATATACCCACTGAGCAAAAGAAGTGAGAAATAACTCTTTCTGGTTGAAAATACACTGAAAACATTTGTCCAGGTAGTTGTATGTACACAACAATACCAAAGTCAATAAAGACCATGCTTCTTGCTAAAAGCTATAATTATCAGGTTGCTGTGGGAGCTGTGAGGGAGCGAGAAAGGAGATGTGGGAGAGATTTGCAAAAATTTTGAAGTGGGGAAGTCTGCGGTGCATCATGGTAGTTGGAGGAAAATTGTTCTGATGGGGTACTGTGTACTTTGCATAAGTAGCTCGTCAATTCCTCTTCAGGTTTGAAAAAGATCAATAACATGAAACAGAACAAGACACATTTAAAAGGTCATCAAAAAGCACACAGATGACCACATGGAACTCCCATGAAGTCTGACGGATATGCTGCTAAGTTTTGTGCAGTTTTAAGTACTTTATCAACTTTGTGAAACCTTTTGTGCTAAGTGCTTGTTCTTTGAAATCAAGACTGTTCTTTGTCCTTCTCTACTGAAATCCCATCTTCTCGCAGTTTCAGAATGAAATCTCAATGACAAGCATGACTTCAACATTAGTCAAGTTGACGATACAGACCCAGACTATTTCAATGGGGTAATCAAGAACTTCTGGATGGAAAGAAATCCCTATCAAATACATAAGAGGTAACCAATGCAATAACATGGCTCAAGAAAAATAATGAAAGTAATAATGAAAACATTTTGTACATAGTTTGCCCATTTTAGGGTTCAACATTTGGACAGATTAACATAATGTAAAATAAAGTGGTCATGTTATAGTATTTGTTCGCAAATTGTTTGAATGCAATGATTGCCTAAAGTCTGAGACCCATAGACATCACTAGTTGCTGACAGTCTTACCTGGGGATGCTTTGCCTGGCCCGTACTGCTGCTACGGTCAGTTCTTTCTTGTACTGTGGCCTTTTTTCCTTCAGCCTTGTCTTCAGGATGTGAAAGGAGTTTTCAGTTAGATTCAGATCAGGTGATTGAACTGGCCAGTCAACAACCTTCCACATAAAAAGAAAAAGTCCTTGATGGCTTTGGCAGTGTTTTTCCGGTAATTCCCGGTCACCTTTTTGCTTTCCCTAAATACGATTTTTGTTTGAAACAGATTTTTTATTTTTTTCCTGCGTGGTTTGGTTTTGCACCATGGTAGAGGTTGGTGTTTGGATTTTTGGTGTGGAAGTTCTACTTCTCCTCGTAGGAGCTTCGTATCAGGTTTGAACGGTCCCTGCTGGACCAGGGATTGGGAATAGTTGTCTTAAAGCCACCTTTCACTGGTTGGAAGGATTGTTGAGGGTAACCTTTATCGTCAAGAACTCTATGAAGTCTTCCCTAAGATAAAGATGAACTGGGAATGGTATGGATGTGGGAGAGGCAGTTTAATTCGTAGCTGAAGAAACCTTCCAGGGGACGGCAGCGTCCTCATCCACAGATGGAGCTGTAGAGAAAAAAAACCTCAGTAACCTTGAAAATCACCTGGGGCGAGATTGTTTACAGTCTCACTTTGAGCAAGCTGACGAGGCTGACCGCACTGGAGCTATAGTGCCTGAATGGTAGATTTGTAGGGTGACGGTGACAGGCCGGGCCAATCGTCTGTGCTTCAGGGAGCTTACGGTCGAGGCTGTAAATGGGCCAGTTAACCTCAAGCTCGGGCACGCTGTGAACGGCCAAGGCCTCAGGCTTTCTGATGATGCGGTGGTAGGGCTTAAGGAAGAGTTCACCTAGGCTTTGAGTAAGGAAGATAGAATACAACATTTTACAGTGGGCAATAATGAGTGTCATTATACAAAAGTAGACGGTCAGTTTGCTATGGTGTAAAAAAAAGTGAATGCCGATCCTACTGGCATGCACTTTATCCTCATTAATATGAATAACACTTTGATATCACACGAACAATCATATGCGGAAACCGTCAGAAAACACCAACGGCAGTGATACCATGTGCAGTGCAACCCTTCAAACAATGCTGGTCAGTTCCACTGCCCTCCACGAGAACCCCGGTTTAGTCCGAGAGCAACGACCCAGCTATTTGTGGCAGTGGCTTTACTCCTGCACCTTTCAGGGATCCAGCTTTTTGTGAGTTTCCACATCACGGATACATCTTTTCTTTGACATCCCCCATAGAAATGTATCTCCTAAACCAATGTTGAATGTTAACACGAGGCTGTGAAATCACATCGGTGTGTGTGTCTGATTGTCTCTGGGTGACTACATTCTTGAAGCCTAGCGAAAGAAAATAAGTGAAACATTTATGGCTACTACCAAGCCTAGTGTCTTGGCTACAGCTTTTTCAGCCAATTGGCCTGGCTTCCACCAGAACCGACCCATCAGGAAGGCACTAACAACTAACAAAAGCCCGGTGATAAGTGTGGTGTTGTTGGAAAAGTAAAACAAATTTTGCTTTCATTCACATGAGCCATGGTGGCTATAGAAGCTTTATTGTCCCTGGCAAGGTGATAAGGGAGAGTAATTGTACATTATATTGTCCCAGGGCATCTGCCTCAACATGAGAGGGGAGATTCATCTATCATCTGCCCCTTACTCTGTATGTGTTTGTGTGTGTGTGTGTGTGTGTGTGTGGGTGTGTGGGAGAGTCTGTTGTCATGTTGCTTTACTCTGTGTGTATTGTGCGCCCTATGTGTATTTGAAATGTTTTTGTTCGGGAATGTGAAACATGCATGTTTAGTGGGCGTGATGCATGCACTCTCACACACACACACACACACACACACACGAACCTGCACTGACACCAAACCAGCCCATTCTCATAAGGAATACTGAAGGAGGTGCCAATTCTGCAGGCAGTAGATAGTTTGGACATGACAAAATGAGGAAGCCATAACATCCACTGTGGAATACAGTGGATATAAAAAGTCTACACACCCCTGTTAAAATGGCAGGTTCTTGTGACGTAAAACAACGAGACAAAGATAAATCATGTCAGAACTTTTTCCACTTTTAATGTGACCTATAATGTGAACAATTCAATTGAAAAACAAACTGAAATCTTCGAAGGGGGAAATATGAAAGATAAAACCTTACAGCCCAGGTTTGATAAGGAGTGTGTGTGTGAACGTGTATGTGCACACAGGTGTGTGGCCCTCTCTTTGTGTTTGTTGCTGCACCTCTGTCTGAGCGAGCGATTGTACAGGTATGTGTGTTTGTTTGTGCACATGCTTGTGTGTGTGTGTTTGTGTGTATTTGCAGAGTTGTAGACAGTTCCTCGTGTTGGGCAGACCAGCTGACATGATTGCAACCTTACTGGAGACCAATCCCTGTCACAGACACTGCAAATCTCCACCACTCCCATCCCCCGGAGACAGTCTTATCACTGGGTACAAAGGCTCCCCACTACCACCACCACTGTGGAGAATAGAAATGGAAGAATGTCTCAGTAAGCCCACCGCTTTTTCTATTCCTCCTAAAATAAGATGTCTGTAACACTCGAAGAGTAGGATGAAGAGTTGTGCTTTGGGGGTTTGTTTAGATACTCTCGAATTACTTCGTAACATTCGCAGAACATATTGTCAGAGCCTCACTCGACATTTAACAACTTCCCTCGAGAGTGAAGTTACAAAAGTTTGCAATTCAATGAAATAGAAGTTCAAACGTCATATCAGAGCTGGTTCTTGTAGTAATATAGAAGAAATACATTAACAAGACAGATATTGCCTTAACCCAAGTATGATTGCCTGCTGTCAGAATAGCACTACTCGGACGTTCTAGTGTGAAGCAAATTATTTTTGATGGCTGTCCAGGCTACTTTTCCTTTGAAAGCCCCAGATCAAATAAGCTCACTCTTGTCAGAGCCTAAGCGGTAGGCTTTCAGATGTGGCGTACGATTGATTGACAGGCAGATGCGCACTGCCTTTTTAATTTCCATTGCTCGTTTCAAATTAAACCTCCACCTGGGATGAAAGGACCCAGAATCCCCCTGCACAGGCAGAAGTCCCAAATGATAGGAACATGGAAAGAATGATCAGGAGGAAAAAGAGATATTAATTCTCCTGGATTTGCCGATATTGCTGACGGTTTCATGTTTTTCAAAACGATAAAATAGTGATGACAATTGTCTTTTTGGGAGAATTTTTTAATATGAGGTTGGTTAAATAGCAACTTTTGTGACACCAACCTAACGTGAATGGATTAAAGTTGGGATACGATATCTTGGAGTGAATTTGAGAAGTAATTGCCTATAACCTGCTTCTACATTAACTTAGGTATGAGCTGATGCCATGCTATCTATATGTATGGTTTGCACCCTTAAGGCTGAACTTTTTGTACTTTTGTTTCACAATGAATACAGTATTCATTGGCTTCACAGCTCAATGGTAATCTTTGATGCTGCCCCAAGTGTGACATGATATTTGTGGCAAATATTTACATTTTCAAAAACCTTGCGAATCTGTACATAATATGTACTATATTTTAACATACCCACACATCTCTGTGAACTAGAAGAGCAGATATAATCCTCTGAGATATTCAGCCTCTTTATCATAGGTCTCTGGTTTTCTCAACCTACCAATACAAAGGCTCACATTCATTTCAACAGCTAGGTCTGTGACATGGTTGCATAGACGTCTGAGAAGTTATATTAAATATGCACTGTTTATTGCATGTGCATTTTTATGAGACGACACACATTAAACCTAGCCATGGTAAATAATGTGTGAGTAGTAAACAATGTTTGTCATGCAGCTTGTAAATATAAGCAGTCACATTAAGGCCAGCGTCAAAGTATATGATGAATATGAATCACAGCTCAACGTCTACAAGCTACGGTATCTAACTTTAACATCAACAAAACGTCAGTTTATCAAACAATATAAACAGTAGAAATGCCAGTGTGTGTAAGGCAAGTGTATGTATATTGCATTACCATATGACACTGTTCTATACCCATGTATCTAAAGGCTCAACATACTGCAGCATCCACATCATATAGCATTGAAGCATAATGAGGTCCGGACCATCTACCATGCTTCACTTCCTCAGAGACAAAGGTTAGATCATTAGTCCTATTCTGAGACAATATTTTTAGGTTCTCTTCTGACAGGACAGTAAGTATGACACTTGACAAACACAATACCCCACAGCTGTGTGAGTGACAACTGTGTTTAGCCTCTCCATCTCCTCAACGAGCCAGGGTATATTGATCCGAGCCAGTGGCGAGTGCAGGTCGTCACAGGGATGATTTGCTCGAATGTGTCCCACTTCCCCAACACCCTAGCTGGGGAGGTGTCTGGCCAGAGGCAGCCTCTTCTGGAGAGCTAACTCTGGGGCTGTATTCATAGTCTCAGACTTGGACAACTGATGTAGCCCCTTTTGTCCACACAGATCTTTGGTCTACTCCATGTTCATGCAAAATCGCATGGACTGATCAGCATCAGTTCTTTCTTTTAGGCTTTTTATGAAATATTGTCCTGAACATAGAGTAGATCAAATGCCTGCTATTTAGTTACATAGTGTCTCCATTGCGAGGCAAACATTGTCCGATGTCTGGGAGAAAGTGTGTCTGGATTGTTACGTTTACTTTCATTTTAGTGAAATCAGTTCAGATTTTCTCAATAATTTTGCTCAGCGTCTAAAAGTATTGACGCTGAGTGTCTGGCAGTTACCGTAAAATCTTCACAAGAATATTAAAGAACTCAACTCTCAAAAGCATCACCTTCAATGACGAAAATCTTGCTGATAAATTGTGTTTAATGATTTATTTCTTAAGAAATTAATTTTGTTTTTAACACAAATTTTGTTTTTTACTCCACCATTTCAAATCCAGATAGGGATAAAGCACTCTGATAAAGTCTCAAAACGCAACTCTCTACTTCTTACTTTAGTCATGAATTGCTGGCGGTGCTCCACTAGAGCAAATTCATTTGTGTACAAGCAAAGCATGTTATAGAAAAAGCCACAATTACAGAAAGTGTTGAGGTAGCATTATCAGTGATTAATTTATTGGTTAAGTAAAATCATTTGGACTCACGCATTAGATGTTGTGTGAAATAAACTAACAAGTTTCTTTAACCAGGGAATTATTACAAATCTATGAGGGAGTCTTTAGTGCAGTATGTGTGTTTTATCCCTGAAGAAATGGTTTTGTCTCAATGGAACTGCCTGTGTACCCAGAGATACTGTTATGTTGGGAACTCTATACTTCTCTATTCAACAGCTGGGAAAGTACAGAAAGTGGGCAGAATTTGTTTTCCTATTTATTATTTCTGTAATATTAACAAATGTGTTATGTACATTAACCACGCAAATTAGGAGTAGTAGGTATTTTTATCTACTTTTCAGAAATTCTGGCAACTGTAGTGCAAGACTTCCAACAATAGCATAAAATATGCTAACTGCAATAATCTCTCAACTGCACACAGACATAAAGATGGTTTCCATGAGTTTTTCAGGACAAATTAGAAGAACAACATACATTTCATAATCTTGGAGTACCCCTTGATAAATGTGTTTGAAGAAGAGTGCAATCAAAAGAAAGAAATGTTTAAGAAACTACTGTCGAAAAACTAGTGTAGAAGCTAACAACAGAAGAAACTAACTGCTGTAACATTATAGTAAAGTTTATAGTCATGTTTAAAAACTATAGATAAACCCATTAACACCCTTCTGGTTTACAATTCCAAGCCTTAATATGTGTATGTGTGTATCCCCAAATGCCTTTTACACTAAGGCTTTAACAAAAACACTGTTGCTTTTACATCTAATATATATTGTTAGACCTGGCACATGAAGAACTGACAAATAAAAAACAATCAGGAAGTGTAAACGTTAATATATCTTTGAACTGAGACCACTAGTTTCCTGCTTTTAGGGAGAAAAATACAGCCCATCTGCCATGTGTTAAAACTCGCTTTTCTGCCCCTTCTCAGTAACTTAATCGCCCTTAATAAATCACTCAGAGCCTTAGCCTGCGTCATTAAACTCCACCACGTTAACTGTGTGAGGTATGAAAACATAGTTGTGGTGTCTATGGGGGTGGTAGCAAGCATTAAACAGCCTTTGTGGGGCAGCATATCTGACTGGCATAGAGCTGTGGAAGAAACTACGTTGAAAGGGGTTCATTATGGCCATACTTCTCATTGCTGTCCCTTCATCATCATTTATAAAAGAGTCAGGGTCGACTGAAATAAATCCAAAGAAATGCTTGAACTTAATTCTTGAGTTTGATATAGTTCCGGTAACACTTTATTTGAAGGGGTGTGCATAAGAGTGACATGGCACTGTCGTGATACTGTCATAACCATGACATGACACATGAAGGAATCATTTTGAATGTTTATGAATGTTGTCATTAGGTGTCATTCGGTTGATTATATAATTTTATATGCAAGGTTGACACTGTTTGGGATGTCTTTGTTGACATTAACTTGACATTAACTGAGACAAAATATCCTGTCAATCTCTTTGTTATGACAACTTGACAGTAACCAAGACAAAAAACCTGTCATAAACATGGGCCTGATTATCAAACTTGAAGAAACTATTTAGCAAGTTTTCTGTCTGCCATAAAAGGAACTTTTTTGACCCTGAGACTAAGTATATTGAGCATACTGGAGTCATAGAGGTAATTCCACTCCTGAGTCACTGAAGATTCACCTCAAAATGATGGAGTGGCACAACTGGTTAGCCATAGTCCAATTTGTTAATATGATTACAGCACGGTAATCATTATTAAAGGTAGACTGGCTACTCGCGTCTTCAAATAGGTGACGCATACAAAATGATAACTTGCCTGTTAAAGTGTATGTAGAGGGTTGGAAAAGGTTGGAATTTGTACAACTATGACAGAGACCCATGTCCAAGTAAAATCCCATGAAGGTGGTGCATTCCTTTGAAAAAAAACAATATTGTTACCGTACTGTAGTGTTAAAAAAAAAAAAAAACACTCCTGACAATTTCCCTAGGGTTAATTTAATTGAATTTTGTAAGTGTACAATCATTGCACTGTAAGGGTTAGGAATTAGCTAGTTCATAGTTCCTTGTTGTTAGCTGGCTTTGGTTCAGTTTTTGGTTCAGGCTTTGGTTCAGTTCCGGGTTGCACTTTGCTTTCTTGCTCAGCCATGTTCTATTGTGATTATATTGTGAATAGTTTTTATTACTTAGGCTATTGTTCATGCAAAGAACTAGGTACTGTACATGAATGGATGTCCTTTATCAACCTTAAGAAATTTCAGTACAAACTGTGTTTTCTTGCAAAAAAGGACATGAGTTTATGTCCTGTGTCAACATGAACAGATGACACTACACTCTGTTTGTTAATGCATTTGTAAACCATTAGTAAAGTAAGGGTTATCATTGTTAACCGTTTGTTCATGTCTTGTTCATCATTGTTCATCAATGTTTGTTCAAGGTAACTACTGCATTTGTTAATGGTTGTTCATGTACCTTTATTGGAAAGTGTTACCAAAGTAGGATTGTTGAAAGTATTGAAAAAAAAAAAAACAATAAAGGAAATGTTATGCTTTTGTTAAGGTATTTGAATGACTTAATAACATCTTTATGACAGTATTTGACAAACTAAATGACATCTTTATGACAAGTCCAAATTGTACCACTATAGTTAAGGTAAAGGAAAATATTCATGACACAATTACAATGGTCTCATGAAAACCAATGTCAAAACCAACCACATTTACAGTTGTATTTAATGCTAACACATAAAGCTAAATAGTTTCTTCAAGTTTGATAATCAGGTCTGCTATAACATGTTTATGACAGGTTATGTTTCTGACTAATTGCCCCACAGCATGGTTTGGCGTTTGCTCCATAGCCGACTGGAAGGGCCTGCAACGGGTGGTGGAAACCGCCCAGCACATCACTGGTACCCAGCTCCCTGCCTTCATAGACCTCCAGCACAAGCGTTGTCTGCAGAGGGTGTTCGGCATCATCAGGGACCCTTCACATCCATACCACAAACTGTTTGCCGTCCTTCCATCAGACAGGTGGTACAATTCTCTTCGTTCCCGCACCAGCAGGCTCAAGAACACTTTCTTTCCATCTGCTCTAACCCTGCGGAACTCTGTGACCCATCACTAACCATATTCAGCCTTTGTACTACTGGACTGAAGTTTTCAGTTGTTACAGTATCAAGTATACCTTGGAAACCTCATTGCTGCTATCCCTATATTTCAGTTGCAGATGCTACTCTACTCCTTCAATTTCATTGTACTGTACCTGTTCATTTACAATAAAGTTTAATCTAATCTAATGTTGTAGTGGTTTATGTCAAGTTGTCATAACAAAGACATTGACAAGTGATGTTGTCTCATTCAATGTCAAGTTGTCATAACAAAGACATTGACAGGTGATGTTGTCTCATTTAATGTCAAGTTGTCATAACAAAGACATTGACAGGTGATGTTGTCTCATTCAATGTCAAGTTGTCATAACAAAGACATTGACAGGTGATGTTGTCTCATTTAATGTCAAGTTGTCATAACAAAGACATTGGCAGGATACCTTGTCTTTGTTAATGTCAAGTTGTCATAACAAATACATTGACAGGTTGTGTTGACTAAGTTAATGTCAAGTTGTCACAACAAAGACATCCCAAACAATGTCAATCTTGCATAAAAAAATCACATAATCAACCGAATGACACCTAATGACAACATTCATAAACACTTTATTCCTTCATGTGTCATGTCATGATTCCTTCATGTGTCATGTCATGGCTATCACAGAGTCATGACAATGTCATGTCACTCTTATGCACACCCCATTCAAATAAAGTGTTACTGTAGTTCCCTTATGTCTGCATTAGGTATTTTTATAATGATTTAGGCACAGCTACCTTGCGGCAACTATTTGTTTTACGGCTAGTTTAACGTCCCAAAATGAAGTGTTCCTATTGGTTGCCATTGCAGTGTGATTTCAGAGAGTTGAAGGAAGTGTGCTGTGTAGGATTTAGTGCTCAATATGTTGCTGCTAGACATGGCCTGCATCACCCTGACCCCTTCCCCTTGCAGAGGAACAATGCAGGGGAGCTTATTCCCCACCCTCTTCCAGTCCACAGTTTTGGACATATCTGGTATAATTCCCTCCAAATCCCCCAATAATGACCACTCCTCTCCAATTGCTTTCATTTACTAATCCCTACAACAGAAACAATACATTTGACGGGCCAAGTCAACTTTTCCGCTTGTTTGTTCTGGAGTACGTGTGTGTGCATGTGTGTTGATGTGCTTGATGGCATGGGATTCGGGTTGGGTTGGATCAGGGCCTTGTCTTATTGGAAAATGGAGTCATGCTGTAATGTCAGCCTCATTTTGCTCTCTGTTTCATGCTGTCTAGGACCATGTACCTCTCTGTGATACTCAAACGGCTTCAAATGAGTGTTGATGCTGTACTGTATAGATATGTTTTGCCATTTTCAGTTTGCCTCATCCATAACCCATAGTGTTTGAGCATGGACATTTTTGCACGCCATTGCCAACTGTAATGAAATGTGATTACTAAAAGGAATCACAAAGTCGGCTGTCATTTCAATGCCAATGTGTAAATATTAAAACTTTAATTAAAAATCTCTGTACAATTTAAATTAATTGATCTCCTCGCAGAAATAGCACATTTATTTAGGCATATTTCAATAAGCGGGTGTTTTTTTGTTTTAGTTTTTTATACAATTATCACTATGTAGCAATTAGCTTCAAAACTACATTGCAACTTTTCTATTTTAAAACAACGTGTGTGTGTCATTTGCTCTATGAAGAAAACACTTTTAAACATTATAAAAGCACACACTGCAAACATGCATCCATAGTGAAAATTGATTCATGAGGCAGAATTAAACTTAACATTTTTAATATGGCTGTAAACCTTGAGGTAGGCTTAAAGAGGTCTGGACAACATCCATCAAAAAGCACTCTATATATTTCCTTTCTTTCTCGATTTCTCTCAAACACACAAAAAAGGACATTTCAGATCTTTCTCACCAGATATGGCAGTTAAACTGCGGTTTACACAAGAGCCTGTTGGTCAGCAGCTTATATATCATGACAATATCATAATTATTGAAATATATTTGTCCCTACTGAATCTTAAAATGATAACCATCACTTTTATAACATTCTCATGAACTTTACAAAACCTCTCACGCATTTCAATCAGGTCTAAATTCTTCATATTGAAATTTGGTTTCCATTATTTGAAATTGATTTTGTGTTATTAAATATAAGTTTGCATAGATATTAGTAGCAGATTACTTACTGTGGTTTAGGTAGCAGCCCCTGATAGAATTTTAGGAGCTATTCTGTCTTTGAGAGAAAGCAGATACTTTTCTCTGGATGAATAATGTCTATGCTAAACCCTCTATAGTTTAATTTTAAAGCACCCAAAGAAAGACACTCAGAAAAAGATTACAGTTAAATTAAGTAAATTATCACTTTTGAAGGGTGTGGCTTATTCACACCTGAACACTGCTTGAAATTACAAAATGGATCTTGACACCTGCTAAAAAAAAGGAGAGTGAGGGAAGGAGTTTGTGTGAGCTGTGTGTTCGTGTGTGTGTACATCCACTAAGTGAAATGTGTCAATATTCTCCATACCCTGAAGCTGAATCCACACGTGTCTTTTAAACAAAAGTACAGATATGTTGGTATTTTGTCCTATTAGGGATCAGGGATTTTGTATTCTGAGATGTGTACCAATAACATTATCTCTATATACACTTTGATGAAAAAGTGTGACTGTTTGCATACTGTAGCATATCTGTATTGTCTTATTTAATCACATACAGTGAATTCCAACACTGGATTTTAAATTAGAAAATTTCAATCGGGTGTAAACTGTCAGCTTTAATTTTTACAACCAAATCAGATGAACCATTTAGAAATGACAGAACATGTTTATGCTTAGTCCCCTAATTTAGTATAACAAAAGTATTGGGACACATATTGTGATCCGTCCTACAGACCATGAACAGGGCATGTGCTGTGTGCGATGAAAACCATAGTTGAAACAAGTGATGTGCGTTCACAACTCCCTCTATTGGGTTTATGGATTACACAGTGCCTTATGCCTCGATATCAACCCAACCAGGGAAAATAAAGTCTAGCTCCCGAAGAGCCTAAGAATGACTGAACAATGACAAAACAACAAATAAACTACATAATTATACTGCTAAACAGTAACAAAACCTAACTCAACGTAAACGGCATATTCTGGATGGCAATAAGTGTCCATTGGTCACGAATACTGTTTAAAAAAAAATCCTGTCTGTACATCAACACTTATTCATTATTATGCCATTATTGTTTTTGAACTAACTTTAACTACACAGTGTACTTGGCGCTTAAATCGCAGGTATTTTTTTTTAATTTAACCGCACGATGGGCTGACTGTGCAAGACTGTGCATCTGGGTGGTTTGGAAGTTTTATTAGGACTTTCAGTTTTATAAGGAAACTTTTACTGTGTTTCAACCCACATGGTTTTAGTTTCATGGTTGTGATAAATGCACCCAAAGAAAACAATTTATTTCATACAAAAATTATTTTTGTAGTTTTACATACATTTTTACATACTAGATTACAGTGCCATAACAAATTAAAATATAATATTTTTTACATCAAATAATATATATTGTATATCCTAATAGAATCTACCACATTTAACATAAAAAATATTCCTGTATTTATTAGATTGATAAAAATCATTGTCATTGGCCCGAAAGAGCCCAGGTCAAAAAGATATTCAGTTATTATTATGTTTTATTATGACTTCAAACTATACTATAGTGTGCTTATTTCCTATCAAATCTTGTGAAGACTGGGTCGTATTCATTTTACAAGAAAAAACTTAAATATGAATCCTAAAACATGACCAAACATCCAAAAGGATTTTATGACGTGGGGGCAGTCCGAAACATGTTAACATGTACCCCAAGGAATATGATTGAGCAGCTGACCAGTTATGAAAGACTTTAGCTCTGGGTTAAACAAGATTATACTGTTACTGTAGAGTAGGAAAAAATGAAACAAGAGACCATCCCGCCTCCCCCCTCATGGTTCAGCTCTGCTTCTCCATCAACAAAGTGATTCTGCTGTCTAGCATTCCTTGTATGAAACATATGTTGATGGAGAAATTCTAAGAGTGGATGAATAATATCTGTCAAACATTAAACCACTATAATATATACAGTGGGGAGAACATGTATTTGATACACAACCGATTTTGCAGGTTTTCCCACTTACAAACCATGTAGAAGTCACATTGTATGATTTTTAAGTAATTAATTTGCATTTTATTGCATGACATAAGTATTTGATACATCAGAAAAGCAGAACTTAATATTTGGTACAGAAACCTTTGTTTGCAATTACAGAGATCATACGTTTCCTGTAGTTCTTGACCAGGTTTGCACACACTGCAGCAGGGATTTTGGCCCACTCCTCCATACAGACCTTCTCCAGATCCTTCAGGTTTTGGGACTGTCGCTGGGCAATACGGACTTTCAGCTCCCTCCAAAGATTTTCTATTGAGTTCAGGTCTGGAGACTGGCTAGGCCACTCCAGGACCTTAAGATGCATCTTACGGAGCCACTCCTTTGTTGCCCTGGCTGTGTGTTTCGGGTCGTTGTCATGCTGGAAGACCCAGCCACGACCCATCTTCAATGCTCTTACTGAGGGAAGGAGGTTGTTGCCCAAGATCTCGCGATACATGGCCCCATCCATCCTCCCCTCAATACGGTGCAGTCGTCCTGTCCCCTCTGCAGAAAAGCATCCCCAAAGAATGATGCTTCCACCTCCTTGCTTCACGGTTGGCATGGTGTTCTTGGGGTTGTACTCATCCTTCTTCTTCCTCCAAACACAGCGAGTGGAGTTTAGACCAAAAAGCTAAATTTTTGTCTCATCAGACCACATGACCTTCTTCCATTCCTCCTCTGGATCATCCAGATGGTCATTGGCAAACTACAGACGGGCCTGGACATATGTTGGCTTGAGCAGGGGGACCTTGCGTGCGCTGCAGCATTTTAATCCATGACGGCGTAGTGTGTTACTAATGGTTTTCTTTGAGATTGTGGTCCCAGCTCTCTTCAGGTCATTGACCAGGTCCTGCCATGTAGTTCTGGGCTGATTCCTCAACTTCCTCATGATCAATGATGCCCCACGAGGTGAGATCTTGCATGGAGCCCCAGACCGAGGGAGATTGACCTTCATCTTGAACAGCCCCACAACATCAAATATCCAACACCATATTTCACAGTGTTGGTGTGGTACCTTTTAGCTTGCTTTTTTTCTGTCTATGCCAAATCCACTACTGGTGGATGTTTCTAAAAAAAAAAAAAAAATGTGTTTCATCTGACAATAGAACCTGGTCCCATTGAAAGCTTCAGAAACACTCTGCAAACGGTTGGCACTTGATTTTTTGTTTGATACCAGCAAAGGCAATTTTATGTCAAACCCTCCAAACAACGTGTGGTTATGTAGGTGGCGTCTGATCGTACTTTCAGACCCCAAGACCCAACTAACGTCTGCAATTCTGCAGATGGGATTCTTGGAAATTCTTTGGCCACTAGTGGCATCAGAATAGACAAGTCCTCTTCCAGGCCAATTGTTAACATCTCCAGTTGATTTTAACTGCTTAATTATTGCCCTGGTAATGGAAATGGACATTTCTAATCATTGTCGTAATCACTCAAGTTAACTTAAAACTTAAAATATGAATGGGAATAAGATTTCACTCACAGGAATTTCTATGTTTTGGAGAAAAATATGTAGGTCATTTATTACATATTGATGTGCTTCAGGTAAAGGTTAGATTATTGTGAATATTTTGAATGACCAAGAGGATAAACCGCAAATAAAAAACATTTGCAGCCTGTTTTGTACTTATTGACCAAGGGGTGCCAATATTAGATGAGGGCACGGTAGGTGTGGATACAATTAAGTGAATCTTACCAGTCCTTACAAAAATGCTATACTTTCTAAGGATTCGAGAATACAATTGAATCGGTGCATTTCATAACATGTTATTTATAATGGGAGATAACATCTTACAATATTCCTGTATAAGATAACATTTACATGTAACATCATTTTTGATAATTATATTTTGTATTTGGGAAGTGTGCGTGGACGTTGAAGGCCACTGGAAAATAATATATCATACACTGTCGAAAAATAGGCTCAAAATGAACATGAGCGCACACACACACACACAGTGGGGGGAGCCAGGTAGCCATAGGTGTCTGGAAACAGACACGCATGGTGTCATTGGATGGGGAACCCTATTTTAGAAACCTCCGGAAACAAGATAGATGAGCTCTCAAATCAGCTGTTTAACATAATGCCTCTACAGCCACTGACAGGGTCCTGCCAGCTGTCAGCGAAGGAACCCTGCTAGCTGTTTCATTCTGCAGGCCGGTTCACTCCCAGACTGTGCTCCTCCTCTCCTCATGGCATATATCCAATGCCCCCTGACGATTGGAGAGTTGTGGCAGTGCATAATAAAGTCAGGGGCTGCCTCCTAGGGCGGACAAATGAAGTCAATGGTGTCAGCGGTTCCGAGTAGGATATCAAATGGAGCGGCAGGCTTCACTTAGACCACGTAGGCCCAACCCTAATTCATTCACGCCACGTAGAATACGCCGAACCCTTATGAATAAAAGGATTGTGCTGTTCTGCTCGGCGTGGCACCAAATCCCCTGGCATGGCGGTGAATATGCAATGGGGTGTGGCGTGCAGGCCAAACGGTAAAGTAGATAAATGAAACGAGCCGCATGCGAGCAGAGGGGATGACTTGGAAGAAAGCAAGAGGGGTGTGCCAACTGGTGTTAGTGGGGCTTCAACATCACAATTTGATGTTAATGCACATTTATAAGAATTCCAGTAATTTCCATTCAGTCAATGAAAGATGCTCCCTGACAGTTTGAAAGCTAGCAGTGACTAATATAGGCCATTTATGATTTATATACTCTGTAAGTCTTCTGGTGATAATAGCAAAGGAAAAGTATGAAGTGGCTTTCAGACCAATGATATTCCGGTCAATTGTGTCCAAATGACCAAGTTTAAAATGTGAATTGATATGCCTCTAGTTTATAATAGGCGCAGAGCACTCCAGGTGATAATTTACTGTTGCCACTAAGACGTCCTCTGTATCATTATATTTTATGTGCAATTTCCGGCATTTGCTCAATGACTTTGAACTTTCGTAATACTCAAAATATAACAGAAAACGAAACCGTCTTCAGATGGGATGAGTTGAGATGCTTTTTCTTTGTAGCAAAGCAGTAGGAGTGGAGGAAATACAGTAAGGTATCATTTACCACAAGCATGGCATCACCACGGTAACAAGACAATGGGTCACCTGTACCCAGCTGTTTCCCAGCATGCTTTGAGAAAAGTAAGGATGCTGGAAACAGTGGGGTGGGAAGTCATAAGAGAGGAACAAACTCAATAGTCAATTTAGCTGAATTATGGGACATGTATAATTTAATTTCTGTCGTATCCACTTTAATCTCTGCCCCATGTCACTTTATCCAAACATAATTTCTAATTCTGCCTTTCCACCATAGTTATAATCTAAACTGTTGTTTAAGGGTGAGGGGAAAACTATGAAAAAAAACTATTCAGATTGTGAAATATAATTTTCTTTTTTCGTCTTAAAACACAGACATCCTTTTCCTCCTACTCTTTCATTCTCTCTACCTCGATGGCACTCTCACTTACTCCCTGCTATTCCTGATATGTCACCTGGTGAGCTTGTCCTTCATGTTGATTGACAGCTCTCAAGTTGAAGCGGCTTATTTGTGTTTGTGTTTCATTGGTTTGTCTGCATTATCTGATAACAGATATTTTCTTTACATTTTCGTTCACAAAAAAGACCTGTCTGTCAAGTTGAGTGACAGGCCTCAGGGTCTTTCAGGGAAAGCAATGGCACCTGCATCTCTACTCCGTATGTGTTCGCATAGAAATGGTTTGACTCAAATAGCCTTCACTGTTTAATTGTATAATGTTTTTTTTGGTTGCAAAATGGCTATTGTGAATTGGTCCCAAATTTTAGATGACAGAAATCCATGTCTATTCAATGTGTGCTCAATCAGTCATTGATTGCAATGTTGTTCTGTTTGTACGCTCGGCCTGAATACCTATTTCATAAACATCAATATGGATTAAATTTTTTTTACAAGGGGCAATTCATCTTTTATATTTACTTTAATTCATTTAATACATTTACACATGCTGATAAAACTGAGATGGACATTTTTAATATACTTGCAAAATGGCTTTTATATATGACTGTATACGTGCATACAATTAATCCAAAGAGATTAATCATTATAAATATTCAGAGCAAACTCAAGTTCTGTGCCAGATGGTTGTAGTTTTTGCACTTTTGGGACAATTTGCGTACATTGTGCCAAAGATGCTAAATAGCAGATATAATGGTCTGCGGTAGAGTGATTTAAAATTATCATTAACACAATCAATGTAATGAATCAGTTAATGTCAACCTGGACTCCAAGGTGAACTAGTGTTCCACTTTCGATTACAATTAATACGTTCCACAACTTTGAATTGACAGTTGAATTGGAGCGGACACTGGAGATTGAATTTGCGTTGACTCCTTGAGAAAGATGGATTCGTCAATGATATTGAATTCCACTGTTCTCACTGTAACCTGTGTAGCTGTTAGCACAAAAGTTACCAATAGGTGTTCTCGTCGTAACCTCACCTAAGATTGATATTCACGTTACATACAAATATTCAATGTTTTGATAGATATTGACATCGAGCTCCTGTGAAGATCACTCAGCCTCCAGAGGAAATTGCTGTGACATTTCAGTCATGTATTGACCAAGCAGGAATACCAATTACTGTATTGAAACTGTACTCCATTAGACCTATTAGGTCAAAATGTTGCCCTTTGACTTAAGAAACTGCGATTAGGCCCTCAAGTAAAGACACAACTTGTGTGAAATATTTGTGTGCGTTTGAGAAGTCTGCCTTTATTTGCCTCTGTGGATATGCCATATTTATCTGTAAACATACAGAGACAGAAAGAGAGAGAGAGAGAGCGAGACTCTGTCTACGTGCTGGCTTGTTCATCTGCCAGTGTTTGTGTCTACAAAGGTGTGTGTGTGTGTGTGTTCCCGGCAGCAGGAGAGGACGGGTCGCCCGCTGACCTGCCGACTCCGGAGGGCTTTATCTCTGCGGTGTTCCACACATTATTGATAGCCGCTCTGCTATTGACAGCCGGTGCAGGGAGGAAAAGTAAAATAGGAGTTTGATATGACATATTGGGCTTCTCAGCAGTGCTCATAAATAACTCTGACACGTTTTTGTATGCATGGGAAGGCCTCTGATTCAGCCTCCCATAAAAATAAACTTCTATTATGGAATGTATTTGTCAAGTGGGTCCATGATGGATGGAGTAGCGTTTAGCCCTTGGCAGGTGGATGGGGCTTTCGGCAGCAATGCCTTGTAGGGAGGATTTGCTAGCCGGGGGAGGGAGGGGGGGGTCTTAGTGAGTGGGAGGGGGCTGGGCAGGGCTGGTGCAATTATTCAGCATGAAAGGGGATCATTTCGGCACCTGTATTCTCATTCGCCTTGTGCTTTATGGCACTGCGTCTCCCCTTTTTCCTTGTAATTGGAAAGACAGATAACTAGAGGGTTAAAAAGCTTCCCGGTCTGCTCAGGAGAAAGTTAGCTCACAGTAAATGAGTTAGTTTCCAGAAATGATGTAGATTATTTTGAGAGATTGAGGCAATTGTGTGTAGGTATGCTGATATTATTGGACTCTGTAATGTTTTTTTTTAAGATGCGTATCTCAAGTTGGCACAAAACCAGGATAACCCCTTAGTTATTGTTTCTGTGATGTTTGTGTGTATATGCATGCTTGCATGTATGTGTTTAAGAAGTACAGAAAGAGGGAAATACAGACTGAATTGAATAGTTGGTTTCATTTTTTGAAAGGTGCTCTTAGCACAACTTTATGAACATAGGCAATGGCACACTCTGTCTGTATATGTAAAGTATACATGTCTGTATATCTCTGTGTACATTTCCAGTGTGGTATGTCACCTTTATATTCTACCTACCAAGTTTTTAGGACAGTAAGTGTAACCCAGCTCAAATAAAGAGAGCTGTCTTGGGACAGGAGCATGCAGTGTTCTCCAAATTTTGTTCTGAGCCAATCAGTATCTAGAAATACCAAAACAGGCCTATACGTCGAGCCAATCAGCTATAGACTCTGTTCCACCTTTCCATTTCCCCCTGATGAATTTCCATTGAGATAACGTGCCTGAAGAATACCATAGTCAAAAGGTTATGAGAGAAATAATATTTTGTAGAAAACTTAAGAAAAGCCTTTGCTCTCCCACCCTGTGCAGCTGTTAGGAGTTAATAACTGTGAGTGAAAACCCAAATGTTCAACTAAGTGGCTAGCTAATGGCAATGCTATACTAATGTTACCACCTGTGACAGGCAATGTTTGTAGCTCTGCCAACTAAGCTAACTGACAAGATAAATGACTGCTCGGTGTTGAATTAGCTTGTAAACCAGATTTATATATACTTTTCGAATAATTTATATTGGACTAAACATACATCTATTTTGTTTATTCCACGTTCCATTAGTCAGTGGGTATAGCTCAGTTGTGAGTGGTGCCATATTGCAAACCAAACGGCTGTTTCGTTCACTTGCAGCAGAGTCCTACGCCATCCTCCAGCCCATCCTAGTGCATCAACCAACCAACTTTATCTTTCAGTTTTGCCCGATGGGAAGCATTTATATATCCACATAATGTAAATATATGAGTATTGTTTTAATATTTATTTATTTATTGCCAGCGCAGTGCAAATAAATGTATCCAATATTTACACCTTCCTCCCACATGTTGAATCTTTGTACTTACCACTGATAAGGTTGCATTCTGCCATCTGTATGGAGCAGGGGTGTTCCAGAGCAAAAAGTCTGCCAACTGCTTTAGCCTTTTAGGTGGAGGGATTGACTTTGTGAATTGAATAGGGTTGTTGCCTAGGTTTTAGTTATCTATTGTGTTAAAGTGAAATCGTCCAAAAAACCTCATCAAAAGCAAAATGGCACTAAGAAAGGATGAACGTCAAAGTGGTGCCTTTTTTCTGTAATCATAAAAAAATAGGAAGTTCATTCTTAGGTCAGCCAATCGTAATACCGTCAGAAAATGTAAACTGAAACGCCATTCTACTGTTGCTTCTGGTCTATAATAGACCTTTGCTCAAATTACAATGAAAAACATTTGAACGCCCAAAAAGTCCCAGCTGGAACACATTAAATACGCATGATCTTACATCTACATTTGCACAGGCAGAGATAACTAATCCCCTCTCAAGGTGTCTACTGCAGTCCGGGTGGGGGTGAGAGGTGAAACTCACTATTTGGTCAATATGCTTAAGATACTGTCAGGAACTATTGATTTTCATAGACCTTGGCCACAGTGTTTTGGTCATTGTTTTTTTGTTACTAGCCTCTAGCAAGGAAAACATTACATTCACTGCTGAACATAACAGTGTGGTGTGTGGTGTGTGTGTGCGTGTGTGTGTGGGGTGTGTGTGGGGAGGAAGGGGTAAAAGGGGTGTTTGTTTAGACCAAATCTGTTCAATATTGTGTTTTAATCGACATTCTTTGTGTTAAAACAACACCTTGTAAAAAAAGAATACACTCTTACATTCATACACAGTATATGCCCCTCCCATTTAACACACACACACGCACGCTTTGTCTCTCTTACTGACACACACACTTTCTGGTAAGACGAGTGTCAAAGGGGCCCTGAGTACACCAGTTAGCTAGTCTCTGCACCATTTTTACTGGTTATAACATACAGATGGGTCAGTGCAATTATGCCTGTATAACCAAGACAATCAGATGATATTAAGGTCAGTGAATTGGTGTGGGAGTCCTCTGGCTCTGAACCTATGATGCCCATGAACTATCCACAGCCCAGGGAGCATGTGATGGAGAACACTTAGACCCTCTCATCCAATTCACATTTGTTCCAATCAATTATTCAAGCCGTCAGCCAATTACAAGCGAGAGTATTTGAGTTGCCAAGAAGGATTTGAGTTCAGCTCTCCAAAGACCGGCGTTAAACAACTCTTGGCCATAAATAATTGGCACAATTAATTTAGCATTGCGGCACACAATGCTAAATTAGGTGTTTTAATTGTCCTGTGCCACGAAACGATTGAAGACCTCTTGATTGGAGGCAAAATGTTTCTTTTAAAGCACTGAGATCAGAAGGTGTTGATAGTAGTGGGGACATTTCAGTGAGACTTAAAATGGTTGAATTGTGTTTTCAATCCATACGATTATATAGGATATTCTTCTTAAATCTGCAATTATTACTTCTTTTGTGTGTTTAATTGGGTGGTGGAGTGCCTAGTTAAACACAAATGAGGAAGGCAGGGAAAGAGTTAATGAAAAAAATCAATTTCTGTTTGATGTATTTACGCCATTGCAATAGAATAAAGGAATTATAGTGGGATTTTTTTTTTGCTTCCTGCCTTTATTCCACTGATCAATCCCACAATCCCTTTCATTTGATGGCAGGATTGACTGCTGAGTAATTTATCTGTCTTCTTTGACTGATCGGTCATAATGGGAAGACATTCTGTCTCGACGTTCCGACTCGGGATAATTTCCAATTTACAACTCATCAACAGTAACCCTCGCAAGGATGTGAGTAAGAGGGAAGGAACGTGGAGAGAAAAACACTCTAGATTTATCTTCAATTACACATGTTTCACATGTAGCTTTAAGATAAATGTTTTTGTACTGTGACAGGCTGTGCAGATTTAAAGTACTCTTCAAACCTCTTTTCTCTTCAGTTCCTTTCTATCAAAATAAAGAAAACGAGTGGGAGGGGGGAGTTGGACCCATTTTTGAAATGTCTTACAAGATTGTAGAATGCAGAAAATTATTAGTTCAATTTTCAAACAAAGCGATGAGGTGTGAAGAAGTCATGCCTCTAAATCACAAGGAAAATTTTTATGGAGCTGTGGTTTGTGAACTGTGGTTTGCCAAGTGGTGACAATGTACAGTATTTTCGCTTGTTAATATTATGATCTGGGGCCTGTTCTGGAGGCTACCACATAACAGGACCTTCAAATAGACAGGCTCGGTGAAAAAAAAACTAGGATTGCCTGTAGAATAGGGATTTGTGCAAGCTCTATTTATATACACATGCAATTTTTTTTAAATTGAATACCACTGAAGGAAATAAAATACTCAAAAACAGGACCGGCACCAATGGCCCCACGCCCCTAAGAAGTGGCCTGGTGCTTCTTCTTGATATAGCAGGTGGCGTTTCTCCTTTCCTTTACGACCAGACAAGACCAGGTGCAGAAGGTCAGGACCCCTGTCCCTCCAGGGACACCCTGAGAGTCTTGTGTCTATGATGGAGTACATAGAGGAGATGGAGCAGAGGGGACGATGAATATGGCCCTGCGGCGCCCAATCACTCTCCTTCTCAGTCTATGTACTGAGGTTCCATCTCCTACCAGACTGGCATGTGTAGGGAGAAGAGTTAAATCGTGTTTGGGTATTGTTAGGTTAATGCATACATGAGCGCTTCATGCATAATGGTTTGTAAGACTTTCACATACTTGACTTGAAGAGTCACAATTGCAATGAATTTGTCTTTTCCTTACTTAGAATTACTTAGTTTCACTAAACAGACACAGAGATTGGACAAATGCACCAATCGATCAGTGAAAGAGGGATGGCCCCTTTTAAGTTCATATGGATGCTATCGGTAGACAATACATTTTGTTCAGGGACAACCCATGACCAAGAGCCCTCATAATCAGGTTTCCCTTCCTAGAGGAAATACGGCCGTGTCCATCCATACATTGGTCTGTCTTTCCAGTGACATGAAGTGTTGTTATACAAGCCACTGGTTTACCATTGCGTCACATCGGTTCACAGGTTGGAAACATTTGACACGCCAACATCTGTAAGACTAAACACACAGGTGCTCTGCCATATGTTTCCATTTAACTGAGGATCGACGCGCTATCGAATCTGAATATCTGAATAATGCTTAAATATTAACAACACAATCCGACCATGCGTTTTGCTATGCTGGCGTGCAGTTCTGACTCGAAGCACCCCCTCAAAAATCGACCCCAACCCCACTTGTTTTATTCACATCCCTGAATCCAACCTGCCGGTATTCAATCATTTTGATTAAAAGACCGATTTCTCCAGAAACTGCGATGGGAGTTGGGAGCAGAGCGGCCAATGACAGTTGAGCATTCATATATTTTCATAAACTTTTAACAATGTCAATGGGACATGTCTTCAATCTTAGCCTTTGCCACAGCAAGGCACTCCATCTTTCTTTAGCTTTCGACAGAGCATTTGAATATGAGCATAGGATTATTAATGTGCCAGTTCTTATGGCAGGCTTCACGGGAGATTCACAGGAATTGTTTCGTAGAACAGTAGGTGTTGTTTCTTTAATAGTAGAAGTTTTAAAAATACAAGCGGTAATTGGCAAGAATATGCATTTATCCGTGGTCGCCGAGAGTGGCTTCGGAGACATATATTTAAATGAATTCAGATTCCTGTGACTGAGCCTGTGGTATTAATTTCAACAGGGTATGTTCTGTTGTCCAACTGGTAATATAACAATATACAGTAAATCATATTCAAGTTCATTTACATTTTCCTGCAGTGGCGTAATATTTTATATTTATTGTCTTTTCAGATGTAACAGCCCAACATTGGTATGTCTGGTTTCTGCCTGAATGCAGGTTAGTTTCAGATGGATAAACAAACCAACAAAGGGATATAAAACTTTATTCCAAACTGGGGCTGTAGGCTCAGGAGTAGAATTTACATTGAGGAGCGGAGTACAGCTGCAGACCAAACAAAACAACTCCCAATAGTACAATTGACTGAGCGAGTACTCAAACAGGGAGCTTCCCTTCTCTGTATAACTTCACATTCAGCAACTTTTTTGTTGTTGTTGGTCCCTTTCTTCTCTCGTCTGCTTGTTTCCTCTTGGGCAGTCACATCCTTTGCCCTCTTCTTTCCCTTCTCTCTTTATTCCCCGGTATCAGTGCTTTCTTGTCATAAGAATGAATTGAATTTGTCCCCTTTAGTGCAAACAACAGTAGACAGAGTGGGGACCTGCAGGAAAACAAATCGCCACCCCGTCCCTGCTGGGGATAGGAAGGTGTGTGTGTGTCTGCGTTCGTGCGTGGAGGCAGACGAGGAGGATGATGTGGCAGATGAGGAACAGGCCCAGGCCAAAGAGACACCCGCGGTTGTTTATTACCATGCCATCTTCATAGCGCCCGCTGAACCGGCGAGCATCTCAGACAAATGATGCTAATAATAATAGCTGGCCCTGTGGCGAAAGAGAGTGGAGGCTCCAGCTACCTAGCTGCTGCAACAGCAAGGCACAATCCTGCACCTGATACACCCACCCTTCATGAACACAGGGAAAAGGCGCTTTTTGTTTTGGTTTTTGCGGACGCCACGCCACATCTGCGACGTTTCTATGTCTGAATATGGAATCGATTTTTATTGAATATGAAATTGTTTCTTGTTGTATTTGTCTTCATTCTATCTCGTAGGAAACGTTCCGCTGTCGCTTGATCGAGGTATGCGCGTTAACGTTGATTTCTTTTTTTCTGTTTTTGCATCGGATGGTCCACGTGGGCAGGGCACGTTTAGAAAGGCTACCTAGCGAGCAACGTTTAATTCATAGCGTCTCTTTCAATTTGAGAAATCAACTCTGCTGCACACTGATGGCAGTTGCTATGTGACACATCTTTGATTTCTTTGGAGAGAGAAAACAATTGAAACAAACAAGAAAAGCTACGATATGGATTGTCTACGCCGGTTCCTCTATGTGTGGCGACACTGAGTCTGATAGAGGTTAGCTGGGTTCAAGGAATGGACACCTCCAGTGTTGTCATAAAATCAATTTGTTTGCAAGTGAAGCCCTCTCTCCTGTTTCTCTGGTCCCAGTCAAATGTTACATGGTAAGGAGGAGGGGAATGCATCATCTGCCCAACTTGTTACGGTCAGTGTTAAAAGCTTTTTCAACACTGTCATGGGGTGGCTGTTGTAATAACCCTGTCAGAAAAGTGACATAACACCAATCATTAGTGACATCCCACAAACCTATACTGATGTTGGCGGTAATGGGTTTTGAACAATGGTCGTGCGTGTTATCGCTTTCAGTGGTTTCCAGTTTGGATAGATATTGAACCATTCATATTGAAATGATAAATCTGCCAAGAAAAATGGACCAAAGTCACTCTGGCACCGCGTGTGAAGCTGGTACGTACTTACCAAAAGGCTATTAAATATTCATGTGTGAATGTTTAATTAGCATTCAAGCAACATATTGTATTTCAGTTTTTTGTTGCAAATATATCACAACATCAAACCAATATGACCATACAATAATTCATTTTGAGCGTTGTTATTTTAAAATAACATCTGAAACAATTTACACATTTCAATGTACTGTACAGTTTGTAATTCAGTAATATGAGAGAATTGGTCATATACTAGCAATGGGCCACAGAGGACTGTGTAATATGCCTGTCTCTAGATGCAACACATTCCAGCTTTTAGCCAATCGTGATTCAGGATATGAACCACCCAGTTAAGTGCACTCTGATGGATTCCATACTATTAAGCTTTTCTAAACTATTCTTACTAAATCTTTACCTCCTTTTCTGATATAACAGTAATTTCACCATTAGTCCACTGCTGTAATAAACACCGTAAACACGTTCCCCTTTCGAGCTATATTTTTGTGTGCTCCACATGTGCCACGTGTATTATTTCGGACCCGTATAGGGTCAAGAATGTTGGCGCGGTTCTGGCACCTTGCAGCCTTTCACTTTTCTCCCTTGATTTGAGATTATTTCATGACTTGGTCTCCAGGAAAGTTTGGTCAGACACTGGGTTGTGAGGTAGATATTGCAGATTTAAGCCAGGGACTCTTATTGCTGTATTCTTAGTACTGAGTTTGGGAAGCAGTGTCACGGCTTCGGGGTTTGGGAACAAGGAGGAGCAGGAGAAGGCGTGGTAGAAGGATATTTAATGGTATCCAGGAGAAATATACAATATATATAGTACGAAGCGTCGCACAGCTCTTTGTCACAGTCGGAGACAATCACACACAAAGACAGGGGGAGCAGAGGGAACATATATACCGGGGGAAACAGCGATGATGAGGAACAGGTGCACTAAACGAGACACAGGTGAAATGTATGATGAGACGGTGGTGTCAGAAGGCCGGTGACGTCGACCGCTGGGGCCCGCCCACTGCAGGGGGAGGTGAACCAGCAGAGGTCGCAGTTGTCACAGTACCCCCCCCCTGACGCGCGGCCCCAGCCGCGCGACGACGCCGGCCTCGGGGCCGACCCGGGGGGCGCGGAGCAGGGCGGTCCGGCCGACGCTGATGGAAGTCGCGGACAAGGACGGGAGCCAGGACGTCCTTCACCGGAACCCAGCTCCGCTCCTCCGGGCCGTACCCCTCCCACTCCACGAGGTACTGGAGGCCCCCCGCCCGGCGCCTCGAGTCGACGATGGAGCGGACAGAGTACGCCGGGGCCCCCTCGATGTCCAGAGGGGGAGGGGGCACCTCCCGCACCTCACACCCCTGGAGGGGACCATCCACCACCGGCCTGAGGAGAGACACATGAAACGAGGGGTTAATACGGTAGTCGGGGGGAAGGCGTAACCGATATGTTACCTCGTTGACTCTCCTCAGGACTTTAAAAGGCCCCACAAACCGCGGGGCCAGCTTCCGGCAGGGCAGGCGGAGGGGCAGGTCCCTGGACGAGAGCCAGACCCGGTCGCCCGGCCGATACACCGGGGCCTCCCCGCGGTGGCGGTCTGCGGAGGTCTTTTGACGGCGGACAGCGAGCCGGAGGCGGGATTGCACTGCCTCCCATGTGCCCGCTGCCCGCCGGAACCAGTCGTCCACCGCAGGGGTACCGGTCTGGCTCGGCGTCCACGGCGCCAGGACCGGCTGGTAGCCCAGGACGCACTGGAAAGGCGTCACTCCCGTGGAGGAGTGGTGCAGAGAATTCAGTGCGTATTCCGCCCACGGCAGAAACTCTGCCCACTCCCCCGGCCGGTCCTGGCAGTAGGACCGGAGGAACCTACCCACTTCTTGGTTGACCCGTTCCACCTGCCCGTTGGACTGGGGATGGTAGCCCGAGGTCAGGCTGACCGAGATCCCCAGGTGCTGCATAAATGCCTTCCACACCCTAGACGTGAATTGGGGACCCCGGTCAGACACGATGTCCTCGGGCACCCCATAGTGCCGGAAGACGTGTGTAAACAGGGCCTCCGCGGTCTGTAGGGCAGTAGGAAGGCCGGGCAGGGGCAAGAGGCGGCAGGACTTCGAGAACCGATCCACAACGACCAGGATGGTGGTATGGCCCTGGGAAGGGGGGAGATCAGTCAAAAAATCAACAGAAAGGTGGGACCATGGTCGTTGTGGAATGGGCAAAGGGTGCAACTTGCCCACCGGTAGGTGCCGGGGTGCCTTACTCTGGGCGCACACCGAGCAGGAAGAGACGTATACCCTCGCGTCCTTGGCTAAAGTGGGCCACCAGTACTTACCGGCCAGGGCGCGCACTGTTGGCCCGATGCCAGGATGACCGGAGGAGGGAGATGTATGCGCCCAGTAGATGAGGCGGTCGCGGACAGACGCCGGCACATACGTACGGCCCTCAGGGCATGTGGGCGGAGAGGGCTCGTCGCGCTGCGCTCGGGCGATGTCCGCGTCCAGTTCCCATACCACCGGTGCCACGATGCATGACTCCGGGAGCACGGGAGCATCATCCACAGGCCTCTCCTCCGTGTCATGCTGGCGGGACAGCGCGTCAGCCCCGACGTTCTTACTCCCCGGCCTGTAAGTGAGAGTAAACACAAACCGGGTGAAGAACATAGCCCACCTTGCCTGGCGAGGGGTCAGCCTCCTCGCTGCCCGCATGTACTCCAGGTTCCGGTGGTCAGTCCAGACGAGGAAAGGGTGTTTAGCCCCCTCTAACCAGTGCCTCCACGCCGACAGAGCTCGAACCACGGCCAGCAGCTCACGATCACCGATGTCGTAGTTCCGCTCCGCCGCACTGAGCTTCTGGGAGAAGAAGGCACAGGGACGGAGCGTGTTACGACACCCCGTCCGCTGGGAGAGGATGGCACCGAGCCCACAATCGGACGCGTCCACCTCCACGATGAACTGGAGCGACGGGTCGGGATGGGCCAGGACCGGAGCGGTGGTGAAACGGTGTTTCAGTTCCACAAACGCCCGCTCCGCGTCCACGGTCCACCTCAACCGGGTCGCCCCCCCCCTTCAGAAGGGAGGTGATCGGAGCCGCGACCTGGCTAAAGCCCCGGATAAACCTCCTGTAGTAATTAGAGAAGCCTAAGAAACGTTGCACGTCCTTGACCGTGGTTGGGGTCGGCCAATTACGCACGGCGTCAATGTGAGGCTCCTCCATAGCCACACCTGTGCTGGAAAAGCGATACCCCAGGAAGGACACAGACGACTGGAAAAACAGACACTTCTCGGCTTTCACGTACAGGTCATGCTCCAGCAGTCGAGCCAGCACTCTGCGCACTAACGAGACATGTTTGGCGCGGGTAGCAGTGAATATCAAGATGTCATCAATATACACTACCACTCCTTCGCACAACAAGTCCCGGAATACGTCGTTGACGAAGGACTGGAAGACTGAAGGAGCATTCATCAACCCGTACGGCATCACTAAATACTCGTAATGGCCAGATGTGGTACTAAAAGCGGTTTTCCACTCGTCTCCCTCCCGGATACGCACCAGGTTATAGGCACTCCTGAGGTCTAATTTAGTGAAAAAGCGGGCCCCGTGCATCCTCTCCACCTCCGCAGAGATCAAAGGGAGAGGGTAGCGGAACGGAATGGTGATCTTGTTCAGCGCCCGGTAATCGATGCACGGGCGCAAACCACCGTCCTTCTTTTTCACAAAAAAGAAACTCGAGGAGACCTGTGACTTGGAGGGCCTAATGTATCCCTGTTCCAACGCTTCCGTAACGTAGGCGTTCATAGTCTCCGTTTCGGTGCGAGACAGTGGATACACGTGACCCTTCGGGAGTGCGGCTCCGTCAACGAGGTCTATCGCACAATCCCCCAGCCGGTGTGGTGGCAACACAGCAGCCTTGGCTTTGGAGAAAACCGTAGCCAAGTCCCTGTATTCGGGGGGAATGGGCACGGCGGGCGCACTGTCTGGACTCTCCACCGAGGTCGAGCCAACGGAAACACCCAAACACCTACCCTGGCACTTCCGCGACCACCCCGACAGACGTCGACTAGACCAGGAGATGACGGGGTCGTGTAGGGATAACCAGGGGAAACCTAAAACTATTGGGAATGTGGGTGAGTCGATTATGTGAAAGGATATGGTTTCACTGTGTCGGTTGTCGGTAACCAGGAGGAGGGGAACAGTGCAACTCGTGACCAGACCTGACCCTAGTGGCCGGCTGTCTAGAGCTCTCACGGGCAGGGGGGTGTCGAGGGCCTGGAGGGGTATGCGTGACCGCAGGGCAAAAGACTTATCCATGAAATTTCCGGCTGCGCCTGAGTCTACCAGCGCCTTACACCGGGAGAGCCGCGGAAAGCCGGGGAACCTAACAGGGACAGTGCACATAGAGAGGGAAGAGGTTAGTGGTGAATGTGCATGTGCTACCTGGGGTGATGCGGAAGTGCCCTGCCTGTCACCTCTTGACTCGGGGAGGGAGGTGCGGTGCGGCGTGGTTGTACGGCCTTGTTTCCTCTTGGAGGCACTCCGCACCTCTCCTCCCCTACACCTGCCCGACAGCGCAGCCGTCCCCAGGTCCATGGGGACGGCGGCGTCTGGTTGGCAGGGTGGAACGGGCGGGCCTCTTCCGGGACGTCCTCGGGCAGCTAGCAGGTTGTCGAGACGGATGGACATGTCCGCCAGTTGGTCAAAGGAGAGGGACACGTCTCGACAAGCCAGCTCCCTCCGGACGTCCTCGCGAAGGCTACACCGGTAGTGGTCGATCTGAGCCCGCTCGTTCCACCCCGATCCCGCTGCCAGGGTCCGGAACTCCAGAGCGAACTCCTGCGCCGATCTCGTCTCCTGCCGTAAGTGGAACAGTCGTTCACCCGCCTCTCTCCCTTCGTGAGGATGGTCAAACACGACTCGGAAGCGGCGGGTGAACTCGGCGTAGCTGCCCTGGGTGGGCTGCTCGATGTTCCAAACGGCGGTGGCCCACTCCAGGGCTTTCCCAGACAGGCAGGAGACGAGTGAAGAGATCTTCTGGGCTTCGGTCGGCGCAGGATGCATCGCCTGGAGCGCGATGTCCAGTTGTAGCAGGAAACCCTGGCAGCGGTCCGCCGCCCCGTCGTAGGCCCTGGGCAGCGGAATGGGCATCGCTCCCATGCTGGGCGATGCGGCTTGGGGAGGTGGAGAGACGGCCGGTGCTGCGGGGTTCCACTGGCTCAGCTCTAGGCGCTGCACCGCTTTCAACACAGTGTCCATCGCGGCGCCTAGGCTGGCCAGCAAGGTTGAATGTACTTTTACCACCTCCGCAACACCGGCCTCGCCTGTGGCTCCTTGTTGCTCCATATCCTTGTTTGTCGTTTTGGTGTGTGATTCTGTCACGGCTTCGGGGTTTGGGAACAAGGAGGAGCAGGAGAAGGCGTGGTAGAAGGATATTTAATGGTATCCAGGAGAAATATACAATATATATAGTACGAAGCGTCGCACAGCTCTTTGTCACAGTCGGAGACAATCACACACAAAGACAGGGGGAGCAGAGGGAACATATATACCGGGGGAAACAGCGATGATGAGGAACAGGTGCACTAAACGAGACACAGGTGAAATGTATGATGAGACGGTGGTGTCAGAAGGCCGGTGACGTCGACCGCTGGGGCCCGCCCACTGCAGGGGGAGGTGAACCAGCAGAGGTCGCAGTTGTCACAAGCAGGTCCTAGAATTGCTGTGTCAGTTGTGGGTGCTTGTGGGGGTGCGTGTGTGTGGGTGGGTGTGTGTTAGTGTGTGTGTGGAAATGTTTGTCTCAGACTGCTTTTAGATTGTTTTCATTGAAGTTTACAATGCTATCAATAGCTTTCACAGTTACTGTAAGATCAATAAAGCATGTGTACATCTGAAACACAAGCAACACCTCAATATACACTGGGCACGAAGCTCCCATTCCACCACATCCCAAAGATGCTCTATTGGGTTGAGATCTGGTGACTGTGGGGGCCATTTCAGTACAGTGAACTCATTGTCATGTTCAAGAAACCAATTTGAAATGATTCGAGCTTTGTGACATGGTGCATTATCCTGCTGGAAGTAGCCATCAGAGGATGGGTACATGGTGGTCATAAAGGGATGGACATGGTCAGAAACAATGCCCAATTGGCACTAAGGGGCCTAAAGTGTGCCAAGAAAACATCCCCCACACCATTACACCACCACCACCAGCCTGCACAGTGGTAACAAGGCATGATGGATCCATGTTCTCATTCTGTTTACGCCAAATTCTGACTCTACCACCTGAATGTCTCAACAGACATCGAGACCCATCAGACCAGGCAACATTCTTCCAGTCTTCAACTGTCCAATTTTGGTGAGCTTGTGCAAATTGTAGCCTCTTTTTCCTATTTGTAGTGGAGATGAGTGGTACCCGGTGAGGGGTCTTCTGCTGTTGTAGCGTGTTGTGCGTGTTGTGGCTTCACAAATGCTTTGCTGCATACCTCGGTTGTAACGAGTGGTTATTTCAATCAAAGTTGCTCTTCTATCAGCTTGAATCAGTCAGCCCATTCTCCTCTGATTTCTAGCATCAACAAGGCATTTTCGCCCACAGGACTGCCGCATACTGGATGTTTTTCCCTTTTCACACCATTCTTTGTAAACCCTAGAAATGGTTGTGCGTGAAAATCCCAGTAACTGAGCAGATTGTGAAATACTCAGACCGGCCCTTCTGGCACCAACAACTATGCCACGCTCAAAATAGCTTAAATCACCTTTCTATCCCATTCTGACATTCAGTTTGGAGTTCAGGAGATTGTCTTGACCAGGACCACACCCCTAAATGCATTGAAGCAACTGCCATGTGATTGGTTGATTAGATTATTGCATTGATGAGAAATTGAACAGGTGTTCCTAATAATCCTTTAGGTGAGTGTATGTTGCACCATGTACATAGCACATTGTATTTCAACTAACATATTTATTTATTTAGTGGCCCCAAACTCTGGGAAATCATTACTTCTCTTTCCATTTGCCTGTTGAAGGGAAAGTGCTGTTGACAGGAAGTTATTTACCTTATTAGCTCTTCATTATTTCTGGACCAAGCTAATAGGACGTGGATATAACATGGAACAATCAGATTTGATTTAGAGTTTTAGGACTTGTCCAAATTTTTTTTGAAAATAATTTCTAATTACATTGTAATTGACCATTACAGCTATGGAAATGAATTGTAAAACCAGGGTATTGTGTTTAAACTTGTTGTCGCCATCATTTTTGTTTTGTTTTCAGTAACTTAGCATGTGAGCGTCTTTCAACAAAACCACAAAGATCCTTGAGTTCCAGTACAAAATATATGGTCGTATACATACCTTTTTGTGACTTTTGTCACTTTTGCTAAAACGGGATTCAACAAGCCCTATTCATGGATCGCTCCTAGACACTCGTCGCTTCGTTTCCATGGTCGCTGACATGTGGCATGTGAGTATGTGAATATGTATGTGTGTAGTGGGGGATTACATGTATTTAGAATGGCTATGATTGATAGATATGTATGATTTATTGATGGTGAACAGTTTTATTATGACCTGTGAGACTGATATGAATGTCTACTATATCTAGTTCTACTCTGTATAGGCTCCAGACAGGAAAACTCCCTAAGTCTGGAGCCCCATGGGAGGACAACGCCTCACAATACATAACTTTTCATCTGCACTTGGAACTGAAAGGACTGGACAGGTAAACGCTTACGTTTTCTGATTCCTCACGTTTTCTGTGAATTAGATAGAATAGAATATGGAAGATGTTCAACAGACGGATATCAAGTGATGCATGTAGACAATGTTCAACCATTTAAGATAACTGAGACAACTTTCAAACTGAAACAGAAGTTTCACCTGTGGCAAATTCGTTTTTTACATTTTTATATTATACATTTCCGTCCAGTGTTGGCCTACAATAAGGAAAAGAGCATGGTGTGGGCTAAATAGATTAATGAGAGAGAGGAATAGTCTTATTCAAGACTCTCTGACAGCCAATCTATTTAAATGAAGAGGACAAACAATAGGAACAATATGGCCGCTCTCTAAAGAAGAAGTAATGATTGCATTCAGAGCTAGAAACAATCCTTCCATGGTTCGGTCATTTTTGTTTTTAGACAATCATTTCTATAACCCACAATGGCATTTTGTGAGGAGTCAAGTTAATTTCAATATAATAAGCTAATATGACGACATACACAGTGTCTTTTGGTCCAGTTCAATGGAGCTCTTGGTCCAGTTCAATGGAGCTTCGTTATGGCAATTCAGACTATGTATAGTGTTTTTTTATTCCCTTCTTATTCCTTCTTTTTGAAGGCTCAGTGCAATTAGAGAACTGGAAAAGAAACTAGACAAAATGATTCTTTGTTAATAAGCTTAACTGAGCACGTTCATTATGACAAGGGTGTATTTTACTGAGACAATCGCAGGCTTAATACTTCTAGAGCTGGTTCTTTTCAACCACCAAGGCGTGCAGTGCTGGTTCATTATGCATTCCTGAGACTGTGGGTGAATGGTTTGTTGCTTCCTCTCTGTCTCACAACCGATTCTAATTGTAATGTTTTAAAATTGATGAGTTTCCATAGCTATATACAGTGGGGAGAACAAGTATTTGATTCACTGCCGATTTTGCAGGTTTTCCTACTTACAAAGCATGTAGAGGTCTGTAATTCTTATCATAGGTACACTTCAACTGTGAGAGACGGAATCTAAAATCAAAATCCAGAAAATCACATTGTATGATTTTTAAGTAATTAATTGCATTTTATTGCATAACATAGGTATTTGATCACCTACCAACCAGTAAGAATTCCGTCTCTCACAGACCTGTTCGTTTTTCTTTAAGAAGCCCTCCTGTTCTCCAATCATTACCTGTATTAACTGCACCTGTTTGAACATGTATAAAAGACACCTGTCCACACATTCAAACAAACAGACACCAACCTCTCCACAAAGGCCAGGACCAGAGAGCTGTGTAAGGACATCAGGGATAAAATTGTAGACCTGCACAAGGCTGGGATGAGCTACAGAACAATAGGCAAGCAGCTTGGTGAGAAGGCAACAACTTTTGGCGCAATTATTAAAAAATGGAAGAAGTTCAAGATGATGGTCAATCTCCCTCGGTCTGGGGCTCCATGCAAGAACTCACCTCGTGGGGCATCATTGATCATGAGGAAAGTGAGGGATCAGCCCAGAACTACACGGCAGGACCTGGTCAATGATCTGAAGAGAGCTGGGACCACGGTCTCAAAGAAAACCATTAGAACACACCACGCCATCATTGATTAAAATCCTGCAGCGCACACAAGGTCCCTCTACGGTTCCCCTGCGCATGTCCAGGCCCGTCTGAAGTTTGCCAATCACCATCTGCATGATCCAGAGGAGGAATGGGAGAAGGTCATGTGGTCTGATGAGACAAAAATAGAGCTTTCTGATCTAAACTCTACTCGCCGTGTTTGGAGGAAGAAGAAAGATGAGTAAAACCAAAAGAACACCATCCCAACCGTGAAGCATGGAGGTGTAAAATATTCTTTGGGGATGCTTTTCTGCAAAGAGGACAGGACGACTGCACCGTATTGAGGGGAGGATGGATGGGGCCATGTATCGTGAGATCTTGGCCAACAACCTCCTTCTCTCAGTAAGAGCATTGAAGATGGGTTGTGGCTGGGTCTTCCAGCATGACAACGACCCGAAACACACAGCCAGGGCAACTAAGGAGTGGTTCCGTAAGAAGCATTTCAAGGCCCTGGAGTCTCCAGACCTGAACTCAATAGAAAATATTTGGAGGGAGCTGAACGTCCGCATTGCCCAGCGACAGCCCGAAACCTGAAGGATCTGGAGAAGGTCTGTATGGAGGAGTGGGCCAAAATCCCTGCTGCAGTGTGTGCAAACCTGGTCAAGAACTACAGGAAATGTATGATCTCTGTAATTGCAAACAAAGGTTTCTGTACCAAATATTAAGCTTTTCTGATGTATCAAATACTTATGTCATGCAATAAAATGCAAATTAATTACTTAAAAATCATACAATGTGATTTTCTGGATTTTTGTCTGGATTCCGTCTCTCACAGTTGAAGTGTACCTATGATAAAAATTACATACCACTACATGCTTTGTAAGTGGGAAAACCTGCAAAATCGGCAGTGTATCAAATACTTGTTCTCCCCACTGTATATATCACATCACATAGTTTAGAATATTATTTTAAGATGTATTTTTAATAGAAATATATATATGGATACACAGACATATATGCAGCTTCGGAAAAAATTAAGAGACCACTGCACCTTTTTCTATCCTTTCCAAATCAGTTGAAAGCTGCCTGCATTGCCTCTAATTGGGAATCCTATTTAAGTTCCTGTTATTCCACACTTGGACTTGGTGTGGTTCATTGTTTGTGTTCTGCCTTCAGTTTGTGGGTGTATTGCTGCTTTTGGGGTTTGTTTTTGGGTAAAGAATAAAAGGAATGACAAACTCTGACAACTCAGTGCATTGTATCCTGCCGGTGCCTGCTTCCTGTTGTCAACCCTCAACAGTGACAATTGTCTATGAGAACACAATGTTATTTAATACTCTTTCATTTTCTAGGAGGTAAACGATCTAGAGGAAACTATCAGTCTAGTGATCTTATGCTTCCTGGGGCCAACTAATGAATTCACCACATCATTCAGTTGATTCTTCCACAGTTGCCAATCAGATTTACCTGTGGACATGATTGAACGTGCAAACCTCCATTGTGAGGCTAATCCTAAAGCTATGTGTATTTAATCCAATTTCAAAGCCTTAGATATTGTTATGGTATTTATGATGTCAGATTATCTACTTCATCTAAGTCACACTCTCTTTGGAGATTGGAATGTGATAAATGTGTAGTGAAATACACTTAAAATGTGAGGACAATGTGAAACTAGTGGTTTGTGTGTGAGAAGGTGGGTTTTGGAGATAGTGAGACTCTAGTATAGGAAACTTGTAGTTTCACTAAATCGACAAAAGCAAGGATGCACACTGCTTGTCCATCTACTACCCGTGGGCTGTGGTTGTGGGAATTGGTTAAGATATTTGGCAAGCAATATTTTGTTGTTCTGTTCATATTTTTTCACTTAAGTCAATTACAGTAGTGTAAAACAATGTTTTGGGTAGCAGTGACCTCTTTACTGCTTTTGGAAGCTGATGTATGAGCTGGGTGACCGGTAGAACTTGTTCTTGTTCAAGTTCAATGCTCTAAACATCATGTTGTTTATGTAATAAAGTATTAAGTGTTAAAAATGTTGTTTAAGTAAACCATGATTATAATTAATGTTTGTTTTTGAAGAGAGCTTTTGAGATAGTGTTTTTCTGGGGTTCCTTAGGTTTGGTTAGTTTGTCTAGTCTGCTAAATGGAAAGAATTTCAGGTAGAATATTTTGGATGGTCTTAATAGTCAGACAAGTTAATCGTTTTTTTCTCCTGTCACCACTTCACTGAAGACCTCAGAGGCTGGCTGTTACTGAGGGAGGGGGAGCGTAGAGAGTAGAGGATTCCAATGTTTTCATGTTTTTGAATATGTATGTGTTCCATTCTACAAAAATGTTATTTTACAATCTCACAGTGTAATCTCAGTGTGTTTATTTTATTTTTAGTGTAAATAAATGTACTACTTTTAGTTTCATAGAAGTGTCTTTTAAACTTAGGTCCTTCATAAGCCCTGTTACATTTTGTCTTGATAGGCTTCTACTAATTATGTTGTGTGCATCGACAATCCTTTTATTAAAATTGTCCTCTGATTGGGTATATGTGGTACAATACACTTAATAATACCACAAACTTAGTTTACAAATGCCCACATTAGGAAAACGCTATCCTAATATTTACTCCAAATTAGTAACTGCTACTCTTACTCCGACTTGGTTTACTACCATCTATTATATGCAACACACATTTTCCACTGGGCAGCCTTTAGGAAGTTTCCAAATTGTCTTTGGCAAAGCTTGCTCCTAGGCAGGCAACAATATATCCGTCTACAGGTTGGGATCTGTGGCCAATTTTGATAGAGCCAAATATTTACACTGTCCAACCTAGCCTGTCTCCATGCTGGATGAAAAGGGGCATTCAGTAGACACTCCTGGTTCTCTTTCACCTCGCCTACAGCATGTATAGCCAAGTCTCAAAACCTCCCACTGTGACACAAATGGCTATATTTAGTCACATCCCAGCCATAAATAACAATATCTGTGTATAACTTGGACAAATATTGTCTTAGTGATGAAAACGTAGTGTAAACTGACCCACGATGGGTGGCACACGAATTAAGTTATGCTGAAGAGTCGTGTCGTTTTCAGTCATCTTCTAACCAGTTTTCTTATGACAAGGATACACAACTGGTAATTTAATTATCAGAAGCAGACTCATTTCCAAGAGTTGTGAGTGTTGCACCAATAGTATTTAGGAATGACATGGCACCCGCCAGAAGGAGGTTCCTAAACAGCAAGGAACACCAGAACAGTTAGAACAACCAGTATGGTAATTTGTTGCTTTGCACATTTTAATATTACATGTGATGTTATGTATTTGATTATAGAACAGTATCGTAAGCCTACCCAGACAGCAAATTAATATGGACTGTATCTGCCCCACGTCTACAGTACAAGGTCACTGCATATAACTTTCCACTCAGTGAGGATATCAGTGTGACGTGGTTGGCATATCTCACCATCAGACGTGCAGGGCCCTACAAGGCGACAGATCAGGCCCATAGTTGCCGTTGTCAAGTTATGGCTGTGAAAGTTCAAGACGCTGGAAGTCCAAGATACTTTAGCAGCACTGGCTTGACCTTGATGTTCTGCTTATACACAGCAAGTCAGATATCTGCTTCATCATCTGAGCCAAGGGCATTTACTAGAACCGTACTGGCAGGCACCATAAATAACATGTAAGCAGCCAATGGGTCAACAATAAATGCCATTACCTCACTTCACTAACGAATGCCATAAACCGTTGACGAAGAAGACGGCCTTGAAATGAGGCATTGATATAACGGGCTTCTGGGAGGCCATTGATTGGGGATTTGAGCACTGGACAACAACACTAAGCACTTACTGCAACTTGCTGAAAATGGTGTAAACATTGCCCCAAACCCTATTAACGCCTAGTTAATGAATTCAGCGCCTTTTCACATCAACCAAGGTCGTCCTGGCGATCCGGTGCTTTGAACTGAGTCACAGCATCAGTCAAATCAGCGTGTCTATGAACATGTCATGTGAGAAGGAGAGAAAAAATGAACTTTGTGGCTAATTACGCAACATAATTCAATTTTGATTAATAATTAATGCCGTGTTTCCTAACTAAATATCCATAATTAATGAAGAAATCAGAGAGAGAGAGAGAGAAAGAGAGAGTATGTTAATTGGCTTCAAAACTCAAACCTGACCACTTAATCCAGAGAGAAGGTTGACACAGCTAATTGTGGGAGTAATCGAAGTTCCACCCTTTGGGACTTGATGGAGAGATTCGTAAATCGGGGGGAGCATGTGCTTCCGCCGTGTTGTTGTGAAGGCTCCATCCGTTACTCAGGCAGTATCTTCATGGTGACAACCAGATCCCACACCATGTCAATCAATATATAAAAAAAAAATATATATATATATATATATATTGTATATGTACGTAAGGAATAAGGCATAAGGGGTTGTAGTACAAGGCCAATAAACCACGGGTAAGAGCTGTTCTAAGGCGATGCAGAGTGCATGGACAGAGAGTTTAGCCGTGGTATATTGTCAAAATACCACAAACCTCAGAGATTCCTTATTGCTTTTATAACCAGGTTACCAACGCAATCAGACACATTCTGATATATCACTGCTATCAGCCAATCAGCATTCAGGATTCAAACACCCCAATTTATTAATGTATTTGTGCAGTATATACCAAAGCATATTCATCTACCTGTTGCCGCAGGCAATCTACTTTTCTGACACTGTACGTACTAAACTCCCTTTGTAGGAGGAACTGAAAAAAGTTACTTTTTGGCAACTCAGGAATCTTAAAACTGCTTATTGCACAAGTTACAGTACGTTTGTGAAATTTAAATTCTAACAGCGTGCATATGACAAATATCATTTGAAAAAGTCGAAGGCTGAGTGTTCTATGCCTGTATAAATGGCAGACAAATCTCAATCAGGTATTTTAGTGACATCAAAATAACTCACTTAGCTTTTCTATAGTTTATACTAATCGCTGATCAGCTGATTCAGTTACTCCATCTCATGCATACTATTACTACATTTGTAAAAAAAAATACCACAAATAAATCCCACCTCATATCTGAATTAGAAAGTCTGAGGTCTACTCGCATGAAAAGAAAATGGATAATCAGTATACAGCCAAACCATTCTGTTGTTGTTGTACCCCTAAACGTTTCAATGCAGGAAAAGATATTTGAAAGAAACACAATATCACTCTTATTATTGACAAATATTATTATGAAACACAGTGACATACAGTGGATTTTCAGTAATAGAAGTTAGCTACAATTGTTTATTTATTCCTCTCAGGGAACACATTTATTTTGTGATTGCTCTAGAAAGATGATTGTGTCTCACAGTCATTTATTCTCTCCATTACCAAACACGAGTGTCCTTGAAGTGGCATTCTCTTCATAACCCTTCTTTTTGTGTCAAATCACTTTTTAATTGGACATTTTTGTCATCAAACAAGATTTATTACTGGAGTACTTGTGAGAGTGAACCTGGCTGAAATTAGAATACATTTCTTTCTGACACGAGCATTTACGTGGAGGGGTGCGACCTTGTGGGCATCTCTCCACTGGTGGAACCAGGGCCCAGTGTGTCTGTATGTGTCAGAGAGAGCCTGCCTGTGTGTGTGTGTGTGTGTTGTGTGGGTGGATATGGAGTTGGACCATGTGTGTAAGAAAATGAGAGACTGTGTGTGTGTGTCTGTTAGTGTTTGTGTGAGGGAAACTGTGTTGGTGTTAGTGGTCCACAGGGGTGCAGCCCAGGGGACCCTTCATCACTGGCCAGGATAGAGAGCCCAAGCGCTTTATCTACTTAGCAGTGTCACCTTCAAACCCCCTAGCACTGATGTTGTAGCCCAGGGGTGGGCAGTCATGTTGGCTCAAAGGCCACATCAGGATTTGTAAATTCAGCTGAGAGCTGCAAGGATTTATTTTGTGATCGGTTTCTTTATCAAAAGGTGCATGCCATAAAATGGGCATTTATTAAAAATAGTTGAGTCCATTCTCATTTATATATACTTTCCTAAATAGTTTTTAGAGGCTAGAGATGAATTCATACTAAATTAAATATTAAAGTCCAGTAAATCTATCTATAACTATAACTCAAAAAAGCTTTAGTGGAATGTTTAATGTTCAGCACTGTAAAAACATGATGTTACTCTTGTTAAAATGCTGGCTGGCAAGCTAAGTTAATATTTTATTCCAATAATTTTAGTAAGTCAACGAATGTAAGCCAAAACTATAAGGTTGTCAATGTTAGCCGATTCATACATGCACTAGCACAACAATTGGAAAAACAATATTATATTCATTATTTGCTTGACACATTAATATTCATTATTATCTTTTACAATTAATAGTCACTACAAAAGTTTCCACCAAAGTGAGATAATAAAATACATTACAGTCAAGTCGAAAAGTCTTGTGTAGCTATTTGTAAGCTAGCTAACATAAGCCAGCAATATCTAGTGTTAGATCTACTTATTTTTAATCATAACAACTAAGAATAATCCTCAGTTCCTAAACTAGCGAGAAACACACTACATCTGACATACATCATATCAGCACAGATAGAAAATAGAAAATACAGTTAGGTTTGGACACTGACACAATTGTCATAATCTGGGCTCTGTACGCCACCACAATGGATTTGAAATGAAACAACCGAGATACAATTGAAGTGGAGACTTTCAGCTGTAATTCAAGGGGTTGAACAAAAATATTGAATTTTTGGGAAAAAAACATTAAGGAATAGCAACCATTTTCATACACAGTCCCCTTATTTCAAGGGCTTAAATGTAATTTGACAAATTAACACAATCATAAATAAAATGTTCATTCTTAATACTTTATCGACAATCCTTTGCAGGCAATGACAGCTTTAAGTCTGTAACGCATGGACTTCACCAAACGCTTGGTTTCCTCCTTTGTGATGCTTTGCCAGGCCTTTACTGCTGCTGTCTTGAGTTGTTGCTTGCCCGTGGGTCTTTCTGCCCTAAGTTTAGTCTTCATGATGTGAAATGCATGCACAGTTGGGTTCAGATCAGGTGATTGCCTCAGCCATTCCCTCAGCCATTTGCTTTTGCAGTATGTTTTGGGTCATTGTCCATCTGTAAAGTGAAGCACCATCCAATCAACTTTGCTGAATTTGGCTGAATCTGAGCAGACAACATATCCCTATACACAGAATTCATCCGGCTGCTTCTGTCTTCTGTCACATCATCAATAAACACTAGTGACCCAGTGCCACAGGAAGCCATGCATGCCCATGCCATCACACTGCCTCCACCGTGTTTTACAGATGTGGTATGCTTTGGATCATTTGCTGTTCCAAGCCTTCTCCATACTTTTTTCTTTCCATCATTCTGGTACAGGTTGATCTTAGTTTCATCTGTCCGAATGCTGTTCCAGAACTGGGCTGGCTTTTTTTAGATGTTTCTCTGTAAAGTCTAATATGCAGTCTAAGAGCAGCAATTCTAAGAGCAGTAATTCCTTAATAACCCTTCCTCTAATTTGGATGTGAATACACTCAAATTAAAGCTAAGAGCCAAAATAAAAACACTTGTGTCAGTGTCCAGTCATTTCCGGACCTTACTGTATAAGCATCGCAAGCCTACAAGCTGTCAAGGCTCCAAATTCTCAGTAACATCACTGAATAGCTCAATGCACCTCTGAAGATTTCCTGTATGTATAAAACGTGCATGCCACCAACACCGGTGTAAACATCTGTATGTACTGTATAACAGCAAAATGGCAACAATTGCAACAATCCTGCGTTTACTATCTGAAACGGATACTGTTTTTAAGGGGAAGCTCCCCTTAAAAACCAAGCTCCACCACTTGGTTGCCAGGACAGAGCAGGACTACGACTAGGTTGAGCAGTGGCGGCATATCCGGGAGTATGGAGAAAGACACTGACTGAGCGGCTCCTGTAGGAGGACACCAGCGACCAGGTGTGCCAGTCGTGGGGGAGTTCCCCGCGGCATGTGGAGGCAACGGCTTTCCGTCTCCGGCACAAGAGCCCCGCGGCGGCAGAACCTGGAGTACGGACAAGAGCATCGGCCCCAGCGGTTCTGAGATGAGCAGCACCCAGGCCCCGCTGCCCGGTCATCGGTTCCTGGGCTGCATCTTAGCCGGACCTTCCTGTCCTGTTTTCGGGGGCCAGCTGTTCTTTGTTGCCTACGGAGCCGGGGTTTCTGCGGTGCTCCGGGATCGACAGCTGCCCCCCCCCCACCCCCCCCACCCCCCACCCTCGTCTGTTTGCCTTTACGGGGGTTCTGTCAAATCCCGGCACGGCAGCCTTGCGACTCAAAAGGAGTGACTCATCGAGGCTGAATCTTAATAGTTTGCCTTTGCAAAAAAAGGCTGAAACATCTAAAATTGTGTCATTAATAACTCACAGCATCAAATTAGCAACAATTGGGGAAAGTTCCAATGAGTTTGGCTAACCCTAACCAGCCCCTCCATATTAGAGAGCCCTGGGAGCAGCCCTGTGTCCGTCCTAATGCTCCGGGTCAGAAATCCAGTGGTATAATTCTAATTGATGTAATTGCTTGGATTAAACTGTTGTGTTTGGAATAATTCAATTACCTATAAAGGGCTGGGTATTTCAAAATACTTTATGGGTTATATACGTTTTTACAAGGATCCAGTTGAGAACGGTCTGCTGGGAGGCGTAGTCAAATGTGCAATCCTATTGTGTTCATTGCATTCAAAAAAGTTTTGTTCTCAGGACAGCCTATTGGTTATATCCTCTTACCACTAATGAAAATGTTGCTAGATTGAATCCTGACCAAAAAGGTGAAAAGAAACATGTCACTGTTAATCCTAACTGACTGGCTGTCCAGGGGCATCTGACTTCCTGTTGTTTTACCAATAATAATGAATAGACATGGCAGAGCTTGAATTTTGTTTTGTTTCAGTACACTGAGTGGTGCTGTGATATTAGGCATTGCATGAAATAAAACTGTGGGGAATAACAATTAAAACTTAGCAAGGTCTGAAATGGATAGTGTAGCGTTCTGCCTCCTTTTCTTTCGCTGTCTGATTTACAGTTTGCATGTAGTACAGCAATAACAACAATTAATATTTAATGTTTAGAAATATAAGTATCCACTTTCTGTTTGAAAAACACAGTATCACTCTTAGGGCCAGTAAGAGATCAGAGAGGAGATGGGGGAATAGCCTGCTTGTACTGGCAGCATGCAATAAATGTCTCAATCCACGGGAAAATTACAGCTTTAAAGTGCCCACCACCCCCACCTTTCAAATGAAATATTTAGCACAAAACTCAATGTTTTATGGCTCTAATGCAACAGACCTAAGAGAGCCCCTAAGCTCTCTTTATTTATGTCTCATTAAGCTCATTCCATTTCTGGGTTTTGGATATTTTTCTCTTTTTTTTTGAGGACTTGTTCTTTAGGAGTGCTTGTAGGTGCCTGTTCAGATGTCAATTAAGCGTTTGTTGTATGTTCTTATAGGACTCTGCTGTGGTGTAATTCTTATAATATGTGACATATATGGATGTGTGACATTTAGACATACTATAAATGTTTCATGTGGTATATACAAAAAGAGATGTAGCAGCATACATTAAAGTCTGACATACAGTTGGGCCTAAAGTACTTGGATCATTGTGATAACAAGCTGTTGAACGTCGGGTATACAAAACATATGGGTGATATGTCTTGTAAGCCTTCTAAGGTCTCACAAACATGGGACGTTATACGTATTGAAGAAAGAAACACAGCATAAACAAAGAAAAGTGGGAGGATCTGTAGAAGGAGGGTGGGAGCAGGAGGATGGAGCGGCGAAGACAAACTAGTTACAGATCAGAACAAGAGGAAGACAGGTAAGATAAACACCAGGAGAGATGCAGGAGCGGAGAAAGGGCGGGAACAGGGGAGGTGATTGACATGGAGAGGAGGAGCTGGAAAAGGAGGAGGAAGAGAGCTGCTGTCTCGTAGGAGGGGATGGCCAGCATAAACAACAGAAACAAATACCGGAAAATGTCTATGTATCCTGATACTATATCTTATAGTAGCTGAAATGGTTTGTAGCATGTTAACACTGAAAGCAATGTAAAACCTATAAAGAGGATTTTTTTTGGAGACATTACATTCTATGAACATTGTTATTCTTTGTATTTGTTGATGGCTTAAGTAATTTTGTCCTAGATCTGTCTCTGTAGGAAATGTGCAACAAACATGGACTCAGTTGTATATTACATGGAAGGTGTGAATGTTATCACAGACATAAACTACTGACATATAAGAAAAAAACATACAAAATCTTACCACACACTTACAATTAGAAACTTCTGTGCTACCACCCCATACAGTATATTATCCAAACGAGCATATTCTTCCCGCGAAAACATTCTTACCGAATATTCCAGTGATTATTATTTAAATTCCATGAATAGGGCAGACATGATACCAGACTTTATGTCTGAGGAGCATTTAATCCATGTTATCCCTGTCCCGCCCATTTCCTCTTACGGTGAGATCACTCTGACTACAGCCGCTTACTGTAGGTGTCCCGAGCCTCCGTCTGCCCCCCCCCCCCCCCCCCTCGCTCTGACCATCAAACTCTGGGCGAGATTAATTGGGCCTGGTTACCATGCAAGGAGGGCTAAGGGGCTAATTTCGGTAATTGATTGTGAGTGCTGTCCCACGTCTCCCCGGACGCCAGGGTACGAGTCACGACACGGGCACTTAAAGGGCGCTCACCGGCGACTTGATTGATCCGACTCAATCGATGGCCTGGCCCGTGTGCAACAGGGGGCCTCTTAGCACGGGTTCACGTCAAGTGCTAACGGCGAACCACGCAGGTGTGGGATAGGAGCGCTGTTTGAGGTGTTACTATTTCACGTGCCCAGCTGTAGCTCGTGGTCAAACTAACAGCGTTGATGTAAAGCGCCGTCGCTGTTCATTCCGGCGGGTGCGTGTATTGGTATGTACGGGGCATCAACTCACATCCGCCACCAATGCAGATAATCCACACCTCCCCCTCGACCCCACCTAGCTGTACCGCCTCCACTCATGCTGCGCCCTCGCACTCCGCCCACTATCCACTCCTGCGACTGCTCTCCGTCACCCCAACGCCGCCGCCCACTAACGCCGCCTTAACGAGCATCAGATTACTGAAAGAGATAAACGGTCGTCACAGTGGCCGATGACGAACGCTGGTCGGCAGGTTTTGAGGGCGGGCAGCTGCGTCCAGACATGTCCCCTTTGATATTTCTTCTCTATCTCGTTTCCCTGATAACGTTAACCCCTCTAATGAATCCATTGTGCACCTGTCCGAAGCCATTGTCTTCCACGGGAACCTTTTCTCATTGGCTCTCATTTCCGATCATGACTGATCTTACCTGTGACCATGTGAAGGCTACCGTCTGTTTATTTATTTTTTTAATTCTTTCTCTGTCTTTGTCTCTATTTTGTCTTTGTTTTGTTCTCTTTTTAAACACTTTACCAATCCATCTCCCTCCATCTACCTCTCCCTCAATCTGTATCTTTCACTATATCTCTTTTACTCCATCCATCTCTTTCCAACCCTCCACAATTTGCATATTAGATGTATTTGCACTCCAATTCACCCCAAGCCAGTGCTATTTGAATTCATACAGGGCTAAAACCTGATGACTTGCCATATATCCACTCTCGCTGAAATGTCATCTTGCACGGAACAGCGGTATAATTTAATAGCAATTAACAGTAAACAATGGGCGGGGTTGGTTAATAAATCAGTGGGCGTGGAGAGGAGGGGTGGCAAGCATGTTTTTCTTCTATTCCTTTCATCCAGTCAAAGGTACATTTAGGTTGGTTTTCAAAGGCCTTGGCGTGCCTGAGCAAACGTGAATTTAAATGGTGTCAGGGGATTTGATATTGTGATATATAGTATATATTCATTTTGCAGATTCACATTGTGTAACTGCAATATTGATTCATGTAGCACTACAATAATTACATAGTCTCTCTCCCAGAAACCACTAGCTGTATTGTGTAACACAGTATGTTGCTCTGCTGTCTAGTTCTGCTAAACATACACGGCTTGATTTAAAATTCACAAGAGTGTACATTGTGCGTCACAGTGTTTGAACCAACAACTCTGTGGTCAGTGGTCCATCTCCCTATTTAAACAAATGAATGTCGTTCTGACATAAACCACACAGATGTCTGAGTTGGGAAGGGTAAGACACAATTCCCGAAACATACATGGCCAAAGAGACATGCTAAGCATCTTAGCATACATAGAAAGATAAGAGACAAAGTAGACAACTTTGATGAAAATAAACAAATAAACAGGCTTTGAAGAACATGGCATCAAGCCAGACTATTATTTTGTCCTTCAAGGAACTCTGCCGTGTCTCTCGATCGCCCAAATGAGAAATGGCATACAAACATTTTTCATTCGTTTTTTTCTGTAATACAAGCTTGTGTTCAAGTTACTTTACTGTGCTACGGCAGCTGCATGTTGGGCTGAACACAAAAAGGAATACAGAGCTACATAGTCTATAAAGTTTTTTGAACTGTGCTTGTGGATATTTCTTCATCTGATTTTTTTGGCATTATAAAGCAAAAATATGGATGAACATCAATGTTGTTATTGTGACTCAACCAGGTTTACTGGCATTCCTTACTTTCACTTTTCATGATGTTTGTGTTTTATCAGGTAATAGAATTGAATAAGTAAACAAAGCCACGCCACATTAAGTTTATGTGGTAGAAGTACACGGCAGTAAAGCCTCTTTCATAGGCAATGAGCCTCAGCATATCTGTTTTTGGCCAAGAGGCTGAACATCAGGGTAACGTGTCACAACCTCCCCCTCAAGTGCAGTACACTGGTACTAGCATTGGAGACAGTCACATTTCAGAGGGTTTGTTGAACCTCTTAGGGTAATTCAGGGCTAACTCAGTGTGATAGTGAATCTACTTATAGATCATGCACATAATAAACAATGTATTACATAGTCATTCTAAAACGGGAGGTTTGAAAAAAATCTACTAAATAAGTCCCAGAATGCATGTTCTATGCAACAGGAAATGTGAATTGTTTTCTTAATCATAACTAACCAAAAGTTTGTGAGGATTGGTACATTTTCTGATATTTGATAGTGGAACATTCAGAAACCCTTTTAAACCTTGGGTTTTGATTTACATAGTGTCACTGTAAACGTGTAGATACTTCATACATACGTAGGCATACCTACTCATTTATTTCCTAGAAAAGACAGTTTGGCACATGCATCTCCTTTTCAGAGACTAATACACTTAAACGGTTTTAGAGTTAAAACTTCATTCTTTCACATGCGGAGTAAACAGTACTGACTTGAAATACAGGTACTGTATACAATTTGCACACCTATTGCACCACCATGCTAGGAACTAAAAGACCATTATATTTTCCGAAGACATTGTCGTCCTGGTTATGATTAACCTGCTATAGAAGCCTTATGCTATCAGAGATGCTACTGTCCAGCCCTAATCTTTTTATGAGCGATTTGCTGTTTTTAATGAAAACCCTTGCAGCCCAATCCACAATCAGCTCCCCACATCTGAGCTTATATTTCATCCAGCTATTGTGATGTCATCAGTAGGTACCGGCGCAATACATAATTCCCTCTTTATGACAAACAGTCGCTCGGGGGCCAGAGATCTCCAAAGAAATGCTTTCGGGCTTGGGTCAAGTCGTAGCCGCTCGCGTTGAAATAATCGTGTTAAGCTTCTTCTCACTAGCTCTCGGGCTCTCGCAGAACGAACGCTGTCCCTCATATTGAGCGGGTTTTGTTGCCCCCCGTGGCAGGCGCTTTTCGAGGTGATGAGCGCTGGACGTCAAAGTGACGGTGGTTTCACGTGCGCGCCTAGGCATGAGAGGGGTGTCACCCTTCCAGTTTGCTCCAACATTCATGTATACACATAGGCAGGGCGAAGGCTGAAGATGAAGTGGGTGACACGGGTATGGCGGGAAGAATGATGACCCAGACGGAATTAACACACACCGACTACACACGCAGAGATAGAGACTACACTCACACACACACACCAACCAGCGAAAGGCCCCCTTTACTCGCTGTCCCCACCCCGCCGGCTCTCCCCTCAGCCTGAAAATCTTTATCTGCTACATGATGCATGAAAATACACTGTCTTCTTTTAGAAGTGTTTGCGCCCTCTGACCCCATCGGCTCAGATGCAATGTGACCTCGCCGCCATCATCCATTTTAGTTGGGAGAGTAGATTCTATGAATTTTTATTACACGTCTGCGTGTTGTGTGCGTTTCGGTTCATTTCTGGCTCCTCTTCTTTGCAATGTCTCTTTGAGGTACGAGGGGTTTGACACTTGCAAAATTAAGTTGTTGAGGTACTCTGAGATTAGGCCCCTTTCTTTCACGTAAGGTATTTTTGTTACTCTTTACCGTGGACTTCTTTCGTATTTGAGATTAAAATACATTGGAACTGTGGTTCTGTCAGTGTGAGTCCCACAACCATGCCATAGGTTTTGTAAAACAAAATGTTTACAACAGGTGTACCTAGTTCATGTACAGCCTTGTTGACACCCTGTTAGTAAGCAACACTGAGGCAAGGCTCTGAAAGCATCAATTAGCACCACTGGTGGTCTACATCCATTTTTACCTCCTCCATTTCCTCTTCCCATCTCGTGGGAGACGCTGCTAAGGGATACAATTAATTTTTTGACACAAAAATGAAAGTGTTAATTCACCTGTGATAATTAGTGCTATTCTTACCTCCATGTTGATGAACGCATAAAGAGGTGTTTATTTATTAATACACTTTCCTATCGTTGGATTTGACTCGTAATTGTGTGATCTCAAGTTGAGGAAGAGTCTCAAAGGAAAAGATAACAACAGTGTTTGGCAGTAATGGAGCTTGTCACAATTTTTTTAAAGAAAGTTTGATTTTCTTTACTTTCATCTTTTTATTAGTTCTTTTTTTCGATTCCGTTGAGTTTGGGGACAGATATTTTGTGTAAGATTTAAACTCAAGTATTGGTTAGTGATGATTGTCTAGATGAGTGGGACAAACAAGTCACAAGAGTAAAAATTAACTGTTAAAATTAACAAACCTGTCTTCCCTTTTGTAGAAAAATAAGAGAAAAGCTAACGAAACACCAACCATCCTAAGAAAGAATAGACTTAAACGTGAGCCATCCGAGTTAAAGCGAAACGAAAATGCATCCTCTTTGGAACTATGGAGTATCCTCTTAGTAACCTCAACATGTTAGTATTGCATTCTCTGTGCTGAAACCTGACATGTTCCTGCACTGATGTTATAGAGGTAAAGTAGAGCAGTAAAACACTACAATCAGTGTTTCTTGGCTTAACATCACAGCATCACGGTACCTCACTTTTGGGAAATGAGGTGAAGGAAAGAAATGCTTGTCACAGCTGTCTTAGAAATGTAGGACATGTTTTTTTGTTGTTATTGCCACGCATACATACTAGAGCTTAGGGGCTCAACACCTTGGAGCCTTTACTGTAGTGAAGTTTTCAACATAGCGCAGTCGTGGCCAAAGATATTTGCACCCTTGTGCTTTATTCAAATAATGCCAATTATGTTCTTTAAAATGGTTGATACTAAAAGATCCTTTGGCATCTACATATGTGCTTCTTCGGTGTGGAGCAGAACTAAATAAAAACAAATATAATGAATTAAAAAAATCTTGGCTTACACCACAAAAGAACTCCTAACATGGCACTGACAATATTATTGGTACCTTCTAGAAGTAGTAAAATATAATTATTAAAGATAATACAGTTTTACCACGGTGTGGTGTGTTGAAGATGTCTGCAATATGAAAATCGCTTATTCAAACAGTTTTAATAGAGAAAATGACTTATTCTTACTGTGTTTTGCAATATGGAAAAAAAAATGAAATATGAGTAGTTTAGACCCAATATTGTATCCAAACATGTAACATGGACATGGCTACAAGTTACTTTCCAGAGACCTTGATTTTCCTGTTCCTGCTGTAGGTTACTGGTTTTCCAGGGAAGGACAATGAGATCAGCTGCAGTGGTGTAGCCTGGGGGCATTTATTAACAATCTAATGAAAGTGAAACAGAAACACATCTGAATAATAAACCAAATGTCCTCTTGCAGAGGCCAGGTTATGTTGAATGCCGTTCTGACAGTGGGGCTTGTTTCTTCATTCTGTAACTCAGGGAATCAGAAAACACAAGGAAAGGAGCTGCCGCCCGTCTTATGCCCTGGTGATGACAACGAGCTTCAGCTGAGATAGGGCGGAGTCAGCCTGCTCTAGCGGTCTCTTGGACATTCGGGCGGCAACCAGGAGCTTGCCTGCTGACCCTCTCAGAGGTTCTTGTCCGCTGTGAGACATGCTCCAGTAGCGGGACTCTCTGCGCTGCTTCCCTGAGGTGGGTCGAAAGGATGTCACCAGGCACACTTCACACCACGTTATGCTATCATAAACAAGTCAATCTCCCTGGACGGACAGCAATGATTCCAGATCTAAATCCATTTGAAAATCTGTGGAGAGTTTGAAGTTAAGTTTCAAATTTGGAAAAACCAGAACAGTTTGCATCAGAAGTGTGGGCCAAACAACCAGGAAAGATTTGCAGGAAGCTTTTCCAATAAATATTTGATTGCATGCCTACTATTGTGTCTAGGGTGTCTATGCCATTCATTTCTGATTTTGAAGGATAAATTAAAAAAAATAATCCTTAAAGTTTACAGTGAAATAAAGAAATGTGGAGACTACTTTTGTGAACTACTTTTGTGAAATTCAATTAACCTTTAGAGAATATTGTGAATTATTTGAAGGGTGCCAATACTTTCCACCATGACTGTTTTAGTGGCATTGAAACCCCTTCCCCAATTTTAGCCCATGACCCCAATTTCATATTTAAAAATATTTGAGACTCTTACATGTGAAAACATATAAGACATCCAAAGGATAAAGATGTATTGCTTAGTCCTATCCACTGTGTTCATACGTGTTCCTAAGTCATATCTAGCATATCAAAAAAGGTCATGATTTTTTTTTTCCATCTTAAACCATTAAAAACCATTAAAGTGAGCAGAAATTATTAATGACCTGTATTTTGGGGACAACACTGGATTCTCATGTGACCTCAGTTCTTAGTACCAAGTGAAACGTTTTCAGTATCTCATGCGAAAGCACCACTTCAATTCACGTGACCCCATATGGAGACATTCAAATCAGTGGGAAACAGCACAACCACATTAAAAAGAGAATTCAACAGGGCATTTTTTTTCCTCCCCACCGCACACCACTAATAGGGTTAAACACTTTATACAGCATCGGTCAGGACATCCTATCTTACTGGTGCATCTCCAAAGGCGCACGTAGAAAAAAAAATACGGAAACCATCTTAAATCACGTCTGGCACCGCTCGTCTAATGACTACTGAGCTCCTGCATATTTCAACATTAATTCATTACAGGAGGGGATTGGGCGAAATCAGCGGCGGCGGCTGGCGAAACGTGGCACTCTGATTGAGACCGTTATGTTTTATGGGAGCCATTTTTCAGTGCCGCCTCTGACAGCACTTGAGGTTATTAAATTGGCAAATTCAAAAAAGAAGAGAGGGAAGAAGAGAGTGAAGGAAGGAGACACAGGGAGTGGACTTTAGACGAGACTGGTGTTGTTTGGCATGTGTGTCTGTGTGTGTGTGTGTGTGTGTATTTGTGTTTAAGTGCGTGTGTTTTCCTGCCAATTCCGAAACAGGGCTTGAGAGTGGATGTGGAAGAACGGTTACCACCATGATCTTGGCTCACACCCCTGGAGTCAAATATCAACTTCAACCCTGCAGTACAACTTCATTCTTCAACAAAGGCCTCCATCTATCTTGTTCATCCACCATATTTCAGTCAGTCATTTGGCCCGTCTCCTTTGCTCACTCCTAGATAATATTGAATGTCTGTAGTACACACCCACACACATCCCTGCTCTCGATATGCCCTTTCCCTGGCCAATTAGAACACAGGACCGGTTTCTCATCAGCAGGCATCTCCCTCAGTGTCCAAATGACTGCTCAGTGCCAAGCATGTCAAGAAATTAAGCCATCACACGGAGACAGCTGCTCCTCCTCGCTCTCTCTTTCTCTCTTTCTGTCCTTCTATCTCATTTTCCTCTCTGTCTCAGTCTATATCGCCCGCATCTGTGTAGGCCTCAATTTAACAATGCTATTTGTTGACAGTGTGCTTTCAAAAAGACAAAAGTTTGAATTTCCTTCCTTTCCTTTCTTTATTCCTCTCTAACTTCCCCTACCTCTGTCCTTCCCATTGACCCTCCCCTTTCCCTATCTCCCCCATTGACCCTCCCCTTTCTCTCACTCCCCCATTGTCCCTCTCTTCCCTTTCTCTCACTCCCCCATTCCCCTGCATTTCCCTCTGTTCCCTCAGCTGACTGACTCTAATCCACTCCGGTAAAGAGCCAGCACATGGATCACAGACAGCCCCCTCATCGTCTCTTCTCCCCGGGGAGGCCTTTGTGGAGCCAGGGGCTGAGCTCCAGGCAACTCCGATCCTACGGCGCTCTTTATCCCCCTGCCGTTATCCGTGACTATCTTGAACCGCGTCTGTTTCGGGCCCTGCTGTAGAGCAAGAGATGAAGAGAGGGGGATAGGTTGGGGTGTTGGGTATATGTATCAGAGAGGCAAAAACCTTGTTCCATGGCTATTGCACAGGGCATACAGGCCTGGCGCACTCGCCATTCCATGTTGACCTTAACGGATGTGACCGTAAACGATACAAATGTGTGAGTAATATTTTTGTAATATACTTTAAACTTTTACCATTAATCTTTATGTTACCCAGCAACAACAGCACTTTGTCAATATAACACAAAAAAAAATCTAATACTTTTGGAAGTTTTGCCAAGGAGGCCACGCAGTTTAACACCTAGGCCAAGCTATCAAAGACATGGGGGATGGTGTTTCGGGAGATGCCTTGTCATTAACCGAATCAAGCCAGTGAGTAATGTGCACCCGGTACTCTGTGTTCCGCTTAAGGCAAAGCTGGATGCAGTGTTCCACCAGATCTTCTGCACATTGGAGCTGAATTGCCTGTTAACAATATTAAACAAGGAGATAGAGAGAAATAGGGGCAGAGGGACATTTCTGAGGGTGAAGACAACAAGGAAGAGAAAGATATGTACATGTAGGAGCAAATTATTTGAAAGGCAAAACAGAAACAATGGGTAGCGAGGAAGAGACAGAGAACAGAAAAAGAAGTAGGGATGGCATGTGTGGGTGGAAAAGAGGATGAGAGAGATGGAAAGAGAAGGCGAGCTTCAGAGAACAGAATGCCCTCAGAAATAGAGGAGAAAAAGGTATGAAATAGGGGTAGAAGAAGAATCAATCAGGCACTGATGAGAGACAGACACAGGTAACAAACAAGCGAGAGGGAGGGCAACACTTAAGAGTTGACAGAGTAAACTGGAAGAGAGAGAGAACAAAAACCAGCTAGAGGTTTGCACAGAGAGGAACAGGGCAAGAAAGGGAGAAGAGAGAGGGAGAAAGACAGTTGGAGAGCAAGAGAGGGATCAGAGAGACAGTGAGAGAGGCTCTTGAGGGCTAAATGAAGCCTGATTCCCCAGATATTTGGACCCCCCCTAGGGAGCTTACAGTGGTTGCCTGGCACTGACGATTGGAGATAGGCTCCTGAGGGAACAACACAACAGAATAAGCAGAGAACACACAAGTGCTTTGCTTCCCTTTGATTGACACTTATTCCGTCAACATATCCAGTAAACCATCGCTCTGACATGATCCCGTTAAGAGGCACAGTTGTTGTTGTACTGAATCCCAGGTATCTAGGGATATAGAAAAAGGGCAGACTCTAGTTTCAGTGTTGATACAAGTTTTTTGAGGCGATAATAGCACTTCAGTACAGCAGCCAAATACAGTAGATGCCTGCGCCTACAATACTTGTACTTGTGAATAATGTACGAATGAGTGACTGAATGAGTAAATGCGTGTCATCATTCATGATCCAGTTGCTGTGTGTGTTTTTGTGCGTGTACAGGTTTCACCGTCCTAGTGGGGACCAGAAAACCATTATAAAACAAGACACTGTTCTGAAAAAGGTACTCTTTGGTCTATCACAGGCATATTCATTTCTTACCCAACGAGGACTGGAACCTTCTGATTTTCTTTTCTACATCATCATTATTTGCACCTACCTGGTCACACGGGTCTAAATTGGTCGTGATTAGGGGGTTGAAATGAAAGAAATTGAGTGGAACTGGCTTTGAGTGTCAGAGTTGAATACCCCCGGCCTAGGGGTAAGGTTCAGAGGGAACGTTACAATTATGTTTGGGTTAGGGGTAAGGCTCAGAGTGAACGTTACAATTATGTTTGGGTTAGGGGTAAGAGATTGGGGATTAAGGGAATAAGGATAAAGCCCAGATCTTAGTCCACAGGCGCGCAGACGTGATAGTCTGGCATCCCATTGTGCTCTGAGACCACCATCACGCAGCCCAAACACGTACCTACCCATATCTCCCATGTAACAATCCCCATCTGAAAAAATATGAAGGCTCCAATATTTATTAGCATTTCGGACTATGATAATACCGTTAAGTGTAGAACTAGAAGTTATGGTTACTCCCACAAAGATGGTGTTCAACGTGTATGTGCGTTTGTGTGTGTGTGTGTGTGTGTGGGTGGGTGTGCAGCCCTCTGTCTTATCCACCAGTGAATAGCTCCTACATTAGCTAGGCAATTAGCACATTTGGAGCTTGCTGTAATGCGGGAGCGTTAGTGACACGTGTGGGCACCCCCTCCACTTAGGCAGCGTAGATGACGGACAGGAGTGACATGCCAGGGGACAGTAATGCGTCACTGTGTGGGGAAAGGATGTTACTCAGAGTATGGGACTACAGGGACCGTCACATCCTCATAAACCACAAGCTAGACGGAACCAGGACCAGGATGCATTGTCTCTTTGAAAAGAAGTTCCATTAGCCACCCAGGGATTTTGTTGAATGCTTTGACTAACGTCCTTGACCCAAGCCGCTATTACGTTTGTTCTGGATGGGTTCCATCTCATGGTTCCAGAAATCAGTGGGTTCGTCCGGCGTCAGAACATACAAAGCGACTAAAGAAATGTATCATTGGTTTTTGACACTGGTTAGAAAGGATTCCATTGTTGATTACTTAGATCAAACTTATCCACTTGGTGGTGGATGTATGATTCTATTTTAAATACAAAATTTGACGGACCGCAAAAGTGGAGCAAGCCAAGAAGAGCAGATGTCTCTGAGTGACTGACTGAGTGACTGACTGACTCCCCATTGTTAAATAGCATGGTGGTTAGAGACGCAGACTGCCACATGGGAGACCAGGTATTGAATCTGGCCAGAGACAAGAAAGATTAGCTGAGGATAAGCTGGCTACAAGCATTAGTAGCTACATACAAGAAACCTAGCCAAAAGGAACATATAGCCTCGTCAGCTGAATTCTCTGCGAAGGCAGGAAATTCACTACAAATGCAGTCCTGTGTACAGGCCTTTGAAACACAGAGGTAAAATCCACTTGTATGTAATGCAGTTGGGTCTTGGCATCTCAAAATGAAAATAGGTACAATATCTGCACCTCTTGACCAATCAGTATTTGAATATGAGCTACCAAATTTTTTAGGTGTACATAGGTTTTTGGGCATAGGGATCACACTATCATTTGTAATGCATATGTCACAGTGTCATCAGCACGTCTGTACTGAAGCCAGGACAGTTATGTCAGGTCTGTCGTTCCAGGAAAGGCAGTATTCTGGTATTTGGTTGTGGCAAAAGGGAAGGGATAGAACTCCCATTCCATTCCTCAAGGTAGCTAGGACGGCTGGCCAGAATTTGTTTTTCATAAGCAAAATGATGAATACCAACAATGTTTTCCCCTAACAAACATATAGCTACAGAAACAAAATCATGTTTTTCACTGGGAGAGTTGGCTAGAAAGATTTACTAGCTGATGATGGATGAAAACAGACAGTGTCCTCAACAACAATGACAAGAAATATCAAAACAACATCATCTGTTTCATTTAGATGACTAAGTAGCAAAATCTCAATACTTATAATTTGTAATACCATTTTCATTGTTGGTCTTTTTTGGACCCAGTCCATTCAACTAACACAAATGCTATAGATGCTATTGAAGTTAACTAGTTAGCTTTGGAGCAACTGAGTTAGCAGGCTAGCTTGTTATACTATGTTGTTGCTGTGATATATTTTTAAATACTTGTTTACAGTTCTTAATAAACATGAACTAATCAAAAAAGCCTGTACCAAAAACCACTACAGCCTCTGGTTTAGTTCTGAATTATCTGTGCTTCTCAACTGCAAACAGCTGCTTTTGTGAATAGCCTCTTTTATATAAGCCCCTCTGATAGGAATTTCTTGAGGGAAGCAAGGATTCAGTGCACTCAAGCAATCAGGAAAGAAAAGGCAGGATTTTACAAAAGTGGTCCACTATCATAAAAACTTCTGGAACACTGTAAAATCCATGGAAAATAAGTGTCACCTCTACCTACCATCACCACTCATGACAACACTGCTGACAAATGTATACTTTTTTGAGAGCTTCAACAGTCACTGTCTGGGCTTTCCAAGGGTTTTTACCAGCCCGGCCTAGTCTTGCTGTCCCTGTAGAGTTCCTCCTCAGAAAACCTTGTTTCTCCTTTCATCCTACAATTGTAAATGTGGTGCGGATGGAGTTGCTTGAAGTGGAAACTCACAAATCAACTGGACTGGATGATTAGAACCTCCTTTTTTGACTGTCCTGTTTAGATTATTTAAGAACCATTCACTTCCCTCTTAAATCTCTCATTACAAACATTGATTGTAATAGGCCTACCTTGATGCTGCCCAACCTCTCTAAAGTTTTTGAATGCCCCGTCAACAAAGAGCAAACCTGCTGTCTGCAGTTCAGTCAAGCGTCCAAGCTGACCATTGGTGTTTCTGAGCATCTTAAAAGGTCCTAATCTGCTTTAAACAAAAGGCAGTATTGTTCTGTGTATGTTGGTTGGGTCTCATTCCTCTGGGACTCTTTAAAAGGACTGACTTGCCTGGTATGAAACAATTTCCAAATCAAACCAAATCTGAGGGTCTGTTGTCCACACTACTTGCGGAATCTATGGATTTTCCTCAAGGGCTAAGCCCTGCTCTCTGTATATATTAATATTAATTGTACATACCTCCTTCATTTATGCCCACAACAGTACCCTGTAAACAACTGGTCCCAAATGGCCCCTCAGTAAATGCTATGCTGTCCAGATGCTGAGCATCTGACATGTTTTCTATGCCCTCCATATACACCTCTAATACCAGAAAAATGAAATATATCCTCCACCTGAATGGGACAGAGTTAATGTTGACAACTACAAAATATCTTCATATATGTCTGGACCGCTCACTCTCACCCTGTACGCATATCACCCACCTTTAGTCTAGAATAAGATCCAGAATTGCCTTCTTATTCTGCAACAAGGCATTCTACATGCACACTGCTAAGTTTACCTTTGTAAAAATAGCTATCCTGTCAGTCTTCGAAATACATAGTCTTCAAATTTGCTGCTAGAAATCTCCTCATTAGTCACATTTAACCACACTGCCATCTGGTTTGTATCATGCTCCTCACCTAACACTCATCCCTGAGACCTTAACACTCTGGAATAGTGTATATAGGATGGGACAGTTAACCAGACTCACCGGTACACATTTAATTACAAGTCTCTTTTAGGTAATGCCCTCTCTATCTTAGCTCACTCCTTAACACCTTTCCTCCTTGAGACTGAGGGCTCAACCTGTTATTCTGTCTGAATCATTCAAATTTTTAGGGACCCGAATCTCCCACAATCTCAGTTGGGAGAATTATCACCGCATATCAAGAAAAAGGCTTATCAAGAATTCTAGAAATGTCAAAGAACATGCGGAAGTACTTCGGGCGAGGGTTCTTCCGGTAAAAGAACCATTAGGAAAGAGATAGTAGCTTACTTACTTAGTTACTGTGGCCAAAACCAATGCTGAACCAGTTAGGGTTATTATACATTGCTGCTTTAAAGTATGTGAACCCCTGCAAATATTTTTTTTGTGTGTTCATTATGAAATCTTAATTTAATCAGAACCAATAGTTTTTCTCTGAAATAACAGGTTTGTATTATGCAAATCTTTATGTCTTCACAATTGATATACAATGTGGAAAATAGAAAAACTAATAATTGCATTCGAATGAGTAGGTAAATCCAAACTTTGACTGGAACTGTATATGAAAGGACATTTCTAAGTGACACCAAACTTTTGAACGTTAGTGTAAAACAGCAAGAAGAGTCCAAACCTCATCTCTAAACCGGGTGGTGATTCCGTATCATTAGAGAGGCCTCATAGTAGTGGTTCTGCTGGTACATAATCATTCCCTTCTCTGTTTCCTTTGCTGCCCAGAGATGCTTTTCTGGGATCCTTTTATCCTTCCTCTGACGAGGCCTGATTTGCGGCAGGTGTGCCTCTTTAAGGGGTAGCTGCTGCGCTGCGTTCAAGGGCCTCTTTAAGCAGCCCTGTGACAGGGGTTCTTCCTGGGGTGCTGGCCTGATACAGAATGCTCATACACAAGAGGGTGCATCGGCATCATTTCCCCTAATAATTCAACACTAGCATTTAAAACAGCCTGTGTATCTATTTGTGAAGAACACTCAATATACATGTCAGCAGCAATATGGAGTCATTCATAAAATTATCCAATTTCAGCAGAATAATCTTGTTGGTGTCATCATACATTGTAACATTTCTTGGTCTGAACATGTTGGTTTGATGGTTAAAAAGAGGACAATGTTTGACTCTGACTAAGATCCTTTGTGGTCTTAAGTTCATACTCACTTGAATGTAATGGTAAATTTTTTCTTGAATACTGTCAATTGATGTGGTTTAGTGCCACAATAACGTCACTTTAAAAATTATGTAGTCACCAGAACCCTACATCTTGTAGAGCCATTTGAGAGCCAATGGCAACGATTACTTTTTTTCCCTTTATGGGAAAAGTGGCCCATGCAGGTTTTCTAATTGTTTTTGGGTGCACGCATCTTTGATAAATTAGACCCCAAGTGAGTAAATTAACCCGGGTTTCAATGTCCTCTCTTCCATTAAGGAATGTAATACATGGAATAATAGTAACATGATTATTTCAAGTAATCAGAGCCATATTCTAATAATTTTACTTCATTTCATATTAGCACCTTTTCACTTCAGTTTGAGTAATTGTTATTAACTAGTACTTTTATTTCTACTTCAGTAAATTGCCATACTACATATTTCTACGTGTTATTTCCATACTCAGCACACCCCTATCATTAAATGATTTATATTGAAAATGACTCTAACCCTATCCTCTATTCCATCCTTACCTTTCTCCTAGCACCCTTTATCTCTACACCTCATTCCAGAGTAGGACTGTTAAAAAAAAAAAAAAACGGGTTGAAATAGTACGGCACAATCTCAGTCATTGGGTCCAAAAAGCGCAAATCCACATTACACAGACGACATAAAACATGCAAAGCATACACACAACAAATACTGCTTGCACCCAGGCGTGCACAAAAGTGATAACATGATGTAAGCTGTCTGCATACGGGCTCGCTAGCTCTTTTATATTGTCCATATTAGGATAGGGGGAAAAATGTGCCCATAGTTCATAATGTGCTGATGCTGACCAAGTGTCACTTTGATCCATGGGTGGCTGAGCAGGATGGGTTGTGGCTCCTGAATCCTTAAGCAACCTACACAGACACACACACACACACACACACACACATACCTTCTGCCTTACCCCCATAGGATAGTTATAAAGTACAGATGTATAGATGGGACCAGCATCAATCTGCAGGACGAGATAGATACATAGCAAACAGGGAAAGGAAAGCAGGGGACGAATAGACAAAGAGAAAGACAGGAGAATGGAAATACAGGTGTACGGAAAGACAAGAAGATTAGAAAAGGAAAAAAAAACACAGAGATTGAGAGGGGGAGACAGGGGGAGACAGGGGGAGACGGGGAGAGATGGCAAAGGGAATACAGAGGACGATTCAGAGGGATGTAGGCTTCCATGGGGGTGTGGGCAATGAATATTGTAAAGATGGCAGAGTTATCTCACTTTTCAAGAGAAATACAGGTTGAGACTGTGGTGGCCTGTCCATAAGGGGGCTGAGGGTTTGTTTGAAAAGAAAATAATCATATATTTTGGATCATGTAAAAAAATTATCATAAAAGTGTTTAAAAAAATGCTTTTCAGTCAACTACTATTCTGTCAGCCATTCTGGGCATTGGGCCGGACACCCAGTGATTATATTGCATATCACTTGTTTGCCTATGGGGCTGGGCCGCACCAATGAGATACTGGAGATTTCAGTGCATTCATTTTACAATACAGTGTTAATTGACCAATTTCAGGCATTGAAATGAACAACGCGTTGTCTTCGTAAACTTAAACGTAGTTCTCCATATCATGTGTTGCCTAGATGGCGCCAAAGAGCAAGTGATACAGTCACTCCGTCATTGTCATTGTGGCAAAGACACAAGGCTAGAAAAAGCCACCATTACTTTGTGAACTAAGGCTGGCAATGTTGATTATTTGTATTGTCTTCCATCAAGCACAGCTTTTGGTGATAGCTATTTCAATAAGTAGCATGTAAGTACTATTACTGAGTCACATGGTTGTTTTACCTAGCTTCCTTAAAATTCATACAAACTGTGAATCACTAGTTTCAAAGTCCTATTGCAAAATTTCTTCAAGTAGCTGTTGTCAGCGGCAGCTTGGGACACTTATTTGGGTAAGGGGGAATTGTTCAGGTACTTTTATGTATCCACTAAAGATACAAGATACAAGATCAGAAGATGCTATAAAGGAAAAAAAAGAAAAAGTATCTAAATATTTAGACAAACGCAATGTATGAAAAACTGTGCTGGCTTTTTATGTTGGGCCATGAAAAATGAGTTTCATAAACTTAGCAGCTCTCGAGGGGACTATGAATAATTGCTATCCAGTGGCAACGTCTGTTTGGCTAAGTAGTAGGGGTCAGACATCCACAGGTAGCTCGGGCTCCAAGCCTTTGGAAATTCTTTTCCATTGCACACACTTCTGAAATAGCCTAATCACTCACACCTGAAGTCAAAGTATTATTGAATAAACTCATTGTCCCCTGACCTAAATACAAAACATGGCCTACATTAAGATGGTCTACCATGAAAGTTTGTCTTCAAATTGAAAGACTATCACTCCTTTTACCTAGTAACAATATCACAGAGACTGTCTTGCTAGCTAGTTACATGATCTCAGCTGTTTTCAAATAATGCATCTCTTTCTGCCTATTTAAAGTAGTCTTTCGTGATAATGATGATAGTGGGCTAACATTAGTAGATAGTAACTAGTGCGGGAAGCGTAACCGGGTTAGCGGAATTGTTCAAGACATGGCTAGCTATTTACTATATTTAATGTTTTAGCTCCACAAGGATCCAGTGCTTCATTTCGATAGTTTCCACAGTTGGCTTAACTAAGTAGTTTGTTACAGTAGCTCAAACGTGTCCTGAAGCACGCTGAATAAAATTGGAGATTTTAAATAGACAGATGTGTAGACAGGGTGTGTGGTGTATAAAATCTACATAGTCATGTGTGAAACCATGTGTCTATGATATCATGTGTATATTATTTATATTAATTGGAACACATTTTGTATTTAATGTCAACTTGCAATTCCACTTGTAATACTTTCTAATACACAGAAAGTATGGATTGGAGCAATGGATTGGAAAAAACACAGCTATCTAGTGTAGACATCATTATGTCTATTGATGACTAAGGTACATTTGAGAAATGTCTGTCTTTCTATTGCCTGGTATGTAAATCTTTACTTTGATTGTGACACACATGTCTGTATAATATCAGAGCACCACTAGGTACTTTGACCATCTTTTCTCCTGCCTAGAACAAGAAGGGTGCCAGTCCTTTGTTTCTTAGGAATGTGGTCCTTGGGGGGAAGTAAGGTCAGTTGGCCCCTTTAGGTAAATACAACAGTAAACATTATGGCAGGAAGGATACCCTTTGGGTAAAACCTATGTGACAACAAGACAGATGGGCAGCAACTTACCACACCCTTTTTAACTGTAATAAATACGAACATGTATCTACTTTAGAGACTCCTCGGATGATTATGTTTGTAAGCATTTGACGCATCTCTCTATTTGCAAATACACTATTTTGTGCAAGGGTATTAAAATAATTGTGCAAGGGTATTTTGTCTCTGTACTTCATCATTTAAGAGTTCTGATCAATGAAATTGCCATCACATTGTGCAGGTATTTTTTTTTTTGGGAACCGCACACATTTTTCTATCAAGAAATCTGAGATTTTAGTGAAAATTCCAGTTGCACATTAACAGTTGATACAGTAGTACTCACTAATGCATTGCGTATGAACAAGTGACACAGCTGATATCAGTCAATGAATGGAAAAATGTTAATTCTATTTACTTACATGTTAAATGATTCTTCTTTATTTTGCATAGCCATTGATCTGCATCATCTATGTACTAGCCCTGTGTCTGGTCATGCTGTATCATTGGAATTTTAATTTGCTTCACATTTCTCTCTCGAGGGTCTGGATACAGGACCAAAGGTCATGCCTTGCTTACCCTAGCTTGACCCATGAGTTAAACCACTCTGTTTAAAGATATGGTGACAGGAAGCATAGATTGAAATGTGTCCCTAGTTGATGTGGGAGAATATTCTTCAGTACAAGTCCTGTGATCTTTCCTTAGGCTAACCAACCCCAATTACTTTAGTTTTGAGGATATAAGCCAGAGTTGTGGAAACATTTCTCTTGCTTTTTCCCCAGCCTCTTTATATGCATCTTTGCTCTTGCAATCTCAAATCTCCAAAATAATGTCAGCACTAAGCACTATGTATGGCACAAGACAACCACGCACACCCATCCTAAGAGCACCATCCCTACTGTGAAGCATGATGTTGGCAGCATCATGTTATGGGGATGTTTCTCTTCATCAGGGCCTGTGGAAAGCCTGTGAAGTTAGAGGGGAAAATAAATGCAGCAACAAGACAGCCTAGAATAAAACCTGCTGAAGTCTGCAAGAGATTTGGGATTTAGGATAAGATGTATCTTTCAGCAGGACAATGACAACAAGCATACAGCCACACTGAAGTGGTTTGAAAACATAAATGTCAATATCCTGGAGTCCAGTCAAAGGCCGGACCTCAATCCAGTTGAGAATAAGTTTAAAATTGCTGTTCCAAAGGTCCCAATTCAACCTGAAAGAGCTTAAGCAATTTTGCATAGAAGAATGGTAAAAAATATCTGTGTCCCTATGTGCAAAGCTGGTAGAGAATTATCATGGCTGTAATTGCTACCATGGTGCCTCTACCAAATAAATGGGGGTGAAAACGAATGCAGTCAATGATTCTCTGTTCAATTATTTTCTGTAAGTTTGACGATTGACAGTGTGTGTGTGTGAACGAGGTGTAACTGTGTAGCATCAGCTGTGGCAGCACAGGTAAATTGGTGTGATGCCACGTTCCAGTTACCTCGGAAGTCGGAACTTGGAACTGGGAACGAAGTCACACCCAAGTTGATCGCGTTCCAGTGTCCAAAATCGGAAAACAAGATGGCCTTTGTTTTGCTTGTCCTCGGAATATAGACAACTACAGAACAAATACGAGGTCCACCTCAAAAAACATAATGGAAGAAGATAAAAGTTGCAGAAGGTATGGCTATTCCGTAACCAGTAGTCTAACCTGTAACCTGGATGGGCAAGTACTGTTCAGAATATTGTTAAGGTTAAGGTTAGGTATAAATGTAATTTTCCCATATAATTTATAATACTAGTATGCTAAATGGGAGACATATAACATCCGTTGTAATAAATGTGCTTAAGAATTCAAAGAAAATAAGAAACTCAACATAATTTGCTAAATGGGACCAACCTTCATCTCCACAATGGGACTAACCTTCATCTCCACAATGGGACTCACCTTCATCTCCACAATGGGACCAACCTTCATCTCCACAATGGGACCCACCTTCATCTCCACAATGGGACCAACCTTCATCTCCACAATGGGACCAACCTTCATCCACACAATGGGACCCACCTTCATCTCCACAATGGGACCAACCTTCATCTCCACAATGGGACCACCGGGCTGGGATCTTGATGCCAAGATGAGGGCCTCCAACTTCACAACATGGCAGGTGGAGATGGGTGAGTACAGATTGCTGGGAGACGGTGCTTACATTGGACAGGCCTTCCCATTTGTCAGACCTCCTTAGCGTGACGAGGGGGCTCTTATGAAGTAGACCAGCTGCAGAACTCCAAGATCAGCTGTGGGAAAGTGGTTGTTGAACAAGCCTTCGGAAGGATGAAGCGCAAGTGGAGGCGTCTTCGCGATCTGCAGAACACGCGGATTGATGCTGTGGTGATGATCGTGATGGCAGCCTGTTTTCTACACTACATGTGCATTGGTGCTTCAGAGATATATCAGGAACACCCACATGAAAATGAGTGGACTATAACTTTATTTTTCAATTAATGAATTGGATACATTGGCTTATCATTTGATCAATTAATTGATTGCTACCATTGATTGTTTGTACATTCTGGGTGTGCCACTAAAGAAGTATTTTTCTCAATTAACTGTCTCACATTTTACTCATTGCCCACAGTTAAGTGTTAAGTATAAAAAAGGCTCAGGTAAAATTCAAAACAAACATTTATTAAGAAACAGAACTGGAAACAGGATAATATAAGATAACAATAATATAGCAATAATATAATAATAACAGTAATATAATATAACAATAATATAAATGACAATAACAGATAATTACTAATAAAAAAAATATAACCAACTATATACAAAAAAAAAAAATACATTAAGACTATTCATTTGACTCACAGCTTGTCCAACAACGTGGACATCAATGACTCACAGCCCTGCTGCACAGACCTGAGTTGTGTTAGTGTCTCTTCATGGCACCGCCCACAGGTTCTGCCTGCCTCTTGTATAAACTGCATCACCTCATCATCCACCCTTTTGCGTTTCCGAGAAGGCATCGGTGACCACAATGGGTGTGGAAGATAGGCTGGATGCAGAGCAGCATGCGGTGTCAGCTAGAGCTGCCCCGCTACTGCAATGGCCTAGCGTCTGCTAAAAAGGAAACACACTGTTAACATCACACTGTGATAGAGCTCTTATCTTTCAGTAATTCATTTGTTTATATACATTCCTTTAACTTCTTTTAACTCATTCCTATTTCACAGGGTGGAGGTTTGCTCGGTCAGCCATACAACTTGCCAGGTTAGCCGTTGTTAGCCACACCAGTTGATAGAAATGCATTAAGCGGTATACAAACACCGTAGCAACATGTCCACAGACAGCAGTCGGATAGTACTGTGTGTACAACAATTTTAATGAGACACAAATATAGAGAATTGCTAAAATAAACAGTATAACTACAGTTTTTCAATCAATCAATCAATCAAATTTTATTTGTAAAGCGCCTTACAACAGCCAAAAGGTGCACAAGGCGCTTTCCATTAAAAGCTTCAGTAGACAACAGAATATAAAAAATATTAAAACATATAAAAATATAAGATAAATGAAGAAAAATGTATATGTACATATATATACACATACACCCGCATACGCATATACACACACATACACATACACTTACTGTTCATGGTGCTGCCATCTTGGATTACGAACTCAGGTGTAGTGGGGTTCCTCTGACTTTCTGATTTGGAATTCCGGCTTGAGGGGGCATTCCAGTGGAATATTCTGACTTGTAACATGGAAATTCCAACCTCAGAGTACAACTGGAATGCGGCATGACTCTCTGCTGTGTATCCACATCAGTCTCTGCATGTATATGAACACTTTTTTTTGGACAAGGCTCTGTATGTCTGTCTTTCTTGAATGCCCAGCCATGCCTGGCTTTAAGGGTAGAGACAAGAGTTATCAGTGACAACAGGTGCCATCAGTTGCACTCTACCCGTACTCACTGGCCAGGCAGGGCTGTCTTACAGGGTCCCAAAGCTGTTGGGCTTAAACGCTCACAGTATATGCATCATACATGGTGTTGTCTGGGTCAGTAGCAAGAAAGACCAGCTTTTATGATGAGTTAACTTTACAATGGCCTCCACCCAATTCACTCACCTTGATCTAGTTCTTGATTAATGTGAGCTCAAAACATGGATTAGTCGCAGCTACACAGCAGTGAAGCTACAATAATAGGAAGTTTGGCAACACTGTGACAGTTCCATATCTACACTGCAAAGGTGCATAACATAATGCATTAGGTTGAAGGATGCGGATTAGAAAAAATTCCAAACAAGAGGAGCCTCGAGGGGCAACATATTGAACAATTGTACTGAGGCAAAGTTACACAACACCTGCAATACAAACACACTGAAACACATACTGTGCACACACACCCTTACTGTCTAACACCCACACGCTCAACCAAGCGAATTCACTTAGAGCGATGAGCTTGATCAAAGGAACATAGTCTGTCCTGACAAGGCAGACTTGACAGAGACACTGAGGAGTTATATAGCAGAAGGTTTGACACGCACACATGTACAGTACATACACAAGCAATTTCTATGACAAGCTCATTTACATATTCATAAATTCCACACTTGACACTTGCATATACAGCCCAAGGCATGTGTTTGTTTAGAATTAATTAATCTGTACAAAAGTGAAATATTTATAGTGTGACAATAGATTTGTGTCAGATAAACTCACACCATGACTTGATGGTGAGGAGACATTAAAATTGTAAGTTAACATTTCTGAAAATAATTGGTATAGAATTATCAAGTAGAATCATCTTGTTTGGTGATGAACTAATAGTTAAAAAGGTGACTGTGGTTTTCAAATAATTTAAATTTTCAAATAAATTGTTGTTGAAAATACTATGAACCACATCACTTGATATACAACCATTTGGCTAAGATTTGCAAAACATTTTGCTGCAGCATGCACTAATGAATATGACCTTGTTGGATATAATAGATTCTACTAGACCAATTATCTCTGTCCTTGAGATTGATGTTTGCATCTCGTCTTTTTTGTTCCTTTACTATTTTATTTTCAAACATTCCATAATTGGCCATGTTTTTTCTTGTCTATTTTTCAGTAAAATACAGTGTATGTGTGTAATCACTCATTTACCTTTTTTTTCCCAAAACTAGGTTTTCCTTTGAGAATGCAGATTAAACCTTTTAATCAAAAGCAATCATTTTGACAGAATCCTCAGGCAGCTCTGCTGTTGATTACGCAGCTAGCTACTAGCTAGCCAGAAGCCACAAGCTAGCCAGAAGCCACAAGCTAGCCACATCCTATTAGTCTAGCTAAACAGATGAGGGAGCAGAGATTGCAGAATGTTAGCAGAGATGAGATAACAGACTGAAATAATGAATTAACCATATACAAATCCAAAAGTACTATATAAAATACACTTAAACATTTTATTAAATGGGTGTACATTTTGGCAAAACTAAAAAGTTGCTGTGTAACATTAGTAATATATACAATTTTGGTCTGAATGCAAAACGTTAAATTTGTCATGAACTCAAAACAACGCATCACCCAAAGAACACCCACCCCTGCTCAAAAGCATGGTGGTGGCAGCATCAGGTTATGGAGTAGTTTCTTATTGTTAACAACATGTACAGAAAAGTCCTTGAAGACTGCGCCCCTCTGCTAGAAAGCTGAGACAAAGACGGAACTTCACATTTCAGCAAGCCAACAATCCAAAGCATACAGCCAAATCTACAGTGGAGTGGCTAAGACATAAAAAAAAATAATGTCCTTGAGTGGCCCAGTCTGAGCTCTGACCTAAATCCAATTAAAATGTGTGGTAGACTTGTAGATTGCTTTCCATCGACGCTCCCCAAGGAACTTGACAGAGCTTGAACAGTTAAGTTAAAATAAATGGTAAAATATTTCCAAATCTAGGTTTGCAAGGTTGGTAGAGACCTATCCTAGCAGACAGTAGTAATTACTGTCAAAGGTGCTTCCACCAAATCTTGACTCACTGGGAGAAGCGTTATGATCCGTTTTGTATTTTTATATATGTAATTTCATTTCAAAATCATAAAAAAGTATCCTTAAAGGTGTGGAGTATATTTCTGTTAAACAGGGATGTAGACATTCTAAATGCACTGTTAACAACAAAGTAAAACAATAAATCTTTGGGACATTTGTTTCAAAGTGCATTTCCTAAATCAGAAATTGTGCATCACAAAACCAATTCATGCATAATTGTTGCCTATACTCTCTGCTTTTTTACTCTCTGAAATGTTTATCTTACTTGTTTGTTGTTGTCGGGGTCCTACAGATAACTTTGTGCCATTTCTGTTTTCTGGATCCTAACTTTGATATGGGTCAAAGACTGCATATGTACGCCCGATTCATTTTAAGTCCTGGATTGTGAACTCACAGGTGTGTAACTGACCATGTATGTGCACAGGTATAACTGAAATTATTTGTGTTTGAAAGGTCTGCACATAGATTTCAGAACGGTTTCCTCAAACTCCCCTAGCCTCTCTCTCTCTCACTCCCTCTATCTGTTTCTTTCTCCCTCCTCTCCTCTCCGTATTTTGTTATCTACCCTCTCTTCCTCTCCCTCCCCGTCTCCCTCTCTTGTTCAGGGTCTCTGTCCTCTTCCCTCACAATTTATTACACAAGCAGAAGAGAAACCTCCCAATATGGAACGATCTGTCATCTCTACATTATCAGCCAAACACACCGCCTTCCATATTGTGCTACAAGGGCTCCGGCAAATTGCTCTTTTTATGGGACATGATAAAGGAAATGCTACCTTATGTTCACATTTTTTACCGCCTGATGCTGGCGAGACACGCCATGATTCACTGGCGGAAACCAGTTCGCACAGGCCAGAGTGTAGCGCCTGGTTTATATGTGCTTGTATGCACGCGTGTTTATAGCGTATGAGTGTATATGTAAGCATGGGCGTTTGTGTTGTTCTGACTTAGAAAAGACGCAGAGATGGGATGTTAATGGATCTAGTATTTTCATTTTATTTACCATAATTTAGGGGGAGGATCAAATGTTGTCTGTTAAAATATTGTGTCAATGGTTCACTCAAAATTGTTGTCTGGTAAAATATTGTGTCAATGGTTCAATCAAAAATGTTGCTTAAAAACGGATGTCACTCACTTGATGTAGTAAGACCAATTTATAATATTTCTTCATTAAATAGTATTTTAGTTCATATAGTATAATAAACATTTAGGTAAATACTCATAAGTCATTTTCTACTAGAGCACCAGATCCAAATCTGTGGGTACCTGAACAGAGTAAATGGTAGATTAAATAAATACAGTTGGCATACCATGCATTTGGAAAGTATTTGGACCCCCTTCTCGTTCTCCACATTTTGTTGTTATAGACTTAACTTATAACTGATTACATTTATTTTTTTGGCCATCAACATGCATGTTTTTAGAAATGTGTACCATTTTATTGAAAATGAATAACTGATGGATTTCATCTATGTAAGTGTTCAGACCCTTTTCGATGACATTGTAAATTGATCTTAAATACATACTACAGGTGTCCTTTCATCATCCTTGAGATGTCTTTAGAACTTGATTGGAGTCCACCTCTGGCAAATTCAATTGATTCTGCAGAATTTAGAAAGGAACACACCTGTCTAAATAAGGTCCCACACTTCACAGTGCATGTCAGAGCAAAAACCAAGCTGTGACAGAAATCTCTGTTCCTAGATAGAATTGTGTCAATGCATACTGTATATTTGGAAAGGTTATTTAAAAAATGCTATAGCATTGGAAAATCCCACGAGCACAGTGGACTCCATTGTTGGGAAATGGAAAGTTTGAAACTACAAAAAAATCCTAAAACTATCCACCTGTCTGGTTAAACTAAATAACTGGGCAAGGGGCTTATTTAGGGAAGTGACCAAGAACCGAATGACCACTTTAACTTAGCTTCAGAGTTTCTCTGCAGGCATACTAAAATTACAAAATGCATATTACATGCACATGAGAGGCTCTGATATCATGAGGAAAAATATTGTCTGGTCTGAAAAGACAAAAACCGAACTCTTAGGCTGGAAAATACAAGCGCCTAAGTATCTAAAGTGAAGTATGGTGGTGGCAGCATCATGCTATGGGGATGCTTCAGGGACTGGGAGACTGCTCATGATTGAGAGAAGGATGAATGCAGCCAAATAGAGAGAGGTAATTCAAGAGAACCTGATCCAGAGTGCACAGGACCTTAGCATGCGGTGAAGATTAATCTTACAGCATAAATGCAACACAGCTGAGACAATGCTGGAGTGGCTTTGGGACATTTCTATGAATGTTCTTGAGTGGCTTAGCCAAGGCCCAGACTTGAACGCCTTTGAACATCTATGGGGAGACCTGAAGATTCCAGTCTGACAGAGCTTTAGAGGATTTAAAAAGAATGGGAGAAATGCCCAAATCCAGGTATTAAGATCTGGTAAAGGCATACATGCTCAAGAAGGCACATAGTTGTGATTGCTGACAAAGTTATTTCTACAAGTACTGACTAAAGGGTCTGAATACATACATACATAGATACATATATACATACAATGTTTTTTATTTTCAATAAATTGGTACACATTTCTTGCTTTGTCATTATGAGGATTTGTCTGTGTGTTGATGACAAACATTTGATTTATTATAGTAATTAATATTATTTAAACACAAGTTGTGAAGAAAGTGAAGGGGACTGCATACCTACCAAAAGCATATCTATAATGGCATATGACTGGGTTCAATCAAAATGTGTTTTCTCTCAAATTCAATAATGATAATTTCTCCAAAATATATCTTCCATTAACTTAACTAAGAAGCTCTTGGACAGCACCAACCATATGAAGGTCAGAAAGACAAAGAAGGATGAAAAGAAATCTAGAATAAGGAAAGGCAGAGTGGGAGAGAGGGAAATGGAGAGACAGAGAAGTAAGCAATGGTAAATAAATCAGCAGAGGTGTAAATAAATGGCCTTGTTCTGTGGGCAAAGATGTGTATACCCGTCGTCTGTCTTTCTCTCCCCCCTCCTCCTCCATCTCCTCTCCCTCAATCCTTCTCTCCCCGAGCCTTCGGCGTTGCCTGACAGCTCGCGCAGTGCCAAACTGACAGGTCCTCAAGCCCCGGCCAAGAAAGCAGGCATTAATTAAGTCATTGCCGGACTGTAATTTCCTTGAGAAGTAAAAAATTCTCACACGCGAAAAGGTTACAGAGACCTTTTCTGTGTCAAAATTACCATGCGTCATGAATATTAATGTGCCTAATGAAGACAACCTTTGCTTCATCAAGAATGTTCTGGAGCAGGTGCCAAGCTGATAAACTCAACTCAGTGAAGGCTTTTTTCTTCTTCTCTTTTTTTCTCTCGTTCTTTTTCTTTTGGCTCGTCTCGTCAGCCCCACTGAAAATAGACACACAAGATTTACTTATTTAAATCAACATCTCTCTGTCTTAGTTTATTCCCTTTCTTTCAACTACCCCCCCCCCTTCTTCCACCTACCTGTCATGTCTACCCTTTTCTTTCATTCACTCTTTAAATTTCCCATTTGTTTTTCTTGAAGAGTTGCTGACTGGCAGGGAACATTTCAAAAGGCTGTGTGTGGACAGATAATGTTGATTTTACGTTGAGGAAACGTTTTCCTCTTTTCCTCTATCAGATGTGAGTTATTTCATTGTTGTAGGGTGTGTTTGGAGTAGATTTACCAGACTTTCACCTCACCTTTGGTATGACAGCCTATGGAAGTGACAGAAAGAGGCTGAAACAAAGTTTAGGTTATTGAAGCCTTTTGCACCTCCAAACAATTATAATAGGTATGTTGAGATGAAGTGTGGGGTGATTTGAAGTCAATAACCGATCATTTGTACTTTGGATAGTGTCATTTGAACCAATTCATATTGGAGGTATACATTTTCTAAAATATAGTTGGTTTCGCAATAGAAACCTTGTGCCATAAATGAGCTTACTCTTACAGTATATTAAGCAACCATGACTGTAGCCAATGGCTGACTGTGAAATGTAATAAGATTCAGGTCAGTGTGCTGGCACAATGTGACCAGAAAGGCTACACATGGCTTTTGCCATAGCAAAATAGAATAACTATGGTTTTGAACCTACAATGGTATGTTGTTTGTTTTCAAGTGTTTTAATGTAACTGTTTTCATTGTAAAAGGAGAAAGCACCCTGAAGCTTCCTGGGCCCTAGAAGTTTGCTTTCCACGTTTCTGTGTATAAATAGCAGTAACTCCGTTGTGTTTTGATGGACTCATAAAGAAAGATAAAAAATAATTTGACTGAAAAGTTTTCGACGGGATGCGGGGGATTCATTACTACCTCTTTTGCGCGGTGACGGTGACGCCTAGTGAGAGGGTGAGAGCGAGAAAGACGATCAAACACGTCGGCTTTGACGCTGCTGTAGCGGTGACAAAACACATCCCCACCTCATCGTTCCACCCCCTCCTACCCGTTCTCTTTCTCTCCGACATCCTCCGCCACTGCTACCTATTGTCTCCCGGTTGTAATTGAGATGCAGAAACATTGACAGAACTCATTTACTGCCATGAACAACTGTGTAATGTGGAGAGGAACACAGATTATTACACACACACAGCCCCCCCCTCCCCCCACATACACACAAACCCACGGCGAGAACGCACGGCACGAGCGCACACGCGAGCGCACAACCAGACAATCAGACACAGACAAAGAAGCCTTGTAATTTGCCGTGCCGTTTGAGGTGCTTATTCAGTCGTTCCAGCATGATTTACACTCAGTCTTGTTCGGTCTGTGTGACACTGTGAGCCGAGGTGAGAGCGACTCTCTTGATTGTTCGTGTTCACAGCTCAAGACAGTGCTGTATTTTACGTTGACGTGAAACATTTGAATGGACACACAGCAGTCACACAATAAAGACTGATGATATGGTATTGATGGGTTTGAATTCGCGGCTTGGAACTTCCTTTTGTAAATGTTCAAGTGAGACTAGTGCCAACATATTTTGTCCAACCACTGACAGACAAGTGTATAGACATTAGCTGTATCCTGTCATTTATGGGTAAAACCAAAACATTGACATGCTAAAATGTAAATAATTCCAATCTGGGAATTATCTGGATGTTAATTGATTTTTGAAATCAAATGAATATGACTAAACTTGAAAGATACCTCTGCAACCCACCCCGAGGAATAAACTAGTCAATGCTAAATGCACTTATTTCCCAATATCTCCCAATTATCTCCCAATTATCTCCCAATGTGTTAAAATATTTACCCACCAGACCGGGACTGCTGATGGACTACTGTTCCCCAGCTTGTGTGTTTCTACATAGGACCTGATGGACCTACTTGCATTTGCAAACCAGACTAAAAGTATCCTTCTTTCATTTTACTTTACTAGTCTGTGTTGTAGAGGGAAGACATAAATACATTTCAGACGACAAAATCTCTTCTCTCTTCTTCTTCTCCCTTCAAGAGATCGATGGCTCTATCCCTGAAGGGGAGCCATCCTCTTGAGACAAAGGGCCTCACTCACACACACACTCACACTCACACACACATGCGCGCGCACACACACACACCGTAACAGCAACTGGGTCCACTGTCATACACCTCTCATTAATTCCTACCTGTCAGCCAGTCCCCTGCCATATCAGCCCCCCTGAAAGGTGACAGCTTTCCAATGACTGACAAAGGCTCTTTAGGTGATACCGAACATCTCTGGCTGCCGCCGGTTCCGTAAAGTGCCCCTCAAATGTCACATTGCCTCTCCCACTCCATACACAGTTCCAGGCGCGCACACACACGCCATGCACACCCGTCCGATCAATGTACTTTTCAAACAGAGGTCTGCTCCCAAGCGCTTCACCTGCTTTGACACTGACACGCCAGGAGCAGATGGACGTAACAATGGCGCTCCCTGTCAATGCTTTTAACATTCGAGCGCCATTTCAGTGGCCTGTTACTGTTTATGTTTTCAATCTATTTCTTTATATATCGATGAGGGAAAAGTGGCGCAGGAGAGGGAAGATATTTGCACTTAACCATAGTACAGTTTCTGTGTAGGCCGTGTTAGCGTGCTGAGCGATGGGTGGACATTGGCTTTGGGGAGCAAACACTTTTTTCAGGATTCAGGCTCGCCATTGCAAGTGGCACAGAATAGGATTCCAAGCGAGGTCTCCTGTACACCACATGATAGGTTTAGCTCTTCAAACTGACAATAATAGATTTTCTAATTCATGACCATACATGGTTAGAACAGAGTTCTGTGTAAGTACTGGTTGGAGACATTCTATTTTTGAATATGTACAGTATATTGTTCACCATCATAAGAGAAAGATAAGAAAAAATATAAGATGTATCATTGCTGGCCTTTTTACCTTTACATGTCCGCTAATATGGCATTAATATATTTTATTTCCCATCGAAATTGAGTATTTTCTTACGTGACACAAATGCAAGCAGCAGAAGGGCAATTTACATTTTGTGGTCATAAGTAAACCAAAATACACAGAATTCAAAGCAATTTTAGACTGATTGTCAGAAACAGTAATAGTTTCGCAATCTCAAAAAGACACTACCTAACGGGCTCCAGAAGCTGTAAAAACGGTCTCTGTTTTGAAAAGCCTGCCTTCGAGGGAGGCAACAGGGCTCCTGTCAGGGTGTAGTCTTTACAAAGCCAGAGAAAATGTGTCAAACTGGGTATCCGGCGATGTTGTGGCCCATAGGAACACTATGGGAGTCCAATGGCTCTATTAAATGAGGAAAAACATATACATCACCACTGGTTTGGTCAAGTAATAATTGAAACCCAAAGACCACAGTAATTGCTACAAAACATGACACAGTTGTTATATCAGACACATTTCATATCAGACTCAATCAACCAATGATGTAATTCGTTGATCTTTCCCAGTTTTTAAAGAAAAATGCTGCCGTGGTATAGATTTACGGTTGAAACACTTCCAATCACTTTGAATCATGTAGGCAGGCTGAGAAAACATCCCAAATAGTGTTTAACGGTGGAATCTCCATTTATCATTGTTCCAAAGCAGTGGGAGGGCTGATAAAATGTTGCAAAGTAAACTTCAATAGACAGTGTTAATTTGTGTCTAGCTGAATGATAATGGCTGTTGGCATCATAGTGGTGGTTCCTATATCTAGATATAGTGGCCTAAAGAAAATGATAGCCAAGATGTGTGTACGCTTATCTAATTAACAACAGACACACACTGTGAGTCAAATGAAAGTCACAGTGGGGTTTCGCTTGTGAAAAAGAACAAAGCCTTCAGTGCCTACTGACAATACATAGACTAACACAGGATATACAGTATGTTGAGATGTACAATATAATACAATACATTTTAACATGATACAGTACAGGGCTCCCAAAGCCTTTATTAGTCACATGGCTCTTGAAAACCATTACATATCTGTGAGTGATCCAGACCAACCATTTTTGCTTGTCTTAAATCCCAGATCTCCATGAAACATTTAATCAAGATGTTACGGCATCTGTCCAATTTTGACAAGCAGTGGCAAATGTTTTGCAGTTGTTATAAACAGGTAAAGGGACTTTTTTTGGTTACCCTTTATTTTGAGAGTCCCAATTTCCATCTGTAGATATTATATATACAGTAATACTATCAACAAATGTTAAACAAACTATCGGTTGATAAACAACAGCTTGCTACTGTGTGGTTAAGGTTAGGGTTAGGTATAGAATAAGGTTTAGGGTAAGGGTTAAAGTTAGGGATAGAAAAAAGTTTCGGGTTAGGATATAGATATGGGTTAGTTTTTTGTAGATACTTAGTTAAAATGTTACATATAGTCAGTAAACCATCTACAGGCACACTTTTGGGACTCTCAAAATAGTGTTACCTTTAAAAAAAATTAAATCTACTGTAAAAATTACTACGATCATGCCAAAGTATTGTTCTTTGCTTGGCTGTACTATTTAGATGCATTGCAAAAAAAGTGTTTTGCCGTTTTCACTTGGACCACTTATGCCGCTTATCCCTTGGCAACAAATAACATTTTAAAGCACATGTAGGATTTTCACCTTACAAAAGTAGAAAAAGGTTAATTGTATTATAAATAATTTTGGGGGAAAATGTTACTTGAAGTGGAGCACTTCCCAAATAGTTTGTTATTGTTGTGTATTCACACCCAGAAGATTTTCTGTTCGTTGTGTCATTGAGTAGGTGAATTAGGGTAGAGCTCTTGAGAAAACTCAAGTAAATAAATATACACCGATCAGCCATAACATTATGACCATTGATTGGTGAAGTGAATAACACTGATAATCTCATTATCATGGCACCTGTCAGAGGGAGGGATTTATTAGGCAGCAAGTGAACATTCTTGTCCTCAAAGTTGATATGTTAGAAGGAGGAAAAATGGGCAAGGATCTAAGCGACTTTGACAAGGGGCCAAATTGTGATGGCTAGACAACTGGGTCAGAGCTTCTCCAAAACTGCAACCCTTGTTGGGTGTTCCCGGTCTGCAGTGGTCAGTACCTATCAAAAGTGGTCCAAGGAAGGAAAAGCAGTGAACAGGTGACAGGGTCATGGGAGGCCAAGGCTTATTGATGCACTAGGGGAGCGAAGGCTGGCATGTTTGGTCCTATCCAACAGACGAGCTACTGTAGCTCAAATTGATGAAAAGGTTAATGCTGGTACTGATAGAAAGGTATTAGAACACCCAGTGCAGTTAGTTGCGTATGGGGCTGCGTAGCCGCAGACCAGTCTGGGTGCCCATGCTGACCCCTGTCCACTGCCGAATTATGGGCACGTGAGCATCAGAACTGGACCACGGAGCAAATGGAAGAAGGTGGCCTGGTCTGATGAATCACGTTTTCTTTTAAATCCCGTTGGATGGCCGGGTGTGTGTGCGTCACTTACCTGGAGAACACATGGCACCAAGATGCACTATGGGAAGAAGGCAAGCTGGCAGAGGCAGTGTGATGCTTTGGGCAATGTTCAACTGGTAAACCTTGGTTCCTGCCATTCATGTGGATGTTACTTTGATACATACCACCTACCTAAGCATTGTTGCAGACCATGTGCACCCTTTCATGGCAACAGTATACCCTGATGGCATTGGCCTCTTTCAGCAGGATAATGCGCGCTGCCACAAAGCAAAAATGGTTCAGGAATGGTTTAAGGAACAAAAAGTCCCCAGATCTCAATCCAATCGAGCGTCTGTGGGATGTGCTGGACAAACAAGTCCGATCAATGGAGGCCCCACCTCACAACTTACCGGACTTAAAGGATCAGCTGCTAACGTTTTGGTGCCAGATACCACAGCACACCTTCAAATGTCTAGTCTAGAGTCCATGCCTCGATGGGTCAGGGCTGTTTTGGTGGCAAAAGGGGGACCTACACAATATTAGGCAGTTGGTCATAATGTTATGGCTGATTGGTGCATACAGAGAGAGAGAGAGCTAGACTACACAGGCTGATATGGACCTGAAAAGAGGTTGATTGACAATATTTCTCCTCAACAATATGTACAAGTGGCATAGGGGAATTTTATTTAGAAGGCAAAACAAGAATTTCATGTTTGTGTCTAACTCACTATAAGTGCTACCCATTCATCACTAACTTACTATAGCTACTACCCATTCATTGCTGTTCAATATCACTAGCCCAGAACATGTATACAAAATGTCTTTCCTTGTACATTTATCAATATGTTATCCTTATATCCTTCCCCTGATAGGGGTTGATTGGAGGCAGGTGTACCTCGTCAGGGGGTGGCAGATGGTTGTGTTCAAGAGCGTGTTGACGTGTTGTAGCTCTAGACCTGCTGGTTCTGACTAGGGCGTTGGCCCAACACTGAAACTCCAGAGGTTACATTACTGATTACAATTTCAGACAGGTAACTTTTACCTTTTACCAGATTACATTCAGATCGTAACCTAACCAACACTGACAGGATCACATTACACAGTGATGGAATGAGACGTTTTCTGTGGCTGAACAGAGTGCTGCAAACAAGCACGATTAAAACCCTTGCGTTGTGTACTGTTACTTCACATCAAATATCTTAATGGCAGGGGTCAAGGAAACGTTATTTAAATAGTTCACTGAAACCAAATGGACAGTACCAAGGTGTGTGTGTGTGAATGTGTGTGGGTTTTGCTGAAGGCAACTGCACAGAGAGATATGCTATTGCCTGAAGTAGATATGCACTTGTACTGCTGTAACTGCTGCCAATTTACTATTTTCAACTTAACAATTGTGGCGAATCTCAGTGATTTGTCCTCATGAGGACATTGGCAGGTTATAGGAAAATAGTGTGTATATGTGTGAGTTATCTGACTGATCAGTAGTTAAGCACAAAATGTTTTAATCTCATTCAAAATATTTGTAAATCACCTCCAACTACTCAGAAGACCTTTGGGATTAGAAGGCAGATCTTGCATATGAAGAATAGATGTTGGAAACATGTTTTTGAAAAGAAGCCAAAAAAGCAGAGAAGCTAATTGATTATCACAGGGCCCCCCAAATCCAGTTTGCACCCTAAAATAATTATGTTAAACAGGTTAAAACAGTATTTCCTTTAATTTTCAATATTTATTTATTGAACAGGTTTGTAAGTTTGCTACTTTAACAGCATGTTCAAATTTAATTTGTAAAGTAATCAATTTCATAACCACCTCCTACAGTATAATATTTAACACTAAAAAGAAAATACTTTTCTAAAGCATTTGGCAAGTAACTCTGTTATGCCAGAAATGAAAACTGCTGTTGTATGCAGCTATAACAACTGATATCAGGTTGAATAGATTTATGTTTACAGATTTATAAAGCTGTAGCTCCAAATTACAAGGTTTGTGATTGCATACAGTCAGTCTATTTTGTGCTCTGCCTCTCAAATAATCTCATAATGGACTTTCCACTGAAAATCACCCAGAAAAACAAGGCAACCGCAAAAATGTTTGTCCTGCCACGAATGAGGCTGTGCCCCCTTCGGCCAATTGAGATGTTGGGTATGACACATTTGAGTTAATTTATACAGTGCCCACCTCAGGCCAATCAGTGTAATTTTGTAACTGCCCAGTCCCTATGACAAGACTCATGATTCACCCAATGTTTTACATTTTCTTCAGCTCTCAAACGGAGTCCATTGTTGCTTCAGCAATCAATGCTTCAACTGTTTTTAATCTCCTTCACTATAAACCAGTTAGTAGCCTGGCATGTGCAGGAATTAACAGGAACTGGTTTAGAGGTTGAAAAAATTTAACGTGGATCAGTAATTGTCATTGGACATGAACGATGACGAAGAGGAAGAAGAAGCACGTTATCTTTGATGAGCGACTGATTTTACTAATCAATCTGGAATAATACCATTACATCAAAACTTAATATTATCACTGTAACGCAGTCATTTTATAGGTCTCAAAACCTACGTGTGAGCAGTCATCAAAGGGCCAGTGTGGAACCTGAATTTGGGTGGGCGATTTTAAACTATTTTGTTCTCATCTATCCTTAGGCGCATTTAGAACCTCCCACTCCCCAGTAGCCAAGAGGGTCTCCAGACCCCTTAAACAAATGTGTCAGCTGTTTCTCACTGTTTTGATAGGTACAGTGCAGGGCAATACCTAGCCAGAAGCTATTGGACTTCAATTAATTTGAACCCATGTTGGTCTGGTGTTTGGTTCACTAGTTCAGTCTCATAGCTACATGTTTAGTTTTTTTTATCAACATTTTGTCCTCATTTCTTCTCCACCCTCCAAAAAGGAGATTTAAGTTAATAAGTTAATATCCAAATATAGTATATCAGTTACCAGAAATGTGGGGTTGTTCAGTGACAGAGATATTTATGTAGTTGTTTGTATCTATCACTTAGTTGTTTCATTTCAGGGACTTCATGGCTTTATTTTAAATTTTTAGAGAAATATGTAATGCTGCAAATTGTTACACATCAAAAAACTTAGAATTGAAACAAATGCTACTTTTGTGACATAAATTCAATTTTATTACTTTACATTATTATTCAGTGCAGTGATATGAGAGTTGTATGTACTTACATTTGTTTGTATTCACTAATGTACATTTTTATATTTTTACAATTTAGCAGATGCTTACATCCAATTGGACTTACAAAGAAGGCATCTGAGAATGAAAAGGTGAGCAAACCATCATAATTAAATTGTACAATTATACAAATATTCCCAACCAGCTAAACAATGTTTGTATAGCCTCTTGTAGACAAAAATAAATAAAAACAATATACACATAAACTCGATAAATTAGTACTGTGAGAAAAGAAAAAAATACACGTGAAAGTGATCATCAGCAATCAGTTCTGGGAACATAAAGCAAGAACATAAAGCAATGGTGTAGATTGGCGTTTTGGAAACTCAAAGATAGAGAATAGTATTCCGGTCAACCATTATCCCAACAGATAGAGAACAAACAAAAACTATGAAAAAAAAAAGTAAACACACACATTTTCATGCAACACACATACAGTACACACAACATACACTGCTACATTTGATGGGATCAGTGGGACCTTATGGCCTCAGGGCAGCAGCTCCTTCAAGGAAAACACACACACATTTTAACAGAAAAGAACTCAACTGAAGGAAAAAGGAGAAAATATATAGCTCCAGATTAGAAATTAATTACATAACCTATTGCAGCTCGCCTCCAAAAGTTCACGATGCATGAAAAAATTAATATTTGCTGCCTTCACCTTTACGGGGTCATAAAAGTTATATAGTTGTACTTAAATTTTTTCATAAAGTGACACAGAACATTTATTAAGACTGGCATATGTTAATAATATTCTGAGTCGTGAAAAGTCCTAAAAACCCAGAGAGGGTAGATGCTGGACATCCAGCAGCACCGTATCGCAAAGGTCAATAATATTTTTATAATACTGTTCTAATTATATTTCACATCCTCAGGGAGAACCTCTGAATTTGACTCGGACGTTCGAACTGAAATTAAACGAGGGAGAATTGAATGTGTAAAATATGACCTAAATGTGCAGCAGGTTGGTTTAATTTCAAAGCAGACCCAGAAAGAAAAACTCTACAATGACCCTGAAAGAATATATATAGGGAACATATAGGGGTCATTTACGAAGGGTGGTAAAGATCTAGCTAATAGAAAGTTGCTTTATTGTTAGACATGGTTCAGTTAGGTTTGAATAAGGCTATAGTTGAGTTCACGGTTTTGCAAGACTTCCATAGGCGCCAGTTACATTTTCCTCTCAAACGCAGTGCAATGGGCGTGGTCCAGGCCAAGTGTATACACAGGCCTGCCAGACCTGCCTCCTGTCTGATAAGGCCTCTCTCCCTCCACACTACCTCTGACAAGCCAGCAGTCTGGTAAGGTCAAGCCCTACAGAATGTCAGAGAGGTGGATGATGATGTCTTTTTTCTGACGCCCTCATTTTTCACCCTCAGACATTTTTGTTTTTCTCCTTGCATCAGTGTCAACAGTCAACACTCCCATCTGCTGCAGTGGAACGAGTCTCGGACCGGAGCGAACCGGTCAAATGCTTAACCCTTCAGTGTGTGTGTGTGTGTGTGTGTGTGTGTGTTATTTTGTCTCAGTGCACGTGCTTGTAAGACGCAACCGCCACCTGCCTTCAGTTCCCTCCCCGGGAATGCGTTAGTCCGTGGGCTCGCATTCTGACTAGAAATAATGTCAAAGGTTTTAGGATTCTTTCTGTTCGACTTTAATGAATATCCCTGCTGCTGTCACAGGTGTAACAGGGCTTGTTCAATGAACCAGGCCTGTGTGATGAGTAACCTCACGTGAGACCTTAGGACTTGTTTAACTCCTCGATCTCATGATAAGCTTTAGCTCAGAAGGCTAACTTCAGTTCACTTGAAAGATGGCAGGCTGAACTAACCGTTGAATCCACTGAAAGCCCATTCATGTCGTCACAGAATTTCGTCCTACATATTAAAAATATGGAAATGAGTTTAGTATTCCCATATTCTGTTCATGCCCTTGATGGGCCCCTTAGAGTGACATTAGTTACCATGGCTGTGAAGTTGTGTGCCCTAAGCTAAAAGCTGAGGGGCCTCCATCGCTGCATGGAGGTGTCTCCTGCCGACAAGGGGTGGTAGTTCTCTGACAATATTAAAGACTATGGAGTTGCATGCTGTTCTTGTTCTGAGCTTATGCATCTTATTTGTTCTCAGCAGGACTTCACCTCTCGTTGTCACTGTTCAAACGAACACTAAAACAAAAGAAAATGTCTGACAGGTAATTGCGGGAGAAAGAATACAGTGCTTGGATTTTGTGCAATTTCTTTGTCATGGCTCATTTATTAATGTGACAATAATCTTTCTATGGATAATGCAATTTTGCAATCATCTAATTGCAGAGGTGTATATGCATTTTCCCAAACAGGTCTCATTTGTTAAGTCTTTCATATTATACAGTGCATTGCTCTCATTTATTTTACATTGGCGCCAGCACATTATACACGATCATGTAACGGTGGCCGTTTTAGGAAACTAAAAAGTAGATGGATGGTTGTAGTTTATTGGCACATTGGAAGTCCTGCTCCACAGATTTAAACCTCTGGAACTAGTGCTAAAATGATGATGTCAGATCTGAACTCAGATCTGGTTTTTGTCTCGCCTTCTTTTGTCTGCATGTGTTTTGTCTGCATCAGTACATGTGTGTGGTCAGGTGTCCAACACCCTGGGTAAATCATTTCAGATGTATTTATTCAGAAACCTGTGCGTCTGTGACACTGGCCCACTGCTGCCAAAGAAGTGTCACGATGTCAGTGACAACTCCAGTGACTACACTAGCCGCTATGACCCTCTGTGTGCGCGCGTGCGCGTGCGTTGGCGGGGCCTTCGTAGGTCAAGGGCGATGCAGCTAGCGAGGTACTGTCCTGTGTCAGCATTCCTGGACAGCCTCACGGCGCGGAGAAGAAGGTGCATCGCGGTGTGTATCCGTAGGTGTCCTTGTCTGGGTTGGCCGTACGCTGACAAACAGTTGTCTTCACAGCTGTTTCTTATTAGGCAGGAGTATTTGTTTTTGTGCACAAATGATATTTAAGTGCCTAGTCTTTTTCTAGGCTTTGCATTTGTATTTGGAGTCTTTGCTGATGTCTGACAACACAGGGGTAACAGAGGTGTCAATGCAAGTAAAGCTGTCCATCATGAAGCAGATCAATAAGAAATAATAAATCAGAGACACATGCAATCCGTACTGTAGCAGCCACTACTGTAGTAGGCAACTGCTGGCCAGTGGAAGTACAGGAGTTTCGCTCTGAATTGCTGTCATTTTGACCCAATGTGCAAGAGCACAGTTCCCACTGTCTCCCGCCAAATTCAACCTCTGATTCTGACATTGGATTAAAAGAAAATCAGATGATTGGGATTCCTCTGGTCAGGTAGATAGTTATATCTTTCTCTGAAAGAGAACAGGTGTCATTATTATAACAAACTAGTCACTTAGAAATCTCATAAGTGGCTTTTCAGTTTTCTTTTACAGTGAATCAAATTTTCTGATACATATTTTAGCAAATGTTTAATTACAGTGTTTTCAAAATCAGAAATATATCTTCAAATTAATATATATATATTTATGTTTTTTGTGCAAATTACTAAATGACAAAACTTTAAATAATATGGCCTTGATCAGAGGGGGGCAAACAATTACCAGATGCAGCTTGTGAGACAATTTAAACTGGGTAGCGGAAAGACTGATTTTTTTTTTCACTTTTCAAATGTATTTGGGGTTTTCATCACAAAACAGTTCGGTTCTATGAAACTGAAGAGGAAACGTTAATGACTGAGCACGGAATGCCTCCATATAAAGGAATATATAACATTTCAGAGAGAGGTGTCAGTGAGGTCAGTCGAGCAAACTTGGCTACTTCTGCAATCTTTGAATGGCTACAGACTAATGTAAGACTAATATCAGAGTGCGCGTATCGTCCTCATGGCATGAATAGTGTGGGATCAGCCAGTCAGCCACACATCCTCTAATTTCATTCTCAAGCCAGGTTTGAATTGCTTGCGCAAGATTCAATAGAATAGAACCATCTGCCGAAAGAGAGGTCCATGAGTAGGTACATATTATCATTTCACCTGATAGAACCAAGAGCAATGGCCAGAGGCATAGGCCTTGCGGTCAACTTACAGTTGTGCTCAAAAAAACACATGTATTTTATTTCTTATGGGATTCACATTCAACTGTAGGTCAGAACAGAATGGCACAATCATAAAACAAAACATGGCAACAAAGAAGAAAATGAACTGACCCCTGTTCAAATGTCTGCATTCCCTTAGTTCTTAATACTGTGTATTTCCCGCTTTAGCATCAAATTCTTGTAGGTGGTATAGCTGCCCATTTGTCTTGACAAAATGCCTCCAGCTCATGCAAAGTATTTGGTCGTTTTGCATGAACCGCATGTTTGAGATCTCCCCAGAGTGGCTTGATGATATTAAGGTCAGGAGGCCATGATGGCCACTCCAGAACCATCACCTTTCTCTGCTGTAACCACTGGAGGGTCAACTTGGCCTTGTGCTTGTGGTCATTGTCATGCTGGAAAGTCCAAGAGCGTCCCATGCACAGCTTTCGTGCAGAAGAATGCAAACAGTGTGCCAGTATTTTCTCGTAACATGCTGGATTAGTCTGGCCATCCATTTTCACAATATTCCCTGTGCTTTTAGAGCTCACACACCACACCAAAACATCAGTGAATCACCACCATGCTTCACAGTGGGGATGGTATTCTGTTCACTATAGGCCTTGTTGACCCCACAAAATAGTGCTTATGGTTTTGACCATATAGTTTTATTTTGGTTTCGTCACTTCAAATTACAGTGTGCCAGATGCTGTGAGGCGTGTCAAGGTGTTGTTGGGCATATTGTAACCAGGCTTTTTTGTAGCATTGGTGAAGTATAGGCTTCTTTCTGGCAACTCAACCATGCAAGTATGCAAGTGTCATCGTATTGTTATCCTTGAAACAACCACACCGTCTTTTTCCAGAGCAGCCTGTATTTCTCCTGGGGTTACCTGTGGGTTTTTCTTTGTATCCCGAACCATTCTTCTGGCAGTTTTGACTGAAATCTTTCTTGGTCTTCCTGAACTTGGCTTGTTATCAAGAGATCCCTGTATTTTGTACTTCTTAATAAGTGATTAAACAGTACTGACTGGCATTTGCAAGGCTTTATAAAGTTTCATTACCTTGTTACGCAGTTCTTTAGACAGTTCTTTTCTGCTCCCCATGGCTGAGTATCTAGCCTGCTCAGTGCATCCACGTGAGGGCTAACAAACTCACTGACTATTTATACACAGACACTAATTGCAATTTAAAAAGCCACAGGTGTGGGAAATTCAGCTTTAATTGCCATTTTCATCAGTGTGTGTCAACTTGTGTGTCTGTAACAAGGCCAAACATTCAAGGGTATGCAAACTTTTGATCAGGGCCATTTGGGTGATTTCTGTTATCATTATGATTTAAAAAGGAGCCATACAACTATGTGATAATAAATGGCTTCATATGATCACTATCCTTAAATAAATAAATGTTTTGCATGGTCAGTCATATTTTCAAAATCAATGCCAAAATTTCACAATTTCTTCCAGGGTATGCAAAACCCAAATGTCAAACACCATCCCCTATTTTTTTTAGTTTGATGGCAAACGTGATTGTTTAGTAGCGCTACCAAGCTACAGTGGATATAAAAAGTCTACACACCCCCGCTAAAATGCCAGGTTCTTGTGTCAGAACTTTTTCCACCTTTAATGTGACCTATAATGTGAACAGTTTAATTGAAAAACTAACTTTTAAAATCACAATAACCTGTTTTGAATAAGTGTGCACACGCTTAAACTAATACTTTGTTGAAGCAACTTTTGATTTGATTACAGCACTTTGTTTGGGTAGGAGTCTACTTGCAAGGCACATCTTGATGTGGCAATATTTGCCCACTCTTCTTTGAAAAAGCGCTCCAAATCTGTCAGATTGCGAGGACATCTCCTGTGCACACCCTCTTCAGATCACCCCACAGATGTTCAATTGGATTCAGGTCTGGGCTCTGGCTGGGCCATTCCAAAACATTAATCTTCTTCTGGTGAAGCCATGCTTTTGTGGATTTGGATGTGTGCTTTGGGTCGTTGTCGTGCTAAAAGGTGAACTTCCTCTTCTGCTTTCTAACGGACGCCTGAAGGTTTTGTGCCAAAATTGCCTGGTATTTGGAACTGTTCATAATTCCCTCCACCTTGACTAAGTCCTTGCTTCCAGCTGAATAAAAACAGCCCCAATTCATGATGCTGCCACCACCATGCTTCACTGTGGGTATGGTGTACTTTGGGTGATGTGCAGTGTTGTTTTTGCACCAAACATACCATTTAGAATTATGGCCAAAAAGTTCAACCTTGGTTTCATCAGACCATAATGCATTTTCCCACATGCTTTTGGGGGACTTGATGTTTGTTTTTGCAAACTTCAGCCGGGCTTGGATGTTTTTCTTTGTAAGAAAAGGCTTCCGTCCTGCTACCCTACCCCATAGCCCATTCATATGAAGAATAAGGGAGATTGAATAAGGGGCTGTGCGCACAGCCAGTACTTGCCAGAAATTCCTGCAGTTCCTTTAATGTTGCTGTAGGCCTCTTGGAAGCCTCCCTGACCAGTTTTCTTCTTGTCTTTTCATACATTTTGGAGGGTCGTCCCGTTCTTGGTAATGTCTCTGTTGTGCCATATTTTCTCAATTTTTGATGACTGTCTTCAATGTGTTCCATGGTATATCTATCTATGCTTTGGAAATTATTTTGTACCCTTCTCCTGACTGATATCTTTCAGCAATGAGATCCCTCTGATGCTTTGGAAGCTTTCTGCGGACCATGGCTTTTGCTCTGAGATGCAACTAAGAAAATGTTAGGAAAATCCTACTGGAAAAGCTGAACTTTGTCTCATTGCTTTTCATCACAAAAACCTGGCATTTTAACTGGGGTGTGAAAACTGTTTATATCCACTGTAGATATCAAGATCATTCCATCAAAAACAATACAACAGGCTTTGCTCACATTTGGATGGCCTTGGAAGAACGGAAGAGGGATTGTTTGGCTCCTCAACGCACAGCTGAATTCAAAAGATGCAATAAAGGTAGGAAATATTCAGAATGTGTAATCAATGTACATCTCAGCTATATGTATGCCAATCAAATATCCATCTTTTTCTGGTGTTTCCTAAATCCTGTTTTGGTGACTTTGGTGAGAATGACAGAAAGCAAGAGAAAGTGGTCGACTGGTGTGTATATGTATCTGATAGAGAGAGAGAGAGAGAGAGAGAGAAATGCAGGGACAGTTTGTTATAAGAAATATTAAGGAAACATCTAAATCACACATCGGCTCTCGATGAACAAAATATATTAAAGATCAAAATCTTTAGTGTACATTGTGTAACTCATTGACAACAAAATTACGTAACAACAGTCAATGGAAACCAAAATAACCAACCGACTGAGGGCTGGATACAAACTCACAAGGAAAATCAAAGTAAACAATTGAAATCACAGGCTTTTCCAACTCATAATGTGACTCAGTAGTGTGTATGGCCCTCTGAGTACCTGTATGCACTCCTGATAATGTCTGAACTTGCTCCTGATGAGACGGCGGATGGTGTCCTGGGGGATCTCCTCCCAGACCTGGATCAGGGCATCAGTGAGTTCCTGGACAGTGTGTGGCACCTATTGGCGGCATGGTTCTCACTTGGATTCAGGTCTGGGGAATGTGAGGGCCCGTCAATGGCATTAGTGCTTTCGTCATCCAGGAACCGCCTACACACACTGGTGACATGAAGCCGGGTTGAGTCTTGCACCAGAAGGAAACCAGGGCCCACTTCACCAGCGTAAGTTCTGACGATGGATCTGAGGATTTCATCCCGGTACCGGACAGCAGTCAGGGTACCGCTGGCTAGCACGCGAAGGCCGATGTGACCCCCCAAGGATATGCCTCCCCAGACCATCTCTGACCGACTACCAAACCGCTCTATTTTATGTTCTATACAAACAATTGTTTTTCATGTAAACATTTGAATGCTTATTTACTTTTGTACTATAGTGTGAAAATGTCGTTTGGTGCGACAGAAATGTCATTGTTAAATGTTTTTCTCCACAGGAAAATCAATAGGTTCTCCACATGCTCCAAACGACATTTGTGGATTAGTAAAAAGGATTTTCTCAGAGAGGATCTGAATTGTATTTAAAAATTAATGTAGAACAACCAACTTCGCACCATTAAGAAATAAATGTTTACATTTTTATTGAATTTGCACAAGTTACATCCTTCATATATTTCATCATATAGGTATTTTGTACAAATACAAAATTAGGACCGCAGATAGTGTTGCATGCTAGCTCCTCTATTGACTGTCCAAAAAGAATAACGTGGTACTTACCAGGCGTGATTCTAGCATTTTACAATGATTACACATTAGCAATACACAATACAGCCCAGACCACTGCTGTACTTGCAAAGACTAAAAGAAGGTTGTGATGTGTGTTTCTTTCACAGACATTTGGCAACGAATGGGCGTTGTCTCGAATGATGCATGCCCATCACAGGAGACAACGCTCCTCTAAATCCTCCCGGGGTTGAAGCACCAGAACCCTAATGACACAACTGGTACTTACCAGCTGGTTAATTGTTAACAAACAAATGTTTGTGTTATCAAGCTAAACAGCTAGTTAGCGTGTTGACAATGTCTAGCCAAAATGGACCAATAAAGCTTTCCAAGATAGGTTCCCATTCATTACTAACTAACTAATACAGAATAAAGTAATTTTAGAGAATAATCTGTTAAAGGTCAACTAGGGCATAATGAAAAATAAAACTCTGCCTCTTTCTCAATTTGAAAACTGTCCATGGTTGTACCTTTGGTGGTCCATTGATGACATGATTAAACAACTCTCCTCGCCAGGTAACAGTGTATGCTGACTCCTTCTGCATTAGGTCCTTTTCACAGAGGTGGCAGAAGGCCTAGTGGTCAAGAGCATTTGGCCAGTAACTAAAAGGTTGCTGGTTCTATAGTTGCTGGTTCTAATCCCCAAGCAGCTTCTGAAAGACGCTTTGGACAAGAGTGGCAGTGGCGTGAGGACATATGTTAGGTGTCAATAAAACTACACAGAAGTGAGGAAGATAAAATCTACCTTGACAGTTATGTTTAGGATAAAATTACAATATTTTTTTAATGTTGGCATTAGGCTTATGTTACTCGTTTTGTCTGATTGGATAAGTATAAAACCATCCACTAGAGTTTGGGGTGGGAATGTTGCATTTGTGTCATACGGGAACAGTAAGGTTTGTCAAATCAAACTGGGAAACACTACAAAAGTAGCAAAAGTCCTGAGTATTTAAAAAATATATATTTTTATGTATTTTAAAGAGTTTTTGGTTAATTGGATAGGAAAGTGGTGAGCTTTGTTTTAGAGGGGGCAGTAGGTCAGAATTGAACCCACAATTACGGAGTATATGTTTCAGAAATATTAAGGAGCTAAATAAATTGCAAGAAATCCCTCTGTCTAATACCACTTGTCACATTAAAGTATACAACTTTTTTTTTTTACAAACTAATTAGTAATAAACCATTTTTGAAACTCCCATGAGAATGTTAATATACTGATACAGTGCTGTTCTGTCTGTTTGAGAAACTGTACAGTCTAGCTGGGCTGGGAAATACAAACATTTCACTGCTTGGCATTTTTGCTTAATGGCAGAAAAATGCTAATTGGCATTGGAGTGCGTGTGTCAAAGACAACAAACGTAGGAGAGGAGTGGGAAGAAGTGTGCATGTCAGTGGCTGGTATTTTGAAATGTGAAATATGTCACTTAATTCATTGGTGGTTTTGAGTTTTTTTGAAGGTTTCACTAGAGCCTTGGGCCCTGTTTAAGATGAAGTTCATCACTACAATCAATGTAAATCTATGAGCTGTTTTCCAAAAGAAAAATATGAATGTTGCACTTGTCGCTTGTTCAACTTCAAAAGGCCTACCTCAGGCCAGGTGAGTGCATTGTTTGAGGACTTTTTGCCCTCCTCTGTCACATTATCCACAATATATCCGCTATACATCTCATGCTTTGTCTGTCTCTGTGTAACTGTAGAAAGTAGAATTTCATTGTAAAATTTATTATCAATTCAATTGTAATTAGATGTAATATCCTGTAGTTCCCTTAAATGTGGACCTTTTAATTGAGAAAAAAACATTTGATTAAGCCACGTCAATATTTGCAGCTGTATGTGGTAGACCCCTTTTCCTCTTGTAGTTGATCTGTTGTTAGCATGTGAAATCATTTGAATTTTCTCCCAAGCTTCAGTTTTTGAATTGAAGCAGCTTCTCTAAGAGTATTTCTCTGTGAATTTGTTCTATCCATTCTTCCTTGATTTTAAATTAACTTACCCACTCCCTTTGGAAGAGAAGCATGCCCACAACAAGATGCTGCCACCACCAAACTGTTCTATAGGGATGTATGTGTTGAGGCATAACAATGTTAAGTTGGCCCACTTTTAGTTTTGACTTAAATGCTTAATCAGAACCATTTTCCACATCAGAGCTGAATCACTTGCATGCTTTCAAATTGAAATACTTAAGTAATAATGTATTTCTAAATGTGGTGCTTCCACAGCAGAGGGGTTGAATACTTATGCAAACAAACAGTTTTCATTTTCTCTTAGAAATGATTCCCAACATGTGTAACCAATATCACCTTACAATAATTGATTTAGAATTTGAACAAAACAAAATTGCAATATAATCTGTAATTCAGTAAAATAAGAAAAACACGGTCATTGTTTGAATACTTTTTAAAGGCCCTATAAATGTTTCTAGTGACACTACCTTCTAATTATCATGAATGCATCATTTTTAAACACCTTTGTGTGTGTGTGTGTGTGTGTGTGTGTGTGTGTGTGTGTGTGTGTGTGTGTGTGAAGGAGAGTGAACAAGAGATAATCACAATTAATCATGTTTGCTCAAGTTTGGCCCTAAAGAAAGATCTTTCTTTTTGAGAAGAGGCTCATTGGGTTAAAAACATACAATATTTTCTTTAACCAACACAAAAGCAAAGTACCTGTTCTAGAATGCCTTCAGCACAATTTTCATAAAAACAACACAAAGATCTCTGTAACATACAGCTATTTATGCTCCCAATGTTTAAGTAGTCCTAATCGCTCTTATCAGTGACAGTAGGAAAGACGAAGCAACTACGATTTTCAACTATGATGACACATGCATTTGCAGACTACCTTGGAGGCACATCTCTTTGACTAGCTTATCCCTTTTAAGTTGTTTCTGTGCCATCCAAATGTTTGCAAAGCATATCAGCTGTCTAGAATGGTTTAAAACAACTGCAACATGGTTCATTTAAACTACGGTATATAAAATGTACAGGATTCTGCAACAAAAACTAAAATGATGTTGGCTAGAAGCAGTGTTTGGTATTGTGTTTGGAGTCAAAACAATGTACGCTGATAAAGGTAATGGGCCAATGCGATATTAACACATTAACGGAAAGCACTACAGCAATGTTGAAATGTTTAAAAATGACGTAGACTAATGAAACATGCTTTACTTTTGTGTTGTAATCATTACTAATCAACACATCAAATTAATCAGCCCAATAATTTGAAGACGCACATGCAATCACCAGCGACTTGATTTTGTTTGTGTTCCCTCTGTGTGAATCTTTACCTTCAAACAATTAGGCTTCATATTAGTCTAAGCTTTACATCAAAACAATAAGAAATGTTTTTAATCATCTTAGTCTATCACCTAAATTCCTTTAAAATTCATTATTTTTGTGGTCACTTAAATTGTAATAGTATAGCTATAGCAGAGCAAGCAATTTAAGGAGTGAATCGATATCTATAGATCTTAGGCATGTCCACACATGCATAGAATTCTCAAAACCATTTTCATTTAGCTATGTATAAGTATTGCTCTTAATTAATGAACTTGCTATGCATCTGTCATCCTCAACGAACATACATGGAACGTTTCATCATGTTGGAGGTGTCCAAATTGAGGGAATAGAAGGCCCCAGCAGAGATTATGAACCTTTAATTGCGTTGTCAAAATTACGGCACAGTGTGTCATCTCTCACGTCACAACTTCAGATAAGTTTCTTCATCAACATTTGTTGAAAAACTACAGAAGTAATTGAGTTGTGGGTATAAAGCTCTATCAAAGCTCTCGTTCTTCTAGGCTAGGTGACATTTTAATTATACATCCTTATCTGATAGATAGGGAGATATACGTTGTGTCAAAGTAAGAGCCACTCCTTTATTGTTTTTTATCATATATTCTTATATTCATGCTGTCAATGGATGTCTGGGATTTCATTTGACCCATCATTGATTGAAGATTAGTCACTATACAGGGAAGGTTTATCATAAGCCACAAATCTCTCAGATTCTAAATGTCTTGTTACATGAATGACAATGAGAGCAAAAAGAAACTTAATAAGTAAATGGCTATATTTCATTTGAAGTTTAGTAAAAGTACGCTTTGGTTAAATGACTTTGTGCCCAAGGAAGAATTGCCATCTTGAGCTGACAAGGTTGTGGGTCTTCTTCAGTTACAAAATTTTTTACAAAATATCAAAGGTAGTTAATAAAACCTAAATTGTTTATAGTTCTTATACCATTAATTACTGATTGATTCAGAAACCAATCAATGTAAACCTATGGAACCATTGTACTGTAACTAATTAGTCAGGCCGTAGTAAGGATAAGATACAGGAAGTGTGGTCTGGGGGGATTAACCCAAGGAAGAACAATATGTTCATTTTAACAGATAATTGAAACAATCTGGCAAAATTTGATTTTAACATTAAAACATTAGAACCACTGAGACTTTTTTGTTAATTAATGTTGGTGAGCTATCCCTGTAAAATGGAGAATAAAAAAAAGTTATCTAGGGTGGTATGTTTCCCAACAGCTGTGTTTTATATATTCATGCTGTATCGACACATTTTCTCTAAAACATTTTTGTTCTTTACAATTTGTGTTTCCCCTTCCAATTTTATGACGTACAATTCACAAGACTGGCCTTTCCTCGTTGCAATACTCTAACTTGCCTGTATTTGCCTGTACTATGATCTCTACGTGTTTGTGCTCATGATTCCTGTTTTACAGAAATGCCCCTTGATACAGCATATATGTCACATGTTTTATATTGTAGGCCTATACACAACTAAGTATAAATTATAGAACTTTTCTTGACATGGACACATTTTCTTATTAATAGAACCTTTTTGGGATGTTATTGATTTCCAGAGCACTTTACTGGGCTCTAAGGGACACTTAGTGTATGCATCACATTCATGAAGGGATGTAGCACAAAATTCTGGGCCCTGTACATAGGCGGTCTCTGAGGGCCCCTCCCTTCTTTATTCAAGATTCAACCATTTTCGAGGGCCCCTCTACATGTTAGGGCTCTATATTCTTAGTAACCCCCTTCCCCCCCCCGGTCTGACGCCACTCCATACATGTAAGGATGAGGTGTTTTGTCTTTGTAAACAGTAAGCTATTTTTGAATGTTTCCTACCCTTCTAGAACTGGGCCTTCAGCCAATGTAGTATGTGCTTAGAAGAAGGGATGGAATGGTAGCTCCATTCCCACTGGTATCACTGGATACCATCCAAATCATCTGCGTGGTCACCGCAGCCAATCTAAAAAATAAACAAGAACAAGACAGAATAATGCAAAAATACAGAACAAAATACCCACACGAAAATGCAGGTGTATTAAAGGATGTATTTTTCAAGAGACGACAGTGTAACAATGGAATGGCATGGAATGGAATGGCATCTTAACATACATGATTGTGTAGCTTTGAAAAATATTGCACCATAATACACTGAGTAGTGCACTTCACGATTACTGTCACTTTTGTTGAAGATGAGCAAACAAAACTATGTAAAACATTTGAGTTGTGTTCATGAGCTTGATCTTACACTCAAAATATGAGAGAAATGCAAACATTGAAAGTCAACTTATAATGAATTCATTGTTTTCTTTACATGTAACAGTTAACCCATGCATTTAGTACTTTGCACACCCTTTCCTTACTCTACTTAATGCTTGGTGTGCTGGGAGAACACATAACAAGGGATCTGAGATCTTTGCAGAATGTCCACTTAGTCCTCACTTATGTACTCTCCTTTTCAGCTCACCCCACATATTTTCCATCAGGGGACTGGGATTCAGGGGTTTAGATCAGGTGACTGGAATGTCAATTGCAAAAGCTTGATGCTATGGTTAGTGAGATATTTCTGCATAGACATGGAGGAATGCTTTGTATCATTGTCCTGCTGAAAGTTTTGCCTCCTAGCAGAAGACCGATTAGACCAAAAATGATCCAGGTACTTAAAGGAGTCCATTGTGCCATGTACTTCCTAACAATGTTCCCAGGGGCTTTGGAAGCAAAACAGCCCAACAACATCAAATATTCACCAATCAATGGGTAGATATATATTTTTTTGCATAACCATCCCTATTTTCACATCAAATCGAACTCTGGTGTTTAAGGTCTAAAGGCTCTATTCGTGTGTGACCATATCACTCAAAGTTAAAATGGTGTTTAGCAAACTCTAGATGCTTACATTTGTTTCTTTATGAGAATAGACAATTTTTTCTGGCAAGACCTCAAAAAAGGGGTCTTGGCATGGAAGTGGTATTTCCAAGACATGGTGATCCCAAGACTCAATTTACTTCCGTAACTCAAAAAGTGTTCAAGGATAAAAAAAAAACTACTATCTAACCCTCCTCCTTACTGTCCATGGAGGCATAATTCACTTCTAGGCAAGTTCAACACAGTTCCAGTTGATTTCCTAATTATTGACCTAACAGTGAAGATTGATATGTCCAGGCATTTAGCAACTGTTTTTTATAGTCGTTGTCTAATCGAAGAGGAAGATTAGGCTTTCGGCTCATTTCCTTTTATTTGTGTGTTCTCTCACCTTCCCCATGTTTATATATTACTGGGGGAGTTTGGTATGTGTGTCACATCATATTTATACCCCCAGAAAACAAGAAGTCATGGATAAGAGTTACTAATGACTCAGATGAACTTACAAAATATACAGTGGCTTCAGAAAATATTCAGCCTCCTACAGTATCTCCACATATTGTTGAGTTATAGAGTTTAAAATTTAGTAATTTATTTTAAACTCTATAACTCTATAATACCCCATAATGACAAAGTGAAAATGCAAAATGTGTACAGGTGTTTTGAAAATAAAAAAAACATACATATCTCATGTACAGAAATATTCAAACCCTTTGCCATGACACTCCAAATTGAGCTCAGAAACATCCTCTGTCCTTTGATTATCATTGAGCTATCTCTAGAACTTGATTAGAATCCACCTGTGGCTGTAAAAATTATGCCATGAAGTCCAAGGAACTCTCTATAGACCTCATAGATTTGTTTTGAGGCATACAGTGTTTGGTAACACAAAGAAAAATTAAGAAAGAAGAAGGGTTCATTTTATATGTATTGATGGTAAGATACTAAGATTTGGTTCAAGTTCATTTCTAGGGTTGTCACAAATATTGGCATATTTTGGAGAAATAAATATGTATTTCTAGTTGTTGTTTTTTTTCAACAATTTTACATTGATTAAAGGTTACATTATGCATATTGTGATAGTAAAACCAAGCTGATAAACAACAATAACATATTTTATAGCCTTTTCTGCTCAACTTTACCAAGGGTGCCAATATTTCTGGAGGGAAATTAATATATGCATACTTTTTAGGCAATCGTACCTACACCTACAAATAAAAATAAAAAATATTCCCTACGCTCTTGTCACTGGATATGCCACAGACCTATTTGTCATTAGACACCATCTTCCAGGAAACTGCAACGCAATTCCCAGAAGATTCCAGAGAATATGAAGATCAGATATGAGAAGATAGCATGCATTGTGCTGCGTGAAAGAATTATCAGTATAGCTGCATTTAAACTCTTTTAAAATATCTTAGAAAGTAATGTGTCGTACTCAACAAGAATTTCTGGTGTGCAAACATTATCACTAAATATGTGCTTTGTGTAATACATCTAATCTAAGAGTATATTGCTATGGTTTGAATGTAAATTTAAAAAACTTAAAGCCTTGAGTTTAACTCAAGCTACATGGTAAAAAAAAGTCTTAAAGACTCTTAAAACAGATGCCTTAAAAACAACATGCTGTGCAATTTGCTCAATCGTTTGAGTATGTTTCCCAAACCACATCTTCTAAAGAGGAGGAAATGCCTATAGGGATGTACTGAGAAGCCACCATCTTGTTTTCCAGTTTAACCCTACAGTAGGCCTGTGTGATAGGGCTTGCCTTCAGTTGTTAGGGACATTCAGCAACAATTATAGTTACAATGTAAGTGTATGGGCACACAACACATTGACAGCAACACATGTTTGTTTGTGTACGTATGTATGTGTGTGTGTGTGTGTGTGTGTGTGTGTGTGTGTAGCTGCAAGACTGCATGCAGTCTGACTCTGTTAAAGCACAATATGCGTGTACATGTGTACACTTCAAGTGACTGCCTTCCCTTAGGCTGACAAGAAAACAATCAGAACAATGTGACCTTTTGTGTTCAACATTTTTTAGAATATCACATAACACATGTTTCTAGATTCATTTTCCATAGGAAACAAATGTGAAGTAGATCAATTATAGGTTTACAATATCAGATTTCAGAGGTAATTTTTCATTAAGTTCTATGATCAAAGCTTAATGATCTGATCATTATCGCATAATTATACTTTTTAAAATGCCAATACTAAGCATATTAAATTGTTCATTACGCTGAAAATGCCCTTTTTACCAAACACACATGTTAAGTCATGAGGCAATGACAACATAATTCTCTGTACACACACACAAACACACACACATTTATGTATACAGTACATTTGTGTGTGCAAGTGTGTGTGTAAGGTTTAACATTCACAGCGCTAACAAAAGCACTATAAACTGAATTGAAAACCGTATTATTTAGCAGGCATAAGCTATTGTATGTATGTTCCTTATGAATGTCAATTATTTTCGAGTTAAACTGCATCGTTAGAGAAATTTTCTGAAATCCTCAGAGCATTCACAAAGGCAATAATTAAGGCTCTATACCACATTCCATCTAATATAGGTTTGATATAAATATTTCCAGTAGACTACATTCCAAATTATATCGATGTGTCTACGCCTAAATTAAACCAAACAAGCCCTGTGGAAATAAATTATCTAAATGCAGCAGGGTACGCTAAACTTCACAATGAACCAGACAGAAAAAAGTTCCACACTGGATCAAATGTAAAACATTATTACATAAGTTATCACTCTTTTGAACATTGTCCTTGCTTTAAATAGGGGATGTTTTGTTACAATTCAACGTGTTTTTCTTTCGCCTAACTATTTTTACGTAGGATATCCTGTATTAAAATCTACGTTTATAATACTACTATACACTATAATACTACTACTACTACTACTAATAATAATAATAATAATAATAATAACTAATAATAAAACTTGCAATTACAGGCCTATCTGTCTAAAATAATGTAGGCCTAGGAATATTTGATGAAATTTGTTTTCCTCGGCATCAATTCAATTACAGTTCGAGTTCGAACTAAACACATACAACTGTAAATGCATAGGCATAAGTCTTGTAATCTTTAAAAACGATATATGATAACGATATATATATATATGATATAAAAAGCTTCCAAAATCAAGCTCGAAATAGCTTTAGTGCAGTGCCAGCTCTAGTTCTCCTTACAGGATGCACTTTCTGATGGAAGATTAGTGACGTGTAGAAACATCAGTTGCGACAGACGAGGTAGATGGAGGGATGGATGGACAGATGTTGGGGCGGTACTTGGAAATACTGCCACATTATTAGCCCCCTCCGACAACCTTCTGCATAGATGATCAGTTTGATGGCATGCTGGCAATGTCTCTGGAATGTCGTGCATTGAGAGAGGTAAGGATTTATTTAAGTGGGTAAAACGATACCGATAGTATTGATGATAGCTCATCAGTTACTTTCTGACTTGAGAACAATAATATAGTATAAAAAGCGCGAGATCGAGGGGAGTGGTGCTTGAACAGATAGAGAGGCTAACATATGGTGCAAATTCTAAGAACTCACCCGGGCCATTTAGTCAAGGTTCGTCTGCGTGCTGGTCGCCTGGGAGTTGGGAAGTTAATCCGTCTCGAAAAGATGCAGCGGTGCGCCCGATAATGTGGAAGAAGTTGGTGCTTTTCAAGTAGCGGCGGCCGTGGTAGTGATGGTAGATCTCCCCTAATATCCGACGCATGGGATGGTAGGTGGAACCGTGCGTTTCTAATGCTTAGCAACATACCAAAGCTTCAGTGACACCCAAGATATGCTACTTAACGCAATCAAAAGTACCCTAACACGGTAGCCCAAATAAAAGATCATCTAATTCAAAATATAAGACACATTAAACGTCACGGTCAATTGGGGTTCTCTTGATAGGTGTGCATTACTTCAAGCAGTAACCTATCTAGTAACTTGGCTATTTCAGTTATTGTCCAAACAGACACTCTCCCTCAATGCATTTGGGCAAAATCAGTTGTATAAACATGTTAATAACATAGTAAATGTAAGCAATTGATGAATATGTAATTCGCTGGGATGGAGTGCGGTTCACTAGCCTATGTAGTCACAGTGAACTGGACTGGACTCGGCGCCCCTCCCCTTTCCGTGCGAGTTAGTCACTTCCTTGTAATAAGGTATAACGAATCAATCTGCAACTTTGAATGCCCCCTTTCTAGGAGTGGCAATAAACAGTTAAAAAAAACACCCTTCGCCTTAACCGCTGCCTGTGTATAAATATTATTTCCACAAAGCAGAAGCTTCCTGTTCTAATATACGGCCCAAGAAGTTCAAGTTCAAATAATGTGTTTGACAATAGAGTATCAGGACAGATACGACACAGAATTGCATTATTTTCTGTGTTTTTGCGATTATTAGTTGTCTCTGTATCTTGCAGTCCATGCAACGTGAATACAGTAAGACATACACTGATATAGTGTAACTGAAAACCCAGCATCATGATTCATGGACGTTTAAACCAGAGCACGGCATTGAACAGGAGCTATCTTATAATCCTTTTATGGAAAATAATCAATGGAGAGAAAAAACAGAACAATTAAACAGATTGACAGGTGGGCTCTGACTGTCAGAGTGACGCTTCCAGAGGGGTGGAGTAACGGAGAGGCAAGAAAGGCAACTCGATGTGTCTATCAGTTGAGCCTGTGTCATCAGTCGCGCATCCCCCGAATGTGCGATATGCTAAATATTTCTCACTGGTGAGACAAGACTCCGGCTTCGCTATCTGGAGTTAAAAATAAGAAATAGTCCACATTCGTATGCTTCGTAGAGTAGCTGTTGGCGTTTCGTTTGTTTATTAACAATTTTGGGGCAGTAATACATCAACTGTCCACATGAAAGCGAAAGGACATCATTTTTGTGAGTAGGCCTATCGTCGGAATTGACTGTCAGAGCCGAGCTGTGGGTGTTACCGTGTTTCGGTCGCGTGAGGAGAGACAGAAAGTAGCCTATTGGCGACATAGCTGTTTGATCTTTCTGCTTTAGCGATGTGACTGACTGACAAGGACTGATTGACATACCGGTAGCCCTCTAATGCCCATCTCTCTCTCTCTCCCATTTTGTGTAGACTTGCAGAGCTTGAACAACGGAACAGCACCTGTGCGGAAATACAGTCTGGAACGTTATCCATTGCCGTGGAACTTTGTGATACATTGAAAGGGTTCTTTGTTACTTTCTATCCGAAAATTGGTTACAAAGTGTCTTTGATCAATCCTTTTTTGATGGAAGCATCGCGGAACTGAAGAGGCTTTGGCGGCTGTCCATGATCTCCAATGCTAGACTGAAACCTAACCGGAGATCATGCTATTTTTGATCATCATGCTATGAGTGATATTTAAAAAGTCTGGTTTCTACTCTGAACATTCCATGAGAAAAATCTAGTTTGTGTTATAAATATTGCTTTATTGACATTTGACAAACAATTGCAGAAAGATGAGTTCGATTTCTCGAAAATTGCATACAGTCGCCGACGCTTAGACTTAATTTAGCCGTTTAATAACGGGAATCTAGGCTACATTTCAACTCCACACAAACCGAAGACAAGGACAAAACCACGAGAAATTTGTTTTGATTTCGTTGCATTGGTTTCCTCTTGGGTCGTCTTTTATTTTGGTCTCTGCATGAAAAGTCAAGCGGAAAGTCTAGCAGCAGCATGCCGAGGAGAAAGCAGCAAGCGCCAAGGCGGTCCGTAGGTAAGCCCAATTCGAAATCTTTTTACCCAATTCCACCCGTGAAATAATTTCTACATCATTATTTCATTTAATTTCTCATTATTTCAAAAAGTTTCATAACCGAAATATAGACAATCAATACAACAATCAAAAGGAGTTCAACTTTCTAAAATTGGCTCGAAAAAAGTATATACCTGACGTTCATCTTCCCATATATGTTGTCAAGGCCTATTTAAGTTTTACACACACACCCACACACTCACACACACTCTCACACACTCACACACACACACACACACACACACACACGTTGGTAATGGACCTAATGCAGTTGGACGTGTGCTCGCTTATTTTATCTAGTGTTTGATGTTCTATCTTTGGCCGCATATAGCCTACCAAAGAAAAATTACTCGCTGGTGCGTATTTTCAGTCTCTGTTCCACTGGGGGATTGCCATCCTTGATTTGATGCCTGATTGATCGCTTGTCATGCGACTGCCTTTGATCCATTCATCCCGGATAAGCATCAGTAAATCATTCACCATGGAAACACGCATGCGCTTGACAGCTTGAGCAACTCAAAGGACAACTTTTGAGAAGCCGGAAAAAAGACTACCTGTCGAGAAGCAGGAGAAAAGACTAATTGAAAGAAAAGTTCCCAAGCGGGGGTAAATACTTCGCGATTAATGACCATGGGGGGAGGGACAAGGGAACAAGTCTGAGGGAGGTTGCTGGGGCGTGTCGAGATCAGACAGTTAACACCCCAATACTCTTAAGATTATACTGACCCTTTCGAGAGAAACTTTTAACTTTCATGCAGACTCATTGCTCTGTATCATTCCAGGACCTGACAACATCTATTGCATGTGTTAAAAGTATAGGACATTTTAGGTTATAGTGTGCACACGTTTTCTTTTATTCTTCAATAGTGTTTTTTTGGTTTTGTTCTCTAATTCTGGAGAGTCACAAAGATTTATTTGACACATACGTATTTTTATGAAATCTCATGAAAGAAGACTAGTGCTGAGCCTGTCATTGTGGAGGTGTTTTTTTTTTCTTTTTTTTTTCTTTGTCTCTTATAACAGTTGTGACTGATTGACAGGAGTTTCAACCAGTCACCTAATGAGAATTCTGCCTTTGAAGTTTAGGCATTAATGACTGCACTGAACAAAACAGTTCTAGAATATTAAACAGACTAAGGAAATGTGAGGTTTAGCAGGTTGGGAAGGAGAGACTTTGAACTCTGTGGGGTTGTGATTTCAGCTTTGCAGCAGTGATGTAAAGGTGAAGATTTTCTGATATAAATAGCTGATATGGAGAAACAAGAGAAAAACGGTAGCCTACATGGAAAGGGTGTTACAGAAAGAGGTTCACCACTTTAACCATGTAACTATACAGTCAACTCCTAATTAATACAAAGGCTCGAGACTCTTGTCTACGCATGTGCCTAATCAGAGCACGCAGTGACAGAGAAAACATTTACAATTGATTTGGGACTGGTAAATTGCAGGACACTTAATAAACACAGCATTCACGTAGCCAGTGTGTGCACTGGCTAGGAGTGGACCACACTAAACGCTTTAGCCCAGTGTTAGCAAGCGCTGAAATTTACAGATCAAACAAGTGTAGTGGTTAGATTGCCAAAATGCTGCAGAATTATCTGAGCGAGCAGCTTGTGCACTCAGCCGTCATTGGCTCCCTACTCCACTCCCACCCAGCTCTTGGATATTGATTTAATTGTCGGTTTGGTGACAGTCACATGCATCACTGGAGGTAATGGTCAATCAAAACTTAGCAGGCGTTGTCTTTCCATTGTTTCCAGTGCAGGTCATGGAGTGGTCTCCATCAGAATACTGTGACTAACTAAATGCTCTGTCTGTGTGTGTGTGTGCCAGTGTGTGTGTGTGTGTGTGTGTGTGTGTGTGTGTGTGTGTGTGTGTGTGTGAAATAGATAGAGACCGTTCATTATTAATAGAAGCAGAGACCTAAGCACGCACAATACATATTGCAAATATTTTATATATCTACAGTAAAAGCACACTACATTCAGAAAAATGATGTTAAAACAACTAGCTTAAATTTCCTTAGAGGCTATGGGATACTTAAAAAATATAGGTTTTAGCTTTAGTAGTGATTTCTAGCCCCTCGGGTGGCTATGTTACTTTTATCTAGTTCAGACAGTAACGATACATTCAGTTTCACTCCATCTGGAACAACACGGCTGCATCTGTTAGTTTTGGCAGTTTCGTTCGATGTGGTGCAATCCGATCTGCGGCGACTTTTGCTGCAGTCATTTGTTAATACTTGATCGCTGGAGGGTGTTTCGTTCTCATTTTAGGTATGTTTAATTTTGTAAAATGCTCTTATTAGGAGTCACTTGCAAGCCCGGAGTTGCTGTATTGATCCATTTTCAAGTCAGATATAAACCTCCCACAGCGTATGTGTTGCGAGTGCTGCTTTTTAAAGAGATTACAGAGTAATCCAGTGGATCCAGAGTATCGTTCTTCTTTTCATATTGCGCTTACCGGTGAATTAACCTCTGACCATTCGCCTCTGTCGGAACATGCTGCTTAAATATTTTATTAAAATATTTGGATGTAATGAGTACCACAAGGATACAGTATGGTGTCGCTCACGTCAACACTGATGCTGATTTTAATTCCAAAGATTTTAGGAAGTGAAGGCCTTTTTGTAGTACCATTTTCCACTGATTTGTATTAGGTGTTGATAAGTATTGATTTCTAATACAGTCATTCTGTGTACCTGTGCACCACAAAATTCCCCTATGCAACCTATAAAACACACCTTCTCTGTGTAGTTGATCAATTACTTATTTTCTACCCAACCAAATGTTGCCTACTACATGAAAAGGAGTCTTTGAGTCCTGTAATGATCAAGTGAACGGGGATGGTGGAAGGAGGGAAAAATCTAGAAAGAAGTTAAGCTTATTCCCCTTATTGGAGGACAAGCAGGCGGCAGCTATAGAAGCATCGTTAGCCCGACTCCCTAATTATCTGGGATGCAGACGGATCTAGTGACAGGGCCCCGCCGATTAATGCTGACAAATTCAGCAAGGTGTCAAGTTCCACAGCTGCCTTGATGTAATCAAGTTGATATCAGCCCTGGTCCCCACACACAGTCACGCACGCACACACAGACACACAAACACACACACACACACACACCCTCCAGTTGCAGTATTAACTCAATTATATCGAAGGGGTGCAGGGCAGGGGGCTGCAGCCAGGTGACAAATGGACTACCTGGCTAATCAAGTCGAAGTCGAACAAAGGCGCCCTGACAGATAAAGCTGATCCTTAAACCTGAGCTCCGGTTTGTATAGCAGGTTACAGGATGTGTTGGTTTAGACATCCTTTCCTCGGATATGTCGCGTTGCATTTTATCCTGTATCACCTAGAAATCTATTCCGCATCTGTACATTTTGGGATAGTGGATGTTCTATTCCCAGCAGAGTTAGAGTGCTCTGTGTTTTCTTTTACTGTCTCAACGACTTGCTCTGTGTGGGTCCGTCCGTGTGTGTGTGTGTTTGTAAGTCTGTGTGAGCGTCTTCGTGTGCGTGTGTGTGAAGCGTCCCTTTCTCTTTACCCAAGCTATACTAGAGGGTATGCAAAGTGTCATTAACAGTTGACATTCACTCCTGTAGTCAATAGTCATGTTTGCCCCCAAATAGTTTCATTTGCATCTGGGGTTGCAGCCAGTAGGCCTATAGGAAATCAAAGTCTCTCTCACTCACAAATACACATACACGCACACACACACACGCACACGCACACACGCACACACACTCCCCTTTCTCATCTACATGGAGGTTAAGTTACAAATGAAGATCGATGACTGCTCCTATAGAAAAGAAAGGGTGGCGATGAAAATATGCCTGCATTTAAAGAGCGCCAAGAGGGTGACGATGCGAGGGCAGCAATGCTGAGGTAAAACTATCCCTGGGTTCAACAAGGATTTCCACACAGCCAGGCAGTTGTATTCTTTCTCTCGCGCACACGCACACACACACACACACACCGCATATACCGTAGTATCAAATATCACTGTTGACATTTCGTCTGTCCACTCATTTCTGTCGCTATGGTACGGAGAGAGAGATAGGACAACATGAATTGAAGGAAGAAAGGGCAAGTCATGACCTCGAGAGGAGGGACACTGGACAATCATAGAAACTCTACTTGCCCACATTTCAAGGTGTGCGCTGAGGCAAAACTTTTCTTTTGTGACTTAATGTGACACAACCACATAAAAAAGGAAAATCAATTGAAAATATTGATGACCAGTTCTGAACTAATGAGAAAATTGTCACCCAATTTGTCACATTTTCATTGTGGATGTAGCCTGAACTCAATATAATAAATATGTGTTAATAAATCCAAACTCAATACCCATTTTGTTTTGCGTAGATCGCAGTAGGGCAAAGCTATCAAGAATTGGCGTCTATGGTAGCTTGCATAACATTAGTTAATTATTAGTTTTGACGTTTGCCGTGTGAATATCATTTGATATCTGTTGTTGATCTCTGATGCCACTATCCTGCCTGGAAGCAGGTTCAGTGAATCAGGAAGTGTAGCCTGAGGTAAAACAGAGGCGGGAGTGAGTCTCATATCTAATACGGTGTGCGTTCTCTGCAATCTCATCCTCACAAGAACACACACAAAAAGAAACATGCTCTGAGAATGCACTCTGGGAAAGAGAGCGTGGACAACAGTAGTAGGCTTCATTTCAAATGAGGAACGCCCTCCCGAGTAGCCTGCCCTGGGGAGTCCCTGTGGGAATGGCCTCCATCTTAGCCCACACTCTGTGTGTGTATCGGAGTAAGTTTGTGCCTGTGGTTTATCATTACACAGATTTGTGTGGGTGTGTGTCATTGTTGTCCCATGTTTCCATTGACTTCAGAGGACTGGGGCAGTTATTAGGCTCTCACTCATCTCTGAGCTTACATAAAGGCTTGTGTGTGTATGTTCCTCCGGATGTTGACTGACAAGGGCAGTTTTATGAGATAAAGATTTAAATAACTTTTGGTGCAGAGCAAAGTTTTATTTTATTTTAGTGGACGCTTAAGCCAATGTTGTTCACAATATTATAATTTTTTCTTGTGAACAAATGGCATATATTTAGCATCGGTTATATTTAATCCAAATGACCAATTAATATGAAACAAATATAGCAGCTCTATGAAATGCTAATTTCCCCCTTTACATACCTGCCTAAATGCTGGCAGTTTAACCACGTCGTAAATTATATGCAGACTTTTCTTGAGGAATGAAATGTATCTGAAAGGCATGGCGGCCTACAACAAAGGCAAAACATTTGTTCCTGGCAAGGGACCCAGTTATCCCTTCTGAAATATTTTCTCTATATATGAAAACTACCCGCCTAAGCAAACCTTTGCCAAAGTCCGGCACTAAATTAACATTAAAGTTTGTGTATTTTCATACTTTGATAAATGTTCCTCATACTTGCTGGAAAACGAGTCAACACCAAACCAAACCCTGTTTAAGCAATCCCAAACTAATGTTAGCCAACACAAAGCTGTCGTCATTAGCTCAGTAATTTATACTGGCACAACACTGGTACAATAACAACGTAATATATTAATCGCAGTTGCTTTGAAAAAGCATAGTTACTACATAGGTACTTCATTCAAGCCCAGAAGTACAAGATGCATATAGTTGAGCCAACAAAATGTGTGTTTTTTTTCTAATGTTAGCACATTGCATCTGCCAACGCTACGAATGTCAACCTACATTTGTGTCATATGCACCTGCACTGACAACGTTGTATTCATTGTGCTTGCTTTTAATAAGCATATTAGACATTTTAATTTACTAAACTGCATAAATAATACATGCGTGAATCGGTATTATGACCATGCTCTGGCTTCTTAGTGTAGCTAATCTATAATGTAGCTGTCAACAAAATGGTTGGCATAATATTGTTGACCCGCTGTCGGTAAATCAGTATGTCAAACGAAATGTTTCTCTGTGATGTTGCTAACTGTGATCACCTATGCACAGCAGCAGTTGACGAAGGTGGAGTTGAGCCAGTCCAAGCACCTGGCTTTGTGAAAACTCATAACAAATGTTAGCTAGCAACTATATTATTTAACCGACTGTTTGTGATATTGTGAAACTTTGTACATTCATGACCGTTCTGAACAAGACACTGTGGCTTGATGATCTACAAACAATGTCAACATTATTTACGAATGTATTGTTTTAGGTTTTCATTATCAAGTAATTTCATCCTGTGTGAAAGACAGATCCTAAAAGTCTACCGCAATCTCTATCTAAAATGCGCATTTCACAAACATTGGTGAAAAACATTTATTGTATAAAACGTGACCATAAAAAAAACCATTCACAAATTATTTATGGAATTCTTTTCAGAATAAGAAGCACCACCATCCTGACACATCCATAAAAGCCTGGTACTTTGTGTAGCCCCTCCCCTAACTTTGCACCTTTCCTTTTCCCACTTCCATGACATGAATGCCCTCGGTAACTCAGAAAGTTAACACTTGAAAACTCAGTATAGAAAAATAATACCAGCGCCCCAATGGGGGCGTATCAAAATCAACCAGCAATTTACATTAGTCTCCCTTTACAAATCAGAAACAAAATCAACAGAAGATCTGTACTGTTACACTCTATCACAAGCTTCGAACGTTAGTAGAGTGAATTTCAAGGGGGTTGGGTGAGCCGAATAAAGTGAAACATGTAGGGAGAAAGAGGGCGGGGGGGATAGCATGGGAAAAGGTATTAAAAGTGACAGATGAACAGGAGTGGGGAGAAATTCTCCCGCAGCAGCTGTGACTGCCGTCATTACCCTGACAGTTGTCAATTAAGAATTACTGCAGAGTCCCCAGTCATTTGTCCCACCCCCACCACTCGGCCCCCGGGCCCCCGGCCCAGCTGTAAGAGAAATAACACTTTACCCTTGTCGCTGTGTTAGCGCCGTTAGCTCGTAGCCGCGACCGCATCGCCACCCCCCTCCCCCGTGTGAATCGATAACCATTGTATTAGCAATTATTTTGCCCATTGATTTACGAGGGCTAGCAACTCCCGCTGCGCTGTTATTAGCCCCTAATTAGATGTCCCATGGCTACACGTACCGACGCACACACCCACTCGCAAGCTGACGCGTGATCTTTGCTGCCCCTGTTGCCAGGTGGGTATATCAACGCGCGTACGTTGACGTGCGCACACACACACACACACACACACAGTCCTACTGCTGTTGCTTGGTGGATGTACTGTATGGTTCCTTAGAGGCAGCAGGGTGTAGATCAGGCTACCACCAGACTGGTCTCTCTTTCTTTCTCTCTCTTTCTGCATTTCACCTTAACTGTGACCTACCACCCTTTTACACAGAGGAGGCCTGACACCCTTGGGCTAAAGGATTAGAGATGGAGGGGAGGGGGGATACAGGCCCATTTCAAGTAATAAGTTCAGTCTGTGTGTGTGTGTGTGTGTGCGAGTGGAAAAGGATGTATGCTTTTGATATGAATGCTCTTATTAACGACTATTTGAGGACGACATCATCGTCACCTGTCATGAACAGCCACATGACAAGTGTCATGCCATCCGAATCAGTTTTCCTCATGTGTACATGTGGTGTGAAACATTTTAAAGGTGTTGGAGTCTAGGTGAAGCAATTTGAATCACGGCAGAATACTCTTTGGGTTCATTTGACTTCAGCGTTGATCAATTATCGCGTTCGTTATATCACTCAATCTGAAGACATTGCTGTGTCAGCAAGAGCCATTCTATTAAACCTGTTCCTCGGATAAAGATCATTCTAAGTGCCAAATCTCTATTAAACATGACTTTAGTCCAGAATATCAGTCCCAAAGCACTTTCCTCATTTTAGTTCACTAGCCCTGGTTAAAAGAGCATTTCTTTCCCTAATCTGTGTTTTCAATCGACAAGTCTTTGACTAGACCGACGCTCGTGTTACTGCGATTCTGGAAGTGTCTCGTAAGAACAGATTGGATGGAAAAGCCCTTCATGTACTGCTTTACAAGGAATTTTAGTATCGCCTCGTAAACGTTCGAACGGAACTGTGTCAACCCCTTGTGTTTCCCTGTCCCCCGCCTTATTTGTAGGGTTTGAGACATTTTCATAGCGATGCTACTCATCCCCTCGAGCCCTTCATTCGAGTCCACAACTCCTTCAGTCTCCATTCAAATGGAAATGATGATTTGAGACAAATAAAAAGTTGCGCTGTTTTTATGGTGCGGAGACGGATGAAAGCTGGCCTCGGCACATTAAGAGAGGGTGTCTGTTTTTTTAAAGAGCATGTGTACATTCATGTGTGTGCGCGTGCGTGAATGGGTGCGCGCGTGAGTGCGTGCGCGCGTGCGTGAGTGTGCAGCGAGTGGACAAGATTCGCAAGGAATTTCTATCCCCCGAGGAGTGTTTATTTAACTGATAAGGGTCTTTGAAAAGCAATGAATATCATTTTTTTTTTTTCGGACAACAGTTTACTGGGCCCTGTAGATAAGATATCTGGGAATGGATACGGCCCAGAGATGACAGTTTGTCCTTGAGACTGGACCAGACAGCGGGGCAGCACACGCTGGCTTCGCCTCTCTCTCCCCTCTCTTTCCTTTTCTCTCTCCTTTCTCAATCTCTCTCTGTCACAGTCTTTCTCTCATCTTTATAGCTCTTGCTATCCATCCCCCTATCTGTCTTGTTTCTCTACCTCCATGTCCTCTTTCATGTTCTCTCTCTCTGTCCACCTCCGCCTTAATCTGCTCTTCTCTCACTTTTTCCATCGCTCAGTCTTCATCCCCTTCTTTTCCCCTGTTATGTGTAACAGCGCAGTGCCATTGAGCTTGTTAGAAGAATATGAACTAGTGGACAACAGACGAGAGAGTAATACAGTCTTCTCTTCGGCTCACTGAGCTTGTTTCCTGTGCCATTCTCTGGTCATTCTGTGCCGTGGTGTCCTTAGTCTTGTAGCAGTGTAAACACTCTGCTCTACTGTACACACTGGAGGGAGAATCTCAATAGGTTTTTGGAGGGGAAAGAAGAAGAGCGCAATTCAGTACATAGCGTGCTTCTTCAGGTTTCTCAGACGCCACATGTGGCCACAAAATGGCTGAAAGCTTTATTTGATCCGTTGTGGACTCAGACAGTGTCAGTCACCGAGGGGCTTTAGGCTCGCCACTAAGTCGTCTGTCTTTGGGAACAGTGGGGGGCCACCCAGACCCCCTCTCTGTCTGTCTGCCAGCCTGTCTGTCTCATGTCTGTCCTGTCACTCAGTCTGTCACGTCTGTCTGTTAGACTGGATTTTCAAGCGGTGTGCCCCGTTTTGTCTTTGACTGAATTCTGTGTTGCACTGAGGCTGTCAGGGGGACACAGTGATTAGCTAAGTTGGACATTTCACTTGTACGTTTGGCTGTCGCACTGCTCCCCGTCATAGTGGTTCTATCGTACTTGACCAGAAAGGTGGTTCTATCGCACTTGACCAGAACTGTGATTATCCGGCAGAAAGAGGATTCGAAACCTCCGCTGTCTGTTCACTGACTATAATGGAAGGCCTATTAGCTGGGTGTGCATTGGGTGCTTTGCCGAGGGAGAGACTTTCTCTAGGTCTTGACAGTGAAGAAAAACGGACACAGAGAAAGAGGGAGGTGGCATGACCTGAGGGAAGATGAAGTGGTGAAGAGGAGGAGAGAGGGAGTGGTGAAGAGAGGAGGCCGCGGGGATGGAGAGGGTAAGAGAGGAGGAGCGACAAAACAGGAGGGAAGCAGGTTGGTTGGGAGGGCTGCGTAAGGAGAGAATCGGGGGGGGGGGGGAGCAAATGAGAGTGAGAGACAGGGGAGGAGTCAATGGGGAGCAGTGAGAGGGGGTAGAAAGATGGAGGAGAAACCGTGAAACGGTGAGAGAAAGACAGCGAGCTAACGACCGAGAGGGAGGAGCAAGTGAGAAAGAGAGGGAGAGAAAGACCGGCCCGGGTGAGGTCAGCGATGCCTGCTACTCATCACTCACTCCTTAATGACGATTTCTCAACCCAGCCCAGCAGCCAATCAGATGGGGCCATCCAAAGTTCACGACCCCCCAGGACGGTGATTACACCGTCTCTTCAGCACTTGTGTGTGTGTTTGTGTGTCTCTGTGTGTTTTTAAGGAAACTTTGTTTTGTTTTTAAAGAAGCATCGCCTTGACATCTGAAAACATGGCATGTGTATGCAAATAGTTCATGAGGTATTTTGGTTTTTGATTTTGATTTTATAACGCAATACCTTTTCTTCGTTGTTTACAGTTGGATACAAATTATATTTTTATCAAAATAAAGTCACAAATGTGGCACTGGGTGTATGCATCAATGTGATGCTGGCTTTGGCTTACTTTTTATTCCAGCTTCCTGCAGGGTGTGGACAGACCAGGTGTGTGTGTGTGTGTGTCTGTGTGTGGGTTTTTCGCTGAGTGTTTATGGCTTGGTTCGTCAGCTAGCTGGCTCTGGGAAATGTTAAGCATTGAAACTCAAAGTGAAGCCTTTTCACTCTCTCCGCCTCAAACCAAATTTGGGAAACAGCTGGAAAGACCATGAAGATGATTTGTCTCCCTCTGCTAGTGTATCTGGCAGCTTTTGTGGCACCACACACAGTCTCACACACAGACACACAGTCACACACACAAACACAGGTAGACACAAACCCACTAACCGTCAGTGTTAAAACGCAATGATATTTTGTGAGAAATCAGAGTCCTTGAGGAGATGTAAAATGAAAAGTCCAATTTTGGGATGTTCAGCATATCGAATGAAGTCAGTGTCTCTGGGGTGGATGAAGGGAGATTGGATTGGGTTTCACCGAACAAGTGGAACTTTTCATTATGTGAGGGCTGTACTTTTGTAGACACCCCCCCCCCCACACACACACACACACACAGACACAGAAACACAGGGCCTCGTTTAAAGGGCTGTGCTCTTCTGCTGCCAAAATTGCCATGATTTCCTTTAGCCCGACGCAGCCCGATCATACATCACTAGGGGCCTCCCAGCTCCAGTGGCAGGGGCTGACAACATGACACGTGTCATTTATCATAGAGGGGCCAGGCCTTGGGAAACCACGCCGACTGGACTGCACATGACACTGCCTGAGAGAGGCGGACACACTGAGAGACAGAGGCAAACGGCCAGAGAGAGACAGGCACATTGAGCGAGACGGGGGGAGTTATTAAGCTAGGACACACAGACACACAGACACACAGACACACTGAAATCACCACTGTCGTTTCAGTGGCCACCCAGTATTCACATCGCGGTTGGTTAGTGCTCACATTTTTTGGTCGAAACGCAGTTTGAGTAAAAACAATTATGTAGGCCTTTGCTATGTTCTCAGTACATCTGCCACCCATCCCACACTTCTCATTTTTAATTATTCAATTTTGCGGCTTCGACTGGCAGTTTCTGTCGCATCGAACACAATCACGCACGCATATAGGCCGTAGTGTATTTCCTATGTTCTTATTGCTTTTCATTTTGAAATGTGTTGCTTCATTCCAAACCTCCCTCAACAGACTGAGAACCCCCCCCCCCCAACACCACCCCCAACCATAACCCCGCCCTACACCCTCCTCTTGCTCTCCTTCTCCCCCCCCCCCCCCCAACTCCCACACAGTCACTTGATCGGCCCTCTTTTCATTTGTCTTCATAAGCCTCATTTATTTTGGCTGCCACATGCAAGCTGACAGACATCACTCACTACTGCCCCCCCTCCCTGTACAGACGCACGCGCACGTCGCCCTCCCTGGCTGTTTCGAGGTCAATCCAACAGTCACGCTGTTTTTACTCTGTCTCCCACCTCCTCCCATCACCCCATCAGCATTACTGAAGATGGATGTCTTTAAAACCCAGATTGATTGAGGAAATCAGAGTTATGGGCTGGGTTGCAAAATGCCTTCTCCCATTCTTTCAAGGGTGAACTTACAAGAACATAGCAGAGCTCTGAAATCTGTAAGACCTCTTTTTACTTATGTGAATACGAAAAACAGCATCTTTTTAACGTGTGTGTGTGTGTGTGTGTGTGTGAGAGAGAAAATCCATTTGAAACAGTTTCAGTGTATGTGGCATGGTAGGTTTGTGTGTGTGTGTGTGTGTGTGTGTGTTAGAGGGCACTCCAAGAGGCAAAAGTTGAATTGCCAGGGTGGTGTGCGTCTCTGTTTCCAGAATGTTCTAGCTCTCCATAGGCTGCACTCAGTACCATATTATGTTGTGTTGAATGATGGTTTCCGGTCTCTCTCTCTCTCTCTATCTCTCTCTCTCTCTCTCTTTCTCTCTTTCTCTCTCTCTCTCTCTCAAACACACTTTCTATTTCTCTCTATCTGTCTGCATACTGCTTCTTCTTTCTCTTTTTTCCCTCCCTCCCTCTCTTTCTTCCCTTCTAAGCTGTTACGGATGGTTTACTAAGAGTAATGTCCCTGTTTCTGTCCTATCCCGGGAAACACACACACACACACAAAACACACACATATACACACAATCAGAGATGTAAGTATTGATCCCCAGTGACGTGGCTTCTTCTGTGAGAGGTCAGTAGATGATGTAGTGTCTCCCCTCCTTCAGGGCCTCTCTCTTCTCTCCCCTTTGACTCCCTCCTTTGTCAGTTCACTGTCACGGCCATCAGGAGATGGCCTCACACCCCCCCCCCCCCACCCTTTGCATGTATATATACACACACACAGACACACACACACTCACACGCACACACAGACTCTCTTGTGTGTGTGTGAATGGTTACCCTTCTCCCCTTTCTTCACGGCAGGACTTTCCACTAAGTTAGGCTTAAATGAGCCTGTTTGAGGACATAATAGTACAGTAACACTTTGGCTGTAACCAATAAACGAGCCTGTTTGAGGACATAATAGTAGAGTAACACTTTGGCTGTAACCAATAAACGAGCCTGTTTGAGGACATAATAGTACAGTAACACTTTGGCTGTAACCAATAAACGAGCCTGTTTGAGGACATAATAGTACAGTAACACTTTGGCTGTAACCAATAAAACGAGCCTGTTTGAGGACATAATAGTACAGTAACACTTTGGCTGTAACCAATAAACAAGCCTGTTTGAGGACATAATAGTACAGTAACACTTTGGCTGTAACCAAAAAAACGAGCCTGTTTGAGGACATAATAGTACAGTAACACTTTGGCTGTAACCAATAAACGAGCCTGTTTGAGGACATAATAGTACAGTAACACTTTGGCTGTAACCAATAAACAAGCCTGTTTAAAGGACACAGTTTAGTGCAATACTGTAACAAGATCCGTTTTCTCTTGGAAGGAAGGTGATGTTTTCATGTAATCAGTGTCTTCAATCTGGCAATCGCCGTGTCTGTTCATGTGTGTGTTTGTGTATGTGTGTGTGTGGCGGGGGGGGGGGGGGGGTAGCGTTCCTTGGTTTCTAATCTGACTCATCCACAGGCTGTGTGTGTTTCTCCCTGGAGACAAGGGGTCAGTTTCGAGGAAGAGTGTGTGTGTGTGTGTGTGTGTTGTTCCTTTGGCGACATACAAAGCTTTGAGCCCATGTGAATAGAGGGGAGGGCTGAGGGTACAGGGTTAGGGTTGATTGATAGGTTATTGTGCAACCAGACCCAGCTAGACAGAACTGGTGAGGTCATGGCCTTGTCTTGGCCCCCTGCCCTCTGATTTTCTCCTTTTTCTCGTTCTACCCCTCCTCTCTCGCATTCTATCTCTTTACCTCCCTTTCTCTCTGCCTCCGTCTCTTTCTCTCTCTGTCTCTCTCCCTCCCTCTCCCACTAAATCATCATTCTCGCCACTATTCACTCCCCCACGCTGCCTTTCTCTCTTCACAGTCCACTTTGTTTTCTTATGGCCCTCCTCCAGGCAAGTTTTTTTCTTCCACGATTCATCTTATCAGGTTTCATTTTATAGCCTCCCTTCACTGAATCTAGCCATTGAAGAAGTTCTGAATCTGGAGAAACTGTCGCAGAAGATCTGTCCAAAACTCCATTTAACATTACTTTTGATTTACTGTGTTTTTTCCTACGGCCAAGACAATTGGTGAGCAACCAGGAATTATCCAATCGTGGAGCTGGTTGTTAACTTCTCTCTCACCATATATAAAGTGTGACTGATGCAACAGGGGTCATGGAGAGGTGTATCCCAGCAAGCCTTTTGTTTTCTCTCCCTCCATTTTCTCTCCTCCTGTCCTCCAGAAAGACAGTGATTTATGGTAATTATCCATCTTTGGGGTCATCCATCAACCGGTTGTTGCTAGGCAATGGGAGCAGCTGTTGTTTGGGCTGGGGAAGTTCTGCTGTCAGGGGGCAGTGCACAGGTGACTTCAGTGAGAGATTTAAAGGAACATGCCCTGTTTTTGTGTTCTTGATTTAACTCTCCTACTTGTGAATTTAAGATTGTTTTATTGTATTTTTTGGTTTGGATGGTTAGTCAGTGCCAAGAAGAGAATAGGATGGATAGAAACATAAATACTTCATTTGGTTAAGTTCCATGAATTTCCATGAAGTCAAACAATTCTTGTGGAATAAATAGTTAGATAGTGATAAAATAATGTCCCTAAACTGGACAATATGCACAAATGCTTTTTTTAAATCTGTATTTTTAACATCAATATTGTGATAAAATGCCTGAATGCGTTTTAAAACGTGTATATGCGCCATTTTTTTAAATTATCCTCTGAACTACTAAGCACTAGTTTGATGGTTGTAGCCGTCAATGTTACCGTTAACAGTAACCAACATTGGTTAACGTATTTCATTTCGATCTAGTGTAGTTTAATTTTTGTCCCCGTTTTAATGTCCCCACATGATTCCCCTGGGCCAGGGCAATGACACAGACATAATGGAAGGAGAGGAGATTGTCAATGCAGGTGGTCTGTGAGAATGCTTGTCCTACTAAAACCTTTTTGACGGAGTGCTACCAAAGCTAGCACTGCCTATGTGCTTATACTGGCACAAGAATATAAATAACACTATGACGCAGAGTCTTCACTAACATTTAATTTGTGTTAGCTAAATCTTCCTCATGATTTATTCTAAAGCTTAACCAGGTGGGAGTAAGAAGCTCCGCTAATGTTCAGCTCACATTAGCAAAATGTTACGACTTTTTGCTTGCATTAGTTCAGAGAAGCGGATATATGGGCAGCGGAGGCTTTACTAGTCCCATGTTGAGTAACATTCAGCTAACATTAGTCAAACGTCTGGACATGCATAGGTTTCAACAGAAGCAGCCAGCCAGCCAGATGGGGGTTAGCTCTGCAGTGCTTATGACATAATGGCCATTGTCTCATGTCTGAGCAGCCTGGAGTTGACAGTGGGGGGAAAAAGGTGATTTATAGACTGCACCCGTCGCTATGGCGGCTCAAAGCTGCCTCCCAGGGAACATGGACAAACAGAAAGGGAGGGGAAGAAGAGAGAGACAGTGTACTGCAATGCAGGAACAAAGCGACAGTGAGCAAATTGACTAATTATTTGTGTAATTCAAATGAAATGGTGTGCTGGTAGCTATGCGATTTTCGTTGTTGTTAATCTTTGGAAGTGCTAATCGTACAGTTGAATGTTGACTTCTGTTCATCAGGTAATATTAAGTATTTAATACAATAAGTAACATTTGATATTATTAGTTATTAGTTACCATTAATATTATACCTAACATAGTAACAATTATAGTAACAGCATAGCATTAACACAGGTAATACTATGTAACTACTTTATAACATGGTTATTAAACTGTTGAAACTTAATTGCCATAGCATATAAAATGTATACCTTTTGTTCCACCTTTTTTAACCTATATACAAATGTCTGATTAGCGATACACACATGATACAGTTAACATCTTGCAGACATGAAATTACTTATAATGTGCTCCAAAATAAGAAATACATGTTTACATGTTCTACAAACAAGTCCATGCTTTTAAATGAACACTCATGCTTCTCTTAAAACTCCATGCATTCTTATCCAACATATGACCATGTTGGTCATATAACATATACAACATATGACCGCGTTGGTTATACAACATATATAACATAAGACCGCATTGGTCATACAACATATACAACATATGACCACGTTGGTCATACAACATATACAACATATGACCGCATTGATCATACAACATATACAACATATGACCGCGTTGGTCATGCAACATACACAGCATATGACCGTGTTGAGTCAGCTTGCAGCCTTGAGCCACCCCAAGGAGTCGTTTGACTGAGATAACTTAAGGAATGCCTTGCCTGTCCTACCCTCCCTTATCTCGGACGATGGAAGGCAAGTGTACACCACACTTTGGAACTTCAGGTCAGGACCGACAATCAAGCACTCGATGCTTCCGAGAGATAATGGCAATAGAGATGTGTAGAGCACAAAAAATTACACATTCAACACGACTTTTGGAAGTTACTGCTTTCTGAGACTCTGGGATCTTCCATCGTGCCACAAAGGAGTCTTTGTCAATGGTTTAGTGGTATTGAGGTTCAGTCTAGGAGAATACAATCTCCTGCTGACAAAAGTGCTACAAAGCATTCAGAGAAATTGACCAAAACCCAACGAGGCTAAGTGTCAATTTGGCGTAAGGGAGATGCTCTCCCTTGGAGATAAGCTTTCTGGACAGGGTTTTGTGCCTGATAAAAAGCTGTTCTGACCAGCGAACAAGAAGGAAGTACAACGGGTCATGGGGATCATCCACTTCATAGGAACATTCAGTTTCCCTCTTAAAAAAAATGCATGCCTCGGGGAGTTGCTGGACCAAACAAATGGGTTTAAATGGACTGCCAAGCATGAACACAGCACATGTTCTTTGACTAACTGAAAAATCCAAATATCTGCAAATGTGTTGAACGATGGATTTGGCGCCCTGTTGCAAACTGATGATGGCGACTGGAAGCCAATACTGTAGGCATCATGTGCCATGACAGACGCTGAATTGCAGACATTCATAAATAGACAATGAATGTCTTGGCCTGTTGAATAGATGTGCCAAGTTTCGCTTCAATGGGTATGGCTTGCGTACCTCTACAGTTCACAACTTTGTTCCTGGCTGATAACTGTCATCAAGAAATTCCTGAATGAGATGTCTACGGACACCCAGCGCCTAATGATAGAACTTCGGCACACTTCCTTAGACCTAGTCTACACACCAGTCGATAGCGAAAGCAAATGCATTCTCTTGTGCAACTGCGCATGGCTCGCAAGCAACCTAAACTCAACAGAAGTTGATGTGGCCTTGCATGTACATAATCGCTGCTTGTATCAGACCACGAATCGCAGAAGATCGCTGATAAGACTGCAAAAGACGCTACTTTACAGAGATCGATAGGCACTCTTCTTCACGGCTGGCCGAGATAAGTCCATAGAAGTAGCACATCAGATACTTTTATTGTCAATGGGTTATTGCCTGGATGAAACAGAATACTCAGTCTTAAGAGGAAAGATGAGGGATGCTTCGTAATAAAAAATGCTGAAGGAAAGCCAAAAGAAGCTGTATTTTTGTTGATTATAAAGTCAGACATTGAGATAAGCTAAATAACCAATGATCATAGCTGGTGGACCTACAGAAGGCCGGAAATATGATTTCCAACATGTCAGGTCAGCATGTTACTTCTAGCCTCTTATGCAAATGACAAAGCTGAGAAAGGAGACCAGACTTTCAAGAAGGCAAATGACGTTGACTCCGATCCCTACCTGTCTCTGCTGAGCTCACGAGCTTCCCCAGTGGACTGTGGTTCATCCCCAGGTTGTGTTAATGGATCGTACGTTACGTACTGTTCAGACAACAAACAGAACGAGGGTCCGAAACTGCGCTAGCAGACAGACCACTGTGACAGAGAAACCAAATGCTTCCTTCCTCTCATCATTATGCACTGAGTTGACAATCTAAATGCATTGGGCAGGAAGGCTATGCTAATCCCCTCCAAGAACTGCCACCTTAACGTGGTGGAGGGGTTTGAGTACCCGAGTGACCCTAGGAGCTATGTTGTCTGGGGCTATATGCCCCTGGTAGGGTCTCCCAAGGCAAACAGGTCTTAGGCGACGGGTCAGACTAAGAGCGGTTCAAAACCCCTTAATGAAGAATAAAATTTTGAGTACCGTGACGTCGCCCGGTATGGCGCAGCCGGGGCCCCACCCCGGAGCCAGGCCCGGGGTTGGGGCTCGAATGCGAGCGCCTGGTGGCCGGGCCTTCCCCCATGGGGCCCGGCCGGGCTCAGCCCGAACGGGTGACGTGGGGCCGCCCTCCCGTGGGCTCACCACCCACAGGAGGGACCATAAGGGGCCGGTGCAAAGAGGATCGGGCGGCAGTCGAAGGCAGGGGCCTAGACAACCCGATCTCTGGACACGGAAACTGGCTCTAGGGACGTGGAATGTCACCTCGCTGGCGGGGAAGGAGCCTGAGTTAGTGCGTGAGGTTGAGAGGTTCCGATTAGAGGTAGTCGGGATCACCTCTACGCACGGCTTGGGCTCTGGAACCACACTCCTTGAGAGAGGATGGACTCTTCACCACTCTGGAGTTGCCCATGGTGAGAGGCGGCGGGCTGGTGTGGGTTTGCTCATAGCTCCCCAGCTCTGCCGCCATGTGTTGGAGTTTACCCCGGTGAACGAGAGGGTCGTTTCCCTGCGCCTACGGGTCGGGGATAGGTCTCTCACTGTTGTTTGTGCCTACGGGCCGAACGGCAGTGCAGAGTACCCGACCTTCTTGGAGTCTCTGGGAGGGGTGCTGGAAAGTGCTCCGACTGGGGACTCTATTGTTCTACTGGGGGACTTCAACGCCCACGTGGGCAACGACAGTGACACCTGGAGGGGCGTGATTGGGAGGAACGGCCCCCCTGATCTGAACCCGAGTGGTGTTCAGTTATTGGACTTCTGTGCTAGTCACAGTTTGTCCATAACGAACACCATGTTCAAGCATAAGGGTGTCCATCAGTGCACGTGGCACCAGGACACCCTAGGCCGCAGGTCGATGATTGACTTTGTTGTCGTCTCATCTGACCTGCGGCCGTATGTGTTGGACACTCGGGTGAAGAGAGGGGCGGAGCTGTCAACTGATCACCACCTGGTGGTGAGTTGGATCCGATGGCGGGTGAGGAAGCTGGACAGACTCGGCAGGCCCAAGCGTACTGTAAGGGTCTGCTGGGAACGTCTGGCCGAGTCTCCTGTCAGAGAGATCTTTAACTCCCACCTCCGGCAGAGCTTCGACTGGATCCCGAGGGAGGTTGGAGATATTGAGTCCGAGTGGACCATGTTCTCCACCGCCATTGTCGAAGCGGCCGCTCGGAGCTGTGGCCGTAAGGTCTCCGGTGCCTGTCGAGGCGGCAATCCCCGAACCCGGTGGTGGACACCGGAAGTAAGGGATGCCGTCAAGCTGAAGAAGGAGTCCTATCAGGCCTGGTTGGCTTGTGGGACTCCTGAGGCAGCTGACGGGTACCGACAGGCCAAGCGGGCTGCAGCCCGGGTGGTTGTGGAGGCAAAAACTCGGGCCTGGGAGGAGTTCGGTGAGGCCATGGAGAAGGACTATCGGCTGGCCTCGAAGAGATTCTGGCAAACCATCCGGCGCCTCAGGAGAGGGAAACAGTGCCCTACCAACGCTGTTTACAGTAGAGGTGGGCAGCTGTTGACCTCAACTGAGGATGTCGTTGGGCGGTGGAAGGAGTACTTCGAGGATCTCCTCAATCCCGCTGTCACTTCTTCCATTGAGGAAGCAGAGGATGAGGGCTCAGAGGTGGACTCGTCCATCACCCGGGCTGAAGTCACTGAGGTGGTCAAGAAACTCCTCGGTGGCAAGGCACCGGGGGTGGATGAGATCCGCCCTGAGTACCTCAAGTCTCTGGATGTTGTGGGGCTGTCTTGGTTGACACGCCTGTGCAACATCGCGTGGCGGTCGGGGACAGTGCCTCTGGGATGGCAGACCGGGGTGGTGGTCCCTCTTTTTAAGAAGGGGGACTGGAGGGTGTGTTCCAACTATAGGGGGATCACACTTCTCAGCCTGCCCGGGAAAGTCTATGCCAGGGTTCTGGAGAGGAGAATACGGCCGATAGTAGAACCTCAGATTCAGGAGGAACAGTGTGGTTTTCGTCCGGGCCGTGGAACACTGGACCAGCTCTATACCCTCTACGGGGTGTTGGAGGGTTCATGGGAGTTTGCCCAACCAATCCACATGTGTTTTGTGGATTTGGAGAAGGCATTCGACTGTGTACCTCGCGGCATCTTGTGGAGGGTGCTTGGGGAATATGGGGTCCTGGGTCCTTTGCTAAGGGCTGTCAGGTCCCTATACAACCGAAGCAGGAGCTTGGTCCGCATTGCCGGCAGTAAGTCAGACTTGTTCCCAGTGCATGTTGGACTCCGGCAGGGCTGCCCTTTGTCACCGGTTCTGTTTGTAATTTTTATGGACAGAATTTCTAGGCGCAGCCAGGGGCCGGAGGGTGTCAGGTTTGGGGACCACACGATTTCGTCTCTGCTCTTTGCAGATGATGTTGTCGTGTTGGCCCCTTCTAACCAGGACCTTCAGCATGCACTGGGACGGTTTGCAGCCGAGTGTGAAGCGGTGGGGATGAAAATCAGTACCTCCAAATCCGAGGCCATGGTCCTCAGTCGGAAAAGGGTGGCTTGCCCACTTCAGGTTGGTGGAGAGTGCCTGCCTCAAGTGGAGGAGTTTAAGTATCTAGGGGTCTTGTTCACGAGTGAGGGAAGGATGGAACGGGAGATTGACAGACGGATCGGTGCAGCTTCTGCAGTAATGCAGTCGATGTATCGGTCTGTCGTGGTGAAGAAAGAGCTGAGCCGCAAGGCGAAGCTCTCGATTTACCAGTCAATCTACGTTCCTACTCTCACCTATGGTCATGAGCTTTGGGTCATGACCGAAAGGACAAGATCCCGGATACAGGCGGCCGAAATGAGTTTTCTCCGCAGGGTGGCTGGGCGATCCCTTAGAGATAGGGTGAGAAGCTCGGTCACCCGGGAGGAGCTCAGAGTAGAGCCACTGCTCCTCCACATCGAGAGGGGTCAGCTGAGGTGGCTTGGGCATCTTTTTCGGATGCCTCCGGAACGCCTTCCTGGGAAGGTGTTCCGGTCCCGTCCCACCGGGAGGAGACCCCGGGGAAGACCTAGGACACGCTGGAGGGACTATGTCTCCCGGCTGGCCTGGGAACGCCTCGGTGTCCCCCCGGAAGAGCTAGAGGAAGTGTCTGGGGAGAGGGAAGTCTGGGCATCCCTGCTTAGACTGCTGCCCCCGCGACCCGGCCCCGGATAAGCGGAAGAAGATGGATGGATGGATGGATGGCTATGCTAATGAAAGAGGCCAGTCCAAGCCATCTGAAAGAAATAGGGACCCATGCTCCAAGGAACCACTGTAGTCTTCTGAAGACTCGAGAGACTCAGTGAGCAAGATGTGCACTTCCCGGGAGGTGACACTACAGTGAAGCCGATTCTGAAACTCTGCAACACAGTCTAGGCTGTGTTGAAATGCTCAGGTTGTGTTTTCAAGAAGCCTGACTGATTGAATTTGGGAATGTACGAAGAAAAAGTATGAATGTGAATGTAAATGAAATGTTGTGCATTAAGTAAACTAAAGGTTGTTGCTTGTAATCCGTGAGCAAACAAGGCAAAGTCTGCTGTTGTGCCCTTGAATAGGGCGCTTAACCCTAATGGCTGTAAGTCACTCTGGATAAATCATCTGCAATAATTAAAACGGTACAAAAAGTGAAATTCATAGGTCGCGTATTTTAGATTGTCTTTTACAAGCGAAAGTACTAAAAGTGTTATGCTTTATTTGTAATGTGGAATTAGTCTAAAGCATATCCTGAACTGCTCAATTCTCAAAATGTAAGGTTAAATAACGAAATGCAGTTAAGAGCTCTTAGAATTCTTATTACCAAGTTGTAACAATAGGTGTCAGTTATTGACCTTTGAGTTGATTGATGGCACAGTCTCACAATGGGACAAACTGTGGATGAAAACTTTGTTTGGTTACCTCGTGAAGAAAGGACTAGCACAAGCAAAGTCTTCTTGATTAAATATATGATGTTACTCTGACATTTTAGTGAGCATTTGCTGGTTTCGACTCAAACTGAAGTCTTCTGCTGCTCTATTGTTTGCTACATAGGTTTATAGCTGTGACATTTGGCCCAAACAATGCATTGGATTAGCCAACACTGTACTCCCTGCTGGGCTACTGAAACTGTATTTTTTCACTGTGCAACAACAAATCAATCAGTTTCCTTTTAACTGCGAGTATTGTCCTTAATACGCCTATCAATTATTCAACAATTACTCCATAGCTACCGTAACTTCACCGTAACCACTTCTGTGGTTTGGATATGTATTGTAAACATGTTAGTAGTTCCATCTAGGCCAGTCATTAAACTGGTGGTCAGATGTTCTGTAAAGCTACAGTTGTAGAAGATATTGTTCATAATGAAACAGCAGTGCTGGTCAGGCGTTAGCTATTCCCATGACTAAGAGCTTGTTGCAGTGAGTCATTTTGTCGTGATGTCTGCAATGAGTAATGCCATCCTGGTGGTCAGGATAAGTCATGTTTGACTGATCTCTCTTTTTCTGGAATGGATCAAGTGGAAAAAGACAACAGAAATATCCTCTTCCACTACCCAACATCTTGTTACCTCTTCACCCCCCCCACACTACCCTATGGTCCGGTTACCTTCCTGTTTTCACTCCCCTGGCTACCACCCAATATCCCATCACCCCTACTTAGCCACTCCCTCCTCCACCCCCAAGTCATGTCACTGCTCTTTAGCCACTCCCCCTCCACAACCCTAATGTCTCCAGCTTATTTAAAATGCACTGTCTATCGTATATGACCCATTTTAGCAGACCATTAGCATAATTTGGCTGATATCACAGCAGCTAAATGTACTTGAGGGGAAAGTGTGCTACATGACAAAAAAAGAACATTTATAATGAAGTAGGCCACACTTTGAACAAAGATTTACATTTGATTCATTTGAGTGTATCTCAGCAAAGACACATGTTGTATACCTTTGTTAATCTACTAAAGGTCATGTCTTAATTATTTTAATAAACCTTTGTATTTTTTATTAACATCTACAGAAATCGTCAGGAGTAGTATAGGTATACAAATTGGTCTTGCATTACCTTTTTGCGAATTTGGCAGAAAATCGATTACAAGCGGTGATTATGACTGATGAAAACTGTCTCGTCTTGTCGACACAAGACATTTGAAAAAAGTACTACCTCTAATGCGTAGCCATTCCTGTTATCTGACATTTCACGGGCACTAGGTTACGTAGCAAACATCGTTGTCGTCCACCACTGAAAGTTTTGGAAAGCCGAGGAGATGGATTTGCACGCCTCCCTGGAACAGTACACCAGCTATTGGAGACCCTGCAGGTATTGTGCCATATGGTCGATTATTCCACATGGGTGGGGGCGACGGAGCCCAGACAGGATGGGGGTGGGGGTTATAGAGCCGTTTTAGAGCGACCACTCCACAGAATCCACAGCATAACAAATCAATGTCTCTTTATGTCGGGGAGCAGTTGATAACGGCAGACCTTGGCCGTGGTTTGGGTGTCGGGAGCGCGTTAGGGTACACAGAACACCCATTTTAAGTTCACAAATGCATATGATATATGCTATTACACTTGTGAAACAGGACAAATACAAGCACCCTGTGAATTATTATCAATAATTTTATCATTATTATTATTATAATCAAAATAAGGCTCCAAAAAATTCAAAAGGTCTGTTGTTGTTAGCCTGAGAAAGTTAGGTCGGTCTGAGATTTGTTTTTAAAGCTCGGGAAATACTCCAATCTATAACGCTGAGCCGTGACTAAGGTAACTCCCTTAAGAAGATGATTACAAAGAGTGTTTTGGATCATCTTTCCTGGGAGAGTGTATGCTTCGACATTTTGAGGGGGAAAATGGTTCAAATTTTAGAACTCTGCTAGCCGAATAATGCCTTTGTTACAAGGGTATTGCTCTAACAGTGGTCACGAAATAACAGTATCCTCACTTTTACAGGAAATAAACGGACAAATAGCATGCCCAGTGGTCTCACTTTTAATTTTGTTACAAAGAGAACAACAATGAGAATCATCTGGAAATAAAACCTTTGTCGTCAACCCGTTTGCACACAGACGTTGATGAAAAGTCATGGCAGTTCTTTCCTCGGTTTGCCTCAGCGAGTAGACAGTAGGCCTTTGCTCCAGTTTGCTTTAACATAGGAACCGACAGCATCACGCCACCCAGACCTGTGCAGCCGTGGCTGTCCCACAGAATAAGAAAAATAGGGGGGATGGGTGGAAAGAGAGAGAGAGGGAGAGAGGAAGAGAGATTGCTCAGTATTCTCCCTGACATTCGTTGCATTACCATAATTGGCTTTTCTACATGATAGGACAGAGGAAATAATAATGTCATTTTATTTACAGCCAGCTCCACTGTCCTCCTCCCCTCTGCCTCACACACACGCATACACACGCGCGCGCGCACACACACACGCAGACGCACACTCACAAACACACAGTGCAGGTCAAATGACACACACTGATCAGGCCTGTCCAAAGCCATCAAAGCTGAGTGGCAGCGAGCGAAGGGGTCGGTGACAAAGCGAAACGGCGAGAGAGAAATAAGACTTGCCACGTTTCGGACCCCATTTTGAAGGGCAGCTAAACGGCCGCTGGAGAAGCCACGGCGACTCGGTTGCCCATCCGGAAGAGCCGAGAGCCCCGACACGGGCTAAATCAGCGGAGTGAGAGCAGGCGGAATTGGACATTAGCACCGTAAATGACTGCCAGGATGGGCCTTCTTTTCTGAGATGGAGTAAATAAATAAATAAGGAGAGTTGAGAGGTGTGTGTAAGAATGTGTACTTGTGTATATATGTGTGTGTGTGTGTGTGAGTAGCAATTCGGCTGTGCAGCTTCCCACTCAACTGTTCTCAGTCCCTGTCTCACGTTGTTTCCTTCCCGATAGCTTTGGTTAAGTTTGACACGAGCCAAATGGTGTAGCCTCTGACAGATAGATAGCGCTATGGGTTTAAGTGGCAGATTTGTGCAAGAGAAACGAGCAACAAGAAATAGATGTGAAGCGACTCCCCTTTTCCAGGCATTATACGAAGAAACAGCCGGCTCTCTCCGAAAGCAAAACTTCATTTCTCTCTAATTTGCTTTGAAGCAGCAGGGCCTGGCTCAGTTAATTCTCAAGTTGTTACCATGCCATTTTTGAGCATGTCAATGCAGCAGTGCACGCAGGCGAAAGCGCAGCTAGTTGAGGTTTCATTGCGCATCCTATCAGAAACGCGGTGTTGAAGACAGAATGCAGAAAACACTGCTCTAAGAGGGACACCGACATTGTCATGTTCATGTATGACAGAGGTAGACTTTTGGATTAACAGCACTGGAGCACAGATTTGAGTCTGGCCTAACGATACTGGCCTGCACGCGCGAGGACCCTGTTTTGGTCTGTGTGCCGTGTGCGAGGGGGACGGCGTGCTGGGGCTGTGTTCTCCAGCCGAGGTGTCACCTGTCCAGAGGAAGTCGGGGGCCAAAGCGACAGGCTGGTCTCTGGACGCAGATGGCCTCGCTCTCCCTCCCCTCGCCACGGTCATCACATGGCCCCTCCGTTTGACACACACATACTAACACAAACCCGTGTCATTGACACTGACCCACACACTTAGTGAGGGAAGGCGTGTTGTCAGATACTACATGAGACGCACGTGAACACACTGACGCTGGCCACATTTAGAAATGCCTGAGACAGAATATACTTTCAGCACACCAGGTGGACGGATATGCACACACACACACACACACACACAAATCCGCCTCAGGTTTCAGTACATTTCACCTACCATCCCTCTACCATTACAGACCAATCCATAGCACCAAACACTCAAAGCTCTCCCGCTCACACCTTTGGCCGCTAACACCTGAACACATCTTATTCTCATCTCCCCTTGTCCATGATACCTCAAAGTGGGCATCTTGTTCTTTCCCCCGCCCCCGCTTTTTTTCCCTTTTTTGACTGACAGTGACGACCACAACAGACACCCCCCTCCCCCCCGAATCAGCCCTGAATGCGGGCAGCCCAACGTGCCATGTCAGCACCTCCCCATCTGTGATTGCCTTATTAGCCGCCGGGTGCACTGTGAGGGAGAGAAGAAGAAGATGCAGACTTCAATGTCGTTGGGGGGGGGGGGGTAAGGCTTGTTTGTGGGTACTGACATGGATGGCTGGTGAGGTGGAGGTGACAGGGTAGGAATGTGTGTGTGTGTGTGTGTGTGTGTGGGGGGGGGGTTATGTCCGTCTGTCTGTGTTAGTGCGCGTGTGTTTGAGTGTGTACGTGCAGAAAGGTACTGCCGTTGTGTTTCCAGAAGTGTCAGGTTGTCGTGTCTGTCTCTTCTGTCAAGGCTTTCTGTCTTTACCCACTCCACTCAGTCAGAGCCAAGGGTAATTAGAGTGTCGGCACAAAAACAACCGTGCGTTGTTTAGTGTGATGAGCTATTTAGAGGAAAGGAGTGATGGGGGGCGGGGGGGGGGGGGGGGGGGTTGTCAGCGCTTTGTGGTACTCGACCAAACGCTCCAATGAAACAAAATAAGGAACACTCTCAACAATGAACATAGTGCTGATTTTAATCTTGTGCTGGATTGCCTTTGAAAAGTGGGTAACACGAGTCTCTCAATAGATTTATTCGTAGTATCGGTTAGATAGATGCCAGGTGAAATGCAAGCAAAGTTATAGTGCCTTTTTTACGTGTGCACAGACAAGGCAATTGATGTTTACACAAATGTATACAAGCAGACACGCACACACACACACACATACAGGGACAGTGCAAAGACAAACAGACACCAATGGACACAAACGGCGAAGTCACAGTTGCTTATGGCTCTCCAACTTCTCCATGGCAGGAGTAAATGGCAGCTCACAAACATCAGGTATTATGTCATCTCCGATTATGGGCCTGAGAGACGCGCGATTTTCACAAGCTGACAGCACATCTGCGTCCTTGCTGGAGACTGATGCTGGCACCTTGGACACGCGTCTTATGTGGAGGATAGAGTGAAGTGCCTACCGTTGTCTTTGTCTGGGTATCTCTTTCACCTTCTCTCTCTATCACTCTGACTCTCTTCTTTTTCCACGTCTCCCTTTCTCCTTTTCTCTCCATCTCCATCTCTCTTTCTCCCCATCCCACATTCTCTTCCCTCCTTCTTACGCTCTTCCTTTGGGTCCTTCTAACTCTGTCTCTTTTACCATTACCATTACCAGATGTTACAGCACACTCCAAAATGGGACAATTTTGATTGTTTACTCGACCGTGTCTTGGAGACAGTTGTGGTCTGATATTGTCTTGAGTCAAGAAGGCCTAGATTTCTATTTGGGAGATGGAGGACTGGTTATTCTCAAAGTAAAATGCAGTTTTTCTTAGATGGTTAAAGGGGTTGAGACCCCCACCCACCATCAATAAGGCAGTACCTTTTCAAGTGCTTAAAGTCGGGGGGGGCGGTTCAGATTCTGATCAAAACAGTGTTTTTGTATGTGGACGAATCAGATATTGTCCTGTGATTCTGTGTGGGGACAGAAAGAGACAATTGCCCAAACTCCCCCCATCCGCTATGGGTAACAGTACGTTTCCCTCCCCCTTCAAGATGGCACACTCAAGTCCATGAGAACTGGTATAACATGGATGGACAGTGACAACACGACATTCCCCACTGGCAATTTCCACACATTACGTTGTGAGGACATCCACTGCCGAGGCTAACTCAATGCCAACCCAGTAGAGGGCTTGGCACGCTCACCCGCTATCTCACGCTTGACTGGCAGGGTGTGAGTGGCACTGTGGCAGCAGACTGAAGCAAAATCACAGAGTCAGAGCCCTCCAATTAGAAGAGACCCAGCAAACAGGTGACAGACATGCAGGGGGCCATGAGACAACCTCCTGACGTTCTGTCCTGACAACTCCAATGTTTTTGCATGGAAGTCATGTTAGTACATTAACTGGGTTGAGGATGCTGAGGGCACCTTTTCCTTTGGGCAGTTTGCTATTTTGGATATTTGGAGTAGATAGGACTTGTCAACGGTGTCGTCTGCATATTTCTGGTAAAAACTATACATTCATATTTTAGTGTAGTGAGCAACAAGCAACAAACATGAGAGCTTTACCTGTATAGTGATCTAATTTCAGCAGCAGTAGACTCTGTTTTGATTAAGATGCATCTTGTGGCTTTGGGTACCTGTTTTCCATCGTGTAGAATTTTGCTTGTGTCTCAACTTTTTTTTTTGAACTCAAGGGGATATGTTCCTCTTGCTCATCTGTGCTGTTCTTTACCCTTGCTGAGCTGTAATGTTCGACACCTTCGTTAGGGCGCACAGTGAAGGGGACAATCTATCATAGTCAAGATATGGATGTTTGCCACTTTATAATTGCATAGCTGTGTCCTCCGCCAGGACTATTGACAAAAGTATGTTAAGAGTCATTACACCTACCCACTCTTACACACTCAGGGATGCGCACATGCATGCATGATAAACACATAAACATGTACGCACACACATTTTAAATACTTTTTGAATCCACTAATTTCATTTACATTCAAATAGGTTTGAAGTAGCAACAGAACACAGGGCATCGGCGCTCAAGGACATAAATACCGTCCTACCTTTCTTCTCACGGCAAGCAAATAGAGCAGTACACTGCTGGTCTCTTTGGTTTCACATTATCCGGGACTTCAGACACTTAAATATTATGGGTCACATGTATTAAAAAGATGTATACATTTTAGTTTGGATATTGGTCCCCAGTGACTGGTCTCATGTCCCCTTTTCTCTCCCCTAATGTTTTTCAGCTTACGGGGACGAGGAGGAATTCAAGGCGGATGAAAAGATCGATGAGGAGCACCTGCAGGATGACGGCCTCTCCTTAGATGGCCAGGATGGCGAGTACCTCGGCAACGAGGATGATGACGTTGGGGACCGATTCAGCTTCCAGAACTCACCGCTCAGCAATGGCACCAACCCAGACGCTGGCTACGCCTCTCCGCTCAGTGATACCAGCGACCAGCTTATCGACTTCCAGAGCCCTAACCCTAACCCTACCAAGGACACACGGGACAAAGAGGTGGAGGAAGAAATCCGAGAAGTAGAACACCTGGAGGCTCCTAACAGTTTATCTCTGCAGGACAGCCTGGCACAGATGAAAGCCGTCTATGCAAACCTGATCTCAGACGCCTCGTGGTCCAGCATTACCATGGACATGCTGAGAAGTAACGGCAGCAGTAACAAGGTCAGCACTGTGACCAGCAACAGCAATGGCAGCAGCCACAAGGGAAGCAACGGTATCCCCAACGGTCATGCTAACAGCCTTGTGAACACTAATAACCACACCAGTAGCGGCAGCAGCAGTGGCACCTCTGCCGCTACCAACACTGGCACCAACACTACCACAACAAGCATCGCTAACACTACCAACAATTGCACTGGTGGAGTGGCCTACGACTGGCACCAAGCAGCTTTGGCCAAAACCCTGCAGCATACACCATACCACCTTCTCCCAGAGCCGAGTCTCTTTAGCACTGTGCAGCTGTACCGGCAGAACAACAAGCTCTATGGCCCTGTGTTCACCGGGGCCAGCAAGTTCCGGTGTAAGGACTGCAGCGGGGCCTACGACACGCTGGTGGGACTCACAGTGCACATGAACGAGTCGGGCCACTACCGCGACGACAACAAGGACAAAGAGGAGGAGCGGGGAAAGAGGTGGGCCAAGCCCCGCAAGCGCTCTCTCATGGAGATGGAAGGCAAGGAGGACGCTCAGAAGGTGCTGAAGTGCATGTACTGTGGCCACTCCTTTGAATCCCTACAGGACCTGAGCGTCCACATGATCAAAACAAAACACTACCAGAAAGTGCCTCTCAAAGAACCTATGCCAGCCCTCACCTCGAAGCTGGTGCCCCCAACCAAAAAAAGAGCATATCAAGACTTGGTGTCCCCTTGCTCACCAGAGTCTGTTCACAACACAACTGTCAACCTGGGGGAGAACCCCAAAGACCAGAAAGTGGTTAACCCATACGTCACAGCGAATAACCGCTACGGCTACCAAAATGGCGCTAGTTACACCTGGCAGTTTGAGGCACGCAAGGCCCAGATCCTCAAATGCATGGAGTGTGGGAGTTCCCATGACACCTTGCAACAACTGACAGCCCACATGATGGTCACAGGACACTTTCTGAAAGTTACCAATTCAGCATCCAAAAAGGGCAAGCAGTTGGTGTTTGACCACGTGGTTGAGGAAAAAATACAGTCTATTCCTCTACCGCCAACATCTACCCGACTCCCTGTGCCCAATGTGAAGTCACAGCCCGATTCCCCACCCCGGCACTCCTTCCCTACTGAAGAGAAAAGGGAGGAACGTGACGAGGATAAAATGGAGACAAGTCAACCAGAGAAGAAGATCAAAGAGGAGAAAGAGGATCCAACTGAGAAAAGTGAGAAAGCTGGCAAGGCTGGACATTGCAAGTATCTCACAGAGGAAGACCTAGAAGAGACTCCCAAAGGAGGTCTGGATATCCTCAAGTCCTTAGAAAATACTGTATCAAGTGCAATCAGCAAGGCCCAGACTGGCACGCCCACCTGGGGTGGTGCTGGCTACCCCAGCATTCATGCTGCCTACCAGCTCCAGGGATCTCTGAAGCAGAGTGTCCAGGTGGTTCAACCGTTGTTCAGTACTAGCAGCTTGAAGGTGATGTCCTCGGACTCCAGCAATCTAATCCACTCTCCGAGCAGCCCTTCCCCACCCCTAAGCCACAAGAGCAATGTGATGGCCATGGAGGAGCTGGTGGAAAAGGTCACAGGGAAAGTCTCTGTGAAGAAGGAAAAGGAAGAGAAGACCTCAGAAAATAAATGCAAAGTGAGGTCTGCTAAGTCACCCTCCCCGCTGTCAAAGGAGAGGAAGGGTTCACCCAGGCCAGATAGCCTCAACAAGCCGGTGAAGAATATTGCCGTAGAGGATCAGAGCGAGTCCAGAAAACAGGGCGAGACAAAACAGAGATCGGATCCGGTAACAAAGAACAGAACAGATGTGCCAAAAACAGTCAGCAACGGCTGTAACAGCTTGGGAATTATAACTGATCACTCGCCTGAGCAGCCTTTTGTCAACCCCCTTAGTGCCCTACAGTCTATAATGAACAATCATTTGGGGAAGGCTTCAAAGACGGTCACTCCGTTTCTTGACCCCCTGGCGATGCTTTACAAGATCAGTAACAACATGATGGAAAAGCCAGTAAACAACTCCACACAGGTCAAACAGGCTGAGTCAATCAATAAATTCTATGACAATGATGACCAGCCCATGGACTTGACCAAATCCAAAACCACAAATGGACGTACTGCTAATAGCGCCCCCACTAACGGACGTGCTGTTAACAGCACGTCCACGACACAGAACAACCCTACCAACTGTAATAACAATAACAGCAACAGGCCCATTCTCTCAACTTTGTCGGAGTCTCTCTCATCTCCTTTACGGGAAAATGCTTTGATGGACATTTCCGACATGGTTAAGAACCTTACTGGCCGCTTGACCCCCAAATCCTCCACCCCTTCCTCCATCTCGGAGAAATCTGATGCAGACAACAGTGGCTTCGAGGATGGCTTAGAGGAGCTCTCTACAGTCCAGAAACAGAAAGGACGACAGTCCAACTGGAATCCCCAGCATCTTCTCATCCTCCAGGCCCAGTTTACCTCCTGTCTCCGGGAGATGTCTGATGGCAAGTTCGTCATTACTGACCTAGGCCCTCAGGAGCGGGTCCACATCTGCAAGTTCACCGGTCTATCCATGACCACCATTTCACACTGGCTGGCCAATGTCAAATATCAGCTGAGGCGGACGGGCGGGACAAAATTCCTGAAAAACATTGACTCAGGCCAACCACTGTTTTTGTGCAGTGACTGTGCCTCTCAGTTTAGGACTCCTTCTTCTTACATAACTCATTTAGAGTCCCACTTAGGCTTTAGTATGAAGGACCTCGCCAAGCTTTCCATAGATCTCCTTAGGGAGCAGCAGGCAGTTACAAGAATGATAACGGACAAGACTTTCAGTTCTCTCGGTCTTACTGAGGAAGACTCAGGCTCTGTATTTCAGTGCAAGTTATGCAATCGGACCTTTGTCAGCAAGCATGCGGTCAAGCTGCACCTTAGCAAAACGCATGGCAAGTCACCTGACGACCACCTCATCTTTGTCACTGAACTAGAAAAATTTGATAAAGCCTAAATGAAGTGGACAAAGCTGATGGCATGACTGATTACTGAATTGTTGCACTATATCTCAATACTGCACTGCATCTTAAATGAGCCTTTGGAATCAGTCTGAATCAGAACTGTTGTCATAAAACTAGTTCTGATTTGGATTTCAGTTTTCAGTTATTTTTCAAACCACATTTTCCAGATTATTTATATGATCTTTAGGATCTTTTGTCTGTGCATGTTTTTCTGAGAAATAATTAAATCAACAAAAAGAAAAATTGACCAAAAAAAAGTCAATGAAAAAAAGATTTATATGAAGGTGTTTAGTTGTTTGCGACTTATATCATATTGAAAACATACACTTTAAAAGAAGAAAAAAGAAGAAGGATTTTTGCACTTTGCATATGTGCATTTGGTTACTATGAAGAGGTGCACATTAGGTTTATTGGGATAAACTCCATGGCACAATTACATTGAAACATTTAAGTTCTCACTCCTATTGATCACCTCAACATTGCATATCGAAGAGAAAAAGGTTGATATTTAAGCATAATGGCAAACTACAGAAAGAACAGAATACTCATGAATATGTTTAGCTTGTCTCTATCAAATATTATTTAACAGTGGATATTGACATAATTGCTTTGATACCAGTTTTATTTTTATTACTGTGTGCAGCTTCAGTTTGAACTTGTAAATGAAGTTTAAAAACTGATAGATATGTGAATTATCAGTAAGTACGTGTAAATGTATGTCGTCATATCTTGCTATTTGCAGCAGCTCAACATTCTTGGTACTGTGTGCATTTTTATATTGCATTTTTATAGAAAAATATGAAAAAAATACATATACAGTGAACTATGTATAGGTATAAATATATGCAGTATATATAAAGTGTATATACTGTAGAGCCACAAAATGTCCTTTTTTCAATGAAAAGTAGGTCCTTCAGTGGGGTTAATATGATTAAATAGAATTATACGGGCATCTCTTCTGATGCATGGAACTGTATGTCAAAATAAACAAGCAATGCACAAGAAATGATACATTTCAATGTTTTATCATTAAAACTGTGTAAATTCTATCCTCTGAATCATTAAAGTATTGTTTTTTTCTGCAATTGTAAAATAAAATCTAAACCTGGATTCTGAATACAAAATATTTTATTTTCCTTTGTTATTGAACTTGGAGATGTCAAGGCTATGTACTATCATGGTGAGAAAATGCATTTTTAAAGAGTAGGCAGCCTCCTATCCATTACAGTATACATACATTTGAAATAGTAAGCACTTGAATGTCCCAATACAAAGTTACCCTTCACTTTCCTATTTCCTATTTCCTCAGGTATTACTTAAAAACATCCAATTAGCACTGCATGACAACTAGTGGTTACCAAACACATACAGTATCTAGCGAGCTTGCCAATTTACAGATTTATTAATAGAGAATTGAGCCAGTTATCTACCAATGTTAAAACATGTAGCTAGCTTGCTAAATCATATATGCATTAGTAAATTGAGAAAGACATCAACAAAAATGCATCAGATCATTGTAAAAAAAGTGATAGACTTATACATGGAATAATTTATATTTACATTTTCCTTCCAATGTTTCTGAAAATCTGTGTTGATTGTGGGTAGACTTAATGTTTAAGGAAACCCCCAATGAGTCTTTACAACGTATATACATTTAGATGTAGATAGATTCTAATCATCCACAGGCAGGAGGAACTTACACGGGACAAAGGCATACATTCAACATAACAAAAGAACAGATTGTAACTACTAGCTAACATTAGACGGCTCAAGCTGGCTAGTGTTTTTGTTTTTTCGTCATCCTAGAGCAGTGTCTCCCAACCTTTTTCAGTTACTGTACCCCCAAAATGTTATTGCACTGCTTTCAGTACCCCCGAAGTACCCCCTCATGTTAATTTCACTAGTAAGTCTATGGTGTCATGAGTGTTTTCAAGTACCCCCGGTGGAGAGGCCAAGTACCCCCAGGGGTCCTAGTACCCCTGGTTGGGAACCACTGTCCTCGAGTAGTACTTTCAGTTTTCCCAAGTACGTTGATATTGTCGGTAGTTCCAAAGTTCTAAGAAAATATGTTAAAATGATGCTTAAATCCCCAAAACATGACCTATCAATATATTACATTTTAACACCACCCACCTTTGCCCCTTGAGAGTGAAGGTTCAGCTATTAGTTTTGCAGAATCATTCAAAATCCTATAAACCATCAATCAATCTCAAAGCGGGAGAACAAAATCACAGCATTTACCAAGACACACCAGCAGATATACCACTTTCAGCAGCTGAAAAAACAAAATCTGTCTGTTAACCCTGATCTGGCTCTAAGCCTCCATCGTAGAATCCTTCCTCATATCCTCCATCACCATCCTCCATTGCTGTGACCCTCGGCAATTGACCATCTGCCCCACAGAGCGCTTTAAAACAAAAGGTGCATATACTGGAACTGAACATTTGGAAATTTATTAAACTGTAAATATATATGATATACTGTACATACTCACTTATATGAAAAGGCAACACAAATAACAACATAAATAATGCACAAATATAGATACTAATAAACACTATATATCTGCCTTCCTCTATTTGCCCTTCTGGTTAGATGCTAACTGCATTTCGTTGTACTGTACTTGATTTCTACTAGCCAGTAGATAAAATAATAACAGCTTGGCTCAGAAATGAGAGGCCTATAAAGTGTATAGAAACCCCAGGGAATAATTTGATGGATACTTGCAAAAGAAATCAGGGGTACTTTATTGCAGCTGGTCAGCATTGAAACTTAGGGAAGACCAGAGCTGACAGGGCAAGGAGAAAACTGCAGCTCGAAGGAGCATGCCAAGAGCAGATAATTCACCGGAGACCAATGATGAGGCCTGCTCAGACGAGAGATCCCCAGGAAATAGTTAAAAGAAAGTGGGAGGAATCACTGACTCTTTCTGGTGGTAGGTTGGCCAAGTGACATCGCAGAGATCAGGGCAAATAGGGTTGCTCTGCTTAATACGAATGATCTTCCGGGAGATAATGCAGACCAGTAGGTTAGTGATTAGTCAAGTGGCAACTTACATTCTTTGTAAATTACTCTAGATTGATACATCAATCTGAAAAAGACTTTCAATGAATAGGTTCCTGAAGAAGTTATACATAAAACACAAGTTGACTACGGACTACAAAAATAAAAACATAAAACTAATAAAAGACACTGCAGAAAAAATACACTCACCTAAAGGATTATTAGGAACACCATACTAATACTGTGTTTGACCCCCTTTCGCCTTCAGAACTGCCTTAATTCTACGTAGCATTGATTCAACAAGGTGCTGAAAGCATTCTTTAGAAATGTTGGCCCATATTGACAGGATAGCATCTTGCAGTTGATGGAGATTTGTGGGATGCACATCCAGGGCACGAAGCTCCCATTCCACCACATCCCAAAGATGCTCTATTGGGTTGAGATCTGGTGACTGTGGGGGCCATTTCAGTACAGTGAACTCATTGTCATGTTCAAGAAACCAATTTGAAATGATTCGAGCTTTGTGACATGGTGCATTATCCTGCTGGAAGTAGCCATCAGAGGATGGGTACATGGTGGTCATAAAGGGATGGACATGGTCAGAAAAAATGCTCAGGTAGGCCGTGGCATTTAAACAATGCCCAATTGGCACTAAGGGGCCTAAAGTGTGCCAAGAAAACATCCCCCACACCATTACACCATCACCAGCAGCCTGCACAGTGGTAACAAGGCATGATGGATCCATGTTCTCATTCTGTTTACGCCAAATTCTGACTCTACCATCTGAATGTCTCAACAGAAATCGAGACTCATCAGACCAGGCAACATTCTTCCAGTCTTCAACTGTCCAATTTTGGTGAGCTCATGCAAATTTTTTCCTATTTGTAGTGGAGATGAGTGGTACCCGGTGGGGTCTTCTGCTGTTGTAGCCCATCCGCCACAAGGTTGTGCGTGTTGTGGCTTCACAAATGCTTTGCTGCATACCTCGGTTGTAACGAGTGGTTATTTCAGTCAAAGTTGCTCTTCTATCAGCTTGTATCAGTCGGCCCATTCTCCTCTGACCTTGAGCATCAACAAGGCATTTTCGCCCACAGGACTGCCGCATACTGGATGTTTTTCCCTTTTCACACCATTCTTTGTAAAGCCTAGAAATGGTTGTGGGTGAAAATCCCAGTAACTGAGCAGATTGTGAAATACTCAGACCGGCCCGTCTGGCACCAACAACCATGCCACGCTCAAAATTGCTTAAATCACCTTTCTTTCCCATTCTGACATTCAGTTTGGAGTTCAGGAGATTGTCTTGACCAGGACCACACCCCTAAATGCATTGAAGCAACTGCCACGTGATTGGTTGATCAGATAAAAAAAAAAATTGCATTAATGAGAAATTGAACAGGTGTTCCTAATAATCCTATAGGTGAGTGTATAAACACAGTATGAAGCAATTCAAAAAATGTCACTGAGTTACGATTAAAAGAAAATGTATTAGACCCTAATCTATAGATTTCACATGACTCTGTTATTGCACAATATTTTGTTTACCTTTGTGGTGAATGCAGATGTGCTTCCCTGAGATGGTTTCTGACAGTTTGTGCATCCAACCGTGTTCAGCCTGGATCTCCAAGAAGCTGGAGGTCCAGGCTGAACACAGTTGGATGTGCTGACAATTTTCTAAAACAATTTTGTTACAATACAGAAATTTAAATTAAATTCTCTGGCAAAAGCTAGTGGAGATTCCTGCAATTAGCATGCCATCTGCACAATCACTAGAAACGTAAGAAAACTGTTGTGTGGTGTGGTTTTGTTTTGTGACAAAACTACACTTGAGTGGCACTTTAGTTCAAGGCAAATCTTTGACAGGATCATGTTGTTTAATTAGCTTCATGATATCCCACAACTGTCAGGGGGATGGATTATCCTGGCAAAGGAGAAAAGCTCATTAACAGGGATGTAAACAAATGTGTGCACAAAATTTGAGAGAAATAAGCTCAGCAGCCATTTTTTTTGGTACACCTGTTCATTAACACAAACTGCAACTCTGTGTGTAAAGCATGCAGACATGGTAAAAAAGAAGTTTCAGTCGTTTTTTGACAAAACATTGGATTGGGGAAGACATGTGACCTGAGCATCTTCTAACGTGATTTGATTGTTCGTGCTAGACATGGTGGTTCCAGTGTTTCAGAAACAGCTGACTCCCTTTGATTTTCATGAATTGCCATCTGTAAAGGTTGCAGGGAGTAGTGTGATGAAAAACATCAAGTGAGTGGCGATTTGTGGCCTAAAACACCTTGTTAATGAGAGAGCTCAGTGGAGAATTGGCAGCATTGTTCAAGTCGACAGAAAGGCCACAAATCCATGCATCCATCCAGAACATGAATGTGACTTCAGTTTACTCCACCGCAAAATCTTCAGATCGCAATCCATTAGAGCAACTTTGGGATGAGGTGGATGAGGATGAGGTTTCTTGACACCAATGAAAATGAACAGAGGCACGGTAACCAGGGAATGTCTCAGAGACCAACAAACAGCAAACTACACTTTGAAACGATTCACATAACAATGGAGTTGAGAAACTTCCAGATTTAGCTCTGAAGCGCCTGTTAAGCTTCTCAGATAGCGGTTTGCTGGTTTTGGTGACGCCCGTTCTCCTTTTGTTAAAGATCTTGGCTCGTTCCTAGAGCTTAGACTATGTAAATCACTGTAATCGCAAGTAGCGCCACAATATAGCTACCTGCGGAGCAGACGGCAACATTGAAAGATAGGCACAGTTTAAACAGATTTGCATAGCTTTGCCTCGCGCACAACACAAATGGATTCTGGGGGGATTCGTGGGTCTCCTGCTTATTTGGTAAATGCCAGTTTCCTTTTGGGAATCAACCGTTTACTCCTTTCAACTCAATTACAGGCCGATTATGTTTTATGGACACAGGGGGCCACAGAGAAAGGAAACAGTACTAGGAATGAGACAGCGCTCAATTATCTCAAACTCTGTTTTACTCGAACAGACGTTTGTCCAAAACCACATCCATCAGTCAGGCAAAAAATTTGATTAATTCCAGGTGACAGGTATCATATAGTAATAAAAAAGTGTTAAATATCTTGAATGCTACCAATCCTTGGTTAACTATATTACATTTACATCAGTCTGACTGGTAGGGAATTAAATTTGTAGTTTGGATGATTGCTATATCTAATATCCTCTGCACAAATACAGTTATGTTGTTAGAAAAAAACTGATGACATACATATTCTGTATTACAATACAAGGTCACTGAAGAACTGAAGCAATTGTCCTCCAAAAGCCCAGAGATCAGTAGTTAATTTAATCTGACTACTTGAGGAAATCACAATTCAAAGATGTGATGCCCAGGACATTCAATCCCAGAAAGAAAAGCTTCAAACCTAAGTTACCACTGCAAATGGGAATATACAGAAGACTTCTTTACATACGTGAATGCATTCTCTCCCCCAAAATAATAAGGTATGGGAGACATTGTCATTAAAATCAGGATTTGTGAGGGACTTAACAGTTTTAGGTGTAGTGTAGAATTAAGCCTCCAATTCCTCAGAGTCACCTGGGGACTCAATAAAGAGGGCACGGCGGGTTCCTGTTTAAGATGACATACAGTACTGCCACCCCACACATCTCTTTTACACTCGCCTGAGGCGCTTTGCAGTGAAAGAATAAGAAAGGGTGTATAGCTTGTGTTCAGTACCTGGAAGTCTTGAAGGGACATGCGTAATAGTTTTTTATATATAAATGAATGATACGTATGTATATATACATTGATTATTTAAGAATATAACATTCTCAATTAATTAAGTTCAACAAGGCCTTTGAGCTCATTTTCTGGTATCACATACTAAACACATGACAAAACCTCTATCTCAGAATTAAAAAGTAAACGACTCTGATGTGTAAACATGCACCAGCATTGCTTTCAATCACACAAAATATGAATAGATGTTTTCCTAGGTTTCCTTTGCTCGTCTTGTCAAAGAGCTGTCATCACACAAACATAACCCCTCAATGTGACTTTGTCAGTCAGACAATGTTTTGTTTGTTCTCTTGTGATTGTTCGTCTTTGCTTTAAAGCAAACAGGAAAACCTATTGTCTAGGTGTCATCCACATTACCCAACACCCATAGTCACAGGCAGGGGCATAAATACGATGTTAAGCACAATGGTGTTTAATGTAGAAAGCCTCATTATGAATGCAATATCTTTACGATTTATAATTTACCAAATAGAAAAACTTGAGTCTAAGAACGTTAGTGTATTTAAATACAATTTCAACCATTTTGTAATCATATTTAATTGCACTTTTTACGTCCAATTTCCATAACCTATCGTTGACCAGACAATTGGAGAAAGTGTAAATTGAGAATTGTGGCATTGTGAGAACAGTCACAATTCATTTTGTTGTTTCAAAATTAGTAGGGAGGCATTGTTCCTTTGATCCAGTCCTAATGGACCCGGTCTGGACAGAGAGTTCATTTTAATACTAGCTGACATAAATTTCGCTGCTGATATCGGCCCAGTCAGTCTAGAGCCATCTTGTCAAGTGTTGTATTCCTGTCAGAAGTAAGTCATGTTCACAGATAGAGCACAGCTACTATTCATCAGGGTGAGGCTAACGCTCCTGAAGAATGGAGATGTGACAAAAGCGTCTCTTTGGAGAATAATGACGGCTGCCAAACCTTGTTTTCAAATCTATCCGACGGCTTTCTTGATGATGCCCGTCCACTGTGAGGTCCCACAGGTGTGCAGTGATGACAGACGACACCGACTTTGCTTTGGCACCAGTCACTGTTGGAAGCAACCAAAACCGTAGCTCTTCATTATTAGCTTTTATTTTGTTTTTAACTCTGTACATTTACCTTGAGTTTACTAAATTAGCCATAAAATCGTTAAAAAATCATAGGATGCACCATTTCATGGAGTGAAAAGAACCATCTCATGAACAAATCAAAATATGTGTTTGTTACAGTAAGCCTGATTTATGTGTTTTACCCTCACTCCACATGCATTGGGGTTAGATTGCTATATATTTCTATGCATTCAAGAATGAATGATTGAATTGCACTCGGGCTGAATTATATTTCCTCGGTCTGTAATTGCACAGGGCCTCCATGGGCAACAGAAGCTACTACTGCTGCGTTGGGATTCCTCTAGAAATCGAATCTTAAATTGATAAGAGAAGAAAAAGAGTCGCCTGTGTACATTAGTAATGACATAGATAGTTCTTTCCCCATTTGTGTATAGGAAAATGTACATTTGTCCTTTAGGGCTTGAGGAAGGGAGATGGCTCATTCTTTCTGTCGACATTCCCTTGTTATGTGCTACTATTCCTGGCACAAGTTGTCAGATTTGAATGTCAATGTGTTTTCCAACCCCCTGAGGTACAAGAAAAAACGTTGTCACATGGTCCGTGAATAAGCCCTGGACATTGTGGTGGGTTCCTTAACGTCTAGAGTCTCATTCACATTCTGTCCAATACCGATTCCTGACATCATTTGCATGAGAATAAGAGCAAACTCCAAAAAGTGACACGTCCCGGACAGGCGATCACAACTTGGCTGTCATAATTATGCCTGTAAATTCAGGTGACACAGATCTTGTGTCCTCATCAAGTCTGACTTGACAGCGGTTCGTGTTCCCGTATGGTTCTTTTGGGGCGGTTGGTTTTGTTTTTAATCAGCGAGACGTCCGCTTCCTGGTTGCGGGCCCACGGAGGGCCAGTGGGCTAGCCAGTGAGGCATCATTAGCCGAAAACCTAGTCGGCGAGCTGCTGACACATGTCGAAAGAGGCTCACTCGACCCACGGACTTAGCAAGCGCATAATGCTGAGAGGTGAAGGCGTTTCTGTGCACCGCGGTGCTGTCATGTGGAATCTCGTGGCGACGGGACACCGGAGGGATGATGGGAAGAGATGGGGGATATAACTTCCCGCTTCAAAGGACGGTCATATGCTAGCCCCAGATACTGCAGGGAGTCGTGCACACTTTCCATAACCGCGGTGTCCGCACTGGGACACAACAACAGCACTGACTAATCGAATGTAGAGTCATTTCCCCTATTAAAGCAGATCAAACGTGCCGTATGTTCCCTATTAAAACAGATCAAACGGATGCCGCTTTTTGACCTGGTAACAATGTGTTGCTTCTACTACTGCAGTCCCAATCAATCTCAAGGTCATAGCATTCATCAGATTTTCCCAACGTCCCTGCAAGATTCACATGTTTGTGTACTACACTCACACACACACACAAACAAAGAAGTTAACTACGGGGCTCCCTGCCTTGCAGAAAACTGCTTTGTTCAGAAAACCCAAATAGCTATACACTTCCATTCATCCAAATTTGAGAACAATTATACACCTCCTTTGCATCGCGACCAGATGCATTCAGCGCACATACAAACAAGTGAGATTGATGCGAAATGGACTGAGGAACATAGATGTGTGTTCTTGCCACCGGTGCTGGGGACACCATTGACAGTGTCTGCAGCCATGTCACTTTGAAGGTACACTATTCCTCCTCCATCCTCATCCATCAGTCTGTCCATGAATAATATATATCTGGGGTCACACACTTGATTGGCTCCCCTGTCACAGCCCCCACCTTTGATGTAGTGATACGACTTTAGAGGGGAAAGGACTAGAGAGGTGTCATTATTACCAGACAAGGGGTAAAAAGCCATTGAGAAGCTAATGAAGGGAAGGGTGACTTCCTGGTTATTGTGTTTTTCCTTAGTGGTTTAGCTGAGTGAATTACGTCTTATTTGTAGCTGACTTACTTCTTCCAGCTGACTCACAGTGGTAGACAATTTAAAACATTACTTTAAGAGACAGGGCACAAATCATTGTGTAGAGTACACTTTTGTGTGCAAAGAAGACCATAAACACTTTGTCCGATCATGTTCTTTTTTTTAATAGTATGTGTCCCATAACTGTGATGAATGATTGCGTGCACCTACTGATATATGGGTTAGGGGATTATGGAGTAGTGGACAAGGCTGCTTTCCATGATGATGTTTAGAGTCTATTAATTTTACAGTGCTGTTTAGAATTATCCAACCCGCTTAAAGGTTAACTGCCTTCCTCCCGCTTATGAAGAGTGCATTTCCCCCCCTTGCGCCAAAAGTCCTAACATGAGCCGGTGTCATCTCCAGACAGACAATAATAAAAGTTTGCGGGTGTCACAAGGTCAGTTGAAATGGGAAGGTCGTAAATGAACATGCACATCTTGCGGAACTCGCCTGACAGTTCGACGGCGACTACCAGACATATACAGTATGTCTTTAAAATAGGTATTATAAGGGGGACAAACAATCCACTTAACGCCCAAAGTGAAGGGGAGAGATGATTTTACAAGTCCCCCAGATTAGATTCGTCCGCTTCTGTGGCACCCATGTCGGGGACAGTGATTTAACGCTGTGGCCTGCCAGTCCTTTGTCACTCGGCTAGAGTCATTGTTCTCTGTCAGCTGCCAGGAGCGAGGCTGAAGTTCAGCTTTAGCAATAACGCTAAATGCAGGCAGTGTAATGGTCCGGTAGCTCATGAATATGAATGTAAATATAAATAGAGAAGTTGAGGGCGGGACGGATGCTGGCTTGTCACTTTCATCTTACCTAACATCTCCACCGAGAGTTTCCTGTGTCCCAGATCTTGCATGGAAGCAGATCAAGCTGACTTTAAAGTTTGCAGGGGACGGAGGCCGGTCTCACACTTTTTAGAATACCTTGTCACACTTTTCATTTAAAACTAGGTGATCAGCTTTTTTTAAGCTATGATTTTTGTGAGCTACGATCAATTAACAGAATGGATTATTCGAACTCAGCAAATGCGTCTGCGAATAGCTAAGGAACATCAGCAGATTTAATGCACATTTTTTAAAGGGGCTTCATTGAATATATTAATTAAGCTGTACTGACAGTAAGGAACCAAAAAAACAAATCTTTCTGTTTTCAAAGTGGAGAGAAAATGAGAGATGAGGAGAGGCGATGGGGAGAGGCCCTTTTGTAGTGACAACCATGTCGCAATGAACACCGTGTTCAGGGGAAGCAAAGATCAGGATGTGTCCTGAGAAACAAGCTTATTACGCAGCTTGCTTAACCAGGTTGTCAGCTGAATCAACCAAAGCGTTGGAGAAAACCTGTTTGACGGTCGACCTCAGTCAGCTTGGAGATGTGGGGGGATCACTCTGCTGGTCCTCCCCTAGTCCAGACGTTCTTAGGCCGACGGCGCATCACCATGGGGACCCAGGTCATGACCCATTGTTACACACCCTGAACCAGTAGCAGTTTTTTGTGCAATCTCACCAGGGAATAAATTAACTTGAGAGATACAGTTGTTGACATCAGCGCAGCAGTTAGATTTTTGGGGCGGTGCTTTAGTAAAACATGGATCATGATTCGTTCAATTTGAAATTGGGATATCCAGCCAGTGGTGCTCATCGCCTTCAATATCAATGCCTCTTTCCGACAAGATCAACAACATTCTTTCCGGACTTCAAGTCAGCAGGACTTTGTTTCACGTGTCAGCCAGCTAAGCAAACAGGGCACCATGACATATTCAGGTGTTTCAGTTATGTCCCAAAAACGTGTTTTTGTTTGCCAGGCACTGACTGTTGTAAAGTGCAAGCACCCACCTGCAGTATATAGTGAGCGAGTGTAATAGGTCCAGGCCTTTGAGCCAAGCGTGATACTCACCAAACCAGGCTCTCCATCTCCATGCCAATGCTTTGAATCCAAAATGTCACAATCTACGGTGGCTTCCATTTCACCTAACAGTGGGATCTTTGACGTGCGACATTGCATATGACTCCCCTTGCATAACATCACACCGAGATTGAGTTTCCCCGGCGGTATGCTCACTGCCTGTGTGTCTGTTGTTGTTGTTGTTTTTTTTTTTACTTTCACTCTGAGTTAAGCCAACCCTGACTGCCAGGAAACAGAGATGTGACAAAAACAGGGGGGAAGGGGGAAAAGGTGGGGGGTGGGGGGTGGGCTGCGGGAAAATAGTAGCGCATGCCAAAGCCGACCTGCCAGTCAGTGACAGGCTTTTTTGACAATCATAGGCTGTCATCACTTCTCCGATCAGACCTGTCAGCAGTAACGCAGGGAACGAGACGGCACTGTGGTAGAAAATCCACACGTTTCACCCCCCACGCATACCCTCACACACACACGCACACACACACACATACACAAACACACACTTCGATGATAGGAGAGTTACTTCTGTTATTTATATACATACGCTACTTTTCTGAAAGCCAACAAATCAAATGTGTCACCAAGTGCCATACATACACCAATGTGAATAAGCCCAACATTCATCTAGCTTTTGAAATTTGTTCTTAGGGCATATGTATTGAAATTACTTAGAAGTGTATTTAATTAGTTGAATACAATCAAATGTGTATGATTAAAAACATTGCTAAATGTCACTTTTGTTCGCTTTCTGCAGGAAAATTTGTTGGGAATGAGGCAGAAAGTGTGCCCTGGCCTAGCAATATGTTGGTACACGAAATGCAATTGATGATGTGTCATTCCCAAATGAGACAAATATCGAACATTACAAGACTGAGCTCAGATCCAGAAAGGCTTATTTGAAGAAAAGGGTTTGAATGTGACAAGAATAATACAACACAGTCTAGTAGCAAACTAAAAACAAACAGTCCAAAATTCAAGATGGAACATTAGAGCAAAAAGAAAATGTAGTGTGGATTTTTTTTTATAGTGTGTTACAAATGACTGAGACAAAACAGAGAGGATAAGAAATCTAGTGAGAATTCACTCTTTCAAATGGCACAATACATTATATTGAGTAATTTCCTGAATGATGTCATGAAATTACTGATCCATGCTATTGCAGGTTTTCAAGCTGACGCCAGCAGAATACCCCTATCCTTTACAGGATACACAGTAAGTATTACATTTGGTCCATGCAACCCTATCAATTTCAAACGTACCGTGTTGTCTGCATTTGGAGTTGTGTTCTATCATTTTTTGTTTGTTTGTGTGAAATCTCACCACCGTTCCCATTAAAACAATAATGGCCTGAATAGTGCGATGTAGAACCACTGTACTGTGTATTGTCAAGGCTTGCTGAGTGAGTGGGGATGGCTGCCACTCCTCCTCCTTTAATTGGTCATTTCCTAGGCCCATTCCAATCTCCTGCCTGGGGCCTATTAGTTTAATAGTTTAATATCATTATTATCAGGAGCATGATAGCCTGCATGTATACCCGTCGGCAGGAGACAGAGGTGTGTGCCTTCCTGGCTTAACTATATCATGTCTGAATGACCAAAATTGCCCCAAACTGTGGTCAAATTAGTAAAAGATGGGCTTTTTTCTGCCCAATTTTAAAACATTTTGAGGTTAGGGTTTGAATAAAGGTTAGGGTAAGGCATTAGGGCTAGGTTAATTTTAGGCATCCATATTTGGATATTGAGGTTAAGGTAAGGGGAGTTCAGGATAAGGTTTAGAGTTAGTAAAAGTGTGATTTTTTTAAAGAGCAGTCAACTTTGTTGTCTCCTTTTAGATACCTAAGTAAAAGTTTAATTCAGATAGACCTGACTTTCTTTTTGGTCTGGTCCCCAGTATGGAAAATTTAATTTCCAGCTCAGGTATAGCCCAGTTAATTTTAGGGGAAAATCTTTGGATTTAATGTTAGAATTGGGGTTACCTTCAGGCTTAGGCAGTACATATTATGGTTAGGCATTTTAACTGGGATGTTTAGACATAAAATGAGTTATTTATGTTAGGTTTAGGGTAAGGGAATGGTTAAGGTTAGGGCTAGGAAATGGGGAACATGGATTCCTGGGTCAGTGTTAGGTCTCAGATCCTCGCAAAGATAGATAAGCAAATATGTGTGTGCGTGTTTGTGAGTGTGACCGTGGGCTTCAAGTGGGACAGTGATAAGAATGGACTGAACGCATTTCAGGGCCTGTTTGTTAAGTATTAATGCTTTCAGAGCGACACACACAAATACAAACGCAAATTATGTATTCTTACACACAGATATACAAGCTTATTTTCATTACAAAACATATATAGAAATGTGAATTAATAGTCAGAAATATCTATTCAGACATAATTCTAGAGATATTCATTCTTGGGTTCTCATTATAAACCATTTAAGTTATGCAAAATATGCACATTTTTTAAATGTAATGCGTGCTTTTGATGTGTTTTGGAAGATTCTTTTTATCAGCGGCTAATTAAAGGAGAGGACTGGTAGTCACAATATTATGTCAGACAATGCATGGATTAGATGATGGATTTTCAGTATGGGTCATTCTAGTATGTTTAAATTTACTGCTTACTTCATACACATTTTACTTAAGAGTGTGATGTTATTAGTATGGAAAATGCCCAATGCACAGTACAAAATATGGTATGTAAGAGGTTTACTCACACACACACACATCTTACTCTTTGATAATACATAATATATGGACACTTGAAATACTGTGTTACATTACCCAAGCGGGCCAGGAAAGGGTTAAAATGATAGCAAGCAGCGCCTGGAGGCATCAGAGAAGCTTTTTGATCAATTTGATGGAAATGTGCTCAGCGGGCAGTGTCGGGAGAGTTGCGCGGGCCAAAACCGGCTGCCATCTTGTCCGTTTTCTGATGCTTGGCTGACATCTTTTCCCGCTCAGTCTCTTCTCTTTTCTCCAGGCCTCTCTGTATTGTTCTTTCTCAGGGGAAGGCTTGAGGATGAACGCTACTGTTTCACTAAGGTCTGTGTTTTGAACCCAAGTATAAGCAGTCATCTTCATAACACAACCTTTTCCTAAACGAGCACAGAGAGGTCATTATGTCAGTGAACCATGGTCAGGGAAATGGTAAGGGGAGCCCAAATGGAGAATTAGTGAGGGGAGGACCAATTGAAAACGGGTTAGTCGACAGAGACTGAGATCAATGACCCTCATATCCTCTGATAGTAGCTCCACAGAGCGTTAACACGTTAGGCCACCAGCAGTGTGTAACGGAGGAGTTGAGAGATGCAAATCAATCTCTTCAGTGGAATCTGCGGTTCCAAGAGGATCATTCTGAAGTTAATCTACCTTGAGCTCAAGACACCCTTTAAAGCATCTGTAGGGAAAACAGTTGTGTGGATGTCGTACAGTAAGTTCAGCTAAATGCGGAAATAATGAATCTATAGAGGTTCTAGTTTTTTGACCACATTGTTGGGGCCTTACAAATTGAGTAAGTGGGTTTTCATCCGTCATTTCTCTGTGCTTTTTGAACCATTCGGACCAGTGCCTGGCCATGTATTGTCAACTTTAACTGAGCTGTGCAACTCCATTTGCTGCAACTGAATTCCAGCCTGTGTCCTCAGCCAGCCTGCTACGTGCTGTAGGTGTGTAGCAGTGCAAGCCAAGTTTGTCCCCAGAGAATGAGTCTGTAATTAACAGCCTGTCATATTATCCTCTCGTATTCAAGCCATATGCCTTTTTTGAGAACGTTGTATCAAGGACTGTCTCAACTTGCACACAATCTAAATCAAATGACAAATCCTCTTGGCTTCTTAATTATCCACTAAAGATGTGCATGTACACACAATCACAAACACATTGAAACACACATTAACACACAAAAAGCTTATACTTTTTTACCACTTTTTTAAGTACTGCCATTTCTGAACAAATCAACTCCCACTCACATATCACTCAAGCACTCATCATAAGGGTGCAAATTCATAAAGGTGTGATACTGTCTTTGAAAACAAATACCCAGAATAAGTGGAAATGTCATGCGTTAAGCATCAGTCGCATTGCTATGTTAGGTCTACTTACACTAAAACAGAATTCCCCAAAAAAATTAATATGCAAATAAACTCTCTCTGCCTCTAATTTTCAGAGGCAGTGAAAACAGAGTGGTGTTAAGCCTTTTTTCTTAACCCTGATTTCCTTTATCCACCATAACAAACAAACAGAAACTTTAATCCTATTATTTCGTTAATGGCACCATTTTGTTTTCTGAGGCGTTTCTCTGAGCCCATTTTTTAGCTTAGTGTTCTCTTTATTGGAACTAACACAACTTAAAATCAATTTTCATCCAATTTTATTCACCCTATTTGAATTTGATACATTTTCTCACCTATCTTCATGACTCCTTTCTCAGTGACTTACCTTCCTCTTTCTTTTTTTCTGTGTCATTGTGCTTAACGTCTATTGCTGGGAAGACACTGATAGCAAACACATTTTTTTGTGGAATTATTCTATTAAGTACCTTACTGTCATGTTGTCACTGATGTTTTATGGTTGTCATTCCACATTAAGGTATGGCAAATACAGTATTACTGTATGTACCAACTTGTCTTCTACAACAAGTCAAAGTGGCTCTCCTATGCATAGTAGATAATTCAAGTGTCACAAACTGACCCTAGACAATAAAACAACTGAAACCTTCAGTTGCTTTAACAAAATATTTAACTCTGTACAGTACCTTAGTGATAATGATATCACATGGGACATTTATCTAAAACGTGAGCTCCAGTCCTGAAATTGTAGGGAGCTTCATTTTTCTACGCCAGCCATCACTGTTAATCCACTTCTTTTTTAACCCCTACACATCTACTGGACATGTGAATAAGAAAAAAGGCGCCATGGTCTGGCTTCAATCCAGAAAGAAAGATGGTCGTTTTCCCAGCCAAACCCCCCGTCTCGTACAAATGGCTACTCATGTTTACATTCAATGGTAGCTCTGGTAGTCACCGCCGCAGACTTTTTGACAGCCTCAACTAGAGTTCAGCAACCTTGTCTGTGTTGACAGCTACCGCTATTAAGGGCATGGTGCTGCTATGGCGCCCTGCTGTGTTACTGACTGGGTAAAGGCACTGGGTTGTGGCTTGCATGGCGTTATTTTCCCTGCATAACACCTATCTAGTATGTCTCTGTCAGCTAGCCATGCTATACCTGTGTCTCTGTGTCGACCCAAAGACCATGGAAATGAAGGCTGGTAAGAGTGAGGCGAGGACGGCGATGGAATAAGGAATGGGTAAAAAAACAAAAGGGTGAGGGATTTGGTGTGAATTCAATTCAACCCCCCCCCCCCCCCCCCCCCCCCGATAATTGTTCAGTGTGCAACATACTGAAGATGCCTGGAGTACATTTAACTATTAAACATACACACACACATACACGCTTTCTATTGCTAACACTCTAAGGAGTTCAGTACACTCGAATTGCTTAAATTGGAGATTACTTTGGGGAGTATCAAATTACAGTCAGGGTGATGAAAAAGTGGCATGTAATACTTTACTACCAGTGTTGGATTAGAGATATTGGATGAATTTGCATTGTCTTTAGGGCCTTCATTTGCTGAAGTCAGAGGAATGCTGAAAGGAAATTAATAAAATAAAATAAATAGAGCCACCAATTGGCATTCTTTCATAAGAAAGTCTTGATTGTGACATTTCACAACTAGTTAAGGTGTTTTGTGCATCAATGATCTCACACAAGCAAACATAATTTTCTAAGCCTGCCAGCAGTAGGTAAGCTAGCAACTCAGCCACTATACTGCATTAAAAGGAAAAGTAGGGTGCTAACCAGAGCCGTACAAACAACTCAGTTTAAAAATAAATTGGGACCATGTGTAAAATGTAAAGATTAACAGAATCAGAATGCAATGATGTGCAAATCCTTTAAACCATATATTCAATATAATATAGTACAAAGATAACATATCAAATGTTGAAACTGAGAAATGTTATAGTTTCTTGAAAAATGTATGCCTACTTTGAAATTGATTCCAGCAACACGTATCCAAAAGCTGATATAGGGGCAACAAATGACTGGAAAAGTTGTGTAATGCAAAAAAAATACCTGGTGGAATATCACACAACTAATTAAGTTAATTGGCAACAGTAACATAATTGAGTATTAAAAGAGCATCCCGAGATAGGATGGGTCTTTCAGAAGTGAGGATGGGGAGGGGTTCACCACTCTGTGAAAAACTGCACAGGCAAATAGTTCAACAATTTAAGAATAACATTTCTCAAAGTAAAATTGTTAAGTGTTTGGGGATCTCAAATCAAATAACACCCTAGGCCTATTTAGTCATGTGGTCGAATTCCAAGTTTAGTCAGAATAACTACGAAAAGGTCCGGCAAAAATAATTAAGTGTATTGAACAACACCTTGGCACGCCTCACAGCTTCTGGAACACTGTCATTTGGAGTGATGAGACCAAAATAGAGCTTTATTGTCACAACCATGAGCGCTATGTTTGGAGAGGAGTCAATAAGGCCTATCATGAACAGAATACCATCCCCACTGTGAAGCGTGTTGGTGGATCACTAATGTTTTTTTTTTTATTAAAAGGCACAACAAATCTTGTGAAAATTGATGGCAAGATGAAGGCACCATGTTTTCGGCATATACTGGCAGACAATTTGTATTCTTCTGCACGAAAGTTGTGCATGGGACGCACTTGGACTTTCCAGCACGACAATGACCCTAAGCACAAGGCCAAGTGGAACCTCCAGTGGTTACAGCAGAAAAAGGTGAAGTCTCTTGACCATTCTGGGGAGATCTCAAACGTGTTGTTCATACAACACGACGAAAGACTTTGCTTCACCTGGAGGCATTTTGCCAAGACGAATGGGCAGCTATACCACCTGCAAGAGTTTGGGGCCTCATAAACAACTATTACAAAAGAATGCATGCTGTCATTGATTCTTAAGGGGGAAAGACTTTTGAACAGGGGTCAGTACATTTTTTTCTTTGTTGCCATGTTTTGTTTTATGACTGTGCCATTCTGTCATGACCTACAGTTGAATGTGAATCCCATAAGAAATAAAAGACGTGTTTTGCCTGCTCACTTAAAAATGGTACATATATTACCAATTCTCCAAGGGTAGGCAAACTTTTGAGCACAACTGTATGTCGAAAGGTTTGACTGGTACTGTAGGTCAGTACTGACTAACACAACATTCTGGGTCCAACTATCTTTTGCCCCTCAGGGCTAGTAAGCCCACCAGCCATTAGCTGCTGGGTCCAAGACAGACGCAGGGCTGGGGGTGGATTAATTTATATGCTCCTGTCTGGGCTGAACTTTGGACCCAACACTGGAGTTGGGCCGGACGCTTGGTATGCTGGCCTGGCAGATCGGAGTTGCAGTCTGCAGTCAGGTCAGTGTACTTTAGAGTGCAAGTCTGGGCGCCGCACCGGCAATTACTTGGCTGGCTTGAGGCTTGACAACTGGGGCCATTGAAGATAGGCATGGGTCAGGTGCCAGCCGTGGCATGTGAAGGAATGCCAAGCAAGATATCAAACCGGGGAGGGGGGGGGGGGGTGGGGGGGGATTTAGGTTACACATGACAAGCAAGAGCACATTGTAACTAGACTACCTCAAATCCCCAAAGCTGCTTGACGAGCCCAGAAGCCGGCACTGGCACAGGATGGAGAACTGTTGACCACTGGATATTCTGGAGTTTGGGTGATGACTGAACCGATTGGTAGGCCTAGTTGGTGGCTGTATTTAGGTTTGCTAGCCTTAACATGAGATAGGGTGCAGGTCAGGCTGCAGGCTGTTAGCCAGCCTGCTAACATAGTGGAGTGTGTCAATAGCATAGCCAGAGTAGTTAGTACAGCTTTACCTATTGCCACTGTGACTCGTTCCAGGCTGAGAAAAGTTGGACAAGGAAGTGCTAACAAAAACAACCTTATTAAGATAAAGCCTTCCTCCACCTCGGTCACAAATAAAAAATGACTGTATCACTTCGCATCTCAAAATGGGACTCCTAAATGTTAGAGCCCTTGCTCCAAAGGCAGTAGCAGTAAATTAATTAATCTCTGATCATAAACTAGATGTTATTGGTTTATGTGAAACGTGGCTAAAGCCTAATGAATTCACTGCCTTAAATGAGGCCTCTCCTCCTGGTTATACTAGTGATCATATCCCTCGTGCGTCCCGAAAAGGAGGGGGTGTTGCTAATATTTATGACAGTAAATATAAATTTACTCTCAAACATATCACTGAGTTTCATTCTTTTGAAGTTTTACTCATGAAAGTTAACCAGGCCGATAAATCGTTTTACATAGCTGCTATTTATAGGCCCCCCGGCCATACACAATGTTCCTCAATGAGTTTCCAAAATTCTTGTCTAACCTTGTAGTCATGGCAGATAGTATTAAAATTTTTGGCGATTTCAATATTCATATGGAAAAGTCCAATGATCCTCTTCAAAAAGCCTTTGAAGCCATAATTGACTCAATGGGTTTCATCCAACATGTCTCAGGTCCAACACATTGCCACAATCACACCTTAGATTTAGTCCTGTCACGAGAAATAGATATTATAGATCTAATAATTTCCTCTGTCTTATTACATTTACTGTTAAAACAAGAAATCCACTGGTCCACAAACAATGAGTTTCAAAAGCCGTACTATAAATTCTCAGACTACAAATAAATTCCTTGAAATTCTTACAAGTTTGCTCATTAAGGACAAAGTAAATAAATCTGTAAACGATCAAATCGAGGATCTAAACTCAATACTGCAAAATACATCAGACACAGTTGCACCACTAAAAACAAAAGAAATACGCAACAAGAAACTTGCTCCCTGGTACACAGACAATACTAGAGCACTTAAGCAAGCCTCCATCAAAAATGTCTCTTTGATACAGTTGCAAAGTTAACAAAAAAGCAGGCTTAGCAAGTGAAGTGGGTCTTCACTTTATTTGTAATGAATACATGAACTACTTAGATGAAAAGATCATCACCATTAGAAAACAAATAACTGACTCCTTAAATAGTTATGGTCCTCAAAATCTCAGTTGTCCTAAAAATGTCCTGAACCTCCCTGACCAGGTGTCAATGGGGACACTTGAATTTTTTTATACTGTATCACACAACACATTTACAAAATTTGTAGTGAGTTCTAAACCCACAAACTCTCAGCTAGACCCGATTCCAAAAAAATTACTTAAAGAGCTATTTCCTGTGCTAGGTCAGCCAATGCTGAACATAATAAATTGCTCCCTTTTCTTCGGATGTGTACCAAACTCACTAAAAATAGCGGACATTAAGTCCCTTCTAAAAAAATCTAAGCTGGATCCCGACATATTAAACAATTATAGGCCATTATCGAACCTCCCGTTCCTCTCAAAAATCTTAGAAAAATGTGTTTCCCAACAACTGAATGCCTTCCTAAAGACAAATAACATTTATGAAATACTCCAGTCCGGTCTCAGATCCCATCATAGTACTGAGACTGCACTTGTGAAGGTAACAAATGACCTTCTAATGGCCTCAGACAAAGGTTCCGCATCCATCCTGCTTCTTGACCTTAGTGCTGCTTTTGACATTACTGATCACTCTCTTCTCTTAGAGAGAATGGAAACCCATATTGGGCTACGTGGACATGTTCTAGCCTGGTTAAAATCGTATTTATCTGAAAGATATCAGTTTGTTAGTGTGGATGGCATATCCTCTGACAAGTCAAAGGTATGCTTTGGTGTTCCTCAAGGCTCGGTTCTGGGTCCATTATTGTTCTCACTATACTTATATGCTCCCTCTGGGCGATGTAATCCGAAATCACAACGTAAACTTTCATTGTTATGCTGATGACACACAGTTATATATTTCAATGAAGCATGGAGAAGCTCCTAAATTAGCTACTTTGGAAGCATGCGTTTCAGATATTAGGAAGTGGATGACAGAGAATTTCTTGCTCTTAAACTCAAGGAAAACAGAAATGCTCATTTTAGGACCCAAAAATCAAAGAGCATTGTTAGCAGATCTCACTGTGAACCTCGACGGCTGCATGGTCATATCCCAAAAAACTGTAAAAAACCTTGGCGTTACCCTTGACCCTGACCTCTCCTTTGAAGAACATATAAAATATGTCTCAAGAGTTGCTTATTTTCATCTTCGAAACATTGCAAAAATTTAAAACTTTCTATCAAAAACTGATGCAGAAAAATTAATCCATGCTTTTGTTACTTATAGACTAGATTACTGCAATGCTCTTCTCTCTGGTTATCCAGACAAATTAATAAATAAACATCAATTAGTGCTGCACACGGCTGCTAGAATCCTAACTAGAACAATTTTTTTTAACACATTACTCCTGTACTAGTGTCCTTACACTGGCTGCCTGTTAGGGTGAGGGCTGATTTTAAGGATATACTCTTAACCTATAAATCAATACATGGACTTGCTCCTACTTACCTTGCTGAAATGATCCAGCCATACATACCTACACGTAACCTACGATCGCAAGATGCAGGCCTTTTAATTGTACCTAGAATTTCTAAACAAACAGCTGGCGGCAGGGCCTTCTCTCATAGAGCTCCACTCCTGTGGAATGATCTGCCAGTTAAGGTTAGAAATGCAAACTCGGTGCAAAAGTTCAAGTGTCTACTAAAAACTCATCTCTACAGCATGGTCTATGATTAGGTGTAGCCTGGCCCGGGAGCGTGAACGTGACCAGAAGGCTTGATACTGTCTTGCCAGGTGGGCTCTTGTCGCCACTGGGATGCCCTCCCTCCAATGCCTTTTGGGGGAAGTGTCACTGGCTTGTTGTTGACTCTCCGTTGCGCGCTTGTTCAATTGGGCTGTACGCTGCTGGCAATACGGTTGGTGGGTGTCCCTTTGGTTGATGCCTGGCAATGTAGGTGGATTGATTTCCTGCCTGTTGGGCCCGGTCCAGGGCCCCCCACCACAGAGTCGCCGGACCCCCCCGTCTCAGTTCCAAGGTGTTTAAGGCTGGGTGTCTCTGTAAAGCACTTTGTGACAACTGCTGTTGTAAAAAGGGCTTTATAAATACATTTGATTGATTGATTGATTGATTTCCCACCATATCTGGACTATTGACTTTAATCATCCACCCTGGGGTTATGATCTGGGGTTGCTATATGGACTATGAACCACTTCCTCTAGTTCTTTCCTCTTCCTGTGTGTGTAGGTGTGCAGTACCTGTGTATTGTACTTCTGTCTCCTGTTGGTCATTGCCATCATCTTACTGAGATGCCGGGACATATTTATAAGCACCTCTACCAGAGTTTCCCACCAGTGTGTTTCACTCATTTACAATAGCAGGGTAAATATTGAAAGGATAATATTTCTGAATATATTACCCATGTCTTCTTTAATATATACAGTGGGGAGAACAAGTATTTGATACACTGCCGATTTCGCAGGTTTTCCTACTTACAAAGCATGTAGAGGTCTGTAATTTTTATCATAGGTACACTTCAAATGTGAGATCTCACTGACGTGTTCGTTTTTCATTAAGAAGCCCTCCTGTTCTCCACTCATTACCTCTATTAACTGCACCTGTTTGAACTCCTTACCTGTATAAAAGACACCTGTCCACACACTCAATCAAACAGACTCCAACCTCTCCACAATGGCCAAGGCCAGAGAGCTGTGTAAGGACATCAGGGATAGAATTGTAGAGCTGCACAAGCCTGGGTTGGGCTACAGGACAATAGGCAAGCAGCTTGGTGAGAAGGGAACAACCGTTGGCGCAATTATTAGAAAATGGAAGAAGTTCAAGATGACGGTCAATCTCCCTTGGTCTGGGGCTCCATGCAAGAGTTAACCTCGTGGGTCATCAATGATCATGACGAAGGTGAGGGATCAGCCCAGAACTACACAGCTGGACCTGGTCAATGACCTGAAAAGAGCTAGGACCACAATCTCAAAGAAAACCATTAGTAACACACTACGCCGTCATGGATTAAAATCCTGCAGCGCACGCAAGGTCCCCCTGCTCAAGCCAGCGCATGTCCAGGCCCATCTGAAGTTTGCCAATGACCATCTGGATGATCCAGAGGAGGAATGGGAGAAGGTCATGTGGTCTGATGAGACAAAAATAGAGCTTTTTGGTCTAAACTCAACTCGCCATGTTTGGAGGAAGAAGGATGAGTAACAACCCCAAGAACACCATCCCAACCGTGAAGCATGAAGGTGGAAACATCATTCTTCGGGGATGCTTTTCTGCAAAGGGGACAGGACGACAGCACCGTATTGAGGGGAGAATGGATGGGACCATGTATCGCGAGATCTTGGCCAACAACCTCCTTCCCTCAGTAAGAGCATTGAAGATGGGTCGTGGCTGGGTCTTCCAGCATGACAACGACCCAAAACACACAGCCAGGGCAACTAAGGAGTGGCTCCGCAAGAGGCCAGCCGGGAGACATAGTCCCTCCAGCGTGTTCTAGGTCTTCCCCGGGGTCTCCTCCCGGTGGGACGGGCCCGGAACACCTTCCCAGGAAGGCGTTCCGGAGGCATCCGAAACAGATGCCCAAGCCACCTCAGCTGACCCCTCTCGATGTGGTGGAGCAGCGGCTCTACTCTGAGCTCCTCCCGGGTGACCGAGCTTTTCACCCTATTTCTAAGGGATCGCTCAGCCACCCTGCGGAGAAAGCTCATTTCAGCCGCCTGTATCCGGGATCTTGTCCTTTCGGTCATGACCCAAAGCTCATGACCATAGGTGAGAGTAGGAACATAGATTGACCGGTAAATCGAAAGCTTCGCCTTGCTGCTCAGCTCTTTCTTCACCACGACAGACCGATACATCGACCGCATTACAGCAGAAGCTGCACCGATCCGTCTGTCAATCTCCCGTTCCATCCTTCCCTCACTCGTGAACAAGACCCCTAGATACTTAAACTCCTCCACTTGAGGCAGGCACTCTCCACCAACCTGAAGTGGGCAAGCCACCCTTTTCCGACTGAGGACCATGACCTCTGATTTGGAGGTACTGATTCTCATCCCCACCGCTTCACACTCGGCTGCAAACCGTCCCAGTGCATGCTGAAGGTCCTGGTTTGAAGGGGTTTTCTGTACCAAATATTAAGTTCTGCTTTTCTGATGTATCAAATACCTATGTCATGCAATAAAATGCTAATTAATTACTTAGAAATCATACAATGTGATTTTCTGGATTTTTGTTTTTGATTCTGTCACTCACCTATGATAAAAATTACAGACTTCTACATGTTTTGTAAGTGGGAAAACCTGCAAAATCGGCATGGTATCAAATATTTTTCTCCCCACTGTATATATATAATTTTTTAATAATGTAAATAGAAATGTCATTGATTTAGCTTACACTCTACCCGTTGCCATGGCATCGGCCATTAGGTTGAATTTGCATTTTCAGGACTATTTTGGGGTTTCCATTAAAACCAGGCGAGCTCAAACGAGCTCAGCTAAAATGCATAAACCTGCAGTATTTTGAACCCATGTCTGATTCATCCAGTAGACAGTTTTGGTGTACTGTCAGTCTGACTGCCTGCCTGCCTGCCTCTCCTCCTCAGTGACCTTCCACACCACCTTAGGAGAAATGTGACAAGAGCCAACATGACAGCTTTGCAGGTGTGAGAGGGAAGAGCACAAAGCTTTCAAGGACACAGGATTTGTGTATGTACCTAGAAGGGCCAACAAACGCCACTGATTGGCACAGCAAGCACTGCAAAGCTAGACTGCTGGGGAGACACAGAGAGTATTGGCACCGATGAATGTTTCCATGTCTTGGAAGAAGGATGGTACAATGGAGAAGAATGCTGATAAATAGGTTGGATCATTTCAATTCATTTATCTCAGGATGTGAACTGAAATATCAATTCGGTTCTAGTTTGGTTCAAACTGAATAGAGATGGTATAGAGTGACCACTATATTACATCATATTTACAATTATATATTTGTTTATGATTGAAATACTGTGTGTGGTATTGATATTAACCAGAACAGAGAAAAATGAAAAAGATAATTATATAGTCTGAAATGTAATACCTAATTTGCAATTATATTTTCCTGAACACTCGACTAGCAACTAATGTGGAAGGGTTTGAGTCTCAGTTTTCAACAGATTTTTATAGAGATCATGCCAGATTCATATTGTGTCCTCTGAACCCATTTCAAGATGTCCTAACTTAAAATGTATGACTTACAGTACAGGACATTCTATTGAATTTTAAAAACAGGTACAGTATATTGCCTGGTCAACCTCTAGAAAAGATTGGGCTTGAGCTCTCAATGATCACCTTTGTACCAATGAACAGAAGAACCTCTTCACTCCTTAATTCTTTATGAGTCCTTAATCTCTTTCATTAGTGGGCACTTCTTAATAGTCTGTTGCTTCTCAGACATCAGACTTTGATAAGAGGATTGTAATGGTGATGAATGTTTCGGGGGTCTGATTTCCCCAAACTCCAAACCAGACTAGACATATGTTCATTCAGCACCAAATGGGAAAGATAGGGAAAAAGATTTTCTGGGCTTTTCTGTGCTCATTTTTTGTTTCCTGTTTCAAAACGTTAGAAAAAGAAAAACCACAATGAACATGACCCACTTCTCTGATAGGGGTCCTTGGAATTTGGGAATAAGTGGTGGTGAGTTGAAATTCTTTGATATTTCCTGCTTCCCGCTGTTTTCTCTGCAGGGTCTGTCATGTGCCATATGGAGAGGGATTCAGAATGCTGCTGTCTACAAAAGAGGATGATGAGCATGATTGGGCAGTGACTTAAAATGTCTGGGGTTGGATACTGTAAAAGTTTCAGTGTGGAATTAAATGTATTCGGTTTTGTTATCATTTCCAGATTGCTGTGTAGTTCTCTTTCTTTCTTCCTATCTTGCCTGGTGGCAAAACAGTAGAAAACAAACTGCTTGTATTTGCTATGTTCTTAATATGTGGTAATCATAGAGCCAGTGCAAAAAGCATGCCCTCTCCCTGTCTTTCCTGAGAATAGATTATTTTCTATATCCTCAAGACAGAGAGACCAAATAACAGATGCACATTTTAATATATCATAGATTCTTGAAGCCCCCCTCCACACACATATACACACACACACCATCCCACCTCCTGCTCTGTTTTACTTCAAAGTCTTGGCAATTTCTGATCCACATGACATTCGCACTCCTCCAGGGTCAAACAACATCTTGCAGCCTTCATAAAATGATTAAATATTTTAAACAGCCTCCGCTCATACCTCTGTCTCCCCCCGAGACCGATGCTGTTATCGTTTTTGTCAAAGCCAGTTTCCATCTGCATTTGTCATTCCCCGCGCACATTTACCAGTTATCAATCGCTGTGTCAGAATGCAAAATAACTGATGTTCTTTGGGACGGTATTGGATGGACTATCTGAGGCTTTTAATCAATGCATATTTTCCCTCACTCTCTTTCTCTCTCTTTCACACTCTCTTCTATCCCTCCACTCACATTAATCTTTTAACAGTGTAGCTGAATGTAAGGTATTTGCACAGAGAGACAGAAAAAAGACAGAGAGAACAGTGACAGAAGCAGTAGTTATATTATCAAGCATTACACCTCGAGGCTAAAAGAGTATCAAGGGCCTTTCCGACTGGGAATGCTGGGAATTACGGCAGGGGAAGGATGATGACTGCCAAGCCTCAATGCACGCAAATACACACACGTGCTCACACACATTCACGCACATACACAAACACACAGATACTAGGAGGGATTGCTTTCTAACAAGCATGAATCAACTAGCTTTGCTAAGCTATTTTTTTTCTCACTCAGAGGTAAAGTAAACACTGAATATGGATGGATCTGACAGGTACCGCACCCCATCAGGCAAAGGCTCGTTGGGTTTAGAGTACAGTACAAGTATTAAGGTCCCCCTGGAGTCGACATGCTCATCAGTCCTGTTGTACATAGCTCTGTCTCTGTTGAACACTTCCTGTCTAAAGGGTCTGCCAGTTTTGAAGCATCCGCGCATTGCATTGAAGCAGACAATGTTTTATCAGTGAGAAGATCCGAAAGGCAATTAAAGTAAATTGTTTGCAAAACCCTGATTGTGTGAGCTTGAAACAAGTGTGACAGCATATGAAAGCAATGAGTCTAGGCTACTTGATGGCATTGTATGATTTCAGATTTCATCACTGGAATTTATTTTGTTACCAAACCGACTGTCACAACCAAACCGTGTTTGGCTATAAATAACCACCTCTGTTACACTTAATGGATTCTTAGGAACACGAAGGTGTTAAAATTTATTGATGATGCATTTATTTTTCAGTCACTCTGTACAACACTAAAGGGTTTTGTCACTCAAACACCTTAATTCACTTAAATTCACTTAAATATAGGCACGCCTTAGAAAAGGCTAAGTGAAAAAACGAGCTTCCCGTTGCCCTACACTGCAAATTTTTTTGCCAATGGAACAAGACAATTAGAAAAAAAATGTAGGAGATATTTTCTAAAAACAATTGGTATATTCTAGCTTGTTAAGAATTTTTGCCTTATTGTAAGGATGGTTTGATTTCTTTAACTGATGAGAGAGATATTTTCTGCAGTGTACCTTCCAGTTTTTATAAATTAATTTCTATGATTCTTCACACTTTTTCGAACTAAGCATGATTCACACTTCTTTCACCTACTGTAAATGGAGCTCTAAATTGGCAAATATATCTTACTGGTGAATATCCTTAATGGTGTTGTTTAATAGAGATTATTTATAAAATGTTTTCACAAAAACATTGCCAACCATCCTCTCATCTGTTCAGTGTGGCTAACTGGTGGTTAATTAGTTGGTTGGCAAACAAGCAATGCAGCAAAGACTGCTACAGAGACTGATTTGAAAAGATGATAAGGATCATCACTTAGTACAATTTCAGGCAGTTCGAATGTTATCATTGGTTTGAATGGGCGTTATCAGTGGTTATCAGCCTCATAGATATGGGTCAGAAGGGGCCTGCTAGCCTACTGGTAAATCACGGATAAATACACGAGAAGACTCCAGATCCAATCCGAGACGAATTCAGGTCGCTGCTACAGGTAAGACCATTAAAACGGGTTAGGGTAAGGGTTAGGGTAAGTCTACAGTTGATTCAGCCAGTGCACATAGACGCTGTGTGGCTCACAGATTAGTGGTACCATACAGTTACAGTGGGAAGAACAAGTAATTGATACACTGCCGATTTTGCAGGTATTCCCACTTACAAAGCATGTAGAAGTCTATAATTTTTATCATAGGTACACTTCAACTGTGAGTGACGGAATCAAAAAAAAAATAATACGAAAATCACATTGTATGATTGTTAAGTAATTAATTTGCATTTTATTACATGACATAAGTATTTGATAGATCAGAAAAGCATAACTTAAAACAGAAACTTTGTTTGCAATTACAGAGATCATACGTTTCCTGTAGTTCTTGACCAGGTTTGCATACACTGCAGCAGGGATTTTGGCCCACTCTTCCATACAGACCTTCTCCAGATCCTTCAGGTTTCGGGGCTGTTGCTGAGCGATAAAGACTTTGAGCTCCCTCCAAAGATTTTCTATTGTGTTCAGGTCTGGAGACTGGCAAGGCCACTCCAGGACCTTGAGATGCTTCTTATGGAGCCACTCCTTAGTTGCCCTGGCTGTTTGTTTTCAGGTCGTTGTCATGAGACCCAGCCACGACCCATCTTCAATGCTCTTACTGAGGGAAGGAGGTTGTTGGCCAAGATCTCGCGATGCATGGCCCCATCCATCCTCCCCTCAATACGATGCTGTCGTCCTGTCCCCTAAGCAGAAAGGCATCCCCAAAGACTGATGTTTCCACCTCCATGCTTCACGGTTGGGATGGTGTTCTTGGGGTTGTACTCATCCTTCTTCTTCCTCCAAACATGGCGAGCGGAGTTTAGACCTCATAGTTTTGTCTCATCAGACCACATGACCTTCTCCCATTCCACCTCTGGATCATCCAGATGGTCATTGACAAACTTCAGATGGGCCTGGACATGTGCTGGCTTGAGCAGGGGGACCTTGCGTGCGCTGCAGGATTTGAATCCATGATGGCGTAGTGTGTTACTAATGGTTTTCTTTGAGACTGTGGTCCCAGCTCTCTTCAGGTCATTGACCAGGTCCTGCTGTGTAGTTCTGGGCTGATCCCTCACCTTCGTCATGATCATTTATGCCCCACGAGGTGAGATCTTGCATGGATCCCCAGACCGAGGGAGATTAACCGTCATCTTGAACTTCTTCCATTTTCTAATAATTGTGCCAACAGTTGTTGCCTTCTCACCAAGCTGCTTGCCTATTGTCGCATAGCTCATCCCAGCCTTGTGCAGGTCTACAATTTTATCCCTGATGTACTTACACAGCTCTCTGGTCTTGGCCATTGTGGAGAGGTTGGAATCTGTTTGATTGAGTGTGTGGACAGGTGTCTTTTATACAAGTAAGGAGTTCAAACAGGTGCAGTTAATACAGGTAATTAGTTGTGAACAGGAGGGAGAAAAACTAATAGGCCTGTGAGAGACGGAATTCTTACTGGTTGGTAGGTGATCAAACGTCATGCAATAAAATGCAAATTAATTATTTAAAAATCACACAATGTGATTTTCTGGATTTTTGTTTTAGATTCCGTCTCTCACAGTTGAAGTGAACCTATGATAAAAACAGACCTCTACATGCTTTGTAAGTGGAAAACCTACAAAATTGGCAGTGTATCAAATACTTGTTTTCCCCACTGTATATGGTATGGGTGTTCACCCTTTCAGATGATGGGATGTGAGAAGTCAATATTGCCTTTGAGCTACCAGGGATATTTACTAGGGATAGGGGGACACCCAGCTTTGGTTGCGGTTGGTCCAACTGTGCAAAAAAAAGTGCAATTACGTTATTTCTGTTGTGGGTCAACACTTATATCATCTTACCTGTTAATTTTGCCGCTCTGTTTGCTTCAGAGAAGCTGCTCTGTGTAACATGCTTTTCATCCCATGCGGGCACTAGACACATATGTGGATAAGACCTGTGGGTTCCATTTGGGGGACCAGCCTTTTGTATGTTTAGCCGATACACCAAAGGGACAAGCACTCTATTGACTTTTTCTACCTTTTCTCACGTTGGATTGTGATGACCGTCCCCATAGCATGTAACAGCAAAGAGCGTCTTGTCAAGCAGGATCCGAGCTCACTCCACAAAAGGGGTAAGAACGTCTTGGGTATTGTGCAAAGTGTTGACAGTGGCCGATATTGTGTGTTGCATCTAGCTGGTTAAGACTCCACTGTTACATTTTATTGGCTGGATACCTTTAACTGGGAGAGGTGATGGTGTCTGAGTTGCCCAGAGGTTGCGCTTGACCAGAGAATATTTTGGGAATAGCGGTTTCCTTACCTCTCCTTGGGTCAGCTACACCAGGCCGTCTGGTCTTGTGTCCACTGGGCCAGCTTCCCGGGTGATCAGACATAACCCCGTTAGGGCTGTGCTAACTGACTGACCAAAAGGGATTTTAGTAATTTGTTCATAATGCTAATTTGTCCATTCTTTTACATCACAAGAACCTGGCATTCTAACAAGGGTGTGTAGACCTTTTATTTCCACTCTAGGCTACTGTTGATGTTGATAGGCTACTGCTGATATGGTGGCTTTTCAGCCCCACTTTCCATCCTTTCACTCAGCTCTGACTGCAGATTTGACCCCGGAGGTTGATGCGGTTCTGCCGAAGATTTCTGAAGGGAATTGCATTCACATTGTTTTGATTTAATTCGATTAATCTTTTTTATGGCGTCTATCAACGGATCCCTTACTTTCTGGAGAAAAAAAAAATTTGTTCTTTTAATATTATTATCTTATATTTCATGCAGTTTTTGCCTTCACCCAATTGCTTCATGCCCAATTAGTGATTATGGCCGTGCCTCGTCACAACAACTACCAGTGGGGCTTGGAATGCATGTGTCCTCTGGGATTCCCATGTGTCAATCCATTTTATGGCTATCAGGATATTCATTAAGCTTAATAGAACTACACAGTTATATAAGGTAGCAGGTTAGCTAGCTACGGTAGTTACTTACACTGCAAATATGTCTAATCAAGCATATTTCTCTTGTTTCCAGGTTAAAAATTTAACTGCCCTTAAAATAAGATGCATTTCCTTAACAAGCTGCATTTGTTTTAGATAATCACACTTGGTTTGAGTAAATATGCCATGAAAATCCTATTTAGCATATACACTCACCTAAAAGATTATTAGGAACACCATACTAATACTGTGTTTGACCCCCTTTTGCCTTCAGAACTGCCTTACTTCTACGTGGCATTGATTCAACAAGGTGCTGAAAGCATTCTTTAGAAATGTTGGCCCATATTGATAGGATAGCATCTTGCAGTTGATGGAGATTTGTGGGATGCACGTCCAGGGCACAAAGCTCCCGTTCCATCACATCCCAAAGATGCTCTATTGGGTTGAGATCTGGTGACTGTGGGGGCCATTTCAGTACAGTGAACTCATTGTCATGTTCAAGAAACCAATTTGAAATTATTTTAGCTTTGTGACATGGTGCATTATCCTGCTGGAAGTAGCCATCAGAGGATGGGTACATGGTGGTCATAAAGGGATGGACATGGTCAGAAACAATGCTCAGGTAGACCGTGGCATTTAAATGATGCCCAATTGGCACTAAGGGGCCTAAAGTGTGCCAAGAAAACATCCCCCACACCATTACACCACCACCACCAGCCTGCACAGTGGTAACAAGGCATGATGGATCCATGATCTCATTCTGTTTACGCCAAATTCTGACTCTACCATCTGAATGTCTCAACAGAAATCGAGACTCATCTGACCAGGCAACATTCTTCCAGTCTTCAACTGTCCAATTTTGGTGAGCTTGTGCAAATTGTAGCCCCTTTTTCCTATTTGTATTTCCTATTAACTGAGCAGATTGTGAAATACTCAGACCGGCCCGTCTGGCACCAACAACCATGCCACGCTCAAAATTGCTTAAATCACCTTTATTTCCCATTCTGACATTCAGTTTGGAGTTCAGGAGATTGTCTTGACCTGGACCACACCCCTAAATGCATTGAAGCAACTGCCATGTGATTGATTGATTAGATGATTGCATTAATGAGAAATTGAACAGGTGTTCCTAATAATCCTTTAGGTGAGTGTACACCTTCTTTTGACTTAAGAGAGACATTGAAAGAGAACTGAGACATCAGATCAATATTAATAATATTTTCAGACTGAAAGCTGCTCCTTATTTTAAGTCTGAATGGCAAAAAAATACAATTTCAACTTACAACAAGATACTTGCCATTTTCAGATATCTACATTTTTGAGCTTGTGTGCTTGTTTCCAGAAGTCATACCTAGTGTCATTTGTCTTGTTCCATTGGCCTATTAGTTCACTTATTTCAAGCAAATATCTCCTTAAATGTCCTTTTTCCCCCAGATTTTTTGCAGTGTACCATAACACCTAACACGTCACAGATTCATAAATCACAGCTCCATATTCTGTCTGTGATGAACCCTGCTCCTCACAGCTGTTGCTATAGGTAATGTACAGTATCTCACAAAAGTGAAACATTTTCACTTAGGGGTGTACTCACTTTTGTTGCCAGCGGTTTAGACATTAATTGATGTGTGTTGAGTTATTTTGAGGGGACAGCAAATGTACACTGTTATGCAAGCTGTACACTCACTACTTTACATTGTAGCAATGTGTCATTTCTTCAGTGTTAAGATATAATCAAATATTTGCAAGAACGTGAGGGGTGTATTCACTTCTGTGAGATACTGTAGCTACCTCGGTGGGTGCAGTGCGGCTGTGCTTGTAATGATAGAAAATCAGTGTGGCTCAGCGTCCCAACCGTCTTCACCTCAACATACGCCAAGGCTGGCCGGTGTTTGCAGGGTTTTATGGTGCAGATCAGCAGGACGTGATTGATCAGAAGTTTACAGTGTTGGAGTAAAGCAGAGTCACATCAGAAAATGTATTCACTACCCAATATGGGTTGGCAGGGTTTAATGTGAAACATGACTTAAACACAGTTGTCCATCTTGCAGAGAGACTGTCGACTGTTGTCATGTGTGATCATTCTATTTATTTAAACATGGTGCGACGGAAAGTTTTTCTCACTCTGGTTGACTTTTACCAGTGGTTTCTTCTGCAGGTTTCTGTCTCAGAGGTTCTTGGTGTCTAGCGATTGGGCTACAATAAGTGCACAAGGCCTATAATAGCTGCAGTGTGCCACCATCTTTAAGGACAGCCCGCCAATCTGTTGGTATTGGTTCAGAAAGGAAGTTTCCCCTAAAACCAACACATTTGGTGGGGAGTGCATTCTCTAGCCGACAACACAATTGAGCTTGAAGGCACTCGACCCACCACAAAGAGTCGATAGAATGTGAAGAGACTAGGAAAACATGTCTGACATTTTTACCACCTTCTCCGGATGGCGCTGAGCCCTCTGCATTGTCACATGCCACATAATCATTAAATGGATTATCACAGTGACATGGTTGTGACAGTGACTGTGGCAGTGACTTTGACCAATGCATCATTTTGGAACCTTATTTGGAGAGTGAAATATTACAATTGCTGTGTTGTTTGATACAATATCCAAAAATATCTGGAATCACTCTGCTTGGAAATGTTGTTACCTCGGTTAATTAGAATTATACAATTTCATTGGTTACTCTCTGTCCACTACATCATCATTTAAAAAAAAAAAAAGTGTTGCATGCAATAACATGTTTGTGCCATCTGAAGGGCTGGTGCCTTCATCTTTAATTAAATAATAAGACTGTTTCACACATACAATGTTGAAAATGAAGATGTTACAGGACTCAAGAGACCTACCAAACTCTATACATTCTTTGTTTTAAATTGATCAAAACAAAGCCAAGTACAAACGTGTTTCTCATCTCTGAGTGAATGTCATATATACCCAAAGGACAGCTTTTTGGTATTGTTGTATATCAATACAATGGTAGCAAAAGATGGCTGGATTGTAAGATTAATGTAAATTCACTGTTGTGTAACACAGGGTTCATAAAGAAACACCCAAATACTCAAATACTGTTGGCCAAGTGTTTCTTATGACTACAGTATGTGACATGCAATGGGGTCTTAAACGGACAGGAGTTTTAACTTTGGCAATGCCTTTTTACCTTGGTCAAGTTCACTAAGAACCAAACAGACTGAAAAAAAAAGGAATCACCTTGTTAACCAAGAAATTATATATATATATTTAAATGTTTTGCATTGTGGTTCCCCCGGGGCACTGGCATCAGGAAAACTTGACCTTTGATATTCAGGGTAAATCAGTTCAATATTCCTTTACTTTCTAAATGAGACGGCTCTGATAATTGATGAAGAGTACTGAGTTCCTTATTCGATTTATGTTGGTGTGGGACTCAATTAGCAGAAGATGTACCACCATCTACTGTCCCTCCATCAGCTGTAAACCAATAAACTGCCTCTAATTATATCTCTTGAACAGTGACATGACTGATCTAGGTCAGTCCTACTGACTGAGTGTGTCATCCAATAGCTCTCTTTTCCTGACTTGCATTGACACTCAATGGAATCCAGTTTTGGGTCTTGAATGGGGCTCCCCCTGAATTCACTGCAGTCTGGAATCTCCCATATTAACGTTTAGCAGCATTTCAGAGAGAACCGTAACACTTGGTCGATGCCTGAGAATTTTCTCAATTTTCTGTTTGCTGTAGACTGTAACATCCCTTCAGATCGATAGCCACATCTAATTGGTCTTACCTGGAATATCTCTGATGATTTATTGTCTGGTGAAATGAAGATGATAAGTCGTGGGCCTGATGGTTTTCTATTCAACTACCATTTATTTGGAGTGCACTTGTGTGTGTGCGTGCACACGTGTGTGTATGTAGTTTTAATTAAAATTCATGAAGAGTTTGTGCTGAATTGCATTGGCTATCACTGTGTAGCTCACTGTGTGCTATGACTGGGAGGGTGGCTGGGTGGGTGGGTGGGTGGAGGAGACAATGAGTGATGTTGGACAGGGGAAAGTGTTGACAAGGGCGGAGGATACAAATCCTGGTGTTTATCACCACCAGACGGCTCTCATCTGCACCTGGAGCCACTCATACTGCCTGGTGGCAGAGGAGGCAGCTGCGTTTGGGTATGCATAGACTAACTCTGTCTGAATAATATGACTGATCATGTCTGGATCACCAGGTACTAGTAGGGTCATTCTTGAATTGCAGTGGCAACTGGCTGATGGGCTGAATGAGAAAATCTATGCAATGTAGAAGCGTTTGGCAATGCTTAGGGTTGTGGGCATGCTGAAAGATGAATGTTTGCCCCAGTCTGAGATCCTGTGCAATCTGGATCAGATTCTTCAAGGAACTCTCTTTATTCCCCGACAAGTCCCAAAGTCCCTACTGCTAAAAAAGAGCATCCTCTAATCCTGATGCTTCCAATCAGAAGAAAAAATTGGGATTGGATTGGTCAAGTGATGAGAGGTATAGTGTTTTTGCCTGGCATAGGCTAAAACATTCCATTGGGTCTCATGAAACTAGTGAATCTTATTCCTCATAGACTCATAGTCCTTCAAGTGCCCATTTGTCAGATGATAAAGATGTATACCAAAATTTCTGGCCACCAGTGGTAAAAGTGACAATGCTGAGACAAAACTGGTCCCAGAAAATGATGTACTATGTATGTACTACATGTGTACTTGCCAATGCTGTATATGCCCCATGTCATGAAAACCACTCACTTTGAAAACTGATAGGCATTCTGCTATGCACATACAAACAACATATTACAAATCCAACCCAAAATGGAAGGTTTAAAAAATATAGTATTTGTAAAAGCAAGCATGACAACAAAAATTATATATATATATATATATCATAATTTATAGACTTGCTTGGGTTCATGGAATGACATGTATGCCATGTGATTTGTGAGAGGATGTCTGTATGTGAATAATTCATTTTGAAGCAGAATGATCCCTCCTTTGTCTAGAACTGTAGACCTAGAGCAAATAGATGTACAACAGGTTCTCTCAAATAACATTTGAGAAGGTCCAGTCACGTGAAAGTCCTAGGTGGCAACATTTTGGATTAATATTATTATTTACCTGCCCAAATATTGCCAAACTGTTCATGCCTCCCTTGTTGGCAAAGAAAGAATTGCCAACAAGAGTGGCGGAACTGTAGAATTTCCTGTTGATTCACAAGGCAGCCTTTCACATTTCAGAGAGAGACTGGAATTTGTTATTAGAGTTGGCAGACCCAAAAAGAGGGGAAAAAGCTAGGCACTGCAGAACCAATCCAATATCTTTGGAGCGAGACTTTGCAGTGGCGCGATAACAATTAATTTGCCCAACAGCCAAGGACGTAGACTCCCAAAGCAGTGGGCGTACGTTAGTTGACGCCTGTTGCTTGTAGCCATTCTTTTGAATAGATCACTGGAAACTATTGTAGTTGGAGCGGGTGGAAATCTTGATATATAATTCCTGTAAATGGACACATAACAGTGTGGATCTGTACCAGTCTTATTGCCAGTTACATACACACACACCTTCCTCACATTTAACATCTGTATTATTGTGAAGCTACACGAAATTGAGCATGATGTTACATTTTGTGTTAGTGCGAATCCGTAAATGCATGTCTATTGTACAAAACCAAGGTCAGGTTTCGGAATGCCGATAATGACCAGTCAGTGCAATACCTGACCTTGAGTCTGAGGAACATGAAAACTCTGAATGCATTTCAAGCCCACAGAGCTGGTTGTTTGTCAACAACCATAGGTCTCTATGTCCCTTCCTGGATCCAACTGGCCAGGCTCAACTGCATTATTCATTAAACACAAACACACAGAGAATGGATTCCTGCGGACTGCTCTTCACGAAAGTTACAAGATTTATGAGTTCACTCTTTAGGTTATAATTCAAAGTTCATCCTCACATACATCATATTTTGAAGCACATAGATTATGAGAGAGAGCACATTTATCATATGACAGGGTGCACATACCCAGAGCACACATGCACACACACACAGACATACACACACACACACAGACATACACACACACACAGACAAACACACACACAGACATACACACACAAATAGGAACAAGCACATAAGGACTTTGTTCCCCCACCCCCACACTTCTAATTTTATTCCAAAACATCTCCTCCTGTGAAGCATTAAAGTGCCTCTGTTTTTTTTTTGTTTTTTTTTTTTCACAATCTAATGCTGTAAACAAGAATGCTTTACTGTACACAAAAAGTGATTATAATCATTCATCATATTGCTTAAGTAATGAAAATATTGATTATAAAACTCAAATTAAGGGTGAAGCCACGCTTCTGCTGTCTATTGACCAAGGCAGTTCCCTAGCTGGAATATGAAACCATGCATACATCAATGCTAACAGAATACGCCACGGATCAACATTTTTAAGACAACTGGAAAGGCCAGGACAGTGTGGGCTTGTTATTATGTACTGACACATACTGCATTGGCCTTCGGGAAACGGCAATGAAGCATGAAAATTGCATGACTGTCAAAGTCAAACCCCAAAGTTACATTCAACTAACTGTTAACCCTGTCTCTCACCATGATAGATTGTATTAAGGCTTAATCTTCGCTCTTCACTTGATAAGAAATAATAATTTGAGGGCTGATGGACTGAGAGATCTAGTTCAACTTTCTCAGGCCTTGTGAATAGACACGGTTATCATAATCACACAAAAATACCCCTTGATTCCACATTTCGCACCAAAACAAACTTGTCTCTTCAGAAGTCCCAAATTACAATTTTGGGATGCTGACAGATTTGATTCTCTCTTAATGGGCATGATAATGTTATTGATGCCAATTTAAATGAGGTTTCAATGGCACACTCAAATTGGAGATCATTGGCTTAGGCTTAGGCTAAATCCATTTGAACACTTGTCAGAGAGGGAACTGAAACTGCCATTTTTCAAGTGCCCTCATCATCCATCCTTCAGACTGCCGCCTTTCAAACATTCACAAGTATTGTGTCTACTCTCTTTCAAGCGAGCAGGGGAAACGACTTCTGTTTTGTTTAGACATTTTGGGCTAATCATGAGATAATGAATATGTTTTTAGTGTGCAGAGGAAAAGGAGAAAAGATGTGAAAATATTATTAAAGGATTGGGAGGGGCTATTTAGTTGTGTGTTGTTGGTGGTAGTGATATTAAAGCTTTTAATATTTTATTAGTCTCCTATCAGTAATTAATCAGGCTTGTTGATTTACAGTTAATCGTACAAAAACAAAAACAAGAATATTCTATTGTGAGATTTTCCTTGAGTTAACAAATGAGCCATGTGAGAATCTCAAGACAAGGCTTAATCCCAAAGAATCCAAGACTGTAAAGGACATTTTTCTGCTGTTATACAGCATAGAGAACATTAATTAAGGATGATAAAAAATTTCAACCGCTTCTCATTAAATATTATGAATCTAACCTGCAAAATAGATACTGGTCAGACAACCATTGAGGTTTATTATGTAGCTGACAGATATAGATATATTCTAGCTTTTTGGCAGTATAACATTTCACAATGGAGAGTAGCAGAACACAATCGCAGAGTAGAGCAAGTTGTTTTTTTAAAGACTTAACCTACACTAGGCTTTACAGGACGCTGAAATATAAGAAACGTAACAGGGAACAATAACCGACCAAGACACAGTGAACTGGGAAACTAAATAGGGAGGTGATAATGGGAAAGCTAACGACATATGGGAAGACTAAACACATATGGGAAGACTAAAAAAACATGGGAAGACTAAACACATATGGGAAGACTAAACACATAGGGAAAGACTAAACACATATGGGAAGACTAAACACATATGGGAAGACAAAACACATATGGGAAGACTAAACACATACAGGAAGACTAAACACATATGGGAAGACTAAACACATACGGAAAGACTAAACACATATGGGAAGACTAAACACATACGGGAAGACTAAACACATACGGGAAGACTAAACACATATGGGAAGACTAAACTAGACACAGGTGAAATCAATGAACACAAGGGATAGAAACAGAACTTAAATAAATGTCTATGTTCACTGTAACAATTGGCATGGCACAGGCCATGTCCATCTGTTACAGGGAGATTTGCTGCAGAGGCAATATTATAACTGGCTGCAACTAACCGCTGTTTCCAAAACTTTTGTTTTTCATGTGCATTCAATATTTAACAGTTTCGCTTTGACCATCTTACTCACAAAGAATTGTTACCATCGCCCCACTCCAGGGCAGACCATTGTGCAAACTGACTAGTCCTGTCACACCCATAACATATGCACAACAAGTGTTTTACAAAGCAATTTTATTCATTTGTTTGAAAGGTACTAATCGAGATTACTTGGATAAAAAAAGCATAATAAAGAAAACAATGTAAAATGCTATGGTAAAAAAATAAAGGTTATGCTTTGTGTTGGAATTCACCCAGAATAAGGAAAGCCTTGCAAGACATTGCAGAGTAATATAACAGGCAGCTTTAAAAAGAAGTACACAAACAACATCCCTATTACTGAATGAAATTAGTTTGACTGGGAATGCATGTTGCTCAAAGTTTCTATGAGACTCATGAGATGGTCCATCACAGCTGTAACGTAGGAAAAGCTTAGCATGCTCGACTGTAAAACCATTCCAAGTAAACAAGTAGCCCATCGGTTTACACCAATGTCTACCAAACACGTCCAATGCATTGTGGGAGAAGTCATGAATAGTCAATGGAGCAGTCTTCAAAGGTATGTTTGCAATGCAGGACTAGGTTCTGGTGCGTTTGGACTACTGCACAAGTTGCTTCATGCACCACCAGTTAATGGAAGACCAAAACAAACAACAGATAGTTAATTATCACATGGGATGATGACAAATTAATATGTATCTCTATGAAAATTATTCATTGCACGACTAAAACCGGAGCTCCAATGTTTTGAGATTACTTAACAACCTTATGAAATAAATCCCTTCTCTTCAAGGGCTAACAGTAGGAGTTTGAGACATGCATGTGAGTAGCAATTTGAGAGAGTTATAGAAGAGAGTACAAAAGGATGTGTATGAAACTGTTGGCCAATCTATTATCTCTAACACAAGTTGTAGCCACATTAGCTGAAATGAAATCATGATTTGTTGTATTTCTAAAAGCAATAAGGCATCCCGGGGCTTTGTAATATACTGTCAATATAACATGACTATGTGTAATTTAAAGAAAATGCATAAGCTTATTTCTTCATATACTTGGAAGAACAAATACACTATTGAATAGTAATGGCCCATTCAACAATAATCCCTCCTTTTTGAAAAAGGTTCAGGCCCTGACCATGGCTATCTCAGACCAATCTGGTAATCAGGGAGGATCTTAACTGTGTGCTGGACGAGTCCTTCGATTGATCTTCTACTTTTGTGAATGATCAAAATTGAGAGTGGATGTACGTTGGATATGGCTGTTATTAGTTATTTATAAAAAAAATGGTCTGTAAGTCTTTTGCCAACCGGCTTAGGTCACATGGATTAGACTAGCTTCATCCTCAGTAGGATCTTGTTGTCAACCTCACTTTCTTTTCCAATATTATGTACTGTACTATCAAATATAAACCCTAGTGTTTTCTATTGATTCTACAAAATCTTTACCAGCCTTTTTGTCCTATATATATACACTCACCTAAAGGATTATTAGGAAAACCATACTAATACTGTGTTTGACCCCCTTTTGCCTTCAGAACTGCTTTAATTCTACGTGGCATTGATTCAACAAGGTGCTGAAAGCATTCTTTAGAAATGTTGGCCCATATTGATAGGATAGCATCTTGCAGTTGATGGAGATTTGTGGGATGCACGTCCAGGGCACGAAGCTCCCGTTCCATCACATCCCAAAGATGCTATATTGGGTTGAGATCTGGTGACTGTGGGTGCCATTTCACTACAGTGAACTAATTTTCATGTTCAAGAAACCAATTTGAAATGATATTAGCTTTGTGACATTAAGGGGCTAAGGGGCCTAAAGTGTGCCAATAAAATATCTCCCACACCATTACACCACCACCACCAGCCTGCACAGTGGTAACAAGACATGATGGATCCATGTTCTCATTCTGTTTACGCCAAATTCTGACTCTACCATCTGAATGTCTCAACAGAAATCGAGACTCATCAGACCAGGCAACATTCTTCCAGTCTTCAACTGTCCAATTTTGGTGAGCTCATGCAAATTGTAGCCTTTTTTCCTATTTGTAGTGGAGATGAGTGGTACCCGGTGGGGTCTTCTGCTGTTGTAGCCCATCCGCCTCAAGGTTGTGCGTGTTGTGGCTTCACAAATGCTTTGCTGCATACCTCGGTTATTTCAGTCAAAGTTGCTCTTCTATCAGCTTGAATCAGTCGGCCCATTCTCCTCTGACCTCTAGCATAAACAAGGCATTTTCGCCCACAGGACTGCGGCATACTGGATGTTTTTCCCTTTTCACACCATTCTTTGTAAACCCTAGAAATGGTTGTGCGTGAAAATCCCAGTAACTGAGCAGATTGTGAAATACTCAGACCGGCCTGTCTGGCACGAACAACCATGCCACGCTCACAATTGCTTAAATCACCTTTCTTTCCCATTCTGACATTCAGTTTGGAGTTCAGGAGATTGTCTTGACCAGGACCACACCCCTAAATGCATTGAAGCAACTGCCATGTGATTGGTTGATTAGATAATTGCATTAATGAGAAATTGAACAGGTGTTCCTAATAATCCTTTAGGTGAGTGTATAACATTGGGGATAGATAAGAAAATGCAGACAACAAAAACATAAAGCGAAAACATATTTCCCAATTTGTCTTGGCTATGTGGTTTATATGCAGGCCATTATTTTCTGAACGATGAAAATAATGGCCTGCTCTGTTCATCCTTCCCTCAATTCTGACCAGTCTCACAGTCAATTAAAAGCATCCCCATAGCATAATGCTCCCACCACCATGCTTCACTGTAGGGATGGTTCTAACCAGGTGGTGAGCGGTACTTTGTTTATTGCCAGACGGAGAGCTAGATATTCAGGCTAAAAGTCTAACTACGGTCCAATCATACCAGATAATATTATCTCTCATACTTATACTTCAGGCAGCATGTGATATGCCTTTTAATCAGGAGTGACTTCTGTCTAGCCATTCTACCATAAAGGCCTGATGATTTTCCTTCTGGCAGTTTCTCCCATTTCTACAGAGAAACTCAAAATCCAGAAAATCCCATTGTAAGATTTGTAAGTAACTAATTTGCATTTTATTGCATGACATAAGTATTTGATCACCTACCAACCAGTAAGAATTCCGGCTCTCACAGGCCTGTTAGTTTTTCTTTAAACAGCCCTCCTGTTCTCCACTCATTACCTGTTTGAACTCCTTACCTGTATAAAAGACACCTGTCCACACACTCAATCAAACAGACTCCAACCTCTCCACAATGGCCAAGACCAGAGAGCTGTGTAAGGACATCAGGGATACAATTGGAGAGCTGCACAAGGCTGGGCTACAGGACAATAGGCAAGCAGCTTGGTGAGAAAGCAACAACTGTTGGCGCAATTATTAGAAAATGGAAGAAGTTCAAGGTGACGGTGAATCTCCCTTGGTCTGGGGCTCCATGGAAGATCTCACCTTGTGGGGCATCAATGATCATGAGAAAGGTGAGGGATCAGCCCAGAACTACACGGCAGGACCTGGTCAATGACCTGAAGAGAGCTGGGACCACAATCTCAAAGAAAACCTATAGTAACACACTACGCCGTCATGGTTTAAAATCCTGCAGCACACGCAAGGTCCCCCTGCTCAAGCCAGTGCATGTCCAGGCCCGTCTGAAGTTTGCCAATGACCATCTGGATGATCCAGAGGAGGAATGGGAGAAGGTCAAGTGGTCTGATGAGACAAAAATAGAGCTTTTTGGTCTAAACTCCACTCACCGTGTTTGGAGGAAGAAGAAGGATGAGTACAACCCCAAGAACACCATCCCAACCGTGAAGCATCGAGGTAGAAACATCATTCTTTGGGGATGCCTTTCTGCAAAGGGGACAGGACGACTGCACCGTATTGAGGGGAGGATGGATGAGGCCATGTATCGCAAGATCTTGGCCAACAACCTCCTTCCCTCAGTAAGAGCCTGAAGATGGGTCGTGGCTGGGTCTTCCAGCAGCACAACGACCCAAAAGACACAGCCAGGGCAACTAAGGAGTGGCTCCGTAAGAAGCATCTCAAGGTCCTGGAGTGGCCTAGCCAGTCTCCAGACCTGAACCCAATAGAAAATCTTTGGAGGGAGCTGAATGTCTGTATTGCCCAGCGACAGCCCCGAAACCTGAAGGATCTGGAGAAGGTCTGTATGGAGGAGTGGGCCAAAATCCTTGCTGCAGTGTGTGCAAACCTGGTCAAGAACTACAGGAAACGTATGATCTCTGTAATTGCAAACAAAGGTTTCTGTACCAAAAATTAAGTTCTGCTTTTCTGATGTATCAAATACTTATGTCATGCAATAAAATGCTAATTAGTTACTTAAAAATCTTCTGGATTTTTGTTTTAGATACCGTCACTCACAGTTGAAGAGTACCTATGATAAAAATTACAGGCTTCTACATGCTTTGTAAGTGGGAAAACGTGCAAAATCTGTGTTGTATCAAATATTTGTTCTCCCCACTGTAGTTAAGCCAGATGGCCAGCTCTGGAAAAAATCATGATGGTTCAAAACATCTTCCATTCCACAGAGTTGGAGCCCAGTCCTTCAGGGAACTTTCAATGCTTTAGTAATTCTATGATATCCTCTCTAATATCTGTGACTTGGAGCATATCTCTGAGGTCTACGGCTTGGTTTTTGCTTTGACATGCACAGTGAATTACAGATGTGTGCCTTTCTAGATAATTTCCAATTAACAGAATTGACCACAGGTGGACTCCAATCAAGTTCTACAGAATCAAGTTCTACATCTCAAAGATGATCAGTTGTCACAGGATACATCTGAGCTCAATTTGGGGTAGCATATCAAAGGGTCTGAATAATTATTTACCTACCTTATATTTCAATTTCAAGAAAAGTAAAGGTGATTTTGCCTATTTCTGAAATCACTCTTACCATGTTAAATATTTATCAATCCTATTTTCTTGTGCTATAATTTGATGTTTTGGATGTTTGATTTTGAGTTAAGTGAGACATGCTGGACATTTTCAAAACAGTGTAATAAAGAAAACTGCTTCTCCTGTCTAACATAGAGATAGGCTTATCTTGCCTTTTTTATACAAAATACTATGATTTGTCCCAATACTGTCACCAAAGGTTTTTTCATTTTAGTTATTTAGCAGACATTCTAATCTAGAACAATTTGTTGTGCATATATTGTACGAAAGCTAGGCAAAAGTCTTTTTCACAAAAGACATCAGAGGTTTTGACATTGAAACTATTTTAGACAATATATGTAAAGGTACGTTTTCAGATTATTTCTGAAAATGGGAAGAGAGTATGCTGTTCTACCCACAGGGGAAGCTGATTCCACTACTAAGGTGCCAAGAGTGAGAAGAGGTTCTGGCTGTGGTGATCGGTACAGTGAATGGTTTATGTGTAGAAGCTGCTGCTTGCTTGTAGATTAAAATCCCAAAATACCAGACTGATGTAGAAGTGTCTTAGACTCTTTCTTCTCTACAATAAGAAGATGGATATAATCTATTTCTGTAAAGGAATCCAATCCTTGAATTTTCAGTTTCTTTTCTAATTCCTTAACTTTTGAATGATCATGCCAAATGCCAAGATATTTATACAAATCACAGTGGGGAGAACGAGTATTTGATACACTTCTGATTTTGCAGGTTGTCCCACTTACAAAGCATGTAGAAGTCTGTAATTTTTATCATAGGTACTCTTCAACTGTGAGTGACAGTATCTAAAACAAAAATTCAGAGAATCACATTGTAAGATTTGTAAGTAACTAATTTGCATTTTATTGCATGACATAAGTATTTGATACATCAGAAAAGCAGAACTTAATATTTGGTACAGAAACTTTGTTTGCAATTACAGAGATCATACGTTTCCTGTAGTTCTTGACCAGGTTTGCAAACACTGCTGCAGGTATTTTGGCCCACTCCTCCATACAGACCTTCTCCAGATCCTTCAAGTTTCGGGGCTGTCGCTGGGCAATACAGACTTTCAGCTCCCTCCAAAGATTTTCTATTGGGTTCAGGTCTGGAGACTGGCTAGGCCCCTCCAGGACCTTGAGATGCTTCTTATGGAGCCACTCCTTAATTGCCCTGGCTGTGTGTTTCAGGTCGTTGTGATGCTGGAAGACCCAGCCCCGACCCAACTTCAATGCTCTTACTGAGGGAAGGAGGTTGTTGGCCAAGATCTTGCGATACATGGCCCCATCCATCCTCCCCTCAATACGGTGCAGTCGTCCTGTCCCCTTTGCAGAAAAGCATCCCCAAAGAATTATGTTTCCACCTCCATGCTTCACGGTTGGGATGGTGTTCTTGGGGTTGTACTCATCCTTCTTCTTCCTCCGAACACGGCGAGTGGAGTTTAGACCAAAAAGCTCTATTTTTGTCTCATCAGACCACATGACCTTCTCCCATTCCTCCTCTGGATAATCCAGATGGTCATTGGCAAACTGCAGTATTTTAATCAATGACGGAGTAGTGTGTTACTAATGGTTTTCTTTGAGACTGTGGTCCCAGCTCTCTTCAGGTCATTTTACCAGGTCCTGCCGTGTAGTTCTGGGCTGATCCCTCACCTTCCTCATGATCATTGATGCCCCACGAGGTGAGATCTTGCATGGAGCCCCAGAACGAGGAAGATTTACCGTCATCTTGAACTTCTTCCATTTTCTAATAATTGCGCCAACAGTTTTTGCCTTCTCACCAAGCTGCTTGCCTATTGTCCTGTAGCCCAGCCTTGTGCAGGTCTCCAATTGTATCCTGATGTCCTTACACAGCTCTCTGGTCTTGGCCATTGTGGAGAAGTCTGTGAGAAGCCGTCTGTGAGAGACGGAATTTTTCATTGGTTGGTATGTGATCAAATACTTATGTCATGCAATAAAATGCTAATTTATTATTTAAAAATCATTCAATGTGATTTTCTGGATTGTTGTTTTAGATTCAGTCTCTCACAGTGGAAGAGTACCTATGATAAAAATTACAGACCTCTACATGCTTTCTAAGTAGGAAAACCTGGAAAATCGGCAGTGTATCAAATACTTGTTCTCCCCACTGTATATACACTACATGTACCTCGCAAAACCATCCCATCCCCTGACCACTTACATATCGTGCATTGAAATGTCTTTCATATTTTAAAACACTGACACACAAAATATTGTAAGGTTACACTGGTTTTATGTTGGAAATGTTTGTATGAACAAAAACTGAAATAAAGATCCAAAAAGGAGAATGCAGCAAAAAAAAGTACATTCCCTGTGTCATAAATATATATTAAGATTTATTCTGAAGTATGCTTAGCCTTTGAAGTGTATTTAAGCAACCCCCCAACACACTCACACAAAGATACTCAGAGATGCACACACATACAATTAGATACACACGTACGCACGTCAATGCGCGCACACACACACACACACACACACACACACACACACACACACACACACTAGAGTATCAGTCTGTTTAAAGGGTTTTAGATCTGACGTGAGTACAGTTCAAAGGCTTCGTCTCATAATATTTTGAAGAAGAAACAAGATCATGTAAGCGGCAATGGTTTCTATCCACACTCACTAAAAAGAATCCTAAATGGTATCTTATGGAAAACAAAACTTAAAGAGTCATCTACTTTTTTAATCACTTTTGAGCTATATTCACAAGTTCTGCATTAAGCAGAGTTTTAGAACACTTACTACAAACATTTCTAATTGGTAACACTTGTAACACAGCAAAGCTGATATTTACATGTACATACATCTCCAGACATACATCTCCGAAAATGAAAGGTTTTGAGTTAGGAACAGAAGGGTTGAAATTAAGAGACCACTGCAATTTGAACTCTTCTGTTCCTCACCCAAACCTTCCTTTTCAACTTTTTTGAAAAGAAACAAAAAGGTGCAGTGGTCTCTAATTTTATTCCAGAGCTATATGTACAACCCTGTCTCCACAAAAGTTGGGACGCTGTGTAAAAGTGGAAATAAGGTACATAATATCATTAAAAGATTCAGGGAATCCAGAGTAATCTCTGAATGCAAGGGACAAGGTCGAAAACCAATAGGGTTGTGATCTTCGGGCCTTCAGGTGGCACCGCGTTAAAACAGACACAATTCTGTAGTGGAAATCAGTGCATGAATTGAGGAACACTTCTGAAAAGTATTGTCTGTGAATACTGTATGTCGCAGAATCAACAAATGCAAGTTAAAACCCTACCATGCAAAGAAGAAATCCGATATAAACAAGATCCAGAAACACAGCCGTCTTCTCTGGGCCCGAGCTCATTTAAGATAGACTGAGGCGAAGTGGAAAACTGTCCTGTGGTCTGACGAACCAATATTTGGATGCCGTGTCCTCAGGACTAAAGAGCAGTGTGACCATCCAGTTTCAGTACACAGTTTAAAAGCCAGCATCAGTGATAGTATGGGGTACATTAGTGCACATGGCATGGGTGACTTGCACATTTGTTAAGGCACCATTAACGCTGAACAATATATGCAGGATTTTGAGCAACATATGCTGCAATCCAGACAACGTCTTTTTCATGGAAAGCCTTGAAAAACCACATTCTGCACATGCTAAACCACATTCAACAGCAAGGCTCCATAGTAAAAAAGTCTGTGTGCTAAATTGGCCTGCCTGCAGTCCAGACCTGTCACCCAATTAAAAACACAAACGAAGAATGAGAATACATTCTAAACTACAGCAATTGGTCTCCTCAGTTTCCAAATGCTTACAGAATATTGTTAAAAGAAGAGATGATGCAACATAGTGGTAAACATGACCCTGTCCCAACTTTTTAGAAATGTGTTGCTGGCATCAAATTCAAAATGGGCATGTATTTTTCCAAAAACAATAACATTTCTCACTTTCAACATTTGATATGTTGTCTTTGTACAATTTTCAATTAAATATAGGGATAAATGATTTGCACATCATAGTATTCTGTTTTTATTTGCATTTTACACAGCATCCTGACTTCTGGAAACAGAATTGTATTTCCATATGAAAATGCATTAGGATTACAAATTCTCATGCAGCCTGTGTTACAAAATGTGAAAGTTTCTGCACAGGAGAACAGACATTTGCTCAGTTACAAACAATTTAGAGAACATTTCTCTGTAGTTGAGCTGTAGCAAATGTAGCAAATTGTCAGTAATTAAACACTTCAGTCAAATCAGAATTGACTTGAAAAAGGATACACATTCCTGTATCCTACACATACCAAACTCGCCTAATTCCACAGACTTTTTCTGAGTGTGACGCATTTATTTTTCTCTGAGCTAGCTGTGATGACGCCATTGGGACCTGGTCACTTTATTACCAAACAAGCCCAGCCACACCCTCCACTGCTTAAACCAACCAATCCCCTGGAAGGATGCATGCTGTTCCAAGATCTCACAGCCAATGTTAAAGCGCTTAGGCTTCCAACTACAACTACTATACCCACCACGCTGTCATAGATTTGAGAGAGAAACAATAACGTCTCGGGAACCTTGCTGCGTTCTAGACCAGGTGCCTCACTCAGATGCGGTCACTTCAGCGCCTCTGTGGATTCCCAGCATGTCCCAGACGCACATTTGAGCCTGATTATGACCCCCAGCTGAGCACCAGGCCATGACCTCCAACAACCTTGGGCTCCTTCTGACCTTAGAAACGTCCCAGATCTGTACCTAGCACGTATAGTGTCCCCAGTAAAGAACGGTATCGCATTAGTCCGTTTTAATGACCTCTACAATTAACGACCGTCAATCTCAATTGACACCTTTTGTAGGATATATCCATTGTCATCTCTGCCCGAGAGGGTGGAATACGCTGTGGTTCAGGCCACCGTACACGCACGACCACAGTCCACCCCCAAAACAGACCTCCGATAGATAGAGAGCAGTGTTGTCCGCAGGAGGACAGGGAACAAACACTCTAATGTCTGACAGGGTTCCTGACCAAGACGATGGACTCACAGATCTAGGCAGACACATCGCCAACACAGGAGACTCTCTGGCCATTCGTCAGCGTGCATCCAGGACTTGGCCCCAGGTGAGAGAAGAGTTGGACAAGCCTGTTGAAAGGTTATTAGCGCTTGACCTTTTGGAAGGAGAGCGGACAGCCACCAGGCTTCTCCTGTTGTGTTATTAAAATAAACAGATTTGGTCTTGATTGAAGGAAATTGAATGTGGCGACAAGGTGAGATGCATATCCTCTGCTGCAGACCTCAGATGGTTTAGACTGTTGATGAGGTGTGCGTTGGTATAGTACATTGGGCTTAATAACTCATTACTGGCAAGTTGACTTCGGTAATGAAGACAGAAAGAAAACAGCTTTTTTCGACTGGCAGCTCCTCGTATCCCTTTAAAGCCATGCCAATAGGCCTAACAAGCGCTCTTCCTACTTTTCAGAGACAGAGCTTGTCCTTTGGAGACTGCATTTGAAAGTGCCTCATTTACCTTGATGTCCATCAACTCTGAAGGCAATATACACTCACCTAAAGGATTATTAGGAACACCTGTTCAATTTCTCATTAATGCAATTATCTAATCAACCAATCACATGGCAGTTGCTTCAATGCATTTAGGGGTGTGGTCCTGGTCAAGACAATCTCCTGAACTCCAAACTGAATGTCAGAATGGGAAAGAAAGGTGATTTAAGCAATTTTGAGCGTGGCATGGTTGTTGGTGCCAGACGTGCCGGTCTGAGTATTTCACAATCTGCTCAGTTACTGGGATTTTCACACACAACCATTTCTCAGGGTTTACAAAGAATGGTGTGAAAAGGGAAAAACATACAGTATGCCGCAGTCCTGTGGGCGAAAATGCCTTGTTGATGCTAGAGGTCAGAGGAGAATGGGCCGACTGATTCAAGCTGATAAAAGAGCAACTTTGACTGAAATAACCACTCGTTACAACCGAGGTATGCAGCAAAGCATTTGTGAAGCCACAACACGCACAACCTTGAGGCGGATGGGCTACAACAGCAGAAAACCCCACCGGGTACCACTCATCTCCACTACAAATAGGAAAAAAAGGCTACAATTTGCACAAGCTCACCAAAATTGGACAGCTGAAGACTGGAAGAATATTGCCTGGTCTGATGAGTCTCGATTTCTGTTGAGACATTCAGATGGTAGAGTCAGAATTTGGCGTAAACAGAATGAGAACATGGATCCATCATGCCTTGTTACCACTGTGCAGGCTGGTGGTGGTGGTGTAATGGTGTGGGGGATGTTTTCTTGGCACACTTTAGGCCCCTTAGTGCCAATTGGGCATCGTTTAAATGCCACGGCCTACCTGAGCATTGTTTCTGACCATGTCCATCCCTTTATGACCATCATGTACCCATCCTCTGATGGCTACTTCCAGCAGGATAATGCACCATGTCACAAAGCTAAAATAATTTCAAATTGGTTTCTTGAACATGACAATGAGTTCACTGTACTGAAATGGCCCCCACAATCACCAGATCTCAACCCAATAGAGCATCTTTGGGATGTGGTGGAACAGGAGCTTCATGCCCTGGATGTGCATCCCACAAATCTCCATCAACTGCAAGATGCTATCCTATCAATATGGGCCAACATTTCTAAAGAATGCTTTCAGCACCTTGTTGAATCAATTCCACGTAGAATGAAGGCAGTTCTGAAGGCGAAAGGGGGTCAAACACAGTATTAGTATGGTGTTCCTAATAATCCTTTAGGTGAGTGTATGTTTGTTAGTTGGTAATTTCACACACTATGTTAATATTTATCGCCCACAAGTTTAGCTCATTGCGTCTTTGAAGTATACATACAGTAAGCATGCAATGTTTGAGTCCATTCATGCTGATAGTTAAACCTCATAAAACATCAGACAGGAAAAAAACATGCCCATGACCCTACCATGCTCAGCGTAATGGTATGGTGGAGGGAGAGAACCGCACCTTTAAGGACCAACTTGCAAAGAATAGGTGGAATTATTCGACAAATACAAGTGTGCACTCGAGTATGGCAACTTTTCTCTACCCATTTTTTTATGACCAGGAACTGACAACATTTACAGGAGGTGGACTGGCAGTCAAAAATGGCAAGAAAAGCAACTGAAACATTATCATCAAAGAGTGGCATTCTGCCCATGCAAGAAAGTGGGCCTAGTTTTATACAGTACCCCAAAAAAACAGCGTGTGAGTTAATTTGACAATATGAAAAAGAGCTAATTCGAAAATACTGTAATGCGTGTTTGACAAATTGAACCTTGTGCCTGGGTGTATCAAATAACTCATTGTAAAAAAAAAAAAACTAGCTTGAAAGAACTTTGCCACTATGTTGCTATATAACAATATATTCTTACTATTACAGTGAAATAAAGGCCTTGTGTTAGTTAATATTTACCCTCCTCTTTCTATCCCTTCCTCACGTCCTTGTCATTTTATTGGCTGCCATTAGCTGCTCCCTCGCAATTAATCTGATCTCTGCTCTTCCCCTAATTTTCCCTTTGATGAACAAACTGAACCCCCAGCGTTTTTTGACCATTCCTTAGCATGTTCAAGCAATTAATACATAAATGAATGGCAACTGGGATTGAAATGAATGAAAAAAACAATTATGATGACCAATGAACATGCAAGGAAAAGAAAGAAAGAGTAAGCGAAGAGGTTGGGAAGAAAGCGTTTCAAGCTTCGTCGGTTCCTTCCAGGTGTCTTTGCCCGCATGATTTCATCTGTGAACCATAATCAACTTCTTTAATGAAATACGTAATTAACATATTATAATTGTGCTACGGATGGTTTTGACAGAAATCATTTTCCATATCTAATACTATGCTAATTTAATCTGTTCCCCGCTCGCCAACATGACCTTTTGTGATTAACTTTCATGGCGGATTTCTTCAGTGTGTTTCCATGCGACGTGTGTCTGTGTGTGTCTGTGTGTGCGTGTGTGCTTGGTTGATGGATTGATTAAGCCACCGCGAAGGCTCAGCCTGCGCTAGGACGTGGCTGTCACCGATTTAACACCCAGAATGCAGACACAGATGGTGAGAAAAGGTATATGGGAAAAGTGAGAGGTAACTTGGGGAGATACTGTAGACGGGATCTGCCAAGCTGAGAAATAGGGAAGATAGCTGAAGGAACCGTTTGATCTCTTGAAATCAACTGAGAGGCAGTTACGATTTGTCAAATACTGCCAGAATAACAATTGCACAGTCCCTGGGTAAACAGTCCAATACTTTGTCCCACTCTTTTCTGTCAACAGCGAAAGGTTGCCTTCAGGCCATAGTGCAGGGATAAAGGAAATCAGACAATGGGTTTCTCCCCTTGTAGGACAACAAAGATGGCTAGTATCAGAGTCAAAAACTGTATTCTGGCATAATGACATTATTGCCTGCACAATTTGGACTGTTGGGAAGAAGGTTTTTTTTTGTACCGTATGGCTGGGATTCATTCAAACCAACCATACCGATGTTCACGCTGTGTCCTGATTCACAACATTCAGCTCAATTCCCACACATCTAATTTAGCAAAGTGACAGCTTACCTCTGGGCAGGACCACCCTGGTAGTAGTTGTATGTGTTAATACTGTACATGACAGTCCATGAGTTTATTGGACTATGGGAAATAAAGCTCCAGCACATGTGATTCACTTGAAGCATTTTCTGGAAACGGTCCTGACTGCTGTTGATCAACTACAGACCTGAAGAGACAACAGTATATCACAATGCCTTTCAGTTGATGACAGCCTGTCACTCTCCAGCTATTACTCTGACATGTTTCACACAGGAGTCCCACTCTTACAGTAAGCACTCGTACATTCCTTGTCGTGTAGTAAGAAAAGGTCAAGTAGGAAGGAATGTGGAAGGGGGAAAATACATTTAGTGAAGGGGAAGTAATCTGGGTAGCGGCCTGTAGTAAACAGGGGGGTGGGGGGGGTGTATTTGATGACTGACAGAACGGATGCCAGCAAGTAATGAGAGAAAGAGTCCCAGACTGCCAGTGCCATTGTTTGTCTGCGTGATGGCTTCAGTGCCCAAGGTGTGCCAACGACACTGCCACTTTTCACCTCCGATCAACGTGCACATCCCTCTGCCTTTCAGTGGGGCACATCCCGAATGGGCTGATGAGACCGGACATGTCCTCCTTATGCTGCCATGTCACTCGTGGTTTATCGCTTGTAGAGCGCTCGTTACGCCAAGTCCGCGTTTGTGTTCTTGGGCTTGTTATGGGGCGGCGAGCTGGACAGACAATCGTTGTTGTTTTTTCGGCCATCCCTGAGAATGGCATCTCTGACATTCTCAGGGATCTCTTTCATGGTGCATGCTGCTCATGGAGTGGTGCAAGACTGCTCTATAATGCATCCAGACTTACACGTTCAGCTGTTGTCATTACTCACTGACTACCTCACTATTTCACTGGCTAGTATTTTGTGGCATAGGTTTTTGGTACATTGACTTATTTTAACTCTATTTGGAATTGGCAATTGTTTAAGAAATTAGGTGATGCATTCAGTGAAACAGAAAAATGTCAAATAATTGAAATAGTGACTTGAAATAGAGAATGACAAGACACTTGAACTAAAATTACGTGGTAATGACCTACTGAATGCAACAAGAACACATTTTAACCCTTTGGCGCGTACGATCACACCAGTGTGATCAATCTAGAGTGGTCCCTGGAGCGTACGATCACACCGGTGTGATTAGAACGTCATGTTTAGAACGCACCATTAGCATACCTAGCTACAAGTAACGTAACAATGGCTGGTAAAACCGCGCTATTATTTACTCACATTTAGCTCAAACAGTGTTTATAACTATATTTCCTGATTGTAATTGTTTCAAGACCATACTATGATATTAACCAGGTAGAAAGCATTCAAATCGGGACAAGAAGTGTTAGTTACGTACCAACAGACAGCCAACACTAATGCACAAAAACGAATTATATTAGCGACTACTACCGATCAAAACCATTGCAAAAACTTTCTAGAAGTTACGTTCCCCGTTGTATGCATTTTATATAGTTTATTCATTTTCACTGCATTGAATAACTGGTCACGATTTGTTAGCTAGCGGGCAGCTGACGTTTGCTAGCGGTTAGCTGACGTTTTCTAGCTAGCTACAGTAATAAATCAACCAACTTTTGTAGCTCTTAGAATTCGAGTCAACGAGAGAAGCTTGCAATGCAATGCATGTAGTGTTCCTTACTTAGCAAGGTGACTGTTCAAATGCTGGCATGAGTTCAAATGCTGGAGAGTACTGAAGTCACGTGCAAAAAAACTCACGCTGGGGGGTCGGTAAGGAATATTTGAAACTCACGTGTGAAAAGGTTAAAATGGGAATAATTGAAATGTGTACACACTGTCATCACGTGACTGCTGTTCCTGACTTTTGTGTGGCGCATCTGTACTCATTGCAGTTTGATTGACGGTTGTATTTGAACGCCACATCAACTGCCAAACCGCTGACAAACTATAACAATGACTTCAGCTCTCAGGAGACACTTCAACGTGGTGAATAAGCTCATTTCAGCAGAATAACGAGATGTCTCTAAAGTGATGGAAACTATCTGGGGTTCTGAAGAGTTTCCACCCAGCCAAGGTGACAATGTTCACTGAATACATTTGTTTCCTATCTACCATTAGGCTTTGCAGTCGGACACACTTGCACAGTCCTGGAAAGCACGTTCTGAAATATTAGCTATCTCATTTACCCTCTCCTCCACTGTCACCTTTCTATATCTCAAAGGTATTGTCCTTGTTTCAATCATGAAATAACTTGTCAGGGCACACCAGCGATTCAGTGGGACCAAGCCGAAGCATAAGTGCATCAGACGACACCTCAATATGTTGAACTGTTTGACAGATGCATTGACTTTGGCTTTTGGCCCTAACTGGTACTCATTCCAAGGTAACACGTCTGGACAGTTAAGCATCTGTGGCTAGATCGACTATCGAAATATATTGCTGGCCAAAATTAAATCACCACTGTAGAAAGTTTGATACGGGCAGCACAGCTCTCTTTGGAACACTGGGAGACGTTTGTTTATCTGAACCCAACCACGCCAGAGACACGGATACAGCGCGGATCACATTGATGTGATCATGCAAAATAACCACTGGGTATCAAAAGGAATGTTTACTGAATGCAGCACCGCAGTAAGCCAATGGTGCGCCTCAAGCACTGCCACAACTCATTAGAGCGGGGCTGTAGTCCAGGGCAGGAGAGTGCATGGACATAGCATCCAGAAGTATTACCATACTGATTCACCTTTGCAAAGGGCTTCTATATGAGTAGGTGGATGTTTCCCCTGACCGCTGGCACGCAGATATTTGTTTCTATTCCCTTATGGGTTATGACTGGAATATGATCCCAGCGGATTTAGGAAAATGTCTGTGTCTGGTTATTGTATATAAACCACAAATGCATAGTGCTTTTTGGTATTGGCTAGCGGCTAAGACGGTAGTAGGGTCAAAAGGCATATCCATCGCCATCTGCCAGTCGCAGAAAGACAAACTTCCAATCTGATTCCAGTCTGTGGTCGCCTCTGGTCGCCACTGGATTTCTTTCCCTCATTACCGATTCCACAACACAAAAAATGAGCCTGATGCACACCGATAAGCATTTAAAATGCTTTCTGGCCCTCAGGCTAACAGAATGACGAGTGCTATCAAATATCAGACAGTCCTTCCTCTGCGTGAGGCCCTCTATCTGTCATGCAGCTTTGATCACTCGGCAACCAAGTGTGCGCTTCATTCTGGACCCCTTCATCCACCCACCTCTGATGGACATTTACAAACACAAAGGGAAGCAACTCAGGCAACCGCTGACAAGGCCGATCGAGACATTGACAAATTGTGATGTTTTTGCTCGCCTGGTTGTTTGTTGGTAGTCCGTAGTGCAACACCATTTGGGATATACTGCATATTGGTATTAATAAGGTGAATATAGCATACTGAATGACCGTGGAAGGATACGAATAACAACATTCAGACGTTTCCAGAGAAATCTTTCAGAATTCAACAGGGGTCCTTACTGCTCAGAAAAGTTGTAAAACCTTTACTTAAAAGTTCTCGATACATTAACAGTAAACCAATAGTAAATGGAGATCAATTAACCTAAATAGCCTGCAGCTGTCTACTGTGAGAGGCAAACATGCCCACTTCAATGTATATGGGCGAAAGTGTGGAGAGCTGTGCTTGGCTATCCGAACATGAATAGTGATGCCACTTATGAGTTCAATAGATTATGAAGCGGGCCCAAAGTCATATATCTAAGTGTTTGAATATCCCAGTGAGCACAGTTGGATCAGTTATCAGGACGTGGGGGCTGCATCCAACTACCAAGGCACTGCCAAGAAAAGGCTTGAACATGAAGATGTTAGATATTAAAGATATTAAATGCAAGCCATAGCTTATGGCCTCACGTTTTATATCATCTGACAATATTACACTGCTTCACTCAGCTCATGTAGACTGATGTAGGCATCCCATTTACACACTGATTAGCTACTTTTTACACATTAGTGTAAAAAGGAGCTACAGTCTACTTTTTGCACATTTGTATATTTTTGTTTATTTTGGAATTAGTCCATGACAAAACACAGTGTTTGTACTCCAAAAATGCCCCCCCCCCCCCAAAGCAGGTTCTTCTGACTTTTCCTTAGGCCACCATCTGTTGTTCTTGTGTCTTGGGTGAGATTTCACTTTCTGAATCAGCCTGAACCAAATTGTCCTCGGAAATACGGTTAGTTGAAGTTGCTGTTTAGCGTCCATTTTGTCAGGTTTTGTTTGCTCACTAGATACCGTTAGCTTTTTCAGTTAAAGGAATGCACGCAAAAGGATGCTCCTGACGTATCTATCAACCCATGTACGATCTTTTAACCCTGTCAAAACCACTTCAGGCCAGAGATGCGTTGAAACAATATTACCTGGCTGACTCACCCAAGTACATCATTGGAAAACTGAAACACTTTGTTGACGCGGGGCTGAAGTGCTCATGGACACCCCCATCTTGCGGGGGCTGCACGGCTCTCCGCTACACTGGTGTACAAGTGCCCTTGCACCCCTTTGCATCCAAACTGAGAAGTGAGCTCTGTCCTCTCCTGTCACCATCTGAGCTGTTCCATTCTAGAACAGCTGAACACAACTCCATGACCAGAGGGTGTCTTTCCTGGCAATCTACCACACAGTCCTCATTTGTCCTCTCATGGGGCCTCCCCTGTTCCTTCTTCCGCTCTGTCCTTTACCTATCCAGCCTTCCATCCACCTAACTTTTTGTTTGTCTCCTCTCCTGTATTCTCTCTTTTCATCTGGTCTTTCATCTGTTTTTTCCACTTCCCTCCTCAGATTCTTCCCTAATGCATGTTCCGTAAGTCCTCCTCTCATGTGTTTTTATCCCGTCCTCTCCTGTCACCCATTTTCCTTCCATACCTACTCCAATTCCTTTCTTCCACTTCAGCAGTTCTACCCCATTCTCTTGTCTTTGCTGCTGTATACACTTCTCACTCCCCTCTTTTATCTGTTTTCTGTTACTGAGCCTCCCCACTTCACACTCAGCGCCTGGCTATCTCCTCGCTAGACTCTAATAGGAGGGTAAGAACGCCAATCGATCGAAGAAAAAAAAGTCCCCCCCCCCCCCCCCGCCTTTACCTCCCGGAAACGTAAACAGATGGATGTTGGATGCTTCAAATCAGTCCCTATTGGCCACGTCCCCCTGGAGGCTGTGCTGCTGACAGACAGAACGAGTCAGCCTTGTTGATGGCAGGTGTCTCTTCCACGACAGCTTGACACTGGCTGTGCTGGCTGGCCTCAGAACCGCATGCACTGCACCTCTCAGTCTGGTCCAGAGATGTCAAGTCGAACCATCAAGGAATGTCCATGAAAGACACTGGAATGAAGAAAAGAGATGGTGGGGGGGGGGCAAAGAATTTCCAAAGAGACGCTTGGAAAGGAGGAGAATAATATTAAGAGGGAACAGTGGGACTTTTAAAGGGAGGACCACAGTAGATTGGGTTTAGGTTTTTAAAAAAACATTATAACTTCCCGTCTATCGGAATACCCAGGACAGTTCAGCACAATAGGTTTGAAATACATCGTTATGTATGCATCGTTACAGGAACAAGACAAAAACAGGAGAGATGGAGAGGAGATGATGGAGAATGAAATGAGCGAGTGGACTCAGAGGGAGGGAGGGAGGGACGGAGTGAGAGTGAGCTAGAATTAGAGAGAGAAAGCTTGGCACTGGCACTAGTGAGTGGAAGGGTTTATTATTCTCCCTAGCACTCAATCAAACGTTGGCCCCGTGAACAGAGAGTAATGCTAGCGAATCATCCTGGGGGCTTTTTCCCTCTTTCCTTCTCTATCTCTCTCACTCCGTGTCTCTCTTCCTCTCTCCTTCCCTTTTCCCCCTCCAGTGTGTGTGAGTGGTATCCATCTGTCAGCTGTCAGTGCCAGCGAGCAATATAGAGAGCTGTCACTTCTTGTCAGCCGGCGTTTGTGAGGCCTTTTTGCAGCTGCTGTGTTACACATCCCCCTTTCTGACTGAAGGCCAATTCAGGGCCCAGAGCAGAGGGAGAGTGGGAGAGAGGGAGAGTGGGAGAGAGGGAGAGTGGGAGAGAGGGAGGGTGAATAAGGAATGAGGGGAGGGCAAAAGTGGTAGAGAGGAGGTAGGTACGTCTCCTACAGATAAAAGTGGAGGAAAAGCGAGGTAATGGCGAAGAGGGGCGAGACTGCATAGTGGAAGATGTGTCGAAAGATAGCGGGCACTTCACCAGCACCCCTTTCAGAAAGGAGTTTGGGCAGAGGAGAGAAATTATTCAAGAGAAGGACAGAAGTATGACTGCTGGTGGCAAAGAGCAAGCAGAAGTGGATGGCACAATGATCCAATCAGAGAACAGGAGGTGTGCATACAGTGCGTGCACGCAGTTTGTGTGCGTGTACGTTGTTTACCCAACACTCAAGCGCCATTTCTCACAAGAGCTGCACTCAAGTACAACACAGCTGAGAGGCAAAGTGCCAGAACAAAACATGGCTGTTGGAAGGAAAATACCCTCCAAGATTTGAGATCCAAGCACCAATATGCATCCAAAGCATCTACTGCGCAGTAACATTGTGTTAATTCATCCTCTTCACGCAACCACACCCTGTTTGTGTGTTTTAACTCAGAGAGCCATAAATTGTATCTGCTAGGAATTTGTTTCTTACTGTTTGCTATGTTAGACTACTCAGCCAAGTCAAACTGTGCTGGCCTGGTTACCTCTCCACCATGTTAGGAATAAGAAGTACAAGAATTACAGCCAGAAAAAGTATATTTTGGAGGGGCGAATTAGTGTGAAAGGGTTTATGACAGTCAACATAATGTTGTAAGATAAAGCACTTTCAATCAAACCTGCGCTTTGGAGAAACAGTTTTTCAATGCAATCAAATAAGATTTTTTTGCTTTATTTTAACCAGGGTTTTTGCTTTCATGCACCTTGTGAGAAACGTGTTCTTAGATTGACAGACTGATTCAAATCTGTCTGCAAATCATGTGGCTTCCCTTCTGTTTCCAAACTTTGAAGAGGCGGAATTGTTTAAATGCTGACAGTTGTCTTTTTTCCATATTCAAATTGCTTTTTTAAATTGTCATTTCAGTTTGGAGCTTATTATCGTCTCCGTCAAAGTCACCGCCAGCCCACCTTCAATCAAGCCTTTCGATTTTTGGAAAATGGTAAGCCTTCTAGAGAACGCCTGTCTCGATCCAGTGTGTGAACGAAGTGTCTCTCACTCTCTTTCCTCTCTCTCCATCTCTCCATCGCTCTATCTTTCCTTCTTACTCATTCTCTCAGCATTCCTCAGGGTTTGTCAAACTCTTACTTTCCTTAACTGTCTCTTTCCGTTTTCTCTCGTTTCTCCGTTTTTCAATTTCTGTCTCTCTTTCTCTCTAACCCTATCTCTTTCTTCCCCTAAGCCCATGGGTTGTTGATGTTCATGTATGTTTGCTTGGACAATTGACAATCTCCCAGATTTGCATATGCAGTCTTTACAGCCCCTCTCCGATCTAAGGTGTGTGTCTGTTTGTGTCTGTTTGTGTTTGTGTGTGTGTGTGTGTTGAGAAGGGAGGGCGTTATGAAGACAGAAATAACCAAACACCAAACAAACCTACCGTACTTGCCTCCGTAAAAAAAAGACACTCTCTCGCTCTCTCGCTCTTTTCCACTTTCTTCAAAGTATCCGACCAAAGCATGGCGGCGCCTTCCTGAAGCACACATCAAAACAAAAACAACCAACAGAACATTTAACGCACCTCTTTAATTCCTCAAATCCCACGTCTGTGTTCAAGAAGAGGCTACACGGATGGGGAAACATCAATAAGAACATTTGACAGCAACCCCCGCCCGAAATACCCAAACCACTACCACTCTTTACTGCCTAATAAAGAGTGGAACTTAAAAACAAACAAGCGTAAATTCAAAGACCATCGTTTTTGCCTCAACAGACTGACAGAGGGGCTTTAAGGTTTAGCTATAGGAGCAGTGCCGACTATCTTAGATTCACTGTTTCCTCTCACAGAAAGTAGATTTCATTATTTGGGAAAATGTAGATACTTCCAGGTAACAGAAAAAAGTTTGTAAGTAGTTACCATTTTCTTTGTATTGACACTGAGAGGAGGACTTCTTCCTTATATACATGCAGAAACTAATATGCTGTTCACAATGATCCTCTTACCTTAAATATAGTGAAGTTCCATTGTGAGTCATTGTGAATACCTCAGACCTCATTCCCATGTCATTGCATAAATAGTCACTGAGTCATATCTCCAACAATCATAGCTGTCCACTGTGCCAGCTAATGTGAATATTGTAAATATTGTGTTTAGCTAAGAAATCATATTGGATATTTGATAAGTTGGGCAAGTTCATCAAGTTAAAGTTCCTTTCAGACCGAGACGGAGAAAGAGATGGGGGAGAAGGAAATTCGTAGAGGGATTAAAAAGGCAAAGAGATTAAAAGAATTAGGAAAACAAAGGTTGGGAAGAGTGGAGAAGAAAAAGAGTGAGAGAATGACAGCCAAAGAGAGAAAGAGAGAGAGAGAGAGAGAGAAAGAGAGAGAGATAGAGAACCGTCACATAGTCAGAGTGAACGGCTGCAGATGTTTGTTCCAGACCCCATTTCTTCTTTGTTTGTTTGCGCGCTTAAACGCGCTTTGTGATAAAATATTGATGACGCCTTCCAAACTGTCTTGTAAGTCATCTCCCCTTCTCTTAGCTCTCAATCTGTAGCACCTGGGGTAGAAACGTGCATGTCTGTCTGGAGAGATGAGGCACAGCCTTGTGCATCGGGCTGTCAAAGATGACAGACCCCCTCCCACCATCCCCCCATTCACCACTGGGGGAAGAATGTTTGACTGTTCTCCCTTCAAAAATAGAAAATACAAAAAAGAACAACATATGCACAGGGTAATCTGACTGACGATGATGGGGGGGTTGGTGGGTTTGGTGGACAGGTGATGCTGCAGAAACTGGATGCTTGGTCATCTCCCAAAATGCACCACACTGCGTGTGATATGAAAGGTGACGTGGCATGCATCTATGACTGTGCAGTGTGTCTGTCTGTCGGTCTGAATGTGTTGTCAGTTAACTATTTTCTGGGAAGCGACATGATGGTTTTGTAAAACAGGAATAGCAAGGAAGGTTGTGTGTGTGTCTTTCACCTATCTCTTCGTCCCTCGCTCCCTCTCTCTCTCCCTCCCTTTCTCTCTCTTTCTCTCCCTCTCCCTCTCTCTCTCTCTCTCTCTCTCCCTCTCCCTCTCTCTCTCTCTCTGTGTCTATTATTTCACCCCTCCCTCCCTCCCGCTCTCTTTCTGTCTCTCTGTCTTTAAATCTGCCTCTTCCCTGATGAATTGCTTCGAGGACCCATCCATAAAAGGACGGCCCAGAAATCCTGTTCATTTGCATACCGTAATTATTCTTTGAATCAGTCTACCTTTATTGCAGGCAGTGAAAATCTACTGTCAGCACTGCCAAGTAGATCACTGCTGAAAAGCCAGCCTACTGAAAGGGGAAGGGTTTTGTGAGGAGATACGGGCTGGGCTCCACCCTGCTCACTAGCAGGCCAACACACACACACACACACACACTCATTCACAGACTCACACACTCACAAACAGACACGTACCACACTTGCACTCCCACAAATGAATACACGGATGAACACACGCTGTTGTGAACCGAGGTGATCCTAGATCAGTGTAATACGGTATTAGTAAACAGTCCAGTGTTCCCGAGTCCATATCAGAACGTCGTCAGTTGACAGATTAGCATAACATGTCCGTTCATCTCATTAGGTGGCCTGTCCTTGTCTGAATCTCCTCGTCTTCTTCAGGACCTTTGACGTGCCAGGTCTCTTCTTTCAGGTCGGTGGGTATATAAAGATATGTGAAAACCAAAATGCTTAATTATTGGGACATTTCTTTTCAATAAACTGTCTCCAGTTCAGTTGAGGTCATGTCTCGGTTGGTTTCTGCAAGGCCATCTGTTTCCTGAGATCACCTTCGCCTTGGTCCTGTAATTCAATCCTGCATATTATTATGCTGGACAGTGTGTCATTCATCTTTTATTATATGTTGGACCACTGTACAATATCCAATTAGGGCACAATTACGAAGAACAAATACAGTGTGGAACATTTCTACTTCCATTTCTAGTTTTGTTATCGTCAAAACAAAAGTAATAGTCATACTACTTATACTGTATGGTATTCTGAAACATTTGCAATCGTTTTTTTGTATTTTTTCAATTTAAAGAGAATAGTTAATATCCAGAAATAAACAGAACGTTTTACCAAATACAACAAATGCGCTGTTTCCCAGAGATCCAAAGGCCACAAGAACAGGTCCATAAACATGTCGTCTGCTTTGAACGGACTGCTAATGTTGATCACTGTAATTCACATTTGTGCATATGGGACTGCAGATGCTCGTTTATTTTCCCGGCACACGTCTCTCTCTCAGGCCTCTGGTTGTGTCATCTCCACAGCAGAGAAGATTGCCTAATGTTACCCTGCCTCTCAATCTCCTCTGTGTGTGCTAGAGTGTCCCCTATCCCTGCCAACAAACACACACACATCCACCCACACACAAAAGCGCACACACATACACTCGCACAAACACAAAAAGAGAAGAGTGGAGCAGCTCTTGGCCTACATAGAAATCCCTATGGGAAAAGGGGGAGAATCTCTGAGCCTCTTTGAGTAGCTGTTTTGTCATGTTTTATATCATTCAACTAATAAAACGCAAGTCCTTTACTAAAGACTCCGGCTCCCAGAAGACCCTTGTTCTAAATGCACTGCAAACACAATGGTTTGCCTTCAAAACATGTTCCTCCTTTTTCTTTCCTTCCCCCACCTCATCTACAGTTTTGTCTCTGTTCTGCTGTTGTTTTCTTGGTAAACATGTTTGTAAAATGTATTTGTTCATGGTTATGGGGGAGAAAAAAACAACAACTGCAACCAAGTCAATTTTTGTTGTTTGTCATCAGTTTTCAAGTGAGCCTTGTCATTACTGGAAATATCACGAAGAGGATATCACTTTGATACGAATGTGGAGACAGCTTATTTGTTCAGTATCTGTATGTCTTGTAATGCAGTTTTGTTCAGAATTTCTATGTTTAAAAATGTTCACATAGAGCACAGGATATATCATAAGCTACAACACTTCATTGTTTGCAAATATTTTTAGGCAATATCTCACAGGTGGGTTGGGCGCTTACAAAGTGAAATTAGGTCATCAGTTGAGTGAGCGTAACCTGAGTTGACTTCCTGGTCGAATTTAATGTGTAGAAAAAAACAGAAAATATCTTAGCGAAGATTGGTAGAAGATATCTTTGACTTTCCCAAGCTTGTTGAAAGTTGCTTTAACGAGGGTTGTTGATACAATTAGAAATTACGAAATTGGAGAAGGGAGAAAATACAGGGTAACATCAGGAGAAAGATTTTAAATAAAAATGGTTATTCAACGTGATTGACTGATTCAAAAGATTAATTGAAGCTCTGGGATCTTACACAGAAATGACTGGAGAAAAATGTGACAGCAGATATATGGCCTCAAAACTGGACGTTTCAACACGTCAGCTTTCCCAGGTAGGGAGTATGAAATGATTTGCCATTGTACAGAATTGAAGCTGTATTGCTTTAACTTCCAGGGATAAAACTTAAAGAAGCAAGCCAAACAGGCACTGGGCCTTGAACAATGTTGATGCAGAACTTTGCATGATGGAGGTCATACAAATTTAACCTATGCAAATTATTGAATATTTGAATTGTATAGGGCTATAAACAAAGAGAAATTATACACTCTTTTGCAGTGGTTGCTGTAGCTAGTAGAGAATGAATTCAGTTTATGCCCCTCATAGAGAGATATACACTGAATAAAATTATAAACGCAACACTTTTGTTTTTGCCCCCATTTATCATGAGCTGAACTCAAAGATCGAAGACTTTGTCTGCACACAAGGCCTATTTCTCTAAAATATTGTTCACAAATCTGTCTAAATCTGTGTTAGTGAGCATTTCTCCTTTGCCGAGATAATCATCCACCATGATTATTGCACATGTGTGCCTTAGGCTGGCCACAATAAAAGGCCACTCTAAAATGTGCAGTTTCACTGTATTGGGGGGGGTCCGCAGGGTGTCCAGGAGGGTCCGAAAACCAGTCAGTATCTGGTGTGACCAGATGCAACACATCTCCTTCTCATAGAGTTGATCAGGTTGTTGATTGTGGCCTGTAGAATGTTGGTCCACTCCTCTTCAATGGCTATGCGAAGTTGCTGGATATTGGCAGGACCTGGAACACGCTGTCATATATGTCGATCCAGAGCATCCCAAACATGCTCAATGGGTGACATGTACAGTGAGTATGCTGGCCATGAAAGAACTGAGATGTTTTCAGCTTCCAGGAATTGTGTATAGATCCTTGCCGGGATTCATCCGTGATAAGAACACCTCTCCAAAGTGCCAGACGCCATCGAATGTGAGCGGTTGCCCACTCAAGTCTGTTACGACGACGAACTGCAGTCAGGTCGAGACCCAGATGAGGACGACGAGCATGCAGATGAGCTTCCCTGAGACAGTTTCTGACAGTTTGTGCTGAAATTCTCTGGTTCTCCAAACCGATTGTTGCAGCAGCTGTCCAGGTGGCTGGTCTCAGATGATCTTGGAGGTGAAGATGCTGGATGTGGAGGTCCTGGGCTGGTGTGGTTACATGTGGTCTGCGGTTGTGAGGCCGGTTGGATGTACTGCCAAATTCTCTGAAACGACTTATGGTAGAGAAATGAACATTTAGTTCACAGGCAACAGCTCTGGTGGACATTCCTGCAGTCAGCATGCCAATTGCACGGCATTGTGCTGTGTGATGGAACTGCACATTTTAGAGTGGCCTTATATTGTGACCAGCCTAAGGCACACCTGTGCAGCATCTTGATATGCCACACCTGTGAGGTGGATGGATTATCTCGGCAAAGGAGAAGCGCTCACTAACACAGATTTAGATAGATTTGTGAACAATATTTGAGAGAAATAGGCCTTTTGTGTACATAGAGAAAGTCTTCGATCTTTGAGTTCAGCTCATGATCAATGGGGGCAAAAACAAAAGTGTTGCGTTTATAATTTTGTTCAGTGTAGAAGTCTTAGCGAGAAGGAGAGAGAGAGAGAGAGAGAGAGAGAAAGAAACAGAATGTAAGACCGTTGAGGGAAAAACATTAGTGAAAGAAAGGAAGGGGGAGCAGTGCTTCATTTCAGACCTTTTGATTTCATTCCAGAAACTTTTTGTCAAAATTCACCAGTCTGGTAAGAAAACATTATGTTCACTGTTTGCATGGTAAAAACTGTAATAAACTACTGCAAAAAAGAGAAGACTCTTATCTGTCTGGAAGCTACCAAAATATCTGAGTAACTTCAAAGTAGGCCTAAAGAACTACGGAGAGGGTTTTGACATGAGTGCATCGAATTGACTGCACTGTGAGGAGCAACTTTGGGTGAGTTAGTGTTACAGGAAAGCTTTTGCGAGTCTACACTTTCCTCGTAATACTGCAGCCTATTACAATTAGTTAAATATGTCGCCTCACAACCACGCCCCAAGCCTATTGCTGGATTTAACAAAACATTTCATTTATCTCAGATTCTCAGTTTGTCAGTGTCACAGTATCCTGTCATTTCCATCCTCGGTGCGTTCTTCAGCCGTGTGAAATGATTAAGAGCTCACATTTAAAGCCAGGGCTCAATTACAATGTGTGGGACTTCAAGTGACTTTGTGTTCAGTGGCACTACGATACAGCGATATACATGCAGTGCCTTATTTCAAATGTTTCATTTTTCCATGCATTGTCTTAGACCTGGCCCCCCAGGTTCACCCACTACGACCCCTCCTAAATGACTAGAGACAGATGAGGTAGCAGTTGGGAGAGGGGCAACGGAAAGGGAAGGAAAGGAGAGTCCTGGAAAAGATCGAGTTGACTGGAAGAAATAGAGGAAGAAAGGGTGTGTGAGTGAAGGAAGGAGGGCAGGGCACCGATTGGTTACAGAAGCGTGCCTTGACACCGGGGCCGTCGCCCGCATGCCAGGGCGGCTCTTTCTCCTCACACATGGTGACTGATACCACCCTGACAGGACACAGCCGATCGATACGTAGCGTAGTCTCAGCAGACTATGTCCGGACCGCCACAGAAGCGACTGTTTTGCTTCATACGATAAACCCACAGCTGCCCTTAAACACAGCCGCCCATCGTCGCTAAATATTTGAACGAAAATCACGTCCGTTTTCTTTCCGTTTTGTCCGTCTTGAACGGGACCCTGTGTTGAAATGACTGGACTGGAACACTCAGTAAGTTCATCATCTGTGTTTTTTTTTAATCTAAAACCTTTAAAATAATGGCTTACAAAATTATGATTTGAGTTATTTTGCTAATGTCCTATACTCAAGTAAAATGCAAATGCATCTCAAAACCAGTGTTTGCCTGCATATACAGTTAAGACCAAAAGTATTCATACCCATGCCAAATTTTGAGCTATAGTGATTTTTTATTTGACCAGTAGATTTCTTCTGGCTGGAAATGACATAAACAAGTGACAAAACACGTTAAGACATTGTGCTGGAGACACAAATGAGTAACGTAACGATTTCTGTTTGTTTTTTTCTCACAAAAACAAGAAAAGAGTGACTTCTGGCTACATCTCTCAGCCACTAAACCAAAGCAGCGCTAAACAAGACATTGCAGATATCTCCCAAAACGAGTCGTATGACCTTGTCGTTGTCCAGTCGGCAGGTGAATTATCTCACTCCTTTCCTTCCCCATCTACCCAACCCGCACCCCCTTTCCAGCATTTAAAATGAGACTGCAGGGGAGTTTTATTGCTAAGTGGGCCCTGGCGCTGTAAAGTGCCAGCCGACGGTGTTTAACGGGACCATTAAGAACAGGATAGGAGATCAATACGTAGAGGCGGTGAGGAGGTGCGTGTCTGTCATGGGGATGTGTAGTTAGGGGCCTGATTGTCCCCAGATTGAGAGCTGGCCTCACTCCCAAAGCTTGGCTGTTGTAATGTTGTAATGTACTCTGGTTTAATGCAATTAAATTGAGCCCCCTTCAACCACACTGACGGTGGAGAAAGTGAAGGCCTTTGATAGCGGATATAAAAAATAGCACCCAACGAAACATGTTTTTGTTTTGTTTTTTCGCGACGTCTCCGTGCTGAATGTTTGACAAGCTAGATCTCTGTGATTAACTGAGCATTTGTTGTTTGTTTACATATTCCTTAAAAGCTAAAATAATGTACAAATGCATTTGACAGAACAACATGGTCGTCGATTTCTTTTATTTTTATTAAGATATTCAATCTGTGACAATTTACGTCCTTACAATCCGAGAAAAAAAGATGCTAATTAAAAACTACAACAGCTATTTCTGTCCCAATTTTGGGTAACCCTTTGAAGAACGCTTTGGCAGGTAGAATCATGATTATTTCCAAGCAAAACCCTCTCCACAGATGGTTCTACATGAAACCCAAAAGATGTCTGCTGAAAAGGGTTCTCCCTTGGGGCTAACCAGAGAACCTGTTTAAAACCCTCCTTACTGAGAACGTTTTAAGCACATTAAAAAAACACATTTCTGAACTACCCTAATCGTAAGCTGAGACAGAAACCCATAAACACAATACACTCACAAAAAAAAGGACAGTTCAAATACATTTTAAAGCGAACACACCAAAACAATATCCTTGAATCTTTGCCACCACAGACATTCCCGTTCCGGACCTTCTGCTACATCTAATAGACAGAGAATTGTGTGAGAAGGGTGTTTGTCAGAAGCGTGTCTGTCAGAAGAGTGTGTCTGTGCCTCTCAGAGAAGAGTGCGGCCCCCCGCTGCCATCCCATATGGCCTCCTGTGTGTGTGTTGATTGACAGGCCTTACCTTCCTAATGGAACAGTGAAGGAAGCAGGACGGCACCACTCTGGGTTTGCCAGGGGGCTCCCCTTCAGGCTAGCACACTGATGATGACTTCACAAGCCCAACAGAGAAACACAGCCAAATCTAAATGAACAGGGTGAGTTAGCGAGCAAAAAAAAACGATTCATTGAATATGCAACTTTGGCTCCTGTCCACGTTATAGCACCCTCAATGATTTTAAAATAACCGGCAAGTGTGAAATTCTCTCAAAAAGGCTTGGGAAAAACATGCTGTGATTTTTCATATGGGCAAGGGGATAAAAGAGGAAAAGGAAATCGATATTGTCTAACATTTCATATGTCTGGCAAACTTTCCTATCATCTGGACATACATTTTCATCTGTAACTGTCCACTCTACTCTCCTTCATGACAAAATCCAGGTTAAATCTTATCTTAAGATCTGACTGTTACCGCTCAATAGAATGTTTATCATGTCAGTGAAGGTGTTAAGGTTCATCCCTGTTTCGTGTTAAGGTTCATCCCTGTTTCGTGTTAAGGTTCATCCCTGTTTGTGTTAAGGTTCATCCCGGTTTGTGATGGAATCCCTTGTGAGGAATACTTGCTTCTTGGAGTCCTCCAGTGGTCAAACATGGCTTTGCTTGTTCCCTTCATGTCCAGTTCCACTGTGTATCCGTCCCTCTGATCCTCCTCTTCTGATCCTCCATTTCAGCTTTCCATGCATTTTGACATTTTATTTTGTCATGAAAAGCCCTTCTGTTCAATTAACACCTTATCATTCAATTATTATTATTAATTTATTAACATGATGCTGATTATTAATGTAAGTTTTAAAAGCATATTGTTCGCTGTGGGCGAGTAAGTGTGTTCATGCACGCGAGCAAGAGTGTGTGTGTTTGTGTGTGTGTGTGTACACAGTATGAAATGCAACAATGCCCTTTGGGACTAACACCCCCCCCCCCTGCCACATCTTATTTGGGGTTTGGATTTTTAAAATTAGAAAAACAACTTAAGGAAACCAGACTATAGTGCCTGCTTGCTATGTTTCTGTCTGCCCCCCTTTCCCTCTCCCTCTCCCTCTCCCTCTCCCTCTCCCTCTCCCTCTCTCTCTCTCTCTCTCTCTCCCTCTCTCCCTCCCTCTCTCTCTCTGAGTGTATGAATAGTGGAGGAATGTCATATTTCTTTTTTCATCTCTGTCTGTGTGGTTTTAGTGTGAAGGATGAACAGTAACAGCTAACTTTCTCCTGGGCAGTTGCCTTTTTCACTCACCTTTGTTTTGAATCACAGGAATGACCCAGGAGAAGTGTTCAGTGTAGCCATCTCAACAAAGGTTGACACTGTCATTCTAACCTTTCTCCTACTAGGGCACGTACGGTATTTCATAGCCTCTCGCTTTATGTCATGTCATCAGGACATTAGTCTGTCACATACGGTCAGTTGGTTGGCCTTATCTTTCTCTTTATTTTCAAAACGAACACCACCCGTGGGGCAGGAAACTGCTTACATTTATGAAATATGCAAATGATTACATCCATGGGGCCAAAAGCATCCCATCTCCAGATTATGTTTTAGTTTCAAGACATTAAATATATAATTTGGCTTATTAATTTCCTCCAATCAATGCAGCAATCCTTCAATGTAATTTGTAATTGACACAGGCTTTAAATTCCCAGTGGAATTATAAATGTACTTCAGATGTGCTAATATGTCAAAACCTTTTTCTTTCCCCGATGTGCATCTGCATTGGTTCCAATAACACACCTTCGGGTGCTGGATCTGAAAACTGCAAATTATAAAAACGTGAAGTGAATTTTGCTTGAAAAAATAAGTATTTGTTGCCATGGTATTGATAAATGATGCCAACCTCTTGGGTGCTGAATGTGTGGAAATTAGTTGTAACTTAATTTTCCCTTCATCAAGAGTAAATCTATACGTTTTTAAACAAACAAATCCCCAAACTGGTTTTACAAACAGACACAAAATCTGCGAAGCTCACGATCACTCTCTTTCCGGTCTTCTAATGCCTCACCACTCCATTCTTTGGTTTACCTTCAACAAAGAGCTTTCCTCTGTCACTACTGTACGTCACCTCATCACCCTCTCCTGTTCACTCCCCCTTCGCATCTTCTCTTTTTCCGTGTTTTACACAATAGGAACAACAAAATGGCCACGCAATGCGGTCTTGTTGGATTACATCCAATGGAGCCTCATCGAAACAAGTAACAAGGCACTTGTCAAGCACTGTGGTTGGTTGCTGCTGGCCTTGCATCAGTAAGGAAGCCCACATCAGTGATGTCCCCCCAACAATGCGAACACAGAGCTCATTTGGATATTGGGAGTATGAAGACCCGTCCCCTAATGACCTGAAGGCTGTGATAAAAGGAACATCCACGACGTCACGCGCTTGGTTGTCGTGGTAACCAGGCCACCCTTCCCAGTCTGTTGCCCCTGACTGCCATCTGATGGCTTGGCCCAAATAGTGCAAACGCACGCGCACGCGCACTTGCGCCTCCGACCGACACACGGACGCTTAGCAGATAAATAAAATAGGAACCGAAAAAAGAACACTGAGGGGGATGAAGCATGGAAGACAGCAAAGAATGAAGGACAACAAAATACCCGGTCTCAAATCCGTGACATCTATACACAGGTAGAAACTACAACATTTCATTCAAACATATAGCATTTTTCTTTCCCGGAAATGTCCACCACCATCCATGTCCTTTATAGAGTACAATGTAGGGTCCTTGCTCCAACACACCCCTATTGCCCCTTCACACTGTGTCAATGTTAGGGAGAGTGTCAACAGCCATGCATAGGCTGTGCTGTCACAGGCTAGTCACTAGCACAAGTCACTAATTGCTGACCCTAAAAGAGCCAATTAGCGGCTACATGCTCCGCTCCAGAGACCCCAAGGGAAGGGTCTGCACCGCACACCAGGCAAGTAACACACAAAATGCGCGTACACACACACACCAACCACAAACATCAACAAGGCGCAGTAGCTTTCTTTCTTGGCCCTGACTCTTTTATTCATCCATCCATAAACTGTTTCTTCTTTATTTCTAGTTACCACAGAGAGGCTGGCCTTGAGTACTGTATAATGCTCTAATACAGTAGAGCTTGCCTTCTGATGAGGATCAATTACCGACAAAAGTTTATAGGTCTGTAATTGATTATCAAGAGGATGGCACAAGGTTGAGGACATTTTGTTTAATGTCTTTTTAATAGATAGTCTTTGATGTAGTCCTGTACAATAGACAGTAGACATAAGTCCCATAGAATCAAGTTAATTTCAATGTCCTGTGATTCATCACAGTTAATTGCAAATTTGAAATGAGGTGAAATTGTGCTCTAAATTAAGATTTCTTACATAAAATTTTTCACATCAGGATATTAATTCACATGTTAATAACATTCTCAATGTCAACTAGTTTTTAGTTTTTTGGATGTTTTAATGTAGCTTGAATGCTTTCTGGAAATGGGAATAATCATTATTTAAAAGTACACAACGATTAAACAAGTTGAGTGAACTAATTAAAAAGCCATTAATGTATGTATGTATATTCAAATACAGACATACTGTATTTATTGTGTATTCAATGTGTATTGATGAGGGTTTTGTATTTGGAGGACATTGGATAGTGGATACATTAGGATTGGACGGTTATTCTCCTTTCATGTCGCTCCCCCATCACGCTGTAGCTCCGTCTCTCTCAAACTGCAGCCAGACTCCCCTTTCTCATGTCCCCTTTTCTGTATCCTTCTTCTTTCCCCGAGCAACCCTGGTGAAAGATGCCGTGCATTACAGAGCATCAGGCTTGAAGCGCGTGATGACCGCATTCAAAACACTGTCATGTCCATTCAGTCCCCTCTGTGACGCGGCTCACACAGGTTCAAGACGTTGCCCCAGATTGCAACATGGTCGCCGTCAGTGCCATCTGGGAGCACATCAATAGCATTGTCTCTGGCTTTAGACACCACCACCCCCCCCACCCCCCGCCCCCCGCCAACCCCCTCCGCTTCCTAACAGAGCAAATCCAACTTCTAGATTTGGGTTCATTAGAGCATGCAAAGAAAAACATTTCAAATGAATGTTTTCTCTGAAGTATGCGCTGTAATCTTAAGTTTGCATTCAGCCTACACTCAGTGTATTGAGTGCCACAAAGAGATGTCAGTGGTTTGCAGCCTTAAATAATAAGCACAGCCTCCAATATGAAACACTGACAGACACTTTCCTTTACTGAATGCACTTCCCATTCAAACCAAGAGAAACACTGGGAAACCGAGAGAACTCCAAACTGAACCCATAAGACAAGCAGTTGAGAGAGAACTTACTTGCATTGCCACTTTACAAATACCCTGTTTTGTTCATAATGTTTACCTTGTGTGCATCATGTTGGGTTGTCACAACACTGACACGTCACCCTGCCAAGGAGTTAAAACAGATAAATAAGACAACGGCGTCGGAGCATGGATAATCCCTTTTGTTTCGCTGGATTTGCTCTTCTCATGTGGTAAGGCAAACAATTTTCCGTGAAACCGAAAGAGAGGGAGAGAGAGAAAAAATGAGCAGCTTTGATATGTAAACCTACAAAACCTTTACCTGAGGCTAGACAATCATGGCTTTCGTCCTCAATCCCGAAGAATCAAAAGTGGGTAGAGAACAAACGAGATGGCAGAGGAAAACAATAGGCCCAGGAAAATCTCTCTTTAGAGGAAGACAACAAAAGAGAGTGAGGGGGGAAAAGGAAAAAGGGAGAGACAATGCAAGTTTTTTCCTGGGTAAGAAGGCCAAGTCGACTGTGCAAATTGCAGGGACAAATGGGATGCACAGCTTCTGGTTCCATATTTCCAAACTGTAGTTAGGCTCACCCAACAAACTAGGGGTTTGCCAAACTCATGTACCAGTAATGGTACCAGTAATCGTAACCGTGTATCAGACGTGACACTCGGAACTGGATGTACCTTGTGAGCGGAAAACCCGGAAGTGGGATTTCATTGAAACGATGTGTGGATGTCTAGGGAGCTGAGGGAAGGGAGAGTGGCTTCAACCCCATGCTTGCTAGTGAGAAAACTATGTATACTGGAGGTGTCAAATGGACTGTAACACTATCCAGTCATAGTACTATGTGTGTGGTAGTTGAATTTACTCTTTTCCCACGGTAATTATTTATAGGAAGACAGACAAATAACAATGTTGTCCAATTTAAATACTAAAACCTTCCACCACAACATCGCCTCCTGCTGGAGACATTATGCGTATATTGGTGCAGGGCGTGCGTGGGGAAGCGCTGCGAAAAAACAAGAAGAATCATCCAACTGAGGGCCTAGCAATCCACACTGCGTGGGCGATATTAGAATGTCGGGTTCTCAGTAACTTTCTCCGATCACGGACACCTGACCTTATTGACATTGCGTAATGGGACCACAATCACATCAGGCATATCCATACATGACCCTTGTTCCGTTCAAGCAGAGCGCAGTCAGCACACGTCAACGGCCGACATCACTGTGACGTCGTCTTTTGAAGTTTATCAGGTTACACAAGCACACTGACAAACTGCAACACCGTTCATTCCTTTCATGCTACTTTTTCATTGCAAGATTGGATGGATAACACTTATTTCCTTGACACCATTAAGGGATGAACACTGCCACTTGAACTGTAGTGACACGCATTAGTGACTTTCACTTGTCGCTAAATGCACAAACCACAGAGGCTTAAGATTAGAGGTCATTGCTATATTTTTCGCCTTTCACTCTGTTGACATAATCTAAAATAGTGGGGGCCGGATTTAATTTGACCCTAACAGAATGACACGTTTATTTCCCTAAACTCTATGGACACAGAGCGCCCAGCAACAGGAAATCCAAATCAACACATTGTTTTGGCCACGTCGAGAGCAGCTAACCGTGTAGCCATCACCGGGTGGCTCGGGGATATGTGTTGTCAAAACGGTGGCCTCGCGAAGCGCTTCAACTAATCTAATCTTGTGGATCTCTCCCTGTATGTCTCCTAATGCACGTCTGACCTCATTCTGTTCGGAGGGATACATCGGAGGGAGGAGAGGAGCCACCCGGGTAAACAAGTCTGATTCGCAGAGTCAATCCAAGAAGATGTGTGAGAAGCTGCCTTAACGGGTGGCGGCGTGGTGGCGCCGTTTGCCACTTGCATGCCAGCCTGTCCTGAGGGGGAACGATGGCTGTTACACTCACAGAGAGGGCAAGGGAAATATTGGCCTTCCAATTGAAGGCGGACTGTTCAGTAAATCACGGTTTGGTTGATATTCGCTCGCATTATTCTGTTAAATCTGACGCCACCGTTATGATTAGACGACTTAAAGAAATTGCGTGAAACTAATGTTATATGCCTCAGCTCTAAAGGGTTCTGTGATATTAAGCCTCCGTTTAACCAAAATGGCAGTAACAGTATGTGGTAGTTGACACTGTTGTCTTTATCACCGTCTTGTTAGAGAAGATGAGGTGGTTGTCGCTCACACCTGCTCAGCAGACCCTACTGTGACAGTAATGGTTGGACAGCAGGCCAGAATTACATACTGCTGAGCCAGACATGTGGACATTGGCGATAAGGAGATTTCAGAACCAAACACGGCAAAGCAGCAAAGGAGTCTGGAGGATATCCAGCTGAGGACAGTTAATAACTGATGAGAGTCGTGATAGATATTGCCATCTTATATCTCTCTGACTTACCTTCATTCCTTCGCACTCAAATTTCTCTTCAGTTCAATTTGAATGAAAAAAATAGGTTTGGGCTTCATATCCTTCATATTCAGCACTCCACAGCAGAGTCAATTTAATCAATGCTTGTACTGTTTCTACCCAAACACTGTTTTAACTGGAAGCTGAATAACTTGTCTAACTGTAAGTTATTTGAGTTTAAGACAATAGCACAGTAGCAATTTGTTTTGGACTTCACACAGGTTTGTTTTCAATAGATACTAATCAATGGAAACCCATAAGAATCCTCTTTAAAGAGGTTTCAAACGTCGAGTCAAAACGACATGTGGGAGGGCACTTGTCAAAACGTGTGGAGCCATCTGCTAAACATTCGCTCAAACAAAGATTGATTGTGTTGGGAAACACAGATCCAATATGTGGCTCTCGCCTCCTCTCGCCTCCTCTCATCTCCACAGAAGAGTGGAGGAAGTGTAATCTATCCTTTCATCCTCATGAGGGAAGTGAGAGTTGGCAAACCTGGGTGAAGAGAATGCATTATGTGCCATTGTAAGGTTTGTTCGGAAGTACACATTCTTGCGTATCATGTATGTGGCTACTCAAACATTCGTATTCCCACAAATCACCTGAAAATTAATTCAGGTTTGTCCACAATGGGAGACATTTTTTTGTTCCAACAAATTTGGATTTTTTTCACATTTTGTTACATTAAAAAGTGGTACAGAAATAGGTGTTCCCTTAATGTTTTCACTATTGTTAAAAGAAATTAGGCCCTCAGAAAGGCCTTAAGGGTCAACCCCATTAATATGGAGAACTATCTGTGTAAAGAAAAGTGTGAGTTTGGCTTTCAAATGTGTAGAGAAGTCTGCATCCAGTTAAAATCCCCTCCAATGACCAAATAATCTTGAGCGAAATCTCATATCAAAGCTAGGACTCTTTTGAAAAAATTGGATAAGCATTGTATGGTCCGAACATATTCATTATGTTAACTAAGGTTGAATGGAACACTCCAGTGATGACTCAAAAGAATCTCGCTCTCTATAAGAAATAGTATTTTTGGGTTGAAAGGGAATACCTACAACATCCATCTCAGAATCGCTATTTCTCGCCTGTCCCGCTAAAATCATAATCTCGGTCTCCCTCTAATTCCCTCCCATATAAAAACATGCAACCAATGCAAGGATAATATAACTAAAGATACAACGAATTCTAAGCAAAGAGGAAAGTATTGTGAATGGGCACATCATTTAAATGAATTACGACTTTTATTCTAAAACGTTGATATTTCACATTCAGAATCACTGTATTTGTCTGCAATACAAATACAATACAAACCAACAAAGTAGTTCTTAATTACAGAAATGTAAGAACAGAAGTTGGATCAACAGTACGTAATAATAGCCTAAATGACAGAGTAAAATAAGAACAAATATACACTGAATACACTATTTGAAATCATACATTCTGTATGACATTCTGTATACATTCTGTATGCAAAAACACCTTGAGTGTTGAAGAATGTTGAAAAGAAGAAGGGAAATCATTGCAAAATTCAGGCATGCGTGGATCTCCTACCCATGTAGGCTCTCAATTTTACTCTCAATCACTGCCTTTTGTACTTAACATTAGAACCCATGTATTAAAGGAACCCATACTAATTGAAGTGGATATACCCCATATATATATAGAATTCTCTGTAATGGTAAAACAAAGCTCAAATACAATAACAAATAGGCACCTTTTCAAAATGAGTTATTCAAGGGGACACAACATCAATAGAAACACATCATCTGAGTGTATATTTGTGTGCTGGGTCACAAACCACAGGGTCAAGTGTTCTACTCCCAAGCGAAGCAGCCATGCTCTGTCACTGATGTCTAGCATGGCAGGTTTCCATGTACCACGGCTTACCCTACTGTTCACCTATGACCTCTGACACCTCAACGCATCCATAAAGTAAAACAGTGACATAGGTGGTAAGGTGAGAGCATGCATATTCTTCAGCAATTGGGACACAGTCGCAACCTTGAATGAATAGTGTGTATCTCCATGGAAACGGCCATGGTCCTTGAATTAACTTACCAGTCATAGTAAAACAAATAATTTGTTGACTATTTAATTTCCCTACCTTGTCGGACCTGTTAGAATGCATTTTCTAGGAAGAACTTCTCAGGAGAGAGAGCTGAATGATGACCACAGGAATGGACTTCATGCGCTGCACACTAAATAAACACACACAGATAATCAACCGCATGCAATGTTGCTTACAGTAGCTATAGAAAAGTTATATTGTTAAAGTAATATAGGAAACATACATCCATAGATTTGTTCTATGGACTTATTATGATGAGGATAATCAATGGATGTAGAGGAAAACGTTGATCATCTCCTTACATGGGCACATGTCAACGTCTGGGTAGATTAGATGATAAGCAAACAATCAGTTCTCGTAGTCATCGTGTTGGATGAGGGAGAAACGGGGAGGAGTAAAGACCTGAGCAACTTTGACGAGGGCCAAATTGTTATGGCTGGATGACTGTGTCAGAGTATCTCTGAAACAACAAGGCTTGTGTGGTGCTCCCGGTCAACAGTAGTGAGTACCTACCGACAGTGGTCTGAGGAGGGACAAACCACAGACCGGCGACATGGCGTCCAAGGCCCATTGATGCGCGAGGGCAACGACGGCTATCCCCGTCTAGTCAGAAGTCACAGAAAATGTGAATGAGGGTTACAAGAGGAATGTGTCACCACACACAGTACAACGCATCCTGCTGCCTGGTGGCCTGCATAGCCACAGATGGGTCAGTATAGCCACAGATGGGTCAGAGTGCCCATGATGAACCCTGTCCACCATCGAAAGTGCCTACAATGGGCACGCGAGCGTCCGGCCACGGAGAAGCGTAAGAAAGTTGTCCGGTCCGATGAGTGCTGTTTTCTTTTACATCTCATGGACGGCTGTGTAACTGTGTGTCGTTTACATGGGGAAGTGATGGCGCCAGGATGCACAGTGGAAAGACATGAATCCGGTGGAGGGAGTGTGATGCTCTGGGCAATATTCTGCTGGGAAACCCCGGGTCCAGGCATTCATGTGGATGTCAATTTGACACGTGCCACCTACCTAAACATGGTTGCAGACCAGGTACATCCCTTCATTGCAATGGTTTTCCATGGCAGTGGCCTCTCTCAGCAGGATAACGTGTCCTGCCACACTGCACACATTGTTCAGGGATGGTTCGAGGGACATGATGAAGAGTTCAAGGTGTTGACCTGGGCTCCAAATTCCCCATACCTCACTCAGATTGAGTATCTGTGGGATGTGCTGGGCAAAGTCGAGGATCTGCTGCTAATGTAGGTTGGCGCTGTTTTGGCGGCACGTGGAGGACCAGTAGCGTATTAGGCTGGTTGTCATAATGTTTTGGTGTATACATTGTATGTATATACTGCCTCACTAGACAGGTGGTGTTAGAAGAGAAGAGACACTAATAACTCTGGTGTTTAGAGGAGACTGGCATCTGGTTCGTTGTGGTTTCAGGAAAAGGAATGACCAGAGTCATTACCTAATAAATATGATGACACACCATGCATGCATAATTAATAAGGACTTAAATACTCTTCTTGGGTAGCATCAAATGTACCCATTGGGTGATATTTGTTTTCTTATGAACAGCCTTCATAACAGTCTGTTGTTTCCTGAATCACTGTGTTTCATTTAGGCCAGAAATAGAACTTATCAATACCAAATGTATGTCAAGTAGAAGAGCCACACCCACATACCAATCGGCTTTTGTTCTGTCTCAATGGTGACTTATTTTACTCTCTACAGGGCTAGGACACCTCTTTTGTAGTGTAATAGAATTCTCCACACCTCCTCCATTTCCAGCTATCCAACACCCCAGTAGTCAGAACAGGCTTTTTCTCCAGGGGGTAAAATGCCCAGGCCTCACATGCCATCATCCTGCATGCAAACATCTGCCACGATACTCCAGGGACCTCCCTCCACACTGTTCATTCTCAACAGATACTCCATGCGCCCATTCTACTATAATCACATGCACAGCAAGCGTGACAGTCAAGGGACATTAGAAAAAAAAGCTGCAAATCGTATCGAAATAGTGTCGACGTTGTTAAAAACAGCTTTGTTTTTTAATTTTGTATCTTAATCTCCATTCTGACTTCTGTCACATATGGACTATAGTCTGCCATTCAGATTAACTGTCCTTTCCATGATCATATTGTCATTGTGGCCAACGTGCAGATTCAAGAAAATGGAGGACTGCCCAGGTAACGAGGGATGGTACACAGTCGTTGAAAACCATCGGGACACTGCTGTTCCCTTTTGGTTCTCTATCGGCTTTGTTCACAGAGCTGTGCCTTTAGTCTCAGAAAGCTTAAACACCTGCTTCTCCTCCTTTGATAATTACAAATGTAGGATTTCATAATCCGCTCTAATAGTGTTCAAGCTGAGTTGATACGCTGCTACTAATTATACTCACCAGCATTGGGAGTTTTGGTCGTCTCTGGGTAGTAGGAGTTTGATACAATGCCTTTTTGGAGTTAACACACTATCCCCTGAAGTGCAGTATCTGTAGTTATGTACTTTAACAATTTGTAGTTTCCTTCGACACAGAATGACTTTCCAATCAGATATTTTAATAGGGAGGCGTACGTCTGCGTGATTGTTGAAGCATTATTACCTCAACTGCATTTGACAAAAAATCTGAGGCTCTCAGTCAAACCACTACACACTGCTGTGAAGTGTAGGTATAATCTCCAACTGCGTATATTAATGGTTATGCCCAGTGCAATCCAAGGCATGGGTTTGCTATTATTTTTATGATTACATTTCCTGTCAAACTATCAAACATCTCTGTCAAATCCTCCTATAGACCCACAGATAAGTAATCAGTTTGGATTTCAATATAGTATCAGTAAGAGAAGATTTCCATTACCTTTCCATAGCCAAATAACTAAAAGAATCAAGAGATGAGCTTTATTTCTAAGCTTATAAAATGTGTATATATGAAATAACATTATTTATTTTTTAAAGCATGCAGACTCAAAGGTATTGGCTTAGTGAAGTACGTTTTATTTTTACCTTTCTTCCTTTTTTGCCCCAATATTGTGATATCCAACTTGTGATTAAGGCCCTGCCTCATCTAAGCAACTCCTAGCAGACTCGGGAGAGTCAGTCTGTGTCCTCCGAGGCACATCAGATGCTGTTCTGGTTCTAATCACGCAGCATGCTGAACCAGGAAGTCTAGTCCACCAATCTTTACATGGCAGAGGGGACTCACTCTCTAGTCTTCTACCTTGATTACGCTTGCGTGCGCCCAAGCCACCATGTAGTCGCCAAAAGAGTTGCCAAATAAGCATGATGACGCAAGGCAACCATATTACATTACTAAACCCCCTGACCTTGGTCTCACAATGACACAGCTTACTGTGAGGCATTGACTTTACCGCTTTCAGGGGCCCCTAACTAGTTAAGGGTTTACAACCACTGAGGAAAGGATTCCCAACATCTACACCCTAGGAAACTGCCAGCCTTCTTTATTGTTATATAAACCATAGTGACCCTAGTGGCTCCGGTATGTCACTGTTTTGGTCATCAGGACTGATGATCTGTAGTTATCCCTCTGCTCTCCTTGCCTTCATCTCAAAAGAAGGTCAGAGCCAAGGGGCTGGGCTTTGGGTCTTTTGTTCAAGAAATGAAGGAAAGATCACTTGAAATCACTTGTGGTCTAGAGACTGATTCAACTCCAGAATAGGTCATGTTTTCTTCAGCTCTAAAATGGCCAAGTTGTTGACAGAGACACTTAACATATACAGTATTATGGCTGGGTACTGTGCTAACTTAAGATCTAAGGAAATGCTAATTAATTTATTGTAAAATATTTGTTAACACACAGCTTTTAAAGAGAACATCTTCAGACAGTTTTTAAAACTAATTTTCATTTTCCTATTTTAACTCTGTCCTTAAAATGCCTTATTTAGGGAATGTGACAGTAATACTCCAAACACAAACCTGGAAGCTATTTGAAGTTGAAGTGTTTCCATTTCCTGTCAAAGCACTGGTGAACATATGTGTTTCATGCAATGTTCGTATTAGACATCTTGACGGCCTTATGTGTGCCCAATTACTGTCCAACCAAAGGAAGAAATGATCTCAGACTGAAGGATGCACACAGGCAAGACACTCTCATATGCCACCATAGGGACTCATCACCAATTGCTTTCTTCCTGAAGTTAGTCAGCGAAATCATATCATCATTACCGCTGGACTGTCTTCTTCTGAGATCCAATTATATTTACTAAATTCCAGAGGAAAATATGTTGGTTGTACTGCAGCTCCGGAGCTTTTTCCCGGCTTTAAGAAATAGCATGACACCGATCTTCGGTCATCGATAGATCACTTAGAGTGCAGGTAGATAAAACACAGTTTAAATGGTAATCGAAACATTTTGGCTCAGGTTTGAAGACCAAAGCCTGCCATCAAACGTGCTGATTGAGGATAATTCAGACATAGTTGTTTGTTGAAATTGCACGGGAAATTGACACAGGCCATAAGAGAGAAGATTGGGAGAAGGACTTAGAGGAGGTTAGAGGAAACCGACAGCGAGATGCAGGTGTGGACAGAGCATTAAGACAGGTGAAAAGAAATGGGAGGTATCCAGAACTGGAGGCAATCTGAACCAGAGGGGGTGGGCTGAGACAGGAGATGGGCTGATATCAGTGAGCGGAGAGCCAATGGGATCAGGGCAATGGAGAGAAAGAGAGAATGTGTTCTGGATTATTAGGATGAGCTGGGCAGGATCTGTGTTTTTCTGACTTCCTGTCGACGCGGTGTGTTCAGGCCGCCGGGTCAAAGGCGGCGGATGGTACGCGGTCTGTTCGTACCAACGCAATCAACCTGTACGGCCTGTACGAAAGCATGGCGGAGAAGTCAGTGTCCTGTTGCTTTAGGGTTCTGTGTCCACAGAGCTAACCATGGGGTGTAAACGCTAAGGGTACACGTTACATACTTCATCCGACCGTGAAGGCGGACCTAGATCGGAAAATTGGACCAACCCAAAGAAACGGCGTGAGTGTTGATTTCATTGGTACCCAGACGGCGAGGTTCAGGCCTCTGCCGGCCCCGGCCTCGAGCCCATTGTCCTCACCGTGTCCTTCCCCACGCTCCTGATGACGCCCATCACTCACGCTGTCTCTGTGAACTCCAGATGCTCCCACCCGGGAGAATGGAGTCGACTCTGGCTCATCCCTCTTCATTCCCGCTAACAATTTGGTAATGAAATATTGATTTTTAGTTAGATTCATATTGATGCTATTAGCTTTGCATTGATAAATCACACTGGCCGGGGGGCTGGTCCGGGACCCCGACTGGATACAATAGAGTTGGGTTGAGATAACAATCAAGTTGCCCATGTGTTAATTTGATTGATACGTCTTATTTCTCTTCTGTGTCTCTTAGCTGGCTCGTTCTGTCTCTCTCCATCCCTCTTAGTTTTGGAACACAGTTTCATAACAATGGCTCAGTACAAATCACATTTGTGCAGTATTTATGGCTGTCCATTACCTAATTAAGCTCTCACACTTTCACTCTTTCTCTTTCTGTCTCTCTGTCTCTTTCACACACACACACACACACACACATACAGACACATGAACAGCAATATTATTGGTTCTTTGAAACATTACTTAGGAAATTCAACACAATTGGTTACTACCTGTTGCTCAAATGTAATTTGCCTTTTCTTACAGTGTTTCACAGTGCCCTGTCTACAGTACAGCTGTTTCTAATATTACATGCAACAGTTCAGTCCAGCAGCCCCAAATCCCAGATCTCCACAATTGACTTTAAAGCACCTATTATGAAAGTTCCAAGCCCCTGCATCAGTCCAAGTGTGTATATGTGTTCAGGGCAATCACCGGGATTTTGAAAAACGTTTGGAGTGAAAGTAAGTTGCTACAGCCTGCTGAGATGAGACACTGACATTGAATGCATAATATTTATTGTACATGGCTCCCCTTGTTTGGCCAATGCGGTTGAACTATTCCAGTATTTTTCATTTGTGTGTAATGCTTCTTCCTGATTTTTATATGTTACACAACTATCAACCTAAAGTACATGCAACAAGTACTGTATATACTGTACATTTAAAAATAAATATACAAACTGAATCATATACACTGATCAGCCATAACCACCTTCCTAATATTGTGTAGGTCCCCCTTTCGCTGCCAAAACAGCCCTGACCTGTCGAGACATGGACTCCACTAGACCTCTAAAGGGTTGCTGTGGTGTCTGGCACCAAGATGTTAGCAGCAGATCCTTTAAGTCCTGTAAGTTGCGAAGTGGGGCCTCCATGGATCAGACTTGTTTGTCCAGCACTTCCCACAGATGCTCGATTGGTCAACCCCTTAAACTCGTCGTGTTCTTCAAACCATTCCTGAACTAATTTTGCTTTGTGGCAGGGCGCATTATCCTGCTGAAAGAGGCCAATCCCACCAAGGAATACTGTTGCCATGAAAAGGTGCCCATGGTCTGCAAGAATGCTCAGGTAGGTGGTACGTGTCAAAGTAACATCCACATGAATGGCAGGACCCAAGGATTCCCAGCAGAACATTGCCCAAAGCATCACACTGCCTCCGCCGGTTTGCCTTCTTCCCATAGTGCATCCTGGTGCCATGTGTTCTCCAGGTAAGCGACGCACGCACCCCCGGCCATCCACGTGATGTAAAAGAAAACGTGATTCATCAGACCAGGCCACCTTCTTCCTTTGTTCCATGGTCTAGTTATGATGCTCACGTGCCCATTGTAGGCGCTTTCGGCAGTTACAAGGGTCAACATGGGCACCCTGACTGGTCTGCGGTTACGCAACAAACTGCAATGCATTGTGTGTTCTGACACCTTTCTATCAGTACAGTACCAGCATTTACTTCTTCAGCAATTTCAGCAACAGTAGCTCATCTGTTGGATCGGACCACACAGGTCAGCCTTCGCTCCCCTTGTGCATAAGTTTGCCTTGGGCGCCTATGACCCCGTCGCCGGTTCACCAGTTTTCCTTCCTTGGACCACTTTTGATAGGTACTGACCACAGCAGATCGGAAACACCCCACAAGGGCTGGAGTTTTGGAGGTGCTCTGACCCAGTCGTCTAGTCATCACAATTTGGCCCTTGTCAAAGTCACTCAGATCCTTACGCTCGCCCATTTTTCCTACTTCTAACACATCAACTTTGAGGGCAGAATGTTCACTTGCTGCCTAATATATCCCACCCACTGACAGGTGCCATGATAACGAGATTATCAGTGTTGTTCACTTCACCTGCCAGTGGTCGTAATGTTGTGGCTGATCGGTGTATCAGTGTTGTTCACTTCACCTGCCAGTGGTCGTAATGTTGTGGCTGATCGGTGTAGTTCGTGGGTTTTAAGAACTCACTTGATGCGAGTCTAGATGCAAACGATACTTAATGCAGTTATTACATACAGTAAGCACAGGTGCAGTAAAATGTTTAAAAGTGATGTATGTGTCACAGTTTAACATCTAAGTAGACCAAGAGTTACAGTAAGCAGACACTACAGGCTGAAAAAGCAGCTTTTTCCCCTCAGAAGATGGAGTGCTTTTTCAACGTGTTGGGGAGATGGCCGACGGAGGCTCTTTATCAGAAGAGTAATAGAGCTGCACCGCTAACCAGGAGACCCAGCGTTGTTTGTTATCCACTAACAAGGTGGCTTTTCTTTTCTTTCCTCCCTCTCTCCTCTTTCGTGTATCTGGAGATACGGTGGATGACAGACACTCTTCTCTATGGGTGTTGTAGGTGCAGAGAACAGGGTAATGTTCGTGCGGAAACAAAATGGAAAACGGTTTTCATATGTTTTACAGCATTCGGCGTACTGGCGTGTGAACTCATCCTTGTTCTTCTTTATGCCTCATCTCTCTCTAACTCACACTTTCTCTGTCCCTTACCAGGATCTAATGGTACCATAGCTTTTTAGGCAAATTATTTCTCTCTCTCTCTCTTTCTCCCTCTCCCTGTCTGTCTCCGATCATATCTAGTGCATGTTGAGGTCAGCAATCGGGGCCAAAACCAGCTGCTTATGGCGCCTATCCCAAGGGCCGGGCCTGCCTGTAATAATGTAAATGATGTGTGAATTAAACATTGCCTTTGTTCAGGCAAAGGGTAATGAAGGATTTGTGTTGAAATGTTGTTGATAGGTAGGAGTGTCTACAAACTATCTCCTGAGACTATCCAGATAAAGTGATACCCAGCGTTCCTATCTAAAATCAACATTCGCTGTCACGTCCCCAAACCTACTTAAATTTCCTGTATCGTAGGATGTCAAACAGCGGTCAGTAACAGAGAAGAGAGTGAGAGAACACTCTAAAGAGGGGTCAGGAGGTTAAGGGGGCTTTCGGGGGGGTGCTCTAATCACCCTGTCCCCGTCACTCGGTTGCCAATACAGACGACCACCAATGGACATCCTTCACCCCGGCCGGGGCTATAGTGATGGCTCCCTCATTAGCAGTGCCATCACCAAGTGTTTGAGCCGGAGAGACGGTGGCAGTCGCACTGAGATCCATCACTCTGCCCAGTGACAGTGGTGCAACTGCCTCTGCTGCGCCCCATAAGCGCTGCCACTCTGATTGTCGCCCATACTTCAAGAGGTGTGACACCCGGTAGAGAACGGAAAACCGGGTCATGCAGCCATTGGGGTTCGACGGGATGGTTGCGAGGGAAGGATGGAAGAAAACGGAGGGAAGGGAGAGGTTAGGTGAAAGAGAAAGACTGTGGGGGGAAAGTACAGGAGGATGGGGGGGAGGGGGGGATCTCCAGAAGAGACCGGGATTGTATAAAAACGGGAGAAGAGAAGGAGAGGTCATGATAGAAGGAGGATGAGGGAGGGGTGGAGGTGTCGAGGAAGCGACGGGAGCAGCTCAAACATTTCAGGCACGACGCCCTGGTGGCGCTGGGTAATGAGGCATCGCGGAAGAATAGACCCGGGCCGTCGTTTGATAAAGGCAAGCTGACACCGGTGCACGGATAGGTGCTTTTCTGGTGCCGACACATGTCCATCCATCACTTCTCTGCACTCCTAAGGTGGAGGTGTGTGAGTGTGTGAGTGCGTGTACGTGTGTATTTGTGTCCGCGTGTGACAGAGTGATAAAGGAAGAGAGAGAGAGAAATAGACTGAAAGAGATGGAGTATCCAGGGACAGAAATGGTCCAAGAACTACCACAAACAGCTTGTGGCTGACGGTACAGGGAAAATAAATGTGATCCACCTTCTGAGGGGTTTATAAATGAGACATTACACTTAGGGCAGGCACAGACATCAATGGCATCACTTAAACAGTAATTCATAAATCCTTCACAACTGTGACATGAACCGTTTATGATAGCTCTCCTCAATGCAGAACAAGTCAAACTACCTAAGTAGCCGAAGTTTGTTCCCTTTTTATCGTCCTTCCAAATAGCTGTGGTTGTGCTGCAAAATGTGGGACATTTGCCAGAACAGTTATATCGTCACTACAGAGCAAAACGATGCGATCTTTATAACGAGTAAAGAAGAAATAAGGAGAGCGAATGGAATTACATGACACCAGAGAACACTGAATAAAGACACCTTGCTGCATGGTACTTTCCAGTCCTGATTCTGGAGACCCACAACATGCAGCCACATTATCCAGTCGTATTCTTGACTAGACCAGACTGGAAAAACGTATTGTCCTGTTTTCAGATACAGGACATTTTGCTTTGAATTAATTAACAAGGCAATTTCAAAAACAATGTCTTCAATTGTAATTGATCCAGGGAAATGTTTGATTTGAGATTGGGCTTATCCCTGTCTGGCTTTAAATTAGAATGCAGAGTACTGTATCTGTATTTAATGCTCTCTGAAACATTATGTGTGGACCGCTGTTGTCCTCTGGACTGAGATATGTTACATCCTTGTTGAGTTAACTGGAAAACATGCAGACAAACTGCCTCAATGGTGTTTTTGTGTCTGCAGTGTGTGTGTGTGTGTGTGTGTGTGTGTGTTTGTGTGTGGCTAGCTAATCATAAATACAGACACACACTTTCACAATGAAGCTGAGCTTTCCAGGATAAAAGAAGGAATTTACACCCTCAAATGAATGCTATACTAACTGTACACAGCTATGATGCCAGAACACAATTCCTCCCCTCAACAGAAACAAAGGCCCGCTTTGTTCCATTGTCCTCCACACACTGTTCCTCGCCTTCTGCAGTTGTTTGTTAAGCAGTACGTATCCAGCACTGCTCACACAAAGAAGACACTGACATATAATGGTGGAAATTATCTATTGATTTCAAGTTGACGTTTTTTTTTTAAAGGTCGTATTCACAGATACACAGGTCAAACCACACAATGAAATTCAAATTTTCCGTTTCCTTTTCAAAAACATTAGCAAATCTAATAGAAATAGGGTAAAACCAATAATTAAAAAAAATATATGATAATTATTAACAAGCAAGGTAAACATTTATTTAAAATGTCACAAAAAAGCCCCACCCGGAAGAAACCCACAAGGCACTTGCCAAACTCTGCACTCCATTTCCAAATGATAACCCATTGCACCTGTTTCTATTTCATAAGAATTTGGATTGTATGTCCATACAATTTTATTGATCAAATTATGAATCCGATTGCATAAGACTGTGCTTTGTATCAACTTTAATGTTAGTTTGTTAAGCAATATCACAATCACAACTAGTTCCCATACAACATCTGCACATTGAATCAACATCAATACTGGCTTGTAAAGTGATGTGTGATTCCGATTGGATGCCAGTCAGAGTGATCACATCTGACAGTTGAAACTATTGATCCTCTACCCAAACCACAAAGATAACAACTACTGGGATATAAAGAATTATTAATTAGGAACTAAAACACACCAACTGCAAATACCATGAACCACAATCAAAGATAAAAAAACATTTTATTTGTGTGGTATATGATACATATAACAACATACAGGCAATAACAAAGGAATTGGAACAAAACATTCTGAAACTCTACCTGTAACAGAGCATGCTGGAAAATGATAACCGTGGTTTGAGTGGTTATGAACAAACTTAATTTTACTCAACAACCTTGTTAAAATACAGCTCACTTTGAGCAGGGGTTTGCTGATTTAATGTAAGAATCAGCTAGTGCTCATATATTGTTTACCAGGAGCAGGTCTATCGACATTGAGGCCAATCTGTGGTTGGTGCTGGCGAAGTCTGAAACTGGCAAGTAGTTTAGGGATCTTGTTAACAATGTTTGAATGAAAGAGTTAGAGGTTACAAAGCAGAACACAGCTTTAGCATGTAAAATAGTTATGAAGGTGTGCGGGCATAGAGTCGTGTCTCTGGGCCACTTCCAGTCAGGGGTGAAGATGAGATCTACAGCAGACTCTCACAACTCAATTGCTGGCTGAAAACTGAGTCCTGCCAGGCGAGAAGAGTGACAGACTCCATCCCCGCTGGAGTGGTGGTATTTGATTTAGAAGTGTGCTGTTTTGAAAATAGCTGTGAAATAAATTCTCAGACAACCCAAATATATTTGGATGCTCTTCCAGACTCCCATCTACCTACCCAAGAATAACTAAATCTGTTAACAATTTAAGGATCTAGACTTAACCCTGTATAATATCTTAGACATGGTCACACCACAAAAAATATGCAACAAGAAACCAGCTTCCTGGTTTACAGAAAGTAGCAGAATTGCGCTCTACCTAGCTGGAAGTATTTAGACTAGCCTGAAATGACAGTACAGCGAAATCTGGAAAAAGAGCTCACATCCACGCACCAACCTCTTCCAACCTTTTGGAGAACAAAAACAATTCAAAACGTATTTTCAATAACATTTGCAAAGCTAGCTAAAAAGCAGCATTCAACGAAGTGGCCTTCACTTCAGCAGTGATGAATTCATTGACTTATTTGACGTGAAGAGAATGATCATTCGAAAATAAATGACAAATGTAGCAGGTAGTCCGTTGTCCTGAGACTGGACAAAACTGCCAGTGCCTCGGCTCAATGGGGACACTTTTTAATCCTTTTCAAATGTTTGAATCCACTCATTCACTAGAACAGTAATGACATCTAAACTCCCCGCCGGTCAACTGGACCCTGTTCCAACTGAACTGCTTAAGGAGCTACTTCTTGTGCTTGGACCGCGATGTTCACTATACTGTAATGCAGGCATGGGCAACTGGCAGCCCACGGGCCGCATGTGGCCCTCACCCAGATGAAAACAGTAAAAGGATAAAATAATTTAAAATATATATATATATCATGTTTGGCCTTACATTTGTTGTAAGGTTAGTATTGGAACCAAAATCTATGCTGGAAACAAAACATGAAATAGACCTGAAATCGTTGTTTCCATATTTACATACAGTATATAACAGTAATTTCAGGGTCTTAGAAAGTGTAGCTGAGAGTGTGCTGATGTTTGAGCCATAAAACACTTGATGATACCTATTACAGAAGTCTCTGCCAAAATATCCAAGTAGTGAAAACAGCCAAAAAAACATATAGTGTTCAGAGGGTTTGATTACCATCAGCGAACGTGCTGAATCCCAGGAGACATGAGCAGAGCGAGAAAATGCCACGTTGTTCAATATTTAAAAATTGCCCAGATATATAAGAACTAGCGTCAGACCTAGTTTACTTTTAATGTCTCCTTTAGTGAGTTTGGTAGAAATTACAGCAGGGTTGGGCAACCTGGATGAGGGTGGGGGCCACAGAATTTATCTACTGGTCATCAGGGGGCCACGGATTAACTTGGAATAACATCAGGGGGCTGCAGTCATCAGGGGACCGCAGATTAATTTATTAACAAATACATGAATATAACCTCTTTTTAAAAGACCTGCATAAATCAAATAACTGTTGACCAATATTGATCCTTCCATTCCTCTTAAATTGTTTTAAAAAAGCTGTTTCACCAACTCCCTTGTATTGAAGAGATTGGAAACCCATACTGGACTATATGGACATGTTCCTCCCTGGTTTAGATCCTATCTATCAGAAATATATGAGTTTGTATGTGTGGATGGTCTGTCTTGAGTAAAAAAAAAGGAACACTTTGGTGTTCCTCAAGGTTCTGTTTTGAGACCAAACAGACAGATGTACATTTAACATGGAACAAGACCCAGAGCTGCCTACCCTGGAAGCCAGTGTTTCAGAAATAAGGAAGTAGATGAAAGATCACTTTTAAACTCCTCATTTTAGGTCCCAAAACAAATAAATATTCTGTCAGATCTGACAGTGAACCTTGACCGTTGTATGGTCATCTCCTTTAAACAGAACCTCTGCGTTACTCTGGACCCTGATCTCTCCTTTGATGAATGTGTAAGACATATTTAACAAGCAGCTTTTTCTGTCACTAGAACAATGCAAAAACGTGATACCTTTTGTATAAAAATGGAATCAGAAAACTGAGCATTTGGCAAAGTGGGTGGAGCTATATCCTGCCTGCTCGGCCCTGTCAGGGGTCATCCGGGGACAGGGCCAAAGGGTTGCAGGACCCCCCCAACCCCGCGTGTCAGTCTCCAGAATTGCCACTGTGCATCTATTTCTTGCTTGCTCTTTGTGGTTTTAGTCTGGGAATCCGTGTGACAACTTTTGATGTTAAAAGGGCTTCGTAAAATAAATGTCGATTGATAGACTTACATGGGAAACAACATGGGGGACCATGCCTTGAGTAGGAGCATCCCCTCCCCCGCAACAACCCTAAAAAGTGCTGATACGATTTTCACACCCCTTGTTGTCTTCTCCAGAAAATCTCATCAACGTGTTGTTGGTTTAGCATCTGTTATTGCCAAGATGGCCACCTGTCGCCATTGCTCTCCTGAGACGAGAGACAGGACAGACAATTTACACATGCCGCATGTGCCAAAGCGTAACCAGTTCACAATGCAAAATATTACCGTAAGCTTCCCCCTACAGTACGTCAGCTACAGCGTAGAAGACTGTTGAATATCACAACGCATGATTATACTACAGGATGGTCTTTCCATCATTCGGTTTCATATTGGAACTACAAAGAGCAGGAAAAAGGCCCACGGTTGGAAACAAAGTGAAAATGTTACTTCATTGTTCCTAATGTCAAAAACACAATTTACCCTAACAGTGTGTGGGTAGATCTCTTTCCTATCTCCTAGTCAGACCCTTCAGAAACCATAGTTAAATTGACTGGGCTGTTAATGGCACATAAAATGGTGCTCTTCCGTAAGTAATGTTGCAGCAAGATTATCATTAACCTTGTGTGTTAAGTGGCTTTAACTAATGATTCATAAACAGCGCCTTTGTGTGCAGTTGTTTCCCAAAACGAATATAGCCCGTTAATGGCATTGTCTAACAGTCACCACGCCGTGTCAGTTAACATGGGAGATGGTTTTGCTGTTGTGTTGAAGAAGTTGTGCATTAATCCTTTGGATGGTCGGTGTTTTGTGTGTGTGTTTGTGTGTGTGGTTGACAGTACCTCCCACTGTAGACTCTTCCTCTGCAATCCGTCTGTGCTCACGACTCCGACAGGGATGCGCACGCACGCGCAAAACACACAACACACTCGCGCAGAAACAAACAGAGATCCTCCTCACAAGGACCGACAGGACAAGGAGATGCCTGTCACTCCAATCAGCCACCAGTCTGTCTCTGCTGTTGCAAGGCAGTTTCCTGTCAAAGAACATATGCCAACCCATCGCGTTCTCTCTCTCCCAGCCAGACTGGTGACATGATCCACTCTCCGGGCCCTGTGGCCAACAGGAGTCTTACTGGTTCTCTGCTCGCGGCTCCAGCTATGATCCGTGTCTTTTAGGCAGATGACTGACGCTGTCACTGTGCCTAGAGATGATCTGCTCCCATTGACAAATAGGATGTGACACTGTACTGCTATGTCTTTCCGTGTGTCTGTTTGTGTGAGTGTGTGCGCGCGCGCACGCGCGCGTGTGTTTTTGCGTACAAAGGGCATCAGAAGAAAGAGTTCGCACAGAGAATGCAGGAGGAAGTGATGAAAAAGAAAGAATTTGAGGAACGAGGGGAACCATCTTTTGTATTCAGTAAACCAATACAATGTACGGTATGTGTCTCTGTGCATGTCATCACTAGGACGAAGGGGCGCCTGGTCACCAGTTGTTTTTAAAGTGTGGGTAGGGTGACAGTTTACCTCAGCAAACTGGCCCCTACTCCACTCGATGTTAAGAAGGATGGAAATACCAAAGGTTGTTACTAATGTCTGTTGACAATCCATACTTTAAACCATCTGTATTTTTATTAATGTTGCTCTCTATATATGTATATACAGTACCAGTCAAAAGTTCGGACACACTCTTTTTCTTTAATGGATGAGTGTGTCCAGTCCAAACTTTTGATTGGTATTATATATATATATATATAAATATTGAAGTATATTTTACCACTCCTTGTATTATATGTGTGGTGTGGTGAGGTTCTAATCCTAATAGACAGTAATATTCTCCTGTGCTTCTCTTCTCTAGCCAACCCCTGGTATTGTGCGCCATCTCCTGATGGAAAGGGTACATGCACCATGCCTGCATGTACATGACATTCATTCTATTATTTATTAGGGTTCAACCAAAGGGATGGATAGAGGACATGGCTGGAAGAAAATGCATTCCTCCACAGACGTCACCATTGACTATCTGCCATTTTAAGTCAAAAGGGTGGAGCTTCATTTGCTGATTTCTCCTGATGACCCTATTTGCTGAGGTGATGTCACATGATCACTGCTGATCTAGGTTGGGGTTAGAATTCAACAAAATCTGATCTATGATGAAGAGATAAAACACATAGTGTTTTATATATTTGTTCATTTTAGTCTGCCTGGGAGCTAACTAAAATGTAATGACTTTTGAATGGGGACTAAACATTTCATTTATGGTGAAAAACTGTTCTAGATAACTCTGGTCAAAAGTACCAATAGCAGAATAACAATTACACAACTCAATGTATAGGTTATTGTTCTGAAAAGATCAACATATCATGTGCCATCACATTGCTGTTTACAGCTCAGTAAATACCATAGCACAAAATTGAAATATATTTTTGAGTATGATCTAGTTGTCAAATGATGTTTTATGAAATTTTGTAAATGCAGAGGTTATTTATCTCTATATATGTATACATATATTCATGATCAGCATCGGAAATGCCATGTATATTTCTATTGTGCAATCTGAAATGCCTCAGCAGTGTAAGCATCCAATTTATAGAAATAAAATTATAGGGTTAGGACACAGTCATCTGACCCACCCAACAGTATTTTAAAGGATGGGTTCCAAAGTTACTGTGTATAAACATCCTTTGAGAACATTTATTAGAGACTGCTTTGTTACTGTCTTTAATAAAGCAGCTAAGTAATGACAAAATAATTATTATAAGAACTTCAATAACCTTTGCAAAAAAAGGTTATTAAAATTACTTTTTTAACTAAGTCATGCTATATTAATACAACCGTTTAAATTACAATATCATGTAATCTAAAAGGCTTATTAGAAGAGAATTAATCTATCATTTACCTGTATTTGACCACGAATTCTGTAATAAGGAAACCACTATCAAGCGCATACAATCAAGTTTTATTTGTACTAACAGATATTATGAATATAAATACTTTGAAAATACATAATCTAAAATCCTAAAAGTGACAGAAAATCTGAGCACTTACCATTAGTGGACATTGCTATTCATTGTGACGCATTTTGAGAAAAACACTTGTCTTATTATAAAAGTCTACGGTTTTACAATCTATACAACTGACATCAATTCATAAAAGCACAGCAATTGTTTTGATACGACAACAGATTAGGGTGGACAACTATGATGTCACATTCAATAAATAATGTAGTAATGACATCAGATTGGTATTATAACATAGTAATGACATCAGATTGGTGCTGGTACTGTAACATAGTAATGACCTCAGATTGATACTGTAAGGTAGTAAAGACATCAGATCAGTACAGTAACTTAGTAATGACATCAGATTGGTACAGTAAAGTAGTAATAACATCAGAATATTACTGTAACTTAGTAATGACATCAGAATGGTACTGTCATTTAGAAAATAAATCTGATGGATACAGTAACATAATAATGACTTCCAATTGGTAATGTATAACATTGATGGCTATGTTTCCCTGCGCACAGCAAAAATAACTTGTAAAAACAGCAAAGCCGTTCTAAGACTGAGAGATAACCAGTGATTCAGCAAAACACAGATAAAATACAACAGAAAGCAAATAAGGTGTTTTGACCTAATTTGTAGACCAGCCTACAATCCTTCATGATGAACACGAGTCAAACTACACTTCTTTTAAAAATCTTCCATTTCTGTTTTCAGACTTCAAAAGTGGCATATAGATCCAGCAATATGCAGGAAGCACTGCAAATCTGTAAATAACATAGTGTTTTTCTTTCCATGAACATGTTTTGGATTCATTTTCCATTCCGTCTGGATAGAAGTTACATGGGCTCATTTCTACTGAAGTACAGTTTCTGAGGACTGAGAAAGAAAAAAAACATCTCAGACGTTGTTCCACATGGGCAGGGTCTCCCTATCGATGGAATCGCTTTCAGCTCAGAAAGAAAGTCAGTCTTTGAAGGTTAGGATATCAGCTTGAGTAGACCTACAGACTTAAAACAGAAGAGCAAAACAAAAAGACCATACATACTCCATCTAGGTGCTATTTTATGCCAATTCAGGCATAGTGGTTTGTAATCTAACCTATAGTCCTGTGTACAGGGGGGGGTTCGCTAATTATTTTCTTTTTTGATAAGAACAGTTGAGGGATTTGTGGTTTTATAATCAACTTAACATTACTTTTAATAGTGCAAATTGTCCGTAATAATAATGTAACATTTACTGCTCAAATTTAGCAGCAAGATATAAATATATAAAAAAAAGACTAAGAGAATGACGATCCGTTCTAAGGACTATTAACAGTGATGTTGATGGTCCTTAAAATGGAATAGGATGGGAACCAGTGACGCGGCTGAATATGGCTGGGAAGTCACAAACACCTGCGCTTCATTGTTTTTGGATAAAAGTGGTTTGTGACTTTGCTTGAAGGTGGCTGACCTAACCAAGTGAAACAGTTATCAAATAACACAAAAGACACAAAAGCTAAATTAAACAGACTAAAACTCTAACACAAATTCATATTCACAATAAATACATATATCAATCTGATTGCTTGACAATTTCCTAATAATTCTCTGGAGGGCTACATTTTGAGTGTCAGTCTTAGCCTCAGTCTTTTTGATGTGACATGGATTTGCAAAAAAGTTCACAAAAAACATCATTGTTTTCTGGACTCCCACAACTGATTTAGGATCTCACTAACCTAGCCTGACCTCAATCATCAAAAGCTAAACAACAACACAGTCTACAGGTCAATATCACCACCTAAGCCCAGCATGTGACATGGCCTACAGATGACTGCATCGCTACTTCCTTCCAGAGAAGTACTGTCACTGCTGACACAGAAATGCCCTGGTCTCTCTGGGTCCGCTGCGTTTACTGCTCCTGGAATATTCTGTGTTAAAGTGCAGAGGGCCTGGGTGTTTGTGTCCCTGTTAAGTAAGCATTCCCGCCCTGTCACATCCCCATGTAATGGCAGCTTGTTCAGTCACAAAGTTAGATGTAAACAAAGGGTGTCCCTGGAGACAACCGGGATGCCCAGAAGAAGAGTAAGTGTAGTCATGGCTCCTGCAGTCATGGCTCCTGTAGTCACGGCTCCTGTAGTCACGGCTCCTGTAGTCACGGCTCCTGTAGTCACGGATCCAGTAGTCATGGCTTGGTTCCTGTGAGGGACTGAAGGCAGTCTGCCTTGAGGAAGTCAGGTTTTGAAGGCGTGTGACTACAAGTCTTCATGTTCCCTTCCTGAGAGAGGTGGTGGAAGCAGGGGAACAGCCGCTCGCCTGTGGTGGAGAGAGACAACAGTCAGACCACAGACGTGCACGGCTATCCGTACAGCGCGGCCCTGGCATACGTACGCGCACCTGTGTTAGCGAGTGCCCGCGTTCGCCGGGCGCCCTCCGTCTTTCTACGGGCGGATCTGCGCGCGCAGGTGTACCTTCAACTCCTCTGAATGTCTTGGAAGTTTCTGAATGTTTCTGAACTGGTCTGTTTGTCTGAACGCGCATGTCAGCGTGCCTCCTCAAATCTCTAGCATCACAAAGGCAACAGACGGCAACAGGCAGGTAGGCGGCAAACGTTTGGGAGGGCCTGCGTGTGGTCATGACTGACAGGATGTCGACATGCCATATGGAGATGCACGACTGTTTAGCCCGGGGGGGATGTCAAAGCTTTTTTCTCTTTTTGTTTTCCTCCTATCTGTCAGCGTCTGGTAACAAACAGAGAGGGAGACAGCCGTCCGATACAGACGGCCAGGTATCGCTGCCTCGCCTTAAGTCTCTCACACGCAGGTTTCTCGTTTTCATTATCAGAGCTATGAGCAGAATAAGAGCTGCGAAGGATTTTTTAAGGTCTAATTATTGTTGGGATTTTTTTTTATTGACAGGATGGGGGAATGCAAAGAGGCAGATACAAATCAAAGATGGCCACAGGAAGTAAGGAGATAGACAGAAGAGGCTTAAAACCCAGTCACCAGAAGGCATCAACAGGGGCTTTGGACACTCAAAAAGACTTTGACACAGGTGGGGGCTATTAAGAGGGAGAACTGTCACACCAACACAAAAAAATTCAATCATACCTGTTTGGAGGCTTCTGTAGAAGAATGGACTTCATTTCCAAAATGGCGGTTATACTGCAGTGTTGCTATAGAAATAAGACAGAGAGAGCAACACTTTAGAAAGTCAACACTTTCCAAGAATTACAAGCAAGAGGCAGAACCTAACAATAACACAGGTGTCTTCTCAATTTCCAGGGCATTACTCAGGTTGGATTCCAGGGTACTATTACATTGTATTATTGGTGACATGCAGGTAGGGAAAACAATGGCTTTTTTGTTTTGCAGTAAATTGTGGTAAAATAAATGACGCCCAGTATTTCTGTGACTACTGGAGTTCATGGGAACTGTGCTCACGTAGACATATAATTAGGATGCACACACAAAAGTCCACACACACACAAAGACAGACAGAAAAATGTGATCCTGATAATGAAATTCTGATTAATAATCATTATGGTGAAAGAAATCAATAGAGTTACTGATTGTGAAGTCAATTTAAGATGTATCATATGATATATTTAGGACTCTGGTATATTTTTGCCAATATCATTTTCCTCCCAAGCTTGTTCTCCATCTCCGGTTTCAACAGGGAATATGAAAAGGGAATAGTGTTTTTGGCACTTTCATGTCCAAACTAGTTTTCTCGTGATTCTCTGTTGTCTCTCTGCACCAGATATATGGTAAACAATATGTTATTGGAACATCAACCACATTGTATCAGCACCTACAGTCCAGACCAAAAAAATCTCAGCACTCAGAAATTGCAACAAAAAACGAGTTTTGGTACCCACATACGCATTTCTTTGGTTTTGAAGTTGTGAACATGTAAATAATCTGAAGGCTACCAGTCTGTCCGCAAAGACAAGGATGCTCTTGTTTCCACCGATCGTCATATAATCAAGAAGGTTAGGACCCATGGCATTGTAGACCACCTCCCTGATCTGGTTGGAAGGTCGTAGCAAAGGATGGTTCCGACGGTGAAGAAAGCACCTGCATCAACTGCCACACAGATCCAAGCTGACCTTCAGACAAACGCTGCGGCGGCTTTAACTCGCGCCATCTGTCCACCAACTCAATGAAAAGGGTTTTGTATCCCAAAATAACCCCACAGCTGAGACAGACATAATAAGAAAGTCTGACTGCAATTTAACAAAACCTACCTGAACACGCCACAATATGTCTGGGACAGACAAGACCAAATTAGAGATTTTTGGTAAGGCACACCATCTCCATGTTAACACAAAACAAAACAAAACCTTTAAAGAGAAGAAAACCTTCCCCACGGGCAAACATGTACGTGGCTCAGTGATGTTTTGGAGTTGCTTTGCTGCCTCGGGCACTGGGTGCCTTGAATGTGAGCGTGACATAATAAAATCAGGAGAACCCAGGGTCAGAAAGCTGGGTCTCTGTCAAAGGCCATCATCTTCCAGGAGGAAAATGACTCCAAACACACTTCAGAAACCACCCAGGAACAGGTCAAGACCAAACACTGGATTTCTCTGAAGTGGTTAACAATGAGTCCTGATCAAAATAACATGGGTATTCCTTCTGTAGTCGTTTTTATCATTGGTGTGTGCTTTCTTTGTGTTAACCTTCCCTGTGCTGGGTGTGCTCTGGTTGGCTATCCGGGAACCTCAGAAACAATGTCACAAATTTAGAACAATGCGTATATTAAGACGTGTTCAGAAGAACAGCCTTACCTGTCCTATTATCGTTTGTGGAGTCGCGTTTAAAACCAAACAGTTAAAAGGCATTAGCATACCAGATTCTTCTGAGTTAGGGAAGTGAACGGGTATAACATAAAAAGAATAGGAGTAGTGAGCATCAGAGGACTATAGTTCATTTGAACGGACACAGGTGTGTGTCCCCGTTGGCGTCAATGCTAACCGCTAGACCACCCAAGCCACAGATTATCGGGCACATCAGTACATCTGACGTGCCACTAAAATGGTGGAGGGGGGGACTTCCTCAGGGTAGTGGATGACGACTGTCATACCCCATCATGGTGACGCACATTTGACAGCCGTGACGCTCCCCCTGGCAGCCTGGGAAGCGGCGCATAAATTACTGCAAATTAAAAGGCTGGGCCTTAGTGACGGGCCCTTGGCTAGCGCTCCTGTGGCACTTGTCAGGTGTGCTCCTCTCGCTCTTCGTCTCTCTGTACATCCCCATGCCTAGGTCACCTTCTCGCCCCCTCGTTTCTCTCGCTTCTTCTTTGTGCTCGCCGCTCTTTCCCCTCTGGTCACCCCAGCTGTGTCAGACCTCTGATGTTCTGGGAGTAGCATTTATGCTTTGTGTGTGTGTGTGTGCACGTCTCCAATGATCCCCAATCCATACACCAGTCTGTGTCATTCTGACCTATGCACGCACATTCCGACAAACACACGACCCGAGACACACACACTACTCCAGGAGCACACACACGCACGCACACACACACACACACGCACGCACACACACACAGGTCAGCAGTCGACTGGAACTATCACCGATGGAAACGTGCTCTGTCCTGTCAGCTTTAGTAAATCTGTTTCCCCAAGTTATTACCATTCATGCCAAAATGCTTGTGGGAAAAAAAGGACAAAAGCAAAGGACAAATAAAAGAAAAATATCTTTTTAAAAGGTCACCTTATTATATGTGACTCAAAGGGCTAAAGAGGATGGTGATATTATCTACAATGACAAGCTGCAATTCAGAGCAGCCATCTCAACGTGTATCCATCTTATGATGCCCTGCCCACTTCCTGGTCTAGTGTGATGGCTTGGATTCTTCACGTGTTCACAAACAAGCCTAATAATATCAGATAATGTGCACGTTACATGGAAATGTTTAATTCTATGTTGAGGAAAATCACTGAGGAAATGACAAATGACAGAAACCCCGGCGACATTATAGATCATCTACTAGGGTGATTTTTGTTGTTGCTGAAAACAATCACCTTTTCAATAGTGTTGCTTTACAAAGAACGAATGTGTTTTCAATGAACGCTGCTTAATAGTTTTGACAAATGTATATATTTTTTTATACTTGATGAAGCGCTGTTTTTTTGTTAATGAGCCGAAAACCATAGCAACACGTTGGATTAGTCCTTGTTGCCAGGCATTGTGAGGTGAATATGGTAAGCTACGTGGGTCTCTATCTCCCTCTGGCTGTGCACATGCGGAATCACATGATCAACATCACGCAATACCTTTCGCCTAACCCTCACCTTGTTGGTCGAGCCTGGGATCCACAAAGCCCCAGTGCTGGTAGAGAGCTGCCAGGTCTTGGGGCTTGTAGTTCTTTAACAAACCCAGGATGTCAATGTCCATCGGCGTGTCTCTACAGTCCCCAGCAGTTGAATCCTTCTTTCCATGGCCGAGGACATTGGTGGGTGCCAAGTAACCGCTGCTGCCTGGGCCCCCAAACATGTTCATTACAGACCAAAGGTCGTGACCTTTCGGAGATGCGGGGGGGTCTCGGGGAAGGGGCTGGTGAAGGTGAGTTCTGTCTGGTGTCCTATGAAGTGGGTAGTCGGCCCTGCCATGGTTCCGGGCCAAAATAAAGCCGAGGCCTTCTTGCGGAAGGAGGCTCCCTACTGCACCCGTCCGTTGATGGCTTCTGGACTTGGGGGCACTAGACTGCTGGGAGAAGCCTCGGACGCTGGCCGAGGCGAGAGTGGTAGCCGCAGCAGTTTTGGGGAGGGCTTCCGTTTTAATCCGGGGGCTCTCATTTCCCACCGCATGGCTCGGTCGGTTCAACTTCTTCTTTTGAGGTAGGAGGGACTTCCCGCCACCCTGAGGTGACCTTGCGGAGCCGAGTCCCATGTCCTGGCTGGTGTTGGACTGGGCTCTGGTCGTTTTGGTGGCTGTGTGGATCTTTGGCCGCTTGGCACCACCAGCTGGTGGTTGTGTGGCAAGGGAGCACGGAGGTTGTGTGCGCTGGCCGCGGGGAACCGGGAGGGCCGGGCAGTCCTTGCCTTCCAGAAAGGGCGGGGGACCCGTACGTCGCCCGGCAGCCTTGGGGCATTTCAAGCCGTTGACGTGGGGGGCCCACTTGGGGGCCAGGGAGCTGCCGCTGTCCACTCTGTGGGATAACCGCTGGTGGATCCACAGCACCTCCGGGTAGTGGGTGGTGTGGGCACAAAACGGACACTGGTGTCTGACTAGCGCGCCCTCGGACGATTCTGCCACAGGGTTCACGCCGCCGTCCTCCTCCTGGCCCTCTGGTGGGGCCGATAGGTTGAGGAGGTTGACGTTGACGGCGGCATCCTGAGAGGATTGACCTTTCACTTTTAAGCTCCTTGATTTCTCTGAGCGGCCCCTCAACGCCGCCCTCTCCTGGACTGGAGGACCGACGTTGGGATTCCAGTAGGGCCGACTGAGCGACGTGCTCTTCAGCCGGAGGTATTCCATGTAGCCTGAGGTGTGGGGAGAGCCATGGCCTGGGTCTTCCAGTAGGGGGCGATGTGCATCCCTGACATCCTTGTGCTGCTTGTGCATATGGAATGTGAAGGATGAGGGGTCACTGGTGTGGAAGTCACAGTGCTCACATACGTATGGCTTGGTATCTGTGGATAACAAAGTGGAAAGCATTTGTTTCAGCAAGGTGTGAACCTGTAATAAGCAGGGAATAACAGAGTGAAATAATGTCATGGTATTCTTTTGCTGTTTTGTAAAATAATTAAACTACGTAATATATAAGCTAAATTCAACACATCCAACTTTAAACCAAACATACATTTTAAGTATTAAAGGGGCCATATGTAAGCTTTTTACTTTACTCGCATAAATGCAAACATAAATGTCCAGAAGACATCTGCAGTGAATGTTTTAGTTTATATTTTTTAATACAACATTTTTCAGAGTGCCTGAGATATTCCCCACTGAATATCCCTCGTCAGTCTCTCTCTGAGTTTGCATCTCCTTATACTCACTTTAGATGCTTACTATCCCCCCACGCTAAACCACCCTGGAATAGGTAATACTAATCCAGTCTTAATCAGTAAGGAAAGAGGAGGACAAAAAGTAGTGTTATTGTTTATAGTCAGCCTTTCAAATGTTTGAGGCAGGATTCTAAACAGTACCCCTTTAAGTAAAAGGTTTTGTCTAATGACAATTTTGTCTAATGACAAGCAAACTTAATACAACCTGAGTAAGGCCTAGTCTCCTCCAGAAAACACTCATAAGCAGATGTCAAGTTATATGAATGTTAGTAAAAGAGTTGTGCAACTACTTGATGCAAGAGCCTTTCATTTTCTTTAGATAAAAAGTAAAGGGTGTAATATGAAATCCATGCCACATGATGGTGCCACAAACCTTATTTTCAGTGGCACCTAGAGGCCAACACAGATACATTTCAACTCCGTTAATATACTGCTCCATTGCAACTGAAGTCAAACTATTATCTGGGAAACTAAACTTAACTTAAAATCCCACTTCCATACCATTTGAAAAGTGAGAAAGGTTATACAGAATTCAGGTCCATCCCCGTCATGGGAGTGTAATATCAAAACTAGAAGCCATTAATAAACTTGAGAGTTGTTAGTTATGGCAGATTTACATTGCAAACATGCACTTCTGTTTTTTGATGTTTAATACTGTAATCTAGATGTTCGGGAAGAAAAAAAAAATCTTATCCTATTACAGATTTGAACAGGAAAAATAGCATCACTGTTCTTCAACTGACGTGTGTACAACACTCAGTCAACCACAACATAAATAGAGGTCCCGGATTGACACAATTTACTATGATCACTCAGCAGCTCATGAGGTAATTTGTCAACATATACAGAGGAAATGATGTTCATTCATGTTCAGATAATTTGATTAATCAACACAGGTATTTGCAAAATAAGTGGTTTTGTCTTACCTCCATAGCTTGAGTGTCTGATAGTATTGGTCTTCATAAAAGAGGCAGACAGAAAATCTTCTGGACTTGCTGTGCTGAGCTGACTAGCAGAGTTTGATTTGGTTGACTGTTTGCTGGACTGATTACTTTCTCTCACCTTCTTTTTCTGCAGTATCTCTAAAGTCTCTGGGCTGAGCCCATTCAACAGGGTGCAGCCATTTCTCTTGTCACCCTCCTGATAGGAGATATCACCACCGCCACCATTAACAATAGCGTCCAGAGGACCTTTCTTCTTCTTGCTTTGGGAAGAGTCCAGCTGCTTCGTACGTTTCTCCTGTCTCAGCGGCACGTGCTCGCCGTTCTCCTGGTCCAACGCCAGCTCGTCGCCCGCCAGCGTCTCCTTACAACCTTTCTCCGTCACCTCCGCCACGCGCCCTCTCGTGACCAACTGCCAGGCCTGGTAACTGCACACCGGGTCCAGCTCGGGGATCCGTCGCCCGAGACTCCCCTCCGTGGCTGCCTCTCTAGCCCCGGCCGCCCTGAGGTTCAGGCATTCCAGGAATCGCCTCTTGGCAGCGGGTGACTGCGAGCCGCCGTCGGGGTCGGCCTGCGGCGACTTGCCGATGGCGTGGCTCTGCTTGCTGGGGGTATGAGTCTGTTTGTGGACCCTCTCATGCAGCCGGAGGGTCTTGCGGTCATAGAAGAAGTTGCCGCAGCCGGCACACAGCTCGTAGAGACAGCCGTCATTCGCCAGGGACGCCGGGTCCTGGGGGACCCCGTTGACGGTGGCCTGGGACCCGGGGCTTTCGCCGCAGCCGCCGCCCCGCAGCTGGGCCTTGGTCCTGTGGATCCGCATGTGGCTCTGGAGGAACCAGGCTTGGCGGAAGCGCCGGCCGCAGATGCGGCAGCCGTGGTCCAGGGAGCCGCGGTGCTTCTTCATGTGGGCTTTTAAGAGCTGGGCCCGGGGGAAGACCTGGCTGCAGGAGCCGCAAGGGAAGGAGCCTTCCGCGGCCTCCGCGTTCCCTTCGCCCACTCCCCTGGCCGTCTCCAGCGTTGAGTCATACTCAGCCGTGGTTTGCGGCTGTTCCTCCCTGTCACACCGGTTTACCGCGTCATCGCTTTTCTTCTTCACGCTCCTCTTTTTGGCTTTGCCATTGAATTTGGGCTTCTTGGCTGCGGAGCCGCCGGCCGGTTCGCTGGCTGGACTGTCCACTTGCTCGGGATCCTCTTCTGCACGTTGTCGCTTCTCACTCCCACTTCCCTCCTCCCCTTCCCTCTTGCCGAGGCTCTGGCTGAGCAGGCCTAGCTTGTGGCTGCGGATGTGAGCCTTCAGGCTGCCCTTCTGGGCCACCCGGTGGTCGCAGTAGGGGCACTTGTAGGGCTTCTCTCCGGTGTGTCGGCGCATGTGCTGGGACAGCGAGCTCAGAAGGGGGAAGCTCCGCCCACAGAGGGCACAGGCGTGGCCGGCAGTCTCAGCCTCCTCCTCCGTGTCACTTCTGACACCGTCAGCCTCGCCCTGATCCTCACGCTCCACCTTAGGGTCCGACTCCATCCTCAGCCCCGGGGCTGTGTTCGCTCAAGTGTCTGCAAATGCCTAAATGGAGAAAACCGAACGGAACCGTGCCTTTCCGAAGTCATTCGGTCCTCATGGCGGCAATGGCCATTAATGATTTAGTCTGTGGAGGTTGCTTTACTTCTCATCCTGACAGTCATCGGTGGAATTTCTTTGAATCATAATTAAGACTTCGGAGATTGTCTAAAAAAAGAAAAACCCTGAAAAACGTAAGAAAAAAAAAAGATTAGAGTATATATTTTCTAGCAGTGGGTTTCATAGTAACCACTTGACAAATGCAATAACTAAACACGGCAGGCTACATTTCACCCCAGAGATAGAACAAGACAAAGAAAGAGCAACAGAGGCAGGGACAGAGAAAACCCTGTAGACATCATCACCAGTCACTAGGAGGTCAACGCGGGGACACAGGGGTGCTACCATGCCGTAGTCAGCAACAACAAAACAATTCAGAGAACATCAACAACTTTGTCTGAAAGACAAGCCTCTTGGCAATGATCGAAAGGTCTGCGTTCGTCTGTGTATGTTTCAGCACCACAGCGTAAGACAACGCGACGTCGGTACATGTTTCAGCGTTACAAACGGAACATGAGACGGACGTGGGAGGGGGACAGTGAATTTGCATTACACAGACCTTAGGGCGGCTATTGTGCCCAACAGGATGACTGATGGTTATCCTTAGGAAGCATATACTGAAGTGAGTGCGCGGGTGTGTGAGTGTGTGTGCGTGAGTGAGTGTGTGTGTGTTTGCGTCGTCTGTTCCCCATGCCTAAAGTGAGTGTGTGTAGTGAAGCATGAAGAGGTGCATTCAGTCCGGCCCAGTCAGAATGAGGCCTCGGGGCCAGTCCACTCCAAACCCTGTCAATACACCATTAACAACACACACACACACACAATACTGACAAAATGACAATGAACGCTAAGGTCACATTGAAAGTGTAGTAATATGAAAGGACACAAATAATGTGCTGTCGAAAACCAAATTGTTAACCTCACTCATACTACAGACACAGGGAGAAAACTCCTTTTAAAAACAGTTAGAGGTGGCATGTGGGTGGTGTCTGTGTAGTTAAGAGACAACAACATGCGTTTTAAAAATTAAATTCTGAATTACAAGCCTGAAGTCAAATGAAATCTCAGGTGTTCCTGTATCCAACAACAGCTTCAGAATTCTATTCATTATTCATGCCTAAACTAAAATGTATCTTAAGGAAAGGGCATCTGTTGAAGTTGTGTTTTAATTGTTTTTCCAGATGATATACACCCACCCATTAGGGTACATTAATTGGCAGCAAGGGGGTGGTTTCCCAGATCAGAACAGAAGATGGTGGCTTCCTTGTGGAAAACTATAACATAGTGCAAAGTGCCAAGGCTCTCCAATAGCTAAAGCAGGGGGCAGGCAGCCGCGGGGGGGAGAAAAAAAATCCATTGTGTCGGCTGCACCAGAACTGTCACATTGCCTCACGTCTCGCTCTCCACCCATCACCGGGGGGTCCCGGGGTTCCGAAAGCGGCCATTGTTGGGCAAAGGGGCCTTCGCCGTACACATCAGCAGCCCGCGAAATACGTCTACAAGCGGGGGCGATGACAAAAGAGACCCATCGGTCCCGTGTCAGGCCACTCTGAGACGTGCGCTCGCGCCTCTGTCCGTGGCCGTCGCTTCCGGCTATTCTCCCCGCGCCCGTCAGGCAGGACAGAGAGGGGCTTGGCTTGGGCCGCCGAACCGGAGCGGAACGGGACGAGCGTGCTTGCGGCAGGTGTTAAGAGGGCAGACGCCGACGGATTAGCGCACGGACCGAGTGACACAGTGTCTCCGGCTGGGAGGGCGAGACGGAAGGCGGTGGGGAGTGGTAATTAAGGGGTTAAGGTGAAGGCCAGCCCGGTGATGAGGGGTTAACACAATGGAGAAGGAGGGGGGTGATGTCAGGGCGAAAGGAGGCAACAGATGGGAGCGGAGGGCCGTCGGGCCCGTACTCCGTGTGCGCACGAAGACAGGAGCCGGTCGACCATTGTTTTGAAGCTAGCGGTGGCCGAAGGAAAAGGGAAAGGGGATATTTGTCCGTTTGCACGCGGCCCAACTGTGATTTGGTTTCCGCATTTGACCCAGTTGGCTGTTGCAGTGGGTGCTCAAAGAAAATTCAACCATGGATTTCTGTTTCTCTTAACACTCCCGTCAGGGTAAAGCGCCATCTAAAGGCTGGTTTACAAAAGGAAGAAATACAAACTAAATTCAAACAAAATTGAAGTGTTTTAAGTTTTGTTTGCGTGTTTTATAGTCTTGTAAAGACTGTGTGGGGGGTCGGGGGCAAACTGAAATGATCTCATTATAAGGTATTATGCCTTCTGCTGACCTTTTATAATGACTGCAAATGTCAACCATTTGGTGTTGATATATTTCGACTTAGAAATCTGCAATATCTGAATGGCTAATACAGAATCTGTTACATACTATAGCACAAAAGATCCATAATGGTAAATTATCCTCACTAAAGTAATAACTGAAAATGACGATCGTGTACAAAATATATTTTTAGTGATTTGTCAAATCCCTGTTTGGATCCAAGACTCATTAACACACAAAATCCCTAAAAAAGCATATCCCTTTCATGTAACATCCACAAAGCTTCTAATATATACCAACTTTAGCTAATTCCGTAGATGTATCAACTTTAACTTGTTCTGCATATGTTGCGAAAACTAGTTCCATATAACCACCCCACTAATTCCATTCCATAATGCAACCTCTATTTTAAATCTTCCAACGGGTAAGATCTGTTGAGGAAGAGAGGGGCAATGTTCAGACTAAATGAATGATTACAATAAAACAGCCTGTCTAAAAACATTAACAATGGAAACAAAGACTAATTACGCAATAGGATATAGGTATACACCCCAAACCACAGAGAACACCTTATGCTATTTTATTTGGGTAGATTTTTCTTTTTTTTCAGGTAAATTCAGTGAGAATACATTCTACATTCTACTTGTAGAATGTAACAGCAACAACAAACCCTAAAGTATGGACTGGACGTCATGGTGGCCAAGGACTGGACGTCAGGTGGCATCAGGATGTCATCAGGACAGGACAGTGGGGACAGGACAGTGGGGTTAGCAACCCTATGAGTTCCATGAGATTTTAGGTGACCACAGAGAGACAGGACATCCTTTTAACGTCCCATAAGAAGGGCTGCACCGTTTGCAGGGCAATCTCCCCTTCACTGCTCTGGGGCGCTGAGATTTGCTCCTTAGACCAAAGAGAAGAGTGCCTCCCACTGGCTCTTAAACAACACTTCCAGTGGCATCTGGTCTCCCATCAACAGGCTGACCAGGCTTAGTTCCATCATGAACAGGTTGCCATTGCAATTACAAACATGTCGTACCCCAGGTACGAGGTGTCCAACTACTGGTCTCACTCACGTTTAACCAATCAGCATGTAGGGCTATGAACACTTGGTTTATAATTAACTTTGAACTACTGGAGGCGTGATTCTTTAGAGTAGATAAACACACGCCAACAAGCAGGAAACCAGGAATAGAGTACAACCGATGAAGGAGACACAGATAGACAAACATGTTGCTCTGGGCTGACTGTTCTTTAGAATGAATCCCCCTTTCCTGCTCTCTTTTCTCTCCCTCTTTTCTTTGGCAGATGAATAGCCATGTCCAGTCAGCTGTCCTCACATTTATTCAGCCTGATGCCTAAACCAGCTCAGCACAAACTCCCCATGGCCAGGGCTCTGGCGCTGAGCTAAGAGCCTGTGTGCGTTTCCGCGAGCGTGTGCATACGTCTGAGTGTGACTGCATGTTATTGTTTGCGCGCGTGTGTGTGTGTGTGTTAGTGTGATGTGTGTGAAAGACAGAGATAAACAGTATGAGAACACATGAATGTGTATGTGTGGGCATGAATATATGTGAGAGCATGTTTTTTTCTGCGTGTAATGATGAAGTCACCCACATATGCTCTCTCAGCCAGCTACAAGCTTTGCCAACATAGCCACTACTATGCTAGCAAGGGCCCTTATGCTAATGTTATGCTACAGAGTGTGCTTCTGTCAGTGTTCCAAATGACTGTCTTGCCTAATCCTAAATCAACCTCTAGCACCTACAGTCCAAGACCTATAAGCACTGGATAGGAAATAGACAATAAGCTGAACATTCAAGTGAGTTTAACAAAAGGCAAGGTGAAGATATTATAATACGATGTACGCTTATCAATTTTTTTCAGAAGTGTTAAGGTAATGGCACATTTGGGATTGGATGAACTGTATCAATTGGCATTTCAGTGTCTCACCTTGATTGCCTTAGGGGGTAGATTAAAAATCCTAGCCTCATAGCAGACTGATTACCGATGTGCTCACAAGATTAGTCAGCTTGGGATGCTAAAAAAGCACACGGGACAGCGGACCGAACGAGGCAAGACAACACAAAATACACAGGAGATACCAGAGAAAGGCTTTGGGCCGGTGCCCCTTCAATAACAAAAGGTCCCTTTTCGGTTACGTTTAGGGGCCAGCTATAGACAAACAGAGGTGCGAGGCGCAGGGGATGACAGCCGCCTGTTGAGGTGAGGTCACAGCTTAGAGGCCCTTTAAATGGGGCTTTGTTCATCGGGCCACACTGCTGCCAGAGAGCCCGCCACCACTGACTGATGCACTGTCTGCCTAATCCAGGTCCCAGAGGCCCACTTTACAGAGGTCCATCAGAAACACTGTGTAGTAGACGTGTTAAGAAACACAGGTTACCTGTGTGGAAATGGGTGAAAAATTGTTTCAAAGAAAGCATGTCACTGGTTTTACACAAACGTAGCATTCGTACAAGCTGATAGCAAAGAAACATTGCTTATATCACTCTCAGAAAACACGGAGGATGCATCTCGAGCATTTTGTTTACGCGAGAAACACTGGATGTGCAGACACAGGTTGAGTGTTAGACATACTGTGAATACATCAGGTCAGACAGCCAGTTAAATGAGGAAGGATGTTGCGTCGCCATTCTGACATGCAACAACCTAATTCCCCAGCGAAACCCCCCCTGTTTCCCAAATCCACAAAGAGATCAGTATATCCCACTGAATTTTTTTTTTAAAGAAAAGAAAGAGTACGACATTAAGATATAGGATTAAGTAATGGCCTCGTTTTCAAGCTTTGTTTTAACATTCCGTTATGACATAAGAGGTGCAAAATGTTCACTGGTGCAAACAGCGTGTCTGGCCCTTGAAGCAACTGGCAGCTGGTGTGGTTTTGCTGCTGCTGCTTCTCAGTGTGTGAGTGTGTGTGTTTGTGTGTGCGTGTGTCTTGGAGGCAAAGGCTGTACACATATGCCCACACGTAACACATACACACACACACACACACACACTCCCATCCCCCTCCTTGTTCAACTCTCTACCCTGTTACACAACAAATACACAGGGATTACTATGTGATGAGCTGCTCAATGAACTGCCTTTTAACATTCCATCCCGAGTGCTGCTACACCGCTGCGACAGGCTAGCAGTAACCCAGGGAGGAATACTGAACATGGGGCCCGAGGGACAGAGGGATGAAGCAAATGAGGGAGGTACACGAGAGCGAATCCCATTCTGTCAAGCGGATATGTTGATAGAAGGTAGACGCGATTGACAGTTGATAGCTGACCCTTGCTTGAGCTTGGGAGTGCCACAGACATGTGAACCAATCAGACGCCCGGCTTAAGACTACAGAACCAAATGCAAAACCTGTGACATATATAAACAACACTGACATGCACACAAACACGTTTAAAAAAACGGATTCAGAAAAACACAGGCACAGCTCCCTTATGTGATTTGAAGAAAAGATACGGGGTGATCTCAGAATGTCGTGCATGTGAGGTGGTTTCCTCATTGTCGCGGTGGGCCGGACAGTTTAGCCCAGACCTCTCCATCACTCTGCAGCCTGGATTGGTCGGTGTGGGAGACACTGGAGTATAATCTGGTGGCATTAACTTGCTCTCTAAAAAAAGCACTCTCGACAGGGATTAGATTATCATGGTAAGGTCAGCTCAGATTCTCCCTCCCTCTTTCACCATCAATCCCTCTGTCTGTTAAACATGGGAGTATGAAAGGAATGCTACATGGGTTGAATACAAACATATGAAGATCTGGGAAGTAACACGGACAGCATAACCAAGACACGGCGAATGATCCATCTCACCCAGTTCCATCTTATTCAGTATGTGTTCCACATTCAATAGGTGGCAGCCTGGCATGCTAATGGTTTCCAGGTTAAGAAATGTAACAGCATGTTACACTCAATTGGCTGACTGAAATAAGTTTATTTTAATGCTGACCAATGGGCTAACCATGGTCAGAATCCTAGTATCACATCAGCATAGCAATATTTCCAACATTTTCAGATGAAAATCCAGATGACTTAAGTGAAAGAACAGCCTCAATAACAATGAAACGAAAAGGCCTGCAGTCTAAGTCTGTTTAAGCTACATTAAAGCTATCATTGTAGCTTTATTCGGGAAGTAACTAAGCACAAAGACATATAACATCCAATTTAAATTCATATAGGATTGATCTGTCAAATAATCCGAACTCATGTTAAGCCAAGTCAACGCTAGCTAAACCAAGTCAACGCTAGCTAAATCAAGTCAACGCTAGTCATTCTATAGACTGGTGGGTTCGACCAAACCAATGTGTGTGCACTATTGGGACAACAGCTGGGATCGTCTCATATTGCTCACCGTATTTTGTATTTTAATGTTGATTAAAAATACAGCAGTTTTTTTCCATAGGAGTATTAACATGAAATTAGTCATCCCAACTAAAAAGAACAGAAAAACCTATAACAAGATACAACAAGCTGAAAGAAGCCACCTAAGACGACCAAGATCGCATTTCTTGTCATTGTTGCTTACCATTTGACCAATTAGAATGATAACGACACAAGACCTTCCACCCAATCAACAACGGCACATGATTTCCGTGACCCTGTCTGCCAACACATCTGTTGCTGGTGAGATAAACGCCCATATCTGAAACCATTGAAAACTACTCTACAACCACCTGACCAATCACCACTCCACACAACACATAGCAGATAGTCAATAGCTAAGCCAAATTACAGTGTAAAACAGTCAATCAGTCACGACAAACAACAGAAAAGGTAGTCGGTTGACAGTTTGGACAACTGACACATCATTTGCGAGGTGCCGTGGTGATAGAGCGGTGTCTCCCAATGTGGCTCCACGTTTCCTGTGGGCTTTTAATGACAGCTGGCAGCGTCAGGCTCAGGTTCCTGTAGTTGGCCCGGTATCTTTTTTAGCAGTGCGTCATTGGGAGACAACAGCAGAGGCTATAGGTAACCGGACACCCTGAGACCCATCCAATCTTGGCTTCTTCTCCCAGTCTCAGAGGGCCGAACAGAAGGGATCTGGAACTGCCTCGCCTCCTCGTCTCCCATCTGGACACATTAGCGGTGGATCCCCTGTATTAAGGCACGCTCAGATATGTACAGGGTGGCATAGTAATTTGTAAAGACCATAGACGGAGGTAGTTTCCCCCTGGATAACAGGTCCGTAGAACGCTCTGTTGGTTTCTATCACAGCCATCATTTATATTGGCAGACTGTGATACAATGGGGTGACAGTTGGCGTGAATGAATCAGAAAGTGATGTCAGTTCTTAACGACGCATTTAAGATACGTTTATGAAATTAGCGAGGTTTGCAGGGAATGAATAATGAGTGCAATGCGATATTACATCAAATAGATCATTAACCACATTGTATGTAAATAATGTACATACAACAGGGGACCTTTAGACAACAACGTACCGTATTAGCAGTAGTTCCAGGCAATTTGAATATTTCACAAGAAACAATGTGACCACCACCATGGATCCTTATGAATGATTAATCACTCAAAAGAACATAACATCTCCTGATGCAGTGTTCTCCAATGACTAAGCCTATTTGGGTGGAATAAGCAAATGGAAGAATGAGTGTTGGTTCATTTATTCAGACTCTAATAAAGCAAGATATTCTCTTTCTGTATAGACTTTGTTGAAATGACATTGGTGAAACGTACACCGAAGCTGATAAAACAATTGAATGTATTTAATGTTAACTTAATTCGTGTTCTATTAGCATTTGAAAACGCAATTTAAGACAGATGCACAAGCAAACAGCAAAGTGGGTCAGTTTCTGCAACAACTGAGAAAGTCGATGTGCAATGTGAAACATCTCTGCTGTTTTGGACCAATAGCTAACTTGCTGCACAGATGCTATGTGTAATTGAAAATCTTTCTTAGATGCTACCACATTTTTGTACTGTGAAAATGTTGTTAATGCTGAATGATAGTAAATGATTACATTACATAACAGGCAAGGGAACAATATTCCCACCTTTTTTATTGGCAATAATTCCACTATGCTCATATTCTTGATGAAGAATGTAAGTAAGCTCACTTGTTTGAAACCACAAACTCTGCTAAATAGTACTGTTACTGTACTCTAGGTCTATATTGAAAATACTGCAACATTTCTGTTATAACTATATTAAGTTAAATATGGTCATCTTTTGGTTATAATTTCCATACACTTTATACCAGAAATGTGTTGTTTAAATTGTACTGGATTGTTTTTTTTATATATATATATATATTTTACAACTATTTCAAAATGATTCAAAGAAGTTGGTCCGCAACCCACCAGTTGACAATCACTGATTTAAAGCAAGGTCATTCTAAATCTGGTCCAAAATGAGTTAAGCCCAAAGCAGAGACAGTAGGCATACCGTAAACAGGCAAGCCAGGCATATGAATATTCTCAAAGGTTACAGTAACAAATCCTTCCTGAATTACCCTGTTCAACACCAACACCCAAAAGGATGTTCGTTCGAGAACATACACACTAAGGGGATGCAAACCCGCGTACACACTAACGGACACACGGGTACCGCACAAAACCCATGCCAGAGCACAGCAGAGCCCTATGCCCGCATTGCCAACTGAACAGAGCCAAGCTCTTCACCAGACACCAGCATGTGTGTTCTAAACACAGCTGCTGCAAGTAAGCCCTCCCCACACACGCAAAGGCACACGCACACACAAACGCACACACAAACAAACTCCCTCTCTTCTTACTTTTGCCCACATGCTTACAGTCATTACTCATGTAAGAAAACGACGCACGTCTGCACTCACCAAAAAAAAGTCATTATCACACAGGTACACAGTTGGGAGTCCTGAGCACGTCAGTTATTTCCCACTCAACTCCAGGTTGGGTATTTCAGTTACAGCGCTCCACAGTGACAAAGCAGCTGTGTAAACAGTCAATTTACATATTATTTATGATCCCTCTACTGACACAGTAGCCATGTTATTAACAAAACTGTACCTACAGTAAAGTACAGTAAATGGCACACTTTTTTTCCCTGCTTCAAGCAACAATGTCCTAGATTTTGCATAACCCCCCCCATAGATAAATATTTGAGGCCACATGCTGAGGTATTAAGCGATCCTGTTACAGCCTATTTTCAAAACATGGTTTACCAGTACCGTGCATTGATCACGTCACAAACCTTCATCTGTACCCTGATCAAGGTAATAACACACAACTGCAATGAACTTTGGGAAACAACTAAATATCTCACTGCTATCGCATCGAAAATCTCACCCAATAACCCCCCCCCCCCCCCCCCCCACCGCCACCACCATCCCACCACTATTATGCAGTGTCCCCTTATGATGAAATAATTTTTCCTCAGCCGAAATTTCACCGGGAAGGCGATACTATGCATGCCTGACAATTGCTTAGCATCCTCCCCATTGATCGCCATTCTGAGAAGATTACCCTAATAGCAGCGGATTACTTCACCACATGTTGAACACACGCGGGGGGATGGGGTGTATGTGTATGGGAGGGGGTTATTGGAGTCATAATCTATCTGTCTACCTCCATCTATCTCTCTGTCTGCCATGTGTACAATCTACATCCATCTACACGGATCACTCACCGTACTGTTAAAGATCTCTGATGATCGGATCGCGTTGAATCCCGTTCCGCCAAGGTAGATGTGCGCTGTCAGGCCTGGACTGTTATGCTGTTTTTTTGTTTTTTTTATGTAGTCCAGGCCAAGACAGAAGTCATATCTAAGACCATATTATGCATCAGATGTTATAAATGTTCCTGTTGGATGGCCAGAGATATGGTAAATATTCCATAAGTACAATAATATGATTTGATAGTGGAGTCTCTGGCCCCTGTCTACCATTACTGCATGCTGGGTTGACAGGCCTACCTGCAATCCAGGCAGACAACTCAGGATGGAGCTGCTCTAACTGTCCATCTTCTTCAACATACTATGAGAACAAGGTTAAACAGCAGCAATGGCCAGAGAATGACAAAGGCATTCATATATTAAAGTTGCCAGTGTGGGGTTTTGGGGCAGTGCAGATGGAGTAGACTGAGAAGCCATTGAGTGGAGAGAAAAGGAATTCTAGTAATCTGCTGCTGATCCTGTACAATAGGCGCCTTGTCTCTTTTGTTAGGGCCACTCACGAACACAATTTTGTGTACGTGCACTGACAATGATAGCACCAATAGCCTGCCTTGGGAATGAAAAGAAACAGAAAGAGAAGTGTAAAAAAGATGGTACGTACTGATAATAAAAAAAAACTATTTGAAAGCAACCGCACCAAAACAGAAGCCCGTTTGTGATAACTTGAGAAGTCAAGTTAAACATGAAATGCTATGCCTCTATACAGTCAAGGGTACTTATTATACTACAACAGAAATGATACATCTAGTGATTTAAGTCTTCACTTCCACACTGTCTGTTGGAACATCCAAGTTAGCACTTTGAATTAATTAGCCTTACTATTGAAGGCCGGTCCCATCACCTCCTCAAAACAATGCACAGTCCTCCTTCAACGGTCGGGGACAACAAGAGAAACTAAGCAATCAATAAAAGAACGGCAACTATTTGCACATGAACGTCGTGCCAATAGCTTATCTATACACTAGTGTAATATCATATCGAAGTACTTAGAAAAGTCCCTTACCTGTCTTTCACCCGCTAAATGAATTTGTTCTATCCTCCGGTAGCCTAACAACTCACTAGAAAAACAGATGACAGTAGCCTACATCCGTTAAAAGTTATCAAATTATTTTAGCCGGGTCAGATAGTCCTCCAAATGAATGTTTACACTGCTCCCGATGGATTCCAGGCGTGATTTCTTCCTGCGCTCAATGCGCCGGGAGTGCAAAGTTTCAGTCCGGTCGTTTAATCACGGTCTCTATATCTCGTTTCGACTCACTACCCTTGAAATAGAATCGGCTTAGTACTCGACAGACTACAAGCAATAGGCTTCTAGACGAAAAAGCATAAACACAAAAAAGTAGCAGCGAAGCTCCGCCCTGTGCTTCCAACAGACAGCAGTTTCAGTAGATATAAACATGTAAAACAAATGTTTATTGATTCTCTTTCATCAGTGGAGAATAAGATGTTGAAATAATCCTTCCACAATGCCTGTACAACATCCCCTCCAATAAATCAACAAATAATTATATAAATAACCCGCGAACACAGACAATTAAAATTCAACGTATACAAATAAACTTGTAAGAAATGATATAATAATCGTTCTCTTACCTTTGCAATGTTGATAATAAAAGCCCAAGGACAGAGTCGATTGCTGTGTATCGATGGCATGCGTCAAAGTGAAGATGTCTGCTTGACGCCACCTCCACAGTGGCTGATAGTTACGTTATCTCTCTTCTGGATGTGTAATAAAGTAGGATAGCCACCCTGACTCACGATGCCTAATAACAGCTCACAGGAAGTCTATGTACTTGGTAAACATTGCGCAGGTGAAAACTCGAAGGTTTCCAATGTTGGCTACAAACGACAGGATTTTTACTGTCGTTTGCCAATATAGTAAGACTTTCGTAATATCCACAACCTCACTATGTTCTCTCAAGAAATGCAAAGCAACCTGCGTCTTTAGCCTTACTTTAGCCCTACTTTTGAAACGTATTCCTTGAAATATACTTTGTAGTCCATTCTCACTGTTTTTCAACTATAAACATTTTATCTTTTTGGAACAATAGCAATGACTAGTATCATAAGCCAAACCTGTCCTTTCTGTTTCAGTTTCAAAGATGTTCAATTACACAAGAACATAAAACATAGAGGAAATATAGGCCTAACTTTTTAAACCACTGAGTCAAACTGTCTTTATTTGTTCCTACTTATCACAAATGCAAACAACAAACAACTTTGATTTAAATGTTTGCAAAACAAATATGCAGTAAGTAAGATCTCATCTACATGATGTAAGATAAGGCAAAGACCTGGCATGCAAATCCAACTCAAGGAAGGACAACCTGAACAGAGTAAATTGAAGACAACAAGGTAATACTATTCACAGATGACACATCTTGTCTAAATTCCTGTATGAAAAAGATGGACATATTTGCTTCCGACTTAGATTTACAAAACAATTAAAGTCCTGATTAATGTGAATCAAGTGTTTCAAATTCAACGTTGTAAACCTTAACCCAGAATATAACACAAACCACAACAACTAAAATGTCCATGAGACCTTGTCAGGTTGTCATGTCAGTTTAGAGTGTAGATTTGTGTCTACCGTCTCACCAATGTGGGCAACAGCTGTCACTTGGAACAGGACAAAGCCTACTCCGCTGTCTCGCCCTCTACCATTAAGCAAATGCTCCAGTTTTGTATGTGTGTCTGAAAAGACGTGCAACATGATCCCCTAATCTCCAATTACCCCACAGAAACATAATCTCTCCCCACGAACCACCCCCAATCACTGGGCAACTAACTAGGAGCATTACCCATGGTCCAATGCATCAAACAAAATAAGAATCAAACACTGTTCAAACCTAGTGTTTGGATTACCTTATTGTATCATAAAAAATTATTTCAATGTTTCCAAGTAACATGGTGTTTTCCGTAAAGTAGTAATATTAGTTTGGAGTTGTATATTTAATTTAAACAGCACCACCTGAGATTAATATAAAGTATCCATGAAGTTAGCAGGAATATTTAAAAATGTGGGTCTCTCCCTTTTCCCCAACATATGCATATATAATTTTCACTGGTAGTAATGGCAGTGATGTTGCTGTAAACAGAGTGTTTCTATATGGGAGTTTGTGTATACTATGCTTGTTTGTAGTCTGACGTGTTTTTCCCTCCAGCAACGTCCAAATAAAAGCTCAGGCTTTATTGAAGATATTCATGGAGGATGCTGTTTCTTATTGGGGGAGGGGCAGCACTTCTGACCCCGTCACCTGTCTCTCACTCCCGAACTCTTTCTCTCTCTTCTTCTTTCTCAATTGCTATTAAATTCAGTTGCTTTACTGGCAGGAAAAACCTTGCGTACCTTTTGCCAAAGCATCAATGTATACAATATACATTGTTCTGAAATAAACCAATCCTTTTTTTTGGTGATAATAACAAAAACTAACAAAATATGTCACAGAAGAAATAAGAATAATTGAATAATAGCTCTTAATACAAACTTTAAAAAAATAAATTTGATTGAATAATCAGGAAAGATAACAATAAATAATAACATACTATCATAATTTCAGCAATCCACTGCAACTATCACTTCCAATTCCAATCTATCTACTAAAACTATTATACTCAGAGGGGATTTCTAATGGATATAGGTGTAGTGAGTGTCCCTCAGGCTATGGCAGGAAAATACATATTTTGCTGCAAGAGGAGCCATTGATCCTTCGCCCATTAGTATTTTTTGTTTTTCCTGGGGCTGTAATGATCTAAAATGTGGAATATATTTGGTCAGTTTTTCAAATATGTAGTTTCTTGGTGAATAATATTTCTCACAGTGAAGTAGGAAGTGCATCTCTGTCTCAATCTCCCCTGTCATGCCCTGACAACATTCATGCTCCTGTTTGGGTAGCCATGTTTTTTTTTATGTCTGCCTGTTTCTTCTGCCAAGTGGTGGTCACTCAGCCTGTACTTGGTTTGGATCTGTCTCTGTTTCAGATCTCTGACCGAGTGGAGACAATCTGCAAATTCATATTCTCAGTTTAGGTTCAGATTCGAGTTCAGTCTGCTTTGTGTTTTTGTTGCAGATATAAGTCCTTAGATTGGTTTGCGATTGTGCTTATTTTTATTTTTTATTTTGAACCAGTGGTGGTATCAGTCTGATTGGTTGGGTCCAGAACCAGCTGACTGAGGGAACTCTTTTCTGGTGTCAGCTCTTGAGTTTGAAATGGTTTGAATTGGAGACTTGAATTTGGGTTTTGATTTAGGTGTATCCAGAATTGTAATGCTCTTTTTTGTATCTTCAATAGCAATGATACACTTTCTCTTGTGGAGAAAATGTATAATCTTGTGTATCTTGTGTATCGTCTTGTGTATCGTCTTGTGTATCATCTTGTGTATCTTGTGTATCGTCTTGTGGAGAATGGGAAAACGGACCTTAGAGTATTGTTGTTTATTGTCTCTCATGATGATCTCCTCACACGTGGAACTGTCACAAAAGTTTAGTGGTTAAAGATTAAAATCACCTAGTCAACTACTGTAAACATAAGTTCCAGTAGAATTTCTAAATTACTTTTAACCCAAACCCTCCACATTGGGGAGGTCTGGCATTTGCCAGATAGGGCAGGGCTACTTTTCCTCCAGGGACAGAACAAATACACTGAACGAAATGATAAACGCAACACTTTTGTTTTTGCCCCCATTTATCATGATCTAAGACTTTCTCTATGTACACAAAAGGCCTATTTCTATCAAATATTGTTCACAAATCTGTCTAAATCTGTGTTAGTGAGCACTTCTCCTTTGCCAAGATAATCCATCCACCTCACAGGTGTGGCATATCAAGATGCTGATTAGACAGCATGATTATTGCACAGGTGTGGCATATCAAGATGCTGATTAGACAGCATGATTATTGCACAGGTGTGCCCTAGGCTGGCCACAATAAAAGGCCACTCTAAAATGTGCAGTTTCACTGTTTTGGGGGGGTCCGGGGGGTCCGAAAACCAGTCAGTACCTGGTGTGACCACCATTTGCCTCACGCAGTGCAACACATCTCCTTCACATAGAGTGGATCAGGTTGTTGATTGTGGCCTGTGGAATGTTGGTCCACTCCTCTTCAATGGCTGCGCGAAGTTGCTGGATATTGGCAGGACCTGGAACACGCTGTCATATATGCCGATCCAGAGCATCCCAAACATGCTCAATGGGTGACATGTCCGATGAGTATACTGGCCATGAAAGAACTGTGATGTTTTCAGCTTCCAGGAATTTTGTACAGATCCTTGCAACATGGGGCGGTGCATTATCATGCTGCAACATGAGGTGATGGTCATGGATGAATGGCACAACAATGAGCCTCAGGATCTCGACACGGTATCTCTGTGCATTCAAAATGCCATCAATAAAATGCACCTGTGTTTGTTGTCCATAACACACGCCTGCCCATACCATAACCCCACCACCACCATGGGCCACTTGATCCACAACGTTGACATCAGCAACCCGCTCACCCACACAACGCCATACACGCTGTCTGCCATCTGCCCTGTACAGTGAAAACCGAGATTCATCCGTGATAAGAACACCTCTCCAAAGTGCCAGACGCCATCGAATGTGAGCATTTGCCCACTCAAGTCGGTTACAACGACGAACTGCAGTCAGGTCGAGACCCCAATGAGGACGACGAGCATGCAGATGAGCTTCCTTGAGACGGTTTCTGACAGTTTGTGCTGAAATTCTTTGGTTATGCAAACCGATTGTTGCAGCAGCTGTCCGGGTGGCTGGTCTCAGACGATCTTGGAGGTGAGGATGCTGGATGTGGAGGTCCTGGGCTGTTGTGGTTACGTGGTTATGTGGTCTGCGGTTGTGAGGCCGGTTGGATGTACTGCCAAATTCTCTGAAACGCCTTTGGAGATGGCTTATGGTAGAGAAATGAACATTCAATTCACGGGCAACAGCTCTGGTGGACATTCCTGCAGTCAGCATGCGAATCGCATGTTCTCTCAAAATTTGCAACATCTGTGGCATTGTGCTGTGTGATGGAACTGCACATTTAGAGTGGCCTTTTATTGTGGCCAGCCTAAGGCACACCTGTGCAATAATCATGCTGTCTAATCAGCATCTTGATATGCTACACCTGTGTGGTGGATGGATTATCTCGGCAAAGGAGAAGTGCTCACTAACACAGATTTAGACAGATTTGTGAACAATATTTGAGAGAATTAGGCCTTTTGTGTACATAGAGAAAGTCTTAGATCTTTGAGTTCAGCTCATGATAAATGGGGGCCAAAACAAAAGTGTTGCATTTATCATTTTGTTCAGTGTAATTTGTTGTATTTGTTTGCCACTCAGGCATTCAATGCAGCAACATTTTTCTTAGTGGTCAGACGCTTTAATCACTAGGCTAATTTATTCATTAGTATTATAATTACAACAAAAAATATTTTTGCAGAACTGGGCAAGTGTCTTCAGCAAATTGTTTAACGATATTTTAGGAAAATTTACGAAAAGTGTGTAGGACAGTCATCTGACACCAAAGTACACATTTCGACCATGAGAAGAAGTCTTAGAAGAAATTGTTGATTGCCAAAAACATTACCTTTAAGCATGATAATGACCTCAAACATCCTGAAAAGACAATTTAGACATATGATATTTGGAGCGTAAGACTGTTGATGGAACAGTCACAGTATTAGATTAGCCAAATCAGAGCCCCAACTTAACATTATTGAAACTGTGTGGGATCACTGAAAAAAAAAGAAAAAAAATTCTACGTTTAGAAATGTGTCAAATCCTGATGCCTGGAAGATTTTACCACAAGAAAGAAATTTGAGGACAGTCAACCCTAGCTTCTAGCTTCTTTTCATTCTAAGGGAGGCCACACAAAACTGATAACTACAGGTGCATCTCAAAAAATATAATGGAATATATGGTGTCACTTCTTGATTTGAATTACAGAAAGAAAATGAACTTTTCCACAATATTCATATTTTCTGAGATGCACCTCTATATGACATTGTATTGTATTGTGTTTCTATGTGTTTACTTCAATGTTATACATGGCCAGTTTTATGGAGATAAATTAATACTGGTCTAAGACTAAACTATACTTAACCTGTGTCTGTGAAATCACCCCATAGGGTTTTGTTGAACAAATGAACACTTAACTGTTCATCTGCGTCCCTGATCACCGTCCCTATTTAAGTTCCTCCTTCCCTGATGTGTTTGCTGGTCATTGTTTGTACGCTGTTCGGTTGTTTCGTCTTGTTCCTGTGTCTTCTTTTGTGACTTTCATCAATGTCCTTCCGTCTTCTCTCCACCTTTAATTTGTTTTGCACAGTACTGCCTATCATCTTGGTGCAAGCCGGCAGTTCATATGTCAGTATTTACTTGTTAACTGTTCGATGACCAGAGGATTTACAGTATCTCTGCCTGTTAACCTACATGTTGGTTGGTTTATGTGCTGTGACAAATGTTGATGTGAACGGCTTGATGAAATGCATTCGATTGAGTCACGGTGTTACAGGCATACAGTACATGTGCTAAAGATGGACATCTTCATGAATCCTCTGGGTGATTGCAGCTCAGGACTCTGTACCGCTGGTCAAAATTCAAACCCTGAAAAAGTTATAATCTGTGTTCTTCACCTCAACAGACTTTTTAGAAAAAATGACATCACCAACACAATTGCCCAGATTTTTACAAAACTTAGTCAAATAATTTACCATAGAGATCAGATCAGAGATCAGTCCTGTACAAAATGACACTGATTTGCCTGACGTTGACACTAAAAGGTTATTTGGTGTTTGGCGAAGTTTTGTCATCTTGGTGCTACGGCTCCCGGCCAGACACACGAAGGCGCTGTCGATTTGGCTGGAAGAGATGTGTAGGCAGCCTGGGTCCTGGGAGTTAGCCGGCTTGCCCAGGCTCTCCTGTGGGTAGGCTACCATAGGCCTGACGTTCAGTTCCCTGTGTTTTCAGCTTGGTTCCCTGAGGGAGGGCACCTTTAGGGTCCCACTTTGTCACAGTGTAGGCAGGTGTGAGCTGGGCTCATTAGTCAATTAAGACAAGCTATTCCCTCATCTATAAAACTCCTTTTTAACAATTGCGTCTTTACAGTATGAATTAGCGCTTGCAGCCGGGTAACAAATTAAATAACAAATAAGCCTGAATAAGTAAGTGGAGGAACTTAATGAATGCAGATGTTTCCATACAGGTGTACTGTGTGATACAATTAAGCAATTAACATCCTATCATTGTCTGTGGCGTGTATACAAATGCTGAGCAGGCCCAGTTGGTCTCAATTTTGGAAAGGCTCTAAGTGACTTTGTAAAAGGGTTCATCATTGGGTCTCTTCCAGTATGATAATGGAATACAATCCACACAGGGGTCATTGAATGGTTCGATGAGTGTGAAAATGACATGAAGCATCTGCATTCGTTACGTTCCTCCACTCATTTGGTTTTCCTTTCATTTGTCACCCATCTTTACACTGTATAATGTTAGATATTTAGATAATCCCTACTATAGTAGTTTGCTATGTTGTATAATTGCTTGTAGAGAACAATTTTCTGGTACATGGTCATCTACGCTTGCTCCGGGGACTTTATGGGTCAACTCAAGTGTTGCTAATCAGGCTTCTGTACAAGAAACGTAGCCTTTTTTGCAACCAGAGGTTCTCGAAAAGACATCTGGAGAACGTGCTCTGCAAATGGCATTTTTTTGTGCTCAACATGGGTGTAACCTGAGCTTGAGATATGAATGTAACCCACTTCTATATAAATTGTTATTACAGCCAAAGACATATAAACTAATGTTGCTCGAATATGAACATACAGAGAATTCAAATGAACTTAGGAGGACATGAGTCCTTGGACCGTGCCTCGGGACCGCCTGCTCTGACGACTCATAGATGTGTCTGTCCAATGTCCTCCTGGTTGTGTTGCAGATCTAGTGACTGCCTTATGATACCTGCTTTCAACTGCCCACAGCCGGAATCACCACATCCCAGTCCTGGTTGACTGGGTTGTGCAGCTGAACTAGAGTCTGAATAAAGACTATGGACACAGCCCACCAGCATTTATTCACCTGCTGATCATCTGAACATGTAAAAACATTGATGTGGCCCAAAATGTAATGTAATCTTATAATGTCCACCCGGCACAGCCAGGAGAGGACTGGCCACCCATTAGAGTCTGGTTTCTTCCTAGGTTTCTAGCCACAGTGTATACATGTGGATGCTTGCTCTTTGGGGTTTCAGGCTGGGTATCTGAAAAAGCATTTTGTGCAAAAAAGCAAACTGCTGATGTAAAAAGAGCTTTATAAAAGAAACTCATTTGACAGATTGACTGAAGTGGAGAATGAAGCATATACAAAGCACATCATTGGATGTATTAACATTTTCTTTTTGGGGAGTACATCCACACTATTCTAACACAAAAAAAGCTGCTTTATATGTATTCTTTTTACATATTGGATTGACAATTGGTAGGTGTTCACTGATATTGATTTAATGTATAGATAATGAAAGTCAGGACTGTGTTCATGTGGTAACTCTATTGTGAACCGTAATGGTTGTCTGTTGCCCTCCTCTGACCAAAGTGTGTAATGGCAGTCTGTATGACGTTGATTGGGTGTTGACGTAATTCCGTTGAGGTACATTCCAATAAACACAAAATAAATATTGTTTATTGTTATAAGATACAGGACTTCCTCTGGCATAGCGCAGAAGTATTAAGTATTTTAATATATTTTTTTATAATATAATCATTAACCTGAAAGCATCGTTCTTTGGGTGGGGCTAAAATTGTTGGTCTGAGATCACAATGACTACCTTAATTTGGAACTCAAAAAATGTTTGTATAATGTTGACAATTTGTCTCGCTTTTTTATGTGGCTTAGATTGGAAATGACTGATTGGTTGAACCCATGTTGTGCATCAGAGTGGCACAAGGTTGGAAATGCATTCTTTTCTTAACTTTTTTTAAATGTTGTTAACGTTTTTCCATTTTGCCCACTCCTGTCAACATTTACATACAATAAGGCAAGTTAAGAAATACTGGAATACAGCACGTTTCCTTTGAAGCAAACCAGAAATACTGAATGAACTGTTAATGTAATTTTTTAATATTTTTTAATATTTTTGCATGGTAGTAGTAGTAAGAAACAATGCAATTTAGGCTTTGACTAATGGTTAACAAAATATCCATAGCCAGACTGAGCACTTCTCCACCAAACTCGGCTCCTACTTGACCAGGGCGCCACTCCTCCCATCCAAGTTGACCTGTGGTACAGTTCTACTTTTAATCGCCCTCACACATCTGAATATTCCAGGATTCAGGGAGTCCACCAACTTGTCATGCCCCTGCAGTGCGGTTTCACATTTTCCACACAGTTTAATACATGTTATGATCTGACTGAGAACGTACCTGTTTTCCTCTACCTGTTTGTTATGCTGCTCAATGGAGCGCCTGTATGCACTGTCAGCTTGGGCTGCCACATTTACCCTTCCAAGTAAGCCCAATCTCACAGCATTGTCCAGATGACTCCCACTGCTCTCATGTTTTGCAATCCTCTCAGAAAGATGTTTCAAATCTTTGTAACCTGTCCTCGACCAAGTTTCATCCCCACCAAATAGCAGACATGGAAAACAGAAGTGTGCCTTCTTTTGTATGCTAACCATTAGCCACTTTTTCTTTAAAAACCACTCCATGTTAAACCCACTTTACTTCAAGTTTCTCCTCCAAATTAAGGTTTTCAAACCGGTGCTCGAGTACGAAATCCACTTTCATTATTCATTTTCTCAAGTTATCTGGTGTTTGTGAAGCTAACAAGCTAGCTAAGACAATCTACCCTCCTCACTCTTCTTGTCGACTAATGCTGGCGCCAGACAGACAGACAGCCGATCAGGTGTGAAATACAAAATGACGCTGTAGTGGGGCTACCTGCTGTCAGCCCCACTAGGCATAAAATTTGTGTGATCTACATTGATCACACTAACATTCTGAGCATGCATATTAATATTTTCACATGTACAATGTACATTGTATTATGAGCGAGGGGCTAGCCCCACATTCACGCCTATGGCCTACTATTGCGAACTCGAATTGGCAGAACGCAGTCTGAAGCTGCAAGGCAGGGACCAATGAACATGATATAAAATCCTGAAGATGCTATATTTATAGATAATAAATTATAGGAAGTAATCTTCCTAAATCTTCAGGATAAGTAATCTTCATAAAAATAACATAATTTTGTTGCAGTTCTTTCTGTTGACAACCCCTAATGACCAGTCCCCCCTGTCAATGAGCCCACCCACAAAACACTAGACTTGGTGATTTCACAGGGCCTAAAATTGAAATATTGTCTATTGTTGAAGTAGCTTTGTCTGACCACTTCTGTATCATTTTTACTACTCTGCACTGCAGAACATACAGTTATAAAAATATTATCATTCCACTAACATAGCAGAGCATTTTAAAAACCACATTGTTAATACGCTTTTGCCCTTTCCACCATCCTCTTGTGATGACCTGGTAAATAACCTTTTCACAAGACTAAGCACAACAATTGATCCTGTAGCTCCACTGAAAATAAACGTAATTGGAAAAACAGAAACCTCGTTGGAGGGATGAAGAAACAAAGAAATTAAAAATAAACTGTAGAAAGGCTGAACAGAGAAAGTCAAAATTACCAGTCCAACTTCACATTTTGAAAGACAACACCTCTTTATATAATAAGGCAATTAAGGACAAACTGAGGTTTTGATTATTGGTGCGAATGTCCAAAGAGGTTTTTAAATCATGTGCCTGGTGGGTCTCTCAAATCATCTGTTACTGGTCTTTTGGTTATCCCAAGGGTCAGAACCAAAACTGTTGGCGAAGCCTCTTTCAGTCACTATGGACTTTTGGAACAGATATTCTAAAGAACGCAGATACTATTGCCATTTCTTTTTTTAAAAGGTCTTAAGACACCTTTTTAACCTGGCTTTCTAAAAGATTTTCTTCAACTTGTTTTAACATACATTTAATACCCACATTACTTAGTTGCTAAAAATTTTTTAGATTTTCAGTTTCTTTACAGAAATAAAGCATGCCTGTCATCGTGACATAGAAAGGAATTTGTTGAGGCTACATTTATGGTCATATACAGTTGCGCTCAAAAGTTTGCATACCCTTGGAGAATTAGTAATATATGTACAATTTAAAAAAAAAACATGGGTGAGCAGGCAACACACATTTATTTGATTTCTTATGGGATTCATATTCAACTGCAGAGTATAACAGAATGGCACAAACATCAAACAAAACATGGAAACAAAGAAAAGAAAATGATGACCCCCTGTTAAAAAGTCTGCATACCCTTAGTTCTTAAACCTGAAGGATGTAACTTTCAAAACAGGAAGTATTTCCGCCTCATTTTCCCAGAAATATCAGCTGTCGCTGGTGTGACGTCAGTTCACTCATAAAGTCCCACACATTATCTGTGCCCTATTTTTTAAAAAGGTCTTAAGACACATTTTTTGCCTGGCTTTCTAAAAGATTTTCTTCAACTTGTTTTAACATACATTTAATTTATCTCCATTGTTTTGTCTTATTTTCTTTTATGTATATCTTTTCCGTAATTCGTACACTTTATCAAAGCTTTATTTATTAACAGTTTTTATTATGTCAAACAGATTAAAAGACCTGCATTTTGTAAGAAATGTGCTTTATAAACAAAGTTTTACTGGTTCAAGTTTGATCACTAGTTCATCTTGGTTGCAGATTTTATAACCTTTTTGAAAATCTTTCAACCAATACCATAGAGGTTTATTTCAATAATCTAGAATCTCCATGAACACATCTTTGTTTCATTTACAGTGGGGAGAACAAGTATTTGATACACTGCCGATTTTGCAGGTTTTCCCACTTACAAAGCATGTAGAGGTCTGTAATTTGTATCATAGGTACTCTTCAACTGTGAGTGACGGAATCTAAAACAAAAATCCAGAAAATCCCATTGTATGATTTTTAAGTAATTAATTTGCATTTTATTGCATGACATAAGTATTTGATCACCTACCAACCAGTAAGAATTCCGTCTCTCACAGAACTGTTAGTTTTTCTTTAAGAAGCCCTCCTGTTCTCCACTCATTACCTGTATTAACTGCACCTGTTTGAACTCGTTACCTGTATAAAAGACACCAGTCCACACACTCAAACAAACAGACTCCAACCTCTCCACAATGGCCAAGACCAAAAAGCTGTGTAAGGACATCAGAGATAAAATTGTAGACCTTCACAAGGCTGGGATGGGCTACAGGACAATAGGCAAGCAGCTTGGTGAGAAGGTAACAACAGTTGGCGCAATTATTAGAAAATGAAAGAAGTTCAAGGTGACGGTCAATCTCCCTCGGTCTGGGGCTCCATGGAAGATCTCACCTTGTGGGGCATCAATGATCATGAGAAAGGTGAGGGATCAGCCCAGAACTACACGGCAGGACCTGGTCAATGACCTGAATAGAGCTGGGACCACAGTCTCAAAGAAAACCATTAGTAACACACTATGCCGTCATGGATTAAAATGCTGCAGCACACGCAAGGTCCCCCTGTCCAGGCCCGTCTGTAGTTTGCCAATGACCATCTGGATGATCCAGAGGAGGAATGGGAGAAGGTTGTGTGGTCTGATGAGACAAAAATATAGTTTTTTGGTCTAAACTCCACTCGCCGTGTTTGGAGGAAGAAGAAGGAGGAGTACAACCCCAAGAACACCATCCCAATTGTGAAGCATGGAGGTGGAAACATCATTCTTTGGGGATGCTTTTCTGCAAATGGGACAGGACGACTACACCGTATTGAGGGGAGGATGGATGGGGCCATGTATCGCGAGATCTTGGCCAACAACCTCCTTCCCTCAGTAAGAGCATTGAAGATGGATCATGGCTGGGTCTTCCAGCATGACAGCGACCCGAAACACACAGCCCGGGCAACTAAGGAGTGGCTCCGTAAGAAGTCCTGGAGTGGCCTAGTCTCCAGACCTGAACCCAATAGAAAATCTTTGGAGGGAGCTGAAAGTCCGTTTTGCCCAGCGAAAGCACCAAAACCTGAAGGATCTGGAGAAGGTCTGTATGGAGGAGTGGGCCAAATTCCCTGCTGCAGTGTGTGCAAACCTGGTCAAGAACTACAGGAAACTTATGATCTCTGTAATTGCAAACAAATGTTTCTGTACCAAATATTAAGTTCTACATTTTTTTTTATGTATACAGGGAAGACTAACTGAGACAACGGTCTCAATTACAGTGGTGCCTTTTATTACAATAATAAAACATAACATTTAAATAAAACATTAAAAAAATAAAACAAGCATAAAAGCATAGAAAATTACACCGTTTAATGTTGCTTGACTGCCCACTTTCCAGTTAATTGTAGTTGCTATTTTTAATTGTTTTAGTTTTACATGTTTTATGCTTGTTTTTTTTAAATATTTGTAATTTTGTTTTATTATTGTAATTCTGGGCACCACTGTAATTGAGACCGTTGTCTCATTTGGTTTCCCTGTATACATAACATTTTAAAAATATTTTTCTGCCTAAAAGGCCAGCATCCTCGAGTTGCCTCTTCACTGTTGATGTTGAGACTGGTTTGGGGTCTCTCACTCCTCTTTTAATTCTGGTTAGAGCCCGTTTGCACTGTAATGAGAAAGCAGTAGAATATATCTTTGTACAAGATCTTCCGTTTCTTGGCAATCTCTCTCATGGAATAGACTTAGTTTCTCAGAACAAGAACAGACTGATGCATTTCAAAAGAAAATTATTAGCAAACACAATGTGCAATTGGAACACAGGACTGATGGTTGCTGATAATGGGCCTCTTTATGCCTGTGTAGATATTCCATTGAAAATTAGTTGTACTGAAAAATTGCTTTTCTTTGAAAAAAGGATATTAAGTGACGCCAAACTTTTAATGGAATATACAGTGGGGAGTACAAGTATTTGATACACTGCCGAATTTGCAGGTTTTCCTACTTACAAAGCATGTAGAAGTCTGTAATTTTTATCATAGGTACACTTCAACGGAATCTAAGTGAGTGACGGAATCTAAAACAAAAATCCAGAAAATCACATTGTATGATTTAAGTAATTAATTTACGTTTTAATGCATGACATAAGTATTTGATACATCAGAAAAGCAGAACTTAACATTTGGTACAGAAACATTTGTTTGCAATTACAGAGATCATACATTTCCTGTAGTTCTTGACCAGGTTTGCACACACTGCAGCAGGGATTTTGACCCACTCCTCCATACAGACCTTCTCCAGATCCTTCAGGTTTCGGGGCTGTCGCTGGGCAATACAGACTTTCAGCTCCCTCCAAAGATTTTCTATTGGGTTCAGGTCTGGAGACTGGCTAGGCCACTCCAGGACCTTGAGATGCTTCTTACGGAGCCACTCCTTAGTTGCCCTGGCTGTGTGTTTCGGGTCATTGTCATGGTGGAAGACCCAGCCACGATCCATCTTCAATGCTCCTACTGAGGGAAGTAGGTTGTTGGCCAAGATCTCGCAATACATGGCCCCATCCATCCTCCCCTCAGTGGAGTTTAGACCAAAAAACTCTATTTTTGTCTCATCAAACCACATGACCTTCTCCCATTCCTCCTCTGGATCATCCAGATGGTCATTGGCAAACTACAGACAGGCCTGGACATGCGCTGGCTTGAGCAGGGGGACCTTGCGTGCGCTGCAGGATTTTAATCCATGACAGCGTAGTGTGTTACTAATGGTTTTCTTTGAGACTGTGGTCCCAGCTCTCTTCAGGTCATTGACCAGGTCCTGCCGTATAGTTCTGGGTTGATCCCTCACCTTCCTCCTGATCATTGATGCCCCACGAGGTGAGATCTTGCATGGAGCCCCAGACCGAGGGAGATTGACCGTCATCTTGAACTTCCATTTTCTAATTATTGCGCCAACAGTTGTTGCCTTCTCACCAAGCCGCTTGCCTATTGTCCTGTAGCCCATCCCAGCCTTGTGCAGGTCTACAATTTTATCCCTGATGTCCTTACACAGCTCTCTGGTCTGTGGAGAGGTTGGAGTCTGTTTGATTGAATGTGTGGACAGGTGTCTTTTATACAGGAACGAGTTCAAACAGGTGCAGTTAATACAGGTAATGAGTGGAGAACAGGAGGGCTTCTTAAAGAAAAACTAACAGTTCTGTGAGAGACGGAATTCTTACTGGTTGGTAGGTTTTAGATTCCATCTCTCACAGTTGAAGTGTACCTATGATAAAAACTACAGACCTCCACATGCTTTGTAAATAAGAAAACCTGCAAAATCGGCAGTGTATCAAATACTTGTTCTCCCCACTGTATATAGGCCTGAGCTCAACCTTCCACCGAGAGTTCTTGAACTGACTCAGCTGAGAGTGTTGTAAACTGCTCCAGGTTTGCAAATCTTGAATAAAGCTTGACTTGTGAAAATAATTAACAGTTTCTGTGCCTTTCCCATTAGTGATTTCCACGACAGGTTGTCTAACAAAATTGTCTTTATAGCCTACACTTTTAGCTAATCCTGTCATTTTTTAAGGGAGGAGTATGTGCTATCACTAGTATTCTAACAAACATCAAATCATTAATACATACTCTTTTGGCCACCTAACCACTGAGCTGGAAAAAAGCATTAATAACCTCACTATTATGTAATTATTTGATGTCCCCTTAAGTAAAGTCATGAATAATCCTACCCTAACAATGACTAACATATGACCTATTGGTAGCACAAATCCATTGAAAACCGATATACTTCACCAATAGTTAAGTATGTTGTGTCCCCTTAAATATATTGAGGAATTATCTTACATTTATAATCACTAACTAATGACCCATTAGTAGCTCTAAACCATTTAGAACTGATACTTCACCATTAGTTAATATAAATGAATTATGTTAAACCATCATTGCCAAGCCTACCTTATTAAAAATGTATACAAAAAATTTGATTATCACATGAACAGTTTATATTACTTAGGCTTTTGTTAATGCAAACAGCTAGGTGCATGAATGGATGTCCTGTATCAACATTAACAAATTACAGTACAAACTGTGTTTCTGCAAAAACGACTTTACTTTATGTTCTGTGTCATCATTGAACAAATGACAGTACACACTTTTGGTTAATACATTTGTAAATCATTCATAAAGTAAGGGTTGTCATTAATATATCATTATCATTATTAACTGTTTCTTTATATCTTGATTCATTATTCGTTCACGTTGACTAATGTATTTGTTAATGGCAGTTCATGTACCCTTATCGGAAAGTCTTACCAAAAAATCTTTGGATTCAGTGTTTATAAGAGCCAGGAGGTTCTGCAGAGCCTGGCTTCAGAACACATCAGCTCTTTGTGGACTGAATTCCAATGTCCTTTTTGGACGTGGTCTTGGGCTGCTGCCTGATTCTCCTAGAAGCGAATGCATACAGAAAGGGGTTCAGGCAGCTGTTGACAAATGTGAAGCTCCGGAGGACACGCGCCACCCTTATTCTGTACTTCAGCAGCTCTGACTGGGAATCCCGCAGCACCACAGTGGCAATGTCCATGATGTTGACGATGTGCACAGGGACCCAGAAGATGAAGAAGGCGACCACCACGCAGGTGACCAGCCTTGTCAGCTTGGCACTGCTAAACAGTGCCGTTTGATTCACACGCCGGTGAAGACAGCAGTAGCATGTGACCAACACTGTTAATGGAACAACAAAACCTAGAAGGGTCTCCAACACGAGAATAATTACTATTTCATCATCAGAGCCAGTGTGATGTTGGAATTTCCGTTTGCAAATGTTCACATCCAGAGTTACCATAACGGGGGCTGCCATGGCACTTGCGAGCCCCCACAGGGCCAGAAGCAGCATTATCTCTCCTTTGCGCCCCAGACGACTCCACCTCTGTGGCTTGAGCACCTGGAGGTAGCGCTGGATGCCGAGTAGAGTGACCGTTAGCACGTTAGCATACAGGCTGAGGTAGAGCAGGAAGGTGGCTAGTTTGCAGGCGGCTTGGCCCATGGTCCAGCCATGCAGGATAGTATGGATCCACAAGGGCACCGTAGCAAGGCAAAGAATGTCAGAGGACGCCAGGTTCAGCATAAGGCACAAGGTGAAGTTAAGGCGTCGGTGCGAGTGGCACAGGATGACTGCTAGGACCGCTATATTACCAGGGAGACCCAGTGTACAGCAAAGCCCCAGGATGCTACTTGAAATCAGGCGGTCTGAAGCCTGGGAGGCAGGGTTCAAACCAGAGCTGTTGGAAGAGTTGAGATGCTCCATGGTTAGTAATAGATGTAAAAAGAATGATCTCGAAGGCAGTAGATTTTAGAATTCAAATTATTTTGTGACAAATGTATTTGAAGTTGCCGAGCATTCATAAAGAGAGATTGTTGAAGTGTTTGTTTTTTTAATCTCTTGCCATTGCTTTATCTGCTTCCACATAGTTAGCTGTGTGCATGTGTGTAAAAGGAAAACATTTGTTTGTGGTTGAGTAATTCTGAGATACTTCAGATGCTATCATTCAGGAAACAGGTCTGCCTGATTGAACAATAGAACACTGAGAAAATAGTTGTAATTGTATGTTGTTGAGGAAATATTCAAATATTTTAACTTTTGACAGATAAATTAAAGTGAAATGCGTTTATGCATCCCATAGAAAAAATGCAAAGCCCTGAGGCTGAGTTAGGAATTATTTATCGGGCCCAGCTTCTGTTTACTTGTTTATTCTCTCCTTTACTTCAAGTTTCATCAGTCTCTGTCACTGTCTCAAGCAATCAGTTAATTCTCTCAGACCAGAATGCACAATCCAAATTAGGTCACTTCCACAACTAGCTTGTTTATTTCACATCAACCCCTAATTGGTCAAACACAGGTAACTATCTAAATTGCCTACTCCTCATAGCCACATCTCATTAGAACCCATGAGAGGGCAGATAACTATAGGAGAAAGCCAGAGGTAAACAAACTATGCTAGGACTGTTATGCAAGCAGTCCTCATCAATGTGCATTGTGGTCCAAAGCATGATGCTGTAACTGATTGTCTGTTGGGGAGAAAATTATCTTGTGTTATCAGATATTATACTGCAATGATACTAGCAGCAGGAGGAATTGGCTCATGCACTCCAACTCGCCGGTGTTCTAACTGCTGCCTGGAGACGATGGCAAACGCTTCTTTGTTTTCAGCTGCACCTCATGGGTTATTGTGTCCACACGTTTTGACTGTGTGGTGCAGCTGCTGCCTGGTTCATTAAAGAAGAAGCTTATCGTTGATTCCTCGTTTTGGTTTTCGCTTCTCCTCTTTACGCACTCGCTACCCTCGCACCTCACATCTGGATGGAGGGGGGTGTTCTGTTTTTCACTTGGGTGCCTATTTTTTCATTGTACTGTGTACTCTTTGGTTGTGTTTAGAAAAAAATATCTTAAAATAAAGACAGCAGGGCACTTTGTCAGTGGCTTGGCAGAGGAGCAGAGACCGTCGCCCACCTTCACCCCTGACTGTGCCCGTGCCTGATTCTACAGTGGTTTGTGTCTCTGAAAGTCCAGGTAATATAGTTGACCTTACTACTAAATACAAAAATGGTATAGTAAAAAACAACAAAGAATTACTGCAATTGTTTTTCAAATATTTTGAAATATAGATTAGGAAGACCCTAATTTAAAGCAGGAGGGAAAGAGACTGGATAGAGCATTTCTTACAAGTCAAAAATGGGTTTACAAGTCAGAAATGACTTGTAAACCCAACCAGGTCTAGTTAATCACCTTCTCAATAGCACACAAAGCCAATTGACTTTCAATTGTGATCAGCTGTGGTGATTTTGATTAGCTCAGCATGAAACAAGCTTTTCCTGAAACATTTCAGTCCTTGGTACTATCAGGAGATGGATATAAAAAAAATCAAAGGCTTTATCAGTGCCTAGAAGCATAGTGAAGTCTAATATTAAGAAGTGGAAGGTATTTGGTACAACACAGACCCTCCCTGGTTCAGGACGTCGCTCCAAACTGGATGAAAGAGCCAGGAGGAAACTGGTCAGAGAGGCTACCAAGAGGCCTACAGCAACTCTGAAGCAGTTGCAGGAATTCATGACAAAGAGTAGTCATTGTGTGCATGTGACAACAATATCACAAAATCTCCACTAATGTGGCTTGTATGGGAGGGTTGCAAGAAAAAAGCCACTCCCCAAGAAAGGCCACATGCAGTCATAAATAAGCTTTGCCAAAACGCATCTTGAAGATTCTAAGGCCACATGGAAAAAGGTGTTATGGTCAGATGAGACTAAAATTTAATTATTTGGCCTCAACGCTAAACGATATGTCTGGCGAAAATCCAATACAGCTCACCATCCAAATAACACCATTCCTACAGTAAAGCATGGAGGTGGTAAAATCATGTTATGGGGTTGTTCTCTGCAGCAGGGACTGGAGCACTTGTCAGGATAGAAGGAAAAATGGATTGGGCAAAATACTGTCAAATTCTTGAGGAAAATCTGCTCTTCTCTGCCAGAATGTTGTCAATGGGAACATGACAATGACCGAAAGCACACAGCAAAACTGACCACACAGTGGTTGAAGGAGAAAAAGGTGAATGTCCTTGCATGGCCTAGTCAGAGCCCGGACTTAAACCCCATTGAAAATCTGTGGAATGACTTGAAGACAGCAGTCCACAAATGGTCACCATCAATTCTGTTCTGCAAAGAAGAGTGGTCAAATATTGCAACGTCTAGATGTGCAAAGTTAGTAGAGACACATCCCAACAGACTTAAGGCTGTAATTAAAGCAAAGGGTGGTTCAACAAAATACTGACTCAAGGGGGTGATCCTTTTTCCAACTCAGTGATTGTTTAAAAAAAATATTTATACATGTTGGTGTTATATCTTTCACTTGGATGTTATAAGTTGCACTGAGTGAATACAGCTGAATGAAACAAACTGTCTGTCTTCATTTCAGGCTGCAAAGAAACAAAATGTGATTGTTTTAAAGGGGGGTGATTCTTTGCTATACCCACTGTATATTGACCTACTTTAAATGCCACATAAGAAATTTGCAGAGTAGGCGGAATTGCACAAAAAAGGTATAGTATTAGGGTTCATCATCACACTGCATAATTAATCCAAACAATCTTTATAATTAGTATTATATAGGGCATATGTACCTTTTGAGAAGAGTCAAAACTTATAACTGAAAGCTGATCTTTTCTTTTCCTTTTCACCGGCATTTGGAAGAGCATTGTCTGAGGAGAACTTTGTCACAGAAGGCGAACAGACATTCTTGTTGCATCTGTTTTATAGTTTTCTTGGTTAATGTTTTCACCAAGGAATTGTCAAACATAGAATGAAGTGACTTCATTGAGCATTTTTTGTAGACTTTGTAGACTGTCTTGGAAAATCACTTGGATTTTCAGATTCTGGGGGGGGTTTCAGCATGAGTTTGTTCAAAGCATGAGGTCTTGTAGAAATCAGGCGGTATCCTGTTTGTGCAATAATTTAAGGAAAATGCATATGGAAAATTTACTGTCCTTGGAACAACTTGTAGAAAATGAAGACATTATAAAATATCCACATCATTTCCAGTCTATTTTCTCAATTTGACTTTCTGTTATCAGCCTCCTGCTCAGTCTCAGGCAGATCCTTCTTTGCTTTACTGTGAAAACGAGTGCCCCCTGCTGGTCCTCCCACACTACGGCCAGCAGCATCTGGTCTTCCATCCTTGGGCCAAACACCACCAACCAGGCTTAGCAGCGTCAGCAGCCAGCCGGCAGGATGCATGGTTCTATGCTGCGGTACAGTGAGTGACCCATAGATCATTCAGATTGAAGCCATTCCATAGCCCTTTGAGAACAGCTAGGGTGTTCGATTAATGTACTATTACATAAGTGTATTGTAAGGACAGTTTTCCCTTGGCTTCTTTTAGTCACAGCATCCTGTTCCTTAGGAAAGTGACAATTTTGTTGACCTCCTTTTGGTTTGGTTTTTTCCAAGTCACAGGTCTTCACTTTCTGGAGTTTAAACTGTTGAGTATCTTTTGGATCCTCTTTATTTAAACTCTAATGGGTACAAATGAGAACATGTATTATACAGCTCTGGGAAGAATGAAGATACCACTGCACTTTTACTTTGGATCAGGTCACAGTTTGGATTAAACATATTAGACAATCACAAAAGCATAATTGCACTACGTGTTGCTGGCATCAGTGTCATCTAAGTTGTCTTGTACTATTTTCAATTAAATATAGGGATAAATATAGGGATAAATGATTGCATTTTATTGGCATTTTACACAGCGTCCCAACTTATTTTAGGTAAAAGTGTTGAATTATTTAGTCAAGCAACAGTTTGGTAAGTAACAGTACTGAGTTAAGCAACAGATTTGTAAGCTATTTTATAATAGTGGACTTACAAAAAAGTTTGTTAAAGACCAAGTTATGTTTATCTACTCTGTTTCCTAAAATTTTACAAATTAGTGTAAATTGATGATATTGTTATTGGCAAAATATTCTGCAGAGCAATGTGTTTAGAAATTACAATTTGGTTTTGGCTTTGGTCATGTTGCTCTCCAGTTATCTAGCTAAATGATCAAACAACGTTTTCTATCAATTAACTGTCTAGCTAGCTTAATAATAGATTGTTAGGTACCTAGAGATACAAAGGATGAAGATGACTACCTCACTGGTGACCGGACCACAAACCCCAGAAATGTCTCCAAGATAAGGACAATTACTCTTTCAGTGTTGCAACCTGTATGTTGGCACTGTAGTTCACCATCGCCTACATCACGAGTTGCTGCATCAGGGGCAGTCAAGGCACAGGCAAGTCCCCACAGGGCCAGAAGCAGATGGATGCTGATTAGAGTGACCATTAGCATGTTAGCATACAGACTGGTAGAGCCGCTGCTTTTGAAATTATATATATTTTTTGCATATGTTTGAGCCCACAATATGATTAATTGTTTTTGTTGTTTATTTGTTGCATTCACTTTTGTTCAATTTCATTAAGGCGGCTAATACTTCTTCTTCAGTTGACTGTATTATAGTGTGATGACTTTATAGTGACGTCTCAAGCTAGATAGTGGACTTAAATACAGTGGACAGGGATAGCAATCCTTACACTCCATTCTAAGCCAGAAGGAATGATGCCAGGGGTTGTCAAGCCAAAATGTGACCACATAAACATTTGACTAATAGACAAATAGACCAGTAGAGAAAATAACATTAAGAAAAGCCATGGATTTTACAAAGGTACTTTTTACATGTTCTATTCCCATATAAATTGATTGACAATTGAGTCCAATTGTTAATGAATATGATGCAGTGAAGGAAAAAATTATTTGATCCCCTGCTGTTTTTTGCACGTTTGCCCACTGACAAAGAAATTATCAATCTATAATTTTAATGGTAGGTTTATTTCAACAGTGAGAGACAGAATAACAACAAAAAAATCCAGAAAAACCCATTTAAAAAATGTTATAAATTGATTTGCAGTTTAATGAGTGAAATAAGTATTTGATCCACTCTCAGACAGATTTCTGGCTCCCAGGTGTCTTTTATACAGGTAACAAGCTGAGATTAGGAGCACACTCTTAAAGCTTGTTACATGTATAGAAGACACCTGTCCACAGAAGCAATCAATCAATCCGATTCCAAACTCTCCACCATGGTCAAGACCAAAGAGCTGTCCAAGGATGTCAGTGAAAGTGTTGTGGTCAAATGAGACCAAAATCAAGCTCTTTGGCATCAACTCACCTCGACGTGTTTGGAGGAGGAGGAATGCTGCCTGTGACCCATCAAAACCTTAATGACTTGAAGATCGGCAAAGAGGAGTGTGACAAAATCCCTCCTGAGATGTGTGCAAACCTGGTGCATTTTTCTGGATTTGTTTGTTGTTACTCAGTCTCTCTGTTCAAATAAACCTACCATTAAAACTATAGACTGATTTATTTCTTTGTCAGTGAGCAAATGTACAAAAACACCCCATAAAAAGGGACTGCCATATAGTGGTGGCTTTTGGAAGTACTATATGACAATATGTTCAGTGACCCCATATGGGCATTTTCAATAATTATCAGAATTGGTGAGAAAATAATGGCTGTGGAAAAAATGCCATGTTCATTTTAAAATTCAAAACCATTCAATTTGTAGTTATTCTGAACCCCTGGGGGTATCCAAATGTAATGTAAAACAGGCTACCTATTATATTTTACTATTTTATATCAATATAAAACCAAAATGTTTTTTCAGACTTTTTTCACATTATTACTCATGTAAGTGTCTCAAAAAAGACATATAAATTCAATACATCCTTCATGTAGCTGAGGGTCTGCAGAATCCCAGAATATAAAGCACCTCCTTCAACTATAAAGGATGACCATTTGAGAAGCCAAAATGTCAAGATCGTGACAGGCAAATTTTAAAACCCTATCTGTCAGAGGGTTAACAAGTATTTTTCTCTAAGAACAAACATTTGTAAACACATTTGGTTATATTTAAAGCCAGTGTTGAGGTTATAGGTACAGATATGGTTTGGTATACTGGTCACTTCCCTTTCAGTCACAGCTGCAGAACACGTCAGATCTTTGTCAGGTGCATTCCATCCCCCCTTTTGTACGTAATCTTGGGCTTCTCCCTGATTCTCCGGGAAGCAAAGGCATACAGGAAAGGGTCAAGGCAGCTGTTGACGAACGTGAAGCTCCGGACGATGCGTGCGGCTATGCTCCTGTTGTTCAGCAACACTGCCGACACCTCTGGCTGGGACGACTGCAGCACCACACCGGCAATGTCCACTACATTGACGATATGTACAGGGATCCAGAAGATGAAGAAGGCAACGATTACGCTGGTGACCAACCTAGTCAGCTTGACACTGCTGAACAGGGATGTGTTGTTCACCCTCCTGTGAAGACAGCAGTAGCATGTGACCAGTACTGAAAACGGGACCACAAACCCCAGAATGGTCTCGGAGATGAGGACCGCTATTATTTCAGCGTTAGAACCTGTTTGTTTTTGGCACTTTAGTTCACCGTCACCCACATCACGAGTTGCCACGGCGGGTGCAGTCAAGACACAGGCCAGCCCCCACAGGGCCAGAAGCAGCGCCCTTTCTCCTTTGTGCCCCAGACAATTCCACCTCTTTGGGTAGAGCACCTGGATATAACGGTGGATGCCGAGTAGAGTGACGGTTAGCACGTTAGCATACAAGCTGAGGTAGAGCAGGAAGGAGGCTAGCTTACAAACAACACGGCCCAGAGTCCAGCCATGCAGGACCGTATATATCCACACTGGCACAGTGGTCAGGCACAGGATGTCAGAGGACGCCAGGTTCAGCATAAGGTATAGAGTGAAGTTGAGGCGTCGGGGGGAGCGGCGCAGGATGACCACCAGGACAGCTATATTCGCAGGGAGACCCAATACACAGCACATACCCAGGATGACACTCGATGTCAGCCGGCCTGAATCCTGGAAGGTGGGGTCCAAGATGGAGGTACTGGAGGAGTTGAGTTGCTCCATAGATGCTGAAACATATTTAAATATTCTGTTCATGCGGTTTTTACCTAAAACTGATCATATACACTAAAACTGATTTATATAAGAGAACAATGAAAACCAAGTCTTGGAATCCACAAAAAGTCCCTTCTCCTCACGATTTCCATTGAATGATAATAAGGAAACTGAAACATGTTAACGGTCTCTGTTCTACTTGAGAGTTTAAGAGAGAGAGGGAAAGCAAGAAAGAGATGTTCAGGCCAATGTTTACCAAGCTTCTCCAAAAGTTCACTGCTCTCTCCCATGGACGAATGTCTTTTGATCAGGCTGAAACTCTAGTTTACCACTTGGCCGATGTGTTTTCCAGCTCAGTTCCAGGTCTTTAGATGTCACTCATGTCACATGTCAGCTTCATAATGGCCATGTAACTCAGTGAAGTTGACTATTATCACCACATGCCTATTTCGTATTTATTTCTCATTGGCGGAAAAGGAACCAGTGACTTCAGAGATGCTGATGACCAAATCTTTGGTGTGGCAACCTTGTAAGTCGGCTCTGTGGTCATTTCTAATAGTCATTCTTGTGTGAACAGAAACTGGCTATTAACACAACATTAAACTGAAAAATCCATACAGATTTCTGCACTAACATGAGAGTTCTTATTTTAAACAATATGCAACTGTTACTGTGTGAGCTTCCATGTGAGCTCTCAGTAATGAATTGGCAATGTTATAAAGATTTACGTTTAAGAATTAAAAAATGCAATTTATGTTTGCTCTAACGATTTCTGTGGTTAGAGTGTTGTGATTGTGTGTAAATGTTTTTGAGGGAACATTCAGTTCCTCTTCAGTTGTGTACTTTTCCAATCATCTCTGTATCTCTGGGCAATATTGAAAGTTACTTGCTATAAAGAATATTCTATGTTTTAAGTGGTGAAGAGATGTATAAAACCCTGCTACAGGGAAGGTATCACTGCTTGTGTAAAAAACCTAAATCCTCTTAACTATTATGTCTTTGTCTATAAAAGCACTTGGTGACAAGTGCTGTTGTGGTAATTTACTGAACTGATGTATTAATGAATTCTACAAATGTATTGGGGTATAAGGAATTACTAGTTTAAGTATTGATTTTAATGGAAAGGTACTGAGTCATTGTGCTTGTACAAGGGGAATGCCTGATGTGTTGACAATGTGGAAAAGGAAGAACATCAGATGTTGATGTTGCTGTAAGCCATTTGTCAGAGTGGCGGTAAGGATAGCGGAAGAAACACAACTGAACATTCTGGTATAAGAAGTGAATGTATTTCCAACTGGCCTCAGATGTCTCGTGGTTTACCTTTCTCCTTGCAAGTATCAATAAAACTGTTAATTGTGTCAAAAGAGTATTGTCTCTTCCCACTTCTAAAAGGTTCTATTCAATGGAATTGCCATCACACTGCTGATGTAAAAAGGGCTTTATGAAAAAATAACATACATGTTTGATTAATTTGATTTGTTTGCGACTGTGACCAGTATACCAAACCCACGTTCTGTTTCAAGTGACCACATCCTCTTCTTGGAACAACAGTATCAAGCTATATAAAACCTAGACCTATTATAGACTGGAGATGGTTTTTGGAGCCAGCCATACTGTATAATAATCAGACTTGGAAAATGTTGCTTGATGTTATTTTCAGTGTTTCACAGACTATCGGAGTAATCAGAAGAGATTATTCACATATCATAGTTAATCCTTGTAAAATACAGGTTCATCTTTGCTGTGTATCAGTTTTATGGGTTTCTTGCAGGTTCGGTTCAGAATTATACAGTATGTAACATCAATGTGAATGTGAATCAATGTGACTAGAAAACTGTGAGGAAGCTTATGTTCATAATGGAATCAGTGGTTAGACTGTAGAGTGATCTGACTGCGTCGAACCGGTTAATTGCATGAAGTTTTTCTATAAAAAAACATAAAAACATTGTTTTATGTATATTTAATGTATTTACACGTGTTTTTTATCTTCTATATTCTATTTTTTTTTTTTTACTTAATTATCATGCAGTAAGACCATGGAAAGGGTAATGGGGCGTTTTGTGTAGGGTAACTGGGGTAAGGGGCATGTTGTGTAGGGTAACTGGGGTAATGGGGCATGTTGTGTAGGGTAACTGGGCTAATGGGGCATGTTGTGTAGGGTAACTGGGGTAATGGGGCATGTTGTGTAGGGTAACTGGGCTAATGGGGCATGTTGTGTAGGGTAACTGGGCTAATGGGGCATGTTGTGTAGGGTAACTGGGTGTTAGGGAGGGATTTTTAAGGGTGTGTCACTTATCCGACATTTTCCACATCGGCGAGAACCGATCCCTCGCAGATACAGGGGACATACTGTACTTTATTTTCACTATATTTGTATTGTATAGGACTGGGTCTACAGTGGTGCTGTATGAAACTCCTTTGGACAGGGTGTATATTGGTAGGTAGAGTGTGTAGAGGAATGTAGCGGTCCTTAATTACCTTAGCACCTGTATTTGGCTGTCTGACTGAGGGAGGTTTTTCTACGACCCTAGCGCCCTGTGTGAACGTCCGACTTCAATTGTAACCCTGGCCATAGTAATCTCCTGTATTTTCAGCCTGGACAACACTGATTGTCAGAATGTGGTCAACACCATTTCCTTTCCCAATGCTCTACTGAACATCTATGATGTTATCTGAACCAAAGGTTAACGAGTTTCTCCTGACCTCTGATGATCTTAGTCAGGTTCGTTCACAGAAAGACCCCAGGGGGTGTTTGAGCCCCTGCCCCTTTCCCTTGAGACTAAAAAAATGCTCCTTTTGCCCAATTCAAAGATGGTTTGGGGTGAGTTGTTTGATTGCACAGTGAAGGAAAATAAGACAAGTGCTCAGCATATGTGGGAACATCTACAAGACTGTTGGAAAAGCATTCCGGGTGACCAGCTCATGACGCTGGTGGAGAGAATGCAAAGAATGTGCAAAGCTGTCATCAAGGCAAAGGGAGGCTACTTTTAAGAATTTACAATATGAAATGTATTTGGATCTGTTTAACACATTTTTGGTTGCTGCATGATTCTAATAGTTACTTCATAGTTTTGATGTCTTCACTATTATTCTGATGTGGAAAACAGTAAAACTAAAGAAATACCCTTGAATGAGTAGCTGTGTCAAAAATGTTGACCATTTCTGCATATCAACATAGTCCACAGCCATTAACATAATTCCATTTATGTTAAATGGAAACAGTGAACATGTCAATTACTACAGTTCCAGAGTGTATCAGAAGACAGCATCTGTTACAAGCAGGTTTCAGTGAGTACTTCATGTCTTTATTATCAGTCCCCTGGGTCTGAGAACGTTGTTTTTTTTTTTTTTACAAAAGTGTCAATAAGACTTAACCACTGTGTTGGACAATTAGTGGAGGATTTGGTGGAGTACTGGCTGAAAGTAATCTAATCTACATTTTGACTTTCCAATGTTACTGGAAAGTCAATAATACTGCCAATAATACTGCTTAATGTTGCTTTTCAAAGGGAGAGCCATGTCTGTTGTGAGGAAAATGTACAGCAACTGAATGAGTTTGTATCACTGTGGTCCATTTTTGGTGGAGGCACTAGACTGGACATTGCAAGTACGTTTACCTAAAGTGAATGTGGTGGAATATACATTTTTATTTTAATGGATAAATATATTATAGTTTTATTAATAGAAAGCCAACTTCTAACAGCACACTGCCCTTCTGCTAGGATGGCCCCAATACGGGAAAACTTTGTTCGGCTCAAGCTTCTAGCACTCAGAATATGTCAATATCTGATGTCCAGTACATCTTCTTTTATCTAATACAACTTCACATTCTACAATTTCATGTAAGGCTGTTGGTTTTGACATAGCAATATTTTTTATTTTTTATTGTTTGCCTCTATACATGTTTTTTTTTTTTATTATACTAATGATTTAATGAGTTTAACAATTAGAAATATAATAATACGGAAACCTTGCGCTCTCAACTCTGAGTTCAAGGAGCTCTGGGGGCTCATGTGCCCATCAGTTCAAACCATGTAAAAAAAGAAATGGGAATTAGTCAGAATCACTTGTATGGATCGAATTGGCCTACTTCTAATTCGCAGTCAAGTTTAAAAAATGAGGCTGTCCTCTGATATGAAGTATTGTGTAAGATCTGATTAACCTGATCTAGGGGCTACTTACTGCACACAGCACGTATGAGCCTGGAACATCGTGAACACATACTATTCGCAGTTTTCTCCTACCTCGCGGGGATCTGACTAAACAGCGGTAAGACCGTTCCAGCAAGCTAATGGCTTGGAGTTAATTTTGCCATATGAAACTTGAACGTTACATAGACCTATTTTCCCATCCAAAACGTGAGGAGTTTATTGTAGGTTTGTCTAAGAGCAATATCAGGTAACTCTAATCTCTGCAGCATTCCTAGTTGGAAAAGCAGCATTTGTTCCACCACTCCATACTTTAGTGACCTTGACAATAAACAGTCCAACAGTGTTGTGTCAAATCATTTTTATTTATCTGATGTGTTTTATGGTATGTCCCACCAAAATGTTACTCGCTAGTGTGTTATTTTTTGTAGGCTGTGAACGTATACCACTACAAGTCAAGCATGTGAGGAATGCATTTCATTCAACAAAGGCAGCATACATTATTTTTGTGTGATCATTGGTGATTAAAGAAACATTGAGTGGAGGCAACATCTCTATTGACACAGATCGTTTGCCCGGCCGCACACCGGGAGCAAACTCGGTGCTATGCTTCGCAACACATATGACCGCCGTTCTTGGCAATACTCCAAATGTATACAAACGTTAACAATCGGATAGCCCCATTCAATGGTGTAGCGTGGTGGCACCAGGTTGGGGTGCAAGCCTCCCCACCCGCGGGATGACAACTTAAGAAGTGACAAATACACATGTAAAGCCGATCCTGCGGTAGATTAACCTACCAGCTGACGCCTGACTGTGATAACAGGATAGAAACACACAATATAAACACTACATTTTCAAATATAGGCTAAATACACATTGGCTAAATGAGCTCACAAGTTCTCATGTATTATGAAATACTCAAAGATAACAGGAAGTTGAACATCATCTGAACCAAAGCATAAGTATGTTTGTAACAGACATAAAATGTAGGGGAGAGCGGGGTATGTTGTCACACTTTTCACACTGTGTTACATTTACAGGGTACAATACATCACAATGCTATAAATGTCATACCAAATGAAAGAAGGAAGTCTTGGGCACATTTTGTATTCATTACCTCATATCTTATTTCAGTATGCAGTTGTAGACTTAAATACAGAGTGTGGACTTGGGACAATTTGCCCCTTCAGCAGGTAAGTTGTCACATTGGATTATCAACAAATAAGAACAACTAATTGTCAATATTGATTTAAAATTCAAACCAAATTTAACTTCATTAAAGAACACAAAATGAAAACAATCATGCCTAGAGAATCTGGCAAATCATGCCTGACAATCAAAACACTAATGCTGTCATAGCAACTTCACCTGCCTCATGGCCTTTAACATTGTCTGGTGGTGTGCTGTCATTCTCCGTCTTTCTTTTATAATTTTGTACAATCTTTCCTTCCCCACTTTTTTTCCTTTCTTTCTTCCTTCCTTCCAAAACACATTTCCTCATTGCAATTGCATATTCATTACAGGCTTATTACACCCTCCACCATGTCTACTATCCTTGTTTCCACAATGCAATTCATAACACCTCACTAAATTAATGACACTTTATGAAATAGTGTGTGTGGATATACTGTCTCATAGAGTAGACAAGTAGTGTTTAGTAGACACACACACACACAAACACACCACAGCCTGTCTTGTGTAGGCTAGTCCAGGGATATATCAGCTACTTTAAACTATATGTATATATAATAATTCATTTACAGTAACATCTAATAATATTATCAGAGCTGATTAATAGGTATTACAATGTTTTTTGAGCATGTTCTGTGTCTATGTATACCGGGGCAAGTTGTCACATGTTCAAACTTGCCCCAAGGTCATTGAGACAACTTGCCCCAAACTGACGTGTGTTAATGTTGGCTAAATCTCATGTTTAACTCAATGTAAGACTGCAGATAAAGTATCTAAAGATGTGTCTCCTCTACTCAGTGCAAAATTATACTTTTCTACATTCATACCTAACAAGGTTTCCTTGCATAAAATTTAAAATGGCAAATTTTTACTTTTAAAGGGGAAAAATAAGAAACTTGTGCTCAGATTAGTGATCTTGATCATTTGTGAACAGGAAGTTGACCATAGAACTCGTAGTCACACGAAGTAGCTATTTAATTTTTGAGAGAGCACCTCAAGTGTTGGAGGTATGAACAGTGTGACAACTTACCCGTGTGACAACATACCCCGCTCTCCCCTACATATTAACAAAAATATATTTAATAATGCATGATTAAAGTTGACAGAAACAACACAATTTAAGCTTAACCGAATGGAAGTCAAGCTTGATGACATCACCAAAAGAACCAATCTAAACAGGTCTTTTCATGGATACCTAGACAGTATAGGCTATTAATAACCAGTTCGTAACCAATTTTTTTGTTGATGGCACAGTAACGGGGTGACTTAATTCATATTTGCCTGCTCTAAACAATTATTTTTTTTAAAAGCACCCCAAACATCAATTAATATAATTTATTTTTGTAAAGCAAATTTTTTATGTTAATGGGTAATGGTCAGATTTGACAAGTGTGGCAGGTGTCACTCCATTTTGGCTGCAGAGCATAGCTTCAGACATGTCAGATCATTGTGCTCTGCATTCTGCTTTCTCCCTTGTCGGACAGGGCCTTGGGCTTCTCCCTGATCCTCCGTGAGGCAAAGGCATACAGGAAGGGATCCAGGCAGCTGTTGATGAACGTGAAGCTCCGGACGACACGCGCTGCTGTGCTCCTGTAGCGAAGTAACCTTTCAGAAGCCTTCGGCCAGGAATCCCGTAGCGCGATGCCGACAATATCCACAACGTTGACGATGTGCACAGGGATCCAGAAGATGAAGAAGGCGACCACCACACTGGTGACCAGCCATGTTAACTTGGTGTTGCTGAACAGTGCCGTCTGGTTTACACGCCGGTGAAGACAGCAGTAGGACACCATAAGCGCTGAAAACGGAACGACAAACCCCAGAAGGGTCTCCAAGAGAAGGACCGCTATTCTTTCAGCATCTGACCTGGTTTTTCGCTCACATTTTTGCTCGCCCTCGCCCACGTCACGAGTGGCCACGGCAGAGGAGGTAAGGACACAGGCAAGCACCCAAATGGCCAGGAGCAGTGCTACCTCTCCCTTGCTCCCCAGACGACTCCACATCTGTGTGTAGAGCACCTGAATGTAGCGCTGGATGCCGAGTAGAGTGACGGTTAGCACGTTAGCATACAAGCTGAGGTAGAGCAGGAAGGTGGCTAGCTTACAAATGACACGGCCCAAAGTCCAGCCATGCAGGACCGTATATATCCACACGGGCACAGTGGTCAGGCACAGGATGTCAGAGGACGCCAGGTTCAGCATAAGGTATAGAGTGAAGTTGAGGCGTCGGGGGGAGCGGCGCAGGATGACCACCAGGACAGCTATATTAGCAGGGAGACCCAATACACAGCACATACCCAGGATGACACTCGATGTCAGCCGGCCTGAATCCTGGAAGGTTGGGTCCAAGGTGGAGGTCCTGGAAGAGTTGAGGTGCTCCATAGTCAAAAGGGATTTAAGAGAAACCTGTAGGACAGCTGTCTTTAGACAGTAAATTGTGGTTATTTGCAGATGCCAGACACCTAAAAAGAGATACCAATAAGTCTGGTTCACTATGAAAAAATGGATATCTTGCTTCTCTTAATCTTTTGTAATATGGTGAAAAAGGAAACAAATGTTTTGGGTAAGCCTGTCAGCTTCCCCTTGTTAAGGCATGTGTGTGTGGGTGGGTGTGTGAGAGTGAGTGAGTGAGTGAGTGAGAGAGAGTTTGTGGTTAATAGTATGATATTGTTAAGGAAACAGCCATTTTCAGATTAGACATGACAGAACAGCTTACACAGCTTGGGTTATACATAAATGACTGCAGATTGTAGGTGTCTACAAAATCGCCAAGCCACACTTTTTTTTGTGCATATATTTGGGGAAACACATGAGAACTTTTGATAGACAAATGGCTGTATAAAGGCTGTCCTTTCCCAATAACCGTTCTGACACCATCTCAAACAGCAAGTCCATTCTGTCAAAACAGAGTTCGCAATCCATTTGAAGTCTCACTGAATGCACGTGAATGCGTTCATTTCCACAGGTGACTGACTTTACAGTGCGGGCCGATGAGTCTGTCAGTGCCCGTCACAGTAAACTTAGACCCAGTGGCATTTGCAGAATCATTCTGAGCTAACAATGCAGAGGAAAGATAGTGGGAGAAAAAAAAAATCACATGGGGTCAGTCAATCCCTGTCATCAACTGTCGTCGTCCTCTTCCGAGGAGGACCGCAGCGTTCCATCACAGTCGTCGCGGTAACAGCCGGCCAGGAGGCGGAGTTGCTCCAGGGACTCCTGGAAGTCAGACAACTCTGGACCCTGGGAGAGGAAACTGGGGGCCACACGGCGGGGGTCCATGGTGCTGGCTCCGCGCTGCAGCTCCGACAGCCAAGGGCCGAGGGCCGGAGACGACTGCAGGGAGGTGAGGACTGGAATGGAGGAGACTAAAGGGGACAGTGCTGTGGAATAGAGCAGAGGAAGATAAAGTTAGAGCAATAGATCTTCTGGTAATAATGAGACTTGGACACAAGCATAGTGAGGAAATAGAGAATATAAGTGTTGTTATAGAATAGTGTGGTATATTATTGTATAGTTTTGAAATGGTGTGGTATTTTATAGCATAGTTATTGAATTGTGTAGTATACAGGGAGAGTGAGTTGTGACAGATAATTTGAGAGACGGGACTGACAATGTTTTAGTTGTGTCCAAACATACATGTCGGTGGAGGAGAAAATAACAGGCTAGAAAAACAATGATACCGAGATACAGACAGAAGAAGTGGAACTGACAAACAGGAAGAAATCATAAGTATTGAATATGCTTAAAAAGTACTGTGTAGCCAGATAACATTAAAGAAACAGAGGTACAGAGTAGGATGTCAGCCCAGAGTTTGTGAAAACCTGGTGATGAAATCTCTTTTCTACATAGATTGGATTTACTCACTATTGAGGGGAGGGGCCTGATCCTGCAGAAAGCCCTGGGGGCCAAGGGTTTGGCTGAATATTTGTGGGAAAGGCGGGGTCAGCTTACTGGGGCTGGACACAAGATGGACTGAACTGCATGAGGAGAAAGAGGAATGGTATGTTTACGCAATGGCACAAGGGGGTGTGATATATGGCCAATGTACCATGGTTAAGAGCTGTTCTTAGGTACAATGCATAGTGGATTTGAAGCACCCGGACATTAAGATAATTTCTGTGATTTAAACAGCAGAATTAGTTTGGTGAATCAAGTGTGTGGGAGCGTATGTCAGGTTGAAACTTACAATGGGGTAGCAGGGTAGTGGCCATTGATGTAGGAGCTCAGCACATCTTCCCCACAGTCAAGGCTATGCAGTGTGGTGGGGGGCTGCATCCCTAGTCTCTGCTGGCTACAGAGGGGACAGTAAAGTTACAGCAGAACATTCAAGTCAGAGATATGACATTTCTCAGTTCAGCATAGTCAATCCAAACGGACCAACACTAACCAAATACATCCACAGTGATAATGGAGGGTTGAATCTAAAACCCTAAGGTGGAGAAGAGTCCACTATGAACATGTAATAAAGTTGAAATGTGTTGATCCAAACAAGGTCTCGGAAGAAGCAATGTCAAAAAGGGTCAGAAATTTATTTGGCAGTTCCGTGTGAAATGTATATTAAACTTAAAGGGATGCAGGTAGTCTAAAAATCATATTTATCAAAACATTTATATAGTTAGCCCAGACTGGACAGTAATTTTTTCCAACCATCCAATATTCAGCTCTGTCCCTGGCTGTAATTAGTGTTCTTAGCCTCATCCAAATTCATGAATGGAAACTGTTCGTCCCACTACAGCCAAGCTGCATTGCAAGCGGAAAACTACTCCAAAACACATTTAGTAATGTCAGGGTAGCATCGATTTAATTTAATGTTTTTACACTGACCAAACAACCGGCGGAATTTGGTCAAATCAGAACTAGTGAACTATTTGCTACAGCCACTCACACAGCTTGTGTGCTTTGGCGAGGATGTCATCGGGGTGGGAGTGAACGTCACCTCCAGAAGCTACACCTCCAGAAGCTACACAATAGGAGAGGTTCTCTAGCTGGCCCATTACCGTGAACATCGTCAGTGGACAGTTTTATTTCTATCGTTGTGGAAAATGCCACGATCGTGTTTTGTTTGCAAAGAAAGGATACAAGGGACCTGGGAGAGGAGACTTCGTGTTCCACTTGTTGCCATATCTTAATCCAGACATATAACAATTCTACCACTGACATACTATTTAGTTTGATATACAGGTATATTGACTCTTATAAAAGCTACTTAAGTGGTTAAATAAATTAAATAATTTACATTCGGTGTCTACCATTGTCTGATTAGCTTTGTTGACATCAATTGAATAGAAAAGTTTAGCTTTGAGCTAAAGCCTTTGAGTCAACGTTTGTGCACCAAAACAACTGATCAGACGGTAGGTTTACATTCAAGGGTTTTAGCAGATTAGCTCAATTCAGATAAACATGATTGAAATAATAGTATATAGATGATAGTCTGATGTACAACAGGCCTAAACAGGGAATTTTGGATGTACAATCACGTTATGAAACTTGGAAACATGGTTGCCCAAAATATGTTCATCAGATAAATGCCTGCCTGGCAATGTCCAGCAAAAAAAAAAAAAGATCTATCTATATACACATACATATATACACATACATACATACACATACAAGAAACCAGACGAGCCTAGTTTAGCAGGCCCGCAATCGAAAGTGTTGCCAACTCGAAAACAACTTCAAAACCAGGTCGCCCACGGGAAAGGCTGTGTCGTTAACCATTACACCACAGAGCTGTACATTTGCCAACTGTCAGTATAGCCTCATCTTAATCCGCCATCTGTATATCCTGAACAAATCTTATTTTGCCACTGGCCATTTTAATAGTTAATTGGCCATTTGTGAATGACATTGATACAGTTAAACTGACTAACGTTTCTTACTAAGTTTACCTCCACCACAAATGGCGTCTATGTATGACGTTTGCCACTGGCTGTTTTTACCTCGTATTAGCCAGTAATAAGCTTTATCAGTATCTACTAACTTACTGGAATAGTCATAAGAATTGAGAAATTGCTAGCGAGTTTGCCAAAGTTATTTCATTTCATGGCAAAACAACATACTTTTCTTTCATTTGTGAATGACATTTATACAGTAACTGTCAATAAAGGTGACGATAACTAACCTTTTCATCAAGTGAAAAGACAAGAGAATTGTGGAATCTACCAGAAATAATAAATGTTGTTGCTCTCAATAGATTCGAACTTAGGTCTTCCACATGAGAGGCACAGTCTTTAACCACTACGCTACGGCATAACACGTTTCAGCAGTCGCTAGACTCCATTGAGGATTGTGTTAAACTGACTAACGTTTCTTATTAGGTTTACCTCCACCTTAGCATTTACGAACTGTATGGCTTTTGCCACTGGCCGTTTGAACAGCGTATTAACCAGTAATAGGCTTACAAGTATCTTCTAACTTCCTAGGAATAATCATAAGAATTGAACAATTTCTAGCGAGACTGAAGATCAACTTTTCCATGCCAGAAACTGTTGCAATACAATCGTATACAGTTTCAGTTAAGGCTTACTATAACATAACTATGTTAAGCCAGCAAATGTGTTTGTCTATCCTTACCCAAAAAGTATGCATGGAATCAGTCACAATATAACAAACAAATATGCAAAAAAACTACAGTGGACAAGAGACATTCTAAAACGTCCTCAGCAAATTCGGATGATCAACCACACATCTTGGAACAACTTCAGCTTCAGGGACTGGGTCATTCATGGTCTCCTGCATTGGAATCAATCGTTCCCATTAGTTGCAACAAAAGCATACCATTTCGGTTAGCATTAGATTGCACGATCCACAGCTACACCACCATGCTCCGGACATTCTGGGCAATGGTTGGGGATTAACTGGTTCACCATCTCCCCCATCGTCAACTGCTGTTCTAGCCTCCTCTGTGGATTCTGGTTCGAACAAGTAAGGTTCTGTCCCCCGGAAAAAGCGTTCTTCCTGGTCTTGTATTTGTGTATTTTCCTTTGTCTCTCAAGCAAGTAAACATTGACTGTCCTTAGGTGAATATCAACAAAGAAATAGTCAACTTGCCTCCTAGCTAGCGAATACCAACTTATGTTTACTGTGACATACACACCTTCTCTTCCCGAATTTTGAACAAAACTGACCGGTAAACACAGGAAGAACCTGCTTATTTGAAATGACAAATATATAGCGAAACTTTTTTAGAGGAATACAACATTGACAGGTTCTTTGAGTTAAACAACACCACTAGTCTTAGTTTGGAGTGTCCGAGTAGTTTTCCGTTTGCAATGCAGCTTTGCTGTAGTGCGGCGATTAGTTTCCATTCATGAATTTGGACAATGCTAAGAACGCTAATTACAGCCAGGGACAGAGCTGAATGATGGATGGTTGGAAAAAATTACTGTCCATTCTGGAATAACTTTTGGTAAGGTAATGTTTTGGTAAATATGATTTTTAGACTATCCCTTTAATGTTCCACATAGAGCTAATGGTTGTGCAGGCTTTTATTCCAGACCTGCGCTAACGGGTTTTCAGTTTATTATCAATAATAAACATGGTTCTCGGTACCGATGTAGCTATCTGAGTCAATGAGGCCTGCATGTCACACCAACACATAAATGCGGTTGCCCATTATATAGCAGACATATAAGTGACCTCCTCACCTGACCAGACTCTGGCCCTCTAAACCCCTGAGGGTTACTGACTGGCCAAAACAGCGGCCGTCGCCTAGCTCCGGACAGGTCGACAACGGTTTCCATGGCAACGTGGCCGCGCAGGCACCCAGCGCGTCAGGAAGAGAGCTGCCCTGTGCCATAGGAAAGGGGAGGGCTCCATAGGCAGCCACCACCTGGGACACAGACCCACCGGGTCATTAGGAACAACAATACAAAAACACAGACCAACAGGGAGAGAGACTACAGCAAGACTGTCGCCAGTGTCGTTGTGAAACCCACCTTTCTCCCGGACACTGTCAGCGTGTCGGCGAATTCCCACATGGGGATGCTGTTGTGCCTCAGCCTGTAGGGAACAGTCAGGGCATCCAGGGCCAGAGCCAGTACAGAACTGGAGTGGTACCACAGGGTGGACTGTAGGACAGGTGAAGGAAAGTGAGTGGTGACAGACCGATACACACAGACAGACCGTCAGACAGGCACATTAACACTCTGAAAATATTCACACCACTTGGACCTTTACCACATTTTAAACATGGATTTAAAAAAGGGATTTTTGCTATTGATCAATACAAAAGTACACAATATCAAAGTGCTCAATAAATTCAGAAAAGTATTCTAAGTTACAGTTCATTGCATAAGTATTCACACCTTTTGAGTCTTTGAGCTGTGGTGAGAGAAACTTCCTGTAGTCACAAAACACTATGTAACACAATGTGTTATTTCGCAATTGCTTATGACTAAAAGTATAGAAAAAGGCTTTTATTCCCCACACACTTTGCTTTTGTTACCAGGACAGTGATATTTTGAAATGTACAACAGTCAGTCGGCACAAGCCTAACACTGCTCATCATCCTGAGAACACCACCAATATCATGAAGCATCATGCTATTGGGATGCTTTTCAATGGCTGGGATTAGGAGACTGGTCAAGGTTGATGGAATGATACATAAAGGTTTTTAAAGAAAACATGACCCAGAGGGCACAGGACCTCAGACTTGGGTGAAGAGAAATCTTTCAGCAAGACAACAACATAAAGCACACAGCCAAGACAACTTCAGGGACAAGTGTGTCAATGTCCTTAAGTGGTCCAGTCAAAGACCGGATCTCAGTCCAATCCAGAATATGTGAAAATAGAACATTGCTGTTCACCAATGGTCTCCATCCAACTTACCAGAGCTTGAGCAATTTTGAAAATAAGAACTGGCAAACATTACTGTGTACAGATGTGCAAAGCTGGTAGAGACTTAGTCAAAGACTCATAGCTGTAATTGCTGCCAAAGGTATATCTAGAAATATTGTCTGAAGGGACTTGAACACTTATGCTTTCCATTATTTTATGTTTTGTTTTAGTAATTCAGCCACAGCAATTTGTAGATTGTATTTCTCATTTTGACACTATAACATTACTTTTTTGTGTTAACCAGTTGCAAAAAGTAATGTAACACAATAAATGTGCAGAAGTCCAAGGGAGGTTGGCCCAAATACAAGCATAAACATGACAGTGTGGAACGTGAGAAGCTAATAATTTTGACTACCAATAAATTAAGTCTATTTCCAGAATGAATAAACCACAACTATAACACGAGAAATGATAGACGAGACCAACATCGACCGCTGTCTGACTCACATCATAGTTGAGGTGGGGGAAAAATGGGGGGGCAGGTGGCTGTCTGGCCAGCCCTCCCTTCAGGGTCAAAGGGCAGAAGAAGGAGCTGTTCTTGGCCAGGTGGACCATGCCTAAAGAGTAGTTGAACAGGTGGTAGAGCTCCTTCATGGGGGTCTATGGAAATCAACACAAGTAACTTGTTATAGTCATTATCATGTAAACAAGACACTGTCATTATCTCATTCATGTATACGCAGATCACACAGACTGTCTAGGGCTCTTTTCATTTTACTTGTCTTTTATGAGTCTGCAGTAACAAAAATAATGTGATTATTTTGTGGGCATGTGATGTTTTGGAATTTGTTCTTGTTGATTTGCTGCTGTTCATCAGTGGGGAACAGAGAGAACTCAGACAGGGCGTATATTGATGTTGTTTTTTTCTTTTTTGTCCTAATTGTAATGATGATCCTATTGAATTTCTTCAGTTTGTGTTAAAAAAAAAGAAAAAGATTTTCTCTTTGGTAGTATCTTGGCAGAAATCATCTAGCTGTGCTCAACGCTCATTGGCTAGGCCCTTATGCTTTGAATAGAAAGCACCAGCCATTGTCATTGACAATTTGAGCAGCATTTTGGAATTATAGTAGAATCAACCAATCACAAATTGTCTTGTAATAGGTGGGACAATTGTATGATGCCTCAAGGCCCTCTAAAGCGCCTAAGTATACATCACTAATTCAGAGCCAATAGCAAGCCTTATCTCGTTTTCTTACGCTTGAGCCTAGCTAGCTGGCTAACTTTTTGCAGTGAGTATAGGTAAGGATGGCGATGGCCTGACTATAAGCCCTGGCTTTGATCTCAATCGAAAAATAACTTTTCGGATTTGAAATCAAAAGACAAGCTACATGAACCTGCCATTATCCATGTCATAAAGGACAGGAGAATGGATTTTTTAAAATGATAATTCTAATTGTGAGTGGACATTTTTTCATCATGTTGAATACAATGTGTAAAATGTTCTTTCATCTTTAGACCACTGGTTGTGAGGTAAAAACATTGTAATGACGTGGCAGTTGGAAGTACTGGGTACATGACATTTCTTGTTATAGGGCTTTTTTTTGTTGCATGCTGGACATCGAATACAGCGTAACTTTTTTTTCTCTCTGACAATGTGAGTAGATGTGTGGATGAATTTTGTCCACCTCTATTTGAGTGACTGTTTTGGAAAATGTTTCTTTGAAATGACACAATCGTATTTTCTTCTAATGTGGTTCCTGCTATCGATATTTGGAAATGTTATGTACATGTGCTGCTTATGTGAGCCACAGTCTTGTCGTGGCTAATGACCGTTTGACTCAGTCATCAAAGAATTACTTCTATAAAGGTCTGCACATGAAATGTCAAAAGTCATGTTCTGTATACACAGTTCTCCATCTCTATGTATGACATCAGATCCTTTTCCGCTACTGAGGGCCTAGCTCCAACAGTCACGGTTCGCCACTGTTCATCACTGGTTTTAATCTTTGTACCGTGCATGTTCTACTGCATGATGCATTATTTTTCCTCTCTCTCAAACATTTTGTACAGGCTATTCAGGCATAAGCCAAGTTTCATCTTCATAAAACATGAAACAGTTTAATGGGTCTAATGAGCTTCATACACTAAATAGAAGGATTCTGGACATGGAGAATGAGAAGAGCTCATTTTCTGTGAAAGACTTTTGCATGCTGTAATTAACAAGACCCTGTTGAAGAAAACAGTGCTGACTGACAACATGCCTGAAAGCGGTCAGCCAAAGACTTCCCTGTGGTCACTCACCGTGTCTGGGTGACTAACAGGTGCAAGCCCCCAGGTTAGGATGCCCCGTCCTCCATACGAGTCCTGCAGCATCTCTGTCACCTTTGAACCCAGGCCTGAGAAGCCATCAGCCAGGTCACACATCACCTGGAATCCCTGGGGGGGGGGGGCAGACAGACCTAAAATGATTAAATCAGCCCTTTAAATTGTGTGTTTGTTCAATCAATACTTTTTTTTTTTTTAAGGGATTCTATTGTGGTAGTTTTCCAGCACCAGGGTTTTTGATAATAACCACTTTTTGAAAGTCATGGAGCATCACCAGTCAGTCAGTTACCTGTAGGTAGTCACACTCCTCTATGAAGAAGTGGAGTCTGTCTTCCAATTCCTCCAGCACGGTGCCCTGAAGCAGAGCCTCCCCCTGGCCGAACGCCTCCAGAAGGTGTGTCTCCCTGGAAACACATTGCCAAAATAATGTCATTTTCACAGGAAGGTTGGAGAGTTAATTCAGCTTGGAGGTACAGTGATACACTAGAAATAACTACAGCCAATACAGACGGTTTGTGACGGTGTCTGTCATTAGAGAAACACAGGTGATAATGTAGAGACTGTTAAATAAATAACTACAGCCAATATAGATGGTTTGTGATGGTGTCTGTCATTAGAGAAACACAGGTGATAATGTAGAGACTTAAATAAATAACTACAGCCAATACAGACAGTTTGTGATGGTGTCTGTCATTAGAGAAACACAGGTGATAATGTAGAGACTTAAATAAATAACTACAGCCAATACAGACGGTTTGTGACTGTGTCTGTCTTTAGAGAAACACCAGTGATAATGTAATTATCCGATGTTATGAACCTCAGCCATGTCAACCATTTTTGTGGGCATCCTAGGCTGGTAGTAATTCCTTGTATGGTGAAGATCTCACCCGTCGTGGTTGTACTTGTGGATTACAGAGATTGTGCGGGGGTGCAGGTGGATCCTCAGGAAGTCCGACCACACCCGCACACTGCCCTCGAGCTGGTAGCCTTTCTGAGCACGCTCCAGGCGGCTGTTTATAGTCTCCACAGAAACTGTCCGTAAAAAAAGAATGCATGTCAAGGAAGGTGGGTGACTGCTCTTCTAACCAATTACTGGTCATACACCCACATTGGTTTGCTGAATTATAATGTTAAATATCAACTAAATGGTCTTTTGGGAAATGTAACTTTAAAAGGAGACAATTTTCTGCCCTAGTAGTGAGCAAAATGCATTTCAACCCTTTTGCAAGTCTTACCCGAACAGTGAGGCACTGGAATTTGTTCAAAATCGACCCCAGACAATTGCTCCCCCTTCTGGACACAAAAGGAATAAGAAGTCAGAATAAGATTTCCATTTGAGTTCAAGTTTTTAGATTTGGTCTCAACGCTGTGTTTGAAAAACTGCAAGCATTGGGCAGGTGCAATAAGTATTGTGATGGCTACACATAGTATTTTAGTAGACGTCAACAGGGCATTTAGGCAGAGATAGAAAAGACATTGAAACAAAAAAAATAAGGGTTTATGCAAGTACATTAACTAAGCCAACCAGACACAGGTAAAAAATTAAATAAAACAACGGTAAATTCCTGAAGAAACCTTCCTTTAAAATCCCCCAATAATTGGTTTAGTCATTTTTACACAGTACAGTCTGTGTGGATGTGTTAAATGTGACAAAAATATTTGTTACACATCCATTTTTCAGTGGCAGTTGATTAGATGATATCGGACTAAATCAACCCAGATAAAACAATAACTAAACCAAAAATGTTCTATTTTGGTTGACAAAGACAAAATTATTTCTGTAACTTAAGTCTTGAATAACCAAACTGGACAAAAGGATTTTGGAAATAGAGAAACCTTTTGCAGTGTGATCAGCTCCTTGGTTATTATTGAATTACATAAAAGGCATACATATCCCTGACATTAGATGCATGACATTACACCACATGGTTTTGATCGAAGCTGTGTTATCCCCTGTGGTAAAATAATCTGCGTAACAGCAAAGCAAATACGTACTGTCATTCAACAAGGGATTCTCTTCAAATGGCATTTGGTTCAATAAAAAGGCTCAGGTTTTAGCAGTATGACATTTTTATCAAAATGACTAATACTCAACTAAACCAAAACAAAGTGCCAAAATGATCACAGCTGTGTGTCTTAAGGGGTTAATGGATAGGATTTGATTTTAGACTATAGAACTGACACACATTGAGTTTAATGCGAGGGAACATAAACAGTATGCATGGTGTTGATGTGTCATACTCACATCTAGCTTGTCCAGGTCTAAGAGAAAGGGGTTCTTTGCTGTGGGGCTCGCTTTGTGCATCATTACATTGCCCTCCCTGTAAAGACAATTCATTTAATACTCACACAGACAAGGTTTGAGGGAACACACAAAAACGGAGTATTAACCCCAGTGGAAAACACACAAAAGGCAAGTAGACAGACAAGCAATATAGACGCACCATGTGAGAGCAGTGAGATCCTTCCCAGTTTCATAGAGACAACCTTCCTGTCTCAGCGTCTGAAGACTACCTGTAGAACAGTGATATCAGTGGAAGTTGGACTTTTTAGATGTAACCAACTTTGATCAATGAAAATCTACCTCACAGTGATAATCTTTTTACTGCTGATATTCATATCTAGTGACAGGCATTGTTGTTATATCATATTCATACCAAAAATAAACTATTCTTCTAAGTTTGGCATTTGGATTGCACTGATTCTCCAATCTTTCTACCTTGTACCCTTGAATGTGCAGCTATTGCTGTTGTTGAAATTGAAGCAGTGTGAGTTAGGTTTGGTGTTCTTTCATATATTTATACAGGGAAATATAAATTAACAGAAAATAAATTGGTACCAATGCAGTTATCTTCTGTTTGAGAGTGAAAACCAATGTACATGAGGCCCTGAGACTTACCTTTGAGGTCCATGGCAATAAGACGGGGAGTGTAGGTCATCTGACCCCCAAGAGTTTGCCCCTCTCTGAATAGAACATCATTCTGTAACTCGCCTGGAGGCGTGTCTGGGTCGTAGGTAAGCGAGGCATCCTGGTGGATGGAGAAATAGGACATTGTATGTTCATGTTGGCATATTGCGTAAAGACCTCAAGTTATTTACATTTAGATAACATTTTAAGTAAACAGTTCTACCTCATACAATGACAAAATATATTGTTACTGTTGGTAGGTGCACTGATCACCAATCATAACATTTTGATAACCGTATACTGTACTGCAGGTAGCTAGCTAGCTATTGTAGCGGCGTTATTAATGTAAATAGTGGTTGCATTTAAATATGGGCTACACCTTCACCTTGCTCACGTTTTCTACAACAGATTTTTTCTATATATATATATCTTCCAGCAGTGCTAGTCTGGGTATTTCAAGAAGTATGAAACGTTACTCTGTTTAGCTAGTTAGCTAACCTCTTCTGCAAACCTCTACGTACTCATCCAGTGATTCGTTAAAAACAAAATACAGAAACAACTAACTAGTGCTCACTCAGGCAAACTAGCCAGGGTATTAACCTGTAAATTCCACCAATGTGTGCCGACGAAGTTAGAATAGTGTCCAAGCTGAAGAGTGACGACTTCTCTACACAAACTACCCATCATGAAGTCTATAAGTTGATGGGGTACAATATCACTAACACATACATCTGGTAATTTCAGAATTTGTTTTTGGAACCCAACGCTCCACCATGGCGAAAGAAACCATGACAAGAGACTATTGGATCACTCAAACATGATTCAGTAAGAATATGCGCACATCCCTCATCAATAGCTAAGCGTCTCCTATTGGCTAATAAATGCTACATTCCAAAATACGATTGGCTCTTAAAAACGTTTTTCAACCGAGTGAACATAGTTCGGTTTCACAGCGCCGCAGGAACACGGGAAGCGCATGGCCCTCTGATTGGATCCCGTAGGACAGACACCTTTATTGGCTTATTGATAGTACACAAAAACGGGCGTACTCAAAATCTCATTGGGGAGTTTTATAAATGCAACGAACATAGCCGGGCAGAAACGGTGTATCGTTGTTGCATTCGGTTTTTAAGATGAGGAGGATGAACGGGATGGCATAAACATGGATGTCATTGAGCATGTTTTTCGTTGTTGTGTAAAAGTCGCCTGCACAGATTTGCTTTTGTTTCAAGTAAAAAAGATCTCCCCCCGCTTTTACCCGAGGACGTAACGTGCCATTACCCAGTTCAAAACCGGGTGTTTAAATAGAACTCCACCAGACAATCGGATCTCGGAAGAGAACGCACGTACTTCTGATCCGCTCTGATCAGACGTGGTTGACGCCTAATAGGATCTGTCCCTAGATAAACATTTTAAAGGGGCAATATGTACGATTTTACTGTACTACTAGCATTAAAAAATGTCATAAATGACCAGTAGGCATCTGTAGTTAATGTTTTTAATTAAAGTTTCAAATATTTTTCTACCAAATGAATCCAAGTGACTGATATTCCCCATTTAAACTTCCTCACCGGTATGTCTTTCAGTTTACAATGACTTGTTTAATCTTTTTATAATCGCTTTAGACACTCTTAGTATTATTCTCCCAACCCTAAACCACCCTGGACTAGTAGCTAGTACTATACTGGTCTCGTTCGGTTAGGGTAGACGAGGAGGAGACGAGTTTATTTATTGTTTATAGGCAGCCAGGCAGGATTCTACACGTACAATGCCCCTTTAACCACACCATGCTGTATCATTTCTGCAAGGCGTAGCTTATGCCAAAGCAGCGGCTAACGTTGATCCTAAAAAAGACTAAATCAGTCGATGACGATAAGAGCGACACCATTATTTGATATAGGAGATGTCTGGAAACGGACCAGTATATGTTTGAAAAGTGTAATGATAATACATTTATATACAGGAAATAGTATGTGAACTACCTGCAGACATCTGACAGCTGGTCCAAATAATGGAGGAATTTGGTTGCAGTGTAAAACATTATTTTGCAAAACGTCATTCTGGGCTGATTTCTCACGTGGAATGACTGTGAGAGTTATTTTACTTGGCCAAACACACCTTTTTTTTTTGTTTTGTTAAACAGGATTCCTTGAGCACATCCGGCTACTCTGAACCAGGCGAGGGAGTCGTTGAGTTTTCGTTTGAAGCACAGCTGGTTCTAATTAAAATAATTACGCACAACTAGCGAATGCATGCAAATTACTGAAAACGCGGTGGACTTATGGGGTTGGTTTGAAATTCACAGCTGTAGTGGAAGGTTCAGTTCAGAGTATTTGTTGCTAAGGGATTTGATCCGGCTACACTTCATGCTTTCCAGACCCGAACACGTTGGCTTAGTGTAGTTCTGGTTTCACAGAGTTTACTAATCCAGCCTTCTGGAATACATCGGTCCTCCATAATTTGTTTACGTCATATTTCGTATAAATTCACTGAGCCAGTTGAAGAGTAGGATTACTTTTGATGAAAAGCTTGATGTTCCTTTACAGCAATTAGGCTACTTTTGAAAATATAAACATATATTTTATATTAAAGAGACGCGTGTCTCTAGTCAATGCACTTTGACAACATCCCTATTCGTTTTGGAAAGAGCGCTCCTCCCTCACCGCGTTTTCCCGTTTACCTCGCACCCACAGACCGGTTTGCCATGTCCGCTTAATAAAACTTCCTCAATGAAATGAGCAATCACAAAAACCTTTCTTGCCACACCTGTTAAGCAACCCATTCGAGTTTCGCTCACGATCTAGTGTGAAAAATACCAGGAACAGCAAACGTATTTACTAGCTTGAAACATCCTACTTGAATCTCATTGAGCAGCAGTTGTCGGACATCAGGTAAGTCAATATAACTAATACTAAATGTACGAGTAAATAGGCTACATGAGTTCAAAGTTCCATGTTTATCATTGATTTCATGACAGGCTAGAACGCTGTCTAGAATTTAGTAGGCCAAACCTACAAATCTTATTTCAACACAAATCCTGTTTTTAAAGATACTTGCAGGTTCCAATAGAAATTTATTTCATAGACCAGTACTTAATAAAATCAGAGTTCTTAGAATTCATACAACACCACTTCCTTATCCATTCTGAAGATTCAAAGTTCAATTGTCACTGATTACGCTCGCACCTTTGCGTCTCAAATATATTGTTTATTGCTGCATGCAAACAAACTCTTCACTCTTTCCTTTCAGGTAAAAGCGATGGACTTAATGTTGAGACATAAAGTTAAATAGAAAGACAAGACAGTCAATAATTGCAAATACAACACAACCTAGGCAGTAATATTATACAGACAAACACTGAGACAGACAGGCACAGAAACAGTGATGTCAAAGCACTTGACTTTCAACCCAGAGCCAGATGGGTGTGCTGCTCCTGGAGCATGGGAACAACAGGGCCTGGAGCACAGAGCAATGGACGAAGAGCAGAGAGAAACGGCTGAGAAACAAGAGGAGGAAGTAGAGGCAAACCACTCAGCTGCCTTGGAGCCCAGCACTCTGACATGGCCGGAAGACCGAGGAAAGGAGCGAGATGGAGAGAAAGGAGTTGTTGCCTCTGGTGGAGGAGCTGAAGGGAGCGCAGGGAGCCAAGAGTGTTTGCAAGGACAGGAGAGCCAGCCAGAGGATGAGCAAAAGACCACATGGAGAAATAGCATGCCGGAGGGAGACCGATGGAGGGATGAGGAGGTGGAGGGAGGGCAAGTCAAACAAACGGATGGTACACTTGCAGATGATGAAGACGACAATGACAAGGAGGAAACTCAAACTAATTGGATGCCAGAGAAGGCTGCGCAGGTTTTCACTCCAACAGTGATCGTGCGTCCGTCAAGCAAGCTGGAAGAATTTCCGCTGAAGGATAGCCACTATGGGGAGATGCATAATGCGAATAGTCATTTCTTAGAGCCCCAGATTCATACAGCCCTGCCAGTACAGTACAACCCACAGTGGACAGAGGAACCAGACCATTACTTATGTATGTACCAGGGCCAAATCAGTACAATTTAAATCTATTTGAGTGGTCCCATTTCAGTAAAACCCTGGAACCGTCTGAGAATTTCTTTCATTGTTTCTCCTGTTCTCTTCTACCTTATGTAGATGTGTGTGGTGGTTGCGGGGACGTTCTGAAACATGGCCTGGGCATCGGTGCTGCAGCTGTACTCTTCCCTCTACTCGTGTGGGGCGGCTATACGCTCCTGCCCTTTGACGTTCCGCCGGTGGACAGCGCGCCTCTCAGGCTGGTGTACACACTGCGCTGCTCCTTCTTCGCTGTTATACCCATCATGCTAGGTAAGACTATGGACCTGAGGGTTGGGGCTGGTGGTCCATGTTATCGCTTGGAAACAATTTCATGAACTCCCCTTAACAATTTTACACCCCCCACCTCCCGTCCTTTTCACCCGTCTCCCACCGTCCCTCTATCTCACCCCTCTCCCAGGGGTGCTGGTGCTGGGAGTGGTGCGGCTGCGCTACGGGGCCCTGAAGCCCCTCCATGAGAGCAAGGTCGGGGAGGAGAGGTGGGAGGTGGCGGTGCACCGGCACTATGTGGGCGACTCGCTCTCCCTCTTCCTGCTCTACTTCCTGCAGCTGGCCGTCATGGCCACCTACATCAGCCAGGACCTGCTCAAGATGGTGCCCCTGCTCACCATTGTGTTTGCCTTTGGCAGGTCAGTGTGCCGCCTGTGTTTGTGTTCGTGTTCAGTACTGACTCAGTGAGAAGAGTGCATCCCACACTGTTAATGTTTGTGTGTTTGGTTTTGTCCACTTAACAAAGGCCATGATTCACTAAATACATGTTTGACTTACATGTGCAGTGTAGGCAACCTAAAACACAGTCTCTGTTTACTTAGAACGAAAACGGCCATGGCTTTTGTAGAGAGGAAGGTGACACTGCATAGTGGCTGTGGAGGGGAAGAGCCTAGCGCACAGATGTGGTGTATACAGTATTATCCCCTTATCACTGACCCATACTTTGGCATCCTTTTCTATTTTAACTGTATCTAATGTTTGTAAATACAGAATAAAATGTTTTACTGTTATCTGACCCACAAAATAAGTCAGTGTTATTTCTGTATCCTTTCATTACATGGCCCTTTTGAGAGATTACAAATTTGAATTGGCAGATTAATTTCATTTCCTGTTTGCATGAAGTCTCCTGGAATTTTGAATGGCTATACTGTTGCACTATTGTTACCTTGAAGAGTTAAACATTACTGTATTTGTATGTACAGCAACCTTTATTAATATTCACTGGCTATGTCTCTTCTATAGGCTTATCTACTGGGTGTGTGCGTCCCTGGGAAGCAGCGTGAGGAGTGTGGGGTTCGGCCTCTCTTTTCTGCCTATACTGGTCATGCTGGGTGCCAACCTCTACTTTGTGTGCGTGTCACTCCGTGAAGGGGCAGTCTTTGACGTGGCCCCACCCACCACCGCCCCACTTCCCAGGCAGAGGTGGTGGGGGTAAGAAAATAGTCCCAGTCCTTGAGCCTAAAACAACCACAGCCCACACTCAAACATGTGTAGTGCTAAATATATCAGATATATTGTAATACATAAATTCATGTTGCATTTTGATAATCATAGGGCACATACAGTAGACAAACATTGTGTAACCTTGCTGAGATGTATTCCTTATTCAACATTTTGAAAGTCTGTTCTATACAGAATATAAACACGCTCTCCAATGTTTTGCCCTACTGTAGTTTCAGAAGTTGTCTGCATACATTCAGTTCTACACAAATGCAGTGACATTTCTTTCCCATTCCCTTAAAATCAATCAGCTTTATCTGCTTGGCATTCAACGTCACCTAGAACATAATGGATTGTTTATGGTGAGATGGACAATGCAATACAATGAATTCAATCTAGCCCTAGTTAGCTACCTCATGGAAGTTGCCTGTAGTTGAAGGACTGTCTGATATGACACACATTGAGCCAAAGATGAATGGAATAGCTAATTAGACCTGAGGCCTTAGTCGTGTTAAGTAGTTTGTCAGTTTTCCTGTTTGTTGAACTTGTACAGTATTAACAAGTCCTTACGTGGTGTTCTGTTCCAATCTCACGGTTCGCTGAACACTGGTTGATTGAGCGCCTCACTGGACAGCTGCGTTAGACACTGACTAGGCAGTACTTCCTGAAGTGGGAGTCTTCCCTCTCCATAAGTCATTCAAACTTATGAAGACTTCCGTGCCAAATTTGCTGCCCCTTTGTGAAAGGCTGTAACATGTTTAACATAATAGATCATATTTAATTATAATTCTGCTGTGCAATATGTACTACATTTAATTCCCTAAAGAATTTAGTACTCACTGAATGGTATGATGTAGAAGATGAGTTGATTTCTTTAATGTCTACAATATACAATAATGTTCATTATCTGTACAGTAGCTTAAATTATGGAGGTTTTGTTTATTTAATCCAGCTTATTGTTGTATTCCTTGTGGACATTGATCTTTTAAAAAGGTTTACAAATGTTATGTTATTCATAATAAAGAAGCTAATATTTCTAAGTTGTCAAAATCCTGAGGTCAAGGGTTGAGATGGGAATTCACATGAAAACAAGACAATACCTTTTTCACTCAATTTGTCTATTTAATATATAAAATACGGTAAAACATACGCAAAAAGGATAAGGTTTCAAGGGACTTGGATACTTTGGTACAACAAACACTTTTCTGTAAAAGCGGTATAGAATTTTAATAACATATCAGTGCATACTTTGTATATGAAAATATACACAAAATGTATATCATTCTCAAAAACAACAAAAAGAATTACAGAAGAACCCAAAGCAGTACAATATATTAGCTATAATTTTCATCTTAAGTTTATGCTACATTTGAGTTTATTTTTTACTCTAATTTGTGATGCATTTCCTTTATGTTTAATGTATTTAACATGAGCATTGTTTTTAGTTCCATGCATTTACGATTTCAAATTCGGTTACTTGCTAATTTCAGGTGTTCCCCACATTATAAATACAGTTTCATATCTTATTCAAAATTGCAGCATTTAACTGGTATTTTCCTTCATTGCATTTGCTAATATCACAAAAATGGATTGTGCAATTTTAGCAAGTATTTTCAAGAAAGGAAACCAGTATTTTATATATCATGTATATAAGGTTGATTAAATAAAAAGTTGGATATTCTACAAAGTAGCAGAAAAATAAAAGCTCCATAGTAATAATAATATAGTATTAATAATAAGACAATGGAACTGTCACCAGCACAAATTAACACTTGAAAAATAGTGAGATCTAGAAAACATTTTACACAAGAAAAAAGGGTGCAGGTTTTTCCATTTACCATTATAGATTGTCTTGAGACTACAATTGCTAGATTGGACAGAGAACGTTTTGTACATGAGTTACCTACCAGTGGCAGGGTGATAAAACCAATCAGTGAGGTGCCACATCTCGGAGGGACCGGAGGATCACTCCTTCACTGTGAAGTGGGTGCAATGAGAAATTCTTATAGAAATGTAGAGTATTGAAAAGAGAACCCTTTGTCATAAAGCATTGGGCATGGTTGTCTTGTCCATAAACTGCAGCTCTATCTGCAACGATGCCCCATACTGGATAAGTCACTAGAGCCAGCCATTCGCACTGAACCTTGGGATCCCCCAATGAAACAATCTGTATTGCAAATATGCATATCCTTTCAGAAATCACTGACAATCTATTTAGGGACAGTTTGAAATTGGTGTTGGTGTGGGCCGATTAGTTTGACGAGGGTTGTCTTCTTTGTAATAGATACAGGAGGGTAGTGTATCTTTCTTTGTCTACATTTAGCACATTTTAATATAGGAGTTGAACAAAATAACGGATATGCGTAACAATATATCAGAGACCTAATAAGGAATCGGGCCACCCTTTGCCTTCAGAAAAGCTCCAATCCTATTTGGAATGCCTCAACTGTGTGTAGTGGGATCTTGGACAATTTTTCCAAAAAGAAAATCTACCAGTTCTAAGGGATGAAGGTGGTAGAAATCTACTTTGCACTCTGCGCCTCAGCTCTTCCCATGAAGATTGAATTATGTTCTGATCTGATGATTGGGAAGGCCATGGAATCTGTTTGACGTCATCCTGGTGTTCATAAAACCACTCTTGAATTCTTAGTGTTTATGGTGGCATTACCATCCTGGAATATTGGAACATCATGAGGGGACAGTGTTTGCAATATAGGGTGCATCTGGTCCGGTAGAACGACCTGATATTCCTAGTCCGTTATATGACCATGTAGAGCAATCTTCAGACCCAATGACTCCCACAAGATGGCTGCCCATACCATTACCCCCACCATGTTTAATAGTTGGCAGTAGATATTGTGGGAGGGCATTCTTTGGCTTCCAAGCTCAAGTTGTACGGTATTTGTTGAGACTGGGTCACAGAGCAGCTGATTCAATTCTGTGGAACTTTTTTAGACTGTACTTTTGTGGCATAACCAAACTTAGGTTTATGTCATTCCCAGTCGGTCAGCATCAAACTGTGACCACTGTTCCTCTTTGCCGCTGCAATTTGTCCATGTTCTGCATATGTGGTCATGATTTATGAGATTGTTCCAATAATTTTGCAGTTTTTGTGACCGATGCAGTTGCAATCCAGTAACTGACTATTTGGCCTCTGGACAACTCAGTTGCCTCATGTTGCTTTGAACACATATCAAAGTGCTAATATAGCTTCATAGCAGACATGTATGAACTGCTGATTGGCCATCAACCTAATGTGACCAGCAGTTGTGTTTTTAAAATGTGATGTAGTGACTCCACAGTAACAGTCTTTCTCCATGTGTTTCCGTTATTTTGTCCACTCCTGTATATTATGTATTATTTTTGCCTTTGTTTCCAGGACATGGACAGAATGTTTAAACCAACAGAAATTACACAAAATAATGCTTGATAAAGGCATTGGGAATTGTTTATAAAATAATTCCCCAATTTCTCTGGGTTGCTTTTGGCAATGTCACTTTAAAACAATGCCTTAAAATGACAAAACATACGATTTAAAACAATTATATGGTTTTCTAATGCTGACTGCTTCCATGCATATTTCAAGGTGTATGATGTCAAACTGTCCCTTAGAATGTGTTAACTCCATTTGACCTAGCTCACAGCAGTGTGAACATGAGCATATACATATTTAATAACTATTTCATATGACATTTGACAAAGAACAAAGTAGGTTTTAAATTTTGCTCAACATGGGTACGCTGTAAATTTTGCTCAACAAGTGTATGCTGTAGTTCACAAAACCAGATTTAAGACAAAAATTGTTTTTGATTGAATGAAAACGTCCATTGCACGACGTTCAACAGCAGAATCCATTTAATTTCTATGTTGTTATGGTGGTCTGTAAATCTACTTTGATCAATGGGAATTGGGTTCAGAGCGCGTGGCCAAAGGACATGTTGACACAACAGCCAAACCGCAGGCAAGCAGGCTCCTAAAGAGTGAGTGAGAGACAGAAAGTGCACACCATCAACACTATCATTATATAGGTTACTGAAACAAACTCACTGGCTAGTGCGGCAGGGCCCCTGCATTGTAGCTCAAAACATATCAAAGTCACACTCACACCCATATGCAAACAGATCCACTGAGAATGAACACATTGCTTGTTTCAGGGATACCTAGACAAGTCTACGCAAATATCCATATGTACACACATCGTCCATATTGAAAGGCCAACTGCTTTGCTGCCAACTGAAGCTATAGAAATAGAAAATGTCCTTTTAAATCCTGCTGAAACAGATTGTTTAAAACGTTTGCAGAGCAGCGGAAAGCTATTGGGAACATCAAAAATGTTTGTATAAGTGGTGATTTTATACAGTCTGCCTCTTACTTCCCCCAAACCGGACTGAAAAGCCCAAAGACATCCCTAACGAGAACAAGCAGAAATCCAAAACAAACATCAAAAATGCATTGCATTTGAGGCTTCTACTAGTTAAAGGAGCCTTTAGAAGTTCTCAGACATGTATCCCAGTATCTAGCCTAATTTATGGTGCAACAATGATTGCAGCAATTCCTTCAAAACTGGAAAGAAAAAAAGGTGATGACTAAATAAATGTGAGCATAGAGATATTGAGAGCAGAAGTCATCTACGAGTTGCTGACTCTTTCATGGAGTCTGCGAGTCAAAATAAGTGAACGATATTACTGTGTCCCTGTACCACGCCCGAGGCATTTGGCATGAAACGGTTGATAACGACACTCGGGCAAGGCTCTCGTTCTTGACCGTGGCTGACCGTGCCTGCTGACCACAGAGTGCCACCTGAGGCTTTGGCCAGTGGCTGGGGGTGCTGTACATTGGCAGAAGCCGTGGGATCTATTCCTGTGTTTCCCAGACCAACCGGACTTCCTGTTTGTCCGCCTGTGTCTTCTTGCTCAGCGCCACAGACGAAGCTGAGACAGGATTAACATTTTTTTTTTTGCAAGCAGCACTTGTCCAAACAGTCATTCCCAAAGTGCATTTTGAAGGGGTGCTTTTCTGAAAAACTGACAGGTCTCATTAGCATTTAGCACTAACAAAAAAAAAAAAAATAAACAACAGATGTAAAGAGTCAATATGGCAGGATGTCCTAAGGTGAAAAGAACCAACACTTGTGTTGAGAAAGCACAAAGACAAGCCGTCCGTCAAACAGTCAAGTTCAAATTAAATACGTGACGTGCCGAATGGGTTATCTAACCAATCTAGATTAACTTACATCTGGTATGAACAGCAATGAGCAGTCAAAACAATCAGAAGAGTAGATTCTCTTTTGAAGTCCTGATAGAGTAAGTGTCAATACCCCCCGAAAACCAACTCAATTCAAGCGAGACAGCTTTGAGATTCGAGCCCCCATAATTTGAATGTGCTGTCCCATACAAAATCCAATGGCAGACTTCAGCATCTTCCTTCCCGTGGAGCACTAGCCCCTGAGTTTCTGGCTCGGCTTAGAGTTCTTGGGTGGTGGGTGTTATTGTAGGGGGATGGAGGAAAGGAAAAAGGTTTGGGTGGTGGTGGCAAATGGCAGTGGGGTGAGGTGGCGGTGATGGTGTGTGTGTGTGTGTGTGTGTGTGTGTGTGTGTGTGTGTGTGTGTGTGGTGGTGGGGTTTCGTGTTCTGTGGTGCTTCATGGGTCAAGGGCGTTTGCGCCGTTGTCTTTTATGTGACCCACGCATCGAGTCTCATGCGCTTGATGTTAGCCCCCTCCTGCTCCGCTTCACTCTGGGCCCGCAGGAGCTCCGCAGAGGAGCCGAAGTCGGGGGGCAGGGAACGGCCAGGGTTGCCCGCGTTTCCGGCCGCACTTCCGACGATGCCGCCGCCGCCTCCTCCACCGCCGCCCGCCCCCGGGTCATCGCGGTCGCTGCCCTCGTATGAGCTTCCGTTGCTGCTGAGGCTGTCGGCGGGGGAGCGGCCGGTCGGGGGCTCCAGGCACAACAGGGAACCGGGGTACTGTGGCGGGGGCGCGGCTGTCTGGACACCCCCGCCGGAGGAGGACGGGGCGGAAGCGGGAGGCGGACACGGGGAGCGGCGGTCTCGCCCGGGTGAAATGGGCTCAGACTTGATGCTCACGCTGGAGTTGGTGTTGACGGTCAGCATGGTACCCTGAGGTATATGACCCACCGGCCTGAAGTCAGAGAGAGACGTGGAGAGGAACCATGACAGAGAGACCGAGCCATGGCACAGGGATGGACATGGAGAGATATACAGAGAGAGATATAAGGAAGACAAAAAGAAGAATAAGGGGTGAGTCTCACTTGACAGGGGCCGCACGAGCATAGTGACATGGTGCAAGGGTGACACTACAGAACCAACGGCCCAATCACAAGACGGCGCAACAACACGATTTAGCAGCAACACCGTATGAAGAAAATCCATTCCAAGCAGTTGACAAGCAAAACTAACCATTAAGCTCCCAGAATCCATACAAAACAGCCCAACAGCATTATAGAAGCATGACATGGTCTGTGTATGAGGGGGTGATTTGGGATTGGTTCATGGAAACTATGAAAAAATTATGATATTAAAAACATTTCTATATGTTTGCAATAATCCAGAATCTTTTTTAGAAATTCCAATAGGGAGACCCCTGGCTCTGGAATTTCTTGGGAACAATTTTGGAATTTTGCAACCTTACACCTGCTAAAGTATGGTGGAAACTGCCACCATCCTGATTACTCTGTCTGCAGACAGAATTGACATGCCAGGGCAGCCAAAAGCACACAGACATGACACAGTACAGAGAAATACAGTACCGGCCCAACCACTCATCTCTACCCAAGAGGAGGTTGGACTGCGAGGCGCTGCGGGGAGAAAGAAACATTGGAGCACTTGCAAAAGAAGATGACAGAATATGTAACAGGCTATGTATGACCAAAGTGTGACAGAGGTATATGAGGAAACATCCCCTAGTATCCATCTATTCTGTAACAGGAATAGATGGATAGAATAATACATACTGTACACAGAAAAATGTATCAGTTTGTTAGGGATGATAGGACAGAAACAGATTCAAGTTGAGTCCAATTCCATTTCTTCCCGAAACAGAAGAAGCATAAGAGCTGTGACCGTCACATTTTCAGCAGCGGTAAATTCAATTATGATTTTCGCATATGTTTCTGGACAGTCTGTTGCCTGATTGAATCAATTCAATATTTAGTATTTTGTGCAAACCCTGTTGCTAATGCTACTGTGCCCCTCTGGAATGGACAAGTAACTCCCTTTATAATGACGGGCTTTGCGTCTGGGTTTGTGTGCGTACATATAATTGACATTGACCTTAATAACACTGTTCCATGTTCTAATGAAGGTAAACAGAGCAGGGAACAACCCCCATCAACCTGAAGGTACACGCAGCACCAGGACAGACAAAGACATTCACCTCAGGTTGGCCGCCAGACTGGAGATCTGGCTAGACAGCTCTCCGCTCTGTTTGTCCATGCCCCACATGCTGTGGTAAAAAGGGAAAAACAAAGGCTACTGAGACGGAGTGTGTGCGTTGGCCATTCGGACCTACAGTATGCCGTTTAAGTCAGTTGACCACCTGAAGATTAGGGACGCTTGCATAGGTGGTTGTGCTGGGATCCAGGTGGACCTGGACTGTTGAGACACGCCTGTAAGCAGCTCCCAAAGCACTTAGCAACAACCCTGTGTGGCGCTATTGTAAAGAACATGTTGGAGTGGCACTGCGGCATTTTAGCATGGCGCTATTTAATGAACACATTGTCAATTAAATAGTGTCCCTCTAAAAACACCGATGTGAGACAGATCTGGGGTGTCGTATGCCGGTGAGACCAATTCGCAGCCCCCGTCTTTAGGGTGCGAATTGCTTGCGGTTACACGTGACATGGCGACACTATGCTAGATGACAGAGATGGTTAGTCGCATAGTGTTTTAATGGAAAGGTCACCCACTCAACTCGTTTCGTAGGCAACGCCGGAGGGCTTTATGGTCGCACAGGATGTGGCATTGGGAGGGTGGACTTACACCAAGTTGCTAAGCGACGCCAGATTCAGCTGTTGCTGCTGCTGTTGCTGCTGCTGCTGCTGCTGCTGCTGCTGGGATACAGAAAGCTGCTGCTGTTGTTGCCACGGCACGTTGCCTTGAAGCAGGCCGCCTGGCGACGCCAAGGCGTGGAGAGCGGTGATGTCGGCGCTCGTCAGCTGGTACTCTAAGGGAGGCAAAGGACAGAGGGGAAAGGGTGGCACGCTCTCACACCAGTTTAGCGGTTATGCATTTTGCAGCCGTTCGTTCCTCCTCACTTGTTACTCTGACACGCACTACATGTTTGTAAAGCGGAAAGGAGAAACGAAAAGCCTCCGGACCTGGAGGGTGGTGACGGTGCTCTACTGATATACAATGCCTGTGTGGTACAAGGTCTGGACACGTTTCAGGTCACCTGTGTTGTAAGCCGTCGGCATGGCGGAGAAGGGCAACCCTTGGGCGAGGAGACTGGGCGTCGTCACGGAGACCACTGGCGTGGTGAGTGCCTGAGCCGCCTGAGCGCCGGCCAAACGTTGAGCATTCTGGGGAGAAAGGAGACGAGGGATATAACTGAATGAAAAGTTCAAAGCCCTTGTGTGAGAATGGAACGTGGTCGATATTTTGACGAGGTGGAATTCACGGCAAGCTGCCCTTTTCAAAATATCTGTGGTGGTAGGTCGGTGGCAGTGGCATCAGGAGAAGTCGAGTGACATCATGCATCGACACACAAAAGTGGCACTGCTAGGTGAACGTGATTGGGTCTTAAAGGGATAATTCACTTTTTAACCTTGTAGCTGGAAATAAGCTTAACTTCATGAAGCGAACTACCCCTTTACATGGACGCCATTCATCGGCGTGGGTAACCCCATGCATTTTCTAGATGGACAGGGAACCTGCAGCGGTGTGCGGCTGACAACCTTCCAAGTACAGTAAACACCCATCATGCTACCAAATGGACTCCAGGCTGATGGAAGTAATGGATCTACCAACGATGAACGTGATCCAAGTAAGGTGTCCGGCCAGTGTTGCCTGAAGTGCTGTTAACGTGCAGACGTAAGCATTGCTTAAACGTTTCTTTTTCACCGCAAAATGCAGCAAATAGTCTAATATGACTAATGTGCTTTAGAACCATGCTGGAATGACACAACCATGTTCCTAAAACCCCATGCAGTCAGGTGGCCACTGTTAACATGACCTATCACCATATGCGATCGGACCAAAGACAGAGACGCTCTATCCTTCAGGCCTAATGACACATGTGGGGCATCACACACTGGTAGCCATGTGAATGTGGGGGTGATCAACATTCAGACATGCCAGTGCGACAGGAAAGAAAAATTCACCTCGTTCACCAACTCCAGCTCATCATCTGTCTGCAAAGGGGCAGGAGCGGAAAGAGTTACACCATGAGACTTGCTCCGAGCGTGGCAACATTCAGCTCTAGCCACTACCTAGCGATGACTGAGGGTCATGTTGGAAAGTATTCATCCCGCTCTTGACTTGTCTTCGCACTTGTCTGTTATATTACAAAGTGGGCTTAAAATGTGTTTCACTGTCATTTTGTGTCAATGATCTACACAAACTAATGTCAAAGTGGATTAAAAATTCTAAATTCCTAGAATTCCTAAGAAACACAACTCTTGTGTCTGGTTCCTTCACTACATAAATATTAAAATTCCTATTCAATCGGGGGATAAAAAAAACGGCTGGAAGTGATTATAGCTTTGAGTCATTCTGGGTATCACCATTAGAGGTTTGTAAAAATCTAACCCATAGTTCTTTTTCCTTTTTTAAAAGATCGGTCAAGTTGTTTGTTCAACATTGTTTCACCACCGTTTCAAGTTCAGCCGTAGATGGTTAAAAAAAAAAAAAGCATCAACTCTGTAACATGGCCACTCAGGAAAATGGTATGTTGCCTTGGTAAGGCACTACAGTGTAGAATTGACCTGTTGTGCTGCGTTTGCCTTAAAAATTATGTTTTGCATTCAGAACAGAAATAGCATTTCACATGCTTCGCAGTATCACTTTAGTGCCTTGTAGAAAACAGAAGGCATGTTTGGAATATTTTGTAATATCTACACGCCTCCTCTTTTTCACTCTGACATTTAGTTTCATATTGTGGAGTAACTACAATCCATCCTCAGTTCTCTTCTCACAGCCATTAAACTGTAACTGTTTAAAAATGACTAATGGACTCATGGTGAAATCCCTGATCATTCCTTCCTCTTTGGCAGCTGAGTTAGGAAGGATGCATGGGTCTTCTTAGTGACTGAGTGTATTGGTATACCATCTAAAGCCTAAATAAGAACTTTAACATTTATCATTCAGTGTCTGCTTTTTTCACTTTTACCAATATATCCAATTATTGTCATTCTTTGCGAGCAATTGCTATACCTCTACTAATCTTTAGTTTAATACATAACTTTAATTCACTACCTGAGTGAGGGACCTTACAGATAATTGTAAGTGTGAGGTGCAGAAATTGAGATCCTTTAAAACACTATTGTTGCACAAAGAGTCCACCCAACTTAACTTTTGCTTAACAATTCACTTAACTCCTAAAGTTAATAAGGCTTGCCATTACAAAGGATCTGAATGGGTATTGAGTAAAGACATTCTAACCTTTCCTTTCTAAAAACCAAATTCTACTTTGACATTGTGACGTTGCATGTAGATCAGTGACACAAAGGGAACATTTAATTCACTTTACATTTAGGCTTTAAAACAACAGAATGTGGAAAAGGTCAAGGTGCTGAATGTTTCTGAAGGCAATGTACAGGAAATGGCTTACCCAACTGAACTTTATATGAAAGATAACATTTGTCAAGAATGCCACAATGATATGACGTGTCCATCAGTCATTTTCTTGTGCACTTCGCTTACTTGTTTTAGCATAGTTAGGGTGATTTTGGTAGCACATCTTTCAATAAAAAAAAACATATCACTTTCGCTACAAAACTCAGATTATCAACTGTATAGGTAGGTATCACTGGGTTTCTAGAAAGGGAATAATCTCAACCAAGATAAATTACTAAACATAAGTCTTATTTAGTCTGCTAAAGATTTATTGGCCCCGGTTTTGCCTGGTTCTGGCTGAGCAGTAGGAGCGTTTGGGCCTGGTTGAGCTCACCATCTGCATTAGGCTCTTCCCAGCCTGTGAGGTGATGACTCTGAGGTCTGGCTTGCGGCTGTTCACCATCTGCGGGCTCTGCGGCGGGGGCGGGGACTTGGGCGGAACTACTTTCCCCAGGCTGTTGCCGTTGGAAACGGAGAGGAGGCCTGGGGAGGCCCTGGCACTGATATATCCGTTAGCTGGAGGTGACAGGAGGAAGAAACGCACAGGATAAATGACAAAAGGCATGCAGGTTAATCAACATCTAGGCACAGCGCAAAACTTATTTATTCAGAAGATGGAACCAACAAAAGTTAACTGTCCCTTCTTTCATTATCACTGTGGAAATTAGATGAGGGAGGGTAGCAGCCTTCTCAGGGCAGGTCTTTTTGTGAAATAAATCTGAATGATACAGGATTTGAAAAGATTACGTTGGAATACACTCCCCTCACATTAAAAGCCTGGAGCTTGATTTTATTTCTCCCGCTAGGGATGGTTGACACTTGAACCTTCTGGGTCTCCCTTGTGGAATATGTATGTACATTTCATTGGAAATAGATAATGAGAACAACAGAAACCTCTCTGTTTAGATTCTCTCTCTGTAGGTTGCCCGATTTCTAACACCCTTAACCCCTCACTCACAAATAATTCCAATACTGGAAATGACACACATTGCCAGCTGACGTCAATGGTGACATGACCAAATGATCCCAGTGATGCTGGGAGTCACTTCAGAGATGTCCTTTTCCCACTGGCAACACTTTTTGTTAAGACATTCCCCGTTATGTGTAGTATTTTCAGTAGCAGAGGGTTTGTTATATGTCATAAGGTTACTTACGGACTGGACTTGGGCATCCGCTATTTGAGTTGTTCAGGTCACCTCCGAGCATAGCACCTGTTGAAATGATTAACACTCACCGAGCAAGGAAATGACCAATACTACTACTACTACTACTACTACTACTACTACTACTACTACTACTACTACTACTACTACAACATCAATTTAAAAACATGCATCACATTATTAAATAACCGATATCATGAACATAACATGTTCATACACTTTGTAATAGAAACTGAATGCTTGTTTATTCATTCAGAGCAACAGTGTTACAGCTTGCCAAAACATTGATTTGTAAAAATTCATTGACTGGAACAAGGAACTAAATGGACTGAAACAAAAAGCTGCCTTTGGCAGAGCGTGTAAAGAGGAAATATGACCTCATTGCTCCACGTGCTGTAGTACAATGCGTTACTCTGCTTTCACTCACCTGCACTGGCTGGTCGCTGTGGCAACCCGGGCGACACAGTGTTTCTCTGGAGCGCCGGTTGCTGGGGCGACAGGTGATGGTTGTCAGAGAGTGATGACGACGTCACATAGGAGGTGGTGACCATGGCGTTGCCAGGGTTACTGAACTGCAATGTGTTCTGATTAGAGGCCTGGACGGTGACGGGCATGGAGAATGTTGGAGGCGGGACCGCAGACTGTAACAGATTAGAGAGAGAGAAATCATTAGGGCGTTTGATTGCGTTTCAGGTCTGTAATATGCAGACAAATAGATATAAGCATCAAACTGCACTAGGGTTAACAGAGATTTCACCCATGTATGGCAGTATTTCACAAACATCTACTTGAGTATCTACAGACAGTGCCCTTATCTGAACTATCCCAGCATGAGTGCTGGGGGATGGTAACTAGCTCTGGGCTTGGGTTAGAATGGATATGAAAGAGGGGAGATGCTTACACTCACGCTGTACCGCTTATAGAGGATGTCAAGATCTTCAGTGGGCTTGCGGTATTTGTCTTCATTTAGGGGGCTCTGGTCGATGGAGTCTTCTCCATCTGGCTCAGGACTGTCACAACCGTTGAAGCCTTTCTTTCTTAACGTCTGAGAGGACATGATTAAAATAAAAAAAGTGAACAAAAACTTGACATGGGAGGTGGAGGTCTGTCTAACTGATTATGAACGGTCCATTATGAAGTACGGCGCATTTGAAAAGTATTCAGACTCCTTCACTTTTTGAACATGTTACGTTACAGCCTTATTCTGAAAGTGGATTAAATATAATTTTTTCCTGATCAATTGCCGCCAGAGATCCCTCAACCAAATTTTGACAAAAGGGGTGATGACTTACACCATCAATTTTGTATTTGTAATTCATTTATAAGAATTTGCTGATTTCTTTTGTTGATCAGTGGCAAAACCCCCAATTTGAATACATCGTAATGTCATGTTGTTGAATATTGCTTTTAAATTCATGTTGTAACAACAAGATGTGAAAAAGTCCAATGGGGGTGAATACGTTTGAGATGCACTGTAGTTGAATAGAGTGCATCTGAGTGAAATTGAAGATTCACATGATTTCAGATTAAATCCACCTAGAGGGCCCTAGAGTATGAGAGAATATCCCCAAAACAATACCAAGCTTTCAAAACATGTCCGGGGAGAAGGTCCTGGAAAAGCACATAAAAGAAAATACAGAATTTTAAACATTCCCTGAGAACTGTTAATTCCAGGGCACATTTAGGAACAAGGCAAAATAATGAGTGACAGTCCATCCTCCGGAACATAACAACAAGGCAAGAAGGTTGATGCTCAGAATAACGTTTTGGTAGTAACTCTGAAAGAAATAAACAGTTCCACCACAAGAATGGGAGAAGGAGCAAAAGGGAGAAACCCACTGCTGAAAATCTTTCATCAGAAACCCTGAAACACTGCTCATCTGCATACCCATAGTAAAGCATAGGGCGGCAACATCATGTTATGGGGATGCTTCTCATCAGCAGGGACAGGAAAACATTTAAGGGAAACCTGCAATAGTCTGCAATGGACCTCAATTTAATTTGTATTAAGATTTCAAAGTTGCAGTTAACCCAGTGGTACCCATCTAACTTAAAATGTGTCAGTTTTGTTAAGAATGGGCTAAAATTGCAGGCACCACATGATCAAAGCAGGTAGACATTTCCCCTGAAAATACTTTAAGCTGTATATGGCTACCAAAGATGATGTTACCTAGAATTGAATACATGTCACACCAAAACATTTCAGTTTTGTTAGTCTAATAACCTTTTGTTTCAAATTAAAATAATATTTTGCACCTTCTAAGTGGGGTGTACTGTAACAACAACTGGTGAGAAGAAATTTTGGGGGTGGATATTTATGCATCCACTGTATAGCCGGAGTTGGCTATACAACACAAAAATGATGCCAAGCATTCAATGCACTTCCTAAAAAATATCCACTGTAGTGATTTCAGACTTCCGGACCTGGCAAGAAGAAAAACATCTCAGAGCTTCTTTTCCCCTGTTTGAAGCCTAAAAAGGCAGCAAAACACTATAGTGGTAATGAGGTCCTTTCGCTTATTTATTCTGGCAAGACCTAGTAGTGGAACCATTAGTGCTAACCGTGCTCACCAGGCATTCCAGAAAGACTCAAGCTAAAGCGGTATGGTAAGAAGAGGTTCCTAGCTCTTTCTTTTACCTCAATGATGTCTGCGTTGGTTCGGCTCTCGTGGGGCTCATTGTACTCTGTGTATTTGAGAAGCACCTTGTCCATGTCGGTACTGGCATACTGAAACAGCTTGTTGGAGTGGTTGAAGATGATTAGGGCGATCTCACAGTCACACAGAACACTCAGCTCATAAGCCTTCTTCATCAAACCAAACTTCCTCTTTGTGAACGTCACCTGGGTGGGAGGAGATTGAGAATTAATAAAATAAATTTCTGTGTATCATTTTATAATAAAATGTTAGTTTTTTTTCCCCACTAGCATTTGTCTCAACATGTTTTATAAAACAGATACAGATATTTCATGGGCGTCAAGATGAGTTTGAGTTGTGGTGTTGTTTTGGAAATTGTGGAAAGAGTGAATACTCATTAGTGCCTCTGACACTGTGCCAGGTGAGTGAACCGGCAGTGGAGGTTGCCTTCATCTACAATGGATTTAATTGGTGCCACCATCTGGTTCTTCAGTGACGTTTTCATTGGGCACACTCAGTACATTGTGCAAACAAAAACATCCATTTCAAATGGTTTTATTTTGGTGCAAATCAAATCAAATCTTTACCCCTTAAGCTGTTTTTCCAAGCTCTCTTTTGAAAGTGTGAAGATTGAATGATAAAACTCATGCGGTCATTCAATATCCTTCCTTTACAACAACCTTGCTTATAGGGGATCACACACACACGGCACGACAATAACATACATAGGTTTCAATATGCTTGTAAAAAAATATTCAGGGCCTAAATGTTTCTCTATTAAAAATCTTATTTTCCCTAACCCTTAACTAAAAAACGAACCCCAACTATGACCCTCAAACCCCTCCAAAGCCCAACATACAAATACACCTTAACCTTAATGCCTTCTCTTATCCCTCATAATAACCCTAACACAGCATTTTATTTTCCAAGTGAGGACTGGCAAAAGGTCTAACCTGTACCTAATTTTATAGACAGGACTATGGTTGCAAGGATTGACCACCTACATTGCTGATATTTCTGATGGGCTAGAAACGTTAAACTAAATGTATGCGTTTAATTTAGACGTTTGATTTAAAAAAAATCTATTGATTAATATATACCTTATATGTTATTAGACCTGTGTAGCTGCTCCAGACTGCCCCTTTAAAGCATCCATGAATGTAGTCTTATCAATAAAAAAGATAAGGGAGAGGTCTTAATAAGGAGCACACAGACACCCCCAACACATGCGCGCGCAACTTTCGGCCACTGATATCACGGTGTCCACTGGCCTGCAGCTGCTGTGGGCAGATTGATTTATTTGGAGCAGCTGACTGCAGGGCTGTGTGTGAGCCGAGAATCCCCATGTTAGTTTGAACCCCGTGCCTCAGCCTGAAATACTATATGCGCTCTCCGATAGCTCCATGGATGTACAACTGAACGACACACACAAACACACTACTGTGTAATAGCCAGAAAACAGTAACATTACCCTACAGAGCAACACTGATATAATGTTAGTCAAGGGGCACAGTGACACTGATACTACAGGTCATTACCATAGGGTAACACACACATCTTATTCAAGTTTTAGGTACTGTAAGTTTTTCCCTTCAGCTTAGTTTGACCTTCTTCGGTCCATTAATTACAACGGATAAAAATACAGAAGTAGTACAAAGAAGACCGAGTGAAACTGGCTCACGGCATTAAATGGGGATATGACTGGATTGACAATAAGGGAGGCAAGACTCCACATCTTTCCCAACTATCTTATGAGGGGTTAACTTTATTCAAGACGTTTCTCAGTCCCACCTGTCGGTTCCTCTCGTCGGTGATCCTCTGGATCTGAATCTTTTTCCTCCCCATGGTTCTTGGTGTTGATTGTAGTGGCTGGGTGACAGTCAAACAGGTAGAAAGGTCAGAGGTGCCTCCTCTCAGGCGAGGGGAGGGGGGGTGTAGCCAGTTGGCTCTTTCCGGAGCACGGGCAGAGACTCCTGACACATACACACTCGCCTCTGTCCCGGTCTGGGTTGACGGGGCAGAGGGTTTGTCGTTAGTAGAGCTGGTAGAGAAGGGGGTTGGGGGGGGGGGGGTTTCCCTCAGTTCATTGTTTGTTTAGGGTCGAAGGGCACCAGTTTCTTAGCTGTTGCTGTGGCGAGGATGATGTCACTCCTGAGAAACAGAAACATAGAGAGAAAGTGAGATTGTGTGTGTGTGTGTGTGTGTGTGTTATTTTTACATTTCTTTTGTACACACAGCAAACAGCCTTCATGACATCATGGGCTGAAGAATGGATGCAATATTTTGGCCGTAGGTGAAACTGTAGTCCATGCAAGACCACTGGTGGTCCACAGCGGTACTGCAGGGGGCTGCACCATTTAACTGGAAACCCAGAAAGGATAAGTTTGGTTGAAAACAGATGGTCTATGCTATGTGGTGGAACCAAACCATAAAAATACACACAATTAAACAAATAGCACCAACAGCAAGCTATCAATGACTGAATGCATTATATGAATGAGGTTTGCTCCAAATACTGCAACTCGCTAGAAATATACCTCAAAAATACAATAGAGTCGAGTGAGAGAAACATCTAGTTGTTTAAGACCTTTGACATCTAGTTGTTTAAGACAATAGCATGGAAGATGTTGTTTGACTTGTCTGAGGGGGCGCACATGTACCTATACACAGTCCCAACAGCAATTGTTTCATCACCCCGTTTACACACACGCACACATAGCAAGACAAGCTCAAAGGCAGACAGACTGTCACCCTGCCGTTGCGTCTCGATACTGACGGACGCCATGCTAACCACTGTTAGCATTTCTCATTAAAACCAAATATCAACTAGGCGGTAGCGGTTTCAATAACAACTTCTTAGCAACTAAGTGCAAGTGGGCCGAGGGGAATTCCCATGCAGAGGAAGAATCTCGCTGATAAAGACAGGGAGCTACAAAGTCAGGCTAGCCTCCAACCCAGCGAGGCTAGGTTGATAATACAGTAGCTATATCACCCAGCCCCCCATTTTATCTTTAAATGAGTCACCCACATTCAAGTGTCTCTAAATGACACTGGACAATAACCTAATGAAACTGAAATTGTACAGTTAATAAGGTTTTGAAAATTACAAAGTAAAACTACAGCACATGAAATTGTTTGAAATACAGTTAAATATAAAATGTGGTTGTAAAATTGAATGCACAGCAAACCCTGTTTTCTTTTTTTACAGATTTCAAGCAATATTTGAACTAAGGCTTGTTTAATTACTATCACCAAAGTATGAATAATTGTTATCACTGCTACATCTGTACAACGGAAAATCCACTCAAGTAACTTAAGTCTGAGGCCTAGTCCACACTTACATGGGTATTTTTTATTTATTTTTTACGGGGGGTTTTCTAAGCGTTTTGACCTTTTGTCCACAGGCAAACTGCATTTTAGGTAACTGAAAACAGACGCCTTCCAGGGTGAAGATATTCAGAAACTAAGTTTTCAGTGTAGACAAGGAAAACAGAATTATCTCCTTAGTTTTACGTCAGTAGGTGCCCTGTTATCTCCTTTGTTTACATGAGGCTATTTTGCGCAATGGTGGACGTAGCCAAAATAGTGCTGGTTTTAATCTTGCTAACAGGAAATTGTACATGAACAGTTAATTTCCCACTATTAAGGAACAAAAAGGTGTCAGAATGCGCTACAGAGGTCACTGCTACATACAACATGCGCGCCAGGTTTGTTAGCCTAGCGGAACTGGTTATAACTTTTTTTCAGGCTTCTGATTGGCAAACATGGCTTTAAGGTTAGGGTTATAGACCAATTTGGAGTGGACGTCAGGTTACGTTACTGAAGTTTGGATGCCTTTTGGTTTGGCATGCTCTTCAGTGCTTGTGTTTTCGCGTTTTCATGTGGACTGAGATTTTTTTTTAAACAGAGAAGTTGTAATGGCTTTATTGACTCGACATTATGAAGAGAGCACAGTTCTTCCAAAACAGAATAAAAAATGTCCTCCATCATTGCTTCTTTTCTGATATTTTGCAACATTGGTAGGGACTGAAAAAGTGTTTTTTTGTATTTATTGTTTATTAAAAGTGCATAAACAGCACTACATTAGATATACATAGCACCAGCACAACATCGGCAGATATAAATAAAAAATACATTTAGGAAATGTGTTCTATCCATGCAGTTTGAAACAATAGTGAAACCACGCTAGTGGAAAAAAAATTTTATAGTTACATTTCCAGACTTCCATGGAGGCCAGACAAGATTGGAGGTGTGGCCTCGCGAGACTAGCTAGCAAGTAACGTTATATTGTCTAGCTACTATAGATAGCTAGTTATATTATGGTCTAATAATGTGGGGTTTCACAATTTTGAATGGAAACCAGGTGTATGCGTTGCTCTAGCCAGATATATGTATAATCAGAATGTCAGAATCAGAACTAACAAACATGAATAGTTCTAATTCTATTCCCACACTTATTCCGTTAAGCTACTGTAGTGCGTTTCAAGGAGAGATTCTGGCATCAGCAAAAGCTGTTTTTAATTTAATAGTATAATTGAAAAAAATAACTAACGTAATGATACTTCAGGATCAATGTTTATTGAACTAAAGTGAAACTAAAAATGTCTATAAATAGGCTTAAAATATCATTTCAGATATCCATTTAGCACCTATAATGTTGGTTCCCATGGAATTAGCACCCCCCCCCCCCCCATCTACCTCCCAGTATGCTTCCTGCCAAAGCCCAAAGCCATAGAACCTGGAACAAAGCTTGTTCTTTTTTACCATACTCAATGTGTTCACTCTTTTCAGCAGGGGTTCATTTCCATTCAGTATTTCATTACACGCATGAAGAGGCTACAAAGAATAGGTCAGGCACATGAATTATATCCTCATATTCCTCTCATAAGACCCTGCATCTGAAAATGAGATAGTGGTGTAAATGGGCTCTCATCTAAAGACGGTCTAAGGCTCTTTGTAAAACTGTGTTCAATTAGCTGCTCTCAGAGTTTGATAAAGAGACTAGTTTTTTGACACAGGCTATGATTATGTACAGGTACGTTCATGAGGTGTTTTGATATAAAAAAAAAAAAAACAGGCTGTAGCCTACTGCGATTTCTTAACTGTGGTCAGATGCATAAGAGAAAGCACCATTGGAATTACAAATACATTTGCTTCCATTTGCTTAGTTTAACCTTCAGCTATTCACAGAACTGGTGTTCTATGAATATTTGAACACATTTAATGACAACTCAAAACCACCCTGTCACACCAATTTGAGAACCACTGGCTTAGAATGAAGGACTGTTACAGACTAGCAGCTTCCCCAATAAAAATCAGTTTCTCAGAAAACATTATTTTGACAGTTTAAGTATAAATATTTGTCATCCAGTACCCCATAAAACAAATAACGACCAGTCAAACAAAACAATATTTATACAATTATCCTTTTTAATAAGAAAATCTTAAATTGGTCATTAGCCATTAAGATTATATTACTACTAAAACATTTGTAATCTGCAAAATTGTACATAGAATTTCTCCCTAGCAAACATGGGTTTGAAGCTGCTCGCCCTCCACTCCCCAGGCAAACACGGGGGCTCCCAACTCTTTTTTCAGGGTTCAGCTTTCTCTCCAGTCCAATAATAATAATAATAATAATAATAAAACTCCCTAGTTAGTCAGCTATATTTTACTTTGCCATTACATGGTTTATTTTTCTACCTGTTGTTTCATGGGCAGAAGTAGTGTCAATGCAGTTATTAGAGTGAAACCAATGCTTGAGGTCTATTATATTACTAATACCAGAAATGTTTTCTGAACTACAAATTATTAAAAGATAAAATAACAAAATGTAAAAGGAAATGCTGATTATACTAATGATTTCAGTTGTTAGAAGAGAGATGTTTTGACCCTCCCAAACTTTGAAACGGCAAAAGGTGGGATGAGTGAACTAAAGCTTTTTTTAATATAAGGTCTTTTTTTTTTTACTATGAAAAACGTGAAGGAACATCAAAATTGCAATGATAAGCACTCTGAGTTATTGTGCAATAATACACAGTTGAGGTATAGGCTTTACAATCAATGATTGGTAGGTAGGGACTACGTGCCTAGCTTGCTACCTGGATAGCTTAACTGTCTAGGAGAAATATGGTCAATTCAGTTCACTTTCCATATCAGCCTATGTATTAGTTGTTCGCTCAAAATCAATGCCGATATCTGAACTCAATCCTAATTTTGGACTAAATCAACAAAAAAAAATCACTGTGGAGACGCAGAACCAATTTCGCTTGAAAACGCTACTAACAAAAACTTTTTGAGGACTCTGTCCTCCTTCAAATAACATCGTTCCCCAATACCCTTTATAATACTTTTTTTTTTTTACTTTTGTAAGTAAGAAGTCCTAGAAAATTACATTTGTAATTTGAAAATCAATAGTCTTTGCTCAAGCCAAGATCAAGTCCAGGCATAATCTAGAGCCTGTGTAAATCAAATCATATTTTATAATTAATAATGTGTATAATACTTGATTTAGAAAGATGCCCAAATTAGCACTACATTTTATTCTTCATTTCAAATAATACCACAAAAACCATTTTCTCCACAAAAGAATTGTCCAAATATTCAAGAATCCCTGAAATACTTTGCACATTTCCAAATAGCCTACATAACAAAACTGACCTACTTGCCTCTCAATATAAAAAATACATGCAAATACTTTGAACCCAGGTGAGGTTACATGACCAAAATACTAGCCGATAATGTCACCAGGAGTTGTCTACACATGCCTAACACTGCCTAGTGGCTATTATGTAAATGCACAAGTGTTTCCCCTTCAAGCTCTGACGCGTCAAACCCTTAGGTTTTCAGAGGGATCATTGTGAGACCAGATGGAAAATATGCAAAGCCATCTCTGTTGCTGGTAGAGAGCACTTTGGTCCTCCACAAAACCAGCTTTATTTCAGCATTAAAGGGAAAGCGAGGACTGGGGAAATGTGCTGCCAAGGAGTATGACGCAATAAGTGAAGGCAGTAGTTAAAATCCCCACCATATGAGCATTTCCATTTATCAGTCCGAGCAAACAAAAATTGTTTACATACGCAATTCTTGGTCTTGGGAGGTATACCGCATACAGCACATGGCTTCAAACCAATAATCTGTCCCACCAGCCAGTGAGGAAAGTAAATAAAAAAATTTTGTCAATCTACACAAAAAACCCATACTGTTAGGGTTTTAATTTTTTTAACAAATAGGAAGAAAAAAAACGAAATAATGAAGTCTCATTTACATACAGTCAATTGAAGAGGAACAAATACCACTTGGAAAGATGACTTCATGTATTGATTAACAACTGGCACTGAAAGATATACATTGCAATCATTAATTAATATAAAAAATAAAAGAATTGCAATTTCAGTGTGGAAAAGTACTTACACCCCTAGTTTCAATAGCTGGTGTTGGCCACTTTGACTGAAATAACTTCACAGTAGTTTTTAGTAACGGTGTCTTACACTGACAGGGTGGAATCATTTAAGGGCTTTCTTGCATGCGCAGACCAATTTATGCCCCCTCGCCCAAAGGATTTTAATAGGACTGAGATATGAATTTGAATCTGCAATTCCATAACCTCCCACTTCTTATTAGAGATATTCTGTGGTAGCTTTGCTTATGTGTTTAAAGTCACTGTTATGGTGTAAGATCCATGTTTGGTTTAGCTCCAGCTTTTTGACAGATAGTCTCACCTTCTCAACAAATTTCTGGTACAATATGGAATTCATTGAATCAATGATAGCAAGTTGGAAAGGCTCCGTGGCAGCAAAGCAGCCTCAAACCTCCCTGCTTTACGGTTGGCGTGAGGTTCATCTGTTCTTTTTTTAAGCAGAGGCTCCTTTCTTCCTGACCTCTCATGTAAGCCAAGTTTGTGAAGTCTCTTTCTGACAGTTTACTCATACACTTTGACACTGGTTGTGGCAAGAGAGGCCTGTAGATCCCTTGCTGTTATCTTTTGGGACTCAGAGACTTCTGAGCATCTTTTGGTAAGCTTGTGGTCTGAATTTGGTGGGAAAACCATTCCTATGTAGATTGACACTTCTCTGTAGATGATCCTTCGGAACCTAGAATGTTCTTTAAACCATGGGTAGTGCTGCATGATTAATCAAATCAAGATCGAACTTCCGAAACTGACTGTACGACATCAAAATCAAATCCTGCAATTTGTCTCCAAAAATGTTGAGGGCTGGATTCAAACTCACACCGAAAATCGAAGTAAATTTAAATCACAGGATGTTACAACTTGCGTGAATTTAATCACGGCAACTCAATGTGACTCAGTAGTGTGTATGGCCCCCATGTGCCTGTATGCACTACCGCTAACATCTGGGCATGGCATCATTGATCTCCCAGACAGTATGTGGCACTACTTGGCGGCATCGGATGCACCAATACATAACATCCCAATTCAAGTCTGGGGAACGTGAGGGCCAGTCAATGGCATCAATGCCATCGTCATCCAGGAACTGCCTACACACTCTCGCCACATGAGGCCGGGCATTGTCCTGCACCAGGAGGAACCCAGGGCCCTCTGCACCAGCACAAGATCTGACGATGGGTCTGAGGATTCCATCCCGGTACCTAATGGCAGTTAGGGTACCACTGACTAGCATGTGAAGGTCTGTCTGACCCTCCAAAGATATGCCTCCCCAGACCATCTCTGACCCACCGCCAAACTGGTCACGCTGGATGATGTTCCAGGCAGCATAACGTTCACCACAGTGTCTCAAAACTCCTTCACGTCTGTCACATGGGAGTGTTGGTGGTTCCTAACTTCTTCCATTTCACAATGATGGAGCTCACGGAGCTCTTGGGAACTTTCCCCTGACCTACACCATAATACAATTTAACCTCAGAGGTCTGCAGAGATCCATAGACTTAAAGGCTTGGTTTTTGCTCAGACACGCACTGTGAAGTGTGGGATCTTCTATAGACAGGTGTGTGCATTTTTAAATCAAGTCCAATCAATATAAATTTGCAACAGGTGTATTCAAATCAAGCACTAGACATCTCAATGAGGATCTAAGGCATGTGTGTATGAGTTTCAGCCATGTGATTTTCTATTCAGCTATTTGTGAGTATATATCTAAACAAAGTGAAGAGGATGTTCTTTACATTGTGAAGTTAGCATTGTCCTTGAATTGAATGAATACAATGCATTTTGAAAGTGTAAGTATTTCACAAAACACTCCAAATTAACAAGTTTCACATCTGAATATTATTTGAGAATTTCTCTGCAATCAACCTTGTATTTATTTTCCTACTGTCCCATTCATGTGTGAATTAAACAAAAATTGTATTAATAGGACTGTTACTACAATGCAATATCCAATTGCAAAAAAAATTGCAATTATCTTTGTAGAAGAAAATATTAAGTAATATTAAGAAAATATTTCGATATCAACTGCAAAATGTAAATGTTACATGTAAAAATAGATGAACACAATAACACCAATTTGCCAAAAGCTCACATCAGAAATGATAAAACCACAAACATTCTTCCATCCAATATGACAACTGAAAACTCAATTGTGTTTATGATGCAGGACTTTGCCCATGTAGGTCACAGTCTGTGACATCATTGGCCCTGACAGGAAAATGAACTCGAAGAGCACCCAAGGCTTCATTCCCTCTGATAATTTCCATTATCAAACATCATTACATACGCTTCAACAGCGCTTTATCTGGATAAAAGCCTATGGCACAATATGACACTCCATTGAGAGAAATCGCATTTAACTGATGTCTGTTCTCGGTAAGAGGATAGCTTTTATGATCTACTACCACATTCAAGGTAATCCTAACAACGCACTTTTTACATCCGCCTGAAAATGTATGAGTCCTTGATTCAAAGTGTTTATTCACAATTGCAGAGTAGTAATATTTTCTTCCTAGAAACATGAAAATTATGAAATGTGTCTCTGCAATTGCAAAGAGCTTTCCAAGGAACAATAACTCAGGCAAAAAAAAGACTGGAACGCGCATCCTCTTTAAAGTTAGTCTGCCAATGGGCTTTCAAAAACGCACTTCCCATTAGCTTAGGCGGAACGACGTAGTGGTAGTAGCTAGTAGTAATGGGCGTTGTTTTCATTAGTGTCCCTTGGGACTCCTGTTCCCGCTAAACGTACCGGCTCATTCTGAACGATTAATCACAAGTAACCAGCAAAGATTAGCAAAACAAACAGAGATTTTATTCGGTTATCGATTTCTTGAAAGTCTTAAAATGTTTGCCGTCTATACTACGACACGTTATTCTGTAAGCTTCAGTATAGCTATAGTATAGCCCTAGCTACTGTAGCTTTTACTTGGCTGTAGCAAGAGCTGTACTCGAGTCCGGTCTCAGCACCACCTTTTCAGTGTCTTCCGTCTTTGTCTCTGACTGTGAGGACTCGTAAATTCTTCAGTAGAGACCAGCCTAGTAATAACCCAAAAGTTTCCAAATAACGCCCTCTCAATATTCATAAAAGGCCAATTTGTCCCCCCAATAATGCGGGCAATATCGTTGTGAATGTTGGTGCATTTCTTTCTCCCCTGCTTCCTATTAAATAGCCCGGCCAGCCCACATTCCAAATCCATTTCACTGCCCTTTAATGAATTCAACCGACCTCCCTTGAAATCCATATCATGCTTTACCCTTTACTTTTATACTGGAATCCTGAGTTAATTTGAAGCGGGAGATCCGATCTCAGACAGACCTGACTTCGCCTTATATTTGGATGGTAAATATCCACTTCAACTAACTTACCTTTATCAGTAAGATAATGAAAATGTGCTAGCCCATTTCACTTGAATTTTTACTAATATTATTTGTTCGAACTTCGATTGGAATTCCATACAACTAGGACGGATCTAGAACTGAACTACAGCGCAGTAGCCTCTATCGTTAGCTACAATAGCTAGCCTTGCTGGAATATTAACAGTTGGTGGCCAATCTGTCAAACGTCCCACCCATCCCAGCTGTGAGATAGCTTGTTGTTCCATTTGTTCTCTGTATTGGGTTACTAAACGCTGGCTATCTTAGATTCGTCCGTTTTTTTTTGCTTTAGGCTGGCATTGTCACTTTATTTTGCTGCAGTGCACGACCGATCCTTAACAAGACAGCTGATATCTTATACTTCGCAAAAAGTTGCTGGAAACGTATGTATGGCTGATTGTATTCTTTCACTCATTTAGCTAAGTGAGGCTGAACCAGAAGCAGTGAGTCAGAGAGATGGGAGGGATAGTAGGGTGGATGCTGAGGTGACTGATAACGAGGATACTACAGAATAGCCCTCTGGACCGTTTTAGTTTTAAATGTGTTATAGTGGGCTGAGTTACAGTTTGTCTATTTTGAAGACTTGTAGCCTAAAATATGTTGTTCTCCATATGACTAAGTTATGCACATGACTTAATTCTACATAATTTGCACAAAAACATAGCTGATAAAGCTAATAGTAAATGTATAATTCAGAAAATCTGAATGTGAAATAGGCTAAATATAGATAATGTTACCTGCATTGACTTTTTATGTTGATTATATTGTGCATATTTCACTTCATTAAGCTTCTTGAATGTTTATGTATACCATTCAATACATTGGAGCTAGACTGAATGTAACGTTTAAAAAATATATATATTTACACATTAAGTGACAGGTCTTTACTATGAAAATGGTGCATATGAAAACACAAAGTCGCACACCCGTCTCTGACTCCGCCCCCCCATACTTTGTGTCCATTTCGCTCTTGGTAACAGGTGTTGCATTTCTTCCAAAGCCACCATACAGCTGCATTCTGCCTTTGGCTTCTCCAGCGCATGGCAGTCTCTAGCTACGATGAACACGTGCTTATCGTTGCTAGTGTGTGAACCTGTGCACATACTTCATTGTTCTCTGCACGCTCTGGATCATGTCAGTGAAATCAGCTGTCATCATCTGTTATTTATTGCTGATGTGACTGGTCAAAAGACCAATGAAAAACACCTGAATAGGTTTTAGTATGTAAATGCAGTGAAAGTAACCCAATTTGAATTTTGCAGTAATGCGCAGTTTGCTTTTTCCACAATTATACCTGCTGCCAATTCAGTATTCATGGGAAATATACCATACTTCTGTAATATGAATACAAAAATACAGTGCAATGAGGTCATGTTATGGTGATGATCTGACATCTATAATCACAGTCTCAAATTGGACTTGTGTTGTTCTGGTCTCGGACTTGACTCAGACTCGACCCTTTCCCTGCTGTTCCGGTCTTTGTCCTTGGTCTTGACTCAGACTCGATTTGCTTCGGTCTTGGTCTTGACATGGTCTCGCTTTAGGTGGTCTCGAACACAGCTCTGGCTGTAGCGCTAACATATATAGATGATAGCTCTTCAATCGATCCAGCAATTGTTGTAAGGTCCTTTGCATAATTTCATAAGCACCAGTAGCAATCTTTCTTTAATACGCAGTAGCCTATGTTGTGCGCTCACAACCTTAACAGTAAAAACATTTTCTAGACAGGACACACAGTACCTAGTTAGAATTGGAAGCTACCCTCAACACCTGGTTGTTTTCCCACAATGAATAGCCTTTTGAACTTACTCTATGGGTAGGCCACTTGGCAGAGGCATTGACAGCTGCATTAAATATCACTTGATCAATACATTCCATATTTTACCATTCAGAATGACTCATGACATTAGGCCAACTGCGGTTTTAATCAGCATATTTTAAGGATTAATAGGCCTGTTTGAAAACAGCTCATCCATTCATTTATCAACAGTCGCTCTGAATAGCTGTGTGTTAAATGACTTAAACATAGATGATATCATAGGACATGGATATCAACAGTGTTGGGGAAATTTACTTTTCAAAGTAATTCATTACAGTTACTAGTTAGTTCCCATATAGTAACTAGCTGTGTTAATTACTTGCTGTAGAAAGTAAAGCGTTAAGTCACTTAAACCACTATTAACACCTCCCATATACAAATAAACTGTGGGCTACATCACGTTTATTAACAGAATGGAAGTGCACATTGGTGAATCCTAACAAGCCCCACTGCCCTATGACCTTTAAGTACCCTCTTAAATCATTTGTTGTTAAAATAGCTCTGAAGTGACAGCTATGTGTACATACGGATTAAACAATCGTTTACCTGGAAATAATGGAGAATGTTTTGGGATCAACTTTGGTTGTCCATATAGCTAGAAGATGACTGGTCACCCCTCTGAGCCTGGGTCTTCTCTAGGTTTCTTCCTACATTTTGGCTTTCTTAGGGAGTTATTCCTAGCCACTGAAATTCAACACTACTGTTGCTCCTTGGGGTTTAAGGCCAGGTGTTTTGTAAAAGCTTTGTGACAACTGTGACCACTGCTGATGTAAAAAGGGCTTTATAAATACATTTGATTGATTGATTGGTCCTTTGATTGTCCAACAGGCAAGTTGCCAGCAGGCAAGTTGATACCAGCAAAACATAACAGCAACCGTGGTGATTGGTTATACTCCAAGGGTAATAATGATGTAGTCAAAGGCCAATTTCCCCTGGTCATGCCCCCTCACCACACCCACCACCTAAGCACCCTTTGATAGAGCAAAAACCCTGGAATCTTCAGAGTCTGAGGCCCTGTGTGCTCCAAATCAGGGTTTCTTCAAGGGCTTCAGCTGCACAGTGTATTAGGGGCATTTGTTTAGCAAGAGTAACAGAGCATTACAACCGGTACGGGATTTGTAAACAGTCTGCTGTGCGGGAGCGTAATACATTGCTACATTCAAAGACCAAGAGTTTCAATTCTCTTTCGAATGTCGCTTTTTCAGACTTGAAACAATCTTTATGTTGAACATGGTTTGTTATTTAAGCAATTTCACAATTAAACTATTTCAAATGTTAATATTGGTTATGTTTTTTGTTCACCGCAAAAGGTAATACCGTACTTAACCAGCCAGGGCATGTCTATACAGTGACGCAGTCTGGGTTTTATAGGAAACGTCTCATCCAAATGTTTTACTCGCGTCTGAATACTTTATGAATACACCACTGTATAGCTTGCCAACTAGCTACATTTCCATACATTTTGCAACAGATGTTCATGCAAATGTTCAGAACAATGTTGGGTTTCCAACAAGATTACCAGTCAGATGGGTTTTCTTAGAGTAGAAAAGTTAATCAGTATGGAAAGCTTGAATGGAAATCTGAGTATTGACATAAATACAGTTTTATTGGTGGCACAAAACCTTTTACAGCTGGACACAGAAACTACTTATTTTAAAAGTCTCACAGGTGTACCCATTACTCAGGATTTTAATTTGACTTGTTTTTATTTCTTTATTTTGCAATCTGAAATGCATCCAAAGTAATATGATCTTCCAATATCATTATGTTGGTTTGATTTAATCGAAAAAAGCATCAAGAGAGGTCAGTGATTACAACATGGAGGTGTCAAACCCCAAATGTCTACAGTACCACAGAAGGACATTAAATTATATAATCGAAACAGTAAACTCTCACACAGACATATTATTCAAGGCTATGGGCCTAACTGTAGCTGGTTTGATTAGCAGTAGAAAAAAAAAAAAACAGAACAAGGATTCTACTCCGAGCGGCTTGTGGCCCGCCCTGTTCTCCCAGTGTTGCACCCGGCTTGGATACCCCCTCATTACTGTAATTGACACATCCATCCTCCCTCTTCTTCTCCCCCCTGAAGGCGCTGATGGCTCAATTAGACGCTGGCTGGAGAACTGATTAGACGGCAAGATAATGAGGCCATGGCACGACTTAATGCTGAGCCAGTGCAGAAACAAGCTCACTGCCAGTGACATTATAGGAACCCAAACGGCTTGGTAGAAACATGGCTTAGAACTAAAGTCCAGACTCATCCGCATTGTGGAAAAGGCTCAGGAAAACATGTTTGCTGGACATATCTGCTCAGACATTCCTGACATCACCTCATTATCTGCCTTTTATCCTCCTATCAGCTGGGTACTTTTGCACTCTGTCAAAATATAATTTTGAAAGAGAAAAAGCAAGAGAAGGCACAAGAAAGAATGCAAGAGAGAAAGAACAATAAAATGCACCTAAGCATCGGTCAGCTTTTGGAGTGATGTACAGCAATTATTGTCAGTGACCTTTAAGCAGATTAGCTCTGGTCAATGAAATCTGGACAAAACTCTGGAATGAGGAGCACCATGAAGCAAATAGAGAAGGGATCTAGTGTTACTACTTCACAATTGGGAAGAGGTTGACAAAATCTCAGTTGTCTTTTTCTTGATTGGAGGATCAGAGGTAAGCAAAGACTTTGCTGGGTTACTGCAGCAAACTGCTCTGAAATAAAGACCTGAAAATTAGTATTCTTACAGCGAAGCCTCATTTATCGCCTTCTCTCATTCAATGATGGACACACAAGCCTATTGGTTTCCCTCTAAACTCTTGACCTCTGCATTTTCATTTTATTTGGGCTCTCTTGGATATTGGACTTCGTCACCTCACCACTCTTGACCTTAGAGCCAGGTTTAAATGCAAAGCGGGGTAGTCACATCAGACACAATAGCAGAATGTGACAGAGGTGAACAAAAGGTTTCAAGAATAGAGTTCCTGGTGTGTCAACGAGTAACCTTTAACTGTAGTGTACATAATGGTGAACAGTCTTACATATTGCTGTTAAGCATCTCAATCATTTCTTATGCTATGGATCTGCCTCCTTAACAGCAAGATCTAACCAAGGTTTAAGATGTGTAGCATGTGAGATTTCCAAAAGTTTACCACATGACATCTTGATATAAATCAAAGGCACAACAATATTTTTTAGGCTCTCAGGGCCCCTGCTGCTTTAAAAGTAAGAAAAACACCTTTAAGAACAAAACATATTTCATTGGTTTCATTATTATCCAGTGCAATTAGTATTTTCACAGTGACGTCAGTGTTTTGGCTCCATACTCTCGCACATTAGATTTCAAATAAAAAGTACAAAATTGAAGTGCATTTACTGTCAGCTTTAATTAGGTTTTTTACTAGGGGTGTGCACTAGGGTTGAGAACTACCTGGGACCTCATGATACAATAATTAGTGCAGCTTGCAATGTATTTTAATTTGAAGTACCATCCATTGAGTAGAGACATTTGGTTAGATCTTGAGTTGATTCTGTAAACTTCTGAATTAATGCTGGTGCTGTCGTCAATTAATTTCTCATCACATTCCTCTTTCCAACACTCTGCTAAAGGTTAATCTTCAGCTCATCTATCCATAAGACTGTTTCAGAACTCTACAGTTTTTATGTAGCAAACTGCAACTCTTCCATTGTGTTCTTGAGGCTTACATCTTGTGGTAAAACCTCTGAGGTTATACTGGTGTAGTCTTCTCTTTATGGCACTATTTGACACATCTACTATACCTACATCCTGGTGTGTTCTTGATCTGTTCGAAAGCTGAAACATTTCTTCACAACTGAAAACGTTTTAGTCATCTACTACAGTTGTCTTCCGCGGTCTACCAGGTTGTTTTGTACTGTGTAGCTCACCAGTGCATTCTTGTTACTTGAAAATGAACCAAACACTTGATTTTCATACACCTTGTGCCGGTTAGCAGACAGATTAAGCCTAGTCTAGGACAAAAAAGTTCAATATCTTATTTTTTTTAGTCCTAAACTAGGCTTAATCTGTGTCTGTGAAATCAGACCCTAATGTTTTGAATATGTCTGACCTATTTTGATTTTTCACCTTCATGGTGATCTGCTTTAATGGCATTGACACTCATTTGCCCCTCATGTTGAGATACAACAGTGGAGGTGTTTACCAAAGCAAAACCAAACAAGTTCACTAAACTGTTAGTGGCCATCTGCGACAGGATCGTCCTTAAGATCTCACCAAGTGAAACGCCAGTTTCTTGGTCCATCAGTTGGAACAGCAGGCTAACCTTTATATAGGATATATGGGCAAACGTGCCAAAATATACCATATACTATTCTATTGAGTAAAAACATTAACTAACTTAGGTCTTGCAGGAATTGCAACTAATATACCCCAATGAAGTTTTATTTCTGGCAGGTAAGATTTCAGGTTTATGAGCTATGTAGTTTATCACACCCACAGAAAATGTCCTGTCAAGAAGGAAGAGCACAACTCCAAAGCTGGTTGAAACATATACCGCTTTAGACATACGGACTGTCACTCCTCAAAAGGCACTTCAGTTCCATCATAGGCCTAGTATTAAATCATTAAGGGCACACTGCATTTTTAAATACTGATAAAACCTCTACATTGAAGTGGCCTGGAAAAAAATAAAAAATGCAGGACTAACAGAAGCAGGACTAACACCCATCAGTTGGCCGTCCAGAACTATTAACCAAATAACCTCAAGATTCATTTGCACAGCCTGCCAGCAACCTTGGTACAGACCACTCTCTCCTAAAAACAACATTTACGGTTTATTAGGCTGAATCTGTAACTTGCCCACCTATTCAGCAGAAATAGGACATATTGATACCATACCATATATGAACAACATAAAAAAAATATGCTGACTCACTTTCAAGATAAAAATGGGTGAAATCCCCTCCCAGACCTGGATCAGGACATATGAGCGCCCCTGGACAGTCTGTGGCGCTATGTGGTGGTGTCGGATGCACCAATACATAACGTCCCAGAGGTTCTCAATAGGATTCAGGACTGGGAAACTTGAGGGCCAGTCAATGGCTTCAATGCCTTAATCATACAGGAACTTCCTGCACACTCTGACCATGAGGCCGGGCATTTTCCTGCACCAGAAAGAACCCAGGGTCCACTGCACCAGTGGGTATGATGGTCTGATGATGGGTCTGAGGATTTCATCCCGGTACTGAACAGCATTCAGGGTACCATTGGCTAACACGTGGAGGTCTGTGTGACCCTCCAAGGATATCCCTCCCCCGACCATTCCTGACCCACCGCCAAACCGGTCATGCTGGATGATGTTGCAGGCAGCATAACGGTCATAATGGCATCTCCAGACTCTTTCATGTCTGTCACGTGTTTAGTAGGGATGGGCACGAATAGTCGAATACCCCAAATTAATATAGTATTCGAGTACTTGTGTATTCAGTTTTGCGTGTCAACCACATGGCTTCCTCCATACGTGCGGCTGCTCTTTTCTCACACGAACGGTCAATGTGACATGAGAACTAATTTGCGTGTAATGTGGTAGCACTCGTATCAGGAGTTTTTAAAAACATTGGTTAACCGAATACTATTTGAATAATAACACAAACTATTCGGATAGTAAAATGCAGATCCCTAGTGCTCGGTGTGAACCTGCTCTCATCTGTGAAGAGAACAGGGCAGCAATGGCAGACCTGCCAAAACTGGCGTTCTCGAGCTGCACGGTGCTGGGCTCTGAGGACAGGTCCCACTAGAGGAAGTCGGGCCATCATGCTACAGTCATGGAGTCCTTTTCAGATAATCTGGTCAGTAACACTTCACACCAGTAACCTGCTGGAGGTCATTTTGTAGGGCACTGGCAGTGCTCCTCCTGTTCCTCCTCACACAAAGGAGCAGATGCTGGTCCTGCTGCTGGGTTGATGCCATTCTACGGCCCTGTCCAGCGCTACTTGTGTAACGGCCCATCTCCAGGTATCTCCTCCACTCTTGAGACTATACTGGGAGACACAGCAAACCTTGCGATGGCACGTATGGATGGGGCATCCTGGAGGTACTGGACTTCCTGTGCAACCTGAATGGGCTGCAGGTACATGCTACTAGTAGTGACAAGGACACTAACAAAAAAAAAAAATCAGTCAGGAAAGATAAGGAGAGAGCAAGTGTGGCCACCAGCTGCAAAACCATTCCCTTTTTGGGGGTTGTCCTACTGTTGCCTCTCCACTGCACCTGTTGTCACTTTCATTTGCACAAAACAGGTTACACTTATTCACAATCACTCATGTTTCCTATGTTGAATTGACTTGGTGTTGTACTGTGATGATTGTGTTCCCTTAATTTTTTTGAGCAGTGTACATTCAAATCAGGAATTTTGACACTGACAAAAACAAAAGTGAAAAATAGAAGTATTCACCCTCCTTGCTATGAAACACCTGAATGAGCTGTGGTGAAACCAATCGTCTTAAGTCACATGATGTGTTGAATGGAATGCACCTGTGTGCAATCAAGGGGCTTCAAATTATTTCAGGTTTCACACATTTATCTCTGGCAGCTTGTTAACATAATACCCAACAGAAAATACATAAGACAGGAAAATTCTAAGCAAATCCAGAGTATGGTTCTTCAAAAGCACCAATGAGAGGTAGGATATAAGAGCATTTCCAAGGCACTAAATGTTCCCTGGAGCGAATCTGTCTAGAACCGACCATCTTCAGTTTGAAGAGTATCTGCCAGAGGACACTAGTCAGGGAGGCCACCAAGAAGCCTATGGAAACTCTACAGGAGTTTTAGTCATCCACGTCTGAGCTGGGAGACACTGTGCATACTGCAACAACAGCCCAGCTGCTTCGAGTCTGCTTTATGAGAAAGTAACAAAACTTTCCACCATTGTGGAAAACTTACATCAAATCTCGGTTGGAGCTTGCCAGAAGAGACGGAGAGACCGACCAAAAGGAAGAAGATTCTATGATCATACCAAAGTAAAGCTTTTTGGCCTCAACGCAGAGTGTGGCATTGTAAAGCATGGTGGTGGCAGCATTATGCAATGGGAATGCTTCTCTGCATCAGGCATGGAAATCTTGTGAAGATAGAGGTCAAATGAACAAAGATATTTTGAAAAAAACCTGCTGAACTATGAATGAGACTTGGGAGAAGATGAATATTCCAGCAGGACAATTACCCCAAACATAATCAAAAACCACACTGGAGTGGCTTAAAAACAACAGTGTATTGGAGTGGCCCAGTCAAAGCACGATAGTCAATCCAATTGAGAATATTTTGGAGGGGAAAAAGAGCAAAGATTGCGGTGCCCAAATGTGCAAAGCTAGTAAAGACTTCCTGAACAACTCATGGCGGTAATTGCTACCAAAAAATATAAAAAAGGTTAAATATGAATAGAGGAAAATAGACCGTTATCGGTGTGACATTGTACACAAGTGTTCCATATATGAATGATTTATTAACAAAATGTCCTTATAATACTGATGTTGTCAGGTGAAAATTCTGTCAATTACTTTGTTTTATATTTGTCATTTAGAGGAAGTTACAGATTAGGCCTATATTTTTCACTTTGACGTTGTTGATCAGTGGCAAAAACCCCTGCTTTAACAAATGTTGATTTCATGTTGTAACAATAAATGCCCAAGGGGATGAATACTTTGGAAAGTCATAGTAAATACCTTTAAAATAAATAAAAAAATAAGCATCTAATGTGGTTGAAGCACTCTTCTGGACTTTGGGGAGTCCAATTTGGGGATTTTCCTATTGATTAAGTGGATTAGAGAGAAACAAACTTGACCATTTATCACACTAACCACCAAAAACACTTAAAAGCTCCCTTATCAAATTATGGTAGTTATAAGACTTTTGTCACAAATAATTTTGTCTCTTCTTGTTTTTGTCAACCGGGCCGACAAGCCGGCATCAACAACACGAAAGGCTTGATGCATGAAATGCTGAAACGTCCACCTTGTACACCAATGTCTCCTGCTTGTCAACTGCGTCTCCTGCTTGTCAACTGCGTCTCCTGCTTGTCAACTGCGTCTCCTGCTTGTCAACTGCGTCTCCTGCTTGTCAACTGCGTCTCCTGCTTGTCAACTGCGTCTCCTGCTTGTCAACTGCGTCTCCTGCTTGTCAACGTTAATAACATCATTCCCTAAAAATTACCTAAGTACTCCCCCTCAATTAACCATTCTCTAAAACTGTTAGTAAGCCAGCTTGCTTATCTTAACTTTGGCTGTCGCTCAGACGATGGCTACCTTCTTGACATTAATGTGACAGCCACTTACTGACAGTTCAACACAAACGTGCACATGCCCATAGTTACATTTCTTTGACCTCACTCCAAGGCTTGAGAACGTCAGCCGCATGACGTTGTTGCTCTGCTCCAATGCTTGTGCATTTGTTAACTGCTTGTGAAGGTAAACTGCCCTCAGCTTCCGAAAAAAAATCATATTTCATTGAAATATTCTTTGTCTTAAGAGGCGCATCACAATTTAGAAGCGGTAGGGCACAGCTGTTATTAAAATAAGAAGGAAACATTGCCCCAATTAAGGCTTTTCTATCCACCGCATCAAAAATCTGAAAATTGACCGATCCCAGTATTGAACCATGGAAGTGAACACAATGTCAAAAAGCTATGAAAGGAAATATAAATACATAGATTTTTTAAAAATTTCAAATACAACCTTATACTACTTGACAGACACCACAGTTGAGGGAAATGTACCTTTATCCACACACAGCCAAGACCTACTTGTTAGGAAAAAGTTAAGTTTATATCATTCAAATATCCAATAAAATGGTGGGCAATACTGTGAACTCCAGGTGTTTTACACTTTAATGTATTGGAATTGGCTACAGGCTTGACAACCAGCTGGATATTGAATATTTGAAAATGACTTAATTGAAAACCTATAGGCCAATCACTGTTGATCTAGTTGAGGGAGTGGGCTCTAGACCATCCTTTCAATCAATCAGGGTTGTGTGTGTATATATCTACATATGTATTCCATTTTTTTCTCTGAAACTGTTCAACCATCAACTACCCCCAAAATAAAAAAAGTTGGTATTTTGTGTAACAAACAATAATGAGTGAGGTTTAAAAAAGATTTCCAATCACACACTTAAACCTGCTAATTAAAATAATGCTAACTAGACAAGCAGCATACATTTTAAAGCATTGATGAAACAACAAATTATCTGGAAGTCTACATGATGAAGCTTCTTTCAGGCTGGCCCTAAAGCCAACTTATAAGTCAGCAGCAGCAGCACTGGAAACAGGCTAAGAATCAAATCCCTTGGGACCCTCCACACAACAAGGCTGCCAATTTCCATGTCACATGACATGACATTTACAATGCTCACCTTGGATTCTAATATGAACGTGTCAACCGATGTGTCAAGAAGTAACGTTGAAGGTTAAGTTAGCCTATTTGGGTGGATTTACAGACGGAATCCATGCCCTCTATTCTTTGGCATTGCTCTCTTGGTTACAAAGATCTAAGAAAAGATCTAGCACCCCATGTGAGCTTACATCTATTATACTTGAACAGTGCTCAATGCTTTTAACATTTTTAAAGACAATTGCTGCATAACAGGCATTATAGGCTACAATAGGTTTCCCCGCAAATGTGATCATAGTATTCGTTTTAAGGTTTGTTGTCATAGGCCCATATTGAAATAGCTGTGTGCACAGAGTATTATATGATATCCAAACCCCAAATTGAAGTCATTTTTTTTATTTTAATAATCACTCTCATACAGTCACTCAAAATTCAATAATGACATGTCCTCTGGTGTAGACTAAACATGACAGCCTAAACATGAGAACGAGAGAGAAAGGGCAAGAGATTGGAACCGCTAGGGCCTACAGAGATTTGTACAAAGATGAATTGCGGTACAAAAAAAGTTTGGACAGTTCTATTCACATGGTCCCACGCCTGTTGGATATTTCTGTTTGCATGCACTCATGTGTTTAGCATTTGATACCGGTCACTTTAACATTAAATAACGCCCAAAGACCTAATCCAAGGAAATAGACCATTCTGGCCTCGCCAGAGTAGGCCATGTGTGTTTCCCTTGGATTAACAAGGGAAGTAGTTTGTCAAATTAGAAGGCTAGTCGTATTTTTTATAGAGCACCTATTGACCAATAATAGCAAGATAGCCTAATGTTGGTACAGATAGACAGACAAAACGAATCCGCTGTGACAACTCGAAACTACCCTTGACAGCTAGGCCTATTTTGTTTTGGCTATGCCACTGTTGTCAAAGTGCGCGCACCTCCATTCTACCCTGAGACCTTTCACCGTTCTGTACATCATGGAGGGTTCATCTGTCGTCTAGCGAAGGTGCTCTTAGGCCATTTCACAATCTGATGAAGCCGAGCGACAGCCATTACCTTGCTCACAAGACTCAACTCTTCCGACAAATTACTCAACCATCTATAGTGCCTTGAGTGTGACTACCGAGCCCACAACACATTACAGTATGAACAAAAACAATTTATAATAGAATAATGCTTCAAATACCAACAATCATACCCGTCTGTCTCGAATTGTTTGATTACAGTAGCCTTAAAGTATAAAACAAGCACTCGTGTTCTTACGAAGAAAAAACGCAGGAAGCAAATATTCGACTTACCTTGAAGTATTACAGCCACATATTTCAGAAAATACTGAGGAATTGCTGAAATTCGAGTCAAAATAAAAAGACAGGGTCTCTATTTACATAAATCCAATCTCCTTTTTCGTTTAATGTGACATAACTATTCAGCCAAACGATACAGTACAGCTAGTGCACAGCCTACGTAATTGACACCAGTTTATGAGTGGCATATAAGAATCCAATAGGAAGCTGACACTCCAGCTTCTAAGCCAATCATAGTAGAAGTCACTGTAAATGGGAAGGGCCAGAATGAGAGGAGATGACGGCGGTGACCGCCATGTTGTAAGAGTTTGTATCCCTCCGCTTCGGTATTTACCTTTTACATGATTTTGCATGTGGAAAAAATGTCACTGTATCCTACGGTCGAATACCTGCTACAAGCCCGTTTTCCTGGAGAAGACCCGTTAGCTGTTTAATAATGTTATTGTCTTTCGTTAGGATATCTAAAATACTGTCTTAAAGGGCCTACAGATAAAAGTGTAAAGCGTGTGTTTTTAATCAGTCTCCTCCATGATCAGAAGAGGGAGCCATTGCAGTCATATTTAGACAGCAGGATTTGTGTTGTAACTCAGGGTGTTTTTATAAAAAGGTTAAATTATAATATATATTACTTTTGTAATAAGATTGGCCCAAACCTATGTCTCTATTATAATTTTTGATCATAAAATTATAATAGATTTGATCAAGTTTTTATTTTTTAAATAAAGAATGCCCACAATTAAGGTGACTTAATGGAAGTCAGAGGGGGGGAAAGTGGTCAATAATCTGTTTTAAATGTAATCCAGTCCATGTGTCTTAATCATTAATAGCAAGTAAATGTACTACAACATCTATGGACGATTACATTTATTTCCAAAAGGACAAAAAATGATGAACTCTTATCTCTAGCATGGCTCAAGACACTGACACTGACACCCATAGTTGGAACTTGTCATCAGTGCTTATTATGTGATGTATTGGGTTACCTTTTGGGTATAACCTAAAACATCACATAATAATAACATAATTTGAATATGAAGAATCTTATTTGTCTTCCTAAAATGTATGTTTCATTGCAGCAGCAAAGCACTTTATCACACTCTGGGCAGAGTATTGTATTGTACAGATTAACTAGCTGCTTTCAACTCCCAGAAAGTTGACTCAAGTTTGCAACCTGGAAGATAGTGAAGACTCCTTTAGCAATTCTATTGACATATTAGTCAAAAGTGGAACTTTTAGGGCATCATGGATCTTATTATCTCTGGTCTCAGAAAAAAATTCAATTTGACAGTAAGAACTTCATATAAACAATCAAGTGTTGGTAGTGTGAAGCTTTGCAGGTCCATGACTTAAACAACTTGACAACAGTGAAGGACCTATTACTTTTCTCTATAAAGGAATTCTATAGGAGAATGTCAGGCCATCGAGCTGAAGCAAAAGCTCACTGTCTTGGTTACGCAGAAAGACAGTGATCCAAACCACAAACAAGTCTACATCAGAATAACTGAAAAACTTTTAAGTCATGGAATGGCCAGACTTTCACCCGCAGCAAGGTGAAAGACTATCCAACAACTACAGGAAGTGTTAGGTTTCAGTCATTGCAATGAAATAATGTACCATCAGTTATTAAGTGTAAGAGGGCAATTGATTTTTCACACAGGGTCATTGGAGGTGGCATAGCATTATTGAAAATTGAATAAATGGTGGTGCCATAGTTTTATTGAATAATTGTTTATTGAGTAAATACAATTATTATAAAAACTGTTCACTCAGGTTCCTTTAGCAAAATGTCTTGGCTAAAGGTCTTGTGTAGACCCTAGGAAAAGTAGCTGCTGCATGTGCAACAGCTAATGGGAGTCATGTTAAAGTGGTCACACGGAGGTATGCTACACTTGAATTAATGCCAAGGACAAACACCTTGATTGACGGGCTGAAAGATGCTACATAAATCTCCAAATGTCAGTTTAGCTAAAAAATCTAATGGAACATATAAATGATTGAATGTAGATGGGAGAGGATAGTGAGAGCTAAAACCAAAAAGTGGTATCTGTATGTGACGTGTGACATCCGAGTGTGAGTGTGACAGTGTCACACGTGTGCGAAAGAGAGAAAATGTCTGGGGGTTGACGGGGGAGCAGAATATTACTTTGTATTTTACGTTTTATGTAAGAAGCTTAGATAGGCTTCGGGGGCAAACACACTTCAGACAGATGGTTCCCCAGCAGCCCACATCTAACCCCATTGTCAGATTGCACAGAGGTTTTTACACATCCATAATAAACAGGAAAAACAATATTAGTATTTGGTACAGTCACTGAATATCATGGCTGTATAATATGAGCAGAATATTAACCTCCCCAACTGAACAGATGGATCAATTAATTTAACTTTTTCAACAACTGGGTTGTAACAAATATCTTGAAAGAATCAGGCCAGGGTGCTGGATTACCCCTGTACAATGTTTTAACTTCTATTAACATGTTAAAAAAGATAATTTGTTGGGTTCCTCTCATATTTTTTTGTTTTGAACAGACTATTTGGGATTAGTAGGACATGATAAGTATAATATCGAAGCATGGGGCAGACAACTTTCCTCTAATAAGGACAATAGGTTTAGGTTAAGCAGAATGAAGTACATGGTGCATTAAGCCTAAAACAGTGTCCTCATATGTGGATATAGGCTCTCAGGAGGTTCATATGTACATTTTTGCATTGAAAAAATAAAGTGTTAATGAATTAACACTTCTGACAGGCACAACCCCGTCTGTATTGAGACTTCCTCTTTTTATAAGAATGGTTTTCAATCACACTAAAGAATCTGCTGGTATAAAGCATTCACACATTGCATTGAAGGGGACCGCAGTGTTTTATTAGAGTGAAAAGTAAATACATGTGCACATAGAAGTAGAGAATACAAGCTGCAAGAGAGCATTGGTAGTTTTCACCTGTGACTTTTATCAACTCTTTTTGTGAGTTCGGATTTCATTATGGGACTGTCCTTCCAAATATATGTATTTTTACAAAACCAACTGTTGCGAACAAACTGTTTGTGCTACAAACAAATTACGCCTTGAAAGTGCTTTAGCTTTAGCAATTGATATGTATGTTACATGACAGTATTTCATGTCTACAGGAAACCATCCCTCAAGATAGTATTGAAGTGGGATTTGTAAAGAAATACTATTAAAAAAGGAATAATAAACAACCTCCAGCAATGTTCATTGTTATCAGGGAATAAATACTGAACATTCTATGCTAAAGCACAATTTTTTTAATTGTCTGAAAGCAAATGATTGTCACTACTGACTCATAACTGTAGCTGGGTATTAGTTAAATTCAATGGATTTTCAGTAACACATACTGTAGATGTTGGGATTTCTCTGTAATACACACAAGCTTTGGAAGAGTTGTTAGAATTTGTACTGAATATCTATTATGCCTTTTACAAATGCTTACTAAAATCAGATTGTAATTAACAATCAAAGCTAAAATGAATAGATGATGTTCCTGAGCACTTCTACCCTAAAGTGAATGCTACCATTATTATAGATAATTAGAATCAGGATTAGATCACAAATAATGATGAGACGGTTACAGAACAGATGAATTGTTGGTGAGGTGGACACCATCCATTTACAAGGTTATTTAGAAAACATGTAGAAATTATATTTGTCTACAAACCATCTACAGATGCTATGACTAATGACAAACCTTGTTAGGCCCAATGCAGTCATAATTATATGAATCTGGTTATTATATTATATATTACAGCATATGATCAAAATATAAACGTGTGAAATACATGTTATTAGTAATACATGTTATTAGGATAATGTTCTGATAGTTGCAGGTTGACAATACAATCACCACTTTTAATTAGCAGGTTTTCATTGGATGGAATTGAAGTAAGTACATAGTTCCAAGCCAATGCAGCTAGTTTTCAGGTAAGGCTACATTTCCACATTTCCCTCTCATCTTTCTGGTAGATGTATAACCAGATTGGTGCCCCTCTCCTCCCAGCTCAGACCTGTCCCAGCTAGTTGAAGCAAAATTTTTACTTGAAAAGGTGTCATCATAATGGAGAACTATTATAATATTATATAATACTATATAAGTACTATACCTAATTGTTACCTAGAAATTATTTAGATAAAAAAACTGGGTCTTTCAAAAATGAGGGAGACTTGAATCTTGAATCAAAGGTATGCAGAAATATAAAAATAAAATCCTACACGATTCAAACTTTCGCTCACCACTAAACACATGCATAGACACATTTCTGCAAAAATTAATCAGTCACCACATTGATGTGTGTGTGTGTGAGAGAGAGTACAGTTGAGAGGTGTGTGTGGGTGGAGAGCCCTTAGTGTGCAGGGACCTGCTGCTCCCAAGGGCCATCACATCCTGTCTGCTGCTTGGCAACATGCCATAACCATGGCAACAAAACCAACAAAAGTGCTTGTATAGTCTCTAGCTAATATATAGACATATCTGTGTGATTGTATGTGTGTGTGCGTGTGACTATGTGTGTATATGTGATCACACCAATCAGAGGCGTCCGAGCTCAATATAACTTTGCATATTCACACAAACTACATAGACTAAAGGATATATAACATATAGAAAATAATTGATTGCCGTTGTAATGATTCTGTACACTGTAGGTATTTGGATAGTTACTGGCTACACTGCTATTAACATAGTTATGATATTGTAGGATGTATACTGGAGGTATTGGGATAATTCTGTAAACCTCCTAATACAGCATTGCTCCTCTTTCTTTTTTAAACAAAAACATATTGTAATTCTACTGTATTTGTCATCAGCAGTCACAAATAACAAATTCTTCCATGGTTTTGTTTACCAAATGAACAATTACCATTAAACATTTTGTAAATAATTCTGATTATACACTTACATGTCGAGACATTACAAATCCCACAACAGTTACTACCATAGAACATTCTGTAAATATTTCAGATTATACCTTTACATATCGACACATCACAAATCCCTACCCAATAGACAACGTTTGGATTTTGACGAATTCATAATATATGCAGCTCAACTTAGCATACAGCAGGGGGCAGCAGAATCATATTCACATGTAGCAACTCTGTCAATCGGTCACGTCGTTGTCATGGTCACTAACATTGTATAGATGCCGCAGGCCTGCATTTATATTGATGACCAAAAATTGAACAGTGCTAATGCCTTTAAACATGGACTATTTACAGTTTTGTCTGATTACACTATATGTGCTTGGAAATTAGTATGTAACAATGTTGTCACTAGCCAGTAAAGTAATTAAGGAATAGCTAGCTATGCTAATTTTACCTAGAAATGAATAGGTGGACTCCAAACAATAAGAATTGTATTGCATCTAAAATGAATTTGGTAACATCCAAATGATGACATGGGTTTCAGGTATTCATTATTTGGCTTCTATAGATCTTTAGTAATGCACATTACACCACATTTTCATCAGCTCCCTTTTGAGGAAGCATTAAATAGAATATTCAGTTGGTATCGGCCCCAACTCGGACTTGCAAAAATGTTTGTGACCATTCGTATTAATGCTACCGTTTTTACACTAGGCCTTTTCACACTGCATTGTTCTTAGCCCCGGGCCGATACAGTAATTCGTCAACCTAGATTAGCAAGATACACAAAAGCACCACATGATGGCAGCATAGTCATTTGAAAGGTCATTAACCAATTTCAGCTTGACTTTACACAACTAATAAATGTATACAGTATTCACTATGTATTTATCAGTCATAAGTGCAAGTCAAATAGAACAGTAGTTTAGCAGTGACAGTTAAAGTGATCGACCAGTTCTGTAACACAAAAGAATGATCGTAATGTTTTTAACAAACATTGTCACTTGATATATAGCCACTCCATTTGAGATTTAATTTAAAGAAAACAAAAGAAAACAGCTATTTTTCAATGAAAACGACATTTAGGAGATGTGTTTATTATAAAAGGAGCTAGTAATGAAACAACATTTTTGTAAAAAAAAATTTTAGGGCTGAATTTTATTCATTTTCAATTTAGGGATAGCGATTTTACACATAGTCAATGACAACTTTTATTTGTCCAGTTCAGATTTCCCATGTCAGTCAATATTTACTGGTATGGAATGTCTTGCCCAAGTAATTTCCTAAAGAACATTATTACTGAATAATATGATTTAAAGTATGTTAAGATGATTTGGGTATGACGTGATCTTCATTGAAACAAGTGAAACTTTTCGATATATGTTCAAAATATTTCCTGAAATAAATTGGTTTAAAACGAAAAACATATATTTTATATACATGGCTCAGGTTTGTGACAAATTATAGGATTGTAAAAAAGACGCCTTAATGAAAATATACGATAATTTGTGCAATAGAGATTTAATGCATTTGGCCTATAATCTTTATCTTAATTCAAATCAATTATTGATGTTTATACTGATACACTGATTGATGTACGTTAATAACGAATTTTTGTAAGAAAATCATATGACATCGCGTAGCCCATCTATAGAGAAATAAAACTGAAAGACTGGAATAATATTATGATTTAGTCCTTAATAAAGTAACATGATGTTTTGATTAAAAAAATAAATAAAGTTCCGACCCTACTTGGGAGTTTTTCCTATCCTCTGTGCGTCAATTCTTGTTGTTGCATGCTCTTTGAGGTTCCATTCTGGATGTCTGCAAATGCACATTGTGACGACTGCTGATGTAAACAGGGCTTTATTAAATACATTTGATTAATGTACCTAAAAAAAAATCGAATAAGTTTAAGATATTCGATCCTACACGATACAACAACAGAGTATCTTGTATAAAATAGTTTTTCAGTGATCTATGAATGTGTTTGATGTCTCGCGTTTTAGACGGTTTTGAAAGGATTCATTAGGCAATATAAGCACATTGGTTTGATATTAAGCCTAATACTACAACATCTGGTTGTTTGTACGTTTTGGGCGTGTTAACTGTGGGTGCCAGTGTTGTTAATAACGCAAGACCAACCGTAGCTGGGTCTCTTAAACATATAGGCCTATGTGCTTTTTGAACATTACTTTGCTTTCCATATGAATACCAGGAATTTGGGAATTTCCAGCATAAGTCAATTTTCAAAAATGGCGGTAAATTAGCTAGTGGTAGCCTAATTATTTAAAGACCAAAAACAGCCCTGGCCTCTCATTTCAATTTACTTTAATACTTAAAACTATCGAATGAAAGAACCGTACCAAGAATCTTGTTACATGGGCATGGCTATGCATGCTATTATTAGTTATGGATCCATATAGGCTATCTACCATTGATTTCAATTGATTTCCAACGCAAAAAGTAATAAGAGCGTTAATTGATTTTTGTGACAGTGGTATATTCTAATATATGCACTCAAAATATGACTATAGTTCGCCAATAGTAAATTAACAATTTAGTAAACCCACACCTATTCACACCTCTTAACCCTGTAAGGGACGTCCAATCTAATATTCTATTCTGAACACCATTGGGACAGGAGAACAAACCAACAGATTTCCAAATTTGTCCAACCGCTAATTGAACGTTGCAAAGGTTAGGAACCTTAAAGCTTAATCACGAGCGCTTTGTCCGTGCTTTCTACTTCATTAGCCCAAGCTTCCATATCTTTCCTCCTCGGTTCCAACTGCTGTAATAAAAAAGGCCTCATGCTGGCAACTCCGTCACCCAGGTTACAGGCCTTCCGACCGACTTCTTTAACCTCAAAAGCAGCATTTATCTCATTACTCTGTATATACTGAACAACATAATAACGTTACTGGAAATGTTGGGGTAGGCCTAGTTGCAAGATAAGAATAAAATATTCCTAGACTAATAAAACGTCTACCTACAGTACATATTGTGTTTCTAAGCGAGATGTCTCTGAATCATTCTGAATCATTTAAAAAATGATTTAGTCATTAGCCCATTAATCTCGGAATGACAGAGTCTTCTCTGATGTCTACTAGAAAGTTGTAGCTAGCTTTCTTTCCTTCCGGTAAAGAAAAAAAATGATATTACATGGCGTCTGGTCTATCGTGCAAGTCGAATTTCACGAACTGCTACTTGTCTAAACAAATTCCATACATTACATTTTTAAGATCTCAAAAAAAAATTACCCTCCGTACATTTCTATAAAAAATGGTGGTGGGCTAGCTGAAAGACTATTGACTAGCAAAACATACAGTTGTTTTCCAGTGCTATTACATTTTGAACTTTTGAGGATTTACTTCTCCAACCAATAGAAACGTTAGCTACTATTTACAGAAGCCAGCTTGCTTCACATAAGCGAGTTACGTTCAAAGCATCAAACTCAACTGAACATGCTGTCAAATGAACAGTTTCTATACAACTTAAGGAGTTAAAGATGTGATGGAACGGTTGATGAAAAAAAGAAATCACAGAGAAAATATATTGACTGATATATTGATTTATTTAGGGTGGGATAACGCCCCCCTAAAACAGACATAGCGACGTACCTGACCCACCTTATGCCCCAAGTAATCCTTGTTACTTTACATAAAACGAACGATCATAAACGTTTACGTATATCACATTTTAAAACATGCACGTAAAGTGTACGTTTGGACTCACTGATGGGTGGTTTGCGTGTATGGAATTATTGCATGGCTATATAATCAGAAACGTACAATCTTTCAGAACAGTTTTCAGCGTTCCCCTAATTTATTCAATAAATAGCATATGCATTAGTGGTCCATTTAGCGGGAGTTATAAATAACTAGTGCTAGGTAGGCCACCACAGAGAAATTGCAATGCAGTGTGAGTGATACACTGATATTTATTCGTTTGTAAACAACGTCTCATCCAGATTTGGCTTCCGCATTCAACCAACCGCGGATTTGATTTGACAAGATTTTGGCAGCTAGTCAGAGGCTCAAATCTGGCACCTGTCGCCCCTTTTCAAAATGAAATTAACTGTGAAAACACGTAATTTGTCAGCAACGTAATGCCTCGGCCACACGTACAACAACCTTGTATAAAATTTGATGTATCCGTCAACTATGTAGGTGTGCAAAGTTCACCATACATATCAGGCCTGGCTCCAGGATGAAATGACTGAGGGGGCATTTTTCATAAATGAGGGGCATATTTTATTCATATACCATTGGCAGTGTTTATGGGAAAACAAAACGGAAGGGGGCACAGATTATTTCTGGAAGGGAAATGGAGGGGGCATTTTTCATAAATGAGGGGGCATATCTTATTCATACACCATTGGCAGTGTTTATGGGAAAACAAAACTGAGGGGGCACAGATTCTTTCTGGAGGGGCAATGCCACCCCGTTTGCCCCCCTTGACTTGTAAGCCCACACATTATTTTCTAGGTACCGTGTATAAACAGGACATCCAGAAGTTCAGACACAAACACTGATGTAGAGACTGTGTGGAATCTTGGCTCCAAGTCTGAATTTTAAGCAATGACACGACTTCTCTCCACCTCCCCTTCCCTTACCAAACGAGACCGGAATATTATTAGCTAGTCCACATAGAAAAGAGCAGTTCTATGGTGGTGGTAGTTGGGAGGACTGCCAGTGTCTAAAGCGAGTATGAGGAGACTGGTTGGGAAACTACAAGTCAATGCAAACCTGATTGATGAACTGGCGAGAACGGTTCAATTGGGAATATCTCCGCCATTTGGAACAATTATGTTGATACAACTATTTGAAACATTCGCTGAAAACATTAGCTCTACAGAAACAATCTCACAAATGGCCCCTTTAAGATAGACCAGCAAGCCCATTATTTTCTTTGCATCTAGCCATTTTACTCATCTTAAAAAGTTAAACCATATCTATGAGACATCTCTAAAATGTAAAGCTATGGTCAGTCATTCAATCATTATTCCTTGGGTGAGTATAGTGAAAATGGCACACTTAATAGTTTTACCCCCCAATATCATACTATTTTAAATAACTTAAAACCTCCACTACATTGTTCAACATAAATATTAAACCCAGGATGAGTGACTCTTTTTCTAACAGAAACTCTACTGAGACCATTTTTTGTTGTTGATAGTACCAAATTAAAACACTTCTATTGTCAAGTTAGTTCTGTGTTGCAATGGAGAAATGAGAGACTATGTTAATTTCTGTTAAATACTCTGAACTGTATTCCAGTCAGGACAAAACTTGCCTGAGATTGACTGTTTGTACAGAAAATGCTTCTGTTGTGCAAACCCACAAGTTAAAGAACGGTACAGGTGGCTGGTCACAGACAATCCTACAGGTGAAGATGTGGAGGTCCTGGACTGGCATGTTAATATATGGTCTATATATTGTTATGAGGCCGGTTTGAGTTACTGCTAAATTCTCTAAAATGATGCTAGAGGCAGCTCATGATAGAAAAAATAACATTAAATTCACTGGCAACAGCACTAGTAGACATTCGTACAGTCAGCACACCAATTGGATGTGCCCTCAACACTTTACACATCTGCAGCTTTGTTTTCTGTGACAAAACTGCTTATTTTAAAGTGGGCCTTTATTGTCCCCACAGTCCACACCTGTGTAATGATCATGGTATTTACTCAGCTTCTTGATATGCCACAGTTGTCAGGTTGGTGGATTATTTTGGAAGGAGAGAAATAAGTAATACTTTAAAATATCTATTATCCATTAATATTACTTGAAAAAGTGTCCCATTTTACAATAAAAGGTATCCCCTTTTGACAATTGCCAAATAGCCAATTCGGGAATGGTGAAAATGTCAGTTATATAGAAATTCAAAGTAGTATGAAAACCGTTTATATTAACTTTTATTCATAATTACATTGCACTGGAAATATGTCCTATAAAGTTTTTATTTTTAAATAATCTTAACATTATTAACTTCAAAATGTTATGTGATTTCTTTTTCAATTATGCCTTCATGGCCTAATGTCATTGCATGTGATCTCATGGCCAAAATCCTGATGTCACATATTGAACTCACTGATCACTAAAACAGAGACAGATTTTTGATGATGTTGTTGTACACAAACAAAGGTATCAGTGCAAAGTTTAAAGGGCTGCCTCTAATGTTTATGAGACTGAATTCAAACAATAACATGACTTGTCTCTTGTCCCCATAACGAATGAGACAGGAATAGTATTTAGCTAGTCCATGTTGGTTTAGGGTGGGAGGATTGTGCTGCAATTGTCTAAAGTGAGAATGAGGAGACTACAAGTCCTTACAAACTGATAGACAGATTGGTGAGAGAGTTTCAATAGGGTTTATCTCAGGCACTCGAAACAATTTAGTAGAAAGTATATTTGAAGCATTTGCTTAAACTTTAAGGGCAAATGTCCTCCAGTCATTAATGCTTGTATTTATGCTAGCAGTACAGTAAAGACCAAACATTTGACATAACTATCCCATTTTGATACATTTTTGGAATACACACCCTACATGTTTAAATAGCTGGCAGCTGCAAGACATTTTTACCAATCAAAAATGTAATTCACCAATATGACTCACAACCAAAGAACATTCATCCATCAGTACCAACATTCTCAGGCCAGCTCATTATGCCTTGGCCAATAAAACCTCAATAAGTTACAGAAGCAACCAACAACATTGCCACAAACATACAAATTAAAAAAACGAAAAAGATCTCACCTTGTCTAAAAGTGACCTGACCCTGTCACTCACGTCCCCACCAATCACAATCAAAAGGAGGTTTAGATGTGCAAGTTGTCTGGGGAGGGGGGGTGCACTTCTCTCTCGGTTTTAAAAGGCTTGATTAGGATGTCACTCTTATGTTTCTGATTGAAACCAATTACTTGTTTGCATGTGGGACTTTTCAGCTGGAAATAGATTTTTAATAGATGGTCATGTGGCCAGAATGCACCTCTTAAATGTGTGTGTGCAAATGTGTGTGTGTGTGGGGGGGGCGGGGGGGGGGGGGGGGGGGCGTTGTTTGCATTCTCAACGTCCACAAACAGGAGCTCACCCTTCAGCACCACGCGTCCCTGAACATGTCCACCCCAAGGAGCTGTGTCTTCAACACCACACAGCTTTGGACGGATCCCCACCTGAAGAGCTGTGTCTTCAGTGCCACTTCCCTGGGCAGATAAACATCTGGGAGCTGTCCCTTCAGCACCACATATTCCTGGACTTGACAAGGCAGCAGCTGCAACAGATCTACCTGTTAAGGACCACAGGGCTCTCACACAGAAACACACACAAATCAGCCTCATCTAATGTGTTATCAGTATAACATCAACACTTGTTTGTTGTTTCTCTGAAATGTATGCAGGGGCAGAGACAAACACACTCAGCCAAATGGTACGTTCATGCCCTCTGCATAGTTTAGATGCCTGGATGCAATAATTTATTAGGATGCCACTGGATGTAAAAGCATTGAATATGTTTATGGACTAATGCTGCATATTTGGATATTGACTGCTATCCATGCAGTAGATATGGCGATAGCCTATTGTTTTCTGAAACTTACAAGGAGGTACGTTTTCCTTCAAATTCTTAATCATTCTCCTTTTCATTCAAATCAGAGCCCCTAAATTTGAATATTGGCGCGACAGGGATGTAACCCACACAGACTAGAGACGAGTGGGGGAGCGTGGGAGACTGCCAGTGTATTTTTTTTTCTACACAGATCAACGATACATCTGTAGAGCATCTCGCCTCAATATGAAATACTTATGTATCTACATTGTGGTGATGTACTGAAAATGTATACTCTACATTGTAAATCTATACGCTATGTTGCTGGTTCAAAATGTTTTGTAAATCATGTCAGAAATTGAATTAATGAGGAAAATAAATTTGAATTACTGTATTGAAAAAGACTGTAAAAATCTAAAATCAAACATATCAAATCAAACATAAGCGGTACACTCGACCTCAGCTTTATACTATGGGCCAAATTAATTCGTATAATTCCGTGATTCCATTCACGTTTGTTTTCTCAGTCATTCTTGGTAAAACTGGTTTTCTATTTCCATTGCATAGCGCGTGCGTAGTTGCCCTTTGTTGTCTAGGCCTACTTTTGCATATTTTTCTCACGCTCCACCGCAAAACATGTTGGTCTCGTCTGGTACAGCCGATGATAAAACAATGGAGTGATATTGCATGCGGTATGCTGCTGTCGAAAAGGTCTGAGATTGTGATACAGGCTACGACCTGCAAGTATCTGCTTCTCACGCATGGTATCTTGGCAACGTGTGTCTCTGCGCCTGTGTGTGTGTTTGTGTGTGTGTGTCTGCGAGGTTGTAGAGGAGGGAGGGGGCGGGTCAGATTGATAATGAACTTGAGTCATCTCATCACGATTCTGAAAGTCTCTTGTTAAATGCGATGGATCCGGGTTCCCATGCATTGCTTAGAGAAAACCGGGCCATTGTGTTTTATCCATAGCCCATTAACTGCACTTTCGGCGGCTTCCAAAATGAGCCCCGTGGCCCGCCCCGCTACCAAGCATCGGTTGGCCATCTGAGCCAAGGGAGAGCGGTTTAGGCCGAACATGAAACAGTGGCTATAAGGTGGGTTCCAGGAAAACATAAAAAAGAAATGTTTGAAGACAAGAACATTCTTTTTCATTTATTTAAGGGGTTAGCCAGTAGCTACAGTGATTGAACCCCCTATTGAACAATATTCAAAGGGATTTCTAAGCCCCAACCCCATGCGTGATTACCATGATAATCATGCAGCCAGCCCGCAGACTGCCTCCCACAAACTCACATTCTTGGACGTCTGAACTTGGGGCTGACAGTTTATGTGCCCTGTCCAACCTTTACTACCGGATGAACTGTATGTGCTATATTGGTGGATTGTTGATTACAACCAGTGGTCAATAATACAAGATAAATATTTATCTATCAAGATGTCTAAACAATATGAGCTATATCATTACATTTTACCAGGTGTAGGCTATATCTTGTACATATATTTAACCAGACCTAGATCTTAGTAATAAAGTACAACGTCAACATTAAGATACCTCAACAGTATGTAGATTTAACTATTAGCTTACTTTTGGTCCAATAGAAGCTCAAATCATATACGTGAGTGTGTATTTGTTATGACTGATGGGTATAGGCCAGAGGAATCGTATGTTTGTGTGAAAGTAAGAGAAGAGAGGGCGTGCATGGTCGTGTGTGTGTTTTTGGGGGGTGGGTGGGTGGGTTGAGCGTATGAGCAGGTTCACATTGTCATTCCACCAACATGGCTTGTTCATTTCGGAGGGTGGGGAAACGATGTTACCGCATAGTCACAAAGGGGTGGTCCTTGGCAATTGTATATGATTTCGGACACACGAAATCCACACCATAACCATTTTGGAAACTGAAGATGTCTTAGGCAAGAAGAACGGACAGCCCCAACTCTGCCTTTTATACGGGGGTGGACCGGGCTGTCGGTGGGAAATATTTCTACCACCATAGCTCAGAAGAAACAGGGGGACCCGGTTGATTTAATACGAATGGATGATGCCAGGCGACGTCACCATCAACCGTCGCTACGAAGCTCAAGAACCTGCTGATATTATTCTGAAGGTGCTGATTTCGTTCATCGCTCTACCCCGGCAGTCTTGAGAGGTGCGTGCCAACCACACTCGATCCACCCTTGTCTTCTGAGGGTAAGAGTCGAACATTATGGAATTAATTAATTTACGGACGTTTTCCTGACTGATGTTGCCAGCGCAATGGCTTTATGTATATCCAGTGACTGTTCTACATAGCCTATGCGTAATGAATTAGAGGTTCTATGCTTGGTAAAAGCCATAGCCGCAGTCAACAGGGGGGCTACTGTATATAATTACAGTTTATGGGAAACTTAATGATTTAAAATAATGGTCAAAACCTTCGCTTTTACAGTTCCAATGTTCATGAATCAGATTGACTCTCCTCTCACGGAAGGCTAGTAGGCCTACTATAGGCAACACTGCGCCACCACAATTGACATTCATGGAAAGGTAGAATGAAATACAAGAGACCAAATTAATAAGTGTCCCAACACGTGATGCATCTGTAGTGGTATGATGAACTAGCAAAAAAGTAGCCTATGTGAGCGATTGCGCATAATTTAATTATTTTGGACAAAGCCATTCAGGCAAAGTTTGCCTTGGGTAATGAGTTGGAAGGTCACGCTGGCTTTCTATCTGATTCAAATCGGATTCACTTGATCATATGGCTCTCCATCTTCCCTTTTAACTTCTCGTTTTGCATGTGTTGTGATGGTATCTTGACGCCTATAGGCCTTGGAAAGATATTGAGAGATAAAACTTCATACTGTAGTGTGCTTTTCGTGTAGGATATTCGCGATTTATTTTAATGCTTTTGAGAAAACCTATAGCCTATTTACAAACGCAAATTTTCGACAATAGAACATAAAGTGCCATGAGTTCGTTCAAATCCCGTCATAATGTGTGGTCTACGTAATTTATGAGTCACGTGGTTATCATGGACTGAAACAAATTATAACAAAATTAAAAAACAGATATTGAGTAGGTCTAGATAACTTAATTAATACATATTTTATGACTGAAGGCGAAGTGGCATGTAAGGTATTCCTTTTAATTATTTGGCAATATCTGTATTTGTGTCAGTAGCTCACTAAAGCCTACATAATGTAACTTTTGTCGGATGTATTGCTTAGGCCTATACTGTATCGAGCAAGACTACACTGGCAACACCAAAACATGTCTATATGATTGTTATTTTATATATGGACTGTTAAAAGATTGGTCTAATGCATAAAAGGGCTAAGAGTAAAAAGCATGCAAAAATCAAAAGATTATTATATGATTACATGAACCCAGCTGCGCGCGGACACAACACATGGGCTCGAGCGGCGTGGGGATTACAGAGCAAAGCGCTTATGAGCCTGTTACGTCATGTTCAACCTCTGTGGGGAGGAAACAGAGAATTCAAGCACCTAATGTTCACTTTCTGTTTATTGAAACAAACAATCGTATACGAACGGTCTTTCTGCCGTACAGAAGGTCATCATCCGAGTTAATTATTTTTTTGTGGCTATTAGTCCAATTTTGCCTCGATTCTACAAAGCGCACGCTATTGGAAATACGTCGCACCCTTTTCAAATAATTGTCTGCCAGTGTGCTGTGAAGTTGTTCTCCGGCGATTAATTTCTCGATTCAACCCCCACCATGCCTCCTTGTGAAATGTGTGATTACTAGTATCGGGGAAATTTGGGGCTAACTCCTGATCTGATTTGGAAAGAGGTTGATTAAAAACCTTTAGGATTGTGGATCAGAATAGGCCTATTAAAACGTGACGTATATTGTTATGCTCTAAGCTAGGTATTGTTAAGCTTTTATAGGTTTTTCCAAATTGAAAGATTAAATATATATATTTTTAAAAGAACATTATCATTAACTATTATAGCCTATGCTAACTATTTGCTAGGCTACTGACTTATTACGTGCAGCATAACATTAAGTTTAGATCATTTGGTGTTGCCAAATAACATGTTCCTAAAACAGGGTGCATCGGTCTATATGCTGTTAGAATATATATAATCATAGTTGTTATTGTTGATGTTACGCAATGCATGGAGGACAGATGCACACTCGTCACTAATTCCGGATAACACTATTGTTTTATAGAAGCGTATTACTTTCTCCAACCCGTTTGGAAAAAAAAGGATCAGATACATGTTTAGTTGTGGCCTTTTCATTGACAATTCTTTAGATTGTTTGAATTTAACATGACACGTGAATCAGGCGATCTCATACCCCCCCCCCCCTACACACACACACACACACACCCTACACACACACACGCACACACATGTTTCGGATAATGTATAATGTGAGCACGGGGAGTATCGTGCTTTGCTCACGCAGGAAGTGCGTCTTACTGCAGTTCTTTTCATTCCCTTGACTTTCCATTACCAACGGACATTTATAGTTTTCACAGACTGAAATATATACATGAAATATATTTGATGTCGTTATTTAATCGCTGCATCTGAATGTGTCTGTATTATTTGTCTGGTATTGTTCTGTTCCACTTTTGGTCACTAACCTTTTATTCTTTCAGTTTCAGCACTTACGCCTATAATAAAAGAAGGAACCTACTACGTTGCCCAGGTAAATGTATTTCTTAGTGTGTAGAAGTGTATTATCTTCAGGTAAAACAAGTGGCTTTCTATCTTACAAAACGTATCCCCTAGTTACACACATGCCGACTAACGTGCGCATGTACGTGCACACAATAATCTCGTTCCAACCTAATATCGAATTCAAACAATCAGAGACATGCTGTGTGGAACTAATTAATTGTGTTCACTCTTTCATTAGGCAACTATTGATGATGCTATGTGACGAATGTAACAATGAATCTTTCACTGAAATTGTATATCAAGGTATCACGCCTTATTGTAGGCTTACATTTATACGTAGCCCTATTAATATCATATTTAACACTGTAAAAGAAAGGCTTTAAGTAAGACGTTCAGGTGAGATATCAGTATATTCTGACTGATGATTTAGGCTCCCTCGTTGATAATGGTTGTCATAATAGGTCATGCTAAAATTACGAAAATCAACATTTGAGGAGCCACACCAATCAACGCTTTCAATAATATGGATCACGACCTTGATATTCGATCTTTCCTATGCCGTATAGTCCAATGTTTATAGAAGGTTAACTTGCAAAATTGTCTTCCACTTCTAAAACAAAAGGTACACTGACACATCAGTAGGCTATTTCAAGAATCACATTTTTTCAGTTTATTAGAAAATGTATTTGTAGTATTTGAGTCGTCATACATAATTAGATCCAAATAGTCAGACATCAATTAAATGATGTTTATTTTAGGCGTGTTTAGAGTATAATAGTTATATATCAGATGTAATGAAATTCATACTAAATTTGATCCGATTAACACTACTGAAATAATAAGAAATTCATATGAATTGTGTTGTTACAGAAAACACCCTTAACTCATCATCAAGTGTGTTTTAGCTGTGCATCTTCCCTTATGAAATACGTTACTTAACTGGTTCTGTTAATAAGGATGCAATGTCAATTTTTGTAAAGAATATACATTAAAGGTCTAAAGCCAATTTATAATCGCAAAATAAAAAGCTTCGAAATAAAGCTTTTCTGTTATCAACTCAACATTATGGGAAAAATAAATTATCAGTTTTTTGTTTAATATTAACTGTTGAATTAATTCACAAAATCTGCTTTATACTAAAATTATGTAGGCTGATTATGAGTTCAAATATTCGATTGCATATTAATGTGGACACCCAGATGCGGAAGCATACGTAATTTAAATAAGGCACGATTGGTATGATACGGCCAATGCACTTATTTTGTATTATGTTACTATTACTATTTCTATTGGAAAAAGATCTTTCAATGTAATAGAGTGAAGTGTATCTAAAAGGGATATTCAATAATTTCTGCTTCCCATTGCATTATAAAATGGAAAAACAAAAGTTCTGTAATTCTTCTAACCTTTAAATCAGAACGTGTTCTCAGTCCACTTACCTGGTAAAATGTATGTAGAAAATATATATTATAATTGCATTAATTGTATGTGTACCTGCTCAAAATAAATATGAAATGCCTTGGTATTACCATTATTCTAAATAATAATGAAAAAGAATAACACATTTGTTTTTCTTTATAAAATAATGCATGAACCTATTCTTAGTTTCTATGTAAACTTCAACTTGATTTTAGAAACCTCAGAATATATTATGAATCACAAAAATTCAGATTGGGCAAGTTTAGTCAAAAAACGTATAGTTGAGTGTAAGTAATTTAGAACATTACGAAACAAAACCCTACATAAACATTATGTAGCCTCTGTAATAGTTACGTGAAATGATATTGAAACTTTTTGCGAATATAAAATGAAAGAGATGAATGTGTATAGTATGTTTGTAGTTACCCTACTCCATATTTCATTATGCGGACATACATAGCGTCCATGGTTTTTACACTTTTGTATAGTTAAGGGTAATATTTGATTTTAATATATTGGAAATGAAATGTTCGTGCGCAAGATTACAATGCATTTGTGTATTTGTTTGTGTTATACTGTTGGCTGCTCATCTCAGCTAGATGAGACGTCACACCTTACTGCAGACACTAATTGAAAAGCATCGAGTTCTCTGGCGTCATCCGGTCATCTCTCTCACACACACTATCGCTCTGTTAACAAAGGCAACCCAATTCTGATGTTTCCACTAATTGGTCTTTTGACCAATCAGAACAGCAATTCAACCAGTTCCATCACATAAACAGTCTTTCACGCTTCTACTTATAGTTAATGACACAAGCAAAAAATGAAGCAGCAATGTTCTTGCGGAAGGTGCTAAGGTGTTCTTAGTGTGTGTGCGTGTGTGTGCGTGCGTGTGTGTGCGTGTGTGTGCTCTATTGATCTCCATCGATTTTAACAACCAAATGGTAAAAGCCAATACAGACCTCTGCCATATTGTCCACACAGTCTATTAACAGTCTAAGAAGTGCCTGTAGGATACTGATGTGGTGATTAATAACAGGCTAGACTGACAGGCATATGCCAGCACTATTATATTTACTTATTATTTGCCATTAGGTGTCAGCAGTCATTTTGTGAAACATTTAAAACGCATACCTTCTGCTCTCACCACAGGCAGGTTGAGTGCTCAGGCCAGGTCAAGCGGCGTGAATTTTTCCCCTAATGGAATCTCATCAGGAAATGATAGTTGATTAGGTCTAAGTCTTTATAATGTGTAATTGATCTCTTAATGAATTAACAGCTTTACTAATTTTGGTCTACAGTTAGGCCTTGTTGCTAGTTATCTACTTTGATGATAGTCAACTACAACATAATTCACAACCTTGGCAACATGATTAGTCACATTATTCACAACATTATTTGTTAATGTATAGATGAACAATTGAATAGATCCAAAAACCATGTCTTGCTTATGTGAGTACATTCTTTTATTCGACAGGTGTGTTCAGCCTGACTGCTAGTCCTCACTGAGGGGGCCCGTGGGGGTCCTGGGGGACCAGAGGGGTTGGCTGTTATCTTTGGTTATCTAGCTGTATGAGTGGTGTACATTCTTCATAAAGCTAGATAACCGAAAGTAACAAGAATCCCATTACGCTCCTGCAAGGCCCGTCCTATCATGTTCACAAACAAGAGAAGATGGCTGAAGTCCGTTTAGTCACACTGAAGGTACAGTATGATGTCAGACTCAAAGGTCATGTGTTAAACTCACATTAGGATGTGTGGTCATTTGGAGGGCATGGGTTGGGGGGGGGGTTAAGGTTAGGGTTCTGTGCTATACTTAACTTAAAAGCCACATCTTTCTACTTTCAGATTATTTTTTCAGCTCAGCGTGTTGATAGCAAACGGGACTTTTAAATTGTAAAATGCGAACGCCATTACGGTTTGATTTCAAATATGTTTCCTTTGGGAAACAAGCTCTTCCTGGTGTAACTATGAAGAAGTCTATGAGTAAAAGCTACAACTTTATTCCTGTTAGTACTGTAAACACTGAGAATCAGAGCGAGGGAGGGACGGAACTATCTGTCTTTTCCACTGCAGTAGAAGACAGTGACAGACCCCCTGCAGTCTGTACTGCTCCATCTATGAGCCAGAGGGTCCAACATCTATCCATGCACTGGCCAAATCTCTCTCACACCATCTGTGGGCCAAACTTGTCCCTTAAAGACTGAGGAAGCATAAAGGAGATTCAGTAGAATGGACAAACAGATAGGATATGTATGTATGGATTTCTGAATCCACATTAACACACTTTCACGTGTTACTTGATGCAGAGAGAAATGTACACATCCATTATAATCCATCATCTTTATCCCAACCTGCGTCCCTACATTCAGGGTCCCTACATTCAGGGTCACTGCGTTCAGAGTCCCTGCGTTCAGGGTCCCTACATTCAGGGTCCCTACATTCAGGGTCACTGCGTTCAGAGTCCCTACGTTCAGAGTCCCTACATTCAGGGTCCCTACATTCAGGGTCACTGCGTTCAGAGTCCCTACGTTCAGAGTCCCTACGTTCATGGTCACTACGTTCAGGGTCACTGCGTTCAGGGCCCAAACGTTCAGGGACACTACGTTCAGGGTCACTGCGTTCAGGGTCACTGCATTCAGGGCCCCAACGTTCAGGGTCACTACGTTCAGGGTCCCTACGTTCAGGGTCACTACGTTCAGAGTCCCTACGTTCAGGGTCACTACGTTCAGGGTCCCTCGGACAGCTACTGGTTTTACATACAGTACCTTTCAAGCAGAGGCCGTTGGGTCTTTGGCAAGTTCCATCTCAAGTGGCAATTAGTTGCGCTTTGCCACCATTCAGGCACAGACCAGGCACCCACAGATTTAAAACATCCTCCTCCCTGATCTACTCTACTCCTGTCTTGCCATCTCTCCTAGCAACCATGCCATTGTTTATAAAGAGACGTCCATCTTTCATGCGTCAACAAAAAATGAAGTACCTCGCAGTTTTTCTATGAAAAGAGGCCTTGAGGCAGCTTAGTTCTCCTCTTCCGGCAAACTGTTGTCCACCAATAGAAAATGTTTGGTGTCTGCCAATCAATTAGCCATTGCCAATGTCTCTGTCATCTTCTTGCCAGGCTTTTGAAACAACAGGAATTTGGCAACCCTAAAGGTGAGAGGCAGTTCTTCTAATAACACATCTTCAAGTGCCTGGATACAGTACTTACCTGTGGTATATTGGCAATATACTGCAAACCTGAGATGCCTATTACTGTTGTAAACCAATTACCATGGCAATTAGAACCATAACAATTTATGTGATGTCATACCCGTGGTATACACTCTCATACACTACTGCTTTTAGACCATTAGGTTTCAGGATTTGAACCACCCAGTTTATAATAAGCAACAAGGAGGTGTGGTATATGGCCAATATACCATGGCTAAAAGCTGTTCTTATGCACATTACAACACAGAATGCATACAACCCTTAGCTTTGGTATATGGGCCATATACCACAAATCCTTGAGGAGCCTTAGTATACCAGTGCAATACGAATAGTACAAATATTTCTTGCTTGTGGTATACAGTCATGTATACCATGGCTTTCAGCCAATCAGCATTCAGTTCGAACCACTCGGTTGGTAATATTTACTGGTAAAACACAACTCATTTGCTGTTAATTCACTGTTAAGCCGTAGCTGGACACTACGAACTACTGCATGATGAATTGTCCACTTAGCTGGGTGTCTTGTGAAAATGCTCAGTGTCTTTGCACCATTTATTACATTATCACTATCATCACATTGCTGTTCCCTGTTCACATACACTGATCTAAATTTAAGATAGATTTTGTTAGCACATTAACACATTTTAATTTGGTGATCTTTTTGAAACACTTGCCACTGTTTTGTGTATGTCTGTTTTTTTTAATAAAGACAGATTCAAACATGGAAATATCATTCAGTGATTGGGATTTTTTGTCACTGACAAATGATCTGAACTCATGTTTTTGCTCTACTGTGGGCCACCGTACTTTCTCCTTCCGTACTGCCGCCCTTAGTAAAAAAGGATTTCCCCCCACGTTTCTCCTTTCTCAATCTCTCTCATTCATTTCATCTTATTCTTATCCTTTTTTCCCAGCCTGTATTCTCAGATGGTTGGTTCTGATTTGCATGCATTTGCATAATGAATGTCATTTGCATGCTCAGGGGCAGACCATACCATGAGAACGGGCATGTTGGTTGTTTGTGTGTGCGTCTGTGTGTGTGTGTGTGTGTGTCTGCATGTGTGAGTGCATACACGCATGTGTATGGAAATAGTGTGCGGAATCTCACAAATATAGTCACATCATCTCGTTGTTCATTCATACTGTGTATATCAAATATTAGGCTCTGTATTTGTGTCTTTTTATCTCCTTCCCATGTTTCTTAAACACGTGAAACGTGTCAACATGGATGTTTGTACTTCTTTAAACACACGTGATACGTGTCAATATGGATGTTTGTACTTTTTTAAACCCATGTGACATATGGATGTTTGTGCGTGTGACTTCATTTGTGGGAACCTTAGAAGCACATACATGCATACTTTGCCTGCTGGCCAGTAGATCTGACAGTCATCATTCTCTCTCACCCCATTGCCTGTCCCCATCTCCATGTCCTGGTAACCATTTTGTAATTCTCTGACTAAACGCGAGAGATAGAATGAGGGAGAAAGAGAAAAAGACAGACAGAGAATCCGTTCTCTTTTCTCAGAATCCTTCACTCCCTCCATCTCTCCCCCATCCTAGTTTGGCCTCTTCTCCTGCACAGTCACATCCCTGCTGCCACCATCTTAGAATAGGACTGAGACTGGCACAAAATGGCAGCAATGGAAAATGATCATAGGTAGTGTTGTTTTTAGCGCCCTGTTTCCCAACCCAGAGAATGCCCCCCGCCCCGCCATCCCCCCCTTGCCTTCCTGGCTGCCTCGAGACAGCGTTAATTACGGGCAGTGTGTTAATTGCGTAGATCGCGCCGAGAGACATGAGGGGGAGAGGGGATGCGATTTGAGTTAATCACGAAGCCAGTTGCTTTATGTCTTTTAAGCTGGCGTTCTAAGGAGCAGCTGTGGTCCTCCTTGTCCTCGTGCAATACGATAAGACATCAAATGGCGTCGATCTGCCATTTTGTGGATTCGGAACAGCTTGTGAAGAGGAATGTATTTTACCTGACTGATTTCAGCGACATGAATTCAATCAGCGGAAGGCGTTTTAATTACGTGTGCATATTAATGAAGTAACACTGCAGGTTGATTTGCATATGGGGCATGCAAGCGCTTTATGTTCATAGAGCATGTAGATGAGGATGGTCTTGTTAGATCATATGAAAGATAACTCGCCACACACAAGCGCGCACACACAAAAATACATACACACACTGTCTGCTATGTTGTACAATACCCTCACACAGAATAATTCCTCACAGTTCTGGAGCACATGCCTCAATTCACAGACATAATTTCACAAATATCCCTTAACAGAACACATACATAATGAGCAATTTATCCACATACAGTTGCACCAACAGCAGTTATATTTTGATTGAACTTCAATCCATGTTTGATTTTTTACATATAGGAATTAAATACTTTCAGGAAGAGTAGTGGAGCAAATACTATACAGTACCAGTCAAAAGTTTGGACACACCCATTCAAATGAATGAGTAAGTGTGTCCAAACTTTGGACTGGTACTGCATGCCATAGTGTTTGAGACAGAATTTGTTCAGTCAGGAAAAGAACTACAATACATTGCTCAGAGGAAACTGCCTGAGTAGTTTTAGTCAGGAGAACTACAATGTATAATTGAGAGGAAACAGATTCAAGCTAGATGCATCGGCCTACATACCTAGAATATTAAATCACAAACTGATGAGATGTATAACAATATCTGGTAGGACAATTAACACGTCAGGTAGTGTTGATCACTCTCTCCATGTCCATATAAACTCAGGGGACCAACTTGCAAGGAGAGAATTAGAGCTGACAGAAAGAGACAGGAGGAATAGGGAGCTCTGCGAGTATGGGGGGGGGGGGGGGGGGATTAGAGAGGGATGGGAGGGAAAGCAAGGGAGAGGGAAATGGGGGAATGGGACATGGGGGTATGTGAGAGAGGGGGAGAGAAATGGGGAAAGAGCGAGAGGAAAGAGAGTGACCGAGAGGTGAGAAAAAAGAGGGGAGAGGGGGTACGAGTGAACCAAGGAAGAAGGGAGGGAAGCCGGCGACAGTGAGATCTCAATAGTGAGAGGCTTTCTTTGTGTTTCCGTGTGAGGTTTATTTTGGGGGGGGGGTACAGCTTTGCCTAGTGCAGCAGACAAGCAGGGCATTGTCCTCCGCCAGTGCGGCGGCACTTGTGGCATAACGCCATTATTTAGGCCACTGGAGGGAGAGGGGTCTAGAGACCGGCTTAACCAAAACGCCAATTAGAGCCGGCTCGCCCTGATTAATGGAGGGGGGGGAACTGGTAAACAATGCCGTCTATTGTCGGCGTAGCCCCCCCCAAAACTCCCCCGGAACTCCCCTGCCCCCCGATACCTTTGTTTGCCATAGGAGTCCTTAGAAGCCTTAGATTAACATGGTGCTCTTGTGTAGCCTGTTCCTCGCCCTCTCCTCGTCGCATGAATCCCAAGCTGAGGAACTAAAGTGGAAGGCCGAGTTTTCCCTCGCTGTCAAGTTGCCGATCAAGTACGGTAGACACAAACTTGTACGCGCGCATGAACCCCAAAAATAAACTCGTCATAATGCTGAATAACAATCACGATTCGTTTGGAAGGAAACAGGACAGGGTCCGATAAATGAAGTTTAGGTTGGTCTTTAATAAGATTGACAGTTTTTAGTGTGTAATTATAATCCACGTCTTTAAAAAAATATTTGCTTGACGAAGTAAGCAGAGAATTGGGTCGGCCTTAATGAAACAGTATCCTTCATATGTTTGCGCTGGCGTTGTAGCTTGGTTTTAACGACATACGGTCTCATACTCGGTGTCCACATTTCCATACGTCCTGCTTTATTGTTTATTTAAAGTGTATGCACTGAATAATTAGCTCGCTGCATACTCCAATCAGGGGCATACAGGCGTGGGTTGCCAAGGGGACCTCATCAGGGCCCCCGCCAGCCACAAACAGGACAGAGACAAATAAAGCGTGGGAAAACACTCGGGGGCTTAGACAATGACGGTGGCGGGGAGACGGAGACTGGGTTGGGAGTGGATGGGGGGGTGGGGGGGGGACTGGGGGACTGGGTACGGGTCTGTTAAGATGGGGTGGAGAGGTGGGCAGCTTGTGTCTGGACTGTAGCTACTAGACATGTGTCTCATTGGGGGGGGGCGTGGCGTATTGCAGAACTGTCTAGCCTTGTCTGTGTGTGTGTGTGTGTGTGTGTGTGTGTGTGTGTGTGTGTAGGGGTGTATAGCTAAGGACACGTGCATTTAATCAGTATCCCGACATAAATGGCAGCTGTACTGCGTTGTATCCGTCTGCATTCGGGTAAAATGACCTATTTAATTTGGAGACACACATCGCGCAAATCCATCGTTATCCTCTAAGTCCTTGGAGGTTCATACCACCTCAGAAAGTAATATAGCTCTATGTAATATTAGCTTGGATCCCTGGGATCCCTGATTTGCCCACATAATATCCTGGTCCTCGTGGTGTTTTGAGTCTTTTTACATGATCCCGTTGCCACAGTCGGTGGAACTGTAGCCCTGGACGACCCTGTGCTCTCCGGGCCCCTTGACCAGTTTTCTTAGGCCTGAAATGTTTGGATACATACACTATGTCATTGGGACAGACACTTCATTAAAAAGCGCTAGGTGAAGCAGGCACTATACTGCAGATCCACTTACTCTGAGGAGGTTGACAAAAGGGTGTGAACTCTAGGCTACAATTAAATCCTATTATAACCTAAAGCCCCACTGCTTCAACAAAAATACTGCAAGCTGGCCTGTTAGCCGCAGGCACTTTTTCAACCTCTGCTCTCTTCCCCTCCCCATAGGTGACCTGTCACACTGAAGTCTCGTCACGACCAGCCATCTAGCTCTGCCGGAGGTCCGATACGCACGGGCAGCCACCTCACCGACGTCCTGGCCTAAATGAAACCGGATACCATAATGCTGCCCCAACGCTGAAACCTGGAAGCACTTTGCAGACGTTCAATGATCTCCCATTGACAGGCTGAACTACGGGCGCATGCCTGGACATGCCTTATACCTCCACCATGAGGTAATGTACTGTGGCGTGGACACCAATGGATACTCAACCGCAGCTGCTCCTGTTGGCCCGGCCTCTACAGACTGGCTTCTGAACCTTTGGATACAAACCAGGGTTGAAACGAACTGGGCTATCACGAACGGGTGTGTCTCTGGCAACTCCAGCTCACAGAACTGGATCGGGTTATGGACCACGGCAGTTGAAAAGCACATCCAAAACCAGATAGCGGCACATATGGAAGGGCACTGGACTGGCGTACGGAACATCCGAGTGGAGGTCACATGCATCATCAGTCATGGGGGGGTGGGGTGGGGGGGGGATGTATGAGGGTCTTTTGGAGTGTGTGAGATGTGTGTGTGTGTGCATGTCACACGTGTTTCAGTGGTACACTGTGTTCTCTGAGAAGGCTCCACACACAGCTGGATGTGTCACATCTGCAGTGATTTCCACACGGGCCGGCATGCTGATCTGTTCAAGTGTGTATGTGCGTGTTTGTTTGCGTATGGACACACAGCCCAGCTGAGCGCTGGGATTATAAACCGCTTCTATTCCGACATGCAAGCACACTTACACACACCACATATCGTAGGACGGGTCTTGTAACCATGGCATTGTAATACAGGATATTGGAGTGACAACATAGCAGTCAGATAATGTCCACTGAATAAACAGTAGAAACGCAACATGCAACAATTGACAGTTACAGTTCGTATAAGGAAATCAGTCAATTGAAGTTAAGTAATCAAGACAGATTTGTGCACAACATTAGAGAGGAATAAGCTTTTGTGTGCATGGAACATTTCTCTGATATTTGATTTCAGCTTGACTTCAGCACATGGGACCAAAATCACATTTGTTAAGTATATACTCATATATAACACATGCAATTGATTAAAATAGAAGCATAGAAATGTGCTGAAGCAGAATAGAATAATTACTTACGGTTGGCATTAGATTGACATTATTAATTGAAAGATGAATATTACATTAGTTTATTTAGAATTCCAAAATGAGTGTGGATTTTTGTGTGTTAATCATTTCTATGCATTTTTTGAAACCTATGCAAATTAGTAGCAACAAAGTAGCAATTTTATAATGCTATTATGGGTCAATTACATTCTCATGGTTTAGATTTGTAGTTCTACAGCACCATAAATAATTTAAATACTGTAGGCTGATGTGAGACCTTAGAAAAGTTCAATATAAAAACTATAAAATATAACATGTTCATAAAACAAATCCATGTAGAATTATAAACATTGAAACATCTATAGGTCTGAACAATGAAACATCTATAAGTGAAATGGATTTATTAAAAATATAGATATTTCCAATAATCTTTAAATGAAAATTCTATGCAACGTTTATATTTTGTAACATTTTGTAATCACAACATTTGACTATCATTTTGAGCAACTGCAATTCATATTCTGATTTATGTCAGGCTTTAGAGGGTTTACTTCTACAGTTTTGAAAATCATATTTGTGTTTTTAGACATTTTAATAACTATGCAAACGATGTATGTTAAATATGTCTCACAGTGAGATGTTCTTTACAACTGAACAAGTTGTTTATCCTACATTTACAGCAAAGGTGCACTATACGAGCAAGTATGCAATATGCTATATGTTATGAAGATCCCTGTATATAATGGGTAACTGTGCAATGTTTTGTAAGGAATGTGCAATCAGTGTGAATGGGTGCTCACAGATAAGTGTGAAATAGAAATCTGTGTATTTATTATATAGAAAGGGTGTAATAGGTATGGAGAAAGAATGCACTATTTTAAGGGATAATGCAATGTTACAATGACAGTTGGATTTTAAGATGTTTGCATAAGTGAACCAAGGCCCACAAATTCAACCCTGAATTCTGAATCCTGAATCCTGAACCTATGTGACTGATTGATGCTTGTACCATGGAATGCGTACTAAGCGTGATCAGTTTACCTAATCAATAAATGTTTACATTGAAAAAGATGTCTTGAAATTAAATCTATTCACTTAGTTCAGTGAACCTATATATTTGAATCATTTAATGGTTGAGTGTAAATTTGCATTCATAATTCATGAAGTAAACAAGGATGAGCTGTGATGTATTTGCATAATTATTACCATCAGTAATTGTGAAATTGCTCATGAGCGAAAATGGGTACCCATTTTTGCGTACTATGTCATCTAATTTCAATATTTCATCAACCAATGCATATAATATATCACAACCAGCAGTTGTATTGTAAAATATCAAGTATGAACAGTTAATTGACATCCCCCCTTCCAATCCAACACGCTTCAAAGAATCATTATAACACTTGTCAGTAAAAAAAACAATAATTCTCAGAAAATCTGATGACGATCACCATCATCTTCACTGCATCAAGTTTGTCCAATAAGGTAGGCATACACTCATTCTTTAGGAGACCTACAGCTGGGGCAACACTGAGGGACAGTTTAAAACCAGGGAGAAGTGTTCTGAACAAGAACATAAGCACACTGACAAATGACCAATGTTCACACGGTTTGAAACCAGAGGCTGCATCTGTGTGCCATGAAGGGCACTGCTACAGGGGCCGCCTGAGCATTAGCTGATTGGAACAGCTGCTACAGGAGGCTGGCGTCCGCAGCTCCCAATATGACTCCACAATGTTACACATGTATGATAGCCACAATGGACACTCAGATTAAACAGTCCTGACTGCTGGGTTAGTGTAAGTAGTGTATCAATGAGACAATGTCAGTTGCATTCAAAGGGTTTTGAGGAGAAGAGCAATCAAGAAAATATATTAGAGATTTGCCCACTGTCTACTTAAATGTAACTTGATGAAATACAGGCTGTGATTAGTGTTTGTATGTGGAACAGGGTTGCCTTTTTGATCCTTCCAGATCTAAGTGACCTCTGACTTTTGACAATTCATTGACCTCAAGTGACAGCTTAATGTATCAAAATCAAAATCTACTAATCATTTTGACATTCTTTGACGAGGAAGGCATACCATTTTACATTCAGCTAAGGTGTGGTCTACACCAAGTTGTAATTGGTGTACATCAATGTCCCAAAAATGTCCCTAAATTTGTTAGCAAGCTACAGTAAGGTTACTATTAATAGCTGATCCAACCAGTCATTTGAAAGAAAGGGAACCAAACAAGGTAACACAAATTCCCTGTGTAACAAGTTTACATTCACTTCAGAATCAGAACTATTTATATAAGGGAAAAATGTATATGGGTGAGGAGGTCAACACTTCGCAACCCAAACTTTAACCTCTAAAATTAATCTAACACAATCCTTTCATTTACATCATATAGCAGATGCTCCTTTCCACAGCTGGATACTGGTCAACTTTGGTCATACTGATCATTACCTTCAAGGTATTAATTTTGTAATAACATTGCGTTTGACTATTCTGACTGGTTAAGGTAAGGGATAAAGTTTGGGGAAAGGATTAAAACTAAAATAATTGTGTCCGACACTGGATTGAACCAGTTTCAGAACCGCCTTGGTAAATGCAGGGTTGACAAATGCAGTGTTGACATCAATCAATACAATTTATTTATTAAGCCATTTTTACATCAGCAGTTGTCACAAAGTGCTTTTACAGAAACACCCAGCCTTAAACCCCAAGGAGCAAACAACAGTAGTGTTGAATTTCAGTGGCAAGAAAAAACACCCTAAGAAGGCCGAATTTTCTGAAGAAACCTAGACAGGACCCAGGCTTAGAGGGGTGACCAGTCCTCTTCTGGCTGTGCCGGGTGAGATATTAAGAGTCCAACTGGAATAATTCATAAATGCATGTGGGCTGAGTCCAGAGTCTATTTAAATTTAGACTAGGTCAGAAGTATGACCAGATGGACAAGGACAGGGACAGCAACGATCCCCCTAAACCAGGTACTCTGCAGGTGTGGACCAGGACCTCATGTCCTCCTAAAGTTTAAAACTGGAGGAGACTGGGAAAATTCAGAAAATGCATTCCTCATATCAAGAACGATTTATAGTGGAGAAGGAGAACTTCGTAGGGAAGGAGAACTGATCCAATCCTCCAGCACAATAGTATAGCAGCGTAAGACCTTGGAACTGAGACGGGGGGGGTCCGGTGACACTGTGGCCCAACCCGGGGGAGGCCCCGGACATATCAACCAAAGGGACACCCACCAACTGCAACCACCCTGAATGAGGGCCGAGTATTGCCAGCAGGGTACAGCCCAATTGCACAACAGAGAGACAACAACAAGCCAGTGACTCTTCCCCCGAAAGGCATTGGAGGGAGGGCATCCCAGTGCCGATGAGAGCCCACCTGGCAAGACAGCAAGGGTGGACAGTATCAAGCCTTCTGGGCACCTTCACACCCCCGGGCCAGGCTACACCTAATCATAAACCGTGCTGTAGAGATGAGTTTTTAGTAGACACTTGAAAGTTTGCACTGATTTTGCATTTCTAACCTTAATTGGCAGATCATTCCACAGTAGTGTATGAGAAAAGGCCCTGCCTCAGGCTGTTTGTTTAGAGCAGAGGTCTCAAACCGGTTCCACGGAGGGCCGAGTGTCTGCAGGTTTTCGCTCTCACCTTGTACTTAATTGACTAATTAGGTCACTAATTGGTTCGTTTCTACCCCCACCTGGTTGTTTAGGTCTGAACTGGGAACCAATTTAAAGGAAAACCCAAAAACCTGCAGACACATGGCCCTCCGTGGAACCGGTTTGAGACCTCTGGTTTAGAGATTCTAGGTACAATTAAAAGGCCTGCATCTTGCGATCGTAGGTTACGTGTAGGTATGTATGGCTGGATAATGTCAGCAAGGTAAGTAGGAGCAAGTCCATGTATTGATTTATAGGTTAGGAGTAAAACCTTAAAATCAGCCCAAACCCTAACAGGCAATCAGTTTAAGGACGCTAGGACAGGAGTAATGTGTTCACACTTTTTTGTTCTAGTTAGGAATCTAGCAGCTGTGTGCAGCACTAATTGAAGTTTATTTATTGATTTGTCAGGGTAACTGGAAAGAAGAGCTATGCAGTAATCTAGTCTAGAAGTAACTAAAGAATGGATTAGTTATTGTGCATCAGTTTTTGATAGAAAGTATCTGGTTTTTGCAATGTTTCGAAGATGAAAATAAGCAACTCTTGAGACATATTTTATATGTTCATCAAAGGAGAGGTCAGGGTCAAGGGTAACGGTGACATCTTAACCAACCTTCCACCAATCACCACTACAAGGACCAGCTAACCACCAATCCATTAAAATGTGATAGTGCTCACCAATGCCCTTAGTTATATAAACTTATATAAACTGAAAATTATGACCACCTGCCTAATATTGTGTATGTCCCCCTTTTGCCGCCAAAACAGCCCTGAACCGTCGAGACATGGACTCCACTAGACCACAGAGGGTGTGCTGTGGTATCTGGCACCAAGATATTAGCAGCAGTTCCTTTAAGTCCTGTAAGTTACGAGGTGGGGCCTCCATGGATCAGACTTGTTTGTCCAGCACATCCCACTGCTCAATTGGATTGGGATCTGGGGAATATGGAGGCCAAGTCAACACATTGAACTTGTTTTGTTCCCCAAACAATTCCTGAACAATTTTTGTTTTGTGGCAGGGCGCATCATCCTGCTGAAAGAGGCCAATGCCATCAGGGAATACTGTTGCCATGAAAGGGTGCACATGGTCTGCAACAATGCTTAGGCAGGTGGTACGTGTCAAAATAACATCCACATGAATGGCAGGACCCAAGGTTTCCCAGCAGAACATTACCCAAAGTATTACACTGCCTCCGCCGGTTTGCCTCCTTCCATAGTGCATCCTGGTTCCATGTGTTCTCCAGGTAACTGTAGCCCACATACCCGGCCATCCACATGATGGGAAAGGAAATGTGATTCATCAGACCAGGCCAACTTCTTCCATTGCTCCGTGGTCCAGTTCTGATGCTCACTTGCCCATTTGTAGGCACTTTCAGCAGTGGACAGGGGTCAGCATGGGCACCCTGACGGGTCTGTGGCTATGCAGCCCCATACGCAACAAACTGCGATGCACTGTGTGTTCTGACACCTTTCTATCAGTACCAGCATTAACATTTCCAGTAGGGCTTCGCTCCCCACGTGCATCAATGAGCCTTGGCCGCCCATGACCCGGTCACCACTTTACCTTCCTTGGACCACTTTTGATAGGTACAGACCACTGCAGACCGGGAACACCCGACAATTTGGAGATGCTCTGACCCAGTCGTCTAGCCATCACAATTTGGCCCTTGTAAAAGTCACTCAGATCCTTCCGCTTGCCCATTTTTCCTACCTCTAACAGATGAACTTAGTTAGTTGCTTATGCTAAGCTAGTAACTAGCTAACATAAACTGGAGTTATCATAAAGCAGCTGCTTGATTGCTGCCACAACACAATGCCTGCAGTAAATGCACTGCTGATAAAAAGTACCAGTTGCAAAAGACCAAGCTGACCACAGACAAAAGTCCAATCATTTCCATTCACTATTAATACAGGAAGTAGCATGTTTACATATTTAGGGCAAAAGAAACAACCTAAACAAGCTGTTTTTGTCATAAAATAGAGTTAGCAAGCTAACCTAGCTGTCAGTAATGTAATGAGCAATCTAACTGTGCTCTAGAAGTGACAAATGGATCACAAACAAGTATTTTGAACTAATCCACAAATATTTGTTTTTCTGAAGAACATAGATGAGTGATCTTGACATTACATTACATCTTTATGGCCACACTAATTGTATTGTGTAGCTCAATGGTTTGACTGTGCAATCCAAACACTACAAAATGTATTGCAAACATGAAGTTGAATATAATTTGAGTTCTTCAACAGTGCCATCTATAAGTAACATAATCCCAAAAGATTTAACTGTCATGTTGCCAACTGCACATACATTTTTTTTATTTTAAAGTTTACCAAAATAAAGTACTTATGTGTTTGTATACAAAGCTACTATAGGTGGTGGACAGCAGTTTTTGTCCTGGAGGATTTCTATTCATTTAGATTTTACTCAGAGCTAAGGGCTTTTCTGTGGTAAAATCACAATAATCCAAGTGTTTACATGACAGGTACGTCTGAAGTCAGTCTGAGGGATTTAGTCTTATCTCGACACAGCAGAAAGTTTGGGGAACACTCTGATTTAGCCAAAAACAAAAGGACGTGTCTGGGAGCCAAGTCGTGGGAATGGCGCCCAAGGGCCCGATTACCATACCAAAATGCACATTTTGGTGGGCTGTCTACTACAGGAGTCCCAGAGGACTGAAGAAGGGGTGGGATGGAAGATGAAGGGGGTGTAGAGAAGGGCAGACGGGAGATGGTGAGAGTTAAGGCCGACAGCTCCACAAAAGGAGTGTTGGGGGGATGGGGTTTCAGGCTAGATTGAGGACAAGATGGGGTCTCTAGGGGACAGAGACAGAGTTCAAGTTCAAGGGTATGCCCCAGTCTACATTTTAGGCAGGGTGTAATTGGCCAGTCCCAAGTTACCAATATCCTGCTCTGGAGTAGCTCTATGCGCTTGATCAAAATCTTCTTTGATAAATGTTTTTTTATCAAAGAAGATTTTGATCAAGAGCATAAGTACAAATATACAGTTTGTTGAACAACAGTGTTATTGTTGTTAATTGGATCTGGCTCTGAGCTTGGATCAATCAGTGAACAAAATCATATGTGGTGTAATGATCTAATGATCCTTGAGTTATTTGGATTAGGAAGAGAGTTGAATTAGGAAAAAAGAGATTAGGCCTATGCCTACAAGCAAGTCATCAGAGACTGGACAGGGTGCTCTCTAGGGGTCAGACACAAATACACAATGCTCACTTACTCTCTAGTCCATGAACCATGCAGAAACAATGAAGGATTTGGGGTGATGGGTTTGTCAGTAAACCCCTTGTGATGACTGACCAGTTTTCTGATAGACTTCTAGGGTTATCCCCACAAAGACACCTGTGGTTCTCTCATTCTGCCCTTTTCAGAGCTTAGGACAACATCTACACCCTCCTTGTCAAACAGGTTAAATCCAAGGGGCAAATGGGCAGGAAAACAACCTGCTATAAAGTTTATGGATTTAATTAGGTAATATTAATTAATTTTGAAAAAAACATTATTGCGGAAACACATCACAATCATTAGTTGCGGCACACAAATCTAGAGAATCTGCCTTTCAATTTGAAATTGGCCACTGCATTTTGTGCGGGAAATGTCAACAATTACAGTGGAGCTGTGTTTTTTTTTAAACATCCCTTTTACAGTTCACTGCAATGTGACAGGAAAGAACAATGAGTAAGAGGCGAATAAAGAGGGTTTGGGGACTTTAAATCACTTAAAATCTAAAAAAATAAGTACCACAAATTGAGGATTTCTGTCATATTGAGGTCAATGAGTGTTGAATTTGGTCAACCAAAAATGTTATTACTAATATGCTAAGTGGGGCTTACTGTATTTAAACTAATAGATGTTGTGCAATGGTGCAAATGCACTGATACAGTAAGTGGTGCTGTTAGTGGATGCACATGGAATTTTCAACCTAAAAAAGTTATCCTGGACAGTGGCCTTGTTTTTTTACACATGTATCTGCCCTTCACAATAGTAAGTATGATCCTACCTGATGTCACCTCCGCCTGCAGGCCTCCCATCTCTGAGGACGTGTCTTTCCATTGTTAGAGTGGTCTCTTGACAATTATTCTCAATCTAATAGATCATTTTTGGTAGGGTCAAGGCAAAAGGATGTGGTTATTGACCTTAAATCTAAGTCATAATGAAGGCTGACAATGAGGTTGAAATGTTGACCTCCCTCGTGCAGAGCAAATGGAATGTTCAGACAGGGGTCAAGGGTCAGAGTGGGGGGCCCTCAGTGACGGTCAGAGAAGGATAAGTGGGGAGAAGCCTAGCTAGCTCCGGCATTTAACACACACACACACTCACAAAAACCCATATCTGACACCAATCACACACAGAGATAACAAGACATTCATGGTGGCACATCTCCAACATTTCCAGCCAATGTTTTTGTGTGTTCACTCACTGTGTTGCAGTAACTCATAACAAATAGTGGGACCTTAGAAAAAATATGGCATGCATTATGAAGACCATGCATTGGAATGCACATTAAGCATCCATCTAAATCTCTTGAGAAAAGAGCATTGTCAGTTTATTCTTCTGTCTACAAATCAAACGCGTTCACTTGCTTACTTTATTCCCACAAATTCAGTCTAGGTCTTTGGAAATTGACTCAAGTGAAGTATCACTTGAATAAACAAATCATGGGCAGTTAAGAAAACAACTCCACAAAGATTTGGGAGGGGTCTGAAATCACTCAAGACACAAATACACAAAACATGGCAAGAAATCAGCCATGAGTGTGTCATGGCACTTTGGAGGGTTCTGAGCACTTCATTACACATATGAAAAGACTGGGTCAGACAGAGCAGACAGCTAAAGAAAGGAAGGAGAGATCTGTCTGTGTCAGACTGTGGGAGTGTGTCTGTGTATGTATGTATGGATTTCGAATGTCTGTAGACCCTTGTAATAGAGGTATTGTAATATAGAGCTGCATGTTCGTGTGTGTGGGGGGGGGGGTTGCAGTCGTTAGTCTGAAAGTGTGGGAATGTGTTTGCACCAGTGTCAGTGTTGTGTTATTTTAGCGCTACTCTTGTGGTCGCACTGGTAAATTCATCCGTACTACTTATTCAATAAACCCTTTGTACAACGCAATGCATCAATGTGGACCCAGGTAAATGTAATGTGTTGTGAGTGGGCAAGATACATACAGTACATTCAGACAGTACACCACACAACCTGACTGAGAGGAGGGGGTAGCTTGGGAAAAGACAGGGGCAGTCTGGAACTCTTCCCTCCAGGGTCTAGAGTCGGGCATTGGGACAGGGTGAGAATCCAAGGGGAGGGACCTTCCATCATCAGCGCAGCCATTTGTTGTCTACCAGGCATAAAAAGGGAGGGGTCAGAGGGCAAAAAAGTTCACAGCAAACAGGGCCTTTCACATGCTAATGAGTTCAATGAAACCCAACGCGCCTAGATTGTTGAGTGTAAGCATGGAAGTAGGACTTCTTGCATCAACTTCCCAAAGCGGAGACACTGGTAACCTACCTGAGGTTTATGTAATAGAGGCACTACTTCTGCACGTACTTTAATCTATATTATAATCTATGTTATACAGTGCCTTCAGAAAGTATTCAGACCCTTTCACTATCTCCACATTTATTTGTGCTACAGATATAATTGATCAAGAAAATGTCTAAAAAAGCTATACAATTTTACTATTGATTTTGTTACAATTTATTGAAAATAAAAATCTGAAATATCTCATGTACAAAAGTATTCAGACCTTTGACATGATACTCCAAATTGATCTCAGAGATGTCTCTAAAACTTGATTGGAGTCCACCTGTGGCAAATTCGATTGTTTAGAAGGGCACAAACATGTCTATAAAAGATCCCAAAATTCACAATGCATGCCGCAGCTAAAACCAAGACATCAAGTCCAAGGAACTCTACATACAGCTCAGACACCAGTGTTGAGCCGTAGATCTGCAGAAAGTTATAAAAATGTTCTAGAGCATTGAAGGTTTCAAGGGTCACAGTGGTTTCCTTCATTGTAAATTGGAAAACGTTTGGAACCACCAAGACTATTCTAGTAACCTAGGAAAAAGGGCCTTGGTTAGTCAGGTGACCGAAAACTCAATGGCCACTCTAAAAGCTCTTCGGATTTTCTCTGCAGAGATGGGAGAACCTTCCAGAAAAACAAATATCTTTCCAGCAATCTATTATTCAGACCTTTACAGCACAGCCAAAGTCTTGAACCCCACTGAATGTCTTTGGGGGGACCGGAAAATCATCGTTCACACACACTCCCCATACAATCTGACAAATCTTGAGAAGACCTGCTGGGCAAAACTGCCGAATGCAGATGTGCAAAGCTGGTGGAGATATACCCAGGGAGACTCAAATATATATTAGCTGCCTAAAAAGCTTCTACAAAGTACTGAATATAGGGTCTGAATACTTATGTTTTTTCAATTCATGGACACAAATAAATAACATACAGTTGTATTACAGTGGCATTAAAATGTTGGTTGGCCTTTTCTAAGGACCACCACTTCCAAATGATGCTCCTATGTAGCTCCCTTGGTAGAGAGAGCCATAGCAATAGCAATACCAAGATAGTAGGATTCATATCTTGTCATAATCCATCTGGAAAAAAATTCATGTACCCATGTTAACTTGGAAAATAGTTCTTAAAGAGGACAAATCTGTGAACTGTTTCTAAGGTCCCTGTCCATAAGTTTAATTTGGTTGCTTCATATGTTTGGGTTTTGTAGTACACCAGCTTCACATAGACGAAAATACAATACTTTCAATTATTCAAAACATATTCCACATGAATTTAGGCGGTACAGCGATTGCCTACACTATTTTTCTTTTTGTAACTAACTCAAATTTTAACAACCAGACAGTTGCTGAGCGATTTCTACAACTTCAACCTTTAAGCAGTGTGGGCTTTTTTTGAGGGCGTGGGCTGTTGTTCATGATTCATTGAGGCTGTGTGGCATCTATAGTCTTCTCTGACTAGACCTAGTCTTTGTGAGGTTAAGGCATTGACGGTGGGAGAGCGTGTATGAGACCAGCTCCAGACAGCCAGGGGGGTGACATCATGTTAATATGACTCAGTCTAGTCAGTCATTCACAACCATTCTTTGTGACCACAAGTCGTGAGAGCCAGACAACCTCACAACTGGTGCATGGGTGCACATAGACATCGCAAGATCTCCCCCTGCAGAGATAGGCTGATCACCTGATCAAAAGCTGCAGCTCCAAAGGACACTATATTTGGAAAAACTTTTTGTGAATTTCTTCATTTTGGATGAACCTTCCTCTCATTAAAGCTGCATATCCTAACAATGCACAAAAAGGTACATCTAATTAATATTGTCTTCAATGTTCTGTACACACACACACACACAGACACACACACACATCACACATACTAAGAATATAAATGATCACATTCAATAGTCCCATTTAAGGGTAGAACGATCCTGCTCAGTTTTATGATAAATGGTTTATAATAATTGGCTTGCAGGATAATGTTTAAAGTTTTTTACATGCAACTTCATCCAGACTTCAGGGGAATGACTGCTGCCTTACAAGCATGCCATGGATACTTTTTTGGTATCGCCTTACCATTCTCCATAGTGTTTTAGACTTTCACGACATGAATCCATTGAGTTTTTTTTCTATGTAGGAATTGTTAACATACCTGACATCTACCAGGCCTTTGGAAAGCATTCAGACCCCTTCACTTTCTCCACAAATTGTTGTGATAAACACAAAATGTATAATTGTGGCGACCCAAAGTCTTAAGGGTTTCTCTGCAATTATGGGATTACCTGCTAAAAGGACAATAATATTTGCAGCACTTCATTAATCAGGCTAAATGGAAGCCACTCCTGAGGAAACGGCACTTCCTGAAGAATTCTGAGGAAAAAGATTATCTGGTCGGACAAGACCAAAACCAAACTATTTGGCCTGAATGTCAACAGTTACATGTGGCAAAAACAAGGTACCTGGCTAATCTCTTGGTTAATACCATTCACTGTGAGCATCATGTTATGGGGATGCTTCTCAGCGGCAGTTCACAGATGCACCCCATCCAATCTGAAAGAGTTTGAGAGGATCTAAGGAAGAACAGGAAAAACAATTATAGAAGTACTGAATAAAGGATCTGAATACACATGCACATTAAATATTTCCTTTTTTAAATTTATTTTTAATTTGAACAAATCCCTTCATAACACAACAAAATGTGGAGAAAGTGAAGGAGTCTGAATACTTTCCCAAGGCACTGAATATGGAAAAGCTTAATTGAGATGTAATCAAAATAATTCATATCTACCTAACCCAGTTCTCCTTTAAGGCTCCATAATATTTCATCTGTATAGGTGCTACCATTGGTGTCACATCATTTTACATCCTAAACACCAGCATAGAGCAGCCATTTTAACTAGATTTTCACATATATTTTATTCTTACAAAATGGATCATAACTGAAAGCAGCTGATATTTCATTACACAATTTTAACATGCCTGCAGTGTATATTGTATTAAGTCACATATTGATAGACTACTGAAAAATAATAACATAACTTCACTTTACACAAGTTGTAATTTCCCACCTCCCACTTGGTTACGAATGCATTTTACATGTCATTAAAGTTGCTGGCAATTTTGGACATTATTTTATTGTTTTGTTTTTCAAATATAGTATATTTTCATAAGAGTCGGAAAAAACGACTTCTTCCTCACCCGCATTGAAACGTACGTAACTCTTCCAGTCCATCAATGTTTTATTATAACTTTTCATTACGTCTCCCAAACGCTTTCAATAGACTAACAGATTAAGCCCAATGATGGAGGTACTAGCACTCTGTCTAAAAAGACGGGACATGTAGATTAACTCGATCCAGCTTTCAATAAAGCTAATGTAGACCTACAGTATATGGGACATGCATTAGTATCTCGGTAATCTGGCGTAGCAGGCGTCATAAAATCGGTAATATGTTAAGATTTTCTTGTGTTGCAAATTCATTAAAAATAATAATACATGCTAATCTAGTTGATTGGCCATATCGATCACTGAAAGAAAAGCTGTCAAATTAAAGGCTACATTGTATATTATTTATACATTAGTCATATTTTAGGCGTATAAATGACAACATAACTGCTGGAACAATATACAATGATTGATCATTTTGCCACAAACAGGAATCAGAGAAAAAGGGAAACATGCTAAGACCAATTATATCTACGCAGGACTATTTAATTTAGTTATTGAGTGAGGGTAGCCCAATTACAGGATTCATCGTATTACCATCACAAGTCATATCCCGAGGGAGAAAGCCCTTGCCGAGGTCAAGCTCTTTATAGCTGCGGTCAAATGATCTTGTCCACCGACTCAAATGATCGTGTCCACGCTCAGCATGATGCAGCCCCCGCATTACTTCACTCTGCCTTTAACTGGGTTTGGGTTCAAATGTAGGCCTGCGTAATTTGAAGGAACAGCCCACAAATAACTTGTACTTTTAAAGCTTCGAAACCGCAATTATTTTGCACGTCTATGCAAAAACGATACACAAAATAACATGTTTAGCTTTTTGTGTTGGTGATTCAACATTTACTAGTGCACATTTGGTTTCTTTTCAAAAAATATCATAATGCAATTGACTGCGAGACTGCCACTAGACTGACAAATAAGTAGCGATAAATATACTGTATCCCATACCCAACATTTGCGGTCTACACGTATCTAATGTTTACATTTCTAAAATTCTCAAAACATCACTATCTTTGGATTTAGGTTTATATTGTAGCTCACATATGGTACTGATTGAGAGACGGAAACACTCTAAATTGAGCAGTTCCATATGCTATGAACATCCCTCAGCTTGCTTGCAGTGAATAAACAGTGACACAATAAAAAAGGCAATTTGCCTCCCCAAAAACGTGCGCGTCTCTTTCCACTCCCAATCCTGAGGTTTAAGGGAACGCTCGGATCTCCCTTGCATGACCCTAGGCTACGTTAGATGTTAACTGCATAATTCTCAATCAACTTCTCCTCAACGTCGGGTACTAACGTGGGAACGCATGCAAAAGGGTCAAGATTCACGGATGTGGCTCCGGATTCTAAATTCGTTAGATCATCGGTTAATAATCCCAAAGCCTTTTGCGCGCTCCCGCCACGAGTTCCGCCTCCACTTTCCCGCCTAAAGCAATCAAGGAAATAGTATTTCGTTCCTCACAGATGACGTAGTTTCCATATTTTTCCAGCCTCCCACCCTTGACATGTAGTCATGCCAATAAATGTTTTTTTTAATGTTATTATCTGTATTATTATCTATTGTATAGGTCACCCTAGAGTCACTGGGTTATAACCTTTTCAAAATTAAATCATAGGCTACATATGCAAATCCTCGAATATGACAGTTAACCCACAGCATAACAAGTGTGAGAATTGACTTTTCAACTAAACAATCAATGTGATTGTATAATTGACTGATAGATTTTTTTTAACTGTCATGTATATCCTGTTTCTATGATCAACATGGCTGTTGGTGAGAGCACTTGGGAATCTGAGTTTTCTCTGGTCAAATTAATATGAGAAAAAGGATGCCTGCATCCTGGGCTGCACTGCTTCCTTGTTCCCATTTTTATTTAGGCTTCGCATCTATGACTATTTGCTGGTTTTACCACATCACATAATATCATTGACCATGTGATATTTTGGTACTGTATTCAAATCTCCTTGTTTTTCTGTTTTAAGCAGCCACCCACTATCCGTGAAGCAGCCTGATCCCCCAAGCTTACATTTATCTGTGTAGCGTTTAAAATGTAATCCTGTGGGGATCAGGTGGCTTCACTAGGCTAGCCGCCACAGGAAGTGATGTAGACTGGAAGCATAGTGGAGCCTTGCAGTTGACATTCATGTTTGGTGGAATCATGGTAAAAGAAAGACATTGAATGCCTGCATCCTGAATCCCATTGTTTCCTGGGTCCCTTTTTGTTGGTTTCTATGTGTTTATTGTACTGGATCTATTAAATATCATGGTTTTCAGGACAACATATTTCTTACCAGATGTATGGAAGATGACAAAAGAAAACATCTCTGTGTTAATTAACTTTCTGGAATACAGAGTGAAATGAAAGACCATGCTTTCATTAAATAAAATGAAACAAAAATTATCCCTGCTTCACTTTGCCCAATCAACCTGGCTCTGTAAACTTTGTGACATTCTCAATGGGATGTTGATTTCGGTTTGCATGGTTTTCAAAGTAAGAGTAATGGAATTGTGCTATACAAAGTAGCTAAAAAATAGGAAGTAGTTGCAAAGTTGCTAATTGGTTCAAATGCTAAACTTGTCAGAGCTGAGATTTGAACACGGAACATTGCAAGTTTAAAGGCAACTAAACATTGAATCGGGATATACAGCATTTAGGGATAGTTAGAAATTGAATGGTGGATTGTATTGGGTACAAGAGAGGGTAGTGTTTCTCCTTTTTTTTGACCTTGTGGTGGAACACAGAATAAAGGCTTTGCAGGTAACCTCCATCCATCCATCTTCTTCCGCTTATCTGGGGCCGGGTTGCGGGGGCAGCAGTCTAAGGTAACCTCCGGTTATACAAAATGGTTTGGTTTTCCATCCTACAAATGTGGCTCTAATATTCCTGAGTTAACCTACAAAATGTTATGAACCCATTCTAGACAAGACTTAGCTATTTTGCTTTCTTTAGATTTCTTTAATAATTTCGTAGAGAAGTGTGTAATAGGATATTCCTTTGCATGTATCATTCATAAGCATATTACACTCATAGGTATCTATAATATTCAATACTTCTACCCATATTAATGCTTCTACCCATATTGTTCATACTCCCCATCCTACTCTCTCTAAAATTGCTGCTAGTTTGCATTGTTATGTATATTATTGCCATACTTGCCATACCAATAACATTCCATGCTGCTACCCATATTGCTGCTAGTTTAAAGTAGTCTTGTTAAACTGCTGCTAGTGTACAGAGTTATGTATATTATTGCTTATTTTTTGCTATATTTTTGCTTTATTCTCACTATGTAGTTGTCAAGTGCCATGTCACAAGAACTTGTGACTGATCGGGTATTTATGACTCCCTGTGGTGTCGAACGACCAAATGTTGCCATCTTTAGGACCAAATGGCAACATTGGCAAAACGTATTTACATTACAGTACATGGGTTTATTACTATTATAGTCATTGGAACATGCCTTTCAGACAGATTAGGTTACAAAAGGACCCATACTGCAAAACTGCATATTGCATTTCCAATTTTATTATTTCAGATTTAAATATTTCTTTGCCTAAATACATTTCATACACACTTGTCTTACTTCCATTTAAGAAAGCTAACCGTAGTTGTTGGTTACATCATATTTTAAAAATGCCAGAAAGGAGTCGAGGCCCAGGAAAGTTTGGTATTCCCATAACTGCTCTATGTCAGTGAGTGGCAGGGGAGAACGAGGCCTGAAGTTTCCTTGTTCACCGACAACAGGATCCCTACGTACAAATCAGTAGGAGGGAATGTGCTGATTTTCGTAGTCAATATTCATGGCAGTAATGACATTTGAAAACATTCGTGTTCCTCAAAATTGCTTTTATTAAACCAGGTGTGTGACCTTAAACCGATCATTTCAATAGGAAATCCCACACAGAAGATGGTGAAAGGATTATTTCTTAGCCAGTGGTGGCCTTCAGTATCCTGTCAACCTCCAACTTGAGATACTCAGTGATGAGGGCAGTCCTTCAACATAGTGTAAACACGGGACGGAACATAACATAACATTACTACGACTAGTCACAATCATATTATCTGATGAAGCTACTTCCAAAGGCTCACATAGGAGATCTGAGCATGTTTGTTCCAGTATACAAACTGCACAGGTCTCCCGATAAATGGAAAGAGACACTTGTACCAAGCCGACAAAGAGACTAGTCACATTCTGAGATGTTTCATGTGATATTGGCGCTGAAAACCCAAACCATGATTTTGAAGCCACTCAAGTCATTCATTGATAAGCCCAAATGCAATGCATATTGGTTGGTGGAGTACATTGTGTTCACTGGGTGGTATCGACTGTGCTCCCTCCTGAAGGCTGCTGAATAGAGTCACTGTCCTGTAGTACCGAAGTGGGCCAGAGTTCATTTCCTGTTCACGTCAAACCAACAACACCTTGCGGGGGCCTTGTAGATGATGGTGCAAATTAGCACAGCATCATCTGGGGTTTATGACACCTAGAGTTTAACCATCCCCCATTAATTATAAACTGTCCCTTAACACACCTTGTAATATCATCAAATATTGCAGTTAAAATCCACAATCCCTGTAATCCATTTTTGGATTGGGCTATCAGTTTTATGCAAAGGAATTAGCAGCACTTTTTCACCATTGACATAGCCTATGATCTTACCCAGTGAGCATAACATATCTGTCTCTAGAATTGGTTCTCAGAAATATAACCGCAGAGCAATGGTAGCAGATGAGACAGAACATGAAGCATTCCCATCTCCTTGCTTGTCACTGCTCCTTTTCCGCTGGTGACATTTGATTAACATTCAGGCTGTGTCTTCCATTGCCTCCACTCTCCTCTCAATTTCCTATTCATCTTTTCTGAAAGTCTCTCTGTACATCAATAGTGAATTGTGAGGGTTAAATTCCAGGAATAATTTGTTGTTTGTACGCATGCATTTTGAAATGTGGATATGTGTGTGAGTTATTCGTTCAGAGCTGGGAGAAGGTAGGGGTCGCATTTTGGTACTGTCAATGTTAAAGGAGAAATTGTTCAGCCCTCTAGCGTCTACAAAGGAAATAGCAGAAAAAAATGCATTTGAGACTCTAGGTATCCTGAGCAACTAACTAGATAACAATCTAGCTAACGTTATCCAATGTGGTTCTCAATTCAGTGGTGCAACTAACAAAGCTTGCAAGCGCTTTTTGTAAGTGGGTTCTAGATAGGTGGTGTTGGACAGGAAATTTATCCTAGGTTTATTCTTTGAAGCATAGTAGAAAATAGCTAATGTCATACGTGTGTTTCAGAATTCCTATTTTTATAGCCTATTCTGTCTTTGGTATGTGAAATAAACTCTTTTGGTTTTGCATGTCTTAGGCTAGTGGTGCCAGCCAGCACTGTATGAGTAGCACCTGTTTTAAATGAACCACAATATTCTCTATTTGCCTTAAAATAAAAGTCCCCCATGTTACTTGGATGTGTACCTTACGTGTCAAGGAGAAATATGTCCAACAGCTAGGTTTTCAAGTCCATATAATCCTGTGTATTAAAAAGCAAACTATGTTAATTGGAGTTTTGTCCAGAGCTATATCTCAATTTCAAAGAAATTGGCAACTACACAAAAACCGGACCAAAATGAACACAAAAAAGAGACCTAATCTACTGAGAGTAAATACATAGACAATAACAAACTATTTGGACAATTTGAGTAAGTATTCCATTTAAAACCCATTCCACACTACATTTCATAATACAGTAAAAAATTGCCTTTTGTATGGCAGAAATCTTACATGTGGTTCCTTTAAAAGTGAACAGGTCATGTCTTGAACTAATAAGCATTTCAAATAAATAAAATATTTGCTTCTCATTATAAGAATTGTTGAAATAAATAGCTTCTGTTTTTTTGCTGGAAGTAGAGTATATATTCAAAATAAAAATCAGAATTAGTTTAGTATTTGCTATTCTTAGGGAAACTATATAACCATAACCATACAGCATAATTACATATTTATAACCATAGATGCAGCTAACACTTTAAAAATAAACACCATGCGGTCCCTGCTCTGACACGATCCTACCTCTACTAACGAGGGTTGGGGTGGCTAATCATTACTGAGTGACAAGCAGCTCACACTTGGTGCTAGGGCAGAGGGCAAATCTTTGACCAGTTTTCAATTAGCACTAGGTTCCCTTTGCTTAAGGGCCACACGTCCTTTGAATAGAACGAGGAACTCCATAAAGTGTTCATAAGCACTGGCCTCTCTTCACCTCTTCCTGACCCCATGCTCTTGGGGTCAGTACCCACAATACAACCCCATTTGGAGCCAATATGGTGGAGGGAAATGGTCCAACCTTCTCTATTCATGTCCAGCCTTTTGGGACCAACTGAAGGCCTGAGAACTGTGGCTTCTCTTAAGACCCCCACTCCCAATATCAGCCATGCTTCTAGAATGAATACCGTGACCCCTCTTTAGATGTCCACTTCCAATATCTGCCATTCTCCTAGAGTCTGGGTTTTTATCTAGACAGGTTGGCACATATAGGAGGTTCGTTTGGACTCAATCACCACAATCCTGAACAGAATATCACAGGATTGGTCCAAGCCTACATTGGCTGAGTTGTTGACAAAGGGACGTATGTTTGAGACCTTGATACTTGAGCTAAACAACACCTCTTTACTGTCATTACACAAGTCCATATGCATGCACACACACACACACACACAAAAAAGAATTCTGATAACACTGTCCTCCATGTCGCTGACGGTGAAAAGATTAGCGGAGGCCAACTTTGCCAACTTTGGTTAGGATCAGAGAAATTTGCTTCTGATTCTGCTCGGTAGCAGCGTTATTATCATAATCACCATTAGTGACACTTTCTTGCATTTATAATTAGAGCTGTACGCTATAATTAAACGTTTTCTTAATTACCGTCCAGTCATTAATGCAAACGAGCACCTGGCTTGGCTCATGGGAAAGCCCTGACGCGCTGGTTCACGTGGAAACGTGGCCTAGAGCGAGATTCTGCTGATGATGCCAAGTCCGCAATCACACATAAACACAGCGCTAGCTAACCCTCAGGCTCAGCTTAACGCAGTGCATCAAAAACAAGCATGGCCGCCTAGCTGTGACTTGAGTCGTTTGATCCTTTTCATAACTAAAATTGTATTAATTAAGCAAAAGAGAAATGCCATCTGGATTCCAACAGTATCCCTCTCTGCATTGATAGCTCATATAAAGAATTCATAAGGATTAGCTCCCACAAACATTTACACACACACACACACCAACATGTCTAAACACTCTAAACACTTTAGACACACACATATATATGTACATATATATATATATATATATATATATATATATATATAAATATATATATATATATATACACACATACATACACACACATATATATATATATATATATATATAAAAACAAATCTTCACGTTAAATAAAATATTTTCCATATCTCAATTTAGATCCAGTGTTGAGTCCATGTGGAGTGTTGAGTCCCTGTTAAAATAGTCTGTTTCCCGATGAGTGAAAATAATAACACAGCTAATAAAGAGTCATTGTTAAAAATGGGTTTGTCCCCCAAATTGCTATCAAAACATTTTACTTGTCTTTCCTTGGCCTTGGTTTCAACATTCTCTCCATCTAGGTGCCTTACTTCTGTAATTTTCTACTGCCCCAAGTCGGTCTGGACTTGACAAGTTTTAACATGCATCAATGATGCCATCTAATGGTTGGAAAAAAAAGTGCAAAAGGAATTTAACCCAAATCAAGCCCAAAGGTAGATATCCCAGACTTTCCCATGGAACAGTTAAATTAAAACATATTATTGTAAAACTACCATACAATTCTTATATTAATTGTCCTTGAGGACTTTAATTGAAAAGGTATTTAATGTTCAAAGGCATCAAAACAACTGACTGACCAATCAAATCAACTTGCATCACAACTTTTCTTTCCAGATCAATCAACACATTTTCACCCTCTAAAACACAAACAATAACATCAAAGATCTTTGTTAAAATCTTATATTCAACTAATGTTGGCTAGGTTTTTGGATAACAAGGTTACGTTATATAGTATATATATAGTACGAAATGTTCTAATTGAAAGCCAAATGTAATGTCATGTGGAGTGTCGGACCGTGGCTTATCTGTTTGTTGAACTTGAGAAACTGTGTGACTTACAGCTATTGATGGGCTAAATGCAGTAATAGACTCCATGTCACCATTTCATTACAGTTAGAAATGATGCTGATGCCAGATGTCCTGTGTGGAGATGGGAGAACATTCCAGTAGAAGAAATATATCTCTGCTCCCCGGCCTTAATAGTTGAGAGGCAAGACGGAAGCCACTCCTCAGGAAAAGGCAAATGATAGCCTGCTTAGAGTTTGCCAAAAGAATGCCAAATATCATGTCTTGGGGAAACCAGGCACCGCTTGTCAACTGGTCTATACCACTTATATGGTGAAGCACGGTGGCAGTAGCATAATGCAGTGGGACATTTTTAAGTGGCAGAAGCAGGGGACGGACAGATCCTTGCTTGAAACCCGCTCCGGAGAGCTCAAGACCTTCAGACTAGGGCAAAGGTTCACCTTCCAACAGGACAACACTATGCCAGACAGCCAGACAACGCTGAAGTGACATGTGTGTGAATGTCCTTGAGGGACCCAGCTAGAGCCAAGACAAGAACCTGTTGATACATTGGCAAAATATTATATAAATGGTTATTATGAATTATCAGGTATAGATAGATGAGGGGAAAAACATTTAGAATAAGCCCGTTATATAAGCCTGTTATTCAACAATACATGGAAAAGGTGAAGGGATCGGAATACTTTCCAAATAAGCTGTCACTAAAATGGGGAGAATGTCATGACTACCTCATGAAGCTGTCTGTGAGACTGCAAAGACTTTGCAAAGCTGTCTTCAAGGAAAAGGACTGCTACTTTGAAGAATCAACGGTACAACATTTATTTTGATCTGTTTAACACTTTTTGGGCTATTAAATGATTCCATATGTGTTATTTCATAGTTTGCTATTATTCTACAATGTGGAAAATAGTAAAAAATAAGGAAATACCCTAAAATGAGTAGATGTGTCCAAATGTTTGACTGGTACTGCATATACACTTATATACATGCATTCTCCTGAGGTTCGCATCAACTAAATAACCAAACAAACACAATCCCAGAACCTTCTCATTTTATTTTAGTTGGTTTAGAAAGGAAGACTATCACTATCACTCTAACAATGAAAGAATAAACAAATAACATTAACAGTAATGGCTGTGTGGTTAATACTGGGTCATTAATTTATTCTACAAATACTTTATTACAACATAAAGCTTTTCATAGAAAAATGTCAGTATATTGTGTAGGGCATCTATGATGACAGCAACTAAACCTTACTTTCAAATGACTTCAAATCAATATAACTGATACAGGTAATTGCCAAAATAAAGGAAACACCAACCGAAAGTATTAAAATAGGGAGTTTGGCCACCATGAGCTGTCAGAACTGCTAGCATGGCATTGATTCTATGAGTATCTGCAACTCTGTAGAAGGGATATGGCACTATTCCATCAGTGGTGTTTTGGTGAAAGTGTGTCTCATATTCAATAGCAGAATTGCAGATGAGTGTTAATTGGGTTGAGACTGTTTGACTGGGACTCCGTGGACACAGAGTATACATAGAATGTTGACACTCAGCAATAAAAAACATTTTGCACACTTGATTTCTCCCAATGCGAAAACCTTTTTGCCTCATGCCGCACATTCAGTTGACATCTCATCTTCAGACACTGTCTTTGTCACCGTGGGCATACAACTTACAGCAAAGTGCCTTTATTCAGTTTCGCCCCCAAAAAAAACAGAAATCAGGCAGAAACGGATTACGTTAGTAAAGAACCATAGCAAGCATGCAAAACATGTTACGGTCCGCTGTACAGTGACCGTTCCTTTCCCGGCAGTTTTATCTCGACAACAGGATCCGTCAGGCAGGAGAGCCTTTTGGTCGGCTACATGCAAGTAGTTTTGTAATCTTACAAAACTAGTTTGGTATATTTCTTTGTCTTCTTAACACTGTACCACAATTTCACTGTATATGGATTCACTGCTATTGCTGTTTGATAGTTGTTATATGCAATTGTTTGTGACAGCAAAGTCTTATTCAGAATAAGGAGAATTAGGAGCACCCTTGTACCATTGCTGGAAGTGTCAGCAGAGGCAAAAAGCTGTGTTAGAATTCGGTCAAAATGTACAGACTCTGAGATCTCTTTTCTAACCGTGGCAGCCAAAATAATTGGAAACTGGGCTTCAGAATTTTCATAAATGACCCTAAGCTGATGAATGTTACTTCCACACGTTGCATCACACATTTATTGAAGTGTTCAGTTTATTTTGGCACTATCCTTGTATGTTAATATAAAAATATATCATCCTGGTATAAAATAGAAACCGAATGAATTATCTTGAAAAGTAAGCCAAAGTAACATGTTTATTCTTCTTATTCATTAGTGGAATTTATTCATTAATGGCATTATAAACATACTTGGTTTGGAGTTCCTAAAGCCCAAATGTGCCATTTTGTTTCTTTATGATATAAAAATGTGTTTATGTCATTCATGTATGTATGTATCAAAAGCAAGGGAGTAAGCACCATGTTTTTTATTAAGTCTGTTGATGACAAAAGTCTAAGAAGGCCTATGGTGTGAGATGACCGAGATGGAAATAAAGCAAAATTCCAAAATGGATATGCATTTTGAGGAGTGTAGGGATTTTTTAATTGTTTCTATTTCAAATACTTTTGTTCAGTCTACTCAAGGATTTGAAACATTTTGATTGGTTTCAGCAATCTGGTCATAGCCATACCCATAAGTTGGTAGAGCCTCAACTAGCCTTCTCATAGGTTGTAGCCACACCTACTTGTAGGTAGAAGCCACACCTAGCCCTCTCATAGGTAGTAGCCACACCCACTGTAGGTAGTTGCCACACCCAGCCATCTGATACTAGAGTAGTGGTATTGAAGTAGGACTAGTCTGGATGAAAAGACAGTCTGAGGAAATGGAATTACAAACAGACCAGCTGTAATTGAATATATGATGGGTGGTTTTGATTTAATATTAATTAAACACTGATTGACTACTGACATGTATAAACTATGAAGATAAGATCTTTGAACACCATTAATGTGCTGAGGCCTGTTTAAAACCAGCAAGTAACCTAACCCTACATTGGAAACTGCACATCAAATGTAACCTACAGTAACTCATGCTAATGCACTACATGGTGGAGCTCTGAAAATTTTTGGTGAAAGGTTTTTAAGCTTACCCGTTATCCAAAATCCTGTTATTTTGAAGGCATTTCTATAATACATTACTTCTTTTCCGATCTTCTTGATTGTACAATGCATGGTTTTCTCTAAAGAAACTATCTAAACCAACATTTTCTACAAACTGAACCAAACTGAATCCAGTGGTAAAGGGCACCCAAGTGATCTGTCAAGGTTTACCACAGCTGAGGTTATAAGGTTATTTCAGATGTTTTCATCTTTTCAACCTATTTTAAAACTTGAAGACAAGAAGTTATGGATTATAGTAATATAATGTGCAGCCTCGTATGTAAGGCTACAATAGACCCTTAAACCCAGATTATCACAACAACAGATTCAGATCGATGTGCTTTGGGGGAGGAGAGTTGGAATGTAAGAGGTTATTTCTGACTGACCCTGTGTCCCAATACTCTTTCCCTGTCACCTTTCCTTCATGATCACCCTATTTCTTTCACCAGTTGAGCACACATCCAAGGTGAATGAGGAAAGGAAATTAGGAAGACACAACTCTTAAAGTGTATTGGGACCAGGTATCCAACTTATAAATTCCACTTGATGTCCCAGTACTGAGGCTTTGTTGTTCGGGCTTCCTCATCAGCCAGCTCCTTGCTTATTAAGGCCGGTGATGTCACTCCTGCGGTGCGTCCTGTGCTTCCTGCCGCTGAAAGGAAACCCCAGTACAAAGTTGATAGTAAAGTGGTCGAGTGTGGTCTAGTGGTTTAAGCCAGTGCCCACGGTGCACATACACTGCTGCACAATGGGTGGACTTTCATTCCACTGCTATTTCAGTCTCATTCATCTGTTTCCCACAGTCTCCAATTTAGCATAAAACGCGAGTAAACTGTGAAAGTCAGATTCCTGACGAGTTGTTCAGAAACAAAGCATAAAATGTACACTGATTTCTTTTTTTTTTTATCTCCAGGCTGAGAAAACTGCTTGGTTTAGCAGCTAGCATTGGTTGGCAATGCAATGTTAGTGTCTACATTCGGGCCTGGATTCTATGAAAGGCAAATTTGGACATTTAATGCAAGTTTTAAAAACCTGCAGTAAAATCTACCTTTTAAACTCAAGTACTACGCACTTGTCAACAGCTTCACACAAAAATACAGTGGATGTTACCCCCCAGAAACAGAGTGCACTCAAAATCAGAGGTACACTAAATCACAATTATTTAAAAGAACCAGTGTCACAGACACACTAACTCATGATTTTCAGTTATTCATTTATTTTTGCTTTTCTGTAGTTACCTGATTCTTTTAGCTAAATGATACCTTTCATGGAAAATGGATGTGGAGTAGACAGAGTTGAGGTGGTCAACTATTCTTACCAGGAATGCAGAGGATTTGGGGCTCCTCCCACTGACCACTGGGCAAGCACTTGACCAGAGGGTTTAGTCTCTGCTGGAATCCCTGGCCACAGTAGTAGCGAACAACCATGTCTGTCTCATATCTCTTGCGAATTTTGCCGAACACAGATGCATTTTGAACTTTAGGGGGCACGCCACACGATGCTGTGGGAGGAGTAACCTTAGCATTAAAATCTATTGAGGTAGTGGCAGGTTGGTAAAGGAAATGGTAAATTATCAGTTTGTAGCAAAAATTGGGTCCATTACTCACATGTGCTTTTCTTGCAGGTGTAGGCCAGGTGGTAGTTGCAGGGCACATCGCTCCAGCGCCCGGCATCATGCCACACCATTACCACACAGTCCTCTCCAGACAGGAAGTAACTGTCAGGCTGGCCCCGGTACCAGTTCTCATAGAGCTGCAAAGATGGAAGGAAGGTGTCAGTTAGCTGTTGTCGTTTACACGATAAGCATGGAAGCTAATGTTTCATGTCTGGTGATGTTGTGTAGCGACGCTACTATGCTGGAGACTTCACCCATTGCTTGACATTCATGGACTTGTCATTAACCGTAGTTACTAATAGCATGTATTGCAAACTTAGGATAAACTGTGTTCACTATTTACGGGATACTCAAAATACTTACTTGTACAGATTTCCTTAGTCCATCTATGTACAGGAAACTTCTGCTATAGCTAACTGATAGTCAGCAATTTAGCTGATGACAGATAGCTATTCTACTACCAAACACCTATGTCACCTGTAACTGATGATAGACTGTATTCAGAGGGCTACATTGCCAGATATAAAAATGACTGTCCAAATCATTTCTCTGAAATGGGATGGGTGCCACTGAATTGTATCCAGTGATTTGTTTCTGCATTTACATCTGTATTGACAGTATTGTTTGGTCTAACCAATTTGTCTGGACTTACCAATGGATTATCATCAGACCAACGGAAATCCCCCTCGATGGTCTTGTCATTCAGTCCAGTCCACTGATACTCCTTATAGTTATCTGCAAATAGAATAAGAAATTAAATAAAATTTTCACGTTTCCTAGGTTTTGAACTTTAGATGTTTTTAAGACATTCTAGATTACGCCCAAGTTTTTGTGCTTCCACTGCAAATATTTCGAAATACCTGGTCACAAGGCTAGACTATCATATTTGGGGCTCCAGTGCAACAGTTTTCTGGGATATATTTCTGAAGAATGTGCTTATGGTAGTGTTACATTATGCCATGAGATTTTTATTTTTGCTGCAGTTTCAAAGATCATTAGCTGCTATTGTACGGCATACATATTGACATGAAGATAAATGTTTCATAGCTAATTTCCTTCAATTCCTTTATTCTGCTATCATATTCTATCTAGCATTGTCTTCGTACCGGGTATCTTTAGCCAATATTCCAATCCTGCCAAGGTGACTGGCCCTTCAGCAACTTCAAAGTTCAATATGTAGACAGATTTACAGTGGAGATTTTCATTGTGTGTTTGGAATAATATTAATATATATTAATATTAATATTAATACATGTGTAACCTTAAAAATAGAATTTGAATAATAGTAAGTAAACATTCAGCTATTGGGAAGGTAAATATCCTTTTTGAGACTCAAAATAAAAGAGAATAATTCTGTGGTTGGAATTGCAGTACGTATTTAGCACTTTTAGCATCACTCTAGTCGGTTCAGAGATTTGCTAACTAGCTAGCTATGTGAAATACAACACACGGAGCTACACACATAGAAAACCTAGCTAAAGAATTGATAACTGAGAAATGTTTTTTCAACTTGCTAATTTTACATGATGAAGTGGGTTGTCCAATGAGAGGCCTATCAGTGCAGTGCTGTCTGATCTAAGACAGGAACATTAATCTTCTGAAGAAAGAGAAATATTACGTTTTTGAGTTCCAATATGTCAGATTAGCTCATGGATACTTTGGTTTTTCTCTGTGAACTGTAAAAATGTTTTTTTGCAAACCTGCACTAGCGCAATTGTTACTGTAAATAGTATTAGCACAGAAACTGGGAGTCCACTCAATGTGTTTACACTACTTGGCATTCCTTATTCCTAATTCCCTTGATACAGAGATACAGAAACAACGTTCACAAGTTAATGTGACTCGGGCAGTAGATAAAGTGCCTCATTGCCAAAATCCTGAAGTATCCGTTGAAAGCCGAAAGGTGGCATAATGAAGTTTGATGGCTTGTTGTTGCCACTCCAAGCGTACTGTTAATGAAGTCCTGCTCCTCAGGCGTCATGATAGACATTAGGTGGCCCCCGACCATTCGGCAGTGCTGCTCTGCCACCTCCCAGCTCAGACGCTGGGTGAAGTGCTTGTAGCAGTTTCCATGGAATTTCTGCCAGCCAACCTCACACTGCTCCAGGTCTAAGAGGTATCAGGAGAGAGTAAGAGATGCATTACATTTCATTCTTTCATATGGCATAACTGAATAATTAAGAGGGAAAGATTCACTGAGCATTTCTGACCATTAAACATCTAAGACAGTGACGGGTTGGTCTTAAGAAAAACTGCTGGAAGATCAAATTGGAATTTAATCTAAAACACAGTGGCAATAAAAGCTGTTGACTTTGACAAACAAATTTAAGCTTGAAGAGACATGCACAGTGATACTATTGATACTATTTTCTGTCCTATGCCCAATAGGGTCTTTGAGTTCTATACACTCTAAAAGTCATAGTCAAGCAGTCATTTCAATGATTATAAGATACTACTACTACACTAGACAAATGTCAAACTTACAAAACAACAACAAAACATTAAGGACCAGTACATTCATTGTTCATGTTTGGGCCGAGTTTATCTTTTGATTAATACGAATGTGACTGGAATTTGACTCAACGAGCTCCACTCATCTGAGCTTGACTTTAGCGCTTCAGTTCTTAGCCGTCTGGTAGATCATAAGAATACTGCGTATTAGCATTCTTGGCGGCGTCACAGCTCACCTGTCTGACAAAGGTCACCTCCGTAGCTGGGCAAACAGAGGCATCTGCTGCTCCCACCCACCTCAACGCAGGTGCCACCGTTAGCGCAGGGGTCCACCAGACAAGCATCTGAAACACAGCAAGATGCCAGTCCTGCCAGCTCTGAGAACCATATGAAGTGTGTCGCCTACTTTAGGTAAAAATGACGGAGCACACTAGCAAACTGCATGAAACAACAGAGTTATATTCCAGCCTTATGTGTTAAAAGCCACCTGATGTGTAGGAGAAAGAGAACAATCTAAGATTTGGTTGTATGGGAGTATAATGATCGGAGTAGAACTCAAAGGAGTTTAGAGATCATGTAAAGAAAGACCAAGATAGGTGAGGGCCAGTTTGCAGTCCGCCAAATAATTACAGTCAGTTGACTCAGTGTGACCATACTCCTTGCTTGCATTGCTGAATATACAGCTGTAACCTTGAATGATTGCCCCACCCACAATCCCCCAGTTCAAGTATTTACTTAATGTCAGTTTTTCTGCCCACTCTGTCATCATTTCGATTAGGATTTTAGGGTTGTGATAATTAGAAATGTATCATGATGACGGCAACGTGACAGAGCACAATTTAATTAGTAGTACTGTCTTAACTGCAAATGATGACCTATAATGAATATTTCTTCATGTTTCTATTGGGTACACTTATACATGTGTGTGCTCCAATGTTGATGTCACCATGTACTTTGCATATGACTATAGGACAGTGATCGTTTTGCTCTTAATTATAAAAAAGAATGAACTAGGACACTTTTTCCCATTTGATAAACATACAAATCAGCCATTAGATTGCATCAAAGTTTTCACATTTAGTTGATAAAACTCTCAAAACCTGCCAGCATGTGGCACCACCTCAATTGCAAGCTTTCAGTAGAAGCTGCCCTTAACTACAGATATAGATTCCAATTAAACCTACCCCTACTTATTAAGCAATTAGGTGGATGAAAAATGCTGATTCTTTACCAGTGGATAGGGCAGCTTCTACCTAATCTGTGGGAAAGGTAAAGCACCAGTGAGAAAGTAAACCGAAAATGAAAGGCCATGTCCTCTAATTTAGATTTTCACTTTTAATGGTTATTTCTCTGGGTAAAAGCACATTTACTAAAATGAGACAGCAAATGTAATATTTTATACAGTTATGTGCAAGTCATCCAACAGGTTTATGTTCCTTTGGTTTAGTGTTTTTATGTTTTTCTTAAATTTCTTAAAGGAGAAAGCACACATGTTTAAAAGATAATCCATGCTGTTAGCTGTGCTTGTGAGATGCTGTTTCTCTCTCCAGTAATACAATCACAATCTGCAAAGACCCATTTTAGATTAGATGACATGCAATTAGTCATCCCACAACAGTTTAATTTAGCACAAAACAATCAAAATAGCCTTAATAGTTTCCATTTTGTATTTTGCAACTCTCACTCATTACATTTTTATTTATTTTAATAAACTATGATCTGACCATCATCTACGTAGTCATTGTCATTCTTTCATTAATCATTTAACAGAAGTTTTCATCAACAACGTACAGTAGTGAGTGTATACCTTTCCATGCATGTCCTCAGGGGAAGTCAAACCCACAACCCTCAACCGATTAACGCTCTTAGACGACTCATTGTCATCATACACTGGGACATTACAGACATTTTTACCCCAAATAACATTACAAATATCCTGATAGATGTCATTTACAGGCAATTAGAACCCAAAAATCTATTATTGAGTCACTAGAAATGACTTTACTATACTATCTATTTACAAATTCAATTTGTAACTGGGTCATTCCACAAAAAGTGCATATTTTAAGAAGAAATTGGTTTTGTGAAGAAAGCCAATGGTTTTGTCATTGGGTCGTTCCACAAAAGAGTGCCTTTTGTTATTTAAAAAAATTAATTGAAAATGCACCAATAGAAATGTAAATGGACTTTGATGAGGCATGGAGAATCTAAATAAAATCTGATTTAAAATACGAATAATGGCTTGGCTTAAATGCCAACATTTTGCAATGTGATCAGTTGCAGTTACATATATCATATCCAAATTAATGTGTAATGTTTTGTCAAATACATACTTTTTTTGTTAAATAAATATATACAAAATAATGGATTATTTTCTAAATGCCAATAAAACTGTGGTAAATTAAAATAAATGCCATTCTAGCACAATACATTGAAAAGATGTTGAAAATACATCCTTCCTCAATGTTAGCCAGATCATTAGGAGACCAGGTTATAACCTCCCATAAAGGGTGGTTATAAGTGGGTAACAACATCCGGAGTTGGTCATTGAATTGGATTGCCTTGACTCATGATGTTCTGCCACCACCTTGTGGAGGCTTGGGTGCTTGTGAGTGGGGTGATAAGAAACAGAATGGCAATGAATGTGCTTCAGAAGACATATCTCAACATTGACCTTCCCAAGTTCACTGGGAGTTGCTGCAATGGAGCAGGGATTTCACTACAAATTGGTTACCACCAAATTGGGGAGATGTTTTTCAAAAATAAGTTTTTCAAATGATTTAGCTTAGTGGATGTATTATAAAACAAGCAGTTTGGTTACTTAACCACTATTCTACCAGCAGCAGCTCAGAGCCCAAGGGGATTTTGCCCAGTGCATGGATTGCTTTGCCAGCTATTTGCTGTGAAGGGGCATGGCACCATTGCAACATTTCATTACATACATTGTCTAAACATAAAGGAAATTGTCCGCCCTATGGCATTAAAATGTGCGCCTAAATGTTCTTGGTCTGTCCTAGTGTCTTGAGCCAGGTGAATTACTTACACAATCATTGACTAGATATTCCCTATCAGGTAATCAACAGATAGCAGTAAATTGGAAATTGTAGTTACTGGAAAATGTAAATAATCATGACAGTCACTGGAAACTTGGGACTGGAGTCACTGGAAAACACTGATGAACATATACATCCAACAAAAAATTTGAGGACTGAGAGATAGCTACACTAGCTAGAAACATCTTGTTGCAGATCTGAATGGTACCTATGAAAGAAGTTCAATTAACTCCTGGTTTATGTAAAGGTAGCCTTTTTTTTGTAAGATTTACATTCTACTACGACGGTAAACATTGCATCCTCACTGGCTGCTAACTTTAGCAGGATTGTAACGGCTATGCGTCTCACTTCTCATTAGCCTACAAAAGTTCCAAGTTATTCATATATCATTTGAATTTATTTTCACACAAACCACTTGATCCATTTTTTATTCTGTCATCTTCAGAATTAATTGGTCATCAAGTCCTGGCTCTGTTTTGAGTTAACCTACTCCAAAGTTGGTTATTACTTGAGGATTTATTGGTGTAGAAATCTACCTGACTTAAAGTTGAGACAACTTGTTGGCAGGTTTTTCAAAATAAACCTACTAATCAAATCATAAAGTAAAATCGAGGTTACAAGGTAATATTCCATTATGCCTTCATCAATTATTATTATTTATTGTGGAAGAAAACTGAGCTGGTGCATTCACTTGCCACTACTGGTTACACACAACAAGTTTCCATTTATGGCAAATTTACGATGAACTTGTCAACCCTGTTACCTTATTTAGCACTTTGTAGGCACTTACCATATTGATTTTCATTTAGATAAGAAAACAAGTGAATTAAGTTGAACATAATGCGCTTTCACAGAATGTATTTTTTCTTTTTACCATGTTATGCTTCTCAAAAGGCACCAAATTGGTGGTACAACCCAACTGGGATACTGTCTTACTATTAAATCAATAATATCTGTTTCTTTACCAATCATTTTCAGTGGTGATAAATCAATAATATCTGTATTCTTTACCAACAATTGTCAGTGGCATTGCCTTTGAGAAACAGTGCTGCAACATTTAGAGCTAACAAATTAGGAAGATAACAAATGTTTGTCCAGTTAAATGACACTGGTTTTTCAATTGGAATTGTGCTCAAATTAATACAAGGCCCAGGTAAATGGAATTTAATTGTTTCAATAGAGAAACATTCAGGAAGGTGAAAGAACAAGTTGGACATCACTCTTGCAGGAGGACAAACAAGCATTGTAATTTTCTTTCACAGAAATTGTGCATCCGGGCAATACAGTACTTCACAGAAGTCAATCTTTTAGTGAAAAAAACATAACGTACAGAGGTTTGTTTGACAAAGGTCAAAGGGGAGTTGTCCCATATATCTGTCAATGGCCAATTCTTGGGGATCATAAGGAGCAGTGTACTCTTTAGGAGGGAGGAGGAGGAGAAAGGGGAGTGGGCTGCTGAGAGAAACAGTGAGACAGACGAAGAGGGAGGAGCTGTTGGGAGGGCGTGGTTTGCAGAAAATGGAGCAAGGCAGCTTGGGGTGGGAGAGGCCAGGGTTTAGTGCATCGCTGCATTGAGCAGCAAGAGGAGGGCGGTTAGGCTGGTTAGGGTGGCTCGAGTGTTACCTGAAATCTTCCTGGCACCGCCCACGGCAGCCCTCTCATTGGGCAAGATGAGCAGCGTGGGTGGCTGAGTGATGCCGAATTCCAGATCCGCCTGGCCTTGATTCACGGGCGGCATAATTGCTGTCACCCTCTCTTGTTCTGATGTTTTGGGAACATCTTGTGTAGTGGAGGTGGTGGAAGGACTCCCGGTCTGCATGACCCACTCAGAGGATGTGGACATGGTGGCTGCAGTGGGATCCGTAATTGAGGTGGATAAGGAGTCGGAACCAAACGCATCAGGTTCCGCTGAAGAGTCTAGAAGCTTTGTCTGGGAAGAGGCTTCTCCACTATATTCAAAATCATCCCGAAACTCTTGAGGTGCAGAGGTGCTGTGGTTTAGGGCCCAGCTAGATGTTTGTGACTCAAGAGGGAGAACCTCTTTTCTGATGGACGGTTCATCAGTGCCTCGCACTTGTCCACTTTTGTCTTCTTCCAGGTCTGTGTTTCCGGGATGCAGAACTGTTCTGGACATAGTTGTTGTTTGATAGCCCACTGTAGTTACTTCAGGGAGCAGCTGGATGTTGGTGGAGAGGTCTAAAGACTCGGTAGTGACTGTTTCCCCTCCGGACCCAAGGTGCTCCTCATCCAACTCCCCTGGTGACAGCTCTACTTCTTTTGGAATTTCCAATCTCTCTGGAAGGACGTAACCCTGAGCGTCTAGACTGGTGCTTCCCTCTGGCCTAGCAGAGGAAGTTCCCGGTGAGGTCCCATATGGTGGTGCTGAGTGCACAGCTGCTGTCGAGAACACTTCCAGTCCATGCTCCTCAGAATGATCCAGTCCAAGTGAGCTGCTGCTCGAATGCGGAACGTGTGTTTGCGGCTTACTTGGGATGCTGGTGGCACCCGGTGAGGCAGATATGTGATGTGCTGGGCTGGATGTTGAGTATTCGGAGGTGGGGAATCTCTCTGTTTGCATTTCGTGGAGGACACCTAGGTCTAACTCTGCAAAGATGGTGCAATATACATTATTGTTGCATGATTATTACATCTCAAGTTCTACACAGCTCTACAATAAGAAATGGCATTTGAGAAAAGGAGGAGTAAAATTGATGTAACATCTGTAAAATATATCATATTTGTCAAATAAAAATATATTATTTAAATGGTTGTTATAGTATTTCGATTAAGATCAAACTACACTTAATTAATAAGCAAGCTATCATGTACCATAGAGTTAAAGGAAATGGCTGCACATTGGCCTTACCTTGGGATCCAGATCCATCTAAGGGCAACCACACTGAGCTTGGTTCCCCATGGGGGTAGAGGGTAGACGGGGCTTGGTGAGGATCAGGCTCTACTGAAGACTTGGTTGAGATGGATGTCTCCTCAGACCCGCTCATGGTCACCTCTTTGTGCATTCTTTCGGCAGTTGGTTTATGTACACCTGTAGAACTCCCCATGGGGTCAAAGGCCATTTCGGTAGTATCTCGTGCTTTCTCCTGATTACTTTGGTTTCCTTCTGTTGTGCTGTAGTCGCCTTCCACTTCATCCAACTCAAGGTTTGTCTCTGGCATTGGCTGAAAATGTTTCGAAGATCCTGACTGCTGGTATTCAGGTTCCTCCTGGTTCATCTCTGGCATTGACTGGTAATGTCTATGTGGTTCATAGGAAGGCTCTGGAAATTCTGGGCTTGCTTCTGTCTCAGGCTTGCTGAGACTGGAGTTGCTTCCTTGGAGGACGTCGAGCATGCTGGTAGTGCTGAGAAGGGAATCAGTATGCTGAGAGTGATAGTCTTTATGAAGTGAGTCTGGCTCACTGGAGGTGCTGGGTAAAGAAGTAGAATGCTGGGAGTAATAGTCTTTTTCATGGAGTGAGTCTGGCTCACTAGAGGTGCTGGGTAGGGAAGTAGAATGCTGGGAGTTATAGTCTTCTTCATGGAGTGAGTCTGGCTCACTCGAGTTGCTGGGTATGGAAGTAGAATTTTGGGGATGATAGTCTTCTTCATCAATTGAGTCTGGCAAACTAGAGGTGCCTGGTAGGGAAGTAAAATGATGAGATTCATAGTCTTCTTCATTGAGTGAGCCTGGCACTTTGGAGGTGCTGGGCAGGGAAGTAGAATGTGCAGAGTCAAAGTCTTCTTCATGGAGTGAATCTGGCTCACTGAAGGTGCTGGGTAGGGAAGTAGAATTTTGGGAAAGATAGTCTTCTTCATGGAGTGAGTGTGGCTCACTGGAGGTGCTGGGTAGGGAAGTAGAATTTTGGGAAAGATTGTCTTCTTCATGGAGTGAATCTGGCTCACTGAAGGTGCTGGGTAGGGAAGTAGAATTTTGGGAAAGATAGTCTTCTTCATGGAGTGAGTGTGGCTCACTGGAGGTGCTGGGTAGGGAAGTAGAATTTTGGGAAAGATTGTCTTCTCCATGCAGGGAATCTGTCTCACTGGAGGTGCTGGGTAGGGAAGTAGGATTCTGGGAATGATAATCTTCTTCATCAAGTAAGTCTGGCAAACTGGAGGTGCTAGTTGGGGAAGTAGAATTCTGGGAATAATAGTCTTCTTCATGGAGTGAGTCTGGCTCACTGGAGGTGCTGGGTAGGGAAGTAGGATTCTGGGAATGATAATCTTCTTCATCAAGTGAGTCTGGCAAACTGGACGTGCTAGTTGGGGAAGTAGAATTCTGGGAATGATAGTCTTCTTCATGGAGTGAGTCTGGCTCACTGGAGGTGCTGGGTAGGGAAGTAGGATTCTGGGAATGATAATCTTCTTCATCAAGTGAGTCTGGCAAACTGGAGGTGTTAGCTGGGGAAGTAGAATTCTGGGAATTATAGTCTTCTTCATGGAGTGAGTCTGGCTCACTGGAGGTGCTAGGTAGGGAAGTAGGATTCTGGGGATGATAGTAATTTTTTATAGAAAATGGAGTATCATCAGAGGCCTGGAGGAAGTGTTGGGTAAAGGCTGACTGGGCGAGGGGGACTTTTGTACTAATCACAGCATCAGCGGGAGTCCCCTGGAAGTTTTCCTGAGCTGGAGCTGACTGGAACACAGGGAGGGATTCCAGAACACTCTGGGCCTCTCGCTCCACTTGCTCTGCAGCCTGGCTTAGATGGAGCTCCTCAGCAGGCTCCATGAAAACAACAATATCTTGTCCAATGTCTTCTGGCTCTGTGGCCATGTAGTCCATGGGGGCAGCAGTGCGAGGATTCCCATTACCTGATGAAAATATTGGTAGACAGAAGATTTAGAGAGATCAAATAAACACATTCCTAGTATAAAACCACAGCAGAATCCATGGTATGCAGTCCGAAGTCTTGCAGTAACAATACCTATACAATTAATTCCTCCAGTAAAGGACTCAGACCTTTGAAACAGTAAACATCATGGCGGCTGGATGGATCAGGGAAGCCTGTCTGGTTGCTGTAGCGATACAAGGTCTTGACCCCTGACTGAGGCCCTCCACAGCGCTCCCTAGGTGTGATGATGGGGTAGCGCACACTGCCATCAGACAGCCAGCCAGGGTTGCAACGGTCCAGACCTTCACTCCACGCCATGTACAGCTGCCCGGTGGTAGCCACCTCCGCCCCTTCCTTCTCACAGTAGGCCCGTGCCTCATCAAATGAAAGCTGCAGAGGGGCAGAGCCATGGAACACTTCCCCTGCACAAAAAGGGTCCCATGTTAGACTCCAAATTGAAATTAGATTCCAAACTCATGTCGTAGATCCTTCTTTCCAACAGTATCTGGTCAAATACAAAAGGGTGAAATCATGGAAAAATGGTTGGGAAATTCACTTTGAATACAGTATGCATTGTTACTTTGAATATATTAAGCATTTTTATGTTCCTGTCATTGTGAAAATACTGTCAAGTGTATTTATTTAAATTGTGTGCCTCATCTGTGACAGTCAAAATAGTATAATATGTAATGGTTGGTCTGGCCACTAGGGGCAGTGATACATAGACTGGCAATTTGCTAGGGAATGGAATTTGGCACTGGTGGATGCAGTGCCGGCCCTAGGCATAAGCGACATAAGCCGCTGCTTATGGCCCCCAACCACTAGGGGGCCCCAAACTGCTTGTGAGCCCTGGATCGCTAGAGGAGAGGGGGCCCCCAGCTAAAATGTTGCTTAGGGCCCCCAAATGGCTAGGGCCGACACTGGGTGGATGGATGGTTTAGCTGCAGACAACACCAGCAGTAGTGAATTTGAATTCATTGAGAGATTAAAATATTGTTTTAGCCTTTCCTAAAACATAACCATTACCTCAACTGTAAGTGGAAAATGGAGGATACTGTAACCTTAATACCTAATACAAAATATAATCCCTAACTCGGTCCTTAACCCTAGCCTAACAGAATACATCATACATTCTGAACATCTCTAACATATCATAGATTTCAGCAAATATGTTACATAGCATCGGTTTTCAAAGATGTGTAAAATACACAGTTTTGCAAATTCCTATGGTATCATACATTTTGAAAGATATAACTTATTTTATCAATGCATTTCCATTGGTTGCCAAACATATAATACTTGAGTGTCCAAAATCTATGTCTGCCCCTGAGACAAGGTTCCAATCGCTAGAAGCCCTCCAAGCCTACAACTTTTGATGTATCCAACAGAATCATTGTGGAGTGCCTTCAGAACACATTGTCACTATGACAAAGCATCTGGCATAGCGATATTACATCGAAAACTGCATTTCACTTAAAGATTCTTAAACTTAAAAATAAACATAATTGCTGAATAGAATTGAATGTACACCATTTACAACCATTCACAGTGTAATTCTTACCATCAATATGCTCTACATAACAATACACGTCAAACAGTTCATCTGCTTCCAGTGTCCCATAGTTCCTCACTCCTGGGCTCCCATCCATGTCACCATAGCAACCTTCCCGGGGAACTTGGATTGGATATCTGCAAAATAGGTACAAAATCTAAACTGATTCTTGTTTCTGGTTCATAGTAAAATAACAACATAGCATCTCTGCTACCTATGGTGCATCAGTCATTGAACAGAGACCAAATAGCTATCTTAAACATAATAATAATGGAATATAGCTAAAGCTTTTATCCAAAGTGATTTACAGTCAGTCATTCATAATTAAATATGGGTGGGAATAACCAAATACATCTCCTTTATATCTTTATATCTCATTGCTGGTCTATTTGACCCTGTTTAAATCTTCCCATTTTAATATTCATCTTTCAATACAATCTGCAGCCTCTCTTCGCCAAATCATAGTATAACGTAGAGGCAAGAAATGGAAAAGAACACTGACAAAACAAGAATACTGTAACCCACTGACAAAGCAGAGATAAAAATACACGAGGAAATCTAGCTTATGTAACACTGGGTCTGGTGAAGGAGACTGGTTCATCTGCCATCAACACAGTCTGGGAGGGCAACAGCTGTTGAGTGAAATAGTATTGCATACCACAGAGCGAGCCAAACTCCAAACCCCAGTGGTCTAAACGTGTGAATTAGCACAGTGCTGCCCCGTGTCAACATTCTATAACCTTGACACCTTAGTACTATGTCATTAATAACTGAGGGAGGCAGAACAAAGTCTAGCACTTTCAACAATGTGTCATAGCATTACAGTATAGGATACTGAGGTTACCTGACAGATTGGTCAGCAAGCCATCCGGCATCACACTGCTCATAGCCGTCATGGTAGGCCGCCAAAAGCTGGTCTGGAGTGGCAATGTGTGCCCCAATGCCCTCGCACGCCCGCTGGGATTCATTGAAAGAGAATGCATAGCGGCCAGAGGCGTGTCTGTAGTGGAACACCACTCCTAGACACACACACACAAAGAAATATAGATTGCACAGGCTCCAATTCACATTATACAATAAAAGAAACGGAAGGAAACAAGAAACCAGGCAAGCCTAGCTCAGCCAGCCCGCAATAAAAAACATTGCTACCCCAGATTCAACCCGGTCACCCATGTGTAAGGTAATTAACCACTACACCATGGAGTTGTACATTGACAGCTGTCAGTATAGCCCTCTATTCTCTATAACCTGAACAAATCCTCTTAGTTACTGCCGTTTTAATAGTTAATTGGCCATTTGTGAATGAAATTTTATACAATTAACCTAACTATAGTTTCTTACGAAGTTACCTCCCCCACAAATTGCGTTTCCATGGCCGATTTAACCGCGTTTCAGCCAGTAGTAAGCTTTACCGGTATCTACTAACTTATGGGAATAGTCATAAGAATTTATCAATTGCTAGCGAGTTTTGCCAAAGCTATTTCATTTCATGGCATAAGAACATATTTTTTTTCGGCTCATGGCAAACAACTTACTTTTTCCTTTGATTCATGAATGACATTTATACAATAACTATCAATAAAGGCGACGATAAACTACATTTTTCATCAAGTGAAAGACAAGAAAATCGTGGAATCTACCAGAAATAATTAATAAACGATGTTGCTCTCAATAAATTAGAACTTAGGTCTTCCACATGAGAGGCACATTCTTTACCACCACGCCACAGCATTAAACGTTTCAGCAGTTGCTAGACTCCATTGAGGATTGGGTTAAATTGACTTACATTTCTTATTAAGTTTACCTCCACCAGAAATAGTGTCTATGAACTGTATTGCTTTTGCCACTGGCCGTTTTAACAGCTTATTAGCTGTTACAGAATAATTCACAATGCATACTTTGCTTTGCCTGCGAGGGGATATGAACTTGGGACGTATAGTGCACAACTCTGCTTCTCCAACCACTACGCAATTTAAAAAGGGGTAGTCAGCCAGTCAGTCACTCAGTAAGAGACATTGACTCTTCTTAGCCAGCTCTGCTTATGCTGTCCGGCAAAAAATGTATCAATTGAATTGGTATTGAAAATGGCTCAATGTTACCTTTGACCTTGATTTGGGTGAAGTCATTGGAGTCATCCAGACCCTGCTGTACCTCGCAGCGATAGTGCCCAGTGTCGCTGGATCGCAGATCCCGCAACCAAAGGGAGAAGTCCTCGGGCGAGTCGACAAACCGGACCAGTTGGGCTCGCTGCCGATAGGCTTCACTGACCTTCACCCTTTCACCTCGCACCACCAGAATCCTCTGTCTCCCTCCCTGCTCCCCGTCACGCACCACACTCCACTTGACCCGTGGTGGGATAGGGGTCAAAGGAGATGGGGAGGTCCAGTGGACAGAGACACCTGACAGGGGGACTGTGATGGAGCCGCCCAGGGGGTGCAGTGGAGATTGGGATCGTCTTGGAGACGGTGACACGGAGCTGTTGGACATCATCCGGGTCTAGACGATGAGCAAGAGTTAGTAAATGACAACCTACCGGGTCAGTGGGGATTAGCTGCTGTGACCAAGAATGCATTTTCAGGACATTCTGAAGCAGTTATTGTATTTCATGGAAAATGAAAGTGGAATTTCTGCAAAACTGTTTTATTTCTGAAACAATGGAAAACAAATGCACAGCAGGTACATGTAGAATATAAAAAAAAAATATGCATAATCCACGTATATCTTCATTATACAAATGGATACAAATTCACGATAGGCCATCCAAATATTTTTGATGATCGGTACCTTTGATGTATGAGGTTTGGGTTGGGAAGGCCAGGAACAGATGCCAAACTGCACACAGAAGGAACAGGAGCCTTACTGGTCTGTGGAAGAGAGGTAGTGTGAGTGAGTTGGGACCAAAATGGGTCATTAGATATTAAGTGAATGTGGTATATACTTTATTTGTACTTCATTAAAGAAACAATCTATACTTCAACAGAAACAGCGTTGTATGTTTACTACAGTATTCTTTTTAATTTCAGTCTTATTTTGAATAACTTCATACAATGATTTGAAAGTGTATAAGAGAGGCTACAGAGGGTGACGAAAGATGAGTATTAAAATGGTACATCAATGCCAGAGGGTAAACCAGTAGATTGAAAGAGATAAGCAGGATCTAATGGATCAATAAAGGGATGTAAAGAGCAGAGAGAGCTATGTGGGAAAATAGAGACAGATGATAAAAACTATAGGGGAAAGCCGAAATCAGGGAAAGTTTAGTGAACTGAGCAATTGTGGGAACAAATTAAAGACTAAACAGTCACAATTCAAAAATGTTTACTAAAAAAATAAATAATCTTGCACATGAAAGCCTAATACGGGACATTCAGCCAAGAAAGGAGCAGTAACTCAACCTCAAAAAGGAATCTGGCGGCAAATCCACGCCTGACCACAATTGATTCATCACCTCAAAAGTAAATTACACGTCTGCATAACCAAGGGCTGCCGGCCAGTACCCTGTCACCAGTCTGCCCCTGTTATTAGCTCGGCAGACATGGAAGGCCACTCTTCCTGACCTCACACCACCTCACAGAGCCGGCATTATTAAAGAAGGAGGGGCTTGGAATCTATATCTCACACAAATATGGGCAGACATTTGTGATTTGTCCTTTTCATGAAAAGATAAAGTTAAAAAAGCAAAAGTATGTTTAAATTTAAAAAAACGAATAACTTGCAAACCTCTTTTCAGAAAGAAAACGGCAACAGCTTTATAGTTACGGGGTACTTTTCAAATGCCTAGACCACCAGAGATTAATAAATATAAGTGACGCGTGTGTGATTATGGTTTTAGTCAATAGAATCCCATTTCAATTGATACTTGATACATCTAAACTGCATTTTCCAAAAAAAATATTACCCCATTACCACTGATTACCACATAAGAAGAGGTATAGTAATTAATTTCCAGTCTGTTATTTCCAATACCTAGACACCTTTGGCCTTTTGGAGTTTCAACTAACTTGGTTTAATAAGAATCAATACACTCCAATCCCAGCTAACATGGCACATTTCTATGTCACTAAAATTCAAACGAATCCATCTCTGACACTATGTCTGTTTCACAGAGGTCACATCTAGCCTACATAATTAGCTCCAGACGCCCTCAAAACAGAGCCTCATTCATGTAGTTGATCAGGCACAAGGAGGTGTGGTATATGGCCAATATACCACGGCTAAGAACTGTTCTTAGGCAAGACGCATCGCAGATTACCTGGACACAGCGCTTAGCCGTGGTATATTGGCAATATACCACAAATCCCTGACATGTCTTATTGTTATTATAAACTGGTTACCAACGCAATTAGATGCCGCAAAGGCAAAAGGTGCGAAAGCTGTATCAGCCAATCAGCATTCAGGATTCAAAACAACCAGTTTATAATACACCATTTAGCTCACTGAACTATCTGTGTGATAGTTCTTGTACCATACCTACATTGATGGCGGTTGTATAGGCAGTGTGAGTATTGCAAAAACAGTATTCATGCTCTGATGAGTTAAATGAAATGCAAAGAATTTCAGTACCGCTTCAAAGAATGTGATAAAATCTGTGCGTTTACATGATAATTACATACACATAGAGATGTGCATATTATTCAATTCCTTAACATATCAACAAAATAATGTATAGCAATGGAAAGTGCTCATTGCATATAGTTATGTACATGAGCTCATCTGCCGTATCAGTGTGTGTTTCTTATTGCTCAAATTTTTTCTGGCATTCCATCGAACACAGATTAGTGACCTGCCACACAGCTGCAGATTTAAGAAGGCAGTTTTCCAGACCGTCACGAAGATCACAGTGCCCAGGCTGTTCATCCGTTTTTTTCTATCATGGCCTTTAGTCTCATTATTGCTGGTACTGTCTATCAAATGAGTCGTCTTAAATAGCACTGTCTTGTGGCCAAATAAATGTTTTTTGTATTCCCGCCAGCTGGGTTAGCTCCATAGACAGGCATCCATCAGTATTCCTGACTAGAAGATCTCTTACAAAGGCGAGCGCCCCGGCAAAGGGACAGCTGCACACTGGGTTCATTTTGCACCAGTTCCCTTTGAAACATCCACGTGGGAAAATTACAGGACAAGAGGCCACTGGCACGCTTCTCTTGAGGCACTAAAATGGAAGCCAAAAGCCATAGGAATCACTTAAACAGGACTTCAAGAAAAGCATGACCACATTAAAGGGAACAGTACTCAGGGACGGCTCAAAAGGTATCATTTCTATAAGAAAAACACAAAGTTTGTATCCATCGTAACGTGAACAAGCTGATGATGGTGACCGTCACGCATGGTTTCTAGTGCCGTCTTTTAGGAAGAAGGTTCTTGGCTCTTCTATGCTTTTTAATTAGGAAAACGGTGAATAGAACTCAAGCGTGGCCTACAGATGACACAAACACCAATTCCATGTCCACAGAAAAGCTGCACCTCCCATGATATTTTGTATTATTTACAGGCTAAAAGGATTGACATTTTGCGTTGTAATGTGCAATGATTTTGTCCAATTGTTCACAAAGATGGGCTACAAGGTTAAAATGTTTGTTCATTTGTGGCCTGATTGGACAATATGCAGTAAAAGTGCGATCATTAAATTAACAAGATCTCTGTTTCCATTTTAATGAAAATACAAAGCGATGATATGACTATTTTTATGCAGAAATATTAGAGTGAATGGTCCAATCATTTTTCATAATATCTGAGGAATAGTCTTACAACCATACAGACCTCTACTGAATATATACAGACCTCTACTGAATTTTTATTGAATACTGACAAACGAAGCAGAGGAGGGAAAACAAACTTGCCCACTGTCAAACTCTGGTTAACGGAAGTTACAAAGTGGATACTCAGAGGTGGAATTATGGCAAATTCTAATAATAATTGTTGATGAAAATGTCTGGCACTTACATGATAATTGCAAGCATTTGCAAAGCAGATGGCAGACAAGCAAGCAAAGTACTATCCTTTTTTACTATTTAAGAAATATAACCAAATAATGTATATCATAAGAAACGTAGCCATATGTTTGGCTAAAACACAACTTTAGATTTACGATTTTTGGTCAGAGAGATCCAGATCCATAGCCACAGGCCAATCAAAATATTAATTAATTTTCTTTCTTTGTATATAGAAATAAATATGAATTGGCTGCCATTTATACAATAGTCACCCATCCTTAGCTAGTCTATATAATGTGTTCATTACTGGACTCTACAATAGGAGCACACAGTCCCTGAGGCTGTGTGCTGAGAGCCAGAGGAACAAAGTGCACTCAGGGCCTGCTCTCGCCTCCTGCAGGGTAAGATGAAAGGCAAGAGGGTGCAGAGTCCTGGTTCCCTGGATGAGAAGGCAAGTCACGGGGAAAGTAGAGGATTTTAGCATTCTCTGCACGGCCCAGTGAGTCACAACATCCGCATGTTGTTTAATAGAAAACTACAAAAGGAAATTTCTGGCTCAGATACACAAGAGGGTGTTGCAGGTTGTTGATGGCTTGTTTCAATGTCTCGAAGGACTTTTTCTCTTTATCATCAGTCTAGCCTCCTTAACCCTAAGCTTATTTGTCGAAGTTAACAATTGTTTACTGATCACTGAAGACTAGACAAGCAAGTTTATTTTCATTTTGTCATGTCAGGCCGTCAGATTTTGTTATATTTAAATATTTTTCCCCACACTCTACATACCATAGTCCAGATGTTTTGGGCCAAGATTCAATTATATCAGAGAGTCTGTTGGGGTAGGTCTCTATCAAAATTGCACACCTAGATTGGACAATATTTGACAATTCTCCATTACAAAACTCAAATTCAATCAAGTTTCTTAGTTAAAGTTTCGATCATGTTTGCTGTCCGTGGACAGCAATTTTCAAGTCAAGCCACAGATTTTCCACAAATACCTTTCTGTGCATTGCTCCATCTATTTTCCTTCTTTCCTGACTAGTGTTACAGTTCCTGGTGATGAGAAACACCCCCATTACATGATGCTGCTGCTACCACCATGCTTCACAGCAGAGATGTTGTTTGTGCTGTGTTGGGTTGTGCGTCAAATGGAACACTGGATGTATTTAGGCCAAAACATTCAAATCAAGTTTTGTCAGACCACAAAAAGAGTTCAAGGTGGGCTATCTTGTGTAATGTCAAACCCGAATCCTACAATATAGCCCAGATTTGTGAAGTGCTTGGTATATTGTTTTCACATGCACAATTTAAACAGTCATGGCCATGGATGTCTATAGCTTTGTCAAAGTCTCTTGGTAGCACCTCTCATCAGTCGCCAACTTCTACATCCAGTTTGGAGGGTTGATCTAGGCTGGGTCTGGGTGGTGTCATATCACTTACACTTCTTAATAATCATCTTGACAATTCTCCAAGGGATATTCAAGGCATTTTAAAAACAATTGATAACCATCAAATTATGTGTATATGTTCAAAAATGTATCTCTTGGTTACTTTGAGAGCTCCATGATGGTTGATCACTGGTTTTGCAATTCAGACAAAACAATTGAAAGACTTCTGGGGTGTAGACTTTCTACAGGCACACAATTTTCTATTGGTCTAAATACTGTGGGTTGCACTATGGATTTGTAAAATCAAGTTTAATTTGGGGGAAATATCCCTTTAACTACAGCATCATTTATACCATGGGGTTCCCACATAAATATTTTCACAGCCCAGTATGGCACCCGGAAAGCAACCAACCTTGGCATCTACCATGGGAGTGACGATTAAGTTACAATGTCACATACATGATTGGCGTTCAGGCCATCCAATCAGAATGTGTTGTCAGTGTGACCTTTTTTCTAAAGATGTTTCAAGGAGATATGGGATACTGGCTCACAAATGGGGTTGTGCTGAAGTCAATTGATCTTAATGCACTCATGTCTGTTACCTTTAGTGAATGTTAATCTTCAACTCCCCAGAGTCAGCTCACTCTCTTCCACAGTCACAGACCATAAGTAAGCTCAGCTTACCTTCACAGTGCGGTAGGTTTGCATTATAACCTGAGGAATGTTTGTGTAAGGTAATTCAAACGTTCGGGTTAATGAACTATTGATGTTACTGGGAGATCAATATCACTGTTGTGAAGATCTCTGATCAGGATTATTTTCTTTGGGCTGGAGATTCAATAGAAATTCACCTTTCTAACATGTGTGTCTATCTATTTATTTCCTTTAGCTCACACTAGTGCCCCCACTACACAATCAGACTACTGAGTTTAAAGTAATTGATTCAAAATTAAATTTGATTGAGAGCAAAAGTTTCATCAGAAACTGTCTTTAAGAAAGTATTGATGACGTTTGTAAAAATCCTTTGGAATATCAGCTGACCTCATGAATTCACATAATTTATTGTGTTACCATGCAACAACATCAAGTTAACAATGAATGTCAGCAATAATGTTTGTTTGTTGACCACAGCGCATGTTTTGACTTATGTTGGATCTGGACAACAAACTGTGTGGCTACAAGGTGGTGAGGGCCGTGCGCAAAACTTATGAGAGGCTTGTGCTGAAACTGAAAAATGGGCGGAGTTGTCGGCTCACACAGACAGACAATGTGTCGGAGTGCGAGAAGCATGCAAATACTGGCAACACGCCTGTTGGCGTGCCACACGTCATGGAGACGAATAGTCAACTGGAAAGGGCGCTATATAGCAAAGGCGCACGTCTCTGCAAAGGTTGAGCCATACCTGTGCACATGCCGGCTAGTAGTAGTAGGTCATAAGCTGTTTGACACCACATCTGGCCCATTCAGTTGGCTAAAATTGGCCCTGAAGTTATGAGAATGATAATGGTTTCAGTAGATTGTGAGAGCCTACACTAGCTACTTGGTAGTTCCAGAAGCTAGTGAAATACTACACACTCATAGCGCAGGCCCTTGACTGCCTTAAAATTACATTGTTAAACTACAATTTATTTCATATAAATCAATTTTTGGTAAATTTTCTAGAAAGTCATTGATGGATCTCAATAATCAAACCGTGCCTCCGATTTTTCAAGCAAATGTAAGTCAGTGCTTGGTCTGGACCACTTAGAAACAATCAACACTTCTTGGAAAGCCATCTTGGTATTTAGAATTGCAACTGTGTAATTGTCCCCCTGATATATAAAACTATTTTTGGTTAGAGGTTTCACAGGACTGTTTTCCTCTAACTTTTTACCTGGGATGTAATACATTTCATCTGTGGAACAATTACAAAGTATGTAATGTGAAAGACACACCTAGATGGCTTTCCAAATTGTACTGAGTTTTTGAGAATGCTTCAGTCTTTTAACACTTCAAAAAAGCCAAACCAATGCTAAATAGTATAAGAGCAATGAGCAACTTCTACATAGAGAGACATTAAATGGTATTTATGAGTACATTTTTATCTCAGGACATAAAAGGCCTCATTGCTAAAATCCTAAAATATCCCTTTAAGGCACCAAATGTAATAAGGTAAGGGGATGTAGAGACGTTCCCTGTAACATGAGATTCTATTGGTACTACTAGATTAAGGTGCCAAAGCATTGCTGTGGAAGTCAAACCAATAAGATCAAAAAAGTAGCTTGTAGATAGCTTGTCGTCAGATGGTTAGTAATTGAGAGAATACCCATCAAAAGGTTTAACAACAACTCTCCAATGAAAAGAGATCCCATCAAAATGAAATATGAAGAGAGGGTTTTGTCCCTCCACATTTGCTCCTTGTAAGGCTGAAAGTCTGATGTCATTGACTGAGACTGATGCTTCTAGCCTGTGATGCCAAAGGCAACATGGTCCACTAAGAGACTGCATTAGAGAGGGTAGAGATAGAGAGAGTAAAAGAAACAGAGAGTGAGGGGGGTGTCCCGAGCCAAAGGCAGAGAAAGAAATGGAGAGGGAGCAGGGAGAGAAAGAGAGAGAAAAAGAAAATAATTAGAGAGATTCTATTTATGACCCTGTCTAAACTGAGCAGTAGGAGTGGTACAGTACTAGAGGAATAAAGTCACAAAAAGTGTGGATGGATAATGTAGATTGTTTAATTTGGTTAGGTATCTACATTAAAAAAGGGCTAAGGGATTTCAACTGTACGTTGCTTAAAATCAAGAGCTTTAGAAGATGATCCTCAAAGCCTAATCTGAAGTCAAATTTTCACATAAAAACGCCTTTTGTCACCAGAATTATTTAGAAAGGCAGCATCTTTAGCCCATGTGCCGCCAAGTTGGTTTAAACTTAAAATATACAATACATCGCAGAGATAAAAAGAAACAAGTAATGCTTCTGGATCCTGGATCCTAAATCTTGAAGATACTGCATTATAATGCATTATTTAAAAAAGTATGGAAGGTATTGTTCTTAACAATAAAGTGTTTTCATTGTTTTCAGATAGTGCGCAGGTGAGTTTCAAATGAATTAAACCATAGCGGTCTACTCCTGCTTGTAGACCTGATATAGCTCGTTTAATCGTTTTAAATAAGTACTACCACGGGAGGAAAGCAATTAAAGACATCTACATATCACATTTAAGTGCTGTCTGTTTGTAGGTCAAGTGAAGAAACTAAATGTAAAATATGTTCTAGCATAACCAACTAAACTTTTTATAATGATTGTAATGTCATCGGTCCCAATCTGCTTAAATAGACTACAATTAGATTAATAAAAGGTCACCTACCGCATTCCTTTGACAAACATTTCGATTACTGTTTTCCAATCCTTGATTTATATTATTTTTGGGTTGAATGAATGTGAAGTCTTGTCAGTATTGGCTCGGTCAATTGGTGCAGTGTATGCGGGTTGCCTACTGCGACGTTCGATACAGGATGGTCCGCAAGAATACTGGGAGCTGTATGCAGGTGTGGGACGCGTGCGTCCGACCCGCAGCAAAGGACAGTGAGAAAGAGGGAGTTTGAGATGCTGATGGCTAATATGAAATCTTGAACAGGACACTTTTTCTCCTCATTCAACTGTGGAGTCGAACGAGTCGGTCAGAAGGGCGGTATAAATGGGCTGGGAAGAAACACAGGGCAATGCAGTTTAACTGTTTGAGCGACGTGACTGTGGACTCCTCGTAAAGCAGATGGTCAATATAATAACATCTAATGGAAATGTTAACGCATGGTTTTTATTGCAGAAACGCGTGACCAAAAAATACCGTGCGTACTAAACAAATGAGAATAAAAAATACTGATAGTGCGTCAGTGCAGCATGTGGGCAAGCTGCTGACGCTGCAGCCACGCGCTGAGAGAAAAGACTTGCAAACAGGCAAAGGAAGATGTACATTTGAGCTGCAGCCTAAGAGAAAGTATTGTATTGAATAATATAATGCATACCTGCAGCCTAAAAACACATCAAATCGCAAGGTCTTCAGCCTTCCTTTCAAGGATCCCTATTGTAAATTTGACCTATTCCAGAGCTGGCATACCTGATCAGCTAATCATCAAGCCCTTGATTAATAAATCAGGTTTTCGTGTTGGGTATAGATGTATTTTTGGTATACATCTATACAGTGAAGGAAAAGTGCTCACTAACACAGATTTAGACAGATTTGTGAACAATATTTGAGAGAAATAGGCCTTTTGTGTACAAAGTCTTAGATCTTTGAATTCAGCTCATGATAAATGGGAGCAAAAACTAAAGTGTTGCTTTCATAATTTTATAGATTAACATTATGGGCAGGACTTCCTTCCTTCCAAAACCTATTTAAATACAGATTATTAATGCAATTTTACCAATATGCGGATTCAAAGAATATGCAACTATCTCAGATTAAGCAACCAAGCAAGCAAAACACTGCCCCTATTTCCCTGAATGTATAGCTAATATCTAATGCTGTCTGACTCATTTGGGCCCACAGCACCAGATATATTTGTCTGGTAAATTAGCTGTTTACACACAATGGTCTATTCTAAGTGCATAAATTACATATTGGAGAATGTATGCTATATGAGCAAATATTTGAATCAGTTTTGTCACACTCAAAAAACACAAAATCTCATAAATGGGTGTACATCTTATACCTGCAAAAAGCCATCACTACACTGCTGTCTACAGTAAGACATGGTCAGCCATAGCTCAGTAGTTCCAGCCACTGGCAAATTGAAGGAAAGTTGGCAAATGTACAACATCCACTTATGCTGAAATTGTTTTGGAAAAACTTGCAAAAGTTACCTACTTTTGAAATGATTTGCTTGTCAATCAGATAAAAGCATTCCAGTTGATGTTTGCATCTGTCAGTTATCTCTGTGAATTGGTCCTGCTAGACATACCTATACACACAGTGTGTTCCAGTCACAAGTCCCAGGCCTCTTTACTGTTCCTAGAATTTCTAAACAAACCGCCTTCTTTCATAGAGCTCCATTATGGTGGAATGATCTGCCTATTCATGTGAGAGACGCAGACTCAGTCTCAACCTTTAAGTCTTTACTGAAGACTCATTTGTTCCGAAAGGTCTATGATTAAGTGTAGGCTCGCCCAGGGCCATGAAAGTAAATGGCAAGGCACAGGATTGACAACCCATTCCTGCTTTCTTTGACAGGCAGGCTCTCCTCGCTCCACTGGGATATCCTCTCTCCAATGCTATGACAGTGGTTAAGTCACTGCCTTACTCATCTTGCCATCCCTAACAGCCGTTCTTTGGGAGAGAACTGAGAGCTATACTCTGCCCTTTCTCAGGGTGGTTTGCGGTCAGTTGGTCTCCCTTTAGTGGCCTGTTGCTTGGCCAAGTGGGTGGAGTTATTTCCTGCCCGGTTGGCCGTGGCTCAGAACATTGTCTCCGGATCCCCCATCCCGGTACCTAGTTTTTATGCTGTAATGGTTTATGTGCCAGGTCAATAGGGTCACTATGGTTTTCGGCAAGATGAGTACAGTGACACAGCTGCGAGAGTTGTTGGGAAGATACTTAGTAGTGGGTTGCGGGTTGCAGACTTCAGGCAATCATTGGATGCAGCGGATATGCAACCTAGTTCTTAATATTACTACTTTATTGTAAATAATGCTGATCTGTCCAAATACTATTGGTACCTATATAGCCTCAAAAAGAAGCTGAGCATCTATAACTCAGACTCATGGTGATTGTTTCTTTCAAGTAAAATGTTTTCACTGTCCCAATAATATAAAGAGGACACTCAATGCAATTTACTGAAAAAGATTAATTCAAAACAACATTTATGTAATAGAGATCCTCATTTGGGATGCCTACATCTGAATAGATGGATATACTTTGTAAAGGCAGGGTTTGAATAGACATGAGTAGTCAAGGTCATAGCAAATGCGGTAGATGGTGGATATGATTAACAGGGCCCATGGCTTGGTAAGGCCTACTGGTCGTAATAATATCCATGTCTTCTATACTTGAAGAGGCTGAGGCATACATCATTTCAGGAGGTTCAGGATTCCAGCCAACAACCCTGGAAGTAGCAGTTTAAGTGCAATTATGTATATACCAACCAAACAACAATATCCATATACTGAGTGAAACAGTGACCCTAGGAGCTATGTTGTCTGGGGCTATATGCCCCTGGTAGGGTCTCCCAAGGCAAACAGGTCCTGGGCGACGGGTCAGACTAAGAGCGGTTCAAAAACCCTTTAATGATGATAAACATTTTGAGGACAGTGACGTTGCCCAGTATGGCACAGCCGGGGCCCTACCCTGGAGCCAGGCCCGGGGTTGGGGCTCGTATGCGAGTGCCTGGTGGCCGGGCCTTTCCCCACGGGGAAAAGAATGCCGCCTTCCCATGGGCTCACCACCTGCAGGAGGGACCATAAGGGGTCGGTGTGTAGAGGATCGGGCGGCAGTTGAAGGCGGGGGCCTCGACAACCCGATCCCTGGACACGGAAACTAGTTCTAGGGACGTGGAACGTCCCCTCGCTGGCAGGGAAGGAGCCTGAGATTGTGCGTGAGGTGGAGAAGTTCCGACTAGAGATAGTCGGGATCACCTCTACGCACAGCTTGGGCTCTGGAACCACACTCCTTGAGAGAGGATGGACTCTTCACCACTCTGGAGTTGCCCATGGTGAGAGGCAGCGGGCTGGTGTGGGTTTGCTTATAGCCCCCCAGCTCTGCCGCCATGTGTTGGAATTTACCCCGGTGAAGGAGAGGGTTGTTTCCCTGCGCCTACGGCCCCCCTGATTTGAACCCGAGCGGTGTTCAGTTATTGGACTTCTGTGCTAGTCACAGTTTGTCCATAACGAACACCATATTCAAGCATAAGGGTGTCCATCAGTGCACGTGGCACCAGGACACCCTAGGCCGTAGGTCGATGATCGACTTTGTTGTCGTTTCATCTGACCTGCGGCTGTATGTCTTGGACACACGGGTAAAGAGAGGGGCGGAGCTGTCAACTGATCACCACCTGGTGGTGAGTTGGATCCGATGGCGGGGGAGGAAGCTGGACAGACTCGGCAGACCCAAGCGTACTGTAAGGGTCTGCTGGGAACGTCTGGCCGAGTCTCTTGTCAGAGAGATCTTTAACTCCCACCTCCGGCAGAGCTTCGACTGGATCCCGAGGGAGGCTGGAGATATTGAGTCAGAGTGGACCATGTTCTCCACCTCCATTGTCGAAGCGGCCGCTCTAAGCTGTGGCCGTAAGGTGCCTGTCGAGGCGGCAATCCCCGAACCCGGTGGTGGACACCAGAAGTAAGGGATGCCGTCAAGCTGAAGAAGGAGTCCTATCAGGCCTGGTTGGCTTGTGGGACTCCTGAGGCACCTGACGGGTACCGGCAGGCCAAGCGGACTGCAGCCTGGGTGGTTGTGGAGGCAAAAACTCGGGCCTTGGAGGAGTTCGGTGAGGCCATGGAGAAGGACTATCGGCTGGCCTCGAAGAGATTCTGGCAAACCGTCCGGCGCCTCAGGAGAGGGAAACAGTGCCCTACCAACACTGTTTACAGTGGAGGTGGGCAGCTGTTGACCTCAACTGGGGATGTCGTTGGGGCGGTGGAAGGAGTACTTCAAGGATCTCCTCAATCCCGCCGTCACGTCTTCCATTGAGGAAGCAGAGGCTGAAGTCATTGAGGTAGTCAAGAACCTCCTCGGTGGCAAGGCACCAGGGGTGGATGAGATCCGCCCTGAGTACCTCAAGTCTCTGGATGTTGTGGGGCTGTCTTGGTTGACACGCCTCTGCAGCATCGCATGGCGGTCGGGGACAGTGCCTCTGGCATGGCAGACCGGGGTGGTGGTCCCTCTTTTTAAGAAGGGGGACCGGAGGGTGTGTTCCAACTACAGGGGGATCACACTTCTCAGCCTCCCCGGTAAAGTTTATGCCAGGGTACTGGTGAGGAGAATACGGCTGATAGTAGAACCTCGGATTCAGGAGGAACAGTGTGATTTTTGTCCAGGCCGTGGAACACTGGACCAGCTCTATACCCTCTACAGGGTGATGGAGGGGTCATGGGAGTTTGCCCAACCAATCCACATGTGTTTTGTGGATTTGGAGAAGGCATTCGACTGTGTCCCTCGCGGCATCCTGTGGAGGGTGCTTCGGGAGTATGGGGTCCTGGGTCCTTTGCTAAAGGCTGTTAGGTCCCTGTATGACCGAAGCAGGAGCTTGGTTCGCATTGCCGGCAGTAAGTCAGACTTGTTCCCGGTGCATGTTGGACTCCGGCAGGGCTGCCCTTTGTCGCCGGTTCTGTTCGTAATTTTTATGGACAGAATTTTTAGGGGCAGCCTGGGGCCGGAGGGTGTCATGTTTGGGGACCACACGATTTCGTCTCTGCTCTTTGCGGATGATGTTGTCGTGGTCCCTTCAAACCAGGACCTTCAGAATGGACTGGGACAGTTTGCAGCCGAGTGTGAAGCGGTCGGGATGAAAATCAGTACCTCCAAATCCGAGGCCCCCGTGACCCGGCCCCGGATAATGAATGAATGAGTGAAACAGAAGCACGTTTGAATATTTTTTATTTTATTTTTGGAAGATATCTGAAATAAAATACACATTTAAAACCTGTTACATCGTACTGCTCCTATTTCAGGCCTACTTGTACTGATGTGAAATATCGTAAAACACTATAATTTGTAAAATATTGGATATTGATGAGTGATGTCATAACACTACCAAACAGATGCATCACCAGTATGTCTAGCAGCATGTCAGAAACCTTCGTCAAGCAGTGGAGTCATTTGAGGCAGTCATTCTGATGTTGCGGTAGACCCATTTCATCACTACATACAAAGCAGTAATACAGTAGGAGCTGTATTGTAAAAAATCTATGCAGCCTTTGATGTTATTGATTATATGTTGCTATCTGGGAAAAAACTGACTTTACAGTAGAACTCAGCAAGTGTTATATAGTGGAAACTTCTCCAATGTCAGAGATTTAGGGTGATGTGCTTCAGGGCGGATGTTTTGGCCCGTTACATTTCAAAATGTTAGCCAACAGCTTTTCTCTTAAAAGAAGCAAGAATGGTGATGTATGCTGATGACTCTGAACTCTACATGGCTGTAGAAAAAGCCAGTGAGATCAACGAGATTCTCATCAAAGAAGTATAGTCAGTATCAGGATGGGTGATTAAAAACATACCAGTCCTTTATACATCTAAAACCAAGAGCTGTGGTTCAAAACATTCTCCAAGAACAAAACTGCAGTCTTCCATAAAGGGTGTGGCCATTGATCAGGTTGAGGAGGCCAAACATGTAGGACTAACATTATATATGCACAGTTGTCATGTTCAAGTGATATTGTGCAGTGGCTTAGATTGTTCCCACATTTCTTCTTATTTTGATGAAAATACAGTTTCAGTAGTTCCATAAATGGCAAAAAAAAGAACTGCATTCTACTGCAAATGTAGTTACTCCCCAACACCTTTAACAAACTGTATGAAGGGAAACGACTCCGTACAGTCAGAGGAATGAGAAGCTCATCATCTTCTGACTGTACCGGTAGTTTCTCAGTTCAGTGCATTATGGTTGTCAAGAATCATGAGTTCAATATACCAGATGTATGTAATGTGCAATGGTGCCACCCATGTTGTGCCAGTGAGTGAGTGGACCTTTGTAGATGTCCTCTACCTTGGAAGAAATAGCAAGTCCCAGAGGAATTTGGCACTGACAACATTGCCTGGCCACCTTGATGGGAAACTTCAAAGCAGGAATGTCTGTGTAGTTTTCTTTAGGAACTGAATAAAATGGGCCGAAGCAGGAAGATACCTGGACTTTTCTATTGCAAAACATTTAAGGTTGTGCTGGATGTGTATGTAGTAACTAGATATTAAAGGGGCATTTCACCATAGCACTACTACATAATGTATTAATTACTAATGTTAGCAATAATACATTTGTCAAAAAAAGATATCCTCAACAGTCTACAACAAATTAATTAGAATTTTGCACTCAGAATGAACTTCAAGTTTCAAATTCAAGTCAAATGTACCAAATAACACAGTGTCATCCTGCACAATGAAATTCTTGTGACATGGCACCCGACAACTATGTAGTAAGAATTAAAAAGAATTTATAAAGCAAAATATATAGCAAAAGAAAAAATAAATAAAATTAAGAGACCACTGCACTTTTTTCTATCCTTTCCAAAAAAGTTTAAAAGGAAGATTTTGAGTGAGGAACAAAAGGATTAAAATTAAAAGACCACTGCAAATTGAATGCTTCTGTTACTCACTCAAAACTTTCCTTTTCAAATTTTTGTAAAAGAAAGTAAAAGGTGCAGTGGTCTCTTAATTTTTTCCAGAGCTGTACACAACACTGCAAAATAGCAGCAACTTAAGAAGAAAACAACTAGCAGCAAATGGGTAGTAGTATTAAATATTATAGATATGGCAAGTTGAACAATAAAAAACTGAAAACAAAATAATAAACGCAACACGTTTTTGCCCCCATTCATCATGAGCTGAACTCAAAGATTCAGGCCAAAGGAGCCCCAACTAAGTATTGAGTGCTGTACATGCTCATACTTTTCATGTTCATAAATTTCAATTGGCCAACATTTCAAAAAAAATATATATATTGTATTGGTCTTAAGTAATATTCCTTTTTTTCGGAGATACTGAATTTGGGATTTTCATTAGTTGTCAGTTATAATCATCACAATTAAAAGAAATAAACATTTGAAATATATCAGCCTTTGTGTAATGAATGAATATAATATACAAGTTTCACTTTTTGAATGCAATTACTGACATAAATCTACTTTTTGATGATATTCTAATTATATGACAAGTGCCTGTACATTACAAAGTAAACTAGCAGCAACTGAGGAGGAGTAGGATTGGGAAAATGGATGGCACGGATAGTGTTGGAGCTGTGCGCAGCAATGCAGTCATGCATGAACAGGGAGTACAGTTGGGGACTGAGTACGCAGCCCTGCAGGGCTCCGGTGCTCAGGGTCAGTGTACAGGAGGTGAGGTTGCCCATTCTCACCATCTGGGGTCTGCTTGTCGGGAAGTCCAGGATCCAATTGCAAATGGTGGAGTTAAGTCCCAGGGTCCTGAGCATAGGAACAAGTTTGGCGGGCACAATTGTGTTGAATGCTGCGCTGTAGTCCACAAACAGCATCCTCACGTATGTGTTGGCTTTTTCCAGTTGGGAAAGGGCGGTGTGTGTCGTCAGGGTGATGGCATTGTCTGCGGATCTATTGGGGCGGTATGCAAATTGGAAGAGGTCAAATGGGTCGTCAGGAACGGTGGAGCAGATGTAAATTCTGACGAGCCGCTCAAAGCACTTTATGATGGTGGAGGTCAGTGCTACAGAGTGGTAGTCATTCAGGCAGGTGATGGAAGATTTATTCGGTAATGGGATGATACCTGCACTGTTTTGGTCTGTTAATAAGATACCAGAAGTTATAGAATTTAAAGTGAATATAGATACCACCTCCCTATGGAAATGGTGACCGTAGAATATCATTTGTAGGAGACAAGAATGTCACTGGTATTTTTTTGCCTGGCTTTACTAAAAATATTTACTAATATCTTTCCTTGAGATTACTAATCAAACACAGAAAATTGCTCTTTTGCATTTCATTTTCCTGGTGCAAAGAACAAGTCTCACAGGTAAGCAGAATGTTTGCATTTATCTTGCTTATATCGTGGCAACTCACAAAAACAACTCACATTTACCAGTACATTTACAAGGATCAGTTGCTCTTTAATCCTCACTGTTACGTTCAGGCGTAGGTTGTTACACACAATGGATTGTTAGGTAAAATCCATTCCACACTCTTTCTGGCCAATTATGTGTAAAACAAATGTTACTGCCCTAGAAATCTCTGAGGCATGATACACAACACCACAGTGTGAAGTGCCCCTTTAAGGCCTACATTCCAAAGAACAAACAGTAGGACAATGGCCAGAGAAAATACACTACAAATTAGAGGCATTAGGATCAGAAGGGAGGCCCATCTTCTGACTGTACATGGTAGTGCATATCCTTGTGAAGTATCATGTGGATATGTTAACAAACTCATGGACAGCATTTAGGCAGCCAGCCCAATTCCATTAGATATTTTTCAGAGCAATTAGTGAAAACACATAGAGCTGTTTGGCAGACGCAGCCAATAAGATAATAGAGTTGAAAAGTCTGTTACGTGTCAATAACAGGAGAATGCACCAGAATTCTGATCTTTCGTTTTACTAATTGGCTGTAATTTGTTGTCAATGTTAACAAAGTCATATAGTTTAAATTGTTTATGTACAGAAGTAAAACATCGGAAAGATGGTCTTCAGGACATGGAAGAGGTCAATATTGTAAGAGTCCATATTCTAAGTTCATCCTACTAATTGGAATATCACGACATCGACTGTCCTGAATCTGCAGGCAGTTGTTGTGAAGAATCAGGGCTGTAATCATGAAACCTCAGATTGAAGAGGAACAATGTGGATTCCGTCCTGGTCGCGGAACAACGGACCAGCTCTTTACTCTTGCAAGGATCCTGGAGGGGGCCTGGGAATATGCCCATCCTGTCTACATGTGTTTTGTGGATCTGGAGAAGGCGTATGACCGGGTCCCCCGGGAGATACTGTGGGAGGTGCTGCGGGAGTATGGGGTGAGGAGGTCCCTTCTGAGGGCTATCCAATCCCTGTACGTCCAAAGTGAGAGCTGTGTTCGGGCTCTCGGTAGTAAGTCGGACACGTTCCAGGTGGGGGTTGGCCTCCGCCAGGGCTGTGCTTTGTCACCAATCCTGTTTGTAACTTTTATGGACAGGATATTGAGGCATAGTCGGGGTGGGGAGGGGTTGCAGTTCGGTGAGCTGGGGATCTCATCGCTGCTTTTTGCGGATGATGTGGTCCTGATGGCATCAACGGTCTGTGACCTTCAGCACTCACTGGACCGGTTCGCAGCCGAGTGCGAAGCGGTTGGGATGAGGATTAGCACCTCTAAATCTGAGGCCATGGTTCTCAGCAGGAAACCGATGGAGTGCCTCCTCCGGGTAGGGAATGAGGTGTTACCCCAAGTAAAGGAGTTCAAGTATCTCGGGGTCTTGTTCGCGAGTGAGGGGACAATGGAGCGAGAGATTGGCCGGAGAATAGGAGCAGCGGGGGCGGTATTGCATTCACTTTACCGCACCGTTGTGACGAAAAGAGAGCTGAGCCGGAGGGCAAAGCTCTCGATATACCGGTCAATTTTCCTTCCTACCCTCACCTATGGTCATGAAGTCTGGTTCATGACCGAAAGATTGCAGTACAAGCGGCTGAAATGGGTTTTCTCAGAAGGGTGGCTGGCTTCCCCCTTAGGGATAGGGTGAGAAGTTCAGCCATCTGTGAGGAATGTGTCCTAAACCTTTTTTTTTTTTACTGCTAAGCATTCTGATTCATTTATCTGTTAAATGTGTTTACATTATTACATCTTTGAAAGGTTCTACTCAGTTTGAAGACAAAGAAGCCTACAAAAGGGCCAACAGAAGAGATGCAGTCCAGGGGCCTATGGCAGGTTAGGTCATCCCCACGGAGATCTGATAAAGTCCTGCACCTGTCTGACCGGGATGGACTTCACTGAATCACTGAACGTCCTGTTGAGATGAATTTAACATCTGAGAATTCTGAGATGAGCTCAAACCCTTGTTATTATGTCCCAATGCCACAAGGAGTCTCAAACTGGAAAGTCCTACATCTTAGCAGCAATATAATTAATAAGCTAGGTATTTCAGATCTCATGGGACTTGCATGTCAACATCCAAAACCTTGAAGGCTTTTCAGGATTTTGGGGCTGCAAAAAAACTCTTATATCTAAATTTCCCTCGTATGTAGTCTTATGTTATTGTTTGTGTTACTAAAGTGTATCGAAATAATTTTGCTTAGCAATCAGCTAATGAGAAAACCCGTATGTGATTATTTTGGCAGACAGCCAAACTTCGAAGACTTGAATGATGCATGTATAGAGCTCACAAACTTCACTCCCTCTAGGGTTCAGGAAGTAAAACATCAACTAATTTCCCCATACATAATTCGACAACATGTTGGTTAAAGTGCTTCCAAATATTTAACAGGTACAAAAATGTAACTTATACATATAAAATGTAACTTATGTTGTCCTGCGCACTTTTCTTAAAAGGGTTCGCTAATCTTTTTCATTTCCGGTTTACGACTGGGGTTTTTGAAGCTATTCAATGTTTGGAAGCAGTATAACAAGCAATGCTGTTGAAATGTGTGTAGAAAACACCAAAAACTACAAAAGAGAAGTGAGAGCATATAAGCCCTATTACCGTAGGTGTCATATCCATAGCCATTTGAGCCTTGGAAGTCTTGCTAATTTGCTGATTGGGCTGACAGCCAACAAATCTGCAGATGTGAACCAAAAGCACTTTTTGCTCATTGAAGGGCAAGTCATTTAGGAAATAAAGTAGAGTTTGTAACAAATTTGATAGGATTCTGAGCCAACTATATGGTATGGACCGAAAAAAAACATGAAATTGGGTCATTTCACCAGAAGATTTGTCAGATTTTCTCTGACCACCAGTAATACAAACAATTTTCTACAGTAATAAGCTAGAAGAAATCTTATATCATGTCATCTGTAAAGTGAATTGTAAGTATATGTAGATTATCAAAATTTGCATTTAGCACATTTCATGAAAAGGTTGTTCACTACATATGATATTTGGAAATATCTTTCTTAGTATTTACTATAACAGTAAAAACAAGTTTAAAAGTAAATGTAAATCATAAATAAATTATACATTTTAATAGTTTGGGGATCATTGCCCTGTTGCAAGGGTCCATGTTCAGTTCAGATTCAGCTTCATTGACAGATGGCCTCACATTTTCCTCAAGAAATCTCAGGAACAAAATGGAAGTCATGGTTGACTCCATGATGGCAAGTTGGCCAGTCCCTGAATTAGAAAAACAGTCTCAAACTATAATTCCACTGACTCCATTCTTTACAGTTGATATGAGGATCTTTTCTGTTGGGTGGAGGATCTTTTCATCTGGCACTTGCTTTCTATCCTGGTGTTGTCTGGCAGTCATCAGTCTCAACCTTCTTTGTTGATAGCAGAGTGTAGGCCTCCCACGTAGGCCAAGTTTGTGCAGTCTCTTTCTGATAGTTGATTTGTGCACTTTTAGATTGATTGTGGCAAAAGAGGCCATCCCTTGATATTAGCCTGGGGTTGTTGGGGACTTTCATGAGCATCTTTTGGTCTGCCCTTGGGCTGAATTTGGTGGAACAACCTATGTAGATTGACAGTGGTCTGGGATTTCTCCATTTGTAGATGATCTGTTGGACAGTGAAATTGCGTACTTTGAATTGCTTGGAAATGGCTTTGCAACTCCTTCCAGACTCATGGGCATGAATAATCTTTCTTCTGAAGAACTCAGATCTTTTGATCTTGGCATGATGTGTTAACATAAAACCCAATTGGTTAAGCCCAAACCAGACCGGACCAATCTGTAATGATTTTTTTTAATCATTTGCTTTTTTTTTGTGCACCTGATTCTAATTTAACCATTTAATGCAAGGGTTAAGTTAGGGATGTACAAACTTTTTCCACGTAAAGAAAAAGCATTTCTGTTTATTTACATTGCCTACATTTCTAAGTAAAATGGGTTTGCTTTATTTACCTTAACTATCCAAATGTGCAATTTTTTTTAAAAATTTTTCCAGGGTGTACGTACTGTTATATCTGTATGAGTCCTGATATTGCTGTGCAGGAAAGTGGTGAGTTTTCTGCTCTCTCCGTCACTGCTGGTTGAGGACTGGAGTGACCTCGCTGGAAAGTAGCATGGTAGCTCCCTTACAAATATCGGTGAATACCACTCTCCTAGACATTCAGGCACCAGTCATGGGGTTGTGAGGTACTGATAACAATTGCTGGCAGGGAATTGGTAACAGCATCTCTGCTGGATGGACTTCATGCTTGTGCCATGAACTAATTTAAAACACGGCAAGGCTGCCTGGTGTTACATTTTTTCCTAGTTCTCCCATGTCACTCCGCTCATGCCCACTTTCCATTGGCTCCCAGTGGCAGCTGGCAACCAAGTCCTTACCTGGCCTATGGAGCAACAAGGGAAGCCACTCCACCCTACCTCCACCCATAGAAAGGCAGTATTTCTGTTAGACGTTCCATTGCCCTCCACCAACATCTGTTTTCAGATTTCACTATCTTCAGGATGCAATTTAGATCTCAACCTTCTGTAGGTCTCAGTTTTATTCCCTGTATGATGGAAGAAAATACAACTAAATATACTAGAATACACGATTCTCAGTGTTCTGTGTCATAGCTTAAACCCCATATCTCTGAAGTGTGATGACACTCAGGGTCAAGAGACACACTGATACTGTTTCTATGACACTGTGTGATTGCTGATGTAATCTGTACTGGGACAGTAGCCAGGACTACTCACACTATTGACATTGTTGTTGGAACACATGTCCCTAATTTGAGGTTATAGGTGCCGAAGGGGAGTATGTTTGGGAGTCAATAATTCTTGGCTTTTGCTCAATGATGTCTGCCTGTTGCAAAACATTTTTTTTTATCAACGTTGTCAACGACTGCTCATATTTCATCTAGAAATTCCCTAATGCAGATGACGGTGACGCAAATGTGATGCTAAGGTTTTCAGCCATGTTCACTGAGCAGAGTTTCAGACTTTGGTCTAGTCTCTAGGGGAAGTAATTACCAACTATCTTCTGGAGAAGCCATCTGTGGTTTATTTTCATGAGGGACCATCTTTCCTTGGAATTACAGATCACCACAGGGTTTTAGTGAAAGAGCCTTGTTCTATAAATGGTTACATTTCAGTTTGACGTAATCGTCTCTGTAAAAAGTGACTATCAATATTCAACTCCCATTAGGCTGTACAACAGCGTGGTCTGTCTGTACATACCTTTGAAGTGGGAAAGCCTTGTCTCTCCGAGTCAAGTCAGTTGTGTGTGTTCGTGTATGCTCTGTGCTTTTGAAGCGCAATCCGGACGAAAGTATGGTAAAGGGACCAGGTGTGACCCAAATTGGGTGTTGAGTGCGTATGGTCTGTGCATTGGAGGCACAAACTGGAGCCGGGTCTGACCCAATTTAGATGTTGTGCGTTCACGTGCTCTGTTGTTATAGCCATAGGTAATTTGTAGTTCAGACAACTGAAATTATAAAACCAGATTTTTTTGGTGTGAAGAAGTAATGTTGTAAAGTACTTAACAAACCATAGGTTATCAACCCTAGGTTTTATTAAGATTCTGCTATACCATATACATTTTATTCATATTAGTTTGGTCAAGTCGGGCATAAGCTTGAATAGGTGGAGCCTGTGTTGGCCAGACGTAAGCAACCTTCAATCTCTTTTTGATGCAGCTGCAGCCAGGAAACACTTGCTCTGCTGTGGTAGTAACAGGTTGGTACATCTCTGGAAACAATTAAGTGACCACTGCACCTTTTTCTTTCCTTTCCAATTAAGTCAAAAGGGAAGGTTTTGAGTGAGGAACAGAAGGGTTAAAATTAAGAGACCACTGCAAATTGAACGCTTCTTTTCCTCACTCAAAACTTTCCTTTTCAACTTTTTTGGAAATGAAAGAAAAAGGTGCAGTGTAGCTGTATGAACTGACTACAAAAATATATAAACATTGTTGTCAGTCTGCGTTGGTCAGCGACAAAGTGACCACGTTCAGGTTTTGTGACAAAATATGAGTTAGTTATCAGCCCCAAGCAACGTAGCAGAGGAATTACCCGTAGGTCAATTACACAAAAGGTAGAGTCTCAAGAAACTATTTTTTAAATCTCAAGCCTGTATTCCCTATCTCCAGGTGTTTAATTCTCAAGCCTATATTCCCTATCTCCAGGTATTTAAATCTCAAGCCTATATTCCCTATCTCCAGGTGTTTACATTTCAAGCCTATATTCCCAATTTTGGATACTGTGAATTATTTTTCCCTTTCCCCTGTTGGCTGTGTGGAAAACACATGGAAACATGGAGCAAGGGGAGTGGGACGTCAATCGCCAGCAAGGCAATACACTGTGGCTGAGGAGGCAGCCATGTTGCTTTTTGAGCACAAAGCTCTGTGTTTCTCAATGTGAAGATTGGATTTGACAAATTGCATGATGGTTCAGACCACTGCTAAGCGACTGCCTGCTTTTGGGAAACAGCGAGCGAAGGGCGTCAGCAGTTCGGGAAGCTTGTTTGGATTAAGAGCTACAACAATGTGAACATTGATACATGGCCATTTGGGCCCATTACACAAAATAATGCAAAGGGAAGATTAGAAACAATATACTCAGAAACAATTGAGAGTAACACTCCAATAAATAAATTATCCCTCATGATAAAGAAAAACAGGGGGCTGTAGCCTACCTCTGAACAAAGTTATGAAACCTTCATTTTGGGGGCAAATTTCGAGATCCGTGTTTTAAGTACCAAAAAGATGTATGTATGTATGTGTAATTTGAAACACTTATTGGTTAATCCAGAGGAAATTAATGTTTTTGTTAAAGATGGAAAATGTTCCTTTTCTAAATAGAATTGCTAACTACTGTAGTAGAGTCATTTCTAATAGTTTCTCGAGTTATGTTTAACTTATTGAACAACACAGGACTATGGAAAACATATTCAGAAGCCAAATTCTCGATTTATACTTAAACTATTGAAAAAACAAGTACTTCAAGCAACCAACAAGTCAAGGCAAGAAGGACTAATGAGAATGGTCAAAATCAAAAAGCTTTACTTAACATTGCAAATGAAAACATTAAACAAGGCAATATTGGTTATTAAAAGATACATTCTTAATGAACAAAGCATTTATCCAAACATGAATCAAAGACGCAGGCAGAGAACACATACACAGCCTTTCCTATCAAACATTCAACCTATGCATGTGATGTCACACATCACTGCTTTACAGAGGAGATAGAATGGGAGATGGCCAGTTCCAGTGCCGCCACAAAAGAAATGCTTGGATAGAGTGGTTGATATGAATCAGGAGGTTCACTCCCTCCTCAACACTATTGATATACAGTAGTAGTACAAGAGCAAGATTGTAATAAGATGTTTAAGATAATAGCTCAGTGCTGGGTAGGCCAAAGGGTCATTGATTATCACTTAATGATAAAAACCAGATATCAAACAAGGTTAAGATAATGATTATTCACAGTAGGGTTACTCGTTGAAGATACACTTTGGAAAAAGCTGTGAAAAGTTAACCCGGAACAGTTTGCTCTGGTCATTGACAATCACAATATAATTTGGTATGTTCTTCATTATTTTGTAATGACTGACATACAAAATAAACAGTTTGATAATGCTAACTATTTTTAAGATATAAATTCAGGCAATATCAGAAACACAAACAGTACCTGTGGAAATAAGTACATTCTTTTTAAATACTGAAATATAGAGTCTTCAACTTTCATGAACGCATGGTGAAAATCTATTCATTAATTAAGTACATCTGAAGGGAACGTTTGGGCTTGCAAGCTCAGCTTGAAGATATAATTCATACGGAGGACAGCCTGAACATGTACAAATTAGATGAATCATTGTTTTCAAAGAAATCTTACTAATTTGGTTCTGCTTCTGAGGTTTAGGAGTAATTTAAGTTATAAAAAAATGGTTGTTGTGCCCTTGACCAAGGCACTTACTTTCAGTCAGTCTGGGATAGTGACTAAAATAAATATCTGTTGAATTAATGTATGTTAGACATTTTGATAAATAGGAAAATTGGTTGAAGCGTAATTAATTGGTCTGGAGTTCATGTATCAGAACAGTTGTTCTTCTCTTGAGGTTAAACCTCAGTTCTATGTGCTGCCACGTCCAAACCCATCTATGCCAACAGGCTCCGCCTGCTGGCTGCAAACAATTTGAGTCCTAGACTTTCCTTCTCATAGGGGAACCGGACTTTGGCTGATTGGGAGGTCCCCGACAGATGCCTCTTCTGAGATTCACCAGATAGAGCTAGCCTTGTAGGACTGCATTGCCATATTCAGACCACTCTGACTTCTATTCCCAGGCAGGAAGGTCAGCAGGTTGCTGTGCCCGCAGCAAGTTGTCTAGAAAGGAGAAATATGTTCTTGGTGGAAATTGCCTTCTGTGACATTGTCAGACTGGTCTCAGGTTTGTCAGCCTTGTTGGGGAAGGACTGTGTAAGTCAAAAGCTGGTGAGGAGTATGTAATGTTCCGGTAGTGGTTAGGCTATTGACTGAACCAAAATGGTAATATCACAATGGCAGGATGTCTGGGAGACATGACTGTGTTGGTTGGTCATTGGTATGCCACTTTGGCATCCAGAAGGTGCTGACGTTGTTGGTATCTTGCTAGCTGTAGCCAGCTACCTTTGCTAAAGCAAGGTTAGCTTTGTCAGTGTAAAGTTCATCTACCACCCTGCTAGCATGGGCTCAATTCTAATTACCATTCTATGGTAGTTAGATAGTAGTACTACTGGCTTGTATGCTATTCATATGGCCAGGGGTGAAACACATACCATGGATGCTATTTGTAGAAAAAAAATACTAAAACAATAAAAAGTTTTGTCAATTTAGCAAATGCTTAATGTTGTCGAACTAAATATTCAAACTTGTATGTAGGAAAAAAAATGCAATATTAGATCCACTTTGATGTTCCTTAAAGAAAAATGAACACAATGAATTAAATGTTTTCAATTCTGTGATTCACATGATTTCCAACGCCAGCGTTATTCATCAAGCTCATATCTGTACTGATCTGCTTCATTGTCAGTGTTGAATGTTGTGGCTGAAGATTGATGACATTCAGGGTCAGGAACAAGCCGATACTGTTTCTATGTGTGATGTCTGATGTAATCTGTACAGGGCCAGTCGCCAGAACCACTCATGTTATTGACACAGTTGTCAGAAAGCTGGTTCCTGATTTAAGGTTATTAGGGCCTGAGGGGAGTTTGCTTGGGAGACTCATTCTAGGCTCTTGTCCGATGTTGTCTCCCTGTTGCCAATTGTATAAAAACGGACTGATTCTTGATCTCTCGACTTTATCCGTCACTGCTCATCTATTTAACAGAGAAATTCCCTATTACTTCAAAAAATACTGCATTTAAGAACTTACTGTATTTTACTGACAACGATTTCCATTTTCCAGGCCTCTGCCACTTGAACTGCAGTTTCAAAGTGTAGCCAACTGACAGCAACTGTATTTATTTCCTTACACTTTTTAGGGACAAAAAAACACCCTTAAGAAATGCATTTCAAAACAAACTTCCTAATTAAATCTTTTGGGGGGCTCCAATGCACAGTCACCACCACTGAACAGTTGAAGAGCGAGAAATACATGGTCAGGAGAATCCGGGTTAAGTTTATTTAACTGGCCTGTGTATTCCCTGGATCTCAACCCAATAGAGTACCTTTGGGATGAGATGGAATGAGATATTTGCATAATGGATATATTGCTGTCCGGTCACCAGCGACTGTGTAAAGCCATCGCATCAGTGTGCACCCAATATCACTGGGAGACATTTCAGACACTGTACAGAATCTGTATCATAAAGACTGTTCCTGGGGCAAAGGACTCCGACCCGGTGCTAGATGGGAGTATCTACATGCAATGACCTGGCCACTGAGTGCATATGCACCATACAGATTATGGTGGCCAAACATTCAACTGTAGTTAGCCAGGCCTATAAAGCTTAAAGGTTTGAGGAATGTTTGATGACCTGGTTGGTTTAATCCAAAACCAGGCAAAGAGCAAATACACATTGACAAAGGGGGTTGGTGGTTCTGAGGCCCAGTACTACATTGGCCACATCACAGAGTGCAACCTTGTCATTGGTTACTCATTGCCGTGATCGTAAACGTGGTTCACAATTCAGGAAATAAGCTGGAACAGTTAAAATCTCGCACACACACACACACGCACAGACACACACACACACACACCCACACACTAGTCATTTTTAGATGACGCTCTTATCCAAAGCTGTTTGAATCAGCAATTCAGGTTAAGCGCCTTGCTCAAGAGCACAACAACAGGTCAGACCTGGGATTTTAATCGACAAGTTTTCAGTTAACGGCCCTAGACTCCTACCACTAGGCCATCTGCTGCCACAGTACACAAAGAATGTGGCTAACGAAAAAAGACCATTTGTTGAGCATGGGCACACAGGCCCAAGACGTGGATCATCTAAACAGGGCTCTGTAACATTGAGTAGTGGGACACAGACACGGTGGAATGAAGACCTTTTAAATAACAGTAATAATTCATAACGACAGACTTGCTGACAAGAGAATCAAACAGGAACGTCACATAAAACAAAACAATGGCTGATACCTAACAAAGGGATCTGGGGAAACTAATTAAAGAGGTAACGAGGGGGAAATGAGACCCAGGAGTAATCGATTAACACAGAGGATAGAAACAGAACATAGAAACACACAAACTAGAACTAAAATATATTGAACATAGAAGTGCAACAGCCAGCACGGCACAGGCCATACCCGGCTGTTAGGCTCACAAACTTTTACCCGTCGATAATGCAACAGCCACTTCATTTCAAACATTACAACAACACTGCCAGTTTACAGAGCTTTTAAAAGTTAAAAAGCAGGTACCAGAGGGATGGGGGAGCATTAATTCAAAAGATTTGAAATCACTTTTCTTTATGGAAATATGTAGAATAGGTACGGTGAGAACAATCATACAGTTTACTTAGAGTGATTGCTAATCTTTTAAAATTATGGGTCACCACAGAGTTTTGTACCTATTCAATGTTTGGAAGCGCTTTAACCGGCAATGTTGATCCAGTGTGTATGGGGATAATGAATGGTCAGAACTTCCCGAACCAGAACCTCGGAATGCAGGGGCAGGGTGTATAAGCCCTATTAGACAGGGCTGGGTTATGTTTATTTTAAGTGTATAATTTATCCTGTCTGAGTCTCTGTTTTACATATGTAGAGAATGGACTATTAGGCAGAATAATTAACATTACATATGCATAATCGTGGTAGCAACGGATACTTGAGGATACTTGACAAATAGAAAAAAAGAAGACTTCAAACAAACTTTACACTTTACACTCTAGTATTTTATTTTATTTCTTCAAGTTAGCCAAATAATGTCAATGCATTTTGATGACTCAAGAAGAGTTTGAGGCGCTTGTTTTATGAGTCATTGAGGAACTGGAGTAAGATCACTTGTGTTGTGTTGAACAGAACCCAGTACCTGGACTCTCAATGTAAATGTTATTGCTTAACACAGTGGTTCTCAAACGTTTTACACAACGTAGCATCTCAGAAAATATTTCAGTCAATATATATCCACTAAAGGGAGCACCGCGTACCACCAGTGTACCATAGTTAGAGAACCAGTACTTTAACAAATACCAAAACAGCCAATAAGAACATGTTATCTGGGAGAGGCAGGTACCATTTGAAAGATTCTTCTACTACCAAGATGACTATTCCTGTGCAGGCTGGAAGATCAGTGGTTGGGAAATCCGTTTTCATTATCAATGACATTTCCATAGAGAGGGAGATTTTTCTGTCCACTATTGTCCAATTCGTCTTTATGTTTTCTTTGGTAATATCACTTCTTGCCCTTTCCATAGCAACATACTGGACAGTAGCTTCTTGAATTGAGAAAGAGATCCACCAGCATTCTGCTATAGGACTAGTCTGGATTTCCATATTCTGACGCTGTTATCCATAATGCACTCACACCACTGTGGGAAAAGAGGCCAGCTGTTGAGTCATCTTCCCCAACCATTCCTTCCCTTTAAAATAAACCACAAAGCCAGACTTTCAGCTGACTTGCTGTTCTTTTTCCTAGGTTGCAAGTAGTGGGTGACCAACTGAATAACCGGGAAAGGCCAAAAAACTGAGCTTGTCTCCCAGTAAGAAGCAGATCGACCTGGCCAAACCTCTGGCTAGTGATACTCCCAGAAGCAAGCTGCACTGCCAAGCGAGGATATGGATGACCATGAGTGAGGTATTGCTCTATTTATATGACATGTGACACATCATTTCTCCTGTCTCACCGTCTGGTGGTGGTCATATTCGGTCCTGCAGTTAGGAATCTGGGAAGCGCTTTTCACTGGGAGGAACTGGAAACCAGTGGCTAAAATAACATTGTGTTGGGAAGAATATAGACATTAGGGCTATGAGGGAATGTTAGCCACCCAGACACAGGCAGACAGGCACACATGCACACAAATACACACAGCTGTGTGGTTAGGCCACAGAATCAAACAGAACACGATTCATGGCAGGCCACCCGGTGGCAGTTGCGGCACAAAAGAAAAAGTGTTTTCAGTGTGCCGACACGCATGTGAAGTTGCCCACTCCTTTCTTCATAGTGCAAAAAGGATGGCTACAGAGAAAATGGGCTATTTCAAATGAACTGACAAGCTAGACACTGAATTGTAGACACAAAGAGAGAAGAAACTGACAGCAAAGTGAATGATTAAAAAGACAGAGAAAGCTAATAAAAAAAAAAAGCGAGGAAGCACAATGCAAGCCATTCAGTGAATGCTGAAGAGCTGTCGAGCAAGCAGAAGAAATGATGATTATGGATGTCTTTAGATACGTTTTGGTTTATGAGTGTAAGCTAATCTAAGAATTGCCTGGTTCAACGGCAAATGTAAGCATTTATTCTGTATCAGCTTTACAAAAATGTGTGTACGTTTGCAGCTGCTATTTGCAATGACCAAGCAGGATGCTATGGACAGAATAGCAGTAGACAATGGTCTATAATTAAATACAAAGTAAAACTGAATAAATTATGTTTTACAGGCTTTCCCCTTCTTGGCCATCATCTGAAACATTTTCCACCATTTTTTTTTGTTGGATAGATCAGCTTTTATTTATAATCCCCATAAATGTCTATATTAAAATCTCACCACTATATATTTCATCTATATATTGAACCCATACAAGCCACTGGTGCCCTGAATTGGACAAGCCTAAAACATCACAGTACTTATACTGTTACTTACAGCCAATTATTATATAATTATATTCTTTACTTAAGTACTCAACACTTCATCAATTCCAGTCCTCCCAGGTCCACAGATCAAGCCATCTATCCCAGAATACCACCCCACTGCCGTTTCCTCTGGCAGTACATTTCTCCATTCTGCCATGTTGTCCCACAACGGACTTCAACCTCCCCATCTGTAAGGATTCTTCTGTAATTGCTCCAGAAATAAACACCAAGAGCACAATGACATTTCCTGCTGACTGAGTATAGTCCCTCAAATCCCCCAAAGGTGGAGTCAACCGCCTTCAGACTTTCTGATGCAACAACCCCTCCTGGACTTGACTCCAGGAACTATCTGTCAATGGACCAGATGAAAGGATCTGATGATTCTCTCCACAGCATAGTCTACACAGACCACACTGTTTAGTGGTCTACATAGTCTACACAGACCACACTGTTTAGTGGTCTACATAGTCTACACAGACCACACTGTTTAGTGGTCTACATAGTCTACACAGACCACACTGTTTAGTGGTCTACATAGTCTACACAGACCACACTGTTTAGTGGTCTACGTAGTCTACACAGACCACACTGTTTAGTGGTCTACATAGTCTACACAGACCACACTGTTTAGTGGTCTACGTAGTCTACACAGACCACACTGTTTAGTGGTCTACATAGTCTACACAGACCACACTGTTTAGTGGTCTACATAGTCTACACAGACCACACTGTTCAGTAGTCCATATAGTGAACATAAAGAGAAAGTATGAAAATGTATGCTCACTAGTGTTGATCTGAACAAGAGGGTCTGCTGAATGACTTAAATGTATATGTACCCTAAAAATAAACTAAATTGAATGTTGAGGATGGATGTTTAAATTGTTCTATTTACCAATTAATAGATCCAATGCAATGGTAATCGGACACGAGATAATCTTTTCCCAAATGGTTTGAATTTTGCTACCTAATGTAACTGTCACACCATTCGACCATAAGTGAAAAACATTTTAGGATTTATAAATTTTGAACATAACTCAACTTTGATCTTAGAACCTGATGAAACTTAACATTTGAAACATCTGTTGCACAACCCTAGTTTGTGGAATTATCATGGGTACCTAGAATCAGAGACATGAACTGTCTGGGCATTTGAGAAGTCGCCACAGTCAAATAAGGTGAGTGTGGGCCTATTTGGAAGACTTCCTTCTCCATGGCACTCCTTTGCTAGGAATTTCCTTCTGGAGTATCTCCATTACTTGGTCCTTGGCCTATTTGCTCTTGACAGTTTAGAACGAGAAAACCAGACATTGGTCTTGAAGCTAAAAATGGCTAATGAGGGCATTATTACATGAGCTCAGAGTTACAGAGACATTTTAGGGGGAGTATACACCCAGCACTCACCTTGCACAGTCATAACATTTAGCTGGCTTAAAATCTCACTAAACAGAATACATTATATTTTCCCCTAACAGATCCACACAACCTACTCCAGATCGTTTAATCAGGTTCGGTAGCCAGTCAAACTGCGAAAGGTTTTTGATCAACTACTGCTTAATGTTTCCATTGCATTTTAAACTACCATGGATAAATTATACATTTCACTACCTTGTGAAGTTTAACATAATTTATTTAATCTGCAGCCGCATGAAGCGCAGCTAGTTCAGCCTGGGAACCCAAGAGGGTATTGACTCAGCGATGCATCAGTCAACATTGAAATCGCTCCTCAGAGTTTCAATAATTCCTTATCTAATACGACGACCTATTTAAGTTGTTTTTTCTGATTATTAATTCATCAATGCTCACTGGGATTCACAAACACTTGGAAATTATTTTGTACAATTTTTGTAATCCCTGCATTTGTATTACTTTATTTTATCTACAAAATGTGACAAACTTTAACTGTTCACAGGTGGAGGCCAGTGGTAAGGTAATTGGGTTCTTATTAGGGACATTTATTTCAACTGTTTCAACTTGGAGCTTCCACAGGAGAGGGATTGAATACTTATATTTTTCTTCTAACAAATATATTCCAGCATAAAACCAGTGTCACCTCAAAATATTTTTAAGTGTGAACTCCTACTAAAATTCTTTACAACATAAAATTCTTGCTTTTCGATTAAAGAAAAAAAAAAAGTTTAATAAAAGGACCACCCGGTAAACTAAATGCAGAGCCAGGCTAACTCTTAAGGATGACATGCGTGTTGCCTTGTCAGAGATCTCTACAAGCATTGACCACATTATTTCCAGAAACCAGTTGTCACAATGAATGAGCTGCTTTTTCTATTATTGTCTAACAGTCTGTGTTTAAGATATATATTTTTAAACACAGCCAATTCAATAAGCAATTTCATTGAATAAACCTAATGAAACATTTAATTTTGTAATACCTTTAGTGAAAAGAAGACAAAGATTTAATCTGTCATCTAAGGTACCCTGACATTTTTACTTGCAAGTCCTAAGCAAGTCTCAAGTGTTCACCTTCAAGTCTCAAGTCCCAAGTAATAATAAGGAAATCTCAAGTCCTATGTTCCTCTGTTCAGAATGAGACTAGATCACTAGACCCTTCCTCTATATATCTCCATAACATATAATAAATTACCAAAAGGGGCTTTCCCAAGATGTGTAATGACTTAAGGTATTTCCTACTTCATCATATGAAAGGTTGGCAAGCAAATCTTTTTTCCTGGCGCTGCTGCAGTCCCAACTTTAGAGCATTATGGTCTTTAACTCAGATTTTAGCCTGTCAAATTGAGCTCTCCATCTCTCAAACTGTATGTCAAATGCCAAGTTCTGCTCTGCGAAATAAAACCCTGTTTTAAAAGGCTTGAATTACTGGCTGACACAGAGGTTTGAGAATGAGCTATTGTAGCATAATACATAATCATCCAAGTCTTAGAAGTGTACTTATGGATTGTTTTTGACAAGACCGCTTGTTTAAGATCTGAATGGATAATAACTAAAGTAGCCCATTGTACAACAAATGCAGAAGTAGCTGTTATAGATTTGAATGTAATAAATCAGCTTAAACACAGCAGTAGTACTTGTATTATTAGTTTTTAAGAAAATAGTCAAATCAATAGCAAGATTATAGACTTATACATACATTTATTTGACATGACTACAAACCAAAAACATTTTAAACAAACCATAACAGCATCATAAATAGTCATTTCAGCTGAACTAAAGGCTGAAACAGGACCAGTAACCCAGATGATATCATGTTACTGTAATCACTCAACCCATTCCGATCTGGACTGAGCGATGTGGAATTGGTCACATCCTTTACATACATAGATGTGGGTCTATATATGTCCATGAAGAGCAACCAGAAATATCTGGAAGACTGTAGGTGTGCTACCCCAGGCCACAGCAGTGTTTTTCCGAGGGTCCTCCCATTCCGTCCCAACACAGAGAATCTCCTCCTTCAGTACCAGTACGACTTCTGGTTTCTCCTTGGCTCCTCGATACCCAGCTTCTCCATCACCTCCTCCTCTAGAGTCTTCAGGGAGGGCATGTAGGTCTTCTCCAGGGTATCCTCAGGGCTCGTATCCTTAGGGCCATCTGAGGGTGGCATTTGGTGTTTTTGTTTCCGTTTGACATTTCGTAAGAGATCTAAAGATGAACGTACTCTAAAGATGCAACTGCTAGCAAGGGCTGGTAATATGACTAGGATTAAATATTAAATATGAGAGAACATTTAATCAAATGGAACAGGAGGGAAAATAATCCTGGATAATGACATACAGTATGGGAAGTGTTTTTAAAATATAAGATTCTGGCTAGGCACTTGGAAACAAGGTAGACAGGCACTTCAAATAAAAGAAAAATGCACAGGTTATAAAATGTTACGGCCTATCCAAGTGTCCGAATATGTACAGTAAAGACTACTTTCCAGGAGGTGTACAGAACGTTGGCAACCGAAAATGAAAATGTTGCATAGATTTTACACGACAGAGGAATAAGTGCCATTGGCGTTGCCCGAAAACCCTCCTGTGTTAATGATACCTGTGGACATGATCATTAGTTGGGAGTACATTGTATGAGGGCAGTACCAGCAGAGGACCTGTGAAATAATTGCTTGCTCACCCTTCCACTGCTGCGGTATGATGCCGTCTCTGCGCTGGACCACCGGTTTGGGAACGATACGGCCTGTCCTGACCGAGACGCGCACCTTCTCCCCTTCCTCTGTGAACCTCCACTCCACCTCGGTGGGCTTCCTGTTAGACGGGCAAACAGGAGGTCGATATCAGCCAGGGTTAGGGGAGAAGCACTCGCCAATCATAGACCATTCTAGAAATATGGGTCTGTTTGTGAACGGTTACCCCGAATGATAGCACCTTTGAATCAAAGCTGTGCACTTGAAAATGACTGAACATTTGTCTAGAATCTAGATCAATAAGAAAACTTGAAACGAGTGCCAAAGCCTCCCTGAAGCCTGCATGCCCAGCAACTATTCAGGAACAATGTTCCAATCTAAACCTCCCTGCAGGGCTCCAAGACTCACCTGTCCGTGGGGTCAATGAGTGAGATGTCTCGGAGTAGGAGCGGAGCTTCACTGGCAATGTAGGTCCCCCGGTAATTAGCAGATTTCCCAATGTACCTGAAATGCTAAGATAAAGAAGTACTACAGTAGCTTCATATCTACTGAAACCTCAGACATAACGGCATTTTAAATCCTCTTGATAGTAATTTCGGCTTTCGGAAACAGTCCTGTGTCCTGTAACACAGCATTGTCTTAGATCAGATAGCAAGGTTCGATTCAACCAGGGACTTCAGGAGGATGAGCACTTGACACAGCCGGCTGGATCAATAAAGGCTGTTCCATCATTTAGCATGGGGAATTCATCAAAGTTAGAAGCACCACATTAAATAAAAGAGCAACAGAACATTATTTTTTTATTAATTGATTGAAATTTGAATTTGAATAAGGGCTGTCCCTGACAATCGTTTTGCGGCCAATCTTACTTGGAGCAAATTATTCTTGATGGCATACATTTAGTACCTACAGCCTAGTACCTTACAATTATATTTTTTAATAAACTGAGGGGTGATGAATTACAAGTTGGGAATGATTAGATGACCATGACAATGAGGTCCAGATCAGAAATGTACCCAGGACAAAAGGGTCAACACCCCAATCTTACACAATGTTCTGTGGGCTCCTAGGCGACCACAGGGTGTCAGTGTACCTGTAATAGATATTCACATGCAAAGGGGGCTATCTCATTCCCTTCCCTGGCAACAGGATCTTTAGAGCAGAGGGGAGAGTATCCCCTGGTCAGATGCAGCCTGTCTGTAGACTAAAAGCTAGTAGCGGCTCCGCTTATTTAAGTTTTGAAAACCCATTTTAATACGAGAATTGCCAGGGAGACGCACTCATTGCTTGTGACAAATGTAAAAGTGTAAATGAGTTAGCTAGTTGGTTTCTCCTCTATTCAGATTTTGACTATTGCTGTCGATGTGGAAGAAAAACCCAGTGCTTGTGTTTGTCTACTGATTTAGTTGAACAAAAGGCACATTTATTAACAAAATGTTTGTGGTTATTCTCAAATCATCCTTTTTATATGGAAACCTGTCAAGCAATGGACCTGGACATTTATTAAAATCTAATTTGATAGTGGACATGTAGTTCAGAGATCCAAACGTCAAATTAATTAGTGATTACAACAACCAAACCTGTACGACATCTTAGTATTACAATTGGGTTAAACTGTACATGACATGTAAAGCATAGTATACAACTGTTAGGTGCTTGTACTAAATGCTATTTACAAATGCGCTCTCTGCCATGGAAATGACAAATACGACTGGGATTATTACCGTGTTAAGCCCCTCCAGGATGACCCAGTTTCTGTGTCTGAAGACCTGGGTCACTTTCCCCTGCTTTCCTTTATCTTTTCCAGAGAGGATCTCAACCTGGTCAAGGAGGAATTCAAATTAAGAATAGCAAAGCTGCAAAACTTTGGCAGAATAAACCTTGGCAGGGTTCCTCCTCTGTCATTCTTTCAAGACATCATAAACCTGCATGCTCTAGCTATATAGGAAGACATTTCTTTACATGGTTGTTCACTTCTAATACAGATTTTTCTCCACAAATAGTGCAAAGCAAAATATTAGTGACAAACATTAATAGTATAGGCTTAATAGAATTTGCAGATTAAAAAAATCCTCAATGTTTTATAGGTAATTAAGTCTCAGGCACTTACGGTGTCCCCTCTGAAAACAGACCACTCATCGTAAGGTATGGGCTCAACGAACACCTTTCTTCTCTTCTTGCCTGGTGGGTTCATCCTCTTAGCAGCTATGGTCCAAGGTCGATTTGTGCCAAAGCGGTAGTCATGAGGAAATGCAGCCTTAGCGGCCATTGACAGGAACGCTGTTAACCGCATTGCCCTGGCAAAAGGAAATATGTCATACAGCTTATTATTCAACAGCCAACCATGGTCCACAGTACTAAAGAGGCACCATATCCCTGGCTCACACTATTTGTTGATAAGCAATTTCTTGCTATGGTTAGGTTTAGGCGCCCAACAGGGTTCAGCGATTTTCCTGCATGTAGAACACAAAGGCGGCCACCTTCTCAAAAACCCGCAGCATCTCTGTGTCGACAAGGTAAAAAATGTTGCGCTCATACGCCTACTTTTTTTCATATTGGCAGTGTTGCCAGATGGGTAGGTTTCCCCCTCAACTGGACTATTTTTAATGGGCTTGGGCAGGTCAATTTACAGATAGGGTTGCATAGGAAAAATAGCGTTTGAGCGTTTCTGGTGTGAGTATTGGATTCCACGGTATACTGTCAATGATCTGGCCACCTTGCAAACAGGAACTGACCAGTCCTGACATCGCGGAGATGAGTAACATCGGAAAAACTAGTGGATCCTAGTTCTTTTACACCCAAACACGTCAAAATATTTAAATAAAACGTAATAATGCCTAAACTTCATCCAATCCCCATAACATTTGTTAATGTTTCAGATGATGGCTGGTTGATTCACAGATTTTTTTTTCAATAGAGTACATGAGACAGACAGATGATTTGTGAAAAGACGATTTGATTCGGGTATGTAGGCTACTGTCCCCAACGACATTATATATGCAATATACAGTGTAAAAAAATATTTAAGTCATAGGCAATATAAATATATGAACATGAACAAATATCAAATATGTAACATGTTAATTTGTAAAGAATAAATATAATGCTTGTATTTTGGTTGCAATTAGGGAGGACATTTTTGTGTGCATTAGCTGCTCAAGTGGACATTGACAACAGCACAGATTTAACACAATAAGCATCTTTTTTTGTGTAGCCAGATATTATATGAAGTATATCACAGAGGGGTTGGGGTACCGCATTTGCTTAACTTTCAGCCAGGAAAAACCCTGAGGTTTAAGAAAGTGGATAAGGTTAGGGCTAGGATAAACAATAAGATTGGGGGTTAGGGTGAGAAGATAGTTTTAAATGTTACCGATAACCTGTTGAGCATAAGTCAGTAGATAATCTGCAAAGCATCTGAATAGAGACTTTCGGGACACTGTTTAACATTAGAAATAGAGTACACATATAACATTATTCCACTATCTGTATGCATTTGTACAACTTTCAGTGGAACACTGCACTGAAAGAGAAACCCAAATCCCACTAATTTGTGGCAGCTGTACTTTCATATTAAGTGCTAGCTTAGACGGCCAGTACAGTAGCTATTCTATACAGTACTGTAGTTAACGACTGTAGTCGCGAGCCTGACAAAATACAGCACAGTAGCATTTTTGTCTACATGTTAATGTTGTTAGCTTGACAGACAAAATGTAGCTAGTTACTAAATCTGACAGCAAGCTACCACATGTAGTAGTCAACTGCAGTAACTTGATAAAACGCAACACTGCGCTATTTGTGCAAAACATTTTGCTAAAGCAAATACAGTAAATTAGCCTAACAAGTTGCCCAGCTAACGTTAGCTTGACAAATGCAAAAGCAGCGCATGAACAGAGGGGCAATTGAGCACTCGATATGTCCTACCCAACAAGGAAAACACATCAACTAAATCTAAATAGCACAACAATGTGTACACATAAAAAATATATATAAGTCAGAATATTCCATTTACCCCTTCTCGTCAATGTCACATGCGTAAATATGACTCAAATGATGACCCCTACAGCTCCTCTATTAGGGTTTCTAGCGAGGTTACTGGCTCATTATTGCCACCTATCGTACGGGTGGAGTGAGGAATCAGTAAATGTAAAATGGTATTGGCCATTTTTATGGAAAACCAGCCTTGATAAAGTGTTTCTGAGCCTCTGAAAGAAAGTGTTGTTCTTGCATCCGATAAAACTCACATTTGTTCTGTATTCCTCCTCCCTGGGTCATATAAATACATACAGTGCATACATATGTGAAATACCAAACACATATTTAAAAGAGTTGTTGATGGAATGACATTCAGCACTGGAATATGTCCAACATTTTATAAATATACATACAACCATATTCACATACGAATAGATGTTTATGTTTTCAGTATAATTTCTGAGAATTATTACTGAAATAATCACAGGAATCAAAATTGTTTCATATTAAAAACTGCTTCATATCTTTATAAATTCTTTACATTTTCTGAGAAATAGTTTTACCAATAGTCTGCTACTCCATGTACTGACAAGAAAGGATTGAGATATTGTCATCTGTGGCATCTATTGCACATTCGGCAAACAAACAAAGGAAATTGAAATCGGCCATGGTGTATCCTTGTCTTGTAATACTTTTGAGGTGTTCATGCTCTTGTCCGTCTATGTATTTCTCCAGAAATATGTCCAGCATTATCAGTAGGATAGTCCCTGTCAAGGTGTTAACAATCTATTCATACTCTACTTGGGTGCAGTGCTTCAGGGCCTTTTGAAATCTCTGCTTGCCTTCATTAAGTATCCAGACTGTATGGTTCTCTTAAGATGTCTCTTTTCTCAACATCTCATCTATTTGTCCGTTCACCAACCGGATAAGAGCCTCAGCCACCTTCAGCCTAGCCGCCAGTATGCCAGTTGCAGCCTCAAAGAAGGACAGATTAAAATCATCTTGCTTAGTGATCTTCAGTGGACTGTTGAGGTTTCACTGTGACTGAACAGGCGACAACGCCTCTGTTTCAATGTCTCTGTAAAAATACAACCGCAAAGTCAGGTTAAAGGATGTGCGTGTGTCTGTGTGTGGTATGTAGTACTTTGAAGAAGTAAGTGCAACCCCTGAAATTGTTTCTGTTCACACCCCTGTTAAAATGCCAGGTTTCTGTGATGATGATGAAAAAGAATGAGACAAAGATAAATCATGTCAGAACCAGTTTAAATGTGACCTATAATGTGAACAATTCAATTGAAAAACAAACTGAAATCTTTGAGAGGGAAAAATGAAAAATAAAAACCATACAATAACCTGTTTGCATAAGTGTGCACACCCTCTTATAACTGGGGATGTGGCGGTGTTCAGAATTAATCAATCACATTCAAACTCATGTAAAATAGAAGTCATTACACACCTGCCATCATTTAAAGTGACTCTGATTAATCACAAATAAAGTTCAGCGGTTCTAGTGGGATTTTCCTGACATTTTCTTAGTTGCATCTCAGAGCAAAAGCCATGGTCCGCAGAGAGCTTCCAAAGCATCAGAGGGATCTCATTGTTGAAAGATATCAGTCAGGAGAAGGACACAAAATAATTTCCAAAGCATTAGATATACCATGGAACACAGTGAAGACAGTCATCATCAAGTGGAGAAAATATGGCACAACAGAGACATTACCAAGAACTGGACATCCCTCCAAAATGTATGAAAAGACGAGAAGAAAACTGGTCAGGTTGGCTTCCAAGAGACCTACAGCAACATTAAAGGAACTGCAGGAATTTCTGGCAAATACTGGCTGTGTGCTACATGTGACAACAATCTCCTGTATTCTTCATATGAATGGACTATGGGGTAGGGTGGCAAGACGGAAGCCTTTTCTTACAAAGAAAAACATCCAAGCCCGGCTGAAGTTTTCAAAAACAAAGGTGGAACTTTGCCATAATTACAAAAGGTATGTTTGGTGCAAAAACAACACTGCACATCACCCAAAGAACACCATACTCACAGTAAAGCATGGTGGTGGCAGCATCATGCTTTGGGGCTGTTTTTCTTCAGCTGGATCCGGGGCATTAGTCAGGGTGGAGGGAATTATGAACAGTTCCAAATACCAGGCAATTTTGGCACAAAACCTTCAGGCGTCCGTTAGAAAGCTGAAGATGAAGAGGAAGTTCACCTTTCAGCACTACAACAACCCAAAGCAAACATCCAAATCCACAAAAGCATGGCTTCACCAGAAGCAGATTAACGTTTTAGAATGGCCCAGCCAGAGACCAGACCTGAATCCAATTGATCATCAGTGGGGTGATCTGAAGAGGGCTGTGCACAGGAGATGTCCTTGCAATCTGACGGATTTGGAGCACTCTTGCAGTGGACAAATATTGCCATGTCAAGATGTGCCATGCTAATATACTCCTACCCAAAAAGCCTGAGTGCTGTAATAAAATCAAAAGGTGCTTCAACACAGTATTTAAGGGTGTGCACACTAATGCAACCAGGTTATTTAAAATGTTTCCCCCTTTAAAGTTTGTTTGTCAATTGAATTGTTCACATTATAGGTGGAACATTTCTGACATGATTTATCTTTGTCTCATTCCTTTACATCACAAGAACCTGGCAGGGGTGTATACTATAGACTTTTTATATCCACTGTATGTCATGGTTTAGGTACACAGGTCAATCATCAGGAAGAAACTGCACACACTTGGTCTACAGGGCTGTTCTCAAATGTTATATAAATGACGGACATTTGGGTGAAGAACAAGATGGAGCAATGTGCTCTGGGCAGCAATGGGCTCTGGACAGACAAGTAAATGTGTTGTTGGGCAGCAATGCCAGATTTAATGTTTGGCGTAAACGAAAAACCCCTACAAACCATAATGCATGATGGTCCAGTTATTATGGATTGTTTGTGTCAAACATGAATTCAACATAGTGTCCAAGAATACCTGAAGAGAATGTGAGGCATTCTGTCAAAAAAATAAAAAAATAATAAATAATTATACAATTTGAGGGTTTTGGAAGGGCCAATTCAATGCACAAACTTGAATCTTATTGTAATGTTTGGGGAAATGAAGTGTCCGTACACGCAAGAATACCCTGATAGTGACAGGTCCTACAATATTTACATTCTGGCAATTTAGCAGATGCTCTTGTGACTTCCCATTAAAGAGCGCATGCCGTTATTGTTGCAAAAAAGGACAACTACTTTTCAGGGGTTCAATACTTCCCATAGCACTTTATGAACATGACACAGGAATGATTGAATGTGAGAGAATATCACCTGGCATCTTTTGTTGATTTGTTGTTGTTTGTTCTCTTCTAAGTATCATGATGAAAAACAATTTTACAGAACTACATGTCAACCACAACCTTAAATAATTTATCAATTAAGGATGTAGTAAACATTTATTTTCCTGAATCAATTCCATAGCTACTGTACCTTTCTTCCTTGCTTTGTCATGATGTTACTTGTTGGTTTTAAATAGGTTGTGTAAATTAAGTGTTAAAAATAAACAATATCAAACAGACCTGTAACTATGGAGACCTCGGAACATTAATATAAGGAATGTACACTCAAAGGATTATTAGGAACATCTGTTCAATTTCTCATTAATGCAATTATCTAATCAACCAATCACATGGCAGTTGCTTCAATGCATTTAGGGGTGTGGTCCTGGTCAAGACAATCTCCTGAACTCCAAACTGAATGTCAGAATGGGAAAGAAAGGTGATATAAGCAATTTTGAGCGTGGCATGCTTGTTGGTGCCAGACGGGCCAGTCTGAGTATTTCACAATCTGCTCAGTTAATAGGAAATACAAATAGGAAAAAGGGGCTACAACTTGCACAAGCTCACCAAAATTGGACAGTTGAAGACTGGAAGAATGTTGCCTGGTCTGATGAGTCTCGATTTCTGTTGAGACATTCAGATGGTAGAGTCAGAATTTGGCGTAAACAGAATGAGAACATGGATCCATCATGCCTTGTTACCACTGTGCAGGCTGGTGGTGGTAGTGTAATGGTGTGGGGGATGTTTTCTTGGCACACTTTAGGCCCCTTAGTGCCAATTGGGCATTGTTTAAATGCCACGGCCTACCTGAGCATTGTTTCTGACCATGTCCATCCCTTTATGACCACCATGTACCCATCCTCTGATGGCTACTTCCAGCAGGATAATGCACCATGTCACAAAGCTAAAATAATTTCAAATTGGTTTCTGGAACATGACAATGAGTTCATCAACTGCAAGATGCGATCCTATCAATATGGGCCAACATTTCTAAAGAATGCTTTCAGTACCTTATTGAATCAATGCCACGTAGAATTAAGGCAATTCTGAAGGCGAAAGGGGGTCAAACACAGTATGAGTATGGTGTTCCTAATAATCCTTTAGGTGAATGTATATTGTGATGTCTGGTTTGGATGTGCATCTGCCCACTGCAGAGATAAACTGCAGAAAAGGTTATTGGCTGCTACTAACCCTACATCAAGCCCACATGACTTGAGGGCTAGACTTTACAAATATATTCTGCATGTTTTACCACTAATAGCAACGGTACACCAAGTCAAATTGACGAGATAGTAATGCTGTAAATGTAGATTGGGTATGACCTCCTACTTAAATTACTTGGTAACAGACTAATGCTGAAGCAGCCAGTATCTATCCAGTGGACACTTATCTAGAGACCTGTTAAACTCTGCCCCCTTGTGGTGGCATTTTCTCACTTCTAATAGGAAGTTGGGCAACAGTCATTTTACCCAACCAGTAGTTGAGTGTAATATTTCTTTCACAGGGGTATTGGGTGTACCCCTGTGAATTTTTTTTTGTTAAATAATCATCCAGGTTTTTAGTCTGATACCAGGTTTTGGGTAAAAATAAAGGGAAAAAAATACCTTATCACAGCACACATAAAAATGCCAACTTCCTTTCATACAGTATACGTGTACAAATACACACTACATATATACCTTTCAGGGGAGTGTGTTCCCATTGTCCTAATTAACTTATATATAGACAATGGCAGATTCCAGGGTTTGCGCCAATTGCCATGCTGTACATTTTATGTGACAGGAACGATGTAATCAAAGCTGATGTCCCAGACCTAGCCATAGATGACAATACAGCGCTGGATAAAAATTAAGGGACCACTGCACCTTTTCTTCCCTTTCCAGAAAAGTCAAAAAGGAAGGTTTTCAGTGAGAAACAGAAGCGTTCAATATGCAGTGGTCTCTTAATTTTAACCCTTCTGTTCCTCCCTCAAAACCTTCCTTTTCGACTTTTTTGGAAAGGAAAGAAAAAGGTGCAGTGGTCCCTTAATTTTCTCCAGAGCTGTACAGTGGGGAGAACAAGTATTTGATACCCTGCTGATTTTGCAGGTTTTCCCACTTACAAAGCATGTAGAAGTCTGTAATTTTTATCATAGGTACTCTTCAATTGTGAGTGACGGAATCTGAAACAAAATTCCAGAAAATCACATTGTATGATTTTAAAGTAATTAATTAGCATTTTATTGCATGACATAAGTATTTGATACATCAGAAAAGCAGAACTTAACATTTGGTACAGAAACCTGTTTGCAATTACAGAGATCATACGTTTCCTGTAGTTCTTGACCAGGTTTGCACACACTGCAGCAGGGATTTTGGCCCACTCCTCCATACAGACCTTCTCCAGATCCTTCAGGTTTCAGGGCTGTCACTGGGCAATACAGACTTTCAGCTCCCTCTAAAGATTTTCTATTGGGTTCAGGTCTGGAGACTGGCTAGGCCCCTCCAGGCCCTTGAGATGCTTCTTACAGAGGCACTCCTTAGTTGCCCTGGCTGTGTGTTTCGGGTTGTTGTCATGCTGGAAGACCCAGCCACGACCCATCTTCAATATTCTTACTGAGGGAAGGAGGTTGTTGGCCAAGATCTCGTGATACATAGCCCCATCCATCCTCCCCTCAATACGGTGCAGTCATCCTGTCCCCTTTGCAGAAAAACATTCCCAAAGAATGATGTTTCCACCTCCATGCTTCATGGTTGGGATGGTGTTCCTGGGGTTGTACTCATCTTTCTTCTTCCTCCAAACACGGTTTGTGTGTGGCGTTCAGACCAAAAAGCTCTATTTTTGTCTCATCAGACCACATGACCTTCTCCCATTCTTAATCTGGATCATCAAGATGGTCACTGGCAAACTTCAGAAGGGCCTGGACATGCGCTGGGTTGAGCAAGGAGATCTTGCGTCCCCCTTACACAGCTCTCTGGTCTTGGCCATTGTGGAGAGGTTGGAGTCTGTTTGATTGAATGTGTGGACAGGTGTCTTTTATACAGGTAACAAGTTCAGACAGGTGCAGTTAATACAGGTAATGAGTGGAGAACAGGGGGGCTTCTTAAAGAAAAACTAACCGGCCTGTGAGAGCAAGAATTCTTACTGGTTGGTAGGTGATCAAATACTTATGTCATGCAATAAAATGCAAATTATTTATTTAAAAATCATACAATGTGATTTTCTGGATTTTAGTTTTAGATTCCATCTCTCACATTTGTAGTGTACCTATGATAAAAATTACAGACCTCTACATGCTTTGTAAGTAGGAAAACCTGTAAAATCGGCAGTGTATCAAATACTTGTTCTCCCCACTGTTTATCTATTGACTTTTAGTGTGTCCACTGGATGGCAGTAAAACACTACATTGTCTCATGGCTACTTCGAAGTCAGCAGAGTAGTTTTGGTAGCAACCATGCCAAAATGTCTGAGTGTAAGATGCCCAAAACAACCATCCCATTTAAAAAACATTACCTACCCACATGATAGAGTACAGTTGACAGACTACTGTATAACAAAGACTATGACCAAAATCAATCCGACCCTGTTGAATCCAGTCACCTTTGGTTAACAGTAGGAAGCCATTGAGTTCATCACCCGATGAAACTGTTTGAAGTGCATAATACATGGCACCATTAAGACTGATGGTGCAGAAGCATTATGTGAAGAACTGTCTCACAGCACATTGACCAATTCCTATGGAAAACACCCTGGAGCCATTTCTTCTGTAATCCTTCTCAACAAAGCTATAATACTTCCAACGCTTTAAAATACAAAGAAAAACACACATGACATGTTTTGCACAAACGTAATTTTATTTGCAACACTGACATGGGATTGTATAAAAATAAAGACAAAACGTCTGTAAAGAAAAAAAGTGGTTTAACAAGTACCATATTTATTCAACTTCAGCTTAAAATTAACCAGTTTTCCCTCAACCATTTTCAGTCACTGTATACCAGTCTAGCAAAACAATATTTTTTCCATTGTATACGTAATGCTATTTTGGCAATATCACAGTTTTCAGTAAGAGATTTTCAGATTTTAGGATTTCTGTCCAGTTTATATGCTGAAAACACAATAAATTAGTCCCTCACCAGAAAAAAGTAGTTTAATTCTGGAAGAGACCAGCTCTACATTGTCAATGCTTTCACAGCTTTAGAATGTAGAATAATAAAAATAATAAAATCGGCATCTGGGTGACAGAACAAAACTAAAGCATGTGCTTGAAGTCATTGGATGCATATTCAACGCAAAATAAACCAGCTAAATAAATAGTTGAGTTGAATAAACCTTGCACATCAGAACAGCGCAAGGTCTGGTAACTTGCTTTAGTGCGGCATAGAGAGTGGTTTAGCAATATAGACCTGATGCAACAAATTCAATGTTCAAACATAAGAAAAAGGCTGTTTCTGGGTTTCGTGTAATATGCATCCACACCGCCTGAGATTTGAACGGACACCATTTGAAAAGTTCATTGGAAACCGGCTTTCTGGCAGTGGCGGCAGTGCAGTGATCCAATCCTTCATGTACATTCGATAAATCGGCTTTCTTGGCTCTTTCGTTAAATACACAAAAACAGTCTAGTCAATGGAACCTCGTTTCAAAAGTAGATACAGCACAATACACAATATTACTTAAAAGCAGGAGAGAGTCATGTTCAGTTTAATTCACACAGGTCAGTACCGTATCAAAATAAATCAGCGTCCGTTTAGTTGCCACGACAGTCCTACTCGCCGTTGCCCCACCCCCATGTCTGCGCGGTCCAGAGGCCAGTCGTAGGCTGTGTCTGTGTGTCTCAGAATGGAAAGGGAGAGTGGTCGTTCTGGTCTGATCAACTGTTAGGGTGAAATGCGGTCAACGGTTTCCCTCAGGTTGGGGTGTTCGGCAGATGCCCATTGGATCCTTTCGGCGTGCCGTTGCACATCACCCCGTTGGCCTGGCCGTTGGGCGCCGCTTGGCCGTTCTGCTTGCCGTTGCTGCACGGCGACTGGCCGTCTCGGAGGGGCTCCTGCTCGTGAGGGTCACCCTGCTCTGAGTCCCTTCCTGGGGAGCTGTCCTGGGGAGCAGTCTTGTTGCGACAGCGCTGCCTCACGCGGTACAGCCCGATGGCCACCAGGAGGAATACGCACCCCGCCAGCAGCATGGACACCACCACCAGTTCCTTCAGGTAGGTGCTCCCTCGCTCCAGCAGAAGCGCCTCCTCTCCCCGTGACTCCGCCCCGGTCTCCCCCATCTGCTTCACCCAGTATGTGAAGTTCCTGCTGGCTTGCCTGGTGGTGGCCGACGCGGCCGGCTCTGGCATGGCAACCGTCGGGGGCAGGGTGAGCGCTGAGTCGGCCGGGGTGGTTGGCAGGAGGCGCTGGGTGGGCGTCTCGCTGGGGGGGGCCGTCTCTGGGGTTGGGCTGCTCTTCTGCTTCACCTGGTAGACTGCCAGGGCCTGCTCATAGTCGTTCTCCATGGAGATGCACCTGTACTGGCCCAGGGTGTCGGCCGTAGCCAGGAACTGCAGGCTTCCGTCTTCCGGCTGAAGGTAGAGCTCTGGGGAGAGGAGGCGGTCAGGACCCACCCATTCGCGTCGGGCCAGGCGGGAGGCCTCTGGGCACTGCAGTCGCACCACCTCTTTCAGGGACACAGACACCAGCTTGAATTTTTCAGGTCCAGATCTGGACCTGGGCATAATGGGCGAAGTACACTGCCCCTGCACGGAGCCTCTTTCCACATCCTGGCCTCTGCCGAAGAAGAGGTCAACACGGTCATTGAGTGTGTGTGTGTGTGTGTGGTATATTGGGGTTGTGCTGGGTGCATCACATTAGAATTGAATGTGCTGTATACGACTGGGTGTTAAACTCACGCCTGGTCCTGGATGCTGATGGTGGGGGCGCAGACTTTGTTGGAGTGGTCCCAGGCACAGAATGGGTCCCGAGCCAGAACACACTCAGCACAGCTCCCGTAGTAGGAGCAGTTGGACACTGGCACCCTCACCACCCCTTCTGATGAACCCACAAACACCACACCCTGAGGAGGGAAGAATAACATGAGGCCTGGTTCGCTAATGCTAGCGTACTCCTATGGCAAACACATTAAGTACACAAAGTGTCTGTTAAAATTAACATATTTTCTTGCTCAGTCTGAGAACGACAATTCTTTGGGACATGTTGATCTACTTATACACACGGCTAATCAGGGATAAAACCATTCCCTTCTCTACAGTCACATTGTCCGGGCATAAAGCCTTGCAAAACCTAACCAGCTTATGTTCCTTTAGCATGTACAATGTACACTTAGACAGTTAAACTGACTAAGGGTGACAACTGACACCAGCATATGAACTGCTTTTAGTTAAAACATAAAAATTAGTAGAAGCAGTGGTAATTATATGCAATTTCATTGTATTATAACAGCTTTGAGGCACGTAAATCACTTTGCATATTTTCTATGGTAACCACAAACAACCCACTGCAAATATTAAATGTACAGTGAGGTTTAGGTTTTATTCAAAGAGACTTGCAGTCACTGCATACATCTTTATACATCTTCAGAAGGCGTGAAGCCAGCGAGTGACACAGACTCCCTGGGCCATTTCCAACTGCCAGTCGCCAGCAGATGTGATGTGATTGGTTGAGCCCTCGGGGCAACTGGCGGGATGAACACACACACACGCACTGACCTTTCCATTTTTTTGGGCCTGCCTGTCTGCCCCGTCATATGCATCGCGCAAACAACTAGCGTGACACTAGCTCCACTGTGTTATACTTTAATGTGATCTAATCCTCAGGGGGGAAGCCATCGCCTGCCTTGAGGTAAAAGCAACAGACGAGGCAGTCACGCATGAGCTGACCAGATGTATGGTTTGGGGGGGGGGGGGGGTTGAGGGATTATTTCACATTGGGAGTTAATCAAAAAGGAGACATCTGAGAGCTATGGCCAGAGGACTCTGTGTTTACATCACGCACGCTGAAGTGCTAATGTTAAGTGCCATCCGGCCCCTGGGGTTGTAGACCGCTTCAAAACCTTACGTGACAGTGAAGCGAGGGTAAAGCGGTATGACTGCATGACTTGAGGCGGAGAATACCAAATGGCTAGAACGGTACCTTGGATATGGAGAGCAGGACGCTTTTGATCGGCTGAGGCTGCTCAAAGACCTGGACCTCCTCGATGATGTGGGGGCCGTCGTCCAGCAGCACCGCTTTATGGAGGTAGCCTGCTTCTGAAAGCAGACGTTCAAATGCGGTTACTCACGCGGTAACGGTGTGGACATGCGTACATTCAAAACCCAGCATTTCGACGAGATTCAGCTAAGTTAAAAGCCATGACCGGTACCTGTGAGCAGGAAAAGAACGGTGTAGTTCCTGCCGCCGGACGCCTGTACTCTCTGGGCGGCCAGGTGGGTGTAGCGCCGGTCAGGCGACACCAGGGTCAGGCGCCGCCTCGCAGGATGTACACTGTCCTCCGCGAGGAAGTTCTCTTTGACGAAGCGGAGGGTGTTGTCTGAGGCATTGTGCAGGCCGCACTGAGGAGGGAGAGACGCGTGGGGGTTCAGGGCGGAACATGCTAGAATTATCCAGCTGTAGGCTGCGGACCTGTGTGGGGGGTCACCCACAGCAAGTGTCCTACTGAAGAGGATTTCAACTTCAATGTCACATGTATTATTGCCAAGTTGATGTGTGAATGTTTCGGCAGAATATTCAACCTGTCCAGACGAAGCCTAAAGCAGATCGAGACCCAAACAAATGCCATGTTACCTTGGCAAGGATGAACAAGGCTCTCTGCCTTGTTTTGTCAGGGCGGCTTTTGTTTATTCTGTTTGGAGAAGTTGTGTTCAATTTCTGAATCTTTTCCCTTTCACTCAACTTCTTTGAAGTAGTTAACATTAGGCTAATGAGCACATATTTCTGGGGACTTTCTGGGGAACCCTATGTCATCATTAAAAAGGAAACGTTGCTTACCACTCCTGGGTTGGCAACCTTCTCCTGAACCCGCGTGCTCCATCGCAGTGTGTCCCGATTCAAGACCTTGTAGTTGCCCCCGAAAACAGCTTTGATGTCACCCAGGCGGAACGCACACACAACCGACTGCCCCGAGTTCACGGACCTAGTATCGCACGAATGTCAGAGACCTCCGGTCACATACCATGGCACAATGCAGTGGCAGCAGAATCTCCCAAAACGTTTCAAAGGAACTTTGTCATACACCATAGCTCTTCCTGAAACCTCATTGGATAACGCAGGGCTGAGCTGGGTCAGCTGTCTTTTTCCAACGCCCATCGTTATGGTGCCTTTGGCTGGCTGACTCAAACAGCAAAGAAACGAAGCTCATTGGCTTTAACACCAATTACAAGGAGATTGCCCATGTGGGCCAAGCTTGGAGCAACCATAAAGGCAACACTAGAAAACAGCTTTCAAATTAGGGAATGCAATGAATGTCTTCAATGGCATTCAGATCGTATACTGAATGTGTAAATTACTGACCACTGAGAGGTAAAGATGCCAAAGAAGAGGGTCTCGTCCACTGGGGTCCCCTCCGGAGGCGGTAGGGTTACTATGTCCTGGAGGATGTTGTAGGGCAGCTCATTGTCAGACTTGCACAGGAGCTGGGCTTTAGCGAAGGTTGTCCAGCGCTTCTGCAGGGTTCGCTGCCCCCCAACGTCACTCTGAGACAGAGAGGAAATGGTTGAGCATGCATGCAGAAGTACAACCACAAGCTAGCATACTCCATCTCCCAAGGTCTTACCGTGCAGACTTGAGCGATGCGAGAGACTGTGAACTTGTCTATGAAGTCGTACTCCCGACCCACTTCACTGAAGAAGAAATAAATCTTTTCCTCACTGGGCACAAAGCTGGAACTGATAAAAGTGGGATCTGAAAAAAAAAAATGTGAACAATGGCTAGATTGAGAAAGAGAAACATACCTGAAAATGTGTTAGGCAAAATCATGAACTAAAGAATCAAAAATAATTTCCTTAAAAACTGTAGTCCTTTAAAAGACAAGTTTAAACACTGAAGTCACAATGTTCAGATCTTTTTGGCTGCAATTTATCTGATTTTTTTTTTTAGTAAAGAACACAAGAGTATTTCTGCTGTCATGTACGTTTTGCAAGTGCTATAGGGATGGGTGTATTACATCATTAGTTCAGGTTTTTGTAGACATTTACCCTCCAGCCAGCCCAAAGTGTCATCCAGCTTCAGATCAATGTGGCTGCCCTCACTGAGGTGGCGGGAGATGACCGGTCTATTACCCATGTAGTCCGCTACCGTCCCTGTGTACAGCTCTCCATCTGAACCCACAAACAATTAGGTCAAGAGACTGCATGTTTCAGATGTGAATGAGAAAATATACAAAATAACAAGAAGAAAGGCTAGAAAAAAAAATACATAAAAATCACCCACGATAACCAGTCTAAAACTTTATTCATGACCGAACTCAACAAATGAACAGGCATTGGATAACAACAAAACCTATTGCACTCCACACAATATTTCTTCAACATTATATATTTACCCGCATTTAATAATATCCAATGTGACTACAAAGATCAGAACATGAGTCCCCAAAGAAACAAGTCTCTCCAAGCGGTGTTTCTTTGTCACTTAACCAGGACAGCCGTAATCAAGATGCTTGCTGAAGAATGCTCATCCGGGTAACAAGCAATTTGGCTGGTAAGGGGCGTTACAATGAAATCCTCCCCGACCATCTACCTCCAACATGGAGGGTAGACAGACAATTTTGTATTGCCCTTTGTGGGCCTTAAACTGCTTTCTAGACTGCTGTACAACTGGTGAGGCCCAACCAAAACTGTGAACTTCACAAGATTTCATATGTTTCAGGCTGTCTTTCATTAGTGTCATCTAAACAACTGGTCTAGTTACTGTGTTGTATTTTATAAATAAAATGTATGTTTACATATTTTTTTGAAGTCTGAACATGTATTTGGCTCAAATAATTACCCGTGTTCTGGCATTCCACAATTACATGGAGTTAAACATAACTGCTTGAGGCATTAATAGTTTTTTAAAATGTGAATTACGTTGAATTGCATATGGTGTGGTATGTGTGTCTGTTAAAATGATATCCAAACACAAAGTTGGTTAAGAAATTTGAACTCACAAATGTTTGTCAAAAAGTTTAGACCAGAAGAAGTCTCGTCTCAACCAAACCACATAAAAATAAAAATAAATGCCATGCATGGTGTTGATGTTGTGTTGACAGTTTAACACTAAGAATGAGGTTACAGCTGCAGATGAACAACGGAAGCATAGATTTCTTTCAAGTTTACTCACTCAAGACCAGATATCCGCTCAGACTTCCTTTTTCTAAGCAACAGTGCAGAGTCGCAATTAAATGTTTGTTTGATTAAAACAAAAATCTCAAAAGGTACCAATCTCCCCAGGCAATCGTTTCACACAAAACATGCAATATAGCTCAGTATTTGAATGACATAGTGTTTATCAAGGTTGTTAATCATGTTGTAGGTGACCATGTCAACCTGCCCCCGAACTGTGTGTCCTAGTTGTCACACACAAAGAAAACAGATCAGGCCAGGGGCTTATGGGAAAGAAGATTTTTCTACATTGCATAAAAATCACAGATTAAAAACAGCATTGCAATACCATGGCATCTTCCATATTAATACAGCTCTGGGAAAAATTAAGAGACCACTGCACCTTTTACTTTCCTTTCCCAAAAAACAGGAACAGAAATGTTCAATTTGCAGTGGTCTCTTAATTTTAACCCTCACTCAAAACCTTCCATTCCAACTTTTTTGGAAAGGAAAGTAAAAGGTGCAGCAGTCTTGTAATTTTTTCCAGAGCTGTGTGTGTGTTTATATAAATAGATAAGAGAAAGTAAAACTGGGCATGTGGCCTAAATATCCTATTTCTTTACTGTATGGTGTTATTTTACAGGTGTGTCCCTGAATGGCTTCCATGAGTCCTACATGGATCCCTATCTCCGTAAGCCAGGGGGTGGACAAATTCCAGCAAATGAACTGCAGCCCATGAGCCAAAAGGTTTACCCCCGCCCACAAAAAGATCTACTCACACACACATATATAAACCTTCAGGCAGGTGTGAAGTAGGAAAGGACATGTGGAACAAAGATTATATAACAGCGTTGGGCCAACGACCCAGGGAGAATCTCCTGGCCTTGGACCGCTAAATGGGGCCCTTCAATGCAGCCCAGCTGCTAGCCTTAAACGCAGCTCAGCTGCCATCTCTCGACGAGAGACCTACCCTCAGTCAGGCTTTGTACAGGGAAGATAAAAGGGACCCAGAAAACCAGTTTTCAGACATTTGATAACAGATGTTCAAGGCTAACGAGTATATGATGACGAGTAAGTATTCAGACCATTTATTCAGCACTTCGTAGAAGTGCCTTGGGCAGCAATCTTCTTGGGTATGCCTCAATCAGCTTTGCACAACCGCATTTGGACAGTTTCTCCCATTCTTTCTTGCAGATCTTTCACAGTTCAATGGCACTCCCATAGCATGATGCTCCCACCACCAGGTCAATAGAGCTCTGTGGACTTCTTGACTTCGTTTTTGCTCGATTATGCACTGTAAATTGTAAGATCTTCTATAGACTGGTGTGTGCCTTTCGAAATCATTTGATTTAGGTTTTACAGACATTACGGATTTCGAAGGACACATTTGAATCTGAGCTTAGTGTGGAGTATCATGGTTAAAGGTTTGAAAACACATGAGATATATTCTCTTTTTTTATAGAGTGGAACAAATGTCAAAAACCTTTTTTTTTTTTTTCATTATTGTGTATAGTGAGTAGGTTTTTGACCATTTACACATCAAGTCTATAACGCAAAGCAATACGGAGGAAGTGAAGGAGTCTAGACTTTCTGAAGCCATTATATTACAGGTTGCATTCAGTGCATTGAAAGCTACTGGATTATGATGATTATCCAGAGTTCAAACACTAATGGTACACTTCCTGACAAATGCAGAAGGCTATGATGTCCTTGATGACCTTTGCCAATTCCATTTTGTCTAAAGAGATGCCACTGTCCTCCGGTTAGTTATCTGATAGCAGCGGCCCTCTGACTTCCTGGGAGTCATCTCTTACCCACGGTGATGGCAGAATTACGCTGGTAGGGGTCGTAGGGGCAGCGACCTCTCCCCTCCTCGGGCTTGCCACTGGGGCTTGTCACAAAGGAGAATGTCTCATGGTTCTGGAGAGGAAGAGTAGAGCAGGGTCACCACAAAAAAGCTTGACATAAGCTGGCCAAATCAGTCTTTGTATAGTACAGTTTCATAAGAACATCAAGAGCAACAGACCAACAAGTGATAGGTTTCTATTTTAGTCAATGAAACCAGTCTCTTTCCTACAGATGGCTCATGAGGGGAAATAAGAGGCTCTGGTCGATGCTTCCAGTAAAGCAGCTAATAAGTGTTAAGCAACTAGATAATTTCTTGCAAAACCAGGCCTGCATTTAAAATGTTTAGTGAAGATAAATACAAGCTGCCTTGTTCTGGCTAAGTAACATACATAAATTAAGAAATATGATTTATTTAAAAGAGACAATGCCCAGTCTGAGGGACTTGGCTGGCCGTGTCAATTTAGTTGTGTGAAACTGTCAGCAGACACATATTTAAAATGGTTAGTAAAGATAAAACATGCTGCCTTGTGCTGGCAAAGCACAGCATGTAACATTAAACCAGAAAAAGAATGAGGCAAGCCTAGTTCAGCCAGCCCGCAATTAAAATTAATAAACATTGTTGCCCTCACTGTTACAGCTATATGTGACTGGCTGCTACACATGGCACTACATGTTCTATCAGTCACTAGACACCATTCAGCATTGGGTTAAACTGACTAATGTTTCTTATTAAGTTTACCTCCACCACAAATAGCATTTATGAACTTGTTAAAACAGCCACTAGCTGTTTTAACAGCTTATTAGCTAGTAATAGGCTTACTATTATCTACTAACGTCCTAGGAATAGTCATAAAAATTAAGCGTTTGCTAGAGAGACTCTATCCTGACCAAAAAAGCATGCACGGATGCGTACTTCGAAAATCTACCAGAAACAATCGCAATATAACCGTAAAGTTAATATTTTTAGGTTTACTATAATAAAGATACTGAAGGTTATAGCCAGTGAAGTTTGTGTCTATCCGGATACAAATCCAAACGCACTTTGTTTTGACTATGGAGATTCGCGGACCTATAGCTTGCAGATCCACTTCTCTAACCACTATGCTATTTAACAAGGTAAGTCAGTCAGTCACTTACTCAGAGACATTCGCTCTTCTTGCCCGGCTCCACTTACACGGACCGGCAAAAATATAATTTATTCAGGAGACAAAGCCCAGACAGAGAGCCCTGGCTGGCGTTGTCAATGTAGTCACGTGAAGTTACCATCACATGACCTGACACGGGTTAACAGGCTGGACTGGTAGTCACGCGAGGACCCCTTCCCTTACACACCATCACATAGAAATGCCCCCACACACAGAACCAGGCGCAGGCAGGCAGACATTCACTCTGTCTCAGCCCCTGGGCACCAGTCTCCGGGGGGTAGGGCGAGCTATCGGAGCATGAAAACATTTGGCTGGTCACTGAGCCCAGAGCCACACATCACTGGATTAAGAAATGACTAATCTTATGTGGAGCAGTGGCGCACACACACACACACACACACACACGTTTCCTAAAAACTAAAATAAATAATAGATACCCACATTCATATAAATCGGTCTGATGAAGCGAGCGTAAGCTAGCGAGCAACCGGTCAACAGCCTTGATGTGTTTGGCACTAATGTCTTTGGCCAGCAGATAAAATAGGTTAACTGGTACAGCCTGTGACCCTCCTAAGAGATCTGGAGAAAGCACTCAGTGGGTGACAGGCTGAAATGTCCACCCTTGATGCACACAGCACTCACTCAGAGACAGCAGAGTGAAGCTGGTGTGAGGGCAGAGTCATCGCGTTATATTGTGATCTGAAAGAACTTTGTGAAATAATGATTATCACTGGTGGTCGTGGAATGTTTTTTTATGAGCATGAATACAATACAAACCATATGCCATGGCCAAATCAGCCACCAGATCTCAACCCATAAGTACACAGATATGGGAGACTTGGCAGCAGTGCTGAAATAATGGAATTTCTCATGGGCGGAAAGGGTTACATCCTCTTCAGTAGAGTTCCAGCCACTTGCAGAATCTATGCAAATGCACGTTAAAACTGTCTTGGGGGGCTCGTAGTGGCCAAAACACCTAATAAGCCATGTTTTATCCCGTATTTTGTCTATTACCAAAACGTCATGCTGGGAATAGGTCCTTAGTTTGGAGAAAGAGAAACCGGTCTTACAATGTAGGTGCAGCGTGGACTGAAGGCAAACGTCCCACAGGCGTACATGTGCGTTGAGTTGAGGAACTGCAGTACCCGGATGAAGTTATGACAGTCAGCCTACATGGGGGACAGGGAGGAGACGTTGCAAATCATTTGAAACAGTCCTGTCATATGAAAGTGTAGAAAACAGTCCTTTCATAAACCGTGTAGAAAAACACGGGACCTTAGAACACACTGTTCTACTGCTTATGTCTCTAAGCTACACAATACAGAGTGCCCCGCTAATTCTCGTTAAAAGGAATTTCTGAATTTAAATGTTTGCCTAGTGTAATAGGTGCCAGCCAAGCCAAAAATCGATAAACCTGCGAAACACAACGAACTTCCAGAAGTGGGAACCACCGCAACAATCTTGGGTCAGTATGCTTATAAGGAACAGGTCAGCGGAGCCAATAGCGCTGGTCACCCTGACCCCATTAATCAGTTTAATGGGGCGACACGTGAAGCCTTACTTGATGGTACTTCTGTTGTTCCTTCCACTCACTGGCAAATACAACTTATACAGCTTAATCCTTTATACGAAATCATGGGACGTGGGCCACATTGCTAATGTGGACACATACAACTCTGGAAAAAATTGACCACAGCACCTTTTTCTTTCCTTTACAAATAATTTTTAAAGGAAAGTTTGAGGAACAGAAGCGTTCAATTTGCAGTGGTTTCTTAACTTTAACCCTTCTGTTTAACCCTTCGCTCAAAACCATCCCCTATGACTTTTTGAAAAGGAAAGAAAAAGGTGCAGTGGCCTCTTCATTTTTTCTGGAGCTGTAAGTACCTCAATGTATGCTAGTCCATACCTAAGAGAGGATAAACTCTGTATTATATAATGGGATTGGTTATTATATGGATGGCCATTACGTTTAATGTATATGGGGTTCATAGAATAGCTCTGACCGGTCACAGAGAAAGACATCAAGTACCAAGCTTGATGCTAGGGATACTACATACAGGCCCATAATAATGCTAAAGAGAAGATCTGGCTGAGCCAAGGTTAACTTACCTTTTTCTTGCCCTTCATGAAGCAGTCGTTCATTTCATTATTTGAGGGAGACCAGTCCAGCTGAGAGGAGAATTGAGGAGGGAGAGAGGTCAGTGTTAAGACTGTTGAACCAGCTGTGTTTGCGTTTCTGATAAAAACTGCTAAACTAAACCAACAGATGGAGAAAAAAACCTTCTGCGGCTCAGATGGGCTCTGTGCGGCTTTGAAGACATCCCAGTATTCTACAAAAGCTGGTGGTCCTATGATTGAACTTGAGTGAGCGAATAAGGTAAGTACTCTGGTGCATCATCACTGGGCCAGCAACCCTGTTGGAACCACCTGGCCCAAGTGAACAACTGCTGCTGTGCCGACAAAGAAAGAAGCTGTCTCTCCAGCCCCAGCGGTTTGCCCACCAGTTGATTTTATTTTTTTTTCACTGCTTAATAAAACGCTCTCCCTGACCATGAACACATGCATGCCTGTTCCCGGTCTCTCTCCACCATATCAGTATCAAACGTTCATCACACTTGTTAATGACATACAGCAGCTGTAAGGGTCAAATCCACCCACCTTGCTCTTCACTACGATGTCCTCCTGACCGACATCCAAAGACAGGACGAAGTCTCGAGCGCCAACAAACAGTGTGTCACCATCGTCGCTTAGCAACAGTGTGGTGGTGTTGCGGACATCCGAGCTGTTGAAGCGGCTGAGGGACCTCCCGGGAGTGCCTGTTGTGCGATATGTTAACAGTGACTGTCGGTATGCATACATCTCACATGAAAAACAAAGTTCACACGCAGTTGTTGGATCGACATATCAAGCAGACTAATATTTGGATCATCGTGTTGGATTTCTATGGAATAGAGAATATGGTAAATAGTCAGAAAACAAATTGCCTATGTTGACATTTTCAGCACCTAAAGACACAATGAAAATAAACGCTAAATGAATACATATTATATTAAGGTATCATTGCACCCAGCACTTTTTCCTATAAAAGGAGTGTGCCCTAAAGGGCAAACGTTACACCAGATCATTTGCATTGAAATAAACTGTTCAGCGGTTGCACTGAAAGAGTTGAGGAAGTATGAGTCCTATTGTAATAAATAATTGCTTTGGATGTCACATTGGTTTCTTCCTTCAGCAGGAAGCTGATACAATATGCTTTATTCTTCTTTAACTAATGTCATTGGGGGAAGTGTCTGAAATCAGCTGATGCAATCAATTTAGTCCAGGCTACAAAGAAGGCTACTTCATTTGTATTGTGTGGACCGGAGGACAATTAGCCATCTTGGCAAAAGCTTAGGGGGACACAAAAATGTAACAGTTACAGAACTGCGGAGAGAAGCATTTTGACAAGAGATATAGTACACCTGTATAGTACAGAACAAAAGCAGAAAACACCCTATGGCCTTTAAAGTCAAGCATTTTCCAAAACTGCAGATGTGGATCACTCTCTGCAAAAAAAGCTCTCAATGAACACTTGGGGCCAGTTGTGATATTTAACTTCCTTTTTCTAACACAGGGATGTGTGAGACGCTGAGCCAATACACAAGGAATGAGTGACAGCGTTTCTGGTCATACTGTTAACTTTGTGTAATCCAAGTCATGTCAAATATTTCAACACTGCAAACAAACAAAAAGACACAACATGTGATAGCAGAGATTACATCTTGGTGTAGCAAGAATGAAACAAAACTTAACTGATAAACTTAAAAAAAAATAACCTACCTAGTATTGGGGATGTTGGCACTTCTCAAACGCAACCAAATTAATCAACCGACATGGTTTTTTGGGGATTAATTAATTTAATGAGGCAGCAGTGCCATGGTACTCATTGTAATCAGAGGCTCTACAGGAAAGGCCAAGTCACAATCCTGGGCTGCTGCAGTAGCATCCTATCCGTGGCGCCATCAGTGACGTTTGTGGGGCTTGGTTGTTAAGCATGAATACTGAATATTAAGAACACTGATCTGCCTTATGATAGCGTGGTGTTATTCATTGAACGTGAAGGACGTGACAAGGAGCTGACAAATAATGCTCAGTCACTGTTGCTTTAGTTAGTGTTGGTGGGATGTATGAGCTCTGGGCATTATACTTGATAAAGTTAACAGAAACCCACAGGCCTGACTAAAAACACAGCCACACGTCGACATAGATATATACACACGCGACATGTTTTCGTGTGGATGACTGATGAGGATAAAAATATCCTACCAATTACTGACTAGAGGCACTGACATCCAGAAAACGGTTATCGTTCATTATATAGGCTTCTGTCAAATGAGAACACTGGATCCCTGGGGCAACACTAGTTAAAACTAGCCCTACATGAGCATAACAGACCAAACATTGCTATTTTTCCTCATTAGTGAAATGATTTTGCCTTGGTTGTCTGGTTCATAGCTAACAGGAAAATAATTGTTGGCTAATACTATTTATGACTGAACTCAGATGAAGTCTCTGGTTCAGTATATTGTATAATTGGGTTTTATCAACGAAGCATTATGTACCTTCAGTCAGATCAACTTGAAATGACCAAATGTATGCATCGGCAGCCAGTGTTTTTGTTCTATGAACCAATGATAATTACAGCATACTAGCCGTTGTTGCGCCAATACTAGTCAGACGCTGGACTGAATCAGCAACTTCCTTCAAACAGAACGCCCACACAAACATTTTACCTACGAGTTCATAAGACTCTGGTGAAGTAAATGAAGTTATTGGCAAGATTTACCAAGTATAAGATGGTTTGACAGGTTTGTGTCATTGACGTAGAAGGTTTGGGGAACCAAACGCACCGATTATTATCACCACAGATATATCAGTATGATGATCATATGACCGCTAAATATTTGCGTAATCTCAACTTGAAACTTAGATCCCCTAGAAATTAAAACAAAGCAACAGCAGTCAACCCATTTGCCCACACAAAAAGCAACAACAGATCAGAATAGCTAAGGGCTACTTTTTTAAACATATAAAGCTACCAGGGTCTTGAGTTACACTAACAAGGCGAAATTATCAGTTACATTGGCGCCCTGATTAGCAGCATGATATAACTGCCAGCACTGCTGAAGATCAAGTGAGAGATGACAAATGAAAGCTGCCAGTGCTAACTGCTAATGCCCAAGCCACATTTGTGTTGAAGTCGTGCAGATGCCCCCAATTGAACAGGTGGTTGGTTAACTTGGCAGCCCTATTTGGTGCCAAAGGAGCTTTTGTAACAGCACTTAAGATCAACACGGGTTTCACGTTATGGAAGGACACGGTTTACTACTCCACTCAGTCTTGCTCCAAGCTCTACTGATAGGAAGATGTCTAAGAAAACCGCCAGCCCAGCGATCAGGGTCAATGTTTTTCTTCCCTACCCACCTAGCCTACAAAGTGGCTTTTTCCAGGCCATAAGCACACAGTGCTCCTTTGTTATAAAGGTTATGAGAACTGCATCAGCTGAAGAGTTTGTGGGGACGTGAAACAGCAAAATCGGTTGTTGCCTATTTGCCTGTTTGTCTGGGCAATGCCTCCTCCGCACAGCTTTAGTCATGACCATGCGTGCCCTTTTAAACAGCTTGCTGAAGACATTTCACTTGAATGGTTGCCAGGGGCTGTTGCTTTATTCCTCTGACCTCATGTGACTTGATATGAGTGAAGTAATGCTCGGCACACAGTTTAGGTCTCTGTGCCTGAAAGGTTGTTCCTACATTCAACGGCCCCTTGATTAGGCATACCTGCATGCTAAAATAAATAGGCAAACAGTAAATCATTTGATACTAAATTGCTGTACCTTATAACATGGTCAGTGAATGTACATTCATGTGTGAGAGAATGGGCAATGGAGCAGCATTAAGGGTAGCAAACACTGTCACGGCTGTCCTTCTGGTAAAATGAGTAGGGAATCTCACGATGTAGGGGACCATACATGCGTAAGAGTCAGTGCAACGCTTTTGGGTTCCAGGTTTGCAGGGAGCCTAAGCCAACAAGTCATTCATTGTCAAACCATAATAAAAAAAAAAAAAAGAAGAACCATGCATGCACACTTGCTCATCCACTCTACTGCAGGAGAATTGGGCCTCCAGGAAACAGGCGGACGGCAAATCAGGAAATGAAGAAAAAAAAAGAAAAAAGGTAGAGTGTCACTGAATTTTCCCCCCTGAAGTGAATAAGTCAAACGGCACAAACATTTGAAGAAAACCGCACGAGTGAAACATGAAGTTACTTGCTTTCATAAGACCGACGGCCTAGGCTGAGCATACAGCGTCTGGGAGGAGTTAGTGGGGGCCTTTGCCTGGGGGACTGAGGATGTGGGGTAAAATAAGGATCTCGTCTGGGGCAGGTGACAAGGACCGTTGGTTGTTCCATTGCGCTGACTAGACACAGCTAATCAGACCAGTGCTAACCAAATTTTCACCGTTGAAACATGAGTCTGGCCCTTTAATATTTGTCTGTGTGCGCACATCTGTGCAGGTCTGTGCATGGAATGCTTGTCGGCAAAGACAAATGGTGAACGACTTCTCAAAACATAACTTAGGAGAGTATTGCTGGAAGCACTGGTGATGCTGGGCCCTGTAGTGCAATGGCCCATTTAATGTCATATTGTTAGCTTTCTTGTGTGCGTTTTTTCTAGTCATGTTAAGCACAAACAGCAGGTCTACAATGCACCGTAAATATTGTTAAGAAAGATTGTGACAAAATATTTGTCAATAACGTTAATGCCAGACAACAATGAGACAAAAATAAATGGCTGAAAATACAATTATTCTACGTTTCCATTTTATTTGATGAGAAATGAACTAAAATCATACCTACAGAACTTGCATGTTTTGAAAGTTACAGAAACAGGGCATGAGTTTTGTTGATTTAGCTTAAGTTAAAGAAAATATATAGGGTGCTGTGGGTCCCGGGGCCTAAGAAGGAATTTCACAAAGAACAGAAACATGAATGCAACAAGCAACATTTTTTGCTGAGTTAACATTATTTTACTCCAACATTTAACATTCATATAAGCAAAGAAGAAATGCATGCGGACGGGGATTTTCAAAATGAGAGAATGCTTTTTGTGCATTTCTTTGACTTCAACTCAAGAAACACTTGACCAACACTTCACATGGTGAGTTTATATTATCATTCAGTAAAATAGTACAAAAAACATGATTTATAATGAACTAAAAAGTCAAAAACTCAAATTACTAAAGCTAAAATTGCTGGCAAAAATAAACAGTGATACAATGTATACAAACATCATCTTGGCCATTATCCATTAGAAACAGGTTTTCCAAGAACACAAACATCTGTTGGGCCTCTATAAAAACCTGTCTCAAAAATTTTGGATTGGGTCCAAAATGAGCGTTGTCCCGGACAAAGCATCTGCCCAACTCAAGTAAATTGATAATTTTTTGAACAACCACACATATTTGGGCATCACCACAAATGTCTGCAGTCGACATTGCCTGATGACGTAGAGTCGAAATGTCTATCTTTCACTACTTAGATTTGTCTAGGCTATCTATGGACAGGTATCTTAACTCAGCACAGCTGAAGTGGAAGATGGCTCATATCTTGCCCCGAGGAAGAAAAAATAAATAAGCTTTTATGCTCGACATTGGAAGAAGACAATGCAATGGTGGGAAAGTAGCTGCTTACACTAATAAGACAAGACCATTCTCCGGCTTCTCCAACATCAGCGCAATGCTGTTCACTTGACACCCCAAAAGTAGCCTTGACTAAACCAGCCAGGCCTGGGTTACCAAATTAATGCCAACGGCAATGATTTGGGGACATGTGGAAACGTGCATAGGACAGATAATTAGGTAGTTTGCTGTTGCTAGTTGGTCTGCAAAACAAACATTGGGGTTGTATTTATTTTTTTATATCTGAAATACAGTTAACCATAGTACTTAATCCACAGATAAAAAGGTGAAACTTAGTTAGGTTTTATTTGTTTAATGTTTGATAAATCTGTTACCCAAATGGACATGGGCTGTACATTGCATATTTGCAGGGTTCTCCAACCGTTTGGGTATGAGAGCCACTTAAAAAAAACAAAACAACATCATTACCTTTTTTTGGTTGCTTTCAGTTGGGCACATTCTTCTTTCCCCTGCAATTGTTTCCTAGGTCCTTATTGTACATGAACTACTTTACTGTTTTCTTTCAATATACCTGGTCCAATAAGGGTTTATACAACTACTCTACAGGAGGGCCTACACGTGATAATTCCACCCCCCCCCCCCCCAGAGTTCTGTTGAATTTAAAAAAAAATTATTCAGTTCTCAGATGTATTTTTACTGTTTAGGATTTTTTTTCACTGTAGTTGTTAAACATCTGTAGAGCATAATCAGATTATTGCATTTTGGTGATTCAATCACATCAGAATAAAAACAATCACATGATATATGTATACAAAGTTACATTTTGTAAATTGTGCCAAAATGGCCCATGTTTGTATTTCTAGTAAAAGAGGAAGCTTTTAGATTAATCTGTAGCCTATAATGCTCGTCATTTTACACAAATAAAATGTACTCTCATGACCAAAGTTCTAGTGAGGTTTTGTGGAAAGTGAAAGAGTGCAGCTGCTGTAAAACTGCATTTGAAGTTCAGTTGTCTATGGCCCACGCATGTAAAACCTAATAAGAGTGAAGAATAACATCTCTTAAATGCACAGATTTGTACCAACAAATACATGGATAGCCATCCAAAGTAAAAGCAAGAGGTGCTGTAACAGTAGCATTTGTAAAAGCACCATGTTTTCAATATAAACTGCGCATTAGCCTACCTCATGAAAATGCATTATGTTAAGCCTGCAACATACATACAGCAATCCAACTTAAATCCATACACTCACACACCTGGGCAGCAGTTAATCCAGCCCTACAAAAGAGTTTGCTTACTACCAGACTATTGCCTCATGCACATTCTGTTTAAGGTGGTTATGTGGCAGGAGCAATTATCTATCTGCTAATGATCAAAACACACTCAACGAACAGGTGCCACATACTGAAACTCAAAAGAATTACCAGCAAATGTTTACGTTTATGATTTTTAAGCCAGTAGTGACAAAATGGGAGGGATAATTTCATGGTATCTGCAGGTTTCAGCAAGCAAAATTTAAGACTAAGAATTGTTAATGCCACTTCGAATTCAATTGACGACCAATTTCACAACACAAAAATACACAAGGAATACAATACTTAAGGAAAACAATTCAACTGAAGTACCCACGGTCAGAACAGTAAGTTTAACAGCCAATCTCTACTACCTAGCTAAAATCGCCTAGCTTAGCACTAGCTAGCCATCTAGCTCATGCGGTCTTGCTGACATCTAAAATTCGAACTGAAATTGTGGTTCCTCTCTGCCCACGACCAGAGCTAAAATGCGTTCACAAACCACACATTTTCTTCAAGACAAGTTTGTTCGGACATCTTACATAATGATTCACCGTTCATAACAGAAAAAATTGTTTTGGAGAAGCACAATTTCAGTGACGGATCAGCGGTGCAAAATTATTTGCGAAGATTTCAGGAACGGTGTATACAAAGATCGGCACGACGTGATTTTTTAAAATTAAGATCCAGAGTACTATTATCTCACCTGGGATAACCTCTGTTTTGTTATTAATATCTTTGTGTGTTCGTGCTAGAGTTTTCTGAGTCCGCCAAATCTGCCAGTACAAGTCCATCATGTACTTAATAACGCATGACTTGGGGAATGACAGTCCTACTGCACCCCCAACAGTGTCGCCAGTGGTGGTAGTGGTGAATTGTTTTGAGGATGCTTTTTTACATGAGGACCTGAACGACTTACCACCCTTGATAATATTCCACTCTGTGTTACACACTTCTTAAGAAAATGCCAGGTCATCAGTCTGTGAGGTTAGACTGAAGCACACCTTGAATAAGTATCAAGAGAAGCAAATGTACATCAGAATGGCTTAAAAAAAGGAGCAACGGTTTTGGAATGTGGCCCAGGGGTTGTCCTGTGTTTCTGCTGCAAAGACACAGCATGTCTGAATCCAACCTAGTCCTATTAAAATAAACATAATATTTCAGCAATTTCCTGACAAAACAAGAAAACAGGCAAGCCTAATTCAGCTGGCCCGCAATAGAAAACGTTGCTGCCTTGAGATTCGAACCCGGGTCGCCCACGTGAAAGGCTGTCTTGTTAACCATTACAACATTATAACATTGATTCAGTTAAACTGACTAACGTTGCATACTAAGTTTACCTCCCCCACAAATAGCGGCTACGTATGCCGTTTGCCATTGGCTGTTTTAACAGCTTATTAGCCAGTAATAAGCTTTACCGGTATCTACTAACTTACCGGAATTCTCAAAAGAATTGAGCAATTGCTAGCGAGTCTGCCAAAGCTATTTCATTGCAAAACACACTTTCATTTGTGAATGACCTTTATACAATAACTATCAATAAAGGCGACGATAACTAACTTTTTCATCAAGTGAAAAGATGAGAATCATGGAATCTACCAGAAATAATAAATGTCATTGCTCTCAATAGATTTGAACTTAGTGCCTCTCATGTGGAAGACCTATCTTTAACCACTACGCCACGGCATTACACGATTCAGCAGTCACTAGACTCCATTGAAAATTGTGTTAAACTAAGCTAGCGAGACTGAAGATGAACTATTCCTTGCCAGAAACAGTCACAATATAACCGTATACAGTTTCAGGTTTTAGCCAGTGAAGTTTTCATCAATACGGAATATTTCACAATGTGTACTTCACTTCGCCTGCGAGGAGATACGAACTCAGGACCAATAATTCACAAGTCTGCTTCTCTAACCACTACGCTATTTAACAAGGGGTAGTCAGTCAGTAAGAGACATTCGCTCTACTTTGCCAGCTCCGCTTACGTGGTGTGTATGCGTATATATTTAATTATGCCTAAATATTCATGTACATAAATATATTTACATTTAGGCAATGGTTGACTGGCTCGCTTAGAGGAAGAACTGGTTGCTCTGGGATTTTTCAACAGGTTGCTCTGGGATTAGAACAAGCAAACTTTATTTTAAAATCTCACCAAACACAGCCATGCGGTCAAGGTATAAGCTTTAAAAGAATTCACAGATTTTGTATGGTGAGGTTGGCCATGTGAGACTTTTGGCCGGGGGAGTGAAGACCACATTTGCTGACTAAGGCACAGCGCCATGGGTCATGTCTCATTGGCGGGTTACTCATGAATGACCAACGGCTAGGCTACTGTGTGAACAGTCAGGCATTTAGAAGGAGCGCAAAGCAGGGGAGGGGGCAGGGGTTCAGTAATACGACTGATAAAACCTGCCATCCAGGGGATTAGGTGTGATCCCGTCCCAAAGCAGTCAGCACTCACCTTCCTTCACTTACTGGACTTCTGTTGCTCTCCTTCCCTTGGAAATGTATAGCAATGTTTTAGATAAATAACGGCTGGATGGTCATGTATTTTGTATTGATATTGTCAGTGTGTTAATCCGTAACCTGATTAATTAAAACGTGCGTGCGTGCGTGCGTGCGTGCACATTGGGCACACGCTACATGACGCATGCAACAGTAGAGACTGGTTCCAACCAATTGAGGTCCACTGTCTGAAAACCCGTGCTTAGGTAAAACCGGCTTGAAAAGGGGATGTGGGAGTCTACTCAAGAGCATTTCCTCAAAACCGACCAGACAAGGAAGCTGAAAAAGCTCTGTTCCAGCAAACTGAAACGTATAGTTCTGTAAAGTTTTGGCATAGAAAGTTTTGTCCTCACTGACAGTCAACTCAAACACTGATTTATGGAATCCCAGACAGGGCTGAGGAGGGGCATAAGGAGTTTCGTTTGTAGACATTCATACATTGCTCAACCATCTCTCTTGATTCATGTTATCAAAAAAAGAATTTACGCTAAAAGCCATCTAGCGGCAACAGAAGCAGAGAAAATGGAAGTTAAAAGGCTATACCTACAATTCACCTGTATCAATTCACATACTGATTTGACCAATGGTCTAACAAGACATATAGCTTGTGTAAGTTAGGGATTCCGCATGGATACTCCAATGTTAACGTGGGTAAAATGACAGGACTACTATTGTCAAACACTAAAACAGCAGACAACCTTAAGGCATCAGCCTGACAGGCTTCCGCTGTCAACCCATCCACAGGAAACAGACCTAATCACCTTTTTTAGCAGCATGTGAAGAGTGAGACGCCGCAGGTTTCCATTAAGTCACCTAATCCCCTGCCAGCCTCCAACCCTGAAAGGGGAAAAAACACTGGATAGGCTTTGTTCACTTTCCCATTGCAGGAGTGGATCCAAGAACATCTCCCGAGACACTAACCCAAGACCCAACCTTTTCAGCACTGCGGTGGATTCTGATCTTGGGTCTTGAAATGAAGCGTTGTCAATTCAAACTTAAGCATTTAGTGCTGTATCAATGAATGCGGGGGATGAAGACAGTGTCGACAATTGTCAAAGAGCCTGGACTTTCTTCCAGCAGTTCAAGCCAGGGTTCCTGGGAAAACTTACAGCTAAACCCTTTCACACCACTGACCTGAGCTTCACTGAAAGAACCTTTTGCAAGAACGATGCTGAAAAGGACAATGTGAAAAGATTCCTCAAAAGGCAGCAAAGACCAGTTTTGCATGAACAACAATGTAAAAAGTGTGTTAGGGGACCATACTTGCATTATTCCTCTGAAGCACACAAACACATGCAACCTAATCTTATACTGTGCTCATACAACAGAACAAGCGTGCTATTCATTCTTGGCCTACATCTGTAAATCAGCTTTCATAATTATTTCCCTCCAGCTTACGTTTCATGTAGTCTGCCCCAGTTTGTGTTCAAAGTGGGTCATCTTAAAGAGAATTGGACATTATTATATTGGTGTTCACATTTCTCCATGTAACATTTGAATTCCTAGTGTATGCGCTTGCATTGAATATACGGCATACCATTGCCTAGTTTTACTGAGTAGTTCTCTGCAGCTCATACAGTAGCGTCACAGAACACTTCCAAGGTTAAGAGTAAATCTACTAGTGCCTTGGTGTTAACGGCCACCATGGCATAAAAAACCAAAAAAAACTAAAAACCAAATAATGGACGTAGAGTGAAAATGCTCTAATGACACATTAAAAACTGTCTATCTTCAACATCCACAGAAAGAATAACGTTTTGCTTGAACCTTTTTAAAATCTGGTAGGTTCAACAGCTGAGAGAACTGTAGTTGCAGGACAGGTCCATACACTAAGATAAAAGATATACAGCATTTGTTTGTGATAAAATGTGATTAGAAACAGACATTTTTAGGAAAAAAGGCAGTAACATTGCAGACACCAATGGCCAATAATGGATGCGCCAAATGTAATGTGGCATGTTGGAATTTCCTTCATTTATTGCTGCACTGTATGTTAACATAAACTGAAAGTTAAAAACCCATATTACATTTCAGTTTTATTTAGAGGCCCTTAACAAAAGCAAAGAATATAAAAGCTTTAAAGCCAATGCAACCGAACAGTTCAATCACTACAATGTCTTCTGTTGGATGCCTCGTTAACCATAATGCTTGTCCCATTAGTACATTGTTAGTCTGGGCAAAACTCAGGAGCTCTTTAGGTCGTAGAGAGCAGTGCTTTATACAAAAGACAAAAGAGCAGCGGTTAGCTGAACATTTCTTCCCCTCGTCAGAACATCCAGAAATGATGGATGGTTAACCCAAAGCACTCAGCTGTCCCACATCAGCCTGTGATAGACAATTAATGTCTGAGTAAGGCAAGGCCCGACCATAAACGGATGACTAAAATGAGTAGCGTAGAACTAGTTAAAAGTAATAATCTTGGCAAAGTGAGATTTGGATCCACTGGTGAGACTAATGTGCAATGAGCGTCAACCGTCTGATTCTTCAAAATGTATTGAACAACATGTAAAGTCCCATCACACAATTCAAAAAACATTTAACCAGTTTGTTAATGATATGGTCATATGATATCAAAGATGTAGTTACTACCAGGACTCCAATGGGGCACACAGTAAGAGATACCATGTCGTTATGGGTCGTTGACATGCTAGTACAGGAGTATTGTTAAATTAGATGAGTCAATGCCTGTCGGCTGTATGGGTCTCTTAAATCAAATGTGTTGTGTTCAAAAACAGTAATTAATATATCTATCACATGAAGTATTGACAGGATGCATTTGAAAATTCAGCACAGAAACTGAATTACTTGATAAACTTATTTTATAGATTGGGGGGGAGGGGATTTTTCTTCTGAATGGACACAAGGCACATCAATGACTATAAGTAATAAAACACAGCATATTTTGCTAAAGCAAAGCCTTTTTAATTAGCAGGATTACATGTTTCTTATCGATTTAGGCAAAATTACAAACGAGGCAATGACTGATGGTTCGCTCTTGATTTAATGCTCATTCAGTGACCTATCGAACAAATCATGGAAATGCTTATGCCAGTCCTTCAATAGGTGCCCAGAGCACAGTTATCTGTGAGAGCACCACAGAGAGTTTGCCACCAGGCTCCAGGGCCTTGACAAACATAAGTAAGCAATGATGGATGGATAATCAATTAACTTAGCACATCCCAGTCTGAGAGCCAGTAGTAAATCTCTCACAACCTAAAGCAGCTTTATGAAAACACATGCTGATTGGACAAAGTGGATATCTATCACGTCTGACATTCTTACAGAAGCCACCAAAACTGCACAATGATAAATATAGTGACAAGCTTACATGGACATAAGATGTTTAGGATTATAGCTATTATTGCATAGGCTACCAGACTTGAATCATCTTTTTGACTGCATATCTTATATAAGACATGAATCTTATAGCTGATGCAGGCTTTTCAGTTGACAAAAAAAGGAAAATAAACTGTCTTTGTTACTAACTATGAGAAACTGTCTTAGTGTATCATGGAAAGAATGCCAGGTCTGCTAAACGCCCCCCCCCCCATCTCAGAGAGGGCCAGCCCAGTCATTAACAGATTTCCATTTGAAATGACATGTAAATGTGCCCTTGCGCATTCTATTCAATGTAATTCCTTCCTCTATGTTCTGCTAAGTTTAAATAAAAGTACTGTTCATGTATTAACCATGTATGTAAGAGGCATGTGACTTACCAATAGGAAAGGACACTCTGGGCGTGAGCCCTTCCACAAAGGTACCCAGAAGACCTACAAAGACCACGACGACAGAGAGTAAGCCCGGAGGTTCCATTGTGACCCAAACAGGAGAAGGGAGAGTACAATCAGAGGCGAATGAAGATTTCAGTGGTTGTCTGTGCATTCAAATACTGGGTCTGTGTGTCGAGCACCAAGGCAAAAGCCACTTCCTCTGGTCTCTGGAGCATCTAAGGGAACGAGAAAGAGATATTGAGTCAGAGAAGGGAGGGCCAGAGAAAAGGGAAGTTCTCCTTCGGGAGTATGATGTTGTGGGTGGACAGACAGCATGGAGGCAAGGCATTTCGGCATTACTCATCTCACAGCGATTGAGCATCATTGATCAAGTAAGTATGTTATGGGGCACCATCGAATTGAGATTTCAGTTGGAACAGTCACTTCTAGAGACAGTTTAAATTCTGATATTAGTAGGACCAGGACAAACCAGTCAAAAACAGTCATAACCAATCTGCAATAAGAGGAATAAGTGCCCCTGGGGATATCCCCGAATTACAGAAATGCAACATGACCCGTACATTACCAGAAACTTTCACAGAATATCCAAAATGTCAACACTGATTCACATGGTATTAAGTCACTGACAGGATAGAACACCTACTCTTTGATTTGACTTCTAACATTATTACCAATTTCATGAAAGGTATAGGGCAAGTTATTACCAACATGTTCATTGACTCCTACTAGAGACAGGGAGTAGATGTAGTTATATTATCTAAATAATACTATTGACTATATTCAAAATCACCAATTATTGGCACTTAATATGACCGGGCTTTTCCTTTATTGCAGCAACTGTCGGAGGACTCGAGACCACTGACGTGGAAATGTGTCAACCAAAGCGTATCAAATTCCGTACTTCCGTTCTGAATTATTTTACAAAACCCCCCCAAACCTGAATGGTGCTGGCCAATTATGCCGACCTACACCACATCCCCTGGCTAATCTGCAAGCAAAACTAGGCCTTTTTGTACCATGGTTTATAGAGAACACGATGTGAGGAATGGTAGACCATTAATCCACACAATCTTTTCAGATCACTTCGTCTGGATTTAGAGGAATCACAATATTCTTTTTGCAGTTGTTAGCTAAAGCTCTGTAAAGAGCGCAGAATTGTCCCTCCATAGCTTTTCCTAAAACATTTAAAAAATAGAGAGCCAACAAGTTCATACATGTGATTGCTGGGACTGAACCAATTTTCTCATGGATCAGGCTCATCCCGTCAATGTTCATTATTTTCAGAACATCGAATAGTCATAGACCAAAATAATGAATCATAAAACAAGAACAGTGAAGCACAAAGCTCACAGATTGACACCCTGAACATCGTAATAACATCATGAAGAGTGAAATCTCCCATCCCAAATTTCTATGGAGCAAGTTAAGTTTGCGTCATCTGGCAGGGAGCCCTAATAAACCGAACAGATGACCATGCCAACTCTATGTTGGATCACTAAGCTAATCAAGAAGTGTCTACCAGTGTCAAGCAAGGTGACGTAACAGGATTACCAAGACACTGTAGGCATGAGGATTAGCACAGATATGTCAGCCTCTACCCGCGCCAATGAGGACAGATGAAATCTCAGACTGCTGGGACAATTCGGAACTCACTTGCTCCTTTAATTAATCTGAATCATGTATCTAACGGCGTTATAAATACACATGCCATTCATCCTTATTTCCATCTTACCAAAACACGTTTGGAGCACGCCTGGTCATGGAAAACAAAAGACTATGCGCATTAGCCATCTCTAAGGACTCGAATGTGCAATACTGCATCAAGCCATTTCTCCAAAACGGGGTATACTACTTTGAGCAAACCCATTCCATGTCTTCAAATAACTTTCAGACAAACAATGGTCATAAGGAAAGCTTTTGTTTTACTTGGACAGCAATGTCAGCATCATGGCTTTCACTACTAATTGTTGAGGCTGCTCATATTACAACAACTGTCGGCAGAGATTGCATTGCATTGCATCATCTTCCGCTTATCCGGGGCCGGGTCGCGGGGGCAGCAGTCTAAGCAGGGATGCCCAGACTTCCCTCTCCCCAGACACTTCCTCCAGCTCTTCCGGGGGGACACCGAGGCGTTCCCAGGCCAGCCGGGAGACATAGTCCCTCCAGCATGTCCTAGGTCTTCCCCGGGGTCTCTTCCCGGTGGGACGGGACCGGAACACCTTCCCAGGAAGGCGTTCCGGAGGCATCCGAAACAGATGCCCAAGCCACCTCAGCTGACCCCTCTCGATGTGGAGGAGCAGCGGCTCTACTCTGAGCTCCTCCCGGGTGACCGAGCTTCTCACCCTCTCTCTAAGGGATCGCCCAGCCACCCTGCGGAGAAAGCTCATTTCGGCCCCCTGTATCCGGGATCTTGTCCTTTCGGTCATGACCCAAAGCTCATGACCATAGGTGAGAGTAGGAACGTAGATTGACCGGTAAATCGAGAGCTTCGCCTTGCGGCTCAGCTCTTTCTTTACCACGACAGACCGATACATCGACCGCATTACTGCAGAAGCTGCACCGATCCGTCTGTCAATCTCCCGTTCCATCCTTCCCTCACTCGTGAACAGGACCCCTAGATACTTAAACTCCTCCACTTGAGGCAGGCACTCTCCACCAACCTGAAGTGGGCAAGCCACCCTTTTCCGACTGAGAACCATGGCCTCGGATTTGGAGGTACTGATTTTCATCCCCACCGCTTCACACTCGGCTGCAAACCGTCCAAGTGCATGCTGAAGGTCCTGGCTTGAAGGGGCCAACACGACAACATCATCCGCAAAGAGCAGAGACGAAATCGTGTGGTCCCCAAACCTGACACCCTCCGGCCCCTGGCTGCGCCTAGAAATTCTGTCCATAAAAATTACAAACAGAACCGGTGACAAAGGGCAGCCCTGCCGGAGTCCAACATGCACAGGGAACAAGTCTGACTTACTGCCGGCAATGCGGACCAAGCTCCTGCTTCGGTCGTACAGGGACCTGACAGCCCTTAGCAAAGGACCCAGGACCCCATATTCCCGAAGCACCCTCCACAGGATGCCGCGAGGGACACAGTCGAATGCCTTCTCCAAATCCACAAAACACATGTGGACTGGTTGGGCAAACTCCCATGAACCCTCCATCACCCTGTAGAGGGTATAGAGCTGGTCCAGTGTTCCACGGCCTGGACGAAAACCACACTGTTCCTCCTGAATCCGAGGTTCTACTATCGGCCGTATTCTCCTCTCCAGAACCCTGGCATAGACTTTCCCGGGGAGGCTGAGAAGTGTGATCCCCCTATAGTTGGAACACACCCTCCGGTCCCCGGGAAAGTCTATGCCAGGGTTCTGGAGAGGAGAATACGGTCGGCAGAGATATTATGCCGATATCTAATGGTCCGACTTTTCAAACATAACTTTCTGAAATATGGAGATAAAGGAGGGGGCTAATTATAACACCAACTTGTGTGGTCATCAGCAGAATTATAGTGTCTCTTTGCGATTATGGTCTACTTTAGCCAGCATTTCGGCATCAACGTAGCGATTTACAATGACAGCAAAATCCACACTCTAGCCTACTGTGGAACATATGGTATGGGCAAACTCCTACGGTCTCTACCATGGTTTCTCTCACTGTGTTGAAGTCCTTGTGGCTTAAAGTTTCTCTCACCCGGTTCCTTTGGGTAGTGTTGAGAGGGATGCTGGTATCTAGCAGGATGAGAACATTCCTGCATGACACTAATAGAAGGGGGGGTTCATTATCAGATGGCCAGGGTGAGAGCAACGCCACCAACTGGTTTTTCTGGCTCTGCAAACTAAATCAGTAGACTAGGGCTGGCTGGCAAACTTCAAGGATTTTTCTCCACCCATATGAAATCAGATAGTCTGGGAGATGTCTGCACTGATCACATTCAAACATTATCAGTCAAGATATAGTACAGCTAAAGGACAAAGCTTGACTGGAATTCTCAAGACTAATTAATCCACGACCATCAGATTAAGGACTGCGTAGGTGATTAATAGATTGCATGAAATGGGAATTATGTAGTCTGAATACAAAAAAAGAACTACATTCTTCCCGCATTACACACATTTTGAAGACTACATACAGTGAGGAGAACAAGTATTTGATACACTGCCGATTTCGCAGGGTTTCCCAATTACAAAGCATGTAGAAGTCTGTCATTTTTATCATAGGTACTCTTCAACTGTGAGTGACGGAACTGAAAACAAAACTCCAGAAAATTACATTGTATGATTTTAAGTAAATAATTAGCATTTTATTGCATGACATAAGTATTTGATACATCAGAAAAGCAGAACTTAATATTTGGTACAGAAACCTTTGCAATTACAGAGATCATACGTTTCCTGTAGTTCTTGCCCCGGTTTGCACATACTGCAGCAGGGATTTTGGCCCACTCCTCCATACAGACCTTCTCTAGATCCTTCAGGTGTCGGGGCTGTCACTGGGCAATACAGACTTTTAGCTCCCTCCAAAGATTTTCTATTGGGTTCAGATCTGGAGCCTGGCAAGGCCACTACAGGACCTTGAGATGCTTCTTACAGAACCACTCCTTAGTTGCCCTGGCTGTGTGTTTCGGGTCGTTGTCATGCTGGAAGACCCAGCCACGACCCATCTTCAATGCTTGTACTGAGGGAAGGAGGTTGTTGGCCAAGATCTCGTGATACATGGCCCCATCCATCCTCCCCACAATACGGTGCAGTCGTCCTGTCCCCTTTGCAGAAAACCATACCCAAAGAATGTTTCCACCTCCATGCTTCACAGTTGGGATGGTGTTCTTGGGGTTGCACTCATCCTTCTTCCTCCAAACACAGCGAGTGGAGTTTAGACCAAAAAACTCTATTTGTCTCATCAGATCACATGACCTTCTCCCATTCCTCCTCCGGATCATCCAGACGGTCATTGGCAAAGTTCAGACGGCCCTGGACATGCGCTGGCTTGAGCAGGGGGACCTTGCGTGCGCTGCAAGATTTTAATCCATGACGGCATAGTGTGTTACTAATGGTTTTCTTTGAGACTGTGGTCCCAGCTCTCTTCAGGTCATTGACCAGGTCCTGCCGTGTAGTTCTGGGCTGATCCCTCACCTTCCTCATGATCATTGATGCCCCACGAGGTGAGATCTTGCATGGAGCCCCAGACCGAGGGAGATTGACAGTCATCTTATTATTTAAAAATCATAATGCGATTTTCTAGATTTTTCTCTCACAGTTGAAGTGTACCTATGATAAAAATTACCTCCACATGCTTTGTAAGTAGTAAAACCTGCAAAATTGGCAGTGTATCAAATACTTGTTGTCCCCACTGTACATGCATTTGGGTTGACATCCACACATTATACACAGCTTTTAATGCCAAAACAGTACACAAATGTTGATAAACAGCCTGTGAAATTTGAAAGACAAATTGAATAAAAACAAAATATGACTGGATCAGTTAGGTCGTTTTGCAATACCTAGGTTACATCACGTTTAAAGATAAAGATAAAAATAGATTGTGCAATCATAGGCTGATACCGTATGCAGAAGCTGTTAGTTTGTGACTGTATCACATGTGAATTACAGGACCTTTATACTCTCAGGCTAGTACAAAAACAAAATGGGAAAATGTATGTATATACATGTTAAAGCTGTGTTGGGTATAGGGTTGCAACGAACTATTCTCCTAACTGATCAATTGGATTAAAAAATATATTCCAGGATTAAATGCATTTAGGGTAAAACATTTTATTCATTACATAATAAATGGGAATTTATCCTCATCCCGCACAATGTTTAAAACAAAGCAAAAAATTAATAGTTAAAGTACATATAGCCACAGATGTTTTTTTTTAATCCCTAAAATATGAAGTGTGCTATTCTAAATGGCGTTGATAAACAACACTTCAAAAAAAATGTCATAGCTCTAGTTGCTATGACACTGATGTAAAACAACACCATGCCAACAAAGCTAACGCGAATGTTATATTAACACACTACTCAATGCATCTGAGAACAAATATGTTTCACAGCAAGTCCAAAATTACAGCATGATACTAAACAACCACAGAGTTCTGTGAAAAGCAGACACTTTCCTCCATCTTTCAACGTATTAATTTATTTCCAGCCCAATCTCTACTAAGGGATAATGACATTTTATGCCAACTTTTTTGGAAATGTAATTCATCATTAACTGATTAAAGTGAAATGTGTAAACCATGGAAGATTATTCTAGTCATCGATGTCCATGTGACACCTTGTGAGGACATTAGCCCTGCTGTCATCACAACCCACATAGATCAAGAATCTGTTTGTTCCCTGGGCAGAATCTAAAAGTCAAATGGACCTATTGGACTTCCCCTTCAAACCTAAGAGAAAACAGGACAACTTAAACTCTCCCATAACGTTCATGCTAACCGAAATCAGAAGTCCTAAAGTTTGACAGGGAAATTAAAATGAACTGTGGTCGAACGTTGAAGTTGTCTGGTGAATCTAATCAGATCAAGACTCATTCTGTGGCAGTGCTTCCATCAGAAATGTCACCATCTTACAGTACAAATGCGTAAATCTTAACAGGAGTTCAAATCAGGGCCACGGCATAACACCAATGCCCAGATAGACAAATTTCACTGCCAAAAGCAAAGCTAAGTACAGTTCAGAATGAATGTAGTTACCACAATGTCCAATAACCCCCCAATATAGATCCACCAAGCATGTAACAATCTTCAACTCTCCCAAGTTTGCAGTGAGTTGCTACGATGAGGCATAGCCATGAGTGGGAATGGAATGCCACAAAATGGGGAGAAAAAAATAAAAATAAAAACACAGTTAACCTCCTGGGCTCGGGTCAATGCAATCTCTCCTCGCTATTGGCCAAAAGACAACTGGGCCGGACATGGTGTTTTATGCATTTGGTGTTATAACATATGCAGCTGTTCATAGACTACATTTGGTAATTATGACAGATTAAAAAGCTGTGGAATTTCAGCAGTCTAAGTCACCCTGATGTTTGTTTAGAACTGCATTGAGTTAAATGTTTTTGATACTTCAAGATGTCAGGATTTGTAATGCATTGCAAAACCGGCCAGTGCCCTTAAGGCAATTACATTCCAAAAGAGATTTTGAACTGAAGGCTAGTGCTGAAGTAGACTAGCCAAGATTAATCAAAGTGTCCTAGCTTTCTTTTTGTAGAGCACTATAACTGTAGCCAGACAACAAAATTTGAAGATTACTGCTGCAGACCAATGGACGCTTTTAGCTCAAGACAGCTTGAGAAGTTGGGAAGGTGTGAGTGTGTAGTGTTGATTGAATGAACAAACAATTTTGCTTAACACAGCATGACTTATCTGAGGGGAAGTCGTCATACAGTCTACATCTGGTACATTGAACTGGCTCACTGAAAAACACTTACAGCCATTTCAAGTTGACTAAGAAAACCATCACAGCAAAATAGTTGAGCACTTATTACAGATGGTCAATATGACCCTGCCCCCTGGAAAATAGTGAAAATCCTGGGACCCACTGACTGACCCCCCCCCCCCCCCCCACACCAATATAAAAACAAACCTACGCCATTGACTGGTCATATGCTGTAACCATTAGGCTAACCGCTGACCCAATCTTATTCTGGTTGTCGCCGATGAAAGCAAAATTCAGTTGTGAGAAACTCAAACATGGTGATGGCCAAAAACATTATACTCACTCTGTCAGGGTGTCAGCATAAAAGGATTCCCAGAAATAAAACAGAGTGAACTACTGGCAAACCATAGTTAAAGTACACTTAAATATTGTTTGTGCCTTAACTTTATCTTGCTAGTTAAGCTGGGCCTTGATCAGGAAAGATTTCCAAAAACTATTTTGGAAATCTCACTATGCCCCCGCATCAATAGGAAACTGCTTTGAGCATGTTATACATATTAGGCTAGATAAGAATAAAAAATAAAATAAGAAAAAGGAAATAACATTTTCTTATTTACTTTGCCCATTTACATACAACATATCAAATATCAATAGGATTACTAATTCAAAGAAAACTCCCTAAAAATGAGTAAAGAATATTTTTTGTTTATTTGGAATTTACTCATTCACATTTTTCATGTCACACTAGCTGACATAAACGTTGATTACATGTGAATGGTTTAATAAATTCAATATAAGGGAAGTGCCATGGAAAGGCCAGCATTATTAGAATTTTTGAGTTCAACATCAACAATAAGTCTGCAGAACATTAAAACTTCACAGTCCACATAATTCTGTCTCTCACCACTTCACTGATCACCATCTTGCAAGTTTCAACTTCCCCAAAATCTCACAACCACTAAGACATACATTTTGAGTCATTTTTAGGTTCAACCTAGTCGTCAGCAAGGGAACCAGCCAGTCAAGAACATTCCATCCTACTACTGAATTAATCAGCAATAACATCATCAATGAAGACAAGTGAGGCAGTTCCACTGGCAGTCATGTTTAAAACTTAATACACCCCAAGTCTTATCTCACAGATAAGTTGGTATGGCAGTTCCTTTTTTTTCTCCACACACACACACACACACACACACACACACACACACACACACACACACACACACACACACACACACACACACACACACACACACACACACACACACACACACACACACACACACACACACACACACACACACACACACACACACACACACACACACACACACACACACACACACACACACACACACACACACACACACACACACACACACACACACACACACACACACACACACACACACACACACACACACACACACACACACACACACACACACACACACACACACACACACACACACACACACACACACACACACACACACACACACACACACACACACACACACACACACACACACACACACACACACACACACACACACACACACACACACACACACACACACACACACACACACACACACACACACACACACACACACACACACACACACACACACACACTTCTTGTCCTTACTCAGTTACATGTTAATTTGTCCCACAAAACCCTTTTCATATCTCTAGACACAACCATGTTTCTGCAGTTTCTAGTAGTTCAGCATCTACGGTAGTTTGGCAGGATGGTATTTATGTGAATGGTAGAGGCTGACATCCACAACTACCTCCTAGAATGTCAGACAGTCCCATGGACTGCACTCCTGTCATTTGTAAGAATTATTTGTTATTATTGCAAACGTTGCCATGAAATGAACAAGACATGCACATTCCTTTCTTGATAGAGGCACGTGTTGTAACGGTTTTAAGAATTACATGCACTCCAAAATCATCCAGTCAAGACAAAATATATAATTTTAGTTTACATTTCCTAAAAGTACACAATGCTTATCAGATAAATATCCTTTCTTCCTCCAGCTACCATGACAAAGCATGTCTCATCCCACATCTCCCTGTTAGCACTGACAGCACCCTTGGCACGTTGCCATAGCAACCACATTCACACAGATTTAAGATAGAAAACAGTCTTTACATGAAAACGGTAGGTTTCACCGCTTAATATTAAAGAGCGGTTTGTTCAAGCACTTTTGCAACTATATGACATGCTAAAATGGTCTTTGATATTTATTTGGATATGCTCCATAGCTATCTAGCCTCTCAGGGATATATTGAGTCAGTCAGATGTGGGAAAACAAGCCAAGCCTCATTTTATTAACCTTAATTATTCCTGGCATAATGACAAACATAGTTCAGTACATTATCTTGAATATCAAGGACCTGCAGAAGTTGCAGGGCTGAGAAATGAGTAACAGACCCATTTAAAAAACAAATAGCTTGCAAAAAAATTTTTTGTAGCTTTCATGACAGGAAAATGGTTACAGACCCATGGTTCCCATGGTTATCATGACAGAATTATTATTATTATTTTTTAAGTAAAGCATTGGCCTGGGTACAATATCTGAATAACTTATTAGGGGGCAAGGGTTAAATTAAAATGTCACAACTATGATCGTGATGGACGTCAAAGAAGACCAGAAAGACAAGACTTGTTTGTCCAAGCCAAGATACAGAAATGCCATCAAGACACAGACCGGGAGAAAGAGTGTAAACGAGAGGAAAGGAAATGCAGGAACATGTCCAGGGATGGCTCAGCAAAGGCTTTGATCCCTGTGGTAGGCCCCTGTTGGGTTGCCATGACTGCAGATCTGAGCAGCATTCCCAGGTCTGACCAGGGGTTATTTGCACGTTCATGCTTACGTGTCCAAATCTGGTTGAGTGTGTGTTTATCTGAATGTTGGCTTACTACTGCTTGTGTGTGTGTGGGTGTGTATCTCCATGTGTAATTAGGAAGCAATGCCTTCTTCCAAAATAAATTAATAGCTACAACAGCTCGCCGCTTCAGGGAAATGTGTCAGAATGTTAAACCTCAACAGACAAACCAGCAGATTTCTGCCAATAAGCAGCGCTAACCATGCAACTTCATATGCCTTCAAATCTAACTGATGTTATAAAGATCTGAGGCAAAAGCCCCCACTCATGAACAATACTGTCAGATGAAAGAGTTGGACATCTTCAGGCGACTGGCTAGTTTAAAAAGCGTGTCCCGAGGAAAGATGATTACGCAGGATTTGGTTTCACCAACGTTCCACCTGAGAGAGTAAGGGCAGAACAATCCTACCTCTTCATCCCTTTGCCACAAAGATAGTTAGTCAATTACAACTTCCTTGCAAGCTTATGTACATTCAGCCAAGCATCCCTTTCCCTAGGTATTAGATATGTCACAAAAAGCCATTTAAATCATCTTGTTACACAGATGCAGCAAAAGTACAGTTACCCAGTTTAATCTACATCTCAGTCTCTGGGTGGGCAGCAACAGGAGCATAGAAAAAGCAGTATACTTGCCATTAGTTTTAGACAAAGAGCCCAGACAAACAAACATATCCTCAAGATGTTGTCAGATAGTAGGCCTGCTTTGGTCTTACTGCAAACGAACAGACTCTGGTACTTGTGATCGTGCTAGGTCTGATTTGTCAATCGCGACACCAGCAACTGTAATATGTTATCCTGTTATGAGTTTGGTAATCTTTCTGGGCAAAGGTTATGACCCAGTGAATATAGCCTAGCGAACATTTTCACTGCTCCCCTTCTTAATCTAATACATACAAACTAGAGGGAGAGATTGGCTAACGTTGCTGAATGTTTTTCGACATCAACAAACGTTGAATTGCAGAATTAACGCTGAAATGACTGACTTGTGAAAATAATACTGTAAACCACAGTTCCCAAAATGAAAACCACATTCCACTCCCGAAACACAGCAGTCCGCAACAGGCAGAGAATAAACAACACGTGTTTTTCCAAAGTTCATCCCCAAAACGTAGCGATCCCTCAGTATAACGCATCCACAGTGCAAAATGTATTCAGAATAATTTGGTAAATATACACAAGCATTATTATAATTAGACCATATTTAACAGTAAATACAATGCAAATTCGAGAAATACAAATATTTAGCCAATTCTCTACTGTCACAAGAGAATATCACTGACTATGCACTGCGGGCTGTTTGTAATCAAAACAGTCCATGTAGTGAAAAAATAACTGCGCTATTAGCAACAAGCTAACGTTACCTGGTTGTTCTGGTTGGAATGTGCTAAAAAAAGAAAAAAAAGAAGTAAGGTCAGCTAATCTCTAACATGTTCAAGTACAATCGGAATGAACTTCCAAAAACAATTCGATTCCACGGTGTTCTTACCTTATCGTTAGTTACATGTTCAAATGCAGAAGACTGGATGTCTTAACAGCGCGCTTTTACACTCAGTTGTTTTCTTCTACCCCTGCGTGCTCTTGCATTCAGGTAGGCTGGATTATAATGCGTGGCTTTCGCCGCTTTAAACGTAATCAGTTAATCGCTACGTAAAAAATAATTGGTGCCCATAATATGAAAACGCAGACCCTAAACATGCTATCATGGACCTCCCTATCGAAAGTCGAACTGAAAAAACTTGCCTACCCACCAAAACTTACTCTGATCAGGGGTTACACCACGCCCACGGACGTCATTGTGTGGGTTAACGATAGTGTAGTAGAAAACGTGCAATCTCAAGAACAGCGCTATTTATTATATGGTGGGGTGATCAAAAGGCGCCATCTACAGGAGTAATGTGGTTAAAAGACTGTAAACAAATATTTAAACACACATTGGCCTTTTTAGTTGCAGGTTCTTGGTTGACAATGCTAGAAAAACATTGAATACAAAAAAAATATCAGCCCTAATAAAAACATAATGCAGATTGTGTGTGGGAATGTGTGTCTATTTGTGTAGGTAAGTGCATGCATGAGGCATTTGTACTCCGTTGAGCAGTCAGTGTAGGTCTCTTAGTATGAGACCCTATTATTTCATTACATTCCCCATCTGATGGACGGCAGGGTAAGGAACAGCGCGTGGCTGGGGGGGTGAAGGGTGCTGCAGGTCAGGCATTGTTTCAGCTAGATGACCTGGATGCATTTGGATAAAATCCCCAGGGATGCATTGGGCTAAAAAAACCCAGGGATGCATTGGGCTAAAAAACCCCAGGGATGCATTGGGCTAAAAAAAACCCAGGGATGCATTGGGCTAAAAAACCCCAGGGATGCATTGGGCTAAAAAAAAAACCCAGGGATGCATTGGGCTCAAAAACCCCAGGGATGCATTGGGCTAAAACCCCCAGGGATGCATTGGGCTCAAAAACCCCAGGGATGCATTGGGCTAAAATCCCCCAGGGATGCATTGGGCTAAAATCCCCCAGGGATGCATTTGGATAAAATCCCCAGGGATGCATTGGGATGAAATCCCCCAGGGATGCATTGGGCTAAAATCCCCCATGGATGCATTGGGCTAAAATCCCCAGGGATGCATTTGGATAAAATCCCCAGGGATGCATTGGGCTAAAATCCCCCATGGATGCATTGGGCTAAAATCCCCCAGGGATGCATTTGGATAAAATCCCCCAGGGATGCATTGGGATGAAATCCCCCAGGGATGCATTGGGCTAAAAACCCAGAGGGATGCATTGGGCTAAAATCCCCCAGGGATGCATTGGGCTAAAATCCCCAGGGATGCATTGGGCTAAAAACCCCCAGGGATTCATTGGTCTACACCATCCACCGGAGTCCATTGTGGTCTTAGGCAGGGCATTTTGCATACAAAGTGGTGACACACCCATGGGAAGCACCAGTGTTAAACGTTTTAGAAAGAATCATCCTGTGCATTGTTTTCCCTCAAAGTGAAACTAATCAGAGTTTACAGTGACTATAGTCCAGTCGTGGATGGGGGAAGGGACACATTTTAGGAGTTAATTTCTCTATTCTGGCTGCAGAATGAACGGTTTGCTCTACTCTATCCTGTTCACTTCAGGATGAAGAATAAGTAGGAGGCCCAACCCTGGAGGAGACAATGCGACTATTCAGGACTATATTCGACAATGTTCTATTTTCCTGAATAGATCTCACTTGCTGGTGCACCTAGCCACCTACTGGACAGTTGTGTATGTGACAGATGAAGAATCACCAAGGTTTCTTGTCACGGTCGACTGACATGGCCTTATGGACGTCAGGCCCTTGTCGGCTAAATGTTAAAGCATAGCATGTTAGAAACAACTCGAAACAGGAACTAGTTTCCCTCTGTACAGGACAGTATCGCAATGGATTCATGCCCATAGTGAGTTGCAGGTGGCACAGGGCACTGGCATTCCTGGACAATTCGCCTTGTGCTGTAGTAGCATGGTCCCACCAGCAGCTGGCAGCACACTCCTGCCCGTGTTCATTCTCTAAGGTTCAGAGTCAAATTTCAGAATCGTTGATTCTGACTCAGGGAGTTCTGTTTGTGTTGAACCAAGTTCAGAATCTTGCATTTGCATCCACATGCATTGCGAGGAGTTTCACCTCAACTTACTTGGAGCTCATAACGGGTTTCTTTCCTGAGCTGGGGCATATCTTACCATTTCTGATCCTACTGGACCAGAATGTTCTGGTGAGGCCTGGCGACAGGACAGAGGTGGGGTACATCAATGGGCATGGCAGGGGATCCATTCCTTCTCTCTGTGGATGTGGAGAAATGCAGTTCTCTGATCATTATGTGACTCATAGCTCCGGGTTTTGGACAAACACCCTCTTCTACTCGGTCTTGTTGGTTTTTGCTTTTTCTTCTCACATTTTCTGCTTAGCCAAAAGGCCCCCACGGCTACAGTAAAATTATACTGACCATTCAGTATGGTTCTAGAGAGAAGAGGATGAAAAAGGGTGGAATTCAAGACAAAAGAAAGAGAAAGCACTATTGATCCTCAAATCCTTTATATGCATTTGAGTAGTTTGGATTCAAAAACTTTGGGTGTTAACAAATTAGATAATAGACCCAGACAGGATGTAGCCTCAAGAGGTGTCAATGGAGATTGGTTTGAGCAGCATGGTGAAGACTGCATTTCTTAGGTCGCTGAGGTGAAATAGTGTCGGAGAGAGAGGTTAATATAATTCACCAGACAAATTCAATGGTACCTTAACATACAGATGATACGCAGGAACTGACTCACCATGTACCCGTTGACTGCATTTTTCAATATGCAGTCAACAGTAAAGGTACATTTCACTAGAATTTCAAATAACTGTAGATGTTATATTTCGTATACATACATAGAAGTTAACATTCCAAATGCACTATAGCAGCCATGGTATGACTATGTCAATGCATTTCCATGTGTAAGCTGGGTAGAACTCTGTGTGAAAAAAATATTTCCGGCATTTAGACCATGGGGTTTAGGTGTTGATGTTGAAATGATTTGATCCACTTCATCCTCTGACGTGTCAAGATGCGTGCCGTTTTTTTGCTGTTGTGGTGCATGTATTCAGGTAAGCTAATTGTTTTAATTGACGATTGTGTAACTTATTATTATGCACAGCGTAATAAAATAAATAAATAATAATAATACCTTACTACGTGTATTATTTCAAATATTTACTTTGGCAGTGTTTTGATTGTTCAGTTCAATATTTAATGTCAAGACTATAAAACCTATTTAAAATTACGAGTGTGAGTTAGAAAATGGATGCCTTTATTTGCAGGTACTTATATACACACGTCAACAATCAACCAGACGCCCGGACTAGTGATGGTGAAGACTGGTGTGAATGTGACCTTGGAATGTCATCTAAAGGAACTTATCACCTACTGTCACTCAGTGACTTGGCTAAAAATAGACCCCAGGACTGCCACATTGTCAGAGAGTAACATTTACAGTGATCAAATCTCTGACAAAACCAGCAAACCAGACCAAAAATGTTCTGCGACTATCACCAACGCAACAGCAAGAGACTCTGGCATGTATTACTGTTCAGCAGTTTACTCCAACATGGTTCACACTGGCAATGGTTCGAGGATTATTATTGTGACAGGTAAATTCTTTTTTTTTTTTAAATCAATTTACAGAACTGACTAAAAATCGACATAAAGTGCCCTCCACAAATCTCCACTAATTATGGCACGCTTGGTAAATATGAGCACAACAGGCTGTGATTTTATTTTTGTTAACTGTTCATTACGTTGATCATTCATTCCTTTGCCAAGATAACAGCTCTGAGGTTTCTTCTATAATGATAATGATGTTGTAAAAAACATGGGAAGGGATCTATGACCATTCCTTCATATACAATCTTTCCAGATCATTCAGATTCAGAGGTGGAGGGCACTGCAGGTTGCTGGGTCAAACAAAAAGCATTTCATTAGTAACTTTTATCAAAGAAAGACAGATACGTTTGTTTTAGTATTTTCTATAACCATTGAAGCCCAATTTTTTTTTATATTCAGGGGTATTCATACAGTGAGGGAAAAAAATTATTTGATCCCCTGCTGATTTTGTACGTTTGCCCACTGACAAAGAAATGATCCGTCTATAATTTTTAGGGTAGTTTTATTTGAACAGTGAGAGACAGAATAACAACAAAAAAATCCAGAAAAACACATGTCAAAAATGTTATGAATTGCTTTGCATTTTAATGACTGAAATTATTATTTTACCCCTCTGCAAAACATGACTTAGTACTCGGTGGCAAAACCCTTGTGGGTAATCATAGAGGTCAGACGTTTCTTGTAGTTGGCCACCAGGTTTGTACACATCTCAGGAGGGATTTTGTCCCAATCCTCTATGCAGAACTTTTTTCGAGGCTGACATTGTAGACTTGGCCCTGTGTTTTGGGTCATTGTCATGCTGGAATACCCATCCACGACCCATTTTCAATGCCCTGGCTAAGGGAAGGAGATTCTCACCCAAGATTTGATGGTACATGGCCCCGTCCATCGTCCCTTTGATGTGGTGAAGTTGTCCTGTCCCCTTAACAGAAAAACACCCCCAAAGCATAATGTTTCCACCTCCATGTTTGACGGTGGGGATGGTGTTCTGGGGTCATAGGCAGCATTCCTCCTCCTCCAAACACGGCCAGTTGAGTTGATGCCAAAGAGCTCGATTTTGGTCTCATCTGACTACAACACTTTCACCCAGTTCTCCTCTGAATCATTCCGATGTTCATTAGTAAACTTCAGAAAGACCTGTACATGTGCTTTCTTGAACAGGGGGACCTTGCAGGCACTGCAGGATTTCAGTTCTTCACGGCATAGTTTGTTACCAATTGTTTTCTTGGTGACTATGGTCCCAGCTGCCTTGAGATCATTAACAAGATCCTCCCGTGTAGTTCTGGGCTGATTCCTCACCGTTCTCATGATCATTTCATCTCCACGAGGTGAGATCTTGCATGGAGCCCCAGACCAAGGAAGGTTGACATTTCTTTTGTGTTTCTTTCATTTGCTAATAATCATACCAACTGTTGTCACCTTCTCACCAAGCTGCTTGGAAATGGTCTTGTAGCCCATTCCAGCCTTGTGTAGGTCTATAATCCTGTCCCTGACATCCTTGTACAGCTCTTTGGTCTTGGCCATGGTGTAGAGTTTGGAATCTGATTGACTGATTGCTTCTGTGGACAGGTGTCTTTTATACAGGTAACAAGCTGAGATTAGGAGCACTCCCTTCATGAGTGTGCTCCTAATTTCAGCTCGTTACCTTTATAAAAGACACCTTGGAGCCAGACATCTTTCTGATTGAGAGGGGATCAAATACTTATTGCACTCATTAAAATGCAAATCCATTAATAACATTTTATACTGGATTTCTTTGTTGTTATTCTGTCTCTCACTGTTCAAATAAACCTACCATTAAAATATAGACTGATCATTTCTTTGTCAGTGAGCAAACTTACAAAATCAGCAGGGGATCAAATAATTTAAACAACATTTATGATGTTATTTTTACTCTGTACTGGAAGAATAATCACATTGGTATATCAATAATGTAATTTTTTATGACAATCTGACAATTTTGTGTTTAGAGAAAGAGACACCAGGGAACATCACCGAATCCACCACCATCAAAATCTTCTCATCACCAGACAGTGATGGCTCCTCAGTCCCTCTCATGTGTCTGGTGTCAGGATTGGTCCCGTCTCAGGTCCGTGTGTACTGGCTCATAAATGGGAGAGAGGAGAGTGGACTAACTGAGTCGGCCAGGACAGACAACAGTGATCAAGCAACAGAGTTCACTAGGAACCAGATTCTGGTCCAGGCAGAGGAGTGGGACAGAGGAGCAGAGTGCACATGTGTGGTGGAGTTTGAAGGGCAGAATATCACCAAAACTGTACAAAGACTAGGTAATATAAAAATATGATTTTTATTCCAATTGTAACCTTGCAGTGAACAAAAAAGTAAAACTGTGAATTAGATTTGTACAGTTATTTTAACAGTTACCTTTCCTCTAACATCACTTTTCTCTATGTGTGGTATATCATATTCTCAGACTTTGGCGTGCTATGTTACATCACAGTGTGGATGTACAGACTCCTGGGAATAACTGCCTGGCTCCTGCTGTTGATCCTGTCTGTCCTTGTGGCATCATACATTGGCAAAAAGAGAGGTAACATATGAACTGATGTACTGCATGTTGTAATTATTCATAATTGTTATGGTCTACACTAGAAATCATCACTTTTACATTTTATTTTCAGGTTTTCGGCAGAATAATACATCTAAGAACAAAGGGACCAAGAAATAATTCATCATGAAAAGGAAATGGTTTGATAGTTTCTCATTTGTACAAACGTATTATGTTAGCAGTGACATGTGACAACTCAGACATTAGTATTTCTACTTTTGGTTGATTGCTTAACAACAGCAAACCATTTGAAAAAGACTATCAATTTCAAGTTGCAGATTTTTACAATAGAAGTGGTATAAATCGTATCTACTTTTATTGCACACTAAAATGCTATTTTATGCTTATTCCAAAGATGAAGAATTCCATTAGGATACATTTTGCTAGGCTTGACTTGGGTACGTGTAGTACAGCTCTAGAATGGAAATGGCAATGTTTATAAAATACAACACAATATTTACATTATTTATGCTAATGTACTGCTGTTACTGGCTTGTTGCTTATTTCCTAAAATAATGAAACATAACTTGAAATCCAAACAATATATGTTTTATACAACATTGTAAAGAGATACATAGATGCAATTCCTGTGACCTCAAATATAAAAGTCAAACTTTGGAGGAAAATGTTGTGCAGCAGTGTTTAATTTAGATACTTGAGTGAACAGTTTAAATGCCATTGTTAGATAAATAATGGACAACAGCATTATAGTTAAAAAATAAGTGATATACCAGAAATTTGGTATGTAAATCCTTGGGTTGCTAACTTAAAAAAAATAATTGTCAGTATAACAAAGGCTTCATCCTTCTTCCTGCCCTCCATCCATCCATCATCTTCCGCTTATCCGGGGCCGGGTCGCGGGGGCAGCAGTCTAAGCAGGGATGCCCAGACTTCCCTCTCCCCAGACACCTCCTCCAGCTCTTCCGGGGGGACACCGAGGCGTTCCCAGGCCAGCCGGGAGACATAGTCCCTCCAGCGTGTCTTCCCCGGGGTCTCCTCCCGGTGGGACGGGACCGGAACACCTTCCCAGGAAGGCGTTCCGGAGGCATCCGAAACAGATGCCCAAGCCACCTCAGCTGACCCCTCTCGGCCGCCTGTATCCGGGATCTTGTCCTTTCGGTCATGACCCAAAGCTCATGACCATAGGTGAGAGTCGAGAGCTTCGCCTTGCGGCTCAGCTCTTTCTTTACCACGACAGACCGATACATCGACCGCATTACAGCAGAAGCTGCACCGATCCGTCTGTCAATCTCCCGTTCCATCCTTCCCTCACTCGTGAACAAGACCCCTAGATACTTAAACTCCTCCACTTGAGGCAGGTACTCTCCACCAACCTGAAGTGGGCAAGCCACCCTTTTCCGACTGAGGACCATGGCCTTGGATTTGGAGGTACTGATTTTCACCCCCACCGCTTCACACTCGGCTGCAAACCGTCCCAGTGCATGCTGAAGGTCCTGGTTAGAAGGGGCCAACACGACAACATAATCCGCAAAGAGCAGAGACGAAATCGTGTGGTCCCCAAACCTGACACCCTCCGGCCCCTGGCTGCACCTAGAAATTCTGTCCATAAAAATTACGAACAGAACCGGCGACAAAGGGCAGCCCTGCCGGAGTCCAACATGCACCGGAAACAAGTCTGACTTACTGCCGGCAATGCGGACCAAGCTCCTGCTTCGGTCGTACAGGGACCTGACAGCCCTTAGCAAAGGACCCAGGACCCCATACCCTCCACAGGATGCCACGAGGGACACAGTCGAATGCCTTCTCCAAATCCACAAAACACATGTGGATTGGTTGGGCAAACTCCTATGAACCCTCCATCACCCTGTAGAGGGTATAGAGCTGGTCCAGTGTTCCACGGCCTGGACGAAAACCACACTGTTCCTCCTGAATCCGAGGTTCTTCCTGCCCTCCTATTCTTATATTATATGGTACCCGGTAGCCTAAAGCTTAAAGTAAAAATATAGTTTATTTATAAGACAAAATTAGACAATTGATTTTAACAAAAGTGAGCAGTCCATCCCTCCTCCCAAATCCACCTGCTGCCCACCTAAACCTAATTCTGATTAGGATTGTCATTGGTGGTGACATCTGCTTCCGTCTGGCCACTGTACCATAGAGCCCTAATTGGTGGAGTTCTGCATAGATTGTTGTCCTTTTGGAAGGTTCTCCCATCTTGACACAGGAACTCTGGAGCTCTGTCAAACTGACCACCGGGTTCTTGGTCTAAACCCTGACCAAGTCCCTTATCCCGGATTGTTCAGTTGGGAAGACTGGTGGAGGTTCCAAACTTCTTCCCTTTAAAAAGGACAGAGGCTACTGTGTTCTTGGGTCCTTTAATGCTGGAGATATTTTTTGCTACCTTTCTGCAGAACTGTGCCTCAAATCAAATGTGCCTCACTGGTCTACGGAATTTTTTTTTGTAGGTTTATTAAGACAAAAATTTATGTTACATAAAAAGTGGACAAAAGAAAAGTTGTCTTAATCCTGAACAAAAGTAATATATGAATTGAGTTGCTAAGCTGCCCTATATCTGGGTTGTTTGGCATAGCAGTGGACAGGAAGTGACACCTATAAATTCAGTGGTTTAAGCATTTGCTTTTTAGTGTCCTCTTTGTCATGTGGTTTGAAGAGATGAAAGATATTTAGTTGGGGTTCAAGGTAAAGCTCAGAGGTTGCATTCTGAAGCACACAAGAGAAGAAAAACAAATCCTCATTGCAAAGTCAGCATTTCACACAATAATGCTGTTTTTTGTTGTTGTTGCTTTTTGTACTACCCCAGCTAATTAATTATAATAACATACTTTCATACAGATTAGGCCTATTATCATTTCATTCAATTTAAAAAGTTTACAACTTTGCATGTTCCACAGAGCAGACCAACCACAATGGTAGCATTAATTGTCTTCATGCCATTTGAAAGCCACAACATAGCCTCACAACCTTAACCAGGTCAAAGAAAAGACTGCATTTCACATTTACTTTGGAGAGAATTTCAATCTGTGGTTAAACTCAAAGGCTATGATTAACAAAGCATACATGCCACTTTTCTCCAACATATGATGATTAAGATTGTCTTTTATAAACTGTGATGTGCCTTGAAAAGATACACTGTTTATAACCTTTGAGCAGACAGATTCTGATCCCTATGACATCCTTATGAATCTGTCACAGACTGCATTAAGAGACAGCTCTTGACAGATCATTAAAATTGATTTTTTAAATTATTTTGTGTGAATGTGTGTCTTGGTGTGTGTGTGTAGGGTGATGTCAGGGATGTCTGAAACATATTCTTCCAACCTATTAAATAAACTACCTTTATTATTCAGCCTAGGGAGCAATTTCTTTTATCGCTGTGCTCAGCTTCTGATTCTGTGCTGCGTGCATATTTTAATAGGTAAGCCATTAACATTTTATTAATTTTGCATAATTCAAAATGTCATGTAATTAACCATTTTCACTACAACAGTTTTGTTACATATACTAAAATCAATACCCTGACATTAAGCACTTTTCACTAATACCCTACCGGTTTATTAAGATACGACAACAAACCCCCAAAGAGCAATAAGATGTTGAAGCACTAGAAAGGCAGAAACATATGGAGATAATTAAAGTACAGGACTTTTAAGACCACATTGTTTATCAAGATATTTTGAATGCAGAAAGAAGCTCTGCTTAATTTCATACTCATTTGATCTTTGAACATTGCTTTTAGCCAACGTGCCATTGAACAAATTAATAGATATGCACTTCATATTACTATCCAAAAAACGATTCAGGTTTGAACTGTTATTTAAATGCTGGTTTTCTTGGAAGACTCAACAGTGACTCAGTATCCACCTATTTATCCAGTCTTCAAGTTGTTTCTTCATAGTGCCTTACATTAACCCTAATATACAGTAGTTGGCAGAAATGCATTATAGCCCCCGACTAAAACGGGGCGAAAGCGAGGCAAAAATCCCCTGCTTTGCTTATTAAGATGCACACAGAAAGTCAGGCAGCTCCTGTTTTGCTTCACCTAACCCAGATTGAACATGAGAAAGTAGAACTGAGGTTTGAGTTATCACCTAATCACACGACCCTGCAATAACCACCCAAGTGCCCTGAAAGGCCAGCCTGGCTTCAGGTGGACTAAGAAAACACTGTTCTGTTGTCAGGTTGTTTTCTCTTTTTCACATCCACCACTCTAGACAATAGCGTCTTTCTCTATTCTACTCACATTTGCAAAACACACATTTTCTAGTGAATGCTTTGAGTGGGAATCAGCAACACCTGCTTGGCTGAACCACTTGGGGGTGCCACGACCTTGAGATTGCAGGAAGGGAAGCAACCTCAGCCCTTTGCTCCATTCTCACATTCTATATTAAGTGCTTTGGAATTGTGGTCTCCTCACTCAGAGGTCCCTGCACGCAGAGGAATACCCCTTTGGAAAATGTCTGCCTTGTCAGGGAGTAGCTGCTGAGCTGCATTCAGGAGCCTCATATTGCAACTCTGTGCCAGGTGGCTGTTGTGCGACTCTGAAAAAGGAGGTGTTGTGTCATGGTGCTGCGCCAAGAGAACAATGTATAACTCCTGTTCCCTGAAGGACGGTACAGCATGCGCCACAAAAGAAACCCCAAAAATGTTGCCCAGAAGAAAATATTACAGCATACTATACAATATATTACAGTATACTACTGCAGTCATACTATATTTCCATACCATAGCATTCACTAAAGTTTTTTTCATATTCACTGTAATGTTGTTTGTGGAAATTATTTTAATATACTAGAATATTTTGCTACTGTTTGGAAGACTTAGGTTCGATACAATATTCACTGTGATTCTGTTGCCAATGTACAGATTACTGTAGCAGTCACTGTAGTATATTTGCCAATGTATACTTTTCTGTAGTGTTTCTTTATGTTTATATTACTTACTGCAGTGTGTTTGCCAATGAATACTATACAGTGTATATGAGATACTATTTTTGCAAAAACACTACAGTTTTGAATTGTAGTATTGACTATGTATATGCTGACATTACTAGATTGTTTTTGGACCAACATCTATTGAGTTGGGTCAACAGTGATAAGCAATGTAATGGACCGAATCTAATAAAATTTTATTAAAATGTTACATTGAATTTTAGACACAGGTTCAAGAGCAATTCAAGTGAAACACAACAAAGGTAGGTATAAGAAAACAAGCATAATTTATTCAAGCAAAGAGGTTTAGTTTTTTTTGTTTGGTACAGATGAATAACACATTAACAGTATATCAAAATAGGTTACTCCCACAAGATTGCTTCCACAAGATGACCAAAACAGTAAAAACTATTTTGCACTAACCAATGTATGTAGATAAACAATAGAAATTCATAACACATATTGGAAATACAACTAATTTGCTTGAAGGGTTTTTTGGAGAGTGTGGCCAATAGATTACCTGACATCACAAAAGGTATGGCTTTTTGACATCACAAAAGGTAAGCCATCTGAAAATAAAAACACATTACTGCAATGGTGTTACCCCAGGAAAACCTTGAACATTGTCACACAATAATCTCACTGATGGTCACACTCAACACATACCCTTGAGAATATTCAACATGTCAAAAACATTTCTTCCAAAAAGAATGTTTCCAAAGTGGTAAATTACAGAAATATTGAAAACCAACAGCATCACTGTACAGCTTATGCACATATGGGCCTTCCAGATTCAAAACTGTCACCTGAACATGACCATGGGTTATCACCACATAGATGAATAGACCTCTAGTTGGCAAAAGTTCACTTTAGCAAGGACATTATCCTGAGTATAATGCTAATTAATTACTTAAATAATACAATGTGATTTTCTGGATTTTTGTTTTAGATTCCCTCACTCGCAGTTGAAGAGTATCTATGATAAATATTACAGACTTCTACATGCTTTGTAAGTGGGAAAACCTGAAAAATCGGCAGTGTATCAAATACATGTTCTCCCCACTGTATACTCAATGTCACTTTTACTTGGTTTCAGCATGATTTAATCAAGCTACACTTAATGGACAGCTAAACTTATATTGTTTGTGAAATGGCTGCAATTATGTATTGTCATTTATCAACTTATGTGCTTCATCCTTGCAATAATAGGATGCTTCATCACTTCTTTCTAACTACTTCAAATAATGTTGAAGAAAATAATCTTCTAACATTAACTATAACAATAATAACTGTACATTCCATCTATTGTCTGAGTATAAAAATATGAAAGCTGCTGAAGCTACTTGTGTGCTATTGAGTGAGAGAAAGCCAGGAAATTCAACCTGCTAGCGGTTTGTAATAAGCAAGAAACGTATTTGATCAAAGCAATGTATGTCCAAAAGCATATCACATTGAGAATACCACAACTTGCCAAGCGAGAAAGAAAACAAATTGAGAATGCGAGCAAGAGAAGCTACTACTGTGGTATGTGGTCAGCTGCTGATTGGAAATCCATAGCCCTGCACTTTTGAAACATTGTTACACAATGTCTGTGATGACAAGTTGACAAGTATAATGAGCCCCTCAGATATTTGTCAGAGGAAGATGTACAGTTCAGCTAAATAATATTCAGAGATTTTGTGTAATCTTTTAACACTAGAGAAGCCAAGTCTCAATAAAATCCCTAACAGAAATACATTCAGTATATTTAATATCTACTATTGGCAGAAATACCCATAGGGTTGCGTTAATATGTTGCTTATCATGAGAATATATATATATATTTTTTTAAAGAACGAATAGCATTTCAGTTACTTTAGGCTATCTGTTGCTGAATGCTTCTTCGAAAAGAAACACCATAGTTGCGCAGTGGTCTAGTTACTGCCTCAGTACATCTGAATAATTGCACATTTATGTCTCTGTTAAGATCGATTTACATGTCGTCTTAAATCTGCTTAGAACAGAGATCATGTTTAAAGATACTTATTAATTAAAAAAAGAAGGATGGATGTGTGTATAAATTCAAAACTGGCAATAATATTTCAATTAGAAATTATGTTTAAGTCTAGATTCATTTAGAGCTCACACCTCCCCAAAACATCAGTGAGCCACCACCATGCTTCACAGTGGGGATGGTATTCTGTTCACTATGAGCCTTGTTGACCCCTCTCCAAACATAGCGCTTATGGTTGTGACCATAAAGTTTTATTTTGGTCTTGTCACTCCAAATGACAGTGTGCCAGAAGCTGTGAGGTGTGTCAAGGTGTTGTCAGGCATATTGTAACCTGGCTTTTTTTTGACATTGGTGCAGTTTAGGCTCCTTTCTGGAAACTCGACCATGTAGCTCATTTTTGTTCAAGTATCGTCGTATTGTGCTTTGAATTAAAGCTGAAAGTCCCATTGAATTAAAGCTGAAAATCTGCACTTCAATTGCATCTCGGTTGTTTCATTTCAAATTCATTGTGGTGGTGCACGGAGTCAAAATTATGAAAATTGTGTCTGTGTCCAAATATTCCCGCACCAAACTGTAAATAGGCTCCAATGGCAACAATGGATGTGGACTCCTGAGGCTAGTAAAAAGGCCTGCACCTAATCATCAGGTACTCCAGATTGGTTGAGCAGGTGCTCCTGGTTATGTTAGTGTCTGTACACCAAGCTTTGTTTATAAATGCATAGACCATCTCCTCTGGTCTTACCAGAATCCTCTGTCGTAAGATTAGCCCTGAAGACTTCGCTTCCCTCTAGCCCAATTGCATTGTCGGGTATGTTGTTGTTTAGCCATGTTTACGTGAAAATCATGATGCTGCAATCCATAAAACATTTTTGTGAGATGATTTGAAGTTGTATTTCGTCCATTTTGTTCGCCAGTGACCGTACGTTAGCGAGGAGAAGGCTAGGTAGTGAAAGCCGATGAGGGGTTTAGCTTTTGCCTAGCGCAGAGGCCACCCCGCGTCCCTCGTCTTTGTTTCCGATCATCATGCCACCTCCGGGCACTTCCTGTCGGAGATATTTGCTCGGGCGTCTTCGCGATCTCCAGCGGAAGTTGTAAGTTGTCAAAAACTCTTTCTGTGCATTGTGTTCCAATGTCCAGGAGTTTGTGTCAGCTTTATAGAGTGTATGTCAGGCTGTACTGACTGAATTAACTAAGAACTTTTAAGTAAATTACTGCTGATTTGCAAAATCTGGGTAGACGCCGAGCATTGTGTAATGGTATTAATCAAGTGATGAGAGGCACCTTGTTTTCGGCCGATCTAGTGTTTGGCATTCAGGCCTAATAGTTACATTTTGGTCCAGATAATCATTTTCCTCAATCTCTTATAGTCCAACAGTTAGCATGTCATCCACCTTTAACTCAGGACTGGCTTCGGTCTAGTCACTCTACTATTTAGGCCTGATTGATGTAATGCTTCAGAAATGGTTGTCCTTCTAGGAGGTTCTCCCATCTCTGCAGAATAATTCTGAAGCTCTGTTAGTGGGGCCATTTGGTTCTTGTTCACCTCCTGCTGCCCAGTGGCCGAACCCCCCGCTCCAGTCCCGGCCTCAGTGGCGCCCTCTCCAGTCCCGGCCTCAGCGGTGCCCCTGCCTGTCCTGGCCTTAGTGGCACTCTTGCCTGTCCCGGCCTCAGCGGCACCCCTGCCTGCGGCTTTGGTTTTGTTTTGTACTGAACACCCTACATTGCTCAATGGTTGCTGCTATTGTTTTTTTTATTTTTTGTTGATTAAAATGATGGATTACTTCCACCCTTTTGCCTCTGCGCCTGTGTCCTACCACAACCGTGACAGGTTTATATATATCCTGTCTTACAAACTTTCGTTTTTTTAATAAAAATTCTATGATTTCAATGGCCAACACCAGGAATTGCCCAATAAACATGAAAATTCAAGACTTTGAATTACCTGTCACAATAATAACCCTCAAACCATTGCCAGTGTGGACCATGTTGAGGTAAACCACTGAACAGTAGTACTTGCCAGAGTCACTCACGATTGCGTTGGTGATAGTAGCAGAACATGTGTCTCGTTTTATTTTGTTATTTGAGTTATTATAAACGTTAAAGATTTCACACTGTATTATTTTTTGTGTCCTGGGGTCTACTTTCAGCCAAGTGACAGAGTAGCACTAGGCGTTAATCTCCTTTAATTTCCAAGGTCAATGTAACACCAGTCCTCACCATCATTACTCCAGGTGTCTGGCTGATTATTGTTGATGTGTATGTAGCTACAAAGAGAAGACAGGTAATTGTGAGGTTCAAGAACACTCAATGTGTTCCTGTTAACATATTTTGTAAATGTGTTTGCCTGAATAAGGATAAACCAAGCAGGGGTGACAAACAAAATTATTTTTAAGTTCCCATTGAATAATGTTTTTTAAATTGGATCTTATAAACTGGATCTTGTCTAACCTAAGGTGTGATCTTTAACAAGATCGATTATTAAATTAAAACTACTGCCAGGTTACATAAAAGTTATAGAATTGGCCTGCTGTGGCCAAAGGCTTACTTCTTGAAATTAGTTGATTGTTTTGGAATTTGCTGAAGAGATCGTACCTGCATTTTAAAACACAGCTTGAGCACAGCAGAAGTAGCAGGACGCCAGTCATTTTAGACGGTCTCTTGCATAATCCTGTCACTCTGACAAAATGGGGTTTCGCCCATAACTACGTTTTAAAGCAAGTGAGAACGATCAACGAAAATGTACACGTTAGATGTGCTATCCTGAATAAGAAAATACAGGTCATATTCCAGCACAAAAAATATTTTAGTTGTATGTATCTTACTGATGCCTTGAATTGTATTATATTGTAGTATTACTGCAATATTATTATGAGGCTATTTATATACTATTTCATCATTCTTTTTGTTGATTACCGGTAGCCTGGCAAATAATCGTAAAACAAGGGATACAATATTCGATTTTCTTATAAGGCAGGAACTGTTCAATCACCAAACCACTGTCAAGTTTTAACATTGTAATTTGAACACCTTTTGGCTATTTCCTAACTTGTCGGTTTTCTTAAATGTCAGCATTGTCATGAGAGTTTCCTTAGTTTCCTATCTCGGCTTCCTTAGCCAGTACGTGGTGGTCTAAACGTTCAATGTGTGGGCGTCATGCAATTTCCAAAGGCATTTCGCCTTCGTTCGGTTGCAACGTCTCTAGAGCCCTTTGTGGTTTAGACAGAAGCCGCGAGCAACTTCAGAAGTGAGTTTACAAACATGTACCTATGCCTATGTCTAGCAAGGCTGAGTCGGCTATATTGTTACACTGTCCAGCTTGTCTGTCAGTGTTTTAATATAGGCCTATGAAACTCAAGGCTTGTTTTCTGCTCCAGTTAAATGTAAGCGATGATGTGATCAAATAATTAATTGGTATTTTATAAAATAAGGTTTTATGAAACATTGAACTGTCTGTGTTTCAATGTAGGCCTAGCTTTTTTAATTTATAATTTTCATGGTGGCCTATATGACGCATGTTCGCTTGTAAGGACAGGTACTTTTTTATATTGGAATCATCATCGCTCTGTACAGAACCTTAGAGATATGGTCTAATAACACACATAACATGGCAAAATCACAGTTGCTCAGTTGCACAACCTTCTTGAATGTGGCATACAGGGATGTAGCACAAAATTCTTGGCCCTGTACATAGCAAGTCTCTGAGGGCCCCTCCCTTCTTTTTTCAAGATTCAAATTCTACAATTTAGGGTCCTATATACTTAATACCCCTTTTCCCCCCAGTCTAATGCCACTGGTTGCATATACAAGTTGATTTTATTGTTGAAAGGTCAGAGCCATTTACTGTAAAATCTACTCAGGGTTTGCCAAATTGTCAAAATGTAAAACTAAATTATGTTGATGGTACGCCACAGGTATCTGAACCTATAGCCTAGTTGGTAATATTGATTAGTTGGGACAGATATCGACAGTTATTTAATTTTGAATTTTGGGACAGAGCTAGACAGTTTTTGGTGGATTTGGATTATTTTTCAGAATTAGTAATACTTTGACAAACTAAACAATTTTTAAATTAAACAATGTTGCCAGCAGGCCAGAAGTTGTTGTTGACATTGATTAATATAAAAATGTATTCAAATAAATAAAAACATTTATTTGAATAAAGGGTGATAAAAGTATTTATTGGAAATCAAGAAAATAATGCTGATGGTAGGGCAGATGTCCCGGAGCTTCTTAACACTAGATTCATTATGCACTTTTAAGATGATCCCTAAAAAGAATACCGAGAATCAACTGACTTGATAATAACGAGTGTAACGTTTTTTTTATTACTCGCGTAAAAGAAAACAATCACTGTTGTTCACGATTGTCAGCAAAAAAACATGACTAATGACGATCAGAGGCTGAATCTTAATTTAATTTAAATCTAAATTCCCTGGAGTGTAATCAAGGCATGAATAAGCTGTTTGTATAATGTTATAGAGTAAGTTATCCTAAATTCTTACTACTTTCTATCTTAGCTACTTTCTATCTATCTTACTTTCTATCTTAGCCTAGCTGTAAATTACCGAAATATGCCTGATTAGACTATGCAAGTAAATTCGTAAATGTTATTATGCCTAGTTAGTTGCATTCAATCGGTGAACATTTTGCATCATCTAAACCATGCTGAAGGTTTTTTTTGTTATTGTAGATTTGAGGCCTGTGATCGAAGATAGATTTTTCATGTTCATTTCCGTTCTCGCAGTTTTTCATGTGCCATACATCATTTCGTGAGAGTGACAGGATTGCCTCAAAGAGATTGTGCCCTTCAAAATCCATTAATCTAAGATGACAGACGCCCTGTTGCTTCTGCTGTGCTGGAACTATGTTTTGGAAGGCAAGTATGACACCCTGACAATTTGCTGAGAATTTCATTAAATTACTTTGACGAAGTAAACCTTTATCAAAAATAAAGCATGTGATCAGTAAACTTTTAGTATAGCATTACAATTACACAGTACATTTCTAGCAGGTTATATCTTTTTTATGTAACCTGGTCATTTAATTGTTGAATTTAAGTTATAAGAAAGCAATATAAATATATTTAACATGTAAGTTACAAAGAAGGCTTATAAATTCCCATTTTAAATATTTTAGACATAATAATAATAATAATCCCCTCAGTAAACTAATAGCGATGAAGTGAATGTTCTGGTGATTCCAACTTGCCTTCCTTCTTTTTGTAGCATCAATAATCAGCCAGAGACCTGAAGTAGTGATGGTGAAGGCCGGAGGTACAGTTACATTGGAATGTAATGTGAAAGAGATTATAACATACTGCTACCTAGTGACTTGGATGAAAGTAGACCCCAGGACACAAACAGTAACAACGAGAACAATGTTGAAAGACCCAAGGAGAAATGAAGTTGGAGTATGTTCTGTTATCCTCACCAATGCAAAAGTGAGCGACTCCGGCATGTACTACTGTTCAGCAATTCTATCTGAGATGATCCACATTGGCAATGGTTCTAGAGTTGTTATTTTGACAGGTAATTTCATATGTTGAATTTTATTGTATTTTTGCATGGTTGAATGAAAATTGAAAAAGCTAAAATGTATGTTGATTTCTTTAACACTATTTTCGTTACTATAGGATTTCATATGTTTTATTTCATGGTTTGGAAGTCTTCATTTGGAAATTAGTAACAATAATGAAATACCCTTGAATGAGTGGATGTGTCCTAACCTTTGTCTGGTACTGTATATACAATTTTATAGAAGACAATACACAAAACTAATTGTTAAACCTAATAAACTGACTATGTAATACTGGGAGCATAACCAAGTTCATATATTTATAACAGAATATTATGACAATTTTGTGTTTAGAGAAAGAGACACCAGGGAACATCACAGAATCCACCACCATCAAAATCCTCTCATCACCAGAAAGTGATGGCTCCTCAGTCCCTCTCATGTGTCTGGTGTCAGGATTGGTCCCGTCTCAGGTCCGTGTGTTCTGGCTCATAAATGGGAGAGAGGAGAGTGGACGAACTGAGTCGGCGTGGATAGACAACAGTGATTCAGCAAAAGAGTTCATTAGGAACCAGATTCTGGTCCAGGCAGAGGAGTGGGACAGAGGAGCAGAGTGCACATGTGTGGTGACATTTGAAGGGCAGAATATCACCAAAACTGTGCAGATCAGAAATGGTAATGGTTTTAATAACAACCTTTATATTTTCTTCCCTTTGATAATCAGTCAACCACAATTTTTTTTTAAGATTCCACCTAGGACCTTTGCAGTTAACAAAATAATGGTTTAATCCTTTCATTCTGGCCTGCATGAGTAATATATTGTTTATATGTGAATAATCTATAAGTAGAATCAGTTTGAAGGGCAGAATATCACCAGAACTGTGCAAAGAAGAAATGGTAGTGGTTTTTAACAACTTTATATTTTACCTTCTTTACCTTCATAGTAAATCACCTTTAAATGCATATGGCCCGCTGAAAATTAAAAGCACTTAAAGCAGAGGACATTAACCAAAGTATAGCCAAAATATTGTTCTATAAAACAAAATAGACAAAAGGCTTCATTATGTATTCATACGTTTAGACGTACAGTGGGGAGAACAAGTATTTGATACACTGCCGACTTTGCAGGTTTTCCCACATACAAAGCATGTAGAAGTCTGTAATTTTTATCATAGGTACTCTTCAACTGTGAGAGACGGAATCTAAAACAAAAATACAGAAAATCACATTGTCTGATTTTTAAATAATTAATTTGCATTTTATCGCATGACATTTTATCGCATGATGTATTGGATACATCAAAAAAGCAGAACTTAATATTTGGTACCTTTGTTTGCAATTACAGAGATCATACGTTTCCTGTAGTTCTTGACCATATTTGCACACACGGCAGCAGGGATTCTGGCCCAATCCTCCATACAGACCTTCTCCAGAGCTTTCAGGTTTCAGGGCTGTCGCTGGGCAATACGGACGTTCAGCTCACTCCAAAGATTTTCTTTTGGGTTCAGGTCTGGAGACTGGCTAGGCCACTCCAGGACCTTGAGATGCTTCTTACGGAGCCACTCCTTAGTTGCCCTTGCTGTGTGTTTTCGGGTCTTGTCATGCTGGAAGACCCAGCCACGACCCATCTTCAATGCTCTTACTGAGGGAAGGAGGTTGTTGGCCAAGATATCTCGAAACATGTCCCCATCCATCCTCCCCTCAATACGGTGCAGTCGTCCTGTCCTCTTTGCAGAAAAGCATCCCCAAAGAATGATGTTTCCACCTCCATGCTTCATGGTTGGGATGGTGTTCTTGGGGTTATACTCATCCTTCTTCTTCCTCCAAACACGGCGAGTGGATTTAAGACCAAAAAGCTCTATTTTTGTCTCATCAGACCACATGACCTTCTCCCATTTCTCCTCTGGACCAACCAGATGGTCATTGGCAAACTTTAGATGGCCCTGGACATGTGCTGGCTTGAGCAGGGGGACCTTGCGTGCAGGATTTGAATCCATGATGGCGTAGTGTGTTACTACTGGTTTGCTTTGAGACTGTGGTCCCAGCTCTCTTCAGGTCATTGACCAGGTCCTGCCGTGTAGTTCTGGGCTGATCTCTCACCTTCCTCATGATCATTGATGCCCCACGAGGTGAGATCTTGCATGGAGCCCCAGACCGAGGGAGATAGACCGTCATCTTGAACTTCTTCCATTTTCTAATAATTGCGCCAACAGTTGTTGCCTACTCACCAAGCTGCTTGCCTATTGTCCTATAGCCCATCCCAGCCTTGTGCAGGTCTACAATTTTTTCCTTAATGTCCTTACACAGCTCTCTGGTCTTGGCCATTGTGGGGAGGTTTGAGTCTGTTTGACGTGTTCAAACAGGTGCAGTAAAAACAGGTAATGAGTGGATAACAGGAGGGCTTCCAAAATTCTTACTGGTTGGTAAGTGATCAAATACTTATGTCATGCAATAAAATGTAAATTAATTATTTAAAAATCATACAATGTGTTTTTCTGGATTTTTTTTTTTAGATTGCGTCACTCAGAGTTGTAGTGTACCCATGATAAAAATCACAGACCTCTACATGCTTTGTAAGTGGGAAAACCTGCAAAATCGGCAGTGTATCAAATACTTGTTCTCCCCACTGTACATGTATTTACATGGTATAATAACTGCCTGTGATCTCTCCACAGATTTCGACAGTAAATGCACAGCACTGCTATATGGAGCTTCTGCAGCGGCTGTGCTTGTCATTACAGTGACCGTCACGATTGCTGTGTGCTTGCACTGTGGTGAGATTAAGTCAAGCAATAATGGGGAATAAATATATAAAATAATGACCTAATTACATTTTCGGAGACAATGTGTAACGTTGGACTAAGCAGATGCATTATCACCATTAAGAAAACCTTTAGATTTATGCAGCACTACATTTTATTACTGGTGCAAACTTTCTTACACGTCATTGTCTCATATAGACTTTGATTGTCTTGGACTCCCAGACTTTCAGTAGGATATTAAGCTTTCTTGGAGAAAATCTCACCAAGAGAATGACTGGAAAAACAGCATCCCTTTCCTTAACAATGAACATAGAAAAATAACATTGTCAGTGAATCATAAGGCATTTTTAACCTGGATATTACATTTCTTTTTCTTATAGGACATCCAGTGCTAGCTGATGCAAACACAAGGTTTGATTCAGAGAGTCCTTATGTACTGAAATAGAAAAGCCTGTGATTGCTTGACTGTTCATGTGACATGCCATTTGTTTCTTAATTTCAGGCAAAGTGTCACAGGCAGTGAGATCATACAGCGTCAATCTGGTAAAAGAAACACTACTTTTTTGAAATATAGGATTGATGCATTAGTACAGCTGACTATTTTTGGCTTCTAATATACAATATATGTTTTATTTAATTGTTGTAATGTTTTGCAATTCTATCTCTTTAAAATGAAAGTAGATGGAATTAACTGAAAAGACATGTTTGTGATTTTCGGTTGTTATATAATACATATATTAGATCTCTAGGCGTTGGTTTTAGGTCCTTACAATATATTTAGTTTTTGCTCTGCAATGAAGGCTGCTGTTTGGTCAATACGTTGGTTACCACTGTAATACTTTTAAATGTCATTTGTGCTTACAACCCAGAATGTGCAGAGTTGATTGATTGAATGATGATATATTAGCCCCTGTAGGGCTGTCGTGGCTGTATTGGTGTTTATCATAGTCTGATTTGAACTGTTTGCAGAGCGACGTGGAGAAGCAAACAATGCAATAAGATCATCTTTCTCTGTAAGTTGATTTTATTCAGAAAAGTATCTAATATTTTGCATTGCGTAATAACTTGAATCCATTGTCATGGTGTCAGATGTTCAGAGCTGATGAAGTTGGTGAAATTTAATGTGTAAATTTATGACGTTTGATGTGTCAATTTACATTATTTTATGGATTTGAATCAAATTATTTGTTGCTGCACTTTTCATCACCTCAAAAAAAAAATTTTTATGTTATTCAGGTGTCTTCAATGAGAATGTATTGATTGAGAATGAGTGACCTAATGTAATTTATTATAGTTTGAATAGCCACAGTACTGCCTGGTTTATATTTGCAGTATTTGCAACCCCAACTCACTCTGTATGAAGTATTGAAGCATTTTTATATTGTTAAATATTAAGCAAGAGCTATATCTATTTCTGAGATATTTTGCCTCATCTAATGACCTTCCTGAATTTGATTGCTTCGCAGGAGGTCCAGTACACTACCTTAGACCACAAACATTTCGGGAGACGCACAAATACAGATCTCTAATGAGATTTTGAAGTGCTACTTAAAATATTTGAATATTTTCATTGTATTTTCCATGCATTTGTATAAAGCATCATGACTTTTAAACATTTAATTATCTTTTTTATTGCCGTTCAACTGTATGAACAATAGTGATGATCCATTGCACACTTGAATAGGTAACAATGCACATTTGATAAAAGAGAAGAAACCATCTGTATTACAGTCATTTCACACACTGTACAATCTGAATGTTAGCTTCCATTTAAATGCAGCTAGATTATGTCATGTGACAAATCTTGCCTCTAACATTAATCTAAATAAATTAGCCGTTGTTTATCAGTGTCATCCTCTTTGTCACCAATGCCCCTTGAACACCCATCATTGTGATCTTTACACTCTAGTAAATTGAGCAGTGCTGCACACATGACCCCAGACTCATTGTCACCAGTTCATCTGCAAGTCCCTTTTAAGCAAATCCCCTCTTTACCTCAGTTTACTCCTCAACATCAGCCTTCCAGGCAGATCACTGATACCTCACTCTGGTCATCCTTAGAGTCAACACCTCTTTCAGCTGTCATTCTTTTCAGTTCTCCGCTGCCAATGACCAGAATTAACTGGAATTAACTCTCAAACTCGAAATGTTCACCCCTTATACATTCAAACTCAAACTGTCTGAAGTACTAACTTATCACAGCAACTGCTAAGCACCTTACCCACTTATATTTATGTCATGCCATACTGTGAAATAACATTGCACCTTATTCCATTTGTCATCACCCCGTATGGTGGTTACCTATACATTTGATCCATTTGTAAATACAGAGGGTGGACAAAATAACAAAAACACCACATGGAAACATCACATTACTTTAAAGTAACTACAGGTCATAACAAAGATGCATAATTTGGTCTAAGGAGCACAAAACCTAGACCCCTGAGCAATGGAAAAAAGTAATATGGTCTGACCCTATTTCCAACATCTGGGCAGTTTTACGTTTGGAGGAGGTCGAAGAATGCTGTCAGCACACAATATCCAGTGCTAACTGTTAAACATGATGGGGTTTCTTAATGGTATGGGCAGCCATCTCATGGGAGTCACTGGGTCTGATGGTTGCTCTGCATGATTGTGTAACGGCCAAGAAATGTGCCCATTTTACAGGACTAGGTGCACCCTATGGTGTGAACACGGTTCCCTCGTGATGTTCCAATATTCCAGGGGCCTTATTCACAAAACATCTTAAGGCTAAAAGTAGCTCCTAACTTGCTGATTTAGGAGTAACTCTTAAAAAAAATGGGCGTTTCAGTCCTACTTTAAGAGTATTTTACAAAGCGTTTTCCGTTAAACCCAGCTCCGAAATCTGTGAAGAGTTAGGGGCAGTTGTGAGGTTCTGTTCTTTTCGGTTTTGGTTAAGATTTTACTTTTGTTTTTGAACGTGGCCTGTCCTGTTTGGTTGTTGTCCTTTGATTCTAAACGCAACTTGTCCTTTAGTATTATTGTTCACACCTGTTTGTTGTTTGCGCCCTGGTTGTGTCCCTATTTAACCCTTAAATTATGTCAGGGACAAATTGACCCATTTTATGAATGGCAGGACCCAAGGTTTCCCAGCAGAACATTGCCCAAAGCATCACAGTGCCTCCGCTGGCTTGACTTCTTCCCATAGTGCATCCTGGTGCCATGTGTTCTCCAGGTAAGCAACACACATGCACCCGGTCATCCATGTGATGTAAAAGAAAACATGATTAATCAGACCAGGCCACCTTCTTCCATTGCTCTGTAATCCAGTTCTGATGCTCACGTGCCCATTGTAGGCGCTTTCGGCAGTGGACAGAGGTCAGCATGGGCACCCTGACTGGTCTGTGGCTATGCAGCCCCATACGCAACAAACTGTGATGCATTGTGTGTTCTGACACCTTTCTATCAGTACCAGCATTCATTTTTCCTGAAATTTTAGCTACAGTAGCTCATCTGTTGGTTTGGACCACAAGGGCCAACTCCCCACGTGCATCAGTGAGCCTTGGCCGCCCATGACCCTGTCGCCAGTTCACCACTTTTCCTTCCTTGGACCACTTTTGATAGGTACTGACCACTGCAGACCGGGAACACCCCACAAGGGCTGCAGTTTTGGAGATGCTCTGACCCAGTCGTCTAGCCATCACAATTCCGCTCAGATCCTTACACTCTAACACATCAACTTTGAGGACAGAATGTTCACTTGCTACCCAATATATCCCTCCCACTGACAGGTGCCACGATAACGAGATTATCAGTGTTATTCATATAATGTTATGGCTGATCGGTGAATTTCACCCACTGAGACCCTTTTTTGATGCTTAACATCACACACACTGAAAGTTAAATCACCTGTCATATTTCCCGTCACAAACCAGCTGAGGATTTCACAAACACAAGCTCTTGTTATCTATTATTGGAACTGAACTGTTCCCCCAGGAAAGGCTTTGTTGTGTAGTAGATGGGAGGACCTATATATTTCATACAGTGTATTCTCTAAAGTAGTTCACTTCGATAACTGTGACAAGACCAGCACGTGGTGTGAGAGTCTTCACAGAAACCTATCCTCTGTGAACCTCATCATCTCTTATTGTGCAGAGATGACCAGCCCTGCTCCATCTGATTCCCTAACTTTCCATTTGTGGGTAACATTGAAGTTGTCACTATGGTCCTAAAATCTAGACATTATTAAGCAGAACATTGTCTAAAACGTATTGGTCAATAGCAAATAGTGTCACGAGGACGTGCGCCACACCTCCCGACATGGTGTTCAGCGCGCGTCGTCACCGGCCTTCTAGCCACGCCGCTCCTCCTCCCACCACACTGTCATGTCTTGTTATTGCACGCACCTGGTGTTCATTCCCTCATTAGGTCGCATATATAAGTTCCTGTGTTTCCGGGTGTCTTTGTGTGGTATTGTTCTATGTTCAGTTTGTTCTGCATTTGCTGTGCGCAATTGTTATGCGCTTGTGCGCTATTTGAGTCCTACCTCTTTTTTTGTTAGAGGAACGCAATACATATACTTTGACTGCCTCCCTGCATTCGACTCCTTTTTTTTTCACACACACCACGAAGACAAACTGTGACAAATAGAGTTCATCATAAGGTAAATGTGGTCTAAAAGGACCATATAATAGAATAAAACTAGTAAATGTTATAATTTCTATGAGTAATGAGTATGGATGTCAAATATTTGTTTGCAACTAAAATATCAATAGTGCGTACTGGGTAGAGATTTAACCCCCGTGCCAATTTGACCTGCAAACATAATGAGTGTAATCAATATATTATTGTGCTGGGGGATATGAGGGATGTACTACTAACTTTTCTCAGTTTCCTCCAGTTTTACATTTTAGAAGGAGATGAGGTCCTGGTCCACACCTGCAAATTACCTGGTTTGGGGGGCCCGTTGCTCTCCCTGTCCTTGTCCACCTGGTCATACTTCTGACCTAGTCTAAAATCAAATAGACTCTGGATTTAGCCCAGAGAAATGTATTTATTATTCCAATTGGACTCTTAATATCTCACCCGGCACAGCCAGAAGAGGACTGGTCACCCCTCTGAGCCTGGGTCCTCTCTAGGTTTCTTCCTAAAATTCGACCTTAGGGAGTTTTTCCTAGCCACTGAAATTCAACACTACTGTTGTTTGCTCCTTGGGGTTTAAGGCCGGGTGTTTCTGTAAAGCACTTTGTGACAACTGCTGTTGTAAAAAGGGCTTTATAAATAAATTTGATTGATTGATCAAAATGTCAACATAACACAAGGGTTAAGTTCCTCCTGCCCCAGTGTTTCTTGTTGTTCATTGTGTGTGTTCCTGTGTCTACAGCTTTGCTGCTTGCAAGTCTTTCTTGATTAACCTGCTTTTGAAACCTCTGCGCCTGTTACCCACGCTGTGTCCTGACAGTAGTCAACAGGACTCCAAAGTCACTAAGACCAAGTCACAAACAATCCTAAAGGGCTACTGCCGGCAATCCGCCTCGTAATCCGGTCAACGTTTGGAAACATTTATTGATACTATACTAATGTAATAGCTGTTCCCTATTACATTAGATCATCACTGTAAATGACAGTTTACAGTGGTCATAGTGTAGCACTACAGCAGCTAGTCCAGGGTGGAAGGGTTGTACTGCGAGTGTCTAAAGCGAGTATAAGGACATTACAAGTCACTAAACTGACAAACGGACCGACGAGGATGTTTGAATAGGGAATATGTTAGTCGCTAGATACATTTTGTAGAAAAAGATCATTTGAAACCTTGACTTAGAACATTAACTGCAGATGTCTACTGGTCGTTTTTACAATAGCAGTATAGTAAAACTCTGGATACCAAAGAAACGAACTGTGTACTAAAGACACAAGATACTGCGATACTGGAAACAAGAACAAAGACCACAGATTAAATACACAAGGGGTAAGTGGCACTTGTGAGACACCTGGTGGGGGTTGAAGACACCTGCAGGTGAACGGAATTAGGGTGTCACAGTTTAATCTTACACCTATTTTGTATCCTTTTAAACACACTGGAGTAATAGCAGCGTTTCCCTCCACGTACAAACGCACTTGGGAGTCAACGTTACCAACACTGAGCGACTCTCAATATAACTTATATTTGTGCACCAGAACAGGTAATTGGCACAGAGATCGGATGCCAAAAACTCGCCGTGACTTGTAAACGAAACCAGAACACGTAACTGGCTTTGCGTACTATCGTTTGTTTTAATCTCTGCACCAAAATGCACTTTTTTGCCGACATCTTTTTACATTTTGGCAAATAAAATTGCCATAAGAGCACACGGGGATTGCTATGACAGGCAACAAAATGAATTAGGTCAGAACATGAATGTATCAATGCTGCATGTACAGTACAAACACACCAAACACTCACATTATGCTGCTGCTGTTACTGTTCATTGCCTGTCTGATACACCGAACTATACCATAGGTACATTGACCTACAATAGCTGACACCTCTTGGTAACGAAGCATGTGACAGATGATATTTCATTTTACAGTACCTGCCCCTGACTCTCACAGAGCAATATAGTCAGTGAGATTTGCGTTGATGGACAGGAGGACCATTTTCTTGAAGACTTCACACTCAGACCCTGTGTTGATAATGGTGTTCGTTGGTAATGGCGTTCTTTGTACCGTCTCAACCAAGTGGAGGTGTAACAGGACGTTAGATATCAGCCCCAATCTCACAGATTCCTGAAAAATTTAGAATTCATTAAATTAAAGATGAATACAGCACAGAAACAGAAACTGTACATTTCAGAAATTGCTCCCTCTAAATAATTAAGAGCATTTAATTAACAGGCTGGCAGAATAGTTTGGGTTTCATTTAATGAGCAAGGATTGAATCAAAAGTGGTTTGTATTCTTTGCTTACCCTAGCCTTTGTGTTTAACCACAGTTATAAGTGCTCTCCACCCTGACCCTGTTCTATGGTGGTCTTGTCTATGACCTGGTTATGGTTCTGAAGCTATGTCAGTACTAACAAAAGGAATGCAAACCATTAATTCTACCATTGTGGTTAGCAACCTCAGAGAAGCTGACCTTTTAAAGAGTAGAGTTGAAGGGGCAATATGTAAGATTTTACTCAAATATTAATATAAATACAAGCAAAAATGACGAGTAGACAACTGCAGTTAATGTTTTAAACTTTTGAAATATAATGCAAATGGGATTGACAGAAGTGACAAATTAACTGAAATTATTCACCAAGAACCAAAACTTCACACTACTGTAGTTACATGGGGACTTTTTTAACCTCATGAGTGTATGTATTCTTCAGAAGCGTTACCTTGAACCCCATCACAGTCAGTGTCACTTCTTCAAACCACACGATAAAGAGGGCAGGACAACACTGTTGCTAAACCTTTCCAACTTCATAGGTGTCACTTCCTATCCATTATTCTGACAATAATGAAGAGAAAATTCAGCTTGCAGGTCCCATCGCAAGAATAAAAGTAACAAATTGTACATGTATAGTTATCCTCATGCTTTTTCATATGAGTGTGGTAGTATTCCACTGAAATTGGCCTGGATGTTTCTAACTTCTCTTTCAGAAACATAAAATGGCTCTGCATAGTCAATGAGGCAGGAAGTAGAAGGTTACACTGACAATATGTTACCAACGCAAACATTTACATACAGTAGGCAACAGATGGCACTTCATACTCTTTGAACTTTATTTTCCTGACCTTGTCTTCTAATTCACAAAACTATAAATAAGTCTTGTAATTTTCCTGTTAGTAGGATGAAAACAGACACTCACGTGAGATGCATATAAGCATTTAATACTTTGTTGCTGGACATGTCAGGTACTCACTGTGCTTACAGCAAATATTTGACTCTTATTTGAGGGTTGTTATGGCACATCAATTGCAACTACGTATCTCTTTGGAGAAGTTAATAGAGCACACGTATCATCAGGAATTCAGGCAAATAAGCCACAAGGCATTAACAACATGACATTAACATAAAGATTAAATATATAGGGTTGCAACTTTAAAAAGTACATTGCACAAAGTCTGAAAGTATGTTTCCCAGAGGAATTCAATGGCATTACAATTACTAATTAATTAATCGTTAGAATGAAATAAAAAAGGATATCTGACCCAAAGAGCCCGAGGAAGCTTTTACAATACGTGTACAGTGAGGTAATATTTATGCCAGTTCCACTAAGAAAACTTCAAATATAGATTGTTATAATTGATGTTAAGCAACACATAAAAAACATAAAACACATAATGTCTAATTGTCACAGGCCACTGCCACTTAAATTACAAACCATCAAGAAACAAACCCAACCTATCATGCATTATCTCTTGATTAATTATGTCTTGGTCCTCTCTTATAATTTGTTCATCTGAAAACCTGAAATTGAAGTTTTAAAACGTAAATATATTGTATTGAAGAGTGCAAACTAATTGTAAAGTACAAGGCAATTCATTTCAAAATGTGGGAGTAACTGAACTATTACAACATGCAGTACATCAGTAAATTTGTTTTACTACCATTCTACCATACTGGCATTAGATTAATGTATTGCAGTCATACTGGACCAATGTAATAATATTTCTACATACATCTGTGTTTGCAACTGCATGATGCCACAATGACAGACAGGATCAACAGCAGGAGCCAGGCAGTTATTCCCAGGAGTCTGTACATCCACACTGTGATGTAACACAGGATGCCAAAGTCTGAGGATATGATAAACCACACATAGAGAAAAGTGATATTAGAATAAAGGTACTGTTAAAAAGTACAGTTCACTACCGGTCAATGGTTTTACAACACCCACAGTTTTCCATTTGTTATTGAAATTCACAGTTCAATGTCTTAATGTACTATGTAGAATAAATAAACAATTGGAGTTTGTTTTACAAAATGTAATAAAAATCTTTGACTCATCAAAGTGAGACATAACAGCCAAACTTGTATGTGATGTTTTACAATAGAAATCAAATTATGTTCAGAAAGTTCTTCCCAACACTGTTGCAGTCGTTCCCACATATGTGTTGCACTTGTAAGATGCTTTGCTTTCGTCCTTCTGCCCAGTTCATCCCAAACCAGCTGAGGATTAAGTCTGTGCAGGCCATTCCATGATTTGAAAGCTAATGTCTTGTTCTTTTTTTCTGATGTAGTTCTGACATAACCTGGAGGTATGTTTTTGTTACCTCTGGCAGTTTATTGCTTACCTTTGTACCATTTCAGGTTATTCACTAGACTTGAACTGCTTAAATTTCAATACAAATTGGGAAAAAGTGTGTTCTAAAACTTACATAAATAATCTGTACCTCATTGACATTGACAAAGTTGACTTTTTAGTACCAAAAGAGTCAAGGAAGTGTGCAATTGGGAGAAGATAATGTGGAACATTGTCCTGTAAAAGCATATTTTTACATTACCTAGCTTTTCCACAGTTTTGGTGATATTCTGCCCACCAAACTCCACCACACATGTGCACTCTGCTCCTCTGTCCCACTCCTCTGCCTGGACCAGAATCTGGTTCCCAGTGAACTCTTTTGCTGAATCACTGTTGTCTGTCCACGCCGACTCAGTTAGTCCACTCTCCTCTCTTCCATTTATGAGCCAGAACACACGGACCTGAGACGGGACCAGTCCTGACACCAGACACATGAGAGGGACTGAGGACTTGTCGTTGTTTGAAGGTTTTAGGATATCAATGGTTGGAGGTGCTTGGTGTTCATCTATATGAACAAAAGGAAACAGAAAAAAGGTCTCCAGTAAAATTTTATACGGATCATTTGGAAAACTTTGTTTTCTTTTATACAACATCAGTGACATAGCACATACCCATAACTCCTAAATAACAGAATTCAAGTATTACTTGAATAGACACAGGGAAGGTAATACAAATCCTGGCTAAAATAATTGAATAGCTAAAATGTACCTCATCATTTTAACAGTTAAAACCAATATAAAATGCTATAGGACCAACCTTTAACAACCACTGTGGTGCCATTGCCTATGTAGAGCTGCTCGCCATAGATAACGGCGCAGTAGTAAACCCCAGAGTCAGCGACAGTTGCGTTGTAGATGGACACTGGGCATTCATTCTTGAAGACTGCTTGCTCAGACCTGGGGTTGATATTGGTTTTCTTAGTCACTCGCAGAAGCCTGGGCCACCTGTGTAGTCTCATCCAAGCCACAGTGTAACAGTAGGATGTCAACCCCGCCAGGACGCAGTTCATGCTGATGTTGTTTCCGACCATTACCTCTACAAGAGGTGGATACTGGGTCACAGAGGAGTATTCCAAATCACTGGACCCTGTGACCAAATATCTTGATGAACAATTTGGCCTTAAATGACAAGTGCCTTTGTAATCTTTTCACCCGTCACAGTTAGAAAAGGACTAGGACTACTTCTCCTAGCCACTGAGCATCGACGTCTCATTGCTTGCTTATTCAGTTTAAGGCTGACATAAAAATTGCTTCATTAATTAGGTGGAGTTAATGAAATTCCATGAAAGAGTGAAATCTGTGGTATCTTACCTTTCAAATGATGCACACTGCACAGCAGAAGCAGAAGCTTTGTAAACATGTTGAACATCACAGATACATTTATTTGCTCCCTCAGTCGAATAATAAAGAGGGTTTATTTGACAGGATGGACAAACCGTTCAGGCACATACGCCCCCCCCCCTCCTAACACAGACATAAACATGTGGGCGCACACACACACCTTCTGTACTTACTATCAAAGTGAGGACTATTGAAACCATTTTTTTTACCATGTACCCATATATATTCTATCGTGTACCTGCATTTTTCAGTTGTTACATATACATGTCTGCCTGCATGTCTACATTGCTGCTATCTCTGCATTCCAGTTGCACCTTACTCTTTCAATATGCCTCAATTGCACATTTAGAATGCCATTTAGAATTGGCATTTGCACCTGCACGGCTATTTATCCCACTTGTAACATACACTATATGTACAATTATTTGATCCCCTGCTGATTTTGTACGTTTGCCCACCAACAAAGGAATGATCAGTCTATAATTTTAATGGCAGGTTTATTTGAACAGTGAGAGACAGAATAACAACAAAAGAATCCAGAAAAACTGGACCCCTCGACCCCTCTGCAAAACATGACTTAGTACTAGATGGCAAAACCCTTGTTGGCGATCACAGAAGTCAGACGTTTCTTGTAGTTGGCCACAAGGTTTGCACACATCTTAGGAGGGATTTTGTCCCACTTTTTGCAGATCTTCTCCAAGTCATTAAGGTTTCGAGGCTGACGTTTGGCAACTCAAACCTTCAGCTCCCTCCACAGATTTTCTATGGGATTAAGGTCTGGAGTCTGGCTAGGCCACTCCAGGACCTTAATGTGCTTCTTCTTAAGCCACTCCTTTGTTGCCTTGGCCATGTGTTTTGGGTTATTGTTGTGCTGGAATACCCTCCACAACCCAATTTCAATGCCCTGGCTGAGGGAAAGAGGTTCTCACCCAAGATTTGATGGTACATGGCCCCGTCCATCGTCTCTTTGATGTGGTGAAGTTGTCCTGTCCCCTTAGCAGAAAAACACCCCCAAAGCATAATGCTTCCACCTCCATATTTGACGGTGGGGATGGTGTACTTGGGGTCATAGGCAGCATTCCTCCTCCTCCAAACACGACGAGTTGAGTGCCAAAGAGCTCGATTTTGGTCTCATCTGACCATAACACTTTCACCCAGTTCTCCTCTGAATCATTCAGATGTTCATTGGCAAACGTCAGACAGACCTGTACATGTGCTTTCTTGAGCAGGGGGACCTTGCCAGTGCTGTAGGATTTCAGTCTGTCACGGAGTAATGTGTTACCAATTGTTTTCTTGGTGACTACGGTCTCAGCTGTCTTGAGATCATTGACAAGATACTTCAATGTAGTTCTGCGCTGATTCTTCATTGTGATCATTGCAACTCCACGAGGTGAAATCTTGCATGGAGCCCCAGACCGAGGAAGATTGACAGTTCTTTTGTGTTTCTTCCATTTACAAATAATCACACCAACTGTTGTCACCTTCTCACCAAGCTGCTTGGAAATGGTCTTGTAGCCCATTCCAGCCTTTTGTAGGTCTATAATCCTGTCCCTGACATCCTTGTACAGCTCTTTGGTCTTGGCCATGGTGGAGAGTTTGGAATTTGATTGACTTCTCTGGACAGGTGTCTTTTATACAAGTAACAAACTGAGATTAGGTGCAATCCCTTTAAGAGTGTGCTCCTAATCTCAGCTCGTTACCTCTATAAAAGACACCTGGGAGCCAGAAATATTTCTAAATGAGAGGGGTTGAATACTTATTTCACTCATTAAATTGCAAAACAATTTATAACATTTTTGACATGCGTTTTTCTGGATTTTTGTTGTTGTTACTCTGTCTCTCACTGTTCAAATAAACCTACCATTAAAATTATAGACTGATAATATCTTTGTCAGTGGGCAAACGTACAAAATCAGCAGAGGATCAAATATTTTTTCCCCTCACTGTACCCTTTCAGTTTAACCACTGATGAAAAGGCTATCCAACCTGAACGTGTCCTATGATGGTCTTGTCTTTGACCTGGTTATGATGTGACCCAAAATGTCACACCATTTGCCAGGGACATTTCTTTTAATGAGTGCATGCATGTCAACCTGTGAGCATTACCTAGAATATCCACCACGACTGGTGTTAATCCTTCAAACCACATGACAAACTGAACTCTGCAAAGACGCTGCTTTACATTCTGACTTTATGGGTGTGAGTCCCTGTCCACTGCTCTGGCACAACAATGAACAGAAGAAAACCACAATTAGGACAACTCAGCTACTGAGTTTCACATACCAAACCACAGCTCTCACATTAGTAGCGGCATTTGGAATATGTTACCAATTATTCATGCAATCAAATTAGCCTATATTTTTTTACAATTCTCTTTGGAAACTAGGTTACATGAAATAACTCTGCAATTGTATTTAGTCTATAAAACAGAGAAGGGGGGAAAGAAGAACAATGAAGTCTCTTAAATTGACAGAAATTTGTAAGTCACAGATCTGATTGTAAAGCAACTCAAATATTAAATCAAGTAGTTGGCACATTATTCTTTTTCAACTGTAATGCTACTGTTTATTATTTGTCTGGCAATTGGATTTAAATAGTTCATTTAAATAAAAATAATTAATTCAATTTCTGATGTAATGAAAAGAGACACATATGATGCTGTAACGGTTAGGTGAGCAGCAGCGCCACCGTTCCGTGCACCTTCAGTTTCCCATATCACACAAATGCATCCCGGACTTGTTTTGTCACATGTCTTCATCGTTCACACCAGGTCCCTGTTAACTAATTTATATGTGTTTAAATGTTTCCCCTCTGCTCCCCACATTGTGGATCATTGTTATTTTCTGTTCGTTCAGTGGTGAGTGTTACTTGTATGTACTGTTTGAAAATTACCTGTTAAGACGTGTTGTCGCGCGCTTTGATTTCTTTCAGTCTGTAGTTATATTTTTCCGTTCGTTGTTCGGTTTTCTTTTGATTGTTTATTAAACCCACGAACGTGAGATATGCCTGCGCCTGGTTCCTTGCCCAACACTACACCACAAGAAGAGCATTACAGATGCAGATAGAATGAAGTCCAAAAGACGGTGACACATTATTTCATTTTATAACTGTATTCCAGGACTGAAATTGTAATGATAAAATGTTAATGGGGTCAAAGTGCAGACAATCAGCTTTATATATGAAAAACTTTTAGTATGAACACATTGTGTAACTGCAACTAAAAATGGGTGTTGCTTTTTTCAAGTTTATTTTATAAAAGCTTTTTAGATGTTAAATCAATCAAAAAACAACAAATAAAATTTATTTCCAATAATCACATGCCGCTTCTACCAAACATCAAATGATTTAACATTAGAAATTGAGGTGTAGAGACCATAACCATTTACAGTATCTCAGAAGTGAGTACACCCCTCACATTTTTGTAAATATTTGATTTATAATCTTTTGATGTGACAACACTGAAGAAATGACACTTTGCTACAATGTAAAGTGAGTGTACAGCTTGTATAACAGTGTACATTTTGCTGTCCCTACAAAGTAACACAACACACAGCCATTAATGTCTAAACCGCTGGCAACAAAAGTGAGTACACCACTAAGTGAAAATGTCCAAATTGGGCCCGAAGTGTCAATATTTTGTGTGGCCACCATCATTTTCCAGCACTGCCTTAACCCTCTTGGGCATGAAGTGCTTCACAGGTTGCCACTGGAGTCTTCTTCCACTCATCCATGATGACATCATGAAGCTGGTGGGTGTTAGAGACCTTGCGCTCCTCCACCTTTCGTTTGAGGATTCCCCACAGATGCTCAATAGAGTTTAGGTCTGGAGACATGCTTGGCCAGTCCATCACCTTTACCCTCAGCATCTTTAGCAAGGAAGTGGTCGTCTTGGAGGTGTGTTTTGGGTCGTTATCATGTTGGAATACTGCCCTGCGGCCCAGTCTCCGAAGGGTGGGGATTATGCTCTGCTTCAGTATGTCACAGTACATGTTGGCCTTCATGGTTCCCTCAATGAGCTGTAGCTCCCCAGTGCCGGCAACACTCATGCAGCCCTAGACCATGACACTCCCACCACACACGCTTGACTGTAGGCAAGACACTTGTCTTTGTACTCCTCACCTGGTTGCTGCCACACACGCTTGACACCATCTGAAACAAATAAGTTTATCTTGGTCTCATCAGACCACAGGACATGGTTCCAGTAATCCACCGGAGACCTTGTAACACTAACGAGTCACATGACACCGGGGATGGAAAATTGGTTAATTGGGACCAATTTGGACATTTTCACTTATTTTCACATTTTCACAATTTGGACATGTTGCCAGCGGTTTAGACATTAATGGCTGTGTATTAAGTTACTTTGAGGGGACAGGAAATGTACACTTATACAGTTGTACACTCATTACTTTACAGTGTAGCAAAGTGTCATTTCTTCAGTGTTGTCACATGAAAAGGTATAATCAAATATTAGCAAAAATGTGAGGGGTGTACTCACTTTTGTGAGATACTGTAGAATAAGTGTAATATATCAAAATGTAAGTAATTCTGTTGTTTAACTGAACTATTACAACATACAGTACATAAGTTAATTTGTTTTACTACTATTCTACCATACTGGCATTAGATTCATGTATTCCAGTCATACTGGACCAATGTAATAATATTTCTGTGTTTGCAACTGCATGATGCCACAATGACAGACAGGATCAACAGCAGGAGCCAGGCAGTTATTCCCAGGAGTCTGTACATCCACACTGTGATGTAACACAGGATGCCAAAGTCTGAGGATATGATAGAGAGAAACAATGAGAAAATCCCTTTAAGAGTGTGCTACTAATCTCAGCTCTTTACCTGTATAAAAGATACCTGGGAGACAAATCTATCTAATTGAGAGGGGATGAAATACTTATTTCACTCATTAAAATATAAATAAATTTCCAAAAACTTTGACATGTGTTTTTCTGGATTTTTTTGTTAATCTGTCTCTCACTGTTCAAATAAACCTACCATTAAAATGATGGACATTTTTTGACAGTGGGCAAATGTATAAAATCAGTAGGGGATCAAATAATTGTTTTCCTCACTGAAAATAAGCATTGTTAAAATAAAGGTAACTTTTAAAATATTCCAAATAAACTGTATTTTCACTGCAAGGGTACAATTGAGAAGGGTAAATGTGGATCACTGTGTGCCTGAAAAGCACACAAAGACCTGAGACGGGACCAGTCCTGACACAAAACAGAGGAGATGGACTTAGGAGCTATCACTGTCTGGTGATGAGAGAATTTTGATGGTTTGGGATCCAGTACTAACGTTAACTGAAATAAATAGAATAGCATACAATGTGGGGACATTCCTTCTGGATTGTTGATTGTACCTCAGCCACTATAGTGTTGTTATTAACAAATGCATACATGTATTTCACCTATGACAATTACATTGGACAATTCGATCCATTCCCAATGCAGACTGCCTCGGAGTGAACAGCCAAACAATTGTGCACGCCTAGGTTGCTCACCGTTAAGCCAGTGATGGTGGCAGAGCATGCTGTGTCCCATTACCCCTCAAAGGCCATAGTCATTTTTAGGTTTGTTTTCATGCTCATTGTTCCAGTTCTGCAGTCAACGTTAATCCAACTAGGCAAGAATCTTATCAATACAGCCCTCTAAAGTTAACATTTCACCAGAAATCATCACCATGTCAAGTTTTTCGGTAACAATGATATAGTTCGTACAAGCCGACAAAAACTAAAATATGGATCACTAGACTGATACATGCTTACTGAAATAAGCATACTGTCTGATTGGTAGATAATATATACAATATTAGCATTTAAGACAAGCTGAAGTTTCACATTTGCAATAAAGGAAACATGTTGTCTTTTGTAATAGTAAAAAAAAAAAGTTTGTAATACCTGAGAGAGAACTCCACCACAGAAATAGATAGGCACGCATCTAGACACATCAGAAGAATGATCCTCTCACGTTGTTCAGCCATGTACTGTTTGTACTGTACATATAGCCTCACCATCTAAATGCCGGAAATCATTTCTTTACGGACACTTTCAAGACTCCTCGTGTTAACTGAAAGAAGCACTGTTAAACAGTGTACAAATCGACATTTAAGAAACAATCAAATTATTTGGTTCTGTTTTTGTTCTGTTTGGGTTCTGCCTTCCCTTTTTAACGTAGCCTGTTCTGTTTTTTTTTTTTTCTCCTTTGTTCTTGTATGTAGCCCGTCTTTGTCATTATCACTTTCACCAGTTTGCCCCCTCGTTATGTCCCTATTTAATTTCCTCCTGCCCAAGTGTGTATTGTCAGTCGTTGTTGGATATTATGGTGGTTGTGTTTAGGGGCTTTGTCACTTTGTCATTGGAATTAATGAGCCTATTGTTTCTATGCCTGTGTCCTGCTATGTAACCTCCTGAAATCGTGACATAAATAAAAGGTTTGATTTCTTTGTAATTTGTATTTTATTAAATTGGGGTATTTTGGGATATGTGGGATAAGTGATATGGTATAGGCAAATTATGGTATGGTTAGTAATTAATAAATAGTAGTAGAGACCACATTTTCCCAGAGAGGTCATGTAATCCCTCATGAGACATTTCATTTGTATAGTATTGTCATGTTGGCCAGAAATTATACTTGCCTGCCGAGGACCTCAGTGTTTGTGTGTTAACTCTACCTCTCTCCCACTCTAACCACACAACCGCCCTTTAAAACAAGGTTATGCTGTCTGCAGAAGCCCGAGTTTCCTGTCCAAACACCACGCCAACTATTACATAATAAGGAAACACCTCGGTAGAATCTCTGTATCTCACATTACAACTGCAGCATGGATTTTAACTGACAGCTGTTGATGTTTGTTTTTTGTATTACAACATTGAATATAGAGAGCAGTCAATATGACAAAACAAGAATACCATATTTAATATCATGTTTATTGTCCTATACAGTCTTTTGAATAGTAATAATTTGCTATGTCCTGTGTGAATGTGAGAATTTCAGGAATATATTACAATGGTGTATGTAGACTTAGATTTAAGTTTTACCACAGGCACACAGCATCAACACGGGGGTGCAGGTGAATGCCCAAAGACGTTATATTAATGGAACGTTAGTTTGAATCAAAGGAACAAAAGGGGAACTTGCCAGGCGGTGAGACTCCGGTGTTCTCAACAGCAGACTTAGTAGATAAACACAATACAGGCTGCTAGTCATTTCTGTCTCCCGGCGGCTTTCCTCATCCTGTACATCTAGCCGTCCAAATAATGCCTGACGAGATCCACATGTGAAAGGGTGGGGCTGGCCCAGGACCGGGATGCCACAATTTCTAAATGAATTCATATCAAAATACCTTTTACAGCCAGGTTGCCTGTTAGATCAATCAATGAAATTCATTTTACAAAGCCCTTTTTACATCAGCAGTTGTCACAAAGGGCTTTTAAGAAGGTCAGTTGTAGTACTGCAGTGTTTCTCAGTCAATTACATGTGGACCCCCAAGGTATGCACACTTCTATTTTATTTGATGAACTCTTCAGTCAACGAATCAAGAGTTGCATGATTAGTGATTTGTTAAGTAGTTGTTTTAAGTGTGGTAGTACTAAGTTCTCTGGGACCCACAATAATTCATGTAGAAAAACAACAGCCAGATAATGACAAAACTCATCTGCTTTGAAAATCCTAGATTTCCCATGGCATCAGTTAATCCAGAATTATGAAAACACCTCCAGGCGGTTTGACTGAACAGGGCTTTTCTACCGTAACAGTTTGACCAGAAGGTGGCAGCCGCATGACACGGATTGTTTCTTGCTGTTCTCGAATTGAAAATAATACATATTTCCACCTCACATTGTCTTTTAAATCCCTCGTGTTTAAAGTAATCCAAGATTACTTTAAGTGAGTTCTGCTGGCAACCTCTCCATAGTATAACCAGTTGTAGATTTCTTTTAAAAGACGAAGGAACAAGGCCGTCCCTCAGCAACAGTTTTGAACACACACACAACCGCTAACACATATTTCCTGAGTGTAAGACATTATCCGGGAACTATAAATACATTTCTCCAACCTCAAACCATATTGACCAAACCCCAGAGTTCTCACAAAAACTAAACCTTATACTTAAATCGATATTAATCGGGGGGAGGGGGGGGGGGTTGCACTGTAATTCCTGAAAGTCCAGACAGTTGATGCAACAGTGAAAGGGCTTGGTTTTCTCTGTACACTCAGCCCTGCTTACTTCATTGTCATACCACGTACAAGAACACAGTCAAGTATAGTTTCCCCAATCTCATTATAAATCATTGTTCTTTCCCTTATTCCCTTCATCCACCTCCTCTCATTCTTTCTCTTCCTCTGCCTCTCTATAATGTTGTCATCCATTCTTCCAAAACACAGGTGAGTTTACCCATAACCATTTTTTTTTTCATGCAAACATCCTGTTTGCTTGTTGACTAGTTTATTTTGTCAGGGTTAACACCACAACCAATGTTTGTAGCAAGTGATAGAATTGCGATTATTTGAATTTTGCAGGAGAACTGTGGTTGTTGATATGGAGTATTACATAATGTATTAATTTACAGATTTACTTACTCAATCTATTAATATTTACTGAAAATACAGATGTGCTGTTTAAATCAGTGTATCTTTGTTACATAACTTTTTTTACTCATAACGGTCCTCCCAAACCTATTAAACCCAATATCACACCCCAGTATCAGGACCACCCAATCTGAGTTTCTAGACAAGTCTTATAATTAGTGTTTGGTAAATTTCAATCATCAATCAAGTGCAGGAGGAATGAAAAACTAATGGTCGGAGTGGAGCACATTAAGTTAAACTGATTATGCTGATATTTCCTCAGGCCTACGAGAAGAGTCTAAGGGGTGGCGGGAAATCAACGATCTCCGTCTACTGTGCTTCCCTTTACACATTTTCCCTTTGTTTGCAAAGGAAGAACCATTAGTGCATAGACTTCACCTTCTCCAAACCCATTGTAGAAAAAGGAAAAGGGTGGGAGGATCATCCCAATGACAGACAATAGCATATTCCCAGTTAGGATCCAGCTTTCACTTATCATACATTTACATATCAGTAGGGCAGAAGCTAAGGAGGGGCTGACACAGGCTATGGAGACGCACCTTTACAACACTGTCCTCTTTGACATGTCTGCCTGAGAAACGGGATCCTGGCAGGTTCTCATCGGGTACACCAATGCCTCACCTCATGACACTCTCCTGAGCAATACATTTGTGAAGCAATGTCTACGTCCACTTTAAACAGGAACATAGTAAATTCAATGAGCTGCAAGTTTTAACAGGTTCTGGCATTCCATAATAATGAAGCGACTGACAGGAAAGGATAAACTGTTTGGCTAGCTGCATTTTTGTTTCAATTGACAAATATCCCTCTCTATTGAAATTTTAAATAGATTTAAAATAGACGGCAAGACAGAGTGTTGTGCTGGAAGCAATCAAAATAGTTTTGTATTGCAACAAACTGGTAAATACATGAGTAATACTAATGAAAAGGTTTTAATGTGACTACAGCCTCTGTGCCAGACGCTTCACACAAAGCCCCAACATCGCTGCACCACATCCCACCACAACTCAAAAACCAGTTAAAAGGGCCAAATTTATGTTTACAGTATTATTAGCATAAATGACCAGAAGACATCTGCAGTTTGTTTTCAATAATGTTTAAAATAATGCTCTGTCTATCAGATTGCATTGACCTGTAGTCTCCTCATACTCTCTTCAAACACTCACAGTACTATCCCCCACCCTAAACTAGCTTGGATTAACTAATACCATTTTGGTATCATTCTGTAATAGAAAAGGAGACAAGACGTGTCATTGTATAAAATGCAGTCAAAATTATCGAGGCAGGATTCTACACAGAACATTTTTATGTCATTTTGTTCAGACTTGTCAAAAAGATAAGAACTGATTGACATAACAAGTGATACCCAAATGTATCTAGAATACTGACAAGAATATTGTCATAAATGTCACACACACAAGCTGACACATCAATGCATGCTGAGAATGGGAAGTAGACAACTATTACAATACAAAGACCATGATTGTTTTAACATTAATAACATAGACAAGGGACTGCAAGATTGGATTGCCTGTGTATATCTACTTGAGTAACTGTGTGTGTGTGCCTCAATTCCATTTCAAGTGAAAAAGTTAACCAAACTCCAATTCCAATAAGAAATGTTCCTCATTTAAGCATTCAGTAGAATGTTATGTTTGAATTGTTGTAGTAATTAAAAACCTCCTGAATTGAAATGGAATTGATCCCAACCCTAATGTATAGGGACGTTTGAAAACTTTCTTTATTTTAATTGTGAAATTACAGCCTAGTTTAAAGTTTTGTTTGCCTAATGTTTAAAATAGTATGTAGGGTGTAGACCAATCCTTAGTATGCTTAACAGTGTTATTTCTCCGCATAAGCCTTAACGTCTCAGCAAGGATACATCGTGCGTCAGCCGAGACGTTGGCATACTGAGCTCGCCAGCGCTGAGTCCTTCAAAAACCACTTGATCCTGTGGCTTCGCGAATTTGGGCGTGGTGTCTGCCTTCATTGGAATAAAGCAAGACGCGAAAGAGAGGGCCATCGAAAGCTCCTTGGGGATTGACACACCCATGTCCCCAGGGATACTGGCCACGGTACCCGCTTATTAAACCGATTCGCTTCGCATCCTGGATAAATATTAAGCGATTTACCTTGGAATTAGATTATACCAGAATATCAATTACTGTAGTTTTTATCAAGCATATGATTAACAAAGGTGGATGGTAGTGTAAAGCACCGGGTTTGGACCCAGCTGTGGGGCTTTATAGACGCACGGTTAAATGGTAGCATGATGGACTTGGTTTTCATGTAAATACCTGTATTGACAAAACAGAGAGGACTGAGAACCCGTTTTTATCGTGGCCCATGTCTACCCACCCGCGTGTTACTAAGTAACAAAACCGGCTTGCAAGAATCTGGTCGTGCCTGCTCATTGTGGATAAATTTCGTTTGTGTTCGCCTGCCACCAGATGACCAAACTTAAAATGCATGCATAGACCTAATGGAAATTGAAACAGAAAATGAGGAACAACTGTAATTATAAAGGAGTTTGAACTTGAAAAAATACAGTACATGGTTCATTACACGTTCTGTAGTTGTAAGCTTTTCATACATTGTAAAAATGTTACATTGGAGGGGCAAACATTTTTGAACAATATAGAAGAACTCCACCATAAACTTCAGATTGTTCTTGCGTAAACAAATGTGTTCCAACTTTTGCTAAAGGTTTCCAGATGTTGAGTGAATCATCGGGCTCTCTTCTTCAATAGCAGGCCTAGGCCTGCATTTTAACTGTACAAATCACTACCCTCTACAAAACGTAGCCTGTAACATTTCAAAACAAAAGAAAACGATCTATAATAAAGGTGGTATTCTATATTACTGAACGTAGACTCTCGGCCTTGTGAAGTTAACAGTTCCAATGCATCGGGTTACTCAGAGCGCAATTCTTTCCATAGCTTTCTCTGACTGACACGGAAGGTGGAATCCAGTTGCAGTTTTTTTTTTCTTGTGTGGGAGGATTTAGGAATGTTGCCAATATGTGACAGAAGCAATGGAACGCTGAGCGAGAAAAGTAACAATTACTGAACGTCGCAGAGAGAAAACTTTACTTTCTAAAAGAACAGGACAAAATCGAATCCAAATGGCTGAACAGGTAGGCTTACTATAACATTTTATAGGAGCACTTGTCAAACGTTCCACTTGAATAGATAATGTCTTTACTCGTCCTGAAAGCAACGAATGGATTTTTCTTTAGGAGATCACTTTTCACAACTTTTACGCATCGTTCGGATTCATGTTGGATGTTGGTGGGCCTAGTTTTAAAAATTTCCATCGTTATGCTATCCGTTCTAAATTTTGACAAAGCAGTTATGAAATCTTAAGGAGACTATTAGGCGCGTTTGCATAGACGGTATCATAGCCTAGCATGCTTTCCACACGCGTGCCAACTTAATGGGACCATATGCAATTGTTACTTTTTGGGCGTATAAATGAACAGGCCCAAATAATGATTCTTAAATAATAGAATTGATAATATTTCAAGAGCTTATTTGAACAGGCCTATTCCATCAGAACCCTAAAACTAATATAGTTTTCCTTTAACGTTTTTAAATAAAGTAAATGTAAGCAATTACTAAAACATGGTCAAGACTATCAAGGATTTGGAAAACATTGATTATGGGCTGCATGAATATGAATTCCCTGCATTCATAATTCTGGCCCTAAATTAGAGGGGTTTCTCCTTATCCGTTACCAAGGGGTTTACACCCAGTAAGCACGGTCAAACACAAGGGCTACGAAGGTTCAAAAGACATTCATTTGGTTGGTCCGAACATTTGTGTCCATGGATGTTTGGTCCAGACACGCCTGAATATGTCCCAAAGATAGACACCTATGATTCGGATTTGGTTTGGAAAGGATCAAATCTAAACCATTCATACATGTCTATGTTTCACAGGTTTGGACGGCACAGTCCAACAACTGCAGAATACAACAGCAGATAGCAGTTTTATACAGTAGTGTGCGGAAGAGTACAGTAATGGATAGCAATTTACTGTGAACTACTGTACATTACTGTATTAATCTCAGTACACTACTGTACTGTACTTTGATGTCCAAGCTTTTGACATGTGTGGACAACTGGCCTGGATTGACCAGCAGTCTTGTTTGAGGCCTCATCTCATAAGTAAAATACGTAGTATTTGTTGAGAATGTTTTTACACTAACAGTAAGGGCTTTTAGCATACACATTCAGTGAATCAGTGTTTTCAACTGTCGTACTTAAAGGGTAACTCTCAACCCCATTTCAGCCTTTGCTAGCCCCCTATAAAACAAAAGCATTCAGGGGAATTTTTTGTGTTACAGGGATTCACATTCATTTCTGCTAAGAAAGGGAGGAGCAACAGCACCACCATCTTGCTGTCACCTGAGCCCCTCCCTGAAAATGACTATGCAGGGCTTTTGCCAGGTGCCTCTTCACAAAATGCACTGGCACTGTTAAACCAATAGGGGCTCAAAAAGAGCTAGAAGTACAAAAGAAAATACATATAGTTATAAATACAAAAGCTTTTTGTAAACCGTTACTGAAAATGCTATTGTATTTGAAGTGTTTTTCCTTTTTTCCCCTGCTGGCCTGAAAACCTTGAACATGATCGCTGCCAGTTGCTAAGCTTTTAAAAAAACGAATATAAGTGCTTGTGACAGTGGGGATAATACATATTCTGCACTGCGCTTCAATTTGCTATTTTATTTTGCTATTTTAAATGGAAATAAAATGGTTCAAAGTAAACTGTATCGACATGTTAACCTTTTCAAAAATATGTAATTTCAACTTTCATTCAGAATCAAATTTGAAAATACACCTAATTTCAATGTCTGGAATAGACATAGTTGGCTCTCTGTGCATACTTAGATACATGTATTTAAATAAACAGATTAGTGGGCATGCCCTGGAACAGCAGCAAAGAATGTGCACAACAACAAATTAATGCAGGCCATATGTTGACTAGGCAGCCAGGAGTTATCAGTTGTCTCTGTAGGCTACAGAGGACACTGTGAGGAAATGGAAAGCACGGGGAGGCAATCAGTCCCTTCTCATTCCATCAACACAGCTCCTGCCACATAGACCTTACACAGGCTAATAAGCCAGTAATGACCCTGTCCCCGGGCTATTTTGAACATCGCACATTAGCCTGACACAACTACCATTACATGTTGGCCTTGAGTGGGGTAACCCTATCATTCTATAGGACAGACCATACTGACTGAATTATTTGGCACCTTTTGTCTTCAACCGATCTAGCCACTTCACTGCATTAAATGCCTTGCTTTTACTCAAGTCAGTGCATTATCAAGACAACTCTGTTGCACTTTACACTCAGTTTTCACACAGCTACTTTACAAGATAGCAATTTGGGTTTAGGTGCAAAAGACATGTGGGGGAAGATACTGAGGGAGATGACTGACAGGTACACTTAGCCAGTTAAGCCAATACCTTAACTGGTATTGGCTTAACTGGCTTAGTGTACCTGTCAGTCATTTTGAAATTCCCACTACTTTCTTATTGACAAATGAGAAATGTATTGTTCCAACAGACCTTCCACGCCTTTGAGTGGAAGTGTATGGGAATGAGACAAGGTGAGGGGTGACGGTTAGATAGACAGAGAGCTCCTTAATATTGTTGCCCAATGGTTACATTTTATGACATTTGTTGGCTGGAGTGAGCCATATGTGGAAACATTAAACTGAACACCATAGTAGTTTTAGGCCTACCACAAGATGTGTGAGTCTGGCTTTTATTCAATATTACTTCCAACCCGCCAATGGAAATAACTAAATTCAATTTTTAGGACAGGGCTACTCAACTATATTATTCAATTATATGGGGCCAGATCTTAAGAAGATTAGTTATGGTGGGCCAGAGTTTTTTTTTTGTGGGAGCACTTTTTGTAAAACTGGTCTAAACAATTTTTATCCACAGATACAATTATTATCTTCCAATGCGCTACTGTGAGTGAATGAAAATCAACACTCAAAAAAGGGTGAAAAACCGGTGCTTTAGTTTGAATTCAAACTTGTGTGTAAATTCACAAATGTTTTGTCTGCCATCCTTACACTGTTCTGTCTGTCTTGTGTTACTCTTTTTACAATAGTTTGTCATCCTAGTTTTATTTTCACAACATACTGTAGGGAACTTTTAATACTTTTCTATGTCAGTGAGAATAAAACCTGTCCCTCACTAAACTGATCTAATAACTCTGATATCGCAGGATATCACATTACCCTTGTTTAGACAACATTATGCAAAAGTGAATGAAGCCCATGGGAAAGGTCGTTCAGCACACTTTGAAAAAGTGGATTTTGCAAGTTATTTGTTGATTGGATAAAGTTTATAATAACCATAATTGTCTCTGTTTAGTGTTTTAACTCGCCGCTGAGAAGTTGAGCACAAAGCTCATGTGTAATGACACAAAAGAGAAAAGCAGACAGAGCGTGTCCCTTCTAGCAGCTCTGATTTGCTGCAACTTGCAGGTTGGGTGATATTTGACTGACATCACTTAATGGGCAGTAGACTTTTTCTTGTAACCTTTAACTTTTTTATTAAATGTTCAGAGTTGATCAGAGGCCCATGCTAAATTGAAAAAACACAGATCTGGCAGTCAGGCCACCATTTCAATTATCCTGCTTTAGTAGATAGGTAAAGCCAGTTTCAAGTAACCACTGATTCCTCCCCCTGTAACTGAAGTGCTTGTGTGCACACCCTGAAGATAAACAGTGGTGGGGGCAGCTTTCATAGCTACCCCGACCTGCAGGTATTTCAAGTACGCCTTCCTTCCCTAGGTTGCAAAGATCGAATGTACCTGAATTTGCCTTCTATGTTTGGTTTTTGGTTAAAAGGGGGTATAGAATGATGTCTAGCAATCACCAAGACAACCAGTCAATGTAACAAATCAGCATGCCAATGCAAAATGTCTCCTTCAAAAAAAAACTAAAAGTTGTACTACTTTTGTATTCACATTTTTTATTCACTGTACAATTTCCCATTGTACTATAGTTGTCTTATGACTCATCTGCGTTACAGTACTATCTATTCCAAAATCTTTACACACCTTAGTAGGTTAATCACTTTAGTTACACTGATACTGGGAAAGGTGCAATACCAAACATTTGAGTGAATGGAACAGTGTGATACGTGCAGACAAGAATGCTGCCGTGTTGTAAGAACAGGGCCTTCTCTACAGGCTTGAGAAGAAGCCACTGGGATTAGACGTCAGCGCTCCGGCTTAGTGTGGACCTCTGACGCGTGGAGGCACGCAAGATATGTGTTTGAGGAAAGACGCGAACGTGTTAAAAAAAAAAAAGACATTTGGGACAGAAGTGATGGGAGATTGGTACACTTTGGCTTACTTCTCTGGGAGTTTGTCTCTAGAATACAACAACTTTCTTTCTTACTGATCTATAATCACAATAATAATAAACTGCAAAGGAATGTCCGAAAATGCTTTTCTTATTCCTATGTTATTTTGATTCACCCTGAAATGTTTTTTCCCCCCCCACATTTAGTACTCAGACCTGGAAAAGGCCATCAACACCCTGGTCACACAGTTCCATGCTGCTTCGGCTAATAATGGCCCCACACTCCAAACTGACGAGTTCAAAAGCCTCCTCTCCTCCCAGTTGCCTAACTTAGCCAAGGTAAGCTGCACGGCTTGTCCTCATTGTTCCCGCCCACCTCTGATTCAGCCAGTAGAACACGGCCTCTGACTCTTACTGCCAGCCCCTTCAATAACACGTGGATAATGCAAAGCTCCTCCTGTAACTCCCGAACAAACACGCCGAAAATGCCTAGAGGGCTCGGTGGCCAGGTTAGATCTAAAATTCCCTATAATCTACGTTGTGTGAAGTCACCAGTTCAGTTAAAAACATGTTCGCACATATTCTTAAACTCCCACGCTGGATTGTGTTCTGTCTGTATTTCATTTGCTTAAAGTAAAACGTAGGTACTGAATGTGATATGTGCTTAATTTGAAACACTAAAAAAGGCTAAAGTATCTTGCCTGTGATTGCCTATGTATTTAAAATGGTTTCTTAGCTGTCTGAGACCCACAGTGGTTTATCAAGATGAGCCTAGCATCTATCTTCAATTGTGCCAGTGAGTTTCAAAGATAGCTATGCTTGTGAAAAATAGGAAAAGGTCAGTTCAAATACAAATACATGAGCAAGTAAGGAATGTTCCATGTTGTTCTTTCATCTAGCAAGGGAAACGAAATGACGGTGACATGAATTAATGTTTTCCTTTACCAGCAAAAACCCCCAAATTATTCTAGTATGACTCCTTGTACCAAGTCCACTTTATCCACCATAAACTGGACAACCAAGTAGAGTATTTCTGTGACACAGTAACTAGCCACAAAGCCTACCATAGGAAAAAAAAAACATATGTGAAAGGCAAATGAGGTTGAGGGTAAGGGGGCAGAATACACAACAATTGAAGTTAATATGTATAATTGTGAATTATCTAAGTGTTTTTCATTATGTTTAAACTTTAAGCAAGAAATGTAATGATTACATCATTTAAACTCTCTGTATTATCTCAGCTGTAGGGCTGTGGTCAGAACAGGAAATATTTTCCCAAATCAATTTCCTTTTGTTTCAAGGAGAGATCCACTGTGTGTGCGTGTTTGTATCTGCCTGGCTGAAGGCTTTGTCAAATCTCAGAATAACCTTAACATTGGTTACCGGCAGATTTCCAAACAAAGAAACGGTTGCTATTTAAAAAGCTAAAATGTATAAGAGGAGTTTTCCTCTAGGAGATTCATAGACCTTTAACCACTAGAGGGCAGCCAAAACTTAAACATAGGACTGTTAATTACCATAAAGTACAGGACTGCTGTATTTACACAGCTGTTGCATTATGAACACTTTGACTGGAGTTATGCAGTTGAACTATTGCTGAGGGTATTTGTACTGTTATGAATAATGCCTGCTGACTAATGCGAAGTAATCACCAACTGACCATTAATGCGTAATTCCCTAACTGCGTATTACGTATCAGTAAGGCCTTTATTCATTGCAATGTGTCCATGTGGGTGGAGAGTTGTTTATCGTGCTGCCTTACTCCCCCCAGACTGCAGGCTCAGAGCAGGGCCTCGGCGAGGTGATGAGAACGATGGGTGTGGCAGATGGAGAGGGAATCTCCTTCAAGAACTTCTGGAGCTTGATCCAGCAACTGGCCGGCAAACAGTATGGTCTACTCAGCAACGAGAAGGTGTCCAAGTGTAACTGTGTGCTCCTGTAAGGTCAATGCCTTCGGACAGTGACCTGAGCCTGAGTATCCCTCCTAGGGTCTGCCCCCCCCCCCCCCCCCCCCCATAGCCCCCGCTCCCTCCATTATAGGTATTTTGTGTACATTCCCCATGCTTGCAGTACCAGCAGTGTTCATCTCTTAGCTCTATGCTACTGGGTTTACAAGAATGTGTCATCAACAGTTTTGGTGATTCCATCCATATCGCTTCAGATGTTCAGATGTACCCACTCTCAAATTGTGAAAGTCACTATAGGTTTGCTACCAGTCTAACCACTAGAAATACAGCTTGGACAACACACGATCTGAAGAAAGCCATGAGTGAGGTTAAGGTGCTTAAAAAAAAAAAAATTAAGAAAATTATTGTAATTTACACACCACAGATCCCATTAGTGGAAAGCTCCTCTGAGTAACCACTAGTCCAAATACATACACATGGTATTTGGAGTCCTCATTGCATGTTTACTTCAAATTTTTGTTCTTTCTCCCTACTGTGGTATTGCAGTTTTGTATTTATATTTTGTAATTCTTTTTATTCCGGCCAATGTGATAACATATTACATCATGACATGGTTTAATAAAGATAAATAGAATTGGCGACAAAAGTGAGCTCTTATTGTGATGTATTTTGGGAAAATATGGGTGAATTATCACTTAAATCATTAATGACATAACCCACATTTCTTAACCACTGGCAGATAGTTATTTAATAAAAGTTGGTGTTAAAATATTAAATACATTTTTAAATGTATCAGTTTAGAAAGGCAAATGGTTGTCATGTTCATATAGCAAACAATGTTCCAGCGTAAAATGTCTCTGCTTTGGAAAAATATTTTTTGGCCCAATAGCAGATATTATTTTCATGCAACCTTTGAACATCTCATTTTGAAATTAATCCGTAAATTTTCTATTGTTTAAAGTTTTCATATATAAAGTAAACTAAGGAATTATTAGTATCCTAAACAACCCAAAAGACTAGCAATAGGGTGTGTTCAAGCCATATGTTTTCATTTCAACACCCGAATTTTGTCAAACATAAAACATTTTACTTAGTATTATGATGTTTTCTGCAAAACAGGTTTCAAAAGTATTGGCACCCCTAAGAATATTTAAAGTAAAACCAAACTAAGTGGCATCTGTTATACCATTTTGTGCTTTTTAGGTCTCAGTCTCCAAGAACTGAATTGTTTCACTGGGTTATACATACTGTATGAGGTCAAACATATGTAAAATCTCTTTGTCTTCCATCACTATGAGTAAAACCAGATCATCCAGAGCATCAATTAATCAATCAAATGTATTTATAAAGCCCTTTTTACATCAGCAGTTGTCACAACGTGCTTTTACAAAACACAGAGCCTGAAGAGCATCCACCTGAAAGGAGCCAGATGGTTGTTATGGTTGTAGACCTACACAGATCAGGTAAAATATATTTTAAAAATACAGAAACACCAAGCACAGTCAAAGCAATTTTCAAGAAGTTTAAGAAGTCTGGAACAGTTGCAAATTTGCCAAGTAGAGGACGCATGTATATTGCCCCCACACACAGGGAGGAAAATGGTAAGGGAGGATGATAAGATGGTAAGGGAGGATGGTAAGATGGAAAGGGAGGATGGTAAGGGAGGGTGGTAAGATGGTAATGGAGGATGGTAAGGGAGGATGGTAAGATGGTAAGGGAGGATGGTAAGATGGTAAGGGAGGATGGTAAGATGGTAAGGGAGGATCACAGTTTAAGAAATGCAAAGTCTAGTGGAAGCTTGGGGTTATCAAGTTTCAAAGTCTTTGGAAGGGTGGCACAAAAGAAGCCCTTATTGAGCTCAACCCACAAAATGTAGCAAATGAACTTAGCCAAGTTATTAGATTTACAATTGTAATCCTTTTATGTGGTCGGATGAAACAAAAAAGGACTTTACGGAAATGCACACCATCAGCATGTTTGAAGACAAAAAAGGACATAAACGGAAAAGCTGATACCCACTGTAAAATATGCAAGTGGATCATTGATGCATTGGTGATGTTTTGTAACTAGTGGTACAGGGGCTCTGGTTAAGAGCAATGGCGTAATGAATTCCCATAAGAATCAGGATATTTTAGCCCAGAAACTCGTTGCTCTGCCAGGCCATTGAGACTTGGCCGTGGATGGACATTTCAACACGACAGTGACCCCTAACATACATTAAAATCCACAAAAGAATTGTTGTGGGACCACAAAATGTTTGATTGTAGGAGTTGTAGTATGTATGTATTTAAGAAAAATATACTACTCATTGAAAGTTTTGTGTTTGATAAATTAATGTACTGAAATAAAAGGATACATCTCCCCCTTATTGTTTGAACCCAAAATATGACTCAATGTTTGTGTTGTTTATTTTTTGCCTTCACTTGAGTTGACTGTAAATGTTCACAATTTTTGAAAATTTCAATTTCTTAATTGACAGACACTATTTTTGCATTCATAGTTAGGGCGAGCAGGAGACATCCTGGTTAGAAGAATGTAAAATACAATCCTCCTGTCTACAGACAGATCCAAAGTCAGCAGAGCAGTTTTTCAGTATTCTCGTAATTAAGCCATCCAAGGAACTCCACCTTAGTTTAGGAGAAATTTACATAAAGGATAGACCCACAGATGGAAACATATAAAAAGAAATGTACAGACTTTTTTTTGTAAAAGGTTGTAATAATTAGTCAATTAATAACACTAAGATTTGTCACCCATATTAAACAGATTGTATGTGTACAATCTTAATTTCGCTATATTCACACAGCGAGGAAATCCTGTAGCAACAGGAAATATAAATTATTATGTAAATTATAATTAATGAACATTTCGATCTATTACTAATGGATGTAGGGTACATTTTTAAGTGGAATTCACAACTGTAAAGAATCTTTTAAAACAGTTAATCCACTACAGTTTTGAATTTACTGCTGTGTTAGTACATTGCAACACTAAGGTATTCAAATTTAGATTGTACACTTGTACAGTTAATCGACTTGTGCAAAGTAATTGAATAGGGTTGTTCCATCCTCATGCTCTGCATCCTCTTGCCAGCTTCTTCCCCTCTGGCGTCCCTCGAAAGAATTCCAGGTAGGATGAAAACACATATTTATTCATGACCTTGACCCTACCGAAGATATCAAGCTCTGTCTTCTGGTCGTGGTCAACGCCACTCATCATTTGCTTGGACTTTGTGAAGAGAAAGTTCTCTTTTGCGACAACCTGATCCAGCCAATCGAGGGTGTTCCGTTTGGTCATCTTCTCCTCAGCTTTGTCCACGGCGCAGCCATAGAACCCGCGTCTACCGTGTTCCAGCCATGGGTCATCCACAACCATGGGGTGGTCATCCCCAACAAAGGCTGTGCAGAGAGAACTGTCTGAGCCCTGGGTTCGGCTCACCTCACAAGCGATAACAGTCATAAGGAAGAGAGAGAAGGTACGGAAGTTCCGGACGGACGCAGTGAAAACGGCTGCCATGAAGTAATGAGTCCAGTGTTCGCAGTCACGGACACAATGTTGCAGCTGGAAAGTCTGCCGGCAGAAGTCGTTGAAATGGGATGCCTTGAGGCCCTTCCTCAGCTGTTGGAGGGTATAGTGCTGCCTCTGGTCCTGGAAAGTGTGGGTGAATTTCTCGATTTCTTGCAGATGGTCAGAAGCAATGTATTTTCCCACCAAGGACGCGTAAAAGGTTCTCTTCTGCACCTTGAAGATGCAGTCGTTCAGAACGTAATACAAGTCAACGTTTGTGTCTTCCCTGGCATTGTATCTAATCTCAACTAGCAAATCAAGAATGGTGGTAATGTGTTTGATAGGAAAGTCTTCCATGGGTTTGAGGCCGTGCAGCCAAACTGCTGTTAGGTTTCGTTGCCCCGGGATGTAATCTGGAGCGCGCCTTCTTTCATTCTCCTCAAAGAACAGGCTCCATGTAAGCCCCTCTAGACAGTCAATGGAGGTGTACTTTTTACGCAAGTCTTCTGAGACAAACATCTGAGGGTGGCTTGGCCATTCTAAAGTCTGTATGTACAAGGTGTGTCCCTGATAGTTGGGAATGACCTGTCCCCTGTTGGCCCCCTCTACTCGGGTTAGCAGGTTACCACTCTGGTCCAGCTGAGCAATGATTTTCTTACTGCTATCGTTATATTTCCAGACTCCTTCCTCTCTTGTCACTATCTGTCCCCAGGGGCTAACAGAGAGCACTGAGGTCTGCAAATGCAGTGTGGTCTCCACATTTAGGAACCTGAGTGCTCGCAGAAGCCGTCCCGCGTACTGGAGGTCCTTTCCTAGTGCACACCCCACAAGGCTAATAGTGCGCAGATTTCCACCTTCTATCTTCATGGCCACCACAACATCAGCCAGATCCTCTGGCCCATAATTCCCTAGTCTTGCCACCCCATCACTGTTCTTACTGCCATGACCCACAAGCACTACACGGCTGTCTCCGGTCAAAGGGGTATATGAGCCCCTGATGACTTGGAGCTCCCCCTGGTGGTATATCAGTAAAGTTGACAAAGAAGGGTACTTCTTAAAGATGAAGTTGGCCGACTCAGTCACTACAGGGTCATCTTCCAGGATCACCACATTCTGGTGGTCAAAATAAATAGAACTGTCCCTCACATTTACCTTATGACCAAATGACACATTTACCTCAGATACAATATTATGTTGGTGAGTTCTACCAGAGTCAATTCGGAGTAAAGATTGCAGTGAGATTGATTTAAAAAAAGTAGTTAACAAGTGTAATGACGACTGATTAAGTGAGACTTGCAAAGCATCATTACTAAGACTGAGGCTCCTAACCATAACACAAGCACCACTGACATTTCCATGACTATACAGTGACTCAGATGTGACAAGGACTTTCATCAGACACAACCTGGAACTATTAAGCATAGCACACACTTCCCCAGGCTTGATATGATCATGTAAATCAGGACCTGATCCAGCACCATCAGAGCATTTCTCTGAGGGGAAAAGATCCAGTAGAGTCTTCTCAGGTGGTGGGAGCCTATCAAAACCAAAATCAAAACATAGTTTTATATATATAAAACAGATATCTTTATATTTCTCATTTCCCACCAATGTTATTTAGGGGTGTTGTTTTCATTTTTTATGTACACTATGATTTAAATTAAACCTAAATCAAATTTAAAACAATAAATAAATGCTAGCTGACCTTGTTGTTTGTACCTTACCTATCAATTATATGGGACTCAAACGCCACGTTATGGGTTTCCCAGTTCACGCCTGTACAAACATATGTCAAGCGTATTTTATTATAAAATGTAAAATAAAAAACATTCATAGTCCATGTATTGTGAATTGTTTACATGGAGGCAGAGTGTGCTGTCAATTTTCTGGAACTAATGTAGGCCAGTTGCAAAGGGTACTGATACTGGATGTGTTTATTTAGGCACATCTAATAAGCAGATGCCATTTAATGACATGGACTTTAGGACACTTCCACACTGAATAACATTTAGCTTGCCATATTACATTTGGACCAACTGTATTTGCACAGAAAATTATCCCAGCAGGAATATGCTCTATTACTCTATGGAGGCTAATGTCCTAGTCAAACACCTAGCGGATACTATTATATCTTCACTCGGCCCAAAAATACAAAAATCTGTATACAACCTACCACTGTAACCTATCACTGTAATTACATTATGTTCCAGAGTACTCACTTAGACTATTTACTAATAACATCAGTGTATTTCCATTGAAAAATGTATTTGCAAATTAAGAAAAATTCTGCTAAAGAACCCAAGTAAATACATGTTGTCTAAAAGAAAACGTTTCTCACCTGCAACCATTGGATTTGGGGGCAAAGACAAATGAAGGAGGAAGATGAGGTAAAAGCTAAGAGTCCTCATTGTGATGTTCTAAGAGTTTTCAGACTCTGCAGCATTCATTCATCAGACAGTTTTCCTAGGGTGCACTCACAAATACAGAACAAAGACAGTTCAGTTTGGTTCTTAGACACGTGACTGTTTGATATGATAACACATTTAACTAGATAAGGAAGAGGGTTGAGCTAACAAGACGTAATACTGTTTAGCAGAGAAAGTGAACTAGAAGTATAACCTGGACTCAACATTAATAAAGACAACAGATAACATTTGGTACTCGGCAAAGATTCTTAAAGCTCACATAACCACTTATTAGACTTATTACAGAGCTTGCACACCTGAATCAACTTTACTACAGGCTGAGTCCTAAGCTCCTCTGAACTAGCTAGGTGAGCTAGCTCAGAGGAACAGTTAGAAGTTTCGGGGTCAGCGCGCTGAGATGAGAACAAGTGCTACAGGATCATGGGGAAGTTATAAAATACGCAAGGTATTGGCAAAAGGGGCGTCCTGGGTTAATGTTTTGGAAATGAGAGGTACATGTATTGCTTCTTCCAGACAGTGTCTTTCATTATTATAGGGCCCCGTTCATAACAGCAGGCACGTGCACAGGTAAGGCTCAACCAATAAGCATGCGTCGTCCGTGTTTTTTCGCAAGTCACTCACTCCAACACTTCGTCCGTCCATGTGAGCAAACAGCTCAGCCCACTATTTCAGATTCAGCACATGCCTCTCTGAAGGTTTGTGCACGGTACTGGTTAACAGCAATTTTGGAGAGAATAATTAAATTGAAAATGCCACAAAGATCATGTGAAATCACATCACCTTGATGTTAAATACATCTAAAGGTTAACAGAAGTCCTTTGAAACAGAGGTCTGAACCAGATTCCCTAAGATATTACCTAGAGTATAATCATGGCAACTCAAATGCCATTTTGGTGTGTTTCTATTAAGAAATACATTAATTATGGGTTGCAGATAGCCTAGCAGTTAGATTATCTGACCAGTAACTGATAAGTTGCTAGATAAAATCGTTGAGGCAAAAAATTATAAGTTATTTCCTTGAGCAAGGCAGTTAATCCAATTTGCTCCACTAAGTTGTTCCGGATAACAACAACAACCTAAATGTCATTATAAAATGTTAGGCAAAAAAGATAGTTTAGAACTCAATTGCATCCCTTGCGCTTCATTAAGATAGTATCATAATTCATCAACTTCATAGGAGTTTTAGATAATAACCAACAAACAGTTTGGTGTGAATGACAATTAAAAGAATTACAGATACTCTAGCTACGCAACATATGCTGTGTGACAACCAGTATTTTTTATTGATCTTTCTGTACAAACAGCATACACCATCAACTCTTTACAGTATGCAACCCTTGTAGCTACACGTCTTGGATCTTGAAGTCGGTGAATGTCTTATCTGCCCAAGGTCAACGCATATGATGATATGAGAGTCTTCAGTTGTTCATGTGTGCTTCGTTGTGTGCTTTGATGTCTGTTCAAATGTGATTAAAACTCTAAACAGCAACACAACACTTGGGGCAAACCCCAATTGTCTCTGCCTTGTGGGCACAGGTGGCCCTTACTGCAATTCAGTGGACAAGACCCAGTTGAAATACACAAAATATTGTTACAAAATCTACATGTCTCAATGACCTTCTAAGTCTATGTGCTTGAATCTCATAGAAAACCTGTGGTTTGAATTGAAAAGGGCATATGTGCAGACAGACAGCTCTGTCCTGTGTTCACCCATCTCATAAAAAGATAAGGGGAAAAGCAGAGTACCATCATTCTTGCAACTTAAGAGTGTACAAAGTACTGAAAACAAGGGTGCAAAAAATGTATTCTTTAAAAATTCTTCTACAATTTAAGAAATGTTTAATTTTGGTTCTGACCTGTGAATCAATAATAAAGAACAGTATATTCTAAATATTGGAAAACTACAATATAGTTCATGATGCAGTGTTTACTTTATACAGTATTATTTTATCAAAGATGCCAATAATTTTGGAGGTGTCAATAGTCTCCCAAAGGTATCTACCTAAAATAATTAGTTGAAAAATTATTTAATTAGATATTATCTAATGCAACGGCATTAACTGTATGCATTTATTGGCGAGATAAAAGAGGCGGGCATTACACAAGACGTCATACGGGGGAGGAAGAGCAAGACGGCCATCTTCGTGAGGTCAGAAGATTGCGTTTTAAGGTAATTCTTCAAATAATACACTTTTCAAATACCAACTGCACAACAGTATACTAATATTGGTGTTAATATTTAAACGCTTGTTTGACATCTGATAGCAAAGACGCAAATTATCTTCTATAGTCCGGAGACCCTTTTTGTCTGAGCTAACCTCAGCCTATTAGCAAGCTACGGCTAGTTTGCCACAGTACCAAGGAAATGAAGGTTATTGGTCTTATGTGTTCGTGGCACGAAATTGTCGCTTGCCAACAATGGATATTGAACAACAGCAGCAGCAGTTTGTCCAATCACAAATGAAACCTATGCACGTGTGGAGATGTGAGAAGATTTGAATGGTACACCTATTAGCAACATGGTGAAACTTGAGACTACACATTGCTCGATTACCATTGCTTACGCACGCCTGTTAAATCCTCTATACAAGTGTGTTAAGGGTCCAATCGGGATTGGACAGTTATCTTCGCCCCCACAATTAAGCAAGCACTTTCCTTCTATCCTACTTCGACATGGAACGTAAAATCGGGCGAGCTTTCTGTGAAGGGACAGCCATTGGGGGAGAGGCACGCTTGCGAAATAATAACGTACGCCGCGTGATAGGTGAACAGGCTGTTGTCGCTAGGTTTCCTAAACGACTCCTCAAAATGCTGGAAAAGTAAAAAAAGATGGAATGCAAAACAAAAAAACTGCATAATTTGTGAAATGACCGTGAGCTTGTATTACCTGTCCTATTATTAATTTATTACAGTTGCCTATATTGCTTATTACCAGGCTAAATGTATACTCTGTCTTAGGTAAAGAAGTTACCATTCATCTTATCACTGCTTTACAGTTTGTTTATTATTTATATTGCGATTTGAGCAGTTTCCTTTGCTGATAACTAATTCAATTACCATGACCCATAACCTTCTATGTCCTTGAGTCTTAAAGTTAGATTTTCCTTAGTTTTTCAGCTATCGTGCTCAGATGCCTAGACACTGCTCTGCAGGTGGATGCAAGTCCCGTGACACCAGGGAAAATCGTAAGGCTGGCATTACCTTTCACAGGTAAATCCAATCAAAGTTGTGATCCATAAGCTTCTATGGCAAAAAAGTTACAAAATTATGCCAGTTTTGTTTGTCGTTGTACAGAACATTTTAAAATGAACCCTTACCTTCTTGAATGTCTTCCTGTGCCACCCAAATATATGGCAAGTCTTCCTTAAGTTCCTGTGTTTGCAAGGTTGCCAAAGCGTGGAACAGCACGGCGGGGCCTGTGGATCATCAACTCTCACCGGCAGGGTCCTCAAGGCCAGGGGCCATGGGATCCCCAGAGCAACTTCATCTATTTCTGCTCCAAGCACTTCACCCCAGAGAGTTTTGAACTCTCCGGAGTCAGGTGTGTAGCATCTCCCAAAACCAATTCAGTTAGGACATGTTTTTTATGTGTACGTGTCATGCAAAATGAAATGGAACAAATGTACGTTATATCATTAGGCCTGCCTATCCATTGTATTGTGTGACATTGTGAAATCTCGCCTTATGAGATTCCACTTCAATAGCTACTTGCTTGTGGAGTTTGCTTCGAAGGGGGCAACAGAGAGTCTGATGAGCCCCTACACCCTTGTTTATTTGCGCTTCCTCTTTGAAACACTTGTGCAAATGGCGGCTGTGCATTAACCATTGGTGTTCATGGTCTGACCTGCTTAATTAGTTTTCTAATATTGTAGAAGGAATTGTAGAAGAAATTCTAATTTTATCAACATGATATTAGTTGGTATCCTCAACCAGAATTAACTAAATGGGCCAAGAGTTTTATTTTAAACAGTCATTAGAAACTGATTCTTTTTGCTAGCTGGGAATAAACATTTAAATAAATTGGAGTAATGAGCAAGTAAAAGAAAAAAATATGTTTTACCTGTAATCAACTCCATGTTTAGTTTTGTTAACTGAATTAAAACATGTGACACCAAGTGAAAAGCCACAAAACATGTTTTACCAGAATGTTAGCTCAGGGGTCTAAATCAATCACAAGTACAAAGACAGACCGATACAGTCTGATTCAGTGTCACAGCTTAGTATATAAACTGCTAATCATGTCTGTACATGTTTGTTGTTCATGAAATCCATTCATAGTTGACCTCAAAGGAAGTTAATATCTTGAAAAGTTAAAAATGAATTCTAACAGTTTGATGTTCCTTAAAGGCAATATACACACTGACACACCCTAATTACTTTTTTTATAGATAATTGTATCTAAAGTTGGCTGAAGTTTGTAATGGTTGTGTAAAGAACTGAATTATGAATTACAGTTGCATTTGGCCCATAAGCTACTTTCAGAGTGAGGAGACATTCAACTTTAAGTTAGAAAAAGCACTTTTTTGTTTATATTCATGCAGCAACCTAAGTATATGTGGTACGTAGCAGTGCATCAAGGATAACTCAGCCTCCAAACAGTTAAGGTTATCCTAATCTTGTCTTCTGATAACTTTACACAGTGGGTACAGAAGACTAAAGGACGATGCGCTGCCCACAGTCTTCGTCCCCCAGCCAGCAGGCAAAGGATCGGGGAAGCCTTCAAGAAGCAAAGGCAAGCAGAGTACCATAAGCCTGCCGACTAGGTAAAAAAATAACAAATGACCAGTCAATGTGACAGTTCTTTGCATCATACTTTCGTTCTGGATATGGAACTATTTTTACAGTGTGGAATGGGATGGTACTCATCAGGGCTGCACCATATTTAGGAGAAATGTAGTTGGCCCTCCATATCCACTCAGATTCCATCACAGTTTCCCAGTTAGCGCCGGGACACCTGCACCTCCAGACAGAGAGCTCTTCTTCCAGGGGAGCATTACATATTACTAGAACTAGTGAACATGACATAAAATGTAGATGTGGATACGTGCAATATATGAAGTGGAATATATCTACAAAGATACCATATGTGGGTAGATAATGAATGTTTGAAAGTTTGTATGCCTGTTTGTATCAGTCTAGACCTAGAGTATCTAACATACTGTAAGATGAGGCCAACCTGACTAGACAGCTGGGTGCTTGTGTGGAATACAACCAAGTGTAATCATAATATAATCAAGAATTAGTCGGAGGGGAGCTAAAATTACATTGGCCCTTTCCAACAGTGTGTAGGGGAAACTGCGCCAATTGGAGAAAAAAAAAAAAAGCTGTATAGCAGACAAACTGAGATGAGTTTAAAAAATATTACATGCTGTTGTTATATGAACATTGCACACATCTATGAATTTAAATAATTGACTGGTCCTAGTACTCATGCAGTAATGTTTTATAAACTCCATGTTGCTCAAAGACACATGTTAAATGTAATCTTTTTAGGAGATGTCGCTCTCTGAAAATGGACGGCTGGAACAGTACCCAACAAAAAACGGAAGCAAAAAATATTGTTACTGCAGAGAAAGTTCTGAGCTTCGAGGCACCCAACGGGGAACCGAATAACCAGACCGAGCAGAGCGATGCCCAGTCCCTCCCTCCCTCTCAGGGAACCTCTGAGCAGATCGTTGAGAAACCACAGAGTTCACCTCGACCTCCCTCAGGTTCGTCACCTGAAGATGCCCCTGGCTCTCCATCCTCTCCCCGTCCTCATTCCCCATCACGATACATGCTGCGCCTCCCTCCACCGCCCGGCTTTTACCTGGCCAAGGAACACAGCTATGCTCAGCACTGCCCCCTGGTGTGGCGGAAGCGTTACGACCGGGCCATCGACAGCCTGGAGAAGTCCCTGCGGCTCCTCAGCGCAGCCAGGCGGAGGGAGAACCGTCTGCGAAATGCGCTCCTGCGCCTCAGGGAGAATCGTCTGAAACACACCCTTCTTCGCTCCCGGGATGGAGCTAAGGCCAGGAGGGGTCGAAGTGGAGATAGGACAGAAGGAGGTGCCAGCCTGTGCAGGCCGGAAGAGGCTGAGATCGATGCGGCGTCCGAGGATTTGGGGCTGTTTGAAGACCGACCTGGGGAATCGATGAGTTGGGAAGGGCGGGTCCGGACTACAGAAACTAAAGCCGGGTTGGAAGAGGATGTGGGGTGCTGCTTCTACTGCGGAAGGGGGCGAGAGGAACCTGGGGTTAAAGTGTCCAGGGCAAGCTCTCAGGTACAGAAAGATGCAGGGGGAACTGCTGATGATTACTCTTGGAGCTCTCACCTGGATGAGAGGGGCCGAAGCAGTCACAGAGGAGGACGAATAGCGAAGAAGGGTCGAGGTCAAAAGGGCGGAGGGACCAGGTCAGAGGCAGGGCCTCCACTGGATGGCTACGAAAGCTACTACTATTATTGTGGTGCGCCGGAGAGTGGTGGAGATGTGCAGGTAGTCATGGTGGAGCAGCCGCCTGAGAAACCTGTGGAGGCTGGCTCGGGACTCCACTACAACCCCCTGCTGTCCATTCCCCTGTTACAAACCCAGTCCCAGGCGGGCCTGCTGCCCTCAAGCGGAGCAGCACTGCAGGAGATCCACAACGGTGTCCAGTTCCTGCGTCAGGGCGCGACCTCCCAGCCGGGGCTTCTCCTCGCAGACCTGAACCCCGTAGAGACGGAGCCAGCTGACGGCCAGCAGGAGCAGCAGCAGCAGGTTTTCTGGATTCAAGAGGGAGCTGAAGGCCCACTGCTCTTAGTACCCGTACCGCACAAAGACCATCTAAAGGGTGGTGTTGGGATGGAAGGAGTGGCAGGAGAGGGTGGAGCACATACTATACTGGTGTCAGGGGAGGGATTTTCCAGTGACTTTGCGGATGAGAAGGAGGAGCTGTGTTTAGAGGCTGGGGGGCTGAGGGTTTCGTTGCCCTCGGATGGGCAGGGATGCCTCCACTCAGACAGCCAGACTACTTTGGGGAGCGGTGAGGTGAGGGAGAGGTTGAAGGAACACTTGGAGGGCTTTCAGCTCCAACTTAGCAGTGAGTTTGACTGAAGGCTGTATCACAGGGCTGAGGCCTTTTTGTAGAGAACAGTATGCTGACGTGTTTTATGCTAAAATTGTGGTATGTTAGAGTTTAGTTAGATGATGAAATATTTATTCCAGTGCTCACTTGGATGAAGCTTGTGTAGATCAGTGTTGGTCAGGAGTGGATTTGCCCGGGTACCCAAATTGAGTTGTGGGATTTCTGTCGTAATGCAATATTTGCATCTTAACTTTTTGTTGGGGATGAAACTATTTTTACATGCCATTTTGACATTAAAATGTTGCGATAATATTAGGCAGCAGAATTCTCACCTTTTTCATGTCTTTAAATCCATTTTGTGTATTTATATACTACCAGACTAAAGTTTGGTCACCTACTCATTCAAGGATACTTCTTTCTGAGCCAATCAGTGTGTTGTACAAGGTACGGTTGGTATATAGAAGACCATTATCATGTCTGTACTATAATAGTCCAGATTATGTCAAGAACACCTCAAATAAGCAAACATAAACAACAGTCCATCATTATTTAAAAACATATAGGTCAGTCCAACTGGAAAATGTCAAGAGTTCAGTCACAAAAACCGTCAAGCACTGTGATGAAACTCTGTCATGAGGAACGCCATGGGAGAGGAAGACCCAGAGTTACCTCAGCTGCATAGGATCAATTAGTTACTGGCCTCAGTTTGCAACCCAAATAAATGCGTCACAGAGTTCTAGTTACAGACACATCTCAACATCAACTGTTCAGAGGAGACTGCGTGAATCAGGCCTTCATTGCCAGTTTGCTACACAGACACCACTACTGAAGGCCACCAATAAGGAGAAACTTGGTTTGGCTAAGACTCAGGGAATATGGACATTAGAACGGTTTGCCAACAATGTGCAAATCTGTCATCAGGGCAGAGGGTGGCTACTTTGAAGAATCTGAAACATACATTTATTTTTGGGTTATTACATCATTCCATATGTGTTTTGATGTCTTCGCTGTTATTCTACAATGTGGAAAACAATAACAAAATACTTGTGAATGAGTAGGTGTGTCCAAACTTTTGTCTTGTGCTGTATAAATATATCTCATTGTAAACCAGTTGCAACTCAACTAAAAACCACTTGTGTAGAGTTTACAAAGTGGATTTCCAATTCAAAATAATTCTAATGGACACATCACAGAATTAATTAAATGCATAAAAATGTGTATTTCAGCATGGATTGTAAAATATGCTCAATATTATTAATAAAATGTTTAAAAATGTCACTATCAGATTTTGTCCATGCTTGCACATGTCGTGTATGCTGTATCGCTCTAAAAGTATTTAGAAGCTGTTTACCGTCAGTTGATGTAGACAGAGTCTGATGTTGGATTTTTGATTTATTTGCAAATAAGGGGCCCTGGGGGGAAGAAACGGTGACCCAACACCCCTGTTTGAACCACATGGTGCAGAGCTGTAGAATGGGCCCTTTGAACACATCCCAGCCATCTCCCATTGACATGGCACACCTGTCTCCAATTATGTTTGGTCGGGGAGAGGATAAAAGGGCCCAGAAGAGCAGCTCTGGGCACAGCAAAGGCAAAAGTGGGAAGACTGTGTCTTAGAAGTAAAATCATTTGTGCTAATGAGTTTGCATACTCTGGCAGAAATTGTGAAATTTTGGCATTGATTTTGAAAATATGACTGATCATGGAAAACATTTTTTATTTAAGGATGGTGATCATATGAAGCCATTTATTATCGCATAGTTGTTTGGCTCCTTTTTATGTTTTTACATACCCTTGAATGTTTGGCCTTGTTACAGACACACAAGGTGACACACACAGGTGAAAATGGCAATTAAAGGTGAATTTCCCACACCTGTGGCTTTTTAAATTGAAATTAGTGTCTGTGTATAAATAGTCAATGGGTTTGTTAGCTGTCATGTGGATGCACTGAGCAGGCTAGATAATGAGCCATGGAGAGCAGAAAAGAACTGTCAAATGACCTGTGTAACAAGGTAATGGAAATTCATATAGATGGAAAAGGATATAAAAAGATATCCAAAGCCTTGTAAATGCCAGACAGTACTGTTCAATCACTTATTAAGAAGTGGAAAATTCGGGGATCTCTTGATACCAAGCCAAGGTCAGGTAGACTAAGAAAGATTTCAGGCCAAACTGCCAGAAGAATTGTTCAGGATACAAATAAAAACCCCACAGGTAACCTCAGGAGAAATACAGGCTGCTCTGGAAAAAGAAAGGATGGTTGTTTCAAGGAGCACACTACAATGATACCTGAACAAAAATTGCTGCATGGTCGAGTTGCCAGAAAGAAGCCTTTTACTGCTCCAATGCCACAAACAAGCCCGGTTACAATATGCCCGACAACACCTTGAAACACCTCACAGCTTCTGGCACACAGTAATTTGGAGTGACAAGACCAAAATAGACCTTCATGGACACAACCATAAGCCCTATATATGGACAGGGGTCAACAAGGCCTATAGTGAACAGAATACCATCCCCACTGTGAAGCAAGGTGGTGGCTCACTGATGTTCTGGGGGTGTGTGAGCTCTAAAGGCACAGGGAATCTTGTGAACATTGATGGCAAGATGAATGCAGCATGTTATCAGAAAACACTGGCAGACAATTTTCATTATTCTGACCGAAAGCTGCGGATGGAACACCCTTGGACTTTCCAGCACGACAATGACCCTAAACACAAGGCCAAGTTGACCCTCCAGAGCAGGGGTGTCCAAACTATTCCACAGAGGGCTGTGTGTTTGCAGGTTTTCGCTCTCCTTGTACATGATTGACTAATTAGGTTACTAATTGGTTAGCTTCTACCCTCACCTGGTTGTGTAGGTGAGGTGGGAACCAATTTATGGGAAAAAACAAAAACCTGCAGACACATGGCCCTCCGTGGTTACAGCAGAAATAGGTGAAGGTTCTGGAGTGACAATCACAGTCTCCTGACCTTAATATCATCGAGGTACTCTGGGGAGATCTCAAACGTGCGGTTCATGCAAGATGACCAAAGACTTTGCATGACATTGAGGCATTTTGCCAAGATGAATGGGCAGCTATACCACCTGCAAGATTCGGGGCCTCATAGACAACTATTACAAAAGAATGCATGCTGTCATTGATGCTAATGGGGGAAATACACAGTATTAAGAACTAAGGGTATGCAGACTTTTTAACATGGGTCAGTTCATTTATTTCTCTGTTGCCATGTTTTGTTTTATGATTGTGACATTCTGTAATGACCTACAGTTGAATGTGTATCCCATAAGAAATAAAAGATGTGTTTATTACAAGTTATCTGTTACGTTACCAACAAAAGTATTGTAATCTGATTACAGATACTTTTGAAAAATGTTTGATTACTTTTGGATTACTTCAATTAAGAACGAATAGTCATGAGCTTTGGGTCATGACCGAAAGGACAAGATCCCGGATATAGGCGGCCGAAATGAGCTTTCTCCGCAGGGTGGCTGGGCGATCCCTTAGAGATAGGGTGAGAAGCTCGGTCACCCGGGAGGAGCTTGGAGTAGAGCCGCTGCTCCTCCACATCGAGAGGGGTCAGCTGAGGTGGCTTGGGCATCTGTTTCGGATGCCTCCGGAACGCCTTCCTGGGAAGGTGTTCCGGTCCCGTCCCACCGGGAGGAGACCCCGGGGAAGACCTAAGACACGCTGGAGGGACTATGTCTCCCGGCTGGCCTGGGAACGCCTCGGTGTCCCCCCGGAAGAGCTGGAGGAAGTGTCTGGGGAGAGGGAAGTCTGGGCATCTCTGCTTAGACTGCTGCCCCCTCGACCCGGCCCCGGATGAAGCGGAAGAAGATGAATGAATGAATGAATGAAGAACGAATAGGTGCGCGAAATAATTATGACATACTTGAGTTTATTATTTAATGTTTGAAAGAAAAAAAGAATTATGTGCGAAAAGCTTCGGATATCTTAATTTTTATATACAGCAATGTCAGAACTCTTCTCAAGTAATTGCCATTTCTCTTTCAACAATGTTTTGAAGCAATTAAAAACCTGAATAACACAAAAATTAATAATAATAGATTTTGGGTTATGTTCAGATAAAAAGTCAGATTCTGGAAGATCGAGGGTTATTGGATTAATTGAAATTACTAAATATCTGACATACCTATAGCATGTAATGTAGGTAATGCCTCTTAATATGAAATAAATCTAAAAGTAATTCAAAGTAATCAGATTATGTTACTGAGTTTGAGTAATCCAAAAGTTACATTACTGATTACAAATGTGTACAGGTAACTTGTAACTGCGGATTACATTTAAAAAGTAACCTACACAACCCTGACTTGATATTATACAAAGCCCTTTATTGATCAGCAGTCTAAAATCCCAAAGAGAAAGCAACCACAACAAATAGATGAACAGGGGCTATGAAGGACTCAATAGGGTCGAAACCTAGAGAGGTGACTTAGGGGTGGCCAGGCCAATGGCTGTGTCAGGATGAAGATTATAAGAATACCTTTTTTTTGGCCTCAACTATATTTTTGCATATTAAGATGACCAGCGGAGCCAACAAATATAGGTGGGCTATGTTCAGAGTCATTAGGCAGAATCCAGGGCAGCTGGATAGGATAGGGACAACAGGAATCGTGCAGGAAACTGCATAAGCCTGATGATTCAACCAGACACAGGAAACATTTGAGGTAGCATTCCTTACATCCAAACTGGGGACTGAGATGGGACTGGGCCAACCAAACAATAATTAGCTCCACCCACTTTGCCAACTGCCCTTGATGCTATTTTACCACAGCCACACAGGAAGAAAGTGAAAAGGTGAACAGTGTTTGAGGTCACCAAGGCAAGGAACCATCACCGTAAGTCTTTCCACAAAAAAAAATCCTCTTATTGCTGTTACGTTAGTGTAATGCAAATTACATTTGCATTACATTTATTGGATTTTACACAATGAATATATGCTGCTCAAAATAATAAAGGTTGCACTTAAATCACACATCAGGTCTGGATGAACAAAATATATTAAGGATCAAAATCTTGACATTGTGTAATTTGTTGAGAACAAAATTGCGTAACAAAGGTCAGTGGAAAGCATGTGGAGGTCTGTGTGACCCTCCAAGGATATGCCTCTCCAAACCATCACTGACAAACCGCCAAACCGGTCATGTTGGATGATGTTGCAGGCAGCATAATGTTCACCACAGCATCTCCGGACTCTTTCATGTCAGTCACGTGTTCAATATGAACTCGCTTTCATCTGTGATGAGAACGGGGCATCAATGGCACACCTGTTTCTGACAGTTTGGTCATAAACATGCACACCAGTAGCCTGCCGGAGGTCATTTTGTAGGGCTCTGGCAGTACTGCTCCTGTTCCTCCTGGCACAATGGAACAGATATCGTTGATGCCCTTCTACGGCCAGTCTAGTTCTCCTCATGTAAAGGTCCATCTCCTGGTAACTCCTCCATGCCCTTGAAACTGTACTGGGAGACACAGCGAACCTTCTTGCGACGGCACGTATGGATGACCCATCCTGGAGGAGCTGGAATGCCTGCGTAACCTGAATGGGCTGCAGATACCACCTCATGCTAGTAGTGACAAGGACACCACAAAACGCAAAACTAGAGAATAATCAGTAGAAGGAAAGATAAGCAGAGAGCGATTGTCTGTGGCCACCACCTGCAAAATCATTCCCTTTTTTGGGGTTGTCTTGCTGTTGCCTCTCCAGTGCATCTGTTTCATTTGCACCAAAACAGGTGACATTGATTCACAATTGCTTATGCTTCGTAACTGGACAAGTTGATATCCCTGAAGTTTTTTTGACTTGGTGTTATACTGTGATGATTACGTGATCCCTTAATTTTTTTGAGCCGTGTACATGACACATCTTGGACTCACCAATCACAGGACCTGACTTTCAAACCTGATGTTTCCGGGAAACGGGTTGCTATGAAAACGATGAGCCTTCTATGTGTTCCAGAGAAGGACTCAATACATAGGGACATTATCACTGTTTTAACAATACTTGACACCTGTGTCCAACCCCACACAAAAAACATTCTTCCAGAAAACCACCAATTATACCTTAACATAATTTGGTTACTACTTGTGCACTGATTTATGGCCTACAAGTGTGGACCTCGGAATCTAAAGGATCTGGAAATATTCTGTGTGGAGGAATGGTCTCAATCCTTTGCCAGGTTTTCTCCAACCTAATTATGCATTATCGGAGAAGACTCAGAGTAGTTATCTTGGCAAAGGGAAGTATTTAATGAATGTGTGCAAATAATTGTGGCACACATATATTTGAGAAAAAAACGTTTTATGATAAGATTTTTATTTTAATTTAATTGTTTTCATTTTCATTTAAGGTTAGACATTTTTTTGCTAATTTGAACTAAAAAATTTGCTGAACATTTTCAAATAACTACAAGCAGTAGATTGTAGCGCATTCTCCACCGAGTCCGAATATACCCGCTCTGTTGTCGTGGCACACAATTTGTAGACGCTATTACATTTTGAAGGGTAAACAAAAACATTTGCAAAACATTTTCTAAAAACTAAAAGATGTAGATTGAAGCCCCCGAGTCCGAATATGCTCCTTTTGTTGTCATGGCACACTTTCCGTGGGCGCTATTAAATCTATAAAAAATGATAATTTGGAAAAAAATTACTAATTATTGATTGATACATTGAAAAGTGTGGATTGTAGTTCACCTTCACCTGATCACAAACACATACTTTTCGTTGTCCTAAATTAGTTGGTTTTGACGGGCGAATATGAATGTCCACTGAATGTCCATTATAAAACTAACTTTACCTGGCTCCATCCTCCCCCGAATCCAAAATAGGCCTACCACTTTTGTTGTCATGGCACACTTTTTGTGGATTCTATTGCATTTTAATATCATTATAAACAAATATATTTTAGAAAAACAAAAATATATATAAAATCTTGATTGATACATTGAGAAGTGTGCATTGTAGTTCACCTTCTCCCGATCAAGAACCCATACTTTTCGTTGTCTTAAATTCGTTGGTTTTTGACGGGCGAATATGAATGTCCACTGAATGTCAACTACAAAACTTTTCGGTGAAAAGTCAATATAGTTAAGAAACCTGTCTGTACATTGTATACTATAATAGTGCCAAAACAAGTTTATAAACATTTTTTATTTATTAATTTTCTTAAATTATGTAACGATTGCTTTTGGCTTTTATTTTGAAATTCGAATGTGACTTCGTCGTTTGTTTTGTTAGCAGAATACTACTTGTCGATTTGCTGCGTGAGCAGAGGGTCATCAGTAATTGTCAATTGCGTGAACCGTTTGCTTTTGTCTTCGTGCCACTATGTGCTAGTTGGTGATTGAGGTAAGCTAGTCTGTAGGCCTACTAGGTCCGTTTTAGTCTATGTCAAAGATGAATGTCTTAACTTTATTAATTAACTGCTATGTCGTTAATTAACTTAACTATCACGTGGACGTCAATTGAAATGTAAATGTAGGTGAATGCTTTGTGTTGTTGTACACATTTCACTAAATAACTGACTTCGATCTATGTTCATCTACGGGTAAGGCCTTTTTAATAGTTGGCGAAATGGTGTCTCCGAGATCTGGCGGTGGGACAGTCTCAACAGCTTTACCCGTGCGACCTGTGTGTTCCTACAATAGTTGTGGTTTCTGTGGTAGGGATCTTAAGCATGAAAGAATTCCTCAACTTTTACCATGCCTGCACTCTGTTTGCCGGGAGTGTGTTCCCCTGAGTGAATTACAGAGAGGTAAGCCGTATTATACGATTATGACGATTATTTCAAATTGCCACTGTCTTAATTCAGTCCAGGACTGTATTGCTATTTACATTGTCCAATAATTTAAACATGCCACACATGCTTATCAAAAGAAACACTCCTGGGATCAAACTAATGTCAGATTAGCAATCCTATCTCTCCTGTGAATTAAATGTCCCTTCCATTTTTCAATTAGAATGTCCTGTATGTGGAAGCCAGTACTTTTCTTCAGAGATCACTGACAACCCATTCTTCTCCAAGTTCTCTGACTTAAAACCCCGGGTAGGTAGTTGATGAGCTGCTTTAAATAGAAAGGAGAGTGGGATGATATTGTCATTCAAGGTGCCAATGCAGTAGACTGTAATAACGGCTGTTGTTATCTCTCTCTCTTTTGATCTTGGCAGTGTGGGGGTTGTGATGAGCCAGTGGTCTGTGGCTGGTGTGCTGAATGTGTCGAGCCGCTCTGCTCCGTCTGTGTAGCAGCCCATAAGAGGGTGAAATTAACCCGGGAACACAGCGTCCTATTCCGTTTGCCTCCAGGTACAACCTTCCACTATGGTCACGCCAGAGTAAAGCCACAAGCTGTTGGCAACAGCAACTAAGCGTTAAAACCAACAGTTGGCTTTGTTGGCCTGTCAATGTTCTTCATCTCCAGGTTTTAGCAGGGCGGTGTTGTGTCCAATCCATAGCAGAGAGCAGATGAAGCTCTTCTGTGTGACTTGTGATCAGCTGACTTGCCGGGATTGTCAGCTAACCTTCCACAGGGAGCACAAGTAAGATTTCTTTGCAAGTGGCAGGAAGGATGACATGCTGTTCCTTATTTTCCCTTGTGCTTAAAACTAGTGCTTTCTGGTAGTCCGTCCACTATCCAAATGTTAAATGTCATTCCTATCTTTAATTTTAAGCTCCCACTCTTAGTCATATCGGTTTTTTGTAATGAATTTAATAACTGTTGATTTCCTTTAGGTACATGCTTGCTCAGGAGGCTTTGCCACAGCAAAGGGAATGGTTACAGTATCTGATGGAGACTGTGAAGAAGCAGAGACCAATTGTACAGCAGAACCTTCTGGAACTGGAAGGACGGTCAGTTGTTAACACCTGTGTATGGTTGGTTTTGGAAGGATGGTCAGCGTTTTACGTGTGCGTTTGTATTACTGTTGATTTTGTGTCACAGAAGAATAATGAAATAAAGAATTAATGTTATAGTGGTGTGACATTTGCCTCCAGGCTTTCCGACTTGGAGGATCTGCAGGAGAGTTTGAGGGCCGAGGTAAAAGATATCCTGAAGGTCATCTGGAGGGTCCTGGTTAAGAGGGCCATGCAGCTTTCCAAGGAAATGCAGGTAGCAATAACAGATTAGCAGGATCACAGGAGTAAAAGCAAAGCAATATAATGTGATTGCTGCTTCGCTAAACCCTTTAGGCTATGCAATGGAAATCTATTTCTCTTTTCTTGTCTTCGTCTTCTTTTTGTAGTACTTATCAAAGTTGTTGCTTTAATGCCCCTGAGGGAATTTGGCAAGTAGGTGAGAAATGGGCCACTCCATTGTTCCTTTTAATGATGTTTTACTTCCTCTACTTTTAGCATTGCAGATTAAGGCTTTGTTTAACAAAAAATGTATGGTAATTGCAAACCCTTTTTATAAGCCTAGGTTACTTTGAGGATAAAAAGAACTTAAAAAGAATTTGGAAAGTGACACTTTTTTGTCTATCTGTATTCAAAGACTATGGGGTGAAAGCGGTTAAAAATAAGTGCCAGACAGATCAGAAAACAAACCAAGGAAGAGACCATGATGTAGAGGTGTTTTTCTACATCATAGACCGACTGTTCTCTAACTTTAAAAGTAGGTATTTTCAAATATTAGCATTACACACGGGCAGCCTATTAATGCAAGCAAAAGGCAAGACCCCAACAGGCTGTCTAAATGGCTATTTACCCCATTTTATTTTACTGTCCTTCCAATTTTGTGATTCAATGCCACAGCTGCCCTTGCAGTGACTCGGACCATTGCACCACTCGATGCTGTCACCGTCAATGTTCCCTTTTCTTCACCATTTCAGTAACTTCATTACTGAAAGCAATGACGGTGTGCTTTTTCGAACACAAGGACAGTATCCACAAGTACCTGATCTTCTGAACGTTACACGATTTTGCTAATGCGTTTCAGGGTCGGCCATTTACAAAGTTAACTTTTAGGATTTTGCAATTACACGGTTCACATTTACAGGTGTTCTTTATTGCCAAAATCCAGCCTTTATACATCAGCACCCCAGCTTGTTAAAAGAAACCCTAGGTAGAACTGTTGTCATTGACTGCTGCTGGCCTAGGATCTCTGTCGGAACGAGAGCGAGTGTGTCACGGAGAGACAAGCCCAACTGAGGAAACTGGGAGAGAGGCAGGAGTATGTGCTGGCCTTTACAGAGAATACTCTGAAAAATGAGGACCAAACCTTACTGCTGTCCTGCAAAAGACAGGTAAGTCCACTATGAGATGGGAGGTAAAATACCTGTGTGCTGGCAACTTGTCTCCAACCATCCACCTCGATCCACTTTTCAGATCCACGCTCAGCTGCAGGGCATACTAGCCCAAACCCAGGACCTCTACGCAGTGTCTACTATGAAGGAGTTGAAGCTTTATTGTCACCAGGACTTCTTCAGAACCATTGGGTGCTTTGGTATGTGTCAAAGCAATGTGACCTGGGTCACCTCGGCCATTTTTGTATGCTCCTATTAACAGTGTTACATTTTTGTCTTTTTCATTTTGACTCCATTCAGTGCTTGCATTTTTGTGGGATTGATGTGCCCAAAAATATTCAGAATGTTTTATCCCCTGAGAAGTTCTTTTGAAGATTGTGGTTATCATTGCTAATGTGTCATTCTGTTTGTGTTTAGGGGAAATAGTGACTAAGGAGGTCCCATTTGCTCGGTTAAACCTGAAGAAGACTCATGGATCTGTCAGCAGTCCCATTCAAATCAGTCCTCCCACTTTTTCTTTGGAAAAGCAGAGAAAAGAAACGGCCTCTTCAACATTGTCACCTTCATCCCAGGATGCTTCCAGTATGTATAGACCAGCAGGACAGCCATATCACTATGTCCCTCACGCTACCAGGCCCTCTTCTCTGGCATTATCTTCCTGTTCAGACAGCCCTCTGTCAGTCTCTTCTACTTCTGCTGTGAATGCCACCAATCCCCTGCGTTCTTACAAAAATGACGTAAACGCTGAAGACCGTGGCTGCTTGTCATTGTCAGCGGTTTCCCAGAACGGCCCTGTCCCATGTCACAGGTATCCCGGCGGTACCTCTGAGACTGACCTGGTGACGGACCCTGGCACCCAGAATTGTCATGCCAAAAGAAAATCGGCGGGTGAAAGTGTGGGTCCTGAAAATAAACGGTACCGCTTGCCACCCTTGAAGATACCAGCAGACTCGTCCTGTGAGAGGGATCCCCCCGTAGATGCAGAAAATCAAATTGCGTACCAGGCTGGCAAAGTAATGAAAAGGAAAGCTATGTCTACCAACGTGGACCGGAGTGCAGTGCCACCAGTGGACAACACCCAAGCTACCAAGGTTTTAGTTCACCATCAATCAAATCACATTACCAAAACAGCCAGTCAGGTGGTTTTTGCTCCTTTCAAACTCCCTGTAACTCGGGGCCCATCAGCAGCCAGTGACATTCCCCCTAGCACCCTGAATGCCCCACCCAGCACTGGATACAGAATGGCTGTTCCCCCGTACTTGGTTATTTCCAACACCGCTCCAGTTTCCAGTCCCACCGCAAATATGGGTTGGCTTGACAATAAAAGCCTGGTTTTTATTCCTAATGGCATGATCTTCCAGACACCCATTGGAGGGGTTCAGAACCAACTGCAGGCCGGTTCTGTGCCAGAAGGAAAATGCCCACAGGGTCTTTTGCAATGTGTGGATAACAGGGTGTCTGACATGATAACTCGTCAGCCAGCGTCCCCTCCTACGGTAAGTGGCAAGTAACTGCATTAACTGTTTGCTTCTTATCCATCCCATAGTATCTCTTAGTAATTTATCAGCAGTTGTCTGTCTTGTCTTTTTCCTGTCACTTATATTTTAGTCTGTTTTCCTAAATCAGATTTTGTTGTCTTATTTTGCTGGTCAGTTTGTGCAAATAATAGGAAATTGAAGTTTGCTAAATCACATTGGAAAACTCCTGATTCATAACTAAGACAGCATTATCTGTATTAATTAAAAAATATATATTTTAGTAAAACAAAACACTTAGTTATTGATTCAGTGTCAGTATTTTCATTCACATCCTCTCCACAGGAAGCTCCTCAGTCACAGTCCACAGACTTCTCAACACACAACACTTCTCAATTCAAAATCAGAATGAAAATGGTGAAGACTGTTCCTAAGGTTCAGATCACAAAGCAGCCTGCTAAGGAACGCCCTATGGAGTCAGGATTGTGCCAAAAAGATGAAGTTGCCTCGACTTTCCTTGTAGACCCTACTCCTGTCCAGACAAACTCTATAAAAATAGATATTGCCCAGACAGAAATTGACCTCTTCCAGAAGGACTCAAATCTGACAGTTGTACAGAATGAGACCCATCAGGCTAAAAAGACTAAAAACACCCAGATGGAAATTGTTCCTGCTCAAGCAATTGGAATCAAAGAGAACCAAGTGTGCCATCCAGTTAAAAGCCCAATGCAATTTGTGAGGGCAGATGTGCTTGACCCTTCTCAAACTGTACACACTAACCAAGCTCACAGTGTCCAAAACAGCATTGTGCAGACTGATTCTGGCCATACAAAAATTGTCAACATTAGTACACAAGTATCTAGTATAACAATCAAGGATGAATCACCTGCCACATACAGCTTGTCAGTTACAGGCCCAATGCAGCCCATGAAAGTAATCATGTCTGACACTCCACACTCTGAAAATGTTCAGACTGACCATATCTACACAGAAAGGGTTCATGTGACTAATAAGGCAAAAGCAGGTTTTGTCCAGACTAAGATGGTGCGTAGGGACTCTGTCCAGATTGGAACGCCGAGTAGGGACTCTGTCCAGACTGGAACGCAGAGTAGGGCCTCTGTGCAGATTGAGACAGTTCAGACTGAGATGGTGCATAAGGACTCCTTCCAGAACGAAACAGCCCCGATGGACCTTGTCCGGACCGACACGTCGCAGGTGGACCCTGTCTGGACCGAGACAGTTCAGACTGAGATGGTGCATAAGGACTCCTTCCAGAACGAAACGGCACTGATGGACCCTGTCCGTACCGACATGTCGCAGGTGGACCCTGTCCGGACCGAGACAGTTCAGACTGAGATGGTGCATAAGGACTCCTTCCAGAACGAAACAGCCCCGATGGACCCTGTCCGGACCGACACGTCGCAGGTGGACCCTGTCCGGACCGACACGTCGCAGGTGGACCCTGTCCGGACCGACACGTCGCAGGTGGACCCTGTCTGGACCGAGACAGTTCAGACTGAGATGGTGCATAAGGACTCCTTCCAGAACGAAACAGCCCCGATGGACCTCGTCTGGACCGACACGTTGCAGGTGGACCCTGTCCGGACCGAGACAGTTCAGACTGAGATGGTGCATAAGGACTCCTTCCAGAACGAAACAGCCCCGATGGACCTTGTCCGGACCGACACGTCGCAGGTGGACCCTGTCTGGACCGAGACAGTTCAGACTGAGATGGTGCATAAGGACTCCTTCCAGAACGAAACGGCACTGATGGACCCTGTCCGTACCGACATGTCGCAGGTGGACCCTGTCCGGACCGAGACAGTTCAGACTGAGATGGTGCATAAGGACTCCTTCCAGAACGAAACAGCCCCGATGGACCCTGTCCGGACCGACACGTCGCAGGTGGACCCTGTCCGGACCGAGACAGTTCAGACTGAGATGGTGCATAAGGACTCCTTCCAGAACGAAACAGCCCCGATGGACCTCGTCTGGACCGACACGTTGCAGGTGGACCCTGTCTGGACCGTGACAGTTCAGACTGAGATGGTGCATAAGGACTCCTTCCAGAACGAAACGGCACTGATGGACCCTGTCCGGACCGACATGTCGCAGGTGGACCCTGTCCGGACCGAGACAGTTCAGACTGAGATGGTGCATAAGGACTCCTTCCAGAACGAAACGGCACTGATGGACCCTGTCCGGACCGACATGTCGCAGGTGGACCCTGTCCGGACCGACACGTCGCAGGTGGACCCTGTCTGGACCGAGACAGTTCAGACTGAGACGGTGCATAAGGACTCCTTCCAGAATGAAATGGCCCCGATGGACCCTGTCCGGACCGACACGTCGCAGGTGGACCCTGTCCGGACCGACACGTCGCAGGTGGACCCTGTCTGGACCGAGACAGTTCAGACTGAGACGGTGCATAAGGACTCCTTCCAGAACGAAACGGCCCCGATGGACCCTGTCTGGACCGACACGTCGCAGGTGGACACTGTCTGGACCGAGACAGTTCAGACTGAGACAGTGCATAAGGACTCTGTCCCGACTGAGACGGTACTGAAGGACTCTGTCCAGACTGAGACGGTACAGAAGCAGACTGAAACAATGCAAAAGGAGATTGAAACAGCAAATAAGGATTCTGTCCAGATTAAGGCAGTGCAGATTGAAAGAGAACATGAGGACTCTGTCAGAACTGAGACAGTCCAACCTGGGACTGAGCCCAGGGACTCGGTCCTGGGTCAAATCACCAAAAGGAAATCTGCTCCATCAGAATTTGCCCAATTTGAAACTGGGAAGGCTGAACCTGTGGCAGAGGCTGAAATTGTGCCAACAGAAGCTATGAATGACCAGACTGGTACTGCACAGATGAAACCAGCCCACTACGACACTGGCTGTAAAAACGTTGTAGAGAGTGTAATTCTAGATACAGACCGAGCCCCAAATGATTTCACTGACATTATTCAGACTGAAATGTCAACTCCCAACAAATCTGTGGAATTGGTCCCCAACAGCACTCTGATCGAGATAATAGACCTCACTCTTGACCTCAGCAACGATCTCTGCTCTCCTGTGGAAGTGAGTGTTTTCTTTTTTTGGATGATTGCCATCATACTGTCACTCTAGCCTGTACAGAGTTTCTGCAGCCTCTTACCCAGCTGACAGAGCAAAATTTGAAAATGTTGCATAAATTGCTGCACCATTATCATTGTCTGGTTTAGGTCTGCATCGGTCTGCCGTATTGCAGTATCTCCAGAAAGGGCAATTGGCTGTCACCTGCCCTCCATTGAGGCTCTGTGACTCTAGGGTAGAGCTCTTCCTGGATATTCCAGTTGAACTGTCTCCATGCCATTTTTATCCGACACCTACAATGTCCATAATTATTTTGTAGAATCAATACCCAATCTGACTGGGATTCGATGTTGGTCGTATCCATTCCAAAATATGCCAGAGATGATGGATAATCTGGATTTAAATTGTCTGATATGTATCCAAATTATTTTAACATGCCCAGCAGTGAACATTCAAGTTTCACACGTATTTTATGTTCTAGCTTGGCCAGCTTTCTTAAAGTAATCCCTAATTTAAAATGTTATAGAAAACCTAATTGCAGTTATTTTGGCTAAAGGCTGTCCTACCAAATATGGAGTCTAGGGTGTTAATTATTTGTAGAGACAATTGAGGTATTCAAAGAAAGTGGCAATACTTTTGGCCACTACTTAATATATGGTGATTTTCAGACCCCTGTCCAATTTTCTCATATTACTTAATTACAAATGCTGCATTGAAATGTTATTCTGTTTCTTCAAATTTCCTCTGACATTTCTTCTAGTCATTATAGAAGATACCAATTACCTTTTGGTGAACAGAAAACATCCTTGTTACTTTTCATTGTATAAGATTATTTGTATTTATAATAATGTTATACAATTTTACTAGGAAAGAAACACTATTCAGATTAATTGCTTTTAACAGTTGACCCTGTCTTCACAAAACCTGTAGAAATTCAGATGAATTTAGCGAGTATTGACAGATCAGCTGGCGATAATCTCTAGCAGGCAGTCAACATTGCATAACCCCAGCGTATTTTAGGTTGAACTACTTAACCGTTTTTATTTCAAAGTTGTGGTCATTTCAAATTTTGTTCCAGCAATAAGCATGACCTTCTCTTCTACAAGCAGCAAAATGAAGCAATTACTTTATTTTGTACAGGAGGACGATGTCGAAATGGATAATGCTGTCAAAACCGCTGAGAGGAAAGACACAGGGATGTCTTTTGGGCTCGATAGGTGACAGATCTCTTTTTTATTGGCTTACACTTATCAATCAGGATGGCTGGTGATTTTGGGGTACGGGACTTCAGTGTTTTTGGGATGTAGTGGAATGAAGTGTGCTCATGCTTTGCTGTATCATGTCGGGTCCACCTGGATGGGTTGTTTCCTCATCTTCGATTTCTGCAGATTTCTACAGGTGTCTCTGCTTCGGATGCCGTTCCTCGATGCCCCTTTGGGAGCCCCATCGACTTGCTTCTCCCTCACGGGAATCAAAGAGCAGGAAACTGTAAAGGCAATCCTCAAAGACACGTCGGTAAGGCCAACTGTTTGTTTTCTCTGACCAGTTTTGTGATTTTGTCTGCATGATGTAATGAATGGAGTAATTATAACCACCATATCAAGGTAAACCTATTCACATAGCAACCTCACTTGGGAACAGCATGCTTGCAACTCCAGGGACGTGAGTTTGATTCCCACAGAGGTCCAGTATAAGAAAAGTATTACAAATGCATTTACACTCCAAGGCCATGGTTTGGTCGTTCGCTACCACATGTAATACCACATGAAACACTGGTTACACACATTGGTTAACAACTGGGTTGATACTTGGTGCTTCAAGTACTCATATTCAGATCTCAGAAAATCACATGCTGGAAAACCTAAAACAAATATCCTCGGGCACTGCTTTGCCTTCCAGAATTGCATGTCTTTAGCATCTAGGATGCTAATTTGGGTTGAGGTCTTGTGACTACAGTACATATGGCACTCATGTAAACTAAAATTGTCTCTTGGAAGTGACTATATGTGCTTCGTGACATGGCACATTATCCAACTGGATGTATCCATGTAATGAAGGGCAAACAGTGGCTATTAAGGAATACGTTTTTTGACAATGTTCAGATACACTATGACTTTCAAACATTGCCACGGTAGTATGTAGACCTATTACTAAAGTAAAGAGATCAAATAGCGAATGTCTAGTCTTGTCTACTCAATGGTAACAGCAACTCTAGTTTAAACTATGTAAGAGGTATAGTGTGCTATAGATGTATGTTTTACCTGGATCATCCCAAATGAGCTTAAATGAAATATTTACAGGACTAGGACTAACAAGTATACACTCACCTAAAGTATTATTAGGAACACCTGTTCAATTTCTCATTAATGCAATTATCTAATCAACCAATCACATGCAGTTGCTTCAATGCATTTAGGGGTGTGGTCCTGGTCAAGACAATCTCCTGAACTCCAAACTGAATGTCAGAATGGGAAAGAAAGGTAATTTAAGCTATTTTGAGCGTAGCATGGTTGTTGGTGCCAGACGGGCCGGTCTGGGTATTTCACAATCTGCTCAGGTACTGGGATTTTCACGCACAACCATTTCTAGGGTTTACAAAGAATGGTGTAAAAAGGGAAAAACATCCAGTATGCGGCAGTCCTGTGGGCGAAAATGCCTTGTTGATGCTAGAGGTCAGAGGAGAATGGGCCGACTGATTCAAGCTGATAGAAGAGCAACTTTGACTGAAATAACCACTCGTTACAACCGAGGTATGCAGCAAAGCATTTGTGAAGCCACAACACGCACAACCTTGAGGCGAATGGGCTACAACAGCAGAAGACCCCACCGGGTACCACTCCTCTCCACTACAAATAGGAAAAAGAGGCTACAATTTGCACAAGCTCACCAAAATTGGACAGTTGAAGACTGGAAGAATGTTGCCTGGTCTGATGAGTCTCGATTTCTGTTGAGACATTCAGGTGGTAGAGTCAGAATTTGGCGTGAACAAAATGAGAACATGGATCCATCATGCCTTGTTACCACTGTGCAGGCTGGTGGTGTAATGGTGTGGTGGATGTTTTCTTGGCACACTTTAGGCCCCTTAGTGCCAATTGGGCATCGTTTAAATGCCACGGCCTACCTGAGCATTGTTTCTGACCATGTCCATCCCTTTATGACCACCATGTACCCATCCTCTGATGGCTACTTCCAGCAGGATAATGCACCATGTCACAAAGCTCGAATCATTTCAAATTGGTTTCTTGATCATGTCAATGAGTTCACTGTACTGAAATGGCCCCCACAGTCACCAGATCTCAACCCAATAGAGCATCTTTGGGATGTGGTGGAACGGGAGCTTCGTGCCCTGGATGTGCATCCCACAAATCTCCCTCAACTGCAAGATGCTATCCTATCAATATGGGCCAACATTTCTGAAGAATGCTTTCAGCACCTGGTTGAATCAATGCCACGTAGATTTAAGGCAGTTCTGAAGGTGAAAGGGGGTCAAACACAGTATTAGTATGGTGTTCCTAATAATCCTTTAGGTGAGTGTATATTGTAGTATGATAGGAATTACTGATACTGTGACAGTTTTTTAGGAGTTGTTACAGTACCGCAAGGTCACAATGTCACAACATCCCATTGTATTTTAATAAGAGATTTTAGAGAAACCGGGCCACTGACTGTAATGTGTTATTAGTTTAGGTTTGGGTTTTTTGATATTTTTGACACTCATTTATACCATTCATACATACAGCCAGAGAGTTGTTCCTCTTCAAGCCCGGACAGCAGGAGGAGCACCCGCCAACGGCGCCCCCATTTGGGGAGGAGGAAGCACTGCACGGCTTGTAAGACCTCTGGGAAGCTCATTCAGTGTGTCTGTGGACGGGGCTTCCACAAGGACTGTCACATTCCACCCGTCAGTTTCTTAGCGACGTACGTTTGTTTTATTAACTTTGTAAATTGTATTTTTTAAATATGCATTTATTTAGATTCAGCCCTGTGTTATGGTGATGGGGGAGGGGGAAATCGTAAATATAACTGTTGCCTTTATGGCACCTTTGGCAAAGTGCACCAATTCTTTGTATCCCCCCCCTCCCCCACACACACATCCCAATTTATGTTGTCTTACAATTTGCATTGTATTTAGAAATGTGTCAATGTGGACCCTGTGAAATCATTTTGGCCTGGGGTGTGTGTTGCCAGTCTTAGTGAGCGCTGGCGGTGTATGTTGTGCCGGGACCTCTCCGATCCGGCTTGGCAGCAGGACTACAGCGAGCCTGACGGGGAAATGTGTATGAGCCCTTCTGACCAGATGGTGAGCCGTTCTGCAGTATGTCTGGGGATGTCTGGCAGCTTTCACTTCAATATGGCCGCCTGTACGTACGGCTGTGCGTGCCCAGTTCTCCGTCTGACCATGTCTGGGTTCCTTGAGCATGTTCTCTGTGCGTTGTCACTGTTTTTGGTATTGTTTGCACTACTCATCTGTTACCTGTTTAGGTTGATCCTATTTGGTTGTTAAAGCCGTCTTGGGTATTTGTCTAAGGTAGTCTACAATGGCTCTCTCTGATTCCCTGTCATTTCTTTTTGTCTCTGTCTGTTTTGATCACTCACCCTTTTGACGTTGAACCCACAGAGATGTGAGCGCCTGCTGCTTGTCCTGTCATGCAAGAAGTACAGTTTTGTCCTCTACAGACAAGCAAAGGTAATCAAGTGCAACTTTCTTTTTATTAATGTCATAGTTATTTTAATACTGGCTTATAAAATGTACTGAATCCTGAAGGCTGGTTCACCCATGGTACATGACACCACATCACTTTTTACTTCTCTAATTGCATTGGTAACCAGTTTGTGATAGCAAAAAGGCCATCTCTGGGGTTTGTGGTGTACTGGATATACGTACCCCCTCAGCCCAGTTGTTAATCTAATTGCAGCCTAATTATATTAATGTAGTTATGTAATTATAATTGTGCTGAGTCTTGTGACTTCTCTGAGCGTTTATTGAAGTTGAGGGGTAGCAGACACAACTAGTCCCCCTCCAATGAAGCGTTACTGTGTTGTTCCGGTCATTGAATTAGATTGTCTTGGCCGCCCCTCTTTAGCGCTCGTCCCCTTGTCACTACATGAACATCAGCCTGATAAGGGGACGGTTACTGCGGAAACTGGTCCCGCCTTATCGCACCCCGTCCGAATTTGTGTCCGATGTCTGGTTTCTCCTCCATTTGCTTTTAAAGAAGGTAAGGGCAATGTGGCTGTCAGTATTTTGTCAAAATACAACTCATACCTTTCTTGTGAATTGTGAAACATGCTGTCTGTATTCATTCATATGCTTTAATGAATCTAAGTTTCTTTCTATCACTCTTTTTGTCAGTATTCCAAGTCCGTGAACCGACTTAGGGCATGTTTTAGAAAGGAGCTGGGCAAACTTTTTGAGGGCATCTTGCCCCCTTCCCTCCTCGTTAACCCCCACCAAGGGGAGGAGGAGGAGGAGGAAAGGAGTGCAGATCCAGAGGAGAACAAGGAGTTCACCATGAAGGGAATCCGAGCTCTCTTGAAGAGAAGCGGTCAGGCAAATGCATCTCACACAGGGCTCAATGAAAGATAGAGTATGACAAAAGCCTTTTATTTGTATATGTTCACACAATTGTTTAACCCATTGAGATATGGTTTGGTTACAACCCGTCTTATACACTGAGGACACATTTGCTTTTTGTTTGTGTTCTTCACCTTGTATTTTCTTGAAAATAAACATTTTTTTAGTGTGTGTCATTTGTCCTGTCAGGTTGGTAAACGGCTAAAGTGAATTGATTTGAACTTTTCAAACATGACCAACATCTGATTTAAAATCTCTCATCACCACCAGGTGGCATTGTTCATAAGGGAAAACAACTGAACGCTACGTGTTGTTTGGTTCCCCAATCTTATAGGTTCACAGATCAATATGACCAATCCTTGCAAGGGTAATTTATTTGCAGCAACTATATCAGGGTTATTCAACTCTTACCCAATGAGTGCCGGTGCCTGCTGGGTTTTTGTTCTACCTCATTAATTGCCCCCGCTTGGTGTCCCTAGTCTAATGTCCCTGTTATGGAGTTGCAATGAAAGAATGGAACAGGCTACATAATCTGTTCCCAAGAACATTTTAATGTTTCAATGATGAATGCTGCCTTATTATTGAAGTTCTTTATTACCTCAATGAACATTTTCCCGGTGGCACGACTCCATTTTCAAAGTACTGGATAAAATCTTGCACAACGATCTTAGATGTAGTATTGTGTCCAGTGAAAGACTAACTTCCTCTTGTCATGATGCCGTAGCATTTAGCAGGCAGCGTCTCCACAACACACCGCTCTAAATAATGATATCCCATTTGAAGGGTCTAGTAGTGGGGTTACCAAGGTTGCTACGATAGTGTGTTGTAGGGGACTGTTTAATATGTAATTATGGGAACCTAGAAGGATGATTGATAGCTGGTATACTTAACTACTGCCATGAATTTGTCTCTATTGTCGACAGAAGTTTTTTTTACTGGAGTGTATTGATAATAAATAATCATGGTATAACATCAAGTCATTTAAACTTCAGGGATATCAATCTCTCCATTTAGGAAGCATTAATGTGGATCAGTGTCACATGTTCTGGTGCAAATGAAAGTGACAACAGGTGCACTGGAGAGGCAACAGCAAGACCGCCACAAAAAAGGGAATGGTTTTGCAGGTGGTGGCCACAGACAATTGCTCTCTTGTTTGACAGATTTTTTTCCCTAGTTTTTCATTTTGCTAGCGTCCTTGTAACTACTGGTAGCATGAGGCGGTACCTGCAGCCCATCAAGGTTGCACAGGCAGTCCAGCTCCTCCAGGATGGCACATCCATACGTGCTATTGCAAGAAGGTTTACTGTGTCTCCCAGAACAGTCTCAAGAGCATGGAGGAGATACCAGGAGACTAGTACCCTGATTGCTGTTATGTACCGGGATGAAATCCTCAGACCTTACGCTGATGCAGTGGGCCCTGGGTTCCTCCTGGTGCTGGACAATGCCCGGCCTCGTGGCCAGAGTGTAGGCAGTTCCTGGATGACGACGGCATTGATACCGTTGACTGGCCCCCCACATTCTCCAGACTTGAATCCAATTGAGAACCTATGGGACGTTATGTATCGGTGCATCTGACGCCGCAAAGTAGCGCCACAGATTGTCCAGAAGCTCTCTGATGCCCTGATCCAGGTCTGGGAGGATATCCCCAGGACACCATCCCCTGTCTCATCAGGAGCATGCCCAGACGTTGTCAGGAGTGCATGCAGGCACATTGGGACCATACACACTACTGAGTCACATTACCCAAGTTAGAACTGCCTGTGATTTCCATTGTTTACTTAGATTTTCGGTGTGAGCTTGAATCCAGCCATCAATCGGTTGGTGATTTTGGTTTCCATTGACCGTTGTTACATAATTTTGTTCACAACAAATTACACAATGTACAGAAAAGATTTTGATCTTTAATACGTTTTGTTCATCGAGACCTGATGTGTGATTTAAGTGTTCCCTTAATTAAATTTTTTGAGCAGTGTAGATCAGGTCACCTAACTTGCTACACTGTAGATTAAGTTTATAATAACTGTCTTTCTGGCGTTATCCAAAGTTTGGTGGGAAAAGCTAGAAAATAAACAAAAATTTAGAATTCGTAAATCGTTACCATGTCATTTGATCTATTTTGTGAAGGGGGAAACTAATGCTACATCTCTGTGGTTTTGTGATTGGTGAATGGAGTTCACCAAGCGCACAGTACACTCACTGGACTGTCATTCATGTCCATTAAAGAACAGGGCCCGCCTACCTCTTATAAATTCCCGGTCCACGATTCTGAAGTTACTGTATACTTCACTTCGTAGGACATTGAACGGATAAGGGAAGCGTTGTGCGTTAAACAAATGGTTGTTCAAGTAAATCCGCGCACTCGCCATAACAAAGCAATGGAAGGCAGTCAGCAAAAGGTGGAAGTCAATATCTTGTTACTTGGAGCTGAAAGCGTCGGGAAATCTGGTGAGCACAATTAACTGAACACTTTATTTATAATTTCTTTTTAAAAGTATTTTTATGACAATTGAAATTAGTCCGGTATGAGGTCAAAATGTAATGCTAAATGTGTTTGTAATAAGTCTAGCTCCCAACTCAGAAAAGGCAATATTTAATTATGCTGTTTTCTGTCATCAGCTCTCACTGTACGGTTTCTCACTAGAAGGTTTATCGGCGAATATGGAAATATTGGTAAGTGCTTGATCTCATTTTACGTGTATTTAAATCAAAGTAATAAAGTAAAGCTGTGTAGACTAGAGCAAATATATAACCTACATTGCAATTTCTTTTGCCTTTACAGAATCTATCTACAGTCATAATGACAGAATAGACGGGCGTGAGATTTGCTTCAATGTTTGGGACTCGATTTGCCCCCAGGTAAGCGAAAACATAGGCCGGTCATTTACATTATATTAACATTGTAATGGTTTCGCTAATCAAAGCGTCACTTGCATAGAATTCTGCAATTGGTCTATTGATAAAGGTTGAATGCTTTATTTGCCTACAGTTGTGTGATACATTATTTCCTGTGTTTTAGAATGGAGAGGGCGCGGGACTCATCAGCGACAGACAACTCCAGTGGGCTGACGGTTTCATTCTGGTTTACAGCATATGTGACTGTGCGAGTTTCAACGTGGTACAGCAACAGGTGCAGCGCATCCGTCAAGCCAAAAGCAAGTTTCCAGGCGCACCTCCCATAATCATTGTAGGGAATAAACGCGACCTCCAACATCGCCGCACTGTGTCCAGCGAGGAAGGACGCCTTCTTGCTCTTTCCACAGACTGTGGCTTCTTCGAGATCTCTGCAGCGGAAACCTACCACGGGGTACTGCTGGTATTTCACGAACTACTCGACCTTATCCGAGAGGCGAGGGCGCTCAAGAAAGGGGCAGCAGGGATCAAAGGTATCGTGAGAAGTATGTCTGCGGTTTTCGGGCGGAAAAGGACGGAGTAGTTTAATCGCCTAATGCGAGAGACATTGAGATTGTTGTTCTGCCTCTAAAAGCTCCAGGACTAAATTGACAGTTAAGTTTCCATATTGGAAAAGGTTCATGCACCAGAATGCATCTAACTGAACTCGCACCAGTTAGGTTACTGAAATGAGAAGAATAACAACCAAATTTCGTCGAAAGTTTGTATGGGTATTTTTGCAAAATCAATGTTCTGTGTCTGGGGCCAGATGGCCTGAATGAGGCTAAATAGCAACTGCCTTGCAACAGGTCATGCCAAATGTAAAGAGAATGATTAATTATATTGTGTATATCTCTGACCAAAATGTTGTGGGAAGTCCACAGTGTATGTTATTTAGGACAGGCCTTTTTGGTCTTATAATTGGCACAATCCCTTTCTACAACTTTTGACAATATAGGCCTATGCAAGGCAGAGGATGTGTACGTTTTTCACTCATAATGGTGTGATCATTAAATTATCTGCATTAATTTGTATGCAACCTTCTAGTAGCTTTGCTGTGGTTTGTTTCATGACAACTACATTAAACAAAGAATGTTTAAATGCCATTCCGTGGGGGAACATTCTCTCCACACCTTTAGGACGTTAGTCAATGCCCTCTGTTCATCTGTGTGCTGTACATTTGAAAATGTATTGGAATTTTCATAGGGGATTTATGAAGTGGGCAGTCATATTTTTGTATACAAGTCATTTGACTTTACCTGTACAAAGTGTACATATTATAGATAACTTTATGTCTTTTGGTTTTTTAATAAAATGTTTAACAAACTCTTTAGGGACGTCTGTTTGTTTTTTAGCTCTATTTGTCAAGCTATGATGCTGGAGATAATTTTTATGAACTCTTAGAAAGAGGTAAATGATCTCACACAATCACCCTGAGGAAAATATTTACCAAACCACATACTACTTGTCAACAGATGCTAAACAAATTGCTCAGACAAAATTACTGATCAACCTAGATTATCTTAAGGTGTCCAAGTTTACCTGAAGAGAAATACAGTGAAGGCCAGTATGTAAAGGGCATAACATACCAAACATTTTACACTAGACCAGTTCTAAAGCAGAATGTGGAAAAAGGTTTATCCTTTTATTGTTCTCTCATAAATCAGAAATCTCTCAAAGAATTCTGTCAATGCAGCCCCAAGGTAGCTGAACAGAGCTTTACAAACCTAATCCCATAGATTACCCCATTCACCATCAACACTGACCCCCTAACCAAGGTCAACTACAAGGGAAATGCAGTCAATCACCCAGAAGCCCTTGCACTTAAGCTCTGCCCTTCAAAGCCATTTCTTCCACTGCATTCGACTGCACTGATCAAATGAAACGGGAACAAACATCCTTGTTCACATCAAAGGAGGAAAGCCTGTGACACCTCACTTACTCACTAGCCTCTAAAGACTGGTAGAAACAGGTTAGCATCTTTTTTTTTTTTTTTTTTGAAAGCTGAGTGGAAAAGGAGGAAAAGCCTTAAAACAGATCTTGTTTTTTCTATCACACCGACTCAGGTGTTTCCGCTACATTAGGTTGTTCACTCACAATACACAGTGCCGGCTGTAGCCTTTTTGGGGCCCTAAGCAAAATAGGATTTGGGGTCCCCTCTCCCCTAGTGGTCGGGGGCTCCCTAGCTGTTTGCTGTGACTACTTATTTCTAGATTAGATTAGATAAGATTTAAATGTATTGTCATTGGTCAAATATAGTACAACAAAATGCAGTTAGCTTCTAACCAGAAGTGCAAATAGAAGAGGGCAGAGAATGTACAAGTATTAAGTATATTAATATTACAACTGGAATGTATTAAGTACAGTGTATGTTACAAGTGGTTAATAGTTGTGTGGGTACAAGTGGCAATTCTAAGTGGCATTCTAGATCTGCAATCAAAAGAGTAAGGTAGCATGTGTAACTGGAATACAGGGATTGCAGCAATGAGGCCCACAAGGTAGACATGTATATGTAACAGCTGAAAAATGCAAGTACAATGGCAATTATACATGTGCAATGAAGGCCCAATGGAGGTGCAAGGTGCCATGTGCAACTGAAATGCAGGGATAGCAGCAATAGAAACCTAGAAGCAGCCCTGACAATACACAGACACATGTTCATGCACACACTGGACCCTGTGGGACCAGAGGATATTTTAATGTTAGGATGCTGACTGACGGCAGCACAGTGATTATTGGGGAGTCAGTGGCTCAGAAGGTTCCTGGTTCAAATCCCAAATGGGACATTTGTTGTTGTGTCAAGGCAAGGCACTTTACCCTATGTTGCTCTGAAGGAAAGTGTCCCTGTACTTACTGTAAGTCACTTTAGATAAAAGGGTTTGCTAAATTTTCTAAAATGTAATATTGGGGTTTGCTAGTCACTACACCCAAACATCCCATAAGGGACGAACAGAGATATGCACATCCAAATATTAGGCAAGGTCTTAAGGAGCAGTTCAACAGGGCAGGAGCACAAACCTGTACACCTCAGTGGTTCTCCCGGGGTAGGGTTAGTCAGCCCGCTGGTACGTCAGTTTCATTGATCTCAGTTCAAAAGCTTCTGTGAACCTGGTCCTAACATGAATCTTTTGTCCTGAACTTCTCCGTTCTGACTGTGTCCACGTTTTTCCAATGCGTATACTCAGCCTTTTGTCTTTTACTTCCTCATGCCTCACTGCTCCTCAAAACTATGTTAATTGACAGAACCGTTGATTTCAATAATCAGTGGTGACAACTGTTGATGATCATAGAAACCAGGGCATTCAAATGGTTTCAATGTGCAGATCAACATACCCCTTGATGTCCAGACCCAATGTCTGCCTAGCTACCTCTGAAGATGGGCTTCACATTCATGTCACGATGGTTGTGTTCACACAGGCAGCACCACTCAGTATCCAGTACCTATCTGATATTTTCCCTGACATATCAACTCACTTCCAATTTATACCACATCCATATCTGGATGTCAGTCTTCCTTCCTGAGCCATTGCTTACAAACTCAATACACATCCCAAGCCCATATTGTAGCCATTCATCAGAAGACATTTGGCCCGTTGTGGACAGGATTACAGCTGTGATGGTCAGTGTGTGACCGGACCTCAGTCAGTTTATATATATATTCTATTGACCTGCCATTCTCATGATGACAACTACCCTGAAATGTAAACAGTGACAAGATGTGAACAAGAATTGCATCCGTGCGCTACTTCAGAGCTTATATCAAGGTGAATGTGCAATGGGATATGTTTCACATATAAAACAGACAGGATGCATGTTAGAACCAGGTGTTAATGAGGTTCTCTGGCTTTTCCATGTGTTTTCATCCTTACGAATGCTGGTTGCCACAGATACACACATCATATTTCTGTCTGATTCCCACCACGAGTCCATTCTGTTGTACAAAATTGCAAGTTTTCCTTCAGGCTCTCCTTAACCTTTCCAAGAAAGTACTGCAAGAGAGAGATGGGAGTCTCACCTGTCTAAATAAGCCTCCTTCTCCCCTTCTGAACAATTATGCAAAGGAAAATAAATATTGTCTCAACCTTTTTCTGTACAGAAATACTGTATATAATTATCTATTTCACTTGTCGTTTTTTTAACTACCCGCACATTACGAGGTCACAATGTGGTACTTGTGCAACCTACAGCAGACCATTAGGGTCTTTCTGAAGGGATACATTGGTATTTAGATTGAAATACACTATGTGACAGCATCTGGCATTTGATCAACGGTGACCATGGAGACCAACAGTAGTATGAGGAATGTGGCATACAACTCTGGCGAGAGTTGGAGTGGGGAATTTCTTATTTTTCCATGAAATGTTTGCCTGCTACTGTATATGAACGGTACATCCATACAGCATTGGAGCTAACGGGGAATGATGTTGGTGAATTTGAGGGTGTTTAGTTATAAAGTCAGAGCCACCGTGCAAATCAACTGTCATGACGTCTGTTGTGTTGGCAGATTTGGGGAAGCGTGGTCCGAAAATTGGAAAAATGTAGTAATTTCTTGTTAATTTTTTTTGCATCAATATTGGCAGATGTGTTACAAATGGGGAGGTTCAAGACCAAAATGGGATACCACGGTAGAATGGAGGAATGTATTCCAAAAGGAAACAATAACATGAAAAAAATAATGAGAATCATGGGCTGATCATTGATGGGTTGTTAAGATGGATTTAGCTCATTACAGACAACGTACCATGTTTGATACCGGTGGATAATTTTCATTCAAACAAAGCGGTGGATGAGACATAAATCAAGGAAAACCATTTGATCAATTCTATTTGCAGGGATTGAGCTTATTTACCACCTATACAAGGTGCTACAAGGACCATTAGCTTGATAGTAAGTAACCTGGTAATACAATCGGTATAGGTCATGAGCAGAGGTCATATTGTGTCCGGTAATGAAATCCTCCCCCTTGCTGATACCCCCGGAAACGTGACGCAAGCGACAACAAATGCTCTTTGGCTCTTCAGTCACTACTTATGAATATGGATGAGACAGCTCATGGCAACAACACCGTCGTTGACACTGGTAACGAGTGGGAGGGATACTGACGGTCGGAGTACAGGTTGGTGTGCCACAAAGTCCGAGAGCTGCCGTGATGTCATCGGAGTTGCACGGAATGGAGAAGGGAAACACGGTGTCCATGGCAACCTGGGCCATCGCCGTTGCCAATGGTCTTTCTCGCCCACGTAAAATCACCCACGCCATCAGGGGAGCGAGCAAACACTAGTGGAAAGACCCCACTAAAACAAACTCCACAACCAATCAGCAGTGAGCCATTGGGAGGTTTGAGCATGTCTTTTTCTCCACATCACAGCGAGAATTCTCTGGAAGCTTCTTTTGCAAGGGGTTTCACCTGGGCTAGCGAATGAGGTGTAAAGAAACACACCTTGCAGCTTAGGCAGTCACGTCAGTAACGCTCAGGCCACCGACACATACACGCGCGCACACACACACACACACACAAGCTACACATGCCCACCTCAGCCCCCTCTCAGTAAATGACGCTGACATACAAGGCCGGGGAGACCAGCTTGTTTGCAGTACACAGCCATTCATTAACGGATGTGAGGCACTAGCTGTCTGAGTCATGAACTGTATGTCTGAGATTGGGGGGGCATCCAGTTTTCAGGGGTACACTATCTTCAACCTACAGTGGTGGGGTGGAGGGACTAGATGTTCTGCATACCAGGAGACCTCTGGTTAGATTGAGAGAGAAGGTAAGACTGAGAGAGCACAGATATTTGATTACTGTTTGTTATCTAATAAGGGCCTCGAGGAGTCTGTCACAGAAGATGTTGGCCTGCCTTGATCCTAATCCATCCTCCTCTATTACAGTTAAACTCACTCGACCCTGGACGGAGAGTGTGGTCTGTGTGTTTTGCAGTAAAAAGGCAAAGCAAAGAAAAAGGAAAATGTCAAGGAAAAAAATATTTTCGGACAGGTTCAAGTATACCCTGTTTCTTCTTATTTTGTTCCCTTTGGTTTGTAATGAACATCACCCAGGTGTCAACATGACAAAGGTGCCCTGAAATGTACCTGGGAATCACTGCTGCCTGACAGCCTGATATTTTAGAAACTCTGCCCAGGTTAAAGAACCCCATCTGTTTATTCCTAATCCTACTGATACTGAAACGACAATTGTAGGTTTTTCAAAATGTATTGCCATTCCAAATCCAGTTTTCCTTAACTTAACAGTAACCCCCAAAACCTAGCCTTTACCCTGAATCTAATCACTAACACCTAAACCTAATTCTGACCGAAAACCCAACCTCTATGCCTACAAAATACTATTTTTCGGATAGGATTTTCATTTTTTGAATTTCCTTGTTTGGATATTATTTCCTCACAAGTTGAGTAAAAGAAGAATACACATTGCAGTGCCCTACAATATGTCTATAGAGACCCTGCCTGGGTTTTGGTATTATGAGATTCCTAACAGTGTGCCTCTGGAGCTAGTGATGGCCATTCAAGGCTTCATTACCATATTATGATAGCACTAACTCATATTTTCTGTTTCAAAATAAAAGCCATCACTGAAATATATAAGGCAATATAGTTAACAATCTAGTCAGTAAATTCTATGTTCAATATCCATTACAATGTTTTTGCTTGTATGTTCTTTTTTACAGACTAGATTGTTAACTATATTGCCGTTTAAATGTCTATGATGGCTTTTATTTTGAAAACGAAAATCTGAGTGCTGCCAGCATAATATCCTGCTGCTAAAATAACACGAATGAAGCCTCTGGCCATCACTATATCTAAAGCACAGAGAAGATGAATTACCTTTGTAGTTCTACCTGTAGCCATGCACTCTTTGATTATCTAGTATGTGTGTTTGTGCGTGTGTGAAATTAGAGAGGTTAATTGAATGAGAGTGCAAGGGCAGACATGAGTGTTACCACTGTTTTAGTATCTTATTTATGACTTCCTCTTGATGGGGACCTCCATAGCTTAACTTTAAGGATGGTATCCTTGAAAGAGCTTTGTTGGGGGATTGTTTGACTCCTGTGATGAACCTAGGATACCTTGGTGATTCACCTGATCGACATTATCTCCACCAAATAAAATTATATTTATCACGTGCACTGAATACAACAGAGTCCCATGAATGGGGGGCCATGAACCCATTATCTTTTTAGATTTCTTTATATGAATCATTCTGGCAGTAGAGTGTTTGTGTTGCCCAATAATGTACATTGGTGAGTCAGCCAGTTCATATCGATTTAACTAATCTCAGTTTTTTTATTCTACAGTTTAGTTTTATTGTGGTTAATAAGCCTGCGTTACTCTGGTTGTTGGAGCTTGGGTTTTATCAATGCTGAGGCTATTTATTTTAGATCAACCTATAAGCCTAAGTCTGGCTTTTAAAAATGTGCAGTTTCTATGCAGCTTGCAACCTCAGTGCACATCACAGTACTGACTCTAATTAAGCATTAACAGATGGGTTCATGAAACATACTTTTTAACCATTCTATAAATTGTTTTCTTGGTAGCCTACAGATTTTCATGGGTGGAAATACAATTGTACCTAAGCCTTAAGATAATATATTAGTACTCCTAGGCTGGATCGTAAATATATTTGTACTCCGAAAGCAGCTGTGTAACATTCTGAATGCTGACAATACTGACTGCTTATGAAATGACAGACTGGTGCTCTGTTTTCGCCTTGCAGCAAAGGCAGATTTAGGAATGATTTATTACAAACAGAATATGTGAATGCAAACATACTCACAGCTGAACTCATGAGGGGATTGATTTTTGCCTGGGGAATGCATCCACCTCAAGCGCGTATGTGCCAGTGAAAACATTAGAAAGCATTGTGATACCAAAATGTATTAGTGAGTTGTGCACCGAAGAACATGTTTTAATTTTTGTCGATTACACAGCTGCAAAAAAGCAGTTGCAAGGAGAGGCCATGATCTCAAATTGGACAGAAAAAAAATAAGCAAAAACATAAAACATTTTTTTTATTCCCAGTGAAAGAGGAAACCTAAAGTTCTTGAGCTGCCCCATGGTGGATCGCCTGTCCCTACTATAATCCTTGTTTCTCTGTGTTGTCCCAAATTGTCAAGTTGTGCCAGAGAGATTTTTTATTGTTAAGCAGAATGCATAAAATCCATGATTGTACATTTTAGTTAGCAAGCATCTATATTATCTGGCTCCATTTGCCTTTAGGTCACCGATTTTTATTTCTTCAATAAAAAAATATGCAAACTCAGTTCTCAGCCCAACTCCCCGGTTGAATATTCCCGGTTGAAATGATTGATATTCCTGGTTGAACTGTACTTTTCTACTCAGACACCATTTTACATGCATTCTTTCATGAAGTGAATCCAGCTTATTGAGTGTGAGAAGGTCCATTTCAGCAGTAAGGTGCCTTTTTTCATTGTACCCCCGCTGAGATATTGGAAAGCTCCTCTGTTGGGTAGATGATGACTCAGGTCAGTAGCCACCTATCCCATGGTGAGCGGTGGACCCCAAGCAGAGTCAGCTAATCATTAAACTCCATATTAAATCGACTGGAATGTGCAGCCACAAGTGCTCCATGCTGTACACAGCAAGAAACTAACAAACGTAGCTACTGTATTCTAGCCTGACTTGCACACCCAAAAAACAGGCACTCTTTAGAAAGATTATTGAAAAAAACACTTCCACAAAGTAACTTCTATTGTAGGGATGTTCAGTTCACACCTGAACACAGAGATGTGACCACAAAAAATCTGTCATATTTTAACTTATTTGAAAGGCAATGAGAGGGTTAGGTCTAGGCTTAACATTTAGATGGTTAGGATTAGGGTTAGTTTTAGAAAAATAGGTTTAGAAAATGCATGTTTTTGCAGTTTTAATTAGGAGTATGTGGAAAGGCCTTATGAGCTGACATCTCATTACATTTGTACATTACATTCAAACACACACACACACACAGGACAGAGTAATTTGGTTGAGTGCATTTTACAGAGAAAGGTCAAACTCATCTACCTGGGTGAACAGCACCCTCAGCCTCCTCTTAACCCCCTGGGGAGTGTGTGACTCCTCCTGAATGTCACTCTCTCTCCTTCCTCTCTCCCTGTTGCTTTCTTTCTATTCCTTTCTCTCATTTGTGGTAAAATAAAAAATAAAAACAAGCATAGTAGACAAAAAAGGATGGAGCAGGATAAAGTGACAGCATTATTGAGAAATCTGTTACACTACATTATTTTAAAACAACCCTTTTGGGAGCTTACATGATTTTTTAAATCCTTGCTATATCCAATTATTGATTAAAGATATGCTTCATCGTGACAACTTCAAGCAGACTCAGGACAGTCAGTGTTGAGATATGTGTCCGGGAAGTCTGAACCGGAATCCTTACACGCTGGAAGGAACACACTCTCCAACCCACTACCTCTATTGAGCTCTCAGAGGCCCAAACCGCCACAAGGAGGCACTAAGATGCAATGAGGCAAAGCAGCCATATATTACTTACCCCACTGGATGATGATGGCTAATTGAACTGCAGTCATGGGACTCTGGGCCAATCGTAAAGCATGATTTGAATACTGGTCTCGTAAATAATTCTGCTAAATACAAGACACTGACTTGACTCATTTGCCATTCAAGGGCCTTCCAGAATTTCCCCTATGAATTTTGCCCTTTAAATTATAGACTGTAAATTATACCTAGAGCGCATGAACTGTACGGGAAATACACAAATACCATAATTGTTCAATTTTGTGTGGTTTTGAACTGTAATTCACCAACTATTGATATGTAGGCCAAGAAGACAGGAGGGGGAAAGTGTTTAAACAAAGATTTAGGGTTATAGTCATAAAAATAAATGTTTATTCGGCCTCTCTGGCCAGGGCTAAAGATGTTCACCAACATCTCCTATATATTCACCTACATCATATCTTATCTCTATACCTTGAAAATGAAAGTTTTGCAAAAAAGATTGAATGAATCAAAGAAAATAGTTCTTATGAGTTGTTCCTTTGTACCGGAACTTAGCAAAATAGTTTTGGGTATATTGTTCATACTGTAGAACCAGTTTTAGTGTGTTTAGCAATTGTGAAAAACTAACATAACCATAGAAGTAAAAACATTCACTATAGTATTTTCTTGGCAAACAAAAGGGCATTTACATGGTGATTTGAATTAACTAGATAAAATGTTTCCCTTTGTTATACTGTTTCATCCTTGCAGAGGGCCAGTTTAATGAGAATACCCTATTAAATAAAGGAATATAACCTGTAGTGATGCTCATTCCATTTCACCTCTTGTTGCACAAGGCATAATGACAAATTCCACATTCCTTAACCTTATAAAGCATGTATAGCATACTCCATGCTTTACGGGTCCAGTTTAGTTCAGAATTTACTCCCCTGGCTTGGTTGTTACCAGCTAAAAATGTCCAGTGTTTCACCCACCAATTACTGTCCAAGCTAAACTCTGAAGTCACCACCTGTTGGCTACAAGCCACCAAAAGCAAACAAAAAAAAAGTACACTTCATAATAAACTTGAACCTTGCTCACTGTTCACCCTGGGAGAGCAGCAGGAAAGAAACAAGACATAGGGTCGCTAAAGATTAACCAGACCGACCTCCTTTAAAGATCTAAAAAAAAAAAAAGCAACTTGGTCGAAACTGACCATGTCACCATTTTAGCAAATAAACATCACTGAGGTCAGTTTGCTTCTCGGACTGTCCCCTAGACTGTAGGATGGAGAAAGAAAACCATTCCAGGCATTCCAAAGGGCACCTTGGCCCCCATCGGTCTTGCATTCCACACATAGCAGCGTCCCCATGCCACACAGGGCGCGGGAGGGGAACACAGAGCCCTCCTCTCTTTACCCACACCTGGGCTGGCGAAGTGTGAGCTTCGCAATCCATGCAGACCATTAGCGTAGCTACTGCACCTGCGCCACTGATCGTTAATACTGGTGGCTAATTTAAAATAATGTGCCGAGATGTTGGACACTCTGCATTGTAATAAGAGGGGCTTGACCATTTCAACTTGACAGCCTTACATTGTTTTGTTTAATGATTGGCAAGGGAGCCACAGCCAACAGTAGGCCTATGTGAAATGTTTGGTAGTAAGATAAGAGCAAAACCATTCTCCATGGGTTAGGGTTTGCGAAGTGATTCTCCATTGGGATTGGTTTCTCTAAAATCATATTGATGGCTGGGCTCGGTTATTGTTAGCTCTGATGTTTAGAGGAAACATTGGGGGAAAGCAAAACTTAACACCTGGTGGTCAGATTGCCAGAGGGCAAGACCAGTTGCAATGTATACCACTGAAATGTATTCAACATTTGGATTGGGTTATTGAAAAGCATCCAGGACCTTAGACCTACATATAAACAACTTTCGCCTCTTAACTGTAATGAAGTCTGATCAACAGTAGCAGTCAGTCTACAGCACATTTAAAAACCCAGTCAGCAGCTGCATCTCAGAGAAAACATGCCCGTGCACGAGCCTACCTGAGACACTTCTCTAAAATAGTTCAAAGAAAGAAAGACTATTGGCGATGCAAACACTCATAAGAATGAAGGGTGAACACTAGGGAAGCTAGTCATTTCCAATCAGCGCTTTAATGGGACTGAGTGAACGCGTCGCTTCGCCTGCCGAGACGGACAGCACGAGGCAGAACGTCAGCAGTAGATATGGCCACCGCTGAGAGACATTGTTCACACAATCCCCCCGGTGGGCCAGTGAGGCACATGCATCGAGAGGTAGAGACTAAGCTCAAATGGCTGTTAGCTGGAGCAAGAAAACAAGACACGTGCCGGAGGGGTTGGCAACACGACACATCACGCACAGTTCACCCACACACAGTCCCTGTAAATACGGTAAGCAAACACGCACGTACGTTTCCATAAACTAGTCTAGGTATAAACACATTGCATATCTCGATATGTAATATATAAATCATGAGCAATTCAGAAAATATGTCATCGAAACTTTGTAACAAACAGCTGTAACAAACCGTTGCCTTGAATGTGAATATCTTTTGTATGTGTGGAAAACTGCACAGTTGTTCAACCAGCAATCTGTACTTATTCATGCATAAAAGAGTTAACATGAAAGTTGTCATTTGCAACAGTTCATCAAGCAAGAAGCCGTGGCGAGAGCAAGAAAATATTGAGAGTAGACACGCCATAGAAGGTGAGGGGGTTCAGATGTAATGTGGAGTAGCTAAAAGGGCCATACAAAGAGCTAATGTTTCAAATTTAATTTGCGCCAGTTATTACCATGTTTTCAATCATGGCCTTTCCACGAGAGAGGCTGGCAGCAGGGTCCAGCCCAATGTCACTGGTTCAATTGAAGTATCAGTAACAATATTAGAGAATGGCAATACTTTATTTATATTGCAATAATATAATGTATTGCACCCTGTATTACTATTCTGCATAAAGTACGATGTATGTGTAAAACAGATAATCTTTGCTAACATCATTTTGGGGAAGAAGAATACTGCTCATGCTGTAATAATATGCTTAATAGCCTTTGATAGTTCCTACTAAAATAGAAGTGTCAACAAATGGCACAGACATATAAAACCGGAAACCATGTTAAGTTATATTGATATTTTGCAGTTAGTATTTATTGGTCCATTGTGTAATTATTAATTATTAAGAAATATACAACAAAAGAGAATGATAATTTTTCCCATGGCACTGTACTATCAACTACAGCGAAATAAACATTGGCTACAGCAAAATAAACACTGAAACTGTGAAAAGGAAGTATACAATATATCCAAAGGAGTAAACCTACAGATAAGGAATGTTTGCCTACTTCACTTACAGGTCTTTATTTGCCAGAGCCCTGAGGCATTATAATCCATTCTTCAGTTATCTGTCACTTTAATTTGATGATTACAGCCTTACCTTTGAGAGAGAGTTGAATGAAATGACCAAGTCATGAACGCTCTACCCTCTGTGGAGATTACATCTTCACCTCCTGTGAGCAACATACCAGCTCAGAGCAGTGTGGCCATTAGAGATCATTATGTTGCTAGGTGACAACAATCCCGCAAATGACATGTAAATAGTTTTGCTTTGAATACATGGCAGCTAAGACTACAAAAATTTGCCTGAAATTACATTAGAAATGATTGATGATGATTATCAGAGAGGAGAAGATGAGTTGACATTCATGGTATTGTTGGTTTCGCTAGTTACCTTTGCATCATAAAACTATTTCCAGGTACAAAGTTTCAACGATTTGATAGAACTTTGATTGAATTACTGTGAAATGACGATTATCTACGTGAAACATGACAGCCTAGCAACGCATTATTGGGGACCCTCAATCAATTGTGTTACATATCATATACATCTTATGAGATAAATATAAGTTGGGGGGTTTTGAACCTTTTCTAAAATCTCCTTCAAAGAAGGCCCCTTGGGTTATGCAGTAAGCCCATGAGCCATGTATGGAGATGTTAGAAAAGGTCAACTTTTAAACTGAACTGATTTAACTGGATGTTTTGGGTATTGGGCATATCCTAAAAGCATTTTTTCCATGTAGGGTATCTTGACTCTGATCTAAACAACATTTTTAGGGGGCCTTTGCCAACTGAGAGAGTGAGGTATTGGCTTTTGTTGTTAATTAATGGCACTGTGACTCCCACTCTGCTAGCCCTGACCAAAACATTTTCCTTTTACTTTAACTGAAAATAGACAACACCTATAGTGACATCTACAATAGGATATGATGCTGATGTTTTCTGCATTTATTTTGTTTTCTTCAACCAATTGATTCAAAAATCAACTGACTAACGGGAAAACCACAGACTGAACTTGTTCAGCGGCCATAAATGACATAAACCATATTTTTAGATTTTTGGGGCATTTCTACAATATGCGTTTTTACAAAGTGTTTTACAAATACCCAGCCTCAAAGTTCAAAGAGAAGAACTTTGACTAGGAGAAACTAGAAGGCAGGAACATAGAAAGGAACCAGGCTCTGAGAGGTTACCGGTGCTCTGTTGGTTGTGCTGGGTGGAGATGTAGCAGTACATAAAGGAAAGTTCATTTAAATTATAATAAATAACATCTAAGGCCATCTTACATGTTCAAATAAATTATAACTCTAGAGCGGGCCATGTGCCCAAGCGCTCTGTTTACATGCCCCAGGCAAGGGGATCTTCAAATTTTTTGGTGGATTTGTCACACTTTACAAAGAACCTTTGTTAACTCCATCCAACTCAGAAATGTAGAGTTCTACAGCACAAAACATCTCCACAAAAACCAGGACAGGAAAGTATGCCCAAAGGTATGGTTTCTGTCTGATTCATACTGGAGAGGTCAGCATGTATAGGTCCTTGTGGCACAGACCCCCAGCAGACTTTTTAGTAATTCCCATACTGTGTCAACTTGATAGAGCCTCCCTTAAGTTAGTCATCTGATATGGCACTGCAAACAATAGCAATTTGGTGAAGGGCACAGCCAGTATCAATTCCACCCCTGGCCACATCTCCACTCTGCCCATCACTCTAAAGGGAGACTGCTGCATTGGGATAAATACAGACATGATAACGATAGGCAGAAGATAGGTTCTCCTTTTCTATTTCAGATTTTGAAATGCATGGCAGTTTTGCTGTATTGGACAGAGTCAGAAGGGAATGAGAGCAGAGAGTTTCGGTGAAAAAAGACTGGGCTTGACTCAAATCCACCTCGCTGCAAGTTCATGTGCACCAGACACAGCCCAGGTTGAACCTTTCCAAGGCCAACAAGAACCGTATCCTTACAGAAATAAAAAAGAAAGAATGTGTGTGTGTAAGTCTCCAAAACCACAGCTTCTGGCCTGGAACAAGCGCATTTTGGGACTCCGCCAAGCAACGCCATCGATAGCACTGAACTGGAGGGAGATAAACAGCAGGGCAACCAGCGCCATGGGTGGCTCTCAGTGGTTTGGCAACACGGTTCAGAAATTGAGAAGTCGTGTAAGGGAACACACAGGAAGAATCACGTCCCTTACTTGGTGCAGAGCTGGTCCTGTGAGATTATAGCAAACACAGAGACCTACAAGACAAGGAACCTTTCATGGGAGAACAGACTCCACCGCAATGTTTCACATAATAAGAGCACTTTGAATTAAATGTATATATTCTTTAACACAAATGGGAATTTTAACGCTAAATATACTAGATGTATTTTTTTGTGTGTATGTGTGTCTGTGTGTGTGTGTGTGTGTGTGGCTGTGTGTGTGTGTATTATACACACAGGAACAGAAGAAACAAACTGTTAAAAAAGAAAAACAAGCAGAGAAAATAAAAGAAGCATACAAACTGAATACAAACTTTTCAAGAGACATGCCCCTCATTCTCTATGACTTAAAGGGACCATGTGCAATATTTACTGTACTACTAGGATGAATCCAAGCATAAATGACCAGAAAAGAATCAAAGGTGTCTAATATATTGCCTATTTAAAAAATGTCTTGCTGGTCCATCTATCAGTTCACATTGATGTGTAGTCTTCTAATATTGGCTTTAGACACTTGCAATACTATCCTTCTCATCGCAAACTAAACTGGACTAGCTAATACTATTCTGGTCTTTCTCAGTGAGGGAAGATGAGGAAGAGAGAGTGAAGTTCCTTTTCAGTCTTGTAAACATTAGAGGCAGGACTCCAGTGCCCCTTTATATTTGCACAGGTCACCTGATCACCCTGTTGAAATGGTTAAGGTCTTCAAAATGACGTTACTGGTATACAGCAGGTTGTTCGGGGGGGGGATGCATTGCTGTCTCTGGGAATCAGTTGTGATTGGTTTGCATGGTGGGACTTTCCAGCTGGAAAAAGATTACCATAATGAGGTAATCATAGTGGCACATTTGCCTAATTGACCTCTGCCATGATGCATTTTCCGCAGAGAAAACCAATAAAAACGAATATCTTAAATACAAACAACAACACTTGTTCTAACAATTGCTAAAAAAAAACAGCTGGATCAGAAAGTATATTAGACAGACACGCACAGAGGTGATATGATCATCAAGTTGACATTTTGGAGTGTTATTTCTGCATACCGAAGACAGCAGTAGACCCAATACAACCATGCCTTCAGGACTTCTAAAACATTTCCATCTCCTCACCTCCATACTCTTTGAAAGCTACAGAGAACAGAGTGTTCTTCTGATTCAGAGAAGAGACACAGAGAACCCGGAAAAACAGCACAACACTGACAGGGGAACCAAGTGTGTCCTCATGAACAGCCACACAGACAACATACTGTAACCTACAACAGCGTTAAATGTAGTCCATCCATTCTCACCTTTTCAACCATCAACAAGCTCAATCCTACATGGTAATGTGTCGACCTTTATTTTCCCACTTAGTGATTGATCTGCAGGAGACTTGATACGCGAACATCTGTGGACATGGGCCGTCCCACGCCAAACGCAAAACATGTGGCATATGAAGGCTCAATCTATGCAAGAACATTTTGTTAATGAGTCAATTAGATACATCTAGGTCAGATGTGTCATATTCGTTTTGGTGGCTGGCGCCTCACAACTGTCGTTTCTCACATCCCAAATCGGACCTGACTAGGTGGTATGAAATACGATTGGAACTTTAGAGGCCCAGAAAGGCCTGAACATTTTGTACAGTGCCCAAGATATTTGACCCAGTAACAACCGGGTCAGCGGGTAGAAATAACAACAATTCAAAAGCTCAGGAATCTTTTTTGGGAAAGTTACCCTTCAATTTCTCTTTTTAGAGACTGGAGGTCATGCAAAGTTTGGGAATCGGAAATGTTGCCAGTCCAAATAGATTTGAAATGCAGTGCGTACGTGCCTTTCAGGAACAGGTCTAGGAGCAAGCAAAGTCGCTGTGAGAACTGTTCCAGAATTAGCACACGGGACCTAAACAGAGCCAGGCCAAACCAAGCGGTACTAAGCTGATTAGGTTACACATTTGTCAGTTGCTAAAACGCAATGACAAAAAGTAAACATTTGTCAAATGCCGAAAAGCAATGACGATGTAGAAAGAATATTACAGTTGCCATTTAAGTCAGACTCTCTTATCCAAAGCAACTTAAACTATCTTGGTAGACCAACCACACAACCCAGTTATAGTATAGCTCTCAGTGATATCAGTGCAAAAAAATGTGTAAAGCATTACTTTGCAATCTGAGTATGTCAGCAGCATTAAGATAGTTTGAACATTCTCTTACAGAAGGATCTGTTAAGGTTTCAGCATAGCCTTTCTCATTCATCATCAAAAGCATCCTAAGGCTGACACTAGTCCCTAGGGTTGTGGAAAAGCAGGTTCGAGGTTGTCCATAGTTCCTATTTTTTATATTGTGGTCAGAGGCACTGGGAGAATGGTTCTGATTCTTTACTTGAATACACCATGATGAGCCCCTAGACCTTCTAGAAAGTGAAACTACTGAAGTGGGATGATAAGAGTGACTTTATGGACTGTGCATGCGCACATTGTGTATTGTCTCCAGAGATTAAATCCACACAACCTAATTCAGATACTGTACATATAAATCTGCAGGTGTAGCTAAAAAAGGAAGGATGATTCGGAAACACTTTTGTGGTAAATTCCTAAAAAGAGTTTACAGTATTTAGGACATAGCGAGAACATTTTGTAACTAAAAGGCCATTACAGATACACTGGGTAAAGGCCACCCACTGAAGTTGCTTTAGATAGGCTGCAGAGCCACCAACGTCTTACATAAGAGGGGCGACCTAGAAGGCGTGCTTAAGGGCAGCCAGCAGCCTCCTGACCTGTGTCTGACCCATTTAGTCATAACTCGGTGATGAGGACAACCACTGCTCCAGTCCTAGTTTAACAGGGAAGACACCAAGCATGGCTTCCAAAGTGCATGGGAATCATTGTATTCTGTTACATTGCTTTTTTTCTTCAGAAGCTATTCGCCGTATTCGCAGAGTTGACGTGATTAGGCACTTAGTTGTAATCTTAAACGTCATCCGGACTTAAAAGAAGGTTAGAAATCAAAACATTTAAACATATTTTGTCATGGCCGTTTATCACATTCTAGCTTTGGTTTGTTTTTAAAAATATATATTTTAAGCCATGTTCATGCTTTGTGAACAGAGACTTTTAAGATAGAGGAGACAATGTTTGCTGGTCGAGCGGCAGGCTGATTATGTCCCCATACTGTATCATGTGCATTGAATGCAGACCGCTGGACCGCTATGGTCCACATGGATGACTGTTTCTAATGATGTGTATCTCATTGGGAGGATGATCTCCGACTAACAGCACCCAGCTGTCATTATTTATCTTGATCTGCATCAGGCTGTTTCTAGCCAGCAGACTAACTGGGCACTAGTGCAGTTCACCTGGGGAATGGTTATCTCGAATCGGGACTCAATCCGATTACATTAGAGACACAGACATATCATTGTAGTTGGGCGAAATGAATCAGTCTAATATACACAGACCTTTACATTGGTCTGTGCATTCCAGAGGTTTGAATAGATCTGGACAAGGCATCATATCAGTTGGAGCTTCGAGGGGTCCCTCTGACAGTGTGTCTGTAACTATGAGCCTGGGTGTGTGCACTGGAGCAGGCAAGGCTTTAGTCCCACTGAATAGAAGTAGAGAGAAGGAAGGAGAAATAGTGAAAGAGAGATGATAATAAAGAGAGAGACTGAGAAAGGGTTCTATGTGGCTTGCTTGGTCAAATAATGGCATTGCAATGTCAGGGCTTGTTGGTTTGATTCCCACACGGGGGAATGAAGAAAATGTATGCACTCTGGATGAGAGTGTCTGACAAATGACTTAAATGGAGACTGATAGGGAATGTTAGAGAATGTGACGAGAAGTAGAGAGTCAGCTAGAGATACACACAGTCCAGAAATGAGGGTCAGAGCATAGAAATCCAATCAAGACAGCTTCAGTTTGAGAATCGGCATACAGTCAGAAATGAAGAAATACAGAGAGAGAGATGAAATGTATCAGTTGGTTCCATACTGGTCTAAGATGACATTAAGTCCCAGATGTTTCACCCATACAGTTCAAAGGGAGTTGTGCAACATGGGTCATCACTAAGCATGACCCATGACCCTTTATTCAGAGCATGTCGCTGAAGCATTGCATACTGCTCAGTTGAAATGAAAAGATGATTTTTGATTGAGCCGACCTATGGAGCATTTACAGTGTACAGCCTGTACATTTTCAAATATGCTAGACTGAAGATGTAATCTCAGCCTTGGTCTGTGGATAAAGAGGCAGCCTGCTTCCTCTATTTATCTTTCAGCGTCCTCGGGCCTTGACGGGGAGCTCCATTCCTCACGTAGGCAAAACAGTGTAACCTTTATCTACTCAGATGATCAGTCGCCCACTTAACCCCTCCATCTGCCCGCAAACTAGCTGTGATCGAGGGAAGCTCCGCCCCTTAGAGTCTCCCTGCTATTTGACAGGCTGTGGCACACCGTGGTATTGCACACAGGTTGCACTGGCGCCTCATTAACTCTGAATTAGTTCCTTAGACCCTGGTGTGACTCAGGTGGTCAGGGTGCTTTGTTTATTGGACGGGATCAAATGCATAGGAATAAATAAAAAAAAAAGATACATTTCTCAAATAATTTACATGAATAAGGACTCATTTTTTTTATGCGTTATATCAATATGCATTTAAACCTACTAGATAAGTGAAAATAATGCTTCATTGATACACTCATCTCCAGGGTGTGTTTTTGCTATACAGCGTGTTGCTAGTCATATCCTTTCTGTGGGTTTTAGTTATATATTGTCTGTATTGGGGAAATCCTCAGGCTAATTAATTTCACCGTAATCAAAATGGACTTAATTACCACAGACCTGTCTCTGTAACATACAGGTAGAACTCAGCTGCTGGACAAAGAAATAAGAGATCTCTCTGATATGAATGCCAATATAATCATTATGAAATCACATCTAGGCTTATCCTTCCTCAATTGGTAAACTTACCAAGTCTCAGTCAATATAGCTATGATGGTCACTAAATGCTTCGTGAGCATATCCACACACACCCCAGACTGGGGCAGGATGTCCACAACCCTCTGACACAGAGCCTGTAGCATGGCACGTAACCGCCTTATTTTTAACTCTTCAACAACAGAAAGGAATAACATGGCTGATGACGGTTTGGCTGGTATTCAGAGCTCCCTCGAGGTTTGGCCTCTCGCATACGGACTACCTCCTCCATAATTGCACATACCGTCCTGATCCTGCAACCAGTCCCATTGTCAGGAGTGATGGTTCTCTCAGTGTCTATGTACTATTTTTACTGAGGGGAAATGGGGCGTAGAGAAAAAGGGCTGATAGTAATAACAAAAGGGAAGGGGCACAGCTGTGGAGAAAGCCAGATTAGGCCTGTATAGCTGGACTGCCTGTGAGATAACTTGGTTTGGCCTCATTAACACCAGCAGCGACCCGCCCGTTAGGAGCCTGGGGGAGGTGCCTCACGTGTCATTGTAGTTTTTTTCTTTTTATATACTGTATTATGGACTATTTTAGAAATACTGGTAAATGTGTTAACATTGTACTGATAAAGAAATCAAAACAAGGTTTTCAGTTACATACTACATACTACAGCACTTGGTGTTAGGGGACTTTGGTATCCGGACTCTGAAATCAGTGAAAGACTACTTAGACAAAGTGCCTGATGGACTATGTTCTCACTATAATGCAAGATAGTAACTCTATTCATTTTTGTAGTTTAGAAAAATGTACTGTATTTTGCAGCATATTTTGGTGAGTAACATGCTCTTGTCGTTGTTAGCTTCTGCAGTCATTGCAAAGCTCTGTCCTGGTCTTTTCTGACCACAAAAGAAATTCACACAACACAGCTGGGTCCGTCTCATGCTTTTATATGGTACTCTCTTATAGCCAGTTTTATTTGTTGGGAAAATAATCTATGCAAATACTGTAGAATCCATGAACACGCTGGTACATTTTTAACGCATCTGTACAAAATCTAATGTTATCTTAACCGTGTATTGTTGAACCTCAATACCAGCCTGCCATTGAGTGTTCAATTTATTCACCAGTCCAATTCCCAAAATTAGAAGGTCCAAGCTTGTTGTATTCATTGTTATTTCTATGAAAACAATAGCCAAAAATGCATGCACATTTGCATGGGAGAAATTAAGAGATTCTGACATTTCTACAAAATCTCCACAGATTTCAATTGTTTTGGTTGGGTTCCGTTTACCTTCTCACTGCATCTATGGCCGCTCACTCAGCTTTAGGTCAACCTGAGCCTATCCACAGTGTTATGTAACCCAAGCCTTGCACAATGACACTAACCGTTATGTCATCTTCCCTGTTACCTAAAGATGGAGGTTCCAGTCCCAAAGGAAGCCCAGCCTTGCAGCCCGTCAGGCCCAGGGTGTCAATCACCCTGCTGTAAAATGTGTCACCATGGATACGTTGTCCCTGCCCCAGTGTTTTCCTAAAGCAGCTCTGCAGGTCATCACCTTTAAACTGTCAATCAAAGAAAAAGCTTTCCAAGTGATACGGGAAAGTGGAGCGTACACTTTGAGGAGGACTGATAGAAGAAGGGGAAATGTCAATGCTGGTGAAGGGATTGAATGAAGCTACCTTAGCATATTGCATTGGTGTAAAGCTTTTTGAGGGTTGCACACCCAGGGACACACACACTCACATCTATGCGCCCCTTCTGTGTGCCACACTTGAGTCCTCCATCGCTCAGCTGCAAGAAAGGGATATAATAGGTAGGGTTGCCGCAAACTGGGGGGGACAAAAAGATCCATTCTACCCACTGTTGATCTTGGTCGCTGCAGCGATTAGATAGCGCTGTTGCTCGTTCAGCTGGGGAGATAAGAAGCAACAGGACCCCGGCGCTGAAACACTTTCATTCAGTAGAAACGATAAACAGCAGGTCCTCTGGGGAGGGAGTCCACCCAGAACACAATGGTGTTGAGTGTGTAGCCACCTGCAGAATTGGGAACACAGATCTGACCAGTGAGGTGAGAGTTCTATGTAGGTGGCAGTCAGCCATATCACATCATGGCTGGTGGTTTATGTGGTTCACTGAGGGTTATGTATTAAAAGTAGGTCTCATGGCTGGTGGTTTACGTGGTTCACTGAGGGTTATGTATTAACAGCAGGCCTCATGGCTGGTGTTTTACAGGGTTCACTGAGGGTTATGTATTAACAGCAGGCCTCATGGCTGGTGATTTACGTGGTTCACTGAGGGTTATGTATTAACTGTAGGCCTCATGGCTGGTAGTTCATGTGGTTCACTGAGGGTTATGTATTAACAGCAGGCCTCATGGCTGGTGGTTTACATGGTTCACTGAGGGTTATGTATTGACATCAGGCCTTTAGGACATTAGACATTAAGTTGGGGAGAGGTACGTTGTTTTTATCTCTATTAAGTGAAAAGAGAGGTGGCGCTGTTTTGCTAGCTCAGCTGCTTTTTTTGGTGAGTTAGGGGCACCAGATAGAGGGATGGATATGTAGCTAACTATGCATGCAGCTGAATAGCTACCTGATTATCTATTGTATGTTTTTTTTTTTCCAGGTGTTGTCTGGCACCCCCTTATTCCTGTCCTTACATTGTTTGACTGCTTTAGCCAAAACACAAACAGTAAGATTAGGATGGGAGAGAATTGTCCCCGTGGTTTATAGCAGTACTGAACAAAAAAAGCAATGGTGGAATACATGGGCTGATACAAATCCAGCATCTGACCCCTGATTGACCCATTAGGTGTGTACTTCATTTCTGTGGTGCAGCATGTTTACTGTTGCCTTGTTTACCTATTGAGCCTAGAGTGCAGTCTCCGCTAATGTGGGAATCTCAAGTGGTAAGTGGATGTGAACGCAAACACTCTTATGAGACACAAGGGCCTGAGAACTTGAAAACTTGAATACTTAAGGTATTGAGGGAAAATAAACACTTGTCCAAATAATACACACACACCTGTGCAAATAATAAACGAACTGTTATAGGCCTTAGCATTGTTTAATTTAACGTGTCAACTCTGCCCCACCCAGCTCTGTTACAATGACACAGCTTACTATTCTTTCTCTACCACAAAGAATTTAAAATAATTATTGCCATGACAACCTTGCAGGTGAATTCCAAATAAATAGTTAAACAAATTACTTCAGTTAAACAAACAGTAGGTTGTTGTATTACTCCCTGAAGTGTAGAAACCATGAACTCATGAGCACAAACAATTGTGCTGCAATCTGAGTAGCAGTTGTTATAAGGACAGAAAGTGTCTGGGAGGGGGTGAGAGTGAGAGGAAAAAGAAAGGGAGTGTGAGAGATCGGGAGAAATGGTAAGGGGGGGGGCAGGGCTTGGGAGGAGTTAAGGTACAGAGTAAAGGTTTGGGGCAGGACAGTACATTCAAAAGAAATTCAGACCCCTTCCCTTTCTCCTAAGTCTGTTGTGCTATTGACTTAATTTATAATTCATGAAAATAATTATTGCAATCAATCTGTTAACAATATCATATAAGGACATTTGTGGAAACTTACTTTCAAATCTTAGGTACACAAGAATTCATACACCCTTTATTCAGTATTTTGTAGAACCACCTTTGGTAGCGATTCGGTTTTTCTTGGATTGGCCTCTGCCTGTTTTGCTCACCTAGATTTGCGCAATTTCTCCAATTCTCCCTAGTAGATCCTCTTTTAGACTGAATGGGGAGCATCAGTGAACCGGTCTTGAGAAGTCTGACGTGGTGGTCATGGGTGAGGGGCAGGGCTTTGAGAAGTCCAGGCTTTGGCTGGGCCACTCCATGACATTCACAGATAACGCCCCTCCAGCATTGTGTAGGCTGTCTGCTTTGGGTTGTTGTCATGCTGAAAGATGAATTTTCACCCAAGCCTGAGATCCTTTGCGCTCTGGATCAGGTTTTCTTCAAGGACATCTCTGTATTTTGCTCCGTTCATCCATCCCCCAATCCTGACCAATCCTGATGATGAGAAGCATCCCCATAGTATCATGCTCCCACACCCATGCTTTACCATAGGGAGGGTATTAGCCTGGTGATGTGAGGTACCTTGTTTTCACCAGACATGGTGTTTGGCATTGAGACCTAATAGTTAGATTTTTGTCTAATCAGACCAGATCTTTTACTCATTCTCTCAAAGTCCTTAAAGCGTTAATTCATATGCATTTACTCAGGAGTAGTTTCCATCTAGCCACTCTAACATAAAGGCTTGATTGATGGAGTACTGCAGAGATGGTTGTCCTTATGGCAGGTTCTCTAATCTTTAAAGAAACTGTGAAGCTCTGTTAGTGGCCTTTCTTGCCTGGTTATTTAGTTTGGCTGAACAGTCAAAGAGTCTGGGTAGTTCCAAACTTCTTCCATTTCAGAATGATGGAGCCCACTGTACTCCTGGGAACTTTCAATGCTTTAGCAATGTGTTTATAACCTTCCCCAGATCTATACCTTGACACAATTCTCAGATGTCTACAAAGAGTTCTTAGAAGAGGTGCATCTCAAAAATGTTCCCCATAATTCAAATAAAAAAGTGATACCTTCATATATTCTAGATTCATTATACATAAAGTGAAACATTTCAAGCCTCTTTTGTTTCAATCTTGATGATTACGGCTTACAGCTCCAGTATCTAAAAATATTAGAATAAAACATTTACAATACAGAAGTGTCAACCAGGGAAGAGCTCTAATCAGCTAATGAACTCTCTGAGCCTTCAGTACACACAACCACAATCATGGGGAAGACTGCTGGCTTGACAGTTGTCCAGAAGACACTGACTGACACCCTCCATAAGGAGGGTAAAACACAGAAGGTAATTGCTGAAAGGGCTGGCTGTTCACAGAGTGCTGTATTAAAGCATGTTCATGGAAAGTTGACTGGACGGGAAAAGTGTGGGAGGGATAGGTGCACAAGCAACAGGGATGACCGCAGCCTTGAGAGGATTGTCAAGCAAAGCCGATACAAGACCTTCACAAGGAGTAGACTGAGGCTGGAGTCAGTGCATCAAGAGCCACCATGCACAGACGTGTCCAGGAAATGGGCTACAAGTGTCGCATTCCTAATCTCAAGCCACTCCTGAACCAGAGACAACGTCAGAAGCGTTTTACATGGGCGAAGGAGATAAAGAACTGGAATATTGCTCAGTGGTCCAAAGTCCTCTCTTCAGATGAAAGTACATTTTGCATTTCATTTGGAAATCAAGGTCCCAGAGTCTGGAGGAAGAGTGGAGAGGCACAGAATCCAAGTTGCTTGAAGTCCAGTGTGAAGTTTCCACAGTCAGTGATGATTTGGGATGCCATGTCATCTGCTGGTGTTGGTCCACTGTGTTTTATAAAGTCCAGAGTCAATGCAGCTGTCTACCAGGAGATTTTAGCACTTCATGCTTCCATCTTCTGACAAGCGTTATGGAGATGCTGATTTCCTTTTCCAGCAGGACTTGGCACGTGCCCACAGTTTGCTGCCCATGGTATTACTGTTTGATTGGCCAGCCAATTCGCCTGACCTGAACCCCATAGAGCACAGATGTCAAACCGGTTCCATGGAGGGCCAAGTGTCTGCAGGTTTTCGCTCTCACCTTGTGCTTGATTTGTTAACAGGGTCACTAATTAGTTAAGATATTCCTTCACCTGGTTCTATTTGGTCTCAGTTGGGCACCTGAAAGGAAAAACCAAAAACCAGCATACACTCGGCCCTCTGTGGAACCGGTTTGACACGCCTACCATAGAGAATCTATGGGGTATTGTCAAGAGGAAAATGTGATACACCAAACCCAACAACACAGATGAGCTGAAGGCCGCTATCAAAGCAACCTGGGCTTCCATAACACCTCAGCAGTGCCACAGGCTGATTGTTCCATGCCACATCGCATTAATGCAGTTATTTGTGCAAAATGAGATCCATCCATGCATAGTATTGAGTGCATACATGAACATACTTAGGAAACTTTTGCAGGTTCTTTGAGTTAATTAGCTGATTAGAGCACTTCTCAGGTCGACATTTCTGTATTATAATCTTGATTTTTGATTTCCATGAGCTATAAGCCGTAATCAAGGTTGAAACAAAAAAGGCTTGAAATGTTTCATTTTATGTGTAATGAATCTAGAATATATGAAGTTGTCACTTTTCGATTTGAATTACAGAAAAAAATGAACTTCTCCACAATATTCAAATTTTTTAGATGCACCTGTATATAGATTGGTGTGTGCCTTTCTAAACCCGGCCCAATCAATATCATTTGGCACATTTCTACAATAACAGACATGCCAAGGACAATCACAAAAGTGTTACTTGACACAATTTATAATACTTATAACAACACATCAAAATGTGAAGAAAGTGAAGGGGTCTGAATACTCGTTCAAATTCTGAACAATGATTGGCTAATCAATATAACATCACTTAACTTTTTACTGCTATAATTGCGTTGATAACTGGTTTATGAGGCATCTCGAGGATTTGTGACACATTGCCAATATACCACGACTCTGCGTCATATCAAGCCACAATCCCCTGGTGCCTTATGGCTTAAGAATGCCGTCACTTCTGTAGTGATTCAGCACTCTGCATGATAGATTAACAATTGTAACCAGTAGTAGATAGCGAGAGAGAGGGAAGAGAAAGTGAAAAATAGAAATTAACGTAGGAGTAATCAACAGCTGCTGATTCAGGCTGATGTAAACAAGTGGGAAAGCTGAAGGCGGTATGACACATAAACACACTAAATAGGTAGGCCAAACAGTGACCCACAGATAATACACAATGCATGTAAACATGACAGAAAAGTAACAGATCACAGAAAACCACACAAGAAGCTCCATCGCTGTCACCTAGTGTACTAAATTATTATTGTAACACCTCACGCTCACACGTGCCTGACCACACACAGGATAATCAGAGGATGCTCGGTGGCAATACGTGCACGCATACAATAGGTGTGAAATTACACCTAACCAACCTCAAATCCAATAATTAAAAACATGAATCCATACAAGTACACAGAACAACTGAATCGAACAAAAACTGAAGTTAAACAGATTCAGTACTAACCCGCTCACCACCATCTGTTCCGGTTTGGTTCTCTGTCCCCCAGAACATCCCATGATGTCAAATACTTTGCACTGGACCTGTACGCGACCTACGCACATTGTTGCTTGTTGTTGCTAAAGGTCTTGATCCAAACATAATCACTGTTCATTAATACATTACATAAATACTCCTGACCAAAGACACAGAATCGTTTCATATTTTGTTCCATATGTCGGCCAGGTGTGCAATACTAACATTATGTAAGTTCACAGAAAATGGATCCAAGTGACTAAAACCATGCATAGTTACAGACACAGGCTTGCATAAATCATCGCAAAAACACTTCCAGGGTTCACTGACTGTACCCACTAACTCATTTAGAACATTGGCATAGTGCCTTTGATGGTCATGACCATCAACACACCCACAAAACCCCCAACCTCATATATATCATTACATAGAAGAGTAAATCAAACCGGTTCAGCTGCTACTTTAAAATGTACTGGATGATATTGGGTCATTTGTTAAATAATAAAATATGGTAGATTATAATGTATAAATGGATATAAATAATGCGTGTAAATGTATCCAAATAATGCAATAAATTATTCAAATCCACATAGTATTGCTTCAACATACTCTGATTTACAGGCCTGTTTAAGTTTGTACCCTGCGACCTTAAACAAGTCTCTACATCACCTGAAATAACACTACATAAAAAGACATTTAATATGATAGATTTATTATGCCGTCAACACTGTCTGCTATGTTCTCAAAAATACCTTGGGCTCTATCTGTTGCTCACAGATACGGACTGATGCAGTTCCTGATTGAGCCCTTTAACCTGATGTGGCGGGATGTTTAGGGGTACAAGGTCAATATATCACGACCATGCTCTGGAGGCCATGCAGCGTCTATCTCCACGTACTGATGCGGTCGCAGCAATTCATTCACTGTCTGAAACTATACATCGAAACTCACAAGCACTCCTACATGCATTCAGTCACACATGCACTATGTGCACGTACGATAAACTACTATTCAATCTAACAGCTGGAAAGCTGTTATTTCTTAGACTATGAATCACTTACATTCTTTTCTGAGGACTTCAAAGTCAAGCCATTGTTGACATTCCTTATCCGATTCTTAGAAGACCGCAATAAGTAGTCAGTGCTTGACTTGACTTAAGTAAGCAGTGGTACTGTTCACTGGCGAACCGCAGTTTCGATGGAACCATCCCCCCAAAGGTAAAAAAACCCAGAATCGACTAAGTACAGGCTACTGACCGCTGTCCATAGCAAGGACGTGTTGGTGGGGGCATTTACAAACTCAACCGCAATAAACAACTACGTCAGCCTGCTAATCACTCAGAACAGGGCAAGCATTTTATTTATTTTAACTGGTTTGAGCTGATTGGCACATGGGCCCCCAGATCTCGTGGACCAGGGTGGTGGGGGTCTCCAGAAATGTCAGTGGTACTGTTTATTTTTAGGGGTAGGAGCTAACCCTTCTGTTAGAGCACACATTTTACACCTACGCCACTTTGTGGTCAGTAAGACATCATTACCAGGGCCTCCACAAGACATATAATGCACTCCTGAATGTAATGTCATGGCACATCACAGACCGTACAGAAGGCCAGGGTTTGCAGTGAGGACCACTGTATTACAGGAACAGGAACTCAAGCAGTAGAACTTTATATATTAACAGAACATGGCTGCCCTCTTGTGTCCATGGGACAGCATGAAGTAGAAAAACATTTTCAATAGTGTTCAATAGTTGTGCTCCACTGAAAAAGAAATATAAATTCAACAATTTGAAAGATTTTACTGAATTACAGTTTCAAACAACAAATCCAGTCAAATGAAATACATTTATGCTGTTATCTACAAGTTTTACAACAAGGAATACAGATCCAGTATTTGCATGAGAAAGGGATTCTGCTAATGAAACCAATTATATTTATATTGTTTTCAGTGATTGCCACAAAGGCACCTTACGTAAATGTAATCAACTGAATGAAATTCATTTTACACAAATCGGTATACAGTTAGGTCCGGAAAAAAAGGACACTGACACAAGTTTTGTTATTTTGGCTATTTACCAAAATTAAAGTTAGTTAAATAATGAATATGGGCATAATGTGCAGATTCTCAACTTTAATTTGTGGGTATTCACATTTAAATTGGAGGAAGGGTTTAGGAATTACAGCTCTTGATTATGTAGCCCACTCTTTTACAAGTGACCAAAAGTAATTGACTAAAAAGCTGTTTCATAGACAGGTGTGTGCCATTCCTTCATTATTTCTTCATCAATTAAGCAGGTAACCGGTCTGGATTTGATTCCAGGTGTGGCATTCGCATTTGGAAGCCATTGCTGTGAACCCACAACATGTGGTCAAAGGAGCTCTCAATGCAAGTGAAACATGCCACCATTAGGCTATCAAAAAAATCCATCAGAGAGATAGCAGGAACATTAGGAGTTGTCATATCAACAGTTTGGTACAATCTAAGGAAAAAAGAACGCACTGGTGAGCTCTGCAACACAAAAAAGTCCATGGAAGACAACAGTGGTGGATGATAGTAGGATCCTTTCCATGGTAAAGAAAAACCCCTTCACAACATCCAGCCAAGTGAAGAATACTCCAGGTGGTAGGCATATCATTATTCAGGTCTACCATTAACAGAAGACTTCACAAGAGTAAATACTGAGGATTCACCACAAGGTGCAAACCATTCATAAGCCTCAAGAATAGAAAGGCCAGATTTTGCCAAATAAAATCTAAAAAAGCCAGCTCAGTTCTGGAAGTGCATTATTTGGACAAATGAAAGATCAACCTGTACCGGAATGATGGGAAGAAAAAGGTACAGAGAAGGCTTGGAATAGCTCATGATCGCATACCATATTATCTGTAAAACACGGTGGAGGCAGTGTGATGGCATGGGCATGCATGGCTTCCAATGGCACTGGGTCACTAGTGTTTATTGATGATGTGTCAGAAGACAGAAGCAGCTGGTTGAATTCTAAACTGTACAGGAATGTATTGTATGCTCAGATTCAGCAAAGTTCATTGGATGGCGCTTCACTTTACAGATGGACAATGACCCAAAACGTACTGCGTAAGCAACCCAGGTGTTTAAGACAAAGAACTGGAATATTCTGCAATGGCCTAGTCAATCACCTGATCTCAACCCGATCCAGCATGCATTTCATTTGCTGAAGACAAAACTTAATCCAGCTCCATAACCTTAAAATTACTTCCTTCCGTCATCTTCTAGACCAAATCTGCAGTGATGTAGCTGGAAAAGGGACATTTAAATCATTGGTTAAAATCCACCATGTTGTTTTAATTTTCAAAGCTGGTCTCACTGCTGGTGTCCCTCTAGGCTCAATCAAAGGTCCTCACTGATTAGAAAAGGCTTGGGATAACTGTGTCCGTCATGTCTTGAGATATAACAGTTAACGACTAAACTTTGACACATATGCAATAGTGCACATTACAGATGCAGCCAACAGATTATTTCAAAGCCAAAGCATTTATTTGGTAAAACATTTTCGCCACACAGCGGCAAAGCCTCAGCCCTGGTGGTACAATTAGCATAAAGGCAGAATTGAAAGAAAACCACCCTCACTCACTGAGGAATATTATTGTAACTCTTGACTCCAATGACAGTTAAATTATTTACTGAATTATTTACAAAACCGTACATTTCAAATAGCCCAATTTAATTATGAATCATTAAGCTAAACCGTGAAATTGAGGGGTCAAGGAAGTGGAAGAGAAGATTTTTTAACCCGACATCTGGTTTTTAATTAGCAGGTCAAGGAGAAGGATTAAAACTTCTATTGTTAGCCAGCCAGACCAAATGACATATTGACTACTAATAGCACCATGCTCTGGAGGCATGGTAACAGTTAAACCTATATAACAGAGACAGTCAAAATTTGTTTGGAAGCATGGCTTTTTCCCCACAGCCAAGATACTGAACACACTGGAAAATCTAACATAGTTCCATTCACATTTTAAAAGCATGGTATTAATACACTATTTATGCAGGGGAGTTCAACTAATTGTATTAAGTAGCCTAGCTGATTATCACTTATTTTGGGTGAGTTCAACCAATATGTTATATGGAACAAATCATTAGGTGCACGAGTAGGCATCCAGAGAAGTCATTTGCTTGATTTTCACTATCACTTTCTCATGAAGTTCATACACGCATACATGTGGACTTTACCACAAAACTACAGCTAACTGGTTTCCTTTCTAATTTAGTACTCTCGGAAATGTCTCTTCACCTCAACTTAACAGTCAATATCATTGGCAACTCACACACAGTAAGGGAAAATAATTCACGGCACCTCTTAAGAAATTGCTTGATGTTCTACAGGGGCAACAGAAATGTTGTACAGACATCTTCCAAATGTTGTATGGAATATTTCTCCCAATTAATAATACTACCAGGACAAACCGAGTATGTATATGGAAGCAGTTTATATTAAACGCTGATTATTACGGCTAGAAAACCAGTGTAGATTCAAAAAAGACAACAGTATTTGTGGATGAGGTCCACTTCAACAGAGAAGTCTGGATTTCTGAGAGTTGCTTCCCCCCAATCATGCTCCACACAACCATATTATAAATCGACCCCTTAGTGGATTCACGGGGCGGGGGGGGGTTGTCTTGTGCTGTCACTTCATAAAGCCTTTCAGTTGTGATATACCCAGGCCTTGAGGTGTTTACAATTCTATGCGTGTACAGTTCAGGTCTAACTAAGTCCTACGTGCAAAATACACTCCCTACTGACCGACCAAACCAAAACAGATATTGGGGACTCGTTTTGTCTAAGCATGAGCTGGATACAAAATACAGAATTCCCATAAACCACTCAATTGCGCCTCCTTTCGGATTTTAAATGCAATCGTTTCAGTCAACCGACACACTTAAGAGCATGACCTGCCCAAAATGTTGACGTTCCAATAAAAACTGATTAGGAAAAAAAGCTTCCCTAACGAGCAGTGTGCTGGACTCATGCTTTAGTATCATGCCGCATCCTTCGACAGTCCAGGACCTTTACCCGGGGATGTACAATGTTTGACTGAAATGTCTTTCCCTGGAGGAACGTTCCACCTCAGTTTTTTCCTTCTTTAAGGTTTGAGCTTGAGCCAGGGGTGGACGATGGTGAGGATGGAGAGGACAGAGGAGGCCAGGCCGCAAGCCCCCACGAAGCCCTGTCCACTGGGGTAGATGCCCAGGCGGTCCAGTGGGATGAACACGTCGCAGGTGTTCTTCAGCAGGTCCAGGAGCAGCGGCGGATTGCTGCGCAGCACCGTCACCAGGAGCTGAAACTGCCGGGAGAGACGCTGGGAGAGCAGCGACAACGCGGCCGGGGGAAGGGAGGACGAAGACTGGGGGTAAGGGAGGGCGCCGTTTTCAAGGGGAGAGGGGGGCGAGGAGTTCCAGGTGGCCTTCGACCCCCCGTGGGAGGAGCGAGCCTCACGCTCCATAAGGAGGCGGATCTCGTAGGCGTCTCTGGTTAAGTTCAGGATAAGGGCAAACAGGTAATACCTTTTAGAGAAAGAGACAGAGGTAGGGGAAAACATTATAAGACAAGTTATAGAAGACTAGAAAGAAAATGCTCTGTGTTTTGATGCCCATTTCCATATAGAACATTAGAGGCTTCTAGTGGCTGTAAGGACAGCATTGACATTACCACTGAAGGCATATGCCATTCAAATATAGTCAAGTGGCTGGGACGGTAAAGTGGCCAAAGGGGAAAGGAAATTTGAGAAGGAATGTCATAGAAACAACTGATAATAGGAGCATACTTTCAGTACAGGCCTTCTGAACGTTACCTGAAAGATCTCAGGCTCCACTTCTCTTGGTCTAGGTTGGGAAGGAGTCCGGCCTTGCCAGCCCACAGCACATTGTCACAGGCAAAGTACATGGCCCGGTTAAGGTGGGCCACTGTCAAGCAGAGACGCAACACACTATCCGAGAGGTGCACTGCACGCTTTGCCGCCTCCACTGCCTCTGCAGAGTTCCCTAGACGCATTACTGAGAGGGGAAAAGAGTGGTAAGAACCTGGTGGACTGAACTGAGCCTGTAGTAACACCAAGTCTAAACCGCATAACTGAGACACAGATGAAACGATGACTCACACTTCCTTGTTAGACTCATATGAGCTTCCAGTTGTTTCACAGTCTTCAAGAGTTCAACACCTGCCCCACCTTTCTGCAGACTGTAGCCTAGCAACGTACATGTGTACTGGGCAGCCCTGTGTGACCAGAAAATGAATACAATTTGTGAAATATGGATGTCACAATATTAACAGTCGTTGTTTTGCATCTTGCTCAAATAACTCGGGCTCCATGTGTATTTTATCTACTATTTGTTATCATAGCACGGGCAACTCGTACTTTCATAGAACTATCACTATGACAATATTTAGGGGACTTGTGACTTTAGCAACTTAATAGAGCCAGGCAAAATATTGCTGAGCTTGGTGCAGCTATAGATTAGCAGTACTCAGTGAAATGGGCAGGCAAGCAGTGACCTGCAGGGTACTAGCTACTCTTGTCAATAGAACCACGCAATACTGTACAAAAGGTCACCCATCCTGTAAATGACTCACTTATTACGTGTCAGGATTTTTGTAATTTTTTGTTCTTAAAATGTTTCAATATAATTAGATCCCAGTTCGTTGACTTTCATGGGTATAATAGAAATTTGAAACCTGTCCGCTGATTATGACTTGTTGATTAGTAGAAATTTGAGTTAGCTACAATATTATTACCCCCAAGTTATGTCGTCCATCAATGCAACTATTGTACCTGAAAACTCGCTCCTTGGCTTGGCTTTGCGCGCTGAATCGAACCCAGGAGTCCATGCTAGCGACACCCGACAGGTACTAATTGGTTACACTTGCAACGGTGGATTAGGCCTGTGGCTGTGGCTACCTGCGTTTTAGCTTGTTAATTAGCTAAATACACCGCTTTATATAGTCTATTGGCAACTGCGGTTCAATCCTCTTGGCACAATGAAAATGTCCACAATGTTTCCCAAACATGTGTGCAAAACTTCTGAATTTGCGGATATATATTCTTTTAAAGTTTTTTATTTTATATTTTAACAGCTAAAGCGTTAGCTTCATAACCAACTTCGCGTCTCCTTCACTCACGGACGGAGTCTTTATAGGGACAGACTGCTTGTTTTTCTTTTTGAGTTTTTTAAAATGGTGGCCGCCGCCTACTGGATGTTAAAGCGAAATACCTTTCTGACTGTACCAGAGACGATACTCAACAGGGCACCATGTTCTCTTGTCTTTTCCATTGACCTTTGCCAGAATCAGATATAGCTTTTATTATTAGGTGCATCTACACATACTCAAAATTGTACTTGGTGTAATGGTGCTCTAACAGACACGGAATAAAAAAAGATGAATGTTTGTCAATGTTAAGTTCCAAATTAATTTTACTGCACCAGGTCACAGGCTCATCGCTGTCAGTGGTGAGATTGCACAGTGATGTCATCTGAAGAAAGAAAATTGAGTTGTTCGTATACTGTGAGCAGAAGTTTAAAAAGCACTTGATCATTTCCTACATGGAAATGACCAATCAAAACAGGACCAATCTGATGGAGGCTGTGGAATATTTTTGATGCAAACACTCATACTGCCGTTGGAGAGCAACCCACACAGCACACGAATACTTGAGGACCAACATTAATTCCCAAAAATTCTAACAAAAAAATAATAATCTACCCTTAACGCCTAACCATAAATACAACTATAACCCTAAACCCCATGCCTAAAAGACTGTAATCAATGTAGAGACACACACACACTGAGTTTGAAAATGGCACTGCATTTAATTTGAGCATGTTAATAGAAAATAAATTAATGAAACAATTATCATGATCACAGGAAATAAAACAAAACAACAACACATATAATAGACCTATTTCCTATGTGGCACTACCAGATCCACGGAGTGCTGAAATAATAAGTGCACAACCGACGTACTACAGTTCAGGGGTAACTAAAGGAGTGTATCAGTCAGGAGAGGTACATGGACTTCGCATTGTCTTGACAATCAGACCCTGCTGTAGGTAGATCAACATAAAAGTGGCAGCTACAGCCATTGAATTCCATTCTAAAAATAAAAATAAATCCAGTGATCGTTGTGTAATTTGGATGGAATCAACATATTGCCCATGCCAACTTTCAGCCTGATTCGGTCCAGTATAGATCAGTGGACCACATTTATGTAATGCACAGTAATGTTTTTTCACCATTAGCACCACTCGCTAACTTCCCAAAAGGTCAAAATAAGCCCACACCCACTGCCGCTGTAACAAGGTGCCAACTCCAGGAATAGGCATGTCAGGTTACAAACATTAAACCACAACCAATTATTTTTTCCATTTGAAATACAAAATGAACACTTAGACACAGTAAATGGTCTTAGAATGTATTTTTTTCCTACATTATCATCTATACTAAAACCTTTTCATTCTTTCCATAAATTACTTTCTTTTTCCTTAGCTGGCAAGGTATTCCACATTCTCTGGGACCTTTACTTAATCTTCAAAATCATTCAGAACGCAAATTACAGGGGGCTTTGGTGCCTCTGATGTAGGCATGAGCTGCACTTAATTCAGAAACTATTTTTTTCCCCCTATAAGTTTAAAATGCAGTGTTAAATATATTTTCCACCGGTGTAAAATATTAAAATAAACACTTCCAAATTAAACAACACAGTTCGGTCATTATTGTAAGAATGTATTTCTATTTGCCTTGTACTTGGCATCCAAGCCAGGGGATAATTCGTATTTTGGTTGGGAGTCTGGGAACGAAAACTAGCCTAGTCTAGTAAATGGTCTCATCTGGAGACTGTTTTTAATCATGTACATTCTGTACTGCAGCACTCTTCCAGGTGTCCTGATTATTTTTTTTAAGAAATATTTGTCAGCCATTTATTGAGGTTGCAAGTGTGCAGACCAATCGGCAATAAGCAAATTTAACTAAGCACAATTTTGCTGTTTTGCAACAGATGCTTCTTTTCATTTATCCAATGGCACAAGTGCAGAGTCGTGTTTGGATGTTGGAATAATTCTGGAGTGAATAGAAATGTGCAGAGTGTTTACTTTGCAATTTCTTTGACAGTCACTGAAAACCCCATGTTGACTGTTTATGCCAAACTAAAAGGTAATCATTTTCTTTAAAATTACATAATCACTATTAGGGCTGTAAAAAAAAAAAAAAAAAAAAAAGATTTCTGAACTCGCATCTCATACCCCATCTCATGTAACACTTTCTGACCAACTGCCTTAAAATTAAACTTCAAGTTCCCTCACTTCTTGTGCCACTTAACCTACCGTGGGACCTTCACAATATTCCCTGCCATACTTGGTACATCAGCACGGTTCCTGCCTCCGCTAATGTGCATAGACGGCTAATCTGTTCAGTGATGATTGTTAGTTTAGTTGCCCATTGCAAACACTCCTAATCTAACTCAGATAAGAGTCACTGGTCTCCTCATGGGAGTTGGATCTAGGAATTGGGGCAGAAAGGGTACCACTGGAAGAATGGGTTCCCACGGTGCCCCTCAGTGCTCTGAATGCTGTTTCCTGTGGAAAGTAAAGCGCATGCGGCTCCAGAACGAGTGGCTCCTCCTGGTCTTCCTCTCGCTGCCACGGACTGACTCTGCCTCGCGTTGGCGAATCTGACGGACCAGGGCGGCGAATACCTCATCGATGTTGAGGCGGAATGCTGCGGAGGTCTCAAAGAAAGGGCAGTGGAACTCCCGGGCCAACTCTTTCCCCTCCTCTACTGACACCTAGCGGGGTGGAGGGATTTTCTCTTTAGAAAATGTTAAACGTTGCCCGGAAAACCACCTAGTTGAACATCTCGTTAATGCGTAAAGAGGATAGAATGTCACGCTGGTAGCGTGGGTAAAACGAATGGTACCGACAAAATTATCTCCCATTTCTCACCTGTCGAAGATGGTGCAGGTCAGACTTGTTGCCAACCAGCACCACAGGTGTGTCGGCCGTACGACGCACACGGTCAATGAGCTGTTTGAACTGACGGGCCTCTTGTAAGCTCCGCCTATCTGTGATAGAGTAGGAGATGATGAAGCCCTCACCCGCTCGCATGTATTGGTCCCGCATGGCAGTGAACTCCGCCTGGAGAGCGCATGTATGCAAGGCAAAAATAAAGGCAAAACATTTAAGGATTCATATAGAAAGGGTCACCGCAAAATACTCGTACACCCAAGTTATCAATTCATGTGTAGCTAGAGAGAATCAATGATCAAGACTGTCTATCTGCAGAAAACTGAACCACTTAAAAAGAATATGTCACTCAAAGCGACAGCTGGCCAAACACCATATAGCTATGGTATTATAACAAATGATACAACAAAAACGGATGTAAAGACCATATTTTGCATATGGCCATATATAGAAAATGACTAATATCTGAGCCACGCATGAGTCAGGCAGACAGGGAACATGTGGTGTGTGGAGCGGGTGAGAGGGATTATGTAAATGTGTGGAAGAAAATGGAGTGAGTGATGCTCAACAGGAGTTGGAGAAGAATATGGACACGGATGTAACAGCAATGGAGGGGGGGGGGGGGGTATTGAAAGAGGTTCTTCTGGGTTTGCTTTATCTTTTTATTACTGACAAGTTGCCACTTTGAATTGAGAGACAGGACAGAGGGATAGGATTGATTCATTTAAAGGAAAACTGAGAATTGGGATAAGGAAAAATCAAAGAAAAGGTCAAAGAAAAGTTGCACTCCAGGCATTTTACCATATTGCTTTCACAGCTCATGTGGTCAATTGATATGAAGGAAAGAAGGCAAGGAAGCAACAGAACTACTGAGATGTAGCTGTGGGGGGTACACGTGTCAGTACTCCAGCCTTTTCTGAGAAGGTGTACCTGTCCTGCTGTGTCCAGGATGTCAAGGTTGGCCGGTTCATTGTCAATCCGGATCTGTGTCTTGTATGCATCCTCTGGGAGAGACATTGAGTGGTATTTCAATGGCTATTCAGAATGCAGTGATAACATATGACAATATAACAAATGTTCTGATGTAGTTGTTTTCAGGCCAAATATGAGTCGCCTAAAACAATGCCGAGGGGAGTATTTGGACAGGCAGCACTCTCTCACCTATGGTTGGGTCATGGTCTTCAGGAAACCTGTGGCTGATGAACTGCATTATAATCGCTGAGGAGAAAAAAATATTTAAGGTATTTTTGGAAATGAACAAAGCTGCATAAGAACTGCAGCAATTCATTAAAGAAAGAGGGAGAGAACTACAGTAAATAATAAAGGTACAGTGCAGAAGAACAAGCGAGAGAGAGAGAGATATTATTACATAACTGAGGATTTATCTCGAACACTTGAATCTAAAAGCTTTTCACCATCAAGGCAGCCCCACACACACACACACACACACACACACACACACACACACACACACACACACACACACACACACACACACACACACACACACACACACACACACACACACACACACACACACACACACACACACACACACACACACACACACACACACACACACACACACACACACACACACACACACACACACACACACACACACACACACACACACACACACACACACACACACACACACACACACACACGCCTCCCCAGCTTTAGTAAAGGTATGCCTACTCAAGCCTTCACAATGACACCAGGAACAGATGAAATTAGAATTCCAGCTTGTTTGTAGGACTGGTCGCTCCATCCATCCCCCAGTATCTTTCCTGTCACTGATGTTTTAACTACTTTACAGTGTACCTATAGCAGGTGAACTCAGCCAGTCTCCACGGCAACAGTAACCAGGAGGGGGAAGGCAGTTGCTAGGCACATACATGTCTTGCTGATGACAGGCACACAAATGGCACCCCAGACCGCTGTAGAATGTGGCCAACACCCATGACTGAGAACTGATCTCCCCCTCCCCCTCCCCCCATCTCTCTGCCTTTCTTTCTACAGAGTAGAAGCTAAATAGTGAAACACAGAAAACACATCAAAAACAACAGAAGTCAGAAGGAGAAGTCAAAAGCAAAGATATGCATTAAGTAAGATTGAGAAGTGCATTTAATTGTCATTTTGTGTGTGTGTGTGTGTTTTCACCGCTCTTCCCCACTCCTCCCTCTCCCAGCATCACCAGCTTGTACTCGCGGGAGAGTCCCCCGGAGCCTCGCGCCGACTCCATTCACACTATGAGAAAAATATAGGGTAGAGACGCTATGAGTAATAGACTACCCCATACACACCCAAACACACATTTTTTATACCAGTTTATTAAGCCCATACCAATTAAAGACAACTGTAAAGGTGCTGCAGATAGACAGGATACGACACATGAACAAGTACAATCTTGCTGTCATGTCATTAAGCCAAAGCATAGGACAAATTGACAAGAGGTGAGAGAGAGAAATGCGAGGAGACTGAGACCACTCGCACGCACGCATTAGTCCACTGAACCGGCAGATCTATTAAATAGCAATGAGACAGAAGGGGAAAAGTGGATCTATACAGTCGACAGTCAGTCTACTTTGCCACCCCTAAAATAAAACCTCTTCAATTCATCAGAACAGGTCACTATTGGCATGGCCACTGACCCATTTGGAGTGTGGGTGCAGGTTCAGTTATGCGAGTCAGATGACTCTTAAGTTATTAAACTGGTCTATGAAACAGCCAGCCGCCCTCAGCAAAAAGAGGAACTGACTCTCATTGAATAGACGTGCAATCATGTGATTTCTCGATGCAAGGAGAATGTGTGACATTGACCACCAAAACCACTAGGCAATGTCACCAGAGCTATTATAGGTTCTTTTTTGCCACAGCAATTTTGCCTTCCTTTTATTTAACCCAACATAACAATTATATTTTTGCAGCATCAGACTATATTAAACTTTACATTTCATTTTCAGGAATACATTGTATAATTATTCATGTTTCTGTAAAACACAGCACTTTTCATATATTTACAAAAGATAGGCTATTGTATAATTATTCATGTTTCTGTAAAACACAGCACTTTTTATATATTTACAAAAGATAGGCTAAATACTGATTATTTATCAACACCTACATAAGCACACAGATTTAGCCTACTTGTCATCCGATTAGACTTGAACTACTACGGTAGGTTGAAGGGATAACAATCTCTCACTGATGGAATGCAAAGACAAAAAATTTGACAAAGCCGGTTCATTGTTGTCAGGAGAGAGACAGATCTTTGGGGGTTAAAAATAGATATCAATTTCCGCTCGAGGCACTTTTACTGATTTTTATTTCAAATATGATGTCTGAACTTCAGTAAAGCCAGACTGACAACAGGTCCCTGAAATTGAAAATTAATTTTTTTCTCCAAATTAGATAATGGGTATTGTAGTAGCCTACAGTATATTGCCTGCTAGTTGTTCCCTTTCTCGCCCTGACTACATCCCTACAAGGGCTCCGTGTTTCAAGGGAGTCTCCAGGCTTCAGATGACCCAGGCCTCGAAATTGTTTTTGGAGATTAAATTGATGTCTGTGTAGTAGCCAAATTCAAGTTCCAAAATTCGGAAAAGCATTTCAAACGCATTCAAAACTAAGCTCAATTATTCTAATAGGTTACGTTTATAAGTGTCATCATTCACATTGTTACAGTAAACATTTTTATAAACGGTGGGTCGGCTTCAATATTATTGCGGCCAAAAATATTTAAATATTTGCTAAACAAGGAGTAAGATTAGCCTAACATTGTTTCAGGTCAATGGAGCGTTGTCACTAAGTCGCAGTGAAAATGACTGCATCCGTTGCTAACATGCAATGAAATTGAACAACTTCATTATATTATAAAAAATTTACAGTCTAGGCTACTTTAAACCGGATAGACTAGGCATGGACTTAAGTTGTTTAGAAATGTTTAGAAAGACCTACAGACAAATAATTGTATGAATGCAATAAAGGAATTAGTCATACTTTAAAAAGTTTAAACAATTAAACGATACTTTTTAAAACTTCAAGCGAACATTTCGTATTTAATTCACGGTAGGCTACGCGTCGAGGGTGCACTCATTTGAGGTATCCTAACCGTTTTGCAGTTAGTGTTAAATTCCACCGACATTGTAAACATTGTTTCATGTAATTACAAAGGAGTGAGTTCAGGACAAACATTGCTATTGCTGACTATGAAGAAAGCAAATTATTGAACATTTACATAAATAGCCAACTGGCTTTACGCATTCCTGAATAAAAATGACCTACTCACCGGTGTCACAGTACTTGTTTCATCATAATTGCCGAAATTAGTCCTAGGTACATTTTGTTGTTGATGTTCGACAATTCTTTTTACAAAGTTCTCAGCAACAGTAAACAGCGCGAGTGGCCTGTAAACGCTACGTCACGAGGTCCCGCCGCCCGTCGTTTTTTCCTTCTTTTTCTTGCTCTATGGAGTGTTTTTGTAAGTTCAAAGAAGCATTGCCGCCACCAACTGTGCTGGAGTGTAGACTAGAGACCGAAACAAATTCCCAAAGACCTGATTAATGTCACCATACAAATTCCTGTAATTATAATCCAAATTTACTGTAAATGTGTACTACGTTTAGTGACGTGTCTACTCACAGGTTCTGGGGGCTCTTTAGAGATATCTACAATAACCTTCTTGCCGTTGTCACAATGACCTTCTGTTGAAAACGTATTACGTATAATAGATATTAATCTTTCTATCCATTTCTACCAGGTCAGGGGAATACGGCCATGAAATGTGCTACACACTCCTGGAATGGCCTTCCCAAAATCATCAGATCCAAGCCACAAGATCAAACAGGACTCCAGGGATAAACCCTTCAATATGTACCAACTCCAAAAATCTAAAGTTGTGACCTCAGACACTGGTTATTTGCCAAACCAAAATGCAAATCATAGTCACAGTACATGGAATTGCAGAAGGGGTTGTTGTTAATCTGGTGGCCATGCATTCAGCTTTTCGAATTCACCAATCTTCTCCATGGAGGAGAAATCGTATGTGTAGTAACTTTAATTGTGTGCTAGCAAAAAGTGGGATTTGCCAGCTCTGGATGAATTTGTTGCCCACTGCTGTTGGTATTACAAGTAAGAAACAAATACAAACGATGACATGATAATAATACAAACGTTTGACATAGGTAAGATTTCGGTCAACGCATTAGATATTGTTATCAATTACCAATGGTTAAATTGGAATGGGGGGGGGGGCGGTCATAGGATTGACAAATAACTTTTTCGTCTAGGGCTGAGAACACTTCTTCAAAGTGATTGTTGGCCTCTATGGCTTCTCTCACAAGTCTCTTGTTTGGCAACTGAGTTTTGATGGACAGCCTTTTCTTGGCAGTGATTGGATGTGATGCAGCTTCCACTTCCTGATTATTGATCAGTTGAATAGGTGCTCACTGAAAAATCCAAAAACTTAGATATTACTATGTACACTTTTCCTAATCTATGCCTTTGTATTCAACTTTTTCTGTGTTTACAAACAATGCCTGAAAACAACCAATAGCTGATTTTTATTGATATAACTAGCAACATTATATCCAATTGCAGCTGGTGAGATAGACAGTGAGAGAAAGTTTTAGTTTTTCAGTGTGTTGTCGGTATATTAGCCCTTCATTATAATCGCCAAATCACAACTGCTACTCCATTGGTTCACAGGTGGAGGCCAGTGGAAGTAAATAATTTCCTTGACAGTGTTTTGAAATATATCTGTGATTTAGTAATATGAGAGAACTGGTCAGAGGTTTGAATACTTTTGCAAGGCACTTGAGTGAATATAGCCTATCCATGTGTTATTTAAGTTTTCAATCAGATATAGTCTAAGACCATATTAAAAAGATCAATAAAAAACAATTTTGTGAGAAATGCAACCTAGCCTCAGAAATGACAGAGGTCTAAAGACATGTTTACATTACGAGAGAGCGAATGAAACACAAGATTGACTTGTCTTGAGTTTGCATAATCATTTACATAATTATGCAATAATTTACATGAATTTACATCAGGATGTTTGAGACGTACCACGCCGGATTGTGGCAGTCAATCACGGGAAAATTACGTGCGCACCTCACATAACACTTGTTACATTTCCGACAGAATTGTCGTTAGACTTGAAAACCTCTGTGGGAGCTCTGTGGCACATGCTACCTCAGAAGGTGGCCTCTCGAGCTATTTATATCTGAAAGTTTACACAACTAAATAATCAAGCATCTCAAGTATTCTTCGATATGTCTCGGAAAATGTAACGTAATGTAAACAAACTCTAAGGCACTCTTTTGTAGCACTAAACTAGTTACCACAGTTTAGGTGTGACAGGTGGATGCCAATGTAAATTGGTAAGCATTGCCATGAGATCTAGGAGGCATCATCACACATTTTCTGGATTCCTTACACTCTAGCATCCTCTAACCGAAGAGGTTTGATTAGTTAACATGCGCTCACACTTGTTAATTCACAAGATTCCAGGATGAAGATGTGTAGAAAAAGACAGAATGAGTTGACACATCTCTCCAAAGTCCTTCCAGAGTTCTTGTAATGAGACAGCGTTAGCAAATTTAAGAAAACAAATGAACTCAGAACCAACTTAGGCAACTCAAATTATTCCAAAAGACAATACAGTTTAGCAGTGAACATCAGACGACACTTGATCCAAATGCTTCACATGGTATTAAACAGTAGATAGTGTGTTCAAAAAGTGATTGCATTTCTTGTGTGGCTCCCTCAACACTAAATAATGATTGCTCTTTCAGTCATACAGACCAGCCCCGCACAAAACCTCTACGCACCATGGCAACATTTGTAGCAGAAATGTACTTAAAAACGGCCACATTTCTCTATGCCCCATTGCAATATTTGTAGAAATGCATGGCATTAACTTTAAAGTTCTAAATGATCTCTGCAATCGGGCGGGCATTCAAATGTTGTCCCTGAGAGGCGGGGAGCCTCTCTTTTGGAGGCCCTAAGTGAAAAAAATGACAAGGAACCGTATTTGTTTGTGTCCCACAGTGTATGCATGTGTGCAGCTGCAAAAGGCGACTGAATTGTTGTCTGTGAGACAATTCCTTTTTTTGACATAAAGCAGTAACTCTCGTCCAAAGAAACTTTTAGTCAGCGAGGTAGTCATTGTGCGTGTCCAGATGTGACTAAGCAGGAACAAAATAGTGTATCAGGTTTTTTTTATTTGCACAGTCATTGTGTTAACAAATTCAACAACAAGTCAGCGTAAGTGTAATATAGTTAGCCTAGACTTAATAGCATTATGCAGTTAAAACACATTTCAGAGTACTCATCTAATTTAGCATTTCCCCTCCACAAAACATACAGTTCTGACCTTCAATTTTGACAGAGTGGGTGAATCAATGGTATTCAATGACAAACCTCTCTTTATTTCTCTTTATATTTGCACCTCTATTTTGTCTGTACAACACACGATAGTAAAAGAGAGGGATTGGTTATCGTGAAAGGAACAGGAAGGCTGAAGGAAGAAAGGAGTGCACTGGTGAGAGGGGTTGAGTTTGGGCCAGGGAAAGGGAAGGCACCTCAACAATTGAACACATTTACAGCGAGGAGAAACAGAGGGAGAGGGCCTGCTGCCATTGCAGGGATAACAAGCACAGAAACTAATGACAGGCGGCTGTGCCTCTGCCAGCTAGTGCTTGGGAACAAACAGTCATTTACACCAAGTATACAATTTAGATATCTATAAAAAAGAGGTATAATATGGGTTCAGGGGTTGGCCAGCAAAACAGTGGGTAACAAAGACATCTAAGTTTGATTTATTGTACAGAACATTGTTGCAGAGTGCTCTCTGTGCTATTTACAAAGGGAAATGCTGACAGGGAGATGTGACTGATACTCATCACAGGCACCTGTAATATACACAAACCCAGTATTGCAAAGTAAAAGAGAAAAAGGGATAACATAAAGAATACGAAACAAGACAATCAGTCAAAGCATACAGAAATGGGCGGAATGAACATTGAGTTTGTTTTCTATGTTAGCCGTTATGATTTGATCTTCACTAAACATTCCTGTCATGAACAGAATCCACAATTTTGTTAGCCGGAATCCTTCTATTTCGCCTTTCGCCGAAACGATCAGATCTGTCTTCTGAGGCACCTACCAAGCACAGACCTAGGCCTCTAATCCTCAGACATATTCTATTACTCTCCTTACATCCTGGTATAATATCTCCTTTTCAACACGTTTACGCCCCATTTCCATCGGCATTTAAATGAGGGACATATCCTCCACCCCGGGAAAACCATCATGTCGACGGAAACAAGGCTTTGGAATATTAAACAAGCCCTGCTCACTGCACATGTCCCTCCTCTCTAACTTTGCCGTTTAGCTCCCCAGTAGTGCCTGAGAATTCATTTGGATGACGCCACGCTATTCCTCTGCAACCGCGTTAGCGTCTCCTGGCTGACGCTCCCAGGTTTCCATACAAGACCTTTCAGTTGGTGAGACTAATGTGCCATTTGCCTGCGCTCCCACTAGACTGTAATAAGACTACACTTTACCCTAGGATACCCATTCTGGGTCTGTGGTAGCTGTAATATATGACAAGGTAGTTCACGTCAGGGAGCTTGCTGGGAGCCTGTAGCTTTTCACGATATGGAGCCTTGTTCACATCAGGGTGCCTGGAGCGAACTGAAGGTAAACCTCCACATTATTCACCATACGCTGCTGCGTTCACATGGTGAAAGTGTGTCTTATTTGAAATGTATGTAGTTCTGTCCTTCAGCAGTTCTTGCCTAATAATGTTCGGGATTCTGTCTCATTGTGAGGACCCGAGCAAGTGTGGCTGCTGCTAATCGAGATCCTAATAAAATACTCAAACTAAAAATACTAAGCATCTTAATAAACACAAACTCTACTTAATTTCCTCCCATCTCTGTATTGCTACAAATACACAAACACCCAAATACATACACACGGAGATACACGCAAACGGACAGACATACAAACACATCCTCGCTACATCTTTGCCCAAATAAAGACGAGATTGGTGTACCGGGCTGTTATGGTGTTAAGAGGCAATGCAATTTAACCTCACTCTAACAGCTCTCATATCCACATCATTCAATCATGCCCTGCACTGGAAGCCTCTTACACAGACAAAAGGATGGACAAAGGTCTTCAGATAGATATACTACAGTTGAAATATTTACAATGCATACTACATTTAATCAAAAACTGCATCTGATTTGATCTGTTCTGTGCAAATAATGAAAGTAGCCAAACATTATAAATAAAAAACAAAATGGGTCCCAATACACAGTGCTTCTTAATAACAGTTTAATTTTGTTTCAATGAGTTGCCTTGAAGTTAAGTTTAACTAAAAACTGAAGACACTGTGCATGCGTCTACAGATTTTCCATACCTCAAGGCTGTTAGAGGGAGAACATAAGAATAAGGACTTGAACTGTGCAAGATGTCAAGAACTGAATTGTGAAAGTAACGTTTTCCTGAAAAGACAGGGATGGGGGAGGGTTATGAAAAATATCCACATGGCAATTTGATAACAAAAAACAAGATATTAGCCTCCTATGTTACATTATGTACATATACATTTTGTTCTTTTCAAAAAGTAGCAAAAGAGAGCAAAAAAAATTAAGTTCCATAGCAAAAAAAGTATAATTATTCAACCAGTGATAAAAACAAAATGTTTGCTATGGGCATTGTAAAGATTTACAAAATGTTCCCCAGTGTGCAGCCTGGCTGCATATAGAGTCCACTACCCACTTTCAGTTTTTTGTGAAATGTGGTCATCTAAGACAAAACTCCCCACCGCACACTGACAGTGGCTGTCCATGGTGTCTACACAACACTGTGATATGTGCCTTAGCCAAAGACACTTGTTGAGTGACTACACCACGAGAATAGCATTTTACAACAAATAGCAATGTTGATTTATTTGCTAGCTCAAACTCCAGCTAGCGTTGCGGTCACTTTGTGGGGATGCAGTGTGAGCACCTCCAAGGCCAGTGAAGCGGTCGTGTTTACCAGTGTGGAAGTGTAAGGATATGCCTGTTCAAGCTGGAGGTTAGCGGTGTACACATAAGATATAGAGAGCAGAAATACGTTATGTGTGCTGAAAGCTTGACCTCCTTTAATCGATATTAATCATCAGAGTGTTAAAATCTCTGACAGAAATGGGGGGAGCGCAATACAGAACAACAGCTATGACTGAGAAAGAGAGAGAGAGAGAGAGAGAGAGAGAGAGGAGAGGGCATTAGAACAAGAGTCGACATTTTATTTATTTGAGTACAGTTGACTGGAGATTGCAGGAGATGGACATTCGTATTCTCACACCACATAAAATAGCTCTACAAAAATCAACGTACAATTCTGAAGACGATGAGTTCAAACAAGGATCTGCTGAGCTAGAATGTCTATATACTGTGGGAACAGGAGTAGGGCTCTGTAGAGCAAGTGCACAAAGGCTCAAATGGCCAGTGGACAACTAATGAACTACGAAGCTCTCTCTGGTGATGGCCCTATGGATATCTCATGGTACCTTGCTCATCAAGGTCATCCATGGCTACGGCCAATCAACCAATCATGTCAGCTCTACAAGAAAATAAATCACCAATAAGATGAGAGGTAGAGGAAAGAAGAAATAATCCATATGCATTATTGTGGTAGATCAATACCACTTATGTTGTGTTCTGCTGAGGGTGGGTTCAGCAAAGACCAGCAGAGGACATTTGTGGCAGTGATATGCCACGCGCTCAATTTAAATTGAGTTCTTTTATTAGCTTCACAATGCACTTATCATACAAACGTTGTAATATACTGAACGCAGACTTACGAACATGTACGTGAATAACCCAGGTGAATGACATTTGATTGCTATGCCAGTGATGTTAGGAATGTGCCCGATGAATGTCTCTAATTTGGCCTTGACTGGCTCAAATAGAATAAGCGTGCAGGCTGGAACGCAAGCCAATTTTACCCTGTGCATGAAAAAGCTCCGACCCATGCAGTTTAGTCTGACCATTACATTTCATGGATATTGTTGCTGCGTGAGTTTACTGCTAAAACATCTACATAGAAAGAAACATTACAGGGGTGATGAATTGTCCCAATATCCCCATAACCTTACCTGCCTGTGACTTTTAACACTTAAGTCCCTTATGAATACATTAATATAGAATCCATTCGTGCCCCAGAAATGTATGAAATATTTAATATTACCACTCCTGTAAAAAAAAGGAAAAAATCACTCCCCTCCACGCCCTCTAATTACCATAAACCCTCCCAGTGTTGTGCAATACCAGGGGTACATCCTGATGTACAAGTTCCCCTCAAATGGAATCACAGGCAAGGGAAAAGTCACACTTGTAGATTAACTTGTGTATTTGTTCAGCATGCTAGTAATCAAATGTTTACACCAATGATGTGTAGGGTAGGAGGGGCTGGAGAAGGGAGGCGGGGTTATGATGCACTCTCACTCTGACTGGATGAACCACAGCCCGCTCCCTTACCACACCACCTAACTGCTAGGACTGCATCAAAACCACCGTATTTATTCGCGTATATACATTTCAATTTAGGTGTATTTCGAAGTCCTCCATCTTTTGTCATCAGTGATTCCTGAAAGTCTGGTCATATTTTTCTCGGCCGATGTGGTTGTCTTGACGACCCAACCGTGTAAGTCTGTGCCGGGTGGGTCTACGGTGGTCTGGCTGTGTCTCTATTTCAGACGGAAAGGGTTCTATTTTTATTTATTTTTTTTCTGACAGAAAAGGATGTAAATTGCGACGGTGGATTTTTCACCTATATACCCACTCCTCAAAGATTTCAAGATTTTCATTAACGTGGGAGATTTTTCAGAGGGCTGCTAATACTCGCCGAGGTTGTGCCACTTGGCAATCTGCCGCCGAGGGTTGTCGCAGACCTCTCTCCAGTGGGTGACCCCGGTGGGCATGAGGCTCTGCCCGCCCAGCACCAGGCGGCCCACCACCTCATTCTTGGTAGTGCGGTCGAAGTCGACCACCAGGAACTCGACGGAGACGTCGGCCAGCAGCTCAGCGGGCACGTCGTAGACGAACGACTCGTTGAACACAGGGTTGAGCGTGCATTTCTTCACGTGCGTCTTCTTCTTGGCGATGCGCTTTCGACCATAAAACACGTTCACTTTCACATAGGGGTCTGTGAGGGAGAGAGAGGGGTGAGAGAGTGTTTGTGTGTTTATGTGCGGTGTGTGTGTGCGGTGTGTGTGTGTGCGCGTGTGTAATACTTACTGCCGGACAGACCAGTGATGTCCATCTTAGGCAAGTGTTTGGCCTTCAGCACCACCACATTGAGCCTTTGAGTGACAGGATGGTAGGACAGAGACACAAGCAGCTCACCACGACTCACACACTGCAGAGAAAACATAACGTGCCCAGTGTTAGAACGCATATTCTCACACACACACATTCACACACACACACACACACACAACTAGACAGCTGACAATAACACTAGTACAGTATGCTGTACAGTGTCACTTTTCTACACACATATAGCACTGTTCTGCCATCAAATTACATCTAAAAAAGAAAACTTTTTCCTTACCTACAGAAACATACACCATATGATTTTTATTAAATAAAAAATTAATAAAAATACATGTTTTTCATGTATCTTAGTATAGTAATACAATATTACGATGTTTTGATTGTGTACTTTTTCACAACGCATTTGGAGGAACAAGTGTAGCGTATTTGGAGGAAAAGCCTTTGACAATGATTAACTTTGGAAGCTGTAGATAATTTGGAATAATTTTATACCAACTTTGGACAACTCATAGGGAAAGGTAATTCATCGATTGTTATTGTCAACATAAATTAAAATCTGCTAATAATTGGACACTGACACAAGTTTTGTTATTTTGGCTGTTTACCAAATAAATAATGAATTAAATAATGAATATGGGCCTAAAGCGCAGTCTCTCAGCTTTGATTTGTTTTTCAAGGAACCAAAAGTAATTGGACAATTGACTCAAACGTTTCATGGACAAGTGTGGACTATTCCTTTGTTATTTCTTCGTCAGTTAAGCAGGTAAAAGTTGATTCCAGGTGTGGCATTTGCATTTGGAAGCTTTTGCTGTGAACACACAACATGTGGTCAAAGGAGCTCTCAATGCAAGTAAAAAGGGCCATCGGAGAGATAGCAGGAACATTAGGAGTGGCCAAATCAACAGTTTGGTACATTCGGAGAAAGAAATAAGCTCTGCAACCCAAAAATACCTGGACGTAAACAGAAGACAATAGTGGTGGATGATCGTAGGATCCTTTCTGTGATAGAGAAAGACCCCTTCACCACATCCATCCAAGTGAAGAACACTCTCCAGGAGGTAGGCATATTATTATCAAAGTCTACCATAAAGAGAAATCTTTACGAGAGCAAATACCGTGTTCACCACAAGGTGCAAACCATTCACTCAAGAATAGAATGGCCAGATTTTGCCAAAAAACATCTAAAAAAGCCAGCCCAGTTCTGGAACAGCATCCTCTGGACAGATGTTACTAAGATCAACCTGTACCAGAATGATGGGAAGAAAAAAGTATGGAGAAGGCTCAGAACAGCTAATGATCCGAAGCATACCACATCATCTGTAAAACACAGTGGAGGCAGTGTGATGGCATGGGCATGCATGACACCGGATCACTAGTGTTTATTGATGATGTGACAGAAGACAGAAGCAGCCGGTTGAATTCTGAAGTGTATAGGAATGTATTGTCTGCTCAGAATTGAATGGACAGCCAAAATTGAATGGACAGCGCTTCACTTTACAGATGGACAATGAGCCAAAACATACTGCGAAAGCAACCCAGGAGTTTTTTGAGGCAAAGAAGTGGAATATTCTGCAATGGCCGAGTAAATCACCTGATGTCAACCCGATCGAGCATGCATTTCTCTTTCTGAAGACAAAACTTAAGGCAGAAAGACCCACGAACAAACAACAACTAAAGACAGCTGCAGTAAGTGTCTGGCAAAGCATCACAAAGGAGGAAGTCCAATGTTTGGTGATGTCCCTTCGTTCCAGACTTCAAGTAATCAACGCCTGCAAAGGATTCTCAACAAAGTATTAAACATTTATTTGAACATTTTATTTATGATTGTGTTAATTTGTCCAATTACATTTGAGTCCTTGGAATAAGGAGACTGTGTATGAAAATGTTGGCAATTCCTAAACGTTCCATATGATATTTTTGTTCAACCTCTTGAATTAAAGGTGAAAGTCTGCACTTTAAATGCATCTCAAATCCATTGTGGTGGCATAGAGAGCCAAAATGATGAATATTTTGTCACTATCCAGATATTTATGGACTTAACTGTATGAAGGGGTGGAAAAACGGCTGGAATTGGGTAGAAAGTTACACCTTAACTTTTAACCTGGGTTTGTCCTTTTCCATTTATTTTTAGTATATACTTTGCTTAACTCCTTATTCCCTGCTTGTGACAAGCAAAGCTACCATTACAGGCCTATATGACAAAGTGAAAAGAAGCAAGCTTGTGTTAAAGAATAAGCTCCAAATAAGTTCAACAATATCTTTAAAGAAACAAAACACAAAATGAAACCCTCAATATAAGTGTTTTGGTGGCATCCTGCTATGTTTATGCTTGCCATTGGCATGGACTGGTGAGTTTCAGTCTTGACTTTAAATTGCTCGACAATCTAAGAATCCATTTTAATATTTCTGTCCACCAATGCATCCCAAAGAAATATGCTGAGGCTTAGTAAATATGACAAAAGCCAAGAGCATATGTTACCCTAAAAGTTCCTAGAATATTACTGAGGGACTCTTGCAGGTCCAACTGAGGGTGTTGCAAATTGTCTCAGGGCTCTTTTTGGTAGGATGTTGGGTAGGACTGCCTCTGATTGATTTCGGTGCCTACAGGCTCAACGGCTGTGTTTTGCCAGATTATTCATTCTGGTTGAGCAAGCAGCATGAGAAAAAGCAAGAACGACTTGGCAAGACGTGCATCAGAGGACAGATTTGTCGACCTTCCACTCTCCCAAACTAGGGAGTTGCTGTGATGAGTCCATAATTGTGAATTGGACATTACCAAATTGAGGTTCAAAGCTTTGATGGCAGGCAAATGTTCTTCCCACTTAACATTTTTGGTGTTTCAAAACATGCGCAATCAAGAAAACACAATTTTTTTTACATTTGTGTTTATTATAATTTTTTCTAAATGTGAACACTGTGAAACAGGTGTGTAGACATTCCCTATCCACGGTAGACCTGTAATCCCCACATTTCTGTTCATCACTCTGTTTTCCTCGTGTTCCTCTCTCGGTTCCACCACTTTGATATCTCTCCCTCTCTCTCCCTTTTCTCAGACTGTGAATTCCTATACCACTCCTAGGTGTCACCATGGCAACGCTCAGTGGGAGGCGGCCCAAGGCTGAGTTAGAACTTGCATGGAGAAAGTGAGTGAGAATACCCCAGGACGTTTGTGTGGAAATCTGTTACCATCTGCACTGGAATCCGCAAAGTATGACGTAAGTAGATAGCCTCCTAATAGTCTGTACAGGCCACTACAGTGTATCGGCAGCTTTTTCATTAGTGAGCAATTCTTAACGCCACATCTTATTTACAAGCACCAGTAGGGAAGGGGACCTTTTTTCTTACAATAACAGTCCACCGCAGTTGGAGACTCTGAAAATGCCAACAAGTGTAGCGTTCAAAATCTTAGCAGCTAGAAATGTTTGGGTTTGTCTTTATTCTAATGTACTTATTAAGCACAAGCACATGGTGCATTTATTATTTTATACGTCATAGTGTATAAACACATTTGTGAGAATCTGAAAATATTTCTAACTTAGTTCCCAGACATTTTAATAGGCCTATCTTCTACATTTGTTCCATAGTTATGGCATTGAGTCAGTGTTGGCATAAATCCGACAGTCCAAAACACTCTGCCATTACAAGAGAACTTTCCAATTTGCCACCGCCTCCTTAACAACTAACAACATTACTGAGAAAAAAAAGGCAGTGACCTTTACTGAGTGTGTCCATGCTTGTAAACATCTAGGCATTCAGAATGATAATAGGCTTTCCCTCCAAAAGCACGTTCCTGAGTTACCTAAGAAGTTAAATTAAAATGGGCTACTTTTATAGGAATAGGCCAGGCCTTTTGTCAAATAACATGAAATTAATAATTAATAATTAACCACAGTGTTTAGGAATTGAAATATTAATAAAAAATGCCATCAACTGAGCACCACCCCTTTTACTCAGCCAATCACGAGCTGCTACTTGTTTTATTACTGATGATAGTTTGAGCACTGATTCTTTATCTCCATCTGTTCTCTATCTTTTACCTTTTTCACTTCCTCTGCAGATACCCATGTGTCTCCTTCCACTTGACATAAACTAATATCTCTCTGCATCTTCTTTTTTATGTCTCGTTTTAACTTTCCCCCTCTCTCTTTTTCCTACTCCTTTTCCCACTACTAAAAGATCAATTCCATCCTGTCTCTAGACCCCTTCAGGCTGAAGTAAAATGGAAGCGGTATTCAATTGGAGGCTCTCTTCCAAACCAGGGAGAAACAAGATAAGCAGCAGAGAGAGAGATGGAAGTATAGAGAAAAAAAATCAAGAGCGATGGAGAGAAGAGAAGATGGAGTCTTTGTAAAAGAAGAAGGATATGAAATTGTGTCTGAGTGCATGGAGATTCAGTTGAGAATGTAAGTGTCTGTATGAGTGGATTACCTACTATTATGTACATAAATCCTAAAGTAAAATTTTAATTCACAGTGCTCAAATTGAACATGATGAACATAAATGACGTTTAGACTAACAGGTGGCGCCCACCTAAAGGTCCCACCTTTACAATGTATTATTTCAAAATCCCCACACAAAACGGTTCAGGTTTAAACCTTTACACAGGGGTTCTTTGAGATACCTCATTGAACTGGAAAGGTTCCACTAGTGTAGCCAATTTTAAATCCCCTAAACGTCCTACCAGACACCTTTACTTCTAAGAGTGTACTGTCTCGCTTGACAGGCTTAGTGAGACTGAAAATGATATTTATGCCTTTAATGTCTTTCCATGTGTTATATGTGTGTGTGTGTGTGTTCATGTTCGTTCATGCGTGTGATTGTGTCTACTCCCTTTGAAGAACAGTGGGTGTGTACAGTGTCACCTCAAAAGAGAGACTGTATCTATATCTTGTAACGTCACTCCCACCTCTCCTTTCCTCTCTTTCGCCCTTTCCTCCTCGAGGGGGCTTGGCGGTGCGTGCTTATTGATGGCCTCTCAAAAGAAGGCATAAGGTCTCATCAATGCTGCACAATGCATCTCTGTCCCTGTGTGTCCGGCTGTGTGTCCGGCTGTGTGTCCGGCTGTGTGTCCGGCTGTGTGTCCGGCTGTGTGTCCGGCTGTGTGTCCGGCTGTGTGTCTGGCTGTGTGTCCGGCTGTGTGTCCGGCTGTGTGTCCGGCTGTGTGTAGTGTTACTTGAGTGCAAGTGGACATTTCTTTCTCTCTGTCACTACCCTTTCTTCTCTCTCTCTCTCTCTCTACCTTCCTCTCTATCTAACTAACCTCCCTGCTTGCTCTCTCTCTCCACACCCCCCCACCCCCCCCCCAGCCCCCACTACCATATGGATAATTTCTAATGATGTGGGAATGAAGCTTTTGTTTCCGTTGCTGACTCTGATGGATGTCTTCCTATAGTCAGAGATAACACCATCCTATCTCTGCATTTATGGGCCTAATGGGCCCCCAATCAATACATACACACACACTCGCGGTGACTAGACGTGTACATGTGTGTAATAAAGATTAAATGCTGGAGAGATTGCTTGTTGGCAAAAGTAAATCAGCGACAGCCAAAAAGCAAACCAGCCCTGATAGGTTGTTATATTGTATATACCGTTTCATCATTCTAATTTTCCCAATTACTGTCAGTCTCTCTCTCCAGTCTCCTGTTCTCCCTTTTATCTCTCTCCTCCACCCCCCTACTTCTTTATCTCTAGTGTAGCTGGTCATAAAAGCCGCTCCACCCCTCCACCCCTCCACCCTAACATCCTCCTCTCACTCTTTCTTCTTCCATCCCCCTCCCTCTGTCCTCTGTTTCCGTCTGCTCATCGCTGTATGTGAGGCTGTCTTTCACCACACCAGTGTCTCCCTCCCTCGTCTCATAGTAGAGTATCATTATCCCTCCTCCATCCTTTATTCCTAGCGTTTTCCACCCCCTTCCCAACTGAAATACTTCCTCTCCCTCTAATTCTTCATCCCTCTTTTGCTCCCCATCCTTCTCCCCATTCCCAATTCTCCTTCTCCTTGTTGGAAAAAGTGTGCATTCACTAACCTGAATGTGTCTCTTGCTGATCTGCTGGGTGATGTGGACTCGTCCCGTGCTGGGGTCCACCCCCGCGAGAGGCACCGCCGCCTCCCCGATGACGTCGTCGCGGGCGAAGCGGTCGAAGCTGAGCACTAAGAAGTGCAGTGTGAGGTCTGGCAGGGTGCTGTAAGCCACGCCATAGAAGGTGAATGTCTCGTCAAACACTGGCTCCAGAGTCTTCCTCAGCACACGGGTCTGCAGAGTAATCATTCATGAGTCAGTCTGCTTAATCAGAGGGACAATTTCACATTTACCTTAACACATTAAAAGTAACACAAACATTTACAGTAACACATTAACAGTAACACAAACATTTACAGTAACACATTAGCATTACAGGAAGTATTTTAAATTGAAAAGTGATAGGAGTAATGACACCCTAACCTGACAAACCCATCTTATGTTTGCAAAAATTTACAGTAGAGATTAGAAATGTGTAGTACACCAATCAATCATAACATTAATACCGCCTGCCTAATATTTTGTAGGTCCCCCTTTTGCCACCAAAACAGACCTGACCCATCAAGGCATGGACTCCACTAGACCTCTAAAGGGTTGCTGTGGGATCTGGCACCAAGACGTTAGCAACAGATCCTTTAAGTCCTGTAAGTTGCGAGGTGGGGCCTCCATGGATTGGACCTGTTTGTCCAGCACATCCCACAGATGCTCGATTGGATTGAGATCTGGGGAATTTGAAAGCCAGGTCAACACCTTGAACTCATTATTGTATTCCTCAAACCATTCCTGAACCATTTTTGCTTTGTGGCAGGGAACATTATCCTGCGTATTATCAATTCCATCAGGGAATACCATTGCCATGAAGGGGTGCAGGTAGGTGGTACGTGTCAAAGTAACATCCACATGAATGGCAGGACCCAAGGTTTCCCAGCAGAACATTGCCCAAAGAATCACTCTGCCACCACCGACTTGCCTTCTTCCCATAGTGCATCCTGGTGCCCTGTGTTCTCCAGGTAAGCAACGCACAGGCACCCGGCCATCCAGGTGAAAAGGAAACATGATTAATCAGACCAGGCCACCTTCTTCCATTGCTCCGTGGTCCAGTTCTGATGCGCATGTGCCCATTATAGGCGCTTTCGGCAGTGGACAGGGGTCAGCATGGGCACCCTGACTGGTCTGTGGCTATGCAGCCCCATACGCAACTCTGATACATTGTGTGTTCTGACACCTTTCTATCAGTACCAGCATTAACATTTTCGTCTGTTGGATCAGACCACACCTTCACTCCCCACGTGCATTGATGAGGCTTGGCCACCCATGACCCTGTCACCGGTCCTCCGCTTTTCCTTCCTTGGACCACTTTTGATAGGTACTGACTACTGCAGACCGGGAACACCCCACAAGGGCTGCAGTTTTGGAGATGCTCTGACCCAGTCATCTAGCCATCACAATGTGGCCCTTGTCAAAGTCACTCAGATCCTTACGCATGCTCATTTTTCCTGCTTCTAACACTTCAACACTTGCTGCCTAATATATTCCACCCACTGACAGGTGCCATGATGACGAGATTATCAGTGTTATTCACAGCAACTGTCAGTGGTCATAATGTTATGGCTGATTGGTGTATAATCATTAACTGAATGTGTTGTCTGATGGAATGATGTGTTAAACTGTGAGAAGAATGAATTGTGTATGTGATTTTCAATGCGTGGTAATGCCAAAGAAAAATGTCCATCTTTATAATAAAGTTACACTCCATTGTATACTTTTTCCTTCTAAATCTGTAATTATGAAACTCTCAACAAAGCAAACTAGAAATAATAAACCCTATAGGTCGGAAGAAACCCCCAGATGAAAGAGAGTCACCTTAACCCGATGCTTCTTCTCCGGCAGTATGGTCATCTTCACGTAGGGGTCCGAGCTACCTGCCTGCTCATCGACAGCGGGAAGACCCTGGGCGCCAACGATGGTCACCACCAGGGCCTTCTTGGGGAGGTTGTAGTCCACCGCCAGGCTGAGGGTGCCAAGGGTGGCAGGCGGAGTGGTGGCGCCCTCGCCCTGGCACGGGGTGAAGGGCGACGTTGTCTTGCTGGCATCACAACTACTGCTACTGCTGTTACCTCCAGAGCTGCTCTCCAGGCAGCAGTAATCTGAGCGGATGGGCAGCGCCCGCTCTAACCTCGGCTGACCAGCAGGCGGCAGTAGGTGGCTCATCTGCAGGTGTGTGGAGCCATTGAGGAGGCCCGTTTCCGGGTCGGCGTCCACCACAATAACCCTTCCTCCCCCTCCACCGCCTCCCTCTCTTCCCCGCTCGCCGTTGCGACCCCACTCGACGCCGGACCCGCCACTTTTCCTCGAGGAACCTGGACGTCGACCCACGCGGACGATCTTCTTGTTGCTGAGCGTCTCCGGGTAGATGCTGATGCCCTTGAGCATGTGAATGAACTTGTAAGGCGGGTCCACGGCCGGGTCGCGGGGCCCTGATTGGAGCTTGTAGCTGCCCGTCAGCTGGCGGTAACGGCGCTGGCAACAGGTCCAGAGGAAGACAGCCACTGTGACTGACACCACCAGGACGCCGGCACCCAGGAAGCCCGCCAGCACTGGGGACACCTCTGAGAGGGGCCAGTAGGAGCCGGAGGAAGAGAGAGAGAGCCAAGACACAGAAAGGTTATTTATTTTTCATTGGAATTTCCTTTCCATCTATTTGACTGTTTCATTTTAACACTGTGAGACGCTGTATTGCTCGCTGCATACCATTTAGGCTGACGGTTGTCATGCGACACTAGGCATACCACAAACCTATTATATGAATGCTCACGGGTAGCTGTATTAACAGGAGAAGTTAGCCTTTCAAAAGCCTTCAACAAACATGAAGAGAAGTGTGAAATGAAGGACTACGAAACAGGACGTTGGATTAATTCAAAAAGCATCATTTTCAGGTTAAAGTGTGAATTTGAAAGGTTGTCAAAAAGATTTACTATAAAGCAAGAAAACCAGGTTTATAACTCAACAACTACACCATTTTAAGCAGCACAATCTAAATATTTCATATTTCTCTTGATCATTGGGACCTTGCCAAATATAGGCTCAGATAAGTTCAAGTTAAAGTAGCTGGAATCAGGTCCATCATCTCCTTCTCTCTCTCTCTCTCTCTCTCTCCATCTCTTCTCTCTCTCTCTCTCCATCTCTTCTCTCTTTGTTTGTCTCTTTATCTGACTTTCTGTCACTGTTGAACATATCTACATATACGTATTAGCATTTCAGCCTGGGTTCAACAGTTCATTGTATGTTTTACACCATGTTTTACTTTCCTCATTCTGAAATACACCACTTATCGTAATTTGGACTGAGCATGTGACCCAGTTAAAAATGTAACTGACACCTCCGGCACCAGCCTGGATCGACTACTGCTTTGGGTGGTACTTTATTTGACATTACACAGTTAACAGTAAAGCTTACTTTAAAAACAGCTGCACAAAAAGCCTGCATCCATTTTTGAATATGTGAGCCGAATTGTAATCAAATAATCCTGTTGTTACAAGTGCAGCTCTCTACCAATAATTTGATTCGGCACTCTGTTTATGACTGCAGTTCATACTCTCATTGCATTTCTTGCTTTTGGAGAAATGGCTGAATTATGTTTTATATATTTTTCGAATGTTATTCCTGTTCACCTGTTCGGTTGTATTGTCACCACATTTTAAGGTTGAACAAGGCTGACACTTCCCGCTTGTTCGGTCACTCTAGTGCGACACTAGAGGATCTTGCTCATGCACGCGCACAACCTGAACACAAATTCAATCATGTCTTAAGGACAAAGAGATGCTAGCTGGGAGCCCAAAAATGGATTCCCATTCAAAATCCAATTTTCCCTAACCCTAAAAATAAACCGTACCCAAAATGTAACCTTAACAAGAACCCTAACCCTAATACTCACCCTTACCTTAACCCGGGCCTAAAATAGCCTTTAGTGAGGACCAGATATTTGATTGGAATCAGGTTCTATGGTCAGATGAAACTTAAATTTTGTAGGGCTGTGGAGCTGTTTTCCTTTCAAACCCATGGAAACGTGTCAAATATCAGGAGGTTTTAGACCATCTGTCTGCTTCTTTTGGGCTAAAATTAGGTCTATATTGTATCTTCTAGTAGGAGAAGGATCCAAATTGTTTTCCCAGATCCACACAATAATGTCTCACCAACTAAAGAATCAAACTCTTCAAATGGCCATCCAGCCTATTGACTTAGACTCCACTGAAAACCTGTGGGGTGAGTTTAAAAAAAGAGACCACAAGTGAGGGCCAAGGGCTCTGAAGAATCTGGAGAAATTCTGCATGCATGAATGGTCAGATCCCTTTACTATGTGTTCTCCCACCTCATTATAAAAGATTCAGGGCTGTTATATCTTGGCGAGGGAGGGTGCACAAAGTACAGAATGCAGCGGTGTCAATAAATTTATGTTTTTTGCATTAAAGATTAGCTTTCATTCATATTTGAAGTGTGTGACCAAGCTGACAATGAAACTTTTCTTATAGCCTTTTTTGCTTATCATCACCAAGGGGGCCAATAATTCTGAAGGGCACTGTAGATATACATTACGTACACACACATGCTTTGTTATGGTCTTGTTTATCAACTTTTAACAGCAGCACATAAATCATGGTATCTTTCTGAGTCAATGACTGGAGAACGGCCATGCTAAGTGCTATCAGCTGATGATTTGGTAAGTAGATTATTAGGTTGTGCTGATGATGGTCACATTTTCTCAAGGACTGATTGACAGAAGCACAATGCCCATCTATGAGTAAAGTAGTGGGTAGTCTGTCTTTCTGCTAATGTTTAAACTCTATGTCTCTTGTTGCTTTTGTATGTTTGTGTGTTTACTGTCATAGAAACGTGGTCTGTTTCGCCCTCTCATTCAGTTTAAAATGTTTTCTTCAAATTAAACGATTTTATCCCATAATATTCTTCTCTTTCCTCCACTCTCGTCTCTTGCATAACACTAATCTCCCTTCTCTCTCCCCATGTGGCCCCACTGTCATGGTGCTCATATCACCCTGGCAACAGTGGGGCCCCTGTTCTGCCAAGCTGGTCAGTCGCAGCTGACTGGAATTCCAAGTTCACCCAGGAACCCTGAAGCGGATGAGAACAGGATGTGTGTTCCAACATCCCCACACAAGGAGTCCTTAACCAGACGCCAGCCAACACCAGAGACTTGGGCGGGCGGAAGTACACACATATCCTGGCAGTCACACACATACACACACCTACGCACAAACACACAAACCCACGTACAGTACTCGCACTAACCATCAAATATTAACGATCTGAGAGACAGAATCGTTACAGTTCACTCAGGCAGAATACCGTACATGATAACAGAGCTCACATGAACATATCTGTGCTCCTTAGCTATTTATTAGGGTGAACTCAAAATGGAGAAGTTGTTCAGCCTCTCTGGATTCCCTTGACAGAGGCCATGAGACTGCCTCTGGGAAGCAGACTGGCTCTGGGCAGTATATAATATTTTCTTGTCCATTGCTTGACATGTCATCATTTACATCTTCAGTAGCTGGCTACTTTTGTATTGGTTGTAATGTAACACATCCTTATAGTACATTCACACTGTTCGCGATGGCTTGATTCATTTCAATTAAGGGAAGCGTAGCGAGCGAGTGGCTTGCGGTGCGATGCGTGGGATCCGTCAGAGGCAATGAAAAAGTTCAGACTTCCCAACTTTATGCAAATCACCCGCGCCTACCACTGGGGACTGACCAATCACGGGATTTTGCATAGGTGGTTGTTAAATGCTCTCCTCACAATAAAAAATAACAGATAACTTTAGTTCCACAATTAAAGTTCATTTGTCTTCTATTGCGGTCCTTTTTAATGTTTTATAGCAGTGATGGGATTCCCTTTGCGATTGCGCTATTTTCCTACAGAGACGCAAACAAAAACAAGAAACCAGGCAAGCCTATTCAGCCGGACCGAAATAAAAAGTATTGCCCTCTTAAGATTCAAATCCAGGTTGCCCATGTGAAAAGCTGTGTTGCTAAACACTACACAACAGAGCTCTACGTTCGACGGGTGTCAGTATAGCCTGTATCCTAAACAAATCCTATTTTGCAGCGTTCCATTTTAACAGCTAATTGGCCATTCGTGAATGATATTGATAAAGTTAAACTGACTAACGTTTCTTACTAAGTTTACCTCCACCACAAATAGCGTCTATGAACTGTTAGCTTTTGCCACTGGCCATTTGAACAGCTTATTAGCCAGTAATAATAGGCTTACTGGTATCTATTAACTTCTTGGGAATAATCATAAGAATTTAGCAATTGCTAGCGAGACTGAAGATGAACTTTTACAAATTCAGGTTTCAGCCAGCGAAGTTTTTGTCAATACTGAATAAGTCACACTGCATACTTCCCTTCCCCTCCGAGGAGATACGAACTTGGGACCTATAGTCCAGAAGTCCGCTTTCTCTAACCACTACGCTATTTAACAAGGGGTAGTCAGTCAGTCAGTCACTCAGTAAGAGACATTCGCTCCGCTTATGCTGTCCGGCAAAAAAAATGCAGCGTGGAGGCAGGTGGCCGAAATAGTTGGTGCTTTTGGTGTCAATATTAGATAGTTAGCTTCGTTAGCTGACTGGTGGCTACCTAGTTCTAGCAAGCTGGTTTGCCAGCTAGCATTGCAGGTTGTGTCAGAATAACATCAATGAGGAATATGAATTGAGAAGAGAAATATAAAATGTAAAAATGTATTAAAATATGTTTCTATTCCAATTGTATTCATTGTAATAAGCTGACTTTCCTTCATTCAAATTTGCTATGCTCAAATCTTGATACACAGCTTACCTGCTGTTGTGACTCTAGCTCGCCCACAAGCAAAGCACTCTGGGCGATGCTAGCGGTAACTTTCCGAAATTTCGCGATGCACTACATGAAATAAAAACATAATGACTTGAGTCTTATGCCGCTGTTGGTAGGGTCTGGTGCTTGCAATGCCAGGGTTGTGGGTTTGTTTCCCCCAATGGCAGGTAGTGTGGTGAGGTAATGCAATGGCAGTTAATGCTGTGAGGTAATGGCAACAGATGCGGTGATGTGGCGACAGATGCCTGAGAAAGCTTCAGTGTACAGAGTCTAAGAGATGTTTAATCAGACTGTGTTTGCGTGTGTGAGTGAGAGAGAGAGATCAAGGGTGACTTAGGCTAAATGTAACAGTACAGGGTCCAGGGGAGGATAGCTTTCTGTCATGCTCTATCAAGGCGAGATAGGGACCGGGAGAATTTAAGGTTCTGTCAAGCTCAGTAACGGCAAGGCAGAGGCTGTGGGTATACTTCTGTCATGCTCTATCAGGACAGGACAGGAACCAGGGAAATATAGGGTTCTGTCATGCTCTATCAGGACATAGACCAGGGGAATATAAGGTTCTGTCATGCTCTATCAATCAGGACAGAGACCAGCAGAATATAGGGTTCTGTCATGCATTATCAGGACAGAGACCAGGGGAATACAAGGTTCTGTCATGCTCTATCAGGACAGACACTAGGGGAATATAAGGTTCTGTCATGCTCTATCAGGACAGAGACTAGGGGAATATAAGGTTCTGTCATGCTCTATCAGGACAGAGACTAGGGGAATATAAGGTTCTGTCATGCTCTATCAGGACAGAGACTAGGGGAATATAAGGTTCTGTCATGCTCTATCAGGACAGAGACTAGGGGAATATAAGGTTCTGTCATGCTTTATCAGCATAGGGGATTGTAAGGTAATGTATACATCATTGCAGAAACATATTGCTATTCAGTGTTCACACTACAGCAGGGATCTGCGAGTTGCTCCAGTCCTGCAAAAACAGCTGATTCAAGCAATTCTTGTCTGGACTAAAGAGATCATGAGCGTGTGTGTGTGGTTGTGTGTGTGCGCACAGGTGCGTGGCTGATACACTTCTGTACAGCTGCACTGATCACAGCTGTAATGAGGACTCAAGAGCTTTGGAGTACTTTTTTCCTCCCTTTAGTTCTACTAAATGTAACACAGCACCGGGAATCATGGGTATTTCTAAACTACGCTATCTACACAGCATACAGAACATTAATACGAGAGCAATTACAGTAAAAACATTCATAAAAACAAACCCACAAACTGAACATCCACTGATGCAAATGCATAAACAACTAAATAAATAAATACATAGTCTAAATTATGCATGCTGTTATCTTGGAAGTTTCATGGAACTTCCTTCTCCTTTTTTATCGTAAAAATTGCATTTTGCTTACTGACAGGTTTGAGATTAAATTACTTTGTAGGATAACGAACAGATGCTGTTCGTGACTATTCACTGGTCTTGTTCTGTATATGCAGCCATTTTGAACAGTGACATCTACTGTATGGGATGGTGTTGCATAAGGAGTCAAGACAGGCTCTAGAATGAATCACTCACAACATATTAGTGAATAAATACAGACTCATATGAATACAGATGAATGCAAAGGTATCATTCAATATGATGTGTTTTCCAGAGAGTGGCATCAACCAACTTGGAAATGGAAGTGCAGCTCAGTCACTCATGCCACTCAGGTGGTTTTTAACGTATTTTACTGAACAGATTCCATGTAAAAGGCAGTTCGATAGACATAATATTTAAAGAAGCCACACCCACCAGTTGAATTCCTATTAAATTTGATTCTTGAGAGCAGAAATGGATGACTAAAGCCCGAACCAACCTCTGTGGTCACGATTGACTATGCATATAGGCACATCTACTTAATATTAACTACCTTTTTTATGCAGCGAAGACAGAAGACCCAGCTATCAACTACAATACTTCAGCAAGAACGTAGTTTTGTTTGCCATTTTCAATGCTTATTTATTTATTTGCTCACTTCACCATTAGAAACAACAGCAAGTGTAGCATTTAGCATTGTTTTACCAGGCAAAACAGTCCAGATGCAGCCAGCCAGACCGCAGACCAGCAGTAATGTATGTGGAGGGTTTAACTTGGATGTTATCAGCCAATATTCATATCCAGCAGTGAAGTCAGCTGGAAGAGCTTAGCAACAGTGCTGGAGGCCAAAATTAGGTCAGATTTAGCAGGCATTCGTCCAGTTGAATGACAGATGAGGCTTTTAATAGCTTGACAAGCTCGAGATAAAGAAGAAAACAACACTGGTTTCGAACCTAGTCACTTCGGGATCGGATCAGGTTATATAATTCAAAGGTAACAGGGAGGCAAAGGAGAGGGAAGAAAGAATGATGAATTGAAGAGAGGGTGAGGAAAGAATTTGGTATGAATGAGTGGTGATGTTGGCTGCTAACATAAAGACCACAACGAGACAAAAGATCCGTAGCTGGAACTCAGACCTAGGGTCGAGAGCAAACGTGCCAAACAGGATACCAGAACTGAGTCAATTCCTAAAACTCAGGATATACCCCTCTTTCTAACTGCGTGGAGTTGGCAGTGGCATGGCTAAAGAGAAAGGTTACAGCCACTGCTAGCTTGTTTCAGACACGTTTCAGCCACTGTCTATTTCTCTAGTGTCAAGCTGGCCTCACCAGATTATCTTCTGTCCCTCCTTTTCTGTTCCCGCAAGATCTTTCTATCTGTCTTAAAAACTCACTCTATCTTTCTACCATCTATCTAGCCACACCCATCACCGTATATTTCTAGCCTCTAGTCGGCCACATCCACTCACTGTATCTACCAGTTGTTCATTTGGCCATAATGACTCACTGTAGCTTTCCAGTGTCAAGCAGGCCACACACATCACTGTGTTTTCAGAGTGTCTAGCTGGCCACACACATCACTGTATTTTTATAGTGTCTAGCTGGCCACACCCATTACTGTATTTTCAAAGTGTCTAGCTGGCCACACACATTACTGTATTTTCATAGTAGGCCACACACATCACTGTATTTTCATAGTGTCAAACAGGCCACACACATCACTGTGTTTTCAGAGTGTCCAGCAGGCCACACACATCACTGTGTTTTCAGAGTGTCCAGCAGGCCACACACATCACTGTATTTTCATAGTGTCTAGCTGGCCACAACCATTAATGTATTTTCTAAAGTCTCTAGCTGGCCACACACATCACTGTATGTTCATAGTGTCAAGCAGGCTACACACATCACTGCGTTTTCAGTGTCTATCTGGCCACACCCATTCATGTTTTTTTAAGTGTCAGGCAGGCCACACACATCACTGTATTTTCAAAGTATCTAACTGGCCACACACATCACTGTATTTTCATATTATCTAGCCGGCCACACACATCACTGTATTTTCAAAGTATCTAGCTGTCCACACAAATCACTATATTTTCATAGTGTCTAGCAGGCCACACCCATCACTGTATTTTCAAAGTGTATAGCTGGCTACACTCACCACTGTATTTTCAAAGTGTCTAGCTGGCCACACCCATCACTGTATTTTCAAAGTGTATAGCTAGCCACAACCACTCACTCCCTCATCACCTCTAGACAAAGACTGAAACCTGCCTCTACTCCATTGGTCATTGCAAGTCCAGTGGGATTTCTGAATTACATGATGTCATCTCTTTTACAAAGCTGAGCCATTCACAAACATTTCCTCAGCAACAGAAAGAGAGAGAGAGCGGGTGAGAGTGGGAGAGAGATAGAGAAGAAGGATGGATATGGAGAGTGATGGGAATTAGAGAGAGGTAAGGAAAAAGAAAAATTAACAGAAGTTTGTTTTACTCCTTAAATAAATTAGTGGTGAATCCACCCAGCTTCTTCTTTCTAACCCATGAGTGAACTGGAATATAACCCTGAACATTTATTTATGAATAATGTATAATTGTCAATGTTCTGAGGGTCATATTATATGGTCATCCTGACAGCGAATGTCACATTTTCATCCATAATTAATATAACATCCTTAAGTGATCTGCCTATACAATATATTACGTGTGTTTAGAATGAAATATTTTCATTATCCTTCATGGGCAATCGCCTGAATAACTACTTCCAATTCATTCCAACTTGCAGACACATCTGCATTGACAACTTAACTGAATGTACTTATGTTCACTGTTCTACTTGAATGTATTCGTTCATTGTATAACACAGCATAACTTTCAGAACACACACCATAACCAGGCAAGTCTAACTTAAAAACATACCGTACTGAAATACCTCAATAGCTTCGAGAGCAATACTGAAGAAAATGAGGAATTTGTAATAGAACCGGTGGGGTTGAAAGGAGCACAATGCTTGAATGAAAAACTGTGTGTGTGTGTGTGTATGCGCGTGTCTTTGTGTGTGCGCACGTCTGTGTGGTAATACTCGTCTGTACACAAGAAGGGGGCGTCTGTGATTAATAGACTGCAGTAAATTGTTAATAAGCAATGAGTCTATTGTCTGATTCATATGAGATGTTGATAGCGGGGGAGTGTGGGACTAGAATACAGAGTGCGGAGGCTGGGCGGAACAGGGAGCGTGAGGTTAGGATGGTGCGAGGAGCATGTTGCGGTGCAGAAAACACGAGGAAACGAGGAGCGTATGATTAAGGATATGTTTGACATCTGAGTTGAGATAACCAGCGGAATATTACATGTAAAATGGATAAACCAACTCCTAAACTAAGTTGAAAAATGGTGACGTCAGTGTGGAAGGAAACGCTAACTTGCTAGTTCAATTACATACAATTATCTGTACTTTCCAAATAACCCAAACATACATATTAATCAAGTAACCAAAAAGTTCATATAAATGACCTTATAAACAATTTCTTATCACAGCACATTCACACAAAAAGACAAAACTCTTGTCTGTGAACATCGACGGCATCTGCTCAGCTGCCATCAACACACTAAGGTAAATCACTGCTACTCAGCTTCTCACAACAGTGAGTTGATAGATTAGCTCAACCCCAATTCACAAAATGATCACCTTCTCTGTGTGCGTTTCTTCATTCTGTGGGAAAATAAGCAATACAGACAGACATCTTGTCATGAGGGAGAGTGGGCTATATTTCACCACAGGGAAAGAAAGGGGCTTGTCAACGTGACACCAGTCGCCATGGCATTAATTCACGAGAGCTTTTCAGCGCCGCCACTGCAGCTATGTCTGACACACTGCGGAAAGGAGAGGTAGGACTGCGTGTCACTGAGTTCACTCAACCCCGCATCCAGACAGAACAGCAAGCAAGAGACGTAACAAATACAGCCCATAAGTGTACTAAACCGTACATTGTAAGTGATACTAAGTTTTGAGTTGCAATGTTTCATCACAAGCTCCTTGCCAGTGTTACAAGAAATGCTACAAAATGTGCAGAATTCAAGTAAAAAACAGACACTAAGAAACTGTTCAGACACTGAAGAACCTAAGAAACAATGTTGGTCTGTCCATATTTATTTTCTTGTTTGAGTCGTAAAAAGGACGATTATTTTGATTATTACAACATTAAATATTCCAATAGGCCTATTAACTATATTGGTATAGGTAGGTCAAACAATTGAAAGGTCAACAGAATCCCCAAGATATGATATTAAAGGGTATGCTATTAATCATTAAACCAATGTAATAATGCTGTACTGTCAAACAATTAGTTACTTATTTGTGTTCACAATCTGGATGCTTTTAACGCCATACATTTTTTATTTGGGGGTTTTAAAAACAGTATGACAATATTTTTTAATATCTTTTGAACTATCCTCAATGCACTATTGTCATCATCATAAGGATAATCTAATGAGTGCAGCTAGTGAAGCTCTATTTATAGTTACTAGCTAGCCACACACTGTTAAGCTGAGACTGGACAGTGACTGTGCCCTTACAGTCAATTAGATTGGCTAGTTTAATGTGTTGCACTAGAATCAACTAAGCAGTATTTTGCAACACCGTCCTCGATTTAGCCGAGGATTAATTTTCTAAATTCAATGGAACTTCCTACAATGGATCAAAGACATTTAGAACATACTTATTTATTTATTTGGACGAATTAAGAAGTACATTTCATACGAGCAATGTGAACTTGCCCACTCCCGTATCATCACCGTACCAACGCCCCTGTGGGGAGCATTTGGCCCAACGCTGCAAAAAAAAAGGTTCTCCTGAATGCAGCTTAGCTGCCACCCCCTAATGAGGCACACCTGAAGCCAATCAAGGGAAGCATAAAAGGGCCCCTAAGGAGCAGGACTGGGCAGAGAAGAGTTGGAGAGTGTGATGCTGAATCTCATTATTTGTGTTGCTGCTCTGCTCCTGTGATGCAGTGATCTGAAAACAGTGGAAAGGGCAGCCAATGCCATGATCGCCTGCACCAATACCTTCTGAACCGCAATCGTGGGGTGTCCGGGATGAAGCAGTGTCGTCTTCCCGTGTCATTTCCCTACTTTCTCTTGCAGTGACACCCATATTGGTCGAAAGGGATTCTGCTATGGTGCCCCTGAGTGACACCGCAACCTCTTAGTCACGGGCATTGCAGTATAATAGTGTCACTGCAGCCATACATTGGAATCCTGGTCACACTGACTTTGGCTAGGCCACTCAAGGACATTGACCATCATGTCCCAAACCCACTCTTGTGTTGTCTTGGCTCTGTGCTTCGGGTCGTTGTTCTCTTTCCTCAAGGAACTCTCTCTATTTTGCTTGGTTCACCCTAACCTCAATGCTGACCACTATCCCAGTCCCTTCCGCTGAGAAGCATCCTCACAGCACGATGCTTCCATGAATTATGGAAATCAACGAATCTAACATATCTTTTTAATTTATCTACTATATAATAAATGTATTATGCATGAGGGGTGTGGAATATGGACAGTACACCTCAACTAAACATGCACTACCCTCTACTGGGTGTCCAGTAGAGCAGTGGTTCCCAACCAGGGGTACTAGGACCCCTGGGGGTAGTTGGCCTTTCCACGGGGGGTACTTGAAAACCCTCATGATACCATAGACTTACTAGTGAAATGAACATGAGGGGGTACTTCAGGGGTACTCCAAGCAGTGCAAATTCTTTTTGGGGGTACAGTAACTGAAAAGGGGTTGGGAGCCACTGCAGTAGAGGGTGGTGCAGGGTTGGCTCACCGCCAGCCAGAGGGAACAGATGGATGCCGGACGGCGCCGCCTTGTCTTGTGGTTGCTTGCCGGCGAATGCGTTCACCACTAGCATGTGCGTCAAAGGCCAAATGAACATGGTCCCTATTCATAACTTTACAAAGGTGGTCCATTTTATTTTCACCAATGGCAGGTCTCTACCATTACATTACACAAACAACATAGAAAAGACTGTCAAAATGAATTATGCTTTCCATTGTATATCCTGTAAAAGTGCAGGTGCAGAATTGCATATTTTATTCATGTATGTTAGATCTGATTTGATTGAATTTACAAGAATATGTCAAATTTTGTTCCCATTGTAGTTCTACAGTGGCAGACTGTCCTTGAAATGGCTCCTATTTAGCTACTCATTGACTCAACGGGTTGTTCTCTCTGCCAGTCAGGCACTGCACCTCCTACGCCAAGATTTGAATTCAAGATGGCATTGCAGGCCGGGGTTCTCAAAATAATGTATCTGTCTTTTTACATCAAATACTGACAACCCACACGTCCAGCGTCATCAACACCATCTCCTCAGTCCACATGCCTGTTTTGGATAGCAAACATAATATGCAATAATAATTATTATATAATTGTTCATTCGAATAAACCCGTCAATAAATCAGCCATTTTCTATGACAAACTGCTAACCGGAAGGTTCAATACCTGAATGCTGATTTGCTGAGGGCCAAGTGGTATATGATACTGTATATTAGCAGGTATGACACCATTTATTGTTACTGTTCTAATTGCAATGGGAACCTGTTTGTAATAGCATCAAGGCACCTTGGGGCTAGTATATGTCCAACACACCACGGTTATGGGCTGTATTCCAGTACTTAGTACTGTGTAAAGCATAAAGAAAGCATGTTTAGTTGAGGTGTACTGTCCATATTCCACACCCCTCATGCATAATACATTTATTATATAGTAGATAAATTAAAAAGATATGTTAGATTCGTTGATTTCCATAATTCATGGAAGCATCGTGCTGTGAGGATGCTTCTCAGCGGAAGGGACTGGGATAGTGGTCAGCATTGAGGTTAGGGTGAACCAAGCAAAATAGAGAGAGGTCCTTGAGGAAAGAGAACAACGACCCGAAGCACAGAGCCAAGACAACACAAGAGTGGGTTTGGGACATGATGGTCAATGTCCTTGAGTGGCCTAGCCAAAGCCTGGACTTTGAACCCTATTGAACCCTAATGATAAATTATAAATTCAGTTTATTACCCATCAAAACATGCAGAAACTGAAAGTGCCTTAATACTTTCTGAAGGCACTGTACATGCACTTACAAATAGTGTTGGTAAGTACTTTTTTCATTATTCATCAATATATTTCTCAAACTTCTTATTTAGTGCTTCTGTAGTACATGTATTACTTTCACTGATAAAAATTTACTTTAAATTTGACCTTTTAAGTTAGCGCAGGAGGTTGCAAATGTTAGTTTGGGAGTTCGCAGAGAAACTGCCTTGCTCAAGAGCAGAATGAGATCTTTTATCACATAGTCCTTTTCAGAACAGTTCTAAGAATTAGCAGATGCATAAACAGGTCTCAGCTCTGCTTAGTAGTTAAAAAAGCCCTCAGATAGTCTGCTGCTGTTTCCTCCAGCTTTGGCACTGGCCTCAATTTCCGGGATAAACTGCATCATAATCATACATGATGCTCTGGGCAATACCTACAGTATATGTTAGGTGACAATACTAACATTGATTGAACAATGCAGATGCTTTTGTGATCAATTCATGATAACTGTGGAACACGCCCTTTCACGGGCAAGCAACTCTAACATTACAGGCAAGTCAACACGTATTAGCGTCTCTTCCCTCCACTGCAGAGAACATCTTATCTATAAGAGCTCATCTATTTTCTGGTGGAGAGGAGAATTAGATTCTAGTTTCTTAATTAATTTCATTGAAGTTTTGTGTCTTGTTAGGCTGTCCTGTTCTTCTTGCACTTGTAGTGTATTGTGTAATTCATTGTAGAGTAAATGTAAAAACATATATTTATTTACATTAGGCTGTAAATATATGAATGTGCCAAGGTTAACTGATGACATTTTTGTCCAGTCATCCTCCAGTCCTTCTCCAAATAAAAATGTTTTTTGCCCAGAATTAAGCCCCAATCTAGATTTTACCACTGACAAGGGAGTGGGGCACCATTGGCAAAACATCCATCAATGCTGATAACTAGATTACAATGGATGCCCCGATGCTTTGGGGGAGAAGTGTGAGATGCGAGGCCTCCTGACCACCACCCACCATGCCTGAATGTTCCGTTCTGCCTTGGACACGGGTCCGTTTCAGGAATTCTGGTAGGTGTAGATCAAAACAATAGAATAGCGTGTAGTCAGGCACAGTTAATGCCAAGCCCCAGAAATAGACATAACGTCATCATCCTCTCTACCACACGCGCAGTAAGCGCCATTAGATCATGTAAATATGGAGAAGGCATGATTATACACTATAGCTAAGTAAGCGCAGGCCAAACTTTCTCAGGAATATCCGTACCGCGCACATCTGAAATCTCACTCATTTTTACATCCTGTCAAATGTTCAACAAACAGCCAACATCCCGTGCCAACATTCCTCCTATACAGGATCAAATCTGACGAAGCAGTAGTGGTGACTGTGGGGAATAAAAGCACGCATCACGACACACATACATGTCCAGGCGAATTTGGTACTCCAACCTCCCAAAATACAGAATAACTACTACAGGCATATAAGTTAAAATAGAGCATGTACTGTTCATCCAAAAATTATTTGAATTGTTTACATACAGTCGAGGCCTTAACGGACCCGGGTTCACAAACACATTCCTACTACACTGCCAAAAATAAGTGCGACTTAATTCCAATCACAGGCTTTCAATATTATAGGAGGCTTTCATTCATGTATTCAATATATTGGTTTAATACGATCAGAATAATATATATTAGAGGAAACAAACCTAACAGTGGGAACTCAATGTTGGCTACACATTATCATTTCGAATGAAATATTAAATAGACAAGTGCTATATATTTTCAAATATTAAATCAATTTAATATATAGATGTGCCTTTCGGGGTATAGTTACATTTAAACATGTAGATACATTTAAACGATTTTAGACCCACCCGCCTTCCTAGCCCAACACACCATTCAGAATCTCTTCGGGAAAAAAAATCCTCGGTTAGATTACACCAGAGGACTGGCTTCCAGTAATCAGACAGGTAATTTTCGTTATTTAATATGAGCAAACGACTTAACATGTTGTGCCTTACTTACCGTGAGCTGGTTTTAAATTGGTTATCTCAGCCATTTGGGTGTTTAAATGGCTGTGTTGTTGTCAGAAAAAAATAAAAGCAAAATCTCGGGCTTCTATTTTATTTCCATGAATTATATTCTCCCTCCGCTTTTCTATACATCAGCGTATCAGACAAGCGATGAAGCGACGATGTTTGACAGTCGTATTTTCCTCAGTGTAAAATGACTGTTTTGATTCTGTGTCTTTTCAAGGATGCGCTCCGAAATGGGCTTGGGCTTGCTCCCTCCCACACCCTCCTGGATGCTTTGCGTCGCTGCGGAGTGAGCCCTGTACCAGCAGCCCGGAATAACGTTCGGGGACATTTTAGCACCGCCCAAGGCGAGATGACAAACCTGACCACTCCCATGTCTCTTTAGGAAATCACAGGTACCAAAACACACCTCCAGGCTGTGTAAGGGCTATTTGACTGAAAAAGAGAGTTATGGAGTGCTGCACCAAATGACCTGGCCTCCATATTTGCCTGCCCTTAGCCCAACTGAAAAAGTTTGGGATGAGTTGGACTGCAAAGTGAAGGAAAAGCAGCCAACAAGCGCTAAGCAAATATGGTAACTCCTTCATGCTGTTGGAAAAGCATTCCAGGTGACTAGCTCATGAACCTGGTTGAGAGAATTTGCAAAGCCGTCATCAAGACAAAGGGTTGCTACTTAAAATAATCTAAAATATAAATGTATGTTGATCTGATAAAACTTTTTTGGTTAATACATGATTCATGTGTTATTTCATAGCTTTGATGTATATTATACAATGTGGAAAATAGTAAAAAATACATGGACTAACAACTGTAGGACCTTAAATAGACAGCTGTGCACTTGTCAAAATCATGTCCAATTAATTACATTTACCACAGGTGAACTCCAATCAAATTGGAAACACATAGAAACACCACACACCTGAGCTCAGTTTCAAGTGTCAAAGCAAAGAGTCTGAATATTCATGTAAATGTGTTATTTCTCTCTATTTATTTAACTTTGCAAAACTTTAGAATTTCTTTTTTTTTTACATATGGTGTATTGTGTTTAGATTAATGAAGAAAATGAAATCAAATTTGAATAAGGCTGTAATGTAATAATGCGGAAAAAGTAAAAAGGCAGCAATACTTTCCAAATGCATTGTAGACGAAAGCGGGATAATCCCACTGCGGTCATCTCTCTCAGTCCAGTCCTTCCTCTGGCTACTCTATACTGCCACCTACTGGATACATATCTCATGGGCCAGAATCAGAGTTAGGATAAGGGATATGGGTTTAGGGTTAGAAGAGTTTGAATAGCAACTTTAGAATTGCACACGTCTTCAGAAAGATGCAATGCCCCGCTGAGAGATGTATCCAGTAGATGTCAGTATAGATTAGCCTATGAAAGGACTGGCATGATAGAGATGACTGCAGCATGGCCAAAAGAGTATGGCTTACCAATGCTGGATAGAGAAATACTACCCTCCAGTGTTCAACCAGTGAACCATTTTTTTCATGACCATTTATGCCAAACCCACCTCTGGTGTTTGTGGCCAAAAAGCTAAATTTTTGTCTCATCAGACCATAGAAACTGGTTCCAGTCCAAGTTCCAGTGACATTTAGCAAACTCCAGGTGCTTAGGTTTGTGGTTTGCTGACAACAGAAGCTTTCTTGTGGCAACCCTTCTAAATAACATTGCTTGAAAGTGGCATCTAATCATAGTTTTGGAGACTTGTTGACCCCAAGATGTAAACATCTGCAAAGTATCTGTGTACTCTTCCAGGCAGGTTAATCACAGCTCAGACGGTTTTACATTTCTTAATTATTGCACCAATACTGAACATGGTGACTTTCAGAAATGTAGCCATCTTATTAGAGCCATTGCCTGATTTGTAACGGTCCCCGTTTCGTCTCATTTGTGTGTTCTCTGGTCTTTCCCATGTTGTTGGAGGACCAAGGGGGTTTATCCTGTGTGTCACCTAATACTTACACTCCAGTAAAACAGGATGGAAAAGATGACCACTCAAGATTTACCAAAGTTCCCAAATCTTAATCAGAATATACCTCAATTCAGTTCAAGTCTAGGGTGCAAATTATTGTGGCACAGGAAATAATTATTTATTAATAATTATCAATTTTCACTCAATTAAGGTTAGGTTAATATGATTTTTAGAATGTAAGATCAAACTGATGAACAAGAATGACATTTCTTTACAGCATTGTTATCTTCCAATAATTCTGGAAGGCACTGTATATACTGTACTATATATACATACTGTACCTATGCATGTTATCTCACTGTACATGAGTATCAGCACAACTGTTGTAATATATTCCTGACATTTATGGATCTGACCTCTTTGCTTTCCCGCATAGTAAGTAGTTTATATTGAATACACTGTAACTGTGTAACTGTCTTGCAGTTATAGCTTTGGCCAGATTATTATTGCAAATGAGCATTGCTCTTATGACAGTTTGTGTACCTCAATGTTTAAAAAGTTCAATTTACAATACAACATTAGCAGCCTGGTTCCTTCTGTCTGAAACTTCAACTCTGGTGTTTTCTCTACATACATTTGTAGATTAAATATCAGAATTTCTATCCTCAGGATACAAAACAAACAAGAATTAATTTTAACAGTGGCAATACACAAACAAAACAACGTTTGTATCAAAATGACAATGCTGTATTTTTATTTCACTTTGGTGTACAGTCAACATTACAAGAGCAGCATGTCTTTTTACAAGAAAATAATTACAACAATAATAGAAATAACAATACCCATAAAATAGCCAATTTGAGTGATTTCACACTTGAACATACTGTCTATATATTGTCTGTTTAAAAATGAAACAGGTCATTTTATGTACGGAATGAGGTATGATTCCTGTTGAGTGACCACCATCTCACCCCCGCTGTCTTCTGGGAAAGACCTCAGTTTGACTGGGGTCAGATGTGAAGGAGCACCACGCGGGTCTCCAGGGTTAAAGAATTGGTCAGGGGAGACATAGTGGGGTGGAATGAGCTCTGAGCCATGCCATAGATGGAGCAACGTTTGTTTAAAACCTTTCTTTACTCCTGACTACGTAACACTTCCAGACACATGGAGCCCAAGCAAACAATTCATTAAACAATACGTGAGATAGTGGAGTTCATGTGCAGTTTCAAGGGTCGTCACACTTTCCAAATACTATTAGACACCTTGGCGACATAATATTTCTCTAAGGCAAAACAAGATCTCAAGGGCTCCAGAATATGGATATCTGGGGTATAACTGTCAAACAGTATCAATTCTAAACCAGACTGATATAGTAATAAAACAATGTAATAATAGCTAACAGTGGGGCTGGACACAGTACCTGAGGCAACCATCTTATTTAGGGGCGGGACAGCTCAACACATTTCACTTCTTATTGCTTCACTGCGCAAATTGATTAGAAAAACTTAATGAAATGCAAATAATGTAGGCTGTGTAATCTTCCATGTCTCCCCTCCCCCAACCAACAGAAGAGATAAACCGATCAAGATGATAACCCGTATATCATGATTCTATAAATATAATGACAAAGGAAGAAAGTAGAGTTGTGTCGTTTTTGTGTTACAATCCAGTGTGAAGTGTATTATCTATTTTGACTAAAACTAAAGGCACAAATCACAAACAGTGAGTAAAACTGGCTGTTCACTTTAAAGAAGTTGTGATGACAACAATAATATGAAGGCTTACTTCCTTCTTCGACATAACCTGAGCCAACTTTTTCAACCCTGCAGGTTAGGTTTAATCTTTAGCTACTGTATCACTGAAATTTTTGAAAATACTATATTCAACAATAGATTTTAAAAGAGCTACTGTGATTCTCCAAAAACAGAGAGAACACCTCTGATTTAGCAACAATGGGGGAAAGAATTGACCTTTTTGACCTTGCATAGGGTATGTTGTAAACATGTAGGCTTAGAAGAAATCCCACTCCGACTGGGGGAAATTCTAATGCTTTGGAGCAGGCCTACTTAAGAACAACATAAGCCCTGGCATCTGTAAAGTACATCCCCAAACAGCCTGACTTAGAGAACGGAAAGGCACAGGTATCAAATGCACCAGAGCACAGGAAGCAAGGAGCCTAATGTTTTGTCTGTCAATAAAAGCACTCATGTTCCTGTGCCTGGATTGGGGGAAGGTTTGCATTCAGCCCAGGTATTTGAACACAAAATCATCAAGCCTAGCCTACTTTCTACTGTCGCAGAAAACCATTTATAGCAATGTTATAATCAGCCAGTCAGTAAAATCATAAGGGACTCAAGACAGCTAATTTGACAGCTAATAAGCTTGTTATCTTAAATGATTAGCTTGCATATGATATCATGCACATGTTAGAACATCTGTCATATCCTCACGTTAGTAAGCTTGATGTTGATCGTAACAAACACTAGAGTACCTTATATAAATGAATGCAAAGAAGTTCATAGTACTCTTGTCATTCCAATTATACATTTTAAAAGTAACTAACCACATAAGTGATACTGTTCTGGGCTGATTTAAACAGACTGAAATCATTTTATGTAATGTTGGGACAACCTATTACAGTTATATATATATATATTTATATATAAAAAGTTATGTTTAGTTTCTACTCTATTCACATGATGAGTCACTGGATTTCAACTTTTAAAGCTTAATAACTACTGTATTACAGCCTGGATTATGTATTGGGGTTCCCCAAGGCTCTATTGTTGGTCAATTCTGTCTTATATTGATTTAGGGATAGAGGCATAGAGTTATATGTAAGCCATAAGGCACAAGGGTTGTGGTATAAGGCCAATATACCACAACTAAGAGTTGTTCTTAGGCACAACACTTAGCGGAGTGCCTGGACACAGCACATAGCTGTGGTATATTGGCAATATATTACAAAGCCCCTTGCTGTCTTATTGCGCTTATAAACCGGTTACCAATGCAATTAGTGCAGTAAGAAGTGATGCGATATCATTCCCGTGGTATACAGTATCATATACCATGGCTATCAGCCAATCAGCATTCATGATTCAAACCACCCGGTTTATAAGAGGCTATAATGGGAAACTAACAAGAGGAGAAAATGCTAAGCATCAGAAGTTTTGGTTAAAAAGACAAACTGTGGGTTGACACTGTTATCATGAGGTATTCTGGCTTTGGTGAGTTCCACCGTATGGCAAACTGTTTGGTTACATACACTGTACTGATTCATCACAAATACCAACACCACTATTTTAAAGCTGGATTTTGAAAAACATTTTTTTTGTCAATCTTTTGGTAGGAAAATAAATTAGCTTGAGAAAGTCACCCTGTTTTAATAGGGCTAACCAGCTAACAATGTTAACAATGACTAACTATTTGACTTGAGATCCACACACAGGAGAGCACAACACAACACAGAGATGACAAATGGTTGGCTGGCTGGGCTCATAAGGACACTGGTTCTGTCACTCCAGTGTTTTACCAAGGTTCCGAGCCATTTGTCACTGAAACAAGCATCTCTTCTATGGCTCTGGTTTGGCCTTCTTTGTTAACCTCGGAATGCACATCAGATTTTTTGTGTGAGATTTATGTTTGACCAGGTTATACTGTTCATGAGTAATCTAGGTCAAGTTCTTTGGGTTCTGGTCATCTCTGGGTTTCTAACGTGAGCGTGTGTTGTTCTGTTTGTTGGCCTGCTTGTAAGCAGGAAATAAGCAAGTGTGAATTGTGTGTGCATTTGATGAATACCAAAGTGCTTACATCATGTTAGGACACTGGATCTCTGAAACACATTCCTATATTTCTGCAGAGAACAGAAGAAGAATTAACATAAATTACTCAGTATACATATTCACTGAAGGTGACGAGTTTAGATTACATTAAAGAACCTTGATGAAATGTATTTCAGGGGTCCAGGCTGTGTGGTAGTGTTCAGCATGTGGGAGCTGTGCAAAAACAATGACTGTTCACAAAACATGGAACATACACTAAGGACATCAGTAGTTTTATGTCTGTATGCCCACAGACATGTGGTTTGGTTTGAGTGGTTGCGAGCACTTCAGAGAGACAAGTGGTTAGGCGGAGTGCTGTGATTTTTGGCTGCTCGAGTCTGTGTGACGGAACGCTTGCGGTTAACCTTTGTGAGGTTTTACACATTGTGGTAAAGAAAAACATTAAACAACTATATGCCTGCCTGTATTCGTATGCGCATGTATCTGTCCAGATCTACTGTCAAGAGTGGTATTTGGTGTGTGTGTGTGTGTGTGTGTGTTTGTGTGTGTGTATGATTGTACTTTTTTTAACCCAGTATGGAACTGGTCTTCTTTCCTTTGACTCAGTTAGCGGGTCCTGGGTCGGCCAATGGCATGGTGTGTAGTACCTCGTCCAGGAGCTGCAGGGCCCTGTGCAGGTGGACCTCCACCCAACAGGGGGTGTGTTTGATGCTCTGCCGTGGGTAGTCGGGCCCCCAGCCCTTTACAAAACTCAGCCGCAGAATACACAGCCTCCGGAGGTCGTCCACGCCTATCCCCGCTGCTGCAGAAAGACCTGTGCAAGAGCGGAAAGTGAGGAGCAGTTTAAGAGGCACGTGGCGTCCCACAAGGGGTCAGCCCTGAGACATTCAAAGTAGGCAAAACTGCAAAGCAAATGAAAAGGTTTCTCAATACAAAAGAGAACCAGGCTGTGCTTATGTCAAACACAGTCGGCTGAAGGACCGAGGCACTTACTGACTGCCGGGGCGATGCCGCCAACACTGCCCGGGCCGGGGATGTTGCCAGCCACCGCTGCCGCCTGAGCCGCTGCTGCCGCCTGTGCCGTGGCCGCCTGCTGCTGCATCTGCCGGTGACACTGCCTGAGGTCGAACACCTGCGGGGGGAGGGGGGGGGGCGACACAGCCGGTTGTCAGGACACCTACTGAGACATACCGTGGGTCCAGTCAAAGAACTACCGGAAAAGGTTCGCGGTAACGGCGCCGACCACGGAACAGTGCCCCCCGCACCTTGATGTAGGCGCCGGGGTAGATCTTGTGGACGGCGTCGCCTGGCGCTCGGCCCGCCTCGCGGTCCAGGTAGTAGCTCTGCACGAAGACGGCGTGGTCGCTCATGCAGCGCATCCACACGTCTCCCTCGCCGCGACACTCCAGCTGCACCCCTTTACCTATGTGTAACCTGATAGACAGATGGTGAAGATGATGACTGGTGGCACTGTACTTCACTGTAATGTAATACAGTTTATTCCCGCTCTCTCTCCAGAGGAAAACAGGTTACCAGTGATGTCCAGCAGTCTGTAAACTGCCCGGCAACCCCATCCCCTCCTCCAGGACCTTCACCCGTTCCTCACTACCTCATCAACTCATCCCTGACCACTGGTTGCATCTACTTCGACTTCAAGATGGACAGTCACTCCTTGATTCCAAAACACTTGAGCATGATATGACCAGCTCTCCTGTTATCACCCTCTGAAAGATCTTCTAGACCTTAGCCAGTCAGGCTTCAAGTTTCGCAGAGGCCCTTTTCACCACATAAAGCTGTCTTTCCTATGTTCTTGTCTGCTACAAATGTAATGGTGATTGCCCAGGGAGCCGGGGAACTGCTTCTCCGTACTTTCAGGCAATGATCTAATCTTACAGTCACACCCAAGCTCTTCATTCTGCCACCTCTGGTCTCTTGGCTGTCCCACCCCTATGGCAGGGCAGCTCCCTGAGTCCTGTCATAGCTCCTCTCTGTCCTTCCCCTCTAATAGCAGAACCAGCTAGGACAGCTGGGTCCCTTCCTGTTCTCTCCAAAACCTCTGAAACCCTTGCCCTGTAGCCATGCCTTTAACCCAAATTGCTCCTGTAAGTTGGTATGGATAAGAGTGACTGCTAAATTACAGAAATGCTGATGTAAAATAATTGTGAAGGACTGACATGTGACTAGGTCCACATAGATATACAGATTGAACACCAACATATCTGAAATGCATTGTGTTGTGATACAATCATTTCCATGGTGATGTGGAGTCATCATTCAACTGAGATGCCGTGGACCGTATTTGTTTTAAGACCCATCGCTTGGACCCATGGCACAAATGGGCACAATCCCTGCTTTTATTTCCTGTCGCGCTTACATGGATGTACTCACAACAGCTGCTAGTCCTGCCATGACTGAACAGAATTATATTCCTATGATAGGACCTAACACAAATAGTGATGAGGTGATATAGGAGCACAGACCTGGCTCTCTCGCTGGCATCTGTGCGATGGACGTTGCTGAGCTGGCCCAGGCAAAAGCGGTCGCCGCCCGAGGGGTCCACGTAGCCGTCCACCGTCACCACAGGGCAACTGGCTGGCACTTTGAACATCTCCCCCACCTGGATGTCCATCTCAAAGTAGGATATGGAGCACCAGAACTCAGGCCCTGCGCACACAAGCAATGAGAACAGTCAGGCTTTGTGGGCGTGCGTGTCAGTGTTTCTGACAAAAAAACCTCCTCAAATTGTTTTTCTTGGCTCAAGCGTTGGGTTAAGGGGAAATGTTACAATTTGTGGTTAGGGTTAGAATGGTGGTTAAGATTAGGCGTTACGGCTTATGTTTAGGGTAAGGAGATAGGGTAAGGTTAGGTTCAGACATAAAAGATCGGTTATTTAGGTTAAGGCTAGGGTAAGGATTAGGAAAAAATAGGATTTCTTTTAAAAAGACAATCAACTTTGGTGTCTCCATTTAGAAATCTATAGTGGGGAGAACAAGTATTTGATACACTGCCGATTTTGCAGGTTTTCCCACTTACAAAGCATGTAGAGGTCTGTCATTTTTTATCATAGCTACACCTTAACTGTGAGAAATCCAGAAAATCACATTGTATGATTTTTTTATAATTAATTTGCATTTTATTGCATGACATAATTATTTGATCACATACCAAAACTTAAGAATTCCGGCTCTCACATACCTGTTCGTTTTTCTTCAAGAAGCACTCCTGTTCTCCACTCTTTACCTGTATTAACTGCACCTGTTTGAACTCATTACCTGTATAAAGGACACCTGTCCACACACCCAATCAAACAGACTCCAACCTCACCACAATGGCCAAGACCAGAGAGCTGTGTAAGGACATCAGGGATAAAATTGTAGACCTGCACAAGGCTGGGATGGGCTACAGGACAATAGGCAAGCAGCTTGGTGAGAAGGCAACAACTGTTGGCGCAATCATTAGAAAATGGAAGAAGTTCAAGATGACGGTCAATCTCCCTCGGTCTGGGGCTCCATGCAAGATCTCACCTCGTGGGGCATCAATGATCAGGAGGAAGGTGAGGGATCAGCCCAGAACTACACGGCAGGACCTGGTCAATGACCTGAAGAGAGCTGGGACCACAGTCTCAAAGAAAACCATTAGAAACACACTATGCCGTCATGTATTAAAATCCTGCAGCGCACGCAAGGTCCCCCTGCTCAAGCCAGCGCATGTCCAGGCCCGTCTTAAGTTTGCCAATGACCATCTGGATGATCCAGAGGAGGAATGGGAGAAGGTCATGTGGTCTGATGAGACAAAAATAGAGCTTTTTGGTCTAAACTCCACTCGCCGTATTTGGAGAAAGAAGAAGGATGAGTACAACCCCAAGAACACCATCCCAACCGTGAAGCATGGAGGTGGAAACATAATTCTTTGGGGATGCTTTTCTGCAAAGGGGACAGGACAACTGCACCATATTGAGGGGAGGATGGATGGGGCCATGTATCACGAGAACTTGGCCAACAACCTCCTTCCCTCAGTAAGAGCATTGAAGATGGGTCGTGGCTGGGTCTTCCAGCATGACAACGACCCGAAACACACAGCCAGGGCAACTAAGGAGTGGCTCCGTAAGAAGCATCTCAAGGTCCTGGAGTGGCCTAGCCAGTCTCCAGACCTGAACCCAATAGAAAATCTTTGGAGGGAGCTGAAAGTCCGTATTGCCCAGCGACAGCCCCGAAACCTGAAGGATCTGGAGAAGGTCTGTATGGAGGAGTGGGCCAAAATCCCTGCTGCAGTGTGTGCAAACTTGGTCAAGAACTACAGGAAACGTATGATCTCTGTAATTGTAAGTTCTGCTTTTCTGATGTATCAAATACTTATGTCAAGCAATAAAATGCTGATTTTCAGGATTTTTTTTTTAGATCCCGTCACTCACAGTTGAAGAGTACCTATGATAAAAATTACAGACCTCTACATGCTTTGTATGTGGGACAACCTGCAAAATGGGCAGTGTATCAAATACTTGTTCTCCCCACTGTAAGTAAACGTGCGTGTGTGTGTGTGTTTGCACCTACACAATGAATGTGTTGTCATACCTGGATGGTTGGATACCGGGGGAGGAAACGAGGTGGTGCCATGATGCTGAGACCCTAAAAGATGAAGACAGTTTATGACGCAGGTTAGCCAGCAAACACTATTAAATAGCCTCAAAGAGGACCGAGTCAAGAAAACGGGCTGGCATGATGTAACTTACTGTAACGGCCTAACTTACAGAAATGGGTTGGATGATGGAGAGGAGGCTGTTGGTGGCCACGCCCATTCTGTTGCTGGGGTCCTACAGGAGTGTAGGAGGCCGTGCTGCTGCCTGTCCAAGTGGCTAAATCCCAAAACAGGACAAACTAATGAACAAGAGTCACCAGCACAAACAGGAGCCATCAATCTGACAAACTACCATTGAGCAGTATTTTCTATGGTCATTCGCATACGTTTTTACAACTCCAACATGGGGATTCATCATGCTGTTGAAATGAGTCGTGTATTGCTCCCTGAGTGTTTGTGCGTGCGTGCGTGCATGAATGCGAGTGCATGTGTGTGTGTGTGTGTGTGTGCGAACCGTACGGCAGTACTAACTGTGGAACGCGGCCTGTGTCTGTGTGTGTTTGGAGCTGTTGTATCCGTTCTGACCAGGAGGGGGCTGGGGCGGCTGGGGGGTCTGTGGCGGCCCGTGTGTCGGGGTGGAGGGGGGTGGCGTGGGGGTCATGGGGGACATGACCTGACTCGGAGGAGAGGCGATCTGTAAGAGTCCCTCACTGTGGCCCCCCTGCAGAGACAACATGGAGCTGGATGCTAGGGAGGAGAGAGACACTAGAGAAGTCATGGGCCCGGTCTTGACCAAGCCTCTTGACCGATCAGCCAGAACTCAGGGCCGCTCAGCAGTCACAGAAATGGATTCATTCTGACCCAGAAAAGAACGATTTTTAGAACAGAGCGCACTCATTTAAACTGGTGTTAAGAACGTGGCGCAGGAGGAGGACAACTGCTGAGTGATAAGACAAAGGAAGAAAACTCACTTCAGACATACTTATAGTCAAAAGATTTATGGAAATACATCAGAACTAAGTAGGCTTTAGGGTAATTCAATTAAAGGTGTCTATTACATTTTGCATACTATAACTCCCAATATACATAATACACTTAAAATAGTGTACAGTCTAAGGTAGGATAATTTCAACAGTTGCACAGTGCTGCTTTGAGACAAACGGAAATGCTTGATATATAACAGCTTGCTCATGTATATAATGTACATGTAGAGTATCTCCGCTCTCGCTTTTCTCATTCATCTGCCTCACGTTTCTCTTTTCACTCTGTTTCAGCCTAATTTTTCTGAACAGCCGAAAACAAAACTACGCAGCCTTTTAAACAAAGACTCACATGCAAACTTGACGAATGAAGTGTCATTATAAGGCCCGTCGGCTGTAACAGCCATACATCATCTACACGATGGAGATGAGAGGCCTTCCTATTTCAGCTGTCTTGTTGAAACGTACATCAATATTTCATCTCAATCAATCAGTCACTCATGTCATTACACAGCATACAATAACAAAGTCATTCAGGGCTTTACAAAGAGTACAATCAAGCATTTTCTTTTGAAACAAAGGGAACCTTGAATAATTGAACATTGGCCTAGATATAAGAATGTGACTTTTAATCCAACACTGGTCTGGCACACCAAAAAGCGTGTAGCACACCTAGCCTGTTCTCCTTGACGTTCTAGTGGAACTGTAAGGGCGCATCCTGCTATAACCGTCCCAATGTAACCTGGCCCACTTCAATGCATCTCAATAAACGTCACACAGCAGCTATGGATAAAAAGCTACAGAAACAGAAATCGACGAGCACATCTAAGGTCACGCCTATATAGGTCCCGATCCTCTAAGCTTTACTAAAAGATCTTCTTTGAGATCCTTATGTCTCATCAAATAGTTTTTTAGGTCCTGTTACAATGTTGGGTTTAAAACCATCACAGAAAATACAAGTGAAGGAACGAGCAGAGTTGAAACAGAAATGTACCTGCGGGTGAGAGGGGCATGTTGGGGTACAGGGTAATGGGCGGAGGGGCGCACTGCGATTCCGGCGGAAGCTGCAGAGGAGGGAGGGGCTGGCCGTAGTGGTCCGGAGGCGGTAGCTTGAGCGCCCCTGAGTGGGGGTGGTCCGACGGGGACATGCCTGGTGGCATATCCATCTGGATGCAGTCATGAATGTACTCCTCCTTGATCAGCCTACCGGGGGCGCCTAAAGGAGACATGGAGAGGGCTACCAACAGCATGGTATAACACCGACATTAATCACCAGCGTCTAATGCCTTGAGAAGGTATTTACACACAGTCAAAGATGCAACGCTTTATTATGAATGGGTTTTTGGCTCGACGACAATGAAGCATTGGCAATCAGTCCAATGACCCGCTGGCGTGCAACAAAATAGTGTTTCCACACGAATGCGTCAAACCAAACTGTGCTCTGATATTTTCTTTTCACGTCGTACTATTCCAGCACAGTTCCAGCAACCATGGCAGATGCTTAACTACAGCAGATCAGTGCAGCTTGGCAGGGCGCTGCTAGGGCCAGTCATGTGAAATGAGTTTAGGACAAGAAAACAAGACTGACTCAACATATGATCCCAGGAACAAAATACTGTTACAATCCATAGGCCTGCATTCAGTTTTTGCAGTACTAGAACAGTAGACTCACCGGTATTCTGGAGACTGAGACCAACTTTGAAAGAGATCAAAAAGAATGGAAAGGAAGAGAAAAAGAGATAATTAGAGAAAATGGGGTGTTAGGGTCCAGCACAGTCAAATATTCAAATAATTTGTAGTTAAGTTCAAGTGTCATTCACATTCTCAATCAATAGTAGTAATATTTGTTTTGATAGAAATCACGCAACATACAGTATGATGAACTATTGTTTTAAGCTGTTGAGCAGACCTACCAATGCCAGGCGAAACCACTCTCTCATAGTGGTAGGGGTTGACACACACATTGTCATATTTGAGGTCAAAAGCATATTGGCAGAATTTGACATGCTTCAGCTCGTTTTTGTGCAGGTCTGGCCAGCGCCATAGTCGAGCATATATCACATGGGGGAAGCCTTTCCTTCCTGCAACCTAGAAAAACAAAGCGAGAGACAGAGAGAGAGAGAGACAGAGAGAGAAATGCCAACTGTGATTATTTTGGCCATGAAATGTGTTCACCTCCAGCGCATATGCGGTCAAAAACCTCCAGTGTAATAAGAAGCAGAACAGCTTGTCAAGAATTGCATTGGAGGAAACACCTCAAACTTCAACAACATTTCAACAAAACAAGGCCACAAACTGAGGGAAGGAAAAAATAGGCTAACAAAATGATAAACCTAATCTGAGTGAACAAACAACCTCCTTGGCAGTATTATCACCAAAAGACTCCAACATTTCCTCAGAAAGAAACTCTATTTTGAGCAAATGTCAAATTGCCTCTTACCAAAACAACATTTGACAGACCATGTACACATCCTGACAAACTAACAAAACAAAAGGAATGTTTTATGTTGCTTTGCTGATTTCAAAAAAGGTTTTGACTAAATTTGGCCATAATTACCAAAAAGACAAACATAAATCTTCCTTCAGAGTTTGTGGCTGTGACAGTGGCAGCTTTAAGCCCTCGTCTGTTCAACATTTAAAATAATCTATTAGCAAAGGGACAAGGGTCTGTAGTTTCTCTCCTCACCTTACTGCAATCACAAATCAAATGTCTACTTTTTCTGAAAGCACAATTCTACAAATGTGTCCTCAATGTACAATGCAAAACCTCAAATAATGCAGGCAGAATTAAGACTATAACCCCTAATGATCAACATTTAGAAAAAATAAATAAATCTGATTCGCCAACCTTCCATAAACAGCCCTGATCTACAAACACATGAACAAAAAGAGCTTCCTAAGCAAGCTGGTCTTAGGGATATGTTCACAAATGCAACCAGACCTCACAAAGCCCCAGGACAGCAACACAGTTAAACCCAGCCAAATCCTGAGAGATCTATCTGACACACTAGAACAAATTAACCAAAACAACATAGCCAACTGGAATGCTTACCTTGCCGTAAACAGAGAGTACATAGAGACAGAATACCTGTCCACTGTGACTGATCGAAATTGAGAAAAAACATGACTCTACACAGACTCAGTGAGCATGGCCTCGCAATGGAGAGAAGCCATCACAGGCAGAGCTGGCTCCTGAGAGAAGTCAGGCTATATACACATGGCCTAAAAAATGAGGTGAAAACAAAGATTCACTTCTTAATTTCCTGCCAAATGTATGACCACATCAGAGGCACATATTCCCAGAGATTACATAGACTCACAAAATATTTGAAAACAAATCAAACATGGATAAACTTCCAGATCTTTTAGGCAAAACACCACACTGTACAATCACAGCAGCAACGTTTGTGACTTACTGTCATGAGAAAATGGCTGTCAGTGAACCACAAACGACACTGTAAACATAACCAACGTGTATCTCCATGGGTTTTCCCTTGTCATGCATACATTAGATACGTGCGCATTGTTACAACCCTGTAGATACTTCAATGAATAATACTTTATAACAATCACATTGTCCTAATTATTTTAAACCTTCTGTGTATGTAATGTTTACTTATAATTTCATATGTATTAGCCTATATTCATTTTAGCCCTATTTTCCACTTTATTTCCCAATGCAAACAAATGTTTCCCATTCAAATAAAGCCTTATAAATTGAAAAAAGAGTAACAGACAGAGTGGTGAGAAACAGAGAGAGATCGGGAGAGGGAAAAATAGCATTAGAGATCAGATAAACATGGAACTATTTATAGTCAACTCTATATGGCTTCACAGTAAATATCTGTCAAATGCTTAACACTGTAAGAATTGATGTAATTAAACCAATATTAAAAATCTGACTGGCAAGCTTATTGAAGCAAAGACTGAACCCTGTTGTAAATGTTAATGTGGTTTCTTAAGACACAATCATGTGAACAGAATTTTAACATGGGATAAAGGTCATCGGTTACATTATAAGGGTTACACGCAGAACCGGGGTCCTGTGACATCACTCCCGGTTCCAGGGTTCAATACCCATCTCTACCCTTCACCTCTGTCTCCACATCATCTGTCTCCATCCGAGTCCAACTGTCAACCAATGCTTCATTTGTACCCTGCACTTAGTCACGTCAAGTATGTGACCATGTCACCTTTGCTTGTACTTAAACAGCTGCTGATGTCCAGACTGTTTGATATCGGAACATTCTGGAAACAGGGTGTGATTGTGGGAGATGTGGGGTTGAGTTTATACAGTGTTAAGTGTATGTGTGTATGCGTGTGTGTGACAGAGAAAAGAGACAAGGAGGTGGGTGACAAAGAGAAGGTGGATAAATATGACTGTAGCAGTCCAGACCAGATGCTCTATTTGAAGCCTGATCTCGTTTACAGTCTTTACATCTCCCTCTCTCTCCCCTCTCGCTACCCCTTTCCTTCTCTCTCTCCCTCCCCCTCATCCTCTCCCTCCCTCCCTCCCCTTCTCCTCCGCTCTAACCCTCTCGGTCTTCTCCAGTCTCTCTCCCTCTCGCTGGGGAGAAGGTCAAAGAAGGTGAGACATGATGTCTTCACTCAGCAGTTGGGATTTATTCTGTGAGGGCGTATTGAATTTACAGCTTCTCTCTATTTCCATTGCAGACCTGCATGTACATGCACAGACGCACACACACACACACACACACACACACAGCCAAAACAGAGCGCCTCAGATTAACCCGGCCCCTTTCCTGTGTCTCAGACAAAACAACTTTCACTGCTTCTCCAGTTCTCTTCCCCCTTGTAGTGATGGGGTTTCTAAAGGAACTCTCACAATGAGGTACAATTACTAAGGCTTCCACTGTTGAACACAGCAAAGTTTATCAAGTGTTTTGTTTCATCCAATGCTATCAGCTACTGTGTAGCATTAGCATTACCTTTAGCCACACCACCCCAGCCACCACTAGAGAGGATTTCCCTTTGTAATACTCAAGTGTAAGTAGCTATTAGCAGGCATCCCTTTGTGTCACACTATATTATGGCACTAGCCACATTGCCACATTAGCTAAACCTGTCTGTTAGCAAACACGTTTAGCGTTTACTGGAAGTAGTGAGACTTCCAGCTGTCAGTAACTCTATAGCATTTGCCTTACTGAGTAGTCAGCTGCCTGGTAACATTGTAGCATTAGCTACCATTAGCAAGGCTTAAGTGACTGAAACCTCATAGCATTTGCAGAAATTAGCAGCTCCTCATTTGTCTACTGGCCTGTAGCCTTAGTCAATACTTTTCTCCACGCTTAGCCAAAGGTTACATTCCAAATGGTGCCTTACCCACCCAACTCACCTCCACCTACGCCATTTTCACAAGTGTCCCAAAGTTGAGCGAGTGAAATCTATTGAGGGTGTAGGGGCTAATTAAACCCCCAATGAGCCCCTTCCAGCAAGTCAGCAAATTAACAAGCTTTTATTTCGAAGTTGAATCCAAAACAGCGTTACATCATATTTTCCAACAAAATGATTTACATATTCAAAATCAACTACATTGGTACTGATGTGTCCCTCTCTTCTGTCTATGGTGTTTCTATGCCAACTACCATACTATAGACTGTACTTAAATGATCCTCTCTTCTGTCCATGGTGTTTCTATGCCAACTACCATACTATAGACTGTACTTAAATGATCCTCTCTTCTATCTATGGTGTTTCTATGCCAACTACAATACTATAGGTGGTACTGATGTGTCCCTCTCTTCTGTCCATGGTGTTTCTATGCCAACTCTTCTGTCTACGTTGTGAACCCACCTGCAGACGTCCGTCCAACGTCCTCTGGATGGTGACACACTTGCTGGGGTGAACTCCGTTGGTGGTGATTGCGGTGATGAGCGAGTCCAGCTCGTCCTTCTTCTCCTTCAGCTTCTTCACCAGGCTCTCAATGGCCCGCTTGGCGAAGCCCTCGTTCTCGCCGCCCTGCCGATGGCACATGAGGCTGTGCACGATGCTCAGGCAGGCGTCATTGCTGCTGGGGGCGTTCACCGACATGATGCTGTCGACGTAGAGAGAGAGATAGAGAGAGAGATGGGGGGGTAAGTGGCCGTCCTTGACATGTCATAATGCTTTTTCATTAAGGTTAACATGTACGCGATGACACTATCCTCTCATTAGACATTGGGTTATTATGTCATGTTTATAAGGCTATCATTACACCGTTGAGGCACTTTGCAATAGTATCCTACATGAGGCCTTCGTTACACAAATAACACATACATACTGCATTCATGAGCACAGGCAAGAGTGTATTAATTTGTGTATTAAGGATTGTGATTTTAAATGTTGCATTTTGGGATTATCATTGTGTTTGTGTGTGTGTGTGTGTGTGTGTGTAATGTGTGTCTTACACAATCACCAGGGGTATGCTCACTATCATTTGATAGGAGCGAATTCCAGATGAAAACTGAAATTCCAATGCAATAATGATAGGTCCAACTGGCCTTGCTTCCTCCAATCTCTTCTCTAGAAAGAGTCACAGTGTTGCATTCAATGAAATGTGCTTCTTATTGTTGATATTGATGCAGTATCTTTGTTTACGCTGCTATGTTCCATTACAAACCCTACTAGCAAGTCTCAACCAGAGGCTCAATCAGAGTCTCAACCAGAGGCTCAACCAGAGGCTCAACCAGAGGCTCAACCAGAGGCTCAATCAGAGGCTCAACCAGAGGCTCAACCAGAGTCTCAACTAGAGGCTCAATCAGAGGCTCAACCAGAGGCTCAACCAGAGGCTCAACCAGAGGCTCAACCAGTCTCCAGTAATGGGCTTTATTTTCCTGCAAAATCCGATTCTGGAAGATTGCGTCTTTCACTGGGAAATGTTGAAAGGCTTCCTTTGAGTAACCTCTTTATAATGCATTATAAGAAATCATAATTACCTGAGCATCATGATCTGTGATACAGAACATACCTGCTAACAGCTATAACCACTTGGCAACCCTGAACTAGACTAGAGGATATAAAGTAGCCTACTCGCCATTCTGCTGCTCCATTCGACAGTCAGACAAAGAAGGACAACATTTTAACAGACTATTCTTACAAGCAAATTGTCCATTGTATTAGGAGTAAATTCAGTCATCAACATATCTCAACTACCAGAGTCAAATTCAGGACCAATACAAAAACAACAAAAAAAATCTAAATATGGGTTAAACAGAGAGGTACAATCTAAATAAGAAATGTTTATTTAGGGGCTTCCGAACCTTGCCTGGGTCCAGCCCCTGAATTGCTAGCCATTCCCACTTTTTAATTTTTTGTTTGAATAATGGAGTGAAGCAAAATGTAAAATTCAGTTCCTAATGTCAGGCTATCACAAACTTGCAACGTGGTGAAATCAATGCCTAGCAATATATTCTGAATCCTGGTGGTTGCACACCGGCAATGCCTGGGGGCTCTGCATGTTGCAGTGTATAAACTCTCTGTACCCTCTGGGGTTGGCTGGGTTGGTGTCGAATTGGGTCCTCGCACTCTAGCGACTTCTTGGGGTAAATCTGGTGCCTACAAGCTCAGCCACTTTCCTTGGCCTGTGAATGCATTCTCCTCCAAGGGTGTAAATTCTGGTGAGTATGTCCTTGTTGAATGAGCAGTGTGACAAGAATCAGAATGCCCACAGAGGACACATCTCAATCTCCAGAGCATGATGTGAGCTGTAGCCATGAGGCAAAGCCACAAGAAGGAATTGGATTTGGAAAAATTGGGGTAAAAAATAAAACACATTAAAAAGACTTGTCTTATGTAAGATCAGTTTTGAACTATTAAGCCAAAAACACCAAAATGGCACTACTAGTAGACCGGAAGCTTCTCTGCAATTATCTAATACACACTACAGCTAAACTAATTCTTCCATGACAGATCTATCGGAACCTGTTAGCATCTTCGTGGCTAATCTGACTGGAAGTGACTCCACGTTCTCCCTACACTCATTATCTTAATATCTGTCAGGTTGGAAAAATCCTCACACAACAACATGACTTAAGGCAGTGAGAAAAATCCCAGGATACCTGTGTGTGTACATGTGTATGTCGGTATATCAACTATGAAATAAATTAATTGACACAGCTTATTAAACACAAAACAAACTATCCCCATAACATGTATTAATATCAAGCAATGTGTGCCTTCATTATTATTGGATGTAGTGAATAAGCAAAGCCTACTGAGTTGGTGTTGTAGCCTAAGGCTTATATAGAGTAGAATGGCATTGCTTTGATGGTTGTTTTTTTAAAGCAGTCACGGTGCATGTCATCATAAAAAAAAGGCTGACATGTCTGGCCTCTAACACTGAACTATTGTGAGAAGTATCAAGTGTTACTGTAAGGTCATCCCTCCAATAGAGATGGGGAGTGATATTATGAAAAGAGAGAATTTGGTGGCAATGAGAACATGAAAGCTAATATGGTTTACTCTAGGATGAAAGCTAATATGGTTCACTGTAGGGCTTATGACTCTTTATGAACCTGTTGTCAGAACAACTATTAACCGATCTCTAGACTGGCTTAACATAAAACATAAAGTCATACCTGAATTACTGAATTACTGAATTATAATTCATGTTACAGGTAATCAACAATAAAGGGCTGTCTGACAAAAGGATGAATCTGAGATATTGGGATATATATGTTTTACTTAATGGCCTACCTCACAACTATCAGATATACAAGTAACAATTAAAAAGGCTACAATTATGCTCGTCCCCGCATTTATTGAAGCTGTAGGTACAATAAATTGTTGAAATAGCTAAAGTAGGCGAACTCAAATTACTTTCGGCACGGTTCGCTGTCCACCACCGTTTGATTATACTGCTTCATATTTCACACTACGAAGCTGTCCAGCTTGCGTAATAGCGTAGTTGACTGCCTCTGCACTCATGAATTTGCATTTTTCGGGTGTGGTAACTTCCATATTTGGAAAATAATTTGTATCCTTGTATTTTTCGTCTGTGATATGAATGTATTTTTCTGATTAAAAGAAAATACATAATTGGGGGGGGGCGTATGGCCTGTTGCGTACCCTTTTCATGGATGCCCAATTTTGAAGGCAAAATGTTAAGATGTAATGTAAAAATATAACAATAATAACAACATGATCACAATATTTTGATACATGTTCAGAATACATTGAATATGCATTTCATATACTGTATTTCTAGACCCTATGGATTAATATAACGTAACCGTGTGGCCTACACTAGTCTGCGATTATGCAGCACTCTAGTGAGCCGATGTTGCCCGTTCCTTGCAATAAATGCTCACAATATATAGGCCCCTAACGCTGAAAGACTATTTGCCAATTGAAGATGGCCTATGTGCCGGTTAATGTTGCACGCACCTGCATATCTCTGGGTATTGAAAGGATCCTTACTTTGGAATAGTCCACAACACAACCTTCACGGTCGAGCCTTATTATACATTAGAGTAACTCATTCTCAGCAATGTACAACCCATAGGTTACATTCACTTTACGAGGTCTTACGACGAGAAACCAACACTGCCACACCATATTTGGTCATATCGCGTCACGAAGTCTAAGCTACAGTGTAAACATTTAAAGAAATCCCGATATAAATTATAAAACGCTTGCAACATTATATCAATCTATTCATTCGGAGACAGTGACTATCATGTATTTAATACAATGCTACATCCAATAGGATATTTTTATTAGAGCATTTTAATAGAGAGAAGTTGAGAATATAGAGGGTAAAATGTCATTAACTACCTTACCTTCGAAAACATCGACAGCGCAGACTAGACAGTCATACAGCCTGTGAAATCACTGCTGGACCGAATCCTTCGAAATGAAAGCAGCTGAGACAAGCATATCATAATCCCCAGGAAACACTGACATACTCCCCAGACATGCCTGGTTGACACAACCAACAAGTAATCTAGCTATTCTGCCAGTCTTATTTGGTTAGCTTGGAGAGCTTTACTGACGAGAGGAAGCCGCATAATTTGATAAACCGATACTACTTACACATCAGCCGGAGTATTGAGGGATTTGAAGGAAAGTAGTGGTAAGTGTGGTTAACTGAGGTAGCTAGCTAGTATTCCGAATCCCTTCCACCCCTCCTGGGCTATCTGTTTCTATCCCAGTCGATATCAGACTATCAGCATTGCTGTCTCCGCTCGTGCATCCTGCTTTCTCCCCGAAGCCTCTCCTCGCGCTCAGTACAATAACAAAAGAGGGTAGACATCGTGCGCGCGAGTGTCTCGCCGAACGGCAGCCAATGGGGCTTCCAGTCTTAAAGGGATGGCGGCTCTTAGCCAATAGCGACACAGCTCTCACGGCTGGGCCCCCGGGCCGAGGTCTGTCTGGGTCGCATCTAGATTGACATATCGGCGCGACTGTTTTTTTAAAGTGGCGCCGACGAGATTACCACGCCCCTCTGCCCAACCCACTCACCCCCACCCCACAATCCACTTTGTCCTTCCTACTAATAATTAAAGTGGTGTGTGATGTGTGTAGGCTGCAAAAGGCCTACACACAGCTCCATCTACAACTAGCCCTACACACTGCTTCAACCTTTAACTAAGGCAACACACTGCCCCATCTACAACTAAGCCCACATACTGCTCCATCTAAAACTAGGCCAACACACTGGCCCATCTACAACTAGGCCAACACACTGCCCCATCTACAACAAGGCCAACACACTGGCCCATCTACAACAAGGCCAACACACTGGCCCATCTACAACCAGACAAACACACTGACCGTCTACAACTAGGCCAACACACTGCCCCATCTACAACAAGGCCAACACACTGGCGCATCTACAACAAGGCCAACACACTGGCCCATCTACAACAAGGCCAACACACTGGCCCATCTACAACAAGGCCAACACACTGGCCCATCTACAACAAGGCCAACACACTGGCCCATCTACAACTACGCCTACACACTGGCCCATCTACAACTAGGCCTACACACTGGCCCATCTACAACCAGACAAACACACTGACTGTCTACAACTAGGCCTACACGCTGGCCCATCTACAACTAGGCCAACACGCTGGCCCGTCTACAACTAGGCCAACACGCTGGCCCATCTACAATTAGGCCAACACACTGGCCCGTCTACAACTACGCCTAAACATCGGCCCATCTACAACTAGGCCAACACACTGGCCCGTCTACAACTAGGCAAAGACACTGATGACTCTAAGGTAATTTTTATTGTGCAGCAGAAGAGATGTGGACAACAATGACACAGTAAGGTAGCATGGTGATGAAGAGCCATATATTGGGGGTCATTTATTTGCTTTATAGTAAGATCACAATCGCAGTTCACACAACTCAGCCCGAAAGGGTGTAATAACTTTTTTGCCATTTAAATCTGTCCTGGGGCTCATGAGCGGCACTGCATTTTACTGACATCCAGGTTCTTTTCCTGGTCTCAGCATACCAGGATAGGATAAAAGGGTGTGGGTGCAAACTTGCTCAGCATCATCCAGGTTGGAGGGAAAAGGAAGGTTGGACATGGTTGTATTGCACTCTGGTGCATTCTTGTGGACGGTTTGGCACTAGGCATATTATTGGTTCCCAACTACTTGCTGATTGAGCGAGCAATGTGATAAGAAGCAGAATGGTTTGGTTGGGAGCCGCTGCAAAGAGACAAGGCCATAATCACAAAATTGGGGAAGCAGTGGCAGAGACAAATAACTTGTCAAAACAGCAAGTACAATTCAAAGTGCACTAACATTGCATAAGGTGAGTACTACGGCTTTACCTGAGTAGCAGGCCTTCTGGGATCTCAATATATTTCTATCCACCCCAACCTACACTAAAGACGAGGCCACCATAAAATTCTAATTCCTTTTTTTTCTTTAAATCAATTGCTCTTCCTCCTCCACCAGCCTTCCCCTCTTGACCTCTACCCCTCTCTTAAATCCCTCCACCCAGCTCCAACCCAACAGTGTCACCTTCAACCCCCTCCTCTCCTTCTCTCATTTCAAAACATTCATTATTGACATAGGAGGCAGACATACCTTGCATTTTACCACTGATCCAATTATGCAGGACGGCAATGCCGAAGAAGGTATTCAGGTGAAGGACTTTTGAAAAAGGCAGAAGTGATTCTATCCCAGTCTCAGACCGGTTGGTGAAAAAATTACCTTAGGAACTGGAGAGGCAGCACAAAAAGAAATTGGACTAGGGTGTTCTAACAAATGGCTTTGAACCAAACAATATCTCATTGGTCCAAATTGATCACTATCAGTGATGTTAATGGACTAAGAAATAACATAGGTGATATCAGGATACCCCAAAACTCTTGTCTCTTTTGGCTTAAAAAAAACATGAAAATGATGTGAATTCAGTTTGGCCACATAAAGATTGGGTTCATACAAAATTCAGAGATAGTGGAAAATACCAATGTTTGTTGAGAACTCTGACTGGATTTACTCAGCTATTCTCCTCAGAGCCCTTTCGTTTTCAATTAGTCCTTGAAGTTCACTGTTAAAATTTGTGAAAACAATTGATAGTAAGGACACTGAACGTCATACAAATGTGTCATCTTGAACCAATTAAAACTGCATGCAGAACACATCAAAGTCTATATTTGGGCGACTTTGACACATTTCATTGTTATGAAACTGTTCTGATTGCCTACAACACAGACATCATATGACCGTGTCATGACAGCTGTTTCAATACATATACACTCAAAGTACATACACAACACGTAATGTAAAGCGCTGGGGGGAAAAAAGTGATTCTTCTGTTTTATTCAATAGCAAAAGCAGAGTACAGACGCTGCCATTAACTTCAACAAAAAAAGTTTAACACATCATATCTGACAGGTTTGCATATCAGCTGCTGCTAGAAGCGTGAAACAGTGATGACTGTTTCCAAACATTCACAGTAACAAAAATGCTTCACCCTAGAGGGCAACCGGGTCCATCAACAACATACTTGTCAGCATAGCTTTCAATGGAATTCATACGCATACCCTGGAGAGAGAGGTTGTACAAATCAAAAGTCCCAAAGTACTACAATAGTTTAAACTTTTTTTCTTTCAAAACTTACTTTTAAGTTAAACAGTTAGCCATGGTTCCACAATCCTTCCTCAAAATAATAAACAAAACATATTTTTTTATTTTTATCAACATTGTCTGAACATGCTAGAACTTTCATGAAATACAGTGTGAATATGTATTGGCAAGCCCATATCAGTGTAATGGAAAGCTTATAACCCCGCCATCTCATGGACATAGCAAAGCTGTACACATAATGCAATCTCAAAAGAATGATGACTTGAAATGGAATAAAAGAAAAAACAAACATATTTGCAATATTCATTTCATCTTGCACAATTCTAACATTTGAAGTTGTCTCAACAAAACATATCTGATTCCATCTTTGGTTTATTGTTAACCAGTAGTTTAGTTTGAATGTACACACTGTTACAACAGCCCAAATTAGAAATGTAAGGTGGGTGTTTAAGCAAATAAACTCAGCGATGCCTTAGTCCGTGAGAACAGAAAGTCTCACTGCTGCGGTGCCCGATGCTACATCCCAATTGGGTGTAGAGTTAAATGTGAAAACGTAACTCAGTCCAGGACACGGGACAGTGTTGTTGAGCAGTTTGTTCCAGCCTGTGCAGTGAGGCTTAGGGTCATGGTTTACTGGGTGACCGGGGGGTGAACGCTCCTGACGTCTCCAGCGTGGTCTTCCGACGTGCCGTCTCTTTGGCGACGTTGTGATTGAGCCGTCGCAGCCGTTCCTAGACGGACAGAGAGAGGGAGAGAAACATTTCTATACATCCCTCGAACGACTACAACAGAATCCACCAGAAAAACTACAAATGTTACAGTCGTCCCATAAGCAGTCTCTTTAACTAACCAACCAATCCTCGACACCCCTTGTGGTTCAAAATGTGCATGACATGGAGTACCGGGGCTGGAATAAGACAGCTACTCAGCCCACACACATCCATACATACTGTATATTTGTAAACACACAGGCACAGCCTCCCAACAATACCTTTCAGTACAACACAGTACGTAAACCTCTCTTAACGTGCACACAGGAGTCACGTGGCTGACCTCAACCCAGGACAAGTAGCCTAACCAAGCTGCTTTAGACCGGTCAAACACCCGGGACCACCTAAACAATGCTACCGTTGCACCCAATATAGCTTGTTTTTCTAACAGGGGTCCAGCACTGGCCAAACCTATTACACCCCTCTCCGCTTCAGAACCTTCAAGAAATGTGTTATATGCTTGGGTGTAATAATCAAGGATTAGAATTACAAACCACATGGATATAGACCCCCCACCCCCCCCCCCCCCCCCCCCCCGGGGCCAGTAAAGCACATCACTGCTGGTAGGGATGGACTAAGGTGGTATCGTCCCTGGCGTGTGTATGGTCTCAATATTGACTTCTTTCATCTAACAGTTGACAGCGTAAGGCCTCCAGATGTTATGAACATCTGTACATCTCACAATGATTCAAAACTGGTGGTACATAGCTTGACATTTCTGCCAATCATTGTGAGGATAATCCGTCTTTTAACCCCTTGGAAGTGGATTTCTTGGCCGTTATAAACTCTAGGTAATACACATATTTCTCAGATAACGATCTTCATTATTAACATTTCCATGCAAACATAAACAGGGGGAAAGATGAGTATCAATTTGTTTACATTTTCAGATAAAGGAACATAAACGCTTGCCAGAAAACGGTCAGTTTTTCACCAGACCATAATATACACCGATCAGCCATAACATTATGACCACCTGCCTAATATTGTGTAGGCCCCTCTTTCACCACCAAAACAGACCTGACCCGTTGAGGCATGGACTCCACAAGACCTCTGAAGGTTTGCTGTGGTATCTGGCACCAAGACATTAGCAGCAGATCCTTTAAGTCCTGTAAGTTGCAAGGTGAGGCCTCCATGGATAGGACCTGTTTATTTAGCACATCCCACAGTTGCTCGATTGGATTGAGATCTGGGGAATTTGGAGGCCAAGTCAACACCTTGAACCGGTTGTTGTGTTCCTCAAACCATTCCTGAATCATTTTTGCTTTGTGGTAGGGTGCATTATCCTGCTGAAAGAGGCCAATGCCATCAGGAAATATCATTGCCATGAAAGGGTGCACAAGGTCTGCAACAATGCCTAGGTAGGTGGTACGTGTCAAAGTAACATCCACATGAATGGCAGGACCCAAGGTTTCCCAGCAGAACATTGCCCAAAGCATCACAGTGCCTCCGCTGGCTTGCCTTCTTCCCATAGTGCATCCTGGTTCCATGTGTTCTCCAGGTAAGCGACACACATGCACCCGGCCATCCACGTGATGTAAAAGGAAATGTGATTCATCAGACCAGGCCACCTTCTTCCATTGCTCCATGGTACTGTTCTGATGCTCACGTGCCAATTGTAGGCGCTTTCGGCAGTGGACAGGGGTCAGCATGGGCACCCTGACTGGTCTGCGGGTACACAGCCCCATACGCAACAAACTGCCATGCACTGTGTTCTGACATCACTAGCATAAACCTTTTCAGCAATTTGAGCTAAGTAGCTCGTCTGTTGGATCGGTTGACACGGGCCAGCCTTTGTTCCCCACGTGCATCAATAAGCCTTGGCCGCCCATGACCCTGTTGCCGGTTCACCGCTTTTCCTTCCTTGGACCACTTTTGATAGGTACTGACCACTGCAGACCAGGAAAACCCCACAAGGGCTGCAGTTTTGGAAATGCTCTGACCCAGTCTTCTAGCCATCACATTTTGGCCCTTTTGCTCAGATCCTTGTGCTTGCCCATTTTTCCTGCTTCTAATACATCAACTTCGCAGACAGAATGTTCCCTCACTGTCTAATATGTCCCACCCACTAACAGGTGCCATGATGATGAGATTACCCATGTTATTCACTTCACCTGTCAGTGGTCAGAATGTTATGGCGGATCGGTGTATGTGCCCTTTGATTTGTTGTTTACACCTCTAGCAAAGGTGTGAAGTATGTTTTCTGGAATATTTTACACTGGTGTGTGGGTAGTATCACTGGTATCATGTGAAACATTCTAAACTGCATGTGTTTATGCATAAGATTCTATGAACTTGACTGGGAATTCAAACATTCATCATCAATAGTTCCCCCCAGGTCTTGTGTTTTAAATGTGTTTTGTCATCAGGAAACACCACAATCAACTGCTGATACAGTTTGGAAACCAGCTTTATAGTTTTCCGCTCGACCGCCTGTCTTTATTTTCTTCCAAAATAGTCTTAAATCTTTGATGTTTCTAGTTTGTCCAGTATTTACAGCACAGGGAGAGAAAAGTGGTGTTCTTAAAATTTTTTAAATAATTACTGAAGTTAGTCAACAAAAGCAGAGACTCCATTAAATATTCTGTCATTGAAGATTACAGGAAGAAATGTAGCATAACAAATGTGCATAAAGTGATAAAGTCTCATTCCATTTACATTTCTCAAATACTTTACAGTCCATGTCAACCTAAGATTCAAGGGGCAACACAGCAGTAGGAGAATAAATTATTTTACAACTTTTGGTGTAAACACACAATGATATTTCAAGTGAGCGTGGGACCATTTCCAAATCTGAAGGAGTATAGTCTTTTCCTCTGAAGCTTTTAACTGGAACCCAGAGGCTGCTCTGGGTTAAGGAAGAGTAATATTGTGTCCGCATACAAAGAGATAATGTGAATATCCACCTATGCATGTTCCCCAAATAAAATTGTACAACCTGAGTATGGATGCTAAAGGTTGTTCCTTTCTGCAAAGCACAGTCCCTGGATACAGCCGTTAAACGTATTACGTTACCTGACCTCAAACTAAAATGTCTGTATTCAATTTACTTTCTTACACTCATAATGCAATTGTTCATGCGTTATTATACAGTGAATATTTCATATATTTTCTTTCAATACAAAAAACAGATTGGGAAATGTACTCCACTGTGCACCAGTTACATCATATTCTATTCATATTAATAGCATCAAATACTTGTTAGCTTGAGCCACTGACCTGAGCATTCTGTAGTATGTTGTTGACCAGCACAACCCTGCGTCTGGCATTGAGCAGTTTCTTCACATAGGGGTCTAGGTCTAGTGCCACCTTCTGGTGTTCATTTATCCTGCACAACTCTGAAAATGTAAGAAAGAAATTAGGATGATCGACATGCAGCGTTCTATCCATGTTATCATGAAGAATATAGAGTATAGTTTCTTTATAAGAAACTGAACCTATTCTATTCTTACGCATATAGAACCCAATGGTTTGAACACTTAATGTTGTAAGCGATGAGGCACGACATGCTGTTCTTAAGCAAGTCACATCGTGGATTGGCTGGACACTGGTAAATGTGCTTAGCTCTGGTATATTGGTAATATAAATCCCTGAGATTACTTAATGTGCTTATAAACTGGTTACCAACTCAATAACAGAAGTAAAAAGGTATGATGTCATACCCGCGGTATACAGCCTCTTAAAACAATGTGGTATGAATCCTGAATGCTAATTCAAGTATGACATAAAATCTCTAAATATGTAGGTAACTGGTTTATAAGTGAAATAAGGCATCTCAGGGGTTTATGACATATTTCCAATATACCAACGAACAGCTCTTAAACTGTGGTATATTGGCCATAAACCCCAACCCTCGTGCCTTAAAGCTTACATATACCATGGCCATCAGTCAATCAAGATTCATGATTGACACCACCAGATTTGTAAGAGAACATATCACAGATAGAATAAAAACACTGTTACCATTCTTTTTAGTTGGAAAACATGATTGCAATAGGGGTATGCATTTACTTAAATATACCACAGCTGTATGCCCCAGCCTCTTTGGTCACAGAATAAAGGTTAAACACAACATAGTGGCTTTCATGGACTTAGCGATGGCCTATCTTTCATAGGTCAAAGGCATTAAAATAGCAAACTTCTACTTTCCATGTCCCCCAGGAGGGCATGATAAGAACAGCAAAACTAAATAATTGTACCTGTGGCTAGATTGTCTATGTGTTCCCGTAGTTCCACTTGGCTTTCCCTATTAAAAGAAAACCATATGTAAAGTCCATTATACAAAGTACATAGAAATAAAACAATAACAATGATTGACACAACACAGTTTATTTAATTCATTACTGCAGACTACATTGACATAAAAGCACACACTCCGAAGGTCCCTGTTTGTTAAACGTAACGAAGGCGAGGCAGTGTCCTGATCAGTGTCCCGTGATGATGGTGCTAACGTTTTAGCAAGCTAGCTGTGAATGAAAGGCGGTAGCAATGGCATTTGATTTAACGTTGAAGCACACATTTATACTTAGCTACCCACCTTACTGAGTGCACATGAAGATCAAGCTGTTGGACCGCTGGCTTCAATAGATCAAGCAGTCCCTCCGCAATTGCATCTTTCCCGGACGGTGTCTCAACAACCGCTAAGGCAGCCATTTTTCTTTCCAGAAGTGACAACAACAAACGCAAACCATTACAGGAAGTAACTGTGTGACGTACCTATAAAACCTCTCCATTTTCCTCTTTTGCGTCAGTTAGCACCATTTTGTGAGGAAGGAAGGGAGCGAGGAAGAATAGGGTGTCCTCAGTTTTAATATTTTTTTTTTAACAACTGCATTTTTGTCGCTGTAGCTAGCTAGTATAGTTTTTATTTTAATATAATCAGCAAGAGCATAAGCAAAATAAACAAAGGGAGAAGTGGATCCACATCTGTTTTTGTAGCAAACGAAGTTAATGACATTACTGTAACGTTAGATTAGCTACTACTAGCTAACTGCTTCATCGCATAAGAAGATAACCAACGCAGCTAGCTTGCTAGCCGAGTCGGATAACGTTAGTACACGACTACGGATCTAAACAACGATCAAAGTGAGTTTCTGATTTATTTTGGTGTATGTGGGCTGTTTAAAGAGTACATTTTCAGCTTGCTATTCGTTACGTTGGCTGTACGGATTACTTGAACGCCAGGATGGCTACCTCGCGCAGGCTTCTGCTAATTAGCGAACGCTGTTAGCTAGCTAGCAATACCATACAAATTGATGTTCCAGACCCCTTTGTCAGTCTAAAGCAGTTAAATCGACTTATTTGTTTCATGTATTTGTTTCTTGATTTTAATTCAATGTTTTACCATAAGTCAGTGTCGACGATGTTTATTTAGACTTTTCCGTGGGGTTGCCCTTTTGGCTTTTTTGACGTTTAGTTAATGTAAAAGTTATACCATCGGAACCCAAATAGTTGCTGTTGCTACCAATGTAACCCAATTTACTACTGAGATAGACTTACCATATTGTCCCAAAATGTACCTAAAATATTACCCCTTGCCCTTTCCCATCTAACCTATGACCCTCTCTCTCTTAATTTCCAAGGAGTTCCAGTAAAGTCAAAATGAGTGCTCCCTCCTCCCAAAAAGTTGTGCTGAAAAGCACCACCAAGCAGTCCCTGAATGAGCGGTGAGGAGCGCTACGCACCCTGACAGCACTAAGCGAGACCGAGGGCGAAACTGTGGTACAGACGGCCCTAGTGTGCTCTACTACGGAATGCCACTGTTGGGGACCTGACCAGACATGGATGCTAGGCTGCCTGGGGCCGAAGTGTGCGCTGCTCACCCAAAATGCCTGCCATATTCTGCATTCGCCAAAATTAAAAGTTTGGCAGAGTTGGGAGGGTGTCTGTGGTGCTCCCGGTGGACCTTTTGTGTGAGCAGCGCACAATTAGACCTAAGGAGAGAGGGTAACGGTGATGCTTGGTAAGGCGACTGTCCTAGAATGGGCACAGGCCGCACTCCTGACATGCCCCGGCACTCCTCCTCTCTGTGTGTCAAGCAGTGCAGTCCCAAAATATGCTGTACATAATGGGAGAGGAGAAACCAAACCAATGGAGGGGGGTCTGGGTGCCCTCCCACTTCTCTCCCACCCTCTCTACACACAACTCTCTCTCTCAATGAAATGACTGTTTAAGCCATTTGTCTTCCTTCTCTTTGCTACCCCTTTCATTTTCTATGCTCTACTGTGAAGTCTTTCTCTGAGACTAGGTGCCCAGTCCTAGCTCGGACGTGACCATACCCCCTTTCCAGGCTCTTCTCTCTGTCCCTTTCCTCCTATTCTCACGTTTTGTGACCACAAGGCACGGTCCGGGCTGTAAGTGGCTGGGTTACCCGATACTCCTCCAGTCCTGGGCCTCCAACCTTCGCCAGGCCTTTGTCGCAGGCTGATAGCATCAAAACAGGGTTGGTGGGAGGCCTGTAAGAGGCAATCACTCTTGTCATCCTATTTTCTCTCTCCCTATTTTAAGTTTGGCCTTCCTCACTTTTGTCTCCTAATCTTTTTAACCGTTTCTTCTACTGCCTTTTCTATCTGCTTTATTTTTCCTCTCACCTAAAATGTGCCGAAATGGCTTCCACAAGGCATTTTTGGTCGTCAGATACTAAACTATGAGAGAGAGCGAGAGAGTGAGGTGCCGACAAGCGGGGCATGGGTCCATGTGGCCACGTCCATGGTATGAGAAATGACTTGATTTGGAACCCTCCTTCCCCTCCGTATTCTCTTTCCCCTCCTTTCTCCCCCTCCCTCCCCCCGTCTCTGTCCCCACCCCCTCCAAAGCTTCACTACCATGCTGAAGAACAAGGCGCCGACTGCGGTGAGCGTGCGTGCCACCATGCAGCAGCAGCACATGGCCAGCGCCCGCAACCGCCGCCTCGCCCAGCAGATGGAGAACAGGCCCTCTGTGCAGGCCGCTCTGCACCACAAGCAGGTGAGACGCAGTGCCCTCTCGGTTAGTCTTCCTGCAAACCCTAGCGTTTGTGACCGTGTTGGAGGAGGATGTCCCTCCTCCCCCGGACAGCCCCCTCCCATTTTCTATACGAATTGAGGTATGAATTGAGAGCCAGATGGGGATTTACCGCACTGAAGGCCGGTGAGTTTAAGGGATGGGAGACCAGAAACAGGCCTTGCTCTATTAGTGTGACCGATTTTTAGTATGGTGAACAATGGCCATCCTTCATTACATATAAACTTTAACATGCTCTGCATAGATATTTACATGCAAGTCATTTGACAGCCACTCCTTACAACAGCTTACATTTTCATACTTGTTGTTGTGGCACAACTGATAGCTATTTGTGATCAGCCCATTAACCTGGGCTCAATGTTTGAGTGCTGATTGTTCAAAAACACTGAAGTGATATTTTGGCAAACACGTCCAGGGTTAAGCCCCCCATCCCTACAGTTTAACGTCAACCTTCCCCTGACCTTTCCAGAGTTTGAAGCAACGCCTGGGGAAGAGCAACATCCAGGCCCGGCTTGGCCGGCCCATCGGGGCCTTGATGCGGGGGGGCGCCGGAGGCCGCGGTTTCGCCGTTGGAGGAATGCGGGGGATGACCAGGGGTGGACTGAGAGGTCGAGGCAGAGGGGCCCTTAGAGGAGCTATGGCTCTGAGAGGTGAGCGTTTGGTACCCCCCTACTAGGATGGATGGTTTACCGTGTTAGAAATGGGTGTTAGCTCCCTAAATTGTTTGAAATCAGATGTGCCTTCTCTAGCATTTCCATGTTATATTAAGTTAGTCTACTGTGTGCTATGAAATGCCCCGTGCTGTGTTGTGGAACACCCCTGCTGTCAGCCTGGGTGGTGCTGTCAATCAGATTATGGCTCCACCTCTTGGTTTATAATCATTGCCCCTCTGAACGTGAGGGGAACATGGCCACCAGTCATCTCGGCTCTGCCCTCGCACCACCTGCTGTCCTTATTGGCCTGGCACCGTTGCACCTGTTAGGCCACTTAGCATGTGCTGATGGCTCTAACAGCTGAATTGACCACTTATCCACACACCCTCACCCACTCACAGTACATTCTACTGGTGGCTAAAGAATGTAGTCTTGGGAGGTGGGGGGGTTGCTTCAGACAGTTGAAAGTAACGTGTAATGGGTTGGATCAAAGTCATGCACTGAAGCAGCAATTCTGTAGCATTTGAACAGTTGGCAACGTACGTGATTGAACTATCAAGGTGGCTTTGAGTCAGACACATCTGACAAGGCATACGGGCAGACAAAATTGTAGTAGACCACATACAGAACCAGTTCTTCAGCTGTAGGTGTGGCCGTGATGTCTGGTGGGAGGGTTTATTCAAGGCTTTTGAGTCTTTGCTGGGAAATTGGGAGCCCTGAACATCTCTCCCGTTCCGTCTTGTCCTCGTAGGGAACCGGCTTGCCCCAGGCATGGTCCCGATGCGTGGCAGAGGCGGCCCAGGTCGCGTGGCGTTCCGTAGGGGCATGCGTCAGAGAGGAGGGCCGGCTGGCCGTGGAGGTACCATCGGCAGAGGAGCTGGAAGAGGAGCAGGAGCCAGAGGTGAGGAACTGGGTTTAATTGGCTCTGGGTACTGGCATGGGGATGTCCACTGCATCAAGCTTCTTGTATACTTAGTCAGTTCTAGCAACTGTAAAAAAAAAATTACCATCTCATTCCAGGTCGGGGTGGTCTGCGCGGGCGTGGTGGCTTCGCCGGCAGGGGTCCTGGCCGCGGTCGTGGAAGAGGAGGCCGTGGCAGAGGTGGTGGTCCGGGAATGACCCGCGAGCAGCTGGACAACCAGTTGGATGCCTATATGTCCAAGACAAAGGGCAATCTGGATGCTGAGCTGGATGCGTACATGGCTCAGGCTGACCCCGAGGGCATGGAGTGAACCGGGTCCTCCAACCCCAGAGATCAAGGACTCTAAACAGGTCCACACTAAGACAGGACTGACATGACTCAAGCTTGTATAGTACTATTATACCACACAAACCTAATGATAAACCCACATTTGTAAACTCCCACACACTGCACTCATTCTGAAAGTGTGGGCCTATGAAGAGCTCTGTTTGAAATGGGCTGTTGTCCTGAATGTTGACTTGACCGTGTCATCAATATCAAAGTAGACTCACACCCGTGCAGTTTTAAACCTGTCCTCAAAGTGCAAATGTGCATGAAGAACGCAACCTTTTTTTTAAACCTGGATGGACTACACTGATTGGGCTAGAAACTTGAAGAACCAATGCTATAAATGCTCCCGAAAGGCCTCCTTTTTGGACCAGACTGTCTCCTGGCAGTTTTTGAAGTGGAGTTAGACTATTTAAGAACTTTCACGTCTGTCCATATGACTAAGTGCTTTGTTAGGGGATGAACATCGCCACTTCTCATGTCCAACTGTCATCTACTCATGTTTTGTGTTTTTTACAGTAATGTTTTTGTTTAGAATTTTATTTCATAATAGTTGCTCTTGTTGTTGCAGAAATGGGGAATGGTTTCTCAAGTTTGAAAAATACAAAGAAAATGACAAATCTATTGGTTTCTATTTAAAGAAATGGCGCTTGTACAATTTGCCTGAAGTCATAAATTTGTTCATTGCCGTTTTGTAGTTGACAAAGTTGCCTTTGTTAATGTCTCCAACTGAATGATTGTGTACTTGTTTGGTTAACTCCCGTAAGTTTTTTATGGGTGTTGGACAGACCAAATGAGCAATTACCCAAGGAGATGGACAATATTTTCATCAGAAAGTTGCACGTGTGAATTTCCCCTGCTGGTGTCAGTTGTATTTCAAAATGCTTTTTAAAAAGCTGTAGTGGTTGTTGTACAGGACAACGCTCGCATGAGTGTTTCCTCCCGATAGACCCAATCTAAACTTCACTTGCTACGTATGTCCCTCTCCCAACTGGTTGTCATAGACTAGAGAATAAAATTTATATTGTAATTTTCTCTTAACACGTGATTGTTTCATCAACACATGCACACATCCCACACACATTGAAATCCAAATCTTCTGGGAGCCCTCTGAGAATTTTCCCTTTGGCCCTATACTTTTTGGATTTGAAGCTAAGCTATTATGTTTAAGTATGGCTTATTTGCTTTTGGGGGTATTTTCTGTACATGTTGGTTTCAGGGTACTCAAACTATTGAAACTGATTCTTATGTTAAAATCAAGTGCTTGTCTAGTGTTTGGGAACCTCCTTTTATAATAAGTGAGTCTTTGACCTATTAACCCTGCCACGCACTGGCTGTTCTTTGTTGTACTGTTCTGCCACCCCCTTAGTGCTGCTTTTTTTCTCTATTTTTAGGGCTTTTTTGGCTTTAGTTTATTTTTCAGCAAATCAAATGCATGTTCAGTTTGATTTGAATTTGGAAAAGGCTTCGGCTAGTTGTGAAGGTAAACTGTTTTTGAGTTGATTATTTTCAACTTTTGTGCATCTGTGCTTCTGCTGGTGAGTCTTCTATGGATAGTGGCTGACATTAACATCTACCTCCTGGACGGTGTTCTTGATCAGTTGGAGTGCAACTGATTTATGGTGAGTATTGTTCTGTCATTGATGGTAGTGTTCCGTGGCCTACCAGGATTTGCAGTTGCTGAGCTCACCAGTTATTTTGAATGATGGTCCCAACACTTTTTCGGAAAACCGTGGTTTTGGTAGTGTTCCGGTTTCTTTTTTTTAATGATTTTTCAACTTGAAATGGCATTCTTGACTGACCTCTTCGGTCAGCATTTAGACGACAAATACTCCAAAGGCAAATTCTAGAATAGAGACGAGACAACTTTCATCTCTGCTAAAAGTAATTGACAGAACACACCTAGCTGGAAAATCATGCCATAACAGTTTTGTTGCCTTCAGTTTAATTGTGTTAAACGTCATTTAAAATGTTTAACTGACTTCAAAAGAAGGCCGAAAATCTGAGGTTATAAATTGCTTAATTGTTGGGTGTTCTATGTGCAAAACTCTCACTCAGCGAGAATAAGGTTAAGCTAGCACAGGTGGAGCACCATGGTTACATTGCTCACTGTTGCAATTTGATACAACTTTTTGAAATAAAAAATATACAATTATTGAAATTAATTACAGTACATATCATTTACATTGTGATAAATGTCTTTTGCAGATTCCGTAGACCATTCATGGTCTTACTGCACAAGCCAATGTGCCCTGTTTGGAGGAGCAGCTCTGATGAATGTTGGTTGACAAAAAGCTCAAAATAAATTAACAATTTTTTGTCTGTGAGGGGATTTTCTGTTTTTCCACACTGTTCTTTCATCCAGGAAGTAAAATGGGTCACGTGAGTTCATACTAACTCACCTGACTACTTCACTTAGCTTTTGCAAGCAGCTGAGTTGCTTAGGGCATAATATCACATTAGGAAATCACAATTCATGATGCCTCCCCAGGCAACACCAGCCAAACCACACAGAGAAACCTTTTTCAGAGAGAATGTATGGCCAGAGTTTACAGTAATAAACATGCATTGCTATTTATGTGGCTAAATTACTGTGTTGCTGATTAAAAGATGATTGTTTTTGAAAATAGTTTTGTAGTACTGGGGGGTGCCTAAGAATTATTTGCCTAGATAAATAATGGTTTCAGAGTTCCTTGTGAAAGTAATTTGCATGGCAAAAATTAATCGTGTCCGCCATTGCCAAATGCTGTCATAACCTAAAAAGACCTGAATTCTCACCTGTATTCACAGATTTTAGAACCGCTCTTCATTGCGGCTCAAGCAGCATGGGCCCCACAAAGTGGCACCTTGTTCCCTTCCTCAAGGAACCAAAGGTTATATACGTAATCCAAGGTTCCCTTTCGGTCAATGGACACAAAGGCAAGGGTGGAAGGGAAGGAAGATGAAATCCAGACTCAGTAGATCCATGGCTCCATAGGCACAAAACAGCATTCAGGGAAGGCCTCTGTCCAAGAAACATGCCCTCTCAGGGGCCTCTGGTATCACTGTTGGAACTGAGGCAGGTTTGGATCATAGGGTTGGGACACCAAGTAGTTCTGTTTAACAGATGGACACTCAGGGCACTACAGCTCCTTGAGCCAGCAAGGAGCAACAACAAGGAGGGACAATCCATTCAGAGGGTTTGTGGCTTATTTTCCTGGTTAAATAAAGGTTAAATCAACAAATACATATATTATAGATATAGTGGATATAAAAAGTCTACACACCCCTGTTAAAATGCCAGGTTCTTGTGATGTAAAAGAATGAGACAAAGATAAATCATGTCAGAACTGTTTCCACCTTTAATGTGATCTATAACGTGAACAATTGAATTGGAAAACAAACAAATCTTTGACGAAAAAAAAGATCACCCCACAGATATTCAATTGGATTCAGGTCTGGGCTCTGGCTGGGCCATTCCAAAACATTAATCTTCTTCTGGTGAAGCAATGCTTTTGGGGATTTGGAAGTGTGCTTTGGGTCATTGTCATGCTGAAAGGTGAACTTCATCTTCAGCTTTCTAATGGACGCCTGAAGATTGTGCCAAAATTGCCTGGTATTTGGAACTGTTCATAATTCCCCCCACCCTGACTAAGGCCCTGTTCCAGCTGAAGAAAAGCAGCCCCAAGCATGATGCTCCACTGTGGGTATGGTGTTCTTTGGGTGATGTGCATTGTTGATTTTTCGCCAAACATACCTTTTGGAATTATGGCCAAAAAGTTCAACCTTGGTTTCATCAGACCATAACACATTTGCTGTTTGTCTTTGCAAACTTCAGCCGGGCTTGGATATTTTTCTTTGCATGAAAAGTCATATGAAGAATACAGGAAATTGTTGTCACATGTAGCACACAGCCAGTACTTGTCAGAAATTCCTGCAGTTCCTTTAATGTTGCTGTATGCCGCTTGGAAGCCTACCTGACCAATTTTCTTATCTTTTCATCAATTTTGGAGGGATGTCCAGTTCTTGGTAATGTCTCTGTTGTGCCATATTTTCTCCACTTGATGATGACTGTCTTCACTGTGTTCCATGATAAATCTAATGCTTTGGAAATTATTTTGTACCCTTCTCCTGACTGATATCTTTCAACAATGAGATCCCTCTGATGCTTTGGAAGCTCTCTGCGGACCATGGCTTTTGCTCTGAGATGCAACTAAGAAAATGTCAGTAGAATCCCACTAGAACAGCTGAACTTTATTTGTGATTTTTAAATTGAATTGTTCACATTAAAGGTCATTTGAGTTCTGACATGATTTATCTTTGTCTCATTCTTTTACATCACAAAAACCTGGCATTAAAACATAGGTGTGTAGAATTTTTATATCTGTGTGTGTATATATATAGTTTTGTGTGTGTGTGTTGTTATTACTTCTTTTTGAAGTTGAAATGTGTCGCAGTTATAATTTATCGATCAACAAACAACTCGTGTGGTGAAATTGACTAGGGATGCCCAATTCAGCAATGACAGTGAGGCTGTAACATCAGACAACTCAATAACTGATTGTTGGCATTGTGAAGCACTGTCATTCCAGTATTATGTAGTTGCATTTTCACAACTAGAAATATTACCCAATAGCTTCTTCAATTAACATAAATTATTTTGCATTGAAACATTCTGGAAATGTGTTCTCTATAAAAAAATAAAATGTCTTGTAAAAAATAATTACTGTGAAATTGAAGAAAAACTATAGAATCTATTTATTTAAACATTATTTGAAGGAGACCGAATATCATAACAAAAGACTTCCTGAAAAAAAGCCTTAGCAGAGGATGGTTTCGATCCATCGACCTCTGGGTTATGGGCCCAGCACGCTTCCGCTGCGCCACTCTGCTTGCGCTGTGACGGAGAAATACTACGGAATTTTACCATTTTACCGCGTGCCTAGTTTCTTGGTGGTGTACATTCTTTAAGTCAGCAATATATCGGATGTGACGTGTTGGGCCCTGAACATTGAAGCTGGTTGACCGGCGTTTGAGCCTGGGATTTCTCTTTCAATACATATATTTAAAAAATCAAAACGTCTTACGCAATGAGGTATTGTATATTCATGCATTTGACAAATAATAACAGTGTAGTTGTTTGATAGTTAACAATCCAACAGCTAAATATGTAAAAACGAATCGAGCAGGCGTGGAGTAGTATTCGCTGGCTAGTAGTAGTGCTAAAGGGGTTAGCCCAGCTAGCTACCTTTGTTAGCCAGATGTGTAGTAAATAAGTAGCAGCTAGCTAACATTATTTGTTTGATTATTGTTCGGTCGTAACTAGTCATTTCCATACTAGATTATTACTATCTGTTCAATTTCTTGATAATGTAGGACTGAACGTATACAGCCAGCATTTGTTATTTTGTTGTCGTGACAAAATGAATGAATGAACAGTAAATCGTTAGCTAGGTAGTACCATCTAGTTAGATGATATGGAATCAACTACAGTAGCATGCTAATGCTGCTTCAGCAAATTGCTGTTGGAATTACGTATTATGCGACTTTCTTTTCTAACCAAATGACCTAAAATTGGTAAATGTATTGATTTTCTACCAATTTCAGAGGCGAAAGGGGCAGGGGCCGGGGCGGCCGGTTCGGCTCCCGTGGAGGACTGGTGCAAGGGTGAGTGCTAGTGGAATCGTTAGCTCGCCAGCCAACCTCGCATTTGACAATAAAATAACTTATAACTGTCATAAGATACATGCACTGTGAGACAATCCAGTAAGAGTGGGCGATTTATTTTCAGCAAAGTCAGTACTAAATCACTTTGCCAACTGAACTTCCCTGTAGAACCCGTGGCACAATTTATCAATATTTATTGGTCTTTTGTTTTAGGTATCGGCCGTTTGTCCCACACATTCCATTTGACTTCTATGTGGTGAGTAATGTTCATTTATGCCAAGCATAGTTTATCTACTAAACTTTCACTATCTGTTGTCTTAAAGCGTCAGTTGTACAGCATAATGCTCGTTCACATTCATATAAATAGTTTCTTATTGTCTTTTTCTGAATTTAACCATACATAGATCACCCTATTTAGTAAAACAAAATGGTCTAATGCTCTAGTCAAATGACAGGCATCTTGTTTAAGTAATACTGTAAACCCCAGAGCAACATTGACTGGACTGTTGGCTTTCTGTCATGTTTTCAGTGTGAGATGGCCTTTCCCAGAGTGAAGCCGGCAGCGGATGAGACTGCCTTCAGCGAGTGTCTACTGAAGAGAAACCAAGACCTCAGCCCCACACCTGCAGAACAGGTGGGGAACACACAAACTTCATCCCCATGCTAATTCTGACTGAAAATATATGCCCTGACACTAATTAATGAAGTAGCAGACACTATTTCCCGGAGAGAAGTACTACTTACCCTTGCCAGATTCTAGAGGCTCTTTCCACACAGATTTGATGGACTCCCCATCCCTTTGTCAACTCAAGTGAAAAGCCTGTGTCCTTCTGGATAGTTCCCTTTCATTTGAATCACACACACAACCAATTATCCGGACATCATTTTTTCACCTCCGCAACATCTCGAGGCTCAGCCCCTCTCTATCACATGCCAGCACTGACAAAAGCCATGGCCTTTTCACTTCTCGACTCGATTACTGCAACACTCTACTCACCGGTATTCACAGACTCACCAACAGACTCCTATTGGTTCAGAACTCTGCGGCCAGAATCCTCCCTCGTACAAAATCATCTGAACACATTGCACCCATTCTTCACTGGCTTCCTGTGCTCTACCGAATTGAAGACCCACCTCCTCACCTACAAAGCCCTCCATATTCTTGCTCCTACTTACCTCTCCGACTTCCTGCCTGGCTATGTCCTCTCTTGCTCCCTCCGCTCTGCCTCTGCTGCCCTCTCCGACCTCCTGCCTGGCTATGTCCCCTCTCGCTCCCTCCGCTCTGCCTCTGCTGGTCTTCTTGTCACCACCCCTTTCCGCCGATCAACTGTGGGTGCCAGGGCTTTATCCTGCTCGGCACCTAGGCTCTGGAACGTGCTTCCGCCACACATTCGACATGCAGACACAGTTAGTTCTTTTAAAAAATTGCTAAAGACACATCTTTTCCATCCAGCTTATACCTGTAGTTTCATTTTATTGTATTTGTAGTCTTTTTGCCGAAACCGCGTAAGCGGAGCCAGCCAAGAAGTGCGAATGTTACTGACTGACTACCTCTTTTTGAATAGCGTAGTGGTTAGTGACATGGACCTGCAACCAGTCCTCCGTTTAAATCCTGGCAAAGCGAATGATGCATTAAGATCCGGATAGATAAGAACTACACTGGCTGCAACCTTCTGTAGCTGCGTTATAGTAAGCCTAAAATAAAACTGTTCATGGTTATGTTGCAACTATTTCTGATGGATTTTTGAAGTAAGCGTCTGTGTGTGCTTTTAGGGACAGGATAGCACACAACTTTGTTGGCTACAACCTTCAGTAGCAACGTTATAGTAAGCCTAAAATAAAACTGTTTATATTGGTACTATTTCTGGTGGATTTTCGATGTATGCATCCATGCATGATTTTTGGGGTAATATAGGCTAGATAAAAACCTCTTGGGCAGTAAAAAAGTAGGGGCTTCCACGATTCTCTTGTCTTTTCACTTGACAAAAAAGTAAGTTTTCCTCACCTATATTGATAGTTATTCTGTCAATGTCATTCACAAATGAAAGAAAACGTTTTTGTGCCATGAAATAGCTTTGGCTGTGTTAAGTTCAAGTAGTAAGTTAGATACTATTAAGCCTATTTCTGGCTGATAAGCTGTTAAAACGGCCAGTGGCAAAAGTGGTTAAAGACACAGCCAATCACGTGGGAGATCCAGGCAACAATAGTTATCACTTTTAATTGCGGGCTGGCTGAACTAGGCTTGCCTGGTTCCTTTTCTGGTTTTCCTGTATGTGTAAATGCTGTCTTTACTATGAAAGGTGTCCTTCAGTGTTCAGAAAGGCGCCTGCCGATTTATTTATTTAATTTTTTAATTATCATCTCCACAGGGCTAACCTGGCTGAATAATGTTTAAATAAAATGTCATTTTTGTATGAATTGATGCATACACTCACCTAAAGGATTATTAGGAACACCTGTTCAATTTCTCATTAATGCAATTATCTTATCAACCAGTCACATGGCAGTTGCTTCAATGCATTTAGGGGTGTGGTCCTGGTCAAGACAATCTCCTGAACTCCAAACTGAATGTCAGTATGGGAAAGAAAGGTGATTTAAGCAATTTTGAGCGTGGCATGGTTGTTGGTGCCAGACGGGCCGGTCTGAGTATTTCACAGTCTGCTCAGTTACTGGGATTTTCACGCACAACCATTTCTAGGGTTTACAAAGAATGGTGTGAAAAGGGAAAAACATCCAGTATGCAGCAGTCCTGTGGGCGAAAATGCCTTGTTGATGCTAGAGGTCAGAGGAGAATGGGCCGAATGATTCAAGCTGATAGAAAAGCAACGTTGACTGAAATAACCACTCGTTACAACCGAGGTGTGCAGCAAAGCATTTGTGAAGCCACAACATGCACAACCTTGAGGCGGATGGGCTACAACAGCAGAAGACCCCACTGGGACCACTCATCCTCACAACAAATAGGAAAAAGAGGCTACAATTTTCACAAGCTCACCAAATTTGGACAGTTGAAGACTGGAAGAATGTTGCCTGGTCTGACGAGTCTCGATTTCTGTTGAGACATTCAGGTGGTAGAGTCAGAATTTGGTGTAAACAGAATGAGAACATGGATCCATCATGCCTTGTTACCACTGTGCAGGCTGGTGGTGGTGGTGTAATGGTGTGGTGGATGTTTTCTTGGCACACTTTAGGCCCCTTAGTGCCAATTAGGCATCGTTTAAATGCCACGGCCTACCTGAGCATTGTTTCTGACCATGTCCATCCCTTTATGACCACCATGTACCCATCCTCTGATGGCTACTTCCCGCAGGATAATGCACCATGTCACATAGCTCGAATCATTTCAAATTGGTTTCTTGAACATGACAATGAGTTCACTGTACTGAAATGGCCCCCACAGTCACCAGATCTCAACCCAATAGAGCATCTTTGGGATATGGTGGAACGGGAGCTTCGTGCCCTGGATGTGCATCCCACAAATCTCCATCAACAGCAAGATGCTATCCTATCAATATGGGCCAACATTTCTAAAGAATGCTTTCAGCACCTTGTTGAATCAATGCCACGTAGAATTAAGGCAGTTCTGAAGGCGAACGGGGATTAAACACAGTATTAGTATGGTGTTCCTAATAATCCTTTAGGTGAGTGTATATTCCAACACACATTCCAACACACTACAATGCAAAACTCTGTTCTTTTCAGTCCTCCATCTTATCTCTGGTCACCAAGATAAACAACGTTATTGACAACCTCATCGTCGCCCCCGGCAACTTTGAAGTGGTGAGTTCTAGACCTCTGTAGAGATGAATGGACCAAAACAGCCTAGTCATCAAATGACGTATTTAAGGACATTAACAATGTGACTGACCCGCCCCTCATTCCAGCAAATCGAGGAGGTACGTCAGGTGGGCTCATACAAGAAAGGCACCATGACAACGGGACACAACGTCGCTGACCTGGTGGTCATCCTCAAGATCCTGCCCACATGTGAGTCCTGTGTGCCTGTCAATTTGGACCTTCGTTGACCGGTTCTGTAATGTTGCCGCGTGAATCGCAATGTCCCGGATGTTGATCACTGCAATGCAGTTCCTGGGCTAATCGCTCCTGATCTCGCACTGTGTTTTTGGAGTCGGCTCCATTGTTCGTACCTTGTGCCTGGCCCCCGGGGTTAAAGTTATAACTTATAACTTATGTCTTATGTAGTGGAGGCCGTCGCGGCGCTTGGCAACAAAGTGGTGGAGACCCTACGCACACAAGATCCAGCTGAAGGTGAGCCCCTTACACATTTTGTTGCCCTTTTGCAATGCCAGTCGGTAAAGTAGGATTTCCTTTTCGGGGTGGTGTGCATTTGACGTAGATTCTGTTCAGATTTATTGATTTGTCATCCTGTTTAAGTGGGCAATTGCTACACGGTTGATGATGTTTAGTATTACGTTGGCCGAACCTATGGAATGTGTGGTATTCTCAATATCCCTTCCCTGCTAATGCTGCTCCCTCTCATTTTCTCTGTCCTAGTTCTCTCTATGCTGACCAATGAGACGGGCTTCGAGATCAGCTCTGCTGACGCCACCGTGAAAATCCTCATTACCACAGTCCCCCCCAACCTGCGCAAACTGGACCCTGAGCTACACTGTGAGTACTGTTACACTGAGATACTCACTGGGTGGTGGTAAAATGGAAACACATTAAAAAGTTAAAAAAAGGCAGCATTGTTATTTTGTATTGTAAACAGTTAAGATCTTAAAAAACTCCTCTACTCCCAGTGTATATGCATTGTGATAGACACAGAGCCCTATGTCGGTCGTATACAGCTCTGGAAATAATGAAGAGGCCGCTGCACCTTTTTCAGAAAAAGTTGAAAAGGCGAGATTTAAGTGAGGAACAGAAGCGTTCAATTTGCAGTGGGCTCTTAATTTTAACCGTTGTGTTCCTCAAAACCTTCATTTTTGACTTTTTTTTTGGAAAGGAAAGAAAAAGGTGCGGGGGTCTCTTAATTTTTTCCGGAGCTGTACATTCACTGTAGCCATGGGGACGACTGGTGTGTTGCGTGGATGCGTCACTTGTTTCCAGCCAGACGGTGGTGCTGTTAGTGGTTATAATGGTGTTGATATCATTGTTTCCAGTGGACATCAAGGTGCTGCAGAGCGCTCTGGCCGCCATCCGCCATGCCCGCTGGTTTGAGGAGAATGCCTCCCAATCTACGTAAGACCCCTTTACCCTTAAAATCAGACATCTGTTGGTCTTTGACCTCTTAGACCTGTTTACCCTCCCACACCAATGCTTTGGCCATTTCTTCAACAAAAATGTGGTGACTGATGTTCCTCAATCAGCGATATTTAAAGCTCCATTCCGGTTTCACACTGGGTCGTGCACATTGTTTTGGCACCTCTTTGGCTTCCCTGTAGATAACAAGTGAGAGCAGCCTTAAACTGTGCCTGGTCAAGAAGCACAACCTGTGTTTTACATTCATATTTTAAACATAGTTTAAAATGATATTTTAAACTATGATATTTTTTTACTACATAATATTTTAACATTATGTAGTAGTCCAATTGTTACTCAATCTAAGTGTTCAGAAGTGTGCAACTCCTGATTGTTCTTGTTTAGGGTGAAAGTGTTGATTCGCTTACTGAAAGACCTACGAGTGCGTTTCCCCGGCTTTGAGCCTCTCACCCCCTGGATCCTGGATCTACTGGTGAGTCCACTCTCCTGACTATAGTTTTATGGTATGTACTTGGATGGCTACAGCAGCCACCAGGATCATCGCTAAACAATTAGCATGCAGTACTGGTCGGTTCTGTTCAGTGACCATAGTAACACTAATGCATAATCATAAGTAAGGAGCGATTATGGTTATATATCATTTTTCCATTTAGTGCATTATAAAATAAAGACGGACAATGGAATTTGGGTGATTTGTGGGATTGTCTTTTTAATTGTTAGCACGCATCACAAAACATCTCGTCTTTGCTTCTGTTTTCTTGGTGACTGAAAGCTTCCATCGCACTCTACCTCTAAAGTAGGTGTTAATAAGGAGCTAAACACATTTTTCTTGTCAGGGTCATTCTGCAGTAATGAACAACCCATCAAGACAGCCCCTGTCACTTAATGTGGCCTACAGGTGAGCCTTTTTATTCTGGTTTTCTTACCTTTTGCTCTCAGATACCACCCATTTTGTACTTATTTAATTGATTGCTGTTGCTAGACACCGTTTCCTTTAGCATAACAACCATGCTGTCTTATTCGAGGTCACTTCGACAGATTTGCAGAATTACTCAGAGTGATGCGGTGTGCCATAATATGATGGCTGTGCCTGAAATTTCTGTTGCTCTTTTCAGACGGTGCCTACAGATGTTGGCCGCTGGGCTTTTCCTGCCAGGTTCAGTGGGCATCACTGACCCCTGTGAGAGTGGAAACTTCCGGGTCCACACAGTCATGACCCTTGAGCAGCAGGTAATACAGCAGCTCCTGCAACCTTTATGGGGCAGGGAATCATATTCCCACAGGATGGATTTGTTGCAGTTCAGCGCTAAAGCATCAAATTCTTACTTTCTTTGATATTAGTTTGAGTTAATTTTCTTAAGACTGTGGGTTAGGGCGCCATAGCAGATCAACTGATCAGTTTTCAAACAAAAAATCTGTATAAATTCAGAAAGTGGTAACTCTGTAGTTGATGGACGTGTCGATCAGTGGAAAAAGTAATTTTTGTTTGTCTTCTAGGACATGGTGTGTTTTACTGCTCAGACGTTGGTGAGGGTACTTTCCCACGGGGGGTACAGGAAGATCCTGGGCCTGGAGGGGGATGCCAGCTGTAAGGACCTCTTTGTCTTGCTCTCTTTTGTTCACACACACACACACACGTAAACATTTTCAGCTAACCCATCTCCCCTTGCAGACCTTGCTTCGGAAATGTCCACATGGGATGGCGTGATCGTCACTCCCTCTGAGAAGGCATATGAGAAACCGCCAGAGAGGAAGGAAGAAGAGGATGAGACGCTAGAGGAGGGGGGAGATGGAGAGGATGAAAGCATGGAGACACAGGAGTGAGGAGGACCTGGATAGGGCTGCCAGGTATGAATGGCCATTCAGAATGGATATCTGCCAATGGTAGGCTAGCAAGCTGCCTAGCTTGTTACGTCTCCTACAGTAGCTTTAATAGTGCAATTGCTAATGTTAGCTATAGCGGCCTTAGAATCTTAACTCACCATGAATTTGTCTTGCAAAAATATAAAACAAAATAATTGTATTCCCCAGTCATATCAAAATTGGCTGTGTAACTGTCACACAAAAACCATTAACTCCTTTAGCCTTTCAGTAAAATCTGAGTTTTAACTTCTTTTTAACTTCTTTTTCCTCCTTGTCCCCAACCAGAGAATCCTGTCACATCTTTTAAAGCTTTTTTTTTGGAACCTTTTTGGAGACCCTTTATTGTGCTGTTTGTCCTTCAATGAAGTTCACATCCAATAATTATGAAGAGACTGCATCGACCTGGACCAAAGTATGCCAATTGGATGACAATTATTTCATTTAGACCGTTAGTGGTCTTCAATGCCCTCAACAAAAATGAAAGTCTAGGTCTTCTGTGGGAAGGGGTGGGTGTCACCATACATTTTTATTCCATGTCTTTGTGTGGTTTTTACTTTGTAACTCGAATTATTACTAAATTAAACAAGTTTCTTTTTTTTTATTTTAAGCTGCCTCTTCTTTATGGAAAGACATCAGTTAGGCAATGCATAGAACCATCAATTTAAGATGTGGGTGGATGAATATCCTAGTAAATTAATGAGTTTCTCATTTACTCCTTTTAGGAAATAGTTTTTAAGAATTTCGCTGTCTAAGGTGAATCTACCACTACTAACATCATACCAAATTATGATTTTTTAAAATGTAAATTAGGGAATGATTATTTAACATAGGTCATATGTTATTTCTACAAGTATACACTACCCCAGATGTTACATTTTGTTTTAGGTTGAATATCAAACGACATTTCATCCAGGTAGTTGGCTTTGTGTCTGGAAAAAGTAACTGTATAGTTGATGCATGTCATACAACTTCAGCAAAACACATCATAGGTGAGCCTTTATAATTAGATGTGTATCTCCATTTCCGCTGATCTTTTTCAGTGTAGCCCGGGTTTTATTTTATTTCACTAAGAGGACTTTTGACCTATCCGATCAGCTCCGAAAAGGACCTTTAATTTGTCAACAACCTAAGTTTAACCTAGGTAATTAACATCTGGAGTGGCGTTGGTGATGTAAAGGTCTAAATATATTTTTTATGTGACTGGGTTGTGTCCAGCATACTTTATAATCCCAGAAATCAAAGAAACTGGAAGCATAAAAAATAATGGAATAATAATGGAATAAATTAAATTTTCCGTGCAACCCACTGTACCTCGTTGAAGACAATGGAAGTGATTTTAACACCCTCGGAGTGTCCACAAGTAACACCACATGCCTGTAGATGGCATCATCATGAAGGATATTGCAGGCCGCATCCAAGCTCAGCCATGGAATTCCCTTCGTGTGAACTGTCAGCTCTCTAAAGGTAGTTACTTTGTGTAACACTGTACCATGATCCGTTGTAGAGGTAACTGATCATGCTGTACCATGATCTATTTTAAAGTTAACTTCACGGTCTTATGAATTAATGTTTTATTTCAGCCTTAAGTTGTACTCTCCTTGGTCGTTGTAATAGATGGTATTCTTAAGGATAGAGCTTTTCCGTACTGGTCTCTGTGTTTACACATTCAACCTGATTCAAAAACATGTTTACCTTATTGGCCTTTGATTGGTCAAAGGTCAGTTAATTCACTAAGATCGGAATTGGCCTCTTTGTGTAGACGTGGCCTGTGTGCTTTACTCTGAGCTCCATTAAAGTGATGCATGGAATCCATTTTGTGCAAGACAACAACTCTATTGAAGATGTGAAAGAAGTAGTGAGGGGCTGTTCCCTGGCCTATCTCAGCCACACTCCTGATGGGTCACACAGACAGCCTAATTGAATGAGAGGATCTGGAAAGCCTCCTTGCACTTTGGCCTAAGTGTGTCTGCTCTGTTTGCTTTTACAGTTTGGCGTCCCATGAGGTTACTGAGTGAATTTAGCCAACTAGCTGTAGTGAACTAGTTTAGTTCCAGATGGACTAATTGACCTTGCTTTTGGTTCAGTAGATACAAAACCCCAAATGTACTTATATAATTTAAATCATTATGCAATTGGGAAGTGAGTTTGTTCATGTCCTTAGTTACTAGCTGGCAACATATTGTAGATACCGTGTTATTTCAGTGTATTTATGCAACAGTTACCTCATAAAGCCGCTGGACCTTTTGGCTATGGTATCGTGTTCTGGCCCCTGGTCGGGACTAACTCAACTTCACTGTTGAAATGTGAAAAGAAAAAAAATGTAATTGAGAGAAACATAATAGTTAAGCATAAAACAGCGTGGTGGAGTACTCCTACAGTTACCACATTTTAATAAAATGCGGGACAAGCCTTAAGTCTCCAAGACTAGATCTTTCTGCAGTGGACCTTAAGTCACTAGTTCACAATTAACTACCATAGTTTGTTATACAGTTTAGTTCTCTCAATAGCTTCTTTCCAAACAAACGTGTCATCTTACCTCCTATCTTCTAACAATCGATCTTCCTCTTTTTCTGTCCATTGCCTTCTATTCAGAAGTACTTGGCTGGAAGAGCCTGTTTTTCCCTTGGTAAGATGTATAGTCTGGAATGTTTGAATGGGAGAGGGGCAGTATACTTCACCTTTAAAAAATGGGTGTTGGGAATTCTGGATCCCATTGAGACACGCAGGGGTGTTGTGCTGTTCCAATGACACCAGGGAAAGAACAAAGACAACAATTTTAGTGCCTCAGTTTCGGCTGCAATGTCTGAAAAAATCCCCTTAAAACCAAAATGCACAGCTGAGGAAATAATTTCCCCTGGAACTCCTGCTCAATACATATTGCTTAGTTAATGGAATCCTAGAATGAACTCGAAGTTAACATATTGCCAGCAAACCAGTGGAGGAAAATGCACATTGTATGAAATTGGTTTTCAGAGAAAGAAAATCACCATGTAGGGGCTTACTGACCTGGAATTATAAAGATAGACAATCACTCAGGCACTTGCATTAAAGTAGTGCCAAAAATAGGAACATGTGTTCTCAAGCTACTTCCAAAGTATGTCAGTCTTTCATGTTAAATCAATCTTTAATGGAAAACAGCAAATTATATATACGTATAATGTTTGCCGGTATCATGCTTCCCCAGTCAGTCTTGAGTTTTATATTGCAATGTTCCAACATGTGGAATATATTGTACTTCATTAATTATTCCAGGGAATCTACCACATTTCTCATTGTAAATGTTCTGTATTTCATAGAACAAATCTGCAACTTTGTTTTCCGACTGTTTTCATTGCTCCATATCATCCTTGAGATGCTTCACTCTGCGCTCTTCAATACAAACCCCGGAACTCAAGTTAGGAGACTGAAATTCTAATTCCGATGTTGATTTTTGTGGTCAATTAGCTGAAATCCTTCTGTGGATTTCAGTGAACTTGAGGTCATTTTCTTTCTAGAAGAACTAGTTGTTTATTCACAGCATCCTTCCAAAGGCAACCCGGTTTTAATCTAAAATGTCCTGGAGGTTTATGTTCATGATGCCACTGACCTTTACAAGGGCCCCAGGACCAGTCAAAGCAAAGCAGCTCCATAAGATTAATGATCCACCACTGTGTTTTACATTGCCTAGGTAATTCTTTGCATTTGCATCTTATTTCGACAGACTAGTGTGGGCCAAAAAGCTTTATTTTTGTTTAATCTGTTCATAGGACCTGGAACATATTGCAACTCCGGGTACTCACATTAGCTGGTGGACCGCAGAAAAGGTGTTTTTTTTCGGGCACCCTTTTCAAAAATGCTATTGGCATGGAGATGCTGTCCAAATGTAGATTTGGAGACTTGGTGAGCACTAGAACCAATCAAATTTTGTAGCTCTCCAACTCTGCCTGTTAGATTCTTCTTAAAATTAACTTTCTCTAAGCAATATACCTAAAATAAAATGTTTTTTTTTCTTATAAATACTTATCAAGGTGACAATTTTTTTCAGTGAACAAATATAGCAGCATTATTCACTTTAGAGTGAAACCTGTGTCACCTTTTACTTCAGAGAACCTTAATTACATGCATAGCCAAACCTTTCAATTTCTAGTCTGCATCAGACACATTCAAAGCATGAAAAGAAAATCCACAGGAATCAACTTTGACACCTGGACTCTGTAATCACTCTCCTGACGACTCATGTCCTGATTCTTCAGTATATTACTCATTGGCATGGTGTCAATATTTGTCCTCATTAAATGAAACTAAAAGGATGTGCAGCTGCTGGCGGAGTCACTAAATGTAAAATCCACATCATTAGCTTGCAGTCATATCATATCAAATAGCAATAAATGATTGACTAGTTGGAGTGTGAACCTGTAGTATGAAGAGTGCAATTTGGACAGATGGCCTTGTTGATCTTTTCAATATGCCTGGATGATTACAGTACTTTTACCTAATCATCCTCTTTTACCAAGGCAGTAATGGTTATATTTGTACACTCCTATGTTGTGGCACCATCATCATATGCCATAACATTTTCTAAGACATTAGGCTTTCAACAAACAGCTTGTAGTCCAGTGGGTTACCATGGTCGCATAGTTGAGAGCAAAAACTTGCACAGAAATGTTTGATTCTGCCACCCACTTGATGCTTATCATATATGTAATTGCCATGCTCCACTCAATGCTGATTCAAACCTGTACTTAAATCTGAACTAAGTACCGTGATGACTGGCCATTACTTGCTTATAGATACTTTTTTTGATGGTATTTCCCCACTTTAAGGTTGAAATAAAACTAAAATGATTAGGGATGATGTTAAGGAATTTCCTTAAGTATAAAAAACTAATCTCATCCCCACTGCTTCAAAATGCTCTTTGCAGATGATGTTGTCGTGTTCGCCTTTTCAAACCAGGATCTTCAGCATGCACTGGGACGGTTTGCAACCGAGTGTGAAGCAGTGAGGATGAGAATCAGTACCTCCAAATCCGAGGCCATGGTCCTCAATCGGAAAAGGGTGGCTTGCCCACTTCAGGTTGGTGGAGAGTGCCTGCCTCAAGTGGAGGAGTTTAAGTATCTAGGGGCACTTGTTCACGAGTGAGGGAAGGATGGAACGGGAGATTGACAGACGGATTGGTGCAGCTTCTGCAGTAATGCGGTCGATGTATCGGTCTGTCGTGGTGAAGAAAGACGAAGCTCTCGATTTACCGGTCAATCTACGTTCCTACTCTCACTTATGGTCATGAGCTTTGGGTCATGACCGAAAGGACAAGATCTCGGATACAGGCGGCCGAAATGAGCTTTCTCCGCAGGGTGGCTGGGCGATCCCTTAGCGATGGGGTGAGAAGCTCGGTCACCCGGGAGGAGCTCAGAGTAGAGCTGCTGCTCCTCCACATCGAGAGGGGTCAGCTGAGGTGGCTTGGGCAGGAAGGTGTTCCGGTCCCGTCCCACCGGGAGGAGACCCCAGGGAAGACCTAGGACACGCTGGAGGGACTGTCTCCCGGTTGGCCTGGGAACGCCTCGGTGTCCCCCCGGAAGAGCTGGAGGAAGTGTCTAGGGAGAGGGAAGTCTGGGCATCTCTGCTTAGACTGCTGCCCCCGCGATCCAGACCCGGATAAGCGGAAGATGCAAATAAAAACAAATATATATATATATACAGTGTATATAAAAAGTCTACACACCCCTGTTAAAATGCCAGGTTCTTGTGATGTAAATGAATGAGACAAAAATAAATCATGTCAGAACTCTTTCTGCCTTTGATTGCCACATCAAGACGTGCCATGCTAATAGACTCCTACCCAAAAAGAGTGCTGTAATCAAATCAAAAGGTGCTTCAACAAAGTATTAGTTTAAGGGTGTGCACACTTATGCAACCAGGTAATTGTAAGGTTTTCATTTTTCCCACTCAAAGATTTCAATGTGTTTTTCTATTTAATTGTTCCCATTAGAGGTCACATTAAAAGTGGAAAATGTTCTGACATGATATATATTTGTCTCATTCTTTTACATCCCAAAAACCTGGCATTTTAAGGGGTGTGTAGACTTTCTATATCCACCTTATATTACTTCAAAATAAAAGAAGACACAGGGAGTTTAGTGTTAAAAGTGGAATAGCATATTCTTCATGCCTATCAGCAGAAATAACCTATAAGATCAAGAAGTTGAGATAGAAGTTGCTTCTAAAATGTAAATTAAATTACAGCACTCCATATCCCAACCGTAGACCCATAAGGAGGATTTGTGACATTGGTCCAGTGGTTGGGAGAATGGTACTGTTTCTATTCTAAGCCCTGTGCCTAGTTTGGTATTGGTAATCATTAATGCCACTCGGTCTACTTCCAGAGAGAACATCTCTACACTCTGGTTCTTTGCCATCGATAGCTGCATAATTTATTCTTCAATATCTGGGTACCTAACTCGAAATTTATCTCAACTGTTTGAAGATACATGTGTGACTCTCAGATTTTATCTGTTTAGTCTTCAGGTGAATGAATTATGTCTTATTTCTTGTCCCAACCACATGCTGTGCGCAGTGCAAAAAGATTTTCCTCTTCCCTGACTGGAATTAGAATGGAATGATTAAAATGCTAATATTTGAACAGGGTATAATCAAGACAACCGGGTAATGTCTGTGACTTCATTTACAATATGTATTTTCCCTAGCCGAACGTGATAGGATGACATTCCGTACACTGACCTTTCATTTCCTTGTAATTATACCGCCAGCTAAATTTCTAACATTTAAATGTATTAAAATGGGTGCTCTCTGGCCTCATTGTTAATGAGTATTGTGTTGAGATCTGACTTTCCCCGCCCGTTTATGTAGATTTATGTCCTTTGCAAGTAATTTTGTTCAGCTACATTTTGTAGTTCCTTCTTCAGAGTGCACTGTCCAGCAGTCATTTAATTCTCGTGTGGAAACGACAAACATTTTTTTCAAGTTAGCTCTAAGCTTTTTAACACTAACTGAAATATTCCTCATAACAGTAGACGTGTTGCTTGATTTGTTATGAGGTTGTAAATACTTAGAATCCAACTTCGGATACATTTGCTGTAATCAGGGCTGCCCGACCCTGTTCTTGGAGGTGTACTATCCCGTAGGTTTTCTCTCCAACTCTAATTTAGCCCACCTGGTTCTAATAATTAGCTGGATGAAAAGCCTAATCAGATAAGTCACAAATAGGGTTGAAGAGAAAACCTACAGGACAGCAGATCTCCAGGAACAGGGTTGTGCAGCCCTGCTATAGGTGAATGTAAGCCAAACCCTGAAACATCTCTAGACAGTGAGTTCTCCAATGTCAACCTGCTTCTCCAGCTCCTCCACAAATTCTACTGGCATCCTGCTTAAGCTTGCATTCTGTACAATACCATTTTATTTCATTTTTAGACAGGTTCAGCACAGACATAACATTAACTGTTGTCTGGATAGTGGTCTGGCTGCTAATATAGGCAGAAATGATAACTTATATATCAAGATGATAACTTACTTAATGATAAGCCATCGAATGAAAACAAACTAATACAGTACAACTTTGAAATAATTGAATAAAGTATAGTGAATAACTGACAGTTAAAAAAATACTGCAGTAATGTTTACCACCAACCCCACAAATCATTTGTCATGTCATTATTTATAAGGGCATTAAATGCAAACAAAGTTACGACCATCCTTTTTTTTACTGGACCGACAGAGTACTGACTTTAAAAGGCACTTATCGCTCAGCACTTCATTAAACAACTTAAGGATAAAAAGTGGTGTGTTAAGACGTACTGCTCTTAAAAGTTACTAAATTGCAAACGTTTTTAGGTTTAATGTGTTTTCCTTCAAAATTTGAACTCTACAGATTGTACTGTAATAGAACATTTTCAAATAGCAAATGTGCTCATACAGATCTTAACACCTGCACTCTGGCCAACAGCTTGCCATTGCGGTAGGCTAGCCTATAGCTTACATAATTAATGTAATGAGAAGTGTGATTATTATTTTAGTGAAATAGCAGCCACATATTATTCATGTAATCAGAATAAAACCCTTGATACCCAAGGTTTGAAAAGAGGAGCCAGGTGTGCAGCAACTATTTCTTTCTCTACAAATGTCCACATTTCCACCAGGCAGTCATCACTGGATGAAAATAAGTTTGCTACCTTTGTTTTTTGTTGACAGTTGCCATTTATGATGGTTTGTGTGTGACATCAAAGCGTTATGCATATTATTGAGGATAAAGTGCATGACCATGGCATTGGCTGATCTTTAGCTAAACAAAGCTAAAGAAGAACATGCATTTTACTATAGCTATTGGCCGTTCTAAGATTAGAAGTACATTTTACAGGCTTTTTAAAGATGCATTATGGGATTTTTGGCCACGTGTTTCCTTAAAAATTGTGTGATATCCTACGTCATGTACAGTGGGGCAAAAAGTGGTTTAGTCAGCCACCAATTGTGCAAGTTCTGTAATTTTCATCATCACCCTTCAACTATGAGTGACAAAACAGAATTTCTTTTTAAAAAATCAAGAAAATCACATTGTAGGATTTTTAATGAATTTATTGGTAAATTATGATGGAAAATAAGTATTTGGTCAATAACAAAAGTTAATCTCAATACTTTGTTATATACCCTTTGTTGGTAATGACAGAGGTCAAACGTTTTCTGTAAGTCTTCACAAGGTTTTCACACACTGTTGCTGGTATTTTGGCCCATTCCTCCATGCAGATCTCCTCTAGAGCAGTGATGTTTTGGGGATGTCGCTGGGCAACACAGACTTTCAATTCCCTCCAAAGATTTTCTATGGGGTTGAGATCTGGTGACTGGCTAGGCCACTCCAGCACCTTGAAATGCTTCTTACGAAGCCACTCCTTCGTTGCCCGGGCAGTGTGTTTGGGATCATTGTCATGTTGAAAGACCCAGCCACGTTTAATTTTTAATGCCCTTGCTGATGGAAGGTGGTTTTCACTCAAAATCTCACAATACATGGCCCCATTCCTTTACACGGATCAGTCGTCCTGGTCCCTTTGTAGAAAAACAGCCCCAAAGCATGATGTTTCCACCCCCATGCTTCACAGTAGGTATGGTGTTCTTTGGATGCAACTCAGCATTCTTTCTCCTCCAAACACGATGAGTTGAGTTTTTACCAAAATGTTATATTTTGGTTTCATCTGACCATATGACATTCTCCCAATCCTCTTCTGGACCATCCAAATGCTCTCTAGCAAACCTCAGACTGGCCTGGACATGTACTGGCTTAAGCAGGGGGACACATCTGGCACTGCAGGATTTGAGTCCCTGGCGGCGTAGTGTGTTACTGATAGTAGCCTTTGTTACTTTAGTCCCTGCTCTCTGCAGGTCATTCACTATGTCCCCCCATGTGGTTCTGGGATTTTTGCTCACCGTGTGATCATTTTGACCCCACGGGGTGAGATCTTGCGTGGAGCCCCTGATCGAGGGAGATTATCAGTGGTCTTGTATGTCTTCCATTTTCTTATAATTGCTCCCACAGTTGATTTCTTCACACCAAGCTGCTTACCTATTGCAGATTCAGTCTTCCCAGCCTGGTGCAGGTCTTCAATTTTGTTTCTGGTGTCCTTTGACATCTCTTTGGTCTTGGCCACAGTGGAGTTTGGAGTGTGACTGTTTGAGGTTGTGGACAGGTGTCTTTTATACTGATAACAAGTTCAAACAGGTGCCATTAATACAAGTAACGAGTGGAGGACAGAGGATCCTCTTAAAGTAAAAGTTACAGGTCTGTGAGAGTCAGAAATCTTGCTTGTTTGTAGGTGACCAAATACTTATTTCACAGAGGAATTTACCAATAAAAAATCCTACAATGTGATTTTCTGGATTTATTTTCTCATTTTGTCTCGAAGTGTACCTATGATGAAAATTACAGGCCTCTCTCATCTTTTTAAGTGGGAGAACTTGCACAATTGGTGGCTCACTAAATACTTTTTTGCCCCACTGTAGGTGCTGGCTGCTATGTGCCCCATGGTCTCAAGTCCACTCGCTTTCAAATTTGAAATTTCATGGCTAACTGAGGTATAAAAGTGATTCTACTCACACATATTACTCATCTAGCTCAAAATGGGGGGTTGGTTATTCGCCCAAGTTGGTTATTTGCAAAGGTCTGCATGTAATCTGTAGCTCACTGCAAACAAATGTGTACAACAACAGGTAGCCTTATTCAGCCGGGCGTTCATCAATAGCTTCTGTTGCCACAACTGCATAAATATATTCCACATATTCAATTAAGAAACCCACTTAAATAAATCGGGAGCAACATAATTACAACACTGGCTTTAAGATTTAGTTCTGCCCAATGGACAAAACCTGGTTGTGTTTCAGACGTAATCACAACCTGGTAATGAACACCTGACTACAGCTTACTGACTACTGTTAAATGCACTACACAGAATACAATTGGATATTAATATCACTGTTCATTAACTTTCAATTTGTTTCCACTGTACGACTTAATCTGTGTCACATACTTTATTTTAAAATAGATTAAGTGAAATCGTAAAAGCAAATCTACTTTACAATTCTTCTAGCACATCTAGATACAGTTATTGTATTATAATTCACCCACAGGCATTGAATTCATAGAAAGACTGACAGAGAATAGAGTGGTCCATTGTTACTAATTTAATCCTATTGAGAGGTGTTATAGGGTAGATCCTTATCAAGGGACCTCTGATCAGACAAAGTGCCACGGGTTAGTAGCCCTCCTGAAGAGTAATGTGATGGAATCTGCACTGAAGACAATCAGCTAATTCTAATTTCAATAATATAATATTCAAAGGGGCCATTCCTGAAGACAGTGACTGATAACGTTGATAGTTGAAGCGTATACCTATTTAATGATTTCATCTTTTTTTAAATGGTAAATCTTTGCTAAAGACTAATGCATGTTTTACTCTTTAGATATTTATTACTATATTGCAAAATCTTAGAGATCCACCAGCAGAAGGTATGTCTGTCTACCAAATTTAAAGTACCTTTAAACTTGACATACAGTTAGGTCTGGAAATAATTGGACACTGACACAAGTTTTGTTAGTTTGGCTGTTAACCAAAATTTATTCAATTTACAATTAAATAATGAATGTGGGTTTAAAGTGCAGTCTCTCTGCTTTAATTTGAGGGTATTCACATCCAAATTGGGGGAAGGGTTTAGGAATTATTATATATTATTATATGTAGCCCCCTCTTTTCCAAGGTACCAAAAGTAATTGGACAATTAACTCAAAAGCTGTTTCATGGACAGGTTCTTCATCAATTAAGCAGGTAAAAGGTATGGAGTTGATTCCAGGTGTGGCATTCACATTTGGATGCTGATGCTGTGAACCCACAACATGCGGTCAAAGGACCTCTCAATGCAAGTGAAACAGGACATCCTTAGGCTGTAAAAAAAAATCCATCAGAGAGATAGAAGGAACATTGGGAGTGGCCAAACCAACAGTTTGGTACATTCTGAGTAAAAAAGAATGCACTGGTGAGCTCTGCCACACAAAAAGGTCTGGATGTCCATGGAAGACGAGTGGTGGATGATCGTAGAATATTTTGTCTGCTCAGATTCAGCCAAATTCAGCAAAGTTGATTGGATGGCGCTTCACTTTACAGATGGACAATGACCCAAAACATACTGTGAAAGCAACCCAGGAGTTTTTTAAGGCAAAGAAGTGGAATATTCTTCAATGGCCATGTCAATCACCTGATCTCAACCCGATTGAGCAGGCATTTCACATGCTGAAGACCCACGAAACAAACAACTGAAAACAGCCGCAGTAAAGGTCTGGCAAAGCATCACAAAGGAGGAAACCATGCGTTCCAGACTTCAAGCAGTCATTGCTTGCTAAGGATTCTCGACAAAGACATTTTATTTATGATCGTGTTAATTTGTCCAATTATATTTGAGTCCCTGAAATAAGGGGACTACGTATAAAAATGGTGGCAATACCTAAATGTTTCATACAATATTTTTGTTCAACCCCTTGAATTAAAGCGGAATGTCTGCACTTCAATTGCATCTCAGTTGTTTCATTTCAAATTCATTGTGGTGGTCTACAGAGACAAAATTATTAAAATTGTGTCAGTGTCCAAGTATTTCTAAAATATTATATAAAAATCTTAGTAGTGTTCATATGATACGTATCATCTAAAACACCTACTGAAATATGAAGCCCATTAACACCAAATAAATGCAGGCAACTTTTGAAAAACAGGTCACCACAGATGTTACCAACTGCCGTGAATGCATATGCAGTGCAAAATGTGGAGCAACATTAAGTAGCCTTTTACCCAGATTAGAGCTGTACTAGTGAATGCTGCCATTACTAGATAATCAACTATGCAAAAAGACAAAGAAATGTACTGAAGTGGCTTTGAGATCAGCAATAAATACCTACATGTTCAGTCAGGCCCTGCTGACAGATGGTTTCTGATCCAGAGGTAGTTAGACAGAGAGATGCTATAGCTCAAACAACTAGGGTCCGTCTGGCTATTCCAATGGCTACCTGGCTCTATACATAAATGACCAATGCATTACAGGTTTTCATTATCACAATCTCTGACACATAGTTTGTATGACCAATATACACAAAACCATTTCGCGAAAATGGTTTTGTGTAGAACAGACCATTCACCCCAACCCATATATTATTTTCACTGGTTTTCACATGCATTTGTGTTTCATTCATTGTTTTCTGATAATGTCCACACACAACTCTCTTTGTAAATCACAATAGGAAGCACGTTGTCGTGTAAAAAACTGATTGTGAAAGACTGCTGTGCATGGTCTTGATGTGTGCCGTTGAAGGCTCTGTGTGTGCCGTTGAAGGCAATGCATACTTTTCAGCTTTATTAGGTCTTTCTTTCTGCACCTGATGAACATACATTTTCTTTGGATCAAATTTACCAAGTCAGTAGCACATTCAGATTCAAAGCAAAAAACTGATTTCATCCAAAAGAAGACATTTTGTAAAAAGAGGCGTCTTCATCTGGTTTTAAGACATTCTGACCTCAAACACCCCACACTATTAATACAATATACAGCATTTTTCTTTTCATGTGTGTTCAATAAAAATATTTTGGAACTGGCAATATTTTACAGACTCATCTTATTTTCATTGCAGCTGGATATTCTTTTCTGTTTCCAAAATCATTAAAAGGTAACTCATTAACTGTCAGTTTTGTTCTGCCTTTTTAACCTGTCATTCATTCAAAAATTATTGTTTTAACAGGCAGCACAATTCTAAACTAGTTTTTCATGAATTTTTTCCCCCTTTTGAATAGTTACATCAGAACTTTTCATCAGTAGTTTTTAGAGCTTATCTCACCGGTCAAAATTGGTCTGGTTGTGTTAAGGCAGCCCTTTTGATGCCCATCCGAAGAATGTTGTGATCATATTTTCCGATAATTCTCCAGCAGTTTGCAAAAGTAAGCCACCAACCATGACACCAGCCAGATGTCCTGCTGCGGAACTAAAAAAACATCTAGTGGTTATGGCCAGAGGGAAAGAAGACTCCCCAAGATTGGCTGCATTGGAGATTTGAGCAATGCTTATGTTCCTCCATAAGAGGATTAGGCCAAGTTTCCAATTAGTACCATACAACAAAGCAGGATCAAATGAGTTAGCTGACTTTGATAAAAACAACAACATTTCCAATAGGTTATTTCAGAATATTTTGGCAAGTTGGCTGATTATGGCTAATTATGTTATTCTGTATATTGTAGGATATCTGTTTTCATGGATATTATAGCTGTGACTCAACCCTGTTAGTACATAATGTTCTGAGAACCATGTCTCATGGAGCTTGGTAAGATTGTGGGTGTCTTAAAACTATATTTTTTTTATTTGCTCATCAGAATGTTTCCTAAAAGATCAAACATGGTAACATTTAATTTACACTTTAGTAATGTTCTAGGAACATTCTCCCACTATGTTGGTTTCCTCATGATTAAATTTAAGGTAATGTTCTGAAATTGTTGGAAAACAAAAACATTAAATATATTTGTCTTCTCTGGAAATTCAGTACTTTAGAGTCATGTTTTCTTGTGTTTCCTTATTTACAGTTATTGTCACAAATATTTCTAGAGAATATGACCACTCTCTATCCTTTAATTGTGTTCAGGTGTGTAGCACATTCACAAATTGGCCACACCTGAATGCCCTCAGATCTAAATGAGAGTTAGTTTCCTTTTAAATTAGTTTGAATCGACAAAAATGAACAGCTTTGTATGCACATAGAGACTCCATGCTAGCTGGATATTCCATGAATAGAGAATAGAAGATAGAAGATTTGAATCTTACTGATGCCTGTCACAAAACCCTGACTAAAAATTGCCTGCCTAAACCCTGAGGAAATACATTTCTATGTGTCTCATCTGTGCTTTAGGTTAAAAAATGAAAGACAAAGTTTTATTGCATTTTTGAAATATTAAAACAACAAATAAAGTTATTTAAAAAACGTACAAATAAAGTTATTAAAAAAACATAAAAATTACCTATTTTATTTTGCAGAGCATTTCAAAACATCCTAAGAAAACTCAATAAACCTAACTGACAAGTCCTCAGAATCCCACTGGAACTTAAAAATAAACCTTCCAGAACAGGCACATTTAAAATGTCTGTTCTCAGTATGTTTGAATAAACGTTTAGTTCACTACTATGTCTTTGTTTGCACAATATAATCCTGAAAACATTTCCACATTTTAAAGGAATAAAATATGTTAGCTGGTAAGGTTGTCTCACTCATTCAGTAACACACTTAAGTGGTGTCTTGTTATCTATTGTATTTCTCACCAGAGTTTCTGGTTGACTGTTCCTATCAGTAAAATGCCAGGAGAACGATGAAAGCCCCATCCATTTATATTTTGTAATTTACGAGACACTCATATCTTGCTGGTTGCTGGTGCACCTTTCTAACAACTAGGCTATCTTATGCATCTATCCAAATGGCTGCCCTCTCTCAAACAAAATAATTCTAGTTGCTACCCGGAATTTGCACCACTGAGCCACAGATAAAATGCAACTGAACAACGCCATATAGCACAAGTCACCAATACAGGACATGTCACTCCCTCTCATAGGAAAACTATAATCACATATTAATCATTTACATTAAGTTGCATTTGACAGTGGTGTTACCTTCCAGTACCCTTCCCACATCCTCCTCTTTGTCGGCTTCTGTAGTTGACCTGTCACATCTGGAGTCAGATGTGACAGGTGTGTGTTAAAGGAGTTACACATACTATTTTTGCATTGGAGTGCATCATAAAATGTTCTGAACAAATCTGTGGTAATAGTGGATTTATAGCATTTCAGATTATCTGTTTGTTTAAAAAATATATGTGTAACAATAGGAATGATTGTTCAGCATTCCTGTTGGTCACAAAAGCTGTTCTATGTCTTGGGAGGCTACACCTGCAACTCCGAGGCGTGATTAGTTAGTTTAGAAAGGGTATCTTGATCTGATTCCAATTGTACTGCTGCAGGTGAGAACACAGTCCAGACCAAATGCAGGAAATCAGATGCGTACAGTATTATCGTTTGTTTTTATTGCAAGCATTACTGAAATGCATTTGATGAAATGAGAAAAAAAATATTACTAACAATCTCTGAAACATATTGATTAGCAGCACACATAATATCACTAGGGATATAGACTACTGAATAATGCTTGCTGATGTCCTCCCACATGTTGGAAGACCAAAGCTAAAGTTTTGGACACAGTTAGCCTAGCTTGCAGCAGGTGAACATGTCCTTCATTTTAATTAATGACCATAGACTCTGTCGTGTAGAGTAAAACCCAAAATGCTTTATTCCATAGGTTTCTAATATAGAGCACTATACACAGATCTTCAGGTAAGTCTACAGTTATAATAAGGACATGTTCAGAAAACCACACCTAAAAATAACTGACTAAAAGTCACCGTTAGAAACATCATTCTACAGTGTAATAAAAACCTGTCTGCTTAAACAGTGGATACTTTCTTTAGCTGATTTTGCTCTGATAGAGATTGTCTTCAATCTTGTAGCAGTTCCATCCTTTGATTAATTATTTCTGCTCATGCTCAGGTTTGACAAAGTTGATTTATTTGTCTCACTGAAGCCACCTAGACCAGTATTTTTGAAAGGTGGTTCATCTGGCAGGGGTCTCAAACCTGTTATGTGGAATAGATATTGTGGATCTATCAGTTTTTACTCATAATTCTGAAATATCATTGATCACATTAAACTAGATCAACCCCATTATTGAATCTCCTGTTCCACTCCAAATGTTTAGAAAACCCTGTTTCCCAGCAGCTCATTACCTTCTGGAAACTCCAGTCCAGTTGTCATAGTACTGAAACTGCACTTTGGAAGGTGGAAAATGACCTTTTAATGGCATCACACAAAACACCCTACATCTGTCCTTCTGCTTCTTGACCTTAGTTCTGCTTTCAACACCACTGATCACTTCCTTCTTCTGTGAAGATTGGAAACTTGTATTGGTCTATGCCGACATGTTCTTGCCTGGTTTTGATCCTATCAGAAATATATCAGTCTGTATGTGATGCCTTTATTTCAGACTGGCCTGACAACACTTAGATTTCCCCGTCCAAAGTCGTCCTTGTTGTGTTGCTGCCTGATCTTTCCTGCTGTAACTACCCGCAGCCCACCCTGTGGTCACCTGAACATACAAAAAAGTTGATGTGGCCCAAAAAGGTCATGTACTACTACTACTTATAGTCCTAACCCGGCAGAGCCAGACAAAGAATGGCCAGTCTGGCTCCCCTCTAAGTTTCTTCTTTGGCTATGACCCTACTTTTTCCTAGCCACTGTGCATCTGTTCTTGCTGTTGCTTGCTCTTCAGTGTTTCAGTCTGGGTTTCCATAAAAGCACTTTGTGACAACCTCTGAAGTAAAAAGGGCTATATAAAATGCATTTCATTGATTGACTGGTTAACATTTGTCATCTACACTGCTGCTGATGTTCCACTGCTCTCAGATGTATGATTGTCTCCATTCATCTTTTTTCAATATGACCACCTTTACACAGTGGAAAATTCTCCTTGCTCACTGGAATTGTATTCTGAGAAAAATGTATCTGGATATTGAAGGATAATTAAAAACTGTCGACTCTTGTCCTATGGTTTTTAACAGCAAGTTCATTTCCATCATTTGTTGTTGAGACTTCTCATAAGCTCCTTAAGCAGAACATATTTTTAATACCAAGGTAAAGAAAGGCTTAGGTAGTGAATTGGAAGGATAGCAAGAATGCCGTCAGCGTCATCGGCCCCAATGCGTGTAAGGGTTTGTTCAAATGAAAGTTTTTTTCAACATTGTCCAAAGGCATATCTGCTGCTATTCATGCTCAGCAAATTGGGGTGTGCAAACAAACACATTGGACCAGTGATCTCTTTATATTTGGTGGGCAGGAAATATTATAGTTGCTAGGCAAAATGAGCAAAAAATTGAATAGTTTATTCCAACATATACAGCTTTCCACATATTTTCTGGTAAATATAATTATTTCCAGAAGTTACTGAAAGTAAAACTGGGTCAGAAAAACATGGCTCCACAGCTAAATTACAAATGCATATGGTGACAGATACTAACATTCTGAAATGTAAAATAAAATGAACATAAATCAAGTGAAAAATGCCCAGATGCATAATTTCTTAAAAAAATACAATATCAGTTACAAAAAAGGGATAATACACCTGCAAGTATGTTACAATGCAACCATAATATAACATAATGTGAAAACAAAATGTCTCATTAATGCACGCAGAATTCCAAATGGACTTTTTCAGAAGGATTATACGTTTGCAATAAAGAAAGAACTGGCGTGAATGCACAATTGTGTGGATTTTCGTAGCTGGTATGATCTGAGGCTAACTGAACCAAAAATGTATACAAAGTAAGAAATAATCCAACTCAAACTACAGCTGAGAACTGGGTTTCACACCCGGCTGTTCATTACCAGATGGAATGAGTGAGCTGATCTTGCAGTGCAGTGGTTCTCAGACATCCCCCCCTGGGAACACCAGATGTTTCATCTTTTAACTTTGTTGTAGCCCTGAATACCTGATTCACGTGTCAAGGGCTTGACGATTAGACGACGAGTCGAATCAGTTCCCAAATGCATTGAACAGCTGGGAGTTTCGTATGCTCCATCCTGATCTCGCCAGCTCACAGACACGGTAGCTAAACAGAATGTGAACTTGTGAGATCAGAATGATTTACACCGGCTAAATTACTCCCACGCGCACAAACGGCCAGGCAACGCATCATTAGCAAATCCGCATCATCTTAGAACCAGTGGGAGCAAATGACAGCCAGAAATGGACTGTTTTCGTCCACAGCAAGATCAAGACACACAGACCCACAAATGTGCCACCACACACGAGCACACACACACAACATCAGTTCCAGTCACTACAGCTGTGTTCTGTGGTCGGTTCTCTGTTTCACTCATTGAAACCATTAGCAGCTATGGAACAGCAAGAGTCGGCAGGTTCAAAAGGACAGGCTGGAAGGGAAAAGCACCCAGAGAAGTGAGGCATCATCGCATACAGCTGACGGGTAGAGCCGAAAAACCTAGTGGGAGTACAGAGGAAGACTCATCAACAGAGGGAGGAAAGCAAAACAACACAGAGGGAATTGTTGGGTTTACAGTTTTATGCGTGTGTGTGTGTGTGTGTGGGGGGGGGGGGGGTTAGTGTGAAGACCAATAACCTGAGTGCAAAGGCCTAGTTGAAGACGGAGGGAGGGGGTGGATGTGCGTATGCGTGTTTGTTGTGGGGGTGGGGGGGGGGTGGGTGGGGGGGGTGGGTGGGTGGGTGGGTAATCAGCGATAATACCCAGGAAGAGATACAGGGGAGAGGTAGAGAACAACTGCACCACATCCTGTTTTGGTAGCTGTGTCCTGCTGCCTTTTGAAGTGCTACACGAGCTGGTTGGGCCGAAAAATGGGGGGACCAAAGGGCAAAGGCGGACGCCAACAGAAACGCATTTGAGCAACGTGACCTCACTCCTGTAGGAGGTACAAGCAGCACACATCCCGCGGGTGATTTATGCGGTGCCCATGACAAAGGACGCATCCCTTCTGCTCGGCTCTCTGCGTACATTCTTCCGCCTCTGTGCATCCGGGAAGCCAGTGAGTGCTTGTGATTTCCCGTAGTTCTAGGAGTTGTTTGTCAGGGAGGCAAGCATGCTTGTAAAACCCGAGAGAAGACGGGGCTGGAACTAAAACTACGTCCAGTGAAGACTGGAGAGGGACTAAGTGGCAATAAATTGAGTTAATCAACAACAATTGCATGTTTTAATTTACAGGAAAGGGGGAAAAAACATTGACAGAGCATGTGATAAAACATTTGGAGACCCCCTTCAGAGGTTTTAGAATAACTGAGCCACAGTCAGTGCTGTTCAATCATTTGTTGACTGAAGTCCATAAGGAATCTTTCGAAGTACATATTGTGGTGCTCAACCTAGGCTGCATAGGCTATCCAAAGAGAGGAAAGAGTACTGGAATATCTACTCAAGTAGCTAAATGCACTGTTACATTCATTACATTTTACTGACGTTGAAATAAATCTACTAGTGTATAAAACTGCTCAAATAAAAGTAACAAAAAAAGTAATAAAAGTAACAATAATTATTATAATAATATATAGAAGAAGCTCCTTTAAAAAGTGCTTAAAGTAAATGTAAAGCAGTTACCACAATAAATGGTTTTCAAAAGTAACAAAGTATAATACTACACTCAAAATATAATCAAGTTAAAGCAAAATTTAAAACTGAAAAACACTCAAAGGTAGAGAAAAGCTACTCCATTTCAGTAAGGAGAGTATCTGTAATTTGTTACTTCCACCCCTGGTTATATGTGAAAATCAGACCACCAACCCTGATAACCTAGCCTACCTATAACAGTAATCAATTTGGGTGAACCATACACACGCGCGCGCGCACACACACACACACATTCAAGCAACATAATCGTTTTGGCATGATTAGACTAGGAGACAGACAACTTAATTGCCATCCATACCTTCTGCACCTTCCGCTCTAATCTGCTGTTATTGTTGACACATGATAATATGATGCGGAAATGTCCTCTTCTCTCATGGTCTGTACAGAAGCATATTACACAGCCGCGCAAGCGTACACACACATACACACTCACTGGTTAACCCTTACGCACAGAACTACTGTAAGATTATTTGTCAGGAAAGGGAGAGAGAAAGAGATCCTGCTCCGTGCTGCGGTGAGTTGCTCAGAAGATAATTGCCAATAGACGCACAGGAAACACCGTGCGCAAGTGAAATTATTTTATAGCGGCGGGCTATCGGTTGTTTTCGTCTTCGATCAACTTTGGTTTTAAGCTGCTATCAACTTTTGACTTTTTTCGTCAATGGAATTAATCAAGAGACTCTTAATATATAACAACCATCACATTCACAGCAAAAACAGTGTTGGAATGGTAGGCTGTTTTCTTAAAAAGAAACGTACGGATCAGATTGATAGGAATATATTGTCTGTCTACATTTTGGAAGAAAAGGTAATCAAAATATATATTGGATTAGTTGACTACGATTTAGCCCATGGGCTAGTTGACAGACATGGCATGAAAGGGATATTCTAAAAATATATTCCCTTGTTTAAAAGTAAGCAATTATTTGAAACAGTTATATTCGCCTGTTCAACCTGAATCGAAGGAGTGGGAGATCAAGGATTTACACTCCCACCCAAACTGTTGCGCAACGAAATGTCCCTGACGCGGGGCGCAAAGTCTTTATTGCCTTGCATCTGCGGTTGACAGGACAGTCGCGGGGTGACTATAGGTAAACGAGGAAAAAAGCTGTTATTTCTGGATAGCCTATCTGTCGAAGGGATACATAAAATGACGATACATAACCAAGGAAATTAAGGTACATCAGTAATTTAATTAAGATTTACTATACTTGTATATTTGTTCTCACAAAAAAATGTCTAATGAGAACTTCGATTGTTTGAGATGAAAAGATGAGACGCACATTGCCGACAGCTAGGTTATCTTACAAACATGTTAATTTCATACAATACAGATTTTTTTTTAAATAGGTAGGCTATTTCTTGTGGTTTCAAGAAAGTAGCTGTTATAATTTATATTTTTTCAAAGGTAAATATACAGTGAAAAGTAGTCATAGTAGGCATCTTAAGTCACTCACAGAGAGCATTTAAATTCCAAACCAATCATAGCATGTCTTATCTACCCACACAAAATGGAAGATGTCATGTTATAAATCAACGGACCATAATTTGCTGTGTGTGTGTTTGTTCCTAGCCCGCTTGTGGTTGATGGACGGTGAGGCTTGAGCTCAAGCCAGTGATGCAAACGACAAGGACCTTGTGTTGGCAGGGAGGACTGGGTGTTGCTTTGCTGTTTCTTCTTTTCCCGCTTCTCAGGCCCGAACCACTACATCTCCAGCTGTCATCCAACAGACTTTTGGAGCCCCAGAATGTGACACTGGCGGCTATCTTGCCTTTGAGCAACACTAATTACCCATGGGCCTGGCCTCGCGTGGGCCCGGCGCTGATCAGGGCTCTGGAGCAAGTGAACGACAACCCCAACTTGCTGCCAGGTCACCGCTTGCGCCTCATATTCAACAGTAGCGAAAATAAGGACGGCTTCTGCTCGGACTCAGTGGCGCCCCTGGTGGCGGTGGACTTCAAGTTCTCCTATGACCCGTGGGCCTTCATCGGGCCCGGCTGCGACTACTCCTCGTCTCCCGTTGGCCGCTTCACAACCCACTGGGACGTCCCCATGGTGACGGCCGGGGCAGCGGCCATCGGCTTCAAAATGTTCACATCCATCACCAACACGGGTCCCACTCACAAGAAACTGGGCGAGTTTGGGGTGCACCTGCACCGCCATTTTGGTTGGCACAAGCACGGCATGATCATGTTCAGCGACAACAAGGACGACGACCGGCCGTACTACTTCACAGCTGAGGGAATGTACACTCAGCTGCACCTGGAGAACATCACCACGGCCGATCTGGTCTTCAACGAGAACAGTTTCCACTACGACAGCCTCATCACCGAGATCAGCCAGGGTGCCCGAGGTGAGCTCCTTTTCCCATTTAGTCATTTGGACGCGGCGTCGCCATTATCCAGGTAACTCAGGGGCTTGTACCAGAACTGATCAGTTGGACAGGTATTGTATTTCCAGACAGATGCACATTTATTCACTGGAGTGTTTTTGTTCGGTATAGTAGTAATTTAACGGTGAAAATGTATAACGGACCCTAAGTGGTGCGTTGGTCTAAGTCCCTGCACTACAGCCGGCTCCTTTCGTCCAGGACTTTGAATCCTGGTCACAGCATGTCCGGTGTTCCCGTGCGGTCCAGATTGTCTCTGACTGAGGTGGGCAGGTAGATAGGAAGGAGTCAGTTTGGGCTGTCTTGTCTTGTTGCACTGAAGCTATGAATAGGTAGGCTGCCAGCAAGCTAAGTCAGGGATGTTGGCTGGGGAATTTGTAACATGTTTTTATAATAATACTTTTTAATGAGGCATTAACTCAGCCGGTCAATGTGTTTTTCTATTTCTGACAAAAAGGATACTTCAAGAAGTAGGTTACATTTGCACATCCTTTCCAAATTATTACAGCATCTGAACAGTACACTGCAAATTTAATACACACTTATTTGTTCTTAGGTTAGGATTTGCTCTTGGAAAATGACATTTGATTTGCAACTCTATCTTCTCTGTTTACTCCTGATATACCACAACTATGGATATAGATTTTACACCTGTCTGTCTATAAAGTGTATTAAATGCTATCCTATTGTTAGCCAGATGGCATCAGATACATAGTCATACATGCCCATAAACATAGGCTACATGTAAACATAGGCTACACGTAAACATAGGCTACACGTAAACATAGGCTACACGTAAACATAGGCTACACATATAGTCTACCCAAAGATAGGCTACACATAAAGATACAAGCTACACATACACAAAGAGGCCTGTGTTTTGCTCACTTGGAGGCTTTATCTGAGATTGTTGCGTCTTTCTGTCGAACTGCGTATGAAATAGGTCAAATATTAATATTTTCCATCCAATTTTACTTGGATGGCCAATGGTTACACAGTAGCACGGGTCAGACTCCAAAAGTCTGCCCACTGTGACAAACATGGAGTGATTATTAAAGCCACTTTCTCATCTGAATATTCAAATTATTTTTATTGTTTTGATAGATTGCATAGAGCTGGAACGATAAACCAAAAATTATTGGTACTGACCACTTATTGTAAGCACTTTTCTGATTTTGTTCATTATGATAAGTACCCTATACTGGAAAGTTATAGGCTCAGTTCATTCATATGACACATACTGTACATTACATATTTTTCTCATCTTATTAACTTGAGACACTTGCTCCCAATAGGTCACACACCATGTTAGATTTGCATTCTTATGACTGCACATTCAAGCCATATGATTCATTTGTGAAAATAAGTGACCTGAGTAATTGCTGTAGGAAGTAATAGTATTTTGATTCTATTGTTGCATAAAGCTTTAGAGAGCAGTCATTCCAATTTGGTCCTTAATTCAAGGCCCCAAATGTATGTCGTGTTCATTTTCAATGACTCTTTTCATTACTTTGAGTTGACCTGTCAACGTACTAATTATGTTTTTAATTAAGTCCCAATTACTTGATGTAGGCCTACACTTGCCCATGTGCAGTACATTTCATAATATATGTGATCTTATGTTTTATTGACTTAATTAATTAATAAACTGATCAACCTTGATGGGAAGTGTAACCAAACGTGATTTATGCACAATACTGGCATAGCGAATATTCAAAATACTGTTAACTTGCCACAATGTCATTGAAGAAATATAACAGTAATGGAGAGAGAACTGACATCTGTAAAGATGCTTTTAACAAATGGCAGGACATGTGTATTTGATTTCAGAACATACTGTAGGAAATAAACTGGAAATTCTCACTCATATAAATCCAACCAAGGAATCAATTATTTATAGGAAACCTCCAGAATGATCGAATGGTTCCTTCTTTTGTACCACCTGGAAACCGCCCCCTAAAATTATCATGGTATTTGATGGTGTGGAATATGGGCGATACGATATTTAAGGCACAATGTGGTGTGATATATGGGTAATAAACCACAGCTACGGGTTGGTATTGCGCTCGATGCAACACGGAGTGCCCGGACACAGCTTTTAGCCATGGTACAATGGTTCTATACCACAAACCCCTGAGGTGTCTTGTTGCTATGATAAGCCAGTTAACAAAGCAATTAGAAAAGTTGAAACTCCTGATTGTGTATAAAGAACACAAGAAAATCCCACGGTATATCCAGTAAGTTGCTCAGACATTGGCTGAATTACTAAAATGTAGCAAAATGGAAATAATACAATGGCAGTACAAAGAACAAAATAGTAACATTGTACTTTAATGATTTTATGACCCTGTGGTATTTGTTTTTCATTTTACTACCTTTATAAATTCTTAAGGGAGGCAGAAATAAAATCTCGACATGACAGCAAAGAAACAGAAAGATGCAGAATGTGACCATGTAAATGCACAAGCAAAGATATATCTGAGGAAAAAGGACAGTGGGAGATAAACAAATACATACACTGTACAAACAGGTAAAGGACTTATGCTTACTGTCAGACAAACAGCGAATGTTGAATTATAATAATGCTGAAAGGCATGGAATATTGAATCAGTGTGGATATACTATAGTGCTCCCTGCAAGGTAAAAGAAGAATGACTCGAAACACCATGACTGCATAATGAACCCATGAAAGTAGTATACCCAACAATAGATCTGGTATTTAGAGGGTGCTTGAATGAAGAGCTAAAGGGTCAGGCACATATAGACGCTTGATTTGAGCTCAGAAGCGTGAGCAATTAGCTGCTGGTCCCGATTAGGGATTGTCACGTTCACACTATTAAAGACGGAGAGAATTAATTCCAACTACAATGTGAAGGTAATTAAGTTCTTTAAATGATAAGTCTGGTTTAAATGGTCAAACACTGAGGGATGAATTTAGAGGAGTGCTGAAAAGACAGGGGGTCACTTTCCAGTTACATGGATTGTTGGATGGCTAAGAGAAGAAAAGCATTTTCAAAAAGAGATTTCATTTTTCATGAGGGCTTTTTATAGTCCAATTAAAACGAGATGTGTGTCATGGCTCGTTATAAAGGTTACCTCCTGATTTACTTACACGTTCCATGTCTTTGTCTGGGCGAGGGATACATCTGGGCGAGGGATACATCTGGCCACCGTGTGAACAGACGATTTCCTTAGAGAGATACATTTTTTGTCCCATTATTGATTAAAAAAGTCAATTTAGAGTCATGGTTGGGTCATTGCTTAGGTTATACATGGATCAGTCATAACATTATGACCACCTGCCTAATATTGTGTAGGTCCCTCTTTTGCCGCAAAAACAGCCCTGACCCGTCGAGGCATGGACTCAACAAGACCTCTGAAGGTGTGCTGTGGTATCTGGCACCAAGACGTTAGCAGCAGCAGAGTTAAGTTCTGTAAGTTGCGAGGTGGGGCCTCCATGGATTGGACTTGTCCAGCACATCCCACAGATGCTCGATTGGATTGAGATCTGGGGAATTTGGAGGCCAAGTCAACACCCTGATCTCGTTGTTCTGTTCCCCAAACAACTCCTGAACCATTTTTGCTTTGTGGCAGGGTGCATTACCCTACTGAAAGGGGGCAATCCCATCAAGGAATATCATTGCCATGAAAGGGTGCACATGGTCTGCAACAATGCCTAGGTAGGTGGTACGTGTCAAAGTAACATCCACATGAATGGCAGGACCCAAGGTTTCCCAGCAGAAAATTGCCCAAAGCATCACACTGCCTCCACCAGCTTGCCTTCTTCCCATAGTGCATCTTGGTGTCATGTGTTCTCCAGGTAAGCGATGCACACGCACACGCATGTGATTTATCTGACCAGACCACCTTCTATCATTGCTCCGTGGTCCAGTTCTGATGCTCACGTTACCATTGTAGGCGCTTTCGGCAGTGGACAGGGGTCAGCATGGGCTACGCAGCCCCATATGCAAAAAACTGTGATGCACTGTGGTCTGACACCTTTTTATCAGTACCAACATTAACTTTCTGTAATTTGAGCCACAGTAGCTCATCTGTTGGATTGGACCACACAGGCCAGCCTTCGATTCCCACCTGCATCAGTGACCTTTGGCCGCCCATGACCCTGTCGCCAGTTCACTGCTTTTCCCACTTTTAATAGGTACTGACCACTGCAGACGGGGAACACCCCACAAGGGCTGCAGTTTTAGAGATGCTATGACCCAGTCGTCTTGCTATCCCAATTTGGCCCTTGTCAAAGTCACTCAGATCCTTACGCTTGCCCATTTTTCCTGCTTCTCACACATCTACTTTGAGGACAGAATGTTCCCTTGCTGTCTAATATATCCTACCCACTGACAGGTGCCATGACAAGATTATCAGTGTTATTCACTTCACCTGTCAGTGGTCACAATGTTATGGCTGATCAGTATACCATTCCCTACATCACCATACAACATATGGCCTGCTATTGAAGGCAAGAGAAATACTTTACAAAGCAAGAGCATACATTTTCTTTCTTACACAAAATCCAGAGGAGAATAATATGTAATCTTTATTTTTAATCTTTATTTGTGTTTTTAACAATATTCAAAGCTTCAGTTTTGATATCGGCGGAAGGCATTTGATTCTCTTTTTATCCTTTGACGTGTACAGTGCCTTTGGAAAGTGGATTTTGGCAGTTTATCCCATTCTTTATTGGAGATCCTCTCTAGCTCTATCAGGTTGGATTGGGAGCGTCAGTGAACTGTGATTTTTAGGTTTCCAGACAGATATTAAATGGCTGTGTGCTTCGGGGATTTTAGAGCTGAAAGAATGATGTTGACCCCAGTCTGATGTCCAGTGCACTCTGGATCAGGTTTGTCAAGGACCTCTCTGTATTTTTCATCCTTCTCTCAATTCTGACCATTCTCCCAGTCCCTACTGCTGAGAATCATCCCCACAGCATGATGCCCCCACCAACATACTTCACCATAGGGATGGTATTAGCCTGGTGATGAGGGGTATCTTTTTTTCACCAGACGCAGCATTTAGCATTCAGGTCTAATAGTTAGATTTTGGTCTCATCAGACCAGATCATCTTTTTTTATTATTCTCTCAGAGTTCTTTATGCGGCATTTCATATTCCTTTTATCTCAGGAGTGGTTTCCGTCTAGGCATCGTCAATGCCTGATTGATGGGGTGCTGCAGAGATGGTTCAGCTTCTGGCAGGTTGATATATCTCGGCAGAAAAACTCTGAAGGTTCTTGGCACTTCTTGCTACAAGACTGCTCTTTGAAGGGCAGTTGGGAAGGGCTCATTATTCGCACATGGGGAATTGTTTTGATGTGGTTGGTTTGAATTGATTCAATAATTGATTTAATAATAATAATGACATGCAATATTGTCTGATCTGTCTTTCAGGCAAATTCAAATGCAATAATAACGTGTTCAAATACAACCAGTTCCCATAATGACCATTGCATTGCATTTCTGGGTTTTATAGTCGAGTTGAGTAATCACAAATTTCATCTTTCTTTGTAACCTGTAATAACTATCAAATTCAGACAAATATCTCAACATACTATATATTGTCATGTATTTGAATGATTAAATAATATGCGGTGTATCATAAGAATGTGTGTTTTTGGTGAATCACCCGCTTAACCACCCTGAAATGTTTCAAAACATCAGGATGTGTTTCAACCCTCAGACATAGTTTAATGTTTTGCTCTTGGCCGCCCTGTAGCAACTCAAGTTCATTGTCACAAATCTCTTAATTTTAACTTTTGTGGTTTGCTAGGCAGCAAATGAATCGCAACTTGACTGAGCCTCCCCTTAGTCTCGGTAAAGCTTTTGTCCTACTCATACAGCAGCGGGAGAACCCACAGTGCTCACTTTGGCATGACAAACCCTCGACACATCTTCCGCTAAACAGATGCTACTTCACTGGACGTGTCTGCAGGTGCTGGGATCCTCAGAGGTGCAGAAAGCTCAGCCGGCATAGCCTTGCTGCAGCCCGAGCCCGTTAAGGGTTCTGCGGGCAGGCGCTAATTTCAGGGAGGGGAAAAGAAGAACATCTTGTCCCTGGACACACTGATTTACACAGCACACACACACATATAAAAGTCCTTGGGCACCTCCCCACCAAATAGCGATGCATAGTTTAAGGAAAATCTTGGCCCGAGGAAACTCAATTTGACGCAGGGTATTATGTACTCGAGTGCTTCATTGTTATTTCGAATCTGTAACTAATTAAGTGCTTTCTGGGTAGCGTCCTTAAGTGAACCATCAAAATACATTCAATATCTACAATATCTGAATTTGTGAGTACTGTGAACAGGATGTATGTGACTTTAATTAGATAATTGTGTGGTCCAGATATTGACTGGGTCAATTCCCATTGAACAGACTGGAAGAGGCCACCAAGAAAAGAGAGAGCAGGAAAGAGAGGATGAGGAAACGAACATGTTCTGTGCAGCTTTTACTTGGTGCTGTGTGAGAGTGAATTGACCTAAGGTAACACTGTCACGGCCTGGCAAAAAGGCCTTTACACATACAAGGCAAATAGGAACAGAACAGGGAGCTTGTCTTGCCTTCTGAGACCTCTAGGATATAATTAGCGTTTTGTTAACCACTGAATTCTTTATTTTGGAATTACCCCTGAAATGAATGTATTTAAGTTGAAATTACGCCTGAAGGAAACTAGTCTCTAGTTGATGGTAAAAATGCAAAATCTTTATTGAAGGGAATGTGTGAATGGGAATGTTTGATTAGGGCTGGTTAGATTTCAGTGGAGGATGTCTTGTTTGTTACCTTTATGAAGACAAACGCATTTCTGTTGCAAGTACTTGGTGTTACTTTGTGATTGCTTGCTTCTTAGTCTTAGGGACACCGAATGATGTACAAGAAAGCACACTGAATGATCAGAGAACATCATTATCCGTGCATTTGTTTAAAATTCCTCATAGCTTGATGAAAAGCAGACAATTTTCATTGCAGCATAGAGACTTTTCATTTGATTTGAGTTACTCCACAGCTTTTTGATAGCGTGGCTGTGTGGTTCACGGCGGCTGGCAGAAGTTACAATGTAGGTGGTATCGGCAAACACCGCCCTTCTCGCGCCCGTGCTTAGCCTCAACCGGATTCTTGTCATCTACTCCCCCAGTTCCCACATGGGTATGACAACATTTCTAATTAAAAGTCCCGAGCCTAAGCAAGAGGTCACGTCTGTGGCTCCTTTGTGACTTTATAAGGGAAACGGCTCAGGGCATTTCTAAGACGTAGGTATTTCCTGCAAAACGTGATTTGTCATAACTTTTTGTTCTTCTTGGCCAATGTTTCATAGAGCTATTTCTGGTACCGCCCCTGTGTGACCGCTGTAAGACTTTATTGACTTTGTCACGCACTCGTTTGTCTCCACCGAGCTACTGGGGAATCAAGACCGTGGAATCGATTCGCCAGCTAAGCTGACAGGACTGTTTGTGGAGTGGGTGGGAAAGGGAATAAGACAGACAGACGTCAGAATCGCGTGTTCTGCCCCTATGAAGTCCACTATGAAGGATTCTCACAGTCTAAGCTGCACTTGGCCTGCCTCACCAGTCCACCTAAGCGTTTTGTGGTTGGTCAAAATAAGTAGCCACCCGCATTGAAATTGTCGTAATAGATTTTGAAAACCATCTCAAAATTAATGCCACAGTTAGATAATTAATGAAGGTTCTCAAAACTTTTAGATTTTTTTTTTTTAATCCATGAAATTTCACTGACTTTAGCAGATAGAATATTCAAATACTGTTCAGGGCTTTTGGTCGGAATTCATATATTTGCATATATTGCAGCATTTCACTTTTTTTTTTTGGAATGCACTGATGCTAAATTTTCTTAATGTAAAATATATTTGTTTTTGCAGTGTATTATGGATTTTACATTTCATTTCATTACGAATACGAATTATATATCCACTACTCACTCAATGGGTCTTCTTCCGGATGTTGACAATAGTGCAATCACTCTAAGATACCGTAATCAGTCATTTTTTAAAACCTAAAAAACCTATTGTGACTACAGCTAAATTACTGTTATGACCACACTGCAATTTTATTTTGCTAAGGAATCACTCTCACTACCTACTCTTTAGAAGGCTAGTGGATTTTGCACACAGGGAATAAATATCTGGTCGGGTGTTTAGGGCTTGGATGTTGGTGAATTGAGACATTAACAAGCTCAGTACCTGCCAAGCTTCCATCCACCTACCACAGACTGAAAGAACAGGAAACAAATGGGAAAGCAGTCTATGGTCAGAACCCAGTTATAAATAATATTTCCCATCCCTGCAGGCAATATCCCACTGCTGTTTTACTTTTGTGTTTTTCCGGTTGTAGTCCAGCTAAAACCATGACTTATATGTGGCTGGTGGTAAAAGGGGTTTGGTACTGGGTGGGGGAAGTTCTTGAACAACGTCATTTGAATGAAGTGATTGGCAAGCAGTTCTCTGTATCGGAGCCAGCAGTCCCATTAAGTAATTTCAAAGCTGAAAAAGAGGGCTGGTTCTGGCTCTGGGTCCTTTGGTTGCAGCGGAGAACTCTAGTAATTCAAACCGCACGGAGTGCTGTTGCTATTTCATTTGTCCTGTTTACCCCGCTGGTGTCATTTAGAAAATCAAAGCCTGGAATGGAATGGGTTAGTTGGACTGAGCGACTTGAGAAGACAGAAGCTACAGAAAGGCCCTGGAGTGAGAGGAGGTAGAAAGAATTGAGGTAGAGATCGAAGTTAGTGAAAGACAGTAGAGAATAGGTTGTTAAAGATATAGGAGAGATAGGAGGATATTTATGGGGGAAAGCCAGAGAGAAAGGAGGCATAGAAAGAGAGGAACTACAGAGAGAGAAGGTAGAGAGAGATAGGAGGTATAGAGAGAGAAGGAGAAAGCATAGGAGACCATGTTTGGGGGCCATTTAAACAGTAGAAAATAGGGAGTTATTGATTTATTATCATAATAATAATAATAATAATAATAATTGCCCTGGCAGCACTGCAGGACAATGCGTCAACAGTATCTGGAACAGGATGTTATTATGCCGGAGAGTCATGGTACAACCAGAGGAGACGGGGGGGATTAAATGGGGCAGCTTGTCAAACAAAGCCAGAGGGGCGATGAGAATACAACTTCTGGTAACTTGCATTTGGTGAAAGTGTTGAAATATTCAAGGCATTTCTTTGATGGTATTCCAAATTATTTAGTTTTTCTCTGGCTTTTTCTCTTTCCGTTTCATTTTCAACCACCAGTAAGAAATGTACTTAAAAAATATATTCTCCCTTGTGGATAGGTTGGGAATCAAACACAACATTAGCAATCACTTAGCAACAAGTAAGAGAAAGACCAAGGGATTCAAGACACACACTAATGAGAAACAAACAAGAACCACAAAGCCAGTGCACCCAGTTGTTTGGTGATGCCACTGTGTCTGTACCTCTGCTTAGTTAGATTTTCCCTGAGGAGTGAGACACTGGAACAGCCGAGGTATGTGGAAAGCTCTGCTTTTTCCCTTCTCCCCGATGTGCCAGGATGAAAGTTTATGGAAAAGAGGATCCATAAGAATGGCTGAGCTGTGGAGATAGCTTCCATGGCAACAGACAGCATCTGCACCAGAGCACAGGAACAGCTGGATGTGACGGGCAACCTGCCCTCCCTGTATGTTTTCATCTGGCACATGTTGGAATTGTCAAAATGACAACCCCTTGTCTTTCACATGCTCTTTCACTCTCTTTTACATGCACTTCAACAAAGAAAATGACCCAGTCTCTCTCTAAGAGTTTGTTTTCAGTTCTCAGAGACAGAGGTGTGGTGCTTTCTTAGGGAGATCAATATTGTCCCATTATTGGTGGCAATTGCATGGGTCATTGTTTTGGTTTTTTATATTTTCTACATAAAAGTATGAAACTGGACCTGCTTTCCTAGAAAACAAGATACTAAAAGGAGAAAACCCAATATTATTACATTTTTACAGCACACAATTATCAAACATGAGTACACATTTTTCACAATTTCAGTTCATGGACCTTGAAAAGGGGAACAGGTAATCTTTCTTATGTTGTTTTCACCAATATCCTTTGTTTCAAAACTCCTTTCATAAGGTTTGGTGCACTGGTACAAGATATTTGGCAAACCCATATATTCTGTCCAACTAGCTCTCCCAAATAGGGTTTGTGTAGTGCTGTTTAATCAAGTGTGAGTGGTTAAGAAAAAAACAAAAATCACAAAAATGACTGTAATACCCCCATACAAACAAGTATTATATTCCAGATGTACAGTTTAGGGAAACCAATAACTACATCAGTATCTTTTAAACACAAGGATCATTTTGCTTTAAGATGCATGTGGTCGGTGTCCATCTGAATGTGAGTGTACACTGTAAACCCGAAGTTAGCAGAACTCAAAATATTTAAGGCAACTGATTGCCTTAAAAGATTTAAGTTTATTTACTCAACAGCCATTTCTTTGTGGAACTTATATATTTGGAGTGACTTTTACATGTACCTTTTGATTACAAGTCAATTGAATGGCTAAAAAAGTAAACTGAAATGTTTTCAGTTACTGAAACTCAAAATGGCAATTCTTAAGTCAATATAGCTAAACCATTTTAAGTACAATAACTGATTATTTAATGTTGAAAAAACTAAATGTGTATGTGTCCATCATAATTATACTGTAATTTAAAGGACATTAAATAATTGAAGTAATGACAACTAATATAAAACTAAAAAGTTATGATTTAAATAACCCCAAAACTTTTAGTTCTAAACTTAAAGGTTTTGTGGCAACTGATTGCCTCAAAAGAAATAATTACTATGCACTTACACTGTAAACCACACTGTAAGTTCCAGATTACAGATCAGGTTTTCAAATTTGAGTTGTATTTGCTTAAAGGAATTGAGTACTATACTAAGCCACACCAACAATATAATTTCCCAATATGCATTGCCCTGTCAAGTGAATTCCAGAGTTACCACCCATGACTGTATTTGTTAATGACAGAGATATGGTTATTGAACACATTTATTTTCTATAATTTCACTTCCTTGACTGTTATAGAAACTGTGAATACTTAACATATCCCATAAATGCTTATTTAGAAGTCTTGCAATCCACCTAGTTCGTGGACTATTCATTTCACATTTCCTCAAATACACTGTGCTGTCAGATTAAAATCCTCGACCAGTTGTCAGAAAAACATGGTTAAAAAAATCATGGTCAAAAATGAAATCATTGCTTCGGCTGAAACTTCTGGATAACCTCAGAACTTAACCAGATTTTCACAAAGCTACCCACAAGGCATTGGCTTGAAAGAACAAATGCACAATTGCCATTAGAATCAAGCTGAAGAATTGACAGGGATATGTTTTTATGTAATTGTAACAATCATTTCAGTAGTGGGTGCAAAATGCATGTTTTACTACATGATTGGATTACTTTAGACAAATGTATGTGTTTGATGTTTGTGTAGCCAAGATGAATATATCAGTCAATTTACATGCAAAAAAAGGATAATAAAACAAAATATCAACCTGAAGCAGAGCATGCTGGGAACATTTTCATTTTAAACATAAACATTTAGTCAGTATAACATAAAATCATTCAGAATATTTCTCTGTTTTTCATTCTCTAATGTTTTTCATCCTTAGTTTTTTATACAAACATAGGTCCTAAAAGTCTATTTCAAATGGTAGCTAGTATGACAATCAGTATACTGTATTGTTGAAAATATAAAGGGTCAATAAAGGGATAAATACAGCAAATACTTAAATAACTACATTTAAAAATGAAAAAGGAGATTAGTGCTCGTTGACAGTAGAATCGATGTGTGTTTTTTAGTGACACTCATTGTCATTATTTTAAATGATATGCTTGAGTGTCACATCGACTGAAAGGTTTGTTGAAAGCAATACCACATCGGTCCACTTCTCTGAACTGGTGAGAATCCCTTTCATGCCAACAGCGACTGTTATCGTTATATTGATCTTACACCACTTTTAGTGACAAAATGAACCAAACAACCCCTCAGACTGATCCTCATGGGACAAATATTATCCAGTTTTGGTGTGTGGGTATTAAGTACAATTCACCTGACACGGCTAAACAAACCCTGTCTCTAACATCCCTTCTAATCGAAGCAATTGTGAAACCCGACTCAGAATGGCAGTTTGACTAAACATAACTGAGCAGGAAATCCACCTGAGGGGTTAGTGTTTTGGCGTAACACCTGGACACCGGTGCAGCCACGCAACAGAAAGAGCAGGCTGTTTGGCTTGAAGGACTGCTGAAGCGAGGCTCCGGGGCAGGGGGGTGGGGGGGAGGTTGTAACACACAGAAAGGAGCGACGGGTCTAACCCTGCCTGATTTATGACAGCTGATACAGTCCAGTGTGACGTGGGTAGAGAGCTTGCCGTTTGGAATTGGCTCGACAAATGCTCCCGCCGTTTCCGGCGGCTCTAATAAAGGGGGCCATCTGTTGCCGGTGTGGATGTGCGAGGTCTACGTGCTGTGTGCCAGCGCAAGGATGTCAGTAATGGCTTCTGTTTGCCGTCGTGCTGGGCCTAGTGTTTAAACAACATGAGCCTGTTGACACTTTTTCTGTCATCACCAGTGATCTGGGGTAAGAACACCATGTACAGAGGGAAATAGACTGAAACGAAATGGAAATGTTACTTTGAGCAAAAAAGAAATTACGTTATGTCAGAGACCTTTTCGTCAACCCGCGTAATTGATCTGCCACCTTGATTTTGTAAGGTCACATGATTGTGGATAATATTGTGCTGCATGTGCCTTTTTACATAATAAATACCTATTTCTGCCTTGAGCCATTTTTCCCTTGGCTCACTTTTAAGCTGGAAGAACTTGGGAATTTTCAGGGATTTCAAATAATGCTAACTTACACAATGTCCATCATTGTCCACCTTCAACACTAGAGCGATGATGTACATGAGCTAGATAAAGGTTTGTGGTTGTAAATTATTTAGGGAGTGAACTTGGCAGTACGTGACAGTAATCTGAATCATGGCTCTAGCTTTTTAACGGATTGCATCATTTTGCACATAAGGTCCAACAGATGTAATTGCTTTTAACCCTAACACTCGCAATCAGAGAGGTGTCATGGTTTTGCCAGATTGGGCGCCCTCGGAGGGACCACTGAAGCTACGTGTTAACAGTCTTACTCAAGAACAACAAATCTTTCACCTTGCTTTCTCTTAGATTTGATCTGGGATCTTTTCAGCTACTAGTCCAATGTTCTAAGTGCCTGTTCTTACTGCCTGGCCTACCCATCTAGAGAACATTGTATGTGCCTGTCTGTATTTATGCCTTGACTACCATTGTGTAGAGTAAGACGTGCAAGTGCAAAGGATATTTGCATATTGACAGAAGAAATTAATACCATTGGGGGAGGATGTGAGAAGACGATTGGTTTTATAAAACATATTGGATTTGGAGACATTAATTAGTAACGTGACTCTGGTACACAGTATTACTGCACCAATGCAGTTTAAATCCCGTCCTCTGCTCTTTCAGCGTAAGCTTAAATCCTTGTATATAGTTTAATAATGCCTGGGAAAAAATGATCTACTTCCACCTCGTTTGTTAAATAAATGTGCCTTAAATTGAAACAAAACATATAATGCTGGATAGTAATTAAGATTTTGCTGATTAATAAGGCAATTTTTTCCCATCAATATATTGATGAGTCTGTTTAGCAAAATGTTTAATTAACCAAAGGGCCCTTTTCTATGAAATTTCCCAGGCCTTTCGGGAAATGACTCTCATTATCTGGCAACCCTCACCCGTCCCAAACCTGATTTATCCTCAACGCAGGGCAGCCACATATCAACACTAGGGACAGGTGACTCTCAGAGGACATCCCCGCATACACAGGAGGACAAAAGATGGAGAGAGAGATGGGAGAGATGGGTGAGAGAAAGTGGGACCATTATGAGAAATACAGTTTGAGACAGTCAGAGAAAGACTTGGAAAAAAGAGATAGAGGAAGAATGTGTGTTAGAAATGCAGCAGTTTGCCCTCGACTAATTGGGTCTTGTCTCCCCCTTCTCAGTCTCCCGCCCTGTCTGATTTACTCTAGCCGTCCCAGGATCACATCCAGCAGAACCATTTAATCAGCGAGGAATTTGCTTAGGAATAATGAACCTTTCTTTGATGCTTTAAAATTGGTGGGAGGCTGTTAGGAATTGAATTGTTTCCGGCAATATAGGTATTGCTTTGTTCACATATGCACAAGGTTGTTTTGTCAGGTAGAGGACTGATTGGTAAGCATACATTTGGTTAAATAATTCCTACAGTGCCTGATAGGGTTTGTGCGTTGGGTAAATAAAAAACAATATCTAAGTCTGTCCAAAAGTTTATCCAAGCCTACCTTTCTAAAAAAAAAATGATCAGTTAACAAATTGAGTTCAGTTCAGGAATGCTTTCTGTATTATACATTTTGTTAGAGAAGGGAGTTTTGAGGCATTTTACCCAGACAGTGGCGTAGCATGGTGACGCCGGGCCTGGGTGCAAGCTGTCCTTAGAGGCCCCCCCAATCCCCCCCCGGATGATAAATTAAGAAGAGGTATATACGCATTTAAAGACGATCCTGACTGTGATAACAACATAGAAACACACAATATAAAATAAAAATACAAAACATTATTATGATAGAGGCCAATCACGGGCCCCCAACCAACTGCGGGCCCTGGTGCAACTGCACCTCCCACACCCCCGATAGTTACGCCAGTGGACCCAGATATGATGTAAAGTAGCTGGCTGTCAATTAAATCAACCGGTGTTATCAATACTGAGATGTAACTGTATTACTCTCAATAGTCTCTTTATGTTAGTTAATAATCTGTATAATCTGTATAGTCGCGTTATTTTAGTTAATAAACTATAGTCACTTTATTTTAGTTGGTAATCTGTATAATGTGTATAGTCGCTTTATTTCAGTTAATTATCTGTATAGTAACTTTATTTTAGTTATTAATCTGTATAGTCTGTGTAGTTGCTTTATTTTAATTAATAATCTGTATAGTCACTTTATTTTCAATTAATAATCTGTAAAGATTTATAGTCGCTTTATTTTAAGTTAATAACCTGTATATTTTGTATAGTTAATAATAGCCTGAGGCTTCTATACTTCACTTAAATGTCCAATCATTAATCCATTACATTTTGTATTTTGTTATTAATCATTGCATTATAAAGGTATTTCAACATCCAGTTATATCAACAGCCCTGTCTCATCAAATCAACCCAACGGATTGGGAGAGTTGAAGTTCGTGAAGTCTTCCTCCTACGCATCCGTGATAGTTCTGTCTGTTCTTCCAACCAACAAGCCAAGTGGGTCAGCAGGTGTGAGGGCACGCTAACTCACTTGACGAGTGCGATGAGACCCTGCTTACAATGTCTCACCACCCCTTGGGCAAGGCTGGACAATTTGGTCCACCCATGGGCTTCTAAGACACTCTTTCCCTGGCAGCACAGTCAAAGCATAGATCCGGAAAATGGAACTTGAAAAGAAGAACATGAAGAGGCAACATTTATACTAATGCATTTTAAATAGCCATCATGATTCATGTCCTGAACGGCAATGATTTAATTTCAAGGAGCAACAGGTACCAATTCTCTACAACAACTATTACCCCACCCATGTCCTCCAACCAACTTGCATCCAATTAAGATTATTCTATGCAATTAAATTTTTGTATGATGCAACCAATGAAAATTATTGCCCTCATATTATTACCCTAAGTGATTGACCCATAATGTGAGGTCATATTTCAGAAGGTTGACCCCTTTCGAGAGGGTGGTATTGCGTTTCCCTCACAGTACATTGGAAATAGAACAGGGGATGGCTGGCTCACTTGAACTGTGTGTGTGTGTGTGTGTGTGTGTGTGTGTGGTTGTGTTGACGCATCCACAGAATGTGGGTGGAGTGGTGAGGGGGGGTGTTAGCGTGTCGGTCTATTTACTAGCTACGAAAACCATTCCCCTCACGCTGTCTTCACAACATCTGCAGTGAATCACTTTTAGACCTCCACACAGAACCTTACCACATACTCTCCGTCTCTGTGGTAACTACAACAGCCAGCGCTGTGAGAAATACCGTCATAGCCAAGTAACCAATTTGGTGTGGACACTTAAAATAGATATTGGCCCTGTTAAAAACCTGTTTAGACGGGATGACATTGGATTTTCTGGTACATTCTTTAGTGAAACTGTAACCTGCATATGGTATCTCCCATCGAGATGGGTTGTCGTAATTCTGCCGGTGATACAGAATGGACTGTTCTCCATGTCTAGTCAACCTTACTATTCCTTTCACTTCTGCCCTGTTTATCTATTGAGAAGGAAGATTATGTGGAACAGTGTTTTCCCTTTGACTCAATGCATACAGCAGGACTGCATGACACCGATTTTCTTTTTCTGCAGTGGATTTTTTCATGAGGCCCACTTATATATGTTTCTGTCGTCTTACTGACGACGTTTTAACCACTGGCGCTTTAGTAACTTCGCCCCGCTTATACACTGAACAAAATTATAAACGCAACACTTTTGTTTTTAGCCCCATTTATCATGAGCTGAACTCAAAGATCTAAGACTTTCTCTATGTACACAAAACACCCATTTCTCTCAAATATTGTTAACAAATCTGTCTAAATCTGTGTTACTGAGCACTTCTCCTTTGCCAAGATAATCCATCCACCTCACAGGTGTGGCATATCAAGATGCTGATTAGACAGCATGATTATTGCACAGGTGTGCCTTAGGCTGGCCACAATAAAAGGCCACTCTAAAATGTGCAGTTCCATCACACAGCACAATGCCACAGATGTGGCAAATTTTGTGGGAGCGTGCAATTGGCATGCTGACTGCAGGAATGTCCACCAGAGCTGTTGCCCGTGAATTGAATGTTAATTTCTCTATGGGCCTTTTGTGTACATAGAGAAAGTCTTAGATCTTTGAGTTCAGCTCATGATAAATGGGGGCAAAAACAAAAGTGTTGCATTTATAATTTTGTTCAGTGTAGGACTCGCAGGTGGTGACTGTTCTTTTGTCTTTGTGTTCCACTAAAGCGTTGATCGGACCTGTCCTTCCAAAAGTGCTGGATGTATTGCGCCAGAGGATATGTGGTCCCCTCTCTGTCGTTCAGGTCCACTGATACACATGCCTTTGGTTCTGTCTTCCTCCTCATCAGTGGTCCACTCGTTCTGCTCCTGGGACACCTTCCGGAGGCTGATGGTTCAGTTCCGGGTGAGGGGCCTGCCCTCGGAGGACTACGTCTTCTTCTTCATCGACCTGTTCGGTCACAGCCTGAGGGAGGAGCCGGCCAGGCCCTGGCACAGAGGAGACGCACACGACCGCCAAGCCAAGGAGGCCTTCCGGGTGAGTCTGGGGGCGATGGTGGGATGGAGGTCTGTAGGAGTTGAGCGAGGAATTAAATGAGTAGGTCTGCGAGCTGGCTTTAATGGGACGCAGTGGCGACCAAAAAGGCACTATAGAAATCTGATGTACTGTTATTATACTGTACTTATGGGATGACTGGAATGAAGCAAGGATGACATTTGTAACCCTACTGTTACCAGGTGGTATAGAAGGACGGAGGGAGGAGTAGAAGAAGAGGGAATGTCTTTTCGCAGAGATTTGTCCTCAGAGATTTAAATAGATACACGCTGCACCATACTTACAGACCAAACTTGCATCTTAAGGGGGACAACCGGCTGTGAACAACACTGTCAGCATGTTTTCTGACCCAGAAGAGTCATCTACTATAGTGTTGTACTGTAAAACAACATCCATCTCCCTCCTACAGACCTACATACATTTCTTGTGGAACACAAACTCTGAACCTTATCGGCACATTCTTATAGGCATATTTGACTCCCTAGCTCATGGCCCCACATCTGAATGTGCAGTATGTGCCAGTGTCATACATTCCTGTGTGTTTATGACTCAACTTATTGAGTATTACCTATTTTCTGCTGACTGAATGTTTAAAACATGTTTTAAATACTACGGGGACTGTAGAGAATATGTACTGTTCAGTGGATCAGACATTGACTGGCCTGGCCCTGTAAATCTACAGTATGATGTGAAGAGCAAACTGGGAACAAGGAAAAGAATAGACCCGAAAATGAGAAGAAGGAGAACATTTAAGGAAACCGTATGAATGATGGTGAATGTTTGTACGTGTACCAATAGCTTATTGTACCAAAGAATTTCATTGAGGGACTTATAAGGTGCTATTTCTGCTGATGGAATGGGGCGTTTAGAGAGACTAGTTTACCACTTCATAAAGTAGTGTATTAGATGTACATTTGAAGTGGTATGGCTAGAAGAATACAACCAGACTTAAGCCTCATGGCAGTTTAGGTGGGGCTTCTTTGCACCATTTTCCTGTTGTTGTTGTTGTTATTGTTGTGGTTGTTGGAGTGCATAATGGAGTGCAAACAATGCCCATGTGTGTGTTTGTGAACAGCTCAGGATATGTGCATGTGACGCACGGAGTGAAGATGTGTTAGGGACTGGCCAGAGGCATGGCTGTCATTTCTGGGGACATTCTGAACACATTTTCGAAATGAGGCCATTGGGGTGATATAGTATTTATTTATTCATTACCGGAGGGAGGTTGGTGCAGAGTCAGATGGACAGAGTGACAGCGGGGACAGTGTGTTGGTGTCTGGGGTAATGAGGTAACACTGACGGAGCTGCAGAGATTTACTCAGAGGGTTGGCTTCAACAAAGCCTTGGATTCCCACTGTAGGCCTTGCTACTGATTGATGGTGAGAAAACCGAAGAGGAACTCTTAGATGGGAGAAAAAAGGAGGATAAAAGACGGGGGACAGTTTTGACAGATGCACGTGGTTCATTATCAGAACACAGAGAAGGGTTTACTGATCTTTAAGTGTAGGGTAGTTATTTATTGGTCAAGCAACCATGTATCCCCCCAACATTAAAGCTAATGGGTACCTTCATATTTAAGATGACATGTTTGAATGATATAGTGACAGTAGAGCATAACTAAATATCAATGAGGATTCTGACACAGCATGGAATAAAGTATAGTTTAATCACAGGCCCTGGCAAAATGTAGCATTTTGGAGAACAAGAGACAGGAGTTGCTGGTATAGGAGTTTCTGGCATAGTGTTGTGTCTGGTCTAAATTGTATGTGTTTATGTGCATTTTCATTGTTTTTCTGCTCGGTTGACATTCATCTGTTGTGACAGAATGTGAAGATCCTGACCTACAATGAGCCACAAAACCCAGAGTACCGGGAATTCGTCGCCAACCTAAAGACAGACGCCATGAAGATGTTCAACTTTACTGTGGAAGACTCTCTGGTAAGTAATATATGTGTTCAACGTTACAGTGGAAGACTGTGGTAAAAAGTATGGCTGAATAATTGGTTGCTTTCTTGGTTATTTGCTTCAAGTCGTTTGTCAGGAAAAGATAACAAAATGAGCCAAAGTAAACACCTTGGGTTTAGGTTAAATTCCCTTAGGAGAAAAATAAAAAAACAATGAATACCTTCACCTCCCAAGTTCATTAGCAGGCCTCTTTTCATGCCATACTGCACTTAAAGATTAACATTTTGCAAACCTGTTATTAACTTGAAGCTATGTTAAATCTCAACAGTACTCAGCGGAATATTTTAACCTTTAATATTAACTTGGTGTGCACTACTGTTGACATATCTACTGTTATTGTATGAGAAATGAACGGGAAATTGTGGGATATCCTTTCCTCATAGTCTCCGGTCCATACAAGTGTAACTTGTATGAATTATTCAAGACATACCAGACCAGTCAAGTTTCTGATTACTAAAATGACACAGTTACTCTACACTCTGGCCCCTCGCAAATCAAAAGACACCTTCAAATGTTCCTCTCTACTTTCTCATCCCTCAATTTACACTGTGTCTCTTTATTCAGACAGTTTGGTTTTCTCTCCATCTAGTTCTGTCCCTCTATCACTCTCATCTTCCTTGTTTAAAAACAAGCGGAAATTAATTTCTGTAAAAGGGAAGGTTTTTACCCACTCAATGCTTTAAATCTTGGTCTGACTGGAGCTGCTGGCATGCACTCATCTTAATACTAGTGATGAGGAAAACTGTACGGTCACAGTATTTTTCTTTGTACCTGCACAAAAAGTCGAATATTTTTCCTTCATAACTTTCCTTGATAATTATTTTCAGCACTTTATTTTCACTACTGATCAAATGGGTTTTCATATGGCAGACATTAAGTAAGCAATACTTAACTAATGTTTTGAATTGCAATATATATGGAATTATGAGAATGAAAACACAGTGGACATAGCCACCACCCCCATTCAAAAATGTTCACCTTATTTTGCTTTACAGCCAGAAATGAGAACACAAAATCTGACTATTTTCGCCTACATTCACAAACAGCAACCCACATTGTCCAAGTGAAAAACAAAATCTAAAAAATTCTGAAAATGATTTCTAATCAAAACAGTAACATACCGTTTTTGGATAACAAACAACATTGCAGTCCAGTGTTCTACTGATTTATTGCTCTTCAGCTTTTAGAAACTCACTTTATATTCTGTAATCAAGTACATTAAATACTCTGCACTGCATATATGGTATACAACCTGTTCTCTGTTGTACCAATGGTTTTGTCTGAGCAGGCCCTGACATCCTAACTGCACAGCACTGTTCTGTAAGCTTCACATTGATCATTCCTACCTTACTCTGTCCTTGGTTCTTATGTTTGACGTCAGCACTTTGCCTACACATTTACATAACGGGCTTCAACCGATGTAGAGCTTTTCATTGAATAAATAAAGTTAGAATTGAGATGCTCAAGTGATGAACCGGTTGCCAAGTTATGCGGGATCTTCATATTAAGTCACTGCCACTCTATTCGTAATCTCTTTGTTTACCGCATTCTAAATAGTATAGTCTGATACTATGGTCTTCCACATTTGCTTCCACAAGTTTTTATCTGCGTTAGCACAGTATACATGATCTCTATTTAAACATCAAGGCTTAAATGTTATAGAGTGTTATTGATTGGCACACTGAAGAATGCTGCCCTGTGAATTAAAAACTCTGTAGTGGGATTCCCAGATGGGGCAGCGGTCTAATGTGCTCTTACTAAGACAAAGCTGACCACCAAAGTCTAAGTTCAAGCTTTTCCAATGTCGCTAGCTGGTGTCTGGGAAGCTCCATACGCTGTGTTGATTTACAACAGGTGAGTGAGGGTTCCCTGGAAAAAGCAGAATGGCTAGGTGTGAAAGTCAACAACATCACATTAATTCCTTCATCTTTAAGATCAATTACCTTCCTGATTGACATTTCTATAAGCCATCCTTCATGGTCCACTCAAGACATTGTCATAGCAATCCATCAAACATTTTGTTCTGTTCTAATGTTTACACTGCTTTCTGCTTACACTGCCTCACTCCGCCATGGCAACCACAGAAGCCTAGCTTTTTTTCATTGGAAAAGCTATGCTCTTTGCTACACTAATAGAATAAAGGTAACAGGAGTGATTACAAGCTATCGGTGTGACATTCTGTACTGTAGCATCTTGCGGAAATTTTTATTGGCAGACTGCCGAAGATTTGCTTTCTTCAGAGAAATCCCAGTGCTGAAATAGTACTCTGACTCTCATCCATTACCTAACGTTGATGAGAGGTAGCACACAGGGCCAGTGAGAACAGAGGACTTTTAATAAAACAAACTAAGGAGTACAAAAAAAAAACAAGAGCCAAACTATTACCAACAAGATACACTTGGGAAGGAGGAACTTAAACAGGGACAGTGATAAGAAACACAGGTGAAGGCAATACTTACAAACAGGTGTCCGTGCTCCATATGAGGGAGAGAGGGCGTTGGATTTCACTGGCACGGCAGACCTGCTATGTCATGCCACTAAGCAGATTATTGGGCTTGCTGGATTGTATATTTTCCACACAAGCCTGGCTTTCAATAGGATTTATTTATCAGAAAGAGCATGGAAAGATACATCTCCTCCTGGGACAATAACTAATTTTGCTTTGGCATTATGTTGTTTTTAAAAGGCAACACACTGACCAATGAAAAAAAAGCATCAAAATAAAACACAGAGGAATTTCATTTGACCTATTTCTAACATATCAAATGCAAGTAGCTCACTAAACCAGAACAATCTCAGTAACGATAAATGTTTTTTTAAGGAAATGTTTTACTTTCTATGACTGTGGTTTGTGGACACAGAGTCCTGGCTGTCTCAACGACTCTGGCTTTGTAGTCATGGCGGTCTTCAGTGGCAGCGGTCTTATCTCTCACAGAATCTTCTAAGCATGGGCTTGGCTAATTCAAGTGACCTATCTGTGCATCACACTCCAATGTCGAGTCTCATCCCAATCAATGGCCCCCAGTTCAGGAAGCTAGCGGGCCAGTCACTAATTAGCGCAGCAACAGTCCATGAGAGGTAAAACGTTACGCTTCCCTCTCATCTGGCACTTAGGAAAACTTGCCCATATGCTGGTTGCCATAGCAACAAAGACCAAATGTAAAAAATGGTTGGCTGTTGTAACGCGGTGTACTTGTGAAGCTCTGTTTACTTCCCTATAAGACACGGGTTAAAGTAGTCTACTATCTGTAGTCTACTATCTGTAGTCTACCTCACATTTGTCCAAGTGGACATAGTAAGTTTAACCTTAACCCGATTCTAATTAGGCGAATGACACATATTGTGTTAGAGATTCATTGTGTGAAAGCGTGCCGTGGTATATCCTGTGCGTGCTGTTATTACAGTATGTGTGCACGGTGTACGTGCGGTGTTGTCGGTGTGGAGACCTGCCGGGCTAAAAGTTCAAAGATAAAGAGAGATTTGGAAGGCAGGTGCTCTAACTTTATTAGAGCCAGTCAGGTGATTTGCCACACCAAAGAAGTCTCCAGTATGTCTTTCTCCCTGCATTTATGGTAGAATAAAGATAGGTGCCGGCCATGTGGTTTGCAGACCCTCTCCTACAATTCATTTTGCCTGCTTTGCTGATACTTTTCTCTGCAACCTATCAATATGACACTTGCCTTCTCCTAACATAAGTTGGGCTTTTGTCTGTTAGTCTAGTTTGTCGTTTGCCTATTAACACCTGTCAGAGAGTGTGACATATTTTCAGCTCTTTCTATATTCTATATGTATGTTTCTCCCTTCCAGTGTTCTAGGCTTGAAATGATGGCCGCTGTTTCTATGACAACCTTAGACTTTTACTCCCAATCTTTAAAATGTGCATATATTGGAAGTGAGCTATTGTTGCAAGCTCTAGAGATAATTCCACCATTAAAATCCTTGACATCTTCGTCCCTTGTTACCTGAGACAGCTTCACCATTAAACCCTTTTCACATCACGTGTTACCTGTGGGCAACAATGAAAGCATTTGTCAGAATATCCAGCGCAGCATGAGTCACTAAAATCCCATGACTACTGTGCTTAAAAATAAACACTGGTTCCCACCAAATGTACAGAGTAAAAGCAGAGGTTTGTTTCAACAGACACAGTCAGAAAAGAGAACAGACTGAATAAGTGCAATGTTTGCCTATCAGTACCTCAATGATTTTGACAGAAAATGACAAGCAGTGTTTTAAGTATCTACATCAGCATTACCCTGGCTGGACTAGTGGGTGTTGGACAGGGTTGCCTTGTTTCTGCTTGGTTGTTGGCCGGAATTTGCATTCTCCTAAAGATCATGAATGGGTAATTGCCAAACTGGAAAAGGTGAAGAATAGGTTTGAATTTGGAATTTAACATTTGTATTTTGAATAAAAAATCAAGCACTTGCTAAATTTTACTACACTATTACCACCAGTCTAATTATTGCAATATTATGATGTAATATTATGATGTCACCTTACTAAAAAGCGAATCACACCTGAACCACATAAAATATTTACTTATTTTGGCACCAACAATTAAAACAACATATTTTAGCTAGCACTGTTTGAATTTTAAAGTATCTGGGTGAGTAAGAGAATTGTTCAATGGATACATAGATGATGGATATATGGATGATTCCCTGAAGAAGACAAAGGTGCTCAGAATGTGTTCTGGCAGACTTTGACATTTGCAGCATCTCCAAGGTTCATTTACATAAACAGCTGCTGACAGCTGTCCCACATCCGTCGGAGTGGGAGGTCAGACAGAGCTCTCACCCCGGAGGAACATGGCCCATTTCTTCATGTCTGGCTGATGTGGAGATATGGCAAGTTTGGCAACACGTAAATCCCAGCTCTTAGTCAGTCTAACCCAAACAAATAAATTCTTGAGTTACGATCGGTGCGAGGCGTTCTATAATAGTTCTAGTTACAAAGTTCCATTCAGGGGCCAGTAAATAATCCTTGTCAGCTTGACCTCTTTCAAGGTCTGTTCAATTCACACAGTCGCGCTAACATACAGACGGACATACAGACGTCACTGATACACCCACGGGTAGACAACCCAGGATGGTAAGTTAGAGGTAGAATTAAGTGGATGATAAGAGGTATATGAAAGCGGCTGATAAGACAGAGAGAGAAATAAAACCTTTCACAATATACCGACGAAGAGCGGAGAACAGGTGGTAGGTGAGGGTGACAGGTTGATATAATGAAGCGTCCTCTGTCTCTTCCTCCCTCCAGATGAACCTGATAGCAGGAGGCTTCTATGACGGGGTCCTGCTTTACTCACAGGCCTTGAATGAGACCCTGGCCGAGGGAGGGGGCCGTCCGCGAGGGAACACCGTCACCAGGAAGATGTGGAACCGCACGTTCCACGGTGAGTCAATGCGGACACGCTCGGCTGTGCTGGGACGCTCTGTCAACCTTGTTCAGTGCCGCCGCTTCGCTCTCTACGGGACCTGTGCACTGGAAAGAGATTGTCCCCCTGTGTCCTGCTGTGAAGTCAATAATCTTCACGTTGTGCTTGCGCCTACTTGACATGCAGGGTATCTCACGCAACGAGTCAGAATCCTCCACATGCCTTTTGTTACGTTACCCGTAGATATTCGAAACAATTACGCTAATGATAAGTGAGAGTAAATGATGGCAAACAGGGCTTTGAAACGTTCATTTTCTAAATTGACTGGAGTGAGAACGCCGCCAAGGCATTCTCTGTGTGAATCCGTTGTAACGACGCAGTTCAGTGAGCGTACAGTTAGCGTTCATTACCTCAGCAGACATACATTTGGGTGCGGTAATCGGAGTCTCGCCATAACCACACACTGTGTTTTGCCAAAACGGTAATATAGTCAGTCTACCTCCCGCGCCGCACACACACACACACACACACACACTATCACAGCCACAGCTGTTATTACACAGTTGATGGAGAAGCATTGAGAGGGTGGACATTATCCTGCCGGGCATTCGAAGCAGTACCAGTTAGGACAGCTGAACGGACCACCAGTCAGATCAACACCTGAACCAGTTCCAATGAAATCCTAATCCTGTTATAGAACGTTAGGAATCAGTATCACAGATGACAGTACCAGCCTAGCCCTCTCGTACACACACGTACGCACAAGCACGCACGCACACGCACGCACGCACACACACTCGCACACAAGCATACACTACATAGTCACAGATGAAGTGTGAACATTTGACATTGATTAAGGAACTTGCTCGCGTAGGTAAAGCAAATCATCACCTTGCAGGTATACCGTAACTTGATTGCTTTGATCTGAAAGACCAAAATTGCTGCTCATTCAAGATAACAAATAACCCTCCAGGGTTTCTCATTTTGACAAGTGAACGATTAGAGCACCCGACGTCTCATCTGAGGACTATTCCAGCACTTATCTCTCCGGTTCTGTTCTTGAGGTAATCGTGGCAACTCCCAGACGGGTTAGTTTACTTACCTGCTCTTCACTTTACCACTGTTTGCCTCGCTACATCGGGGTGCCTTTTCATCACCAGGATTTAACTAACTGCAGCAGACGGTCACATTCAGCCCTGTTACGGCACCGGAATTCATATCAGTGTTTCAACGGACTGCAGTTGTTAGCTGCTATTGTCTTCTGCAGTGTGATGCAGGCTGTCACTTTGAGCTCTGTTGTTTTCCCGGTTTATTGACCAACAGTCTGTCCCTCTCTGTCCCTGACTGACTAGCCGAGGAGATCAGCCCCGTCCTTGACAGTTTTAATGTCCGCTCCGGCCAAGGCTCACAAGAACCAGTGACCTACTGCGGTCAGTCGTGTGTTGAGAGAGAGAATGTGTGCGGGGGGGTGGGGGGGGTTAAATGGTTGCCTATTTTAAGGCTTCCCTGCTGGCGTGTTTTCATGCTGTCCGGAGTAAACACTGCGACTTGACATGAGGTCACACGGTCAGGGAAGCGGTGAACTCCTTAGAGGCAGCGTGTGTGTGTGTGTGTGTGTGTGTGTGGTGAGACAATGTAGAGGAAGCCCTTAAACAACTGACTGTTATTATGCCGTCATTGAAACCAGGTGTTTGAATCCTGGTCGCTCTGTACCAGCAGTGCCAGCTGAGGTGGCTGTCGGACAGGTCGGCCTGGTCTTGTCGTCCCTCTATTGACTCCTTGTGTTAGGTCAGGGCACTGCAAGCTGAATGCTGGTTGTTTGACCTGTAATGCAGTGAGTTAAGAGTCCCAACAGCTTGGCGAAACCGGCAGAGGACTCGGTCTGCGACGCTCCCTCACCTGCTTTGGTGTGGCTGCAGTAAGGCAAAGCAATAATGGGGACATGGGGAAAAACACTGAAAAAAATGGAATGAAATAATGTAATAAACAGAAAGCCAGTGATTAGCTGAAATGACCTTCAGCCGGGGGCCGAAGAAGCAGGTAGGTTGTGTGGGCTCATGGGTCATGTCGTTTTTACCACCCAGCAATACGGTTTGTGCCTTGCCTAATCCCACTAAACAGGCACAGTGTGTCCACAGCCGCTTAGCTTATTGCCCTGATACAGTCTCCTGTCTGCTCTTCACTCTTCCATGAAGTCCATTATCGCCACGCGCCCTTTCAGCATGTCGGTTGTCTTACGTCAGATGGTTTGCACGTTGTACTTGCTGACGTCAGACTGTGCCTCTCATCATCCTCTCATCGTCCTCTCATGATCCTCTCACGACAGCCACCGATTGAAACTTATTAGCAGTCCCGAAGAACAGCTGCCCTGTGCCAGGCACCTTCATTTCATCTCTGATAGTTAGCCGCCACATTTAGCTTGAATTTAATCAGGCCCCCTCTGTATTGCTGCTGTCCCGAAGAGTGACTCACAATTAGAAAGCAGTAAGCTAATACAGCCTTCAGGCTTTGGAGACAAAGAGAAAGGAGTATAGAAAGGAGAGAGGGAGAAAGAGAGCCATGGAGGCATTAGAGAGTATGCTCTTTTTAACCTGGTCTCTCCTTACCCAAACTTTTCCTGGTATATTTGAAGTGTAAAGTTGTGATCTGGGACAGTTTACGCTGGATTTGCGTTATTAGAGACCATGCTGTCAATGAATCGCTCGGATGTGGCTAGCAAGTGCACACTGCCAGGGGAGTGATGGAGATGGATGTAATGTGTTGGAGCGAGCCCCGCTTATAACATCAGCTGATGTGGCCTCATTGAGTACTTGGTAATATGAAACGTCAGTTTTATTTATTTATGTACGCTTTTCAACACACTTCTCTTCTAAGATATATGCATATATAAACATCATGCATTTCCCCAAATGAAACAGTAGTTCTTTCAGTAGTTCTGCTGACACCCCTCTACAAGATCACTCAAGGACATCCTATCACGAGCTGATCGACTCCAGAGCTCAAGTTACCATGAGCAAGCTCTGAGCAAAAGTAGTGTTTTTTTTGTTGGGCCTGTGCCTTTTTTAGAGCACTGGCCTACGGAATGAATTTGACCGTGTCTGTGTTTGGCCAAGTTCGACTGAACTAGACCATCTTCCACTGGGTGTCTGTGTTGACAGGTATAAACACAACCTGACATGAAAACCCATTACCGGGTGCCCGCCTCTGAGAAACCTCCACTCAGGAACGTGTGTGTGTGACTCACATACATGTTTGTGTGTGTGTGTGTGTGTGTGTGTGAGGGTGTGTGTGTACCGAAGTCCACACACGTACCGAAGTCCACCAAAATACGACGGCTGGTGTGGGGGCCATTAGCCGAAGCCCGTTTTTAATGTAGGCATTTGTTACATCACCACCTCTCATGACCCTCCTCTCTTCATGTCACCTCCCCATATCAATCACGGCTCCGTCGATCTCCCCCCCCCCGTGCCGTCCCGCATGTGCACTGATTAAAACACGTGCGGGTTCTGCCAGAACACATGGCGCTGCAGGACCCGAATAAAAGGATGGGAATCTAATAAAGGGTAAACAGAGCTCCCTGTTTATCTCACACATCTGTGTCCCGTCCCTCTTTGCCTCTGTCGCACCAAGAACGGCAGAGCAGCACTCTGTCCTCCTCGGCTTGATGTTGCGTGTGGGCCGGCCCAGCCTCACGGTGACTGTAACGTTGTTATGTGATGTCACCGTCAGCCTGTTTGCTAGCTATGAGAGCGAGGTTTCGTTTCAAATACGGTTTTTATCATGAATGCAATTATTCCAATTGCATTATTCCAATTGCATTTTTCTACACAAACATGAGAGATGCAAATAAACAATGTGGATATGGCTTAACATACTTAGCCCTGGAGAGATTGATACTGTATTTATTATCTGTAGCTTATTTTACTTTAACAACTGCTAATGTGTTAATGTATTTCCTCCTCGAGGTGGTTGGTTTTGTGGACATAGCCTGTTCTAGAGTCAGTGCCTTTTTTCTTACCGTTTAGACATTCAGCAGAAACGCATGGGCTCCACCCATTATAGCCTCAAAACGAGTGGCCAGTGGATGCCAAAATTAGGATTTATTGCAATCATAACAATAGGTTTTAAACTAGTTTGTTATGCAAACCAGATCAAACACAATCGAATATCTTTCCCTGATGTCATGAGAAAATATGTTTTGCACGGAAAACGAGTTTATGGTCCTATAACGGCGTCTTCATGCAAAGATGTGCCATCCAGGTAGTCTATTGATGTGTGCCTTCCCTCAGACATCAGGTCAATGTCCTTCTGTCGTCCTTACGTCCACCATCTGGATCGTGTTTATTTCACTCTATTTCCACCCCTCATATTATACCCATCTAGTTCATCTCCTTCTTTTCTTACTATCGTGCCACGTCTCTTTCACTCTCCTTCGGGCTACTCGGTCTTGTTTATCTTGTTTTGTCCTTGCCCCATCTGTTTCCCCTTCCTTCTCCCCCTTGGTCTGCTCGTCTAAGCTCTCTGGCCCTCATTCCCCTTCTCCCGGCGTTTCTTCCATGGTCTCTAGAGGCTATATACCTATCCCACTCTCCACAGTCTGTCTTCCCCTCTCTGCTCTCCTTGTTCTCTACCATGATATGCAGTGGAATCCATCTTTCTGACACCTCCGACCTTCCCCCAGCGACAGCCAGCGGCCAGGATCTCAGCTCTACGTTTACATACGTCATGTATTTTAGACTCGCCCACGTTCTTTTCATCGCTCCCCTTCTCTCTTCTCCCGTCTCTCTTTATTGTCTTGCTTTGTGTTAAAGAAAGCTTGGACTCGCAAAGCGAAGAGCAGGCACCCCGATTGAAGAGCCAGAGCTGTGTTTCGCTTCGCCCTGACTGGCCGAAAAAGAACACAGGTCACCTCGGTCATTATTAGCATGTGTAGTTCTGAAGGTCTGGTGTTCGACACGTCATTGCCATCCTGTTGGTGTCCAGAGGTGGTCTTCTTCCAGTGCTGTCTATACATTGGATGCTGTGAAGCCAATTTTCCAAATACTTTTTGGATCCTAAAATGGGGGAACTAAGTAGAAAATGTGCTGTCACTTCTATATGGCTCATCTGATTTGGAAGAACATACCCTCTAATTAAAGTTGACACTAACCCCATGGTCAACTCCACAGATCATCCACATTCAACTGAATTGCAGATAAACTTCCTTCTGAATTAATTAATCGTTTTCATTCTGCAAATCAGTTAGCGATCTTCTAGCTGACTTGAGGCTTGGAATATGTATCCAGTGTGGTTTATTTGCTAACTAAACAAAGCAAAACAAACTGCACTGGGTCCACATGACCTGAGAATCCGACAGTGTTTTAGTCGGTTTAAATTTGATAAATCACCCTTGGCGCTTGTATATTATATTGGTATTAAGTCTTCTAAACGGGTTAGAAGTGATTGTTCAATCTTTTCAGTCCTTGGGGATGTGGAGCTCAGCACTAAACGGGCGTAATGTTGCCAGAGGCTGCCTGGGGGTAATGTGAGCTCATTTTGCTGCTGATTGCTCAATCATTATGGCCTACTGTTACTCTGAGCTAAGCCTGCTCCCCTGTGCCTCTACCCACACCCGAATGGCCTCATGGAAGCCTCCCTGTGTGTGTTTTTTTTGTTTCGTTTTGTTTTACTGACTTTGGCAGTAGTTTCTTAATTGAGTAAAATGTAATAAGTTTAACTGAGTTGTGTTGTTGTTTCACATCGCTGTCTTAGGATGAATGGAGAAGTACTTCTGCTTATTTACTGAAACATAAAAGTTGGGTGTTTATGTGTCTCCATCCCCACTGTTGACCGACATGTTGTTCTCTACTTTCTCCCACCGTGACTCAGTGGACTGTTCTAAAACACTGTGACTCAGTGGACTGTTCTAAAACACTGTGACTCAGTGGTCTGTTCTAAAACACTGTGACTCAGTGGTTTGTTCTAGATCACTGTGACCCAGTGGTGTGTTCTACATCACCGTGACTCAGTGGACTGTTCTAAAACACTGTGACCCAGTGGACTGTTCTAGATCACTGTGACCCAGTGGACTGTTCTAGATCACTGTGACCCAGTGGTGTGTTCTACATCACCGTGACTCAGTGGACTGTTCTAAAACACTGTGACCCAGTGGACTGTTCTAGATCACTGTGACCCAGTGGACTGTTCTAGATCACTGTGACCCAGTGGACTGTTCTAGATCACTGTGACTCAGTGGACTGTTCTAAAACACTGTGATCCAATGGACTGTTCTAGATCACTGTGACTCAGTGGACTGTTCTAAAACACTGTGATCCAATGGACTGTTCTAGATCACTGTGACTCAGTGGACTGTTGTAGATCACCGTGACAACATTTGTGCCTTTAAGGTTCATCCTTGAATGATGGCCCTGAAGTCTGCTGCAAACTGCTCCCATATCCCAAAAAGAACCCTTCTAGCCTCGAGATCTGAATTGCACTCATAAAATAACCCCATCCCGCCTTCCAACGCACTTCCACACACTGACACGCACGCATGATTGACTTTCGGCCCATTCCCAAGAGGACCGTTCTCCCAATTCCATGTATATCAGTGGCTGAAACCGCACTGTGCTCTCCAGAGAGGGAATTGGATCAGGGTAGGTGAGCCTCCCCTCTGTTTATCTCTCCCCTTGTTGATTAGTTTAGCAGCTGAGCCCAGCATGTGACGCTTCCCCTGATGGACGCACTTCCTGTGTCCGGCCACATCCCGAATGGCGCCCAATCCACAAAACCGTCCACTCCCGATGAGCACAGCCCTACGTGACGTTTGGGATGCGCACGTAGACGTTCAGGCAGATGAAAGGGGAGTCCCTTTTGTCTACGGTTGGCTGCCTGGTACCGCTGGTACTTTTCCACAGCATCTGGATGTGATTTGATTTCTCACGACGTTGATTGGACCAACCTTTTTCACCTAATTGTTCTACACACGTTGTGTGACAGCTGGTACACTGCGCGCCGTATCTGGAGGACAGGCCCTGGCGGGTGTTCCACAATGAGATCACACAGATTCTGAGCTGGCATAATATTTTCATTAGGACGACTGGCTTATTTCTCGACTGAGCTGTTTATATTCATACGCGACACGATCATCCGCTCTTTTTCTTTCATGTCCGACTGGCTGCTCTTTATACAGTACAAGAACTGAAGCGCCATTGCAATAATTAGAGCCGCGGTACCAGTGGCACAACTAACAATATCTCTTGCTACCAATAATACATCAAAATTCTGTCTGGCTGTCTGTCTGACTTCCTGTCTGTCTGCCCTCCCTCTTTGCAACATGTGCCATCAACCAGTACAGATTGTCATTAGGGCTCTAATCAGCAGTAAATACATTCTGTTCAGTGCCGTGTGCATTATTAACCAACCACTTCAACGTTACATTGATCCAAACTGCCTGACACACACACACACCCACACACAAAGGCTAGCTTGGATAACTGCGTATGATTGAAAAGCACTAATGAAGAAGTTCTTCATAATACGCCAGACTGGAAATGAGGTGCGCGGTCCCAGTTATCTGATGGTAGTTCTTTGGATTATTGCTTTTAATTATGCTAATGGTTGTCATGTCACATTCAAACCAAATAACTGCATACCGCGCCAAAGCTCAGAGTGCGCATTTACCTGATGCAGGTAGTAGCTACATGGCATCTGTTCTTCAATGAGCAGCTACATAATGAGTCACTTTGAAAACGCATGAGCCATTTCTGTAAAGGTCTGATTTAAATTGGTTTAAAGCCTAACAGATCTTTTGAAAGTCCACCACTTTACCTTACATTTTCTTTCTTCGAGAGTACTTGAAGTACCAAGAACTTGTGTCTATTTTGCACTGTTGTACCATACATTTTTCTTAAACAAAGTAGTTACCTGCACAATCAGACCTTTTAGTGGGAGAGGAGAGTAAGACTGAGATCTCTTGTCATTCTGAGAGGGCATTCAAAGAGGAGTTGTATCGATCGAGCAAATACGCACTTAGAAATCAGCACCCATCGATCTAACTATAACAACAGGCTGTTGCAAAGGACACTCAACCGATACCCCTCTTCAACCTAACGAACCAATCAGTCCTGATAGGAAGGCGTGTCACAACGGCATCTACCCAGCCAGGGTCCATGGGAACGTGGAGGCTGATGTCCCAAAATTCCCATTTTTGGTCTCCCACTAATCCCAACCTGCAACTGGGATCCCTCAGTCTCTTCTTTTCCCACAGCCCACCACAACCCTCTTTGTGAACTCCACAAGACTCTTCTCATGGCTCTTCAGTTGCCCAAAACGCCCTCAGTGGAAATACATGACGGCGCTGCTGCATATCCTAAAAAGCATATATTATCAGGTGTGCTTATTGAAAGCTAAGCACAACTGAAAAAAAAATTAATCATTATTATTATTATTATTATTCTGCTGCCACTTGTATGGCTTAAACAGTAAAACTACCAAGACCAAATGTACATGCTGACTATCTAGCAGGTTGCTTGAAGAAAGCTTTTTTTTTCTACTAACGTATTTGTTAAACTACAACCATAATTGCCTGAAATCCCTGTGCATTTCTAAGGCCGTATATTTGAATTAGAAGAAAATGCTATACCTTTCAAGCCACCCCCGAAATTACAATAACAAACACTTTTTACTGCAACTTCTACTACTAAATGTCATAACTACGGCCATCACTACCAATAATACTATTAATTCAAAACCATAAATAATTTAAGGCTAGCAAGCACAGCACTTTACAACTGTAAATGTCCTGTTCTAGTTCCATGATATATCCATACCATATGAAGTTCCATTAGCTCATACATGTCTGGTTGCTAAGGGAGCAGTGGTTGGACTTGGCTGGTTTCTTCCATGTTGACAGTTATGAGGCCCCAGTTACTTTGGGACATGCAAGTTTTTGGTTGTATAACAGTGGGCGGGTTCCTGTGTGTGTTTCCTGACTGATTGTTTCAACTTGACATGGACATGGCGTCTATGGTGGGAGGGATGTGTATGGATTTAAAACATACAAATGGGCTGTTAACACAAGTTGAGACACGGCCTTCATTATTATGAGGCGGTTCGTGTTTTGACATTTCTGAAGTAAACTTTCTGTTGATGGAAAGAAATGTCAACTTAGCTCGTTATCGAGTGACCTTCTATTGTCATTTGTGAATTATTTATAATTCATGAAAAAGGCATAAAAAAGCTTTATTAACAAGATGAACCTACACTGAAAGGGACTGGACTAATGCTTTTTTTATAGAACAGTTGTTAAACTCGGCACCTTCGCATTGATTGCAGCAGGACGTGACAGATGTGGTCGGGATCGGTGGAGGGCTCTGCTTTCATCACTGAGGGACAGACTGAAGCGACTATAAGTGGACTGGGCTATGTGATCACTACAATGGGTTAGCCAGCTCTCTTATACAGATCTATACTAAAAAACCCATTGAGCCTGGGGACTCAGACCGATTAGGTAACAGATGGATGGAGAGATTGAGGCAGAAGGACAAAAGTATGGGGAGAAGGAAAGAGGGAGGAGAGGATGAGGGAAAGAGCAAGGAGGAAGGATGGAGGGAGGCAGATTGGTAAATGGAAAAGTAGAGGTAGAGAGAGAGAGAGAGAGAGGAAACGCAGAAAGATTGACTAAAGTGGCTACAAAGACTGAAAATAGAGATTTGGGAATGAGCAATGAGGGGAAGAAATTTAACTGAGAGAGAGGTTTTGCTGAGCGTGTGTCAGTGATATGTGTTGTGGAATCGAGAGACGAGCAAAAAACAGCTCCGGCTGCAATCACAGAAATCGTGAAAAGTGGAGAGAATGAGATGGAAAGATGGTGAAGGAAATAATTGAAGGACAAAAGCAGGGACGACGCTGGACTATAAAAAGAAGCAGAGTGGGGGACTGAATTGTTAGCCAGAGAGAGTGAGCTGTGTTCAGGCAAGGCTCACACTGTCAGCAGTGCAACACACAGACCAGGAGTCAGGAGCATTGAGTTTCATCCTCCACACACTGGTTCTTATTACATGACTAATGGTTCAGGGGGTCGTGTGTGTGTGTGTGTGTGTGCGCATGTTTGCAGGTTTGTGAACAAGACTGGGTGCGTGCATGTGTGTGTGTGTGTGTGTGTGTGTGTGTGTGTTTGTGTGTGTTTGTGCGTGTGTTTTTCTGCGTTTCAGACTGGGTTACAGGAAGCTTTATCCATATTTGTCACATGACCCTTCGCTGGATTAAAAGCAACATCCCTTTAATTTATTCAATTATGCTAATTATCTTTGTTTCACTGTGACCGTAAACGTCACATCCCTTACGCTGCTCCTTTCCGGCTGACGACTGGGAAAACGTCAGACGGGATCTGTTCCTCTTTTCACTCACACACACACACACACACACACACACACACACACACAAACACACATATACACACCCTTTATGTGCTTTAATTATGGTTCTGTTTTTCAATGCATCCCTCGAGCGCTCCCCCACTCGCTCGCCAAGCTGTCTGAACAAGACTAAAGCACCACTGGCTACGATTAGCCAGGCTGTCAGACATGAGCTCTATTTCAATGATAATTAGCCAGGTATGTTACTGCACCTTTTACCCAACTGGTGTCAGAGTAGGAAAATCAACGATTTATTACCTTTAAATAGTCCTGTCAGAATATGTTTCAAATGCACTTCTCACTTTTACTTGTTTCTATTCCTCCTTCCATTCATTAGTCCTTGGACTGAAGGCAGGGGGACGATGGATATATCTGACGACCATTCAAATCTGTGCCAGATTTTATCCAATGGATATTTGTGGCATAGATTGGAGGATATGTAGTTCCTACAGTTGTGAGAAATGCACCATTTCTGATTGAAAACTGTATATATACAATTATTTTTGGTATACATAAATATAATTATTTGTTTTTATGGTTAAACAAGCCAAAAAATCCTCGACCTTCCAGCGAAACAATGACCCCAAAAACACTTGGGAAATGAAAACCTGGAATAGTTCAAAACAAAACATTGGAATGTTCTGAAGTGGCCATCTAAAATCATTTTTAAAACGTGTTGAAGGTCTAAAGACAGTAGTTGGGAGGAACCCTTCAATTCTGGGAGAATTGGAGCACATTGTCAAGAAAAGTGTACTAGATTGCAGTTATTTTGGCCAAATGCTGTGCTACCAAATTATTGAATCTATGTTGTCAAGAATTACACCAATGCCAGATTTGAAAATATATTTTAGGTTCTGGATTAAAAACAAAAGTTCTGTATAATTAACAGTGAAAAGAATTGTGCGGACCAAAGTTAATTTGGAGTTATTCAAAGAAAGTGCAAAGGTGCCAATACTTTTCACCACAACTGTATGTATATATCGTTTGACACTAAGAAGCCTTAAATTGGCAGTGTCACCATGACTCCTCATAGACCAATAACCTTTTGAGAGAAATATACCGTAATACCTTACCTTTTAAACAGAACAAATTATTCATGAGGAGGCATTATACAACGTAAGACACTTTGAGACTCAGGCTTCGTTTCAAAATGCATACTTGCCTTCTTTGCTCTCCCAATTTTTTTTTTCAAATGTGCTCTTCTGAGAACATCCAAAAAAGAACATTGTCTTGTATGTGAGAATGCAGAGCGCTTAAAAATCGGAACACACCCCCAGACTGTGAGAGTTCCATAAATGCATTCCATCCACGATGCACTGGGGGAACCTCTGAATCCTAACAGAGCTGCATGTAAACCAAGGTTTGTTATGTTCTCATCTCTGTGCAAGATTCATTATATTTAGAGCTAGGAAGTATGAGTGATGTAGGTCAGGGACAGACTATATATACACCTCACATGTCAATCTGATGGCCGATGGAACAAGTTGTACAAAGAGAAAATGGATTCATAGGTTACACAATCATTTCTAATGACTTGGTTACATGATAGAGACCCGTGAGAGTGCAGGAAGCGATAGGGAGTTTTGTCCAAAATCGTTGCTTCTTCCCATAACAGTGGTGGACAAGTGGGCGGATTGGGCTCCTAGGGCGGGATTTGGACCGCAGGTTTGCAGGTTCAGCTCCTGGCCAATGTGTCTTTATGCCGTTTATCAAACCTAGGAGGTGAAATATAGGAAATGCTTTGGGGCAGCAGAGCAATTGCTTCAATGTGTGTACAGCACTGCACCATGTTCAAACGTTTTCTTTTCTTGTTTTGGCAAGCTTACTTTTTAGGGCCCCCAACTTCAGAGATCACATCCCTAATATACTAAGTTGGCGCTAGTTGAAATCAACTTCGGTGACTTGGTTCCCTATATACCAGTGTTTCCCAACCAGGGGTACTAGGACCCCTGGGGGTACTTGGCCTTTCCACAGGGGGTACTTGAAAACACTTATGACACTTTCAAAGCAAGTAGAAGTCTGTAATTTTTATCATAGGTACTCTTCAGCTGTGAGTGACAGAATCTAAAACAAAAACCCAGAATATCACATTGATTTTTAAGTAATTAATTTGCATTTTATTGCATGACATAAGTATTTGATACATCAGAAAAGCAGAACTTAATATTTGGTACAGAAACCTTTGTTTGCAATTACAGAGATAATACGTTTCCTGTAGTTCTTGACCAGGTTTGCACACGCTGCAGCAGGGATTTTGGCCCACTGCTCCATACAGACCTTCTCCAGATTCTTCAAGTTTCGGGGCTTTCGCTGGGCAATACAGACTTTCAGCTCCCTCCAAAGATTTTCTATTGGGTTCATGTCTGGAGACCTTGAGATGCTTCTTATGGAGCCACTCCTTAGTTGCCCTGGCTGTGTGTTTCGGGTCGTTGTCAAGCTGGAAGACCCAGCCACGACCCATCTTCAATGCTCTTACTGAGGCAAGATCTTGCGATACATGGCCCCATCCATCCTCCCCTCAATACGGTGCAGTCGTCCTGTTCACTTTGCAGAAAAGCATCCCCAAAGAATGATGTTTCCACCTCCATGCTTCACGGTTGGGATGGTGTTCTTGGGGTTGTACTCATCCTTCTTCTTCCTCCAAACACAGCGAGTGGAGTTTAGACCAAAAAGCTCTATTTTTGTCTCATCAGACCACATGACCTTCTCCCATTCCTCCTCTGGATCATACAGGTGGTCAATGGCAAACTTCAGACGGGCCTGGACATGTGCTGGCTTGAGCAGGGGGACCTTGCGTGCACTGCAGGATTTTAATCCATGACGGCATAGTGTGTTACTAGTGGTTTTCTTTGAGACTGTGGTCCCAGCTCTCTTCAGGTCATTGACCAGGTCCTGCCGTGTAGTTCTGGGATAATCCCTCACCTTCCTCATGATCATTGATGCCCCACGAGGTGAGATCTTCCATGGAGCCCCAGACCAAGGGAGATTGACCGTCATCCTGAACTTCTTCCATTTTCTAATAATTGCGCCAACAGTTGTTGCCTTCTCACCAAGCTGCTTGCCTATTGTCCTGTAGCTCATCCTAGCCTTGTCTGTGAGAGCCGGATTTCTTACTGGTTGGTAGGTGATCAAATACTTATGTCATGCAATAAAATGGAAATTAATTATTTAAAAATCATACAATGTGATTCTCATGGTTTTTGTTTTAGATTCCGTCTCTCACAGTTGAAGTGTACCTATGATAGAAATTACAGACCTCTACATGCTTTGTAAGTAGGAAAACCTGCAAAATCGGCAGTGTATCAAATACTTGTTCTCCCCACTGTATATGCCATATCGGTATTTAACACCATGTCCGTCTCACGTGTGCACAGTGAATGGGACATTTTTGTGTTATTGTTGTGTTTCTTTTCAATTGTCTTATAAAACGCTCAAAACCATCTAAACCTGTTTAGATTTACAGCATCTCATAAATTCAACTTGAGCTGGCTGTGTTTTGAAACATATTAAAATGATATCTTCATTGTTATCGTATAATTGTTTTATTATTATATGCTATTAAATAACGCTTTTTGTAATACTGGCCAGCTCTGGACTCCACACCTGCCTAGCTCCCTGTTTATACACGGGAAGGGAGAAACTTCAATGAAATGGAAGATGTCAGTATAATGTGGTAAACTACAGCAGCTGAAGTAAATTATCTCAGTTTGAAAGACCTCTATTGGGTTAAGCCTACTCTTTTGACTTGGCCAGGCTACAGTAACTGGTTGCATTGTGTACATGTTGGTGGATTTATTGCGGCAGATAGGAAATAGTAACACAAAGGGATTGGCAACAGATGTTGCTGCAAAACATGCACCCAGCTGGCGGTGGTTAGTTCAGTTCTTTTTTAAAGGACAACGCAATCAACCAGGAGATCTGTACAAAAGGTGTTTCTCTCAATCTAGAAAGCAAAGAGGAAAGAGATAGGCACCTGAATCCTTTGTGTTAATCAATCTGTTCTCTTTTCCTTCCTCTCTCTCGCCATCCATCTCTTTCTCTCTCTCTCTTTTTCTTTCTCTCTCTCTCTCTCTCTCTCCCACTCCTATACTTTGTGACAGGTGTAACTGGCTTGCTTCAAATTGACGAGGAAGGCGATCGGGAGATTGACTTTGCCTTGTGGGACATGACCGATGTTGAATCTGGGGTCTTTCAGGTATGGAATGACTGCCCCTTACTGAAAGCGATAGTTGATGTCAAACACCCCGGTTTATGAACACAGTCATTATGAAGCCGTGTTCTCCCGTGGTGGTTGCTGTGAAGCTGACCAAACCTACCAAGGCGCTGGTGTTACACATACAAAACATGATTAGATCCAGTAAGGCTTGGACATCCTTCTATCCTGTCCGTCCAGGTTGTGTCCGTGTACAACAGCACGCTGAAGGAGTTGGTTCCGGTTCCGGGCATGAAGGTCCAGTGGCCAGGGGGAGCCCCCCCACCAGACATCCCTGAGTGTGGCTTCAAGAATGACAAGCCCGCCTGCTTAACAAGTATGCAGTGAGAACCTCTGATTTATTTATCAACATGTATGTCATAAAATAATGATGTACATTATTCTGAGGCAAGGCTTACTAGTTCAGGACTTGCTTTCTTGTTTAGTTACTGATAGTTTTTTAATTACCTATTTACTTACTTGCCTACTTATTTACATAAATAATTGATTTCTTATTAACTTGTATATTTATAAACATTTCATAATAAGCTTCAAGCATGCCAGTTTGACCATGCCATTAATTATGTGGTCCAACTGGCATACATTTATATTTCAGGATAAACACAGGGAAACAAAACCCAAGGGGAAAATACATTGTGTTACTGGTCCTGATGAATGAGGCCTCTTACTCCAGACCTTGTTTGGTCTGTCAGGGAGAAATGCACACATAACCGAAATAATTGCACTAAAATCACCCATTGACCTCAATGCATGATTTGCATCACAAGTTTTCATTTTTCATTTAGGGTGTCATAATTGGATGGTTATGTTATCAGCAGAAACATTCAGAAATGTTATTTTGGAACCTCCACGGTAATGTCTGACAGTCTTGTTATCACAAATTGGGACATTTATTTTAGTTCATATTTGGCAGCTGCTTCACTAGTAAGATTAGAACACCAAGAGATTAGGTTTCCCCCGTGTCATGATTTAGGTGTTTTTCGGGATGTGAAATGAAGTGAATATTCATGGGATCTAGTAAAACATGTACAGTGGTACACCCACACTTCAGGACACTGCCAAAACACACAAGACAAAATGTGCAGACCAAATTCAGATTACCAAATCAAACCAACCAGCTGCTGTTTTAGCCACTGCTCCTTGGTTGACCTACCTTAAAAGAATGCACAAAGTCAAAGTATCTCTGAATACATATACTTGCTAAATCACTAAAATGGAAATGCAATAAGAATATCCATAAAACAACCCTCATTTTATTGGTAGGTTTATTTGAACAGTGATAGACAGAATAACAAAAAAAAAAGACGCATGTCAATTTAGTTTTTAATTGGTTTGCATTTTAATTAGTGAAATAAGTATTTGATCCCCTCTCAATCAGAAAGACTTCTGGCTCCCAGGTGTCTTTCATACAGGTAACGAGCTGAGATTAGGAGTGCTCCTAATCTCAGCTTGTTACCTGTATAAAAGACATCTGTCCACAGAAGCAATCAATCAATCAGATTCCAAACTCTCCACCATGGCCAACACCAAAGAGCTGTCCAAGGATGTCAGGGACAAGATTGTAGACCTACACAAGGCTTGAATGGGCTACAAGACCATTGCCAAGCAGCTTGGGGAGAAGGTGACAACAGTTTGTGCGATTATTCGCAAATGGAAGAAACACAAAATAACTGTCAATCTCCCTCGGTCTGGGGCTCCATGTGAGATCTTACGAGTTGCAATGATCATGAGAATGGTGAGGAATCAGCCCAGAACTACATGGAGGATCTTGTCAATGTTCTCAAGGCAGCTGGGACCATAGTCACCAAGAAAACATTTGGTAACACACTATGCCATGAAGGACTGAAATCCTGTAGCGCCCGCAAGATCCCCCTGCTCAAGAAAGCACATGTCTGACGTTTGCCAATGAACATCTGAATGATTAAGAGGAGAACTGGGTGAAAGTATTCTGGTCAGATGAGACCAAAATCGAGCTCTTTGGCATCAACTCAACTGGCCATGTTTGAAGGAGGAGGAATGCTGCCTATTAACCCAAGAACACCATCCCCACCGTCAAACAAGGAGGTGGAAACATTATGCTTTGGGGGTGTTTTTCTGCTAAGGGGACAGGACAACTTCACCGCATCAAAGAGACGATGGACGGGGCCATGTACCATCAAATCTTGGGTGAGAACCTCTTTCCCTCAGCCAGGGCATTGAAAATGGTTATTGGATGTGTATTCCAGAATGACACTGACCCAAAACACATGGCCAAGGCAACAAAGGAGTGGCTCAAGAAGAAGCACATTAAGGTCCTGGAATGGCCTAGCCAGTCTCCAGACTTTAATCCCATAGAAAATCTGTGGAGGGAGCTGAAGGTTTGAGTGCCAAATGTCAGCCTTGAAACCTTAATGACTTGGAGAAGATCTGCAAAGAGGAGTGGGACAAAAACCCTCCTGAGATGTGTACAAACCTGGTCGCCAACTACAAGAAACGTCTGACCTCTGTGATCACCAACAAGGATTTTGCCAAGTACTAAGTCATGTTTTGCAGAGAGGTTGAATACTTATTTCACTCATTAAAATGCAAATACATTTCAAAACATTTTGAAATGTGTTCTTCTGGATTTTTTTGTTGTTATTCTGTCTCTCACTGTTCAAATAAACCTATCATTAAAATTATAGATTGATAACTTTGTTAGAAGTGGGCAAACATACAAAATCAGCAGGGGATCAAAATTGTTTTTTCCCCTCACTGTACAAGGAAAAATAGAGCTTCCACACTCCATATGCTCCACCAAAGTATATTCATTAAAAATGTGCGGACAACGCTTTGATCCTATGGGATCTTCATGAGGTTGAAGACCGAAGACATGACGAAGCTCCCAGAGGATCAAAACGCTTCTCTGCATATTTTTAATGAAGAGCTCTGTTCTTCCTTTTTACATGCTAATGTTTACAGCCACAGGTGTTTTACAGTTTGGCCCTGGGTATAACTTCAGATATGTTCAGTAACATCCATTTTCCTTCACCTCCCAGGGACTGTCACGATGCACCAGATGGTGGCCATCGTGGTGTGCTTCATCTTCATCATCATCGTCACCGTCACTGTCTTCATCTACAGGTCAGTGGAACCTCCTTTTCTGACCACCCCCCTTCTAAGACACGGGTCAATGCTCATGGGTTCTAATGCCACCTCCCTACTCTCGGCCCCTCTTCCACCCATCCCTGCACTCTTTCCACTTCCTCCCCATGCTCTGCTCTCACGTGACGTTCTCTATTTTCTTCTCTTCACCCCATATCTCTGTCTCTTCTCTTCTGTCTTTAACCTCCTACGCTGTGGTGTTTTCTCTCTCTCGTTTGCCTCCCTGGTGTACGTTCGTACCCACCATACTCCTGTATATGGCATCACAGGGAAGTTAAAGTCAGGTCAAGAATGTACCAATAGGTCTCCCCTTGAGTTATGACTCGGCTTCAGATTCTGTTCATTTGGTGCCATGAAGAAGAAAACAAGGGACTACTTGGATTGGTTCAAAAAGGAAAATGTATTTCTATGTTTTCTTGCAAAGCATTATTTTTTTTGCTGTGTAGGCTATTGAACAGGACTCAGTAGTAACTCAGGGAAACACAGGGTTTGCCCTTTGACACTTTTATCTTAGTCCTGTAAAAAGGTCATTCACACATACAGATGAGGTCACTTTATACTGTGTCATGTCTTCAGATAAAATTGCTGAATTTTGATTTACAGTTAAGATGAAAGGCTTTCTCACTTTCTGAATTTAAAATGAACTTTTAAAAAAAATTGTCAAGGACGTTTAGTCAGGTTTGGTGAGAGTTTAGTTCACATTGATGGTGAAAAGTGAGCCAGTTCAGTGCCATAGTGTAGCCAATTATTGTGCTGCACTTAATTTGTATTTAATATAAACTACAGTATCCTGTATTTAACCATTTCCTGGTAGTTCATAATTTAATGTGTTTTTTCTGCAGTTATTAAAATTAGAAAGTTATCTTTCTGAAGACCATGTGATATGCAAGAAAATGAAATCAGCAATATATTCTTCACCACTCTTCACTTATTATAAATGCAGCAATGTGTACTACATTTTAATTGCTTATAAGTACAGCCAGATAGATTTATTTTTGTATTGTTAATGCTAATGAATGACTTAATACACTGTAAACCTCCTTGTGTTTCCTCATAGACTTAGAAAACATGCTGCACTTAAGATCCCTCAGTAGAATTACTTAAGTGATTTTGTAGTCATTACTCAAATTCAGTACTGTGACAGTTTAGTGGGAATAAATGTGAGTTATTTCAGCATGACACAGTTTACAAACTCCTCCAATATAACTTTGCAGTGTACCCATCTTTTTCAAATAAACTTCAGATTTATCACACATAATTGTATTTGATTGTGACAACGGATGTTGAATTTCTACATTTTTAGTTGTGTGGCCTTCACCAAGGTAGTTCCTAGGCTAATTCTATCATTATTATTTAACTGTTTTTAGCAATTAATTGCTTGACTCATATGGCATTATGTTTAATTTGCCCGAATACGGAGGCCTTCAACTCTTTGCCTGAATACAGTGGACTTAAACTCATTTAAGTCACATCAGGCCTGCAAGTAGGATTGCAAAATGTTGGTAGCATTCACCCCCCCCCCAAAAAAAACAAATCTGCTAGTTTTGCAGGCACCTAAGCCACATGAGGGAGTCGTTAGGACATGATGACATCAGGAAATCCCTGCTGCCACTGCCTCTCCGTTGCCAGGGTGATGCCGGTCTATTTACATGGCCAGTAGAGTTATCCATCCGCAGAGTTCTGGAAAATAAAGCAGAACTTTTCAACCCACTCTGCTGAATTGCACAGTGATATGTACAACCCTGTTTCCAAAAGAGTTGGGACGCTGCATAAAATGTGAATAAAAACAGAATGCAGTGATGTTCAGATCATGCATCCCTATATTTAATAGAAAATGGTTCAAAGACAACATATCAAATGTTGAAACTGAGAAATGATATTGTTTTTGGATGAATGCATGCCCATTTAGAATTTGATGCCAGCAACATATCAAAAAAGTTGAGACAGGGGCATTTTTACCACTGTGCTGTAAGCGTTTGGGAACTGAGGAGACAAATTGCTGTAGTTTTTAAAGTAAAATGTATTCCCATTCTTGCTTGATATAGGATTTCAGGTGCTCAACTGTCATACCTTTTGTTTCACAAGGCACCAAATATTTTCAATGGATGACAGGTCTGGACTGCAGACAGGCCAGTTTAGCACCCAGACTCTTACTACAGAACCGTGCTGTTGTAGACTAATACGTGCAGAACGAGGTTTGACATTGTCCTGCTGAAATAAGCAAGTCCTTCCCTGAAAAAGGCATTGTCTGGATGGCAGCATAAGTTGCTCCAAAACCTGTATATATTGTTCAGCATTAATGGTGCCTTCACAGATGTGCAAGTCCCTCATGCCATCTGCACTAATGCACCCCCATACAATCACGGATGCTGGCTTTTGAACTGTGCGCTGATAAGAAGCCAGATGGTCCTTCTCCTCTTTAGTCTGGAGGATACAGCGTCCATGATTCCCAAATATAATTTCAAATTACGATTTGTCAGACCACCGGACAGTTTTGCACTTCGCTTCAGTCCATCTTAAATGAGCTCGGGCCCAGAGAAGGCGGTGGCGTTTTTTGGTCTTTTTTATATATGGTTTCTTCTTTGTATGGTAGAGTTTTCACTTGCATTTGTGTATGTACCGACTTACTGTGTTCACAAACAATGGTTTTCAGAAGTGTTCCTGAGTCCATGCAGTGATGTTCACTACAGAATGCAGTGCTGCCTGATCATGGCCATCCAATATTGGTTTTCATCCTTTTCCATTGAATACAGAGATTTCCCTGGATTCTCTGAATCTTTTAATGATATTATGTACCTTAGATGATGTAACTTTTTGTAACTTTGTTGAGAAATTGTATTCTTAAATTGTTGCACTATTTTCCCTTGCAGTCTTTCACAGAGTGGTGAACTCCTCACCATCCTCACTTTTGACAGGCCCATCCTCTCTGGAAAGATCTTATAATACCCAATCATGTTACAGACCTGTTTCCAACTGACCTAATTAATTGTGTGAAATTCCACCTGGTTACTTTTTTAGTGTTACACAACTTTTCCAGTCTTTTGTTCAAAGTGGGCATATATTTTTTTATGTTGTCTTTGTAATATTTTCGGTTGATTGTAGGGATTAAATGATTTGTACATCATTGCATTCTGGTTTTATTTACATTTTACGCAGCGTCTCAAATTTTTGGGAAATTGAGTTTTAGTATCTATTGTAATCTAGCCAATAGATTTTTCGCGTTTTCGATAATTTGAATATTTACATGTTCATAGGTAATAAAAAAGCATAACTGTGATTTTGATTACCGTTGATTAAAGTTGCTTTTACTTTTTCTTATCTTATTTCATTACATTAAAGCATGATTCTATGTGTCTAATCAACTTTACACAAACAGCAATGTAGGTGATGGAACACCCTGTTAATCACAAATGAAGAGTTAAGACTTCAAGCAGTAGAGTTTGTATCGCCAACCACAGATAGTGGTCTGTATCCATACTCAATGAAAGACTCCAATCCCTGATGCCAATGCTGGTTTGCACAAATGTATGTGAAATGTGTGTAAACACAGTAGTTTGTGGGCGGGGGATAGAGGTACAGCTCAGATGTTGGACAGATGATTGGCTGCGTGGGTTCTTCTGCATTCCTACACAGTGTACAGTCACTTCAAAACAATCTATCCCTTCCCTTAAACTCTCCATCTTCTGTTCTCCTCTCAACTCTCCAACTCTCTTCCCCTCTCAATCTCTCTTTACCTGTCTCTCTTTCCCTGTTGCCCTTGCGCGCTTCCTGATGGCCTTCCAACTTCTTTCACCACCCATATCCACCCTCTTCAATTCTTTCTCTGTCACCTCTCTCTCCAACCAACCTCCTCTTCGTCACTCTTTGGGTCGCCCCTTCTCTCACCCTCCTCCTTTCTTTCTCTCTCTTTTTGCCCGCCCTCCCCGCTGTCCCCAACTCTCTCTCCCTCAGGAAGCTGAAGCTGGAAAACGAGTTGGCCGCTCAGCTCTGGCGGGTGCTGTGGGAGGACGTGCAGATGAGCAACATGGAGAAAGTGCTGCGTAGGACCTGCAGCCGACTAACCATGTCTATGGTACTGTATAGGGAACCGCAGCTCCACGCGGTACAGGCCTACGGTCGTTTCGGAAGGTGTTCCGGTGAAGAACAACGCCCTAGAGCCACACCCAGTAGCCAATAATGACCAAGCAGCAAGACATTTTTAGAAATGTGTGCAATTCAATGAAAATGTACAACTAAATACAAATATCCCTTAAACGTTCGACTTGCCCAGGAGCACCGTGTGCTCTGTCGTTTTAAAACAAACGAAGTTTGAAGCCATCTCCTTACATGTGTTTAATCGATCATATGTTCAGTCTGTAACAAAATGTGTGGAGAAGGCGAATTGTTCACGAAAACTTACCAAAGCCGCTTTACATTTATGTGGAGAGATTTAACATACTGCGCATCTACACACAAACACACCTACATAACTAAGTAGAGAAGCACTGAGGCCAAACAGACACTGAACTACTTTTATTCCCTGCGGTCCACAGAGAGGATCCAACTACGGTTCCCTGCTGACCATGGAGGGAAACTTCCAGATCTACGCCAAAACCGGCTACTACAAGGTCTGCGCTTTGTGCTGGTGCTCGTTCCCGTACACTGATAACATGAAGCATTTCTAGGATACATGCCAGCGATAAGTGTTTCTCCCTGAGTTCTGGTAGCATTCACCCAGGCTTGTGCGTTGTTTCCATCAGTGGATTACACAGCTCTTTGAAATAACCCCTGTACATACTCATCTATAATATGATTGATGCGTTTATGTGTCCTTCTCTCCAGGGAAACATTGCAGCCATTAAATATGTCACCAACAAGAAGCGCATTGAACTCACCAGGAAGGTGCTCTTTGAGCTCAAACATGTGTGTACTTTATTCCAGTTGACGTGTACGATAAACAAGTTGCTTAAGCAACAATGACCTCAGATTTCTTCATTGCAGTGTTCTAGGTCTAGACTTGGCTCAAGTGTTAATGCTTAACAGAGGATATAGGTGATTAATTATGTAAGCTGTTTTTAGCGTGTTGAAATTGATGTTGGTCTTCTTGGCTCCAGATGCGCGATGTTCAGAACGAGCACCTGACCCGCTTCATCGGAGCCTGTATCGATCCTCCCAACATCTGCATAATCTCAGAGTACTGCCCCCGGGGCAGTCTGCAGGTACCGGATCTCATTGAAAATGGATTGGATTCTATTCTATACTTTATAACCTCAGGTCATAAACTCGCCCTATTGGTGTTTTGTTATGAGTCTTGAGATTGTTGGTTTACCCTCCAGACATATAGTGTGTTTAAAGGAAACGTAAAAATAAATAAATCCATAACGCTTTATTTTCTGCATTACTTTCAGCAGTTCTGTTTAGCAATTAACTGTAATCAACACATTTTAAACTCGGCTATTTTTTTTAAAAAGCGGAGTTGATTTTAGGTTGGGAGTGTTTCTACCTGGTTCTGTTGGGTCTCAAGCCAAACCAGTTAAGAATCTATGCTTAAGGCCAGATGTGTTGATCGTCAATGGCCTGTCAGAATGGAATATACGGTGTCATGGATACTAGGATGTTAGCATTGGACCTCGTGGTGTAAATAAATACTACAGTTTCAGTGAGCCCTGAAACATGGTCATGTTTATGTTCATATGCTGTGCAGGATCTTATGGAGAGCGAAAGCATCACCTTGGACTGGATGTTCAGATACTCTCTCATCAACGACATTGTTAAGGTACATCTCCAGTTCTTCATCCTTCGAGTGGAAACAGGATAGAACACTACAGAAGGAAAGTAAGGGTATGGGTTTGTGACCAGGAACCAAATAATACAAATGTTCCGAAGGCCCCAGACCGCTAAACAATATCTGGACACTATGATTTGGGACTTGGGGAAAACTCATTTTGTAAATTGAAAATATTGTAGGCCAAGAACTGTCCCACTCACACTTTATTATCTGCTTTCCTGCTAGAGTTCTGCGCTCTTCTTTTCAGAGATGAAAGGCTTATCAGGGGAAATTATGACTGAATGGAAGCTAATAAGAGAGCACACATGTTTTTGACTTGTCATACATACAATGCTCATGAAATGTGAGCGATTTGGCTAAAAGCACGGGTGACTGTTCAAATCCCTCTGCATGTAAACACTTCATGCAGGGTTGCCAATTAGTTGGCTATCTTGTGAATCCTCCACCATCTTTGATCTAGGGGATGGCGTTCCTTCACAACAGCGTCATCGTCTCCCACGGTAACCTGAAATCATCAAACTGCGTGGTGGACAGTCGCTTTGTCCTGAAGATCACCGACTACGGGCTGGCCAGCTTCCGAGAAAAGTCACCTTTTGAGGACACACACTCCTACTATGCCCGTGAGTTGCCGTGACCTCCAGAAACCAGCACACACATTAGACATGTTACTCTTAGGTTCTTTCTGAGAAAGATATTTTGGCTGGAAAGAACATAACATAGTACACTTAGGTGGGGTCCATAATTATAGAATTAATAGAACGACCAGTGTCTGCAGAGTTCCTATTGGAACTGAGACGTGGCACTTATTTTATTAGGGACGAGGACAGAGATAAAGTATGGTATGTGTCTGATTGCACATCACTCACGGACCAGGCGGGGCAGCGGACAACTCTTAGGCCCAGTCAGAACCGTCACAGAACGGAAACACGCGTCTTTTAGTAGATGTCTACTCGTGTTTTTGTTCCTCGGCTACTCCGTGACAAGCAGGATAAAAACACCTATGTTTTGTACATTACCTTAAAAAAAAAAATGAATTCAGCAAAGGGCCTCGGCGGTGCCATGTTCCGTTGCGTCATCCATCATATCCAAGGTAACCCTATACATAATATGTCTCTTCCTTTCATGTTGTGTTAAATCATTTACACCACTTCCCCCATCCCCATTTTCCTTCCTGTTTCTTTGTTTCTCCATGTCCCTCCCTCCCTCTGCAGGGAAGTTGTGGGCAGCTCCAGAGCTGTTAAGGACAGATTGTCCCCCGGCCTGTGGCACGCAGAAAGGGGACATCTACAGCTTTGGCATTATTCTGCAAGAGTTGGCTCTGCTGAAAGGGGTCTTCTACATCGAGGGGGAAACCCACAGCCCCAAAGGTTGGTGTGTGTGTTCCGAGTCAGTGTGTATTGGTCTTACTATTGGTAAATTATTGGTCCTTACTAGTCTTTTGGACCAGTCCCCACTAGGTTTCCAGCTTTGGGGGTTAGGTTTAAGGTCAAACTTATGATTAGGATTAGATGCTAGGCCTGGTTAAGTTTAAGCATAAATGTTAGATTGTTGAGGTTAGGTTAAGGTTAGAGATCGGATTAAGGTCATGTTCAGGTTTAAGGGATAGAGAACACAGAGCTGGTTTTCTGGGACCAACAAGGACAGAAAAACAAATATTTGTTTGTGACTAGTATATCTGCTATTCCTTCCTAGTCTGTACCATTCACTTAGATCTGAAAGGACTTGGCTGGCTTAGGGAACGTTTACATTTGAATGCATTGACATAGCGGTGCAAAGAAACACCGAAAATAAAAAGGCGTAGAGACTGCACCTTCTATACTATTTATTTTGGGGAATGACAAACATTTCGATGCACAATATTCAGTTTTTTTTATTAAATATGTAACCAGGTTAGTCCTGTTGAGATACATTTTTCTGTGTAGAAAGTGAATCCTTTTAAAAGGACAGGCGTCTTTGAAATGGAAAATGTGTGAGACCTTTTCTTAACAGATTTTATATTTTTTATTTCTCTTCTCTTGGAAACATGGCTCTGAATCCAATTACATTCTTAAAACAACGGAAACAAATGTAAAACGAATTCATATGAAAATGGGTCTCAGCTCTGTCTGGCACTTTTTTGGATCATGGGTGCCCATGCAGGATCTTGGACAAGACTGGACACAGGCCTTTTAATTACTAGAACACTAACAATGTGCCGGCATAGCAGTTGTCATGACAGCAACTTCCACATACATACTTTACTTTTCTAACGGCTCACTATACTAAATCGTTGGCTACTTTTTTCCCTCTTTTCTTCTTTCTGTGTTGATGTCTCTTTCTCTCTCTCCGTCCACACCCCCCCTTTCTCTGCACCCAATGTTTTTTAAACAGTTGTCTTTTCATCTTTCCTATTTACATTCCAGCCCTGTCAGTACTGGGTCTGTGACATCTTGTTGCTGCTCACTCTTCGTAGCGGTGCCATATTTCTTTCAGCACACATGCAGACACACAAACACACACACACACCTCCTTGTTTGTTCTTCTAAACTTGTGGGGATTGTTAACACAGAAATGCATGTTTTATATCCGTTAACCTCAATAACCTTAAGTGTATGCCAAAACCTAACCCATGATGGCCAGTTTTAGGTTTTATACTAAATCTAAACTCTACACCTTCACATTTTTCCTTGTGGGGAACAGCCAAAGAACCTTGTAGGGTTTTAGTTGTTAACACATGCACACATAGCCCTGGGTGTCACGCGCACAAACACTACACACTCGCACAGAGACAATAAGTACACCTACTTATACATTCCAAATGGCATCCATCCACCTTACTGTCCAGGGAAACATATGGTCAGTTTCCAAGATAAGACAAGATGCTCAAAACTCCCTGACATTGTATCATTTACCTCAGGGGGGTCAGGACAGCCCAGGGGTCACAAAGGTCTGGCTCCCTGGAGACTGTCTCTTATGCAAGCTCGCTGAAATACCATTCGCCTTCAACCCTGTGGAGAGTATGTGTGAGAGGGACCAGAGCCATAAGTTGGCAACGATAAGTAGGATGAAAAGAAAACAAATGATTTGAGGAGTGGAAATGTTACTGGTTTGGAGATTTAAATAACACTAGAAGACATATGTTAGGGAACAATGTGTGATAGTCCCACCTAGCTCTAAAAGTCAATGCACTTAACATCCTCTCCTTCAAATGTATTGCCTTCCCTGTCACTCATCATCCATATTCTGGTGTAGCAGGATGAAACTGCGTTCGTACTGCACCCTTGTTGGGAACAGAAACAAAGCCATAGAAAGGGAGTGACAGATAGAGAAGTGAGAAGGGTTTGAGTCGTTAAAGTATCTGGATGACAGAAGAGAGTGTGATTCTGTTCCAGAGAAACAAGAGGTGTCAGTGATTTAGGACAAGGGATAGAAAATCCCTTTTATTGCGACAGTTAAATGAAACAGAAAGGTTAAACTGTAACTGTAACCATGGGACAATTCTACTCTGTAGTGTTCTTGTTGCTATAAAGAAAAGGTGCTTGCCTGTCCAAGGACTGTGTAGCTTCCCTAAATGAAGCTCATTTCAGCTTTATTTCTCTCTCTTCCAGACCCTCTTTCCACCCCACCCCCCCATTGATGTGTCTTAATACAGTACACTGATAGAAGATAAGTGGGAAAAAACAAACAATTCAGTCTCTTTTCTTTTCTTTTTTTGCCAAATCCGTTACATTAAATGGGATTATGGCCCTGCTTCATCGTAGCCACTCCCAGCAGACTTGGCCTTTTGCACGTCCTTCCAATGGACCCCCTGGCCTAACCCGAACCCCAGTCCATCTAACCACTCTGTGCATTGCACTCAGTGAAGCAGCTATCAGCAAGTCAATGCTAAGGAAAAGTGCAGCCTTAGTGCAACGCCGTGGGCAAGTTTTAATTAGGAATTAACTTAAGACAGCCTTTAAAAAAAGTCTAGAGTTTCCGAGGGTTTTTGGAAGATAGGCAAGTTCCATTGTCTAGGCGCCAGGAAAGAGAAGCGCTATGACTATAGCCCGGTAACTCTACCAACCCGTTTCCCTCCCTCCCCAACGCCGGCAGAGATCGTAGAGCGTGTGGCGCTGGGCCAGTGGCCCTACCTGCGGCCCTCCCTCTGTCCCCAGAGTCACAGTGAGGAGCTGGGCCAACTCATGCAGCGCTGCTGGAGCGAGGACGTCAACGAGAGGCCCGAGTTCCACCACATCAAGCTGCTGCTGCGCAAGCACAACAGGTAGCGGACGTCCAGATGCGGCTTGAACCGCCATTGACAAGCACTTCGTATGGTGCCTGAACTATGGACACGCCTGTCCACGTACTTTAGAGATCTTCATGCTTTTAAAATAACCCTCAATGCGCAAATTCATCTGTATGTTAATAATGCATTATTACACCTTTTATAATTACTTTACGTACTAAAGCTCCAGCAGGTTGTAGGTGCTCTGACAACTGTCGGAAAAACCTCCATTTGACATCTTTTCTGCGCCCTCCACGCGCTTCCCCATGTCTTTCTCTTGGTCCGACCGTCCGCAGAGGTTATGGCTCCAACATACTGGACAACCTGCTGTCCCGTATGGAGCAGTATGCCAACAACCTGGAGGAGCTGGTGGAGGAGAGGACGCAGGCCTACCATGAGGAAAAGCGAAAGGCAGAGTCCCTGCTCTACCAGATACTGCCACAGTGAGTATAGGAGGGCCGCGGTGGAAACATTTGGTTCAGTTTCCTCTTTTGCGTTAACCTCGCTGATTTCTCATGCAGTGTATTCACGTTGCCGTGTCTAATTAATCAAATGAAAAAGACCAAACACCACACACACACACAAAAACACGCTCCCGCGTTAATGCTCATCAGACGCTTAACTGCAGAGGAGTAGTGAATCCAAGATTGATTTGGTTGATTGGACTGTTTCATACACTGACTCCCACACACACAACCTAATCACAGTGATTAACTGTGTGTATGTGTGTGTGTGTCTGTTATGCAGCTCCGTAGCAGATCAGCTGAAGAGAGGGGAGACGGTGCAGGCTGAGGCTTTCGATTCAGTCACCATCTACTTCAGTGACATCGTGGGCTTCACCGCCATATCAGCCGAGAGCACGCCCATGCAGGTTAGTCCGGGGATCAACCTCGCTAACATCACTTCGCCGATACGGTCTGCTACCGACATCCAAAGGCTTTAGCCGGGCTGACATGAATGACAAGTGGTGTGAATCAAATGAATACATTGGAAATTCGATCATTTAAGCCTCGTCTCTCCGGGCAAACAAATGAACTGTTACTCTGCTTAAAGGAAACATTCGTTAGGCGCTGGCATATAATCTGCATGTCTTCCTCCAGGTTGTGACCCTACTTAATGACCTCTACACCTGTTTTGATGCCATCATCGACAACTTTGATGTTTACAAGGTAGAGTCTGAACTGTTTACTGTGACTCATACATGGTTACATAGTGAGCTGGCTTCTGTTTCAGTACAATGAATCCAGCGCCTTCTATCTCTCATTTCATCACAGACTCCTGTTTTCGTTGATTACTGCCCACACCTGTTCTCCCTCATCACGGACCCTATTCAGTGTCCCCAAATTATCTTGTCGGTATTTGTATTGGTTTTACCAGATGGCGTTCCTCTGTCCTGTTCTGTTTTAATTTGTTCACTATCTTTCCCAGTTCTTTTGTTCTGGTTTTCTGTTAATATTCTTGTCAGTTTGATTTCCTTATTACATTTCATGTTCTCCCAGTGTCCTGCTTCCATGCGTCAACATTACAGTTATCACCAGGCACTAATGGTTGAACGATGAAGGAAAGCGTTGTTGCCGTCTCAGATTATCCCACTCTGATAAGAAAACTGTTGACTGCCACGTGATCATGCTTAAAGGAATGCTAAATCAGCCGCCCAGCATTCCTTCCAATCTGTACGGTTATTAGAGCAAACTATTACCTCCAAAAAGATAGCTATATTTGAGACAATGATGAACAGGAAATAATAGATTTTGTATCTTGAACTTACTTTGTTGACTAAAGTGAAATATTTGACAACACTTAATTACAACAAAAAAATTATGTAAGTGATATTTATCATTATAAGTGTCACTATCATAAGATACTTTTGGGAAAACAACTGGAATTTACAGTCATTATATTTAGCATGTGGTCCTATTCAACAGAGTCACCGAACTAGAACTTTTTTGAGTTACTTATCTATAGGTTTCTATCCATCCCATAACCTCGTCATTGAAAACCACATTTTATCTTTTTTATGGATTGTTGACTGCTCTTTGATTGGAATCCGTTTCGCAACCGCCACGGGCTCATGAAGTTACACTCTCTTGGGGGGGAAATCCTCATGAAGTTACACTCTCTTGGGGGGGAAATCCTCATGAAGTTACACTCTCTTGGGGGGAAATCCTCATGAAGTTACACTCTCTTGGGGGGAAATCCTCATAGCGAATTACACTCGGTGCAACGGAATGCAGCAATTCAAATGAATATTTACCTGCTTCACCCAACACTGGCCAGAGTGAACAACCCTGGCGACAGCATGATCATGTCCCTCACTCCCTCAGGTGGAGACGATTGGCGATGCGTACATGGTGGTGTCCGGGCTGCCGGTGAGGAATGGCAAGCAGCACGGCCGAGAGATCGCCCGTATGTCCCTGGCCCTTCTGGAGGCCGTCCACTCCTTCAGGATCCGCCACCGACCCGACCAGCAGCTCCGTCTGCGCAGCGGCATCCACAGTGGTGAGTGGGAGGATTGTACGGTTCAAACGCCATTCGTTTTCCCCTTAAAATGCAATCTATTAACTTGGTCTAAGTGGCCTCTTGCTGGTTTCGTTTGCGTTATGTGCTCGTTATCCCCAGGACCCGTTTGCGCCGGTGTTGTAGGACTGAAGATGCCTCGCTTCTGCCTGTTCGGCGACACCGTGAACACGGCCTCTCGCATGGAGTCCAACGGCGAGGGTGAGAACGCGCACGCGCACCCCGCCACGCCAACAGGCCGTGTACGCCCTGTGGTAAAACCAAATGCCTTTCTGTTACGCGCTACTGATGTTGTGTTGTTACCCATCAGCCCTGAAGATCCACGTGTCGGAGGCCACGCGCCTGGTGCTGGAGGACTTCAACTGCTTCCAGCTGGAGCTGAGGGGAGACGTGGAGATGAAAGGCAAAGGGAGAATGAGGACCTACTGGCTACTGGGGGAGAGCACCAACGACACAGCTTAATACAGGCCGCGAGAGAGAGTTATGCTTGGACTGTAGAGTATGAGGAAGGAAAGGAAGGGAGGACTGGGTTGTAGGAAACAGACTGACATACTCCGGGGAACTCCTTACGGAATGATGCATTCGCTCAGTCTCACTGCTTTTCATGACAATGCACTGGAACTACCAGATGAAAGAGCTCTCTTCAGATTCACCTTGGGGTGGGGGTGGGGGGGTAAAAGGTCAGCGTTCAGCGGACAACGGTGGGCATTCACAACCGAACGGACAATATCAAAGCCATACCGGCGATTGGTGTGGCGTTGGCGAACTTCGTAATGCACCCAGTGCTCCAGAGTTCTATCGCTTTCGTAAACAACCATTTTGAGACAATCTCTTGTTAGCCCCGTTGTTTGTGCTAACGGGAGTAGTCCGGTGTGTTTTTCTGTGGTTCTTTTACTTTGTGACTGATCCAGCGTGTAGAGGCCTTCAGTGTTGTGCGAACCCTTTGCTGTTGTTGTTCTCTTTGTCACACCACAGCCTGCAGTATTATGGAGATTAAAGATCTCAACAGCAGTCAAACATTAACCGGGTAAAAGCCAGTGTTCCGTAGGGACACCATTCCGTCAAGCATGTCCTGTTAGACTCTGCCCCTAACAAGATGTAGCGTGGGTTATCGTCATGCCAATGTACACTATCTAACCGACGGAGGCAGAATGCAGAGTCCTCTGGGTACTACGTTCTTTTTCATACAATTCTCGCAGTAGGCCTCAGATTCTTTAATCTGCCCACGCTAAACTGCAATGACCATTACAAAAGGACCTTAAAGTGTGTCTGTAAAATGGAAGCTTTGTGGTTGAACATTTTACTAACCACTGACAGATGATTCACAAAGCAGGTAGCCCTCAGACATAAACAGTTCCTAAATGTTTCAACGAATGTTAACGTTTGTTGAAGTTTAATTGTGCTTTTTTTTTTTATATTTGTTTTACTTATATTTCACACTCAAGGGTACAAATAACGAGTCTAGATCTTCAATCGCCTTACTATTACCAAATAGTCATGAGACTCACCTAAGGTTTGCAAATCCCTTACAACAAACCTCATTGTTTTGTTGTTTGGTGTGTTTGAGTGGTGTTCTCTTTCTAAGAGATACAGCAACACCACCTAGTGACAGCTCAGAGGGGATATGGCGTACTAACAAGCCCTATGGGCCGAGTGAATGTGCTCTCTAATTACGTTTCCGGAAACATTTAACGTATCATCAGTAGAATGTACCTTTTCGAACTATTTTGATCTGTTTATTTTCAACGAGAGAATCACCAACATAGATGCCGTATTAGATTTTTATTGCAGGAAATGCAAACGTTGAGGGTTGTAGGTGTAAAAAGCTTCTACATTTAGATTGTTTCCCCTTAAACTGTGACTTGATTTACCCTAATCACATATGTATCTACCCCTACAAAAATGTCCAGTAATTATAATTCACGTAACAATTCACATTCCCATTTGCTGCAGGATTACTTTGGGCTGTGTGAAACTGCTGAAATTAAGATATAACATCTGTATACATTAAAAGTACATTTAATAGTACATTAAATATATATTTTTGGATGCATTTTAGGATACATGTGATATACAAAACAAATTGGCCAATCATTAATTTGTTTTAATGGATTTTGAAATGGATTTCAATGTGTGACATACTGTAGTTTTGGAAATGTATTTGGAACACATACTTTCATTAAAACATGTATTATGATTTTTCACATATTTTTTGTTATGAAGGGAAACAACATTGATCAGCAGTAACCTAATGTCAGGTTTGATCTCGCAACCCAGCAAGCAAAACGAGTGCAATGACGTAAGTACAGTATAATCTATTTTATCACATCATGATCAGGGTGTAAAACAGTTGTGTGTAACTTTATAAAGAAATCTGAATGTATTTTTAGCAACCATATATAGTGCATCTGTCTGTTTTAATCTGACAAGATGACCATAATTGCATATTTTGGTTTTTTTCTTGTCAGCATTAAATATGTCTTAACCTAACTGTAACAATTTCTGGTTGCTGGTAATGTGGTTAAATGATTGATGTTTTCCTAACCAGAATACCAATTCATAACCAAATTACAACATGAAGATCATTTTAAGGCCGGTCTGACTGCATACAGTAATTGCCCTCTGAATGTGCTGCCATGGCTTCTTTAAATGTGTCTCTGATACAGTAAAATGTATTGTGTTGTTTTAGTTGCCTTGTCTGTATTTGAGAACAGTGGAATGGGTTTTGAATTATGTTAATATGTATTGTTGTGTTTTAAAATACAAAATGTTGGGGAGAGGAAAACCTTTGTTATATAGCCTGTCTTTTGTTTTCTGGCCAGTTGAATGTGTTTATAAAACCAGTAAAGAATCCCAAACTTTTTGTGAGTAAATGTGTTGTTCTTGATGTTGGCTCAACATTTATTTACATTATATGTTGGGTTACAAGTATTTTTGTAGACATTCCACTCTAGTAGGACAGTCTATACAAACAGTTCTGTTTTGTATCAGTGGAGCACAACAACCAACTTCTGGAAATCTTAGTGGTCTAATCTACTGATTTATGATTTCTCTCTATTGCTTGGAAATAGTTCAGATATTAAAAGTATCATATTTGCACACTTCAGGACAAAACAAATAACACAAGTACAAACAACAATGTAAAAAAAATGATTTGTGTAGTGCTTCAACAAGCGTAAATCTTCAGAATGCTTTTAAAAGATGCTGAAAGGGCAAACAATTCCAGCAGTTTTAACAAGGAAAGGAGAAAGGAAGAGGAACTGAAGTGAATGAGAACCTTTCCCCCACTTGTAGGTCATGTGAAAGGTCAGAGTTTGTCCGTTTAGGTCAGTCAATTGTTCATGTTCGGAGGGAGGGGTAAAACATGACCATTGCCGACATACCTACAAATTGGACACTGACTCACAGAAAAAAAACATCTTTAGAGGAATGTTTCAGGAACTGCTGCAGTCTTGGAACTGGCTGACTGAAATAGAGTTGTTGTTGAATGTTGTCACTGTCTGCACTGACCAGCCGAGAATTTTGACTTAGTGACAACAGACTTTGTTTGCCAAAAAGCAAATTCTCAATGGATAATCTCAGCAGCATTATCGTCACTAAACTAGGCAGTTCAAGTGTTGCCAATCTTTCAGGACTGACAGAACGAAGTCCAAGCTAGGACAACGTGCCAAACCGTAAAGGCTGTTTCATTTCTGGATTTGAGGTTGTTAAAAAACATCAATCTTGGATGCAACCAGGTCCTGGTATGAGGGTTTGCAGAATGTAGTGACTTGAATGTGCCTGTAAATAACGTTTCTTAAATCTATTATAGCAGAAGAATTGCAACTGAAGTTATAAAATAATTTAAAAAAAATAATTAGATTTATTTCAGAATCAAACAGGGGTGTCTTGGGGTACGTGCATCACTGCAGTTGAAGAGGCATGGTTGAGTGGGCAGTACTCCTGACACAAACCAAGGCATACGTTCAAAACACATTTCCACCATTTTCCCAATGATCTTCCTCTTACTCTCCCCCATTCTACATTTACACTTTTTGGTCTAATGAGGCATCGAAGGATCTCTCACCAAAAAAAACAATGCGTAACCATTCTTAAACATTTGAAACTAGATGGTACACCAACTGCACTAAACCAAACCACAGGAGCCCCCCCGATTGGTTCAATGATGTAGGTCACTGCCTTGCAGTAAGGCTCCTTCACTGCGGCTAGGTGTTCAAATCCTGGTACCAGCCTACCTAGAGGGCCCAGAGCCTTCAGAGACACCCGTGGAGGGGTAGATGTTGGATAGGGCTGCTGGGTCTTGTTACACTCTAGAAAGTCCTTATGGTAGGTCGGTAGCCTGTCTGACTCTTACTGGTTGCTGGCTGGGGAATACATCCTCCTCCAGCCTGGGTGTGCTGGTGAAAACCTTTTTGTAAAGCAAGCAGTGCGATAAGGTGCAGGTGAGATGTTTCTGACGTGCTGTAGCACTCTTAAAACTACAGTACCAGTCGAAAGTTTGGAGACGTCTACTCATTCAAGGGTATTTCTTTAGTTGTACTTTTTTTCACATTGTAGAATAATTGTTGACATCAAAACTAGAAAATAAATAGAATCATGTAGCAACACATTTTTTTTTACAGATTTTATATTGTCGATTCTTCAAAGTAGACACCCTTTACCTTGATGACTGAGATTCTTGCGAAACCTTTATGTCAAAATGTTATCCAGATGGCCTCTGTTAAAGATATAGGTAATCCCTCTCCTCTAACCTGTCAATTCTGGATTAGCCTGATACCTTCATATCAAGACACTTGACCCAGACACATTAATTTGCAAACCCCAGTTGGCTTACCTTAACATTTGTCTAACAACTTGGACCACCCTCAACAGGTATTTCACCAACTTTCAGTGTAAAGACAGCTGTTCTTGATCCAATCTTTAAATTTCCTTAAAGAAGCCAACCTCATTCAAGCAAGTTAAAAGCAGATCTCAAGGAAGCAACAGAGATCAGTGAGACATCATACCCAGGTGCAGAAGTGGAAAGTACTGGCTGTGCTCACTAGGTGAGGAAAGGTTTTAATTAAGACCTAAATGACCAGGTGAAGAAAGTTATTTTAGGTCATAATTAGTTAATTCCCTCATCTGGTAAACACAGTCAAGTACTAGCCAAGTACTAATACTTTTAACATCTGAGAGTATAGATTCTCTTCTTGCCTTCAACAACTTGAAAACCGTCTTCAAATTCGCAGTGGATGAGAACGGTACTGAATGTTTGGAACTTCTGCTTAAGTGGGCATTTTTTTGTGGCTCCTGTGGATTTAGTTTTGCACTATGTTAATGTTTTATGCATTTGCATTGGCAAATCAGCCTAGCTTTAGCAACCGTTCCATCCTCATAAAACGACGTGTTGAGTACAGGTCTCGGTCTCCCTAAAAACACGGCATTTCACCTGAGGGCGGAGTCTTACAACTGACGTCACATCAAGGCCGCAGTTATTATTTCCGGTAAATACTGCACATAAATGAATAATGTCAACCTTATCAATCTTATGTAATATATGCCACTTTTGACAATGTTATAGTAATTGCGAGCCAGGGCATTGGCAAGCATGGTGCACTACCCTTAGACGTTACACTAGTAAATTAAAAACATTTACTCAGTAAATCTGAATTTTCAATTAAGTCAGTTCGACACTCCAGAAAAACAATATTGGAATATTACATATCCTACATTCAAATATTTCTTTATGTTAAAAATAATGTTTTTCTAGATTAATTTAGAGAGCGCATTAGATCACGTGCTTAGTATGTTTTACATGAACATGCACTGTACCAGTAAAAGTTATGACCGCTGAGATGCAAGCCGGTCGAAATGTCGTGTTTTTAGGGAGACCCTGTCTCAATTCTCTAATCCTTTTCTTTTCAAGTACGTCTGCATTCATTGGCAGACAATCCTTGAGTTAAATGGTTAACATTTACGTCATTCAAAATAAGCATATCAATGATTGGTTAAAAGGCGCGTGGTGGCCCCTCCTTTCTGCAAGCACTGTGAACGAATACTTCCGCTAGGCCATCATGCCCTCCGGAAGTGAGTTTGTTTTATTCGGACACAGGCGAAATCACTGGAGTGAGAGTGAAAGGTGGCCAAATCAAGTTTAAAAAAACACACGGTGCCCAACGAGGAGCGTGTTAAGAGAGTCTAAACAACGGTCTAGGGTTAGGTGTGCTCCACTGATAAGAACAGAACGTTTAGAATTTCCCCCGAACCTCAGTGTCTAACCCCTCAAGTCCTCTGGGGCCAGACGAAGCGAGGCGGGAGGTGATGGAGCCTTCACCGGCAAAGGGGAAACCGCTGGGTCGCCTATTGGTGTCTTCGACCCTGGACGCAAAAGATGAGCTGGAAGAGGTAGGGCTTTTATAACATATTCTCAAGAAGCTTTGTTATGTCACACAAACAGCTGTTCAACCATGTAGCATACAAAAAAAAACAATCACCTATACAAAGACCTGGTTACCATTTTAAGGAATAGCCTACATGTTGCTACGGTAGCTAGCTCAAAAACATTCAGTAACATGAATTCCTAATTATAAAATGACTTTTCTAGCGTAGCTAGTAGGCCCATATGTGTAGCTTACTAGCTACCTAGGTTTGCCGTAAATATGTTTGCTTTCTTTACGTGGGTTAAACGTTGGAGAATGAAGCAGAGCTTAGCGTAGCATCTAGCATGGGTAAACATACTGTATGTGGATGAGACACCAGTCTGCACATGCGCAAAGCATATCATACACATGTCAATACGGAGCCTTTTCTGACACAACCCTTTAAATGATTCTTCTATGCAAACCAAGAGCATAAATTTCACACTAAGATAGCTAAAATATTTTTCGTACAGCATGTAACTAGCTCAGTTGACAGCGTGATTGTCAAACTCAACTGGTTGTCTGCTATATTTGTGTGAATGGCGTCTGTATGATTCATCTGATTGTTGTTTCCATGTGGGTTGTCCTGCTGTGTGGTCTTTGACTGGCTTTGTGTGTGTGTGTGTGTGTGTGTGTGTGTGTGTGTGTGTCTACCCACATTATGTGAACTGCGAAATATTCAGCCTGTCTATGTTTGTGTCTTACCTGTTTTTGTGGTTAACGTTCCTTTGTGGTTGTGTTCATCAGCGGTTGGAGAGGTGTATGGGGATCGTCACTACTTTGACCAATGGCATGTCGGAGCGGGAAGCCAATGATGCCCTTACAGCCAGTGTAAGGTTCCCCGGACCCTCGCTAATACATTCCCATCACAGGATACTACTAGAATGTGCAGATGAGATGTCGCTTCTTGCATGTTTTTGTTCTACATTACATTAGTGTAGGATTGCAATGTGTCTAGTTGAATGCGACTGTCAGGGTCATCAGAGTACTAGCAGTTGACCAGTGGTCACACATCAGTTTTTTTGGCCATTTGTAATCGTTAAAGGATGTGATACATACGCTGCATGGCTATAGCTTCCGGTGTTGATGTTAGAAATAGAGTGGATTAATGAATTAATACAGTTAACATGGTGTTAGGGCTGAGTTATACTGTTCATTTAAGTCATTTAGCAGTCACTATTATCCTTAGCAGCTTAGAGTAGTGAGTGCATGGATTTTCATATTTGTTCTTACTGGTACACTATGTTGATGTCAATCTCACAATGTCGTACTTCTTCCTCCTCTGTAGGTGTGTAAGGGTCCCCAGCAACATGAGGAGGTGTGTCTGGGACTCTTTGCTCTGCTGCTCACAGAGCCCGCGCAGGCACAAAGGGTAAGGCCTTGTTACTACCAAACCTTATCAGCGTTGTCATACATGTAATCATTTCATGTGGTCATCAGGGTCGCCAAGACGGCTGACTTTATTCTGAAAACCAGTTAATTTCCCCATCAAGTCTGTCATTTTGCAATGCGGTTTCAAATTCCCTGGAATAGCCACACTGTTTTTACAGGAGTTAGAAGTTCATTTTGCAAAACAGAAAGTCCAGACAGGAGTCAAACTGCTCCATTTGTCAAAGTCACCAATTGTTACATTCACTATGCACACCAACATGGATACCCTCCTCACATGGCCTCAATTACCTTACATGGAGAATCTTACGAGCACACTAAAAATAGTGTGCTGCACTGATTATAATGTCAGCACCATTAGGGGTGCCCTGATTTAGAGTTGGAGTGGCTAGCATGTCTTTCCAATACAAATGCCTTGAATATTTTCATCTCCATGATATGTCTAAGCAATATTGCACAGGGAATGTGGTATGACTAATATACCAAAGCTAAGAACTTAGCTGAGTTCCTGTAGAGAGTACTTAGCTGTGGTATATTGGCAATATACCACTAAGTCCTGAGGTGACTTACTGCAATTTTGAACCACCACTTAACGCAATTAGAACAGTAAAAATTAATGGAATGTCATACCTGCAGTATACAGTCTCATATGCCACACCTTTCAGCCAACCAGGGATCAGACCACCTGGTTAATAATGCCCTATAATCTGTTATACCTTCCACAGTGCTACAGAGACCTGACCCTGGTAAATAGGGATGGTATGAATGTGATCCTGATAAAGATCAACCAGATCCTAATGGAGAAGTTCCTTAAGCTGCAGGATGTTTGTCGGACACAGGTAAGCAGTCTTTCTCTGTAGAAAACACAGGTAAGAAGTCTTTCTCTGTAGAAAACAGGTAAGAAGTCTTTCTCTGTAGAAAACACAGGTGAGCAGTCTTTCTCTGTAGAAAACACAGGTAAGCAGTCTTTCTCTGTAGAAAACACAGGTGAACAGTTTTTCTCTGTGAAGAAGTTATCTCTGAGTGAATCAACTTTACCTGCACAGAGTACACATTTTACTGTTTGAATAATTTTTTATGACATTTCATAACAATCGACTGGAGGACCAACGTCCCTTCTCTCCCCCCAGTTGGTGTGGTTGGTGAGGGAGCTGGTGAAGAGTGGTGTGATTGGAGCTGACGGAGTCCTCATGACCCTCATGAAGCAGATCGCAGGTCAGTCTACTCTACATGCCTCCTGGCTGTGTTGCAGATCAAGACGATACCTGACCATTCCAGCTGCCAGTCTGATACCTACCCTCCCCTCCACCCGGTTGTCCTTGTCCATCTGGTCATGCTTCTGACCTGGCTTAGGATTTATAGAGACTGAACCCAACCCAAATGCATTTACTAATTATTACAACTTGTACTCTTAAAATGTTCACCCGGGACACAGCCAGAAGAGGACTGGTTACCCCACTGAGCCTTGTTCCTCTCTAGGTTTCTTCCTAGCCACTGTGCTTCAACATTGTTGTTGCTTAATCCTTGGGATTTCAGGCTGGGTGTTTTGTAAAAGCACTTTGTGACAACTGCTGATGTAAAAAGGGCTTTATAAAAAAAATTGATTGATTTACTGTTGTTCTCAATGTTCTGACCAAGGAAATCCTGGTGCCGGTTCACAGTTTAGACATTTGGGCTTCCTTGCCAATTCTGTGTAATTTCTTGTGTCCAGGTGGAGACATCTCCAATAAGAACCTGTGGCTGGCGGAGAATGTGCTGGACATATTGGTGGAGCAAAGGTGTGTTTGAGAGCCCAGTTAAATGAACAGGAAACACTCACTGCAGTATTGTCATGCTATAAAATGTCCTAACCGTTCGTCGCCTCTGTCTGTCCCTCTCAGGGAGTGGGTGCTAAAGAGTGGCATGTTGATAGCCATGTCTGTATACACCTACCTCCGCCTCATCGTGGACCACGGCACACCGGCCCTGCTTGTGCTCAGACAGAAGGAGGTGGACTTCTGCATCGGCATGCTCCGGGAGAAGGTGAGAGGGGGAGACGTCGGAGTGGGCAAGGGACAGGCGGACAATATACGTGTGGGAGGTTCAAGTAGAGAGGGAGGAGTGGAAGGCCAGAATTCAAGGTGGGGGCGGAAGGGGAGGAGGAATGAGGGCTGATCTTATTAAGGGTGGGATTGGGGCGCGAAGATGAAGCGGATTTACTTCAACAAAACAGTTCCAGAGTCAGGATGTAGATTTGAAGGGACACGGAAAGGCAACACGACTGTCACTCGTTGCTGGGTGAAAAGATCAGCGAGCGTGTAACAACCATAGCGTGCCTCCGTGTCACCGCCCCCCCACCCCACCCCCCGTAGTTCATGGAGTGTTTCATCATCGGGAGAGACCTGGTGCGCCTGCTGCAGATTGTGGCCCGTATCCCAGAGATGGAGTTGCTGTGGAAAGATCTGCTCCACAACCCGCAGGCCCTCAGCCCCCAGTTCACTGGTAAGGGTAAGGAAGGGTCGTTAAACGTGTGTGTGTGTGTGTGCGTGCCTGTCCGTGTGTGGGTTGACCGGGCGACCTCTGAACCCGCCGTTTCTCCATCTTTTGTAGGTTTGCTGCAGCTCCTGACGGCTCGCACGTCACGCAAGTTCCTAGCCTGTCGCCTCACGCCAGATATGGAGACCAAACTGCTCTTCATGACCTCCAGGGTAAACCCACCTCTCAGGACTGTACACACATTCCGCAACACTACTCAGGACAGCACACACTCATCACCTTAACCGTGCTCTCTGTAGGTGCGTTTTGGCCAGCAGAAGCGCTACCAGGACTGGTTCCAGAGACAGTACCTGTCGACGGCAGAGAGCCAGTCGTTGCGCTGCGACCTGATCCGCTACATCTGCGGCGTGGTGCACCCATCCAATGAGGTGCTGAGCTCCGACATCCTGCCCCGCTGGGCTATCATTGGCTGGCTGCTCACAACCTGCACGGTACTGTAATTACTATTCATAAGTAATAATACATTTAATGGGCCAGGGATCACTTTCTATTGTGAATTTGGTACCTTGTAATGAATGTGCTATTACCTATCTCCTCAGTCTAACGTGGCTGCCTCCAACGCCAAGCTGGCCCTGTTTTATGACTGGCTGTTCTTCAGTCCAGAGAAGGACAGCATCATGAACATAGGTAAGACAGCGTCCCCGAAGGTAGGCGAGACAGCGTCCCCGAAGGTAGGCGAGACAGCGTCCCCGAAGGTAGGCGAGACAGCGTCCCCGAAGGTAGGCGAGACAGCGTCCCCGAAGGTAGGCGAGACAGCGTCCCCGAAGGTAGGCGAGACAGCGTCCCCGAAGGTAGGCGAGACAGCGTCCCCGAACGTAGGTCAGACAGGGAACAGGGAACACTGCCTCTATGTTAGTAGGGCGTTAACTGAAACAGAAGGTTAGAAGATGGATGCCTTTCTGCCATGATGTTGTCTGCCACTGTATCCACTGTAAACACTGTTCTCTGGGTCTCAGAGCCTGCCATACTGGTGATGCATCACTCCATGAAGCCCCACCCAGCCATCACTGCCACTCTGCTGGACTTCATGTGTCGGGTCAGTGAAAACACACGTCTCTCCTGGGGAAACCAGTTGTACAGTTACAGCGAGAACCTTTCATAACAACTGTGTTAGTTGCGCCACGCTTTAGAGAAGTGGTTAGTTAGTTTTGTTGTTCCATTTTGCCCTCACAGATCATCCCTCACTTCTTCCCACCTCTTGAGGGGCAGGTCCGACAAGGTGTCTTCAACTCTCTCACCTTCATCATGGAGAAGAGAGTGCTGGCGTGAGTATCTCCCACATGAACCCACCAACGGCATTTCAGATGGACACACTTAAAATAACACACTGCGTATTTTAATGAAACCTCCAAATTATTTTCGATCTTCAGGGAATTTGGTATAATTATTTGATGTTAGTGGATCTTAACCCCCCACCCCAGTTGTGACCCCTCCATCTGTCTTTCCCTCAGTCATTTAGCACCTCTGTTTGACAACCCTAAACTGGACCGGGAGCTGCGCTCCATGTTGAGGGAACGCTTCCCGGAATTCTGCAGTTCCCCATCCCCCCCCACCGAGGGACGGGATGAAAGTACAAATGAAAGTAAAGCAAGGTTTATTTATTAACACAAGCGTTGTCAATGGTCCTCCGGTCGGGGTTTTTGTTACACACACGCAAAATAAACAGCTCTTATCTGCAGCCACATTCCACCATGTGACAGTAGATGTACAGTAACTATATTCACTATCTGTGTGAAGCGACTTAAGAAACACACTTTATGCTATCGTATGTGGAGTTGACACGATGGAAAACTAAATTGGGTTTCTTGAATAGACTAGTCCAAAAGCACAGACTGTTATGTGTCCTATTAGAGTGGCTTTAGATAAAACAGTTTAGTTAATTGGATTGCGGCACAATTTGATCTTTCAGTTCTCCCCACTGAATATTGGATGATTGAGGAAAAACGTTGTGGTAGTATTAACCTTTGGAAGTACTTTGAATAAGGTCAACCAATAAAAGAAGGCAGTGTTTGAATGTGTGCATGTCGGAGTGTTGTATCTAGCCTGGCCCTTACTGGAGCGTTATCTTCAAGGACCCATCTTCATTGTTTGCTTGTTTCCACTTTACAATGTAATCTAATCACGACCCCTCATTCCTCAGTGAAAATGGAGGAGTCTGTTTCCTTGGAGATGGACAACCACGTGCTGCTGGATAAGGAGGACGGTTGCTATGACAACACAGAGGCTGCTTTCAGCGACGATGAGGAGGAGATTAACAACAAGGGTGAGGGTAAGGCCGGTCACGTTTTATTACTGCTCTCAGACATTTGAACATATCCGATCCAGCCAGATGCTAGATGCAAGAGCACTCAATGAACCCTGCTGTTAATTCTAGATCAGCCTTTAATACCATGACTTCCTTTAAGGTTGAGCAACATTCAATCATACACTGTTATTTGGAAGCTATTTAGAAGCTCACCATGTATTAAAAAGACTTGGCCTCATTCTGCTGTAACGTCCAAGTCACTGGCCGTCCTCTGCTTTTGGTTATTTGGTCATTTCAGGAAATAAGAAGCGGGAGTTCAGGTTCCACCCAATCAAAGAGGCCGTTATTGAGGAGCCGGCTGACATCACTCCCTACGTGGACCAATTGGACGACACGATGAAGGAGAAGGTGTTGCAGTTACAGAAAGGAAGGTCAGTAGAGTGGATGTGAGACAATACCCTCACATCCTTTGTATAGCAAACCCACTCACTAGTCCTAGTGATATTTCACGTTTCAAGTCGTTTCAGCGGAATAGTTCACTGGCGTTCTCATTGAGATCCCCAGTCACTCGTGCCCTATCCCAATTCAGAGCACAGAGAGCTACTGGGGCTGCGCTCTTCTTGTTACCCTCTATCATTTCAATGAGATGGGTTAAAGTGGGTCTAGAACAAATGAGAAGACAACCGGTGTGTTTTAAAGATTCTTTGAAGATCGGTCTATTGAACACGGTGTAAATCTGTGTGGGCTGTATATATGGTCAGAACTGTGGCCTTCATACAAAACACCCCTCAAACTCTGTGGGTTGGGGTTGTTTCTGCCATGTTGCTTCTACTGATTGCGAGTTGATTTGGAGAGACACAGAACTCGTCCCTCTGCCTCCCCTAATCACCCTCCCATTGCTCTCAGTTGTCTCTGCTGATTGCACTTATATTGCTGATTGTGACACTGGAAACCGTTTTCAAAATCAGCTCTTAAGTAATTATTCTTTCTCTCTTCCTTCTCTCCCTACTACAGTGACACGGAAACACAATGTGAAGTCATGCAGGAAATAGTGGACCTGATCTTGGAGGTGAGTAAGGGGGGGGGGGGTTCTATATTTTGGCCAAACAATTTTTTTGTTTGCCATTTCTACTTTGTGTGAAAATGTGAATTCTCTGGGATTTATTGGCGTTCTCTCTCACTGTCGCTCAGGAGGACTTTGACTCGGAACAGATGTCTACTCTGGCCTCCTGTTTGGCAGAGCTCTTTAAGGGCCACTTCAGAGGAGACGTACTGCCTGATGAGATCACAGAAGAGTAAGTGTGTTTGTGTCTGGCCTCCAGGCCAGGTGGCACAGCAGGATGTCTGTGTAGGCCGTGCATCTGTGTATACATTGAAGAAAAGTACTGGGCAAATGGTACTTGGTAGAATCTGAAGTGTGTGTGTGTTTTCCCCCTCCCACCAGGTCCCTGGAGGAGTCTGTGTGTAAACCAGTGTGCCTGGTGTTTAGGAACCTGTGTCAGATGCAGGAGGACAACAGTGGCTTCTCAGTGCTGCTGGAGATGCTGGCTGAGCTCTACCAGAAACAGCCCAAGATCGGCTATCATCTGTTATACTACCTCAAGGCCAGGTGAGCGCATTGGGGCTACGCTGCTTAGCCTTAACACTGGAGCCGCCACGCTGCTTAGCCTTAACACTGGAGCCACCACGCTGCTTAGCCTTAACACTGGAGCCGCCACGCTGCTTAGCCTTAACACTGGAGCCGCCACGCTGCTTAGCCTTAACACTGGAGCCGCCACGCTGCTTAGCCTTAACACTGGAGCCGCCACGCTGCTTAGCCTTAACACTGGAGCCGCCACGCTGCTTAGCCTTAACACTGGAGCCGCCACGCTGCTTAGCTTTAACACTGGAGCCGCCACGCTGCTTAGCTTTAACACTGGAGCCGCCACGCTGCATAGCTTTAACACTGGAGCCGCCACGCTGCATAGCTTTAACACTGGAGCCGCCACGCTGCTTAGCTTTAACACTGGAGCCGCCACGCTGCTTAGCAGTGTTTTAAGAAATCCGACTCTCTGGTAAAGAGGCAGAAAAAGCTATGGGTTATGCTCATTCTATCAGGCAGCAACTGGACATGTCCTGCCAGATTGTTGCCCTCTGGAACCACACCGTTGTTTGGACGTTGCCCTAACATTGTTTCCTTGCAGTAAAGCGGCGATGGGGAAGATGAGTCTGTATGAGTCGTTTGCCCAGGCCACGGCGCTGGGAGACCTGCACACCTGTCTGATGATGGACATGAAGGCCTGCCAGGAGGATGACGTCCGGCTCCTCTGTTACCTCACACCATCCATCTACACAGAGGTAGACACACACACACAACCACACACTACCTCATGGCTCACCACTGTTTGAATGCTGATCTCCTCTCTCTCTAGTTTCCAGATGAGACATTGCGGAGCGGGGAGCTGCTCAACATGATAGTAGCGGTTATCGATTCAACACAGGTAATTAGAAATGAAACTAAACTTGAATATACAATACTCCTTCAACCCTCCCATTGCATTCCCTTCATCTTGCTCCCTTGCCCATTTCATTCGCTTTCCCCATCATCTGCCCGTTTACATCTCACTCATACATCTCACCGTCCTGTTTGTCTCAGCTGCAGGAGCTGATGTGTCACGTCATGATGGGCGATCTGGTGATGTTCCGCAAGGACTCGGTCCTCAATATCCTCAGTGAGTCACACGGCCACCCAACCAGCTGACATCTCTCTAAATTATACAGACTGTCTGTGACTGTCTCTGTGTTTAATACTGTCTCTGGCTTACAGTCCAGTCTCTGGATTGGGAGACATTTGAGCAGTACAGCACCTGGCAGCTCTTCCTGGCCCACAACATCCCTCTGGAGACCATCATCCCTATCCTGCAACACCTCAAGTACAAAGGTGAGACACATTCCAGGCCTCCGTGGTCACGGTTCTCCCCTGTTCTCTGGCTACATCGCTAAGATTGTTACTGTGTCATTTGCATATTACATGTAATTATATACATTTGGTTCCTAGAAGCTCATCTCAGTATATTTGCACTGGGAAAGATTTTCGTAGAATAGATTTTTAATAGAATTAGGTAATGGGTCTACATTAACTGTTATTTCATGATATTTGCAAGGCAAAAGCCAAGAGCCACCTGAAAATGTGTCTCTACTTAACATAATTTGTCTTGTTTCTGAAGTGGATCATCTGTTAATTAGAAACCAATTAGAAACCGTCTGTATTTATTTGATATTCCTATAAAACGCACGTTCTCTCCTGGTCTTAAACGATGAAGGGGTACACTCAGCTAGTACATGAGACATTTTGAGCCACATGCGAGTGTCCAGCAGAGAGCTGCACCACACTGCCTTGGGTGGGGGGGGCGGGGTGGATGCACGGGGCTGCCTTGTCAAGTCGTTCTCTTGCGACTTCTAGTGTTGGTCGGGTGTCTGTGAACTCAGATGAAGTTGAGACTTTGTCTTTCAATAGGCTGTACCGCAATAAATCTTTAATGGACTTCTTAAACCTGAATAGAGTTGAGTATCTTACTGGATTATGCAGCTGTTAGATTTTTCATAACTGTATTTTGGTTTTATAACATTGATGCTGATATAATTACTTGCATAATATGCTCATTGTCATGTTGTACCTCTTCCTCTCTAGAACACCCAGAAGCACTTTCCTGTTTGCTTTTGCAACTTCGCAGGGAAAAGTATGTTGTATTTACTTAACTTTGCACCAGTACTGATCCCCATGGTGATCCTTAACCCATTAGACACAGTACTGATCCATGTGGTGATCCCTAACCCTTTAGACCCCATGCAAATTTTTGTGGGGATCCCTAATCCTTTAGACCCAGTATTGATCCCCGTGGTGATCCCTAAACCTTTAGACCTAGTACTGATCCCCATGATGATCCCTAACCCTTTAGATCCCGTACTAATCCCTGTGGTGATCCCTAACCTTTTAGACCCATACTAATTTCTGTGGGGATCCCTAACCCTTTAGACCCAGTATTGATCCCTGTGGTGATTCCTAACCTTTTAGACCCAGTATTGATCCTGTGGTGATCCCTAACCTTTTAGACCCATACTAATTTCTGTGGGGATCCCTAACCCTTTAGACCCAGTATTGATCCCTGTGGTGATTCCTAACCCTTTAGACCCAGTATTGGTCCCTGTGGTGATCCCTAACCCTTTAGACCCAGTATTGGTCCCTGTGGTGATCCCTAACCCATTAGAACTAGTACTGATCCATGTGGTGATCCCTAACCCTTTGATTCCATACTAATCCCTGTGCTGATCCCTAACCCTTTAGATCCTGTGGTGATCCCCAACCTTTTAGACCCAGTACTAATCCTTGTGGTGATCCCTAACCTTTTAGACCCAGTACTAATCCTTGTGGTGATCCCTAACCTTTTAGACCCAGTACTAATCCCTGTGGTGATCCCTAACCCTTTAGACCCAGTATTGATCCTGTGGTGATCCCTAACCCTTTAGGCCCAGCGAGGAGATGGTGAAGATGGTGTTGAGTCGGCCCTGCCACCCAGAGGACCAGTTCACCACCAGTATTCTGCGCCACTGGGCAGCCAAGCACGATGATGTTCTCGGGGAACACATCAAAGCCCTGCTCATCAAGAACAACAACCTGCCACGCAAACGCCAGAGGTGACTAAAAGTCCACCACTTTGACTACTAAAATAAATCAGGTTTTTAATTCAATCTTCATCATTTTCTTTACCTCCCGAGAAGGACTTTGATGACATGTCACAGCAACCCACTGTTTGGATATTGCCATTCCTTGGTTCATTACACTTTCTAAAAACCTTCTGAAATAGCTTACACATACATAAATGCAACTAGCCGCGCTAAGATATCCCTCCAGAAGATCCGTGTTGAACTTACAATGGAAGTTCTGGTGGCCTGTTGTGGTCCAGCGTCCTCAGGCGCTGCCTCCAGTGCACCTGTACTGTTACATCATGGGTTCAAATTCAACCTACAACTCTATCAACAAAAAAAACACTTTCACCCATCTGTCCTCACTGACTCCAAGAAAGGAAAAACAAATGCAAAGAAAACAATTGACTTTTGGACAGAACTGTTTCCAAGGATTTAAGTCCCAAGTTTTCATACTGGCATTCCATGCATTGTTTACTTCACAGGGCTTTCCGTAAGTCAAACACGGATCTTCTGTCGAGGTAAGAAAACGATTATGATTTGGGTAAAAGTCCAGAAAACTCTCATCAACTAAAGAGTGACACATGGGTTTCAAAGCTTCAGCATGGTTTTCTAGTATTCCTTCATTCATGTGGAGCTTTTGTTGGTTTTGCCCACACTGCACATAGCCTGCCTGATCACGAATGATTATTACTTGGCCTTTGTCTTTAAATGCTGGTCTGGAACAAAGCCTGCTCACTGTTGGTGACCATTAAGCCAGCTAGCATTTGTGTTCCTTTTCATTGGGGTGTAAGGAGGAAATGTTGTTTTATTGTCTCCCAGTCTGCGCAGCTCCAGCAGTAAACTGGCCCAGCTGACCCTGGAACAGATCCTGGAGCACATGGACAACCTGAGGTTGAACCTCAGCAACACCAAGAACAGCTGTGAGTCTCTGACACACATACACACAAACCCACGTCTTCTAGAACACACGCACCTGTCTGTCAATGGTACCAGACCAACAATACACTTACTGAACTCTAAAACTGCTGTCTGTGTCTCAGTCTTCACACAGACACCCATCCTTCAGGCACTGCAACACGTCCAGGCCAGCTGTGACGAAGCCCACAAGATGAGGTGAGAGCCCAGCTCTTCCTGCATTCAAAAAGGATCATTTTCTATGACTGCCTACTGTGGTCTTTCGGCTGCCCACCCATACGGAAAGGAAAGTCTCTGTTCAGCCCAGCCAAAGCTCTTCACTGTCCTTGCAGCCAAGTCCCTGCCAGTGTTCCCAAAACATCTGAAACCCGACCTTCTTAAAGAGTATCTTAGTGGGTTGTGTGTGTGTGTGTGTAATAGGATGGTAAATGTGTCCATTGTTCCCGTCTCCGCCTCTCAGATTCAGTGATCTCTTTTCATTGGCCGAGGAGTACGAAGAGGCGTCATCCAAGCTTCCCAAGTCCCGGCGCAAGGCGCCTGCCTCCTCCCCGCGGTCGCGTAAAGGCGCAGCAACCCCAGTTAGTAACGAGGAAGAGAGTGCGTCCAGCAGTGCCTCGGTAGGTCCCACTATGACCACTTCCTGTTATATCCTATTCAGGGACTTTAAGTGACAACCTTTCACCTCAGCGGTAGGGTAACATTCAGGGTCATTTAAATTACTTTTGTCAATGCAGCCTTAACTGTTCGTTGTTAAACTACTTTGCTGTCTCTGCCAGTTGTCACTATAGAATTGCTTGAGGTTTTTCTAAAGCTGTGTGTTTCCCCTAGTTCCTTTAACTAGTTTTTATTTCCATCCTTCCTTGTACATTGCAGGAGGAAGAGGACTCCAAGCCCAAAGCTCCCAAGAGGAAGAGGAAAGGCTCATCAGCCGTGGGCTCAGACAGCGACTGACCGCCACACAATCAACCCTCTCCCACCTGCCATAGTGACATACCTGGAGACCGGACCATCTGCCAACCAGCTTCTCTCAACCATTGAGGAAACCCCGCCCCCAGAGGCATGACCTCAACGGGGGGAGGGGGCAGGGCGAGGCTCCTTCAAATGGACTCTAATGCTACTGGCTGGAGCCATGGAGAACGCTCCTCCTCTCACTGGACATAGGCCGCTTTGCGTCAGTTGGTCTGGCTGGATTGGTCAAGGGAAGATTCCAGGGGGCTTGAAAAGCGAGCAGAAATGCCAGTCACTGTGGCACAGAGACTGACAGACATACTGTTACGAGACTGCTATCTATATCCTTGAGGAAAGGATTACATGAGTAGACTTAGGATGTTTGGGGGTGGGGGGGTTAAATGTGTTGCTCTAGTGTCACTTTGTGGTCCGCCTACAGTATCACACTGCACTTAGAGACATCAGAACGACAGCATTTTATTAGCCATGGCAATGATGACCAACCAACCAGCAAGACCAGCCATGCCAGTACATTTTAACAGAGTGGTCAACATGGAAGTTCAGGTTCTGGTGATGTTGCCTGTTCAAGGTCTAAGACTTGTTAAAGGGTTGAGATGGTTGCTTTTGTCCCAACACTTCCACCTCAAAAATATAATTCACCCCACATCTGGAAAAACCTTCAACTAGTGGTTGATTAATATGGGTCACTTTTTCCTGTCCACCCTACGTTTTTGATTGGCCCGAATTAAGACCACAGAAACACACTCTCATTGGATAATTTTAACCACAGATGGTTGGACTGATTGCGAGTGCAGAAATAAAGACTGTATGAATGGAGGACCCAGAAGTAGTTGCTGAACTTTTTAATGGACGTTTCTTTGTACTGACCTATTTTCATAAAAAAGATCATAACTATGTTAAATGATTATGATATTAATAAAAAAAAGGGCACAAAAACTCTGGTGTGGAGATGTAGTCCTATGTCATTGGAAAATTATGTACTGTACAACCCTGTTTCCAAAGATGTTGGGATGCTGTGTAAAATGTAAAGAAAAACAATGCAATAATGTGCAAATCATTTAAAACCTATATTCAATAGAAAATAGTACCAAGATGACATCAAATGATGAAATTGAGAAATGTTATTGAATTTGAGGCCAGCAACACATTTATAAAAGCTGGGAAAGGGGCAACAAAAGACTGGGAAAAGTTGTATTTTGCTTAAAAAAAACTGGTGGAACATCTCATAACAAATTAGATTAATTGGCAACAGGTCAGTAACATGATTGATATAAAAGGAGCATCCCAGAGAGGATGAGTGTTTCAGAAGTAGAGATGGGGAGGGGTTCACCACTCTGTGAAAAACTGCACAGGCAACAAATTAAGAATACATTTTACATTGAGAAATGTTAAGAGTTTGGGGATCTCATCTACAGTTCATAATACTCAGTGTCTTTGGTATACACCAATCAGCCATAACATTATGACCACCTGCTTAATATTGTGTAGGTCCTACTTTTTCCACTAAAACAGCCTGGACCCATCGAGGCATGGACTCCACTAGACCTCTGAAGTTGTGCTGTGGTATTTGGCACCAAGACGTTAGCAGCAGGTCCTTTAAGTCCTGTATGTTGCGAGGTGGAGCCTCCATGGATCAGACGTGTTTGTCCAGCACATCCCACAGATGCTCGATTTAATTGAGATCTGGGGAATTTGGAGGCCAAGTCAACACCTTGAACTTATGTTCCTCAAATGATTCCTGAACCATTTATGCTTTGTGGCAGGGCGCATGAAAGAGGCCAATGCTATCAGGGAATACCATTGCCATGAAAGGGTTCACATGGTCTGCAACAATTCTTATGTACAGTAGGTGGTATGTATCAAAGTAACATCCACATGAATGGCAAGACCCAAGATTTCCCAGCAGAATATTACCCAAAGCATCACACTGCCTCCGCCGGCTTGCCTCAGTAGCTCGTCTGTTGGATCAGAACACATGGGCCAGCCTTCGCTCAGCGAGCCTTGACCCTGTTTCCGGTTCACTGCTTTTCTTTCCTTGGACCACTTTTTATGGGTACTGACCACTGTGGAGCAGGAACACCCCACAAGAGCTGCAGTTCTGGAGATGCTCTGACACAGTCTAGCCATCACAATTTGGCCCTTGTCGCTCAGATCCTTATGCTTGCCTATTTTTCATGCTTCTAACACATCAACTTTGAGGACAGAATGTTCACTTGCTGCCTAATATATGCCACCGTCTGACAGGTGACATGATAACGAGAGTGTCATTCACTTCACCTGTCACTAGTCATAATCTTATGGCTGATTGTGTGTGCTGGTGAGAGGGATATTGCTGTTTCAGTTCTCAGCTTTTATTGATCTGCATTGGATTTGCTTATGCTTTATAACATTCTAGGATGGTTTGAGTGTTTGTGGATTCATTTAGGATTTTGTACATATACACTGTTCAAAAACATTATGGGAACACATAATCGTCACAATGTAACACCAATGTCACCTGTTTTGGTGCAAATTAAAGTAACAAGAGGTGCTTTGGAGAGGCAACAGCAAGACAACCCCCAAAAAGGAAATGTTTTTGCAGGTGGTGGCCACAGACAATTGCTTTCTCCTTATCCTTTCTGACAGATTCTTCCTAAGTTTTGGGTTTTGCTAGTGTCCTTGTCACTACTGGTAGTACCTGCAGCCCATTCAGGTTGCACAGGTGGTCCAGCTTCTCCAGGATGGCACATCTATATGTGCCGTCACAAGAAGGTTTGCTGTTATCTCCTCAAGAGCATTGAGGAGATACCAGGAGATGGGCTGTGACATGATGAGAGCTGGACAGGCCCGTGAAGGGCATCAAACCAGCAGCGGGATCCATATCTGCTCCTTTGTTGGGAGGAGGAACAGGAGGAGCACTGCCAGAGCCATACAAAATGACCTCTAGCGGGATGCTGGGGTGCATGTTTCTGTCAGAAACAGACTCCATGAGGGCCTGGTGTGCAGTTATGCTAGTGCAGTTGGCCCTGGGTTCCTCCTGGTGCAGGACAATGCCCAACCTCATGTGGCCAGAGTGTGTAGGCAGTTCCTGGATGACGAAGGCATTGATGCCATTGACTGACCCTCACATTTCCTAGACCTGAATCTAATTGAGAACCTCTGAGATGTCATGTATAGGTGCATCCAACATTGCCAGGTAGTGCCACAGACTGTCCAGGAGCTCACTGATGTCCTGATCCAGGTCTGGGAGGAGATCCCCCAGGACACCATCTGCTGTCTCATAAGACGAATGGAAGCAAAACCGCTGTAAATCTTCCCAAATGATTATTCAAAACCAATCCTGACTATGCATGACTTTCTCCCAGCCCAAGAGTACATTTTAATCTACTGAAATCAATGACATGCTTTGTTTCCAGATACACATGTTTATGAAAATTTTTTACCAACAGGTTTCTTCCAAGATGTTCATCAGAATGTACATAAAAGTAGGCACATATTGTGGATAAACTTGAAATATTGACTAAACAAAGATCAAATCTTAATCAAAAATGCATTAATTGCAGAGCTAGTGAACAAAGAAAGAGTCACTAAATAGGAGGTTCTTCTGCTAGGAGGCTGACTTGACCTTTAGAACATGTACAACTCAGAGCATCAAGATTTTGACATGGCCATTCCGGTCTCAAGAATTGAAAACAATACTATACATTTTTGTATGGGCTTACCAAGCTTAGGAGACTGCCTGGTTTTGAAACTAATTCAGTCACTTTTTACAGTGTAGTCTCCAGCCCACGTGAGCCAGCTTAATGTACAATTGGTTTTTAAACCCCATATAAACACCAAAATAATTTGAGGATGGATGGATAAGGTTGTAAATGTTGTAACATGAACAACTGTTCATCGGCAGGTTTTAGCTAATTAAGTTGGAAGTCCTACCCAGTGGACTACAATGGCAATGGAAAATGTTTCCCTTCTGTTATGTCCTTTTCCCATTTGAAAAATGGAAACAAAATTTGAACCATTTACCTACAAGTGGTCTAAGCCTAGCGCAGAAACGGAAACAAAAGAGACAGATTAAAATGGTTTGTTTATTTGATAAATTAAAAAAAGAAAAGTAAATGGCAAATAGGCCCCAATTCAATGACCGCTCCATACCGCTTTCCATGCGCCTTGGCCTGATCTTGCCTTCCGTCTACGCACAAGCATGGAGGCCTTCAAAGTAGCGATAGGTTTGGTGAATAAACACTGTAGAGTGTCCGTTTTATTGGTCTTCCGAATCTGAACAGAAGGCGAAGGAGTCGCCATGCTCGAGGATGCATGATGCCTTTCGTTCAGGACAGCCTTCTGTGAGATGGTGCTTGTGGTCCTCCGCTTTTCTCGAAGACCTGCCGAGGGAGTAGTTAGACGCGGTATGGGAGAGCAGTAGTCCGTCTCTTTTCCCAAATCAAGGGAAGACCCTGAGGTCTTTCTATTCTTGTGAAAAAGCGATTCCCTTCTTCGCGTGCATGGACTCTGGGCGAGTGCACGGAAGCCGTATGAGGTGGTAATTTTGTCAATATGGGACAGAGACATTGCCGCTCGGGTGGATGGGTCAGATAGGTCCTCTCTCTGGGAGATAGTTTGGTGAAGCTTGAACCTCGTAACCGGAGTCGATGGCAGCCTAAGGAACGAAGATGGAGATGGGGATTCTGGAGTATATGGGGCCTCTGGAGTAGATTGTCCGCGCTGGTTGGGGCTACATGAGGCCAGTAATTTTGACCTATCCGTTTCAGAAACTTGCAGTGTATGTGGAGATCTTTGCTTCGATGGAATTGTAAAGATTGGAACCCTTTCCGGAGTCAGAACAATTGTCCGCATAGACATACTTGCCTTTGATACATACATCGTTTAATGCACGCAAAATCCAACTTGCGTGTTGTTACCTGTGGGAAACGTTTTATACCCTTAAAAAACACCTGGTGAATTCAATTAGCCCATGTCTCGTTCTAATTAACTCATGTTCTGTCGGTGGAAGTCTGCAAAACATAGTCCAGTGTAGGTAACGGTTAGAAAGAGCTACTTTTATAGTTATGTCATACTATAATATCATTATTACAGATCACATTTAAATGTAGGCCTACCTACACTCGCACACATGTTCGACTCAACGCCTAAGTGTCTTGTATTATAAAGTGTCCGGTGTAGCTCAAAATACCAGAGGTAGTGGGTTAATTAGATTCCTACGGGAGACCATGTCGAAAATGTGTACACTCACTGTGGGACTATATCGCTCTGAATTAGGACGTCAGTTGAATTACTAAAATGTCCTGCCTGATTTGAATAGTTCCTTTGACAGTATCCGCATTTGTCAAACCTGAAGTACTGATGTTCACACCTCTGGCGCAGTATATGGTTCTTCTCATAGAATAGGGTTGGCCCAAGAATCGAACTATGTGTTCATAATGTTGTTATTGCGGCTATCCTGAATTAACCAAAGCCAATGCCGCTATCCTGAATTAATCTAGCCCCGGTAATTGAATACTTGGATGTCGACTTTTCTTTCTTACAGTGTTTTACATTATCTTTTTTTTGTTGTCGGCTTTTCAGCTTACAATTTAATGTAGGTTGTTTGGAGAGGTCGTATAAATCACTGAATTCATATTGAATATTTTCAAATTCGGTGATGTATTTTTAGGGTTTCTGTAATACGTCATATTTTGTGCTGCTGCTCGGAGAGCGTATTGATTGTAGTCCGCTGATGGAGTTAGCAGTGTTGTGGCGGGTAAGATGCAGCTGGCTAATAGCTATTGTTTTTCTCGCCAATTAATAACTAGTATCAACAGAGCATTCATGTGCAAAATTGTTTTCCAATCGAGACACATTTCTAGGCAGTTTGTTAGTGCTAGCTAAGTAACGTAAGTTGCTGTATAGCTACTAGCTAACGTTAGCAAGTTAACCTCAGCTTGCTAACATTAGCCGTCACACCACCACAAACATTGATGCAACAAAAGAATGTGAGCTTAGGCAATATGTTTGTGTAACTAACCCTTGCTTTGGATAATGTTAGAAACCAGTGTCTTGGGTGTCACTGCCACTACTACTGACTGATGGTCTGGGTTCCATTGCCAACAACACATTACTGTACTCACTCAGTACAATAATACTAGCACAACAACGACTTACTAACGTGTTTCAGCTGAAGCAATCTACTTAGGCGGATTTTTTAACTGAACGTATAGTAAATACTACCTCTTCCGTAAGTAATGTTTCTTAGCGAGATCTGATAGCTTATTTCGTACCAGGAACTGAGCAGATACTGTTTTGTAGCTTTTTATTGAAGTTTTGTAGTCTGAGTAGCTAGCTAGCTAACTACCTTAGAAACTTGGGGATATCTTGCCTCCCACCTAAGGATGCAAACCATAAAATCCACCAGTGTCATAAAGTCGTTTTCCCTCTGATACCTGGACCGGTTCAACTGAATACCCTTTTATTTCCTTGCAAGGATATTCCGTCATATGCCTTCCATCCATCTTGAATGACAATTGCAGACCTTGGTCTGCCTTTATGGAATCAGCCCAATTAGAAAACATTACTCCACCAACTGTACTTTTTAATTTGTGAACAAAAATCTTATTTGAGAAAATAAAAGTATACATTTTGCTGTCTGTGCACGTTTAAGGCTGAGTTTATGCCCACCAAAAATGTTCCTTGGTTTACTTCATCTCTCAGGTGGTACTACACGATGAGTCTGGTCCGCAAACGCAAGACCAGCTCTCAAAAAGGCTGTCCAGCCAAATCGGTTAGGGGAGGGAAATTGGAGTGTGCTGGATCTCCACCGTTCTACAGTGCATCATCACCACTCGCAACAGAGTCCAGCACCCCCACTTCCCAGGAGGAAAAAGGTCTGGAGGTCCATGGGACATCATCCTGGAGACGGTCTCCAAGGTTCAAAGGTCAAGGACTGCTTGGCTGGGTTCCCAACTCAGAACTTCTTGTTGCTGAGGGTAAGTAGAGAGTAGTTGCAAGAACAGTTCAAAATTTACATTTAACTTTAATGTACGTTAAATATCTTGAACACTGGCTTACGTAATAGGTCTATGTTGGTTTTTGTCTACACAAGTAATTGATCGGTAGATAAACAAGTGAGTCCCTTGTCTTTGCAGGATCTCCAGGTAAGGCAGAGAATGAACGGAAGGCTGCCCAGTGCTGTAACCAGCTCTCCCCTCAAACAGATGACGATACTGAGGCAGACCTGGTCATCACAATGGGTGAGGAAAACCTCACTGGCCTTCAGAAATGCTCATCCAGCACGTTATATGCGTTACATCAGCAAGATTAGGGACACCACACACATGAGTTCAGATCAAGACCTGGTCCACAATCTGAAGCTAAAGCGCAGGGATTCCGTGTCTTTCTCTATCTCTCAGACGACCATCAGGGCAGGGGACGCAAGGGCAGTCGGAAAAAAGGAGGGGCGAAGAGGAAGAAGAGATCAGCAGAGGAACAGATGGGAGCTGGACAACAGGAAGGGACGCTTCCAGAGGTGGAAATCGATAGGGAGCTGGACCGTGAGCTGGAGAACAAGTCCCGGCAGCACAACCTGACCACGACCAACGTCCGCAACATCATTCATGTAATTGCAGAGAGGGGCCATAGCTTATTCGCTGCACCTCTACACCAAATTGACATGGCTGCATCCAGGAATTGAATAGTCATAGCTTGTCACTTGAGGGGATTCTATTATCCAGAACAATTAGGGTTAAATGCTTTTCTCAAGACAAGATCAGTTTCTTTTTCACAATGTCCGATTGGGAATTAGAACCAGTGATCTTAGATTTTTCAGGCCCAACTGTTTTGCCCCAATAACTACAGCAGACGGGTCCAATTCCTATAATAAGACAACTACATTGAGATTTTTTTTCATTTTGTGGTTGGTTTTTAAACGTTTTACCTTTGACCCACAGGAAGTGATTACCAATGAGCACGTGGTGGCTATGATGAAAGCCGCCATGAACGAGACCGAGGCCGTGCCTGTCTTTGTGAGTGTTCAATGTTGCATTTCCAGATTCAAATCAATGCTTTTCTCACTGTCCCTCTCCACATTCACTTAACATAGTTTTCATCAACCTTTTAGGAGCCCAAGATGACACGTTCTAAATTCAAGGAGGTGGTAGAGAAAGGAGTGGTGAGTGCTCTTGTCGTGTCCGTTTTAGCATTCATTGAGATTTCCTTTCCTGTTGAGCCTTTTGTAATTCCATCTTTGTGCCATTTCAGATCATTCCCACGTGGAACATTTCCCCCATCAAAAAAGTAAATAAAGAGAAGGTACCAGCCTTTGCAAACGTTGAATGGTTCTGAAGAAGTAGCAATACCTGACCTGGCCTTAATAGTAACCTCTGAAGTGCTTGTCTGTGCCCTTTGCCTCCTTTTCTAGGCTCAGCAGTTTGTGGACATTCAACTAGCGGAGGAAGACTCCTCAGATGAAGAGTACTGCCCCAATGAAGAGGAAGACGACGAGACAGCGGAAGACGTAAGATATTTATATGCTCATTTTTGCCTGCGCTTGTGTGGGACTGAAAAGGGACTAATTTTATACCACAAGTTATTGTCTTGATCGGTAGTTCTTAGTGATAACGTGTTTAAATTGAAAACGTGTGTGCGGGTGGTAGACGTTTCAGGAGAGTGACATGGAGAGCACCGCCTCATCTCCAAGGGGCAGCAAAGGGGCCTTCCCCAGGGGGATACACCCGGAGTGGGACGACGACAGGAGCTGCAGCCCTATGCAGGTTACACACATCTGTACTTCACTGGTCATAATATGCAATATTAGATACACTGTATGCATATGAATATCTCATCTCACCAAAAAAAGATCTCTGTAAAGGTATAAAACACTGTTCTTAGTTGCAGTCTTCTTGTTGTCCAGGTGAATCGCAGCCGGTCCAGACACCTGAGGGTGGAGGCGATGCCCATGGGCCCCCCGCCGCCTCCCAAGCCCTCCCCTGGCTCCCAGGGATCCGCCACTGGCCGTGCCCCCCCAGACTGCAGCTTCCTGGAGAAGCTACATGCCGTGGAGGAGGAGCTGGCCATCGGCCCCGCCTGCCTGGAGCCCTACCAGGTATAATGGCCACACGTCAACCCTCTCGTCATTCAAGTAGCTTGGGATGCGATAGAGGTCTCTGCTTTCCGTGTTGTTCCGTTGACTCTAACCTGGGAGGGGTGTGTGTGAGTGGTGATACTGGAGCTACTACCTGAACCAAAGGTGTGCTTGGAGATGGAGGGTGCCTTGACTTGGCACTGCTAACCTCCTGCTTTCTTTCTCCTTCCACCGCACCTCCTCTCCCTATACTATCTGTTTCTCCCTGTCGCTCACAGCCTCCCCTGGCTGACGGTCTGATGGCGTGTCGTACCCGCTCCAAGAGGCCCCTTCGGGATATCCCCATGGGCCTGCTGGAGGCGGAGCTCCGTGCCCCTGATATCACCCCTGACATGTATGAGTGTGGCTCTGCCCCCGAGGACCGCGAGTGGACTCATTGGCTGCAGGGCATTATGACCTCTGACATGGACAACGATGGTGTGTGTTTGTGCTCACACACATGCGTCCCTACTAGCCACTTTAGCCAGTCTATCAAGAAAGCTACATCACTTTCTCAGTCCCCATCAATTGTTCTCCCTTGGTCTGTCTCCAGAAGAAGCTGATGATGATGACGATGATGACCCGGAGTATAACTTCTTGGCGGAGATTGACGAACCCGACGTGGAGGATTACCGTAACGACCGAGCCGTCCGCATCACTAGTGAGTCAGAAGGGAGACACTAGGGACGTGGGTGTCTTATCTGCTTTTCTAGACTGACTGCCTTCCACTGACCTTCAACTTCCATTGTCAAATAATTCTCCCCATCAGAGAAGGAAGTGAATCAGTTAATGGAGGAGTTGTTTGAGACGGTAAGAAACTGAACGTTTTGGTCTCCTTTTATTCTCTAGCCCTTTTTTGTTTCTGTCTGTTAGTAATCTCTGTTTACCACAGTTCCAAGATGATCTCCCTGTTCTGGAGCTAGAGGAGGAGGGACAAGAGGAAGAGGAGAGAGAGGAAGATGCTCCTGCCTTGGGAACCCCGACGGACAAAACTCCACCAGCTATCCAGTATGTATATTCACACTTTGGGTATCCTTAGCTGGGAAGCCTTCCCCTGATTTAAAGTCAATTTAGTTCAGTTCTAAAACATAATTCTGTTGACAAACTTAACTTCCACCTCCTCTGATTGGACCAGTTTACAGTATATCTGACAGACTAGACCGTCCACCTCCTCTGATTGGACCAGTTTACAGTATATCTGACAGACTAGACCTTCCACCTCCTCTATTTGGACCAGTCTACAGTATATCTGACAGACTAGACCTTCCACCTCCTCTGATTGGACCAGTCTACAGTATGTCTGACAGACTAGACCTTCCACCTCCTCTATTTGGACCAGTCTACAGTATATCTGACAGACTAGACCTTCCACCTCCTCTATTTGGACCAGTCTACAGTATATCTGACAGACTAGACCTTCCACCTCCTCTGATTGGACCAGTCTACAGTATGTCTGACAGACTAGACCTTCCACCTCCTCTGATTGGACCAGTCTACAGTATATCTGACAGACTAGACCTTCCACCTCCTCTATTTGGACCAGTCTACAGTATATCTGACAGACTAGACCTTCCACCTCCTCTGATTGGACCAGTCTACAGTATATCTGACAGGGTTGACCTTCCACCTCCTCTGATTGGACCAGTCTACAGTATATCTGACAGGGTTGACCTTCCACCTCCTCTGATTGGACCAGTCTACAGTATATCTGACAGGGTTGACCTTCCACCTCCTCTGATTGGACCAGTCTACAGTATATCTGACAGGGTTGACCTTTAATCCCCAGGTTGGAGGACACCATGGAGGAGGAGGAAGAGGGAGATGGGCTTTACAGAACGGTGAAGGAGGAGTTGGCTGCCATTCGGCGTCGCAGGGCTCTGCTAGAGAGCCAGGGCCGCTTGCCGCCGAGGCGCGACCCCAAGCCAAAACCACCCTTCACCCCCACCATCTCCCACTGCCAAAGACTCCAGCTGCAGCAGCAGATCCAGCAGGTAGGGGTCTCCGTGTTCTGCCAGGATCTTATCGCAGGGACTCTGATCTGAGTGGAAAACATTATGAGGAACTGATAATTGACTTTGTCACAAACTCAATCCCTCCTCAGGGAAGTGTGTGTGCATGTGCGTGTCTTTTGACTATCTTCCTCTGTCTGCAGCACGTCCAGCTTCTGACGCAGTTCCACATGTTGACAAGCCCAGTGGCTTCAATGCAGAACGAAGCTGTCACAACCAAGCAGTTCCTGGTGAGAGAAACCGACTGACAAATAAACGTCTACTGCTTAGCATGCTTCTACTGGAGCCCTTAGCAAACAGAGCCCTTAGCATGCTTCTACTGGAGCCCTTAACAAACGGAGCCCATAGCATGCTTCTACTGGAGCCCTTAGCAAACGGAGCCCATAGCATGCTTCTACTGGAGCCCTTAACAAACGGAGCCCTTGGCAACGTTTTCCCCTTTTGGCAGTCCCTCCTTTTTATCTTTCTTTCTCTCTCTCTCTCTCTCTATTAAATACATTCCTCCTATCCTGTTTGTCAGATGGAGTTACAGATGTTTGCCGAGCGTGGGGAGTTGAGCCAATGCCCTCTCCATCCAGGCTTCGCCAGTGTATTTAGAGCCTGTAACCTGCAGGGGGCACTGTCACTCCTAGAGGAGCTCAGACTGTCCCCAATCCCTTACGAAGCGGAGCCTAACGAGCCACGGAGAAGCAGGAATAGTAAGCGCATGCGCTCAAGGCCTAATTGACTGTCGAAGTGAGTGTCCCTCACACTAACAGATTGGTTGTGTGTTGCCAGTCCGCAAGTACCCGGCGATGCCCGCCGAGCTGGCTTGGCTGTTCGCAACGCGGCCCATGTTCCTGTACCCCGAGCTGCTGCCCCTGGTCAGCCTGGACCCGGCCCTGCACTCCGTCCGCTCCGCCAGCGTGTTCACCCCTGGAGAGGACTGGTAAGAGTGACCCAGTCACACCACCGTTTCCTACAGTATTCTGCCATAGCAGCAGAGTCTATTGTCCTCTGAGGAAGTTTAAAAGTGAGATACAAATGTGCGCGCACATCCATCCGTTTGTACCGTGTTGTTTGTCCAGCTTGTTGGTCCTTGGCCTAAGGAACCTGCAGGATACCCTCCAGCCCAGACCCTTGCTGTGTCAGTACCTTCTCCGGCCCAAGAGGGTCACTCAGATCACTGACCACCTCTTTGAGATGTGTAAACCCATCCATCCCAACAACGTCATCAAGGTAGACCACCCAGATGTACAAATCATAGTATTTATAAGGAATATTTTATCGAGGCTGCCTGTTTTATGGAAATGTTTGTTTCTTGTTTCTATAACTTGTAATGTGTTCTGTAAACCAGGTGATATTGCTATCTCTGACTCATTTTCTTTCTCCGAATAGCCACAAGCCTACTAAAATAAGATTTAAGACTAACATACATTTTCACCATAACAATGGGATTGGATGTGTATTTGGATTTTTATCCAGGACTATCAGTTCCACAAAGTGATCCGGCCCATGCCCCTGGCCTGTGGCAGTGTGAGGCCGGGTGACCTGCGCCCCCCAGTGGAGAGGGACGAGAGAGCCATGCCTGAATGGCTGAGGGTACTACCAACTACACTCCTCAAACTATATTGTTGGACACCCAACCTTCCCAATGCATTAGGGGATCTTGGACATTTCACACACCTGTCATTGTCAGATTTCCTAACGATAAATGCTTTGTCAGACTAGATGTTTGTAGACGTGTGGGTTTCAGGAACAGAATTTCATGTTCTGTTCCTACAGAGAAGTTTGCCATTAATCTACGTGGCAGTCAAAGAACACAACCTCCCGCCCGGTGTAGAAGACCGTGCCACCCTTCTGTATTATTTCACCAGAACCATGTCGGACTACAGCTTCCCAGCCGGGACTCGCTACCCGTCCCGACTTCCCATCAACCTTTCATTCCAGCGCTGCGGCTTCAGGCGCCGGTACCTTCGACAGCCCTGTGACCTCTCGCTGTCCCTGGAAGTGTCCCATAGCACCGTCCACACTCCGGGGGGTGAAACGACAAGCTCGGATAATGACTCCCATGCGTGCGCTGTGATCCAGCAGCACATGGCCCACCACACACCGGTGCCGGTCCAGCCCGTGACATCCACACCGCCGCCTCCCCCTGCTCCTCCCCTGCAGGTCATCCTCGCTTTGCCCTCCGTAGCCGTCGTTTGTCCGGTCTCTTCGGCCTCCCTGTCGCCACTTTCTGCTCTGCAGGCCAAAGACCTGGTCGCTCAGCAGTTGAGCACGTTGGTCAACCTCCGGAGGCTCCCCAGGCTGCCGACCGCTCCGCCCCAGACCACTTCCACAACCGGTCTGAATGCCGTGGCCCCCGGCTTGAGTTGCGCCTCTGCCGGTACCGTAACCCCAACCTCCGTAGTGGAGGAAAAGGAGCTGTTGAGGGAGGAGAACGAGGACCGTGGCGAGGAGCAAGACTTGGACGTAGGGGATATTGGGATGCCCGTCCTGGCCCTGTCGGAGTCCTCAGCCAGCCCCTGGGGGAGTGTTGACCCCACGGAGTGGTCAGACGAGAGGCAGGAGACGACGGCGTCCCTATCGCCCAGGCCGTCTGACGCGGGGGATGAAGAGGGAGACGAGGAGAGGGGAGATGTGGAGGTTGGGCACGTGAGATCTCCAGCCTCCGAGGAGTCCACGTTGTCTGTGCCAGAGCTGCAGGTGAGGCCACACGTTGCCATAGCAACACACACACAAATTAACCTTATGTATATCGCACATTGTCATAGAAACCCACACACAATACGCCTTGTGTACATCACGTGTTTGAAATGCTTTGTGTGCTGTCTTTCCTGGAGGAAACGATGGAGAACGTGTCATGGGTGGCTTCAGGGGAGAGGTCCGACGTGTTAGAACAGGGGGAACAACTGGGGACATCTCCAGGTTAGCCTCCCGCCCTCTTCTAACCGCTATACACACACACACACACACAAACTCACACACACACACATGCTGTTGATATAACTCCTGGGTTTAATGTCCTTCCCAGGATGCTGTAGCAGCACCCTCACCCCTTCCAGCTCAAGGCACGAGCAGCATCCCATTGGAGAGACCTGCAGCGAGGGCATGCCCAAAAGCCCATTGATCCTCCATGACCACGATGACCTGCTTGACCACGACCCCTTGAAAGAAAAGGAAATGGCCTTTGCTCAGGATTATCTCAACAGGGTTAATAATGGAAATAATACATTTTTATTTTGTTAAACAATTTTTCACATCAAATGAGCTAGAAACGCTGCAAAGGGGGGCTCCTTGTTGGCACAGAGCCATGCGCATTGCCAGGATCAGCATAGCCCAGGGAGCAGGGAGGCATCGTCGGCAGGGATTTCCTGGTCTTATTTCACCCTAAAGGCAGAATAGCTTGGTAAAGATGCATTGGAGAAAGGCTTGCAACTATCTCCAACACTCAGATCTGCTGGGAGTGGTGATTAGACTGAGTCCTAGGTACAATTGGATGTGTCAAAAAGGGGTATAAAAGAAGGAAATATAGCAGCTTACGATTGCATGCAGATCATCACACATAATACATTTCAGTTAAAAAGAGCATGAAGGATAATCTATTGAGTAATCCTTAATCCTGCTGCCAATGTAACACTCTTTGTCCACTCTTTGTCCAGGTGTGCAACGCTCTGCAGGAGGTGCCAGGGAGAGTGCAGGAGTTTCTCAAGGTCTTCTATGAGTTTGAGCGGGATAGAGACAAGCGCAGCTCGGTAGGACTCTTCATGAGGCTGAAGCCTGTTCTGAGCGAGTGGCCGGAGCTGCTCCGAGACTTTGCTGCCTTCCTCCATTCTGAACAAGCCCAGGAGTGTGGACTGGTATGTTCTGGCTTGGCTTCCTATACACTTTCAAAACCTACATAAAAGAACGTGTTGGTGGTTCGGTGTTTGTTATTCTTGCAAGCCATAACAAAATGTTGAGCTAAATTCCAAAATCTTGGCCTGAACTGTGGTGTGTATATGTGTTTTTACTTGAAAAGACAGTCAAACTGAAGACCATTAGTTGTTTGTGTGAACCATGCTTAGTCCTTTCTTCCCTGCCATAGCTCCCAGAGCAGCAGGCATTTGAGCGAAGCCGGCGCTTCCTGCGACAACTTGAGCTGAGCTTTGGAGAGAACTCCTCCCACTACCAGAAGATCGTGAGCATCCTTCAGGGAGGGTCCACTGTCAGTCCTGACAGCATCAGACAGGTATGCTGGAATAAAAAGATGGGTTTGTATGTTGTTATTTTTTAGGTTAATTTCTCTAATATCTGTTAAGTTGAAATCCTGCTCGTCATATCCTATGGTGCCATATTTTCAAAAGAAACTATGATTCTAGCACACATGCGTTAAACCAAATAAGAATCCATTTGGCTATACCAAAGAATGAAAATGTTTTGCTCAAGTTGAACATAATTGGTGGGTTCTCCCAATTGGCTATGGGAAAGGGAGTTCAGCCAATTGTCATAGAGTGCATACTGTAGAAAGAGCACCTTGTGCCACACCACCCTACTTGGCTTAACCTTTTCATTTCAAGTATTTACTGAATACAATGCCAGCCTGGGCATTCATGCATTTTGTTGATAGTGTCTTCAGAACCTACAGAGAAGAGTATCTGTTGATTTGCTAAAATGTGAATATTGGAGGGTAACATTGTTTATATTTTTCTCACTAGATTACAAAATGTATTTCTTTCAGATAAAAGCTCAGATAGCCACCCTTCTCCAAGGCCACACCCACCTTCAGGGGGAATTCTGGGTGTTTTTTAACGAGCTGCACCCCCAGCCCCCACCGCAGTGTCAGACGAAAACCAGAGGCTGTGGTGTGGTCTCCAAAACAAACTCCACTTCCCAGAAGTCATCGGCAGCAAGTAAGCCTAAGAGATTGACAGGTCCTGGAACCCCAAAAGCCAAACCATTAAGGAGTGATGAAAGGGAGGAGGATAAAGAGGATTGCCCCCGGGTCACAGAACGCCCAGTCTGTGCAAAAAACATCTCTCTCACACCCAGCGGAGAGAAAGTCATCCTCTGGACAAGGTCAGAGCCACTCTACTCCTGGATGTTTTGGATTCGTCTGGTATATTGTAAAAGAGATACTTTGCAATGCAGATTATTGTCCTGAATCTTGTTCATTTGTCTTTGGGGGGGTCTGACGCAGTATTATGTGGGTATACCTAATGAAATGGCTAATGTGGTTAATACATATGTATTGTATTACTGATGTTTGTAATAGGGAGGCAGACCGTGCCATCTTGACTGCCTGCAAGCTGAAGGGAGCCAATAAATGCACCTTTCAGGAAGTCTCCGCCCAGCTTGGCAACAAAACAACAGAGGAGGTGAGAATGGACCGCTGTCTTTTGTAGGTTCTCTAATAAGAAACCGTAAGAAAGAACCCCACCCCACTTTTACCCCTTCCCACTTCCCAGACCCCCACTATGGTGCTAACAGAATAGCAGTGTGACTCAAACCGCTAGGTTGGGTGGAAGTATGGATAATTGCATACGAGCCAGATGTTTAATTCAGATATAGGCAAAATTGGGTCTAATGGTAAGCCTATGTTCAAAGCCTTTACTGTTTTTGTGTTCCACTGAATGTTTGCATAAAGAGACCAGTACACTTGGGCAAACTATTAAAAGGTGTCAAAGTAATATAGTTATGATGTTGTTTGGTATAACAACAAATGAAAAAGCCAGTTAAAGATGTTAGGAGGGTAGGAGCCAGTTAGCTAATTAGTCCACACTAGTTCCGTTGTTAGACATCTGAAGCATTTGATTTTTCAGCATGCAGCATTCAGAGACAGTATATTCAACCCATTTTCCTTTGTGCTAAAGTGTTTATTTTATGCTAGCTACAATGCCTACTATTCTGCGACATTAGTTTTCCTAACTGGCATAGCTGAATGCCTAATTTTATTTGCAGTTCCTACTCAGACCAATTCTAAAGGTGCAGTTAACCACACTTGACTAAAAGGCCAGCAACTAGACCAATAGGCCCTATAGTGCATTTGGGGTTGTGTTTGAAAATATAGGATTATTCCTTTGAAGATCGTTATTCATTTTCATCCCTTTACTGAAGCTCTCTTAATCATATCTTCTCTGGTCTTTACTTAACCTGTTTTAACCATGTCCCCTTTATTCTTTACTGAACCTCGTAACTATGTCTCCTCTAGGTTTGTGTTCGTTTTCAGGAGCTTGTGCGCCTGTTCCGCTCCTCCATGCAGCAGGCATGCTCTGACAAGGACGTCAGTGACTCTGTGCAGCCAACCAGCAGCAGAGAACCAGACCCGGACTGAACAGGAGTAATTAAAGGCTGTCAGAGTGCCCTGAGAGCAATTCAAGCCACAGAAAGTATCACTGGACCAATGTCTGAATATTGTTGGGACTCAGACTAAACACTACTGAGAAATGCAAAACCTTGACTACCTTTGAGGACGCTGTGTCCACTTTGAAGATTATGTATATGCTGGTGTGGGTAGGAAAACATAAGTACAGGGTCTAGTTCAAGGATTCGAAAAATTTGCAGGCCATATGAGATTACTGGTTTTATTAACCTTGAACCAACTGTACAGTGAGCCATGATGTTTTGTAATTTATCTACAGGTCTTACATGTTGAGCGTGTGGACAATTGTATGTTTGAATAAAATATGCACACTTGATTAGCGTTTCTTTGTGAGTGGTGCACTACAGTTTAAAAAGTCAGTGTCCGGTAGTCTGCACTCATTTGTGGTGGTGATGATGGTAGGGACCAATTGGATGTTCTACAATTGACATCGAATGGGACCAATGAATTACTTACATCGCATCAATCGGTCCTTATGACCAACGACAAGGCAAGATTCCGGCATATTGTGTTTATGTCCCGCCTTCAAATGGTCTATTTTCCTTTTCGGGAGAGGGGTCTCCGGGTGACTGAATTTCTTGTAGCTAGAATTTTTTCTTTTTGAAAAACCTGTATAATATGGCTTCCCTTGGGTCGGTTATCCCTGCTTTCACATTATCGTTTCTCATATTTTGTGGAGCGGTAGTCGCGAAAGGGGATGTGCTCGAGCTTGGGGACGCGGATTTCGATTACCTGGCAGCGGAGCATGAGACCATGCTAGTAAAATTCTACGCTCCGTGGTGAGACAAAATACAGATGAAACATTGCCTTGTTTTGTAATCTAGTTTCATTTGTTGACATGCAAATGTGTATTAGCTTGGTATTATAGTCCAAGACGTTCCGTTAGCATAGTAAGGTATACTCTGTGTGCCAGCAATCTGCTGTTACGGTTTTCTCAACTCCCGATATATTTACATCGTTAACTGAAGTAATAATGGCATTACGTGCAAACCATATGAGTCATTGATAATCTTCAAAATTGTCTTACCTTGATCAGTAAGATTAAGATCAGTAACAGTAAGATACCGCAACACCCTATGCATGCATCACTGAATATGTACAGTATAGCTGTTTTTCAATCAACGACAGCATTTCTTTTGTTTTGAATAAGGCCTACCATAAATAAAAGCCTATTATAAAAGTGTTAAAAAATAGTTTTTTTAACTAAGGTCAGCTATACGTTGATTGAATTAATTCAACTTAACATTTCCACCACACCTCACTCCAAAATAAACGAACTGAGCGGCCAATTCCGGCTGAGCACCAGTTCCATCGGTATTATGCTTTACTGTATGCATTGCAATTCGATATATTTATTTTTCCTTGTGAATATAGTTTTTATGTTTACATTATTCGCATACTTTTTTGCTTACATTTGCATGTTTTTGGCCATGACTTTAAGTGCCTGTCTTCTAGGGGCTAACGTGTGTGAGATTTTTATCCAAAGGGATGCTGTTATACGATTATTGAATTAAAATGGATTTATGTTACCAACTGCATTGCCTGTAACTTTTCATTCTGTTCCTTACAACACACACCTATACACACACTAATGTACAGACAGGTGACAAATTAAAGGGGGAAAAAATTAAGAACAGCTTCAGTGCACCTTGGAATTAATTCCTCTACTGTCTACTGGAGGCATGGAACACCATTCTCCTAAAATATATTCCCTCATTTGGTGTTTTAATGATTGTGGTGGAGAACTCTGTCTATCACTTTAATCAAAAATGACCCAGAGGTGTTCAATTGGGTTTAGATCTAGTTACTGCAAAGTCATTAGTATATGATTCACATCATTTTTATACTGATTTAATCATTCAGTGACCTGTGCCATTGTCATCCTGGAAGACACCCAATAATGGATCCTTTCCTCTTGCTATCTAGGCTTGCTCATCATTTTTGTACCTACCACAGAGCATGATAGGATGTTAATTGCTTAATTGTATCATGCAGTACACCTGTGTGAAAGCATATGCATTCATGTTCTCCACTCATTCAGGTTCCTTTCATTTGTCAACCCCCTGTATTATTCTTTATTCCAATAGGTGCGGACACTGTAAGAAACTAGCCCCAGATTTTGAGGCAGCAGCCACTCGACTAAAGGGGACTGTGCCACTTGCTAAGGTATGTATGGTATACTCCGCAATTCTGTCTGAATGGCTACTCTTTGACTTCCATGTTTGAGTTTTTTAACAAAATGGCCAGGGGGTTTTCCCTAATATAAAAAAATAAAGAATGTTTCTCTTACTCCTCATGCCCTGTCTCCCCTCTTCCACTCCACTCATACCCCTCAGGTGGACTGTACTGTGAGCACGGAGATATGTGGGCGGTTCGGGGTCACGGGGTACCCCACGCTTAAGATCTTCAGAAACGGACAAGACTCCTCGTCCTATGATGGGCCACGCTCAGCAGGTGTGTGTGTGTGTGTGTGTGTGTGTGTGTTTTAGGTCTTACTAAACTCATGGGGACTAAATGTCCCAATGAGTATAGTAAAACCAGAAAGCATTGGACTCATTGGGACCTTTTGCCGGTCCCCGTGAGGCAAAAGTCAATTTCCGGCTCAGGGTTTTGGTTTAGGGTCAAACTTACCATTTATTTTACAGTTAGAATTGGGGTTTCTTTAAGGTCCAGGTGTTGTTGGTTAAGTTTAGGGTTAAGGTTAGGCATTACATCTAGGTAAAGTTTAGGCATAAATGTTACTTTATTGAGGTTACGGTTAGGGTTAGGGTAAGGGTTAGGGTTAGGTTTAGGGTTAAGATTAGGGCAAGGGAGCATGCAATTTTTATTTTCTGGTCCCCATGAGGGTAGCTATACAAACGTGTGTGTGTGTGTGTGTGTGTGAGGGATTTAATTTTGACGTACTCTAATCTTGTAGGTCTAATCATTTATTTGTTCAAACAGATGGCATTGTAAACTATATGAAGAAGCAGGCCGGACCCAACTCCGTTACCCTGCACAGCGAGGCAGACCTTGAGTCTTTCATCGACCACTTTGATGCGAGTGTAGTAGGTAAGTAGTAATGTATAATACTGTTGATAACTGTTAAGTAAATATACAGCTCCGGGGAAAAAATAAGAAACCACTGCACCTTTTTCTTACCTTTCCAAAAAAGTTGAAAAAGAAAGTTTTGAGTGAGGAACAGAAGCATTCAATTTGTTAGTGGTCTCTTAATTTTGTGGTCTCTTAATTTTGACCCTTCTGTTTCTCACTCAAAACCTTATTTTTCTACTTTTTTGGGAAAAGAGAGAAAAAGCTGCAGTGGTCTCTTAATTTCTTCCAGAGCTGTAGTTCTCTTAAATCTGTAAGGTTCACATTGGCCATAAATATTCATGTTCATCACTCTGAAAAGCCTTGTAAGATGTGAATGCCACATGGTGAAGTCTCATGGCTAATATACTTTGTGTCCATGCCTATCTCTCACCTCTCAGGTTTCTTCTCTGGGCCTGACAGCGGTCAGCTGGCTGAGTTTCTGAAGTCTGCTAGCGCTATGAGGGAACACTTTCGCTTCGCCCACACCACCCACATGGCCCTGGGTCTTGAACACGGGTTGGACACTGAGTGAGTGAGAAAGAGATAAAGGGACGGAGGTACTGATCGGGAGATGGGGAAAAGGGATAGGGTCTGAATGACGTGTGATAGTGAAACAGTCTTGTGATTGCCTAGTGTTGTCCAATGGTGTAGGTCGCTAGCGCCGGTGAAAATGTACCTCTGCAGCATGTTTGAATCTTCTCACGGCTATTTCAGCAAAATAATTATCAGCTATCCTTTTCCACATAACCTGTCAAAGCAAAGAAATGCCTGAATAAATATCTTATCCATCTGAAATCTCTTTCTGGCTGACCTTTAAGAAAACACTGTGTAGTTTAAACACGGGTTTGTTAAGGCTGGACTAGAACAAAATTGTGTACACCCAGAAATCGATTCAGAGACAGTGCTATTATGATTTGACTGTGTACATGGTGACACCAACAGACTGACCAACTGCCCATGTTTCTCCAGGGGGGTGCTGCTGGTCAGGCCACCTAGACTGAACAGTAAGTTTGAAGAGAGTGTGTTGCGCTTCACTGACGCCATCACCACAAACACACTGCGGCGCTTTATCAGAGACAACATGTAAGCCCCCTAATCCTGTGTACTGACCAACTGTCCCTCACATTATTCTCTATCGTATTATTCCATTGCATTCGTATCTGTCTTTCTCTCTCTGTCTTTGGTCAGTTTTGGAATGTGCCCCCATCTGACCATTGAGAACAGAGATAAACTGAAGGGGCGGGACTTGTTGACTGCGTATTACGATTTGGATTATCTGCGAAACCCCAAAGGGTCCAACTACTGGAGGAACAGGTTGGTATACAGTCAATACCACAGCACTTGAAAACACGCTCTGATTAGATGATCCAGAGCAAATAAACATTTGAGTATCCTTTCTGTTTTTGGTAAGGCACAGATTTCAGATTAGGTACATGTTATAAATGTGTTAGTTACAACTATCTTACAATACTACTTTGAAAAACTGTTATTACTTTAATTTAACAACTTGTAAACGGGGGCCAAGTAGTAATTAAGTATGTATATTATCTCTAATTGTATGTTTTCTCTTTTGGAGTTTTTATGGTGTTGTACTACATGCAATTCATATTATTTTAGCTGCAAATATTATATAAAAGGTGGTCTATTAAGTCTTCTTCATCATAGTAATAAATACCATTCATTCTCTCTCCTCAGGGTGATGAAGGTGGGTTCTCAATTTGCGTCCCAGGGACTGAGCTTTGCTGTGGCCAATCGCAAGGACTTTTTGGATGAGCTGGAGGAGGAGTTTGGTCTGGGTGCGTCGGACGGAGGAGATGTTCCCTTTGTAACCATCAGGACACGGCAGGGCTTCAAGTACACGATGAGGGAGGAGTTTACGTGAGTTACCGACATAGGTCCTCCACTCCGACCCCTAACACATTTGTTTTCATGGAATTTGGCGTAGTCCAAATTAATCCATACACCTGCTCCTCCTTACCCAAAGTCTAACCATCCTCTAATAATACCCATATCAAAGGGGGTGATGTGGGATGGTAAATAAAACACTGTTGTTTGACAGGCGTGATGGGAAGTCACTGGAGAGATTCCTGCAGGATTACTTTGCTGGCCGACTAAAACGTTACATCAAGTCAGAGCCCATCCCTGAGAAAAACAAGGGTCCTGTCAAGGTATATTTGTTGTGTTTGTGTGTGTTTGTATGTGTAGGTTTTTGGTGCATTACTCTGTTTTTATTCAGATTTTGGCAGTTCTATAACAACTCTCTTCTGTGTTTTTGTACGCAGGTAGTTGTTGCGGAATCATTTGAGGAGATTGTAAATGACCCAGAGAAAGATGTACTGATTGAGTTCTATGCCCCCTGGTGTGGTCACTGTAAAAGCCTGGAGCCCAAGTACAAGGAGTTGGCAGAACAGGTGAGAGCTCACACTCGTCCCACACAGACTCACCAATGCCACGTTTTGAATAATGTAACTGTTAAATACTAGAACAGATTATTTTTCTTCACTGTTAATGACTGTTCTCAGAATTTTTTTCTACCATAGCCTATCATTCCCTTTGGTTGTTTCTCCATTTTTCCTCAGCTCTACTCTGACCCTAACATTGTCATTGCCAAAATGGACGCCACAGCCAATGATGTTCCACAAGGCTTTGATGTGCAAGGGTGAGGCCACAACTAGTTATCCCTTCCCGTCTATCTGTGCCACATCCCTTTTTCTCCTTTCTCTTGTCATGCATTGTTTCTCCTCTTCTCTATTTCTCCCTTCTGCTCTGTAGGTTTCCCACAATCTACTTCTCTCGGGCAGGCAAGAAGGACCAGCCCTTACGATATGAGGTGCATTCTCCCTACACGTTTATGACTATTCAAGCAGACGCAAACAAATCTTACACTAATGTATCAAAGATGGCATGTCAGTTACAATGTGTTTCTCGGTTATTCCAGGGAGCCCGTGAAGTGAAGGACTTCATCAAGTTCTTGAAGAGAGAAGCCTCACACGTCCCTGTTATTAGCGGAGTCAGAGAAGAACTGTGAATAGGGACAGAAGTAAGATGGTGTGATTGGAAATGTAGCTTGAGACACCTGGAATTACGGTTGTTGACGTCTCTGTTCCTGAAGAGTCATAACCTCTGCTGAACCTTTTTGTTTCTGATGAAATAATAATCAGAAAACTAATGCACCTGCTTTTTTGAATTTCTTTTTTATGAATCAACAGTGAAATCCAAGTCACATGATTGACTTTCCAGGAACAGAGAAACTTGTTACTGATCAGGAAGAGAAAAAAACTTTTTTTAAGAGGGAAAAAAAAAGAGGACTGCCATCCTCTAAAATCAAGTGACCTTGATGACAGATGACAAGGAAGATTTTGTTGGCATACGTCTGCACACTACCTTCACACTTTACGTTCATTAAGAACATAATTCAAAATCAACAATGCCTATCAATGTTTTGATCCAGGTTTGTTGTGCATTGTATAACATGAGCTTATTAGACACAACCCAATGAAACCAATAATACCTGTTTGTTTTTAGACCTATACATCTTCCTCACTCTCATAAACCATACCCTCCATTCCACCAATATAATGGCAGATTTTTGCAGTGTCACTTCATAAAGCAAGGTATTGGTCAGCAAACTTTGCTTGCTGTAGTTTTGTATGTATTGTCGGGATAATGACTGGGTGTGATAATATACACTTGCCCGACTCTAAGCTTTATACAGAAATGCATAACATCCTAACCCATTATTCTGTTTTTGCCCATTCAAATGTGAACTTAATCATGTTGAAAATAATGTAAAGGTAATTTAAAGATTGGAGGCAAATGTCTTTAAAAAACATTGTGTTGAGCACTCCTATTTGGAAATATTCAGGTTTCTATCATTATGCCATTTTGTTTATATTTTTTTAATACTTCTGAAAGGTTTTTTCACCTGTGTAACTTATTGGTCTTATTTAATGTGTGCTACGTTTAATATCTATTCAATATAGTATGGACACAAGTAAGAAACATAATTTGTACATAATATAAACGTTATGGGTATTTTAATTGTCTGATCAGGCAGATTATTATTTATTGATGTACATTTTATTTGTTGCAAGTGGCACTGACAGGAACCATCCTTATAAGCTCCTTATCTTGCATCTGCTAATAAATGGAGAGATGATTGTGACGTTTTCACAGTTAAAATATGCTGATACAATTTCATGTGATTGTCTTTCTTTAAAATTATTCAGGAATATATTAAGGCTTTTCATACAAATAATGTATTATATACTGTATGTGTATACATTTGTGTTTGAGCGCCTGGATAGGTTACTTTATATGGACTTGTTCGGCTTTGTTCGGGGTGTGTCTCGGCCTCAAAGATGCCCTGTTCATTATAGTTACTAACGGCCTTAGTCCTCTTGTATTTAACCACCTCCCTAGCTCCCTTATTGGTGGAAGTCACAGTACATCAATATTTTCTCGAAGTATATTGGTTGACACAACGGAACTATGCTATACTCTTGCCCTCCCCATGTGGATCTCCTTCCTCTCGTGTTTCCCAGAAGGTTCCAGGCTGTTGTCCCATACACGCTGTCGAAATGATGGGCCAACAGGTTCTAGTGCTGAGTAAGTAAATTAATCGCAACAGCAACGATAAATCTAGCTAAGATCTGAACTTTGATTTCTGTGTAAATTGAACTTTTTTGGCTGTATATGTCGTTTGTAACATCCAAATGAGCGGCCAATACAGGCTGCATAGCTAATGCCGGTCGCTAGCCTCTGACAGTGTCAGCAACAAAGCATGTGCTTTGCTTCCTTTGCCTGTAACTGACGGTGTTAGCTAGCATTAGCAGATGAGCTAACTGGTAGGCTAACGGGCACTGTATTCGCATTGTCAGATGCACCATCCCTCTGGCTGGCTTTAAGTAGGCCTGTATTATAAATATTACCCAGCTCAACATTTTATTTTTTTGTGATTTGTAAGTGAATTCTGCTGATGTTACAGTATTTTAGATTAAATCTTAGATCTAATTTATTTTAACAAATGCAATGGTTCTTTAACATGTATCCAGTGAATGTTACTGGTCCAGCTATCTCAATAGAACCCTGCCCATCGTTTTGGGAAAAAGGCTCAAATCAATTCACTACAAACCTGGCTGGAGTGTCCATGGCATGTCAATATCACTACCATACTGCTCCTTTATTACCGTTATTTAACTATTGTAGCTGACTAGTGCTGCACAGTACCTTTACCGAGTATGTGTGAATATATTTAGGACTGAAACATTACAGTAGTGTAGTTATGCATTATCACCCTTCTAAAATAATAGACCCCCAATCCACACTGGAGACAAATAGCTAGCTCAAGTATGCCCTACAGTAGCTGAAGCGCAAATGCATGCGACTGGGCTATTTGGTTCTGAAAAGTTATTACAGTAATAATTACTACATTTTGTGTCGGGTGTCTTCAGTTAGCATACACCAATCTCTGCTCAACTCCTGGTGTGGAATTTAGTTTACCCATGTATATTAGGTTATTACCATATGGAATCATAATAAGGAACTACAGTATATGGAAATTCAAGGGAGCAAAAACAGTATTACTCACAAAATGAAATGATCTTACAGGGTGATCCTATGGAAACATTTGAGATTTTAAATAACCTAGGTTTAGTGGGTAGTTGTAACTGTTCTCAATCTTACCAAAGATTTGCAGTAACTTACACTGATTTATATCTGATATACATCAAGGTTACGACAATCTTGTCTCTCATGATCTTCATCACTTCAAAGTGATTCAGGTCATAATGATGCTTATGCGTCTTGGGCATTGAGAGGTTAGTAAAGGACGTGATTGAAGCATGCACATTGTTAGATTACAGAGCAGAGCGATGAATGTGTCTTCATGGACTCCAAAGCCATTGTGTAAATATATTAAAAAAACACTTGAAATTGGACATGGACCTCTTTGAGCATATATTAAAACTGACATAGTACAGGAAATTGTTATAAAATGGATCACACTCTTAATAGTTAAATAATTAATGTTTAATTAAGTTGCTAATGGGGGGTCAGCAGGTTGGATCCTACTGTTGACGAGATTAATTGCTGTTAACAGTTCGTTGGGGTTTTACAGCACTTCTTTTACACGGATCTGCAGGTTAAACTTTATTTGTATGTACCTCTGCAGACCAGAATATAAAGAGGGAGTCTGGACGTAAGGTTCAGACAGGAAACATCTCTGCAGCCAAGGTGAGGTCTCGTTCTTTGTCTTCGGTGGGTGTGGTTAAATGCAAACTATGATGGGATTATTTTGGATACTGATCAAGATATCCTGTTCTTCGGACAAAGATTTTTCTAATTCTGTTTATGAATAAATCTGAAATCAGGCTAGATTGGAGTTTATAAATACAGGTAATCAGCAATCAAAATAAGTTAGAAAGCAGCACAGCCTTATTGATTTGCAGAGTTCGTTTTTAAGACCCTTGGGCTCTTTATTGTTTACCAGACTTCATTTCTGTTAGAGACTCGCTCAGCTGGGATGTCCGCTTTAAGCTAGCAAGTGGCACTAGGATATTTCCCCACACACACAACTGCATGGTTTTTCAGTTCTGACTTCAAGGTCTGTGCCTACAAACATACTTAGGGAGAACATTTTTCTCAACTAGCTATGTCAACTGCACAAACATGTAACGCCATTTCATTAAATGTGTATACTTCAATGTTTTGACACAGGCAGCCCCTTTGTAAATAAGTGTTAAATATTTCAAAAGCACTTAACAGTTTTTTATTCCGTTTAATGGCACATTACATAGGCTATGATCTCTATTTTCAACTGAGATTTTCTACGGCTTCTACACCGCTGTTTGAAAATTGCAAATCAGAATAGTAGTTGCAGTATTCGTTAAGTTGTGTGATTCAATATATTATCCAAATCGTGCGGGCCTAGCTGGTGCCACCACATCTGTTTAGTAAATATTAAGGTGTTTGGCGTGCCCTACCAATTGAAGAACTGGCATTATGGATTTTCTTCTGTCAATATATTTTGCTGGGCTCAATAAGGCCGAGGTCTGTCGTTTAATGTTGATCTTCGATATTCTATTATTGTTTGTTATAGACAATTGCAGATGTAATCCGAACATGTTTGGGACCACGGGCCATGATGAAGGTCAGTGCTTTTCTTCTGCATGAATGTGTTACTCTTGTCTAAATTCTTTATAATAGGACGTATCTGAAACCATGACCTGCTTTGTGTCTTTTAGATGCTGATGGACCCCATGGGTGGAATTGTAATGACCAACGATGGCAATGCTATTCTTAGAGAGGTGAGAAGAACGTAGTTGCCTTGATTCCCATACAATCTACTTAAATTCAGAAAATATCTATGCTGTGCAAAGTGGCTGCATTCAGTCTGTTTCAGCATGTACAACCAGGGTCAGACTAGCTCGCAAGTATATCTCATCCTCTTTTGACCCCTCAAACAGATCCAAGTTCAGCATCCGGCCGCCAAGTCCATGATTGAGATCAGCCGTACTCAGGACGAGGAGGTGGGAGACGGCACCACGTCTGTCATCATCCTGGGTGAGTCACGGCGTGCCTAACACTGAACGCCAGGCAGGGCTCCAGATTAACATTTAACTTGTGTTTTTCCTGCTTCAATTGAGTTTGGTAACCAGTAAAAAAAATGTACATTACTTGTAAAACTAAGGTTTCAAAAAAAGATTCCATTATCCAGAGCGACTTACAGTAGTGAGTGTATACATTTTTGACCAGGTAGAGTTTGACATGGTTGTGAAGATTACCTTTTGTGCCAGGGGACTTGTCATACAAGACAGTCTTTGGAAATGATCCAATTAAAGCAGTACTGTAAAGAGTGGGCAAAAATTCACTCCAGTGTATGCAAGAGGCTAATAGAGGGTTAGTAACTGCTATATTAAGTTATTTTAGCAAAAAGACCAATACTAGCCAATGAAGCTAGGGATGTACTTATGTTTTCCACACTATAAAATAAATGTTCTGTGGATTTAATTGCATAAATGTTTTCATGTTTTTTATGACTTTGTTAAAATTGGTTAGCTTTATGAATGAAGGTGGTTATAATTTAGCTCAAATATCCGTGTCTGAATATACAAAGACACATTTTCGGTGTACATACCTTTTCAAATGTAATCTGATTTTGTCAATCAAAACCAGAATAAATGGGTGCTTTCTCAACAGCAATTAAGATGGCACACCTCAATTTGCATGCCCATTCTGATCACTGGTCAAGATGTGCAACTCTTTGGTTCTGAACAAGCACATAGACAGTTTTCCTATATGTAGCCTTTTAGAGCTATACGTAGCTTAATAATCCTGTTTGTCTTGTTCTCGGAGAGGTGATTATTGATTGTATGCATGTCTCTCCAGCGGGTGAGATGCTGTCCGTGTCAGAGCAGTTCCTGGAGCAGCAGATGCACCCGACAGTCATCATCAGCGCCTACAGAAACGCTATGGATGACATGCTCAACGTGCTTAAGGATATCAGGTACGGCCCATGTGTCTACCACACAACCCTTTAATCATTTAGATTTTGACATTGATACTAGGGCTGCTGGGAACGATAAATGTTCTCGCAAAAGCTGTTGCATTGGATCTGGTCCAGGGTGTTCCGTTATCCACTTGCATGTGTGTCTCTGTTACACCCCATGTGAGTACCCATTAGCTAGCGAGCCAGCTCACTACTAGTAGGGCTAACAATAGGGTACCCATGCTTTGCTAATAAAAGTATGACTTTGTTACAGTAAACATTTATTTGTGTTACAGTAAACATTTATTTGGTTTGCAAAGTACCGTTATCCCAAATTCAGTGGCCGTCACAGAATATTGATACATCCATTTATATGAAGTGCAGAGCTTTGAGCTGAGTACTTGTCTAATCGCTGCGCGTTTCAGGTGACCACTGCTTTCATACTCACGAGTTCTTTAACCACCCTCGTACCCACAGCACCCCGGTGGATTTGAATGACAGGGCCATGATGCTGAAGATCATCAACTCTGCCATTAACACCAAGGCCCTGAGCCACTGGTCTGACATGGCCTGCAGTATTGCCCTGGACGCGGTCAAAACCGTGGAGTTGGAGGACAACGGACGCAAGGAGATCGACATCAAGAAATACGCTAAAGTAGAGAAGGTAAGGACACGTGTCTGTCACGTTTCCCCTGCGGGCCGAGTTCAACATCAGATCGGCGTCATTATCAACTTGAATCTCCCTGTTTGTCTAGATTCCCGGTGGGATAATTGAGGACTCGTGTGTACTGAGGGGTGTGATGGTGAACAAGGACGTCACCCACCCGCGCATGCGCAGAATGATTAAGAACCCCCGTATCATCCTGCTGGACTGCTCTCTGGAATACAAGAAGGGAGAGAGCCAGGTAAATTCAAACGAATGGAGCCACGCACACAGAAGAGCATGCAGTCCTGTGTATGATTAACCACACAATGCAGTACCATCTGCTGTCAACACGCGTTCATACCAATGAACCAACTACATGGATCTCCTATAATCGATGTGATAGGAAGTCTGTGTAGTTGATGGGGTCCAGAAGGCTTATGGTCGATATTTTAATGCAGGTGTTTTTGCCGGACCGCGTAAGCGGAGCTGGCCGAGAAGAGCGAATGTCTCTGACTGACTGACTACCCCTTGTTAAATAGCATAGTGGTTAGAGATGCGGACCTGCATCCAATAGGTTCCGTGTTCGAATCTTGTTACAGTCAATGTAAATTATGTGTTAGGATCTGTCCTGGATAGATAACTTCACTGGCTACAACCTTCAGTAGCTGCATTAAAGTAAGCCTAAAATGTAACTGTTCACGGTTGTATTGTGACTATTTCTGGTAAAATTTCGAAGTACGCATCTATTTATGGTTTTTGGTTCAGGATAGACAAAAACTTTGCTGGTTACAACCTTAATTACACCCATGTATGCAACATTTTCTTTTTTGTATGAAACAGTAACTTACCTGTAATTTTTGAAATTGGCACTCAGCAGAGAGGACGATGGAGAGGAACCGGTTGACTGGAAAAGGCATCAGCAAATCAATATGTTGGTTGTTGTCTGAAATATGCACTTGTCCACATTAGTGCGGTTTGTTATTTAAGCATGTCTGTTGTTCTGCAGACTGACATTGAGATCACCCGTGAGGAGGACTTTGCGCGCATCCTGCAAATGGAGGAAGAGTACATCCAGCAGATTTGTGAAGACATCATCCGCCTCAAGCCAGACCTCATCTTCACAGAGAAGGGCATCTCTGGTACTACTGCTACAATATTCTATGTGCTAGTGGCAAAATCTACCGTTCTTGGATAAAGTTTAGGCCTTGACTGTGGGTTGAAACGGTTGTCCTTATGTTTTGCTGCTCTCTCTTCAGACTTGGCTCAGCACTACCTGATGAAGGCTAACATCACAGCTATTCGCCGTGTCAGAAAGACTGACAACAACAGGATCAGCAGGTAAGTCCAATACACTTTAAAATCAATAGTTTGATTTGTTGGACAAATCAAATGTTGTTTTTCTGCATGTTGTCATGTTAGTGACTGTAATATTTCTGCTCTGTAGGTGGGGCTATATTCGGGTAGGCTCTCTAATCCTGTTTGTTTGGAATAAATAGTGACACAATATACCTAGATAATATTAGCTGCTTTACAGAATTGCCGTTATGAAAAGAGTTGACTTTTATGGCAAGCTAATGACAGGCAACATTTGAGAAACAACAACATTTGTGTGTGTTTGGGTATAAAGAACTTCAGGAGTGTAATGGCAGAATCTGAATGGCCGGGTCTGTTTTCCCTAATGTTGTAGGCCTGATTAATAATTCCCTTTTAGTTTTTACAATATGTTCGGCCCTTTTGTGTGATCTAGGGGCCAAAGAAAATACACTTCAAGTAATTACTATGTATCTGAAAATGGACAAGATGTGTACAGTTTCAGCACCATGTAAATACTGGACAGTTCCCTTCTCCATTCTCCAGCTACTTGTCTGTTAGATTATTTCTACAAGAGTCTCCTGTTTCTACCTTGTTGTGCATATGAAGGATCTGGCAACACAAGACTATTCTGGATTTGTCAGAATAGTACTATCTTGGTATTAAATAGTATCTGTCAGGCAGCTTTTTTTTTCTCATCCCTGGGTCAACCGTGGGGATATGTGGGTACTTGATGCGATGTAGTACTCATATGTACATAGATAATGACCAGTTATTTTCATTGTGTATTCTTACTCCTGGTGAATAACAGTATATACAACTAACAGTCCTCTTTTCCCGTGTGACTTTTGAAGGGCGTGTGGCGCACACATTGCCAGTCGTACGGAAGAGCTGCGCGAGGAGGACGTTGGCCTGGGCGCGGGCCTGTTTGAGATCAAGAAGATTGGAGATGAGTACTTCGCTTTTGTCACAGAGTGCAAAGACCCTAAAGCCTGCACCATCCTGCTGAGAGGAGCTAGCAAGGAAATTTTAGCGGTAAGTCACCAGAAACTAGAGAATCAATTAAGAAATACTATGCCCAGCAAACACCAATTGCTAAAAGACCGGTAAGATGGTGAATGTTTATGAAATGAGCTCCCCCACTCCTTTATCTACAGCCTGTTTTGTTCTATAAGTACCCTGTCAAAGGAATGTTGACTCAAACTCGTGGTTGAATGTTCTGAAATCTGCCCCCCCCCCTCAGGAGGTGGAGCGTAACCTTCAGGACGCCATGCAGGTGACCCGCAACGTTCTGCTGGAGCCCTACCTGCTACCTGGGGGCGGAGCCACCGAGATGGCTGTGTCCCAGCGGCTCATGGAGCGCTCCAAGGCCCTCACTGGTGTGGAGCAGTGGCCCTACCGTGCCCTGGCCCAGGCCCTGGAGGTCATCCCCCGCACCCTTATCCAGAACTGTGGTGCCTCCACCATCCGCGTGCTCACCTCCCTCAGGGTAAGAGCGACAAACAGAGTGACAAACAGTGCCGGCCTTATGTTTATGGGGCCCTAAGCAAAATTGTATTTGGGGGCCCTCTCTCCCCTAGTGGTCAGGGCCCTAGCGGCCGTCTGTCACTTACGCCTAGGGCCGGCCCTGGTGACAAAGTTTATAAAGTAGGTGTGTGTGAGCTTGTTTGACATTGCAATGACTTATTCGCTTCATACCTCTTCCCAGGCCAAGCACACCCAGGAGGGTAGTGTGTCATGGGGGGTGAACGGAGAGACCGGCACCCTAGCAGATATGACCGCACTGGGCATCTGGGAGCCACTGGCGGTCAAGGCTCAGACCTACAAGACTGCAATAGAGGTGATTCTGAATCATACATTAAGAATCACACACAACACAAGCTTTTATTTGGTACATTTTGTTAGAATGTGACACTTGACTCCTTGGACTGATTCACTGTCTTATTGCAGACGGCCATCTTGTTGCTGCGCATCGACGACATCGTCTCGGGACACAAGAAGAAGGGAGATGAGCAGACAGGAGGAGGACAGGGTGCTGAGTAGAGGGAGATGAGCATGCCTGGGAACCAATAGGAAGAGGGTAATGGAGGGTTGGTCCATCTGAGCTATGACTACTGTTCTGCAAAAATGCATTGTCAGTATCAAGGTACACGAGTTTGTGTGTGATTCTGTATTCGTGTATATATGGCTTAAGATGGGACCATTCTCCCGGGACCAAGGTGTACCTCAGCTTCTGACTGCAGGTATTTATTTGGATGGAAGTGGTTGTAGACCTTGAAAATAATTTGGTGTACAACGTCCTCCCTTGAAGGTCCTTTTGAAGTGTTTCAGTGAATGATAAGCCTTCTCTATAAGAAAGGTTGTGTTGTTGTTTAACAAGGTTGACTCTGGTTCTGAATCCGGTTCTTCCACCATGTCCCTCCATTACCAATTCCCTGGGCTGTTACCTGTGATAGAATCATCCTGAATAAATGAAAAATACAAAAGACATTGGTCTGCGTTTGCTGGTGTGTGTTTGTAAATGTGATTTCTTGAATCCCAAACCAGGTTGTTGCCCTGAGTAACTTCTTTGGTTTACCATTTGTCGCATGTTGTTGACAACTCAGAGGGTGTCTTCCATGGCGGTGAGGATCAATAAACCCAGAAGTGAAGGTTCACATTTGTGACATTAATTCATTTTCCAAATTTAAATAAAACCAATGTGAAATTCAAGTTAACAAAACCCTGTTTTACAACAAGGTATCCCCAGTTTACTGTTAAGAGGAAATTTGTCTGACAAATGCATGGCATAATTGGGCATTCCTCCATTATTTGGTATTGAAGTGCACAAACTCCATTTCAGTTTAGGTCAAGATGACACCAAGCGTTCATACCACTGTCGAAATTCTTCCTGTCAGTTTTATCCTCTAACCTTTGGGACATTAATGCAAATAGAGGAGTCGGGAAATGGTGAATTGGCATTCTTCTACCACTGTTTCAGGTGGAAATATTTTCCCCCATCCCCCTCTTAACTGTTAAAGCCTGCCTATTTATAAAATGTGTGTAATTAAACTCATACCAAAACTCAAATGACCCATGTTGAGTTGATGACTATTGAATATGAGGTTGGCCTTACAGAATATATACAGCTCTGTAAAAAATTAAGAGAGTGCTGCCCCTTTTTCCTTTCCTTTCCAAAAAAGTTGAAAAAGAAAGTTTTGAATGAGGAACAGAAGCGTTGAATTTGCAATGGTCTCTTAATTTTAACCCTTCTGTTCCTAACTCAAAACCTTCCTTTTCGAATTTTTTGGAAAGTAAAGAAAAAGGTGCAGTGGTCTCTTATTTCCGGAGCTGTATATTGGAAAATATTACGTTTGCTAGATCTTTAAACCGATTTTGGCAAATCAGGTCAGCTGACTACTAATCAGCTGACCAAAATAAAGAACCTTAAGCACGTGATCGTAAGTCCACGGATATACCTAAATCATGATGGCTGCGAAGATGTTCACAATTCATTTTTATGTAACATTTTTGCTTTTTACAATTAGGGTTTCTTCTAGTTTTATCGACTATGGCGAAAATTACCGACGGAATGTAAGTTGGATAATATGTAAAATATATATGCATTTTAACGTGGATAGCTACAACAGCTAACAGCTTTTTTGGCTAACTTCTGAATGTTGTCAAGTTGTACAGTACTGTATTGTAATGTGTCGCTGTTCTGTTTAGACTATGTTCTCTGTATTTTGCTCAGTGCTTTACTTCTAGATGGCAAGTAATTTAATGTTATTTTACTTATTCTTGAATTACATGATTTCGGATATAAACCATTTGGGCTTGTTAACAGCAATATGATTCAGAAAATGAACAAACATTCGCTGCTTTCTGTACAGTATTTGTTTGGGAATATTGGCAACGATTGTGTTAACAAAACAAAGGTTACATTTTAAATATGCAGTTCGCGGTTTTGGTTATTAAAAAAAAACTTCTAAAAACTAGGAATAAAAAAATGAGTAGAAAATGTGTTAAGTAGAAAACAGCAAATTTTTATGAGATGAAATTAAGTGGTTACTCGTTTCCGTTTTTCAGGGCTTAAACAAATTATCTTTCTAACTATAAGTTAGGACTGTGTGCCTTGGAATGATGACCACGTTTGTGCATGTACCCCATTCAGAAATCCACATAGTGCTTTTGCTACCGTACCGTAGATCCTAGACCTATGGTAACTATATTATATTACAACCATTGTGGTGGGTGTGGTTTAAGCCAGGGACCTAAATGGTTTACATCCACAACAACAGGGCTTCAAATTCCTCCGTTTGACACTTGGTATAACAACTGCACAGCCCTTGGTCAGAAGACTCTTCAGAAGGTGGTGTAAACGACAAGGTTCATCACCAGGCTAAACGGCCGGTCAACACCTACTTTAAATAGTGTCAGAGGAAGGCCCTGAAGGAAGTAATACATGACCCGTCACCGAAACCATAGACAATTCTCTATACTACTGCATGGCATGCAGTACCAGTGCCTCAATTCTGTAACTGACAGGACCCCGCACAGCTATATAACTGTTAAACAAGACAATGATTACGAAATGGCTATCTGTATTTTGTCCCTATCTTTTGCTTTTCAAATGACTATATGTAAACATGCTACACTCTTCCCAGAAACTGTAACACAAAACAAACTTGCATGTTTATACATAACCTGAACATATACACAGACACATGTGAGATACTCTGATGCTACTGTTTATTATCTAGCCACTGGTACTCTTATGTATATATACCATTATCATCTCACAATCAAATATTTACAAAAATGTGAGGGGTGTACTCACTTTTGTGAGATACTGTATGTCTTGTTATTGTTTTTCACACCACTGTATTTATGGGGCGGCCTAGCGTGTCAGTACCCTAAATGTTGCTGGATCTAATCCCAAAGCTGAACTTCTGTTGTTCAGCCCTTGAACCAGGTATTTTACCCTAATTGGTCCATGGTTGCTGTCAACGATCCCTTGGCTGTGACGCCCACGCACTCTGGGAGGGTGTGATATGCAAAAAAACATTTCCAATTCACTTATGTTTGATATACCGTGTGCATGTGTGAAATAAAATACATGGTTAAATGAACGTGGCTGTACTGACCTAGGCAGGTGATTTGCTCACACACACATTCTCTTCCTACTTTGAGCTAGGGACAAATATTTGTAGATAAATATGAGGTCAATTCTGTTTTAATTAAGAAAAGAGATTTGAAACCTTGATTGTGTATTGCAAAATAAGCATTTTTGTAGTCTAATAAGTATGTAGCCTAAGGTTTTCTTCAATCTAAATAATAAAGTTTTTATTTGTTATAACAATATGATTTATTTATTTATTTGGGGGGGGGGGGTTATATTGGTGCTAAGCATATGTCAGCAGTTATAAGTTGTTAAGACTATAGCTTAGCTGGTGATAAAAAGCAGTGTTTTGCATTTATAAAAAAAAAATTCTGAATAACTCGACAGAATATTCCATTACCAAAATAGTCATTAATGAGTGCTCTCAATGGAATACCACTCATATTGAACATAAGAAATCATATAATATTGAACCTGTGTATTTATTGATTATGGATTAAGCTGTCTCATTTGAGATGTGCTCACTAGTAGGTGACACAGGCAGAACCAGTCACCTGAAAACAGATTTTCAGAAGTTTGTTGACCTGAGCATTGATTTATGAATCACTTCTGTGATATAATGTCCGAACTTCTAAGAATCCTTTTTTTTTTTCTGTCCCAGGTATCTCTGGAGCTGAACCCTGGTCTGAATTCCTCACTGACACCACCGCCCCTCGGCGTTGGCTTGATTCACGTGCGGGCGCTGGGCCAGAACGACACACTGCACTATCTCTTCTGCAGCCTGGGGGCGCCAGCGTTGCTATTGGTGCATACAAACTCCACCTCTTCTAAGGTGGAGGTAGACTGGCCTGTCTTTCTGTCAGCGAATGCTTCAGGCAGCCTAAGAGTGACGCCGGAGAGCACGGTTCTGCACCGCAACGCACTCATCTTTACCCGGGTGAGGCATCAGTAGTCCTAAATCCAGTGCTGTCATTTGCCTAACATAGTGTACATGCTGACTCCTGCTTGAACATACACGTTCACCCATACGGTTCTGGCCCCTGGACTGTGGAATAAACCGCCCATTATTGTCAGGTCATCCCCCACCAGCGAGACATTTAAGTCTCGTCTTAAAACTTCTTTTCATTCTTTGGGGTTCGAGTCAGTTTAGGGACGTTCGTGCTTAACTGTCTTGTTGGTTTCTTGTTTCTATTTATTGTTGTACGTTTCGATAGATTGCATAACTTTGTACAGCACTTTGTTCAGCACTGGTTGCTTTTAAATGTGCTTTATAAATTGACTTGACAAGCTCATGCACATTCACATATGCCATTTTCTTTAAGAGCTCTAATGTATCTTCTCATTACATGTACTGCTTTACATATCTTTATACAAACTACCTTAGACTGGGGGTGGCAGGAAGCTTAAGGGTCGGAGCAATATGGTCAAATATCAGGAATGACAGGATGGGGTTTAGTTATATGATAAAAATGAATTCTGAATATTAATTACTGGTAGAGGGCAAACAGAGTGAAGCCAAATGTAACAGCAAACCAACTTGTAATTTCTCTCTTGTCAGCTGTGGGAGTACAGTGATGTCAACGACACAGCGGAGCCAGAGCTGCTGCCGTTTTCCAGCTTCTTCCAGCCATATGAGCTGCAGAACTTCACCTGGGGGGACCTGCGAAAGAAGCTGGATCCGACAGCCCACACCGCGCTGCTTTGTGGTGGCGATTCCAGTGAGAGCTTCAGCAACGGCTCCCTCTGTCTGAAGGTAACTTCGGCAAGAAGTCTACCCTAGTCAGTTGGGATTCAGATCTCACTTAAGTAGCATTCTGTGAACTTCGACACAATGCTGTTACCATGTCCTATAATCGTATTTGGGTTGAAGTGCAAACTGAGGAATAATCTGAATAAAACCCCAACCCGAACAGAGCATAGAAGTCACTGTCCGGGTTTCCGGGGGGGATTCATCTTGGTCTTAGCTTCCTGGTTAAGCAAGCAGAGGGTCAACACATCTTTTCCTGTTTCAGTTTTCAGCCTTTGGTTCTGTGGGGCGAGAAAAAGGCTGGCCCAGTCTTCTCCACAACGCTAACTCCTCCCAGGTGAGGGTGTGGCTGGACGGCGTGACCCCAAGGTCCAACAGATCACGCTTTTCCTTAGAGCTACAATCTGTGGGCAGTACCAATCCATTGACCAGAGTAAATGTTCTCCAGTCCATAGATGACGAATACACACCATCCATATTCAAGGTAATGTCTGTGTGTTCATTTCAGATATGCAGTTACAATGTAGTCAATGTTTCTTAGTATTTCAGTGTTGACATTTCAAAGAAAGATGTATGGCTGGCCATATAGTTTATGTATTTTGTTAGTTATTGCTGTGTTAAATAAGAAATAATTTAAACCAATGTGTCCTAAACCATTTAAAACCATGTGTCCTAAACCACCTCAGAAGACTGTAACCCTACGTAATGTTGTAATACAGTGACCTTGTTTTTCCTCTCAGGTTGCTCAGTGGGTATCCTCTCCTGGCAACTCCAGCTCCCCTATTCTCAGCTATGCACAGTGGAAGCCTGTGGCCTACCGCAAGGCCTCACCAGTCTTTGAAGATGCAACTCCCTGCCATCACTCGACCCCCGTCGCCATAGCCCAGCGTCCTCCCTCCGGGCTGGTGTTGGCTTATTTTGGAGAGGGGCGTCAGACCACCGGGCTTAACATCACTTTTAGTATTGCTGGAGACCCATTCTACAATACCACCAACTATCTCAGTTGGTAGGTAAAAACAGTTAACATACTACACTGATCAGCCATAACATTATGACCACCCTTTTGCCGCCAATAACAGCCCTGACCCATCGAGGCATGGACTCCACTAGACCTCTGAAGGTGTGCTGTCTGTGTATCTGTGTATCTGGCACATTAGAAGCAGATCCTTTAAGTCCTGTAAGTCGCAAGGTGGGGCCTCCATGGATCGGACCTGTTTGTTCAGCACATCCCACAGATGCTCGATTGGATTGTGATCTGGGGAATTTGGAGGCCAAGTCAGCACCTTGAAATCATTGTTGTATTCCTTAAACCATTCCTGAAACATTTTTGATTTGTGGCAGCGTGCATTATTCTGCAGAAAGAGGCCAATGCCATCAGGGAATACCATTGCCATGAAAGGGTGCACATGGTCTACAACAATGCTCAGGTAGGTGGTACTTGTCAAAGTAACATCCACATGAATGGCAGGACCCAAGGTTTCCCAGCAGAACATTACCAAAGGCATCACACTGTCTCCGCTGGCTTGCTTCTTTCCATAGTGCATCCTGGTGCCATGTGTTCTCCAGGTAAGCAACGCACACACACCAGGCCACCCACGTGATGTAAAAGAAAACGTGATTCATCAGACCAGGCCACCTTCTTCCATTGCGCCGTGGTCCAGTTCTGATCCTCACGAGCCCATTGTAGTCACTTTCGGCAGTGGACAGGGGTCAGCATGGGCACCCTGACTGGTCTGTGGCTACGCAACCCCATACGCAACTAACTGCCATGCACCATGTGTTCTGACACCTTTCTATCGGTGCCAGCATTAACATTTTCAGCAATTTGAGCTACACTAGTTTGTCTTTTGGATCGAACCGCACAGGCCAGCCTTCGCTCTCCACGTGCATCAATAAGCCTTGGACCACCCATGACCCTGTCGCCAGTTTGCCACTTTTTCTTCCTTGGACCACTTTTGATAGGTACTGACCACTGCAGACCGGGAACACCCCACAAGGGCTGCAGTTTTGGAGATGCTCTGACCAGGTCGTCTAGCCATCACTATTTGGCCCTTGTCAAAGTCACTCAAATCCTTACGCTTGCCCATTTTTCCTGCTTCTAACACATCCACTTTGAGGACAGAATGTTCACTTGCTGGCTAATATATATCCCACCCACTGACAGGTGCCATGATAACGAGATGATCAGTGTAATTCACTTCACCTGTCAGTGGTCATAATGTTATGGCTGATCGGTGTATATCATTGCTGGCAGTAGTGCATTTTAGCAAAAAGCCTCAACAAATGTCCGTTTTTAGCCCATTAACTATCAATCATCTAAGATTTCTGTCTCAAACCATCTCCATCTAACTGGACTGAGTGTAGCAGTCTGGTACAAGACTGTCCAACATCCTGACTGGACCCCTCTACACACCTGTTTCCCTAGACTCCATTTCCTACTATCCTGAAATGATACTAAAATGGTTAACACTGATGATATTCTTATTCCCTAACCTCTTCTCCTCCTCCTCCTTCAGGACTGTGTTGGTCGGGCTAGGCTCTCCTCCTGTGGACTCATTCTCTCCCCTGGTTTTGGCCATCATGGCAGTGGGGCTTGGAACTCCCCTGCTAATCATCCTGATTGGTGTGGTGTGTGTGTGTGTCCGCAAGAACCGGACCCAAGTGCAGGTCTACCAGCCAATCAACTGAGGCCAGGCCAGGATACATGGACTTTAAAGTTAGAATGAATGGAAATGTGCCACTAGTTGCCCCGCAGGCACATATTTTTTTATTTTGTTTTTGAAATGGAGCGACTGGTCAAAGTAATACTATTACATGCTCTGCTGTTCAGTTATGGTCCAGGGGGACAAGAATATTTTCCTTTTCTGAAGTAATATTCTAAAGGGATTTGGAAGTTTCAGTGCTAAGGATGCCAGCTCCAAGTCCTGCCCCTTACCATTTTTTCCCTGCAATCAGTAGAAACACCTCTACTGTCCGTTTTCACTCCAGTCTGAGCAGGCAACTGAAGTGGACTTTTCCCCCTTTTTTTATATATATATATGTTTTTTTTTATGACGTTTTGCACTGAATTCACCACTTAAGGGTTACTGTTTAATGTGGCCACCCAATCAATCAGGAATGTGCTGAATCATCCTGTGGAAAAATAAGCAAATTATAGAGTGCATTTATTTGTTTCTTGGGAATGCAAAAGCCTTCGATCCCAAACCAAACATTCCACGTGAGAAAGTTTTTTTGCAGCAAATCATGAAGTAACTCATTTTGTACATTTTAAAAAACAAATTATTGAGTACCATCTCCAACTGGGTAAAATAGCATCTTATCATTGTTGTTCAACAAAAATGTGTAGATAGTCACAAGTTACGGTCATCAGTGTTGTTCATTGCCTATGTCAATATCCTGATCTTTTCTTGGAGCACTCATCTTAAGTTTTTTCTGGAATGTTGAGTTCGGAATAAGTAAGGATATGATGATCATTGATCAGAAGACTTATACCTGGTGAAGTAAGGACGATAGAAACATCTTGAAAGAGGACTGAGTAGAAACAAGTGCTTAGGGTAATGGGATGCATCTAGAGTAGTGGTCCTCAAATCTCTTCTGGGAACCCCAGGAGTTCCGTTTATTGAAATGAATCCCAGAAATAAACCTGGGATCAACTAATTATCTATCCAAACCTTGGATGCTTGATTCAAGTGAGCTGGTTTGGGTTATAGCAACGGTGGGAGAAGGCTAGGGGTTCCCAGGAAAGGTTGAGTTTCATGATCCTCATTGGCAGTTGCTAAGGTAGGGGCTACTCTTCCTGGGTCCATTTCATACTCAGTGTAAATGGAAATCTAATCATTATCAAGAATTACAGCTCTGGAAAAACATTTGCCCACTGCACCTTTTTCTTTCCTTTCCAAAAAAGTTAGAACGGAAAGTTCTGAGTGAGGAACAGAAGGGTTAAAATTAAGAGACCACTGCAAATTGAACACTTCTGTTCCTCACTCAAAACCTTCCTATTCAACTTTTTTGAAAAGGAAAGAAAAAGGTGCAGGGGTTTCTTAATTTTTTCAAAGACCTGTATATATCTTTAATTATTTTGTTTGAGCTGAAGTGTGTAATTTCATAGTTACTAATTGCTTTGAAATGATGACTTAAATGTAAAACAAAAACACATTGTAGTTATTGTTACTACTTCAGGGCCAGTGTTTCCAAGAAAATATTTAAATGGTTCTCTTAGAAATATTTAGAACTAGCTGTATAATCCTACAGGGGTTGTATAGGAGAATAAATGGCATTGGGAAGGATATGTTTGTATTTTTCTATTAGGCAGTAATGTGTGGTCTTGATTTTTGGGTTGAATGCCAAAATAAAATGCACAAACACCAGTACCAAAAACATCATTATGCAAGCATATAATTCACATCTCATGAAATGAAATACACTGAATGGTAACTATCCTAATCCCAACCACTGCCTTTTTCTTAAAGGGATAGACAAGCTGTTTCCTTTTTCTTTTATTTAACACAGTGACATAAATGTCATAAGAGCTTTAAGAAGTAATAAGAACTTCTAGATATAATTGGTTTCTTGGCCACATTTTATATACACAATGTGGTTTACATTGCTTAAGATAACATTCCTTTTTTATTTAACTTTTCTTCTCTACCAGAGAGCGAAAAGGGCTGGTGCCTCAATATTACAAAATTAATGTAGTTACAAAAATATTATGTTTTACACAAACTACCTGTAAATATCTGTATATATCAACTACATTAATACTAAGGTGCAGGAGATATTATAAATCTACTACCTTTACAATAATGTGCAGAGGATGCCAGCTTTTGGAGTGCATTTTCCATTGCAGGCAAAAATTTTACGATAATTAGTTTAAAAAGTGCAGTCAGCTAGCAAGTCAAGTGAGGCTGTCACATGTTTGTCAAATGACATGGACCAATCATATGGAGGCTGGAAGAAATAACCTCTGAATGTCCAATTGAATTATCTCCCACGGCAAGAGATCCTGATACAGATATTTGGCTATAGTCGATCTTCAGTTGGCACTGCTGCCAATAGAGGACACCAAGACATGCAATTCCCTAGGTCACCTAAGTAGGTTAGAGCAGTGTCCTTTCACAGTGTCGTCGATCATGTCTCCATCTGCCAACATGTTCAGCTCCTCCAGGTCGAGGGGGTCAATCTGAAGGGGGTTATCCAAAGAGAAGGGGTCTGCATCAAATCCTAGCATAGGCAGAACACTTGAGAAATCCTCATAAGTTGTTTGGCCTGTAGGCGGGAAACAAAGAAAATGATTGAGGAAAGTTGTTTTCTGATCAGTTTGGAAGTGTTGCAGCTTGTAAATGCATTTGAAAGCTGAACAGCCTGAAATTCAACTAACACATTCTGTGCAAAGTTTTACTGAATTAGGGACTAGTTAACTTTTTACCCTTTTTATTTTTGGGTGAAAAATAAGTAACAACATCTACAAGTATCCTAATTTAATGCAACAGTTGCCAACACATTCCAGTTGATTACTACAGAGCTTAGATGCTCCGAGATCACTTTCCTGATTTCATTGTGGGAGACATTAACTTCAAAGTAAATATTAGTATAAATAAAAAGATATAAATAATTGTAACTAAATATGCAGCCAAGGGGAGGGGAGCAGGTCCTACCTGTTACAAGTACACTATGACAGTCAACACTGCTTTGGTTCTGGCTGTAGAGGGACATCTTCGGAGCCCAATTCCCACAGTTAATACTTCCATCCTTTCCCACCAAAGACTGAGCCCCACAATTACTTGCCAGAGGCTCCTTGCTGAGTTGTCCCAGCTGGGCAGAAATGTGGACAATCATACAAGATCAGAGACATTGAAGAGGAAAATCAACAGTTATAACAGTGTTGTAATTTCAATATTTTGAATCTTAGTTTTAAGTCTGACCTGCTGGGAGAGTGCTTGGGTTTGGCTGGGGGTGAGATGGAGGCCTATGTACGACTCATGCTGTAAAGGGTCCAGAACGGAAGAGTCCTGAAAGGGTAGAAAAATAAAAAGTGTATCATTACCACACCTTACTGATAGACTAAACATCTAATTGCATCTATAAGAGACTTAAAACTGAACCTAAACATAGCCTTTACTGACCCTAAACATAGCCTCAACTTACCCTAAACAGCCTTCAAACTGACCCTAAACATAGCCTTCAAACTGACCCTAAACATAGCCTTCAAACTGACCTCAACCATAACCTTAAAACTAACTCTAAATCTAGCCTTTACTGACCCCACACACACTGACACTAGCCTAAATAAAAACACAACGTGCTAATTATGCTAATAACGTTATTCTCACATCGTCGTTGTCCGTGAAGGAGCTCATCTGTGAGGAGATCTCCGTCGACTGAATCTGGTCCTTTTGACCATGCACCTTCTGATGCGCCGAGCTCCTTCCCCGGCCTTGGGTCTGATGCTTACGGGTCACCTGCATCGTGGGAACCATCTGAGGGCTCGAAATGTTCTGCCCGTTCAGGTCGAGGTTCCGAGCCGGCAGGCACGCACCGTGGGGATGCCGACGGCGTTGCTCGTGCGGCTGCTGTTGGCAGAGCTGAAAGTGCTGGAGCAGTTGCTCCTGCAGCAACTCGTCCTGCTGAAGTGCTTGGCGTGGCGGTCTTTGGCACGCCTGCTGCGGAGGCTGTCTTCCGTAACCTGGTTGATACGCCTGCTGAGGTGGATGGTGCTGGTGCGGGTGGGGCTGGTGTTGTGGCCGTTGCGTCTCCTGCTGTTGGTGGGGGAGGTTCTGGTACACCGGTTTCTGATGTTGTGGTCTTTGATGCTGCTGCTGTTGTGGCTGTCGTAGATTTTGCTGCACTGGGTTCTCGCAGTGATTCGACAGTCTCTGCCTCTGCTGTTTTATGTCCGGGTCCTGACCTTCCGTCTGGACTTGCTGGAACTGGCACTGGCGTAATTGATTCGGGTGCTGGTGCTGCTGTTGGTACTGCAGTGCCGGGACACTGTGTGTCTGCAGGACCTGATGCTGAACGCAGACGTCTTGTTGCTGCCAAAGCGCGCCTCGTGGCGGTGGCGGTTCTTTGTGTTCCGGCCGGGGCTGCTGAAGGCCCTCCGTCAGAGGAGGCTGCCGCTGTGACGGCCCTACGTGCATATCTCGATACTCCGGCTGAGTTTGGCGTTGAGGATAGGCGGGTGGCCGAGACTCCTTTGGTAACTGGTTGGTGTTCAGGAGAACTCCCTTGGAAATGAAATAAGAGCAGTACATCGGACAATGTCTTAATATGGAGATCGGTGAAATGAAATGGAGATCTATTAAAATCCTCTTATCGCGTTTATTAACATAAACGTTTATTTTTTTCTGCAATTCCAGGTTGTTTAAAATACCTGAGTTATGGAAGATAATGTTGGAGACCCAACGGGTGAAAATTGTTTCGACTGGAGCCAGCGAGACTCTCCGCCAGTTGGGAGAACCAGTGGGCTAAGGGGAGTCCGCCTCCTTGACAAAGGCACCTGCGCCTGGCTAGATGGACGCGGGGAGCAGGATAGGGAAGAAGAGGAGCAAGAGCGAGATCCGCTAAACCCACTGCTGTAGCTACAGTGACTGGTGGCGGACTGCAGAGACTGGCCGCTTAGGGAAGAGTTGCTGAGGAACGACTGCAGGGATTGGTTGCTAGGGGATGACTGGAGGGAAGGGTTGCTGAGTGACAGGTTCAAGGAGGTGGAGCTTAGGGAGCTGGAAAGGGAGTGGCTGCTAAGAGAGGACAGAATATTTGGGTTGCTGTGGGAGGACTGGAGCAACGGGTTACTGAATGAGCCTTGGAGACCTGCAGACACAGGAAATGGACAGACAACATTAGTAACGAATGAACTAAGCACTTAGCACAGCACACACAAACACACAGAAACAAACTGACCTGGCAAGGGGAATTCATCCTCACTGGCTCCAAGGTGAGAGGAAGTTCCAGATAGTTGGCCGGTGCTGCTGGCTGTAATTAGGCAACTAGAATGGCTGTGTTTGTCATAGTCCAAACCTGTTGGCTGTGGGGATGGGAGGTGCAGGCTGGAAAGGTCAGGCAAGGAGCCACTCCCATTGAGAACTGAAGGGACGTTAAGGAGAGCACCGTACTGTTGATCTGGCAAAGACAGGACACTGGAGAATGTGCCCCAAGGATGAGAGGTTCAGTTAGAAGCCAGGGGTTGACATTCTTTTAGAAAATATCAATTTAAAAAAGCAGAACTTACTTTGTACCAGGTAGTTTGTGTGATTTCATTCCAGTGGAAACCTGCTGTAGAAAATGAAAATATAAAAATACTACACCGTATCGGAAATCCTAAGCCTTGCAGATGGCAACAGTGGAATGGGAGAGGAGAATAATACCTTAGTTGGATTCCTTAATGGGTTCCCTTCTTCTATGACATTCTCCTCAATCGGGGGCACTGGATATGGGAAAACTGAGGTAACAGAAAAGGTGCAAAAAACATCTACATGAATGCTTAATATAGGGAAGGTGTTGGCAATAATGAGTTTAGGAGTAATACAAGAACAGTGAACAAAATACTACGACCTATTCAATGCAACTGTATGTTTTCTACATTGTGGACTCACCACTGTGCCTGTTCCGTGACATTAGAGCATGCTGGTTGGGGCTCAACTGGTCCCCTGTGTGGGTGTTTCTCACACTGGTGTGAAGGGCCGAGTCAGAGTTAGTTCTGGGGACACACACACACACTATTTTAGAGGGGAAAGCAAGAGTGTTTAGGACCAGCAGATAAACACCACGGGAACACAGCTCACCTATTAAGTTGTGTAATGGAAGGGGGCATCAGGTGGATTTTGTCCACAGGAGAGCTACTTGACCAGTTCCTTTTTGGGTTACAGAATTGTTATTAAAAACAGGTATTCTGGTGTTTGTTTTTATGTGAGAAGTATGTAATGGTTTTGCTTATGCCCACACGTACCTTCTCCAGCTGGGTTCGGGTGGTGGAGACAGGTGAAGTGAGCGGTAGGGAGAGTTGTCGGTCTGTGGGAGACTGTTAAGGCTTTACACACTGCCCTTAATGAAACAAAACCTTGGTGTGAAACTATTGGGAAACAACGGCTCACAAAGCTGACAAGGCATTGACTGCACTGTATAGTGTGCAGATAATCCCCTCTATTTGCTACTTCAGTAAAAGATCAGCATTTAACCTTTGACAATAGTGGCGTTTGACCATTGCACATTTTTACACACAAAAGCCATGTGGTCGTCTTGTCATAAATGCAATAGCAAGTGGTCTACTGTGGATGTAAAGCAAAGGTTAACCTGTTTATTGTAATATAGTGATGAACTATTTACATTCACTGCTATGGTCAAGAAACTGAGTGCAAGGGGAGGGTCAAGTGGTAATATTATTTATGTTTGAAATTCAGGGGGAGGGTCAAGTGGTAATATTATTTATGTTTGAAATTCAGGGGGAGGGTCAAGTGGTAATATTTTTTATGTTGGGTAGTGCATTTAAAATGTTTATCTACAGTTTGACCAGCCCCCTCTCCCGCAATAAAACAAAGTGTCCCTTAACGCTGAGGTTTCTCCCTTAGTCTGATTTCCTGTCAACTGTGATTCTCATCTTTGAGAAATGGGGTTATTATATTTTGTATCCAAAGTTTAATAAAAACTTTTAAAGCCAAAAAGAAAACAGGAACTGATCTTTTTATTACAACCGCAGTTTCTCTTATGGTCCCATTTTCAAATCTGTTGACCCCACATGGGATTAACGACTCCTGGTTGGGGTATCACTGCGGCTAAAGCAAGCAACAGAGTAATACAGACATTACAGTAGCTGTGACATCACTTCACTTAGTCACAGCATGTCGGACCATAAAGGATACATGTCTCCTGTTTGGCCTGACCGGGAAACTGAGCCGCCCCTCTCCTTGTGTCCGCTCTGCCATTGAATGAAGAAGTCTTGTGGGGCAGCCATTGTCTGGACTACAGGAGAGCTGGCCCTAACAGAGTCAGACAGACACGTGTGTTCATTTTACTTAAGGTCGCCTGCGTCATCTAACAATTGATATAGTGTACACAGTGTGTTTGTAAGTAGCAGGTAACGTAATAATAACTAATATGAAAGTAATAAATCTCACCTGTACATCTGAAGTGCTTCTCCCAATCTGGTTGACATTGGGAAGGGACCCTCCATAGAAGGGCCCCAGGCTTCGAGACTGCCGTGCTCTCTGCACTTGAATCTGAGACCAGGAAAGAGTGAGCGGATAAAAGAGCAAAGACAGCATCTAGTTTGTTTTTGCTGATTACCAGAACAAGTTAATGGCATTACCACTAAAGTGCTATAATAGCCTTACTATAATGGAACTACTTGTTGGTTTAAAACGGTGACTAAGTTGCTATACGCCATGCGAGTGCAACTGCAAGAGTGAGTAAAGGCAACTGTCGCCTCCATCGCGACTGAAAGAATACCCTCTGACTGCCAACCCTTGGCATGAACATCGGGATCAGATACTGTGGGAGGAAGACCCTTGCATACTTTAAAAGTGTGTAATGTGTAATGAACCATGAGTATAGCTGACTAATATCTCCCACTGCTATTTTAAGGAAAGTGTTGCATGGTGGTTCGTTAACATGACCTGAGCTTGTGAATTCTGGCAAGGATTGAGATGAAATGTAGCCTAAATCTAAAACGGAAAGTGCATATTATAATTATAAATAAGGATTACATTTGAGCACTTAACGTACATCATGTTTCAAACATATTATTTAAAATCCTAGCAGAAAGCTGAAGTGAAATCATACAGAAGGCAATAAGATCCCAAAAGTATAATTTCCACTACTCTCGAACTGTAAAGTTGTTGCCTCACAACTGTGTAGCGGGACACGGACACGGCTATTATATCACCTATGGCCACAATAACAAATCAGTCCACATCCTACATAATAGACAACCCCATAAATAGCGCGGGCATACCCAGAAGTGTTAACACATTATTCAAGTCCATTATACGGATACCCCAAGAGCGCAATTAGTAATTCTAGCCTGGAGGTCATTCTCAATCTGCACACCATGCAGTAAGGAAAATCAACAGGTGCTATAAGCATGAATTAAATATGCTATAAATCAAAATAAGACATACGTATAAAGGTTATATCCGAATTATTTTGGAACAGTTTACCGACAGTTAATTAAACTCTAAGATTTGTCAACCAAGGAATTAGCGGTACAGTGCAAAATTGAGCGCGGTGCTTGTTATGGCCTGAAGTTGTGACGCCTCCAAGAAGTGAAAACAAAGCCTTCTTATTATCCTGTGGTCAACATCAATGGCGTTTGAATATTTTTAAACAGCCATATAGCTGGTCCTGATTTTGTTTTTTAACACGAACCGCGTGTAGGCCTGTGTTTCTTGACTCACCCTGGTCGAAGTGATGTCCATCATAACCTCCTGAAAGGCTGCGGTGTCCTCCGCTTGTCGTTGAGTGAGGAGTGCTATCTTCTCGCTAAACTTTCGCGGATTGCAGGACCCAGAACTAGAACCTGGACTCTGGCCAACCCCGCATCCCCCGTTGCCCGTACCAGCCATGAACATAATAATTAACCAAAATTAGTGTACAGTGAACTGGGCACAAGCCACTGAGAGAACAAGTTGCAACCCGAGACAGACCAAATTATGCATTTCGAAACGCATTGGTGGATATGTAGTTCTTCAGAGAAAGCTGCAGTCTAACTCCAAGGCGTGTACGTAAAAATACACTACAATACCCATGCTTCTTTATTCATCACAGCAAAACAACAACTAACTTTGTGGATATTGGATATGTAGTTTTAAGTGTTGTTGGGGCCCATTACATTGTTATTACAAAGGGCATATAACGGTTGGCCAAGGTGGTACACGGACCATATTTGTACTTACACTGTACCTGTCTCCCCAATACCCTCCTGAAAATAGAAAATAAGTAAAAGAGCTGTCAACCCTGACCTGGCTCTGCACATTAATCATTAAGTTTGTCCTCAGCTCCTCCACCAACAGCTGGTTTGGGTCTCCCTGTGCAGAGGTAAACTGCAACCCATTGTATGGCTCACATAAGGGGTAATCGGCTTCCAACTCCCCTCCATAGAGGTCATACATAACTGTAGTCTTTGACTCAGTCTATAGCAGAGGTCTCAAACCGGTTCCACGGAGGGCCATGTGTCTGCAGGTTTTCGCTCTCACCTTGTACTTGACTTGACTAATTAGGTCACTAATTGGTTTGTTTCTACCCCCACCTGGTTGTTTAGGTCTGAACTGAGAACCAATTTAAAGGAAAACCCAAAAACCTGCAGACACATGGCCCTCCGTGGAACCGGTTTGAGACCTCTGGTCTATAGGATATTCAACAGGTGTTCTGACCCTGGTCACTTAAAATCCAAATTTCGCATCTGGCCCTCATACCAACATGGCTATTTATTCACCCCCAGTTTCCAATTGGATTATCCATCCTGCATTACCTCCGTGTACCTATTCCTCTGGTTGTTGTTTTTAAATAACAACATGATCTCAGTCCAAGAATCATATCAAATATACCAACAACTAAATAAGGTATGTAAGCATGCTGTCAGTTTTTATTGAAGGGTATTTGTGTACATATTGGTTTCACAGTTTAAAAATTACAACACTTACAGTACCCTTTTTGAGGTTACAAAAAAGTATTGGAATAATTGACCAATGTTTCTGGTTAATGGGGTGTTTTTTCACATTCATTTTGCAGGCATAAGAGAACATCCAATATTTAGTTATGTCTAATGTATTGGGATCCCCATTAGCTATTGCATATGCAGCAGCTCTTTGGGCCCACATTGTAAATAAGAACGTGTTCTTAATGACTTGCCTGTAAAAATAAAGGTATAATAAAAAACATAAAACATCAAGCACATGAAAGAATACACAACAATTATAGACATGACAACATTCACATTATATTGTGTTCAATAAAAAATAATAACAATAGTACAAATTATAAATCTATAAAAATCAACTCATAATTTCAAGAAACTAAGAAAAAAACATTTTACAACATTTACACACTATTTATTGGCCATGGATGAGCTTCCTGCACCTCGTACTCAGATTTAGTAAAGTATTCAGATTTGGGGGTTTTGTTAATCTCTAATCCAAATAAATATAAATGTGGATTAATGCAGAGAGTGACAATACTTTTGACCACGACTGTATACCTATTCACATTCTTATTGGAATTAAATTAAAGTTTTAGGAAGTGGATTAAGTAGACTTAATTCAAGGTTTGTATTTGCTTTTGGAGTTTGCCATATCTGTCTACATTAGGACTAAAGAGGTGTCAATGAAAGTCAAGGAAGCCTTGATAAATATAAAACAACATCTGAAATATTTGTGAAACATTACAAAAACCTTAAAACCATTTGGGATATCATTAAAAAGAAGGAAAGCACTTCTGCAAATGGACTGTAAGGCCAAGGAAGACTTGCGGAGGATATGGAAGAATTCTCACCATAACAAAAAAAATCGAAGAACAAAAAAAATCGAATACAAGTATAAATGCTGCAAATGCTGTACACGCCTCCGTGCTGTTTGCGTTATCTTTATTCACACTTTATCATTATTGTGTCCGAAGTACTACTATTATTTTTGTATTTACTTTTATCTACTATCGTCTGTTATTATATTACTGTTTGCCTGACGGAAGGGAACTAAGTGTATCCTGTTTACTTAACTATTTTGAAAGGTGAAACTTACACAACCTTTACACTCGTTTCCGCATTTGGTGACGTATCTCGTTTACAACATGACTCAAAATGGCTGTCCACTAAACAGCTACTAGGAACTGAGAGAATGATGCCAGATCACACAAAATTATTGTTCGATTTTTTGGTTTACTTTTGAAAGATTAATATAGTTATTTGAATCTTCATTTTTTTTTTACACCAGAAGGAATTTTGGTGAGTATACAAAGGTTAGCGAGTAAGCGTACTGACTTTAGCTAGCTCGATAGCCATCGTCTTAGGTATCTAGCATAAACCTTACCTAGCGAAATTCCGTTAGGGAGACTAGACTTCACTGGCAAAAAAATATATTGTTGCTCTGTGTATAATTTTGCTGGCTAGTGCACAAAACCAAGTTCTGGTCGTGCTTCTACAGTAGCTGTATTATAAATAATGTAACGTGTGGCAGGTCGGTGCCAAAGTAATATAACCAGCCTGGGAAACTAAATAGGTTGTCAAGAAATACTAGTAGTACAGACAGTAGTTGGTTAGTATTTACCTCGTTTCGTAGCTAGCTGTTGGTGCCAACCGTTAACTAAGTAGTTAGCCAAAACATGCTAAAAGTGATCTGCTAGGTTTATTATTTAGAATTCACTAGCTACGAACAAAATCACGTTGCTTTGTAAGCCATGCAGCTAACTCCAGTTGTGGCTAAACCAAGTTAAGATTGTGCTTCTAGTATTATACTTAGCTAGTCATTTCATTATTATTGGCCATGTCTGATGATGTCTAGGTAAGCTAAGCAGCCAAGAGGCTTCATTTCTGACTGTACCGCTTCGTAGCAACTTAACTTTTGTTATCAACTGTTATTGTGAGCCACCTACCTAATTAGACCAAACTGCATTTCATAGAAGTCACACGTTTATGTAGCGAGTTTTAGACAGTCTGTCGATACTGGATAGGTGTTTTTTAACTGGCTGGATTAAACACGCATGACCAGTGTCTTTATCGTTAAGTGTGTTTCAGGCATTTGGTCAATAATGGCTTGCATCAACAGACCTTTCCAAAAGAGGTGACTAAGTGTCCAGTGATATCATATCCGACACATTTTGGGGGCGGTATAACCCTAGGTAAAGCTTACATTCACAGTACAGTTATTCAGTTGATTAATTAAAAAAAGCTTCATTGTTGGCCTGGAGTATCAGGTCCAGTTCTAGGCTAGGGAGGAGAACAGTTCTTGATCCAGCATACTTCATTTGGACATGTAATGAGATTAACAGTGACATCTAGATAATCTTCCTTGACCTCTTTTAAAGTGTCTAAGTGGTTTCTAATTATATGTGGGCTAAATTGGTTGTTTGCTTGTTGAATTCCCCCTTTTGCATTATTACCGTCTCTTATTCATGTGTTGGATCATTGATTGTGTGACAGGTTTCAGCCCCTTTGGACCATAAAGAAGAATTTCATTATGAGAGGCTTCCATCCTTGGTTGTAATTGTGGCGCACACCATACGCACTTGCATGGGCAGAATGGAGAGCGATTGCAGGATTCCCATGTCATGCTTAAGGCCCAGAATTCTGGCCTTGCATGCCCTCTTCTGGGGTTTAGTGTCTCTCAGGTGAGTTCATGGTTGATACATTTCTTGGTTATGATGTGTTGCGCTTTGAATTGTTTCAGGGCTTAACTCTCATTACTGCCTCTTTCAGAGTGTTTGGTGCAGCACTGCTTAGTGAGGAGAAGACCACAGGTACGATACGTTTAATCTGTATTTCCCTCCTGTTCTAAATCTAAAAAGTATTCTAATTAAATTAAAATCAGTAAAGCATTTTCTGAGCAAGCTGCTTTTTCTCAGAAACAGTCACTTGTTTTTAACTATAGTGCTGTCCCTACCTCACTCCCTACATTTCCCTTTAAGTGATCGTTAAAGGGAAATGTATCTTGTATCTTCAGGTACTGGCTTTTGCTATGTGTGAGTGGTGAATATATACATTTTATGTTAAATATTAAATAAGAACATTCAGTTGTTGTGACCATTCCTACTTTAGACTGAAGTCGAAAACACACAAGGCAAGCGTTAGGTGTCATTATTGCGCACTGAATTTTGAACTTTTTAATTCACATCAGACGTGCAACTAAGTATACCGCCCGCCTTGGTCTTTGCTTACTGACCAATAACTTGCCTGCATTTGTCTCTCAAACATAGGGCTATATTTATTAGTGAGCTGGTTGTCTGGTTTTAATATTAGCAAGCCAGCGTGACTAACCCATGTCTGTTGACTCTTACTTTTTAATTTTGGTGGAGCAGAAATAACTTCCAAAAAAACTATAAATCTGAATCATTTATGGAGAACAACTTCTTTGTTTTTTTTTGGAGTTAACATAGCCAACAGTTTTTCTTGCAAACTGAGTTCCCATATTCCAAAATTTCAGAGGGGAAAGTGCACAAAATAACGTATTTTATTGTATCAATTTAGCAAATGTGTGCATGTAGACACAAGAGGCGGTGACAATTTTTATGGTGTATATTATATAGGAATAGGAAAGAGTTTTTGCTGATAGAGCAGTGGGCTGAAATGAAACCTGTTCTTCAGCAAAAGAGGCTCTCAAGGCCACGGCTTAGACCACTGTACTACCCAAGGCCACATTTAGCACCCTCTCAAAACTAATTGCAGCCGGTTTCAGATACTGATTCAATGCTTTTGGTTTCACCTGTGATTCAGTGGCCAGGCCAGTAACCATCCCCTGCTGGCAAATGGAGGAGTTTGTGGTTGCAGTGGAATGTTCCCGGTGCAACGCCTTCCAGTCGGTGAGATCTCTTATAGTCCATCTCCTTCCCAATGCAGATTAAAGTAACTTTTTGTTGATACGGCTGTGCCATCAAATACTATGTTGTTAGGTAATTACAGAAAACTGACAGATTTACCCGCCTCTTGGCTGGTGATAATTCTATTCCATGTTGCTGTGTATTCAATGTTTGTATGCCAATAATGTATTTGTGGTTTTTACTGCAGGATCTCAGTTGAAATGGTTGCTTTTGGCAGTGGACTCTCTATAGACAAAGCTCTAACATTGTCTATAGAGCTTACTTGGTTCTTTAATCTGATCTTTATCTAATTTAAAGTGGGCAGATTTAAGATGATGAAGTAAAAGAGAAAAACACTGGTTTTGTAACAGGCTTTTGCATGATTTCAAATCAAAGCCAATGATGCATTGATGCATCATGTGACATTTAGTAGGCTAGGCGCCCTTAACCATCCTGTCCTCTCTCTAGAAGTCATGGGCAGCATGTATTCAGACAGGATACGTGGAGAGGATCAATTGCACCAAGTCTAATAAAGATGAGTACAAGAGGTGAGTCCCTACTCCAAAGCCAGCTATTGAGGCAACACTGCATTCCACGGGTGGCTTTACTCTGAAGCTAGACTGGGTCGGACCTGGTTTTTCCCTGAAATGGAGACCAGGTTCTGCTGTAAGTGATGTTGAATGGGCCAGTAGAGGACAATGTTACGTCTAGTGTTAAGATTGAATTTCAGTGCCCCGGGGCAGTGAAGGGGACATTGCCCTGGGTTTCTTCATGAATCAGTGGTCTCCTAAGAACCCATAATACTCATCATAAAATTATGAATGTTAACCCTGGTGTCCTACAATGGATATAAAGTCTACCCACCCCTGTTCAAATGCCAGGTTCTTGTGATGTAAAAGAATGAGACAAATAAATCATGTCAGAACTTTTTCTACTTTTAATGTGACCTATAAATTGAAAAACATCTGAAATCTTTGAGGGGGAAAAGTGAAAATTAAAAACCTTACAATAACCTGGTTCCATAAGTGTCCACACCCTCTCATAATTGGGGATGTGGCTGTATTCAGAATTAACCAATCACATTCAAACTCATGTTAAATAGAAGTCATTACACACCTGATGTCATTTAGTGACTCTGATTAATCACAAATAAAGTTCAGCTTCATCTCAGAGCAAAAGCCATGGTCCGCAGAGAGCTTCCAAAGCATCAGAGGAATCTCATTGTTGAAAGATATCAGTCAGGAGATACAAAATAATTATCTAAACATTAGATATACCATGGAACACAGTGAAGACGGTCGTCATCAAGTGGAGAGAATATGGCACAACAGAGATTACCAAGAACTGGACTGGAACTGGGGCCTTAGTCAGGGAATTATGAACAGTTCCAAATACCAGGCAATTTTGGCACAAAACCTTCAGGCATCCGTTAGAAAGCTGAAGAGAAGTTCACCTTTTAGCATGCCAATGACTCAAAGCACACATCCAAATCCACAAAAGCATGGCTTCACCAGAAGAAGATTAACATTTTGGAATGGCCCAGCCAGAGTCCAGACCTGAATCCAGTTGAACATCTGTGGGGTGATCTGAAGAGGGCTGTGCACAGGAGATGTTTTCGCAAACTGACAGATTTGTAGCACTTTTGCAAAGAAGAGTGGGCAAATATTGCCTCGTCAAGATGTGCCATGCTAATAGACTCCAACCTAAAAAGACTAAGTGCTGTAATCAAATAAAAAGGTGCTTCAAAAAAGTATTAGTTTAAGGGTGTGCACACTTATGCAACCAGGTTATTTTTTTAAAATCCTCAAAGATTTCAATTTTTGAGGATAGGTCACATTAAAGGTGGAAAAAGTTCTGACATGATTAATCTTTGTCTCATTCTTTTGCATCACAAGAACCTGGCATTTTAACAGGGGTGTGTAGATTTTTTACATCCACTGTATATTTCCAACCTAGCCATATGCCCATCATGTCCACCTAATCATGCCCTGATTCCTAATTGACATATTTCTCTCATCACTTCTCCACCCCATTGTAATTAATGTAAGCAATCTGGGACAAATAGATCACTGTTAAATTGCTGGTGTGTGGATTGGTTGAGTTTTCCCCATACTATGTAAAGCACCAGGTATCTCAGTTGGTAAAAAGGCATTGTATAAATACATTCAATGAATCTATTTCTGAATGTTTGTTCCTTACTTGTTTCCCTTCTGCTCGTAGCTGTCGTTCTACACTGATGGAGGAGCACCTTTTCTGGAAGTTTGAGGGAGCCATGTTAGGCCTCACCATACTGTTCGCCCTCGTAGTGGTCGCTAGGCAACGTTCGCTGGACCGGCTTGCCTCTGAGAAAGTCCGTAGGCAGATCGAGTCCATCTAGCACAATGGAGTGACGTGACTAGTAGAGCTTGCCATGGTGGCACTGCTCAACATTGCAAACTGTAGGAATAACAGACACCTAATTTCTGCATGGCGGTATTGTTGAGAATGTTTAATCCAGCTAATTCATTCTCCATTTTTTTGGAGTTAAAGAAATTAAGGCTGATGGGTAACAGGCATAAAATATCAAGACTGAAATTTGAACTCCAGTGCTTATTTTTAACCTGCCAAAGCACAAATGACGAACAGTGTCTGGCATTGGTCAATGGAATTTATATCCTTAAAGGTGGTACTTTGATCTTGACAGAGCATATGAATTGACTGAACATTGGGAATCGACTGCATTCTAAGTAGCAGACAATTGATGAAAGTTATTGGATTTGTTGAAGCCACATACCGGTTTATTTTGAAGACATTTTACATTTAATTTTTAAAGTGGATTGATGTCTTTGTTGAACATATAAAATTGTCTAACAAATTGCAAGACAAGTTTCTGGCACATGTTTCTGTTCTCTGAGAGAACAAAGAATCTTAATCTGGTGTCAAATGCCACGTTTGACTAGGAAACATGGACTGCAAACTAGCACTGTGAGTGGATCTCTAATGGGTTTTAAGACACAGGAGGGTGGGTGTCACCCATTGTTTGTATGTGCTGTTGGATGAGATTCATGCTGCTCTTTAATTTTACCTTTAGATTTCATATTTTCCAGATTCAGTGATGGTCTTCTGCTAAACGTCTGAAACCACATGGTTGCGAAAGGTGACATTTTATGTGTTGGGGATTTCGGGCAATGTTCTAAATTTAAACACTAACATTTGACTACTGAAGTTAATGAAAGAACGGTGTAGATATGCAGTATCAATTCAACAATGTGCATCTTTCTTTAAGGTTTTCATTCAATTAAAAATGTTTTGTAGGATTTCCGGTGATAGATACTCACTTATTTTCTAATTCAAATTGGCTAACAATTGTTAATGTATCTTGGAGTCAGCCAGCATTTGTCAAAAACTTTTTTCTTTAGTATCTTTAACCCAACATGATATTTCTTATCTAGTTTTCCATCATTAACTGTTTTCGGGTTTAATGCTGCTCTTATTTATCAATAAGTCACTGTGGCTTGTACATACGCATAAGCTGTTCCTTCTCATAGGAGTCTGTTCAGTGAGGTAAAAGTTTTACAACATTGCAGATAGAAAAGGAATACGTGTGGCTTTACGGGATCTTCTACACATGACAGTCCATCCTAATAGTTCTACTACGCAATACATTTTTATCTGAATGGTCTCTCTGAGACAGCACTCTTATGAACAGGTCCCAGTGTTTTATTTTTTACTTGACAATGTTCGTGTGTATTGGAGGTCAGGGTCCACACGTGTTGAGCTGTCATTTCTAACAGTACAGTCAAACGTTGGTCTCAGAATTATTGCCAGTATTTTCCAAACTTGTTCTAATGATTTTACCATGGTTTTACTTTAAATAAGGTATTTTTATGAAAGATGTGGGGGGTAATGAGCCTCAGCAGCTAACGGAGATGATAATCCTGCAAGAATAAATGAATAAAATACATTTGGGGGTTTTGTTGTTGTAATTGAACAGGTCAACTTTTCAAAGAAACAAGTATGAAACTGGTTCAATTCCAGTTTCAAATTAGATTACTGGATTTAAATGTAAAAATACATTTTGTGTCACACCTGATGTGTTAATTCTCTACTCTTGAAAACGTTACCTACTGTCAATACAGTGTGATGGGAAACCAAAAACAATTTAGATGGGAAATGTAAACTGAGGTCTACAGACTTCTCAGGAAGAAGTATTTGCACTTGGATGCTCTTGGACAGTGGCACATGTGGCCATGTTGAGCTTCTTCGTTTACTGAACAGTACTTGCCCACGTTGGAGTTGCACTGAAAAAGAGAAGTATAGGACACATTCTATTTTAGATCTTTATGTGGTGGTTGCACATAAAAACAGGGAAATTCAAACTTTCAGAGAACCACTAGATGTCGCTCTTTGTACACTAAATTCAAACTGACCGCTAAGGAAACTTGTAGACCTACCCTATGACCTTTGTTTATTAGTTGTGCAAATGAATCTTAGACACAAGTTTTTTTGTTTTTTTAAATGCACGAAGCATAAAAAAGCCCGTGGTTAGCCGTATGTTGAACAATGTACACTACAGTAACTTACCAGAATCGTGATTCTCCGTCTGCGTAGCCGTTGACATACTCCAGGAAGACGGTTGAACTTATTTCTCAAAACTAAAGAGGAGCTTTCCCTCAGAAGCTGTCGACTAGCATGGACAGGGACACCTAACTAGAATAGAACAGTGAAACATACATTTCCTATAATGGGGACTGCTTTAATATAGGCTTGGCTAATGTATATACTGAAATGATTCAGCCAAAAATAGACTGTAAACAAAATTGTATCAAATGTCAATAAATAATTCCCAGGATAGGAAATAGACCCTAACTCACATGTTCACGTAAACGTGGGTCCCGCGTTTCCAACATCGGAACGTCTGGTAATCTTGCTTCTATTCCGACAGACACAAATGTAACACATTCAACAAAGCACAATAACATTGCTGGTATATTCATCGTTTTGCAGATCAGTGGGCAACACGCAACGCGGCTGTGGTGCACAATACGCGTGAACTCTCCAAGGTCCTGAGCGGATTTCAAGTCAGCTGGTGGGTGTTTCGATACTTTGATTCGATGTGCATAATCGACACTAACCTCTCCCTGTAAGCGCAACCCCCCCGTTGCACGGTAAGCTTTTCTGATTACGGATTTAACGGAATTAAAGACAACATTACATCAGGTGCCATGACACTTGGACAAGACGAAGACTGGCTGCTTGCGCTAATCAGCCAATGTGATAGCCACAAGACAAGGCAAACATTGCATAGTAATTTAATTTGCTTTAATCTACGGCAATATGACTTAATCTGATACGTGCCGTTTGGAAGTTCATCTTTTTGTAAATATTAATGATTTCAGACGGCGTCAGATAGTTTGATAGGCTATAGTGCGTCGTAGAGAATCCCCAAAACACACAGGCTCTATCTACTAGCCTAATTTAAGATTAATTACTAGTAAATCCAGATTAACTTAGATCTTGAGAGATTAATATGTAGGGCCTACTCTGAAAGCAAAGTCTACGCTATCACAATCGGCCTATAGTCATTATGGTGTTAATATATTTGTAGCAAGACCGCATTGATTGCATCATTAGCCGTGGGAAGTAGGGGTGCTGTAATATATCCCATCAATATAAAATTACTTTTTAACCTCCTAAGAACCTGTGTCCACATTTCAGGACACTATGTTTCAGTAAAATAAACCCAATGTCATCATTCGAGGACATCATTTTTTCGAAAAGTACTTCTTGTTCAAAGACAATGCTTAGATATTATACTCATCAGGTCCTGCTAATCCCACATAGCTACGATAATTTACAAATGCATACATTATCAAAACTCAGGTTTAAGGAGATTGAAGTACATTTTAACTTGGTCGCTTGTCCATGGGCTAAAATGTGGCATTTTAAGTACAGTAACGGCATATCTGATGATAGCTTCTTCTGCTACTAATTTGGATTTGGCAAAACACGTTTCTCCTCAACAAAGGAATGTCTACAGTATCCCTTCTACTTACCATGTGAAGGGTTTGTATTTCTTCCAACCAATTTGTTAAAGATATTTTTATAATAAAACTGTCATCCATAATTTCCATTAGCCTACATTTCCTGACTTCATCTGCACTCGCAAGTAAAAAAAATGTTGGATTACTTTTTTCACAACTTGTTGATAGACAAGGATGATTCGAACCCTTCGGATTGTATACAGTCGATAGACATTATGCAATTACAATGCCTTTGACGAAAAACCTGCGGGGCTCTAAGGGAGTGTAATGCAGGTCTAATCAACTTTTCTGTAAACGTAATTTATTAACGCAACAAAAGACTAGCTAATATAATGTAATTAAATGCTGATTTTGTAGGACCTAGGCCTACTACAAATGTGATCGGAAAATAATATATCCTACTTTTGATATAAGCGGTTAGTCTACGATGCAAGACGCTTGGAGAAATATGAAGTTTGTTTTTTATTAATAAAAAATAAATACATTTATTACGACATCTTCGAAAAGACAAAGGAATTTAAGACAGTCATACATGCAGACTGACATTTACATTGAAAACGACATAGGAGTTTGGGAGTATCACAGGTGGGTCACCTAAAATTGTTACACTTTTTGGTCAGTAACAACGGAGGAAGAACGTGTTGCACGCGGTGCCTCGCAGACAGTCACAGAGCCTTCCGATACGTGGCCCGTGCTTCATTGCACATCGCTCTCCAACATCACACTGTAAATATGAGAGAAGAGAAAGAGTGTAGGACATGTTGTTAGGTCCTACTTGAGAACTGTTGCTCCCAAACAAAAACATCTTCCACGTATCATATAACGTCTCTGAGCATCACGAGGGATCTTTGGTGCAACCTGTTGCATTCATTCAGTCGCGCTTCACATGCTTGAAATAAAGAAACGTATTCCTGGCTTAATTTACCCGTGGAATGAGACTGGCTTTTTTCTCCACCGACAAACCTATCATATTGTCTTGCTGCTTGTCTTCCAGAAGTCCCTCAAGCGCATCAGCCTGAAAAAAATACCAATACAATTATTACAGGCATGCATATTTATCTGTCCAAATTAATACTGGTTGTTGACAGTAGCATGAAAATATAGAAAATACAGATTACGTTACTTATCATTGGGAATCATTAGGCGCAAATGTATCTAGCATTTAGGCTATAGCTAGGCCTAAAAGTTTAGAAATAACTATGGTTAATCCTTCACCTCTACCGTAGTCAGATTTGAAAATAATAACTATAACTGAACATTTTCTGCACGTTTTAAAAAATGGGTTTCGGGATGGGTTTGAATCAATACAAACTTTTATAGGCTACTCATATCCTTAAAGAAAATTAAGAATTAGGAGTAGGCAAAATTGACTTACCAAATCTCTGGTGACATATGCCAGTGGAAATTGTTCTTCTTGTGAAGAGAGGCTGTTTTCAGGTGACATCTGCCCTTGGCAAACAGCACTGAATACAGACAGACAGACGCCCAGGTAGACAACCACGCGGACCCTAACACTGTCCATTGTCATTCACTTGAACAGAGAATATACCAAATAAGTCGAACTTCAGCTACTGTTGAAGCCTTAGTACCCTAAGTTCTTAGCCGCTACCGGTGTCTTCGGTATTATTCTCTCAGTGCTCAAGTCCACGCTATTCTTTTCATCTGTTCTGAAATTCCTTCTGTTGTTGCTTGGAAACTTTGTGTATTTATACCGAACCGGCCCCGCTCCGGTTACGCTCAAGTAACGTCATCACCGTCTGCTCAGACCTTGGTTTGCACGGATTGGGTGAAATCTCTTTGTCAATGATAATAAACATTCACGCCACTCAGTGGGATTTATCCAACAGGGTGAAACTACGATCCTAATCATATTACAGCCTACCATCAGCTTCATATCGTGTCAAATGCTGTCATATTACGGCATTGCTTTGGTGTCAATCAGATAAGACAAGTCGACCTTCTGAATGATGCTTTATGATTTTGGCTATATGTTGTCATTTTTTAATAGGCTTAGTTAACAACAAAAACCAAAAACAGTTCTAAAAACCCAACAAAAATAGTATATTAATATTATCATAAAAAAGTTTTAAGCCCTTTTGTACGGCCCTTTTCATTATACAAGAATAATGCAAATATTAAATACCAAAATACACATGAATGTTGTCATTTTTCTCATTAATATCTAGACCTATATGTATATTTGGTGTTTGTGGATATTTGCTGTGTGACTGAATCTACACATAATGCCTACAGGTGCATCTAAAAAAAAATTTTCTTTTATTTTCCTTAATTCAAATCAAAAAGTGACACCTTCACATATTCTAGATTCATTGCACAAAGTGGAATGTATCAAGCCTTTTTTGTTTCAATGTAGACGATAATGGCTTACATCTCATGGAAATAAAAAGTCCAGTATCTCAAAATATTTGAATAAAACATTTATAATACAGAAATGTCGACCTGAGAAAAGCTCTTATCAGCTAATTAACTCAAAACACCTGCAAAGGTTTACAGTGGGGAGAACAAGTATTTGATAACCTGCCGATTTTGCTGGTTTTCCCACTTACAAAGCATGTAGAAGTCTATAATATTTATCATAGGTACTCTTCAACTGTGAGAGATGGAATCTAAAACAAAACCCCAGAAAATCACATTGCACGATTTTTAAGTAATTAATTTGCATTTTATTGCATGACAAGTTTTTGATACATCAGAAAAGCAGAACTTAATATTTGGTACAGAAACCTTTGTTTGGAATTACAGAGATCATACATTTCCTGTAGTTCTTGACCAGGTTTGCACACACTGCAGCAGGGATTTTGGTCCCTCCTCCATACAGACCTTCTCCAGATCCTTCAGGTTTCGGGGCTGTCCCTGGGCAATACAGACTTTCAGCTCCCTCCAAAGATTTTCTATTTGGTTCTGGTCTGGAGACTGGCTAGGCCACTCCAGGACCTTGAGATGCTTCTTACAGAGCCACTCCTTAGTTGCCATAGCTGTGTGTTTCGGGTCATTGTAATGCTGGAAGACCCAGCCACGACCCATCTTCAATGCTCTTACTGAGGGAAGGAGGTTGTTGGCCAAGATCTCGTGATACATGGCCCCATCCATCCTCCCCTCAATACGGTGCAGTCGTCCTGTCCCCTTTGACGAAAAGCATCCCCAAAGAATGATGTTTCCACCTCCATGCTTCACGGTTGGGATGGTGTTCTTGGGGTTGTACTCATCCTTCTTCTTCCTCCAAACACGGCAAGTGGAGTTTAGACCAAAAAGCTCTATTTTTGTCTCATCAGACCACATGACCTTCTCCCATTCCTCCTCGCGATCATCCAGATGGTAATTGGCAAACTTCAGACGCGCTGGCTTGAGCAGGGGGACCTTGTGTGCGCTGCAGGATTTTAATCCATGACGGCGTAGTGTGTTACTAAAGGTTTTCTTTGAGACTGTGGTCCCAGCTCTGTTTTGGTCATTGACCAGGTCCTGCCGTGTAGTTCTGAGCTGATCCCTCACCTTCCTCATGATCATTGATGCCCCACAAGGTGAGATCTTGCATGGAGCCCCAGACTGAGGGAGATTAACCGTCATCTTAAACTTCTTCCATTTTCTAATAATTGCACCAACAGTTTTTGCCTTCTCACCAAGCTGCTTGCCTATTATCCTTTAGCCCATCCCAGCCTTGTGCAGGTCTACAATTTTATCCCTGATGTCCTTACACAGCTCTCTGGTCTTGGCCATTGTGGAGAGGTTGGAGTCTGTATGATTGAATGTGTGGACTGGTGTCTTTTATACAGGTAACGAGTTCAAACAGGTGCAGTTAATACAGGTAATGAGTGGAGAACAGGAGGGCTTCTTAAAGAAAAACCGGTCTGTGAGAGACATAATTTTTACTGGTTGGTAGGTGATCAAAACCTATGTCATGCTATAAAATGCAAATTAATTATTTAAAAATCATACATACATTCTGGATTTTTGATTCCGTCTCTCACGGTTGAAGTGTACCTATGATAGAAATTATAGACCTATACATGCTTTGTAAGTAGGAAAACCTGTAAAGTCGGCAGTGTATCAAATACTTGTTCTCCCCTCTGTATATTTATATAAGGTTAATATTTTCGGTACAGTGCTGGTATCAGTTCCAAAGCTTTGACAGTTGTACATTTAGTAGGACACTTAGAAATTGAAGTGGTTGCAAAATTCATCAAACTGTCCATAAATATTATATTTATTCACATGCGAATAACATTGCTGACTCATACTACAGTGACCTTCAAAACGATTGGCAACCATGATAAAGATGAGCAAAAAAGATTGACATTTAAAATAATTAACTATGCTGTGTTTATAAAATTTGTTATGATAAATCTTCTTACAACTGCTTTAAAAAAATAATTTTCATTTAACAAGAAATGTTTCTCTAAAAAGACCGGTATAAAACTGATTGGCATCCTTTTTTGCATTTGTCTAGCACTGTAACAACACTGAGCTTTTTCTAAAGATGAGAATATATTGGGGGGTATTTTCAATCCATCACGTCCCCCTCCTCTCCGTTTTCAGATTGAGGGCTCAGCTAACTCTTTGGCTAACTCATTTTAATTCCAAGGATCGTCAACTCAACTTGAAGTACGAGGTCAAAATTACAATGATCACCAAGGCTTTACACCAAGGACCCACCCTCACCGGTCTACCTCAGTAAACAGCCTAAGGGAGATGCCACAGAGCCATGAGACCATGGAATCCCTGCTAACAATGTCACTCTTCAGCTGGCAACACAGTCAATGCTTGAGTTTGTGGGTGGTCAGCTTTGTGTTTCGTTTGACAGCAGTGCCACCTGCGAGGCCCAAAATAATGTGTTATTTAAAAAAAAAAATGGATACAGAAATTAAGAATGCAAATACTGACCAAATAGTTACTCTATTTGCATTCTTGGCACATATTAGAGATGCATTTTGCTAACATTTCATAACAATGGTTTTGGATACATGACTATGTCAGGAAACTTATAGTGAAATCAGAATTAGCTAGTCATCTCTGTAAACCTTTCCTGGCTTTAAGTAATGATGGGTGCACTCATTATGAAGGAGTTTTGGAGAAAATAGATATTTTGTACCTCTTTGCTCTATGTAAATTTGGTAACCAAATGCATTTCAATCAGATTTAGATTAGGGTGCAATTTACATGGCAGGGTTCAACAAAATGTAAAGGTAGTTGATATGCATATCATTTTCATAAACAGACATCGTTGATCCATCTAGAACATTTAAAAATGTTTTATTGCAACATATTTAAACAGCTACAAAACATTTCTGATAGCTTTTGCCATAGATAAGTCACTACATTTGGTATCTAACTAAATTGTTATAACCTGGTCTTTCCAATATCTGGTCTTTTTTGGCACCAATATTTTCTTCAGCTATTGCCATGCTCAATCAGTGCAGATCCTTCTAATATGAACATCCTTCTAAATCTGTTTCTGTGTTTTTTCCCCAAAATATTATGGTAAGGGGGATGTGCACCATGTTGTGCCAGTGCAGCGGCAATGAGCAGACCAACTTGGGACTGCCCAAAAATAATGAGTGCGTGTCCGCGAGTCTGATGTTTCACTCTCAGTACTCTCTCTAATGCATCTAGCTGAAGGACCCCTCTCCATCACCAGGGTGTAATTAGGTTCCCGCTTTCCTGAAACTCCCCAGACACAGACTTGTGAAGAGGTAACTAGACAGCAGGGTGAGCCCTGACATACGACCACGGGGAAAGAAACTCCAGGTGATACGCAATGAGCCCTTGTTGAGTAGAAAGGCATAGATGTGCAAGTGATGTGGATATTCACCTTTGGTCAACTGCTTTCCACTGTTGACAAATTGACTGGTGAAGTGCAGGTGTGAATAATGAAAGGATGCGGTCATTCGTGAGGGAAGCAAATGGGCGTCATCACAGCAGTTATTGGATTGATGTGGTAAATTAGCCTTGGGGATTATGGGTACAGTTAAGGTTGAATGGGGGTAGATTAAGCTAGATTTAGGTTTATGGATACAGTAAAGGATGAATGGGGGTAGATTAAGCTAGGGTTAGGGTTATGGGTACAGTAAAGGTTGAACGGTTAGGGTTATGGATAGTGTCTGGGCTGAACCATGTAGATTATAAATTGTTCAAAGCTGAAGTGTAAACATTTTGTCCAACATAATGTAAGATGCTTCACTGTCTGTTGTGAATACTGAATTGTGCATAGGTGTGGCCATCCGTTCCCCTGTCATAGAGACCTAATCCCGTGGTTTGTACCTGTGAACCACCACAGCCCAGACTAACATGGCCCCAACCCAAATTTATCTCTTTCATTACCTCAGACAACTGCTGAGGTTGTGGGGTGGCGATACCTTTAATGAGCCATCAATGAAATGTAAGCAATTAAATCTCTTCTATTGATCCATTCTCCATGATGAACAATTACTACGCTGATTTATGATAGCAACGATGACGCATAGGAAAGATTTCCCCCTGTGTTCGGTTGGACACTATCAACTCGGTCACTAGGACATTTACGGAAGGATTCAGAATAAGGGTCTCAGGAATGCGGACCAAAGGGTAAGAATATATATCTGGACCAGCCGTTTATTCACCATTTGTGGGTTCACCTTTTCCTCACCTCACACTGTGTCACTAGTCTGTCCGTCTCTCCGGCCCCCGTGAATGTGATAGAGGCCTTGCCTTTAGGTATACCACTTTGCAATACTTCATTTCTAAATCCCAGGTAACTATGGAGAGTGCTCTTGAATATTGATTATTGAATGGTTTGGAATTGTCCCCACCTCTAGATGATTCCCTCTTCTTATTGGAGTGCCTTGTCTTGTCTGAACATTTATTGGAGGCAAAATGAAAACAGTGAAGTCTATGATGAAGGAACCACTCCATTTCACTTTTGTTTGCCTGCCAAAAAACCCCACTGGGAAAATACCAGAATGAATTTTGGTTGAAGTATTTGCGGGGTATTATCAAAAATGTTGACACGTATTACACATCACACTCCTTAAAGACTGCCTTTTCCTCCACTGTCTGACTTCCCCACATCAGGGTTAAACCATGTGATCAGCCTCATTGGCAAAGTGTCCAACCGGTTGAGCCTACAAAAAGGTACCTGTTTCTTGGCTCCATCCTTAGCATTTTAAGCTAACTGTGAAGTGTTTATGGCTCCTTTCTTAACTCTTTTACTCATGCAAAGATCACTTAGAGAGAATAATGGATGTGAAAAGCTCTGTTTGTACATCAAGGAAATAATATTAAAAATAATATACAAAAGTTAGCGACACCCAATGATTGATTCTGTTTGCGATAAAGCAATATTTTACTCCAAAAACATTAGGAGTAAACACAGATATGTAATGGGGGTCCTTGATGGACAACATTGCATTATTCAAAGGTGAGGGGTCGGTGAGCCCCCGTCCCCCCCACCCCCCATCTACAGGATGTCATGTCATTTTTCAAATCACCTGATTCTGCCAATAACCTTGTGAAACACACTTATAGAGGAACAAACACTCTGAAATATGTATGGGCTTTGCGTCACTGGCATGGCATATGGCTCCCCAAGGATCTCTTATGTAGGAGCGAGTCGTGGTCTGGAGCGGGTACTCTGAGGAACGTCGACCCAACATATCTTAAATTTATAGCTGAAAGTTGTCATGCCGCCATCATTGCAGCCTAAGAACAGAGCTCTTGAAAATCTATATAGATGTAGTGGTGTAGTGTTTTTGATTTGATTTTCAATCAGCTAGCAATGCATTTTATTGTATATTTCTAGTGTTTCTGAGCCATGAATTTCCGGATTGACTCACCAGTTAACACACAGCTAGCTGACAAATTCTTCTTGACTGACTGTTTTAATAACCTTATGTGAGGTCTTGTGCAGCTATATTTGTACAGCGTGGTGCTTGCCACTCACTTCTGTAAGTCACTCTGGATAAGAGTGTCTGGTAAATTGTTTACTATAAAAAATGGGATGTTGACCTAAAGTGTGAGAGAAATAGGAGGCAGAAGAACACAGCAATGCTGGGACAGAGGGCACAAAGGGAAGACAAACATCTAGTGTTCTGAACTTTGTACTGTGAGCTTTCAAACAACACTAATGGGGAGATGTCCACTTCCAACAGCTAAGAGATTCCCCAGAGATTCCCCATCCACCATCCTCTGACCACCTGTCTCCGCTCAAGCCATGACATGACCCTCTTTTCGGAGAATGCAGCATCGAAGGACTTGTCTATTGGTTGTTTTGCTCACTAAGCCCTATGAGATTGTACTCGGGTGAGGGTTGGATCTCATGTCCTAGCAGGTATGGACCCAGAAACTATTCAAGGAAAAGACCAATCATGCTATAATTTAGGTCTGGTTGACTGAGATATGGGGTGGCAGAGAGCAGTGATCTTCATCTCAACTCTGGACCTTGAAGCCAGTTCTGCTCAGTTTTTTCATTTCAACCTTCAAATTAGGGACTTAGACCTGAGACCCCTGGCAAGTACAAATAATAATGAGGTAGGACAGAAAACCAGCAGGATCCTTCCCTTGTAGGTTAAGTTTTGAATACCCCTGGCCTAGTAGTTAGAGTGTAGAGCCAGTAACCAAAAGGTTGTTTGTTCTAGTCCCAATAAATTGTGAAGGTACAAAGTGCTCTTGTGAGGAGCACTCTGCATGAAAATATCTGCTAAAATAATAAAATGTAAACATTTCAGTTTCACTCACCAGTTAGTCCCTCCTTACTTTAAGGTATGACAGGAAAAAAGGTTATAAGTCATCTTAGTCTACCTCACCTACACCTATATTACTGTACATGGGTATGGTGACATTTATCAGTCATTTTGTATTTGTATTTGATTTGTTTTAGAATTGTCCGAAAAGGTCAAGCTGTCAACATATTTAAATGAGCAGAGGACAAGTGCTGGAGCCACATTGGTTGGGAAATGTGGGGAGATGCGTCTTTGTGCTGTGTCCCCTGCGATTTGTGGTCTAGTGCTGCATAATCAATCAATCAATCAAACATATTTTATAAACGCCTTTTTCCATCAGCAGTTGTCACAAAGTGCTTTTAGAAATACCCAGTATTTCATAATAAGACAATTGTGTCTTTGATATTGTAGAGACCAAGGTTGTGCAAACTAAGGAGGCAATTCTATCTGGCCCGCGGTATGTAATAAAGCCCATTCTTATAAATCTGAATCTGAATTAAAATGATTTAGACATTATAATGGACATACTGTGTAAATGTTTTAAGTATTGCCCTTTTCTGGGCTGCAAATAATGTTTGATTAACAAAAACTAATGTGGCCCCCCCATTTAATTTCTAAATCCTGATGTGGCCCCCAAGCCATAATGTTCACCCTCCCCTGCTGTACAATAGGATTTGGGCTTTAGAAACTGCATCGAAGTGCACTTGCACAACTGACAACTGTTATCCTGGTCGCAAGCATACCTTCCATGCCTGGGAGTACCGTAAGCTTACACATACCGTCCATACCTGGGAGTACCGTAAACGTACACATACCGTCCATGTCTGGGAGTACCATAAACTTACACATACCGTCCATGCCTGGGAGTACCGTAAAGTTACATATACCGTCCATGTCTGGGAGTACCATAAACTTACACATACCGTCCATGCCTGGGAGTACCGTAAAGTTACATATACCGTCCATGCCTGGGAGTACCGTAAACGTACACATACCGTCCATGTCTGGGAGTACCATAAACTTACACATACCGTCCATGCCTGGGAGTACCGTAAAGTTACATATACCGTCCATGTCTGGGAGTACCATAAACTTACACATACCGTCCATGCCTGGGAGTACCGTAAAGTTACATATACCGTCCATGCCCGGGAGTACTGTAAACGTACACACTGCAAATTGGCTCAGCCCTGTCTGGGGAAGTGACTTACTACATAGTGCTCTAGTGACTCCTTAAGGCGGGTTGGGGACACCTGACAGTGCCCAAATGTTGTTGTTAGCCAAAGGAGTAAACCCCTTCAACACTTTGGTTTCTGTCTACTTTCTGGTGGACCAAGCAGTGTGATTAGATGCAGAATGGCGTAGCACAATATGCTTTGATGGAAATGTGTTCCCATCCACACCTACAAGGAGTTGCTGCCATAAGACGAGGCCATAATCAGAAACTGGACACAACTAAACATGGGGAAAGTGGTAACATTTTGAGAGAATACAGGTGCTGGTCATATAATATCATCAAAAAGTTTATTTATTTCAGTAATTCCATTCAAAAAGTGAAATACGCCAGACCCAGCAATGCAGAAGAGCTGAAGGCCACTATCAGAGCAACCTGGGCTCTCATAACACCTGAGCAGTGCCACAGACTGATTGATTCCATGCCACGCAGCATTGCTGCAGTAATTCAGGCAAAAGGAGCCCCAACTAAGTATTGAGTGCTGTACATGCTCATACTTTTCATGTTCATACATTTCTAAAAATCCTTTTTTGTATTGGTCTTAAGTAATATTCTAATTTTCTGAGATAATGAATTTGGGGTTTTCATTAGTTGTCAGTTATAATCATCAAAATGTATAGAAATAAACACTTGAAATATATCAGTCTGTGTGGAATGAATGTATACATATATTCTAATTATATGACCAGCACCTGTACAGCTCTGGAACAAATTAAGAGACCATTCCTAATGTTTCTTAAATCAGCATCTCTACATGTATGGCAGCAATTCCATTTCAGTGTCTGTTAAATTCCAACACAGGCACACCTCATTTTACTTAATGAGGTACTTATTAGGTGATTCCCTGAACCAAATCAAATTTAACGAGGAAAAGTATTAAAAAAAACACTGCTGTGGTCATCACAATCCTTCTGCAAACAGGACCTGTTGGATGGCAAAAACAGTGCAAGTAATACCTCAAAGGTAATTTGAATTAAAAAAAAAAACTATTCAGCATGCATTATTTGAGGTCTGAAACAATGCATATCTTATTGGTTATTTTGACCAGTTTTGTTTGGTTATTTTAACCCCTAACCCTATTTTCTACAAATAAATACTGTAAATGACAATATTTTTATTTGGAATTTGGGAGTAATTTTGTCAGCAGTTTATAGAATAAAACAAACTTTTACTCAAACATACATATGAATAGTAAAACCAGAGAAACTGATAATTTTGCAGTGGTCCCTTAATTTTTTGCAGAGCTGTACGTGTGTGTGTGTGTGTGTGTGTGTTTGCAGAATGTATGTTAAAACCCAAAATGGCTAGTGTAGAAAAAACTAATTCAGGTAACTTGCTCACCACACTAAATCCTTTTTTAATGTAGATGCATCTAATATCCCTTTCAACTAAACTTTTTGGAAGCAAACTTGAGAAACACTTTAAAGGCCTGGCAATACAGCTAACAGTACAGCTCCCCTGCCAAGGAACATAAACCATCTAACTGGATATCCATCGTATTAGTGAAAATTTGTCTTGAGAGCAGTGAATAACAATAACAGTTAAAAATATACAACTTACAGAACATCTAATACATTCGCTGATTGAGAAAACTATAACTACCCTGCGCTTGTTGACTGAAATCAGGGTGTAGCTGCAGGAGACCATTAGTTGGACATTTTACAATTGCTCTTAAGGGTGCCAAAGGGAGGCATTCTAGGTTATTGATTATTCTAGAAAATTCAGGGAAATACATTAAAAAAACTAATTATGCAGCCTGTGTTCACCCTAGCAGTAGAAGTTCACCATAAGGCTGTTGGAAATGTGCATGTGGGCGGCATTGATCATTCATCACATTTTGTCCACAGTCCTTACACACTGTTATTGTAAACCCTATGTATTGATTTGTCTGGCCAGAACTTCCCCGTGAGATGAGCTTTGTCTAGGAGCTGTGAATAGAGTCAAAAAGATATCAGAAGGCAATTTCCATCTGTCACTGTTGGTTTACTTGCTTGAAGAACTGGCTTGTTTTAGCCGAGAATATTCAGTGCTGGTGAAACGTTACTCGTGGCAGTATGATACCTGAAATGTATCTCTTCTCACATTTTCACCCAGCAGCTAATGACGGTAACTTTAATGATAGTGTAATCTATAAATGTCATGGAAATAAAGGAATATACAGGACATGACATTATCTGATCCAGTTTAGCAGTTTGAATGCCATGGCATTTGTATGCCACAAATGTTAATTTATGCCCTGCCAAGTCATGTTACTTTTGCCAATGTGTTTTTCAGAGAAAACCAAACAGAATCTCTTGGAAATTATTCTGGACAAATTGGATCATTTGTAGTATGATAAGTAAGGGTAAAAATAAAGCGAATGGTTCTTGTAGACATGGTACAGTGGGGAGAACAAGTATTTGATACACTGCCGATTTTGCAGTCTGTCATTTTTATCATAGGTACTCTTCAACTGTGAGTGACGGAATCTAAAACAAAAATCCAGAAAATCACATTGTATGATTTTTAAGTAATTAATTTGCATTTTATTGCATGACATAAGTATTTGATACATCAGAAAAGCAGAACTTAATATTTGGTACAGAAACCTTTGTTTGCAATTACAGAGATCATACGTTTCCTGTAGTTCTTGACCAGGTTTGCACACACTGCAGCAGGGATTTTGGCCCACTCCTCCATACAGACCTTCTCCAGATCCTTCAGGTTTCGGGGCTGTCGCTGGGCAATACAGACTTTCAGCTCCATCCATCCTCCCCTCAATACGGTGCAGTTGTCCTGTCCCCTTTGCAGAAAAGCATCCCCAAAGAATGATGTTTCCACCTCCATGCTTCACGGTTGGGATGGTGTTCTTGGGGTTGTACTCATCCTTCTTCTTCCTCCAAACACAACGAGTGGAGTTTTATTTTTGTCTCATTAGACCACATGACCTTCTCCCATTGCTCCTCTGGATCATCCAGATGGTAATTGGCAAAATTCAGACGGGCCTGGACATATGTTGGCTTGAGCAGGGGGACCTTGCGTGTGCTGCAGGATTTTAATCCATGACGGCGTAGTGTGTTACTAATGGTTTTCTTTGAGACTGTGGTCCCAGCTCTCTTCAGGTCATTGACCAGGTCCTGCCGTGTAGTTCTGGGCTGATCCCTCACCTTCCTCATGATCATTGATGCCCCACGAGGTGAGATCTTGCATGGAACCCCAGACCGAGGGAGATTGACCGTCATCTTGAACTTCTTCCATTTTCTAATAATAGGGCCAACAGTTGATGCCTTCTCACCAAGCTGCTTGCCTATTATCCTGTAGCCCATCCCAGCCTTGTGCAGGATTACAATTTTATCCCTGATGTCCTTACACAGCTCTCTGGTCTTGGCCATTGTGGAGAGGTTGGAGTCTGTTTGATTGAATGTGTGGACAGGTGTCTTTTATACAGGTAACGAGTTCAAACAGGTGCAGTTAATACAGGTAATGAGTGGAGAACAGGAGGGCTTCTTATAGAAAAACTAACAGGTCTGTGAGACACGGAATTCTTACTGGTTCGTAGGTGATCAAATACTTATGTCATGCAATAAAATGCAAATTAATAATAAAAAAATGATTTTCTGTATTTATTCGTTTCTCCCACTTGAAGTGTACCTATGATAAAAATTACAGACCTCTACATGCTTTGTAAGTAGGAAAACCTGCAAAGTCGGCACACTCCTTAGTCCCCCCAAATGCTCCTCAGTCCCTCCACTCCCCACACGCTCCTCAGTCCCTCCACTCCCCACACGCTCCTCAGTCCCTCCACTCCCCACACGCTCCTCAGTCCCTCCACTCCCCACACACTCCTTAGTCCCCCCAAATGCTCCTCAGTCCCTCCACTCCCCACACGCTCCTCAGTCCCTCCACTCCCCACACGCTCCTTAGTCCCCCCAAATGCTCCTCAGTCCCTCCACTCCCCACACGCTTCACAGTCCCTCCACTCCCCACACGCTCCTCAGTCCCTCCACTCCCCACACACTCCTTAGTCCCCCCAAATGCTCCTCAGTCCCTCCACTCCCCATATGCTCCTCTGTCCCCCCACTCCCCACACGCTCCTCAGTCCCTCCACTCCCCACACGCTCCTCAGTCCCTCCACTCCCCACATGCTCCTCAGTCCCTCCACTCCCCACATGCTCCACTGTCCCTCCACTCCCCACACGCTTCACAGTCCCCCCACACGCTCCTCTGTCCCCCCACTCCCCACATGCTCCTCAATCCCTCCACTCCCCACACACTCCACAGTCCCTCCACTCCCCACACGCTCCTCAGTCCCTCCACTCAACACTTCTCTACTGCTCAGGTGAAGGAAGAGGCATGCAATGCTCCAGACCATGTCTAAGAAGATAGGCATATCTTGTTGGGACCACATTTCTGAAAATCAAGTAATATTTTGGGGGGACGAAATTACACTAGGAATAAGTTGTTGTAGGGGCTTGTATAATTTGAAACAGGATAAAAAACAGTGGGTCTGGGTCACATGAGTCCCAAAGATGTCAGAAGCATGTGTCTGACCATTTTAATGTTACACATCTAGTTGCAAATAGCCACAGTAAATCACGATCCTGTGATAAGCAGGATATTTAAACAGTCCACCTCTTACACCCCTAGAACAAATATTCCAGACAAGAATGCAACATATACACTCATTTACTTTAATTTGTTCTTTCTACAAGCTGGAGGTCTACAAATCATTGTCCTTTTATCCTCCACAGAAGTTCATTCCTTGGTCCCAGAACACCTCTGTAAGTCCATATATGTAGTTAAAATCTATCTAAAATATTTTAATAGATTCTATTTTAAATGTCACAACTTTCTTTATGCCTAAATGAACATACTGACCATCTAAACATTGTGTCCCTTATTGACAAGTCCGACAAGTTGAGTCTCTTTCTGCTCCAACATACTTTGAGCTCTCCAGCAAATACTTTATAAACACCAAGCACTAGAAAAGTTTGATCTCTGACGTGATGGAGCCAGAAATATTCTCATTTGACAAAGATATCTGCATTCTTGCATTCTGGTGGAAATGGTGGGAAAGAAATATAATAAGTAAAACATGCAGTCAGCTTAAAGGAAATGTTCGCTGTTTTTGAATTGTTTACAATTTAATTTTCATTTCAAGTAGAACATTATGACCATTGCAATGTTCATTTTGGCATAAATTGTTTTCTGAGAACATAAGGAGACCTATATCAATATACCTTGGCCTTCCCGTTTTGAAAAACCGAATGTATCGTATATTTTCGAAAACTATATGAGTTGCCCTGTTCACTTCCATTAGCCTGGACAGAGGCTTCCTTTAATAAAGCGAAAAAATAATGTCTCTATAGTCCAGGAAAATGCTAAATCATTTGAAAAAAGGCCCCGGGTTCAGAATTAGCAAACCTTTCCTTTAATAAGTTTTATTAATAGACATCAGAAAGGAGTCAACATCAATGTTGATCAGGAGGTCCAAGTGTACCCCATCCGATTTTGAGAAGCTTAAAAAATTATTCTGCATCTCTTCTCTACACACAACCCCAGGGGGATCTGAAGCAGCCCAAAACAGTCCGCTCCCTTGAAGTGAAAGGCTGGCTTGAAGAAGTGCAGGCATGAAGCCAGAAGGACAGACATTTTGGGGACACTGGTCAGGAATTCTTCAAATGAAAGGTGGGTTCTAGATCTGAAAAAAGGTATTATCTAAGAGAACAATCAGCTTTGCCGGCCACTCGACTAAATTTTGAAAGATGAAAGGTATACCATGGCTCAGCCTGATGTGCTCTGCAATGTCTGTCAGAGACTTTGGTGATGTCATCTGCAGCATTGATTGCCAAAACAACATAATGTAATGCACCTTGGCTAGCCTGGTAGCTACAAAAACAACCAAGCGATTTGACTATAGCCACAGCAGCAAACTAATGGAATCTGTTCACAGGGTGGGTTGGTTGATGTTCAAGGTAATGCAGATTTGATTGTTCTCTATCGACTGGCAAGCTGGGCTCCAGTGATGGCCGTACATCATCGACTGTCATCACTTGGTAACAACTGTGACCTTTCGGAAGGACAGGTATAACAAGGTATGTAGATGGGGACGTGTCACAAGTGAACACATCAGGGTTGAACTTATTAACTGAGCTTGCAACATCTTCTTCACTGTGGGCTCTAAGGCTTGGCATCACTACTTAGGGACCTAGCAGCAAGGTGTGACTGTTTTGCATATTAGCAAGTTGGGGTAGCAGAGCACCCATTTACATGGAGGCAGTTTTGGCTTCTAGTTCGACTACTTCCTGGTTCTCCCATGACCAAGTCAGCTCCTTCTTGTTCCTGAATGGTAGGGTATCAACCTCACAGAGTTTCTTGATCTTCTTGAACAGCTGAGAAGATGTTTGAATTATGGACTTCACTGCTGTGACTAGAGGTGTTACTCCAACAAACCTGCCGGATCCTGAATTGTCCCTCCCAGTCTGGTATAGACAGCTGCTACTCTGCCCTGGGGACCCAGTGTCATTGATTTGATGGGATGATAAAATATTTATGAACATCAGAGCCTCTAGGCAGTTATAGTGGTTGAGGGTCTGTCTTAGGTATCTACAGACCAGTTGGTGAACTGGTGGGTACTAAGGCTGCCTTTGGCTGGCATCTTGTCCAAGAGTTCTGCTGCTCGATACTTATTCAGTGGTTCTTCCTCTGTAGGCCAATGAGGTGGATCGGCCACTCACCATTGACAAATTCCTCGTTGTTGTTGTAGTCGTGATTTGCATTCCCTGCTGAACTTTTCCTCAAGCTCAGGTAGAGGAATGAGGTTGACTGGAAAAACTGACTTGAACTCTCCCTAACAATTGCTACAACTCATTACGATGAACTAATATTTATTCTGTTCATCCGGCATTAACTTTCATACAGTTCTGCATATCTTGTTAAGATTTTACTTTCAATCGCAGAAAAAATTATCATTTTAAAGCTTGAAACTACAGTCTCTAAACTACATAATTGATACACAGCTATAGCTCCGGAAAAAATTAGGAGACCACGGTAACTTTTTCTTTCCTTTCCAAAAAAGTCGAAAAGGAAGGTTTTGAGTGAGGAACAGAAGGGTTTATATTAAGAGACTACTGCATATTGAACACTTCTGTTCCTCACTCAAAACTTTCCTTTTCAACTGTTTTGGAAAGGAAAGAAAAGGTGCAATGGTCTCTTAATTTATTCCGGAGCTGTATAACAAATTATTTGTCCATATGCATTAAGAGATACTCCAATTCTAAGGAACTTATAATTATTTTTGAATCACCAAAAATATATGATAGTTTATTAGGTCTTCAATGAGTTGTTAATGAATTTGCTAGTTTACCTAGTTACATTGGGATTGGAAACTGTCGATATGATTGTCAATTCTTTAAATAAGGGACTTGTGGTATCAGTGTTAGGGGATACTCGTCTTCTGACCAACAATTACATTCAAATTGACATTGGTCCAACATAGTGTGTTGTCATTCCAAACATATTGCTTGTGTTCCATCTCAATGGAGACTGTAGAATTTTAGACCCCTTCTGAATGTTACAACAGAACCTAAATGTTTTTATACATTGCGTGGATACGCTTTGTACACAATGCTCACATTTTGGAAGAGTCCAACTGGAAAGAGAAGATTCCTAACCAGATCAGGCTGACCTGTCTAATCTCTCCTTATTAATGAGCTGGTCAAGTGTATCTCTGCTGACCTTACCTTGTGTTTGTTTTTAAATGCCTTCTGACGCCACCTTTTCTATCTCTCCACACTGACCTATTGACACACACACACACAATGCTTCTCCAGTCCGAGCGGCCATTATTAATATTTCATTGGCTCACAAATGGAAGTAGCTGGGGTTCCGAAACAGGACTCCGAAGCAGTGTGACATTTTCAGTCACCTTTTGTTTTGTTTCTTAATTATCTGATGGTCCAGGAGTGGCAGATAATAGATACATCTACTGTAGTATATGCGGAGGCAGGCATTGTTATGACGGTTTGTCGGTGTGCCGGAGGGTTTTCGTCCAGAAGGTTATACAAGCAGAGAGATTATTTCAACAGCTTCCCGGTTTTGACTAATTTGGCCATGTTGACTGATCGGTTTCATAGACTCCATGGTGAACGTTCCCTGAAAACAATAGATGAAAACTAGTCTGAGGGTCTGTCTGGGAAATACTACAAAACAAATGTTGTGATCCTAGATACTAAACGGTCAGTGCATGCCTTGGAGGTATCTTTGGCTGTTTAATAGAATTCAGATTGGAAATAGTTCAATTTTAACTACATTAGGACTACATTTAACAATTATTGGGATGGATAGAACCTTCACCTCAGTGTGTGAATGCTACACATTCATAGGATTAGTCATTTCTTTTTACAATAGTAGCATAGTTTGTTCTCATGTTTTGGAAACTCTGAAAGATAGAAGTACCAAGCCAATAAAATTATTTCAATTGCTCTTTGTTTCCTGAATCTAGGTCATTAATTGAGAGCCTGATGGCTGTCCCTACAGTATCAAACTTTCCATCTATGTCCATGTCCCTCAAAATATGCTGCAAGTGATACCTGAAAATAACATAAGAAGGCTTATTTGTGAGGTTGTTAATAACACATTTGGTCATAGTAAAGTATTATAGTAAGTTATGATGATCATGATAAAACTAAGCCCTTATTTTATTGTTTCTCCCATTCTCAGTGATTGTGCTTAGCATAATAATGCTTTCTTAATATCAATAATATTGTAATTCAATTAGTATGCCGTCTTTAATGTGTTTAATTTAATATTCGCCTTTGATAGAAAACTGTCAAACCAGTTATTGCCAGTGAACTCATTGATTAATATGGGATGCTTGTAAATGTTTCCATTCCTTAGTTTATTATGGAGTCAGATAACTAAGCCGGTACAAGACTCACTCCCAAACATGTTTGTACTTTGTTGTTGACTTCAAGGAATTAAATTCCATTGTTTTGCGCAACATGATATTTTGTAAAACATTTGTCACATTTTCTTCAGTTGGTTAGCAATTTTTTTCCCTTGATGCAGATATTCAAGTGAGCTCAATTTATCAGTTAAGAAATAAACACACTTCATGAAAGCACGTAAAAGATTCCCTTAACACAAATAAAGCCTGGTTGGGCATTCGCCATCAACGTTGAAGTTCAGAATTGATCACACTCTCCAATCTGTTGAAAACAGTAATATTATATGAAAATTAACTTGGTCCATAAAAAAACCCCAGCAATCATTAAAAAGAACAAATACTTAAAAATATTTATTATGAAATATAAACAATAGGCCTTTTCACACTGCATTGTTCTAAGCCCTGGGCTATCTTAGCCCCAGGCTAAGACTGACCCATGTTAGCTTAGCCTGTGTTCACACAAAACGTTTAACCCTAGGCTAATGATTCACACTTGTATTACTAAGCCATGGGCTAACAGACCTGGGCTAACAGATTCTGTGATAAGCTATAAATGTTATGTTCTCTCTGGCATGTGAATAATGTTATAGTAGATCACTGACACGTGATCAGTGTTACGCTACCACGATTCAGTTAACGACTTCATGACATCATTTGTCAAGATATCCACCCTGTCGGTTTTTGCTTTTACAAATTTGTTAAAACTACGCAAAAAAAGAGAAAAACCTTAGTCAACCTTCATTCTTTTGACATATTTGCTAGATTTACCTCCAAAGCAAGCTGCAATAACTACCTCGCTATGATTTAGCAGGTATACTGAAACAAGAATAGTTCGCAGAATTAAAGGATTCCCGTAACAGAAATACAAAGCTGTTTGTAACCGCGGGTGTCTAGAGCGTATGTAAATTAAGTGGAAGGGCAGGTTTTGTGATTGGACAATAAACGTTAAATGGTTTTGTTCTTGACCCCATTTCACACTGGTTATTTTATCAGGACTAGCCCTGAAAAGTAGTTGCTAACCCTGCTCCAGAGCAGGGCCAGCTAGCCCTTGCCTGAGGGTGGTGCTACCCCACTTCAAAATATACCTGTGTGAACACTTGCTAAGCCCTTGGGCTTAGATGGCTCTTAGCCCTAGTGCAGTGTGAACATGCCTAATATGTGGTAATGCACTCATTGCTCTGACAAATCTTTTAATCAGTTAACAAAATTAAGCTTACATATGTGTTTGTATAGACAGAATAACAACCTCCTGGCGAGCTAATAAACACTGTCTAAAAAACATTTATAAAACATATAGAAAAATGTGAGAAAACAGCATGGTAAAGGAGTCAACTGGCCCTATCAAGGCCAAGCAGAAGTGCTGTTTTCTAAGGAAAGTGCATTAGTGTGTGTGCTCACAAAGACTTTGCCATGGACTGTCACCTGTGTTTGTGAGGTTTCAGACAACACAAGCACAGATAAACCAAGGAACATGCGACACACGGAAAGTAGTGTAGCTGGGAATAAAGACATTTGTGAAACTAAAATACATGTGCCGTTAGTACCAGGAGTCAGGACTCAGTTTAAAGAGTCTTGTAAACCAGTTTAACAGGAAGCTGTTAATTTCTCTTTGACAGAACAACAAAGGTTTTCCATAAAAGGTCACATGAATCAACGTAGTTTTGAAATAACAAAATGTGGGATTGTAGGTATTTCTATTCTGTTCCTTACTTTATGAGCTACACTTTACAGTCCTGTAAAACCATATAAAGAAATGCGCAGTGGTAGTGTTTACTATATGTTTGTTGTGTGTGTCTTAACACATCTAGTGATTCATCCCATGTTGTGTTTTTCACGTTTCAACTTCTATAGAATACTATCGGGGATGTTTTTGGTGACATTAGCCGGTGGAAGCTGTGGTCGTCTCTGGTTTGGGCCTCAGGTCCTGAGGGAGAGCAGTCCTCGATTCTGAGAGGATCTCTGAATTGTTTAAGTTCAGGTGAAACATGCTCATTGGTCACTGCTGGTAAGTGTTGAGTCCTGTCCTTCCATCCTTTCAAGCTCTTCCCTTCATGTAATGGTCATAACCACTGATGTCTGAAATGGAAAATGTTTGAGTTACATTGAGTAACAATTTTTTAAAAGCTGTTGACTCGACACTATAAACAATGTAATTCAGTTATATAGAAGCAACGTTTTGGTATACTACTCATGCAACAATGGTGTTTATCTCATTGGCACCGCACATCAGCTTATTATTTATTGTGTGTTTCTTCTGGTTAAAATCAGCTCTACATTTCAAAACCTGTCGGTTCGTTTTATGAAATGTAATTCCCTAAGGCACTCATGCTTCATACAGTTAACATACTATTTGTTATTATTTTGGTTATTTAGCAGACACTATTATCTAGAGTAATTTCAGGTGCAATTAGAGTGAACTGTCCTCTGGGATTTGATCTAGCTACCTTTTCGTTACTGGTCAGAGGCTCTATTTACCACTACAACTATCCCACTTTTGTGTCCAGTATATATGGGTTTATAACTGACCATTGAGCGAGTGCATATCACATTTTTAGCATGAGAGTGACCCACCTCCTCTGTGTCTTTTAGTGTGTGTGTCCTGGTGGCAATGGTTCCTCTCATAGGAGTTGGCCTAGCTGGTGTACGGTCAAGCCCAGGGTGAGCAGAAAACAAGGAGGTGTGATCCTGGAGCCCTGGACAAACCAACAAACATTGATCAATTTTCCAGTGAAATAATACAGTAAAAGAAATACAGTAAAAAATGTATAATCATAATATCTGATAACAGAACTATGAACAGAATTGGCCAGAGAACCGAGTAAGAAGCAACCACTGGCAATAAAAAAAAGATTCAGCTAAATATGATATTTCTGGTAGGAGAATTACAGTTTTAGTTTGTCACAAAAATAATAAAGGCTTTGTTTTAGGTAGAAGGCAAATAACAACAGCTGCCTTCTAACATATATAAAGTTGCCTTCTAACACATATGGGCATGTGCATTTATATACACACCTACTTGTAAATATACTGTCTATATATATGTAAAATACATAAGGCCTTATATAAATACATAAGTCCTTATATATATATATATATATATATATAAGTAACCTATCTGTATATAAGTATAATACATTACCTGTAGATATATAATCTATATGAAGGTATCATAATCTGTATGTACACATAGACCAACTAGAAGTATTATCCCTACAGATGTACAATCAATAGCTATACTACAAAGCATGATATGTTAAAAATGTGTGTATAATACGATACAAATGTACAATATTATTAATTCCAAGATTTCAATCTAGGAATTAATATTATTAATTCCTAGATTGAAAGCCTTGAGTGGATTGAGGAACAACACAGTCTCATCCATCTTCTATTCAGAGCTCAAGGATACCATCTAGTGTCTTTTGGAAAGGTACTACATCTGAGTCAATACAATTGTGTACACCATGATAATGATCTGTTTGGAAATGGCACTTCCACTGGAAAGAGATGTCAGATAAATAATCATGTGAGGGAAGTTGTCCTTCAACCTAATAATGCTCACCGCTCTACCTAGTGGTTGTACCATATATATCATACTAATTTCAATATGTCTCAGTTTTACGTATGCTATGCTACGTCTGGTCTGTGAGACCAGGCTAGCTGAAGATATGGTACTTCATTGTTACTTAACTTCTGTGTTAGATAAACTCTTTCTCATTTCTTGGTAAGGACTAGTTCTAACTTTCAGCAGGTATGGTAGAAGACTAGGCATCAACATGTGGCCATTATTGTAACACATGCATGAGAATTTCTATTTAAACTTAATGTTGGTTAACTCAGAAGTCTTGGGTAATTGTTTATACAAATGTGTATGTCTGTTCCACAAGCGTTTCATGTAAACATTAATTCAAATGACAGTGTTCGATTGTCAATGCAAATTGATTCCACAACCCTTTAAACGACAAACATGCCACCCAAACTGCAAACTTCCTGACTGTAGATTAAAGTACACAAATTACACCCATACACACTCACTTACACACTACACTCTATGTGGTCTGGATTCACTGCTGAAGCCTGCCATTTCTCTTTGGCAGGACTGCAAAGCTTTGGAGTGTTTGTTGATTATTTTGTTCCTAGACTTTACTGTGATATAAAGCACATGGGGTTTTCAGACAGACCCATATTGATAATAGGATCCACCTGTTGAGATGCTTGAATGTGCTAAATGTGTACTTTCAACGCAACACGTAGCAGATGTGGATTTTTCACAACCACAAGCCACTGCAGCAACGTAACAAGTACCTTAGCTGAGACCGTGGTGCTGTCAGTGGTCGATACTGTGGTGATTTCGTCCTCTGCCGTATTTTCACCTATGTCATTATTGCTTAGAAACTGCTCCAGTTCATCGGTACTAACATTACCTAGTGAACAACACATATACATTTTAGTGGTGAGGAACATTCAAAGAATGAGATGCAAACGAAAAGAAGTGGAAATTATTTTGGGCTAAAAGTGAGATTAACACATCAGTTAAAAAAGGAATGAATGAATGTGCGTGTGTTTGGCATACTGTAAAAGTTGTATTCAAAGGTGGAGTTGTAGTCGTAGTCTGGTGTTCCGGTTGTCTCGCTGTAGTCATAATTATCTCTATATTCTCCTGTAGGGATGAAGCATATTAACACATGGTCACATTAATGCAGTGACACAAAATAAACACAAAAATGCTTCTGACAAAAATCAAGGTCAAAGATTAGAGGGCAAGGTGGTCCTGTAAGTTTTTATTATCCATGTGCTCTCTGACACATTGCTATCATTTGTATAGCTTAAAACAGTGATAGCACACAATTAAAATAAAACGTTCTGATGTTAACAGATCTAAAAAATGGTCTAATGTCAAGATAAATCTAAATGCCTCAGTGTGTAAAAGAATGGGACGTGATTTACTTTTTCAATTTGATGCTTATCTTTTCTCTTCCTATTCAGAGTTGAAGCACAGCACTATATAAACACACTGGCAGCTTTGGGTGTCAAAGAATGTGATCACGGTGTCTATCCTAAACCACAGTAAACCTTTACAACCAGTTAATCCATTTCCCCTTCTGTTTAAACTCCCTGAGTTGTTTGAGCTGTAAGCATCATTGAAGTTTTTTAATCAGTATTTACAAGCACCCTGTTCACCCTGCTAAAATGATTTGATGAACATATATTCTCAGCCTTTTGGTTTGCAGAGAGTTTGCAGATACTGGTGAATGTCATTAACAGCTCTAATGGTTCACGATGACTAAGGCTTGCAGTTCAGTTCATTTTGCCTTGCAAGCATGAAGGGAAGTGGGCTGCCGGAACGTCATGGGATTATAGCCCATCAGTGTTGTTCTGGTGGGGAGGGAAATGTCATTTTGCCAGACCGTGTAAAGGGAGATGGCCTAGAAGAGCTAATGTCTCTTATTTACTTACTGATTGACTGACTGACTACCCCTTTTTAAATAGCGTAGTGGTTAGAGACGCAGACAATGGATCAATAGCTTCGGTGTTCGACTACTGTCACAGTCATGACACATTATGCCTTAGAGTTTGTTCAGGACAGACAAAAATGTTGCTGGGTACAACCTTCAGTAGCTACGTAATGGGAAGCCTAAAATGAAACAGTTCTGGTGGATATTAGGATTTGTTCAAGGAATATAAACACTTCGCTGGCTACATGATTATCTCGTCTTTTCACTTGACGAAAAAGTCAGTTATCCTCACTTATATTGATAGATACTGTATCAGTGTCATTCACGAAAGGCTAGCTGTTAAATCGGCCAGTGGCAAAAAAGGATTTGTTCAGGATAGACAAAAACTTTGCTGGCTACAACCTTCAGTAGCTATGTTATAGGAAGCCTAAAATAAAATAGTTTACTGTTATATTGTGACTATTTCTGGTGAATTTTCAAACAATGTATTAGGATATGTTCAGGATAGACAAAAATGTCACTGGCTACAAGATTTTCTCGTCTTTTCACTTGATGACAAAGTCAGTTATCGTCACCTCTATTGATAGTTATTTTATCAATGTCATTTACAAATGGCTAATAAACTGTTAAAAAGGCCAGTTGCAAAAGCCATACAGTTAATAGATGCTATTTGTGTTGGAGGGAAACTTAACAAGAAACATTAGTCAGTTTAATACAATGCGTAATGCTGTCCACCGAAATATTACTGGCTAATAAGCTTTTAAAACGGCCATTGACAAAAGTCATACAGTTCACAGTTGCTATTTGTGGTGGAGGTAAACTTAATAGAAAACATTAGTCAGTAACACAATGCTTCATGGTGTCTAGCGACATTTTGAAACTCATGTTTCATGTTAATGATCTAACATAGAAATGCTTCTTGACAGATCTATAGCTCTGTGGCGTAGAGGTTAAAAACACTCTCTCGTATGTGGGGGACCTGGGTTTGAATCCATGGTGGGCATCAACGATTATGGATTTTTATTGCAGATAGGCTGAACTAGGCTTGCCTGATTTCTTGTTCTCACATCCTAAACATACTGGGTGATGAATGCAGTTTTAGCGTCCTTTACATTTAGAAGTAATTGTTTCGCAGCCTAACAAAGATTGGTCTACATTGCCATTTTCATTTTCAATACACGCTCCTTGTTTTATAGAGAGGGGATTTTCAAAGGATAAGGCAAAGAGATATTATGAGACTGATATATTTCTCACACGTGTCTGGTAACCATCAGCTTGGTGGTGCTGACAGTTTAAAAAGAGCGTGATTGCGCTGGACCAGGAAATTAAAGGGCAGCTCATTGAAACCAGTCCAAACCGCTGCAGCTTTGATGCTAACATTCTGACGACTGTTTCGAACTTTCCCGCGGCAATGTTTGGGACACATCTGTGCTGTCTCTATGGTCCAGCTAAATATGTCAAAAAGGCAATAACAATAGTGAGAACAAAGATGTAGGTGTCAGTTCACCATAACGCTGGGAACAGGGGGTCACAGCCTTACATCAAGTCAACACTGACGTCAATAAAGGACATTTACACTTCCTACCATCATTGGTGTTCGAAACCATTTACGAATCAATACGTTTCATTGCAGCACCAAAATGGTATACTGGCAAAGTTCCACCTCAAAACTAATGTAACCCATGATGTCCTGTCTGAAAACGTTGTGAAATATAGACAGCACTCAGCCCAAATCCAAGACAAGATGTTATGTGCACCTTCTATAAAAAGCTCCGAGCCAATTTACCGTGAGTGATATGGGAGACCTCAGGAAACGATTAAGCATGCAGCCTTCTGTTCCCCTTTGGTGGTTTTTGGACCTAGTATCTCACAGAAGATTTGAACCCTCCCCTGTGTACCGGAGGTTCTGAAGAACACGGGATGGAAACCAAAGTGACCCCAAGAGCCCACTTCCTTATCCTAAAAAATGTCTGTGTAAATAGGGAGCCATCTGTGGCATGTGACCCATTAATACAGCTCTGGGCCAGTTCTTTCCTCTGTGAGTCAAGTGTGTTTCTCAAGGAGCCGTTTAAATGTCCATCCGCTACAAAGGCTCATGTACTATGACTCTTCCTTTGGTGTTATAGCATCACTTTTAGTTTGGCCCCTTCACCCCAGACAATGTTTGGGTCAGTGTTGTATGAGCGCTGCTAGGTGGTACATCCATCTCATCGCTTTGTGGTCTACACAAGCATGGATTTAGTTGAGTCCTTTCACTACCACAAGTGCAGTTCATGCAGTTGCTCTGACTGAAGAAAAACATCTGGGTAATACTACAGCTATAAAAGTATGTGTATATCTTACAACTCAAACTGTTGTCCAGATGTGTTCAAATGCCCTCAAAGTCAGTCACGATTGCTTAATATTCTGAGCCCATCTCTCTTCTCATTCCACTTTCCCACATGCAACTGTTGCCCCAAATCGACTCGTGCTAGCTTAAACTGCTTGAGCCGACCTCTGTTAACTCTGGTACCATACATTCTCCCTGACCTTCTATTTCTGGGGGAGTCATGACATCTGCCTTAAAGTAGAAGAGATATCCTAAGAGATTACAATGGTGTGTGTGTGTGTGTGTAGGGGGGGGGTCCATTGTGATATGTGGTCAATGTTACAACACTTCGCAGACTGGCTTTAATTCTAGCTTGTTATTTCAACCCAGCGATGAACCATACTCCTTAGTTTGTGGCGGGCTGCCATCAGGACGTCAGTTCTAGGGAACACATCACAAGTCTGCTGGCAACCGAGGTACAGAACACTGATGGGAAATCTTTTCACTAATATCATCAGCATTATGTGGACCGCCTGGGCAATGAGTTGAAACTCGGCCGATAGCGATGCTGACACTGTTTCTTCAGCAGGACCAGAGACCGCAACCAACCTGCCTTCATACTCCACCCTTTCACTCTGCTCTCCTCTCGGGAGGAACAATGAGAAAAGGACCAAAGCTCTGGATGCCAATGCCATCGAAGCCCTGTTTACACAACCCTCTAAAGAGCATGAGTGGATCTCTGCTTCATCTCAGAAGACAAGCTGCTTATTCAAATCCTGCCGAGCAGTTTAAGAAGACATGGTCCCAGAGCTCTCTCACTTGGAATGATGCACATTTAGCCAACACACATATTGGGCTTCGATATCAAACTGGATCCAGGTTTAGCAGACACACATCACTATGCTAAGCCTGTAGAAGAAATGTTATAAGAAAACAAATAGTAGCCTAGGCCTAAGGCCATCCATGTGAGCAAATAGGGTTAGTCTGGCATGACTGTTCTCACATGTCCTATTTAAGGAGTGGCCCTTTCATCTTCCCTTCCGACAGTGAACATTAATGGCCGAAGACGAGCCTGTTCACAACTGTCAAAACATTCCCTGTCAGGCCTCAGTTTAACACCCTAATACAGCTTTGTCTAGTTCTTTATTTCATCCTCTAGTGTATGTCATTACCACAAACTGCGTTGCAAGATTACATTTCCTGAGTCAACCAAGTCCCAGACCAGGAGTACTGTGAGGAGGCTTAATGAGAACCAAATTAAGAAATCCTCTTTTTTAATAGACCCCCCTACTACATTCTTCAGCACTGCATGATGAAGACGAAGGCCACCTCGCGATGAAGCAGGCGGGTGAGCAAGGCGTGGCGTTTCCTGCAGCACTGTCAAAAGAATCTCACCCCCAAAATTTGATACTGGCCTCAGAATTGGGTGCCAACAGGCCAGCGTTACCCTGATGTGTTTTTGCTGTAATCTTACATTTTATGATTAATCTGAAAAAATCTGTCACACCCCCGCAAGCCTTATGAACGCTTCATCTTATGTTAAGCCTTCCGCTGAAATGAAATGACTGTGTGTTTTTGTGATTTCACATCACGAAGGAACCAATCCGGTAACACATCTTGCAATTCATTAACGTTACGAAGCAGAGCATCCAGCCGTTGCGGGCCGTGAACTTTCATTTGTTCTTATCTTTTGTTGTTTATGTTACGTTGCCAGTTTACAATGTCTCACGGATTCGTGTGTTTTTCCCTTCAGTTTGGATTGAACCACTTCCACCACTGCTATCAGAGGAGCAGACGTTTGATTTCCATCAGATTAAACGACAATTAAAAATCCTAATTATAAGAAATGGAAAAGAAATCAATTGAATGACGGAATTTTCATTGTTTCATAACTTTTGTGGACGTGTTGTTGAGGAGTTTGTTAAGGCACTTTTCGCAACCACATCCTAAGGGCAGTCAAGCCTCCCACTCATTCTCTGAGAGCCAGCATGGACCATGTTGGGACAGGGGGTACGGGGAGAGGGGGGGGGGCTACTGGCAGTGGGCCCTCTTTACAAACATGTCTAAACAAAACAGCTGCGCTGGAAACCACAGCCGGATTATATCGCAGAGTGATTGTTCTACCCCCGGGGTTCTCTTGCACTTGAGAGAGGAACCTTGTTCTGCAAAACACTCGAGACTACAGGCTTAATAGACTGTGTTATTCTCAGACTTCAAGTGTTAAACCGAGTTGTCTATGCAAATGTCCTCATTTTTGTACGTTATGCCCTCTAATAAAATATGTGAATGGAAAACAAGACCATTTAACTAGAAATGCAAGTTTAAAAGAAGTTGACATTGCTATATTCCTCTTAAACCCTGCCACTCTAATTGCAGAAGTTGTGTGCAGGCTTGGCTCTACTTTTAGGGAAGAAAACTCATGTTCCTGTGATCTTCATAACTAATCGTCTAGCAGAAAGTTTCCAGTGTTTTAAGATTCCCCCCTCAATCTCAGTTTTGCTCTTGTATCTTCTAGATCACCAGAATGCACTTACACACACATCCAGTCACTTCACACACAACCGCCACTCCGTAACGTGAACCTGCCAACCAATAGGGACCTTGTCATTTGCAGTACTCACCCCAGCAGATAGGAACTAACAGCAGCACTCCAGTCAATAGGGAGAGAAGGCAGCGTTGGTTAAGCCTGTGCATGTTGCTGCTTTAAGAGATAGCCTGAGTGTGCGTGAGGAAGTGATCAGACTCCAAACCAAGCTCTGAATGAATGCAGTGTGTGAGCGTGTGTGAGAGGGGAGCCAAAAAGAGGTGGGGGAAGAAGGAATGGAGGGAGGAGGCTGTAGAGATGGTCTCTGTGTGTGTGTGTGAGTGTGTGTGTGTGTGTGCGTGCGCCATGGGATGTAGACCAAACATACCCCAAAAAACTGTCAGTGGCACACATTCTCTGTGCTCTGGATTAGGGTGAGATAAGCTGATTGCTGATCCATCATGGCCTTTTAGCATGGATGGCTTGAGGTCGGAATTACTGTAGATTAAACTGCTTTAGATTCGGTGTCCACTTTTTACAAACCGTGTGCATTAAGGATGATATTTTGAATGACTTGAATCTGGGTTATAAAGGCCTTGTAGGAGTGAGTGATGGTCAATTACCGGGTCAGTGGGTTAATGAAATGAACTAAGTGTTTTCTTGAACATACTACAACACAAGGCGCTGAAACGCATCCACAAGCTCTGTGGTTGAAAAATGCTGTACTAAATTAGCAAGGAGGCTAATTGGTGATGAGAATTATTGTTCTCTCTTTTCGTGGAAAATTCCAGCGTAAATAAACATGAACGTTAGATAGCATGAATACCACGATTATTATGCTTCCTCCATATTTATGCTTCCTCCACATCTGATCATGTTATGCCTCATTGTTGCTCGGACCAAGTGTCTTGCTGTGAGCTAGCCTGTTAAGACACAGGCAGCTCCAGCCACAATAGTGTATTTGCGGTAGAGGAAATGCTCTCTCTGCCAAATGCCAGATGTTTCTGAGTTTTGCATAGGAAAGATGGGGGTGTCAGCCGCCCCCATCCTCTCCAGTTGGCGGGGGGTCAGAGTAGTAAGGTATATTAAAGTGTGCCCCATGAGGAAGAGAGCAGGGTTGGGGGAAGTGCAATGGGGGTAGCATACATAAATCCTTCCCCCCTCCGTCCTACGGCTTTCTCAGCCTCCTGAAGTGGAACTTGGCCATTCTCCGGTGTCAGCTCTATGACTCAGTGACAGTTGGCCTGGTTTCCCGTGTTGCTGTAATGCCCTGTGAACAAGACCGTGGGACCACGTAGGTGCACCAGGGCCGACTGAAACACTGCACCAAAATAATGTTGTCCTTATGGTATGACAGGATTCTACAGCATTTTGGGATTCTGAATGAATGAATGAACTAAATAAGTCACTTCATTTTAATTTAGGCTCCCTGTAACCTGGCAGTTTTATATTCAACCATATTTGGTCAAAAAGGCCAGAGAAATCATCTGATAATCAGCACTTTCCTGGTGATTTAAGAGCATTGTTTGATCCTCACCTATTGGCTCCCATCCCATCACAATGAAACAAGAGGCCGTGCACAATGCATATAGAGATCGTTATCAAAATTTTACGCACTGTTATGTACAGGGAAGTGAACAGGCTAGACCCCAGGTCAGACTCCACCCACACACAAGATCCCAAGATCGGCTTCGACTCCAACAACTGTTTAATTCCAAAGAGCATCCTGTTACTGGAGTTTTATTCAGTCTCTTCATTCCTTAAATGCTCCCACTTTTCTTGCTTCCTCTCTCTGTACACTTGTTGTCATTCCCCTGTCTGAACAAGAGTCCCAACCCTGAGGGTCTTGTCTGTTTCTCGCCAGAGTTGGCAGGAGGTGGGCAGCAGCCTGGAAATGCTCTCCAGAAGTGTCCTAGTTTTTCCCCTCCCATTTTGTTGTCTTTGGATGGAGAGATGCTGGTGAAGGGTAGTGAATGACCTGCTTCCAGGGGCAACTGGTGTGAACAGCTCATGCCCAAACACGTGCCCTTCAGGACTCTGGGGGGATTCTGGGACATCAGAGAGTAAGACGTGCATCGCTGACCAGAGCTTCGATGAGGAGCGTCTACAACACTCACGCCGTTGACGCCATGACAAACTATGATATGGGACAGGACTGGGGGAAGGGTGAAGGGGTTTGGAAACAGTCCCAGTTTTTGTCCCGATAAGAGGGTGGGCAGTGATGCCCATCAAGCCCCAGACAGGCGGTGTGAGGCACCGTTCATTCAAATGCACAGAACTATGTTCAAGGCCTTGGATTTGTGACTTTGTAGCCTGATGCGCCAATTCCATGTCTTATACAATCAGTTAGCTGGCCAGGATCCTGAAGGAAAGCATGCTTTCTTTTGAGCAGTTGTGACCTAGGCCCAGATCGAGGTGCTACTCACCAACACGGCCAATAAGAAGGGTAACATGACGGGAATGACAGCACGTCAGCAACGCGTGATAGATGACATTTTCTCACCATTCCACCAGTGCCTGCTGTGTGGATGGACTAGTTCTACTGTGTGTGTATATGTATTGTTTCCCAACAAACTACAACCATCAGGTCATTACCACAGCACACCACTGTGATAAAGTCATTACCACAACGCAGTAGTACCGTGAAGTCATTATCACAACACACTACTACTAAAGAGTCAACATCGCGATACGCTACTACCATGAAGTCATTATTGCAACACACTACTACTATGTAGTTACTATAGCAACACACTTTAACCATAAAGTAAGGATCACAACAAATGATTACCCTAAAATCTTTATTATGAATCGCCCATTAAAGGTCCATACAATGTGTCTAGCTATTAATATCCCAATTCTCCCTGAATCAGCATTTAACAGTGTGTTCGCTCCCACAGAAAAGAAATGTGTGGGTGCGAGGGTATTCTGCAGGATTTGGCCGTGGGAGCATCCAACAGATAAGTCCCTTGGCCCCAGGGGCCCCAGGGGGCCGGAGGGATGGGTTTTGATGGATCTGCTGTGCTTGTCCAGGGTCCACTCAGCGGGAGAGCACTTTTGCGAATGTTAAACATTGGACATTTGCATGGAATCTGGGAACAGATCCAGCCGTTGTTTTCCATACACACACCACCATCCCATCATGGTTTTTCAATCATGTCCTTGTAGAAATCGTCCCAATACCACTTTACAGAATTTAACCATATCAGCATGAAAGAAAGCTGACACTATAATATTCTGAAGGCAGATCAACTAATAGCCAGGGCTCGATCAAATGACAGGAAATATACCGAATTTTGATTACATTTATTTGGATTTTATAAGAATACCCATAATCTGCGGCCAAAAGCAGCCGCCAATCTTCCTGGAATTCATACAAAACAGAACAAGAAATAAAACAGAACAAGAACAATGCAAAATATGAATATATAGGTATGCTACAAAGACATAACCTACACTTAAAACGAGAGTAAAACATAAATAATACAGAACGTGGCTGTCCATTACATTTAAGTCTAGCATTCGATTCAGTGTTGATGAAACAGATTTAATTTTACTTTGCCACTGTAGATATGGTACATCCCATATTGAATAATGCTAGGCTCTGGACCTGTTCATAAAATAAAATGAAGATGATCCAATTGAACCATGAGCCTTGTATCTCATCCTAAGCGGGTCTCTAGTGGTATCAGGCTTTGGGCCTAGTTACAAGTATTGAACTGTTGATATCTGAGAGTGATCGGAACTCAACGTATCAAATAAAATGTTTGTCCTGCAGTGTCAAAATAAGTGATGGACTTTCATTGTTACCATAAAGGGGAGCTCACAAATATCCCCTTTTCAAGTCTCATGAATAACATGAGACACAGATAATAGGGACTGATTGCCACCCAATACTTCCTATATGCTGATGGGTGAGGCTTTCACCAGTAATGAGAATAGGCATTACAATGGGGGTTAGAGGAAAGCATTGCAACTAAGGAGGTGGGACAATCATAGAACTCAATAGAAATAAACTGGAATTTTCCTTCACTTCAATCCACATGTTTGCCCAGTGTGATCACTTTGCTGTAGATTAGTTCACAAAAAATGTGCATTACACGTGCGAGGCCGATTCCAGAAAATAATTCCCCCCACTCCAGGAGAGTCTGTAACCAGAAACCCAGTAAAAATATCTCCCATTGTTCAGCCCATCCCAATTCAAGCCTATCCCTGGCCTTGTTAAGTTTGGAAGCCACACTTGGAAGCTATTTTCAAATGTTTGGACAGTGTATTTTAATCATTACCATGGCATGCTTACATTTGCTGATGGCCTTATTTAAGTAATCTTAAATGGTTTTGCGGATTAAAATAAATCACTACAGTATTTATGTAGACAAGTAACAGTAGGTTGGATAAAAAACAGAGTCAAATGGAATTGGATGGAGGGTTTTGCCTGTGGGTATGTTAGTGTCTGAAATGTCTCTTCCTATTATCAGTCAAAGTAGCCTGCAGAGGCAGAGTACTATTGCAAAGGAAGTGGCAAAAAAGGGGGGGGGGGCTGATAGTTGGATCCGGGCCCAGACTCAGGCACCTGCGAAGCTTCCTGTTCCCACACACACTGGTAAAGAACTTGTCCACAAGGAGACAGTACACTTGTGATTAATTACCTGACACGTAGGCTAAAGCACTTCTAAAATGAAGGTAAACCATTGTCATGGTATTATTGGGACAACATCGTCATGGTAACATTATGATATTATGCAGACGTTCATTTCAAGAAAGAATTATCTCGGCACTAGAGGTCAGCTTTGAATCATAAATGTATTACTGTAAACTCAACCCTAAGATAGTGGGAAACTCGTTAATTAAATTTAAACTGACCAAGGGTTCAAGAGTCAAGCTTTTAAGTCCTTGGTCTAAAATTATGAGGTTGTGTATACTGTGTCTCCTGTGAAGATTACTCAACAGTCCATGAGCCTGTTGTGCTTTCAAACCAGACACCTGTTGTCATGAATGAACGTATTAGCAGCTCACATTAGAAATAATCAAATACACATCTCAACACCTATTATGTTGCTCAGGAGAGGGGAACATGGGTATAAGGAGGGGGGTTTCCTGTTGAATCACAAGCTGGTGGCTTGACAGCAGAGGTTCCCATTACATTTAGCTGTCTAAATGCAATCACAGGGTCACAGGGCAGGCACAGTTTAGAACTGACATGCATTCAGTTGCCAGATCAATGAAATTGGAACAAGCACTTCAAACAAGACCTCTGCGTTGTGAGTAGCGCAGCACTCCAATGGGCTACAGGCCCAGCTGAGTGCGTTAGTGCTGAATTGAACTATACAAAACATACAAGTGTCGGAACATTGAATAGTCCCCTACAGACAACAGTAGGAAATCACTGACTCCTGTCTATAGGTGACGCGGAGCATTTATATTGAAGTGTTTCATTTTCTGAGGTAATTTGTTTGCTATTTTCACCATAAATAGATGAACAGTGCGATTTAACAAAGAACACACAAAAATTTGCCCTTTTACATCTCATCATCGAACACATTGGTCAAACTGTGGCTGGAATATTGTGTGAAACACGATTTTTAGTTACTGGTGAAATCACCTTTCGCAGCATCAAGCATACATTTGTTTGTTGATCAGACAAACGGTATTTTGGACCGCCTTAAAGAATAGTTTTTGGTCCTCAATGTTCTTGGGATGTCTTGCCTGGATGTCTTGCATCAGGTCATGCCAAAGCATTTTAACCAATCGGGTTGAGGTCAGAACTCTCAGTAAGCTGTTTCTAGAGGCAAATGTTTTTCTGTTTAAGCCTACCTACCAACATTCACTACGTACCTAGGATTTGCAATAAAAAAAACATTCTGTTTGGAAATATGTCTCTTATATATACATGTCTTATATTAAACAGTAAGCTTGAGGCCCTCTTGCATCTACGGTTATATGAAACATTGCATCAGAGAACAAAAGAGATGCAAACATATCGCGCCAAGCCGTTCTGCTTCTTATCACACGGCTTGCTGAAACACACGGTTCTTGTCAGCAATGATGCCCTTGGAAGACAATGCGTTCACAGGCTAACAACTACAGTTGAGATTTCAGGTGTCTGACCTACCACCAGGTATCGCTTGAAGGTGCAGAGGAAAGTCCAACCTTGTCTAACACCAAACCCAAACTCAGTAAAGGCAATTTTCAGCACGTCATGTGACTCCCCAGGTGTTATAGGTATGTCGCAACCAGGATTTGAACTCCTGGTAACTTTAGGTCTGCGCCATTCGGAAGAACCCAAAGGAACCGCAACAAATTAGTAACAAGGTTTTGAGATCTCACACACACACACTATCGTCATGTGGGCCCCAAACATTATTCACATCGAAAATCCCAGTTGACCTAACCCCTCGACCTAACCCTTAACTCTATTTGTAACATTTACTCTGAAACGAAAATAGGCTTTTTTGTCTATGGGGACTGGCAACAAACTGTCCATGCTGGGATTCTTTTTGGGTCACTACAAGTGCAAGAGTACAGCCTGTACACACAGCCCAGACATACACATCTCTTTATAACACAGACATACACACCTCTTCATAACACAGACATACACACCTCTGCACAACCCAGACATACACACCTCTTCATAACACAGACATACACACCTCTTCATAACACAGACATACACATCTCTTCACAACCCAGACATACACACCTTTTCATAACACAGACATACACACCTCTTCACAACACAGACATACACACCTCTTCATAACACAGACATACACACCTCTTCATAACACAGACATACACACCTCTGCACAACCCAGACATACACACATCTTCATAACACAGACATTCACATCTCTTCACAACCCAGACATACACACCTCTTCATAACACAGACATACACGCCTCTTCACAACTCAGACATACACACACACAGACATACACATCTCTCCAGTTTTGGATACACACCTCTTCATAACACAGACATACACACCTCTTCATAACACAAACATACACACCTCTTCACAACACAGACATACACACCTCTTCATAACACAGACATACACACCTCATCATAACACAGACATACACACCTCTTCATAACACAGACATACACACCTCTTCACATGGAACAATCATTAAATAACTTCTAGAACAGTTCACAGCCTTATTACGGAGCTCATGGGAAATAATTATACCAGATTGTCATGTGGACCTTCATCTACCAGGCTCATTTAAGCCACTTTAAAGAAAATGTTTGGGGAGACACCATATATGACCATTATTTGAACAATGTCTGGTTCATTGTGAAATGAAAGTAATATATTAGTGGCCCTGATGATGTAAATGGATTTATTCTGCTGGGTTTGAATGGTTGTTTTCATGGTGAGTCATTGACATTAGTAGTATAATAATTATTGGTCAAAGAGCTATGAGCTCACCTGAAATGGCTCATTTCAACCATTGTTGTTTCTAATGTGTTTGTAAGCGCCACAAACTCTTAGGCAACAACTGCTTGATATGTTGTCAGGCAGCACAATAGGAGGGTGTGGCAAACACAAGGATGTACCAGGTGGTTTAAAACAGTTTGTACATTTCTATAATATCTATGCTTCACAACGAAACCTGCAGTTTTTTTAATCCCCTCATACATTTTGCCTCACAAATATGTAAAAGGAATGTATTAAAAGCATTCCTTTGATCACATTACTTTTCATTTACTATACATTTTAATATTTATATTTTTGCATCATGATTGAGGTAAAAAACTATCCAACATTTATTTTTGATAAAGTTGCAAAGCTTAGAAAAAAGTAGCATTTGCCAGGTGAAGTCGAGTTTATTAACCTTTTAGAAGAAAATATTATGATAATCAGAAAACCAAAGTTTAATATTTTTCCTGAATTTAATTTTCTTTACACTGTACAGAACTGCCAAAACCTTGTATCAACAGAGATACATCATCAGAGTGAGGCACAAATTATTTTTTCCTATATTATTTGACACATTCACTAAGATTGCTAAGGCCCCTACATCTTCCAGCTGTCTACTGGACCCCATTCCAACAACAGTACTGAAGGATCTGCTTCCTGTGTTTGGCTGTTTTGAAACACAAGAAGTGTCTCCCTATCCCTCAGATTTCTATCAGTCCCTTCACTTGATTCTCATCATTCCTTCACAGTTTTAAAGTCTCCACATTATCCCCCTTTCTGAAAGACAAACAACACAAAACATAACAGTCTGGTTTAAGACACTGTAACATTACTGACACTGCGCTTGTAAAAATGGTATGTTACTTTTAATGGCTTCAGACCAAGGCTCCATGTCTGTCCTCATGCATCATCAATTATCATCACATTGTTTTAGAGTGATTGGAAACCCAAACTGATCCGATTTCTCGACAGGATTGGATCCAATCATTTGGAACTATCATTCTGTTTTATCTGTTGATGGTCTGTACCAATCGATAATATGTTTGGCTTAAATGTCAGCTCTGAGTTGTCTCGTATTACGTTTGACGAGGTGGGAGAACACATCGGATTGGATTTGAGAACATTTCTCCATGTAGAATCTTTCCAGATCCTTCAGAGTTCTTGGTTCCTGTTGGTAGACTCTCCTCTTCAGCTCAACTAACATGTCTTCAAATGGCTGTTGCAAAAGCTTGATCCTAAGCTCAGTGAACCATTTTTTTGTGTGGATTTGGAGGTATGCTTTCGATTGTTATCCTGCTCGAAGATCCAACAATTACCAATCTTTAACTTCCTCACAGAGACAAACCAGTTTTGGATGAATATCTGATACACATGGTAACATGGATACTTGATATGCATGTTACCATGTATCCTAACAAGGTTCCCAGGACCTTTGGAAGTAAAACAGACCCACAACAGCACAGATCCACCACCATACTTCACAGTTCGGATAACATTATTTTCTGCATAACCATGGCTTCTTTTTCTTCAAACTCACCTCTGGTGTTTGTTGGCAAACATTTTTTACTCTTCAATAAACCTATGATAAAAATTACAGACTTCTACATGCTTTGTAAGTAGGACAACCTGCAAAATCTGCAGTGTATCAAATACTTCTCCCCACTGTATGGGTTCTACATATGGATTTACACAATGCTAATTGATATAATAGGCCAAAGTCTATTGACTGCTATCTTGCTGACAAATGGGATTCAAATGATGTTGGCGGAAAATTTAGCTAATCTCTCATCAACAGAAGCTCTCAATAGGTCTTTTGTTCTAACCCCAGCAGGATCAACTCTAGTTAGTTCCAAGCCTTTAAAACCTGCCTGACTGCAACCAAGCTCTTGACTGAGGGATCCCTGGACCTGGGGGGAAAAAAACGGTGTGCAGGCCCTGGTCAAAAACAATATATATTGTTACAATTTCTCCAGTTCTCCTTCATGTTTACTTTGTTGAACTATAAGAGAAATTGACATCATTTAGAAGCAGATGTAGATGTAGAATAAATGATGATTCATTACCTCATGATTTTCTTAAGGATCAGAAAACAGATCGGATTTTCTAGAACCAAAGCTATGAGAGGGATGCCTTAGGGAGAGACAGCAGTGAAGGGAAGAGGAAGAAATGAAGAGGTGGAAAGCATGTTGAGAGAAAGGAGGAGGCGGATAATTACAACAAAAGGAAAACTGATGGGTCATTACATTGCAATGCTTGAGAAACAGATGATTTCAATTATGACCAGATGATTGGATGAACTTCCATGTTGTTTAATGGTCCTGGTCTTATTCCTTGCTGTTTAGGGTTTGGGGCTTTGTGACAACTGCTAATGTAAAAGGGCTTTACAAAGTAAAGTGAACTAATTTATAGGCCTATGACATTGCATTGTTTTTGGGTGAATCACCGATTTAAAATACTCAATGGGAAATCTTTAAGGTGAGGAAATGTAATGGTAGATTCCCATTCCTTTGTCTATCAATGCATTTCATTCCCATTTTAAGCCAGACGGGGTCAATGCTGCTCCTTGCTGACGTTTTCCATGAGAATATGTCAATGTGTGTCTACTATTGTTTAAGTTTGACAATGATCCCACCCCAACCCCCACTGTCTATGAACAGCAGTTGGTCACAACGTTGCTGGAGGACAAAGGACTAAAGGAAATGCTGCAACGATGTGACAACAGTCCACTCTCAGGTTCAAGGAGTCACTAAGGTTCCACCATGAATGGAGTTGCCCAGCAACGAGGCATCTTGGAATCCTCTACAATGTAATTTATTTAAACTTTATTTTATTAGGTAGGTCAGTGGAGAACCAATTCTAATTTTCAGTGACAATCTAGCCAAAGCCATTCAATTGCAAGATGACAACACAACACAATGACACAGAAATATGTTTCTGTAATAATTTGTTCCAGTCATTGGTGAAATGAATCCTGACCAATGGATTTGTAGGCTTTCAGAGTGATCAGATATCTTCTGGACTGTTATAGGAATGGCATATCTAAATATGTGAGTCATGGGCATTAACCTAAAAGAGACTTATGAATAAGTTGGTTCTAGGGAGCCTTGTGTTGTGTATGTAGCGGTGCTGGTGACAAAGAGATGGCAGTGTAATAAGTCATATCAAGTGGAAAGCAAGTTGTCTCATATAATTCCTTTGACTGTTTCAGTACTTCTGAATCCCTTACAGTTACGGAGCAATTTCAGTGTAATAAGGGCTGGAACATTGACCAGTGAAGATTATCAAAGATTCAACGTGCAATAGCTGAGAAAAAAGGCCTTCTCAAATCTCAAGAAGACAAGGCAGATGAGGTGGTAACCTCAAGTAGACAAGGCAGATGAGGTGGTAACCTCAAGTAGACAAGGCAGAGGAGGAGGTTACCTCAAGTAGACAAGGCAGAGGAGGAGGTTACCTCAAGTAGACAAGGCAGATGAGGAGGTTACCTCAAGTAGACAAGGCAGAGGAGGAGGTTACCTCAAGTAGACAAGGCAGATGAGGCGGTTACCTCAAGTGTACAAGGCGGATGAGGGGGTTACCTCAAGTAGACAAGGCAGATGAGGCGGTTACCTCAAGTGTACAAGGCGGATGAGGGTGTTACCTCAAGTAGACAAGGCAGATGAGGTGATTACCTCAAGTAGACAAGGCAGATGAGGTGATTACCTCAAGTAGACAAGGCGGATGAGGCGGTTACCTCAAGTGTACAAGGTGGATGAGGTGGCTACCTCAAGTAGACAAGGTGGTTGAGGCAGTAACCTCAAGTAGACAAGGCAGATGAGTGTGTTGGCCGAAGTTCTATTGCACCCTCTAGTGACTAGTTATTTTTAAATACAGGATCATCAGGATATAAGGCATGTCCATGCTTGGCAATTACACGTATCCAGTTTTATCTGGTTGAATTCATCCTTGTGCCATCTGCCATCTTGTGGACACTAATAGTACGACACATTGTTCTGGGGGAGTAACTTGCTATGCAGTGGTGTAAAATGTTTATGTATGTTTTTCAATTAACCGTCCGGGTTTCTATCTTCTTCTAAATGTTTATTTTCTCTAAAATAAACAACATCTAAATAAACAACTACTAATACAGATGTTACAGATGTGTTCTAAACAGATTATAATCTGTTTCTTAACTTCTCCTAAAGGTTGTACAACAAGTATGTACAATAAGTATTTTTCCTTCAAAATATGTTTATAAAGAAGCTACAGAACAAATGACTATAGCAAATGTAAGTGGAATTAATGTTTATTTTTAATTGTTTCATATGTAGTAATATTAACAAGAAGACAAGAAGAAAGTATAGAGACATCCAAAAGACAAATAACCCAACCTCACCCACCTCCCCTTTGATGAGAAGTATTTTTCAAAAATCTCAAAATTAACATATTTGTAGAAATACTACTGTCAATGATGTTGTTGTGACATAATCAGTTTTTTTTCAGGGTCTCTAAAATCCAAAATATTCTGAAAGTAATGTGGGTTTGGAGAGGTGTCAGGGAATGTGCTATGAAGATCTAAATTGTACGAGACAGTGTCTGAAGTTGTTTGAGTAGGTGTGAATGTATTCTAGGATTTTTGTCTGGAAAAATGTTAATTCTTCCCATTTTCCTTACTCTTTAAGGGACAATTACTTTTTTTTATTTCTTTGCATTAAATTGGTGATTAACCATATTTTGCAATCTTCTTAAAATTCTGTTATTTCAGTATTATGATGGGTACACTGAGTGAAAATTGGTGCATAATAACCAAAAAGTGGCACCATCAACTTGTAAATGTGGCTTTAAGCATTTTCCCCCTTTTCAATTTCTGGGATTTTCTAGGCAGAATTCCTTTCTTAGCATTTCTGGCACAAATCCCATCCAAGTCCAGAGACCTATACAAGCATTTCTCGCACATCACATCCAAATCTTCCAAAAGTATTTAAATGTTTATTAACAAGGTTAATAAAGGCCCTTATAAATTGGTTCAATATGACATGCATACTATTAAAATATATGTATCATAATTATGTGGCTTTTGTGAAATCAATCCCATTCAAGTTATGGTTTCAATAAAAGCATTCTACATACATGATGTTCAGTCAGTGGGTGAACTGGGTGAAGTATCGCTTTAACATCAAATCAATATTGGTAGATCTCATGATTCCTTAACAGCAGGTGTGAACTAAAAGGGAAATGCTTACTTACAGGCCTATTTTAGATGTTTAGATTGAAGTAAAGCAAAGTGTTTAACGTCAGTGTGCAATATCTGTGGAAGTGGCATAAGTAGCCTAGCTTGGGAAAACATCTGCAGGAATGGTGAGATTGTGTGTGTGTGTGTGTGAACTATACTGAATATTCATTGCAGTGCTTCCCAGCCAGCCAGAAGTGTCTTCCCAGGCTGACAAGTTTGTGTCAATTATTCTGACTTTCAGTTGTAGGTCCTGTTAAACAATTAGTGAAGAAATTCACCAGGGTTAACAAAAAAGAATTGGAACAAATTATTATCATACTCAACAATGCAAAGTGGGAAGATAATGATATCATCAAGGTATAATTTACTTAATCACTAAGAAGGACTTATTGGACTTGTTTTGTGTCACTGATGTGAACTGATGTCAGTGTTCGTGGTGGATCGAAAGAGAATTTCAACCTACGTTCTGGCAACTTAATGAACAAATCAGCTTAGTGAGTCTGTCAGGATATTTACTCCTTTTGGAGGTCAGTGTTTGGGATGTCCCTCTGGTGGTCACCTTGATACATTACATTCCTAAGTTTATTTTCTATACATTTTCTTTTTATTTATTATAATAAAATATGTTTTATTTTTTAATTTTTTTTATTTTACATAAAAAGCCACATTTAATGATTGTTATTCGTACATTTCTCTGACACAATCCAACTGCATAGCCAGTATTTCAATATATATATTTGTTTACTATTGCATCAACTGAACCAATATCTGATTAAGGATACATTTTGGCCCACTCTAAATTAACTAATGTTAAATTTGCATGTGTTGGAATATACATGGAATTAACCCTTTACATGAAAATTGCCTTTAATGGTGTATCATATAAACACACGTGGGACTATATATACGAAAATACATCACTACAAATATACACAAATTTATGTAAATAAAATCGAACTGACAGGCCATTATGTGACTCCATCTCTGTTTCATCAATAATGATAGATTAGAAAGCAGGCATAGCTTTTCAACACCACAGGCTTGATATGATGAAATACTGAATGTAAGGACTTTAGGTTATGAGAGCAGAGCAGCTGAGCGGTCAACAACCCATTATATTGCACAGATGGCGTGGCTTGCTGCCTCTCCTCTCTAAGCCCCGATGCTTGAGGTGGTTCATGTCAGCCATTTTGTTACAGTTTAAACGTGGAGCAAGCCTGTTAGCTGTCTTGGACTCCATATTTAAAAACATGGGAGGGGGCAGCATACATGTGAGGTCATTCTAAAACATTGATGCAGATTGAAAATGTGGGTTCATGAAACTTCAACCCATATAAATACATAGAAAGTAGGATACATTTTACATTATTGACCTTAAACCTCAAGTTCTTGACCGAAACACATTGTGAGGGAAATAACGGGTGGTGGGGGTGACAAGGGCAGTAGCTCTTAAATAAAGGTGCCAATAACAACGAAGAGTGGGGGCATGTATGGTTATAGAGGATATTGACGTTCACATTGACCCATCCAAATCTACTGCGCGCGCATTCCCAGCCAATCACATCCGTCGTGAGAGGCGGATTATGTGGATGGGCACAATCTAATTGATTGGCCTTTCGAATATCCGATCAAGATGAAAGAAGAGAGGACGGGCCTATCAAGAGCTCCATGGGGCGGGATTTAATAGAGGGGGCTGGGTGAGAAGTATCATGGAGGATCAGTTGTAGAACTGTGGTCATCCGAGAAAGCCGAGCTGCGGGTCTAAGCTGTGGAGTTTCTGAACATTTGATTGCCATTTTTTTTACGTTCAGCTGGTATTTTATAATTATATAATAATGGAAATGAAGAAAAGGATCAGTTTAGAATTGAGAAATAGAACACCGGCGGAGGTAAGTAATATTGTCCTTATTTATTAATTTACAAAAAATAAGTGATAACCAGCGAGCCGATAACCTAGAACAGAGCAGGACACGGGCAGTAACAAGAGAGGATGCGAGTCAGGTTATGTTTATAAGTTTGTTTGTTATTTAGAATTTAGATTATTCGTCCGAGTACAATATAATATGATATTGGATGCTGTACATAAACTACCTGCAGGTATCCACAAAGCTATTTAGATCGTTTTTTTAGTCTAATAGCATCTTAGATCTGCAATACCACCCTCCTCCTCCGTGTCTTGCGATCCCTTGGACGCTCAAGGTGTCAAAGAAGAGCATATTCGGCTCCAGTTATGCTATTGTATTGCGAGGATAATTTCGTTATGAAAACTTAATAACATTGCAAAAATGGCCAGTTTACGTCGTTAGCTCATGTACAGCAGGCTAATCAGAATTCCAGACCGACGTGGTAAGGGCAAATAACTTTTTTTGATTGCTAAGGACTTAGAGACTCGATCAATTGGTTGCTCTTCGAAGTTGGACGATGTTATTCAATAAGAATTACGACGCAGCTATAATTTAAGTTGAATGTTAAAAACGCAAGCTTTTCATGCGTAACGACGCTTTTGAGAAAGCTAATACCAGGTTAACCAGATGGCACAACGAACTGGTTGGTGAGCGGACATTTTACTCAACGAATCGTTTTAGTTTAGACCTGTTTATTTCTACCATAGCATATTAAAACGATCTGTGATTTAAACCTCTCTACGCAATGCTTGAAGTTTTATTACCGAAATAATGTATAGGCTACGCAACTTAAAACCAAACCAGCACGCACGCCAGCTGTCCGTTCTTGGGGCGAGACGCGCAGGCACTGGCTACGGTGGCGTCAGTGTAGCTGATTTTGTGTACAGTGCAGGCTGTTGAGTCCTGTTTTTAACAGGCGGGAGTGGAAGTCATTTTGTTGCATCTATAAAAAGCATACGGGGACAGTTTAACTCGACGTAGACACATTTATGATTAACTTATGCGTTATAACACAGTGAATCAAACAAGAAAGTCTTCATTACGTTCACATTTCCTATAGCCTACGACACGGCCATTTAAATAGCCTACTGTAGTCTGCTACTATCGGAAAGCAAGTTGTCTTTCGCCTCCATGCTATGATGTAGTGATTATGTAACCGGGTTTTTCCTCGATATAATTGTAGGCGACGATTTATTTGCAAAAGTTATATACATTAAACTGCTGTTTATTTAGCTTCCTTGTGGTTTATGAGTTGAAGGAATCTGGCAGATGGCGTTGGGGGCTCAGACCGCCTCCCCTATTTAGTAGATTACTGTAAACCACCACCCCCCAACCCTCAGAGACCGCGCTTGTCTGAGGGTTGACAAGGCAGGTTCGCATTCATACATGCCACTCTCGCCTTCGGCAATTCTGTTCTTCTCAATTTTATAATTACACTACATAATTAACATAGTTGTTTAGTCAGCAATGAGGTCCCATGATGCAGGTGCTTTTGTATTTGACGTTTCCCACTCGACGACGATATCGACATGATGCACTGTTACTAAACACTCGGGTGATAGTGAAGATAAAACGAGGCTATGAAAATACCATTTTTTTCACATCTCGTAGGTGGGATTTACAGTACCCTTTGTTGAAAAGAAATAAAATAGTTATAACACTGACATATTTTGGACACATTCCACCACATGACTTGGCACTGTAGTTTAGCTATATTTGTGTAACAAAACACAAACCATCTTGATAGTGGCAATACAATAGTAGACAAGTGCAGCATGATGCTTTTAAATACAAAGGTCAAACATATTTCAACAATTCCTCTATAAAAAAAACGATTGTATGTACTACATACAAGTGCAAGTCAACTGGAGTCCATCTGTCAATGTTGTTTTCCAATATTTAATTTAGTACTATGACTTAGTAAGTCATTCAACATTTCGCCTCTGCACTGCCAAGTGTTTCAAACGGACTGACTACCACAACTCAAACTCCATAATCTGCTTGGGTGTGGGAGACATAAATGAGGTTGATTACACATAATCTCAAGGCCATGTAGCAGCAACAGCTGTGAGAAAGATTGGTGCCATAAGAGGGTGCTGAAGGAAGCATGAGAATCATACATCAGAATGTATTTCTGTAGTCATAGACCTGGTGTACCATGTTTAAAACATAATCAAAAAGGTTCAATGTTTGGTATTGTTGTTTTTGAATATTTTACGTATTGTCTAAATTATAGTATTACTATGGTAGCTGTATATTCTTCATGTGCATTTGTCTATTGAAGTCAGTAAGATGTGTGTTTCTTTGGTTTCTGCTACAAGAGGTCTGGGATTTAAAGGGATAGTTCGACCTAGATTCATATTTGGATGAAATTCTGCTTACCCTGAGCATTTCTTGAAGGCCTATGGGATAATTTTTAAGAATAAGCCATTATTCACCTGTATCTGAGTCTCAAATGAGCATTATTAGCATTGACCAAATTTGTGAATTGAAACTGTGCACCCCAAGACACAAAAGCGGCATTGCACATGGAAATGCACTCATGGGCGTTAAAGAGCAACTCAAGGTAAGCAGAACTTCACCCAAATATGAATCTAGGTCAAACTATCCCTTTAACTTCAATCTACATCTTAAAGCACACAGCAGAAGGCTTTTTTAGGATGTCACAGCATATTCAGAGGAGCAGAAAAATCTCCCATAGTATGAATTAGATATAAGTGCTGATCTACCATCGAAGTTTAGGTTATGTCGATAACCCAAGGTGTCTGATGCAGGAAATTAGGTTTAACCCTTGTTGGTTTTACATTCAAACCCTATTCACTATAAATCACTATAAACCTACCACACAAAAAATATGTGCCACACTGAAGGAAGCATTGGACCAAAGGGCCTCAATCAGGAAGGATGTAAGAATCATCACACACTTGGCTAAAGATGTAGCCCTGAGCAGTATGGTCTTGAATCAGGGTTTCCTGAGATCTTTTAAAAATGTGACATTGTATAAATTTAAACATACCCCTGGTAAACATTTCACGAATGTGTTTTTATAAATTGTTATTAATGAACATTTATTTATTGAGACTTGCTATACTAGAACAATGACATTGTTATCGCTTAGCATATTTACTAATTTTTACTTCTTTTGTAGCATTCTTTCTGTAGTTTGCGAGTCTAGCTGTTTTACAGACAGACATCTCCTCTTTGAAAGATAGCAGAAACATTATTGTAAAACTTTTACTCACATGTCTCAGGTCAGTTTTGTGTTCCAAATCAAAAAGTAATTATGTTATAAAAATAGAAAATGAATAAATCCATGCACATTTTTTACAATTTCTCCCAACATACTAGGTGTTTCATTTGGTTTAATTTATCTTGATGTCCTGTAGGTGGCAGAACTGGTAGTGGATAACTGCCGCACCAGTGATGGAGAGGTTGAGGGTCTGACAGATGACTTCAAGGAGCTGGAATTCCTCAGCATGGTCAACGTTGGGCTCACTTCCCTGGCTAAGTTACCCTCGCTGCCAAAACTGCGCAAGGTGAGTAGGGAAATAATTATATTCATATTGTACCTCATAGTTTACTCATGCTATAAGAAAAGAAAATAATGTAAATATGCTGGGTAGCATTAAAAAAAATACTGGTCTTATTACATTTATTGGCGTCGTTTTCCGGATGATTTGTTGAGAAATTGCTGTATTTTTTCTTTTCTCACAGTTGGAACTGAGTGACAACAACATCTCAGGCCATTTGGAGATGCTCTCAGAGAAGTGCCCCAACCTGACATATCTGAACCTGAGTGGCAATAAGATTAAGGAACTGAGCAACGTGGAGGCCCTGGTTAGTAGTCATCCCACTGCCCACTGGTTCCGTATTATCTGGTCTGTTCCTGTTAGCATCAAATATTATAGCATTAACACATCCTCCCATTCAAAAGGAGACGTGCGTCTCTGCTTGCCCTCTTGTCCGATATTTTTGCATGGTGAGAATTTTCAGCCAGGTTGGTGTGATCTAATATCTGCTCCTAAACCACAGCAAAATTTGAAGAACTTAAAGAGCCTGGACCTGTTTAACTGTGAGATCACCACACTGGAGGAGTACCGCGAGAGCATCTTCGAGCTCCTCCCTCAGGTCACTTACCTGGATGGCTTCGACCAGGAGGACAACGAGGCCCCTGACTCAGAGGCAGACGACGATGGTGAGCATAGCTACTGTATCATAACAACATGGTCATATTTGAGACTTTGCTCTGAACTTCCTTGAATAAAATGCCACTCCATTCATAGACGATGATGATGACGAGGGGGAGGACGGAGCCGGACCCAAAGGAGACTATGAGGATGAAGATGAGGATGAGGATGAGGAGGGTTCGGAAGGAGGAGAGGTGGGGCTGTCTTACCTGATGAAAGAAAGGATCCAGGTGGGAATTTTTAATGTTTTCTTGAAACATCTTCATCTTTTCATTTTTCAAAGAGTCAACACTTAATTCATGTTCATTTCTCCCTGCCCCTCAGGACGAAGAGGATGACGATGACTATGCAGAGGAAGAGGAAGAAGGTGAGGATCAGAATTATTAGGTTGCACTGTCCAATGCTATAATTTAAAATACTTGGGTTTGATAAATAGTGTCACTAGTGTTAATGCTATAGTGTCACTAGTGTTAATGCTATAGTGTCACTTGTGTTAATGCTATAGTGTCACTAGTAATCAAATTTAAGTACTTGAATTCTAGCCTTGATATGGAAGGTATTTTAGTGTGGCAGATGTAATCAGTGATATATTAACATCTTCATTAACATTGACCCCAGTCTGACTACTACTTGATATGTGCCAATTACTCAGAGGAGCATTGGCTCTTGGACTCAGGAGGGTTTGACTTCTATTGATCTGCTCCCCAGCTCACTGTGACTTGTATTGATTTGACCCTTTGATCAATGTGTGACTTCCATTGGGTGCAGTCGTTAGCATTGACCTCGGGAGCTAAGCTAGGTTCACCCTCTACATTTTAAGGTTAGATTACATCCAAGCAATACAGGTAGATCATTCCTTTTGAATTCACCCATTTTCCATTATCTAAAGATGGTCCTGTTTAGTTTTGTTACCTTGTGAACACAGCAAAAGTCCCCAGTGTGTAGGTGAACTGTTGAAGTTGAAAGCTGCGCCAACTGGGAGATGTCAGCAAGGAGCACACTCGTCTATAAATCAATCCTCTTCATACTTTGCTACTAGCTCATACATACGCGGTGTGTCTGACGTCCAGGGGAGCCTTTGAAAGTAGACTTTAATGGAAGATAAATGCATTAACATGAAACCCAAATGGATGCCTTAGCATGGAAATTCAGTCCACACAGTGTCCTTTGTTACGTGACTGAAGATGTATATTGGCGGCGCTGTGTTTTTTCTCCTTTTCGGGTCTTTATGAGATGGGTAGGTGGGCGGAACACGCAGTGGCTCTTTTATGGACTCATTGCCGGTGGATTCGATTTCATGGGAAGGGTGGCAAATTCTGAATGAAAAGAAATGCCAATTGGATTTGATTGCCATTGTTAGATTTCATATCGAATCAAAATATTGTTGATCACCTTTTAAAGGTTTCATGCTGTGACAGTTTGATTGGCTTGTGTCCTGTCCAGAGCAAAAGGCAGGAGTTCAAGGGGAGAAGAGGAAGAGGGATGCTGAGGACGAAGGAGAGGACGACGAAGATGACGATGACGACGATGACAACTAGGCTTGTCTCTCCCCTGCGAACCTTTGGATCCACATCCAAGTGTAATCTTGCAGATTGTTTCTCCGTGTATACTATAGATATCACTGTAGAGGCTAGGAGTTTCTTTTTATATGTATATGAGATACTATACAAAAAGGAGATTTTATTGACTATTCATTTGTTAATCATTCCAAGTTAAATTCCCACGTTGAATCTCTTAAATGTGCAGGGGGTCTGAAATAAATGGAAAGAAGGGGGTGGGTGGTGCTGGATTTGTCTCATATTGCTTGCCAGTGATCAGATGCAACTAGAGGTGTGTTGTGTGCTCGTTTAAGAAGGACTGTCTTAACAATATCCAGCCGACCGCACAAGCAAAGGGCTGTCATAACAATGGCCGGCCAATCACGCAGCAGAAGTGGCCCACGACGTCCATCTTTGTCGTCCGTGTTCATCAGACCTCCAGGGACGTCCCAGGATCCGTGACAGGCTGAGAGTCCAGTCCCGCCAAGTCTTATCTACCTCTCTGGGCCACACTGAGGAGAGGACGCCCCCTACTGGACAGCACTCTACACTTCCTCACCCTCATTACTCAGGTGGCCAGGGAGACCGGGCCAGAAAAGAGGCACCAGGAACCTCTATCGTCATCACTGTCTGTCACAAGCATTTTGTACCAGATAGTTTCCACCCACTCCACGAAAGTCTCCCTTAGGATAGCTTAGAAGATGCTGTGGTAGGTCCCTCATGGTATATGACTTTTAGAAATGTTATGGGTGGGGTAAGAATTGTGGAAGGTGTGGGTATCTAGCAGTTTCAGTACCAGTGTTAGCCCTGGGGAGTTGCCCTCCCAACTGATGTGCAAACTGACCCTAAAACATTTGTGATGGCCATTCTAGAGCTGTGGCTTTCCAGGAACTGGGCTGGTAATCTCTATTCTTAATCAAACCAAGTGGTTTGCCCTTAACCTTGTTCTTTCATAACAGATGCAAACATATATATTTCTTTCAGGTTCACTACCTGTTTACAGTTTGTTCTACTATAGCCTGACTATTAATGCTGTTGTTGCAGAAGTGACAGAATGACACTGCCGTAATGTTTTCAATGTAAAATGTTTTCAATTTAACGTTAAGGTCAGACTGCTTTGTGTAGGATTGAATGACATCCTGATGTACCTTTTTACCTTTGTCTTATTGTTGATGCAGGTTAGTTTATAAGTGTACTGGTATTTTACAGAGCAGGAACGTTAACCTATTATTTGTAAGGCAAAAATGTAAATAGTTTCAGTTCCTGCTGTTTGGTGTTTCATGTGTTTGTTTTTAATTACTTTTTTGTCATTTTCTTTTAACATAAAGGTCAAAGGGCAACACTTTGACCCAACACACTATGTCCGTGTTCGAGAAGATCCAAAAATTGCAATGTTTCATGAGTAAGTTGTGAGTGACTGATATACAAATAATAATGAGTCATTATTTATGATCCAGTCAAGTTATTTGTAGACCAGTGTGTCAGCAGTGACCTGCCGTAGTTTTCATCTTCTTGAACATGTCCAATATCGATTATTTTCAATCCTTGGCAGTTTTGACAAGTTTTGTGTTTGGTGTTTTGTGTGCTGTAAACATCTTAAAGAAGGATTTTGAATTAAAAAATGTAAACAGAAAAGAGAAAATGTTTTGAAATAAATTGATAGTTTTGCTGAAAATGCTTACCTAAATTTGCCATTCACTATCCTGACAACAGTAATTAACAAAATATGTAGCGTGCGGCTATCATTTTTTCAATGTCGTACAACCAACAGGGAAAGGAGAGTGACTTCAGGTCCTCAACAATGTGACCGAAGGTCCTCAACAATGCATCCAAGCACTTCGTTTTTTAAAAGCTATCCAGTGAGATGGCGGAATAGGAGTGTAATGCGACCCATAAGGCCCTGGGCCATTCTGGCATTTGAGATACGGCTCCTCCCGCACAGTCTGTTGGGCTTTGTGTCAGATATCACGGCTGCCATCTGCTGGGCGTTACCGACATTCATAATTCATGAGGGTAGGTGGAGCCCACCGGACATGGAGAGGTGGAGTCATGGGAGTTATGTCAGCGAGGCAAGGCGGGGCCACTATGGAACATGCCATTAACAATTTATTATACTAGTCTTAAGTTGCTTAGTGCTGTGCAGATGGGTGGGAGGGATCACTGAAAGATGCCATAGGGACGGAATCCAATATGGATGTTTCTGAAAATCCATCAACTGACAAGCATCCTGATGTCCTGTTTTTTGCTTAGTGGTACTAGTTACTGGTATTACTATGAACCCTTTGTATGTCTATTAGTGCTGCTTGTATGATTTCCCAGTCTTTCTGCAATGGGATTGCTATCATATTGCATTTACCGAAACAATTCATTTTGATCGATAAAGCCCATTTCTAATAAGTGAATTACCTAACCCATCCATAAAAAAGAAGAGACAACAACAACAACAGGAATCACAGAAAACTTAAACATTGGTTCTAAGTACTCAGCATTAAAGCAACAATGTTAATCATTGATAATTAATTCACTTATTTACGTATAAACATTTATTAGTTGTTAATCCCCCTCATCTTTAGACTTTGCCTTATGAACACCGTGGCCTTTGAAGTGAAGTTTCGATCTTTTCCTTCCACCTTGCATTGAAATTCCTGTGTGTTGTTCTGCACAGCACTCAGTCAGCTTCTGAAAAGCAAACAGTATTTTGGCAGTCGTTACCACGGTGTCATAACACTTACAAGCGCATTAACAGCTCTTTTAACTAATCCGATCAACATTTTATAGGAACGGTCTGCTCTGTATCTATTAATCATTTCAATTTAAGCATACCCTCGAATAAAACTGACCTTTCTCTATTTTTTACTTTCACTTTCAATAAGGTAGCGATGGTGCAGAGCCGAGGCGTCGCTAGGATCACAATACATTCGGGGCTTAGCCCACACTCCTGCCCCGCCCGGGACTTAAAGAACAGGTTTCTGAATGTACATGCGGAAAATGTCGATGTACACGCTGGCGGCCTACACGTCTACATTGTCATAATGCGCGATCGGAATTGTAGATGAATAGATCAGGGGCTACCTTTTTTGTCAACTTGAGATCCGGGGCTATTCATAAAAGAGTCGAGGTTATAGCCCCGGACGCCCAGGCCTAACGACGGCACTGGTGCAGAGTAACCGAGTTGAAGTCAATTGATATAGTTCTACAGTTCTTCTTTTCAGAACCATATTGATTAAGTTGATTAAGTGCATTTCTCTTCAGCACTACAACAGTCTGAGATGACAGCACTGTTATGCCGTGTAAACATTACAGTACTGTTATATGATATTGAGTGTTGAAACCTGGAAAAACCGTGATTAACAAGGCTACAGTCAACGTCATCCCTGAAACGAAAGCAGTGCCTCCTTTGGCCAGTCAGCGTCATTTTTTGAATTTTTGTGATAGGTAAATCTACTTAGGTTTTGTAAAAGCTTGGCTAGTAACATCAAAAATACTGACTAATGCCCCTGAGCATATGTGCCAAAGGTAACTAACATTTAGGTAATATAGAAAACACTCCAAGCCATTAATGAGTGACAACATTTTCTTTGTCTAACTTTTATATTGGCCCATCCATGGGAATTAAACCCAGAACAGTAATGTAAATACGTGCCTGTTATAGAACCGTCACGGAGTTGATATGAAAACTATTTAATTCAGTAATTTGTGTCCATATGCATACGTGTAAGCACAGACAGAGACACACTGTTTAAGTTTCTTACCCAATTTCATCATTAGGGACAAAAACAAAAGTCAATCCGCAATAAAGTGCGTAGAGCTTTGTCTTTACTGTTCCACTAGATGGCAATGTGGTCCATACTGCATCTGATGGCTACCCCCTGATACCAAAGGAGCTGGAGCTGGTAATAAGTATAACCTTGATGTTTTGGGTCAACTAAACTCAAACAGCATCTTGTTTCATGGAAATAGTGCCTTTTGCATGCCTTTGATATTTAAAATACAAAGAATTTTGAATGGGTTAATTGACCAGTATATTTAAAATATGTTTGCAGGTATCTATTTTTTTCCAGTTAGAGCACTTGTTGCTTGACACGAGCTGCCTGAGACAGTGTTTCTCAGGCAGCTCGCTCGTGAACCTTTTTAGGTAAAAACACCAAACTATATTTCGCATTATCAGGCTATCAAAATGTATTAATGAAATGAATGATATAAAAATAAATTAAATCAAAACGTTAGAAAAAATATTCATCAACTATTACTATAAAATTATGTTTATTTGACTCTTACTGTACCTACTGTTGTCAATCCATTGACCATCTATTGCCAGCAGGACCAGCCATAGGGCTGCACTGCAGTGCTACCGAGAACATGCGCTTATATAACTGGAACACAAACGGTTCAACCACATCTGCCCTTCAGACAGACCACCCCTCGGGTTCCAATGGCATTCTACTAGTCTGGCTCTGTTCTAGGGAGCCACCAGTCAAGCTCTGATCCAGGGAGTCACTAATCCAGCTTCAACCCAACTGGCAAATCCCCGCTCGGGCAACCAAGCAACACTCAACGGTGGCAAGTGTGCATCCCTCAAAGTCAGCCTCTGTTAGCCAGCAAGTCAATGCTAGGTCTTCCACTTCCAGCTGTCTTTAGAAGTCTTCATACCTCCCTAGCCTCCTGCTTGAATATGGGAGATTAGACCCTTTTGTATGAGTTATTACAACTTGATAGTAGTGGATCTTTCTGTAAATCATAATTGTTTCTGATTTGGGATTAAAATCTAACTGACTAGCCTGTAAAGACTCACTTAAGTGGCAGATACTATTAGAAGGTCTGCTGAATCTGTGTTTTGCATGAAGATTCTATTATCCCATTTCCTATAAAAAGTCTGTCATAGTTATACAGTATTTTCGTATTGCCATTCAAAAATACTTACTAAAATACTTTTGTATAGGAAATAGCATTGAAGGGCAATATCATTTTGTTTTTAAATAATTAAAATATATATACAGTATATGTTTGTAATACCCCCTGGGTTTTTAAAATTTCAACTCAAATTTTTAGTGATGAACATTGATATACAGTATTAGTTTAGCTGAAATCGAAAATGAAGGGGAAATTGTTTTTGGGGGGTTAAGCCTATGAATATCTGGCAATACTAGCATATCAGTATTATTAATGATCTTATTGTTGCATGCAAAAATGTGTTATAGTAAACCACCATTACAATGTAATTGTTGGTATCAGTGGCGTAGCTGTCGGCGGTGCAGGGGGCGTGGCTGCACCAGGGCCTGTGGTGGGTGGGGGGCCCCCGACAATATTAAATATTGTTGTGTGTATTTATTTGATATTGTGTCGTTCTGTGTTGTTATCACATTCAGACGTTGGCTAAGACGTTAATGAACGTCATGATAGGCTTTACATGCATACATGCATATATTGTAACAGGTTGCACCACGGCCCGGCGTCATCACGTTACACCACATCCTTAAATGGCCCTTGGTAGTGAAAGTGGAGCCAAAAATGTCCCAGAAAATTGTGTACTATGTTATGTAGTTACTGAGGTCTAAGTGTGAATACATTTGCACTAGGGCATCATCAAGCCAAATGTTTAGAACAGCCAGTCATCCCTCCAATTTGGACAAGGTGTTTTTAGCTTATTTTATCTGTTTCATTGTCTAGCATCAAGCCAGCTTTGACAAGGTAACTGTGTCATAATAATAGTTTTTTTTAGGTTGCAGCAGCTTTTATATTAGCCCGGAGCTCCATTTCATCTACCGTTAGTAGCACATTAAGTAATTCACAGATAAGCTGGAGATAATAGCCTGGTTCCAATTCTCTGTTGCAATTGGCCAGTCTGTGACTCATCAGGATCTTGATGTTGTCAGCCCAAGAGATGGGTTTGTTTTTAGATGGAATACAAATAATGTGAAATATCACACTCCAGAGAGAAAATAAATGTATACTTCACATGTCATTTCATTCAACACTACTAATCTGGCCAGTGAGCAGATAAAAATGTTGTAGTTTTAAAGAATATGTACAGCAATTCTACACACCTTACTACGTATTTCATTACATTTTGAGAAAAACCACCCCCGGGCATGTGACCTGCTGGCCAGTCAACATTTACCCATTTAATAAGGATGTTTAAAGGTATACTTCTGTCATTTATGCTTCATTGGATGGAGGAGAAACAGTAAGAAAGAGCAAGGAGAGTATGTGCTGAAATGACCGTGGGCCAGATTCAAACCTATGCTGCAGAGGTACAGTATATGAGCACAGAGGAAGTTGCTTAGCCCACTTAGTTTAGATTGCTGGCTCAAGTGTCTACCAATTAAAAATGTGTTTGCAGACGTGATTATCAGTGAGAGATAAAACAACACAACAACTGCTGATAAACAACCACATTTCAATTTGCACCCGCTCTATTCTACTAAGAATATATATTATTCACCCTATTTGACCTATGTTGTGTGCTGGCCCTGGTTAAAAGCTTGTGCAATGTTTCTCATCCATTTGGACTGTTCCAGAGTCGTGGCTAGAATGTCTGTCTCTGTGAACTGTTCAAATCTAATAGCATCTCCCCAGAGATGAGCAAAATGGCAGTTGTTTTTCTACATACAGGGTTTCCTAATAGATGCTCTGTTTCTTGTTGCCGTCCTACATTTCAGTTCAATTGAATTAAGATGTTACAATAAAGTAACCGTTGTTTCTTTTAGGCGCTGCACATCAAATACATTTAGTATACAGTGCATATAAAAATTCTACACACCTCTGTTAAAATGCCAGGTTTTTGTGATGTAAAAGAACGAGACAAAGATAAATCATGTCAGAACTGTTTCCACCTTTAATGTGACCTATAACATGAACAATTCAATTGAAAAACAAACTGAAATTTTGAGGGGTAAAATAAAACATAAAAAACCCACAATAACCTGGTTGCATACGTGTGCACATCCTAAAACTAATACTTTGTTGAAGCACCTTTTAATTTTATTACAGCACTCAGTCTTTTTGGGTAGGAGTCTATTAGTATGGCACATCTTGACATGGCAATATTTGCCCACTCTTCTTTGCAAAAGTGTTCCAAATCTGTCAGATTGCTAAGACATCTGTACACAGCCCTCTTCAGATCACCCCACAGATATTCAATTGGATTCAGGTCTGGGCTCTGGCTGGGCCATTCCAAAACATTAATCTTCTTCTGGTGAAGCAATGCTTTTGTAGATTTTGATGTGTGCTTTGGGTCGTTGTTGTGCTGAAAGGTAAACTTCCTCTTCCTCTTTCTAACGGACGCCTGACAGTTTTGTGCCAAAATTGCCTGGTATTTGGAACTGTTCATAATTCCCTCCACCCTGACTAAGGCCCCGGTTCCAGCTGAAGAAGATCAGCCCCAAAGCATGATGCTGCCACCACCATGCTTCACTGTGGGTATGGTGTTCTTTGGGTGATGTGCAGTGTTTTTTTGCACAAAACATACCTTTTGAAATTATGGCCAAAAGGTTCAACCTTGGTTTCATCAGACCATAACACATTTTCCCACGTGCTTTTGGGAGACTTGATGATTGTTCAGCCGGGCTTGGATGTTTTTTTTGTAAGAAAAGGCTTCCGTCTTGCCACCCTACCCCATAGCCCATTCATGAAGAATACGGTAGATTGTTGTCACATGTAACACACAGCCAATATTTGCCAGAAATTCCTGCAATTTCTTTAATGTTGCTGTAGGCCTCTTGGAAGCCTCCCTGACCAGTTTTCTTCTAGTCTTTTCATCAATTTTGGAGGGACGTCCAGTTCTTGGTAATGTCTCTGTTGTGTGTATTTTCTCCACTTGATGATGACTGTCTTCACTGTGTTCCATGGTATATCTAATAAGAAAATGTCAGGAAAATCCTACTAGAACAGCTGAACTTTATTTGTGATTAATCAGAGTAACTTTAAATGATGGCAGGTGTGTATTGACTACTATTTAACATGAGTTTGAATGTGATTGGTTAATTCTGAACACAGCCACATCCCCAGTTATAAGAGGGTGTGCACACTTATAAAACCAGGTTATTGTAAGGTTTTCATTTTTCCCCCTCGAAGACTTCAGTTTGTTTATCAATTGAATTGTTCACATTATAGGTCACATTAAAAGTGGATAATGTTCTGACATGATTTATGTTTGTCTCATTCTTTTACATCACAAAAACCTGTCATTTTAACAGGGGTGTGTAGACTTTTTATACCCACTGCAGTTCATCACCAATACCATTTCGAAGCCCATTATATCACATATTATCTTCACCTTAGATCTTTTATCTGAATGACTGCGTGAGTCAGCTCAGGCTCAGAGGATATTGTGCTGGTAAAGAGGACTTCTTTAGCTGTGTTATCTAAGGACAGATTTGACCCAGCTTAAGTAGTGTGGTAATAGACAGGAGCAAACATTCCAAAATTGAAGTCCATATTTAGATGAGACACATCTTGTTGAGTAACAGGGGCTTTAGTGCCCCCCCCCCCCCACCACCCCACACACACACACACACGCATACACTAGAATTGCCAACAACATTGGCTTGCATATTTGCTCAGATTATCTTAGACAAATGCACACGCTGTAAATGCTCATGTGAATTACAATGAAAACCCAAACACATTAAGCTCATTGTTGTTTACAAAATGGGGAAACAACAGCTTTAACTTTCAAACACACCAGACCTCTCAGAGGACATGGCCTCTTCAGAAAAACTGGTCTTAAAGGATCAGGAATCTTCATCCCTTTTTCTGAATACAATCCAGAAACACGAAATGGCCTTTCTAAAGGAGACAACAAATCTGCTAAGTTGATGCTGCGACACACATTTGACTCACACACGCCTGGACAATACTCATACACACAAGAACAAGAACACAGGTTTTACACACACACACGCTCACACACATACACACTCAAACATACCTAGCAAATCAAAAACACACTCATTAAAACAATTACGAAACTACACCACATTCTGCCAGTTCTGCTGTATTATGACATTGATAATGGAATGGGCTTACATAACACGACCCAGCATCGTGGACACATTAAATCTCATATTCTCTGTAATGGTATCCAGTCAATATGTGGCCAGCTGTAAGGCACAGCTGTATCATCAGACAACCAGAGGCTAGTTGAATGCACTGCTTTGCTGACAGGTCAGACACCATTCATTTCTGTCTAACTGCTAACTTGAGCATCCAGCGTCCATGCATGTCTCTGTGTGTGTAAAACATACAGACAGATCTGTTTATTATTACACATCCAGTTCTGACTCAGGTCTTGACTGCTATAGCAAAGGTTGGTTCGATTTTGTTTCATACAAGTTAGTCATTTAGTCATTGCATTAGGAGCGTTTGTATGAAGATTCTGTTTATCTTTGTGTATAATGGCCTGATCTCACTGGCGAGTATAAGCTTGTTTTAACCCATGGGGGGCACTATATTCATTTAATTATCACTTCTCTTTCCCTTGGGTTTGTTGCCCCCCCATTGAAATTGAGGAATGGACAAATGGATCTGTATCATTGAGTCTGTGCCCTCCTGTGTCCACCACACAGAAACTGCTGGCTCGATTTTCACTGAATAATGCGCCATGCCAAAGAACTCCAGCATTTACAAAATTACATTCAGTGGCCAGATGGTGACAGTCTAACAAGCCATTGGATACTCAGAGTTTGAAAGGTTTAGCCCCACATCACCCCTCCCACTCCATTTGACCAAAAGCTATCATATTTTCTACATAGGTCCCTGTCCTCACAGGGAATAAAATAACATTTTCTGAAAGAACCTATATGCTCTGGCATATAAATCCAGTCAAGAATATTGACATGGTGAACATTTAGTATACATTTCATAAACACTTCAACATGTTCAAAAACATTCACACTTGACCAAACAATGTGCTGTAACAACCATATGTTTATGTCTCTTCATCTGTTCAGTCTGATGAAATTTGGCACACATGCTCAGGGTCCTGGTCTTGCTAACCCATATAATATCTCAGACACAAAAAATCCAGGGTTTACAAAATACACTAATTGGCCCAAGGTGGCTTATATCAATGTGGGAGGCAATGTGTTTACTGTTTTCTTTTTTGATGAGATAGAGACTCAACAAGGTTTGATATTTTTTCAAAATATATTAAACACAGGTGATAAAAGTTGGGATCAAACTCGAAACCTTTTATCTGCCAAATCAATGTAGTACAGTACGTCCCAACCAAATTGTAGGATTGTAAGTGCCTTGTACAATTACATTTTGTTTAATTTTGCAATTTCTTAAATTATGTAATGCTAAATTCTATTATTATATTCTCAGAATGTATTATTTACCATGCATTAAAGGATCTATTAAACCTACATTTTGAATTCCAAATCCATCAAGTTCTAGGTAGCGAAGTGTATTGTTTTAAGCTAACATAAAAGCCAATCTTTCTAGAATAAACTGTTGTCATTTTTCCCAACTCAAAACATTTGATTAAAAAATTTCCCCATGCATGTTTGACACAACTTACTGTGTGTCACAGCCTCAAGCAGATACCGCCCCCCCCCACTCCCTATAACCATCTCAATGGCAACCAATTATTGAGCTAGTTATACACAGTCAAATGTAGACAATATAGACAGTCATATGCAGACAGTCTAGCTTGTGGTTGGAGCAGATTGGTCAAGCACCGTTTGGCTTCTTTTGTTTTTACAGTGTCTCTTTTCACTCATCCCAAGTGGGCTTCGCTTAATCCCAAACTTGCTGCATGCATCACTGTTTCAGCACCAAGACATAGTCACCCCAGATCTACAATCACCCTAGATCTACAATCATCATAGATCTACAGTCACCATACATCTACAGTCACCATAGATCTGCACTCAGCATAGATCTACAATCACCCTAGATCTACAATCACCATAGATCTTCAATCACCCTAGATCTACAATCACCCTAGATCTACAGTCACCATAGATCTACAGTCACCATAGATCTGCACTCAGCATAGATCTACAGTCACCATAGATCTGCAATCACCATAGATCTACAGTCATCATAGATCTGCACTCAGCATAGATCTACAGTCACCATAAATCTGCAATCACCATAGATCTACAGTCACCATAGATATACAGTCACCATAGATCTGCACCCAGCATAGATCTACAGTCCCCATAGATCTGCAATCACCATAGATCTACAGTCATCATAGATCTGCAATCACCATAGATATACAGTCACCATAGATCTACAGTCACCATAGATATTCAGACACCATAGATCTACAGTCACCATAGATAAACAGACACCATGGATCTACAGTCACCATAGATTTACAGACACCAAATTCAGACACCATAGATATAAAGACACCATAGATCTACATTCACCATAGATATACAGACACCATAGATCTACAGACACCATAGATATACAGATACTATAGATATACAGACACCATAGATATACAGTTGAACATTTAAAATGTGCATTAGTGCACGGCAGCAAGACAAACACGCATCTTGGATGTAACTTTCCCACCAATCCCGAACACTACTGTTCACATGGACACACAATACCACATGATACATGCACCTTAATTCACATTTCACTCAGGCAGCTAACGGCGTGTAATTGAATCTAAAGACTTGTAATACATCATATTTCTAACAACGTGAAAAAGCAGTGTGCAATTAAAGATATCACTTAGGGGTATGTTAATCACAGACACACTGTCAAAATTGCCAGCAACTGTCCCAGATAAATGATCCAATGGGGCACAAAGAGACAAAGCCAAACAGCTGTGACACCCCACCCCCCCTCCATTATGCCCCCCAAAAGAGTCCCCTGCCACTACTCCTTTGGGAACCCCCTGGTGCAATCACGTCCCCCTTCTCCCTCCCACCCTCAGTCACCCCATTGGACGCACCTGGTATCTCCCCAGTCGTCCTACCAGACCCTTCCAAAGGCATTAACGAAACATTAATCAGAGCGTATCATGCAAACATAGGTCAGTCGGGTGAGGTGATGACTTAACATAGGTCAGTCGGGTGTGGTGGTGATTAAAAAGTGATAGCAACTGTCCCAACCAACTACCAATAGTACTGGCCCTGATACAGCCAAAACCCTTTAGGGGTTTTCTATCTCATCGTTAATTGTTCCCACTTGGTTTCCCAGGACTGAATCAGTCCATTATTAAGGGATTGCAATGAAAAATAAATGAAAATGGCTTTGAGGTTCAGAGTTGAATTTCAGGGTATACACCAATGACATGAAAAACAAGCTTTGTTTGTCTATTAAGTGTAACAGAGGAGTCGTAGAGAAGGGTTGCCGGTTTCAGACGCGGAGCGTTGGTAGTGTTCATTTGGCAACTGACAATTCCAAGCAAGGGCAAGGTAGAAAGCAGAGTCAAACAGACAGGCAAGAGGTCAAAACTGGTACGTCAAAAAACGTGGCAAACAATAGAAAATCACAAGGCTAGAGCCAAGTCGAGAAAAACCAAAGCTAAGGTCAAAACACTGAATATCTAAATGCTAGGGATTCTAAGGAGTATGCTAACCAGGCTCAGTATGTTGGCGAAAGTGAATCAATACCTCACAAAAGCGCTACAAAACAGAACTGAACTATATAGGAAGTGTATAGCAGGTAAACAGAAACTCATTAAGACTAATACAAGGGAAAAGGCTATGTTCAAAACAACTAAGACACACTGAAACAAAATTACAAAACAAAAACAAAACAGTAATACCCAATTATGAAAACAAAGATCCAAACTTTAGGAAGAAAGCAAAAAGAACCACAAGGAAATTAAAACATCCAAAAACTAGAATAAAATGAAAACAAAAACAAATGAGAAGCAAGAATTAACAGGCAAACCCAGACCTCACATTAAGAGATTAATGTATTTTCAGTGGTGAATACATCAATGGAAACACAGTGAATATTAGCTACATGAACACTACATGAGCACTCATCTGTAGAGGATTCTGTTTGAAGCCGAGTCTAAGATCTCATGTCATGATTTTCACAACATAGTCAGTCATTCTGAATATAGGTTGTAGTTGAAGATTCCATTGAAATAATATCAATCAGCTAACTAGAATAATGTGACTTCCAGGCCTTATGTGTCCTATAAAGTTTTCCCAAAGTTCCCCTCACTTACCAAGCTGATTTATAGGCTTGGATGTGACAGAAATGTGACACCATTCACATTAACACCTGAACAAGAAATTAAACCAATATGTCATTATTCCCATAGCTTGTCATTCTCAAGTGTACAAACATATAGACTCGATGCAAGGAAGTTAAAGGGAAGAAAGCAAGAAAATCACAATAGGCTTTGCGTCGACGAATCCGGGCCTCTTTGGGGTTTCCCAGTTTGAATTGTCATGTTTGCTCTAATTATTGGAATTCAATCTGAAATTGACTACTTCAGTGTTGAGATTGCCTTCATAGCATTGAACGTGCTGGTATAATGTCACAGATATACAGACAGGACCTCTTTTTGTCTATTTGGAATGGGGCTGCAACCTAGCAGTTAAAACATCTGATCTTGAACTGAAAGTCATGGTAAAGAATGTGCCATTCTTTCCTAAAGCAAGACAGTTTACCCTAATTAAGTCAATCTGGATAAGAGTGTCTGTAGATGACTAAAATGTAAATGAACAATTTGCCATGTATGGAGTTCTGGATACAGAGGCGTGTTTTAATATGAATATTTCTATGATAACAATAAGGCATCTCCGACATTTGTGGTGTATTGCCAATATAGCTCAGCTAAGCATAGTGTCTACTGTGACTCGTTGTATCTAAAAAAGCCCTTACCTGTGCTATATTGGGCTTATCCCAAATCACCTCGGGCCTTGTTACTTAATTATATGTGAGTTACAAACTGGAAAAATACAAAAAATGCACCTGTGACGAAATGCCAACGCACGTGCAAAATCCACATGTTTAGATGAAGAGTTTAGTATGGGATTCATTAGCAATGCCAGGAATGTTTGTTTTTCTTAGCAATGCCAAGACCGGTCTATGAGTTAAATTGATCATGCAAATAAGAGTTACTGCAATGTTGGTTGGATGGAATTTGGACCTAAGTCACTTCAGTCTAAACAGAAAGACCTTTAAGTATGTAGTCTGTATAGGGGTCACCCTTTCATGTAATTAACGTGTCAACATTAAAACAGTCTCAAAGGTGTCTTTGGTATCTGGTTAGCCATTGACAATGAGTGGACCAGCCAGCTGAGAAGACCAGCAGCTGAAATAAGATAGAATGTTCTCCTATCGCTTCAGTTCCACGTTACTGCCTCTGAAAGATTCAGGCCCTCGTGTCCCTAAAAGGCTTTTTATTGTCATGCTATTTTTATAAGCAACCATGTGCGCTGTGCGTTCATCTGCAAAGGAACGACACATTAGCTTCAGAGCTTTAGTTCCTTCTATACAGCTTCTGAACGAGCCGTTGGTTTGTCATGTTATGGTTGCTGAAAGTATTTTTAGTGCTTTTGCTAAAGTCCCTCGCAGGGCCATGACAAGGAGCCCGTCGCAACCTCCTTCTTCCAAAACGGACAAGTTCTCCCCCTCTCAGGCAAGTGTGGCGACACAGAGCCCTGTGTGAGGAAATTCTGTTTGTCTCCACCGCGTCTCAGCGCTGTTGTGGTGTGTACACACTGGGTCTCCATGTTATGCCTCAGTCCTCCCTCTCCCGTCATCCCAGTAGTGAACGCTGACTGTCGGTCTGTTGGTATGATTACTCTGACTGTCTTTTTGCGTCCATTCACGTTTATTTGGGTCATATTCGGCTATTATCATTATGAAGTCCTCTCCTATAAAGGAAACGAATGAAAGCGGAGTCCAGGCAGTAGCATTGTTGCTCCAGGCTCCAGTATTACTAATGCCATCACTGGAGCGTCCTTATTAATCCATTTGATTCAGTGGGGCCAAGTTATAACCAGATGCTGCAAGGCTGTTGAGTCACAATGGAGAACACAGCCCCTCCCCCCCAACTCTCTCTCTCTCTATCCCCTCTACTCTCTCTCTCTCTCTCTCTATCCCATCTACTCTCTCTCTCTCTCTCTCTCTCTATCCCCTCTACTCTCTCGCCCCTCTTGTGGAATCAGGTGATAGGAATCTTCCACAGTCACATCTGCTCAACCATATAACCTTTAAACTGTTAATCCCTCTACTTAAACAGGGCTACTGGCAAAGATGTGCTTTAACGCTAATACAAAATGGATGGGATGTAAAATGAATTGAATCCTCATTGAGAATGCACAGCAGTTAAGATGGAGCTGTGCTTCACATGCGTAATCATGTATAATTAAATTTTAATACCTAATTCAGTCCGAATTGGTAATATGGTAAAAATGCTATTCTGCCCCTAAGGGCCTCAACAGATTAGTTAAAAGGAAAGCGACGAAAGACAAAGGGAATTTAGTGTAAATTATTTATTTCACTTATGCATACATTAGTAATTTCTGAATTTCTGTTAATAAAATCAATTGACGCAGATTGTTTAAAACATGTTTCCACTTTTTTTTCTATCAGAGTTGCACTGGTCTTTGGCTTTGCTTGGATTTCAGAGAGGTGGTGGATATCTCTTTTGCTGTCAACATTAGGCCTTCCATAATGCATGTTGGCCTGTGTACCAAAATCATATCATTGCTGCTGAAGGGACACACACATAATCAAATAAACAGATTAACCACAATAACACATTAGTGATTTTAATCTTATGTGAGGTGAGCCTGGTGTAATGGAGCGGTGTTTGTCCTGTCCTAGATGCACTGTGCATGTTAATTTCAACTCAGTGACCTATGAATCATGTTTTGGCAGGCAGCCAATGACATGACAGGAAAAAAACTGACCATGTGACTAAACCAGGACATGATAATAAGAACATTGATTTCCATCCTATTTTGGTATGATATAGTGCAGTTAGACCAAGCCATCTCATTCAAATGTTCAAGTGTATCCTCTTTGGGCCATGAGAACCTGATGCTTTCATCACCACATCCCTCTCTTGTTGTGAGATTACCCTGTGTACATTTCGGAAGAGAGAACTGTTGACATCTTCTGACCACCAATGCCCTACAGAAACTTAACATGGGGCCTGAAATTATAATCCCACAGCGTTCTTTTTCAAAGACGGTCATACTTGATGAGCTCTGACTTTTGCTCCCTGCCTTGGAACTCACATGTATGCTTTCATAGAACACCGAAACCTCAATGCACCCAAACACAGTACAGGAATTCAGAGAAACAAGAGGCTGTGTAACACGACTAGAAGACAAAAGCCAATTTAATAGCACAAAGTTGTTCCACACAATCAGAGTGATTATTGGTCTGTGATTATTAGCTATAAATATCTAGAATTCAATTGATGAAATGATATTCAATTTGATAGCATAATGTAAACAGATACATTTGCTGTCTTATGCTACAGCAAAGTTAAGAAACAGCGGGGCTGATGAAATAACTCATTATCTGGCAGAGTAAGATAATCATGGCCTCTGTGTTCAGCCTCTGAAGAAACCAACATCAAGTGCACCTGTGATTTGGAGAGACGGGCATTATTCCTAATGTTTGAAGATAACTACACAAATGGTTAGTCTGAAGCTAACTGAAAAAGCTAACTGAAAGAATATAATCCAAACAGGGTATATGATTCCTTGAACGTTGTTGGCTTCAAGTTGAAAATAATTATCCTAATACATCCATTATTTAAAAAAAAAACTGTTTGCTTTTAGGTTTTTAGCACACAGCATTTCCCCATGAAACATATTTTACCTCAGACAGATAATACATGTAAATACATGTACAGCATGGATTTCCCTGGGGGATTCAGTGTGTCATCGAGGCACAGCACCTCCACTCCTGCCCTGTTTATGCCTCTCAGCCTGCGTTACACCAGGTTTGAGCCATGCTCTGCTGTACAGCTCAGCAGAAGCCCCCCACCCCCCGTCCACAGAGCCCTTGACAAGGGGAAGGAAAAACACAGTGCAGACACAGAAAATATATTTTGGGTTCAAGGTCCATCCAACCAATTCATATCAGCAAGCAGTGCTAATAAAAGAATTGCATCATTACAGCATCATTTGAATAGTACACAGTATATATATTTATATATAAACACAAGGATCAACATAGGAAAGTGCAATGGGAGAAGAAACTCTAAAAGCTTTGTGCGTCAGCACTGGCTAGCAATGACAATAAAAATGTGACACGTAAATGTATCGACCCCTTGTGCTCTTTTATATTGTCTTTGTTTTGGAGACGGGCCCAGATGCTTCTGCGCTCCGGTGGCTACGGGGTCATGGGTCGTCCAGCCTATCGTCCAGCGGCTGTCTCTGTGTTCCGCTTATTGACTTCTTCTCCGAGCGACGGTTCAGCGACTGCGTCTGCAGCTCCTTCACCTCCTCCAGCACCTCCTGAGCCTGACGCCAGGAGGAGACGGCTTCCTGCAGAAGACGCTCGGCCTCTGCCCGTCTGCTCTCCAGATCCAAGTCACCGAGGAGCGGGTCTGCGCTTCTGCTATAGGGTGAGTCAGTAGCCTTCAGAGGAGTGACGGTACTCTTCAGACTTGGACAATCCCTACCAATTAGATTTGGAGAGTCCTTACCCCTCAGAACAGGGGAACCGGTATCCTTAATGTCAGGACCCTTCAGACACGATGAGTCGAAACTTTTTGAAAAAGGTGAACCAATGTTCTTTAGATGTGGGGAGTCAGAACGCTTCACGCTTGGCGAGTCTGTTTTCTTGACACGAGGAGAATCAGATCCCTTCACACGGGGCGAGTCAGGAGCTCTTAGACCGGGCGAATCGGTAAACCTGGGATGGGGAGAGTCATTACCCCTCAAATTAGGGGAGTCGGCACCTTTTGAGTGGGGTGAGTCTGTACCTTTTGAACGGGACTTCTTGCAGCCCTTTGTACGTGGTGAGTCTTTCCCTCTCAAACGAGGTGAGTCTTTAACCCTCAAACGAGGTGAGTCACTACTCTTACTGCGAGGCGAACCTGATGCCCTGGAGTGGGGCGACTCAGAGCCTCTCAGGTGGTGCAAACGGGGCGAATCAATGCCCTTCAGGTAGGGTGAATCCAAGCCCTTCACACGTTGCAGTTCCTCCAATCGCATTTCTTCTAGCAGTTCCTGAGCCCTCTGCATTTTCTGGGCAATAAGACTCTGCAGTTGTCCGACCGGCTGGACGGGTTCATCTGCGGGCCGAGGGCCAAGGACACCTCTAAATGGCCGTGAGGAAAGCACCTCGTCCATGGAGGCACATCGGCTCCTACCACTGAATCGCTTCCCTGGCTGAGGGGTGCAGGACTGAGCCTCAAGATGGTGCCCCTGGCCCCAGGAGAGCTCGCTCCCGCGAGGCAGGCTTCCTGTCTTCGGTACTCTTGGATCCCTGGCGGCCACTCTGAATTTCGAGATGTCTGTGCTCGAACGTTTACGACCGTGGGCCCGTTTTTCCAGGTCAACCCGGTAGTTCTTTTCCCAGAAGTCTTCTTCTTCATCTTCTTGGGTGAAGTCATCTTCCTCATGGACAAGGTCAAGAGTCAACATTCCGTCAGAGGAGGTGGATGCCTAGGGAGAGAGAGTTTGGCATTTAGCGCAACAGACCGGGATTATCCCAACCACACAAACAGTCTAATTCCGTGTTTGCCTTCCACAAACAATAATATTGACGAGAAACGGAAATGTCAGTGTTAGCCATGTAAGCTACACCCACCACAGCCATGAGGTGTCCCCGTGTGGGCAGACGCCTTGCATGGGGAATCTTAGCACGATCACGGGTAGGGTGCACCAGGACACTATCCTCTTCAATGGTGACCTACGGAGACATTTTAAACGGTTTTATTACATTATGAATCAAGGACAAAAATAAGTATTGAAAAGCATAATGTACACAGACCAATATTACAAAAGAATCACAGGGAAGAACAAGCATCCCGCTCCGAAACCTCCCCCCATCCCTAACCACACCTCTTCTCCAGCATGTTGGTAATGCCCCTGAGAAGTAACTGCAAACTGGAGTTCACGAAAATAGGGAGGGAATAAAAAATTGGTTAAAAAAATACGTTTATTATCTGAGCAGATGACGGAGTTCATTTTCACTTCCCTAATATTATCTTCCTGTAGTTTGTGATGGGTAGTGAGTCACTGTTGGATGGAAAGGCACAGGGAGAACAGGTGGGTGTCATCAGGACAGAGCATTAACAAGGACTCTGTTCCAGACGGAGATGGATGAGTCAGCCAGGAAACAGTTTGGTCTCTCATCCCTGCCCGGGGAGATACCTATGTGTTTTTGTTTCTTGAAGATGCATGCTGGGAATTGGTATAAAATTCACAGGCTTTCCATTGCGATTGGCATCTGCATGGCTGTATTTGTTTGGACCCTCTTAAATTGTTGTCATTTAAAATGATACATGTCAAGCAAGATAAGCTAGCAAGAGAAGAAAAAAATCAGGAAAGCTAAAGATGTGGCAATAAAGGGATACTGGGGGAGAGGGCAAAAATGACAGACCTACCTCATCAAAAACACGGTTCTTTGCTTTAATAATGGCTGTATTCAGGGCATTGACCCAGGACTCCTTCTCCTCCGGGCTAACGGCTAAAAACACAAGATTTGGCACCTGAGGAAAGAAAAAAAAAAAAAAGATTTATTGACGGGAGTAGATGAAAGTGTTTGGGCTGCTCCCCATCTCCACTCCTCGTTCCGAAGTTCCCACTAGCATACCGTCACCATCGATTTAAACGTAATGAATAGGTGTACGCTTTGGCCGGAGGGAGTTTTCAACATGGTAAATCTATGTAAGGGAGTGTACAATTTCATGCTTCGGAAGAAAGACGGAGAGTCTTGATAAACAATGTTTGAGTGGGGCAGTATGGGGAAGGAGAGCAGAGTAGGGTAACTCTGCTCAACTCGCTAAGAATAGGGGATTGATCCTCACTAAACCCATATACAAGGAATTATGTTCACGATTGTTGTTATCGACAACAGTTCTAAAACATAAAATGTAGGACAAATCTCTGTAAAGAACGGACAAAAACCTGGTTATTTAAACAGCCGCCCTTGATCAAGTTACATAATTGTGTATGGAATTGAAATGTAAATGTTTCGATTTGAGTCATTCGTTGGATGCTCACACTTTGCCCTTCCATTGATGAGATGTAGTGATTAATGACTAGTGTTACTAAGCCTGTGAATAATGACTGATGTCAACAGGAACCACCAGCTGGTGCTGAGATCTTCAGGAAGTGAACAGCAGTGGGTCAGAACTGACGACAGTGGGTGGACGCGTTGTAGGATTTGGGCAAAAGTGCCTCGTTTAAAAAAAAATGCTAATCACCCAGACAGACACCAATAAGGACCTAACGGCAAAAAGAAAAGGGCAGTATTTCATTAAATGGAGATAATGGAGAGGAAAGCAGGATAATACAATTATATTTGAGAAGGGTGTTGGTTTCCTGTGGGCGACTGAAAATATATGCTGCAGTTTGATGGGTGAATGAACACTGAATAAGAATGCTATTACAATAGAAATGTATAGCTGATCTTTCACTGGGTAGGAATCGATGTTACACTAAGGAGCTCCGTCATGCATTTAAAGTCATTTGAGCGGTGTTCATACATTACGTGTCTGAGGCACAGGGTTTTGAACATGATGCTACTGAAAGACAGTGTAAAGACAGTGTACTGTGTAGGTCAGTGAGAGGCGATTAGCAGAATCTGATTCATTCCATGGACCACGACTTTGCAGAGAATGTGCTGTACTGCGTCATACTCTCTTTACCACAAACGTCCTGTTACTAGCAATAGAAAACGTGCATGTTTAGCTAAAATCCAACACTGCGGTAAGGGCTTCCTGCTGAGGCCTACACATCTCCAAGCACCGCTGAGAATCCCTGCCTGACTCCTTCACTCTCCCTGGGCAGAGGGACTCACCGTGTTCCCAGGCTGCTTGCAGCGAAGTAGGGTAAACCTGCTGTGATTCTTTTTACTTCGGCTCTTGGCCTTGCGCAACTCTTCTGAGCGTTCGTAGTCAGCCAGGTCAAACACCTCCTGGACCTTCCTCTCATCCTTTACCTGAAAGGCACAGGGATTACAGGAGGCAGTTTAAAACTCAGATCTATATAGATGTTCAAGATGGCACTGGCAAATTAGCTCTGTATATTTGTTTGGAACTTTCAACCATCTGTCTACCACAAAACCACACATGCTCACACACACACACACACACACACATACAGTTTGAGTTCAACCCCAGGGAAAATACTAATTATGTCCCTCTGTTATCCAGCAGCTTTTAACAGCACAGACACACCATACTGTAGTGCAGTTTCAGATCAACCCTTTCCTCACATCTGTATTATCCATTATTTTAGGATGGAACAGAGGTTCCAAATAACATTGTGTGGAATATCAGGTTTTAATAATCCCCACTGGAGCACATCAGTTGGTATTTTTAAATCTCAGAATAAATCAATGCAAAACTAGGATGTGAAACAATTTCATTACAGTACTTTCAAAACCTGCTTCAGAACACAACCATTAAAGCACAAACCAGACCTACTGGGGGAAACACTGGAGCGGTGTTAGTTTGTTCCTCACTGGCATCCATTCTTTGTATCATGCCCCCTTAGCAAAGCGGCTCATTTAAACGCAGATCAATTGTAATTAACAGCACCGGGCCAGGGACATCGACCCCTCTAATCAGCCTGACTGACGGGCGATTACATACAAACTCACGGGGAGGCGGGACCTCCTCTGGGACCACATTAGCCACCACACCAGCAGGGTCGCTGGGGGTCACACTGTGGAGGCGTCAGGGGGGGGGGGGGGGGGGGGTATTCACACGGAACAAGCCTACTTCTGCGTCTCTTTTGAGAACCTAAGGAGACGCAGAGAGAGACGAGTTCGAACTTCACCGGTTCACACAGCAATGGATTGTGTGTGTGTGTGTGTGGGGAGGGGGGGGGGGGTAGATGGGTGTGTGTGTGTGGGGGAAGAGCGTGTTTGTGTGTTCCAATGTGTGGATGAGAGTGATGGGGGAAGGGGGCGGGGACGTTCCACTTTCATCTCGATGCATAGAGCTTTTCCACGGCAACAGTGCTCTGCATCAGAGGAATCTGCCGATGTTACGGAGAGTTTCTGGGATCAAAGAAACCACCCCCCGCCCCACACGCAGCATCATTAAATAATGTGCTGCAGCCGATCAACCACCATGAAACCGCTACCAGCCCGGTATACACTTGTTAAGGCTGTCATCATTTGTGTCCTCCTCAACACCATCATCAGCCAGGATGTTTACTATGCCATGCAGTAAACGTACGTGAGGATGCCATGGTTGTCATTCGTGTGTCGTCCGGCCTCTTCCTGAGCACCGAGCAAACCCGTGTCCTGGCACATTCGGCCTATTCGTTCGCCAGCCAAATTCCAATTTACAGTTAAACATAGGCGCGCATGTGTTTATGTGTGTGAGATTCCCAACTCTAATATGGGGCAAAAGAAGCCCGGAGGATCCATTCGGGAACCCCACCATCCCATCAATATTTAACTCCCCTTCTGCTGAATGGGGAAGCCGATTTAGAAGTGGTAGTTAGCCACCACGCAGAATAACCCAGAAACGCCCTGAAAATGCAAATACTGTACATACCAACTGACAGCCGCCCATCCGACAGTAGAGTGTCGGGGGAAAACCCTGCAGCAAATGGAAAGGCCATGTCCGATTGGTCAGGCTCCAAAATCTGGTCAACATGCCGTTAATACCCTGTAATCAAGCCCTAGGGAGTTTTATTTTTATATAAACCAGGTTGGAATTAAGGGGAAAATGGATTAAAACCATCTTTCCAATCACTGCTGCAAATGTAATGCCGTTTACAGCTGGGGTGTTTTAAAAGACTTGGGCGTTCATAGGGTTGCACTGTGCAGTACATATAATATTGTCAGAACTCAGTATGCTTTCCTTAAATAACTAGGAAAAAAAAGTTTTGAAAGCAAAACCACAATGACATCCCAGCAACCAATCACATAGCTCTGCAACATTGACCACATGATTCACTAGTGATCCTGCATCCTGTCCCCAGTGACATCAGGGTCTCAACACGAGCAGTACTCATCCACTGATCGCAATGATCAGTTGCACCACTAAAAACACCCATGTGGTTTTCAACCAATCGATTCTTAGTCAGGTTCTATGCCAAGCTCGTCTAGTCGTAATTTTTCAGCGCCAGTCACAGACACTGGATGCAAATTCACCTCAATCCCGTTGGCCAATTATCTGTGTTCTATATACACCGATTGGCCATAACATTATGACCACCTGCCTAATATTGTGTAGGTCCCCCTTTTGTTGCCAAAACAGCCCTGACCCGTCGAGGCATGGACTCCACTAGACCTCTAAAGGTGTGCTGTGGTATCTGGCACCAAGACGCTAGCAGCAGATCTTTTAAGACCTGTAAGTTGCAAGTTGGAGCCTGCATGGATCGGACCTGTTTGTCCAGCACATCCCACAGATGCTCCATTGGATTGAGATCTGGGGAATTTGTGTTCCTAAAACCATTCCTGAATCATTTTTGTTTTGTGGCAGGGCGCGTTATACTACGGAAAGTGGCTTTCACAAGATGTATAAGAAGACGTGATTCATCAGACCAGGCCACCTTCTTCCATTGCTCCATGGTCCAGTTCTGATGCTCATGTGCCCATTTGTAGGTGCCTTCGGCAGTGGACAGGGGTCAGCATGGGCACCCTGACTGGTCTGCGGCTACACAGCCCCATACGCAACTAACTGCCATGCACAGTGTGTTCTGACACCTTTCTATCGGTACCAGCATTAACTTTTTCAGCAGTTTGAGCTATAGTAACTACACTGTTGGATCGGACCACAAGGGCCAGGGCTTCGCACCCTTTGCACCAAAAGTGGTCCTTCCTGGAGATGCAGTGGTCAGCATCTCCAAAACTGACCACCTACTTGTATCACATCAACTTCGAGGACAGAATGTTCACTTGCTGCCTAATATATCACACCCACTGACAGGTGCCATGATAACGAGATTATCAGTGTTGTTCACTTCACCTGTGAGTGGTCATAATGTTATGGCCGATCGGTGTATGTCAAAAAACTCTTGACCAGTTACAAAACACTTCACATTTCTTCAATGTACGGCCTGAAACCTCAACCCAAGTACCCTCTGGGCAATGTCACATCAGATGAAGACAAGGTTTACTACCACTGAATCCTGTCTTTTTTAGTGTCCTCTTTCATATGCCGTGCACCTAACAGATAACCATGAAGACCTCTATTTATACAAACATAGGCTAAAATCCTATCAATTATTCACACAGATCATAGATTGAGCGCTTGAGTGGAAGCTCTTTGAGCATTCTACGGGAGCATCTCTGTCTGTACGTGCAAAGCCTATTATCCTCGCAAGACTAGAAGAGAGGACAGAGAGTGCTCTTATCAAAGTTGTATGATATGTGGAACCATCAGCCAATAGCGCAGCGCTAAGAGCAGAGCAGGGTTGATATGGTCGGTGCAGCAAAGACGGGAAGCCGCTCGGGAACACGCCTCCATAGCACGCACTGTCGGCACACGACGACAACGACATGCCGTAATACCACACAGTTCACACACAACGTTCAGTAACACACAGGCTTCTACGGACGGACATCCCTTTAACACAGGCTGCGAAGCACTTCCTTCCTTGTGTACTGTACGCACTTGTGACATCATGTCTGTCTGGCCAGCTGAGGCTTCTCAGAGGTACGGGACGTTCGAGATGAGGAGGATCGAAACGAATTTGAAATCCAGAGTTAGATCAAATGTTCACTGTGGGGCCGCGGCTGAGTCGAAAAACTGACACCGCAGTTCGCAGTTCTTTGAGATGATGAAATCCTTGACGATACCTTGAAATACATGTTGAACACAAAAACATCAAGCTATCCCCTGAAGATCTCCCCTCACACCAAACCAAGAAATTTGATAGTTTTTAAATTAGTTTTTTCTCTGTGTTTTGGTTCGATCTAATATGGGTGCTGATGACCTCCAGGCGGTCTACTACAACAGAGTTAAATCCCAGCCTGTACATCTCACTCAGAACCTCGCTCCAAATGTTCAGCTGCATTTCTCCTTCACAACGACCACATCAATAAAAACAAGACAGGAGAATTATAGATAAATTAGTCTTTATTGGTGGTCAAAGGACGAAGTAAGTTTGATTAACTTTTCAGATTCTTAGTTGCATGGTTGCAAATCCTCTTATGAGAATCTCAAACTCATGGAATATGTGTCCTATGTGAGGTAACAAAACAGTATCCCTGCTTACTGTCCTTCCCCAAGCTTATGGAGCTAATCTTATGAGGCAGCAGATAATTGGATTCTGTCAATGCCAGCTTGCACACTCAAACCACAATTCAATCAATTGCACATAAAGTTAAACCGCACTGAAGGTCATGCTATAAAGCAAGTATTTGACACATTTAAACAAATATACCTAAGCAGGCTTCATTTTGCAGACTATGATGCTTTATTATGTTGATGCAAAACCAATTTTGCCTTGAAATACAGCATAAACGTTCAGAGAGAACACCTGTGTGATTTTCCATCATCTGTCACTGAAAGGATGGAGGCAGTTAATTCAGTGACTATGGGTCAAAAGTGTAATTTGTGCTGTAACTCGCTAATGACATGATGGCACTCAACGTCTAAAAGCTATTAAATCAAACTCAAGGAAGGCACTCTACAGAAAAATGAAAAGATTATCCTGGGCCCCCAGAGACCGTTTGGCTGTAGTTACGTAGAGTGTTGGCGGTACAAAAGCCTCAGTGTTCTTCTTAGCCTTATGGCCTACTTCATGAACAGCGTGCTTGTCTTTTCAAAGTTCACATTTGAATAATGCACCACCATTAAGAAGTGGTTAGAAATCCGCAGCTGAGCACATAACATGCACAGTACACGCAAGTCAAACAGTTTTAACTTGGCATGCCGTTAACTCCCATCTCACAAATAAGGTGCGCAACACTTAGCGTAGCTAGCGCAACACTTCTGCACTTGTGGCCAGTTTATTAGGTACAACACACATGTTAATGAAAATGGCGAGAATTTTGAAAGCCAAAAGAAGAATGAAATAAGGACACAGTACAAACAGTGGTGTGCCGAACGGCGTCTCAGAATGCACAGCTCGTCTGTCTTTTTCACGGATGGGCTGCTGCAGAAGAGGACCCCACCGGGTTCCACTCCATTCAGCTAAAAAGGAGAAGAAGCAGCTGCAGTAGGCATGCGATCACCAACACTGAACAACTGATGAGCGGAAAAACACTGGTTCTAAAACCTAACTTTAGTGGCCTTGCTGTCCAAAGATCTCAACTTCATAAGCATGTCTGCAACGAGATGGTACAAGATATTTGCTGAATGAACGTACCGCTGTCCAATCGGCAGAAAAAGTTTAAGGCCATCATGTCACCATAGACTGTCATTCCTGCAGAACCTTTTTCCCACACCTTGTGCAATCCACGTCCCATAGAATTCAGGCTGCTCCTGAGGCAAAGGGGTCCGAGCCATTACCAGAAGGATGTTTCTAAAAAAACTGGCAAGTGTATTGTAGCAAACTTGGTAAGGCCACTACTCGCCCCTCCAAACGGGGTATCCCTATTTGGAGCAGTGGGTTGTGTGCCCGCCTCGGGAGCTGAAGATCGCAGGTTCGAGACACTGCCCACCAGATGCTACATTGGTGTCAGAAGTGGGATTGGCCTGGACGGCCATTGGAGAAGCGTAGTGAAGCGTGAGGACACGCTCTCCTGTTTGGTCGAGGTAGTGTAGCGACCTTGGTAAGGCCACTACTCGCCCCTCCAAATGGGATATCCCTATTTGGAGCAGTGGGTAGTGTGCCCACTGCTCCACAGGTTCAAGACACTGTCCACCAGACGCTACAGTACGGTCATCAGCTAAATGTATCTTTTACAAAAGTCATGTCAATAGGCTGTGAATCAAGCAGATGTGCTTTTATATAACACACCGGTAAAATCAAGATCATCTGCGATTAGACACAACGAAGAGAAAAAAACAGAACTATTGTTAACCGGGCTGATGCGTTCTGTAGCGCAGGTGAGGAAGGTAATGGCATTCCAAATCAACTGAACCACAGAGTGTGTGTGTAACTAGTAGGGCCTCTGAGGGTCGGGGGCAATGGAGGGTCGGGGATCCTCAGGCATACTGAGAGGCACAGCTGCGTCAGGGATGGTCTTTTTATTTTCTGACACGTGTTTGTTGCCCTGTTGGCAGGGGCTGTGAGTGCAGGGGAGCAAAAATATATTTTATAAAACAGGTTGGAAAAGGAATAGGGAGACGATGCAGCTGGGGACGAGGGTCCCGCTCTCTTCCTGCAAGGGGGCCTTGGGGGTACCCCAGTGAAACTTCTGAACTCATTTAAGGTGTTGGTCAGAGTTCAGAAACGGACAGCAGGGCACTCAACACTCAGCCAGGCCTTCGGGGGGCTTGAAGATAAGGCAAGCTGGAAGTCGATTGTGACTATCAAGTGAAGCGTCAAAGTTGTGGTTTGTTTGATTGTTTCATTAGTGAGTGCCACACTCAAATCAACAATTGAACAAGTAATTTATCTTTAGATACAGACACATGTTGTGCCAGTCAAATGTTTGGACACATCTACTCATTCAAGTGTATTTCATTAGTTTTACTATTTTCCACATTGTACAATGATAGTGAATACATCAAAACAATGAAATTATACATATGGAAAGATGTAGCAGCAAAGAAAAGCAGATCAAAATGCATTTCATATTGTACATACTTTAAAGTAGAAACCCTTTGCTTTGATAACAGCTTCGCACACACTTTTTATTCTCTCAACCAACTTCATGAGGTAGTCGTCTGGAATTAATGTGAATTAACAAGTGTGCCTTGTTAAAAGTTAATTTGTGGAATTTCTTTCCTTCTTAGTGTGTTAGGAGAGGTATTCAGAGAGAGTGACCAAGTTGGCGGGGCATATAGAAGACCATAATTATGTCTGTATTGTAATAGTCAATATTATGGAAAGATAGCTCTAATAAGCACAGAGAAATGACAGTCCATTATTACTTTAAGACATGAAGGAGAGTCAATACGGACAACTTCAAGAACTTTGAAAGTTTCTTCAAGTGCAGTCACGAAAGCCATCAAGTGTTATGATGAAACTGTCTCTCATGAGGACTGCTTTTGGGAGAGGAAGACCCAGAGTTACCTCTGCTGCAGAGGATACATTCATTATTGTTCCCAGCCTCAGAAATAGGCTAACTTTGCATCAGATTGCAGCCGAAATCAACGCAAGTAACAGATCACACATCCCAACATCAACTGCTCAGAGGAGAATGCATGAAAAATATCTGCAAAGAAATCACTCCTGAAGGACAACAATGAGAATAAAAGAAAAACTTGGGCCAAGAAACACGAGAAAAGGACAGATGGAAATCTGTCCTTTGGTCTGATGAGTCCAAATTGAGATTTTGGTTCAAGTCACACTCAACCAACAAAACGCCATCCCATCTGGTTTGCGCTTATAGTTGGACTCTCCTTTGTTTTTCAAACAGGAAAATGAACCAAAACACACCTTCAGGTTGTGTAGGAGCTTTTTGATCAAGAAGGAGAGAGATGGAGTGCTGCATCAAATGACCTGGACTCTATAATCACGTGACTTAAACCCACCGGAGATGGTTTGGGATGAGTTTGAGTGAAGGAAAAGCAGACAACAAGTGCTCTGCATCTGTGGGAACTCCTTCAAGACTGTTGAAAAAGCATTCCGGGTTACTACCTCATGAAGCTGGTTGAAAGAATGTCAAGTGGGCAAAGCTCTCATCACGGTAAAGGGTGGTCACTTTGAAGAATCTAAAATATAAATGTAAACACTTCTTTTGTAAATTGCGTGAAACTAAAGAAATACCCTTGAATGAGCTGGTGTGTCTGAACTTTTGACTGGTGCTATATGTGAACCTTTAATGTGGTGTTCTGGCAATCCTTTGCAGGAATATTTTAAAGGGCATTATTCAGCTATCCAAAAGACCTGTGCCCTCTCAGCTGTCACTAGCATTTATCTCCATGGTTACTGCTTAGGGGGAGGTGTATTGAAAACAGTGATATCAAACAGGATCTGACCCCAAAAACAAAGAGAGAGAATATTAGAGGATACCGAGATGGATGGGAGATTCTGACCAAGGCCTATAGTGTAGTGTTATAAACCAAAATAAACCCCAGTGCTACTACCCGGTAGGATGGTTCAGTGCCTTTTTACAGAATATAGTAGTTGAAGGGTGTGAATTAACTACTGCTCTAGGTTTCCACCTAGGCAATTTGATCCCTAAACCTACTCAAATAATGAGGCTGTTCACTGGAAGCTTTCAGTTGATAAAAGCATTCTGACACAAGCTTTACTTTCAATACATTCAGCAAAACAAAATATAACAGATTTTAGCCACAAGCTGCTGTTGCATTATAATGGACTGTGAATGTTATAAATGTCCATGCCATTGAGTCACCATCTGCCACTAATACCAATGGCATTTGGTTAAATTCAAAAGTTTAGCGTATTTGTGCTAATATAAGTCATTCAAATTTAACATACCGTTTTTTTGTGCTTGCATGGCAATTTATAGTTCAATCTGAAGTAATAGCTCATTTATTTTCTACAGACAGACAAGTTCCGACAGATTTTCTAACATTTTCCGTGGGGATCCTATTGCCTTGATTTCCAGATTTCTAACATCTGGTTATTCAGAGCTAAGGGACCCTTGGGGAAAAGTGTTACTGGAAGCAATAGACCAAGAGCTGAGAGCTCAGGTGCAGGTTACATGTAGAACTATGTTCACAAAGCAAGTTCCAAAGAACTATGAGAAACTGAAGATTTCCATCCAAGTGCAAAAACTATGTTTACTGTCAAAACTGTCATCATAAAGGGGCAATCTAAAGCTGCGCCTACAATCTTTTTGACATTTCAATGAATGAAATGTACCCATTGTTTCTTAAGGAAAATGACTTAAAAAGTGTCTCATGAGCTTAGTTCAGCTGTCTTTCCCCATCAGTATCAAAAGATTATCTTGTTTCATTCTAATGTTTGTAGAATACACATGAAACAAACGCTTCACTATACATTTGAAATCATGACTGGCCAGTGTTTGCATTCATCTTCTTTCCAGCCCTGACCCTCAGCTTTTTATTCAAATGTATTGGGAAACACTTATTGTTTTTACTGCTGATTCCTGCATTATTAGACACATCCTAAACAGAACGTGAAGTATTTGTGGTTTATTGGATTTCAACAGTGGCCCACAGAGACACACACAAGCATCCCTAGTAAGGCAAGGTTAACCAGTAACAAAGGAAATCAAAACTATCTATGGCTTTTGAACAATTTCAGGTACAGGTGTGACCACACTTAATACATAGTTATGTCCTAGACATGCTAATGGAGTTAAAAAGGAAGTGCATACCTCTTTCTCTGAGATGTACAGATGGTCTCCTCTAAGCATCACGAAACGGTTTTTCCATATTTCTCTGAAAATCCCTTTGCCACAGAACTTGCGGATCCAGCCGACTTTATCAGGCTGGCATGAAAGCTGGTTGACATCTTGAGGACCCTATATATTCAAAGTGAAATAAAACCCCATGAAAAACCTAGTTTATCTAACATATAAGATCTTTTTGAGAGTACTAAGAGTTCTTTCGAAGGCAATTGGCTTTTCAATATCTGGTTGCTTCTGGTTGCTATGGGTGTCCCCGCGTCTTTTCCCCAAATTACAAAGGTGCGCTCTTCTGTGGTTAAAATTTTTATAGCCGGTCTAACATTCTGGGTGTGGCAGATAAAATATATAAAAGCTACGAACCTGTGCAGGGTAACGACCATATGACAATGGCACACCAATGAAAATAAAACAGATTATTCTCTTCACCGAAAGACTGAAGCCGTCTGGTTTGGAAATCCGTGCATAAAGAAATGTGACAGCAAAATGCATAAGCTGGATCCAACGACTATTGTTTAGAAATTGTAGTCTGTGTGTGATATTATTGGGCATATTATATATTCAGCGGTCAGTGTTTGCTGTGGTGTCAAAGCGCGCATAATGCCAGCTTCTGTGCAAATTGTCAGTACTATCTTAGAGAATATCGTGCGAAGATGTAAGGCACAAAACGTGCACCGGATACATGAAAAACAGAATATCTTACCCGTTTGGCCAAATTGCTCTTCTTCATAATGAAAAAAATCACTTTTGGGAATGAAAGCCAGGAGTTCCTCCAGTTTCAAGTGTTTTCCTTGTTTGTTTTTAACGATTTATTTTTAGTTGCATAAACTGTCTTTGCTACCCTCTTATAGTCTCCCAATCTGTTTTTACGCTTTCTATTCTTAATTCCGCTGACGCGCTCAGCAGCCTACGTGCACTGTCTGTTATTATGAGACCGTGGCATCGTCCCTCCACCTCGGTAGGTAGGATATACTGATCTCAAAGAAGTGGGCTGAAAGGGTATTCCGGTTATTACTGCGCTCGACAGCTCCATCTATTGCGCAGTCGACGTGATGCCACAAACACCGATCCAAGTCAAAGCGCTCTTATGTTCGGGAAATAGAGCAAGGGTCAGATGAGAAGAAAAAAAAAGTCAAAATCCTAAGAAGATAAGGCTATAAACTAAAATCCACAATTTATATATATTGTTTATATGTTGTCATTGATTTCCAATAGCTAAAAATCAACGGAATAAGAGGTCAGGTTTACTTGAAATGTAAATCCTATCCGAGCTGGGAAAGGTGAGTATATGGGGATCACCCTAGAAAAATAAGATATTTTTTCAATGGGCACCACAACGTTTTCATGCAGGACACACAACCTGCACCCAAGATTGGATAGTTTCTTTGGCATATATTCTTTGTCTATTTTCAGGGAACCACCAATGAGTGGAGACAAAGGAAATACATATGACCTCTCAGTCAGACTCCATCACGTCTACCTTGGTCATTCCAAACCAACACAAATTGGACAAATTATCCTGCTGTAAGAGTGAAATCTCTTGGGTTCAAATGGAGGTTGTCTGCAAATTAGAGACATCCTGGGGCCACTTTCATATTCCATCAACTTAAATAAACTGAAACAATGAACCCCAAATTTTTTTTAAATCTTACCCCAAAAAAAGAAAGAATCAGTGTTGTGTAAGTATTGGGTAGCTGTATGGAGTCTTTTCCTGATCCTGAGATATCTCAAAACTCACAGCCAGAATCTCCAGGGGATGAAAGCAGACTGTAGAATTGTTCTGCGTTACGGTTTCCAGGGTGTTGTTCATTCCGCAAAAAATGGAAGAAAACTGACAAAAACAGGGAAAGACACCCAGGACTTCTACAGTAAGAATTGCAAATTTTTCAGGCAATTTTGTTTCTCTGTTGTTTTGTCTTATGGACATAACCCAGGCAACACTGATTGTTCCTGTGGTTGTTGTGGAGGAGGAGGATTAGAGGGTCTGCTGAGGGTGATGGTGGGGGGTTGGGAGAGGTTCTACAGGGAGGCAGGCTGAATATCTGTGGACCAAGAGGGGGGAGGCACTTCGCAAAGAATCAACTGCCTAACATTTGCTGCCAAACTTGTTGATTAGCGGTTTGTTGTCTTGGGGGAAACAAACAAAACACTCCCATACATGTTTTTATAAACCTTGCACTCAGTTTCGACGCCCTCAATTTTCTATATCGTGAAATCACAGAATTTTTGCCGAGCATTCACAATCCCAGAATGAAAAATCAGACATAGACTTACACCAGAAAGCAAAGCATTTCTCAAAGATATTCAGAGAAAGCGTGGCTTAGTGTAATGTAATGGGATGGAGGATGAGGATTATGTTATCATTATTGATCTAAGGGGCAACGTTGTGCAAATCCCAACAGGGTATGTCCTTTCTATCAACTGACACCAGAAAAGAGCGATCAGAAATGGATAACAAGAAAACAGCACACAGGCTCGGTCCTGAAGATGAACGTATTCACTTTTTATATTTATTGCGATTTTCCTTAAAATATCCAGTCATTTAAAAATCATTACGTTTGAACGACATATATAGCATGGGGAAATGTACAAAGGCAAAGAAGGGAAAAGAAACAGACAAACATGCACTGTACATATGTTATCTGGAGATTTTTTTCCCCTACATTTTCACACAACATATGAGAATTTAGTCTCAAGGTCTTTGTACCACATATATAATAAAGGTCTCATGTAGGAACAGACAGCCGTTTCCCACTTAACTCCTCTTTAAGGGGAAATGCCATGTAGGTTCAGATGTTGGACACTAACATCAAGTGTGTGGTGCTTTGCTGAGTCACCTGTCAGTCATCGGTAACCTAGTTACACAGGGAACAGATTGCTATGGCACCCAGGGGTGGGTAAACCTGGCTGTCTAATTAGGTCACATGTTCACTTGGTTGGAGTTAGAACAACTGTGTGATGGTGATAACAGATAGCAGCGGAATGTTTTAGTGGAACGCATTCATGCGGATTAAAGTACAGGATACCAATAAGAAACAGACACAACCCATGGTGGGTCCGTTTAAACAAACATTCAGCGTCTGTTGGGATGACCACTCGCCCTCTGCGTCCTCTCACTGCCGTGGCCCGCCGCCACAGTCAATGTCACTTCCTCCAAGAAGCTGTGGGAGAGGGCAGAGAAATCACATTAGGATAGTATTCTGGCAGAGTCTGACGAGGTTGAGAGAGGTGTGAACACACAGGGCATGTTCTGAAAACAGAAGCCCAAGTGACAATGGTGCACATAGAGACACGATTAACCCAGTCCCAGCCACACAGACACGGACAAGGACACACACACAGACACACAAAAACAGAGACAGACAGACAGACACACACACACACAGACACACACGTTTATTTGGTCTGTAACTAGGGTTACAGTCTTTTGAGATGACAGAATTACGTCAAGGCAGCAAAAAGAAGACAACAGACCCTCAAGTGGAACAGTCATAATTGCCATTTCTGTTTCACTGACAAAGTGAGGACATATAAAGAACGGGTGTCACGATATACCGGTATTAACCAAAACTGTGATATTTAAAAAATGAAATATTGATATCATGGTAACAATACACATACTATAATATCGTATTCACTAGGCTTAAATGACATTGTATTTTTCCAAAATCTCTCAGTTTTTCAATAGCTTATTCATGTCATCTATAGACAAAGGTTCTTTAACTATGAGTCCGGTGCAATGCATTATGGTCAATTTAGTCAAATGTGTTTTCCGAACTGAACCTGTCACCAAGGGTGTACCACAGGGCACAATTTTAGGACCCACATCTTTTTCTATTTACATAATAGCAGCATTACCTCGGGCAATAGGAAGTTCTCTCATCCAATTATATGCAGACAATACAGTATTATACCCAGCTGGCCCCTCCTCTAATCGTGTGTAATGTTTGCTCTACAAACATATAAGTTCTTTGTATCCAATCTTACCCGTACTATATTTTAGAGACATAATTTACAGGGAAAGGGGACTAGAGTGAGTTAGGGCTAGATGTTCTCTACTATTGTGCCATCATATTTGTCACCAATGCAAAGTAAAATACTTAACACTTACCGGTCTTTATTCGGTACACCTTCTCGTTAACATAAATACATAAAAAGCTAATCATGTGGCTGCAACTCAATATTTAAAGCCTGCAGACATGTTCAAGAGGTTCAGTTGCTGTACGACCAAACATTATAATGGGGAAGATGCTGATTCTAAGCAACTTTGACCATGGTATGATTGCTGGTGCCTGATTGGATAGTTTCATCGTCTCAGAAACAGCTGACCTCCTCAGAAGTATCTAATTTTCACACATTACAGTCTTAGGGGTTTACAGAGAATGGTACAACAAACAAAAACCTTCCAGTGAGTGGCATTTCTGTGTGTAAAACCACATTGGTAATGAGAGGGGTCAGAGGAGAATGGCCAGACTTGTAGAAGAAAAGCCACAAATACTCAAATAACCACTCCTTACAACAGTGGTTTGCAAAATGAAATCACTGAACACACAACGTGTCAAACCTTGAAGTGGATGGAGGAAAACGAGGTCCGACCCAATACTAGATAGATGTACTTAATAAAGTCCCCAGTGGGTGTTGTAGAAGCACTTCATGACATTTTGGAAGTGAATACCAAAAAAATTCATTCAAGGTTCTCAAAGTTGACCTATTTTGCATTCACCACCAAACTACACTGCACACCATTTCCATGACAACAAGCTGTTTGGATGTCTTACCAGAAGAAAGTCTACTCTCATCAAGAATGGAAAAGATAGACATAATGGGAAGATACTTCGATTAGATCTGTGTTATTGGAATTCCTAAGGGTGCCAATTTTTGTGACACACCCTGAACTAAAGGCTTGTTTTCTCTCAGAGTGTGAAACCAAGCTGATACACAACAACACCATTTTTAGCTCATCTTTATCAAAAGGGAACAGTAAATAAGAGTAGACATAACCCTTTACCTTGACATTGAACAATGGATGGACCAGTGGCACATGGCTTTGACAGTAATTACATCATTTAATTAGCCTGGGTTGGTCAAGCAGTCATATTCTCTCTTCCATTTCTTTTTAAACTCCCTTCTCTTTCTTCTCCCATTTAGTTGAATAAAACATAAAAAGGCCTCATAATATAATTTCTATGTAATTCTGTAACAGCTAAATTGCTGTAGTTAGAAGACATCGGCCCACATTCATTCTATTTCAATGACTGACAGGACACCTATGCTATCTCAACCAAATGTTTTCAACACAAGTATGTCAAACATGAAAACATCTGTTTTCAGCTAATTGACCTTAATCTAAACAACAAAAACTATATCCATAATTGAATGAACGTTTTCTTAGAATCTAAAGGGGTGTGGTGAAAAAGAGACTGAATTCCAATGAATTGACCCCGATAGTAAAGCCAAGGTCAACTACCAGTTCTATACAGGAACAATGTTATTGAACCTGGAACCCATAATCCTAAGGCTGTTTTCTAGACAGAGCAGCCCAGAGAGGATATCGTTCAATAGACATTCTGGAGACCAATATCAGCCCAAGTTATCAAAGGGAGATGCGGACCCCTGAGGTGGTGACTGTACTGGTATCGTATTGGTCGGGATAATCACCAGCCAGCGGCCCACAGAGGCAGAGCACAGCAGCAGAAGGTGGCCTGGAAAAACCACCCAAAGGGCTTTACTGGTTCTTTGTGTGGCATTATCATCAAACAACTTGTGAGTGAGTACCTATGGGCAACAAGCGACTTGTGCCGGACCAAAGGGGAACACACAGAGGAGAAGCTCAAAGACATGTCAAAAAGGCCTATTCATTCTGGCTCATATCTCCTCTGGGTCAGGTTGTAGAACAGATGAAAGTGCAAACCCACCACACCAGACTATTAGCATTGGCCGCGCCATCCCGTCCAGAATTAAAAGGCTATGTTAGGGAATTCCCCTGCCTGGGAATCTTACCAGATCTCACAGCAACCCTCCCCCAACAGTACCAAAGGGACTGGAGGATCATGAACTGGCTGGCCAAACTCGGGGAAATACGAACATGCGACAAAACTATGTCAACATCAACTAAATATAAACAAGCTTGTGACAGCCACGACAGGGGAATATAAACAAGCCATTTATACACGGCGGCCGTCAGCAATGGGCTGGCAGGCGACAGCAACTAACAGCATGGTAACGAAAATACACCTGACAGTTGAATGTAGGCCTTTTGGCAGCCCGGCAATGAGTGCCGCAGCACCACATGAAAAAGCCTCAGGGTCAAATCACAAAGGTTCCCATCTGAGTTCCCAGAGGGGCAACGCGTTGGTTGTTGTCACGGAGTCCTGGTGAGAGACGCTCCAGAGCCGTGTCAGCGGGCGCTCGGCTAAAAATGTCAAAGGTCAAGGACCATCACCGCCATCGCCCGCTTAGCACAGAGGTGCCGCCTCGCAACCTGGGTGATGACGTGGCCAGCGAAAAACAGGGCCTGGCGGTCTCTCTCGGTCAAATCAGTCCCGACACTGGTTGGAATCCCATAAAAGATTGACGAGGAGAACGAAGCCGTCATATAAATGGGAAAGAGCTTGTCTTGTGGGTGTATGGGTGCAGACTGTGTGATAAAATAGATAAGGGATGATCCCGCGCAGGAGAACCCGGACGGACGCATCACCTGAGAACCCTGTGTTGCGTAATGACACCAATGTCCTATTCAGCTCAGACTAAGACGGAAAGCTATAGGTAGAGAAACTATTATTTATTCAGCCAAATATTCAGAGAGATGAAGGGAGATGGGAAGCGGCAGTGAGAGACAGCGAGCAGAGAATCTTCACCCAGCGTTGCAGACAGATGAGAAAGAGAGTGAGACCCCCTAGAGGAAGACAGAGGATGAGACAGAGAGGGAGAGGGCGCAGAACAGGGAGAAAGAGTGAGACCCCCAAGAGGAAGACAGAGGATGAGACAGAGAGGGAGAGGGCGCAGAACAGGGAGAAAGAGTGAGACCCCCAAGAGGAAGACAGAGGATGAGACAGAGAGGGAGAGGGCGCAGAACAGGGAGAAAGGAAGCCAAAAGTTGCTGTCAGGTAATAACGACTTTTCAAAGTAAGGGTCTTAATTCAGAACCTTCACAGGACAAAAAAGCAATAAAGAACAACAAAGAACCCAAGGGCACTGGCGTGCAAGCTGAATAAATCATTTTGCAACTCCATTCACGCCTGGGATTGCACTCCTTAACAAGATTTGGGTGATATTACTGAAATAATTTTTAACTGTATTATAATGTTACTCTTGTTGCTGAAAGCCCTGTTGTAATGCCCACAGATAGACAGATAACCTAGCAAGATGACGAATCAACAATTTTACTCCCTCTATCTTCTCACATATTGCTGGTGCCAGCCCAAATGTTGAGCTACCTCACTTACATTAGCTAAATGTTCAGCACACCATACACCAGCAAGCATAATCTAGCTAACCAGCAAGCTAACATAGGCTAACTGGCGAGCAGGCCGGAATCAGCCGGCAGGCCTCAGATTGCCCACCCCTGTTCTAAACCATTGTTACTGGCCCGGTGGTCACCACATCACACCACGCCGCCAGCAAGCAATATACGACAGATGAAGAGCCAACAGACACTGGGTTAGTACTCAGTAACAGAAACAAAATAGTCAAATCCAAACACAAAACGATGACTAAGTCAGAGCTTAGCTGATTGCAAAACAACACTTGAAAATGTGCCAGTTCTTTTTCCCAAAGCTAGAGTTCCAGATCAATAACATCTGCTCAACAGTTGACCTTTAAAGGCCATTTTCACAATATTTGTGAGGATCACATTCACTCATGTTTTGGTCCTTTTTCATTGTGACCCGCTGAATTCAAAACCGTCACATTTGAACTGAAGTACCGAACGGGGTACAGAATGGCAATTTCAATTAAATGATACTAACTCAATTAAAATAGCCAATTGACAAATAACAGAATGATGCTGAGAGTCCAATTTGTCCTTATAATTGATGCCAAACAAAATCCATTGATTGCTAAGTTGAAGAAACCATATAACCCTATGCACAATGAATTGTTTTTACAATTTCCACAGGTAATGTTACAAGACATGGTGCTGAACAACTGACTTTCAAATCTCCCGTTATTTTACGTGACCAGATTTTCCAAATCCCGTTAAATATCTATTCTAAATACAGATATCAAAATGTATGCAGACAACAAGATGTCAACTACGATATCATAACTAAAAATACATTCTAGTTAATCAACTATAGTTAAGTGACGTGCACAGAATTATATCGTAGGTCGCTGATCTGTACAATACAGAAATGTATAATTACAGATATGTGATGCATGACAATTCAATCCCAGAAGAATTCAGGCACATTCTACAAGGTGTCACTGTGGAGTTCAAACAATGCCGAATTATCATAAAGGAACCCAACATGTGCCAGGAAAACATTTCCCACACCAATAACTCCGTCACCATTGGCCTGTACAGCCAGTACAGTGGAACCCGATAAGTTGTTCCAAGAAGGCTTTGGGCAGGAGCACTATTGTACTGTGCCGTTATTTGCCTGTTTGTGGCCTCACTCAGGGCACATGTTTTGCATTCAAACAGGAAGTAAATGCCTCGATGTCCGTCAGCCTGCTTGAAATAGCAAGCCGCGGCCACATCAATCATTGTCAGTAGGAGCGATGTCTATTTAGCATAAGGGATAAAGCAGTCTCTGAGGGTGTATTACGTAAAGTCCATGCAAATACTGTACACTGCAAATCATGGCATATAAAACAAAAACAATTATTTATATACGCACAGTGGCATTGGTTCGAAGAACCACGTTTAAATGAGAAATTGTGGAATTAAGCACCGGCCTGCATAAGACGGTCGATCTGTTCGAAACAACTGACAACACTGTCTAACAGCAGTGGCAGGGTAGAATTTAACTGTGGGGGGGGTGTTGTGGATGGTGGTGCCACCTCTTGGTGTTGTGGATGGTGGTGCCACCCAGTACAATCCGGACCCCAGGCATGGTGCGGTTCAGGTTGTAGACAGCCAGCGCCTCTTCATAGGTGGCCCCTCCGATGATGAACACCGTGATGTCCTGTGGCCTGGCAGGAATACATGACGGAAACCGTGATAAGCTAGTTTCCAGTTGGCGCCGATAAAATGGTCAACCGTAGCCGTGCATGAAGTCACAAAGTATGATTCTTTTTTTATACAGCAGTGACTGTGTGTAGAACTCGGTCTGTTTGTGTATGCAATGGTAGGTTGTTACTATGTGAGAGACAGAGGGAACAAGAGGGAAAGACCAGACGGAGAGGAGTGAGACAGAAATGGATAGACCAACACAAAGAGCGACCCAGAGGGGAGGGACCACAGAGATGACGCTACCTGTCTCTCAGGGAGCTGGGTCCCAGGTAGGGGAACTGGCTGTCCTTCAGGCGCCCCTTGATCAGCTGGTCCAAGGTCTCCTGCAGTAGGGGCGCGTGCTGGGTGTACACGTTCTCCACTCCCTGCAGACACACACATGGACACCAAACAGAAGGGCTTCGTCACTGCCTGCCCCACAGGACGGACACAACTCCAGCTGGTGTTTGTAGAAACTGTGAAAGGGGCGTACCTTCAGGCCCTTGAAGAACTGCTTGGTGATGGCCACCGCGTCTTGGGGGTTGATGAGGTCACTTCCTCTCACTCTCTTCCCTCCATACTCCACCATGGACGTTACCATCTGAGGTCAAGGGTGAGGGATAAACAGGATAAGGGCACATTGGGATTTTTCTAACCCAGAGTAGACGGATATATCTAACATGCCCTCATACTGTATGTATATTGTTGAGTTGAAAGTGTATATGTATAAAAGAAGTACAACAACAGTACAGTCATCATATTGCTATATGCCCCAGGTTGTCGTGCAGTATAAAATAACCGCAGTTAAGTCCGAAATAAAGTTTTGCGTAACTGATGAGGTGTTTAATTATGTTCAGGCTTCACATATGTTAAGAGAAGAATATGTACCGGAAAAATAAAGTAGCTCTCTGAAAATTACGAGCAAGTACACAAGCGAAATGTTCCTTCCACCGTGAAACTAGCACCCGCGAAACTCTACGAGACCATTTGTGTTCACGAGCTCTCCCTGAGAGAGTTGATGGCCAGGAGGTGTGCTCACCCTGCGGTGCCTCTCTGACACGCCCTTCTTGTTGAGCTCGTCCATGAGGGCTGGCAGGATGCTGCTGCTGTGCTTCTCGTAGCGCAGTGCGTACAGCATCACCAGGCGCACCGCGTCCAGCTCGCTCAGCCGTGGGTTCTGCAGCAGCCGACGCACGCTCTGGGGAAAAACAGGCCAATTAGCATTAACAGCCAATGAGACAAGGAGCCAGACTTTACATTTTGTAAGTGCCACTTTTAATTTTTTTTTAAATGTGCAGTGTTTGGAAGTATCAAATATCCTAATTATTATATGCGCTCAATGCTTTATATATTAGCGGGCTGCATTAGTCTTCGACCAACATAAAGAATGGGGAATATTGTGCGTCTTTGTTTTGGTGTTATTGTTTAATATAACAAAATGGGAATAAAAACATACGCCCCTCAACATATGCCTAATTCATCTTTGACTCGTGTTTCATTCACATATTTAGTATGGTATGCCTACAGCACACAGCAGGGTTTGTGTATTCATTCGCTTCAACAGACAATGCAGGAAATTCTACTGGTAATTTAAAAAATGCAAATGTGTTTCCTAACTTCCTAAGTAAATTAGCAAACAAAATTGTTTGAAATGAAAGAGGAATTCTCAATTCTCAAAACTATCAAATCACTTGGATTTACAGAAAAAAATAAACTAGAAATTGGCCTAAAGGGTTGAGTTTTACCTGTGAGGCACTTGAGTGATCATTCTGGCAGGCCAGCTCCTGTTCGACCTCTGACACTTCCATCAGATGCCTCTCACTGACCAGGCGAGACAGCTCACCAACCACGGTCACATGTTTCGACACTGTGCCTGACATCTTTTTAAACTGGGGGTAGTTGTCCACAAATGCCTGCATAACAAGAGAAAAAACTGAAAGCAATTATTTCTTGGAAAGTTATTTTGTATCACTGTATCACTATTATGGTCATCAACTACGTGATTATTTCACTAATTGTGAGCAGTTATTAATCAGTGAGGCCAAACTGAGGTGGGTGGTCTTAAATGAGTAACTGCTACAGAACATAGGCATACTGGGAAATTGAGTTCCTGACAGAGTACAGTGCCCTACTCTCACCTTCATGTCAGAGATGGACTCAAGCTTCTGTTGCTCCTTGGGCTTCTTCTTCTGAAAGTCCTCCATCAGGTTTTTGATGTTTGTGCCAATCTCTCCAAAGTTTAGGTACAGATTCTGAATAACAGATTGACAGAAACAAAATTGCTTTCATCTGGACAACTTGTGTGTTTTGAAGGTAGGAAACTGGTGTTCAGTGGTGAGTCAACATCTGGACATTTCTAAAGTCTTCATCCAACCCTCACTGATGGTCTGCCACACATTCCGCCCAGTTTTCCCTCATGGGGTTTTGTTACAGAGGGTTGCTGGCCTGCCTTTTTAACCTCTAGGCTACCTGCCAGCTGAACCAAATGGGACCGTTTCAAAGCCAAGGGGCGCATTTGTTTAGAATTGGAAGCAGTCCCAGACTAGTTGTCCTTAATGAGTAACTGCTACAGGACATACCGGGAAACCAGGCCCAGGCACCGGGACTCACATTGGCATAGAACTCATCGTTCTCCGCCGACAGAACCACCTCCTTCAGGTCCTTGCTGATCCCGGGAACTCGGGACAGGTCTATGCGGTTGTTGTTGAGGCCGAGCAGCTCGTGCACCATAGCTTGGTAGGTCCACTGGAGGGATCAGGGGAACAAACAATGGAACCAAAACGATGAAACCTACTATTCAAATTCAATACATTTAGTCTTGAGCACAGTGGAGCGATGAAGACTGCGTGGGGTTTTCAACAAGTGATGTAATTACCCAGTCCAATGGGCACTAAGGATTGGATTATTATGTGATACAAAGGGCCTTGGGTGCATGACCTAGTTTTACTTGTGCGGGAGGTTCGTAATATCTGTGTACATGACTCTGCTGCCCCCAGGTGATTTGAGGCTGTAGTGCACATCAGGGTAATTCAAATTTGTGGTCTGACTATAATGAACTGGTTATTGCCTATCTTTAAAAAACATTTTAATGTAGTGTGGGTTTCCGGGCTAATAAAATGCTCAGTCTGGTCCCGGCCTACAAAAGCAAGAATTCACATAGTTTCTGAGGGCTTTCTTCACAGTGAACAGGAACCTGACTGTTGGTTCTGACCTGGTTGAGGAGCGGAGTGATGGCATCATCGCTGCGGTCCAAGATGAGAAGGAGAGGTGGCACTTCAGTCTTCCTGAAGTCAAACAGCTCATACTCCTTGGTGATGATTTGCTGGGGCAGGAGATGAGTAGAGAGAGAGTGTGAATGAGCACCAGTTTGCATGGCCACGCATCCATGTACTTCGTGCCATAGCGAGGACCTAAAATCCCCCAAAGTAGCTACAGGGACATTCGGAAACTCCACGGAGACAATGGGTAGTTTAGACTCAGGAGTTTTAGGTTCAGGGTTGAAAGGAGTGTATGGGGTTAGGGGTTAGCCCTCTCCATACCTTGACACTTTCTCCCAGTCTCCTGGCCATGTCTGAGGACAGCTGGTAGCGGATCATGGGGCATTTCTTCAGGGCTAGCAGCACTGAGGTCAGACCCTGGGTCGTACGCTGCAGTAGCGCGGGCTCCCAGCTACGCCCCTGTCGCACGCAGGGCGCACCCACACACACACACACATTATCAAATGACAATATAAATGCATTCTACAAATATGTCCAATACAGAGGGAACACGACAAAAGCAGAGAGAAATTCTAACTGCTAATCTAAAATCCATCCAGATAAATAGTATACCCCTGAAAACATTGTTACATTTACATTTTAAGGTGTGATTCTGAGCTATGTAAACAAAGCCCGCTAACTGGTACCCCGGCGAAGAGTGTCAGCAAAAGGACTGAAGGCTTAAATGGAGCTCAAGTGTCCAACACATCGTGGCACGTTTTCATTACTCACCCTTGCCACACCAGTGAGGTTGAGGGAGAAGAGGTGTGGGTTAACAGCAATAAAGTCTCCATAGAACTCCTGAAGTCACATGGGAGACAAACAGACATATAAGTTTGTCAGTTATAGTTTTTTTTGCATTAAACACCATTATCCTATTACCTGGCTATTACAATACTATACCGTAAACAACTACAAAAAGAAATCCGTACCTAGATGGCCTAGAGTGGTACAGTGGTCAAATTGGCTGCTTTCGTTGGGCATGTACCACTACCGCATTAGATTGAATCGGACCCAAAGCTTAAAAAAAATATATATACATCCTCTATCTTTCTCAGTGTCTCTATTACAAAAAGCATAAATGCTTGAAAATATATACCAATATTAACGTACTTGCACTTCTGCGACTACTTCCTGTTCATCCGCCTCGGCCAGGGCCTTGATCTCACTCTTACTGATGACGTTGCTGAAGTCTACAAAGGATTATGAGTAGAATGTCAATTGCCAAAACCCGGGGAATTGAGTCATAACGTCCAAATGAATAATGTCAGCCCATCGGAACCAGGGTTGGGCAAGCAATGAGAATCAGAACAGAGGGATGTATCATTTCAAGAACAGTGCAGAGGGTCTTACAGATGAAGTATACACTGTACTTGGGTCGCCGCAGCTCCTGAATCAGATGTTCAACATTTTCCTGTAGAGGGCAGAGAGGAAGTCAGATGTCACATGAATTCCAAACTCATCTCAACTCAGGTCGTTATCCTCCATATAATACATACACCGTGTTTATGAGATGCAATACTGCAGTGTTTTTTCAGGTATGAGTGCAATAAAGCAGTTGAAATATGCATTCAGACAGTATGGTCACAACACAGAGTCTGTAAGGAGAGCAAAGGCTGGCTACAATGTATATAATGACTGGCGCACCTTGGTTGGTCGGAGGAAGCAGATGGCTTTAAGGTGCTTCATGCTGTCTCTATTTTGAGAGTCAATTCTTTCAAAGAGGTAGACCTCTTTCTGCAGGATCTCGGACTGAGTGTAGACCACGCTAACGATGCTGGTCTGATGGGACAAGGACACAATAAGCAAAAGGCACGATGATCAAATACAACTGGCATGCAGTCAATTCCAATATACCAGTGATTTATTAGATAGATTCGTGAAATGTATTATTTTCCTTTCCTCTGACTGTAACAGCTGAAAGGCTACATTCATGAATATATTCTTGAGTCCTTATCATGCAGGCATTGTACATCCTCATTATCAAAATATCTCCCTTGTTTCTATGCTGATTACAGTCAATATTATTAAATTCTATGTAAATTAGACTTTAGGGAAAAAATTTGATATGTTGGAAAATTCTAATGAATAATTTAACGTTACGTTCCTTCAATGTTTCTGTCTCTAACAAGAACACATATAAACGAAAACTATAATCATCGTACAGTAAATCGTTAAAACAAAAACATTGTAACCATTCCAAATATATATTAGGCTAGTTACCGTCTCTTTATCCATAAGAAGAACCTTCATCCCTGGCCCGCTGTTTTCTATCATTTTGGAGATATACTGCTTCACAGCAAGTGTCACATTCATTTTGACAACGCTGAAAAAAGATAATGATGAGAACTTGAGGAAGACTAAAGCCGATTTGTATTCGGTAAAGATCTCCTAGCTACACCAGGCAAACCTTAATATGTTTTTAAAAAAGTTGGTTTACATGTACAATTTGACTATTGTTGACAAATTGTCAGCTCAGCTGAGGCTAGCTACAGCTGTCTGCTTCAGAATGAACCTGCAGTTACATTTCCGGAATGAGGCAAACTGAGGAATCTAACGACTGATCAGGGACCAGTTTATAAAGCAAAAGCACAGGTAAAAACATTCACGCGGTCTATGAGTTTCACTGATCCGATATCAGTATATCCCATAATGCACTGGTACTTATTGCACGACAAGGACGCCATCTTATTAAGGGTATATGTTTTTTCCTTACTACGAACCTACAGTGCATATCTTAGAAGATATATATATATATAAGAACAGAAGAACATGGGGCATGATATTTACATGGCAAACAAAAAATTAAAAATAAAACCAAAAAAAATGCTTTAGCATGTACAAAAGAAATTAAATCAAAAGGGCAATTATTCAATAAGAATGTTTATAAAAGAAGCCAGTTTCACTGCATTCTTGTTATTAATCAATAATAAAGACTTATAAAAAAGTTTCAGCTCATTCCTCCAATAAGTAATGTTAGGATTTATCTTAACAAAAAGAAATTTATGTATGAAATGTTTACTTAACAGAATTACACTGTTAATGCCAAAGTCATTATGATCATTGCGAAAAATACCAAATTTTATATCATTAATTGTTAGATTCATTATCTGAATTCCTTTGGATACAAGCAATTGAATAAGGTCCAGCCAAAACCTTTGTACAACTTCACACGATCTATGAATTTGTCGTCACTTCCTTTAAACCAAAACGAGGCTGTGGGGTACGGAAGTAACGTTGGCCCGCCCATCTGTAGACTTCTGTTATAACTTTACCTACAATGCCGGCGTATTGTTGTGTTCCCAAATGTACGTCTTCAAAGAGAAATAAATCCTATAGAGGTCAATCCTTCCATCGTTTCCCCAAAGATCCTGTACTTTGCCGTGAATGGATTCATAAAATAAGAAGAGATCCCGGTCCCCATTTCAAGGTAAGATATTAACAGTTTATGGCTAACGATGCTAACGTTAGCCATATTTACGTTAACGGTCATAGAGATAGCTAGCTAAACCTTCTGGCTTAATGGACATTACTTGATTAGCCACGAACCGGTCCTTTTTAAGTTATAACAAGCGAAGGGCTGATTCGGGGGTAACGTTAAGCAAGTTGTTGCTCTTTTTACTAGCCTGGTCAGCTAACGTCCTGCCGTGGATAGCCGTGTCTTACAGCAAAATATAAACAAGAAGTGATCTGTGCCTGTTTATGATAATAACCTTTGCTAATCTATGTTAAGCACACAACTACGTTTAAAAAGTAACATCCATTTAACATCTAATGTTACAGATCCACGTGGACACAAAAGTTTGTTCAGATCATTTTACAGAAGAATGTTTTTTGAAGACCCTGGTTGGCATGCGAAAGTTGAAACAAGGTTCTGTTCCAACATTGTTTGCCTGGACAAATAGTACCGTGAGGCCTGCAAGGAGGTCTATCGTCAGAACTACAAGGTATTTTTCTGTGCAGTTACATTCTTAGTCCATAATGTTTTTAAGACCTCTTTTCATGTGACTAAGTTTCAGTAATACTGCTTTCCAGTCATGCAACCACTGCAGTTGTTGAAGAGGATGTCCAGCAGGATGATGTAAATTCTAATGAGTTAAGGTAAGTGACGTCTATCTCTGAACATATTTTTTCCCCCTACTATTATCTGATTGCTAGGATCAGAGGAATGCTGATAGAAAATGCAGTAGCCATCGACTCGGTACACTCTGAGTGCCTCCCGTTTATTTAACATAACAACTGAGCATATGACGGGTGTTGTGCCGAAAAGTGATGGTCCGCCAAAAAAATATTTTGCCCAGGCTCTTTATGTCTACAGCTGGATCAAACAGACATAACGTGCGAATAACCATCAGTTTATGTCCGTGTTAATAGCAAAGGTATGTCTGTGTGATACTTTAACGTGTCTTTTAACATAATAATAACAACGTAACATCCCTATGTGAACTGAGCAACCCATGCCTGTAAACAAATTAACTTATACTTAATATTTACTCATTTTAATAACCAACAGTAGCACCCTGCCTTGCTTTGTAGTGACACATTGGAAACAAGCTATTTTGACTGATGGTTCCAATACACTTTTAGCTAAAGATCACATCAACTGCTCATAACATGTTATTTTTAGTCTAGCAGGGAAAGATGAACTGTTGATATGAACGATCAAAATGAACATTTGAACGTTTAGCAAGCATATTTCTTCTAGCAGTGGCACCACTCCGCAAAATGAGCAGTTTATCCACAGTCATGATACCTGAATGTTCCCCTAATGTAATCATGCTTTAAACTGCAGTCTTTTATTTGAGTGAGTAAAGTATTTTGTCATGGCTACCACCAATTTCTTTCCTTAGCACTGCAACATAACACTGTGATACAAATAAAATATTATAAATAATCAAAGAAACGTTGAAAAAAATAAACAAATAGGGTCATGAAAATGCTACCAAGTCTAATATTGGCAAATGTTAACATTTATAAACTATAAGGTATCTCACTAGCAAATGCTACAAACACCAGCAGTTGCAGTCGGATATGCTCTTTCCTCTACAGTACGACAGGCTACTGGTTTGGTTGTATATGTTGAGTAGTGGGTGATTTCGGACACAGCCCTTGTTTGCCACCGTTCTACCCCATAATTGGTCAAATGTGACATGTCATCTTACGGTGAACCGGTGGCAACCCACACAAACAGCGGCAGGTGCCGCAGCATCCTAGGTTGCCACAGGAAATACCATATAAAAGGCGAAAGATGCCGTGGCATCTCAGGAAAAATCTTTTGCATCTCAAACTGCCACCGGCATCTCAACCTGCCACACAAAAAAATGCCACTGCTAACGGGGCAGATGCCGTGAAATCTCAATCTGCCACCGGAAATGCCACTGCGAGCTGCCGATGCCGCTATTTGAGCTAGCCCCTGCTGCCATGATGACAGACACCCACTGCTGCGCTCTGTAAATGAACTTCCGTTTTAGAGTGTACCCCCTAGCCTCTTTTTGGATTTCAAGATGGAGGCGCGGTGAATAAGGGGAATTGCAGCCACAGACATTTGGCGTGTCTTTTTTAGGAAAATGTTTCTTCAACAATAGTTTCATAAACAGAAGTCCTTGAGAGTGATGGTAATGACTGAATCCCATGGTGAATGTATTACAAGTTGTTTATGCGCATGTCTGCATTTGAAGAAGTACATTTAATAATTTCAAATTATTAACACCTGTTTATATGGCGAAAACAACTACACAATATTTTTTTATTTCAACAAAGATTTTTATTTTGTTACACTCCTCAGTCAATTTATCAGCATGATGTTTACAACAATAATTTTGTAATGAGGATGAACTGCAGTGCAATACAATCCTGAAGGAAAAACATAAACATTTCTTACAATAGAGGGATATATTATACTGTAATAACTCTTCTCATATGAAAGCTATGAAAGTTAACTTTAAAAAGTCAAAAGAATATTAAAAGGCAGCAATCCAAGTGGCTCTGGCAGGTGTGTTGGCAGTGTGTTACAGGACGAGTTGATCAGCTGTTCTTTTTCAGTCCCACTAGCTCGGTGCTGACACCCCATAGTCTCAGTGCTGCAAGATCATCTCTCCCCTCAGGAGATGGGTCCTTCACCTGACAGTCACTGAGAAATAAAAACCACAGTATGTGTTGTTATTTGTTGTGGATATTTCCTCAATATGAGATGAAAGTGTTTGAAATAACAGCCTTTTGCGGTGGGATCTAACTTTTGGTTAACTTGTAATGTCACAAAGTTCAGTTTATTGTAATATTCAAGTTAAAGTTCTGGTTAACGGGGGGAACTAGAACTCGAAAATCAGGGCTGTGTATTTATTTCATCAGATATATCTCGTAACAGCCTTTTAATCAGAATGAGCATTACAAGGGACAAAGCGAGCTCTGGTAAAAAGAAAGAAAAAATAATTTGAAACAATATACAGGTGCTGGTCATATAATTAGAATATCATCAAAAAGTTGATTTATTTCAGTAATTCCATTCAAAAAGTGAAACTTGTATATTATATTCATTCATTGCACACAGACTGATAAGTTTATTTATTTTAATTGTGATGATTATAACTGACAACTAATGAAAATCCCAAATTCAGTATCTCAGAAAATTAGAATATTACTTAAGACCGACAGGTTGCTCTAATAGTGGCCTTCAGCTCTTCTGCATTGTTGGGTCTGACGTATCGCATCTTCCTCTTCACAATACCCCATAGATTTTCTATAGGGTTAAGGTCAGGTGAGTTTGCTGGCCAATTAAGAACAGGGATACCATGGTCCTTAAACCAGGTACTGGTAGCTTTGGCACTGTGTGCAGGTTCCAAGTCCTGTTGGAAAATGAAAATAAAGTTGGTCTGCAGCAGGAAGCATGAAGTGCTCTAAAACTTCCTGGTAGATGGCTGCGTTGACCTTGGACCTCAGAAAACACAGTGGACCAACACCAGCAGATGACATGGCGCCCCAAACCATCACTGACTGTGGAAACTTTACACTGGACTTCAAGCAACGTGGATTCTGTGCCTCTCCTCTCTTCCTCCAGACTCTGGGACCTTGATTTCCAAAGGAAATGCAAAATGTACTTTCATCAGAGAACATAACTTTGAATCACTCAGCAGCAGTTCAATCCTTACTGTCTTTAGCCCAGGTGAGACGCTTCTGATGCTGTGTCTTGTTTAAGAGTGGCTTGACACAAGGAATGCGACAGCTAAAATCCATGTCTTGCATACGTCTGTGCGTGGTGGTTCTTGAAGCACTGACTCCAGCTGCAGTCCACTCTTTGTGAATCTCCCCCACATTTTTGAATGGGTTTTGTTTCACAATCCTCTCTAGGGTGCGGTTATCCCTATTGCTTTTTTCTACCACATCTTATCCTTCCCTTCGCCTCTCTATTAATGTGCTTGGACACATAGCTTTGTGAACAGCCAGCCTCTTTAGCAATTAAATTTTGTGTCTTGCCCTCCTTGTGCAAGGTGTCAATGGTCGTCTTTTGGACAGCTGTCAAGTCAACAGTCTTCCCCATGAATGTGTAGCCTACAGAACTAGACTGAGAGACCATTTAAAGGCCTTTGCAGGTGTTTTTGAATTTTCTGAGATACTGAATTTGGGGTTTTCATTAGTTGTCAGTTATAATCATCAAAATTTAAAGAAATAAACACTTGAAATATATCAGTCTGTCGAATGAATGTATACATTATACAAGTTTCACTTTTTGAATGGAATTACTGAAATAAATCCACTTTTTGATGATATTCTAATGATATGACCAGCACCTGTATACTGTATGTCTGTAATTTTTATCATATGTACACTTCAACTGTGAGAGAAGGAATCGAAAACAAAAATCCAGTAAATCACATTGTAAGATTTTTAAATAATTAATTTGCATTTTATTGCATGACATAAGTATTTGATCACCTACCAACCAGTAAGAATTCCAGCTCTCACAGACCTGTTCGTTTTTCTTTAAGAAGCCCTGTTCTCCACTCATTACCTGTATTAACTGCACCTGTTTGAACTTGTTACCTGTATAAAAGACACCTGTCCACACACTCAATCAAACAGACTCCAACCTATCCACAATGGCCAAGACCAGAGAGCTGTGTAAGGACATCAGGGATACAATTTTAGACCTGCACAATGCTGGGATGGGCTACAGGACAATAGGCAAGCAACTTGGTGAGAAGGCAACAACTGTTGGCGCAATTATTAGAAAATGGAAGAAGTTCAAGATGACGTTCAATCTCCCTCAGTCTGGGGCTCCATGCAAGATCTCACCTCGTGGGGCATCAATGATAATGAGGAAAGTGAGGGATCACCCAAGAACTACTTGGCAGGACCTGGTCGATGACCTGAAGAGAGCTGGGACCACAGTCTCAAAGAAAACCAGTAGTAACACAATATGCCGTCATGGATTAAAATCCTGCAGCGCACGCAAGGTCCCCCTGCTCAAGCCAGCGCATGTCCAGGCCCATCTGAAGTTTGCCAATGGCCATCTGGATGATACAGAGGAGGAATGGGAGAAGGTCATGTGATGAGATAAAAATAGAGCTTTTTGGTCTAAAATTCACTCGCCGTGTTTGGAGGAAGAAGAAGGATGAGTACAACCCCAAGAACACCATCCCAACCGTGAAGCATGGAGGTGGAAACATCATTCTTTGGGGATGTTTTTCTGCAAAGGGGACAGGACGACTGCAGCGTTTTGAGGGGAGGATGGATGGGGCCATGTATCGCGAGATCTTGGCCAACAACCTCCTTCCCTCAGTAAGAGCAGTAAAGATGGGTCGTGGCTGGGTCTTCCAGCATGACAACGACCCGAAACACACAGCCAGGGCAACTAAGGAGTGGCTCCGTAAGAAGCATCTCAAGGTCCTGGAGGGGCCTAGCCAGTCTCCAGACCTGAACCCAATAGAAAATCTTTGGAGGGAGCTGAAAGTCTGTATTGCCCAGCTCAAACTCATATGTACTCAAGCAGGCGCACGCACAGACAAACAGACCCAAACGCCTACACAAGCATAGATTGGGTTCACAGTGACTTTGCTCAACCAAAAGCGATGCTAAACTCAAAGTAGTACCTGAAGTAGCAGCCACTCTTGTCCTCCAGCCCCTCAGTAACAGCGCAGTAGATGGTGGTCTGGGCCCCCTGCCTGGGGGTCTTCATCAGTAGCCAGGCAGGGGCCGACAGCGCTGCACTTAGTGTGGGGTACTTTGACTGCGAGAAGCGCCACAGCTCTGTCCGGATAACGCCAGGGTGCAGAGAATATGATGTCACTCCGGTTCCTGATGCAGTGTGTGCAGGGATATGTACATTAACTTTAGAATATGTAGATGCTGAGACGTTTCAGGAAGAAATACACTAGTCTGTTTAGACAGACTTCGGAATATCAATTTAAAATAAGTTATACAGTTTAAAGCAGTTATCAGTGCACCATTATACTACATAATGTAATGTCTTTAAAAAACTGAGCAATAAGTTATTTGACATGTTGCATGTGTCCAACCCACCAAAAGGAATCATTAGAGTGCTACGAGGTAAAGAAAATGATCTATGACATCCCCACCACCAACCCCGGACAATGCTGAGCCAAACTGCACTGTCCTCTATGCAGGTGCCAGGAAGTGTCAGTGCGCCGTGATCGAAGTGTCAGTGCGCCATGATCGAAGTGTCAGTGCGCCGTGATCGAAGTGTCAGTGCGCCGTGATCGAAGTGTCAGTGCGCCGTGATCGAAGTGTCAGTGCGCTGTGATTGAAACTCACAGGATGCAGCTTTTTTTTTGTTTTATTTAACGTATTTGTTGCTTTTTTATTACAATAGTAAATGGTTGCTTTTACTGATTACTGACTACATTTTATATTATATCTGTGATTCCAAGAATGGAGTTTCTCGGGAAGTTTTAAAGTTTGGGAACCATTGACTTAAGATAGAGCTCAAATCTTGCTAACGAGTCAAGAATATCAACAAATGTCTACACAATCAGCTCTGTGCTCTGATCTGTGCTCTGTCTGAAAAGTGACTCCACTTGCTCATGGGCTCGCTTTTGGGCTACTAGAATTCTAGTAATCAAGCAGTAATAAAGCCTCCCCACCTTTGGTCCGACGTGCCAGCTCCCTAGAAAAGAGGAGGTTTGCCAGTTTGCTCTGCTTGTAGGCAGTTACTGGGTTGTACCTCTTCTTATCAAAGTTAAGGTCATCAAAGTGGATTTTCCCTGAAAGAAATGAGGCAGAGTAAGACAGATATAATTACACAGACAAGATTTGGTTTGTGACAAAAAAAGTGAGGTCTGGATATACTTACCACCTTGATGAGCAATGCTAGACACATTGACAACGCGACTAGGGCTGGAAGCTTTCAGCATGTCCAGGAGCAGATTGGTCAGTAGAAAGTGACCGAGGTGATTGACAGCCAATTGACTCTCATAACCATCCACTGTGAGAATTTTGGGACACAGCATTATACCTGTGGGAAGAATAGGGAATGTATTAAATTGACTGCCCAACGAGCTCAAGCCCAGAACCTTGGTAACAATGTCAACACAATTCAAGCACTCAGCATGTTGGATTATAGCATCTTTCTCACCAGCATTGTTTATTAGAATGTCCAGACGGGTCTCTGTGGCAAGGAATTCCTGGGAAAACTGTCGTACCGACCCAAGGGAGGCCAGGTCCAGTTGTCGCACAATCACATTACAATTTCCTGTGGAACTGCGGATCTCCGCTGCAGCCGACTCTCCCCGGGTGAGGTTTCGGCAAGCCAAGATCACACGAGCTCCTTAGAACACAAAACACTTTGGTCTGAAAAACACATCCATACAATTTTCCTCCGACAAAATATATAGCATCAGCCATCCACACCTCATTACGAAGACTCTTAAACTTGATCCATTGATAAACCCAAACACTTGCCCTATAACCTGCATTCTATTTAAATTGCATGGTAACTTATTTTGGCAAATATTTTGCAAAAGCAAATCCCAACACAGTTAGTCTAATAAAGAAACGTCATAAGTCTGCTGTACCTCTCATGGCCATATCTCTGGCTGTCTCCTTGCCGATCCCAGTGTTGGCACCAGTGACAACCACTGTTTTTCCATGCAGTTTGACACAGCTGCGGCATATTCCACCGGCAACCCACTTTCGTAGCAAAACATAGCCTGGTTTAGAGACAAACGGCACTGAGCCAAAATATCACTCTTACTTCTTATGTTGACCTGTGAACCTTCTGCTACAGACACCTGGCCTATTCAATTGTGAAAGAACTGATTGGGATGCTGTCATACATTTCTATTCACAGGAATATATTGCATAGTAATAGGTCACAAGACCATGTCTACCATTCCCTAAGCCAAATATTTGTGTTTCCACTCTGCTTACTTTTGAAAAACATTTGCTTTTAATCCGGGGACTATATGTAGATGTGTATTACTATGATCAGTCCATGAGCATAGGAAGATAGATTAACAGAAGTTGCAAACATATTTTAGGACTACATCTAAATAAATGCAATGTAAAAGGCACTTGTTCCATTTGGTAGGATTAAAAAAAAAAAAATCTACACAGATTACAATCTCTTAACAAGATTCAATCCTGGCTTAACATTTTTCTGTCTACGCAATATAGACCCTTTGTTATGGGTAATAGGAATTTGTACTGTACTTCTTGGAAAAAGTAGCATATTGTCTGTGGGGAATTGTTAAATATTTACATACATAACAGAATATGGTAAGATTGGCGCTAAAGACAAAACACAAACCTTAAACAGACATAATAATATAGTGTTAGGCTACCACATACCATGGTCAGTCAGATGTCAGTGATTCTGTTGATTTTAATTTAGGTGAAGAACCAAACAGGAACATGGCATTAGATACTTGAATCTATTGCTAGTATACATGCCCAAGGAAATGTTTTGAATAGAAGGCTAAAAAAGTATTTCCATTAGGTCTAAGACAGAGAATACCTCAATATTTGCCTTCACTCCACATGTATACATCCCACCTATAACATACATTGTTCTTAATTGTTTCACTTGTACATTTTCTGTACTCTTCTATTTGCACTTCTGGTTAGATGCTAAATGCATTTCGTTGTACTGTACTTGTAGTTGTTCAATGGAAATAACGTTGAATCTAATCTAATCTCCAAAGGAAAAGGCAATGACTTACTGATGGTTGTCACTGTAGCCACAGCACCGTACTTCACTAGCTGGTTTTTCTTTAACTCTTTCCACATTTTGTCAGTTGTAGTTGGGGAAAAAATTATTGACTATCCCAGAGCAAACAATTTAGCCTAGTAATTCCAGATTTTTAAGTCTGGCCCTTCTTCTTGAACTGTGCTGTTTTTAATGTTGTTACTGCACGAGTAGTGATACAGACTGAATGTCTATGAATAGGTCTAAGTATCTTACACAGGAGGTTTTAAGACTTATAGCCAGATTAAACTAGTACTACTCCCTTGGCCAGTTAATGGTAACACCACAGTGTTTCTTTTCCTTGAATTTCAGTTGGATTTTGTGGTGTTTTAATATATTTATCAGGAAGTTTGCAATTTAACATCAAGCTGACTAAATCTGGTCAAATTAAGGAGCATAACAGCTCAGTCCTAGCTGCTCACCTTCAATTTATACATTGGTAGCAGTACTGACATAGTCCCTGAGGGACAATGTAGTCTATGTATTTCCTGTTACTACGTTTGCCATGACAACACATTAGGACCAGGTCTGTGGACCTTGTGTGTACGCACCTACTGGCATTTAATGGCTACCGTTTTAAGATAATTTACAGTTAAGCGAAATAGGGACAATATAGACCGATTTTCAAATAGGCAAATATTAATAATTCATGCATGTTATTTTATTTTCAGATGGTGGTGAACATAAAGTAAAACATAGTTGTGAATTTGAAAATAATCATATGGAATGGAACACTGCACAGTTGTATTTCTGTGGTTGATGTTTACTGTCGTGAACAGTAACACTGAATTACTGGAGAATTTAGCTAGTTAGTTAACTTCATCGTCCAACAAAGGGGGCGCTCCTGTACGTATTCCTAACACCACAACACTTCAAAGCGGAAAACCGCTTACACGTAAACCTGCCTAGCTAGCTTTGCTTAGCTACGTAAGAATAGCTACGGATGGTAAATGTTCGCGATCTGAAAAATATCTAATGTTGGGAGTGATGTACAGTAGCATTTGGAATGGCATAAGAAAATCAGATGTGTAAACTCAGATTGTGCGTGGTACTACAGGCTATTTAGAAGCTGCTAGTAAAGCTGGCAAACCAACTTCATCGGTTCGCGTTAGCCACCTACACAGTAGTTTTTAATAGCTTCTTCTAATACCTGAAACTAACACTCAATCGAGGCATTCTCTGGTAGCTGCACTGTGCGAAACGACATACTGCGATTCAGATGTAGAAATGGGGAGGGGACAGTCGGTCAGTTGCTGGTCTTGTGGCCAACGTATACGTATTGCTTATGTACAGTATATTCCGGCACACAGGCAATGTTACAGGCAATGCCTAGTTTACAGGCAATGTAAAGCCAATCAAACTATTTAGTAAACTAGCATACTCGCATTTAGTTAATAGCGCCAAAGATAGTACAACTATTGGAAAATGACTATTCATGTACTATTATTATGACTATTCATGTATACATAAATTGATATTAATGTCTGACAACTTGTTTGGAGAAACCTTACATTTGAATATGCACAATGCGGGTAAAGTTACACCACCTCCACCAATGTATTACAAATACACATGCGCGTGTAGTACGCGTTGCAAACTTGAACAAATTCAATAAAATGACATTTTAAAAACAAGTTAAAATTAAGTATCGCTTGCTTTCCATGATAGAGATGGTCACTCCGCCCGTTTTTAAGATCGTATCCAATCACAGCGTCTACATCAAATCTGGAAGTGACGTGGTACATTTCTTGCGCTTTCCTAAGCGAGCCGAAAAGGGAAAAACGGTAGCAGCCACCATTGCACAGATCTTTGTTTTCACTTAATGGTGAGAAACGCCAAGTACCTTCACGTTTCATTGTATTTTATGATTTTTCATTTTTACTTCGGCAAAATAGTGAACAAGGTAAGCGAGCCATTGGCATGCTTCGTGAATAGATGCAGAGGTTTCCAGTTGTTGAACTCCGTTAGCTGTCTAGCAAGTTAGCTAGCAGCAATGCTAGTTTAAGCTCAAGGCTTGCTGTTTGCATGGAGTCATGTTGCAGAGTGGCTTGCAGGAAGTAATGTACACGCGCACTGCACGTATCCTAACGTGACTGCTGATCCAGGACACGTTTGTTTGTAATGCGTCTTATAGGGAAAGTGAGGTTAAACGACAGGAAGCTGATCTTGGGCCAGCGTGCATGCGCGTTTACTACGCGTTGCAAACGTGAACAAATTCAATAACATGACATTTTAAAAACAAGTTAAAATTAAGTATCGCTTGCTTTCCATGATAGAGATGGTCACTCCGCCCGTTTTTAAGATCGTATCCAATCACAGCGTCTACATCAAATCTGGAAGTGAAGTGGTTAATTTCTTGCGCTTTCCTAAGCGAGCGGAAAAGGGAAAAACGGTAGCAGTCACCATTGTACAGATCATTGATTTTGACTTTGTTTTCAGGTGCGTTATGTACGTCCATATTTTTTTGGAATTCATAATTTTTTATTTTGGCGTAAGCTATAGAGTACACAAGGTATGTGAGCTGTTTGCATGCTTGGTGAATGGATGTACTGTAAAGGTTGGCAGTTGTTGAACTGTTAGCTGGCTAGCATATTAGCTAGCAGGAATGCTAGGTCAAGCTCATGTCATGTTGCAGAGTGTACTGTGTTGCAGGAATCCTTGAACATGCTCTCGTATCTCAACGTGACGACTGATCCAAGACACGTTTGTTTATTTTAAGGAAAGTGGAGATTAAAAGACAGGATGCTGATCTTGGACTAGCGGGCTTGAGCAGTATTTTCAGCGTTTACCTATGGGTTACTAGTAGTAGTGACATTAGTCAGCCAACTAGTCTGCTAAACTTAACTCAAAACATGGGTCTGTTTCATTAGGAACAAGTGTAGAATGGGAGTAGCTTACTTGAACTAGATGGTTGCTTATCATTTTTAATAATTCTATTCCGTTTTGCCTGCTACAGAGAAGATGGTGGCATCATGCAATGTATACAAGCACCAGCCACTGACAACAATGTCAATAAAGATGCTTAGAAAGTGTTGTCTGTTAGCTAATGAGTTTATATATTTTTTTATAAATCGATGCAAATAAGATTTCATAGTGTACCATACATTTTCTTTAACCTCATATGGTCGGGCCTTGGCTCATTTATTTTTCTATCAACTTGTTCAGAGTGGTGAACATGGTGGACTCGGACGTCAACATGGACGACATCGAGATCAACGCGTCAGACTCAGAGCTCCACATGGAGTGTGTGGAGGAGGATCTGACGCCATGGCAACACCAGTCAGATAATGAGATGGAAGAAACAAGCAGCGGTGTGTGTGTGCTTCATCTATGGTTGGATGTAATTTACCTCACTGGTGTCATTGTCTGTTTTGGGATTCAACTCCCGTATGCCATACAAAATAGACAGCTGTAAATGGTGAATGTGCTTTATTACTATCAGTGCCATGGTAATATTTTATAGTTTATATTATGTGGTTCTTTATATTTCTCTCCTAGTAAAAGGACCTCCCAATCACACTTTAGTGACACGCCCCAGCGATGTCAGTGGTGTCGTAACCAAACCTTTACGTGCCCTTGGTGAGTTCCCTGGAAGGGTGTTTCTAAATGTATACTCTTGGCAACAGTTTTCTCTCCAGTTTTGGCGTGCTGACAGGTAGTCACAGTAGCATGAAACATGGTTCGGTTGGCATTTTGCCTAACCAACAGGATCTCAGCCTCACAGGGAATATATTCACCTTTGACCTTCTCTCCGCAGCACCATGCCCACCACAGTCACTGGTTTTGACACAGGCTATGACTAATGTGCTGCAGCCTCTACAACACCCCATACCCGAGGTTCTGCAAATGCCGGCCGCTATGCTGCCTAGCACCAGTAGCGTCAACGGCCAGAACATCATCTTCACCACACAGGTACGCAGGCCAGGGTTTCCGGTCAGTGTTTTTCTTTTTCATCGTGACTAACTCTGGTGGAAACGCCGCAAAATCTGCTGGCGACTGATTAGCTGTTAGCTCATGGGTGCCGTCTCTTTCAACCATGTGTTTTGAGGTTCCTGACAATTCCCAGCCCATATTTAAATGCTGCCCTGTTGTCATTAGATTGCTACTGAGCAACCATGCGTTTCAGGCTGACACGGAGGATCAGGTGGGCCTTCATGCACTTGTGTGTTTACAAATAAATAGCATAAAGGTTCTGGTTGCGTTTGTGTCTTTCAGAACATACAAGGGGCCACGCAGACTATAAGTGCCAAAAAGGTGGGGTACATCGTGAATGGCCAACCCATCACTGTGTTGCCGGGTGGTAAGTAGCCAACGTTAAACCAACATATCGCTAGCTGATCAAGGTTCCACAACTATTTCACAGTCAACCTCAAACTTAGAAGTAACCAGCATAAGTGGAATCCCCACCGCAAAAAATATTGACATGTGATTTTTGTGGTCTGTTATGTCCTGCTTGCTTTAGGTCATTTTATCAAGTAGCAGGGGATTCTTTTCAGAAAGTACAAATTGACAGTCTGGATTAACCGTGTGTGTCTCCTCCAGTCCAGGGAACTCAGCTCCAGCTGATGCCCCAGCAGGTCCTGTCCCAGCCCCTGAACGGGCCAGCCCCCAGCGGCTTCACCACGGTGCGCATCCCCGTCACCCTCACCATCCGCACCAACAATGGAGTCAGCACCATCAGCACCGTGGCCTCCGGCGGGGTCAACCTCACCCCGACTCCTGTAGCCGTCCCCACCACTCCATCCATCACAAGTACGGAATCCAGCCGTGCCCCCGCCCTTATTTCCTCCAGCAACTCGGCTCACTGCTGTAGCTCTGTCGCATTCCGCCTCAAAATATATCATATGGATTAGTGGAAGACGATTAAAACAACGTTTAAAAAAAATAAATAATTATAGTGGTTTTGTCATGCAACACTAACCGTGCTTTCGTCTTAGGCATTACGTCAGCCGGTTCTATGGCTGTAGCAGGCAGCCATGTTGTGAGAGTTGCACCCCTCACCATCTCACCCAGAGCACCGCAGTGTCTGACCGCACGGCAGTCACCCAGCCCTGCCCGGGCCCCCGGTACCAGTGGATCAAGTTCTGGTCCCTCTCCTAGTGCTCCCCTCAGAGGTTTGTCCTCATTCATAAGACTGGCTGCCCTTCACACTTCCATGGTTCATTTTCTATCCTTGCTCCAGCTTGGCAGGGCATCCATGATTCATTCAGATTAGGGATGTATATTGTTTCAGTCAGATACATTTCACTTTAAACATGAAGAGAAACATCTCATAAATAATTCAAATATTACTACTGTTTAGGGATGCACAACTTAGATAAAATATTGAATCGTTTTGCCAAATACTGCAATGCTGATGAACACTTGGCTCTAAACTGGGTTGATTACCTGACTTCAAAAATAGATAATAGAAATATTCACCTACAAAATGTGCTAACTGAATTAAAAAATCAAGTTAGAAGATGTTTAACACTTATTACGCATTTCATGGTGAAGTTTGTCTAAAACCAATTGTAGTCATTTATACACTTAATGCGAATTCAGCCGAGCTGTAGTTTTAACTCAAACTAACATTGAAAAACCATCAAGCTTTAAAATGTGCAGACCTACTATTGTGTAATCTACTAGAAATTATATTACTGGAATATCCTATTGGAGTCAATGGTTATTTCCTATTGAGCCCAGAGTTTTCTGATTTTGCACATGAAATGATTTACTTAGACAGACAACTGTTGTTTCTTTTGTAGTGATTTCACCAGCCTCTGCCACGCCAAAGATGTGCAAGTACTGCCGGTCTGAGTACAAAATGGTCAACGCCCTGCGTGGCTTCATGTGTGTAAGTGTGCTTTAGGTGGACTTTTGTAGTCTCTTGATGAAAATGCTTCGGGTTGATTTCTGGGTAACATTTTCAAATTAACCTATTAAGCCTGGCTGGGAAGGACTGTTAATGCTTGTGTCAAAATCCACTGCTAATGTCAACTACCCTAACGTGTTTTGACAAGAAGTCATTACCGACAGTGATAACAGATGGAGATATTCTATTCATAACCTTTACCCCAATTGCTTTCTAGCTCTGCAGCAAAGAGATCGCCCAAAGCCTGGACGCCATCAACTCTCCAAAGTCTTTCAGACCCGGCAAACTCCCCAAGTCATCCAAACCGAAGGCCAAATCCTCAAAAGCTGCGGCCTACACCCCGTCTTCCTCCTCTTCCTTGCCGACCTTCCCCAGGACCGCCAAGGAGCCTGCCTACTCGTCGGAGGGCGGCAGCCCCCCCCCTGAGGCTGACCAGCAGGGCAAGCTCATCATGCTGGTGGAGGACTTCTACTACGGCGTGGACAAGGGCCGCAGCCTGGTCGGAGCGCCTGTGGAGAAGTCGCCAGGCGTCTTCAAGTGCATCCACTGCAGCAAGACCCTCAAGAACAACATCAAGTGAGCTTTTCCCGTTAGCTTTTTCAAACCGACGCCTCGCATGTCCGTATTTGGCTGAACTTTCAGAACATCTCCCTGTCTCCCGTCCAGGCTGATGAACCACATGCGTCACCACGTGGAGGTGACAGCGCTGCAGAACGGCGGGGAGGACACGCACACCACCTGCCAGCACTGCTTCCGCAACTTCACCTCGCCCTTCAGCCTGCAGTGCCACGTGGAGGGCGTCCACAGCCAGTTTGAGTCCACTGGTGAGAGGTCCGACCGAGCGTTCTGTCATAACCAGGCGCGCTCCCATTCGCTATGGCAAAGTCCCGCCCCAATTCTCCCGCATGGTCAAGTCCCACCGAATGTGCATTTGGCAGACATGTATTGCCTTTGCTTGGAATTGGGTGGATTATACCGGAATATGGACACTTTGTCACATGCAGACGTTTAGTCGGTCTTGTAAAGGGCAGATGGAGTGAGCGCTTTGTATACTTACGTCACACTTTTTTTTCTCGGTTGGTCCTAGCTAAGTGTAAGATCTGTGAGTTGGTGTACGACGGCGAGCCTTTGTTCCTGCAGCACATGAAGAACACCCACAAGCCTGGAGAGATGCCTTACATCTGCCAGGTAAACAGCCTTACTACTGTCCCAACCACTGACCTTCCTCACACGTTCAGACGTTGAATCTCTCTCCTGCCCACACCATCACCTTGTCTCTGTGTTAAACCGTTTAGAACCAAGGGCCTTCAGCGTCGTTCCCAGAGGGCCCAAACACATCTGTTTTGTGCTCCTACCTGGTTCCAGGTCTGAATCAGTTCCTTATTGGGAAGAAAGGATAAAAAGCAGAAGTGTTTTGGCCTACCAGGACTGAAGGTGACTTGACCTGCCGTAGTTGCTGTCAGCAGACCTTTTTTAAGTCCATGAAAGTCACATGGCTGTAATTGACAGAAATTCTATTGTCATTAACCACAAACAGGGTCAGCATTTGACTAAGTTTTATTAATAATATAGTATTGGTTATTAATAACATAGTATTTGTAAAAGGAAAAATAACGCTGTGTTGTGCCTTTGTTACACATATAAAACCAAATGCATATCAGTTGAAAAACAGTAACATCTTTAAAAAAAAAAAATATATATATATATATATATATACAATTCTGCACATACACACAGTCCTTCTTGCAGAAAGGAAGAAAATGTCTGCATTATATAAGCATGTGTGCCTGATACATTGAAAAGCAGAACAAAAGCAATAGTGACGCAAATGGGGTTGTAATGACCGTCAAAAATAGTATGTTGTCTTTATTTCATTTAAGTATCATAAAAAATATTTTGTATAGAATCAACAAATACATTTAATGTTGGTCTCAATGTGACAGTTTTTCTCAGTGCTTAAGTCTCTGATCAAACAGAATTAGGCTAAATAGAACTTTCGGACTTGAAACATTCGCTAACGTGTATGGCACAACCTGTGTTTAGATATGCCGTTGTCCGTTCACTTTCTACATCAGCACAACATGACCATATATCTATATCTATGCATAAGCAGCCAGGGGTTGTTGAATTAATGTAAGAAAAAGGTTAAACACAATAACAAGCTCCCTTCCTGTTGCTAACACATGGTTTGCATCAAAGCGTAGGCTCTCACATAGCAGTTAGCCGTTAGCGAGGCATGTTCAGTTTAAGGTGTGAACATACACAATTTGTGGGAGACATCTTGTCGGTATGAGACTGAATGGAGCGAATTGTTAATTCATTAATTTATAGTTTTTCTCCACACTGGACTGCTGTTATTTATTGACAGGTGTAGCTTATGGAAAAACAAGTTGAACTGTTGCGCTCGCCGTGATAATGGTGACATTCTGTCCTTGCAAAGGTTTGATGTGTTCAATTACCCTACGGTACAAATTATGCTACCAAACGTGTGAAAAACTGATTTGTTGTTTTTGCTACCGAATTGGAATCAAAATAGCGATACTAGTGGCATCCTTAAATTGTCTGTGGATGATGTTGAGGTGAGTCAATAAACAGCCGATTTGATGTTGTGAATATTTGATGCTGTCAAACTTTGTTAATATTTCTCAGATTACCAATAGCAACTTGGTGGTTTTCACTAGGAAAATACAGGCAAGTAATTCAGCTGTAGTGCTTGAATGGTACTGGCTCAGTCTCACTGAATGTGTTAGTCTGCTTATAGTCAGCTTACTAGTTGGATATTTTGACTTGTTTCTGACCGTAGCTTTCAGTCAGAGGCCGTTCATAAGGGAACGGCCAAAGCTGCTGGCGGTAGCTGGCTAGTAAACTATCCAGCTAACTGTCTGGTTCATCTGTCAGAAAAGTCTGGTTCGTCTGTCTAGAAAAGTTGTGTGGTGGTGAATAAATGCCGCACAAAATGTCTAATGATCAACTCCACTACCCAACCATGAATGGGGGATTTAGCCTAACATTGTGCTTTGGTCACAATGGTGTCACTTGATCATAATTATGTGATAAGCTAGTTATCCGATGTGAAAAGCAATCTGACATGTATATTTCCGCTAATTCAGGGGATTTTAACTCTGAACCTGGGGACCTGGAGTGCTGCTTGTTTTCTGTTCTCCCTGGTAGTTGATTGCATTAACCTGTTGGCCCAGATCTAAATCAGTCCTTATTTTTGTGGGCTAGAATGAAAACCAGAAGTACTTTGGCTTCAGAGCCCTAGAGTTGAGAACCACTACATGTTCTTTATGCTTTTAATCTGACCCTGTTGTTTGTGTGTGTTGTAATTTTCTGTTGACTGACCGATTGAAAGCGCTGTATTGGCTTCCAGATAAACTCTGATAAACAATAATGGATACCCCTAATAGAAGGGGGAGAGACAGAGATTATGACCCTGACCACACATTGTCTATCTTTGTCTCTGTCTCTCTCTTGTTTCTTTGTTTCTCTAGGAAAGTGATGTAAAAATCAACACGGAAAGCCATGTGAAAAGGGAGGAAAATGACATGGAGAGGCAGGGTTTAGTGGTAGAATGCAAGGAGGAAGAGGAGTTGGGGAGAAGGGAAGGGATGGAGATGTACAGTGATGAAGAGGTGGAGTTAGAAGAGGAATTGTTAGAGATGTGTAGCATGGAGGAGGATGAGGAGTTAGAGAGGATTGGGGGGGTCGAGATGTACAGTGAGGAAGAGGAGCAAGGAGGAGGAGTTGGAGCACAGCACACAGGGAAGTTCCCATGGAGTGCATCAATCCCAGGTCTCAACATTTCCTGTTGTACCACTGAGCCTGGGCCTAAAGTCACAGTGACGGGAGTTTGGGATTTCTTTTTAAAAGTGCTATTTTTTTTTTTTTCCAAATCTGGTGTTGAACACCAACCTGTCTATAACCACATCCAATATCGCTTCAGTGCTGGACACTTCTGAAAATGAGATGAAGTGCTTCATTGGCATTCATATTCTCATGGGAATCCACCGCCTACCCTGTATATCTGACTACTGGTCCCCTGACTTGCCCTGGGGGCCCCATACATAGCCGGTAAAATTACACAAACGGTTTTATGAGTTTCATGCACTTTTCAGACTCAAATAGAGCCGGGGGGACAGACAAATTACACTGAGGCCTTTTATCAACAACTTCCCCGGACTACTTTACCCATGGCAAGCGCTCTCTGTGGATGAGGCTACGATCAAATGTAATGGTAGACTACAGTGGAAAGCACACACGCTGAAAAAAAGTCAATTTGGGGATCAAGATGTGGTATCTCTCGGACTCCTTACTGTCTTGCTTTGTGTGCAAATGAGTCGGGGGGAGGAGGGAAACACTGAGCTAGCCAACACGGCTGTTAAGAATCTCATGAAGAACCATCTCTAATCACATCTATGCTGACACTACATTTTCATCCGTGCCACTGGTAAAAGATCTGCTTGGCGTGGACACATACTACTGTGGACCAGTAAGCCCCAGCAGTACAAATATCCCAGAGGCCATTGTGGAGGGCAACCTCAAAAGGGGTCAGAGTCTGAAGTGGTCTACGGATAACATGTTGGCGTGCTGCTGGAGGGACCAAAGGGATGTGTCTTCTAACAGCTCAGGGAATGACAACCTAAAGCCAGTATCAAAAAACAGCACACATCACCTTATGCCCGTTCCAGATCTGATCCTGGACTACAACAAGAAAAAGGAAGGCGTTGACTATCTCGACAAGCTTCGGAGCTACTGTGATGTTGGACAGGCGGGCAAGAAATGGTGGAAATGAGTGTTTTGGGGGATGCTCAACATCGCAATTGTCAATGCTTACATTTTGTGGGGCACCCTGCAGAAGCCCCTTCCTCGAAAACCGCTGGCTCATTTCCCTGAAGATGTTTAAAATCCAACTTGTGCATTTGCTTTGTGATGGCTACAGCGGCAAGAAGTGGACAGCCAGGAACGTGGCACCAGGGGGTGTGATCGGAGTTGTAACCCGGGATTTGAAACCAGGCCACTCTCTGGTGAAGTTCGGGGGGCGTAAGAGGGGATGTACTGTGTGCATCCTAGCTGGTCAAAAGCCGGGAGATGTGTTGAGACCTCCTTTGGGTGCGACACATGTTCTGCGCCCCTTTGCAGGTTAGGGCCGTGCTTTCAGTAGTTCCATAACATGTTGTAAGGGTACGTGCAAAGACCATTGCAAAAGCGACAGTGTGAAATATATTATTTCACAAATGGAGTTATTTTGTATGTTTTGTGAAAATATGTCTGTAGCCTTGCCATCTTTGTTTTTGTGTCTGTCTATATCTCATACTAGTTGCATTTACTGAACCACTGCTGAAGTGTTATTTCCAATTTGTTGGACAGGTCTGTCAATGAATGTAGGCTAAATGCAGACATTTGAACGAATTGTTGTATGAATTAGTACATATTTTATTAGACCTATTTTTCCTTCTCATTATACACAATTCTCCCTGTCTGTGTTTTGTTGTTAATACTTTTTATATGGTGAACTACTACAGAACATATGACAAATGCGGTGCCACAATAAAGAGATTGTGCTCTTTAAAACAAAGTAAACTTCTAATTGTAATTCTTGGGTTTTGTGCTGTCTGTTCTTGAAATGCCTGAAAGGGGTTTAAGTGATTGCCCAAAAGTAATTATAGATGTACCTCCAAAAAAGAGTAAGAATTATTTGTACCCATATTTTTTTGTCCTTATTGCAAGAGTAATGGTTATGAAAAAATGTGGATTAAAAAACACATCGAAAAGGATCTTATTACTTCTCCATACACAATGTGGCCATATCCCTTTCTGTGCTGCAGGCTGAGATGGCTGTTCTCATTTTCACTTTGCAATATTCCACTGGTTTTGAAACAAAACATTTGCCCTATTGGTATGTGGTAAGAGTTATACAGTGGGGAGAACAAGTATTTGATAACCTGCAAAATCAGCAGTGCATGTAGAAGTCTGTAATTTTTAGCATAGGTACTCTTCAACTGTGAGTTAAGTAATTAATTAGCATTTTATTGCATGACATAAGTATTTGATACATCAGAAAAGCAGAACTTAATATTTGGTACAGAAACCTTTGTTTGCAATTACAGAGATCATACGTTTCCTGTAGTTCTTGACCAGGTTTGCACACACTGCAGCAGGGATTTTGGCCCACTCCTCCATACAGGCCTTCTCCAGATCCTTCAGGTTTCGGGGTTGTCGCTGGGCAATACAGATTTTCAGCTCCCTCCAAAGATTTTTTTATTGGGTTCAGGTCTGGAGACTGGCTAGGCCACTCCAGGACCTTGAGATGCTTCTTACGGAGCCACTCCTTAGTTGCCCTGGCTGTGTGTTTCGGGTCGTTGTCATGCTGGAAGAACCAGTCACGACCTATCTTCAATGCTCTTACTGAGGGAAGAGCATTGTGATACATGGCCCTATCCATCCTCCCCTCAATACGGTGCAGTCGTCCTGTCCCCTTTGCAGAAAAGCATCCCCAAGGAATGATGTTTCCACCTCCATGCTTCACGGTTGGGATGGTGTTCTTGGGGTTGTACTCATCCTTCTTCCTCCAAACACGGCGAATGGAGTTTTGACCAAAAAGCTCTATTTTTGTCTCATCAGACCACATGACCTTCTCCCACTCATCCTCTGGATCATTTAGATGGTCATTGGCAAACTACAGACAGGCCTGGACATGCGCTGGCTTGAGCAGGGGGACCTTGCGTGCGCTGCAGGATCCATGACGGCGTAGTGTGTTACTACGGATTTTCTTTGAGGCTGTGGTCCCAGCTCTCTTCAGGTCATTGACCAGGTCCTGCCGTGTAGTTCTGGGCTGATCCCTCACCTTCCTCATGATCATTGATGCCCCACGAGGTGAGATCTTGCATGGAGCCCCAGACCGAGGGAGATTGAACACCATCTTCAACTTCTTCCATTTTCTAATAATTGCGCCAACAGTTGTTGCCTTCTCACCAAGTTGCTTGCCTATTGTCCTGTAGCCCATACCAGCATTGTGCAGGTCTACAATTTTATCTCTGATGTCCTTACACAGCTCTCTGGTCTTGGCCATTGTGGAGTGGTTGGAGTCTGTTTGATTGAATGTGTGGACAGGTGTCTTTTATACAGGTAACGAGTTCAAACAGGTGCAGTTAATACAGGTAATGAGTGGAGGACAGGAGGGCTTCTTGAAGAAAAAACTAACAGGTCTGTGAGAGCCGGAATTCTTACTGGTTGGTAGGTGATCAAATACTTATGTCATGCAATAAAATGCTAATTAATTATTTAAAAATCTTACAATGTGATTTTCTGGATTTTTTTTTCCGATTCCGTCTCTCACAGTTGAAGTGTACATATGATAAAAATGACAGACCTCTACATGCTTTGTAAGTAGGAAACACTGCTGATTTTGCAGGTTATCAAATACATGTTCTCCCCACTGTATTTGATGCTCATTACCTCATTTTCATCATGACAAACAACCATCGTCTCTTTTCATTCTAGAGTTAATGGCCAATCCCTGTGGTGATTGACACATTTTATGGATTTTATATATCTATATTTTTTATACAGCATAGCATAAACAAAATAAAATGCAAGTATGATTCACAATATTAAAAAGGTAACCTAGCCCTTCGTTAACATAACCAACTGAGGCTGTTCTGATATGTAATATCTGCTCCCTTACAATTACCGCATAATTGCATTGTACATCAACTTGTCTCTGTTCTGTTCCTGTGTGTATCCTATAACAGCAGCTTTGAACCATGTCAGTCTTTTAAACAACAAACCTATGAAAATATATGCAATTATTGCTGTAAGTCACTCTGAATAAGAGCATCTGTTATATCAATTAAATGTAATCGTAACTTAGTACTGTTGGGAGACGTAAGAATAGATTGTACTACATTCAGTGAGTCACACAAATATATGAAAACAAGAGATGGGGAAGGGGTGTATATAATGTCAGGAAATTATCTTCAAAAGAGCGCCGCCTCAGGGCAAATGGTCACCCCCCCCCTTGTTTGTGCAGGTTTGCGACTACCGCTCATCTCAATACACGGACGTATACACCCACTTCCGCGAGGTCCACTGCGACACGGTCAACCTACTGTGCCCCTACTGCCTCAAAGTATTCCGCTCCAGCAGTACCTACCAAAGCCACTACAGCCGCCACCAGGTAAAGCCCCGAAGGCTACGAGCCACGTCAGTAACGCTGACTACGTGTTTGACACTCTGTTTCGCACCACTTCGTATTAAACCAATTGTCTGCCCCCCCCCCCCCCCCCCCCCATGTAGAAGAAAACTGTGTTCCAGTGTGACATGTGTCGGCTGCAGTTCCTTTTTGCCAAGGACCGTGCGGAGCACAAAGTGCAGTATCACAAGACCCACGTCAAGCCCAGGCAGCTGGAGGGCCTGAAGCCAGGGACCAGGGTGAGGATGTCGTGTGTTGGCACGTGTGCTGGTAGTGTTGGGACATTCAGTTCAGCTGCGATGTTGCTGTAGCAGAAACCTATGGCCGTGTGAACAGTACATGTTTTCCGCGCTCATAATGGGAATGTTAGCCTTGTATGTTAATGAATCGATCTGTAAATATTAATTTGTGTGCCAGGTGACCATCAGGGCATATGCGGTGCAGGGCAAGGAGTTCTTCCATTCAGAGTCGGTAAGACGGGCAGACCTGAGGCCCTCCAGAGTGATTGACGTTCCCTCCTCCCCCCAAAAACCTGTGCCCAAGAAGAAGCCTGTCGAGAGCCTGATGGAGCTGCTCACCAAGTTCCAGAGGATGAAGTATGGGAGGGTTGAGGTCAAATTTACCTCAGTCAGACTCAGTTAGGTTTTGCTTTGCTGTGTTACAGATAATCAAGAGCAGCGTTGTAGATGCTACCTACAGAAATGGAACATGTAGAACATCTACATGGTTAACCTACCTTTTCATTTGTCTCTTCTCATTTTCACTCAAGTCCATTGCGTGACCGACAGAACTGCATGGAGTGCACCTTTGAGATCCCGGACTTTGCCAACCACTTCCCCACCTGCGTCCACTGCTCCCTGTGTCGCTACAGTACTTGCTGCTCTCGCGCCTACGCCAACCACATGATCAAGTGAGTGACATTACACAGCAGCACACGTCCCAATATGATTGTCATTGCTAAAGTTGTAGTCCGCTGACGATTGGGCAAACGTGTTCCTCTATGGCGGGTCATTGAATTGATACAGGGGAAGGTGACACTGCTCTGTCTCTCGTCTCGCAGTAACCATGTGACTTGCAGAAGCACCACCCAGTACCTGGCCATGTACGAGTCATACCCACGGTGAGTCCCCCTCAGATGCATTATATCCTACCACTGGATTACTCTACTGTACTGATCTCCAGTCGTCTCCTGGAGAGATTCCCGGCTAGAGCTGCACATTATGAGGTGGCTTGTGGGTACATGATAATTAATACAGGTTGCAGGTTGGGCTTGTCGTTGTGCACTTGGTGTTACACGCGTGGAAATATATTGCGGTAAAGAACATGGACTGCAGTGTATCGGCAACGTAGAACTACTGTACCTTTTGTTTTAGCATGTTTGGTGAGTCGAGCCGAGGTTGTCTCACAGACATGTCTTAGAAAACATTTATATATCATGCAAATTATTAGTTAGGTTTTGCAGCCGACACATGTCACACTGGAACACAGTTTTCTTCTACATGGGGGGGGGGGGCAGACAATTGGTTTAATACGAAGTGGTGCGAAACAGAGTGTCAAACACGTAGTCAGCGTTACTGACGTGGCTCGTAGCCTTCGGGGCTTTACCTGGTGGCGGCTGTAGTGGCTTTGGTAGGTACTGCTGGAGCGGAATACTTTGAGGCAGTAGGGGCACAGTAGGTTGACCGTGTCGCAGTGGACCTCGCGGAAGTGGGTGTATACGTCCGTGTATTGAGATGAGCGGTAGTCGCAAACCTGCACAAACAAGGGGGGGGGGGGGGTGACCATTTGCCCTGAGGCGGCGCTCTTTTGAAGATAATTTCCTGACATTATATACACCCCTTCCCCAACTCTTGTTTTCATATATTTGTGTGACTCACTGAATGTAGTACAATCTATTCTTACGTCTCCCAACAGTACTAAGTTACGATTACATTTAATTGATATAACAGATGCTCTTATTCAGAGTGACTTACAGCAATAATTGCATATATTTTCATAGGTTTGTTGTTTAAAAGACTGACATGGTTCAAAGCTGCTGTTATAGGATACACACAGGAACAGAATAGAGACAAGTTGATGTACAATGCAATTATGCGGTAATTGTAAGGGAGCAGATATTACATATCAGAACAGCCTCAGTTGGTTATGTTAACGAAGGGCTAGGTTACCTTTTTAATATTGTGAATCATATTTGCATTTTATTTTGTTTATGCAATGCTTTATAAAAAATATAGATATATAAAATCCATAAAATGTGTCAATCACCACAGGGATTGGCCATTAACTCTAGAATGAAAAGAGACGATGGTTGTTGGTCATGATGAAAATGAGGTAATGAGCATCAAATACAGTGGGGAGAACATGTATTTGATAACCTGCAAAATCAGCAGTGTTTCCTACTTACAAAGCATGTAGAGGTCTGTCATTTTTATCATATGTACACTTCAACTGTGAGAGACGGAATCGAAAAAAAAAAATGAATCACAGACATTCTTTGGAAAACAGCTGGCATATTAATTGATGCCCATGAAGGTTCTGACCGTGTTACAGAATAAATGAAAACGAATGTTGGTCCCATTTCAGAATGGATGAGATCAGGTGCACATCATGTAACTACAAGACAAAGATAGGAGACATGATGGCCAACCACCTGGTGGATCACCTAGACCATGACGCTGCAAGCTTCAGAAAGATGGATGTGGAAGGTAAATAAAGGGTTTGAGTTTCATCTTCTGATATTTAAAAGGAGTTACTTAATACAGCTGTTAGAAATGTCAGCTTCAGCCATGTTTGGGGGGAATCAATAGAAGTTATTAGTATAAAAAAAAAAGTGATCTCAGTAAGCTGCGATCAACTCTGCAGTTTGGCTGAAACCTCAATTTTTCTCTCTAAGCGCCATCTACTTTCACATTTTGAAGTCATCTAACGTGATATAGTGGAAATGTCTTCTATATAGTAAAATTTAGTAAACATTATTTATTTTTGTACTTAAAGATGTTCCTGTTCCTGCAGAAGCTTCTGAAAGGTATTTATTGTCCTAATTATGGAATTTACCTACTTTAAGAACAAAAGTGGGCGCTCAAGTTTAAGCTTAGTCTCATTGCACTGCGAGACTGCATTTCTGCATTGTTAAATGTGTCATTGTGGTGAAAAACTGAAATAATTAACATCTGTCCTTTCTTTCCCCTTGTAGCATAGTCACGATGGATATTAACCCGAGTCAGGGAGGGTCCTTTGTACCTATTCATCTCTTACCAGCTGGCAACAGTTCTACCATGCTTTCCATCAAACCACTCCTGTCTTCCAAGTCCAACATGACTGTCACGCTCCTCGGTCCCAATAAAACCATGCCCACCACTAACAGTGCTGGGTCTAATGGGGTCTGGACCCCCCCAAAAGACAGAAGCTTTGGTCATGGGGTCGAGCTCCAGGGGTCAAATGGCCTAAGCAACAGAGAGCTGCTCACCGATGGAGGGGCTAACATGAGCAGATCCGGTAACGTGGGGTTGACCAAACTGACGGTGCGCCAGCTGAAGGTGTTACTCTACGCCCTGTGCAGCGGCATCCCCCAGGCGACCCTCCGCTACGGCACCGAGCCAGAACTCATCCAGGATTTGATGTTGCAGCAGGAAGCCCAGCGGATCCGGAAGGAGTGGATCTGGAGCACGGACCGCATCGCAGAGTGGGTGATGTGCCAGCGGGAGCAGCAGCTGCCCGTCACCGAGGAAAACCTGCTCCAGACGGCCACACAGGCCCTGGAGGAGTCGCACGAGATCGAGGAGTTCTATGAGTGGGCCGTGGAGTTCATGCTCCGGCACAACCTCAGCCTGCAGGCCAGTTGCTCAGCCAAGCGGCCGCTGCCTCGCAACGTCTACGAGAGCGTCCGCATCTTCACTCGCTTCGTCTCCAAGCAGGTCAAAGATGTCGGTTTCCAGCTGCCTTCCATCGGTTGCATTGACGAGCTCTCCATCTTCGTGGACGTCGACCAGCTCAGGTCGAGCCCTGAGGCGTTCCAGCTGATTGGCACCGGGGAACCCCTTGTTGATGTGGTCCTAGCTGGGCTGGCGGATGGCACCATGCTGCCCATCATGGTGTTCATTAGGGGCAAACCTCTGCGCCTCCAGAAGGCCACGCCGGACTCCGTCCTCCTGGAGATGCGGCCAGAGGGCTTTACGGAAGAGGAGCGCCTGCAGCTGTGGCTTGCTAAGGTGTGGCAGAAACACATCAACCCCCAGGCCGGGGGGAAAGGTCTGCTGATCATGGACACCCATCGCGGTCACCTGGCTGACGACTTCCTGGCCGCGCTGAACAGCAGCAACACCCTGCCGGCAGTGATCCCCATCGGTTGCACTTGCCGCCTGCAGCCCATGGAGCTGTGTGTGGCCCCTGTTATGAGGGAGTTCCTGCAGGCTCGCTGGTGCGAGGCTCACGCTAAGAACAGGGGAGCCATGGGTCCAGGGATGGCTGACATGGTTTTACTGCTGTTGGAATGGCTGGGCGACGTGGCCTCCTGCTTGGCCGCACAACCGGAGATCCTCCAGCGCTCCTTCTTGATGGTTAACACGCCACCTCAGGAGGAAGGAGAGGATGGCCCGGGAGAAATGGTGCGGAACCTCACCACGGCTCTTGTTGGGTTTTCTCCGGCAAGTTCCTCCAAAAAGAGCTCCAAAACAATAGTGGAGCTGGAGGACAAAGGGGTGGTCTCGGATTCTATGTCTGAGTGCACCTTGCCATCTCTGCCTTCTAACCCTCAAGCTCTTAAACAGGTTTTTGAGAAGGACAGTGATCTCGAGTCTTTCCATGGTTTCGAAGAAACTGACATTGCTGATCAGTTGCAGAGCCACACATCACAGTAGACTGCAGACAGGCCATGGATGTTAATGTTCACACCAACGGAATCATTACATTTCAAGTAGAAATGGGATAGTTTGAGACTTAACCAGACCTCTGTTAAAAATGCACATGTTTTTCACTTTTGTTTTGTAGGTTTCAAAATACTGAAATGTTTTTGTACATTTTCTATGACAAGCTGCTGTAACAAATGTTTTTGACTGTGTTACCCTATAAGGTGAAATTAAGTATAACTAACCTTTCTTATGCAATTAAACAGCCCTGTTCTGTCAACACTGTAGACTTAAGGCTTTGTAAATTAGTTTATTATGTATTAGAATTCATAGACCCTCTTTCCTAGGCCTATACCTCTGTCAAAATTAGATTTTGTATGTTGCTAACTCGAATGTATGACTGTATGCTTCACTGTATGTGGCTGGGGAAATGGTGACGACACTTATTTACAAAGCTGTGACAGTTTCAGAAATCAGACATCCATCATCCTTAGGCCAATGCTTACATTTAACTACTTGTGTACTGAAAGCAACCTAGCCTTTAAAGTAGTCATGTCTAATGAGATAAATTACCTCAAGAAAACCAACCATGCACTACACAGGAAAACTCAGATCATGTCCATGCCTTAAGAGTGCTTTCTATTGAATACCATCCTAACTTGTGGCTTATTTACATGTTTTAATTTCAACTAATTCACATTTTTAATGCAATAAAGTGTCAGGCCTGTTTTATTGATGTTTTTTTCTGGTACAAATGAAAATACTTCAGATGCAGTAATACATAATGAACATTAGCATTTGTGGGTTTTCCAAAAATATTCTCTAGTTTTCTCGAATAACTCATCCTTCACCCTGATTTTATATTGACCTTTCCAAGTGTGTATGAATAATTTCTCAGGGGTTCAGACATGCACTTTCAGTCATTCAAGTTGAAATAACTCACGCATCCAGAATTGTACTTTTATTTTTAATATTACAAAAGGTGGTTAACTAAATTGGGTACACAGCAGATTCATTGGAGCGGTAACAGTATAGAATCATTGAACGAACCAATAATGTGGCTTAACTACAGTGCTGAATCACCAACGTCACGATCATTCGAACCCGCTGCAAAAACAAATTACATTTTTATTACATTGACATCACAAGCACATTGTGTGAAACATTCTACAAGTGCAAGGAAAGGCACTGAATCATTTCAATTTCATAATTTCTCAAGTAAATATACTAAGGGCCGGTTTTACAGACAGATTAAGCCTGGTCAAGGACTAATCCAAGCTCAGTAGTGTTTTATATTGAGCTTGATTTAGTCCTAGACAATGCTTAATCAGTGTCTGCAAAACCGGCCTCAAGTGTACTAACACAAGTTGACTAAAAACACCAACTTCAGATGTCGTTAAGCCATTCTGACTTCAAGAAAATAGAGTGGCTAGAACCTACCTGACCATGTGGGCGATTTCCCAGTTTGTCTCAGAGGATATGGGGCCAACAATCTCCACGCCTTCTTCTGTCACAATGGCTATCTCGTGCTAAAAATAAAACCAATCATCTGTAGCTCAAACCCAAAAGTGACATCACCACTGTAATGTAGAAAAATGTCAAACCAACATTTGGAGACTAACAACTTACTCTGTTGTAGGAGCGAGCGTCGCGATAGTACAGCACTTTGAGGCAACGTTCAATAAGTGCCCGTGCCTCATCCTTGGTGATCTCAACCTTGTTTTCCACCACCTCTCTCATCAGGGGCTTCATAGACAAGAATAAAACAACCTTAGAAACTGATAAAAATCCATACGTTCTGCACACGTAGATTTACATTTATATATAGACAATATTACATGTGAGTAAATCCTCTCTTGACACTGAGGTGTTGCTACCATTTCAAGGGAAACTGACCCTCCCTACATTCAGGCTGGACTCAAATCTTACACCTATACCCAAGCTGTGAGTTCACAGCTTGGGTAGGTGCAGCACAGCCATAGCCAACACCCAGACAGGTCCAGCTGATGGTCTCAAACTGTCTTTGCAACGCATGAGGTGAACACTGGACAGGGTCGCATTCCCAAAGAAAATGCTTTTCTCAAGCATGTCAATGAAAATGTCCCATGTTTAGCGAGCAGTGTTAAAACACGCTGAATGGCTTGGTGAGCTGTGCAGCAGAGGACACTCATCAAACTTCAGTTTCCCTAACCTGCTGTGAATATATCCTCACTAGGCAAGGCCATAAATGCAACTTGGACTTCATGAAACAGGGTTTTTTTTATATGATCATCTATCCTGGCACCTCAATAGTGGAACCAAAGTCCTTGCCCATGTTCCAGAAATGTCTGGAAGCCTGCCTTTTCAAAGATGATCTAATCCTACCACATTCGTATAATTCAGCTGATCTTGCAAATAGATACCATGATACTTTGACTTCAGTTCCCTAAGAAACTCTGAAAGGTAAATGTGTTAATACTGCCTTCTAGTAGCAGTCTTCTCATTGGATGATTTCCCCCTCTCACCTGGGCTAGGTAAGCGCCAAAGCCTGTTGCCACCGTTGGAGCCTCATAGGCCACACCCAGCTTGTCCACATAGCCCAGGAAACTAGAGGAAGACAAGATAGGTTCTTTTTTTATTCATTCAATTCATTGCTAGAAGGTTCCAAGTCAGTTGAATGTTGAAGTAACTGTCCAGTTACTTTTGACATCATACTTGGTTCTCTCTCACCAAATAATTCTGTTGAACTCATCCTTTATTCGCATGAATCAAAAGCAGAGTTGGAGAGGAAAAATTACATGACTCAAATCTTACCACAAACTGAAAAAACAAATGTTCTTGCTGAATGTTTAGCTGGCGAATAAGCAGTCAAACTGCCTTCAGGGTACAGTCCATACCATTTGAACACACATTTACATGGAACAAACTGGTAGGAAAACTTGTTATTACTGTAATAGAAATCTGGAACCACAAGACAGTGACATCAAGACCAGGGTAGGAAGTTTCTTACAGGCAAAAACTAAACATGGTCTTACGGTTTAAAGTGCATACATGGATTAAAATCAAATATAGCAACATTGTCAACAGGCACTTCCACATTTCTAAGTAATTCAGAAGAGTTCCACCTCTTGGCATAACACCTGAAAATGACAACATATCTACTTAATGAGTAAGAGAAGTCTGCTCACCTCTCGCCGTTGTAAAAGCCACCGATGACAACTGTGTTCCACAATGGGTTCATCTTGCTACGACGGTTGTACATTACCCGTGTCAACCAGGAGTGGATGGCTTTGGGGCTATAGCTGTGACCATCACCCAAAAGCTCCTCATCAATCCTGGGACAAAAACAAACACCTGATCACTGGTGGTTCACATGGAATAAAGCAATTATTTAATCAGTCTAAGTCCATAATGTGTTTTGCCTATTCTTCCTAAAGGAGTCACTAGAGTGCAATGAGACACGGGTCAGCCTGCAGCCTAGCTGAGGCTTGAACCTAGACTGTAGTGGATGGATTGGCACTACATAAGAATTTTTCCTGCTTGTGGAAATCCATTAGTATAGGGGAGAGGTGAGACTTGTAGCATGTACAGAATATCAGAGACATTCTTTGTAGCGCCATTCAAGGCAGAAGATTGTTGGCAACGGCAAGCAGTTTAGACATAAGGATGGAATAATGTCTACATCTATTCTGCTAAGTTAAAACACTGAACTAGTCAGGGTCTGAGAGAAAAGCGCTAAGAGACCTTAAACTTACACCATCTGTTCGATAATCTGCTTCATGTATTGGTAGTCTGCATAGTCGCCGGAGGCACCCAGGATGGTGTTGTCGTTCACCTTCATGAGCCGAGAGATGTTGCGGAAGCGGGCCAGAGAACCATAGGAACCCAGCATGTCAGCGGCGATGATGACGCCACCTGTAAACTTTACTCCCAGCACCGATGTTCCCGTCACCATGGGGTTTCTAGGGTTAATGGGTTAAAACATGTAACACTCGTGAAGTATTTTAGAGAGAGTATGACTAGCTATCGCATATGCCCCGATGATGATGTGCCAAGCAATATATTATGGGAAAATGTACTTTGTCATACTAGCCTGCTAGCATTCATATGGCTACACACAGTATCGCTTAAATTATGATGATTAGCTAGTGGGCAGTTGACGAAACAAATTGTTAGCTAGGCAACTAAGATAACGTCATTAGTCCATTTTGGTGGACATATTAAAAAGCCCCCGTCATATTATGATTAGTTCACATCTAACTGCAATTGCCGTTCAGTCTGTCAAGAACTGTAGATACGGCGTTAGCTAGCTTCGTTCCTTGGCTAACTACGTCGGCTAGCTCCACCATGATGATGATACAGCACTGCAGTATACCGGGTAAAACGAAACCAAGTATGAAACCATTTCCACTCAAACTCCTAAAAAATATTTACTTACAGAGTGTGTTTAATAGGTCCGCAGCCTGGGATTAAACTGTTGCCTGGAAATGAATAGAATTCACCAGGTTTTGGTCCATTCTCCCAGAAATTAAGTTTCATACCGCTTGAATCCATGTTGAAAATATGTGGAAGTGACGACAACGGTTGTTTTGTGAGGTGTTCTTTAGTTGTGCCACTGCAATGTGGAATTGTGGGATACAGGGTGCACAAAAAGGAAGTGTAAAAAAGTTAAATACGGAAACGCTATGCAAGTCGATAAGTAGCTCATCAGAAAAAAAATATTCTGGCAAGATGTCATGAATTGGCTGGGAACAAAAATGGAGAGAATCACACAATTAAAGTTAGAACAAATTCTTTTTGGTAATGAAAATCTTCCGAAAGAACTCTCTAGAATTTACAATATCATAACAATTATAGGTAAATACATTATCCATAAATGTAACTGGCAAAACAAAAATCCTTCCCTAGTGGTGTTTAAAATTGAACTGAGGGAATACTTTGCTTCTTTGAAACTTCTGAAAGATTCCAGTGATAATATCTACTCTCTATGGGAAGATGTCTCAAATTATTTGTCATTATAATTTAAGCTTCCATGTAACTTTATCTTTAAGAATATTTAAAGACTGAGGACAATATATGTATGTGTACAACTTTGACATGCCTCATGGCCTGTAATGCCTTAATTTATTTTACATTATTTGTATTTACTCTATTGTATTTTGTTCTACTTAACCATGTTCTGCACTTTAGTCTCCCAACGAGAGATTTAGTAAATTGTGTTTTGTAAAGAATTGTGTTCTAAATTAAAAATAATAATAATAAAAAAAAGATAAGTAGCTCATCAAGAACTGTTAGTTTTAATTATGATTGTTTACGGTCACATTGATCAGTAACTGCAAAATTAAGTTGTGGGAAGACAAGGCTTTTCAAACTGAGGCATGTGGGCGCCAAATGTAAAATAAATAAATAAATAAGATGATAATAACACACACAATTTTAACTTATTTATTTGTTACTATATTCAAAATTTCTAGTTTTCAGGGCACACCCTCCAGGGGACCAAATCCCTGCAAGTATAAATACTTGGGTTGGCCCTGCTCAGATAGCATATTAACATAACCTAAGCCAAGGCAAATTATAAAGAATGGCAGTTAATCTGCTTTAAAACTGCATAATATACTCTCAGCCTCGTGGGACAATACTTACAATATCAGGAATGCCATTGGGATTTATTGCCCTCAAACTTAATTCCGAAAATGAAAAGCGGGGACTCATAACATTGAATGTGTACTTTTGGCATTATATGGGGAGTCCTGGTCAAGGGGCTCATAACATTTGGGTGTCCTTCACATTAGAAGTTTGAAAATCGATTGACTTCGGAATCTGGAGTAGTAAACTGATTCTAGATCTGTGCGTAGTGATAAATCCGCCAAAAAAGAACGTCTAAGCCAATCAGGTTCCTGTCACTAGGCATAAATTCCTCGGACTACCTACATGCTCAGTTACTGGGCAGACAAGCCCTAACTGCTCCTATCAGAATAATCTTGAACAAGAAAATAAAGCAATCGAACCAATCGAATTTAACCTACACTTGGTATCTGAGTAGAATTAGAACACTTCGCCAATTGGAATTGACGTTTGCTTTGTAGTCAGGCAGACATAACATAGTTGTCCAATCATAAAAAAAAATCTAAGAGGGGATTTTTGCTGTATCTTTGGCTCAGGTACTTTCTTTTTCTTTTATAAAATAAATACTAAAACTAGTTTTTATCATTACTATCACACAATAATATGCGCAATTTATACAATACTTTGAAATATTGTTGAAAAAGTTTGAATTCTGTTACAATTCATGCTCCAAAGGGTGTTTCATTGGTAGCTAATGTTAGCATTTAAAGCTAGCCCAGCTAACGTCAGCTAGTTTAACTGTTAAGCTAATCACTTACTACGATAAAAACAGCATACGTAGAATCTCGCAAGTTAACACGCGTGAAAAGCCTGTAAATCGATGTACACCCGGACTCTAATTAGTAGGCTGTATTTGCATGTCTTTCCCCTGGAAACAACCAGTGTGAGGCTAGTCAGATTGCTTTAGCAAATGTTAGCAAGTAGCCACTACTAGCCACAGTGAAACGTGCAGATAAACTAAGAAAGCGGGAAGTATGCACATTACGAGAATTTAGCCCGGGTTTCTACTCGCATTGAACATTGGATAATGTAGAACATCTTGTTAACCGTTTCGAATGATAGTAGTCGATGTGTAATAACTGGAAGCTAAAGCCAGTGAGTAGAATATCTATGTCATGGCTGTTAGTGCTAGTGGTACTCCAAAACCATGCCTTCCCTCTCATCGTATTTCGGCGCGATGCTAGTGACAGCCGGGTGAGCCTGCCTGACAGCGATTGCACTCTTGTCATCGCTCAATGAATGCGCAATTGCATTATTCCTAAAACATGATATGGCAAGGAAAACTTATGTTTTAATTCTCCTTGTTTATTGTCAGTGTTCGGTTTTGGAAATACACAGACACCATCTTGCCTTACATCTTATTATTTTTCCAGACACTGATAATGCAGTGCAGTAGTAGTGGGAGGGTGTGTCCCTGGTTGTTCAATTGACTGCTCAATTTCTATTTTGGTTACATACAGCTTATTGATCTTGTGTATACACTACCAGACACAAAATAATAAAATGCACCGTAATATTTGTTTAAGACATTGATTAACATGATCACACTAAACAAATGTACTATTTCACTTGTTACTGCATTCCATTATGTCTTATGATTGAACACTACCGACTCATGATTAGCGTTATCATAGTATGATTCTCAAGTGTTGCCCTCCTGAAAAGCAGGTATTGTGACATTCCATTTTGCTTTAACTTAAATAAGCAGCATTATTGGATGTTTAGGAGTAGTTATTTTAATCTTAACTCAAATTATAATTTGTTTAAGTGTTCCAATGACAGCCCCCAACAAACTCCACGGTGCATAGAAAAGTGTTATGAAATGTTTCCCGCATTCCCAATTTCAGAGGCCCCGGGGTGCTTTTGCCACCGCCGTGTGAGTAAACCATGTCGGAGGACAGGTTGAAGGCAGACCCCTCCAAGCGGGATGGGCTGGACTCAGGAGAGGGCGACACGGAGCCCAGCCTGCTGCTGCTTAAACTAAAGAGCAACATCTCGTAAGTCCCCCCCGTCTCCGCACAGCCACAACTCAAATGATGAAGAAGGACAATAGTGTTCTGGACAAGTATGGTGTGGTATAACTGACACCTAGCCAGCACTTCAAAGCTTTTTATCTCATACAGCTCACCAATCAGTGGAACTGGAAAGTGTTCAGAAACCACTTCTCCGTGTCTGAATTGCATTTCTGGTTTGTTGTTGCAGGAAGAATGTACAGGGCAAAGTGGACGTCATCCTGGTGAGTGTCGGGACATTGCTGGTATTGTGTGTGAATTGGAATAGTGCAGGATTTTTTTAAGACCCATATGTGCTCCTAATTCTTGCCTACCCACAGCAAGATGTGCAGCGCTTCTCTGACAACGACAAGCTCTACCTATACCTCCAGCTGCCTTCCGGCCCTAGTTCAAGCGAGAAAAGGTGAGCCCCGAAATCATCAGTAGTCCTTTCCGGGTCTAGCGCTGTATGGTTGTCCGTTTGGCCGGAACCATTTTGTGGGTCCTCGGATGACAGATGAGGCTGACTTGTGACCCACAAAAAAAGGCCAGTGTGCGTTGTGGCAGCGGTTGACGCTTTCGCCTTGGGCCACTCGTCGGCGGAGTATGTTTTCCTCAAGCGCTGCCCCACCGCCAGATGGACTTCCTCCATACGTTCGATTTCCATTCAGTGTGTCGGACACACATCGGGTGTCTTGGATGCGAGCGTGTAGAGGACGGTGTACTGTGTCTACCAGCTTGCGGACGAGTAGTTTAGTTTTGATCTGGATGTCACTGTGTGGGTTTGAGATGCACAGATCCTACCTAGGTCTGAGCAGATCAACAGATGTTCTCAGACTGTGTAGGTCCTATGCATCTTGAACACGCGCACCAAATTCCCAAAACTCTTTTTCTCAGTCTGGCATTGGCCCCACTGGCACAACTTAGGCGGTGGTGTATTTCCGCATCGATGTCAGCTTTGGAGGACAGAGCGCTACCAAGGTAAGGGATGAGGTCCATATTTCCCAAGGGTGTTATTGTCAAAATGTATACACACAGACACAAACACACAGTGAAGGAGCCCAGCTCAGTAAGAGTCACATATTGACTACTGCACATCTGTTTAACCACCAGTGACTCTGTCACATACTGACTTTTCCCAGTAACACATCGCACTTACATTGATTCCTAAAAGGCTGTTAGAAGCTGTTCACCAACTGTAGTTTGTCATTTATAAATGTGTTATCTACACTATGATTCAAGTTGTTGGATTGTTATTTGGGTGCTCTCCAAATAATAATTCACTTTTATTATTATTATGAATATTATTATTCTCAGTGCAGACATGTAGCAGTAGCAGCGTCAATCATATGTGTTTATTTACTTTTGCTCAGCACCGGTGGAGAAGTTTTGGACACGCATATTTCCTCCTCGCTGTTTATTTCATGTCACCGCCAGAACTAGTTAATGTCTACATTTAACCGTCCCATTTTTCCATCCACAAGGACAAGGTTTTCTCTTATCAGCGAAAGCTATCTGCTGCTGCGATGGGCTGATGTGTGTTGTGTTTCTCCCGGGCAGCAGTGACCCCAGCTCCTTCAACACAGCCGACCAGCTGCACACCTGCAACTGGATCCGCAGCCATCTGGAGGAGCATGCAGACACATGCCTGCCCAAGCAAGACGTCTACGAGACGTACAAGTGAGTTCATGTCACGAGGCTCGGCACCGCCAGCCCATTGGAAATGCACTGTTGAGCCAGACAGCAGGGTAGCCTAGCATAGAGTGTTGGACAAGTAAACAAATGGTCGCTGGTTCTAATCCCCGGGCCGACAAGGTGAAAACCCTGTGTTCTGTCCCTGAGCAAGACAATTTAACTGTAATTGCTCCCTGGTTCAGAATCAGACTTAGAATACTTATCTGGTGAACTAATGGTAAATAAAACACCTTGGACTACCTGGACAAGTTTTTCCTTGTATCTGTATCCAATGTGCCCTAATGAAAAGTCATGATATGTGATGACCCCCCCCCCCCCTTCCTCAGGAGATACTGTGATAACCTGCAGCAACGGCCTCTAAGTGCTGCCAACTTTGGGAAGATCATCCGTGACATCTTCCCCAACATCAAAGCCCGGAGGCTCGGCGGCAGGGGACAGTCCAAATATCCTTTGTTTGGGAGTCTCTTAAAGTTTCAGCGTTAAAACAATTTCACTTTTGCTTGCTAAAACTGCACAGACTCCTTTGTATAGTACCTACACATCAAGTATTGGATGGAATTTCAACCACTGTCACACAAATATGGGATTTTGTACTTCAGCACATCCCATGCACACTGTTTCAGTTGAAGCTAGTTGAAGCTTTTAGTACTTTAGTGGGAAATGTGTATGAATGTTGTCACTGAGGAGAAGAGATGAAACCATCATCTGTTTTGTGATAAGTGTTGATGCTGACGTCATCCATTGTCTAGCGTTCTTTAACTCCTTTGCTGACACGTATTGTTATAGTGGAATACGCAGGAAGACGGTGCTAAACATGCCATTGTTGCCAAACCTCGATCTGAAAAACGACCCGGTATGTACAATACTGTTTTTGCTGCCTTTAAATCTAAAAAGGATTAATATTTATTTTACCTGCGCAGCCTACCCCACATATATTCAAAGTGAAATGAGTATTTTACATACAAAACAAGGATTCGTTCTCAAGGACTTAACTCAACTGTGCTTAGGATGACAACTTTAGTACAGAAGTATCTTCATGATAAAATCATGATGAATAAATCTGTATTTACGTATATCTGACTCATGTACTTATTATGTAATAGCACTGTAAATATATTTGTCTCTATCTAGTGGGGTAGCCAACATCACATTCCCAGACACTCTTAAGGGGATTTGTCTAGAGATTGCTGTTATGTAATTATTGAAGGTTCAAAGGTTCCGGATGCTGTTTTCCACCAACTGATGTAGACAGTCAGACAGTGGATTTTCAAACAGTAAGATGATGTTTGTTAATAAATATGGGTACTGGGAAAAAACAACAGTATTCATTCAAAGGAATTCCAGAATTATAGTTTGTACCTAGAATTGTAAACCCTACATTTAGCCATATGCTGATTGGTCTTCAGGCAGAAGGTTTTGGATTTTAAATTGACCATTACCTCAACAACTTTGGGTAACCAGCTTTGGGTCATGATGACTTATGCAAAATAGTCTTAGATAAAGTGGAAAAAATATCTTTGCTTAAGTTATAAGCTCAACTCAATATCAGCTCAGTTTCCCAGATTGCCTCGGGACACCTACACCTCCGGACAAAGAGATGTTTTTCCAGGGGAACGTTACATATCACTAGAAGTAGTATACAAGACACAGGACATAAAATGTAGATGTTGTTACGTACAATAAGTGAAGTGGTATACATTTCCATTTGTGAGAGTAATGCAGGCATCCTAATATTGTCCAGCCTCACTACCAAGGTACTTCAACTACTTCTTCTCTGCAGTCGGAGCTGACGGAGCTGGTTCAGACCTACAAGCAGGAAGTGACGGAGGCGGCTTGTGAGCTCATCTGTGACTGGGCCCAGAAGATCCTCAAGCGCTCCTTCGACACGGTGGTGGAGATCGCACGTTTCCTTGTGCAGGAGCACATCGTGAACCCGCGCTGCAGCCAGGCCGAGCTGGTCACTTCCGCAGCCATGGCAGGCAAGTGGCATTTCCCCATCCAGTGGCGTCAGTAGGCCTGTCATGTTGTTCTATGAGCTGACATTAACGCAGCTGGAATGTGTTGAGAAACGGACGCAGCGACAGCCAGCGTGTCGGCTAATCCTAACATCGCCCACGGTCTCATCTCCAGATACACCCCCCCCCCCCCCCCCGCGGTCACGCCATAACTGTCACTTCTGTCTTATCTCACAGGAGGTCCTGCGAAGACCCCCAAGGCGATCAAGAAGAACCCAGTGCCGTCGAAAGGAGGTGGGCCAGAGTCAGAGGGGATCAGCGCGGAAGTTAAGGTAGTGCATCGACAAAAGCCTTTCAAAGACTACATCGTTAACAGCTGGAATGACGAGCCATACCACCTTAACACAGCCGTGTTGTTTCTGTCAGAGGGATAAGGAAGTCGGGGATCAGTCATCGCCGGGGAAACCGCAGTCCAGTGACAAGCCAACCAAAGGGGCGGAGTCAGTGCGCCCGGGCGGTCGCGACCTGCAGGTGGAGGCTCTGATGAAGAACTTGCCCCGGATCCTGCCTCGCAGCTCCGTCCCCGACAAGTCCCAGCTGTCAGTGCGCTCCTCGCCCCCCTCGCTGGCGCCCAAAGACACAGGAGGAGTTAAGGTCATCACCATGACCGCCCTGCCCCAGCAGCAAGGGGGCCCTCTCCCCGTCATGATCCTCCCGCACAGCCTCTCCTACCCCGACCGAGAGAAAGCCCCGCCAGTCACCATGGCACCGGTAGCACAGACGTCTGTGGTGCAGAGGGCCCGCGCCACGACCAAAAGACCCCCAGAGTCTCCTGGGGCCCCTGGTCCAGGAGGTACCCCGGCCAAACGGAAACGGGGACGGCCAAGGAAGCCACGGCCGGAGGACAGCGCCGCTCCCCAGCCTCCACCTCTGCCCTCAGTCAGCCAAGCCCCCATCATCCAGTCGCACCCCGGGGGGGTGATCCAGAAAGCCTGCTCCTCCTCTCAGGTGGTGGAGGTGCTGTTCCAGGACCAGCAGGCCATGGTACTGGGTCAGCTGCATCAGGTAGCAGACACTGGTGACCCGGAGCAGCGGGGCGTGGTACTGGAGACCGACCCGAGGCCCGTGCTGCTGTTCCCGGGGCCCGGCCACCCAAACTGGGACCCGAGCAGGGCCTTGGTGGAGGTCATCCAGAGGACCCCGATGGCGGGCACCAAGAACAACAACAGCTCCCAGTCTCACCCCCAGCACTGCCTGACCACGACGCTGGAGGATCAAAGGGAGGTGGAGATCACCCTCACCCCCATGGAGCTTTCAGACGTTCTGCCCATCCCCGCCTTCCAGGGTAGCACGGAGGGCTGCCCGGCGCCTGACGACAGCTCTGCGGCTGAGAGACCCTAGCCCTCCCAGTACCCAACCTCACCCTCCCCTTTTCCCAGGGGAGCACTAAAGGGTGAGGGTTACTACCCCCAATCCCTCGTTCATCTTCCCCCAGGTAGTAGAGGTTATCCGTGCCACCCAGTGTCAGCGATTGGCGGAAATCCGAGATTGGCAACACTAAGAGCCAAGAAGGATGGATGAAGCCAAACCACTACTAACCCCTGTTAACCTTCCATCAGCCATTGCACTTGACAATGTATAAAGGGCCGTTTTTTTGTTGTTGCTGTGACTCTAACTGCATGTTTGTCTGTGTAACTGTGAGCGAAGAGAGATGAAGGCGGTTCTGTACTCCTGAGATCACATCTCTTGTTGTTGGGAAGATGACGAGGGGGTATTTTACGGGTTCGGACCTAACCAGGTTCTAAGTGCTACTCTCCTTGAGAGTGCTACTCTCCCCTCGATCAGTAGTTTTTTCTATCTTTGGTTGTGTTCTGTTGATGTTTGTAGTTGTGCTTTCAAACAGGCTTCCAGAGCAAGAGATAAGGCCTGACTCCATGCTGGTGGAGCAGCATTTAAAGTATAAACCTTCAAACTGGGACACGATTTAAGCTGCAGTGAGACACAAGAATTTACCTGGGTGTGATGGAAATATTACAGTACTTCCTGATGGCAACTTGGCTTACATAAAGCAGTGTAAACAACATATAGACAGACTACGATGACAAACAGTAGTTCATTATGCCTTTGTAGTTTAGAACTTCCCCTCAACTCAGGCAAAAGCATCAAAGCACAAACCTGCCAGCCTGGTGAGGAATCGAAAATGCAGCAGCGCGGAATATTAGCACTCATATAGTCAATGAATTAGTCTGATGCTATGCTAATGCAAATGTGGTGTGGCCAAGCCAGTAATGTGCGCTGTACCTTATACACTCTAGGACTAAGATATCATTTTCAAACTGTCGGGGCAGAGTCAACAGGCGACCCACTGACAAATGTTTTGCCTCAGTCTTTCTCCAGGGCAGGTTTACCTCTTCCTGAAGTGCCATTGCTACTGAAGGACCGTGTTCCAACTAGGCATTTGACTTAGCCTTCTAGGCTACTAAATCAGTTCAGATATTGCCTCTGTTCAACACGCCTAGTCTTCCGGTTCGGTGAGAAACATGAAGCGGCACTCCAGGACCAGGGTTGCCTACCTTGGCCTGTGTACATTGTTGGTGCTACTATGAGGTACATTGCATTACATCACGGGTGTCAAACCAGTTCCATGGAGGGCCCAGCTTATCCTGGTTTTTGGTGTTTCCTTTTAATTGGTACCTGATGATGACCAAGACAACCAGGTGAACGGAGATCCTAACTAATTAGTGACCTAATTGATGAAGGAAAATGTGAAAACTGGAAGAACCTCTGCGGAACCTGTTTGACACCAGTGCATTACATAATAGTTCATGATAATGTAAGATACTGATACGCGTTTATCAAACCCAGCATATCATCCAAAGTATGATCAACCTTATAAAGGTTGGTTATGTTTTTTTTATGTATATACTTTCCTTCCGTCCTTTGACAATAGATTTAAAATTGATCTCAGCCCTATTCAAAAGAAATTGGAGCAGATGACAATATTTGCACTGATATGAAGGAAGCAAAAAGGGAAGAGGCCATCATTTCTAATAACGTTGTTAAACTATGTTAAAATAATGATTAAAAACAGTTTGCCTACTTTTGGAACAACCCATGTTGACTTCCTTTTTAGAGCAGGTCAGGTTTTACAGAATTCAGAAGGACAATGGAATTCGATGTTAATACTAGCCTATGACATGTTAATATTCTTCTGAAAACGATTGGCTTTAGAAGAGACAAACTGTGAATTCATGATCCATTTGTTGCTGTAAGGGTGAGGACTTAAGAATGTCCTTATGTCCACAATAGATGTTTCTTTCCAGCAAGTATGCTGTACAGGGGTGGCCAAAATTCTTGGATTATTAATGGGTGAGAGGGTTTTTTTGCCCAGCCATTTTCTTTCACAGCTATTTTTTTCTACGGATCAGCTAGTCGTATTGGACTTCAGCTAAATCACATGTTTGTTCCACAGCTGGAACGAAATCCTGCAAACATTTTTGCTCCCTGTGAGGAAGTTTGGCTGCCCCTAATGTAGCGTACTCTATTGATCTGTTAACGGTGTAAGTGAATGCGCATAATTATAGAGACTCAGCTTATCATTATTAATGAAATTAGACTATGAGCTAGCAATGATCTCAGAGTCCTATAAATCAATTGACAGATCAGTTTAATATCAACAAGAGCTGGGTTTGAATGAAAACTGCAGAGAAAATGTTGAGCGGACTCACATGGGTAACCTCTTCCCTGAGTGCATGTCCTTTTATGTGCAGTGACGTGAGTTTAGCAGTAAGTGAATGAATGAGTGGGAGAACTTTCACTGTGGAGCCTGTGCTCAAAAGAAACGGGTCAAAGAATCAAAGATAAGGATCGGGATCCGGGTAGCAGTGCCTTGACCTTCACTGGCGGTCAAGCCACATCCTGACCGACCACGGTCAAGCACTGCAGTTGCTCTGTTGATGATGGTAACCCTCTAAACTAGCCCGGCTAGCTATTTAGTGGTTATGTAGCTTCATGGCTTTGCTTTGTGGTTAGTTTGTTTGAAGATTGCGAATGAGTCATTTTGCTATTGGTTTTTATTTTATCTATGAGAATCTTATTTATCATTTGTGTTGTTGTTCATTTGAAGTGCAGTTTTAACCTGAATGTCTTTAATGTTAAAGACACTAACAGAAAAAAAAATCAATCCATGCATGGTTTTATGTGACAGTGATTATTTTATTCTAAGATTCAATAATAATACAAAACAAAACTGTTACTCTTGTAGTTTAGAAGTAATATCTTAAAACAAAGTGTATTGACTAGGGGTTTAAAAATGGGGATGTATTATCTTAACCATCATAATCCCTCAGGTTTTGCACTTTATTCCTGAAAATTAAATTATTTATAATTGGTCTGCACAAAATAATCCTAATTTGGTAAGAGTATTGCACCTTATATGTTAGTCATTTTATACATATGTGCAACTCTGAATGCCCTTGTTTGAAATTGTTTACAAGCAGTTTTTTGTAAATCATTGTCTTAGAGGTTTGTGACATTTACATCTATGCTTCCTTTAAAAACAGAGCTAAATAAAATGATGCCAACAACTAATGTGAATATATTTTCCTATGCTGACTAATAAATGTTGTTAAAGGTAACTGGAGAGATGTTGTGTTGATAGTTTGTTTCAGTTGTTTAACTTACATTAAGGAAGGCGGAGTGAGAATTATGAACCTGTTGAGGCAATGGAGCTGTTTGAACCCATTTCAGGTTCTTCCAGATTATAGTCTGAGACCTGAGAAATGGGATTGTTCAGTAAAATCTGTGAAACTCAACCAAATATAAAATTGAAGTTTGCTCTCCTGGCCACAGGGGGAAAAAGTGCATTGTGGTACTACTACTCAAAGTACAATTCACCACTGGGAGTTTTTTTCTTTTTATGCTAATATACAAAGCATTTCAGAAATGCCTGCTGTGAAGTATGATGTGTGTTAACGTGTATAATCTATTAATTTGCTCAAAAGCTTTTTGTTTTTGTAGTTAGGTTGTGGTACTACCATTCACTTTCTGGTCCCATTGAAACATCTTGGCTCTAGTAGTCTGTTAGCGTCTGGTCTCTTCCACGTTGGCCACCAGGTGGAATGCTATCCACAGACATACATAGAGTTAATGCAAATCAATGCAGTGGGTCCAAAAGGCAAATATAATACCTACCTTCCTGATATCAGGTCACAGAACTAAATTGGGAAAAATCCAAAGACTCAAGTTTTTACTATACATTTAGTCGCTTAAAAAGGTGGCTTTAGCTACCTGATATTCCAATGTCATCTATTTCTAACATTGCTTGCTATTAAGGTCCTCTTTCTAAAGCGCACAATGTTAAGTAGAGAGCATAAACCACATCAGCGCTGTATTAAAAAAAACACCCTTTTATATATCATTGGATAAGACGCATCATTCCTTGGCATTTGTTCACAAACTCACTTGCCCACAGATCAGTGATGACGCTGTGGCGTCATCTGTCCTTTTAACTATTTTGAGGCGTATCCGTCGGATGGAGGAACTGATTCGGATTTGCGCAGCATCAGAATGAGATTCGAGCTGGGGAGCTAGAGTCTGTCCAAATGGAATTAAAAATGAAATGGATGGATTGAGATATTAATATCTTAACTGTTTACTAATAAGGTAAGTTATTTTACTTTAGCCGACGTTACGGCATTCAACTACTGATGTGTGGATCTGGCTCCAGTGGTGGCTTACCGTTTTAATATAGGGAATGTTTTTTCTTGCTCTTCACTCAGTGCAGTGGGCGACGCATTAAACTCACGTTAGCTATTTCGTTATTAACATAGCGAGCAAATCAATCTGGAAAGTCCTACTTTATTAGGTATGTTTGAGTTAAAAAATATGTACATGTATACGTTTAAAGACGCGAAATAAGCGCCAATGATCAAAAAATATTAATAGTAAATAGCTAGCTATTTAGCTTGATGTACTAGTACTGTAGCATTCAGGATCTTCAAGTGGTACCACGGCTTGCTAGCTAACTAGCTAGAACGGGCTAGGGTAGTGCCGGTTCCAACCATATTGTTCCAACTATTGAATCTTGCCCTGGACTGAGTACCCTCTGAAGAGCATTTTACCAGTAAGCCTATGTGGCCCATGAATCTTCTGAAGTACCCCCTGTCGATAGACATAATACAACCAGGGGTTGTACCACCGCTGAACCAGTGGGCGGCCAGTCCTGCTAATCTAACCTGGCTGGCTCGCGCAGTTAGAAGCAAAACAAAAACGCACATGACCAAATGTAAGGGCCTTCTGTGAACGTACTTCAAATACCAAAAACATAAACCAGTAATTCTTAGTTGGGCATTGGCCAGTGAAGTTTTTCTCGTTCGATAACTAGCGGTTGCTAGCTTTAATGAATATAGCCCACATTTTGTAGTTACTGTAAGTAACTAGTAAGAGTTAATTGCAAACATTGGATTCGCCAACTTGTTTGTAGACACAACGTAAGCAAACAAATGACCTTGTTTATTAAATCGTTACGGTAACATTTGATATAATCTGAGGATAAAAACAAAAAACAGTTAGGGCATGCCGTTTCGGAAGTGATTCTCCAAGCCCCGCATCATGAGTAACCAGGAAAGTTAGCTAGTAGGAATCGAGAATGGTGAGTAAAAGTGTGAATTATGTACGATCTACTCCGTAAGATTACCTCCTTCGATTTTTTCATATGAGAATTAGTTGTTTTTCCATATGAGAATTAGTTGTTTTGCCCGGGGATCTGAAATATTAATTCAAGTAGACACGTGATGACCGATAGTTACCTTTGCGCATTGTTTTGAACTGCACGCGCCTCTTGAGACTTTGCCTAGGAGAAAACGTCTCCCCGGTGCCCCGTCGTTGGCGTTCCTGAATTGAACCCTGAAACACAATGGAGATCAAAATTCTTACATGTATCACAATTTAATATTATCATCCCTCATAACTCACCTCAAATTCGCTGCCAACTTAATCATTGTATTTGCCTAATACAGGTTGACATTTAGTTCAGCCTTTGTGCCTGCCTGTGTTCCACGTGACTCTGAACTTCACACCCAAGTCCATTTAGCATTTTAATAAGCCTGTCTTCAACATAAACCTGGACAAGTAATTCAAAATACTTTTCACATGCGTGTTAAGCACATGTGTACACTCACATTGAAAGGCTTACTTGCAGGCCCTATTACAAAAGAACTGGAGAATTGTTTTAAAAATATTTTTGTCAAAACAAGCACCCATTCCCACCCTTCAAACACTTGATGCGATGACTCAGTTTTTTCAGTGTAGGTCCACTGAAAGCAAGGGGATGTTCTCTGTGAAGTCATGGTATTAGCAGAGATTTGCTGTGATATAAAGCAGTGCCAGATTATTGAATGCGTTTAGTTATAGGAGAGAAACCTTGCCATCTGTGCTGTGATGCAAATACGGACGTTGGCCGTTGATCCTGCTGGTCACAGTTACAGTGACCAAGCGAGACACCATTCAGTGTTATTCAGCCTGGGTACATCAGTGGGTCACTATCTCATTAAATAATAAAGGAAGATAGGGGAGATGTAGGGCTTTGTGCTTGATATTCCACCCTGTTGTCAGTAACATACATCCCTTCCTGTTGTTTTGACTGTCTTGTGTCAGAACCCTTCACCACAGAAATGAAAAAGGAAAACAAATGAACAATGGAAAATGCCTGCTGATATGTTTCTCCTATCACACTTTCACATGTAAAGATATTCATTATATATAATACTCTCCATAATTATTTGGACACCATTTTTTCTTCTTTTGGTTCTGTATTTGAAATTAACATCTATAAAAAATATAGCTTGTTAGATTTTGTTATAGGGTATCTTATTTGTGTGCATATTCTTTTTACCATTTAGAAATGACAACACCTTATATTTCAACCTTTCCACTGGTGAGCTAAGTAACCACACATGGCTTGGTAGTTCAATGAAGATGTCTACAATGGGTGACAGAAAATGTTTTACCATAGGGAAGGAAGAGAGAAAAACAAACTGCTGTCTGACATCAGGAACACCATGTGCAGACATCTCACCAGTAGAACTGCAGTGGCTATACTGCATGGTACAAACCACTAGTTAGCATAGAAAACAGGAATGAGGGGCTGACCATGGTCCACAGCATAGCACCTCATCGGTAAAAGGATGTTTTGAACACGTATGGCAGCCACAAGAAATGGCTTACTGGTTTTCATTGATGTTACTGAAGACGGCAGCCACAGAATTAACACTAAAGTTTGCAGAAACATGTCAGCTAAAGTATAACTAACAAATACCTTTAACTCTTTAGATTAGATTCAACGGTATTTTAATTGAACAGGACGAGTACAGTACAACGAAATGCATTTAGCATCTAACCAGAAATGCTAATTGAAGAGGGCAGGAATTTTACAAGTTTTAACTACAGTGTATGTTATGAGTGGAATGTATAGATGTGCAATGAAGATGAATACAGTGCAAATGGCAATTGTAAATTTGCAATGAAGGCAAATAGGGGAGGGCAGAAAATGTATATGTATGTACAAGTGTGTGATATGTATGAATAGTTGTGAGGCAAAGCGATGAGGCAAATGCAAGTACAAATGGCAATTCTGACTGCAACTGAGCAAGTTGGAGGTGTAAGGTAGTATGTGCAACTGAAATGCAGGTATAGCAGCTGAGGTTCCAGAGGTTGACACGTACATGTAACAACTGAAAACGTCCGTATCAGACTTTTCAAGGCAGTGTCAGAGTTCAGTTGTACAAAGCGAGTAGTGCAACAAGGTCCCTGGGAGGCAGTACTAAGCGGTGGGCGGGTGGGTATTGATAGTGATGGGTCACAGAGTTCAGCAGGGTTACGGTAGCTGGAAAGAAACTGTCCCTGAGCCTGCTGGTGCGGCAACGAAGAGACCCGTGATGGCAGGAGGGCAAACAGTCTGTGGCCTGGGTGTGAAGGGTCCCTGATGATGCCACGCGCCCTATGCAGACACCGCTTGCGCTGGAGGTCTACGATGTCTAGGAGCTGGGCATGAGCGATGTGCTGGGCGGTTTTCACCACCCGTTGTATGGCCTTACCGTCGGCAACGTGGCACCTGCCAAACCACACTGTGGCCCAGTTGGTCAGAATGCTCTCACCAACAAGAATCTTGGTGGACAGGCGGGCCTTCTTCAGCCTCCTCAAAAAGTACAGGCGCTGCCGCAGAATTAGATGTTGCTCGATCATATCTTAAGGCGGTGTCACCAAGCAAATCGTGCCGTAGCACCTAGGCATGTTTTTCAGGGCCAGAAAGTCTTCACTGACCAAGTCGATCTCAAAATTGAACTTAAGGCAAAAATGATAAAAGATTTTAATCATCTGGCAGAGCATCACCAGAGAAGACCGTCATCATCTGGTGGGGTCAGTGGGTCGCAGACTTTAGGGAATTATTGCATACAAACCGTATCCACACAAATATTAAACCTCTATGCTTAATTTGGACGTTATATTAATCCCTCCCATAACGTTTGGTGCCATGAGATTGGAGGAAAATTTATACAATGTTTGATTTTGAATCCCACATTTATTTGTTTTCCATTTCAGTAATTCAGCAGACAAGCTTGTCAAGAGCAACTTGCAGCAAATGCATACATTTTAAATAGCACTAGGTGAAGCAACCACCAAGCATAGTAATATGTCCATTCTAGACCTTATAATTACAGAAGGCAACTGGCATTTTAGAGTATACAAGCGTATGCGTTATTTTGCGGTGTTAGTTGGAGAGGTTGTATTATGGCCAGTTCTTATGTTGTTTGTTAAAAGGGTGATGTCATTCTATGCTCAGCCAGTCTACAGCTGTACATTCTGCTGCCACATCACTAGTTGCTTAGTCCAACTTAGATGTTGTTTGCGTTTGGAGTGAGAGATGTGGCACCATTGACCTTATTGGAAACACCCAAATGCAAATGTTTAGGGAACATCCAACATTTGACTCCAGCTTTACCAAGTTAATTAGGGCCATTTATAATTACAGAGTGCACATTTGCATCTGAAACCTGGTCTGGTTAGTAACCTTCTCACATTCTTGTTTGAACTAAGACAAACTCATCAACACAGACTTGTTGATGCCACAGAGGCACGTGTTATTGGCTGTGTTTGTGCCTGTATTTGACTCCCTGTCTAGAGGAGCAGAGGAATGTCCTGCAGAGTGCAGCAGCAGAATGTGTGTGTTTTGTGTGTAGATGAAAAGAGGAGGCAGACACCCACTCCTACAGCCGCACATCTGGAAGCCATCGTCCCACCCCTCCCCGACAAGGCTCTGGGGGCTGGAGGATCCGGCCCAGGCTCCATTACGTCACAGTCACCTGTGTTTAATTGAATAACCTCACGACCCTGACTCATCTGGGCTGTCTATCACCGCTGTAATCATAACGAAACACAGCCTGCATGCCCTTCACTTGTCAACATGTTAATTTAAAGAAAATAAATGAAATACTTTTAAAAATTCCAATAAAATACTTTTTGCTATTCCATAAATAATTTAAGCTAGTGACAACTGGTGTATCGTCTCTGTAACCAAATCACAAGACCAACCCCGGTCCAGAGGAATGTGTCATGTGGACAATTTGGTTACAACTTCTAAAGTCAGTTAAACATTTATCTGAATAAACATGAGGTAAGGCTGTGCCATGTCTTCGAGCTGTTAAAAATGTAATCGTGCTTTTCTAGCATGTCTGGAAACATCGGTGGGAAATCTGATGACTGCCATTTTGGTGCTCTGGGCAGGTCACTGCTAATTGATACTCTATATGCAAGGGAAAGTCCGTCTCTCCTCCATTGTGTGCAGATTGGTTTAAACAACGTTCTGCGATAAATTAATTAGGCTTGTCCTATGCCAATGACTCTGACATGCTTATTTTATACTATGAAAGAGAGGGAAAATCTACCTTGTCTGACAGTCATCTATGTGATGTTTCAGTTTACATTGGCGTGTACTGTCTGACCAGACAAAAAAAGGGTGTAGGCTGGAATTAATGGATATGTGGATGCAATAACTTGCCCCTCCCCTAATTAGTCACCCCTCAATCCACACGTCCTTTTGCATGAGCAGAGCCACAACAAGACTGCTCACCGAAAAGATTCGGAATGCCCATCGCGACTATCCATGCATTAGCTTGAAATAATAGCATTTGTTAATGTTCGAATCGTAGGTACAAAATGTTGCAGATTCGGAGGGTTTAAAATTAGCCACGTGATCATTTGTGCTTTTGAACATACCCATGATTCAACATGTAAACGTTGAACACTGAGAGGAAACTAGATTGCTACTGTGTTTTATTTTTGCAAACTGGAGGCCGGAATGGAAACATTTGTATACCACAAACCAATACGATGTGGGATATTCATGCCCTCTGATTCTCTGCTGACAAAGGGACATGACCATTAGTTAAACTGACACGTCAGCCTTATAAACGTAACCATATCCGAGAGAGCAAGTTAAAACAATATACTGTATACTCAGTCTGAATAGGAGGACCTGCATCCAGGAAGGGTTGGTGCTACGTGTGTAGTAAGCCTAGCTAATGGGGATCCTGATGAATTGTACTCAACCCAGTCAATCCCAGAAGTCCATCCATCCACTTGGAGAACTCATTCACTGGCCAACAACCTTGGTTGAGGTTCACAAGTAGTAGCTAGCGTGTGACAAAGGTGAAGTTGTATGTCACCTAACCCTGATTGTGTGGAGACTATTTGCACCACCACACGAGGCCCATGGGAATTGTAGGCATACTGTGACCCATATATTAATTCTAATTGGTGTAAATAAACCTGAGACAACTTCAACTTTTTATCGCTAAGTCTTAAGTGATTAAGCCTATGTACAGGCAGCCATGTATATTATATAAATGGCCCTCATAGGAGAATTGTTCAGAAAGAGCTAATTTAGCCACGCAGGATATGTTCTAAAAGGGACTCTGGGAGTACAAGTCTTCTGACAATAAGCTTTACTCTCTGAAAACGGAAGCATGCGTGTCCTTTGCACATTTTTGCCAATGTAGAGGTCCACTCTCGGTCCTTCAAACGGTAGTTACTGATAAAGGGAAATGGGTTGCTATACCGTAAGTTTCACTGGTTGCTCAAGCCTTTGGTATTCATAGGGGACAATTGCACATAGCCTCCAGCCATGTAGCTGACTGCATGTTGAAACCTGCTGAACAACTGAGGAGGTGTGGCTATTTCTCAGTTCCCCTTTGTCAGTCCTTTTAAAGAGATATATTTAAATGTGTGTGTGTGTGTGTGTGTGTGTGTGTGTGTGTGTGTGTGTGTGTGTGTGTGTGTGTGTGTGTGTGTGTGTGTGTGTGTGTGTGTGTGTGTGTGTGTGTGTGTGTGTGTGTGTGTGTGTGGGGGGGGGGGTTATAAAGGGTTAATAATACAATTGTAGTTGTGTGTCAGATGCTTTTTACTGTCTTGGTAGATTAACATGTCTTTTAGCATTTTAACAAAAAATGAACGTCTTTAGCATTTTACAAGTAGGAGTACAAGAAATGTCGCTTTAAAACTGGTCAAGCTTTATGTTGGGTTTTTTGTTTGGCCCCCATTTCCATAAAAGTTGCCTGTCCCTGCTTTAGGCTAATCCCTTTCCCCCCGCGATTGGAAAGGCCCTCCAACACATCTGTAAGACTTCTGTCATTCTGGGAAACTTTGTATTTGCAGCTGTGAGAGTGCAATGTTCGTCACAGATCTGGATGCGATTGGCCTTTTGGTATTCGACTGGTTGGAACTTTGTTTATTTGCTTTGTGATTATTTTTTTTTGCACATCTACTGGATTGTATTAAAGTGCTATAATAGGGTCATGGAGAGACTTGCCCCTCTTATATTTCCAACTGTTATTTGTGGTTCCTTCAGTGAAAGATTTGTCATTTTCATTTGATTTCTTTCTTGATTCACTGCCTCCCATTTTTCTTTCTTCCAGGTTTAACCCTTCAGCATGGCTGACATGGAAGTGGCTCTCTCCCCTGCGCAGATTGAGGCACTTCACCTCAGTCCGTCTTTGTCTCCTGCCTCCACATTTTCCTGCCCTTCCTCTCCTGGATCCTCTTCATCCTCCTGCTCTGACTGCTCCCTGGACTGCCCCAACCACCAGCATGATTCCTCCAGCAGCCCCAGAAGCTCTAGCAGCCCCAGAAGCTCTAGCAGCCCCAGAAGCTCCAGCCCCAGCGGTTGCAGCAGTGGCAGTGATGGCACGCGGGGCTGCAGTCCTCCCCTGGACTTGTGTGAGGACGCTGCTGTGGACCTGGACTTGGTCATCGACCCGGAAGTGGCCCTCAAGGCTTGTCACGAGGTCCTGCAGAAGGTCAAACTCCTGAAGGTTGAGGAAGAACCGGAAATATTGGAAAAGTGCGCCTCGCAACGGCATCTGCCCAATGGAACAATATACCTGGAGTCTTGTGACACGGTCTTGGTTAAAGAAAAGGGAGTGCTGTCTGATCCTCCTCAACCAATGAAGCTGACGTGCCAACAGCCTTGTAATAAAGGTTCCATTAAAGAAGAGGAAGAAGATGAAATGTGTGATCTTCCTCGACATATTCCCTGTGACACAGGCTTAATTAAAGAAGAAGGAGATGATGACAAAGAGGAGAAAGGAGAGCCCCATCCTCCCCAACAAACGATGCGGAGGTGTCCTCATCCCCGACAGCCAAACAACGACCAGTCCTCGGCGGCGGCCAAGCAGTCCCTGCTCTTGCGGCTGTTTGAGTCGAAGCTCTTTGACGTCTCCATGGCCATCTCCTATCTCTACAAGTCCAAAGAGCCCGGCGTCCAGGCATACATCGGCAACCGCCTCTTCAGCTTCTCGGACGACGAAGTGGACTTCCACCTGCCCCAGCTGCTCAACATGTACGTGCACATGGACGAGGACATGGGCGACGCGATCCGGCCGTACGTGGTCCACCGCTGCCGCCGGAGCATCGCCTTCTCCCTGCAGACGGCCTGGCTTCTGGGCGCCTACTCCTCCGACATGCACATCTCTACGCAGCGCCACTCGCGTGGCACCAAGCTGCGCAAGCTGATCCTCTCCGATGAGCTGAAGCCCCACGTGGCCTCTAAAGGGGTCACCCCGACTGATGCTGGCGGCTGCCCCGGGCTACGGGACTGCTCCCGAATTCACCACCATCACCAGCGACACACGGGGGAGCCATCCCCAGGCCCTGATAACCAGGTTGTCCCTGCTGATGCCTACCTCTCACCTTCCAAACGGACGCACCAGCGTTCCAAGTCGGACGCCACACATTGCACGAGCCTGGGGACTAGCCTGAAGAGAACAGCCAGCAACCCCAAGGTGGAATGTGGCTATGATGAGGTGAGAGGCTTTCAGAATATGTATTTAGGAAGGAATGGAGTGTTGTGTGGGAATTGTTCACTGTAAAACGTGCATGTGGGACTTAACACGGTGTAAAAACACTTGACTATTTCCAATATTTAGAGCACAAACGGATATGCCTCTAGCTGCATAATTATCCAATAAAAGGGGTGAACAGGAAGTTCACTAAGTCTGAGCTATAAACGTTTATGCTTGTAATATTAGATATGGCCTTGTGTGATAATAACCTGTTTGTGTGCCTGTGTGTGCGTGTGTGTTTATAACCTGCAAAGACATGAGATGGGTTTGGAGTTGCTTTGGTTGTTTTTGTGAGTTTATCCACTACCACAAATATCTCAGCCAGTCAAAGAAGTGCCAGAATGGAACATTGACTGAGAAAACTGTCTGGGTGATGCTACAACACTACAAGTGGAAAAAAAGCTCTGGCATGTTTAACAAAAAAAACATTAAAAAAACAGATCCAGTTCAGGCGCTTTGAGGCTGTAATGAAAGGGTTTATTATATTTTTAATTATAGTAGGCATGTTGTATACATTTTGCCCTGCTTTATAGTCCCTAGCACAGAAGACCCTGAATATGAACTTTAGTTGAGGCCCCTACCCTGAATAACAAGTTCTTGACCTCTATTGTCATTAGTAAAATGGCCATCTATCTAACAAAACACTTAGAATCAGAATCAGGGAGACTTAAAAAAGAAAAAAGCCTAACACTGGATTGTGCCGGTTCAGCAAGACGTATTATTTGCAGTGTTCGCATGCAACTTGCTGCCTCGTCTTCTTGTTCTGACAATAACATGACCAGTGGAAAACTGTGCGCCGTTCCAGAACCTTCTACGGTCTAGCCGGACCACCATCTGTCGAGCTTCTAAAGAAGGGGGTGGGGTTAAGCAGCATCTGTCCCACTTCTCTGGTCCCTCCCTATTGTTTTGGATATGTAGCCTCCTCCCTAGGTCTTTTCCAACTGAACCTCCCAGGCAGAATGCTCTGCAGCTGGTGTCAGAGTTCAGGGTCAGAGCGAGGGCGGGTCCCTCCAGAATGGAGAGCTCGGGTGGGTCTCTTTCTATCGCTTCAAACACCGGATTGAGTACCAGATGTTATCATGGGCCCATTTGCGTCGGGGGCGGGATTTGCGCCGGTGTTTACGAGGGATACGGTCTGTGTGGCAAATCACGTGAAAGCCATGCCCCTGGTCCTGGTTGCTTGAGAGCCTGTGTCCGTGTGCTTTCCCCATGATCGCCTTGTGAGTGAACAGAGAAAGAACGTCTGGGGGGGGGGGGGGGGGGGAGGGGAGGTGTTCTACGTGGCCTTGCCTTTGTCTTAACTGAGACCCGGTTTGGCATCTCATCCAGGGATCGGTTATATGATTAAAGTTAGAGTCTGTGCTGAACCTGAGTAGAGCGGTGCCCACCCCCCGGGTTAATATCTCCTACGCTGCGTTCCTTCAAGGTCCACACTTTTCTTTTTAATACCCTTTCTGGGCAAGTGCACTTACTCACTCTGCTCCCGGACATCTTGCTGTGTTGTGCGTTTTCTCTCTGCTACCTACGCCCCCTGCTGTTTCATTACCCCGGCCTTTTTTTAATATCCTCCACATATCCTGTCATGTAACTAATATCCTCTCTCTCTTTTCTACTCCCTCCTGGTTTGTGATTACGATCCCCGTTACGACAGCTGGTCTCCCTGTGTAATACTGAAACATATATTGAGAAGTAAAATGAGCTAAGCGGGCTCACATTTGATCTACCTCACTGCGACCCATTGCTTTGCGAGAGTTGTCTTGACTAAGCTGGCCTAGGCATTCTAACTGTACCTTAAACAGACCATGACAACCAGCTTACGTAGTTGGCAACGTCGCTCTCTCCTTCCGAACTTTAGTCGAACACACACAATTGCGATGACGTTGATAACGTGTTGGCAAATGAAAGCGTGAGCACGCCATCTTAACATTCCTGTGCTGGGCTGTGCTTCCTTCCCCACCTGTGCCTGCATGGAATCTCCTGCTGGCATTGTGTGATGATCCCTGTTTAATCAGTGTCAGGTCTGCATTCACTGAAACCCAACTAACAACTCATGCCATTTGGTCTATTGACTTTGCCCTTTTACGAATGACACAAAGCAGCCCTATCTGCTTAGATAATGTATACAATACCAAAAGATAGTATGGGCTTATGAGGCTTCACTTGACTTCAGAGGCCTCAGTCCGTGTTACAGGTTCAACAACTCAACATTGTTTTGTTCTTGCTGCTTTTTCTGGATTACAACAGCGAGAGAAAACATTAAAGTATTGATGATGATGGAGAATAATGCTATGAAACACATCCACCATTTTGAGCAAGAACGCTGTGAAATATCTCCACCATTTTGAACAAGAACGCTGTGAAATATCTCCACCATTTTTGCCGTAATGTGAGCGCAGTGCAGGTTGAGTGGGTGTTGCATAACGGCCCTATTGTTTACAGTCTGGGCTCAGCTGTCAGTGCCCAGCATGCCCCTCTCCTTCCCCCTTCCTGCCCGCCTTGTGTTGTCTTGGCAACCGAGCCACCGGGCCGGGGCACCGTGACTGATTCAGATGGCTCGCCTTTTTTCCTGTCTTTTCCCGGAGCGTGGGTTCCAATGTAAACCTGCCCGAGAGGTTGAACTATAGATGTCACTTTACACAAATGATTGGGATTTTTATATATCGTGCAAAACAACCTAAGCCACACCGCCTTGCAATCACAGCTTTTCTCTGGCAGCTTTAGACTCCACCTCCCCAGGCCTATATTATGTCCAGCTGTTAGTGTCATCCCTTCAAACACCGCTTTCAACCATCCGAAGCAGCAAAAAGGCACTGCCTCCATATACTTCCAAGCAGTATCCCTGAACCAACTTAAGACCCGATTCACAACATTGATTTGACAAATCTCAGTTGTAAGTCTTTGGAATTACTTCCTTATCAGCAAGGCTGTGTGTTTTTGGCAGTGATTTATGTCCTCTGAGGTGGCTCTGTTGGTCCTGTGTGTGGAAATCACCTGTCTGGAGTACAAGTGCCATACAGTTATGGTTCATGCTGACATCATGCCACACCTTGTTGCTTTCCCCAGGGTAACACAAGCCTCAGGCCCTGTTTGGTTCGAAGTGTAGCCGCATTGTCTGTTCAGGTACAATACATTCCTCAGTATCCTACCTTTAATTGCTTTTAGGTTAGGTTTGCATCACTCATCTGAGGAGAAACCTACTGTTTGTCATTAGCACTGAAAACGTACCCTTTTTATAAGAGTGCAATAAAGCAGAATGTTCTCTTGAAAACTGGTTCAATTACTATTTCATACCCTGTAGGTAATTTCAACTTACCACAGTTGAGAGAAACAACAGCTTGATGAGCATCATCTTCCTTGAAGTTATTTTAAATATTCAGCAATTTGTAAAATAAATATATATAATATTTGTCCTGTGCATTTGTAAATTAAATAAAGGCACGTGGGAACATTGGATTGTTTTGCATAAAAACCAATTTTAGAAGAAAATGTAAACCACTGATCTAGGCCTATTTGACAAGAACAAAGACATGAAGATGGTGACTATTCTACTCTACAGCATCACCTTTCAATTCTTCAAAGGCCATTTTTTGTTTATACCCAGCCCGTCCATTTATTTTCATAATGCATGTTGTCCAGAATGTGTTAGTTTTGTTTTCCATTCAGATCAAATGAAGTTCTGGTTTCCAGGGAAATCAGATTCCAGTAATAGTAGAACACTTCCTCAACAGAAAGGCCCATCGACTGGGGACGGGATGTTCAGGAAGTCATGACGTTTGGTCATGGAACAGAAATATACACTGCTTCACAGGAAAGGCTTTGACATCAGACTAAAAAAGTGGAATGCAAAGGAAAGCATTTGGCTTGCCTGTCAACTCAAAAAGACACCTCAAAGAAATGCAATAAAATATGTTTACTCATCGTGGAAAATGGGGATTTGAAATAAGCTGTGGTCCAATGCCATATCGAGGCCCTTTAGTGTTTAGACCAACCAGTTTACTAATATGTGTGCAGTGCCTTGGGAAATTATTCAGACCCATTCACTTTCTCCACATTAGATGATGTTTATCGTCAAGAAAACCGTTTCAGTCAATAGTCACTATTAAATGTAAAGACTATGGGCTTAGACTGCGCTCAGTGAGTAGATTGGAGGCATGCCAGCTCCAGTGTCTCGTGTGTGACACAATTACAAAGGTTTAACACATTTTACATGGTTAGCCTTAAGCAACAGTAAATTAGGAACTTACCAAATCAGCTAATTTCTGGTTGGCTCATGTGTTTTAACACAATGAAATAATACCGTCCCTATGTCACATATTGTAACTTAATGAGATAATTTGTGAACCTGAAAATGTATGTCTTTCGTTGTCTAATTTCTGAGATATCGACTGACCGTGGTGTTGTCCAGTAAAAGAAAGGTCACCTGTTCCAATCCCAGCGATAATGTTGAAAAACCATGTCATTTTCTCCCTGAACAAGAAAGGTACACGTTATTTCTCCCAGGGCATTGCTGTGAATAAGAATTCACATTCCTGGTAAAATAACGGTAAAAAAGTATTTCGAAATTCCATGATAAATGGAACTTTTACAAATGTTTATGTGACCTTTCACTCCCGTGCTCCCCCTAACTGTTTATTAATTAAAAATTGTGACAGAGAAGCTTGGGGGAAACAGTTTGGGGGATCAACTACAAGCAGAGTGAAAACAAGGCTCAGTTTGAAACTGTATGTCAATTTAAAAACCAATGACTCTAGTTTAGCAGATCATAAAACACTATACACAAGGACAACGTAACAATTATCAGTGAACATTTTTAAATGTAGTTCTTGTGCATATTTATTTATTTTTACATTTTAACGGAAACATTCAATCTCTGATTCTCTGTGTCAGTCTTTTACTGGGATATTGCACTACTGAATATTGCTCCTTAAATATGCCTATATAGGACATTTTACATTCACCTAAACATTTCCTAGACCCCGAGAGCTTGTTGTTTGGCATCAGCATTTCTGCTAACTACCTCATTTTAGCCACTGTAATACTAATGCCCCCTATTGCTAATATGTGATACTGCAATTGACTTTAGCCTTCTTAATCTCTAGAATATATTTTCCTTGTTCTTTTTATTCTGTTGTAATAATCTTCCTCTCATTTCTCATATTTGATTAGTTATTGGTGGAGGGTCTGGAATTGCTGTACCGCCTATTTTGCAGTTGCTGGGAAATGTTTATTAATATTATTTCTTTGAACAGGAAATGCGTCTGTCTAGATTTTAACATCTCTCTGTCCTCCCTGTAGCCGTTGCGTCTGACGCCTCAGAGGGAGTTCATTAAGTCCCTGATGGGCATCGGGAAGCGTCTGGCCACTCTGCCCACCAAGGAGCAGAAGACCCAGCGGCTCATCTCGGAGCTGTCGCTGCTCAACCACAAGCTGCCTGACCGCGTCTGGCTGCCCACTGCGGCCTTTGACCACCATGTGGTGCGTGTGCCCCACACACAGGCTGTGGTGCTCAACTCCAAAGACAAGGTAAGGACGCTTGGTTCTAGTACAAATGTAGAAAGACGAGGTAAGGACGCTTGGTTCTAGTACAAATGTAGAAAGACGAGGTAAGGACGCTTGGTTCTAGTACAAATGTAGAAAGACGAGGTAAGGACGCTTGGTTCTAGTACACATGTAGAAAGACGAGGTAAAGACACCTGGTTCTAGTACACATGTAGAAAGACGAGGTAAAGACACCTGGTTCTAGTACACACGTAGAAAGACGAGGTAAAGACACCTGGTTCTAGTACACATGTAGAAAGGCGAGGTAAAGACACCTGGTTCTAGTACACACGTAGAAAGACGAGGTAAAGACACCTGGTTCTAGTACACATGTAGAAAGACGAGGTAAAGACACCTGGTTCTAGTACACATGTAGAAAGACGAGGTAAAGACACCTGGTTCTAGTACACACGTAGAAAGACGAGGTAAAGACACCTGGTTCTAGTACACACGTAGAAAGACGAGGTAAAGACACCTGGTTCTAGTACACATGTAGAAAGGCGAGGTAAAGACACCTGGTTCTAGTACACACGTAGAAAGACGAGGTAAAGACACCTGGTTCTAGTACACATGTAGAAAGACGAGGTAAAGACACCTGGTTCTAGTACACATGTAGAAAGACGAGGTAAAGACACCTGGTTCTAGTACACATGTAGAAAGACGAGGTAAAGACACCTGGTTCTAGTACACACGTAGAAAGACGAGGTAAGTAGTCTTGGTTCTGGTACACGTAGAAAAACAATGCTTCTTTGCCCATGGCCATTTCTGGTTAATTGTGCCCTCCAAAATAGATCCAGTCCCTGAATTTGACCTCTGACCGGTTCACTAACCTCCAACCTCTCAGGCCCCTTACATCATCTACGTGGAGGTTTTGGAGTGCGAGAGTTTTGAGGCGTCTGGGGTTCCTGCGCGCATCCCGGAGACGCGCATCCGCAGCGCCCGCTCGGCTGACAACCTCCTCCCGGAGAGCGTGGCCATCACGGCCGAGCAGCGCGCCGGCAGCTTCTCCACTGTGCCTAACTATGACAACGACGACGAGGCCTGGGCTGTGGACGACATCGGCGAGCTGCAAGTGGAGGTGGGTGCCGGCGGCCACCACCGTGACCGTCACTTTCTGATGTCTGTGTTGTGGGCCAGGGGTTGGCAACTTTGCTCAGCTTCAGCACTCATCTGTACACTACAGAATCACCACAACTAAGCCCAAACTGGATCGTATTTGATCGAAACAATGTCATACCCCTGATGACGATGAGACACTAGTTGGGAAGTGATTTCCCAACAAAATTTCCCAACAAACGAAAATCATAACAAACAAATAATATAGCCACAAATAAAGGATTAGAATGTACTTTAACTCTGGGGTCCTTGTCTGGTACCAGCTCCCAGAAGGCCACACCAGTAGCAGTGACAACATCTCCCAGTTCTCTGTGGACAGCATCACCAGCACCGAAAGCAAGGAGCCAGTCTTCATAGCCGCCGGCGACATCAGGTAACATTGGAACAGAATTGCTGTGACTTTCAGCATCTCTTGGCCTGCTTGGTGGAGCTTTTTGCATTTGCGTTCCACTCATACAACTACTGTGGATAACAGCTTGACAACCGCACTTTCCTTTATCCCAGGCGACGCCTGTCGGAGAACCTGGCCCACACACCTACAACGTTCCGAAGAGATCCAGAGGACCCTTCCGCTGTGGCGCTGAAGGAGCCCTGGGAGGAGAAAGTCCGGTAGGTGATGGACCTGCGTCAGTATAATGACAGCATACAACTGTCATTATACTGTTGTATACAAACCCCCCCCCCTTGCAGCTACATCTCCACCCACTTAGCTCTACGCCACTGGAAATACGAATCAGTCCTTAATTGACACGCCCGTTTAAATAACGGTCCAGTCGATTTTAAGAAATGTGCCGAGAACAATCCAACACACTGTGGACTTGTAAATGAACTTGGTGTGTTCCTGTGTTTTCTCCTGCTCTCTCTCTCCCGTCTCAGACGGATACGGGAGGGCTCCCCCTATGGGCACCTACCGAACTGGCGGCTACTGTCGGTCATCGTGAAATGCGGGGACGACTTGAGGCAGGAGCTGCTGGCCTTCCAGGTCCTCAGCCAGCTGCAGGTGAGATCCACTCCACAGCCCCATTGCACGGAAATGCTCTGAATTATTATGATTAGCCTTAATTCACTCCCTGCCTCCCCCTCACCAGTCCATCTGGGAGCAGGAGAGGGTGCCCCTTTGGATCAAGCCCTATAAGATCTTGGTGATGTCATCGGACAGTGGGATGATCGAGCCTGTGCTGAACGCTGTCTCTCTGCACCAGGTGAGCGACCGTGAAAATGAATGTGCCTACGGGCAGTTCAAGTCATGGCAAAGTTTCCTAACAATAACTCCAAGGTGAGTTGTTTAGCTAGGTAATACTGTTTGGACTGCTCTTGTGAGATGAAAGGTTTGAGGGTAACTGGTAAACAGAAGATTTGTGTTGTGATCTGACGTTATTTCTTATGGAATGACATTTCAGTAGTTTTGGGATACTGTGTCAGTAGCTGTTAAATATAATAATTAGCTATTGGTGTAATTATGGGATGCCTGGCCAAGTAGCTTCATTGAGTAATGGAATACATTATCAGTAGGTTTATTTGTAAGAATGAAATGCATTATCAGGAGATTTTTCTGTAAGAATGGAATGCATTATCAGTATTTTTTTTTTGTAAGAATGGAATGCATTATCAGTAGGATTTTTCTGTAAGAATGGAATGCATTATCAGTAGGTTTTTCTGTAAGAATGGAATTGTGTGCCGGTAGCTTTATCTAATAATTGAATCCCTCTGTAGTTACTTATTGAATAATGGAATGACGTGTCTGTGTCTATTTTCAGGTAAGGAAACAGAGCCAGCTGTCTCTGCTGGATTACTTCCTGCAGGAGCATGGTAGCTACACCACAGAGGCCTTCCTTACAGCCCAGCGCAACTTCGTGCAGAGCTGTGCCGGCTACAGTCTCATCTGCTACCTGCTGCAGGTCAAAGACAGGTGGGCCACCCTCTTCTTTGTTCCCCCTCAGCTTCCTGGGTCTTTGAGCTTGTTTGTGGTCTGATATCGACCAAAGCATCCGACCCTCTTCTGTGTTCCAGTCCCCTGTAGTCACTCTTAACTCTTCTCTTATTTCCCCCTTGTTTTTCTCCAGACACAATGGGAACATCCTCCTGGACTCCGAGGGTCACATCATCCACATCGACTTTGGCTTCATCTTGTCCAGCTCGCCCAGAAACCTGGGTTTTGAGACCTCTGCATTTAAGCTCACCAGCGAATTTGTGGATGTAAGTCAAATAAAAAACATTTGAATTTGAATGACTTGTCGTCAGGGTTGGAGAGAAGCATGATCAGCAGGTGTTTCCTGGTCTCATCGCGCTCTAGTGACTCCCTCAGGTAAGCTGGGGCCTCTGCAAAGCTAACAGAGGTTGTCAACGCATTGACCCAGTTCCTGGTTAAAAGAGCAGTGCGTTATAAATCCCAGTGAGAATTGGATTAGAATGTACTTTAACATTCTGTAAACATTCTGTTGTCCCTGGATTGTGTCTCAGGTGATGGGAGGCCTGGATGGAGACATGTTCAACTACTACAAGATGCTGATGCTACAGGGCCTGATAGCAGCTCGCAAACATATGGAGAAGGTGGTGCAAATAGTGGAGATCATGCAGCAAGGTACTGCTAGCTAAAATAGGGTATTAGCATGGTCAATATGTTGTACGGTTCTACCATTTCCATACGTTCTCAATTGTCTACTCCATGTTCTCTTTCTCTGTAGTGTTGGTATTAAGCCATTCAGGTTATAATGCTGAGAATCATGTATTTTACTTTAAAATTGTATTTCCAACAAAATGTCAAAAAAGTAATAGAGAACATACACCTACTGTACACACTATATTTAACAGGCTCTGCAGATTAATTTACTAAATGTTTGTGCTTTAAGAACAGTGCATCTGTGAAGTTTGGTAGCAGAGTGCTGTTTTGTGCTCAACACCCTTCTGTCCCGTGGACCCGGTTGCAACTCCTCTGACTCGCTCATTGCCCCCCCCCCCCCCCGCCCCGCCAGGTTCTCACCTGCCCTGCTTCCACGGCTCCAGCACCATCCGCAGCCTGAAGGAGCGATTCCACATGAGCCTGACCGAGGAGCATCTGCAGGTACTGGTGGAGCAGATGGTGGACGGCTCCATGCGCTCCATCACCACCAAGCTCTACGACGGCTTCCAGTACTTCACCAACGGCATCATGTGAACAGATGCCCAACATCACATCGGAAAGCAAGCAATCATGGGCGCGCACACACACACACACATACACGTCACGGATGTGGGCAGCAGACCTATGAAATGGGACTCAAGGGGAAGATTAGTGCTGCAGGACCTATTTGCAAACTCTGTTTTAGACGGACCACCGTTCCGTCGTCCTTCTTTTGGCCTTGTAGAAGGGGAGTATGTACCTTCTCTCCCTCTGGTCCGTATATCCACAGGACTTTTACCGCATTGACTGTTTTGAAACCGGGAATAACGCACAGTTAATCAGACGCTCGACAAGGATGAAGTATTAATATTGGAGGAGGTACTTCATTGGATGTGGGGAGGGTCCTATAATCAGACTTTTTTTCAAGAGTGGACGAAAGAGAAATAGCTGCTTGTTGTCCTGTTTATTGATTCTACAAGAGAGGATGACATAGTAGTATGTATTGTAAATGTACCTATTTTTGTTGTTCTTTGTTAGCAAAATGTACATCGAGAAGAGCCACTATCAATGGATAAAGAAAGCACAAGACATCATTTGCTGAGGTTTTCTAATGGACATTTTCTTTGTTCTCTGAAACGTCTGTGGTTGTCAGGACTGAGCCAGCCTGAAGAGGGGGAGACTATGAAAACCCCTAGTGTGTGTGTTGAAAACAATGCTATTACAATGTTATGAAGATTGTTTAAAAACGAACTGGAAGTTTTCAGTGAACTAGGACCAACGCATCTCTTATTAGTGGGCCAAGCATGCTACAAAGCTGCCTGTTGCATTTATTCTGTTCCCATCTTTGATAATAGAAACTGTTTCATTTCAGTCTAAGTTTCAGACAACATCTGGGCTCTTTATTAAAACATCTGTACCACGCTTGGTGTTACGGATGAAAACGTCAATATAAAACAAAATCTACGTCAATTCAACTGAAATAGAAAAACTATCTAGGGACGTGTCCTTACTGAATATGCCCTTGGCTTCATGGTCAACCTAGGATGTGAAACCACCAGGAAAGAGCAGAACACTTTTCCAGTGTACACTGATGAGCCAAAACATTATGACCACTTGCCTAATATGCTGTTGGTCCTCCATGCCGATCCTTCAAGTCCTGTAAGTTGCGATGTGGAGCCACCATGGATCAGACTTTTTGGTCCAGCACATCCCACAGATGCTCGATTGGATTGAGATCTGGGGTATTTGGAAGCCAGCGCAGCACCTTAAACTCTTCATCATGTTCCTCAAACCATTCCGGAACAATGCGTGCAGTTTAGCGGGGCAAATTATCCTGCTGAAAGAGGCCACTGCTATCAGGGTATACTATTGCAATGAAAGGGGTGTACCAGGTCTGCAACAATGTTTAGGTAGGTGAAACATGTCCACATGAATGCCTGGACCCATGGTTTACCTAGAACATTGTCCAGAGGACCACACTCCCTCCACTGGCTTGTCGTCTTCCCACAGTGCATCCTGGTGCCATCACGTCCCCAGGTAAACGGCGCACACATAGGCGGCCATCCACGTTATGTAAAAGAAAACGGGACGCGATGCACTGTGTTGTGACACATTCCTCCTGCAACCATTATTGAATTGTCATACCAATTTGGCCCTTGTCAAAGTCGCTCAGGTCTTTACTCCTGCCCATTTCTCCTACATCAAACACCTTGACTATGAGAAATGATTGTTTGCTTACCATCTAATCTTCCCAGAGCTTCTCATGTGCCCTTGTTAGGAGATAATCTACGTTATTCGCTTCACCTCTGAATGATCGCAATGTTTTGGCTAATCAGTGTATATGCCGACCGCGGCATACCAACCCTTACTGTCTGGGCCTTTGCTAATGTCACTCTTTTGAACTACCATACTTGAATGAACGCTAGTGTAGTGATGAGCCTCGTGCACTTAATGACGGTTCATATTTTGAACCAAAATGGCTACCTGTGGTGAAATTTACAAAATGGTGGCGATGGATTTATGCAAAATATTACAAACAAAAAAACATTGATGTTCCACTAATGTAAGTGTTTAACCTCTAACAAAATGTAGATAGTAATGCGTTTATTATTGTATGTGTGTTAACTTGGGTTGCATATTTAATAACTGCTCAACATGTTCCTCGGTTTGGCTCCGAAGCATTCCTGTGACTAACTTGGACCAATCTGGACAGGGTTGGCCTTGAGTAGACATTGTAAATAATAGGAGTGATGATTTCATTCCTCTGTCTGTTTGTCTTTGTCTGTTTATTTCTCCCTGTCTAAAACCAGTATCTCTCACAACTTGACTTTCTTTTATATGATACTCGACAACAACCCATGGTTTCTCTTTTTTGCGGTCTCTGACACAAACATATTCAGTATTGGAGACATTTCAAGAACTACAGGCTTGGGTAGCCTTTAACATGAACTGCTCAAGTCTTGTCGTTAAAAGCTATGTCCTATGTGGGTGGCTTTTATGTGTAACAAACGTGCATTTCTCTCCGGAAATGCGGTCATCCCATGAGCAGACTGATGCATTGAGAGGTGTAACAGTCATAAAAAGTGGCGAGGCAGGAAGTGAAGATTTGAGCACACCTGCTTGCTGTTGTCTAAATATTTCATTTGCCTTTCCCTCGATTCCTACCCAAGCATCATTCTGTATGATTATGTAAATAACTCTGAAGTGCATTTATCTTTGTTTGTGTGTTCTGTCAGTCAAAACTGAGAGTTGATTTTGACGTCTCCTAAATCAGAACCACAAAGAAACAGACTATTGTCCATGTACAGTATTACACCAGCTAAAGGCTTGTCTGTTCAGACGACCATGAGGTCAAGTGGTAGTGCAGAACAATGTTCAGACCACTGCAGACACATCCATTGTATGGATCAGATATGTTCTATTTATAAAGTATCTGTTCAATGCAAGGTGTGCCTCCGACAGTCTGAAGCTATACCCCCCTGAAAAAGGAATGGTCTTGAATAAAATTTTCTTACTGTTAGCACCAACCCAATTCTTATTCCAGTAAATCTTTAAAGACGTTTAGAATGTACTTGTCCACTTTGTTCATAAGTCTAACTAACACTCATTAAGAAACTTCCCATGTTTGACATTTCGGTACAGATTTATCATGTTGAGACTAAATGCATGACTCATTCAATAAATCGCTTTTTTTTCCATTTGTATTAGTTTCCTTTAACATTTGTAATGAGTGTGTGTGTGTGTGTGTGTGTGTGGTGGGGGGAAGTAGCATTGATTAGATACCTTGTACAAATGAATAGTCAGTATTTTTGTTGCAGTACATTTCACAAGAATGCCATTCACAAGACAAATGATTCATTGGACGCAATAACAGTTTTAGATTTTCATTTACTGACAAATTAAATACAAAGCGAAAAGAAGTGGCGACGATTAATATGGCATCTAGGTGTGGTCTAGTACTGTAGTGTTTGGCTAAAAGCCCCAGCCCCATTCTAAACACGCTCCAACTAAACACCTTATATTACAGTCCTCATCCATTGACCTTTTGCATAATTACCCCCGCTACAAACTACAGTACACTACAGGACAGGCAAGGCCCAAGCGGACGGGACCTTGGGGAACGGAGGACCCTCAAGGCCAATTTCTTAATTTTTTCGGTCAGGCTTACGGAGTCCTCTTCCTGGGCTAGGCATAATTGTGCATCGTTCCGTAATGTCATTGGGAAGGAATGTACCAGAGTTTCCATCGTGGACGAAATGCCTCTGATGACCACTACCCACAGAGTTGGCTTAAAAACAGGACTTTCTAAGGCTGTTTCAGAAACGAACAGGGTTGTACAGGAAGGGTTTTTTGTCTTTGTGCTCTAAAATGTACAGTATTTCCCCCCCCAATAATTGTAAAAATCCTATTTTTACTGGGGAAAAAGAGGCCAAATACGATGCGATTTTAAGTAATAGAAACATCACCCAGCAGAACTGTAATCCCGGGCATTCCATTTCCACCTTTGTTTTATCAATCAAAAGGAAACCAACAAGTGCCAGAGAAACCAAACCAGAGCATGATTACAACCCCCCCCCCCCCAGAAGGTTGTGATAGCTGGACATCCTTCAATTTCCTCTAATGCCTTAATTCACATTTCGATTTGACCTTGTGGACTGCAGAGGGATTAATACTGCCACCTTTTGGCCTGGATGCTCAGAGGAGAACAGGTGAGGTGAGGAGGTAGTGGCTGAGGTACAACCTGGAGGTTAGGTTTAGTGAGCGGAGGGTTTGGCATGGTGGCGGCAGGGGGCACAAACCCCTAACTTTAAGTGTGTGTGTTAGAGGTTGGCTTAATGCACAGAAGTGCAGGCTGGAATCAGAGGGACCATGGACTATTGGGTAAGAGGGAGGGGGCGACGCTATAATATGGCACAGTCCGAATCATCCTTCTTCTCCCGTCTCCTCTGACCTCCCGTTTGGGACGCAGCTTGTCCTCTCCCCTAGAAGCAAAACAAGCCATCAGACCAGGACGATATTCAACGCAGGACATTTGCGATGACCAAAGGGATTTATTCAGCATGTGAGAACAGCAGGTTTTCCTTGTACCAAGCACTAGCGCAGTACTACAAGGCCGCACTGTGGTGAGAAACAACAATGTGTCGGCACACCACCAGGGGGCGCTTTTAACCAAACCTCTTTATTGTATTACATTGAGGTCCGCTGTAGTACCACATTAAGGCCTGCAGAAGGCGCCCTCAAACGTACAGACCAGTTGGTTACCTGCTGTCCTGGGGCCTGAGAGGGACCGGGCTGCGGCTGCTGCGGCTGCTGCTGCTGCTGCTGCTGCTGATACTCCTCCTCCTGCAGCCTTCTGGCCAGCTCCAGGTCACTGAGGGGCCCCGGGGCCACCCCCTGCTGCTGCTGCAGAGACATGGCCACCAGGTAGTCCTGGCAACCGAGCACACATCACGGGTCAGTGAACGTGTAGCCACGGAGACGGGCGTAGAGGCTGAGATCGATGCGCAACCCAAAGTCTGCGCCGATCTCCGGGGCGGACAGTTAGGGAAACGCATAAGGAAACTTAACGCCGCTAAACGCGGAGTGAACGTGGACACGAGGTGTGGTGGAGTTAGCCGACCTGGTCGATCTGCCTCTGCTGCTGCTGGGGCGTCAGGTCCTCGGGCTGCATCACCGCGGCGCTCCTCTGGGGCGGGTGGCACAGGCGGAAGTCAGAGTCGCAGAAGTTGCCGTCGCCCTCCACATTGTGCAGGCTCTCCCACACTAGGCCCTCCTCCTGCAGGAAGCCCTGGTCAGTCACCAAAAGGTACAGGTGACCCTGCGGGGTGACAAGGTCGAAGGTTAGTCGTGTTCCCATGCTGGGTGGGGTAACGGTGCACTGGCTGAACCCCCAGGTCCGCTCCCATACACACACACTGTTCTGGGTACCTTGTGCTTTATCATAGTGCTAAAGTGGTTATTTCTGAAGAAGACCGACAGCTCGCCCTCCTTGGCCGTGGCGTTCAGCTCGCAAAGTCCGTGGTACGACAGTTGGGTCGCCGTGGACTCGAGGAACTGCTCCGCCACCAAACCTGAGCGTGGACAGAGAGAGACAGAGAGAGAGAAACATACGTAAGACAGCGTGGAGAATGGTTTCACTACAGAGAGTCGGGCCACAGAACGAGTGAGGGAGCATAGACTGCAATGCAATATAAAAACACCGGAAATATAACCGCTGTGTTAGAGCTGGCCTTGAAAAACGTGCGCACCGCTTGAAGCTCTCCAGAAGGATTTGAATGTACGGGGAAGCAAGGAGTTTGAATGGTCTGTACCTTCACTGACGCGGCTGCTGTTGGACGAATGCTTGTAGTCGATGATCTTCTCCACAAGCTGGTTGTAGCTCAGCTTTCCCACCGCTGACACCATTTCCAGGCTCTGGAGAAGGAGTAAAGGAATGTGGAAGAGAAGCTCACTACTAGGGGCCGGAGACATTAGGAGTAGAGAGAGATTCCACTGCTCCTCACCTGAGGGTCCACCAGCCAACCGTGGTAGAGGGGGATGTCCAGCAGGTCGAACACGATGCACTCTGGGGTGTACTCAAAGTCTGAAACGCCCATGAAGCGCACGTTGACGTCAAGACCCGTGGACAGCTTCGGCAGGACCGCCATGGCGTCGCTCATGTTCTGCAGATTCAAAGAATTCAAAGATTTCATATTGAAAGTATGGCCCCTTCAAAATCACTGATGAGCGAAACGGGCTGTAGAAAAAAGAAATAAACAGGCAGTGAGACGTACCGGAATCTTCGAGATGAGGAACATACTGTGTACTTCATTATTAAATGACAGATTTAATAATTACTGATTTCTCTAATAAATGTATTTCCCAAAGGATTACAGGCTGTTTTGCAGAATAATTATTCCTATTTCTTGAATGAAAATTCAAGATAAATATGAATCTCTGTCCGCCAAAACTGTCCCAAAGCGAAATCCCTGTTTTCAGTACTTTGTGTACCCTCCCCTTGCAAGGTAAGGATTCCCAGAGCTCCTCTGGCTAAAAGACAAAAGAGTCACTAGATTGTGACTTGACAAGTCCAACCTAGCCAATCGTGCTTTACTCCAAACCCACGCTTTTCGGGTGTGCCGGTATTGGTCGCGGTACGCTGCAAACAATGAATGATCCTGGCTGACCTTAGCATGAGTATTTATTAAAGATTAAATTTAGGCAAGATGGAAACAAATCCTACTTAAACGTTGCCTTTAGTTTCATTGCACAGAAGCTTTACACCTTTTCTAGATCAGATTTTCTAGACCATTTTCTTATACAGGGGACACTAAAATTCCTGTGATAAATTATACTACAGAAGGCAAAGTTTGTGCTGGGGAATCTTGTGGAACAAAGTTCAGAATGATTTCCCATCAGTTTTGCATGTGGTTTCATCATGATTTACTCCTACAAAATGGTGTTTGTGTAAAATTAAGAAACTGATTAGAATCCTCTAAGCTTAGAAATGAATAATAAACAAGGTTTTAGAATACACACCCCACTAGAAAAGTGTGTCAAGTCAAAACAGCACACATAACTGCGCTTTAATCTATGTCAGGTGGTAAGATCATGGCACTAAAAACAATATGAACATGGGTTGGGTTGCAGCATTAGTCACTTTGGAAGAAGATAATTGAGATAAAATGCACAAGAGGCGGTGCTATATAGCCAATAGAACAAAGACAAGAGCTGCTCTTAAGCCCCGCGGATGGGGGTGCCTTGCAAACAGCACTTAGCTTGTGGTATATTGCCCATATACCAGAAACACGTGAAAGCCTACTATAAACCCAATACCAACACAATTAGAGCAATAAAAAGTACTGTAATGTCATTCCTGCGATATACGGTCTCATGCACCACGTAATCAACCATTAAGCACTTAGGATTCCAACTAACCGGTTTATAATTGGGGTTTTAACCACGCCTCTTTTAATTTTATTTAGTTAGTGAGTTCTTTACCTTTTCCCATGTGTCTGTTACCTCCTTTTGTACTTCAGTGAAACAGGAACAAATGAAGAACACAATACAGTTGTTTTTACTGGGCCATTATGTAGTTGGTTAATCGCAATACAAAAATATATAGCGTTCCCACGTTTATCAAGGGTGCCAATAATTATTCAGGTGACTTTGTTTTTTAGTCTTACACCTTCTAGTGTCAGGCACAGTGTAGTATGTTTTAATCCGTACTCTAGTTCCTTAAGCTTCTTATACTTGTACTCTAGTGTGGGCTGTTGTGGCTTAGCACTGATGACACCGCTGCTTTTACTGGAGAGACAGCACCGTGTGGCACCTCCACTGTGAACAACACATCCTCTTAAAAAGAAAAAACACTTCACACGCTCTGTAGCGCACACAAACGACAGACACATGCCTGTGCATGGAGCGCGACAGCGGAAACAAACCACGCCGATTAGGGAGTGGCAAAAAATAAGCCAGGTGGACAGGCGGCCATCTGTGTTTGTGTTAAAGACGGGATTTACCTGCTGAAAGTTGAGCTCCATTCCTTCAGCCTTCTCCCTGGGTTTGATAGACAGTACACACTCTCCTGTGGAAGAAAATGGGGTTCTCACACCATGAGTGACCAAATAGGAATGCATGTTATAATGTATTTATTCATGGTAATAATCAGAGCTGACTGTTTTTCCAATCTGCCCACTCTTTCAATGACTAAGCCTTCAGTTCCTGGAGGATAGGTCATTGACGATCTTACGATTACTGCCAGACAGCAATACACAGAACTAGAATTCATCATTTAGATACTGTCTGTGTTAAATTCTCAAATGAAACCATGACATCCTCAGTGCAATGTATGAAGTCCCAAAGCGATGGCTTTAGTCATTCGTCTGCATGGAAGTGGGGATAATGCATTGCCATGGTTCTTACCAAGGTGAGCCATCAGGTCCTCTGTGGTGATGACTTCTGTCTGGGCGGGTAGTTTGGCCTGTGGACAAATTATGTTGATTTACAAGCCCTTTTGAACAATCAACTCTGAAGCAGACATGCTGTTGCAATTGTACAAACATTGTGTGTTGACGCATTTCCAAAGATAAAGTCACAGGCTGTTTTCAAGTTGATGGTACAAACAAGACTGTAGGAGTCAGTAAGATCACTCCCCAAGATGAACCTGTCACACAAGCCTCTGGAAACACTGTCATTCCTGGGTCATTTTCTTGGACTATTTCTGGCCTGCGGAGCTAGACTCCCTAAGGATGACATGATCACCCTGTGGAAACCTCAGTCACAATTCTCAAAGGAGAGTTCCATGCTTTTCCTACTTGTTGTTAGACGGCTCCTGAACCTAGAAGGTGTCGGGCCAGAAACAAAGTCATACATGATGGTAGGGTTCATGTTTCTCTCCCGATGGTAGAGCCAGCAATTAAGAAAAGTGAACTTAAACCCAACTTTTGTTTACGAATTAAAATAAACTGAACAGCTTTTTACGGCATATAGAAAGGCCGTTTGGAGTAAACGTTTCCACTGTGACAAAACATTTCACACCAGACGAACATAAGTTTGGGGGAATGAATACGCTCCAGAAAAAGGGTACCACTCAAAGGTAGTTTAGGCAAAATGGTGTAGATGCAGAAAGTAGCACAGTGGATACATTTCCCCAACTCCAACCATGACGCAAACACTCCGCCTCGGTTCTTGATCGCACGGTAAGTTTCAAACTAACCACTGCACGTGTGCAGACACTGTGCATGACCGCATGAGAGCGTTATTTAAATATCTGCGGCGCTGCGGGCGGCAGCATCATCATTTTGCCGAGTCAACCTTTAAGTACTAAATTATAGAAACTGACTTTACCTTCCAGCGCAGAAACAGGACGTTCATGATGGCCAGGAGGGGACAGGGCCCGTTCTCACTCTGCGTGATGATGGGTGTCCTCTTCTCTTTCCAGGTGATCCATTTGACAAAGTAGTAGGCTGGCATCATGGGGTCTTGGTCCGGCGCGGCTGTGGCTCCATCCGTGGTCGCAGGGGTGGTGGCGGCGCCGACTACGACATCCTCGGACAGGCAGGGGGCATCAGCGGAGGGGGAGCGACCCTCGATCCCCAGCGCAGAGTAGGAAGACGACGGCTCGTCATTCCCATTGTTGGCCTCGGAGAACTCCAAGCTGGGAATGGAGAAGGAGGCTGAGTCGGTGGTGGCCGACTGGCTTTGCTCTTCCGACCTTCCAAACGTGGCCTCCGAGCTCTCCCCGTTCCCTTCTGTCAGAGTTTGGCTCGGTGGGGTGTGCCGAATGCTTTCTGTTATGTTGTTTTCCGAAATGAACGCACAAATGGGGTTTGGTGTGGTCGCTGTTTCGGTGCATTTGCCGGAATTTTCTTCTTCTACTATTTTCACTGGTGGGACGATAATGGAGTACTCTTCATCCAAGGGCTCTTGTTTGTGGCTTACTTCTTTAGCCACAGGCGACCCAGGAGTAAGATCTCCCTCTTTAGACAGGGCCTCTATCAAAGAGCAGTCATCTTTGACTATGCTCAGGACATCTCCACTCACTACCCCAGTGCCAGAATCAGCCATAGCTGAGAAATGTTCAGCTTAGCACTTAATCAAAAGAAAGTAAGGCCAAGTTGTGAGTAAAGACTACTTCAGAGGCTTTAGAAGAATAGGAAAAAAATAATAACTCTGCCCTTTTTGTTAAGTATATTCACAGTGTTAACACTGGCGACCTTCGGGGTGAACCTTGAGGAAAAAACACTGAACTATGAGTTCCTAGGTATTCCTGAGTAATGTTGTCCTTAATTTGCAAGATTGGGCTGATGGGCTGCTACAGCAGAATCCAAAGGCCAGCACACTTTTTTTATTTCATTCAAACTGTATGACTGTGTAGATTCCATATGGCTCTCTCTACCCGCATTTTTTCAATTCAATTTTGGAGTTTCATTTAACAACTAGGCTACCCCTTTGACAGTGTACATAAGCTACTGGTGAATTTAGGGCAAGTGTAAAACTACAAGTTTATCTACTGTTAAAAATAATGACCTTTACTTAAAATCTAAATGAATTTATACTAGAATCAAACTAGAATCTTTTATAGGTAAAGTTCAGCAAAGCTACTGTCAACTACACAGAAAGATACCAACAGTTCCCTGTCAAATATATTTGGTTTGATAGCGCCTGAAAAATTACAGCAGCAAACTAGTGAAAGGTTACGTTAACGGTAGAAGGGAATACACCATATAAAGACAGAAGAGTTGAGTTCGTGGTGTTAAAACTTCCAGGACGGATATTCAGCCATAACAAATGACAGGGTAGATTAAGCTACTTCAACTTGTCCCTTGCCTCGTGACATGAATGACTCCGAATGTTTTTCGAATGTATGGTTGACTTCGTCGCTTAATAACCCAAAAATCAGCTGCAGCGGGTTAGTGTATTCGAATACCCATAGTGTACAAGACCTGCAAGAAAAACGTACGTTTTAAAAAAAAAATAGCTCCAGTTATTTCATAAAAACACATGTATTATATAGGGGCTGACCCCGAGGTTGACATGACAATACTTAAACTGGTAGTTGAAAGTACTGTAACGTAACTAGGACTAGCTTACCATTGTAATGACATAAAGTAATGGTAAAAGAAAATATTCAGCCTATGAAGCAAATCTGAACACCAGAACTGCCCATAATTGTCTCTCCTTCTGCCAAAGCTCAGATGTTGAAAGCGCCCATTAATAGTTAGCTAGCTACCCTGCAACCAGTTATTAGTAGTATTGATGATGATGGCAGTTTGTTAGCTTGCTAGCACGTAATGTTAGCGAGTAGCTGACCAGCAAAAAATAAATAAACTTACCATCAAGATAGTTGACAGCTGAAATGTCACTAACCTCAAGAAACCTACAGTTATTTGTCCGACCCGGACCAAATTGCTTTTTTTGAACAAAACATACAAATTGACTTAACGCTAAAAAGCTTCGCACTTCGCAGGCTGACAAACGGGCATGCTGTTTACATTCCACTGTTTCCTCGCGCGATCGCACCTTCCGTACTCTACTTCCTGTATCACAGTCTGTAAACAATGACATCACGAGCACTAGCCACAGGCAACACCAGTTTTAGATGTGAAGCAACAACGTACATGCATAACACGTATTCTGTAGAATGTGCCAGCGAAACCCTATCAGTAAAACTGAAAAAAGAAAATCAATGTACATAAAAAATTGGAAGGTTCATCTTCATGGGGACACAAGTGGAAGGAGTGATATGAAAGAAATGACTAGTGTTTATTCATAATAATGTCGGTGTTAAAACAGTCTTAGGAGATCGTATGCATTCGGTTATATAATATACTCATCATCAGTTGGTATTGCTTTGTGAATTTTCCACCATTTATGAAATTATAACTTGTTAAAAGCTAACAAGGTGCTAACGTAAAATAAACCAGTAATAAATACAGTAAGTTATGAAATGGCTACTGAAGAGGTCAGGAGCTAAACAATGTAATTGTTGCAGTTGGTTAAGCTATTGAACGAAAGCTTTCTTTTATTCCAGCAGTGTGAAGTTGTCAGATGTTTAACAAGCTAGTATGGTTGCTGTAATTGTAACATGGAAAACAAATGTAGAGGCCCTTTGAATGGCCGGGTCACAGATTTGTGTCTTGAAAAAATCAATATATCACACTATTTTTTTTAAATCAGGTTAACCAAAATACATTTCGAAGGTCTTTGGTTTGTAGTGACTGAAATCCACCAGAATGCCATCAGTAATGTCATAAAAATATCAGAGGTAAAATCAAGTGAAAACTGAATGTGTATAAAAAGAAAGCATGCTTTCAAATATTTTTTTGTCAACCCTTTTTACATTTAGTTTTATGTAGCTCACTAATGTTGTTGCTATTATCAGCTACTGCTATTATATTAGCAGTTGGAGAACTAAATTGTCTCATGCTCAAAATTTAAATGTACCAGAAAACAATGGTAAGTATTGCTATTAAATACCTCATTCAGCCCACCACAATTTGTTATAGAGATTTATGGTGGTTAAAATGTTTGTAATGTATGGACATTTTGTGTGACAAGTTGCAAAGTGTCAAATTCAACTTGCACAACAGACCCCACATCATTTTATATACAGTTTTTCAGTGTTCTCTCCTTGTTTATCGAAAGGCAAGCATGGTAGATATCTTTTTAGTGAACACTTTGGAGAAGCCTATGATGAGTGTTTTTTTTAAACAAAAATAACAGAATATATAATGTATTTGAACAAAACAGTATTGTGTTTGATGACAGTAGGTGATAAAGGGGAGGTATGTTAATATATTGACTGAAATTTTAGACATGCTTTTTGCTCAGCCTTTAGCATAATATTTTTATGTTACCATTTAAAAAAACACTGTTTTATATGCCTGTATTAGGGATATGCTACATGGCATGTTAGCATTGTAGAGAATTTACTTTAATTTAAGGGGTCACTGAAGCTAATAGTTCCAACAAATTGAAATCTAAAATAAAATACCTAGGATAAAACAGAAAGCATTGTGTATGTCTACTACATTACTACATTGCGGCTACACATTTTATAAACTAAATGTGGCATATTCAGTGGATTTAGGCTGGATCAATCGCAGTGGCGTTGTTAGGCCTGGGTGTGCGGGCTGTACCCCTGGTTCTTTTATGAATAGCCCTCTATCTCAAATTGACCCAAAAAAATTATAATATAAAAATAGACCTGATCTATTCATCTATAATTCCGATCACGCATTATGACAATGTAGACGTGTAGGCGCTAGCGTGTACATTTCCGCATGTACATTCGACGACTCTGATCAATCATCTAACCATTATACTGTAACATCAGACTTTATTTGGAGCTGATCTGTTTAGGGAAAAGCTTATCCGGGCAGTGGGACTTTTATATGAGGGATATGCAGACCAGCGGCCATTCCTCCACAGACCATCCCCGGTCCCCGGACCTGCATGTCGCGTCACTAAACAATAACGGTTATACGCTGCGCTTCAGGAGGAGCTGCTACGAAACGTGTTTAGGAAAATAATATTTGTCAAGTTGTCTTTGCAGAGGACAGCCATTCTGTTACAGATAACATACCGGGCGTGCTGTACTCTGGCGAAAATGGAGGTGTTTCTACAGAGATGTAGCGCTGCCAAAAAGGTAGGAACACACTAACACGTTTACTACGAAGCAGTTTTTTTTGGTCGTGTTTCAGTTGGTTTGATATGGCAGATAACGGTGTTTAGGTTTAAACCTCTGCTGTCTGTCATGGACTATTTGTAATGCCCAGAGGGCAGTTTATTTTAATAGGGAGCAAACTGAATTTGTATATATATTTGTGTGTGTGTGTGTGTTTAGCATTTATTTGGATAATCAAATAGTTTATGATACTATCACAGGCGATGGTCACTTTGCAAGATTTATCTGCTTTCATAGCGAATAACTATTATATTACTCGGAATGTATGGATATTCTGGCAAACTCACTGTCAACTAAAATTAAGACTGCATTAATAATTATTTAAGTTACAGTGTAGCTTAATTACACACGATGAGTGTATTACATTATGCTTCATGCTTTATAGATATGTTTCATAAAGACGATGAATAGGCCATACTATTTTCTTTAAAGTGTTACTGTCATAAGGTCTAACACGCCGGGGAAGCTAGTGAATAATGAATGTTGGATGAATAGCTATAGTTGTCAGAAAGCATGAATAATTTTACCCTAAACTTCCTTTATAGCCTTGTGTGCATGTTTACAGCATTTTTGTCTAGGAGTTGTCACTTTGCCTATACAATAAAGTCAGGTTAATGATTTATCACGTTAGCTTTTTAGTGAAGTGTAAAGAGCTTGACTTGCAATTCTCTCTCCCCTACCCTCACCTCTAGAACACTATACAGAGTCCCCTTACATAAAGGTTCCATTGTCTATAGGCTATGTAGCCACGACACTCTCCTTCTCTGTATTCAGTCTGGACTAAAGCTTTCCTGTCCAGATTCCTGTGGCCCAACAGCTTGACTGTTGTGCGCGTGACATTAATAGTGACATTAGGTGGCACCTCTGTCACTATGGCTAGATGGCAGACATCTCACCGCCCCCAACCCCCAGTTTCCCTGTAGCCGTATGTGAATTGCAGACACTGCTGTCTTTGGCTGTCAGACAAAGGCAAATGGTTATAAGGGTAGCCATCTAATTTTAAGAGGTCGGCCATCACTCTTCAGGACTCACCATTACTGGCCTTTACTTTCGTTTTTTCCCTTTCGTCAGAGACCAGCTGTGGGGGGATATCATGGCAGAGCCATCACAGATTTGAGACTCCATGTAAAATGGATTAAAACCTTAAGAACTACACTGAGCTGAATGCCATTTTTAGAAGCATCTCCATATGGCACATTAGGATGTAGCATTTGAAGGGGCCTGTTTCCATTTTGAGATGAAATGGAGTGCTATGAACTGGCGGCAGCCGTGTACCAGGAGCCTTTGGCAATGTTCTCGGAGGGCTTTTAGCGATAGATAGCCCATCTACGCTCCCAAGCCAGTGAGTTTGATTCTTTCACCTGAAAGTGTTTTTTGGCCAGCCTCCTCCCCCTCCAAGCATGACTTTCCATTTTATATGGCCATAATGAAAACCTCGTGGCATGCTCTCTGTCTCTTGTTGTCTGTTAGATGTAATGTTTCTGGCCTGTGGTCAGATGTTTCTGTTTAGTCCTTATCAACCATTTGGGCCAAGCTTTGTCTCTGCACAGTGCAACACAACATTTCTTTGTGTTCTGTTGAGCACTGGGGCGCCTCAGTTTAGCCATCTTTGCTTTGCGTTAGGGCCTCCTCATGTGTTTGGAGAGTATTGATGTTTACGTCTGCCGTTGTTCCTGACTACCCACTGTGGAGCAGAAACAAGGAGAACTAGCCTTACACTGTGTATGCCAGTCCAATGCCTACATATGCACTGGTTCTGCCCTCATCATGCTCCTGTTTCCCATAATCACTTCACAATGACATGTTTTGGTTGCACCCAGTCATTTCAGTGTTGGGGCAGGACTACCAATATGTTTAATCGACTGAGAGAGCGGATAGAGACAGGAGAGTTTCATTATACTGTAGGTCACGGTGGGTTTCTTCACGGTGGGTGCCATAGTTCTGTTGGTATGATAATGTCATTACCGGTAGGTGATACTGTTGAGATACAGTCTTCACTCCCCATTTCAAGTTGAATGACACTGGGGCATAATTGCTTAGGCAGAAAGTAGCTTGACCAAGCCCAATATGGTGGATATACAGTATCTCACAAAAGTGAGTACACCCCTCACATTTTTGCTAATATTTGATTATATCTTTTCATGTGACAACACTGAAGAAATACACTTTGCTACAATGTAAAGTAGTGAGTGTACAGCTTGTATAATAGTGTAAATTTGCTGTCACCTCATAATAACTCAACACACAGCCATTAATGTGAAAATGTCCAAATTGGGCCCAATTAGTCATTTTTGACCTATTAGTGTTACAAGGCCTCAGGTGTGAATGGGGATCAGGTGTGTTAAATTTGGTGTTATCGCTCTCACAGTCCCACATACTGGTCACTGGAAGTTCAACATGGCACCTCATGGCAAAGAACTCTCTGAGGATCTGAAAAAAAGAATTGTTGCTCAACATAAAGATGGCCTATTTAAACCATTTAAACCTTCTGACATGGTTTAAATGGTTTCATTTAGTTTCCTCATCAATCAGTTTGCTGTCGTAACTGTACCTAAAATGATCCCATACATATCCAAAGGTTTAAATAACATTCCCAACCAAAGGTCAATCCGAGCGGAGGACTGAAATCGATTGGGATAAGAAAGAAGCACAGAATAAGCCGGAATAATAGCCTGCCTGACACCAGAAGTCCTCTCCCAGTGCTGTGAATCACGTGGGTCGTGTTAGTCAGGGTCAAGCAGAATTGGGCATTTCTCTAATTTCTTTGCCTCTCGCCAAACACCTTGATACTCCATCCACACAGTTCATCACTGTGTACGCCTTATCTCCCCGAATCCCTGAGGCCTGAGATAAGTGGATTGAAGAGATACGGACTCTATGTGGTGGGGTTTTACATTAACCAGATGGAATGACAGCTATGATGGGGGCACTTAGTAAGGGGGACTGGTGAGAGTAACCAGCATGCTAGAGTAATAAATGGAACACTATTGACACATAGATTTCAACTCAATGAAGCTGATAAAGTGTCTCAAAGTGATCCCTAAATTGAACGCCGCGCTCAAAGGCACGCCTAAAATGTAATGTTCTGTAAATGTGGTTGAATTCATATTAGCGTGAGATACCAGGACGACCGTCATTGACGTTTTTCAGCCGTACGTCGTGTGAATTATCCCGTAGCCTAAAAAGTTAGCATTTCCCATTAACACTCTCCTTTGCGGTCTATTGTGTAATGGCACATGAAACAAGTACAGAAGGGTCCTGTCATGATCATGTGACTGTCACAACATTACCCTTCTACCCTTCCATATTTGTATCATTGGCGTACATTTTCCCACCCACCAAGAGTTTTTGCCATCTTTTCACCAGTGTTTACTTTGCTAGCCTTCTCCATGAATGGAGACCGCAATACAGGATTACCATGGTTGTAGAAGAGGCTGCCCTTAATCTTTATTTTTGCCACGGGTCATCGTAGAGTCACTGTCTGATGTTTCTGCTGCTTCTGCTGCCCACACACTGTCGTTAAATATAGCCTCCTGTGACTCGTGCTTCTCTGCCCGGGTCATCCAGCTACTATGGCTGATGGGAAGTGACGTGCATGCTGGGAAGAGAGAGATGACGAGGAAAGAGTACAGTGGTGGGCGGCCATGACACCACATAGACTGCAGTGCAGTCACCCTGGCTGCCTTTTAATGTCGGCCAATGGGCCCAGTCTCTTCACCCACTGGGCTACACCCAGTGATTTATTTTGATTCAATTATTTCAGTCTGTATTTGACCCAAGGCATTATAATGCAAAGAAGTGAAAGCCACCTAAATAGAGCTTTTTGGGCAAAAATAATTTAAACGAGGAGAGCGAGCTGCCCCCTGGGCCCTGACAGGCCCATATTGGCACACGCTGGCATTTAGGGCTTTCACTTCTTTGCCTGCAATTTATTACAGCAAGGCATTGTTCCCCTGTGTCAGTAATAACACTGTCTTTAATCTTGTCACAGATTAAGAGATACCTATCAAACTCATTATAACAGTGGATGTACCAGTCGAAGGCAAAATGTGTCCAAAAGAAAGCAACCCACTGAGTCTAATAAGACTGTGTCACAGTTGCAGTGATTTCCAAAGGTTGACATTTGTTACAGATGGAAAAGGCGTCAGGGAAAGGCATTTTTTTTAGTTGTGTAGTCTACATATAAGACCTTTAATTGAATGAGACAATGTCTAGAGTTTATAGAGCAGGTGTATGTACTCTAAGCTATCCTCCCAGTCTGGCATAAATGTTTCAGTGCCCACTTCTGTGGACCTTTTAGCTTCCGCAGACAGTGGTTTGGCAGATTGGTATGTGTCTATATAGACAAGATACAAGTTTGTTTGTGGAAGAGCGGGTTAATGTGACAATTTAACAGACGGTGTTGCATTTTTCAATCCAGGTTTTTTTTTTCTCTCATAGCATCTTATGCTGGTACCGGAATAAGTTATTTCTAGGAAGGTTGTACTTTTCTCTATGTTGTTGAAAGTAAGCAAAAGCCCCTTCAATCTCCTCAGCAGTCAAATGCAAGGTCACAAGGGGCAGAGGGGGATTCCAGTAATTGTTTTGGTCAATGGTCAAAGAGAGTGTATTATGTGAATTAATACTATTTATTCTATGAAAAACTATTTAAGATTTATGCACGAACTGCACAAAGTTTCTCTGGTTAAGAGTATCTGCTATATTAATAACATCTCCAGTATGTAAGGTGATTTGTCAAGGTGTAGAGGGACATTATCAGAGCACCAATGGAGTAGAGAGTCTTCACTCCCCATTTCAAGCCATTTGAATGACACTGGGGCATAATTGCTTAGGGGGAAAGTAGCTTGACCAAGCCCAATATAGTGGATATATAGTATCTCACAAAAGTGAGTACACCACTCACATTTTTGCTAATATTTGATTATATATTTTCATGTGACAACACTGAAGAAATTACACTTAGCTACAATGTAAATTAGTGAGTGTACAGCTTGTATAACAGTGTAAATTTGCTGTACCCTCAAAATAACTCAACACACAGCCATTAATGTCTAAACCGCTGGCAACAGAAGTGAGTACACCCCTAAGTGAAAATGTCCAAATTGGGCCTAATTAGCCATTTTCCGTCCCCAGTGTCATGTGACTCGTTAGTGTTACAAGGTCTCAGGTGTGAATGGGGAGCCGGTGTGTTAAATTTGGTGTTATCGCTCTCACACTCCCTCATACTGGTCACTGGATGTTCAACATGGGACCTCATGGCAAAGAACTCTCTGAGGAACTGAAAAAAAGAATTGTTGCTCTATTTAAAGATGACCTAGGCTATTAGAAGATTGCCAAGACCCTGAAACAGAGCTGCAGCACAGTGGCCAAGACCATACAGCAGTTTAACAGGACAGGTTCCACTCAGAACAGGCCTTGCCATGGTCGACCAAAGAAGTTGAGTGCACGTTCTCAGCGTCATATGCAGAGGTTGTCTTTGGGAAATAGACCTATGAGTGCTTCCAGCATTGCTACAGAGGTTGAAGGGGTGGGGGGGGGTCAGCCTGTCAGTGCTCAGACCATACACTGCACGCTGCATCAAATTAGTCTGCATGGCTGTTGTCCCAGAAGGAAGCCTCTTCTAAAGATGATGCACAAGAAAGCCCGCTGAAGACTTAGTCTGCTTGCTGAAGACAAGCAGACTAAGGACATGGATTACTGGAACCATGTGCTGTGGTCTGATGAGACCAAGATAAACTTATTTGGTTCAGATGGTGTCAAGCGTGTGTGGCGGCAACCAGGTGAGGAGTACAAAGACAAGTGTGTCTTGCCTACCGTCAAGCATGTTGGTTGGAGTGTCATGGTCTGGGCCTGCATGAGTGCTGCCGGCACTGGGGAGCTACAGTTCATTGAGTGAACCATGAATGCCAACATGTACTGTGACATACTAAAGCAGAGCATAATCCCCACCCTTCGGAGACTGGGCCGCAGGGCAGTATTCCAACATGATAATGACCCCTAACACACCTCCAAGACAACCACTGCCTTGCTAAAGAAGCTGAGGGTAAAGGTGATGGACTGGCCAAGCATGTCTCCAGACCTAAACCCTATTGAGCATCTGGGGGGCATCCTCAAACGGAAGGTGGAGGAGCGCAAGGTCTCTAACATCCACCAGCTCCGTGAGGAGTGGAGGAGGATTCCAGTGGCAACCTGTGAAGCTCTGGTGAACTCCATGCCCAAGAGGGTTAGGCAGTGCTGGAAAATAATGGTGGCCACACAAAATATTGACACTTTGGGCACAATTTGGAAATGTTCACTTTTGTACTCAATTTTGTTGCCAACAGTTTAGACATGAATGGCTGTGTGTTGTGTTATTTTTAGGGGACAGCAAATGTACAATGTTATACTAGCTGTACACTCACTACTTTACATTGTAGCAAAGTGTCAATTCTTCACTGTCACATGAAAAGATATAATCAAATATTAGCAAAAATGTGAGGGGTGTACTCACATCTGTGAGATACCATATATGCACACCTGTAGATAAAGTTAGGGAAAGCCTATACTTCCTTTTTACCTAGTGTATAATTTTTATATTCCCAGATGGAAGGTTTGACAATAGTTCATAAAAGCATTTTTCTAGAATCATTATAGCAAATCCAGCACAGGTAGCCCAAAAACGTATGTTTGCTTTACATTTTTCCACTGAAAAGGGATGTTAGCTTTAAATTTTTTTGTTTTTGTTTTTGAAATTGCAATTGTGAATTTTTTAAAATAATTCTGTATCCAGCAAAGGTAACAAACAAATGTATTAAGTCAAATATAGGCTTGGATGCTAGTTTGAAGGTTGTTACATAGAGGAGAATGTTATCCACATGCATATTAATTTTTGCTTAAGGTGTCTTTAGCATTACAGTCCTGTATATCCATGTATTGCTATCTGGGATCTCATTGCCTGTGCAAGAAGGTCAATGGTCAAAGCAGCTGCACATTCACTCATGACATTGGTATTAACCATATACTGTAGGCTAGTGGTTCACATATAGGGGCACTAAGACCTCTGGGGGTAGTTGGCCTGCCTACAGGGGGTACTTGAGAGGACTCATGAGACCATTTTCCTGGTGAAATTAACATGCGTGGGTACTGTACCTCAGGGACTGTCTGGACAAAGTCTAATTCAATTCTTGGTACAGTAACTGAAAAAGGTTGGGAACTGTTGCTGTAGGCTATGTTCTATTATTAGCTTATAAGCAGCAGACCAAATATGTTAGCATAGGCTAGATCATAACTGTTGACTGTGCGCCTGACTGAAATAGACTGAAGTAGTATGAGTTATAATTTCCACAAAACCTAATGGCTTGAAAAGCAGTTTTCTTTGCGTTATTACACCTATCATTTCTTCCCTATGGGATTTTTAGACACTTAAAATAAGGTCCTTGTTTCATGTAGCCTTATACAACCTACATTTTGATAACTTTGTAAATATCTAAAGGACAAGATTACTTTTATCAATATCAATATCTTTTCCAGTATTTAGCCAATCTTTTTTTGTAGAGTGAATTGATCCAAATCAAAATTTGAACCACTTTTTTCTGATGAGATTTACAAAAGGGTTATCAAAAGGTTAAGACTAAACAAAACACAGACCTTATTTGAAGGGAATCTAAAATCCCTTATAAGAAAAATGATGCGTTGACTATTTCAGTCAACAAGGCTACCCATTCAGTCTGTCAGTAGGCTCAGTCAAAGCTATTCATTACCTGCCTGCAGTTAGCTCAAAGAAATAAATAACCTGTGTACAAAGTGAAAGACTGCCTGGAAATGTACCACTTTCCTCTCACCTTTCTTTTTCCTTCCTCCTTACTTTCCCCCTCCTAAGGTCTGTTTGGAGGACAGCTCTGGGGTCCATGTCGTTCTTGGCAACGAGGCCTGTGACCTTGATTCCATGGTGTCATCCCTCGCCTTCGCTTACTTTCTGTCCAGAGTGAGTCAGACTGTTCCAAGAGAGTACGGCCTGTTAAAGTGAATCCCTGATCACAGGTCGAACACAACCCCTCCTATGTTTAGGTTTCTATACTGTAACAGATATTGATACTTTACGTCAGGGCAGATGAAAGGGGGGCCCCTATACTTTAAGTTCTTGGCCTTAATGTTCATTAATTTAATGTCATTATGAACAATGTATATTTTTTGGATTGTTTGGCTTACGGAGATTCATTTTGTCCCACCAAGCCCAATGTTGGCTTATCTTAAATATTAAAGGCTACATAGCACTTTTATAATCATATTATAATAATATTTTTTATTTAATGGTTATGGTGACATTGTTATATGGCCCTTATATATTTTTATTGCAATGTCATAATCATGATGTCTCAACATATTTATGACATGGTTGTGATGACGTTGTTATGAAGCTTTATGAAGTAGTATTACAGAAATGACGTTGTTAATACTGCTTTATGAAGTAGTATTACAGAAATGTTTTACCTGCAGGACGTCTAATACCAGCAAAATGTAAACTCTCTGGAGTCTGTTGTGGTTGTTTGAAAGCAAAATAGTGGATTCATTTACTTCGGGTGACACTGCAGCATAAAAACCAATGTCTTTGTCCAGGCCACGGTGTGCACCGATCCCCCTTTAACACAGCATTGATCACTCCGTCCTCCTTAACTCCTAGCTAAAGCTGCTTGCTAGCCTATACCCCCCACCTCTCATTAAATATTCACACAATCTCAGATACTCAAGATCCCCCAAGGGCCTGAGGAGATGGACAGAATCTCAGCAGAGGACTCTCAGCCAGCCTCAGCAGCAAGGTGTTTTGTGGTGTCAGATGTCTGTTATGACCCCGTCTCCCTCTTCCTTTCCCTTGTCCTGTCCTCCCTCTCTCCACTTCTCTTTCCATCTTCCGTTTCCACCAAGACGTCTGGAGGCTTGGGGAAGACGGTTGTGCCAGTGTTAAACATCCGGAGGGCCGAATTCCCCCTGCGGTCCGACAATGTTCTCCTGCTGAAGGAGAGCGGGGTTCCGCTGGAGGTTCTGGTGTTCCGTGATGAGGTGGACCTGGCAGGGCTCCATAAAGCCAAAAGGCTGGCGCTCACCCTGGTGGACCATAACGTGCTTTCTAGGTCAGCTGTTGCAACAGGACTCTTTCTATGAACTTTTTCTTCTGTATTTGCACTTTTTCTGTCCCTGTCTCCCCATAACTTTTCCATTATCTCAGACTTTAGTCCTCTGGTATCTACAGTATCAGCTACATATGTCATAATATAATTACAAATAAAAAGCAGAAAATATTTTATTGCTTAAGTATTCAACCTCTTTGGTCAATATTTGGCACCTTTGCCAGCAATTGCAACCATGAGTCTATTTGGATAAGTCTGGACACAGCAATATTTGCCCATTCTTTTTTGCAAATTTGCTCAAGCTCCGTCATGTTCGATTTTAACATCTTACCACATGCTCAATTGGATTGAGGTCAGTGCTTTGACTAGGTCACTCCAGGACAAGTCATGGGTCTCTTGCAGTTTTCAGCTGTGTTTTTGCCACTCTGCCAAGAAAGCCACTTTGGGAAGCACCCAGGCTATTCTTGCAGTATGCACAGTGTCTCCCAGCTCAGCTGTGGAAGACTGGAACTCCTTTAGAGTTGCTGTAGGCCTCTTGGTGGCCTCCTTGGCTAGTGCCCTTCTCTCACATATCCTCTGTTTTTGAGGATGCCCTATTTAAGACAGATATACAGTTGTGGTGTATTCTCTCAATTTCTGGATTTTGCTGTTCTCCAGGGGACGTTCAATGCCTTGGAAATGTTCTTATATCTCTATATTTGAATATTCCTTTGTCTTCATTATCGTTAGGAAATCCAAGAGACAGGTGTATTTAACCTGAAATCACATGAAATATACACATATATAATTTTGATCTGCACACAGGGGAACACCATTCAACTAATTATGTGACTTTAATTGGTTGCACCATAGCAAAGGGGGTGAATACTTATGCAACCAATTACTTTGTGCTTTATACTTGTACTTAATTTAGAACAATTTGCTACTAAGTAATTCCATTTTAATATCATGTTATAGCACAATAAAATGTAGAAAACCTCAAGGGGGGTGAATACTTTTGTGAGCCACTGTAAGTATTGTCAGCACGTGACAGCGTTTTGGGAAAGAGCCTGATAACTGTATGTGGAGGGCCTGTTTCCTGGATTCCGGAAGCATTTTCCCACTCAAAAACTAGCCCACTCAAAAGTTTTTATCCAAGAATGTATATGTCAAAAAGGTTTAAAATGCATAATTAAGGATGTATGATTCCCCACCCTGACTTTACCCGGTAGCGCCGACCGTGAATTGGAGGAGGCGGTTGTGGAAGTCATCGACCACCACCACCTCGAGAGGACACCCTCCCCTTCCTGTTCCGTCACCGTGGAAACCGTGGGTTCCTGTGCCACTTTGGTGACTGAGCGCATTCACCACAAGGCACCTGAGGTGCTAGACAGACAGGTCGCCCAATTATTATATGGTAAATTTGACATGGCAACAGTTCCCCTCGTATCTAACGTCCTCTATAACATTTTAAAACATGTTCCATCCCTCATTGCCAGAAAACTAGGCATCAGGGAATATGGCAGGATTAACGATGAATTAATCGATATTTGCCAGTGCCAGCTGGAACCATACATTGGCTCAGTTCACCTATACTTGACAGTGTGCATACACAGGGGCTATCTTGTTGGATTGCGTCAACATGTCGCCTGAGGCGGGCAAGGTCACGCCCAAGGACAGACAAGTGGCCTGCCTACTGGAGTCCCGCTTCTCTGACCTGCCACCGAGGGGCGCCCTCTTCCAGTCCCTCCAGAGCGCCAAGTTTGACGTCTCAGGTAAAAACATGCCATGGGAGAGGTGCTGGTACAGGCCTAGCAGGTGCACAAAACGATGCCGCCTCATCACTCGACATTCAGGGCAATCGTGTTTTAACCTTAACAGTGTCATGTTTATGGAAATATCACAGCATTGTTTTTTTGCATAGGGCTTCAGTGATGTGTTACCTACGTTTGATAGACAGGTTTGTAGAGTAAGCGAGACATTTCACACAACCTCAAAAGAATGTTCTGGAGTGACCATCTAGAAGTAAACAACATGTCAAAACCTTTAGGTAGGAGCCCCTGCTCTGTTCCAGGTGTATTTTATTATGTTATGTTCTTCGGTCTACTTCTCATATGATCTATACTGCCATTGTAATGAAGCCTGTCCAAAATCTGCTTCTGTCACAGGTCTTTCTACAGAGCAGATCCTATTGAAGGACATGAAGGTGGTCTCCTGTGGCGACCTGACACTGGCAATAAGCGCTGTGTACATGACACTTGACGTACGTATTGTCTATCCGTGCCGTTACTTCCTTTCAACCACTCTGCTGTCACTTTGTTATCCCACTATGCTTTCACACTCGCAAGAGCAGTGAAACCAGACGGCATGAGGTGAGGTACTGCGCTCGCACTGTAAACCAAAGGAGTTTGCCTCTTTGTTGCTCTTTAATAGCTGCCTGACAACAAATGCAGATGAGTGAAGCTTTACGCAGCGTTTGTTTTTCTCAGGAATTGCTCTTTAAAAAAAACAATGATTATTCTTAACAAATTTGCCTTTACCCTGCAGGCCATTCTTTAAATCTTGAGGGACCATAATTTCATAATACTAAATATTGTCAATAAAGCCTCTGCCTCAAGCACGCAGGACTGTTAGCACTGACAGCTCCGTTATATTTCTCTAGCAGTGAGAAGCCGAACTTGTAGCAACTAAAAGACCCTGACATGAGCAGGGTCTTTTAGTTAACAGCCATCATCCACAGTCAATAGAGAAATTGTAACTCATGGAGTGTACATCAGAAAAGTCATTCTGTTCAACTAGAGTTTCTCAGTTCCAACTGAAAGGCATTTTTACATTTGTGTTCAAATACTGTTTGAACTGTACATCCTGTTTGTTTGACAGATGTTCCTACAGCGAAGAAGCATACTACAGGAGCTTTGTGAATTCTGTCATAAGCATGGATTTGGCGCCGTGGTTGCCATGACAATCTCGTTTAATGAACAATGTGAGCCTCATCGGCAGCTGGCGGTATATAGCTCCAGCACCCTCTATAGGGAGCAGGTATGAACTGCACTGTCACGTCTAATCTAATATTCACCCTGTGATGTGTTACCACGGTATACTTCCCACAATCCCCTAATTAGACTAGAAGATTGACACCCAACAGTCACAATAAAATAGTGGTTTATAATACAGTATATATTAAGTTACTTATGTACTTTTTAAGATGCAAAGCTTAAAATAAAGTACTTCTACGGATTCATGCTGGGATGTTAAAAACAACATTCTCTTAGGGGGTTTGTTTCTTCTTGCATAAATTAATTTCTGCCTCTGTGGCAACAGTTTTGCTAGCATTTATCTGGTTAATGATGCCCACAGGGTCCATTTGTGAGAGAAATATTGTGAGACTATTTCAAATACATGAAATAATCCCACAATATTTGGATTTGGTCTGTTAAGTATGCAAACCTACCAACAGAACCTTGTTTTAGCTTTTTAACATTGTCCCTCAGAAACGATGGTAAAGTATTGTTTTGTCTTATTCTATGATATTCCATGATTTGTAATGTAAATTAATCTAGTCTACACAGCCTGTCATTGTGTATAAAAATGCTTTTCACTCCACAGTCTATACATCTATGATAGTTTGAGAATATTAGTGAATGTCAAAAGGGGCAACTGTTAATAGTATAACATTTTAACCATGTTTTTCTGTGTCCTGTAGGTAAGTCACGCATTGGAAAAGGCCCGGAATCCATCCCTGAGTCTCTCTCCAATGAGCAGCCCTTACAATGACATCAGGTCCTATCTCCAAGGCAACGCGCTCGCCACTCGCAAGAAAGTACTGCCAGTCCTCAAGGACTTCCTCAAGGAGTGGAACCTGAAGCAAGTGCATTGTGGGGAGGCCGAGGACTTTGAGGAACTAGACAACTTTGACCCCACAGGGTCACCCGGTATGGACGTTGACAATCGACCCCGCTGCTTCTCGGCCTCCCGGCATCACCGTCGCCGGCTGTTGGGCTCTGAGGACTCTGGGATGGAGGATGACTTCCAGGTGCCGGCCACTCCCATGAACAGCCTGGTAGAGGGCTGTCCTCTGGACGACGGCCTGCCCCGGATCAGCGCAGAAGCCATTTTGGAGAAGTTTAGCCACCTGGGAGGGGGGGCAGAGGGAAATACAGATGACAGCTGGCCAGGTGAACAATAGACTTCTGCTGGTGCCTTTATACTCACGTGACTCCTGTTGACTGTTACCATGGTCCTTGAAGCAACAGACTGGAACAAGTAGAGCTCCAGGTAAGAGGCATACTACTTGTAAATTTGATAAGGGCCATCAGATTGCGGATAAAAATGACAGTCGGATTGGGGGCGTGGACGGTGAGTCAGAAATTGTACAGCACTTCCAGGTTTGCTGTCCACATATCCAGCGACATTGAATGGAAACAGGATTGGGCTCAAACAAAATGGAAAGTAACAGAGAAACAAAACGGAAGGAAACTGCCTGTCCATGAACTTTGTTTCATTTTGCAAAATGTTTTGCCCCGCTGAGAGCCCCAATGAACATGACTCTGGACTTCCGTGGCCATCTAACTATAATCACCCTGCGCTTGCAGATGCTTTACAGGTGAAGACCACCTCCAAATGGAAATGAGGACAATCTATGGAGAATACCTAAAAGACTAAAGTACGTAAATCGTGTCACAGACAACTGAGTGAATCTTTATGACGAAGGAGAATCTTGCATCTGTGTGAGACATCCGTCATTGCACCGTGTGGTTCTGGTCTGGGAACATTGCTGAGGTGTCTGATCTTTAGTGTACAGAATCTATGTATAGCTTGTGAGTGAGCTGATGATTGAACATGTGATGTTTCCTGATACGTGTGAGTTTTCCTGGTTGCTGTGATGTCCTGAAGACATTATCATTAGGGTTATTCCCATCCCTCAGTTCGACTAATTGTGAAAATCCATCTGAGAATAACGGAAGAAAAAAATTCATACTGTCCTAGATTCTGCTGCCAGAGAGGGAGAGATGTATAGAGATGTGGAGATATATGTAGCAAATATTAAAATACACTCGTAAAATCCTTAAACGCTAAACCCAATTCGTAATTAAGTAATTACAAACAAAGGACACAAAAATATATCATGTATTTTCATTGTTTATTGAACATACGTGATTTATTTAACAAAAATATGCGAACCTCTTCGTTCAATTATTGTGGCATCTCCATTAGCACACCAATATTATTTCTCCTGAGATTTTGTTTGTTATATTTGTTTGAAGGCTTTGGTCACCATTTTCAGCCTTGCTTTAGCTCCTTGACTGATGGCCTGACGTTCTGTTCAAGAATCTCCTGGTACCCAAAATTAAGACGGGACATTTGGTTCTTTTTTGACAGCAGATGCTTCTTCCTAGAAACCTTCCCATGAATGCCATTTCACTTCAGTGTTATTTTTATTGTTGACGCATGCACAGTAACCTGAGAAGAAGCAAGGGCGGTCTGCAAATCTCCAGATGTTGTGTTTGGTTGGCCTTTACCTGATTGATTATTTTTCTTGTGGGTCATGGTGATATGTTGGAAAGGTGTACAATCATGTTGAATGCTCTCCATTTGTAAATGGTTCCATCACAGTGGACTGATGGAGCTAATACTATTTTAAGATGGTTGTTTAGCCTTCCCCAGACTGATGTACTCTCACTACCCTCTTCCTGTCCTCTGAGATCTCCTTTCCTCTCGACATGGGTGTTTTACATTCACCTTTATGGGTAAACCCAAACTGATTGTATTTCTTGGCTCAGTTCATCAGAGTCCCATCCAAGCACTTCCCTAAAGATCCCTACTTTATTTTTATATTTGGTACCCGATTATTTGCCCCCTTTATTCTACTTACCTAGTGGAACCAATGCAACTTGGTGTTCAATTATTTTTGCACTTGCACTAATTCCGTTTTAGTTTCATTTTTTTTGCCATGACTTCTACTAAACAAACAAATGGAACTATAAGCCTATTATGTCAAATATTTTATTTTTTCTGATTTAAAAAAAAATTATATGGTGAGCACAAAATAAATCTGTAATTGCACAAGGGGTTCACATACTTTCAAGCAGCACAGTAGATTCATGTAAGCAAGAAAGATTAGAGAAGACATCGCACAGAATTTTGTACTCTTGTCAACTGTTATTAATGCTACAGCAACAGGTCTGGGACAAGAAAATTATGAATTTCTTTGCTGATGATGGTATCAGATCTGGAATGTGTTGAGACTAGTGACAAGTTTATTTGAGGTAATGTTACTGCATTGACGTAGATGTGTCTGACTCATTAGCTGGTTGTAGGTGAAATTGTTTGAAATGGTTGTATTGCAGAGATGTGCATACACACCTCGGTTCTCTGGGACCTATTCTCTCAGTCCTGTGTTCCCATAGCCTTACGTTCCCTCAGTCCTGTGTTCCCATAGCCTTACGTTCCCTCTGTTCTATGTTCCCATAGCCTTACGTTCCCTCAGTCCTGTGTTCCCATAGCCTTACGTTCCCTCGGTCCTGTGTTCCCATAGCCTTACGTTCCCTCGGTCCCATGTTCCCATAGCCTTACGTTCCCTCGGTCCCATGTTCCCATAGCCTTACATTCCCTCAGCCCTATGTTCCCATAGCCTTACATTCCCTCAGCCCTATGTTCCCATAGCCTTACATTCCCTCAGCCCTATGTTCCCATAGCCTTACATTCCCTCAGCCCTATGTTCCCATAGCCTTACGTTCCCTCAGTCCTGTGTTCCCATAGCCTTACGTTCCCTCAGTCCTATGTTCCCATAGCCTTACGTTCCCTCAGTTCTATGTTCCCATAGCCTTATATTCCCTCAGTCATATATTCACTACAGTATGTTCTGAGGGAACTTTTAAAAAAGAAATCTGAGGGTACTAAAACTAGTTTGCTTTTTTATTTGAATATTTGGTTACGTTTTTTGTATATACTCTGTTCTGTTTTAATCTCTCAAAATGTTTAAGAATTAAGAGACTGACTTGCTCAACTGGTTGAACGTCCAAACAGGTTGAATGACAACAAGTAATTAACAATGTTGTTTCTTAAGTTTCTTGCCAAACTAGTTCACCTTTTCCATGACTTAAATCCAAAGATATCCCTTAACCACTCCACATGCTGTTTTGTGAATGTTATAATGCAGGACAATCAGGAATCATCCTTCCCTTGTTATCAATTATGCAATATGTTAAGTGTTTGCTGTCTGATTCCTTTATGTAAGTGAGAGTAAACTAGAAACCACGTGTATTAGAAAGTAAGAGAAAATGTTAAAATACGCAGTCATATTAAAAATGGATGGATTTTTAACACTTTATGTTGCCTTCAGGTTTTCTTCAGGCTCTCTGATTCTGGGTTGGTTATCTGATTCAAAGCTTCCAAGTGCATTTTTTCTCTCGCTAACTCACTACCCAGCGGTCAGCTTTGTCTTGCCTCATAGGCTCTCTCCACTTTCCTCACTATATGCTGTATGTGAGCATGCGTGTGAGCGTGTTCCATTCCTGGTCATGTCTCAACATCTTTCTGTGAATTGACTGTATGTCACACACTGCCAAGGGGAAACAAAGTGCAAAGCTGTCCGATGATCTTTGTCAACTCCTAAGGCCCAGCCCTATTTGAATGAATGAGGAACCGTTTGGAGTGATTTTAAACAGTAAAAAAGTACTTCTGGTGTAGCAGTGATTCAGCTAATCATGTGTACATAATCACTGAGGTGCAGGGTTCCCAAAACATCCTGGCTAACTTATTTTCCTACGCCACTTTTCTACATGGACCTTTCCATGTCTAGGGTAGGCCATAAGGTGTTATGACTACTGTGTTTCGTTGTATAACATTTGAGACCAAGCGTCGCTTATTTCACGTCTGCTTATTTTACAATCGTTAGTTTCGCCGTGCAAAGTTGTTTTTCAGTGATGTTATAGCCTCTAATAGCCTACAGTGCCAGATGATTGAGCGGGCAGGCTCCTGCATGTTTTCACCCTAAAGCTGAGCATGTGCAGTTTATGCACATTGCCTTAGTTACAGGGATGGGCTAGCGCTGACAATAAATACCCCACACCTTGACTTTCAGGTGTGGCAATTGTGTCAGCACAAATGAGGCTTCGTCATGAGTTCAGCAAAGCCTTAACAGTTACCTATTTTCGCCGAAAATTGTCTCACTACAGTTACTGCACTTTTCCCAAGACATCACCAAGTTGGCTGGCCCGTGAACTGAACACCGTCCACAAGGTAATGGTACACATTAGTTGTTTTATAGTGGAACTCTGCATTTGCATTCCTGTCTCAAGTCTTGTTCGCTACTTTGTTGCATGAATCGAAGCGAGATACCCTGCCTGATGTGTTCTTTCTGGTGTTAGGGTCTAGCAGAGGTCAGTGTGTATTTTCATTATTAGACAAGCTTTGAAAAATAAGGTACGAAAAGGTGAAAGATCCATCTTTCTTGACCACACTCAATAAAACGGCATGCATCTCTACATTTTCCCACTAGAGGCCAGCATAAGAACAAATCCCTCAGTATCCTCTCCTATAATTTTATGTGAACTTGTTATTGGTGTCAATCTTCTAATATTAACTGTTTTTATTATATGAAATCCATGACATTGTTTATTTTCATGCTTGTCATTCTCCTCAAAGATAATATGAATGGACAGTTGGAGTTGCTTCTGAGTTGTTAGAGCTGTTTAGACATTTGTTCAGGCCAAATGGTTTGTTATGACTCTAACAACAGGCTGTGCTCATACCTCCTGTGTTCTCAACAACTACAGGAAATTAGCAAGAACCTGCACAGCAACAACATGAAGCAAAGAGAGGAGGAACAGGAAGAAGAGGAGGACATTCCAATTCCTAGGTCACCTATATTAAATGGTTAACATAACAAATGTTAACAAATGTTAAATGTACTGTACATACATACATATACACATACAGTGGGGGAGAAAAATATTTGATCCCCTGCTGATTCTGTACATTTGCCCACTGACAAAGAAATTATCAGTCTATCATTTCAATGTTAGTTTTATATGAACAGTGAGAGACAGAATAACAACAAACAAATCCAAAAAAACGCATGTCAAAAAATTTATAAATTGATTTGCATTTTAATGAGTGAAATAAGTATTTGATCCCCTCTCAATCAGAAAGATTTCTGGGTCCCAGGTGTCATTTATACAGGTAACAAGCTGAGATTAGGAGAACACTCTTAAAGGGGGTGCTCCTATTCTCAGCTTGTTACCTGTATAAAAGACACCTGTCCACAGAAGCAATCAATCAATCAGATTCCAAACTCTCCACCATGGCCAAGACCAAAGAGCTGTCCAAGGATTTCAGGGACAAGATTGTAGACCTACACAAGGCTGGAATGGGCTACAAGACCATCGCCAAGCAGCTTGGTGAGAAGTTGGTGCGAATTATTTGCAAATGGAAGAAACACAAAAGAACTGTCAATCTCCCTCGGTCTGGGGCTCCATGCAAGATCTCACCTGGTGGAGTTGCAATGATCATGAGAACGGTGAAGAACTACACGGGAGGATCTTGTCAATGATCTCAAGGCAGCTGGGACCATAGTCACCAAGAAAACAATTGGTAACACACTACGCCGTGAAGGACTGAAATCCTGCAGCACCCTCAAGGTCAAGAGAGCACATGTACTGGCCCATCTGAAGTTTGCCAATGAACATCTGAATGATTCAGAGAAGAACTGGGTGAAAGTGTTGTAATCAGATGAGACCAAATTCGAGCTCTTTGGCATCAACTCAACTCGCCATGTTTGGAGGAGGAGGAATGCTGCCTATGACCCCAAGAACACCATCCCCACCGTCAAACATGGAGGTGGAAACATTATGCTTTGGGGGTGTTTTTCTGCTAAGGGGACAGGACAATTTCACCTTATCAAAGGGATGATGGATGGGGCCATGTACCATCAAATCTTGGGTGAGAACCTCCTTTCCTCAGCCACGACATTGAAAATCGGTCATGGATGGGTATTCCAGCATGACAATGACCCAAAACACACGGCCAAGGCAATAAAGGAGTGGCTCAAGAAGAAGCACATTAAGGTCCTGGAGTGGCCTAGCCAGTCTCCAGACCATAATCCCATAGAAAATCTGTGGAGTGAGCTGAAAATTCGAGTTGCCAAACGTCAGCCTCGAATCTTAATTACTTCAAGAAGATCTGCAAAGAGGAGTGTGACAAAATCCCTCCTAAGATGTATGCAAACCTGGTGGCCAACTACAAGAAACATCTGACCTCTGTGATTGCCAACAAGGGTTTTGCCACCAAGTACTAAGTCATGTTTTGCAGAGGGGTCGAATACTAATTTCACTCATTAAAATACAAATCAATTCATAACATTTTTAACATGCGTTTTTCGGGATTATTTTGTTGTTATTCTGTCTCTCACTGTTCAAATAAACCTACCATTAAAATTATAGACTGATCATTTCTTTGTCAGTGGGCAAACGTACAAAATCCGCAGGGGATCAAATGATATTTTCCCTCACTGTACATTATTTCACACAATGACATACCTATACATCTTTAGGAGGTTACATCTCAATCGTATTAAATTTAATTGAAATGTAACCTCTGAACATTGTAGGTCATCTACCAGCAATGCTGACTGCAATGATGAAGTTTTGAAGAAATCCAAGTTCACCCAAGGCAGGCCAGGTAACACTTCAATTTAAAGCACTAACGTGGTAACATCCCCGTCATTGTTATTAAACCTCCGTATTAATGCAAATCACGATGATTGTGTCACAGCAGCCCCGCCCAGGAGCCTATCTCTGACGGGGTCACGACCCAGACTGAGGCGCCTGGTGGCCCCCGCCCTGAGTCTGACGCTAGATCGCAGCGACTCGACCGTGTCCGATGATTATGCCACGGCTGCCCTCTCTCCCTCCCCCGACGACGAAGACCTGGGGCTGGACATTGACTTGGACGCCATGGAAACACCTTCGGACAGCGAGTCCCTCCACTTTCCGGGGCAGGACTTGGATTTAGAGGGTTAGTAACGGCTTCACCTCAGGTCTGTTGGTTCACTCTGACAGGTCCAAGACCTGTCCCTGAAGTCATTGAACCTCTTTCATTTTCATTGCACTTTATTCAAATAATTTCTATATTTGGTTGCAGTGGAACAAAACTGTGATAATTATTTATATAACTAAATATTACCTTATTCCATGAAAACATTCTAAAATGACCCAGACAGTATTATTGGCATCTTCTTGAAGTGGTTAACATAATTGGATTTCAAGCAAGTGAATCCCTTTTACTTTGGAATTGAACCCACCTCTGGTGAGTTGCAGGTACCTGCTATATGAAAGTCAGTCATTCAGTCAGGTTGAATACAGAAAAGGACTCGTTCTCCTGTTTTATGTGAGTTAGAAAATAAAGAAAACCACAGAAATAGTTCAGACAAGATTGTAGCTGAGCATGGACAAGCTACAACTCCATCTGTAGAGGCATTTGTGTTCCTGTATATTCCTGTGTCCAATGTGTTTCAAGAAGTTTAAGGCCCACGCCACTGTAGGCAACATCCCTGAACGTGGCCAGGAAAACTTGATAGAAGATCTCATAGAAAAATTGTTACCCAGATTCAAGCTGACCTTCAGACACAGCAGTTTCAACTCGCATCATCCCTTGTCAACCAAGTGAAAAGGGGGTTGTATGGTAGGACACCCAATGCTGACAGGAAGATGTAAGAAAGCCCAAGAAAAGAACACCTTCCACAGTCAAACATTGAGGCAGTTCAGTGAACTTTTAGGCTTGCTTTGCTGCCTCTGACACTAGGTACATGTGCATGTACATGTGCATGGCATCATGAAATCAGAAGAATACCCAGGCATTTTGGAGTGCATTGTTGAAACCAGTGTCAGAAAGCTGGCTTCCCATCAAAGGTCATGGTTCCTCCAGCAGTACAATGACACCAAGCGCTTCAAAAAGGAGTGGTGCAAGATGTGTGCTGAATTGTGTTCCGTACTTTTTGGGAAATGGTCAATGGAACTTTTTCTCTCATTCACAGATGACCTCCTTAATCTAGGCATGAAATCAGCTCGTCACAAACCCTGCAGTGGGTCAGTACCTGAGGAGATGGGGGTGGGCTGTCTGGACCACGACCAGGTGGACAGCCAAGGGACTAGGTGGCGCCGGTTCTGCACAGGTGACCCACCTCAGGAGAGTCTAGTCAACATGAGTGTACTGGAACCTTACCTTCGAGTCTTGTCTCATGGGGGTCAGTCCTGAATCCCACTGCTTTCGTAACCTTTGACACACAATGAATGTGAGCTCTTTGTTGTAAGACATACATGGATAACACAAATAGCACGATCACCGTTTTTTTATATCCTCTTGTTTTCCTCATTCAAATGTTGTTTTGCTTCCAGGTTACTATGGAGATGAATCTAATGACATCATTGTGTTCTCTTCCTGCTATCTCCCTCAAAACACCAGTGAGAACTACCATGTTGTCATGGACAACCTGTTTAGGTGAGAAAGCTAACTTTCTTAAAAGAAAGCTAACCACATTCTTAAGACACTTTAAGTGGAACTGACCACCCTTCAGGATGACACTCGTAACCACAAACAAACACCACAATACATTGCAGGTACCTCGTGGGCACGTTGGATCTGATGGTGGAGGAGAACTATGTCATTGTGTACTTGTGTGCCATGGCCGAGCGCAACAAGCTCCCAACCATTGGCTGGCTGAGGGAGTGCTACACCACCATTGACAAAAGGTTAGTTATGTTTATTCAAACAGGTTTGGCCGGTGGTCCTGTATCCACAGTGGTTGACAGAACTTATGTCTTCCCACTTGTCATTCTCATCCTCAAGATGTCAGTCAAGACCTGAGTCTTCAAGTCGTTGGGTATGTTCCAGTCTGAGTATGTTGAAGTTGTCATCTGTTGCCCATTTATGGATTATTTATTCATTCAGGTTATTATCTCAGAGAGGAACCTATCAAGGTATTACTGCAAGATTGTTAGCCTGGGACACAGCCAGTGTTATGTCTCAAGTTATTTATTTTCTCTCCAGTCCAAAGTTTTTCAACTCAGTTCATCTCTGAAGTCAATGCTTTTCTTTTGTTTTATTTCGATTCTCTGTCCTTCTTGTTTACATATGTTCAAAAGTGAATCACTCCTTCTTTTTACTTTTGTCATTGTTTTGTTGCTTCCAGTAATGTCCAGTACATATTTGAAACAGGATGTACAACAGTGTCTAAAGGCTTGTGCACAGTAGAGACACTAACACACTAACCTGATCGCCCATATTTCTAGTCAGTTTTGCTGTTAATTTCCACCTGCCAAATGGCTTTTAAAGATGCAGTCTGCAATTTATGGCCACTGGTGGTAAAAGTGGCAAGGTCGAGCCAAAGTGTCCCCAAAATGTGTGTACCATGTGATGCGTGTGCCAGTTTGTGCCCCATGTAACCAAAACACTTGCTTTCCTGGCTAGTTATGGTAGTGATTTTACCTATACATTAGAACATATTACACATTATGCACTAAATGGGAGGATTTAAAATTATTTTATTAATAGCATAGTCTTTAGACACCTGACACATTCAGTCAACTTCCCTTCTCTCTTCCTCTTGTCTGACTTTTAACTGAGAGAGGTTGAGCTCAGCCTTTTATGTCTGGGAAGTCTCATAAAGAACCTCTTGTAAAGATATGGTTCTTATAACGGGGCATCATGATGGAGAGAGAGCTGGTGAAACTATTTACTATTTTGAAGTATTATTATGTGATTGATTCTTTTCATATATATTTGTATTTAATCAACAGAAACAACAAGTGTTACATTATCTATTCGTCCACACAGGTTGAGGAAGAATCTTCAATCTCTATATGTCGTCCACCCAACCTGGTACATCAAGGCCCTGATCACCATCATCAAGCCCTTCCTTAGGTGACGTCAAGTCTGTCATGGCTGCTGTTTTTTACTCAATCAGCCCTGTTCGTATCAATAAAACAGAACTAAGATGAAACAGATACAGGAGGAAGCAGGACGGATATTACAACAGTAATCTCTATTTTAATTTGTTCCAATCCACTCTTTTATTCCATGAAATGATGACTACGTCTTCACACGAAACTGATGACTTCACATCCTACTTACAGCTCCAAGTTCAGCCGCAAGCTTCAGTTCGTCGGCAGCCTACAGCAGCTGTCAGAGCACATCCCTACTGAGCGTGTGCAGATCCCTGACTGTGTCAGACAGTGAGTGACCTCATCAGATTCTCTCACACATTCACAGTCAGCTAGAATAATGTGCCCCTAAATGGACAAGTTCTGAACACTGTATGTGGGACGTGTAACTAATATTGAATCATTCTTAATCAGTCATTCTTAATCATTCTGTAACCACCGCTAGCGAATGTATGCTTAAAAGTGTTAAAACCTCCCAAAATGACATCTCATGTAATGCTTTGTGTATGGATTTATTGATTTTCAGTTCAGTTAGATCTTTCTCCATTTTCACAGGGTTGATGAAAACATGTACAGGTGACACGCTCAAAATGGTGATCTGGACCAGAGTGCAGGGTGTAAGAAAGCCAAAACAGGGGCCCAGAAAGGCTTAAATTTGGCGACTAACGGCTTGACCCAGAGGATGACACTTGCTGTCCAGTATCAGAGTACATTACCATCTGTTGTGTCCTATGACACTACATAAGACAGCTTTTTCCAAAGTATCTTGCTGGTCAAGGACTATAGACGCGGATGTTTAATCCATGTTACACTTTATGAGTCCTGATATCCATCTGTAGCTGCACTATGTAAAGTCATACATGACATAGAACAAATTCTGTTGGTAAGCAACTGCTTTCTAAGGTTAGGGACAAGGTTTGGGTAAGGGTTAGAAGACAGATGAAAAGTCTCCAAATAAATTGTTACCTTTATTTTAGCCACAAGGACAGAGATCAGTTGTAAGTATGATAAATTGTTGTAGCTCCAGATACGTTATTTACACAATGTAAATAAGTTGGACTTCAGGGTTTTGCAAAAGGTTATCACGTCTTTCCATTACATAGTTCATTTTAAAGGTTGACATCATATCGCATATTTACAAGGAACAGTTCTAGAAAACAGATTTAGTCCACGATGAACTACTGCATACTATCGGCAGGATTTCATTTAATTTTAACTACACTGACGTTAGATAATGGATGGCTGTCATTAATGTTAGCGGGCAGATTGACAATGGCTTCCTACCAAAGCTGTGGTTCAACACGAATGTAAAACCTATGACTTCACTTGGTTTTTAGTCCTCTCGGGTGGCGACTTTAATCTTTCTCTTTACTTTGCTCCAATTAATCAGTGACATTTGGCATAATCAGATGGCATAATGTTTTCAATTTATATCATTCCATGTCCAGATACTCTTTATTATGTTCATTATTGTTATGCACGGTTATGTATAACAATAGCAACTTTGATAAAAGGGATATATTTATGAAAGGCGGGGATATCACTGAGTAACCATCCATCTGCAATAAAACCATGTTAGCTGATGTATAAAGGCTGTCAGACAGATGCATCCAGGAGGGACAAGCAAGCTCGTTTATATCCGACTGCAATTGTTGAACGAATTGATTGACTTTGATATGTCTGATGGGATCAATGCTCTTCAAATGTGATTTTAATTTAGTCCTTTTATAATGAAATTATAATAATAACTAAGCGGACAGGCCACCCCTGATTTAATAAAAAAAAGGAATGTTATCCCTCTCAGATGTATAGCCAGAGGTGTTAATGCAACGACAGCCCATCCATGATATTAGAATGAATGTTTTAACCGTGTTGTAAGCTATATGGTATGTTTGTATATTTTTTTCAACTTATATTTATTTTGGGTTCTGATTAACTAAGGCTAGGTTCTAGTCAAAGCGGTCACAAAAATGTTTATGTTGTGTATTCATAATAATCCCAGCCCACATGCTTAGAAAATTAAACATGTGAAAGAATGCTTGTGAGGGGGTGGGAGTGGTAGTAGTTGTAGGTTTTTTCTTATTATATTATCTCATGTAAGTCACCCGAGTTAAATTAAGCTTCTGTGCATGCTGCAGTGCTCGTTTGATTGATTTTGATTCTTGAGTGTTCATCCCAACCCTGTTCCTGTAAAACGCTTAGGGATTCTGTCCTGGACTGATCCAGCGGTCTAAGTTGCTCCATTTGGTACAGCATGTAAAGAGAATCAGTGGATTATGTCATAAATGTACAGATCCATGAATGTATGTTTACCGAATTGGATTCCACCAACATCTACTGTACATTTCTATTAATAGGAAACTTGTCCATGTGAAAGAGACACACATATTTGTGAATAAACTCCATTGTCTCATGTCCAGTGTCATTCTCTGGAAGCAGCTCTAAATTGGACCACAGATAAACTATGACATGTTTTCCAGGACAGGAGAAGTGTTTTGTTTTTAGGAGCTCTGTTTGGTACAGAGGGGGTGTTTGGCCTCCATCGGCTTCCTCCTGTTCCATACAGCACTTAATAAAGGAACCCAGAGAGGGAGGGGGAAAGAGGGGGAGGGGGAAAGAGAGGTAGACTAGGGGGTATATGATCCAGAGCGCTGAAGGTGAGAATGGCTGTACAAATCCACAGGACTCACAGGAAATGGACCCTGACAGTGAGAGGAAGTGAGGTGGCTGTGGGGAAACTCAATAAACAGGAACAGAGTAAGAAGTGGGAGACTGGGACCAGGCTGACGTTTGCAAAGTGTTGAGTACTAAGTTTGACAGGGGACTGCTGGTTTGTTCGGGAAATCCAGGCTTGGAAGATCCGATCGAGGACCGTGTGGTTCATTCAGGTTTTAAAATGCATGTTTTGAACGGTGCAGTGGTCTCTTAATATTTTCCGAAACTATATTTGGGCATTTTATGCTATTTAGATAAAAAAGACAGTAGAAAAGACCAGTGTTGTGAAATAGGATTAGGTTGGATTCCAACCCCTACTGCATCAGTTTATGTGAGCCAGAGACAGAGGCTTTGACCACTAGACCACCCTGTTCCACTAGTGTGCTTTTCTTCATTATGCATGCATCACGATTTGTTTTCAAGGAAGCCCTTGATTAGAAACACATGGAATGTTCTGGGTTGCATATTGAGTAGATGGCTCATCTTTGGCTTGCATTTTTATTGACTGCATTGAGTCACAATCATTCTAAGAGACTGCGCAGAAGTCTGATGTTGGTTCTGTTTTTTTCTTGGTATTGCCTCATTTAACCACAATAATTTGATGATAACATCACCTATAAACGCAGTCGGAGTCTTTACTGCCAGTCATTACTTGGAGTGCCCCTTTATAAACAGCCCATGTTATGTATTAACAAACAGCCTGACTTCTTGTTCCCGAATGCTTCGGAAAGGAGCTGTTATCTCGTTCAAGGCCCCGATCCTATCGCTCAATGGCCCTTAGAGTAATCAAGAAGCACAATGGGCCATAGACTTCATTTAGGCGATGGGCCCTGCCAAGGACAGGCAGTGTGTGTGTTTGTATGTGCCCAAGGTCCAAACGGTTGGCTATGCCCAATGTTTTATAAAGGATCAGAGTCCATTGTTAAGGAGGAAGTAGTGTTGTTGAAGGAATAATATCCTCGAAAAATTTTTTTTTGGAGAGGGACGGGTAAGAGAAGTTGTAAACCTCATGGTGAGGGCTGGTCAGGAGACACTTGACAAAAACAAAGACAATATATTGTAAAGATATATATAATGTACGGTAGCCTTGGGTGCAAAGAGAGATTGCAATATATAGGAACGGTAGTAAAATTAATAATGCTGAGAAAAATAACAGTGAATTTTACTGTAATTTAAGCTGTGACCAATTCAGTTTCATGTTAAAGATTGAAAGCTCTCAATCCTCTATAACCTTAAATTATGTCTTAATCCATTTCATCGGTCATTAATGGACAATCTGGAAAAAGTCGCTACTTATATTTTCTGGTTCCTATACTGTATTACATTTAAGTCAAATATAAAGTCTTTAAGTCTACGTAGATAAATGACCAGTAGCTTAACTCAAGCCAACCAGTAGCCCATGGATCATCCCTGCCCTTCTGTCACATTCAAGCTCAATTCTGTGCAGACAATAGCTCCAGTCTTTTCCCCACACATTGTTTACGCCAAACTACACCTACCACATCTTGGGTTTTTCCATACCCCCTCTCCTCAGTCAAGGAGGTAATAATGTGTTAGTCTGCGCTCTGCCCCATGGTTAGAATCCTGCTACTCACACAGATTAGAAATGTTATTATAGGTTGTTGAGATTACTGTGGTTTTAGGCAGCTGGTTGTAATAAAACAGTAGGATGAGTTGTGCAGAGAGAGGTCTATAGATTCTAGACAATGCCTGCCATAACATCAAAGGACTCCACCTGAGATATTGCAGATTTGCTCTGGCTGTTATAAAAAAGGAAGTTGAATTGTAGTGTTGTTCCTCAGAGCACACAGAGATTGAGATCAATAATTATTTGTAATGTTTCTGTTAATCTGGACAAAAACTAAGGAACAGGGAGTGAGTTCAGGGAATTCAGGAAAGGTCTGTTTAGCATTTTATACAACATTCTATACTCTATAATAACAGGGTATAATTTCTATGTGGGAATACTTTCAAGTAAACACACGGATACATCTGTGAAATGGCAACTGTATTTTCACGAGGGAAAATGCCCAGAAAAGGATAAAAGAATGAGGGGGGGGGGGGGGGGGGGGGGAGACTCTTACAGGGCAGGTTTGCAACAGTTGAAAACCAGTTGTTAAATATCCATACGCCAACTTATCGTCATAGCAGGACTGTGTTTTATGTGCAATTAAAAACAAATCTAAGAGGGGTCCCAGGGAAACAGTGCAACATCCAAGACAGACTGGAACAAATAAAATGCAAACATTGTAAACATTGTATTTCTTCAGTCAAAGAAAATGTTTTTTTTTAAAACAGACAAAATGTATTGAACTTTAAAAAAGGTCCACAGCTGACAAAAAGTACTGTCAATGCAAATAAACAAGAAATAATTGGAAGAAAAAAAAAATCTATGCAAACTCACTCATACTGCAAGCAATTGTCCAAACTGTAGCATGCTAGCCGCTAAACCTAATATTGAAGAAAACTGTTGCAGTGTTTAGCACTCAATATTCATGCGTGGTGTAATAATGAAAGCAAAAAGAAATAAATTAAAGAATATCAGGCATCACTTTCTAAACGGTTGTAGACTCTGTTTCATCTAACCTGAACTGGAGATTGTCATTGAAACAGAAAGCCCATCAGGTCTCCTTTCAGAATAGTTGAAAAGCCAATGAGCATGTCTCAACATCGACTTACAGTGCAACAGGAGACCAAAAGCCAAGTTGCCATGGTTTGTGATCCATTTGAGGTTTTGATGACATAACCCTGCAGAATTCATTTTTTATAGATCAAGCAAATGAGTTGTTCTTGCGTCTGACATTCAGCTGGCAAATGGTTGAATGTCGATTGGTTCAATCCCAAATTGGTCTTGTTCAGCAATCTTTCAGTGTGGAATGGTCTACAGGATACTTGTTAAAAACCGCTGGGACAGAGAGTCTGAAAGTAATTCTAGACAGAAAGCCTTAGCGATGACTTGCTGATGTTATAGCATGTATGGTAAAAAAACAACAACTGAATAAACAAAGGCAAAACTTTGGCAATAACACTTAAGGTAGTTGCATGTTTCAGGGATTATCAATGAAACACTTGATTTTTGGCAAGACAAACCGGGTGACTAATAACAGTGGAGTGAGTGTGAGAAAGACTAGAGAATCCTCCATGTGAAACAGGCAATGTGCCAGCAGTGACCACTCCCATTCCACCAGTCCTGCCATGATTGGATATCAAACTATTCCAGAAAAGTAGTGGGCGGAGCCATGTCTGATGCCACATCCTGGTCGTCAGTTAGAGCAACTCTGTTTCCACAAAAAAAAAAAAAAAAGTGCCACAGCACTTTGGCAATAGATATTGGAAATGCCTGCTTGTCTTTGTGCTATAGGAAACAGTTGGTCTCAATTCCCATTGTTCACCACTTATAAGGCAGTAAAACCATTACTGGGTTTAAAAAAGGAAAACCTGTTTGTGGTTTTGTAAGTACACTATCAGTTGTTAGGCGATCTTGTTAAGAAATGTGAAATGTTCGGACAATACCTTGCTTAAGACCGATAGGAAAATCTGAATCTGCCAGTAGTCTGCAGTCTAAAAAAGACTTATGTTCTAACAAAGAAACCTAAAAGCCCACACACAATCGGAGCTAGTCCCCAATGCTGAGGGTGAATCCAGGGTACTTTCCCTCTGCAAGACAAGAGTCAAGTTTTTTTTTTTTTTTGGTTATCTGAAACTGGATGGTGGGGGCTGATCGGGACTCTGGGAAATGAAGTCATTTCATGGAGGGGGCCAGGCTGGATGGGGAGCAGAAGGGGTCTGATTTCGCCTGCTGGAGTGGTTAAGTACAATGTGTAGAGGTGGTCCACACAGGTTGACTTGAGGCTGGGTCCGAGGAAACGAATGACATGCTTACATCGAGTCTCTCAACCGGTCCATGTTATGTCTGAAACAGTAAAAAAAAACCTGATGTCATTGGAGAGCAGCAGTTAAAAAAATATTCACAGTATACAGTCAAGGTTTTTTTTTAACCCATATTTTAACAGGCAATTTGACTAAGAACCAGTGGTGGCCTCACCAAAGCCTTCTACACCTTCAGAGAATCCCTAATGATTTATACAGATATATTTTGTATGTAATAATTTTGTATTATTTAATACATTGTGTTGATAGTTTAATAATTTTTTGCCGCAACTGTTTTGGAGGCAAATTAGTTATGCCTTAATGAGAAGGCCCAGAGAAGAAATAATTAACAGGGAAGAAATAACTATACTTTCAAAGCTGCTCCAGCCGGTGTTTTCAACAATTATGTTGGCTAATCTGTCCACATCTGCCTTTTAGAAAATACACTTTCAGCAAAAACTCACATTTCAATCTGGTAAGTGTCTTTTTTTGCAGCTTGCTTGCTGTTAGCAGTCTATGATAAGTCCATGTCCATGTGTGTCCATGCCCCTGTGTGTCCATGCGAGACTAAATGTTTCATTTCAACTTGTGTGTTGAACTTGGTAATTTATGTCGCAATGGGAAGTATTAGTGGTACATTTTGATTTGGCAATGTGTTTTGTGTTGTCATTATTGGGGCTTACTGGCAATTGAATTGGCTGTTTATTTAGTCTTTTTTTTCCTAACAACCTTGTAGATCGGTTTAATAAAATGTGATTAGCCTACATGGAGTGCATTTGGTCACTTTGGGACTCCGGCTCTCACATCATGTGTCCATGACTGTTGGGGTTATATTAGTACAGGTGGACCATAGCTCGGTCAGTACACCTTGTGGGTGTTCCAAATTGTTACATTATTCTGAGCTGGTAGGATCCTGTTGTTTTGCTGCCCAAAGCACAGGTCAGAGTTGGCTGTGAGCGAAGTTAAACAGTCCGTACTACCACACATCCCTCACTGAGGACTTAAAAACATCTTGGTAGTCTGAGAAAAAGCTGTCAACATTCAACAGCAAGTTATAGGCTATGCTGGCGAATTTGGCGAACCGTTTAAACGCTCTGCACTCTAATCAAATTACACTCGCTCCACTCCAGCTCCTCTCGTACTCCGATTGAGCACTGTTTGATTAATTTAGGATGTCATCAAAAAAAGCATTACATAAATTTTATGAGTGATGCTGTGATTGTCTGGATTATTCAGTTTGATCAAATGTTTTAGAGAATATGTCCTCTCATGTATGCCTACTGTAGGTCCAATAGCCACGTTTCACCACTGCTAAGAAAACACTCTCATACTCAGTAACGACTGGTTGACCGATGTTCCAATGTTCCCCAGGATGTCATAATATTTATCCAACTCTAAAACAGCATGATCCGAAGAGTGTGTGTGTGTACATGGGTGTTTAGCATAGCATTGGATGCACTTACCGTCTACAAGAGGTTGCTTCTACCATTAGTACTGGGTCCTTTGGACCTCATCTGTTCCTGGACCGACCCTGACTGCAGAGGGGACAAGAACAAAATGTCTGTAAGAAACATCAGTCCCTGGGAGAGTTTTAGCCAGTGGAGACAGAGCACATTAATAATCTGCCATTCTTCCAGGCATGACTGTCATCATGGAGTGCTTGCTGGTTGACTGAAACTGCAGCTGGGTGACAGGTCTGATTCCGACCCCTATTACTACTGTATATTTCGTATGCCAATGGCAACACTTTGGTAAATACTTAACAGATAAAACTAAAGGTATGTGGACTGGAGCGATAAGATCATCTGCCGAATGACAAAAATAAAATAAAAATAAACACATACACACACACACACAAGTCTACAATTCTAACTAACTTTGTGGCGTTAGACTGATCCTTTGAAACTCAGACCAGCTTTGGGAACACAAAACAGGTGAGGCAGTGTCCAGATTATTCAGAGGTTTTATAATGGGGTTATGTAAGTGGGAGTGGCGTTTGTCTACCTTGTCTGTGTACACTGTTGGCTCTGATCAGTTTGCTTTGTGGTTCATAATCCGGCCAACTACTTTATGTAAACAGAAAATGTCTGGGTCTCATTTTGCCTCGAATCTCGTTATTGCATTCAAAGGTCGTCAAATCTAATTAAACAACAAATAGTCACGGCGACGAGCCGACTTGGTTTTCAGCGGGATGTCAGACTTCCCCTTAAACAGGGACAGGAAAGGCCTTGTGTTTTGGGTTCCTGTCCTAGATGATTGGGTCAATTCTCCACCAGGGTTGCGGGACACAGAGGGGGCCTTTCATTTACTGGTCCCGGCCTTCCAGCTGCACCCTCGTCCCTGTCCCTTCTCTGTACCCTTTGGAACTGCTAACTAAGAGGGCGTGCATTTTAGGGCCTTCATTTCACAGGAACCCTTTTCCCCTGGCACAGGCTGAGCCTTATTCATAAGTGGGTCTGCAGGTGGCTGGTTGCAGATGACGGGTTGGTTAGCAGAATATCTATTAGCCGGCGAATGGACTTGGCTTGGACTAGTGAAGCGGTTCATTAGGGTATCTATGTTTTTTTGTGTTTCTCTATACATTTTGTCCAAGGGAAACTTTAAAGCAGCAATCGGTAGTTGCTACGTAGCTGTACGGACCTGTACATTTTTTATATTTGTCCACATTGGTTATCACGTGGGCTTTACAGTTCATCTACATGACTAAATTGGGCCATTAAATTAATTTGGCATGCGTGTGTATGTGTAAAACATATATATAAAAAATATACAAATAAAACAGTAACAAACCCATGTATTCATCAATGCAATATTTTCATAAATCTCATACATACTGGTGGCAAACCTTCTGCCATCTCTCCAGAGCCAATGTGTGTAAGGTGCATAAAGTTTGTGGGTTCTCCGATCATGCTGCGGTCAATCTTCCTCCTCTTCTTCTTCTGAAAGAAACGCAAACTGTTGGTCAGTGACCTGAAACCCGGCAAGGCAAATGCACAGTTCGGTCACAGAGCAACCGCAATGAAAGAAAATTGTGGCAGGCAGAGGGGGGGTGCGGTCTCAGCATGCCTACATAACCAATGAATCAGGCGTCTTCTCATTGCCACATTGGCATGGCAGAGGTATCAGTCATTCCCACAGACATTTTGTCACCAAACTGACTCTGTGAACTACACCTAACGTTTTACTGTCAATGGAAACCGTGAACGTCATCAGGTATTGGCTGCATAAAACATTTGGTCATTTTAGCGCCGTCGGAAACCTTACGGTGTGCATCACTTGAGTATAAATTACGGCTTTTAACTAGAACAAACACCGTACTGGTTTGGCATTTCATTAACCGCCTCTGAAACATGAAAAGACATGCCAAGCTGATTGACATCTACTCCTAAATGGCAGCGATGCATGCATTGAGTAACACAAAACTATAAGTTATGCTAATTGGAGGTTGTACAATCCAGTGGCCGATTGACGGATGGCCTAGCTAATTGGTCAGCTGTGTGTGCTGCAAAAGAGAAACAGTCGCTAAGCAACTTATTTTAGGCGATGCCTTGTTGTGGAATGGCAACAGTTTGGTGTCTGTATGCCTTCAGCATAGCCTATGCTTAGAAAAAGTGGGTAGCAATTACAGGAATGACACAGGCAGATCCAAACTACTAACGTCTCCAGAGATTGCCCACAAAAAGGGTCTCTATACAGTGATGGCACAGGTCCATTCCCCACCCCAACCCCCCGAGACGGTCCAAATCAAGTGTTTATTGAAAGCAGTGTCTCTGTATATTGTGTTTCCCCCACAATGGAACAAACACCGGCCCTAAAAATAAAAAAAAAGAGGAAGGAGGGAGGGAAAAAGGCCTCCCGTGGGACAGTGGCCCAGACGGCTTCCTCTCTGCTGAGCCCCTGGGCTCATTGTTGACGAGTGGGAATGGACGGACGCAAATGGCCATTACCCAACTCTACCAGCAACAACCTGGGCATGGAAAGAAAGCGGGTCAGGAAAGGGTTCCGCCCTGAGGAGGTCAAGGGTCGCTTCTGGGGAGCAAAAGGGAAGTTAATTCACTCTGCGGGCACTTTGCGTTGATATTTTCTGTCAGTCATCGGAAGGACCTCTATTCAGTTTTCACCCTTATAATGCTTGCCATGATTCCATTTACTTGTTTTGCTTTGAAAAACCTGATGACACCAGGCTTCTGTAGGTCTAGCCATTCCTGTAAGTGTTAACACTGCCGTCCTGGCTAAATGTAAAATATGGCCCTCATAACGTCATGGCCAAGTAATCATCCCCAGCCTCCAATTAGCTCATTCATCCCCTCTCCTACCATGTAACTATTCCCCTGATTCTAGCGGTAATGAGAATGTTGTGGGTAACATAGTAAATTAGAGGAATATTATATAAAATAGCTAGACATTATTCATAAGTCATCCGATCACAATATAAGATAACATAGATGCACGTATCCATACAGGGCTCTTCCAAACAAATGTAAAAATTACTGATGGGCAAACCAATGTCACATATTAGCTAGCTAACATAACAGATTAAGCTATGGGCCAGTCAATGATGCCGGGAAGCACACGGGTGTGTTGATGATGAGGTAATCCTCCTGATGACGTTGGAACAATTTTTACTCTGAATAAAGGGCTGAATGTGTAATGTGTATTCAAGGAAAGATACAAGGAGAATGAGAACTCCTTTCTACACAGAGTACCTAAAACAGGCTCTCTTGTATGATTTAACATGGTTTTCGATTGTTGTTTCTTATTAGGCTACCTTCACGTGAGTAAATTATAAATAGTAATAGCACTTTTACTTAAAGGGCAATCCAGACCTTGGGATAAGTGCATCATGTGGTTAGTTTAACTGTACCCAAGCAGAACCCATAATATCAGCTTGTTTTACTACAACGTTTATAAAAGTAAAACACTTAAAAACAAGGTTATGTGCAATATTCATTATTTCAAGAGCATGCATTATTTTCAAACATCTTAGCTGCTCTTAATTTCATGGTTTTATAATTCACTCCACATCTTGTTTTCCATAATGAACATAAAGATCTGTGTGTGTAAAAAAAAAAAGAGAAAAAATAGACACACAGACACAAATTGTGGGACAGCTGGACATCTTTATGTTCGTAGTGGTGAAAATAGCCTAGTGTCTTGATATTGACTTGAATGTATACCCCAAAAAGACATGAGATGGCTGTGGAGTTTCTTGTGGGTAAATTGCTGTGGGTTTTCTTGTGATTCCATCCACTACCACTAGCTTGGCCCATACAAGCAACTAAGCTAGCCAAAGTAGTTCAGGAATGGAACTTAAAAAAAAACTAAAAGACAAAACTCTGATGCTACAACATGGAATATCCCTTACAGCAGCCATGTTCTTTCTCCTCGCCTTTTTGATTTCCTATCTGTTTACATGCAAGATTTTCTGTATTCCACACACCCTTGCTGGTATTAACTGAGTATAGGGAGAGCGCAGTAACAAAAGATGGCACTCTTTCAATATATCCGTCACGATGTGTATGCCCCCTTAACGTCAGGCTATTAAACCTCATCCGTTTAAAGATATGTCTGTAAATGATTGCAGATGTCCTCTAAAAAACACCATAAATACATCTGGCTTTGCCAACAAATTTATTGGACTTTGATGCATTTAATGGGGTCTCCCGTAACATCTTGCCATATAATCTAATGAGTAGAAAGGTCTTTAGGCAGTGTTTAACTTTTGGCTGTTCCAAGTGTGCATTAAGAAGCCCCTGATTGTGTTTTTACAGGGCTTTCAGAAAGTATTCAGACACCTTCAATTTCTCCACATTTTATTGTGGTATAAATTAAATTTATAAATGATAAAACATTTTGCCATCAATCTACTCAAAATATGCCATAACGTCAAAGAGAAAACATCTTTAGAAAATTAGGCCAATTAATTAGTTTTTATTATCAAAGAAATTTGACTCATGTACTTAAGTATTCAGACCCTCTATTAAGTACTTTGTAGAAGCGCCTGGCAACAATCATAGCTTTAATTATTTTAGGTATGCGTCAACCAGCTTGGCCCACCTGGATTTGAAGAACATTCTTTCTTGTAGATCGCAAGCTATCAGATTGGATGGGGAGTATCAGTGAACTGTGATCTTCAGGTCGCCCCACAGATGTTCAGTAAGGGTTAAGTCTGGGTTTTGACTGGGCCACTGATGGACATTCATAGACTTGTCCCAAAGCCACCCCAGCATTTTCTTCCCTCTGTGATATGAGTTGTTGTCTTGATGAATCTTGACCCCAGTTTGCGTTCCTGTGAACTCTGGTTCAGAGTGCACAAGATAGCATACCATCATTCTTATAGTATGATGCACCCACCACTATGCAGTACCTTGAATTTTGGCAGACAGATATTGGCATTCAGCCCAAATAGTTTGATTTTGGTCTCATCAGAGCAGAGAATATGACACGCTCTCAGAGTCCTTGAAACAGCATGTCATATCCCTTTTACTTGGGAGTGGCTTCTGTCTAGACACTAAACAACAAAGACCTGACTGATGCAGAGATGGTTACGCAGAGAGAATATGGAGCTCTGTTAGTGGCCATTGGTTAATTCGTTTGGCTGGACAGCCAGCTCTAGAAGATTCTGTGGTTCCAAACATCTTCCATTACAAAATGATGGACCCCACTGCACTTCTGGAAACTTTCAATGCTTCAAACTTTCCTCAGATCTATGACTCTCAACAATTCTCAGAGGTCTGTGGAGAGTTCCTTGTATTTCATGGTTTGGTGTTTGCTCAGAAATGCACAGTGCAGTCTGGGACCATATACATACAGGACACTTTCTAAACAATGTCCTATCAAAGAAATGTGGCACAGGTGGACTCCAATCATGTTCTAGATATATCTCAAGGACGACCAAAAAACACAGGACATATCAAAGCTCAATTGGGAGCATCATGACAAAGGGTCTGAATACTTAGGTAGACGAGATCTTTGTTTTAATATTCCATCTTTAATAAATTATTACGCTTTTTATTTTGGGGTATAGTATGTAGATTGTTTATAATTTCTTTAATACTTTTTGGCATCAATCTGTAACAAAAACAAATCTGATGAAAGTCAAATTGGTTTGAATATTTTCCAAATGCACTTAATATACAAATAAAGCTTTAGTTATTTTGTTGATTGCAAATGTAAACATTTTTATAAAATGCTTCTAAGTTATAGTGTGTGGTACATCAGCATATGCTTCCTTGGCAGCCTGGGATGTAAAAATCTTGCCTTTGGCTGCAAGATTTTCCAGGAACCTTTATCTCTGAGAAACAAGTTGGCAAGACAAGGTCTAATAAAGAGTAAGCTTATGGAGTACAATCCATAGTGCATTGTGTGTTTATTATAGTATCCAATACCTCTGTTAAATGGGGTGTTTTGTGAAACCTGACAGAGAATGTTAGAGTTATGGGAATTTTAAACCGCTATGGGTAAATGAAGAGAATCTGGCCCAGACTCACCGGTGGGGGTTTGGCCACCACACAGCAGCCCATCTTGTGCCAGAAGTCGCTCATTCCTGGGCTCCTCCGGTTCTGACGAATTACCGCCCTGCTCTCTGTCGCCGCCCTGCAGGATGGTGAAGACGGGTAACCCCTGTGACCCTCAATCTTGGGATATTCCTGGTGCATCCAGATGCCTTGCATCAGATATCCAAAGTTGGGTCAAACCCCAAACCCAGACCCCCAAAATGATCAGGTCCTGATTCTTTCAGTCCTTCCGTCGTCTTAATCCTTCTTCAGAATCCAATCAGATTGAAGAACTTACTGCCACTTTAGGGTTTAACCTGCTGAGACAGGAAGACATCAGAGGATTAAAGGAAAAGTTAATGTCAACGCAGACTGAATGAGAAGAACCATTTGCAGGTGGACATGGCAGCGCACAGTCAAATCGCTACACGTCCATTAGATCTTCAATAACAGACCACTTATTGTGTGCGGATGTGCATGGACATGTACCAGCAAGTCTGTAGACAAACAATTTTCACTATCAAAGTACAGACATTGTTACAGTAAGCCCACATGCAGTCTTCGGAGATGTTAGAGAAGCACAACTTTAAAACTCGACCAACATTCATTACATTAAACGTATATGGCATGTATCACAATTGATTATGGTTCCCGAACGGTGTGTTTTTGCTGTCACAGAACATTAATTCATTAATATTAAGAGAACACTGTAGCCACTGTAACAGCTGACTGAAGATCGGACGTGCTGAAACTTTGTTCCACCTTACTTAAACAAAAAAGATATTGTATCAACCAAGCCCCTCCCTCAGCAGAGCACACAGAAATAGCCTGAATCGTTCCATTTCTACAGCAGCACATGCAGTCAGGAGTGTAGGCGAAAATCTACCCACGAAGTAAATGTTTTCAAAACAGTTGTAATGATGAACCGGTCATTTAGCAGACCAATAACAGTCCTAACGAGACGTGGGACAATACATTCCAAAGACGAAACATGTTTGTAAGGACCAGTTTCCTTTCTAAGGACTTCAGCATCCTCCATTCACCTTTCGCTCATTCCCATCTGGTTCATCGGGCATATCAAGCGTGGAAGTGAGACGAGACAACATGATAACCCACGTCTCCAGTATACTCTCCATGCTGCCTGAAACAGAACCGTGCCCACACTGTTATCAGGTTTATTTACTACCTACTGTTTCAATGCCTCGTTTCATGTGGTCAGTGATGACCCCGCCAATATATGTTACAGCCTTCTTTGAGTATTGATGCCTTTGGTTCACGTCTCCTCTCAGGGTTATCTGCTTCTGCAGGTTGTCCTCCACCGCCGGGCTTGAACTCAAGGTTACCTTGGGCACACAGCCGATTGTTTGATTACACTTCTCATAATGACATGGATGTCATCCAGCTCTGCCTTTTCATGCCCAGAGGCTGTAAGAGACAGGCAGGAAACCATTTTGGAATGTGTGTGATGGGAGTCTCACAGGCTCTCACAAACACAGCATATTTACAGGACAACAGTTTCTTAAATAGAAATAAAATATTTCTCCAAACCGCAAGAACCAAACTTCTATGCTTGACCTTAACACCAAACCCAGGTTTCGTGTCCTCGTGTAAGGTTAGGACATTCTGGTCTCGAAAAAGGAAATAAGCATGTACACAAATGCTTTAAATAACCTCTTTCAGACATTAAAATGAGCACACATTTCTGGAAAACATTTGGGTGGGGCAAAACACCACAGCGGGTCCCTTGATTGCACAAGCACTGACGGCATACTAGGCACCACGGCGGTTCCAAAGGGGATGTGCTGGACAGTGACGGCCGGGGATTGGAGAAGTTCTGGGACGGCGAGGCAGGCAGCACCAGAAAAACTGACTCTGTCGTTAGATCACCAACGTAAGGACCTGAAAGCCGGCATGAGACAAACAGGACATGGGTGCCTCGTGAGACATTTCCCTTGAGTCACACGCTTGCTGAGACAACCTCAATGTCTGTGCGATTCGGGCAGGTACACCTGTGGGTTTAACCCCTCTATGTCTGGCCCTTTTAATATCAACCCACAGCACAGGTGCATTTGAGGAGTCGGATGGACACAGCTTTGTGAGACCACTGTACTCATATGGAGAACTAGAACTGTCTGTGGCACAACAGGAATACTCCTGAGGCACACAGTTTAGAGGAAGGAAACCTCATGACCAAGCTACCCATGACTCAAACCACAGACAAGACCAGACGGGGGGGGGGGGGGGGTCTAAAATACTTGTCCCATGAGGTAAGGATTCAATGAAATTCCCTCCTGTGGTTCATCTGGTGGCTGATGGCATGCTCATCATCTGGTATAAATAAAATGGGGCTCTCCCATAGATGTGTAAAGACTTCTCTACTTGAATATAACCTGTTTTTACATGCACTTTGCCCTTATTGGTTTCTAACACTTTACAGTCAGAAACTGGGTGAGGATTCCCGTGGGTTGGGAGCAATCAGCCATTGATCACAGCCAACCAGTGGACACAATATATGAACGACAAGATTTGGTTCAAGACTAGGAGCATATGGATTGGTAATATACTGACTTCACACCTTTAACAATCAAAAGTACTACTTTAAAATGGCAATAGCCTCATTGGTACTGCCCATGAGGTCAAAGGCACAGATACATGTAAGACCCCTCTACATCTCTAAGGGGTCTCCAGAGATCTCAAGCTCACTCCTTCTCACCCCTGAAGAGTAACGATGGACAGCCTGACCTCGTCAGAACATTGCCAAGCCAATTCTGGAGAATAATCTGCTAAATTGCTGGACACACTTGGATCTTATTCCATAGTTTAGTCAATTATCATTCAAGGTGCCGCAAATTGTTCCTTTTTCCAAGATATAAACCGTCCAAATGGTTGACCCTGTTAGGACACCCCGATGACAATCATTCCCCTTTGGGCCAAAGCCATCCAGCGAACTATGAATGCTTGTGTATCTTATTGACAAATGGGAACCACTCAAGTGTTCACAGAAAGTACCGAAAAACCTTAAAGGTTGTCGGATAGATTATTACCTCAGGGGATTTCAGGTTGACCTATGTACAAAACACAATGGATTCTTCCTCCCTGGACTCGGGTCAGTCTAGATTTCACATGATCTGCGCGTAATCAGCAGAGGCTTCACAGTTTTCTGTGATAAACAGGCAGAAAAGCCACAACAACAAGTATGACTAAGAACCATGGTGAGATGAAACTAACCTTTCTAAAATGATGCTAACTGAGATGTGGTAAACCCCACAATGTAGCTACAGCAGAAGGTTGCATGTGATGCATCATGAGACTTCAACAAAAAAAGCAACAATTTGACTTAAGGCATTTAGTAAAAGGTGCTATACTCAGCCTGGATTTGTTCATTTAATTTCTCATCGGGTAGGCTGAAAGTGATGCTACCTCCTGATAACTTAAACACAGATGAGGCTAAAAATGCCAAGACGTGCTAAAATAACCCCCCTGTAAGAGGTTAGTGGCAAAACTAACACCCTTGCAAAATTGTCAGAACTTCCAGTCAATCTAAATAAAAACCATCAACGTCGCCATCACTGCATATAGAAAAATAATGGCATGGACAAATAATATAAAAGAATTAGGGCAAAAGCTCATATATTGATGATATAAGATGTTCAGCCTAGAGTAAATGCACCACAAGCGCACAAAACATCACATGGAAAGATCCCTAAACCCATAATGCCGTGTTTCTCAAATGTTAATGTGCCAGGACGCATTACACGCAATAAGACAATGCCTCTGGCGTCTGCCAGTACAGAGTAACTTAACAATGCGCTAAACCATTAATAGATCCAGCTCTAACGGCAACCCATGACCTAGCAAAGAAAATGTGTATATTAGAAAGCAGAAATGCAGATAAATACGAGTCCTGCAAGCTACCTTCCTAACAACCTGCTTTAATCTTGGATGTGGTTCAGATGCCCACTGTCAGGACAGGAAAGGGCCAGTCTCTTTAAAGGTAGACTTACAATGAGGCCTTTCATGAGGCCGGGTTTACTTTCCAACTGGTTAACGGCACCTTTAAAAATATGGCCTATGTCAGTTTTAAAGCAACAGCCTGGGAACAACCTAGCTCTTTGACAAAACGCAGTGCACTGCCCACCATCAAAACCAACGGTCAAACCAATGGTTCAGGTGTTTTCGTTTGTAATCCAATTTGGGGTGTGTTACAGCCATAGAATTTTAATGATGGTTCTTATCCAGCCAAATGACCACGATAATCACAGTAAACATAAAAAATGGGGGGAAAAAACTTGCTTATTTTCAACCACACATTTTATTTCATAATTATAGTTTCAGCAAGTAGCAACAAAGTTGAATCACACCAGACTGTAAACTCCACGTTAAAGCAGAATAAATAATGAACTACACATACACCTGGCCATCCCTTCATCATTCAGCTGTTTTTTCCACAGAACAATGTAAACTTCTCATGTCGTTTCATTTTCATTATAGTCTTCATCCATAACAGTCGGTCACATGGTTAGACAGCAGTTATGCCAGTCCTAGTTCAGGTAGATATGTAATCGTCTGCACTGCCATCCTCATTTCGATGGTTTAGGCGTTTATATTTGTTGTGTTGGAACTTCAGATCTACTGGTTGCTTTCAATCAACCAAATAAATAGATGTAGAGATGCTCCACGACACTGACTCAAAAGCCTAAATTAATGAAGGAGATAGATCTCTAAAAGAATCAAGGTACTGAAATGTTTTCAGGTTTCAAAGTGGTCTGGTATTGAGATGTATCCACATCATTTGTGGACAACCAACAAATTAATGAATGTGACTATTCCACTTACTGTACAACAGCAGCCTTGACTTTGATGACTCAAATCCGCTAGTTTGACATTTCCTACCCTCTTTTTTGGAATTATCAAGTTCCCTGTGTATGACGGGTCATAGGTTACACCACTGGGACCCACATTAGCAAGGGTAAAGTGCACTTACATCATGCCAGGCAGGCTCAGTTTTGCATGTTGGCAGTGCAGATCACCTCATACCCTAACAAACCAAAAACAGATGTCCCTGCATAGAGTTATATCCTACCACTACCACGTTTTGAACACGTATTATTATACCAAAAACTGGCAGCAGAGACCAAGTTCCAAGCCAGTGGAAGTTGGAGGTAATGTAAGGTGAGGTAAACTTGAGATCTGTGAAAGTCAATAAAGCAAGATAATTCATGAAGATGAAGAGATTCTGAACCGAATAGCTTTGTCAGGGAGGTGGTTGGGATGTGGAGGTACAAGGATCAGGGAGAAAGAGTGAAATGTAATGAGAAGGACACCAAAGCTGTGAGGATATCCATCAAGTTGGAGCACAACATTGTGAAGGGAAGCAAAACTCAGCTCTGTGCTAGTACGAAACCGATCGTTGTAACCCAAAATAAAGTCCTCCTATAAATAGACCACAACGGCAGATTTTACCCCATGCATTCAACTTTGAGTCACTGTCGCAAGCATGACTTCCGTAAAAAAAAAAAAAAAAAAAAAAAAAAAAGTGTAGACCTCTAATTCAGAACTGCCCAAAAATGTTAAGTCGTGGACAGAGTATGTAATTTGTCAAGTTGCCTTCTCTTAAACTAAATGAGTACTCAGTGTCTACGGGTGTTCAGTTCTGTTCCTGAATGGCCAAAACACAATTGTTTACTACCTGCTAGCCTAGTTAGTAGGTCTGAATGAGTCCTTTACTAGGAGAGCATTGACAACCAGACGTGTGGGACACTGAACAGCCCTGATTTATAGATTATTAGTTGAGGGAGGGAATAATGTCATTAAATGTTTAAACATTATTGTAAGTCGGTGTTGAACCACAAAACAGTGAATGAAACTGTGAGGACTTTAAATACTCTAACACGTGTTTGAATACACCTGACAATGGTATGGAATGGACAGAAAGCTATTTCAAAAGCTTCTCGTGAGAAGTTGTTAAAAAACAAATAAAAAGTTGGCCTACAGTATTTATTCAATAAGCTAAGCCTAATGATGTATTAATCTAAATAGTACTTTTAATACTACATTTTTATGAAACAAACTGTTTCTGAGTAAATAAATCCCATCATTGCTCAAAATCTGTTTTCAAAGTGCAGGACAGATCTAGCCGACAATCTAACACAATGGTATTTGGGTTTGACCAAGTGACTCTTATTAAGAAACAACGTTACATTGTAACCGTTTAATCCTAACTACACGTAGTAGCCGACTACTGATAAGCGATGTACTGTTATTTCCCGCTTTCATTTGCAGAATATGTAGCCCACATTAAGAATTAATTCTCATCTCAAGCGGCAGATTTTTGGCGCTAACTTACCCTCGTTGTTAAATGTGCCCCAAAAAATCAGGATATCCAGTAATGTCGGCTTCACGACTTTTCAGATCCCAGCGTATAGAACTCAACGAACTAGTACGATTTCTCTGGCTTTTTGAGGTGTGGTTCAAAGTTGTTCAATGAGGAAATTCAGATGTTTAAAAAAAACATTTTTCAAGCTTATCTATTGCCAGTAAGTGTAACAGCGCCCCTTATGGATGTAAAAGGCCGCACCTTAAATTTTAAGGTAGAAGATACTTCTGTCATTCCGTCGTAAATACTGCCACTTACAGGACAGTTTTGGTACTAGGCACACAATACTACGCAATCCATTCTCATTTACATGAGTCATTAGACTAAACATAACCTTGTTGTGACTATTAAAGACCTTCGTTATATCAGATGGCATTGTCCAGTCTTTATAAGTCAACTGTCCATCTCTATTACCCTAACAGATCTTCATTATGATATATATAATTTCAAATATATTCTTTAAAATACCAACCCATATATATTTTCTTCATGCTCAAGAATAGGTTGTTGAGTTGGAGAGATTTAACTGGAGTCACGAATGCACGCGCATTTTACTGTCACAGATGCGTTGTGGGAGTGGCTGTCCCTGGTGCTGAAAAAGCCGGTTGAGCTAGGATTTTACAGTATCGCCACCGGACTCGAACGAGCATACCCAGCAAAAACACAGAGGAGCCTTGTCAGCCAACCCTTGTAAGACAATATTTTATTTTCATTGCTTTGTTGAAATGTAAACGATTTTCTTTTTTGATCTCATTTTCCTATCGTCGGCGATCTACATTTAAAATATATTACAGAATAGATTACACCTGTGCTGGGGATACGCAATAATGATATGTAGCCAAAACTAACAAATGTTTCTTTTTTTATAGACCTTTAAGACGATGAGATAGTGTAACTAGTAAGCCTAACGTTTATGTGATTTCCACTTTCTCTATTAGAATAAGAAACGAGCTCAATTCAGTAGTCGATAGTATAATTATGCAATATTATGCTATTAAATCAAATAGGCCTAACATTTATCAAACACACAATTCAAAATGAGTAACTTTCGAATTGTCAAAAGTGCAAATACAACGCGTGATCGTGCTTTGTTTGAGGTAGGCCTGAATGCTTGGAACGTTTTCTTCAGATTCCCTATTTTTAGTTCATGACCCAGTTTCTGAAATAGTCTCCATCGTTCGCACAGATGACATTCAGTCAAAAAAGGCAATGTCATGGCCTGTGAATCTTTATTTACATTATTAAAAAATAGATACAGGTCCAAATAAAAATCTCAAATGATTTCTCAGGCCTATGGGCGTTAACCACTGCACCATCGTCGGCATCATTAAGGCATCTATGCTACGTCATAAGGTGCATTTTCTCTACCGCTCTTGTTTAGATACTTTTCTGTTGATAAATCAAAGCGTATTAGGACGCTTATCATTATATTACAGCTGTACATTAAAGTAAGATTGATTGAAGCATTTTAAAAATCGTGTTGTAGAGCATCTTGATACTTTAGCTCATCCTTACCCGACTGAATAGGTCATAACCTGCTGACCCGGGTGGGGTCATTTGTACTCTAGTAAAAAGCAAACATGTCGTCCGCAAAACAAAGGATGGAAAGGGTATATATATAATATTTTTGTGAATGACAGTATAGGCAGTTCTGCTTTGGCCATCTCCAAATAAATAGCGATTTTTGTTATTATTATGAAAAGCGGTATGCTATATATACAGCTCAGGAAAACGTTAAGAGACCACTGCACCTTTTTCTTTTTTTGGAAAGGAAAGAAAATAAAGAAAAAGGTGCAGTGGTCTCTTAATCTATTCCGGAGCAGTATATATAGCATTATATATATATATATATATATATATATATATATATATATATAATATATATTATATATATATATATATATTATATATATATATTGCATACCGCTTTTCATAATAATAACAAAAATCGCTCTTAAGGTGTGGAACATGGTGTGTAGATCAATGGGACAGAATCGTAATTTAAATGCAGGAAACGTTGAGATTTAGACACAACAAAATGTGAAAAACTTCAAGGGTTTGTAGACAGACACTATAAGCACGGTAGCTTCTAGTTATAGTTGGAAATTATATTGAAATTAGGCTTTACTGTGTTGATATCATTTGTTTTAGAAAAAGTTTTTGCAATTGTAAACAGGCAATTTTAAACTACACCATAACTGGAAGTAGAACCATGAAGGTGCTCTGAAGTTTAAAAATAAAATGTTTTTAAATAGCATAAATGTTCTCATGTATGCCATGTCACACTTGCTTATTTATGTGGCTGACACTACCAATGGGTTAAGCAACTATCACAGGAATTCAAATAGGTCACCAGGACAGATCAACCAAAGAATACTTTGGAATATTATTATTATTATTATTTTTAAATCACAAGGTTGCCAGAATAGCGGTATTTATGAAATCCCTGATGCCATAATGAGACAGAAATTGGGATGATTTTGCTATCTTTGTGATTGATATCTACAACCACTTGCATATTAGGTTTTAAAACACTATAACTAGAAATCATACACGCTATTTCTTTCAGTTTGCCAACACTCATGGGTTAAAATGAGCAACAGGGATTTTCCTAGATCTACATCTCAAGAAAAACCTGCTTAATTCTTGGACCATTTGTGTTTCTGTATCTTTACCTGAACTCTTCTGACTGAAGGTTATGATACTGTATCAAGATATTGGCTATAGGGATCCTTGGGAATAAATGATGATTATTAAGGAGCCATTGAAAAGTATTAGAACATAGTAACAGGTTAAATATAATGTATGGACTAACATCAGAGCAGTATGTATGTCTAATCCATTTAAATCCGTGATCCAAAATCACATTTTTATTTGTCCTCTTTTATATTCAGATAAAAATGCTGGTGAAATCTAACAGCGAGTATGACTCCTTCCTCTACTGGAGACAGCCCATTTCGGCCCCAGATCTGTCTGAGCTGGAAGACCTAGGTTTGCTTAACGCCAAGCCAACCAAGAAAAGCAAGAAGGCAGCCAAGAAACAGAATGCTGCCCAAGCCAAGCAAAGGAAGCAGCAAGAGGCCAAGGAGGCTGAATTGTTAGAGTACACCACCTTTAATTACTGGAGAGAGCCAATCCCCAGCATCGACCTCCTCGACTTCAATCTGCTTCTGTGAGGAACATCCAATATCTCAACCAACTCGTTGTAAAAACCCCACCATGTCCTCACTGACCCTTTCTGGATAACCATGGCTTTTGTCAAGTTTCTGGTCTGCCCAAGAAGTACTTCATCTGTATAAATCTGTAATGTGCTTTTTATTTTGTATAACCTCAGATTAATACCAGAAGAATGGTGGGCGTTTTAACTTTCTGGAGACTGGCATTGTGAATATCAGTATAGGCAGTTCTGCTTTGGCCATCTCCACATGTGGGCTACTTGACTTACTAATGTGAGTCATTAACTAAGTTGAAATGGAAAGCCTTTGCAGTGAATTTCTTTCACACATTAAAGATGTACACACTTGTAATTTGTATGGTGACACAAAGAAGCCACATTACATTTTTGAACACTAATAAGTGCAATGACAACTTTCCTTGACCTATGACCTAGCCTAATATGTAGTGCCAACCAAGCCTAGAAGTGTCTAAATGTAGTGTTTATAAACAGGAGAAGGTATTTGTATTTGTCACTTGCTTGATAAACACCAGGTGTAGTCTGAAGCACCTCTACACAGAACAGATATTGTACAAGCTCTTTGGGGGCCACAAACATGACTGTCGTTTGCGCTTTGCATTGGTTGTATCAAAAACAGACACTAGTTAGCTCAAATCCACCTAATTATTTTAGTGTGCTGCTTTAAGTCTGCCATGAACAGACCTTAACCAAGTCTAATGACAAGATACATGTGAATGCAGAGTTGATTTAAAAAGTATATCTTTTGCATTTAAACTGCTGTACTGTCTGAAGTTTGGTTTGAATATCATGGCAAGGAATTGTCTGTAAGAAAAGAAGGAAAAAGAATGTATTTAATTGTGTCAGACTGTGTTCTTAAAAGTAGGGTAGTAGAAGTTGTAACATACTTTTATTTTTAGCTGCCTTTTGTGTGAGATTGCCTGAGCAGTACATTCATAAATGTGACTCATCATACTTTGTCTGACCTTTTGGAAATAAAAGAAACATTGATAAAGATATCTTGTGAATGTATGTATGTATGATTTTAAACAAATGCCTCAATCACACAGATAGCATCACTGGTGCATGGATAGTATCATTGCTGAGTAGCTACACAATGTATATAATGTTGTCTTTTCACTAAAAACAACAGACTTAGTAGTCTCTATTCCTACATAGATCCTAGAACTCTAAAAAAATAAATTATGCATGGTACAACTATTTTCAAACATAATTCTAACAACAGAGAAAATCAAACAGTTTACCTTCTAGCATGGTGATATGGACAACATATTATGATAAATTATTAAGTAAAGTTAAAATTTTTACAGTCTTTTTGTGGTAGTGAAAGAAGTGTTCTTACTCTAGATTTGAATGGAAGTAGAAGAGTGTCATATGTACGAATATTTCTCTAAAAAGTTTCAGGCATTGAATTAACATATTCTGATACTGGATTCAAGACTCCAGGAAGCAAAATAGCCACAAAACAGGCAGTTAGGAGCAGGGAGAGACCAGCTTGATAAATGCAGCTTTGGTGACTATGACTGAGGACAACTAGTGGTCTAAAGAAAGTACAACTAGAAAATATATAATGAAATCTATAGTAGTAGCAAAAATTATAAAATGTGCCTCCCGGTTGCAAATAAACAAGGATTCACCAATCTTCTTGCTTTTTCAACTGCCATTGGGATGGGAGCATTGCATAAGAGTAGTTTATGCAATGCTCCCATGGGTAGTTTAGAAATGTGTGGTGGCTTTGCAGCCTAGCATTTAACAGTTATATCAAAGTGGTCACCAAAACAGTATTCTATCATCTTAAAAATATAGCCAGAATCAAGGGCTTGGTGTCCCAAAAAGACCAAGAGAAGCTCATCCATGATTTTATCTCTAGTAGGGTTGACTACAGTAAAGGCCTCTTAACTGGACTCCCCAAAAAGACTGTAAAACAGCTGCAGCTCATTCAGAATGCTGCTGCTAGAATGTTAACCAGGACCAAGAGAACAGAGCACATCACTCCACTTCTTAAATCTGCAGCGGCTTCCAGTTAGCTACAGAATAGATTTTATAGTGGTGCTTTTAGTTTATAAATCACTGAATGGTTTAGGCTCTGAATACATTTCTGAGATGTTTGAAGAATATAAACCGAGCAGGGCTCATAGATCCATGAACACATGTCAGCAAGTAAAGCCCTGAGTCCAAACTAAACATGGCGAAGCTGCGTTTAGCAGTTATGCTGCACACAACTGGAATAAACTACCAGAAGATCTTTGATGTGCCCCAAACATATACATTTTTTTATCCAGGTTAAAAACACTACTCTTTTCACGCGCCTATGACTGAGCACTTAAACTTAATCGCGCTGTTTAGCCTTACAGCTTTTATAGCTTCCTATGTTTTATCCTGTTTTTATCCAATTTCATTTTCTTATTCTATGTTTTATTATTATGATGTTGTTTTGTTGTTTTAATGTTGTTGAATTTTTATATTTTTCTATGTATGAATTGTGCTATATAAATTAACTTGCTTGCTTGCTAGCCTTCCAAAAAATTTTTTAAGCTAACAACAAATCTGGTTAAGCTATTATTTTTATTTTACCTTTATTTATACAGAGAACTCAACTGAGACCCAGGTCTCTTTCACAGCTGAGTCCGGTATTACAATAAAAACAACACGTTAGATAAAAAAATCACAACTGACAAAAAAAAGTGAATATATCAGATATATAAATGGCCTTATAAGCACCAAAACTGCTGCTTTTTCTAACAATTGTCCTAGGTTTATAGGAAGTTTATAAACTTTATAACAATAGTTGTTATGGAGCAATGGTCACTGAAATCACCAAGTAATATGAGCTATATTGTTCAATAAATAAATGTGTAATTGACATTGTTGATGCTGTGAGCATAGGTGGTGGGGCATACTAAAACAGTTGTATCTTATGATTGATAGTGATTGTCTTTTTTGTTTCAGATATGGAAGAGCAGAGAAGTAAACCGAAGTCCCATACAATACATTCTGTGCAGCAAAAGCCCAAAACATAATATTAGCAGAAAACAAATTAAACAGGACCTAAATATGATTTACCGGATAGCTCTCAGTGAATTCAGAATTCTTATTGGAACAATACTATACAACTGCTTCATAAAAACATTTGGTTAACAACAAAGCTACTGGTTTCTTAGAATAGCCTGTGATTTAAGTGTTTCCAGACTGTGCATGGGACCATTATGTCACTTAACCATATATCAAAACGTCAACAATGCACTGCAGTATTTATTGTAGTTTATTATACAAACAGGATTTGGTAAGGTTTTAAAAAGTTTTATTTATCCAATATTATTTTCTAATCTACCTGATAATTGATTGTAGAAATCAAGTCTCTGCAGGTTTACAATAACAATGGAACTGGCTCCTCCTTTTGGGTTATATATATATATTGATATAGCTGATGCTGTTATCAAGTAACTTGAAAAAAACACCAGGAGAGATTTCATTATATAGACTTTATAAACTTTATTCAATCATCAAAATCAACCAGTTAAATCTTTGGACACACCTTGTTATTCAACGGTATTTCTTTAGTTGACTATTTTCCATATTGTAGAATAATAGTGAAGACATCAAAACTACAAAATAACACAAATGGAATCATGTAGAAACCAGAAGTGTTAAACAGATAAAAATCTATTTCATATTGTAGATTCTTCAAAGTACCAATTTCTTGCCCTGATGACAACTTTGCCCATGAAAATTGTTATTATGCAGAATAATACCACACGGATGAATAATATTGAATAATGTTCATTGCAGATTCAATTTGATAGAGTTATTGTATAACACACTATGCTATTTCATGAGGTTGTTAACTAGAATATGGATCATTATCTCATCTTGCAAAGATTGACACATACTTTGATTGATTTGCCAAAGAGACGTGTTCTCTAAAATAGAGCAGACTGCATAAAATAGAGAATAAACATGTGCAGAAACGTTTGGAAGCTCTAAGGCCTTTTGATTTTATAAGCAAAATATCCTAAAACGGGTCTCCCAGTGTTTACTATTCCAAGTAGCACACCTTTGACGTCCCTCACAAGTTCCTCAGGCATGCCATTAATGTGATTATAATTTCAATTAAAAGTTACAAAAATTAAAAATTGGCTTTTGAGACAAACTGTTAAACGTCTGTGTAGTAAACAGAAATGATTTAGAAAGAGGCCTGGACACCTGTAAATAAACTGCTGCTCAAAGTACACATCGAAAGGAATTTAACCCCCCACGCACCAGATAGGGAAAGGGTACATTCATTTTCGCATGTTTACCGCAATCAGCTATGCTCGGCATTAACGGCCAAAAGGCTGATCTGGGATCTGCGCTTAATAAGAGGACTTGCCACTTTTTAAAAAAAAATAATGCGCCCGCCCACAGGAGGGTTAAAAGGGCTCGGTTTCCACCTCCGGTGTCGTGTGGCCGCCATCTTTGTATCCGTTAAAATACAAAAATTAATATTTATTTCATTATTTTAGTTAGGTAAGGTGAACAGATAAAATAATCTGGTCTAGTGAAGGAACTTAAGCCCGCAGCATAAGCGCATAAATTTGAAGCGCCGTTATCAAGGTAAGGACTAAAGTTAACTACTGTACTGTAGCTAGCTGGCTTCCAATCGGGATTCGGACACTAGTTAGCGTTAGCTGTTATTAGTTCACTATTACATCTGACTATGTAAAGCCTGCTTAGACCCATGTACGATGGTAAAAGAGGAACGAGGTGCACATTACGTGCCAAACAGTTATACCAAGTTTTGTGGTGTCGTTAAAATAATTTAACAGTTCGCTAACTAAATAACACTTGCTGCTACCAGTGAAGTAATCGCTTGCTAAGGTTAGCGAGCTAGCTACTTGGTTGGTTAGATAACAAACCTGGCACCATCATGCTCATATGATACGGTATAAATACTAGCACATGTTGGTAAATGTCCTCGCGTCTCTCGTCTTTGACAATCAAGCCATAATAAATAAATCGAACACTAAATTTGAGAAATTTGCGCGAAAGCTTTTGATGAGGCGTGCGAGAAAGAATGCTGTTAACCGGATGTGGAAGTAGTTTTTTCTCTTCGTGTAAAATAGGGATTTCTCTACTGACTTCCCCCGGAAAACCAACAACTTAATATCAAAGAGTTTCCTGTCCTGTATTTAAATGTCTTTGTTGATGTTTATTTAATAATGGGTGTGAATGATTTAACGTATAATGGGACACATGGCCGCCTCCTGTTCGTTTTCACCACCGAGGCTCATAAGATGGCTACTCATCGTCTCCATCATCAACAGGCTTTCGTCCTGGAGAGCCTGATGTTAGTGTGCTCATTATGTAGCAATCGTGAGTCTCTGTAAACCCACCAGCTAACAACAATATATTTATTTGCTGAAAACTGCGCACTATATACATTTGACGACTAATTAACATATTTTTTTTGCCAACGTAATTAGTTACACAACAGCACTATTTGCCTCAGTTAGCCTGCTTATTCCCTGTCAAAAGTTATTGAAAACTAGCAACCGTCACTGTGATGTCAGCGTTTATTAATAACGAATAATGTACATGATCTCTAACCAACTTCGTTTCTACATCAGTGTTGTGCTCAAGTGGAAGGAACGTCAGATAAGCATGCAGGAAGGACAGACTGAACTCGGGACTCACTTGAGTCAACTCAGCAGCAGTTTTTGGCAACTTTATCTTCAGAGCATGACTTCCCAAATGTCAATCCTGTGCCCTCCCATTGGTTCCATTTAACACTGCACAGCAGATTCAAATAATCCTAAATAAAATAAATTGTGAATTATTTGGATCTGCGTTTAGTGCTGGGAGGATTGTGCAGCTGACAGAACGAAAGGACCTCCTTCTGTTGCCTTGTGCACTACTCCCCATTACTCCTGTTTGAGTTGTTAGTCCCTTACTAAAATACTTCCATGATTGCTGACGTTACCCAAAACTCATTCTACGTGTAACCTCATGTAGCATGCAACCCATATTTATTAGTAAATATGGGTTGGGCTGAGTTCCTTCAATTGATATCCATCTGGTGCATGAGAATGGTAACCCATTATTTTGTTTTCAAAAGCTGGTTTGAATGCTAATGTGTACACTGTGAGCTGTAATGGGTGTAAACTGGTAACTTCACAACAGCTGAGTAACAGCAGACGAGCCGCTAAGTGAAAATATACTGCCACCTTTGTAATTGTATTGTGCCTCAGATGTCGCTGGTGGATTTGGGGAAGCGGCTACTTGAGGCCGCACGGAAAGGCCAGGACGATGAAGTCAGGACACTCATGGCCAACGGGGCTCCATTCACCACAGACTGGGTAGTGATTCCTCTCTAGCAACTGTTTGTTATAATGGCAACATTAATAAAACGGGCTAAACAAGATAGCATCTTTGTGTGGTGTTTTGACTGAATTTTATCTTCCATGTTCTGAGTAGCTGGGCACGTCGCCATTGCATCTGGCTGCCCAACATGGACACTACTCTACTGCTGAGGTTCTGCTCCGAGCAGGCGTCAGCAGGGACGCCCGAACCAAAGTCGACAGGACCCCTCTGCACATGGCTGCTTCAGAAGGCCACACAGTCATCGTAGATCTATTAGTCAGGGTACCCATGTCTCTAATCTGTTTTAGAGGTTAAAGCCTTTAAGACCAAAACCTAGGTTGGCTGTAAATATAGTTTACCAATTTCAGATCCAGACCTAATCTCTCTTTGGCCAAAGTCTTATTTATCTCTTCCATTCCCTGGGTCCCTACCTGTACAGAGCGGAGCAGACATTAACGCCAAAGACATGCTGAAGATGACTGCTCTCCATTGGGCCGCCCAGAACGGCCACCAAAGGGTTGCAGAAACGCTGGTCAAACATGGAGCCGATGTTCACGCTCTCAGTAAATTCGATAAGACGCCGTTTGACATCGCGGCAGACATCCAGAATGCAGACCTTATGCTCTTACTGCAGGTAAAAACACCATAACTTGCATGTGGTGTCCTCTGGAAAGGCCTGCACAATATCAATGGACCACAGTTTTTCTCCACACAGCTGTCCTCTGGTGTTTTTAACCCTTTAGGTGTCTATCCTGTCAGTGTCCCCTGTATGATGTGTTCTATGCTCTAATAGTGTGGTTGACAATGTGTTTACGATCTACAGGAGGGGATGCAAAACCAGGTGAACATGAATGCGGAGGCTGGCATGACGGGGAGCCCAGCCCAACCCCAGTTCATCATCCAGGGCATTCCAGGCCTCCAGGGGGGTGTGGTTAATCTGGCCGACCTCCTCAACAACGCTACCAAGGCCAACTCGGGTAGGCTCCAGGGGGGTGTGGTCAACCTGGCTGACCTCCTCAACCACATCAACTCTGGTAGCTACTGGGTTTATACACAGACACCAAACTTACTTGTCTAGTTTTCTAACTGTATGAAATAAGGCCCTTTGGCTGGCAGGCTCCTGTTTACCTTTGTTATGGACAGAATAGAAACGTCCACCATGTTGAGTGGAAATGAAAGCTGCCGGTTTCCCTAGTTAACGGCACCATCTGTGTTCCAGGATCCCTTTAGCCACAAAGTATTATGGCACAAGTTTACGTTTCCTTTAGGTCTTTATCTATCTGAGGGATGTTGATGGTTAATCATTAATCGGTTAGCTGCCAAAAACACAACTGACTGGTCAAAAGATTTTTGGAAGGAATTGGTGCTTGTGTGTTTTTGTAAATTTGTCACACCTGCACAGCATAAGGTCTTGCTGTAACGTCATTGCTGTTGGTTGTTGCAAGAGTTAATCATGCTTTTGAACGCTTAATCATTGTACTGCAATTCTAATTGCAATCGAGTGTTAAACGGATAATGGCAAAGGTTTAGAAAGCACTATACCTTTTGTGCTGTTTATTTCTTTTGCTTCTTGTAATTGGAAGTGTTTAATTGACCATTGTAGTGCATTTGCAACAGCTGGCTGTTCTATCAGCACATTTCTCACCCCTTGTGTGCAACAAAACTAATTATTTGGAACCTGAATGTTTGAGCCATGTTCTTATCTTGCTTTAAACTAGATGACCATAAAAATATGCAGGTACTTTTCTGTTTGAATAAACTTGAAGTGCCATTGAAATCATTTACAGTGGGGAGAACAAGTATGTGATACACTGCCGATTTTGCAGGTTTTCCTACTTACAAAGCATGTAGAGGTCTGTAATTTTTATCATAGGTACACTTCAACTGTGAGAGATGGAATCTAAAACAAAAATCTAGAGCTACAGGATAATAGGCATGCTTGGTGAGTAGGCAACAACTGTTGGCGTAATTATTAGAAAATGGAAGAAGTTCAAGATGACGACATATCTCCCTCGGTCTGGGGCTCCATGCAAGATCTCACCTCGTGGGGCATCAATGATCATGAGGAAGGTGAGGGAACTACACGGCAGGACCTGGTCAATGACCTGAAGAGAGCTGTGACCCCAGTCTCAAAGAAAACCATTAGTAACACACTACGCCGTCATGGATTCAAATCCTGCAGCGCATGCAAGGTCCCCCTGCTCAAGCCAGCGCATGTCCAGGCCCGTCTGAAGTTTGCCAATGACCATCTGGATGATCCAGAGGAGGAATGGGAGAAGGTCATGTGGTCTGATGAGACAAAAATAGAGCTTTTTGGTCTCAACTCCTCTCGCCGTGTTTGGAGGAAGAAGGATGAGTACAACCCCAAGAACACCATCCCAACCGTGAAGCATGGAGGTGGAAACATCATTCTTTGGGGATGCTTTTCTGCAGAGAGGACAGGACGACTGCAGCGTATTGAGGGGAGAATGGATGGGGCCATGTATCGCAAGATCTTGGCCGACAACCTCCTTCCCTCAATAAGAGCATTGAAGATGGGTCGTGGCTGGGTCTTCCAGCATGACAGCGACTCGAAACATACAGCCAGGGCAACTAAGGAGTAAGAAGCATCTCAAGGTCCTGAAGTGTCCTAGCCAGTCTCCAGACCTGAACCCAATAGAAAATCTTTGTAGGGAGCAGAAAGTCCATATTGCCCAGCGACAACCCCGAAACCTGAAGGATCTGGAGAAGGTCTGTATGGAGGAGTGGGCCAAAATCCCTGCTGCCGTGTGTGTAAACCTGGTCAAGAACTACAGGAAACGTATGATCTCTGTAATTGCAAACAAATGTTTGTTTTAATACCTTTTCTGCTTTTCTGATGTATCAAATACTTATGTCATGCAATAAAATGCTGATTAATTACTTAAATCATACCATGTGATTTTCTGGATTTCTAGAAACCGTCAGTCACAATTGAAGAGTACCTTTGTGTTAAAATTACAGACTTCGACATGCTTTGAAAGTGGGAAAACCTGCAATATCGGCAGGTTATCAAATACTTGTTCTCCCCACTATCTTTTTTTAATGAATTTGCATAGAAACTTTACATCTGTGGCTTCTGGATAGTTTGTTAGCATCCTAGTTAACCCACATGAATGCTCCCTTAACAGCACAAGTAAATACCTTTGTCGTTAACTATTGCTTTCCTTTTCTGTGACCACAGGGGACTCTGAGGAAGCAATAGCCGCAAATTCTTTGGATCCTGGCAGCATCCAGCACATGGTGAATGAGCAAGGTCAAAGGGTCATCACCATAGTGACTGACCAACACGGCAACCTTCAGACGGGAGGGCTTGGTCAGCCATTCTTTGTCACCATGCAACACGGGCAGCAGAGTAAGAACCACTCTGTTGGTCACTGTCAGTGACGGTTCCATTTCAGCCAGTAGCCACTCTCGATTGCCCCCGTCCAGTTTCTGAACGGTTTACTGCATCCTACACCTGGACTAAAATATGCTCAGAAGAGTCTCAGTTGATAGCTATTTTTCTGTCTACGACAGTAGATGTCACTATTTCTGAGGGAGCCACTTTTGTTAAAAACACCGTAAGAATCAGACTCTGCGAACCAACATACCCATTGGTGAACGGGGGTTGGAAGGACCCCAGTCAACATTGTATTAAGGTCTGGTGGATGACCCTGTCAAACTTGGTCATAACATTTAGTGTTGGTTAGTCTCTTTTATTGCGAAGTGGCTAGTGTCATTCTATCTTCAATAGCTGTGATTGGTGTCAGTATACACCATCAAATTACATCAATCAACTTAATTGTATTGTCTATTTTGGCACATTCAGGGATTTCCTAATAAAATGTGTAAAATACTTTTGAATCTTCAGAATGTCATTATCTCAGTGAGGTTCAGTATGAAAAATCATGTAACGGGGACATTTCAGCTTGAAGGTAGTCTTTTGCTGAGTGATTGAAATTCATTAAGATGGTAATGTTCTGAAAAAAATCAGGGATAATCAACTAATATGTAAGCTATGATATTAGTTTTTTCTGGGAATCGAATAATTTCCCTTGGGTATTAACTTATTCAACACATTAATGTCTCACTGCTAATGAATACTGCACAGCTTGTGTTTTAGGTGTTCAGGTACGTGTTGCTATAAGTAATGTCTTTCAGTAATGGGCTCATCAACCATTTAAAATGTAGAGCCAATTATGTTGACATCGTCTGGTCCTTCAGGCTCTGAGCTCTGGTCTGTTGATTTTCAGTGTTGGCGGTGCCAGCCAATCAGGTGACGGAGGAGGTGGTTGACGAGGATCCCCAGCCCCCACCTGCCCGAAAGAGGAAACTAGAGACCAATCACACGGAGTCTGGAGACACGGTCAGTGGGACCACATCTTGTGCAAAGCATCCGACCGATTTTATTGAAATGTTTTATTTGTATTTAACATTTCTGGACTCCTAATTCTTAAAGTGGGTGTTTCGGTGCTTTGATACTGGTGCTGTTGGTGGACATGGGGTGCGACTGACCTTCGGTCTGACTTTTGGGGTCTTCCATCCAGGAGCAGTTACAGAGGCAGCTGCAGGAGGCCAACCGGAAGGCCCAGGAGTATCGGCAGCAGCTGCTGCGTAAGGAGCAGGAAGCTGAGCAGTACCGCATGAAGCTGGAAGCCATGTCGCACAACCACACCAACGGCACCTCCGAGCAGGAGGAGGTTGTAGGGGGGGAGGAGGAGGAGGAGGAAGAGGAGGAGGAGGAGGAGGAAGAGGTGCAAGAGGAGGTGACGCAGGTGGATATGTCGAGCAGCGAGGAGGTGGTGCTTCAGGAAGGCGCCATCATCATCAAAACCGAGGAGCTGGACTCGGCCGAGGAGCAGGTGACCCTGGTGGAGTCGGTGCCGTCCCACACAGAGATAATCTCCTAACCTTGGAAGGATGTTACGGACACACTGACTGAGGCGTTTTCATACCCTTTTTTTATTCCTTTGCCCCCATCCCCCCCACTCCCTGCTATGTTTTTGTATCATATTTAGTTTGCTCTTAGTGCTGTTTGCCTTGTTTTTCTTTTCTTTGATCATGGGTTCTTGACAAGTAGCAAAGCAAAGAGCTGAATAAGGCAGTTGATTGGGAAGCAGGATCTGCTTAGCCTGCAGCTCAGTTAAGGTGCCCACCAGAACAATGCATCGTGGGAGCCACTGTCCACTCATTCTGGGGGTATTTATGGAGTTTGGTGCCTGCATGGTGAAGACATTCTAACAGTCTGAAATCCCCAGCGTGCCCATAGGACAGGTGCGTGGTGAGAACTGTTTCGTTCAACTCCTTCAGGTCTCCGTGTACCCGTTCCCCCGTCCATCTAGCCAACCCCCCCCCCCCCCCCCCCCCCCCCCCCCCGAAGGAAATTTCTATGCCTCAAAAGAACAATCTTGACTTACAGAGAATGGAGTTGCCACCCGCTATTCCCAGCATGTTATTGGTCTGATCATTGACAGAATAATAATGACTTGTTTCAAAGCTGTAACTGGCAGTGTTTTTGACTTTCTTTACAGCGTCTTATCTTTGTTCTCTCGGGTGGTCGTTATGGGGCCTCTTCCGTAGGGTGCCGCGTCGACTGTAGGTCGACTGTTGCAAAAGCTCCAGCGCTCCTCCCCGGCGATGACGATGCTGACGTGTCCGCCATCGCGAAGCCCCTTGGATGCTTATCACTTAGGCCCATCGCACCGTGCTGCAGAGCGAGGAATAAGGCTGTCAGATTAGCTGTGTCCTGACTATGACGGTTCCTAACGTACCTGCCACAGTTATTGTGCAGTGAGCCATAGACTGTAATTCTTAGTTTGTGTCCTCCTAAACTGAATGACAGATTCTAGGTGAACATTCAGCACTCAGGGGCAAAGGGTGTAAAAGGAAAGTCATCTCTGCCTGCCATTCACCAAGGGCCCCATCTAAACTTGAGATGCGAACGCTATTTTACATTGTGCCTGAAATGATTGGATTGATGTCAATGGGGAGATTTTCATGAGAATAAGAGTTAGGCTTGTAAATCTCAAGTTGTGATATGTCCCTAATGTATTGGATCATCTTGTCCATCTTTTAGAGTTCTTTGTTAGAGTTCAGCTTTTAAATAGAGAAACATTTTGTGAGTTTAATCATATACTCCAATTTTTATGTTTAAAATGTTTATGTACAATGATCATTGGTCTGTTTTTGAGTAAATATTGTGTATATAATTTTCCTCAATGGAAGGTTGTTGGACAGAATACAAACCCCCTCCTGACCTGTTGGCTTTTCCACCCTGTGCCCCTTTGTCATTACTGGAAGAAGGGGCTGGCTGTTCTGCTTATTGGCTCTTCACTCACCTGTTGTAAACTTGTCCCTTTTTGAGAAGTCAATACACTTTAAGTATGATAGTTATTTTTTATATGCTCTCTGCAAGCCTTTTTTTTAATGTAAATATAAAGTGGTATTTTTTTAAGTGTATCTGAATGCACTGGGATGCAGACTGCCTATATATATATATGAAATATAAGCACACGGTCCCTATAGCTTAACATTTTTCTGCCAGATTTTATAGGTGAACAGACTGTATATAACCCCAGGGTTGGGTAGGTTACTATGTAAATGTAATCTGTTACAGTCACTAGTTACCTGTCAAATTATAATCGGTAACATCAGTTGGATTACCCAAATTCAGTTACATAATGTAATTAATCTCCAATAAAAAGGCAGACAATATTTCCAAATGAACAATATCTAGTCTAAGATCAACCAATGTTAATTTACATAGCCGAACATAAGTGGACGTTGCATTTTACTTCATCGATTAGACATGTTTTCTAAACCCTTTGTATTAAACAGAAATGTGATTACGGTTATATCATAAACCAAAGTATCTCAGATCTACAGTGACTACAATTGATTGAATACCCACTGAGCTTCAAGACTTGAAGTCTTTGAGACATGGTGTTGATTTGAAAAAATGTTTTCGCTAGACATCACCCCAAAACAAAGGACTTTTCAGGATTCTGTTTGCTTTGTTGTCATGGCCTGTTTGGGCCCTTTGATTAAAAAAAAGTTGAAATGGAAATGGAATACCAATTGGCTGTTTGCATGTGAATGACTGTCAGCATAAGCTTTATTTAATACATGACTACAGTTCATCTGCTTTGTGCGACTTTATCAACATTTTACCTATTAAAACTATACAAGGTTGAGCATGATGTGTCCATTAGGCCTACAGAAAGAAAGGGTTAAATCTGTACAATTTAGATATCAATGTCCCTCTGATCTTCTGACAGTATTACTTTTGGACCATTTATGGAGCAGAACTCCACAGAAGACATTAGAAGGTAGTTTAGTCCCAGTAACAGGTATTCCTTATGTACCGGGATCCAACAATGTTGTAGCAAGAAGCATCTTCCACAGGCAAGAACAATGATTAGCCTTTTAGTCTACAATCCTCCCATTCAACCATTTTTGGTCTACAAAGGCTTTTGAATGGCTATTGCAGATATCAACCTATCACCCGTTCACTAAACCAGTGGTTCTCCAATGTCCACCACTGGGAGTGGAGTTGTTCAAAGCAGGTTTCATACCTGGCCCATTCTATGGGCTCTGCCTGTGTGCAGAGGACTAGTGCTGGATGGGATGAAAAGCATGGCCGGTATGCACTATGACCAGGCATGTTACTAACACCCTTTTCATCTTTACCTATGTAACAATGTACATTCCCCTTGATTATATTGCCTTAACCAATACTACTGAATGTGGTGAAATGTTAACTTTAGACATCCAAACAATTTCCTTCTACTTATAACAGAGTACTAGTGAATGTAGAAATTGAAATGTATATCCGGTGGGGTCGCAATAACTTTCTGGGTGTCACTAGAAAAATAAGCGGTCCCTAGAAATTCTGGCAGGAAATAAAGGTATCCCCAAATAGTGATGTAAACTTCCTCTTTGTGCTCAGAGTTGTAGCTTTTTTACCCTGCCTTTTCACCATGAGGGACTTGTGGATCTGATTAGCTTTGACTTAAAGTTTTTCAAACATTGTATAAGAAGTATCCGGCACATGCTTTGATATTTCTTTTGGGTGGAGTACGTGTACCATTTCCTATGTTTTGTCTTCTGCACGGTTCGATATTTATTGTAGCAGGTACACTTTAACCGACAATGACCTGGGTCTCATTTCTTCAGCATTATCCCGATTTTACCAGATACATTGTTACGATCCAACAAACAGTGGCAACAAACATGCCAATATTGATAGAGACGAAAGAAAAATAGACATGGTGTTAGGATCAGCGTTCTCCGTTAATATCAAAGTTGTATGTTAAATTAAGTACAGAACACTGATCACCTCCTATTGAGATACTACCACATATGGCTGCAAATAGCCAATTGAGGCAGATTGTATACAGGGAAAGTATTGACACCCTTAAAAGTTGAGCATGAATTACTGCATAAAACGTTAGAATGTGCATTGTATGCTCAATAATACAATTATATTTTCATAGTTATTTAATCTGAGAATTCTGTCTAACAAGCATTTATTTTCCTCCTCAAAACGACAGAGGTTATTGTAGATGAGATTGACACGTTTTCAATACCTCAGCTTGTTAAAGTGACAGCTATTCTGAACAGATGTGATTGGTCAGAAAACCTAATTATAATTAGTGGAAACAAATATAAACAGCCTTCATGATCCTCTGGATTGATTTGTTGCAAACTGAAAGTGAGAACAGATTCATTTTGTGTGATTTTCAGATTGTTGGGTGCTGCTCTTTTCAAATTGGCTAACTGGTATCAGTATGTCTGTCAAAAACATAACTGAACTAAAAATGAGACATTTTCTTAAATGTGTCCCTGCTGTCCTTCAACCTGCTATTTCCGATGAGAATGCATTGTAAATCACATCTGGATAGACTGAACATGCCTGTGCAAACCTTGTGGCAAAACAACTCGATTTTCATGTCATCCAACAAACGTAAATAGTGTGCTAAAAAGCATTGGTATTTTAATTGGTGAAAAACAAAAAAAATTGTGGAAATGTAGCTCCGTTGTGATACAGCAACTAGAGTGCTGTTATGATGATGGTTGACATCAAAACGGTGACATTCCTCTTTACAATCTTGAGGCGACAAATAATAATGTATGATTTTGTATACTTTCATTTTGCTTGTCTATTCTTTCCAGGTTAGTGTAAATATATGCTAACTATACAACTGAAAACCAATTTTTGGGGGGTAACAACACCTAGTAGTTATTTTCTGCGTGATGTGAATTCTATTTGGGGGGGGGGTTGTTTCTTCTCTGCCAAGATGCAGCATGGCTCAGGCGTGGTACAGGAATGGAAAACAGCTCCCTCCCAGTGCTGGCCGTCCTCAGGCCTGAGGCAACAGGGGCATGTAGAATGGGGCTCTTTGAGTGGACTATTTTTGTTTCTGTACTGTCTCTGGTGAACCCAGGTGCAGTTTGTATTTCGATCTGTGCTTGGGGTTGTTTTGCAGTGGCCGTAGGGCTTGAGAAAAAATGGAAACAAAATAGCCCCATGATGTAACGGACACAGATTGCAAGGGTAGGGCTGACTCAAAAAGGATTATAACTAAGTACAAGGCTATGGAAACGGACACAGTAGAGAAAATGACATATACATAAGGTTGAATGGTTCATCACATTTTGCCTAATTCAGGACCCCAAAAAATACTCAGTGCAAGAAGAGTTATTGCACTTATGTTGGGTTGGTTAGATTCACCCCAAATTATTTTAAGAAATGCACTCAGTTTTTGTCCTGTCCTAATTTACCTAAGTCCAATTCATGCTCATAGCTTAGCCCCATAACAGCAACTCCCAGTAGGCTCGGGAAGAGGTAAAGCTCGGGAGTGCGTCTCAACAACCTGTTTCTGTATTCACCAGGATCAATGCGCTTGGAGAATGCATTGACCGGTCAACAACCGTGGATGAGTTTACTGGTTCCTGACTTGCCACACAAAGTTGCTAGAGCAAAAAGAGGCAAAGCATTTCCCATCCCAGCACTGGTCCAAGTCCCCCAGGTGTTGTTGATGTGCAACAGGATTCAAACAGGATTTGAGCTTAATAGGTATTGCACTGCAACCAGAAAAGTTTAACCTAATCACTCAGGTTAATTGATAAATGGTATCATAGATTTGTCCTTTAAACAATGCATGACATTAGAACTGTCGGAGAACCAACGCAAACAGATCTTTTGCTTTGGACAAATCATTATTTTGTTGTGCAAGTGTCTTCTGAACGGGAGCGGATATTTGGACCCGTACAATAGCTTGTAATTTTCAGAGGTACTAGTGGATGGATGCCTGTTAAAATACAGAATAATCAGCCAGCACAAAGAACCGTCCCTACTATTAAGCCAGGAGACCACTGGAGACATAGATGGAATCACTGTGAAGACTGGCTTTACTATTGAACATTTTGCATTAAACTTTTGGATTTGATGTAAATATATTAAAATGTTGAATAATTATATATACAGTGGGGAGTGTGTAAACAAGTATTTGATACACAGCTGATTTTGCATGTTGAAGTCTGTCGTTTTTATCATAGGTACTCTTCAACAGTGAGTGACGGAATCTAAAACAAAAATCCAGAAAATGATTGTATGATTTTTAAGAAAAGGAGAACTTAATATTTGGTACAGAAACCTTTGTTTGCAATTACAGAGATCATACGTTTCCTGTAGTTCTTGACCAGGTTTACACACACTGCAGCAGGTATTTTGGCCCACTCCTCCATACAGACCTCCAGATCCTTCAGGTTTCAGGGTTGTCACTGGGCAATACAGACTTTCAGCTCCCTACAAAGATTTTCTATTGGGTTCAGGTCTGGAGACTGGCTAGGCCACTCCAGGACCTTGAGATGCTTCTTACGGAGGCACTCCTTAGTTGCCCTGGCTGTGTGTTTCGGGTCGTTGTCATGCTGGAAGACCCAGCCACGACCCATCTTCAATGCTCTTACTGAGGGAAGGAGGTTGTTGGCCAAGTTCTCGTGATACATGGCCCCATCCATCCTCCCCACAATACGGTGCAGTTGTCCTGTCCCCTTTGTAGAAAAGCATCCCTAAAGAATGATGTTTCCACCTCCATGCTTTATGGTTGGGATGGTGTTCTTGGGGTTGTACTCATCCTTCTTCTTCCTCCAAACACGGCGAGTGGAGTTTTATTTTTGTCTCATCAGACCACATTACCTTTTCCCATTCCTCCTCTGGACATGCGCTGGCTTGGACACGGGGGTCCTTGCGTGCGCTGCAGGATTTGAATCCATGACGGCGTAGTGTGTTACTAATGGTTTTCTTTGAGACTGGGGTCCCAGCTCTCTTCAGGTCATTGACCAGGTCCTGCCGTGTAGTTCTGGGCTGATCCCTCACCTTCCTCGTGATCATTGATGCCCCACGAGGTGAGATCTTGCATGGAGCCCCAGACTGAGGGAGATTGACCGTCATCTTGAACCTCTTCCAACAGTTGTTGCCTTCTCACCAAGCTGCTTGCCTATTGTCCTGTAGCCCATCCTAGCCTTGGCAAGGTCTACAATTTTATCCCTGATGTCCTTACACAGCTCTCTGGTCTTGGCCATTGGAGAGGTTGGAGTCTGTTTGATTGAGTGTATGGACAGGTGCCTTTTATACAGGTAACGATTTCAAACAGGTGCAGTTAATACAGGTAATGAGTGGAGAACAGAAGGGCTTCTTAAAGAAAAACTAACAAGTCTGTGAGAGCCGGAATTCTTACTGGTTGGTAGGTGATCAAATAATTATGTCATGCAATAAAATGCAAATTAACTATTTAAAAATCATACAATGTGATTTTCTGGATTTATGTTTTAGATTCTGTCTCTCACAGTTGAAGTGTACCTATGATAAAAATTACAGAACTCAACATGCTTTGTAAGTAGGAAAACCTGAAAAATCAGCAGTATATCAAATACTTGTTCTCCCCACTGTAAATGAATTGCTACATAAAATTGTTACATTGTTGAATGTGCAACATATGCAACCTTGCTAAATTAAATTGGCTTGATCTGAAATAGAGAATGTGTTGCATTAAAACCTTTGAAACAGCTGTAAAAAGGCAATGTAAGGAATATTTCAATGTATTGTGCATTCATTTTTATGTGCAATTTATTCACATATGTGTATTACATTATTGAATAATGCAATTGCTATGAAGAAGTGATAATATTGCTGCAAAATTCCATATAGAAACTTGCGAGTGTTGAACTGATTGTGGTTTTCATTGCCTTGGAATATGGATTAATCAGGGCCTGAAGTTACTGCGGGGGGGGGGGGGGCAATGCAAAACTGTCTCAGCGCCACCCCACTGGTGGATAATAGGATTGTCTTTTGTTAGTGCTCTATATGAGCAACTTCTTTTGGACGGTTGGGCACCTGCAAGCTCAATCATGGTTGTTGGCCGAGCAATGCACTCACCTCCAACCTGTGTGCTGGCAAAACTATCCTGGTTTAAAGTACTGGTGTAAGAAGAACGTCTGGGCGAGATGTGCATTGGAGGATTGTTCAATCTCCAACTTTCCTCTGCTATGGAGTCGCTGTGATGAGACAAGGCCATAATCGTGAATTGTACAGTACATGACAAGAAACATACATATAACTAAAAAATGAAAATTATAGGGCATGGAGATTGGCTTTAAGCAAAAGTTTGAGTATTTTCACTTGTCGACAGTCTACTTTATTGTTGCAATAAAGTGGGACAACCGTTTTATCTTTTTGGCTAAAGCTTTTAATTCTCTTGTCACTTCATGTTTTCAAAAGTGGCGAAGTAGAAAATGTAGTCATCCACTGCAGTTTTGGTGGTCTCATCAGTTGTCTCATCAAGACTGTCATCATAATCAGTGTCATCTAGTGGAATGTTGTTATTGCTTTCTGTTCAGTTTTTTTGTGTCAGCATTTTTCGTTCTTGTTCATTGTGGCTTTTATCCAGAACAGGTTTCTCAGGAGTATCAGTCATTTCCCTGCTGTTGTCTTTCAGGTTAATGCTTTAAAGTCATTCTATGAATATTATTTTCCTTGCTGCTTGCGCTGATGTTCCTTCTTAAGCATTTTGGACTGCCTGTTTAAAGTCATCAAATAAGGTTAATCCTTGATTTGTTTTCCATTTGTATATTCCTGGCATGATACACTTGATTGAAATGACAAGAGTAAACAGTCTGATGTGGTTCATAGACTGTTTTATTAATCAGAGTGAACAAAATACAATTATCATTAGTGTCATGGTGCCAAGGCCTGCCTTTCACCCCACAGCTACCATTTGTTTATGTTTGTGTTCCCCCGCCCTCGATTTCGTGATATCCAACTGGTGTTCAAGGCCCTGCTTCATTGCACCAATTTGTACACTCATTGTTTATAGATGACTGTTTTTTTTAGGAATACTACACCGATATAGGTTTTGTAAGCACTCTCTGCAGTAATATTATATATTTTTTTTCTCATTTTATCAAAAACAAACCACTACATCTACACAGGCACCTTACTTTGACTTTTCCACATTTTGTGTTAAGTCGTAATGAATGTGATCAGGAGTTTTTAACTCTGTTTCACTTTGACATTCTGGACTTTTTTTGTGTGAATTCGTGGCAGAATCCTCTGATCAAACCTATTTTAATTTAATGTTAGAACACCATCAAATCTGGAAAGGTCCAAGGGGCTGAATACTTTTGAGAACTACTGTTTTTACTTTCCAAAAAAGTTGCTTTTTGTTTGCTTGTACATTTCAAATACAGTCCTGACATAACTGAAGTCAATAAAGCAAAATGATATACTCAGGGGAATACTGAGAATGTTTTGACATATCTCTTGCAGAGCTGTCAAATGGGAAGTTAGAAGTAACATCTCTAGGTAGAAAGCAGGCTTGCCATGTTGTGTCCTCTGTCCTGACACTTGTCCGAGCAGTCTGCACGACCAATTGACGACAATTATATGATGACGGTCTTTTCCTATGAATTACAGTACCTACTGTAAGCATCTATCACTCACTCTATCACACACTAAACAATGCTAAACATACTACGATTTAGAAAATGTCACCGCCACAAACATTAGCTAGGTTCCATAGGAACAATGAAAACAAACCTTTCGTGACAGAGTTTCCATAGAGCTGAGTTGATTAGCTAGCAAAACCTTCCCTGATGGTCTGATCCCACAAAAATGTCAATGTTACAAAGCTAAATCAAGAATGCAGGAGAGCAGGGACTATGGGTGTTTGCCCAAGTAGCTGTCGCTTTTTAACTTCTCCACACTAGAGAGTGCCTTTGACTTCGATGTTCTTACACAGCTGCAACTTAATTTGGTTGCTATACTGTCTTTTCAAGCCTGAGCTATTAACTGAACCATGAGGGAAAGGTTTTTTTGAGATTGAAAGAAAGTAATTAGCCCTGGGTGTATGCCCTTGGAGACCCGCAATGTCAGGACTGTCAAGGAGCAAATGGCTGTCCGATCAGGACACATTGTCCGGAATCCATCTCCAAGATGGCCCAGTCACAAGCGCAATGAAAATCTTCGTTGCAATGTTCACAAAGAGACCCATGCAGGTTACTAAACTACAAGCTATGCACAAATGAGCCTTTTCCTTTACCAGGAGCGGTTGTGTAACAGTTTTAGTCATTTTGCAGAGGGGGATTATGAGACGAAATGGGAGGTGTAGAGGATAGAAATGATGAATGAGTCATTTTCATCTCAGTGATGCTGATGGAGGTTTGACTGTGTGCATCAGGTGATAACTATAGATCAGACTGTTTGGTGGAAGTGTGTCAACACTGGTTCCATCATGGAGACGGTACATTGCATGAGGCCCTTGGTTTTTTAAACGCATGTACCTTTATATACAATCGCTAGTATATCTTTGCCACATAAGCGCCAAACCAGCTCATCGAAAATGTTCACAGGTATGACTACAGTGATCCCATTGATTTACTCTGGTCCATAGTTCCCTATATCCCTAGCCGGTGACGATGTTACCCATATCCTATTTTGGATCTGGTTTCCATAGCAACCACGAGATTGGTAGAACGGAAGGCAGGTTGTGGTGATATGGGAGGTGTAGGGTGGGAGGTGGGAAGTGGACCTGTCACTCACAGAGCTCCTGCAAACAATGTGTTGGTTAAGTGGCCTAACTTTGAATACTGCCGAAAGCTGAGCTCTTCAGCAACACCTTACAATAATGTTCTCAACTTTCAATGTTTAGACGTAGGAGAAAAAATTGTTTTACGCTATAAATATGAATGAGGAGGAGAACATGTTCTTTGTCCTGCCTATTTCACTGTTGTTAAAACATCTTATTCTGAGAAACTGAATTCTCATTGACACAAGTTTAATATACATAGGGAGTTGCATTCAAACTAAACTGGCTTGGGGGAAATATGAGGAAATGCTTTTCCATCCGTAAGGTCGATATCCTGTAATAAGGAGGGGTATGTGTGCAACTTTGTACCAAGGTTATTGCGGAATTTCCCGATAATACCAGTACATATTAAGTGTAATTGCACTAATTGTGTGGCTAAACAACAGCACTGTTTCTCAACACCCTGATGAAAAAGGAAGCCTCTGTCAATATGAATATGTGCTCTATAGGAACGTCTAACCAAACTATTTCCTGTGTCTTGAATCAATAAATGATTTCAGAATGTAGAGGGACTGTGCAGTTTCTCTCCAAACAATGACATTTGAATTTTGATGGTGCTGAAACAATAGTATTAGTCTGAATCCAGCAGGATTAGAAAAAAAAAGCGTGAAATAGCCAAAGGCTGTAAAACTTTAATGGCAAATTATTTTTTATACTTTGATAGAAATGTTTACTGTACATTATGTACATATTGATAACTTATCACCCTGCAGGAAGCCTGAAGTACACTATACTTACAATAGTGAGGTTTCCTAACCCATTGACAGGCTGTGCGCAACAAGATACACCAGTTTGGCCTAAACATCAAACTGTTACCATGGTTACTTCATGTCTAATCAGTCTGGAACAGGTCCACTGAGAAAAGATGTAATTTTCTCCACAAGCCTGTTTGTCTTTTGGGTAGTAGAAAGCGGAGATCAGTGTTCAGTGCAATCTTGGATTACCTCCTAAATGAACACCACTGGAAAACAGTTGAAGTGTGTTCAGTTGTTTTTAATATTTTGCCTTGCGGGTGAGACTTTAAGCTTGAGTTTAAGCTTCATTCAGAAATAAGAAAAACAGCAAACCCCTGACTATGGTATCATTTTCGTGTCCGAGCCATGTTAGTGCCAAAAATGTATGTGATCCGTCTGTGAATCTAAAAGGGCTTAACACCGGTCCAACTGGCCGAGCTCCTCCAGCTAGTGTAACAGCACCAAAGCCTTACAGATTTCACTGTGGATGAATTCATTCAGGATTAAATCTGCCCACTCTGTATGCTAGAAATATGACAAGTTGTGGGACTGTCAAGGAAAAACTGCCACTGACTGAAAATAATCTGGCATCTCTACCAGCCACATAAGGCATACACAGCAGACAGTGCGATGACAGATTTTTCATGTCGCCTTGCTGTGCCGGCATGTGATTTTGACGTGTGCTGAGGCGTGCAAGATCACAACAGGGTTTTTCCTTTCGTGGCCACACCAACCGTCTGTTGGGGGCCTTTAATTAACATGGTCGCCAACACCAAAGATCTAGCTGACCGATGCCAAAGTCAAAGGTTTGATTCTTCTAAGTATGCAGAAATGTAATGACATTTGTTCTGTTCAAGAAAAAAACCTGTTTGTAGAGTTTCTTTTTATGTGAGACGTTTATTGTAAGATGTATATTTTTCAGGCATTTTAATGCTTTATTGGACAGGAAGGTGCTACAGGATGGATGATAGAATTTTTGGTGAAAGAGTAGTAGGTCATATTTAAACCTACACTGCAGCTGTCCCTGTGTACTAGAAGCGGAGATCCAGAGGTTACCACCAGTGGACCACGCTGGACCATGTCTGATATTTTTGGTAACACTACAGGCCAATGCTGCACCTTCAGTTTAGAGTGGTTGGATGTAATGTGGACGTTATATTTCAGTTGGACCTTGTGTAAGTTGAAAACATAAATAATGTAATTCTGTCATTTACATAAGCAACCAATTGTGGTGGCCCAGTGTACGACAACAAGATTTCCTGACATTTGGTTATTATTGAATTAAAGAAGCACTTTAAGCAGCATTTTGGGACCAACAGTTCTACAGCTAATAGAGACATGACATATTTCAGGAAACCTTGGATGATATCAAATGCAAGATGGCTTGTGTGTTTTACTGTTCTACAAGGCTGCTTTAAAGTATTTAGTGTGAGCAATATATAAATTCAAGACAAGAAGACATGAAAACAAGAAGAATCCTTGTAAAAGAGATCTAAGACTCAAGGGAACGCTGGACCATTTTCCATAAACACCAGGTTGGCCCTTAAAAGTCTTAAATGTTACAGAGGGTAATTCAATTTGTAATTTGCACTAAGACAATTGTAAGAATGGTTTGCACTAACAATGCAAAAACTATTTTCTCACAACTTTGAAGGGTCCCAGGTTAAACTGAAAAAGGAAATAACAGAAATTCTCGCCTTCCATGTTTTTGATCCATTGAAGTAAGTCTGAGTACTAAAATAAATGACAAACTTAACCCAGGCAGTGTGTGTACATGTCAGTCAAATTACCAAACAAAATAATCTAATACAATTTGATAACACAATCAAATCACCTGTTTCCTTAACATGCACAATGGCCAGTTGAGAGCATCAAAAGAGGGGCATACTTGCTCTAACAACCGTTTGAGATCCAATACAAAAATCACATGAAATAACACACTCTCATCAAAGATGTTGAACTCCTAAAGAGGGCAACTATCTAAAAAAATATAAACAAGCGTTTCTTAAGGCAAGGTTTGACCAAACCAATTGCAATAAAGGGATTAGAAACAGAGAATTTGTTGCAAAAAACATTCGGTGAACGTGCCGAAATACAGCCACAATACAATCTGGTTATATGAATCTCTTAGGTTTGAGACAGGTCACCAGTTCAGCAACAGTAAATTAATCTGAGGATTTAGAACTTTCTGGAGCTGTGCGTTGCGGTAGTAGTAGCCTACTACTATCTTTCATTGACTTTTTGCTCATGTGTAAGCAGTGTCTCTCTAGCCAAGTGTTCTATCAGAGTCTCGTCGTAGCTAAGTGCTACACTACTAACAGCATCAAGTGTGACAGTAAGTGATATTTGCTGTGGTAGAACACTGCATTCCCACAACTAAGTACCACTGAGGTATCAATGTTAGTGGCCTCATCTTACAATGCCAGTACCTGCTGTACAATACCAGTACCACAGCCCACACAGCTGCGTTTTTATTCCTCTTTATCTGTGACTTGTTCGAGTACGCCTACAGTGCAATCCTATCAGTGCGTGTACACGGTATTGAGTTGCTGTTTCTGTGGATTTGTTTCACGCGGATTATCATTACGGTGAACAGTAAGATCCCAGGGAGGCTGGGAATACAGATGCGTATTGGGCATTTTATGCCGTTGACAGTGACACAGAGGAAGACGGGAGGGGAAATCCTCTTCCTCAGGCCTCGCTGCAGTGACAGCCACAGAAATGACACCTAACAGATCTGAGGCAACATTTCAATGCAGACCTGGAAACAGCAACATTCTAGGCTAATTTGAGAGATAACAACACACACATCCAGCCTCGGGGCTGCTCTCACCCTGACCTGACCAGAATTAATGTGCGTTAGTCTGATGCTCCTGGGGAGGGGTTATCATTGTTTTGTGATCGCAGCTTTCTTATTTATTCTTTTTTTAGGTGTGACTGAATGATTGTCGGGGCCCAAGAGGGTTGTGATTTTGCATACGAATGACTAGGTAAAGTTAACTTAAAACCTAGGCCATGGATTACAGCTGTGAAAGTCACCCTCTTTACCGAAACCAACATTTTAGAACATGTTTTAGAAAGGCCTGTGTCCAAAAAGGCGGTCTTCTCAGAATGCCCGTTTGGGTTTGGGAGCTGCTGGGATTCAGCTGTGCTACGTGATTGGACCGGCTGAATTGTTTGCATACATAACACAAGCTCCCTCCTCCTGGCTTTTCTATTTGTTGCCCTGTCCCTCCAACACCCTTTAAGTCCTTTGGTATTTCAGCACTTCTGCCATCTTCCCGGCCTCAAACCCGCCGTCAGCTCATATCCCAGCATGCTTTTCAATGAGACGAATGTGGACCTGTAGAAGTACCCTTAAGATAGTTCTCCTTGATGTCCTGGTTACCAGCCCTGGTTACCAGCCCCTCAGGCAAGGCAGTACAGCTGCCTCCAATGTGGAAGACCCCTCAGGCGATGCGATAGTCAAACGTGTCCTTCTCCATGTAGTCAGTCCAGGTGGAAGACGGCATACTGCGGTAGGGGTCGAGCAAGATGCGGAAGCAGCGCACGATAAGGAGACCCAGGACGAGGAAGAGTATGAGGACAAAGATGAAGGCTGCCTTCGCCTCCAGCGTCAGGAAGGAGGCAGAGGTCAGGCCGGACCCAGAGGCAGTCAGGGTACTGCTCGGGAAATCCTCGTCCATCTTGGGCAAAGTCGGGTCTCCCCCCCTTCTTCACCCTCACTGGCTGTCACAAGTGTCTTCTGCGTGTGGTCGGGAGAGGTAAGGACGGAGTCACGGCCGGCGCCTGTAGAAAACCAAAATGAGTCACTGTGTTGGAGAGTGAAAATAAAAGAAAGGAGTAACCCATGTCATAGTCACGTCAACCTTTATAAATACATGCATTCACATTGTAAGTGTATCCTCAAAACTAGTTCCAGGGGAAACTGCACCTTTGGTGTAGTTCAATACAAGCACAGTTCTCAACCTCTTCAGGAGTTAGCTGGTAATAAATCATAAGAAGTTCTACTAATATCCTAAGGTCCTTAATCTTGCTAGTGCTCTTCCTCCTACAAACTGCCCGGAGGCTTCTTTTTTATTGATTCAAATATAATTTCCATCAGACCGTTTTTCTGAGCATGGTGTGAATTGAGTGGAGTGCATCATTACAATGCAGAGCGGTTGAATACAAGTACAGTTGAATAGAATGTAGCGGTTGAATACAAGAATGAAAATATGTCATTTCTGATGATTTCACCTATCATATTTGTGCAAATAACCATATACAAATGTGACATATTGTAAAAAATGTATACACATATTTGCTAATTACAGATCTAAATATAAGCCTTACATTTACATACATCAGTACAGAAATATGTTTATATTACATATCTAAATATGAGTCAGATTTATTTATTTAATAAAAATATTCAATCAATATTTTAAAATACATTTTACTGTACTACTAAAAATGTACAAAATTGTACTGAAATAGTAAATTATGTATAAAAGGCTTTGTTATGCCGTAATTGGGAGCCCAGTATATGTACACAAATAAAATAAAGAGCTGACAACTCGTCCTTTAACATCATAGTAATTGTTTGATTTCAAATAGAGCCAAAATAAACACAAATAAAGGCTTCACAGTTCGATCACACCCATGGGGGGGGGCAAACTTTATGAGAATGTTTGATCAGTGATGTCACGCCCCAGTAACCCCTGCATAAACAACGATGTCCATGGCAGCAAAGCGTTCCATAACATTACCATAACGGCAACGTCGGCTTACAAACATCAAACATATCGTGAGCTCACAAAAAACGTGTCTCAGTTAAAACATCCGGTCACCGTAGTAGGAAAGCAACACGCCTGACTTTTAAGCATCTCGTCATTAAAGCGACGAATAGTCGCTTCCTGCACGCCAGCTACAGAAGTCTGACCCCCTGCGTTGAATATCAACTGGCTGTGGTAAACAGGTCGGTGAGGCGGTGATGACTGCCAGCCAGACGAGTGCATCAAATAAATACTGCCGTGATGGCTGCCCTTCTCCTTGGCCCTGTGCATGTCGTGGCTCCCCGGCGCGGGGCTGCTCTGTCAGGGAGTTGTCACCGGTGCTAAAGCTGGAGTCCACAGAGGCTGGGCAGCCTCTGATCCACGGTCACGCTTCGTGCCGTCATGGTGATGGGGTGACGGGGGGGGGGGGGGGGGGGGTTAAGGGGATCACCGGGGCGTCGTAGAGATGTGGACAGGAGCAGGCAGAGCAGGGCACACAGGGATGTTCCAGAACGGCACGTGGGGATGTCTCTGGGCTTTATTTTGGCTGCGTCCAAACCTACGTACGTCTTCTCTCACTGCTCTGATAATGTCTCTATTCCTTCTTTGATTTTGTATTCAAGTCTGTTCACATCCGCATCTGTTTTTATTATTCATTGCCTGGTCAGAGTCCATATTTTAGTTTGTTCCTTTACCTTTCAATGTCTGTCAGCCCGTCTTTTAGTCTGTCTTTGTCTGTCTTTGTCTGTCTCTCTACTTGGGTGACCTTGTCATTCAAACCACTTCGTTGCCCACAGTTGATCAGAACCCACGTTCTAGAATGTCTCTATCTATTCATCTGGTTAGCTTATACCCCAATGTGTTCCAGACCCTTCATAAGTACTTATTTTAGTCTTACACCTCAGTCCGCTTTTCAGGTGCTAGTCAGGGGCTCTTTGTCAGATAATTCTAATATAGTCCAAAATGATATTTTTTCAGCACAACCCGAGAACTTCAGTATGTACATGAACCATCTGCACCTAGACATGTGCAAGTTTTTTCAGATATATTCACATTTATGCATTTTGCAAGGCGGTAGCATCCACAAAGACCTTGACAGGATGCCTACATATGTTTCTTACCTTAAGAACAATATGATTCATTTAAAACACATCTCAATCAACCAGACACCTGTCTCACCACATTCTAATGCGGAATTGAGAATGACTATCTTAATACTTCATTCATCAGACTAGAGGTGTCAACAGCTGGATATTACATTGACTGAGTTTTCCCTATCTCTGAAAACACACTGCTGACTTCAGTAGATCCATTATGGCTCATCCATCACAAAACAGACAGTATTAGAGAACACAGCACTAGATCCCAAACAGAGAGCACAGATTACTTACATCATGAGAACGCTGACCAGTCATGTACTTGACATTCTTGGAATCCCAGCCAAACATCCATGTGGGAGGATATAATACTACTGTAACATGACTAAAATGTGATTATTCTACCTCTTCTACTGGCAGATAGGACCAGAGAGAGAGAACAGATAGTAAGGATGTGTTACACTTGGAGACAGTAGGGAACACATGTTTTTATAACGGGAAGATGCGTGTGTGTGTTGCATGTATTTTAGCATTTCTGGATGATTCAAAAATACACATAGTTGATTCTATCAACCAAACCTTTTCATAATGACATCCATGCTTCAGTCTAGTGAATAGAAATTCCCTCATCAGCATCATCATGTCAGAATTTCTCTTTGAAGAAAGTTCTACCCTTTACAAATGCTAAGATAAATCTATTCTTTTATTTTTCATAAATTCCAATGGAGTTTATTGTCGACATGAACCACAACACTAGTTAAATATGAAACAAGAATGTGGTTAATGCTTTGCATGACTCATTTTGCTGTCTTCTCATGTTAGCTGCATACTGTATACAACACAACCTGGGAGGATAGATCACTGACAAACTCAAATTGAAGCAGAAGCATCACTTTAACAACTGTATGAAACCTACTTGAAACAAAATCTTTATAATAAAACATCTGTAATATTGTCAAAGTTGTCTTTCATCTTTTTGTAAATGGCACTTACACCAATTGCACATTTCATCACATTGCTACAGAAACTTTCTCCATTTAAAAAAATAATTTGATGTACAATTCTTGTTCATGTTTATACAATAACCATGTTCAATTTGACTGCACTATTTCATCTGATAAATTCTAGCTCACAGAATGAAGGACCTGTTCATCAGATGGGTGCAGAAAACAGGTGGATCTGCACTGACTCAGTCTACTGTGGTGCATCCACTATAGGACACCAGTTAAAATTTTGAGACTATTAAGTCACTGCCTTGCAGTGTTAACTGCATCCCTGCGAGACTGGGGTTCAAATCCTGCTAGCGGATTAGCCCATGGACCAAGGGAAGGTGGTGCAATTAGTCAAGATTGACAGTGATTGTGGGGTTAGTAATCGTGTAAGGGTTCTGAACAAGACTTCCTGGTAGAGTGAGCAGTGCGGAAAGAACCAGAACGGCATCGATTGTGCCCAGTATGCTGGGAGTCACAAAATTGGGGGGAAAAACACAGTAAAAAAATAGAATCTAACAGTATGTTTTTTAAGTCTGTGTTCCAGTACTTGATTTCTGAGCTCCAAATTCAAGAACTTGAAGTACTTCAAGCACTTTGCGTGAAAACTACTAATACACCAAAAGATATCACATCGGCAACAAAATGTTAAACCAATGATCAGATATGATGTGTTTCACTATAACAATCTGTCTTGTCTGAAAATGTTGACTTTTATTGTTTAGGAAGTGAAATTCTCTTTAAATGTTGCTCAGTGCAATTTTTTTTTAAACACAAATAAGACTTCCAGGCAATAGTTAAGCAACCCTTACTTTACTAGATCTCATTTTGTACAACCCTAATAGACCTTGAGTACACAAATGGCTTCATTAGGATTTATTAACATCTCTCTCCTGTCTAACCGACTGCTCGTGGCTGACCCTTTCAGCTGCACCCCAACCCAGTTGGGAACGCGGTAGCATTGCACTGCCATGCATCAGCAGTGCTATTAGCCAAGCGTAATAGTTATTGATCTCCCGTTGCGATCTCCATCTGTGGCGGTAATGGCCGTTGTCATGTTGGATGACTCACGCAGCACCAGTACGGTGAGCTCTATAGCCAGTAACGGCCCAAGCACTTATGCATCCGGCGTCTGGTGGCAGTCATGGCTCCCATGAGGCAAAAGGTTTAGGGCCTGAAACGGCCCTGATGTTAAACAGGCGTCTTGAGCAGGCGACTGTTGGGAAGCAGAACTTCTAACTGTTCTACGAGGTTTGAGCCTCTAGTGTGTACAACCCTGTTTCCAAAAAAAAGTTGGGACACTGCAAAACAGAATGGAATCGTGTGCAAATAATTATAACCCTATATTCAATAGAAAAAGTACTGCGGTAACATATGAAATGTTGAACCGAGACATGCTGTTTCTTGGACAATACATGCTCACTTTGAATCTGATGCCAGCAACACGTTTAAAAAAAAGCTGGGACAGAGGTACCAAAAGAGAGGAAACGTTGGTTAATGCTAAAAAACTAAACCTGGTGGAATATCACACAACTAATTAGGTCAATTGGCAACCAGGTCAGTAAAATGATTGGGTATTAAAAGACCATCCCAGAGAGGATGGGCCTGTCAGAAGTGAGGATGGGGAGGGGTTCACCACCCTGTGAAAGACTGCACGGGCAAACAGTGCCACAATTCAATAATAACGTACCACAACGTAAAATTGCAGAGAGTTTGGGGATCTCATCATCTACAGTACACAATATCATTAAAATATTCGGAGAATCAGGAGCAATCTCTGTATGCAAGGGACAAGGGCGAAAACCAATATTGGATGTTCATGATCTTCCAGCCCTCAGATGGCACTGCATTAAAAACAGACACGATTCTTTAGTGGAATGTAGTGGATGATGGTATGTGCATTAGTGCACATGGCATGGATGACTTGTACATCTCTGAAGACACCATACATGCTGAACAATATATACAGGTTTTAGAGCAACATATGCTGCCATCCAATGTTTTTTTCAGGGAAGGCCTTGCTTATGTCAACAGGACAATGCCAAAGCACATTCTGCACGTATCACAACAGCATGGCTCTGTAGCAAAAGTGTCTGGGTGCTAAACTGTCTGCAGGCCAGACCTGTCCCTACTGAAAACGTTTGGCGCATTATGAAACAACAAATATAGCAAAGGAGACCACGCAATGTTGAGCAGCTGCAATCATATATCATGCAAAAATGGGACAACATTTCACTTTAAAAAATACAGCAATTGTTCTTCTCAGTTCCCAAATGCTTGCTGAGTGTTGTTAAAAGAAGAGGTGATGCAACACAGTGGTTAACATACCCCTATTCCAACCTTTTTGAAATGTGTTGCAGGCATCAAATTCAAAATGGGCATGTATTTTTCCAAAACATTAACATTTCTCAGTTTCAACATTTGACATGTTGCCTTTGTACTATTTTCAATTTAATATAGGGATTACATTATTTACACATCATTGCATTCTGTTTTTATTTGCAATAATGCAGCGTCCCAATTTTTTTGGAAATGGGGTTAGAAATTAATAAAGTTAGCCTGACGTGTTAAAAGGCGCATTGTTCTCCAGTGATACTCTGAGAATTGAAATGTGATGCTGCACTGACACCCTGTTCGAAGCACACTCAGTCCAAGATCATCTGCTGACAACTTTTTCTGAGTGACATATGAATGAGTCAATGGATAACTGTACAAACCTGTATGTTCAAATATGAAAACAGACTCATTGTAATGGGGTGTGTATTGTGCATTAAAATGGGCACAGTAAGAACAGACACTGTACAGTACTTTTATATTAAAGCCTTTAAATAAAACAAATATAACACTGAAATTGCCTGAGACACAGTAGAGCAGACCATTAATTATGCCCTTAAATATTTTGATGTAGGAATTGTGCTTACAGTCAACTCAGTATTTTATGCCTTTTAGGAAACTGAGCAAAACGGAATGCAAAAAATAAACAACACAAACAATGAGTCATATTTTTTCAATTGGATTCAGGTCGGGAGGCTTATGTTCATGCAACCATTTCTGTGTTGATTTTGATGTAGGTTTTGGGGTAAGCATCTTGTTGAAAGGTCTACGGCTAAATCTTAGTCTCCTGACAGAGGCAACAAGGTGTTGGCCTAAAACATCCTGGTACTTTGTGGAATTAATTATGCCATTAATCTAAACAAGGGGGCAGGGCCACCGACGCCGGGGCCAACCTGGGGCTAGCTACGTTGAAAATGGTCAAGGATCGAGAGTACAGAGTTATGGTTATTCATGTTGGCACAGCTGCTGCTGCCTGATGATTCCTGTTGCCACAGCCCACAGCCCAGCTGACTGACCCTGTCCATGTCCACCTGGTTATGCAGCTGACTGACCCTGTAATTGTCCACCTGGTCATGCAGCTGACTGACCCTGTAATTGTCCACCTGGTCATGCAGCTGACTGACCCTGTCCATGTCCATGTCCACCTGGTCATGCAGCTGACTGACCCTGTCCTTGTCCACCTGGTTATGCAGCTGACTGACCCTGTCCTTGTCCACCTGGTCATCCAGCTGACTGACCCTGTCCTTGTCCACCTGGATATGCAGCTGACTGACCCTGTCCTTGTCCATGCAGCTGACTTGGAGACTCCAGACAAAGCCCAAATGCATTAACCTGCCTGTCAACTGAATATGTAAAAACATTTACTTAGCCCAAAAGGTAATGTACTCTTATAATCTTCACCATAGGACCATAGGATTAGCCTCCCCTCAGAGTTTGATTCCTCTCTAGGTTTTTAACCTTCATCTTTGCCTCATAATTTAGTAATTATTCTACATTATATTTTGTCAAACATGACTGACTATTCGTCTTAACAAATATAAGAAGTATTGTATTTTGTGACACATCATATTCTGTTTAGGACAGTTGAAACTGCAGTCCGGTAGGTATTTTCAGTTTGCCAATATATTGACATAAATCCTACAAATTGATCGTGGTGGAGTGTCATCCATAGTGCCACAAAAACGAAAAACATGCTTAAGTGGTGAAGTCTGATATCCACGTTTATAAACACAGTGCTGTGTTATTAGTAGGTGTTATTTTTGGTGTACTCATTATTTAGCGAGTTTTATTTTTACACGTCAAGTTTGACCAACCCACGCAGCAGCCGCACCTCCACTCCCCAGGATTTTTTCAACTGTCCTTCATTACCAAATAACACCATTCAAACGCAGTTACTTGTCTAGTTTTAATTAGAAATATCAAAACACATAATGCATACCTCTCAGGATACAAGTCCGCCGGTCCGCGCTGCCTCTCTTTACCCGCGAACAGCGTCAAGCAGATTTGTTTTGCCCTAATGGAGATTCCGCTCTCTGGACAATTGTGGTATTCATTAGTGATAGCTCAGTGCAGTTGATTAAAAGTAGTGTTTACTCCTTCATGATCATGTTCATCAACCAGTGAAAGCAAAAATTCCTAAAACTTTGCCTGCCTCTTATCCTTTTGAGTGGAATTTCAACCAGGCGCTGTCTTCTTCGTCTTACCAGTTGGCACCTCTCCTAGGCTTCTCATACCTCACTCCCTCACAAGAGAATACTTACTGGTGGTGTCTCGTCTCCCATAGCAACCAGTTGCGAGAGTAATATCACTGATAGAACCAAGACATGTTTCGCCAGATGTATAAAATCCGAAGTATTTCCTCTTACCAATGATGGAGTAATTGCACATGTGCACCTGATAATGGTGGAGTAATTGCACCTGGGAACTCAGAGCAGGTGTTCCCCAATGGAAATATGTAAATACCTTGCTAATAGCCTACCCTTAGTCAATTATCCGGAGTCATAATTCTAAATTATTGATCTTTTGTTATTGACTTTCGTTTGAGCAAGGTCATTTAAATTGATATTCTTATCTGTGTACTCATTTACTCATACACAATGTTTTTTATAAAACAATCAAAAATGTCTTATGGTAGTGATTTTTGGAAAGAGGAATTTTCTATGACATGCTAATATTGTCATGTCACTATAATCACAAAACATTGACGACTTGATCAAATGATTACTCTGTACAAGAAGAAACATTTGAAGACTGCTGTTGGATATGCCGATAATAGAGGGTTGTAAGCTAGAGTTCCGGTAAAAAAAATAAAAATACATTGGAATAAATGCATATGACTAGGGCGCACATGCCATGATTTTCCCCTTTCATTTTGGAAACAATGCCACCAACTAACTCGGCCTATATCTAGGGTGACCATATTTTCAAACCCCCAAACCCGGACCCTTGTCTAACAGCTCGTTAATAATACACGCGCACATATGCGCTTATGCACGCATGTTGATCATCATGCGTGCTTGTTGTTGGTGGAGCGGGGCCGATTTTGAGATTGTTGCTTTACGCAATTCTACACAGTTATTGGTTTGGCTCCGACTCGTGTGTGGAAACATTACAGTATTATTATTAGCTTATTATTATTATAAATGTTTTCACTGTGGTGAAAACCGGGACAATTTGGTAGTGAATGTCGGAAACCGGGACATGTTAGTGTTTTCCTGATATTTGTCGGGACCCGGGACACCCAGCTTGAAATCGGGACAGTCCTGGGACGTCTGGTCGCCCTACCCAATCCCTCTTCAGGTCAGAGTAAGGTCGCAGAGACCATGCAATGGCTAAAAAGTGCCTTAAACGGTTGATTGTGCTTCCAACTGTTTCTTGGTGTCAGTATTTCATTAACATGTTTATGAGCTGACCAGTGTTAGCTTGTTAAATTAGTTGCATACCCTTTCTTTTTCAGTCGAAAAAGCCTAGTATTTGGTCATTCTTGTGCTATATATATACTTAGCTGTTACTTATCTGCAACAGTTTTTTGTCTCCTCGCTACAGCATATTTAGCATATGTCACGCTAGTGTTCATGCCTTTGTCTCGTGGTGTGGTTGTACAGAAAAGGGCACACACCAATAAGTATCTCAGTAACAGAGCTGTGGAGCAGTATTGCATTGGCATTTGTGTTAAGAGTCTCTCAACAATTAGCAATATTTACTGTTGTTAAGCACTACTGAACATATGTCAAAAAAAGAATCGACCAAAAAATGCCTGGAAAGATTCTCTATGAGATATTTTGGTCTTTAGCCATGTTTCCTTCGCAAAACCCTACTAAGCAGTTTGTTCCTCCGTTTGACCTTACCCTGTGCGGACCTTTCCTAATACTTTTCTTGATAGCGCAACCAAACGTCACACAGCAACAGTAGGCCAAAATAATTTTTGGCTTATTTCCGTTCTTGCCAATAACCAGCTTCGCAGGACCATATTGGACTCACATGGTCATATTACCATATCTGCGATTCTAATTGGTACTACGCAGCCAAATTGTGGTTTCAGGCGTTTGTGATCACTAAAAATAACCCATGTACAAAATAGCCCATGTACAGGTGCTGATCATAAAATTTGAATATCATCAAAAAGTAGATTTATTTCAGTAATTCCATTCAAAAAGTGAAACTTGTATATTATATTCATTCATTACACACAGACTGATATATTTCAAATGTTTATTTCTTTAATTGTGATGATTATAACTGACAACTAATGAAAATCCCAAATTCAGTATCTCAGAAAATTTTAGTATTACTTAAGACCAATACAAAAAAAATATTTTTAGAAATGTTGGCCAACTGAAAAGTATGAACATGAAAAGTATGAGCGTGTACAGCACTCAATACATAGTTGAGGCTCCTTTTGCCTGAATTACTGCAGCAATGCGGCGTGGCATGGAGTCGATCAGTCTGTGGCACTGCTCAGGTGTTATAAGAGCCCAGGTTGCTCTTATAGTGGCCTTCAGCTCTTCTGCATTGTTGGGTCTGGCTTATCGCATCTTCCTCTTCACAATACCCCATAGATCAGGCGAGTTTGCTGGCCAATTAAGAACAGGGATACCATGGCTGCGTTGACCTTGGACCTCAGAAAACACAGTGGACCAACACCAGCAGATGACATGGCACCCCAAACCATCACTGACTGTGGAAACTTTACACTGGACTTCAAGCAACGTGGATTATGTGCTTCTCCTCTCTTCCTCCAGACTCTGGGACCTTGATTTCCAAAAGAAATGCAAAATGTACTTTCATCAGAGAACATAACTCATCAGCAGTCCAGTCCTTTTTGTCTTTAGCCCAGGTGAGACGCTTCTGACGCTGTGTTTTGTTCAAGAGGGGCTTTACACAAGGAATGCGATAGCTGAAACCCATGTCTTGCATACGTCTGTGTGTGGTGGTTCTTGAAGCACTGACTCCAGCTGCAGTCCACTCTTTGTGAATCTCCCCCACATTTTTGACTGGGTTTTGTTTCACAATTCTCTCCAGGGTGTGGTTATCCCTATTGCTTGTACACTTTTGTTTACCACATCTTTTCCTTCCCTTTGCCTCTCTATAAATGTGCTTGGACACAGAGCTCTGTGAACAGCCAGCCTCTTTAGCAATGACCTTTTGTGTCTTGCCCTCTTTGTGCAAGGTGTCAATGGTCGTCTTTTGGACAGCTGTCAAGTCAGCAGTCTTCCCCATGATTGTGTTGCCTACAAAACTTTGCAGGTGTTTTGGGTTAGCTGATTAGAGTGTGGCACCAGGTGTCTTCAATATTGAACCTTTTCACAATATTCAAATTTTCTGAGATACTGAATTTGGACTTTTCATTAGTTGTCAGTTATAATCGTAAACATTAAAAGAAATAAACACTTGAAATATATCAGTCTGTGTGGAATGAATGTATACATTATATAAGTTTCACTTTTTGAATGGAATTACTGAAATAAATCAACTTTTTGATGATATTCTAATTTTATGACCAGCACCTGTATGCCATATATGTACTCTGGCCTGGGAAAGTATTCAAACCCCTTCACTTTCTCCACATTTTGTCGTGTTATATTCTGAATGTATAACTGATTACATAGTTTGGGGCAGTCAGTCTACACAATACATACCCTATAATGACAAAGCAAAATAATGCCAATTTATAAAAAACTAACGGATAAATCTCATATACGTAAGTATTCAGACCCTCTGTTGAGTCACTTGTAGAAGTGCCTTTGGCAGTGATCACAGCTTTCAGTCTTCCTGGATATACGTTTTCCAGGTTTGGTATTGGGCTTTTTCTACCATTATTCTTGCAGATCTTCTCAATCTCTTTCAGACTGGATTGGGAGAGTCAGCTGCAGGCTTCAGGCCTCCCCACAGATGTCCAATGGGGTTTAAGTTCAGGCTTTGGCAACTAATGGACTTGTACAGACTTGTTCGCAGACACTCCAGCGTTGTCTTGGCTATTTTCTTCGGTTTGTTGTAGTGTAGATACATCAGTCTTCGCCCCAGTCTCAGGTGTGAATCAGGTTATATTCAAGGACCTCTGTATTTTGCCCTGTTCCTCAATCATCCTTTCGTAAAATGCTGACCAGATTCCCAGACCCTGCTGTTGAGTAACATCACACCTGCACTGGCACCCTGTTAATGGATGGACAATCCAACAAAATTACACAACCTCGTTTTTTACACAACCTTTTTCCCTGTGTTAATAAAGATACATTTATTGATCACAACCCTTGAATATGACTACAAACGACTTAATTATTTAAAATGTTTTTATGTAGTGGTTACGTTATCACTTGGAATTAATCGTTATTTACAGGCTGGTTGCATTGGTTTCTGCTTTCTTTTGCCTCCAAGATGCCCCCATCCTGTCAAACTGTCTATACTAGATCACTCTTAAACATAAAATTAAAAAAAAATTAACTGGTGGGAGCGAACAGTGTTTCACCAAAGAAACCAGTTGGAGGAATGTTCTGTTGTTTGTTTTAAGCTGCTGCTTAAAAAAATACAAGTCATGTATTCAAAATAGGAATAGACAGAAATGAATAAAACACAAAGAGTTTACAAAACCCAAAATAGCCATTTCTTAGTTGACACTCCCTCAGTGGTTTTAGCCAGAAGTGCAAATTGACAGTGGCTGTGGTCCAGTTCAGAGTTTTAAAGGAAGTTGCATCTTGGGCACCTATAATGTTCACATTCAAACCGTGAGAAAGAAAAACCCTAGTGAGAGTAGGTCTAGGTAATTGCTAAATTTTTCAGCTTTCAGGCCGGCAAACCTTTCTCTTTCTGGTAATATTCCATGTTCTCACTAAACAGGACGGCCACGTAAATTGTGTAGATTTTGAGAATATGTTTGCATTTTTCATGTTTATGGTATTTTTATTCTTTATTGGATGGGCAAATTGTGAAAGATATAGGAAAGAGTTTTGGTACTTGCTACGATGTTTGGTTTTGGCTGTAACATTGTTGGTAGAAGGCAGGACACAGGCAGAGTGAGAATGGAGGACATTTAATAAAAAACATGAAGAAACAAGAACAGGAACTACAATGCGAAAACCGAAACAATGTTACATAGAAATGGAAAATGAAGCCTAGGGAAAAGTTGTGTTAACATATTGTGAAAAACCTGTAAAGATCAATTAACACCTTTTTCAGATGAATACCAAAATGGTCACTATTTACCAATAAACGTTCACATGGGTGTGTACTGGCTCGATCAGCCAAGGATATTCACGTTGTAACAACGTATGGTAAACCTTTCAAATTGTCAAGACTCAACATAGGCTACAGCATTCATATCAACCACAAGTTTACATGTCTTGTCCTGTTTGACAGAGTGGTGAAATTTGGCACACACTGTAAAAAAAATCATGGTTTTAGCTAAGCTTGGGTAGATGGTGTGTCTTGTTATAGAGATGAGGCAGTTCTAAAATGTAACAGACTGGATCAGAGGGCCTGTGCATTGTTACCGAGGGGTGTTATGTTGACGGTTGCCTTGTTTAGGCCTGTGTTTAAAAGAGTAACATCATTTTTTCCCCTAATGTCATTACACTGATGTACATAATATATGTTCTAGCTTTTGCAGATGCAGTAACTTAATGTACTCAGCCATTTGTGGCAGGAACTGTCTTTCACATGCAAAGCTGTAGATTAGTAAATGTTTCAAAACATTTGCCACCTGAAAAATGTCAACAATTGACATTTCAGGATTGAACTGATGTCTATCCGTCTGTATGTTGCACATTAGTTAATGAACATTTGAATATATTGATATTACTTTGGAAGCCACTCTCTGTACTGTAGGATAGAGAAAACCTTTTCTGCGGGCAACAGGGACAAAGGTCCATGGTGTTAGGCCACACTTTTGGGATACAAATAAAGAATGTATAACAGTAGTACCAATATGGCAAGTTCTCCGCAGTTATACTCTGTACTGAAATGTTACCATGTTAGCTACCTCCTCCATCAAGGTAAACATTACAGGTGTTAGTGTCTGGTTGTTGATAGCAGTGGTTGTAATCTTGACTGTGGCAGACATACACTCAAACAAGCAAATAAATACTGATCCTGACGATCGAAACAGCACTTGGTACTCAGACATCGGTTTATAACACAATGTGTTATGAATGCGTCTGTTATGGACGAGAAACAACCAAACCACTGGATATAAACAGGACAACTTGTACTTTAATGAGCCAGCAAACAAGGAGCGACAAGGAACATAGAGGCTTTTGTAGAAAAGGCTTTTTACATGCAAACTTGAGAGTTAACTGCAAGCAGTATTCGCATTCAAAATCAGTGAGATCAGTGATCCTTGAGACTTGTTCGGATGTTTTTGTCAAGGGTCACATTGGACGGTAATTATCCAGTTCGTTTTACTTTGGTTGCCCTCCCACCTGCACTGTGACTTGGGTGTTGCTTTTTCACATTATCTGCCCATTGTAAACAAACATTTCACGTAGATTTCGGTATGTATGGAGTTCAACTCAACATTGGTTATCTGTCTTAGATCGACCCTCTGCTTTGATCCAAACAACGGGGATTAAATGATCATAAAATACATAAAATAATATTATATATTTATAATTTGATCGTATAATATATTTTTGGAAAACTAATTGTACTAATTGTAACCATGCTAATTGTATGGGTCTTGCTTGAGAAGGGCTTTTTTGTAGCCTGCTGTAATATTTGTACAGTGAACTATGTAAGATGTTAAATTAATTGGATTTGAAAGAAGCAACAATTATTACGGTAGAAGTGATATTAACGTTCCCTTAAAAAAAAACAAGGTGCCATTTCCAATCTTGCCCACTAGAGGACAGCATTGATTCAGCAACATGGTCAATTTGGATTACGCTTAGAAGGGAATAACATGTTGAAATGATGGTATGTAATGCAACTGGATTCACCCGACAATTACATTGACAATTCAATTGATTACATATTCTAACATCTTTTCTATTAGTGCTCAATTTGATACACATTGTCTCAAGGTCATGCTATTGTCAGAAGATCTTTATGAGAAGACTGCTTTTAGCATGCCTCAGTAGAAGTTGAGGTTGCTAGATTGTTAGTTGAAAACTTAGGAGCAGATTGTTCATTTAAAACTGGTTTAAGTTTTTTAATACAGGCAATATTTCCATGGATATGAAAAAATTGTTCCATGACCCACTGCTGTTGTTATATTTATTAAACGTTTAAGACAACAGCAAAAGCATAAGAAGCACCATAAGAGGTCACTTCCTGTGCAGGTCTACTGTGCCTCCTGTGGAAATTGTTTTGGTTCATGGCCAATTATTGCCTCATGCTTCTCGCATTGCACAACATCCACAGAGTGCTGCTTCGGAAGCACGCCACTTCTGAAGTTGGTTAGAGTAAGTTGTTTTTGTGAGCTGTCGCATTGCTAGTCACCAATCTAATTTTGAAATCTTAAAACATAAAAAGTTTATCAGATTTGGGAGCTAATAGCAAAGCTTTTTTTATTGTGCTGAGCTTATGTCCTAAAAGCGGTTCATTTGCTGCGTTTCCAGAAAGCTAGAGATGCCAAAGGAATAAGGAATAAGGTTGTGGAATTAACACTGATTGATCGCAAACTCCTAGCAAAATCTGACGTAGACCCAATCCTGACATTGCTAAGGACTTTGCAGCAGGATTTTAATTCAGTCTTTTATCAGAAATGAAATGTGATTAGCTGGGCTCAGAAAGTAACAGACAGATACTGAGGCTGCAGGCATCATTCTGCCCTCTGACACTAATTAAGGTGGTTGTCCTTGATAATACACTTGAATGGTAAATTGAGGTTAGCTACTTTTGTGACTGGGTGTGCAGACTTCTGTCTCATTAAAGTCCAGTACAGTAGCCAGGTACTTAATGTCTTAAACAGGAGAAGCATGGTTGTATTTGAATCTTAGTGGAAACAGGGAGTCCAGACCAAGAAGAAGGTTGTATTTGTGAAATCTCTTAAAGGTCTAGAAATGTGAGTAGTTAATTGGAGATTTCTGTAAAATTTTGTCTTTCTTCCATATATCATATTCAAATGGCTTTTACTTAGCTGCAACTTATTCTTAAATGCATTTTGGAAGAGGTAGAGGTACTCAGATATGGATAACATGCACATTCATATTGTGATAATGATTAATACAGCCCTCATGCTTATTTTGTGAAGCAAAATGTCTTTGTAAAGATCCCAACAGAAATCGCATGATAACTAACACTGAGTAAGTGTTCCCATTTGGTTCCCACTTTCCCATTCAGATTTTCATTGGGAAAACTGAATTCAAAACCCATTGAATTAGCTTGCCACAGTTTCTTTGTTTTTCCGCGGTGTTTTGAATTGCCACTCATAGCTTCCCTTCTTCCACTAGTTTGTTCAGACCATTGCAGATCTTGGTGAGATTGGGCCAAAGAGGGCCTCCAGGTGTGTAGAGGTTGGTCAGTAGGTCTGGGTCAGAGTAGTGGTTGAAGACATGCTGAATGCGCCCAAAGGATTTGGTAGTAAGGTGTTTCTCCACAAGCTTCAGTAGGATGTCCCGACAGTCTGTCAGAAGCTCTGTCATAACAGCTTTATCGAACGTGAACTCCACCTGAACCAGACAAAAGGAGAGTACGATATTAGCTACTCATATATTAATGAAACATGTATTACTGACCAGGGCTGGTTCTAGGCATAAGCAACATTAGCAGTTGCTTAGGGCCCCCGACTGCTTGGAGGCCCCTGACTGCTTGTGAGAGGGCCCAAAAAATGTTTTCTCTGAAAGGCTAGAGCCGGCCCTGTTAGTGACACAAAATTATCAACTACAGACATAACAGGTTAAGTCACCATTTACAATGCTAGTATTAGGTAGTTACTCTGATATCTTGAACGTTCACTCTAGGGGTAGTTTGTTAGCGTTTATGCAAAGTTATTTGGCTAAAATCGTAACACATAATAAATGTAATACATTGTGGTTTCCCAATGGTTTCTGTCCGGATACTTCAACATTTTTTTTGTATTATCAGTAAGGGTACAGTAGAATGCCCACTTGACATATCAGACACTGTGTACAGATCATAGTTGTGAAGAGTTCTGAATGTATCTATGAAGTTACCTCCTGAAAGCTGATTGCTGTCATTGCCCCCTGATGCAGCTTCTTCTTGAAGTCCTCAGCCAATCTGAGTTCCTCTTTACTGAAGCGTTCATGCCGAAAGAGAACGCCCACTTTCACCACCACCTTGATCAGGTCCTTGACAACCTTCTGGGCCTCTGTGCGGTTCCCAGAGTGTTCTTTGGAGACGCGGTAGAATTCGTCCAGGATTTCGCTGCTGGTGTCATCAATGAACATCTGCACCATGGATTTGCTGGCCATGTGACTGAGAATTTTCTTTTGGGCCTTCATGGCCATGTCCTTAGTACTGAAGGACTCCATTTTGCCTCTAAGATGGAAGTGGAGAGTTGATAAAACAAGGGTTACATGAAATGTCTGATTATGTGTTTCTCAACTATGGCTATAAAAATAAAATACTTAAGACTTGTTCCAGAAACATTAGTACACTGAATTGTCCTGCTTTTTTCTGTCAAATTATTAAAGACAACTTAATGGTAACTTAACTTTAGGAACTTGAACAGAACTCTCATGGGAACACTTGGCACAGGTTATCTTTATTATTCACATGGAGGAAAGGGAACTCACACTGCAGTCAGTAGTATTGTTCGAAGATGCGCTATGACCTTGGACAACCAAAGTTATTGCTCCCTTGAGGTCTAGGGTGTGTCAAGAGGAAAAAAAGGAAATAAATAAAGGCATTAATCTGCCTCTGTGCAGGCCGGAGGAGCTGCATTTTATTGTAGGAGCAGTATGGGGTTTCCCTTCAGATGCAATTAGGGTCAGAGGTCATTTTCTATGCTGGCCTTGGAGACAAGTTTAGAATATCATATTCAAATTTCTTCTGTACCACTCTCCTATCTAACATCTACACTCTATTTGAGAGGTTCTCTTTTACCTCCATGTAGATAAGCCAACAACAATGCAGGCATGGAAATCAGAAAGAAAAAATGTCTATACAATGGAAGCTCCTGGATAGAACAAACATACTTTTCACCTACGACTGACTTAATTCCCATGACTGACTTAACTGAATTGTGCAGTACATGAAGTACTTTATTTCTAATTGTTCTTAAATATACATGTATGATTACTGCATGACCTGTTATTGCAAAATCACTCCTCTCATGTAGTCTAGTTTCACAAGTGGATAAATGTCCACACAGTGATCTGATTGGGCCAGGAAATGGGTGGCTTCTCAATGAGTAAATGTGATGTAATCTATTTGATCTGATATCCTCTAGGTCTAGGAGACGGGTTCAGTGAAATACTCTGTGACTCAGGGTGACGGTCTGCATGGTTGCTTGGATACCAACAGGAAGTAGTATTAACGTTGTAACATCACCCAGGCTTTGGTGTTAGATGATACCGATAGTATGAAAAGTAGAAGTTTTTGTATAGCACAGGAAGTCACAAAAGCACTACAGCTCCAAGTGTACCTACAATTCATAAACAAATGAAGACAGAAGGGAAGACATAAAAAAATATGTCTTCCCTAACTTCTCCAAGGCTAACACCCAAGACAAGCAAGCATGATGTATAAAATCTATGCTGTCATTTATTAATTGAATGGATTAAGAAAATCACATTATGTTTGCAGCCTTAAACAACTAAACACAACTATGAAACTGAGAACCTTCAGAGTCCATTATTTTACCTACATCGCTCAAAATCACATTTTGTCAGTAACTCTGGGAAAGACGTCTGTCTGGGCAGTTTTTTTTGCAGGGAGGTAGCCCTCCTCATTATGAATATGCTTAATTAACCATATCATTCTAGCTTCTGAGACAAATAATGAGATAATTGACATGGATGAAAATAATGACATCAAAAAGGAAATCTTATTGAAATAAATCATTCAATGAAAAACAATCGATGCGTGTCCAGAGCTTGTCATCTTTTCCAACACATACATTAATATTCGTCAGTGCTGTCGTTCGACTACAATATTATTAACTATATTATCATCCAGATTGTATTACTTTAACCTATGGTATATATGTACATATACACAAAATAATAAGAATACGTTCACACAATGTTCCATAGGTCTGCTGTAGTGTAGAACACTGAGTTTGTCCATGTTTGTTCATTTAACTAGAACACAGGTGAAATATGTTACGAGAGTCTGCATTTTGAAAGCTAACACGACCTCCGATGATTGTGTTTGACAGTCTATGGTGAAAAGGCAATATGCCAAGTGCATGAGTTCTGCATCCATGTGCTCCATGCTATTGGAACTCATGGAGACAAAATACAGGCCGTACATACTGTCACTTGTGCACATGTGATAACGCAAATCACTGCTAAGATCTGGCCTGAGGACATGCTGAGTGAAAAAGCTTCATCTGAGATTCCACCAGACACTCCAATAAGTTGTATAGTAGGACACCATAAACTGATTTCCCTTCAAGATGTTGTATCTAATAGGCTGGCTGTACCCATCACTGTTTGCCAGTTTTACCTTGCAAATGGTTCCTGATTACAGCATTACAACATCAACTTATTATATTTGCTCCTCATTTTGATTTGAAAATGCCTTACACCAATAAGAAAAACAATAGTTGATTGTAAAAACAACACACAGCATACAGCTCTGTAGGACTAGATTCACCCAACGATAAAAACTTCTGGGTCAGTTCATTGAAAATGGGCACAGTTAATGGGCACAGTTAAATTAAATGTTTAAATGCAGTTGCACAGCTCTCCTGTGTGTGATTCCTTAAAACACGTGAAAGTCAACCTGCCAAACGTACCATGGCAGTTGTGTTAGAAAATGTGAGGCAGCTTTTTACGGAAGTTACCAACTTCCTGTGTGAAACTGTCATAAGACAGAGAAACAAAAATTTATTTGGAGAAGTTAAACAACACTGCACCCCTCAGATCCTACTGTCTCTCTATGGGGTTGGGATGGCACTGAGCACATTCAGATGATTCGCTGCATCAAACAGTGAGGTACCGAATGGCTACACATTTACCCATATGACAATCTGAAATGTGGGTGTAACATGCGGATTAACCAGTTTGAACTGGGTTCTCCTGGAGAAGTCTAATGCAAATTATCTTGAGCACCCAAATAAAGTGATGCCAGGAACACTGAGGAGATCATTACTATTTAACTGTGCTAGGCCTAGACCTGGGAGATGTTTGTTTGTCTTAATTGACTGGTTTAGGGTTAGTGTTTGCCAATAGCACATGGGTAGGCCATACTTTTGATCTCAAAAAGGCATTACCATGCGTTTGCACGGTTACACGCTCAACGTTTTGATAGCAAAGGAAGAGAATGTGTTTTACTATGCTTTAACACAGCGACTTAGTCCCAAGGCCACAGTGGAAGAAAATGACAAGCTTTTTTCATCTTAATTTTCCGCGAAATATTTTCAAGCTTTATTATTTCGTTGGACGGCTCGACAAAGTCCACATCTCTAACTAATCTCCAACTATACTCTACTAATTCTGAGTAGAGCAGTGATATCTGCCCCAATCTGTCACCACTCTACACAGGATGTTTTGATAGCAGACCCGAGGAGCTCGAGGAGATGGGTGCATACTATAACAAATGGTTTCCTTTGAAGATATTGGCTCACATTAAAGTGAAGCAATCATAAATGATATACTAGATGCGTGAATAAAGGAGAATGAGCAGCATAACAGGCATAAAAATGTATGTACACATGAACACACACACACACAGAATCAGTTCCCCACAGAGTTTTTTCAGTATGATTGTAGCTGCTAGAAAGCAAGTATCATTCTGTTTCCTGCAAGGTCTTGTTTTTAAGTGTTGTCTTTGAGTGGCTCTGATGAGCATAAACATGGTGTTGTTGCTAAAAAAGATGGTCTGAAATAACCTTGACGGATGTATAACTGACTCATATTTTCTCTAGGACATGGTTCATGTCTTACATACAACTGAGGCTTTAGTGCTTAATGCAGTTTGTGGTGTGCATGTCTGAGCTTGTTTGATGGTAACTGGCTTCCGGGGTTACTTGTAGAAACACAGAGTTTTGTGCAATAGTACAGACTCAGCCGCACTGAAACTCAGCACTTATTGACAGCTATAATAATTCTCTCTCACACACACTCAAACACACAATCAGACGAAACATTTTCCAATAGAGGTATACCCACACACACACACACACAAAACACACACACATGCACACACACACAGACATAGACAATCACAAGACATGCCGTCCAAGGGACACAAGCAGACACTCCGTCGTTGGAACAAACCACAGGCCTTTGAAAACGGAATGCTAAGTAGGTGCTCACCTGTGCGCTCACGGCTCCAGATTGACCCAGCAGTCTGATGATTAGTCTCCTAGTGGAGGCTACACGTGAAGCGCAGGCAGACCGATCAGTTCCCTGTCTTGATATATCCACCGCCCTGTCTGTGACTGTCTACCTCAAATTAAGTTCCTTAACTTTTTTTGTTGGGCCCGCCCCAAGAGTGGTGTTTCTCTGTAACTCTGTCTGCCTCCGATTCTTGCAGCATTCACTATCACCCGGTGAATCAGTTGCACCCCCCACCACCCCCCACCCCCACCCCCCCCGCTGTCTGTTCCCTCCTCTTTTTCTTTGGGGCCGCTGTCTCTCAGTCAACATCTGTATATTTTTCCCTCCCCAGACGTTTGTGTGTTGAAAGGAAAAAGGCTGTGGTCATTTGTTGGTTGTTGTCTGTCTTTTGGTGACTCCTATCTGTGATAACTCTCAGATTTAACTCTATGCATCCCATATGTGGACATAGTGTATAAATAAATATATATATATGTATAAATAAATATATATATATGTATAAATAAATATATATATATATGTATAAATAAATATATATATTATGTATATATATATGTGTGTGTGTGTTTGGGTTGGCAACATTTAGGGATTTGCAGTAACTTAGTCGTTTTTTTAATAATAAATCAAACCTCTTGGTCTCAAAGCGAAAGAACGTTGGGTCTGCTTCCAAACTTGTGCAACACCATGTTTGTTCCCTAGTTCCCTGGAAGCCTAAAGGAAGTGTGTCAAGCACAGTACAATTGCTAACACACACTAAAGGCTATCGCATTCTCAACTGTTCCATTATTTAAGATATTTGCGTTAAACATTTTTTTTAGTTCTGTACCGTTGGAGTTCTGACTTCTCATTGGAAAGGGGTGGGATGATTAATTCAAGGAAAGCATTATTTGGTCAGATCGAAGGCACATTTTGCACAGACTTGCTTGCAAAAGGAAAGGGTGGAGCACTTCATTCCAGAACTCAAAGGTTACTATACTTTTTTTTTTACATGAAGAGGCTTTTGCTACCTTCATCCCTCCTGAAGGTGGCGCAGATGGTTGTAAGGAGGGGATGAGGGGAAACCACTTAACACCACTGAGTCATCCCTACTGCCACATTTGTTCCTTTGAAGTGAGGGTTGTTTCTTTTCTGACCCCTGATTGGAGTGTATGCCTGAACTGGACACCAGAGAGCAGCAATGTCTTGGAAAGGGAGAGTCTGCCTCCAAGAAAATATTTCAGGACCCCCCTCAGATGAGAGATGAGATCTTTCTTGTTACTCACTAGAATTATTACAAAAGTGCATGTTTCCATTGTGTTTATTGAAAGTTAATTGCTTGCTGTCAGCCTACACTGCTTGGTTATACATTGTTCTTGTCCAAAATAAATATATAAATATATAAAATAAAATGTGCTCTGTGAGGACGGTTTCTGGATTCTGGAAATAATCTGGTCAGTGCGTGGAGAGATCTTTGTCAAGGTAACACTTAAACCTCCAGGGTTAGTCAGGCCCTGCATTTAGTTTTACAATTAATTCCACAAGAACAAGCATCTCTTGTTATAAAAACAGTAGTAGGCAATACTGGGCAGAGAAATGAAATAGTCAGGGGAGAGTTAATAGGCAGCAGCTTATGTTCTTACTGGAGGAAGTTCCTAGTTTATATTATTTAATTTGCTGCTCTTTTATATAAAGTGCCTTTCAAAAGTATTCAATCTCTGACCCCCAAACATATAACATATTTGGTAGAGCCACCTTACGCTAAATTCCACTGCTATGCTGATGACAATCAGATTTACCTAGGAACCAAATCTCTGATCAACCCACCGCTGGCCCTACGCCAGGTCCTGTCAGCACATCACTCGCATCATCTGTGAACTCCACTAGCTCTCTGTTTCCCAATGCATTTATTACAAGGTCATTCTACTAACTTAAAGCCCTCCACCACCTTGGGCCTCCCTATCTCTGACATTCTTTCCTACACGCCCACACGTTCAGTCTGTTGGCCACCTCACCATCCCCAGGTCCTCCAGAGCTGCGGTGGCAGGGCTTTCTCCAGGGGACCTCCTAGGCTCTGAAATACCCTGTCTCCAACCATCCATGACCCCGAGTTAAACAACATCTTTCTCATGTGTTCCAAAATCATACCACTATTCCCTCCCTCCTTTACCACATTTATGTTTCGTGTTTGCTTATCTAGGGTTTTCCCGTTTTAGTTTTGACTCCTGTCTTTTCTTTAGTTTATACGCTACTTTGCTTTTGGTACTTTTTAAAGCTCTCTATACGTTTCATTTTGTCACATCCACACCGCCATGAGCACAGGCCTCCAGTTCCCAACACGCCACGTCCATTTCCACAGTTTCCGAGTTGCCCCGATCATTGTCTCCTGTTTATTGTGTGCACCTGTTACGTTGGTTTTCAACACTATTTAGGCACACATTTGTCACTGCTTCATTGATGAGTATTGTTTCTATCGTAGGCTAGGTCACTGTCTGCTTAAATAGAGTCTAAATGTTTTGTTGTTGTTATTACCGCTCCTAGTTGTGTTTATTTTGCCTTGGATTTTATTTGTTAAACTTTGACTTCGAACACTGGCATCTTGAGCCTGCTGCGTCATTTGTTACACACATATTTCTCTGTATGTATTGCTAACACTGGAACTGACTCACTAGTCTTTATATATGAGCTGCTAACGGCATCAGATTTGAATGGTAAATTACCATCTTGTGTACAAACAAATCTCAGCTCTGAACCCATTGGGCTGCGCTTCATCATGCAGTAAGACATGACCCAAACACACGGCCATAATAAGTCGGGATTTGTTCTCCGTCCAAAGATTGGTTCTCAGCTAGCCAAGTAAATCTCTTAAGTTTATATCCAATTAAACGTGCCATTTTCTGAAAATGAAATTAGAAGCGGAAAGATATCAAACCAAACAACAACTGATGATGACTGCAGTGCAGGCCTGGCAAAGCATCACCAGAGAAGATACGCAGCATCTGGTGGGGTCATTGGGTCGCATTCTTTAGACGCATTCTATCATTCTTAATATGGACATTACATTAATTTGTCCCAATAACTTTGGTGCAAATAGGGGGACTGTGAATAAAATTGTTGCTATTTGTAGATAGTTAAACTGGTATGTACATGAATACCCTTAACTTGAAGGTAAGATTCTCTACTTTAATCTCATAGTAATTTTTTATTTTTTCATCCCATTACTTACGGAGGACACTGTACAATATAACTAATATGTAGTTTAGTGAGAAAAACCCCCAATGCTCATGTTTTATTCTACCTGAATTTTTCTGAGCTGCTAGCATGAAAAGAGAAGTGGAACAGACAATGCCCCCCCCCCCCCCCCCATTGGGCTTCCCAAAGGGAAGTGGGCCTTAGTGTGTTGTGTTATCTGTGGTAACTGTCCATGGTTTTAAATCAGTAGTTGTTTCCTAGTCCAAAAACGTTGGAAACATTAACTTGCCTGGCCCTTGTGTACGTCATGTGACTTATTGCTAGGGACTTCAACAGACAGATATTGCTCTGGTGTTCTCATATAATACTGTGTGACTTAATTTGTTCTGCCACTGGGTCTGTTGTCATCATTTTTTTATATACTTATCAGTGATTAGATACATGTGGCCATGGCTTGCTATATTAAGCTGGCTAACAGGCATCTAACGTTCAGTTACTGCAAAATGTAGTTTGTTTATTTTATGATGCTTATGTTTCCACAACATATATGCAATCAGAAGCGTTTACCCACCCAGGTGTGTGCTTATATAAAAGGACTATTGTAATAATTGGAAATATGTGTCAGTAATTTCAGGTAATTGACATCAGTTATGGGCAGTGGCACAGGATTTATTCCTGTCAAAGAACATGACACTTTTAGTACAGAATAAGATAGTTTAGTATAATGTCACTATGAGACAAAAACACCACCACTTTGAATAATTAATGAAATTTTAACATCCATGCAGGTTCCATACAGGTTCACGATGCATTTTAACAAATTGTGCTTAATCCATCCATCCATCTTCTTCCGCTTATCCGGGGCCGGGTCGCGGGGGCAGCAGTCTAAGCAGGGATGCCCAGACTTCCCTCTCCCCAGACACTTCCTCTAGCTCTTCCGGGGGGACACCGAGGCATTCCCAGGCCAGCCGGGAGACATAGTCCCTCCAGCGTGTCCTAGGTCTTCCCCGGGGTCTCCTCCCTGTGGGACGGGACCGGAACACCTTCCCAGGAAGGAGTTCCGGAGGCATCCGAAAAAGATGCCCAAGCCACCTCAGCTGACCCCTCTCGATGTGGAGGAGCAGCGGCTCTACTCTGAGCTCCTCCCGGGTGACCGAGCTTCTCACCCTATCTCTAAGGGATCGCCCAGCCACCCTGTGGAGAAAGCTCATTTCGGCCGCCTGTATCCGGGATCTTGTCCTTTCGGTCATGACCCAAAGCTCATGACCATAGGTGAGAGTAAGAACGTAGATTGACTGGTAAATCGAGAGCTTCGCCTTGCGGCTCAGCTCTTTCTTCACCACGACAGACCGATACATCAACTGAATTACTGCAGAAGCTGCACCGATCCGTCTGTCAATCTACCGTTCCATCCTTCCCTCACTCGTGAACAAGACCCCTAGATACTTAAACTCCTCCACTTGAGGCAGGCACTCTCCACCAACCTGAAGTGGGCAAGCCACCCTTTTCCGACTGAGGACCATGGCCTCGGATTTGGAGGTACTGATTTTCATCCCCACCGCTTCACACTCGGCTGCAAACCGTCCCAGTGCATGCTGAAGGTCCTGGTTTGAAGGGGCCAACACGACAACATCATCTGCAAAGAGCAGAGACGAAATTGTGTGGTCCCCAAACCTGACACCCTCCGGCCCCTGGCTGCGCCTAGAAATTCTGTCCATAAAAATTACGAACAGAACCGGTGACCGGTGGTGTGCTTAATCATCACTGAAAAATTATGTCTAAAGAAACTTCTATCAAAGGTTGATGTGCAGTTAACTCATGAGGTTAGTTACATTTGGTGGGCAATCTTCCAGGGTTGATCTAAGAAGAGGAACACACCTGTAAGCAAAGAAAGAGAAACACAAACATACATTTCTCTTGACTCCAAGCAGAAAAAATTGATTGTTTTGTCTTAAAAAAATCCCAGTAGATCAATACATTTTCTTTGCAGTCACTACGAATAATGTGCAAATATCAGTGGGTGCAGAATTAAATGTCCTGTGTGCAAGATGTGTTCACTGGTATTATGAAATGTTACATGTATTTGTTTAAAACAAATGATGGTGTACTCAATCTGTAGGTTAGTAGACTTTCAATCAGCAAGTACAAACACAGAACCTAGTAGAAATAGAATAAAATGAAGGAGCACAAACGTAAAGTTTCTAACATGTAGAAGTAGGCCAACATAATTTTCTGCATCATTGCAAATCCACAATATTGCAAAACGTGGCAGTTGCCAAGATCTTCCCTTATTTTACTTGAGTGATTCACAGTTGTGTGCAGTACTATTTACTGAAAGCTGAAACTGTAAACACATTTGCTTTAATTCTGATAAAAGAAACATATGTGATGAAGGCAAAATGCTTATTGTAGCAGACAAAATCTAATCTGAGGGGGTTCACCACATCTGGCTTTCAGGGGAGTAGGAAGCTAGCTAACTATTGGCAGAGATTGAAGAGGAGACCGCCAACTTGATAATGTTTTCTAAAAGGGATGGGGCCCCTCTGGTCTATCAATGGTCTGTGGTCTAGCCTACACATTTATAGTCCAAGATTACGATCTACCTTATGGTCTACTGTGTCAAATTAATGAAAAAAGCAACACAGTGCTGTTCAGAATTGCTTCCAGGATATCATCAGTAATTTTAACGCTAGCCGTAGTAGTGCTGTGCTTTGTTCTGAAACTAGACTGGAAAAGAGTTTCAAGAACTTAGACCATAAGACCATACCTGAAGATCAGAGATTATGTATAATTTAATTTCAACCATGTGTCAACCGTTTTGTCTTTTGTCCCTATTGGTTTGTTTGTTATTTATGTCTGCCAATAGGAGCACCACAATTGTGAATATGGTTATTAACTTAGCGAATAAAGTTTTTTTTCGTTTTTGATCTTCCTATCTTTCTCCAAACATCAGCTGTACAATCAGTATCAATGCTACTGTAAACTGTTCGAGACTATCATTTCTCTGTTCTTAAAGAGTTTGGTCCTGCACTTATATTTTCCAGTTTTTCCTGAAATGCATCTCTTATGGTGGTGGTTTTGGACTGTGGGCATGGAGAGGTGTAGACAGGAGGGTTTGGAGGATGTTGTAGTAGGTCTATCAGTCGGAGGTTAGAGGGGGTCGGTGTCCCTGTATCCTGTTCTAGGTTGTGTTAGGGTACTTTTCACATTGTGTACAGGACTGTATGTTATGTGTGTGAAATGGTGTAACAAATGATATATATGATACAGAATAACAGCAGGATCACCAGACAGGAACTCCATTATGAAGAACTCCAAAGACCTGACCCGTCTTCTGATGGCCATTTTAGGATGGCTTTGTACGTGACACACAGTATGGAAAGAGAAAAACATCCGCTCTTTCGCTCTTACCTGTCTGTAAAGTAAAGTGATTGAAATATGGAACAAGCTAGCAATAGGAAAGAAATTGTAGAAAGACCAAAATAGGTAGCTACATATAACACACACTTGTGCTTCAGACTTCTCGACTGTGCATCCCGTGCAATTTATCCCAGATGACAGCCGGACTTTGATCATACAGCATTCTAGTTTCTTTTTACCCAGACCTCTTTCTTCTTCATCGGTGCTCTCAAATGTGTCTGTACAGCCCCACCACGAATCAATGAGAAGAATCAAAGAAGAGCAGGCACAGCTGAATGCTGAAATACATAGAACTACTTATTGTGTAGCCCAAATGGTTCTCTCCCAACATCCATATAAGAGAAAGGACATGTCTGGGTTGAAGCTTGTGAAAGTCAGAGGCGAGAGTGGGATTTTCTTTGATTGTGTTACTGGAACTTTTCACTCTGATAAAACACTGTGATTAACAAAGCAATACGCAGCATCCTTTCAATGCCACACGTGAACGATTCAAAAACCGGTCGGTTTGTCACAGTGCGAAACATTTCGAAACGTTTCCTACACAGCGGGAAATGCAAACCCTTGGTGTTCAGGTTTCAAAAAGGCTTATACAATGTGTAATTTTCACTTTAAACTTTAGACTTCGTTTTGACCTAACAGAAAATCAACCGACCCCTGCAATTTACGTTGATTTAAATCCACAGCATTACATTTTACATTTGTAATGAATACATGTGTGAAACCGACTCAAATTACGATATGGCAGCTGCAATGTCCAGAGTGGTTGTGTGATTATGTTCATGTTGTGTAAAATTGGATCAAATTAAGATACAACTTCCTGTCTGCTATCTACAGGAGTTCTGCTAGGGGCCACTGTTGTTCTTTAGAATTCACCAGTGACTTCTATTACACTGAAAGCTGTAGACTAATATCCCTCTGCTGCTGATGCTAGATCTGTTTGTCACACTACACCAATGCTGTTTTGTTTTGAAATAGTTCAAAGCCTCAGAAACAAATACTGAACCAAAGTTCTGGGCAATTCTTTGTGGTTAAACTGCTTTAGAATGGTACGCTTGTTCATTTAAAATAAAAAAAACTGAAATATCTAATTTACGCAAGTATTCAGAACCTTTATTCTATACTTTGTATAAATGCCTTTGGCAGCGATCCCAGCTTTGGGTTTTCTTAGGTATGCCTCTACCAGAGTTGCACGCTTGCATTTGGGCAGTTTCTTCCATTTTTCTTTGTAGGTCCTTTCAATTGATAGTTTGATTCTAGTCACATCAGACCAGAGAATCTTTTTCCTCATGCTGTGAGATTCCTTGAGGCAGCATGTCAAATGCCTTTTACTCAAAAATGGCTTCTCTCTAGCAATTCTACCAAAAGGCCTGATTGATGGAGGGCTGCAGAGATGATTGTACTTCTGGCAAGTTCTCCCATCTTTACAAAGAAACTATGAAGCTCTGTTTGAGGAGCCACTGGGTTCTAGGTCACCATCGTCCTGCTTGCCCAGTTATTTCTTTGGCCGGGCAGCCAGATCTAAGATGAGTCTTGGTGGTTCCAAAACAATGTGCTCCAATAAATTTTCAATGCTTCAGCACATTTTTTTATAAGCTTCCTGAGATCTACGCTTTGGCACCACTCCATCTCAAAGGTCTACAGAGAGTTTCTGGGACTTTACGGCTTGGTTTTTGCACTGACATGCACCGTGTGAAGTGTGGGACATTATATAGACTAATGTGTTCCTTTTTAAATCCTGTCAAATCAATTAAAATTGGCAAATGTGGACTCCAATCAACTTTCAGAGACATCATATGTACAGTATGATCAAAGGACACAGGATGCATCTGAGCTCAATTTCAAGTGTTTGAATATTTATGAGCTATTTCAGTTTTACAAACAAATTGGTGTAAATGTCTTAAAATGTGTCTTTGCTTTGTCATTATGCGGTATTGTCTGTAGATAAATGTAAAAAACATGAAGTCTCTGACACATAGTGTGGTCATAGTCAAGGTGTCTGAATACTTTCCGAACTCAACTCACAGAAACTGGTAAACGTGTAGAGCTGAGGTTGGAGAGCAGGACGTTTGCCTGTCCTGAAGGGGTTGGCTGCGTGTCACAGGGAGAGAGAGAGCACTATTGGTCTGCACTTATTGAGCCTCTGTAGCCTGTAGATGTTCTTCCCAAGTCTTGCTGTAAATCCTGTACATAGTACATTCCATTTATGAATATGAAGAAGTGATGAAACAATGTGCAATTCACAAGAATATCTCCATTTTGTACTTTTTGTCTCCTAACCCACAGGAGCGTTAGCCTCACACATCCTCATAGCTTTATTGTTCATACACAGTTTATATGTCGGAATTGGCTTTCTTGCCAGCAAGTGACACCCCCTCAAATCTGTTTGAAGTGATTATGAAGTGGTGACTCAAGTAATACTTAGGCCGCCACAATATACATAGCTATGATATGAAGAGGAAGAATGGTTATATGTTGTTGAATCACCCCGCGGATTCACAGTTATCAAGATTTAACAACATTATTCATGCCGTTATGCATTTTTTCCTTCATTTTCTGCACTTAAGCCAGTGGGATGCGGTTTCAGTACATTTCCTTTTTGCCAGTTCAACGCGACGACCGACCTCAGAAAGAGAGTTGATCTGGAGTTGATTCAGTGTCATGGTTGAATGACCTATGAGCTGCACTGTCTCTTTGGCTGGCTGTGCCAAGCAGGCCACAGGAGGAAGACATGTGAGCTAATCTGTCAGCTTTGGGTGGATTACGTCTCCGGTTAAGGTTTGGGAGCCCTTTGTATAGTCAATCTATTAATGAATCAATCTAATGTATTTAAGTAGGCCCTTATTACATCAGAATAGATTGAGACTGATGTTTGAAAAGTGTTACGTAACATTTAATGCTACAGAAAATACTTCTTGAGTAGCAGGTGTATGTTAACAGCTGTAGCTGCCTGCAGCTGGCCATGTGCCCCACAGAGACTGATGACTACGCTGACCGGATCAGGATACTAAACTAAATTGCCGCACTACAATGCACTCCACAATCTTGAGGTGATTCTTGGTTAGTGTAGATATTGTATCATAAAGTTTACTCCCAAAGTACTGGAGCAACAACACTCTTTTCTTTGGTAACTCTAAATTTCGACACTTTGGATAGACATTTTGCTGTCAAGTCCAGGCTGTCAGGTTTGATTCACCCTATAATGGGGTGGGGTGGCCGAGGGTTGTGCCAAATAATATGTTTAACAAATAATGTGTAGGATAACTAACATTAACCTCTGCAGGCTTGATGCCGTCGGCATGCGATCAGATGGTCTGACAGAATGGCCAGCGCCAGAAACACAGTGCACACCTCATCCACCTTATAAACTGCCCTGACATTGTCAGCTTTTTGAAACGGCGTATATGTAAATGTTTTAAACCTGTGTGTTTTATGAAATGTTATGAGGCATGTATACCTTGCCTTTGGAACTATTCAAGCATAATTGTAAATGTTTAAAACATGTGTGTTTTATAAAATGATATAACAATAAGAAATGAGATGGTAAATCCAGTCAAATGGCAAATGGAAAGAAGGAAAACCTGCACACAGACAACAGCAAACCAGACTCTTATACCAGCCAAAACAGAAAGTGCAGCTGCCCATTAAATGTAGATTTATGCATTCTAATATGAGAACATCTTTAGTAACTGTTGAAACAAATAATTTTTCACAACATGTTTACAAATCCTAAAATGTTGAATTTCTGTTGGTCAGCAGAAGTCCTGAGTGTGTGGTTGTTGAAAACTCCCCGCTCAGTCAGGGTCTCCTGTGAGCTCAGTTAGGATCTCCTGTGAGCTCAGTCAGGGTCTCCTGTGAGCTCCGTCAGGGTCTCCTGTGAGCTCCATCAGGGTCTCCTGTGAGCTCCGTCAGGGTCTCCTGTGAGCTCAATTTGGGCCTTTTAGGAATCATTAGTTAGGTCATAATACTTCTACTGTCCTGCAGATTCACACAGATGTCTGAATAAATGGCTGTTCTGCTCCTCTCTGCCTCATTTTACTAAACTTAGTTTAACTGCTCATGCATTGTACAAGTTCAGTGAGCCTGTTATTCAGCCATGGACGTTTTTAACAAATCTAGATGTTAGACACAACTATCAACACTAAATTGACATGTTGGCTATAATGCACAATGAATAGCTTACTGTCCAGAAATTACAATGACAATTTGATGTATTTCCAAAACATAATTCTGTTGATCCATTTATGTGGCAGTGATGCCACAGTAATCCCAGTGGTGGCTCCTGATTGGCCGTGTATTAGGGTCAGTTTCCCCAGCATTTGAAATTTGCTGAAAAAATCTGTAGGGGCTCATGTTAACTACAAAAATAATTCTCAGTAGAAAGTCTCTGATGATTACATTTTTACCTTAGTTGCTGGTTAATTAGAAAATGTATCTACCAAATATTACAATAGTTAATATGGGAATGTAAAGTTGTAGTATAGCTGTACATTTGTTTTACCTAACTGAAAGCTAATTCTGTGCATTCGATTACAATGGAGTTTACACAATTATTCAAACAGTCTGATGCTCAACAAACAAATTACTACATTCTAGGACTTTGACCCAATTACTACTAAGTCCTGATTTTCTCCTCTTGGATTTGACCTATAGTGAGTCAGACTTGCCTCGTCAATAATTTGTGACTCTCAACCATTGTTGAATCTGACTTGGACTTGATTTTGCAATTATGTTATGTTGATGAGGAGAATTATATTAGGGGCAGTAAACGCTCAGAGCAGTTCTATTCAGCAGTGGGATGTTCGTGCTTCTACCTCAAAGCTTAAATCTGTTGAGCTTTGGGGGAATGTGGGAAGAAAGGCTTTTAAATTACAATAAATACAAGTTGTTTTTCGTTGTCCAACCCAAGTGATTTGCTAAATTCCAACACTGTGTGCATGAACAATCTTTCGATTTTTCCACAACCCCAAATGTGGCCCATAGGTATAGTGTAAATCTTTTGGTCAATCAATCAATCATTCAATCAAATGTATTTATAAAGCATTTTTACATCAGCAGTTGTCATAAAGTGCTCTTACAAAACACCTGGCTTTAAACCCCAAGGAGCAAACAACAGTATTGTTGAATTTAAGTGGCTAGGAAAAACTCCCTATGAAGGCTGAAATTTAGGAAGAAACCTAGAGAGGGGTGACCAGTCCTCTTCTGGCTGTGCCGGGTGAACATATTAAGAGTACAAATTGTAATAATTAATAAATGCATCTGAGTCCAGAGTCTATTTAAACTTAGTCCAGGTCGGAAGCATGACCAGATGGACAAGGACAGGGACAACACTGGGGAGGGGGAGGTAACAGCACAGTGGCAGCTGAAATCGTCAGGTATCGTCTTGATCTGGAACACAACCAGGAGGACAGGGACAGCAACGGGTCTTTCAAGCCATTTACTCCTCAGGTTTGAGCCAGGATCTCATGTCCTCCTAAGTTTAAAACGGCAGGAGACAGTGAAAATTTAGAAAATGCATTCCTTATATCTACAAGGATTTAGAAGGAGAACTGACCCTACTCCCCCAGCACAATAATATAGCAGCGTAAGACCTTAGGGCTGAGACAGGGGGAGGCCCCGGACAGGGCCCAACAGGCAGAAAATCAATCCACCCACATTGCCAAGCATCAACCAAAGGGACACCCACCAACCGCAACCACCCTGAATGAGTGCCGAGTATTGCCAGCAGAGTACAGCCCAATTACACAAGTGCGCAAGAGAGACAACAACAAGCCAGTGACTCCGCCCCCGAATGGCCCTGTAGGGAGGGCATCCCAGTGGCGATGAGAGCCCACCTGGCAAGACAGCAAGGGTGGACAGTATCAAGCATTTCTGGTCACCTTCTTGCCCCTGGGCCAGACTACACTTAATCATAGACCATGCTGTAGAGATGAGTCTTTAGTAGACACTTGAACGTTTGCACTGAGTTTGCATTTCTAACCTTAATTGGCAAATCATTGCACAGTAGTGGAGCTCTATGAGAGAAGGCCCTCTGGCTGTTTGTTTAGAAATTCTAGGTACAATTAAAAGGCCTGCATCTTGCAATCTAAGGTTACGTGTAGGTATGTATGACTGGTTAATTTCAGCGAGGTAAGTAGGAGCAAATCCATGTATTGATTTATAGGTTAACAATAAAAACAGCCCTAACCCTAACAGGCAGCCAGTGTAAAGAGGCTAGTACAGGAGTAATGTGTTAAAGATTTTTTGTTCTAGTTAGGATTCTAGCAGCCATGTGCAGCACTAATTTAAGTTTATTTATTGATTTGTCAGGGTAACTGGAAAGAAGAGCATTGCAGTAATCTAATCCAGAAGTAACAAAAGCATGGATAAGTTTTTCTGCATCAGTTTTTGACAGATTGTTTCAGATTTTTGTAATGTTTCGAAGATGAAAATAAGCAACTCTTGAGACATATTTTATGTTCATCTTTGTGCACGCAAACATTTGTTGTTTTTCCTTAAATAAGTGTGAAAAACCAACAAAACAGTGGGAAATCCAAAACCTGGAACATTAAAAACGAAGACTATTGGGGACACAAAAAGCCCTAAACTGGGAACAATTTCAAACAGATTTTAGAATACAAGAAATGTATTGTTGTTTATCTGTGTACTTAAGTGTATGTCCTTCTGCAGCACAGTATGGTGTGGAAAGAGGTCAAGTCCAATATTGGCCCCAAGTACCCAAGAGAGAAAGAGGTTGGTTTGTCCTAGAAATGCTTTAAAGCAATATATATTCTCTAACAATAACCCTTAGCCATGGTTTATTGCTTATATACCATATCCCCTTGGGCCGTTTGGCTCAAAAACACTTATACTATTTTACAGATGCTTTAATCCAAAGAAATTCTTAGTGAAGCCTAAATTTAATTGATCTGTGTAGCCTGCACAAAGCTTTGCTTATAACACCTTTTAGTGAGCACAGGTTTAGGTCATATTTGACATAGTAGGTTATGTCACTTTTGATACTGCTGGGTCAATGCTCAGACCTAAACCAAATTGAGATGCTATGGCAGGAGCTATATAGAGCAGTTCATTCTCAGTAACCCACAATTTTTGCGTCTCTGCATGGAATAGTGTGCCCAAATTATTCCTGAGTGATAAGAGTGACTGATGACATCTCTCAGCTAATTGATCTAGAGGAACATTTCGGGTTGCAGTCACAGCAGCTAAAGGTGGCACAGACAGTTTTTTACCCTTTTCCTGGGCATTGTTAGTCGTTAAAGACATTTAGGGGCTTCTGAGGTAATACATTTTTTTAAACCTCCCATTTTGGTCGGTGTATAATAAGATGTTTATATGTTCATCATCAGTGAGGATATTCACTATCGTACCTCAGTTAATCACTACATTTCAGGTTTGTTAGGTCATAATAGTTATTAGACATGTTCTTGTTTAAATTACAGTCTTTGTAAATGTTAAAGGCAGGATTGTACATATGGTTCCCCCTTTAATATTGCACATGTTCTGGATTAACAAATGAAAACATTTATTAAATAAATACATTACATTTGTGAATCTGAAAGGGGTTAAATACTTTTTTAATGGCACTGTACTGTAGGTATTCCCTTTTGTCCAGGAGGAATAGGGTAGTGTGTAGTGCAATTGAGATTCAGTTGTTAGCTTTGGAGTGGGTCCAGAGCGTCCAGGATGATGGGGTTGATGTGAGCCATGACCAGCCCTTCAGAGCATTTCATGGCTACAGATGTGAGTGCTACTGGAAAAGTGTCATTTTGGCAGGTTACTTCTGAATTCTTGGGCACGAGGACTGTGGTGGACAAAACTGGGTCAGGGAGAGGTAGGAGATGTCCGTGACATGACACCGTTATAGAAATTATTGGTGTATAAGTTCTAGCAAGGTCTTTTATTCATTGCATACACGGGATAAAGTCAAGATAACAGCAAAACAGGGGGTCTGATTCTCGAGTTAGGAGTACAACAGGCTGGTTTTTTTGTGCTAATATGATGGGCTACTCCCCTCTAACTGTGGAGAAATGTCCTTGTTTGGTAACAGTATCGAAAACCTGTCCTTGTTTGGTAACAGTATCGAAAATCACATAACAGAAAACAATACAAAAGAAAAACAGTACTACCTAATTTCTTTAGAGCAGTGTTAATAATAACAAAATGTCTTACTTTGATTCTTATGTACATATTTCCACCACAAAACCAACCTGGTCTGCACATGCTCTGAGTATAGGCCCTAGTTAAAAGTTTAACATGCTGCGGATTAGTCCGGAACGGCTGGTCCTCTCAGGCCTGGTTTGGTGTTATTTCCTTAAAGGCATTTAGCATACCTGGTGGGCTACCGTCGCTGAGCTTCTCTCAGCAGGGTATTCCTTTGTAGTCCATGATGGTTTGCAAGCACTGCCACATCCGATGAGTGTCATAGCCAGCTTCATATGATTTGATTTTAGTCCTGTGCTAAAACTACTGGATGTTTTATAGTTGGTTGGATGTCGTCGAGAGATTTCTTGTAAAGAGATTTCTCATCTGGTAATGTGAAATTAACCACTAACTACCCTGAGACAATTACAGCCCACAGAGTTCTCTCTGACCACACATGACAGAGTTGGGAGCAAAACCAAGTAGAAAGCTATTTCGTCAGTGACTCAACCTACTCACATCGAGTGGCGAAATGTTTCCTTTGTTCATTCTCTGGGTTACCAAAGAGGAGTCTTTCACCACTCTCACTCCCCAACTCAAATGTCAAGGAATCTGGGGATGAACTCAAGATAACTGTCAAGGTGGATTATATCTTGATACAGAGACAAGAACCTAACACCTGGAATCTCCTGTTTTGTCCCGTCTCTCTAATTCCCTCTCTCTCCAGCCCTATTTCACTGTCTTCCCTCAGTCTGTTTCTCTCTTCACACTCAGACACAGTTAGTGACAGCTGGTCTGCATGTGTGTGAGGGGGAGTGTGGTCACAGCTGACCATGCAGCCACATATAGCACTTCTGTTTCAGGAATCATAACCAGCAGCTAACCTGATCAATTTCCAGGGGAGATGGGGAGACAAGGAGGAGGAGGGCTTTAATGCTGGGGGAACTACAGCTGATACCCAGATGTGAAATTCCTTGGCATGTGGGCACAGTGCTGAACCCAGAAAACAACATGGGTTTTTGAGGATTGGGTGTGTTAACAGTAGTGAAAAAGAAGCCCAAATTATGGAGAATACATTGTGTGTGTGTGTGTGTGTGTGTATTTTGTGTGCTCCAAGATATTTCAGAAAAGGCATATTTCTGTGCAATTGCATTCTGAAGATATGATCAGTAATGTATGCACGTTGCACTCCTCGAAAGAAATCTGACAATTCTCACAGCACCTCCTCATTTGTTTGAACTCTATAAACAACATCATGTTCCTGAGAGAGTGACTAGGGGAACACTGATGCCTGTACAGAAACAGAACTTCACCTCTCCGGTTCTATTTCTATCAGGTTTGCCCTATCAGACTCCTGCGGTTGGGGTGAGTAAATAAATACAGAATCTTAAACAGGATAGCCCCACATTACTTCTGTTTGTTTTGAGTTCTTGAATAACGTTTCAGCGACAACTTAACAAACAACTTATCATGAATTAATTCCCTTTGACTGCGACATGCTATACTGTACATTTAACAATTAGGTTCCAAATGTTGTGAAATTGTTTCAGCAATCCTCTCTATAAGACTAATCAAAGTGTCAAAAAAAAAACTACAGAATATACAACCATGTCTACACATCATTTTTTTTTCAAATTACCTCTTCATCACCCGAGAGGAATAAAATCCCCATTAATCGTTGGCTTGGCAGGTGCTGCATGAGACAGCTATGACAAGCAAGGTATTGCCGACATGCTCCTCTACCTGTCTTGTATACGCACATAAAGGGATTGTGGAGAAACTCAAACCACCCTGTGTAAATGTCATTCCCTTGGTAAAATACTGTTTTACCTCACAAAGACTGGTGAAGAGTGAGGTTTGCTGAGCCATTCCGACCCACTACATCAGTGGTTAGATGGTGTTATTTCTTTCATCAAAGATTTCTACATACACCATATTTCAGTGTATTGAGCGTCCCCAAAGTGCGGTCTTGTGGCACAACATACCCCAGACAAGGGCAAAAGGAGGTTCAGTATTTTTAAATCTATGGCTTCAAAGGCTCTAGAGCAATCTCATCCCATCAATATTGTCGGGCTTAACTCTCAGCTGAGCAAACCCAAATGAGGAAGGCATTTTAAACATTTGAAATGAACTAATCACAAATTTGACGTGTCTTCAAAATACTAAGCCTATAATGCACAGAACTGACAAAGGGTAACCATCATATATGATATGCTGACACGGGCAAAATGTTGCAATTTACACAAGCATCCTGTTTGGTTTCAAACATTTCTTAATTAACAAAAAACATATTTTTACTGTTTATAAATACAGGATATGTTAGAACCTAGTCTCTATGTATCTAAGTTATTTCATAGGTTTCTCTTAGCCAATCAAAGGAGGCAAAGGTTCCTACTCTGTATATATCCACTATGGTACGAATCCCCAGCTCTCCAAATAGCTCAAAGATACTATCAAGGTCAAAGGGTGCAAAGGAGGGATTATTCGATTGGGAGCTGGAATGATATTGGCTTAAGGTCAAATTGGACATGAATCTGCTCCTGGATATGAACTGAAGAACTATGTAGTATAATATGGTTATGATTACAGTAAAAAATGTTTACTGTGAAAGTACATAAACATTTTGTTTTTAAACTAATCAAACATTATTTTAGGACTACCAGGCAAGCAGGTTGTTTGGATCTGATTGTATTTTATTTAGAAGGTGCAGGCAAAAAGAGTGGTCGAAGGTACAAGCAATGTTCAAAATCCAGAAATCAGGCGAAGGTACACACAGACTAAGACAAAAACTCGTAGACTAAGACCACGGAAAATACAAGGTCAAACACGGTAATTCAAGAATACTATAGATATAGAACTCTATTATGTACTCAAAGGCACAGTATTTAGTCAAAACGTACAATACTTCACCACACACCAAGAAACAAACTGAGGACTAAATAGTGCAGAAACAGACACAGGTGAGATTAATCCAGGTGATTGTGACGGGAAGGCGCAGCATTCCTGGAACACAGGATGACAAGGAGACCGGGGGTGTGCAGGTAAGAGAACCAAGATGTGGAGCGATCAAGGTAAGTGTAGTTTAGTGAGTGCAGGGGTGGGAGTGGTTGTTTGCTGGGTACAGGGCTTGGGAAGGCAGGGGCATGCAGCGTTCAGGAGGTGCTGGAACAGGGAGTGACCGAGACCTGACTGCAGGCCTCACACATTACTTTGCTTAACAGCTAGACCCAAAAAGACATGTGTTTCGTAGTACCTGTATCTCATTAAAAGTAATTTTTAAGAATTTATTTTATTGGCACTAAAGGCCTTCCATAACCCATTTTATAGTAATATACTCAGCTTACCATTAGATGGATAAATAAACTTGTGTGCATTTTACAGCAAAAGCAAAACCATCATTGTGCTCTAGAGAATCTGCTGTGTCTGAAGGTAGTCTTCAAGTTTGTAGAACCAACCGCTAGGTCTTGGTGTTTGTTTTGTGACAAGAACTGGTTTTAACTGTTCGGTTTTTAACTGTTAGCTGTGAATGCCACAACTAAAAACATTAAAAACCATTGTGTTCCTCTGGCATATTTATAACTTAAACGGTTGGATGATACATGTCTTTTTAACTAAGTTAAGAAATTCTTGATAATACATTAATGACTATAGGCAGATTCACATGAGTCTGATGGAGACAAAAAAAAATGTTTGTTTTTACGAACACACAGGCAACTAGGGGTAATGGAATATGATGATGTCATGGCTGTCTTGCCCAATGAGACAGCTGACTTCAGAATGTTTTTATAAAAACATGGAACATTTTGGTTTTTGAGAAAACACCTATGTTACTGACCAGATCAAGGACACATTAAATAGAAATTGTATAACTTTATTTAGCTTATATCGCTAACATTAAAATATGACGGTTGCATATGAAGAAAAGGGGGGAAATTAAGCAAACATCTTTTCAATGAAATTACTTATTTGAAGCCTAATTAATCATCTGAATATACAAAAACTGAAAAGTTCATTACAACAGGCCGAATCATATTTTTATGGCCCGTTTTATCTGCCAAATCATGTTTTCACCAATGACATTATTCCTTTGGCTCTGAGCCAAGTGTCAGCCAGCTGAATACGGAACCAAGTCTATTTTCTCAGCTCATCAGTGTGGGAGGGTGCAATGAAAGGAACAAAGCAGCTTTCATTGATTACAAGCAATGTTTTCCTGACTGTATTTTTCAACGCAACGCCGAACATTTGATGTAGTCATGTGGTTTCACCCTCTTCCGCTCACAGACAGTAATTGCTGGGAGCTGCCGGCCAACTCATTTACAAGGAAGCCTGGGCAGTTCAGACGGTGGTGCTTGTGCACCTGAAAGTCTCCAGCAAGGCGGAGAAATGCTAAAAGCTGTTATATTTCTGAAGCGGTGCCGAACCACATTTAAAAATGTAGACAGCATTGTGATGCATCACTGTGTTGTCCGAAACAGCAGGACCAGCTAGCTAGCAAATGTGTTGTACACAGTAGGGAACATGGAAAATCTCGGCGGGCTATGTGAAAAGGCCTTGACATGGAAACACACCTGCCTATGAGTGCTGGAAGGAGGCCAGCGCCTCCCCCGGTAAGCGGAGAAATTTGATTTAACTAAACAAACAATGCAAGGACACAAAAGCCTTTTCAGAAGAGCTTACATGTTAAGCATGTGTTTGCCCATGTCTAAGAATATCTTAGGGGTTTAGGGAGAAAGTCTGAAGAATTGGGTAATGTATCTCTGTTGAGCTATTTAGTCCCAGAAATATTTCTCAAAATTGTCACATCTTTATCTAAAAAACAACAACAAAGTAATTACATTTTAATTAATTGGGGATGAGATGGTGTGGGAGGAGGGTTATAATGATGTAATCACAAGGGGATGAAAATAGAGAGAATGTGTTTTTGAGAGAATGTGCCATTTAACGTAAGCCTCGTGGACCTATGGTATATGAGTCATACCGAAGCAGATCCATTTTCAAGCCTGAGGGCTACAACTCACTAATGCAATGAATCAACCAAGCAATGAGTTGATAGGGAACGTTTATTCATTCCGAAATAATGTAAACAACAGCATTGCGTGTAAGATGTTTTGACAAGCTGATCAGAGTCAGAACTAATTAGATATTATGACACATTGTATCTACGTCAGGTTTGAGGACTTTGGTGACCTACAATAGGGTGGTCCGGCCCTCTAACCTGCCTCTGATACATACAGTGCCATCAGAAAGTATTCAGACCCCATCACTTCCCCCCATTTTGTTGGTTTATAGAATTAATTGATTATGCCATCAATTTACACATAATATCCCAAAATTACAAAGCACATTTTTTTTTTAAATGTGTGCCAATTTATTGAAAAATAACAACTAAAATATCTTTTCATCTTTATATCTTTTGCTATGAGCTCCGTTGAGCTCAGATGCATCCTGTGTCTCTGACTTCATTGGAGTCCATCTGTGGCTAATGAAATTGATTAAACATGATCTAAAAAGGCACAAACCTGTCTATAAAAGATCCCACACCTCACAGTGCATATCAAAGCAAAACGTTTCTGTAAATGTCTGAGATTGCATCAAGGCATAGATTTGTGAAAGGTTTTAAAATCCTACTAAAAATAGAAAATTCCCAGTAGCACATCTGGCTGCATCCTTGATAAATGGAAGAAGTTTGGAACCACCAAAACTCTCACTAGAGATTACAGTCCGACCAAACTAATTAACTTGCCAAGAGGGTCTCTGGTCAGGGAGGAGACACTGCCCAAATTCAGTGGGGGCTAAACTGGTAGAGGCATAGGCATATACAAGAAGACTCAAATCTGTGGTTGATGCCAAAGAAGTTTCTGCAAAGTACTGAATAAAGTGTCTGAATACTTATTTACTTGGGATATTTTGGTTTATTAATTTCAATAAATTGGAACACATTTTTAACAATGTGTTTACACCATGTCATTATGGATTATTCTCTGTAGAAGTCTAACTCAACAAAATGTGGAGACAGTGAAGGAATACTGAATACTTTCCAAAAGCACAGTATAAAAAAATAATAATATAAAACATTATATATATATATATATATATATATATATATATATATATATATATATATATATATATATATATATATATATATATATATATATATATATATATATATATATATATATTATAAAATAACTATTTTGAAAAGTAAAGCTTTTCACAAATTAATAAACCACAAGCTGCAAGAAGCATAGTGTTCACGGTCTAGTCGAAGTATTGGATTTTGATGGTTCCTGATTTTCCTGTGTGATCCAAAATGTTTCAGACAGACTCCAAACACCAAAAGAGGAATTGCCTGACAAGTACTGTACAACCCAATGGCTCATGTTTTGTAGATACTGGAGTACACGTAACACATTTCTACCAAGCATTTATTGGGTGTAATTCTGTAACTCGTGTAGTTGCAGTCACAAGCACCACACAGTTGTTACTGGCTAGTTAGGTCTCTCAACTAGGCAAAGTATTTCTGAATAAGATTGTAAAAAATAAATAAAGACATTTGGTTTCAGATTTTCGACACGTTTATATTTTGTACATACACATTTCAGTTAATCGTCAGTCACCGACTCATCAACGGAGCTCATGTTCATGCGAGACAAGAGGAAGTTGGTTCTACCACCACCACATCAGCTCTTAACTCTTCCTTCCTACATTACTTCCTTACCTTTCCCATGTATTCCAAAACAAGCCAGTGGCGCCAGTCATATAGACTCGCGTTGGGCTTTGCGTGCCCTGAACTCCCCCCATCCTCCGCCTCCTCTCCAGAGGACGTGCTCCATCTTAATTGATCGCTGAGGTTTGTTTAGGAACCGAGTGTGCGGGGGGAGTAAAAAAGAAGGCTTTGATTTTACTTCCATGCAGCTTGTCACAAATCTGACGCCAGATTACTCGCGGTGTGTCATCTGTTTGATAAGGAGCGTAATCATTCCGCCTTGAGATCCCCACCAACAAAGCGAGAGCGGGTGTCAACAGGAAGGAGTCGGGAGGGAGGTTCAGTTAGGCAGAGGGAAGCAAGGATGCTATTTACACTCCCTCAATGTTTACATATGAAAGGAAAGCTTTAAAAGACTTATGCGGGCAAACTTTGCTGCTTCAAGGAAAAGCAGAGTGATAATAGATCCCTAGAGAGAGAGATTGAGGCAAGAGATGTGTTCATTGAGATAACTGACTAAGCTTTTGAGTGACAGCGACTTTGAATACTCAATGGGAAATCGAAAGCACAAAAAGAACTTGAGGCACAGAGGACATAGTTGATGGTATTAATTTATTGAACTTCTATAGCACTTTTCATAAAATTCAGCAAGAAAACCCCCCCGAAAAAACAATATATCACGACAGGCCAGCCACTCAACCCGTTTTTTGAATGCTGCATCTACAGAAGATGGTCACGCCTCAAGAGGAAATAGATGGCTGCCGGACTCATCGTCTTTCCTCATCTCTGACACCTACTTGGGTGATGCATCAGCAGCTCTAGGCGACAGAAGCCTCACCACACAAAGTTCAGAATTGTATCAAATTGTGCTCACTACCAGTCCTCTTCCTAACCCCTGCTGTGTTCCTCTATTTACTATTACTCTCACGCATCAGGTAACTCCTCAGATAATGTCCTCAACAGTCATTAACTGGTAGCGAAGTGAATGAAAAATATTTGTGCTGAATCCAAATGCATGTTTTTCAAACAAAAACATTTGCCGACTAGCTTGCTATAACTAGCCAAGCTAAAAAGTATTAACCTGACATTCTCCAAATCTGTAGTCAAAAAACAACAGTTATAGGTAACACAAATCTATTTTATTAAAAGGTTGATTAAAAATAATGTTGTGGCAGGGTCTTCCAGCATGACAACAACCCGAAACACACAGCCAGGGCAACTAAGGAGTGGCTCCGTAAGAAGCATCTCAAGGTCCTGGAGTGGCCTAACCAGTCTCCAGACCTGAACCAAATAGAAAATCTTTGTAGGGAGCTGAAAGACCGTTTTGCCCAGCGATAGCCCCGAAACCTGAAGGATCTGGAGAAGGTCTGTAGGGAGGAGTGGGCCAAAATCCCTGCTGCAGTGTGTGCAAACCTGGTCAAGAACTAGGAAACTTATGATCTCTGTAATTGCAAACAAAGGTTTCTGTACCAAATATTAAGTTCTGCTTTTCTGATGTATCAAATACTTATGTCATGGAATAAAATGCTAATTAATTATTTAAAAATCATACAATGTGACTTCCTGGATTTTTGTTTTAGATTCTGTTAGAAATCGTCGATCACGTATAGTGGTCAAATAATGTAGAACCCGTATCAAATCGAGGGAGGAGTTTGCTCAAGTTTAAATTGCAGCACAGATGTCATTCGGTGAACGTTCCATTATCTTCTCACTGTAATGTTAGTTGCCAGCTAGCCTATACATAAAGGGCGTTTCTACCTAGCACAGATCATGTTTCTAAAAGTTAACCCCCCATGCCAGATGGTCACTGTAAACATTCCTGGGGTTATCTGAGCGCAACCTACAGAGAGATAATCATAACAGAGAGGTTTCTGTTGTTCTCATTACCTAGGCACATTCACTTCCAATGAAACGTACATTCACATTGTAATTGTTAATGCTCAGATTCCACAATTCCATCACTCACAGTTTAAGAGTACCTATGATAAAAATTACAGACTTCTACATGCTTTGTAAGTGGGAAAACCTGCAAAATCGGCAGTGTATCAAATACTTGTTCTCCCATCTGTATAGCGTATACAAGACATACTGTTGTGTTCTGTTGTGGGGTTGTTGTCCATTAGAACAAACATCTCAATGATTTCCTCTGAATCTCTTATTTGCTTCCTTTCGCCCTTATGGTGGAAGACAGGATTAAATATTTTTACGTTGTGCCCCTGGCCACCATTTTGGTCCTGCCCACAAAGGTAAATAAAGTTCTCACTGAAATTAATTCAGTTTAGGACCTCGTTACATGGCTTAAAATATAATATGTTCATATAACATAATGTATTCTACCTATGATCAAATGGATGCCTGACTTCAAATGTGCATGCAAATAAGTTCCATTTTAAATAACTCACGCTTACCGCTTATGCTATGAAGTCAAGGCTGTGAAACTGAATGTGCACAGGTGTAATATAATTGACTGCTTTGTACTACAAATAGTATCTAATAAACTGCATCTCTTTTTGTTATTTGAGAAGGATCACTTAACTGCAAATTCCTCTATCAGTTAGCTTCAGGCGAGGCAAAACAGGGTCTTCACTATCTAAAATTCAAACATCTTGAAATTTGCAACTCAAAGGCCTAAACAAGCCACTGATATAACCCAAATGTTTTTTTTGGTTGGGACTCATTGCATTGCCTGATCAAGCTTTGGTCATACTGTTGATAAATGCATACTTTCTCATGTTTTGTTTGTTACAGATGAAACCTGGTTGTTTTGCCCATCGGATTTCCTGTTATCGACCTCTTGCCTGATCTCATTCTACATCCATTGCTTACTCCTCTTGCACCTTAGCCTTCTCTTATTGTATTACCCCAGTTTTGACTCCTGCCTGGTTCCGCCCTGACTATTCTCCTGGATTTGCCTACCTGTACGTTTGCTTTTAATAAATATAGTGCTCTGTGTTTGAATCCATACCTGCCTCCCAAGGATCATTACAGGTGTAATGTATTTTATTCACCCCAATGTAGGTTTAGAGCGAAACACAGAAAAAGGTACAGGGTTTTCTGACATTCTGAAACTTTCTTTACCATTTGTGCTTGTACTTACTAAGGTAAACAGTGGGCACTGATGACATCGGTTTTCCTCCCTTTTTAACATATTGCCCCACAATGTATGTTCACTTTTGAAGATGCATTTCTTTCACCTTCACCATATTTCCGGAAGGGACCCAGCATATTTTCAGTTGCTTCCTCCGATTCTTTACCCAGCATCCTCTGACCTGCTGGGGTTCCTGCTGTTTGTTTCCATTAAATCTGGCTTTGTCACCAGATGTCTGAATGTCTGGACATTTGCAAAACAGCAGCTTCACCAACATCCACGGTGTGATCCTTCTGATAGAGGCATGTCGTGGCACTGAATAAAATGTCAACTTCCTCCCTCCGACTGAGGCCAGGATTCCAGAGTTCATCAGTTTTCACTTGTAAGAATGTGACAGCATCCAAGTTTTCTTAGTGGAACTGTTCAATCTTATTCCGTAGCAGTGAAGCGGCGCACTGTAGCAGCTGCCAACAGGGAAAGCCATCTTTCCTTCAGACGAGGAAGGAAGGAAATATCCTAGAAAAACAATCCCAGCCGAGGGTGGTAGAAAATGTGCATTGTTTCCACAGAGACGGTTGACATGCTCAATAATCCGTGGCAATGCCTGGCGCACAGATAAGGATAGGGGAGAAAACGAGCTGCCTGCTGTTTTTTGCTGGCCACATGCAACACCATATTCCCTGTTATCATCGCTCAGTCCAAGTCTCCTGTGTCCATAGTAGAGCTAAACCAGTCACGGGCCAGTGCTCCTGGGCTCACTGCCATCACAGAGAAAAGACACCTGATCGCCAATTCTGATACATGCAGCAAACTACATGCGGTGCTGCACAGACTGAGGAAATCCGTTCTCCTCATGTCCATAATATGTCATTACACATCTATTAGCATTTACGTTCGCTCCATATCCATAACATGTCATTACACATCAATTAACATTTCCGTTCGATCATTGTCCATAACATGTCATTACACATCTATTAGCATTTCCATTCTCGCCATGTCCATAATATGTCATTACACATCTATTAGCATTTCCGTTCACTATGTGTCCATGACATGTCATTACACATCTATTAGCATTTCTGTTCTCCATGTGTCCTTAACATGTCATTACACATCTGTTAGCATTTCCGTTCACTACATGTCCATAACATGTCATTACACATCTATTAGCATTTCCGTTCTCTATGTGTCCATAACATGTCATTACACATCTATTAGCATTTATGTTCTCTACGTGTCCATAACATGTCATTACATATCTATTTGCATTTTCATTCTCTACGTGTCCATAACATGTCATTACACATCTATTAGCATTTCCATTCACTACATGTCCATAACATGTCATTACCCATCTATTAGCATTTAAAAATATATATAAAATCTACCCATAGAATGTCTGTAGTCCATTCAGGACAATTTCATTTCTTTCGCCGATTCATTTCTTTTTCACGTCAGTCAATGCATCATTAAAATGGCATCATAATGTTATCTTTATAGCGCTTCTCAGAAACATGCAACTACAGGTTTTATGAATGAGCCAAAATGCTAAACCAAGTTCAATCCTACAACCCTGTTTCAAAAAAAAGTTGGGACAGAGGCAAGCAAAAGACTGGAAAAGTTGTGTAATGCTAAAAAACTAAACCTGGCGGGATATCATACATCTAATTAGATTAATTGGCCACAGGTCAGTAACATGATTGGGTATTAAAAGATAATTGCAGAGAAGGATGGGTCTGTCAGAAGTGAGGATGGGGAGGGGTTCACCACTTGGTGAAAGACTGCACCGGCAAATAGTGCAACAATTGAAGAACAACATTTCTCAACATAAAAATTGCAAAGAGTTTGGGGATCTCATCATCTATGGTTCACGATATCATTAACCAATTCAGAGAATCCCGGAGAAATCTCTGTATACAAGGGACAAAGTTGAAAAATAACATTGCATGCCTGTGACCCTCGGGCCATGAGGTGGCATTGCATTAAAAACACATACGATTCTGTAGTGGAAATCATTACATGGGCTCAGGAACACTTCTGAAAACCATTGTGAACAGTTTGTTGCTGCATCCACAAATGCAAGTTAAAACTCTACCAAGCAAAAAAGAAACAATATATAAACAAGATTCAGAAATGCAGCTGCCTTCTCTGGGCTCGAGCTCATTAAGGATGGACAGAGCTGAAGTGGAAAACGGTCCTGTGGTCTGACTAATCATAATTTGAAATTATTTTTGTCCGAATGTGACAGCATCCATGTTTTCTTAGTGGAACTGTTCAATCTTATTCCGTAGCAGTGAAGCGGTGCACTCTAGCAGCTGCCAACAGGGAAAGCCTGTTGAAATTATTTTAGGGAATCATGGACGCTGCATCCTCAGGCTAAAGAGGAGATGGACCATCTGGCTTGTTATCAGCACACAGTTCAAAAGCCAACACCTGAGATGGTATGGGGGTGCATTAGTGCACATCGCATGGATGACTTGCACATCTGTGAAGGCACCATTAATGCTGAACAATATATACAGGTTTTGGAGCAACATATGCTGCCATCCAGACAATGCCTTTTTCAGAGAAGGACTTGCTTATTTCAGCAAGACAATGCCAAACCACATTCTGCAAGTATTACAAAATCATAACTCCATAGTAAAAGAGTCTGGATGCTAAACTGGCCTGCCAGCTGTCCAGATCTTTTTTGGAAACTGGGTTGTACAATTTACTTTTTTATATATTTTTAAAGCATTATATCAAAGTACATCAGACTCAAAGCAGAAACCATGTATTCAAAGTAAATTGTTACCCAACGTTACCCGATTCCTGTCTATTTCCATATTGATGGGTTGCTCATTTCTCACATTTTTCTTCACTGTAAAACACTGTTATGTTCTTTACAAGCAATCTTTTATATTATGTCCCTCTTCTGGGCCACTTACTTAAAAAGGACCACTCCTGTTTACTTACCTCAGCTTTTACATCTTTATCTTGTCTCTTCCTTACCTTTCTTCCCTCTGCATTAGCGTGATTGGATCCACAACAGCGATTTAGTACTGTTATTCAGCATCAGCTGTTTTTTCCATCTCAACGTCGATTTATATCTGCATTTTGCACCCACATCAAATGACCATCTATCTCAGGTTGTTTTTCCTGTGTTCGGCAGCTTACTTAGTTGGTGTGGAGCAGCCATGGACTATATGGGTTTTAGTGTTGAATAAATGTTCCAAAATAGGAAAACATAAAAAATGCTTATGTGTATTAATTTCTCAGACTGTGCAAAAAGAGCTACTTAGACCCATAAGCACTAGGCAGGGAAAGGTGGATATGATTCACGGGGCCCACAGCATGGTGGGGCCAATTGAGCCTAAGTGAGGGGGCCCATCTGCACGCCTGATCCAATAAAGCAGTAAAATCAATGCATGTTGAGCAAAGCTGATGGGCCCACCCAGATGGGGGTGTTCATCATGTTCTGGTGACTTCAGGGAAATTGAAATGACAAATGGACAAACTGAAGCTGGATCACTTTTGAAAATGAATTCAAGGCTCTTTCCCGACAAAAGTAACAGCGAAGCGCATCGTACAGAAAGAACTCTAAATGAAATAAGTAATAGGTAGCTGCAACCTCAGCTAGTACGGTACCAAAATAGGAAGATTTCTTAAAATTATGTATTTAACATCACATGCTGATACATTCAGAAATCCCAAACAATACCTCTACAAGTAAGAAAGTTTAATAAACTTTAATAACCTGGTCGTGGCATAATGACAAAACTTTGAGGTCTTTCTTTTGGCTTTGTTATTTGTCTCAGAAATAAGACTTATTTATTTAGCCAACTGCATATACAGTAATGTTGTGTTGCCCTTTGAGAGCATTAACATTGTTTGAAGCACCCATTCTAACATGTCTAACAGTGAGACTACCTGTAAACATTTCATGAGTCACTCCCTTAAAACCATCTTTCTACTCGCCAAGATTCTTAAGGTTAGCACACGTACTCTCAGTCTTTCATCTCCAAATGTCTGTTCCACCTGTAAAATGACAGGTATGCAATAGAAGACACAATAGAAAACACAATAGGAAACAGTGCCAAAATTGTGCTTTAAACTCTATGAAGTTGCCTTTATGGCCCCTTATATGGCATGACTTCATCACATTATGTTGTAGCTCTGTGTTTGTAACCACCACTATAAGGAGTACATTTATTGTATTGCATAGAATATAGGTTTGCCGCTTTTTATTAAAATAAAAACCTCCAGAAAAACCATAAATCACAAATACTTCTGTAGAACCACATTTCTTTTAGCTACAAACAAGTATTTTTAGAAAGAAAGTCTAGCTGGAGCTTAATAAAATAGTGTTTTTGTTGTTGGCTGCTATTTTCTGCTGTCACCTAATAAATATGTAATAACAACTGTTTTAGAGTCCATGTTGTGGTTTCTGCTGAACGGCGCACACAACCTTTGCTCTTGATCTAAATGTAAGCTAAGGAGAGTTGTTGTAAACACTTGCAAACATTTCTATAGAAGCCCCTTTATGCCAAAACTTTTTTTCTCCAAAATGAGCGGAAAAAATAATAATAATGAGAAAATTTAAAAAGAATTGTGGGTTTACTTATATATTATTTCCGATGCAGGAAATGCATTACAAAACAAACTACCCAAATATCTATCTGTTTTTGCCATGTTATGGATGTGTTTTCCAATGTGTTTCTTTGCACAACTGCATTTAAGGTTTATTTCACAAAAACATATTAGGATACCTACAAATATGAAATATATTGGAATGTACAGTCACCCATTGATGTTCAGCAGATTTACACTTCAAACCAAATATTTCCCCATATTGTATGTCCTCCTCGGTTGTCAATTTTCTCCCCAGAGAAATCTGAGCATTGTGAGGTTATAAGAAACAAATATTGATTGTTCTGGGCCAGCGGATGGTCTCAGAGCAATCTTGCAACACCCTGCTGACACCACCTGTGATCAGTTAGTAACCAACCCATGACACAGTTTTGTTTCATCATCACAGGGAGACACCAGCTGGTGTTTCAGTTTGTCTGACACTTGAAGCCTAAACACAAAGAACCACAGAAAACAGGCTGGCAAGTTTTAACCCAATATTTGATTACCTGAGTGTAAAAGATTTCCTTTATTGCTCTCAGTCCTCAAGTCTCTTTTCTTCACTTGAGAATGTCGATATAAGATGTGTTTGCTCTATTAGAAACACAACCTCTTAAATCCTATGGTGTCTCTCATTATACTACACTTTACTTCTACCTTACTTCACAACTTAACCTCTATTTAACCTTTTTCCACATATTTAAGGAAGGAGATCGTACTTCAAGAGACCATGAGCATCTGTATAGTTAGTTCCTTCTTCCGTCAAAATATTGTTGACATTTTCTTAAGAGAACTCGCTACAAAAGGCATGATTAATATTTAATCTGAAAATTACTGCGGGGGGGGGGGGGGGGGGGGGGGGGGGGGGGTGTGGGGGGTCCCTCATCTGGCTTTTTAAAGATATGAAGAAGTCAGGTCTTCAGTACTGGGCCCCTTCTTCAAGTTGTAGCCCAGCTTTCATAAATACTTTTTTAAAGGGTTTGAGGAGATTCTTTTTTAACCTTGTGATGAGTCATTTTGACCAGAGTTAATTCATACAAGTTTTGCTATCGACCCATCTGTTAATGGGGATAAAGGTTTTCATTTATTTGACTATTATGTATTATTGATATAACAAGTTGCATAAAAACTTGATATAAAAACTTTAACTGAGATGTTCTAAAAGTACTACTTTTCAAGGTGACTATTTTGAGGCAGACATTTTCCTTTCATTATAGTATATGCAGCTTTTTTTGAAACAATTTGTCTGAGTGGTTTGATTAGTGACACTATACAAAACTCAAATGGTATACTGATCTAAAATTGGTCTTTAAAATATACTTTAACAGTATAAGAACAACTATGAACTGAGTTGTTTGAGTTTTTCAGTCTTTTGTGGGATTTTGCTCAGATTATCAAGTTTGCTTATAATAGAATCCCTCTGCATCACACTGTTTTTTGAATGAAGAGTGAGGTACAGCACTTTATGAGTACATGTGACAGCTAGAAGGAAGATAAGCAACGGCAGCCGCTGCTTACGTGCTTTCACTGTGGGGGAACAGATGTAGGACTATGAAATATTCACTCAAAGCTAGTTGTACTCATGAAACTTTTATCAGAAGTGTCTCCACCTCTTTCTTTCATGAAGTGCAAATTCTTTCCTAACTCTCCTAGCCTTTTTCCTACTCACACTCCTAACAACTGTCTACATTCCTCCTTACATTTTTGCAGATAATAATTTTTTATTATTACTTATTATTATTATTACTTATTACCCTTCCATTTCCCATCAGTTGGAATATTGCAATATGTCTTGAATGAATCACTGATTAAGTGATATGGGAGAAAAACATAGGACATAAGAGAGGTAAGAGAGAATCCGAGAGAATCCAAGACAATGCACTTCCCCCTTCTGGCTTACAGCACACCTGTAGCAGGATTTGGAATCTCACCTGACACACTCTCCCACCAACGGCCAGGTTCAGGACATTAAGCAGTACATTAACTTAACGACAATTATGCTAATATGGTCAGCCTACATACTTTGTATAGATATTGACCAAACCCCAGACTTGTCCCAAAAAATGTAACATTATACTCAAAACCATATTATCTGGCATATAAATTAAACATTGCTCTCAAAGGTCACACAAAATCATTAACATGCAAATACAGAATACACACTGTACGGTACACTGGTGTGAGGAATGGAAAACCCTATTTTGAAAAGGTATCAATAACCATAATGTGTTCCAGAGTTCCCCCTATGAAATCTACAATTTGCATGATATAATATACTGCAAATGATGTCTAGAGAGTATACTGAAGTACAGAAAATAAACAAATACCATTGTTGTTTATTTTTCCGCTTTTTAGTTCACTGTAATTCACTAACACTATTGTCCATGTGGACACGAGTGAAACATTTATTGAGGCAATGTAGAATTTTTATCACACAAATGTATCTCTGATAATATTAGTAATTAGTATATTAAGTTTTAGAGCTATGATGAAATTCCCCTTTAAATTGAAGAGGGTTGTACATACAGAATGTGCACACCGAAGGGTGGCATATTTTAGATAACACAAGTTATTTAAACTTGTTTTAAAGCTCTGGTTGTTTTTATTCCTTAATACTAATACTGATTTTATTAGCAATAATGTAATTTTTCACTTACCTTACCTTTAAGGCTTTTGGGACATGTACTCACCTCTGAAGTGTGTACTTACGCAGGTGGAATTTTCCAGAAGGATCCTTCCAGCCTTGTTACTGTTAACTTGTGCCTTATTTTCCTGACCCCTGCGTAGTGGGTGGTGTCAGGTTCATTAACATATTGATTTAATGAATATGTGCATAATTACCCATAAATCCAGTGAGCTTGGGGGATTGAAGCGTGCTTAGCAGCCGTACTGGTTTCCTCATTAGCTCGATGGAGTTGACCCAGGCCATCTTTGCCTGTTTCTTTCCCTCTCTTCTTTCCCTGAAGCACCCAGCAGGGACCAAGGAAAAGACAAGAGATAATTTGCACCTGCTATCCAGACAGTCATGGTTTTAGACAGAAAGTAGAACAAAAAAAATGACAAAAGCTGCTCACCATATTGCTTTTCTTGAGGTAGTGCTCAGCTATCTCTGGAGTTTCAAAAGAGTTCTGAACTTCTTAAACTACCTCTGCAAATGACCAGATGTGCTAGTGAGGCAAACCTGATTGTTACGACCAGTTCCTGTTGGATAAACTTTCTCACACTAAGTAATGAGAACAGTTCTCCATAACCTAATCTTCCATTCAGGGTTTTAGTTCTAAGCAGATAACCCAAAAGTAAATGCACATACTCAGAGATAAATTAAACCTCGTTCCATTTAGCATCAACGTCCTGCGTGTATGACTTTGTCTCTCTGGCCATGTGACTAAATTTAGCTGGAGCCCATTTCACAAAATAATGCATTTTGGGCTGAAAGGAGAAGATGGGAAAGCTCAGATCAGAGACCTTGGCGAGGGAAAGGACCTCTTTATAATCAGTGTTAGGGCAGCGTGCCAGCTTCACATTCATGCCCCCTTCTGCAGTGCCAGCATACCTACCAGAGGGTCGAAAGTTCAATCTGTCCGTTTTTATTGAAGTGCTGCAATTTTGGGGAACATGGGCAGAGTGATAAGCTATTGAACTGTACACTAGCACTGGTATTTTACCATGCCAGACTCTTATCCACACAAACAGCAATCATCATTTTATTCCAACATGTAGTCCAGACGAGTATCTACATCTAATGAAATGATCCCATGCTATGTGTCTAGTTAAAGGAAGAATTCACTATTTTGCAGAAGGTTTTGACTTACGTAATCTTTTTGAGCATCAATCTGAAGATATCAGGGCATTCAAAAAAACACAAAGGCTCCAAAAACACCCAAATACGACCTTTCACAAGCTGCAATGACCTTTTCATTATGGTGCAGGTCTGTAGTTCTTGTAGAAACTAAATTGTGTCATTCAAAACTTTATTGGTACCACTATACTATGTTTTGTTAACTCCTAAAACGAGCTGATAATTTGGGAAGACTAAGAAAGAAGAGAGTATTATGAGCAGGAACATGCAATTCCACGGAATGCAAGAACAACATTTCTTAAAAACATATTTGAAGAAAAACATTGTTTTCTGAAAGCAGAACGACGTTGGTCCAGCTACTGTTGAAATGTGGATGTAAGTTACTGTATGGCACAACATTTGCAAACCATCTGGCTAATACACTTCACCATCAATGATTGGAGAGATGTGGTTGTTGTTCTGCTAGGTTTAGCTATAAATCCATTGCTGCTTGTTAGCTATTGTATCAAGCTGTGTCTACAGACGATAAAGGAGTTGCAATATATTGAGCTGCATGGAACATTTGTCCATTATAAACAAGTGATCTAACTTGTAAACCTTTCTTTTAGCAAATAGCACACTTAGTATAGGGTGTACAGTATGTAGTCTATTTATTCGTATATTTGTTTCATATCTGTAATAAACGCTGATGTCGATGACAGTACAGACGTGAGGACCTTCAACAGATTGAGGACAACAACGAAGAGAGATGAAGCGCATTCAGCAGCTGAGGCCTGAGTCAGGACATCTGGGGACTGTTGGTACATCTACAAGCAATGCCAAAAGATGCCTACAGAAGAAGCGGAGTTGACTTGGAAGTTGTACATGGAAAAGTGGATCATTGTACACTACCGTGTTTAGGGATGCACCAATAACAAAACTTATTGGCCAAAACCGACTGCCGATATTCATATACCAGAATCGTCCGATACCGATGTTTTGTCATTTCTGTACTTGTGTACCCTGGCATGAATTCAACAAGAATTTTGCTTTTCATTATGCTTGTTATTCCAACAAATATTAATTCAATAATTAAAAATAACATATTCCATGTACTCTGATAACAAAAGGTCTGAAAATAAGTCTGGAAATGAACAGAAAATTTATGAATTGAATGATAAATATACTTTTTGTACCTTACATAACCTTTTTGTAATCATACATTATACAGTGACTGGATATACATGTTGTAAATAAGGCATTCAACTCTATAAACTGCTTCAACCAATGACATTGTTGGTCTTTGGATATGGAGTAATTTGCAGTGATTTGTTTAAATTATCTGTGTTTCTGAAGATGTTTCGTTAAGTGATCTGACATCATTTGCAACCTGAAAAGCACTTAATTGTTCTAGGCGTTTTGGCCCAAAATATAATTTCTACATTTAGGTGATCACAAATTGCATAGAAATTGTGTAGAAGCGTGTTCTTTTGGCACCATGTTCGTTTGTGTTTGATGCCTTTAACACAACTCCTTTATCTGATGTGAACTCCCACTAGAAAATAGGTCACTTTGATGAATAATATCCAATTATTCCAGTACAACAGAACACTGTTACAAAACCATGCGTGTTTCCTAGAAACTTGTTTGTTTGGGATTGAAGTCTTCAACGTGTCATGTTCAGAGGAAGGGTAATCCAGTTATTAAAGGGTCTTTTTAAACAGAAAGACCATTGAAAATGTGCTATTAACCCTACCTGTGTCTGGATCTGAAAGTGGTGAGTTGAAACTCTCTCCCTCCAAAATGTATATTTCTTCATGTTTTGCACCTCCATCTATATAAAAGGGTCATGTCATAAAATTTTTCTCTTAAATATATTTTGACAATCATGGTATGACAGAGTGTATACATGTAGCTGGGTGACAGCTATGAAAGAACAGAGTGGATAGCTGAGAGACTGAAACTGGAAAGTCAGAGAAGGAATTGAACCAGGGTCAAAATGTTAAGTGTGGGTTTTAAAGACAGAACTGTTACCACTAGACCATGGCAGATGTTAGAGCCAGTATTAATTCCATCTAGCCTTCAAATGCAATTTTTACACTCCACAATAGAGTTTTGTCCAAAAACAATGTGGGCAACATAACTTTGATTAAATGCACCGACAGACAGCTGCGGCAATGGCGAAGGTCTCACAGGGTTTCTCCAATGTATAGATTTGGACACTCAATAATGACAATATGAATTGATCCATGGCATGATATTTCAAATGTTTATTAAATGAGGGAGGCATATAATAAAGTGTACCAGCTTGTTCCTCTTGGGAGCTGCACTCCTCTCTCTCTCTCCCCTATTGCGCTTTCTCTTCCCCATGTGCCCTCTTCAGTGCCATTACACCTCCACTAGATTGTATAGGAAACAGGTGGCTTTCACCACAGCCTCTGCATTCTGTGGAGTGATTGCCGGCACTTGTGTGTAGACACGCCATTGTGTTGAGAGTATCCCAGAGCTATTCCCTGATATGCGCCTGGCACTGGAAAGGTTGTCTGCCCTCGATAGTGGAGGGACTTCTGGAATGCCCAGTGATCCCTCCTGAAGACCTTCACCCAGTGGAGAGTGTGACAGGTTGCCTCTGTCACTGTTTCTGCCAAAAGCTCCAACATCGGAACATGTAGTCGGCATCTACTAATAACAACAGGACAGTTGAATAGGTGCCTTTGCAATTGAATTGATCCAGATGAGGTTGGAGCTTGCAATACAAAATACCTCCCTTCTGTGCCCCCAATGCAGTTAGGAATATTCCACATCTTCTAGAATCCATCTCAATGGCCACCCAATCCTCTGTGTTGGTACTGACATGTACTCCCCACTAATGCATTCCATGTTACCCTGGTTACCCCATCCACTACCATCACTTCGGGGGATACTCCTGCTCTGGAGCTATAAGCAATGGTTTTGAAAGAATCTCCAGTTGCCAGAAACTGGAAAGGAAAAACAACACTTTATAATGATAGTGTACCTGTCATGTTCATTCATATTCTAAATGTCTAAATACTGGTTGTCTTGCTATTCCTTTTTTTAAGCTGTGGAAGCCAAAAAGAAGTGATAGACCGTTTCATAAAAGAGCGAAGAGCTTTAAAAGAGGTAGGAGAGTGGGTCAGCAGCAGATGGCATGAAAAAGTGGAAGTACTACTAGATCCTGTCCTTTCTGGATCCTTATGTGTGAGAGAAGCCAACAAAGTGGAAACATGACAGCAGAGGAGCAGCATGAAGTAATAATTACACTTGAGCCAGTGACAGAGAAGGAAATAGAACAGGAGATGAAGGAGGTTGGAGCAGTTTTGCAGGACACTGTGGGGGTTTCACCAGCCAGCACATCACAGCACACTCCACGCTCCCACTCATCCTTCAAACAGCCTCCTGAAAAAAAAGAAAAGGTCAGAAGTCATGAGTCGCTTTGAAGTCCAGATTCTTGGCAAAATGGATAACATCAAAACCCAAAAGGCGATCAGTGATATTGAGTATGAACTTTTTCTCCAGAGCCTTAACCCTACATTCAAAAGGTTCAGCTGTGTTCAAAAAGTCAATGTCCTGAATGGAGACTCTGAGGGTTCTTCACAGAGGCGTCGTTAGGACCACAATACATTCGGAGCTTAGCCCACCCTCCCGCCCCGCCCGGGACAGAAAGTACAGGGTTTTGAATGTATGTGGAACAGTTCGATGTACACGCTAGCGGCCTACACGTCTACATTGTCATAATGCGTGATTGGAATTACAGATGAATCGATCAGGGGCTATCTTTTTTATTAATATTTTTTTAATATTGGACACCCAGGGCTAACAACGCCACTGGTTCTTAATGATGTAGAATTTCAAGATCAGTAGCCTGTGATACCTCCCTGTTTTGTTTCATATTGTTCTTTTGCACAAACAAGCAGTTTACATGACAACATACAAAAGAAATCCTAACAAAAGACAAAGAAATACTACTACTGCAGTAAGGACAGAATTTAAGGATGAATGGACATGGTTGTTCACAACTGTCTAATGCCTGGTTCGCTTGTTTTCTATTATATATCTTTTGTTGTTTTAGAGACTTGTTCACAGATGGTTTCCCTACTTTGTTCATGTTGTAACAAAACAAAATCTTGAACTTGATGCCAGGTGTCACGCCTTCTCCCTAACGCAAAGTATACAGGTGAGGCTTTTCACAGGACTAACAGGTGGCATGCTTGTGGACGTTCATCTGAGAGTTTGGTTTCCCTCACGTTCTTATGGATTTTCCTGATCCCTGGGGGCCACTTTCTCATGGAGTCGGTCAAAAAGCTCTGGGCTAAGCCAGAAATAGGACTTAACCATACCAGAGTGTGGCCACAGCTCCTTTACCAGGAATCCTGGGCCAAATTTTATTTTTTTAAATAAATATATATATATATATATATATATATATATATATATATTAGTATGATCAGTGGGCCCTGACAAGCCTGGGCCACATGAATCATACCCACCTTTCCCCGCATTAGCTACAGCCTTGCTGAAGAGTACTTGTACTACTCAAAGTGCTGCTGTGTCTGTAAATACTTAAAATACATCTTACGGCACCTTGTACCTCTGCCCATCTAAGCACATCAGAAACAGTAGGCTACATCTTACAGATCTATACATACATGCCTTCTAGAAAGGATGTTGTGCACCCACATAGATCTATTTTTCTATCTCTTCTTTTTGATAAGCACGGAAATAAGCAGCTGTTTAAGGTTTTTCTGTATTTGCATGCGACAGCAGGGGAACATGACTACAACACTGATATGTACTGCTAATGAAGTAGGCTACTGCATCGTCCTCCAATATTGTTTAATTCCCTCCAGAATGTGTGGACAATCAGTGTCCCCATCATAAATATGATGGTTTACTGACCTTGATTCTAAGAGGGTTGGTGTTCCCTGGTTCAGTCTTGTACTAGCTTTTGTTCAACTAATAACTATAATTATTATTATTATATTATAACACTACACTGTTTTAAATTAACAAAAAAAATATATACAATTCACTGGGCTTTCATTTTTTTTTACCAGACCTAGCTTAGCCAGAGCAATGTGGTTACTACGGTAACCAATGCAAACTCAGCTGCCTTGTATGGCCGGGGTGGCTGTTGTGTGTATAACCCCCAACAGAAAAATATGTGTGTACATCCCCATAGGGGGGTACACATGGTAGGCAGATTCTTCTCATAGTAGTTCTGTTGTCACCTACTGCAGCCCATTTGTAAGTACCTTAATAGAATTTAAGTGTATTCCCGAAAATCCCCAACAAGCTCGGTGGCCCCATGCACTTTATTGGAAAGCCATCTGTAGACGTTTGTTGTTAACATAGCTCTGCAGCGGGCAGCTATGTGATGATTTGGGATTGAACATGCTTTCTGACTGAAAAGAGTGTGGAGAGATTTGGATATTGCACGTTAGTTTCACAACGCCAATGACATTCCATTATGACACCGAAGGCAACCCTTGTGAATGGTTGTCTCCGATCGTTTACTGCTGGTGATTTGCATAATCATGATGTTGTGAAAACAGTTCACTGCTTCCCAAGCCTGAATTGCACAGATCTCTCGTCTATGTTACGTTGTCATTGGAAATGAATGGGGGCGCTCCTTCAACAGTGCGCGGCGATGGTAGGTGTATCATGCCCTTGACTAGAATTGACTAGGTAAATTGACGCCCTCACTGGCAGTTGCAGTTTAAACTTAAACTAGCATTGTATTGTGAACAAAACAATGAAAAAAAAAAAGAAATGCTGGCTTCAGGAGGTTTTAGGGAGAAGAATATCTTCTACTGGAAATGAATCATTCCACTCAGTACTGCACACGTTGCTGTACCCCAGCTCCATCTCTCCTGCGTGGTGTTGGCCCCCCACCCAGGGCAAAACATCTGCAAAATAGTCTCAGTTGTTTGTGCTCCGGTTGTGCTGGTTTGTGTTTGCGCTTTTGTTTGTTCATTTTTTAATATGAAATAATATTTCATAGGTAATTCTGAGCATCTTTTGAGTCTGGTGATGTCATCACCTAAAATTAAATATCTAATATACAAAACCCTGCAGCGGCACAAGCAAAACTATTAATGGCACAAACTGGCACAAACCAACAAGACTATTTTGGGTGAATTTGGAGGATGTTGGTGGGCTGAGTGACCTCAGAATGACCTATAAAATATTCAGGTAACATCTAAAAAAATGAAAATGTTAACAACACAAAGCAGCACAAACAGAGCACAAACAATTTAGATTATATTGCCGGCGTGTTGCATGCAGTCATTCAGGTCTCCCTCCTCTCTACTCTCCCTCTCTCCTGCACACTGTGACGTTGCTCGTGCAGTTGGTCTGAGTGTGCTGGAATCCTCAGCTGGCTTTGACTCTGAGGACAGTGTGCTGTGCTTCTTCAGTCTCACATGAATACAATAGCACCAATAACCTTAAGAGCAGTGTTGTAAGTCGACAGATTATCTATAAACCAAGAAAATGCAATTTATCTGTCTAAGAGTTAATGTCAGGCATTTCTTTTTTTCTTGCTGTGACAACTCTGATTTTGCCATGCAGGAGTGTCAAAGTTAAATGAACGCAACAAGAATGCTGTGGAGCACAATCGGTCTGAAATAACTGGCAATTTCAGTGCATCCCTAACTGTTGCCGTCCAAATGCTTCAGGACCTGCTTCAGGACATGCTCTACCAGGTCCAACCCGGTACAGCAAGTTCTGTTTTGTTGGCTTTCCAAATCACCTGTGCTTAGCAGGTTGTGGAAACAACAATACCACCCAGAGGTGTACCTATTGAAAAATGAAAACTAACAGTTGCTCACTTGATAAAACTTCACCTCCAACAAGCCTATAAATAATTAAAAAAATATATATTTGAGGTTAGTTTGTCAAAACCGAGTGGCATTTAGATGAAAACTACAAAACTGGCACCCAAAATGGTGAAGGTTTCCTATAACAACGAGCCAAAAGTGTATAAAAAAGTTTCCCAGAAAGAAAATAGAACATTCTCTGGATTGTGATACTGTAAAGCCACACTGGCAAGCTTGTCAAAATATTATTCTAACCCAGCGTGGAATTGATCTTTGCCTTTCTTTCAAATGCCCACATGCCACTCAGTTCAAGACGGGCAAAGCTGTCTATGAAAGTTTAGAGATGAGCAGTAACAACCTCCCTCGTGTGCCTGGGGTGGCAGCCGGATCAAACAGCACAATAAAGAAGAATCCCAGAAGGGACTGGCCCCTCTGTGTCTCAGTAGGAGGCCCTGGGCTGGTTCTGGCCTGACAGAGTCTTTGTTTCCTGGCAACAGTTTCCAATAAGTGATTTAACGGGTCACTGTTTGGACCAGTGGTTAAGGATATGGACTGGTAACGACTTCTTGCGTTTATACAGCCAGCCTAGATCTAATCTATTTTCCACTAATTGGTCTTTCGACCAATCAGACCAGCTCTTGGCTCGGCTTTTGCTCTGACATGCACTGTCAGAGTAGGACCTCATATAGACAGGTATGTGGCTTTCTAAATCGGTGGTCTGCCCAACATTATTTTCCTTGCTATCTTTCTCCTCCTTTTTTGGGATTCTGTGGCATTGGGGCAGAACAGCCTCAAAGGCAACATGGCTTAGCACATCGTAGTCATTTCTGTCTTTTCCCCTATCCTGCTCTCCTGAAGCCCTTTTATATCTTCCCAGACGAGGTCCCAAAGGGATGCAGCTGTGCAATGGTGGGTCTGGCCCTGCCAGCTGCCCCCAGGACGTTTCCCTCTGGAACATTCCGGAACCTACCAACCTTTTCTTGGGTTCGTTGTTCCGACGTTAAGGGTTATGACGCGTTCGCGGCACAATATGTAATATAAGGACAATACAAAGGAGAGGCTTGGGAGGTGTATTGAGGGAGACGGAGGGGATGGGCACAGTCCCATTGAACCCCCGTTGCCAGGGGGCATGTGCCGTGAAGTGTGATAATCTATTTTGCCAACAATGCCTTACACTACATCATTGAATTATTTTTAATATTCATCCCTTTTTTTTCTCTTAGGTTTCTAGCAAGAAGTGTGAAATTGTTGTTTGACATTCTGTACATTTTACAATCTATTTGTTTCATAGCTACAAAGTTGTTAAGACAGTCAGTCCCACTAAATCGACAAAGGCACAAACCCAGTTAGTCCTCTCTTTCATCTGATAATTGTGAACAATGTATAATAAACGATAAATAATTAAACAATTTATTAATCAATTATAAATGCTTTACTATGTGTAGTCGTTTAGTGTTGCCAAAATTAGTAAGGAAATAGAACATAGGGCCCTTTAATTAGCATTATCTTATTATGCTAGTGTGTACCTGCACTAGTACTGTAGGCAATGCCCTGAAATAGATTCCTGAGGACATGCAGATTCTCTTGATTTCAAATTTGTACCACTGTCCCCCTCCCCCTCCTATATGAAATCGCTGCGGCTGTCACAGAGAGATGCCATTACAGCTAAGGTTGGTAATTATATTTTTCAAATGACCAATTAGTTTTGATTCATATGGCTGGTGTGCAATACACTTAGTTTGGTTTTTTTTTTTATAAGTGAACCTGCCAGCCTTCAGAAACAGATATCTGTGTATGTCCCTCTGTAGAGACGTCTTAATCTGGCAGGAGGCACAGTGTCTAGGTATGCCAGCCTTTTTACTGTGACAGTTGTGTAGACTTTGATTAACGATGTGCTCATTTCCTGCCTGTCCCCCCCTCAGCCTTGCACGGCAGGAAGTCTATTCCCACCAGAAACACTCATTTTGAAATGCACACAGGCAGAGTCAATAGGCGAGACAGAAGTGTGTCTCCATTTGGAACTGCCTCTGTTCAATTGCACGTTTATTTTTCCCCCATTATGTTTCACTATTAGGCTTGATTTCCATTTTCCTCTGTGGAGAATCAGTTCACGTAAATAAATGGAGTTTGATATCGATCTGACTGCAAACAAAAGGCCATTTGTGTTTTACGGTAATTAGGATTATGGATGGGCATGCATCCAGAGTTTCCCAGTAAATATGCTGTTACAAAAGTTCTGTTTCTTGTTATTGATCATTTTAATTACCTATTGTTGGGCCTAAGGAATACGCCAACTCATTCTCAACATTAACTATCCATATTTTCCCTTTGACAAATCCAACACCGTCTGGGCCTATTTTCTTACAAAGATCTTACAAAATTGGTTTTCTAGCATGAACTGTGTATTTGATATTTGGCATATTATGATCAGAGGTGTAGTGGTTAAAACAAGTTGGTAAACTAGAAATTCCAGTGATTGATCATGCAATGATCAAAAGCTCAAACAAAACAACATGAGTAAGCGGTCAAGATAAGACCTAAAAAAACTGCCATAAACCAAAACATTATTTAATACAGTACATAGGTAATTCCAGAAGTATTCAGATCTCTGACTATTTGTCTCATTATTACTGAATTACAACTGATAGGTTGATATTTAGTTCTGTTTAATATTTTATTTTACAACACAGAAATTGTATTCCAAATATTATAAGGTGACATAAAATGTATGTTCGTAATTATTTGTAAGAAAAATAAACCCTGAAATCTTTTGCTTCCCTATGTATACAAACCCTGTGCTGTTGAAACACTAAGTTACACAGATGAAAGAAATTACTCTAACAAGGTCACAGTTACCTTACCACTGACCTCCACCTGTAAACCATTAAAGTTGCTGTCATATTTTCTGGACAAAACTCCATTGTTGAAGGACCATTGGTCAGGCTGTATATGTGTCCAACCCGGTACAGCAAGTTCTGTTTTGTTGGCTTTCCAAATCACCTGCGCTTAGGAGGCTGTGGAAACAACAATACCACCCAGAGGTGTACCTATTGAAAAATGAAAACTAACAGTTGCTCACTTGATAAAACTTCACCTCCAACAAGCCTATAAATAATTAAAAAAGATATTATTTTGAGGTTAGTTTGTCAAAACCGAGTGGCATTTAGATGAAAACTACAAAACTGGCACCCAAAATGGTGAAGGTTTCCTATAACAATGAGCCAAAAGTGTATAAAAAAGTAGAATAGGAAAAAGGTACAAAATTATATCCAAATGTTTGCATTTCCCATTGAGCACAGTTGGAACAAAAATTAGAAGTGGATGCTGCATCACAGCAACCAAGCACTTCCAAAGAAAGGCTGTCCTTCCACACTGCCAATGCCTCAATGAACACTGAAATATTTTTGTGACATCACCATGTTGTGGGGATGCTTCTCATTCGAAGAGAATGAGAAGAATAGACTAAGCTAAATACAGTGACATGCAACTGGACCTGCTTCAGTCAACTAAAAAAATAAGATTGGGAGGAAATGTATCTAGTAAAATATTATTATGTAAGGAATGAATACTTCGGCCAGCAACATATTTCGCGTTTGGTTTTTCAAACAAACATGTCCCCACATAAAACAAATGTAACCATACAGAAATGTGTATTGAGTATAAAATAAATAAAATAAATGTACCAGAGAACCCTTTATTCATTAACACATGAGTCCATATGTGTTATTTCACAGTTTTGATGATTTTTATTATTCTACAATTTTGGAAATAGTTCTAAAGAAATACCCTTTAATGAGTAGATGTGTCCAAACTTTTGACTGGTATTGTAGATACAGTATACATTTTATTTTCAAGCAAGTCTCAAGGCCAATTTTCTGTACTTAAAAATGACATAATGTACCAAAGATAATCCCTCATACTTTTGAAAACCTAATTAAGATTCAGTTAAGTCTAAAATATAAGATTAATTTAAATTGAAATGTGTTCTCTTTTTAAATATCTTTTAATTAGAATAATATGAAAGTCTTTACATCCAGTATAATGTAATAAAGACAGAAATTTATGAAAAGTGCATTCTCATTATGTAAATGGTTTTTAGTTGACTAAAACGTTTTCTATATGCATTTGAATAAAAATAAGTTATTAATGTTTGATCGGATTACAGTGTCTAGCCCATTTACATCACCTATTTAATATTACTCACATTACATTATAGCATATTTCTATTTTCATTAATTACAGTGAACAATATCCAAGGCATAGCCTACTTATAGGAATGCCTACAGAATGGCTGCTTTTATTTTCTAATTTGGAAGAAGTGTCAGAAATACCAATAATTAATGTTACTGCTGACAAGCAAACTCATAGTCATATACTATAATTGCCCATAATAAGTGTCATGCCTGCCTCCGCTCCCCTTCCACTCTGGTGTGCCACTGACCCAACTTCCCTGCACTCCCCTGTTCATCTACCCAACGTTTATTCACTCCCATACAGTCTTGTCTTCTTCTGTACACACACCTACAGTGGATATAAAAAGACACACCCTCATTAAAACACCAGGTTTTTGTGATGTAAAAGAATGAGACAAACATAAATCATGTCAGAACTTTTTTCACTTTTTATGTGACCTATAAGGTGAACAATTCAATTGATAAACAAACTGAAGTCTTCGAGGGGGAAAAATTAAAACCTTACAATAACCTGGTTGCATAAGTGTGCACACCCTCTTATAACTGTGGCTGTGTTCACAATTAACCGATCACATTCAAACTCATGTTAAATAGAAGTCATTACACACCTGCCATCATTTAAAGTGACTCCTATTAATCACAAATAAAGTTCAGCTGTTCTAGTAGATTTTCCAGATATTTTCTAAGTTGCATCTCAAAGCAAACACCATGGTCCGCAGAGAGCTTCCAAAGCATCAGAGGGACCTCATTGTTGAAAGATATCTGTCAGGAGAAGGGTACAAAATAATTTCCAAAGCATTAGATATACCATGGAACACAGTGAAGACAGTCATCATCAAGTGGAGAAAATATGGTACAACAGAGACATTACCAAGAACTGGACATCCCTCCAGAATTAATGAAAAATGTGAAATCCATGTACGTTATTTGCTGGCGCTACCAGAGCTGGCTATGTACTCTGGTAAGAGTCGCTGCAAACTTTAATTCAACACATTTATTGACCTACAATTCCAGCAGTTGAATACAGTGCTTGTTGCTTTTCCTTCTTACAAAGCATGTAGAGGTCTGTAATTTTTATCACAGGGACACTTCAACTGTGAGACATGGAATCTAAAACAAAAATCCAGAAAATCATATCGATTTTTCAATAATGAATTTGCATTTTATTGCATGACATAATTATTTGATCACCTACCAACCAGTAAGAATTCCGGCTCTCACAGACCTGTTAGTTTTTCTTTAAGAAGCCCTCCTGTTCTCCACTCATTACCTGTATTTATTGCACCTGTTTGAACTCGTTACCTGTATAAAATACACCTGTTCACACACTCAATCAAACAGACTCCTGGGACCACAGTCTCAAAGAAAACCAGTAGTAACACACTACGCTGTCATGAATTAAAATCCTGCAGCGCACGCAAGGTCCCCCTGCTCAAGCCAGTGCATGTCCAGGCCCGTCTGAAGTTTGCCAATGACCATCTGGATGATCCAGAGGAGGAATGGGAGAAGGTCATGTGGTCGGATGAGACAAAAATAGAGCTTTTTGGTCTAAACTTTACTCGCCGTGTTTGGAGGAAGAAGGATGAGTACAACCCCAAGAACACCATCCCAACTGTGAAGCATGGAGGTGGAAACATCATTCTTGGGGATGCTTTTCTACAAAGGGGACAGGACGACTGCACCGTATTGAGGGGAGGATGGATGGGACTATGTATAGCGAGATCTTGGCCAACAACCTCCTTCCCTCAGTAAGAGCATTGAAGATGTGTCGTGGCTGGGTCTTCCAGCATGACAACGACCCGAAACACACAGCCAGAGCAACTAAGGAGTGGCTCCGTAAGAAGCCTTTTAAGGTCCTGGAGTGGCCTTGCCAGTCTCCAGACCTGAACCCAATAGAAAATCTTTGGACGGAGCTGAAAGTCTGTATTGCCCAGCGACAGCCCCGGAACCTGAAGGATCTGGAGAAAATTTGTATGGAGGAGTGGACCAAAATCACTGCTCCAGTGTGTGCAAACCTGGTCAACTACAGGAAACGTATGATCTCTGAAATTGCAAACAAAGGTTTCTGTACCAAATATTGAGTTCTGCTTTTCTGATGTATCAAATACTTATGTCATGCAATAAAATGCTAATTAATTACTTAAAAATCATACAATGTGATTTTCTGGATTTTTGTTTTAGATTCCGTCACTCAAATTTGAAGAGTACCTATGATAAAAATTACAGACTTCTACATGCTTCATAAGTGGGAAAACCTGCAAAATCAGCAGTGTATCAAATACTTGTTCTCACCACTGTATCTCGAACAATTCTTCTGGCAGTTTTGTGTGAAATCTTTCTTGGTCTACCTGATCTTGGCATCAAGAGATCCCTGAATGTTCCACTTCTGACTTGAACAGCACTGATTGGCATTTGCAAGGCACTGATTGGCATCCTTGTTACGCATGTCTTTTGATAGTTATTTTCTGCTCCCCATGGCTCAGTATCTAGCCTGCTCAGTGCATCCACGTGAGAGCTAACAAACTCATTGACTATTTACAGTATACACAGACATTAATTGCAATTTAAAAAGCTGCAGGTGTGGGAAATGTAACTTTAATTGTCATTTTAACCTGTGTGTGTCACCTTGTGTGTCTGTAACAAGGCTAAACATTCAAGGATATGTAAACTTTTGATCAGGTCCATTGGGGTGATTTCTGTTTAAAAATGAGCCAAACTATATGATAACAAATTGGCTTCATATGATCACTATTCTTAAATAAAATAATTTTTTTGCATGATCAGTCCTATTTTCAAAATCAATGGCAAAAGTTCAAAATTTCTGCCAGGGTATGCAAACCCGGACCCCCCCGTCTCAGTTCCAAGGTGTTACGCTGCTATACTATTGTGCTGGGGGATATGAGGAATGCACTTTCTAACTTTCCTCAGTCTCCTCCAGTTTTAAACTTTAGGAGGACATGAGGACCTGGTCCACACCTGCGGAGTACCTGGTTTGGGGGGCCCGTTGCTGTCCCTGTCCTTGTCCACCTGGTCATACTTTTGACCTAGTCTAAAATCAAATAGACTCTGGATTTAGCCCAGAGAAATGTATTAATTATTCCAATTGGACTCTTAATATCTTACCCGGCACAGCCAGAAGAGGACTGGTCACCCCACTGAGCCTGGGTCCTCTCTAGGTTTCTTCCTAAAATTCGGCCTTCTTAGGGAGTTTTTCCTAACCAATTCAACACTACTGTTGTTTGCTCCTTGGGGTTTAAGGCCGGGTGTCTCTGTAAAGCACTTTGTGACAACTGCTGTTGTAAAAAGGGCTTTATAAATACATTTGATTGATTGATCATATCTTCGGTTTTGGTGAGAGAGGCACATTTATATTGAGGTAATAGTTAAATCCTGTATGAACATCATTGTATGTGGAAGCAATACAATAATCAGAACTGTCAATTCTGTGTCCTTCTACATGACTGCTGATATTACAATCATATTTTCTTCATAGACTAACCAAACAAAAAACAGATATTATAGGTTACAGCCAATACCACCCTATTGAATAGGCTACTCAAATCCAATAAGATAAGTCCACAGACCTTCAAGTGACACAATGTAATGTTCATTTGTTTAATGAACAATGACATGGTAATGTTAATTTTTTAATGCAATAGTTAGTAAGGCGACATACATCTGACATAGCATTGTATACCTTCTCAGAAGAGCATTCCGTAACCTACACTGGACTTAAACAGTATTTATGCTACATCTATACTAAGGATGCACCGATACCAGTAACGGGCCCATACTGGGCTCATGTACTTGTATTCGTACACACAGAAATATCCCTATACCACGAACCGATACCACGTCATGGAAACATTAAGCGAAAGTAGATGGTTGTGTCGCCTCTGGCCGGATAAGCATAGAATATATAACTCAGATTGGTAGAGCGGGACAGAGATGTCAGCAATTACACAAGTAGAGTACAAGCTCTGCTCTGCTAAATTGTCTAGTAGGAAAAGAAAAACACCAATTTAACACAAGCGATTTGATAAAATATTGTTAGACAAAACACAGCGCAGAGTTCAAGGAGTATGCTAACGCTCGCAGTACAGAAACACAACAAGAGCTAACTCCAACACTGGAGAAGGGAAATAAAATATCCAGAGACAGCCAGTGGGCAGAGATAAATGAAAGAGCAGAGTATAAAAAGATTCAATGAATCGCACCGTTTACAATCGCACAAGCTCCAGAGCAGAGCAACAACGTCCAGTCAGAGTATCAAACTAGCTAGTGAGTTCAGAAAAAAGTAACTGGCTGTGTCTGTGCATGCACACGTTTGCATTGAACGGTTAGTAAGTGGCGGTCACATTGATATACACTCACCTAAAGGATTATTAGGAACACCATACTAATACTCTGTTTGACCCCCAATGTGGCATTGATTCAACAAGGTGCTGAAAGCATTCTTTAGAAATGTTGGCCCATATTGATAGGATAGCATCTTGCAGTTGATGGAGATTTGTGGGATGCACATCCAGGGCACGAAGCTCCTGTTCCACCACATCCCAAAGATGCTCTATTGGGTTGAGATCTGGTGACTGTGGGGGCCATTTCAGTACAGTGAACTCATTGTCATGTTCAAGAAACCAGTTTGAAATGATTCGAGCTTTGTGACATGGTGCATTATCCTGCTGGAAGTAGCCATCAGAGGATGGGTACATGGTGGTCATAAAGGGATGGACATGGTCAGAAACAATGCTCAGGTAGGCCGTGGCATTTAAACGATGTTGGCACTAAGGGGCCTAAAGTGTGCCAAGAAAACATCCCCCACACCATTACCCCACCACCACCAGCCTGCACAGTGGTAACAAGGCATGATGGATCCATGTTCTCATTCTGTTTACGCCAAATTCTGTCTCTACCATCTGAATGTCTCAACAGAATTCGAGACTCATCAGACCAGGCAACATTCTTCCAGTCTTCAACTGTCCAATTTTGGTGAGCTTGTGCAAATTGTAGCCCCTTTTTCCTATTTGTATTTCCTATTAACTGAGCAGATTGTGAAATACTCAGACCGGCCCGTCTGGCACCAACAACAATGCCACGCTCAAAATTGCTTAAATCACCTTTCTTTCCCATTCTGACATTCAGTTTGGAGTTCAGGAGATTGTCTTGACCAGGACCACACCCTAAATGCATTGAAGCAACTGCCATGTGATTAGATAATTGCATTAATGAGAATTGATCAGGTGTTCCTAATAATCCTTTAGGTGAGTGTAAAAGTAGCCATCGTCTGAGCGACAACCAAAGGTAAGAAGCTAACTCTCACAACTAGATAGCAACAATGAATTAGCGTCATGCAGGCAACAATACTCTATTAATGCAGCGGCGGCAAAAGACCTTCGGTTTTCGCATTTTGCCTTCAAAATAAAAATCTGCGATGGGTTGTGTTTATTGTTTATATACATTTATTTTTAAATAAAAAAATATTTCAGGTATAAATTAAATAAATTACTATTTAAGTAATACATTATATAAGGTAAATAATATAAGGTAGGGCACATTGAGAAATGGTTAGAGCTTAAGTAAGTCGGGGGACAAGACCTTTGTTTTTTTACTGAAAAAATCCTACCTAGTGCAGCTTTGAGTACTTGGTATCGGTACTTGGTATTGGCAAGTACCCAAATATAAGTAATTGTACTTGGTCTGAGAAAAAGTGGTAAAGGTGCATCCCTAATCTCAATAATGCTGGATCCTCGTCAGTATGTATCCTTCCATCAGTACATAATCTAATTACATGTCAACTCAATTATTTGAACTGATCACTTCAACTTCTAAAATAAACACATTTCTGTCTTCTATATAATTCATCAGTTTGTTAACTTCAGTAAGCCCTGAATACGAGGGAGTAAAACAACACTCACGACTTGTTCCTTAACAATTACAAATCAGATTACGTACTGTTTCAAAAATGTTAGTTCACTACAAGTTTAGGGTCACCACTGGTTTTATTAGCTGACCAGATCTTGTTTCTAATGTTGGGGATAATCGTACTGATGAACTAACCCCTGTAACTGGCAAGTTGTCCTGTGGTGACTCTGTCACAGAACAGCATCCCTCCTGTAACCCATGCTGTGGGCTAGTTAGTCTCTCTTCCACTCCTTGCCAGTGAGCTGTCACAGGTAGTGCCTGAAGGTGTCTGCGATTTCCCCTCATCTCGTCCCCCACCAGGGGCTTAACAAGGTAAGACCGGGGAGTCACAGTGCCTCCCCAGTGTCCATATCTTTTTCTTGTCGATTTTAACAAAAAACGGATAGCTCAATCTCAACTTGGGCAAGTCACTCCATGCGTCCAATTGAAATAGTAGGCATGTGGTCGTTTTGCTGCCTTGTCTCGTTGCTTAAAAAATGTTCTGTTCGGCCATTTTGGATTTAGGTTTTTCTCCAGACCTGGTAAGTTTGTGGCCATTTCTCGGCCCATGCGTGGTTCCGCTGGGTTCACCCCCGTAGTTCTAACCGGATTCTCACTGTATATCATGAGCACTAACACTATATGTTGTTGCAAAATAATTTTTTGCGGAACAGGCTGTTTGTACTGCTCGTTCCACAAGTCCGTTCCCACTTGAAGTTAGGTGTTCAAAGCCGTACCATTTCCTCAACTCTTTCCAGGCATCAGTGGTATACTGTGGGCCACTATCGTTCAGTATTTGGTTCGAAACCCCACAACTGGCGAACGTCGCTTTCGGGTTCATTGACTTGTCCTGACATTGCAGTTGATTGGTATAGTATCTCTGAATGCCATGAATCATAATCAGATACGATGAAGTAGTTTTTTCCGTTGTAATCACAAAGGTCTGTGCTAATGCCCTGCCATGGTCAATACATGAGTGAAGTCAGATTGAGCGGCTTCTTCAGAATCAGGAAGAGTTTTATTGCCAAGTAAGGTTCACAACAAACTAGGAATATTGTTCTGGTCCGTTGGGGCAGCAATTTTGTTAAAAATAAATAAAAACAAATAACAATAATGGACTGAGCAGAAAACCAATTGACTGAGCATTATTAAATGACAAAGAAATATACTAAAAAATATGTAAGGTGCAAGAATTGTCCAGTTGAGGGTCGTGTATGTTGGCTCCGGGGCATGTTCATGTGGCCTACTGCTGTAGGATAGAAACCGTTCTTGTGGTGAGAGGTTTTGGTCCTTATTTGGTCTTTCATTGTGTCCTTTCATTGTGCCCTGCTTCTCTCGCAGCAGAATTTGCACAGTTCTATTGTTTTTAATGCCAGACAGGCCTGGCCACCACACTAATGTCCATTCTCTTTCCTGACACTGCACTCTAGGTCTATTGCGCTCTAGTATTTCCTGTCTCATTACTCTTGGAATGACAATATTACTGCCTAGTATAACCACACCGTTATTGACAGTGCATCTTTCATAGGGAAATTGTCTTTTACTGATGCTAGAATTCCTTTGGAATATTCTGTATAGTCTGTGACTGTTCGTCTGCCTTGGTGGTTGATCTTATTGTATCCAGCTTGTGCTGCAACACTGGTAGAATGTCAGTCACCACGTTTATGACAACAGACCTCTTCTACTGTTGTGCTCTGCTCTATGCTTAGTGTGCTCCGTGACAGTTTATCAGCCACAACTAGTGTTTTCCCCTATGCAAATTCCGCTTTTGCCCCAAACCTCAACAAGAGTTTCTGGCATCTGATTTGCACCACCTCTGACTCCTAACTGTTTATCAAAGGAATCAGCGGCTTATGGTCCGTAATCAATCTGAATTTGTCTAGGCCTATAAGATTCTTCTGGAACAGTTCACAAGCCCAAACCCCTGCTAAGCATTCTTTCCAGGTTCCCAGCTGTCTTTGTGTAGCTGTAACAGAGCTCAACCTAATCCATAACTGCCTTGGTTCGCTGACACAGCATACTCTGATCCGGAGAAAGCCGGCCGTGACAGGTGATGTTATAAGACCTTCTTTAATTTCTGACTCAACCCTTTAAAAGGTAACACAGTGGCCTTCAAACTGTAGAGGGTCTGGGATATACAGGTGCTGGTCATATAATTAGAATATCATCAAAAAGTTAATTTATTTCAGTAATTCCATTCAAAAAGTGAAACTTGTATAAGGTATACATTCATTCGACACAGACTGATATATTTCAAGTGTTTATTTCTTTTAATTTTGATGATTATAACTGACAACTAATGAAAAGTCCAAATTCAGTATCTCAGAAAATTTGAATATTGTGAAAAGGTTCAATATTGAAGACACCTGTTGCCACACTCTAATCAGCTAATTAACTCAAAACACCTGCAAAGGCCTTTAAATGATCTCTCAGTCTAATTCTGTAGGCGACACAATCATGGGGAAGACTGTTGACTTGACAGCTGTCCAAAAGACGACCATTGACACCTTGCACAAGGAGGGCAAGACACAAAAGGTCATTGCTAAAGAGGCTGGCTGTTCACAGACCTCTGTGTCCAAGCACATTAATAGAGAGGCGAAGGGAAGGAAAAGATGTGGTAGAAAGAAGTGTACAAGCAATAGGGATAACCACACCCTGGAGAGGATTGTGAAACAAACCCCATTCAAAAATGTGGGGGAGATTCACAAAGAGTGGATAGCTGGAGTCAGTGCTTCAAGAACCACCACTGCTATCGCATTCCTTGTGTCAAGCCACTCTTGAACAAGACACAGCGTCAGAAGCGTCTCGCCTGGGCTAAAGACAAAAAGGACTGGACTGCTGCTGAGTTATGTTCTCTGATGAAAGTAAATTTTGCATTTCCTTTGGAAATCAAGGTCCCAGAGTCTGGAGGAAGAGAGGAGGGGCACAGAATCCACATTGCTTGAAGTCCAGTGTAAAGTTTCCACATTCAGTGATGATTTGGGGTGCCATGTCATCTGCTGGTGTTGTTTCACTGTGTTTTCTGAGGTCCAAGGTCAACGCAGCCATCTACCAGGAAGTTTTAGAGCACTTCATGCTTCCTGCTGCTGACCAACTTTATGGATTTGCAGATTTCATTTTCCAACAGGACTTGGCACCTGCACACAGTGCCAAAGCTACCAGTACCTGGTTTAAGGACCATGGTATCCCTGTTCTTAATTGGCCAGCAAACTCGCCTGACCTTAACCCTATAGAAAATCTATGGGGTATTGTGAAGAGGAAGATGCGATACGCCAGACCCAAAAATGCCGAAGAGCTGAAGGCCACTATCAGAGCAACCTGGACTCTCATAACACCTGAGCAGTGCCACAGACTGATCGACTCCATGCCACGCCGCATTGCTGCAGTAATTCAGGCAAAAGGAGCCCCAACTAAGTATTGAGTGCTGTACATGCTCATACTTTTCATGTTCATACTTTTCAGTTGGCCAACATTTCTAAAAAATAAATAAATATTGGTCTTAAGTAATATTCAAATTTTCTGAGATACTGAATTTGGGATTTATAATCATCAAAATTAAAAGAAATAAACACTTAAAATATCAGTCTGTGTGGAATGAATTTATACGTTATACAAGTTTCCCTTTTTGAATGGAATTACTGAAATAAATCAACTTTTTCATGATATTCTAATTATATGACCAGCACCTGTACATTGCTCCAAAAAATTAAAGGAACCCTTAAATCAGACATTGATGAAGGAAATATAATAAAGATCAAAAACTTTACTGTACATTGTGTAATTTGGTGAGAACAAAATGACGAAACAACGGTCAATGGAAACCAAAATCACCAACCGATTGAGGTCTGGATTCAAACTCACACCAAAAATCTAAGTAAACAATTGAAATCTCAGGCTGTTCCAACTTGCATGAATTTCATCATGGCAACTCAATGTGACTCAGTAGTGTGTATGGCCCCCATGTGCCTGTCTGCATTACTGACAACGTCTGGGCTTGCTCCTGATGAGACGACGATTGGTGTCCTGGAGGATCTCCTCCCAGACCTGTATCAGGGCATCAGTGAGCTCCTGGACAGTTTGTGGTACTACTTGGCGCCGTCAGATGCACCGATACATACCATCCAGAGGTTCTTAATTGGACTCAGGTCTGTGGAACATGAGGGCCAGTCAATAGCATCAATGCCTTCGTCATCCAGGAACTGTCTACACACTCTGGCCACATGAGGCCAGGCATTGTCCCGCACCAGGAGGTACCCAGGGCCTACCGCACCAGTATAAGTTCTGACAATAGGTCTGAGGATTTCATCCCTGTACAGTCAGGGTACCGTTGGCTAGCACATGGAGGTCTGTGTGACCCTCTAAGGATACGCCTCCCCATCACTGACCCACTGGTCATGCTGGATGATGTTGCAGGCAGCATAACATTCACCGCGGTGTCTCCAGACTTTCACGTCTGTCAAATGTACTCAGGGCGAAGAGAAGAGAACGCGGCGCTAATGGTGCGCCTGCCAATTTTGGTGTTCTCTGGCGAATGCCGATCAAGCTGCATGGTGATGGACTGTGAGCACAGGTCCCACTAGAGGAGTCTGTTTGTGAGTCTGTTTGTGACAGTTTGGTCAGAAACATTCACACCAGTAGCCCGGTGGAGGTCATTTTGTAGGGCTCTGGCAGTGCTCCTCCTGTTCCTCCTCACACAAAGGAGCAGATGCTGGTCCTGCTGCTTGCTTGATGCCCTTCTACGGCCCTGTCCAGCTCTCCTCGTGAAACGGCCCATCTCCTAGTATCTCGTCCATGCTCTTGAGACTGTACCAGAAGATACAGGTATGGATACGGCAGGTATGGATGTGCCATCCTGGAGGAGCTGGATTACCTGTGCAACCAGAATGGGCTGCAGGTACCACCTCATGCTAGCCGTAGTGACAAGAACACTAGCAAAACACAATACTAGAGACGAATCATTCAGGAAGGATAAGGAGAGCAATTGTCTGTGGCCACCACTTGCAAAACCATTCCCTTACTGGGGGTGGTCCTGACTGTCTGTTGCCTCTCCAGTGCACCTGTTGTCACTTTCATTGCACCAAAAGTTGACATTGATTTACAATTGCTTATGCTTCTTGACAGGACAGATTGATATCCCGGAAGTTTAATTTACTTGGTGTTATACTGCAATGATTACGTGTTCCCTTAATATTTTTCAGCAGTGTACTTTCCTGTGTAGTTGATCATGCCCAGAACCCTTTTCAGTTCCTGCACATTCTTAGTATAGGTCAGCGATAGCTTGCATCTTCTCTTTAACTGTCCGAATTCCATCCTTATTAACTATCTGTCCTAGGACCTGTAGCCCACTGTGCGTGAACACAGACTTGTCCCTGTTCAACCTTAGCCCTGGCTGCTTGACTCTTTTCAAGACGAGCTTCAGTTGCTGCTCTCTCACATCACTCCCGTAGACTATAACATCATTTATTTACACTGTCACGCCTTCCACCCCAATCAACAAATCCAATGCTTTGCAAATTCCAAAAGGGAGACGTTTGAAACAATATCTCCCAAACAGTTATGACCGCCGTAAGGAGGCACTTCTCGCTGTGTAATGATATTTGCCAAAACCCACTGGTGGCGTTTAGTGATGAGAACTGGCACTAGCTAGTTTTGTAGTTTGTCCTCTGTACTGTGGTGGGTAAATTATACTTCCTCGTGCCTTGTTTTCCCACATATCTGGCACCGGAACTTTTTAGGTTATAGGTTTTCTCTCATCTAGTCTTTATCATGTCCTTCTCTTCCTGGACGGTTGTCATCCCTTTTTTCTGTAGTGCCATTGGGATTTCATGGGATTCCTGAAAGCTGCTCCCTCCTGCTGTGTTATTTGTTGAGCGACATTTTCTGTTTGCCATACCATCTGGACCGCGGTCTCCAAAGTAAGAGTTGTCATCAGCTTTTCTCGAGAGTTCCTTGTCTGGAATTCCCGCGATGAGAATGTCTTTAATTCAATAATTCCCCGTATGCGGGTAGAGGCACGTCTTCTGGTAGATAACCTTTTTTCTTCGACAAAAAGTAGCGCTCAAACTATTTACATATATCCGTCGAATTAATCTCTATCTTCGTCGAACATCAATGTCCTAAATATATATTCCGATTCAGGGCCCATATAGTATTTGAGTGCTCTCACTTGGACATCTCCTTCATTATTTATCTTTGTTGCCGCTATGTAGGCTACCCTGTGAATCTATCTCGACACGTGGGCCAGTCGACTGGGTGCTCACATTTTCCTGGCAGGTCATTCAGTACGCTTTTCTGGTATAACATAGTTATTTGGTGTCTGTACAATGCTTGATCCTCATTGTTTTATAAGGTTATCTATCAAGCAATCCCTTGACCCTGACTCATTCAGTTTTTCCAACCTACTGCTGTGCATTCACAGCCACATTCCGCTGTTCAACCATCAGCTGTTTGATATTTCACACGTTGGCTATACCATTGGACTGTAGGACAAGTTGACATGTGATTTGACAAAAAAAGCTGCTGCTCCTCTCTGGGTATATTATGCATTTTTCATTAACTCCTGCTTCCTGTAGCAGTGTAGCAGGGATGGTTGTAATAAAAAATAAACAAGTCAAGTCTCCGAGATTGTTTAAGCTATATTAACATGTTCATACAAACACTACATCTGTTCGCTACAAACTGATCTACTGTAGGAGCTGAAAAGACAAAGTATGATTGTCTCGAATATGAGGAGTGAAATGTTACATTCTAATCCACCTCCTGGGTTAGTTGTAACAGGCCTTTTGTTGAAATGAAGCATTTTGAAAAAAATGATAAACTGAGACATTCAACAACATTTTGATATCCTTATAAGAATAATTGAGAACATGAGAAAAACCTTGCAATGTTTCACATTTTGTGTGGCAGAAGTAATAAAATAACAATACAAATCATGAAATATTTCTGTTTTTAATGGCAGTAGAAGGCAGGGGCTGGATAGACAAGACTTGAACCCTGGTCACTAGGGGGCATGTGTGGTCCAGAATCAGGAGTGTAGCCTGTTACACCAGATTCCTGCACAAACATTTAATATTTTTAAGCTGCATTAACTGGCCTTTCTCAACTAAATAACATCTGAACTAAACAACTAATATTTTGAAGTGGGTTGCATTTTTCTGAGCAGTAAGTTAACACCCCATTAAGTGTCCATTCTCAAACGAGCAACATCTGAACTGAGCAACTGAATGCTTGTTGTATGTGAATGTGGGAAAGCGACAGAGATACTGAATATTGGACCTAATCACTCAGTGTTGCCACAGTGGTATGGTATTTCCTGGGGTACATGCTTGTATCCAACATGTACCTTCCCTGCACGGTAGCTGAACTGTTCTTACATCTAGCCATGACCCTTGCTGCAGTCACCTTGATTTTAGTTACATGTTAACAGGTTTGGTAGGAAACCCTATGAGGATGGTGTGCCTGTAGTCCTGCTGTTGGGATACATTAAGGAAGTCAATAGGTTATTTTCAAAAGTCAAATATAGATGTAGGTTTATTTTTTGGGGTGGGGGTTAATATGTGATAGATAAGAATACAAAATGATATGAGCAATGCCTGCACTTATTTATCAAGTCATCATTTACAGATGGAGATTTATGTGGGAAAACAATATTTTATTTTTTGATTAGCCAGTGAAGAAAATAATAATAACATAACATTTTAGCACAATAGATGAGCATAGGTACAGTGGATATAAAATGTCTACACACCCCTGTTAAAATGCCAGGTTCTTGTGATGTAAAAGAATGAGACAAAGATAAAACATGTCAGAAGTTTTTCCACCTTTAATGTGACCTATAACGTGAACAATTCAGTTGAAAAACAAACTGAAATCTTTGAGGGAGAAAACAAATAAATAAAAAACTTACAATAACCTGGTTGCATTAGTGTCAACCCTTAAACTAATACTTTGTTGAATCTATTTTTGATTTTATTAAAAAAAATTGATTTATTATTAGTCTATTTGGGTAGGAGTCTATTAGCATGGTACATCTTGACTTGGCAATATTTGCCCACTCTTCTTTGCAAAAGCATTCCAAATCTGTCAGATTGCGAAGACATCTCCTGTGCACAGCCCTCTTCAGATCACCCCACAGATGTTCAACTGGATTCAGGTCTGGGCTCTGGCTGGAAGGGGCTTCCTCTTGGAAGCCTCCCTGACCAGTTTTCTTCTTGTCTTTTCATACATTTTGGAGGGATGTCCAGTTCTTGGTAATGTCTCTGTTGTGCCATATTTTCTCCACTTGATAATGACTTTCTTCACTGTGTTCCATGGCATATCTAATGCTTTGGAAATTATTTTGTACCCTTCTCCAGACGGATATCTTTCAACAATGAGATCCCTCTGATGCCTTGGAAGCTCTCTGCGGACCATGGCTTTTGCTCTGAGATGCATCTAAGAAAATGTCTGGAAAATCCTGCTAGAACAGCTGAACTTTATTTGTGATTAATCTGAGTCACTTTAAATGATGGCAGGTGTGTAATGACTTCTATTTAACATGTTTGAATGTGATTGGTTAATTGTGAGCACATCCAGGGCACGAAGCTCCCGTTCCACCACATCCCAAAGATGCTCTATTGGGTTGAGATCTGGTGACTGTGGGGGCCATTTCAGTACAGTGAACTCATTGTCATGTTCAAGAAACCAGTTAGAAATGATTCGAGCTTTGTGACATGGTGCATTATCCTGCTGGAAGTAGCCATCAGAGGATGGGTACATGGTGGTCATAAAGGGATGGACATGGTCAGAAACAATGCTCAGGTAGGCCGTGGCATTTAAACAATGCCCAGTTGGCACTAAGGGGCCTAAAGTGTGCCAAGAAAACATCCCCCACACCATTACACCACCACCACCACCAGTCTGCACAGTGGTAACAAGGCATGATGGATCCATGTTCTCATTCTGTTTACGCCAAATTCTGACTCATCTGAATGTCTCAACAGAAATCGAGACTCATCAGACCAGGCAACATTCTTCCAGTCTTCTGTTCAATTTTGGCGAGCTTGTGCAAATTGTAGCCTCTTTTTCCTATTTGTAGTGGAGATGAGTGGTACCCGGTGGGGTCTTCTGCTGTTTTAGCCCATCCGCCTCAAGGTTGTGCGTGTTGTGGGTTCACAAATGCTTTGCTGCATGCCTCGGTTGTAACGAGTGGTTTTTTGAATCAGTCGGCCCATTCTCCTCTGACCTCTAGGATCAACAAGGCATTTTGGCCCACAGGACTGCCGCATACTGGATGTTTTTCCCTTTTCACACCATTCTTCGTAAACCCTAGAAATGGGCGTGCGTGAAAATCCCAGTAACTGAGCAGATTGTGAAATACTCAGACCGGCCCGTCTGGCACCAACAACCATGCCACGCTCAAAATAGCTTAAATCACCTTTCTTTCCCATTCTGACATTCAGTTTGGAGTTCAGGAGATTGTCTTGACCAGGACCACACCCCTAAATGCATTGAAGCAACTGCCATGTGATTGGTTGATTAGATAATTGCATTAAGAAGAAATTTAACAGGTATTCCTAATAATCCTTTAGGTGAGTGTAAGTGAAAAATTTTCTGACATGATTCATCTTTGTCTCATTATTTTACATCACAAAAACCTGGCATTTTAACAGGGGTGTGTAGACTTTCTATATCCACTGTGTGTATGTGTATGTGTATATATATATATATGTATGTGTATGTGTATGTGTATGTATATACCGATCAGCCATAACATTATGACCACTGACAGTTGAAGTGAATAACACTGATATGGGATATATTAGGCAATTGAACATTCTGTCCTTAAAGTTGATGTGTTAGAAGCAGGAAAAATGGGCAAGTGTAAGGATCTGAGCGACTTTGTCAAGGGCCATGCCTCGATTGGCCAGGGCTGTTGTGATGGCAAAAGGGGGACCTACACAATATTAGGCATTTGGTCATAATTGTATCACTAATCGCTATATATATATATATATATATACACACACACACACACACACACACACACACACACACACACACACACACACACACACACACACACACACACACACACACACACACAAACCTGTACATCTTTCACATCTCAACGGAAGGTCCCATGTAGCTTGTTAGATGAGTTGGTTGGGCATGATATTTGTATCACCAGAGTTCTCATTATTCCAAGTAGGATGAAAATATAAGTGGTGGCTACCATGATTATCTTTGGATAAGAGCATCTGCTAAATGACTTAAATGTATGACATTCAAGTTTTATTTCTGAAATGACGACAGTGAGCATTATATTGCCGATAATTTCCGTATTTCACATTTGAAATTCCTCTCACGTACAGCTTAATATTCAAGTTTACGAGCTGTAACTCCAGTGAGATATCTCTTCCACTAATCATCATTAGCTACATTAATGGCAGTTTATAACTGGAAACCAATCACACAATCAAGTGCAGACCTCGTTGTGCTTGAGGGCTCAAGATTAAGTATGAATCAGTGAGGGAGCTGTTTCTGAGGGATACTCCCTGCAGTTTTCCTTTCAATTTTATCTGCAGTGGGTTTGTCATTTTAACACTTTTTTTATGTGTGTGTGTGTGTGTGTGTGTGTGTGTGTGTGTGGGCTGGTGGAAAATGAGAGTATGTGATTGAAAGTGTTCTTGAAAGTGTGCATGATTGTGTACAAGCTCAAGTTCAAGAGTGTGTGTGTTGCTAATAAAGACTTTTGACAGTGGGTGTCTGTACGTGGAGTGGAATCCTGCCCTCGTGTGCAATGTGGTGCTGAGATAAACCTCTCCAGGCCCTGCACCCTTGCCAGATGGCCATGCTCTGCCAGTCTGCCTGCCAGCTTTGAGATGGGCGTCGACCCAGGTGAGAGTGGCTCCACAGGAGACCGGCTGATGCCAGTTTTCCACTGTGGGACCCATGCAAACCCTGGCACAATGGTGCCATTTTCACAGAGTGCCTTTGTTTGTTCCTCTTTGTGTTTCCATTACACTGATTGGCTGTGGGACCATGGAGTGGGGATGTGGTTGACACTGGTTTTCCAGGCACTTAGGTCTGTTTGATGTCATGGTGATAATATCAGTGGCTGTGTAATTCACAGATTCTCTACCAGAACGGTGTCTCGTAAGATGCAGAAGGGCAGATATTTCCTAGTTGGTTGCAGAGCAAAATCAATGTTTTGGAACTAGGCTTTTCACTGAGTTCTTGTAAGAACGGAATACCTTGTTTAGGATCTACAGTACTCTGTGATGCATCATACTTATGAACAGCTATAAGCCATGGTATGTTAACAATATATCGCAAACCCCCAAGATGCTTTATTGCGGTTGTAAACTGGTTACCAGTGCCGTTAGAACAATGCCACCTAGTTTATGATCTAAAATCATATATTTGCTTAAGAATTCCTCAGTACACTTTGGAAAATACAGTATGCTGTAATGTAAGGAGGACCTAAACCAGCCTAATAACCTCAGGAATGTGCTTTTTTTTTTATAGAGGAGGGTGGTTTTGAGTATGGTTATTTGTTTTGTTTTCAGGTGTCTACTTTTTGATGTGTATATCCTAGGTCTGTTTTTGTTTGTTTTCGTATATGTAAAAAAAAATCTGCTCCATTTCTGTCTACATTTGTAAGTGTTTACAAGGATGAATCGCTGTACTGTGAATATTATTGTAGGAGAGCTGAGTCAATAGCTCAGCTGAGATTTCTTGATACTGCAAACCGATTCAGTGCAGAACAAGGCAGTTATTGCGTCAATAAAACTAAAGTAAAATATATGTTACTGTAGTAGCTACGTAGCTGTCTTACTCAAGGAACATTACATTTAATGTCAGCTACTAGCTGGTTAGCTTTGCTTTTGTAATATCTGGCTTGGGCCAGATATACGTTCCCCAAACAAATGTATCTTAAGTTCCAAGTGTTGAGCATTTAGTTCTGTAGACTATGTTTTTGTTTGGCAAAGATCTGCTCAACAATGTCATTCAGTAATCAATTCATTGTACTTATTTTTGCATTATGTGATCAGTTCAGTTCCACACCTGTGCTGTTGTTCTCTATGCTGCCTCAGTAACCATTGTTGTGCGGAGCATGCCACTGACCCCGCTGAGCTTATTAATGAACAAAGCCAACAGGCCAAATGCATAGCTGAAATGAATGAGATAACAAAATGGATCATGTGTTGAAGAATACTGTACACAACCCGTCTCCAAAAATGTTGGGACACTGCGTAAAATGCAAATACAATCAGAATGCAATGATGTGCAAAACATTTAATCCCTATATTTTATTGGAAATAGGACAAAGACAACATATCAGATGTTGCACCAGAGAAATGTACTGTGTTGCATCTCCTCTTAACAATACTCTGTGAGCATTTGGGAGCAGAGTAGACTAATTGCTGTAGTTTTGAAAGTACATTTTTTTCCTCATTCTTTCTTGATATATGATTTCTGTCACAATAGGTGGTGTAGTGATGTGTTGCGGGAGCAAGGAACCAGGTGCAGGCAGGGGTAGTCGGTGTGGAGTCTTTAATAGACAAGAAATAAACAAACACCGAGCACAAAACACACAAAAGCAAAGGGCTGACTAAAGTAGCAAAAATTAAAATATGCAATGGCACAAGTACTTACAAACAACGGCAACACACACGACATCCAAACACAACAAGAACAATGAGCCACAATGTGGGGAGCAGAGGGGAAACATTTATACACATACAAATTAGCTAGATTGGGACCTGGTGTGAAAGATTGGAAACATGTGACAGTCCGGGATGTGTTCGTGTGATATGGGACTTGAAGGTGCACGGAACGGTGGCGCTGCTGCTCACCTAACCGTGACAGTACCCCCCCCCCCAAAGGCCCGGCCACCGGACGGGCCAAGACGAACCCCAGCAAAAGGGAGGGGGGGGCAGCGCAGAGCCCCCATCGGCATAAACCCGCCCGAGGGGGCGGAACAGCCGAGACCAACCAGGGCGGCGGAGCCGTCACGGGACAGGCCGGGGAGGCAGAGCCGGCGGAGGATCAGGAGCCGGGAGAGCCGACAGAGGGTCGGTAGCCGGCGAAGGGACAGAGGCCGGGAGAGCCGACGGAGGGTCGTTAGCCGACGGAGGGTCAGAGGCCGGGAGAGCCGACGGAAGGTCAGTAGTAGGCGGGGGAGCCGGAAGAGCTGACGGTGGGTCAGTAGCCAGAAGAGCCGACGGTGGGTCGGTAGCCGGGAGAGCCGACAGAGGGTCGGTAGCCGGCGAAGGGACAGAGGCCGGGAGAGCCGACGGAGGGTCGTTAGCCAACGGAGGGTCAGAGGCCGGGAGAGCCGACGGAAGGTCAGTAGTAGGCGGGGGGTCCGGAGCCGGAAGAGCTGACGGTGGGTCAGTAGCCAGAAGAGCCGACGGTGGGTCGGTAGCCGGGAGAGCCGACAGAGGGTCGGTAGCCGGCGAAGGGACAGAGACCGGGAGAGCCGACGGAGGGCCAGAGGCCGGGAGAGCCGACGGAGGGTCGTTAGCCGACGGAGGGTCAGAGGCCGGGAGAGCCGACGGAAGGTCAGTAGTAGGCGGGGGGTCCGGAGCCGGAAGAGCTGACGGTGGGTCAGTAGCCGGAAGAGCCGACGGTGGGTCGGTAGCCGGGAGAGCCGACGGTGGGTCGGTAGCCGGAAGAGCCCAAGGAGGGGCCGGGACAGGAGAGGGCGCCGGGGTGGCCGGGACAGGAGAGGGCGCCGGGGCGGCAGGGACAGGAGAGGGCGGTAGCGGCCAAACCCCGGCAAGCTCAGGCGGTGCGGGCCACTCCTCCCCGGGCTCAGGCGGCAGAGGCCACTCCTTGGCGCTGCTGCTCACCTAACCGTGACAATTTCAGCTGCTCAACAGTTCAGGATCTCCTTTGTCGTATTTTTCGTCTCATAATGCGCCAAATGTTTTCAGTGGGTGACAGGTCTGGACTGCAGGCAGGCCAGTTTAGAACCCAGACTATTTTACTACGGAGCCATGCTGTTGTAATACGTGCAGAATGTGGTTTCGCATTGTCTTGCTGAAATAAGGAAGGGTTCCCTGAAAAAGATGTTGTCTGGATGGCAGCATATGTTGCTCCAAAACCTGTCTATATTGTTCAGCATTAAATGGTGCCTTCAAAGATGTGCAAGTCTCCCATGCACCCTCATACCAGCACAGATGTTGGCTTTTGAACTGTGCGCTGATAACAAGCCGGATGGTCCCTTTCCATTTTAGCCCGCAGGATGAGGCATCCATAAGTAATTATTTTGATTTGTCAGACCACAGGACAGTTTTCCACTTTGCCTCAGTCTGTCTTAAGTGAGCTCAGGCCCAGAGTAGGTGGTGGCTTTCTGGATCTTGTTTATACAGTATATGTTTTCTTCTTTACTTGGTAGAATTTTAACTTGCATTTGTAGATGTACTGTGTTCACAGACAATGGTTTCCGGAAGTATTCCTGAGCCAATGCTGTGATTTCCACTAAAGAATCATAACTGTTTTTAATGCAGTGCCCCCTGAGGGCCCGAAGATCACGGCCGTCCAATTTTGTTTTTGAGCCTTGTCCCTTGCGTACAGAGATTTCTCCGGATTATCTGAATCTTTTAATTATATTATGTACCGTAGATTATGCCCAAACTCTTTTGCAATTTTTTGTTGAGAAACATTTTTCCTAATTTGTTGCACTGCGAAAACATTCACAGAATGGTGAACCCCTCCCCATCTTTACTTCTGATGGACTCTGGGATGCTCTTTTTATACCCAATCATGTTTATTGACCCGTTGCCAATAAACCTAAATTTATTGTGAGATGTTTCCCCAGGTTATTTTTAGCATTACACAACTTTTCCAGTCTTTTGGTGCCCCTGTCCCAGATTTTTTGAAATGTATTGCTGGCATCAAATTCAAAGTGGGCATATATTTTTCAAGGAACAATAAATATTTTCACTTTCAACATTTGATATGTTATCTTTGTACTATATACTTTTGAATATAGGGTATAAATGATTTTCACATCTTTGCATTCTGCTTTTATTTCCATTTTACACAGCATCCCAACCTTTTTGGAAATGGGGTTTTACTTCTTTTTAATTTCAAATAAATATTTGAGGTATTTTCTGACTTGAACCCAGAGCCGGATGTCAATGTGACCTCCGGACTACCTAACTCCAGACAATAAGTAACAGTTTCTTCAATATACAGCGAACTGTTCGAACAAGTTACCTTGCCAAAATGTTCATCAAGAATATATTGAGTATAAAAAAGGTTTGTTCCCTTGTCTATTTTTGACATTTGCTATTAATACTGTACATAAATATTTCTTTCTCACAATGAATTTCGGTTGAACATTTTACCATGTAACTAAGGCAATTTGGTTCCGGAAGCAAAACCAGTTCACAAGTACTGTACCAGATTATAAATGGACGAAAACATAATGTATACATATGATTATTTACATGAAAACAAAATCCCTGTACATCACTCACCATTTGGGAAGAAACAATACAATAATATTACCAAGTAACATGTAATAATACTGTTGTACTTCCTGTTTTGAGAAGGTCACTGACCTATTTTTTCCCTCACTTTCTGCTCCACCTCCCACACAACTACTAATATGATTTCTTCTGTAGGAAACGGAAGTTTGATATAACAGCTTGGCACAGCTAACCATATCAGCTGACCGTTAAGGCACTGAGAAAGGTTCTCTCCATATCACCAACCAGATAACATCTCTAATAGGGCTCATTTACGTTTATATAATGAAATTGGACTCATTCTCCTGAATGGCACCTAAATAAATGTTTCCATAATGGCCAAAATTGTTTCCTAGAATGCAACACTGAATTGTCATTTATGTGGAGGTCAACCAGGATAAGTGTGCAGAAAATGGGAAATAAATCCATCTAGAAGGAATAGATTGTTTCTCAGCCTGGCCTATTACGTAGCTCTTGCTAGTGCGCCCTGGTCCGAGGTCAACATAGACCCCAGATAGATCTTGATTTGGGGAATAACAGTTCATTACGGGAAGAGAGTTACAGCGAAGGACAGAGAAAATGGCTGGACATTGTGCCTGCCAATTAGTGACTAAGGTGCTCTGATGGCTGCATATTTAACTGATCATACTCTGGTTCACACTATTATAGGACCTAATCATTATTTTTGTGGATGTAAATGTCACATGGAAAATGTATATAATCAAAATGAGGCAATGTGGTACTGTGAAGAAATGACCTAGGGAAGGAACTGAAAATATATTTACATGAATACAGTTAGAATTTTTGTTTATCAGTTTTTAGTAGATCATCTTGTTTAGCACTATACGTTTGGCTTGTTAAATAACCTCAGATTACATGCACTATTTAACTGCATGGTTTGTGGACGCATGTACATTAAAGATGAAAGGATAGAAATACGTTAAGCCTGTGTCTTTATACACATTCAACACATTTTTAAATAATGTTCATTTTGGCAGGATACAGCAGAAACTATTGTAAAATAATTTTATTAACAATGTAATTGTTTAATCTTTTAGAGAAAAATACCCGTTCACCCGAGTCAAGTCATTAAAGTGAGCATAAATGTGTCATTGTTTGCCTCTGTAGAAACACAGCTTTCACAAGAATTTTTGAAGTGTATTTGGTGCATTCTGAATATTTTGGCAATTTTTTTGACATGAATAGAAATGTGCTTCAGTTTATTGAAAAAAATATTTAATCTGACAGTTTGGTCAGAAACATGCACACCAGTAGCCCGCTGGAGGTCATTTTGTAGGACTCTGGCAGTGCTCCTCCTGTTCCTCCTCGCACAAAGGAGCAGATACCGGTCCTGCTGCTGGGTTGATGCCCTTCTATGGCCCTGTCCAACAGCCCTCATGTAACGGCCCATCTCCTGGTATCTCCTCCATGCTCTTGAGACTGTACTGGGAGACACAGCAAACCTTCCTGTAACGGTATGTATGGATGTGCCACCCTGGAGGAGCTGGACTACCTGTGCAACCTGAATGGGCTGCAGGTACCACCTCATGCTACCAGCAGTGACAAGGACACTAGCAAAATGCAAAACTATAAATAAATCAGTGAGGAAGGATAAGGAGAGAGCAACTGTCTGTGGCCACCACCCACAAAACCATTCCCTTTTGTCAGGGTTGTCTTGCTGCTGCCTCTCCAGTGCACCTGTTGTCACTTTCATTTGCACCAAAGCAGGTGACATTGATTTACAATCGCTTATGCTTGCTAACTGGCAGGCTGATATCCCTGAAGTTTAACTGACTTGGTGTTATACTGTGATGATTATATTTTACCTTCATGTTTTGGAGCCGTGTATTAGCCCTGAATGTGAAAACATGGTACTGCTCATTATCTGACAAATACCATCTTTACGGTGAAGCGCTGTGGTGTGGGGTGCTTCTCAGCGGCCGAAACTATGGTCACGATTGAGAGAAGGACGAATGGGGCAAAATACAGAGAAAACCTGATCCAGAGACTTAATCTTTCAAGACAACAATAAGCCACAGCCAAGACAACAGTGTATTTGCTACGGGATAAGTCTTTGAATGTCCTTGAGTGGCAGAGCCAAATCACGGACTTGAACTTAAATGTACATCTAAGGGGAGACCTGAAGATAACTATTCACTGACACTCCCCATCCAATCTGACAGAGCTTCAGAGGATCTACGAATAATCAATATCTAATAATGGGGTTTGCTTTGTCATTATGAGATGCTGTGTATACATATAGAAAATCTGTTCAATTCTACATTTTGTCACACAACACAAAACAACTGCATCTGATTCATGTACAAGATTGTGTGTCATGTCCATGACATTATGACCACTGAAAGGTGAAGTGAATAACACTTATAGTCTCATTATCATGGCACCTGTCAGTGGGTGGGATGTATTAGGCAGCAAGTGACCATTCTGTCCTCAAAGTTGATGTGTTAGAACCAGGAAAGATGGGCACGTGAGCATCGGAACTGGACCACGGAGCAATGGAAGGTGGTGGCCTGGTCTGGTGAATCATGTTTCCTTTTACATCACTTGGATGGCCGGGTGCATGTGCGTTGCTTACCTGTAGAACACATGGCACCAGGATGCACTATGGGAAGAAGGCAAGCCGGCAGAGGCAGTTTGATGCTTTTGGCAATGTTCTGCTGGGAAACTTTGGGTCCTGCCATTCATGTGGATGTTACTTTGACAGGTACCACCTACCTAAGCATTGTTGCAGACCATGTGCACACTTTCATGGCAAAACAATTTCCTCATTGAGGAACACAACAACGAGTTCAAGGTGCTGACTTGGCCTCCAAATTCCTCAGATCTCAATCCCATCGAGGATATGGGGGAAGTGCTGGACAAACACGTCTGATCCATGGAGGCCCCACCTCACAACTTACATGACTTAAAGGATCTGCTGCTAATGTCTTGGTGTCAGATACCACAGCACACCTTCAGAGGTCTAGTGAAGTCCATGCCTCAATGGGTCAGGGCTGTTTTGGCGGCAAAAGGGTGACCTACACAATATTAGGCAGGTGGTCATAATGTTATGGCTGATCGGTGTATATATACTACTCATCAGCTGAGGAGACCTCTTTCCGAAATACATGGCATGATGTTGGTTCACGGTATATACCTCATTAGAGCATTGATTATTGTATGTTTGCCAACAATTGCCATGTAATTCAGCATTAATTGCTATTGATCATTACTTGCAGCATAATTATCTTAATGTGTTTACATTCAATAAGTTAATTCCTGTGTGCCATTATGAGGCTTTTAGCATTGCCTCCATATTCTCTATAGTGGAAAGCATTTGGATAGAGAAGCTTTTGTGTGGCATTCTCAAACAGGAGGCAGTCTTTTGAAGGTGGCAGTTTTCAGAACACAGTGGGTAAAAAAAACTTTTCAGGGCATTTTTAAAAAGGTATGAATCATTACTTTTTTGGTAAAACTTGAAAGACATATGTTTAGTGGTCAAATGCTGGGTTCTATCTCAGCTTTTTTTTGTACCTGGTCCTTCTGTTAAAGATGTGTTTCAGGGGTAACAATCCAATAGATCCAGTGAGTACTTTAGATGACAAAATAGCATCCAAAACCTTTTCAGTTTCAGCCTTGAAATGAATGCCACCTAAAGTATATTAATCATATTCAATTCTTGAAAAGAGAAACAGACGGACCAGCTTACCCACCAGCACGGTGTTTATTGAAGTCAGCAGTGACATTACTACAATATGCTGCTTATGCATTATATTTTGAAAGTACATATTCACTTCAGGAGGCGGAACTTAATTGTATTCCTATGCAAATGCTGTTTATGAAGTATGCCCAGAATGCATTTATTTTTGGGTGCCGGATGCCCGGCAAAATTGCATTTAATATTTTATCAACAGCCATAGGGTGATCCTGGATTGCATTCTGTGCATAAACCTGGTCTGAATGGACTCAACTGAAAGCAATATAATCTCAAATGCATTGCCTTGTCAGATATAATGTGACAACAGGATATTGCTTTGCATGTGTGTGTGTGTGTGTGTGTGTGTGTCTGCGTGTGTGTGTGTGCGTGTGTGTGTGACCTCCACAATTCGAATGCTTCATATTTGGCAGTGTAACTGAAAGTCTGTCCAATGTGTCTTTTGATTGAAACAGCCATCTTAAGCTCTGTAGACTCTATACATTATTCCCACTTAAACCCACTGGTGTTTTCCTTATGATTATTATGATCATCATTTATCCTCTGATGGATTTCTTTCATTGTACAGTTGGCTTTGAGACGCAGCTAACTGTGTCTAAACGAACTATGTTGTCATTGTTCTTTGGTTTATTGTAGTTGTATACCACTCTGCTGTAGTGAATAACAATGCCTTGGTAAGGTCAGTGGATAGGCTGATCAAAAGCTTACATTAATTCCTTGCTCAGTTTGAAAATGATAAACGCAGAGGAGCTATACTTGACAGCAATAAAAACAATAAGATTCAGCCTATGAAAATGCTTGAAGTAGATAGTGTCATGAATGCTACATTGTAGATGGTCTCATCAGAACCTGGCAGTCATTGGCCTTGTAAAATATCACCAGATGCCAGTGATTATGTCCTGTAATAAAGTCATCTTTGGCCAATCCAACTGTAAAACCTTGTTCCCTACAAATGAGATAAATAGTAGTTCTATGATAACTTTGACAAATTTAGACCATACATTTGGGAGGTTTACATGTAGCCTTCTGCTGGCTGAGTTAACCTATAATAGGAAATGCCATTGGTAAGCAATGAAGTTTGTGGAGGGCTTAAAGTATTATGTTCCAAACTATTTGTCTGTAACTTATTTTGAATGTGTTGCTAACTTTGGAAAAAGACGTGGGTTGGTGTCTTCCGACCAAATTTCCAATGTCTTGCAATGTGTGAAAGTCCCAGGCGAAAACAAAAGATGCCGTCTTGTTTCCTAGACTCTACAGTGAGGTAAAAAAAAAATTGATCCCCTGCTGATTTTGTACGTTTGTCCACTGACACAGAAATTATCAGTCTATAATTTTAATGGTAGTTTTATTTGAACAGTGAGAGAAAGAATAACAACAAAAAAGTCCAGATAAACACATTTTATAAATTGATTTGCATTTTAATGAGTGAAATAAGTATTTGACCCCTCTGCAAAACATAACTTAGTACTTGGTGGCAAAACCCTTGCTGGCAATCACAGAGGTCAGACGTTTCTTGCAGTTGGCCACCAGGTTTGCACACATCTCTGGAGGGATTTTTTTCCACTCCTCTTTGCAGATCTTCTCCAAGTCATTAAGGTTTTGAGGATGACATTTGGCAACACAGATTTTCTATGGGATTATGGTCTGGAGACAAATAAACCTACCATTAAAATTATAGACTGATAATTTCTTTGTCAGAGAGCAAACGTACAAAATCAGCAGGGGATCAAATACATTTTTCCCTCACTGTATGTACTTTTACTATCAATGTGCTAATGTCTAGAACTAACAGCTGTGGTTTTACGGGGGATTTTATGACAATATAATTTTCCTGATACTCTGATCAAACAAGGCATTTCACAAACCCTATGCTATTCAATTCACAAATGGTTTATATTAATGGATTTGGAAGAGCCCAAAGGCCTAAAAGGACATTTGTACCATAAAGGCAAAGCATATCATGCCAGACTACATTGACACTTTATTTGTTAGCATTTTCTAGCGCAATAGTCCCCAACCACGGCTACTAAGACCCCTGGGGGTACTTGGTCTGTTCACAAAGGCTACAGAAGGTGACCACAGGCTTCCTGGTATTATCCACAAGGGGATACTTCAGGGTTACTTCAAGGCCAAATTCAGCTGGTGGTGTGTTAACTGAATAAAGGTTAGGTACCACTGTGACCTACTGGCACAGGTTAGGAAGCCCAATGGGCACATGCATCCTCCTGGAGACCTATGGGATGTGCAGGCTTTTCATACTCCCCTGCACCAAGGGACTTGATTCAGCTGATTAGAATATGTTGCGATAGACCTGTGCAAGAACAACATTCCCTGTTAGCCTGGGAATACTCCAAGTCAATCATAGTTTGCTTTTCCCCCTTGTTGATTTTTCCCCTGTACTCATGCTGGCAGTGCTCAGACGCAGCAGACAACAAGCTTCAAGGCATTAGCATTGGCGCTAAAGCAACAATGTTCATTGGAAATCCAACTCCACAGCCATTAGCTCCCAGAGGTCTAGTACCGCCATTGTAAGCCGCAGCACACTGGCACACTAACAAGCCCTCAAGCCACAGGCAAAGGAACAGCATCGTAAAAAAAGCACGTGTTTATTTTTTTTCCCATTTTGCTTTTGAATACTACAGTCCTCGGAGTCGGAAATGATGACTTTTCAAACAAATAGATCCCCTCCCCGATTTCATGATATAATGTACCTACGGCTTCAGGCTGTGGCATGTTCTCCTAATCACCCGGGCCAGAGCCAGACTCCTTAGAGCTCGATGAGTCCTGATGGTGCCAAGTCAGGCAGTTGGAGTCCTGCACCTCGGTCTAGTTCACATTGACCAAGTTAAAGGAGAAAGGGAGAGCAACACAAAATGGAATTGCTTTTTTTAGTACAATGCAATGTCTTATTTATAGGTACAGGCTTCAGGATGATGGTGGTTGGTATTCCAATAGCTTTAGAGGGTGATTTGATCAACAGGGATTTCTATACTCTGTGTACATTGCATAGCCATAATGTATCCAACAGTCAGATCAACAGATTTGACCATTATTATATAATTTTCTCTTGTGTATTTTGTATTACTTATTGTATGGAAAATGTAATAAAGTATCAACATTTAAATCATTTGACATAATTTCAGGTCATGTCAACCTTGAAATTGTGGATTCTACAAATATTAACGAGCTTCTGTATAACTGTTATTACACTTTGTATGATAAATTATAGATTTAATTGTATTTTCTGTTTTTTAGATCACAGCTTGAGTCCCACCACATGGTTGTTTGTGGATCTGTTTAATAAAAGAAATGAAATCCTTAATCAATTCCTCCTTAATTTGTTTATATTGATCAGCCTGTGCAATGCATAGGGCCAACCTTCCACTATCATTCACCGGTGCCATTTACTAAAGGACCAGACTGCCCCATAATTAATCAAAATATAATTACACAGGAAATTCCTCATGTAATGTCTCAAACCCTTACATTTTGACCCGGGTTGGCTTTCAAGGACTGTTTCACTGACCACAAAAAATAAAAAGTAATGTTCGCTTTCTCCATTTCATCTCATGTCTTGCCAAACGTTTAACGACAATACTGATTAGAGTACAGGAGCTGTGATTATGGCCAACTCAGTTTTAAATTAAACAGCTGCTATTGTAGGTACAACTTTTTCCACACTAATTTAGGACATAATTGCAAAATCCTACTCAATCACAAATTCATTGAATTGAATTACTTTATTTTAATTGAATTACTTCATTTTTCCAGGAGGACCAGCTATACAGTTGGTAGTGTAGCCTGCACAGGTTACGGACACACAGGGTATTAATGGAGAAGTGCAAGGGGAGGTGGTAAGGGAGAAATCCAAACCCAAGGTAGAACCCCTCTTCAGGGGATGTGGCTTCTTATCTGGGGCAGAGTCCTGGTGGGTGTTTGGGAGGAATGGGGGTTCGCGGTCGTATGTTTGGCAGCCTCTGCACCCTCCATCCCCTGGCTGCCCTCCTCTATCTCCTTCTTGCAACCTTGCCTGGTGCCACATTGGTCGCCTCTTTACTTCTGGCCTTCACCCAGAAGAGGCAGGTGTGTGTCTGTGTGTGGGGGTTGGGGGGGTTGGGGGCTGGACTTGCTGTTTGCTTCCAGAATCTTTCGGAAGCTACCAGCATTTTCTGGTGGGGGTTGGTATGACACTGATTGGTGGAGTGCAGGTCGTTGGTAATTTTTCCACCAATAATTGACAAAGAATCGTAGATTGGGCAGATTGCGTTGTACAAATGCAATAGATTGAGACAAACAACTAACCCTTAGCCTGTTGGCAAAATACAATGCAATGTGTTATGGACGTTAAATCCATTTTTATATGATTTTAATTTACAGGTCTAAAAGCCTGTGCAGCCATTTAATGCAGTCATTTCAATTGTGTTTTATGCTTGATTTCCATTTCAATTGTGTTTTACCCTTTGCTTGTATGCAACGCATGCCAGATGTTGTAGTTCACTTTGATTTGAAGTTATCAGTGGTCTCAGAGGGACAAATAAACATCTGGAGTCTGTGTATGGTGGATCTCCTGTGTTGAATGTAATGAGGAAGGGCAGGCACATAGCTGTTCTTCAAATGGTCCGCAGTCATTAAATAAAGAGCTTTTTTAGTGCACCTAAAGTAACAATGGATTTGGGAAAAAAAGAGTCAGAGATTGAATAGTTAGAAAAAAGGTTCTAACGATGAACGTAGCTTTACTTTTGGGATATTGGACCCATTGTGCTATTCTTTGGCTGCACAAAAGGAAAGGAAAGGGACATTGTTGGATGCGCTCAGAAAGTAAGTACAAGTCAAATTTGCCTAATCTCTGAAACACAGAACTAAAATCAAATGTATATTCGCCCACAGGAGATTAATATAGGTCTAATGAAGGATATGTCTTCAGTGATCTACATTGCTGGTGCTCGAAAAAAAATGGTGGTGCTTCTACCCTTTTCAATTGAGTGTTTTTAGTTAGAGCCCTGCTAGTGGCAGGTAAAGATAAATGTAATGCAAGATAAATGAAATCCTTTTAATAAAGTATACAAGATTAATGTATGTCACAAAAAGTCTACTACATGAAAGAGGTGTGCTATGTTATTCCTAATCAGAATACACACCAGCCAGTCAGTATTTGTCAAAGGCTTTCATAAAAACCAAACCTCTCATCAACCTAATAAGGCTTTAAATGTATTTCGCACGTAAGAGCTAATTGACACTTTTTGATGAAAGGAGAATTGATAGTAATCACATCAAATTGTTACTCACAGCTTTCTGATCTGGCGGTGGTGTCGCACAATGTGTTCACTTCAAAGGGTCAGACCTACACATATTTCATCTCTTCGGGAAAACCAAGAGATATTTGCTCTGTAGAAACCACATCCTCCCCTGCGTCAAACAAAAAAATAGATAAGAAAAATACCAAGGAAGTGGACTCTAATAAATTACTAATAATGTAGCTGTAATCTGTAGCTTCTCATGTGATATATGTTGAAAGGCCTATTGATTGTGCTTGGCTACTTCAATTATTCAAGGTTATTACCATGACTGGAGTAGAAACACATACTAACCAACAATCAATAGTGCGATTATTAGTCACATCGGACAAAGAATCCACTCAAACTCACCCTGTTAAAATTGCGAATCACCTCAGTATTGCCTGTAGGCTCTTTCATGTGAATTATTGAAATGAGATCATAGAGGACAAACATTTTCAGATTATTGTTTTAATTCATAGGGTGATTGGAAAAACTTTTTTCTGCATTTTCTGCATGTGCAATACCCATCTCCTTGAAATGGTATTGTTTATCTCACCTGAAGTTACTTGTAACTCAGAAGAGCTGTTTCCACACCTAAGGGTAATTCTCAGTACTGTCTTTCCCTGTAGGGTGGTCTTTTTCTACACTTTGCTTTCTGCTCAACCGGTTCCCCGCCAGCAAAATCCCTTTCCATTGAACCTTTTACTGTATATCTGCCAGGTCGCCTGTGGGAAGCCACTGAGTGTTGATTGCTAGGTAAAAAAATGGAGTGAGAAGTCTCGGTCAGAGGCCGAATCGAGTTGGAAGCACAGGTGCGACATAAGGCCCTGTGTGTGTGAGGAGTAATTGGATATAGGCTGTGCATGGTTACATTCAAAAAGGAACTCTACAGAAAGGGGAAGTGGTGATGAAAGCGTCCAATGGACATCAGGTGCATTGCTCTAAAGAAATCAACAGTGTTTCTATTCATCTTTTGGTTTACTCTCTCCCTCTCATTGTGGTCAGTACGAATTCAAGTCAGATTTCTCTAAAAATAGACGGTTGAAGTTTTTTTCCTGGCTAATGCCTATCCCTGGGTACCCTGTGAATGTTGTAAGTGAGTAGTCTCTGATTCTCAGACTGAGATAAAGAATAACTGAATTATATTTCTGTGGCGGTCACTTAAAAGGTAGTGCCATTTGTAAATTCAAGAAATTAGTAAATAAGTCTTGGTAAGTTAATTATCACATGACAAATGAATTTCTACATGACCCGACAAGGTAAATGCTGGGGGTTGAAATAATCTGCTTCCATTTTTGTCAGTGAGGCTTTGCAATATTGCTGACAAACAGCTATTGAGGTTGAAAGGGCACAATATGCACCCATGATACGTGATAACCGGCAAATACTGACAGTCAGCATACAGGCCGAGGAAGATTATTAATGGAGGAAAGTGAGAAATATGGGAGTTAAACTCACCCACAAGTAACAGCTAATTAACTTCTTCCTGCGATAAGGAAGAGGCTTGTTCAGTCCTAATTCCACTTCAGGCCAGTAGGAAAAGGGAACCTCTGGTCCAGCCCACCTCTTAGAAATGACGCTTCAGTAGTCAGCTTAGGATGTCTCTGTATGGGGCCTCGATAAGGCAACATGTACAGTAGGGAGAACAAGTATTTGATACACTCCCGATTTTGCAGGTTTTCCTACTTACAAAGCATGTAGTGTTCTGTAATTGTTATCATAGGTACACTTCCACTGTGAGAGACGGAATCTAAAACAAAAATCCAGAAAATCACCTTTTTTTAAGTAATTAATTTGCATTTTATTGCATGACATAAGTATTTGATCACCTACCAACCAGTAAGAATTCCGGCTCTCACAGACCTGTTAGTTTTTTCTTTAAGAAGCCCTTCTGTTCTCCACTCATTACCTGTATTAACTGCACCTGTTTGAACTTGTTACCTGTATAAAAGACACCTGTTCACACATTCAATCAAACAGACTCCAAACTCTCCACAATGGCCAAGACCAGAGAGTTGTGTAAAGACATCAGGGATTAAATTGTAGACCTGCACAAGGCTAGGATGGGCTACAGGACAATAGGCAAGCAGCTTGGTGAGAAGACAACAACTGTTGGCGCAATTATTAGAAAATGGAAGAGGTTCAAGATGACGGTCAATCTCCCTCAGTCTGGAGCTCAATGCAAGATCTCACCTTGTGGGGCATCAATGATCATGAGGAAGGTAAAGGATCTGCCCAGAACTACATGGCAGGACCTGGTCAATGACCTGAAGAGAGCTGGGACCACAGTCTCAAAGAAAACCATTAGTAACACACTACGCCGTCATGGATTAAAATCCTGCAGCGCATGCAAGGTCCCCCTGCTCAAGCCAGCTCATGTCCAGGCCTGTCTGAATTTTGCCAATGACCATCTGGATGATCCAAAGGAGGAATGGGAGAAGCTCATGTGGTCTGATGAGACAAAAATAGAGCTTTTTGGTCTAAACTCCACTTGCCGTATTTGGAGGAAGAAGAAGGATGAGTACAACCCCAGGAACACCATCCCAACATGACGTATGGAGTTGGAAACATCATTCTTTGGGGATGCTTTTCTGCAAACGGGACAGGATGACTGCACCGTATTGAGGGGAGGATGGATGGGGCCATGTATCGTGAGATCTTGGCCAACAAGCTCCAACCCTCAGTAAGAGCATTGATGATAGGTCATGGCTGGGTCTTCCAGCATGACAACGACCCGAAACACACAGCCAGGGCAACTAAGGAGTGGCTCAGTAAGAAGGGAGGGAGCTGAAAGTCGGTATTGCCCAGCGATAGCCCAAAACCTGAAGGATCTGGAGAAGGTCTGTATGGAGGAGTGGGCCAAAATCCCTGCTGCAGTGTGTGCAAAGCTGGTCAAGGACTACATGAAACATATGATCTCTGTAATTGCAAACAAAGGTTTCTGTACCAAATATTGAGTTCTGCTTTTCTGATGTATCATATACTTATGTCATGCAATAAAATGCAAATTAATTACTTAAAAAATTTTGATTTTCTGGATTTTTGTTTTAGATTCCGTCACTCACAGTTGAAGAGTACCTTTGATAAAAATAACAGACTTCTACATGCTTTGTAAGTGGGAAACACTGCCGATTTTGCAGGTTATCAAATACTTGTTCTCCCCACTGTTGGTTTTTAGTGGACATTCCTCATTCTCGTCTGAACCTCGTCCTCATCTTGTTTAGAATTTGGTGGTTCAGGAAGTGAAACCAAAGTCCCAGCAAATGCATAAGAGATCGAAGTGAGGGGACAGAGTGGAGAACAGAAGACCATATGAAATGATCAACATTAAGATGAGTTGAACTCCATGTTGAAGTTAGAAGGGACAGATAAAGAAATGGACAGAGAGGTGATTGGTGAAAGAGGATACGCAAGAAACAATTACAGAGAGAAAGGTGAGAGACAAGAAAGAGAACGAATAAATGTGACCCAGCCAAGAGTTTACAACTGCCTTCACCTGACACCAATTTTTTTTTATACTGTCTTAATTTTATTTTAGCGGAACCATCATCAAAAGGAAATATATTTTTCCCTTATCTACAAAATGACAGGTAGTTTCATACATTTTGCAGGAAATGTTTTTGAAATCTGGTAGAATAATATCCTTTCCTCAATTCAAGGTGGGCCCTTGACCGACCGCTCGTCTATTTTAAAACTTTTTTATCTGTTTATCTCTGTAGATCTCCCTCTACCCCTCTCCTAAATCCTTCTTTTATTTCCTAACCCCTTCCTGCTCCATCTCTAGCGCATCCTCTTCCGAGATATGTCTATCACTCACCATTCCTCTCCCACCTTTCTCTTTCTGTCTGACACTTACCTTTTCTCTGTACATCCCTCTTTGCCTGCATCTTTCAGACGCCAATCTCTGTCTCTGTTTACCCTCCCTCCCTTTGAACAGGCATAATATTTGTCTTTCCTCCCTCTACTTGCGCTTATCCCCCAAGCTCCTTCCAGACTATCCTTTTCTCTCACGACTGTCTTTTTTAATGGAGCCCAGTGGCTGAGATGGAGTTGGGAGGAGTGCCTCTCTTTTGATGGCCCTTCAGATGCTGTCGTCTGCTCCTGACTAAGGCTGCTGTGCAGCAGACGAGGGTAACATAAGAACACAGCAGTCCTTTCGTGCCATCCGAGGGAAAAACCAGAGCGACAACGTATGCATAACTGAACAGATGGGCTCCACTTTCTTGTTCAAAGTTCCTCTTAGATGTGTACAGTTCTTCATCCAGACCTCCCCCATTGTATTACTTTGAGGGGATGCATCCCTTTAGTGTCTTCCTTATTTATTTTTTCCCCTGCAAAAATGGTCATCAAAAAATATTGCGTGGAGAAAGACAAGAATCTTTCAAAGGTTTCGATGAATGTGATAGTAATTAAGATGGTTTGACTTTGAGGAGTTAATAATTTCGTTTTGAACTTTGATAGAAATTATGTTTCTGAAAGTGGTAGAGTTCAGTTATTTTGGATGATGTGTTTGACTTTAAAAGCAAACTTTCCCTGCTCAATCGAACTGTAACAAAGCCAAAACAGAAAGTAAATTGGCCACACTCTACCGAAAGCTGGATTACAATGGATGCTCAAGAATTCAACCTAATTCAACTGAGACATTAAATAATACACATTCCATCACAATTATTTATTTGATTATAATTGAAAGATGTCTTATTAGAGATTATGTGAAATCAACAAGGAAGTGATGTAGTGTAAAAAGGCATGCACTACATTAGGACTACATGTACCTGGCCTGGAGACTCCTAGATGTCCCTGTCCCAAGTCCTTCTGGCTGTATTGCAGATCTAACTTCCGACTGGACAGGGTCTGGACACAGCCCATATGTTCTTACTCACCTGCTGGTTAATTGAACATCAAAAAACATTGATGTGGCCCAGAACAGTAATGTACTATTTTAATCTACACCAGCCAAAACCAGCAGAGGACTGGCTTCCCCTCATAGTTTGTTGCTTCGGTGGGTTTCTCCCAAGGTGCTGACCCTACTAGAGTTACTACAGTTTCTCTAGCCACTGTGCATTTAAGCGGAATATGTATAAGGACTTTTGTTGATTTAAGAAGGGCTTTGTAAAATATATTTGACTACTGTGAGTTGCTCTAATAGCTTAATTGCTTATGTTTCAAAGTAATGATCCTTTCTAGTTACAATGGTTCAGCTGATCTACCCAGAGTTAAATTCAACTTTAGCTATCTGAGGGTACTGGCTAATTCAAGTTTAAAATGTAAATTTAGTTTCAAGTATACTGTATCATATTTAACCAATATTGTATGCAATAATGAACTTATTTTATTCAAAAATGTCAACAAAACATGACAAAGAAAAGATATAGAAACATAAAGTATCTTATCAAAAGCTAAATCTGCATAACTCTGTTTTGTATACGGATACTAATTGGATAACTGTAACTGTTGAATGAAGCATTGTTTCTATCCGCTTATGCAATCTGTGCCATGGGATTGCAACATCAAGTATGTTCCCCAGTTTATTTGAACCCTGGAAGACACAGTCGTTTTTGTATTGAAATTGAGTTTTTCTTTTCTAGCCATGCCATTGGTTTACATCCAGTTATAACTCTTAATATAGGCCATATAAACATATTCCTGTCCTTCTCCCCTTTCACTTCCCTGCTCCATTTGTGTGTTAATACTGTGATGTGTTGTAATTCTGTTTTGTGCCAATAATGCTATATATATTCTATACGGGAATATTTATATTCCCATCCAGAATGTTTATAATAATGATAAAACAATAGAAAGAATAATACAAATATTACAAAATGTTTACATGCATTGTACAGCTTGACTGGCTAAAGGGAATTTAGAACAAGCATTTTGGTTGTCTAGGTTTTTGTTTTCTGGTTCTCCAACAGGGCACAGGCTACTGCCAGCCAGCCGGAATGGTTAATTACAACCGTGGCCTCGTTGTAGTGTACCTGAAAGCGCAGCGGTAATTCATTACACTTTAATCTGCCCTCGTAGACCCAGCGCAGGTGAATCAATAGTAAGTCAATTAAAGGAAAGGAAATTGAATCTCACAGGACGCTTCTACAATGACTGTACTGCATACAGGTGCTCCGGAACGGAGACAGAATTCAGTAGTCCTGCCTTTCTAAGTTGATAAACACTTTTCTTAAGAGGCAGTGGTACATGGGGAATTGTGGAGGAAATCTGAGCTGGCCAATATAGATTTCAATTTCCTGAGTGCTTTACTTTTACTTACTTACTCCCCTTTGCCTCCCTGTGGAGCGTAACGTTGCTCGAGGCCATTTTTGAGAAGAACTCAATCAAGATTCAAGATAGGATCGGAGTGAGATGAAATCATGGTCCCGTTCCGAGGGTGACCTTGCAAAGCCACAGGCAAAAACATTGGCATCTTTTGAGAGTTCTTCCCTTATTTGATGTGTTATGATTTTAGCTCAGGTATATAATCACAAACCTGGATATGTTTTGCCTGTAAAGTAGGCATTAAGTATGAACCATACTTAAAGTTGACATTGCGAAGGAGCGGAACAAAGACACGGCCACCAAAGGCTGCACTCACAGGAGTAACATATTCCCCTCCGTCCCCAAACTCCCGCAGGTTGTGTGGGCGAAGTAGAATAGGCTGATAACTGGTTTCATCCTAGCACGGAATTCTATTACACTGTGTGTAGAGCTGGCACCACAATCATAGAATCGTTTAGATGACAATTACAGACTACTGCCTATGAACTATCATTAGAAGAATTACACAAATAATGATTGTCATCGTCGTGATGGTAATACAGCGATTCATTTTTATTTCTAAAAGATCAATCCGGTCACCATCATTTGTTTATGAGACATCAACCAAAGCTGTGTTGTATTAGCTAATTCTCTAATATGTTATGGCAATAACCTTGGGCCATTCGCATGAAGATAATTGTTCCTGAAAATACTAAATCATCACAAGCCTAGTCTTTCCAAACAGGGTTCCAAAAAGGTTATCTGGCTATAACCATTACAGAACAAAATGTTTGACGTGGTTTTGAAAAAAGGCTAACCACCAAAGGATCCCTTAGGTTCTACATAGTATTTATAGTTTGTAGTTTGATGCGGTTTCCTGTGACTTTATGTGGGTATGGATATAGATCAATTATCTACTGCAGTATAACATTTTGCTTTGGTGTTTATTTTTATTCATTTTCACATATAGCAAACTGTAAACTAAGGGGGTTTCGGGGTCCCTATAAGGCAGGACACTATACGTTGCTTGGTGATAGGATCATAATATGCAGCCCTCTTTGGTGCTGTGATCGATTTGTGTTTATTTTTAGTAAGAGAGTGACAAAACACTGTGGCCTGTGTCACTTCTTTGTGCTCCATGACTTTTGTAATTACAGTCCACCAGAGTGCCTGGCAGAGCCAAACAGTGGCAACCGGAATAGAAATGCAAATTCAGGAAGGTAATGAGAATTTAATGGCGGGGCGTGAGAGGAAGTTGTTAACACACAGGGTTGACAGGCTCTCTTGGCTTCTTTGCATTTTGTTAGGCATGGGTCAGGGCAGTGGCCGGGAGAGACCAGAACCCCCACAACTTAATTAACATCAGTACAGAGACTTTATATGCATATAATGTATCCTGTATGTAATATTGCGTCTCAAACCCAACAGACTCCAGATAATGGAAATGCAATGGATGAACAGGTCAGCTGTAGGTTTCCGCAATACAGCCTGATGTGATGTTTATTTTCCATCCCTTCCTTCATTTTCATAGTGTCTGTTTCTTTGACTACCCCTCGCTCCCCAAGCACTCTCATTTTAGGGCTTTTAGATTAATCATCTAATAGAGAACCACCACTCCTCGCCAAAACCTGAAAGGTCCTGAATGGATGTCAAGTGCATAGAGAGCAAGCGTGTTTATGCATTTGTATCACTGGATTTAATGAATGGTGGGTCTTGGAATGGCTTACAACCAATGGTAGGATCGCTCATTTCTAATTGATTACCAATCAAATCCTCAGAAGTCTTTGAATGCTTAGTGTCCCAGGATTAGATCCCTCATACTGCCTTGGTTGGTAGCCTGTTTGATGATGCAGTGGAGGTCTTTGTATGGCCCAGTAACAGTTGAGGTCTTTAAATATGACTGATTCCCTCTGTCTTAAATAAGGCTTATATCAACTCTTACCCGAGGTGGTAGGAGATTGTCAGCTGCACACACCTGGTGTTCCAGTTCTCAATCAGCCTGGGCCTGGCAGTCCTATTTTGTATATGACGCAGATCTCTGACAAGACAGATCTCTGAGAATACTTCACTCAAGTTTAGTGAGAATCACTCTGTTGGCCTCTGAGATTTGAAGTGGATTACTGAGACTCTTAAACATAAGCATATCTGCCAAATGTCGTCATTCTGAATCAGACATATCAAGAGATGTAAACATTTGCTCATAAGAGCACCACTGTGTTTCACTCAATCACAGGTAGACAGATAAGAAGTGAAGGGTGGAGAATGGTTTTGAATCCTGGTGTCTAGCTGGGGCTGGTTGGAGTTGTTATGCGCACGGAGCGTTACTACATATTCCACTCTTTGTTGCATTACAAATGTGCTTCACTGATTTATATGCACTCACGTGCAAGGCCACGCCCATGTTAATATTTATTGTTCATCCTGTTTTAACATAATCTGAAAAACATTGTGTTGGCCGACGTTTGGCCGTAGATGCAGCGTATCAAATTTCATGCAGATCGGCCGTTGGGTGCCAGAGAAATTGCATTTTAAGTGTTTTTCTCAAATCCTAAATAGCGGAAAATCCATTCTTGCGTACCTTATGGGTTCTTGAGGCAAATTGTGCCTTGTGCGATCCTCCAACAACTGGCCGACACTGGGATGGGCAAATAAAATGATTTTCACATTCATTATGAGCAAAACCTCTCTGTCAGTGATGTTCTTTTAAATATATTCATAGCACTGTGTGTGTGCCTTGATTGCAATTACCAAGCATGGTTAAGCTTCAATTTATTGTTTTTGTGTTGGAACTGCAGGTGTGACAATTCAAGGAGGCCAATTTGGAGGCAATTCTAACCCAAATGATAAACATCCCCATCAGCTATTTAGTATGATTACGACTGTGATACAGCTTTAGTCACAGAATTGTAGAGAGTTGATCGCTCTTATTTGGCATAGTGGGTTAAACATGCATAGTCAACAGAGACAGCTTTTGTGCATTTATGACAGAATTATGCTTTAGGAGATGTTCCAATCGTGTTATTCATGTTATTGAGAGTCACATTCAAAAATTAGCTTAAACATTGTAAGATGATGGACATTTTCAGAGGTATTTGCTGTATATGAAATAGTCTAACTAATAAGGGTGAAATATTAAAAGAGGTTGCAATTAGTGCTATATTTTACTAGAATACCCTTTATATTCAGTTGCTGTATGGCAGACAATATACTATGGCTTACATTATTGAGAATAACAGAAATTACAATAGTTGTCTCTCACGTCCTCTGACATTTGAGCAAATCACAGAAAGATATCCCAAAGAAGAGATCTAAGTGGCTGATGATAGGAGATTTGCAGGTAATCACTATTATTCTCTTTGATGTACATTAATGGCCCTTTTTTTCAATCAAATACATTTCATGACATGAAAGGAATACCTTTATGTAAGTGCTTTATATTCAGTGTTATCCGCTACTGGGAACTCAAACAAGTTTGGTAAGATAGTGAGATTAAAGTAACACCACTGACATTCATAAATGATTCACTAAGCCCATGCAGATATCCCTTTGAATTTGATTCAGTGATTAGACTACATTTACAATAATGGCAGAAAGTAATGGCACCCTTACACTTTAGTCAAATAATTTCTTCAAGAAAACTGGTGAAATTTAAAAATGATTTGGTATGTGCAAACAGGATGTTTTATTTGGTTAGTAGTTAAACAAACCAAATACATTTTAATAATTTACTAATTCTTTGCTTATTCCACAAAGATATCCTAAAATATAATTATTGGCATTTTCTGGAACGAGTTAGAAATATTTAGATTTCACCCAGGTGATTCTCAGTTTCTTTGGAATCGAACTCACCTGTGGTGAGTTGCAGGTGCCGACAATCTGAAAATTACCCATTCAACTAGTTTGAAAAGAGAAAAGGACTCATTCTCCTCTTTTGTATCACTGTGTGTACTGCAATGTGCCTGGAGAAATGAAAGAAAACCTGAGAATTGTCTGAGGACAGACACAAGATTGTAGCAAAGCATTGACAATCTCAGGGTTATGAGTCCATCTACAGAGACTCTGATGACCCTGTTTTCACCATACATAACGTTATCAGGAAGGTTCAGACCCAGGCCAATGGAGCCAACCTCCCTTGACATGGCCGAAAGAGGAAACCTGATGTTAAACCACAGTGAAGGATTGTTTGAAGGTGGAGAAAGCACCTGGATCCACTGCCCCATAGGTTCAATTCATTTGTCATTTGTCTTTATCAGCTTGATCTTACACTAAAACAATCAAATGTATCTAACCTTTAATTGAATTCAAATTGTTCTAAGAACTGAAATGTAATTTTTTTTAATACTGAAAAAGTATGAGTCATAATCCCCATAAAACCTTCTCTTTGGCATTCATTTCTTCCATCAGGGATTTTTAAATCTACTTCAAAATGCTTTGTGTAGACTTTCACCACCTTGCCGTTTTGATAACTGTATATAGATAATTATTGGAAGAAAGTGTAAAGGTGCCAATTCTTTTGCCCACAATGTATAATTTTCGTCTTTAACAGCCTACGTGAAGCTTCAGTAAAGGTTTGATTTCATTCTAGCATGAGTCATGTAAATTTAGAGTGTACTTTATAACTCACTGAGAAGAACAAGTGGTTTGGAAAATGTTGTGCTACACCAGCTACATTCAGTGCCAGCCTCAGAGAAGGCAAAATGCCCTGTCCACGCCTGGCAGTATGATCCATGATTAAGGGATGTTGAGAAATGAGCAAGTCACTGATGAAACTTGATATTGAATATAATCCCAAAACGTGATCAAAGGATTATATCAAAATCCACCGAATGGAGATTAGGTGGCCTGTTTTAGCAGAAGGCCATGTCAAAGGGATTTTTAAACTTAATCCAGATTTGTTGGCATTCTCTTGGGCACTTTTCACAGGCTACTGTGTGATATGCCATGTAGTATAGCCTACTTTGGACTGCGACACAGATACTTAGATGGTTCTCGTACCCAAAATTATTTGGAATATTTTGATTTTCAGATTTTAGATTACTATTTGGCCTCATTTGGTTGGACTGGACTGGTTTAAATATTTTGCACTCTTTCCACTGATCCTTTAGCTCATTTATTGTGCTGGGAGTGCAAAATATTTAAACCAATCCAGTCCAACCAAATGAGGCCAAATAGTAATCCAAAATCTGAAAAACAAAATATTCCAAATACACAATAAATGAGTTAAAGGATCAGTGGAAAACTTGAAAGGATGTAAAATAGTACATGTTAATGTAATTTTATTCAACAATGTATATACTTACCCATGTGAAACCTGGCTCTGGGAGCCTCAGAGAAGTAATGGTAGTAAAAGTTCATCAAAAACATGCACATTTAAAAAAAACTAAAAACTGTCTTTGGTGGTGACAAAAAGTGTTATAAATGGCCCAAAAACGTTTTACTTTTAGGGATAAGTTCTGATAATGAGAGCCTGAAAAAATTTATATTACAGAAGGGGTACCTGGGCACAAGAAGTATGAGAACAACTGCACTAAACATACCTTTGTCTGCTCCAAAAGTGTGGTCTTTGTCCAATTCCATTCATACTGTTCACTGCAGGGGAAAAAGCCCAGCCAAAACTTAGATACAGAACCATACCCTTACCATACCATCTTCTTCCGCTTATCCGGGGCCGGGTCGCGGGGGCAGCAGTCTAAGCAGGGATGCCCAGACTTCCCTCTCCCCAGACACTTCCTCCAGCTCTTCCGGGGGATACAGAACCAAAACTACATTATAGATGAAATGGACAAACTACTTCAGTGGGGAGAACAAGTATTTGATACACTGAAGATTTTGCAGGTTTTCCCACGTACAAAGCATGTAGAAGTCTGTCATTTTTATTATATGTACTCTTCAACTGTGAGTGACGGAATCTAAAACAAAAATCCAGAAAATCACACTGTATGATTAGGCCACTCCAGGACATTGAGATGCTTCTTATGGAGCCACTCCTTAGTTGCCCTGGCTTTGTGTTTTGGGTTGTTGTCATGCTGGAAGACCCAGCCACGACCCATCTTCAATACTCTAACTGAGGGAAGGAGGTTGTTGGCCAAAATCTCGTGATACATAGCCCCATCCATCCTCCCCTCAATACGGTGCAGTCGTCCTGTCCCCTCTGCAGAAAAGCATCCCCAAAGAATGATGTTTCCACCTCCATGCTTCACAGTTGGGATGGTGTTCTTGGGGTTGTACTCATCCTTCTTCTTCCTCCGAACATGGCGAGTGGAGTTTAGACCAAAAAGCTCTATTTTTGTCTCATCAGACCACATGACCTTTTCCCATTCCTCCTTTGGATCATCCAGATGGTCATTGGCAAACTTCAGACGGGCCTGGACATGCGCTGGCTTGAGCAGGGGGACCTTGCATGTGCTGAAGGATTTTAATCCATGACGGCATAGTGTGTTACTACTGGTTTTCTTTGAGACGGTGGTCCTAGCTCTCTTCATGTAATTGACCAGGTCCTGCCATGTAGTTCTGGGCTAATCCCTCACCTTCCTCATGATCATTGATGCCCCACGAGGTGAGATCTTGCATGGAGCCCCAGACCGAAGGAGATTGACCGTCATCTTGAACTTCTTCCATTTTCTAATAATTGTGCCAACAGTTGTTGCCTTCTCACCAAGCTGCTTGCCTATTGTCCTGTAGCCCATCCCAGCCTTGTGCAGGTCTACAATTTAATCCCTGATGTCTTTACACAGCTCTCTGTTCTCGGCCATTGTGGAGAGGTTGGAGTCTGTTTGATTGAATGTGTGGACAGGTGTCTTTTATACAGCTAACAAGTTCAAACAGGTGCGGTTAATACAGGTAATGAGTGGAGAACAGGAGGGCTTCTTAAAGAAAAACTCACAGGTCTGTGAGAGCCAGAATTCTTACTGGTTGATAGGTGATCAAATACCTATGTCATGCAATAAAATGCAAATTAATTATGAAAAAATCATACAATGTTATTTTCTGGATTTTTGTTTTAGATTTCGTCTCTCACAGTTGAAGTGTACCTGTGATAAAAATTACAGACCTCTACATGCTTTGTAAGTAGGAAAACCTGCAAAATCAGCAGTGAATCAAATACTTGTTCTCCCCACTGTATGCTATGAAATCCCTTGAACATTTGTAGAACATATACACCGATCAACCATAACATTCTGACCACTGACAGGTGAAGTGAATTACACTGATAATCTCGTTATCATGGCACCTGTCAGTGGGTGGGATATATATTAGGCAGCAAGTGAACATTCTGTCCTCAGAGTTGATGTGTTAGAAGGAGGAAAAATGGACAAGCGTAAGGATCTGAACGACTTTGACTAGGGCCAAATTGTGATGGCTAGACGATTGGGTCAGAGCATTTCCAAAACTGCAGCCCTTGTGGGGTGTTCCCAGTCTGCAGTGGTCAGTACCTATCAAAAGTGGTCCAAGGAAGGAAAAGTGGTGAACCGGCGACAGGGTCATGGTCTCTTTTACAAGCGAAGGCTGGCCTGTGTGGTCCGATACAATAGACGAGCTACTCAAATTGCTGAAAATGTTAATGCTGGTACTGATAGAAAGGTGTCAGATCACACAGTGCATCACAGTTTGTTGCGTATGGGGCTGTGTAGCCACAGACCAGTCAGGGTGCCCATGCTGACCCCTGTCCACTGACAAAAGTGTCTACAATGGGCACGTGAGCATCAGAACTGGACCATGGAGCAAATGGAAGAAGGTGGCCTGGTCTGATGAATCACGTTTTCTTTTAAATCCCGTTGGATGGCTGGGTATGTGTGCGTCACTTACCTGGAGAACACATGGCACCAAGATGCACTATGGGAAGAAGGCAAGCTGGCAGAGGCAGTGTGATGCTTTGGGCAATGTTCAACTGGTAAACCTTGGTTCCTGCCATTCATGTGGATGTTACTTTGAAATGTACCACTTACCTAAGCATGGCAACGGTATTCCCTGATGACATTGGCCTCTTTCAGCGGGATAATGTGCCCTGCCACAAAGCAAAAATGGTTCATGAATAGTTTAAGGAACACAACAACGAGTTCAAGGTGTTGACTTGGTCTCCAATTACCCCAGATCTTAATCCAGTCAAGCGTCTGTGGGATGTGCTGGACAAACAGGTCCGATCCATGGAGGCCCCACCTCGCAACTTAAAGGACTTAAAGGATCTGCTGCTAACGTCTTGGTGCCAGATACCACAGCACACCTTCAGAGGTCTAGTGGAATCCATGCCTCAACGGGTCAGGGCTGTTTTGGTGTCAAAAGGGGGGCCTACACAATATTAGGCAGGTGGTCATAATGTTATGGCTGATTGCTGGATCCAATGCACATTACAGCAGGGGAGACATGGGGTATACAGGGTAAATAGGCTACTGGAAATAATATATTCAATAACATCACATTAGCTAGAGCTGCTTTTATGCTGTTTCCTCCTGTGGATTGTTGGAAGATCAAAACAAAAGTTATATTAGGTTTGGAAGACACATGTTTCGTTTTTTTGATAATCATAGACTTATTTAATGTGAGCATTTTTTTCAAATTAACAGATGATGTTTTTTGTATGTATTTTAAGCAATACAAAGTTTAAAACAATGTTTTTCTTTGCTTTTACCAATAGTTCAGAACAACAGTGTGAAAACAAATTCAGACATTCAAAATAAGCAAAGGAAATGTGTAGCAAAATATGGTCGATATAGTCAAATAAAGACAGACAATGGCACTGATACTTCCACTTCAAGTTTTCATTCTTAAGGTTTACATATTCAAATGTATGGAGGCTGGTCCAAAAAAAAGTATCTCACCTCTCCTTCGTATAGCAACGTTTCTGAAATCCGTCAGGCAGGTCTCATTTAACACAGTTACACCTCTGGGGTTTTATTCCGTAGACAAGCAATGGAATTAATGTGTTTCAAAGCTTTTTGTCTTTCTCCTTTCTTGCCTTCAGGTTATAAACGGGATGAACGTTACACAAAGACATGAAAGACAGACCAAAGAGAATGAGAATGTGTTTCATTGACATTTCCAGGCTGGCTGGGTGGATATTTGCCTGTCATTACCGTATGATGGAATCCAATCAACTCAAGGTCATCTGAAGGTGCGCGACATTTGTGTCAACATCGCATTGCGTGTGACTGCGTTGTTGGTCAGATGCATTCCATCAATTGCCCTCAATTTCAGGGAGTGCTGTTCTCTCCCTTGGCCAAGCATCCATCCCTTCCTCTCTACACCTCCTGCTCCATGCTAAATATTTATGGCGTTTAGGCAGAGTGCGTTATCGTGCTCTGTGTAGCGGAGAGGCGCGGGGTTGGTCCCAGCCGGGCCGCAGGCGATGCATAGGTCCCCCATGTTTATTAAAACCCTCTCTGAAACACAGAGGAAGGAAATGGTAGAACGTGGTCCCTCCTTCTGTGGCTTTCTCTCTCTATCACACACACACACACACACACACACACAGGCCCACAGGTCCGAACATCCAGTCACACTCATCCTCTCTCTGCCCCATCTCTCTCGCTACACCCCCCATAACACCTCATCCATGATTTATATAATATTTCACATGTATTCAGCTCAGTCCCTGTAAACCAGAATGTGAAAGGACAATATTGTGTTTTCCTAATAGGATATAAATCGCAGGGGTCTTTCGGTTACTTTACGCCAAAGGTTGCAGGCAATAATCGTTATTTTTTTGTTAGGGAAATGGAAAACATATGTAAACACTAACTTCTCCTGCAAGTGTTTCTTTCAAGTTTTTGTCCGTTGGCATGTACTTTGAGCAAATCCTTGTGGAGATGGTCATGATTTTTTGATTTTGGGGTGTTTTTGAGAATGTTAATTTGGGGATTGAGTGCTTGTTCTTGATTACTTTAAATGGATTATATCTGTCACGTCATCTGTGCGTCTGTGGCGTGCATGGTTCTCATTATATGCACGACGGTCGTGATGTTTCCGTTTTCTCCGAATCCCGTAGTGTGTGCCCACGTCGTTTGCCCCGTCCCTCAAACCCATCTGCACCTCGCCCCCACCACCCCCACAACCGTTTCTTGGACCATCAGTCGTCCCTTGAGACCATCCCTCTCTGCTCCGTCTCGGAGTACCACATGCATATTTATACCCTGATTATAAACCCAGATTTACCGTGGTGTGACGGGAGAGAATGATGGGCCATTAACAGACACTGTGGCCGTGTTAGCCAGGTGGTGACTCATACTGTCTCGGGCAGCGTGGGGGAGGGGGGGGGGGGTAGTTAGAGGACTCTCCGGGATGTTATTGCCCCTGCTGACCTTTTTTGAGTACAAACAGTTACATTATGCTTTACCTGTGGGGAACACCTAAAGGAGCTACAGGAAGACAAAAAAAATCTGGCTAGCGTGTCCATGCTTTGGTTACCAATGACACTAAATTTGCTAGAACAGTCAATGTCATCCTGATTTGTCATGTATTCCCAGGCTTCAGAACAAATAATGTCACCTGTCATGTACTGAACCTCTATTGGTCAATGTTATGCATCCATTTTCATCTGTAGAATCTGCCTTGGTTTTCCGTGCTTTGGTATGTACAAACAATAGTAGAGAGTAAAAAAAAAAAAAAATAGAGCAATGAGGTTTCCTACGAGAACAAGAATTGATATTTCTGTTTGACGTGGGAACGCATGAAGGAGCCCTGTATTCCTCTATGGTGAAATGTCAGAATTTATTCTGCGTCCTACAATGGTCCACCCACAAACTGGCCCCCACACACTTCCAAGCTCCGCCCAGTGTCACGTCTGGGAGGAACCTTCACTTGTTGAGTGTTAGGGAAAGTGTGAATGGAGACACTGTGGATGGAGATACAGTGTGCCGTTTGCCTCTGCTGAAATGCCTTCCAGAGATTGAGATGTTCCCACTCACCTCATTCTCCAGATTCCCTCATCAACACTGCTCCTAATGAGAATGGCCTTTCGTGGAATCTGCTGATCAACATGTTGTTTGTTCAATTGTGTAATTGGAAGTTGCTCTGCATAAGCATGTCTGCTAAATGGCAAAAATCTAAAACATTGTCTCAGAATAGTGTTCACTATCTTACCGAAATCTTGTCTCTTGGGTATTGTTGCCTTGCTACTGTAAATGTGGTTGACTGAAATAGACTGTAATTTGCCTTCTCAGCCACTGTGACTGGACTGTGTTAATATCCAGGTACTGTAATGGATCTTATCACCAATTTTTTAAATCTTTATTCATATTCTGAGAAACTGATGTGGCCACATATCACTTCAATAATTTCTAGTATATTCCTGACTATGGCTCAGTTATATGAAATATTTATTTCATCCAAATTGTGTAACTCTACAGTGTGACCATTCGTGTATGACCATTGAATAAGCTGTTTTTAAATTCAAAAGCATTTAGTATGCATAGCATACATAGCGATCCGTGAGAACCTTGTTATCAGGACCTGATAAAATGTGATTGACTGGCTGGCTCTGTGACGTGATGTGAATTGTTATTTGAAATTCATATGATTGCAACTCTGACTAAACGCAATACTGGTTCATATGAAACTTAAAGGTTTAAATAGAAAATTGTTCTGCATCTGTGCAAAAGTGAAAGGATGATTCATATGTCTTCAGATTGGGAGGTTTGCTATTTGTTTGTATTAACTGTAACTGTAGTAGCATCCAGTTTTGGCATTTATTAAAGTTGTTCTAACGGTAATGATACCGTAATGATAAAATCAATGAACAGCATTTTGAGTCCATATGATTCCTTTTCAAGAATCTATCAGCCTTATTCCAGATATGATGTCCTGATCTTTTCAATTAATTTCTTTAACATGTAACAAAGTATTCAATAGACATTTCTGACCTCATCCAACCCCTGCCTAAAAACACACGGATCAGACTGCCTTTATTTCCCTGTGGTAGAGTGCTATAAAAAAACTAGTTTGTCAATGTAGTGGTTCATCTGCAATTAGCCAGAAAACCTTGTTTAATGCTGTCACACGCTGTGATTTCAAAAAAGCTGGATGACAGCGAATTGTAAAAAACAGTATATATTGATGAGGTTGGGTGGATAGACAAAAAACCTTCAAACATTGTATAAAGACGGAAGCCATTAGAGTATGCCTTTCAAACCCCAGGTTTAGCAGCCGAACCCATGTTCAAGCCCCTAGGGAGGCCAATACGCACCAAGCACGAAGGCAGCACTTCATACAGTGGTGCTGGGAGTTCATCAAGGATTCTTTGGCAGCGGCTCCAGACTATTTAAGCCATTATTTACTCAGTGAGCCCCCTTTTTCTGGAGATCTCTTTGGGCTGGAGTCGGGCCCAGAAATCCCTCCCTTAGCTTCCCTTTGAACAGAAAGCTCAGCAGGGAATAAACTCCTCAAGATGTCCTCCTCCTGCCTTGTGCTGGCAGCCATGAAGGCTGCTGACCTTGAGGCTGACGGACTTCCTGGTCAATGTAATAAATAGTGATGGTCCCCAGCAGAGGAACCCTGGAGACACAAATACCACTCATGTCATGGTTCTGCTGGTATAAAAACATTTGAACTCATCAAGTTCAGATCATATGTAATTGACTTGGTTGAGTTTTACAACAGATGTTCAATACTTTCAGATGATTTTTTCCTTGGGAAAAGTATCACATCGGTACCAGGACGTGGATGGAATTTGTGTCACCAATGCTGAAATGTTATCGTTTGGAAACAGTGTCAGGAAAATGAAACCATGGATTGCTGTTAAACCTTGTGCATAAACTGGCTACAGAGTACAGGAACAAATATGTCATTTTGAAATTTGGTTGCACAAGGTTGCCTGGCTGCAGGATGAAATGGCCTGCTTTTATTTCCCACAATCTGCAATCCTTTAGTACAACACATTCAATAGAGCCTTTAACTCGGCTGCTTAGTGTAGAGTGTGGAGTTTCACTGCTACTGCCACTTGCTGAGTTTGAGATTATGGTAAGTAACCGCCCTAACTACTGCTATTTGCAGGAAATCAAGTACACCAGCAGTTCTTCTAACTTCCACTGATTGCGGCCTAATTACAGCCATCCAATTAGATGTTCATGACTAATTGTGTCCCTTGTTTCACTCATTGCTTGGCATCTACAGTGGCGCTCGTCTTCTCCACGGTGGAGAGCACTGAAGAACAGTGACAGAGTAAAATTAGCTTGCAGATTTCAGCAAGTGATTTTGGCACTTGTTTGTTGTCAACTCTACAGCAGATTCCAAAAAAGGAAATGCTGCTTCAATTAGCTGTATTCTCTGGAAGCGCACTGTCATGCGCTTCCATCGCCCGCCTTCTCCTTTGTGCCCTTCAGATGAAGGCTTCAATCAGTAAGATGAGAGCTTCCTTTTCACTCTTGGGAGATTTTGGTTCCTTTAACTGGTTGTTGTGCAGCACACCTTGATTTCAAGGTACAAATATGAAAAACAAATAAAATCAAACAAATTTGCTTGACTTCTACATACACTACCCAGCTGTTAACTTGAGAGACGCAGACTAACCAGGTGGATCCATTCAGCTGGAACAAAATATGATACCATTTGACAGAAAAAATTTGTTACTTCATCTTCATATCTAGTACTTAACAGTAGGAGGCCATTTACACACATTTTGTTCTTACACTAACCTTTTGAGTTTTACAACCTATGTACGTATACACATTTTTGTGTTTTTTTTTTACCAGAAATAGCTGTGAAATAGGCCTTTACAAGTCCGAGTGCCAGTCCTTTAGCTAACATTCTAATCATTGTCATTGCCAAAAATACTGTCCTTTTGGCAATCTCAACATTATATGCAGCTGGATTTACGACAGCGTTGTACATTGATTTTGGGGAGTTTTTAGAGCCTTAAAGTCAACAACCTTCAGCTGTGAACTCGCTGCATTATATTGAATTTCACAATTTAGACACGAGTGAACCAACTTTTGATAGAATGTTAACTGGATAGTTCCAATATCTGTAGTAATGCTGTGATTGGAGGATACCTGCTCTTGAGGACATAAGGACAATACTCGCTGTCTCCAGGTAGAGACAACTTGCTAACAACCAGCCCCTGTTAGCTTGGTAAATAAAACTAACCAGCTAAGCAAATCGTGCAGTGAACCTTCCTGGATTACGTGACCTCTGGTAACCTGACAACTAGGGCCCCCGATTGATCTGGATGAGTTATTCAGGTGTCACCTGGGTGTAACGTTGTTCGTGTGACCAGAACATGGACAAATCACATTTAAGTCACCCTGTAACAGCCTACGCAAAATTAATTAAACCCAATGCCTAATTGGCTCTGTACCCCGCACCACATCGAATGAAACCGAAGACGGTGGTAAAACCTTTAGCGCAGCGTTCGATCCGGTGTCTAACAGTAAGCCCCGGACCACATTCTGCGCGTGTGCCAGGGTGCAACCCCTTCCGTCAACATCATGTCAGCCGCCCCTGTTATAAAATAATCACCCGGCACACCGCGCTCCACGTCAAGGGGAGCTACACTGGCAGCCATCCTTGTGCGCTATCAATGTAGCCATCCGCCAACATTTCCACAGCTGTCAGTCACGGCCGTGTGGTAATCGGGATTCATCCCCCATCTGTCTCTGCCTTTCTCCTTCCATTTCGCTCCCTCGTTTTCCTATTGGCGCACCTCGGGGTGTAAAGAAGGAGGAATCAGCCAGTCAATGCACTCAGAAGACAGTATGCTGACAAAGGCAGACACGGTACAACAACGCACGGTCATGTCCATAGGGGGGGGGGTGAAAATAAATATATTCATTTACTCAGATCTCAAGGGATTTAACAATCAAAACGGCTTCTTACATCGACAATTCAGTATAGACACTCATGAACTCCAAAACACCAAAGAGATTTGGGTAATTGAAATGTACGTTTAAACAACAATGTTTGTGGAAACTAACTGATTTTTATGTTTACATATTTTGGTGAATAACACTTATTTTTTTTTGAACATTGTGATTTTTATATAGATGCCAATCCTCTTGTTTGAATAGAGAAAATTACCCACTCGCCTATTTTGTGTCACAGAGTGTGCCGCAATGACAATGGTCAAACTATACCAGAGAATTGTCTGAGAAAGTCAGACACGAGATTTTCCTGTTTCTAAGGCAGGTAATGTTTTTCTTTTATCCATCGTACGTACTGTTGTGATATCAAGACGTTTCAGACCTACTGTAGCCAACCTCTCTGGACACGGCTACATGAGAAAACTTGATGGAAGATCACAGCAAAGGATTAAATGTTTAAATGATGGATGATGAAGTACCTTAATCGCCTGTCACACAGATTCAAGCTGACCTTCAGACACAAGGTATGTCAGTTTAAACTCAACAGCACTCCAACTCACTGAAAGGGTTTTGGATGACAGGAGACACACTGCTGAGAGAAAAACTGCCAAAACACACCTGAAGATGCCGTGATACTTCTGGGACAATCTCCTGTGGACAGATGAGACCAAATTGCAGCTTTTTGTTAAAGCATACCATCTTTGTTGACAGAAAAAAAACTAAGCCTTCAGTGATGTTTTGGGTTTGCTTTGCTGGCACTACGTGCCATAAATCATGAAATCAAGAGAAATTTGAGGCATTTTGGAGTCCAGATCACACTGAAATCCTGTGGTGAAATCTGAAAACAGCAGTAAGGAGAACTTGAACAGTTTGCACAAGAAGAAAGGACCAAACTACCAGAATTACAGGATGTTCTTCCATGGCTATAAGTTTAGCTTGGGTCTTGGGAACCATAGAGTTAATGAAGTACTCACTAGTAAAACCATGAAAAGGCTGTTATTATATTATTAAAATATTTGTTATTCAATCCATGTGCAATAAATACAAAAAGTGAAAGTACAAGGTGCTGAAAAAGAAAAGAAAGTAACATATGTTTCCTCTGCCTCATGCCTTAATCAGTGCAGCACAAACCTGATGAAAGCATAAGACTGAAACATATGCTTTTATTCTTTTCTGTTCCAGCTACTTGCACTTTCACCAATTGCATTCCTGGGCATTTGTCGAGCTTGGATGATAATTTTGGCATCTTGGCCTTTGTTTCTCCTAAGCACAAATCATTCTGTCTTGAGCACAAGCCATAATTATTTTCTTTGACCATGGGTATAGCTATTGAACACATACAATATGATTAGCCTAGGTGACACTTCACAATAAAGGTCTTGTGACCTTTTCTTTTAGCAATCAAAAAAAATAAAAATCTACTATGCGTGTAACTCTAATCATGCAACGTAAAGGTTATAGGTTCTTCCACTTCCTTGCTGGGTCCTAAATCACCCACTAGTTCGTGCTTTTATATCTTCCACTCTTTCACTAGAATATTGCATTGGCTTGAATTATGCCCCATTTCTGTCTTTCTTAAAGGGTATGTGATGAAGTTCACTTGAACCTTGAACAGAGTATTCAGCTTACTCCAAATTGTTCTTGCTCCGAATTTATGGGAAGCTGTATTCCCTCTAAGGGCCTAAGGGAAGAGTCAAACTGTGACGTTAATTAACTTAACAAGTATAGCTTTGGCCAAATGCCCCAGAATGCATCCCTTTAGGATAGAGAATAGTTGGCGTTGTGTTGGACGGTCAGAAAAGAAAAACCCTTTAATGGTGAAGAAATTAGGACAAGGCTTTTCTACAAAGGTTTTACGGTTCTAAATCAAAGATATGCTTCCTGAAATTATTTATGTAACATTCAACTTTATACACAGATAAGTCAAAATGTATCCATGTTTAACATTTAATAACTTAGGACAAATTATATAAGGTTGTTTTCAGTAAGCTGACTGCAATATAAATATCCCTAGATTGTATTTCCATGAAAGACGTCAGACCTGTGTTAAAATCCTTTTATTATAGTGCAATTATTTTCACTTACATTTCAAAGTATGTCCTGTATTTAAATATTTTCCTATAAAAATACTTGTAGTAGTTGGACACTGGAATGTAGTTTCACTGAAACTTGGAATGTATGCTTTTAAGTACTGTGTACAGGCACTTGCACTTAAAAAAGGATGTTTGTTTACGTGTCAGTAAAATTTGTACACCTAGATGGTCCTAAGAGCATTTGAATAATGCAAATACTATTTTAAATACTTAAAATGTCAGCAGCTGACTCTGCTATATTTAAAAATATATATCTACATCTAAAATAAACAGTTAAAATACTTAAATATTTGTTAGTACATCTGGACAAGATTATCTGCTTAATGACAAAAATGTTAATGAAAATGACAATAGAGATGCTGAGCCCTTTTATCTTTCCCCATCAAGTCATTACCTCTGGTTTTTAATTACCTGTGCAGGCACCAGTGAAGACAATCAATGCTCTGTCGGAGGTCTCCGGAAATCGGCCTGAAGTCGAGATCTGCGGTGAGATGTCCAGTGTGACCTTCGAGGCGAGGAAGAGGAGGAGAGGCGTGAGGCAGAGTTGATGAGGCGACACAGCGGGGAGGAGATTTGGTTTCGAGTCATCGGGAACGTTGGTTTTGCGCGGCCCAGAGCCCTGGGTGGGTGGAGATTTCACTTAAGGACAGATGGAATGGTCAGACATTTGCAAACTCTGCCCGCTGGGTCAGGCATGCCAAAATACACTCGCCAGACCTTTGTGCTGTGACCTAAGAGTCAGAAGGGCTCCCGGTGAACCAATAAACGATTGACAGTTTGTTGTTCCAGGAACACGATGTGTAATAATTTGGTGTTTAGTGCTTCAGTGGATATGACTGGATGTCTGTGAATGTGATTGGATGTCTAGGAATATGACTGGATATCTGTGAATGTGATTGGATGTCTAGGAATATGATTGGATGTCTGTGAATATGATTGGACGTCTGTGAATATGATTTGATGTCTGTGAATATGATTGGATGTTTATGAATATGATTGGATGTCTCTGAATATGATTGGATGTCTGTGAATATCACTGGATGTCTATGAATATGATTGGATACAACCCGCTACAGTATATGGTTTTGAGTTGAACGCTGTGCTGGTCCGGTGTGTAGCGGAGTTGGTTTTTGAGTTACCAGTTTGTTATGAGTAACCTTGAATAAGATCCCAGAGTGTTAGCTTGCTCCCCGAGTGTAAGCTAGCTCCCCGAGTGTTAGCTAGCTTCCCAAGTGTTAGCTAGATCCCGAGTGTTAGCCAGCTCCCCGAGTGTTAGCCAGCTCCCCGAGTGTTAGCCAGCTCCCCGAGTGTTAGCTAGCTCCTCAAGGTGATGTGTATACTGCAGGCGTTAGACATTCAAACCCAGTTGGTGTCCTTTCACGCCACCCCACGCTTAGCGGATACATTGATAGTCCTCCCTGATATACGGCAACCAGCCTAAACTGCTAGGTTGGTGTGTTGGCTGGCACCCTGACCGCCTGTGAGACCAGAAGACAGCTGTCTCTTGGGCGCAGATGGCTATTCCGCTCTCTATGATTCAGTCAGGTCCACTTCAGCAACGCATACAGTGTCTTTATTTACACTATTCATCCCATGTCTACCCACTTCTGATTGGAAATAAAACTGAAGGTGTCCCTATGGGGATAGCCTGGGTAGCAGTTGACGATTTTTATACAGTATGACTGATGGTAGCCCATTATATTCATAGTATTCATGATTTGACCAAATTTAATGTGAGGGATCAGAACCCCACTAAGTGGATGGCCTCAAAATACCTTCGACATCACGGCTGTAAAATGGTATCTGCACAGTGGATGTGCTGTGTGAGTTACGAGTCAGTGACAGCGCTTCATGATGTGATCACTGCAGTGTGATAACCCTGATTACAATGGTGTGCTGGCAAAATATTGCTGCTGTGAACCAATGACCATTCCTTCTAATGTTCAATGCCTCGGGACAGAGGGTAATTTAGCCCTTTCATTGAAGCCATAGTTATGGTGATGAGATTCTCTTTCATTTGTCGGAGTGCCATTGTCCTGCTGTTTGTGGACTGAACCCAGTCGGTTTTTCTATTCCATGATGGAAATAGTGAGTAGAACAGGGCGTATTTCTTGTTCATGATGCATCTTGCTGGCAGTAATAAGGAACCAATTTGTCTTCAATAATTTATACTTCCCTGCTGTTTTAAAGTAAAAAGAAGAAAAACCCATCACTATTTCATGACAATGTTCTGACCTCAAAGTTTGAGTAAAGTTTTACCTCAGTTCTTTCCACCCAGCCCGACTTTGTGAACACTTCGGTGCTTTAGATACTGTTTCACTGCATAAGTCATCTCAGTGATGTTGTGGGTTGTAAAGTTACATGACATTGAATCAAAACAGGGACCAGAAGCGGCCTTAACAGGGTTTAGCCCTGAATGATTTTGGGTCAGACCTGAATCATTTCTGCTGTGCAGTAGTGTAAAAATTTTGTAGTCAGCAGAATACTCTGCTTGGACCGTTTTTACTCTACAGTATTTTTATTCAGAGACAAACAGGTGTATATATGTATAATACCGACCTTGTGGCAGTGTTAAGGAATAATATCTAACTGGAGACAGCCAAATAAAATGGTGGACTTATTGATCATTGATACAATGATACAAATATGTTTACAATTTGTTTTACTTCAAACTGTCTGTTTATTCCAGTATCCAGCCTTCAAAGGAAAATCTTTTTTATTAGGCAAAACTGTATACCAGAAACATGTGGAGATTAGCAGGCTCTAATGCAGCCTCCCCATTCAGCAACCAAAATTAAACTCCAACCGACAAGAGCCTACCCAAACAGACAGTTAAATAGGAGCTACATATCCTGGCGTGCAGTCTATTTGTCAATTTTTACTAAAGACAGCACAGAAATTCACATAACAACTGGTGAATAAAGAGCATTATTTAGAAACAAAGGACGATTTGCTTGTTTTTGTTTAAGTGGTTGATTGTTTTATTACATCATGAATGCATGTAGAAGACATGCCAGTTGGGAAGCCCACGTTTTGCCAGCATTTGCTGTAAATGTAAAAGCAGATTGTTGCTGTGGCTGTCAGTATGGTCGTTGATGATAAGCAGTCAGTGGCCTTTGGTAACGTTACAAAACAATTGTGAGGAACTGTTAGGATGAGTCAGTGCTACTGGAAAAATAGTGTAAAAAAAAAAAGAATGTATATTACTCTCCACTGATCTCTGGTATATGCTAGTAATGGTTCCATTCAAGATGTTATGTTAGTTTTATTGATCTAATTATGTCCGCGCCAGTGTATTCTGTCATTTTGGTGGTTTGTGGGGTAGGCAATAGAGAATAAGAGAAAGGTAAGACATAAGAGAATGGTATTCGATGGCCAGATCTTTCTCTTACTATCCAACTGTCTCTAAAATCAACAAAAAGTTCCTCTCCGGGATGATATTGTTTGCACAAACTGTTGCTGGGGCATGAAGGTCAATATGGAAATATTGCAAAGGTTAAAAGTCAAAATAGGAGAAGTGGGGCAACGTGGGAATTAGTTTGGCAGGAAGACAGACAGGTTCTACAGAATTTTATTTCCTTGGAAAAACTGCCAATTATAAGACAAAGGCATCAATGTCTGACATTTGAACATTGAAAAGACTGACAATGATAGAAAAATGTTTCATGATTATATCTACACGTAATGACTACATACTGTTTCCACTATGGAATTACATTACAGTGGTCTAATAATACAGTGCAATCAACTGTCCTTGGTAGCTCTTGTTCTTTTCTAGAAAATCTATTTCTATGTTGTTGGCTTTTTTATGAGGTTGGGACTTTGTTGCTAGGGGTCTCACTGTAATTACAGTTCAATATTGTCAAAGTGTTTCCCGAAGCCTGGTTATTATACCCTGCATTGTGTAATATTGCCCTTGCAGTATTTCTCATTTCAAACGTTACTTCAGATTATTGTTGCTACAGGCAGTTAACATCCAGAACCGCAACACATTCCTGTGACACGCGTTACTGCTTTTTTTCTGAGCGTATGGTTTAAATTAACAGCATACAAGCGGTGAGAAACGAATGCCTTACATTCCATGACAGGCTAGTGATTACATGGACATTAAGAGCGCTGGGTCTAACATGGATGTATTTACCCTATTATTTTTAATTTCACAATTTTGCTCACTGTTACCCATCATCCAGTTCATTTAAAAAGAACAATTTCACTACACTCTGAATCCATTGTGAAACTTCTCAAGCTACCCGCAGATAGACAGACATTGTACGAGCTAATGGTGAAACTAATAACGGAGTAGTATATGGGTGATTTAGTTTGACACTGATTTAGCTAGGCTGGGCTTGGGTTCTTCCGTCAAGGCGACTGCTCATAGACGTTGAGTAACAGCCCTCCTCCTGCACCCTGTCAGCTTGTCGGCCTGAAGATATCAGGCCGGCGCTGCTGCTTCCTCAGCGAGCGAGACAGACATTTCCCTTCTCCTACATCGTTGGCACATTGGCAGCAGGAGCTGGAAGGCTTTGGGCTTGGCGCCAAAGCTCGGCTAAACCCCAGGCTCAGGCCGTGGCGGTCTGGCACGTAAGGTGGCCTGACGCCTCGTTCAGCCGTACTAGAACGCTTCCTCTCTGCTCTTCCACTTGACGTTCCAAGCCTGGGTTGGCTAGCGCTCAGCGACCACAGAGCTCCTGGATGTACCGCATGGGAGACGGTGAGCCTTCAGTCCCAGCATAAACCGCAGGGACATCTGCACAAGCTGGAGACGTGTGGGTCCGACTTCACCCGTGAAGGTGTGATTAAGCGTGTGCGTGGCCAAATGAGTAAGGTGTTCAAAGGTGTTTAAATCTGTTGTTTTGTTCCACCTTGTATATTGAATGTGTGTATTTGTGCGTGTTGCCGTCAGCCAACCGTTCACGTCAGCCAGACATCACAGTGCATGCGGGGGGCGGTGTACCCTACGTTCTAAGCAGGTTGAGAGGGACGTCAGTCTTAGAAACTTTCTGGAAACTTCTCCTGGTGTTTCTCGTTCCCTCTCTTCTCACGATCTCACGGTCCCTGTGTGTGCTACGTGACTCATCCGGCAGGCTCTCTCTTCAGCTTAAAAGGCCTCTTGACATTCTGAGAAGGAACTCAATGAAATATGCGCGGCTGGAAATGTGGATAGGAGAAAAGACAATGCGTGTGTTTGTGTGTGTGTCTCACTCTAGCTTTTTTTTCTATTAGTTCTGGATGCTGGTGGCTCGTATTTGAACAGGCAGATTTAGCCCTCCATCTCTTTGCTTGTAGGGCCCTCCATTGTCACGTGATGCTCACTTGAATGATGCAGTTCGTGTTCCATTTTTAAATAAGAAAAGCATACTAAACAAATAAAGAAATACCTGTCATTTAACAAGATGTAAACCTCAGTTACAATTTGACATTCAATTTAGGAGGTATTTCTTTTTTGTCCGTTAGTCAAGTCTTGAAATCTGACTTTGACAAATGCACACTTCGAATAATTAGATACGCCTATACATTCTTTAGTGTGAAACTGAAAAATAGTGAGGCCCTACGGGATTTCATTTCGTTCATGAAGGCTGCATCAGTGCTAACTCGTTGGAAGGTACCACTAGGGGGTCTAACTAGTCCCTACACACTCAATCATTTTCATGGAAAACTGCAGACGGCACAGCATCAAATGATAAGGATTATCCTAGTCTTGGACTACGTTTACATGTCAGCCGTTCTCAACTCAGAAAACTCCCCGAAAAAAGTGATTAACAGCTGATAAAAGAGTAATTTAGCGAAGAATTGTGATTAGTCCACAACATTTGGTATGGCACAATTCCATATGTGCTGGTCAATGCTCACACACACACATACACCGATCAGCCATTACATTATGACCACCTGCCTAATATTGTGTAGGTGCCACTTTATCCGCCAAAACGGCTCTGACCCGTCGAGGCATGAACTCCATTAGACCTCTGAAGGTGTGCTGTGGTATCTGACACCAAGACATTAGCAGCAGATCCTTTAAGTCCTGTAAGTTGCGAGGTGTGGCCTACCTGGATCAGACTTGTTTGTCCAGCCCATCCCACAGATGCTCTATTGGATTGAGATCTGGGGAATTTGGAGGTCAAGTCAACACCTTGAACTCATTGTTGTGTTCCTCAAACCATTCCTGAACCATTTTTGCTTTATGGCAGGTCACATTATTCTGTGGAAAAGAGGCCAATGCCATCAGGGAATACCGTTGCCATGAAAGGGTGCACATGGTTTACAACAATGCTCAGGTAGGTGGTACATGTCAAAGTAACATCCACATGAATGGCAGGACCCATGGTTTCCCAGCAGAACATTGCCCAAAGCATCACACTGCCTTCGCCAGCTTGCATCCTTCCCATAGTGCATCCTGGTGCCAAAATCAGCGAAGGTGATTGGACAGCGCTTCACTTTACAGATGGAGAATGACCCAAAACCAACTGTGAAAGCAACCCATGTGTTTTTTAAGGCAAAGAAGTAGAATTTTCTGCAAAGGCAGAGTTAAACACCTGATCTGAACCCGATTGAGCATGCATTTTACATGCTGAAGACGAAACCTAAGGCAGAAAGACCCACGAACAAACAAAAAGTGAACACAGCTGCAGTAAAGGCCTGGCAGAGCATCAAAAAAGAGGAAACCCAAAGTTTGGTGATGTCCATGCCTTCCAGACTTCAAGCAGTCATTGCCTGCAAAGGGTTCCCGACAAAGTATTAAAAATGAACATTTTATTTGTGACTGTGTTTATTTGTCCAATTATATTTGAGCCTCTGAAATAACAGGACTGTGTATGAAAATGGTTGCAATTCCTATACATTTCATACAACCCCTTAAATTAAAGCTGAAAGTCTGTACTTCAATTGCATCTCTGTTGTTTCATTTAAAATCCATTGGGGTCACGTACTGAAAAATTTGTCATTGTCCACATTTTTCTGGACCTAACTGTGTGTGTATACATACAGCTCTTGAAGAAATGAAGAGGCTACTGCACCTTTTTCTTTCCTTTCCAAAAAAGTCGGAAAGGAAGGTTTTGAGTGAGGAACAGAAGGGTTAAAATTTAGAGACCACTGCAAATTGAACACTTGTGTTATATATTGGTGTGTATATATATATGGGAAGAAGCCAAGCTTGTGGAGACAGTGTGATGCTTTGGGCAATGTTCTGCTGGGAAACCTTGGGTCCTGCCATTCATGTGGATGTTACTTTGATACATACCATCTGCCACAAAGCAAAAATGGTTCAGGAATGGTTTGAGGAACACAACAACGAGTTTAAGTTGTTGACTTGGCCTCCAGATTCCCCAGATCTCAATCCAATTCAAGCAACTGTAAGATGTGTGGGACAAACAAGTACGATCCATGGAGGCCCCACCTTGCAACTTAAAGGAATTAAAGGATCTGCTGCTAACGTCTTGGTGCCAGATACCACAGCACACCTTCAGAGGTCTAGTGGAATCCATGCCTTGACGGGTCAGGGCTGTTTTGGCGGCAAAAGTGTGACCTACACTATTTTAGGCAGGTGGTCATAATGTTATGGCAGATCGGTGTATATACTTGCTGTTGTTTCCGCAGAATGTCTTGATCCTCCCAACCCCTGACAAATATCTCTCTAGGAATTAATAGGTGGAGGTTGAGGGAGATTTATGGAAAGATTGTGTGGATCCTGCCAGCCAGGAGATACGACCCTAACCTTCCACAGATAGGAGTATTGATTTTAAACATTACAACGTTGACAGGACACAAACAATCCGATTTATCGGGCTGGTCTACCACCTGCAACAGCTATATGTCTACATAAGGTATGTGTCATATGTAGTATTCATCTTTACAGCTGCACTTTCTCTGGACACAATGGACAGAGTATTTTATTTCACAGAAAGTCTATCGCTATAAAATATATGTTCAGTTTCGCTCTGTGTGTTACATCATTAAATGTCGTAATTTCTCTTTCCGTGAGCGTCTCACAGTAGTGAGTGCATACATTTTCATACATGAACCTGAGGGAATCACACAATCCTGGAATTGCAAGCACCATGTGAGCTACAGGGGGCTATTTTTTACAAATACTGTTAAAATACAGTAAGTAACATTGTTAACTTCTTTGATGGAAAGTCTGAGATAAAATCATATGATGAAAAAGTCTTACACTCAGAATGTCCCTACTACATACATCGTCCATCTATCCAGTAGGATCTTTACAACATTGAGTGCTTTTTAATCTACAACCCTCAATACAATGTGGCTCTCTATAGCAGAGCTACGGCATTCAGAGCTGCACGCTACCCTCCAGCTAACTGATTTCATTGGGTCTGGGATGGCCCCGTCTCGGGCGCCTATGATGGATAACACCTGTCAATCAGCCCACAGACACGACTCTACCAAAAGCATCCCTCGCATTGGTCTTAAAGTCACGGAGCGCATCGGCAGGGGCACGTTCAGATCGTTAATCAACCTCCCCTCATCCAGGACAGAGACATGGAGTGCAGACAGTCTTCACAAACACAGGCACCACAGCCACAATACACCTATCCACTAAGTGAAAGGACACAAGAGATAAGCTATATGCGCCTCGTTCAGCCGTGGCAGATATGTTTTTCAGAAGCCACAAAACAGGTCCCAAACCGGTCGCTTTTCTGTGATATTTGCCGTTTTGATCAGAAAAAAATGACCTCCCTTGTGAATCTTGTAGATCCAAAGAGACAATGTACTATTTCTTTTTTTTTTTGGGAGGGGGAGGCTGAGAACATATGCAGGAATATTTCAGCTTTCACCCTGTGATGCCAGATTCATATCTGAGTGACTGCAGTCCAATTCACCAAAATTATGTTCTTAGCATATTACACGTGATTAGCCAGCCATCCACTTAAACAGCCCGCATATATTTCACTCTCTGTCTCTAACCATACATTTCACTGTCAGCCTTCACTATCAGCCTCAGACTTAAACAGCAAAGCTCCACTGAAAATCGCGTGTCCACCAACTGAACCCTAATACCTGAGGTTTCTATGGATTTCTGGGCATTTTAGACATAGATGCGTTTTATTTTGACCAAAATAGTTTTCTGATGTTCCTAATGGGTTTTTATTGTGTTTGGAGCCTGTTGGTCAGTTTATGTGGGGGTGTGAATGTATGTGGATGTCTGTTTGAGAGGATATGTGTGTGTGTGTGAGACAAGATGGTGTGTGCTTGTTTTTATTACCTTATGGGGCCATTTTGTCCCCATAACTATAGTGAAACCTGAAAAACATGCCTCGTGGGGAAATTTCCCAATTTCCCATGAGGGGAAAGTCAATTTCCGGCTCAGGGTTTAGGTTTAGGGTCAAACTTACAATACATTTTTGAGTTAGAATTGGGGGTTCTTTAAGGTTAAAGTTTAAGCATAAATGTTACTTTATTGATGTTAAGGTTAGGGTTAGGGTTAGGTTTAGATTAGGGTTAGGTTAAGATTAGGGTAAGGGTTAGGGTTAAGATTAGGGCAAGGGAGCATGCAATTTAGTTTTTCAGGGCCCCATGAGGATATAAAAACAAACGTGTGTGTGTGAGAGAGAACTAAGATGTGTGTGGGTGTATGAGGCATGGGAGTGTGTGATCTTATCTGAAACTGAGCTGCGTTGCATGCTGATCATTATAGTTTTATTTCTGCCCAATCACAGGCAAGCCATTGGATATCAGAAGGTCTGTATTTGTTCGCAGTAGCCTATTCGGTTGTTGGTGATACATACTGGCCAGGCGTCGCCCTGGGCTATGGGAGGTTGGGACCGGGGGAGTCTTCCTTATCTCGTCGCATTCAAACGTTGGTCTCGAAAAACTCCCCTGCTATCCCCCCTGGTTGGGCGAGTAGTGTGAAGCGGAACAACTTGGCAGGCTCGGTTCTGAGGACATGTCCCAATCCTCCACTTTTCACACCTCGTTGGGAGTTGCCATGATAAAACTAGGTCGCAACCGCTAATTCATGAAATTGGAAGGAAAAAGTTGTTTGAATATATATCTAGTATTTATTTGATTTGTATGATAGACATGGATTCTTGAAGCCGTAGGCCTGTCTAGCTGTGAATAGCATTTTGAGAGCTGTCTTTTTTTTTCTGGCAACCCAGTAAGTGGATCATCTATAATGTTCCCGCATCCAACCATGGAGGTCAAACACGTTCTCTGGAGGGCTTTGACTGGACGTCAACGGCCCAGGCCCACGGCGTCCCTGTTTCCCGTCTGTTCCCTTTCAAATCCCCCCTGTTGCATCCTGGGAGTGTGCCTGTGACCGCAGAGGTTGGAGGGATCCTGGGAAACAGCAGTGCGTGTTGTTTATCTGCTGCTGGCTCCAGGAAGGCAGCTGGCTCAGGGGTCGAGTCCCAGTGGACTGTCAGAGGATCAGGATTAGCTAGCTGGGGTGGACTGCGTGGGGTGGGGGGGGGGGGGGGATTACTGCCTCATCTGCATCTCTGGATGCTGGTGTTGACGTGCTGTGGGCCTTTGGGCCTCCAGCCTCACCACTGGCCTGCTGAGAGTAACTGTTGGCTCTTAGCTCTGAGGTGAGGTGGAGGTCTCCTGACCTGATAGGTACAGGAAAACATGATGGACCAATTACCATTTTTTCATTGTCGTACTAGAAAAAAGTAAATTTATTTTAATGTGTTTGGATACATAATCCCTTTCTAAATCCACCGATCAATTTGAGACCGTTATGCCACCACAGGATTAGTGACACCAGTGGTTTAACTAATCATGATGGCATATGAACACAAGGTCGACCAATCATAAGGTCAACCGATGATATGTTTAATCAGTTTGCCTTCAATGTTATTTCCCTTCATTTATATTGACGAGTGACACTTTGAATTTAGGCACATCAAATTTTTTTATAGAATCCTTTTATATTTGACATGGTAAATGGTTGTGATTAACTAGTCTTTATCTTCACAGACTGTACAAGGTCCTTGTATGTCTTTATAACACCAATGACATGAAACTAAAGGACACATTATAGTGATATAAATTGGTTGTTTTTAGTGGTTAATAACACATTTGTTCAGTTTCGCCTTCAAAATAATACGCTGTTTCCAAAATAGTTGGAATGCAAATAAAAACAGAATGCAATGATGTGCAAATCATGTATCCTTACATTTAACTGAAAATAGTCCAAAGACAAACATATCAAATGACAAACATATCAAATGTTCTATTGTTTTTGGAGAAATACATGCCCATTTTGAGTTTGATGCCAGCAACACATTTCTAAAAAGTTGGGACATGGTCATGTTTACCACAATGTTGCATCACCTCTTCTTTTAACAATAGTCTGTAAGTGATTGGTAACTGAGTATATGTTACTCCAAACCCTGTGTATATTGTTCAGCCTAAATGTTGCCTTCACAGATGTGCAAGTCACCCATGCCATGTGCAATAATGCATCCCCATACCATCACGGATGCTGGCTTTTGAACTGTGTGCCAATAAGGAGCCAGATGGTCCCTCTCCTCTTTAGTCCGGAAGACATGGCACCCATGATTCCCAAAAATAATTAAGCATTTTGATTTGTCAGACCACCTGCGGTGGTTTACACTTTTCCTTAGTCCATCTTAAATGATCTCTGGGCCCAGAGAAGGGTTTTTGGAAGTGTACCTGAGCCTATTCAGTGGTGTCTACTACAGAATTGTTTCTGTTTTTAATACTGCCTGAGGGCACCGACGATCACAGCAATCCAATATTGTTTTTCGGCCTTGTCCCTTGAGTACAGAGATTTCTCTGGATTATCTGAATCTTTTAATGATATTATGTACAATAGATGATGAGATCCCCAAACTCTTTGCAATTGTAACTAGAAAAACATTATTCTTAAATTTTTGCTTGCTCAGTCTTTCACAGAGTGATGAACCCCTCCCCATCTTTACTTCTGAAAGACTCATCCTCTCTGGGATGCTCTTTTAATACCCAATCCCTTTACTGCCAATGAACTTAATTAGTTGAGGGTTTAGAATTACAGTCTTTTGTTGCCCTTGTCCCTGCTTTTTTTCTATGTTTTGCTGGCATCAAATTCAATATGGGTGTATATTTTTCACGAAACAATAACATTTCTCAGTTTCAACATTTGAATATGGGGTTTAGATGATTTGATCATTGCATTCTTTTCTTCCTCTACTGTCCTGTTACCTGCTAGCCTGGGCTCATTTGAATATATCAAAAATAGAATAGAGGCTATTAACCACTGTAGTTATATCACCCCTTCACCTTGAACTAAACTTATCCTGGGCTTTAGTTTGACCCATAAGGAACATATCCCAAAGCATTTATTTTCAACATCTCGTGCTGATATGGAGAATTTGAAATGAAGTGAAATGGTTATCGGTTAAATGTCAACATTCTGTAATATTTCCAATGAGATACTGAATGTGCTTTCAGCATACAGTGTGTTGAGGAATGTGAGACATGTCAGCGGTCAGGACTTAGAGCGTGTCTGGAATTCTGCAACTAGAATTCTGAAAAGACAAACAATAATTGCATAGTTCTCTGCAACGCTGCCGTCTCTACCAGTTTCTTAATTTGCCACAGCAATTGCAATAGCCAGTGGGTTTTGTTTGCTTCATTGTGTTACGGCTTATTAGTTCTGGACATTGGGAATGCAGAAGTGCTTGTTATTTCTTTCTGTTATGTTGAGTAGTTGTTGGAGTGTTGTGTTAAATCCCCTAGGGATATTTACAGTATTCAGTAAAAAATCTATTGAAAAGGCCATTGAGCCAGCGGCTCTGCTTTTAAGTGAAAAATGACAGCTTTTATGTTTGTTGAGTGGATACGCATGTACATACCGGAACTGTAAATATAATTGCTCATACCCAAATTTGTTCTGTGTTTCAACTGAATCTAATAACTATGCCCACTTATGGACTGTAGTGTTTACATGAACAGACACTGCGATCTGATTGTGCAATCGCTGAATTGTACTGGGAATGGTATCTCCTCCAAGACTCTGGAGATTGTCAGGGGGGCCATGAAGTGCATTGGCCCACTGAGCTGCTCCCTTTCCAGGGAAGGGGGAGTACAACACAGTGGGCCCTTGACCTGTTCGGACCTCCCTCTCTGGTTCCCAGGCCCTCCATCCCGTTGTGGACTGACCCTGCGGAGGCAGTGCTGTAGGGTCGGGTCTGCGCAGTGCTGGAGTGCTTTGGACCGCTGCCTAACCACAGCAGCGCCGGGACTGTTAAGGAACCACCTTATTGGGCGTTGAGAACACTCTAACATGATAAACACATCCAAATCAGTGGTGTGGAGTGACAGGCGGACGTGTTTTCCCTTCATAGCAGGACACAACTTCATCACGTTTTGACATGTCATTCTGGATACTACGGACCCTCTGGAACACTCGGCAGTGGCTGATACACCATTTTCCGTTGGCATCATGTGGGCTGCAATGACGGCTGCAGAATTCTGGCTTCATGCCAATCCTGCATGTGTTGTCATCCAGTTGTGCGGCTGAACTACATGGAACTTCTGTGACAGTTCTGTTCAAAGGACAGTTCTCTGATCCATGCTGACAACTTCCTATTATAGCGCGATGCATATTGAAACAGTTGGCCTGTGTACACACTGCAAAAAAAATCTGACAATGTAACTCTATTTGAGGAGGTATTTGCTTGAAATAAGTGAAATAATCTGCCAATGGAACAAGACAAATGACTTGATATTTTCTAAAACCAAGGGGCTTTATCAAATACAATTTTAGCTTGTTAAAAAAAATGTACCTTATTTTAAGGATGGTTAGATTTTTAACCTTTTGCAGTGCACAGAATGAAAATGGGGAAGGGTTTATTGGCTTGCCAAAACCAACATCTATTTCCTTGAGAAACAGAGGTGTAAACATGTGCCTCTATCGCATCACCCTGAAGGTCAGAAGTCAGTTTAGGCCGTTAGTTCCCAAGCTCTGCTAATGATCGCATGAAGAGTTATGATTAACATCATTTGTAAAAGTAGTATCTGGGTGGTCAAGGGCACTATGCCCATATATATTTAATTTTTATCAAGTGGAATTTGCTTTGCCCGCATCGTCTTCTAATGAAAACTCAGTCAAGAGGACACTTAATCTGAATCATTTTACCACACTGCACAGTAAACCAAATTTGGATTGATTTTACATTCCATGAATAATCTAGATAAGTGGGGCTGTGTTCATTTAAAACTTATTAGGTCCTACATTCTATGGTGGCCTTTTGGGGTAAAGTAATATCACTACCAGCTCCATTCAGGAAATTAAAGGTTGGCGTCTTGTACACTGCACTTGTGAAGCTAGTGACGTCTGTGCCACTAATGACATTAACTTTGGCCAATTTTTCATGGCAACGACAAATTAGCAACTGACACATTCATTACACATTTGCTGCAGGTCATTACTAAGCAAGTCATTCATTATGAGCATCCATTTTGAAGCGTTCTTGGTGCTCGATGGGAGAGTTTACTATGCATGTTGTGCTGCTTATTTTGTAACTCCTTTTGTTCTTCAATCTCTATTTCCTTGCTCTCTTTTAGGATGATGCATTGAGACACAGGCTGACAGATATTGTATAAGCTTAGACAGAACCATCCATCCGACGCGGTGAGATAATAACATCACCTGATAAATGAAGAGCGGGTTCCTTATTTATTTTTGCTTATTTCCTCTCGCCCGCCTTTATATCTAATCAAAAAAAGAGCTGCAGATACGAAACGCAGAGGCACATTCTGTCTATTATGCTGAACCCACTGTTTCTGCTTCACAACTGACTGCACTAAATGACCCCCCCCCCCCCGAAACACCTCTCCTCCAAAACGATGAACAAGCAAGACTGACAACTCTGAGAGGCCCAACCCTATTTCAATATCGCAGTGATGTGCGATTTTCATTTTTATTCTCATTCATGTTATTTCACTTCAAAGGAAAAGCAAACAAACATCGGCAGATCAAAGCAATAATTACCTTTGTGGCATCCCGAACCCAAAAATGATAATAATCTCATTCAATTTACTTTGGAAAACTTGGGATGGCAAAAGAAGTTGTACTATATAGTCTGTTTAGATAGGCAACCAATTAGTTTGGCAGGGGTTAACCTTTGTGCCCTTTTGAAGACCGGTTTGGATTGTCATAAATCTGCTCCTTTGAAATTCTAATGAGTTTAGTAAACCAAGTCATGGGAGTATTGATCTCCAAATGAAGGTTAAACAAGGTTTTGGTTGAAAACCGAACACAATGTAGGCTGGCTACAATATAGCATGCAAAAGACCAACTTAACCTAGTGTCTGAAACATATTAGGGTTTTTGCCTAGTATTCTAACCTGATTCTATGTTCACTACAGAAAATGTTTAATGCCCTGAGTACATTTTTGTTTCTCTATCACAGCGCTGTTCAGCCTAATTTGTTTTTAGAGTAACAGCAGCAGAATCTTGTAAACATCGTCTCACACCAGAGGCCAGGTCTATGTTTTACTCTCAATACTGAACAAGCAAATTGACAATAGAGACTATTTCCCATCATAAATGTTGCATTAAGAGAGAAATCTGCACAAATAACTGTCCACCCCAGCACAGTGTTATGTACAGCATCTAAGCTGTGAAACTGCACAACATTCTGGCGCTGACTTCATGGAAACCTGATTGGGTGATTTACCTTTCACTTTAACAGAGAAGAGAGAGTGACAGTCAGACGAGCACCAAACAGTTTTTAGTGTGGAATTCTCATTGAACGAGGAGTAATTCAACTGTCTGGCGCCTGATGTTACACCAGGCGTTAGTCATGGTTAATTTAGACTGTTTTCTGTCTTTTGTAGAGCCTCCCGAAGGATGAGAAAGTGAGAACGTGCAAAACCCAATAGAGGGTGTGAAGAGAAACAGAGAGATTGTCATTATTTTAATGCCAGAGCATAGCTCTTCATCAACCTCAGGGCTAGGCTCAATCAGAATCCAAGTGTTTCTGTACAATCAGACGTTCACCGTCTGCAGTCGCCCTGTGATCTTGACATCCCGATAAGCCCTAATCATATATGGCCCTGCAATCACCAGGCTAATCTAATCTAGCTGTTGTTAGCCGTCTCGTTGAATCAATGGAGAAAACGTCCCTGAGAAGGATGATTGAAGGTCGAATGTCCGGCTTCACGTGGTTTCAGGTGCTCAGGTAAATGCACGACGTCCTCTGTCTTGCTTGTCATTGGAGAGATATGACTTAGAAGTCCAAAAAGATGTCTGTCGATCTGAGTCAGAAATGAATTCCTCCTCGCACACTGAAGCGACAGAGAATCTGATTTGATTTAAGGATTGTTAGATCTACTTCAGCCAGGAGGGTCTATGATGAGCAGAGTAAATTCAGATACCCAGTGGGCTTGTTTCATTGTGTTACATACTAACTCTGCTGTCCTACTGTAGAAACAACAGTGGCTCATGGTAGATGGTCTTTTTTTCCTAAATGCCTGTCACTTAAACCTGTCCACGCCCCCACCCCCTCCCTTTTCACACGTTCTGTCAGTCCCCTTTCCAGCTCATTGAGTCTCCGACTGTACCACCAACAAGCAGGGGTGGTTGGTCACACCCCATCAGTCACAGTTTGTCATGTGTCTTCGTTCATGCCGAAAAGTGTGACAGTGCTCCCTTGGTTGTCATGGTGGAGTGGTGTATGTGTCTCATCGCATGGAACAGAGCATGACGCTTTCACTAAGATGTTCTGTCTAACTCAATCAAAATTGGTTTGCACATTTTTCTCTTAGAATGGATCCCAAACCATATTCTTTGTCCATAAAAAATGTGCTTTTTCTGGCAAACACTTGGTTGAGTTGACTACATGAAAACAAATTTGCATGCTTGCTGAATATGACAAATATTGTTTAGGAATCCCTGTTAATCATATTTGTTGTTGCAACCGGTTGACCTTTCACTCTATACGTCTCTGAAATATAATGACATTTGAAATGAAGCCCAAGGATGAAGACAGGAAAATGTGTTTTTTTAAATCTGGTTACATTCGCATTCCTTATGCTGTCTGTTGCTCATTTCATTTCACTGCGCCCTCTTTAGCATTTACTTGTGTTTTATTTCCACACCATGCTCCTCTATGACAGTTCATTATAGGATGTTGTGCATGTGTTACATCATGCACGACTGTGCATTCATGTATGAATCGGTTTGATGATACATTCCCGAAGGAGACTTTCTACACACCAAGACCATTCTTAGACATTTGAAACCCCACATTATGCAGTCTGTAATTTGACAAACCAAACATTGCTTACGCTGTAGCACAGTTGGGTCTGTCAGCTGCCACACTAGAGAGATAACCAATGACCTTCTCTGCCTGTCTTATATTAGGTTGCAGCTCAATTGGTTATGGTTATTATCTCAGTAATAAAATGTAATGAGGATTTGTTTGAATATTACTGTGAGACAGTCGTAATCCTCTGGGTTCATGCTGCTGCTGTATTGCATACAGAAGAGCAATTTTGAGTTCTCTCCCTATTCGATTAAAAGAGCTCATCGCTGGAGATATTTGTCTTCCATCTTGGATAAGTGCCTGTTATATTTTCATTTGCATGCTCATGAGAGAATGAAATTAGAAACTTTCAATGTGTTCATACAGTAGTAATACTGTATGAGCTGTAATGAAATAAGACATTTTATGTACAGTATGTTTTTTAGGTGCATGGCCATGCATTATTATTAGAAAGTAATTATATTTAAACTGCAGTATGTGATACATAAATCGTCCTGTAGGTTTTGAGTAATCAATAGTAATCAATATCAGTAACTCAGTGTGTGATAGAGATGTGTAAAATCAATTAGAGAATTAGATTAAATGCAACTTTGTGAAAAAGTCACGATTTAATAGTTATCAAGGGCTTAACGTTTTATCATATTCTAGTTTAGCTAATATCATTTTGGTATTCTGATGGGGTGTATTTCCTTCTTCTTCATGCAATTGGTTTGCCCAATTTGAGCTAATGGACCTCCTTATGTTTTTTCAGTTCTCAAAGGAGTTTTGAGCATTGGTTTAATAAATTTTTTGCTAAGGATTGTTCTGCTTTTGAAATCATTAGGTGGTCCTTTTTTCAGGTACAAATATACAAAGCAGGTATATTTTAGCAGGTAACCAGAAGTAATGAGACATAACTTAAAATATATAATGGGCCTACTGTATTTAATTGTTTATAAAAATATTTGAGAAATTACATTTAGTCTGGGCGGTACAATTTCCATATCTTCATGCTAAAATCAGCCCATTACCAGCTTAAAAAACAAACTTCCTGGCGTGTTGTTACAAAAAAGTTAAGCATACAACAAATTAAGTATACACTGAGCAGGCTTTTCAATGTCAATTTAAAATGTGTTCCTGTTTAAGCTCCCATTAATACATTGCATTCAATGAGAAAAGCAGAGCTTTCATCCAAGAGGCAGTCATGGCTAGAAAACCGGAGTGCTAACAAATTCACACATTTGTTATTACATTTCATTTTATGGCAAAAGATAAGTACTTGACCCTTGTGTCAATGAATGTCATTAATTTAGAATACAACTGAAAAAACAAATATATATATATATATATTTAAACAGTTGGTTTAGAAATGATACTGGCCCTACCCATTGCTTCATCTTCTGCCACACCCACCACATGAGCCCCTATTTGATCAAGAACCGTGTTCTGAATAGGGTTCCATCTGAGTGCAGTTAAAAAGGCACTGAATAGACCAGACTACCGTAAAGAAACAGATAATATAATTCTCAAAATATAGGAAATGAAATCCGCCTTTTGCAACACATTTAAATTGACCGAACGTGTAAACTGGAACAATGCATGTTGCTTGTATAGGCAATTTAATTACTAATGGATGTATTCTGAGCAGTTTGTCCATGTTGTAATGAATGTACTAATCACTTTCCTAATAACTTCAATTGTTCTGGCATATAATTTTTTTACTGCTAATCCAGCTCTTGAATCTATAAGTTAAAGTAAAATAACACTGGATGTATACCCCAGGCCTGGATTAGTTATTCAGGGACAATGTTTCTTCGAGGCAGAAGGACAGTGAAGAGTCCCAGGCAAGCTCTAGTGTGCACGTCATTATAAGGGGAGCTTACGACTTTGTCTGCCTCCCTTTCTGAGGGTAACGCTCCAGTAACTCCCATGCTGCCTTTAATTGAATACTACTCGCTTCATTTTCCACCACTTCAGACTTATTGGACACACTTTTATCTTTCCCTCCTAAAAATGCTGTGCTCCTCAATAACTCTGGAGCTGCTGCCAAGGAATATTTATATCTGCGGCCCAAGCATTTACTTTAGTCCCATATTTACTAGTGTAATTGATTTCGGGGTTCACTGATGCAGAGCTTGAAATGCTTTTGCGGGGTGCACAATTTGTCCCCTTACCGTGCCGATGTGGGGACATGTCACACAATTATGACAATTATCTCAAAGGTGTGAAAGTGTTGACCGAATGATTATGTGTATAAATGCAGAGTGCCTTAGTCGCTAACCATACTTGAATACATGAATTAGTCCATGTTTGATACAGTCCTTTCCTTTTGATGCCCAAATTATCATCATTTATCACTTGAAAACATCTCTCTGATTTATGCAAAATAGACTAAATAAGTAAATTAGTTATGGCGGCAAGAGTTTGTTAATCCATCATATTTAAAGCATAGCACAGACTGCAAAGGGAAGAGCAGGAGTAATTATACTTGTTGAATCCATAATGTTTTTCTGACTCCTCCTGGTTGTCTGTACATAGGAGCTACTTGTCTGGGTCAGGGCGCTCTTGATTGCTTACTGCCTCTCGCCTAAATGTCAGCTTATTGAAGTGTCACACTCAGAGCAAGGTTAAGGTAACATTTGTTAACCCTGGGCTAAGGTTTAACCCGAGGCTAAGGATTCACACTTGTATTTCTAAGTCCTGGGCTAACAGACAAATATGACACAATACCATTTTACATTGTATGATTTTCATTTTCTTTTTTTTATCATTTATCATTTTAATGTGGTCATCTTCTGTGTAGCCAGTCCTGATCAATGTGTGTTCATGCTTAATGCATTTCACTAAACCCATCAATCACTTTTGTGTTGTTAAAAACGTTTACATCAGGTTGTTTTAATTTTTTATGTATCATCTGCCACAAGCTGCAGTCTTTTGCTCCAATTACTCAAGTCATTAACCAGTCATTAACCAGTCATTAAACCAAATGGGGAGATAAAGCATGTCTGGTATCATACTCTTAAGGTAAAAATATAAGCCAGGAATGGTAGATTATAAGTGTATATATTTGTAGTGTATAATGTATTAATTGTGTGTTATAAGCTTAATATTAGGACTTAATTGTTGCCTTATTAAAACATAATGGCTGCTATGTTAGCTATAATAAAGAAATATTCATTACTGATACATATACATTATTACATTCTACTGTACAAAGTGTGTTACACCAGTATGTAAGGGCATAGTGCCTTATAATGTGTTGCCTGTTGTGAAGTGTAACCACACTGTTACATTGCAAAAAGAAATCGAGAAATGACCTAATTCAAGCAATGTTGAAATAAATACATTTATGTAAACAGGGCCTCCCAGGTGGCTCATATTTGTAGCCCCAACCTGAACAGCAAAGTCTGGGTTCAAGCCTTGACTGTGCTGCTTGCTGGCAAGTGGCTGGGAGGCCCCATGGGAGGCCAGATGGGAGGCCAGGAAGGTGTGGGGTATTGTAAGCTGGCATTTCCTGGTTTCATTTCACTCTAGCCACTTAGGTGGCTAAGTTCTCTACAAACCTAACTGGGGCCAGGTTAGTGGGCGTGCTCTCTGATGCACTGACCCATATGCATTTAAGGAAGTCTTGCAGCAATCTTCAACACTCCTAAATTTGTTGAGAGTTGTCTCGAAGAGTCGAGTGGAAAGGTGGAAAAATATTATGGTTTTCCCGGCCATTAGTAGACTCCGAGCCTATGTTATTTATTCTTTTGATCATGAGTTGGCAGGTGTGCTCATTTGTGATTTATATAAGGACTTTTCACACTGCATTGTTGTAAGCCCTGGGCTATCTTAGCCCCAGGCTAAGACTGGCCCCATGTTAGCCTGTCTTCACACAAGGGTTTTTTAACCCTGGGCTAAGGGTTAACCCTAGGCTAAGGATTCACACTTGTATTTCTAAGTCCTGGGCTAGCAAACAAATATGACACAATACCATTTTACATTCTATTATAAGCTACAAATGTTACTGTGAGGTGCGAGGGAAACAAGTACATAAAAAAGACAGACAAAATGTATACAACAAAACAGAGAATCAACGTTGAGTCTTCTTTTAATGGAAACACCAAAAGGCAGCTCCACACGGTCAAACAATTAAACATAATAACCTGTGAGGCGCGGGTGAAAACCAGGAACTAAAATAGACATCATAATGACTAACTCAAAACAGGTGTGCGTGTGTGTGTGTGTGTGTCGAGAGGGGTGCGTTTGCCATCGTCTTCAGCCGGCAGTTGGTACACCGGCGAGGTGGAGTGCCCGGAGAGGGGGAGTGCATGCAGCGCCACGTGGAGCAACCGCCACAGTTACGTTCTCTCTGGCATATGAATAATGTTAGAATACATCACTGACACGCAATCAATGTTACGCTACCATGATTCACTCAACGACTTCATGACATCGGTTGATCAAGATGCCCACTCCGTCAGTATGGGCATATGCAAATTTTGTGAAAGGGCATGTTTTGTGATTGGACAATTAAAATTCGATGGTTTTGTTCTTGACCCTGTTTCACACTGGTTATTTTATCAGGACTAGCCCTGAAAAGTCGGTGCTAACCCTGCTCCAGAGCAGGGCTAGCTAGCCCTAGCCTGAGGGTGGTGCTAGCCTACCTCAAAATATGCCTGTGTGAACACTTGGGCTTAGGAGGCTCTTAGCCCTATGCTAAGGTGTGAACACGCCTATAAAAAAGCATGCTATGCATCCACCATTGCTGTACATTTATATGAAAGTATATGAAAGTTGTTCATCTGTGTCGCAGACTTCAGGTAGTCATCAATTGCAAATGATTTGTAACCAAGTACTATAACAACTTTATTTACAGGCCATATTTGTGATATTTACTAAACTCCTATCAATAATATAAGCATAAATGACGAGATGACATTTTGAGTTATTCTCTCATATATAGTTTTTGCCAATCAAGTCCCCCAAAAGCATGTGGGAAAATGTGTTGTGTTCTGATGAAACCAAGATTCAACTTTTTGGCCATAATTCCAAAAGGTATGTTTGGCATAAAAACAACACTGCACATCAGCCAAAGAACACCATACCCACAGTGAAGAATGCTTTGGGGCTGTTTTTCTTTAGCTGGAACCGGGGCCTCAGTCAGGGTGGAGGGAATTATGAACAGTTCCAAATACCAGGCAATTTTGGCACAAAACCTTCAGGCGTCCTTTAGAAAGCTGAAGATGAAGTTCACCTTTCGGCACGACAACGACCCAAAACACACATCCAAATCCAAAAAAGCATCGCTTCACCAGAACAAGATTAACGTTTTGGAATGGCCCAGCCAGAGCCCAGACCTGAATCCAATTGAACATCTGTGGGGTGATCTGAAGAGGGCTGTGCACAGGAGATGTCCTCACAATCTGACAGATTTGGAGCGCTTTTGCAAAGAAGAGTGCCATGTCAAGATGTGCCATGCTAATAGACTCCTACCCAAAAAGCACAAAAGGTGCTTCAACAAAGTATTCGTTTAAGGGTGTGCTCACTTATGCAACCAGGTAATTGTGAGTTATTTATATTTTTTTAAATTCTCACAGATTTCAGATTTGTTTTTCAATTGAATTGTATACTTTATAGGTTATATTAAAGGTCGAAATATTTCTTACATGATTTATCTTTGTCTCATTCTTTTATATCACAAGAACCTGGCATTTTAACAGGGGTGTGTAGACTTTTTATATCCACTGTATCTGTTCACATTTACGTGTGTTCTCGCTTCAGACACTCACAGTTCTATGTCCACCCTGGACTGGATAATATGATTCTGGTCTTGTTCGTTAAGGAAAGTGGAGGAGACGAGTTATGTTGTTTAAATTCAGTCTTATAAATGTTAGAGGCAAGATTCTTCACAGTGCCCCTTTATGTTATTTGTCCAGTTACTTTTGGTACCCTTAAGTGGAAGGGGGCCTTTTGTAAAAAGGGCTATAATTCCTACATTGATCAGTTTCTGAATGTGAATACCATTGAATGAATGCCGACAATCTGCACTTTAACCTCAAATATTTTGTTTAATTTAAAAGCCAATGTGCTGGAAAATAGAAAAATAGATAAATAAATCTAAATAAATGTCAAACAACACAGAATGAAGACCTTACAAGCTACTTAAAAACCTTTACTTTGTGTGTCTACAAAGTACAATAAAGTATTCTATCTAAGCCTTTGTGTCAGGGACTTGACCCCTCATTAACATTTGTTATGACAAATTACTGCTGTTCTCCTCAGGCAGTAAAATCGCCCCCAGGCCAAACAATGGGTTTGCATAAGTCTCTCAGTATGGATCTGAGAAATTGTATAGATAATGTAGTTTAATTACCAGTTCAAATTCCAGATAATTACTTAAATGTACAGATCACAGTTTGCATCAGAGACTTTTCCTTTGACTGTCATGGCATTGCTATGATTCAACAAGGGACAATGGCTATGGTTCACCCTGGTACAATGACTGAAGTGCTGTGCCTCAGAAGCTCTTACAGTTCAGTAGATTTTACACTTGAATGTGACTGTTTATGCTTATCAAAATGCCCCAGAAATGTCAACCTAGTAAAAAATGGCCCAAAACATTAACAGTATGAAGTGTTCTCTTGCCTTACACTACTTTAGAATAGTGTAGGTTATTGGAGAAAGGCCTGCCCTTGTACCCACGTTTGCCCATTAAAATGCTTGGGAAACTGCAACTATTTGGATTGCCTTTTGTTTAACCAAAAAGCCCTTGAATCCAGCCCACAACAGAGTTTGCACTATGTACTATATGAGGTTACCGTTGACAAGGAGAGATGTTCTCTTTAACTTCGACTCACAGCTGTGTGCTTTCAGAGGCATGCTCAGTAAAGTTCAGCCCTGAGAAGTTCAGAGGCTTCCCATGTCTTGTTCTATTTGGGATTAGCTGAGGCTACAGATGAGACTTATTAATTAAATGCTAACCGGATATCAAACAGACCGAGAAATGACTCCACCTCGTATTAGCGCAAAGGTTGCACAAATTGATGAAACCGATTCAGAGTGGGATGCATCAGAAACGTTGGGGCAGGCGGATCCGCTGCTGTCAAACAACAACAGGAAGGGAAATAATTATATTGCTAATCCCTTTCCGCGACGCGGTGGATCTCAAGATTTGACGGAAGCATTTTATTGCAATCAGTATCTCTTCCTCCTCAAAATAATCAAGCCTCACATAACATGGGGCCTGGCATCAACATTTCATTAAAATCCCTGGTTTTCATATTCAGCGTGAAAATATGCTCTGCTTCCCATTATGGGGGCTTCAGCTCGAACAAACGCGTGGCAGCAGATGGGGGATTTTGGAAACATCAGAGTTGACTTAAAGCTTTTTTTGAGCAAAGCAATGGATGAAAGACCAAAATCTGAAATCACTCACAGAAGAGAAAAAACAACACAACTCGATCGTGGAGAAACAGGACACCGAACAAAACAGAATTATGTTCAAATGATGGTACACACATTTCGTGCACGCTGTGGACACCGCTTCTGAGCCTACCGGATTTTGAATCCATTCCTTGCAGACAAACATCAAACAGGCGCATGCCATTATAAAGTATTTTGTCCCTGTCTGTACCGGCTTTTGTTGAGTTTGCTTTTGGCCCGTTGTCAGCAACTCTACATGTTCCAGATTCTTTTGAACGATAAGAGGGGTGAATGGTGCCAGTAAAGACAGGGTGACAATAGCGAAGGGTAATGTGACAAGATTAACTCTTAAGTAAGCTCTCGTTTGTTGAAAAGAGGTTGGTTCTTTGCCATTCCATGTCCCTGGTTAATTCTGTATGAACAAACACACACCGTCGCCATGTCAACATCGTTTATAAGAATGGGAAGTCTATGGCAAGTTTCCTGTACAGGGAATGTGTGTTCTGACAGTGCTCTCAGCTCAGCCCTCTCAACATATCAGAGTGGCGTACAGGCTCTTTACGACTGCCTGTCTAGCAGAACAAGATATGCAGGGGTGGATGGGTATGTCTGTGTGTGTGTGTGTGTGTGTGTGTGTGTGTCCAACTGGGCTCTGAGACATATGGCTGGGCAGATGGTATCGCACGGTGGGAAGAGTGTGTCTCTCTGGTCGACTGGCACAGCTGGCAGAAGCTGGCAGTGCCCAAGGCACTTCTCAATGCCAGCCAGCCAGCCGGGTGTGTGTGGGAGGGCGGGCACATCGCCACAGAGATACAGGGAAAGGGTTAGATTGAATTTGTCACATAACATTTCCCATTTGAATCAAGGAATGGAGGCGGGGGCCCTAAGGAACTGCAGGGCTGATTACGGATCCATATAAACCACAAATGCTGTGCCAATTTTGCGTTAACAGCTTGGTTGTAGACTAAGCTGGTGAAAGTGTCAGTGGGAGAAGAGCTAGTAGTTGCTCGTCACTAACTTTCCAAAAAATGACATTTTGACTGTTTGAGATGTCATCTTGGAAATGAATTTACGTTCTGAAGTATTGCCGGTTATTCTGACAGATTTCTGAATTTAACAGTTCTTTTTAATATCTACATTGTGATGGTTGTCCCACCTGTCTGGCCTTGTCATCTAAACTGAATGGAAGGTATATGAATTCTGTTTTCTCTGTCAAATAGGTATAATGGTGTGCAGTCGTGTTCAAAATGATTGGCACCCATGATAAAACATGATAGGAAAAAATTACTATGTCTTGAGACACTTTATATTGTATCAAAATAAGATAAAATATTTTTAAAAGATAGGATTCAAAATTATTGACACCCCTGTTTATTGCACTCCACCACCCTGCCTCAGTGACACGACAACAACCCTGGTCCTGGAGTGCTACAGGTATTATCGTTTTATATTTCATTTATCCAACCTGAAAGACCGGATATGTTGAATTTTGGCAATCATTGAAATTATCAGTTAGCTCCTTCCACACTGGGCCAAGGATGTTGAAAACATGTCTTCCGGGTTGAACAGACATCAAATAAACCTATTTCAAATGATTTTATCAGTGGGTCGGCACTCCAGGAACAATGTTGCCCACCCCTGGCATATAAGGCTGGGAAGCTCTGTGGTGCGACACATGATCACATATGCGACAAAAAATGCCCTTGGGAGATTACACATTTCCACCTAGACAAACACAGCTCAGGTGGTTGAAGTGATTCTGCTGTTTAAATTCATAGTTAATAATAAATAAAAAAATCCTAAACGAATCTCACACGTATCAGGCACTTCAGGCTCCCAGCTACTATCTAATCAACACAATTGAAATTATACCAACCCTGTTTAGCCATTATTGGGTTAAAAGCGAAACCTGTCTAATCCATTTTCAGCGTGTTGTTTGCATAGTCTGTGGTAAGCGTGTTTGATTATCAGCTGATTGATGCTACGGGGCTTGCCTGTGTGCAATTCGTAAACGTTAGCTGAATGCAGCAATTAAAACTGCTACATCGCAAAACTGTTATACTGACAGGGGCCAGGTTATACTGACAGGGGCCAGTTATACTGACAGGAGCCAGGTTATACTGACAGGGGCCGGGTTATACTGACAGGGGCCGGGTTATACTGACAGGGGCCAGTTATACTGACAGAAGCCGGGTTATACAGACAGGGGCCGGGTTATACTGACAGGGGCCAGTTATACTGACAAGGGCCAGTAATACTGACAGGGGCCGGGTTATACTGATAGGGGCCAGTTATACTGACAAGGGCCAGTAATACTGACAGGGGCCGGGTTATACTGATAGGGGCCAGTTATACTGACAAGGGCCAGTAATACTGACAGGGGCCAGGGTTGTGGAACCAAATGCGGACACAGAGGCAGAGAGATGTTGTGCAATGATGTTTGATGCAGAAATAGGCAGTCACATGGTTGGTAGGCAGGCAGAGGTCAGACAATGAATCAGAAACCTTGAGGTACAGAAGAATTGGCTGGTTCGAGGTCGGGGACAGGCAAACGTCGTAACGGGTGGTCCACAAGGCAGAAGGCAGGCAGGCAGGCTCTGGGGTAGGAACAGAAGGAGTCCGGTAACTGGGAAGGCTGAGCAGAGAACGGGTAACAGGAGACAGGTAACTCGGCAGTAAATGCTGGAAACGCATGAAAAGACAATAGGATCTGGCAGCGGGCGAACAATAAACACAGGCATAAACAGACAAGAGGTAATGGGAAAATGTTAAACAGAATACAGCTCTGGAAAAATTGGGAGACCACTGCACCTTTTTGTTTCCTTTCCAAAAAAGTTGAAAAGGAAAGTTTTGAGTGAAGAACTGAAGCGTTCAATTTGCAATGGTCTCTTAATTTTAACCCTTCTGTTCCTCACTCAAAAACTACATTTTCTACTTTTTTGGAAGGCAAAGAAAAAGTTGCACTGGTCTCTTAATTTTTTCCAGAGCTGTGTATAAGCCCTCTTTAAGGAACTGCACACAGTGCAGTACTTTCTCTTGTACAATAAGGCCCTAGGGAAACGTTGCAGGGGTGTGAAGAATTTGCCTGGTTAAAACCTAAGAAATAGTGACTCATGACATGTTTAAATTTTAAAAGCAGCTGTCATACCTGAAAGGTTTGGAGACCCCTGAAATACCATTTATCTATAGTATATTTTTAAGACTGTTATTTTCCATAAATGTTGTGGATAACTGTCAACACTAGAGACAAAACACTGTGCCTTTTATTTGTAGATTTAGATTTTTGCTAGATAGTTTCAGTCTAAGAGGAGGACAACCAGGTTTTTGGCTTAAATGGGCTTGTACTTGACCCTGCCATCTCACCTTTCAGGGGCCCTTAGTAAGATTTGGTCCACAGGGTTGATGGCACAATTTAAATTTTATGGTTTGATTTTGGTCCTAACAATATTTTCTAATTAGGACGCCAAATTGACATGATTTTATAACAAATGGAAGCTGTTCAGGACAGAAGGTTCCTTTATGGTTGATTTAATTAATATGAATATGCAAATACAAAAGTGATTGCTTGGCAATAGTAATCATCACAAAAGCAGAAAAGAGTGTCAGATGTAAAGTATTATATTAAATGAATGATGAAAAGTCATTTATCATACCTTCTGACCACTTGAGCGCATCGCCTGCCACAGAAGGTCAGTTCTTAACGCAGCTGTTTGTTAACGCAGCTTAGCTAGAGATTGACTTAACACAAATGGCTGTGGCTAAAGATAGGGAGATCTCTGTGATTGTACTGCTGTTCTTTTGGTGGCTGCAGCCAGTGCCATCTCTAGCCTTTTGGGGGCCCTTAGCAAAATTTGTCTTCTCTCCTTTAGCGGCCAGGGGCCCCTGGACCTGGCTGCAGCACTTTGCTGCCTGCATGGTTGAAGTGCTCAGTGCTCCTCCCTGTCCTTGATCACCTCTGTCTAGTCACTGGTGTAGTCTACTAACTTCCTGTTGTGAAGAAAATTGCATTCCATACGTAAGTGGACTATGTTTCACATGAAATACAGAACATTATCTGAATATTTATAAAAACATTGTTGTGGGTATTGCCAACATAAGCATGACACAAACAGGCAGCCTAGCAATGTCATGTTCTCCTGACCAGCTAATTTACATGAAACTATTTACTCTCCCCGTGTTCTAGCTACATTGCTATGGCATAATTAGGGCACAGAGGGATGCTAAATGAACTCTGATTCTTTTTACCGGTTCCAATACACACTCACCTTGAACTTTTGGCTGTCAAAAGGTGGAACACAGCATGACACACAGTCTAATTAGTGATTTAATGTTCTTTTCTCATTGAAAACATTGTATAAGCAGAGGGTGAACAGGCGGTCAGAATAGAATATATCTTTTTTTTTTTTCTGGAACTAAAATAAAGCAGCCACTATAAAGATGAACCTGCATCAGGGTTCGGCAACCTGAATGACTAACTTAGCTATTATTTCATCAACAAAGTCAAACACAATAGCATCTTTATCTGATATTGAACACCGTGGATGGCAGTCAGATCAAATTACCGCGGAATCTGATGATTAGGGTCACAGTCAGTGGACTGGACACAGAAGCTGTCTGGTGAAATGGCAGACACAATCTAATCTAGTGAACACAATAATATGCTAAATTAAATTTTTGCATCAGGTAATAAAGTAATAGAATTATTATAATACTGACAGAAGGTTCGCTGTGTATTTGATATGTTTTTCTTTCATAATTACAAATAAATGGTTACACTTAGTTTGGTTAGACAGGTTTAGGTAGATGCGCTACAAATACTCATGCTATCAATAAACCAACAAAAAACAAGTAAAGGTCAGGGTTAGGTTTAGAATAAGTGTTAGGGTTACGTTTAAGTATAAGGTGAGCTCTAAGGTTAAAGTTAGTGTTAGTAGATAGTTAATTGAAAGGTCATTGATATGGTGCAGATATGATATGGTGTATGTCTTGGCTGCTGCCTGTAAGTGACCTGAGTCGATAGGGGACCTAACGAATGCACCCACTCCTCTGTCAGTTTCGGGCTAACGCCCCAGGAAGAACTACCTGGCCCGCGGCTGCAAAATTGGGCCCTTGAACTCAGACCAGCTGCCCCTCTTGATAAGGTACACCTGCCCTCAATCTGGCCTTATCAGGGGAACCATGAAAGGGCTCCAGGAAAGTGGCTCTGCAAAACAGCAAGGAGTGAAAGACTAAAGAAGAGCAGGATGCTGTTCCCCACCCACAGGAACATTTTAAGTGGTGTTTTTATAAACTGAGTTTTTTGTATTTGGTCAATCACTATTTCTGATGAATAAATTAATCGTATAAATAGTTTGTCGGGAAGTCTATAAATAGCTAGGAAGATGCAGCGAGGTGGTTATAAAGCCGCATGAAGCCGCAGTTTGCCAACCCCTGGCCTATATCGCCAATGAAAACGTTGATTACTTTTCCTCCCATGCAGTGTATAGGGGCTGTACCCTGCTTGTCTAGCTGCAATATCCGTCACAGGTTGTAGCCTTTATATAGGCCTATATTCTGTGCGAGGTTTGTTTAACTCGCCTCTGGCTTTTTATTTCAGCTCTTCAGAAATATGAGGCAGAGGCACACATCACAGCGGTTCAGAAGGGGGTGAGTAAAGAGTGAAATGTGAAGGCAGGGGGGAGTGTGAACACCAACTACAGGTACATTAGAGAAAGGTGTGCTGATAATAACATGCTCAGGTTTGCCCAGCCTTTTAGAGAGATGGCCTGGGGTGGGCGATACGTTGTGTCTGTAGCCATATATACTGGTGCATTATCTGCATGATAGATATACGGTATATAGAGACCTCATTGGTTTTGGCTCTATACTTCAAACGATCAAATCAAACAATAACTATGAGGTAAAAGTATAGTTTTCCAGGTGTTTAAGTTATATTTCAGAGGAAAGGGAAGTGGGCGCCGATACCTGGGCAGCCTCAGTTCACTCTGTCTGTGGGCTATGTTCCTGCTTTGTAGAGCAGTGTTACGGGTAGCATCTTCTTCTCTTGCCTCTTTGAATTCAGCTTTGACGCTGAGCTGTTCCTTAGGATGAGGTCCAAATTGGAGGCAGGTGTTCAGGGCACTGTTTCCAGAAGCTACCAGCTTTCTCCGCTGGGGTGTTGGTTCAACCCTAATTCAACTGGTGCTGGCGCGTTTGCGCCACAATACCTAAAAGAACCTGTTGAGTTCTTGGAAAAGGTCTTGTGGACAAACAAAACCAAGATTAACAAATAAAGATGAACTTGTGAAGGCAAGGGGAAAGTGTAGAGTACAAAAAGGAACTGAAACGTCTTGTTTGCTGAAGCAACATTCTCCAAACTCCTTAAATGGTGCTTTATAATACAGCAAGACATTAACCCAAAAATATACCGCCATAGCAACTAATGGGTTTGTCAGAGCCAAAAAGTGCTAAAAAAAACACAACAACAACTGATGATGGCTGGCAAAGCATCACAAGAGAAGATAACCAGCATCTGGTGGGGTCCTTAGGGTTGCAGAGTCATGTAGTTACTGCATACAAAAAATGTGTGACCAAATTCTAAACATACTTTGTACTTATAAGTAATTAATTTAGACAATATATTAAACTTCTATTTAAATGCTTTCTATCCTCTTGAAAATGTGAAATAAGTTTTGATACACCAAAGTCAGGTCTATGTGTTGTTTTCCAGCTGGAAGTGGACATTGTGACCTCATGCTAAGCCTGTGTCAGATGCACCCGTCTGTTTGTTGCTATCAGCGTGGGAAACCAGTCCTCTTTCCCAGGATGCCCCTGGAGCTCCAGTCACAGACATCATCCTGCACTCCACGTTTGCTGACCCTGGCGGTTTGCTGACGGAGGGGAATTGGGAAACAGATGTCCGTGACACCTCTTGTGTTCCCCTACTGTTGGGAAAACTCAAGCTGGGTTGTGCCTTCCTTCCTGTCCAATGGTCTGTACCATCCACCCTGAGAGGGGAGCGTGTGTCCTTGAAGTGTATGTGATTTTGTCAGCTCCATGGGGGATTTTGACAACAGGATAAGACTGAACTGATGTTATTGGAGCAGGCACTCCCCATGTAACACAATTGGAGTCTTGAGCCTTACTTCCTCCAAATTGACAAATTTTTAGACCTTAAAAGGCTTTACACACAAAAAGCTGCAACTCCCGGCCCAAACACCTCGTTTTTATTCATCACTGGCGGCAATTAGGGCAGCATACAGAAATATTGAGCTTTTTTCTGGGGATTGGCGTGTTTCACATCATTCATGTTTCGGTCTTCATCTGCAAGAAAGATAACCAAGTATCAAAGCGGAGCTACGCCTTGTCATATCAGTTCACCATGTTTGTTAATATAATAATTTCAGTTAGTAGTATTGTGCACATTCTAAAGGGGGGCAGCCATCCTGCTTCAGGCCGACCAGGGTAGGAGGCAAAGCTGTCGTTGAGTGTTCATTAAAAGTTACGGAGGAAGCAGCGGTTGCCGCTTTTTGTGTGTAAGCAGCTTCAGTGTCGCACAGCAACCTTGAACCGTTGTTTGGAAAATATGTTCCCCCAAATGCCGCCACCCCTGCCACCTATGACAGGGAGATCTACGACCCCAGGCTGCCTATAGGCCTCCTTAAAGGCGTGGTGTGGACAAGTGTCTCATCATGCCACACATGACCTAAAAATAACTAGGAGGGATGAAAAGGAAGAAATAAAGAGAAAAATATACAGGACAACCCCTTGAGGGAATACACAGGCCTCATTAGTGTTTCATTTATTAGGTTCACATCTCATCGTCTGGAGAGGGCCAGAGCGGTAAAAATCCCCTCTCAGTTTATGATCTGTCAGCCCACTGGTTTTTATAGGAGGGATACAGTGGCCAGGCACCTTGCCAGCGGCGGCTGCAATAAACACAATAGCCTTGTAAATGGTTTGTTCGCTCGCCTTCCTTAACCTTCTCTTTGCTTCTTCTGTACTATAATTCTCTTCCTTTGCTTTTTGGGAAGGAAACCTTTATTAAACCTGTTTCCTATTCTTTTCACCAGTTTAATCAGTGGTTCTTAACCTCCTGCTGCCATAATCACTCTTTTGTTATTCAAATCTCTAAATCTTTCTTATCGTAAAGTTTTGCTATAGACGACATAATATAAAATGAAGGGGAGCTGGATTAAAATAAAGTCCTCCCTGTAGAATAAAAAATCATATTAATTCAGCAAAATGTGTCATGACCTTATCTAACATAATCTGATATGTTTGAATATTGGAATCAGATTCACCTTTATTAATTTCTAATGTACACACACTCATTATGTTATGTTGAACAATGGTGCTGAACAGAATACATGAGGTCTGCATGCAATGATCTGCAGTGGATGGTGAGCAGATAAGGGCATATAGTATACATGTGTTTACAGTTGATTTACACATTTACATTATAGCATCTAGCAGGGAGAGGAGTTCAGTATAATGCAGCTATTTTAGTTTAGATTCTGGGGGTGGCATGATGTGGTGAGCACGGACTCATTAGTCTTTTGTGGGACAGATGGCCAGTTGCTGAGGGCTACAGTACGGGAAAGGAATTGTTCAGGTGGCAGGATATTATGGTCATGATTGACCTGGACTCCCCGCCTGCCTCTTGCCTGCCGGATCAGTTTGGAACCTCGAGTGACCAGGGTGGTCCGGGTCGGCCGCGATCTTTCCTGTACGTTTTCTCACCCTGGAGTCATGTCGGACCTTGATGGAGGTGGCAACCGATGAGACTTTCTGCTTAACGTACAACGGGCCGCGACTTACCCCCGCAGCGGGCACGGCCGCAGGAAGACGTTAACAGCGTGTGGGAGGAAGGCAACGCCTGTTTCGTTAGCATGTGGAGGCAGTAAATCAGTAGCGCGTGACGCAAGTACAGGGGAGCTCCAGTCCCCCGGGCACTCCCACTTCCCCCGGCTGTGGTAGACACACACCCAAACCAGATGGTGATGGAGGAGGTGAGGGTGGTCTCTGTGATGGATGAATAATCCCGGATCACGTTGGATTGGGAGATCTATCAGGTATTGCTATAACTGATACACCAGACATGGCTCCGTGGTGATTTGCTGGAACGTGTCGCCTTCATGGTGATTCGCGGGGAGATGAAGGCTCTGAGGAATTTGAATGATTTAACGAACCAACAAACTGAGCCCTCGGTCTTGGGGGTGGGGGGTGATTCCTGAACCAACCACCACCCCCACAAGTTTGTTAAGTTTGCTGAGTTTGAGGTGATTAGAATTTAATCAGATCAGATGTACTCAACGTAGAATAAAACTTAATCTCATTAGCATTTGAAGACTGCCTCAAGATATCTAGGCCACAACTGTGCTTTTCCTTGTATAGTCTGAAACAATCCCTTTAATAACTTGTTGATTAGTGTTTACGTTGTTAATGGAATCCTGGATATGGGGAAACAAGAATATTTCCCTTCAAGGTTAGATAAAAAGTAGCACACTTGCTAATTAGCCACCATTTTAGTCATGTAATGCTAAGTGAAAGTTAAATTAGGCTATTTTTGAATGTGGGAAAAAGTAAATATTTGTGCAAATTATCAAGTTATTACAGTTTGTTGACAAAGTCAATAAAACCAGACTAGATGTGTCCTGTTAATTTTCATTCAATTCACCTATGAAAATGAATCCCAGTGACTTTGAGTCTGTCCAATTGCAGACCCTGGAAATGAGAAAAGTATAGGTTTTCACTGACACATTTTAGAAATATATTAATTATTATTAATTATTCAGAGTCCAAGTGCAAAGACCACATCAAAAGAGAAAACACTAATTTCAGTCAACCATTTAACATAACAGTTTTAACAACAACCATAATTTACAACTACTTAGATATGGGCCTAACAATTTCGTTTTCCATGTAGAACATTTCGTTGGAGAAGAAACTATTTATAATTGAGAAGTAATTTTCTGTGGACAGCATGGCGCTGATTTGCATTCATGGACTGTCTGTTTAGTACAAACATAATGAGAACTTAACTGTCATTTTTATCTGTAGTCAGCCAAAGTGTTGCACTATCATCTGCCCCAGTGGCATGAGATGACAGTGACAGACCAGACAATTAAGTCAATTAGCATACGTGGATGAAGGAGTGTGACTGTGATCATGTCACAAGGGACTCCAAATGTCAAGTGTTGTATGGTGTCATTAAGCATCCCCCATCAGTGCTCTAACGGTATGTTTATGTTTTTATGAATGCTTTATGACCCATTTAGAAACAATAACTGAACAAATGCCCTCATATGTAGATTTATCTATTATGTTCAACGGCAGCCATATTAGCACAAATACAGTTTGGAGTTTACTGTTAAATCATTTCCATAGAAGTCATTGGGAGCACAATGCCATCTTCACTAGGACACAGTAGGTCCATCATTGTGTGAAGTGGCTGATAATAGATATGAGAAACACCCCTATCATGGATAATACTGAGCCAGCGTTCTCATTAAAATTGAGTAAAACATACCAAAAATACATGTAAATTAGGATATGATAGCATGGCCTTATGTGCCACCAGGTCTCCACACGTCTGAACAGGTGTCTCCAGCAAAAATATTCATCTCAATGGGAACGACCTTTCCAGCATTAGACCTTTGGTCATGTTGAATACTCTTACAGATCCAGGTCAACTTCAGTACATGAGAAAAAAGTTGTATTTTGCCATTGCCCAGTGATTTAGTTTAAAATCCATCAGCTGCTGGTACTGCATGCGCACGGTGTCTACCTGCAGCACAGATGGTACGCTGCCGCCCCCTCATTCTCTCCCTGGGAGATGAAAAAGGGAGGAAATTGCCTCCCAATTACAGAGGGAGCAATTTGTGGCCTGCTGTCAGCATTACAGAATGAAGAGCTATAATTACAGGGGTGGAATTAGTGCTGATTTACATAGCATGTGGATGGGGGGGGGGGGGGTCGCTCAGTGAAGTCAGTGTCAAGGGCGGCCATGTTGGTGAAGGGGTTGCGCAAGGGAGGCAGGCAAGTGAAAGACTCAGATGTAGTTAGTGATAGAAGTTCAATGATTATGAGAATGATGGAAGTTACTGTACATGTATGTGGTTGGTTACATCTATGTGGTTTATATATATTGCTTTTCTCAAAATTCCATTGATCTGTTGTTTCTAATTTTGTTATTTTTTGTGTAGTTGTTATGGTTTCCATTCATCTAAGTCTGAGGAGAATTGAGAGAATCTGTCTCAGGCACAAAATTGTATTCTTCTCTTGTGATGCAATGAATACAACAAAGACAGTGGAAAACGTTGCTTTTCTCTTTGAGTGTCCTTGTTGAACCCTAAATTCTGGATCATGTTTGTGAGTAATCTTAAACATTCCCCTCATGCGCTAATTCATCTGCTGAGGTCAATAATAAATAATAAGCAGTCTGGGAAGCCAATCTGTATTCACTTCACCCAGTGGCCATATGGCCATCACCATAACTCATGTGTATTGTATAATATTAAGAGCTGCTAGCTAGCATAGCTCATAAATACATATTGAGGCTCACCATCAAAGCAATAATTGTTCCGTGTGTGTGCGCTTGGGAGCATTTGACATATACATTTGCACAAATGCAATTTCAGATTAGATTATGTGATTCAGGCCATGTTGAGACAACACATTGGAGATGACATTCACCGGTGACTTAAAAATGCACGCAGCGCATGCCGACTTGTAGCCAATATCCTGTCGTTAAAATTCATTGGCAGCATATGATCCGTCCATATGGGCCCTTAGTCGCTCCAATAACTATGGCTCCTTCCTCTGCTGCTGTTGAGGGAGAGAGAGAGAGAGAGAGAGAGAGAGACGCTTAGCCATACATGGTTAACAAATGTGTAGGCAAAAAGAGTCCACGTAACTACTCATTAGCTAAACCTTTGTTAGCATTTTGTAATTTGTGGACTTTTTATTCACAGGCCATGGAACTGTAGGGCCACCATATGTCGCCTCAGACTATATATGTTCTAAAGGGGTCTTTTTATAGCCGAAGATTATAGGGCCTATTATACCCCATCAGGAGAAAAGGCCTGTATTTATATAAAACTAGTTAATAGGGCTACCAGATTAACCTGAAAGTCTGGTTTGTAGGTGTAGATTCCATTCAGATGATTTCTACCATTTTCACTTAGTGATAGCCATGCAGTTGAAACTACATGGGGCTTATTAGGGCATGACTTCACATGCATCGTTGCAAGTCGAGACCGTTTAGAAAAGTGTCATGCTTGCAGTCTGTGTAATCTGGTTTACAATGGATATGAAATGTAAATATACAGTATCTCACAAAAGTGAGTACACCCCCCACATGGTTGTAAATATTTGATTATATCTGTTCATGTGACAACACTGAAGAAGTGTACAGCTTGTATAACAGTGTAAATTTGCTGTCCCCTCAAAATAACACAACACACAGCCATTAATGTCTAAACCGCTGGCAACAAAAGTGAGTACACCCTTAAGTGAAAATGTCCAAATTGGGCCCAAAGTGTCGATATTTTGTGTGGCCACCATCATTTTCCAGCACTGCCTTAACCCTTTTGGGCATGGAGTTCACCAGAGCTTCACAGGTCGCCACTGGAGTTCAACTCCTCCATGACAACATCACGGAGCTGGTGTTGTCATGAACTTGCGCTCCTCCACCTTCCATTTGAGAATGCCCCACAGATGCTCAATAGGGTTTAGGTCTGGAGAGATGCTTGGCCAGTCCATCACCTTTACCCTCAGCTTCAGTTTTTGTGGTCGTTATCGTGTTGGAATACTGCCCTGTGGCCCAGTCTCCCAAGGGAGGGGATCATGCTCTGCTTCAGTATGTCACAGTACATGTTGGCATTCATGGTTCCCTCAATGAACTGTATCTCCCCAGTGCCGGCAGCACTCATGCAGCACTAGACCATGACACTCCACCACCATGCTTGACTGTAGGCAAGACAGACTTGTCTTTGTGCTCCTCACCTGGTTGCCGCCACACACGCTTGACACCATCTGAACCAAATAAGTTTATCTTGGTCTCATCAGACCACAGGACATGGTTCCAGTAATCGCCCTTAGTCTACTAGTCTTCAGCGAACTGTTTGCGGGCTTTCTTGTGCATCATCTTTAGAAGAGGCTTCCTTCTGGGACGACAGCCATGCAGACCAATTTGATGCAGTGTGCGGCATATGGTCTGAGTACTGACAGGCTGACCCCCCCACCCTTCAACCTCTGCAGGAATGCTGGCAGCACTCATACATCTATTTCCCAAACCTCTGGATATTAACACGTGCACTCTACTTCTTTGGTCGACTATGGCGAGGCCTGTTCTGAGTGGAACCTGTCCTGTTAAACTTCTGTATGGTCTTGGCCACCGTGCAGCTCAGTTTCTGGGTCTTGGCAATCTTCTTATAGTCTAGGCCATCTTTATGTTGGGCAACAATTCTTTTTTTCAGATCCTCAGAGAGTTCTTTGCCATGAGGTGGCATGTTGAACATCCAGTGACCAGTGTGAGGGAGTGTGAGAGCGAAGGCACCAAATTTAACACACCGGCTCCCCATTCACACCTGAGACCTTGTAACACTAACGAGTCACATGACACCAGGGAGGGAAAATGGCTAAATGAGCCCAATATGGACATTTTCACTTAGGGGTGTACTCACTTTTCCTGCCAGCGGTTTAGACATTAATGGCTGTGTGTTGTGTTATTTTGAGGGGACAGCAAATTGACACTGTTATACAAGCTGTACACTCACTACTTTACATTGTAGCAAAGTGTAATTTCTTCAGTGTTGTCACATGAAAAGATATACTCAAATATTTACAAAAATGTGAGGGGTGTACTCACTTTTGTGAGATACTTTATAAATGTATACACTCAGTATACAATCAGTATACAATCAGTATACAATCAGTCAAAAGTTTGGACACCCTTACACATTTAAGTGTTGTATATACAACCCTGTTTGCGAACAATTAGGGACACTGTATAAAATACTAATAAAAACAGAATGCAACGATGTTGAAACTGAGAAATTCTATTGTTCTTGGAAAAGTACATGCCCATTTTGAATTTGATGCCAACACATTTCAAAAACGTTGGGACACCGGCATGTTTACCACTGTGTTGCATCACTTCTACTTTTAACAGTACTCTGTAAGCGTTTGGAACTGAGACCCATTTCTGTAGTTTTGAAAGTGAAATGTTTTCCCATTCTTTCTTGATATAGGATTGCTGCTGCTCAACAGTTCTGGGTCTCCTTTGTTGTATTTTTCACATTATAATGCACCAAATGTTTTCAGTGGGTGACAGGTCTAGACTGCAGACAGGCCAGTTTAGTACCCAGACTCTTTTACTACGGAGCCATGCTGTTGTAATACATGCATAATGTGGTTTGGCATTGTCTTGCTGAAATAAGCAATGCCTTCCCTGAAAAATACATTGTATAGGTGTATACATATAGCGTATAGCATAAGTTGCTCCTAATCCTGTATATATTTTTCAGCATTAATGGTGCCTTCACAGATATGCAAGTCACCCATGCCTTGTGCTCGAATGCACCCCCATATCATCACGGATTCTGGATTTGAACTGTGCGCTTATTACAAGCCGGATGGTCCCTCTCCTTATTAGCCTGGAGGATGAGGTAACTCATCTCATCTTCATCTGCTTATCCGGTATCGGGTCGCGGGGGCAGCAGCTCCAGCAGGGGACCCAAAACTTCCCTTTCCCGAGCCACATTTGCCAGCTCTGACTGGGGGATCCCGAGGTCGAAATACAATCTCTCCACCTAGTCCTGGGCCTACCCCAAGGTCTCCTCCCAGCTGGACGTGCCTGGAACACCTCCCTAGGGAGACGTCCTGGGGGCATCCTTACCAGATGCCCGAACCACCTCAACTGGCTCCTTTCGATGCAAAGGAGCAGCGGCTCTACTCCGAGTTCCTCATCGTACAATCCATGATTACCAAAAAGAATGTACATTTTTGATTTGTCAGACCACAGTACAGTTTTCCACTTCGCCTGTCCATCTTTAATGAACTTGGGCCCAGAGAAGGTGGCAGCGGTTCTGGATCTTGTTACTCTCTGGTTTCTTCTGTGCTTGGTAGAGTTTTAACTCGCATTTGTGGATGCAGCGACATACTGTATTCACAGACAGTGGTTTTCGGAAAGTGTTCCTGAGCCCATGCAGTGATGTCCACTACAGAATCGTGTCTGTTTTTAATGCAGTGCCACCCGAGGGCCGGAAGATCACGGCCATCCAGTATTGGTTTTCGGCCTTGTCCCTTGTATACAGAGATTTCTCCAAATTCAATGAATCTTTCCCCAAACTCTTTTAAATTTTCCTATAGAAACATTATTCTTAAATTGTTGCTCTACTTGCCTGGAGTCTTTCACAGAGTGGTGAACACCTCCCTATCTTTACTTCTGAAAGACTCATCCTCTCTGGGATGCTCTTTTAATACCCAATCATGTTACTGACTTGTTGCCAATTAACTTAGTTGTGAGATGTTCCACCAGGTTGTTTTTTAGCATTACACACATTTTCCAGTCTTTTGTTGCCCCTGTCCCAGCTTTTTTAAAATGTGTTGCTGGCATCAAATTCAAAAGTGGGCATTCATTTTTCAAGAAACAATAAAATTTCTCAGTTTCAACATTTTATATATTTTATATCTTTATTCTTTGTATTATTTTCTATGGAATATAGGGTCTAAATGATTTTCACATCATTGCATTCTCTTTTTCTTCACATTTTACACAGCATCCCAACTTTTTGTAAACGGGGTTATTTCTATTCAAATGCAGCCACAGAACCATCCTGATAAAACCATTAAATAAATGTTGTGTTGATAAGCGTGAGTTCTTTTAACCTCATATAAGACCAGTGGAGGGGAAAGCATTGTTGTTTTGTAAAAACTGCCTCACTGTGTTTACTTCCGAGATGGTTCCTTTGTTGGTGTGTGTCAGGGTGGGTGTCAGTGCATGTGTAGGTGTGTGCTCATGCTCTTCTGTGTATGTGTGTGTGTCTGTGAGGGTTGCTGTTCAGCTGGTTGCAGGGTGTGTAGGTGGCAATACACAAATAGAATCCAGAATGTAGTCTGCTGTGAGAGCCACGGGCTTAACAATCCCAGATAGAAACACCTTTCCCATGACCTCACGCTAAGCTTTTATCTATCCAACCGCCTCCAGTGTTACGACACGCACACACTCTTCGGCGCACGCACGCGCGCAAAAAGCCATGAGGCACATTCAAATTCACATAACAACATAACCAGGACACACGAATATACGCGCGCGCTATCCCTCTGTCGCGTTCTCTCTCCAACTCACTTCCTTCTTCTCACTCTGTCTCTCCTCGGAATTGTCTACGAGAGATTTGGGTGAAATCTGAAGAGCTTTCCGTAATTCAGGGCATGTGTCCAATTGGAGGCCTGCAGTTCTGGAGGAACTCAACTGGGAACAGCAGTCTGGCTGTGTCCGGCGAGATAAACGGCGAGAATACGTGGAAAAGTCAGCCTGTCACCTCTAGATGACTGCCATGGTGGTTTTGTCTGCCGGTGGTTAGCAGGGAAAAGAGCCTCCTGTTGCTCCTCCACGTGTTATTAGTGTGTGTGTGTGTGTGTGTGTGTACGTGTGTGCTTGGACCTACACAAATGCACACAAGTACACATGCATGCCATATGATCAAATCGGCCACACGAGGCTTCCACTTTCAACCAGACGTCTGTGTTGGCAGACGTAGTCTAGGGATACAGTGTGTGTAGTTTATGCTCTGAAATGGAAGCCAGTGGGTTTGGTTTTTACAGGCGCTGTCTTTCTACTAGCCAATTCTGTCGATTCCTAATTTAACAGTTTTGCAGATGGTCCCGATTCGCTCTTGCGCATTCCTCGCGCTTACTGTATTCAGGAAGAAACTGGATGGTGTTCAGTTGGCACTAAGTGTCGCAGTGTTTTGTTGCAGTGTACACAGCTGGGGAGAAGCAAACTAGAAGCTTCTGGTTTTCAGGGGAAAGACACAGAAAAGGCAAGACCATTAATGGCCTCAAACAATTGTTATCTTGCTACAGAGTCGTGCATCAAGCCACAAATTCAATTGACATTTATCTTACCGTCGTGGTCACGTTTGGCACAGAGCCTATACAAATGTATCTATATTCAGATTCCCCCCAAAAAACGGCAAAGGTCTGGCAAAAATGTATTACATTTGTAGAGACCCTTGGCAAGCATGGAAAACATGGTACAGCAAGAAGCAAGGTGTCCAACAATCATTTTTAACCCAACACCTTTCCACCAGGTAGCCATTGGATTTGCCAGATTTACCCTAGTTGTTTGAAGTGTCTCTCTGTTTACCTTTGCAACAGGATTCACCAGTCAGCAGAGCCCAATACAAGTAGGTAGATAGTGCTAATCTCACAGCTAGTTTAGTATATGTTTTTGCCTTTTTGAATAGCTGACTAACCAATTAAGTGCATTATACACTTAACAAAATTATAAATGCATCACTTTTGTTTTTGCCCCCATTTATCATGAGCTGAACTCAAAGACTCAAATACTTTCTCTATGCCCACAAAAGGCCTATTTCTCTAAAATATTGTTCACAAATCTGTCTAAATCTGTGTGAGTGAGCACCCATTTGCCTCACGCAGTGCAACACATCTCCTTCGCATAGAGTTGATCAGATTGTTGATTGTGGCCTGTGGAATGTTGGTCCACTCCTCTTCAATGGCTGTGCGAAGTTGCTGGATATTGGCAGGACCTGGAACACGCTGTCGTATACGCCGATCCAGAGCATCCCAAACATGCTCAATGGGTGACATGTCCGGTGAGTATGCTGGCCATGCAAGAACTGGGATGTTTTCAGCTTCCAGGAATTGTGTACAGATCCTTGCAGCATGGGGCTGTGCATTATCATGCTGCAACATGAGGTGATGGTCGTGGATGAATGGCACAACAATGGGCCACAGGATCTTGTCACGGTATCTCTGTGCATTCCAAATGCCATTAATAAAATGCACCTGTGTTTGTTGTCCATAACACACGCCTGCCCATACCATAACCACACCTCCACCATGGGCCACTCGATCCACAACGTTGACCGCTGTCTGCCATCTGCCCTGTACAGTGAAAATCGGGAGGTATCTGTGAAAAGGACGACGAGCATGCAGATGAGCTTCCCTGAGACGGTTTCTGACAGTTTGTGCAGAAATTCTTTGGTTCTGCAAACCGATTGTTGCAGCAGCTGTCCAGGTGTCTGGTCTCAGACAATCTCACTAATACAGATTTAGACAGATTTGTGAACAATATGTGAGAGAAATAGGCCTTTTGTGTACATAAAGTCTTAGATCTTTGAGTTCAGCTCATGATAAAAGTGTTGCGTTAATTATTTTGTTCAGTGTAGTTGCAAAGTGGTAGTTAGTTAAAGGTAGTGATATTACCAGCTACACAAACAGATAACATTAGCTTGCATTAGCTACAAATTTTGCTGCAGTACCTCTAAAATCATGCACTTCATTGGCTGGATGATTGTAAGTAGTACTATTATAGTAGTAGTACTATTTGCTGATCTGGGGAAATGGCTATTTAACATTGCGCCACTTTTCGTACTGCTTGTGGAATCCCAGCTGTTGTTTTTTGACACTTGCCATGTGTGATTGTTTATGTGATTGTGTGACATTGAAGTGTTGCATGTTAATGAGGAGGAAGTGCACCAAAGAACTGTCTGAAGAAGCAAAAAGCAACAAAAAGAATGCACATTTTCCTTTCGTTATTGGCTTTTAATCGGCTTCATTTCTTCTTCTGTGATTTAGATGATACTAAACTAACATATTATGTGAACATTACTAATGTCGGATGTCGAGTTTACTGGCCCTTGAAATATAATATAATGAATAAACCCTGGCTAAAATATTTGATAGGTTAGCCAATGGAATGTGGGTTTTGGTACTCAGGTGAATTTGAATAATTTGCTGAATACGCTTGTCTGGTGTTTGACAGGTAAGGTAAACCATTGCCTTACCACAGGTATCTTTATTATGTATTTACAAGAATGGAAAGCAAACTTACAAGTCCAGAGATGATGTAGCATACAGTAGGAGGACTTTATGAAATGAACCTATTGTCAAATCAACCCATTATTCTTGGACAGATTCACTTAATTGTTATTTTTCGTTGTGCCTGCTTTCGATTTCAGTGCTGCTACACATCTGCTACTGGAACTTCATAGGAACTCCTCCCTCCCAGTATTTTTGCCGTGCGTCATAAACCAGGGCTGCGCAATTCTGTTTCCAACACTTATTTTGCACAATTTATTTTATTGATGAAAATCTAAGTCAGGTTAGTCACAACTGGGGTTGGTCAAGATGAGTGTATGTCTCTGTCTGACTGACTTACTCACTCACTACACTTTGTTAAATAGCATAGTGGTTTGATACGCAGTCTACAGTACCACACAGGAGACCGGGTATCAAATCCCACCAGGGAACAAACAAATTACGATTAGTTGAGGTTAAACTATAACTTCACTGGCTGAAAGCTTCAGTAGTCATTACTTAAGTCAAATGTTTTTGTTGTGATGGACAAACTGCAACTGGTCTAACATCATAAACACGCCGCTCTCTACCCATGAAGCGCAAGTTAGATTGAGGGGGCGATGAAACATATTGCTCCTTCCCAACTAATCCGCTTGATAGAACTTTGTGGTGGCGTAAGTTACCTACATGAAAAACTAACAGTAAAAATATGTAGTATACATATTTTTCTCACCACCAATATTCTTAGAGTTGTATACAAACATTTAGAATGTTACACCACTCAACACTGCTGCGTGGCTTAGTGGTCAGAGCAGCAGTCTCTATACACACTGAGTTAACCGCCAATGAGAAAACTCTCAGCTGCCTATTATGTTGATTGACAAACAGGTAGTATACATATTTTTCCCACTACAATGTCCTCAGAGCTGTATACAGACAATTAGTTTCTCTTCCTTTTCTATTTTTTAGTTCAGCTCTTTTAATAGAATAAGTGAATATAGTTACCTGAAACCAAATCATTATAAGAATGGAAAATAAGTAGTTAATGGTCATTGTTGTCATTATACAGTGGGTATAGAAAATAATCACCCTCCTTTAAAATAATCACATATTGTTTCTTTGCAGCCTGAAATGGAAACGGACAAAAATATATATTTTTTTATTCAGCTGTATTTACAACTTATAACATCCAAGTGAAAGATATAATACCAACTTGTCAGAAAGAAAAAAGTACAAATTAAAAAACTGATCACCCCCCCCCTAAAAATGACTTGTAAACACAACCAGGTGTAGTTAATCACCTTCTCAATAGCACACAAAGCCAATTGACTTTCAGCTGTGATCAGCTGTGGTCATTTTGATTAGCTCAGCATGAAACAAGCTTTTCCTAAAGCATTTCAACTATGGGTGGCAAGGCATTGTCAAAAGATCTCTGGGATAAAGTTGTGGACAGGCACAAGTCAGGAGATGGATACAAAAAAAATCAGTGTCTAGATCAGTGTCTAGAAGCACAGTGAAGTCTATTATTAAGAAGTGGAAGGTATTGGGTACAACACAGACCCTCTCTGGGTCAGGACGTCGCTCCAAACTGGTTGAAAGAGCCAGGAGGAAACTGGTCAGAGAGGCTACCAAGATGCCTACTGCAACTCTGAAGCAGTTGCAGGAATTCATGACAAAGAGTGGTCATTGTGTGCATGTGTCAACAATATCACAAATTCTCCACAAATGTGGCTTGTATGTGAGGGTTGTAAGAAAAAAGCCACTCCTCAAGAAAGGCCACATGCAGTCACGAATGAGCTTTGCCAAAACGCACCTTGAAGATTCTAAGGCCACGTGGAAAAAGGTGTTATGGTCAGATGAGACTAAAATGTAATTATTTGGCCTCAACGCCAAACGATATGTCTGGCGAAAATCCAATACAGCTCACCATCCTGATAACACCATTCCTACAGTAAAGCATGGAGGTGGTAATACCACGTTATGGGGTTGTTTCTCTGCAGCAGGGACTGGAGCACTTGTCAGGATAGAAGGACAAATGGATGGGGCAAAATTCTGTCAAATTCTTTAGGAAAATCTGCTGTTCTCTGCCAGAAAGTTTTTCAATGGGAAGAATATTTACCTTCCAACATGACAGTGACCCAAAGCACACCGCAAAACTGACCACACAGTGGTTGAAGGAAAAAAAGGTGAATGTCCTTGCATGGCCTAGTCAGAACCTGGACTTAAACCCCATTGAAAATCTCTTGAAGACAGCAGTCCACAAACGGTCACCATCAAATTTAACTGAACTTGAGCAGTTCTGCAAAGAAGAGTGGTCAAATATTGCAACGTCTAGATGTGCAAAGTTAGTGGAGACATATCCCAACAGACTAAAGGCTGTAATTAAAGCAAAAGGTGGTTCAACAAAATACTGACTCAAAGGGGTGATCCTTTTTACAACTCAGTGATTGTTTTTTAATTTAAAAAAAATGTACATGTTGGTGTTATATCTTTCACTTGGATGCTATAGGTTGCACTGAGTAAATGCAGCTGAATGAAACAAAAACTGTGTCTGTCTTCATTTCAGGCTGCAAAGCAACGGGGAGTGATTATTTTCTATACCCACTGTAGGCAGGCTACTTTATAGCTATTAGCTAGTCATCTACAGTAATCAGTTTCTAATTGAATGAAAGGTCGATTTTTTACATCCAAAGGATGTTCCATGCACTAGGTTTTGGATTAGCACAGAAACAGAAGACTACCGGCCACTTCTCACAACAAATCTGGCATTGGTCCATAAATAAGTGCTCTTCAAACCCCCTCCCTCGTTCACTCGCGTTCTGGCCGAACTAGGCTTGCCTGGTTTTTCTTTTTTGTCTCAATTCTCTCGTTAACATACAGAAATGTATACATTTAAAACTGTTGCTCTGGATAAGAGCTTCTGTTAAATGATTAATTTTTTAGGTCGGAACTGAATCCACCCTGCAGCGATGGATGTGCTCCAGAGGCCGTGGCTTGGAAGGCTAGATGACCCTCCATTCCTCCGCTATTTCTACTGGCCTCTCTTTGCTTTTTTCAGACTTTATCTGCTCCCTCTTTATCCCTTCACCTGTCGGTTGCCTCATCCATTGTGCCGTGTTCCTACACATTGTCAGGGTAACGCCGGTCTGTCTCGCTGGAATCGCCATGCCCTCTCCCCCGAGTCGCTCTCCCCTGAATGCTCCTGTCTTGTACCCTCTTCAAACGCCCTAACCTCCTCCCCCTCCCTCCTCCTCTCGTGCACCTCTCTTTCCGGGGCCCCTCTCTCCATCCTTCTCATTTCGGCGGCCCGTGACCTCTCCCTTTCCTTCCTGGTCTCTCCTTTGTCCATCCTTCTCCGTCTCTCTCGGCCTCTCCTCCTCATTGATCTTGATGTACGTGTGCATTCCGTCCGGCCTTTTGTTCAGCCGCTTTCGGTCCTTCATTTGTTGTGTCTTCGTCCTCTCGTCCACGTTCCCCCTCCGCTCCCCTGGCCTTCCGACCCCGCCTCCCACATCTCAGCTGTCTAACTGAAGAACCGAGAGGGTGGAGCAGATAGACACAGTGAATTACCTTCAGTTTCTCTTTTGTCCTTAATTCATCTTTGTCAGACTCAGTAAACCTTTCAGCTGCTCTCTCTATCTGCACGCTGCCAGCAAATAAATTAATTCTGTGGCCTCTCAGGTGGCGGTCTGAGGCAGTCCTCCTCAGTATCAAGCTGTTCACTACAGTGTAGATTCAAGCCTTGACTGTGCTGCTAGCTGATGAGCGGCTGGGAAGCTACACTGAGCAATACAAATTGAGCAGCATTGCCCAGGGAGGCAGTAGGCGTTGCCGGCTGGGACTTCCTGGTCACGTCACGCTTAAGGGTCTAGTAGAGGTCGCCATTCTGGTGTCCTTCATTTTTGTGGCATCCCTAAATTTGTCTGGAAATAAAACTGTGGAATTACATTTCTTTGTCAAGAGGTATAAATTGTATTTGTAAATTATATTTGTGATGGCAACAATGAAGGAACACTATTATGGCATCAATCGTGATAATTACCTTAGCCATTTGAATCAGTCCCATAATTAAAAAATTTAAACGTTTATCTCTTACATGTTTTATACACCGATGCCACACACATATACACACACAGACACACACAGACACACATAGCAAATGTAACAAGGCAGCTGAGAGCTTTCTGCAGAGACTTTGATCCAATTGTCAGCCCTGATCAGTCTTTCCTCTTTTATCTTTGTGGTCATTTTCTCTTGTTTTTGCACAATCACCCAAACTACAGGATCAGAGGAACCGCCACTTTATCAGTCAGCATAAGCCTGGGATAGAAAAGGATTCCTTCAGGGTTTAATCTGGACTACCATTCATCCCAAGGATTATATCTACTGTACAACACAGCACTGTTTCTGCTTATTTACTATCCATATCCAAACAAAGAGTCATATTGGAACAGGGAACTGGGAATACACAGCCTTCCTTAAGGACCTTAGCTGCTGCCAAAATAGCCAGCTTGTCACATAAATAGCAAGCTTGTCTGGTTTTGCCTTATCTAACCGTCCTTCCAAATTTGGTTTTCCCCCTATTAACTGTTGCATAACGACCTGAACAATGATGTGCTGGCTCAGATATTTTTCAGTATACCTTGTCCTTTACAGCAAGGTACCTCAATTTCTGGTAAATGTGTAACCAGGCTGATTCAGTGCTACTGGTCAGCTTAATGACATGAAGATGTTGGTTTGGTGTGATATATAGTAGCATTTGACATGGTGGATGGTGCTTGATACTCTGGGATTCTTAAGCATTTATCTGCTGTAGAATACTCTGGAATATTTTACCTTTGTCAGGTTACTTTCAAGTCACCCTCTGCAGGGTCCCCAACATGGGAAATTCCAGCTTTCATATGGAAATGAAAAGGCAGAAGCTGTCACAGGTCTCCCACTTTGTCACGTCAACAAGGCAGCACTTCATCTTAAAGTGATATTTCTTTTTTTAAGCATGTTAGACCTCATTTTCCAATAAGAGACAGTAGTTTTGGCTGTTTAGTTGTGTACATGTCCCTTTATATGTACTGGATTGGTTGAACATTGTGGAATAGAACCTCCTCAGACAGTTTATTGTAATGGTGTCATTAAAACTAGTTTGTGGAGGATCTTTCTCCTGGCATTACTTTAACATTTGTCTGTAGAACATTCTCCCTGCAGTCTTGGCAAGTCTTGATAGTTACTTCAATGTGCATCTTCGCAAACTTTAGTTGATGTTACTAACATGGGTCCCATTATATATGTTTGAAACATTCCACAGTCTACCCCATATCAAAGGTCAACAGTGTCGTTTGTAGTGTGACAATTTGGGGATGCTTTACTGCATAACGAGCTGATAGCCTGAAGAAGGAACCCTCAATTCTTCTCTTTATCAGAGAATTCTATAAGACAATGTCAGGCGATTAGCCCATGAGCTGAATCTGAAGCGTACCTGGGTCATGCAGCAATTTAAATAATCCAAAAACAAACAACGAAGTCAACACCAGAATGGCTTAAAGCAATATGTGTGTTCTACTTGTATGGCCTCGTTATTGGCCAGACCTAAACCTAACTGAAAAGTGTCAAGCCCTGAAAAATGCAGTTCAAATATCTTTTCACCACACTTTTTTTCATTCTCTCCTTCTCCTCTCTCTACTTATAAACAATACATGCTGTAAAATTAGGGTCAATCCATTTTAGCTCAGTTACTTTTTACGGCATCCATGGTCAGAAAGGGACATTTTCAACTTCAATGCCCAACTTAAATGCCCAACTATCAGAAGATAAAGGTGCTCAAAGTTGACTCACTTTGCATCACCAAACATGTTATGTGATATCACTGAAAAAGATTGAAAAGAGCAAGAGGACAAATACATTGGAGTGTCTAGTTTGAGAAAAAGATCAACTGGCAACTTCATTAAGTAGTACCCGCAAAACACCAGTCTCAACTTAAACCGTGAATTGGCAACTCCGGGGTGCTGGCCATCTAGTTGAGGACTTGTGAGGCACCTGTTTCTCAAACTAGACACTCTAATGTTATTATTCCTCTAGCTCATTTGTGCACCAGGGCCTCCCACTCCTCTTTCTATTCTGGTTAGAGGCAGTTCTGTGAATGGAGTTGTACACATTGTTGGACGAGATCTTCAGTTTCTTCGTAATTTTTCGCATGGAATAACCTTCATTTCTCAGAAACATAATAGGCTGATTTCTGGCCATTGTTTCTGGCCATTTTGAGCCTGTAATTGAACCAACAAAGACTTGTCTAAACTAGTTTTCAGCTGTGCTAATCACAGTTTTCTAATGATCAGTTAGCTTTTTTAAAATGATACACCTGGATTCACAAGCATAATGTGCCACTGGAACACATGAGTGACGGTGGCTGATAGTGGGCCTCTGTACGCCTATGTAGATATTTCATAGAAAACTGCCATTTCCAGCTACAATAGTCATTTTCAACATTAACAATGTCTACACTCTGTTTACAATCAATTTGATGTTATTTTAATAAACAAAACATTTGCTTTTCTTTAAAAAACAAAGGACATTTCTAAGTGACCCCAAACTTTTGAAAGGTAGTGGATCTTTACAAAAACCCAATGAAATACTCTCTATAGTACAAATCCACTGACAATATTTTTTTTAAATGATGTGCGTTTGGATATGTTTATATGAGGCAATGACAGATCAAAAGAATGATCAAATTCTGTAAAATATTCAACCATATTAGGTAAAGAAGTGAAGTAGAAGTAATTCAGTTTTAGGGTTACTAGATAATTATTTCAAATGTGACTGATAGTGTGTAAATAGTTGTAGATTACTATAGTAGACAACTGCATCTACAGATAAAACATTTCCAAATAAAGTGTTAGTCAGTTTTCAAGGTAAAATTTAAGGTAAATATCGAGTAAGATGTTCATTGCTAAGTGAATGTAGCTTTTTCAGTTTACCTTACAAAGAACACACATTTTTGTGAATATAATCATAAGCTGAAAAAGACAGTATGTAATATGCTGTCATGTACAGATTGTGTGACTGAATTGAAACGGATGTGGCCTTGCTCCTTGTAGAAAATAACAGTGTCGTCTTTTGTAGGGCTCACGTTGTACTTGACACTGTAAAGGAAAAGAAACTCAACTTAAAAGATAATCATTTTTAAAAAGACATAATTTAATTAATGAGCAATATTCAAGAATTATGTTTCATGTAAGACATCACCAACATTAAAAGCAACCACTCAGAGGCAATGACTGTTGCAAAAACATCAAAGGTCTGGTGGTAACAGGCCCACGGCCAGTGCTTAATTTCTTCCAGAATTTGCCAGGATTGAGTGCCTTTCGTGGCATAATAATGTGGCAATAATTTTCCCACTGTTTCTAATGTAAACATTTGAATTAAAGCGAGTTGAATCGAGTTGCCCCTTCATTAATACACCTGACCTCTTAAAATGTATTGTGGAAATGTCATTGGTTTTTTTCCCCTGAAATTGGGCCAACTAATGACAGTTTTTGCCAAAAAGCTCTATTTTCACATCATTGAGATTACTGAATGATTCTTCTGGCCATGAATAACAGTTTACTGAATTGCTCTTTGTCCATTACCAACAGTCGGTTTGGACATTCAAATGAGAACGCCTGACGCAGGAAAAAAACATACCTACTGCAAAATTATGGTGGCGTCTGTTTGGATGTCATGGGGCAAGAACACTTCTCCTTGTTAAGGTCAACAGTGTTATTAACTTTACCCGCTACCTAGATATTTTGGCAAACGTGTTTGCCAGGAGGCTGAAACAATGAAAGATAATAACCCAGAGCACACATCAAAATCCCCAAAAGAAATGGTTAATTGACCAGAAAATCAACATTCTCAGTCACAGGACTTGAATCCCATTGAAAACCTGTGGTTTGAATTTAAGAGGGCAGTCCATTAAAGCAGAAAGATCTAGAAAGATCTAAGATCCCTTCCAGTTTGTTCCCTTCAGTCTTATAGGAAGGCACAGTATCACAGGAAAAGGATGGCACTCCATACTGTAAACAAGGGTGCCAATATGTTTTACAAATCTTCTGGAAAATAAATGCTCTTGATCTGATAAATTAGTTGTTTTGATTGATTCCGTTGTGTCATTAAAGAAGTACAATACATATACAGTAGTCCAAATATAAAAAAATTACCAAATTGCTCATTACCTGTTTATTTCTTAACATATTTACTTCTTTATCATGCCAAAAATGTTGGAGGTGAATGTAGGTGTATGCTGGATATTGAGCGAACAGACTATTTTAGGTACAAAGTAAAACCAAGAGAGAGGCTTTTGACTTAACCAGTGACTGAGCAGCACTACAGTGAGTGAGTCAGTTAAACTGGAAAGCTTTTTATGGACTATGTATCCCTCCTCATATTGTAAGCTTCATAAGGATTATGTATTCCTCCTCATATTTTCAGCTTTATAAGGACTATGTATTCCTCCTCATATTGTAAGCTTTATAAGGACTATGTATTCCTCCTCATATTGTAGACATTATAAGGACTATGTATTCCTTCTCATATTGTAGGCTTCATAAGGACTATGTATTCCTCCTCATATTGTAGGCTTTATAAAAACTATGCATTCCTCATCATATTGTAGGCTTTATAAGGACTATGTATTCCTCCTCATATTGTAGGCTTTATAAGAACTATGCATTTCCCATCATATTGTAAGCTTTATAAGGACTATGTATTCCTCCTCACATTGTAGGCTTTATAAGGACTATATATTCCTCCTCATATTGTAGGCTTTTTATGGACTATGTATTCCTCCTCATTTTACAGACTGGAATTTATTTTTCCAAACACTAAGGTCTGGACTCCAGGACTAGATGGATTCAAGACTAGGTTGTTTTTATCAATCTGAGTTTCTCTGTCAGGGTCAAAGCAACCTGTCATTTTAATCCTTTGTGATTTGTTTAAATTATTTTTTAGGATCCATTCATTTTTCCTCTGACCCTGCATGCAAATTAAAATACATTTATTTTAAATGTTGAGCTGTATGCCACTACACAAATGCACTGATGTTTATATACTGCTTTATTTTACAAATATATTTTTAAGAGAGGTATTTTATCATCCTAGGCTCTCTGGAACACACACACACACTTAACTATGTTAATGGTAACATCAAAGTTGACTGTCCATAGAAAATCTAACTATTACTAATCTTAACCATAAACTTTACACCAACCTCAACCTAACCATAACCATAACCTCAGTAACTTAACACTTATGCCTAAATGCCTAAATCTAGCCCTAATGCTTAACCCAAAATCTAACTGGTGATGTAACCCGAATCCCAACTGTAATGTTTGCCTTATTGTAAACCTAACACTAAAGCGGACAAGAAAAAAGTCCCAATTTGTCAATCTTTTCTGATTTAACCACAGTTTGGAGACACACAAACATGCACAGAGCACCTGGCCAACTAATTTAAGTAATGGGTGCCAGCAACAGAAATACAAGGATAAACATTAAGTCAAAATCCAAGTACAAAATACATTATAAATGTGGTGTGTTGCAGCCATAATGTTCCTAACCCAGCTATCCCTGAGCACCAGAATTAGTTAATTACGTCTTAATTAACAAATAATGAGCACTGCTTTGTTGTCTGTGTTTTTCTGTTGCATCCATCGACTGCTTATCAAAGGGGAAGCTATTACCGGTGTAGTTGTTGCCAATTTGTCATATTTCACCTATCATATTTCCTCTATCATTTAATTCAGGAGAGATATGTTTCGCTGATAGAGTGAGGAGATGTTGTGTGTGCTTATCTGTTGCGCACTTGTGCAATTGGGCAATTGGGCTGTACGCTGCTGGCAATACTCGGCCCTCATTCAGGGGGGTTGCGGTTGGTGGGTGTCCCTTTGGTTGATGCCTGGCAATGTGGGTGGATTGATTTCCTGCCTGTTGGGCCCTGTCCGGGGCCTCCCCCGGGTAGGGCCACAGTGTCACCGGACCCCCCCGTCTCAGTTCCAAGGTGTTACGCTGCTATATTATTGTGCTGGGGGATATGAGGAATTCACTTCTAACTTTTCTCAGTCTCCTCCAGTTTTACATTTTAGGAGGAGATGAGGTCCTGGTCCACACCTGCGGAGTACCTGGTTTGGGGGGCCCGTTGCTGTCCCTGTCCTTGTCCATCTGGTCATACTTTTGACCTAGTCTAGAATCAAATAGACTCTGGATTTAGCCCAGAGAAATTTATTTATTATTTCAATTGGACTCTTAATATCTCACCCGGCACAGCCAGAAGAGGACTGGTCACCCCTCTGAGCCTGGGTCCTCTCTAGGTTTTTTCCAAAAATTCGGCCTTCTTAGGGAGTTTTTCCTAGCCACTGAAATCCAACACTACTGTTGTTTGCTCCTTGGGGTTTAAGGCCGGGTGTCTCTGTAAAGCACTTTGTGACAACTGCTGTTGTAAAAAGGGCTTTATATCAAAATTTGATTTGATTATAACCTTGTGTATATGGAAATGTTCACTTTTTGCACAGGAATTTGAGTGGCGTTAACTTTGTATTGTTCTTGTTTGGCTGTCCATAAGCATTTAATGTTATCATTCACTTTCAATCATGTCACATTGCTTTGTTTGTAACGCATGAAATGAACAACCTACCCAGGGTTACCTATAGAATCAGAGGGGGAGAAGGAAGACTCCTGGAAAGATGCATAAAATGATGCTAAATGCATGTTTGCCCTTTAACTCAAGACATTTTTATTCTATAGCTTTTCGCCCATGGTGTGCTTTTTGAAGAATTGTTACAAAAAAAAGAAATTAGCTAATAAGAAAAAATTTGAGCCTGACATTTGACCTCTAATCTAACTGGCTGAAATTGGGTCAGTGCTAAAACAACAGCAGGTCACCTTCAATATAGGCAGCAGCATCTATTATTTACAAGATGGTCCTGTTGTACAAAGAACAAGCGGCTTGATTCCTTCTAGGACAGAATGATGTCGACTTGGCAGAGGAATATGCCTACCCTGTCTTTGTGTGGCCAATAAAGTCAACCCCACTGACGAATGGGCTGGTCGGCATGGCAACAGTTGGCACGCATACTGGAAGGGTGCCCTACCTTTTTCATGGGTGGAGTGGGGGCAACGGTCCTTGAAAAAGCAGGTGGTATAATTGTGCCGCCGTCTCAGGTTTTAATCTTTTGTCCCCCCTTTGAGAATGTGTCACGCACCCCTGGATAGACTTGTAAAGCTAGCTTAGCCCACGCTTATTCACTCCCATAATAACCTTGGTCCCTTTTCAGCACCAGTTCATTGACCTCAGTCCAGACAGTATCGGCTATTCATTTTGTTACAGTCGCGTTAACTATTAAGCTAGCTGAGCAGAGATGAACACCTGATACCGTTCCCTGGTCAGACCCCTGCAGTGGAAGGAGCGAACATGTGGCTAATTCTCTGATCCGGGGCCAGCTCATGTCGAAGGCATGCTCTTTTGACGTGACCCAAACAATGATTACTGAATAATTGAAAAGGGTTGTAAAAGGTTGAAAACGTTAGACCAATCCAGTGCCCCTATGAATGCCTTTCTATTTCCATCGTAATATTCACTGTAGAGTAAGCAATATTTTTTTTTTACAAAGCAAACATTTGAAACATTCCTCCTTGTAATGGAATATGAATCATCTGTTGGTTTTAAACTTCACTAGTCCCAGTAGTATTTGGTACATCAGACGTTGGTGGTGATTGTGATGTTTAATGTAATTTTGAGAGAATACTTATTGCCTAACTCAAGGGAAAAGAAAGCGGAAAGAACAATATTTGTTTTATTTATTTGTTGGAACTGGTAAATGACAGGACTTTGTTATGTAGTCTTAATTTCTTGTGAGCCGATCGATGTCATGATGAATGTTGTTTTATGACACATCTGAAGGGAGAATGTTAATGACAAAGTAAATCGAACCCTTAGACAAATACCATGGTGGTCCAAACTACCAACTCTGTCAGTCTGAATCCTCCAGTGATTTCTATTCAGATCACACATTTTCCTCATCTGAACAGGAAACAACACCCAGATGTATAAAATCTTCGACATAAACAAATGTGGATGACATTTTTATGTTGTTGTTGTCATAAGTTATTTTACATTTTCAGAGTCAAGAACCTTTGGTTCCAGATTTGATTAAATCTGCTACTCTCCAAGATATTAATGAGCAAACATCCATCTGATTTGTCAGTTAAAGAGGTCTACTGTCTGTTGCTTAGTGAGATGTTTGAGTAAAAAACATTCCCCCTTTCTACACTACATCAACTGCATGTTCTCAATTTAGGATCTCGTGTGGCCTAGACTTATCAGAAAATAACTTGTAACCAGACTATTAATCCCCTTCTGACTAAATGACTAGATTATTTCTGCATAAAATTTGAAGCATTATATAATGGGAACTCAACTTATTTCTTAATAGAAATGCTCTTAAAACAACGTGTGGAATACAGTCTTTTCCTATCCATTGACTGCCTTTAAGATAAGGAAACAAAAATAAAATTTGTAATTTGGATGAACAATTTCTTTAAAGCAAGAAAGTTCTGAATTGTAGGGTCTAAAAATGTGGTAATGTCTATACTGCCTATATAGATTGTCAAATCCTTCAAGGGCAACTTGAAATAATTGTGTTTTAATTTGTTTCAGGGGAACAAATCCTTTAGAAACAACACCAGAGTAGCCAGTTGTCAATCTTTACGCGGATACATTGTGGATAATAACTTTCTACTACACAAGCGTGATTGACAAGTGATGCAATTATTCTGTGTACACTACCCAATGTTTGACATCCTATTTAGAAGATAATGTTGTTGTTTTTGCACTTTCTCCAATGACCACATGGATGATGTTGATCATGAACGAATTAGGCATTTAGCAGACTCTAATCCAAGTGATTCACAGCGCATTCATTCCAAAAAAAAGCTAGGTGAGACAATCACACAAATCAATGGAGTCATTATTAACAAAGTCAGTGCTAAAACAGGGTAATGCAGAAGTCAGTAGTCAAACAGTGTGAGTCGAACAGCGGGGTGACGTGGGATAACTTGTAATGTTTTCCCCAAGGCTGGCTGCAGTGGTCTGGATAAATTGCAGTAAATCCACCCCCAGTGAGTTGCATAGGTCCAGATCGGAAATGACATGCCTGGATTCGAACACGCACCGCTTCCTCACGACAAAGATAATGGTGATGGCGGTTCTTATGTCCACCGATAACACAACTGAGTTGACATGGTTTTTGTTTTCATACAAGTATGTTCAGCAGTAACGTTGAGCCTGCTTTCCATTACAAAAGAAAGGGTGATTTTGTCCCTGTATGTGTCTGACAACGCCTCTTTTTTCATGTGATTTCACTTTCTTTTTATGTTGCTGCCAGGTTGGTACAATTGGGTAACTCCTTTTGGTTTCTTTTTGCCAGGCAGGCTCAATCAAGAGCAGCTCAATTATTAGAAAGAAAATCTACACCAAACCCAACTCTGCATGACCTATAATACCAATGACAGAGCTTAGAACGGAAAACTAGTTTCACACCTTCTAGGAGTAGCATTTACAAAAGAACAGACAGACTCAACAAAAAGATTGAGACAAGAAGAGAATCCTGATATCCTTGTCATTCAACTTAAAAGCCATTTCTTCCCTCAAAGGAGAACGCTTGATTCATCTTAGCGCCTCTTGACTTTAACACTTCAATGGTCTAAAATGATCAGTGAAGCTTCATTTCCCCCTTCAAATTTTTTTTGAACGATAGAATAGCCTGCATTACAGGACTGAATACAGTATGATGATTCAAACACTTCCCGATGTTGACATCTGAAAAGCGTTCGTTCTACGGACAAGGACTTTTCTTTCTACAGGGGGCTAGAATAGAACTTCTGAAGGGGGTTCTTTTTTTCACTCGCTTCATTTGAGGTTTTCTCCACTGGTTGAAAGAATAAAGGGATAAAACGTGTTCCCCTTTCTTATCAATGCACTACACTAACCTCCTCAAGAGGCTTTGCATATGACAGAACGTTTCAAATGGACCTTAAAGATAACGTGACATGTTTCTCTAAGGCCCTGGCCTACGATATGCTACAAAAAAAAATCACAGATGGTGGCAGAAGCAAGCTCTCCTGATCCTTTCTGAAGGGGGAGGCTGAATATTTACAAAATTTTATAAAAATGTAATACCATCTAGCTAGGTACCATCTTGGTAAAAGGTCTAGAACATGTAATGGGGACATGAGTCATGTGTGTTATCCTTACCACACATGATATAGGTAGTATTCAGACTTCACAACTAACCTTAATACATTGCATGATACAGTGGGGAGAACAAGTATTTGAAACACTGCCGATTTTGCAGATTTTCCCACTTACAAAGCATGTACAAGTCTGTAATATTTATCATAGGTGCTCTTCATCTGTGAGAGACGGAATCTAAAACAAAAATCCAGAAAATCACAGTAATAAGTAAATAATTTGCATTTTATTGCATGACAAGTATTTGATACATCAGAAAAGCAGAACTTAATATTTGGCACAGAAACCTTTGTTTGCAATTACAGAGATTGTATGTTTCCTGTAGTTCTTGACCAGGTTTGCACACACTGCAACAGGGATTTTGGCCCACTCCTCCATACAGACCTTCTCCAGGTCCTTCAGGTTTCGGGGCTGTCGTTGGGCAATACGGACTTTCAGCTCCCTCGTAAGATTTTCTATTGGCTAGGCCACTCCAGGACCTTGAGATTCTTCTTACGGAGGCACTCCTTAGTTGCCCTGGCTGTGTGTTTTGGGTTGTTGTCATGCTGGAAGACCCAGACCCATCTTTAATGCTCTTACTGAGGGAAGGAGGTTGTTGGCCAAGATCTCGGGATACATGGCCCCATCCATCCTCCCCTCAATACGGTGCAGTTGTCCAGTCCCCTTTGCAGAAAATCATCCCCAACAATGATATTTCCACCTCCATGCTTCACGGTTGGGATGGTGTTCTTGGGGTTGTACTCATCCTTCTTCTTCCTCCAAACACGGGGAGTGGAGTTTAGACCAAAAAGCTTTATTTTTGACTCATCAGACCACATGACCTTCTCCCATTCCTCCTCGTGATCATCCAGATGGTCATTAGCAAACTTCAGACAGGCCTGGACATGAGCTGGCTTGAGCAGGGGGACCTTGCATGTGCTGCAGGATTTTAATCGATGAAGGCGTAGTGTGTTACTAATGGTTTTCTTTGAGACTGTGGTCCCAGCTCTCTTCAGGTCATTGACCAGGTCCTGCCGTGTAGTTTTGGGCTGATGCCTCACCTTCCTCATGATCATTGATGCCCCACAAGGTGAGATCTTGCATGGAGCCCCAGACCGAGGGAGATTGACCGTCATCTTGAACAGTTGTTGCCTTCAAACCAAGCAGCTTGTCTATTGTCCTGTAGCCAATCCCAGCCTTGTGCAGGTCTACAATTTTATCCCTGATGTCCTTACACAGCTCTCTGGTCTTGGCCATTGTGGAGAGGTTGGAGTCTGTCTGATTGAGTGTGTGGACAGGTGTCTTTTATACAGGTAACTAGTTCAAACAGGCGCAGTTAATACAAGTAATGAGTGGAGAACAGGAGGGCTTCTTAAAGAAAAACTAACAGGTCTGTGAGAGCCGGAATTCTTACTGGTTTGTAGGTGATCAAATACTTATGTCATGCAATAACATGCAAATTAATTATTAAAAAATCATACAATGTGATTTTATAGATTTTGGTTTTAGATTCCGTCTCTCACAGTTGAAGTGTACCTATGATAAAAATTACAGACCTCTACATGCTTTGTAAGTAGGAAAACCTGCAAAATCGGCAGTGTATCAAATACTTGTTCTCCCCACTGTATCATGCAATGTATTAAGGTTAGTTGTGAAGTCTGAATACTACCTATATGATGTGTGGGTAAGGATAACACACATGACTCATGTCCCCATTACATGTTCTAGACCTTTTACCATGATGGTACCTAGCTAGATGGTAATACATTTTTATAAAAAAATTTTGTTTGTTAATTTGGTACTATTATCAGTAGTATGGTGCAGTGCTTCAAAACTCTTACTACAAAACACCAATCTGATCATACCTGCAAACCATTACATCTTGCATTCAAAACAACTGATCTTGCTTTCATTTGATTTGCAAAACATCTTTCACTACAAGATCAATGATTCAACCATTAAGTTATAATAACTACATTGGTTAAGTCAGTTTAGTCACTGTAACACACAGTAAGTCCAATGCCAAACAATGTCAGACATGTCAAAAGGACTCGGTGAAGTGCTAAAGGTAATCTGTTACAGTTTATTTCACTGTTTTCACATTAGGCAAACCTCTAGAAGAACAATAACCATCACAATTGGCTGAAAATAATTTCTATCCCATAACCAAAAGTATGATCAATGAAGCCATATTCTACACTCATTGATGACCTTTATTGCAAAAAAAATTGTGCACATTTTGTGTCTAATCAATTGTAGCAAATACAATCATAAATAAATAAAACAAATGTTAAAACAAAACGACCGCTTATGTCTTTTATGCCTAGGACCCGCCCTGACCATGGGTTATATCAACTAAATGATTGGATTTACGTTTACTCAATGCCCGAAGTACTTTTACAGCAAACGATTTGGGCCGGAACTCCAAAACACATTCGCTTTGAGGTTACAAGGTGATGGGGGAGATGGTTAGGGATAGTTATGGGTGTGTGTGATGGTTAGGGATAATTAGGGATGAGGGAGATAATTAGGTGGCTGTGATGGTAACGCAGTCATTTGGGCAATTTGGCCAGCCCACCATGGGTTAACATCACTAACTCTCACGATTACAGCATGGGACCCACCATGGGTTAACGTCACTACTCTCACGATTACAGCATGGGACCCACCATGGGTTAACGTCACTACTCTCACGATTACTGCATGGGACCCACCATGGGTTAACGTCACTACTCTCACGATTACTGCATGGGACCCACCATGGGTTAACTTCACTACTCTCACGATTACTGCATGGGACCCACCTTGGGTTAACGTCACTACTCTCACGATTACTGCATGGGACCCACCTTGGGTTAACGTCACTACTCTCACGATTACTGCATGGGACCCACCATAGTTTAACGTCACTACTCTCACGATTACTGCATGGGACCCACCATGGGTTAACATCACTAATCAGGGAGACTCAGGACACCTGTTGAAAATCCAGTCCAGAAGTCAGCACCCTACGCAGGCACAATATTCCCATTACTGCCCTGGGGCAGAGATATTTGATATCAACAGAGTGTCTCTCACTGGTCCTCCAACACCATTTCCAGCAGCATCCGATCTCCCATCTAACCAGAACCAACCGTCAAAACAGCAGGCAGGATGTAGGGTGCAATGCTGCTGGAACCAACCTGATAAGGTAAGACAACAGCCCAGCAGACACAGGGACATCCTCAGGGTGAGGTCCATTCCAGACATCCAATCAGCGTTCCAACAACAACTCTCTCCGCACGGACAGACGCAGAAAGAAACAGGACATCTTAGTATCTGATACGCTTGTTAAAAAACCCAGACCAATTCTACCAAGAAAAGATGAAATTCCAGAATGTCCCTTCCTTTTCCCTGGTTGGCGTGGAGGTTTCACACCTCTCTGCATCTTCTAATGATTTTAATTAACCTTCATGGCTAGCTATCTTGTCGAAGAGGAGAGAGAAAAAAATTGAGAGAGGGAGCAAGGCTGATAGAGAGTCTACCACGTTCTATTTGGGGCTGTCATCTGATTGGTTTTAATTTTCCTGCTCATTTGAGGCAAGAACGTCCCGGGGAAAAGGGACATATCTCAACGTTACGCTGAGCCTAATTACAAGAGAAGCAACATTCCGCTCTTCAGTGTTTTCAGAAACCACGTTGAACTCCAGTGATCCATAGAGAATGGCAAAGGTTGCCTTTAAAGCGTAGTCAGACATTTCTTCCCACGTCATAGGAATGGGAAAAGGTGCAATTGAATATTCCTTTGTAAAGTATTTAGAAAATTGGAGCAATGAGCTTAAATACAGGAGATGTGACAGTCCTCTCTGTAGTGTAATCAGAAACCACAGGCATCAAAAACACGAGAGAATTGGAAACGCGTAGCAGGACACGTGTTTCCATCTGATAGAATATGGAAACTGTAATTGAATTTAAGAGTATGGAATAGAAGAAAGGATGAAGGTTCATGATGAACTATGAATAAGCTTGTAATAGAGCAAACTGTGTGGCGTTTTGGAGACATTATTACATTTTTAAGTTAACTGATGTGGCTGCAAAGTGATAGTCAATGACATGTTCCATCCCACAGATACAATGCTTAGCAACTGTGGTTAGCTAAAAAAAAATTTATTTAGCAAGTGCTCATACACCAGGCTATTTGGGCTGTATACCAGGCAACAGGCTATATACCCTAACCCTCTAAAGATGACAGTGTTTAATTGTTTCTATGCATACTCAGAAGGAAGTAATGCTCTATTTAAGTTTACATTCAATAGGCAAAGGATTTTCAGATGAATTTTCTGCAAATAATTTGTCAACCTTTATAAAATTGTACTGACATTTCCTCTATGCAAAAGCCTGGCCTGGTTGTGAGATTTTTCTATGCCAAGTAAATATTTGCATGAAGTAGTTGTTAATCTGGTTTCTGTCTTTGGTACAGTAGTTGGAAGTGTCTATTTACTGAATTTACTATAGGCCTCTGGAATTTATAGTGTCTGCATTAGTGTATTTATTATATTAACATACTCTTTGCACTCAGTCTTTTGGGCATTTCTTCTCTACCAGAGTTAAAATTCTAAAAACTTATTTGTACATATTAGTTTGCTACTTTTGACATTTCACAGATGTTTAATAATAAATGGCCTAAGTATGTTTACCTTAATGTGTTTTCATTTTCTCAATATACTATTTTAATTAATTAGGTACACTGGATACATATATCAACTGACTTGTTACATATACCAATCAAAAATACATCAACAGTTTTGCTTAACACAACATAAGGGAATAGGGTGCATTTCATTAATCACAAAAGCAAAGCAGATCAAAACAAGAAATCGGACAAATAGATCAAAGTAGATAATACTTTATCTTCTCTACCTCCCAAATTAATCTGTAATTAAAAAGTAAACAAGATGAGAGACAAAATGTTGCTGTCTGTTTTTTTCATTATGAGCACAGTAATATACACTTTTATCTAAGTAGCTTTTCAAAGCCTCTGAGCTTCAAACAAATTGCAGAAGTTTATTGAAGCAATTAGATTTCTTGTGTTTTGGATGAGACCAAGGTGTGCAGGGATATCTCCCTGACAAATTCTCATTTCTAAAAACCCTTGCTCTTGCTATAAGACTTCTCACTTGCAGGGGGCAATGAAGCACAACCAGAAAAGGCTCAGGGGATACAATGTGTCTCCTTTTGACTAAAGTCAGTAAGCATTAGAATATATCAGGTATAAATGTAACCAAGCATCTTACAACTACACAGGGGGGAGTTAATAAAGAAGTACGAAGGCTTTTGGTTCTGCATTTTCAAAGAGTGTCATGTGTTGATAAGGGTCTTATTATGTTTTCTGTGTAGGCTTACCACTATATTGGTGACATTATTTCCACAGAATGAGTCAAAACACCTATTCAACCTAGTAGTCATATGCAGAACTGGTTGGAATCATTTTTTTTCATTATTCATTTTTACCATAGGGGATTTTTGAATCACTTCAATTGTGATCTGTTTCATGTGGGCATACCCATGAAACCCCTTGATATCCATGTAAATGTCTTTTGGACATGCTGACGTTACCAATATATTTGCCTGTATGTACCCAAAATGAATTAAATGCTGATTAACTACTAATTTGGCAATACTACAGATGCCCCAAGCAAGTTTCACATTACTCACCAGTGACGATTTGAACGAGACTGCCAGATCAAGTCAAATGGAATCCCAGGATTTGTTATCTAAGTTTAGCTACATTTGGTAATGGAGACATTGGCTACATACATTTGAATTAACAATTCTGTGAATTGTCTTGGGAAGTTTGAAATGTACACTGTATTGTTATCTGGAAGGCTACATTAGTCACTGATTTATATAGCCATTTAAATGCACGCAAATAATTAATCTTAAAAACAATGAAGAGCTAGGCAAGTGAGTAGAAGTGAGTGTGGTGAACAATGGAGGGGTTTTGAAGTTTTGACTTTGATTTGGCAAATGCCCTGAACAACATAGCGTTATTCTACACAATGAAATTCTTGTGACATGGCACCAGGACAACTGTGTAGTGAGAATTTAGAAGAACCAGAAACAGGCCAGCCTGGTTCAGCCGGCCCACAGCTAGAAATGATGTTGCCCAGTTGCCCTCACTAAATTCAAAACTGGGTCTCCCAGATGAGAGACTGTGTCTTCAACCACTACGCCAAGGAGCTACATGTTTACAGTGTGTCAACATTAGATACTTTTGTCACACATTAACATCACGCCCAGTTTGAATATTTCACTTTCACCATTAAGCATTGTGTTAAACTGAAAAACTTTTCTTATTAAGTTTACTGCAAATAGCATCTATGAACTGTATGTTTTTTTCTTTGCCACTGGCCGTTTTAATAGCTTATTAGCCAGTAAAAGGCTTATTAATATCTACTAACTTACTAATTGGAATAGTCATAAGAATTGAGCAATTGCTAGCGAGACTGAAGATGAACTTTACAATGCCAAAGCATTTTCATTTCATGGCACAACAATGTTTGTTTTTATTTCATCGACATTGATACAATAACTATCAGTTTAGGTGAATATAAGCTGACTTTTTCATCAAGTGGAAAGACAAGCGAATTGTGGAAACCCCTACTCTTTTACTGGCCTAGGGATTGTGATCTATTACCCCAAAAAGCATGCACGGATGCATACTTGTAAATAGTTGCAATTTAACCATGAACAGTTTTATTTTAGGCTTACTATAACGTAGCTACTGAAGGTTATAGCCAGCAATGTTTTTGTCTATCCTGACCTGAAAAGCATGCATGGATGGGTACTTCGAAAATGCACCAGAAATAGTCACAATATAACCGAAAACAGTTTTATATTAGGCTTACTATAACATAGCTACTGAAGGTTGTAGCCAGCAACGTTTTTGTCTATCCCAAATAAATCCTAAAGCATAATTTATTTTGACTGTGAAGAGGCTCGAACGCAGGACCTCTGGGTTCATAGTCGGCATCTCTAACCACGACGCGATTTAACACAGGGTAGTCAGTCAGTCACTCATTAAGAGACATTTGCTCGTCTTGGCCGGCTCCGTTCACGCGTCTTGCAAAAATATATAAGCAAAAATTCCTCAAAAAAATAAAGCAATAATATAACTAACCCTGTACACTAGCCACATTTTAAAAAGAGCACTGTAAACTAACAGCAATATTGGTAGTAATATTGAACATTTTAGATATGGCATGTTCACCGATCAGCCATTACATTATGATCACTGACAAGTGATGTGAATAACACTGATAATCTCGTTATTATGGCACCTGTCAGTGGGTGGAACATATAAGGCAGCACGTGAACATTCGGTCATCAAAGTTGATGTGTTAGAAGCAGGAAAAATGGGCAAGTGTAAGGATCTGAGCGACTTTCACAAGGGCCAAATTGTGATTGCTAGACGACTGGGTCAGAGCATCTCCAAAACTACAGCCCTTGTGGGATGTTCCCGGTCTGCAGTGGTCAGTACCTAAAAGTGGTCCAAGTAAGGAAAAGCAGTGAACCAGCGACAGGGTCATGGGCGGCCAAGGCTCATTGATGCACGTGGAGAGCGAAGGCTGGCCGTGTGGTCCGATCCAACAGACGAGCTACTGTAGCTCAGATTGCTGAAAAAGTGAATGCTGGTACTGATGGAAAGGAGTCAGAACACACAGTGCATCGCAGTTTGTTGCGTATGGGGCTGCATAGCCACAGACCAGTCAGGGTGCCCATGCTGACCCCTGTCCACTGCTAAAATCGCCTACAATGGGCATGTGAGCATCTGAACAGAGCAATGGAAGAAGGTGGCCTGGTCTGATGATTCACATTTTCACAGTGTGAGTCGCTTACCTTGAGAACACTTGGCACCAGGATGTAATATGGGAAGAATGCAAGCCGGCGGTGGCAGTGTGAGTCCTGCCATTCTTGTGGATGTTACTTTGACACGTACCACCTACCTAAGCATTGTTGCAGACCATGTGCACCCTTTTCATGGCAACGGTATTCCCAGATGGCATTGGCCTCTTTCAGCAGGTTCAAGGTGTTGACTTTTGGCCTCCAAATTCCCCAGATCTCAATCCAATCGAGCATCTGTGGGATGTGCTGGACCAACAGCTCCGATCCATGGAGGCCCCACCTCGCAACTGTTACGTCCCCAGTGCTTTCTTTTGCTCTGGGTTCGTATGTGTTTTTGTTCCTTTGTGTTCTATGTGGTGGTAGCAGGCTAATTGGCTTCCTGATCGCCGGTTGCAGCTGATTGGTCGGATTTGGGCTGATTGGCGAGCCCCTATGCCAGCTCGTCAGTGGGTACAGCTGGTTTAGCCTGCTTATAAGCCACAGTTCTAGTGTCTCAGAGTGACACATGCTGTTGCTTTTGATCTGTGTTGCTATCTGTAAGGTAGAAAGACCGTTTGTGATTAAGTGTTGTGGCAAGTGTCTGTGTTCAAACTTTATGTGCATTGTGTGTTGTGGCATTGGTTTGTGTTTAAATCTTTTCCATTTGTTTCCAGGGGGAAGGGGAAAGGCATTGTGCTTTAGGCAAGAGGCCCTGGGGCATACACCTCCCATAGCTTTACTCTGTCTAAAACCACTAGGTAAGACCTGGGCGGACCACCCCCTGTATTTTGGTTAGAGCACCGGCGCAAGAGGTGCTAGTTAGGTAAGTTCTTGGTTTGACAGGTAAGGTAGGTTTAGAGGGTTTGGGTTTACCTTTATGTTCTTTGCTTTGGTTCCGTCCAGCCCCTTTTCCCTGAATTACCGTTACGTTCATTAAATAGTCCTGAAAACGGTAATCCTGTCTCTGTCATCCCTTCTCGCACCCACGACCCCATACCCATTCTGTCGAGTCATAGGGTGTTTTACGTGTAGCGGGGTGTTGCGCTCTCTCCTCCGGGAGGCGTGCGTAACACAACATACAAGACTTAAAGGATCTGCTGCTAACCTCTTGGTGCCTGATACCACGGCACACCTTCAGAGTTCTAGTGGAGTCCAAGCCTTGACGGGTCAGGGCTGTTTTGGTGGCGAAAGGGGGACCTACACAGTATTAGGCAGGTGGTTATAATGTAATGGCTGATCAGTGTATGGCAATAATATACACTCACCTAAAGGATTATTAGGAACACCATACTAATACTGTGTTTGACCCCCTTTCGCCTTCAGAACTGCCTTAATTCTACGTGGCATTGATATATGAAATATGCTCTATTGGGTTGAGATCTGGTGACTGTGGGGGCCATTTCAGTACAGTGAACTCATTGTCATGTTCAAGAAACCAATTTGAAATGATTGGGCTTTGTGACATGGTGCATTATCGTGCTGGAAGTAGCCATCAGAGGATGGGTACATGGTGGTCATAAAGGGATGGACATGGTCAGAAACAATGCTCAGGTAGGCCGTGGCATTTAAACAATGCCCAATTGGCAATAAAACATCCCCCACACCATTACACCACCACCACCAGCCTGCACAGTGGTAACAAGGCATGATGGATCCATGTTCTCATTCTGTTTATGCCAAATTCTGACTCTACCATCTGAATGTCTCAACAGAAATCAAGACTCATCAGACCAGGCAACATTCTTCCAGTCTTCAACTGTCCAATTTTGGTGAGCTCATGCAAATTGTAGCCTCTTTTTCCTATTTGTAATGTAGATGAGTGGTACCCGGTGGGGTCTTCCGCTGTTGTAGCCCATCTGCCTCAAGGTTGTGCGTGTTGTGGCTTCACAAATGCTTTGCTATATACCTCGGTTGTAACGAGTAGTTATTTCAGTCAAAGTTGCTCTTCTATCAGCTTGAATCAGTCGGCCCATTCTCCTCTGACCTCTAGCATCAACAAGGCATTTTTGCCCACAGGACTGCCGCATACTGGATGTTTTTCCCTTTTCACACCATTCTTTGTAAACCCTAGAAATGGTTGTGCGTGAAAATCCCAGTAACTGAGCAGATTGTGAAATACTCAGACCGGCCCGTCTGGCACCAACAACCATGCCACGCTCAAAATTACTTAAATCACCTTTCTTTCCCATTCTGACATTCAGTTTGGAGTTCAGGAGATTGTCTTGACCAGGACCACACCCCTAAATGCATTGAAGCAACTGCCATGTGATTGGTTAATAAGATAATTGCATTAATGAGAAATTGAACTGGTGTTCCTAATAATCCTTTAGGTGAGTGTACATAACAATGTAAACTAGAAGTAATTTGGTAGAATTATTGAATAGCATGGATACATGAGTGTAATATGCTTATGAATGGTGGCATAGCACGCTAAAACTACGTAGTGAGTATTACGAAGAAAAATATATACAGCAAAAATATAGCAAAAAACGAATGCTATAATATACATAACACTGTAGTCTAGCAGCAGTTTAAAAAGAGTACTGTAAACTAGCATCAATATTTGTAGTAGTATTGAATATTATTGATATGGCAAATATGGCAGTAACATTTATTACAATGTAAACTATCAGCAATTTTAGAAAGGGTAGGATGGGGTAGAACAATATGGTAGAAGTATTGAAGATTATAGATATATGCAGTATAAGTGTAATTTGCTTATGAATGGTACATGCAATGGAATATTCTAATGCCCATTAAATGTAACTGATAGGACATCAAAACATCTGGAATGTTCTTGTGTGATCTAGCATCTACCAGACGGCAGCAGTGTGAACAGACCATAGACTGGGTGGCTGTGATCTTTGTTCCATGCTTTCCTCAGGCATGGTGTATGGTAGATGCCTTGCACAGAGGGAAGATGGCAGCCGATGATGCGCTCCACAGACTTCACCACCCTCTGGAGGGACTTGCAGTCTGCTGTGGAGCAGCTGCCATACCAGGCAGTAATGCAGCCTGAGGATACTTTCAGTGGTGCACCTATAGAAGTTGGTGAGAGTTTTTACAAATTTCTTGAATCTACTCAGGAAGTATAGTCATTTTTGTGCAGTTTTCACTGCCGAGTTCGCTTGCCTGGATAAAGTGAGGTCATCTTTGATGAACACACCGAGAAACTTGAAATCGAAGACTCTCTCCACTTCAGCTTCATCGATATGTATGGGGCCATGACCCCCCTCTGCCATTTTCTGAAGTCCACAATCATCACTTTAGTCTGGCAGACATTGAGAGTAAGGTTATTTTCCTGGCACCATGTAGACAGATTCTTTACCTCCTCTCTGTAAGCGGTCTCATCATTGTTGGAGATGAGACCCAGGATGAACAGCAGCTATTTATGGGCCTGTGACAGCTTTGTTGTGAGAAGTGGCCAATACTTTGTTTCTGTGCTAGTCCAAAACCTAGTGCATGGAATGTAATTTGCGCATTAACCATATTCACCTGTTCTATAAAAACATTTGTACTACTTGTTTGTCAATCAATATATTTTTGTTGATTTTTTGCGTAGTTAATGTATTTCTTCACAAAGTTCTATCAAGCGCATTAGTTGGGAGATAACAATATGTTTCGTTGCCCTCACTGTAACCTTCCCTTCCTGAGGAGAGCAGCGTTTCAAAACACACAGTCGAACACTTCAAGCGATTTAGGTCAGTTGTCTGCTGTAGTTTGTCCATCGCAGAAAATGAACTGCACTTGTTTCAGCAAAAAGATAGCTGCAATAGCTTAGACTCGGCTGGGGGCAAACTCACACTGTGTGTAGAGACTGCTGCTCCAACTAAGCCACACAGTGGAGTGGGCTAACATCCTGATACTTGTGTTGTTCGTTTTTCATGTAGGTAGCTTTTTTCTTCACAAAGTTCTATCTAGCAGATTAGTTGGGAGTGAGAAATAGGTTTCGTTGCCTTCACTCTAACCTGCTCCTCCTGGGTGAGAGAGCAGTGTGTTTCAAGACAAAGAGTAAAACGTTTCAGGATGTTAGACATGTCGGTAACCATAAACTGTTTTACTTTTGCATTACTATATGTAGTTACTGAACCCTGTAGCCAGTGAAGCTGTAGTTTATCCTTAACTAATCCTAATTTGTTTGGTCTCTGGCCAGATTCAAAACCCCGTCTTCTGTGTGGCAGACTGGGCCTCTAACTACCATGCTATTTAACAATGGGTAGTCAGTCACTCACTCAGTCAGTCAGTCAGAGACATTTACTTCTAGTCGGCTCTGGTTAATCGGTCCAGCAAAAATAAGGGTAGGCATTTGTACATCAACAGTCTGTCTTGCTAGTCAGCAGGCATAGTTAGAGTACATTTAGTGTAATGTTATTGATTCCTAATTGGAGACCATATTTTCAAATCACCTTTCAGAAAGAAAGGCCTGAGCCTTCAAACATCAACTAGTACGTTGTTTCAACGTAGAATACTGTTTTTAGAGTTTCCTTTGATCCAAAGAGCAGGAGTGTTTGAAGGATTTTGTCCCAGCTCAGCTTGAACTTACCTGACTTAAATAATTAATTTACGAATCATGGCATTATGCCTTGATTTGATGTTGAGCTTGTTTGACTCATGCCCCGTCAGCAGCTGCTAACAAGAGGGAGTAGCAGCAGACCAGGAGACTGCAGCCAATGCAACACTGGTCTTGTCCTGCCCTGTCAGCCGGAAGAGCCGCATTCGTTGGAGTAGTTAATAGACACAGTAAATTTACAAGGAAAATTCTGACCTTCAGGTCTAAGATGCAAAAGTTCTAAATAATTATTGTATTCATTTCATGTGGATTTGCTGTGTCTGCTGACTACGGGTTGGTGCTGTGTGCTTTTACGTTGACTCTACGTTTGCGGGATACTGCTCTGGCTTGTGCGCTACGTAATCTTTCATGTGTAGCGTTTTTTAAATTGCAATCCAAGCCACATATTTTTAACTGTCTCCATTCTCTCGTTCAAATGTCAACTTAAAGGTATTCAAAGAAAACCTATTGGAGCACAACCATCCCAAGTCTCCAATGTTTTCAGAACTGGATGGTGTGAACACTGAAGTGTGCCTGCAGCTACGGAAACAGTCATCATTTATACACAAGAGGCATTGCGTACCAGACCATGTTGTCAACAACATGCTGTCCTTGGTTCCACCACCATTTGTGATGTGTTTCAATGTTTGACCCACAGACAGGATTTTTTGCTGCAACTGAGCCTGAATGAAATCGATGGACACTTGCTGAGACCTCAGGTTTGAATGGACATGGGAGCACCAGATATCTGTAACAACCTAAAACAAAGTGGTGCATCACACCAGCATGGTTACGTTTGTTCTATGGCCAGCATAAAACCATGGCTTCCTTGTTGTAATCTGTTAAATCTGCATTTTTGGTTGGTCGTTAAGATTATATTTTAATTGAAACCTACTTTGTGCAATGTCCTAGTTGTTTCACAACCCAACATTTGTATTGTAGTTTTACATACACAGTCAAATTCCTATAATAGAAAAACAGAATAATCTTTACTCTCTAGAGTATTTATTCTGTTTTTCTACTATTGGAATTACACCAGATTAAAAGGCACAACATGTAAAACTCGGTTCTACATAGCAGTATTAGAAATATTAATTATTATGGTTCTGTTTGATGTCCTGGGGTTAATGATGAATAAATATCTTTCAATCAGATGCTTGTGTTATGTTATGTGCAGTGCATATCAAAAGTCTTCATATCCATTTATTGAAAATGCAGCTTTTGTAAAGACAAATCATGTTGGGACATTTTTTTCAGATTTTTATAAGATCTTGTAACCAACACCATTCTTTATGAAGATTAAATGGATAAACCATAAAATGTACATACACATATAGACTTCTTGACATGTCACACCAAATGTAACTTTGTTGCATCCTGTATCCTTTAAGCATTTTGATTTAGAAAGGCACACCTGTATGTCACCTGTATGTCTGTATGTATATATACAGTGGGGAGAATAAGTATTTGATACACTGACGATTTTGCACATTTTCACACGTACAAAGCATGTAGAAGTCTGTAATTTTCATCATAGGTACTATTCAACTGTCAGTTACTCCAGAAAATCACATTGTATGATTTTTAAGTAATTCATTAGCATTTTATTGCATCACATAAGTGTTTAAAACATCAGAAAAGTAGAACTTAACATTTGGTACAGAAACCTTTGTTTTCAATTACAGAGATCATACGTTTCCTGTAGTTCTTGACCAGGTTTGCACACACTGCAGCAGGGATTTTGTCCCACTCCTCCATACAGACCTTCTCCAGATCCTTCAGGTTTCGGGGTTGTCGCTGGGCAATACGGACTTTCAGCTCCCTCCAAAGATTTTCTATTGGGTTCAGGTCTGGAGACTGGCTAGGCCACTCCAGGACCTTGAGATTCTTCTTACGGAGACACTCCTTGGCTGTGTTTTTCAGGTTGTTGTCAAGACCCAGCCACGACCCATCTTCAATGCTCTTACTGAGGGAAGGTGGTTGTTGGCCAAGATCTCGCAATATATGGCCCCATCCATCCTCCCCTCAACACGGTGCAGTCGTCCTGTCCCCTTTGCAGAAAAGCATCCCCAAAGAACGATTTTTCCACCTCCATGCTTCACGGTTGGGATGGTGTTCTTGGGGTTGTACTCATCCTTCTTCTTCCTCCAAACACGGCGAGTGGAGTTTAGATCAAAAAGCTCTATTTTTGTCTCATCAGACCACATGACCTTCCCCCATTCCTCCTCTGGATCAGCCAGATGGTCATTGGAAAACTTCAGACGGGCCTGGACATGAGCTTGCTTGAGCAGGGGGACCTTGTGTGTGCTGCAGGATTTTATTCCATGACGGCGTAGTGTTACTAATGGTTTTCTTTGAGACTGTGTTCCCAGCTCTCTTTAGGTCATTGACCAGGTCCTGCCGTGTAGTTCTGGGCTGATCCCTCACCTTCCTCATGATCATTGATTCACCACGAGTTGAGATCTTGCATGGAGCCCCAGACCGAGGGAGATTGACCGTCATCTTGAACTTTTTCCATTTTCTAATAATTGTGCCAACAGTTGTTACCTTCTCACCAAGCTGCTTGCCTAGTGTCCTGTAGTCCATCCCAGCCTTGTGCAGGTCTACAATTTTCTCCCTAATGTCCTTACACAGCTCTTTGGTCTTGGCCATTGTGGAGAGGTTGGAGTCTGTTTGGTTGAGTGTGTGGACAGGTGTCTTTTATACAGGTAATGAGTTCAAACAGGTGCAGTTAATACAGATAATGAGTGGAGAACAGGAGGAAAACTTAAAGAAAAACTAACAGGTCTGTGAGAGCCAGAATTCTTACTGGTTGGTAGGTGATCAAATACTTATGTCATGCAATAACATGCAAATTAATTATTAAAAAATCATACAATGTGATTTTATAGATTTTGGTTTTAGATTCCGTCGCTCACAGTTGAATTGCAGACCTCTACATGCTTTGTAAGTAGGAAAACCTGCAAAATCGGCAGTGTATCAAATACTTGTTCTCCCCACTGTATGTACCAATTGTAAAGAAAACATGAGTGAGTAGGCAAAACGCATGTCTTTTATTTCTTGTAGGATTCACATTCAACTAGGTTATAACAGAATGACACAATCATAAAACATGGCAACAGAGAATAAAATGTACTGACCCCGCTTAAATGTCTTTATACCCTTAGTTCTTAATACTGTGTATTGCCCCCTTTAGCATCAATGACAGTGTGCAGTCTTTTTTGTAATTGTTGTCTATTAGGCCCGGATTTCTTGCAGGTGGTATAGCAACCCATTCAACTTGGTAAAATGCCTCCAAGTCTTTGGTCGTCTTGCATGAACCACACGTTTGAGATCCCCCCAGAGTGCCTCGATGATATTAAGGTCAGGAGACTGATGGCCACTCTAGAACCTTCACCTTTTTCTGCTGTAACCACTGGGGGGTCAACTAGGCCTTGTGCTTAGGGTCATTGTCTTGCTGGAAAGTCCAAGGGCGTCCCATGCGCAGCTTTCGTGCAGAATAATGCAAATTGTCTGCCAGTAATTTCTGATAACATGCTGCATTCAGCTTGCCATACATTTTCACAAGATTCCCAGTGCATTAAGAGCTCATCCACACCAAAAACATCAATGAGCCACCACCATGCTTCACAGTGGGGAGGGTATTCTGTTCACTACAGGCCTTGTTGACCCCTCTCCAAACATAGTGCTTATGGTTGTGACCATAAAGCTCTATTTTGGTCTCATCACTCCAAATGACAGTGTGCCAGAAGCTGTGAGGCGTGTCAAGGTGCTGTCAGGCATATTGTAACCAGGCTTTTTTGTGGCATTGGCGCAGTAAAGGCTTCTTTCTGGCATTCGACCATGCAGCTCATTTTTGTTCAAGTGTCATCGTATTGTGCTCCTTGAAACAACCACACTGTCTTTTTCCAGAGAAACCTGTATTTCTCCTGAGGTTACCTGTGGGTTTTTCCTTTGTATCCCAAACAATTCCTCTGGCAGTTTTAGCTGAAATCTTTTTTGGTCTACCTGATCTTTGCTTGCTATCAAGAGATCCCCAAATGTTCTACTTCTTAATAAGTGATTGAACAGTATTGACTGGCATTTGCAAGGCTTTGAATATCTTTCAGTATCCTTTTTCATCTTCATAAAATTCCATTACCTTGTTACACAGGTCTTATGACAGTCCTTTTTTGCTCCCCAGGGCATCCACGTGACAGCTAACAAACTCATTGACTATTTATACACAGACACTAATGGCAATTTAAAAAGCCACAGGTGTGGGAAATTCACCTTTAATTGCCATTTTCCCCTGTTTGTGTCACCTTGTGTGTCTGTAACAAGGCCAAACATTCAAGGGTATGTAAACTTTTGATCAGGGCCATTTGGGTGATTTCTGGTATCATTTTGATTCAAACAACTATGTCATAATAAATGGCTTCATATGATCACTATCCTTTTGCTTGATCAGTCATCAGTCACATTTTCTAAATCAATGCCAAAATTTCACAATTTATGCCAGGGTATGCAAACTTATGAGCACAAGTGTATATGGTTTCACAGTGCATGTCAGTGCATGCAGACATGAAATCCAAGAAACTCTGTAGACCTCAGAAATACAGTGGTTCTCAAAGGTATTCTTCTTCAGAGGCAAAAACTATGCCCGAAACATTAATTAAATAAATCTTTTGCACAAAATTAGGAAAAGTACAAGGATACTTTTGAGAAAGACTTTAGATGTGTCAAAACATAGATCTAGGGAAGGTTACACACAAATTACTGAAGAATTTAAAGTTCTCTGGTGCACAGGGGGTTCCATCATTTTAAGATGTATTTTGTCTTCCTAGAGCTGGTCATCCAGCCAAACTGTTACCTGGTCAGAAGGGACCATGGTTAGGTAGGTGAGTAAGAACCCAATGGCCACTACAAGTTGTTGAACAACAAATTAATAATTTGGATTGGTAAATTTTTTTAGACTAATGATTCATTAACGATAAAAAAATTATTGAACTATTTATAATTGCTTTATTTATCACACCGATGAACGAGTGGGGACCCAAATGCGGACCCAGAGGCAGAGGAGGGCGGTCCAAAGTATTTATTGAACAACCAGGCAGTGGGCAGGCTCGTAGTGGTGGACAGGCAGTGTTCGTTATCGGACGTTCAGATGGTCGAAGGTACAGGAGAGGGCAGGCAGGCTCGTGGTGGGGGACAGGCAGTGTTCGTTGTCGGGCGGTCGGATGGTCGAAGGTACAGGAGAGGGCAGGCAGGCTCGTAATCCGGAAAACAGGCAAGGGTCGTAACCGGGGAATAGAAGGACAGGTAGACTGGATGATGCACACATAGAACGCTGGAAACGACTGTACGGGACAAGACGATCTGGCAACTGCCAAACAGAGAACAGGGTTTAAGTACACGGGGCTAATAGGGAACCGGAAACACCTGGTGAGGGGCGGGGACAAAACAACAGGTGAAACACATCAGGGTGTGACATTATTATCTGTAGTAAGGATGACAAGATCAGAACCTAGAACTTCAATATCATCCCAATGAAATTATACAATTCTCTACACACATTTCAATACTCAGGCAAAAAAGTCTAATAAATAATATATTGGTTTTTTTACTCAAACTTTTTAGTAATGCTATGATTTGTACTGTACTACTTCCATAAATACAAGTATAAATGACCAGAAGATATATACAGTTAGTGTTTTATGAAAATGTTGCCTGGACTATTTTCCATTTAAACTTGTTTGCCGGTCCATCTCAGTTTGCATTGATAAGGGAAGAGTAGGAGGGGACAATTTGTGTTACTGTTTAAATTCAGTCTTGAAAATATTAGAGGCAGGATTCTGTACAGTGCCCCTTCCTAAAGAACAAATACAAGAACCTTTGGCATTCAGTGAGACAGACTTCCTGAGTGCTTGTTTCTCTTTTTTCAGATTTACACCATAACATTTCTATATAATTATAACTTTCAAGGTTTTTCAAGAGGAATACCAGCATTTCAATATTGTCCTGAGTCAGTCTTGGCTGTCTTGGGCAGCAAATGAATTCAGCTGCACTGAAGAGCTCAGATGCACAGCTTGAAATGCTTCAATGAGTGCCTCGCATTTAAATACAACTTTAGGACTAAAGACCAAGATCCACTAAAGTGAATGCCAAAAACCATGCATTTCGTAAATATGTCTATTAGTTATCCCAGCAACACAGCATTGCATTAGAATAACATTTATGTCTCAAAACACATGCTCACATCTAGCAATTAGTCATGAACACATGCAATTGGTGCAAGACAACTCATCTGTATTGGAGACTGAAAGGAGTGAAATGTTAACTAACAACGTGAAATATTTTTTATAATTTTTTATCTTAGAGGCCCACTGACTAACGTTTTCCTTAAACATCCCTTAAAACCCCTGGGCTAGAAGTGATGTGAGAGAGCTTGCTGTTATTCTCTTGCATGATGCATGAGAGACATTGATAAATGTCATCTTGTCTGAGAGACATTTGTCAAAACACCATGCCAGGATAAGCCTACATAAATCGCAGACCTTATTCGAGGTGATCCATTTGGGAAATGAATGCTGTTAAATGTGACTGGAACCATCTCCATGTTTGACTAATGTGTTTGAACAACTGAAGTACTGCTCTGTGGTCGAGTGGTAACGCAACTGGCTTCATGCACATATACTGTATGGCTCCTTGCTAGGGACAAGGTTCAATAACTGTGTCCCTCTGATACTTACTGTCATAAAAAGCCTTGTAAAAACTTTTCAAAAATGTAATGAGAGTGTTTGCCCTCTATCCTTAAAAATAACTGTGATAATACATAGTTGTTTTTTATGTTGAACCTAAAATGTGTATGTACCCTCCCAATGAGTTCCACCAAACAGTTTGAATACATTTTCCTGAATACAATTACCTGTTCCAAAAAAAATATATAAGTTTGATGTTATTCTTAGCCTTGCTAACATTAGCTTATGGTTCTTTTTTGTTGCTAGCTATAGAGAGCTAGTCTTCTTCCGCTTCTTTGCAGTTTTCGTAGTGTATGCTGTAGTAGACAGGTCTCTAGCTGCCATTATAGTTTCTTATAGTAAGCGAACTTTGCTTCCTATGGTGTACTTATGCTATGTACACTCACCTAAAGGATTATAAGGAACACCATACTAATACTGTGTTTGACCCCCTTTCGCCTTCAGAACTGCCTAAATTATATGTGGCATTGATTCAACAAGGTGCTGAAAGCATTCTTTAGAAATGTTAGCCCATATTGATAGGATGGCATCTTGCAGTTGATGGAGATTTGTGGGATGCACATCCAGGGCACGAAGCTCCCGTTCCACCACATCCCAAAGATGCTCTATTGGGTTGAGATCTGGTGACTGTGGGGGCCATTTCAGTACAGTGAACTCATTGTCATGTTCAAGAAACCAATTTGAAATGATTCGAGCTTTGTGACATGGTGCATTATCGTGCTGGAAGTAACCATCAGAGGATGGGTACATGGTGGTCATAAAGGGATGGACATGGTCAGAAACAATGCTCAGGTAGGCCGTGGCATTTAAACGATGCCCAATTGGCACTAAGGGGCCTAAAGTGTGCCAAGAAAACATCCACCACACCATTAAACCACCACCACCACCAGCCTGTGCAGTGGTAACAAGGCATGATGGATCCATGTTCTCATTCTGTTTACGCCAAATTCTGACTCTACCATCTGAATGTCTCAACAGAAATCAAGACTCATCAGACCAGGCAACATTCTTCCAGTCCAATTTTGGTGAGCTCATGCAAATTGTAGCCTCTTTTTCCTATTTGTAGTGGAGATGAGTGGTACCCGGTGGGGTCTTCTGCTGTTGTAGCCCATCCGCCTCAAGGTTGTGCGTGTTGTGGCTTCACAAATGTTTTGCTACATACCTCGGTTGTAACGAGTAGTTATTTCAGTCAAAGTTGCTCTTCTATCAGCTTGAATCAATCGGCCCATTCTCCTCTGACCTCTAGCATCAACAAGGCATTTTCGCCCACAGGACTGCCGCATACTGGATGTTTTTCCCTTTTCACACCATTCTTTGTAAACCCTAGAAATGGTTGTGCGTGAAAATCCCAGTAACTGAGCAGATTGTAAGAATACTCAGACCGGCCCGTCTGGCACCAACAACCATGCCATGCTCAAAATTGCTTAAATCACCTTTCTTTCCCATTCTGACATTCAGTTTGGAGTTCAGGAGATTGTCTTGACCAGGACCACACCCCTAAATGCACTGAAGCAACTGCCATGTGATCGGTTGATTAGATAATTGCATTAATGAGAAATTTAACAGGTGTTCCTAATAATCCTTTAGCAGAGTGTATGTGGACTGGAAGATAACGCTGGACCCCTGAAGCCACATTAATGTATATACATTTTCTTTGTTGTCCCCAATTCTATCAAAACCAATTCGATGTATGGCCCTGTCTACTCACAATTACTCCCAATAAATGTGTGAGGGTTGATGATACTCAACACCTCTCCTGTGCCAAGCCATTGTGCTCTTTTCAACAGTGCTTCTCCAACCAGGATGTCACGTAGGACAATGCATAAGAGGGCACACTCACTCACCTGACGACATCAGTTAGCTTTGCAGGCCCCAATTGTTACGTAATGAAGTTGCTAGAGCAAGATGGGAAATCCCAGCTAATGAAGACTCAACTTTCCCTTGGGCGATTCTCATCAATCTACATCACCGATCGGGCTTCCCAGTTTCTAGTTAGCTAGTAGAACAATCAAGGTTTGAACACAGATTGTAGTCAGGGTTTCAGTATTTGCAGTATTCATCTTTTTATGTTCTATATGTACTTTAAGTTTATCTCTCAGCTACTTATTAAGCATTTCACTATTAGTGTAGAACTGATATTAACTAGTCATGTGGCAAATACAATTAGATTCTATTCAAACCTGGTTCGCCTGTTCAATTTAACCTGCTGTCTCCTCGTTATTTTAATGTTTCACTAACTAAGGAGTGTGGACCAGATTATGTCATACTAGACAACCCCCTTTTGTAAATGGGTTAGAAATTTGAAATATGCTGGTGCATCCAACATATGTAGTACACATTCATATTCCCTAATGTACATGATGCATAACAAGAAAAGAAAACAATAAGTAAGAATGAGTGTTTATGCCTTCGGGGTCTGTTCTGTGTGTCCTATCTTGTTTATATATGTCTATTCACTCAGTACAACCCCAGATTTTCTATTCTCCTGATACTTTTTTTCCCCCTCTAAAGCTCATTCAAATTCAAAAGGCATTTGGCTAAATGTAATGTCATTTGCAATTATAGAACATGTCAAACATCATCTATCCAAAGAACAATGAAATTAGACGGTGACAGGGCTATCTCCCCCCCACGCCCTCCCCCCCTCTCTTTCTCCCCTGCAGTACCACCCTATTAGCTATTGCCCCAGGCAGTTTGGTAAATGATAATGAATAATGAAATCCATACATGGAAACTGTGCTCATGGAGAGAGGGATGAAGGGAGAGGGTGAACAGGAGAGAGAATTGGGAAAAAACAAGACAATGGGGAAAATAAAGAGAAGTCAGCAAGCAGCAGAAGTGGAGGAAGAACCCAGAGGGAATTCCAATAACATCATCTCCCGAGGGAGCGTAGACTGTAGACTCCATCAGGGATGCCCAGTAATGGCCCCAGTAAACACTAAACCCCATCTCATACTACCTTGTGTCCTTTACAACATGCTATAAATAATCTCTAAACAGTCAATTTTCTGCCTGTTAACTTTAATGGGAGTTGAATAGATGGCGAGAGGCTATTAATATCAATGGTGTTGATCATCTGCACAAAGGCACTGTGTCCGGTCATTATGAATGCATAAACTAACATTGATTGCATCGACTGCCTCGTACAATATGACAGTTCATAATGGAGGGAGAACTGAGCTTTTCAGACGGCCATAAAGAAAGGCAGCCATTTTGGATATAGATTTAAAACAATGCCTGAGACACAACATAAGCTTCCTGAGCTGACACCTACTTAAACTCTAGCCATGTGTCCTTACACAACCTTTTAGTATTGAAGAGACACCGGTTTGAACACCGACCTGGACATTTTCATCAAAGCAGACACTCTTACAGTGGCTATTAAGGTTGAATGCCTTGCATAATATCACACACATTTGTTGTACCTTGTGAGCTCTAGGATTCAAACCAGTTACACTTGGTCACAAGGCTATCATTCATGCTGTCATGCACCCCAGGTTACATTACATTTGGTTAATGTTTGGGCTGCCTGATGACTTGAGGAACCTGTGGACAACAACAGCCTGCCAGGTCAATACAGACAGAGAACAATTCGTTTCCTTGTTATGGTTAATCGTGCTTGTTTCTCAATCCTCAAAACTAGGCCAGGATGGGCAGGCGGTGGGGTGAATTCATTAAGTTGAGAGGAGGCCAGAGCAAAAAGGAGAACGGACCTTTTAAAAGGAGGAACGGAAAGGAGAGAAATGAACAGGACCGATACTTATGCTTGCATAAAATCGCAAGATGGAAATCTAGAAGTGCTGTTATTCTTAGTTGGTGTAGAATATATGTTTTGAAAAAGCCAGAAATAAATGGTGACAGTCGGTACTCTTGCTTCATATTCAAATCGTAATGCCTTGAGTGTACTGCAAAAATAGCAATTTTGGCTATACTGTCCAAATACATATGGAGGGCACTGTATATAGAATTATCTGCACATTATATGGATAAAATCTATTCTATAATCTCTTGCCCTCGATTTGCATATGCTTCTATGTTTTTCTGATGAGTCTCAGTCACATTTTTTTCATGTTTAAAGGAGAAAGGACTAATGTATTTAAACTTGAGAAATGTTGCAATGTGTTTCAGTTAAACTATTAGACATCTTTCAAGTAAAAGTTTGTTCCTGTTTTTTGTTACCTATTGTGTCAGAAGAACCAATATTCGACTGTGCTCAATGAGCATTTTTCTAAAGAAACATACCTAATCTAAAAAAAAGACAGACGTTGTCTGGTTCATTTATTTCCCATCTGTCCATATTTTTTTGTGGTTGCCCCCAAACCAATACTTATTAGTCAACGTTGCCTGAATGTTTAGACTCACCACAGCCAGCTAATCACCAACCAATGCCATACATACCAAATACAGTTAAGAGACAATGTGGTAAAGTTAAAGTGCTTTCTATGATAGGACGCTAAAGCTGCACTAGGTAGGGTTGTTTCAGTAAGAAATCTAAAGTTTTGTCCCCTATAAAGATGTTGTGAAAGCTTATGAGGCCCTCTAAGAGTTATTTAGCAACACAGACAGCTCAGTGTCAGGATGTCAATTTATAGTTTTTAGAGCGTGCCACTACTTTCCAGCCAATTCTGTTCCAGCAATCCCATTCCAGCCAATCGCCTTCTGCGAGGCGGGCCTTCCTCCTTGGCTTATTGTGAGAAAGCACATTTTATCTGGAAGACATACACTCACCTAAAGGATTATTAGGAACACCTGTTCAATTTCTCATTAATGCAATTAATAGGGGTGTGGTCCTGGTCAAGACAATCTCCTGAACTCCAAACTGAATGTCAAAATGGGAAAGAAAGGTGATTTAAGCAATTTTGAGCATGGCATGGTTGTTGGTGCCAGACGGGCCGGTCTGAGTATTCTTACAATCTGCTCAGTTACTGGGATTTTCACGCACAACCATTTCTAGGGTTTACAAAGAATGGTGTGAAAAGGGAAAAACATCCAGTATGCGGCAGTCCTGTGGGCGAAAATGCCTTGTTGATGCTAGAGGTCAGAGGAGAATGGGCCGATTGATTCAAGCTGATAGAAGAGCAACTTTGACTGAAATAACTACTCGTTACAACCGAGGTATGTAGCAAAACATTTGTGAAGCCACAACACGCACAACCTTGAGGCGGATGGGCTACAACAGCAGAAGACCCCACCGGGTACCACTCATCTCCACTACAAATAGGAAAAAGAGGCTACAATTTGCATGAGCTCACCAAAATTGGACTGGAAGAATGTTGCCTGGTCTGATGAGTCTTGATTTCTGTTGAGACATTCAGATGGTAGAGTCAGAATTTGGCGTAAACAGAATGAGAACATGGATCCATCATGCCTTGTTACCACTGCACAGGCTGGTGGTGGTGGTGGTTTAATGGTGTGGTGGATGTTTTCTTGGCACACTTTAGGCCCCTTAGTGCCAATTGGGCATCGTTTAAATGCCACGGCCTACCTGAGCATTGTTTCTGACCATGTCCATCCCTTTATGACCACCATGTACCCATCCTCTGATGGTTACTTCCAGCACGATAATGCACCATGTCACAAAGCTCGAATCATTTCAAATTGGTTTCTTGAACATGAAATGGCCCCCACAGTCACCAGATGTCAACCCAATAGAGCATCTTTGGGATGTGGTGGAACGGGAGCTTCGTGCCCTGGATGTGCATCCCACAAATCTCCATCAACTGCAAAATGCTATCCTATCAATATGGGCCAACATTTCTAAAGAATGCTTTCAGCACCTTGTTGAATCAATGCCATGTTGAATTAAGGCAGTTCTGAAGGCGAAAGGGGGTCAAACACAGTATTAGTATGGTGTTCCTAATAATCCTTTAGGTGAGTGTATATTGTATAGTCTGTGAAAGATTATTTGCCCCTTCTCAGACATTTTGCATTTTTGTTTCATTTTGGCACTGAACGTTACTCAATCTTCAACCAAAACCTAATATGAAATTAATGTATACCTGTGTGACTGTATAACACAAAACGTTTGTACAGATTTAATTTATTTATTGCAGACATGTATGCAACAACCGGTGCCACTGCTTGAAACAGTAATTTCCCCTTAGACTCAAACATTTTTTATTCCACCTTTAACAGCAATGACTGTAACTAAATGCTTCCTGTAGTTATTGATCAGTCCCTCAGTGTTTTGTCCAAATCCTTTATTGCAGAAATGTTTTAACTCAGTGACATTTCTGGGGTTTCCGAGAATGTACTGCTCGTTTCAAGTCCTGCCGCAACAGCTCAATGGATTTAGGTGTGGACTTTGACAAGGCCATTTCAAAAAGTGTCTACACACCCCAAACTAGAGGTTTTATCGCTCAATATAGCGCCACCATCTGACCAATTAGTTTCATTTCAGAATTACATTTCAGAAATGCTGGATTTCTATTACAAGATGCACTATTCACCAAAATGTAATGAAAATTGTGTGATGGAAGTACACACTGAGAATGTTCTACTGTCAACCTTCCTGATTTCATTGCGTGGGGACAATGAACTGGTGAAAGAAAGAGTCCTGAACAGTTGAGAAGACACACATGGGTAAGAGCTAAAAGCAAAGAAAGAGATAATGGAGAGCGGAAAAAAGTAAATGTGATAATGTAAAATTATTATCATTAGATGCTAATGGCGTACATTATTGTACACCCTGTACATTGTACATGTGCACCCTGTCATTAGGCTACTGTGTGTGGCTGCATTTGGCAGCTTCTGTCCTTCTGCGTTCATTCACATGCACTTTAACACTATTGCTGCTTCACACTGCATACATAAAACATACTTCACCTGCACTCCTTGTGTGAGGCCCGGTCATGCCAGTGTCGCAATGCATTAACAATATGCACCATGCTTGTTCGGTGGCATGTTTTGATGTGGCATGTTTAAGGCAGCAGGGACCGAGGGAGCTGCCAAAAACTGTCCACCATTTTATAGTTTATGGTTAATAGCCCACCGCTAACCATCTGTAGAGTTATATTAGCGTGGTTCTCCACTGAGCGATCTTGTAAACCCTATTACCATAACTCAAAACAACCCAAAGGGTCTGCTAATGAATAATGAAACCTAATTTAAAAGCCAAATCATGTGACAGCTGAACAGAGGGTCTGATGAGAATTGTATGCTAATGCTAATTGCTAATGCTAATTCTGACACAATCGGTGTGCTTGTCTGCTGTTTGTTTAGTAAGATTTGTATTCATTGAGACATCCAGTTTGGTTTTAAACTTTAAAACATCTTGGTTACCACACAACTACCCAGTATTGCCTCAAAACTCTGGTAGTTCTCAGTCCTGTGATTAGATGATAAAACTGCACAAACAGCTATACTTAAACACTTAATGCCAACCTGGATAACAAAATTCAGGATGTTAATGCTTATACCCCTTTCATACACAGACCAACATTCGAGTAATTTGCCCTGCCTAAGGGCAGACTGTCAGACAGAGCTGTGTACATGAACTGAACCCATGATGGTGGGGAGCCTGTACATGTTCCTTTCAGTGGCTTGCAAATGGCCCCTTTGAATATTACAACAAGCATAGTTAATTTGGTTGTGGTGGGGACTTGTTTTGCAACCAAGCAATCAGCATGACCTCACATCCCAGTCATAGTTATTGGTTAATTGTTTTGTGATTATTACTCTGCAGTGACTGAAATATTGAAATGTATTGATTACAATAAATGTATTAGGTTCATATGGCAAATGTCACTGAAGTTTAACTGAGTTTAAATGCACATTTTGTAATGCAAAGACTGCCGGGAATAGGCGTGATATCATAAGCGCTAAAGATTTGAACAGAACACCCACTGGTGAAAGACAACATTTAAGAAAGTCACTGAACATTGGTTTTCAAAGCATTTCTCTGTATTTCCATAGAAGCTAAAACTGCTGCAAGAGGGTTGAAATTGAGTATATTTCTGGCCATATTAATATTTTAAAATGTTGATGGTGCTGACGTAATATTTGCCTGTGTGCAGGCTGGCATGAGAGACAAGAGGTAGCTAGCTAGCCACACAGAGGTTTGTTTTTAGCAATGTCAGTTAAGCTTGTAATCTCCAACTTGTGGAGCTATTGAACTAACTAGCTGAGGGTTTACATGGGCCAGGAGAGATGGCCACACTGTCCAAAAAAATAAATGGTGAATGGTATATTTCCTATGGGTAGGACAGAGGCTTTCACCAAATATACACAGGTCCAATATAGAGGAATCAGAACTTGGGAAGGTTGAACACCAGCCTAACTGTGCCGCACTGACCTCTTTTTCAAAAATGCCTTAATGTTTGCATTGCTTAACACCTCTTTAATTGGAACTTATCAAATATATTTACCCTGACCATCCTGACTATCCAATTTTTCTTAACAAGCTAAAGTTGTATCAAATAATATCACTTGGTTTTAGAAAATATGCCTTGAATATAAAGTTAATTGTCTTGTTCCACTGGCAGATTATTTCAGTTATTTCAAGCAAAATATCTTCTCAAATATAGTTACATTTAAAAGAAATAATAGTTTTTCCAGTGCAGGATGGTGGTACTGTAGTGTCAAGTTGAATGGGCTTGCACGAACATGCGGTAATGGTAGGGAAATCAATGGTTACAAATGGGGTCAGAAGCCTCTTGCTTTTTCTCATTCTGAGACTCCCTACAACCTCTATTAAGTAAATTGTCAGTGGTAAAGCGTCTGGCCTGTCTCATTATGGGCTAGTTTCATGTTTATGGCTTAAGTTGAGACGTTATTCTGCTAGTGTGTGTATGATAGTGCCAGATATAAGACTTTAATAAATCTTTCAGTAACTCTTCACTTAGAGGAGTCAAGCATAAAGACTCCCTTTCATGGGTGTAACCACAAACAATGAATGCTTTAACACAGGGTATGTTTGTTGTCATAAAGCAACAAGATGGCTGTCATGCTTAATAATGAAAGCTTTTGAGACATTTTCATGATGTACTGCATATTAGAGGGTCTGTGCATGGAGTGCCACCAATCACACACATAATTGGACATGCATTGTTGTTAGAGTCATTCACTGTAAAATTATACAAACTAATGTGTAGGCTACGTTTTGTTTCCCAGTCCTGAATGTGACATTGACCATTTTATTTACACACGGATCATTGTTACTACCTTAGCTTTTGACCAAGATGATGGTGGACTCTATTTAAATAAATGCTACTTTGTACTGTACAGGACAACAGTACTAATAACTACATATTTCTATAGTAAACTCCAGTATATGTTGTCTCAATGTTGTATACTCAACAGAAGTTTACTCTGTTGAGTATGGTTTACTCATATAATCAGGATTCAGGTTTTAAACCTGATTATTAAGAATAAATATTACAGTATACTAAAGCCTGCACAGATCCTACAATGTAATTGTTATAGGAAATAGTCAAGTTTTATTTATACAGTAGTAACTACTGAGGTATACGACAATAAATAATAAAGTATATTAAACATATATACTACACTATATACACTATATATAGTATATTGAACACACAGCTCCGGAAAACAATGTACGAGACCTCTGAAGTAACCCTTCTGTTCCTCACTCAAAACCTTCCGTTTCAACTTTTTTGGAAAGGAAAGAAAAAGGTGCAGTGGTCTCTTAATTGTTTCCGTATACTACAGTGAAAATGTCAATGTAAGTACTCAAGTATAATACAGTAAATACTGAAGTATATTAGTGTACACCACAGTATACCTAAATTCACTACTTTAGCACTCATAAAACACCACAATTATATGATAGTATATATATTTATATAGATATATATATATATATATATATGTATATATATATATGAATATCACAGTATTTAGAGCGTAGTACTGTGTGCCGTTGTATTTTTATATATATGCAATGAGCTGAGTTCCAATATCCATACTAGCATACGGCTGCAAAGTCTAAAACATTGCATCACGTGGTGTTTGCTGGTTTTGGAACATAGCCCTGGTATAGCCATTTGATCCTGTCATCCTGTAACTTAACCATATGTGGGAATGGTGAATAGTGAGCGAGGTAACTTTTGGCCCTGCCCAGTAAAAGGAGACGAAAACAAAAAGTCAGACTGGAGGACAATGTAAAAAGGAAGGAAGCTACATTTCCCTCTGTCATCCACCCTCCAGTCAACAGGCTGTGAAAAAGGATCGGCTACCCAAACGCCCTGAGCCTTCCAGTCTGCCTCACCTTGAGAAGTTTCTCTGTTTGAAGTTCACCCCCCTCTGTCTGGTTACCATAGGAGCCACTGCCATGTGGGGCCTCATTAATCCAAGAGTAGAAATGCAAAATAGGACTAATTATCATTCTTCTTACTGCTGAAATAATGACTCTCCTTATTACGAGTCATCCCTAATTAGGATAGAGAGAGCTGCCTGGCTTCTCTGTCTTGGCTGATGGTATTGTTACAGCAGCATCACACTGTTTTGGAATGATTTCCTGATATTCCCCAAACTGTACCTCTGAGTGGGTTGCTACTGTAACTGACATGGCAACACACCGAGAAGTGCTTATAATTTGGGTTGTGCGTGATGATGTTTGTAATCCTAAATTGATCATTTATGCTAATGTTGCCTCCCATAATTTCTCCCTTTGGGTTCTGTACCCAACCACTTCTATCTGGAATGTCCATATACAGTGGGGAGAACAAGTATTTGATACACAGGCAATTTTGCAGGTTTTCCCACTTACAAAGCTTGTAGAAGTCTGTACTCTTCAACTGTGAGTGACGGAATGTAAAACAAAAATACAGAAAATTACATTGTATGATTTTTAAGTAATTAATTTGCATTTTATTGCATGACATAAGTATTTGATACATCAGAAAAGCAGAACTTCAAGTTTGGTACAGAAACCTTTGTTTGCAATTACAGAGATCATACGTTTCCTATAGTTCTTGACCAGGTTTGCACACACTGCAGCAGGGATTTTGTCCCACCCCTCCATACAGACCTTCTCCAGATCCTTCAGGTTTCGGGGCATGTTTCCATGTTTCCACTTCCATGCTTCACGGTTGGGATGGTGTTCTTAGGGTTGTACTCATCCTTCTTCTTCCTCCAAACACGGCGAGTGGAGTTTAGACCAAAAAGCTATATTTTTGTCTCATCAGACCATATGACCCTCTCCCATTCCTCCTCTGGATCATCCAGATGGTCATTGGCAAACTTCAGACGGGCCTAGACATTGAGCAGGCTTGAGCAGGGGGACCTTGCGTGCGCTGCAGGATTTTAATCTAAGACGGCACAGTGTGTTACTAATGGTTTTCTTTGAGACCGTGGTTCCACCTTTCTTCAGGTCATTAACCAGGTCCTGCCGTGTAGTTCTGGGCTGATCCCTCACCTACCTCATGATCATTGATGCCCCACGAGGTGAGATCTTGCATGGAGCCCCAGACCGAGGGAGATTGACCGTCACCTTGAACTTCTTCCATTTTCTAATAACTGCGCCAACAGTTGTTGCCTTCTCACCAATCTGCTTGCCTATTGTCCTGTAGCCCATCCCAGCCTTGTGCAGGTCTACAAGTTTGTCCCTGATGTCCTTACACAGCTCTCTGGTCTTTGTGGAGAGGTTGGAGTCTGTTTGAATGAGTGTGTGGACAGGTGTCTTTTATACAGGTAACAAGTTCAAACAGGTGCAGTTAATACAGGTAATGAGTGGAGAACAGGAGGGCTTCTTAAAGAAAAACTAACAGGTCTGTGAGAGCCGGAATTCTTACTGGTTGGTAGGTGATCAAATAATTATGTCATGCAATAAAATGCAAATGAATAATAAAAAAATCATACAATGTGATTTTCTGGATTTTTGTTTTAGATTCCATCTCTCACAGTTGAAGTGTACCTATGATAAAAATTACAGACCTCTACATGCTTTGTAAGTAAGAAAACCTGCAAAATCAGCAGTATATCAAATACTTGTTCTCCCCACTGTATCTGCTTTATGCTTTTCTCCTTGCCTTCACTTCTCCTCTATGTTTCGTTGTCATTAATGCCACTACCCCCCTAAATGCACAATATTTCCTTAATAACCTCTTTTTCACTCTTTCTTCTCTCTCTGTAACTATCTACATGTGCAATTATGTTCTTTTTTATTCAATCCATTATGGCTCTGTGCAGCAGCACATGAAAATTACTCATGATTCCTGTGTCATTGTGTGGTGCAGGCCAGTCACATTCACAATGGAGGTTAGTTGAGGTTAACCTATGAATCTATACAATGTTTTGTATAGACTGAATCTAGCTGTCAGCTATCCCTCTTATATTAAATACTGTTCCCCCTTTTGCTTTTGGACACATTAGTAAAGTCTCGCTAAGCTGTTAAATACTGGCCACTTTAGAGACATGCAGCGTGTTTGGCTCCAGCTATAATCCCTTATCAATACTCCAATCCTCCCAGCTTCATAGTAATTGAGGAGAGCAGAGTGGTTTGGTAATTAAAGAATATGTAAATTATTTGAAATAAACCTGAGACTTGTCAGCTTAAGTCACTCAACCCATTTGTTGCCTCTGACTGACCCTTTTAGTGTGAAATTCCCTAAGCCCACATGCTTCAGTGGTTTGGGACAAATTGCTGGTTATATTATCAATGTTCCGTAAAATACCTGAAATGCTGGTGTGTGGGCACCGGTTAAGTGGTCTGGTCAGATTTGGTTGATTTCTGTGATGTAATCGTTTAGCAAGGTGTCATGGGAAGAATCCGGAACCCTAGTAGAGTCACCACCCCCATTTACACACTCTGCGGCACAGTTAGGCTGGTGTTCAACCTTCCCAAGTTCTGCCATGTCACTTGGGTCTTTCATGCTCCAGTGATGCTTACATCCACCACAAGGCCATGGTGCTTGTCTGCAGAGCTGCTAGAGGAACTGCCCCTCAGTACCTTCAGGCGAGGCTCAAACCGCCACCCGAGCTCTCCGTTCGGCCACCTCTGGTGTTTTGGCCGTCCCAGCTCTACAGGGCGGCAGCTCCTGCTCAGTCCATTCAGAGCTCTTCTTTGTTCAAGCAGTCCAATGGTGGAACCAGCTTTCCCTTGAAGCTAGGATAGCAGAGTCTCTGCCAGTTTTCCCCAAAACTCCTGAAAGCCTACCTTTTCAAAGAGTATCTAAAATATCTCCACCGGGAAAGCGTGTTGTAGCGTTATCCCATCTATTAAAATCTGACACTGATGCTGTCAAGGTTGACTTTTATTGGTAAAATGTTTGTTACCTCCTTTTGTTGTTTTCTGATGTTCTTCCATATCATACTGTACTTGATGTTGCATGTGTGAAAAATAAAAACACATGTTGAATAGTGGCAGCTACATCTGCACAATATGCTGCTAATTCAGGTGATATGTCCCTGAACTATTATGAAAATATGCTGAGGTAGCTCCAACACGTCTTCCTGAGCTTAAGCAAAGTGTACTGAAATAGCAAATCTTTTGAGAGATATATCTCTGTCTGAATACCGAGGAGACATCTAATTTGGTTAGAAGAGTCCAATCCTCCCTCCACTCCCTAGAATACAAACGCGTACCACACATGAGCTTGTTTTTGTTTTTAGGAGTATCATGTTTCTATTCATTCTCCACATCAGTTATGCCTTCAAATCCCCCCTTGGAGCTCTTTTCATGGTAAGAGGGCGGGAAAACAGACACATGCGCACACAAACACACACTTCAGCGTACCGATCTGTCCTAATTATATGTCCAGGCGTTATACAGCATGTTTCGTTCCCTCCTGTTCTAGCAGGTGCAGCTATGAATGAAAGGTTTTGGTCATCACAAGAATAAGTAACAACACCCCTGACCTCATTTCCAGTACCTGTGGCCCCAGTCCTGACCACCCCCATTCGTTGTCACTTCTCCTTAACTAATCACATATAGGTCCCAAACCTAAATTCAGGGGAATTTTAATCATGCCACATGAAATGTTTAGTTCCAAAACCTTTTCTCACACATTACAAAAAAGACCTACTTGAATATGTCCAATATAAACTATTAAAGAAATATTTAGTTCTGTCCTTGAGTAAAATTGAGTAAAACTTCTTCCAGATTGTTTCTGCACATAACAAAATAAGCGTAACATTTTCTTTGGGCGGAGTGACAGAATGAAAATGCCCTATTTTTGCTAAATTGTTTGCGAAACTTGAGCTATTCATCAACTAGCTGGTGTGAAATGGCTTGCCAGTTATCAAAGTGCACTGGTGGCATTTCACTTGGTGATGTCATTCACTATGAGACCTTTAAGTAGCCTTTGTTGGATGCTGTTACGTGCTGTCATTGATTAACATTGTTTTCAGAAGATAGCCGGTTCAGTCCCAGTGTAGGACAGTTGAACAGCTGAGTGAGCAATATCCGGATCACTCGTTTGGACTCCGGCCCAGCTACCTGGGTTACCGCAGAGAAGGAGGTCAAAAGGCAGTCAGTAACCTTGGTGATATGAAGCCAATGAGTAGCACTGACTGGTAGTATTCAAATTGTCAGGGAATATGTCCTTTTGTTTCTTGATCTGAAATAGCAGTGGTTATTGTGTGGCAGTTGTAACTGTGCTTTCTGAGTGATGATGTGTTCAGTTTGAGCTAAATTTGGAGGAAACCAAGCTTACGTATGGGTAGTTGGGATTCAACCTTTAGCCTATATATATTCCCTGTTAGGATAAACAATAAGTCTCAACAAGGAATCTTGCAATCCAGATCTGTCATTGTATTGCAAGTGATTTTATCCTTTGGTGTCCTTACCACTTACTGCCTACTCACAGTGCAAGGTGACTCAGAGTAAAAGGGCAGTGATCATGAGAAAGACTAATGAAAAAAACTGGAAATACATTGTGTTCGTAAAGGGGCCTCATTGACAAATGAACAGGAAGAATCTAGGGGGAAATGTGGGTTGCTTATTGCATAGGAACATATGTGAGATATTAGAACGAAATAAGATTGTGGGTAAGAGTGTGTGGGTGTGAGAGAAAGGGAGGCAGATTGTGCGTGTTATAATACTTGTGACGTTCAACTAACCTCATTAGTTACCAATGGCAAATAGTAACTAGTTTGGACATTTTGCCAGTCCTCATTTATTTAAATCACTTTTTTAGGCTTCAAGTTAAGGTTAGGGTTATAATGGGGTTTTAAGGTTTTAGGTTACTGGTTAGAAAATGTAGAATTTCTTTATGGAAATCAATTGTGATGCCAGAAAAAGTAAAAGAAGCATGTGTGTTTGTGTATGTGTGTCTGATTGTGAGAGAAGGTCTTCACATAACGTATGGATGAGAATATGAAGGAGGAATGTTGTGTCACTTGAGTGAGTAATGACATTCCATGTCTGTGAGGGAGAACCGGTATGCATGTGACCCATTCATAATGATGCGTGTAACTGCACACGGTTCTCAAAGGATTTTCTCCACAGATCCATAGGCAGCTGTGCACATTGAAAATGGAATATGGAATCAGGGAGCAACTATGCTGTACAACACAGAGGTCCACAAACCCACGTGTTCAATGTAGTCATACCACTATCAATGTCAAACAACAGATGATAGAACTTACAAGAAACACAACTTACAAAAAAGACAAAGTTGAGTATTTGCACTTCTTTAACTTTATCTGGCTATTGTGGTTGTGTCGAAACAACTATGACGGAATGTGCTACATAAGTGTACATTTAAAATACAGTACATAGGAAAGCGGTGACATAAAGTGTCATTACATGACAATAGTTTTATCTAGATGAACAAGACTTTTTGCGTTAAAATAATATGATAATACGATAACAAATAATATGGAAGTAGGTGAAAATTGTAATTGTCATACGATACCTTCCTGAGGTTATGTGATACACTTTCCTGACAGATGCCCCCGCGCGGCTTCTACAATGACTCGCTCAGTGTGGATTGGAGTGGAATGAGTGGAGACGTATGAAGTTTGGTAGTGCTCCATGTATGAACAGAATCAGAAAATGTTTCATTGGGAAGGAACTAAACAATCTCACACTGGGACCTCAAAGATTTTACCAACACTTAAAACAGCACTTTTTCAATGGGTTGAGCCATGTTAGTTACCAGGTATACACTCACCTAAAGGATTATTAGGAACACCATACTAATACTGTGTTTGACCCCCTTTCGCCTTCAGAACTGCCTTAATCCTATGTGGCATTGATTCAACAAGGTGCTGAAAGCATTCTTTAGAAATGTTGGCCAATATTGATAGGATAGCATCTTGCAGTTGATGGAGATTTGTGGGATGCACATCCAGGGCACGAAGCTCCCGTTCCACCACATCCCAAAGATGCTCTATTGGGTTGACATCTGGTGACTGTGGGGGCCATTTCAGTACAGTGAACTCATTGTCATGTTCAAGAAACCAATTTGAAATGATTCAAGCTTTGTGACATGGTGCATTATCCTGCTGGAAGTAGCCATCAGAGGATGGGTACATGGTGGTCATAAAGGGATGGACATGGTCAGAAACAATGCTCAGGTAGGCCGTGGCATTTAAACGATGCCCAATTGGCACTTTTGGTGAGCTTGTGCAAATTGTAGCCTCTTTTTCCTATTTGTAGTGGAGATGAGTGGTACCCGGTGGGGTCTTCTGCTGTTGTAGCCCATCCGCCTCAAGCTTGTGTGTGTTCTGGCTTCACAAATGCTTTGCTCTATACCTCGGTTGTAACGAGTGGTTATTTCAGTCAAAGTTGCTCTTCTAACAGCTTGAATCAGTCGGCCCATTCTCCTCTGACCTCTAGCATTTTCGCCCACAGGACAGCCGCATACTGGATGTTTTTCCCTTTTCACACCATTCTTTGTAAAACCTTGAAATGGTTGTACGTGAAAATCCCAGTAACTGAGCAGATTGGGAAATACTCAGACCGGCCCGTCTGGCACCAACCACCATGCCACGCTCAAAATTGCTTAAATCAGCTTTCTTTCCCATTCTGACATTCAGTTTGGAGTTCAGGAGATTGTCTTGACCAGGACCACACCCCTAAATGCATTGAAGCAACTGCCATGTGATTGGTTGATTACATAATTGCATTAATGAGAAATTGAACAGGTGTTCCTAATAATCCTTTAGGTGAGTGTATAACAGTGAGTTTACACACCTTCAAGGACAGGAGGCTATCAAAAAAGTTGCACACGCGTATATCAAAACCTAATGCATACCTAGTCCAGTGAGATATTCTTGTTAAATAGTGTGAATTGAAAATAGTATTTACATATTATAGAAATCTTATTTAAACGAAGCACAGTTGTTGTAGTCTTAACTGATATTCTAAGCCTTATTTTACCCAGATAACGACTCCAGAGCACACTGAGACATCTCTTCTAAGGTGACGGGTGACAGTGGGGGGGTGTCCCCCCCCCCACCCCCCACTGGGATTGGGGAGGGGTCCTGTCCCTCTGATTTGTGGACGAGGGACACGGGGGGAGGGTGTGTGGGGGGGGGTGTTAGCCAGCGTGATTTAATTAACGCGGTGTCACCATCTGCCTTTGGCCTGTCTGATGATGTTATTCTTGGCCGCGTAGCTCCTTCTCCGGGGTCTGGCAGAGTTTCTTATTTCTCTGTAAGAGAAAACATGCAGACAATTAAAGCTGGTTACAGGAGGGTTTGAAGTTGGTTATTGAACAAATCGATGTCCCAAGTCCGTCATGCATGGTTGATAGGCTTCGAATAGCGCGCGTGTGTGTCTCTCTGTACCTGCGTCTGTTGGCTCGTGCCATATGCGTGTCCAATCTGTGCCCACGTTGGTGCCATTTATGCGGACGTTTCTTTCCTGTTTACGTTCATGATTCCTCTCCGGTATATATTTGGGTAGGTCATTGGGCCAATCAATTTAGATTTCATTGTAATCCATCTGGGAGCTGAGTATGGCTTGTCTTCTTTGGATTGTGTGACCCTCCTGAAAATGAATTTGAACCCTCTCCGCCTGCTGTTCCTCTCCGCCTCCCTCAGGACAAACAAAGGCACCCATGAAATATTTAGTGATTGCTTTCTTAAAAACACAAGGGATTAATTTGCAGCACACGTACAGCCTTGTTGTTACGAACAAGGGCCCGATATAATTGAGGACATTCATCTCCATGTAGTACTCTCTGAGTAAGGTTGACGGGAATATATATGTTTGCGTGGGGTAGCAGAGTTTGCCGACTAGTGTTCCAACTTGTGCTGTTCAACACTTGTTAACATATTCATTAGTAGGGATGTCAACTGCTTAACTGTGGGTTAGGGTAACTTTAAAGAGTCCTCTATTTCTCGAGGTGCCAGTGGGACAGTAGATAGATGGGGAAGATGTGCTGCCAACACTGCAATGCCTTGCATCCAAAGAAGCGCTGACTAACTGACCCATTTGCCCAGGGAGAGACTCAGCGTAATTCAGACTGTCTTTAAATAATCACTCCTCCTTAACAGTACCAGAAGCTACTGCCAGTGAACTGAACAGGTTATCTGGCTCATGATGATCAACCTTCTCTACCTGTATGAGAAGGATGCAATAGGATGTTTCTGCGGTTAGATTCTGGTGCCCTTGGTGCATTTGTAGTGGATGTGGAACAGGCCAGTAGCATTGTTAGTACATTAATGATGTGACCTGAAGCCAAAAGTAGTAAATGGAGCTACAGAAAAGTATATTTCTCTGTTGGTTTAGTTGGCTTGAGATTTGTGTGGCGGGAATTGTTGTGTAGGTGGTTAAGGCCTCAGTAAGGGCAAAATACCATCGGTTTAAGACATTTTATTTACTCACTCACTCATATAAAACAACATAGCCTAATGTGACCAACATTCCATGAGCCAATATTACCCTTCTGAGCTAAAGAAAAGGCATTAGTTTAGGGAGCTAATGGATGTATTTTAATGAAATGGCAATCCAGTTAGCGGTTGGTGCTGGTAGCATTCCAGTCAGTTACATCTGTCACTCTAAGACCTTGAAATAGTTGTTTTCCATGCTCTGATGCTGCTTTTGTGGAGTCAATGGAAACAATGAATTCTGTGTACCAGTAGTCACTGTGTTCAGAGGATTGCTGGATCACACCCTGCGTGGTGCTGTTGGAAAGCAGAGGAAACAATAGTGCTAGATTGGTGCAGTGACCCGGATTAAATCTGCACAACTGCTTGGGTTGCTGTCAAGAAGGGGGAGGGCAAAGTGGGTGAGTGTGGCCAGTGTGAAATGGCTATGGTATCAGTTCAATTTGTTACATTACTTGCGCTGAGAAGTAGAGTCCTGCACAAGTCAGTTTTTTAAGCAACACCAGGCTATCTGTTCTGAGAAGAAACCGACAAGGCATTGCTTAATCTGTCATATTCTTAACTTCACTCTCATGCATTCATTCAATTTGGGGTCCTTCTTCTTTGAACAATTTACCTTTATAGCACTATGAACAGTATGCATTAAAACATAAAAAGTGTCACTTCTTGCTTGTAAAAAAATAACAGAGCTTGCTTTCACATTTTGTAAGTTGTGAATCCATGATCTAGACTACTGAGCTGTTGTTTTTATCCATGATACTCCCCAAATTATTCCAAAGTTGGGATTTTGCTCACACAGCCCCTGTGTACGATGGTTGATTCACTCATGATAATCTTTCATATCTCTGGTTTTAGATATATTAGGTAGACATTAACATGTGCTATAAAGTAGTCTTGAAAAGTAGCATTGCTGGTTATGATAACAATCAGCATATTCTACTTGCATGTAAGAGGAGAGGACCATCCTTGCTCCACTTCCTCACTGCGTTGTATGTGATTATTTCACCTATCACAGAAATAAAGTGTTTAATTTGGACCTGAAATAATGTTTATATTCCACTAGTCAAGTGATTTATCTGAGGTTCAACCTGCTGCTATCTAATTTTAAGTAGTTGTTTTTCTAGCTAGGGTACATGGCATTTTGTGCTGTGATTGTAACTACTTGTAGTTGACAGTTGTCAGTATGGGGACCATTGGCTCTGGTGGCAGTAAAGCAAAGGAAGGGATACTGTTACACAGGTAACTCATCAAAAGCGCATGGTTCACTGAACCCCCCTTTAAACTAATCATGTCCAATACTGTTTGGGTGCTCTAAATATGGGGGCTAGATTTGTATGTCGTTATAATACGAAGATGTGTTTAGTATTCCTCTGCTTAAGAGAATGTTCTCATTTGTAATTAGACTGCCCAGGGCTCCCCCAGGCGATTTTACAATTCTAACCCTACTAATAGCTTCCCTTGTACAAAATAACATCTTTCTAAACATGCTATGAAATTGTTTGAAAACAGGTTAATTGAATATGCAATTGCACCATACAGGGTTTTGGTATTTAATGGTCAGAGTACCTTCTCATCAGATCTTTACTTACTCTATCTATTTGTGTATGTATCTCTCTATCCATCTGTCTGTCTGTCTCTATGTCTGTCTGTCTGTCTGTCTATCAGTTCAGACAGAAAACACCACGTATGAGTTTAACCATTTATTAGATAACTTATGTAGAGCCCTCTACATGCAGGTCTTGGCATTAGGTTCTGCTCCTTTAGGGTAACTCATTGCCATCTCATGACCGTGTATACGATACTACCACAATGACATACCTTAGTTATTATTTTCCTCCTCCAAAAAATGGGGAGCCTACCAATACTCATCAGAGTGGTCTTTGAAACATTTAATAATAAGGTCTTGACACTCTAATTGTTAGACTTATTTTTTAAATATTTTGCTCTTTTTTGTGGGAATGGTTTTGCTGTGGTACAGTGATTGCAAAGCCTTTTCTCTACGGGGGACAGGTTTTCCTGTGTCTACTATTCTCAGTGGCAAGGCTGTGCTCACTGAACCTCTGAGACTCTCTAAACCTATCCCACTCTCTATCACTGTCTCTCTCTTCCTCTCTCTCCCTCTACATTCTTCTATCTCTCTATCTTTCTCCCTCTATCTCTGGCTCTCCCGTTTTTTCTCTATCCCTGTATCTCTCTCCCTCTCTGTCTCCCACTCCAGCTGCTGCTGATAGTTTATGGTCTGGTGGCTTTGACAAAACACTGTCATCTCTCTCATGTCACCGATACCATTAGCGCCGCCTGCAAATGGCTCTCCAACCGTAATGGCACTTGTGTTGAATTTATATTCACAAACAGTCTGGATAACTCAATGATGAAATGGACGCGGGTGTAACAAAGCAATACAAACACTACGCTGTGGTCAGGGCAGGGCAGATTACTTGAAATATGTAATCCATTACATTTTGTGGTCCATACAAAATAACATCAGCCTACCTTTTTCATGAGAAGACAACACCATGGAGATGGAAATGGGAAAGTAATATCACACTGCCACTGTAACACTATAATAATGTAACATTTGCTTTAACTTCAACAAACATATCAATATTTCCCAGGACACAACGTTTCTCATGACAAATATGGATATAATTTGTTGATTTTCATACACAGAATAGTGACTGATAAAAAGTTTTTTTTTTTCCTGACTCTGGATAAACCCAGTGCCTCTTTACTCGTAATTACCCTGGAGAAAACCCAGTGTAATTTGAATTAATAACTTTTATTGAAATTGTCGGTCGACTTTGAACGACACAAAGGTGGGTTCAATGCGCGAGTAAACGCAGATAATTGCTTGCAGTTTCACCAGAGGTTGATGGAAATGGAAACAGCAGTGGTAGGAAAATCAACTGGGGATGTTGGGACATTGAACCTTGAGATTAAATTGTGAGTTGAGCAGTGGGCTTGAAAAGACTTTGATTGCTGCCAAAACAATACCTGGGACGATATTGCTTAATTTAAAATATGACCACTTGGACAAGGAGATTGCCTTGATAAAAACCCTCCAAGAGAGACTTCAAGTGAGACTGTATAAAGCCCTCAGACAGCAGAACGTATTACGTCAAAATAGATGGATTAGCATGTGATAAAAAGAAGCATACACGATGAAGCGTTCTATTTCCAAGTTGTTGGTGTATATTCCTATCCTCTCTGTCAAACACCACACACACGCACCCACACACACACTAAATCTATGTATTATATATCTATCGACAAAGGCTATAAGCTCACTGTTCAGACGCCCATACTGGAGACTGGACCCTTTGGAACTGGGTGGGTGGTGCTACTGTGCTGCGCACCCTAATTATGTTTTACACGGCATTTCACCCGGCTTGCATCTTGGTGGGCGTGGTTTATACTTGTACTGTGCACTTTGATGCGAGCTGGTTGCTGGAAGCACGTTCATGTACAAGTTTCGTGGAGGCAAGCTCCATACACAGGGAGCGATGATGTTGAGTTGCTTGAATACGGATATAGAGATTTTTGCCAGCTGTGAAGGAACATCAATGTAATATGCAAAAGCTAGGTTATCTATTAAAATGTAAACAAATGTAATAACTTTAAAGGCTGGACGATTAGCTTTCTATCATGATCAACCATTTAGCCTACAATGCCGATAAGCTTTGACCTGAATCTGGATGGATTTTTTTATAATAATTTCTGTCATCCCACAGCCTAAGCATTATTTCCCTTAGACAGAATAAATACATATTTGATGTCACTCTCTCTAAAAAAAACAGATGGGTGATTTAGGCTACGAATACACGCATATACATAGGAAAAGGATAACGTTATTACGTTTTGACAGGCTACCCCAATAGTTAGACCTATATCTCCATTGAGAACAGTTCAATAGTGTATACACCTTATGCAATAATGAAAACACGACTCTCTCTCTTCCAGTTGTGTTGAAAAATAAGTTTTATGAAAATCTATTGGCGTCTAATTTTTAACACAGAATGTATCAAATAGGCCTATGCGTGTCTGGAGTGTACAATTTACTCTAATCTCCGATTTACTCAGGATGCGTTCTTATTTTACTAGTGCAACACGTTCATCTTAAAATGATTATTATTATTTTGCCAAAGTCCTTGCTCACAAGTAGCCTAACACTGTCAGATGTTGAACCTATTCTTATTGACATAGTTCACATTATTATATTTAATTAATAGGAACTCATTTAAAAAGTCTGCACTGCATAATTACACGTTTGTGCTTATTTGTTCTTATTCTGACATGAAGTGTTCGATATTGCCCATAAGAGAACATAGGTTACTCAGCTAATTGATGTGCTTGCACAAGACAGCACTCTCAATTTTGTCAGAATCAGGTACAGTCTATTATTCATTTGAATTAATGTTTTTGTATGATTAAAACTATGATTTTTTGTATTATTTGTAAAATGTTCATGCGCTATTTTCCTATTGGTGCCATCTCGATTCTGCTGCCGAGAACGCGCATGGAACATGGCTCATGCACATTGCTCTCGGTGTGACTCCATAGTATGGCTCCGCCCTCGGCTGAAATGCCGTGTTTTTGGGAGACCCTCACGCGCTTGGGAAGGTATCCGGCGTCTGCTTCATTGTATTGCTTATATTCAATGCAAACACAGCAACGTTCGTCCTGGGAATTACGACGTTGTTGCGAAACAGTGATTGTTTTCACCATTTTCCTTATTTGTCGATACACATGCTTGGAATTTGGATTATTTTCCTCGTAAATATAACAAGGAATTATTTTGTGAGGTAAGTTTAGTTCAGTGTGCTGTATGTTGCCTCCACTGTGTGTCTGCTTCTCTGTTTCGTTTGGTTCGCTAATTTGAACAGTCAGTCCTCATGCTGTGTTTTCGGGGCTGGCTTGCTGGGTGTCCATGCAAACACACTGAACTGAATTAATTAAATGTGGAAACCTTCAAACCACGACTTTAGCATAACTGCGACGCTAGGGCTGGACAGGTCTGAGATATCAATCAAGGAGCTGTCACGCAAGGTGTTACATTTAAATGTGCGAAACAAAGATTTATTGAATTTATTCTAATTTGCAGTTTGTGGTTTATTGCAACATATCTTTTTAGCATAAATTATAATCTGCATTTGGCTAGTTGTTTCTAGGTTGTAGTCACAGTTACGGATGAGATCTACTGTAACTGTAGTGCGTTTGTTATTGCTTAATTAATGTTAAAAATGTTCCAAGTATTCAAGTTTGTGGGGAGCAAGAAAATAGACAAGGTTGCTGGTAAAGGTGTGTATGGCCTATATAGCATAATCTACCCCATCGATAAATGTCCGCTGATGGCAACGTCACTTGGCTGTCAGTGCATGACAAACCAGAATTGACAAAAATATCAAAAGTGGTAGGGGTATAATTGTTGTCCAGCTTATAAAGTCGTCAACTTGATGTGGCATATAGCGCTCCCTGTCATTTCAGTCGATTATGGCCAATAATCGTTCCTTTCTAAGGCTTTCAAAGTTTTCATCATATCAGAGCTTTGTCCTCTATAGACGTCTCTTAATTATCTTGATGTTTCCGCTTAGAACTTGATGTATTTGTTTTCCCCAAAAATGATTTACTATTGTCAATTTGCAGACACATAATCCAAAACGAATTACATACGTTATGGTCTAATAATAGTCCTTCTATAGAATTTACAATAATCTTCTCACTTCATTTTTGTGATAAGACCCATGTTTCAACAAAGAGGGTAAGTGGTACAAATAATGTTATTTCACTTGACAATCGTAGAAAAAGGATCTGTTGAACCCCCGCTTGGCATCGCCTATTATTTCCCCCAAAATCGCCGCCCGCGAGACTCGCCTTTGTCCTAATCCGTTTCCTCTCTGTGCTGGTTCACAATCAAAAGACGGGATTTAGCGATTTACTCCACACCGTCTGGCCGTCTGCAGTTGCTTTCCGAAAGACAGTCCAAATTATCACTTTTTATTCATTGTATTCCAACAAAGATGCATTCACGCGAGAAAAAGATTGTATGACAATCGTTCTGGAGATAGGGTAATGTAATCGAAGTTGCCTACTCTCCAGGTGGTTAATTGTCTTTGAATATTGTCTTTATTTCAAATATTTTGCCACCATGCTGTTATGCCTACGCTTTAACTAAGCAATTTAAAGACCGAAATAATTTGTTCCAAGTTCAACAGTTTTCTGTGGTTATAAAACAGAGTATACCACATGAATGCTCACTCTCACAGATATCTGCAGTCTGCAACCTGAAGTGCAAGAGGTTCTTTTCTGAGACACCGAGCTGAAACATTTATGCTATGTTAAAATCGTATAGGAGCTCCTTGGCTTTAAATGCATTCGAGTGTATTGGACAGGCTACTGAAATGCACTGCCTTCTCTCTGGAGGAGAGAGTGATCACATGTCCACCCCAACCTTCTCCAACATATCTCACATCGGCAGGATGACGTGTGTGTGTGTGTGTGTGTTTGAATATAAGTACAAATTCCTTTTGCCTGTGTGTCTTTGTGCACGTGACCTGCTGCAGGACTGATCCATAATTCTGTGACTGATGCTGTGAAGAGGTGGCTTTGCTCTGGAACTCGGTCTGTCACTTCAGTACAGTCACAGCATGTAGGTGGGCCTACCTTACCCATCTCTGCCTCTAGGGGAAGATCTTAACTCCGTACTCCTCACATCCTCTCTACTCATCTCTCAGAACCCACTGGATTAGGAAGCAAGAAGCCCACCCCCTCTGAACTTCTCAAATGAGTTTCGAGGAGACGAGTATGCAACTAGGACCTTCCCTAGGCCTCTGGCCTTAAGTGCCTGAACCACCTTGTGAATCTCCCAGCCAGTTGACTTGTAGGACGGTGAATCAGTATTACACACAGCTGATCTGACTGAACAGAAGCCAGCTTTTCTGGCACCCATTCTGGGTTGTGGCGACAGTCTTAATTGGGTAACTAGTAATCAGGAGAGTGGGTTCACCACCTCGGGGGCATCATTAGCTGGTGCCACATCAAAAGCCTTGGTGTCGTTGCAATATCGACCCACATTTCTTTTTCTCCTTTTGTCGTTATAAAGAAAAACAGCCTCAATAAAGATTTTCTCCTCCTGACTTTAAATAGAACGACTCCAAAAGCTGTCTGTACTTCGTTACGTCGATCCATTTCCCCCTTAGTGAGACTTGTCTCTTAGTGTGTCGGCTTCATTAATTCAACGCATCTCTTTATCTTGCTGGCAATTAAGAGGGTTCCAGATGGCTCTTGGGTTGACACCTCTCTGCTGCTTGTGTACAGTGTTTGCATCTGGGTAGAGGGCTTGTGTCAACATATAGACCTCGTTTCTTATTTCTGGAAAATGGTGTTTTATCAAGTAGGAATTGAGCACAACAATCTGTCCGTGTTCTCTGATGTTTAAACAGCTACCGCATTGTTGTTGTTGTTTTTTTTTTAATCATAGACACTGTCTAGGTCTACTTGTTATGGAAGCTCCGTGTTTTTTTGTCTGCGGTTATTAAAACCCCTTAACATATGTGTGAATCTCCTGGCCTGAATTGCGAGGACACAACTCCAGGTGTCTTATAGTTTGGATGTGACACCACCCGTCTGAGCTGAGTGTAGCAACCTGTAATTTGAGAGTGTATATCAATGGGTCATTACTGCCATTTTCACTGTTTTAATTGTAGCTCTGCTGTGTCCTCTTTGAAATTTCAGCTGTTCTGAGGGTTTCTATTTCAGCTTGGACACCTTGACTTGTGGACAATGGCTCTCCGACACCCCCAGTCTGTCTCCCTAACCACTGGCCTGCACTTCCCCTCCCTCCCTTGTGATTTGGCCCCTTCCTCTTTTATGAAATTCCCTCCCTCCCTTGTGACTAACGGTGACACAAGTGGCGAGTTCACGGCTGGTGAGCTGTAGTATCGTGACAGGGGAACTGGCTTTACCCTGTGGCGTTGTTGTCATGCGGCTCCCCAATTTCAGATGAGGGAATTAGGAGAGCAGGATGCGGGATGTTCTCAGTGGAAAGCCGGGGGTCTGTCTGGTTAGATGGAGAGGAGGCGTGTGCTTGTCTTGGTTTTGATTCACAGCATGCGCAGCCAATGTGAGTTGCCAGTGTGTATACAAGTGAGGTCACTGATGAGAGCATAATCCTGTGTGATGTCATTCTGCCTGATATGTGGTAGCTTTGTGATTTTTCTGGCCTACAGACAGTATCAAGCTGTTATGCTGTACCATAGTCCCACTTATTAGCTCCAGAAGGTCTGGAAAGTTGCACTTCCAGTTTGTCATTAGTAACTTACTTCAGTCTTCTGTTCAGCAGCCTGTGATGGCTACAAATCACCCTCCCATCATAGCTTTTTCCATTTTGCCAAAAGATTGTGTCCCCCTTCCCTGATTGGTCTCCAGATGCCGAAGCATCCTGGGAGACGGTCTGTTTTGTCAAGGGTGTGCTTTTTATTTCTCGGCCGTCTCTGTCACAGAAGTTGGCTGCTGAATTATCTGTTGCTGGCGGAGGGGTCCTCAAAGATCTGTCACTCCTAATGCCCTCAGAGGTAATGAGCGCTGAAATAGCTTTCAACCTCTGGTGCCTCTAGTCTACTCCCTGCTGCCCACTCCTCCCTTATTTTTTCTCCTTTCCCCTCTTGTACGACCACGTCTCCTCTTGTCTTCTCCTTGTCTATCCATTATTTAAAACTTCCAGAAGTTTCTTCTACCACTTAGTCGCCTTTTTACTCTCGCCCACTGCCCTGTTATTGGTATTATCCACTAAATTTCTTGACATTTTTCAGCTAACAGTGCAGGCTTTTCAGTCCCCAAAGGAAAATTTAAAAAAAGAAACCTAAAGTGACCCCCCCCCCCCCCCTTAACATTTACATCAAAGCACAATTCATAGAACTACTTAACCGGTCCCGATCACACAAAAAATGAATACTTAACGCAGCCATGATGTGAAATAAAGAAAAAAAGATTTTGTGTCCTTTGAGGTGTACTGTGTAGAATCCTGCCTCTAATGTTTATGAGACTGAATTTAAAATGATGACACGACTTCTTCTCCTTACCTTACAGCACGAGACCAGAATAGTATTAGCTAGTCTAGGGTTGCTTGGGTGGAATGACACTGTGGTTGTCTAAAGTGAGTATGTGATGACTACAAGTCGATGCAAAATGATAGACGGTCCTTCGAGAGAAAGTTTAAATGGGGAATATATCTGTCTCTCTGAACAATAAAAAAAAAACTAAAAAAACATTAATTGCAGATATGAAAGCATGGGTGTTCCTTTTTATTTTCTTCATGGAAAACCAGTGTTTATTCGTTCAGGGAGATCTGCATAGCTAGAACGATGAGAGTGGTTTCTAAATTGTATTGTATGTATGATGTTTCTTGAGTTGAACAATGTTTGGTGCAAATGTCAGGTAAATAGATTACTCATTCAAGACAATAAATGACATGCCTTTATAGCCTTAAAAACATTTCTGTGCAATTTTTTAAAAAAACTTATAGAACTATGGCTAACTAGCTACAGTTTTGAGGAACAGATAGTGGTGCAAATCTGGCTTACTACAATTCTCTGTCATCGTTTACATCGAAGGCAAGGTAGACTGAGAAGATGAGCACCTGTGCAATTTGCTCTGTTTAACCCCATATCAAGTAGCATTACGCAGCTAATGTTATCATTAACTAGCTATCAATTTTACTCACCAAGAACATCTTGTATTTTGAGTAGTGACAACACTAACATTACAATACATTACCCTTTTATTCTGGCTCAGGGTTTGACTTGGCTACTTAGCTTAAAAGCTAACTATGAACCATATAACTAGTCTAATCTATACCAGAGACATTGGTGTTGCATGTAGAGTGGAATTGTGGGCATTGAGGTCCCTGTTCAGGTGTGCATTAGCTGCAAGTTGGCCCTCCATGATTACAATAATCTTTCTCATGTTGTGTTGTAGATTTAATTGGTCCTTTTATCTTTCCAAGCCTTTGAAAGACCGGTGTGGAAGTTCAAGCCAAAATATAGGAATACTTTCACTTTGAATTACTTGGGAATGTCTGGCATGTTTGTTTGCAGTCAGGGGTGAGCATGCAGGGCATAGAGGTAGACCCCCGAAATACAAGGTGTCATTCAATGAGTGACGAGTTTTGCCAGATAGGATTGTTTCCGTTCCAATTGGTTTATTTTTACTTACAGTATGTGTAAAAATTGGCTTTTGCAGGTTGATACATTTCAATTGTACTTGTTGTTTTCTAGAATAAATAGAATTTGGATGGGTTTTTAGTGGAGTTGGCGGATTCAGGCTGTGAATGACAAGGGATGCACTACAACTTGCAACACCCATGTATGTACATGACTACATACAGAGAAACACTGACAAAACATCTAAATGTCATTAGTAATAGTTCATCACTAAAGTTTTCATCAAGTCATTCTTTTAACAAAAATAAAAATAGATTTAGTCACTATTTTCAAAGATCTATTTTGTCTCATTGTTTCCAGGAAATAAAGGTCATCAAAGAGTATTTTTCATTAACATTTTTATCAACTTTACCATTCTGTCCTTGAGGCTCAGTGTTAAGAGTTTTTCAGAAACAGCTGTTTGGAAACAACCTAATAATGAAGGTTCTGTGAAATGCAGCAGCAGTGGCTGGGATTTTGGTTGACACCTTGTGTTGTTGCTCAGCGGTAATCCCAGCATGCATGTGTCGACTCTATGAGCCTCCCTACTGCTTCAGATGAAAACAGGTCTGCAAATCTTTATATAGACTCCATTCACGGTTTCACACTCCGTAGCTTGCTTTGGCCTGGTGTCACTATGCATGAACCCATCGCATTTCCCCCAAATGACTTAATTGTCAACTCTTCCCCTCCATACAAAATGTCATTTGCTGAGAACAAAGACGCATCAGTCTTTCAAAGCAGGGCCAGGTTTGTATTATGAATATGGTTCAAAAGGGCTTGGCGCTGCTTGTGCCAAATGATCTCTACTCCCATTCTCTTAATGATAGTGAATCTATTTCCTGCTTCATTGATTAGCTGTTGGCAAATAAAATGGCTGAGGAGTCCTTTCTGTGGTGTGTGTGTGTGTGTGCGCGTGTGCGTGCGCGCGGGTTAAATCTGGTTTATGGTTGATGGTGTCTGCTAATATGCAGCACAGAGACTGTTTATGAGCTTGTTTGGTGAGGCGTGGAGATAAAACAGGACATTGCAACGAGGAAAGCATACTATGTTGACAGTTGTTTTTTTTTCTTCTTCCTTGCGAATGCCCAGTCTGCGGATGCAGACTTGAGATTTTATGATATCTTTGCTTCTTTCATGCCATTAAAAAAAAAAGAAAAAGAATACTTCTGCACTTTTTCTTCGTTGCACGCTTGAAGTGGAAGTGCCAGTGCTGGCCAACACAACAGTCAGAACTCCTCAGCTCAAGCATTCCAGGAATGTGAAAGTAAAGGCAAGCGATGTGGAGTTAAGAGAGGGGGGGTGAGGTGTGGGGGTTTTGGGGGGTGGATTCGGTAGAGAGATCCGACTGAATATCTAAGCTGTAGTTCAAACGCTGCTCTGTCGCTGCGCCGAACTACAACATATGCAGCTTTGTCTTTGGAAGTGTTGGAATAGTGTTCTGTCAGAAAACATGACGCCCTCCTCGTCTCACTTTTTGCACTCATGCGGTTGGTGCATGCCTGCCTCCGTTTCATTCAATGCACCAGGACAATTCTGCCACTATGTGTTTGCATATTAAAGCATGTTAATTGCATGGAAATGCTTTGCTACCACACCCGTAACAGAAGAACTAGCATGGGCAGGTTGAGCAATGAGCAGGGGCTTCTGTTGGGAGGGAGGGGGGGGAGCAGCTCTACCATGCAAACAAAAGTGCATGAGAATAATGGTGCTTTCAAAATATCTGGGAACCCTGAAAAAACAAGGTTATCAGTGATCTTTTGGTTGGATAGTCAAAATTCTAGGATGTTGCGGCTTAGACCACTAGACCACCATAGGCCACATTCCCTGATGTCGTTTTTTTTTACCTTTAGACGGTTGGAACAGAGTGAGAGCCCGATAGACGGATGCTAGGATGGAACCCTAGTCTCTGGTGAGAGGCCAGATGTCACTTGAGTAGGCGAATATTGCATGTTCATAATTGTTTTCAACACAGTGGGAAATCTGATAATGTAGGTTTTGACAGATAATGAGGGTATTAATCATATGATAGGCTATCCAGTCTTTTCAGATATTAATTTCTATTCTGTTTGATTCAATGTATATTTGCTGTCAGAGAGAAAGAGGTAAATGCCAAGGGGGAGGAGCTTACGAAAGATTGAGAGGCCACAGATGCTAAAGATCTTTAACTTTATCCCAGTCCAATGAGGATTGAAAGAAGTCCAAAAAAGGAGAAAAAAGCTCTCCAAAACACAGCTGCAAACTGTCTCTTCCAAGCCCTTAAAGCACAGCAGAAACAACGCCTTTGTACAACACATGGAACTGGTTGAAAAAGCTGGTTTCTGTAAGTGTTACAAGGCCTCCCCAATGGCAACTAATAGAACAATAATTAAGGTAGCTAGCTAGCTAGCTCAGTTAGACGAGGGAGACATTTGACTTTGTCAGAACACACACACGACAGATGATTTGGTGCGTTTAAATTGCTATGTTTAAATTGCTGGCTGATGTCATTTTCAAAAATTATTTCTGTAATCAGGTTGACAGATGAAATGAGGCGGATAATGGAAGGTGCCAGAGATTTGATTTCTGCACTTCAGAACTGTTCAGTATGTTTCATATTTATTCAGGATTCCTAAGTCCTCAATGACCCCTGTTTACAAGAGTTTACACTAGGACAGTGTTTCTCAGACCTGGGGAACCCCAGCAATTGCGTGTATTATCTGTATCTCAAAGCTTGTACACCTAAATCACTTACTAATTATCAAGCCTTACTTGATTCACTTCAGGAAAGCATTGCAATGTGACAACCTAGAGGGTTCATTCACTTGACCATATTTATATATTTATAACTTTAGAAATAATAGCGTCACCAGTAGAAGATGGGACTACTGTTGACAGCCTGGTGACTGGAAGGAGGACAAGAAGTAGGTGACAGACCGGGTGCTCTCTCTTTCTTGTCCTCTCTCTCGTCTTCCTCATCCTCCTCTCACTCATCTCTCTCGCCCTCCTCTCTCTTTCGTCTTTCTAGTCCTCTCTCTCTCATCTTTCTTGTCCTCCTTCTCGCTCTCTCTCTCTCTCTCGTCCTTTCTCACCCCCCTCTCTCTCCTGCTAAACTCCCCCTTTCTCTAACTGAAGTTGGAACAATTCCAAACATCTGGTCTGTCTTAGGACTTGCTGTTGGAAGCAATGGGAGTTAATGCAGAGAGAGGGGACTGACTGGTGTTCTAACAAAAACGGGCTATTTTTAACCCTAGGACTGTGTGAAGGGGAAAGAGTTGCAAGGGGCTTGAAGTTCTGCCAGTCCCCACGCCTCCCTTCCTTAGCTCTTTTAGTCTGTGTTGTTATAACCACATGACAGTGAGCAGAGGGCTTTAGCTCTTAAACCAAACAGTGCAGCAAATATCAGCGTTCCTTGCAAGGTATTACAAATAGACACAACCTGTTGGCATGCTCGCTAGCCTGACTGCTGTGTATAATAGGTTAAATCCTGTGAGTACATCCGGAATGTATCCTTATTCTCAAAACCATGAAGTTCGCAGATTCATTGTTGCCCTGTGACCAAAAGGGACAAAGTATTTTGTGAGATCTTTTAATAAATCGCGTCTCTTCTTTAAAATGTATGTAGGGTGCTTCTAGGAAATCAATTGAGCAACAAGAAATAGCTCACACATGCACCACAAGGCAGTAAAAGGCCATAAACACAACTACTCACCCCTGGGAATAGGGAAATGCTAACGCACAATCAAACATTACGACCCTATTGGTTAGGTGGATGCTCTTTGAAGTGTCAGGATGGGTTTGGCAGTCACAGTGTGGGGTGTAACTGATGTATTGTTCTACCAATTAGCAGCTTTGAAGCCTCCAGCCCTCACTACAGAACTCATCACAAGTCCTCTAATTTTGAACAGACTTTATTAAAAATTATTTGAATACAAAATTACCGTTTTTTTTTTTACTATGTGTCTTATTGTGTGTGCACAATGACATTTAGGTTTGTGTTAAGATGTAATATAATAAGCTTTTCAAACCATTGTGGACATTACGATTGCTTGTTTTGCTTTTAAATCTTCCCTTCCAATCGTCAAGTATAATTCATTTTCTATTACGTTTTCTGTAATACATAATCTATTTGTAATTTACATGAGCCTCCTTAACCTTTCATTATCCTGAACAATCTTTGGCCTGTCATAAATTAGTCTAGTGGCATTCAGTAAGCCAAATGTACCATCCCCCCCCAAAAAGGCTGATATTCCAGGTAGATCTCTCTTTATTTTTTCAAATGTCTCTTACATGAAAACGGCATTATAACAATTTCAGTTTGTTTTTGACGTTAAACTGTTGAAATATCTGTTAAAATAATACAACCTTTGACTGCACTGTACCAAAATGGCTGCATGGTGACTTCAATACAATGCTACCTGTCAGGGGGAATACATGAAACACCGATCTAGCCCGATCAACCAAAATGTGTTAGAAAAAACCTGATTGTTAAATAGTAACAGAATACACTTGAAAATATATATTTTAGAAGTAGGTCGGAGTTTACTCCAGTCAAAGTGGTTCTAGAGACACACAACCTATCATTTTGCCTAGTTCGGATGATGTTGGTCTAAATCATGGCTCAAGGCTTCTATCCATGCAGCATAATGTTCTTCTTTAATTAACAGTTTGCGCTAACGTCTTCCTCTTTCCATACCCTCGGCTGGTTTGAGTGAATGGGGCTGTATTGTGTTTGCAGAACTTTGAGTCCCCTGCCAGTATGAAAGTCCATGTTTGGCATGGTCAGCTTCTTTATAGCCTGGATTAGCATGATAATGTCGGAGTAGTGGGAGTACCTAATTCGATTTTTGAGTTGCTTGTGCAGCTATTATCATACGAAACGCACCATTAGTGGGAAAGGATATTCCGCCAATCCTTTACCCTTCAATTATTTGAACTAGATTCTTGGAAAGACGTGTCAGAAATTGGAGACGCTGTGGTGAATGGACAGACGTTATGATGGAGGACTGCCTCAAACCGCTACATTCAGTGTCCCACTGTGTTCTTCTGTTACTTTAAGCCTCTATGGTGATGGACAACTCAGGAGCATGCAGAGCAGCGCTTGGCTCCTCTTTGTTTAAAGTGGATGCCGCTTTAGACTGTTGACACCAACCGTGAATTCAGATGAGACCTTGAAATGCTTACATTTGGCGAAAGGTTATGAAGTACTTTAAGTGGCTTCAGTTGACTGATGGGATAGGGGCACTTTGATTAGTTTCTGAAGTTGTCAATTTAGTCTGAGCTTCTTTACTCTGACAGACCAGTCAACCATAAATACAGGACAAAAAATCACTTCCATGTAGGGTATCCTTATGCATCCTGCCAGGTCGCCTAGGTCGTAGGGCAAGGAGAAGGAACGAGTGGTTAGTTAGTGGCCCAAATGGAATGGCCACACGTGATCCACAGTCTTTTTGGAGGGTCTTTCATGATGCTTACTATGGGTTAGGTCAGTAGGACTCCCATTTCACAGGAGGTTTTGAATAGATTCAAGGTTTTCTGAGCGTACATGCAGTTCACTCACAACTGCTTCTGGTGTGTCCATAGGTATGATTTACTCATGGGCTATTTCTGTGGGCATCTGAGGGTGGAGCTCAGTCAGAGCCCCTAGTTTGCAACTGTCCCTAGGGGGCCCATTTCTGTCTGAAGGCTCCGTCTGGCCCATGAATCAGCTTGTGTGGGTGTGACGTTGGACCAGCTGCTTAATTTCTCAGTCTCTGTGTGTGTGTGTGTGTCAATACAATTTCAATTGAAAGGCTTTTTTGGCATGGGATGTCTTCATTTCTTTCCTTCAAATCAAGTTGAAAACAAGCAAGATGTAATAAATAATAGAACTGATAAACAAAAAGTGAACATTTTTACACACATTTTTAGAAGGAAAGAGGCATTTTACAAATGTAACAACATGCAAATAGTTATCAGCTTAAATGTCAAACGAAAAATCCTCTCTGGCTTGTGAGGGGAGGTTGAACGAGCTGATGTTAGAAGAGGTACGCTGTTTATGAGGTCAAGAAATGTCTGTTAAAATCAAGCTGCTTTGCTGCAATACCCTTTACAGCCCGACCGTCGTGCATTGTCCAGTTGATTCACCTCTCTTTATTAGAAATTGAGAATGTGTGTCTCTCCTCTGAATTTCAAACTTTAAATCCGTGGATCTCTAAAATGTTGAGGGGGTTATTCCCAAATTCTATCATCTGGTTTGTGATGTAATTCAGAGATGAGGACAACAGTAACCTTTTCCTGGCCTCTGCAACTTTAATTTCACACTTTTCATATGATTTTACTATCTGTTCAAGGAGCATAAAGCTGATCACCGCTCATCTCCCAAAGTGTTTTTGAAGAGCAACAGAGCAGCTCTCTTTTGGTCTTTTAAAAATACACTCCACAATCTATTAAAATGTAATTATGCTGACATTATCTGAAATATACTTAATCCAGAGTGAAATGAACCCATTGATCAGATTTTTATTTTTCTGTGTCCAGTTTCAATGGATTTTAGACTTCCTAACCATTGTAGTAAGTTATTTGTGAAACTGCTGCTTTGTGTCTTCCTATAATCCTTCGAACTTGTGAAAATAGGGCTTATATAGGGCTTTATTGAAATGTTTCTAACTTAAGACATTTTGGAAGAATATGCATAAACATGGTACAAGTTTAGATGGAACCGTTTGGGGATTATGTGAGGAAGATTAGATAGAAGGTGTTGTGTGAAAATATGCTCGCCTGACACGAGAATTAATTCAAACATCGCACTGTAGACTATATTTTCACTATACATTTGTTTTCCTTGCAACATCTGTTTAAACGAAATGTTTAACAACATAACAATACTGGAAAATGTTGGTTGGTGGAGCCAAGGCCATTGGGCCCCCCGGAAAAGATATGCTTGGGCCCCCTCACATTAACAAACCATATACTACTATACTATTATCATCATTGGGCCCACCAAGCCATGGGCCCTGTGAATCATATCCACCTTTCCCCACGCCAGCTACGGCCCTGGGTGGACCTAGGAGAAAAGATGAAAGGGGTTTGAGTTAGAGAACTAACTGGTGTCTCCAAATGGCCATAAACATCTTTAAAGTAGGCACTGTTATTACAAAATAACATTGTTGACTAAAATACTCCTCAGCCTCATGGTGCTTTTTTTCCCAGCTCTCCATTTCTGCCATTTAGCAGAATGGAGCATGCACAATTATTTTGTTTGGAACACAATCCTGTATCATTGCCATCTCACAATTACCGTTGTTTCCGCCATCCCAAAATCTGCCCATTATAAATCACAGTCAGGGCCAGGTGGGTATAATTTGGAAGCTTGTTCTACTGCCAACATGACTAGCGACGTTATAAAAAATGATCTTACAGTCTTACGTTTTCAACAGGCAATTCAGAGAAACTAATAATAATTTTGGGGAGCATAAACAAATGTTGCATTTAATAGGTTAACAGACTTGCTCTGTCACAGAACAAACTAGGGTGTAATGCTCTGTCACCCTGTGACTGGGCACCAAACCTAGCGGTCATAAACGTTGGATCCGGATGTGACTGGTTTGGTTGATGCAGATTGAAAGTGGTCATTTGGACTCGCAGGTGTTTTGCGTGTTTGTTTGACATCAAAGTCATATTTATTAATCCTCTGTTTCATCTTTGAAAATACATGAAGTCATCTAAATGAACAGCATTTCCCTCACTCAAGACGGCAAACGGTTTTCCAAAGTTGCCTAATAAGTGTAAGGAATGAGGCGATTCCTCATCGCGTGCAGGATTTAAGCTCACAACGCCTGTCAGTCATACAGCGAACTGCTATCAGCGCCCAAATCGGCCTCTTTAAACCGGTTTTTATGGATGTGAGCATGAAGGACCTCACCATGTGCAGACACATTTTTTTTTTATCTTAGAGTTCATCAAACTCCGGGTAGCCTAAATAGTATATAGAGGTTGGATTTATCAGCCAGAACCTTTCTCACCTTTGGGATGTATTTGGATCAGAAGGGATCCAGGAATGTGATTCAGAAGGGATGCAGAAGTGTGCTGTTAATTGAAGATTTTTAAAGGCAGTCTTGTTCTTCTGCAACATGTGTAGGCTTACTAGCCTGAGTTGGTGTTGATGTCTGCAAAACAAAATAGTAAGAGCTTTAGGGTGTTGCATGGACACAGATGGTGAACTGTTCCTTTTCAGTAAGGTGATGTAGGGAGTCCACCTCAGATGCCCTGTTATTCTTCACCCTCAAGGATCACTTCCTTTTGATTAACCGCTCATTCCCTAATGGGGAAGTCTTAGCTGGTCATCATCCTGGATCAGTCACCGGGTGACTGGATCAGGGTTAAGAATTAGAAACAGGAATCCTGATCAAGGAGACCTGTACTCCCTGTTGACTCTTCTCTATTGGGCACATTTTAATGCATTATGTTTTTACATGTTTATATTTATAATATATTATTTAAATTGTTGACCTTAAACTCTTTCCCTTTGAGAAGTTAAAATGCATACCTGCAAGTGCTGGTAAATAAAACTGGTTTAGTTTGCATGAAGACATGTAGAGACCAAAGAATAGTTATTTTTAGTTACTGTTTTTTTGCCGGACTGCGTAAGTAGAGCCGGCCAAGAAGAGTGAATGTCTCTTAGTGAGTGAGTGAGTAAGTGAGTGGCTACCCCTTACTAAATAGCATAGTGGTTAGAGAAGAGGAACTGCAAACTATAGGTCCTACGTTCAAATTTCCTCACTGTCGAAAATTATGCATTGGGATTTGTTCCGGATAGACACAAACGTTGCTAGATTTTAGAAGTACACTTATAGTTTTGGGGTCAGGATAGACAAAAACCTAGCTGGCTACAACATTCAGTATCTACGTTATAGTAAGCCTAAACTGAAACTGTTTATGGTTATATTGCAACTTTTTCACTTGACGAGAGTCAGTTATCGTCACCTATATTGATAGTTATTGTATCAATGCCATTCACGAATGAAGGAAAAACAAATGTTTTTATGCCAAGAAATAGCTTTGCAGGAAAAAGTTAATCTTCAGTTTCAATTGCTCAAAGAACGCATCTGTGCAAGCTTTTTGAGTCAGGATAGACAAAAACCTAGCTGGCTACAACCTTCAGTAGCTACATTATAGTAAGCCTAAACTAAATCTGTTTATGGTTATAAAGTATTGCAACTATTTCTGGTGGATTCCGTGATTCTCTTGTCTTTTCACTTGATGAAAAAGTTAGTCATCATCACCTTTATTAATAGTTATTGTATCAATGTCATTCACGAATGAAAGAAAAACATACGCTGTTGTGCCATGAAATGAAATAGCTTTGGCATTGTAAAGTTCTGTCTCGCTAGCAATTGCTCAGTTCCTATGACTATTCCAAGCAGTAAGTTAGTAGATACTGGTAAAGCCTATTACCAGTATCTACTATTGGTTAATAAACTCTTAAAACGGCCAGTGGCAAAAGCCATACAGTTTATAGATGTTATTTGTGGTAGAGGTTAACTTAATAAGAAACGTTTGTCAGTTTAACAAAGTGCTTAATGGTGTCTAGCTCTGTGGCATAGTGGTTAAAGACAGTGCTGCTCATGTGGAAGACCCGGGTTTGATTCCAGAGAAGGCCACAACGTTTATTCATTTTAATTGCGGGATGGCTAAGCTAGGGTGGCCTGGTTCCTTTTATGGTTTTATCTGGTATGCTGTGAACACATTCTTGTTAACAGAAACAAACTGGGAGCAATGTTGTCTTGCTCCGGGACATAAGTATAAGGCTTTTCACCTTTTTGTCTCTGGGTTCAGCACCTTTTGGTCACTGGGCCTACGCTCTTGACCTCTAGGTTACCACACTGGCTAGTGCTCAACAGAACCTACTTTGAGCTAAAGTGCACGGTGATCTCCCCGATTCTTCTGATATAGTCTAAAGCAGAATAAGCTATAGCATTTTGTTTGTATTTTTGTGTGTGATTGTATTCGTGTTCAATTTATATTTGAGTGTTTGTCTGTTTCCATCTCTTAGTCCAAGCCTAAATCCATGAGGTGTCATGCAACATTTTTGTAAAAGGTGTTGAAATAGGAGAATTTGCAGAGAAGAATGAAATCAGCTTGAGTTATTAATAATATGCCATTATCTGAGATTGTAGCAATCAGAGCCCCAAAGTATGTCGTTTAAAAGTTTTGTATAAAGACTTTCAAACCAGGTTCACAGAAATCTCTCTTCGTTCTTCAGTTATTTTTATCATGTAATACATCCAATATCAGACATGTCCTACAGTGGCTTCAGGGCCAATTCAGTCACAGACCAGATATGAAATGGTCATAACGTGACTAACCTTTTAAGCTCAGCCTGCCCACAGCAAAACATACTTTGGTTGTAAAAATGAAAGAAGAGTGGTTCAAGTTCAATACAATTCTGAACCACAACAGGACTAAGGCCTCTGAACAAGAGCCATATTTCGGTTAAACTAGTTACGTCCTGCCCCAGGCTAATTCCAAATGACATATACTTTATTGATGTCCAAGCTCACCACTGCTCTCCTGACAAGGTAACAAGGCACTAGGCATAGTCCAGAGCATAACCTAAACAGACTACAGTCCCATGACATTGGTGAAACATTTTCTTTGGAAAGGGTTTCAATCGACCCAGGAACACATTTGTGGGAATGTAGAACTAGGCTTCTGAAAGTCCATGACAATAGCTAATTGGTTTCCTGTGTCTTGCCTTAACCTCTACCCCATTTTTGTGGTTGAGGTTAGCTCAACTAGCACGCAACACAAGAGCACGGTTTTGAAAAATCCCCGCTGAGCTCAAAGGCTCTGGTTTGTGTCTTGGGGTGCAAGTTGCCAAGCTTCACAATTCTGGCCGCACATTATTAGCTGCCCTCGCCCTTCTCCACAGCGCTAATACATTTTTTTTCTCATCTCCCTTTACTCTGCCACTTTGATTCCTCAGGTGTTACTGTTTTCCGATGGAAAAGGATGCCTTCTGGCCTGCAGAAAGATCCCCCCCAGCAGCTTTCCATTTTAGATCACATACCAACCTGTGGGCTCATTTTCAAAGGCCTGACTTATTTAGAATCCCTCCTAGGGGTGCTTATCTGAAGTACAGGTCCACCCTGAACACTGATCACACTATCAGTGCCACCCAATGTGCTCTGAAGGAAATGTTTTCCATCATTTCTTCTTTATGCTGAGCTCCCTGTCCCAGACCATGACATATTGGCTGGCTTTGACTCTTAACAGCCGTGCGTCTGGGCCTGATAGCCCAGCCTGGGCTGCCCTGTTGGGGGAGATGTTTTCAGTGAGCGCGTATTGAGATGCGTTTGAAGGAGAGAGGGAAAACCTCCCAGAGCAGCTGTGCTGAATGCCTAGTGCTAAACACTATCCGGAAGTTGGCGGAGGAGGCAACGAGTTTCTGGCAGGCAGACGGCAAATGCCATGGTACATTGGAAACACTCTGGAAACTTCAAACAGGGGTGGTCCCCCCCCCCCCCCCCACAACTCTAGATGGCAGTTAGCTGCCTTTCACTTGGCCTGGGCTGCTCATGGAAATAGTCATCCGTCTCTGTGTGTTGTCTTAGCTGCGGTTTAGTGAGGAAAAGCGGCCTGTGCTGTACACAACGGATCTGGTTCCCTTGTGAAAAACATTGCGGTTTGGATTCCAGCACAAACATAACCAATCCAGAAGATACGCTAACCTGCCAACTGCCTTTATTTTTCTGGATTCAGCTAGGCTACTGTGTTGGGCTAACTATCAATAGGGACCGATTTCCTTTCCTGACTGGAACCAAATGCAATCAGTGAAGTTCCTTCATTGTCGTCATTCCTTAGTTCTGAGCTGAAACTTGCCTAAAGGGGCCAGGAATACAAACAGTTTGAGAGGAATCTGACTGCTTCAGACGGGCTACTGAAAAACCAAAATTAATTAGGATATGGATTAAAGTGGAGGTGCCAGCTCTTGGTATGCTTGAGCACTCTCTAATTTGCTCGCTTTAGTTTTTTTACTTTTGTCTCCCACAGGTAGTCATTTGGGAGGAAGAGTCCAGCCAAGACATCCTCAACGCGGTACCATCCAGCATCCTGTCCTTGGAATTTCTGCTCACTCAGCTGATTCGGATGTTCACTCTAACGATTGGCTTATTGAATCCCGCCAATGTTGTTGGATGATTCAGAAGCCTAGGTAAGAGAGATTCTTTTCTCCTTCTCTTTGTACTGCAGGACCACTTTGAAGGAGAACGACAGAGGGAATACTGAGGCGACACTAATGCTACACAGTGACGGAAATCTGAGTACATGCTGAAAGAATACTAGTGGAGATTTGAGGCTTAGTGGACTTTTCTTTTTAAAAGACCTCTCTGGGGTTTCTTTGTACAAAAGTGGCCTGTGACAGGCCAGATAAATGGGTCCCAGTGAGAAGCTGGCCTATTTGTTTGATGCGGCCACCCAATAACGTGTGTGTTTTGATAACGCTTGTCTCAACAAGCCTCTATGTTATCCTCTTATTGGGTTGAACTTGTGCTGCGTCTCAGAGATTGCCTCAGGGCGCCGTGGCGATCCCACGGGAAAGGCTCTGACCTGTTTGAGTGAGCGCATGGAGCACGTCCAGTAAAATCTGTTGGTTAAGCAGAGACGCTTATCTAGGGCATTGCCTTTCAGATAACATTTGTCTGCACGTTAGCCATTTAGGCTGCGGGGGCTTTCGACTGCTATGTACAGTGTTAGCCAGTTAGTGAAATGCGTGTCAGGTGCCTAGTGAGGTCATATGAAGTCAAACAACAATTCCAGTATTCCCACCAGGCCTAGGAATTGCGATTTACTCAGATGTGATGTTCCAATTGTTTTATTATTCCCAATATGTCTTTTGTGACCGGACAGTATGAAGCAGTCATAGGCTGTGGATACAGGGCTGTAACAGGACACAGGAAAGATGCATTCGGTCAAGCCGGGTCTTGAACCCTGGTCGTGGGAACTTGTTGTGGCTAAAGCTGCATGCTATGAGACCAGTTTTACTGAGTTATGAATGTAACGATTGACATTTTGTTTCGTTTTATATTTCATTTTGAAACACTGACACTAAAAAAGTAATTATTGTAACGGGACATCGGTAATGTTAGAAAGTTTTTGTAAGGAAAATGAAAACATGTGGGGCTGGACCAGGTTCTTAACACCTGTCAAACCCTCTCAGATCTCCACAAGTCCATATTGTGTAGTGCTTGATTTTGGATAGAGTCCTTTTTTTGTCAAGGGGTATGTTTTTTACCCAGAAATGTACAGTGTGGATCCCTGGAGTCCATCCACAGGATTGCATGATGGACTGGCTTGCAAGACCAGTGGGCTGAAAGGGATAGTTTTTTCTACACCCAATATGTAACTGTATCATTTTGTGTATTGATTCTTCTTCACAGTTGCACTAATTGCAACTGTGAACTGTTTCAAAACTGTTAGAGGAAACCTTTTTGGCACAATTATTTTTTAGATATTTTTGAAATGCTTATGCTTCATTTGATTGAGGCAGAGGGGAAAGAATGGTGAGCTAGATTCAAACCCATGTTGCAGTAGAATGTGCAGAAGAGATAGAGGCTTAGTCCTCTGAACCATCCTAGACCTTTTGGCTAAAAATTATTATTTTGATTATTGATAATGTATGTATTGTTTTAAAAATAGAAATCCAAGTGTCAGGAACCTTTTTGAATGGGCTCCTTTGAATGCTGTCTTGACTAACAAGATATATTTTACACCCATTATTTGTGCCGTTTTGCCTTTTCTTCTGCAGTTTCCCAGGTAAAGTATAATGCTCTATTCTCTAATTTTCTTTCACACATGAAAGGACAGAAGCATTATGGCTTTGTACTGTGTTCGTCTGGACCCATTAACATCAATTGCTGCTACCTTTTTTACAGTGGTCACAAAATGCTCCTTTCTCTTTTTCCATTCCTGTCAAAGTATGAGTTGCATGTTCTGCACCCTTGAAGGTGTGAATGCATTTCTGGTTGACCTCAAGCTTGCATAAAGAATACAAAATTGAACACATGGAAGCTTTTTGTACTTATATCTGTTGCCCTCTAGGCTCATATAATACAGGATTTCTTTTTTTGCTTCAGAGGCATTCCATAGTGACGTAGACTGCTGATATCACGGCTTAGACTCAGGAGCATTTGGGGATTGGGGGGAGGGTTCCGATGCATCTACTTTTGACCTCCCGTCGCTCATCTCCTATCCCCTTCTGCTCAGTGTATTGCTCTTGGGCAAGCAAGGATCCAAATCTTGTGGGAGGGGTGCTTTGTTGACCCTTTCAGACCAGTCATATCCATAAAAACACATGCAGGTGAAGAGTTAGCTCCTCCTGCTGTTCACTGATCTGATTGTAGGTTCTAGGAGGGGGGTGCCTATATGGACGAGTCGATGCTGACAGGGAAACGGAGACAAGCACTGCTAAGTCGTTTTGACCGCTTCTCCCCATAGATGACCATTCTGACCATTCCTCAGTATGAATGAACCAATAACCTCACTACAGATGTGAGATCTTATTTCTTTCACAGAATGTCCACTTGTGTCTATAACCCTTTTAATCAATGTTTGTTTGCACATTAAGTTCATTCTTATGTTAAAAATTAAACAGCTTTTATTCTATTGGTATCCAATTTGGAGAATTGTTGTGGCAGAGTGAACACACAAAACAAATGAGCCCAGTACTGAAAGTACGCTGAGTTAAGATGGGTTTGAAAAGTGGCAGATTCTTTTGAGTTGGTGTGGCTCAACATTCTATGTGTATTGTGCCAAATGTATTGCTCATGAGCAAGTGATTTTTGCAGTGTATTATTAAACTATATCCCAATATGGAACTACCAATTCCTTTAACATCACTAGTGGAAATGTAAAGGAAAAACCCTGGTTTTCTCTCTCAGAAATGATTGTTTATAGAACAGATATGGGTTAGAATTGAGGTAAAGGGGAGAGCCTTGTGTCCATGGCAACAAGACTTCTTCTATGTCATTTGACCTCTCACCTTTGAGGCTTTGGGGAATTGTGAAACACAGGGTGGGGTGTCTCACACTGAGTGGTCAGGACATAGCACTTTAAAGCTTGTTTGGGTTTAACCAAAAATAGTTGTGTTGTTCCTTCTCATACCTTCTCTTATGCCCATTTTAGCTAAGGTTAACTTAGTTAATATATTTTATATAGATAAAGTGTATTTCAAAATGTTTTAATTAAGATGTGTAAATGTGCGACCCACACTTTGAATCCCCTGCAATGATGACTTTTTTTTTTTCTCACATCCATAACTCTCGAATTCTAGTTGAACGGCCAATGGTCTCCATGTTGTTTTACTCTGAACCTTTGGAAAGCGTCATGATGGGTTAAGGGCTGATCTATAAGTAGTTAATGGCTGATGTTGGTTAGAAGAGGGGGCTAAGCTGACCGGTCTGGCTCCCTGGGCGGGGCTTGACTTGGAGAGGGGGGAGATGGAAGCTTGAGCTGCTCAGTCCAGTTGGCAAGAAGGTCTACGTCTGTCTGGGGATTAAACCGGATAAGATCAGTAACCCGACCCCCCCCGGGCTTTAAGTCGACCTTCTTCAGCCCAGAACGGCAGACGGACTGTTGCCATGTGAAGGTATTTCACCTCATTTAAATGGGCAATGACACTTCTGGTGGCATGAAAATAGGATGAGCACTTGTCTTGGGTTGGCCTGATTTAGCCCATCTTGGAGACTACTATGTTTTGACGTATTAATCCACATCATTGGTTATCTAGCCAGTTCTCTGGGAGCCACCGCCATTCCATGTATCTTATCAATTCCACGATTAACACGCCTGATTCAACTTGTCAACTAATTTCCAAGGCCTTGAATAGGTGAATAGATTGAACAAATTCAGAGCTGAAACAGAATTGTGAAATGTCTTTGTGTCCCTGATGACAGGTTTGACAAACACTGAGCAATGAGAATGGTGCATTGTTCAGTTTGAGAGTGGTTCAGAACGTTTGTTTTGGGTAGTGCTGCACAATACTGCTTTTTGAGGGATGGGTCAGTTTAGGTTTCATTATATATGATTGAGGCCCTGCTTAATTGCAGCAACTCCCAATGGACTTGGTACAGTTGATGTAGAGTTTCTTTCAAAGCTCATCTAAGGCCATTCTAGTTCTGATCACACTGCTCGCCGCTCCAGGAAGGAAGTCTCAACTCAAGTCCTTACTTACTGGAAGGAACGTTTGAGAGCTTACAGGCGGCAAAGCTACAACAAGGAAGCCTTATTGGATGACTAAGTCCCCAAACCCAGATGGTGCTGGCCAATTGCATCGCCCTCTACAGGACCACTGAGGAAATCTACAAGCAGGATTCGATCACTGGTCTTGCATTGACGCACTTAACTGCAAGGCAGTGATAAATATACATATACATGATATACATGAAATGTATAATGATTTTGAAGGTTGGTGGTGATTTCTGCCAAACAGAAATGATTTCCTGGCAGATTGTTCTTCTCAAGTGGACCAGGCCCTTTTTCTAACTCTGTCCTCCTGTCTTCTCTCAGCCATCATCTTCCTTTTGTTGTGACACTGACAGTGGGATAAATGGTGTAACAACACAATTTGAAAAAGGTTGCTTATAAGAACTATATAATGCAAGTAATTGCACATTACTGCTGTCTGCTTTGTTTTTATATGATTGTTATTATTTTCAGCCCATCATTATCTTATTCCTTCTGTGTCTGCAGCCACTAGTAGCCATTCAACCATGCTGGTATCTGTCTGTTCTCACCTTAGCTAGGTTAGTATCTGGGTAGCTATATTTATGCTAAGGCTACAGCAGAATTGCCTGGCAATAGCCTAGTTATTTTCTCAAATCGAGTATTGTGCTTGAAGTAATATATATTTTTTAGATTATTAAATAACTTATGTTGGTTAATTGCTTAAAACTACATCAGTGTTGAATACTTCAAAATTGTAGGCAAACAAATCTGATCCCCCTACTAACCCTTTCAGGAAGTTTTTCATTTCCTCAAAGCTATAGTCCTTAATATAATAAAAATAAAAAATGGTATTTCTTTTTATAACATTGCTAGATACCAATTTCCTCAGGCACAAAGCAATATAACCCCCACCCCCCCACCCCCCACAGCACCTCTAATGTGATGATTCAGCTGAGAAATTAATCTCCACGATCTAAAAGATTCCAAAAATACTTAAGCCTTTTCTGGCTTTTGCGCCGGAAGCTTCCTATTTAATCCTTTGCATCCTTTAGCGATTCAATAGTGATTTGCTTCTAGTTCTTAATATGCCATGACATACTATAGTCCATGAATCTTAGCTTCACTGTTCCAAATACTTTATCAAGCCCCAGTTTCCAGCTAGCACTTTTTCCCCCTCAACCATAGCCTACTTCCTGATCCTGCAAACCTTAGATGTTATGGGTCTTTTTACTTCGTATTGGGATGACATTGCAAAAAGGTATGATGTTGAAATCATTTCCAAAAATACTCCAGTAAAAAATACTCCAGAAAACTCTAGTTCATCCTGGAGCTTTGACCAGATTTGTTGGAACGCACGGTGTCTCATCAGACTCTCAAGACATTAACTGATCAGACATCCTCTCAGGTTTCCCTGGTTTGCCATGGCAATTCACCATGACCTCTAATAACCCGCCTGCGTCCCAGCCCCCCACTACCCCCACCTCTCCGTAGTGTCTCCCAGAAAGTTCACATCAGTTCCGGTAGTGTTGTCGTCTAATCAAGTAGACCATGACTGATACGAGACGAAGCACCGGTTGACGTCAGTTATTTTGTAACCCTTCGACAACATAACCTTTCTACCTCCGGGATCTCTGAACCGACACCTGTGCCATCTCCGCTGAGCTGTGCCAGCAGTCGCTCAGCACGTGCGGTGGTGCCCCCTTCTGACCCGTCAACGCGTTTAACCACCACCAACAAACGTCAGTGGGTTACGGGGTTAGGGTCATGCCACAAAATAGGATGTATGCAAATCACGCCACTGTAAGCGGGTGGGTGAGAGGAATTCGACTGCAAAGAATGCATGATTTTAAAGAGAACGCTGATTCGCTGAATGATCCCAACGACCCCGGGCGCCTCCGTTACCTAATCTCACCTTCTTTGTCCTGCTACCCCTTTAGCTATTAGTTCTGTGTTATTTTAGTTGAATAAAGCTAATCCGTTTCCTACATACAGTACAAGAGATTGTGTGTTCATTAAAGAAATCCTGATTAGAATGAAAGAGTGATTACGCTTTGGTGGCCATTACTCCCCAGGTGAAGGCTCCCGCCTGCTCATTTGTCTAATGGAAGAAGGCTTAGCGCTCCCCCAAAAGCCATTAATTAGCTTAAGTGGACGCTCAGGGTTCCGGCCTCTTTCCCCCTTCCTCTGGGAATGTGAGAGTGACCACATTATTGAACGCCGTCTGGTTGTTCTCCTCAGGCTGTAATGTTGTCAGTCAAGAATAGGTAGGGAGGAGTACATGGAGGTGTGTTTTGGCTCCCACAGACTAGGTGCACTCAGACGTGTGCGAGAGAGACAGTCATTTCACTTATTTAATTTAGTCTTTAAAAATGAGATCTGCGATCGGTCAGACAGCCCCCCTGGCTGATAGAATTTATTGTGCTTTGTCTCTATTATCTTGTTCTCTCCTTTGTCTCTACTATCTTGTTCTTTGTCTGTTGTCAGCCGAACTTTGTTTGCTGCCATGATGTCATTGTGATGTCTCAGCCAAGATGTGTTGCGTCCATGCTGTGAGATCTCTGTTCATGTATTGTTGCGGTGTTCAGGTTCTCTCTGTTTTGCTGTGGTGTTTCAAGTATTCATGGATTGTATGTTTTGTCACAATACTGTTTTGAAGGTTCATTATGGGGCTGATGTCCAACTGTGCATTCTGCTCAATGCATCCTAAATGGGAGCTGATATAGATTTAGTCTAAAGTGCATTAGTCTTAAAAATGATACCAACTCTAAAGAAGGCAAATGATTAGTAGCTAAACCAACTTGAACTGAATTTTAGCTAGCCAGCGTTTACCCAGCTAATGACAACATTGCCATCTGTCAAAGTAAATTTGATTATGATGATGGCTATGCTGTTTTCTAATAAATATTAGCCTTCTTTAGCCATTATGATGTGCTGTGTTTCCAAGTGTAATTTAAACAAAACTGTGATTAGTTCCTGTTCTTCTGGTTGTCAGTATCTTTACGAGGTTAACCCTTTTCAGGTATCAGTGACTCCAGATGCCAACTTCCGAAGCAGCTTGGCACATTTTTGCCTGGAGTTTTTGCAAGTCTGAAGACAATTATTTTGGAGCTGTATGAGGTCTCTGTTCAGCACGCATGCATGTCGCTCGATTTTTCTGCAGTTAACGGCGACAATCCTGCATGTTTTGTCTCGAACATGCCTGTGTAACTTCAGACAATATGAAAATTATTATATCAGACTAAGATTCATCTTTCTAGTGTCTTATTCTCGCACTCATAATGTAAACAAGCCCTTAGTGACCATGGCAATGGTGGTGTCGTGATTTCTCCATGTATTGGGGTGGTGTCGTGAGGTCTCCCCATGTATTGGGGTGGTGTCGTGAGGTCTCCCCATGTATTGGGGTGGTGTCGTGAGGTCTCCCCATGTATTGGGGTGGTGTCGTGAGGTCTCCCCATGTATTGGGGTGGTGTCGTGAGGTCTCCCCATGTATTGGGGTGGTGTCGTGAGGTCTCCCCATGTATTGGGGTGGTGTCGTGAGGTCTCCCCATGTATTGGGGTGATGTCGTGAGGTCTCCCCATGTATTGGGGTGGTGTCGTGAGGTCTTTCCATGTTTTGGGGTGGTGTTGTGAGGTCTCTCCTTATTTTGAATCCCCTAGCCCCATACCCGCAGTCATTGTGAACAAGAATTTGTTTTTAATTGACTAACCTGGGAAAACAGAACAATAAAATACAAATGATTTAAAGTAGTTTCTTTAAGTATGTCCCATATGACATCGCACAATACCACCAAACAAATATTAGATACTGCGCAATATCAATTAGATTTATTCATATGTAGAGAGCCCTTAGCTGCGTGTCTGAGTCAACACTTTTGGAGTGAATTCCTCAGTGTCTTCACAAACAGAGCTTCAACAGATGAAGGTTGGAATGCAATTAGCCAAATAATGAACTTACAAATAACGATGCCGATCTTTCCTGGGGATGTTTCTTCCGCTAATTGACATTCAAGGCAGAAATGAGTGTCTTTTACCTTGCTGTGTTTCAGCATGCAGTAACCACCACACAGGCTGGCATATCTGCTGTCACCTGTAATTCTCCCACGTGTCAAGGACGTACTGCCCTTCAAAAGAAGTGTGTTGCCTTTGTATATCGTTCATTTACAAGCCACTCACGTACACACACAGGAATGCGCCGGTCTGACACACGACACGCGCGCACGGAAAAGGGCAAATTGCTTGGCAACAGGGACCTGTTGTTTTTTTTAGTATTTTTATTTCTGCTGCAGTCCTGCTGTGACTGAGCAGTTTTTGCCGCCCGGTTTGCCGTGTTAAACGACAGAGCCCTGTTCCTAAACACCCGCACTCACCTATTCTACAGCATCTGGAACTTTTACTGTTCACTCGTCACGGGCCGGGACACAAATCTTCATCTCCGCTCAGTGGGCCCTTCGTCCGTCCGTGTGTGTGTGTGTGTGTGTGTGTGTGCGCGCATGTTCCCGTCGCGGTGTGTGTGTGTTTTTGAGGGAATGTCTGTACCTTTGCGAATGGAGCTGGGAGGACCGAGGGGAGGACCGTGGGGAGGGGCGGGGGAGGCGGCGGTAGAGAGGCTGGCGTGATGTTTTGGACAGGCACTGTGCTGGTGATTTACTGTTTTGAGCAGAACACAGCGTGAGCCCGTTTGTCCTTGTCACCTCCAGAGATCTTCCCTGTAGCCCCACCCCACTCCTCATCTGTACACCCGCTTTCACCTGTTCACTGCCAATTTTCAGGGACAATATCGTCCCTGCTCTTCCCCTCGTTCCCTTGCCATTCTTCTCCGTTTTATTCACCCCCCCCCCACCACTGGAAGAATTGGCCTCTAGCTCTCCTTTCTTTCCTCTTTCATCTTCCAGTCCCTGGCCTTTCCATGCGTCGTCGTCTTTGTGTGAATTCTTTATTTCATTATGTCACCCTCTCTTCACTCTCTCGTCCTACCTTTCTCCTTCTGTATCCCCCCTCTCTCTTCCTTACTTTCTTTCACTCTATCAATTCAATTCCCTGTCTCTCTCCCTCTCTCCCTGTCTCTCTCCCTCTCTCCCTGTCTCTCTCCCTGTCTCTCTCCCTGTCTCCCTGTCTCCCTGTCTCTCTCCCTGTCTCTTGCCCTCTCTCCCTGTCTCTCTCCCTGTCTCTTGCCCTCTCTCCCTGTCTCTCTCCCTCTCTCCCTGTCTCTTGCCCTCTCTCCCTGTCTCTTGCCCTCTCTCCCTGTCTCTCTCCCTCTCTCCCTGCCTTCAGTCTACCTCCCTTTCCTTCTCCCTCTGTCTCTGTCACTCCTCCAGTGCTGTCTCATCCTTTTGCTTCTCTTCTTTTGGCTCTTGCTCTCTCCGTGTCCTACTTCTCTTCACCCCCGGGCGAACAGTCCAGTCCGACAGGCCCACCCATGATCACTGGTGTGACGGCGACAGTCTTCCGATCGCAGCTCCACCTGCTCGCGTTGTTTAGTTGGTTCTGTTTCATCATCTAGGGTTACGGCAACGTCTCGCCTTACCCTCTCCTCACACGGTAACACAGGCAAGGACACATTTCCACCATTATTTACCTTCTTGGCGCGGACACATATGTAACACACCACACACACAGTGGTTCCATAATAGTCCCGCGCGTCACATTCACTAGACGTCTCAGTGAGGATGTCAGCGGAAACCCTGTGGGCGTCGGTCTAATGATGCTGATTGTTAATCCAACACGGAAGTCCCGAGGCCGGCTTCGCTGTGCGGCCGGTTCAGAAGAATCCCATACACTCTGCTTGTCTGCGCCAGGGTAGGGAATGAAAAAAAAAAAATGGGACACGCATTCAAAAAGCGTGTCTGAGTGTCGGTCCCGGATCAGCTCCCGCTGCCAATAAAACGGTATTCGCGCGGATCTAAAAGGCCCATCGGATCCCGTCGCAGAGGCTTTGTGAGGCCGGGCCGTATTGACTAAGTGTATAAATCACCCGGCGCTACAAAATAGTCTTTGGCAGGCTAAATAATATGGCTGTCGCACAGACACAATCACCATCAACGTTTATCCGTTCTATTGTTTAAATGGTGGCCGCTAATGTCCCCCCTCCGTGCGGTAGAGCTGCAGGGACGCCCGGCGGGGGGAGGTGGGGTGGTTCCGGAGTGCGATAGCGTTGCGCACAAAGCAGGTGGCAGCTCGGGAAAACAGGTGCTATACAGATGCATCATCTTCACAGTTCACCGGTATTTCCCTGTGTGGGAGGCGAGGGAGCGCAGTTGGGTGTTAGGGATTAGCGAAGGAGCGTCTGTCTGCTCGCTGCCTAGGGTTTGTGGGCGGGGCGGAGCAGCGGGGACAACTGAAGTGTACGCGGACGGGATATGCAGATTGTCAGGCCGGGTGTGCCCCGACGGACACTAGGCCATAGGCCAATCCTCCCTGAGGGGAAGAGCGAAACAACACTCTAATAGCTGCTCCGTTCTGGGAATGAGCCTGGGAACCAAATCGTAACGACCCCTCGCCGCTAGGTCGACTGCGTCTGAAAGGAGCACCAATGCTGACCGTATATGGCCGTCCATCCGGGGTCTGACTCTTCAGCTGTGCCCCGGAGCCACAACCGAAAGGCTCGCGCTGCCATGAGCCGATGCAGAGGCGCGTTTAGCCTCCCCCTCCCAGGGCCTGCTTCATAAACACTTTAAATAAACACTCAAGAAACAAAGCTTTAGAATGGAACATTGCAGTGCTTTGAACACAAGGGGAAAGCCATTAAAAGCTTGCTGCTGTGGTTTCCTACCAAGCAACCACAATGTTTCCTTCAGCAGAATCCGTAGCCTCTCTCCTTCCTCATCGGGGTTCGTTGTGAGGGCTGTAGATTTGTGGGCTCCCAGGGACAAACCCAGTAGACAGGTGAGGACACGCGCAACAAAGTCACCCCCAATTCGTTTCCCCTCCAGCTGCCAGGCAAGATTAAGTCGGTCCACATATCCAGTAACCCCCTATCTGGTGTTCCTGAGGATCTTGGGTAACGAACACATGAAACCTAGATTGTAAACAACAACACACTGAACTTGTTTGCTCTGTTCCTAGGTGGGGGGGGGGGTTCTCTGCTTTTGTCGACTCGCTCTTTGTCAGCATTCACAGCGAGTGTTAGCTGCACATTCCTCAGGAATACTTTCCGCAGACACTATAGTCCTCCCTCTCGTCTGGTCTGGATCTGTGGACATATTTACCCACTGCGGTCTACATTTTTGACATTTCCTCTGCTCTTTTGTCCGTTCTCTGTGGAGGAAAAAAAACAGTGTTTGTTGGGGCACCAGCCCTGACAGCACCCTCCTCTGTGGTTAGCAGACTAAACTATTGTCAAGACAACGCCTACACCCTCCGTGCTCCACAGAAGCCTTTCTGTAGCGGGACAGTGGCTTTTAACACAATGGCCAGATCGCTAAAATGCACAGTTAGGCCAGTGGGTTTTTCTTTCGTGTGGCTTGGGGGGAGGGGTGGGAGGGGCATCTTTATATTATTTGTATGCGGCCCGTCAGTCTTACTGTCAATAATTGATGTGAGAGGTTAACAGCCCTTTTTGGCCCGGACCAGCATGATGCCACCAGGGTGAGCAGCTGCAGAGACAGGTGTGTGTGTGTGTGTGTGTGTGTGTGTGTGAGCGTGTGCATGTCTGGTTCATGCGACGCCAGGCAGCCTGTAGGAAAATCTTTGGCGTTTTCAAATCTACATGTCAGTTGCCTGCGATGATGTGTGTTTGGGAAGCAGCCTCCCCAGTGTCCTCTGTAACCACGCGTCTGTATTCAGACCTGCGTTCATACATAAACATGGATATACGTACGCAGACCGACACAGGCTCTGCCACATACACACGGCTGCTTCTCTCTTTCACTGTCTCACTCTCTCTCTCTCTCACACACACACACACACACACACACACACACAGAGTCGGCAAGGATTCATATTCTGCCCTCATTCTGCCTGCATAAATAAGTAAAGCAGTATCAATGGGCGTGGGATGACTGGCTTTGGATGGCAGGGGTCCGATTGCACGATGGCTCTCGGTGTATTTAATGACGATCGCGTTTTTTTTGTCGCTCCAACCAGCCAATCGATTTAAATCTCTAGGCTGCACCGTTCGAGTCGAAAACGTTCTCCGCAGTGGCATGGCAACCCGGTACGCACACATCTTCCCCCTGGTTACTTCCTCACCCTTTGCGTTCTGTAATTCCTCCCGCTCAACATTCCTGCCTCCGCTCGTCTGTCTGTCACCATGTCCTCTGGGATTATCCCGTGCTTCTCTCACTCTCTCCCTGCCCTCCACGGCCCTCTCTCCGCTCCCACCCCCGCCCGACCTCGTCCCCTCACTTGCCTCTTTCATCCCGCCCGGGCATCGCCCCACCCCAATCTGCTCGATCACTAATTGACTCCTCAGCCTCTCCGCTTCCTAATTGACTCTTAATCAACGTTTTACATCATGTTTTGATATTGAAATTAGCCGTGGCAGCCGGGGTAGTGTGCAGGTCTTTCATTCCAGCCCTCAGCCTCCCATTTCCTTCCCCTCTCCCTTATTTGTGAGAGGTCGTTACATGATCGCGTCTCTATTAATCGCATATTTTCTATGTCTTTTCATCTTCAGACTTGCGGGAACAGTCTCATTGAAACAGGCGGGTACATGATGTTTATTGGAACCCGCTGTTGATGGTACATAACGCCAGCTCTAGATGTATTTCTGGGCTGTCCATGGTATATGACAAAATCAGTTTTTGCTCCACGCTCTGCCTGTGTCATTTCCAAACCTTTTGATGTTTTGGTCTTAATGGGCTTGAGGAGAGAGCCACTCAAGCTTATAACGAAAATCTTCTAAATTACCAAATTTACTACATTCCAAAATGCCAACTTTTTGCTGTGAAACTTTTGGCAGATCATGAAACAGAGATATTGCATGTAAGGAATAAATATTTAACCGTGACGACTTGGGGTTTCGATTTAGAAAACAGAACAACGTAGGGTCATGGACCGGTTACAGTACATCAAAACGAAGGTCTGTAGCTATAGACTCCATGTAGCCTTTGATACAGAATAAGAAAGAAATACTTTCAACTGGTTCTTTACATCCAAGTTGTCTAAAAGCAGTAAGAGTAGAGCACTGCTATAATACTGTCTTTCATAGCTAAACCTGATACTAAAAAACATGGCCTTCCTCTCTCAAGACCTTTGTCACAACTCATAGAAGGTCGTGTGGATGAAAGATAAAGAGGAGAACCTCAGCTGTCTGCTGGCCTAAATAGAGAATCTGTCACCACATTTGCTAGTTACCATCGTTTACATAACATTGCATCTCATTACATCATGTTGCAATAACTTCAGTGCTCTAAGTCCAGAATGACATTCAAACGCTGAAAGTGCTAAAGACCAATATCGGACGGTTCTAGTGCCACTTCGTTGAAAGAAGCGTATGGAGGTGGTGGTCTGAGAGACTGAAAACAGTGGAATGTCCACAGGCTACAGTTAATGCCCATTGTGGCCGGAATGGCAGTAATATGCTGTTGTCCAATGAGACTATAGGGATGGAGGGAGGGCAAAAGAAGCTAGCTGAATGATTCTTCAGGGAGAGGATATAAGAGGAGTAAAATCTGAACCAAAGGAGCTTTTAGGTGGGAGATGGTTGGTAGGGGAGTGTGGCTAGAGATTTATGTTTTCTTTCGGTCTCTGAAGGGGTTTATTTCCAGACAGGCATTATTTATCTGGACTGATGTTGCCATTAAAAGGGAGCATCAGTCACTAAAAGGGATGGGACGGTGCTTACCCAGTTGCCAGGAGCAACCTGGCAGTGTTTAGTGTGCCACTGCCCTCAGGCCCAGCTCAGGAAATGGGGTTGAGGGAATGCTAAGTGTTTGGTAGGTTAACCAGGTTGAATACGGGTTATTTACTTTGGGACAGTGTCACTGAGAGGTCCCTTACCTTAAATTCTGCAGGCGCCCCTCTCTCACACAGTGGGTCTGGAAATGTAAAGACTGCAGGTTAAGTGATACGGTCATTTTACCCAGTGTTCCAGACTGGGACCTAGAGGTAAAGATCTGTCTCAACAAGGTGACTCAGTCTCACACCAGGTCTACATGCACCTATTCAACCTACATCTCCATTTGCTTTTCTCACAGCATTTCCTCCCTTTCCTTGTCTGACTGGCTAGGCTAGCTCCAGCTATTGTAGCAGCTGTCATGTTTCCCCCAGGGCTGTTCTCTTTCCCTACAGGCACGCGGTTGAGTATATACGGTTACATGTGAGCATGCTCATGTGTCTCTCCCTGTTGTTAGTTGTCTGACACTTCAAGTGTTTGGGCCGGGGACGCCTTCAGGGTTGGTTTGACAATGTCATGGCTCATTAGCATAATTACTTTTCTGGGCTCATTGTAGCTGACATGGAGCAGTGACTTTGTAATGGGCACTGTTTGATTGGCCTTTCATTAAGTGGTGGTTATTTAAAGAGAGCAAGTTAAAATGAAGTGGCTGGATGTGGACCCAAACCGCAGATCTGTATTAGTATCTGGTCTTATGTCTGGAAGTAGGAGGCAGTTTTTCATCTACAACACATCATGATGACCTTATAAGAATGCTTCGGAGTGGGTGTAAAATGAAAGCTATGTCTGTGTTTTAGGGCACAGGGGGTGTAGAAACAATCTTCAGCTCTCCTGAATCCTTTTGACCTTGGGTCAACTTAACAGGATATTGGGAAATGGAGAGAATGGTGTTTAAAATTGTGTCAAAAAAATGAATATAGAGCCAGTAAATACCCAGTGTGAGTCTCACTTAGTGTCATGTTCTTATAACATATTCAATTATGTCCATACCCGTTTCCATGTCTCCTCATGAATATTTTTAATGACCAGTATACACCCACACCAGTCTGTTTTTCACTTAAGCCCACACAATGTTTAAAACAAATTACACAATTTGAAAGCAAAACTATTTCCGTCGTATTGTAAGTAGGTCATATTTAATAGAAATATGGAAATGCATAAAAACACTATTGTTTTAGACCCCTGCCAACTATTATCAACTCTTCTAGTTAGTTACATAGAAAATATTTTGTTCCAAACGAGTATTAGATCAGATTCAACTTGATTGTCATTGAATAAGTACAAGTACAGTGCAACGAAATGCAGTATTGCCTTGCGCCGGGAAACTTGGACTTGGACTAACTTTAGTTAGTCACAATTTCAGAGTAGTCCATCAACAGACAATCTTGTTTTATTGTGCTTACTAAAGTAGATTTTAGGGCCAGAATATTATCCAGGGTATGTACTAGCGTTAGGGCTAGGGTTAGTCATGCGTTGGACACAGGAAGCAAACTACAACAAAGCTCTGTCTCTCTTATAGCTTTCACTGTAATTCGGATGCTAGTTTTTTTCTTTTCGCTTACTGGGTTTTTGTGAACTTTTTTAGTGGATATTCCTCAAAGTAGTTGTTGAGCTACCTCAAAGAGTTGACTTGTTGTCTGAAATCAATGTTTCTGACTTTGATTACATATCTTAGTTACTGTGGAATTGCCCTTAGTAAGAGAAAGTGCCAAGGTTGTCCTCTTCCTTCAACTATTTCCAATGAAATGTACAGGGGTTGCGCTATGTGTCTAGAGTAGGTGACACTTCAGTGTACACAGCACATACCAAACATACCGCTGTAAAAATTATCTTCCGAGTATGTCGAAACACAGTCTCAGAAAAGCAGCCTAGTCAGTTGTACAAGCCACCTACTTTTCAACCAGCGTTGGGCCCTATGGACACATGATTCACAGGAATACAGTATGCAGCATGTTCATTCTTCCGTTGAAAGCAATCCATCTCATATGAATGTCAGCAGACTGACTCGTTTTGGGTTTTTCTGTCTTTCCCCGTTGTATACTGTACTGGACCTGTGGCCTGTTCTAATCCCTTCCCATCTACGACAACTTCTCTCCCTGTGGTAGTATTTCTTAATGGGTGCCTTATCATGATGTGTCTAAGGAGGTGTGTGTGTGTGTGTCGTGGGCACGATTGCCCCGGCCACCGCCCGTTCCAGGGGGCCTCGCTCGTCCGGTCCTGGCTTCAGCAGCTTTATCTGTAGCGCCTGTTCAAAAACCCATTCAGCGATTATGGGAGGAAATGTGTTTTTTTTTTATGTGGAAGACACTTTTTGATGGCAAGCAAGGACTTGTTAACTAAAATGGTTTATGGCTGTTATGTAGAAATGAAGGAGTCCTATTAATTTGGAGGAGCTGCGCCTAATGCAAGCTAATCTGACAGATGGTGGCTCATGGTGGAATACTGCTGTGATCTTGGAATGTCCTTTTCACTTATTTGGTAACTTAGACCTTGTCTTTCATAAATTCCCTTCTGCTTGAGAGATTTTGATGATCACATGAAGCTACAGGCTTAACAATGACAAAATGTTTTGTATCGTATTGCCCTGTTGACAGAGGCCCAGATGACATGTAATGGGTCATTTACCTTTCATTTTATTGCCCCCCCTCACACTATATCACAAGTACGGCATTAGTAAACCCCCCAGCACAAATGATAATTGGCAGACTTGTTCCCTGAAGCTCAGTTCACGTGTCGTAAACTCTCCAAGTAGTCGTTAAATAAAATATCTGTGTACCTTGACCCCTGACTCTTTTTGTCTAAAGGAATTAGAAAATTGGAATTGAGCAAGTGACGACAAGGAACCAACATAAACGCTGTACAACGTTGCTTGTTTCTTTGCGACGGTCTCATCTCTCCTGTGGGCGGCAGGTCAGTTTGGATCAGAAACACGGTGACAGGTTGGGTAAATGGCGGTCGTGTGAGCCTGCTGAGCCTGGCTACTTATTCCTCCCGGATCTTAGAATTCCTGACTAATCCCGCATCGGGGGAGGTGGAGAGCGGATTAAGCAATGGGAATGATCCTTCCAAAAAGCCTACTCCCGCTGCTTTTCCAAGCCCTCGCAATCAGATTCCCGGGGATTTAGACGGTGTCTCTCCGACCTCATTTCCATCCTCTTGGCTGGTCAGTCTTCAGAGTGCAACGGGAGGAATGCTCCACACCAAGACCCACTTTGCATGCATATTGGCGTCGCGCACGGTATTGAAGTAGGAAAATGTATGCAATCAATAGTCGCTCCGGACGAATGTTAATGTATTTTCTTTATGTGGACACTTGAACACACCCAATTCGTCTCGGTACAAAATGTTTGGAGAACACAAAAGCTGCGTGAGTGGATCCAGTCATTTATAATCCGCGGCAATGTAAACGACATTGCGTACATGCTCACATTGTGCTTTTCCAACTAGACACAATGTAACTGCAGTCAATGGAGAGGGCAGTCGGCGGGGATGGTGTGAGCCTTGGTTCTTTGAGGAAGCGGTGGCTGCGTGAAGTGCTGAGAGCCTTTCTACAGTAGCCGTGTTGGGGTGGAGGACATTGATTTGCCTGACGAGAGCACAATGAGAAGGTCGATAAACATCAGGCTGGGTTATCCAGTGCCTTGGCAGAGAGGAAATCACTTTGCCACATGAGGCATTCTCTGTTTCTCCCGCTAGTGGTTTCCAACCGTCCAGGGAGGGCGTGTACGGGTGGGCCGGCGTGAGGGTACTCGTTTGGCAGACCCATACATATCGTCCACGTCCCACGAACCCCACGAAAGCCCCGTCCTGGTCCCATCAATCTTAAGCCACTCAGCCAAGCCCGGACACGCCGGCCGCCTAATCTCCGTACGACACGCAGATCTGATTATTCTAGAAGCCTCTCGCCTGTGTCTGTGCAGGCCGAGCCGAGGCAGAGGGAAGCGGGGACGCCTTATCAGATCGAGCCCACGGAGGAGTGCCGCCCAGCTCACCCCTATTCACCCCTGTGGAGCGTGGCCATATCTTCATGACAGAGGTGCCAAGCGGGCGGACCCACTGACAGGCCTTTTGAAAGTGCCACAGGGGCAGATCCCCCGATCAGGTGGCTGCCGTGCCAGAAGCAGGTATTTAAAATGTAATAGGGGTGGCCCAGGCAGCGGCTGTAATAATATGTTTAACAGGGGTCATTTTAACGATCGCCCCACAAGTCTGGCAATGCCCTGTGGCGGATAAATGCTGTGTCATTATGACGTTTGTAGGAACGAACGGGAGGTCACGTGTAATTAGCGTTCTCTTGCTATTCAACCCAGGAGGTTTGAGATAGCTGAAGGGGGAGAAAACCACTCCGTTTTCATGATAGATTACTTCAGTGTGCATGAATTCCACAGCGTGTCATTGCCTCTGTAGAACGTATGACATGCAGCGTAGAATAACCATTTCTGGAACGTCCTGTGAGATTTCTGCATTGGGCCCAGGCCTCAGTTCCGCGGCCTTCGCTCTTGGTCGTCCGCGCAGCGGGTTTTTGCTTGTGCATCCTTTCGACGTTGCGTGTGTGTGAATTCGAGATCCTTAAAGATTAACGCTGGACGTGTCACTAGTCCGACAAGCTGTGAGAAGTTGCGTCGGGTGGGAACGTGTGAATTCCATGTATTCAGATGTCCGTAACAGACTGCGGAAATGGGAGGGAAGTGACACGTGTGCTGTGGCTGTCGTGGTGACGAAGGGCTGATCAGAGTGGATGACTTTGTTTTTAGTGGGTCTGTATGTTTTAATAGTCGTAAGCTCTATGCGTATGCATAGAGTATGTAAGGAAAACAACAAGAAGGAATCTGCAAGTTAAGAAGAAGAGGTAATAAATATGTGTATGTAATGTTATCAGGCAACATTATCTGGCATGAAGACAGGTGGTTGTATGGGTCAGTAGGGGTTAACTTGGCTGAGCAGTGTGCATTAACCGTTTCAATGGTCATAAAGCTTACATTATAAGAAGCCCATGCTAATGGAGCTTAGACCAAATTTCACCTCAGCTCTAAACAATGGCTGCTCAGAGCTTATTCAATTTAAACAGGGAGCTGTAGTGAAGCAAGATATGGGTCTTTTTTCAAGAAATATCTCCATCAGCTGTTGAATTGAACACAAAGAGGGTCTTTGACAACCTTTCCGCAACTCCAGTTTGTGATTATAGCTTTGCGATTACCAGGGCCATCTGTAGAGTCAAAGCCAAGCTGTTTTTACCACACTCGTTGCCTGACCAGAATGTAAGCTGGAACCAATCCTCCTGGAGGGGAGCACTTCTCCGTGTAAAAACACAGTTGAGCTTGCAGGCTCCTGATCCTCCAAAAGGAGTCACTAGACTACAGTTTGCCAAGGTTTGAAACCCCCCCCCCCCCCCGCCCCAACCTGGACAGCGAGGGTTGTGCCGCCTGTTTACTGGATGTTTTGATGACACGCGAGGTTATGTATGACACGCGAGGTTATGTATGACACGCGAGGTTATGTATGACACGCGAGGTTATGTATGACACGCGAGGTTATGTATGACACGCGAGGTTATGTATGACACGCGAGGTTATGTATGACACGCGAGGTTATGTATGACACGCGAGGTTATGTATGACTCGCGAGGTTATGTATGACTCGCGAGGTTATGTATGACTCGCGAGGTTATGTATGACTCGCGAGGTTATGTATGACACGCGATGCTGGAATACACTTGTTTTAATCCAGATGTGAGGAGAGCACTGTGTGTAATACAACGTTTTCTGCACATCTCCAAGAATGTAATCAACGTCAAAACGTCTCCAGGGTGGTTGTACTTCACCCCCCGAAGTTCAATGAATAGCATTTTACATGGAAAGGCCTTCAAGGTTCTCTCAATCCTTATCAGGAATCGCAACACGGAGCCTTAAGCGTTGTTATGAACGTTGTTCCACTTTTGTTGTTGTGTTGGATTGACTGGAGGTGCTCTTTAGGTAGGCTAGAGCTGATTAACAGGACAAAGAATGCTGCAACACAGGAAATGTCACAGTGTCCATGTGACGTGTGCTAGAGTGGAACGAGAGCCCAGTTGGCTTTCACTTCCCCTGGGGCCTGGGTGAATGCTACACATGGAAAGGCTGCTTTTTAACACTGCATTCCTCAGCTCTGAGCCGTGCGTGTGTGTGTGCGTGCGTGTTGTCTGTGTGTGTGCGTGTTGTCGTGCTCATTGGAAAGTTCTCAGATATAAGCAGATCTGCACAAAATGCTCTCTCTCTCCCTCACACACACACACTCACAGACAGACACATACACAAACACACGGACAGACATTTGCGTCAATGGCCTCTCACAGACTCCGACATATAAACAGGCTCTCAGTGTCAGTACCAGGAGGAGGAAGGGGCCTCACTTCAACCATAAATGAGTCAGTTCGAGTAAACAGCAGAGGAGCGGTTAGATCCTCGGTCAACCCGTGACCTCTGAACCCCCGGGTACCTCTCTCGTGGAGATGCGCCGGGGCTGCTGGATTTTTTTCACAAGAGTGAGTGGGAGAGGGGGCACAAAAAGCCATCCGCCCATAGCGAAAGCGAAGGCCTCCGTCTCGAATGGCGAAACGCAAAAAGAGCCGGGATTACTGGGGCTCAGCCCTGGACCAGGCATGGACCGGTGTGGCTACACTGTAGAGACGGCATTGGTGACAGGGCGGACGGGAGGCAAGGCACGCCGAGGATGGAGCGACATCAAGGTGAACAAGAGGGCAAACGCAGGAAGAGGGAGGAGGAAGAAATCAACGGAGAGAGGGGGAGAGGGGGAGAGGGAGGGAGGGAGAGAGAGAGGGAGGGAGAGCTGCGTGTTTGGAAGACACACCACTGGGAGATTAACTAAAGCCTAGGGATGTTGACAGCAGGAACGTATTGCCACATATCTCCCAATCTGTGTTTATGCACCCCCCCCCCCGCGGACACTGCTGACGCTGACACACACACACACGTGCACGCCTACTCACGTGCGCACTGTCTGAAAATTGTTTTTGCCCACTATCTTATTTCTGCTTGGTCTGGAGTCTCGACAGAGATAGACACGGAGAGCCGGGAGAGGACAGTGTTGATTGCAGGGTTGGTTCGGGTCAAGCAGGTAGGGGGTAACGTGTCCCGATCAGAAACCTATACTTTAGTTGAATGTTTACTTGTCTTTCACTTCTACATAGAGGTTTTCCTCAAATTGCCCTCCAAACCAAGACGGAGTCCATTGACTCAATATGTTCCGTTGAAACCAGAGGAAAGCAGTTTTGCTGTGTATCGAATCAAGTGTGGGATGAATGTTCAATTGAAACCAATTGCGCCCTTCAGGTGGTCACAACAGTACATTTCTTTCTTGGCAGAATCCACTACACTTCCTGAGTAATGGGTTCTGGAAACAACATCACTGCTCTCTTCCCATTATTAGAACTGAAGTGTGTTGTGGACCCGACGACTCACTGGGTTTGGACGCGGTGTTAGTGGAGAGGGCGGGTCATGGGACTAGATCTCAATAGAAGGTAGCATCATTTAGCACAAGTGTTTTGGAAGTATATGTTAAATGCTGTTTCAAAACGAATTTCTCTCTGCTTGGATCACTGAAACGCCCCAAAAAAACGCCACTACATTTTAAACTGTGAAAACAGCAACATGTATCGTCTCAGCAGCTAAGTTCATCAATGAAAGGTATTTTCCAAAGCCTTTTTTGTATGGGCAGTTACAGACACTGTACCCAGCCTAAAACCCCAAAGAGAAAGCAACAACAAGAAATGGATGCACAGTGTCTAGGAAAAACTCTGAGGGGTGGCCAGTCCTCTGTCTGTGCCCGGTGAAGATTATACGACCACATGGCCTGACCTTTTTGGTCGCGCCAATATTTCTGCATGTTCACACGGCCAGCGGGTCATTAAATGCAGGTGTGTTGTGTCGGGAGTCTACAGGCCGATTCATGATGATGTCGTGCTGTGAGGTCCTTGGCATTTCCCAGTTCTACGTATGGTTGTGATATAATGTCCTATTACACTGAGCTTCTCTGCAGTTGAGCCTCAGCCCATCTGTGCGGTGAACGCTACAGATAGTGGTGTGTGTGTGTGTGTGTGTGTGTGTGTCTGTGTGTGTGTGTGTGTGTGTGTGCACACCGGCAATGTGTGTGTTTATACAGGTGACAGCTGGGTGACAGAGAGAGGCTTTTTAGAAGGGTAATGGGATGCATCGGCAGGAGTTTGGGTAAATATCAACGCGTGGGTGTGAATATTCACAGTGGGCATACAATAAACACACACACACACAAAAAGGGCCACCACACCATATCAGTACAGAGACAGAGGCAGCTAGAAACCAAGACAGAGAGAGCTCCTACTTGAAAGGGCTGGCTCGTGGAGTGGACAGTGCATGTCAAAACATGGTTGTGTCGGAAAAGCCAAGTGGATGTTATGAGAAATGAACGCTGGGTCCAAACCTCCAGGCTACGACAAACGAGCCCTGTCACCGCCAGTGCAACACACACAGGCGATGTCAGTTGGGCAGCATCTTAATGGGGTTGCTAGGGGCAGGCCTTTTCTTAGAAACGGCTCGCACCTACTCTCGCGTCCAATTACAGCGCTCCAGGAACACCAAAGGAGCCAATTAGAACAGGCCTCAAACTCCTGAGGAGCCAATTTAAGGAGGGTGCCTATTATTCCGGTTTGTGTGGGTTGATGGTGGTTGTTTTGAACCCCTGCTGTACGGAGTGGCTGAACACGAGCAGCAGGACGAGAGGACCTGAGCATGTGGTCTCCAGGCTCTTTATGTTCCGGTCCTCGAATCACCTGTGGAAAACGTATCATAGTTTTACCGTTATTTCCCCCACACAGTTTATGTGCGGAGCTTGTTTAAAGGTACAAGACCAGTTTCTTGGATGCACATAATGGACACGATTCAATGCAGACGGTTATCTTGATCCTCGCGTCGGCGTGTAAATTGCCATTTGTTCAACATGCCGTTTAATGTAGAACTTGAGTGGCTTTTTTTCTGTAACGCCAATTAAGTATCATAATTGACGACGTTCTGAACGCATCCCTTTAAGGATCACCACCACAGCCTTACTGTTACTAAGGCTCGCTGATGCTACCAGACATACTCGCAGTGATAGTTTTCTCTTATCCCCTTTAAATCACTAGAGGCCATTCCTTCTGCTCTCTAAACTTTTAGACAGATTTATTTAAGCCTGATAAATGCTTAGCCCTTTACCAGGAAGTAGACCTAAATCTTTCATAGCATCATAATAGCCACTAGGGACTGGGGTGGAGGAGCTGGTCTCACTTAGACGCGGATCTACAGTCAGTTTAGAATTGGATCACTTTTTCCTTGAAACCAGTTTCTGGAAACTATTTGTTGATCCTAGATCTGTGGTCAAATTGTACGCAGCCGCTTAAAAAAAAAAGGGTTGTTTGTTTGTTACTGAATGTCCTGGAAGTTGTGTTCGCTAAGACGATGTGTCAACTGAGTCTATGTATTTTTAGCTCCCCTGATGACGGTGCCTTCTGTACATACAGCCATACCACCGAAACTGGCCAAGACAAAGGTCCTGTGTTATGGCCAAAACAAGCACTTAACCACAGCGCCTTCAAACCCAGGGGCACAACACCGCAAGAATTCCCAGGAACGCTTGCAAGACAGACTCAACAGACCAGGGTTTGTGGTTTCCTCGTGAACGGGAGTAAAGACAATGTTTGTACATTTTCCGGGAAACCTATCCAAGCCCATGTCTTAAGCGGACGTGTTGTCATTTCTGTAATAAAAATAAAATACAAAAAAACAGCCACAACAAAAAAACTATTTCATGTTGAAGTTATAGCCAATTCAACTGCCAATAGCAATCACTCCTAGCAACACAGAGAGCTGCTCAACCTCACTGGTGGGTCTTCACTTAGTTCTGCCTGGCTGCTCTGGTGCTTTGTTTCTTGCCCTAACACCCCCTCCCCGTCCTCATCCCTCTCTTCTCCACCGTTCTCTTTCTGCATCCATCCATCTCTCCATCCTTCTTCCGCTCCCTTTATCTCTCACTGTCTCTCCCTCTCCCTTTTGTTTGGCCTCTTCCCCTGCTCTCTTCTCTTCTTTTTCGTGGTCCTTGTTCATGCTCTCCTCCTTTTGTCCACCCCCCCTCTTTTCTCATCTGCGGGGCCGATGACAACAGAGGGTGAGGCTTGGCTTTGTTTTTGTCACATCACAATTTGCCTCATAATTGGGGTTAACAGCTCGGTCCTGTTTTGACATCTTGTTCAGGCCCTAATAGTTGAATTGGCAGTCTTGGCTACAGTGGTAGAAAAACTGTTAGCTTGTAGGTTTGTCTGTGTCATTTTGAGTCTTTTGGGTCACTATGAGGGAGGTGTGTGTGTGGGTGTGTGTGTGTAGGTGGGGGGTGTGTGTGTGTGAATGTGTGGATTGGTGTGTGTGTGTGTGTGTGTGTGTGTTTGTGTGGGTGTATGTGTGGGTGTATGTGTGTGTGTGTGGTGGGGGAGTACAATTTTGAACCCCAGAGCACTGAGATGGGCACTCGCTACACAACTTTAACATTCCGTACATTTCTCATTTTGCTTTTCTCCGGAAAACTCCAATCCTCCCTTCTGAACACAACGCTTCAAAGGCTGATTAGATTCAAAGCATATCCAGAATGTATTTTGATCTAAATCGAAACATTCGAATTGAAAAGGAATGGGTCAAGGCCAGTGGCGGCCAGCTTTTTTCTCCACTTTATCTTACCGAAGTCTTGTTTCCTAGAAGGAGGCCGTGTTTCCTAGAAGGAGGCCGTGTTTCCTAGAAGGAGGCCGTGTTTCCTAGAAGGAGGCCGTGTTTCCTAGAAGGAGGCCGTCTTAGTGCTCTGTAGTTAGATGGAGAACACACAGTTGTAGTTAGATGGAGAACACACAGTTGTAGTTAGATGGAGAACACCAAGTGGTTGAATCAGTTCTTGGTCGGACCCTGAGTTCAAACTTTACAAATTTCCCTTTGTGCATGTGTGTTACCCAACACCTGCCTTGTTCATTCGTGTCTGCATGCTCCCAACCGCTGCTGTGGCATAGGGTCGCAACACGAGCGCGAGCGCGAGCGCACAGCCCACAAACCCTTTACTGCTCGTCCACATGCACTTTGGTAATCTGTCTCACAAAGTCGAGTGTAATCTTTCCAATCCCTAGTCTCTGTTTGTTATCAGGTGGTAAGCCATTGTGATTACCAAGCCACGGCAGGAGCGGAACCGGAGTGGACAGAATAAGCACATCTCACAGTCATCTCATCTCCGTCTCGTCATCTCTGTGTGTAATCCGTGAACGGCGTCTCCTCGAATTAAATTGCACCGACCGTCAGTCCGGGGTTGACCCCTGTGCCGCTCCGTGACCACAGCTGTGTATGAAAACAGGCTTTATTGACGCTGGCATATTGTGGAGCTGCGTATATCGCATGTCTTTTCTGCCTGTTGTCCTGTTCAGAGGGCAGAGGGTGACTGCATTACAAGGAGTCGGTTTGTGTTCAACACGTCGGTGGGTTAAAATTGACGAACTAGCTTCACCCCTTAAATAACCCTAAACCAGTGCTGTTTAAAGACAACCCCCAAAAGATCTGGCTGGTTCATGGGAGGTTAAACTGAACCAATCCATGACCCTGCTGTCCTTCACTGTACTACAGTCGTAATCCCATCAGTGATTTAGCCAATCAGCTCCTTGTATTCCTCTTACTGAAGGTAGCTGAGCCCAACGGCAGGTTGTGGTAGTGGTTTTGTTCAAGGGGTGAATGTGTGTGTGTGTGTCTCCCCGCATCAATCCGGTATGGTTGGCAGAAGTCGCATCGATCGTTGGGCTCAGTGTGCAGTGATGACTCTGATTTTTATTACACCCTGTTAAAGCCCTGGTCCCTTAGCAGCACCTGTTACCAAGGGCAACCAGCAAATGGCTTCCAGAAGGACTGACAAGCAGCAACTCGATGGCGCACACACACACACGCGCATGCACGCACACACACGCACACATGCACGCACGAACGAACAAACACAAAAACACCCGTTAGACATTCTCTCCCCATCTGAATCTTGTCCACTAAATCTCAGCAAGGGGTTGTGTCATTAGAACTGTCTAGTGGAGGGTAGTTCTATCGGTCCCAGGTTGATGTAGAGCTCCGGGCTGTAGTTTGTGACTCATTGGGGATTTTTATGGTTAGCCTACAAGGATGAACTGTGGAACCAATGTCTTCTGTGACTTGGAACAGAGTGGAAATGACTCCAGTCTGTAATATGTCAAATGGTGAGGCCAGGTCTGTTGGGGGTGACAGCAGGAAGTGAATAATTAATTGCCGTGCTTGCCTCGTAACAGGAAGTGAGGTCACTCCCATTGATCACAAGTGGCAGTTCCAACCCAACTGTCAGCCTGTCGGAGGGAGATGGATGAGAAGTGACCGAACGAAAGACAAGGGACAGAACGGGAAGAGATAAGGAACAACATAGGGAAATAAATTGGGGAATGAACACCAAAAGGGTGAGAGAGAGAGAGAGAGACACCGGGATGAGACGAGAAGACAGTCTGGTAACTCCAATAGATATGGAGGGACGGGGGGGCTGGGGGAAAAGGGATGGGCGTTTGGAGGGAAGACACTGAGTGAAAATGAAAAGAGGGGAGGACGGAAGGAAACAGAGGTTTTCATTAAGTCAAAGGAGGTGGAGTGGAGTCAATGAATCATGGCCTAACGAGGATGAGGCACATTACTACCCAGGGTTGCCACGGGGACGGATTTAGCAAATTGACTCGGTTAAGGCAGGCCAGGATACTCGTTAGAACTCATTTATCATCGGCCACATAACCATGTTGACTTGCGCTCCGGCCCTGCGTTGTAGAGGAGCCATCTTGGTTCTTGAGGGACACCTTGACAGGAATGAAGAGATTCAAAAAGATGAATCGGAAACCTTCCCCCTTGGAACCAGCTACTCAGAACAAGGTGGAGATGTACTCATACATCTGAACATCCGATGAATACACCTGCTTTCACAGAAACATTGCCCTGGCTTTGAATGGTCTGACGGACTCCATAGTTTCTGTACAGGCGTGCCTGGTGAAAATGTGAACCCAGCACTGAGCCATAGCATTTAAAAAGGGGTAATTAAGGAGACAAACAAAAACGAATTGAACAAACACACTGCCGTTACACAAGCTGGTATGACCTGGATAGTTGTATTTCGTCAACTGAAGAAAAATGGAGCGTGGCTCAGCTTGTTTAATGTTGCCTGAGTCTAGCCAAAGAGATGCTGTCTATGTCAGGCTTAAAAATCCAAGATCAGATTAACTCTCTAAACTCTCTGTGGTGGCTTTGCAGCAAAGTATGTGCAAGCGCACAAACACTGACAGCCACACAAACACACACACAAAAAAACACAAACACACACTTCATCCACGGCATCAGCCGATTGTATAGGGAGTGTAAGTCTGGAGCCTCCTTTCTCAGAACATTGTATGTAGATTGTCTGCTCCTTCAGCTAATCCTGGCTTCACATTTCTCCTTTGCTTATCGTCGTATCATATTATATTATTGTCTCTGGCTGTCTTCATTTCACTGAGTCAACCTTCCCTTCCATCCCCACGTCCACTCTTCAACCCCCACTGCATCGCCTTTCATATTTCTTGTCCTCCGTTTCCATTTTCCGTCCTCTCGCATCAACTCATTTTGTCCTGCTCTCGTTCCTTTCCTCCTGCTTGCTTCGTTTATTGGTCTCGGTTCACGGTTCAATCCAGACTGATTCACTCTGGACAAGTTGGCCTTCACACGCGCACCCTTTTTAGACAACCGCGATATCAGATTGATGTCCCATTGTGGATGATTTTCCATCGCTTTGCCTAAAGGGAAAACTGGGACTCGACATGAAAAATGACTTCATTACCAAAACGTTCCGCCTTTGAGGACAGGCAGTATGTCCAATGTTTGGAAGGGCTGCCGATGTGGCCACGCAATCTGCATTGATCTCTGTCCTAGCATGCCATTGTTTTCCCCCAAAGTCAAACTGCTCTCAATAAATCCCCTAAATACATCAATGGAGTAATTCATTGAGCAAAGAAAAAACGAAGCCATTGAAAAACCAACTCTGGACTACAGCCCAGATTCAGCCCAACATCCTATTCATCCAGTAATCAAACAACCAGAGAGACAACTTGTTTAAGCACGCTTCACACACTCAATTAAGTTTTTCCAATACAAATGACCCCACAGTGATGGAGGGGAAAGAACGTTCCAGGGGTTTTCTGACATGATGTACTGAAACCCATTGGCTGTGTAGAAAGATCATAAAAAGAACACCAGTGTTATCATTCAAAGTAAATGGAGGCATTTCTAAACGAAAGTGGCAGTGGAACAAAAATGGGTAGTTTGACTGAAAGAAAGTGATGGATGTAGAGCAACAGAACAGCAACACCTGGGCTGGTAGCGGAATATAAGACGACGTGTATTATAAATCCTGACTCAGACGGAGGGAAGTCGAGGTGACGGGCAGATTGAGAATGGAAAAGGCAGCAGACGGTGAAATGGGAGAAGCGCCAAAACAATGGCAGATCAAATCAGGATAAAACCCTCCGAAACATTGTTTTGTCAGAGAAAGTACAAGATAAAAAGCGAGTGACAGGATAATACAGGCGTATGATGGATCCTGACAATAGAGCCATTACAGGGCCTGAGGACTTAGAGACGGTCCATTCGGCCGTTATCCGGCCTCCCATTGGGCAAGTGGTCTGTGGTTAGCCGTTGCTAGCGGGTTGCCACGGTAGCAGGTTTGTGTTCCGAGCTCACCCCGTGTCCCTCTCTAGTGAGATTAGATTAGAGGACAGGAGCCAGTCTCCTGTGGGGGCTCACCCACATTAGTCTTGTTCAATTAGAACTGGAACGAGGTTTTCCTTTAAAACAATATTCAGATTAGTGAATGTTATTCAACAAATAGAAGTTCCCCTAAATTGACATTTTGTTTACTTGGTATGCTGGGGGGGGGGGGTTATTTTTAGTGTCATTATGCTTTTGTTTAAACGTATTATCCTGAATTGAAACAATAGCCAGGCTGTTGCTCGCCTCTGTTTGTAGCTGAGGGATGGGCCTAGAGAAATGGATGCACTCACAGAACAAGCATTCTAGTTGTAACCGTGCTTTGAGGCGATACAGTGTTTGTTTACATTTATATTATTTACAAACATTCAGTCAAACACATTTACAGTTTGGATCCTGAATGGGTACGACTATTGAAATGAGCTCATTTCAAAGTATTGGAATAAACAAGTTTCCAGTTTGGATTGAATGAATGAATGAATGAATGAATGAGTGTGAAAATTGAACAGAGTTCAGAGGGCGTTTGTGGTGAACACAGCAAGAAAAATGATTACATTTTCTCTACTCCAAACCGTTTTCAGTGATAACCACCAAATTACATCCCTAAAGTATCGGTAGGCATGTACTGTAATTAGCAATTGTTATTCTTATTCCATGTTCTTTATTTGAAGATGGTGCCACACCACCTGTATTCAATCCAATCTTTCAACCTATAGGGGGCCATGCTGAGGTCACCAATGAGGTCGCGTCTCCATGACGCCCCAAACAGATGTCTTTGTTGATGTCTTCTGGTTATCTGTTGATCAGGATGTTTGTATGCTGATTACATTAGGAGGCCCTCCCTGTCCCACTGTCTCCCTAACCCCGATCACAAGGCCTGGATTAGACCGTCACAGGGGTGGTGCCAAGGTTACACTGGGGCATTTGGCTGTGTTTGAAAAGTTGGGCTTTCCCATCTGAACGTTCCATTGTTCTTGTCGCCACAGGACTTTGCTGAGGACCGGTCTGCGGGGGTCCATCCCCCACCTCCCTCCCCTAGCTGTTCTTCCCCCCGCTTCCTGCGAAGTCCGACGGCCTTGACTGATTGGATGCCGCATCTTCCCGTCTCGGCGGACTCAAGACTTGTAAGTGCAAACGAGTTTCTCCGGTATAGCGGGGCGAGGCTTGATTCCTTTCAGGGCTCAGCGGAGCCGTGTGTAACGGCAGGGACGACGCCAGGGTGCACCGTGGCCGATTTAATTTGATCCACGTCCCGACTTTTGTTCTTGGCCCGGCGGTTTTGATTTCATAATGCACTTCGCTCGATCAGCAAAGTCCCGAGGCCAACGTATTGTAATCCCCCCGACAGCAATGGCGATCACAACCTTGATGCAGTTACTGGCACAATATCTAAAGTGGCAGCGCTTGTATACGCTCCGAAGACATATGCTTAGCCTCATCCGTTGTGCGCGGCCATAACGATATTACTCTGATCTCCCTGAATGTTGGCACCTGACCAGGAAGCAACCGCTCCGCGATGCTCGACGGCTCACGCCAACGTCAGCGGTAACTTTCCCCTTCGACCTTCATGATGCCCTGTTGAGTAACTAGATGGCCGTGGTTAGCTTGCGGCTGTGTGAAGGTTCTTGTCCCTGCCAGACAGATGTCGTGTTCTTTTTTTTGTCTTTTTTTTTTTTTGTCCTCTTATCAGCCATGTTGGCAGAATCCTTTGTGTGGGATTGAATGGGGCTGTGTCTCTGGCTGGTGTGCTGAGGCTGGCTTCATACAGGTAAGGTTACTTAAGAATTGAGGTGTAAAGGGACACGGTCCCGGCCAACAGAGCTGTTTGTCCTGAGCCAGACTGACTGGTTTTAGTCTGTTTTTACATGGGGTGAGACACATCGCGAAGATGTATAATTTACACACAAACACGTACATCAGTCCATCTTTGAGTGGCCATCTAGAATGGAAAATGACTGGGTTCATGCAACAAATATTCTTCAAATCAAATCGCACAGAATCTTTTCAATTGTTTCTGTATCATAGCGCCGATCATGTGTCTAAAGAGGTATTGAATCGCCTGGAAAGGGAAAGTAATAGGGAATCACTATTGTTTAAACGGAGGATATTGATTCATACTGACGCGAAGCCTGTATACAATATCCACTTTTGTGCGTCTTCATTGTGGTGTTTGATTATGGGGGTTTCCTTTGTACTCTCCGAGGTTGTCAATCAAGAAGTGTACTCCATGCCTCCTCCGCTATAGAGAGTCAGGTGGGTTCGGAGTCGGCTTAGCGGCAAAGAAAGGTGACACAAATCAACGCTCTTCCTCACCTCCTGACCACCTCCTCCCCCTGGCCGCGATCAATGAGGCAGGCTGGGGAAACCATGGGAACTGTCACCGTCTGGCCTCCTTCCATCTCGGAGAGGAGGAGACGGTCACAGAGTCTTAGCACATCGATCGCCAGGTGACAGGGCAACCGTCGGGCTTAATGACAAAATACTCACAAAGCTGCTGCCGCTGTGTCGGCCGGGCACGTAGCGTTAAATGGAATTTGTTTGCGTGTTTCTTCCAATATCCCAAGGGCAGTGTACCATCCGTCCTCACATACTGTTCTTGTTCACGTCGGCTTTGTAATATCCCAGGAGGCCGTTTGAGAGCAGCCCTGTCCTGCGTCCAGTTTTCCATCTGGAGAGTGTAACCAGAGTGGATCATTTCAAAATATCTCTTTCCGCGACGGTACGAGTGCCCATGTTTGGCGTGTCCTTGACAGTTGCCTGAGACGCCACTGCCGCTCGCGAAAATCGGCCAAGGACCCTGCGACTTCCTCTAAAAGACCATCGCTTTGCTTACTGCTCTTAAAGTGACGCTTTATTGATTTGTAAATGAACACCGGCACCACATGTTCACCTCCTCTTGAAGACAGGCCAACGCTGAAGGTTAGAAGACAAAAGCTCTGTCAATACCACTGAAGTTGCCAGGGCATAGAAACAGTAAACGCCATTTATATCAAAAGACAAAGCAAAGAGAGGGAAAAGTCAAAGGGTGAGGATGAATGCCTATTGCCAGACGCCTCCAAACTGTAATCTTCCAGTGCTCTATCGTTTGCTGCATGTTTCAGTCAGATTCATTACATTGTGGTTGTTTAAGGGATGCTAACATGATGGGTGTTGGACAGAACACAGTAATTTGTTACCAATCATCTGAACACAATCATTTGTTACCTTTACCAATCAGAGCATCAAAGCTTATATTTTTTGTAAAAATTTATATAAAATGTGTTTTGGCTCTCAAACCAATGTCAACAAAATCAATCCATCGGTTTGGCATAGCAATTATCTAGTGTGAGGAAGTTGGGCTCACCTGGCAAGCGGAGACTGTGTGCAGAGAGAAAGCAACAGAACAATGTGAAAATGAGATGCTGACATAACTGGGTAGGAGCGGGTAAGAGGGTTACAAAGGCAGGTTCTACACCACAGCCATGGGTGAATGTAGCAGTCACATTGCGACTGCTGTCGTGGCGCACGACAAGATCACATCTCCGGCTATCGACGGCGGTGATAACGGCCACTTAGCTGTCACACTATGGCACCCAGGGCACTCCCATAATGCACCCTGACACGAAACGGCACTGGAGGTCGGAGTATCGATTCCGTAGTAGCTGGGAGAGGGTAACCGCGAAAACCTTGCTCTGGGATGTCTTCACCACAGGCATGACATGACCTGTTTCTCAAAGTGCCACGGAGGAGGGACTCTGGGTCTCAGATTGCGTCACCAATCTTAACACGCGGTCACACAAAACGCTTACAACCGTACGGCCTGCTCGGACGTGGCCATGTACACCGACTCGCCATTTTCACAGAATCTGAAACATGGAAGAAGCATGGAACACCAGTCATTGTGAAGTTAAAGCCTGACAGGCCCGGTTGTTAGTTGGCCGGGCCCATCGGGAGAGCAGAGCCCAGAAAGGAAAGCACTTCGGTGGTTTTAAGTCCTTTCTCCTGGCAGTCGCTCCCATGTCACACTGTTGCCTTCAGCTCGCCCCAATTATCGCTGTGTCAGCCGGTCAAGGCGGGTGTTGGGGACATTAATGACTGGTCTTTTATTAGAAGGAAGGCAACAGCCCCTGTCCCTGTGGGCTCCCAGGCGCATGCTGCCAAACCGTGAAAGAGACTGGGGAATGCAGGAAGGTGTCGGGAAATAGAGGAATCACACGGCCTATTCAAGACTGCTTGCTGGGTGCCACTGTGGATGATCAATGCGGCTAATAACTGTCCTGGGATCAGAAGACCGGGTTGCATAACGGGACGTTCTGCGACATGCATGCCATAACTGGCTGTTCGGAAGTGCAGCGCGATCAAACCAAGTGGACCAAAGCAGCAGGCGGTAGGAGAAGACGAGGTAGGAGGGGACAAGGCAAAGTGAGCGACACGGAGGGAGTGCGAAACGACAGAGGTACGGCTAAAAAGACAAGTGTCTGACTTCAAGAGACATATGAGGAATGATCAAAATGTACAAGAATGAAAGAATGATTAAGGAAGATAAAGAATCAGAAGGCCATTGGGAGAGGTGGAAAGATGGAGGAGAGTAGGGAAGGGAAGAGAGTCTCATCCAGGCCTGCTTTTCATCTCTGATGAGTGAGGGCCTATTTTAAACTCCTTCATCCCTTTAATCATTCCTCTGAGATCTGACGTTCATCTTTCGCCTCATTCTGCAGCAGCCATTGCTCGTTGTTCCCGCGTCCTTATTTTTCATCAAGAGTCTTTCTCTCGAGCAGCTGAATGAGTCTCTCCCTATGTTTTGTAAGACTGCAGTGGCTTGGTTGAGATTCAAAAAACAGTCACCCCTTTTATTTCCAAAGCAGATGTGATTCTTATCTGCAAGAAGATCTGAAAATGATTCATCTGAATCAGAGTCACTTGATCGTTTCTTGAGCCCGGCACTGTTTTTCTCTGTTTCTCTCGCTCCATGTCTCGCTTCCTGTCTCGCTTCCTGTCTCGCTCCATGTCTCGCTCCCTGTCTCGCTCCCTGTCTCGCTCCCCGTCTCTGTTTCTCCCCTGTCTCTATGCTGTTATGCTCTTACAGTTGCATGGAAGCCTCACTAGAGTTATGCCTCTAACTGAGCCCTCTGGAGGGAGTCTGGCACAGGCTTCAAACATATTAAAGCATATAATGCAATAAGCTCTGTACCCCCCCAGCTTCGCTCCTTCAGGCAACATTCGCTCTTTGTTTCCGCCAGCCATTCGTCTGACGCAGCCCCTCTCCCGGCACCAGAGTGGTTCTGCTCCGCGACCTCAGCCAATCGCCTGGGGAAATTCCACGGCCGGTGGTCGAGGCGAGACGGGCACAGAAATAGAGTTTGGGAAAGGCGACGTTAAGACCGCAGCGTGTTTCTACGAAGCCCCGAAGAGATGGCTTATGTTACGCCTCCTCTGTCCCCTCCAGCCCGCTGCTGCAACAGCTAGGCGCTCCATGTGGAGACATTATGCATAGAAGTCTGGGTAATAGTGTTACGTTGGTCAAATTGGACGCACGCGCAAACACACACACACACACACACACACACACACACAGACAACGGACCCCCCCCCCACCCCTCATGAGCGATGCCTCTGCGGCTCTGTACTGCACACAGAGTAATGAGAACTTCAGGTCTGTGGAGCACAGTGCATTTATCACACGCTCACGCTTAATGGTTCCTCCGCCAAGGCTTAGCGCCGTGGCTGCTAGCAGCACGCTACAAACAGGACTGTTTGTCTATACAGCGTCAGAGAGAGTGCGTGCGTGTGTGTGTGTGGTGTGGTTTAAGTCGTGTTTGAGACTGGGAGTCTCGTTGTTGATCAGCACTCATTCTCTCCTCTGTAGTCTCTCTTCAATGGACTTGTCTTTCTTTCTGTCTTTATTTCATCCCTATCCATGCCTCCATGTTTCTCTCTCTTTGTCCTCTCTGTGGCTTTTCCCTGGGAGAGAAGGCTCTTCTGGTGTTTGTCCTTCAGCGTGACACCAGGCACAGGCACTGAAAGATGGATGCTGGATTAGCTGTCATGATGAAAGCTTATCCCAGTTTTTCTCTCACGGTCCAGTGCTGTGTTTCAAGGCATTCGCTATTTTAAAGTGAACACATTTACACTCTCTCTCGCTCTCGCTCTGTCTCTTTCTGTCTGTCTGTCTCTCTCGGCCTGTCCTTCTCTCTCTCGCTCTCAGTCTGTCTCTTGGTCTGTCTCTCTGTCACTCTCCGTCTCTCTCTCTCTCCAACCGTCTCTCTCTCCATCTTTCTCTACGTCCATATCTCTCTCTTTATCTCTCCCCATCTCTCTCTCTCCGTCTGTCTCTCTCTCTCCATCGGTCTCTCTCTCTCCATCTGTCTCTCTCTCCATCTGTCTTTCTCTCTCCATCTCTCTCTCTCTCTCTCCGTTTGTCTCCCTGTGTGTCTGTTCCTCTTTTTAGATTCTCTCCTATTCTTTCCCATTATCACTCTCTGTAGCAGCCGATCATGCAAGGTGAATTTCTCAGTCGTATGTAAGACAACCAAACTGATTTGTCGTATGTAGTCTGTACTGAAGACGATCTGAGTTAAGAACAGTCAACTCATCTTCTGTACATTTTCTACCTGGTTTCCCTCTCTCCTAATGTCGCTTGGTGATGAACAGTCTCTGCCTTGCCATGCGTTTAGGTAAACAACATGCCTTGTCAGTCAGTGCACTGTAATGTATCTAAGCCTTAGGGTGCCACAATGTAAGAGCAGACACAATGATGAAGTATTTAATCACAGTGGCGAGTGCCAGGGAGTGAGCAGCCGAGGCCATGGCATTTTACACAGCCTTGCGTCGGATTGAAAATGTCGGGCTGGGAAGGTGTATAGATGGATCCAATTGATTCAGAAGCTCTGAATTTACATCGGCTGCAGCAAAATGGAAAACTGCTTGTACATATTGATCAGTTGTTTGTGTCAGGCTGATTTGGGTTGTGACGCGGTGAGTTTCGCGATGTTCTTATTGCTACCCAACCATCTTCTATCTGTCTCAACTCCCCAAGATCTGACAATATACATTTAAACCTACGTACAACTATCTAAATTTTAACTATTTTGAAATATACTACTTTTTATTCGCATTTTTGTAAGAAAGTGTCTCAATTTATTTATTTCATATTATTTTAGTTAAATGTTAATCAAGCACATATGTTTCATTAAATGCATCAAATCAATGTATTCAGATCATTTTAAGGATATTTCTGCAATATTAATTTACCACTTCTGTTTTTAGCCTGGAAGAAAAGTAACTTGGCCTGCACAGGATTTCAATGGCGCCTTTGGAATTCCCTAAAGCTTTTTGAAATACATTACTACAGACTCAGCAATGGATGGTCTTTGATTCTACCCCCCCGTCCCTCCTCCGCATTCTCTGTTAGATCAATGGCACAGATCTTGCCAGTGATTATATCAGGTTGTTTCTTTATTGTTAAATGGCAACAAGTTAATATTCATCATTTGAAAAGTGTTTTATAGGCTTTCCTCGATTTCCTGTTCTTTGTACTGTCTACAATTAATGCAAAACTTGGATTTATTCATATTTCTCTGTGACAGAACAGGAAAATACTTCTGTTTCTCAGAATCCATCCGTTGTTAAGTGAAATTCAACAAACAATGGTGGGCGGAGAAAGAGAGACCGAAACAATGTACTCTTCCATTGCTCTGTTTGTTTGAGCTTTAAGCAAAAACAGGTACAGATATTTGGATGGAAGGAGAGAGCGAGAGTGGTAGAGATCGAGAGAAAGACCCTGTACGAACACAATAAAGAGACCCTTTGGGGATAAGAGAAGGGGGGACATAACTAGGAAACAATGTGTGCGGGCACGACAAGCCAGAGCCTTGAAATTATGTTTAAACAGTCCCGTCTGGATTTTGCGCTTTCTGGCATGTGCCATAGAGTCAACACTGATGCCCTGAGAGAATCACTGGTCCTGCTCTTTAAAGGACCTCTTACTGATCCCTGAGGGCCGGCTGACCGGGCTCCAGCCCTTTGTGGGAGGGAAATTGAGAAATGAGCAGCACAAAAGCAGCCAGCGCCCACCAAAGCCGCTGACCGCTAGGATATTCCCAGGTTGAGCCTAGGTTCCATGACTGATCGGGTTTCTGCCACCGAAGCAGATACTGGGCTTTCTGTTGGGTGGGTGGCGACTGGCGAGGAGGAGATTGGCAGCTGACTTGCATAGCGAAGAGCAGGACATTTCCCAGGGGTCATCAGAGACTGAGAAAGAGCAGTAAAAGACACAGAAATGACTCACACACTCCCACACACAGAACTAAACACTAAAAGGCTACACACACATACCAAATACACAGACACATTTTAAAAGGCAAAAATTGCATCAGCTCACACATACAGTGGCTTTCATATGTATTCACCCCTTGGACTTTTGAACATTTGTGTGTTACAACATGTTTTGACACCTTTGACAGCATTTACTCTAAGTCTCTACCAGCTTCGCACATTGGGACACAGAAACTTCTGTCAGTTTTTCAGTGCGAAATTGCTCTAGCTCTGTCATGTTGGTTGGAGACCTTTGATGAACATCAATTTTCGACTCTTTCCACTTATATTGTCAACTAGATTGAGGTCTAGCCTTTGACTGGGCCATTCCAGGACACTGACTGTTTTATTTTTTTGAAGCCACTCCAGTGTGGCTTTTGCTGTATGCTTGGGGTCATTGTCGTCCTGGAAGATGAATTTTCTAGGTCTTTTTCAGACTTAAGTAGGTTTTCTACCAGGATTTCTCTGTCCTATGCTGCATCCATATTGTCCTGTCTTAGCAAGGTTTGCAGGCCCTGACGCAGAAAAATATCCCCACAGCATGATGCTGCCATCACCATGCTTCACAGTAGGGATGGTGTTCTCAGCATGATGTGCAGTGTTAGGCTTGTGTTTAGTATTCAGGCCAAAAAGCTTAATAGCTTACAATCTTATTCCACTTGGTCAGTCAGCCACAACTAGCATAGATTTCAAATGAGTTGTTTAGCCACTTTCCCGGTAAGGCTACTTTTATGAAACACCCAGGCTATTGCTGCATTATGCAGTGTGTCTGCCAGCTCAGCCATGGAAGCCTTACACCTATAAAGTTTCCTTGACTAGTGCCCTCCATTTTGGGATCCTCTAGACCGGATGGCCTGCTCTAGACAGATTCACAGCCATATTCTGTCCGTTTCTCGGTAATGGACATTAATGTGCTTTGTGGGATATTTAATGCCTTGAAAATGTTTTTATGTCCTACCTGATTGGTGATTTTCGAATAACCCTTTTCCAGATTTGCTTTGAATATTTCTTTGTCTTCATTATGTAGTTTTTGTTAGGAATTGTACTAACCAACTATTAACCTTAAATCATGTTAAACACTTTATTTACACACAGGTGGACTGCATTCAACTAATTGTGATTTCTAAAGACAATTGAGAAAAAATCCTGATTAAAACCATTTTGATTTCATGTTGTAACACAATAAAATGTGGGGCAGTCCAAGGGGGTGAATTATTTTGAGAGCCACTGTAGCTGCTGACCAATAGTAGGTAGATGATTCAAGCTTAGTTTGTCAAGGTAACTTAAATTACACGTGCACCTGTGGAAAAATACAGTTGGTTTCGCATAGAACATGTAGTCATTGACGCGTGCTTCAGGCAACATTGATTTCTTGCAAGCACAAACTGTGTGCTCCAGAGCCAATCAGTATGCAGTACCATTGATTATTTAAATGACCGCTTATAATGAATGACGATGTAACATACTGCAATGACATCACGGTGCACTGAATTGGTTCCATTTTCAGGCTCGGTTCACTCAAGTTCAGCCCATCGTTAAATGCAGTGTAGAACTGTTAAACCCGATGTTTATATGCCTGGATCTTTCAGTCTATATATCAGTGCCACACTTGCATTCAGTGCACTTGGGGTTTACAGGTCCCCGTACAGTTGTAAAAGGGCATTTGAAAGATTGCCAAGCCCCACACACAATGCTCTGCTTTCTGCATGTTTGGTAAGCCTTGAGTATAAGACATCAATGCTCACTTTAGATAATATTGTTGCCCTTTTACAAGTTCTTACATTCATATAGTGAAGTGCTTCGGCATGTCACACAGCACTAGATAAGCCTATTTGACAAAATCCTCCCCAGACTATTCCAGTACTGGAGATGTCAGTAAAAAGTATTTGATGATGAAATGATAATAGATTATCTTAAAAAGGGTTGGGAATTAACAGATTACATGTAACGGTAATTACATAATCCAGTTACAAAAATTAAGAAACTAATCAGCTTGTATTTAATAAAAAAATATATCAGGATCATGGTTACATTCTTTATAACAGCTGATTGTATTTTTGTTGAAGTGGAACATTTGGTCAAACTCTAAACATTGGTATCGTTTAGTGCCCTGTCAATACTTCTAAAATAATCTTAGAGATTCTGTTATTTTGCAGATTGACAATTTAGCGACATGGATTGCTTCTTTAGTATTCCAACTGGTTGAATAAATGGGGACATTCCAGGACATTTACACCTGGTCCACTGGTCAGTCAGACAGTTGTCTGGTGTTGAGTTCCAATTTTCAGCATTTTTTCCAGAGCGCTGTCATGCTCTCCTTTGTGTGCCCTGAGTAGCGAGAACGTTTCAGATTGCGGTTCTGAAAAAAAGCTCCCGTTACAGTTGAAGAGGGCATTTATAAAACAGCGGTGTTAGTTGAAGCCGCTTTAAATGTACGCATTTGATTGGTTAGAATGATATGAACCTACGCTGGGGATGACATCCATACTCGTGTATATCCCCATATTTTATGTAATATCAGGCTTTCCCAAACCTGTCTTCAGGCCTCATGAGACGTTTCACATTTTTGTTTTCTTTAATCTGGCCCACCCTGATTGAATCAGTCAACTAATCATCAAGCCTTTGACTCATTTATGTCTAGGGAGACCCAAGGAGGGCTTTCAGAATCCCTGGTCTGCGTGAACAATAGCCTAAGTGTAGGTTACTGTTGGATGGGCGGTTCCCTTAGAGAGTGCATGGCAAGATTTGGATATCCAAAAAAATTGGAAAATAATGGAATAATGTCTTAGTATTTTAAAACTAAGATATTATGAAAACAATTGCTAATTTGTCAAACCCAATATCAGTGGTGTCATAGGCACTGGTGTAAAAAAATATTTGAAATAATATTGCTTTGACATGTTATAGCAATTGTTATATTTCAGAGCATAGCTTACCATTTAACACTGTCAGCTGTTACAATATGAATGAAAACAAAAATCTATTCCATGCGACATTTTCTAAGGCTAGTGCCATCTACTGAAATTAGGTTATGTGTCTGTCTCACTCACAGTATTGAACACAATAGAGTGGAATATTTATGCTTTCACACTAGACCCTTATTTGGAAACAACATTTTGTTATGCTATTACTACGTTTGGGTCAGGTTTTCAAATGTAAAAAATATGTTTAGCTGTTAGAAGTGAAAGTAATTCAAAAGCAAAATCTGATTACATTGGTCATTTTGAGTAATCCAAAGGATTGGATCCCAGGTTGTTCTTCACGTACATCAGCAACAGATTGCATTTTCCAAGTGATCCGCCCACACCTGCTCATAAGAGAGCACACATATGGTGTACATCTATTGCTAACATTGTCCTCCCCATAATGTTCCTCCTATACATTTGTTAATGCTCTGCCACTTGAGAGCTGGCCATTCCAAGGCTAATTTATGTTCTGCTTGGGTAGTGTCCCGTCAACACACCCTGTTTTTGCTCATCTGTGAGCCATAGCTGGTGTCTGCCAGCTTCCCGCAAGTTATTGATGTCAGCCATGTTATCAGCCAAAAGCAGCCTTGTGACCCAGCAGTGCCTTTAACAGAACCTTCACGTTGAAGATCCTTTGATATGACTGTTTGCCAGCAAGGAATTCCTGGAAAGAGGAAGATTACATACAACAAGGAACAACTTTTTGCCTAATCCCAACCATTTCTTTCCAACCAGTGATAGTGACAGGTATTCTGTTTATTATACCCTCAAGGTGTCCATAAGATTATGTACTTAGACCTCATCACCAAAAATCATCTCTTTTACCTCATACAAATCTGCTGGTTTTAACCTGTGCGCATATCTTTTCCCCAAGGTCTTTAAACCAATACAATGCTAAATTCCCCATTTTGTCTTTTAAGCGCTCCTGTTTGGGGGAGTTCACTTCAGCCCAGAGGTCCCAGAAATGTAATTAAAATATGATTTTATTCTAAGCACTACAGGCCATAAAGAGTTACATCTTGGTTTATCTAAACATGAAGCCTGGAGAAGTCCACCATGGAAAAACCGTGACCTTGAGCATGCGGACCATTCCAGAATTGTGGCTAATACAATACTGTCCTGACCTCAGGGGGAGGTGCAACTACAACAGTGTGGTTCTGGAGGTGTGGTAGACCAGGCTTACAGTTGCTCACTGTAGCTAAACCAAGACAACAAGCTGTTGTTTCCCACAGGAGTCTAGTGAAACCAAGTGGGCAAAATAAGGTGGGCTGAGCCAAGCACAACCTAGCAAGATCTTATTGGCAATATTGGCACATTCTGGTATTTTTCTGTTACTTGGTGTGCAATAACTCAATTTCCCTTGCACTCCTAAACAACACAGTTTATCTGACCTCAATCTGTAATGAGTTATGTTTAATCTATGACTAAATCTGCAGATTGTCAGCCTAGTTCCATCTCTCTCTATAGGTTTCCACTGCCTAGGCCACTGGGCCTCCCCTTCCACACAGAGATGACCTGATACTTTAGATGTATAAATCTGCTGTTATCTGGCTCCCATGACTCTAGCTATAGATCAAGGATAGCTTGATCAATAGGGCCACTTACCTTCACTTAGGTATGTGGGATGTTCTATGGTTTAGTTAAGTTGTAATAGGAAAACTGCTGCTGAGGAACTAATTACATTGAAGTTGGTACATGTGAATGAAGCATGTAATCAAATGCTGTATGGTTGGTACACTCTGCTTTGACAAACTGAATGAAGATTGCCTTGACGGAACAACGTCTGTTTTTAGCAGATCTGGATCTCAAATTTCTCTTCCCGTTTTAATAACAAACTTTGCAAAGCTTGGGACTCCATGTATTTCTGTTTCATGGTGACCTCCCCTACTATAATTTTGCCCTTGAATTCAAATCATGGAAACCCCCTAACCTTGGTAGGATAGCAAGATGCAAATTGTAGAACATTTCAGTGAATTACTAAAAACATTAGGGAAGTGACTCATGTTCTGGTCTGTAGCTCAATGACTTACTTTTGTAACTCTTGTAACCAAGGCACACATTTTGTCTACAGTGATAAAACAGTCCTTTATATATTACCAGAATCCATTGTTTTCTTACAGAGCAGAGGATAGTAGGTTTAACAAAAAGACTGAGAACAAGTTGGACTGGTCCCCGAACAAAATAAACGCTGTTTGAGGATACACATTTCCATGCGCTGACACAAACTGAAGGCAGAGAGGTTTTGGCCCTGTCTGGAAACTAACAAAGATAATGCGTTTAGGTACTGTAGTTGTGGTGTAGACGCTGGCCGAGGCCACTTTTGTGGACTGTAATCAGTCTCAGCTGAAGTGGGTTTTTCCTGATCGCTCCCAAGGCTGTGGTGTGCGCGAGTGACCGCAGAGAGGGGTGAGAAGTTGAGCAGTTGGGTTGACTGACACGAACTTGTGACAGTTCAGAGGAAGAGTTAGAGCTCTTCTTTCTTTTTAAAGCGTGCCCTTTAACTTCAGGATACATAATTCATTCCTGCAGTTGGTCTCCCTTGTACGTAGAGCTAAGTTCTTCCCTGACCAGACAAACCATATTCTTTCCAGCGCATCGATAATCCTTCTCCAGAGGTTGTTAGCCTTTGTACGTTCGAAACACTTAGCCTAGAAAACAGGATGCAGTTTCATACAATGCTATTTATCTTTTGCCTCGTACCAGAAGTAACTTGCCACAGTTGTGACTGCCACAAACCAGGCAGGCGCCACCACAATAAAGGAAAAGCTGAGGCGCTAGAGTGAGTTTTCGTCTCATAGGGCTTCTGTCTCCCAGCTGGGAGCTCTTAACAGCACTGTAACAATCACTTTATTGGATAAGATGAGAATGTACGCTATGTGTTCACTCAGAGCTCCTCAAGTTGCTCACTAGGTCAGCTGAAGGTGGACTGAAAGAACCAGGGTCATAGGTTCATCACACTTCCATCTATTTAAAGTTTGCTTTGCCAGAAAACTAAAAATAACGTCATTTCTTTTTGTTCTGCTTTGTTGGTCTGGAAATGAACGTTCTATTTACTTTACGGTTAGTTATCATACCACCAGTTCTTGAACACTGATCACAAAAGAAATGCCTAAGAAAGTAGTGTTACTTTCCTATGAAACTTTCTTGAATCTAAACCTCCATTGAATGACTCACTCAGGTTGCCTTATCATCCATTACTTGCTCTTCAGGCTGACAGCAATGTAGCAGTACGTCTTGCCTATCTGAGCAAGTGTAATCCTTTCGAAATGAGAGGTTACCACAAGCCACAACGTAAACACGACTAGACTCTAATGCTAATCCGTATAATTTATCAGGGAGCCGTGACCGCCTGACCTCATGGTTAAGCACCACACCTGTGCAGCATATAAACGAGGATGGCATATGCTAATTGACATTGATGGGCAGGCAGTATGCACGGCACACGAACATCCCGTCTCTTAAGTGTTGCCGGTCCTAATGTTAGGAAGGGATTCCTCTTGCTGTGTACATTTCTTACTGCAGTCCAAAATCCCGATTGTTAGCCTAGAAGGTAGAAATATGGCTTTCTGTAATGCTCTTTATTCCCGATGCAGCAGATATTAAAAGGGACAGGAACTATGTTTTTCTTTTCAAACAAATTCAGTGAAACTGTCAGCTGAGAAATATTAAAGTGTACACGGACCGTTTACTCGTTTGTCACCTGTGTGATTCCTCGTTTCCCCTCAGTGCGATGAAAGGATCACACCCAGTTTGTCCTCCGTGTGGACATCCCTATGTGGTCCATTGAACGGGCATTTAATGCATCTCCAACACGATGACCTTTCCCACCAGCAGCTCGCTCTTGTCATCACTCGGGCTGTTTGTGTTAGAGCCATGTTAGCACTTGGAGAAGCAGATGTTGACATTAGCAGCCGTTAGGACCATCTGGATTCCCGCTCGAGCAGTTCGTTCCTTCTTGGTATTGTTTTGACAAAAGCACGCAACCTGAAATGGGTCATTAATATTTTGGACCAAAATGGCCTGGTGTGAGCGTGACCTCGAAAAAGAAAACATTTAGTAGTTTGGAGACTTGACTGCCTCATATGTTTCATATGTTCATATGACCCATCTGAAAACTCTTTTTAACATATTTAAATCATATCAGATGGAAAATGAATTGTCCTGTGAGATTTGTCTTTCTATAAATATTTTTTGTTTGCTAACAGATCTGTTTGTTATCCAGGTGCTTTGTTACCATTAGATGCCATTAGACTATGATACAAACTAAATATCCCTTTTTTGTTCTGAAATTCTATGATTTAATAAATAGATTACCTAGGTCATGGGTTTTCAAACTCTGATGGGAATCGTTAGGGGGTCTTTGGAAAAACTGTAAGAAGAGAAAATACCACATCCTTCTTATTCACCGAATATACAAAAACATTTGCGGTTATTATGAAAGACAGCTTGCTTTTTATAGAGAAGTGTTTGCTGCGATACTACACGTTTACCATTTTATTTGAAATACATAAAACTACAATAAGCCAATATAATTGGGTGCGTGGGTGATAATGATGCTATCGCTACATGAACTTTACATGGCTTCATTAATAAGCTTGCTTCAGCAACCTTTTAACGGTATTCAAATCACCATGCAACATCCACATTACTCTGACATATTTTAGACTGTAGTAATAAATTGAAATGCCAATGCATAATGTCATTGGGAAGGCCAATAACATCTCTTCTCTTAAAGTGGTAATGCCTCCTTTCTTTGACACTTTCTACGCATTCTGTTTTCCGGGAGTTAATTCTGTTTCAGGCCAACAGCACTGTGTAAGTACATATCATATCGAATGGATTATTTGGTGAAAACCACTAGCCATTTATATCAGCTGTGTATGTGATCAGGATGTTTTTCGCGTAGTATCATAAAACCTTGTTTATTATGTGACTCCAAATGACTGAACTAACTCTTTACTTCCCCTTGACCTTTCCCTCCACAGACAGTGCTCCCGTGGATCTGAGACCCACGCCATGACCTGCTGAAGCCCCGTGCTGCTACCCGCCCAACCCCCTTCTCATTTACCATGGTTCCTCCTGAACGGAAGAGGTGGCGCCTCTGGCTGGCAGCCCTTACACTCACCTCCTGTCTCCTGTCCATCTCTGCCACAGCCACGCCCTTCCCCAAGGACCTGGAGCCAATCAGCATTGTCGGATGGGAACGTGAGTAGCCCCACCAGCCCCTTGGTTGGCATCGAGGTATTTAAAGGCCAAGTGGTGCCTTGTTGAATACATGTCCGCTGTGATACAAGGGGATTAATGTAGTAGTACAGGTCTGGGAGTTTACGTGAATTAATATGATGTGACATGGAAATCGACCACCGAGCCTGGGAAGGAAGATGGCTGTGGTATTCCTAGCAGCAGTGTGCAAGCATGCAGATAGTGTTGGCTTCCCTGCTGTATTGAGTGGCCGAAGGCTGCCTCAGAGCCACAATGCTACCTTTTTAATATAGCCGTTTCCAAAAAAGTTGGGATGCTCTGTGAAATTCAAATAAAAACAGAATGCAATGATATGCAAATCACTTATCCCTGTATTTAATTGAAAATAGTAAAAAGACAACATATCAAATGTAGAAATTGAGATGTTTTGTTTGCATTATCTTGCTGAAATAAGCGAGACCTTCCCTAAAAAAGACATTGTCTTGATGGCAGCATATGTTGCTACAAAGATCACAGGATTAAGGTAGAAGAAACGCACACCTTAGTTGACGAGGTGCTGGCTAAAGGGTACGAAATGGAAATAAAATGAATGAAAAAGCCGCACACTCTAAACTCAAATGCATGTACCAATAAGATTTTAATAAGACCAACGTTTCGACAGACACAAAGATCACAGCCATCCGATATAGATTTTCGGCCTTGTCCCTTCCAAACAGAGATTTCTCCAAATTCTCTCAATCTTTTAATGATGTCATGTACCGTAGATGATCAGATCCCCAAACTCTGGAATGTTGTTGAGAAATGTTATTCTTAAATTGTTGCACTGTTTGCCTGCACAGTCTTTCACAGAGTGGTGAACTCCTCCCCATCTTTACTTCTGAAAGACTCATCCTCTCCTCATCCTCTGGGATGCTCTTTTTATACACAATCATGTTACTGAGGTGTTGCCAATTAACATAATTATTTGTGAAATGTTTCACCAGTTTTTTTTGTTTTGTTTTTTGCATTAGACAACTTTTCCAGTCTTTTTTTGGATGTGTTGCTGGCATATATTTTTCAAGAAACAACAACATTTCTCAGTTTCAACATTTGTTATGTTGTCTTGGTACTATTTTCATTGAATATAGGGTTTAAATGATTTGCACATCATTGCATTCACAGCATTGCATTTTACACAGGGTCCCAACTTCTTTGGAAACGGGATTGGACATCAATGACCCCAATCATTGAGCCCTAAGCCCAGAGAACAGGAGATGAGCGTAGAGCGATGGCACTGTGCACGTTAAAGACAAGATTAGATTGAAGACCAATGTACACTCCCTATGGCCATTTGTTGGTTTGGGAGTGGAGTTTTGGCACCTTTTTAAATGACAGTTAATAAGGCAGACAAGCTCTACATTATTGGTAGGGGAAAGGGAGATAAATGGAGATAAATGAAGGAGAAAGTGCTGATGAGGGGCTGTCATTGGCGTTGGACAGGAGTTGGTTTACAAGTTCAACAGCTCCAAATATTGGAATGGGAAACAGAAAGAAAATTAGGTTACAGCAAGGTAACAAATCAAAGTCAAGGTCAAATGACAGTACACTAGCTATCAAAACGTTTCCCCCCAAATGTAGTGGGAACACCTTGAAACAAATTGACTACAGCTATATATATCCTCCTAACGTGACAGCTTCACACCTACCGGCACTTACTGGTAGTGAGCATTGTGTTCATTCTTGCGGCATATTCTGCTCCTTTCGCTGCATGTTCCAAGTTGACGTCATCTTTGCCATCGACAAAATGCCAACAGTCTTATCATTTAATTAACACTGTTACCTAGTCATCATATTTGCTGTTGTATTGTCCAAACAAAGCCTTTCAGCAGATGAATTGAGTTTAATCTTGTGGCTTCGGAATGTGCTTTTATAATTGCCATTATGCAAATAGCTTACACTAGGAGTACAGTAGCAAACACTTCATGAGCTCACTCATTCCACAAAATATGTTTGTTTTCTGTTGTGTACCCTAGTGAAAAGACCCTCAGTTGGATTAAGATGGCTAGAACAGGAGAGCGGGGGGAATTTGACTTTCTAATCTGACATTTTAGAAAGGCTTTCTTAACTTGGTCTGAGTCCACAGGAAGTATAGAATAGGACATGACCAGAATGGGAGAGTGTCTGACCAGCGACTATCTTAATTTTCCAACCACAAACCTAACCATGTATTGCCAATACCAACAGAGAATACAACACCTACTACGAAATGAAAGATTGAAACACCTCGCATATTAATAATGACGCTTGTCAAGGCCCTGCGTGATTACTAGTGCTGTCAAAGTTAATGCGTGCCATTCATTTAAAATACTTAACGGCGCTACATTTTTTGTCGCCATTAACGCATTTTTCATTTTTGAGTTTCAGCCATCCATAGTGCTTGACTTTAGCGGTAGCTGTCAGGATTGCGGTACTCGCCCGTGCTTATTGTTTACTGGTAACTTGATTGAGGGTTTACTTGCCTGGTATTTTCTTCTCAATATATAATTGGAGAGTAGGCGTTCATGCCCTGAATCGTGTTTACTCAGCACTAGTTTGATTCCTTCCTAACAAAGCGTCAGTAGGGGACACATTCGTTAGTTCAGTGGATGGGTGGAAATTGGAATATCTCTCCTTGCGTCCCGCGCCCCAATATCCCTCCAATTACCCATGAAATGAAAAGGCCAGCCATGCCTATCTTAAGTCTGACCCTCTTCTCCAATGTGTCCCGAGATGCAGTGTTGGATGAATCCACCTGCTAACATCTTGCTTGTAGTTTGGTAAGTTGTCATTATTTAATGTTTATGCTTATATAAGCTAAGCATTAATGTCGCCACCAGTTGGTTTAACCACAGTTCAGCCTAAACACCCAAGGACAAAACCTTGACAAGCTTATGTGTGATTCAGCGGGTTAAACGCCTGCGCACCCTGCCGGTCTCCAGATCAGAGGGGCTGATTTGTGTTTTGTACAGTAGCCTAACGTAGCAGTTACTGTACATGGTGTCTTGACCAAGAGAACAGTATGAGATGGGAGAACTACAGGACACTAAACCAGCATCCTTCGGTTTAGATTTACATGGGCTACATGTAGATGCTGCTAGTTATTGTGGTTAGTTATGGACTGATATTTAAGGGCTGTGAGAACTTGGATTTATTGGATGATTATGGAATGAATTCCGATTCATTATTTTAGTCATTTTACAGCACTAGTGACCACTAATTGTAAACAAGGCAGCAGCAAACGTATCGTCCCCCGGGAACGACCCACCGTCTCCCTGGGCCAATCAGTGGAGTTTTGTAAATGCCAGATCTCAGTGGCAAAACTCATCATTCAGCCAAGTGCGGATAATCGCATGGGGTTAGCGAGATTTACATGGCGTCGGTCTAAAAATGCTCAGAGCAACTCAAACCCACTACGTCTTGGTGGGGGACAATAACAACTGGAGGTGGCTTTAATTCTGCTTCGTTCACGCGTGCGGCCATTCAGCTGTTCTCGCCTCTCCCCTGTGTAGACTCGTACCTGTACCCCGGGTTCCAGGGGCTGGTGTCGGACAATGACACGGCCCGACTGGGCCTGGACTTCCAGCGGATGCTGAGGATCAACCATATGCTCTACATCGCTGCCAGGTGAGTCCGCCAGTCCGCTGTAGAGCAATCATAGCCACGAACCCACCCTGCGGAGGTGTCTTTTACGAGCCCCTCCCTCCGCCACAGTAAATCGTTATCTTTACCCTACAGGGACCACGTATTTGCAATAAACCTGACCACAGCCGGAGACGACTTTGTTCCCCAGCTGGTAAGCGATGTAATCAGTCAGTCAATTGAAGACTGTGTCCCTTAAAATTGAGCTCAAACCTAAAGCCAGTGTGACAGAAGTCCAGTAGTTCCAAACCAGAAGACCCATATCTTAGCAGTCGGGCCAGAAGGTCACAGAGAGACCTCTGACAGGTTATGGCCACACAAACCCACTGGATGAATGCATAAGGCTGGTTTCTGTTTACCTGTGTGGAGTGCTTGGGATTTCTCTAGTTGTCTCACACAACCCCCTCCCTATATTTCAGAAGCTGACATGGAGGTCCAAGGATGTGGCCAAGTGTACCGTGAGGGGTAAAAACAGCGTGAGTCTCCATCTCCAACATGTTTTACTGTGTGTCAAATGGAGGTCAGGAAGGAGCAAACTAGCTATCCTCTCTCCAGTCTCCAATGGAAGAATCAGATGTCCCTATAAGCACAAATGAACTCCATGACATTATTAGAGGATTTCAAAGGCTCCATAATTCCCTGTTGGGATAGCGGATTTCCCAATGAAATGAAATAAGCCTATTTTTCTCCTAGGATGAGTGCTATAACTATGTCAAAGTGCTGGTACCACGGAACGATGAGACCCTGTTTGCCTGCGGCACCAACGCCTTCAACCCGACCTGCCGCAACTACAAGGTACGTACACGCGGGTCTGAGTGTGTCCAGGCATTGATGTGGGGTTCCTAATTGCTTTCTTCTCCATCAAAACTTTTGATTCGCGAGAGCCGTGATTGGCGTGTGTTAATATCACCCCAATTAGAAAGCTGTGATTCCTAAGTTGCATGCACGCAGAGACAATGAGCTAGTCATTATCACAATGCCGCAGGTTTTTTTTTGCACCCCTCTCCTGAGTGTTAATCCTATTGTGTTCAAGCCTCTTGCATCGGAAAGGTGTAATTGCTTCCGTAGTTGTCGGTTTTCACTTCGAAATTGATGTCAATGTGGAATAACTTGGTTTTCCTCACTCATGACTCCCAGCTGAATAAAAGTCTGTGCCATGTGTTTTCCAGCACTTTACAATGTGTTTTTACATGTCCAGTTGTCTTCAGCGTTCATTGCAATCAGCTATACAGTTTGTTGTTGAAAAGATGGCTCATCATCTGTGGCATTAGAAGCTAACCATTTGAGCTCATTGAATGCTCAGTGAGGTGAGGCCAGGGTTGCTTTGTTTTCCCCATAGCACGCTGTGTGTGTGCGCGTGTGCACAAGCGCCCTTGCTCATATGTGTAAGAGTGGGGAGTCCAACTCCTAGTTGTAGAGAATTGTCCCTAGTGGGTTTGGTGAGACAGGCAGTTTATTTATGAGCACCAGCAAGGGGCAAAACATCCACAGTCGTGCTAGCAATACCAATGGCTGTCCTAGCAACACCAATGGCTGTGTTAGCAATACCGCTAGTGTAGCAGTGTACAGTGCTGGTCCAGGCTCTCAGTTGTAATCAGTCTCTTCTCGCTCCCAGATGACCACCCTGGAGCAGGTCGGTGAAGAGGTTGTGGGTCAGGCACGCTGTCCGTTTGAGTCAGGCCAATCCAACGTTGGCCTCTTTGCTGGTAAGTGCTTCAGATTGTACAGTGTAAAACTAAAGGGTAAAATGCTGTTTGGTCCGTAGACCATTGGCGATAAAATGGATCCGTTTAAAGACTGTGCATTAAGACTTAAACAATGGTGTGTACCTTCTGAAAATGATTTTATTGCAAAATGTTTTGTCTGTTGCGAAATGCAAGAGAACGTTTACTCTAAACATTCTTCAGTGTTATTTAAAAGCTGTTGAGTTCCGTTTTGTTTCTTAAACTATAGATTTAGGTCAGGTTACTTTTATTTTCTTTGCAAAATGAGTCAGTATAGTGTTTGTTGCAACCCACAGATCTGTAATTAACATCTCTTCTGTTTGGAGTGAAGTCTGACATTCCTCCTTTCAGTTGCTTAATTGTTTAGTGAAAAGACACACAAGTCAACCACAACTTCCGTTCAAGAGCAAATAAAAAAAATCAACAGCATCTGAAGCCCACATGGAGTAAATGTTTTCACTATTGGAAAACAGTTTTCTCTGTTGCAAATCCAACAGTTTTATTTTGTTTGGTGGAATCAATATACTTCTAGTCTATTGGTAAATCAATTATTTATTAAAATCTGTACCTAACTTATACACCGATCAGCCATAATAGTCTGACCACTGACAGGTGAAGTGAACAAGACTGATGATCTTGTTATCATGGCACCTGTCAGTGGGTGGGCTATATTAGGCAGCAAGAGAACATTCTGTCCTCAAAGTTGATGTGTTAGAAGTAGGAAAAATGGGCAAGCGTAAGGATCTGAGCGACTTTGACAAGGGCCAAATTGTGAGGGCTAGACGACTGGGTCAGAGCATCTCCAAAACTGCAGCCCCTGTGGGGTGTTCCTGATCTGCAGTGGTCAGTACCTATCAAAAGGGGTCCAAGGAAGGAAAAGCAGTGAACCAGCGACAGGGTCATGGGCGGCCAAGGCTCATCGATGCACATGGACCATGTGGTCTGATCCAACCGACAACCTACTGTAGCTCAGATTGCTGAAAAAGTGAATGCTGGTACTGAAGGAAAGGTGTCAGAACACCCAGTGAATCACAGTTTGTTGCAAATGGATCCGCAGACCAGTCAGGGTGCCCATGCAGACCCCTGTCCACTGCTGAAAGCGCCTACAATGGGCACATGAGTGTCAGAACTGGACCAAGGACCAATGGAAGAAGGTGGCCTGGTCTGATAAATCACATTTTAGGCAGGAGGTCATAATGTTATGGCTGATCGGTGTAAATATAATCTTTATCAATTGAGCATTCTTTAAGATATTTTATATGATTGAATTGATGAATTGACCTGACATGGCTTTGTCTTTGTATTAATCACAAACCCAATACAAAATACTCTACTGTCTTAACTGCTGGAGTTTACCTTTTTTCCAGGGGGGGATTTTTACTCTGCCACCATGACCGATTTCCTGGCCAGCGACGCGGTCATCTACCGTAGCCTCGGCGACGACAGCCCTGTGTTGCGGACCGTCAAGTACGACTCCAAGTGGCTCCGAGGTTGGTCACCTGACTTCCGTCAGCCAGGGTTGTGGGTGGGGCGGTGTTTTAGGTTCGTCGGCCCAACGTCAAGACTCCCCCATTCAACTCATGAATACGTCCTCGACCGACTGAATGAGGTCGACCACCAGGAACCGTACCAAATGCTGACTCACCTGAACGTCTTTCATTCAGACTCACTTCCTCCCCTCTTGTTTGTGTCCCCATTCATTCCCAGAGCCCCATTTCCTCCATGCGATTGAGTACGGGAACTATGTCTACTTCTTCCTCAGTGAGATTGCGGTGGAGTACACCACGCTGGGCAAGGTAAGAGGCTGTCGGCGATAGAACAACAGAGGGCTACACAGCCCTGTCCATTAGAGCCTGTGAGAACGGATGGTCTATTATCTGCTGTGATCAGATGTAAGACGACCGGTTGAGACGGCTGATCGATTGATGTGTGAAATGAGTCCAGTGCACCATTATGGATGATCTATAACGACAGGACTGATTCCTTACGTATTGCGACCAGTGAGTTATAATGGACGGGAAATACCATCCATCTGTCGGGATTAGGTTGCGGCCAGAACAATCCACAGGGAGCAAATTTGAGCGGATACATTTTGGTTGGCGGTCCATGTACATTCTCTCTGTTCTAATTGGCTCACGCATCCGGGGTTAAACTCGGTCGAACTTTTAATCCGTTGAATTGGGATGGATGTGGATGCGTTGCTGACTATAAATGCACAGCCCCCGTTGAAAAAGCAATGGAAATCAAAAATTCTGATGAAATCAACATACCAGTTTAGGTGCTTGCTTATGTATATATACATTTCTGTCAAATGCTGGCCATCGTGGGGGAATGGTTTTGACTCTACCTGTTCTGCATGTTGGTCTTGTTTCGTATGTTGATTGTCTTTGTAATCCATTGCTTTCCGACTGCTATGATTTTTTTAATGTACTCATCATGATCTATTCGGTTTACGTCAAGAGTATTTCAAAAGTCCAGATTCAGTTTTCTTCACGTTTCTTCAGGTCAGTGTCTGTAGATTGTCTTCAGTCTTGTAGCGTCTCCGGTTGTATAGCAATGTGACCCCTCCATCTATAGGTAGTGGCACTGCTTTTAGTTGACTCCTTGGCATGATTCATTCTCTTATTCATTTCTCCCAGTTTATTGATAATAACAGGAACAGGAGCCTTGGTAGAATATTCATGTTTAATGTGTAATCTGGATGTAAGCCAGGGACTTCTTCAACCCATGCTGGTAGGTCTGTGGCTGACCCTGTGCTGCCTCAAGCCTCTCAAGTCATGTCTGTTGTCTCAGTTGGAGAGCACAAGGGATTGTAAAGCTCTATTCTAACTTGGATTGTTTTCTGGTTCCGCTCCAAGGTGGTGTTCTCCCGGGTGGCGCGGGTCTGTAAGAATGACAACGGCGGCTCTCCCAGGGTGCTGGAGCGCTACTGGACCTCCTTCCTGAAGGCACGGCTTAACTGTTCAGTGCCCGGCGATTCCTTCTTTTACTTTGATGTGCTTCAGTCGCTCACCAATGTGCTGCAGATCAACCAGCGCCCTGCTGTGATGGGGGTGTTCACTACTCAAGCTAACAGGTTAGCCTAGTAGTCATAAACCAGGTGGTGACTGAACTGGTGAATGATGGCCCTAATCAATCAAAGATAATAACCATACCTTTCTTACAATGCAAAAACATTTGATATTCAGTAAAACAGCCCTATTTTTTAGATAGAGAAATACAAGAACCCTTTAAAGAACCCTTTAGGTTCCACTTAGAATATTTTTTGGTTCCATAAACAACCCTTTCCACAGAGGATTCAACATGGAATCTTCTGGGGCTTGTAAAGCGTTCTCCGAATAACCCTTTTTTCTAAGAATGCTGAGATATTTACTCACACGCTTTGCAGTACAGGAACCTTTTTGCTTTAACTAAGAACACTTATGATATTGACTTTAAATTATTCACCGAGCTCTGTACTCGCCGGATAAAAATCCCTTTTTTCACCTTGTTTGACCAGCCAACCATGTTTCAACAAACCTTTTCAGTAACTCCGTCCCACAAGGCCCCTTTTCTGATCACGCTCTCTGTCTATCTCTCTCGTCAGTATCCCTGGCTCAGCGGTGTGTGCCTTCTACATGGACGACGTGGAGAAGGTCTTTAACGGGAAGTTTAAAGAGCAAAAGACCAGTGACTCAGCCTGGACCCCGGTACCAGAGGAACAGGTGCCTAAACCCAGGTGAGGACAACACTACATATGACCAGGCGGGACATTATTGGCTAAAGGGTAACGACAGATCCTGGAAAAGCTACGCACAGTACCAACCCATATTTGGTGTCGTTTAGGTACTATAGAGCTACTGTTTTTTCTTATCCATCCCTATTCTTGGGCTTGACAGATGAAACATTTTGCAATAGTTTTTCTGGGTGATATTTAGTTCATTGCATTTGTCGTGGAGGTCAGTACATTAATATGACCTTATATCCAATGTGTTGTAGTTTTAGAGAAATCGGGGGAAAACCGCCCTTATTGTAGGTGTTTTTCCACCATGGCTCTTCCTATCAATTTTATTGAGCCCTGTGGCACCAGCTTCTCTTCAGAAGTGTTCTAAATCATACTGCTATGCATACTGGTATTAGGAGGACAAAGAAGTCATACAAGAAATCATACATATTTCATATATATGTATCTTTACTGCTATTTACTTTAACTGCTATTTACACTTTCCTATTTAAATTGTCATTTACAGTTAGTCTTTGAAATTTGAAATTTCAGAAATACCAATCATTTTTTTCTAAACTTGCTGCCCCATTGTTATCCAATGGAAAAAGGCTGTGTCGACATCCGTGTATAATTCATACCATATCTCAAAATGTTTTCAATAAGTGGGGCATCATTTTAATCAAGACAGTCTTCTCTTTTTAATAAAATATGATTTGGCTGAGCCAGTCCTTGTAATCAAACGCTAGACTAGAAATATTCAGAGTTGCAATTTTTTTTTATTCTCCCAGGTTACCCAGATGTAATCTCTGTTGATACAATAGAGGGTCGAATGTAATTTTTTTTCATATTAAGAAGCGATGGTAGGAGCGAAATAAAAATGGACACATTTGTTGGTGCCATTTTGAGGAAATAGAATTATTAGCACTAATCATGCCACGAGACGCTCAGCGAAGGTTTGATTGAATTCATTTATTATGGCCTCGCCTAGCGTTCCAGCTCAGCCAGCTTTTTTAGCGTTTCTTTACAGGTGTGGGTGAATTTTGAAGCGTTCTGTTGTCCAGCCTGCTATTCTCTACTTCAGGCCAGGTTCCTGCGCCGGTGACGGACCAGCCTCGGCTTACAAGTCATCCACCTCGTTCCCAGACGATACTCTGACCTTCATCAAGTCTTACCCTCTGATGGATGAGGCAGTGCCATCTGTCAACGACCGACCCTGCTTCACCCGAACCACCAGCAGGTACAGGACTCCGCCAAAACGCTGTGGTGTTTCTCTCTGTGGGCAAACGGCGACATAGACAATATGACAAAAACAAAATATAATACAAAATAATGCACGGTTAAACAAATCAGCGGAGTAAAGAAAAAATGGCAGCGATGCTTTTGGGGATAGGGCTTACAACCAAATCAAATTAATCAAAGAATGATACTTTACTCAAACCAGACAACGGAGTCTCCGCAGTTTGGAAAAAAAGAAATCCAGCAATTGCCTGAGCCTGGCTCCCAATGCTCAGCTTCATCTACAAAGCTTGACATTTACCGGTGGTGCAGAGGTAATATGAGGTGTTTATGAGTCTGCCTGGCATACCCCCTGGGTGCCCCTCCCGCCGCTTCTCACTGTAGGATGCTGACGTGATGGTCTGGTAAATGACAAAAGAAGCCAGGGGGCTCTGGAATGTGCTATTTCACACTGCTTAAGAGTCCTGAGATGAAACGATCTAAAGTCCTAGTGAAGACGTGTAAATATCGGAGATCAAATAGGGTTAAAATCACTGGACGTTCTCATCGATGGAGTGTTCCACTGTAATGAGCGACCGGTGATATCAGTGACTTTTGTGACAGCTGTTAGTGTCGCACGTTTGGAAAGATGACATGGTCTTAAGCAGCCTGTCACGAATTCGCTTACGAAGATGAGAGCATTCACATTCAGAAGGCATTCAGAGTTAATTCATAAAACCATCCAGAACAGTTGTTACATTGCTAGGCAACCAACTCAAGCTGAGGCATTTGGGAACGTGTCCAGTCTCAGCCAGAAAGTAACGTTTAGCAGAAGTAAATGTTTAGCAGAGCTCCACTGTATCATCTCCGTCTGGTTCAGTTGAGAGTTTCTGGGGTGACACTTTTTCCCAGTGACTGACATTATGGGTGTTTTACTTCCCATCTCCAGGTACAAGCTGACCAGGATTGCGGTGGACACCTCTGCTGGGCCGTCTAAGGACCGCACTGTGGTCTTTTTGGGTTCGGAGGATGGCAGGGTCCTGAAGGTGTTGTCCAGCACTCATCCTAATGCCTCCTTCGGCTCCCAGCTCCTGGAGGAAATAGATGTCTATAACCCCTCTAAGTGAGTGCAGAACCGCTCTATGTAACTATGTAACCCCTCAGAGTACAGAACCTCTCAATTTCCAGAGAGTACCTACACACACTTGCCTTCTTCAGGCCTATAAAACCAGGCTCTTCCAAACAAGTCAGTCAATAACAACTCAAAGAACAGAACCTTTCGAAGTCTGTCAATAATAACTCCGGTAACAGAACATTTTGAAGTCAGTGGGTAACACCTCTTAGTATAGAACCACCCTGTAAAGCCTCCAAGTGTGTAAACACATTTGAGTATACTGTAACCAGTGGTGTGGGTGGAGGTTCAGGTGGTGTGGGTGGAGGTTCAGGTGGTGTGGGTGGAGGTTCAGGTGGTGTGGGTGGAGGTTCAGGTGGTGTGGGAGGAGGTTCAGGTGGTGTGGGAGGAGGTTCAGGTGGTGTGGGTGGAGGTTCAGGTGGTGTGGGTGGAGGTTCAGGTGGTGTGGGTGGAGGTTCAGGTGGTGAGGAGGAGGTTCAGGTGGTGTGGGTTTAGGTTCAGGTGGTGTGGGTGGGTGGGTGGAGGTTCAGGTGGTGTGGGTGGGTGGAGGTTCAGGTGGTGTGGGTGGATGTTCAGGTGGTGAGGAGGAGGTCCAGGTGGTGTGGGTGGATGTTCAGGTGGTGTGGGTGGATGTTCAGGTGGTGAGGATGAGGTTCAGGTGGTGTGGGTGGAGGCTTATCAATGGTGGTAAATAGTCTCACTGGTAATATTGACATTTTGCCACAGGTGTAACGTTCAGGGGCAGGAGGACCGGAGGATTCTGGGAATGGAACTGGATAAGGACCATCATGCCTTGTTTGTGGCCTTCACCAGCTGCGTCATCAGAGTGCCGCTCAGCCGCTGCATCGAGCACGGCGCCTGTAGAAAGTGAGTTTCAACAAGACAGAAAAAAATGCACGAGTCCTTTCCTGACAGGGTGAAGCTTTGAAACAACACAATCTAGCTCAATGATGGAAAAACATGTCCTCTTGAACTGGCACAGACGGAGATCAAATGGTTGTTATGCAGAGGGATTCGGAGTTGATGTTAAACTTTGGAATTATCCTCCATGATTGGTTTTCTGTGGTGATTTTCTTTTAGTATTGTTCTACTGTGCTATTATATTCACTCATGTTATGTAGCCAGTAATACTGTGGTCATCACATGATCTTGCAGAGATTGTTTCAGCTTTGATCATAACTTGCTGGAGTAGTCTGTTCTCAAGAAAAGCATATATTTAATTGAGAATAAACCGAAGCTTCTGGAATTTCTAAACCACATGAGAAACTGGACCTGTATATTTCGTAGACCTTTTACACTCTTCAAAATTATTTGCCATAAAGCATTTATAACAAATTATTAGTGTTGTCTCATGAAAAGTAATTTTGTGGTGGACTGATTTTATTATCAACACATTTGTATTTGTTCTACTAATTTGGCAGATAATGGATGGAGCACAGAGAAGGCATAGACCCAAATTGTCCAAATGTATTTGGCATGTTTTTTAAGAGAGCCTGTTTGCATAAGTTGGCAAACACCTGAAACATTAAACGTGGCGCTTAATTGATCAATATTTTAACAGCCCTTAAATGTTGGGTAAAATGTTTCACTTTAGCAGAATATCTTTTTCGCAGAACACCCACATCAAGAATATAATTATAGATGTGGATAATGTATGCATACAAGTCTGGGTGTACACATTTAGACATTGTAGGATGGGGCATACTTGACACCAGGAAGCCTCTACCAGGTAATTTATCCCTCATCTGCAGTCCCTCAGTTCAGAGCACTGTGGACATGTTTGCCTTCCACACAGTAGTTTGTTTATTGTTCACAGGCTCACCGTAGCAGATGTTGTTGTTCTGGGTATAGCGAAGATCTCATCTCGGCCCCCAAAACAAAGCCATCGTGAAATGAAGTTCCACAATGTGAGACCGACCGAGAAAGTCCACAAACCTGCCCTGCTCACAATATCACACTGGGGCTATGCGAGGCTGGCGGGGGCGTGGGGGGGGAACCGAGAACTGAAGGACGTGTGAGAGAGCCAAAGGAGACAATCCCCTCTCCTGCTCCTTTCCTCAGGCGAGCGGATGACAGCCCCCTCTCCCTTCAGTCCAAGTGGGCCAGGCTGTCAGTGTATCTGCTTGGCTGGGGCGGGGGGGGGGCAAGGGGGCTGAGGGCACCTGTCACCGAGATGACTGGCTTTACTCTCCTCCAGTCTGCCAACCATGACGCGCGCGCTGTCACACCCCCGCTTGCGCATCCAGGGAGACGCGTGCACACCTGTCCTCCGCGAGGGTCCTTCACAGGCGTACGCGTCGTCATCTCAGGGACGGAGCCCGAACGCACGCTCTGACACACGCTGTCGCACAAGCTCAACTCTCTGAGTTCACTCTCAGGCCAGCCCGTCTCGCTCCGCGGTGCCAGCTGGGGAATAGCCCCAACAGAACATGCTCCACTAGACCGCAGAAGTATCCGTGTGTGAGTGTGTGTGTGTGTGTGTGTGCGTGTGTGTCAGTGTGTTTTTGGCGTGTCACTGTAGACAGTTGGACGCCTATTGCTCCCACGCCAAATGGCAACATCATACAGGGCCTTCACCGCCTCTCTCTCCCCTCTCTAGGAGCTGCCTGTCTTCCCGTGACCCATACTGCATCTGGCTGCGGACCGGGAGTTGCGCCAACATGGCACCAGGGTTCAAGTAAGTGTCGCTTTCCTTCCTGTCACAATCGGAAGGGCAATAAAGGTTTGAGGGTATGATTGCGTGTCTGCCATCGCAGTTTGGCCCCCTGTGAAACGCAAATAGAGACTGGATGATACTGGGTAAAGGAAATCACTCTGAAACCCTTCGGAAGTTGAATTAGGGAAGGATGTATTGAGGGAGTGACATCATTGTGGCGCAGATGGTGGCCATGTCCCCAGGCTTCAACAGCTGGTGTGTGGAGCCTGCTAACAGGGTAGGACGTCATAGTTCTGCCTATGTCCACAATCTGAACATTAGATTATGAACCTAAACGGAAGACCTGAACACAGATTTTGATTGGATCGCTTTTTACAATGTTGCCCAGTCTGACTTTGGGGGTATACCGTCTGGTGGGATTAAAGACAGTTATCTGAGATGGAATTTTTGAAAAAAGGGCAAATTGGGGCTCCCGATAGAAGTCACAGCCTCACAGTATATCTAGGTCATTGCAACCAGTGTTGTAATCCTGGTTGCAGCATTTCCGACTGGTCCCGGAGGTCCCCCAGAGGACGGTGCAAATTGGCTCAGTATCGTCCATGGTTGGTGGATGGATGTTGGGAAGGGTTGCCTTGCCTTGTCACACTCAATCATGGTTGCTGGTTGTAGAATGCGTTCTCCTCCAGGCAGGTAGGTTCAAGTGAATTCTTCCTGATTGGATGAGCTGTGTGATATGAAGAGCACTATAACGCTTTTCCAATTGCATTCTGAACTGGGACGGACAAAAAGTTTAGTTTTTGGACATTCGGGCATTGTAAAATTTTTATCTAGTTTTACCTGTCCTTACTTGTGCCAAATCGACTGTCGTTAATAATTTCAACAGAAGCATATTCAAATTTAAACTCTTAATGTTTGGATTACACTATGGAGACTTTACATGTAGATAAGACATAATTTTACTTTTATTCTGAGTGGTGATTTTTGTTCCTAAATTGATTCGACTTTTACGTACTTATTTTCATGATCCCATAAGAAGTGACAGTAGTCGACAACAACGGAGAACAAACATTACAAAGTTGAGTTTGACAGGTCATTATCAATGTTTCCAAGGTCGTTATCTCAACAGGAGAAACAAATGGCATCAGCAAGAGTAGGAAAGAGTCACCAGAGTAAAATGAACACAATCCATCAAGATGTAATTGGCATGTGGATTTTGTACCCTTTAAACACAGGAAATGGAGAAGTGTTTGAGTGGGCGAAGCTTATCCGTTGCCACAAATGTGTCATTACATTTTTTTCCCCTTTATATCAGCTGGATTTGAGCCAGTTTTCAACTTTGCAAAGCCTTTTAAGTAAAAGTAACAATCAGTCATTTGAACCACAATGGTTTGAGTACATTAGTTTTCACTGCCATGACAATAATCTCTTCAGTTCTCTGGAACATTGCAAATGATTGAATGGATCAATTTTCCCAATCTGAAGTGTGGACATATTGTACTGTAGATCAAAGTTGATTGATGAGTCACTTGATTCCGCCACCAGCAAACCTGGTTCACCAACCCCACCCCGTTATCCTATGGTCCTCCTTCATGCTCACCTGGTTCACCAACCCCACCCCGTTATCCTATGGTCCTCCTTCATGCTCACCTGGTTCACCAACCCCACCCCGTTATCCTATGGTCCTCCTTCATGCTCACCTGGTTCACCAACCCCACCCCGTTATCCTATGGTCCTCCTTCATGCTCACCTGGTTCACCAACCCCACCCCGTTATCCTATGGTCCTCCTTCATGCTCACCTGGTTCACCAACCCCACCCCGTTATCCTATGGTCCTCCTTCATGCTCACCTGGTTCACCAACCCCACCCCGTTATCCTATGGTCCTCCTTCATGCTCACCTGGTTCACCAACCCCACCCCGTTATCCTATGGTCCTCCTTCATGCTCACCTGGTTCACCAACCCCACCTACTGTCTAGCATTGATCCTCCACGGCTGGTGTCTGTCCGTACGCAGCGTCATTACACCCCGTTCTACTAATCAGCCACATTTTTAACACCCATTTTAGCTGAATCAGGTATTTCGCTGCAGTCAGGACAGAAACCTGCAGCACTGCAGCTTTCCGTGAGCAAGATTGAGGATCACTGCGGCCTAGCACCCCCCCCCCCCCCCGTAAAGTGGTGCTAAATAACAAGGTTGTGGCTCCCACCTACTCTCACACCTCTCAGGCTGTTGGCAAGCTGCCAAAGTGTGTTCCCGTCTCTCCTCCCTGTCCTGTCTCCTCCGTCACTCGCTTCCTTACTGTCGTTTCACCGGTGCGTGGCATCTGCCTGAGTCTCTCCCGGTGTCCGTTTTACATTTTGATCATTTGCTGTGTAAAAAGCCACCGTCTTAGATTTGTGGGACCTAGGAGAATGGATGTGGGGGTATCCGTCTGCCAGCATTGACTGCTGCGGAATTAAATTTCCGTTCTGTAAGTTATGATATGTTCCTTCCAGGGCTGGCCGTTTAGCGAGTTTTGTAATGCCACGTCTGGGGTAGATGGCCTCGATTTAATCTTTTAGATGCGGACAAAAAGCCCTTGTGCTGTTTAAATGTCATAGGCCATCTATAGGTATTCAGTACTACACTACTGTACTGTAGCGATTGGATTTTTAAGAGGAATTGGACAGAATGTTATAACATCCTTCATTTCAGCAGCACAGGAATTGAAAGTTTATGGCATGGATTTGTCAACATTGAAAGACTATTACAAATTCCATTAAATGTTCAAAAGTATTAATCTTTTCAAATATCTCAGTTTGTTTAGACTTCAGTGTAATATTTCCTACTTTGTCAGAGAGAGACATTTCCAAGTCTCAGAGAGAGTTCTAGAAACCCCTCACACAAAACACTGGCACAGCCACTTCCCTAAGATGAGCAGCAGATGGGCCTTGTTGTCGCGGCAGTGAGTCAGTGGTTTCCCTGGAGACGGCTGGGTTGATCCAGAGGTGAATGCGACAGCCGCCTTGGCAGACCGGGCCACCTTGGCAAAACGCTCCAAAGAGCTCCCAAGTGAGACGACCAGCAAAGATCAAAACGGAGCTGAAGTGCTTTACCAGTCCCAAAGCAACTCAGCAGCCCACCATTTAAAGATGTTCTTTGCGCTCTAAAATCTTTGTTAAAGTGAATCCTCCATACTTGGATGTTTGTGTCCCTACCTGTGACTTCAGATAGGAAATGCCACGTATTAGTTTAAACATTTATTGGGAGCTATGCACACCACAGTACCTTGGCATTTGGTTCTGCTCCTCTCTGGGAACTCACTGCCATCACATGATCGTTTATATGATACTACCAACAGTAACGTCACCAAAATATTATTAATTGCAATCCCCAAAGGCACTGAGCAAGGTACCCAGTACCAATCCCCACACAAAAGAAACACTGTACCAAACAGCTGGAGGCAGAGGTGGTGGCCATCAGCACTGAGTGACTTGTCTGATGATTAAATAGACTGTATGAAATCTGATATTGTGATAGGCGCCATCTGATGTCAGCTGATGCATCACTGGCCAATTACCACTCTGGTTTCCTGGCTGATTTGGCTATGCTAGTTTGCAAGCACCTGTATGAATACAAAGTTATATCCAGGTCAATATATCTGGATAAATCTCTGGGAGGTCTTTGTTGAGTAGTATGCATTGTCATTGAGACTGTGTCTAAGAATCGGAGTCGCTTCATATGCATGTCTCCTCATCCATTCTTCTCACTCACAAGTAAATAGAAGACCTTTTTTGGTGCCTAAGTGAGGGAAATGAATAGCACTCTCAATGCTCACGCAACCTGCACTTTTGAAAATGAATAAATGGTGAACGCCAGAGAGGGAGTTCAAAAAGGAGGAGCTAAAATAAACAAACACAAAGTAAAGACTTGGCGTCTCGGGGATGGAAAAGGCTTGAGGGGAAATGGCAATGAGCATCCATTGGTGTTGGGAAGTGGGAATAGCCTAATCATATTCATTTCCCTTCCCATAATGGACATTTGTGTACAGCCTGCAAACCTGTCATTCCATTAGCTTCCAGCCACTCTAAATGTATCTGCTTTGTGTATGGACATTTCTCTCATTCACAGGCATGTGGATCTATCGATGGCTGTCAGCAAATTCACCACGCACTGATTGAAATGTCCTAATGAGAGTGAACACTGAAAGCCCGAAATAGCAATGGGCAAGCCCCACCCATCAGAGGACCTCTGCTTTCCCTCCATCAATTTCCTGTGTGTATAGGGTGCAAAATCCACTTACCATTTACATCTTGCTGAATCGATTTCTTTCATTTTACCCTGACACTTTCCAACTCTTTTCAGTTAACGACAGGGGGAAAATCTGTCAAACTCCAACCCCAGTACTGGTTTAAATAGAATGCAAACATTTTCTTATGCATTGATGAGAACACAACTTCTTGGATGGGATTTCTTATTCTTAGTTGCCTTGACCCTTTCAAAGAGAAAGAATAATGTTATTAGGGTGCTTCTGAGCTTTTTGTGCAATAGAAAAAAGTTATGATTACATGCGGTTTAAATGTGTACGAATTAGATGCACTGAAATGAACACAACATCTGAAAATCAACACTCAGATTTTAGTGACATGATCTTGCAAACAATAAATTATGCATATTATTATGCATGTTTAGGTGTATTCCCGAGTCTAGCATTTTTATTTAAATATCTTTCTCTTGACACGCTTGTTGAATTATGCAACACAACAATAACAGAAATGAATTATGAATGAGACAGGGTCTAGACTGTGCAGGTGAGCACAGGTAGGCACAAATAATTTTCTCAATTTATTCAAAAATATTAAAACAATGCCTGATATACAAAAATGTATATCTGACAGCATTCTAAGATGAAGTGAAATTTGACAATAAATGTTACAGCTTTGTAACAATTTTTTTTTTTTTTACAAATCAAACACTTTGGAGTATCTTATTCCATTGTCCATCTGTTGCATTTATGAATTTGTTTTAAAACCTTTTAAAAATGTAAATGAACGTTGCTACCCAAATATAGCCGTTAGACCTGCATTTGAGTGTTTCCCTCAAGAGTGCTGGGAAATGACAGTTTTGGGGCTGGCTACATGTTTTGATTGAATAGGGCCTGGGTTATGACCTGGGCCACAGTCATCCCTGACGCCAGCTTGTCCTGGCCAGATGAGACCCGGTCACTCCTGCTCCTCCTGTCACCTGATAGGAAGAGTGATTGTCACCTGACCTTTATTAGTTGTGGCCTCTCGTGTCTTTCCCAGTGGTGCCGGTTTCTAATTGGACAAAGGACGAGGGGAGAGAAGACCGACTTCGTTAGGGTGCCGGCAAAATGGATGTTCTCTCCGTTCGTGGCATTTTCCCCGGTTCACCTAGACGTCTGTGCACGTTGACGTCATGGGGACGCGCAGCATGTGCCTCTCAGGTGGTGAATGTACATGCTGTGAATATTCTCCTGTTGTCGACGGCAGCCAGGTCGGGCAGGTTCCGTGTCAGGACATTGCTAAGTGGCCCTCCAGCAGCGTGCTGAATGACATCGTTCCCAATTACAGCTGGGTGTGTGGTAACTTGTGGCAGCGGAAAAGAACCAATGTCACAAGGGCTCTCTGCTCTGCCGACGCACTTTCTCTCTCTGATCTCATGCTCATTGGTCGATCTGCTGCCGTTTTACGACAGCCAGATCCTTTTTGTTCACTGTGATGGTAATTCCATCGATAGACACTCTTAAAGGAGTATGTACAGAGACAAAATTCGCTTGGCACAATTAATAGATTATTTGCAAATAGAGAGACACGTCAAAAGGTTACAAAATAATCCTCTGAGGAATCTCTGAGGAAAATACATGAAGTCAGTATTTATTACAGTTGAAAGAGGTGTGGTAAGATGCTGCCCAGCTGTCCTATGTCAATAAAACACATTCCCTTTGTTGTTCACACACTCAGGGAGCCGGGAGTCTCAACACACTCCGGGATTCCATCTTACCTGGCAGGGCGCTCCTGCCGGGTGGGTGGGGACCTGTGTCAGCGCCGCAGGCCCTCACTACTAGTGTCCCCAAAGGCTCAGTTCTAGGAACTCCTCTAAGTGCTACAACACATCCTCGCATGCTAGCATTGCTATGCGGAGGACAGCACTTCCCGACGCCCAGGTGATGACACTGTGAGACTTCAGGGCATGGAAGTGGGCTCACCGCTGTGAAACGTCGCTCCCAGGGAAGGCCTGCCTGCTTAAAGACCTCCAAACACAACGGTGTCCACCACACAGAGTGGGAAGAACCCTGAAGTGATCTTATCATTCACACACGTCAAAGCAATTACTCGCTCTAAAACATTTTTAGAGGACAAACTTTCTTTGCCGCTTGTGGCATCAAACACCCGCCTGCTGTGCAACCTTCTAGGTCAACTTACTGTGCTGCACTGTATACTGGCTTTCAGAAGACATTTGCCACTCCCTCAAGACCCTTGTGCTGGAACAATCTTCCTCCTAAAGTCCTGTCCCCGCCCACCTTACAAAATAAATATGTAGAAGACACACCCCCCATTAACTGAATTTGCAGTACTGTGCCAAATTCTTAGGCACAAGTAAGTCCAACTAAAATCATTTATTTGGATAGTGTTAATTTGTAAAAATGTATTTATATATTATATATACTGTATATATTTATTTTTTTATTAAAAAACAACCCAAATAAATGGCTTTAGTTTGACTGTCGGGTGCCTAAGACTTTTTAACAGTACTGTTTGTTGTCAGTGTGTTTGAGATTATTGCATTAGCCTAAAGGCTGAAGGCATAATTGTCAGTTGCGTAATTCTTCCCGAAAACCCCAATGTGTCCTAAAATAGATAATGGAATTGCTTGACGGACCATGTTATCACTTTGTTAAAACAATTGCATATGTTAGGGTTGTTGATGTAATAGAAATCATGCATACACAAATTGGCGTTTGGGAACAAAATATGATGGTCAAGATTATTTAATTGGATTTAGTTAGATTCCTTGAGACGCCACCTTCCAAGGTAGCGCGTGCCTCATTTTCGATAGCCCCGAGGAGTTTTGCAAGTGTGAAGACAATACTGTTGGAACTGTACGAAGTTTCTGTGCGGTGGGCACTTCTATCACTTGATTTTCATGCGATTGAAGGCCACAATCCTGCATGGTATGTGTCGAACACGCCAGTGTAAATTTAACCGCTATGGAAGTTGTTACGCGAAATAAGATAAATCTGTGTAGCCAATTATTATTCTCTGTCTCGTAATGTAAACCATCCCTATGCCTCTGTTCCTCTAGGGCTGGTTTTGAGCAGGACATTGAGGGAGACCACTCACTTTACCCTGACAACTGCAATGGTAAGTTATCACCTGCATGGCAACAACCCAATAAACGAAACATCAGCCCTTTAAAAATAAGGGTCCAGTTCTTCAAGGAGGTACATGGAAGGATGGTTTCCCGGGTTACCGTAGTGTTAGAACATACCTCACAATTTTTGTTTGATCCGTTTTAGATGTCATTCATAATAAATGTTTCATTAACGTCAGCTACAGTAAGACCGAAGTGGAATGCAGAAAAAAGGTTGTCAGCATGAAGTTACATAATGCATTCACAATTATGTTAGACAAAATTTGACTGTTACAATAATATGTTGGAAACGTAGGTGAGAAAACGGCTAAAGCTAAAAAGTATTTTGTATGACAATCAAACACACCTGTGCCACTGCTCAAATGTTTCACGGCCCAAACAAAACATTTGTTTCTTTGTAGTTGTTTTGGGAGTATTGTAATCCATTCCGTCTTTTTGTTTTCAATACCGTTGCTTTGTTTGGCTTCCCTCAGCAGATGTCTTGGCGACCACTCGGAACCAGAACTCTGCGGCAGACTCCGCCTACGGTCAGTTTTCATCTCTCTCCCCATCCATTAATTCTGTATTGATTCCAGTTTGCTTTATTGCTGTACTACGGTGGTCATAAACGGTTCATTCATTTACATGCAATTACTTTACAATAACTATTGTACCTTTGTGATTTTACTTAAGGTTTAACACTAGACAGCTTGACAATGAAATAATGCCACAATCATTTTGTATGTTGCGAACATTTTTACTTATTCCTTTTTAGATTTGGGATTACTTAAATCTGGTTCACAGCCATGGGAGAAATACACATTTCTGTAGTTCCAGATATTATTCAAAATAGGACTCTGCCGGTGAAAACAGTCTGATCCATTTTTTAAAACCCCTCAACGTAAAATGCAATTTGGGTGACCGATCGGTGCTTTATTTTAAATTCCAGAAGGTCAATAAAGCTCTCCGATTGGCCTAGTAATGCTTGACCATGGTAAAGGTTTTTTGCAGGCCCAGTCTCACACCAGAGATGTAATGTAAGCTAAGATGTGATGTAATATAAGCCCAGCCTTAGCCGTTCACTGTGATTAACCCGTGGAGTAAATTACACTATTAGAGCCTAATGGAGACACCAGCCTCAGCTGCCAAGAGGTAGGTTGGGCATTAACCTCGTGGGATAGGTCGGACAAGCGTGAAGGTCCGTGTTAGAGGAGGGATTTCTCAATCGGTGAAAGAGGCCTATTCAAACTGGACACTGCCATTTTGCTAATGCCTTTTTAGTTACAAATTGGAAAAAGTGTGTGTAATGTTCCTAACCTATCAGGACACAATTTCCTCTGGTTATGTCCCCTGTGGCCAAATTGAAATGTACAAGTAAACACAAATGGCATACGTGGACAGAACAACATATTTCAGCTGGTGAACCTTTTTACTGGGCCCCTGAGGTGTAATGTGTGTAAAAAAAAAAAAGTTAAGCGGTGTCACTTTGGGAGCCTTATTAGCAATCGATAGCGTCCTGCAGCAGTACAAACGGTTCAAGGTGGCCCTCCGTGAGTAGTGGGAACACAGCAGAGGGGGGTTTTCAATCACTGAAACCTCCCACTAACACTGGAAATTACACCAAAACAATGACACTCCAATGGCGAACCAGGCATCGGGACCATGACCATATTTTCGCAGGCAGCAGCCATAGTGATCTTTTTTTTATTTTTGAAAGCCTTTGAAGCAAACAATGTATTTAGTGGTGCCGTGCTTTAGTAATCCTGGGTAAACGGGATGAAATATCACATAAACCAGGTAGTTGAGATCTGGCAATGGGTCTTCCTGCATCTTTGACAGGCTTTTGTTTTGTATTTCTGTTTTAAGATAGTGGATCACATAAGATAGAAACATTCATCAGTAAGGACATAGGCTATGCAGAGAGGTCTAGAAGACCTGCCGCTCAAGAGTCACAGTGGCTGTCTGCCCATCTGTGATTATTCCACATAGCTTAAGTGAACCACAGTGTTCTGAGAGATTGGTCCTGCGTTGGTGGAATGGCGGACAGACCTGTGTTGGCTTTGCCAGCTGGCTCCAACGGCCCGATCCACAAATTGGCATTGGTTTGTCCCTTAAGTCCAACAAGGTCTTTAAAAGAACAAGAGCCCCGTAATAAGTACTTCAAAAAGGTCTTGTATGGACTCCCGGGTGGCACAACCGTCTAAGGCGCAGCATTTCCTTACCGAAGCGACTACCACAGTCTGGGTTAGAGCGTTAACTGCTCTATGCTATTTGCCAATGTGTGGCAGGCAGTCCCATGGGACAGTATAGATTAAATACACCTGTTTCTGGAAGGCCCCAGAGTATGTTGAAAAGCATATTCAAACAACCACACCATCAAGGCCATGTAGCCTTTAAACCAAGTATGAAAGAAAGGAATTGCACCACGCAGTTGGACTATGAAAACAATATGGAGTAGGGTTGAGTAATTTATTACTCTGCCAAGAGAAGGCTGCCAATCAAAACTGAGCAACCAGGCAAGGGGGTCATTGATCAGAGAAGCCACCAAGAAGCCAGCAGTAATTCTGAAAGGGTTTTACGTTAGCAATTACCTAGGTGCTCTGCAAAGCTGGGCTATATGGAAGAATGGCGCTGAGAAAGCCATTGCTGAACAACAGGTGAATTAATTTGGATTTGGCCAAAAGGCTTGTGGAAGACACATAAAAGATGTGAAAGAAGGTTTTCTGTTCAGATTAGACCAAAAATTTAACATTTTGGCATAAATGCAAAACCACCTTGTTGACTTAGCAGTAAAAAAAGCCCTCCCAAGCCTGTTGGGAGTCGCTGCGATAAGACAGGGTTGTAAGTACTATTGGATATACAGGAAATAATGAGAAAAGTGTGTGTGTTTGTGTGGGGGGTTATATAAAAGGTCATGCAGTCAAACGATGTGCAAATGAACATAATTACCGGTACCTTCAATTTATGACTTGTTTGGCAGTAAATGATGCCATAGACCTTTCCTTTAATGCAAGGCAGGTAACACAGAGATACTCGGTTTACAAGTGCTTTAATGAATTAAAAAACACTTTAGCAACTCTGTCGTGGCTCGTCCGCTCCGGTCGTAGTATCCAATTACGGCGCCTACGTGTAGCAGAAATCACCTCAGACCACTCACATTTGCATGCATTATGTGAATGCGCAGTTTTGCCAACCCACTTACATTAACAACACCCTAACATAGTTCTCATGGCCGAACGCCGTTTATCACCTCACCACGGTATACATCACGCAGGCGGGGGCCGGGGCCCTTTCTGGAACGCATTCATACGCTCTTACACGTGACTCGGCTGATTTGCTCGGCCCCCTCGGGAATGTGCGCCGGGGCGTTTTTTTTCGCGCTACTGTCGTTTTTTCGTTCCCTCTCATCAGTCAGTCATGCCGCGGACCATCATGCAGATGCATTAGCGCGCTCCCACCACAAGACAAACAGTCGATTGATTACTCTATCCACAAAGCAATCAATAAGCACAGCATGGGACCCAGTGGAAATTCATGGCGTAAAGGGAAACAAACAGCGGGAGATGTTAACCCTATTGAAAAACCCACGCGTTAATAAATGAAGGGACCGGAGGAAATGATTGAATCGTCGGCTGGTACTGAGTCGGTCCGAGGGGATGATTGGTCTTCTGAGACCGGGCCGAATATCGCCTTTTTTCCCCTCGAAAGTGAGAGCAACACACACCTCTATTAAACAAGTGGGAGAGAATCACCATAGCTGTTTATTATACTCTCTTCAGGCTTGGTTTTCATGTATTCAGCCTCTCTTGGGGATGCCTGCCTAGTGTCTTTACTTTTTGACGCAGTGATTTCCCAGGCACATTCATGCAGGTAACATCAAGCCTGAAGGGAGGCACATTAGGCTTGACAGCCCCCATTTACAGCTGTGATGAGGGTGCTCTGCCTGAAACGAACAAAACAAGATAATGAATTTCCGCCTTGGGGAGCGTCTTGAATATCAGAAAGCCTATGATTCCATATGTATCCATCATAGAAAGCTGTGAGGCTCAACAGCAATCTGTCATAGTTCTACTGTACATTTTGTGGTTAGAGGCAAAGAGAGTAATAAACTCACAAATGCAAATTTGCTAGACTGGGGGTGGATTCTACTTTGATCATGGCGTGGGGAAGATTTTAATTTAAATATTTCCCTTTTCAAAGACTGGGCTTTGAAGGTAATATGTGCAGAAATGTGCCCAACTTGGAGAATATATTGTTAAAAATATCTAGCTACATCTACGTCATTTTGCTGAGTCTACCTTTAAATCTGTGTTCATAAAATATTGATGAACTTGTAGACCTCTTGCATAGTGACTAGACAGAACTGGAGCAATGTTTTATCATGACATTTTTACCCAATGTATATCTACTAAGAGTTTCCTCAGTACTGTGTTTTTCCTTGTAAACAAATTTGAGCCAAATGGATTATGTGTACCAATCACTAGTTCATCCACCATGCAGCAATTTTGCTGTGTTACTTAAAGCTAATGGTCCAATTGTCCTGGCTCAAGGGTGCTCATAAAAAAACAGGTTAAGAAGATAAATGGGCGTCTGAAAAACCTAGCAGAAATACATTACCAGCAAGCTGAAGTGGAGCTCTGCTGAACCTAAAAGACCCGCTGAAAAATAACAGTTGCTCCCTACTGGCTAAATGGACTTTTTTCTAGTTATATAATTAGAAAAACATATTATGCAAACTGTTTGACTGCTGATTATGTTTCCTGGTAGGCTCTAGTGATTACGCATGTCCCCTTATCCACTAATCCTACAGCCAACACGCACACACATTTAGAATAACACTCTGATTAATACAATCAGGAACACTCACTGGGCACTCCACTGGCGCCACTGATGTGCTAAACATTATATGAATCTGTCTGCATTATCAATCGCTGCACCCCTGTTAAACTACTATTTATGATAGAGCCAGAACAAAAGGTAGACAACTTTTTGAACTGGAATATAGGGTGATTTTTCAAAGACACATCAAAGCGTGGTCGAGATTCTGATGCATTTGTTTTGCTCGCTGGCAGTTCCATAATCCTTCAAAAGGCACATCCTGCCAAGTTCTCAGGCCTGGTTTGTTCTAAACACAAATATTGGGGATACCTCACTGCAGATGTGCTTGTACAGTTCATATAAGCCAAGTGAAATGCTTCATTAGCACTAGCCATTACATCAGAGTTGTGACTGCCTTGTCCTAACAGTTTTTTTTTTTCACAATGACGGTATGTTAGCAAAGCAGTTGGAAAATAATGATCTCATGTCTATCTCCCAATCTCTGTTCTGTAATCTCTGCGTGCCATTACCATATATAAAATACTATCTTAAATAGCACTTCTCAAAGTGAATATCAAAGGCACTGGAAACCCAATCGGAACCTAAATGTTTGGTTCTGGCACTGACAGGCCTCGATTTAGATAATGGTATTCCACAGTTGGCAGGGTGTTGAGGCAGTCCGGAAAAGCGGGAACAGTAGTAGTGGAGGGACTGTTAATGGTTCAAGGAGGGAGAAGCGTCGGTCAGGAAGACAGACCCAGAGCTCTTCATTGGGCACATAGACTGTATCTCCTCCTCTGTAAATTGGCTGGATAATAAGCCACTGAAAGTGTAGCACCCACCTGGGGAAATATTCAGCAGCTATAAGCTATGCTCAGCGCCTGAAAGACCAAAACACATCATTAGTAGGCGGTACAGTCAACCTATGAGATGAGCTACATCCTCTCAGACCTCTATCCCTTTACACCACAGAGGTACCTGGATGGTGCTGGCCAATTACACCTCCAAGTACCCCTGGGCTAATCCGCAAGCTGGATTCAGACCCTGGTCTCGCAATGATGCAGCTGACTGTGTGGCTTTGACATGGCCACTGCTCCATTGAGTCTCTCCAATGAAAATATTATTTTAAAATGTAATAAAAATGTTGGACAGAATGAGGCGTTAAACCTTTTTTACGATTGTTTGAGCGTGAAGATCCTTTTTTATTTACTTTTTAATATTACTATGTTAATACTTTTTTGTGTCAAAAAGGTGTTTGTGTGAAATTGGTGGCCGTGGTGAAAAAAAAAAAAACTGCTAAAATAGTGGCATGGTGAATTGAAAATAATGCCATTGTTGATTTAGTTTTATGCTTTTTTCATTACTAAGGCAATTTTCCAGATAGTGTGCCTACTGGAAAATATGGGCCCATAAAAAAGTATACTATGTGATAAAACAGTTAAAAATATATAAGTTCTCATAGATTAGCTGGTCATTTCCAGAACTAGAATATTCTGGTGGCTTTGCAGTCCTTCTTGGAGCTGTGAAACTAGTGCTGAATGAAACAATAGAAAAGGATCCATCTTTTCCAGATATATTAATTGTCTTTCTGGTGTGTCTTAGGTAAGCATGCGCCTGCCTAACACCCACTACCACACTTTAGAAGGCAACAGGGTTTCTCATCTCTGTCAGCCGTCCTTTCGTGGCCTTTAAGTAAAGACTATCAAGGGACGGTGGGTACCACAACAAAGGCAACCTCAAAACTCCAGGTCTCGCACTGCATGAATGCCAATGCACCGACCTGTGAGTGGAATCTAATGTCAATGCTGGAGTCCCTTTACCTTCCTACATATTCTAGTGCCAAAGTCTACATACTTGACTACATATTCTACTGCTGGAGCTCCCTTAAGCTATCTACTTATTCTAGTGTCAAAGTCCCCTTACCAATCTACATATTCTGACATTGACTATGATTTTCTCGGGTCTCTCGCCTATCATTGGCTTGCTGTATTTCATTTCTGGGATGACCCTTGTACGGCTTTGGCACAAACTGCAGAAATACGCTTCATGCAGTTTAGTGTCATCTTCTAAATATTTCTTTCACCCTTAAATCCGGATGTGGTAACTCCGCTCGGGTCTTTGCTCGATGCCTGCTACATCAGGTCAATTTCTAATAAAAGTATTTTTTACAATGTGATGTAGTGACAAGCAGAAGACATATCATACAGTATATTAACCATTTTGTATGGTTTGTTTTGGTAGGTGCTTTGCCCATGCCATCATTGTTTTGCTACCAACCAAAGTCATAACTTGCTTAGCAAATCTCTTCATGTAAACCCTGAATGCTACTCTAGATTTTGTTGGCTGGCTATGCCTGAATACCACAGTGCCCAGCATTGCAGCGTCAAAATCCGAGGCTTACAATGCATTTGGTTCCCATTAGGGTGGAGGAATCCTCTGGGAACATCACTCTTTCGGCAACTCTGTGACCTACATAAAGCGTCTATATAAGAACCACATGGGAGGGCCTTTGCTCGACAGCGCCTTCAAGAGAAACATTCACTTCGGTTGAGTCTAATTACCATATGTCTCTCTTTCGCCCCGTCCTATTTTTAACTGTTGGGAGGAAGGAAAAAAGACAATAACGGAGATGAAAGTGAAGTGAACGTGTTGGTGCTCACTGGGGGCCGAGCAAGGAGATGATGGCAATGGGTGGGGTGGATGTTTGTAATCTATGTTGGTATTATTTAGCATAAAGAGCAAGTATTTATGTTTCTACCTAAAACTTTGGTCGTCAAAAGCTTTTAATAAGATAAAGCAGGGACTGAGCCAAGCACTCGTTCACACACACACACACACAACACTGCAAGACATCACAATTGCACAAAACTAAGCCGTACCTCAATGAAAAGTGACTGACCAGAACTTTTTTTCCCCTTAATCCAGCACATTCATCCAGTCCTCATAATCTCTCTGTTAGACTTTCAGGATGTTTTATTGGAGGATCCTTAGGGAACAGAGACACCATTAACTCTGTTGGGCTTAACCCAACCACGGCTGCTGCTCCACTAGATAGGCTGTGGCACATTTCACCCGCAGCCTCCCCTAAACCCAGCATCAGTCCCTGGCTGCAGCATACCTCTTTGAGGCCGATAAGCTTTTGGATATCTAAGTGTTGATCTTGGCAAGTGCGAGAAGCCAGGTGCACATGCAGTGAATTATGAACTCAGAGTCAGCAGAGGGGGCCCTCTAAGCTCTCTGTTCTCTGTGCTTAGAGTCTGGACTCATTTGGGTGATTTGTTATGATGAGTGAGTCAACTGTGTGAACGGTTTTCTGTCGCTGCCCCCTAAAACAGTAGTAAGCCAGGTCTCCATGATTGACAGAGAAAAGAAAACCTAATAATTTCAGTTACTGGCCCAATGTTCTCTAATTAATAGATTGCTGGCCGAGTCCTCTCTAATTACTAGGTTACTGCCCCAGTCCTCTCTAATTACTAGGTTACTGCCCCAGTCCTCTCTAATTACTAGGTTACTGCCCCAGTCCTCTCGAATTACTAGGTCACTGGCCGAGTCCTCTCTAATTACTAGGTCACTGGCCGAGTCCTCTCTAATTACTAGGTCACTGGCCGAGTCCTCTCTAATTACTAGGTCACTGGCCCAGTCCTCTCTAATTACTAGGTTACTGGCCCAGTCCTCTCTAATTACTAGGTCACTGGCCCAGTCCTCTCTAATTACTAGGCCACTGGCCCAATCCTCTCTAATTACTAGGTTACTGGCCCAGTGCTCTCTAATTACTAGGTTACTGGCCCAGTGCTCTTTAACTACCATGCACTGGCCCACCAGTTAGCCATGTCATGATAATAATACCCCACTAGGTGAACATGTTATTTACCTGTCATTAACTGATGTTCTTTATTCTTCTCCTGAAGGTGTTCGAAGGCTCCCTGACTCTGAGAAATCCAGCCCCAGTGTCCACTACACCCTACTGATCGCCTGTGTCCTGGTTGCGTTCTTCATTGGTGCCATTCTGTCCGGCTTCCTGGTGTCATGCTACTGCAGTCACAACGCCCGTCGTGCCCGGCGGCTTGGCAAGGACCCTGAGGCCTCTATCCACCCCGCCCTCTCTCTGCGCAGCCTGGCCAAGCTTAACGGCCTGCTGGACGGCCAGCCAAAGGAGGAGAAGCTGGACATGTCCACACCCAAGATGTACAGCTCCTTCATTCCCAACGGAAAGGACCATACTCCGGGCAGGCACGGGATGTCCCTGGGGGACCCGGATCTCAACCTCTCCCAAGGCGAGGACCTCTCGGGCCTACCCACCCCAGATTCCACCCCGGAGCTGCCCATCAAAAACATGAAGGCCTTCCGGAACCAGTGGGAGAGGAACCAGAACTGCAACAACGCCAAAGATTCCAAGGCTCCCGCTAGCACTGGCTTTAGCCTGGCTTCGTCACGGTCCGCCTCGGGGGTCACCCAGCAGGTGTTCCCCTTCTCCCACAGCCTGACCAACGGCCAAGCCCTGGGCCACCTGCCAGAGGAGAGAAAGATCCCCAATGAAGAGCGCTCGCAGGGGGCCTCGGCCCCGCAGTCCTCCTGCTGCCCGCAGTCGGTGGTGGACGTAGCGGCCCTGGACGAACTTCTGAAGCACATCCATGAGGTCAGCGCGTCGGGCAGCCGCAGCATCACCGTGTTGACCTCCCCGTGCGCCCCCCTGCCCGGTAGCTCCGGCCACCACCACAGTCACAGCCAGGGCAGCTTCAGATGCCAGCCCCAGATCCCCGAGACCGAGTCGGCCCCGTACTACAGCTCATCCACCCTGCCCAGGGACAGTCTGACCCGCCGGCTGGACGTGCCCCCGGACGCGGCCTCGGCCTCCTCCTCGGCTGGTGCCACCCCACTGCAGCAGCAGTCCATCCCTGAGCGTGGCGCCGTGACCCGCCACCACTCCCAGAGGCACTCGCTGATCAAGATGGGCAACGGCGGGGCCGTCCCGCGCCAGCACAGCTTCAGACAGGGCCCACCCCCTCACCAGCTGCTCACCCGGATGAACTCGGGCGGCGGGGGGGCGGCCGGCTGCGAGGCCCACCGGCCGCTCATTCCCAGTGCCTGCCTGACGCGGCAGCACAGCTACAGCGAGCCGCCCCACCTCCAGCGCGCCGCCATCGTGCGCCGCACGGCCTCCCTCAAGCCCCAGGTGCCCCCCAAGCCTCTGTTCCTCCCCGCCACGTCACCCGTCAACCAGCAAGGCAAGTACGACTACTGAGAGCGAACGAGCCGGACCGAGAGGCTCCGGAAAGACAATACAACCCGTCTCCTCTCTGACGTCGGCCAACCCCGTCGAGGACGGGGACGGGGTGGAGGTCGGGGGGTGGGGGTGGGTGGGTGGGACTAACTACTGGCACTAGCATACCTTTCGGCGCGGCGTCTAACAATGTCGTTGCACCCCGCTAGCCTCCAAAACCTGATGAATGTCCTTATACCATATTGGTATTAATTCAATGCTACTCGCGGAGGGGAGCAGGCAACGCAAACTTTTGATCTGTAACCTTCGGTGAGGCTAAAGGAATGCAGGGGCGAGAGTCCCGATCTCAATGTAAAGGACAGTTCACCGGTCAGCCATAGACACTGCAGACCTGTCCCTCAACCTAAGAGAGCACCTCTAACACGAACCGGCCAGTGGTGTTTGTATGTATGTATGTATGCATGTGTGTCTAACTGTGTATGCGTGTATATGCACTGCACATATGAAGATACACACAAGGCCTAACCACGCTACGCGAACTGTGGCATCACTGTCAACTCATAGCCATCTCTTAACCCTCTTACGATAGAGATAGTGTGGAGGGCCACTCCGTATATTCAGTTAGCATCCCCGGACACAAAGGATTTAGCAATAACCAACCGTTGTGCAGCTCAGCACCAGCCTCTAGTGGTCAGGGTGGGTACTCTTGTTCCTGCAGCGTACCATATTAAATGACTACTTTGATAATGCTTGGGAAATTATGAATTTTGTGCTAATGGAATAAAATGCTGCGGAATAATAACCATGGGGTGAATATACAGCCCACACACATGAAAGTGTTACCAATGTTAGTCACAGGTGGAAGCTACCCGGGACAAGAGACCGATTCAGGCTTGGATTATTGATGGATCCTTGACCTGTTTTTGGTATTCTTACTTTTGTGACATAAATGATGTGTTAACTCTAGAGGCATTCGACAGGTCCCCAATATGATTGTCACTATCATCATCAATGTAGTAATATTTTTCTTTTCATAGTTGAGTAAAGTAACTCACCCTATACTTGCAATGCATTTTCCAACAGAAGGTGGGTAAACTTGTTTGTCATTCAAAAATGCTAACTTGGTGAGAATTGGTTCCACATTGAGGTGAAATCATCCAGGCTATTCAAGTATTATGAAATTATACAATTATATAATATTAAAAAATGTAAGTCTTAATGCGGAGCCCCAAGAAATCATTCACGGGCACATGGCGCCCTCTTATGGACAAGCCCTTAAGTGTAATAAAGTCAGTTACTATGTTTACCATATTGCTATAGACATTGTGGTTATTGGTGTAAATAAAGGCAACTGTGGAATAAAACTTGCTGAACTGTGATTTGTATATGTGATAGTGTGCCTTGTTTAACAGAATGTTGGTTCACTCCTGAAGAGACTCCATATGAGGTTCTATGTATGTAGGTTGTTCTAAATGGCAAGTTTGATCGTCGAGTAGATGAGGCAATTGGTAAGTAACCAAAATGTTGCTGGTTAAATTTTGCCAATTGTTTCGCTCTTGACCAAGACATTCATCTTAATTGACCTTGTATTTTGCTCTGGACAAGAGCATCTGTCAAATGACTTAGTTGTAGCTTAACAACTGTGAAAACAGTGGTGTTCATAGGGCTACATTCAATGCTCAAGCTGGAAGATCAGCATGTATAGTGCAGTTGAAAAGTAAAGTATAGCCAGTATATGCAGTATAGTAATTTTTTGGGTGTTTAATGATCAAAATCAAGGATATCCAACTCCTATCCAAAGGGCTGAAAACTTGCTACTTTTAAAGATGACCTTTTTCAGATATTTATTACATTTTTTTTTGGACAGGGACGTGGTGAATGAGAAAGTCCTTGCTGAAAGAGCAAGTTTGAGTCGAACCCACACCAAAGCAGCACATGTGCACAAGAGGCCGCAGCTTAGATGACTGGCTGATGGTGGAGCTGTAACTCCTTCTCCTGGCAATAATGAATGTGAATCCCCTTCCTGCTCTTAACATTCTGCCCACCCCCAAAATGAATATTTATGAACAATCACTGTCCCAATTGAGTAGTCATGGATAATTTACCTTGAATGTAACAGCTGTTTAGGATAGAACAGTTGGCTAAAGAAAAGAATGTGATTATATGATTTTGAAAATAATTTGTGTTAATATTTGGCTGGGCATTCAAAAGAAACGGTTCCCTTTGCAGCCACATGCCCAGCTTTTAAAACCGTTAGCTCTCTGGCACCCTCATGAGGTATTCTGCACACTGGACCGCACCAAAGGAAAACCTATTCTGATAACTAAGGGCCAAAATACAATCAATGCAATTTTCACTATGCCATATGCAGTATTTATGCAAATAAATGACAAGTCAATTAGACATTTTCAAAGTCTGAAAAACATGGTTTGGCCAATACGGTCAAAGCTGATCTTAAATCCAGTGACGGATTTGTCCATTCTCTGACAGGCCAAATTATTTTGTTCAAGCAGCCGCTGAAGTGAATGTGGTTCCTTGTTGATTTTTTGTGAACAGGATCCCTATAAAAACACCTTTTAAAATCTGTAATGCCTATTACCAAAGTTGGAAAAAGCAATGTTCTGTCGTGCTCACACAAGAAATTTGATAGCTTTGTGTACTGAGTTGACTAAAGAGGAAACTTTAATGAAGGAATGTATTAATCATGGAATGTGATTTGGACCAAAATAATATCAACCATACTAACAGGTATATTAAAACAGTTGACAAAAAGAATTAATGGATCATGTAACAAATGTAACAAAATAGAGTATACCAGAAAACCAACAAGTTTTAGGCCAAGTGTATTGACAAGCACAATGAGCGCTCAGCCAGGTTTCTTAATCAACCAAAAATGGTAACAAACAAAGCAACTGAAAACGATAGAATAATGAACTACCAGTCTAACCAGAAATTGTTTTTTTTTTTATTCACATTAAATTCAAAACAGTCAATGGGTCAACTAAATCCATGGCGCAGAATATTTGTTATAACGCAACTGTCAAAAGCAATGTATCCATGTTAGCAGACACTTCATTCACAGCAAACGCAGAACTTGTCAGCTAATAGAAAATGTACTTTAATTTCAGCTTTGCAACAAAACAAAAAATAGGCTCTGCTATGTATTTGTGAGTCATGTCTTTTATACCACATATAGACCATGAATTGCTTATCAAAAGAACCTCAATATTATTTACATTATTCTCAGATCTATTGTGTTCGACTTTAGTTATTTCTGCTTGTGTCAGGCAATTAACCAGACAGTTACAAATAAACATTCTTAAGCGCATGAGCAAGATCTGATATTGGATACATTCTGGCCCTACGTCTTCACAATGCTTAAACCCAAAAGATGCAAGTTGAAAACAAACGTGAGAGAGTAAAAAGTGAAATAAACACCTGTTTTTACATTTATAGATGAATGCTCCTAAAATGTACAATTAAGTGGTAATTCCTTATCTGGGAGAAAATGCAAACTCAAAAAATGACATTAACCCAACAAGACTTTAGTACATTCACATTGCATTGTACTGTCAACTCTTTAAGGTGGACTGTAGTCATGGGATTGGGTTTTTGTTCTGTAGGACTGTCAATATGACTCTTGTGAACCCGCATTTAAGGCATTAATGTATTACAATGTTTTATCAGAGTAAAAGATTCTAGAAGAGACAGAAAAAAAAATAAAAGGTTAAACTGTTCTTCCCCAACCATTTAAGCTCCAAGTAAGTTTTAGTTGATCATTTTAAAAGGAAAACATTCGGGATATGCTGTTCTTCAGTTGGCAAATCAAATATTATGGGGAAAAGGGAAAGACCAGTGAATTTAATTATGTATAATCATACTTTCCAGTCTCCGTACAAAATGTGCACTTCTCTCCAAGCAAATAAAACAACAATGTACTATGACTAACACATCAAAACATTGTTGTCCCAAAAGTGACAATATTTGTAAAACTGACAAGCAGGTGCTCGTTCAATTCAAATATTTTGTCCTCCACTGTGGTGCTCAACTCAAAGGGGCTTCACTGGTGCCATTCATGAAAGCATTTTCTATCAGGGTTGATGCAGAGGGCTACCTGGCACTCTTGGCACTTCCATTGAGAATCTATATTGACTCCATTCTTCTTGCACTGCAAGCACCTCTTCAGTACCTTTTTGACATAAGACTGCTTCCTGACAGGAATTGGCATTTCGACAAGGACTGGTACATGTGTAGTTTTCCTTCTCAATCGTGTATTTCTCCATTTCAATTCTTTCCGCAGGGTAATAGTCATTCCACAGAGTGTAGTTGTAAGCTCTTCGATGAAGGCATGTCGGGTCATGGGCGCAGTAGTGTCCTTCTTGCACAGCTCCACATGTATTCCATAACTGTTAGTCACCGCCATGTCCAGAAAGTGAAAGAATAAGAAGTTATACCCCCCCATTATACCCGGTTGGTCTGAAAAGTATTGATTCATCTGATCTGAAGAGTTTACACTTTTCTTGTGTTGATCGTAAGCCAGAACCGGTGCAGGGACTGGAATTGACTTAAGAGTCCAGCTGCCATCCTTGTTTTTTACTCGTCTGTCTACAGTGTCCCCTCCATATGCCTGATGAATGGTGGAAGCCGTCGACACTTCCCTGGTATCCTTCCACTTCACAAAGAGCAGGGAGCCCTTCCTCATCCACCGTAAAGATCCTCTAGGGGATTTCTTGGTCAGTGCATTTTCTTCTGATCTTGGGAACCCTCTTCTACCTTCCAGCATGGTACCACATGCTCCCATTTTCAGGACTAGTAAGTCCTGGAATAGTTTTGGACTGGAGAAGAAGTTGTCCAGGTAGAGATGGTAACCTGATCCGAGGAAGGCAGGCCTCACAAGAGACATCACTGCATCATAAGACATCCCAGAACCCGTGGGGAATGTGGTTTTGCCTTTGTAAACAATAAAGTCAACTGTATAAGAATTGTTGGCATCAGTTAACGCAAATAACTTAACCCTCTCCTTGGTTCCCGCAGCTAATGGCACAGTCCATTCGTGTATGTTCAGGTCTCTCTGTGGGTGGTAGAAGGTCTGGCAGGCCTGACGAATGTCATTCATTAATGGTTGGAGGCAGAAAAGCGCATCATATTCGGGTGTGCCCTTTTTCTGGTTATTTTTTAAATGATCCATAGGGTAACTGATGTGAAGATTACGTAATATGTACAGGTATCTTTTACAATCCATGCAAGATGTTAGATAGGACATTGAGAAGAGATGATTTTGTCTCCAGCAATCCACCATATCTCTAAGCTTCAGCTGACCAACGAAGAGGACCATTCCAATGAAATTATAAAACTCAATTAAATTAATGCTTTTCTTTTTTATGTTATATTTATGTTGCTTTTCATGTTCCAAGTCTGTATCTGTTTGCTGGTTTGTGTGATAGCAGAGGGTTTTGACGGTGTTCTCACTGAAAAAGAGTTTGAATAAGTCCAGAGGAGTGCTTTTTGATGAGAGGTCATCTAGTTGTACTCCCGGCTGCCTGGCTGGGGCAAATTTCAAATTATCAGGAGCCTCATCAGGGTCTTTCTCTGTTTTCCATGGCTGTTTTGACAGAGTTGCGGTGTCTATTGAAGATGGAGTTGCAAGCTTTGGGATTTTGGGCTGTGGTGACTCCTGTGAAGAGTCAAAGACTCTTTTAAGTGGGGACTCATTTTCTTCTGGATCTGGTGGTGACCCTTCATCCTCAGTTTCCTCACTACAAAAAAAGGGAAGAAATAACTGTCAAATACTCGTTTTGGCAAATCGGCAGGATCACTTCAGATTTAAATTTCAGACCATACAACTGCAAAAACATTTGAGATTTTTAAAGCTTAATACAACATTCTATCATTAGATATTTGATTTTTGTGTTAAAAACAGTCTCCAAAAGAAAACTTCAAAAATTCATTCAACTCAACCACCTGGGGAAGCTGTATACTTTCTTTACATCAATTTCCCAAACAAAATATTTGAGTAGTATGTTTAGTTCTCCAAATAAAAGGGTTCAAAAGCATTGGTCCCACACAAAATACAATAAATATCGCCTCCTCTGGACTAGAAAACAGTCAGCCTCTTCCTGTAAGTCTGATAAGTTTGGCGCACACATTTGACCACTCCTCCATGCAGCACATCAAGATTCTTGATAGTCTATCTATGGTTTGCGCTGGTCGATAGCCCTCTTCAATTCAGATCACATATACAGGTTTTCAGTTGGATTCAAATCCGAGCTGGCCATTGTAAAACATAGATTTTTTGGTTCAGTAATCATGTGATGATTTTGATGAATGTTTAGGGTCATTGTCATGTTGAAAGGTCCATCCACGGGTGATTGTGAAGTATGTATTGTTTAGTATAGTAAGCTAATATTCCAGTATTGGTACATACAACAGCTTCATTAAATTGCATCTCAGAATTAGATAATTTTGTCATTAAAATAACCCCAAGCTTGAATATTTAGCTACACACAAGTAGTATTAAACTTAAACGTTTTGAATATATTAGTATTTTTATGAAAAGTTTACTTCCACTACAAAGTACATTCATGTACAGTACTGTATGGCTTTGGCCATTGGCTTTTGAAATAGCTTACAACAGGGATGCCATATCCGCGGTTTTCAGGTGAATTCACACCATTTCTGTCTTTATATGCTATATCACAGTCAGACCTCCGCTATGGTCGCATCTGGGGCTTCACATGCGTATATACCGCATTTTGGCAACACTGCTTACAAGCCAGTAGTACTACCATTTTACTAACTGGAATAGTCATAAGAATTGAGCCCATGCTGGCAAGATTGTAGACGAACTTTAACTGCCAAAGCTAATCTTGCTTAAAGAAAAGAAACCTTTAACTATCAATATAGGTGACTGACTTTATGGTTGAAAAGAGAGAATCTTTGGAAACCCCTCTTTTACTGCACGAGGGCTTATGATCTAGATCAGCATTATTCAACCCTGCTCCTGGAAGTACCATGCCCTACATGTTTTAGATCTCTCCCTACTCTATCACACCTGTTTCAATTGAACAGCTCATTATCAAGTCCTTGATGAGCTACATTAAGATTTGATCATGCACGCACATTTCCGTTCGGTAAGAGAACACTCTGGAGACAAATCTTGTTATTGTTTAGTAGTGATTGGCAGTTAAAATCTTATTACTGACTCGGATCTTTTCGAGTCGTTCAGTAGTCAGTAATGGCCATAGACCATTCAAGATATTTTAGAGGCATTTCGTTTGAGTCAGTAATGCCCATAGCACTCGATTTAGTCTAAGATTTCAACTGTTTATCATTACTATTACCAATGAAATACTACATTAATTACTCTAGGTCTACCATGCGTCCAATTATCTGTAACAAAAATATATTTATAAAGCTAATTGCGTAATCTATTTTTCTTTGAGAATGTAACACTATAACAGCTGTTGGATGGAGCACTGAGCTGGAGGACAGCATAAGCTATTCTGTGGAAATGTATATGCCATGTACACCAATCGATTAGTTCCCCAATATAAATGATCCAAAATGAGGTTCAGATGTGCCGCAAGTTGTTTGCGGGGAGGAAAATTCTATCTCAATAGGCTAGAATCAGATGTCTCTCGCAAACCCACGACTGGTTTACAAGATAAGATTTCAGAGGAAAGTGGATAGCGAAGGGATTATCGTGTGACTTGTTCCCCGTAGTTTTGAAATCCGACCAAATTGGACATTTCCCAATACATTTTAAACGCCATAAGCGGCCAAAAACACATACAACATAGTAGATATTTATATAAACATTGCACTTTCTAATTACCGGATAAACTTGGACTAAGTGAAGTTTATCGAGGTGATGCCTGTCCTGGCCAGAGGTCACGTCTGCAGACACTATTGTAAAACGTGGGTTTGCATTAACCTGGCTAGCATGGGTACGGCGTGGTGTAGGACTAATTTACATGAATATTAGCAAAAACACTGATTCACGAAAATGCGGTTTTATCTTAAATAAGGTATTTGCCCGTTGGATCCCTATCATTTGATGAGCAGACGCCAAAATACACTTACATGTCCTCAAATGGATCCAACCCCTCCTGATAGTAGTCATCTGAAAACTGTTCAGAATCATTGCTGTCGCCAGTAATCACATCTGGGTCCGCCATTGTGTAAAAATGACAAATCAACTTAGAATTCGGCAAAATAGTAAAATGTATTCGGTAATCGTTGAAAAACTAACAATTGCACGCTAGTGGTGTTTGTCATCAATCAGCGTCATCTGCGTCTTGTGAGCAACATTAAAAACCCTTCCGGGTTACCAAAATTAGGACACCTTCAAATTAAGAGGCCAATGTGTTACTTCAAAACTGACAAAATTTATTTATTAAGAAAATGTACTTCTCAAAACATTGACAATTAATATTTGATCAAATTTAAGAGTAATTTCAATATAAAGTGGTTATTAAAACACATTCCAAGGGCAAAAATTCAGACAATTCCAATGACTGAATATGGAATACATATAGCCTCAAATCTCAAACTATTGAATATTCCACAGAGAAAGCATTGTAGGAAATTTCAGGAGAGCGTGTAGAGTTAGGCAGACCTGTGTAGTCATGGGCAATGGTGTGCTACTGTAGGGATATTTTCATAACATTTTATTTCACATTAACCTGATGAAGAGTAGACAGAACATCTCATGTAATCACCTGTATATTAATTGAGTGTTAATTGATAAAACATTTAACCAGGGCTCATATTATTTTCCCAAACAGTTTAATTGTTAAGAGAGAGTGATGAACTATTGTTCCCATGGTCAGTGCAATGAGTGGTTGTTGTTATCTCATATTGAGGACAGAAGGACCTGTAGCTTGTCCTTGACAGTCTTGGCAAAATCTTGGGAGGATGAGTGAACCCATAGATAAGGAAATCTTTCCATTTCAGAGAATATGCTGAGTCATGATGAGTAGTGGCTGGGGGAGCGAATCCCAGAGGGTTGTGAAAAACATTAATGGATGATTCGAGAATGATCCATCCAGAAATTAGCATAATGGGAGGACCTAATATCATTGTATAACCATGCTGTATAAAAATGTGTGTTTAATGTTTGGAAGTCGGTTGTTCTGCAGACCAACACGTCAATAAAGTCTACTTTTGGATTCGAAGGCTCCTGAGTCTTTGCATCTTTTTTGTCTGGAAATCTGAAGTGTTTTCCACGACATAATGTCTAGCAACACAATATTTTCCACACCCTCTTTAGGCCCCAATGCAAAACACTGTAATAGACTGTACATGCACATATTGTCCTATTCAGAAAAAACGATTCTATAACATTTACTACAATACGTTTACAATATACACTAAGCAACGTGGCATAATAAATTAATTCAATATTATTAATATCGCGTTTTACCGATATTTTGAAGGCAAAATCCGAAAAACGGAAGTCTTATTGTTGCTACGGAATCTCTAATGTTGCCAGCATGACGCTAACGTGTTTGTCCTGTTCGCGTTGAGTAGCGCATAATAATACTTTAAGGCAGGGGTTCTCAAGCTTTTGGAAGCTGGGCCCCCCTTCCCGGCGCCACCCCCACTACATCACCTGCATAGATAGATAGATAAATAGCCCCCTAGGCTATTATTTTTAGGCCCACACATTATTATTATTATCACCAGTAGCGGTAGGTAGGCCTATTATCATTACTAGGCTATTGTTATAATTGGCACTAGCACCAGACTTCTAATGTGAGCTTGCAGGCATTATTATTATTATTATGAGTAGTAGTAGGTCTATTATCATTACTAGGCTATTGCTATATAATTATGAGGTTACATGCTTTATTGTTGGTATTATTATTATTATCATCATCATCATCATCATCAATAGGCCTATTATAATTACTATGCTATTGCTATAATTGGGAATTGGCACCAGACCTCTGATATGAATGTATGCTCTATTGTTATTATTACTAGGCCTAATAGTAGACATATCATCTGCATTTTTTACAGAAGCTTGCAGGTAGGCGATGTTAATGTGAGACCTGAGCCTGCTTTGCCTGGCAAAGGTCCTCAATTCTTGGCGCAATGTCTGATAAACATAGCCTCAAATCATCCTCGATTTGTGCCCGATTGCGGTATTTCGTTTTGAATGCAGTCATTTTTGAGAATCCTGCCTCACACAAATATGTCGACGCGAAAGGGAGGAGAATCTTCAAGGCGACGTCACAGAGTTGAGGGTATTCCTGCATCAATGCTGCCCAGAATGACGAAAGAGGACAGGAGGTAAAGAGTTCCTTCAGCCTAAAGTCACACTTAAGCTCAATAAGCTGCAGCTCGTTTGCTGTGCACACAAATGGATCTCGAACCCACGCAAAAGAGCGATAATCACTGCTGCGCTAGGCTACTGAGAGACTAAGAGCCTGTGAATGCTTTTGAACGGGGGAGGGGCTCCCGGCAGCAGCCGCTGCTCGTTGAGCACAATAACTGCTGAGTGATACGTGCTTTCGAGTTTCCAAACACCACAAAACATTTTTCGCCATCTTATTCATTCACTAAATTCACTTCTGACAACGTTTTAGGAATTGAGAATTTGCTTCAAAGTTTTCGGAGTTAAGAAGCTCCATGAAGTGATGCGACAGCCAGCCCCGGCCGCTAGCTCGTCGGTCGGACAGTCCTGCGTAGAGACCTCATTGTAAGCTGGAGGTCTCGCAGACCGCTTTCGTTAATAAGAGGCTTTAATTTCGCCGTTGACGGTTTGTTTGTTTATATCAGAACACATGTCCATTATAAGATCAACGGGAACCAGTGGTTAACTGGTCTTTTCGGAGTTAAACTCCAAAAGAGTGCCCTGCGGGCTTGACAACCTCGCTGACCGGGCTCTCTCTCTCTCTCTCACACACACACTCACACACCCCCCGGATGTGCTTCCTACAAATCTCCATCAACTGCAAGATGCTATCCTATCAATATGGGCCAACATTTCTAAAGAATGCTTTCAGCACCTTGTTGAATCAATACCACGTAGAATTAAGGCAGTTCTGAAGGTGAAAGGGGGTCAAACACAGTATTAGTATGGTGTTCTTAATAATCCTTTAGGTGAGTGTACTAGATTTGTCTCTAGTCGCTTTTGATACAAAAGTCGCCAGGAGGATGATTTGTGTGTTATAATAGTCCAACCACTTGCATTTCAACATGGGGGGAATTTTCGAGATTTTTTCCCCCCCTCCCATCCAGTAGCCTACTCGTGCCCCCCTGGGAAAGTGTCCGCGCCCTCCCAGGGGGGCGGGCCCCACCGGTTGAGAACCAATGCTTTAAGGCATTGGCTCCCAGCCTTTTTCAGTTACAGTACCCCCCAAAAGATTTTAAGTAAATTTCATGTTAATTCCACTAGTAAGCCTATGGAGTCATGAGTGTTTTCAAGTACCCACAGGGATCCTAGTACCCCTGGTTGGGAACGACTGCTTTAAAGGGTGCCTCTATAATATTTTTACTGTACTACTAGCATAAATGTACACAGAAATGATAAATCACATCTAAAGTGAATATTTTAAATTGAGGTTTCAAATACCCTTTCCTACAAAATTATTCACAGTGCCTGAGACGTTGTTCTGATGCGTAGTCTCCTCTTACTCACCTCAGACCCCCACCATCAACTACCAAGGACAACTGTAGGTAATGCTATAATCATTATTCATTTTCCCAATATAAATATAAAGTAGTTATAGTTATTGTTTAAATCTAGTCTTGCAAAATACTGGCGTTAGCGTAGTGACGCCGGGCTGCAAACGTTAAGAGACATGATTGTAAACAGTGCCCATTAAATATAAAAATTTTTTTTATCCATAATATAAATGGCAATAACGCAGATGTGTCAGGTATTTTATTTTTATGTCTAGCAAAATGTCCTTGTACAATTGTTTTTATTTTACAGAAACTTAAGTGTAAAACCTTTAAAATATTTTCATCTACACCCCACCCCCAAAGGTTGAAAGAGCAATATTTTACCACCTTCTGACCCTCTTAAACCCACATTCCCTCAACACAAATACTGCAGATGTATTCATTGTCAATTAGTGTTAATAAGTAAATACAGAACCTCTTAATGGCTTCTTTGAAATTCTAAAGGAGTTTTACAATTAGATTAGTTAATTAAAGCTAACGGCTACCACATTCAAAACACTGCTAGCCCACTCCAGTCATACAACCATATCACAGCTGTGGCTCTTAATATTAACTAGAGCCAGCCCAAGCTACACAGCTGATAAGCAGGTTTGCATGAAGTCATAGATTCAACTATGCCATTCATAAAAGCAGTTTCTCTCCTTGTTCTCCACACAGAGTGGTACCTGGCACTCGTTGCACCACCATTGACTGGATCTTATATTGATATTCCCACCTTCCGTGCACTGTTGGCAAGGCTTTCTTTGATTTACTTCTGATCCATCCGTCTTCACAACTGCAACAGTGATCGGGGTGTGTCTACTTTTCCTCGTCTTGGATGGAGCCTCTTCGGACAGTGGCACCCCACAGAGCTGGGCCGTCAAAGTCTCAATATATGCCTGGTGAGTCATTGGTTCATTCCCACTCTCCTTGCGCAGTTCCCTGTGAATCAGGAAGCTATTTGTGGTGGCAATGTCCACAAAATGGTAAAATAAGCGTTGGTACCACCTCATCATTTTCTGTTGGACTGAAAAGTACTGAATGAGTTGATCAGAAACGCGACTACTCCCCCTGCGTTTATTGTATGCCATAACAGGCGTAGGCAATGGAACTGATTTACGAGTCCAGCTGCCATCCTTGTTTTTCACTCCCTTTTGTATGGTCTCCCCCTCATATGCCTGATGAATGGTGGAAGCCGTCGACACTTCCCTGGTATCCTTCCACTTCACAAAGAGCAGGGAGCCCTCCCTCATCCAGCGTAAAGATCCTCTAGGGGATTTCTTGGTCAGTGCATTTTCTTCTGATCTTGGGAACCCTCTTCTGCCTTCCAGCATGGTACCACATGCTCCCATTTTCAGGACTAGTAAGTCCTTGAATAGTTTTGGACTGGAGAAGAAGTTGTCCAGGTAGAGATGGTATCCTGATCCAAGGAAAGAGGGTCTCATGAGTGACATCACTGCATCATAAGCCATCCCGTAACCATTTGGGAATGTGGCTTTGTCACTGAAAATAACACAGTCCACAGTATAGCCATTGCTGGAGTCAGTCAAGACAAACATCTTGAAATCCCTGTTAATGGACTTTGTCTGGCTATCTGCTAATAACCCTTTTTTGGCATTTAATGGAACAAGCCTTTCGTGTATAGACAGGTTTTTCCGTGGGTGGTAATTGGACCGGCAGGCATGACAGATTTCATTCATTAAAGGTTTTATTCGAAACAACCTGTCACAGTCAAAGCTTTTCTTCGTCCTGTAATTGACAGCAGCCTCCCCTGGATCACTCAAGTGAATGTTCCGTGCGATGACTCGGTACCTGTCCCTTGACATCAACGCATTTGGAGAAAGCACTGAGAAAATGCTCAGATTCCTCCAGTAATCAATTAGCTTGTTCAGCTTCAACTGACCAATGAAGAGAACCAGGCCAATAAATTTGTAAAACTCAACAATGGTAACATCTTCCCATTTATATTTTTTCCCATTCTTAATGTTAATAGCAGCCTGTTTGTTAGTATTGTCACAAATGGTTTCAACAGTGGTTTTGCTGAAAAAAAGTTTGAAAAGGTCCAGGGGAGTGCTTTCGCATGATGGGTCTTCTAGTTGTACTCCCGGCTGCCTGGCTGGGGCAAATTTCAAATTAGCAGGAGCCTCATCAGGGTCTTTCTCTGTTTTCCATGGCTGTTTTGACAGGGTTTTTCTTTCTGTTGAAGATGGGATAGCAAGCTTTGGGATTTTGAGCTGTGGTGACTCCATTGAAGAGGAGTCCAATGCTCTTTTATGTGGGTAATGATTTTCATCTGAAGATGTGGGGATTGAACACTCTTGGTGTACAGATATGACATTTGGAAGGTGTGGTTCTTGTTCACATTCACTAGAAGATAAAGAGACATAATGCAATTAATACAAGAACACTCAACAGATAAGATTCCCAGTCAATTCATAGTACCTGCTTTAGTTCCTTGGGGCTTACAAAAAAGGTCGTAAAAACTTAAGATGGTGAAACTGGGTCACAGTAACTTACAGTACTGTAGTTAAATGTACATTACAGCCGGGGACAAAGCTACCTAAGGATTTGTGATCTGCTCCATTGAACTTTACAATACTTTTTAGGCATTTCATATTATTTCTACATGTGGTTAGCACAGCATTATGCAGTTTACTAGTCTGATTTTGAATAATATTTGTGGTTGGTAGTTCATTGTTTGCCATAAACTTTCAAGTGTTAATTTTAAATATTCGTGCACCTATCACGCAGAAGGCGGGTAAAACAAAGACTAGCAATACCTCCATGTTGTTACATGTACATTTTCTCCACGTGGTTCCACAGAAAAAACGTTAGTAATTAAACAATATAGACGCCTTACCTAGCCTGCTTTTGTAATAATATCCCAGCAGCCACTGTGGTCTAAATAAAACACCAGTAAGTTACTGTGATTAGCTTACATGTCCTCATATGGATCCAGACCCTCCTGGTAGTAGTCGTCTGGGTAATTCACCGATGCATACGAGCCGTCGTCGCTCAACTCGCTGTCACTTATATCACGTTCCATTGAGTAAATATGTATTCCGGTATCGAAATGACAAATTCTTCTCACTCTGCAAATGAATTGTTTCTTTTAGTCTACATGTTTCTCTTCCCACTATTTTGGTTACCGAAAGTTTTCGATCAGCGTCTTGTGAGCAACATTAAAAAGACACTTCCGGGTCACGAAAATAAAGAAAATATCAAAATAAAGGATGCCAACGAATTACTTCAAAACTGATATACACTCTATTTATTAATTGTTTAAGAAAATGTACCTATTAAAACATTGACAACAAATAATATTGTATCATATGATTAAGATTAATTTATAGTTTATGCTCTATGATGCAATATGTATTCCGTGTACAGTATATAATAATGTGTTACAATGGAAGTCCTAAGTCTTAGTTCCGAAAACCGGAAGTCTTATTTTTGCTACGGATTCTCTAATGTTGCCAGCATGACGCTTTTAATTGCTGGTTCCAATCAAGCGTGCCGCACAAGCCCTGAAAAGTGAAGCCAAAACGTCTCGATCGCCCCCTGGTGAGTGGTCCCAGTATAGGTCATAAACCCCGCCCTCCACATGTTATTCAATGGGACGCGAGACCAACTAAACAATTAAATTACCCTTCAATTATCTTTTTTCCGAAGCTGGTTTCTGTCATTTACTGTAGTTTGTATCACGCTAATGTAAATTCAAGAGTTTGTTTTTAAAATAAGTTTGTTTTTAGTTAGTTATTTAATGCTCTAAAAACGGTGGTGTGACGTCGTGATTCACAGCTTTGATTGACAGCTATCTGAGCCAAGGAGCGACTGAAGCGCCATCCTCCTTCGGAGGACTGAGGAGATTGGAGCTTTACATTTAATCTCTAAATTTCTATAATTGATATAATTTCACACGGACATAATGGGTTGTTCTGCAGTACATTGTGCTAACCGATCTGGCATTTCCAATCGATCTTTGAATTTTTTTCGGTAAGTTAAATTTATAAGCTATTTAATTAGTAAATAAATGTAATGGGCTAGCTAACGTTAGCTAAAAGACAACAAGCCTCGTTAATAGCTAGCAGGTGATCGTTAGCTAGAAGTTACCAATTATTTTTGTATTAGGCCTATTCTAAATTAAGGTTAAACATGATGTAAGTTGAAGTTGAAGTCCCCCAGTAGAACAATAGAGTCCCCAGTCGGAGCACTTTCCAGCACCCCTCCCAGAGACTCCAAGAAGGTCGGGTACTCTGCACTGCCGTTCGGCCCGTAGGCACAAACAACAGTGAGAGACCTATCCCCGACCCGTAGGCGCAGGGAAACGACCCTCTCGTTCACCGGGGTAAACTCCAACACATGGCGGCAGAGCTGGGGAGCTATGAGCAAACCCACACCAGCCCGCCGCCTCTCACCATGGGCAACTCCAGAGTGGTGAAGAGTCCATCCTCTCTCAAGGAGTGTGGTTCCAGAGCCCAAGCCGTGTGTAGAGGTGATCCCGATTACCTCTAATCGGAACCTCTCAACCTCACGCACCAACTCAGGCTCCTTCAACGCCCACGTGGGCAACGACAGTGACACCTGGAGGGGCGTGATTGGGAGGAACGGCCCCCCGGATCTGAACCCGAGTGGTGTTCAATTATTGGACTTCTGTGCTAGTCACAGTTTGTCCATAACGAACACCATGTTCAAGCATAAGGGTGTCCATCAGTGCACGTGGCACCAGGACACCCTAGGCCGCAGGTCGATGATCGACTTTGTTGTCGTCTCATCTGACCTGCGGCCGTATGTCTTGGACACTCGGGTGAAGAGAGGGGCGGAGCTGTCAACTGATCACCACCTGGTGGTGAGTTGGATCCGATGGCGGGGGAGGAAGCTGGACAGACTCGGCAGGCCCAAGCGTACTGTAAGGGTCTGCTGGGAACGTCTGGCCGAGTCTCCTGTCAGAGAGATCTTTAACTCCCACCTCCGGCAGAGTTTCGACTGGATCCCGAGGGAGGTTGGAGATATTGAGTCCGAGTGGACCATGTTCTCCACCGCCATTGTCGAAGCGGCCGCTCGGAGCTGTGGCCGTAAGGTCTCCGGTGCCTGTCGAGGCGGCAATCCCCGAACCCGGTGGTGGACACCGGAAGTAAGGGATGCCGTCAAGCTGAAGAAGGAGTCCTATCAGGCCTGGTTGGCTTGTGGGACTCCTGAGGCAGCTGACGGGTACCGACAGGCCAAGCGGGCTGCAGCCCGGGTGGTTGTGGAGGCAAAAACTCGGGCCTGGGAGGAGTTCGGTGAGGCCATGGAGAAGGACTATCGGCTGGCCTCGAAGAGATTCTGGCAAACCATCCGGCGCCTCAGGAGAGGGAAACAGTGCCCTACCAACGCTGTTTACAGTAGAGGTGGGCAGCTGTTGACCTCAACTGAGGATGTCGTCGGGCGGTGGAAGGAGTACTTCGAGGATCTCCTCAATCCCGCTGACACGTCTTCCATTGAGGAAGCAGAGGATGAGGGCTCAGAGGTGGACTCGTCCATCACCCGGGCTGAAGTCACTGAGGTGGTCAAGAAACTCCTCGGTGGCAAGGCACCGGGGGTGGATGAGATCCGCCCTGAGTACCTCAAGTCTCTGGATGTTGTGGGGCTGTCTTGGTTGACACGCCTGTGCAACATCGCGTGGCGGTCGGGGACAGTGCCTCTGGGATGGCAGACCGGGGTGGTGGTCCCTCTTTTTAAGAAGGGGGACCGGAGGGTGTGTTCCAACTATAGGGGGATCACACTTCTCAGCCTCCCCGGGAAAGTCTATGCCAGGGTTCTGGAGAGGAGAATACGGTCGATAGTAGAACCTCGGATTCAGGAGGAACAGTGTGGTTTTCGTCCGGGCCGTGGAACACTGGACCAGCTCTATACCCTCTACGGGGTGTTGGAGGGTTCATGGGAGTTTGCCCAACCAATCCACATGTGTTTTGTGGATTTGGAGAAAGCATTCGACTGTGTCCCTCGCGGCATCTTGTGGAGGGTGCTTGGGGAATATGGGGTCCTGGGTCCTTTGCTAAGGGCTGTCAGGTCCCTGTACAACCGAAGCAGGAGCTTGGTCCGCATTGCCGGCAGTAAGTCAGACTTGTTCCCAGTGCATGTTGGACTCCGGCAGGGCTGCCCTTTGTCACCGGTTCTGTTCGTAATTTTTATGGACAGAATTTCTAGGCGCAGCCAGGGGCCGGAGGGTGTCAGGTTTGGGGACCACACAATTTCGTCTCTGCTCTTTGCAGATGATGTTGTCGTGTTGGCCCCTTCTAACCAGGACCTTCAGCATGCGCTGGGACGGTTTGCAGCCGAGTGTGAAGCGGTGGGGATGAAAATCAGTACCTCCAAATCTGAGGCCATGGTCCTCAGTCGGAAAAGGGTGGCTTGCCCACTTCAGGTTGGTGGAGAGTGCCTGCCTCAAGTGGAGGAGTTTAAGTATCTAGGGGTCTTGTTCACGAGTGAGGGAAGGATGGAACGGGAGATTGACAGACGGATCGGTGCAGCTTCTGCAGTAATGCAGTCGATGTATCGGTCTGTCGTGGTGAAGAAAGAGCTGAGCCGCAAGGCGAAGCTCTCGATTTACCAGTCAATCTACGTTCCTACTCTCACCTATGGTCATGAGCTTTGGGTCATGACCGAAAGGACAAGATCCCGGATACAGGCGGCCGAAATGAGCTTTCTCCGCAGGGTGGCCGGGCGATCCCTTAGAGATAGGGTGAGAAGCTCGGTCACCCGGGAGGAGCTCAGAGTAGAGCCGCTGCTCCTCCACATCGAGAGGGGTCAGCTGAGGTGGCTTGGGCATCTTTTTCGGATGCCTCCGGAACGCCTTCCTGGGAAGGTGTTCCGGTCCCGTCCCACCGGGAAGAGACCCCGGGGAAGACCTAGGACACGCTGGAGGGACTATGTCTCCCGGCTGGCCTGGGAACGCCTCGGTGTCCCCCCGGAAGAGCTAGAGGAAGTGTCTGGGGAGAGGGAAGTCTGGGCATCCCTGCTTAGACTGCTGCCCCCGCGACCCGGCCCCGGATAAAGCGGGAGAAGATGGATGGATGGATGATGTAAGTTAGGCTATAACATATCGTCTAGGTTTAACAAGCAAAGGTTGTACTGTACTTGGACTTGCGATTGATTACGGTATGCGCATTCTGCGAGGGAGAGTGAGGGCGGGTCACAGGGGTGGGGCCGTTGATTTCGCGGCTTTACGGCTTTACTTCCTGCTCGCTACTGCGCATAACTACTGCGCAGAACTGGTCCCAAGATCGCTATCTGCGCAGACGCAAGTCCAAGAAGTCAGCGCCGTATCGGGACACTGGCGGCTTAATTTTTCACCAATGGAAAAGAGCGAAAGGGCGTCGTCCATTTAATATACAGTCTATGGTTCCAATCCCTGGCAAAGAAAAAGGCAAAATACACAGTACTATTTGCCTACCTTCATTATAAACCAATCATTTGCAATATGGATGATCAGGTTTTCCAACTCCATATGAATTGATCAGTAAAGTATGACTCTTTAACTTGAGTCAAAATTAACAATTATACGTGTAAGTGTACTGTCAGGCTGTCATCTGATTGATAATAGTGATTAAATGTAATGGTCCGAAGGTTTGATTTAGTGACACACTAGAATATCAGAATACAACGTTGCTTAAGACAAGCAGTGCATATAAATTAACCGAAAACAAAATCAGTAAGTTTCCTACTTATTCAGGCTTGGCATTGGCTGCAATTTCAATGTCAAATAGCAGAGATTCGTTACACTTATGTATGGCCTGTTATTATCTTAATGTGAGGAAAAACTAATGGAAGATGGGAAACACTGACATCACTGAAAGTTGGTGAAAAAAATTTATCAATGAAGCACAGTCCAGGTGAAGGACACCGGTGATCTTCTAGCCCCCTTCCAGTCGAAAAGTGGCCTAAATAGTCTCAAAATCCCTGAATCTGGCAACAATGGACGTTGCATTACGCCGCTTTCAAAATTGCGTAGCATAACGTTTAGATAGTCTCAGTGGACCCCTAAGCTGGGCCAGAAGCTCTTGCATGAATTCCTTTGCAGGTCATGGGTTTGATATTGTTTACTTTGCACATATCCTTGTGAATGATGTAGCTGTTAGAAGTTATGTTAACAGAATGATAGAATTAACTTGAGCACCACTTCCCTATTTTGCAATGGGCTGATCATTGCAAAATCATTTGGTTTGATTAGTCAACACCCCCCATGTTTTTATTGTATTCTAGGGTGGTTTTTGTGGTTTTGATGATAATAAACTCAGATGACTATTTGCCTTCCTTATTCATGTGTTTCCCTTTAATTGTCTCCCCTCCATACGACTGATGAATGTGGAAGCATTCAACACCGCCTGGGCAGAGAATCTTCCATGGTAGATATCCTCTTGGCGCTTGGTCAATGCATTTTATTCTGATCTGGGAAGCCCTCTTCTGCCTTCCTGCATTTTACCGGCTGCTCTAATGTCCAGACCTAATACTTATGTGAATAGTTTAGGACTGGAGAAGTAGAGGTCAAGGTACACATGGTAAAAAGAGCCAAAGGCAGAGGGTCCTTCAAGAGACAATACTGTATAATAAGCTATGCAATAACTGGAGGGGAGTGTGTTCTTGCCTCCATACTTAACATAGTCTGTTGTATAGCCATCGCTGGACTAATACAAACATCTTGAAGCCATGTTTATTGGTCTTTGTCTAGATATATTTAACCAATCAAATTATTGCTTTTGTGGCCAGCGTGTATTCATCTATAGCCAGGCGTGTGTGAAACCTGGTCACACAGGAATGAGGAGAGTCTTTCATCAATGTTTTGAGCTAGAATAGCCTATCATACTCCGGTAACAGTCCATCTCATCTATATCCATATATATATACAACTCTGGAAACAATTAAGAGACCACTGCACCTTTTTCTTTCCACTAAGGGGCCTAAAGTGTGCCAAGAAAACATCCCCCACACCATTACACCACCACCACCAGCCTGCACAGTGGTAACAAGGCATGATGGATCCATGTTCTCATTCTGTTTATGCCAAAGTCTGACTCTACCATCTGAATGTCTCAACAGAAATCGAGACTCATCAGACCAGGCAACATTCTTCCAGTCTTCAAGTGTCCAATTTTGGTGACCTTGTGCAAATTGTAGCCTCTTTTTTCCTATTTGTAGTGGAGATGAGTGGTACCCAGTGGGGTCTTCTGCTGTTGTAGCCCATCCGCCTCAAGGTTGTGCGTGTTGTGGCTTCACAAATGCTTTGCTGCATACCTCGGTTGGTACGAGTGGTTATTTCAGTCAAAGTTGCTCTTCTATCAGCTTGAATCAGTCGGCCCATTCTCCTCTGACCTCTAGCATTTTCGCCCACAGGACTGCCGCATACTGGATGTTTTTCCCTTTTCACACCATTCTTTGTAAACCCTAGAAATGGTTGTGCGTGAAAATCCCAGTAACTGAGCAGATTGTGAAATACTCAGACAGGCCTGTCTGGCACCAACAACCATGCCACACTAAAAATTGCTTAAATCACCTTTCTTTCCCATTCTGACATTCAGTTTGGAGTTCAGGAGATTGTCTTGACCAGGACCACACCCTTAAATGCATTGAAGCAACTGCCATGTGATTGGTTGATTAGATAATTGCATTAATGAGAAATCGAACAGGTGTTCCTAATAATCCTTTAGGTGAGTGTATAAACTAATTGGTCAAAATTCTATTTTAAGAGTTTTACCAACGCAATATGTATCTGTTGACCTCTTACCCAACTTTACTACACCGGAACTCTTTTTGGACATAATTAACGGAACTACTCACCCCTGCCCTGAACACCCGAGGCTAAGTATCATTACAATGCCTTATCACTGTAATTGTTGTAGCAACAACATGGGGGAGAACGTTCGTCTTCAGTTAAAGATAGCAGAGTTAGAGGCTCGGCTTCTGACGCAAATGTCAGGCATGGATTATGCTAGTGTAGAAATAGAAAAAACTGCGTCAGTGCCACCAAGTAGAAAAGATTTTGTTAACCCCCCGGCACAACTCCTGCAGCCGGGCAATAACTTTCTCTCGGTGACTGGGAAAAAATGCAGTCGACCAGTTAAACCTGAATTGTTGCTAAATCCAACTGAGACTTTGAACAGGTTTTCCCCACTGGAGTCGGAGTCAAGGTCTTTGGGGGAATGATCGGCAGGCATGTTCTACCGGTGGCCTTGAAAAACTGAAAACTTTAGTCATTGGTGATTCCATTAGACTAAAGAATCAGCCGGCGATCGTACACTGTTTACCGGGGGACAGAGCCACCGACCTAGCCGCAAATCTGGAGTTGGTGCTAGCGAAGTCTAAAACTGGCACGTATAGAGAATACAGAGATATTGTTATTCACGTTGGCACCAAGACGTTAGGATGAAACAGTCAGAGGTTACGAAGCAGAACATAGCATCAGCATGTAAACTAGCTAGAAAGATGTGTCGGCATCGAGTAATTGTCTCTGGCCCCCTCCCAGCTAGGGGTGGTGACGAGCTCTACAGCAGACTTGCGCAACTCAATCGCTGGCTTAAAACGGAGTTCTGCCCGTCGCAGGAGGTAGAGTTTGTAGATAACTGGCTTTCTTTTTGGGACTCTCCCAGAAATAGAGCCAGGCCTGATCTGCTGAGGAGCGATGGACTCCAACCTAGCTGGAGTGGTGCTCTTCTTTTATCTAGGAACATTGACAGGACTGTCACTCCTATAGCCTTAACATGAGATCAGTTGCAGGTCAGGCCGCAGGCTGTTAGCCAGCCTGCTAGCATAGTGGAGTCTGTCGATAGCATAGCCAGAGTAGTTAGTACAGCTTTACCTATTGCCACTGTGACTCGTTCCAGGCTGAGAAAAGTTAAACAAGGTAGTGCTAACAAAAACAACCTTATTAAGATAAAGCCTTCCTCCACCTCGGTCACAAATAAAAATGATTCTATCACTTGGCATCTCAAAATGGGACTCCTAAATGTTAGATCCCTTGCTCCAAAGGCAGTTGCAGTAAATTAATTAATCTCTGATCATAAACTAGATGTTATTGGTTTATGTGAAACGTGGCTAAAGCCTAATTAATTAATTGCCTCCCTGACCGGGTGTCAATGGGGACACTTGAATTTTTTGATACCGTATCGCTCGACACATTTACAAAATTTGTAATGAGTTCTAAACCCACAAACTCTCAGCTAGACCCGATTCCAACAAAATTACTTAAGGAACTATTTCCTGTGCTAGGTCAGCCAATGCTGAACATAATACATTGCTCCCTTTCCTCCGGATGCGTACCAAACTAACAAAAAATTGCGGAAATTAAGCCTCTTCTAAAAAAATCTAATCTGGATCCCGACATATTAAACAATTATAGGCCAATATTGAACCTCCCGTTCCTCTCAAAAATCTTAGAAAAATGCCATACTTCTGACCTAGTCTAAAATCAAATAGACTCTGGATTTAGCCCAGATAAATGTATTTATTATTCCAATTGGACTCTTAATATCTCACCCGGCACAGCCAGAAGAAGACTGGTCACCCCTCTGAGCCTGGGTCCTCTCTAGGTTTCTTCCTAAAATTCGACCTTCTTAGGGAGTTTTTCCTAGCCACTGAAATTCAACACTACTGTTGTTTGCTCCTTGGGGTTTAAGGCCGGGTGTCTCTGTAAAACACTTTGTGACAACTGCTGTTGTAAAAAGGGCTATATAAATACATTTGATTGATGGAAATTTGATTGATATGATTGTTAAATAATTTATTTGCATTTTATTGCATGACAAGTATTTGATCACCTACCAACCAGTGAGAATTCTGGCTCTCACAGACCTGTTAGTTTTTATTTAAGAAGCCCTCCTGTTCTCCACTCATGACCTGTATTAATTGCACATGTTTGAACTTGTTAACTGTATAAAAGACACCTGTATAAAAGAACACCATCCCAACCGTGAAGCATGGAGGTGGAAACATCATTCTTTGGGAATGCTTTTCTGCAAAAGGGAAAGGACGACTGCACCGTATTGAGGGGAGGATGGTTGGGGCCATGTATCGTGAGATCTTTGCCAACAACATCCTTCCCTCAGCAAGAGCACTGAAGATGGGTCGTGGCTGGGTCTTCCAGCATGACAGCGACTCAACATACAGCCAGGGCAACTAAGGAGTGGCTCCGTAAGAAGCATCTCAATGTACTGGAGTGGCCTTGCCAGTCTCCAGACCTGAACCCAATAGAAAATCTTTGGAGGGAGCTGAAAGTCCATATTGCCCAGCAACAGCACCGAAACCTGAAGGATCTGGAGAAGGTCTGTATGGAGGAGTGGGCCAAAATCCCTGCAACAGTATGTGCAAACCTGGTCAAGAACTACAGGAAACGTATGATCTCTGTAATTGCAAATTTCTGTACCAAATATTACGTTCTGCTTTTCTGCTGTATCAAATACTTATGTCATGCAATAAAATGCTAATTAATTACTTAAAAATCATACAATGTGATTTTCTGGATTTTTGTTTTAGATTCCGTCACTCACAGTTGAAGAGTACCTATGATAAAAATGACAGACTTCTACATGCTTTGTAAGTGGGAAAACCTGCAAAATCGGCAGTGTATCAAATACTTGTTCTCCCCACTTAAAATATAAGCCTACAGATGTTTTTAGCTGGTTGTCTCTTTGTCCTCCCATAGATATCTAACCATAGTCTTAATTAAAAGTAGACAGCTGAGTGATCCAGGAGTTTTTTTGGGCTAACATTTTACAGGCTGAGGACTGTATCCATTGGGGTCTTTATTTTCAATGGCTGGGATGGCTCAGACATAGTTGTTCTGTTTGGTGAGCAAGCTTTCCTTGGGTTTGACAGCCTTAGTACTTTTGTGGTGGTTGACCCGAGGATTCTCTTATGTGAATTATATCTTAAATGTTGGGTTTACTTTAATATTCCATTTTGAAATAGGGCCCATAAATTAGTTATTCAATGTTAGTTCATACCTATTGTTAATGAAGAATGTCACCACACTAAACCCTCTGTTTTGCCCAATCAAATGGAAATCTTGAATAAAATGTTGTTTTGTACCAGTTGTATGCCGCTTTTGTCAGTTGTGCTCTACACAACGTAGGATTTTTTTTGCATTGAAGATATTTACATTTCCACGAGAGGGAGATGATTCCCCAAATAGTTTTACATGTGTGATTCTACGGCTTGTTTGGAGCCACATTTTTTCAATTCCTCTGAGAAAATTAACAATCAATATCTTCTAGTTAAGTGCACCAGCCATAGCCCCTGCTCAATGAGATACGTAGTCATTTCTAAGTATTCATTGTTTTTAAATAAAATGTTTTGTTTGTAGCATATGTCTGGCGTTTAGGCCACATATTTACCAATTGAATAATAGACTAGTTACAGCTAGCCAGCAGAAAAATACAAGTGGATGCAATTCCAGGTTTTTTGTTTCACTTGGCTGCCAGTTTCTCGTCTTTTGAGGACACATTATTTAAGGTGCCTCAAGCATGAGAAGACATTTCCTTTATTACATCAGCGGACTGCATCACCATCCTCTGGCAACCACTATGATGAAGATGTGACCTGACCCAATTATCTTTCTCATTTGAAAGGATTCTTGCTAAACCTGTTTTTCTGAACACCCTGCGTGTCAATCCTTAAAGTGGATGGGTACTGCTGCATTAGAAGACGCTGGGTTTCATTCCTGTCAGCTAGAACAGGAACATGCTACATTGGGGACGTACTGTAATCACCAAACTGAATATTCCGTGCACATGCACTATGTGAAGCTAAACATGCACTATGAATATTCACGTGCACTATGAATATTCACATGCACTATGTAAAGCAGTGTCTCCCAACCTTTTTCAGTTACTGTACCCCCAAAAATGTTTTGCACTGCTTTCCGTACCCCTGAAGTACCCCCTCACGTTAATTTCAGTAGTAAGTCTATGGTGTCATGAGTGTTTTCAAGTAGCCCCTGTGGAGAGGCCAAGTACCCCTGGGGTCCTAGTACCCCTGGTTGGGAACCACTGATGTAAAGCTCCACGTGCACTATGAATATTCACATGTGCTATGTAAAGCTGCGAAAAGATGTGATATTATTTAATTCTAACTTTTACATAAAGACATTTGGGGACAAAGAAATGTTTATGATCTTTCCTGATTTTATGTTGGTATTGTTAGTGGAGTATGCCATTTTAAAGATGTGTTCAATTCCCTTTTGGAGAATAATTTCACATTCATGAATATGAAATTTGGCCAAAGGTTTAATGAAATTGATTGCAGATTAATGACATTAATCAAATTGTTGTATCCAGAATTTAATTCCAAGCAATAAACATCCAAAGTACAAAGAAATGATTATAAACACTGCCCTCCAAATTCATTTGAAAATGTCTTTAAATTAAATATAGATTTTAACTCTGCTCATCTAACCAGAAATAGTTTTAAGCATTCTTCATCCAACTTCCTTGATTGAGCTTCCAAGCTTCAGGCCCATACTCAGGTGTCCCGATGAGGTGCAATGAGACAGGGTCATAAAACCGATTAACTAATATTACATTTGCACATCCCTTCTATTTTAATTGTATGATGAGTTGATTCAATGGGCTGAGTTACTGCATCAATTTAGTCCTCAGTACTTTCAATACCACTGAAGTTCCAGAGTGTACCAGTAGGGGGCATCAGTGATAAAGGAGTAATGAGGAGTTATTCAGAAGTTCAATGTCTCTGTTTCCTTCATTTTCTGTGTGGAGGTTTTTATACAGCAAGATACTTAATAACTCTGGTGGAGGAACCAAACTGTGTTGTCAGTAAGTCTTCTATTGATCATCTTGACTTGACTGAAATGTAAATCTCATACAAAAATGTATATATATTTTGTAACTCATTCAAATTAAAAGTAGAAAAGCACTAATTTAGGAGACTTTGTGATTCCTTTATTTGCCTAGAGAAGTGTAAAATGTAAGTATATATAAAATATTTAATGAATCTAACAGTGTTGACAGTGTGCATTCATTTATAGCATGTAAAACTGAGAGGTTTGGCTAAATTGAGCTTTTCAAAGTGCCAGAGTTGTGTCTGTAGTGTTAGAGGTTTTTGTACGGCTACTGAATGACTTTGTATCACTGTGGCGCACTTTTGGTGGAGGCACTAGACTGGACATTGGAAGTAAGTAACTATCCTACAGTAGATCTAATAATGTAAAAATATGTTTATATTAGCTTAAAAATCATGTACTATTCATGATTTTTTATTTATATATTTTATGCATTCAGAATCATTAATACTCTGGTAATATGAGAAACCACGTAAAAATGATGCATGATTAAATTTCATTTATAAACTAGGTATTCTCTTCATAAAAGCAATTATCTGTGTAAAACCTAGTTGAAGGTCGAATTAAGAAACACTCTGTTTTAAATCAAAGAACAACTGTTCTTAGGAATCTATCGAAAAACAGTCAACTGTTTTACCACAAAACCTTTCATGATTAAGATTAATAAGGTAGTATGATTATGTTTATTTTATATTTTTGAAATATTTTGGATTTTTATAATCAACTAAACAAAATTTGACTTTTGTTGCTGCAAGGTGGTGTTTTGTTTTTTAATATCTTTATAATTTTTCTTAAAAATGTTATAATCTATTGAAATAAAGCGATCTTGCAAAGTCCTGCTCTGAAAAGGAATATTGTCAAATGGCAGTATAACTTTAGACATAATAATTTCATAATCATGAAAACAGTTCAATGTTTTAATGTCTTTTACATTAAATATAATGTTATGGTTATATTGCTACAGTGAACCAGAATATAATTAATCAGCATTCTTATTTTAAACAGATTTTCTAATAATTAAAAAAGTTCTGAAATGTAAATATATTTTGTGCAATGTCTTCTATTATTGAATATTCATAATGAAATGTAGTTTGAAAGAGGAAGAAGTATGCTGAAATAGTTAAAGATAGATTAGTCTATTTTCAGCCATATAATAGAGTTTAATGCTTCAGTAGCGAATCAAAGGGAAAAAATAAACAGTCTGTTTGAGGAAACAAACTGACAAACATCTAAAAAAAAAACTTAAAGCTGAAGTTAAAACCTTTGCATCATTATTGTCGTATCAGCCCATCCATTCATTAATAAATCCTCATTCTCTAACTTCTAGGTGATGTCCGTCCCACCCTGACAGTCCTTCCCCCCTCCAGTGTGGAGCTGCAGCAGGGAAAGGCCACTCTCATGTGTCTGGCTAACAAGGGCTTCCCCTCAGGCTGGAGTCTGAAGTGGAAGGTAGATGGAGTCAGCACCACCCGGGAGGTGACAGGGAGCCCCGGGGTCCTGGACAAGAATGGCCTCTACAGCTGGAGCAGCACGCTGACCCTCCCTGTGGACCAGTGGAGGAAGGTGGGCTCTGTGACCTGTGAGGCCACCCAGGGCTCCCAGGCTCCTCTCTCTGAGACACTGAGGAGAGACCAGTGTTCTGAATGAGCTCCTCCTCTGAATCCTTCATCCAGCTGCATGGAGCTTTTAGCATTTATTTATCATGGCCTTTTCATATCATGTTTTAATGTATTTGCTTCTTGGCTGTGGTAACAATACATTGATAAAGGTTTTTGCAATCATAACTTTGGATATCAATGTTGAATAAAAATAGAAATAAGACTTCTTTATGAAAGGGGTGTTTCCTTGTTTATTTCTGATTCATACAATGAACAATTATGTTCTGTAGTTCACTAAGGTCTTAATAAAAACGTCTGATGCAGAAACCAGGTTCTCTAAACTCACTGGCCTTCATATTAAAGTATTACAATTGAAGCTGTGTGCTAAAATAAAACCCACACTGGTTTTCATGATATACAAATACTGAAGCCTCATGCTCTAAACTCACTAGAAGTCTCTGGGGACAGATGAACATCTGGTGCTGCTCTACTATGGGAGCGTTACAGTCATCCTGCTCATGCAAATCTGAGTTTCATCCCCACAGGTCACAATGTCCCAGCCTCAAATCCTCTGGGTGCAGGCAGCTGTGAGTCTCATTAGAGAAATGAACATGAGTTGGGAAGCCAGACACTGAATAATATTCATATTGGGAACTCAGACCAAAGGTATCATTAGCAGGCCTCCAGAGTGACTTACAGTACTGACCCCTCATGGGAATCAAACCCAAAACGATTGTGTTGCAAGTGCCTTGTTACCAACTGAGTTAAATGGGATCCTCAATGTCTTTATAGAGTAATCAACTGTAGGATCTTAATTTAACTACTATTTTGCCGCTAAATGCCACTACAGGAAATGCTGATGTGTTTTATGATTTACATAAATGCAAACCCATTGATATGGTTAAATACTGGCAGGCTAATAGTCAGACCTCTGAATAGTTAAAAGAACAATAAGGAAACAATATCTTAAGGTTAGCAAAGTGTTGGACTTTTTCTGTATGCATGCAACTATCTCACTCATGAACCTCCCAGTCTGGCTATAGGGAGGGCAATGGCATCTGGTTATACAGCTCAGGAAAAAATGGAGAGACCACTACATCTTTTTCTTTCCTTTCCAAAAATGTTGAGAAGGAAAGTTTTGAGTGAGGAAAAGAAGCGTTCAATTTGCAGTGGTCTCTTAAATTTAACCCTTTAGATGTCTAGTGGAGTGGATGGCTGGGTGCGTGTCCGTTGCTTACCTGGAGAACACATGGCACCAGGATGCACTTTGGGAAAGAGGCAAGCCAGAGGAGGCAGTGTGATGCATTGGGCAATGTTCTGCTGGGAAACCTTGGGTCCTGCCATTCATGTGGATGTTACTTTGACACGTACCACCTACCTAGGCATTATTGCAGACCATGTGCACCCTTTCATGGCAACTGTGTTCCCAGATGGTTTTGACTTCTTTCAGCAGGATAATGCGCCCTCCCACAAAGCAAAAATGGTTCAGGAATGGTTTGGGGAGCACAAAAACAAGTTGTTGTTGACTTGGCCTCAATCTCAATCCAATCTCAATCCAATCGAGCATCTGTGGGATGTGCTGGACAAACATGTCTGATCCATGGAGGTACCACCTCGCAATTTACAGGACTTAAAGAATCTGCTGCTAAGTCTTGGTGCCAGACACCACAGCACACCATCAGAGGTCTACATGCCTAAACGGGTCAGGGCTGTTTTGGCGGCAAAAGGGGGGCCTACACAATATTGGTCAGGTGCTAATAATGTTATGGCTGATCTATGTATGTGATTTTAATAAATTTTACATAACATGAACAATAGCATATAACTGAAAGGATTATGCTATTCTTGCCATCTAATCCATGCCATCTAATCCATCAAGGTAAAGTATGTTTTATAATGGACATACAGTGAATATTTAGTCTCTAAATTTGGAAAACATCTGCTGTGAATGTAATTTAACCTTCAGTCACTCCTTCAGGGTTGGATGGTATAGAGAGGTTGAAAAGGAAAAGTATAATAAATAGTTGGGAAAATGAATAAGGGTTCATCATGTGTACAGACATCATTTAAACATCTAGTTTTTTTTTCTCCAGATGGTCGAGTTGATAACTAAGAAACTGAATGTGGAATCATAAACGAACAACAGCATGATATTGGATTTCAGTAAAAGGTTGGGTGAAAAGGGTGATGATAGTTTTACTCACTGATTGTGATAACTATTAGGACTGGTTTCGCAAACAGATTAAGCCTAGTCTGGGACAAAAGAAGAAGCTCAATGGAGTTTTCAATGGATCTAGATTTTTTTGTTCTAGACAAGGCTTAATACGTCTGCGACACCATCTCATAATGTTTTAACTGAAATGACCAGGAAACAACACTGATCAACCAGTTTGTGTCCACTGGGGAGAAACTGAGGAGTAGCTGAATATATCAAAATAAATAATATTGTACAGGTCTGAATCCTGTGGTGGTTCCAGTGTGTTTGTGAAGGGAGTTCTGACTTTTGCTAAATTAATGAAACATATAAAGTTAAATTGTAAAGTCTAATCACATTATTGTGTTGTATTTCAATGTGTTTTGATGAACTAACATTTCTATAAAGGTTTATTAGCTTTGTATGTTTTAGAGCAGTTCCTCTTTAACAGTGAGAGGTTTTTGTACGACGCTCTAACACTGTGTGAACGGAGTGCTGTAATCCTGCTGACAGTAATAATCTCCTGCATCTTCACCCTGGATTCCACTGATGGTCAGAGTAAATTGAGAACCATATCCACTCCCACTGAAACGATCTGGAATACCTGACTGACGGGTTGTAGCATCATAAACAAGAAGTTTAGGAGCTTCTCCAGGTTTTTGCAGGTACCACTCGAGATCATTACTAACAGATGAACTGGATGAACAGCTGATGGACACAGTCTCTCCTGGACTAACAGACCGAGATTTAGGAGACTGGGTCAGGATTATATCTGCAGAAGATTCTGAAAAATAAATATGAAAGAATTGGCAAGTTAGGTTATCAAATGATTGAACATCTACCATCTACCAAAGCATCTGATGTCCAAATGTAAACACCAATAATCCAAATACATACAATCATTAACAATGTGTCTGTGTGAACCAAGTCCCATGATGAATGAATCTAAGTTGGTCAAAGTGTCTCTTACCCTGAACAAGGAGCCCCAGGGTCCCCAGTAGAATCAGTGACATCATCATTGTACTGTGTGTCAGTGTCTCTGAAAGGACTGAACAGTCACTGATCAACACTGGACTTTTTAAGTGTGTGGAGCAGTGAGACAGGACAGATATGCAAAACCTCATAATTTGCATAACAGTGAAGACAGTAGTGATACACTGGCACCTATTTTATTGCCTATTAAATGAGAGTGAGCAGAGCACCCCCCCCTCTTTAGAGTCATTTTGAACGGGACTGGAGGTGATTTCTGACAAGGTGGGGTCACTGACTCCTACCGTTGCTGTCACTGTTGAGCATGGGAAGGGAGACACAGGCGTAGAGGATTCCAAAAAGGCAAAAGGGTGTTTAATGAACTCAAAGTACAAAAATAAAAGGGACCGAACTGCAGGAACAGGACCCATCAACATCACATACACTGAGGACAATGACCAACAAGAAACACCAGGGCAGGAGGACCTTAAATAGGGACACAACGAGGGCGCAAACAAGGCCCAGGTGGAAACAATGAAGACAAGGACAGGGTGAATACCAGAACAAAAGGCAAAAACCAAACACAACAGTCTACATTCACAAAGACAAACCAAACAGAACAGAACCTTACAGTCCCTTAGGGGTTAACACCAGTTGTGCTCATAAGTTTGGACAAAATGACATTTTTACTAAAGTTCATTTATCCCTGTTGTTTCCTCTCCTTTTTTCAGTGATGGTAATAGACCTTCACACTGAGTAAATCCAATGAGGGAAGTCTAAGTTGTCATCTACACATACTCTGTTGCAGCCATGCTTGGGATGTTATCAAAAAATTACATTTTAACAAATCTTTTGTTGTTGTTGACTAATGTCAGTTAAAATTATATGCTTTTCCCATTCGGGCTTTCCCCTTCTTCAATGAACTCGGTGTGGAGTGTGTGTGTGTTTCAGCTTCTAGTGGGTGTTGTGAGGGCAGTTACTAATGATAATGTCCGGTTCTCCCTTTCATTTCTGATGAGGCCCTCTGAGTTGTCTGGTTGTTTGGGTTGGTGGGTCCTCTGATGTTCGTACTTCCTAGAGCTGGAATGTTGTTCTGATCTGGTAAATGTTGGCTGGCCTGGATCCAGGTGTCTTTCCTTGAGACGTAGATCTGTCTTGTCGTCCATTCGGGACAACTGCAGTGACCTGTTAGTTGTTGCTTCCTTCGCAGGAACCCGGATCAGTTACGTTTTCCACTGTTTTCCTGCTCAGCAGGACCGTTTTCGTGCCTCCCAATGGAATCCTTCCATTTCCTCCAGTAGAGGTTTCTTTCAGGCATTCAGTGTATCTTTACAACTCCCATCCCAATTCTAGCTTTTGAATATTAATTTAGCTAATACATTTTTGTTACAGGTTTTGACCTCCTGCTCGTCTTTTATCTAGTATAACAACCTCTGTACCAATGCATGTCAAAGTCTAAATGTAAGTGTGAAGTTCCTCCCTAGTCCTCTCCCTTCACCTGGCACATTGTCCTATAGCGAGCCACTCTGTGCCTCAGATCTGTTGCTGTTGGGCACAAGGCTAAAGGTTCAATTTCAAGTTGTGCTGTTCTGTCTCACCGTTGATTGGAGATGTGTTCCAGACACAACAAAGAGGTCAGGCCTTCTGCCTTTTCCCCAGCAAAATGTCTGTTATGCCAAGAATCTGGTTCTGGAACTCAGAAGGTACCAAAGGGAAAGAGAGGTTTCACTTCACATGATTGTTCCTAATTTGTGTCCTTGCATTGAGCTAGAGGTCTGCCACACAGTCCTTACAGGAGAAAGGAGAAGACAAAACATTGCATCAGTTTCCCTATTCTCCTAATATAAAGGCTACTGCAATAATAAAAATACAAAACAAAATATACTAAACATAATACACAACTAATAATTAAAAGGTGGGACTGAATGTTACAAAGAAATACCTGAGTTGGGTAAGGGTAGGGTTTTACAATTTTTTCAGACGCATTTAGAAACAATATAAAATGTGAACAAAGAAAAAAGTGTTTTTTTGTGTAATTATCAAAGATTTAATTGATATGTTCTGATTGAGGAGACTGCTTGAAGAAAATGCATGATTTTTTAGAGCCTATCTAACCCGTACTGGCCACTAAAAACAAACAACACTTTCTGAACCAGACTGGGTCATTTAGGAACAAAATAAAAGACAAAAACAACAGTCTCCTGGCTAGCTTGCCAATTAAAATATGAGAAACTGCTAAATGAGTCACCTTATCACACCATACATTATCCTATCACCCAAACAGATACCACAAATTCCTCACAACTGCTTCAGTTTATCATAGACCTGATAACTCCTACTCCACCTCATTCTTCTATATATTAGTTAACAAAGTTCTTCTCCCCCATTTTTCACCCACATACTGACCAATCAAACGTATGTCATGTGGACACCCCTCTCTCCACACTGAGGGGAGAAATACATTGTTACTACAACTCCAAGATCTAATTATGTTTTATGTACCCGAATGACCTCATCTGAAAGCATTTGTGACGACGTGAGGTTTAACATTGGGTCTGCATGTCTGGATTTGTAAACACATACAGAAATCCCTTCCTAATTAGTTTAAACCAGCATGTTTATATTGCAGCATTTTAAATCACAGAAGTCAAATAAAATCAAAATATCCAGCTTACTGTCAATATAGCAGACCATTCCATTGTTTATTTAGTCATCCGTTTTTCTTATAGAGACAGTAGAGAATATTTTACCTAAATTGGGAACAACAGGTTTACAGATACTTCTTCAGTTCCCTTGATCAGATGGAAGAATTTCTGGTACAACAAACCTTGACCTCTCTCATTAAACATTTCACAACAGTCTTTGCATCATTGTTTTGTGTTGTCAAAGCTTCCACCTGTGACGCCACGTACCGGCTTGCTCCCTCAGCAGCAACATCAAACTGGCAACCGCAACATCGCTCCACAGATCCCAATCACCGGAATTCTAGTCACCTGTTCACTCACCTGTTATCCACCAGCACCGCTATTTAGTTCTATTCAGACCTCGCGAGATATTATTTCGCAGTTCAGCTCCAGTCCTGAGCGTAGCGGTTTACAGTTTGTCTTCCGTGTACCGAATCGCCTTTTGTCCTCCCTCACGGACCAAGTTTCTGCCCAAATCCTCTTGTGCTTTCTCTACAGAGATCCTGACCTCGACCTTCAGCCTGTTCCTTGACCACGAGCACGACCATCACCTTACTCTTCCTGTACCTACGCTAGTTGGACTCTCCTGGTTTTGACCAATGCCTGTTCTGACTGACCTTTCTCTTGGATTTACGTTTTGTACGGTTGCCTCTATTAAACCAGGGCTCTGCACTTGAATCTATGTCTGCCTCCTGGGATTCTGTACACCACCCAACTTGGAAATATGTCTATTATTACCAAGCAATAGTGTTTGCCAGCTGTCACCCAGGTTTGTTTGTCAGCCTCGGCGACAGAGGTCTGCAGTGAAATTCAACTCTACTGTAGTTTGCTCCTTGGGGTTTAAGACCGGGTGTCTCTGTAAAGCACTTTGTGACAACTCTGTTGTAAAAAGGGCTTCATAAATACATTTGATTGAAATTTGATTGCAGGTCACAGATATGGTCAACAGTGTAACATGGACACATTGATATGTTTAGTTGCAGAACGAGTTACAGCAGCAATAAGACATCTGAGCAGCCTCCTTCGCCGCTTTGTCTGCCACGGACCTACGGACACCCTGTAGTTACCACCTGTACGTGCGGGGCATTTGATAAGTCGCCAACCTGTAGAGTAATACGTGTACCAGGAGAGTTAAGCATATGGACCTGGTACCACTTTAATCGTATCTTTTTTTAAATTATATTTAGATCCAGTGACAAAGACAGCCCAGGCTTGGACTAGATGTGATAAGGTTAGCTTTTTGTGATAAAGTTGTGATAATTTATCTTATTATTCTTCCAAATAAAATTTCAAGGATTGATTAGTCAAATATAGGCTTCTTGTCAATATTATCTAAGTTCTGTTTGGTTCCTTTTCATTTTGTGCTTCTGTTTTGTACGTAGCCTATTTTATTTGATTTTGTAATTGTGCCCTGTCCCTTTTGGTCCTGATAGGTTTCACCTGTTTGTGGTTTAGTTCTCGTTAGCTCCCTATAGTTTGCCCTCTTCTGTTAACTGTCAGTCATTGTGTTGTATGCTTCATTTATGTCCGTCCCCGCCACCAGTACTTGGTTTTCTTGACTGTTCCTTGTGTTTTTTGATTGCCTCTGTTCCCTGATTAAAAGCCTTTTATTTACATTTCGTGTTCGCGCTTGGATCCTGTACAACTCTAAACGTTACAATGTTTTAAATATCACTTATTTAAAAAGATCTAGATCTCTAAAATAAGAGCACAATAATACCTTTTCAAATAGGAAAGATTAAGTGAAAATCACCAGCATACTTGGCATATAATTTGCTATGGCTGTGTCAGTGCTTGAAGTGTCTTAACTTCTGTTATCAGTGTAGAGATTTTCTTTAGCTACTCACCTTAAGCATCTTGGATATAACAGATTTTACTTAATAAATATTCCCTTAGGACCGGCCTTGGCTTGGCTATAGGGATTCTTCAGACGCCACTACTGCAACCCACCAAGGGGAGTAATGTGACCCAAAACGTTTTGTGCCACACCTGTTTTGCAAGGGGGACTGTAACCACCCGAGGTGGCCTCTAACAACCTTAGTAACAGTTGAGAACCAGTCGATTCACCTTCAAATGGTTATAATTTCCCTCTTATACAGGTGCTGGTCATATAATTAGAATATCATCAAAAAGTTGATTGATTTCAGTAATTCCATTGAAAAAGTGAAACTTGTATAATGTATACATTCATTCAACACAGACTGATATATTTCAAGTGTTTATTTCTTTTAATTTTGATGATTATAACTGACAACTAATGAAAACCCCAAATTCTGTATCTCAGAAAATTTGAATATTGTGAAAAGGTTCAATATTGAAGAAACCTGGGGCCACACTCTAATCAGCTAATTAACCCAAAACACCTGCAAAGGCCTATAAATGGTCTCTCAGTCTAGTTCTGTAACACAATCATGGGGAAGACTGCTGACTTGACAGCTGTCCAAAAGACGACCATTGACACCTTGCACAAGGAGGGCAAGACACAAAAGGTCATAGCTAAAGAGGCTGGCTGTTCACAGAGCTGTGTCCAAGCACATTAATAGAGAGGCGAAGGGAAGGAAAAGATGTGGTAGAAAAAAGTGTACAAGCAATAAGGATAACGGCACCCTGGAGAGGATTGTGAAACAAACCCCATTCAAAAATGTGGGGGAGATTCACAAAGAGTGGACTGCAGTTGGAGTCATTGCTTCAAGAACCACCATGCACAGATGTATGCAAGACATGGGTTTCAGCTGTCGCATTTCTTCTGTCAAGCCCCTCTTGAACAAGACACAGCGTCAGAAGCGTCTCACCTGGGCTAAAGACAAAAAGGACTGGACTGCTGCTGAGTGGCCCAAAGTTATGTTCTCTGATGAAAGTAAATTTTGCATTTCCTTTGGAAATCAAGGTCCCAGAGTCTGGAGGAACAGAGGAGAGGCACTGAATCCACGTTGCTTGAAGTCCAGTGTAAAGTTTCCACAGTCAGTGATGGTTTGGGGTGCCATGTCATCTGCTGGTGTTGGTCCACTGTGTTTTCTGAGGTCCAAGGTCAACACAGCCGTCTACCAGGAAGTTTTAGAGCACTTTATGCTTCCTGCTGCTGACCAACTTTATGGAGATGCAGATTTCATTTTCCGACAGGACTTAGCACCTGCACACAGTGCCAAAGCTACCAGTACCTGGTTTAAGGACCATGGTATCCCGGTTCTTAACTGGCCAGCAAACTCACCTGACCTTAACCCTATAGATAATCTATGGGGTATTGTGAAGAAGAAGATGCGATATGTCAGACCCAACAATGCAGAAGAGCTGAAGGCCACTATCAGAGCAACCTAGGCTCTCATAACGCCTGAGCAGTGCCACAGAGTGATCGACTCCATGCCACGCCGCATTGCTGCAGTAATTCAGGCAAAAGGAGCCCCAACTAAGTATTGAGTGCTGTACATGCTCATACTTTTCAGATGGCCAACATTTCTAAAAATCCTTTTTATATATTGGTCTAAAGTAATATTCAAATTTTCAGAGAGACTGAATATGGGATTTTCATTAGTTATATTCAGTCAGTTATAATCATCACAAATAAAAGAAATAAACATTTGAAATATATCAGTCTGTGTGTAATGAATGAATATAATATACGATTCAGTTTTTAATATAAGATAATATAAGATTCAGTTTTTGAATGGAATTACTGAAATAAATCAACTTTTTGATGATATTCTAATTGACCAGCACATGTAGGTTCTTGGGAATTTTGAATTACAGTAGTTATTCCCTTACAAACAGAATCTTGAGAATCTCAGATTGGCTATACTAATTTAAGTTTTGGTATCTCTGTAAATGATCATTACTCCAAATCAAATAGTTATAAATAGATAAGAAATAGATATGTTATCACATCAATTACAGAGTTACATCAACGGTTTCATCATCTCAGTTTCTAATCTCATCTCTCTTTTTGTTCTTTAACTTTTATTTAAGGGTTTTCTATATATTACATCTTGTACAATAACATTTTATAACAATGAAACAATCAATGTCACATCCATGAGCCATGAACTGTTATTTTGCTTGAATAAATTGACCCACAGGAGGGACCATAAGGGGTCGGTGCGGAGAGGATCTGGCAGCAGTTGAAGGCGGGGGCCTCGACAACCCGATCCCTGGACACGGAAACTAGCTCTATGGACATGGAACATCACCTCGCTGGCGGGGAAGGAGCCTGAGATTGTGCGTGAAGTTGAAAGGTTCTGACTAGAGATAGTCGGGATCACCTCTACGGACGGCTTGGGCTCTGGAACCACACTCCTTGAGAGAGGATGGACTCTTCACCACTCGGGAGTTGCCCATGGTGAGAGGCGGTGGGCTGGTGTGGATTTGCTTATAGCTCCCCAGCTCTGCCGCCATGTGTTGGAGTTTACCCCGGTGAACGAGAGGGTCATTTCCCTGCGCCTACGGGTCGGGGATAGGTCTCTCACTGTTGTTTGTGCCTACGGGGCGAACGGCAGTGCAGAGTACCCGACCTTCTTGGAGTCTCTGGGAGGGGTGCTGGAAAGTGCTCCGACTGGGTACTCTATCGATCTACTGGGGGACTTCAACGCCCACGTGGGCAACGACAGTGACACCTGGAGGGGCGTGATTGGGAGGAACGGCCCCCCTGATCTGAACCCGAGCAGTGTTCAGTTATTGGACTTCTGTGCTAGCCACAGTTTGTCCATAACGAACACCATGTTCAAGCATAAGGGTGTCCATCAGTGCACGTGGCACCAGGACACCCTAGGCCGTAGGTCGACGATCGACTTTGTTGTCTGACCTGCGACCGTATGTCTTAGACACTCGGGTGAAGAGAGGGGCGGAGCTGTCAACTTTTCACCACCTGGTGGTGAATTGGATCCGATGGCGGGGGAGGAAGCTGGACAGACTCGGCAGGCCCAAGCGTACTGTAAGGGTCTGCTGGGAACGTCTGGCCGAGTCTCCTGTCAGAGAGATCTTTAACTCCCACCTCCGGCAGAGCTTCGACTGGATCCCGAGGGAGGCTGGAGATATTGAGTCCGAGTGGACCATGTTCTCCACCGCCATTGTCGAAGCGGCCGCTCGGAGCTGTGGCCGTAATGTCTCCGGTGCCTGTCGAGGCGGCAATCCCCGAACCCGGTGGTGGACACCGGAAGTAAGGGATGCCGTCAAGCTGAAGATGGAGTCCTATCAGGCCTGGTTGGCTTGTGGGACTCCTGAAGCAGCTGACAGGTAATGGCAGGCCAAGCGGACTGCAGCCCGGGTGGTTGTGGAGGGAAAAACTTGGGCCTGGGAGGAGTTCGGTGAGGCCATGGAGAAGGACTATCGGCTGGCCTCGAAGAGATTCTAACAAACCGTCCGGCACCTCAGGGGGGGGGAAACATTGCCCTACCAACGCTGTTTACAGTAGAGGTGGGCAGCTGTTGACCTCAACTGGGGATGTTGTCAGGCGGTGGAAGGAGTACTTCGAGGATCTCTTCAATCACGCCATCACATCTTCCATTGAGGGCTCAGAGGTGGACTCGTCCATCACCCGGGCTGAAGTCACAGAGGTAGTCAAGAAACTCCTCGGTGGCAAGGCACCGGGGATGGTTGAGTTCTGCCCTGAGTACCTCAAGTCTCTGGATGTTGTGGGGCTGTTATGGTTGACACGCCTGTGCAACATCGCGTGGCAGTCGGGGACAGTGCCTCTGGGATGGGAGACCGGGGTGGTGGTCCCTCTTTTTAAGAAGGGGGACCGGAGGGTGTGTTCCAACTACAGGGGGATCACACTCCTCAGCCTCCCTGGGAAAGTCTATGCCAGGGTACTGGAGAGGACAATACGGCCGATAGTAGAACCTCGGATTCAGGAGGAACAGTGTGGTTTTCGTCCGGGCCGTGGAACACTAGACCAGCTCCTTTGCTAAGGGCTGACAGGTCCCTGTACGACCGAAGCAGGAGCTTGGTCCGCATTGCCGACAGTAAGTCAGACTTGTTCCCAGTGCATGTTGGACTCCGGCTGGGCTGCCCTTTGTCGCCGGTTCTGTTAGTAATTTTTATGGACAGAATTTCTAGGCGCAGCCAGGGGCTGGAGGGTGTCAGGTTTGGGGACCACACGATTTTGTCTCTGCTCTTTGTGGATGATGTTGTCGTGTTGGCCCCTTCAAACCAGGACCTTCAGCATGCACTGGGACGGTTTGCAGCTGAGTGTGAAGCGGTGGGGATGAGAATCAGTACCTCCAAATCCGAGGCCATGGTCCTCAGTTGGAAAAGGGTGGCTTGCCCACTTCAGGTTGGTGGAGAGTGCTTGCCTCAAGTGGAGGAGTTTAAGTATCTAGGGGTCTTGTTCACAAGTAAGGGAAGGATGGAACGGGAGATTGACAGACGGATCGGTGCAGCTTCTGCAGTAATGCGGTCTAAGTATAGATCTGTCGTGGTGAAGATTTACCAGTCAATCTACGTTCCTACTCTCACCTATTGTCATGAGCTTTGGGTCATGACCGAAAGGACAAGATCCCAGATACAGGCGGCCAAAATGAGCTTTCTCCGCAGGGTGGCTGGGCAATCCCTTAGAGATAGGGTGAGAAGCTCGGTCACCCGGAAGGAGCTCAGAGTAGAGCCGCTGCCATGGAGATATTGAAGGCCCATCTGGGGTGCCGAATTGTGGAAGATGGAGAATGTTCACAATTTATCAAGTGTTACTCCTCAGTCGTTATCATAACAGTTTAATTGTATATATGGGAACAAGCATCATGACAGGTGTTCTCTTTTTACAATGCCAAGTTTCAAACTTATATTCCCTTTCATCTGTACAGGTGACAACATCAGCACTTTCAAAAAGGAGATACAAAAATTGTTGTTGCCATGATGTAGCCTAGGGAATGCAAGGTTTGCATACAGACATAGATCCAGGAGACATAGGTAAACATAGAATGTCGGTTCACCAGACAACTTGATGAAAGCTCACACACAACAGCAGGGGCATGTTACTATTGGTGGTTTTGCTAACCCAGCTCTCTCCATAAGGAATAGAGTCCTGTTCACCTCAATAATACAAGAGCAGGAGCCCCACTGCTGCTATTAAGACGTACCAGTGTGTACCAATAGGGGGCATCAGTGATAAAGGAGTAATGAGGAGTTATTTAGCAGTTCAATGTCTCTGTTACCCTCTGTGTCTGTTTGGAGGTTTTTGTACAGCAAGATACTCAATAACTCTGGTGGACTTCTGGTGGAGGAACCAAACTGTGTGTTGTAGTAAGTCTTAGTAAGTCTTGACTTACAATAAAACTTCCTCAAATTAAAAGTAGAAAAGCAGTTATTTAGGAGACTTTGTGAGTCCTTTATTTGTCTTGAGAATTGTATAATGTAAGTTTAAATTAATGATATTTAATGTATCTAACAGTGTTTTCAGTGAGTATTTACTACAAGTGTGTAAAACTGAGAGGTTTGGCTAAATTTAGCTTTTCAAAGTGGCAGAGTTGTGTCTGTAGTGACAGAGGTTTTTGTACGGCCACTGAATGACTTTGTATCACTGTGGTACACTTTTGGTGGAGGCACTAGACTGGATGTTGGAAGTAAGTACTTACCCATACTATATCTAATAATTCAATATATATTAAATTAAGTGTACTTTGTTAAATATTTGATTTATTATTGATATATTTTATGCATTCAGAAGCACTAATACTCTTGTAAAATGAAAAAACACTTAACATGATGCATTATTACATTTTGTTTGTAAGATAGGTATTCTCTTCATAGAAGTCAATATCTGGTTAAAGCAGAACATACCTTTAGTTAAAACCTAGTTGAAAGTGGAATTAAGAAACTCAGTGTTAAATCAAAGACCAACTGTTCCTAGGAATCTACCAAAATATGTTAAACTTAATCATTTTCTTTCAATAATAACAGAAACAGTCAACTGTTTTAATACAAAACCTTTCATGATTAAGATTAATGAGATAGAATGATAACATGTATTTTATCTTCTTGATTTTTATTGGATTTTTATAGTTAAATAAACTAAAATCGACTTTTACTGCTGCAAGGTTGTACTTAGTTTTTTATTTTCTTCATAATTTACCGTCTACTGCAATAATGCGATCTTGCAAAGTCCTGCTCTGAATTGGAATATAGTCAAATGGCACTATAAATGTACTCATAATCCTTTCATAGTCAGGAAAACAGTCCAATGATTTAATCTGTCCTGTAATTTTATAGTTGTATTGTTACAGTCATTATTACCAGAAATATTCTAATAATTAAAAGAATTGTAAATATATTTTTTTCAATGTCTTCTAAAATAATGAATATTCATAATGAAATGTAGTTTAAAAGAGGAAGAATTATGCTGAAATAGTTAGATTAATCTATTTTCAGTCTATTCATGTAGTTAAATGCTTCGGTAGCGACACAAAAGGAAATGAAAGAGTGACGGAACAACTAAATAGTCTGTTTGAGGAACAGAAACAAACTGATAAACATTTTGAATAGTAATTTATAACTGAAGTTAACTGTTGCATCATTATGGTCTACTAAGTCTGTTCATTCAGTCGTCTCTCTCTAACTTCCTGTCTTCTAGGTGATGTCCGTCCCACCCTGACAGTCCTTCCCCCCTCCAGTGTGGAGCTGCAGCAGGGAAAGGCCACTCTCATGTGTCTGGCTAACAAGGGCTTCCCCTCAGGCTGGAGTCTGAACTGGAAGGTAGATGGAGTCAGCACCACCCGGGAGGTGACGGGGAGCCCCGGGGTCCTGGACAAGAATGGCCTCTACAGCTGGAGCAGCACGCTGACCCTCCCTGTGGACCAGTGGAAGAAGGTGGGCTCTGTGACCTGTGAGGCCAACCAGGGCTCCCAGGCTCCTCTCTCTGAGACACTGAGGAGAGACCAGTGTTCTGAATGAGCTCCTCCTCTGAATCCTTCATCCAGCTGCATGGAGCTTATAGCATTTATTTTCATGGCCTTTTCATGTCATGTTTTAATGTATTTGCTTCTTGGCTTATATGTTGTAACAATACAATTGTAAAGGTGTTTGCAATCATAACTTCCTTGGACAACACTGTTGAATAAAATAGAAATAAGAATTCTTCATGAATGGTTTAAGTTTCCTTGTTTATTTCTGCAAATATGAACAGCCCAACAATTGGAAATTATTTAAACAATGAACAATGTTCTGTAGTTCACAAAGTTCTTCCTAAAAACTGCTGATACAGGAACCAGGATCTTTAAACTCACTGGTCTTTATTATCATATACTAAAACTGAAGCTGTATGTACTAATATAAAACCCACACTGGTTTTCATGATATACTAATACTGAAGCCTCATGCTCTAAACTCACTAGAAGTCTCTGGGGACAGATGAACATCTGGTGCTGCTCTACTATGGGAGCATTACAGTCATCCTGCTCATGCAAATCTGAGTTTCACCCTCACAGGTCACAATGTCCCAGCCTCAAATCCTCTGGGTGCAGGCAGCTGTGAGTCTCATTAGAGAAATGAACATGAGTTGGGAAGCCAGACTTCACATGAATAATATTCATATTGGGATCTCAGATCAAAGGTATCATTAGCAGACATCCAGAATGTCTTACAGTAAAGAACCCTCATGGGAATCAAACCCAAAACTATTATGTTGCAAGTGCATTGTTTAACAACTGAGCTACACGGATCATCAATGGCTTTTAATTATAATGGACTGTGGGATCTTAATTTAAATACTATTTTGCTGCTCAATATGTCACTCCACCACTGGAAATGCATGTGTTTTATGATTTACATCAATTCCCTGCCAACCCATTGATATGGTTAAAAACTGGCAGGCTAATAGTCAGACCTCTGAATAGTTAGAGGAGAGTAATGAAGAATATCTACAATTTGTTTAAATTCAGAAATCGTAATTGTTGTACATTCTGTCTATGCACACAACTCTCCTCTTTAGGGACAGCAGGGGAGAGCTAGAGAGATTGCAGCGTCATCTGGTTACTTTTTCTGCAAAAGGCCATGAGCCGTTTTCGGAGGAGACAGTTAAATGTTAGAGTTCACTCATAGTTTCTTTTAACCATGTTAGCTATCTTTTTAGCGTTAAGCAATCCAAGAACAGCAGTAGCAAACCATGTTGAAAGAACCTAGAATAATTTGTTCCACTTTCAGAAGTTGTACAGTAGAAGGGGAACATGTGTTGCACAATGGAAAAAATTTATAAATACCAAATACCAAATAAATACCAATAATTCCCTGGCCCATTTCTAGTGGTCAGATGTGCTGTCCATGCCAGACACCTGTGTATCCATTGAGAGGGTCTTTAGTCATGGAAACATGGTTATGAGGACTCACATATCAAGGTTCACCAGCACAATCTTATAACCTTTAGATAATCAGGACTGAGACCAATTTAGGTTTTATTCAGATGTGTCTGTGTGACCACTTGTTTCTGTGAAATACTTGTGCTTACTTTAAACAGCTTTTCTATCAAACTTGTTCCAAATACCCCTTGAGCAAACCAAAGGATCTTAACCCAGATATTACTGTTCTTCTTAGAACTTAGTGTAAATAATGTTAGTTAATGTTTCATAACATGAACAATAGCATTTTACAGAAAGGATCAGTATGTAGATTACTTTCTCAATGTTGCATCATAGTCCAATGTTGGTCAGTTATTAGCCTGACCACATATCAACTATCACTGTGGTCTGTGTGAATTCTTTTCATGCAGGATTATTATGCTGTAACAATACTGGTCAAATTAAGATCCTGCATAACTTGTACATTTATTGGTGACTTACAAATATTGTATAATAATTGAAAACAATGTTGACTTTGCAAATCCAATCAGTTTTACTCACAGACTTTCATAATGTGTTATGTTTTAACTGAAATGACCAGGAAACAACGATGATTCAACCAGGTCTGAATCCTGTGGTGGTCCCAGTGGGGTTGTTTGTTCTGTCATTTGCTAAATTATTGAAATAAATGTAGCAAAAGTTTATTTGTAATGTAAAGTTACATTATTGTGTTTTATTCCTTTCTATAAAGGATTATTCGCTTTGTAGGTTTTGATTCAGAACAGTTCCTCTTTAACAGAGGGAGGTTTTTGTAAGGCGCTCTAACACTGTGTGAACGGATAGCTGTCACCCTGCTGACAGTAATAATCTCCTGCATCTTCACCCTGGATTCCACTGATGGTCAGAGTGAATTGAGAACCAGATCCACTCCCACTGAAACGATCTGGAATCCCTGACTCAAGCTCTGTAGCAGCATAAACTAGAAGTTTAGGAGCTTCTCCAGGTTTTTGCAGGTACCAGTTGAGATAATCACTAACATCTGAACTGGCTGTACAGCTGATGGACACAGTCTCTCCTGGACTAACAGACCGAGATTTAGGAGACTGGGTCAGGATTATATCTGCAGAAGATTCTGAAAAATTAAATAGATATGAAAAACTGGTTATCATATGTTTGAAAATCTACCAATTAAAAATCCCCTAATGTCCAAATGTAAACACCTATTATCCAAATACATCATTAACAATGTATCTGTGTGAACCAAGTCCCATGATGAATGAATCTAAGTTGGTCAAAGTGTCTCTTACCCTGAACAAGGAGCCCCAGGGTCCCCAGTAGAATCAGTGACATCATCATCATTGTACTGTGTGTCAGTGTCTCTGAAAGGACTGAACAGTCACTGATCAACACTGGACTCTTTAAGTGTGTGGAGCAGTGAGACATGACAGATATGCAAAACATATTTACATAGGGTGAAGACAGTAGTGATTAAGTGTCAACGCCTAACAGAACAAAATAACAAAATCAACTTAATTCAGTTGATTAGAATAATATAATAATAATAATAATAATAACCCACACATAAACAACACGTTACATTTTATAGTAACCTCCTAAGACCTGAGCTTTGATAATGTATGCATTTTCTATTTCTCTTAGCTATTTGGGATTGGTGGACCTGATATGAGTGTGCTATCTAAGCATGGCGCTGACTGTCCTCCAATAAGGACAATAGGTTTAGGTTAAGCAGAATGAAGTACATGGTGCAGGAGGCCTAAAACAGTGTCCTCATATGTGGATACAGGCTCTCAGGAGGTTAATAAAATACTAGTCAAAAGTTTGGACACACTTGAATGGCTGTGTCCAAACTAATGGGCAGTGTGTCCAAACTAATGGGCAGTGTGTCCAAACTAGTGGGCAAGGGTGTCCAAACTAGTGGGCAAGGGTGTCCAAACTAATGGGCAAGGGTGTCCAAACTAATGGGCAAGGGTGTCCAAACTAGTGGGCAAGTGTGTCCAAACTAGTGGGCAAGTGTGTCCAAACTAATGGGCAAGGGTGTCCAAACTAGTGGGCAGGTGTGTCCAAACTAGTGGGCAAGTGTGTCCAAACTAGTGGGCAAGTGTGTCCAAACTAATGGGCAAGGGTGTCCAAACTTTTGACTTGCAGTACATCTCTCTCTCCATTTCTCCTTTCATGTAGCTCAGACGCAAAACAATGTGAGCCCTTCTGAAAGGTTATTTCATTTATTTTCATTTAAACATTATTTTAACAGGGAAAATAGACTGAGACCTGGACCTCTTTTGAGGCGCTGTGAAGTCATGTTTACATGTACAGTTAGGCACACAAACAAAATTTAAATAAAAACATATAAAAAACATGCAAAACAGAAACATACAATTCAACAAAACAATCACAGACAACATCATATTGATCCTCCATTAAATTTTTTAAATGGGCAAGGGACACCAGATGGTTTAACTTAAGTTTGGTCTGGATCTTGTTCCATAAATAAGGAGCAAAGTAACTGAAAGCAGTGGTACCGTGGTAGAAATTTTCTTATTCCACAGTACAATTAAATCATATTACTTCTTCTAAGTATAATCCAGTAATTTGGTAAGGCCATTGTGTGTTTCAGCTCTGCTCACTTGTACAGGATGTGCCTAGAACAGCTTTAATTTTGTCTAAACTTCTCAAGGGCTGTAAAAATCTTTCTAAGCCAAAGTTTGCAGAGTAGCTAAAGAGACATGTAGACTATCCATGCATAGGAGGGGGACACAGTGGGCTGTACTGAATGTATGTAGGCCTGAGTTCAACCTTCAACAGAGAGCTCTTGACCTGACTCTGCTGAGAGTTTTGTTGTTAAATGCTCCAGGTTTGCAAATCTTGAATAAAGTTTCAATTGTGAAAAGAATCTACAGTGTCTGTGCCTTTTCCATTAGTAATTTTCACAACATACCCAACTCTGTGGAGACTGCTGGAGTCTTTAATGCAATCCACGTCTGTGATCTGGCCCAACCCACATGTTGATATTGAATACAGTGATGAGTTCTGTAACTATCACCGATAGACCTGAGTGCTCAATGGTAAATAGCATCCAGGGGTTTTAATGTGTTTGCTGAAGCGTGCATGTAGATAATATTAGCATTATCTAAGACGGACATGAAAGAAGCCTGAACATCTTTTCTTCTTTTAGCAGAGGACATACAAGCCCTGTTTCTTTAAAGGATCCTTACCTAATTGTTCCTTTTTTCCCAGTTCAGTAAAGTTTTTTAAAAGAAAGCCTATCATCTAACCATGCCCCTAAGTATTTATATGCAGAGACCTGTTTGATTTGCATAGCATCCAAGCTAGTGAGTACAAATGTGTTTCTAACCTAGAAAAAAACATAACATTTGTTTTCTTTGAATTTAAAACAAGTTTAAGCTGTAAAAGAGATCTCTGAACAATATTATAATCAGACTCCAACATCCCTAATGATTGATCAGCTGAATGAGCAATGGAGTACATCACCTAGCCAGTCTCCAGACCTGAACCTAATAGAAAATCTTTGGAAGGAGTGTCACGTCCTGGCTGTGCCCCTAGCCATCTCTGCGCTGGGCTCGGGGCACAGCCAGGACAGGACAAGAGGTGGCCTTTAGCCAGCTCTAATCCTTTTTTTTTGGTTTCCCCAATTGGAGGCAGGTGTTGGTTATTGCCTCCAATTGGGGACCCTATTTAAGTTCAGTTTGTTGGCCATGTTGGTGTGGTTTATTTTGGTTGTGTCCTGTTGATGTTAACCCTCGGCACTGGTTGCGGCTGTTTGTTTTGTTTAAGTTTTGTTTTCATTAAAAGATGGATTATCTCCAGTACCTCTACTCTGCGCCTGTGTCCTTTTCCTCCCACGACTGTGACAGGGAGCTGAAAGTCCATATTGCCCAGTGACAGCCCCAAAACCTGAAGGATCTGGAGGTCTGTATGGAGGAGTGGGACAAAATCCCTGCTGCAGTGTGCAAACCTGGTCAAGAACTACAGGAAACGTATGATCTCTAATTGCAAACAAAGGTTTCTGTACCAAATATTAAGTTCTGCTTTTCTAATGTATCAAATACTTATGTCATACAATAAAATGCAAATGAATTACTTAATTCATACAATGTGATTTTCTGAATTTTTGTTTTAGATTCCCTCACTCACAGTTTAAGAGTACCTATGATAAAAATAGACTTCTACATGCTTTGTAAGTGGGAAAACCTGCAAAATCGGCAGTGTTTCAAATACTTGTTCTCCCCACTGTAGGTCTAGTGACATCCCTGCTTCTTAAAACACCTCTCTGCATACGAGTGGAAGTAGTAATATGTTGACATTCCCGGTTAGGGTTTCAAAAGTATTTGGTTAAATGACTTCACAGCTGTTTCTCTCTGTGCAGATGAGTGTGATTGCTCCTTTAGCACACACTACAAAGCTGTCAATGCCGTAATTCGAGTCTGGTGCTTCTGTTCGACAACCAAAAACTGCAAATGTCATGTTGGCTATCATGTGGCAGATAAATCAGACTGAATCGCCTACGGACACACGCAAAAAATGAACAACAGTCCAACTCCGCAGGAATACAGTTCAGGATGTATTATGCTTCAAGAACCGATATATGCAGACTTCACCATCTGAACTACAGAAGCTGGACTGCAATGTTCAAGGTCCGATTAGAATTTCAAATAGAGCCTGCAGAGTTTTGAGAAAAGGTATTGTTGAGGAAAAAGAGGATCATGTACCAGAGTGATGGCAAGAGGAACATGTGGAGAAGAAAGGGAACAGACATACCACATTATCATTACATTTCCTGGTCCAATTGTAAATACACAGAGGGCCAGGAATCTAATTATGAAAAACCAGACCATCACTGATACAAGACTGACAAATGTCGGGAGCTCTGGTTCTCCCCAACAAACCTGTGGTCAGTCCATACCACTGATCAATATAACATGACCATAACAGCCCTAATGATCAGTACTAACACATACACTCACCTAAAGGATTATTAGGAATACCATACTAATACTGTGTTTGACCCCCTTTCGCCTTCAGAACTGCCTTAATTCTACATGGCATTGATTCAACAAGGTGCTGAAAGCATTCTTTAGAAATGTTGGCCCATATTGATAGGATAGCATCTTGCAGTTGATGGAGATTTGTGGGATGCACATCCAGGGCACGAAGCTCCCGTTCCACCACATCCCAAAGATGCTCTATTGGGTTGAGATCTGGTGACTATGGGGGCCATTTCAGTACAGTGAACTCATTGTCATGTTCAAGAAACCAATTTGAAATGATTCGAGCTTTGTGACATGGTGCATTATCCTGCTGGAAGTAGCCATCAGAGGATGGGTACATGGTGGTCATAAAGGGATGGACATGGTCAGAAACAATGTTCCGTGGCATTTAAATGATGCCCAATTGGCACTAAGGGGCCTAAAGTGTGCCAAGAAAACATCCCCCACACCATTACACCACCAGCCTGCACAGTGGTAACAAGGCATGATGGATCCATGTTCTCATTCTGTTTACGCCAAATTCTGACACTACCATCTGATTGTCTCAACAGAAATCAAGACTCATCAGACCAGGAAATATTTTTCCAGTCTTCAACAGTCCAATTTTGGTGAGCTCATGCAAATTGTAGCCTCTTTTTCCCATTTGTAGTGGAGATGAGTGGTACCCGGTGGGGTCTTCTGCTGTTGTAGCCCATCCGCCTCAAGGTTGTGCGTGTTGTGGCTTCACAAATGCTTTGCTGCATACCTCGGTTGTAACGAGTGGTTATTTCAGTCAAAGTTGCTCTTCTATCAGCTCGAATCAGTCGGCACATTCTCCTCTGACCTCTAGCATCAACAAGGCATTTTCGCCCACAGGACTGCCGCATACTGGATGTTTTTCCCTTTTCACACCATTCTTTGTAAACCCTAGAAATGGTTGGGCGTGAAAATCCCAGTAACTGAGCAGATTGTGAAATACTCAGACCGGCCTGTCTGGCACCAACAACCATGCCACGCTCAAAATTGCTTAAATCACCTTTCTTTCCCATTCTGACATTCAGTTTGGAGTTCAGGAGATTGTCTTAAACAGGACCACACCCCTAAATGCATTGAAGCAACTGCCATGTGATTGGTTGATTAGATAATTGCATTAATGAGAAATAGAACAGGTGATCCTAATAATCCTTTAGGTGAGTGTAGATATCTCTCATTGTCTCTAATTATACATTAGTGTTACATTTCATGTGTATTGTGTATAAATCCATTAATCAATTAGGTCATAGGAAGTGGTGAACTCACTGGACAGAAATTAATAATAAACACATTGTATAGTTAATTGTTTTTAATGTAATGGTATGATTTGATGATACAATATGATGAAACATGTCAGCATAGTTTACAGTAGTAGAAAGTTCATTGGGGTACATGCCCAATCTACTGAAGTTCCAGAGTGAACCAGTAGGGGGCATCTGTTAGAAAGCATTAATGAGGCCTTAATGATCAGTTCCATGTTTCTGTTACTATTCCCCTTATTGACTATGAGCAGGTTATTATACAGTGAGTACATTACAGTGGTGGACTTTTGGTATAGGAACCAAAGTGGCATGTTAGCAGTAAGTCTTTTAACCTATATATTGACTTCTGATAATGAAAACAGAATACTTTGTATTTCAACTCCATCAAAAATAATAGAAATGTTGGATATATTTTATTGGGAGAGTTTATGTTGTCATCATTTACAATTAGAAGTAAAAAATCTAAATGTACAGAAATTATTTTATGTATCAAAGAGTACTTATTTGATGTTTATGTATTTCAAACAGGATTGTTGGTTAAACATTTGAGTGTTTTGGTTAAATGTAGCTTATTTCAAAGTGCCAGAGTTGTGTCTCTAGTGACAGAGGTTTTTGTACGGCTTCTGAATGAGTTTGTATCACTGTGGGTCACTTTTGGTGGAGGCACCAGACTGGACATCGGACGTAAGTAACTTGCCTACAGAATATCTAATAACTGTTGTGAAAAGATGTTTAAATTAATATATAATATGTTAGTATTGCAAGTGTATTTTTAAAAATCATGTTTTGGAATCAACAAGATTTCTGCATTCTGAATCATTTAATATATTCTAACAGAACAGTGTCTTTACAAAACAATGCAGAACATACTAGAATATATACAGAATATACTGTTGGTTAAAACTCAAACTTTAAGCGGTTTTGGGTAGGGGGGTAAGGAGAACCTAGCCTGAAAATTAAGTCTTAATTCATTTGGATTATATTTTTTATCGTTTTTTAAATATATAATGTGTGATTACATTTTATAGAAATCTATTCCTCATTGCTGCAGTGTTGTTTCATTTGACTATTTTGTTTAGTACTTTATTTGATCAAAATAATTTACATTCAGTCAACCTACAACATGAATGCAAATCATTAGCGTTTTAGGATGAATAAATGTTACATTTCTTCAGTGCAATATGTAGCTACTGTTATTAATATATTGAAATTAACAAATATCGCAGTTAGATAAATATATTATCAAATTTCAAAAAAAGAAAAGTTTGCTGAAATATTTTAAATAAATCTATTTTCATTTAATATATTTATGCATCAGTAGCAATTAAAAGGAAGTGAAAAAGTGACAAAAACAAAAGTGTCTGAGGAACAGAAACCAACAGATGAACACAAGAATAAACTAAAACTATTTTAACATGTAAAAGGCCTGCATCATTATGGTCTACTAGGTCTGTTCATTCAGTCGTCTCTCTCTAACTTCCTGTCTTCTAGGTGATGTCCGTCCCACCCTGACAGTCCTTCCCCCCTCCAGTGTGGAGCTGCAGCAGGGAAAGGCCACTCTCATGTGTCTGGCTAACAAGGGCTTCCCCTCAGGCTGGAGTCTGAACTGGAAGGTAGATGGAGTCAGCACCACCCGGGAGGTGACAGGGAGCCCCGGGGTCCTGGACAAGAATGGCCTCTACAGCTGGAGCAGCACGCTGACCCTCCCTGGGGACCAGTGGAGGAAGGTGGGCTCTGTGACCTGTGAGGCCACCCAGGGCTCCCAGGCTCCTCTCTCTGAGACACTGAGGAGAGACCAGTGTTCTGAATGAGCTCCTCCTCTGAATACTTCATCCAGCTGCATGGAGCTTTTAGCATTTATTTATCATGGCCTTTTCATATCATGTTTTAATGTATTTGCTTCTTGGCTGTGGTAACAATACATTGATAAAGGTTTTTGCAATCATAACTTTGGATATCAATGTTGAATAAAAATAGAAATAAGACTTCTTTATGAAAGGGGTGTTTCCTTGTTTATTTCTGATAGTATGAACGGGCCCAAAAATGATTCATACAATGAACAATTATGTTCTGTAGTTCACTAATGTCTTAATAAAAACGTCTGATGCAGAAACCAGGTTCTCTAAACTCACTGGCCGTCATTATGATATTTTAAAATTGAAGCTGTGTGCTAAAGAACAACCCACACTGGTTATCATGATATACTAATACTGAAGCCTCATGCTCTAAACTCACTAGAAGTCTCTGGGGACAGATGAACATCTGGTGCTGCTCTACTATGGGAGCGTTACAGTCATCCTGCTCATGCAAATCTGAGTTTCACCCTCACAGGTCACAATGTCCCAGCCTCAAATCCTCTGGGTGCAGACAGCTGTGAGTCTCATTAGAGAAATGAACATGAGTTGGAAAGCCAGACTTCACATGAATAATATTCATATTGGGAACTCAGATCAAAGGTATCATTAGCAGACATCCAGAGTGACTTACAGTACTGACCCCTCATGGGAATCAAACCCAAAACTATTGTGTTGCAAGTGCCTTGTTTAACAACTGAGCTACACAGGATACACAATGCTTTTTAAGTATAATAAACTGAAGGATCTTAATTTAAATACTATATTGCTGCTAAATATGTCACTGCAGCACAGGAAATGCAGTTGTGTTTAATAATTTACATACATTACCTGCCAACCCATCGATATATATTAATATTGGCAACCTAATTGTTTGACTTCTGACTAGTAAAACACAAATATAGAAAAATATCTACAATACGTTTAAGCTCATAACCTGCAAGAAGGAATTGTCAGACTTTCTCTCTATGCTCACAACCCTCTCACTCAGGGACCTCTGGGTCGAGCAAGAGTGAGTGCAGTATCATCTAGTTATATTTACTACATAGGCCCATGAGACTTCTTCAGGGACATAGATCTTTAGAAAAGGTTAGCTGTCATTTAAGCATCCAGTGATTAAAGAACAGCTGTAGCTAACCATGTCGAAAAATACAAGAAATACGTTTTATATCGTTTAAGTAACTGTTTTAGAGTAGATGGTGAAAAGAGTGTAGCACAATGTCAGAAATATATAAATACCAATAAGGATTCCATGGTCAATATCTTGTGATGTGCAGTCCATGCCAGCCTCCTTTTAACCATTGGGAGGGTCTCCTTGAGCAAAATAAAAACATCATAATCCATATAGGGATGTTCCTATTAGAACTTAATATAAATTATTTGAATTATTGTTACATAAAATGAACAATGACATATTACTGAAAGGATCAGTATGTACATTATTATTTAAACAATCTAATCCAGAAATGTAAAGTTTGCCTTATAATGTACATGCAGTGAATATTAGGTTACTCTAAACATGGAATATCACAGGAGAATCCAAATATATTCACAGAATGTCCATAACCAAACTTATTTTTCAAATAAAGCAATGGCAGTGACCCAATAGCAATGGCAATGACCCAATAACTAGACTTCTGGAATTGGCTTTTTGACAAATGAGGACGCGACCCAGACACAGACATGGCTATAGTAACTCCAGATCAACTTGAGCTCAGAGGATTTGGGACTCATCTGGGCCTGGAGACTTAGTGACTCAACTACAATCCTTTTACCAGACACACTAATCCAGAGTAACTGTCAGAACTGGCCCCTCATGTGAATCAAATCTTGATACAGTAAGGGTAAGTTAAGGATTATGTTTAGAAGGTTTAGGGTAAGATTAAAAAATCTTAGTGATAGGACAATGCATAAGGTTAGAGTTAGAGTGAGTAGATGTTACCATTAGTCAGTACATTTACTGTAGAGAATCTACAGACACTTTTGGGACTCTCAAAATCAAGTGTTTCCCAAGTGCCTTGCTGTACCAGCTGACAGAGATGGGGACAAGTCACACATGGTCAAGTCCAAGCAAGTCTCAAGTGTAAACCATCAAGTCTTGAGTCAAGTCACAAGTCACAGTTCAGATAAATCAAGCAAGTCAAGTCAATGGTTCACCCTAAGCAAGTCAAGTCGAGTCCTTATAAGTTTCAAGTCAAGTCAAGTCAAAGTACTAAAGAAATGAACACACACACACACTGTACTCTGTTTCTGACGTGCGCTCGGTGCGAAGCTCGATTTCAAAATCAAATATTTTTCTCCTCCGCGGTACAATTTTTTGGGGAGACGAAGCGGAAGGATCTTGAATCAGCCTGAAGGGGTTGTATTCGCTATAACAACCGCCTCGCTATACCTTATCCCGCTTATTACATGGCTACCTACCAAATAAATCTATAATTTCACACAAAATATTGATTTCAAAAGGAATTTATTGATTTCAAAACGATTGTATTGCTTCCTCTAAAGAAAATAGTCCGTTCCGTCTCTGGTTAGAATCCTGCTGCGTCAATTGCAACGCGCTGTTTTTCATGGCAACGGTCTGTTATCAAGAAATAACACGCATTCTGCACTGGAATTCAGCCAATCCATGTAATAAGGGCTAATAATAACAACAACCTTATAAACTAATTATTGTGACTGAAAAACTGCCTAATATGTAATTACGTTGTAATTATTTTTGTCTGTAAATGAGTAAAAAAAAACTCTTCGAAATGTTTAGCCTTTCATACAATAAAGTTAATGCTTTTTAGTTTCCACACGCAGTCCACAAACACTTGAAAATGCCCACATTTAATACAGACATTATAGCCTACGTGTAATAATATACATGCCCGCTCATTTTAAGATGCCCATCAACATTAAAATTCAGGCTATGCCACTGTTATAGTCAAATTTCCTTACATCTATTTACCAGACGTATTCAGTAATGATAATGGTCACATTTCTAACAAGAAAAAAAAAAAAACATAATATGCAACCAAGGCCAAATTATGACAAACAAAAGATTATTTAATTACATTAGTAACTTAATCGTAATAGAGTGAAACTGAATATAAAGAGATTACTTTCTTACCTTTCCTTGTGGTTCTTAAAATAACGAATGAAATTTGACGTTGTTGCATATTTTGCATCTGGCAAATCTTTTTTTATTCACACGGTCCAGTTCAAAGTCCTTGTATCCAAACGATAATATTTGTGGAGCTCGACTAACGTTACTGTCTGCCATGTTTTGCGCGGTTTGAATTGTGCAGCGTTAAAGGCACATACGCTGATTAGTGGTGCTGATGTCACAACATGTAAAATCATTTTATTGCTGTTTGTTTTTTATAAGTTCAAGTCATTGTAGAGTCTTCCACTTCAAGTCAAGTCAAGTCTCAAGTAACTTGTTCTCAAGTCAAAGTCAAGTCAAGTCATTTTCATACTTTAATCAAGCAAGTCACAAGTCCTGAGTCCCCCACCTCTGCCAGCTGAGCTACAGAGAACCCTCAATGGATTCATTTATGACAAAAAGTAAAAGTATAATTTTCAGACAGTGTACCACAGCTCTATGTTTGCCAGCATTTTGCCTAACCATGGAATAATGAACACAATGGACAGTGAAAATCCATTTCTCACAGGATTATTTTGCAGTGGCAAAACTGGTCAAATTATGATCCTACATAACATGTACACTTATTTGTGACTTATTATTATACAGTACTCCTGTATAATTGTTATTTTAAAGTGGAGCTGGGTAACTCAGTTGTTAGAACACAGTGCTTGCTATGACAGGGTTGTGGGTTACATTTACACTGGGATTATAATTCAAGCTGTATGCATTTACTACTAAAAGTAGTTTGGGATTAGAACATCTGCTGTGAATGTAATTTAACCTTCAGTCACTTCTTCAGGATTGGATGGTATAGAGAGGTTGAAAAGGAAAAGTATAATAAATATTTGGGGAGATGAATAAGGATTCATTATATATACAGATAAAATGTAAACATCTAGTTTGTTTTCTCTAGATGGCCAAACTGATAACTAACAAACTCAATGTGGAATAAACAACACATCATAATATTGGATTTCAGCTAATTGTCGTGTGAAAACAGTGATGACTTTGAAAATCTACTCACTGACTGTCATAACTTTTAGTTTTTTTAACAGACATTACCAGGAAAATGATTAATTATTATCTTTGTACAGTAGGTTGTAGGTTTTGATTCAGAGCAGTTCCTCTTTAACAGAGGGAGGTTTTTGTACGGCGCTCTAACACTGTGTGAACGGAGTGCTGTAACCCTGCTGACAGTAATAATCTCCTGCATCTTCACCCTGGATTCCACTGATGGTCAGAGTGAATTGAGAACCAGATCCACTCCCACTGAAACGATCTGGAATACCTGACTGACGGGTTGTAGCAGAATAAACTAGAAGTTTAGGAGCTTGTCCAGGTTTTTGCAGGTACCAGTGGAGATAATTACTAACACTTGAACTGGTTGAACAGCTGATGGACACAGTCTCTCCTGGACTAACAGACCGAGATTTAGGAGACTGGGTCAGGATTATGTCTGCTGAAGATTCTGAAAAATAAATATGAAAATGATCAATCGTTATCAAACATCTACCATCTACCAAATCATCTGATGTCCAAATGTAAAAACTGATACTCTAAATACATATAATCATATACAATGTATCTGTGTGAACCAAGTCCCATGATGAATGAATCTAAGTTGGTCAAAGTGTCTCTTACCCTGAACAAGGAGCCCCAGGGTCCCCAGTAGAATCAGTGACATCATCATCATTGTACTGTGTGTCAGTGTCTCTGAAAGGACTGAACAGTCACTGATCAACACTGGACTCTTTAAGTGTGTGGAGCACTGAGACATGACAGATATGCAAAACCTCCTATTAGCATAACAGTGAAGACAGTAGTGTTAATCTACTTTAACTTATCCTAAAAGCAACACTAATTTTTGCTCTAAATTGTAACATTTCAGCCCAAAACCCTATAATGTAAAGACAACCCCAATTCCTAAGCATTGGACACAGATTACGCCTAGTACTGGACAAAAAAAAATATAATTCTCAGTTGAGCTAGATGTAGTAGAGAACCAAACATATATCAGTGTTGAAAAACCAGCCCTTAATGCCCAACCTTAGAGAGCCACTACGGACACATTATCCATCTGAAATGTCTTCCCAGTTTAAAAGTTACACCAAGCAAACCATATCGATGGCCAATCAGGAGTGAGTGAGCTGAACATCCCCTTCCCAGACACTTGAAACTCATTTTGAATGGGACCTGAGGTGATGTCTGACAAGGCACAGTCACTGACTCCTAGTGTCCCTTAGGGGTTAATGCCTAGTCTTTCTGGGGTAGGGTGAAGCAGACCACACCCACCCTCATCAGAATTTACACAGGCTACAAGCAGAGGTGTGGAAAGGGATATAGAAGTCATATAGTTTTAATAATCATTGTTGCAAAAAACAATAACCCTCAAACCTTGTCTTTTTACATTATATATCTTTCACAGACGTCATCAGTGTGCAGATTTATACATATTGCAGATTGCAGGGAGAGGTGAGGGGAGTGCTAATTGAAGGAAGGTATCTTGCATCGCGTTGGCTCCACCCCTGAGCCTTATATGGACTTCCTCTTCCAACAAGGAGAGGCTGGGATTAATTGGGTGATTAGGTTTCGGAGGGAAAAAGGGAAGCAGGTGGTTTTGAAGGGAGAGAGAGGACAGAGAATGGGAGAGGAGAGAAGAGAAGACGGTGTGGGACAGCGTGTGTAGAGTAGTAAAGAGAATATTGAACTAAACTGTGTGACTAAGTGGTGTGACCTGGACTGGCTGATTAACCCCCTGTGTACCGAACTGTTTTGGATGAGGACCTGTTTGTGGACTACCTGTGGATAGAAGATGATGAGAACGGATTGTGGACCGTGAAGCAGTGGATGTTGAAGTAGTGGCAAAATCCCCTCCTACGCTGTGAATTATCCTTAATAAACTTTCCAACTGTGTTCAACTGTACTCTTAGTGCTGGCTTGTGTTATTGAACTGGTGACGTGGAAGCCCACACCCCTGGGCTTGCCACAATACAAATACAAACCGTCTGAATGCAGCGACACAGATACATTTTATGTAGCTGTCATTCATGTGGTAGTGAGGAAGGTTGTCAAGTCATATTCCAGTTAAAATCTGATTCCAAGCAATATATTTCCAAAGTAGGAAGAAATCATTATAAATATAATCCATCATGAATCTACTTGGCAAAAAGTTCAAACATGAGCACTGTGCTGACATGGCTGAAGAATTGCTGTCCAAATACTTTTGGAAATCACTCTAAATTAAATATGTATTGGAACTCTGCTCATCTAACCAGAAAGAATTTAAACTTCCTCGATTGAGCTTCCAAGCTTCTGACCCATACTCAGGTGTCCAGATGAGGTGTGATGAGACAAGGTCATAAAACTGAATTGAATGTCACCAATCTTGGTGTGATTGTTTAAACATCTTTATTTATGTTGAATTAATATTACATTTGCGCCTCCCTTCTATTTTAATTGTATGATGAGATGGTACAATGGGCTGAGTTACTGTATCAATTTAGTCCTCAGTACTTTCAATACCACTGAAGTTCCAGAGTGTACCAGTAGGGGGCATCAGTGATAAAGGAGTAATGAGGAGTTATTTAGCAGTTCAATGTCTCTGTTTCCTTCATTTTCTGTGTGGAGGTTTTTATACAGCAAGATACTGAATAACTCTGGTGGACTTCTGGTGGAGGAACCAAACTGTCTGTTGTCAGTAAGTCTTCTATTGTACATCTTGGATTAGAACATTTTACAACTTGACTGAAATCAAAAACAAAAATAGCTATTCTATCAAACTTGTTTAGAATTCTCCTTAAGCAAACTAAAACATTCAAATCATGATACTATTGTTCTTCTTAGAACTTATTTTAAATTATTTAACTTAATGTTACATAGCATGAACAATAATATTACTGAAAGGATCAGTATGTAGTTTATTTTCTCCATGTGGAAACTTATTCAACTGCACAAACAACAGTACACATTCAAACCATCCGTTAATCAATTCAGACCATCCAACAATCCATATGTTTTATAATGGACATGCAGTGATTATTTGTTTTCTCTAAATATGGAAATTCACTGAAGAAACCAAATATATTAACTGAATGTTTATTACCAGACTTAGATGCAAATAAAACAATAGAAACATGGTATCTTTTTTTTTTTTCTCAGACCCAGTAATTAAACTTCTGTCATTGGGCCTATGATGTGGAACATTTATTTATCTTTGGATTTATATATTTGGATTATTCTGCTAGAAGTAGTCTTCACCCTGTATGTTTAATATTTTATGTATTCTCATAGACATGTATTCCCTAGTCAACATCTTCTGTCTTTTCCTTATCTGTGTTCAGGGACAGTGATGAGTAGAAACTGTGTACAACCTTGCATATAGTTGAGGAGAGATCTTCCTAAGAAAATAGGTATCCATGAATTAATTGCACTATGTACACTAAAAGCTTCTGCTTCAATTATATTCTGTTCATTATTTAGAAACCTGCCTAACTGATGTAACCCAGTGTAAGGAATTTACTTTGTTAGATTAGGCCCGAATTTGCTTTAGACTGTTCATGGATGCCACGGATGGGCAAAGACAGCATGGCCTTGTCATGGACGTAATTATGGCCACAACCGAAGGAGCTGGGCCACAACCTATCTTATCTATGACGCAGCTTCAGATGGCTCCAAGGTGAAGTTGCCTGTGCCTCTGCTGGTTCTTTCATTCAGGCAGGACAGAGACAAGGGCTAGCTCAGATCAGGAGGCCTTTTAACTCTGACCTAGAACTATGGTTGCCATGACAGTGTAGAGTTCATTTCATGCTGGTTGTATTTTCATGCTGGTGTCATGACTTGTTTTCTTGTCTGTATCTTTAGTATTTCCAGAACTGACAAGGAGATGTATAAAGAGGTGAAAGCAATAATGTGACTTCAGAAGAACTGTCATGACACTACTACATGTAGGTCTCTGTACTTATACTCTGTGTTTGTCATGATCCTTGTTCCTGAAAATACAATGAAACCTGAAGAAATTAACTGCTATTCGAATGACTGAAGAGTTTTGACTTGATAAATTGCCATCACTTTTCCATCTTCTATAGTGACAAATGGAGACGTGACTCAGACACAGCAATAGTAACCCATGACTCGATTTTAGTGGACTTGGGACTCAACTGGCCTCGAGACTTAGTAACTCAACTACAACACTGTTTAGCAGACAAAGCAATCCATAGCAATCAACAGAACTGGCCCCTTTATGGGAATCAGACCTTGCTAAGGTAAAGGTTAGGGTTAGGTTTAGAAGTTGGAAGGGTAGGAGTTAAACATTTTAGTGATAGGATAATGCTTAATGTTAGGGTATGAGTGAGTAGATAGTTAAAATGTTAATGTAAGTCAGCATTAAAAAAAGCATTAATGGGGAATGTGTCCAATCTACTGAAGTTCCAGAGGGAACCAGTAGGGGGCATAAGTGATAAAGCATTAATGAGGCCTTACTAATCAGTTCCATGTTTCTGTTACTATTCCCCTTATTGTCTGTGAGCAGGTTATTGTACAGTGAGTACATTACTGTGGTGGACTTTTGGTATAGGAAACAAGTGGCATGTTGGCAGTGAGTCGTTTAATCTATATTGACTTCTGATATTGAAAACACAATACATTGTCTTTGAACTAGAAATGTAAGATATTTTTTGTTGGGAGAGTTAATGTTGTCTTCATTTACAATTTGAAATGAAAAATGCTAATTTGTACAAAATATTTAATGTATCAAAGGGTACATATATGGTGTGAATTAATTTCAAACAGGATTGTTGTGACTAAATGTAGTTTATTTCAAAGTGCCAGAACTGTGCCTCTAGTGTCTGATGTTTTTGTACGGCTAAATGAGTTTGTATCACTGTGGTTCACTTTTGATGGAGGCACTAGACTTGACATTGGAAGTAAGTACCAAGCATACAGAGATCCAATAACTGTTGCTAATGTTTAAATTATGTTTAAATAAAAATATTCTTGTTATTATTGTAACAATACTTTTTAAAATACAAGTTTTTGCATCGGGCTCAGCCCGAACGGGCGACGTCGGGCCGCCCTCCCGTGGGCTCACCACCCACAGGAGGGACCATAAGGGGCCGGTGCGAAGAGGATCGGGCGGCAGTCGAAGGCAGGGGCCTAGACAACCCGATCTCTGGACACGGAAACTAGCTCTAGGGACGTGGAATGTCACCTCGCTGGCGGGAAGGAGCCTGAGTTAGTGCGTGAGGTTGAGAGGTTCCGATTAGAGGTAGTCGGGATCACCTCTACGCACGGCTTGGGCTCTGGAACCACACTCCTTGAGAGAGGATGGACTCTTCACCACTCTGGCGTTGCCCATGGTGAGAGGCGGCGGGCTGGTGTGGGTTTGCTTATAGCTCCCCAGCTCTGCCGCCATGTGTTGGAGTTTACCCCGGTGAACGAGAGGGTCGTTTCCCTGCGCCTACGGGTCGGGGATAGGTCTCTCACTGTTGTTTGTGCCTACGGGCCGAACGGCAGTGCAGAGTACCCGACCTTCTTGGAGTCTCTGGGAGGGGTGCTGGAAAGTGCTCCGACTGGTTACTCTATCGATCTACTGGGGGACTTCAACGCCCACGTGGGCAACGACAGTGACACCTGGAGGGGCGTGATTGGGAGGAACGGCCCCCCTGATCTGAACCAGTTTTTCCATAATAAACACCATGTTCAAGCATAAGGGTGTCCATCAGTGCACGTGGCACCAGGACACCCTAGGCCGCAGGTCGATGATCGACTTTGTTGTCGTCTCATCTGACCTGCGGCCGTATGTCTTGGACACTCGGGTGAAGAGAGGGGCGGAGCTGTCAACTGATCACCACCTGGTGGTGAGTTGGATCCGATGGCGGGGGAGGAAGCTGGACAGACTCGGCAGGCCCAAGCGTACTGTAAGGGTCTGCTGGGAACGTCTGGCCAAGTCTCCTGTCAGAGAGATCTTTAACTCCCACCTCCGGCAGAGCTTCGACTGGATCCCGAGGGAGGCTGGAGAAATTGAGTCCGAGTGGACCATGTTCTCCACCGCCATTGTCGAAGCGGCCGCTCTGAGCTGTGGCCGTAAGGTCTCCGGTGCCTGTCGAGGCGGCAATCCCCGAACCCGGTGGTGGACACCGGAAGTAAGGCCTGGTTGGCTTGTGGGACTCCTGACGCAGCTGACAGGTACCGACAGGCCAAGCGGACTGCAGCCCGGGTGGTTGTGGAGGCAAAAACTCGGGCCTGGGAGGAGTTCGGTGAGGCCATGGAGAAGGACTATCGGCTGGCCTCGAAGAGATTCTGGCAAACCATCCGGCGCCTCAGGGGAGGGAAACAGTGCCCTACCAACGCTGTTTACAGTAGAGGTGGGCAGCTGTTGACCTCAACTGAGGATTTCGTCGGGCGGTGGAAGGAGTACTTCGAGGATCTCCTCAATCCCGCTGTCACTTCTTCCATTGAGGAAGCAGAGGATGAGGGCTCATAGGTGGACTCGTCCATCACCCGGGCTGAAGTCACTGAGGTGGTCAAGAAACTCCTCGGTGGCAATCCCTGGATGTTGTGGGGCTGTCTTGGTTGACACGCCTGTGCAACATCGCGTGGCGGTCGGGGACAGTGCCTCTGGGATGGCAGACCGGGGTGGTGGTCCCTCTTTTTAAGAAGGGGGACCGGAGGGTGTGTTCCAACTATAGGGGGATCACACTTCTCAGCCTCCCCGGGAAAGTCTATGCCAGGGTACTGGAGAGGAGAATACGGCCGATAGTAGAACCTCGGATTCAGGAGGAACAGTGTGGTTTTCGTCCGGGCCGTGGAACACTGGACTAGCTCTATACCCTCTACATGGGAGTTTGCCCAACCAATCCACATGTGTTTTGTGGATTTGGAGAAGGCATTCGACTGTGTCCCTCGCGGCATCTTGTGGAGGGTGCTTGGGGAATATGGGGTCCTGGGTCCTTTGCTAAGGGCTGTCAGGTCCCTGTACAACCGAAGCAGGAGCTTGGTCCCCATTGCCGGCAGTAAGTCAGACTTGTTCCCAGTGCATGTTGGACTCCGGCAGGGCTGCCCTTTGTCACCGGTTCTGTTTGTAATTTTTATGGACAGAATTTCTAGGCGCAGCCAGGGGCCGGAGGGTGTCAGGTTTGGGGACCACACAATTTCGTCTCTGCTCTTTGCAGATGATGTTGTCGTGTTGGCCCCTTCTAACCAGGACCTTCAGCATGCGCTGGGACGGTTTGCAGCCGAGTGTGAAGCGGTGGGGATGAAAATCAGTACCTCCAAATCCGAGGCCATGGTCCTCAGTCGGAAAAGGGTGGCTTGCCCACTTCAGGTTGGTGGAGAGTGCCTGCCTCAAGTGGAGGAGTTTAAGTATCTAGGGGTCTTGTTCACGAGTGAGGGAAGGATGGAACGGGAGATTGACAGACGGATCGGTGCAGCTTCTGCAGTAATGCAGTCAAAGTATCGGTCTGTCGTGGTGAAGAAAGAGCTGAGCCGCAAAGCGAAGCTCTCGATTTACCAGTCAATCTACGTTCCTACTCTCACCTATGGTCATGAGCTTTGGGTCATGACCGAAAGGACAAGATCCCGGATACAGGCGGCCGAAATGAGCTTTCTCCGCAGGGTGGCTGGGCGATCCCTTAGAGATGGGGTGAGAAGCTTGGTCACCCGGGAGGAGCTTGGAGTAGAGCCGCTGCTCCTCCACATCGAGAGGGGTCAGCTGAGGTGGCTTGGGCATCTTTTTCGCATGCCTCCGGAACGCCTTCCTGGGAAGGTGTTCCGGTCCCGTCCCTCCGGGAGGAGACCCCGGGGAAGACCTAGGACACGCTGGAGGGACTATGTCTCCCGGCTGGCCTGGGAACGCCTCGGTGTCCCCCCAGAAGAGCTAGAGGAAGTGTCTGGGGAGAGGGAAGTCTGGGCATCCCTGCTTAGACTGCTGCCCCCGCGACCCGGCCCCGGATAAGCGGAAGAAGATGGTATGGTATGGTAAGTTTTTGCATCTACATGATTTCTGCATTCTGAATGTTTAATATATTCTAAGAGAACTATGTCCTTAGAAAACAATACAGTCAGTATTATACTGTTTGTTAAACACAAGGTTGAAGCTTTTTTTTGGTGTTGGTGGAAGGGAGAAACTGTCTAGTAACTGATGTCTTTATTCATCTCTATTTTATATTCATCTATTTTTTAAATATATAATGTATGGTAATATTGTGCTTAAAAAAAATACAGGTTAAACCAAATAGAGTGTTTTACATTGAGTCAAAGGACAAAATACAGTATCTCCCAAAAGTGAGTACACCCCTCACATTTTTGTATGTGACAACACTGAAGGAATGACACTTTGCTACAATGTACAGTAGTGAGTGTACAGCTTGTATAACAGTGTGATATACTGCAAGTGTGAATCATTACCGTTTCAGGGTAGATCAGTGTTATATATTTTCTTTGCAATGTCTTGTCATTTTTATGAATATATAAAAAAGAACATATAAAGCAGTTAGATTCCAATTTTAACAAATTACAAAAAGAAAAGTATGCTGAAATATTATAAATTCATCTATTTTCATCTAATATATTAATGCATCAGAAACCAATTAAAAGGAAGTAAAAAAGTGACTAAGACAAAAGTGTCTGAGGAACACTAGCCAACAGATGAACACAAAAAATAAAATGTAAAAGGCCTGCATCATTATGGTCTTCTAAGTCTGTTCATTCAGTCGTCTTTCTCTAACTTCCTGTCTTCTAGGTGATGTCCGTCCCACCCTGACAGTCCTTCCCCCCTCCAGTGTGGAGCTGCAGCAGGGAAAGGCCACTCTCATGTGTCTGGCTAACAAGGGCTTCCCCTCAGGCTGGAGTCTGAACTGGAAGGTAGATGGAGTCAGCACCACCCGGGAGGTGACGGGGAGCCCCGGGGTCCTGGACAAGAATGGCCTCTACAGCTGGAGCAGCACGCTGACCCTCCCTGTGGACCAGTGGAGGAAGGTGGGCTCTGTGACCTGTGAGGCCAACCAGGGCTCCCAGGCTCCTCTCTCTGAGTCACTGAGGAGAGAACAGTGTTCTGAATGAGCTCCTCCTCTGAATCCTTCATCCAGCTGCATGGAGCTTTTAGCACTTGGCCTTTTCATACCATGTTTTAATGTATTTGCTTCTTGGCTGTGGTAACAATACATTTATAAAGGTTTTTGCAATCATAACTTTAGATATCAATGTTGAATAAAAATAGAAATAAGACTTCTTTATGAAAGGTGTGTTTCCTTGTTTATTTCTGATAGTATGAACGGGCCCGAAAATTATTCATAAAATGAACATGTCATTGGGCGTGTGACAAATGGGGACATGCCTCAGACATACAGTGGGGAGAACGAGTATTTGATACACTGCCAATTTTGCAGGTTATCCTACTTACAAAGCATGTAGAAGTCTGTAATTTTTATCATGGGTACTCTTCAACTGTGAGTGACGGAATCTAAAACAAAGATCCAGAAAAGCAAAGCATGACATAAGCATTTGATACATCAGAAAAGCAGAACTTAATATTTGGTTCGGAAACATTTGTTTTCAATTATAGAGATCATACGTTTTCTGTAGTTCTGGACCAGGTTTGCACATACTGCAGCAGGGATTTTGGCTGTGTGTATCGGGTCGTTGTCATGCTGGAAGACCCAGCCATGACCCATCTTCAATGCTCTTACTGAGGGATAGAGGTTGTTGGCCAAGTTCTTGCGATACATGGCCCCATCCATCCTCCCCTCAATACGGTGCAGTCGTCCTGTCCTCTTTGCAGAAAAGCATCCCCAAAGAATGATGTTTCCACCTCCATGCTTCACGGTTGGGATGGTGTTCTTGGGGTTGTACTCTTCCTTCTTCTTCCTCCAAACAAGGCGAGTAGAGTTTAGGCCAAAAAGCTCTATTTTTGTCTCATCAGACCACATGACCTTCTCCCATTCTTTGCATGCACTGCAGGATTTTAATCCATGACGGCGTGGTGTGTTTCTAATGGTTTTCTTTGAGACTGTGGTCCCAGCTCTCTTCAGGTCATTGACCAGGTCCTGCCGTGTAGTTCTGGGCTGATGCCCCACAAGGTGAGATCTTGCATGGAGCCCCAGACCGAGGGAGATTGACCGTCATCTTGAACTTCTTCCATTTTCTAATAATTGCGCCAACAGTTGTTGCCTTCTCACCAAGCTTCTTGCCTAATGTCCTGTAGCCCATCCCAGCCTTGTGCAGGACTACAATTGTCCTTACACAGCTCTCTGGTCTTGGCCATTGTGGAGAGGTTGGCGTCTGTTTGGTTGAGTGTGTGGACAGGTGTCTTTTATACAGGTAACGAGTTCAAACAGATGCAGTTAATACGAGTAATGAGTGGAGAACAAGAGGGCTTCTTAAAGAAAAATGTCTGTGACAAGAAAACAGGTCTGTGAGAGATGGAATTCTTACAGTTTGGTAGGTGATCCAATACTTATGTCATGCAATAAACAAAGCAAATGAAAAATAAAAATAAGCAAATGAATTATTTAAAAATCATACAATGTGATTTTCGGGATTTTTGTTTTAGAATCCGTCTCTCACATTTGAAGAGTACCTATGACAAAAATAACAGACCTCTACATGCTTTATAAGTAGGAAAACCTGCATAATCGGCAGTGTATCAAATACTTGTTCTCGCCACTGTAGCTATAGTAACTTGTGACTCGACTTGACTGCAGAGGACTTGGGACTCAACAGGGCCTCGAGACTTAATAATTGAACAACAACATGGTTCCAGACTAACCTAACGAACTGGCCCATCATGGGAATGAAAACTTGCTAAGGTTATGGCCGAGGTTAGGTTTAGAAGGTTTAGGGTTAAAAATGTTAGTGATAGGATAATGCTTAATGTTAGGGTGAGGGTTAGAGTGAGTAGTTAAAATGTTACTGATAGTCAGTATTGCAATCAAGAAAGTTTATTTATATAGCACAATTCATACATCGAAGCAATTCAATGTGCTTTACAAAGAAAAAAAAATATATATAAAAATACAATAACATACTCAAATGAAAACATCGAAACAACATTATAATAATAAAAACTAGAACAAGAAAATATAAAAACATCTAAGAAAGCTATAAGGCTGAACAGTGTGGTTAAGTTTAAGAGCTCAGTCATAGGCACGTGAAAGGAGAAGTGTTTTAAACCAGGATTTAAAAATGTATACATCTGGGGCACGTCTAAGATCTTCTGGTAGTGTATTCCAGTTGTGTGCAGCATAACTGCTAAACGCAGCTTCTCCATGTTTAGTTTGGACTCTGGGCTTTACTTGCTGAAATGTGTTAATGGATCTAAGAGCCCTGCTCGGTTTATATTCTTCAAACATATCAGAAATTTATTCAATGCCTAAACCATTCAGAGATTTATAAACTAAAAGCACCACTTTAAAATCTATTCTGTAACTGACTGTAAGCCAATGCAAAGATATAAGAACCGGATTGATGTGCTCTGTTCTCATATGGTTCGAGGGCCATATATATTTGGGTATCAAAGCTGTGGTAGTTAATGTTGTTGTTCTGTAGAATTTCACATTTGCGACTCTCAAAAGCTAGTATTACCCAGGTGCCTTGCTCTACCAGCTGAGTTACAGAGAACCCTCAATTGCTTAATTTATGATCAAACCTCTTTAAGTAAAAGTATGAATGTATAATTTTCAGACAGTGTATCACAGCTCTATGTTCACCACCTTATTGCCTGACCACGGATTAATGAACACAGCAGACTGTTAAAATCTGTTTCTCACAGGATTATTTCGCAGTGTCAAAACTGGTCAAATTATGATCATACATACACAGATACATTAATCTGTTTTCCAAAGAAACTGTATGCATTTATTACTTAAAATGTTGTTTTGGATAAGAATGTCTGCTAAATGTGAATGTAGTTTAACCTTCAGTCACTCTGTGAGGATTGTATGGGTATAGAGTGTCATATCCTCCCTCCCTTGAGGTGCCTTGTTTTGGTTTCTCCTGTTGTCGGGGCAACGAATTAGGGGGCGTGGCATCACTCCTTGGAGTAGAGGCGGTACCAGCTGTTCCCTATTACCTATCACACACCTGTTCCCGCTTGGCTGTATTTCAGAGAAGCCCTGACGACCCGTCCCTGCCGGATCGTTGATCCTCATTCGTATGTGTTACGTTGCCCCAGCCAAATGAAATCCAGATATACACTTTGCTATTTAGTCTTTACTTACCTTGTCTTCCTGTGACTTTAGGAGTCCACCTGACGACCATCACCAGCTCCTGTATCGACCTCCTGCCTGTCCACTACTACTCTGCCTACTCCCTGCCTGTACCTCTGCCGCCAGTCTGTGTACCAACCCCCCTGCTTGCCCAGGACTACTCTGCACCTGCTCCTGCCCTCCAATCTACCGCTCTCCTTCCCCGATCTTCCCCGCTCATAATAAACTGGTTTTGTTGCACTTCACTCATCCGGTCTGCATTTGGGTTCCTTTCAGAGCTGCCATAGAGAGATTGAAAAGGGAGAGTAAAATTAATTATTGATGTAATGAGAAAGGATCCATAATGTGTACAGACATATAGAATCAACAACAAATAACATATTGACAAAACCCCTTAATGATGATAAAAATGTTGAGGTCCGTGACGTCGCCCGGTATGGCGCAGCCGGGGCCCCACCAAAGAGCCAGGTCCGGGGTTGGGGCTCGTACGCGAGCGCCTGGTGGCCGGGCCTTTCCCCATGGGGCCCGGCCAGGCTCACCCCGAAGGTTACGACGTGGGGCCGCCTTCCCGTGGGCTCACCACCCACAGGAGGGACCATAAGGGGCCGGTGCGGAGAGGATCAGGGCGGCAGTCGAAGGCAGGGGCCTAGACAACCCGATCTCTGGACACGGAAACTGGCTCTAGGGACGTGGAATGTCACCTCGCTGGCGGGGAAGGAGCCTGAGTTAGTGCGTGAGGTTGAGAGGTTCCGATTAGAGGTAGTCGGGATCACCTCTAAGCACGGCTTGGGCTCTGGAACCACACTCCTTGAGAGAGGATGGACTCTTCACCACTCTGGAGTTGCCCATGGTGAGAGGCGGCGGGCTGGTGTGGATTTGCTTATAGCTCCTCAGCTCTGCCGCCATGTGTTGGAGTTTACCCAACCTTCTTTGAGTCTCTGGGAGGGGTGCTGGAAAGTTCTCCGACTGGGGACTTCATTGTTCTACTGGGGGACTTCAACGCCCACGTGGGCAACGACAGTAACACCTGGAGGGGCGTGATTGGGAGGAACGGCCCCCCTGATCTGAACCCGAGCGGTGTTCAGTTATTGGACAGAAGGATCGGTGCAGCTTCTGCAGTAATGCGGTCGATGTATCGGTTTGTCGTGGTGAAGAAAGAGCTGAGCCGCAAGGCGAAGCTCTCGATTTACCGGTCAATCAATGTTCCTACTCTCACCTATGGTCATGAGCTTTGGGTCATGACCGAAAGGACAATATCCCGGAAACAGGCGGCCGAAATGAGCTTTCTCCGCAGGGTGGCTGGGCGATCCCTTAGAGATAGGGTGAAAAGCTTGGTCACCCGGGAGGAGCTCAGAGTAGAGCCGCTGCCCCTCCACATCCAGAGGGGTCAGCTGAGGTGGCTTGGGCATCTGTTTCGGATGCCTCCGGAACGCCTTCCTGGGAAGTCTATGGAATTGTCTATGGACATAACGCTAAAAACGATCAACAATCCAACTCAGCAGGAATACAGTCCAGGATGTATTATGCGCCAGCAACTGACATAAGTAGACTTCACCATCTGAACTACAGAGGCTGGACTGCAATGTCCAAGATCTGAGTAGAATTTCTAATAGAGCCTGCAGAGTTTTGGGAAAAGGTATTGTTGAGGAAACAGAGGATCATGTACCAGAGAAAATGTGAAGAAAAAAGGGAACAGGCATACCACTTCATCATTACATTTCCTGGTCCAGCTGTAAAGACATAGAGAGCCAGGAATATAATTATGAAAAATCTGACCATCACAGATACAAGACTGAAGACTGTCTGGAGCTCCAGTTATCCCCAACACACCTGAGTCCAGTAGACAGTGGTCAGTCCATACCACTGATCACTATAACATGACCATAACAGCCCTAATGATCAGTACTAACACATACATATCTCTCATTGTCTCTATACATTAGCAGTACATTTCATGTTTATTGTGTATACAATCCATTCATCAATTAGGTCATAGGAAGTGGTGAACTCACTGGACAGCAATTAATATTAAACACATTGTATAGTTACTTGTTTTTAATGTAATGGTATGATTTGATGATACAATATGATGAAACATGTCAGCATAGTTCACAGTAGTAGAAAGTTCATTGAGGAACATGCCCAATCTACTGAAGTTCCAGAGTGAACCAGTAGGGGGCATCAGTTATAAAGCATTAATGAGGCCTTACTGATCAGTTCCATGTTTCTGTTACTATTCCCCTTATTGTCTGTGAGCAGGTTATTGTACAGTGAGTACATTACTGTGGTGGACCTTTGATTGAGGAACAGAAGTGGCATGTTAGCAGAAAGTCTTTTAATCTATATATTGACTTCAGATATTGAAAATGCAAAGCACAGTCTTTCAACTTCATGAAATAAAGTAGAAATGTAGGATCTATATTGTTGGGAGACTTGATGTGTTTACTTACAATTTGAAGTGAAAAATGTAAATGTATACAAAATATTTAATGTATTAAAGATTACTTATATGGTGTGAATTTTATTTAGATTTTTTTTCCAAACAGAATTATTGTTTGCAGTTGTTTTGTGGTTTGACTAAATGTAGCTCTTTTCAAAGAGTGTCTGTAGTGTCAGAGGTTTTTGTACGGCTACTGAATGACTTTGTATCACTGTGGCTCACTTTTGGTGGAGGCACTAGACTGGACATTGGAAGTAAGTAATTAGCCTAGAGAATATATGATAACTGTTGATAAAAAGATGTTTAAATGAATACATATTTGTTAGTGTTGCAACTCTATTTGTAAAAATCATGTTTTTGAATCAACATGATTTCTGCATTCAGAATATTTAATATATTCTAACAGGACAATGTCCTTAGAACACAATACAGTCTTCACTTAAAAAAGTTAGGAATGTACTCTTTGTTAAAAATTGAAGTTTAAGCTTTTTTGAGTGGATGCAGGGAGAACCTGGCCTGAAAATGATGTTTTAATTCATCTCTATAATATTTTAATCATTGTTTAAATATAAAATGTGTGATTACGTTTAACAAAAATTAACTCCTTATAGCTGCAGTGCTGTTTCATTTAGCCATTTTGTTTCATATTTTGTTTGATCAGATATTATTTTCAATGGGTAAAATCCAATTTAAAAAATACACATTTAACCAAACATGTGAGTGCGAATCATTTGCGTTTTAGGATAGATTCATGTTACATTCCTTCAGTGCAATGTTGTTGCTTTTCTTATGAATATATTGAAATGAGCATACAACACAGATTATTATTTGATCTAATTACAAAAACGAAAAGTTTGCTGAAATATTATAAATAAATCTATTTTCATTTAATATATTAATGCAAATGAAAAAGTGACAAAGAAAAAAGTGTCTGAGGAACAGAAACCAACAGATGAACACAAAAATAAACTAAAACTATTTTAACATGTAAATGTCTGTTCATTCAGTCGTCTCTCTCTAACTTCCTGTCGTCTAGGTGATGTCCGTCCCACCCTGACAGTCCTTCCCCCCTCCAGTGTGGAGCTGCAGCAGGGAAAGGCCACTCTCATGTGTCTGGCTAACAAGGGCTTCCCCTCAGGCTGGAGTCTGAAGTGGAAGGTAGATGGAGTCAGCACCACCAGGGAGGTGACGGGGAGCCCCGGGGTCCTGGACAAGAATGGCCTCTACAGCTGGAGCAGCACGCTGACCCTCCCTGTGGACCAGTGGAGGAAGGTGGGCTCTGTGACCTGTGAGGCCACCCAGGGCTCCCAGTCTCCTCTCTCTGAGACACTGAGGAGAGACCAGTGTTCTGAATGAGCTCCTCCTCTGAATCCTTCATCCAGCTGCATGGAGCTTTTAGCATTTATTTTTTATGGCCTTTTCATATCATGTTTTAATGTATTTGCTTCTTGGCTGAAAATTATTTTATGTTGCAACATACAATTATAAAGGTTTTTGCAATCATACCCACTTCCCTGATATCACTATTGAATAAAATATAAATTAGACTTATTTATGAATGGTTTAAGTTTCCTTGTTTATTTCTGCACGTATGAACAGCCCAACAATTGGAAATTATTTAAACAATGAACAATTATGTTCTGTAGTTCACTAAGTTCTTCCTAAAAACAGCTGATACAGAAAACAATCTTTAAACTCAGTGGTCTTTATGATCATATACTATCACTGAAGTAGTATGTGCTAAAGTAAAACCCACACTGGTTATCATGATATACTAATACTGATGCCCCATGCTCTAAACTCACTAGAAGTCTCTGGGGACAGATGAACATCTGGTGCTGCTCTGCTATGGGAGTGTTACAGTCATCCTGCTCATGCAAATCTGAGTTTCACCCTCACAGGTCACAATGTCCCAGCCTCAAATCCTCTGGGTGCAGGCAGTTGTGAGTCTCATTAGAGAAATGAACATGAGTTGGGAAGCCAGAACTTCACACTTAATAATATTCATATTGGGATCTCAGATCAAAGGTATCATTAGCAGACATCCAGAATGTCTTACAGTAATGAACCCTCATGGGAATTGTGATGGCAATTTCTAAAGTCCAAACTATTTACGAAAATGGTAGGTAAGACAGATGAAAACTCAAATGCACAATAAACAGTTTTATTCTTGCAAGGAGAGAATACACAGGTTACAAAGTAACAATGAATAATCTCTAAATCAGTATAGGAAATGCATCAGTATATAAGGATGGAAAAAGGGGGTGTGGTAAGATGCTGCCCCTCTGTCCCATGTCAACCAAACACACCCTTTGTTCTATCACATGTCCTGGGCTTGACACAAGGGACATGGTGTCTTCCCTCATGTGGTTAACTTTCTTAACCCTTAAGGGGGAATTAAAGCATCTGAGCAACCTACTGATAGGTAGATGATTAACCCTAAAACTACTCGTGGCCAAACAAGAATGCCCCCTAGAACAAAACCCAGATCCCCTCTCCCACACTCCTCTATGCATTTAAACATTGGGACTCAGTCCTTTACTCAGAATATATTTTATCAGGTTACAGACATTTCCCTAACAGAATCAAACCCAGAACTATTGTATTACAAGTGCCTTGTTTACCCATTCAGTTCCATGGGATCCTCAATGTCATTTAAGTGTAATCAACTGTAGGATCTTAATTTAACTATTATGTGGCTGCTAAATATGTTACTACAGGAAATGCAAATGTGTTTTATGATTTAGATAAATTCTGTGCCAACCCATTGATCAAGTTTAATATTGTCCAGCTAATAGTCCAAAATATACGTAAAATAGTCTACGTCCTCCTTCTGAGACCAGGTTGAATAGTCTGACCTCTGGGACAAGAAGCCCCAGGGTCCCCAGTAGAATCAGTGACATCATCATCATTGTACTGTGTGTCAGTGTCTCTGAAAGGACTGAACAGTCACTGATCAACACTGGACTCTTTAAGTGTGTGGAGCAGTGAGACATGACAGATATGCAAAACCTCCTATTAGCATAACAGTGAAGACAGTAGTGATACACTGACACTATTTTTTGCCTATTAAACGAGAGTGAGCAGAGCATCCCCAACCCAGAAACTCTTTAAAGTCATTTTGAACGGGACTGGAGGTGATTTCTGACAAGGTGGGGTCACTGACTCCTACCGTTGCTGTCACTGTTGAGCATGGGAAGGGGGACACAGGCGCAGAGGATTCCAAAAAGGCAAAAGGGTGTTTAATGAACTCAAAGTACAAAAATAAAAGGGACCGAACTGCAGGAACAGGACCCATCAACATCACATACACTGAGGACAATGACCAACAAGAAACACCAGGGCAGGAGGACCTTAAATAGGGACACAACGAGGGCGCAAACAAGGCCCAGGTGGAAACAATGAAGACAAGGACAGGGTGAATACCAGAACAAAAGGCAAAAACCAAACACAACAGTCTACATTCACAAAGACAAACCAAACAGAACAGAACCTTACAGTCCCTTAGGGGTTAAACTAATTAGGAAGGGATTTCTGTATGTATTTACAAATCCAGACATGCAGACCCAATGTTAAACCCCTCGTCGTCACAAATGCTTTTAGGTGAGGTCATTCGGGTACATAAAACAAAATTAGATCTTGGAGTTGTAGTAACAATGTATTTCTCCCCTCAGCGTGGAGAGAGGGGTGTCCACATGACATACGTTTGATTGGTCAGTATGTGAGTGAAAAATGGGGGAGAAGAACTTTGTTAACTAATATATAGAAGAATGAGGTGGAGTAGGAGTAATCAGGTCTATAATAAACTGAAGCAGTTGTGAGGAATTTGTTTGGGTGATAGGATAATGTATGGTGTGATAAGGTGACTCATTTAGCAGTTTCTCATATTTTAATTGGCAAGCTAGCCAGGAGACTGTTTGTTTTTGTCTTTTATTTTGTTCCTAAATGACCCAGTCTGGTTCAGAAAGTGTTGTTTGTTTTTATTGGCCAGTATGGGTTAGATAGGCTCTAAAAAAACGTGCATTTTCTTCAAGCAGTCTCCTCAATCAGAACATATATCAATTGGATAGGATTTTCAATTGTTGCCTGGAGTATTGTAGAAGGTACGTATTTGAATCATGATCTTAAGTAAGCCTATTTTGCATTGATAACAACTTTTCACATTACACATCTACAGTTAAATGACCAAAGGGATACTTCAATTTCCTTTTCAATTTTCGTAAAAATCTAAGTAAAAAATAGGAGAGGTGAGTGACAGACTATGTTACATACAACAGAGGGTCCAAGGAGAGGTGGGTGACAGACTATGTTACATACAACAGAGGGTCCAAGGAGAGGTGGGTGACAGACTATGTTACATACAACAGAGGGTCCAAGGCTGGATCATTGACATCAGCCAGGAGCTGAACTCTATGAAAGAGAGGTAACCATCTGGACTGACTCATAGGAACAGGGACTCTCGACTACGGGACTTTGGGGTCATAGGGGGGTACAGCATAGACAGTAGTGGACACACATCATATGTGGGACACCAAAATGGCTGCCAACATCACAAGAGGGAAACAGTAACATCAATAAGGCTTTAAAGCACCGCAGTTTTCCCAAGGAACAAGTAGGAAGGTTGGATGAATGGAGAGGACCATGCAACACAACAGACTCCAACACCAGCCAGGAGCCAATCGTCAGGACAAGGGGAGATCAGGGAGCAGAAGGGAGTTGGACTTTCATTTCTTAATTATTTTATTAGTGTTTTTAATCAGGGTCTTAGCAATTCACTGGCAAAACCCTTTTACATTTCTTTATTTGGTATTTCTTCACTATTATTATTCTTTTAGCCAATTTTGGTCTTTTGTATTTTGGCCGTTTATTTGTATTTTTGCTTTGTAAAACAATACCCATTTAGCATCAAAAGCCCAGTCTTTATTTATGTTGATATTTTTAACTTATTATCCATTAAAAATATAGAGAGAGAAGTCTTAAATCTTTGATAATTACACAAAAAAAAATGTTGTTTGTTCACATTTTATATTTTTTCTAAATGTGTCATCGTCTGAAGAAATTGTAAAACCCTTGTGATAATTTTACACAATTCAGGTATTTCTTTGTAACATTCAGTCCCACCTTTTAAACCAGCATGTTTATATTGCAGCATTTTAAATCACAGAAGTCAAATAAAATCAAAATATCCAGCTTACTGTCAATATAGCAGACCATTCCATTGTTTATTTAGTCATCCGTTTTTCTTATAGAGACAGTAGAGAATATTTTACCTAAATTGGGAACAACCGGTTTACAGATACTTCTTCAGTTCCCTTGATCAGATGGAAGAATTTCTGGTACAACAAACCTTGACCTCTCATTAAACATTTCACAACAGTCTTTGCATCATTGTTTTGTTTTGGAAAAGCTTCCACCTGTGACGCCACGTACCCTCAGCCGCAACATCAAACCGGCAACCGCAACATCGCTCCACAGATCCCAATCACCGGAATTCTAGTCACCTGTTCACTCACCTGTTATCCATCAGCACCGCTATTTAGTTCTATTCAGACCTCGCGAGATATTATTTTGCAGTCCAGCTCCAGTCCTGAGCGTAGCGGTTTACAGTTTGTCTTCCGTGTACTGAATTGCCTTTTGTCCTCCCTCACTGACCAAGTTTCTGCCTAATCCTCTTGTGCCTTCGCTACAGAGATCCTGACCTCAACCTTCATCCTGTTCCTTGACCACGACCATCACCTTACTCTTCCTGTACCTACACTGGTTGGACTCTCCTGGTTTTGACCATTGCCTGTTCTGACGGACCTTTCTCTCGGATTTACGTTTTGTACGGTTGCCTCTATTAAACCAGCGCTCTGCACTTGAATCTATGTCTGCCTCCTGGGATTCTGAACACCACCCAACTTGGAAATATGTCTTATTACCAAGCAATAGCGTTTGCCGGCTGTCACCCAGGTTTGTTTGTCAGCCTCGGCGACAGAGGTCTGCAGTGAAATTCAGCGCTACTGTTGTTTGCTCCTTGGGGTTTAAGGCCGGGTGTCTCTGTAAAGCACTTTGTGACAACTCTGTTGTAAAAAGGGCTTTATAAATACATTTGATTGAAATTTTATTGCAGGTCAAAGATATGGTCAACAGTGTAACATGGACACATTGATATGCTTAGTTGCAGAACGAGTTACAGCAGCAATAAGAGACATCTGAGCAGCCTCCTTCGCCGCTTTGTCTGCCACGGACCTACGGACACCCTGTAGTTACCACCTGTACGTGCGGGGCATTTGATAAGTCGCCAACCTGTAGAGTAATACGTGTAGCAGGAGAGTTAAGCATATGGACCTGGTACCACTTTAATCGTATCTTTTTTTTAAATTATATTTAGATCTAGTGACAAAGACAGCCCAGGCTTGGACTAGATGTGATAAGGTTAGCTTTATTGATAAAGTTGTGATAATTTATCTTATTATTCTTCCAAATAAAATTTCAAGGATTGATTAGTCAAATAAATGGCTTCTTGTCAATATTATCCAAGTTCTGTTTGGTTCCTTTTCATTTTGTGCTTCTGTTTTGTACGCAGCCTATTTTTTGTTTGGTTATTTAACTGTGCCCTGTCCCTTTTGGTCCTGATAGGTTTCACCTGTTTGTGGTTTAGTTCTCGTTAGCTCCCTATATAGTTTGCCCTCTTCTGTTAACTGTCATTTATTGTGTTGTATGCTTCATTCATCCGCCACCAGTACTTGGTTTTCTTGACTGTTCCTTGTGTTTTTTTTTATTGCCTCTGTTCCCTGATTAAAAGCATTTTATTTACACTTCGTGTTCGCGCTTGGATCCTGTTCTACTCTAAACGTTACAATGTTTTAAATATCACTAATTTAAAAAGATCTAGATCTCTAAAATAAGAGCACAATAAAAACTTTTCAAATAGGAAAGATTAAGTGAAAATCACCAGCATACTTGGCATAAAAATTGCTATGGCTGTGTCAGTGCTTGAGGTGTCTTAACTTCTGTTATCAGTGTAGAGATTTTCTTTAGCTACTCACCTAAAGCATCTTGGATATAACAGATTTTACTTAATACATTTTCCCTTAGGACCGGCCTTGGCTTGGGGATTCTTCAGACGCCGCTACTGCAACCCATCAATGGAGGTAATGTGACCCAAAACGTTTTGATCCACACACCTTCTGTTAGTCATTTTTATGGACAGAATTTCTAGGCGCAGCCAGGGGCCGGAGGGTGTCAGGTTTGGGGAACACACGATTTCGTCTCTGCTCTTTGTGGATGATGTTGTCGTTTTGGCCACTTCAAACCAGGACCTTCAGCATGCACTGGGACGGTTTGCAGCTGAGTGTGAAGCGGTGGGGATGAGAATCAGTACCTCCAAATCCGAGGCCATGGTCCTCAGTCGGAAAAGGGTGGCTTGCCCACTTCAGGTTGGTGGAGAGTGCTTGCCTCAAGTGGAGGAGTTTAAGTATCTAGGGGTCTTGTTCACAAGTGAGGGAAGGATGGAACGGGAGATTGACAGACGGCTCGGTGCAGCTTCTGCAGTAATGCGGTCTAAGTATCGGTCTGTCGTGGTGAAGATTTACCAGTCAATCTACGTTCCTACTCTCACCTATTGTCATGAGCTTTGGGTCATGACCGAAAGGACAAGATCCCAGATACAGGCGGACAAAATTAGCTTTCTCCGGAGGGTGGCTGGGCGATCCCTTAGAGATAGGGTGAGAAGCTCGGTCACCCGGGAGGAGATCAGAGTAGAGCCGCTGCCATGGAGATATTGAAGGCCCATCTGGGGTGCCGAATTGTGGAAGATGGAGAATGTTTGCAATTTATCAAGTGTTACTCCTCAGTCGTTATCATAACAGTTTTATTGTATATATGGGAACAAGCATCATGACAGGTGTTCTCTTTTTACGTAGCAAAGTTTCAAACTTATATTCCCTTTCATCTGTACAGGTGACGACATCAGCACTTTCAAAAAGGAGATACAAAGAATTGTTGTTGCCATGATGTAGCCTAGGGAATGCAAGGTTTGCATACAGACATAGATCCAGGAGACATAGGTAAACATAGAATGTCGGTTCACCAGACAACTTGATGAAAGCTCACACACAACAGCAGGGGCATGTTACTATTGGTGGTTTTGCTAACCCAGCTCTCTCCATAAGGAATAGAGTCCTGTTCATCTCTATAATACAAGGAGCAGGAGCCCCACTGCTGCTATTAAGACGTACCAGTGTGTACCAATAGGGGGCATCAGTGATAAAGGAGTAATGAGGAGTTATTTAGCAGTTCAATGTCTCTGTTACCCTCTGTGTCTGTTTGGAGGTTTTAGTACAGCAAGATACTCAATAACTCTGGTGGACTTCTGGTGGAGGAACCAAACTGTGTGTTGTAGTAAGTCTTCACTTACAATAAAACTTCCTCAAATTAAAAGTAGAAAAGCAGTTATTAAGGAGACTTTGTGAGTCCTTTATTTGTCTTGAGAATTGTAAAATGTAAGTTTAAATTAATGATATTTAATGTATCTAACAGTGTTTTCAGTGAGTATTTCCTACAAGTGTGTAAAACTGAGAGGTTTGGCTAAATTTAGCTTTTCAAAGTGGCAGAGTTGTGTCTGTAGTGTCAGAGGTTTTTGTACGGCCACTGAATGACTTTGTATCACTGTGGTACACTTTTGGTGGAGGCACTAGACTGGACATTGGAAGTAAGTACTTACCCATATTATATCTAATAATTCAATATATATTAGTGTACTTTGTTAAATATTTGATTTATTATTGATATATTTTATGCATTCAGAATCACTAAAACTCTTGTAAAATGAAAAACCACTTAAAATGATGCATTATTACATTTTGTTTGTAAAATAGTTATTCTCTTCATAGAAGTCAATATCTGATTAAAGCAGAACATACTTTTGTTTAAAACCTTGTTGAATGTGTAGTTAAGAAACTCTGTTTCAAATCAAAGACCAACTGTTCCTAGGAATCTAACAAAATATGTTAAACTTAATCATTTTCTTTCAATAATAACAGAAACAGTCAACTGTTTTAATACAAAACCTTTCATGATTAAGATTAATGAGATAGAATGATAACATGTATTTTATCTTCTTGATTTTTATTGGATTTTTATAATTAAATAAACTAAAATCGACTTTTACTGCTGCAAGGTTGTACTTGTACTTTTTATTTTCTTCATAATTTACCGTCTACTGCAATAATGCGATCTTGCAAAGTCCTGCTCTGAATTGGAATATAGTCAAATGGCAGTATAAATGTACTCATAATCCTTTCATAGTCAGGAAAACAGTCAAATGATTTAACCTGTCCTATAATTTTATAGTTGTATTGTTACAGTCATTATTACCAGAAATATTCTAATAATTAAAGAATTGTAAATATATTTTTTGCAATGTCTTCTAAAATAATGAATATTCATAATGAAATGTAGTTTAAAAGAGGAAGAATTATGCTGAAATAGTTAGATTAATCTATTTTCAGTCTATTCATGTAGTCAAATGCTTCGGTAGCGACACAAAAGGAAATGAAAGAGTGACGGAACAACTAAATAGTCTGTTTGAGGAACAGAAACAAACTGATAAACATTTTGAATAGTAATTTATAACTGAAGTTAACTGTTGCATCATTATGGTCTACTAAGTCTGTTCATTCAGTCGTCTCTCTCTAACTTCCTGTCTTCTAGGTGATGTCCGTCCCACCCTGACAGTCCTTCCCCCCTCCAGTGTGGAGCTGCAGCAGGGAAAGGCCACTCTCATGTGTCTGGCTAACAAGGGCTTCCCCTCAGGCTGGAGTCTGAACTGGAAGGTAGATGGAGTCAGCACCACCCGGGAGGTGACGAGGAGCCCCGGGGTCCTGGACAAGAATGGCCTCTACAGCTGGAGCAGCACGCTGACCCTCCCTGGGGACCAGTGGAGGAAGGTGGGCTCTGTGACCTGTGAGGCCACCCAGGGCTCCCAGTCTCCTCTCTCTGAGACACTGAGGAGAGACCAGTGTTCTGAATGAGCTCCTCCTCTGAATACTTCATCCAGCTGCATGGAGCTTTTAGCATTTATTTATCATGGCCTTTTCATATCATGTTTTAATGTATTTGCTTCTTGGCTGTGGTAACAATACATTGATAAAGGTTTTTGCAATCATAACTTTGGATATCAATGTTGAATAAAAATAGAAATAAGACTTCTTTATGAAAGGGGTGTTTCCTTGTTTATTTCTGATAGTATGAACAGGGCCAAAAATGATTCATACAATGAACAATTATGTTCTGTAGTTCACTAATGTCTTAATAAAAACGTCTGATGCAGAAACCAGGTTCTCTAAACTCACTGGCCGTCATTATGATATTTTAAAATTGAAGCTGTGTGCTAAAGAACAACCCACACTGGTTATCATGATATACTAATACTGAAGCCTCATGCTCTAAACTCACTAGAAGTCTCTGGGGACAGATGAACATCTGGTGCTGCTCTACTATGGGAGCGTTACAGTCATCCTGCTCATGCAAATCTGAGTTTCACCCTCACAGGTCACAATGTCCCAGCCTCAAATCCTCTGGGTGCAGACAGCTGTGAGTCTCATTAGAGAAATGAACATGAGTTGGAAAGCCAGACTTCACATGAATAATATTCATATTGGGAACTCAGATCAAAGGTATCATTAGCAGACATCCAGAGTGACTTACAGTACTGACCCCTCATGGGAATCAAACCCAAAACTATTGTGTTGCAAGTGCCTTGTTTAACAACTGAGCTACACAGGATACACAATGCTTTTTAAGTATAATAAACTGAAGGATCTTAATTTAAATACTATATTGCTGCTAAATATGTCACTGCAGCACAGGAAATGCAGTTGTGTTTAATAATTTACATACATTACCTGCCAACCCATCGATATATATTAATATTGGCAACCTAATTGTTTGACTTCTGACTAGTAAAACACAAATATAGAAAAATATCTACAATACGTTTAAGCTCATAACCTGCAAGAAGGAATTGTCAGACTTTCTCTCTATGCTCACAACCCTCTCACTCAGGGACCTCTGGGTCGAGCAAGAGTGAGTGCAGTATCATCTAGTTATATTTACTACATAGGCCCATGAGACTTCTTCAGGGACATAGATCTTTAGAAAAGGTTAGCTGTCATTTAAGCATCCAGTGATTAAAGAACAGCTGTAGCTAACCATGTCGAAAAATACAAGAAATACGTTTTATATCGTTTAAGTAACTGTTTTAGAGTAGATGGTGAAAAGAGTGTAGCACAATGTCAGAAATATATAAATACCAATAAGGATTCCATGGTCAATATCTTGTGATGTGCAGTCCATGCCAGCCTCCTTTTAACCATTGGGAGGGTCTCCTTGAGCAAAACAAAAACATCCTTAGAACTTAATATAAATTATTTGAATTAATGTTACATAAAATGAACAATGACATATTACTGAAAGGATCAGTATGTACATTATTATTTAAACAATCTAATCCAGAAATGTAAAGTTTGCCTTATAATGTACATGCAGTGAATATTAGGTTACTCTAAACATGGAATATCACAGGAGAATCCAAATATATTCACAGAATGTCCATTACCAAACTTATTTTTCAAATAAAGCAATGGCAGTGATCCAATAGCAATGGCAATGACCCAATAACTAGACTTCTGGAATTGGCCTTTTGACAAATGAGGACGCGACCCAGACACAGACATAGCTATAGTAACTCCAGTTCAACTTGAGCTCAGAGGATTTGGGACTCATCTGGGCCTGGAGACTTAGTGACTCAACTACAATCCTTTTACCAGACACACTAATCCAGAGTAACTGTCAGAACTGGCCCCTCATGGGAATCAAATCTTGCTACAGTAAGGGTAAGTTAAGGATTATGTTTAGAAGGTTTAGGGTAAGATTAAAAAATCTTAGTGATAGGACAATGCATAAGGTTAGAGTTAGAGTGAGTAGATGTTACCATTAGTCAGTACATTTACTGTAGAGAATCTACAGACACTTTTGGGACTCTCAAAATCATGTGTTTCCCAAGTGCCTTGCTGTACCAGCTGACAGAGATGGGGACAAGTCACACATGGTCAAGTCCAAGCAAGTCTCAAGTGTAAACCATCAAGTCTCGAGTCAAGTCACAAGTCACAGTTCAGATAAATCAAGTCAAGTCAAGTCAAGGGTTCACCCTAAGCAAGTCAAGTCGAGTCCTTATAAGTTTCAAAGTCAAGTCAAGTCAAAGTACTAAAGAAATGAACACACACACACACTGTCCTCTGTTTCTGACGTGCGCTCGGTGGGAAGCTCGATTTCAAAATCAAATATTTTTCTCCTCCGCGGTACAATGTTTTGGGGAGACGAAGCGGAAGGATCTTGAATCAGCCTGAAGGGGTTGTATTCGCTATAACAACCGCCTCGCTATACCTTATCCCGCTTATTACATGGCTACCTACCAAATAAATCTATAATTTCACACAAAATATTGATTTCAAAAGGAATTTTTTGATTTCAAAACGATTGTATTGCTTCCTCTAAAGAAAATTGTCCGTTCCGTCTCTGGTTAGAATCCTGCTGCGTCAATTGCAACGCGCTGTTTTTCATGGCAACGGTCTGTTATCAAGAAATAACACACATTCTGCACTGGAATTCAGCCAATCCATGTAATAAGGGCTAATAATAACAACAACCTTATAAACTAATTATTGTGACTGAAAAACTGCCTAATATGTAATTACGATGTAATTATTATTGTCTGTATGAGTAAAAAAAAAAACTCTTCGAAATGTTTAGGTGCTAATCACATCGGCGCCTCCATGTTAGCCTTTCATACAATAAAGTTAATGCTTTTTAGTTTCCACACGCAGTCCACAAACACTTGAAAATGCCCACATTTAATACAGACATTATGGCCTACGTGTAATAATATACATGCCCGCTCATTTTAAGATGCCCATCAACATTAAAATTCAGGCTATGCCACTGTTATAGTCAAATTATGATACTATTTGTGGAGCTCGACTAACGTTACTGTCTGCCATGTTTTGCGCGGTTTGAATTGTGCAGCGTTAAAGGCACATACGCTGATTAGTGGTGCTGATGTCACAACATGTAAAATAATTTTATTGCTGTTTGTTTATTATAAGTTCAAGTCATTGTCGAGTCTTCCACTTCAAGTCAAGTCAAGTCTCAAGTAACTTGTTCTCAAGTCAAAGTCAAGTCAAGTCATTTTCATACTTTAATCAAGCAAGTCACAAGTCCTGAAAATTGTGACTCGAGTTAGACTCGAGTCAAGTCATGTGACTCGAGTCCCCCACCTCTGCCAGCTGAGCTACAGAGAACCCTCAATGGATTCATTTATGACAAAAAGTAAAAGTATAATTTTCAGACAGTGTACCACAGCTCTATGTTTGCCAGCATATTGCCTAACCATGGAATAATGAACACAATGGACAGTGAAAATCCATTTCTCACAGGATTATTTTGCAGTGGCAAAACTGGTCAAATGATGATCCTACATAACATGTACACTTATTTGTGACTTATTATTATACAGTACTCCTGTATAATTGTTATTTTAAAGTGGAGCTGGGTAACTCAGTTGTTAGAACACAGTGCTTGCTATGACATGGTTGTGGGTTACATTTCCACTGGGATTATAATTCAAGCTGTATGCATTTACTACTAAAAGTAGTTTTGGATTAGAACATCTGCTGTGAATGTAATTTAACCTTCAGTCACTCCTTCAGGATTGGATGGTATAGACAGGTTGAAAAGGAAAAGTATAATAAATATTTGGGGAGATGAATAAGTTTGTTTTCTCCAGATGGCCAAACTGATAACTAACAAACTCAATGTGGAATAAACAACACATCATAATATTGGATTTCAGCTAATTGTCGTGTGAAAACAGTGATGACTTTGAAAATCTACTCACTGACTGTCATAACTTTTAGTTTTTTTAACAGACATTACCAGGAAAATGATTAATTATTATCTTTGTACAGTAGGTTGTAGGTTTTGATTCAGAGCAGTTCCTCTTTAACAGAGGGAGGTTTTTGTACGATGCTCTAACACTGTGTGAACGGGAAGCTGTCACCCTGCAGACAGTAATAATCTCCTGCATCTTCACCCTGGATTCCACTGATGGTCAGAGTGAATTGAGAACCAGATCCACTCCCACTGAAACGATCTGGAATCCCTGACTGACGGGTTGTAGCATAATAAACTAGAAGTTTAGGAGCTTCTCCAGGTTTTTGCAGGTACCAGCTGAGATAAGAACCAACACTTGTACTGGTTGAACAGCTGATGGACACAGTCTCTCCTGGACTAACAGACCGAGATTTAGGAGATTGGGTCAGGATTATATCTGCTGAAGATTCTGAAAAATAAAATAAATGTGAAAAACTGGTTATCATATGTTTGAATTTCTACCAATTAAAAATCCCCTAATGTCCAAATGTAAACACCTATTATCCAAATACATCATTAATAATGTATCTGTGTGAACCAAGTCCCATGATGAATGAATCTAAGTTGGTCAAAGTGTCTCTTACCCTGAACAAGGAGCCCCAGGGTCCCCAGTAGAATCAGTGACATCATCATCATTGTACTGTGTGTCAGTGTCTCTGAAAGGACTGAACAGTCACTGATCAACACTGGACTCTTTAAGTGTGTGGAGCAGTGAGACATGACAGATATGCAAAACCTCAATTTGCATAACAGTGAAGACAGTAGTGATACACTGGCACCTATTTTATTGCCTATTAAATGAGAGTGAGCAGAGCACCCACCCCAGAAACTCTTTAAAGTCATTTTGAACGGGACTGGAGGTGATTTCTGACAAGGTGGGGTCACTGACTCCTACCGTTGCTGTCACTGTTGAGCATGGGAAGGGGGACACAGGCGTAGAGGATTCCAAAAAGGCAAAAGGGTGTTTAATGAACTCAAAGTACAAAAATAAAAGGGACCGAACTGCAGGAACAGGACCCATCAACATCATATACACTGAGCACAATGACCAACAAGAAACACCAGGGCAGGAGGACCTTAAATAGGGACACAACGAGGGCGCAAACAAGGCCCAGGTGGAAACAATGAAGACAAGGACAGGGTGAATACCAGAACAAAAGGCAAAAACCAAACACAACAGTCTACATTCACAAAGACAAACCAAACAGAACAGATCCTTACAGTCCCTTAGGGGTTAACACAAGTTGTGCTCATAAGTTTGGATAGCCTGGCAACATTTTTGACATTTTTGCATTGATTGGGAAATGTCTTTGATTGGTAAATGTCTTATTTAAGGATAGTGATCATAGGAAGACATTCATGATCTCTTAGTTGTTTGGCTCCTTTAACAATCATAATGATAACAGAAATCACCCAAATGGCCCTGATTAAAAGTTTACATACCCTGGAAAGTTTGGCCTTGTAAGTAAGAATCAGTGGGTATGAAACAGGCAGAGTGAAGGTTTTCCTCAAGGTTACAGATCAAATATTAGATTGTTTTCACATTAATATATTAAACTGATCAGGGGTGTATCTGTGGATGTCAGTTCTGCAACACAAGCATAGAAGAATCATTAGCAGACATAGAATAACCCGTTCTCCCTTCTCTCATTCACAAAATGACATTTTTACTAAAGTTAATTTATCCCTGTTGTTTTCTCTCCTTTTTTCAGTGATGGTAATAGACCTTTACACTGAGTAAAACCAATGAGGGAAGTCTAAGTTGTCATCTATACATACTCTGTTGCAGCCATGCTTGGGATGTTATCAAAAAATTACATTTTAACAAATCTTTTGTTGTTGTTGACTAATGTCAGTTAAAATTATATGCTTTTCCCATTCGGTCTTTCCCCTTCTTCAATGAACTCAGTGTGGAGTGTGTGTTTCAGCTTCTAGTGGGTGTTGTGAGGGCAGTTACTAATGATAATGTCCGGTTCTCCCTTTCATCGCTGATGAGGCCCTCTGAGTTGTCTGGTTGTTTGGGTTGGTGGGTCCTCTGATGTTCGTACTTCCTAGAGCTGGAATGTTGTTCTGATCTGGTAAATGTTGGCTGGCCTGGATCCAGGTGTCTTTCCTTGAGACGTAGATCTGTCTTGTCGTCCATTCGGGACAACTGCAGTGACCTGTTAGTTGTTGCTTCCTTCGCTGGAACCCGGATCAGTTACGTTTTACATGGTTTTCCTGGTCAGCAGGACCGTTTTCATGCCTCCCAATGGAATCCTTCCATTTCCTCCAGTAGACGTTTCTTTCAGGCATTCAGTGAATCTTTACAACTCCCATACCAATTCTAGCTTTTGAAAATTAATTTAGCTAATACATTTTAGTTACATGTTTTGACCTCCCGCTCCACTTTGATCTAGTATAACAACCTCTGTACCAATGCATGTCAAAGTCTAAATGTAAGTGTGAAGTTCCTCCCTAGTCTTCTCCCTTCACCTGGCACATTGTCCTGTTGTTGTTCTTGTCCGTTGACTTATCGACACAAAGGCCTCTCTGCCTTGATCTTGATGCTGTAGAAACAGTCTCATCTCCTTCTATAGCGAGCCACTCTGTGCCTCAGATCTGTTGCTGTTGGGCACAAGGCTCAAGGTTCAATTTCAAGTTGTGTTGTTCTGTCTCTCCGTTGATTGGAGATGTGTTCCAGACACAACAAAGAGGTCAGGCCTTCTGCCTTTTCCCCAGTAAAATGTTTGTTATGCCAAGAATCTGGTTCTGGAACTCAGAAGGTACCAAAGGGAAAGAGAGGTTTCACTTCCCATGATTGTTCCCAATTCGTGTCTTTGCATTGAGCTAGAGGTCTGTCACACAGTCCTTACAGGAGAAAGGAGAAGACAAAACATTGCATCAGTTTACTTATTCTCCTAATATAAAGGCTACTGCAATACTAAAAATACAAATAAATTATACTAAACATATTACTCAACTAATAATTAAAAGGTGGGACTGAATGTTACAATGAAATACCTGAGTTGTGTAAAATTATCACAAGGGTTTTACAATTTCTTCAGACGATGACACATTTAGAAAATATATAAAATGTGAACAAACAAAAACGTGTTTTTTTGTGTAATTATCAAAGATTTAAGACTTCTCTCTATATATTTTTTATGGATAATAAGTTACAAATATCAACATAAATAAAGACTGGTCTTTTGATGCTATATGGGTATTGTTTTACAAAGCAAAAATACAAATATACGGCCAAAATACAAAAGACCAAAATTTGCTAAAAGAATAATAATAATGAAGAAATAACCAATAAAGAAATGAAATAGGGTTTTGCCAGTGAATTGCTAAGACCCTGATTAAAAATACTAATAAAATAATTAAGAAATGAAAGTCCAACTCCCTTCTGCTCCCTGATCTCCCCTTGTCCTGACGATTGGCTCCTGGCTGGTGTTGGAGTCTGTTGTGTTGCATGGTCCTCTCCATTCATCCAACCTTCCTACTTGTTCCTTGGGAAAACTGCGGTGCTTTAAAGCCTTATTGATGTTACTGTTTCCATCTTGTGATGTTGGCAGCCATTTTGGTGTCCCACATTTGATGTGTGTCCACTACTGCCTATGCTGTACCCCCCTATGACCCCAAAGTCCCGTAGTCGAGAGTCCCTGTTCCTATGAGTCAGTCCAGATGGTTACCTCTCTTTCATAGAGTTCAGCTCCTGGCTGATGTCAATGGTCCAGCCTTGGACCCTCTGTTGTATGTAACATAGTCTGTCACCCACCTCTCCTTGGACCCTCTGTTGTATGTAACATAGTCTGTCACCCACCTCTCCTTGGACCCTCTGTTGTATGTAACATAGTCTGTCACCCACCTCTCCTTGGACCCTCTGTTGTATGTAACATAGTCTGTCACCCACCACTCCTTGGACCCTCTGTGTTATGTAACATAGTCTGTCACCCACCTCTCCTTGGATCCTCTGTTGTATGTAACATAGTCTGTCACCCACCTCTCCTATTTTTTACTTTGATTTTAAAATATTTTTTTTCATTAAATATAAATATCCCTTTGGTCATTTAACTGTAGATGTGTAACATGAAAAGTTGGTATCAATGCAAAATAGGCTCACTTAAGATCATGACTCAAATACGTACCTTCTAAAATACTCCAGGCAACAATTCAAAATCCTATCCAATTGGTATATGTTCTGATTGAGGAGACTGCTTGAAGAAAATTCATGTTTTTTTAGAGCCTATCTAACCCATACTGGCAACTAAAAACAAACAACACTTTCTGAACCAGACTGGGTCATTTAGGAACAAAATAAAAGACAAAAACAACAGTCTCCTGGCTAGCTTGCCAATTAAAATATGAGAAACTGCTAAATGAGTCACCTTATCACACCATACATTATCCTATCACCCAAACAGATACCACAAATTCCTCACAACTGCTTCAGTTTATCATAGACCTGATAACTCCTACTCCACCTCATTCTTCTATATATTAGTTAACAAAGTTCTTCTCCCCCATTTTTCACCCACATACTGACCAATCAAACGTATGTCATGTGGACACCCCTCTCTCCACGCTGAGGGGAGAAATACATTGTTACTACAACTCTAAGATCTAAGTATGTTTTATGTACCCGAATGACCTCACCTAAAGGCATTTGTGATGACGTGGGGTTTAACATTGGGTCTGCACGTCTGGATTTGTAAACACATACAGAAATGCCTTTCTAATTAGTTTAAACCAGCATGTTTATATTGCAGCATTTTAAATCACAGAAGTCAAATAAAATCAAAATATCCAGCTTACTGTCAATATAGCAGACCATTCCATTGTTTATTTAATCATCCGTTTTTCTTATAGAGACAGTAGAGAATATTTTACCTAAATTGGGAACAACCGGTTTACAGATACTTCGTCAGTTCCCTTGATCAGATGGAAGAATTTCTGGTACCCCAAACCTTGGTATGACCTCTCTCATTAAACATTTCACAACAGTCTTTGCATCATTGTTTTGTGTTGGAAAAGCTTCCACCTGTGACGCCACGTACCGGCTTGCTCCCACAGCAGCAACACCAAACCGGCAACCGCAACATCGCTCCACAGATCCCAATCACTGGAATTCTAGTCACCTGTTCACTCACCTGTTATCCATCAGCACCGCTATTTAGTTCCCTTCAGACCTCGCGAGATATTATTTTGCAGTCCAGCTCCAGTCCTGAGCGTAGCGGTTTACAGTTTGTCTTCCGTGTACCGAATTGCCTTTGTCCTCCCTCACTGACCACGTTTCTGCCTAATCCTCTTGTGCCTTCGCTACAGAGATCCTGACCCCGACCTTCAGCCAGTTCTCTGACCACGAGCATCGCCTTACTCCTCCTGTACCTTCGCCTACGCTGGTTGGACTCTCCTGGTTTTGACCATTGCCTGTTTTGACTGACCATTCTCTTGTATTAACGTTTTGTACGGTTGCCTCTAGATCGCGAGTAAAAGCGGCTGAAATGGGTTTTCACAGAAGGGTGGCTGGCTTCTCCCTTAGGGATAGAGAAGCTCAGCCATCCATGAGGAACTCAGAGTAGAGCCGCTGGTCCTTTGTATCGAAAGGAGCCAGTTGAGGTGGTTCAGGCATCTGGTAAGGATGCTCCCAGGACATCTCCCCAATGGAGGTGTTCCAGGCACGTCCAACTGGGAAGAGACCTCGGGGTAGGTCCAGGACTAGGTGGAGAGATTATATTTCGACACTGTCCTGGGAACGCTTTGGGATCCCCCAGTCAGAGCTGGCAAATGTGGCTTGGGAAAGGGAAATTTGGGGTCCCCTGCTGGAGCTGCTGCCCCCGCGACCCGATACCGGATAAGCGGATGAAAATGAGATGAGACGGTTGCCTCTATTGAACCAGCGCTCTGTGCTTGAATTTGTCTTCCTCCTGGGATTCTGAACACCACCCAACTTTGAAGTTTGTCTATTACCAAGCAATACCGTTTGCCGGCTTTCACCAAGGTTTGTTTGTCAGCCTCGGCGACAGCGGTCTGCAGGTCACGGATATGGTCAACAGTGTAACATGGACAATGAAATGTTTAGTAGCAGAACGAGTTACAGCACCAATAAGAGACATCTGAGCAGCCTCCTTCGCAGCTTTGTCTGCCACGGACCTACGGACACCCTGTAGTTACCACCTGTACGTGCGGGGCATTTGATAAGTCGCCAACCTGTAGAGTAATACGTGTACCAGGAGAGTTAAGCATATGGACCCGTACGTTTACCCTTTTTAATATATATATATTTTTATTTTTATTTAAATGGCCTAAATCTGAGTGACCAAGACTGCCCAGGCTTGGAGTAGATGTGATAAGGTTAGCTTTTTGTGATAATTAGTTAGATTTTTTGGTCCTGATAGGTTTCACCTGTTTGTCGTTTAGTTCTCGTTAGCTCCCTATAGTTTGCCCTCTTCTGTTAACTTTGTCAGTCATTGTGTTGTATGCTTCATTTATGTCTGTCCCCTCCACCAGTCCTTGGTTTTCCTGCCTGACTGTTCCTTGTGTGTTTTTGGTTCCTTGTGTTTTTTCCCTGATTAAAAGCCTTTTCTTTGCACATCGTGTTCGCGCTTGGATCCTGTTCTACCCTAAACGTTACAATGTTTTTAATCACTTACTTAAAAAGATCTATATCTCTAAAATAAGGACAATAGGACAATAATAACTTTCCAAATATCTTCAAATAGGCAAGATTAAGTGAAAATCACCAGCATACTTGGCATATAATTTGCTATGGCGGTGTCAGTGCTTGAAGTGTCTTAGAAAAAGTTCCATATGCTCCCAAATATAGCTGTCTTTGGTATCTGCCTGTTGCTACAGTTTTCTAACAGAACACAGATCATAGCAATAAAACAAGTACAGTGGTGTACTTGCCATGGTTTCACACATGGATTTCCCCATGACAGTTATGTAAGTTCTTCAATACACACACAATCCCAAGCCTCACTGCGTTGAGCATTCAATGCCGGCCATTCAAACTTCTGTTAACAGTGTAGATATTTTCTTTTGCTGCTCACCTAATGCATCTTGGATATAACAGATTTTTCTTAAAGATTCCCTTAGGACCGGCCTTGGCTTGGCTATAGGGATTCTCCAGACGCCGCTACTGCAACCCACCAAAGGGAGTAATGTGACCCAAAACGTTTTGTTCCACACACCTGTCATGCAAGGGGGACTGTAACCACCCGAGGTGGACTCTAACACCTTAGTAACAGTTGAGAACCAGTCGGTTCACCTTCAAATGGTTATAATTTCCCTCTTATAGGTTCTTGGGAATCTTGAATTACAGTAGTTATTCCCTTACAAACAGAATCTTGGAAATCTCAGATAGGCTATACTAATTTAAGTTTTGGTATCTCTGTAAATGATCATTACTCCAAATCATATAGCATGTTGTCACATCAATTACAGAGTTACATCAACTGTTTCATCTCAGTTTCTAATCTCATCTCTTTCTTTGTTCTTTAACTTTTATCGAAGGGTTTTCTATATATTTCATCTTGTACAATACAATATTACAATGAAACAACAAATGTAACATCCATGATCGACTGTTAATTTTGCTTGAATAAATCGACTTTGTCACTCCCAGTTCGGTGTGAATAATGCAACTCTCCAAACAGATTGATATTAACTACTGCAGAAAATCAAAAGGCTTCACTTTATGGTGCATGTAGTTCAGACAGCCTGAGAGAGTTGTAAAACGGACACTGTTGCCATGGAGATATTGACGGCCCATCTGGGGTGCCAAATTGTGGAAGATGGAGAATGTTTGCAATTTATCAAGTATTACTCGTCAGTCGTTAGCATAACAGTTATTTCAGGTTTAATTGTATATATGGACACAAGCATAATGATAAAACAAGTACAAGTACAGAGACCAACACAGAGTAGTGTCATGACAGTTGTTGTCATGGTGCGGTGAGCAGCAGCGCCACCGTGCCATATTATCACAAGTTCCCATATCTCACGAACACATCCCGGACTGTCACATGTTTCCAATCTTCCACACCAGGTCCCAATCGAGCTAATTTGTATGTGTATATATGTTTCCCCTCTGCTCCCCACATTGTGGCTCATTGTTCTTGTCGTGTTTGGATGTTGTGTGTGTTGCCGTTGTTTGTAAGTACTTGTGCCATTGCATATTGTCGTTTTTGCTGCTTTAGTCAGCCCTTTGCTTTTGTGTGTTTTGTGCTCGGTGCTTGGATGGAGATAGTATGATAACATTTATTTTATCTTGATATATATTGGATTTTTATAATCTAATCAACTAAAATTGACTTAATGCTGCAAAGTGGTACTTTGTTTATACTTTCCTCAGATTTTCCCATCTATTGCAATAATGCAATCTTGCAAAGTCCTGCTCTGAATTGCAATATAGTCAAATGGCAATATAAATGTACTCGTAATCCTTTAATAGTCAGAAAAACAGTCCAATGATTTAATCTGTCTTCTAATTTTATAGTTGTATTGTTACAGTCAACCAGAACATAAATAATCAGCATTCTTATTTTTAACAGATATTCTAATAATTAAACAAGAATTTTAAATATATTTTGTGCAATGTCTTCTAAAATAATGAATATTCATAATGAACTGTAGTTTGAAAGAGAGAATTATGCTGAAATAGTTTAATCTATTTTCAGTCTATTCATGTAGTTAAATGCTTCGGTAGTGACACAAAGGGAAATGAAAGAGTGACAGAACAACTAAATAGTCTGTTTGAGGAACAGAAACAAACTGATGAACATTTTAAATAATAATTTATAACTGAAGTTAACTGTTGCATCATTATGGTTTTCTAAGTCTGTTCATTCAGTCGTCTCTCTCTAACTTCCTGTCTTTTAGGTGACGTCCGTCCCACCCTGACAGTCCTTCCCCCCCCTCCAGTGTGGAGCTGCAGCAGGGAAAGGCCACTCATGTGTCTGGCTAACAAGGGCTTCCCCTCAGGCTGGAGTCTGAACTGGAAGGTAGATGGAGTCAGCACCACCCGGGAGGTGACAGGGAGCCCCGGGGTCCTGGACAAGAATGGCCTCTACAGCTGGAGCAGCACGCTGACCCTCCCTGGGGACCAGTGGAGGAAGGTGGGCTCTGTGACCTGTGAGGCCACCCAGGGCTCCCAGTCTCCTCTCTCTGAGACACTGAGGAGAGACCAGTGTTCTGAATGAGCTCCTCCTCTGAATCCTTCATCCAGCTGCATGGAGCTTTTAGCATTTATTTATCATGGCCTTTTCATATCATGTTTTAATGTATTTGCTTCTTGGCTGTGGTAACAATACATTTATAAAGGTTTTTGCAATCATAACTTTGGACATCAATGTTGAATAAATATACAAATAAGACTTCTTCATGAAAGGGGTGTTTCCTTGTTTATTTCTGATAGTATGAATGGGCCCAAAAATTATTTTAACTTTTGTGACAACTCTGCTGGTTCACCTCCCCCTGCAGCGGGCGGGCCCCAGCGGTCGACGTCACCGGCTTTCTGACACCACCGTCTCATCATACATTTCAACTGTGTCTCGTTTAGTGCACCTGTTCCTCATCATCGCTGTTTCCCCCGGTATATATGTTCCCTCTGCTCCCCCTGTCTTTGTGTGTGATTGTCTCTACCTGTGTTTAGAGCTGTGCTACGCTTTGTTAAGCTTATGCTGTATATTTTCGAGTGGATACTATTAAATATCCTTCCACCACGCCTTCTCCTGCTCCTCCTTGCTCCTCAAACCCTGAAGCCGTGACACTGTACACATGATGAACCCTTATTCATTTTCCTATCTATTTATTATACTTTTAATTTTCAACATATCTATAACCAATGTGAAACTGAATGTGGAATCAAAAATGAATAACAGCATGATATTGGAGTGACTGAAGTTAAATTACATTCACAGCAGATGTTCTAATCCAAAACAACTTTTAGTAGTAAACCTTAGTTTTCTATTGAAATCCCAGTGGAAATGTAACCCACATCCATGTCATAGCAGGCACTATGTTCTAACAACTGAGCTACACAGGACCCAGCGCCATTTTAGAATGATTATACAGTACTTGACCAGTATTGTCAGAACAAATAATCCTGCAAGAAAATGATTTTAATGGTCCACAGTCTTCATTAATCCGTGGTTAGCTGGCAAACATAGAGCTGTGATAAGCTGTCTGAAAATTATACCTATTTCTACTTTTACTTAAAGAAGTTTGATCATAAGAGTCAGCCATTAAAGCTGAACTTCAAACAGAAGACTGTTAGTGTTCATACTGCATTTAAATTCATGGGTTCCTATTTTCTTGGAAAATCTGTCCTCAGCTAAATGCAAGATTGCATACAGTTTCTAGTCATCACTGTCCCTGAACACAGAGAAGGAAAACAGAAGATGTTGAAAACGGAATACACATCTATTAGAATACATAATATATTAAACTTGTTTTAAATTCAAAGAAAACAAATGTTATGTTTTTTTTCTAGGTCCAAATTCTCAGTTAGAAACACATTTGTACTCACTAGCTTGGATGCTATGCAAATCAAACAGGTCTCTGCATATAAATACTTAGGGCATGGTTAGACGATAGACTTTCTTTTAAAAAACTTTACTGAACTGGGAGAAAAGGAACAATTAGGTCTTAGATAATGCTAATATTATCTACATGCACGCTTCAGCAAACACATTAAAACCCCTGGATGCTATTTACCAGCACTCAGGTCTATCAGTGATAGTTACAGAATGCATCACTGTATTCAATATCAACATGTGGGTTGGGCCAGATCACAGACGAGGATTACATTAAAGACACCAGCGGAAAATCACTAATGGGAAAGGCACAGAGGCTGTAGATACTTTTAACAATTGAAACTTTATTCAAGATTTGCATACCTGGAGCGTTTAACAACAAATCTCTCAGCATAGTCAGGTCAAGTTGAAGGTTGAACTCAGGCCTACATACATTCAGTACAGCCCACTGTGTCCCCCTCCTATGCATGGATAGTCTACATGTCTCATCAGCTACTCTGCAAACTTTGGCTTAGAAAGATTTTTACAGCCCTTGAGAAGTTTAGACAAAATTAAAGCTGTTCTAGGCACATCCTGTACAAGTGAGCAGAGCTGAAACACACAATGGCCTTACCAAATTACTGGATTATACTTAGAAGAAGTAATATGATTTCATTGTACTGTGGAATAAGAACATTTCTACCACGGTACCACTGCTTTCAGTTACTTTGCTCCTTATTTATGGAACAAGATCCAGACCAAACTTAAGTTAAACCATCTGGTGTCCCTTGCCCATTTAAAAAATTTAATGGAGGATCAATATGATGTTGTCTGTGATTGTTTTGTTGAATTGTATGTTTCTGTTTTGCATGTTTTTAAATGTTTTTATTTTAATTTTGTTTGTGTGCCTAACTGTACATGTAAACATGACTTCACAGCACCTCAAAAGAGGTCCAGGTCTCAGTCTAAATAAATGAAATAACCTTTCAGCAGGGTTCACATTGTTTTGCGTCTGAGCTACATGAAAGGAGAAATGGAGAGAGAGATGTACTGCAAGTCAAAAGTTTGGACACCCTTGCCCATTAGTTTGGACACACTTGCCCACTAGTTTGGACACCCTTGCCCACTAGTTTGGACACACTTACCCATTAGTTTGGACACAGCCATTTAAGTGTGTCCAAACTTTTGACAAGTATTTTATTAACCTCCTGAGAGCCTGTATCCACATATGAGGACACTGTTTTAGGCCTCCTGCACCATGTACTTCATTCTGCTTAACCTAAACCTATTGTCCTTATTGGAGGACAGTCAGTGCCATGCTTAGATAGCATACTCATATCAGGTCCACCAATCCCAAATAGTTAAGTGAAATAGAAAATGCATACATTATCAAAGCTCAGGTCTTAGGAGGTTACTATAAAATGTAACGTGTTGTTTATGTGTGGGTTATTATTATTATTATTATTATATTATTCTAATCAACTGAATTAAGTTGATTTTGTTATTTAGTTCTGTTAGGCGTTGAAACTTAATCACTACTGTCTTCACTGTTATGCAAATTGCATATCTGTCATGTCTCACTGCTCCACACACTTAAAGAGTCCAGTGTTGATCAGTGACTGTTCAGTCCTTTCAGAGACACTGACACACAGTACAATGATGATGTTGTCACTGATTCTACTGGGGACCCTGGGGCTCCTTGTTCAGGGTAAGAGACACTTTGACCAACTTAGATACATTCATCATGGGACTTGGTTCACAAACACACATTGTTAATGATTATATGTATTTGGGTTGTGTTTACATTTGGATGATGATGTGGTAGATATTCAATCATTTTTTTATTTTTCAGAATCTTCAGCAGATATAATCCTGACCCAGTCTCCTAAATCTCAGTCTGTTAGTCCAGGAGAGACTGTGTCCATCAGCTGTTCAACCAGTGCAAGTGTTAGTTCTTATCTCAACTGGTACCTACAAAAACCTGGAGAATCTCCTAAACTTCTAGTTTATTATGCTACAAACCGTCAGCAAGGGATTCCAGATCGTTTCAGTGGGAGTGGATCTGGTTCTCAATTCACTCTGACCATCAGTGGAATCCAGGGTGAAGATACAGGAGATTATTACTGTCAGCAGTCTGCCAACTATCCGTTCACACAGTGTTAGAGCGCCGTACAAAAACCTCCCTCAGTTAAAGAGGAACTGCTCTGAATCAACAGCTTAAATTCTAAAAAAAAATACATTACTGACATGTATGTCACTTTATCAATATTTAATGGAATACAATACAATAATGTTTCTGAACTTTGCAATTGAACATATTCTTTATATTTCATTAATTTAGCAAATTACAGAACAAACAAACCCACTGGAAACACATCAGGATTCAGACTTTTTTCAGCTGCTCCCCAGTGGGAAACAAACTGGTTAAATCAGGTTTTTAAGTTTCTTGTTAATTTCTGTTAAAAATTAAATGTTCTGACAGTCATTGAGTTAAACTTATTGGATTGCTTAAGTCATCACCATTTTCACACAAATTTCCGCTGAAATCCAATGATGTTTTTTGTTGTTGAACCTATATTGAGTTTGTTAGTTGTCAAATCAACCATTGATTGATTTAATTTTATTATTATTTTTTAATATATCTGTGCATATTATGGACCCTTTCTCATTACATCAATAATTTATTTTACTCTCCCTTTTCAATCTTTCTATTTCTGCTCTGAAAGGAACCCAAATGCAGACCGGATGAGTGAAGTGCAACAAAACCAGTTTATTATGAGCGGGGAAGATCGGGGAAGGAGAGGGGTTGATTGGAGGGCAGGAGCAGGTGCAGAGTAGTCCTGGGCAAGCAGGGGGGTCGGTACACAGACTGGCGGCAGAGGTACAGGCAGGGAGTAGGCAGAGTAGTAGTGGACAGGCAGGAGGTCGATACAGGAGCTGGTGATGGTCGTCAGGTGGACTCCTAAAGTCACAGGAAGACAAGGTAAGTAAAGACTGAATAGCAAAGCGTATATCTGGATTTCGTTTGGCTGGGGCAACATAACACATACGAATGAGGATCAACGATCCGGCAGGGACGGGTCGTCAGGGCTTCTCTGAAATACAGCCAAGCGGGAACAGGTTTGTGATAGGTAATAGGGAACAGCTGGTACTGCCTCTACTCCAAGGAGTGACGCCACGCCCCCTAATTCGTTGCCCCGACAACCGGAAGAAACCAAAACAAGGCACCTCAAGGGAGGGAGGACATGACACTCTATACCCATACAATCCTGACAGAATGACTGAAGGTTAAACTACATTCACATTTAGCAGACATTCTTATCCAAAACAACATTTTAAGTAATAAATGCATACAGTTTCTTTGGAAAACAGATTAATGTATCTGTTATGTAGAATCATAATTTGACCAGTTTTGCCATTGCAAAATAATCCTGTGAGAAACAGATTTTAACAGTCTGCTGTGTTCATTATTCCGTGGTCAGGCAATAAGGTGGTGAACATAGAGCTGTGATACACTGTCTGAAAAGTATACATTCATACTTTTATTTAAAGAGGTTTGATCATAAATGAAGCAATTGAGGCTGCAAGGCACCTGGGTAATACTAGCTTTTGAGAGTCGCAAATGTGAAATTCTACAGAACAACAACATTAACTACCACAGCTTTGATACCCAAATATATATGGCCCTCGAACCATATGAGAACAGAGCACATCAATCCGGTTCTTATATCTTTGCATTGGCTTACAGTCAGTTACAGAATAGATTTTAAAGTGGTGCTTTTAGTTTATAAATCTCTGAATGGTTTAGGCATTGAATACATTTCTGATATGTTTGAAGAATATAAACCGAGCAGGGCTCTTAGATCCATTAACACATTTCAGCAAGTAAAGCCCGAGTCCAAACTAAACATGGAGAAGCTGCGTTTAGCAGTTATGCTGCACACAACTGGAATGCACTACCAGAAGATCTTAGACGTGCCCCAGATGTATACATTTTTAAATCCAGGTTTAAAACACTTGTCCTTTCACGTTCCTATGACTGAGCTCTTAAACTTAACCACACTGTTTAGCCTTATAGCTTTCTTAGATATGTTTTTATATTTTCTTGTTCTAGTTTTTATTATTATAATGTTGTTTTGATGTTTTCATTTGAGTATGTTATTGTATTTTTATATTTTTTCTTTTTCTTTGTAAAGCACATTGAATTGCTTCGATGTATGAATTGTGCTATATAAATAAACTTTCTTGATTGCTATACTGACTATCAGTAACATTTTAACTATCGACTCACTCTAACCCTCACCCTAACATTAAGCATTATCCTATCACTAACATGTTTAACCCTAAACCTTCTAAACCTAACCTTGGCCATAACCTTAGCAAGTTTTAATTCCCATGATGGGCCAGTTCGTTAGGTTAGTCTGGAACCATATTGTTGTTGAATTATTAAGTCTCGAGGCCCTGTTAAGTCCCAAGTCCTCTGCAGTCAAGTCGAGTCACAAGTTACTATAGCTACAGTGGCGAGAACAGGTATTTGATACACTGCCGATTATGCAGGTTTTCCTACTTATAAAGCATGTAGAGTTCTGTAATTTTTTATCATAGGTACTCTTCAAATGTGAGAGACGGAATCTAAAACAAAAATCCAGAAAATCACATTGTATGATTTTTAAATAATTCATTTGCATTTTGTTGCATGACATAAGTATTGAATCACCTACCAACCTGTAAGAATTCCATCTCTCACAGACCTGTTTGTTTTTCTGACCTGTTCTCCACTCATTACCTGTATTAACTGCACCTGTTTGAACTCGTTACCTGTATAAAAGACACCTGTCCACACACTCAACCAAACAGACTCCTACCTCTCGACAATTGCCAAGACCAGAGAGCTTTGTAAGAACAATTGTAGTCATGCACAGGGCTGGGATGGGCTACAGGACATTAGGCATGCAGCTTGGTGAGAAGGCAACATCTGTTGGCGCAATTATTAGAAAATGGAAGAAGTTCAAGATGACGGTCAATCTCCCTCGGTCTGGGGCTCCATGCAAGATCTCACCTCGTGGGGCATCAGAGGTCGCAGTTGTCACAGTACCCCCCCTCTGACGCGCGGCCCTAGCCGCGCGACGACACCGGCCCCGGGGCCGACCGGGGGGGCGCGGAACAGGGCGATCCGGCCGACGCTGATGGAAGTCGCGGACAAGGACGGGAGCCAGGACGTCCTTCACCGGAACCCAGCTCCGCTCCTCCGGGCCGTACCCCTCCCACTCCACGAGGTACTGGAGGCCCCCCGCCCGGCGCCTCGAGTCAATGATGGAGTGGACAGAGTACGCCGGGGCCCCCTCGATGTCCAGAGGGGGAGGGGGAACCTCCCGCACCTCACACCCCTGAAGGGGACCAGCCACCACCGGCCTGAGGAGAGACACATGGAACGAGGGGTTAATACGGAAGTCGGGGGGAAGGTATGTTACCTCGTTGACTCTCCTCAGGACGTTAAAGGGCCCCACAAACCGCAGGGCCAGCTTCCGGCAGGGCAGGCGGAGGGGCAGGTCCCTGGACGAGAGCCAGACCCGGTCGCCCGGCCGATACACCGGGGCCTCCCCGCGGTGGCGGTCCGCAGAGATTTTTTGACGGCGGACAGTGAGCCGGAGGCGGGCTTGTACTGCCTCCCACGTGCCCGCTGCCCGCTGGAACCAGTCGTCCACCGCAGGGGTACCGGTCTGGCTCGCCGTCCAGGGTGCCAGGACCGGCTGGTAGCCCAGCACGCACTGGAATGGCGACACGCCCATGGAGGAGTGGTGCAGAGAATTCAGTGCATATTCTGCCCACGGCAGAAACTCTGCCCACTCCCCCGGCCGGTCCTGGCAGTAGGACCGGAGGAACCTACCCACTTCCTGGTTCACCCGCTCCACCTGCCCGTTGGACTGGGGATGGTAGCCCGAGGTCAGGCTGACCGAGATCCCCAGGTGCTGCATGAAGGCTTTCCACACCCTGGATGTGAATTGGAGACTCCAGGTTCCGGTGGTCAGTCCAGACGAGGAAAAGGTGTTTAGCCCCCTCTAACCAGTGCCTCCACGCCGACAGAGCTCGAACCACGGCCAGCAGCTCACGATCACCTATGTCGTAGTTCCGCTCCGCCGCACTGAGCTTCTGGGAGAAGAAGGCACAGGGACGGAGCGTGTTACGACACCCCGTCCGTTGGGAGAGGATGGCACCGAGCCCACAATCGGACGCGTCCACCTCCACGATGAACTGGAGCGACGGGTCGGGATGGGCCAGGACCAGAGCGGTGGTAAAACGGTGTTTCAGTTCCACAAACGCCCGCTCCGCTTCCACGGTCCACCGCAACCGGGTCGCCCCCCCCTTCAGAAGGGAGGTGATCGGAGCCGCGACCTGGCTAAAGCCCCGGATAAACCTCCTGTAGTAATTAGAGAAGCCTAAGAAACGTTGCACATCCTTAACCGTGGTTGGGGTCGGCCAATTACGCACGGCGTCAATGTGAGGCTCCTCCATCGCCACACCGGTGCTGGAAAAGCGATAACCCAGGAAGGACACAGACGACTGGAAAAACAGACACTTCTCGGCTTTAACGTACAGGTCATGCTCCAACAGTCGAGCCAGCACCCTGCGCACCAACGAGACATGCTTGGCGCGGGTGGCAGTGTATATCAAGATGTCATCGATATACACCACCACGCCTTCGCATAACAAGTCCCGGAATACGTCGTTAACGAAGGACTGGAAGACTGAAGGAGCATTCATCAACCCGTACGGCATCACTAAATACTCGTAATGGCCGGATGTGTTACTAAAGGCCGTTTTCCACTCGTCTCCTTCCCGGATACGCACCAGGTTATAGGCACTCCTGAGGTCTAATTTAGTGAAAAAGCGGGCCCCATGCATCTTCTCCACCTCCGCAGAGATCAAAGGGAGAGGGTAGCGGAACGGGATGGTGATCTTGTTCAGCGCCCGGTAATCGATGCCGAGGAGACCTGTGACTTGGAGGGCCTAATGTAGCCCTGTGCCAACGCTTCCGTAACGTACGTGCCCATGGTTTCCGTTTCGGTGCGGGACAGTGGATACACGTGACCCGTCGGGAGTGCGGCTCCGTCAACGAGGTCTATCGCACAATCCCCCGGCCGGTGTGGTGGCAACACAGCGGCCTTAGCCTTGGAAAAGACCGCAGCTAAGTCCCTGTATTCGGGGGGAATGGGCACGGCGGGAGCACTGTCTGGACTTTCCACCGAGGTCGAGCCAACGGAAACACCCAAACACCTACCCTGGCACTTCCGCGACCACCCCGACAGACGTCGACTAGACCAGGAGATGGCGGGGTCATGGAGGGACAACCAGGGGAAACCTAAAACGACTGGGAACGTGGGTGAGTCGATCACGTGAAATGAAATGGTTTCGCTGTGTCGGTTGTCGGTAATCAGGAGGAGGGGAACAGTGCAACTTGTGACTAGACCTGACCCTAGTGGCCGGCTGTCTAAAGCTCTCACGGGCAGGGGGGTGGTGAGGACCTGGAGGGGTATGCGTGACCGCAGGGCAAAAGACCTATCCATGAAGTTCCCAGCTGCGCCTGAGTCTACCAGCGCCTTATACCGGGAAAGCAGCGGAAAGCCGGGGAACCTAACAGGGACCGTGCACATAGAGAGGGAAGAGGTAAGTGGTGAATGGGCATGTGCTACCCGGGGTGACTCGGAAGTACCATGCCTGTCGCCTCTCGACTCGGGGAGGGAGGTGCGGTGTGGTGCAGTTGAACGGCCTCGTTGCCCCCTGGAGGCACTCCGCACCTGTCCTCCCCGACCTCTGCCCGGCAGTGCAGCCGCCCCCAATTCCATGGGGACGGCGGAGTCGGGTTGGTAGGGTTGGTAGGGTGGAACGGACGGGCCTCTTCCGGGACGTCCTCGGGCAGCCAGCAGGTTGTCGAGACGGATGGACATGTCAACCAGCTGATCGAAGGAGAGGGACACGTCTCGACAAGCTAGCTCCCTCCGGACGTTCTCGCGAAGGCTACAACGGTAGTGGTCGATTTGAGCCCGTTCGTTCCACCCTGATCCCGCTGCCAGGGTCCGGAACTCCAGTGCGAACTCCTGCGCCGACCTCGTCCCCTGCCGTAGGTGGAACAGCCGTTCACCCGCCTCTCTTCCTTCGTGTGGATGGTCGAACACGGCTCGGAAGCGGGCGGGTGAAATCGGCGTAGCTGCCCTGGGTGGGCTGCTCGGTGTTCCAGACGGCGGTGGCCCACTCCAGGGCTTTTCCGGACAGGCAGGAGACGAGCGAGGTGATCTTCTGAGCCTCGGTCGGCGCAGGGTGCATCGCCTGGAGCGCGATGTCCAGTTGTAGGAGGAATCCCTGGCAGCGGTCCGCCGCCCCGTCGAAGTCCCTGGGCAAGGGGAGATGCAGTGCCCCCATGCTTGGCGGCGAGGCAGGGGCACGCGGAGAAACGGCCGGTGCTGCGGGGGTCTGCTGGCTCAGCTCTAGGCGCTGTACCGCTTTTAAGACGTTGTCCATTGCAGCGCCTAGGCTGGCCAGCATCGTTGAATGTACTTGGACCGCCTCCGCAACACCGACCTCACCTGTGGCTCCTGTAGGCTCCATATCCTTGCTGTCTTTCTTTGGGTGTGTGATTCTGTCACGGCTTCGGGGTTTGAGGAGCAAGGATGAGCAGGAGAAGGCGTGGTGGAAGGATATTTAATAGTATCCACTCGAAAATATACAGCATAAGCTTAACAAAGCGTAGCACAGCTCTAAACACAGGTAGAGACAATCACACACAAAGACAGGGGGAGAAGAGGGAACATATATACCGGGGGAAACAGCGATGATGAGGAACAGGTGCACTAAACGAGACACAGGTGAAATGTATGATGAGACCGTGGTGTCAGAAGGCCGGTGACGTCGACCGCTGGGGCCCGCCCGCTGCAGGGGGAGGTGAACCAGCAGAGGTCGCAGTTCTCACATACAGACATCATTTAAACATCTAGTTTTTTTTTTCTCCAGATGGTCGAGTTGATAACTAAGAAACTGAATGTGGAATCAAAAACGAATAACAGCATGATTCTGGATTTCAGTAAAAGGTTGGTTGAAAAGGGGGATGACAGTTCTACTCACTGATTGTGATAACTTTTAGGACTGGTTTCACAAACACAGATTAAGCCTAGTCTAGGACTAAAGAAGAAGCTCAATGGAGTTTTCTATAGATCTTGATTTTTTTGTTCTAGACAAGGCTTAATCCATCTGCGAAACCATCTCATAATGTTTTAACTGAAATGACCAGGAAACAATATTGATTCAACCAGATTGTGTCCACTGGGGAGCACCTGGGGAGTAGCTGAATATTTCAAAAAAAATTATATTTTACAGGTCTGAATCCTGTGGTGGTTCCAGTGTGTTTGTGAAGGGAGTTCTGATTTTTGCTAAATTAATGAAACATATGAAGTTAAATTGTAAAGTCTAATCACATTATTGTGTTGTATATCAATGTATTTTCATAAACTAACATTTCTATAAAGGTTTATTAGCTCTGTAAGTTTTAGAGCAGTTCCTCTTTAACAGAGGGAGGTTTTTGTACGATGCTCTAACACTGTGTGAACGGAGTGCTGTAACCCTGCTGACAGTAATAATCTCCTGTATCTTCACCCTGGATTCCACTGATGGTCAGAGTGAATTGAGAATCAGATCCACTCCCACTGAAACGATCTGGAATCCCTGACTGACGGGTTGTAGCATCATAAACTAGAAGTTTAGGAGCTTCTCCATGTTTTTGCAGGTACCAGTGGAGATCATCACTAACATATGAACTGGATGAACAGCTGATTGACACAGTCTCTCCTGGACTAACAGACCGAGATTTAGGAGACTGGGTCAGGATTATATCTGCAGAAGATTCTGAAAAATATATATGAAAGTTTGATTATCAAATGATCAAATATCTACCATCTACCAAATCATCTGATGTCCAAATGTAAACACCTATTATCCAAATACATCATTAACAATGTATCTGTGTGAACCAAGTCCCATGATGAATGAATCTAAGTTGGTCAAAGTGTCTCTTACCATGAACAAGGAGCCCCAGGGTCCCCAGTAGAATCAGTGACATCATCATCATTGTACTGTGTGTCAGTGTCTCTGAAAGGACTGAACAGTCACTGATCAACACTGGACTCTTTAAGTGTGTGGAGCAGTGAGACATGACAGATATGCAAAACATATTTACATACAGTGAAGACAGTAGTGATAAATTGACAACCCCTAACAGAACTAAATAACTAAATTAACTTGTAATACAATACTGATTAATTGAATTCAGTTGATCTTTCAGTTACTATTAATGAGTTGTACAACAACAGTGAGGTATTTTAGAGCAGATAGAGATGACAATTTCCAAACTTCTGCCCTTCAGGACCAAGAATGATGAACATTGAACTAGAGACCACTTTGGGTGGAGGGTGATGAATCAGGACACAAGCTTATTTTGAACCCTGATCCAAATTATGGATTTATACAATCCCTCATTGGGGCTTCATATGAATGGACTGGAAGAGTGAGGAATATTAGTTAATTCGACCTGCCCCTGGGGCGGACATTTTCCAAGACCGGGCATCGGCGTCCTGCCCCTTCCCTACCCCTCAGGTGGTCCTGGTTGCACGTCCTGGAGCCTGTGCCTTGGGGGGGTCCTGTCAGGTCCTGGCTTGTGTGCTTTTTGGCATCTCTGCATTTATGTTTTAATTATCCCCAACCAATGGCAGCTGCTCCCAATTGCCTCTGGTTGGGGACCTTATTGAAGTTGCTTTAGATTAGCTTTCAGTTGTCGGCCATTGTTCTGAGTCAGTTGTTTGTGTTGCTGCTCTTCAGTTTGCGGTCATTCATCATTCGGACATGCTCCAAACCCTCTGTCTATTTCTTTAATTCACTTCAGAAACAACCCCTTTTGTACAGTAGGTGTCTGCTCTGGAGGCCAAAACACACACACACACAAACACATACACAACACATTACATTTGATAGTAACCTCTTAAGACCTGGACTGTGTGAAGTCATGTTTACAAATACATTTAGGCGCACAAACAAAATTTAAATAAACAAATTTCAAAACATAAAGAACATACAATTTAATTCATCAAAAACAATCACAGACAACACGATATGTATCTTCCATTGGATTTTTAAAATGGGCAAGGAACACCACAGTGTTTAATAACTTACATTTGGTTTGGAGTTTGTTCCATAAATAAGGAGTGAAGGAACTGAAAACAGTGGTACCCAGCTCTGTGGAGACTGCTGGAGACTTTCTTGAAATCCACGTCTGTGATCTGGTTTTGAAATTTGTCTAGTGGAAATTAAAGATGATACATAAGGAGGTTATTTTAAAAGTACTACTTTGTAGATCAACAAGAGAGCATGTTGCTCACGCCTCACAGAATGAGAGGCCCCACCCACATGTTGATACTGAAAACAGTGATGAGTTCTGTAACTATCACCAGTGATAAACCTGAGTGCACAATGGTATATAGCATCCAGGGGTTTTAATGTGTTTGCTGAAGCATGCATGTCGATAATATTACCATTATCTAAGACGGACAGAAAAGTTGACTGAACAATTTGTCTTCTATTAGCAGAGGACAGATAAGCCCTGTTTCTATAAAGGAAATCTAGCTTGAATTTTTACTTTTTTCCCAGTTCAGTAAAAATAAATCTTTAAGATAGTCATAAAATCATCGGCCGGCATCAGTGCCCAATGCTTTAAATGATAGTTTACTCAAAAGGATAGCATGATCTACAGTGTCAGAAGCTTTTGACAGCACACCACAGTGCTTTCTATCATATAAGACATTAGCAATATAATTTACAACATGCGTGGAGGCCATAGTGGTACTGTGTTTAGGTCTGCTTGTTGACTAAAGACTCTAGGGAGCCTAAAAATGGGTCAATAATTATCCAAGTCACTACTGTCACCTCCATTATGTAATGGTAGAACGAGAGCTGCTTTAAATCCTTGGGGATATTTCCTGTATTTATGTAATGGCAGAACAAGCGTTCCTTTAACATCTTGGGGATATTTCCTGTACTGAAGTTGAAGATGTGAATAACTAAACCAGCAATGAAGGGTGCAGCACACTTAGTATGGGTCTAAGTTGTCGGTGCCTAAGGATGTTTTAGTATCTGTGGTATGCAGGGCAGCCAGGACCTCTGCTTCTGGGAGGAACTAATTAAGGAAACTGGGGGAGGAGTATTGACTGTCTGCTGTGATTGGTCTCTTCAAATGGGGACATATTGGATGAACCAATCAGAATTACAACACGCTGTGGACATCCCCCTGTTAGGGTTCCAAAAGTAATTGGGTAAATGACTTCACAGCTGTTTCTCACAAGGAAAATGAGTTTGCTGGCTCCTTTAGCACACATACTACAAAGCTGTCAATGCCGTAATTCTAGTCTTTGCATTTGGAGTCTGTTGCTTCTGACTGATAACCAAAAACTGCCAATGTCATGTTGGCTATCATGCAGCAGATAAATCAGAGTGAATCGCCCCTACGGACACACGCAAAAAACGATCAACAGTCCAACTCAACAGGAATACAGTCCAGGATGTATTATGCGTCAGAACCTGACATAAGTAGACTTCACCATCTGAACTACAGAGGCTGGACTGCAATGTCCACGATCTGAGTAGAATTTCTAATAGAGCCTGCAGAGTTTTGGGAAAAGGTATTGTTGAGGAAACATAGAATCATGTAACAGAGCGATGGCAAGAGGAAAATGTGGAGAAGAAAGGGAACAGACATACCACTTTATCACTACATTTCCTGGTCCAGTTGTAAAGACATAGAGAGCCAGGAATGTAATTATGAAAAACCAGACCATCACATATATAAGACTGAAGACTGTCTGGAGATCAATCAATCAATCAAATTTATTTATAAAGCTCTTTTTACAACAGCAGTTGTCACAAAGTGCTTCACAGAGACACCCGGCCTTAAACCCCAAGGAGCTCCAGTTATCCCCAACACACCTGAGGCCAGTTGACAGTGGTCAGTCCATACCAATGATCAATATAACATGATCATAACAGCCCTAATGATCAGTACTAACACATACATATATCTTATTGTCACTAATTATACATTAGGGTTACATTTCATGTGTATTGTGTATAAGTCCATTCATGAATTAGGTCATGGGTAGTTCTGAACTCATTGGACAGCAAATAATATTAAACACATTATATATTAAGGTGTTTTTAATGTAATGGTATGATGTGGTGATACAATATGATGAGACATGTCAGCATAGTTTACAGTAGTAGAAAGTTAATTGGGGAAAATGTCCAATCTACTGAAGTTCCAGAGTGATCCAGTAGGGGGCATCAGTTATAAAGCATTAATGAGGCCTTACTGATCAGTTCCATGTTTCTGTTACTATTCCCCTTATTGTCTGTGAGCAGGTTATTGTACAGTGAGTACATTACTGTGGTGGACCTTTGGTTGAGGAACACAAGTGGCATGTTAGCAGTAAGTCTTTAATCTATATTATGACTTCTGATACTGAAAACGCAATGCACAGTCTATCAACTTCATGAAATAAAGTAGAAATCTAGGATCTATATTATTTGGAGACTTTATGTTGTCTTCATTTACAATTTGAAGTGAAAAATGTAAATGTATACAAAATATTTAATGCATTAAAGATTACTTATATGGTGTGTATTTTAATAAAAAATATAAAAAATAAAACAGAATAATTGTTTGCAGTTTTATAGTGATTTGGCTAAATGTAGCTCTTTTCAAAGAGTACTCCCTCAAATTAAAAGTAGAAAAGCAGTAATTTAGGAGAAATTGTGATTCCTTTATTTGCCTTGAGAATTGTAAAATGTAAGTTTAAATTAGTAATATTTTATGTATCTAACAGTGTTGACAGTGTGTATTTATTACAAGTGTGTAAAACTGAGAGGTTTGGCAAAATTTAGCTTTTCAAAGTGCCAGAGTTGTGTCTGTAGTGTCAGAGGTTTTTGTACAGCTACTGAATGACTTTGTATCACTGTGGCTCACTTTTGGTGGAGGCACCAGACTGGACGTTGGAAGTAAGTAATTAGCCTACAGAATATATAATAACTGTTGATAAAAATGAATTTTAAAGTTTAAATGAATATATATTTGTTAGTGTTGCAACTCTTTTTGAATCAACATGATTTCTGCATTCAGAATATTATATATATTTTAACAGGACAATGTCCTTAGAAAACAATGCAGTCTTCACTTCAAAAAAGTTAAGAAAATTTCTCTTTGTTAAAACTTGAAGTTTAAGCTTTTTTGAGTGGGTGCAGGGAGAACCTGGCCTAAAAATTATGTCTTAATTCAACTCTATAATATTTAAATCGTTGTTAAAATATTAAATGTGTTATTACATTTTACAAAAATCGACTCCTTATACTGCAGTGTTGTTTCATTTTGCCATTTTGTTTAATATTTTATTTGATCAGATATTATTTTCAATAGGTAAAATCCAACTTAAAAAATACACATTTAACCAAATTGAGTCATTTACATTGAGTCAACAGACAACATGTGAGTGCGAATCATTACAGTTTTAGAATAGATTCATGTTACATTCCTTCAGTGCAATGTTGTTGCTTTTCTTATGAATATATTGAAATGAACATACAACACAGATTGATTATTATTTGATCTATTAACAAAAAAGAGAAGTATGGCGAAACATTTTTGATTAATCTATTTTCATCTTATTTTTTAATGCTTCATTAGCCAATTAAAAGGAAGTGAAAGGTTGACAAAGAAAAAAGTGTCTGAGGAACAGAAACCAATGGATGCAATTAACTAAAACTATTTTCCATCTAACATGTAAAAGGCCTGCATCATTATGGTCTACTAAGTCTGTCCATTCAGTCGTCTCTCTCTAACTTCCTGTCTTCTAGGTGATGTCCGTCCCACCCTGACAGTCCTTCCCCCCTCCAGTGTGGAGCTGCAGCAGGGAAAGGCCACTCTCATGTGTCTGGCTAACAAGGGCTTCCCCTCAGGCTGGAGTCTGAACTGGAAGGTAGATGGAGTCAGCACCACCAGGGAGGTGACGGGGAGCCCCGGGGTCCTGGACAAGAATGGCCTCTACAGCTGGAGCAGCACGCTGACCCTCCCTGTGGACCAGTGGAAGAAGGTGGGCTCTGTGACCTGTGAGGCCAACCAGGGCTCCCAGGCTCCTCTCTCTGAGACACTGAGGAGAGACCACTGTTCTGAATGAGCTCCTCCTCTGAATCCTTCATCCAGCAGCATTTATTTTTATGGCCTTTTCATATCATGTTTTAATGTATTTGCTTCTTGGCTGAAAATTATTTTATGTTGCAACATACAATTATAAAGGTTTTTGCAATCATTCCCACATCCCTGGATATCATTGTTGAATAAAATTGAAATTAGACTTATTTATGAATGGTACAAGTTTCCTTGTTTATTTCTGATAGTATGAACGGCAAAACAAATTGGAAATTATTCATACAATTAATAATTACGTTCTGTAGTTCACTAAGTTCTTCCTAAAAACTGCTGATACACAAACCAGGATATTTAAACTCACTGGTCTTTATGATCATATACTAAAACTGAAGCTGTGTACTCTAAAGTAAAACCCACACTGGTAATCATGATATACTAATACTGAAGCCTCATGCTCTAAACTCACTAGAAGTCTCTGGGGACAGATGAACATCTTGTGCTGCTCTACTATGGGAGCGTTACAGTCATCCTGCTCATGCAAATCTGAGTTTCACCCTCACAGGTCACAATGTCCCAGCCTCAAATCCTCTGGGTGCAGGCAGCTGTGAGTCTCATTAGAGAAATTAACATGAGTTGGGAAGCCAGACACTGAATAATATTCATATTGGGATCTCAGATCAAAGGTATCATTAGCAGACATCCAGAGTGACTTACAGTACTGACCCCTCATGGGAATCAAACCCATAACTATTGTGCTGCAAGTGCCTTGTTACCAACTGAGTTAAATGGGATCCTCATTGTCTTTAAAGTGTAATCAACTGTAGGATCTTAATTTAACCACTATTTTGCTGCTAAATGCCACTACAGGAAATGCTGATGTGTTTTATGATTTACATAAATGCAAACCCATTGATATGGTTAAATACTGGCAAGCTAATAGTCAGACCTCTGAATAGTTAAAAGAACAATAAAGAAACAATATCTTAAGGTTAATAAATATAGTGAAGCAAAGTGTTGGACTTTTTCTGTATGCATGCAACAATCTGACTCAGGAACCTCCCAGTCTGGCTATAGGGAGGGCAATGGCATCTGGTTATACAGCTCAGGAAAAAATAGAGAGACCACTACATCTTTTTCTTTCCTTTCCAAAAAAGTTGAGAAGGAAAGTTTTGAGTGAGGAACAGAAGCGTTCAATTTGCAGTGGTCTCTTAAATTTAACCCTTTTGATGTCTAGTGGAGTGGATGGCTGGGTGCGTGTCCGTTGCTTAACTGGAGAACACATGGCACCAGGATGCACTTTGGGAAGAAGGCAAGCCAGAGGAGGCAGTGTGATGCATTGGGCAATGTTCTGCTGGGAAACCTTGGGTCCTGCCATTCATGTGGATGTTACTTTGACACGTACCACCTACCTAGGCATTGTTGCAGACCATGTGCACCCTTTCATGGCAACTGTGTTCCCTGATAGTTTTGATTTCTTTCAGCAGGATAATGCGCCCTACCACAAAGCAAAAATGGTTCAGGAATGGTTTGGGGAACACAAAAACAAGTTTTTGTTGACTTGGCCTCAATCTCAATCCAATCGAGCATCTGTGGGATGTGCTGGACAAACAAGTCTGATCCATGGAGGACCACCTCACAATTTACAGGACTTAAAGAATCTGCTGCTAACGTCTTGGTGCCAGATACCACAGCACACCTTCAGAGGTCTACATGCCTAAACGGGTCAGGGCTGTTTTGGCGGCAAAAGGGGGACCTACAAAATATTGGTCCGGTGCTAATAATGTTATGGCAGATCTGTGTACCATACCATACCATCATCTTCCGCTTATCCAGGGCCGGGTCGCGGGGGCAGCAGTCTAAGCAGGGATGCCCAGACTTCCCTCTCCCCAGACACTTCCTCTAGCTCTTCCGGGGGGACACCGAGGCGTTCCCAGGCCAGCCGGGAGACATAGTCCCTCCAGCGTGTCCTAGGTCTTCCCCGGGGTCTCCTCCCGGGGACGGGACCGGAACACCTTCCCAGGAAGGCGTTCCGGAGGCATCCGAAAAAGATGCCCAAGCCACCTCAGCTGACCCCTCTCGATGTGCAGGAGCAGCAGCTCTACTCTGAGCTCCTCCCGGGTGACCGAGCTTCTCACCCTATCTCTAAGGGATCGCCCGGCCACCCTGCGGAGAAAGCTCATTTCGGCCGCCTGTATCCGGGATCTTGTCCTTTCGGTCATGACCCAAAGCTCATGACCATAGGTGAGAGTAGGAACGTAGATTGACTGGTAAATCGAGAGCTTCGCCTTGCGGCTCAGCTCTTTCTTCACCACGACAGACCGATACATCGACTGCATTACTGCAGAAGCTGCACCGATCCGTCTGTCAATCTCCCGTTCCATCCTTCCTTCACTCGTGAACAAGACCCCTAGATACTTAAACTCCTCCACTTGAGGCAGGCACTCTCCACCAACCTGAAGTGGGCAAGCCACCCTTTTCCGACTGAGGACCATGGCCTCGGATTTGGAGGTACTGATTTTCATCCCCACCCCTTCACACTCGGCTGCAAACCGTCCCAGTGCATGCTGAAGGTCCTGGTTAGAAGGGGCCAACACGACAACATCATCTGCAAAGAGCAGAGACGAAATTGTGTGGTCCCCAAACCTGACACCCTCCGGCCCCTGGCTGCGCCTAGAAATTCTGTCCATAAAAATTACGAACAGAACCGGTGACAAAGGGCAGCCCTGCCAGAGTCCAACATGCACTGGGAACAAGTCTGACTTACTGCCGGCAATGAGGACCAAGCTCCTGCTTCGGTTGTACAGGGACCTGACAGCTCTTAGCAAAGGACCCAGGACCCCATATTCCCCAAGCACCCTCCACAAGATACCGCGAGGGACACAGTCGAATGCCTTCTCCAAATCCACAAAACACATGTGGATTGGTTGGGCAAACTCCCATGAACCCTCCAACACCCCGTAGAGGGTATAGAGCTGGTCCAGTGTTCCACGGCCCGGACGAAAACCACACTGTTCCTCCTGAATCCGAGGTTCTACTATCGGCCGTATTCTCCTCTCCAGAACCCTGGCATAGACTTTCCCGGGGAGGCTGAGAAGTGTGATCCCCCTATAGTTGGAACACACCCTCCGGTCCCCCTTCTTAAAAAGAGGGACCACCACCCCCGGTCTGCCATCCCAGAGGCACTGTCCCCGACCGCCACGCGATGTTGCACAGGCAGATCTGTGTATGTGATTTTATTAAATGTTACATTACATAAACAATAGCATATAACTGAAAGGATTAAGCTATTCTGGCCATCTAATCCATCAAGGTAAAGTATGTTTTATGATGGACATACAGTGAATATTTAGTCTCTAAATTTGGAAAATCCCAAGAGAACTTACCTGCAAATTACCAAACTTACCTGCAAATAAAGCAATGTCAATGTGGTATAAAATAAACAGACCCAATGAATAGACTTCTGTCATTGTGCTTGTGACAAATGGGGACATGACTCGGACATCGCTATAGTAACTCTTGACTCAACTTAAGCACAGAGGACTTGGGATTCAACTGGGCCTGGAGACTTAGTGACTCAACTACAACACTTTGTAGCAGATACACTTATTTCCATCTGTAGATGTTCGGATGATAATAATACTATCAACAAACATTCAACTCTTTGCTTGCAAAGGTTAAGAATAGGGTTAGTTTAAGAAGGTAAGGGTTAAGAGGTAAAGTTGGAAACAGGATAGTGCTTAATGATAGGGATAGAGTTGGTGGATAATTAGACAAAATGTTAGTGTCTAGAGACACCTTTGGGACTCTCATTATCAGGTGTTACCCAGGTACCTTGCTCTACTAGCTGAGCTACAGAGAACCCTCAATGGATTCATTTATTATTTAAGTAAAAGTAGGTCACTTCTCACATATTTTATCATAGTCCAATGTTAGTCAGCTAATTGCCTGACCAGGGATCAATTCACACTGTTGTCTGTTTAAATCCTTCTCTTGGAGGACTATTATTCTGTAACAATACTGGTCTAATGAGGATTCTACATAACTTGTACATTTATTTGTGACTTACAAGTACTGTATAATAAGTTTTTTAATGAGGCCCTGGGTCCTGGGTAACTCAGCTGTTAGAACACAGTGCTTGCTATGCCAGGGTTGTGGGTTACATTTCCACTGGGATTATAATTCAAGATGTATGCATTTACTACTAAAAGTAGTTTTGGATTAGAACATCTGCTGTGAATGTAATTTAACCTTCAGTCACTCCTTCAGGATTGGATGGTATAGAGAGGTTGAAAAGGAAAAGTATAATAAATAGTTGGGAAAATGAATAAGGGTTCATCATGTGTACAGACATCATTTAAACATCTAGTTTTTTTTTCTCCAGATGGTCGAGCTGATAACTAAGAAACTGAGTGTGGAATCATAAACGAACAACAGCATGATATTGGATTTCAGTAAAAGGTTGGGTGAAAAGGGTGATAGTTTTACTCACTGATAACTATTAGGACTGGTTTCGCAAACACAGAATAAGCCTAGTCTGGGACAAAAGAAGAAACTCAATGGAGTATTCTATGGATCTTGATTTTTTAGTTCTAGACAAGGCTTAATCCGCCTGCGACACCATCTCATTATGTTTTAACTGAAATGACCAGGAAACAACATTGATTTAACCAGTTTGTGTCCACTGGGGAGAAACTGAGGAATAGCTGAATATATCAAAATAAATAATATTTTACAGGTCTGAATCCTGTGGTGGTTCCAGTCTGTTTGTGAAGGGAGTTCTGACTATTGCTAAATAAATGAAACATATAAAGTTAAATTGTAAAGTCTAATCACATTATTGTGTTGTATTTCAATGTGTTTTGATGAACTAACATTTCTATAAAGGTTTATTAGCTTTGTATGTTTTAGAGTAGTTCCTCTTTAGCAGTGGGAGGTTTTTGTACGATGCTCTAACACTGTGTGAACGGAGTGCTGTTATCCTGCTGACAGTAATAATCTCCTGCATCTTCACCCTGGATTCCACTGATGGTCAGAGTGAATTGAAAACCAGATCCACTCCCACTGAAACGATCTGGAATACCTGACTGACGGGTTGCAGCATTATAAACTAGAAGTTTAGGAGCTTCTCCAGGTTTTTGCAGGTACCACTGGAGATCATTACTAACAGATGAACTGGATGAACAGCTGATGGACACAGTCTCTCCTGGACTAACAGACCGAGATTTAGGAGACTGGGTCAGGATTTTGTCTGCAGAAGATTCTGAAAAATGAATATGAAAGAATTGGCAAGTTGGGTAATCAAATGATTGAACATCTACCATCTACCAAAGCATCTGATGTCCAAATGTAAACACCAATAATCCATATACATACAATCATTAACAATGTGTCTGTGTGAACCAAGTCCCATGATGAATGAATCTAAGTTGGTCAAAGTGTCTCTTACCCTGAACAAGGAGCCCCAGGGTCCCCAGTAGAATCAGTGACAACATCATCATTGTACTGTGTGTCAGTGTCTCTGAAAGGACTGAACAGTCACTGATCAACACTGGACTCTTTAAGTGTGTGGAGCAGTGAGACATGACAGATATGCAAAACCTCCTATTTGCATAACAGTGAAGACAGTAGTGATACACTGGCACCTATTTTATTGCCTATTAAATGAGAGTGAGTAGAGCACCCCCCCCCCCCCCCCCCCCAGAAACTCTTTAGAGTCATTTTGAACGGGACTGGAGGTGATTTCTGACAAGGTGGGGTCACTGACTCCTACCGTCGCTGTCACTGTTGAGCATGGGAAGGGGGACACAGGCGTAGAGGATTCCAAAAAGGCAAAAGGGTGTTTAATGAACTCAAAGTACAAAAATAAAAGGGACCGAACTGCAGGAACAGGAACCATCAACATCACACACTGAGGACAATGACCAACAAGAAACACCAGGGCAGGAGGACCTTAAATAGGGACACAACGAGGGTGCAAACAAGGCCCAGGTGGAAACAATAAAGACAAGGACAGGGTGAATACCAGAACAAAAGGCAAAAACCAAACACAACAGTCTACATTCACAAAGACAAACCAAACAGAACAGAACCTTACAGTCCCTTAGGGGTTAACAACAGTTGTGCTCATAAGTTTGGACAAAATGACATTTTTACTAAAGTTAATTTATCCCTGTTGTTTTCTCTCCTTTTTTCAGTGATGGTAAGAGACCTTTACACTGAGTAAAACCAATGAGGGAAATCTAGGTTGTCATCTAGACATACTCTGTTGCAGCCATGCTTGGGATGTTATCAAAAAATTACATTTAAACAAATCTTTTGTTGTTGTTGACTAATGTCAGTTAAAATTATATGCTTTTCCCATTCGGGCTTTCCCCTTCTTCAATGAACTCGGTGTGGAGTGTGTGTTTCAGCTTCTAGTGGGTGTTGTGAGGGCAGTTACTAATGATAATGTCCGGTTCTCCCTTTCATTTCTGATGAGGCCCTCTGAGTTGTCTGGTTGTTTGGGTTGGTGGGTCCTCTGATGTTCGTACTTCCTAGAGCTGGAATGTTGTTCTGATCTGGTAAATGTTGGCTGGCCTGGATCCAGGTGTCTTTCCTTGAGACGTAGATCTGTCTTGTCATCCATTCGGGACAACTGCAGTGACCTGTTAGTTGTTGCTTCCTTCGCAGGAACCCAGATCAGTTACGTTTTCCACTGTTTTCCTGCTCAGCAGGACCGTTTTCGTGCCTCCCAATGGAATCCTTCCATTTCCTCCAGTAGAGGTTTCTTTCAGGCATTCAGTGTATCTTTACAACTCCCATCCCAATTCTAGCTTTTGAATATTAATTTAGCTAATACATTTTTGTTACAGGTTTTGACCTCAAGCTCCACTTTGATCTAGTATAACACAACCTCTGTACCAATGCATGTCAAAGTCTAAATGTAAGTGTGAAGTTCCTCCCTAGTCCTCTCCCTTCACCTGGCACATTGTCCTGTTGTTGTTCTTGTCCGTTGACTTATCGACACAAAGGCCTCTCTGCCTTGATCTTGATCATCTCCTTCTATAGCGAGCCACTCTGTGCCTCAGATCTGTTGCTGTTGGGCACAAGGCTCAAGGTTCAATTTCAAGTTGTGCTGTTCTGTCTCACTGTTGATTGGAGATGTATTCCAGACACAACAAAGAGGTCAGGCCTTCTGCCTTTTCCCCAAAAAAATATTTGTTATGCCATGAATCTGGTTCTGGAACTCAGAAGGTACCAAACGGAAAGAGAGGTTTCACTTCACATGATTGTTCCTAATTTGTGTCCTTGCATTGAGCTAGAGGTCTGTCACACAGTCCTTACAGGAGAAAGGAGAAGACAAAACATTGCATCAGTTTACCTATTCTCCTAATATAAAGGGTACTGCAATACTAAAAATACAAATAAATTATACTAAACATAATACTCAACTAATGATTAAAAGGTGGGACTGAATGTTACAAAGAAATACCTGAGTTGTGTAAAATTATCACAAGGGTTTTACAATTTCTTCAGACGATGACACATTTAGAAAATATACAAAATGTGTTTTTTTGTGTAATTTTCAAAGATTTATGACTTCTCTCTCTATATTTTTCATGGATAATAAGTTACAAATATCAACATAAATAAAGACTGGTCTTTTGATGCTATATGGGTATTGTTTTACAAAGCATAATATACAAATATACGGCCAAAATACAAAAGACCAAAATTGGCTAAAAGAATAATAATAGTGAAGAAATACCAAATAAAGAAATGTAGAAGGGTTTTGCCAGTGAATTGCTAAGACCCTGATTAAAAATAGTAATAAAATAATTAAGAAATGAAAGTCCAACTCCCATCTGCTCCCTGATCTCCCCTTGTCCTGACGATTGGCTCCTGGCTGGTGTTGGAGTCTGTTGTGTTGCATGGTCCTCTCCATTCATCCAACCTTCCTACTTGTTCCTTGGGAAAACTGCGGTGCTTTAAAGCCTTATTGATGTTACTGTTTCCATCTTGTGATGTTGGCAGCCATTTTGGTGTCCCACATTTGATGTGTGTCCACTACTGTCTATGCTGTACCCCCCTATGACCCCAAAGTCCCGTAGTCGAGAGTCCCTGTTCCTATGAGTCAGTCCAGATGGTTACCTCTCTTTCATAGAGTTCAGCTCCTGGCTGATGTCAATGGTCCAGCCTTGGACCCTCTGTTGTATGTAACATAGTCTGTCACCCACCTCTCCTTGGACCCTCTGTTGTATGTAACATAGTCTGTCACCCACCTCTCCTTGGACCCTCTGTTGTATGTAACATAGTCTGTAACCCACCTCTCCTTGGACCCTCTGTTGTATGTAACATAGTCTGTCACCCACCTCTCCTTGGACCCTCTGTTGTATATAACATAGTCTGTAACCCAGCTCTCCAAATTTTCTTTGATTTTTTTATTTATTTTTTTATTAAATTTAAATATCCCTTTGATCATTTAACTGTAGATGTGTAACATGAAAAGTTGGTATCAATGCAAAATAGGCTCACTTAAGATCATGACTCAAATACGTACCTTCTACAATACTCCAGGCAACAATTGAAAATCCTATCCAATTGATATATGTTCTGATTGAGGAGACTGCTTGAAGAAAATGCATGTTTTTTTAGAGCCTATCTAACCCATACTGGCCACTAAAAACAAACAACACTTTCTGAACCAGACTGGGTCATTTAGGAACAAAATAAAAGACAAAAACAACAGTCTCCTGGCTAGCTTGCCAATTAAAATATGAGAAACTGCTAAATGAGTCACCTTATCACACCATACATTATCCTATCACCCAAACAGATACCACAAATTCCTCACAACTGCTTCAGTTTATCATAGACCTGTTAACTCCTACTCCACCTCATTCTTCTATATATTAGTTAAAGTTCTTCTCCCCCATTTTTCACCCACATACTGACCAATCAAACGTATGTCATGTGGACACCCCTCTCTCCACGCTGAGGGGAGAAATACATTGTTACTACAACTCCAAGATCTAAGTATGTTTTATGTACCCGAATTACCTCACCTAAAAGCATTTGTGATGACGTGGGGTTTAACATTGGGTCTGCACGTCTGGATTTGTAAACACATACAGAAATCCCTTCCTAATTAGTTTAAACCAGCATGTTTATATTGCAGCATTTTAAGTCAAATAAAATCCAAATATCCAGCTTACTGTCAATATAGCAGACCATTCCATTGTTTATTTAGTCATCCATTTTTCTTAGAGACAGTAGAGAATATTTTACCTAAATTGGGAACAACCGGTTTACAGATACTTCTTCAGTTCCCTTGATCAGATGGAAGAATTTCTGGTACACCAAACCTTGGTATGAACTCTCTCATTAAACATTTCACAACAGTCTTCGCATCATTGTTTTGTTTTGGAAAAGCTTCCACCTGTGACGCCACGTACCAGCTTGCTCCCTCACCTCAACCGGCAACCGCAACATCGCTCCACAGATCCCAATCACCGGAATTCTAGTCACCTGTTCACTCACCTGTTATCCATCAGCACCACTATTTAGTTCCCTTCAGACCTCGCAAGATATTATTTCACAGTCCAGCTCCAGTCCTGATCGTAGCGGTTTACAGTTTGTCTTCCGTGTACCGAATTGCCTTTGTCCTCCCTCACTGACCACGTTTCTGCCTAATCCTCTTGTGCCTTCGCTACAGAGATCCTGACCCCGACCTTCAGCCAGTTCTCTGACCACGAGCATCGCCTTACTCCTCCTGTACCTTCACCTACGCTGGTTGGACTCTCCTGGTTTTTACCATTGCCTGTTTTGACTGACCATTCTCTTATATTAACGTTTTGTACGGTTGCCTCTAGATCGCGAGTTCAAGCGGCTGAAATGGGTTTTCTCAGAAGGGTGGCTGGCTTCTCCCTTAGGGATAGAGAAGCTCAGCCATCCATGAGGAACTCAGAGTAGAGCCGCTGGTCCTTTGTATCGAAAGGAGCCAGTTGAGGTGGTTCGGGCATCTGGTAAGGATGCCTCCAGGACGTCTCCCTAGGGAGGTGTTCCAGGCACGTCCAGCTGGGAGGAGACCTCGGGGTAGGCCCAGGACTAGGTGGAGAGATTATATTTCGACACTGTCCTGGGAACGCCTTGGGATCCCCCAGTCAGAGCTGGCAAATGTGGCTTGGGAAAGGGAAATTTGGGGTCCCCTGCTGGAGCTGCTGCCCCCGCGACCCGATACCGGATAAGCGGATGAAAATGAGATGAGACGGTTGCCTCTATTAAACCAGCGCTCTGTGCTTGAATTTGTCTTCCTCCTGGGATTCTGAACACCACCCAACTTTGAAGTTTGTCTATTACCAAGCAATATCGTTTGCCGGCTTTCACCAAGGTTTGTTTGTCAGCCTCGGCGACAGCCGTCTGCAGGTCACGGATATGGTCAACAGTGTAACATGGACAATGAAATGTTTAGTAGCAGAACGAGTTACAGCACCAATAAGAGACATCTGAGCAGCCTCCTTCGCAGCTTTGTCTGCCACGGACCTACGGACACCCTGTAGTTACCACCTGTACGTGCGGGGCATTTGATAAGTCGCCAACCTGTAGAGTAATACGTGTTCCAGATGAGTTAAGCGTATGGACCCGTACGTTTACCCTTTTTTAAATGTTCATGTTTTTTTTTTTTTTCTATTTAAATGGAAAGGACAAGATCCCGGATACAGGCGGCCGATATTAGCTTTCTCCGCAGGGTGGCTGGGCGATCCCTTAGAGATAGGGTGAGAAGCCCGGTCACCCGGGAGGAGCTTGGAGTAGAGCCGCTGCTCCTCCACATCGAGAGGGGTCAGCTGCGGTGGCTTGGGCATCTGTTTCGGATGCCTCCGGAACGCCTTCCTGGGAAGGTGTTCCGGTCCCGTCCCACCGGGAGGAGACCCCGGGGAAGACCTAGGACACGCTGGAGGGACTATGTCTCCCGGCTGGCCTAGGAACGCCTCAGTGTCCCCCCGGAAGAGCTGGAGGAAGTGTCTGGGGAGAGGGAAGTCTGGGCATCTCTGCTTAGACTGCTGCCCCCACGACCCGGCCCCGGATGAAGCGGAAGAAGATGAATGAATGAATGAATGAATGAATGGCCTAAATCCGAGTGACAAAGACTGCCCAGGCTTGGAGTAGTTGTGATAAGGTTAGCTTTTTGTGGTAATTAGTTTGATTTCTTATTATTCTGCCAAATAAAATAGGTTTCTTGTCAATATTACCCAAAATTAATTTTAAGTTCTGTTTGGTTCCTCTTCATTTTGTTTGTACGTAGCCTATTTTGTTTGTGCCCTGTCCCTTTTGGTCCTGATAGGTTTCACCTGTTTGTGGTTTAGTTCTCGTTAGCTCCCTATATAGTTTGCCCTCTTCTGTTAACTTTGTCGGTCATTGTGTTGTATGCTTCATTTATGTCTGTCCCCTCCACCAGTCCTTGGTTTTCCTGCCTGACTGTTCCTTGTGTGTTTTTGGTTCCTTTTGTTTTTTCCCTGATTAAAAGCCTTTTCTTTGCATTTCGTGTTCGCGTTTGGATCCTGTTCTACTCTAAACGTTACAATGTTTCAAATCACTTACTTAAAAAGATCTACATCTCTAAAATAAGAGGACAATAATAACTTTCCAAATATCTTCAAATAGGCAAGATTAAGTGAAAATCACCAGCATAACTTGGCATATAATTTGCTATGGCGGTGTCAGTGCTTGAAGTGTCTTAGAAAAAGTTCCATATGCTCCCAAATATAGCAGTCTTTGGTATCTGCCTGTTGCTACTGTTTTCTAACAGAACACATATCATAGCAATAAAACAAGTACAGTGGTGTACTTGCAATGGTTTCACACATGGATTTCCCCATGACAGTTATGTAAGTTCTTCAATACACACACAATCCCAAGCCTCACTGCGTTGAGCGCGCACACATTACTTACTCAATCGCTCGCTCACTCAAACACCCATTCAATGCCGGCCATTCAAACTTCTGTTAACAGTGTAGAGATTGTCTTTAGCTACTCACCTAATGCATCTTGGATATAACAGATTTTACTTAAATATTCGCCATGTGTTGGAGTTTACCCCGGTGAACGAGAGGGTCGTTTCCCTGCGCCTACGGGTCGGGGATAGGTCTCTCACTGTTGTTTGTGCCTACGGGCCGAACGGCAGTGCAGAGTACCCGACCTTCTTGGAGTCTCTGGGAGGGGTGCTGGAAAGTGCTCCGACTGGGGACTCTATTGTTCTACTGGGGGACTTCAACGCCCACGTGGGCAACGACAGTGACACCTGGAGGGGCGTGATTGGGAGGAACGGCCCCCCGGATCTGAACCCGAGTGGTGTTCAATTATTGGACTTCTGTGCTAGTCACAGTTTGTCCATAACGAACACCATGTTCAAGCATAAGGGTGTCCATCAGTGCACGTGGCACCAGGACACCCTAGGCCGCAGGTCGATGATCGACTTTGTTGTCGTCTCATCTGACCTGCGGCCGTATGTCTTGGACACTCGGGTGAAGAGAGGGGCGGAGCTGTCAACTGATCACCACCTGGTGGTGAGTTGGATCCGATGGCGGGGGAGGAAGCTGGACAGACTCGGCAGGCCCAAGCGTACTGTAAGGGTCTGCTGGGAACGTCTGGCCGAGTCTCCTGTCAGAGAGATCTTTAACTCCCACCTCCGGCAGAGTTTCGACTGGATCCCGAGGGAGGTTGGAGATATTGAGTCCGAGTGGACCATGTTCTCCACCGCCATTGTCGAAGCGGCCGCTCGGAGCTGTGGCCGTAAGGTCTCCGGTGCCTGTCGAGGCGGCAATCCCCGAACCCGGTGGTGGACACCGGAAGTAAGGGATGCCGTCAAGCTGAAGAAGGAGTCCTATCAGGCCTGGTTGGCTTGTGGGACTCCTGAGGCAGCTGACGGGTACCGACAGGCCAAGCGGGCTGCAGCCCGGGTGGTTGTGGAGGCAAAAACTCGGGCCTGGGAGGAGTTCGGTGAGGCCATGGAGAAGGACTATCGGCTGGCCTCGAAGAGATTCTGGCAAACCATCCGGCGCCTCAGGAGAGGGAAACAGTGCCCTACCAACGCTGTTTACAGTAGAGGTGGGCAGCTGTTGACCTCAACTGAGGATGTCGTCGGGCGGTGGAAGGAGTACTTTGAGGATCTCCTCAATCCCGCTGACACGTCTTCCATTGAGGAAGCAGAGGATGAGGGCTCAGAGGTGGACTCGTCCATCACCCGGGCTGAAGTCACTGAGGTGGTCAAGAAACTCCTCGGTGGCAAGGCACCGGGGGTGGATGAGATCCGCCCTGAGTACCTCAAGTCTCTGGATGTTGTGGGGCTGTCTTGGTTGACACGCCTGTGCAACATCGCGTGGCGGTCGGGGACAGTGCCTCTGGGATGGCAGACCGGGGTGGTGGTCCCTCTTTTTAAGAAGGGGGACCGGAGGGTGTGTTCCAACTATAGGGGGATCACACTTCTCAGCCTCCCCGGGAAAGTCTATGCCAGGGTTCTGGAGAGGAGAATACGGCCGATAGTAGAACCTCGGATTCAGGAGGAACAGTGTGGTTTTCGTCCGGGCCGTGGAACACTGGACCAGCTCTATACCCTCTACGGGGTGTTGGAGGGTTCATGGGAGTTTGCCCAACCAATCCACATGTGTTTTGTGGATTTGGAGAAAGCATTCGACTGTGTCCCTCGCGGCATCTTGTGGAGGGTGCTTGGGGAATATGGGGTCCTGGGTCCTTTGCTAAGGGCTGTCAGGTCCCTGTACAACCGAAGCAGGAGCTTGGTCCGCATTGCCGGCAGTAAGTCAGACTTGTTCCCAGTGCATGTTGGACTCCGGCAGGGCTGCCCTTTGTCACCGGTTCTGTTCGTAATTTTTATGGACAGAATTTCTAGGCGCAGCCAGGGGCCGGAGGGTGTCAGGTTTGGGGACCACACAATTTCGTCTCTGCTCTTTGCAGATGATGTTGTCGTGTTGGCCCCTTCTAACCAGGACCTTCAGCATGCACTGGGACGGTTTGCAGCCGAGTGTGAAGCGGTGGGGATGAAAATCAGTACCTCCAAATCTGAGGCCATGGTCCTCAGTCGGAAAAGGGTGGCTTGCCCACTTCAGGTTGGTGGAGAGTGCCTGCCTCAAGTGGAGGAGTTTAAGTATCTAGGGGTCTTGTTCACGAGTGAGGGAAGGATGGAACGGGAGATTGACAGACGGATCGGTGCAGCTTCTGCAGTAATGCAGTCGATGTATCGGTCTGTCGTGGTGAAGAAAGAGCTGAGCCGCAAGGCGAAGCTCTCGATTTACCAGTCAATCTACGTTCCTACTCTCACCTATGGTCATGAGCTTTGGGTCATGACCGAAAGGACAAGATCCCGGATACAGGCGGCCGAAATGAGCTTTCTCCGCAGGGTGGCCGGGCGATCCCTTAGAGATAGGGTGAGAAGCTCGGTCACCCGGGAGGAGCTCAGAGTAGAGCCGCTGCTCCTCCACATCGAGAGGGGTCAGCTGAGGTGGCTTGGGCATCTTTTTCGGATGCCTCCGGAACGCCTTCCTGGGAAGGTGTTCCGGTCCCGTCCCACCGGGAAGAGACCCCGGGGAAGACCTAGGACACGCTGGAGGGACTATGTCTCCCGGCTGGCCTGGGAACGCCTCGGTGTCCCCCCGGAAGAGCTAGAGGAAGTGTCTGGGGAGAGGGAAGTCTGGGCATCCCTGCTTAGACTGCTGCCCCCGCGACCCGGCCCCGGATAAAGCGGGAGAAGATGGATGGATGGATTCCCTTAGGACCGGCCTTTGCTTGGCTATAGGGATTCTTCAGACGCTGCTACTGCAACCCACCAAGGGGAGTAATGTGACCCAAAACGTTTTGTTACACACACCTGTCATGCAAGGGGGACTGTAACCACCCGAGGTGGACTCTAACCACCTTAGTAACAGTTGAGAACCAGTCGGTTCACCTTCACATGGTTATAATTTCCCTCTTATAGGTTCTTGGGAATCTTGAATTACAGTAGTTATTCCCTTACAAACAGCATCTTGGAAATCTCAGATTGGCTATACTAATTTAAGTTTTGGCATCTCTGTAAATGATCATTACTTATATTCCTTTTCATCTGGTCAGGTGACAATCAGCACTTGCAAAATGTACATACAAAGAATTGTTTTTGCTGTGATGGAGCCTAGGGAATGCAAGGTTTGCATACAGACATAGATCCAGGAGACATAGGTAATCATAGAATGTCGGTTGACCAGACAACTTGATGAAAGCTCACACACGACAGCAGGGGCATGTTACTATTAGTGGTTTTGCTAACCCAGCTCTCTCCATAAGGAATAGAGTCCTGTTCACCTCTATAATACAAGGAGCAGGAGCCCCACTGCTGCTATTAAGACGTACCACCAAAAGGGAGAATTCTTCTAGTGGTTTCTGCTAGGCCCATGTCCTAGAGACATCATGGGTTGCTGATAAGGAAAGACAAGTCTATTAGTATACGTAATGTTTCAAGCATACAGATTACAAGGACCTTCTAACAGAACAATGAATAAATAAGGATATAACAATAAATTAATTATCCACAGTATGCAGACTTTTGAACGGGGGTCAGATCTCCAGATGAGGTGCGTTGAGACAGGGTCATAAAGCCAAATTAAATGTCACGAAAACTCAGTGTGATTGTTTAATCCTCTTTATTTATGTTGAATTAATATTACATTTGCGCCTCCCTTCTATTTTAATTGTATGATGAGTTGATTCAATGGGTTGAGTTACTGTATCAATTTAGTCCTCAGTACTTTCAATACCACTGAAGTTCCAGAGTGTACCAGTAGGTACACTCAGTGATAAAGGAGTAATGAGGAGTTATTTAGCAGTCCAGTGTCTCTGTTACCCTCTGTGTCTGTAGGGAGGTTTTTGTACAGCAAGATACTTAATTACTCTGGTGAACTTCTGGTGGAGGAGTCTTAGTAAGTCGTCACATAAAACTTTGATAAAACTTTGATTTCACTTGACTGAAATATAAACAAAAAATATAAATCTCATATAAATATTTTTATTTGTAACTCCCTCAAATTAAAAGTACAAAAGCAGTAATTTAGGAGACATTGTGATTCCTTTATTTGCATTGAGAATTGTACATTTTAAATTAATAATATTTAATGTATCTAACAGTGTTGACAGTGTGTATTTATTATAAGTGTGTAAAACTGAGAGGTTTGGCTAAATTGAGCTTTTCAAAGTGGCAGAGTTGTGTCTGTAGTGTCAGAGGTTTTTGTACGGCCACTGAATGACTTTGTATCACTGTGGTACACTTTTGGTGGAGGCACTAGACTGGACATTGGAAGTAAGTACTTATCCACACTATATCTAATAATTCAATATATATTAAATTAAGTGTACTTTGTAATATATTTGATTTATTATTGATATATTTTATTCATTCAGAAACAATAATACTCTTGTAAAATGAGAAACCACTTAAAACGATGGATTATTACATTGTGTTTGTTAAATAGGTATTCTCTTCATAGAAGTCAATATCTGGTAAAAGCAGAACATACTTTTGTTTAAAACCTTGTTGAATGTGGAGTTAAGAAACTCTGTTTCAAATCAAAGACCAACTGTTCCTAGGAATCTAACAAAATATGTTAAACTTAATCATTTTCTTTCAATAATAACAGAAACAGTCAACTGTTTTACTACAAAACCTTTCATGATTAAGATTAATGAGATAGTATGATAACAATTATTTTATCTTCTTGATATATATTGGATTTTTATAATCTAATCAACTAAAATCGACTTTTACTGCTGCAAGGTGGTACTTTGTTTTTATTTTCTTCAGAATTTCCCATCTATTGCAATAATGCAATCTTGCAAAGTCCTGCTCTGAATTGCAATATAGTCAAATGGCAATATAAATGTACTCATAATCCTTTAATAGTCAGAAAAACAGTCCAATGATTTAATCTGTCTTCTAATTTTATAGTTGTATTGTTACAGTCAACCAGAACATAAATGATCAGCATTATTATTTTTAACAGATATTCTAATAATTAAACAAGAATTTTAAATATATTTTGTGCAATGTCTTCTAAAATAATGAATATTCATAATGAACTGTAGTTTGAAAGAGGAAGAATTATGCTGAAATAGTTAGATTAATCTATTTTCAGTCTTCTCATATAGTTAAATGCTTCGGTAGCGACACAAAGGGAAATGAAATGAGTCACGGAACAACTAAATAGTCTGTTTGAGGAACAGAAACAAACTGATAAACATTTTGAATAGTAATTTATAACTGAAGTTAACTGTTGCATCATTATGGTTTTCTAAGTCTGTTCATTCAGTCGTCTCTCTCTAACTTCCTGTCTTCTAGGTGATGTCCGTCCCACCCTGACAGTCCTTCCCCCCTCCAGTGTGGAGCTGCAGCAGGGAAAGGCCACTCTCATGTGTCTGGCTAACAAGGGCTTCCCCTCAGGCTGGAGTCTGAACTGGAAGGTAGATGGAGTCAGCACCACCCGGGAGGTGACGGGGAGCCCCGGGGTCCTGGACAAGAATGGCCTCTACAGCTGGAGCAGCACGCTGACCCTCCCTGTGGATCAGTGGAGGAAGGTGGGCTCTGTGACCTGTGAGGCCAACCAGGGCTCCCAGGCTCCTCTGTCTGAGTCACTGAGGAGAGACCAGTGTTCTGAATGAGCTCCTCCTCTGAATCCTTCATCCAGCTGCATGGAGCTTATAGCATTTATTTTCATGGCCTATTTCATATGATGTTTTAATGTATTTGCTTCTTGGCTTATATGTTGTAACAATACAATTGTAAAGGTGTTTGCAATCATAACCACTTCCTTGGACAACACTGTTGAATTAAATAGAAATAAGAATTCTTCATGAATGGTTTAAGTTTCCTTGTTTATTTCTGCAAATATGAACAGCCCAACAATTGAAAATTATTTAAACAATGAACAATGTTCTGTAGTTCACAAAGTTCTTCCTAAAAACTGCTGATACAGAAACCAGGATCTTTAAACTCACTGGTCTTTATTATCATATACTAAAACTGAAGCTGTATGTTCTAATATAAAACCCACACTGGTTATCATGATATACTAATACTGAAGCCTCATGCTCTAAACTCACTAGAAGTCTCTGGGGACAGATGAACATCTGGTGCTGCTCTACTATGGGAGCGTTACAGTCATCCTGCTCATGCAAATCTGAGTTTCACCCTCACAGGTCACAATGTCCCAGCCTCAAATCCTCTGGGTACAGGCAGCTGTGAGTCTCATTAGAGAAATGAACATGAGTTGGGAAGCCAGACTTCACACTGAATAATATTCATATTGGGAACTCAGATCAAAGGTATCATTAGCAGACATCCAGAATGTCTTCCAGTAAAGAACCCTCATGGGAATCAAACCCAAAACTATTATGTTGCAAGTGCCTTGTTTAACAACTGAGCTACACGGATCATCAATGGCTTTTAATTATAATGGACTGTGGGATCTTAATTTAAATACTATTTTGCTGCTCAGTATGTCACTCCACCCCTGGAAATGCATGTGTTTTATGATTTACATCAATTCCCTACCAACCCATTGATATGGTTAAATACTGGCAGGCTAATAGTCAGACCTCTGAATAGTTAGAGGAGAGTAATGAAGAATATCTACAATTTGTTTAAATTCAGAAATCGTAATTGTTGTACAATCTGTCTATGCACACAACTCTCCTCTTTAGGGACAGCAGGGGAGAGCTAGAGTGATTGCAGCGTCATCTGGTTACATTTTCTGCAAAAGGCCATGAGCCGTTTTCAGAGGAGACAGTTAAATGTTAGAGTTCACTCATAGTTTCTTTTAACCAGGTTAGCTATCTTTTTAGCGTTAAGCAATCCAAGAATAGCAGTAGCAAACCATGTTGAAAGAACCTAGAATAATTTGTTCCACTTTCGGAAGTTGTACAGTAGAAGGGGAACATGTGTTGCACAATGGAAAATATTTATAAATACCAAATACCAAATAAATACCAATAATTCCCTGGCCCATTTCTAGTGGTCAGAGATGTGCTGTCCATGCCAGACTCCTGTGTAACCATTGAGATGGTCTTTAGTCATGGAAACATGGTTATGAGGACTCACATATCAAGGTTCACCAGCACAATCTTATAACCTTTAGATAATCAGGACTGAGACCAATTTAGGTTTTATTCAGATGTGTCTGTGTGACCGCTTGTTTCTGTGAAATACATGTGCTTACTTTAAACAGCTTTTCTAACAAACTTGTTTCAAATACTCCTTGAGCAAACCAAAGGATCTTAACCCAGATACTATTGTTCTTATTAGAACTTAGTGTAAATAATGTTACTTAATGTTTCATAACATGAACAATAACATTTTACAGAAAGGATCAGTATGTAGATAATTTTCTCAATGTTGCATCATAGTCCAATGTTGGTCAGCTATTAGCCTGACCACATATCAACTATCCCTGTGGTCTGGGTGAATTCTTTTCATGCAGGATTATTATGCTGTAACAATACTGGTCAAATTAAGATCCTGCATAACTTGTACATTTATTGGTGACTTACAAATATTGTATAATAATTGAAAACAATGTTGACTTTCCAAATCCAATCAGTTTTACTCACAGACTTTCATAATGTGTTATGTTTTAACTGAAATGACCAGGAAACAACGATGATTCAACCAGTTTGTGCACTAGGTCTGAATCCTGTGGTGGTCTCAGTGGGGTTGTTTGTTCTGTCATTTGCTAAATTATTGAAATAAATGTAGCAAAAGTTGATTTGTATGCAAATGTAAAGTTACATTATTGTGTTCTATTCCATTGTTTTTGATGAAGTTACAATCCTTTCTATAAGGGTTTATTCGCTTTGTAGGTTTTGATTCAGAGCAGTTCCTCTTTAACTGTGGGAGGTTTTTGTACGATGCTCTAACACTGTGTGAACGGGGTGCTGTCATACTGCTGACAGTAATAATCTCCTGCATCTTCACCCTGGATTCCACTGATGGTCAGAGTGTATTGAGAACCAGATCCACTCCCACTGAAACGATCTGGAATACCTGACTCAAGCTCTGTAGCATAATAAACTAGAAGTTTAGGAGCTTCTCCAGGTTTTTGCAGGTACCAGTTGAGATTATCACTAACATCTGAACTGGCTGTACAGCTGATGGACACAGTCTCTCCTGCACTAACAGACCGAGATTTAGGAGATTGGGTCAGGATTATATCTGCTGAAGATTCTGAAAAATAAAATAAATATGAAAAAACTGGTTATCATATGTTTGAATATCTACCAAATAAAAATCCCCTAATGTCCAAATGTAAACACCTATTATCCAATTACATCATTAACAATGTATCTGTGTGAACCAAGTCCCATGATGAATGAATCTAAGTTGGTCAAAGTGTCTCTTACCCTGAACAAGGAGCCCCAGGGTCCCCAGTAGAATCAGTGACATCATCATCATTGTACTGTGTGTCAGTGTCTCTGAAAGGACTGAACAGTCACTGATCAACACTGGACTCTTTAAGTGTGTGGAGCAGTGAGACATGACAGATATGCAAAACATATTTACATAGAGTGAAGACTGTAGTGATTAAGTGTCAACGCCTAACAGAACTAAATAACAAAATCAACTTAATTCAGTTGATTAGAATAATATAATAATAATAATAATAATAATAATAACCCACACATAAACAACACGTTACATTTTATAGTAACCTCCCAAGACCTGAACTTTGATAATGTATGCATTTTTTATTTCTCTTAGCTATATGGGATTGGTGGACCTGATATGAGTATGCTATCTAAGCATGGCGCTGACTGTCCTCCAATAAGGACAATAGGTTTAGGTTAAGCAGAATGAAGTACATGGTGCAGGAGGCCTAAAACAGTGTCCTCATATGTGGATACAGGCTCTCAGGAGGTTAATAAACTACTAGTCAAAAGGTTGGACACACTTGAATGGCTGTGTCCAAACTAATGGGTAAGTGTGTCCAAACTATTGGGTAAGTGTGTCCAAACCAATGGGCAAGGGTGTCCAAACTAGTGGGCAAGTGTGTCCATACTAGTGGGCAAGTGTGTCCAAACTAGTGGGCAAGTGTGTCCAAACTAATGGGCAAGGGTGTCCAAACTTTTGACTTGCAGTACATCTCTCTCTCCATTTTTCCTTTCATGTAGCTCAGATGCAAAACAATGTGAACTCTTCTGAAAGGTTATTTCATTTATTTTCATTTAAACATTATTTTAAAAGGGAAAATAGACTGAGACCTGGACCTCTTTTGAGGCGCTGTGAAGTCATGTTTACATGTACAGTTAGGCACACAAACAAAATTAAAATAAAACCATTTAAAAATATGCAAAACATATCAATTGTGAAAATAATCTACAGTCTCTGTGCCTTTCCCACTAGTAATTTTCACAACATACCCAACTCTGTGGAGACTGCTGGAGTCTTTAATGCAATCCACGTCTGTGATCTGGCCCAACCCACATGTTGATATTGAATACAGTGATGCGTTCTGTAACTATCACCGATAGACCTGAGTGCTGGTAAATAGCATCCAGGGGTTTTAATGTGTTTGCTGAAGCGTGCATGTAGATAATATTAGCATTATCTAAGACGGACATGAAAGAAGCCTGAAAATCTTTTCTTCTTTTAGCAGAGGACATACAAGCCCTGTTTCTTTAAAGGACCCTTACCTAATTGTTCCTTTTTTCCCAGTTCAGTAAAGTTTTTTAAAAGAAAGCCTATCATCTAACCATGCCCCTAAGTATTTATATGCAGAGACCTGTTTGATTTGCATAGCATCCAAGCTAGTGAGTACAAATATGTTTCTAACTGAGAATTTGGACCTAGAAAAAAACATAACATTTGTTTTCTTTGAATTTAAAACAAGTTTAAGCTGTAAAAGAGATCTCTGTACAATATTATAATCAGACTCCAACATCCCTAATGATTGATCAGCTGAAAGAGCAATGGAGTACATCACCAAGCCAGTCTCCAGACCTGAACCTAATAGAAAATCAATTAAAATTTGCAATAAAATGCTAATGAATTACTTAAAAATCATACAATGTGATTTTCTGGATTTTTGTTTTAGATTCCGTCACTCACAGTTTAAGTGTACCTATGATAATAATACAGACTTCTACATGCTTTGTAAGTGGGAAAACCTGAAAAATCGGCAGTGTATCAAATACTCGTTCTCCCCACTGTAGGTCTAGCGACATCCCTGCTTCTAAAAACACCTCTCTGCATACGAGTGGAAGTAGCAATATGTTGATTGTGCATTAATCTAGGAATTACTTAGAGATCATTAAATGTAGTTTGTTCCAATAATTGCAATTGAGGAACTTATTAAGGAAACTGGGGGAGGACAATTGACTGTCTGCTGTGCTCTATGATCTGAACTCATTATTTCACAAGCTGTCCACCTTTGCAATATTTCTGCTGCTCCTATTGCCTACCTGTTCAAACACTCACTACAATATCTAATATCCCCCAGAATTGGAAAGCTGCTGCTGTGATTGGCCTCTTCAAATGGGGACATATTGGATGAACCAATCAGATTTACAACACGCTGTGGACATCACCCTTTAGGGTTTCAAAAGTATTTGGTTAAATGACTTCACAGCTGTTTCTCTCTGTGCAGATGAGTGTGTTTGCTCCTTTAGCACACACTACAAAGCTGTCAATGCCATAATTCTAGTCTATGAATTTGGAGTCTGGTGCTTCTGTTCGACAACCAAAAACTTACAAATGTCATGTTGGCTATCATGTGGCAGATAAATCAGAGTGAATCGCCTACGGACACACGCAAAAATTTAACAAATGTCCTACTCAGCAGGAATACAGTTCAGGATGTATTATGCTTCAGGAACAGATACATGCAGACTTCACCATCTGAACTACAGAAGCTGGACTGCAATGTTCAAGGTCTGATTAGAATTTCAAATAGAGCCTGCAGAGTTTTGGGAAAAGGTATTGTTGAGGAAAAAGAGGATCATGTACCAGAGTGATGGCAAGAGGAACATGTGGAGAAGAAAGGGAACAGACATACCACATTATCATTACATTTCTTGGTCCAGTTGTAAATACACAGAGGGCCAGGAATCTAATTATGAAAAACCAGACCATCACTGATACAAGACTGACAACTGTCGGGAGCTCTGGTTCTCCCCAAAACACCTGAGGCCAGTAGACAGTGGTCAGTCCATACCACTGATCAAAATAACAACACCATTACAGCCCTAATGATCAGTACTAACACATACTCTCACCTAAAGGATTATTAGGAACACCATACTAATACTGTGTTTGACCCCCTTTCGCCTTCAGAACTGCCTTAATTCTACGTGGCATTGATTCAACAAGGTGCTGAAAGCATTCTTTAGAAATGTTGGCCCATATTCATAGGATAGCATCTTGCAGTTGATGGAGATTTGTGGGATGCACATCCAGGGCACGAAGCTCCCGTTCCACCACATCCCAAAGATGCTCTATTGGGTTGAGATCTGGTGACTGTGGGGGCCATTTCAGTACAGTGAACTCTTTGTCATGTTCAAGAAACCAATTTGAAATGATTCAAGTTTTGTGACATGGTGCATTATCCTGCTGGAAGTAGCCATCAGAGGATGGGTACATGGTGGTCATAAAGGGATGGACATGGTCAGAAACAATGTTCAGGAAGGCCGTGGCATTTAAACGATGCCCAATTGGCACTAAGGGGCCTAAAGTGTGCCATGAAAACATCCCCCACACCATTACACCACCAGCCTAAACAGTGGTAACAAGGCATGATGGATCCATGTTCTCATTCTGTTTACGCCAAATTCTGACTCTACCATCTGAATGCCTCAACAGAAATCGAGACTCATCCGACCAGGCAATATTTTTCCAGTCTTCAACAGTCCAATTTTCGTGAGCTCATGCAAATTGTAGCCTCTTTTTCCTATTTGTAGTGGAGATGAGTGGTTCCCGGTGAGGTCTTCTGCTGTTGTAGCCCATCCGCCTCAAGGTTGTGCGTGTTGTGGCTTCACAAATGCTTTGCTGCATACCTCGGTTGTAACGAGTGGTTATTTCAGTCAAAGTTCCTCTTCTATCAGCTCGAATCAGTCGGCACATTCTCCTCTGACCTCTAGCTTCAACAAGGCATTTTTGCCCACAGGACTGCCGCATACTGGATGTTTTTCCCTTTTCACACCATTCTTTGTAAACCCTAGAAATGGTTGTGGGTGAAAATCCCAGTAACTGAGCAGATTGTGAAATACTCAGACCGGCCCATCTGGAACCAACAACCATACCACGCTCAAAATAGCTTAAATCACCTTTCTTTCCCATTCTGACATTCAGTTTGGAGTTCAGGAGATTGTCTTGACCAGGACCACACCCCCAAATGCATTGAAGCAACTGCCATGTGATTGGTTGATTAGATAATTGCATTAATGAGTAATAGAACAGGTGATCCTAATAATCCTTTACGTGAGTGTTCATATCTCTCATTGTCTCTAATTATACATTAGTGTTACATTTCATGTGTATTGTGTATAAATCCATTCATAAATTAGGTCATAGGAAGTGGTGAACTCACTGGACAGAAATTAATAATGAACACATTGTATAGTTACTTGTTTTTAATGTAATGGTATGATTTGATGATACAATATGATGAAACATGTCAGCATAGTTCACAGTAGTAGAAAGTTCATTGGGGTACATGCCCAATCTACTGAAGGTCCAGAGTGAACCAGTAGGGGGTTAGAAAGCATTAATGAGGCCTTAATGATCAGTTCCATGTTTCTGTTACTATTCCCCATATTGTCTGTGAGCAGGTTATTGTACAGTGAGTACATTACAGTGGTGGACTTTTGGTTGAGGAACACAAGTGGCATGTTAGCAGTAAGTCTTTTAACCTATATATTGACTTCTGATATTGGAAACAGAATACTTTGTATTTCAACTCCATCAAAAATAATAGAAATGTTGGATATATTTTATTGGGAGAGTTTATGTTGTCATCATTTACAATTAGAAGTAAAAAATCTAAATGTACAGAAAATATTTTATGTATCAAAGAGTACTTATTTGATTTTCATGTATTTCAAACAGGATTGTTGGTTAAACATTTGAGTGTTTTGGTTAAAGGTAGCTTATTTCAAAGTGCCAGAGTTGTGTCTCTAGTGACAGAGGTTTTTGTACGGCTTCTGAATGAGTTTGTATCACTGTGGGTCACTTTTGGTGGAGGCACCAGACTGGACATCGGACGTAAGTAACTTGCATACAGAATATCTAATAACTGTTGTGAAAAGATGTTTAAATGAATATATAATGTGTTAGTATTGCAAGTGTATTTTTAAAAATCATGTTTTTGAATCAACAAGATTTCTGCATTCTGAATCATTTAATATATTCTAACAGAACAGTGTCTTTACAAAACAATGCAGAACATACTAGAATATATACAGAATATACTATTGGTTAAAACTCAAAGTTTGATCTGTTTTGGGTAGGGGGGTAAGGAGAACCTAGCCTGAAAATTAAGTCTTAATTCATTTGTATTATATTCTTATTGTTTTTTAAATATATAATGTGTGATTAAATTTTACAGAAATCTATTCCTCATAGCTGCAGTGTTGTTTCATTTTGCTATTTTGTTTAGTACTTTATTTGATCAAATATAAGTTTGAATGGGTGAAATCCAAATAACAAAATAATTTACATTCAGTCAACCTACAACATGAATGCAAATCATTAGCGTTATAGGATGAATAAATGTTACATTTCTTCAGTGCAATATGAAGCTACTGTTATTAATATATTGAAATTAACAAATATCGCAGTTAGATAAATATATTATCTAATTACAAAAAAGAAAAGTTTGCTCAAATATTTTAAAAAATATCTATTTTCATTTAATATATTTTTGCATCAGTAGCAATTAAAAGGAAGTGAAAAAGGGAGAAAAACAAAAGTGTCTGAGGAACAGAAACCAACAGATGAAAACTATTTTAACATGTAAAAGGCCTGCATCATTATGGTCTTCTAAGTCTGTTCATTCAGTCGTCTCTCTCTAACTTCCTGTCTTCTAGGTGATGTCCGTCCCACCCTGACAGTCCTTCCCCCCTCCAGTGTGGAGCTGCAGCAGGGAAAGGCCACTCTCATGTGTCTGGCTAACAAGGGCTTCCCCTCAGGCTGGAGTCTGAACTGGAAGGTAGATGGAGTCAGCACCACCCGGGAGGTGACAGGGAGCCCCGGGGTCCTGGACAAGAATGGCCTCTACAGCTGGAGCAGCACGCTGACCCTCCCTGTGGACCAGTGGAGGAAGGTGGGCTCTGTGACCTGTGAGGCCAACCAGGGCTCCCAGGCTCCTCTCTCTGAGACACTGAGGAGAGAACAGTGTTCTGAATGAGCTCCTCCTCTGAATCCTTCATCCAGCTGCATGGAGCTTTTAGCACTTGGCCTTTTCATACCATGTTTTAATGTAATTGCTTCTTGGCTGTGGTAACAATACATTTATAAAGGTTTTTGCAATCATAACTTTAGATATCAATGTTGAATAAAAATAGAAATAAGACTTCTTTATGAAAGGTGTGTTTCCTTGTTTATTTCTGATAGTATGAACGGGCCCGAAAATTATTCATAAAATGAACATGTCATTGGGCGTGTGACAAATGGGGACATGCCTCAGACATACAGTGGGGAGAACGAGTATTTGATACACTGCCAATTTTGCAGGTTATCCTACTTACAAAGCATGTAGAAGTCTGTAATTTTTATCATGGGTACTCTTCAACTGTGAGTGACGGAATCTAAAACAAAGATCCAGAAAAGCAAAGCATGACATAAGCATTTGATACATCAGAAAAGCAGAACTTAATATTTGGTTCGGAAACATTTGTTTTCAATTATAGAGATCATACGTTTTCTGTAGTTCTGGACCAGGTTTGCACATACTGCAGCAGGGATTTTGGCTGTGTGTATCGGGTCGTTGTCATGCTGGAAGACCCAGCCATGACCCATCTTCAATGCTCTTACTGAGGGATAGAGGTTGTTGGCCAAGTTCTTGCGATACATGGCCCCATCCATCCTCCCCTCAATACGGTGCAGTCGTCCTGTCCCCTTTGCAGAAAAGCATCCCCAAAGAATGATGTTTCCACCTCCATGCTTCACGGTTGGGATGGTGTTCTTGGGGTTGTACTCTTCCTTCTTCTTCCTCCAAACAAGGCGAGTAGAGTTTAGGCCAAAAAGCTCTATTTTTGTCTCATCAGACCACATGACCTTCTCCCATTCTTTGCATGCACTGCAGGATTTTAATCCATGACGGCGTGGTGTGTTTCTAATGGTTTTCTTTGAGACTGTGGTCCCAGCTCTCTTCAGGTCATTGACCAGGTCCTGCCGTGTAGTTCTGGGCTGATGCCCCACAAGGTGAGATCTTGCATGGAGCCCCAGACCGAGGGAGATTGACCGTCATCTTGAACTTCTTCCATTTTCTAATAATTGCGCCAACAGTTGTTGCCTTCTCACCAAGCTTCTTGCCTAATGTCCTGTAGCCCATCCCAGCCTTGTGCAGGACTACAATTGTCCTTACACAGCTCTCTGGTCTTGGCCATTGTGGAGAGGTTGGCGTCTGTTTGGTTGAGTGTGTGGACAGGTGTCTTTTATACAGGTAACGAGTTCAAACAGATGCAGTTAATACGAGTAATGAGTGGAGAACAAGAGGGCTTCTTAAAGAAAAATGTCTGTGACAAGAAAACAGGTCTGTGAGAGATGGAATTCTTACAGTTTGGTAGGTGATCCAAGACTTATGTCATGCAATAAACTGCAAATGAATTATTTAAAAATCATACAATGTGATTTTCTGGATTTTTGTTTTAGAATCCGTCTCTCACATTTGAAGAGTACCTATGATAAAAAATAACAGACCTCTACATGCTTTATAAGTAGGAAAACCTGCATAATCGGCAGTGTATCAAATACTTGTTCTCGCCACTGTAGCTATAGTAACTTGTGACTCGACTTGACTGCAGAGGACTTGGGACTCAACAGGGCCTCGAGACTTAATAATTGAACAACAACATGGTTCCAGACTAACCTAACGAACTGGCCCATCATGGGAATGAAAACTTGCTAAGGTTATGGCCGAGGTTAGGTTTAGAAGGTTTAGGGTTAAAAATGTTAGTGATAGGATAATGCTTAATGTTAGGGTGAGGGTTAGAGTGAGTAGTTAAAATGTTACTGATAGTCAGTATTGCAATCAAGAAAGTTTATTTATATAGCACAATTCATACATCGAAGCAATTCAATGTGCTTTACAAAGAAAAAAAAAAAAATATAAAAATACAATAACATACTCAAATGAAAACATCGAAACAACATTATAATAATAAAAACTAGAACAAGAAAATATAAAAACATCTAAGAAAGCTATAAGGCTGAACAGTGTGGTTAAGTTTAAGAGCTCAGTCATAGGCACGTGAAAGGAGAAGTGTTTTAAACCAGGATTTAAAAATGTATACATCTGGGGCACGTCTAAGATCTTCTGGTAGTGTATTCCAGTTGTGTGCAGCATAACTGCTAAACGCAGCTTCTCCATGTTTAGTTTGGACTCTGGGCTTTACTTGCTGAAATGTGTTAATGGATCTAAGAGCCCTGCTCGGTTTATATTCTTCAAACATATCAGAAATGTATTCAATGCCTAAACCATTCAGAGATTTATAAACTAAAAGCACCACTTTAAAATCTATTCTGTAACTGACTGTAAGCCAATGCAAAGATATAAGAACCGGATTGATGTGCTCTGTTCTCATATGGTTCGAGGGCCATATATATTTGGGTATCAAAGCTGTGGTAGTTAATGTTGTTGTTCTGTAGAATTTCACATTTGCGACTCTCAAAAGCTAGTATTACCCAGGTGCCTTGCTCTACCAGCTGAGTTACAGAGAACCCTCAATTGCTTAATTTATGATCAAACCTCTTTAAGTAAAAGTATGAATGTATAATTTTCAGACAGTGTATCACAGCTCTATGTTCACCACCTTATTGCCTGACCACGGATTAATGTACACAGCAGACTGTTAAAATCTGTTTCTCACAGGATTATTTCGCAGTGTCAAAACTGGTCAAATTATGATCATACATAACAGATACATTAATCTGTTTTCCAAAGAAACTGTATGCATTTATTACTTAAAATGTTGTTTTGGATAAGAATGTCTGCTAAATGTGAATGTAGTTTAACCTTCAGTCATTCTGTCAGGATTGTATGGGTATAGAGTGTCATGTCCTCCCTCCCTTGAGGTGCCTTGTTTTGGTTTCTCCCGGTTGTCGGGGCAACGAATTAGGGGGCGTGGCATCACTCCTTGGAGTAGAGGCGGTACCAGCTGTTCCCTATTACCTATCACACACCTGTTCCCGCTTGGCTGTATTTCAGAGAAGCCCTGACGACCCGTCCCTGCCGGATCGTTGATCCTCATTCGTATGTGTTACGTTGCCCCAGCCAAATGAAATCCAGATATACACTTTGCTATTTAGTCTTTACTTACCTTGTCTTCCTGTGACTTTAGGAGTCCACCTGACGACCATCACCAGCTCCTGTATCGACCTCCTGCCTGTCCACTACTACTCTGCCTACTCCCTGCCTGTACCTCTGCCGCCAGTCTGTGTACCAACCCCCCTGCTTGCCCAGGACTACTCTGCACCTGCTCCTGCCCTCCAATCTACCGCTCTCCTTCCCCGATCTTCCCCGCTCATAATAAACTGGTTTTGTTGCACTTCACTCATCCGGTCTGCATTTGGGTTCCTTTCAGAGCTGCCATAGAGAGATTGAAAAGGGAGAGTAAAATAAATTATTGATGTAATGAGAAAGGATCCATAATGTGTACAGACATATAGAATCAACAACAAATAACATATTGACAAAACCCCTTAATGATGATAAAAATGTTGAGGTCCGTGACGTCGCCCGGTATGGCGCAGCCGGGGCCCCACCAAAGAGCCAGGTCCGGGGTTGGGGCTCGTACGCGAGCGCCTGGTGGTCGGGCCTTTCCCCATGGGGCCCGGCCAGGCTCAGCCCGAAGGTTACGACGTGGGGCCGCCTTCCGTGGGCTCACCACCCACAGGAGGGACCATAAGGGGCCGGTGCGGAGAGGATCAGGGCGGCAGTCGAAGGCAGGGGCCTAGACAACCCGATCTCTAGACACGGAAACTGGCTCTAGGGACGTGGAATGTCACCTCGCTGGCGGGGAAGGAGCCTGAGTTAGTGCGTGAGGTTGAGAGGTTCCGATTAGAGGTAGTCGGGATCACCTCTAAGCACGGCTTGGGCTCTGGAACCACACTCCTTGAGAGAGGATGGACTCTTCACCAATCTGGAGTTGCCCATGGTGAGAGGCGGCGGGCTGGTGTGGATTTGCTTATAGCTCCTCAGCTCTGCCGCCATGTGTTGGAGTTTACCCCGGTGAATGAGAGGGTCGTTTCCCTGCGCCTACGGGTCGGGGATAGGTCTCTCACTGTTGTTTGTGCCTACGGGCCGAACGGCAGTGCAGAGTACCCAACCTTCTTTGAGTCTCTGGGAGGGGTGCTGGAAAGTTCTCCGACTGGGGACTTCATTGTTCTACTGGGGGACTTCAACGCCCACGTGGGCAACGACAGTAACACCTGGAGGGGCGTGATTGGGAGGAACGGCCCCCCTGATCTGAACCCGAGCGGTGTTCAGTTATTGGACAGAAGGATCGGTGCAGCTTCTGCAGTAATGCGGTCGATGTATCGGTTTGTCGTGGTGAAGAAAGAGCTGAGCCGCAAGGCGAAGCTCTCGATTTACCGGTCAATCAATGTTCCTACTCTCACCTATGGTCATGAGCTTTGGGTCATGACCGAAAGGACAATATCCCGGAAACAGGCGGCCGAAATGAGCTTTCTCCGCAGGGTGGCTGGGCGATCCCTTAGAGATAGGGTGAAAAGCTTGGTCACCCGGGAGGAGCTCAGAGTAGAGCCGCTGCCCCTCCACATCCAGAGGGGTCAGCTGAGGTGGGGGACGCCTTCCTGGGAAGTCTATGGAATTGTCCATGGACATAACGCTAAAAACGATCAACAATCCAACTCAGCAGGAATACAGTCCAGGATGTATTATGCGCCAGCAACTGACATAAGTAGACTTCACCATCTGAACTACAGAGGCTGGACTGCAATGTCCAAGATCTGAGTAGAATTTCTAATAGAGCCTGCAGAGTTTTGGGAAAAGGTATTGTTGAGGAAACAGAGGATCATGTACCAGAGAAAATGTGAAGAAAAAAGGGAACAGGCATACCACTTCATCATTACATTTCCTGGTCCAGCTGTAAAGACATAGAGAGCCAGGAATATAATTATGAAAAATCTGACCATCACAGATACAAGACTGAAGACTGTCTGGAGCTCCAGTTATCCCCAACACACCTGAGTCCAGTAGACAGTGGTCAGTCCATACCACTGATCACTATAACATGACCATAACAGCCCTAATGATCAGTACTAACACATACATATCTCTCATTGTCTCTATACATTAGCAGTACATTTCATGTTTATTGTGTATACAATCCATTCATCAATTAGGTCATAGGAAGTGGTGAACTCACTGGACAGCAATTAATATTAAACACATTGTATAGTTACTTGTTTTCAATGTAATGGTATGATTTGATGATACAATATGATGAAACATGTCAGCATAGTTCACAGTAGTAGAAAGTTCATTGAGGAACATGCCCAATCTACTGAAGTTCCAGAGTGAACCAGTAGGGGGCATCAGTTATAAAGCATTAATGAGGCCTTACTGATCAGTTCCATGTTTCTGTTACTATTCCCCTTATTGTCTGTGAGCAGGTTATTGTACAGTGAGTACATTACTGTGGTGGACCTTTGATTGAGGAACACAAGTGGCATGTTAGCAGTAAGTCTTTTAATCTATATATTGACTTCAGATATTGAAAATGCAAAGCACAGTCTTTCAACTTCATGAAATAAAGTAGAAATGTAGGATCTATATTGTTGGGAGACTTGATGTGTTTACTTACAATTTGAAGTGAAAAATGTAAATGTATACAAAATAGTTAATGTATTAAAGATTACTTATATGGTGTGAATTTTATTTAGATTTTTTTTCCAAACAGAATTATTGTTTGCAGTTGTTTTGTGGTTTGACTAAATGTAGCTCTTTTCAAAGAGTGTCTGTAGTGTCAGAGGTTTTTGTACGGCTACTGAATGACTTTGTATCACTGTGGCTCACTTTTGGTGGAGGCACTAGACTGGACATTGGAAGTAAGTAATTAGCCTAGAGAATATATGATAACTGTTGATAAAAAGATGTTTAAATGAATACATATTTGTTAGTGTTGCAACTCTATTTGTAAAAATCATGTTTTTGAATCAACATGATTTCTGCATTCAGAATATTTAATATATTCTAACAGGACAATGTCCTTAGAACACAATACAGTCTTCACTTAAAAAAGTTAGGAATGTACTCTTTGTTAAAAATTGAAGTTTAAGCTTTTTTGAGTGGATGCAGGGAGAACCTGGCCTGAAAATGATGTTTTAATTCATCTCTATAATATTTTAATCATTGTTTAAATATAAAATGTGTGATTACGTTTAACAAAAATTAACTCCTTATAGCTGCAGTGCTGTTTCATTTAGCCATTTTGTTTCATATTTTGTTTGATCAGATATTATTTTCAATGGGTAAAATCCAATTTAAAAAATACACATTTAACCAAACATGTGAGTGCGAATCATTTGCGTTTTAGGATAGATTCATGTTACATTCCTTCAGTGCAATGTTGTTGCTTTTCTTATGAATATATTGAAATGAGCATACAACACAGATTATTATTTGATCTAATTACAAAAACGAAAAGTTTGCTGAAATATTATAAATAAATCTATTTTCATTTAATATATTAATGCAAATGAAAAAGTGACAAAAACAAAAGTGTCTGAGGAACAGAAACCAACAGATGAACACAAAAATAAACTAAAACTATTTTAACATGTAAATGTCTGTTCATTCAGTCGTCTCTCTCTAACTTCCTGTCTTCTAGGTGATGTCCGTCCCACCCTGACAGTCCTTCCCCCCTCCAGTGTGGAGCTGCAGCAGGGAAAGGCCACTCTCATGTGTCTGGCTAACAAGGGCTTCCCCTCAGGCTGGAGTCTGAACTGGAAGGTAGATGGAGTCAGCACCACCCGGGAGGTGACGGGGAGCCCCGGGGTCCTGGACAAGAATGGCCTCTACAGCTGGAGCAGCACGCTGACCCTCCCTGTGGACCAGTGGAGGAAGGTGGGCTCTGTGACCTGTGAGGCCACCCAGGGCTCCCAGTCTCCTCTCTCTGAGACACTGAGGAGAGACCAGTGTTCTGAATGAGCTCCTCCTCTGAATCCTTCATCCAGCTGCATTTATTTTTATGGCCTTTTCATATCATGTTTTAATGTATTTGCTTCTTGGCTGAATTTTTTTTTATGTTGCAACATACAATTATAAAAGTTTTTGCAATCATTCCCACTTCCCTGGATATCACTGTTGAATAAAATGGAAATTAGACTTATTTATGAATTGTATAAGTTTCCTTGTTTATTTCTGATAGTATGAACGGCAAAACAAATAGGAAATTATTCATACAATTAATAATTACGTTCTGTAGTTCACTAAGATCTTCCTAAAAACTGCTGATACACAAACCAGGATATTTAAACTCACTGGTCTTTATGATCATATACTAAAACTGAAGCTGTGTACTCTAAAGTAAAACCCACACTGGTTATCATGATATACTAATACTGATGCCTCATGCTCTAAACTCACTAGAAGTCTCTGGGGACAGATGAACATCTGGTGCTGCTCTACTATGGGAGCGTTACAGTCATCATGCTCATGCAAATCTGAGTTTCACCCTCACAGGTCACAATGTCCCAGCCTCAAATCCACTGGGTGCAGGCAGCTGTGAGTCTCATTAGAGAAATGAACATGAGTTGGGAAGCCAGACACTGAATAATATTCATATTGGGATCTCAGATCAAAGGTATCATTAGCAGACATCCAGAGTGACTTACAGTACTGACCCCTCATGGGAATCAAACCCATAACTATTGTGCTGCAAGTGCCTTGTTTAACAACTGAGTTAAATGGGATCCTCATTGTCTTTAAAGTGTAATCAACTGTAGGATCTTAATTTAACCACTATTTTGCTGCTAAATGCCACTACAGGAAATGCTGATGTGTTTTATGATTTAAATAAATGCAAACCCATTGATATGGTTAAATACTGGCACGCTAATAGTCAGACTTCTGAATAGTTAAAAGAACAATAAGGAAACAATATCTTAAGGTTAGCAAAGTGTTGGACTTTTTCTGTATGCATGCAACAATCTCACTCAGGAACCTCCCAGTCTGGCTAGAGGGAGGGCAATAGCATCTGGTTATACAGCTCAGGAAAAAATGGAGAGACCACTACATCTTTTTCTTTCCTTTCCAAAAAAGTTGAGAAGGATAGTTTTGAGTGAGGAACAGAAGCGTTCAATTTGCAGTGGTCTCTTAAATGTAACCCTTTAGATGTCTAGTGGAGTGGATGGCTGGGTGCGTGTCCGTTGCTTACCTGGAGAACACATGGCACCAGGATGCACTATGGGAAGGAGGCAAGCCAGAGGAGGCAGTGTGATGCATTGGGCAATGTTCTGCTGGTAAACCTTGGGTCCTGCCATTCATGTGGATGTTACTTTGACACATACCACCTACCTAGGCATTGTTGCAGACCATGTGCACCCTTTCATGGCAACTGTGTTCCCTGATAGTTTTGACTTCTTTCAGCAGGATAATGCACCCTGCCACAAAGCAAAAATGGTTCAGGAATGGTTTGGGGAACACAAAAACAAGTTGTTGTTGACTTGGCCTCAATCTCAATCAAATCGATCATCTGTGGGATGTGCTGGACAAACATGTCTGATCCATGGAGGCCCACCTCGCAACTTACAGGACTTAAAGAATCTGCTGCTAACATCTTGGTGCCAGATACCACAGCACACCTTCAGAGGTCTACATGCCTAAACGGGTCAGGGCTGTTTTGGCGGCAAAAGGGGACCTACAAAATATTGGGCCTGTGGTAATAATGCTATGGCAGATCTGTGTATGTGATTTTATTAAATGTTACATAACATAAACAATAGCATAAAACTGAAAGGATTATGCTATTCTTGCCATCTAATCCATGCCATCTAATCCATCAAGGTAAAGTATGTTTTATAATGGACATACATTGAATATTTAGTCTCTAAATTAGGAAAATCCCAAGAGAATTTACATGCAAATTACCAAACTTACCTGCAAATAAAGCAATGTCAATGTGGTATAAAATAAACAGATCCAATGAATAGACTTCTGTCATTGTGCTTGTGACAAATGGGGACATGACTCGGACATCGCTATAGTAACTCCTGGCTCAACTTAAGCACAGAGGACTTGGGATTCAACTGGGCCTGGAGACTTAGTGACTCAACTACAACACTATGTAGCAGATACACTTATTTCCATCTGTAGATGTTCTAATGATAATAATACTATCAACAAACATTCAACTCTTCGTTTGCAAAGGTTAAGAATAGGGTTAGTTTAAGAAGTTAAGGGTTAAGAGGTAAAGTTGGAAACAGGATAATGCTTAATGATAGGGTTAGAGTTGGTGGATAATTAGATAAATTGTTAGTGAGCGTCACTAGATAATCTGTAGAGCATCTAGAGAGACCTTTGGGACTCTCATTATCAGGTGTTACCCAGGTACCTTGCTCTACCAGCTGAGCTACAGAGAACCCTCAAAAGATTCATTTATTATTTCAGTAAAAGTAGGTCACTTCTCACATATTTTATCATAGTCCAATGTTAGCCAGCTAATAGCCTGACCAGGGATCAATTCACACTGTGGTCTGTTTAAATCCTTCTCTTGGAGGACAATTATTCTGTAACAATACTGGTCTAATGAGGATTCTACATAACTTGTACTTTTATTGGTGACATACAAGTAGCCTACTGGATAATAATTATTTTACTGAGGCCCTGGGTCCTGTGTAGCTCAGCTGTTAGAACACAGTGCTTGCTATGCCAGGGTTGTGGGTTACATTTCCACTGGGATTATAATTCAAGCTGTATGCATTTACTACTAAAAGTAGTTTTGGATTAGAACATCTGCTGTGAATGTAATTTAACCTTCAGTCACTCCTTCAGGATTGGATGGTATAGAGAGGTTGAAAAGGAAAAGTATAATAAATAGTTGGGAAAATGAATAAGGGTTCATCATGTGTACAGACATAATTTAAACATCTAGTATTTTTTTCTCCAGATGGTCGAGTTGAGAACTAAGAAACTGAATGTGGAATCATAAACGAACAACAGCATGTTATTGGATTTCAGTAAAGGTTGGGTGAAAAGGGTGATGATAGTTTTACTCACTGATTGTGATAACTTTTAGGACTGGTTTCGCAAACACAGATTAAGCCTAGTCTGGGACTAAAGAAGAAGCTCAATGGAGTTTTCTATAGATCTTGATGTTTTAGTTCTAGACAAGGCTTAATCCATCTGCGACACCATCTCATAATGTTTTAACTGAAATGACCAGGAAACAACATTGATTCAACCAGTTTGTGTCCACTGGGGAGAAACTGAGGAGTAGCTGAATATATCAAAATAAATAATATTGTACAGGTCTGAATCCTGTGGTGGTTCCAGTGTGTTTGTGAAGGGAGATCTGACTAAATTAATGAAACATATAAAGTTAAATTGTAAAGTCTAATCACATTATTGTGTTGTATTTCAATGTGTTTTGATGAACTAACATTTCTATAAAGGTTTATTAGCTGTGTATGTTTTAGAGCAGTTCCTCTTTAACAGAGGGAGGTTTTTGTACGACGCTCTAACACTGTGTGAACGGGAAGCTGTTACCCTGCTGACAGTAATAATCTCCTGCATCTTCACCCTGGATTCCACTGATGGTCAGAGTGAATTGAGAACCAGATCCACTCCCACTGAAACGATCTGGAATCCCTGACTGACGGGTTGTAGCATTATAAACTAGAAGTTTAGGAGCTTCTCCAGGTTTTTGCAGGTACCAGCTGAGATAATCACTAACATCTGAACTGGCTGTACAGCTGATGGACACAGTCTCTCCTGGACTAACAGACCGAGATTTAGGAGACTGGGTCAGGATTATATCTGCAGAAGATTCTGAAAAATAAATATGTAAGTTTGGTTATCAAATGATTGAACATCTACCATCTACCAAAGCATCTGATGTCCAAATGTAAACACCAATAATCCAAATACATACAATCATTAACAATGTGTCTGTGTGAATCAAGTCCCATGATGAATGAATCTAAGTTGGTCAAAGTGTCTCTTACCCTGAACAAGGAGCCCCAGGGTCCCCAGTAGAATCAGTGACATCATCATCATTGTACTGTGTGTCAGTGTCTCTGAAAGGACTGAACAGTCACTGATCAACACTGGACTCTTTAAGTGTGTGGAGCAGTGAGACATGACAGATATGCAAAACCTCATAATTTGCATAACAGTGAAGACAGTAGTGATACACTGACACCTATTTTTTATTGCCTATTAAATGAGAGTGAGCAGAGCAGAGCACCCCCCCCAGAAACTCTTTAGAGTCATTTTGAACGGGACTGGAGGTGATTTCTGACAAGGTGGGGTCACTGACTCCTACCGTTGCTGTCACTGTTGAGCATGGGAAGGGGGACACAGGCGTAGAGGATTCCAAAAAGGCAAAAGGGTGTTTAATGAACTGAAAGTACAAAAATAAAAGGGACCGAACTGCAGGAACAGGACCCATCAACATCACATACACTGAGGACAATGACCAACAAGAAACACCAGGGCAGGAGGACCTTAAATAGGGACACAACGAGGGCGCAAACAAGGCCCAGGTGGAAACAATGAAGACAAGGACAGGGTGAATACCAGAACAAAAGGCAAAAACCAAACACAACAGTCTACATTCACAAACCAAAGACAAACCAAACAGAACAGAAGCTTACAGTCCCTTAGGGGTTAACACCAGTTGTGCTCATAAGTTTGGATAGCCTGGCAACATTTTTGACATTTTTGCATTGATTGGGAAATGTCTTTGATTGGTAAATGTCTTATTTAAGGATAGTGATCATAGGAAGACATTCATGATCTCTTAGTTGTTTGGCTCCTTTAAAAATCATAATGATAACAGAAATCACCCAAATGGCCCTGATTAAAAGTTTACATACCCTTGAAAGTTTGGCCTTGTAAGTAAGAATCAGTGGGTATGAAACAGGCAGAGTGAAGGTTTTCCTCAAGGTTTCAGATCAAATGTTAGATTGTTTTCACATTAATATATTAAACTGATCAGGGCTGTATCTGTGGATGTCAGTTCTGCAACACAAGCATAGAAGAATCATTAGCAGACATAGAATAACCCGTTCTCCCTTCTGTCAGTCACAAATGATCATTTATCACTGTTGTTTTCTCTCCTTTTTTCACTCCACCACTGGAAATGCATGTGTTTTATGATTTACATCAATTCCCTGCCAACCCATTGATATGGTTAAATACTGGCAGGCTAATTGGACCTCTGTATAGTTAAAGGAGAGTAATGAACAATATCTACAATTTGTTTAAATTCAGAAATCGTAATTGTTGTACAATCTGTCTATGCACACAACTCTCCTCTTTAGGGACAGCAGGGGAGAGCTAGAGAGATTATAGCGTCATCTGGTTACATTTTCTGCAAAAGGCCATGAGCCGTTTTCAGAGGAGACAGTTAAATGTTAGAGTTAACTCATAGTTTCTTTTAACCAGGTTAGCTATTTTTTCAGCATCAAGCGATCCAAGAACAGCAGTAGCAAACCATGTTGAAAGAACCTAGAATAATTTGGCTCAGAGGGGTGACCAGTCCTCTTCTGGCTGTGCCGGGTGAGATATTAAGAGTCCAATTGGAATAATAAATACATTTTTCTGGGCTAATTATAGAGTCTATTTGAATTTAGACTAGGTCAGAAGTATGACCAGGTGGACAAGGACAGGGACAGCAACGGGCCCCCCAAACCAGGTAATCCGCAGGTGTGGACCAGGACCTCTTCTCCTTCTAAAATTTAAAACTGGAGGAAACTGAGAAAATGTTAGTACATCCCTCATATCCCCCAGCACAATAATATAGCAGTGTAACACCTTGGTACTGATGTGCTGTCCATGCCAGACTCCTGTGTATCCATTGAGAGGGTCTTTAGTAATGCAAACATGGTTATGAGGACTCACATATCAAGGTTCACTGGCACAATCTTATAACCTTTAGATAATCAGGACTGAGACCAATTTAGGTTTTATTCAGATGTGTCTGTGTGACCACTTGTGTCTGTGAAATACATGTGCTTACTTTAAACAGCTTTTCTATCAAACATGTTCCAAATACTCCTTGAGCAAACCAAAACATATTTACATAGAGTGAAGAGAGAACTGATAAACAGACACATCTAACAGAACTAAATAACAAAATCAACTTAATTCAGTTGTTTAGAATAATATAATAATAATAATAAATAATAGAAAAAAACATAACATTTGTTTTCTTTGAATTTAAAACAAGTTTAAGCTGTCAAAGAGATATATGTACAATATTATAATCAGACTCCAACATCCCTAATGATTGATCAGCTGAAGGAGCAATGTAGTACATCACCTAGCCAGTCTCCAGACCTGAACCCAATAGAAAATCTTTGGAGGGAGCTGAAAGTCAATATTGCCCAGCGACAGCCCCAAAACCTGAAGGATCTGGAGAAGGTCTGTATGGAGGAGTTGGCCAAAATCCCTGCTGCAGTGTGTGCAAACCTGGTCCAGAACTACAGGAAACGTATGATCTCTGTAATTGCAAAAAACGGTTTCTGTACCAAATATTAAGTTCTGCTTTTCTGATGTATCAAATACTTATGTCATGCAATAAAATGCAAATTAATTACTTAAAAATCATACAATGTGATTTTCTGGATTTTTGTTTTAGATTCCGTCACTCACAGTTTAAGAGTACCTATGATAAAAATTACAGACTTCTAAATGCTTTGTAAGTGGGAAAACCTGCAAAATCGGCAGTGTATCAAATACTTGTTCTCCCCACTGTAGGTCTAGCGACGTCCCTGCTTCTAAAAACACCTCTCTGCATACGAGTGGAAGTAGCAATATGTTGATTGTGCATTAATCTAGGAATTACTTGGAGATCATTAAATGTAGTTTGTTCCAATAATTGCAATCGAGGAACTTATTAAGGAAACTGGGGGAGGACAATTGACTGTCTGCTGTGCTCTATGATCTGAACTCATTATTTCACAAGCTGTCCACCTTTACAATATTTCTGCTGCTCCTATTGCCTACCTAATCAAACTCTCACTACAATATCTAATATCCCCCAGAATTGGAAAGCTGCTGCTGTGATTGGCCTCTTCAAATGGGGACATATTGGATGAACCAATCAGATTTACAACACGCTGTGGACATCCCCCGTTAGGTTTTCAAAAGTATTTGGTTAAATGACTTCACAGCTGTTTCTCTCTGTGCAGATGAGTGTGATTGGTCCTTTAGCACACACTACAAAGCTGTCAATTTCGTAATTCTAGTCTATGCATTTGGAGTCTGGTGCTTCTGTTCGACAACCAAAAACTGCAAATGTCATGTTGGCTATCATGTGGCAGATAAATCAGAGTGAATCGCCTACGGACACACGCAAAAAATGAACAACAGTCCTACTCAGCAGGAATACAGTTCAGGATGTATTATGCTTCAGGAACAGATACATGCAGACTTCACCATCTGAACTACAGAAGCTGGACTGCAATGTTCAAGGTCTGATTAGAATTTCAAATAGAGCCTGCAGAGTTTTGGGAAAAGGTATTGTTGAGGAAAAAGAGGATCATGTACCTGAGTGATGGCAAGAGGAACATGTGGAGAAGAAAGGGAACAGACATACCACATTATCATTACATTTCTTGGCCCAGTTGTAAATACACCGAGGGCCAGGAATCTAATTATGAAAAACCAGACCATCACTGATACAAGACTGACAACTGTCGGGAGCTCTGGTTCTCCCCAACAAACCTGAGGCCAGTAGAGAGTGGTCAGTCCATACCACTGATCAATATATCATGACCATAACAGCCCTAATGATCGGTACTAACACATACACTCACCTAAAGGATTATTAGGAACACCATACTAATACTGTGTTTGACAAACTTTCGCCTTCAGAACTGCCTTAAATCTACGTGGCATTGATTCAACAAGGTGCTGAAAGCATTCTTTAGAAATGTTGGCCCATATTGATAGGGTAGCATCTTGCAGTTGATGGAGATTTGTGGGATGCACCACATCCCAAAGATGCTCTATTGGGTTGAGATCTGGTGACTGTGGGGGCCATTTCAGTACAGTGAACTCTTTGTCATGTTCAAGAAACCAATTTGAAATGATTCAAGCTTTGAGACATGGTGCATTATCCTGCTGGAAGTAGCCATCAAAGGATGGGTACATGGTGGTCATAAAGGGATGGACATGGTCAGAAACAATGTTCAGGAAGGCAGTGGCATTTAAACGATGCCCAATTGGCACTAAGGGGCCTAAAGTGTGCCAAGAAAACGTCCCCCACACCATTACACCACCAGCCTGCACAGTGGTAATAAGGCATGATGGATCCATGTTCTCATTCTGTTTACGCCAAATTCTGACTCTACCATCTGAATGTCTCAACAGAAATCGAGACTCATCAGACCAGGCAATATTTTTCCAGTCTTCAACAGTCCAATTTTTGTGAGCTCATGCAAATTGTAGCCTCTTTTTCCTATTTGTAGTGGAGATGAGTGGTACCCGGTGGGGTCTTCTGCTGTTGTAGCCCATCCGCCTCAAGGTTGTGTGTGTTGTGGCTTCACAAATGCTTAGCTGCATACCTCGGTTGTAACGAGTGGTTATTTCAGTCAAAGTTCCTCTTCTATCAGCTCGAATCAGTCGGCACATTCTCCTCTGACCTCTAGCATCAACAAGGCATTTTTGCCCACAGGACTGCCGCATACTGGATGTTTTTCCCTTTTCACACCATTCTTTGTAAACCCTAGAAATGGTTGTGGGTGAAAATCCCAGTAACTGAGCAGATTGTGAAATACTCAGACCGGCCCGTCTGGAACCAACAACCATGCCACGCGCAAAAATTGCTTAAATCACCTTTCTTTCCCATTCTGACATTCAGTTTGGAGTTCAGGAGATTGTCTTGACCAGGACCACACCCCCAAATGCATTGAAGCAACTGCCATGTGATTGGTTGATTAGATAATTGCATTAATGAGAAATAGAACAGGTGATCCTAATAATCCTTTAGGTGAGTGTTCATATCTCTCATTGTCTCTAATTATACATTAGTGTTACATTTCATGTGTATTGTGTATAAATCCATTCATCAATTAGGTCATAGGAAGTGGTGAACTCACTGGACAGAAATTAATGATAAACACATTGTATAGTTACTTGTTTTTAATGTAATGGTATGATTTGATGATACAATATGATGAAACATGTCAGCATAGTTCACAGTAGTAGAAAGTTCATTGGGGAACATGCCCAATCTACTGAAGTTCCAGAGTGAACCAGTAGGGGGCATCTGTTAGAAAGCATTAATGAGGCCTTAATGATCAGTTCCATGTTTCTGTTACTATTCCCCTTATTGACTATGAGCAGGTTATTGTACAGTGAGTACATTACAGTGGTGGACTTTTGGTATAGGAACCAAAGTGGCATGTTAGCAGTAAGTCTTTTAACCTATATATTGACTTCTGATAATGAAAACAGAATACTTTGTATTTCAACTCCATCAAAAATAATAGAAATGTTGGATATATTTTATTGGGAGAGTTTATGTTGTCATCATTTACAATTAGAAGTAAAAAATCTAAATGTACAGAAAATATTTTATGTATCAAAGAGTACTTATTTGATGTTTATGTATTTCAAACAGGATTGTTGGTTAAACATTTGAGTGTTTTGGTTAAATGTAGCTTATTTCAAAGTGCCAGAGTTGTGTCTCTAGTGACAGAGGTTTTTGTACGGCTTCTGAATGAGTTTGTATCACTGTGGGTCACTTTTGGTGGAGGCACCAGACTGGACATCGGACGTAAGTAACTTGCCTACAGAATATCTAATAACTGTTGTGAAAAGATGTTTAAATTAATATATAATATGTTAGTATTGCAAGTGTATTTTTAAAAATCATGTTTTGGAATCAATGACTATTTTGTTTAGTACTTTATTTGATCAAATATAAGTTTGAATGGGTGAAATCCAACTTACAAAATAATTTACATTCAGTCAACCTACAACATGAATGCAAATCATTAGCGTTTTAGGATGAATAAATGTTACATTTCTTCAGTGCAATATGTAGCTACTGTTATTAATATATTGAAATTAACAAATATCGCAGTTAGATAAATATATTATCAAATTTCAAAAAAAGAAAAGTTTGCTGAAATATTTTAAATAAATCTATTTTCATTTAATATATTTATGCATCAGTAGCAATTAAAAGGAAGTGAAAAAGTGACAAAAACAAAAGTGTCTGAGGAACAGAAACCAACAGATGAACACAAGAATAAACTAAAACTATTTTAACATGTAAAAGGCCTGCATCATTATGGTCTACTAAGTCTGTTCATTCAGTCGTCTCTCTCTAACTTCCTGTCTTCTAGGTGATGTCCGTCCCACCCTGACAGTCCTTCCCCCCTCCAGTGTGGAGCTGCAGCAGGGAAAGGCCACTCTCATGTGTCTGGCTAACAAGGGCTTCCCCTCAGGCTGGAGTCTGAAGTGGAAGGTAGATGGAGTCAGCACCACCCGGGAGGTGACAGGGAGCCCCGGGGTCCTGGACAAGAATGGCCTCTACAGCTGGAGCAGCACGCTGACCCTCCCTGTGGACCAGTGGAGGAAGGTGGGCTCTGTGACCTGTGAGGCCAACCAGGGCTCCCAGGCTCCTCTCTCTGAGACACTGAGGAGAGACCAGTGTTCTGAATGAGCTCCTCCTCTGAATCCTTCATCCAGCTGCATGGAGCTTTTAGCATTTATTTATCATGGCCTTTTCATATCATGTTTTAATGTATTTGCTTCTTGGCTGTGGTAACAATACATTGATAAAGGTTTTTGCAATCATAACTTTGGATATCAATGTTGAATAAAAATAGAAATAAGACTTCTTTATGAAAGGGGTGTTTCCTTGTTTATTTCTGATAGTATGAACGGGCCCAAAAATGATTCATACAATGAACAATTATGTTCTGTAGTTCACTAATGTCTTAATAAAAACGTCTGATGCAGAAACCAGGTTCTCTAAACTCACTGGCCTTCATATTAAAGTATTACAATTGAAGCTGTGTGCTAAAATAAAACCCACACTGGTTATCATGATATACTAATACTGAAGCCTCATGCTCTAAACTCACTAGAAGTCTCTGGGGACAGATGAACATCTGGTGCTGCTCTACTATGGGAGCGTTACAGTCATCCTGCTCATGCAAATCTGAGTTTCACCCTCACAGGTCACAATGTCCCAGCCTCAAATCCTCTGGGTGCAGACAGCTGTGAGTCTCATTAGAGAAATGAACATGAGTTGGAAAGCCAGACTTCACATGAATAATATTCATATTGGGAACTCAGATCAAAGGTATCATTAGCAGACATCCAGAGTGACTTACAGTACTGACCCCTCATGGGAATCAAACCCAAAACTATTGTGTTGCAAGTGCCTTGTTTAACAACTGAGCTACACAGGACACACAATGCTTTTTAAGTATAATAAACTGAAGGATCTTAATTTAAATACTATATTGCTGCTAAATATGTCACTGCAGCACAGGAAATGCAGTTGTGTTTAATAATTTACATACATTACCTGCCAACCCATCGATATATATTAATATTGGCAACCTAATTGTTTGACTTCTGACTAGTAAAACACAAATAAAGAAAAATATCTACAATACGTTTAAGCTCATAACCTGCAAGAAGGAATTGTCAGACTTTCTCTCTATGCTCACAACCCTCTCACTCAGGGACCTCTGGGTCGAGCAAGAGTGAGTGCAGCATCATCTAGTTATATTTACTACATAGGCCCATGAGACTTCTTCAGGGACATAGATCTTTAGAAAAGGTTAGCTGTCATTTAAGCATCCAGTGATTAAAGAACAGCTGTAGCTAACCATGTCGAAAAATACAAGAAATATGTTTTATATCGTTTAAGTAACTGTTTTAGAGTAGATGGTGAAAAGAGTGTAGCACAATGTCAGAAATATATAAATACCAATAAGGATTCCATGGTCAATATCTTGTGATGTGCAGTCCATGCCAGCCTCCTTTTAACCATTGGGAGGGTCTCCTTGAGCAAAACAAAAACATCCTAATCCATATAGGGTTGTTCCTCTTAGAACTTAATATAAATTATTTGAATTAATGTTACATAAAATGAACAATGACATATTACTGAAAGGATCAGTATGTACATTATTATTTAAACAATCTAATCCAGAAATGTAAAGTTTGCCTTATAATGTACATGCAGTGAATATTAGGTTACTCTAAACATGGAATATCACAGGAGAATCCAAATATATTCACAGAATGTCCATTACCAAACTTATTTTTCAAATAAAGCAATGGCAGTGATCCAATAGCAATGGCAATGACCCAATAACTAGACTTCTGGAATTGGCCTTTTGACAAATGAGGACACGACCCAGACACAGACATAGCTATAGTAACTCCAGATCAACTTGAGCTCAGAGGATTTGGGACTCATCTGGGCCTGGAGACTTAGTGACTCAACTACAATCCTTTTACCAGACACACTAATCCAGAGTAACTGTCAGAACTGGCCCCTCATGGGAATCAAATCTTGCTACAGTAAGGGTAAGTTAAGGATTATGTTTAGAAGGTTTAGGGTAAGATTAAAAAATCTTAGTGATAGGACAATGCATAAGGTTAGAGTTAGAGTGAGTAGATGTTACCATTAGTCAGTACATTTACTGTAGAGAATCTACAGACACTTTTGGGACTCTCAAAATCATGTGTTTCCCAAGTGCCTTGCTGTACCAGCTGACAGAGATGGGGACAAGTCACACATGGTCAAGTCCAAGCAAGTCTCAAGTGTAAACCATCAAGTCAAGTCAAGTCAAGTCAAGGGTTCACCCTAAGCAAGTCAAGTCGAGTCCTTATAAGTTTCAAGTCAAGTCAAGTCAAAGTACTAAAGAAATGAACACACACACACACTGTCCTCTGTTTCTGACGTGCGCTCGATGCGAAGCTCGATTTCAAAATCAAATATTTTTCTCCTCCGCGGTACTATGTTTTGGGGAGACGAAGCGGAAGGATCTTGAATCAGCCTGAAGGGGTTGTATTCGCTATAACAACCGCCTCGCTATACCTTATCCCGCTTATTACATGGCTACCTACCAAATAAATCTATAATTTCACACAAAATATTGATTTCAAAAGGAATTTTTTGATTTCAAAACGATTGTATTGCTTCCTCTAAAGAAAATTGTCCGTTCCGTCTCTGGTTAGAATCCTGCTGCGTCAATTGCAACGCGCTGTTTTTCATGGCAACGGTCTGTTATCAAGAAATAACACGCATTCTGCACTGGAATTCAGCCAATCCATGTAATAAGGGCTAATAATAACAACAACCTTATAAACTAATTATTGTGACTGGAAAAACTGCCTAATATGTAATTACGTTGTAATTATTCTTGTCTGTATGAGTAAAAAAAATAACTATTCGAAATGTTTAGGTGCTAATCACATCGGCGCCTCCATGTTAGCCTTTCATACAATAAAGTTAATGCTTTTTAGTTTCCACACGCAGTCCACAAACACTTGAAAATGCCCACATTTAATACAGACATTATAGCCTACGTGTAATAATATACATGCCCGCTCATTTTAAGATGCCCATCAACATTAAAATTCAGGCTATGCCACTGTTATAGTCAAATTTCCTTACATCTATTTACCAGACGTATTCAGTAATGATAATGGTCACATTTCTAACAAGAAAAAAAAAAAAACATAATATGCAACCAAGGCCAAATTATGACAAACAAAAGATTAATTAATTACATTAGTAACTTAATCGTAATAGAGTGAAACTGAATATAAAGAGATTACTTTCATACCTTTCCTTGTGGTTCTTAAAATAACGAATGAAATTTGACGTTGTTGCATATTTTGCATCTGGCAAATCATTTTTTTATTCACACGGTCCAGTTCAACGTCTTTGTATCCAAACGATACTATTTGTGGAGCTCGACTAACGTTACTGTCTGCCATGTTTTGCGCGGTTTGAATTGTGCAGCGTTAAAGGCACATACGCTGATTAGTGGTGCTGATGTCACAACATGTAAAATAATTGTATTGCTGTTTGTTTATTATAAGTTCAAGTCATTGTCGAGTCTTCCACTTCAAGTCAAGTCAAGTCTCAAGAAACTTGTTCTCAAGTCAAAGTCAAGTCAAGTCATTTTCATACTTTAATCAAGCAAGTCACAAGTCCTGAAAATTGTGACTCGAGTCAGACTCGAGTCAAGTCATGTGACTCGAGTCCCCCACCTCTGCCAGCTGAGCTACAGAGAACCCTCAATGGATTCATTTATGACAAAAAGTAAAAGTATAATTTTCAGACAGTGTACCACAGCTCTATGTTTGCCAACATATTGCCTAACCATGGAATAATGAACACAATGGACAGTGAAAATCCATTTCTCACAGGATTATTTTGCAGTGGCAAAACTGGTCAAATTATGATCCTACATAACATGTACACTTATTTGTGACTTATTATTATACAGTACTCCTGTATAATTGTTATTTTAAAGTGGAGCTGGGTAACTCAGTTGTTAGAACACAGTGCTTGCTATGACAGGGTTGTGGGTTACATTTACACTGGGATTATAATTCAAGCTGTATGCATTTACTACTAAAAGTAGTTTTGGATTAGAACATCTGCTGTGAATGTAATTTAACCTTCAGTCACTTCTTCAGGATTGGATGGTATAGACAGGTTGAAAAGGAAAAGTATAATAAATATTTGGGGAGATGAATAAGGATTCATTATATATACAGATAAAATGTAAACATCTAGTTTGTTTTCTCCAGATGGCCAAACTGATAACTAACAAACTCAATGTGGAATAAACAACACATCATAATATTGGATTTCAGCTAATTGTCGTGTGAAAACAGTGATGACTTTGAAAATCTACTCACGGACTGTCATAACTTTTAGTTTTTTTAACAGACATTACCAGGAAAATGATTAATTATTATCTTTGTACAGTAGGTTGTAGGTTTTGATTCAGAGCAGTTCCTCTTTAACAGAGGGAGGTTTTTGTACGACGCTCTAACACTGTGTGAACGGGAGGCTGTTACCCTGCTGACAGTAATAATCTCCTGCATCTTCACCCTGGATTCCACTGATGGTCAGAGTGAATTGAGAACCAGATCCACTCCCACTGAAACGATCTGGAATCCCTGACTGACGGGTTGTAGCATAATAAACTAGAAGTTTAGGAGCTTCTCCAGGTTTTTGCAGGTACCAGTGGAGATAAGTAACACTTGTACTGGTTGAACAGCTGATGGACACAGTCTCTCCTGGACTAACAGACCGAGATTTAGGAGATTGGGTCAGAATAATATCTGCTGAAGATTCTGAAAAATATATATGAAAGTTTGATTATCAAATGATCAAATATCTACCATCTACCAAATCATCTGATGTCCAAATGTAAACACATAACCCAAATACATATAATCATATACAATGTATCTGTGTGAACCAAGTCCCATGATGAATGAATCTAAGTTGGTCAAAGTGTCTCTTACCCTGAACAAGGAGCCCCAGGGTCCCCAGTAGAATCAGTGACATCATCATCATTGTACTGTGTGTCAGTGTCTCTGAAAGGACTGAACAGTCACTGATCAACACTGGACTCTTTAAGTGTGTGGAGCAGTGAGACATGACAGATATGCAAAACATATTTACATAGAGTGAAGACAGTAGTGATTAAGTGTCTACGCCTAACAGAACTAAATAACAAAATCAACTTAATTCAGTTGATTAGAATAATATAATAATAATAATAATAATAACCCACACATAAACAACACGTTACATTTTATAGTAACCTCCTAAGACCTGAGCTTTGATAATGTATGCATTTTCTATTTCTCTTAACTATTTGGGATTGGTGGACCTGATATGAGTATGCTATCTAAGCATGGCACTGACTGTCCTCCAATAAGGACAATAGGTTTAGGTTAAGCAGAATGAAGTACATGGTGCAGGAGGCCTAAAACAGTGTCCTCATATGTGGATACAGGCTCTCAGGAGGTTAATAAACTACTAGTAAAAAGTTTGGACACACTTGAATGGCTGTGTCCAAACTAATGGGCAATGGTGTCCAAACTAATGGGCAAGTGTGTCCAAACTAATGGGCAAGTGTGTCCAAACTAATGGGCAAGTGTGTCCAAACTAATGGGCAAGTGTGTCCAAACTAATGGGCAAGTGTGTCCAAACTAATGGGCAAGGGTTTCCAAACTAATGGGCAAGGGTGTCCAAACTTTTGACTTGCAGTACATCTCTCTATCCATTTCTCCTTTCATGTAGCTCAGACGCAAAACAATGTGAACCCTTCTGAAAGGTTATTTCATTTATTTTCATTTAAACATTATTTTAACAGGGAAAATAGACTGAGACCTGGACCTCTTTTGAGGCGGTGTGAAGTCATGTTTACATGTCCAGTTAGGCACACAAACAAAATTAAAATAAAAACATTTAAAAATATGCAAAACATATCAATTGTGAAAATAATCTACAGTCTCTGTGCCTTTCCCATTAGAAATTTTCACAACATACCCAACTCTGTGGAGACTGCTGGAGTCTTTAATGCAATCCACGTCTGTGATCTGGCCCAACCCACATGTTGATATTGAATACAGTGATGAGTTCTGTAACTATCACCGATAGACCTGAGTGCTCAATGGTAAATAGCATCCAGGGGTTTTAATGTGTTTGCTGAAGTGTGCATGTAGATAATATTAGCATTATCTAAGACGGACATGAAAGAAGCCTGAACATCTTTTCTTCTTTTAGCAGAGGACATACAAGCCCTGTTTCTTTAAAGGATCCTTACCTAATTGTTCCTTTTTTCCCAGTTCAGTAAAGTTTTTTAAAAGAAAGTCTATCATCTATTTTTTTGTGATTTTCTGGATTTTTGTTTTAGATTCCGTCACTCACAGTTTAAGAGTACCTATTGTGGCAAGCCCGGGGGTGTGGGCTTCCACGTCACCAGTTCAATAACACAAGCCGGCACCAGGAGTACAGTTGAACACAGTTTGCAAGTTTATTAAGGACAATTCACAGCGTAGGAGGGGATTTTACCACTACTTCACCGTCCACTGCTTCACGGTTCACACTCCGTTCTCATCGTCTTCTATCCACAGGGAGTCCACAGGTAATCCACCAACAGGTCCTCATCCAAATCAGTTCGGTACACAGGGGGTAAGTCAGCCAGTCCAGGTCACACCAAGTAGTCACACAGTTCTATATTTCCTCGTCACCTCTCTCTTCACGCTGTCCCACCTTCTTCTATCCTCTCTCTCTCCCTAAAACTAGCTGCTTCCCTTTTACCCTCCAATACCTAATTACCCAATTAATCCCAGCCTGTCTGTGTCGGAAGAGGAAGTCCATATAAGGCTCGGGGGTGTCTCCTTGTAATCTGCCACACTATGATAAAAATACAGACTTCTACATGCTCTGTAAGTGGGAAAACCTGCAAAATCGGCAGTGTATCAAATACTCGTTCTCGCCACTGTAGGTCTAGTGACATCCCTGCTTCTAAAAACACCTCTCTGCATACGAGTGGAAGTAGCAGTATGTTGATTGTGCATTAATCTAGGAATTACTTAGAGATCATTAAATGTAGTTTGTTCCAATAATTGCAATTGAGGAACATATTAAGGAAACTGGGGGAGGACAATTGACTGTCTGCTGTGCTCTATGATCTGAACTCATTATTTCACAAGCTGTCCACCTTTACAATATTTCTGCTGCTCCTATTGCCCACCTGTTCAAACTCTCACTACAATATCTAATATCCCCCAGAATTGGAAAGCTGCTGCTGTGATTGGCCTCTTCAAATGGGGACATATTGGATGAACCAATCAGATTTACAACACGCTGTGGACATCCCCCGTTAGGGTTTCAAAAGTATTTGGTTAAATTACTTCACAGTGTGATTGGTCCTTTAGCACACACTACAAAGCTGTCAATGCCGTAATTCTAGTCTATGCATTTGGAGTCTGGTGCTTCTGTTCGACAACCAAAAACTGCAAATGTCATGTTGGCTATCATGTGGCAGATAAATCAGAGTGAATCGCCTACGGACACACGCAAAAAATGAACAACAGTCCAACTCAGCAGGAATACAGTTCAGGATTTTTTATGCTTCAGGAACAGATACATGCAGACTTCACCATCTGAACTACAGAAGCTGGACTGCAATGTTCAAGGTCTGATTAGAATTTCAAATAGAACCTGCAGAGTTTTGGGAAAAGGTATTGTTGAGGAAAAAGAGGATCATGTACCAGAGTGATGGCAAGAGGAACATGTGGAGAAGAAAGGGAACAAACATACCACATTATCATTACATTTCTTGGTCCAGTTGTAAATACAGAGAGGGCCAGGAATCTAATTATGAAAAACCAGACCATCACTGATACAAGACTGACAACTGTCGGGAGCTCTGGTTCTCCCCAACAAACCTGAGGCCAGTAGAGAGTGGTCAATCCATACCACTGATCAATATAACATGACCATAACAGCCCTAATGATCAGTACTAACACATGCATATATCTTATTGTCACTAATTATACATTAGCATTACATTTCATGTGTATTGTGTATAAATCCATTCATGAATTAGGTCATAGGAAGTGGTGAACTCATTGGACAGCAATTAATATTAAACACATTATATATTGAGGTGTTTTTAATGTAATGGTATGATGTGATGATACAATATGATGAGACATGATCAGCATAGTTTACAGTAGTAGAAAGTTCATTGGGGAACATGTCCAATCTACTGAAGTTCCAGAGTGAACCAGTAGGGGGCATCTGTTAGAAAGCATTAATGAGGCCTTAATGATCAGTTCCATGTTTCTGTTACTATTCCCCTTATTGTCTGTGAGCAGGTTATTGTACAGTGAGTACATTACTGTGGTGGACCGTTGGTTGAGGAACTCTAGTGGCATGTTAGCAGTAAGTCTTTAATCTATATTATGACTTCTGATATTGAAAATGCAATGCACAGTCTTTCAACTTCATCATATAAAGTAGAAATGTAGGATCTATATTATTTGGAGACTTTATGTTGTCTTCATTTACAATTTGAAGTGAAAAATGTAAATGTATACAAAATATTTAATGTATTAAAGATTACTTATATGGTGTGTATTTTAATAAAAAAATTCAAACAGAATAATTGTTTGCAGTTTTATAGTGATTTGGCTAAATGTAGCTCTTTTCAAAGAGTACTCCCTCAAATTAAAAGTAGAAAAGCAGTTATTTAGGAGACATTGTGATTCCTTTATTTGCCTTGAGAATTGTAAAATGTAAGTTTAAATTAGTAAAATTTAATGTATCTAACAGTGTTGACAGTGTGTATTTATTACAAGTGTGTAAAACTGAGAGGTTTGGCTAAATTGAGCTTTTCAAAGTGGCAGAGTTGTGTCTGTAGTGTCAGAGGTTTTTGTACGGCCACTGAATGACTTTGTATCACTGTGGCTCACTTTTGGTGGAGGCACTAGACTGGACGTTGGAAGTAAGTAATTAGCCTACAGAATATATAATAACTGTTGACAAAAAAGATGTTTAAATGAATATATATTTGTTAGTGTTGCAACTCTTTTTGAATCAACATGATTTCTGCATTCAGAATATTTTATATATTCTAACAGGACAATGTCCTTAGAAAACAATGCAGTCTTCACTTCAAAAAAGTTAAAACTTTGTTAAAACTTGAAGTTTAAGCTTTTTTGAGTGGGTGCAGGGAGAACCTGGCCTGAAAATTATGTCTTAATTCATCTCTATAATATTGAAATATTTGTTTTTAAAATATTAAATGTGTGATTACGTTTTACAAAAATCGACTCCTTATACTGCAGTGTTGTTTCATTTTTCCATTTTGTTTAATATTTTATTTGAACAGATATTATTTTCAATAGGTAAAATCCAACTTAAAAAATACACATTTAACCAAATTGAGTCAGTTACATTGAGTCAACAGACAACATGTGAGTGCGAATCATTACAGTTTTAGGATAGATTCATGTTACATTCCTTCAGTGCAATGTTGTGGCTTTTCTTATGAATATATTGAAATGAATATACAACACTGATTATTATTTGATCTACTAACAAAAAAGAGTATGGCGAAATATTTTTTATTTTATTTTTTTATTCTTCATTAGCCAATTAAAAGGAAGTGAATGGTTGACAAAGAAAAAAGTGTCTGAGGAACAGAAACCAACAGATGAACACAAGAATAAATTAAAACTATTTTAACATGTAAAAGGCCTGCATCATTATGGTCTACTAAGTCTGTTCATTCAGTCGTCTCTCTCTAACTTCCTGTCTTCTAGGTGATGTCCGTCCCACCCTGACAGTCCTTCCCCCCTCCAGTGTGGAGCTGCAGCAGGGAAAGGCCACTCTCATGTGTCTGGCTAACAAGGGCTTCCCCTCAGGCTGGAGTCTGAACTGGAAGGTAGATGGAGTCAGCACCACCCGGGAGGTGACGGGGAGCCCTGGGGTCCTGGACAAGAATGGCCTCTACAGCTGGAGCAGCACGCTGACCCTCCCTGGGGACCAGTGGAGGAAGGTGGGCTCTGTGACCTGTGAGGCCACCCAGGGCTCCCAGTCTCCTCTCTCCGAGAAACTGAGGAGAGACCAGTGTTCTGAATGAGCTCCTCCTCTGAATCCTTCATCCAGCTGCATTTATTTTCATGGCCTTTTCATATCATGTTTTAATGTATTTGCTTCTTGGCTGAAAATTATTTTATGTTGCAACATATAATTATAAAGGTTTTTGCAATCATTCCCACTTCCCTGGATATCACTGTTGAATAAAATTGAAATTAGACTTATTTATGAATGGTATAAGTTTCCTTATTTATTTCTGATAGTATGAACAGCAAAACAAATAGGAAATTATTCATACACTTAGTAATTACGTTCTGTAGTTCACTAAGATCTTCCTAAAAACTGCTGATACACAAACCAGGATATTTAAAATCACTGGTCTTTATGATTATATACTAAAACTGAAGCTGTGTACTCTAAAGTAAAACCCACACTGGTTATCATGATATACTAATACTGATGCCTCATGCTCTAAACTCACTAGAAGTCTCTGGGGACAGATGAACATCTGGTGCTGCTCTACTATGGGTGCGTTACAGTCATCCTGCTCATGCAAATCTGAGTTTCAATCTCACAGGTCACAATGTCCCAGCCTCAAATCCTCTGGGTACAAGCAGCTGTGAGTCTCATTAGAGAAATGAACATGAGTTGGGAAGCCAGACTTCCCACTGAATAATATTCATATAGGGAACTCAGATCAAAAGTATCATTAGCTGATATCCAGAGTGATTTACAGTACTGACCCCTCATGGGAATCAAACCCAATACTATTGTGTTGCAAGTACCTTGTTACCAATTGATCAACATGGGATCCTCAATGTCTTTTATTTATAATCAACTGTAGGATCTTTATTTAAATATACTATATTGCTGCTAAAATTGTCACTGCAGTACAGGAAATACAGATGCGTTTACTGTTTCACATAAATTCCCTGCCAACCCATTGAAATGACTAAATACTGGCAGTTTAATAATATGACCTCTGAATAGTTAAAGGGGAACAACGTAAATATCCAAAATGTGTTGGAAGGAATTGTTGGACTTTCTCTCTACGCTCACAACTCTCTCACTTATGGACCTCTGGGTCAAGCTAGAGTGAGTGCAGCATCATCTGGTTAAACTGCAGTTGTAGTTTTAAACTTTAACTCTTCTAACATCTCCATGAATGGCTAATTGCTCATGAGATGTCTTCGGAGGACAAGGTTAAAGGTGACCTATCATTTCAGCATCAAGTGATCAAGAAGAGAAATACTGTAGCTAACCATGTTGAAAAAAAAGAGTGCAGTGAATATTTGGTTTCTCGAAATATGGAAATTCATAGGAGAAACAGTACAACAAGTACAAGGCAGTACTAAGCGTTGGGCGGGTGGGTATTGATAGTGATGGGTCACAGAGTTCAGCAGGGTTACGTAGATGGAACTGGGCACCAGTGATGTGCTGGGCAGTTTTCACCACCCATGGCAGGGCCTTCCGTGCGGTTAAAACCAAACCACACTGTGGCACAGACCATCCACACACACTTTTGGGATTCTCAAAATCTATTGTTACCCAGGTCCTTTGCTCTACCAGTTGAGTTACAGAGAACCCTCAATGGCTTCATTTATGATCAAACCTCTTTAAGTAAAAGCATTAAAGTATAATTTTCAGACAGTGTGTCACAGCTCTATGTTTGCAAGCTTATTGCCTGACCACAGATTAATAAACAAAGAAGACTGTTAAAATCAGTTTCTCACAGGATTATTTTGCTGTGACAAAACTGGTCAAATTTGATCCTACAGAACAGATACATTTATTTGTGACTTACAAGTACTGTATAATAATTATTTTAATGAGGCACTGGGTGTTTTGTAGTTGAGTTGTTAGAACACAGTGCTTGCTATGACAGGGTTGTGGGTTACATTTCCACTGGGATTTCCATAGAATCTGTATGCATTTGTTACTAAAAGCTGTTTTGGATAAGATGGTCTGGTTAATGTGAATGTAGTTTAACCTTCAGTCAATCTGTCAGGGTTGGATAGTATAGAGAGGTTGAAATGGAAAAAATATAATAAATAGTTGATTAAAAGAATAACTGTCCATCATAATTTAAATATCTAGTTGTTTTTCTCCAGTTGGTCAAACAGATAACTAACAAACTCAATGTGGAATCAGTCTTAGTCACTGACTGTCATAGCATTGAATTTTTTAACAGAAATGAACAGGAATATTTACAACTTGATTCAACCAGTTTGTGCCCACCGGGGATCAGCTGGAGAGTAGCTGAAAATAAATCATATTTTACAGATCTGAATCCTGTGGTGGTCCCAGTGTGTTTGTTTGTTCTGTCATTTACTAAAATAATGACATTTAAAACAAATGTTAAATTGTGAAGTTTAGATACATTTTTGTGTTGTATTCCATTGTATTCTGGAAAAGTAACATTCGTTTCTGTAATTTTCTTATAGCATTACACCTGTTGATTCAGAGAAGTTCCTCTTTAACTGAGAGAGGTTTTTGTACGACGCTCTAACACTGTGTGAACGGGAGGCTGTAATCCTGCTGACAGTAATAATCTCCTGTATCTTCACCCTGGATTCCACTGATGGTCAGAGTGAATTGAGAACCAGATCCACTCCCACTGAAACGATCTGGAATCCCTGACTGACGGTTTGTAGCATGATAAACTAGAAGTTTAGGAGCTTCTCCAGGTTTTAGAAGGTACCAGTCGAGTTCAGAACCAACACTTGTACTGGTTGAACAGGTGATGGACACAGTCTCTCCTGGACTAACAGACCGAGATTTTGGAGATTGGGTCAGGATTATATCTGCTGAAGATTCTGAAAAATTAATATGAAAAAATGGTAAGTTTGGTTATCAAATGATCAAATATCTACCATCTACCAAAGCATCTGATGTCCAAATGTAAACACCAATAATCCATATACATACAATCATTAACAATGTGTCTGTGTGAACCAAGTCCCATGATGAATGAATCTAAGTTGGTCAAAGTGTCTCTTACCCTGAACAAGGAGCCCCAGGGTCCCCAGTAGAATCAGTGACATCATCATCATTGTACTGTGTGTCAGTGTCTCTGAAAGGACTGAACAGTCACTGATCAACACTGGACTCTTTAAGTGTGTGGAGCAGTGAGACATGACAGATATGCAAAACCTCAATTTGCATAACAGTGAAGACAGTAGTGATACACTGGCACCTATTTTATTGCCTATTAAATGAGAGTGAGCACCCCCCCCCTCTTTAGAGTCATTTTGAACGGGACTGGAGGTGATTTCTGACAAGGTGGGGTCACTGACTCCTACCGTTGCTGTCACTGTTGAGCATGGGAAGGGGGACACAGGTGTAGAGGATTCCAAAAAGGCAAAAGGGTGTTTAATGAACTCAAAGTACAAAAATAAAAGGGACCGAACTGCAGGAACAGGACCCATCAACATCACATACACTGAGGACAATGACCAACAAGAAACACCATGGCAGGAGGACCTTAAATAGGGACACAACGAGGGCGCAAACAAGGCCCAGGTGGAAACAATGAAGACAAGGACAGGGTGAATACCAGAACAAAAGGCAAAAACCAAACACAACAGTCTACATTCACAAACCAAAGCCAAACCAAACAGAACAGAACCTTACAGTCCCTTAGGGGTTAACACCAGTTGTGCTCATAAGTTTGGATAGCCTGGCAACATTTTTGACATTTTTGCATTGATTGGGAAATGTCTTTGATTGGTAAATGTCTTATTTAAGGATAGTGATCATAGGAAGACATTCATGATCTCTTAGTTGTTTGGCTCCTTTAACAATCATAATGATAACAGAAATCACCCAAATGGCCCTGATTAAAAGTTTACATACCCTTGAAAGTTTGGCCTTGTAAGTAAAAATCAGTGGGTATGAAACAGGCAGAGTGAAGGTTTTCCTCAAGGTTACAGATCAAATGTTAGATTGTTTTCACATTAATATATTAAACTGATCAGGGGTGTTTCTGTGGATGTCAATTCTGCACCACAAGCATAGAAGAATCATTAGCAGACATAGAATAACCCGTTCTCCCTTCTGTCATTCACAAAATGACATTTTTACTAAAGTTCATTTATCCCTGTTGTTTCCTCTCCTTTTTTCAGTGATGGTAATAGACCTTTACACTGAGTAAAACCAATGAGGGAAGTCTAAGTTGTCATCTACACATACTCTGTTGCAGCCATGCTTGGGATGCTTTCAGAAAATTACATTTTAACAAATCTTTTGTTGTTGTTGACTAATGTCAGTTAAAATTATATGCTTTTCCCATTCGGTCTTTCCCCTTCTTCAATGAACTCGGTGTGGAGTGTGTGTGTGTTTCAGCTTCTAGTGGGTGTTGTGAGGGCAGTTACTAATGATAATGTCCGGTTCTCCCTTTCATTTCTGATGAGGCCCTCTGAGTTGTCTGGTTGTTTGGGTTGGTGGGTCCGCTGATGTTCGTACTTCCTAGAGCTGGAATGTTGTTCTGATCTGGTAAATGTTGGCTGGCCTGGATCCAGGTGTCTTTCCTTGAGACGTAGATCTGTCTTGTCATCCATTCAGGACAACTGCAGTGACCTGTTAGTTGTTGCTTCCTTCGCAGGAACCTGGATCAGTTACGTTTTCCACTGTTTTCCACCGTTTTCATGCCTCTAGCTTTTGAATATTAATTTAGCTAATACATTTTAGTTACAGGTTTTGATCTCCCGCTCCACTTTGATCTAGTATAACACAACCTCTCTACCAATGCATGTCAAAGTCTAAATGTAAGTGTGAAGTTCCTCCCTAGTCCTCTCCCTTCACCTGGCACATTGTCCTGTTGTTGTTCTTGTCCGTTGACTTATCGACACAAAGGCCTCTCTGCCTTGATCTTGATGCTGTATAAACAGTCTCATCTCCTTCTATAGCAAGCCACTCAGTGCCTCAGATCTGTTGCTGTTGGGCACAAGGCTCAAGGTTCAATTTCAAGTTGTGCTGTTCTGTCTCACCGTTGATTGGAGATGTGTTCCAGACACAACAAAGAGGTCAGGCCTTCTGCCTTTTCCCCAGCAAAATGTCTGTTATGCCATGAATCTGATCCTGGAACTCAGAAGGTACCAAAGGGAAAGGGAGGTTTCACTTCAAATGATTGTTCCCAATTCGTGTCCTTGCATTGAGCTAGAGGTCTGTCACACAGTCCTTACAGGAGAAAGGAGAAGACAAAACATTGCATCAGTTTACATATTCTCCTAATATAAAGGCTACTGCAATACTAAAAATACAAATAAATTATACTAAACATAATACTCAACTAATAATTAAAAGGTGGGACTGAATGTTACAAAGAAATACCTGAGTTGTGTAAAATTATCACAAGGGTTTTACAATTTCTTCAGACGATGACACATTTAGAAAAAATACAAAATGTGTTTTTTTGTGTAATTATCAAAGATTTATGACTTCTCTCTCTATATTTTTTATGGATAGTAAGTTAAAAATATCAACATAAATAAAGACTGGTCTTTTGATGCTATATGGGTATTGTTTTGCAAAGCAAAAATACAAATATACGGCCAAAATACAAAAGACCAAAATTGGCTAAAAGAATAATAATAGTGAAGAAATACCAAATAAAGAAATGTAGTAGGGTTTTGCCAGTGAATTGCTAAGACCCTGATTAAAAATACAAATAAAATAATTAAGAAATGAAAGTCCAACTCCCTTCTGCTCCCTGATCTCCCCTTGTCCTGACGATTGGCTCCTGGCTGGTGTTGGAGTCTGTTGTGTTGCATGGTCCTCTCCATTCATCCAACCTTCCTACTTGTTCCTTGGGAAAACTGCGGTGCTTTAAAGCCTTATTGATGTTACTGTTTCCCTCTTGTGATGTTGGCAGCCATTTTGGTGTCCCACATTTGATGTGTGTCCACTACTGTCTATGCTGTACCCCCCTATGACCCCAAAGTCCCGTAGTCGAGAGTCCCTGTTCCTATGAGTCAGTCCAGATGGTTACCTCTCTTTCATAGAGTTCAGCTCCTGGCTGATGTCAATGGTCCAGCCTTGGACCTCTCCTATTTTTTACTTTGATTTTTACAAAAATTTTAAATTTAAAATGAAATTTAAGTATCCCTTTGATCATTTAACTGTAGATGTGTAATGTGAAAAGTTGTTATCAATGCAAAATAGGCTCACTTAAGATCATGATTCAAATATGTACCCTCTAAAATACTCCAGGCAACAATTCAAAATCCTATCCAATTGATATATGTTCTGATTGAGGAGACTTTTTTGAAGAAAATGCATGTTTTTTAGAGCCTATCTAACCCATACTGGCCAATAAAAACAAACAACACTTTCTGAACCAGACTGGGTCATTTAGGAACAAAATAAAAGACAAAACAACAGTCTCCTGGCTAGCTTGCCAAATAAAATATGAGAAAATGCCCATAGAGATACCACAAATTCCTCTCAACTGCTTCAGTTTATCATAGACCTGATAACTCCTACTCCACCTCATTCTTCTATATATTAGTTAACAAAGTTCTTCTCCCCCATTTTCCACCCACATACTGACCAATCAAACGCATGTCATGTGGACACCCCTCTCTCCACGCTGAGGGGAGAAATACATTGTTACTACAACTCCAAGATCTAAGTATGTTTTATGTACCCGAATGACCTCACCTAAAGGTATTTGTGACGACGTGGGGTTTAACATTGGGTCTGCACGTCTGGATTTGTAAACACATACAGAAATCCCTTCCTAATTAGTTTTAACCAGCATGTTTATATTGCAGCATTTTAAATCACAGAAGTCAAATAAAATCCAAATATCCAGCTTACTGTTAATATAGCAGACCATTCCATTGTTTATTTAGTCATCCATTTTTCTTATAGAGACAGTAGAGAATATTTTACCTAAATTGGGAACAACCGGTTTACAGATACTTCTTCAGTTCCCTTGATCAGATGGAAGAATTTCTGGGGTCATCCCCAAACCTTGGTATGACCTCTCTCATAAAACATTTCACAACAGTCATTGTTTTGTTTTGGAAAAGCTTCCACCTGTGACGCCACGTACCGGCTTGCTCCCTCAGCAGCAACATCAAAACAGCAACTGCAACTCGCTCCACAGATCCCAATCACCGGAATTCTAGTCACCTGTTCACTCACCTGTTATCCATCAGCACCGCTATTTAGTTCTATTCAGACCTCGCGAGATATTATTTTGCAGTCCAGCTCCAGTCCTGATCGTAGCGGTTTACAGTTTGTCTTCCGTGTACCGAATCGCCTTTTGTCCTCCCTCACTGATCACGTTTCTGCCTAATCCTCTTGTGCCTTCGCTACAGAGATCCTTACCTCGACCTTCAGCCAGTTCTCTGACCACGAGCATTGCCTTACTCCTCCTGTACCTTCGCCTACGCTGGTTGGACTCTCCTGGTTTTGACCATTACCTGTTTTGACTGACAATTCTCTTGTATTAACGTTTTGTACGGTTGCCTCTAGATCGCGAGTACAAGCGGCTGAAATGGGTTTTCTCAGAAGGGTGGCTGGCTTCTCCCTTAGGGATAGAGAAGCTCAGCCATCCATGAGGAACTCCGAGTAGAGCCGCTGGTCCTTTGCATCGACAGGTGGTTCAGGCATCTGGTAAGGATGCTCCCAGGACGTCTCCCCAAGGGAGGTGTTCCAGGCACGTCCAGCTGGGAGGAGACCTCGGGGTAGGCCCAGGACTAGGTGGAGAGATTATATTTCGACACTGGCCTGGGAACGCCTTGGGATCCCCCAGTCAGAGCTGGCAAATGTGGCTTGGGAAAAGGGAAGTTTGGGGTCCCCTGCTGGAGCTGCTGCCCCCGCGACCCGATACCGGATAAGCGGATGAAAATGAGATGAGACGGTTGCCTCTATTGAACCAGCGCTCTGTGCTTGAATTTGTCTTCCTCCTGGGATTCTGAACACCACCCAACTTTGAAGTTTGTCTATTACCAAGCAATACCGTTTGCCGGCTTTCACCAAGGTTTGTTTGTCACCAGATGAGTTAAGCGTATGGACCCGTACGTTTACCCTTTTTAAAATAAAAAAAAATATTTTTATTTAAATGGCCTAAATCTGAGTGACAAAGACTGCCCAGGCTTGGAGTAGTTGTGATAAGGTTAGCTTTTTGTGATAATTAGTTAAATTTTTTGGTCCTGATAGGTTTCACCTGTTTGTCGTTTAGTTCTCGTTAGCTCCCTATAGTTTGCCCTCTTCTGTTAACTTTGTCAGTCATTGTGTTGTATGCTTCATTTATGTCGGTCCCCTCCACCAGTCCTTGGTTTTCCTGCCTGACTGTTCCTTGTGTGTTTTTGGTTCCTTGTGTTTTTTCCCTGATTAAAAGCCTTTTCTTTGCACTTCGTGTTCGCGCTTGGATCCTGTTCTACTCTAAACGTTACAATGTTTTTAATCACTTACTTGATTTACATCTCTAAAATAAGGACAATAGGACAATAATAACTTTCAAAATATCTTCAAATAGGCAAGATTAAGTGAAAATCACCAGCATACTTGGCATATAATTTGCTATGGCGGTGTCAGTGCTTGAAGTGTCTTAGAAAAAGTTCCATATGCTCCCAAATATAGCTGTCTTTGGTATCTGCCTGTTGCTACTGTTTTCTAACAGAACACAGATCATAGCAATAAAACAAGTACAGTGGTGTATTTGCAATGGTTTCACACATGGATTTCCCCATGACAGTTATGTAAGTTCTTCAATATCCCAAGCCTCACTGCGTTGAGCGCACACACATTACTTACTCAATCGCTCGCTCACTCAAACACCCATTCAATGCCGGCCATTCAAACTTCTGTTAACAGTGTAGATATTTTATTTTGCTGCTCACCTAATGCATCTTGGATATAACAGATTTTTCTTAAATATTCCCTTAGGACCGGCCTTGGCTTGGCTATAGGGATTCTCCAGACGCCGCTTCTGCAACCCACCAAGGGGAGTAATGTGACCCAAAACGTTTTGTTCCACACACCTGTCATGCAAGGGGGACTGTAACCACCCTTAGTGGACTCTAACCACCTTAATAACAGTTGAGAACCAGTCGGTTCACCTTCAAATGGTTATAATTTCCCTCTTATAGGTTCTTGGGAATCTTGAATTACAGTAGTTATTCCCTTACAAACAGAATCTTGGAAATCTCAGATAGGCTATACTAATTTAAGTTTTGGTATCTCTGTAAATGATCATTACTCCAAATCATATAGCATGTTGTCACATCAATTACAAAGTTACATCAACGGTTTCATCTCAGTTTCTAATCTCATCTCTTTTTTTGTTCTTTAACTTTTATCGAAGGGTTTTCTATATATTACATCTTGTACAATACAATATTACAATGAAACAACAAATGCCACATCCGTGATCGACTGTTATGTTGCTTGAATAAATTGACTTTGTCACTCCCAGTTCGGTGTGAATAATGCAACTCTCCAAACAGACTGATATTAACTACTGCAAAAAATCAAAAGGCTTCACTTTATGGTGCATGTAGTTCAGACAGCCTGAGAGAGTTGTAAAACGGACACCGTTGCCATGGAGATATTGACGGCCCATCTGGGGTGCCAAATTGTGGAAGATGGAGAATATTTGCAATTTATCAAGTATTACTCGTCAGTTGTTAGCATAACAGTTATTTCAGGTTTAATTGTATATATGGACACAAGCATAATGATAAAACAAGTACAAATACAGAGACCAACACAGAGTAGTGTCATGACAGTTGTTCTCCTTTTACAATGCCAAGTTTCAAACTTATATTCCTTTTCATCTGGACAGGTGACAACATCAGCACTTGCAAAATGTACATACAAAGAATTGTTTTTGCTGTGATGGAGCCTAGGGAATGCAAGGTTTGCATACAGACATAGATCCAGGAGATATAGGTAATCATAGAATGTCGGTTGACCAGACAACTTGATGAAAGCTCACACACGACAGCAGGGGCATGTTACTATTAGTGGTTTTGCTAACCCAGCTCTCTCCATAAGGAATAGAGTCCTGTTCACCTCTATAATACAAGGAGCTGGAGCCCTACTGCTGCTATTAAGAAAAGGGAGAATTCTTCTAGTGGTTTCTGCTAGGCCCATGTCCTAGAGACATCATGAGTTGCTGATAAGGAAAGACAAGTCTATTAGTATACGTAATGTTTCAAGCATACAGATTACAAAGACCTTCTAACAGAATAATGAATAAATAATGATATAATAAATTAATTATCCACAGTATGCAGACTTTTGAACGGGGGTCAGATCTCCAGATGAGGTGCGTTGAGACAGGGTAATAAAGCCAAATTAAATGTCACGAAAACTCAGTGTGATTGTTTAATCCTCTTTATTTATGTTGAATTAATATTACATTTGCGCCTCCCTTCTATTTTAATTGTATGATGAGTTGATTCAATGGGTTGAGTTACTGTATCAATTTAGTCCTCAGTACTTTCAATACCACTGAAGTTCCAGAGTGTACCAGTAGGTACACTCAGTGATAAAGGAGTAATGAGGAGTTATTTAGCAGTCCAGTGTCTCTGTTACCCTCTGTGTCTGTAGGGAGGTTTTTGTACAGCAAGATACTTAATTACTCTGGTGAACTTCTGGTGGAGGAACCAAACTGTGTTGTAGTAAGTCTTAGTAAGTCGTCACATAAAACTTTGATAAAACTTTGATTTCACTTGACTGAAATATAAACAAAAAATATAAATCTCATATAAATATTTTTATTTGTAACTCCCTAAAAATTAAAAGTACAAAAGCAGTAATTTAGGAGTCATTGTGATTCCTTTATTTGCATTGAGAATTGTACATTTTAAATTAATAATATTTAATGTATCTAACAGTGTTGACAGTGTGTATTTATTACAAGTGTGTAAAACTGAGAGGTTTGGCTAAATTGAGCTTTTCAAAGTGGCAGAGTTGTGTCTGTAGAGTCAAAGGTTTTTGTACGGCCACTGAATGACTTTGTATCACTGTGGTACACTTTTGGTGGAGGCACTAGACTGGACATTGGAAGTAAGCACTTACCCATACTATATCAAATAATTCAATATATATTAAATTAAGTGTACTTTGTAATATATTTGATTTATTATTGATGTATTTTATTCATTCAGAAACACTAATACTCTTGTAAAATGAGAAACCACTTAAAACGATGGATTATTACATTGTGTTTGTTAAATAGGTATTCTCTTCATAGAAGTCAATATCTGGTTAAAGCAGAACATACTTTTGTTTAAAACCTAGTTGAATGTGGAGTTAAGAAACTCTGTTTCAAATCAAAGACCAAATGTTCCTATGAATCTAACAAAATATGTTAAACTTAATCATTTTCTTTCAATAATAACAGAAACAGTCATGGTTTTACTAAAAAACCTTTCATGATTAAGATTAATGAGATAGTATGATAACATGTATTTTATCTTCTTGATATATATTGGATTTTTATAATCTAATCAACTAAAATCGACTTTTACTGCTGCAAGGTGGTACTTTGTTTTTATTTTCTTCAGAATTTCCCATCTATTGCAATTATGCAATCTTGCAAAGTCCTGCTCTGTATTGCAATATAGTCAAATGGCAATATAAATGTACTCATAATCCTTTAATAGTCAGAAAAACAGTCCAATGATTTAATCTGTCTTCTAATTTTACAGTTGTATTGCTACAGTCAACCAGAACATAAATAATCAGCATTCTTATTTTTAACAGATATTCTAATAATTAAACAAGAATTGTAAATATATTTTGTGCAATGTCTTCTAAAATAATGAATATTCATAAGGAACTGTAGTTTGAAAGAGGAAGAATTATGCTGAAATAGTTAGAATAATCTATTTTCAGTCTTCTCATATAGTTACATGCTTCGGTAGCGACACAAAGGGAAATGAAGGAGTGACAGAACAACTAAATAGTCTGTTTGAGGAACAGGAACAAACTGATGAACATTTTAAATAATAATTTATAACTGAAGTTAACTGTTGCATCATTATGGTCTACTAAGTCTGTTCATTCAGTCGTCTCTCTCTAACTTCCTGTCTTCTAGGTGATGTCCGTCCCACCCTGACAGTCCTTCCCCCCTCCAGTGTGGAGCTGCAGCAGGGAAAGGCCACTCTCATGTGTCTGGCTAACAAGGGCTTCCCCTCAGGCTGGAGTCTGAACTGGAAGGTAGATGGAGTCAGCACCACCAGGGAGGTGACGGGGAGCCCCGGGGTCCTGGACAAGAATGGCCTCTACAGCTGGAGCAGCACGCTGACCCTCCCTGTGGACCAGTGGAAGAAGGTGGGCTCTGTGACCTGTGAGGCCAACCAGGGCTCCCAGGCTCCTCTCTCTGAGACACTGAGGAGAGACCACTGTTCTGAATGAGCTCCTCCTCTGAATCCTTCATCCAGCTGCATGGAGCTTTTACCATTTATTTTCATGGCCTTTTCATATCATGTTTTAATGTATTTGCATCTTGGCTTATATGTTGTAACAATACAATTGTAAAGGTGTTTGCAATCATAACCACGTCCTTGGACATCACTGTTGAATAAAATAGAAATAAGAATTCTTCATGAATGGTTTAAGTTTCCTTGTTTATTTCAGCAAATATGAACAGCCCAACAATTGGAAATTATTTAAACAATGAACAATGTTCTGTAGTTCACAAAGTTCTTCCTATAAACTGCTGATACAGAAACCAGGATCTTTAAACTCAATGGTCTTTATTATCATATACTAAAACTGAAGCTGTATGTTCTAATATAAAACCCACACTGGTTTTCATGATATACTAATACTGAAGCCTCATGCTCTAAACTCACTAGAAGTCTCTGGGGACAGATGAACATCTTGTGCTGTTCTACTATGGGAGCGTTACAGTCATCCTGCTCATGCAAATCTGAGTTTCACCCTCACAGGTCACAATGTCCCAGCCTCAAATCCTCTGGGTGCAGGCAGCTGTGAGTCTCATTAGAGAAATGAACATGAGTTGGGAAGCCAGAACTTCACACTGAATAATATTCATATTGGGATCTCAGATCAAAGGTATCATTAGCAGACATCCAGAATTTCTTACAGTAATGAACCCTCATGGGAATCAAACCCAGAACTATTGTATTACAAGTGCCTTGTTTACCCATTCAGTTCCATGGGATCCTCAATGTCATTTAAGTGTAATCAACTGTATGATCTTAATTTAACTATTATGTGGCTGCTAAATATGTTACTACAGGAAATGCAAATGTGTTTTATGATTTAGATAAATTCTGTGCCAACCCATTGATCAAGTTTAATATTGTCCAGCTAATAGTCCAAAATATACGTAAAATAGTCTACGTCCTCCTTCTGAGACCAGGTTGAATAGTCTGACCTCTGGGACAAGAAGCCCCAGGGTCCCCAGTAGAATCAGTGACATCATCATCATTGTACTGTGTGTCAGTGTCTCTGAAAGGACTGAACAGTCACTGATCAACACTGGACTCTTTAAGTGTGTGGAGCAGTGAGACATGACAGATATGCAAAACATATTTACATAGAGTGAAGACAGTAGTGATTTACTGACAACCCTAAATAACAAAACTTACTGAGTGGTAAAGGTCTGGGATTACGTTTTGGAATAAAGTAACACAGTTACTGTACTAACATTTATATAAAATATGTCAATGATTTTATCTAACGGTTTTCTTTTGAGTCTTCTGACTATATAACTTTGGTACCACAAAGTTGTAGTCTTGCCTGATTATTGGTACATTTTGAGTTAATAATGCTAGGTCTCAAGAACTCCAGAGATTCTGCTTAGGTGATTGGTCACAGATCCCCTGTTGTTGGTTCTCCTACCTCATCAAAGATGTTAGAAAACTCAAAACCGTAATCCTGGCAAGATTAGAAGTGCCAATAATAATAATAAAACATGTGTAGAGACAAGACGATTGTGGGCATATATAGAGAGAGCAGGGTTGAATTTCACACCCAGTTTGGTGAAGACTGAGAATGAGCTGTCTGTCTATGGCAGTGCAGATGCAGTGCAGATGCTGCATGAGTTGATTGGCTGTGGAGTGAATATCCACATTGCCTCTCTTGCTGCTATTGAACTGGAGGAAGTTGTTCTGCATTCAACATTTTACCTCATCTAGACATTTGGACAGGCTTGACAGAGCAGATGTTGTGTCAAGCTTTTATTTAAAGAAACATCTATGTGTCTTCTGTATAGCAGTGGAATTGGACACTGTGCTATCAGAAGATCTGGCCAAGTGGGATTTTTTTGAGAAGGTATAGAATAGGTTCTAACACAGACCCTTCTGGGATATCACAGGGATGGTTGCTTGAGCAAGGGGGTGACGGTCACAATGTTGAATATTGACGAAACCTGCACAACATTGACTTGTTGAACACAGTAATAAAAATTCATCAGAGTGGCTGATTATGCGTGAAATTGTGATAAATCTGAGCTTTTATCCAATCAGATTTTTCACCTGTGCTATCTCTGGGTGAAAGATCTACCCTGAGGCCTTCAGAATTTCGAGTAAATCCTCTCTGCTGTTGAAGCAAATGTGTGTTTGCTTCGACTGAACGTTGAAAACGCCCTCTAGTCGGATTATGCTTTTATCAGTTATGTACTTAATATCAAGACCATTTGCAGAGACTGAAATGCCATTTCATTGTATTTTGTTTCAGAATTAATATAGTTTTGAGAACATACAACTGAAATATATTAATTTGTAGACTCAAGTGCCTCTACAAATAGTTGTATACGTTTTGGTTACAGTCAATGAGACAGGGGTGGTTTAGAAAACTGCTGAGTGCAGTTATAATACATACACGTGCACAGTCATACTCACTATGCCTGCCATGGTCAGTTTTTCTTTGAGTCGCCATTTCTTGGTTATATGTGATAGAGCACCATCATTAGGAGGTTGATGGTTGAGAATGCTGCTTATTGTAGTTACAATATAGTTGATCTGAGTTCTTCATGATACAAAGTGAAACAAGACACCCTTTTGCATACAGGATTACCATTTATGCATTTTCCATAGGTTGAAATTGGTAACTGGAAGTGTTGAATTGTTGCAGAAAGGTGACCAGTTTCAATTGCACCATGTAGAAGTCAGATGAACATCTGTTTACAGAAATAGGAATTTACCCAGGGGGGGCCTGGAACTACTACATTCTATAATTCAAGATCAATGAAGTGGTTATGGACTTTAAACATTGTTGGAAGGAATATAAAATGTTACATGTTTTGATTTGATTGATTGATAATCTGATGTTTATTTTTACCCTAAAAGGTGATTAGCATAAATTACTAGTAGAAAAAGGTCCACAACAGGCATAGTGAAAGTCAATTAATGTAGTCCAAAATCTTAAAGTTAATGGCATAACCGAAAAGAAATACACGGTCAAAAGATTTGCCAGTTAGACAATTAAACATTTAATCACACCATCAAACATTCAAAACTTTACATTTCAACACTGACAAAACTACATTCTTTATGTACTGTGCATTCAGCTTTATCCAGATTCTGTAGGCCTTTTTTCATCCTATTGCGCTATATGGCCAGGTAAACACTTTCCTGTTAAGCCATTCTAAACAAATGACGTTTCTTGTCTCTTTGTCTTGGCAAACTGTATTGTTATTTCTGGATCTTGTAATTTCTGTTGTGTGGAAACCAACATTAGCTGGTGGTTTAAAGACAGCTAATAGGTATCCTCATCAACAATATTAATTAACATTGTCTCTGAGCATCTGCATAGCACCCTGTATTTCCTCATCATTCAAGGGGGAGGATTTGTACCGGTCTCACCCTCTATTTCTTCATCATTCAGGGGGAGGATTTGTACCGGTCTCACCCTCTATTTCCTCATCATTCAGGGGGAGGATTTGTACCGGTCTCACCCTCTATTTCCTCATCATTCAGGGGGAGGATTTGTACCGGTCTCACCCTCTATTTCCTCATCATTCAGGGGGAGGATTTGTACCTGCAGTGTCAGAAGAGGCCCATGTTGGCATTTACCCAGGCAACAACATCCCCCAGGTCAACCACACATCTTGGACACTGAAATGAAAGATCACAAAAATCACATAGAAGATGGCTATGACCAAAATTATTATTTTGTTAACATTTCTAAATAATAATAATATACTTGATGATGCTACAAAAATGAAATTTGCGGAACGTTTCATTTTACTGAATGCAGACAATGACCACTTTATAATGTTATAGTAGTGTCTTATGGTGTATTATGCATGTGTGATTAGAAATATAATTACTTTACCTTATAAGGTTGCTATAACACACCATGATAAAGACTATGATGCACTAATAGTGATTTGGTGCTCATTAACACCATTGTTTAGAATCACGGTGCTGATAATTATGATGCTGTATGATACATGAGGAAAGATTTCCCAGTAATTGTGAAGCACAATGTTTCTGTACATTGAAGGTTATTACAATTAAACATACTGTATAGTGCATTATGTGTATTTGTGTACAGCATCATGAGTCTTTACAAGCGTCTATAACTATGCTTATACTGCATTATTACTGTATTACATTGCATTACGAGGACATGTATAGGGCGTTACACATATGGTCTTTAAATAAAGTGTTACCAAAATATTTTAGCGCTCTGCATTCAAGTAAATCTTTTCTTTTAAACAATATTGTATGTTTTCCCATGAACCTAACCCCTGATCTTCTTAAAAACCTCAGTAAATATAGTGAAAGTGTAAATAGTGGTGGAGAAGAAACAGTTTGACAAGTAGTTGGGAAGTTGAATAGGGGCCAATAAGTAGCAGAGCACAATTAGGATAAATAAACCCGTTTTGTTGCACTTGCTCAGTGTCTTAAAAATAAATGCACTAAATGTACTGCATATTTTGATAATTGTCCCAGTGTGTTTGTACATGTAGTTCCATCTATTACCTAATACATACTGATAGAATATGAATATGTTGGTACAATAAAAAGTCATTAATCTCATTATTGTCCTGAAATGTGTCATATTTACAACTAAGACACTTTTATATACCTGATGTTTTAATAGTTCTGCAGCTGTTGATTCAGAGCAGTTCCTCTTTAACAGAGGGAGGTTTTTGTACGGCGCTCTAACACTGTGTGAACGGATAGCTGTCACCCTGCTGACAGTAATAATCTCCTGCATCTTCACCCTGGATTCCACTGATGGTCAGAGTGAATTGAGAACCAGATCCACTCCCACTGAAACGATCTGGAATCCCTGACTGACGGTTTGTAGCATAATAAACTAGAAGTTTAGGAGCTTCTCCAGGTTTTTGCAGGTACCACTGGAGATAAGTAACACTTGTACTGGTTGAACAGCTGATGGACACAGTCTCTCCTGGACTAACAGACCGAGATTTAGGAGATTGGGTCAGGAGTATATCTGCTGAAGATTCTGAAAAATAAAATAAATATGAAAAAACTGGTTATCAAATGTTTGAATATCTACAAATTAAAAATCCCCTAATGTCCAAATGTAAACACCTATTATCCAAATACATCATTAACAATGTATCTGCTGAAGATTCTGAAAAATAAATATGAAGAAAATGGTAAGTTTGGTTATCTAATGATTGAATATCTACCAAATGATCTGATGTCCAAGTATAATCACATATAACTCAAATACATATAATCATATACAATGTGTCTGTGTGAACCAAGTCCAATGATGAATGAATCTAAGTTGGTCAAAGTGTCTCTTACCCTGAACAAGGAGCCCCAAGGTCCCCAGTAGAATCAGTGACATCATCATCATTGTACTGTGTGTCAGTGTCTCTGAAAGGACTGAACAGTCACTGATCAACACTGGACTCTTTAAGTGTGTGAAGCAGTGAGACATGACAGAAATGCAAAACCTCCAAATTTACATAATAGGGTGAAGACAGTAGTGACACACTGACACCTGTTGAAAGAACCAAGGCTCCAAAATCTAGTCAGTGGTAAATGTCTAGGATTCAAAATACTGTATTGAGATAGAAGACAATTAAAGTCATACAGAAATGCATTTTCACAACCATTGCAACTGATATTTGGCTAGATTATTGTCAGAACAACTGAGCCGATTGGTCAAGTCTAAATATTGGAACAGAATTGGGCTAGTGTAAATGCAGCTTGTCGGTAAAAAATGTGATCAACAAAATGACAACAATAGCTTAGGCTCTTGGCAGAAAAGGAAATAGGCTATTCTCAAAACACGTTTCAGTGTCACAGACTTGCCCAATGATGCAGATACAGAAGACATGTTACACACGGCCCAGGCTTTAGTTCCAAAAACCATCATTAAGAAAGGAATGAGGTTGCTCAATCAGCCTGTTTCTCCAACCTGATTGATGCAAAAAAAAAATACAAAAAAGCAATGCTCAGCAAGTGAAGTTGATCTTCACTTCAACAGTGATGAATACATGAATTTTGATGAAAAGATCATCACCATTAGAAAATAAATAACAGACTCCTCCTTAAATAGGCATAGTCCTCATATACTCAGTTGTCCTGAGAATGCACAGAACTGCCCTGACCTGGTATTAATGTGGCCACTTGATTTTTTCTAACCTATTTCGCTCGACACGTTCAGAATCAGTAATCAGATTGAAAAAGGAAAGAAGTTGGGCTTCTCCTGAAGTTCACTATTATCTCCACAGTCTTTAGGGCATTGTGCTCCAAGTTGTTCTGACTGCACCAGGACACCAGAAGGTCAATCTCCCACCTTTAGGTGGACTCGTCATCAGAAATAAGTCCAATGAGGGTGGTGTCATCTGCAAACTTCAGGAGCTTGACAGTGTTGTGACTGGAGGTGCATCTGCGGGTATACAGGGAGAAGAGTAGGGGGGACAGGACACAGCCCTCACGGGAGCCGGTGCTGATGGTCAGGGGGTCAAACAGTTGCTTCCCCAGCCTCACATGCTGCTTTCTGTTGGAAGACTGTGATCCATCTGCATGTGGACCCAGTTGAAATAGCTTGTCCTGGAGCAAAGCCGATTCCAGATGGAGGATGAAGTGAAGAGCCATGTTGACCGCGTCGTCCACAGACCTGTTGGCTCTGTAGGCAAACTGCTGTAGATCTAGTAGAGGATAGGTGATGGTGTTGAGGTGGGACAGTACAAGGCCCTCAAATGACTTCATAACCACAGAGGTCAGGGGCCTGTAGTCGTTAAGTCCTGTGATCCTTGCCTTCTTGGGGACAGGTATGATGACGGAGGACTTGTAATAAGCCGGGATGCAGCATGTCTCCAGTGAGGTGTTGGAGATGTCAGTAAACACAGCAGAAAGCTGATCTGCACAGTGCTTTAGGGTGGATGGGGAGACACCGTCAGGTCCTGCTGCTTTTCGGGGGTCTTGAATAGTCTGTTAACGCCCCCCTCCAGGATTGAAAGTTTCATTGTAGTGGCAGGGTTGGGGATGATTGGGATGGGTGAATGTGAATGGACCCCAATGGTGGGGAGTTGGTTCACTAAATTAGTAACGACCTCTAAACCCAATTGTCAACTGGACCGGATTCCAACTAAACTACTTAAGGAGCTAGTTCCTTGTGCTTGGTCTGCCGATGTCGAACATAATAAATTGCTCCCCTTCCTCTGGATGTGTACCAAACACACTAAAAGTCCATCCATCCATCCATCTTCTTCCGCTTATCCGGGGCCGGGTCGCGGGGGCAGCAGTCTAAGCAGGGATGCCCAGACTTCCCTCTCCCCAGACACTTCCTCTTGCTCTTCGGGGGGACACCGAGGCGTTCCCAGGCCAGCCGGGAGACATAGTCCCTCCAGCGTGTCCTAGGTCTTCCCCGAGGTCTCCTCCCGGTGGGACGGGACCGGAACACCTTCCCAGGAAGGCGTTCCGGAGGCATCCGAAACAGATGCCCAAGCCACCTCAGCTGACCCCTCTCGATGTGGAGGAGCAGCGGCTCTACTCTGAGCTCCTCCCGGGTGACCGAGCTTCTCACCCTATCTCTAAGGGATCGCCCGGCCACCCTGCGGAGAAAGCTCATTTCGGCCGCCTGTATCCGGGATCTTGTCCTTTCGGTCATGACCCAAAGCTCATGACCATAGGTGAGAGTAGGAACGTAGATTGACTGGTAAATCCGATCCGTCTGTCAATCTCCCGTTCCATCCTTCCCTCACTCGTGAACAAGACCCCTAGATACTTAAACTCCTCCACTTGAGGCAGGCACTCTCCACCAACCTGAAGTGGGCAAGCCACCCTTTTCCGACTGAGGACCATGGCCTTGGATTTGGAGGTACTGATTTTCATCCCCACCGCTTCACACTCGGCTGCAAACCGTCCCAGTGCATGCTGAAGGTCCTGGTTAGAAGGGGCCAACACGACAACATCATCTGCAAAGAGCAGAGACGAAATCGTGTGGTCCCCAAACCTGACACCCTCCGGCCCCTGGCTGCGCCTAGAAATTCTGTCCATAAAAATTACAAACAGAACCGGTGACAAAGGGCAGCCCTGCCGGAGTCCAACATGCACTGGGAACAAGTCTGACTTACTGCCGGCAATGCGGACCAAGCTCCTGCTTCGGTTGTATAGGGACCTGACAGCCCTTAGCAAAGGACCCAGGACCCCATATTCCCCAAGCACCCTCCACAAGATGCCGCGAGGGACACAGTCGAATGCCTTCTCCAAATCCACAAAACACATGTGGATTGGTTGGGCAAACTCCCATGAACCCTCCAACACCCCGTAGAGGGTATAGAGCTGGTCCAGTGTTCCACGGCCCGGACGAAAACCACACTGTTCCTCCTGAATCCGAGGTTCTACTATCGGCCGTATTCTCCTCTCCAGAACCCTGGCATAGACTTTCCCGGGCAGGCTGAGAAGTGTGATCCCCCTATAGTTGGAACACACCCTCCGGTCCCCCTTCTTAAAAAGAGGGACCACCACCCCGGTCTGCCATCCCAGAGGCACTGTCCCCGACCGCCACGCGATGTTGCACAGGCGTGTCAACCAAGACAGCCCCACAACATCCAGAGACTTGAGGTACTCAGGGCGGATCTCATCCACCCCCGGTGCCTTGCCACCGAGGAGTTTCTTGACCACCTCTGTGACTTCAGCCCGGGTGATGGACAAGTCCTCCTCTGAGCCCTCATCCTCTGCTTCCTCAATGGAAGACATGTCAGCGGGATTGAGGAGATCCTCGAAGTACTCCTTCCACCGCCCGACGACATCCTCAGTTGAGGTCAACAGCTGCCCACCTCTACTGTAAACAGCGTTGGTAGGGCACTGTTTCCCTCTCCTGAGGCGCCGGATGGTTTGCCAGAATCTCTTCGAGGCCAGCCGATAGTCCTTCTCCATGGCCTCACCGAACTCCTCCCAGGCCCGAGTTTTTGCCTCCACAACCACCCGGGCTGCAGCCCGCTTGGCCTGTCGGTACCCGTCAGCTGCCTCAGGAGTCCCACAAGCCAACCAGGCCTGATAGGACTCCTTCTTCAGCTTGACGGCATCCCTTACTTCCGGTGTCCACCACCGGGTTCGGGGATTGCCGCCTCGACAGGCACCGGAGACCTTACGGCCACAGCTCCGAGCGGCCGCTTCGACAATGGCGGTGGAGAACATGGTCCACTCGGACTCAATATCTCCAACCTCCCTCGGGATCCAGTCGAAGCTCTGCCGGAGGTGGGAGTTAAAGATCTCTCTGACAGGAGACTCGGCCAGACGTTCCCAGCAGACCCTTACAGTACGCTTGGGCCTGCCGAGTCTGTCCAGCTTCCTCCCCCGCCATCGGATCCAACTCACCACCAGGTGGTGATCAGTTGACAGCTCCGCCCCTCTCTTCACCCGAGTGTCCAAGACATACGGCCGCAGGTCAGATGAGACCCGTAGGCGCAGGGAAACGACCCTCTCGTTCACCGGGGTAAACTCCAACACATGGCGGCAGAGCTGGGGAGCTATAAGCAAACCCACACCAGCCCGCCGCCTCTCACCATGGGCAACTCCAGAGTGGTGAAGACTCCATCCTCTCTCAAGGAGTGTGGTTCCAGAGCCCAAGCCGTGCGTAGAGGTGATCCCGACTACCTCTAATCGGAACCTCTCAACCTCACGCACTAACTCAGGCTCCTTCCCCGCCAGCGAGGTGACATTCCACGTCCCTAGAGCCAGTTTCCGTGTCCAGAGATCGGGTTGTCTAGGCCCCTGCCTTCGACTGCCGCCCGATCCTCTTTGCACCGGCCCCTTATGGTCCCTCCTGTGGGTGGTGAGCCCACGGGAGGGCGGCCCCACGTCACCCGTTCGGGCTGAGCCCGGCCGGGCCCCATGGGGAAAGGCCCGGCCACCAGGCGCTCGCATTCGAGCCCCAACCCCGGGCCTGGCTCCGGGGTGGGGCCCCGGCTGCGCCATACCGGGCGATGTCACGGTACTCAAAATTGTATTCTTCATTAAGGGGTTTTGACACACTAAAAGTATCACAACTAATTTTTTTTTTACATCTGGATCCAGATATACACTCACCTAAAGGATTATTAGGAACACCATACTAATACTGTGTTTGACCCCCTTTCGCCTTCAGAACTGCCTTAATTCTATGTGGCATTGATTCAACAAGGTGCTGAAAGCATTCTTTAGAAATGTTGGCCCATATTGATAGGATAGCATCTTGCAGTTGATGGAGATTTGTGGGATGCACATCCAGGGCACGAAGCTCCCGTTCCACTACATCCCAAAGATGCTCTATTGGGTTGAGATCTGGTGACTGTGGGGGCCATTTCAGTACAGTGAACTCATTGTCATGTTCAAGAAACCAACTTGAAATGATTCGAGCTTTGTGACATGGTGCATTATCCTGCTGGAAGTAGCCATCAGAGGATGGGTACATGGTGGTCATAAAGGGATGGACATGGTCAGAAACAATGTTCAGGTAGGCCGTGGCATTTAAACGATGCCCAATTGGCATTAAGGGGCCTAAAGTGTGCCAAGAAAACATCCCACACCATTACACCACCAGCCTGCACAGTGGTAACAAAGCATGATGGATCCATGTTCTCATTCTGTTTACGCCAAATTCTGACTCTACCATATGAATGTCTCAACAGAAATCGAGACTCATCAGACCAGGCAACATTCTTCCAGTCTTCAACTGTCCAATTTTGGTTAGCTCGTGCAAATTGTAGCCTCTTTTTCCCATTTGTAGTGGAGATGAGTGGTACCCGGTGGGGTCTTCTGCTGTTGTAGCCCATCCGCCTCAAGGTTGTGCATGTTGTGGCTTCACAAATGCTTTGCTGCATACCTCGGTTGTAACGAGTGGTTATTTCAGTCAAAGTTGCTCTTCTATCAGCTTGAATCAGTCGGCCCATTCTCCTCTGACCTCTAGCGTCAACAAGGCATTTTCGCCCACAGGACTGCCGCATACTGGATGTTTTTCCCTTTTCACACCATTCTTTGCAAACCCTAGAAATGGTTGTGCGTGAAAATCCCAGTAACTGAGCAGATTGTGAAATACTCAGACCGGCCCATCTGGCACCAACAACCATGCCACGCTCAAAACTGCTTAAATCACCTTTCTTTCGCATTCTGACATTCAGTTTGGAGTTCAGGAGATTGTCTTGACCAGGACCACACCCCTAAATGCATTGAAGCAACTGCCATGTGATTGGTTGATTAGATAATTGCATTAATGAGAAATTGAACAGGTGTTCCTAATAATCCTTTAGGTGAGTGTATTAAGCAATTACAGGCCAAAATCTAACCTCCCGTTCCTCAAAAAAATCCTAGTAAAATCATTTTCCCAACAACTCAACTTTATTTTCCACTATTGTTTTCATTATACAGGTGCTGGTCATATAATTAGAATAACATCAAAAAGTAGATTTATTTCAGTAATTCTATTCAAAAGGTGAAACTTGTATATTATATCCATTCATTACACACAGACTGATTTATTTCAAATTTTTATTTCTTTTAATTGTGATTATAAATTACAACTAATAAAAATCCCAAATTCAGTATTTAATTCATTTTCATTAGTTGTCAGTTATAATCATCAAAATTAAAAGAAATAAACACTTGAAATATATCAGTCCGTGTGGAATGAATGTATACATTATACAAGTTTCACTTTTTGAATGGAATTATTGAAATAAATAAACTAATTATATGACCAGCACCTATATATGCTGCCTCTTGCGAGATGTCATCCAGAACCACAATGTCAATTTTCACTGTTATGCTGATTACACACAGTTGTATATTTCATTTAAACATTCAGATGCCTCAAAACTAGCAACTATGGAAGCATGTGTTTTGGACATAGGACTAAACTTTTTGCTTTAAAACTCAGAAAAAAATCCAGAGGTGCTCATTTTATTTTAATTTTTTTTATTGGCAGATCTAACAATGAACCTCGACGCTTGTATGGTCGCATCCTTAAATAAACAGTGAGAAACATCGGCGTTCCCCTCGACGGCTTGGATGAAGCAGATCACCCCGTCAGCATTTGCACAGCCTACAAGCAGAGGAGTGGAAAGGGATATAGAAGGAATATACACTTCATGTTTTAATAACCTGTTACAATATACAAGAGCACTCAAACCTAGTCATTTTACCCCATTTTTATTCCACGGCAGTCATCAGTGTGCAGAATTATACATTTAATATACAAAACATCTGAACACAGCGACACGGATACATTTTATGTAGCTGTCATTCATGTGGTAGTGAGGAAGGGTGTCAAGTCATACTCCAGTTATAGTTGTCTAATTTGCAGGAGACTCTAGCATGTTCATTCATGGTGATCCATAGAGAAGGAAAGAGATGAGGGGAGATGGACGCCATGATGGGAGAGGACTAAACCATCATGGTGGACCAAGAGCAGAGAAGGTAGTCAGATAGCAACGCCATGGTGGTTCCCACAAAATGTATTTAATGGGAAAAACCGATGACCAAAAGATAATTAAGAACTAAATTAGCATGCCTGAGAGAGAAACTGTTGAGGATGGAGTTATTAATAGAACTCCAATGAAGATACAGGGAGAAAAATAAAGAGCAAAAAATTATTATAATAATCTTAGAGCTAAAATCCTTAGGAACAGTGGCTGACGGTTCGACAGAAGGTTCTGGATTTGAAACAAAGTATTTAGACAAACAGCAAAGAGGACAGACCAGATGAAGCATATGGCCTTTGTCACATTAAAGCAGCTGAAGGCTGCATTGATGCGAAAATGAGTACCCAGCAAACCCCTTAACAAAAGGTACAATCAGCAAGGCAAGAGTGGACATCAGGACGTATAGTAGTGGTGGGATTAACCTGCCCCCTGGTGGACAAAGAATATTGTTTGTCCACCAGAGGGCAGGAGAGGTATATAAAAACTTAGCAACTACTGCAGGAGTGAGATCAAGACTAAATGGCAAAAATGAGAAAATAACTTTCATTTACTTAGACCATAATTATCAACACACTTGTAACACAAAGATGCCTTTTTTCCATTTGTCACACCCATGTCCTTTGCATTTGGCAGTCGTAGATAAAATAATATAGACCATTATGAAAATTCATCTCAGTTTAGGAGAAAGTTCTGCAGTTGGACAACTAGTAAGATTTTCAATCATGCAGTTACGGTTTTGATGAAAAATCAGAAGAGGTAAAAATTAAAAAATCATAAACAAACACCCCAATACAATAAAAGGTGGTCTATCAGAAACAAAATCAATTACTATCCTAAATTCATAATATTGGTAACTGAATAATAGTTGCAGTAACTGCAATTATAGAAACATTATATTGCTTTTCTTTTGTGCACATAAATCTAACCATTTAGAGTATTAAGTGTGTAGTTCTACTCTTTATTGATCAGCTGACATCACTAACCTATTTCTTTCCTTAATTTCTTCAAAACAAAAATAATCATTTCAAAGTGAAATACGTCAACACAAAGGAAAACCACTTGTGCTTGTTTTAAAAACATCAAAGAGACATTTGATCAGAGTGAACGGAAAATAAAGTGAGGCACTTCATGGTATGGACTGGGAAAATTAACTTTGCTAAAATAAATCAAGGCAATGGGAAAATCGATCAACTTTTTGGATAGGCTTCCTAAGACTCAGACATGCAAGGAACGCAAGAGATGATGCCTAGTAAGTGTATCGTGCGTATAGTAGAGATTGTAATTGTAATCATGCCTCTGAAAAACTGGGTTTGAGGTACTGCTAAAAAACCCTTTACATTGTTAAACAAAATCAAAAGTTGAATGGTTAAAACAGCAAACAGCAAGTACAAATAAAACCTTAACAGAAAGATCCATCTTTTGAATATATCCTATATTTTCGAAATTAGTGCAACAACTGACATTTCAAACAGAAATTCCTTCAATCAGAGCCAACTTGAGATACCAGTTGCGAGGTGTTATAAGGCCTAGTGATTCTTATAATTAACCTCCAGACTATGAAACAGAATATCTCAGAGTCAGATATCTGACAGCTGGCATCCGCTGTAAATGCAGCCACGTGGGTTTGCGTCAATGACGTTAACTTCAAAAATGTTTTTTCACTTCTGACATCACTGCATGCGTGATGACCACAGAGTATGTACTATGTCATAATTGCCAGAAAATAACCTTTGCCTCCAACGACTGTGGTGCGGTTTCACCTTATGCAGATCTCAGCTTTAAATCAGTTTGATGATGCTTGACGCTATTAAACCTGAGACCATAGAGACGTTACACATGCTGTTAAGAATCTACAGAGTTGCTTTTTGTTTCCTTTCTCTTGCTCTCCTCCTCCTCCTCATCGCCTAGGAAGAACAAGGGGAACATCCCAAGAATGCATCCAATTGTGACTCCAATGCCTTTTCCCTGCACACAAAACGGGAGAATACTACATGTTAAGACATTTTCCAATGGAAAAATGTTTTTCATATCGGAATATAGCATCTTGCTACAACCTCGTTTCCTAAAAACACTGCGTAAAATATAAACAGAATGCAATGATGTGCAAATCACTTAAAACATATATTTAATTGAAAATAGTACAAAGACAACATATCAAATGTTGAAACCGAGACATGTTGTTTCTTGAAAGTATATGCCCGCTTTGAATTTGATGCCAGCAACACGTTTCAAAAACGTTGGGACAGGGTCAACAAAAGACTAGAAAATGTGTATTCCCTAAAAAACTAAACCTGGTGGAATATCACAACTAATTAGGTCAATAATATGATTGGGTATTTAAAGATTATTCCAGAGAGGATGGGTCTGTCAGAAGTGAGGATGGGGAGGGGTTCACCACTCGGTGAAAGACTGCGCAGGCAAACTTTGCAACAATTTAAGAATAACGTTTCAACGTAAAATTGCCAAGAGTTTGGGGATCTCAACGTCTACTGTACATGATATCAAAAAAATTTTAAAAATCTGAGAATCCAGAGAAATCTTTGTATGCAAGAGACAAGGTAGATGAACAAGATCCAGAACCGCCACTGCCTTCTCTGGGCACAAACTCTTAAGATGTTACATTTTGTGAATCATGTACGCCACGTCCTCTAGACTGAAGAGGAGAAGGATCATCTGACTTCTTATCAGCACACAGTTCAAAAGCCAGCATCCGTGATGGCATGGGGGTGCATTAGTGCACATGGCATGGGTGACTTGCACAATTGTGAAGGCACCATTAATGCTGAACAATATATAGAGGTTTTGGAGCAACATTTGCGGCCATGTAGATTGTCTTTTTCAGGGAGTCCTGCTTATTTCAGCAAGACAATACCAAACCATATATTACACCATGTATTACAACAGTCTGGCTCCATAGTAAAAGAGTCTGGGTGCTAAACTGGCCTGCCTGCAGTCCAGACCGGTCATCCATTGAAAACATTTGGCGCATTAGGAAACGAAAAATACAGCAAAGATGACCACAAACTTTTGAACAGCTGAAATCCTATATCAAACAAGAATGGAAAAACATGTCACTTTCATAACTACAGCAATTGGTCTCCTCAGTTCCCAAACACTTAGAGTATTGTGAAAGGAAGAGGTGATGTAACACCATGGTAAACAGGCCTCGGTCCAACATTTTATGAAACGTGTTGCTGGCAACAAATTCAAATGGGCATGTATTTTCCCCACACAATAAAGTGTCATAGCTTCAACATTTGATATGTTGTCTTTGTACCATTTTCAATTAAATTTACATCATTGCATTTTGTTTTTGTATTTGCATTTTACGCAGCGTCCCAACTCTTTTGGAAACCGGGTTGCATAAAACAAGGATGGATAACCCAGCTAATAACTTCCCTGAGCCCAAACTACAATAATTCATCCAGGAGTAGAGCAGTCCATAGAACCAATCTTTATTTGACCCACTCACCATGTGGGAGCTGACCCTGGTCTGCCACATGTCTACCTGCTTCGGGGTCAGGTCAGGCACCTGCATCCCCAGCCGTGAGGCCAGGGCCTCCACATATCCCGCTAGACTGCCCACAAGACAGACGACATGAGAAACACAGCCAAATTAGTCACGGCAACTTATCAGTGGTTCAATATTACATCCTCCTGAAAAAATAAAATAAAAGCATAGCCCTATTAGCGAGTGACAACGCCGCTGAAGTACTAGCAAGACTGACAGATCAATGATCAGCCTAAATATCAGACAGAGGTCCCCCTACCCCAGTCCAGCAAGGTCTGACACCAGGTTTCCAAGAGCTGCAGCTGTAACAGAAGAGAAGGGACAGGGTCAAAATCTCTTTATTTAAACAAGAAAGAGCTTAAGACATTCTGTTTTACAAGAGACCTGTCCAATGACAGCAAAAGTCCCCCATAAAACATTAAAAGCTGGAAATTGCAATACAATCCATAACACAATATGGGGTAGCGACTGAATTATCATTGTCACACTGGGAAAAAAAATATTGACCCGCTCATGTATGTTGAAAAGCATTCAAAATCAACTAATGATTCATTTTAAGTTTTAGACTACATTGACCCTTACCTGCCATGGTTGATATTCCAAAGGTGACTCCTATGGATAATTCAATCTGGGTTCCCTAAAAGGGAAAAGTGGGAATATTCACATTCACAACTGTTTCTGGCATTAGTTCATCAAAAGGTCTTCACAAAAACAAAATTGCTTCCACCCATTCATCCCAAAAGCCTGTAATAACTGAGAAAATGAAATGTGCAATTGTTAAAAAGCTAATTCAAATTAAACAATACAAATTAACCTAGCCACCTAAAAAAGCCATATCACTTACTGCTGCAATCATGATGGCATTGTCCAAGAATCCAAAACCAATAAAGGGGATCGCATTGTGTAGAAGCACTGCAATCAAGATGGTACACACTATTAAAAAAACATTTTATTATATATAGATGTTTATATCAACTTGACTTTGAGGTTGTCCATCACATGAAAAGGAATGTTCCAGATCAGTGGTGTAAGTGACAGCCAGTAGATCCACCGGTCACGGATTGACACTTTTGTGTGCTTTATCTACCTTATGCTTATGGAGGTGTTTTGACATTCAGGAAAATCCTCATTTTCATACTGCCAGAGAGCTTGGACAAAAGACTAGCTCAGCACAGCTTGAAAGCTAACAGCTGTACGTTAGGGTCAATTGAAGACTTATTTTCAATAGCTGACTCAAACATTTTCCCCTCATTATACAGAATCCATGTGTAAACAAGCTGATGAGACATTTTAGTAAATCTTATCTGTAGGGTATATAATGTGACTATGGAAGCACAGTACCCTTTGATTCCACTGAAAACATTTCAGCTATAAATATCTGTACGGTACAAAAACATTTGGTTGATCCTCATGAGAGAAGAATTATCTTACCGTATTTGATCTGAGCTCGCGTAAGCGGTGAAGTCTCTTGTGTCTCTGAAAGACATGAACATCAAAAACATTAAAATGAATAGCTGCAAAATTATGCACACTGGGGGGAATCTTTCAGGTCCCAATCAGCATTTATGCATCTTCTCCTAACATCCCTGGCACCAAGGTGTAAACTTCCAGCACAAATATAAACAATGTTTTTAACTGCATAATGTTGCTTGAACTACTTTAGAATGCACAATATAAACCGCTTTCTTCTTGCAAACATTGCCACAGAAAGGTTATGAACACAACCTTGAGGCAAAACACATGACTTATCATACACAGGTCGCAACTACAAACAACATCTGAATTATAATGCTTGTATGAATACTGTGTTTAGGTCATTGCAAATGACCTGTTGTATAACTAAAAACCACAAACTTCAACCAGTAAAAACATTGAGCTTTAAGCAGCTATTACTATAGCCTGAAAATGAGTGTTAGTAGAAGTGGTAGGTGTAATAGCAGAAGCAAAAGTTGTACCAGTGTAGTAGGCTAGTAGTTACATGAGTAGGTGTACCTGCAATGATAGTAGTATGTTTAGTGACAGTAGCAGTAGATGCAGTAGTAGGTATAGCTGAAGTAGGTCTAGTAGTGTTCGCAGCAGGTGTGGAAATACTAGCAGTAGCATAATGCAGATATTTTTGGCAGTTCCAGAGCAGAACCAACTAAATAATTCACTAAGTAATTTCACAAAAGAAAAATTCCACAAAATTAAAGACATTAAATTAGAAAACAAGAAAGTTAAGATTTTTTTATTGTCTGAATTAGACTGTGCAGCTTGAGTCCAGACATTTGCGTGGTTACAAGCAACATTTCACATCCCAATAGGGACAGGGGCTTGAATTGTCCCTCATTTAATTATTTTCAAGTTCTTTGGGTGGAAGCATTTTTTGTAGTGTATAATTCAAAAACCATATCCTAGCACAGCAATAAACAGAAAGTGACTGTGGTTTGGAAAAGTCAAGGACACCCGAGACAGTTGGGGCCTATTTCTGTAGAAGAAACCAAAGACAGAGGACTGGGTTGCTTTAACGGGACCCTCTCCCAGGCTTCCCTACGCAGGCCGGAGGAATTCAATGACTAAGAGCTAAACACTGAACCTTACTGCCAGTGTCCAACAAATCAAATCCCTGGTTAGGGTGGAGCTCTAGAAATGATTGCTAGATTAGTACCATAGGTGCAACAGTGTGTAGGATGGCAGTGACATTCCAGATTAAAATGTTTAACCTCTCAGTAAGGGGAGGGTTTTTGAAAAGATAATTCAATAAACATTTTGCTGGAAGTCAGCAAAGCATTAACCCATTATAAGAAATATAACATTCTCCAGACCCAGGTAGACAGGAAACTTCCTTTGTAGCTATGGCTACACAAAATCCCTTTAATGTAGATTTAATTGAATAAAGTAATTAAATAATGGATTACAACAGCAGGCCAATCTGGTCAGGAGTGCACAGTTGGTCATTACAAAAATGAGGGGGATACGGTCACATTCAACTGGCCAATATCCTCCAACAACACAACATTCTTAAAATGACTTCACCTCACCTCAGACATATCACATATCACATTCTTGAAACAAAATTAGGTTTGTGTGCAACAGGTTGTTTGGGGACAGGGATACACTGCTGTTTCTCTGGAATAGAATTCAATGTCATTTTGTCTTCTAAACCAAGGATGCAAGGAGGGACATTTCAGAGAGAAGAAAATATCAGGTGGATGGTCTTATGACTGTTTAAGTCCTAACCAGAAGACATGGGCTTGAAGATAAACAGGAAATGTACAGAAGCTCTTTTCCAGCAGTGAAACTCAAATAGGTTGGGAAAAACTACAGCCCGACAGATATGGGATTCTTGTACCCGATACTGATTTTAAGTGGGAAATATTTGCCGATACCAATAATATCTGCAGATATCAGTAGAAAGAGTTGACCTTCCCATCACTAGTCTCCCAATAAGGGAGATAGGCTATACTAGAAATCCAAATCATTGTTTTATTACAAATAGAATAAAACAAATGTAATAAGACATTTTATTTACAGCTCTGCTACAATGACAGTATGCTCCTATTATTTATAAAATGTTATTTGATAAAAAGGAAAAACTTATTTCAACCTTCTCCAAGGTAAATGGTTTAGCCAAACCTGCGGTGCTCTCTTATTGCGTTCACTACGTTTCAAGGGAGCTAACGTTAGTCAGCTAGGTACAGTAAATGTCAATGAAATGGTGAAATGCAAGTGTTGACTTTTTGAAAACCACAAGTTCTGTAAAATATTTTCATGCCAGAGCTGGATTAGTTAACACTACAGGCACTTAACTTAAAAGTCAAATTCAGAAACAATATAGCTTCAGTAGCTAACTACAGAAGCGTAGTTAGCCTACTCAGTAACTAACTACAGAAGCGTAGTTAGCCTACTCAGTAACTGAGTTAGGCCATACCGGCTATCTAGATTAATTGTAAAAACTTTATGCAACGCTAAACTTTGTGTGCAATTTTTGGGACTTTTACACCGGAAAGCTGTTTTTCAACTCACCTTTATATACAGCTTGTTTTCTCTACAGTCTCACTGCTTTAAAGTTTAGATGTCCTCTTGTAGTGCTCAAACTTGTATCCAGTGAAAGAACGCCCTCTTCCGGACAGAAAGTGATGAGTTGCAAGCAAATACATCGGTCTCTTATCGGTGAAAATATCACAGATACAAATATATCGGTAAACTACTAATACTTACTGATAATATCGGACAACCTATATATTGGTCGGGCTCTAGTATAAACTAATGAAACAAAGCCATGTGTAACATCAAAGGTTTACTGGCGTCAAAAAATTATTGTATGGCCAAGCTGGGATAAAATACTTGGTTGATAATTAGAATGGACAAATATCTTACAACTTTGATTTAAAAAAGTGATTTCAGTAGAACTAGTGTAACTTAAATGCCATATAACTGTGTAGCCATATATTAACTGCTGGCACTAAATTACCTTTTAGAAACACTGGCACAGCAGACAGCAGCAGTGTTGCGAAGACAAGTTGTTTGTTTCCCCCTCAGTGCTTAGCTGGAGTGGTCCATCTGAAACAGCCAAATGACAGAGCTGTCTGTGGTTGTTGAATGCACCATCTGCCTGCTGTCTCAGTTCTGAGGAACTGGCTCCCACAACCCAAAACCATCAGAAAACAGGAAGAGAGTACCTGATGTCAGGACGCAATTGGACAGGCGCTGGTCTATTCTGAGGGCCAATTTATTAGAAAAAGTAGCCATGGGAATTATTTTCAGAACTAATGACATGGAAATACGCCATCAAGTCACATTTTTAAATAGTCATTTGCACAGGATACATGAGCAAACCATCATCATCATCATCATCATCATCTTCTTCTTCCGCTTATCCGGGGCCGGGTCGCGGGGGCAGCAGTCTAAGCAGAGATGCCCAGACTTCCCTCTCCCTAGACACTTCCTCCAGCTCTTCCGGGGGGACACCGAGGCATTCCCAAGCCAGCCGGGAGACATAGTCCCACCAGCATGTCCTAGGTCTTCCCCGAGGTCTCCTCCCGGTGGGACGGGACCGGAACACCTTCCCAGGAAGGCGTTCCGGAAGCATCCAAAACAGATGCCCAAGCCACCTCAGCTGACCCCTCTCGATGTGGAGGAGCAGCGGCTCTACTCTGAGCTCCTCCCGGGTGACCGAGCTTCTCACCCTAAGGGATCGCCCAGCCACCCGGCGGAGAAAGCTCATTTCCGCCGCCTGTATCCGGGATCTTGTCCTTTCGGTCATGACCCAAAGCTCATGACCATAGGTGAGAGTAGGAACGTAGATTGACCGGTAAATCGAGAGCTTCGCATTACAGCTCAGCTCTTTCTTCACCACGATAGACAGATACATCGACCGCATTACTGCAGAAGCTGCACCGATCCGTCTCTCAAACCACACAAACAAAATGTAATTGCATGCACCATGCTTCTATGCTTTGTTCACTGATGTCAAAGAGACCGTGAAATTACTGCAGAAATATGTCCATAACTCAGGACTGTTATTTGCAGTTCGCAGAGTCAATATTACAGCTACACACACCTTGTCTTTACATTTTGTTTCCTTAAATATGTACATTTAAAAAGTGATTCAGATTCTCCTCATAACCAAAACAGAAACTTGTTTGAATACCAAATTATGTAGCGTCTTCACCTCAGAGTTAACGCTTTGCAGAACACCGGTCAGTCTTAACAGCGGTAAAATGATTTTTCAGTAATATTCTACCAACTCTGCACAACTCTTAGGTAAACAAACTGGGAATCCATTTCATTATTTAAATTACTCAAGCTTAATATATCTTTGGGAATTGTGCACAGTGCGTAACATTCAAACCTGAAGGGCATATAAGGTAACTACGGCCAGCTCGGAGTTCAAATTTGGAATACAAAGTCACAGAATGGGCATCCTGATAGCAATGCTAATTTCTACAGAATGTGTACTCTTGGTACAAACCCGCTCCAGAGCAGGTTAAATGGAGCAGCTAACTCCACGTACCCTAAAATAAATGAGTCAGGTGAGACCCAACCTCTTGCATAATCATCCTATGGAGACACAGTGGTCCATGTCGATGTACCATTAGCAGCTTGAGACAGACAGGCGGATCATAACCCATCCTTTTAGGATCGCTGAATCATAGGCTAGAATGTGAAGAGAACTACAAACATTTAAAAAATTGGTATATTTAGCTTGCTAAGTCGTTTTGATTTTGCTAACTTTAAACGAGAGGGAAGCCCATGTGTGATTCATGAAATCTATTCTCATGAACCACATTTTTCATGCCCCATAACCACAGGAAATAATCAAATTGCTCACATATGGGGCCCCTCAATGGAGTTGGTGAACGTGTTCCACTCTGTGCATGTGCTTGGAGGAAATGTCTCGATCTTTGACCCTCACACTGTTAGACAACACGAAATTGGCAGGGGAGAAAAACAGTGGAGAAATATGGGTAGAAGATGAAACTGTGCACTGCTCTTAACCTTGCTGACCAACATGCAAGAAAAAATGCACATTTGTTGCCTTTGGCTTTGAAATGCTTCTAAGATTTTGTGCTCAATTCCCCCCTTCAACGACTGACAAGGATGTCGGTGTTGAAAACGACATTTAGCAGTTCCTTGGGAAATAAACAGAAGGCTGCCTTGACACTTGAAATATTCGGTGGTGGAGCCCATCTGTTACACATGCCCCAAAAGAACATGGTTGGCATTTGAGAGGGTCTGGATTAGGCTCTGGAAAAGGTCAGTGTTCCTAAACTTCTCATGGGATTTAAGTTGAAACAAAATGTGTAAGAAGATGTAGGCTACTAGTCAAATAACCAGTGTATAGGGCACATTTGACTTCCAGTAAAAAAGATTGTGTACGATCTAGCATGCCATTTCAAAACAAATTGATGCACGTTTTTTTTTTAAGTAACAATCAGCTTGTTTTTGTTGAAGGACAACGTGGTCAAAAAGCCTACAGCTGTACATGAATTTAGCGTCTTTCCTGATCAATTGTATTCAGTGTTATAACATTGGACAGTTTTGTATCGACAGAGCAATATCTTTTTGACTATTGTCAACCACAACCCAGATTGATGTAACATTTATACTTAAAATGGGCAGAACTCTGCAGTACATGGCCCAGCTCAACCAAACGAGCGTATTAAACATGTTGATTAATCTTAATAAACTAAGAAATGCATGAGAGTCATAATGTCACATGAGCAAGACCCATGACAGTGAGCCTGTACCAAAGCTGCATATTAGAGACAGAACAGATCAGCTTAATTGGGCTCAGTGGGAGGGAAAGTGAAAGAGATGAACGCTTAAACCAGAGAAAAGAACAGAGTACCATATAAAGAGAAAGAGAACAGGGGTGTGGCATCCACATAGGATTGAAAAGTCTGATTTTTAAAGTAAGCTACAGAGTATGGTGCAGTATAGGTTTGAATGAGAAGACCGCTCCAGGGACAACATAGAAAGGCTATGCCAAATGCTGACAATGCAGCACCAGACACAAACAGTATTTGCAATGGACGGCTCACAACCACACCAGCATGTTCCAAAATACTTGAGACATCACACAAAACACAATTTAACTTTTACAACACATTTACTCCATTTAAAAATGTTACTCTACAGCCTAAACCAATGCGAGTCCAGTATATAACACCCACAACTTTAAAGCTAAAGAAATATACAGTTGCTGCCCAAATAAAAATACTGTAAAATGCATTTCACATTTTCCTTATATCCACAAAGACATCCAGACTCGACCAAATCTAAATCAGCAAGCCCCCTACTGTTTGTTTTGGTTAAGATTATGTGGTCTGCTACAAATTATAAAGAAACTATGCTGCCTTTACGTTGGTTTAGGCAACAGAGAAGGGCATTAAATAAGGAAAATGCTTTCTTGACAACAGGACTAATCAACAGTGTTTTTCTGGTTGATGTCAGATCTATTTTAAAAGCTGTTGGTATGCTCCTGAGCGCCATTTCCCTTTTCATGTGTTGTTGCACAAGTGGGGTTTATAGCTTAGCCAAGTTTGCTCCCTGAGACATCAGCCCAAATCTTTTGAAGGACTGGTGAAACAATCAAAGTTGACAGCCCACGTAATATTGAATGTTTCACCAAAAGCAAGCTAAGCAACTGATGTTGATTTGCTAGGCCTCACAAGCTTAAAAAAAAGCCAACAGCTGCCTCCCCCTGCAAGTGGCTGCAGTGCACACTGCTGTTCAAAACTACCTATTGACTAGACAGAGGCAGACGCCGAGGCAGACGCCGAGGCAGACGCCGAGGCAGACGCCGAGGCAGACGCCGAGGCAGACGCCGAGGCAGACGCCTTTAATAATAGTTGACGAAGTGCTAAAATGTGTTGTCAACTTCCAAATAGGTGTCCAATGATAAATAATTGGATTGTACCCTAATTGAAGTAGCGGTTTAGTAGGATCATGATTTTGCATACCATTGCATGAATGACTGCCTGACAATTTATTACTATATAAATATATTATATACAATCAAATTATCAATTACATAGAAACTAGTTGCTATGAATAAAGGTGCCATCAGTTGTCTTCTTATGAATTACTTGTTTGTCACTGAGTCAGCGTTGCTGATGCAAAGTAGGTCCTTCATTACCAAACACCAATAACTAAATTAGGATACAATTATGAGTCATTAGCAAACTGTTAGTTTAACATTAAACTGTTGGTTACTTTAAAACTAACCTTCATATGGGTGATCACAGGTATGTGAATATTTGATCTGTTTACATGTCAGATATATCACATGACTTGTGAAACGCTGTTGCTATCAAACATTGTCTACTTAATCAACTGAGTCAGTGTACTGGTGAAGGGATGAATCAAACAGGCCGATAGATGGAATCAACTGAGTCAGTGTACTGGTGAAGGGATGAATCAAACAGGCCGATAGATGGAATCAACTGAGTCAGTGTACTGGTGAAGGGATGAATCTAATAGACGGAATCAACTGAGTCAGTGTACTGGTGAAGGGATGAATCTAATAGATGGAATCAACTGAGTCAGTGTACTGGTGAAGGGATAGATCAAATAGACGGAATCAACTGAGTCAGTGTACTGGTGAAGGGATAGATCTAATAGGCCCATAGATGGAAGGTTGGCAAAGTGATTTCATGCTCCCTTGTAAAAATATTTTAAAATTAAAAAGATATACAGTAGTTTATTCAGATACATGGTGTGGCTGCTGTATTTGTAGTCTCTCTTGATCCACTTAAAATGGAGGTATTTGGTATCTTATTTTAAAATACATTTTAATGTATCTTTGCCCTTCATTGTACACAGCACAGTCCCACACCCTCAAGCATCCTCGTTCACCCCCAGCTCAGTGAGTAGCCCATCCTTTTCAGTTATTTCTGTACCAACCAGGTGTGTGCTTAGTCTAGTAATTGTTAGTGATGAGCTTGTTAGCAAACATGTCTAGGTAAACATTGCTGTTATCAAACCAAAATGAAAAGCTGTGTTCTAGAGGTTCATAACAGAGACTTTACTTCCTAAGCCAACTCGAATGTCGCATGCCAACCTGGGTCCTCTCAAAATACTGCCATCCATTCCAGACTGACTGCACCACGGCCCTTTGGGAACGATATTCTTGTGTCTTTATATTTTTCTTCCATTGACTTTATGAAAGTCATTATGAAAACAGCAAGTAAGAATATCATTAAATGGCTTATGCTTTGAGTAGCTCATGTTCATATGACAAAACCTGCCCAATAGGATCTTGCTAGCTCCCGCTTTTGCTCAGCTAAACCACCCTTCTGCCCACTCGACTTTATAAGCATACCACTGGAAATGACATCTAGTGGGCCATCTTAGCTTGGTTAGAAGGAAAGTGTGTTAAACCACCCTAGCAGCACTGGTAGAATAAGAACACCCGGCCTCCTCCCAGGTGTCATAACCCCCAGAGCAACACACCCAAACAATTATTTGGGAACTTGAGGCCCAATTATCCCCAAGCCCCCATCAGTTAAACACGTATGATATAAAAACATATCGTAACCATCAGCATAGGGACAATGTTTACATTGAGTTCGGCAAGAGTGCTAACACGTGTACCTATAGCTTACCTTGAGCTATGGCCATGGACTCAAAGCTTTGCAGTTCTCTGAGTAAACATGTTCTTTCTTTGGCGTGGAGGCTGTAGATAAATTCTTTAGCTCTTTGGGGTGAGTTAAGGGGCTCCCGCGGCTCGTTGCGTACATGCGTACCCAGCAAACAGCGCCGCACGTGGAACACATTGACAGTCTTTTCCACCGTGAAACTTTCGGCCAGTGCTCTGGTTGAGACGGTTGGCCGCAGAACTCTCCGAAGACAGAGCTTGAACATCGTGGCAAAATGGGAGCAATAATGACTTCGACCAAATAAAAACGCGAATATCAGAAAAACATTTATATTAGATCGCTGGGTTATTCACTGGTTTCATGCTATCTAATAAAAAAAAAAATATGACGTTATAACCCGGCGGTTCGAACCCGGAATGTCGATTTGGCACAGTCACTAGTGTTTTCGTAAGTACTGTACAGTAACTACTGTTGTCTAGAAGCCAACATCGCCAAGTGTGACCATCACAAGACACAAGCCAGCTTAATACGGCAGTCAGTATTCCTGCTAACGTTAACGACAACGTAAAATAGCTTAGTTACTTTTTCTCATGGAACTAGCTAGCTAAGTCGAACGTCCTCATTAAAGGCATTTGGGGAAATAAACGCTCAGGCTAGTATCATCATGTAGAAACTAGTTATACTATAATGCATTTCAACAAAAACAATATCGCTATATTAGATTGGCTATATAAATTGTTGCATGAATGGAACAGCTCACGAAAAAAACACAGCATTGTACCAACCCGCACGCGAACCACAAGTTCACTTCGAGTCACGGACCAGAAATCAAATATTTTCCTTTCAGCTTCGATTTAGCAGTTGTACTGTAACCGTCCATATCCAATGACCCAAAAAAACAGTTCAATGTCATGAGGTGATTCGTCGACTTCAGGAAGCGTTCATTGATTACTTCGACTTGCTACCATGTCGTTTTTTTTCTCCATAGGTAAGCTCATTATGCCGGTTAGTCAAATTGTTCCTCAATCTTCAGGTTTTACTAACTTTATATTCCGCAACCGACATTTCACTGACAATGTGTGTTCTATTATATCGTCCCACTGTCTAGCTACCGATCCAAAGACGTCGTTTTGAGTTTGACCATCAGTGAGCTCCGCCTCAAATGGTAAACCACATTTCCCAAAATGCAACACGTAAGGGTGCGGACACATGCGCGTCCACATAAATTGCATTCAAAATAGTTGGATATCAAAAAGATCCCTAAGTTGATAACCTCTGTTCCTCTCTTGTTTGTACAGCAAATGTTGATGTGTGGTATAATAAACCACAGCTAATGGCTGTGGCCTGGATACAGTCCTCAAACGTGGTATATCGGCTATATACCACAACCTCCCGAGTCGCTTTGCTGCCATTACAAACCTCCAACCACCGCAACAATTAAATGTTGTCTCACGTACCCAGGCGTTCTCCCAATAAAAATTCAGGGGTCCAAAACCAGGTATATAACTGCTCTTATGTTGCCATCTTGTGGTATAAACAGGATGTTCTACTAAAATGTATTGCAGCAGATGGGATTGCTGGACCAAACTTAATGACTCATTGGGTTTTGCGGATTAAGATTAAACCCTGACCTGGACAAAAAAATCTACTCTAACGGATGTTTTCCATTGAGCTTGCTTTTTTAGTCAAGAACTAGGCTCAATCTGTGTTTGCGAAACTTGACCATTAATTATTACATCAGGTCAGGCAACAGTGGCATGTAACACTGTACATGAGCTGTCATCTAGGTATGTATTTTTCCTGGTCAGTATCCTTTTCAGTAGCTCAAAGCATACGCCCTGTGATAAAAATGTGTATTTACTATTGCTTAAACATCAGCATATTACCATGTCATGTGAGAAATGGTAATTGACACTACAAGCCATATGTTGAATAAAACTTCATTTAAATCTACTCTACCAGTTGTCCATCCTGTTTGTCCTTAGGCCGATAGGAAGTGGAGATTAAATGTCCACAGCACCAAACATTAACAAACAGCCAAAACAAAGTTATCTTCCAATCAGAAGGAACAAAGGCTAATTTCACAGGATCTCACAAAATAGAAATCAAAACATAAGCATACTGACCACCATTTGGAAATTAGGGTTAACAGACACTCCCCATGAAATTTGTTCTCAGACTACCTCCTACTTAATGACAAAAATCAGCACAGAACAGGTAGATGTTCAAATTAAGTTTATTCAAGATTCTGACTTGTGATGGGACGGTGATTGTTGTATGTTTCAGATGAGATTGAATCCTATTTTCACTACAGTGTTATGATATTCTTAGGGACCAACCAATATTAAATAATTTTATTTACATAAATAAATATTTAATATTTTTTAAACAAAATTAACTGATTTTCTTTTCTGTAAAAAGCAAACAACTAAGTCAGTAATCAGAAAATAAGTCCTTCATTACTGAAACAAACTGAAAGTACAGCTTTTCAATAATATTAGATGTTTCAATATACTACAGCATTTAAAATAATTGTAATCTTTAGTTGGAAGCTGTTGCCTTAAAAAAAAGATAAGTTGTGCTTAGAGAAGTGCATTGATACAAATGTAAAATTAAGTGCCTTTTGAAACTGCAAGTATGGATAAGCATGATTTTGGTTAATTATTTGATCGCTGTATGAAAAATGTACAGTTCACTAAGCAATAGCAAAAGTTGCAGTTTCACTTTCCAGGTAAGACTTTTTGAAGTCAAGTAAAAGTAGCGTCTCTCAAAACACTTGAATACAACCTTCTCTTTTCTAGAGGAAAGTGTATTTTTATTACATGTACAATAACGTACACAATTTAAGCAAGGTCACACAACAGACCAGTAGTAATAAGAGGTATATCTGTGATTACAGTAGCACGTCACGTTTTAATCAAACCTCTCTTCTTGGTGCAGAGCTCTCGGGTAGAGGCCCTTTCAGCTTCCTGCTTACCTTTGTTAAAACAGCAAACACACCCGACCAACGGCATCCCAACAAAACAGGAGGAATGCGGGTCTCTCCCACTGAATTGCACCTCTCGGGACACCCAACCACCTACTGTAGGCACACGCAATCATAGCAGTTCCACCATGGCGAGCCCTTAGAAGACTTATCCCCAAGACAAACAAAAAAGGAAACAAATCTAAAAAGAGAAAACAACTGGCATCCCTGATGTTGAAAATATTAAGATGTTTTTAACAAATATATATTAGATTTCTCTAAACCCTGATCAATCCCCGTTAGAGTCTGTGTCATCATTAATGTAGTCCTCCTCTACAGGCATACCGCCGTTCAGTCCCGCCCACTCGTCCTCGTCATACTCAATACTGTCGTTATCCTCCAGCAGTTCATTCTCAGGTTCCGGCCCGGCGGCAGCGGCCTCTGCCCCATCAGGCTCCATGAACGGGCCCGGTTCCTCGCCGGGCGCAACGTAGCCATTGTTGTTGGAGAACGGCGTCCTATCCCGGGCCTCTTCCTCAATGTAAACCTTCTGGTGGCACATGGGACACGTGTCCTGGATGTAGAGCCACTTGCGGAGGCAGAGCGTGTGGAAGTAGTGGTGGCATGGAGTGATGCGCGCCGACGCGGTGAACTCCTGGTAACAGATCGCGCAGACGTCCTCGATGTCGCGCAGCTCACTTCCCTTCACCTCCGGCAGGGAGTTGATCTTCTTGACGGCCGTGCGGCGGTTGATGAAGGTCTTCCACCCGTTCTTGGCCTGCAGGTAGATGTTGAAGTAGGCATGGAGGCACATCATGCAGGCGCGAATCTTGCTGCCCGACTCGAACATCATGGTGTAGGCGCCGTTGCCGAACATGATGACGCCGAAGACAAACTCGATGACGTTGCCCGTGGAGCGGACGTAGTACACATAGTCGTCCAGCTTCTCCCACAGCACGTTGTAGTAGCCGTCCACCATGAAGAGGGCGTAGACGGTCAGCGACACCACCACTTTGAGGCAGAGCTCCACGCAGAAGGCGGTGACGGCGAACAGCCAGGTATTTAGGTCATAGAGGTGCCACAGGGAGTAGCTGAGGACCACGGGCAACACGAAGAGGCCCGCCGACACCAGCAGGACCGGGCAGTGGCGGCGGAACGACGAGACGTGCGAGGCGCTCAGCGACATGAGCACCGGGTCCGTCATGCCGTGGATAAAGTGCAGGATGGCGGTGAGCAGAAGGCACATGTTGCGGCTAAGCCGCACCAGCCGCTCCTCAGGGTTGAGGCCGCTCAGGCCCGTCTGCAGGGCCAGGATGAAGAAGAGGACTGGCGCCACGAAGCCCAGACGCTTGTCCTCCTCCTCCGTGGAGCCGATGAAGGCCAGGATGCTGAGGCCCAGGTAGTGGGCGAGGGAGGAGATGACGGCGCTCATGCCCAAAACCGTCAGCGTGGAGTCGCAGCCGCTAATGATGAGGTTGCTGAACAGGTCCCAGAAGACGTCCCGCGTCAGGAAGCTGGGGTCGCCGCTCTCGTGCCTCACCACCTTCACCACATAGGCCAGGATGACGGCCTGGGCCGCCATTCGCGTGAGCCAGAAGACACGGAGCACGTCCGGGAAGCGGATCCTCTTCCAGGTGTCCTCCACCAGCATCTGCAGGCCGTAGATGCGGTACATGTGACGCACCAGCAGGTAGACGTAGCGGCAGGAGTAATAGAACCACTTCAGCTTCAAGGCCAGGCACATGACCGTGTTAAAAGCCAGCGTCAGGCCCGAGGCCACTGCCACAAGCTGCCGGACGTCCACAGGAAGCTCCAGGACGAGCCCCCACAGCGGAATCATGATGTCCACAACGACCAGAGCAGCGAACACGGACTGAACATTTAGAAGCACAACGTAGCCCATGCCGAAAAGTAGTTGCACCACGGCCATGCCCAGCCACAGGGTGGGTCCATTTCGCGGAACTAGTCGGAAGCCCAGTGCTGCTTTGTAGTAGGCGCTGTAGAAGTCTATGTGAGATGTAGCGTAGTAGTTGATAAGAACCGCCGCTGCTCCCAGGAGCACAGCAAAGAACAATGTGTAGAACTTGAACAGAGCTTTCTGTGACAACACCAGGATCACACTTGAGACCATAATACCTGAAACAAATTAAAACCAGTGTTAGAACAAAGAAAGGCAAGTTAAACAATTTCTGATATGCATGCCAACACAGTTTACAGTGCAAACTGCTTGATTAGGTTTAGGACTACTGTTAGCAGATATGAATCCATCGACCCTGTTTTACTTTAAACATGTCTGGAAAACATTGGTGCATGGTTTTAAACATGTTTGCAGACAAGTATGGTCGCTTTCAGTTTAGGCAACGTTGGCTATAATATGACAAGGGTCATGCAAACAAAGTGTTGGACTTGAGGGCAGTATGCTTCAAAAGGTAGCCAACAACAAACATTGAGGTCGGCAAACTAGTGAACGATCTATGTTTGCAGGCGACCGTGTTGATAGATCACACTGTCAGGTTATGCCCATATTTCATACTAGTACTAACGTTACTTGGTGCGAGGTGCGCAAACAATTGGTTGACATTTTTTCAGATAGTCAGGCATATTTCCAAAATATTCACTAAACGTCAAATCGCTGATTAACGATAATAGGCAACCTGGAAGGATAAGGACTGTGTAATGTTATTATCTAACGGGCTAAATCGGCTTAGAAAGAGTAGACTAAAACTAAAAGAGGCCCTTCGTCGTTGACAGGAGACGCGGCTCAGTCACACCAGCCGCGTGGAGAGGTGCTAACTAGGTACTGACATTAGCTAGGTTAGCAAGCTAACTGTCAGAGAGTGAATGGTTCGCCTAAACTATTAGTAGTGAGAAACAAATAATGATCATACCCATGACTCGGAGTAAAATCTTCCCCGCTGTTCCGGCCCATCCTGATCCAGGAACATAGTAAGAGTTAAAAATGGCGTCGATAATAAAGATGCAAGGTACGCGAAGTGCCACATCCAACACCGTCATGGCGTGTTGGCCGATTCGGGCGTGAGCCGACGCCATGGCTTCGGACCTAGGTCCCGGAGCATCCGACGACTCCGATTTATGGGTTAAGAACACCCAGGTTCTGTATTCTTTCGGTTTCAACTTCCCACACGTTATTTAACAGGGTCCCAACAATCCGCCATCTTCGCTGCCCTCCTGTTGCTATGCAAAGAACGCGGAAGTTACTACAGTCTTTGATCCCGTCATTAGCCAGTTATAAACTCCGCCCACTTCCACAATTTCTGCCCTTAGAATGTGATTTTCTTAACATGCTTATCTTAAACCACACATTAACGTGTGTTAATGCAAAACCCCAACCTAAGGACGTTTTTGTTATTCAAATTATTTCTATATTGACAATTTTACGTCGATTATATCTGAACGGAGACATCGTTTATACATTTCCCGAATGGCCACATGACATTGCCATACTTTTAGTGGGACAGCTTGATGAACCCATTTTGGGAATGGTCACTCTTTCCCGACGGGATTAATCCACTAACATCTTTGCGTAAAATAGGGGACCTGTAGGCTACTGAATAGATTACCTACCCTTTACGGATCACAATTAAATTCGAATGTAATAATCTATTTTAAGAATACAAAAGGGCTATGGTATTTAATGTAGATACAGAATAGTACTTTAAATACAGTGCACATGTATATATATACAATAACAATTAACTGTGGTTTTACATTATAATATGTTTGTATTGTATATACATACTAATATTATAATTGAATTACATTTTAAAAATGCCGATTTTAGTAACAGTACGAAAAAATAAAATTAACTTTTATACACTATTACTGATGCATGAAACATTTTTTCCACCTCCTTCATATCAGTTGTCTTTTTTGTGAAACAAGTTGAAAATGCAAATGTTAACTGGCTTGACTTTTCTGAACTGGTCCCAGGTAAGATGGGAGACCAATTGGGTCATCAGATAGAACCAGAAGTCACATCTATTAACACTACTATTGTGCACAAGTCTCTGATAAGTTTACTAAAACAAAGCCTCTCAACAATCCTAACCTGGTTTTGTATACAGATAATTCCCCATTGTGGAGGGGGGAGAGAAAAGCAGAGTGGGCAGTCAATGGAGACGGTAGTCAATGGTCCCGGGAACTCTCCCTGCTGGGACCCAAGCCCACTTTGGGAACATACTATGCTTACGGAAGCTTGCAATTATGCCAGTAGGAAAACTAGCAACGCTACTAACATTTGGAAGAGTTGGATATTCCTGGAAGAATTGGGATTACCAGTAAAGAATTTGAAAGAGATACACGCTCTGCTAGAAGCAGTGCAGATGCCCACAAGGGTTGCAATCATCAAAACAAAAGTACATGGGAAAATACTGAGGACATATTTGCAGCACATCAAAGACATTTATGTTTCCGCAGCAAGAACTTAGGTTTGGGAGCAGATGGCCTTTAATGCAAATTGAAGAAGGATGGTATATGGACACATTGGCAGAGAGTGGTGGCCCTGGTTGCTGTTTATTATATTATAGATCATATCAATTGTCACTTCACTGTTTAGATTTAGCTTGAATTTGAATATCATTGACCTCCATTGTTTTGTGAGATTATATACAGATGGGTGACAAATTAAAGGAAAATCCTGAATGCTTGACCCCTACAGGGAAGGGGTCGGAGGCTCTGTTGTGCCGTGGGGACCCAAGCCTGGCATGGTTTGGGTCCACTCATCCCGTTAGAGGGAAGGAAGTGTCACAGCATATAATTACACAACTGTGATCACCTTTATACTATGGTCAAACATTTCTATCCAGATGGGAGTGTCTCTTTCAGGTTGACAATGCCCCTATCCACAAGGCATGAGCGGTCAGCGAATTATTTGATGAGTATGAAAATTATGTCAATCATATGCTATTGACTTCGCAGTCACCAGATGTCAACCCAATTGAACATCTATGGGAGATTTTGGACTGACATGTTATAGAGTACTCTCCCCCCCATCATCATCAAAACACTATAGAATATACACTCACCTAAAGGATTATTAGGAACACCATACTAATACTGTGTTTGACCCCCTTTCGCCTTCAGAACTGCCTTATTTTCTACGTAGCATTGATTCAACAAGGTGCTGAAAGCATTCTTTAGAAATGTTGGCCCATATTGATAGGATAGCATCTTGCAGTTGGAGATTTGTGGGAAGCACATCCAGGGCACAAAGCTCCTGTTCCACCGCATCCCAAAGATGCTCTATTGGGTTGAGATCTGGTGACTGTGGGGGCCATTTCAGTACAGTGAACTCATTGTCATGTTCAAGAAAACAATTTGAAATGATTCGAGCTTTGTGACATGGTGCATTATCCTGCTGGAAGTAGCCATCAGAGGATGGGTACATGGTGGTCATAAAGGGATGGACATGGTCAGAAACAATGCTCAGGTAGGCTGTGGCATTTAAACAATGCCCAATTGGCACTAAGGGGCCTAAAGTGTGCCAAGAAAACATCCCCCACACCATTACACCACCACCACCAGCCTGCACAGTGGTAACAAGGTATGATGGATCCATGTTCTCATTCTGTTATGCCAAATTCTGACTCTACCATCTGAATGTCTCAACAGAAATCGAGACTCATCAGACCAGGCAACATTCTTCCAGTCTTCAACTGTCCAATTTTTGTGAGCTTGTGCAAATTGTAGCCTCTTTTTCCCATTTGTAGCAGAGATGAGTGGTACCCGATGGAGTCTTCTGCTGTTGTAGCCCATCCGCCTGAAGGTTGTGCGTGTTGTGGCTTCACAAATGCTTGGCTGCATACCTCGGTTGTAACAAGTGGTTATTTCAGTCAAAGTTGCTCTTCTATCAGCTTGAATCAGTCGGCCCATTCTCCTCTGACCTCTAGCATCAACAAGGCATTTTCGCCCACAGGACTGCCGCATACTGAATGTTTTTCCATTTCACACCATTCTTTGTAACCCCTAGAAATGGTTGTGCGTGAAAATCCCAGTAACTGAGCAGATTGTGAAATATATTCAGACCGGCCTGTCTGGCACCAACAACCACGCTCAAAATTGCTTAAATCACCTTTCTTTCCCATTCTGACATTCAGTTTGGAGTTCAGGAGATTGTCTTGACCAGGACCACACCCCTAAATGCATTGAAGCAACTGCCATGTGATTGGTTGATTAGATAATTGTATTAATGATAAATTGAACAGGTTTTCCTAATAATCCTTTAGGTAAGTGTATTTTGGAAGGTTATTCCATCCCTTCAGTAAAGTTCCAGAGACTTGTCGAATCAATACCCAAGCACTTTGAAGCTGTTCTGGCTGTTTGTGGTGGCCCAACACCTTTTCTGAAACACTTAGTTTTTACCTTTAATTTGTCAACCGTCTGTTTGTAAATATTTCTAACAGTTTAGAATTTAGATTTTGTATGAAAATGACAAAAAAAACTAATAAAATGACCTAAGGGGAAAAGGTATTTTCAAATAACATTAGGGAAAGGGTATCTTAGGAGATGTAATCAGCTTCCACTAAAAAAACATTCAATGTGTTGTTGTAAATTGTCTTTGCCATGTCCATAGGATCCTCATTCCTTGCAGCAGCTAAGATCTCAAACACTTGTCTGGAACAGAAAGATTAAACAAATTAAGGCTTTCACAAAAAGCCTCAGATATCATCCTGAACAACCACCACAACTAGCTCTCTCAGGGCCAATCAATTAAATTATTCTCAGAATGCTCAGATTAACATGAGTGTCTACTGTCAGCACTGTAATTTACAGTAATTTAGCTTTATGAGATTCCCAGATATTGTATATTCCCTTCCAACATAGACAGTGACATTCATTTTTAAATCATTTATTATTTATTCAACAAGGTAATTCAATTGAAATCCACAATGAGGCCAAAGGCATGGCCAAAGGCATGATAACTGACAGCATAGCAACAAGACACAGTTGGGCTCATAAATTTGCATACCCTTGCAGAAATTATAAAGTTTTGGCATTGATTTTGAAAATATGACTGATCATGCAAAACAACTGCCTTTTACTATCACATTGGCTCCTTTTTAAATCATAATGATAACAGAAATTACCCAAAATGGATCTGATCAAAAGTTTATGTACCCTTGAATGTTTGGCCTTGTTACAGACACACAAGGTGACACACACAGGTAAAAATGGCAATTAAAGGTGAATTTCCAACACCTGTGGCTTTTTAAATAGCAATTAGTGTCTGTGTATAAATAGTGAATGAGTTTGTCAGCACTCACGTGGATGCCCTGAGCAGGCTAGATACTGAGCCATGGGGAGCAGAAAAGAAATGTCAAAAGACCTGCATAACAAGGTAATGGAACTTCATGAAGATGGAAAAGGATATGAATAGATAAGCCTTGCAAATGCCGTTCAGTACTGCTCAATCACTTATTAAGTGGAAATTCTGTGATTTCTTGATACAAAGTTAAGGTCAAGTAGACCATGAAATATTTCAGACAAAACTGCCATAACAATTGTTCAGGGTACAAATACAAATCCAGATGTAACCTCAGGAGAAATACAGGCTGCTCTGGAAAAATACTGTGTGGTTGTTTCAAGGAGCACAATACGAAGATATTGAACAAAAATTTGCTGCATGGTTGAGTTGCCAGAAGGAAGCATTTACTGCGCCAATGCCACAAAAAAGCCCAGTTACAATATGCCCGACAACACCTTGACACACCTCACAGCTTCTGGCACACTAATTTGTAGTGAAAAGGCTTAAATCAACCTTTTGGTCACAACCATAAGCACTATGTTTGGAGAGGGGTAAACATGGCCTATAGAGAACAGAATACCACACCCATGGTGAAGCATGGTAGTGGCTCACTGATGTTTGGGGGTGTGTGAGCTCTAAAGACATGGGGAATCTTATGTAAATGTATGGCAACATGAATGCAACATGTTATCAGAAAAAAATGACAGACAATTTGCATTCTTCTGCATGAAAGCTGTGCATGGGACGCTCTTGGACTTTCCAGCATGACAATGACCCCAAGCACAAGGCCAAGTTGACCCTCCAATGGTTACAGCAGAAAAAGGTGAAGGTTCTGGAGTGGCCATCACAGTTTCCTGGCCTTAATTAATGTCATCAACCCACTCTGTGGAGATGAGAAAAAAACAGTCTTTCATGACGTTGACAAAATTAGCAAAACAAATCGTAGGCATACTGATAGTCTAACCAATCCACATGGACTGTCCTCAAAATTCGGTACCAGCAACTCCTCTAACACACGATTCGTTCCACTCACTTTTTTTCCCTTCCACTCTGAAATCTACAAGCGAACGGAGACTGCAAAGAAACTCGTAGATTATTGAGTAGAGAACTTACTTCACGTTTGCGGTCCTTCCGAAAGTCATTTTTTTTAAGCATTTTCTAGACTTCTTTCCACACTATCTGGTTACGCCAAGCACAACCAGGGACTAATAGCCAATAGAAATGTGATATAGAAATAAGGTATGTTTCTCCTGTCAATATGTAAATTCCACAAGTCTTACAAACTACTGAAATGGGGGGACACCGAGGCGTTCCCAGGCCAGCCGGGAAACATAGTCCCTTCAGCGTGTCCTAGGTCTTCCCCGGGGTCTCCTCCCGGTGGGACGGGACCGGAACACCTTCCCAGGAAGGCGTTCCGGAGGCATCCGAAACAGATGACCAAGCCACCTCAGCTGACCCCTCTCGATGTGGAGGAGGGGTGAAATGTAATCGATTATAAAATTAAAAGACCCTCCCTTGGAATTAAAAAACTGTAAACCCTGCGCAAGACAAATTAATGATGATATTCCAAAATATGAGCTATCATGGTGGAATATAGCGATGCATAACGTTAGCAGCTGTCTGGCTCTCCATCTAGCAGACTATTTCTGTATCTAGGCAACTGTGTTAACACTTGTGCCTTGATAAAAACAAAACAATAGTGCAATGTTGGGTTGCATCATTACACATTTACTATTATATCTTTTAAACTGTTGAAGTATTATTCATTCACATAACATGTCCATATGATATAATTACTGTAAATGGTGAAACACTAAATTCCGAAAAGTTAAAACAAAAAAAAACTGAATTAGAGATTTCATAGGGACGTACCAATGCATTGAGCGAAAAAGCTGAATTAAACAACAGCTAACGTTAATTAATTCACTCAAGTCCTACATTGCAATCGGTTACAAGCGAAAGCTTGAAGTAAAACCCATCAAAAAAGTAGGCTACATTAGTTAACTTCCTATATGTTACCTGTCGAGGACCTTTGCTTAGAAACATTTGTTAGCTCATGGCTACTGTACAGCATATAGATAGACATAGACATAATAGATCGCTGATTAAAAGCTGCCAATTGCAAACCATTTATAAAATGTTTTATATAAATGAACGAACAATTCATTATCTAAATTATTCGAGAGATTCAATAAAGTACCACTAAATGTATAGATATGATCGCCACTTGGGCAAGATAAGGTCCAGCAGGGAAGCCAAACAATATCCAATTTATTAAAATGTCTACATCTCTTTGCAGCAAGAAGACTATTCAAACAGTTTAAGGCCTTCTTCAGATTAATATGAGGTATGAATCAAAAGAATAACTAGTAAAAAAGTTCAACAATTTTTCCTTCGTTTTTCCCCAAAACAGTGGGTGGACTGTAAATGGGGAGTGGTCAACACGTCGATTGCCTTTATGACGTACTATTGTCATGGCAACAAGGATGGTATTTAAGGAGGCGACCAAGCGCTCGCACATCATTTACGCTGTTGATACTGTGAAAGTGAGCCACAATACCATTTTATAGTGAAATACAGATCATTTTGCTTCTGCACACCACTAGGTAAGTACATCGTCACCAGCACCGGACTGTCCACGCAATGGCGTCTTTGGCCTAGACTACACGTATTTTTTAAAACGGGGATTTCTATGCGTTTTGACATTTCATCCACACTCACATTGGTATTTGCTGGACCTCGTAAGGAGTCGGCCAAGAAGAGCGAATGTCTCTTACTGAGTGAGTGAATGAGCGAGTGCCTGACTGACTGAGCCCCCTTGTTAAATAGCGTAGTGGTTAGAGAAGCGGACCTGTAAACTATAGGTCCCGCTTCCTATCTCCTCAGCCTGAAATGAAACAGTTTACTGTTATATTGCGACTGTTTCTGGTGGATTTTCGAAGTATGCATCTGTGCATGCGTTTTGGGTCAGGATAGACAAACACATTTGCTGGCTGCAACATACAGTAGTTACGTAATAGTATGCCTTAACTAAAACGGTATATGGCGACTGTATCTGGCATGGAAAAGTTCATCTTCAGTCTCGCTAACAATTTCTTAATTCTTTTGATTATTCCTAGGAAGTTATCAGTTACTGGATAATAAGCTGTTAAAACGGCCAGTGGCAAATGCCATACAGTTCATAGACCCTATGGTGGAGGTGAACTTAATAAGAAACGTTAGTTGAACACAATGCTCAATGGTGTAGCGACGGCTAAAATGTGTAATGTGTGGCTTAGTGGTTAAAGACAAGTAGTGGTTAAAAAAAGTAAGTTGTTATGCCATGATTGGAAAAAAAATACGAAATTAATTAAATAGCCTTGGCAGACTGGCTAGCAATTGCTCAATTCTTATGACTATTCCAGTAAGTATTAATGGCTAATACGCTGTTAAAACGGCCAGTGGCAAACGCCACACAGTTCATATAAACTATTTGTGGTGGAGGTACTTAGTAAGAAACATTAGTCAGTTTAGTTTTATCAGGATCATTCACGAATGGCCAATTAGCTGTTAAAACGGCCAGCGGCAAAAGAGCATTTGTTCAGGGTAGAGAGAGAGTCTAACTGAAACCCGTCTAACTTACAGCTCTGTGGTGTAGTGCTTAACGACACAGCCTTCTACTTGGGCAGCCCTTCTAATTCTCTTCATACGTGTGGACTAGGAATTATTCAGAAAATAATTTCATTACCACTGACCATTTGTCCTGTTCCAAAGTAGTGCCCTATGAAGAGAATGGGGCACCATTGGTGACACCGACCTCATATAGTTAATTCTGTTATGGAGGCAAAATCATTGAAACTGACCTCACATAGTTTAGACTTCTGTGTCCTCAAGTCTCCTGTGTTCTTTGCTCTTATGTGTTTCTCCCATGTTTACTGTGTTTCCCTTCCTACAGATTAGTGGCGCTACCAGCATTACAAGTCACTGGGGCTCCCGACAACCTTGTCAATGGAGACCCACAATGGAGATGCCTCTGAGGCTGAAAGACCTCAGCGGAAGTCTCGGATGTGTGTAATGAGGGAGCGTCTCGAGAAGCAGCAGAAGGAGGACGAGGAAGAGTGGAGGACAAAGCTTGAGAGAGTTGAGCTTCGGGCATCTGCCCTGGAGAAGGACCTGGAGAGGGAAAAGATTCGGGTTTCTGTTCTGAGCGGACAGCTAGAAAAGACCAAGGCCCTTCATAGGAACAGCTTGGTTGCTGCAGCACAGCAGCAGAGGGAGATTCTAAACTGGCAGAAAAAAGTGAAGGTGTTGGAGGTCCAAGCATCTAGGCTGAAGAGCGACTTGGCAGAAAAATGCCACCTGCTGAGAGAAGAGCAGTCCCCGGCCTCCCAGATTAACTGTTCTATCAAAGAGATGGAGTCGAGGCCTAGCAAAGAGGACGCTGAGTCCAGAGATCTTCATGACAATGCCAAGAACAGAGTGGACCATGATGAATGCAGGGCCACTCAGTTAGCCAGTGCTCTGGAAAGGATGAAGAATGCCCATGACCAGACAATAAGTCATTTGGTAAAAACCATACTGCAGAAGATGGAGCTGGAAAACCACCTGGCCGGGACAAAGCTCGATTTGGAGTCCGTTAGGACAGACTGCAACCAGCTGCGACAGGAGAACCAAGCCAATGTGTCCAAAATGGAGGAGTGGCAGGCAAAGGCTGCCTTGGATAAGGAGATGTTGGAGACCTCCTGCGACCAGCTCAAGAATCAGCTGGCAGAAGCCGAAGAGAGAAGGCTGGCTGAGAAAATTGCCTTGGCCAAAAACCTTTCTGAAGTGGAGGAGAATCTCTGTCAAACTGTTGCAGCCCAGCGTCAGGCTGAGGACGAGCGGGAACAGGCCAGAGCCAGCCTCCTGGAGCTGGAGAGGCTGAGCAGAGAGGCTGAGCAGAGGTGGCAGAAAACAGAGGAGTTGTTGACAAAGACGACTTTGTTTGACCAGCTCACGGCTAAACTGGAAGGAAAGATGGCTGCCTTGGGGAAAGAGATGTTGGCCGAGAAGACCTCCTGCAACCAGCTCAAGAATGAGCTGGCAGAAGCCGAAGAGAGAAGGCTGGCTGAGAAAATTGCCTGGGACAAAAGCAACACTGAGCTGGCCAAAAACCTTACTGAAGTGGAGGAGAAGCTCTGTCAAACTGTTGCAGCCCAGCGTCAGGCTGAGGGCGAGCGGGAACAGGCCAGAGCCAGCCTCCTGGAGCTGGAAAGGCTGAGCAGAGAGGCTGAGCAGAGGTGGCAGAAAACAGAGGAGTTGGTGACAAAGACGACTTTGTTTGACCAGCTCACAGCTAAACTGGAAGAAAAGATGGCTGCCTTGGGGAAAGAGATGATGGCCGAGAAGACCTCCTGCAACCAGCTCAAGAATGAGCTGGCAGAAGCCGAAGAGAGAAGGCTGGCTGAGAAAATTGCCTGGGAAAAAGGCAACACTGAGCTGGCCAAAAACTTTTCTGAAGTGGAGGAAAAGCTCCGTCAGACTTTTGCAGCCCAGGGTCAGGCTGAGGACGAGCGGGGACAGGCCAGAGCCAGCCTCCTGGAGCTGGAGAGGCAGGGCAGTGAGGCTGAGCAGAGGTGGGAGAAAATTGAGCAGTTGCAGGCAAAGACGAATGCGTTTGACCAGTTCATGGCTGAGCTGGAAGGAAAGATGGCTGCCTTGGATAAGGAGATGTTGGCCGAGAAGACCTCCTGCGACCAGCTCAAGAATGAGCTGGCAGAAGTCAAAGAGAGAAGGCTGGCTGAGAAAATTGCCTGGGACAAAAGCAACACTGAGCTGGCCAAAAACCTTACTGAAGTGGAGGAGAAGCTCTGTCAAACTGTTGCAGCCCAGCGTCAGGCTGAGGACGAGCGGGGACAGGCCAGAGCCAGCCTCCTGGAGCTGGAGAGGCTGGGCAGTGAGGCTGAGCAGAGGTGGCAGGTCCTACTGAGGGAAAAGGGGCAGGAGATGGATGTCCTGGCGAAGGCTAAAACCAAAGCTCGAAAAGAGTTGTCTCAGATTAAGATTGAGGTAAAGAGTGTGGCCTGGTTAATTGCTGAATGAGTTGAATGGGCTAAAAGAATTACAGATTATTTTATATTTTGATATACCAAAGTTGGCTAAATACTGTATATTGCTGTATGTTTTCATGAATTCTGCATTGAAAATAGTTTTATATTCTCTTCCAGATGATTGACAGTGGCAGGGGATTTTTCAGCCAAAAAAAGAAAAAGATGAAAGAGAACAAGCTTAGGATCAGCAACCTGGAATTCTTTCTTTCTTTTTTCTAAACAAGATCCTCCTTGCTTATTTTCCCACAGGAAAAGGTGTCTGCTATGAGACTTTGGTAATTACTAACATTAATAAATTACATAAACTTGATTTATTGTTAGTCTTTTTTAATATGCACAGTAAAACCACATCCTTAGGGAAAGTATTCAGGCCAAAACTGGGCTTCATTTACCTCAGTAAACAAAGGTTAACAGACAATATTATGCTGCATTTCCACTGGTGCTTTACCCAGGTACCAGGGCTACCCCGGTGATTTATGCTATAGTTGGCTACATTCTTTTGTTTCCACTATATATTTGGTACCAATGACTTAAGGGGCTCACGTAGGGAGGGAGGAGTAAACAATCAACGTGATCTGGGTTTCCGTTTAAAATAAAGATATCCAATATTTTTCAAGTAGCAAAATAACTATGATTTTTTTTACAATACAGCGTTTGAACTTAGGTGATAAAATGACAGTAACCGGTTTATTACATTATAGATCATATCAACTGTCACTCCATTGTTTAGATTAAGCTTGAATTGGAATATCATTGACCTCTATGGTTTAGTGAGATTATATACAGATGACAAATGAAAGGAAAATCCTGAATGCTTGACCCCTACAGGGAGGGGGTCGGAGGCTCCGTGGGGACCCAAGCCTGCCATGGTGTGGGTCCACTCGTCCCGTTAGAGGGAAGGAAGTGTCACAGCATATAATTACACAACTGTGATCACCTTTATACTATGGTCATACATTTCTATCCAGATGGGAGTGTCTCTTTCAGGTTGACAATGCCCCATCCACAAGGCATGAGCGGTCAGCGAATTATTTGATGAGTATGAAAATTATGTCAATCATATGCTATTGACTTCGCAGTCACCATATCTCAACCCAATTGAACACCTATGGCAGATTTTGGACTGACATGTTAGAGAGTACTCTCCCCCACCATCATCATCAAAACACTAGAGAATATATTTTGGAAGGTTATTCCATCCCTCCAGCAAAGTTCCAGAGACTTGTCGAATCAATGCCCAAGCACTTTGAGCTGTTCTGGCTGTTTGTGGTGGCCCAACACCTTACTGAAACACTTTTCCTTTAATTTGTCAACTGTCTGTATGTAAATATTTTTTGCAGTTTAGAATTTAGATTTTGTATGAAAAAAATAAATGACCTAAGGGAAAAAGGAATTTTCAAATAACATTAGGGAAAGGGTATCTTAGGAGATGTAATCAGCTTCCACTGAAGAAAACTTTAATTGTGTTGTTGTAAATTGTCTTTGCCATGTCCATAGAATCCTCATTCCTCGCAGTAGCTAAGACCTCAAGCACTTGTCTGGAACAGAAAGAGTAAAAACATTAGGGTTATCACAAAAAAGATACACTATCATTCTGAAAAACCAACACAGCTAGTTCTCTCAGGGCCAATCAATTAAATTATGCTCAGATTAACACGAATGTCTACTGGTTGATCATGCAAAAAAACTGTTTTTTACTTAAGGACTGTGATCATTTGAAGCCATTTATTATCACATAGTTGTTTGGCTCCTTTTAAAATCATAATGATAACAGAAATTACCCTAAATGGACCTGATTAAAAAAGTTGACATACCCTTGAATGTTTGGTATTGTGACAGACACACAAGGTGACACACACAGGTGAAAATGGCATTTAAAAGGTGAATTTCCAACACCTGTGGCTTGTTAAATAGCAATTAGTGTCTGTGTATAAATAGTCAATGAGTTTGTTAGCTCTCACATGAATGCCCTGAGCAGGCTAGATATTGAGCCATGGGGAGTAGAAAAGAACTGTCAAAAGACCTGCGTAACAAGGTAATGGAACTTCATGAAGATGGAAAAGGATATGAATAGATATCCTAAGCCTTGCAAATACCGTTCAGTACTGCTCAATCACTTATTAAGTGGTAAATTCAGTGATCTCTTGATACCAAGCCAAGGTCAGATAGACCAAGAAAGATTTCAGCCAAAACTGCCAGAACAATGGTTCAGGATGCAAACAAAACCCCACAGGTAACCTCAGGAGAAATACAGAATGCTCTGGAAAAAGACAGTGTGGTTGTTTCAAGGAGCACAATATTAAGATATTTGAACAAAAATTAGCTGCTTGGTTGTGTTGCCAGAAAGAAGCATTTACTGTGCTAATGCCACAAAAAAGCCTGGTTACAATATGCCTGACAACAGCTTGACACGACTCACAGCTTCTGGCACACTAATTTGGAGTGATGAGACAAAAATCAAGCTTTATGGTCACAACCATGTTTGGAGAGGGGTCAACAAGACCTATGGTGAACAGAATACCATCCCCACTGTGAAGAATGGTGGTTGCTCACTGACGTTTTGGGGGGGTGTGAACTCTAAAGGCATGTGGAATCTTTTCAAAACGTATGGCAACATGAATGCAACATGAAATCTGTGCATGGGACACTCTTGGACTTTCCAGCACGACAATGACCCTAAGCTCAAGGACAACTTGACCCTCTAGTGGCTACAGAAGAAAAAGGTGAAGGTTCTGGAGTGGCCATCCCAGTCTCCTGATTTCAGTATCATCGAGCCACTCTGGGGAGATATCAAATGTGCTGTTCATGAAAGACGACTGAAGACTTTGCATGACCTGGAGGCATTTGGCTAAGACTAATGGGCAGCTATACCACCTGCAAGAATTCGGGGCCTCGTAGACAACTTTTACAAAAGACTGCACGCTGTCATTGATGCTATACATAGTATTAAGAACTAAAGGTATGCAGACTTTTCAACAGGGGTCAGTTCACTTTGTTGACTTATTTTGTTTTATGATTGTGCCATTCTGTTATAACATGCAGTTGAATGTGAATCCCATAAGAAATAAGACTTGTTTTGCCTGCTCACTCATGTTTTCTTTACAATGGTACATATACAGGTGCTGGTCATGAAATTAGAATATCATCAAAAAGTTTCTTTATCAGTAATTCCATTCAAAAAGTGAAATTTGTATATTATATTCATTCATTGCACACAGACAAGATATATTTCAAATGTTTCTTTCTTTTAATTGTGATGATTATAACTGACAACTAATAAATCCCAAATTCAGTATCTCAGAAAATTTGAATATTACTTAAGACCAACACAAAAAATATTTTTAGAAAGGTTGGCCAACTTGAAAAGTATGAGCATGTACAGCACTCAATACTTAGTTGGGGCTCCATTTGCCTGAATTACTGCAGCAATGCGGCGTGGCATGGAGTCGATCAGTCTGTGGCACTGCTCAGGTGTTATGAGAACCCAGGTTGCTCTGATAGTGGCCTTCAGCTCTTCTGCATTGTTGGGTCTGGCGTATCGCATCTTCCTCTTCACAATACCCCATAGATTTTCTATAGGGTTAAGGTCAGGCGAGTTTGCTTGCCAATTAATAACAGGGATACCATGTACTGGTAGCTTTGGCACTGTGTGCAGGTGCCAAGTCCTGTTGGAAAATGAAATCTGCATCTCCATAAAGTTGGTCAGCAGCATGAAGTGCTCTAAAACTTCCTGGTAGACTGCTGCGTTGACCTTGGACCTCAGAAAACACAGTGGACCAACACCAGCAGATGACATGGCACCCCAAACCAACACAGATTGTGGAAACTTTACACTGGACTTCAAGCAACGTGGATTCTGTGCCTCTCCTCTCTTACTCCAGACTCTGGGACCTTGATTTCCAAAGGAAATGCTAAATTGACTTTCATCAGAGAACATAACTCAGTAGCAATCTCCCCCACATTTTTGAATGGGGTTTGTTTCACAATCCTCTCCAGGGTGTGGTTATCCCTATTGCTTGTACACTTTTTTCTACCACATCTTTTCCTTCCCTTTGCCTCTCTAATAATGTGCTTGGACACAGAGCTCTGTGAACAGCCAGCCTCTTTAGCAATGACCTTTTGTGTCTTGCCCTCCTTGTGCAAGGTGTCAATGGTCGTCTTTTGGACAGCTGTAAAAGTCAGCACTCTTCCCCATGATTGTGTTGCCTACAGAACTAGACTGAGAGACCATTTAAAGGCCTTTGCAGGTGGTTAATTAGCTGATTAGAGTGTGGCACAAGGTGTCTTCAATATTGAACCTTTTCACCATATTCAAATGTTCTGAGATACTGAATTAGTTTTCAGTGATAATCATCAAAATTAAAAGAAATAAACACTTGAAATATATCAGTCTGTGTGGAATGAATGTATACATTATACAAGTTTCACTTTTTGAATGGAATTACTGATATAAATACATTTTTGATGATATTCTAATTTTATGACCAGCACCTGTATTACCAATTCTCCAAGGGTATGCAAACTTTTGAGCACAACTGTATTTACATACATGATATGACAGGGCTCATTCCTGTCCTTCAAGCAGTGTCCTTCCTCCCATCTCTTCTTTGTAGGAAAGGTAGTTTGGATGTGCTTTGCCCCCGCATGAGTGTTCTTCACCCCACACCATGGAGCATCTATAAATGTGAGGACAACATTTACTCAAACTTGTTTTCTTATGAAGCAAATTTGAATTGAGGAATATAAACAGTTCCTTAAAGGGGTCACAAACCTGTCTCAAGCATCAGTCTTTCACTGGGAATGGACTTCATTGCTTCAATATTTGCTTCTGTTTTTAAAGAACTGAAATGCAGAAAAAACAAGAACAAAATAACAAATTTTTAACACACGTACCCCAGCCTAATAATAACTTGAAAAACTCCCCTAAACAAAAATACAGTACAAATGCAACATACTATTTTATGATGTTATACATCATATAAAAATGTAATGTGGAAGACAAGGTTTTTGACTTTCAAAAATATCCTGGATCTTTTATTTTTCATTCATAAAACATGGGATCAACACTTTTCATGCCAGGTTAATATTTTCTTTCAGTATTCAATCTTGAAATATTCTCTCACCAGCCATTGATGCCAATGTACAGATCCAGGTCCATAAGGGCAGCAGCATCTTCTTTAGTTCCATCAAAAGAATGAACCTGGCGGAGTCAAAGCTTTCAATGACACAGATTCATAAAGTCTAGCAATCAAGATGAAATTATATAGCCATTATTTCAATGGCTCTCAAGTACAAAAAAAGACAATTCCTTACCACACCTCCAACACATCTGTCTCTGTTTCTTTTCATAATGTCTGCCAATGTAAACAAGGACAACACAAAACATCAGCCCCTGCATCAAGTCGCAGATGTTTTACATAATTTAAGCAAACATACCAAGGAAATCCATATGAGAGTTTCTGCAATGAAGGAACATTGGCAGTTTGGTTTCCTCAGCCAAGTCAAACTGCTTCTCAAAATACCTGTCACGTGGAACCGAGAAGGTGGTTCAATGCATTAAGTGGAATACATATATTTGGATTGACAGTTTCTGTGAAAGGTTATTTTAAAATTGAAATGTAACTCACTTCATTTGTGTTTCTTTTGGACAGAATTCCAACCTGTCAAAATCTGTAGTGTTAAGAAAAAAGGCATACAGTGGGTTGAATAACTTGACACATCATTAATTTACTTTGTTATACATGTGCCAGACAAAATGTTTAAAATGTAAGCACCACTGAAATACACAAATAAAACGGTCTGTTAAAGTTAATGCGATATGACTGCCAACCTACCTAATCCACATTCCCCAATTGCCACCACCTTTCCCTTGTTTGATGTTGCCAAATCCCTCAGTGAGGTGAAATACTGATCTGGTCCGCTCTGTTCAAACTCGCTGCAGCGTGTTGGGTGACATCCAACTGTACTGTAAAATTCATCTATGTGCAGAAAATAAGGGTATGGCCATAATGAAATGGTTTGGTCTTTTTTTCCTTTCTGTTTCAAGACAGCCCACTGGACAATCTTAGGCTATTAATTGTCAGCGCTGTTCTATTTGGGACATTCCACCAATTAAGCACTTCTGCACCTCATATTAACATGATTTCCATCTCAAGGTTAAATGCAAGAATGACTACAAAGAGTACTACTAAGTGACAAAAATGATCAAGATTCATTATTTCACCTTGAATAAGCCAATAATTCCTTTGTGACAGTTGGAGTAGTGTCTATAAGCACTACTCCAACTGGGAAAGGGAATTAAAAGCAATGTTTACCCAATAAAAGCCTGTTTATCTATGGTCAGCAGGGTGAAAAATTTGAATTGTGTCACCATTAGTGTATTTTACAAAATGCCAGATCTTTATAGCAAACACATCATTCCCCCAAGTTTCTTAAAACAATTGGGCCAGTGCTGAGATATGCATGACACTCTGAGATCCATAGCCCCCTCCCCAATTTTACTGTAGAGGGCAAATAAATATTCTCCAAATTTGTCATGTGAAATGGACAACCCATGTAATAACAGGCTTTTAAAATGTAATGATTTGAAAGAAATGTTCTCTTCAAATATCAAAGGGAGGCAAAAGGCATCAATTTTTGGAACAACCCATATCTGAGTCATAACGGTGGGGATAAACTGTAAATGCTTGAGAAAATAATCATGGTAATCCTAGTTATTTTGATACATTATTACCTCTGGTTCCTGCTAATTTCAGGGCCTCCTTGCTGTCTTCAAGACTCCCCCCTGTGATCATGAACTGTAACAATTAAAGAACATGTAGGCTATTCACTTATCACACACTCCTTAATTGATTATAATCTCTCAATATTTCACTTCTGTGTTTCAGAGAGTGATTTGATAATTATATTGACATGAAATGAAACAATAAAATATCTAACCTTTTGAACCCCAACTTTGACAGCACGGTCAATAATTTGATTAAAGTCATCTGCAAAAAAGATATATAGTCCATTTGCACTAGGCCTATTTATTCAAGAAACAAGTATTAATGGCAAGTGAGTATTCATACATTGAAAATGTAATGGATTTCAGTTATGGGTAATGTCTGATTTGACAGTGTATGTAGCCCAAATGCATATTTTCAGCACACACCTACCTTTATGTTTTTGATTTCCTCTGTAAACTCCTCGAAACATTGGGTCTGTTAGATTAACACCAATATCTGTGGAGTAGAATGTCATACTAGTATGCCATCATAACTCAAATGATCTTCTGTGCACTTAAGCTTTACACTTAATGAATGCTATGTGTGTTATACATAGCATTCATGGAGTTTTACCTAAACTTCAGCAGTGCATGTCAGAACAAACAAGGCAAACTTTTAAAAAATCCTGCCTTTTGGCAAGAGAGAGAAGGGCCGTGTTCGAGAGGACCAAACGGTTATGTTTTCCAATATCCCTCAGGTAAGTGCTGTATCCAGGGACATGTGGTGCGTCATGCTTAAGAACATATCTTAGCTGTAGTATACCACATCACCTCGTACCTTACTACTAAAATGTATTATGTGATTTTATGTATTTTGGTAGTGACTTAGAGGCTTTTGAACACGTTACAGGCATTTAAATTAATAACCTGCAATTGTACACGTTGTCCCATTAGGCAGAGGTTTGAGGTTTTAAAGCTTAAATTACAATGAATTCTATCCGATCATAACTAATACACTGAAAAAAAGTATATACCAATATCAGAGTGAAGGTTTAAGGCTGTTGCCCATGGATAACATGATAAATTAGAATACATTAGTATTATTGTAGTTTTAATCTGACTGCGGACCAGCGGTCGGGTTCGGTTCTAAGTGTACTAGAAAAAAAAGTATTTTTGGGGGCAATATTCTAATGGAATCTGTTCTCGGATATCAAAGTGGAGTACTGTGTGAGGCAACTTTGACAGGAAGCTAAGCTGCATGAAATTACATTTAGCCTCTTTTACAAAACGTAGATAATTTAAGATAATGCTGACAATTGGCAATGCTGCCCTATCCACTTAGAAATCTTACCGATAAAAGTGAATTGTGCCATCTTCGCAAGGCTATTGAAGCAAACTCCACGTGAAATCTTTAGCATTAGCAACAATTCTACAACGCATTACCATATTTAGCCAAATACATGCGCATACGTTATTACCGTTTTAAATAGTTGCCTTAGGTAAACAAGAATGAAGACAGTACAAGGAAATATTATGCAAAGATTGTAGATTTAAGCAATTCTATAACAGTTTGAGATATAATTTGGCATTGTTAATACAACTACAAAAGTGAGGATTATATTGCGCGTATAGTAAGTGTAAAATGTAACGTGAAATCGCAGACATCCAACGCCCCACAATCCTCTACGCCGTCGAAGGTGACAGGGGACAGAAAAAATGTCCGCTGTATTTCTTACTCATCAACAAAAAGTATTGAGGCTGTACAAAAAGTCCTTGAGACACCTTGAATCATGGTGTATTTTTAGGTAAGCAATTTGTTGAGGAGTACTGAATTATATTTAATACTATATTCGACTCTATGGAACCATCTTATTGACCAGCAAATACGTATTGCTAGCTAGCTAGGTCGCTCGCTCTGTGTATAGTTGGCTACGATCCGTCGGTAACATTCTAGTTAGCCTTTAGGTCAAATAGTAAACCGCGTCATTTATCTAGATAATTATATGCTCGGTGAGGTACGCAGTGTATTCTAGTGTCCTGTACGGTTGCTAACCAGCTTCGTCATATTTGCACACTTGCAAGTTACTAATGTCTCTCGCACACTTGAAAGATACTAATCACGGCACAGCTGTATTGGCTAGTTAAACGATATGGTGTTGGTAACGAATTGCTTTTTTTTTGCCTACAGGGATAAGTACCGCTTCTACGCGTGCATGCTGAGGGCACGCTTTGACGAAGCCAAGGATGAAAAGGACATGATTAAAGCCACGTTGATGCTGAAGGCAGGAGAGGAGGAATTCTGGTCTAACCAACACCCTCAGCCATACCTCTTCCCTGACTCGCCAGGAGGAACATCTTATGAAAGATATGAAATGTACAAGGTAACTAAAACGAAGATGCACACCATATCACCGTACAGTGCGTAGCTGTTTGAGTCACTGATATTACCTTAGAAACTACGAAGTATGGGGTCTAGAGAAACATTTACCTTTTTTTACTGTTAATTCAAATATTGCACCCCAACCCATTTGTAGTGGCAGGGAAGTCTCTTGAAAGTAGGTAAACCAGAAGGCTGTTGAGTATTTTCTGGTGTTATGGGATGTAACATTCAGCAATGAAAAAACATACAATATCTCCTGACAGCGTCTTGCACTCTGCGAAGTTTGTTTGCTGCCTAAAACTTTCCAAATATTTTTAAGTGCATGCATCGTACGTCCATAATTGTTTTTCTTGCGGGTGATGTAGGTATTTCTGTAGAATACTTAAATACCTGGACTAATTTTGTTGAAATAATTAAGTTTTTCAATGTTATTTTGAGTTAACACTGCAACTATTTAACCAAAATATAAACATGTAGTCTTGGTCCAGTGTTTCATGGGCTGTAAATATAAGATCCCAGACATTTTCTCTATATTATTTTTTGTATACTAGCTGCAAGGTAAAGTCTGAGAGAGTTTTTCAGATTGGCACAAGCCTATGATGTGATTCCCTCTATGATATAGTACACTGTACTATATAAATGGTGACTGCTACTATACACGGCTGTGTTGTCCCATGCAGCTAATACAGCTCTGGAAAAAATTAAGAGACCACTGCAAAATTCAGTTTCTCTGGTTTTACTATTCATATGTATGTGTTTGAGTAAAATGAACAGTTTAGTTTTATTCTATAAACTACTGACAACATTATTCCCAAATAAAAATATTGTCATTTAGAGTATTTATTTGTCAAACAAAAACTGGTCAAAATAACCAAAAAAAATATGCATTGTTTTCAGACCATTTTTCAACAACAAAGTACTAATGTTTTAACTTGGGAAGAGTTCAGAAATCAATATTTGGTGGAATAACCCTGATTTTTTTTTTTTTATCACAGCTTTCATGTGTCTTGGCATGCTCTCCACAAGTCTGTCACATTGCTCTTGGGTGACTTTATCCCACTCCTGGCACAAAAATTCAAGTATCTCAACTTTGATGGCTTGTGACCATCCATCTTCCTCTTGATCAAATTCGAGGTTTTCAATATGGTTCAGGTCTGTAGATTGGGCTGGCCATGACAGGGTCTTTATCTGGTGGTCCTCCATCCACACCTTGATTGACCTGGCTGTGTGGCATGGAGCATTGTCCTGCTGGAAAAAATAATTCTCAGAGTTGGGGAACATTGTCAGAGCAGAAGGAAGCAGGTGTTCTTCCAGAATAACCTTGTACTTGGCTTGATTCATGCGTCCTTCACAAAGATAAATCTGTCAGAGAAGATGACCTTACTCCATTCCTCTACGATTCAACCCTTATGGTCCTTTGCTTCTCATTGATGAAGGGCTTTTTGCTAACTTTGCATGACTTCATGACTTGTTTCGAACCGTCCTCACTGTGCACTTCACCCCAGCTGCTGTTTGCCATTCTTTTTGTAGGTCACTTGATGTCATCCTATGATTGTTGAGTGATAATCGAATGAGTTGATGGTCATCTTGGTCAGTGGACAGTTGTGTTCGCCCTCTGCCAGTCTGTAGCTTTGTTGTCCCCAATGTCTGTTGCTTGACTTTGTTCTTATGAACTGCTGTCTTTGAAACCTTCAGGATGGAAGCAACCTGATTCTTACTCTTTAGCCAGAATTGAACCCTTATTTTTCTCACTCAAAGCTTTTCTTTTCAATTCTTTTGTCGTGCAGATTACCTTTGAGGTACTACTTGCATTGTTTTTGCAATCCATCTGTTCCTATTGCAAGAGGATAGTGATGACAACAGCAGCGGTTTTTATACTTGTTAAATTAGATTTGGTTTAGGTAATAACCTAATCAGTACCTCAAAATAAAAAAATGTGGTGTGTGTGTTGGAATTTAACAGACACTGGAATGGAATGGCTGCCCTACATGTAGAGATGCTGATTTAAGAAAAATGTGGATTGGTCTCTTAATTTTCTACAGAGTTGTATTTAGACAAGGAAACTAAAGGAAAACAAGAAACCAGGCAAGCCTTGTTCAGTTGGCCCGCAATTAAGTGACATTTTTTTTGTCCTGCCTGGTTTCGAACCCTGGTCTCCCACGTAAGAGGAAGTGTCTTTAACCTCTAGGCCATGATGCAATGCCTTTGCCCTCAGTTAGAACATTTCGTCACGCAACTTCACGCCAAGATTGAATATTTCACTAGACAAGCATTGTGTTAAACTAACGGTTTTTATTATTTTTACCTCCACCACAAATAGCGTCTATGAACTTCATGGCTTTTGTCATTGGCCATTTTAACAGCTTATTAGCCATTTGTGAATTATATAGTTATTGTATCAATCAATACAGGTGATAACTGATGTCTTCGTCAAGTGAAAAGAAGAGAATCATGTAGCCAGTGAAGTTTGTCTATCCTGCTCAAATCCTAATGCATTATATGCTTTGACTGTGATGGGAGACGATCGTGGAACCTGTTCGTTAGCCCGCATCTCTAACCACTAAGCTATTTAACAACGGGAAGTCACTCCAGTCAGGGAGATTCGCTTTTCTAGGCCGGCTCCGATTACACGTTCCAGCAATAAGATGGGTCTGCCTTTCCATACAGCCGGGTGATTACTTGGCTATATTAATTAGGCGCACAGTGCAGCTCAGGCATTGCTTATTGGACCTAGTGTGTATATTCTGATTATACTTTATGTACACACCTTAGGGTCACAGTGCACCCTAAGGCTGAATGTGTGTACCGTTATAACTCCAGTATGTCAGCACCACCCGGCTTCTACCAAAGGACTTGGTAGTGTGCTTATTCAATTTCAATTCAAATTCAATTTGTGTTCTTTTGGCAGGTGCCTGAGTGGACTCTAGATCACTGGCATCCATCAGAGAAGGCAATGTATCCTGACTATTTTGCCAAGCGGGAGCAGTGGAAGAAGCTGCGAGAACAGAGCTGGGACAGAGAGGTGGGTTGTGCAGGGGTCTGGTATACATTGAGTCATTGAAACGGTTCTAAGACAGTGTCTCTCATTCTAGGTCCAGCAGCTGCAGGAAGAGACCCCTGCAGACGGCCCCAAGTCGGAGGCCTTACCCCCAGCCCGCAAAGAGGGTGACCTCCCCCCTCTGTGGTGGCAGTATGTCACCCGCCCCAGGGAGCGCCCTGTCTAAGGGCCTCCGGTTGACAGTACCTGGTGAAAAGCACCGTGGTACCTACTACCACAAAACAGCATGCAGAATCACATTGTGAATTACTTCCCATCTGTAAAATATAGATATAATGGAGACGTTTTGGCAGTGGTGGATTTACACAGGTTGCAGTATGGTTTGACGGGTATTCCACCCTGCCGGAGTATTTCTTTAGCTGTAAAGGTAGGCGATTCTGAAATGTACTGTAGCTGTTCCTATTTCCTGTAGAAGGATCTGTTCAAATAAATGTGTATAATTATTAGGAAGTGCTTAATGTGTCTTCTGTCGAGTGAGCAAGCGATTACATTCTCTACTCATTGTCATACAACAGAACACTTTGAAAGCTGAAATGTAATAATCTTCTGTACCCTAATTTTGACAGACGCACGTTATGCTACATCTTTATTTTTAGCTGAAAGGACTGTTACATAGAAAATTGGAGACAGAATTAAAGAACTCAACAATAATTGTCTTAGTCAGTACCAATGGTACAGTGTTACAGAAAGATGTCAACTCTCCAAGCATGTCTAAATCCTCAGCAACAGACTTAAGGCTAGTGTACAAACGTTTGTCATTGTAGCCACAATCTGTGTCCCGGGGCTCCCGTCCTCTGTTCTTGTGACAAAACGTTTATTAACACACTGGATTAACATCTTACATTATTACCTTTTCTTTCACATAAGTAGGCAGAGTCCTTTTCAATCTGGCACTGGTAAGGAAATGAAAGTCGTCAACATTTTCAGACTACTGATCATTTGATCATGACCAAAAACATCAACTTAGATTACTTACTAACCATTTAGCATACATAAGATTTGGCAACGTATCTCAACATCAACGTCTGTACTTGGAAAAACACCTACGGTAAATTACAGCTACGTTTTACATGGACAATATCAGACCATTATACAGAATCATTGAGTAACGAGCCATACAGGATTTTCAGCATCATATGCATGGCGTTGCATCAGCCACACTAGTTTCCCCTGTCCTACTTGTGAATGTAAAAATAAATCAGGCTTGAGCCGTAACCCAGAAAGTCAAACTTGTTTCAAAGGGTGAAATGTATTGGGGGATATTATGGGTATGGTATAAAAATGAGGGTTAACACAAAAACATGCGTTACTCCATTTACATTAATGTGTTGTTGTGAAATGTGTTGGACAGAACAACTGGGCATCAACTTCTACACCTTGTAGCAACACGTGACCTTGATGAAAAATAAAAAAACATAACTGGACATTTTGAATGTTTATACATATTAGGCCATGTTATCTTGTGAAATGCCATCTCAGGTAGTTGCAATAGTGAATTCTGATTTACTTCAGCTCACAGTGCTGAAAACAAGCTAACTAACTAGACGCCTCTCCAATTCTACTTTTTAACATTTATGAATACTATCATTTGGTAAGGGTGAACTGTGTTTTAGTTATCAGTGACCACCACTAGGCTAATTTTCACAGTCCGCACAAGTATTTTCACAGCAGGACAAGCACTTATGTTTTCCAGTTATATTTGCGTATGAATCCTCTGTAGATACCATTTATACCAGAATCACTTATGATCAATCTGAACGTAATGGGAAGTGTCTTCTGTATTTCTACTGAAGAACAGGAAGGTACATTAAGGCTCCTATTCTATAGCTGACAAGCAATAACATTTTGTCCACTGACACCAAAGGTAGAAACTAGATTGTCAAGGAGGTGGGTGAAAAGGTGTCCTTATTTTCCTCTGAAGACTAAGAGGCTTCCAAATGACAGACGGACATAAGGAAGCTACCCATGTCTTCTCCTGAATGGTTGGTGGTCTACTTTGAGGGTCCAATCAGTTGTGCTAATCTGTTAATTTCCCAATAGTAAAAGACAAATTAAACATATTACAGGGGGGAAAAATTCTGCTGTCCGTTGTTCTTTCCCCATCTATCCATTTTCTCCGCACATTCTTAAATTATGTATATATATATATATATATATATCTTTCTTCCTCTGTGAATATGTTTTGCAAGACCTGTGTTTTCACAGAAAAGATTAATCATATTCAACAAAATAGTTAAGTTAATTCAGCCTGTTGGCCATTTTCATGACAATGGACAGGTAAAGGAAGAAAGACGCGCATCGAACACAAAAAATACAAACGCATCAAAATATAACTATGTACACAAACAAAAGATTTGATCTTTTCGTCATCTGAAAATAGTCTAAGTATTGGCGCTCCATTCCCACCTCCTCAACTACCTTCCATATTTTCACGTATCTAGACTCCCACCCTCGTCTTTAAAACTATGGGCGAAGTTACTACAGACTGTGATTCAAGCTGCTGTATGGACGAGGGTCTTTGGACCTTATACACTAAGCAAAGCCTCTCTCACACTATCCTTGGTGCAGACCGGTCGTTGGTCATAGTCTTCTTCAGTTTGACTCCTCTCCGTATGGCCAAGAGCACATCTTCCCCTTCACCGCATCCAATCTCCTCCTCCTGAACCTCCGGCAGTGCCTCGTGGTCCCACTCCGACAACCTGCCGCCGGGCTGAGGCGGGGGAGAGGGCGGATCAGAGGGGGCCTGAGTGTCCCGGGCTGACCTGGAAGATACCAACCCGTTGTCCCCCGGTGAAGAGCGCGGACTCTGGGGGCTTAGCGTTCCCGCTCCCTCGCCCTCACCTCCGAAGAACCCCCCGGGGTGCTCGGGCACAGTGGGCGTCTTGACCGGGATCATGGGGGGCTTGATGGGGATGGGGCCCAGACCCAAGCCCCCAGAGGGCCGGCGCAAGTGGGGCTTGGAGGAGGGCGTGCGGCGGATGGTGGCCACCCCAGGGGTGACGATAGAGGCGGGGGACGGGGCTGTGGAGGGGATGCCCGCTGTGGAGGCCGGCCGCTTGGCTTGGAACATGCGCCGGTACGACTGGCTGATGTCGCTGTTGCGGGGGATGGTGGAGGACTTGTCGAAGTCCAGCTGGTCCGTCTCCTGGTCGCCGCTCACGGAGAAGTAGTCGTAGTCGGACACTGGAGGGGCGAGGGGGGAGAATGCAGATGAGGATCGCGGTCATCTTGTTCACATACAGGTCAAACACTCCAACGGGAATTAAATGGGACAGGTTTCAGATCCAGCCAAAACATGACCGTCGGTCCAACAGCCCGACTGCAGTGGAGACACACCTTGTGAGGGGATGGTATCCTCAGAGCAGCATGGCGTGGTGCTCTGGGTGCTGTAGCCACTGGAACACTGCAGGGAGTCCCTGCTGGAGCGCTGGATGTCCAGCTGGAGTCCCAGGGCCAGGGCCAGGGCCAGGTCCTCATGGGCCTCCTCCTGCTGACACACAAACACCTTCAGATATACAGCACCTATGTGGAGGGGCCCCATTCAGACGCATGATAAACAGAGCCACCAATTGGTGTTGGGAATAAATGTGGACTTAAGCCCATGTTATGTCTATTTACATTATGTCTGGGTCGGTTTCTATGTAAATTCATAAAACATACAGCAATATTTTATATTTGTATGGGACGCAGGTGTTGTACAATGAAAACCTGTGGCATTCACAAACAAAATTGGCGTCCTGTGTAGAACATTGGCGTCCTGTGTAGAACATTGGCGTACTGTGTAGAACATTTCTGTTAATAAAAGGTGTGGCTCCAGCACATCTCTGAAAATGTCACCTTGGGTGTTGTGACTGCATTGGTGCCCCTGGCTCGCTGGGGCTCGTCCCCTGGTGTCGTGGCCGGGGGGCTGCTGGGATCTGGAGTCTCCTTCTTAGTCCTCCTCAGGGTGTTCACCATGGGCTGGTCGTACGGGCCCGGCTTGGCCCAGTCCTGCGAGGTACAGAGAGACAGAGCTCTTTAGTAACCCTGTACTCTGTGGCCTAGCTCTGATACCACTGTTGTAATCATTAAACAAAGGAAAAGAAACAAAACTGACTGTCAGGACTTTACGTAGATCCACATAGAAATACTGGCTTAATATAACCTGAGGCTTTGCAGTCTCCCTGTGTTTCAGTCAGTCTGTGTCTGATCATCCATGGGACAGACAGGAGGAGAAGTCGGAAAACAAAGAAAGGAGGAAGAGGCAGTGATAACAGAACGGACGCACCTTCCAGGTGGGAACCTTGGAGGACGGGATCATGCCCGTTTCCTGGGTGCAATAGGGGGGGCGGTCCACAAGGAGGGCAGAGCCTGGTTTCGACCACGCCCACATGGGGGAGGAGGGAGAGGATGGCGAGGCGAGGGGGGTGGAGGAGGGAGAAGATGGAGGGAGGTGAGGGTAGCCCTCCTGAATGCCCCCGCCACACAGATCAGGGGCGGTGGAGGGCCCGTGATGAAGATGAGGATGATGATCGTACCCGTTTGAAAGCTAAATGTGAGTGGAGGACACAGCGACAAAACAATGACAAATCAGAACTCAAACGGGCGGCTGCTGGTGTTGAAACAAGGTCCAAACAATACACACGAATCAAGTCAATTAGAATGAAATCAAAACGATATGCACGAATCACGTCAAATGGAATAAAATCATGACACCTAATCTTAATTGGCAGCAGACATCTGGGTCATGGTCGGAAAAACACATTTTGAATCAAAGTGAAATCAACACGGTCCGCTGCTACCTAAAACCGTCCAATAAGAGTGCTACATTCCAGCCCTGTTGTGTCGTCTGTGAACGTAATGACGGAGGCACGACAATCCAACACTGCGTACGTGTAACGCTGCTACCGTGTTGGGGGAGTGTACAGTGTCAATATGTGTCTCATCTTGCGTGTGTGTATGTGAGGTCACCTGGTCCACCCTAGTGCTGGAGCAGGTCTCCTTAGAGGAGGCCGGGGAAGAGGAAGAGGAGGAGGAGCTGCCCTCGCTGACAGGCTGGCAAGTCTCAGAGACGGCCGAGGATGAAGAGCCAGAGGTCTACAGCAAAGCCGTGCAGGAGAAAGTGTGGACAGACAGGCACCCACAAGAAAATGTTCACAGGTACACACACACACATGCACAGAAACACACAAAAGTAGCAGTTGAGAACGTGCCGAGCGGAGTGGCGCAAAGACATACATTAAGACCAGATGTACGGACAGAGGGAAGGAGGAGAAAAAACAGAAGAAGCACGTTATGGATTTACAAGATTGAGAAGGAAAATATATCAAACATCAAAACTAGAAGCACTAAAGCAAAGCATGGAGGTTATGTATCATAAGTGTGACTTGTTACACACTAAACAGCTTACACAGATTTCCATGGACTTCATTAATAATGGTATGATCAGGATTTTGTTTCTGTTGTGGACCAGAAGAGGGGCAGTTCATTTTAAATGTCTACTGTAGGTCCATTATCATTTAAATGCTGTTTTTGAAATGTAAGAATGACCTGAAGTGATTATTTACCTCTCGCAGACCAGATGTGGCCTGTGTTTTATGTTGGGAAGAAAACGCCTGAGCATCAGGTTTTCAGCTACTAAACGCCTTTCACATAGCAGTCACGTTCAGTGGCAAGAAATATTACCTGTTTGTTTGAGCCGATGAGCTGCAAAACAGGCCTAAACCTCCACCCACCAGAGACCACAAAAGCCTTTTAATGTGAGCGACGCTGCAGTTTAAACCAGTAGATGTTCTATAGATACAGTTAGATGTCTTGTGCCTGTGACCAGGGCTCCCCCACCAGCATATGGCTCTCTACTAGTCTCCTGTAGCGTGACTGGGTTGAGGGCCTCATAAACATCCATCTGCACAGCCTCCCAGAGGGACACCACTGCTGCTCTCTAATGAGACCTGTTACCTAGCAACCTGGGGAGATGCTCTCTGACCACTGACGGAGTCCAGGTGGAGACAACGGAGCCGGTACCGGATATAAATGGGAATATCGGTTGTGGTAACTACACGTCTGCCTATCTCTCCGCCACTTAGTGGGTCTCTGGTTGGGGTCGTACGCACTTTTGAGTGGATGACATCAAGCAGTGGTAACGGCTATATGATCAGGTGGAAATACCCGACATGTTAGTACTGGAAATGCAGATGAGGAGCGTGCGTGTAGTTTGCTTTAAATAGCCAACCTTTTACTGTGACATTTGGGACAGCGGGGAGCTGTATTGACAAAACGGATCAAACACAAATCGTCTTAAATGTCACATGTAAAAGACGGCGTTAAGATGAACGTTGCGTGGCCACGCCTTTTCCCAGGCTGGCCTCTTACTGGTACCTGTGGGTGACCGTCGGGGGGCATGGGCGATGGCGACTTGGACTGGTAGGCGTCCTGGGAGATGAAGCCAGAGTCATGGGAGGAGACACTGGAGAGGCGGGCGGGGCCTTGCTGCGGGAGGGCGGAGCTCCGGTAGCGGTAGTGGGAGGTGGGGGAGTGGCAGTGGGAGCCGCTGGAGCGAGAGTCGCTGCTGTTGACACTGTTCAGACTACTGCTGGAAACAAGGGGTCAGTCGGTTACTACCAATATTTGGTTACTGGTTCTTAAGTAAATGTTGATTCAAAAACAATTACCTTTTTGTTTTTATGGGTTTACACACCAGATAAAATGCAACCAACCATCCAGACCAGCAAATGGCTTTTCTACCACTGACAGTTCCTAGGCACATTATAAAACAGTTTGGACTTGGCCCAGTGCCAACTACTAGTAGGGGTTGCTAACTAGCTCATTTACATAGTTCATTTGCACAATTAAACAGGCCAGCCTGGTGCAGCAATTTAAATGACCTCCCTGGCCTCTACAGCTTCACGCAACAGGCCTCCCTGAAAACGATGTGGAAAGGCCACCGCGGCCTCAGGTTTGGCAAACACTCCAATTACGTCAACAATGCCAGATCCTGCAGCGCCCACTCCAATCCACAAGATGGCGTAGGAGGACCAATTCAAGACTGATGCGTCACTCACAGTTCCCACTCGGTAGAGAGGTTTGGGCGTAGAGGTGGATGTCAGCGGGCATGCTCACTAACCTGCACATGCTGGACTTCCTGGATGCTGTGGTGCTAGGGGAGGAGGGAGGGGTCTGATATGACCAGCTGCTCTCAGACCCCTTCAGGTCAAGAATGACCTAGTGGGAAAAATCAGAACTAGGATTTGGTTTGAGGTACAGACAGATGATTAGCAAGGCTTCTTGTAAAGACACAATCGGCTGCTCTGTTACTAGAGGTCCATTCCCTTATTTACCGCTGTACTTCAGAGACACGAGTTGTGGCAGATAACCTAGCAGTCAGAGCATCTGACGAGTTACTGTAAGGTTGCTATACTGAATCCCTGAGTCGAGTGATTGAATAAAGCAAGAGATTTTATCTTCATTGCTGTCAAGCGCTCTGTATTAGAATTCAATATAATGAATGCAACAGTAAATTGTAAAATGACAACTTGAGAGGTGTCCTGAGAGCGCAGACCAAAATCGCTGACCTGCTCGCTGGCGGGGGGCAGCTTGTGGGGGTCCATTGTCAGGGCCTTCAGGTCGTCAGTGAGGGTCTGCAAGTGAGTGATCTCACCCAACATAGACATCTCCTCTTCCTGATGGACATAAACAACAATTGGTGGAAGGGTTTGTCCTACCTTCTAACATGTTGCCATCATTTAAAAGTAAAACCAGGATGAATGGTTCTACTTTTAGACTTGGAAAATTAAAGCAGGTCATCCTGATCTACTGGGATTCTTCCACCTATCTTTAGAGAGCAAGGCTCAATGGCAAGAGAAAAACCTAGAACAGATACCCACTATAATACTACAATCACATTCACAGAGGCACCGAAGAAGCAAAATCTAAAATAAACTGACCTGCTCCATTAGTTTCTTACAGAATAAACATTAAGAAATGCATGTTAAAAAATGCAGCAGTGAGGTCACATAGACCTTCATCAAAACGCCAAAGCCAGTACATTTCAAGACAAGGTTTGTTTTAACCCCTGATTGTTAAAACCAGTTATGCCATTCCTACTTGATTTCCACAGAAACCCTGACAGGTGATTGGCTACACAAGCCGTTGCCCGGTAGGGACTCACCACCACGGGCCTCAACATGGAGACGAAGGTGCAGAAGCGGCTCCTCTCTTCCACCAAGGCCTTCCTCACTGCCTGCTTCTCCGTCTCCTCCAGCAGCAGGTACTTATCACTCACGTCCTGCATGGCACTGTCCAACTGGGGCTGGATGTCCCCCCGGCCTGCTCACACAACACCCACACACACACACACAGCACACTTTGTCACTGTCGTCCTAATTCAGGGTTGAGATTACGTCCAGAGCAACATACTGCTTGTTCAGTTTAAACCCCGAGGAAATTAAAGGTCATTGTTGTTTCTGACAAAAGGGACTGTGAGAGGGATGCACACACAGTTCTGATGTTGTCACTGAATTACTGTTGTTTTCATCAGTCGTCCTCCCCATCAGGATCATGGTTCTATAGTTACCATAGATACCGTAACCAGCCCAAACATGTAAATTGCAACTCCCATCTATCCCCCATATCACAGTGTAATCCTCACAGTCTTGTCTCAAACACAAATCACATTATGCTGTTGAACCGGTTACTGTTTATATTAGTCACACCCTCACCATATTACAATGCATCGGTTCAGGATCACACTGAAGAATCATAGCCCTGGGCAAGGTACACAGTTATAGAAGCATATTGCCCCCCCCCCCCCAGTGAAGAACCCTTTCCAAAAACCGCTCTTTACAAAATGAAGCATTGTTCTGAATTGGTCAATTTAGCCTTTCAAATATACAACCACTTAATCTTATAAAACAGTGTCTGGATTAGTAAGTAATAATACCCTTTTTATTGAAGAACTCAAATAAAAGTATATGAAATATTAGGAAATTGTGTGCTGAAAGACAAAACTTCTCAACTGGCAGAAAAACGTTTCCGTAATCTCCACTGTAGACTTTAGAGACGTAAACATGCAATTAAAGTTTTGGATTTCTCAGAAGAGCCAGTACTAGTTATGTGGTTTAGGCTAGATAGACAGGCCCATTTTATTTTCCAGGGAAAGCACGGTAGAGGAATTCCTTCACAGGACACGAAATGCAACATTTGGTTTCCCACAGTATTTACTGTGCGCTTAAGGATCAAATTCTGTTCTGCATTGCTCTCATTACACACATAGTAATGCACTGGGGGAGTTTCCCTCTGCAAAATAACAGGCTAGGGAGGCTATTGGACCAGAGTGTTCTGACCACATCTGAGGTTCCTCAGGGGTCAGTCCTCGGGCCTGTTTGTTTTGTCTTACGGGTGAGTTTGGAAATCAAAATCTTTTGATGGTCAGGATAATACGGTCTTGTTTCCAATCATAATAGGGTTTTTATGCTACTGAGACAGACAAACAGACCAGTTCAAAAGGCAAATGTTCGGATTTTCATAAGTATTTGCAAATTCTGTGTGTTTGGCAGATGCGTGCCATTCCAAATGTTTCCTTATTCTCTCATCTGACTGAATGTAATAACATTACGACCCTCTAAAATGTTACTGGTTATGATCCACACGTTGTAGAAACAGGCAAAGCACAATAAGCTTCCAAACCAAGCTGGGTGTAATAACAAGCAGGAGGACATAGTGGAGGGTGATACGTGGTACAGTAGTCATCTAAACAGCAAGGCATTTTGAGGACAAACCTCTCACACATCTAGATGAGCTGTCAAGGAAAATTCTCCAAATATTGACTAGGACTGTGAGATGCATAAATGTCTCCTTCTAAAGGGCTTTCGGAGGAGATCTAGATTGGTGCTAGACAGATAATGAAGCCATGATTATTTAGTGACGTTGCCTCAGTCCTGATGTCCCAGATGACGAAAAAAATGGAGCTGCAGCCAAAAGCCCAAGAGTCAGTGAGGCATATTTGGAATCAGACCAAACTCGTGACACAGATTGGGTGTTTGGGGGAGGGGGGGGGGGGGTCGTTGACCTCAGGGGAGACCCAAAGTAGAGGAGGGATATTAACTCTTTTGGGCATTTAGGAGTTTTTTTTAACCATCGAGTGAGGAATGTGACCTGACAATATGACACAGACCATCGGACCATGTGACAGGGGATGGGGGGAACACGGACGAGACCACACGCAGGTGGGAAGGTCAGAGGTCAACAGGGAACCGTGACACAGCAGGAGCCGGGGAGGGCAGCAACTTACCGAACACGTCGGCTGGAAAACAACAGGGGCGTGATCGGACGCAACACAGCAGTTGTTGGAGTAGAGAGGGGGGAAAATCTCAGTCAGTTTAGACCCAGAAGAAGGGAACCTGTTCTTGGCTGCAGGTTGCAGAATCATCACAGGTCCTTGTTATTTTCTGCATTGTCTCCTACCCAACCCCCAAACAGCTTCAAAGTCATAAGACAAAAGAGAACCCAATTCCAGTCATAAGCGGTCCGGACCAGACACTGGGCACCTTCAAAATCACTCTACCTTTCTTAGCCTTCTTCTGCAGCTTGAGAGTGTCTGAGGATTTCTTCTTGATCTCCTGGCGGGCTTTCTTGTACTCTGTGGAAGGAAGGGGAAAAACAGCAGACACAATGAGTCGCACATTGCCATTGTTAGCGCTTTGAAGTGAGGTGCACACCCAATAGAGGGGAGGGGGTGGTGGTGGTGGTGGGGGGGGGACTCTTAAAAAAAGAATGAATATAATCTCATTGATCTTTGTTCATTGACCTTTCCAACATAACTTAATTACGATAAGCGGTGGCTGGAATCAGACCCCATGAAGAGGAATCGCAATTTTTCCTAGAAGGAGAACTGAACCCCTCTGATGTAATTGTGCGGGACAAATGGATTGGGTTTGAGGTGGTTAGCCGAAGCACATAAAAGCACAGTTGAACTGTTGACTAAGAAAAACAATGCCTTTAAAAACAAGGTAAGCTTTTGTTATGAAGTGATGAAAGCCTTGTATCTTTGTGATCTGATAGCTCCCTGTGGGGAGCATCTAAGAGTTTACCTGCTGAAAGGGAACCTAAGTGTTTTGAAAGCAATGGAACAAAATGGGAGATTGTTATTTAACCAGTACAATACTGGAATTCACGACTTTCTGTACACAGTGGCTCCCAAAAGGACATTTTGTGTTACAACATGAAATCGTGAAGGATCAGTAGAAAAACACCTGAGTGAATCAATTTTCATTTCATGTTGTAACACAATACATTGTAGAATAGCTGAAGGGGATGGAATACTTCTGAGAGCCACTGTACATTAACACAGCTGGTGGTCATGGGGGGAGAGAGTATGAAGTGTTGCATGGAGAGGTTTGAGAGAGAGAGTGTGTGTGTGTGTCTGAATGGTGGTACTGGGAAGAGGTGCTATGCCCCTACCTTTGGCGTGGTCCTTGTCCAGGGTGTTGGCCACCCTCTTCCACTCCTCCATCTGGTCTTGCAGAGGGTTAATCAGGCAGTCAATAAAAACCCTGGGGTGGGGATTACAACGCACGTCAAACTGAGCTGAGAATAACGGGTACAGATAAGGTTCCATCCAAGAAAGGGGAAACATTTGAGTGTGTGGGGCTCAGTCTGCGGGCGCGCTGTACAGGACATCAGCTGGTCCCTCAATGAAATCATTGAGCTGATTTCACTGTCTCTGCAATGCGAGCTAATGGGCGCCAGATAGTGGGATGGAAAAGAGAGGGACAAAAGGCAGAATGGGGTGAAGGAGAAGCTGCAGGCTCACACTGAGAACTGACGAAGTTTGGCCTCGATGCTCCGATGCCTCATGCACATCCTGGTGAGGGCTGAACCAATGTCTCTGGTGCCACCTGAAACCAGACCAACAACACAATCTGTTGAGTCCCGCGAAAGTGACGCTTGTCTCACCAGGTCTTTTGTGGTGATGTTTCATTCACGCCAATACATTTCTATCATTCAACAAGGTTCTGCAATGTATTCACATGCCAAAGCCCAAACATTTAGAGTACGCGTCGAGGAGCGTTCGATAAAACGCTGGCCAGATTTATTTCAGGCATGTTCGATAACACCAACGTTTACAGCAGATGCCATTGTCAATGCCTTGGAGTTTCAAATAACTGACTGGGCTGTCATTTGATGCTGGGCCCCTTGAAGCAGTTTGATGCCGTACTTCCCAACAACATACGTTAACAGAAGGCTTTGTTTCACAGTGGAGGGCTGGTGCAGCCGAGGCAGTGACGGGTCCTTTTGACAGGGGTCAAAGGACAGTCAGTGTAGATCACCTAGTTGACATGGTGGTTTCTCGAAATGCTACTACTTTTAACACACCCGTCCCATTTGGCCCGGTCTGTGTAAGCCCAGGACTATCAGGAACTTGCAGAGGGCAGAAGTTGCACACTCTTCATTGCGTCCCACACACACACACACACACACACACACACACTCACACACGCATGCACACACAAAGTACAGAGCCCTCATCAGTTAAGTGTGATTGTGAGGGTCTTTAGGAAAAGGCAAACAAAGCTGATGACCTCACCCCCCTAGGCCGAAAAGGACAGAATAGAGGAGGTGCGAAGTGCCAAAACATGTTTCAAAGAATTCCTAGCCAGAAGTCGTCGTGTCGTTCACCACTAAAGCCCTCTGGTTTCCCAAGGGACAGTAACGTAGCGACCCTCCCTTCTGACCCGCCACCAGCTGACTCTCAACAGCAGCAGACTACTACCTAACCGCTATTCAGACTCTAGAGGACAGATGGCCACTCTCTCCCTAAACAGAGACCCCCTCCTGGGTTATTGTTCCTTAGACCTACAGGCCTCATCAGTAAAGATCCAGGGCAGCTCTCAGGAATTTCAAAACATCCCATTATAACCAGTGGGTGTGTGATTTCCTGGTGCAGCGGACAATGGACTGGTCAGATACAATATTACAGTCAGCTGATTAGCTATAGTGTGTTACTGCATTTGTAAGGCTTTACTATTGCTGATGGCCGTCATTTCAAACTGTGGTCAAATTATCACTATAATTACTATAATTATTATTTTCTTAAGAATTTTGCTCAAGCAAGCGTGCTCTGGTTTCTCAGGTTTCAAACAAACCAATTTCCTAACCAAAATACAAAATGTCATTTGACTATCAGTAATCGCATTGAAGTACCGTGATGTATTTCAAAGTCTGTACATAGGGTTACGTCAATGCATTCTTAAATGCCATTTGTGTCAATTCATCAACCCATGAACTGGCGCTCACGTCACGGTTTACATTCTCCCTTCTAAAGTTATAAGCTCCTATTCACATCTTGACCATCCATCATGAAGGAGGTCCCCGTGCACTGGCTGCCCGTCATCACCCGGTCCCTATGAACCTTCGTTCAGTGACATGCTATGACATTTCCATATGTTATTTCCACCAGCTGAGAATGGACGGATGTAAAGCTTTTGTAAGTGAATGGGGCAGAATTACAGCTATTGGAAGTGTTGGGGTATTGTGTTCCAGTGTTTTGTGAAGTGCTTTAGTTCAATAATTGTTAGGGGGTCAATGACAATGGCTCCTGTTCAGCCCTGTCCTTGTATTTAGAGTCATGTCTGAATGGAATCTGGATCTCTTTATTATCAGGTACCTACTGGACAGTCCATTCCATGACTACGGTTCTAGATTTGTCTCCTATAGAAGCCACATTCAGACGTTCGCTGCAGATCGACCAGTAAACCTCTTCTCCATTTCAAATCTCTGCACTGCTGTAGTAGCGTTGAAAAGTTGTGACTTTCTAACATCAGCCCCGCGTGCCATTTCAGTAGGACTGGTCACCTCCTGCCCAGGGCCAGACAGCAGCGCCCCGTGATGCCGGAGGGTTGCCATGGAGACAGCAGCAGTCAACATTAATCTCTCCTCCCCTCTCCGTCTCACTCATCCCTCTCAACATACAGAACGTATCTGACGTTCCCTGCAGAACAACTTCCCTCTGGCGTCAAGCTCCTGCTCGTCCCAAATTCATGATGCCATAGTCATGACACCGCTGATTCACCTGTAGGCTGTCATTGACTTCCTATTTCCATGTATGGATTAGTAGGGGGGCACACTATACAGTCCTTATCTTCCACAGGGAGCAGTAGTTGCAATGTACAGTTCAGTGGTGATGCAGTGTTGAAGTAAAAAAATTATAATACGTTTCTGGGAATATTTCCTGCTGTGCATACACATGAGCAAACATGCACATCACCATGCACAAACATCCACACACACCTGTGCACCTAGACACTCCTTGACTGACAGTGTTAAAAAAAATAATAATAATCCCGACACCAAAATCTATAAATATCCCAGCTGGTTGGTTGGCGCTGAGAGAGACTCTGGTTGCCAGGATCCCTCCTAAATTACAGATGTACAGAAAAGCATTCCTCTATTTAGCTGATATATAGAACAGCGTTCCTTATTAATAGCTGACGTATAGAACAGCGTTCCTTATTAATAGCAGACGTATAGAACAGCATTCCTTATTAATAACAGACGTATAGAACAGCATTCCTTATTAATAGCAGAGGTATAGAATAGCATTCCTTATTAATAGCAGACGTATAGAACAGCATTCCTTATTAATAGCAGAGGTATAGAATAGCATTCCTTATTAATAGTAGACGTATAGAACAGCATTCCTTATTAATAGCAGAGGTATAGAATAGCATTCCTTATTAATAGTAGACATATAGAATAGCATTCCTTATTAATAACAGATTTATAGAACAGCATTCCTTATTTATTGCTGATGTATAGAAAAGCATTGCTTATTAATAGCAGATTTATAGAACAGCATTCCTTATTTATTGCTGATGTATAGAAAAGCACTGCTTATTAATAGCAGATGTATAGAACAGCATTCCTTATTAATAGCAGATTTATAGAACAGCATTCCTTATTAATAGCAGATTTATAGAACAGCATTCCTTATTTATTGCTGATGTATAGAAAAGCATTGCTTATTAATAGCAGATGTATAGAACAGCATTCCTTATTAATAGCTGATTTATAGAACAGCATTCCTTATTTATTGCTGATGTATAGAAAAGCATTGCTTATTAATAGCAGATGTATAGAACAGCATTCCTTATTAATAGCAGATTTATAGAACAGCATTCCTTATTTATTGCTGATGTATAGAAAAGCATTGCTTATTAATAGCAGATGTATAGAACAGCATTCCTTATTTATTACTGATGTATAGAATAGCATTCCTTATTAATAGCTGGAGTATTAGCATTCCTTATTAATAGCTGGAGTATTAGCATTCCTTATTAATAGCTGGAGTATTAGCATTCCTTATTAATAGCTGGAGTATTAGAATTCCGTATTAATAGCTGAAGTATTAGAATTCCGTATTAACAGCTTAAGCATTGAATAGCATTCCTTATCAATAGCTGTGACATGGGGGCCCAGTTGTACAGTATGGTGAGCACTGCATTGCAGCAACACCTCCCCTCTCTCTCTCTCACCCTGTCCTCACGCCCTCTCTCACCCCCTCCCCCTTCGCTTCTCTCGCCTTCTGTGTTACCTCTTCTTTCCTCTCTTTGATGCAGGGTGAAGATTGCCTGTGATATCTCTGTCAGTCTGGTCTTTTCAAAATGACAGAATTTCCATTTTACAAACTAGCTATTACTGTTGAGACAACTAGCAACTGTATCTATGATGGGTATCATTCCTAGATTACAAACTATTGCCCAAATGTCTAATAACCTACTAGACAGACACCAACAGACGATTTGCAGACGTTTTTTAATGAGCTTAGTCGTAAAAATATGTATAAAGGTTTGATCTAGTTGCAGTACAATCGGCCCAGAATAGTTGGAAAGGGACCTACATAAGACATGCCATCAAAATTCTACAATCAGAAATGCTTATAAAGCTAGCTAGAGTACATAGACATTTTACATTTCAGTCCTTTAGCAGACACTTATCCAGAGTAACTTAATTTGTACATTTTCACACTGGTGTCATGAGGGAATTGAACCCACAACTTCTATTCACCATGCTCTACCAACCAAACCACACAGAACGCAAGCTCCCAACACTGGCAAAAATATACAATGGAAGCAACAACAGTTGTATAAAATGGCATTCTATGCCCTACATCCCTATAAAGTGATATTCCTCCGACCAGAGCATTGCATAAAAGCATGGAGGCGGTTTAGTGTTGCCACGGTGTTCTAACTTGCCAAGCTGGCCAACGCCCTCCAAACAGGCCACAACTGCCACACTCGTATTGATCACAGCAGAGTCCATGGCATAGTAATGACAATCAGCCTGATCGATTCACCTTTGTCCAAAACCAGTCAACAGTCCAGTGTGTTTACATTTCCTGTATCCATCATTTGGTCTGTTCTAGACAAGAGAGCAAGATGTCAATATACAGATGTTTACAATGATAGCTAGCTAACAGATAAAGCAACAAACAGTTTCCTACCATCTTTTTTTTAATTCAACTGATTAGGAATGCTGACTTATTATTTACATGTACACAAGGTCCCACACTTCACAGTCCATGACAGAGATCCAAAAGCCATGAAGGCCAAAGAACTCTATAGATCTCACAAAGAAAAAAATGCTAAAGCATTGAAAGTTCCCTAAAGCACAGTAGGCTTCAACAATTAGAAATGGAAGAAGTTTCAAGACTCATGGTGTTGTCCTTGCAGCCAAACTACGTAACCAGGCAGGCCGGGCTTTGGGTTTCAAAGTTCCTCTGCAGAGATGGAAGAACCTGCCAGAAGGACAACTATTTCTGCAACATTTCTACTCCTGAGTAAAATGCATTTGACATGAGGAAAAAGATTCCCTTGTCTGATGAGACCAAAACTGAACTGTTGGGCTTGAATGCCATGCACCACGTCTGGCAAAATTTTTTGGCAAAAAGGCACCTCTTTTCACTTGGTTAATACCATCCCTACAGTGAAGCTTGGTGGTGGGAGTGATGCAACGCTGGCGATGCAACTGACCTCATTAATAGTAATTCATTACAAGAATGTCAACTTCTCCCTATTACAACCCTCCAAGTCCCTGATCACTGCTTGGTCTCATTCTCTTCTCATCCAACTCGAACCGCTCATCCACTTATCCAGATGGTCAGGCGCCATCGCAATAGTTGTTCTCTCTCAACTACTCTCTTCTATTCTATCATCTCTCCCATCATTGGCTAAATCTCTTTCCCTGGTTTTCTTCATTCCGACTCTCCCCCCACCATATCCTGTGATTCTCACAGTCAGCTTCCCTCCCAGTCGGCTCAGCCCACTCCTCAGCACTCTGTTGGCTCAGCACTGCTGAAGGTAGATGTTGGACAGGGCTGCCTGGCTGCTGTCTGTCCGTCCGTCAGGCACCAGACTATGCGTTACGCTCTTTTCCTTACACTCTCCAAATGAAATCCTGAAGCTAGTAATGTGCTGGTTGCCCAACAACCTGCCCCATCGACCTTATACAATTCCTCCCTTCCCTGATCATCTCATCCCTGACCACTCTCACTTGAAGATGGCCAGATTCACTCCTTTCCTCAAGAAACCAACAATCCATCTGACATGAAAAACTATTGACAGGTCTTTCCTTTCCAAAACACTGTTCTCATCCTCTATTCACCTATTCTCCGCAGTCCATCTTAAATGAGCTCGGGCCAGAAATAGCGGCAGTGGTTCTGGATCTTGTTTATATATGGTTTCATCTTTGCATGCTATGGTCCTAACTTGCATTTGTGGATACAGCGATGTGCTGTGTTCACAGACAATGGTTTTTGGAAGTGTTCCTGAGCCCATGCAAAGAGTTCCACTTCAGAATCGTATCTGTTTTTAATGCAATGCCGCCTGAGGGCCTGAAGATCACAGCCATCCAATATTAGTTTTCGGCCTTTTCCCTTGAATTCAGAGATTTCTCCGGAATTTCTGAATCTTTTAATGATATTATGTACTGTAGATGATGATTCCCAAACTCTTTGCAATTTCACTTTGAGAAACATTATTCTTAAATTGTTGCACTATTTGCCTGCACAGTCTTTCACAGAGTACTGAGCCCCTCCCCATCTTTTCTTCTGACAGACCCATCCTCTCTGGAATGATCTTTAAATACCCAATCATGTTACTGACCTGTTGCCAATTTACTTAATTAGTTGTGATATTCCACCAGGTTTAGTTTTATAGCATTCCCCCAACATTTTGAAACATGTTTCAGGCATCAAATTGAAAGCGGGCATATATTTTTCAAGAAACAGTCAAATGTCTCAGTTTTAACATTTGATATGTTGTCTTTGTACTATTTTCTATTGAATATAGGTTTGTAGTGATTTGCAAAACATTCCATTCTGTTTTTGTTTGTATTTTATAAAGCCTCACAACTTTTTTGGAAACAGGGTTGTACAACTAAACAAATATTTGGGACAGGAATTCAATTTGGGTCACTATGGCATTATAAAGACACACAGCAGTTGTTAGGGGCAACACTAAAGGTTGAACTATGATATGCTATAAAAGGGAATACTGGAGAAAAGTGATGTCACGAGAACCGACACTTCGGTATGAAGTCGATGCCAAAATTCTGAAAAGACGAAAGTACTCATTTTTGTACAGTTCTGTAGGTACCGGGGTTCCAAAACGTGACAGATGGCAGCAAGTGCAGCTGCAGCTCCGCCTCGACAAAAAGAAAAACATTAAGAGTCGCGACATTTGCCTTCGAGGCGGATGAACAGGGAGTAATACATTCGCAAAAAACATTATTTAGACGGTGCCTTCAAACTTTTGAGAATATAAGAGGTAACAATTCCAACTTAGCGAAGCACCTCAAAGACAGGCATTCAGATTTATTTAAACAATTCAAACTGAGTTCCAATTCACGTTATATTAACAACGTATCCAAAGCATTATCCTTGTTATATCGTTACCCTGAAATACATGGTGCAATTATTTTGTTTGAGACCGCTGGCAATGCTGTCAAGCATGTTCCGTACAACATTAGCAATGCCTTAACCTCTGAGACGAGGCCTGGAATGTCGCTAGGAAGACAGACGAGATTGGAGGTGTGGCCTCGCGAGACTAGCAATGGCTAAAGGCTACCGTAACGTAACCGTAGCTCGTTGTGGTAAGCTACCGTCCAGTCGGTGTCATCGGTCATCAAAATATAATGTTAGCGGTTTAAATAAATATTTCCAGACTAATGGTCTGTCACCAAGTCAGAAAAGTTTAACTACTGTTTACACACTGAGTAGAGGGATGTATGTGTAGCCATGTTTTCTTAAGTACATGGGATTTATTGTTTTGTTTTAGTTTTTTTTACTGTGGTATTGAAGTGGGTATGGAGAATTGTGGATTTTCGCTGGTATTGGTATCGACTTCAACCTTTCTGGTATCGTGACATCCCTAGGAGAGACCGATAGAACACGGCCGATAGCAGACATTTTCAGCAGACGGCGGTACGTCTAATTCGCGAGGCACAGCGTCTACCCAGTTTTCGCAAATTAGCAGTAATTTACTTAATAGTTCCATAACATTTCGTTGTACTGTACTCGTACTGTGCGCTGAATCTAAGATGGACTGGCCCAATCGGTCCAGATATATCACAATCCAACATACACTCACCTAAATAATTATAAGGAACACCTGTTCAATTTCTCATTAATGCAATTATCTAATCAACCAATCACATGGCAGTTGCTTCAATGCATTTAGGGGTGTGGTCCTGGTCAAGACAATCTCCTGAACTCCAAACTGAATGTCAGAATGGGAAAGAAAGGTGATTTAAGCAATTTGGAGCGTGGCATGGTTGTTGATGCCAGGCGGGCCGGTCTGAGTATTTTACAATCTGCTCAGTTACTGGGATTTTCACGCACAACCATTTCTAGGGTTTACAAAGAATGGTGTGAAAAGGGAAAAACATCCAGTATGCGGCAGTCCTGTAGGCGAAAATGCCTTGTTGATGCGAGAGGTCAGAGGAGAATGGGCCGACTGATTCAAGCTGATAGAAGAGCAACTTTGACTGAAATAACCACTTGTTACAACCGAGGTATACAGCAAAGCATTTGTGAAGCCACAACACGCACAACCTTGAGGCGGATGGGCTACAACAGCAGAAGACCCCACCGGGAACCACTCATCTCCACTACAAATAGGAAAAAGAGGCTACAATTTGCACGAGCTCACCAAAATTGGACAGTTGAAGACTGGAAGAATGTTGCCTGGTCTGATGAGTCTCGATTTCTGCTGAGACATTCATATGGTAGAGTCAGAATTTGGCGAAAACAGAATGAGAACATGGATCCATCATGCTTTGTTACCACTGTGCAGGCTGGTGGTGTAATGGTGTGGGGGATGTTTTCTTGGCACACTTTAGGCCCCTTAGTGCCAATTGGGCATCGTTTAAATGCCACGGCCTACCTGAACATTGTTTCTGACCATGTCCATCCCTTTATGACCACCATGTACCCATCCTCTGATGGCTACTTCCAGCAGGATAATGCACCATGTCACCAAGCTCGAATCATTTCAAATTGGTTTTCTTCAACATAACAATGAGTTCACTGTACTGAAATGGCCCCCACAGTCACCAGATCTCAAACCAATAGAGCATCTTTGGGATGTGGTGGAACAGGAGCTTCGTGCCCTGGATGTGCATCCCACAAATCTCCATCAACTGCAAGATGCTATCCTATCAATATGGGCCAACATTTCTAAAGAATGCTTTCAGCACCTTGTTGAAATCAATGCCACGTAGAATTAAGGCAGTTCTGAAGGCGAGCGAAAGGGGGTCAAACAGTATTAGTATGGTATTCCTAATAATCCTTTAGGTGAGTGTATGATGTTCTCTCCCAAAAATGGTCCCATTATTGCTATGCAGATGACTCAATATTTCTTCATATTTCCTTGACACCCAGGTGGCAATGCACATTTCTGTTTCAACATCGGCCCAGAAAATCAAGCTAAACCTTAACAAGACTGAGTTGCTCATCATCCAGGGGAAGAGATGTAAAACAACCCGCAGCTATTTTACTGGTGAAAGCCTAGACAACACCCCATTGTTCTCAGCAAAACAATCCAGGTGTTCATTACCCATGTTTGGACTAATGCAACTCACTTTGGGTACGGCTCCCTTCTTGTCCTATTAAAACTCCTACAGACTAGCCTGAACACTGCAGACCCTCTGGTGTTCAACCTTCCCATGTGAAATGTCACCCACTGTGAATTTTTGTCAACTAATGCTTGCATGATTAATTTATTTATCTTTCTTGTAGCACTAACATTGCTGTTAGATAATTCACTAATGTAGGTTTCTGCATTAGATGCATTTATAGAACAGGCTACTACAACACGTTACGGCAAACAATGTTAACTCCCAAATGAACATTAAATGTGAATATTTTAATATTACCAAGTAAATTTAATGTCTAGAACATTTAAAATTCAAAAGATTGGTATAACTGTATAAACGCACAATTCTACTCTGATTACCGTCACTAGTGGTCAAAACCTTAAAGTGTGTTTCTTTAGGTTGGTCTGAAAGCCCATTGAACAACCTGACTACATGTCAGCCCATCAGCCGTCCCCTGAGTAGTAAACAGAGATGGAGCTGTCTTCGCCCTCTTCCACTAACCCTCACACAACATGACAGGACATGAGGAATGTGTGGTGGAGTCTCACAGGGACACGGGTATGTGTGTGTGTGTGTGTGTGTGGTGGTGGTAGAGGAGGCGTGGGGTGGTCAGGGGACAACGGCAGGGCCCAAACAAAAGTGCAGACCACAGGGATAAAGACTTACCACACTGCTACTGGCAGTCAGGGACCCACTCAGGAAGGGAAATAGAGTCAACAGCATATACACTGTAAATGAGAAACAGTTGTGTGGATTGTTTTGTCTGTGGTTTGTTTCTAAAAGACTGTTTTGGCTCTCGGTGAGGGCAAAAGTGGTAAGGCAATGTTTGGAGGAAGACGGAGAAAAAATGAATATGACTTCTGCACCAAAAGTCTGCAGAAGAGTTGAAGAGGACAGAATTTTGTCTCTAATTCAGATTAGATTCTCTGGGTTGTCTCTAATTCAGATTTCCACTAGCCAGGTGTAATTTTTAAACATTATTATTTTTTTTAAATACAAGGTATGCTGAGCAACTATATTACTTCATGCAGAGAAAGGTTGAAGATCCCGAGTTAGACTCGAAATGTAAAAGCAACCAAATATTTTTTTGATAGTAAAGAATCAAAGTGCTAGTTCAAACAGCAATAGATCAGTCTTTGGATGAGCTGGACAGTGTGAAAACATTAAGCGCACCTCGTCTGACTTTTGACGATAACTCAGCGTCCTCTATCGAAACGGTGTGGGCGTATACCTCAGTTTCACAGGATACAAGCAAAAGTTTCGGGATTGTTGGTTTTCACATTAAAATATGTTAGTTGCATGAACAAAAAGCTTGCATCATTACCACAATGGAAGGAAAATCTTGGCAGGAAGAGCGAGGACTTGGAGGAAAGGGAGCTGCTCTACTACACACACTTTTGACAAGAAATATGTGTTTAAGCCTACTGGTAAAAGGAGGAAGTCGAATGACCGCTCAAAATTATTTTCAAGGTTAACTTAACTCAGTGAAAATGGGCTTAAGCGTTATGTTAAACCAGGTTTGTGAATAGTATTTTCGTTGCCTTAATAAACGGGGAAGTCTAACTTTAAATAAATGTTAGCTACCAATATTGACTTGTTAAACAAAGGGTTTATTATGTTTATATTTATTCCAATTTAACCTAAAACTAACAAGAATGTCAGCATTATTTCTGGAGAGGGATGGTACGAAACAAGTCACTTCAACAAAAGCACTTGTCTGTGTCTGCTCGCTCTTCAATTATATTCCATTCGACTTGCCATAAAGTTCCAGAAACCCAGTAACTCATTACTGCCACCCACAGGACGTCTGATCCCGCAGCAGTACAATATCCCAAAATATATAGTTTTTATGACAGTGTATGAATGTCAGATTATAACTTTCTGTTCATAATGCCAGTAAATAATGTAACTGCATACTCAATCTCCATATTTTGTTAAGTACCCTATGGATTTGGACATTTGCAAAGCTGGCTAATGGAAATCTGAATTGCTCCTTTCTGAGCTGTAGGGACGAATCGTCAGAAATACTCGACTGCTACCTCTTAAGTACTAAAGCACCTATAAACCAGTTTTTAATAGTGAGTGAAATAACTCTGCCGATATATGTACATACAGCTCCGGAAAGAATTAAGAGACCACTGCACATTTTTCTTGAGTGAGGAACAGAGGCGTTCAATTTGCAGTGGTCTCAATTTTAACCCTTCTGTTCTTCACTCAAAACCTTCCTTTTCAACTTTTTTGGAAAGGAAAGAAAAAGGTGCAGTGGTCTCTAAATAAAACTCCTAGACAGCAGTGTCCAACAATGACCCTTTCATGAGACATGAGTCTGACTCTGGGCATCGGAGAAGACAGGCAGAATTCCCCGTGTTGGTGTGCAACACTACGCTAGTGGCAGTACTATCTCAGCCGACACGCCGCAGGGTTTGCTGTGGATCCAGACAACAGGCACTGGGATAAGGAACCGCAGCCGACTAGGACCGGCTGAGTCTGAGAGATGGACGCCGACCGACCCAATGACCCCCGAGGACAAACACTGAAATTGTTGAGCTCAAAAACTTTGGTCAGAGCTCAGTCCGTTTCAATAAATGTCCCTGGATCGTCTACTTCAGTGTTGCTGCGATTGTGTACTGAATCAATTTCCACTGTGGTCATTGGCAGAATGTATCGCTTAGATAAAGCACACAGTCTTCCCTTTGGTGATACGGGAGGGAGTCTGGGAGCTCCTGCCCAGCCACGGCGCCGCAGGGGCCTATGGATGAGAAGGCAGATAAGGGACAAGGATGGGGACGGGGAATTGGAGCAAATGAAGACATGGCAGAGGCTGAAAGAGACAGACAGAGCCACTGACCTGACACAGTGGTTTCCATGAGGGTGTCACAACGTGGCCACGGTTGGATTTAGTGCACCACTTTGAAGCTACCGTTTATAAATGGACTGGGCTTTATTTCTTTTTTATCAGGTTTGAGTAGTGCGGTAATGTTTGAATAACTTTCCCTTGAAAACAGGGTACTGTAGGTTTATTGGGAGGACCCAGGACACGGTAAAGAACCTGCTTTGAAATAGAAAACCACCCTAAGCTCTTGATTCAAACAGGCTCGAAGGTCTTAGCCATTTAGTCATCCAGAACTAGGATCAACATTATCCTCTACAAGTACTCCAAAAAAATTCAAATTTTCATTTGATAAGAAATTCACATTAATGGACAACACACTCAAATGTATAATCAAAATTAAATGTTGAACTGACAACTGCGGCCAGTAGGTCTGGCTGAGGTTGGGTAAATGCAAATTCTGTAAAATCGCAAGTAACACCTCCGTGCTAACTGTCATGACAACCTGTGAAGTCAACCAAAACATCTCATTGTGATGTCCCAATTACTGCTGAGGAAACTCTGATTGGCTGAGGGATGACGGCACAGCACCATCAGTTGATTGTGCTGTATCTGATGGCTGTCGGTTCCAAAACACTGCAGACATTTTGCAAGATGGTATATCAGTTTGATACAGAAGTCGAAGTCAAACTACGTTTTTAAATTCCTTACCAGGGGTGTTCCTCATGCAAACAGTGAGGGCGGAAACTAATGAAACACACATTCCACATAGCTTCAAGGGTGGGGGTACAGTCTTCACATTCCGCCAAGACTCTTTAAATAGGATCCTCAAAACCCCCTAACCTCTGTCCTTCCCTCCCCCTCCTCCTATCACCACATTAGCCCAGCTTATAGTCCTGTTGAGCCCCGTCAGTCAAGTCATAGACAGGTGGTGTCTATGCGACTGCAGAGTCAATCCAAGACGGAGTGCAGTATAGTCTATAAGACCTAGCCTTGAAAACCAGGCTTCCCTGAACAAAAACCAAGAGAAATATGTTAGGAAAATGTATGAATAGCATTAAGCACGCGGTAAATCAGTGATGCCTCGCAAATCTTCAAACTAATCAAATGCTTTTCTCGGGCAGCAGTTGAATGGTTCTCCCTAGACTGTTTTCTGTCTTGCAATGGCCCGGAAATCGCTGCTTAAACATCAGGCTGTGTTGATGTAAGATGAGTTTCCGTATCAAACCCACATTTGGCAAAAATACTTCACTTTCTCCTCACTGTTTTCTTATTTTCAGCAAGGTTGCAAAATATCATAGGGAGCAACTCCACATATTACCAAATGTGTTGTATCCGGTCTTAAAACGGCGACAAACATAACGCGTAGCAACCCAGTCCAGCCACTAATGCACAAACCTCCACACCTCCAGGCTCCACTCCTCCAGGCTCCATACTACCACACCTCTACACCTCCAGACCCCATACTACCACACCTCCAGACCCCCACACCTCCAGACCCCCACACCTCCAGACCCCCACACCTCCAGGCTCCAGACCCCCACACCTCCAGGCTCCAGACCACCACACCTCCAGGCTCCAGACCACCACACCACCACACCTCCAGGCTCCAGACCACCACACCTCCAGACCCCCACACCTCCAGGCTCCAGACCACCACACCTCCAGGCTCCAGACCACCACACCACCACACCTCAAGGCTCCAGACCACCACACCTCCAGGCTCCAGACCACCACACCTCCAGGCTCCAGACCACCACACCTCCAGACCACCACACCTCCAGGCATGACAGTGACAACATGTTTGGAGGTATGATTACGTGAGACATGTTACGTAGACCCAGATTCAAACACAAAATGGTTCAAACCCTTAAGCAGAGCTTGCTCACCCGAAAGAAGGCAACTAATAGCACTACAGTCCCAAATGTACTAAACTACAAATCCCACCCTCCTCTCAGCAGACTCCAAACACTAAACATATTTGAAAAGAAAAAAAAAACACAGGCAACTAGGCCACGTGAACACAGATGTTGTCATCTATGCAACTGCGCGCCACCGTAAGACTGAAAAAGGCTCTCCGTTCTATATTAGCTACATTGGCACCTGGCGGTCCTATAGGGGCCTGGGGCTTGGAGGCATGCAGACTGTACCGCTACTGACAGCTGAATGTAGGGGTGGTAGACAGGACGGCTAGGGGAATGCAGGCAGGCAGCTCCAGAGTAAACGCAAAGCCGGCTGGGCAGGGGAGTATGATAGTCTTCATGGTCTCTCAGTATTTCCTCATATGGGCTTTTAAAGATGTCTCGAATACTATGAGACTTCTGGGATGGAGACGGGGCCTTATTAACTGAGGGAGAGAAACCGAGGAAGAATGTGAGGTTATGATATTCCATCTGTTACGTGGAACAGTTAGGGTGTGGCTTGAAATAACCTTCAGTTCCACAGGATTCGGCTTACTGTTTCCTAATTGCTTTATTGACTAAGCCCGTCAACCAACCAAGAAAAATGACCTATTAATCCAATGAATCCCTTCCACCCATGTTACTCCCATCTAGGGACCAGTTCATTAAGTGCGAAAAATGAAAACATGGAGTAAGAAAATTGCCAATAAGAAATGCTAGTTTTTCCCTTTTCTGTTGCAAAACAGGACCTAATTCTCTAACCAAAAAACAATGACCTTTCCAGAGCGGTAACCAGTAGCTAAATCTGAGCGATGACAGCCAAACACTCTTTCACTGACAGTCTAAGTCAGCCTCTTGCCCATTACTATGACACCCTTTTCAGTGTCCTGTGAGTCCTGCAAATGAACGCTAAAAGAATGAAGTACACACCTTAATCCCTTCACTTGGTTCCCACTCCATGTCTTCTAGGCCTGGTTGCCTTGGTATCCCTCGGTCTTTGACCCACTTATCTGAGCCTGGGTGTTGTCCACTGGCTGTGATGAGCGACATTGTGACACTGTCTAGTCCTAGTTGCCAACAGACCCGCGTGGAAGCTCAAAGGCCTCAGGGGGGTTAAAATAAGTTTGCCCCTAATCCGAATCACACTCTTATATCCCGTCTGAACATCACCCACATTAGCAAGCCAGGTCTCCGACACGGATTAGACCATACAACGCGATGATGAGCCTCTATTGAGCTATAGACAGATCAATGTCAATGGGCAGGGGGTGAGAAAAGCTGAGCCGCGATGAAACGAGGGAATAAGCGAAGGAGGAAGATGATGAGAGAGTAATGGAGGTTTGTAAGGACAATGTTTAAATGTGCATTGGAGACAATTCTACTGTATCGTAGCCTCACAATCAGCTGTGATTAGCATAATGTGGGGTGGCTCTCGCTGTGTTGCCCGCCTTATCTCCCCCGACGACGGGCTGGCGTGTGGAATGCTTGTTTTTTGGGGAGGGGGTTAATTGGCGGGATGTTTTTACTTTGAAGCTCCAATTGGGCGCTGGTGGTACCGGCGGGCCCGCTTCCTGCACGCTGCATGCCTTTAATTAGCGCTAATTTATTCAAAAAAATAATACTTGAGGTGAAGCTCAAAGAGGTGGAAAAAGAAAAAGCCTCTTACACACAATGAATACACCGGCTAATTAATTTAAGGTAAAATGCCCCAATGGAAATAGCTTTGTTATTTCTGAAAAATGTGACACTGTTCTTCTCCTTCAGTCTCTAGTGAAGCCAGATATCCTCCTGTCTGTTTCATGAATTCCATGGGGGCGTTGAAATTAGACAGGGAACCAGGATGAGTGGGATGTAGGTCACGTCCATCCATCCATCCCACTTCTCTGGCCCTCAACCAATAAGCATGAATAGATTCCTAATCAGTTCCTGCCCCGTCATCAAAATGTACACGTGTCTCAGTGTGTTAGTCAGTGTGCCTACCACACACACACACACACACACACACACACACACACACACACACACACACACACACACACACACACACACACACACACACACACACACACACACACACACACACACACACACACACCGATATGGAAGTCGTCAGCCTAGTGCATCGGGGCTGATCGTGCCCTCGAGGTGGCATGGATTTAACAACGGCCAATTTCCGGACAGGGACTGAGCACACTTCTGACTGGCTGGCTTCTAGATCCCTGGCTAGCCTCGAAAGCATGAAAGCCTACTAAACAAACCGTGTGTGTGTGTGTGTTTGTGTGTGTGTGTGAGAGTGAGTGAGAGACTGTAGTGTTTGTATTCAAGTGTTTGTTAGCCCTATTAAGAGTATTGGGCCATATCCAAAATGTGTGTGGTCTGCAGGACTGAAGCATGTTGAAGCCCTGTACTATTGCCTCTATAAACAATAGTAGATCAGGAACATAGGGAGTGTAACAGGGAGGCATGGAGGAACGTCTATGTCCAGGCTCAGCTGCTCCCAGCGTGAAAACAACTCCGTTAGCAACCCTGGTCAGAATTCCCCGTGATACATTACTGAGGCCATATAAAACTGTTTACCTGTGTGCCGTCGCGTCCAATGAGAACATGGCGTGCATTCAAAAGTTACCCAACTGATTTCCAGACTTCCTAGAACCCAGAAAGAGCTTTTGTGTAATACGAACGCACACATACCGACATCCAACTCACTGGGAGGCCTGTGTTTACATCGTGATTCATATTCCTCTTCAGTTATGTTTACTATACAGACCTGGCTTCTGGCACTGCTACTGTACACTCCACCACCAAACCTATGGCTTCAATCTGCCTCCAGGGTCTAGTGTAGCTACAGAGGATGTCTTGGAATTAAGACAACCTGCAGTATCTAGAGTTCTGCTCTCTCTGGCTTGCTATCTGAAGGCTTGCCAACATGTGAGTGGGCCGTGCCGTTTGTGAAAATTGTGTTCGACAACTGCATGGGTTTGTGCCGCAAGTACCGCAAAAGCAGTAATGGATTGTTATGTACTGTGGCGTGAAACAAAACTCCCAGACACACAGTAACGGTGTCTGTCCCTGAGGTACTCCATGTTGAAATGCTAGGCTACAATGTTCTAGGAACACCATCATTTAGACTACATTCGCAGAGGACAACAGTGCATGCAAGGAGTAGGTATTCTGCTACTTAATATAAACACTCTACTGGGTATACTGTAAACAGTCCCACCCTTACGGAATAAAATATGAATTATGTGAAGTTTTCCAGAAGAACACATTACGCTTAGGGCATTTAGCAGACACACCTGCTTCACTTAGTGATTGTGTATTATAGTACCTATGTGTTTTTTCATTTGTTACATGTTGGAGGACATAGGATGAGAAAATTGCAAGCTGGGGATGATTTCGTAATCATGATGTTATGAGGGCCTGACTGGACATGTAGCCCACCCCTATTCTTAGTACCACAGAACCTTTACTGACCACAATGTCAGGGAACCAGTTGAACATCCTATCTGAAACACAGCACCATCCACAGGGCCCTGCAGCACCACCTCCATCAGCAGTATCTGGTATCCAATCCGGAGACTGACAAGGACTGACCCGGCTCTTTCAGAGGTGAGTCAGCAATGAGATGCAGGGTGCTAATGCTGCTGGCCTGGTCATATGATCTTTAGGGACATTAATGTTAGGCTATAATGTGACAGCACGGTTAAGGAAGATTTAATAACTATTTTATAGGAATTTCCACGAGACATTTAAAAAAAAAAATGTTAGGGCAATGCAGGCATTGAATCCCACATACTGTAAATGGAACAAGCATTTACAAAGGTAAAAGTGGTTAGTGTATATCTTATACTTCCCCACCAAGCACTGTGGCTAACATAATTGGACAGCAGTCCACCCAGTTAACACCCACGGAAACATTTCATAAAACAGAAGTTGGTTTTGTCAATTAGGTTTTACCTATATTCAACATTATTTTTGAAATGTTTCAAATGTAACAACCGGCAGAAGCAGGGCTACGGTCACGATAACCCAACAGGGCCACCTGGACCGGGTTAGACATTGTAAATCAGCCTTGCAGCTTGATACTTATTGAATACCTCTTAAACCTCTACAAAACACTCTGTGGCCTTGGTGACTTCTAAGCTCTCCTCTAAGGATCCCCTGGTGTCTCTCTTCTCTGTGAACAACCCCTGTCGACTACCATTTTGTGTCAGCCATATTTCAGACCACGAATAACAAGCTATGAATAAGAAATACTAAGTAGCATCTCATCGTGTGGACTGCGCTTTTTGAGTCTGAAGATTGGAAGACAGTTTTTACCCTTCTGTTCATTTAGCAGTAGCGGCCTGCAATGGATGGAATCACTCAGCGTTACAAACAGAAAAAGACATTCCACTTTCAACATTAAAGAAAATTCTAAAATATTTGATATTGGGTGCTTCTGACTAATTAGCCCCACCTATTACCAATCTGCCAATCAAACACGACAAAACCCAGGCCTAAAAAAGGTGCCGTGGTTAGGGTATGTTAATGAGAGAGTGTGCTACCTATATGGAGTCTTAGAGCAATACATTTAACAAAATTCACAAACGCTAACCTTAGCATCACAAACCTAAACGCAAACGGGGAACAGTTGCCCAAACGACCCGTCGCCACCGAACTGTGCTGTGGCTTCAGCTACAGGGCCTTGGTGATGCGTCAAGGCTCAAGGACGGTAAATTATGCTGTTTGATTCACGCTAACGAGCAGAGACGAGCAGAGGCTTCATGACTAATTAAACAGGGAGCATTGTGAAACAGATGAAACAACACAGAGAATCACCTGCTGGGTGATCCTACTTAATAATGTACAGCAGGCAGCTCTGGCTGTACGGCTAGCTGGGGAGGACACTGCCAAACACCTAACAGGAGTAAGGGCAACACTGGTACTTGGATACAGCCTAGCATTATGCTATTTTCTCTATAGGCTTTGTTGGGGGTTGACGCTAGTTATTTTGATATGTCAAGTGTAGCTGCCAGGCACTCACTGCATCCAAGGGAATTGGAAGTCAAATGTTTGGGGGTGTCTAAATGGAGGACATTTCAAGAATACCTGTATCTGTATTCAGTTAAATGGATGCATTGAGGAGAGAGTTGTCGTGCCACGCTCTTACAGTAGGCTATATCATCTGGTTTCACAAGCGATGGGTTCCTGTCAACACAACCTATTCAAGTCCACGTCGCAGGCAGTCTGGGAATACTGTATGCCTCAGATCTAAACTAGCATCACTCCTTCTACTGGCCTGGCCGACCGTGTAAATTGCATCATATACATAGCCCTGACTCTGCATGAGGCACTTCTAGTATGCGTTTACTGTAGAGAGGCATGTCACATTCCCTCACCTCCAAACATACCGACAGGAGATCAAATGCACCGTGACGTCAGGGACTCCATCGACCGTCGCTACGCTGCCCAGTTCCAATTCTATTATTACACAGCCTCAATTAATGACGGCGGAATCTATACCATAGGAGCAGGTGGGGCTCGTTGACCCGTGAACCCTGTCAGACCACACACAGTGGTAAACAATCGACTTCCTGTCCTCGCCTCCTTTCTGACCTTCGACATGTGAATGGGACAGGGTGCAGTTTTACCTGGATGCTTTCCCCTATCACATCCTTTCAGGTTTGAGATCGAGGGAGGATAGAATGGGTATGGGGACATTTGAGACCGTTAGGTCAGTTTGTTTCGGAGGCAGCGAACGAGAGGAGCCACGATAAGGAGGATATGAGATTGTTGGAACGTGGCCACTGAGTTGAGAGTAGACGCGTACAGTAGTGACTGGGCTCTCGTGTTTCAGTCACCTTATAGGATGTGGGTTCAGGGAGAAACCAGCCAGCTGGGGCAAGGCAGGGCAGTTTGGGCACGCAACAGGAAGAGACCGGATTACTTTAACAGCATGTGATTAGTGGAATAAACCTAGTTAGCTTAAGGAGGACCCCACATCTCTTTAGTTTAGAAATGAGCACGATGCTCTGATGCAAAATGTAGGCTAACTTACTTCCAGAGCCTGCCTTGCTCAACTGTTAAAATGCAGGGCCTTTTAAGTGAAAAGAATAAAATGCTCTTGTAAGTCAAGTGCAAATCCTAAGATTTCTCTTAGCCATTACTTATTTCTAATATACACATACATTTCTAATATACTGAGGTTTCTCTAATTGAATAATTGATGACCTAGTGGTAAACAACTCATGCAGAATACTGGTAAGCAACAGCCATTTTGCTGTAGATTTCACCCGCTTGATAGGAGGGGGATGGGATGAGTAGGGCTACGAAGGTTTGAAGCGAAGCCCAGGGCTTAGAATGAGAGATGGTGGGGTCTGTGGCAAGGTTTACTTTCGGGATGAGCCATTAGATTCTTTGGCTCTGACTTTGGCTAAAAGTGGACAGCGGCCATATTTTTCAGGCAAGTCTTAGTCTAACCAACCAGGCTACAAAGGAAAGGAAACCCCAAAAACAATCTGTTCACAGAATTGGATTTACAGAAACGTGATTTACCAATGGAAGATACACTGGTACACATGTTTAAAAAGGGCCTAAAGAAAACCTATCAAAAACAATGCTAAATGGGTAAAGGGGATATGTGTCAGTACCCACAAGATCCAAACAATATTTTTGCCTTCCCATTTATTACAGCCCCTCTGGATTGGAGAAGTGCAGTGAGCTGCCAAAGTAAGTAATTAAGGTTAAACATTTTGCTCAAGGGCAGTACAGGGTTGATTTACTTGCCGGCTCAGAATCTGAATCTAGAAACTTTCCAGTTACTGGTCAGATGCTAGATCTGCTAGGCTAGATGAAGTTGCTCTGACTTACAGTCTATGTTCTTAACTTTAGGCCTCAGGACTTTGATCATAGAGATCTACTAGTTATGTTATATTACCTTTCCACTAGCACAAATCTTTCAACACATCAACCCACAGATTGAAAATGGGCACAGAAATTCCCTTGAGAGGAAAACCAATGCCCTCTCTGGTGTGATGCCGTAAATATGATTTAAAGCCGTATCCCCCCTGTGCTCAGAACACTTGCATGTGCTCCAACGTACAACAAAAAGGCCATGACTGGGCGGAATGCTACCAATCGATCTCCATGACAACTAAGTGTCATCGGAAAGCGTCTTATGGGTATTGTAGTACATTTACAATATACAATCAGTTATGTTTTGATGAGGATGTATTCACATTCACAGTAGAACTCTGTCACCTGTCTAAACAGTTTCCTCTGAACCTTAAGGAGGTGTAGCTCCAGGCTTTCTAATTAAGTCTCCCTACATCAGTAATTTCTCCATACCCCTGAATCTCATAGTGGGTCTGGGGCAATCACCAAATCTACACGTCTCACATACATTCAGGTTCCTTCTTAGCCTGGTTCTGGGCGTTTTTGTGCTGTCTTGATAACTCTTTTACTCACTGTAGCAGAAGTGAGTTGGCAATTCAGCGCCAACGTATATTGGTCCAGGCAAGCCCTTCTTTACCTGCAGGGTCCAATTGTCTCCATGGCAACCCAGAATGGTTGTTGACATCTGCTGCTGCTGCCACAACACAGAGCCCTTAAAGAAAGGAATCCTTCCTGGCAGTTGGGCGCCATGGCAACCACAGCCACACAATACATAGCAAATAAGTGCTGGACGTACAAAATAGAGCGGGCAGAATGACTGTCTCCCGGTTCTCATAAAAAGACATAAGTTGTGCTGCATCAGAGGAACTCGAACGCAAGGGCGGTGAAGTAGCAGACGTGTTTAACATTTCTTTGAGTGACAAAGTCATTTCTTAGGTAATATAAATATGGTCTATGATCAGTATGCCTATGATACGTTTAGCTTATGACTTGTGCGCACATCTGAGCCCTCCATCCATAAAACAACCCAATGGGCTTATCACATGACCTGATGCTAGGCATCATCAGCTTCACCAACCTCGGTGAGTCAACACCGCATAAATCAACAGAGCATTTTAAAATCACATTTTTACCACCCTAAAGGGTTCATGGACGTTAATGTAATCATATGTGCACTGTTCTTCATAATGACCCGACCCATATTCTCTATTGCTTATGTTTGTCCCATCCGATCGGCGCACATCTAAAGTTCCTTCTGTAGAAATACAGTAATTCTGTTGTGCTGCATCCCACTTCGGAGTTGCTGACGAGTCCTGCAGCCTGACTCCAGTGGTGGGACCAGCCCTTCTGATTTCCATACTTGTTGCCATGATCACCGGGCTGGCTGTGACTAGCTGCCGTGTGGACGGATACAACAAGGGCAGAGCGCAAATGGCCACCAGCTTGTGATGGCTTCCTGGAGACAAAGATAAATATGAAAATGAGGTAGGGGTGTATAGTGTAGCCTACTGAAAGAGTGTTGGCAGGAGAAATCCCACACGGATTAAGAAGAAAGGATAGAGGCGTTGAATGGTGTAGTGTGAGCACATTAGGTTCAAACAATCTGGGCCGGGCACTGACAGTAGAAGGCTGTCCACGATTCAGGAAGCTTACAGTTAATGAAAGGCTGTGTGACTTTGTGTAAGTGGATCATTTGGAACCCCTACTGGAACAAATGACCACGTTAGATGGACAAGGCATAAAAAAGGCCAGGAAAGAGCGACACATTATTGGCCCTGTGCGTTGGATTAACAACAAAGCCTTGTGTGACACTGCGTTGGCCCTGACTGTGATCACCACCCTTACCGTAGGTCCACGTTGGCCTCCACCACACCCAGGCAGCCAGACAGAGTAAAGGGAGGAGGGCAAAGCTCTGCTATTTTAGGTGTGCTTCACTTTTGATTGAAAATTCCCCTACTTAGTCTCGAAAAACCTGACCCAAGGCAACATTATGACACAGGTCTGGTTTCTATTAACTCTTTCGGCGTAGAGCAACTTTGTCACTGGCTAAATCGGGAAGGTGAAAGGTTTTGTTCTGGGGAATCTCCCAAACAATCACGAGATAGATGCACCAGCACGTCACAATTCAAAAACATAGCTCGCAGGTAAAACATTTGCAACGGTTGTACAACTTAACTGTTTTTTACCAGTAGTTTCGTTTTCTTCCGTAGTCTATAGTAGATGCATTCACAAAAAGAATGCATTTCAAAGTAATGTGTGAGTTCACAATATTTCCCTCTTACTAGGTTAAGTGGGCGTTGTTATGGATACAGCCACTGCTAGGTTGCTGACGCTGGCAAAAACAACCAAGATACCTCAGTAAAATAAAGTAAACTTTTATTTTTTGTTGGGTTTGGCAAGTTACCAGGCGTGTTAAAATCACATTCTTATTTACAGCAATGACCTGGGAGCAATTCAGAGTAACTGTCTTGCGCAGGGACTGAATGAAACCCCTTTCAACTTGTTAGCGCAGGGATTAGAACCAGCGACCAACGCTCGACCACTGGGCTACCCTGTCACCTCGTTAATGGGAAAGGGAGAAACCGCTTGTAACAACGAACCATCTGAATGTCACATATAACATTATAGCTGACGTTACGGTAGCTAGAATTACAGCCCTCGGAATGCGAAACTATAAGCCGGTGAAAACAACCAAGGTGATCGGATCCTATACCCCAGGCCAACTGAATGGTATCACTAACATATGATCTGGGGTTAACTAATCTGGTAAACTTTGTCCCTACAAAGACAGATACTAGGATAGTGGCCTATACATGAAAAATAACTAATATTGGCAAAATATCAATATCTGTGTTTCTCAATCAAAAAGGGAGGATGCCAGAGCCTTCAATACAGCAAGGACAGTACTGTAGCTAAATAATGTAAGCCATCACAACTAAATGACTGATGAATAATGATAATACTATACTAGATTTTCATATTTGCTTTCATCAGTGATATAATGGAGTATGGCAAATACCTGTCATGGGTTGGAATGAATCTCATTCTTAATATACAGACCGAAAACCCCAACTGGATCTGGAGGACAACTTCTAGCTAGTAGGCTACTTGATAAGGACAGTATCTCTAGTTAGGAGGCTATTTGATAAGGACAATATGAAAGTGGAAACCTTTTACAAACCCGCTTAAACCATTCTCTAAACTGCAGTATACAGGCTTGTAAATAATATTGATAAAGCAGGAAAATACTTATTAGGAAACATGTTTGACTTCATTGTCGTGTTGACAAATGTACCTGATATGGTCATGTTGTCATTTTCTGACGTTAGCAAATTTGAGAGGTTTTCAAACAGTAAGTGTTGTGTATGGCTAAACAAAGTGTCAAGCAAGTGATCCTTTATTGTAATCACTGGCTTAGAAGAGCAGGGTCAAAGTGCAAAGTCTCATTTGGTGACACCATGATTTCTTGCAGCTAGTTCACAGAGTGTTTTGATTGCTATGATGCATCTGGATGCTAAATTGTGAAAATGTTAGATGGTGTTGCTCCAAACATTCTCCCCACCCATCCCAATTTCCCATTATTCTAGAAGGGATTTAAACATGTACCTATTTACAGTACCAGTCAAATGCTAGGACACACCTACACATTCAAGTGTATTTCTTTATTTTGACCACTTTCCATATGATAGAATAATAACAAAGACATCAAATATGTGAAATAACACATATAGAATAATTTAGTAACCCAAAAAGAGCTGAACAAATTTACGTGTAAGGCTTCTCTTGAAGGAGTTCCCACATACGATGAGCATGTTTGGCTGCTTTTCCTTCACTCTGCAGTCCAGCTTATCCCAAACCATCTCAGCTGGGTAATGGACTACTACAGTACATACAGTATCTCACAAAAGTGAGTACACCCCTCACATTTTTGTACATATTTGAGTATATCTTTTCATGTGACAACATTGAAGAAATTATACTTTGCTACAATGTATAATGTACAGCTTGTATAACAGCACATTTACACTGTTTTACAAGCTGTACACTCACTACTTTACATAGCAAAGTGTCATTTCTTAAGTGTTGTCACATGAACACAACCAAATATTTACAAAAATGTGAGGGGTGTACTCACTTTTGTGAGATACTGTATATAATGGTGCTCTTCTGTATCCCAACCTTACCTGAAACGCAATAAGAAACCTAGAAATTAACATGCAAATCCAGTTAATGGAACAGCTAGTTCTAATAGCTGACTAACTAGTAGCACGCATTGAAGTTTCTAAGTTTATTCAATATCAAGTTCATGGGTGGTTAATGCAAACCAGCCACTAGCAAAACGCACTCATTAAAAACAACCTCCCTGACCTCCATCTGGCTGGTTAGCATTTCCTTGGAGGATTAAAGTGTGACGTAGACAATAACGTAGTTCTTCTTGGCCAGGACTCCATCCTTGAAACCAGACCCTACATACAGTGGGTTGGGTTCTGAAGACTTCCATTCCTACCCAACAACTTGGTTAATCTCCACATTGACGTGTCATATCACTTGTCTTTAAGGCAGTGTATGAAAACATGGAGCTTAAATTACCCAACTGCGAAACGTACACGTACGTAGGCTCCTTACACACCAGGTCCACGCTGGTGCAGACAGATCTTCAGGATACCTGGCTGTTTGGTATGACCCAGCTGCTGGGAACTAGGTGTTGGGTCACCCATCTGGGCTCGTTCTTTAAAAAAAAGCCTGGGTTGGGCCCCAAGTGGCACAGTGGTCTAACTTTCTGTGCTCTGCAACAAAATGCATTTATTTATCAATGGTGGCTGTTTTCCACTGTGACGCCACCGTGTCGGGTTCATCTACCCAAATACATCATGAAAGGTATGGGACTGGATCAGTTTTATTTGTTCTCACTGTGGCCAATGAGCAGTGAGCGTTTGACTGGGACCAATAAATTACAGCAGAGGATATATGTGGGAATTTATGAAGACGTGTGTAAAATGGCACCAAATCTACCCCTGATGGGACGACACCGTCCTCCTGATGGGACGACACCTCTGGCAGCCAGATGCAATAGCCATTATTGGAATGAATAAAAGCTTAGAGAGGTATTTAGATTGAAAGGCAGGAGCTTATATTATTGAAGTATCAGAAGGATTTCATAAAGAAAAGAAGATTACAAATCAAACATTTTGCTTACATTTTACGGAAGGATATTGCCTGTCTAGGTTTCCTTTTTATAGTCATAAAGCCTTGGAAATGACTGTGGGTATGGTACTCTGAAGGAGCACTGACCGTGGGAGGAGAGAGAAAGGAAGGAGTGAAGGGGAAAAGGAGGTCACTTCAGTCTAAGCCATGTATCGCATCTGACCTCAGAAATGAGAAAAGTCCCTAAAAGGAAGTCAATTCTGTTCAGGACATGCACTCCGTGTAAACTCTGAGGTTCTCTGTCTCACCACGTGTAAGTGGCCACGAAACCATCCTGTGTTGTCACAGTCAACCGCAGCCACAATTTCCAGTTCCACTGATCGGGAAGGTGCGGTCATGTTTTCGAACCACCTCAATTAAAAAATAGAAAAATCTTTGGAGGGAACGTCAGTTTTAGGAAACCGCTTCCTAAGCAGGAGCGCCCTTCATACAACAGGACAAGAAGCCCCACGGGTCTGCCAGTCCTAAAGTTAGCCCAGTGATGAGTGGTTGACCAGTTGCGGCTCGCTTTGTCACGCTGACAGTCAGTGACCGTGACAGCACTCGTGGGCAGACAGACCAACCCGACCGAACCACAGAGCACCCCATTCTGCCCGCCACTCTGACAACCGCATTAGGACCATATATACTGTTGATGAACGCTTCACGTTGCATTACGCTGACAGGCTGGTGAGGGGGATGTAGACTACTCCTTCAGAAGACATTCACAGAGCGGCCGTAAGGCAGACATGAACATATACAGCTCTGGAAAAAATTAAGAGACCACTGCACCTTTTTCTTTCCTTTCCAAAAAATGTGAAAAGGAAAGTTTTGAGTGAGGAACAGAAGCGTTTCATTTGCAGAAGCGTTCAATTTTAACCCTTCTGTTCCTCACTCAAAACCTTCCTTTTCGACTTTTTTTGGGAAGGAAAGAAAAAGGTGCAGTGGTCTCTTCATTTTCTCCGGAGCTGTAATATGGCCATTATGACCACATATAAACAAGCGTGTGTATGGAACGACAACACTCCCCACATAACCAGTTGCTGTTTGCTGAAGTTAAACACGTAAAAAGTCACATACGTTTACTGTACACGCATCCTTCAATGACGTGCAGGACTCACGACTCAAGTGTCTGCCAGGTTAACAGGGGGTTGAGTGAACATGACTATTAGAGGCTCTTTGAAGTCCAAATGAAAGGCTAAGCGGCGAGACGGCTAAAAAAGGACCAGATCCATTGTGTAGTAGATAATGCCAAATCATTGTAAATGACAAAGACAACCAGGTCTTAAAGGGACCATTAAATAAAGGGAACAAAGGACTACAACAGCAACCAGGAGAAAACTTGATAACAACCACACACACGAGCCACCAACTATAAGTTACATCTGCTTACCTCTGCTGCCGGTCGCCAGATCAGCCACTTTCTGAAAAGCTTCCAGGAAGGCAGCTACAGCTACAACTGTCGTCCTGGGAGATGAGACAGACACAGCAGGTCATGGGTCTGATGGTTTTTGGCAGCAGAACATACAATATATATATATAATATAAGCTTACAACCAAACCCTACAGACTATGGTTGGAATAAGCCAACTAGCATACCAACATTTTAAAGGTGAAGGGAGTTAGTAGTCCAGTCATGGTCGGGCAGTGTTCCCCCTACAGTTGTATAGAAAGGACAGGTCCCTGCATCTAGCTTTGTTGCCCCACCATCTAAAAGAATTATATGCTTCTACTGGTTACAATTGAAAATTTGATGAGAGCCAGGATAGGGAACAGGCACTGCTTTGGGGGCCTTTGCACGTCGCCTGAAAATTAAACTAGGAAATTGGCTGGTTTTGGGTCTGAGCGGATTCCCACGTATGGTTTCCTCAGCTTTATTCACCATGTAACAATATGAACAGATTAACCTTCAACCAATCCCAATATTTATACAATTTCAAAGCCCATTAGTTGGTAACCATAAGCAACCACACTGCATGGGGGTGACAATGTACAGATAAAGACTCACTATAGATTAAATCTGGATTACCGTTTTTCTCCATGGTCATATTACTGAATTGTCGGGTCCACTTTTGCCAACATGAGACGCTGAAATTGTATGCCTACATGCCCTTTGTTGACAAGAATCTGAGCGGAAATTGAATTCAGTTGGTAAGTAATGTGCAACCAATTCCATGTCATAAATCATTTCAGGCTAGGAAATGCAACCGAGCAACGTTGGTGTTCCACTGTAGAACAGCCAATTGAAAGAATGTGTCTCTCTGATTCTTAACAAAGTAACCACCATTGAAGAACATAAAGCTAAGTGGAGACACGCATTCCTAGTTATTTAAAGCAGAGGCCACAGTAACCTAAAGAGTGTGTACGTCTTCTCTACATTCAGATGAGCTATTTCAAACCGTCTTAGGAAAACACCCAGACTAGGTCGCACATAACCGGCAAGGCTGCGGGCGTGGATATCTGCCCTTTGGCTCTTTGGGATCTCACTCCCTTCCACATAAAGTGGGTTTGCGGTGACATGGCTACTGTTCTAGATAACAGGTGTGCCACCTAAGCATCTGTACCCATACACTACTGAACACACATTTCACTGTGCGGTGAGAAACAAACGGGACAATGCTCAGAGATTTAACTAGAGAAATACATATACTGTAGAAACTTCTCACTTCACCTGCGGATAGTGAGGTTTGACTTTTACCCACAACCTGTCGGCAGGATGAAAAAGAAATGCTTTAAAACGGGTTAACTAGCAAATAAACTTTGGCCCAAAATAAAAGCGCTGGGCGCGCTGCGACGATCTACCGCGCAGAGATAATGACTTTATGATTAGCATTAATCTCGGCTGATGAAAGGTTAATGGGGTTTTCTCCTTTGCTTCCTCCCTTCACTCGCATGACCTTCAGCTGTGACTGTACACAACTGTAAAGCCCAGAGCCAGGCCCGACAATCCACAAACACAGCGACATTTTAGACAGACAACAAGGAACATTTGAAGAGGGACTGATTTAAGGGAACATTTTGTTTGTGTGTCTGTACTTGCATGTATTCTGAAAAACAGACACAGTAAGTGTGCGCTTTTGTTTTCTGTTTGTTTACCTCAGCTGTGACTGTAGCTTCCCGGCCTTGCTGATGAAGTCATCCCACACTGGGTAACTGCTCTGAAGAGAGAAAGAGAGGAAGTGTGAGGACGAGGCTCACGGACATACAGACATGTCTGCAAGCTCATGCAGCATCCATTTTTGGTAAAGTCTCAGATAAAAGAGCCACAATTCAAGTATAGAATCAGTCTGATTGTAGATCTCGCTAACATTGTCATTGTATGGAAACAATAGCTCAAAGGAGAAAGGATAAACTTAGAATTAAATTGGGCAGTGCAAAAGACGCATATAGAAAACCGATGAAAATGTTGAAAACTTAACCAGCCAGAATCCCAAAGACCACCTGTAGGGATCTAAACCTCCTGTTGGCCTCTGGTTAAATTGCCCTGTCCACACATCCCAGGCTTCTAAATGAAGGGCTGTAGAGTTGAAATACCAGTGACAGCCATCTAAAGTAGCATGCTGCTTTGAAAGCGGAATGTTCTGGGGTCCATGCAGGAAACATCTGTCACCAGGGCACCCTGGGTCAAGCTAACGAGGCCTCACCACAGCTGGAAGGCTAGATACCAGAGGTCAATATTGAAGCACTGGGGCTAGCATAATTAGCCTGTAAACGTGTCAGCTTACGGATGAAGGCTGTCCTGAAAACAAAATACCCATTATAATGTTTAATTATAGTATTTTGGTTGTGGAACAAGCAGCCAACTGAAGACAGGACGACTGAGTGTGTGTGGTTAAACTTTACAGATTCAAGAAAACCCTATTTCAAATGTATGTGATTGAGTAGTCCAAATCACTTCCCCCAAACGTTACCGTTGTCCACATACAGCTGACAATATAGGCAACGGTAAGACTTTACTGTGATAAGCAACCATAGCTGATAATGAAGCCAAACCAACAGATTATGTGGCAGTAGGGTGAAAACCCCCTGACAAAGAACACAGGTGACGTCTGCCATCTCTCAGAGCCTCACTCGGGTCCCTTTTGTTCATCCACAGCACTAGCCCTCCGCCGTGGTTACCGTGACAACATGACAGAGGCAATGACGCTGCACTTCAATCCCGTCGACATCATTTACTTCTGGGCCAGGGACACCATGAAAAATACATCGCACGAATTCACCATGCCTCTCACTCCTACGGTTACAGGTCTACATGTTGATTTCCTACTGAGGGAATGTCATTTTAGATTGAATGCAATGACTGAATAAATGCGTTAAATCAAGCAAACCGAAATATCAGGCTTCGGCTCAGGCAATCCTGATGCACAGTGCCGAACTCAGAAATGGAACAAGGTAAGGAATACACAGCTCATCTGTTTCTACAGTCACCAAGAATTGCCATGGATCCATCTATATATGGTCATGAATGCTGGAGCACTGCATTGGATTTGGTTATTTCTTCCATCTACCACAGTTCTATGGTTCATCTAGACATTTCTCCCCAACCCCCAGTGAGAGGATTATTTTTATCCAGAGCGATTATGATGGCCCACTCTGATTTCCATGTAATAAAGCAAAGTAGGCTTCCATCCAATGTGCTTCATAGCATCACCTTGAAAAGGGCCAACCGACTTGAATGTAATGGTCCTCAAACATGTACACTGAAGGAGTAATAGAGTAAAGCATTATCAGCAGGTTACCCAGACACACATTAGACAGTGCTTTTTTGGCCTAAAAAACATCTCTAAATTCAGATTCATGAAGGGGCATTTAACTCACAAATATAACCTAGAAGCAAAACTTGCATAAAACTTTCAGACAATTCTAAAGTTATTCAATTGCTGTATGTATAATCAGTTTAAAGAGCACATATCGCTCAGAAAAGGGCATGGAGGATTTGTTCCCAGTAAACAGATGGTAATAAGTCTGCTCTCACAATAAGGTATGTGCGAAGTGTCTAGATGATATATTAGCACATGCGTGCACACACGCGCACGCGCACACACACACACACACACACACACACACAGGCGAGCAAATACAGGCACACAAATCCCACCCACACATGTACACATGAGCCAGCAGACAAGAGTAATTCATGGTGTCCTTTGAAAAAGCCCTCCAACCACGCACACTGTATATTACACAAGTCCAGACAAACCTCCTGATTAAATGGTTATAGAAAACTATAAGAAATGTACCTTTTTTTGCCTTATGATAGACAATGATAGCATCAATCCTAATTTAAAAATCTATTTTCGTTTACTCTGAAGCTATTTTGGTTTAAGTTCCAAATGGAGCTTGATATTAGGCTTTGTAAAGGTTTCTCATACCTGATTAAAGATATTATGGCTTATTACTTATCTCCATCTAAAACTATATTATCTAAATGAAACCTTTCGACACAGCACACCCAAATGGTGGTACGCTGTTCCACTCAGACACAGCTAAGTCATCCCTTCCAGTTGACACCCTTTTCAAGTCATCTGCCACCGCGTTTCTCGGCCGCATTCCGTTGTCAAAGGAACAGGTGTGAACAGGCGCTCGTCCGATTCTAACAATTTTTAGCCGAATGGAGGCACGTGCACAAATGACCGTCTACTGACCATTGCGCAGTAGTATAGGATACAGTACACAAAGATATGGACTGTCATGTTTTAGTGAGATATATTTCATTTAGGCTAAATATATGACAGTATTAAAAATAGCTTTAAAAAATAAATATCCAACTGTTGAATGTTACAAAGCATTAAAAGATGTGTAGAAACAGTGACATAGCGAGTGTCTTCTTGGTTTATTCCGAGCATGTAAAAAAAACTCAAGGGCAATTCTTCATTCCGCGTTTTCCACTACTCTACTTTCGTGATTTGAGATACCATTCTATGATAGCATAATTCCGGATCATTACCATTTTCTATGAACCAGATTGTTGTTAATGAATCAGAACACACCCACTGCGCGGACCTCTAATCTATGCAAGTCCCTCAGCGAGCACAATTTAGTAACCAGAATGAAAGATGAGCCTTGCACATACTGGCCTCAACTGTAGCATACACAATCATTTGCAATTCTACCTTATAATTTACGTTGTCATCTGCACATCAAATGTGGCGTAATTGTGTTTAGCCCGTCTATTAGTCAACGTCACATCGATTAGGTGTCACCATAAGGGCAACCTCCTGCCACAGTATCATCAACAAAACGCAATATTCTTTAGAATATCAAAAACAAAAGCTATAACATATGAAACGTAAATACTAAAATACACATAGAAATAGTCGCCGAGGTGTTACCTTCATGTCGCCTATTACTGTTTGAAAAAGTCCTCCGAGCGCACTGCATTCTCTTTCAATGACAGTCTCCATTTTCAGCCCTGTATGGATTTTGTCTCTTTTCAAAACTGTAATAAAAACGTTTATTCTGGCCTCCAAATGTGACTAAAAAAGAAACTCTCTGGTAAAACAGTCTCTTTTAAGGGCAAATATCATTTCAAAGACTTGCTGCAGTATCCTGTACGCAGCACTCCCGAACGAGGGATAGCAAAACAGCGGTGAGATTTAAACTCCACGTTAGTTTCCACACATAGGTAAATTCCATGTTTTTGCATTTGAGACCATAATGAAAATAAAACTGTAAAGACGAAAATAACTGTTATAAACTTGTGATTAAAAAAACGAAACGAATTGGACTACTACCACGACATGGTCGAGGTTTTATTGAAGTTTCCTAGCACAGCTGATGTGCGAACAGCAAGTGTGCAACCCATGAACGCGTGCGTACATACAGAGCAACCTGCAACGCGCGTCCGCGTCGCGTCGCCCCGCCTTTAGAGGTTTGAGGGGTGGGGGTGATATACACACACGCTTGGGCCACGTTGAATTGGTAAATGCTATCAAACGTTGCACATTGGAATAGCATTAATAGAGCAAACGTAATTCCCAATTCTACATAGAAAGACCTGTTGGTTCTACAAATCATATTTCTATTTACACGTTGTTTAGATGTTTCAGGTTCAGATCAGCCCCCCTGATCTGAACCCGAGCGGTGTTCAGTTATTGAACTTCTGTGCTAGTCACAGTTTGTCGTAAAAATGTAGGCTACTAAAGGCAGCTCGGATGGACAAATTGGTGACGTACGACTCTGAGTGGGAAGTAGTAATTATCTCAATATGTTAAGTGGTTTTACACAACTATAAGACCACAGATGATTATTTCGTTCTAAACAATGGCTTGGGGCGAGTTTTATTTTTGTAGGCTACGGATTGTCACCTAAAATGTAAACCAGGGATGTCCCTAGGGGGCTTTAGCCCCCCTAAAATATGAATTAGCCCCCCCTAAATAAATCAATATATGACTCAATATATTTTCTCCGTGATTTCTTTTTTGTATATATACCTTTATGTATACTTTTTACAAATTGTATAGAAATTGTATAGAATCGTGTTTAGTTGACAGCATGTTCGATTGAGTTTGATGCTTTGAACGTGACTCCCTCATTTGAAGCTAGCTGTATAGTAGCTAACGTTTCTAGTGGTCGGAAAAGTAAATCCTCTCAAGTTCAAAATGTAATAGCATTGGAAAGCAACTGTAAGTTTTGCTAATCAGTATAACCTTTCAGCTAGCCCATCACACTTTTTATGGAAATTTATGGAGGTTAGAAAAAAATGATTTGATCGTAAAAATGTAATTTATGTAAATTGTTTTGACAAGTTGCCGTTCGTGAAATTCGACTTGAGCGACAGACCAGACGTCATGTAATATGAAAGTGATCAGTCTTTTTTATTTTTTTCCAGAAGGCAAGAAAGCTAGCTACAACTTTCTAGTAAACACTTCAGAGAAGATAAGATCTGTCATTTGTTATACAAATAAAAATAAATTATAATGTAATTAAAAGAAAAAAATCATGTGTTCTGTGACGTCGCCCGGCATGGCGCAGCCGGGGCCCCACCCTGGAGCCAGGCCCAGGGTTGGGGCTCGTTCGCGAGCGCCTGGTGGCCGGGCCTTTCCCCATGGGGCCCGGCCGGGCCCAGCCCGAACGAGCGACATGGGGCCACCCTGCCGTGGGCTCACCACCCACAGGAGGGACCATAAGGGGCCGGTGCAGAGAGGATCGGGCGGCAGTCGAAGGCGGGGGCCTAGACAACCCGATCCCCGGACAAGGAAACTAGCTCTAGGGATGTGGAATGTCACCTCGCTGGCGGGGAAGGAGCCTGAGATGGTGCGTGAGGTTGAGAGGTTCCGACTAGAGGTAGTCGGGATCACCTCTACGCACGGCTTGGGCTCTGGAACCACACTCCTTGAGAGAGGATGGACTCTTCACCACTCTGGAGTTGCCCATGGTGAGAGGCGGCGGGCTGGTGTGGGTTTGCTTATAGCTCCCCAGCTCTGCCGCCATGTGTTGGAGTTTACCCCGGTGAACGAGAGGGTCGTTTCCCTGCGCCTACGGGTCGGGGATAGGTCTCTCACTGTTGTTTGTGCCTACGGGCCGAACGGCAGTGCAGAGTACCCGACCTTCTTGGAGTCTCTGGGAGGGGTGCTGGAAAGTGCTCCGACTGGGGACTCTATCGTTCTACTGGGGGACTTCAACGCACACGTGGGCAACGACAGTGACACCTGGAGGGGCGTGATTGGGAGGAACGGCCCCCCTGATCTGAACCCGAGCGGTGTTCAGTTATTGAACTTCTGTGCTAGTCACAGTTTGTCCATAACGAACACCATGTTCAAGCATAAGGGTGTCCATCAGTGCACGTGGCACCAGGACACCCTAGGCCGCAGGTCGATGATCGACTTTGTTGTCGTTTCATCTGACCTGCGGCCACATGTCTTGGACACTCGGGTGAAGAGAGGGGCGGAGCTGTCAACTGATCACCACCTGGTTGTGAGTTGGATCCGATGGCGGGGGAGGAAGCTGGACAGACTCGGCAGGCCCAAGCGTACTGTAAGGGTCTGCTGGGAACGTCTGGCCGAGTCTCCTGTCAGAGAGATCTTTAACTCCCACCTCCGGCAGAGCTTTGACTGGATCCCGAGGGAGGCTGGAGATATTGAGTCCGAGTGGACCATGTTCTCCACCGCCATTGTCGAAGCGGCCGCTCGGAGCTGTGGCCATAAGGTCTCCGAGGCGGCGATCCCCGAACCTGGTGGTGGACACCGGAAGTAAGGGATGCTGTCAAGCTGAAGAAGGAGTCCTATCAGGCCTGGTTGGCTTGTGGGACTCCAGAGGCAGCTGACGGGTACCGACAGGCCAAGCGGACTGCAGCCCGGGTGGTTGTGGAGGCAAAAACTCGGGCCTGGGAGGAGTTCGGTGAGGCCATGGAGAAGGACTATCGGCTGGCCTCGAAGAGATTCTGGCAAACCATCCGGCGCCTCAGGAGAGGGAAACAGTGCCCTACCAACGCTGTTTACAGTAGAGGTGGGCAGCTGTTGACCTCAACTGGGGATGTCGTCGGGCGGTGGAAGGAGTACTTCGAGGATCTCCTCAATCCCGCCGTCACGTCTTCCATTGAGGAAGCAGAGGATGAGGGCTCAGAGGTGGACTCGTCCATCACCCGGGCTGAAGTCACCGAGGTGGTTAAGAAACTCCTCGGTGGCAAGGCACCGGGGGTGGATGAGATCCGCCCTGAGTACCTCAAGTCTCTGGATGTTGTGGGGCTGTCTTGGCTGACACGCCTGTGCAACATCGCATGGCAGTCGGGGACAGTGTCTCTGGGATGGCAGACCGGGGTGGTGGTCCCTCGCTATATAAGAAGGGGGACCGGAGGGTGTGTTCCAACTATAGGGGGATCACACTTCTCAGCCTCCCCGGGAAAGTCTATGCCAGGGTTCTGGAGAGGAGAATACGGCCGATAGTAGAACCTCGGATTCAGGAGGAACAGTGTGGTTTTCGTCCAGGCCGTGGAACACTGGACCAGCTCTATACCCTCTACAGGGTGATGGAGGGTTCATGGGAGTTTGCCCAACCAGTCCACATGTGTTTTGTGGATTTGGAGAAGGCATTCGACTGTGTCCCTCGCGGCATCCTGTGGAGAGTGCTTCGGGAATATGGGGTCCTGGGTCCTTTGCTAAGGGCTGTCAGGTCCCTGTACGACCGAAGCAGGAGCTTGGTCCGCATTGCCGGCAGTAAGTCAGACTTGTTCCCTGTGCATGTTGGACTCCGGCAGGGCTGCCCTTTGTCACCGGTTCTGTTCGTAATTTTTATGGACAGAATTTCTAGGCGCAGCCAGGGGCCGGAGGGTGTCAGGTTTGGGGACCACACGATTTCGTCTCTGCTCTTTGCGGATGATGTTGTCGTGTTGGCCCCTTCAAGCCAGGACCTTCAGCATGCACTGGGACGGTTTGCAGCCGAGTGTGAAGCGGTGGGGATGAAAATCAGTACCTCCAAATCCGAGGCCATGGTCCTCAGTCGGAAAAGGGTGGCTTGCCCACTTCAGGTTGGTGGAGAGTGCCTGCCTCAAGTGGAGGAGTTTAAGTATCTAGGGGTCCTGTTCACGAGTGAGGGAAGGATGGAACGGGAGATTGACAGACGAATCGGTGCAGCTTCTGATGTATCGGTCTGTCGTGGTGAAGAAAGAGCTGAGCCGCAAGGCGAAGCTCTTGATTTACCGGTCAATCTACGTTCCTACTCTCACCTATGGTCATGAGCTTTGGGTCATGACCGAAAGGACAAGATCCCGGATACAGGCGGCCGAAATGAGCTTTCGCCGCAGGGTGGCTGGGCGATCCCTTAGAGATAGGGTGAGAAGCTCGGTCACCCGGGAGGAGCTCAGAGTAGAGCCGCTGCTCCTCCACATCGAGAGGGGTCAGCTGAGGTGGCTTGGGCATCTGTTTCGGATGCCTCCGGAACGCCTTCCTGGGAAGGTGTTCCGGTCCCGTCCCACCGGGAAGAGACCCCGGGAAGACCTAGGACACGCTGGAGGGACTATGTCTCCCGGCTGGCCTGGGAACGCCTCGGTGTCCCCCCGGAAGAGCTGGAGGAAGTGTCTGGGGAGAGGGAAGTCTGGGCATCCCTGCTTAGACTGCTGCCCCCGCGACCCGGCCCCGGATAAGCGGAAGATGATGCTATGCTATGCTATAATGTAATTCAACAAAATAGTAAGGTGGCCAATAACGGCGGCTGATAGGGGGTCGTAGTTTTTTCAGCGACAACACTAATGACTGAAAATATAACTTTCTATTAATGACATGCTATCTAACATTTGTATGTCACTAATAATCACCATGAACACATTTGCAAAACAGTGCGTGTTTCACATATTCATGTTTGTTTGGATTTGAAGTTAACCTATTGCAGCGTGTTCTGTTCAGAGGAGGTGAGATATCCGGTTGTTAGAGTTTTCTTTTTTAAATTATGATACACTTTTGATGAATGGGCTAATGACTAAATCTGTTTTTTAAATGATTCAGAGAAATCTCGCTTACAAAACAGAATATACTGTATGTAGATTTTCATTTATAGTTGACAAAAGTATTTTGGCTAAATAGTACAGCCGTTTTTGTGACTTTTGTTGGTGTTGGATGGATGAAGACAGACCAGACTTTATTTTCTTAATTTAGATAGAATTTAAGTCATATTAGATCAGTTTCTAACACAAACTATGAGACAGGTATACTTTTAGCCAACCGTGACTAAAAATTGATAGATTTTACGCACGCTGTTAATCTAAAAATACATGATGAAAAGATGTTTTGGGGAGTATGCCCAGACCCCCCAAAACGAGGCTTAGCCCCCCCATCCATGATTTTCTAGTGACATCCCTGATGTAAACCATCATTATATTTACATTATTGTTTGGGGCAGAAACTACTATTACTCTGCTATTCCGAACGTACTCAAGACTAAAAATTTACATTTATTTGTTCCTAAACATGAAAAGTTTACTTTTAATTTTTTAATATAATCTTCGCGACCCCACTGCTGATCCTGTAATTCCACTACTTTGGCAATGGTGATACGCAGATCAAGAGAATTGTGAAAAGGTGATTAGGAACAGGGATAAAGAAAATGTAAAAATAGTGTAAATATATATATATATATATATATTTTCATCAGTAACATTTTAACCTCTGACAGACAATCCAAGATGGTCTACAATCATAATAGACTAATGATGTTCAAGTGGTGGTCTACTCTAAAACCAATGGCGCTATGGCCACCTAGTGGTTATTCTAGTAATGCTATCCATCCAGAAGGCTGCTAAGTGTTATTTTTTACAGTCTCCAAATTTCCAGTCCTTAAATCATGTCAAATCAGCGACTGCCAGCACTTGAAAATGCATCTACTCTGGCCTCAGAGAGAAGAGCCAGGCAGAGCTGAACATCAATGAGCTATAGGTCCAAAGGAAAAAGTAGAATAAAATGTAGGTTTACCAAGGGTTTAGGGTTGGACTGTGGTTTAAAGCTATGGTTAGTGTTTAATTGTATTTGGACAATATGCTAGGGTTAGGATAGGGTTAAGGGGAAGGTTCATGTTCTGGTTGTTGGTTAAGAATGAGTGTGGGTACTTTTTCTAGTGTACCATAGACAACCACAAGATGTCCTCACATGAACACAAAGTGACATTGGCTACTACCATCGATCAACTTTCTTTACCTCACTATTAATCACATTGGGCATGAAATATTAAAGTTAAAACCCATGGAGTCTGAGAATTCAGAAATGTGAGGGATCTAAGTGAATAAAGGTATGTAGCTATTTTGTTTCTAGGAATATGTCATTCAGCTTTAACTTAGTGTGGGATATGTGAGACTGTAAAGTACACATTTAGAATTTATTACTAAAATATCAATTATTACTCAATATCATTAAGCCAAGTGTAGTTTAGCTAATTATTGTGTGTTGCACTGTATTCCCTCCATTCTTGTATCTGATGGAACTTGTATTCCTGGATTTTGTAATTAATATTATGAATAATTTTTATTATAGTGTATGATTCAAAGGGTTTCCGACTGACTAACAGAAAATCTGTGATCAGTGAACACTTAATCTACCCTGCCTTGAACATTAGTATCCAATAACAGAGGTTTTGGTTTAGTCTACTCACACATCTTTGAATACTATTCATAGCAATCCAATAAAATACATTCTCCCTGTCAAATTCAGTTTTGCTGGATCTTCCTGGATTTCTTGAAAGATGGGACCTGATGAGACAATCTCTACCTTTTGTTTATGGTTATTTTTGACTAATATTTTTCTCAATTATAGAAAATATAGTTTTATAAATCAAATTATTAGCTTTGTAAAGGTACTACCTGTTTATACTTTTCTTTCTCATGAAGAAGAACAAAACTATGTCACATAAGAACTGTTAACTGCAATTTAAACAGCTGCACTATTCTACAACCAAAACTCTTTTAATCTCAATAATTAATTTACTCAATCACATTTATTTTATAAAATTTTTTACATCAGCAATCCCAAAGTACTTATATAGATAACCCGCCTAAAGCCCAAAGAGCAGTAAACAAAAAATGTAGAAGCACACGTGGCTTGGGAAAACTCCCTAGTATGCTTGGAAATTAGGAAGAAACCTTTAGAGAACCTGACTGCAAGCTGGTTTCTGGCTGTACTGGGAGGAGATTATTAGAGTACATGACCTTTTAAGGCTAAATCATTCATTAAATATATTTACATGTTCAGATGATCAACAGCACAACCAGGTGGACTTGATATATACTGTACGTGCATGATCATTATCCTAAGTTGGCTGGTTCTGCTGAGAACAGTTCTCAACAGAGAACAGTAAGTAAAAACACCACATCGTAGGATAATGTAGTAACGTCTACTTTTACAATTGAGTTGTCAATGAATGTAATTCTGCTTGACAATTTTTATGTCTAATCATCATGATCCATTACACCTCATGCCATAGCAAGTCGGTTAATACAATGATGTGCTTTGTTTTTTTAAATACGCTTACAAAATTATGTTTGAGCATTATAACATTTTGAATTACCCCTCCTGTACAAAGAAAGCCACTGGCAAGAAACACAATTAGAAAAAAACACTTAATCGCCGGCACAAAATCTATCTTTGGTCAATCCTCATAAAAGATACAACACATTTTCGGTAATATGTAAACTCATTATATATATTCATAAATTATTTATTTTATAAATGTAATTATAAACAAATAAATGACACCACTTGTATTCATATTAATTCATCCTCAGGGGGATTTTTTACAAAATGTACTGTAATTAACAAATGTTTAATCCCATATAAATGGAAATACCCTTAAATTTATGATGAATGTCAGAACTATATTTTCATATTCACAGCTTGAATACAGAGCCCCCAAAAAACAAGTAGCTGTTGGATTTCCCTGGACCCAGTAAAAAGGTCAAAAAACGAAAAAAATGTAATTTTTTTGTGAACCACAGAGAATCACCAGGCACATTATCAGCCCCAGCCTCTAATGGAGCATGTCTCCATACCCCCACCAACTGTTTCTTATTCTGTGGCTCAGCTGCAGAGCCCCAACCAGCTCCCCTCTTTTGGCATCCCACTCTTTCCTCTCTATCCTCCCAACTCCCCAAACCGAGCCAATCCCATCATCCCCTCTCTAAAGACATCTTGATTAGAGGCTGTCTTAATTTCCTCCATGGCTGCTCTGTTTCAGCACAGGCTTCCGATGCATTGACGGACCCACTGCTAGCTGGCAAAACCAAAGAGGCCCTGGATTGGCACCTTAAACGCTGAGCCGGTGGAGCTAATGACAGAGAGCACACAGTATTATTACCCATAGTGCCGGCTGGGCTGGAGGAAATAACAGGAATCAGGAGGTTGTGTGGGGGAACCCACCTGTATTGGCAACTGTGGACATAGAATGCACTCAGACATAGAACGGACTACCAGAGCTCAGGACCTTTGATGTGGAGACAGGCAGAATGTGCAATCTGAAAAATACTGGTTTACAACAGCATGCAGGACCCTGCCTGGAAAAAACTAGGGGGCCCAGCATGCAGGAGTGAGTGGAAATTACTAGGGGGCCAAGCATACGGGACTTGGACTAGAAATAACTAGGGGGCCCAGCATTCAGGACTTTGCAAATATCCATGAAAAGAAATTGACAAGAAATGTACTGCTTCTCTTCAAGTTTTATGAGAAAATGTCACTGTAATGAAGAGTCCAAATTGTCTATCATACAACAAATAATCAAATAACATGCTGCACAGATGCCCATACATATCACACAAGACATGCAACCATGGGTTGCTTTACGGTCCCCAAGTCTAAAACTAAAGTCACAGCAACATACATTATTCTACAGAGCAATGACCAGTACCGTCTCTAGCCTTTTGGGGGCCCTCACCCCTGGCAGTTGGGGGCTCACTAGCAGTTGTGGTCCCCTAGTGGTTGTGGCCCCCTAGTGGTAATATCACTTATGCTTAGAACCGACCCTGGCTATGAACATGTGGAACTCCCTTTCGTCCTTAATTGCTCTAGTAAAACTCAAATTACTCAAAAATGTAAAATACACGATAAAAAACATCTCAGGCATCACAAGGACAGTGAAAGATCTGCACACAATCTAACACACATTGTTTTCATTTGTATTTAGTTGTATTGTAAGAAATACAATAATTGTGTTAAGTATCATGACTTAACTAATATATTGGGAGCACAGCAACCAAATACAGACTGGTGAAACATTTTAGAGGGGACAGCAAAAAGACGCACAGACGGGGGTCCAATGAGTCTCTCAACTGCTGTAATTTTCCTGCATGTGAAAAGGAATGCATCAGGTGAGGCTTTTAGCAATGATATCAGCATAACAACAACAGTGCACACTATGCCTTGGTTTAACAGAGTAACCCAGCACACAATGAACACGTGTAAAGCTTTTAAAGTCATAATGGTCCGCTTATTACAGACCATGTTTGCTTTGTGAATCTCTTTCATGGGTGTTTGGAGTTGCTGCTCAATCAGTTTCCATAGCATTTTGGCAGTTCTGGTTTGTTAATACTGCAGTTACCAAGCAGTAAAGCAATTAAACTGTGTGGACATTTGTAACAGCACGAAAGGACTGAGATAATGGGGAATAAACACCCAGACATCATGTTGACTGTATGTCTCTTTTCTGATCTGACCAAGACTCACAATATTGTCTGCTCTGATACAAAGGCTATACACAATAGCATTGCAAAGATATTTTTTCAAATTACTCTTTCGTCATGTGCACTTAAAATAAAATTAATACAATTATAATACAATTATTTTCACACTATTTAACATGAACTCTTTCAACTTTCACACACCACTGGCTAGTTTTTAATATACTTCCTGAATTGGCTGTCTTCTATTCCAATTTACTCCAACCCTGTAAGCCCACAAAAGATAATCAAACACATTAGCCACATCAAATCCTTGCTAGATTACATAGAATCCTTGACAGATAACATAAAATCCTTGTTATATTACAAAAATCATTGATTCTTGTAATTTACTGGTAAAATGGTTTCCAGGAACATACTTACCCTCTGCTAACCTACAACAGACATGTACTACTAATAAGGTTATAGCAACTGTATGTATATTTTGATGCTAAGTTCAATAGTGGAGCTGTATGGCCTTGTGTTTGCAGACGGTTGTTCCAACTTGAAGGAACATGCTGAGGCCCCAGGAAGCAGAAACTATTGTTTATGTTATCATACACTGTGCTACATGACATGCTACATGACATGCTACATGCTACATTTTCACTGTTGACCCATTTCAAATCCAGTAGGAGGTGTAATGTCAAACCAGTTATGACAGTTATTTTCATAATCATTTTGGCACATCAAAAACCACACTGTCCAGGCAAGTCTTAAAGCCAATATAACATATTATGTAAATGTCCCTAAAAAACTGAAATCTCTAAACACTTAATTCACCACATTTCTTTTGTAAGTTATAGGCTAATGCATAAATGTATCCGACACAGTACAATCACAAAATTAAATAATCAAGGTTCACAAATCTAAATCCAAATGTAATTCTCAACCAAAGAGCCCTAACTAAACTGGTCTATTTTACAATACACTGCACTTCCTTTCAATTAACCATCACACAATGCTCTTCAGCTGTCTAAAAGCCATTAGCTACACGGCATGCTATCAATGAGTTAGCAGTTAGCCTGTGGAGCTAACTCAAGCAAGTCAAATGACTGCCATTCTTGTTATTGAATATTAACACCAGTAGTTTTAACTTGTGTATTTCAGTCCAAGGCACAGGGCCAGTTCATTCTTCTGGATTTTTCCATCACCATTCAGGTCACAGTGGCCCAGCAGGACCTTGCGGAACTTGTCCAGGTCCGCTCCTGTAATTGTGGGCTATGGTGAATATAAAGAGGACGTGTTATTTCAACCCATTAACGTACAACTGAAAACAAATCACAGATCCAGCCCATTTGCAATCTAATAGTGTTGGTCCCATTGCTAAGCGTAACGTTGTGTCAATGTTTTTTTGTTTCATATTTAGTTTTTACAAATAAACACTTACTACCAAAATATATAGCTTTAGCTTGAATTTCAGGTGTCTAAGACTTGCACAGTACTCTATACTGCATATATACAACATATATACTCTTTTTACCGTGACCAGTTCCATCATGTCTTTGACAAAGCCGTCCACCTCTGGACCTTCCAAGGCACCTGTCTTACTCTGTAAACAACAACAACCACAACGTTTCCAAACTTGTGAAAAAGCACCAGAAGTGCTTTGAATCATTACAAAGACAACAACATCTACAATCTGCTTAGAATTCAGATCAGTAATGGGGCATTGTATAACTACATCACACAGCGACATTAGGCAGCCCAGAGGAGCATGGCAATGCAACTGGATCAGCACTTCAGTTAATAATGATATTAGGAAGCTCGATGTGGAAAAGGAATTCCTATCACCACATGCATTTAATCCTGTGAATATATCTTCCTGCTGATCCAACTGCAATCCAGCTGTGTGTTCTAGTCCATTTGTATTGATATTATAGTTTACTATATTTGACCATGTAAAGGGACAAATACATTTTAGACCAATGCAGCAGTATCAGAAAAATCACAGTGAGTCATTATAAGAAACTCAGCAATTTCATTTAATATGCTGGTCACTATGAACCTTAAATGTTAGCTTATGTTGAACGCTTCATGTTGTGGCTTAATGTATAATGACTTACGACATCATAGTGAGCAAATATCTTCTCAAAGTCCCTCTTTCGATCCTCTTGGCTGCAAGCCTGAAAAAAAGTTGTGTCAAAACGCACCGTTTACTTCCTCTCTTTTAAGCCAATAAGTATCTGAGCATATTTTGACAATGTACTATAGTCTTATCTCAGTAGGAATCTTCCCTCACAGTCCCTCAGCCCTAATATGTATTGTATTTTTTCCAGAGCAAGAACACATGATTAGACTTATCAGGTGCACTTGTTTGGGGCAGCAAATTTCCTAAATATCTCGTTGTCCCTGAGGAGAGAATTGAATACCTTTGGTCGTATCTGATTGTGAGTTGTAAGAATCATCAGTAGTTTTTCTACTTACATCCATATCAAACTTCAGCAAGAAGTTCTCTTTAAGAGCCAATATTCTGTGAGGACAAAAACAGTTAGTGGCAGATTGGAAACCAGCTTGAGACACACATAGAGGTGCCTAACAATGCAAGGAAAACTGTTAATTAGTACCTGGCAAGGTCATTCAACTCCAATCTTCCATCCTTGTTTTTATCAAAAATCTTCATCTGTTGAGACAGAAAACAGAGAGGCAGAACAGAGCATCAGAATAAATAGAAATTGTGTGCAGAGCCATTTCATCCTTCACCTCTTTCTCTCCACTTCACCTGTGTCCCTCTGATTTCTACTATCGATAATAAAAATGACAGTAGGGTGACTGTCCACTAAAGAAAATACAGTAGTAAAAATGGTGTCAAATCTCAAGTATAACAGACTAATGTCCTATATAACCTTACAACACCAACAAAGAAAATCTAAATCAAATATCTACATTGTATTTCTCATTGTCTGTACGCCAAATCGATAGGATACCATTTATGCATATGGGCTCACGTACATCATCCTTTTAAGGAAAATAAACATGAATTACAATCTGCTTTGCATTCAAATTGAATAAACCATTGTACTTGGTTTAATCCACTCATATGAGACAACAGATCAATGTCTCCTCCTATTTGATTATTTCCAACCTCTTCAAAGGCCATCTGCAATTGCAATTAGGTCACAAACATTAACGCTTCTTGGCAATTGACCAACAGTGATAGGGGTTCAAGAGTCCTCATGAGGGATTAACAGAGATAGCAGGGGCTAGTTGTTACCATGGTGTCAGTGTACTTCTCCAGTTTGTTGGGGGAGATGGTCTTCTTGTGCTGTAGGAACAGGTCCTGTAGGAAGCCCTGTTGAGGACATAGAGGAAGACGGCCAATACGATAACCTGGGCCGACATTTACAAAGAGGTTTCTAATCCTGATTTACAATTGATATGAGGTTAAATTATAATGTATTGGTCAATTCAACCCAATATATAACAGGCCGATTTTCGTGATGTTTTACCATTATTAAGCCTGCAGGCTCCTGACCTACTACAAGGACTCATTAGAGCATGGCAACCACGTCCAACATCCACCAGGGTGGCACACCCAACTACCTGGGTGTTACTCACCCAATTTGCATAGCCACCTTTTGTCTAAAAGTAAAGAAATTGGTAGAAGGGCATTTCTTGACTGTACCTTGAGCTCTATGGCTGAAATGTATCCACTGCTGTCAGCATCATAGTTTCTCCAGATCTGTGTGGTAGTGACAAGCAAATCTTTTGATTACCTTGCTATAGATAATAGAGGTAGGCAGAGTACCCAACCAATAACATTGATCTAATAATACATTCAATTTAACCTTACCCTCATGAACTCTACACTGTTGTCCAATGGCGTCTCTTTGCGGAACAGTAGCAAGAAGTTCTCTTCCTCCGGCAGCATCATGGTGGCCAACTGGATTATTTATGTTCAATCAAATTTGTTAATAATAGAAATATACACAGCCATTACTCGCTCAGAGATAAATAATTGTAATTTGTTTCAATTAAAATAGAAATATACTTTTATAGGGAGTTTCAAGGCTGCTTCACGCACAAAGGAGTTGTCAATTGAACCAAACTGAATTACCTCTACTGATTAAACAGTTTCTCAGGTGAACACACCTGTTGGGTTCTAAGTAAATGTTCTATACAAATAGAATGGGAAGGAGGACAGCAGTAGTGAACACAAGCAAACATACCTCTTGTATTTGCAGGCGACCATCCGGTGTGGTGTCATAAGCTGACATGAACCTTTCCTTTATTCTTCTGACTTTATCGTCTGATAGTTCATCCTTTAGGTAAAGCAAAAGTATGAGTAAACTTCTGGGTTTATGTAAATGTCCTTGAATGCTATTGCAAATGAACACAAATTCTGACTTTTGAAAGATGAAATGTGGATTCATTATTGGAATCAGAGGTTAACTAACTTTGTAGCCTAAGGATACATCAGTTTCTTTTATTAATGTGCACATAGTGTTATAATGCCTCAGACATGACAAGGAAGAGGAGCAGAGTCCTGTAGTAGCCTACTTACACTCATCCCAAGTTTCTTCATCATGTGTCGAAAAAAGTCGTCTAACTCCTTTCCTTCTATATATCCATTATCTAACAACAAATACATGGAATTGGAAGCATTAAATAAAATATATTTCAGAATTAAGTCAACGAGATGGTGCCAAGTTCAAAGGCGGTTTGCAATGGAAATACTAACACGGATATCAAAGGTAAGCAAAAGACGACATTTATTAAAACCTTACCGTCAGCATCAAAGTGTTGCCAAATTTGTAGGAATCCTTCAGCATCTAGATTGTCAAAAGCGCTGTCCATGGTATATTGTGCCCAACACAGCAGTTCGAATCCAAAATTTTAAAAGTTTTATCAATATCAAAGTTGTATCCGTTTGGATTTCAAATAGGTTTTCTTCGCGGATACAGCTATATTAGGTTATCTAGACTAGTATTGATGATGTTTCGTTCACTGTAGTTCATTCGAAACACCACCAAATCTAATTGACGTAGACCAACTCGAGCACGATGCTGAAAATAGATGCACGATAGGGGTTGCCCAAAACAATTGGAGACAACCGCAAAGAAAGCACGGTCAAATACATCCAATCAAACAGTTAGTTACATATGCATCATGATACATTTGAATGAATTTGTAAGGCATAAATAGATCATGTATGACATTATCAGTAAAAATGATATTTATTGGTACAAATATACAAACCTGAGTAGTAAAAAAAGATACATAATTAAATGTTTTCAGTATAATTCAATATAGCTGTAGTACAACTACCCTACTGGAACCATCACCAAGCCCCTCAATGCATGTATTTAACTTAAACAAAGCTATATGAAGGCTGCATTATGCTTGTAATTGTGTTTTTTTTTGTCTTTTATGTGTTTCACTTCAAGATTGGGAAAAGGCACTTTAAATTAGTGCACGCAATGTGTTCTGGTCATTGTATCTGTCCATATTCAAATAAACGTAATAAACCTTTTTTACTAGATCAATGTGCCCCTGGTACATTTTCTATCCCATAATAATTTTACAAGACATATATATATCTATTTCAGTATGTTAATACATATTTACATAAACAAAAACTACATCCAATTACATAGAAGACAGCAATCCTTATTTGTTAATTGAATAAGCCAATCAAGAGTATTTCTGGGTGAATGAAAGCCTACGATACTGGCACGATTTTCACCATAAGATTTCATTTATTAATTGGCTGCGTTTGTCCAAAGTGTGCACTTGCACACTCTGTGGAACACTTTTGGTACAGTAGGGAGAATCCAAACGTAGAATCTCTCTCTACACAGGGCTGATCTCATCCATGGTGTCTTCCTCCATGTCGTCAGGCCCGAGGTCTGGTCTTGGGTCAGGAGTGGGTGGGGGTGGAGGGTCATCCACGTCAAGGGAATAACACCGTGGAAGCAGGCCCTCCTCATTGCCGTCGTCTGGATCAAACACAGGGCTTTGGCAGTGGGTGGTGTCCACCATAGATGGAGGTCTCACTGTAGGGATAGTGACAACAAAGCACTGTGTGAGCTGATATGGGGATATCCTGTGAGTCAGCTGTGAACGGTGGCTGACGATGGCTTCAGAAAATATCCGGACCTCTTCACTATACACACATTGTGTTGTGTAATAGACTACATTTATGATTAATTAAAATTTTTTTTGAGCCAATAAACTGCACGCAATACCCAATAATGACAAATAATATGTGCCAATTTACTGAAAAAAAACTAATATCTCACATAAGTGTTCAGACACTTTTCCATTAACCTCCAAATTAAGCTCAGATAGACCCTGTGTCCTTAGATTATCATTGAGATTTCTCTAGAACTTGCTGGGAGTCTACCTGTATCAAATTCAATTGATTGGACATTATTTAGAAAGTCACACACCTGTCTATACAAGGTCCCACATTTCCCAGTTCATGTCAGTGTAAAAACCATGGCATGATGTCCAAGGAACTCTCTGTACTGTATATCACCTGCGGATGGTTATAAAATGCTATAACACTAAAAGTTCACAGGAGCACAGTGGCCTCCATTATTGTGAAATGGAAAAAGTTAGGGAAGTGACCAAGAACGCAATGTCACTAAAAATGGGAGTATCTGCCAAAAGGACAGCTTTCTCTTCAGTGCTCCATCAATCAGGCCTTTATGGTAGAATGGTTGGACGGAAACAACTCCTGAATAAACGGCATATGACATGACATGCCACCTGAAAAATATTTTTAAACGACTCATTAAGCCTGAATGCCAAGCAATACGCCTTGCAAAAACATTGTACCACTTATCACCTGACTAATACCATCACAATGGTGAAACATAGTGGGGGGAGCATCATGCTATGGGGATGCTTCTCCACGTCAGAGACCTGGAGATTGGTAAGGATTGAGGGAAGAATGAACAGTCAAAAATAGAGAGGTCCTTGAAGAAAACTTGGTCCATAGTAGACAGGAACTCAGATGGGGTCAAGATTAATCTTTTAGCCAGACAAGAACCCAAAACACACATCTAAAACAACACTGGAGCGGCTTTGGAACAAGTCTGTGAAAATTCTGAGTGACCCAGCCAAAGCCTGGACTTCATGTAAAAAAAGGGTTTTTGCTTTTGTATTTATGGAGAATGGTGTGTAAATTGATGGTATTTTATAAATTAAGTCTATAACATGATAAAATGTGGAGAAAGAGGAGTATCGGAATACTTTCAGAAGCCACTGTATATAACCATCATGGACTTCATTTTCCCCATAGGAAAATGGGATTTCATAAATACATACGGCAACAGCTAGATACATAACACAGACCAATCACAAACCCCAACAACAACTTGTCACTACAACTGCATGCTGTTCAAAAAGGTACTGCCACAACTGGACCTGTCAAAACTGTCTACTTACAATGCCAGCACCATTCATTATTGATAAGTTCTAAAGCAGAAGGAGAGAAAGTAATTGGTCTAACCAGATGCAGGGAGGGACTTGGTTCTCTCGCGAACCTCTACTTCCGTTTCAAGGGAAGCGGATCTGTCCAGGGAGGACCACTGTCTCCCGCCAGCAGCAGACCTGTCCGTCACATGGTCCACATCAGATGGGCTGGAGTCTACTGTGACCTCAACTGACAGGGAGAGATGGTTGATGCTTTAGTGCCTCTATTCAAATCTACTAAACCCACATAGTGACAAGCTTAGATTAATGCCTTTGGCTTTACGTTTAACAAAGCGACTCTCAAAATACACATTTTGAACAATGGTTGGCTGTTCCTAGGTCACTCAGACATACTGTACACCCACCAACAATGAGGCTACTTTCCCCCTCCTTCTCATAGTCTGAGGGCGCCCTCTTCAGGCGAGGCGCTGGCATTGGAACTTTTGGGGATAAGTTGCCAAAATGGCAGTCAAGGGTTTCATCTGAAGGTGAAAAGGAAACAGATAATAGTTACAGACAAGAGGGCAAATAAAGCTACATCACAGTTTAAAAAAAAAAAATTCAACTGTGTTCGTTTTTTTGGCGACAGACCATATTTTCAATACTGAGTGTCACGTTCACCACAGTGCCCTCAGACATAAGCCTACCTGGGTTGTGGCTGCTGCTAGTGTGAGGGCTCAGTGCTCCTGGGGAGCGTGGTCCAAGCTGGTGCTCGATCCTTCGGGGGGCTGGGGGGCTGAGAGTTACAGCGCCGGTGGGTTTAGACTTGGCTGCTACTGATACGTTTCCAGACGCTGTCTGACTCTCTGGCTTGCCTGCAGAGAGTCAGACATAACAAAAAACACCCACATTTGACACTTGTTCCAGACGCGTGGATGGCAGGTCGAGCTTTTACAAGTCGAATCCTAGTGTCACCTTGCGCGCTAATTCAATGAAACACCTTTTTTTCCTTTTTATAAAACACACAAACACAAAAAAATAATAAAAAATTACAATAATACATTTCATTAAAAATCATTATAGCACAACATCAGGAGGGAGCCTCAGCAACGTATGAACTTATTCAATAAAAGGACGCCATTTGTGTGAAAAAACAGCACTGGAGCCCCTGAAGGAACACAGATCTAAAAAAAGACATAACATCAAATAGCCATTGAGAAATAGTAAGGAGGTGAACAGATTTCCAGAATGTTCTGCTAAACAGTGTAGAGAATCCTGCGTCGATCCAGTAGGGAAACACCTTAACTTTATTGTTCCGCACTGAAAACAATTAGTTGAATGGCAAAACAGACAATGTGGCACAATTAAGTTGAGCCATCCTTGTGTACATAGATTAAATATAATTATATGACTAAGATTTAGAGGCCCATTCACCTTGTTTACCGTAAGGCTTGTCTGGAGGAATGTGATGAAGATGAGTCAGATTGGAGGAAGATGAATCCGCCTGTAAAAATACAATTGTGAGTCCCAAACCTGCTTTAGAAGCACAAATCTGTATTCCAGCACATTGATTGGTTTTCCTCTAGAGCCACTAGTGGGCAGCACAGTCAAACAGTTATCATCTCATGATGCACTTCAGTTGTCCGAATAATTTGCAAAGCTACAGCACATATAGTGTCCATTCAGCTTAAAAAGAATAAATATTATCAACTGTCTCACTGTTTATTCCACTCTTTCTTTTCTCACGGGAGGTTGTGTGTTTTTCTGGAAGATTGTAACTATTCAGTGGTGTCTGAGGATGCTAAGGGGTAATGCTAAGTGGTGCCACCGGCCAACTGATTTAAACAAGCAGACTTTTGTTCAGTTTACCCACCTTATGGGCAGCCATTCTCTCCTGCTTGGCTCTTATCTCCGCCAAGAGGTCCCGGCCCATTACGGCGCCCATTACGGGGACTCCAAAGTGCCGGACACCGTGAGGACTACTCTTATGCTCACTCTCAGAATGGTGCTCCACAGTGGGTTCAGGGGTTGGGGGCTTTTCTGAATGAGCAGGGGGAGTTTCATGGTGGTCAGGCAATGGAGACTTGGGGGACAGGGGCTCCTCTGTCACAGTGGTGACCGTAGGGACCGTTGGAGAAGCCGGTGTGGCGACGGCACCTGCTGCGTGGCTCTTCTCTGACCTGGAGGTGCGAGACTTGATGAGGTTAAGGAAGCCGCTCTTCCGTGATTCACGTTTCTTTTCCGACCCCTCCTGGATGTTCGAGAAGCCTCTCAGAGTGGGTCGTCTGGAAATGTTAGAGAAATGGTTTGACTGAACAGTGCACGCTCACAACATCTATGAATAATAACCTTCACATACAGTACATGTATTGAGTTAACGATTAATCCTAAAAACAAAATAGCAACTGATGAAACCGGAATCATATTTTTTCATACAGAAAACATTTTAAAGTGTTCACCAAAAGGGAATATGTGACTCACTTGAAACTAAGTTTGGTGATTTTTTTGTAGAAAAATTCATCAACACCCTCATCAACTTTTACCAGGATGTTCTGCTCCACTTCTGGTAGTGGAGAGGTGCAGATTGATTCCCTCTGAAAATCAAAGAAATATGGAGGCCTCCATCAAACCATACTCAATATCACAAAATAATTATACAGTTTATTAAGTGGAGGCAGAAAGAGAGGGAGAAAGAGAGAGAGCGAGGGAATATGGAGGAATTAAAAGAGAGTGGGCAGCCTCTTACTGCTGCACGGCTAGGTTTACTCCTCTTTTTTGGTTTGGGGCGGAGCTTGGTGTGGTGCTCTAGCTTTTGGGCCTCCACATTGGGCAGCTCGCCAAAGTACATCTGCTTCTTGTCCAAGGGGGGAGAAGGAGGCGGGTCCTCCTCATGTATGGGCACTTCTTCCAGGGCCTTGTCTAGGTCAAATTCCAGTTCTGATGGACAACCATGAATAGACAAGGCAAACCCCTCATTCCAGTGCGGAAATATTAAATTACTTCTGCGACTGGTGTAAATCTACACGACCGGATATCCTTTAACTGGGTGTGGAACATCAACTCACCGAAGGCAGCAGATACAGGCCGCTGCATCCTGCAGAGAATGCTCTTCCTCTTTGACTTGGGGGTCATCTGAAGGTCACAAAAACAGTGAAGAAAGAAATCTGTCAGAGCTTCTCAGAGACGGCATCAGAAAGGTATTGTAGCAGCAGTGAGTAGTCACATTTACCACACAGGTGTCCATCTCCTCCAGCCTCTCAGCAAGGTTCAGGTCCTGCTGCTGGGCCTCAGGTTGAAGGACTGTCTCCTGCAGCACCTCAATTGGCTGGGGCTCCTGGTGGAGAAGAGGCTGACCTTTCCTGGCCAGATGCTCTGCCTAGGGTGTTGAGCCGGCATACAAGTGTCATGTTTTACTTGGATATGCCACGGACGTGCATGACAACCAGGGTTGGAGTCGACTCCATTTCAATTCCAGTCAAATCAAAAAGCCAACCAAACTTTAAATTGCAAGTATTACTCAATGCAAATGCCTTGAAAATAATTGGAATTTTAGTAGATTTTGACTAACTTGACTGGAAATAAAATGGAATTGACCTAAACCTGACAACAATCAACTGACAGAGAGAGAAGTAAAGACATGTTTTGATGTAGTGTACACAGTACTGACCAGAGTGTTCTGAGAACAGGACAGAGATTCCAAGATCTCATCCACTATACGGTCTGACAGGAAGGACGCCATATTGAGCTTCACCTCACTGCATGACACAGAGCAGAAAATGGGTCAGACACTGCCTGTCTACTACCTGCACAGTACTTTCCCAAATTCCCAGAATCAGAAGGAAAATCCTGAATCTTACAACAAGTAAAATCTGTTTCTGGGAAAGAAACCCAAGTCAAGACTGTATACATTTACAGACTGTTACACAGATTGCATTTGTAGTCATTGAACACCACCAAAGCCCAATTCACCTTTGACTTTTTGGGGATATTGTTGTTTTATGGGTTGTTTTGCTTCCCATAGGTGAACATATGTATTGTAAGTCACTCTGGATGACATCAGCTGGCTACAGTATCTTGACCTGGCCCAGTAATGATCACCTGATCTTGTTGATGATGTCGACTCCAGACTGCTCTAGAAGTGTCTTGGTGATAAAGCTACGTGGAACGGTAATCCGGGCTGTGCTCCCCTTTACCAGCTCCTGATGCAGGTTGCTCCTCTTCATCACGTGGGGACAGACCCCCTCTGCGGTCTCCACCATCAGCTGTAATAAAGTCTGGACCGTAGAGAGGGTTGGGTACAAGGGGATGGATCCTATTTCATTTTGCTGTGTTGTCTTGAAATTGACTCGAGCCGTGTTTCTCCACTTGCCCAGTTTTGTTTGAAGCCACACACAAACACAACAACTATTAAATATGTGTTCATGCGTCCGGGAATAATTCACAGTATTAAAGCCTTGATGTGTCAGTGGGTGTTCTGAAAAAGCATGGAATAGTGATTCCCCTCTCATTACCTAATTTTCTGTTTAAACACCAAAAAAAACAAATGACTGCTTAACATCACAAGAACGAAAACATAACCTTGAAGATTGGAGCTGAGAAGTCTAGCATTAGACCACGCTGTTCACAAAGATAAATCAATGTGAAACATCTTTGCTTCAAAAAGATACTGATGAAGACACTGTCATTGTACCTTCAGCTGCTCATCCATGACCCTGGCCAGCTCCCCTGCCATGGACTCCAGCTTTTCCTGGATCGGGCCGATGCAGGGGCCACCCACGCCCCCCAGAGATCCCTTCAGGTGGTACAGGTTAGGTAGCAGCTAGAAAGATAAACAGGGGTTGTGGGGAAAGTCAGGCAAAACCAAAAATGTGTGAGAGGCTAAATGTAAAACATGTGACTGTTTTCTCTTCCTCTTAACATTTGGCCTTGAGGTTATTGTTGCTTTCAGTTTTCCAAAATGTGATTCAACCAGGAAGTCACACATACACTGCGATTTTTGTTGGTCTCGTCATTTTGTCTCTCTTGCCCAGAATTTGATGTCCACACTGAACCACTTGTTATAGCAGTACTATGAAAACTAGGCCTGACTCTCAGCTCACCCTCTTAGAGTTCCTGGCATCCTTCATTAGGTTCCTGGCTACCTTCATGTCTTCCTGGATGACATTTGTCTCTGTGTACCTCAGAGAGTTCAGGTGGTCCTGCACCTTCACACAGATCCTGTCCATCATCTGAAGAAGCAGAAGGCAGCGAGGATCAGATCACCAGACAGCACTGAGAGGTCATTCATCATTCAATTAAAGAGGTCAAGTAATAGTTAATGGTCATGTACGTAGTGTGGAACTTTCATGACCCCAGTGCAAACGGAACTAAAATTAATCCACACAAAGAAAATGTTGAAGAAAATGTTAAAGATCAAAAAAAATGATTGGGCGGGTCACCTGTTGTGTGGTTGTTGTGACAATGCCTTGCTGCAGCCGGTAGGCTTGCTCTTGGAGGTACTTTCGAGTCTCATGGTTCCTAAGTAGATACTGCTCCATCTGCAGGGATACATTTCAAAGAGATTTAAAAAAACAAATTAAAAAATGTCGTTTTTGGCAGTCAACATGGCTACTGAAGCCTTGTTATGGGAATGTTTATAAGAAATCTGCCCTCGCTAAGCCAAATGTGAACTTTAACCTTCAGTAGGGCATCCTCGGTTTTCTCAGGGTTGGCCTTGAGGGCCTGGGCAGCGTCAATGATGGGGACCGGCATAAAACGGATGGTGTGGTTCCTGTAAGAGGAGACAGAACAAAAATCTGTAGTATCCTCTCATATCCTAACCATGATATCCATGTGAAGACATACAGTATACAAGTCTAACTGAACAGACTGAACCGCGACATACTTTTCTAGAGCGGTGGCCACGTCCTGGAGACCTTGTAGGCTGACATTGTTTTTGTCCCAGAGTACCGTCCTGTAAACAATACGCACACGAAATGGAAATAAAAGACCAGCGGAAGACAGCAGAATCAATGTTTTGCGGGACTGAAACCCGGAGCAGTTTAACCTAATGGGCCTCTCCGTGGCCCTTGACCTCTGACCTAAGCTTGGTGTTGATCTGTAGGGCCTTCGCCAGCATCTTGGCCCCCATGTCTCCCATGGCATTTCCGCTGATGTCCAGCCGGGTCAGGCTGGTGTTGCTGCCCAGGGCGTTCAGCACGATGGACAGGTCAGCCTTCAGCTTGGAGTCGGCCAGGGAGAGAGACGTCAGCGGCTGTGTGATGAAGATGGCGGTTTAACATCGGTAGCCAACAGTCAGACACGTTTTGTGCTCATGCTCAGCTCTCAAACGCTGAGCTGTTTACCGCCGTTCCGGCTGACTCACCGATTCCTCCTCCTGTATCATGTGCACCAGGTTGTCCAAGACCTGAGACATATTCCTGAAGGAAGACAGACACGTTTCATGACATTCCATACAGGAGAATGTGTAATTCATTGACTGGTGGATTTCTAACTCCAAGGTGAGGGAGTCCCATACTTGGACTTGATGTTGTTGAAGTTTTTGCCCAGTGACAGGTGGCGGATGGAGCGATTTTTAGCCAGCCACACTAGCAGAGTGGAGAGGTCTGAATCCAAACCTGGGGATCATATAACACGTAGTGAGTCGAGAGGTAGAAAACATTTAAGATCCATGCACATACAGTGTCTGCTCCGGCTTCACCGTTGTCCGAGATGTCCAAGCTGGAGATATTGGGAATCTCGGCGATACAGCCTTCCAGAATCTGAGAGCCTCCGGATCTTAGCTGAGGTAATGTTGAAAAACAAGGAGGAAATAAGGAAAGAAAGAACAGCAATGAGGATCATAACCATATGTGTAGTTAAATTATGTATTTTGTTTCTATGCGGGATAAATAAAATAATTAAATCAGTATGGTCAAAACACCAGCCCCAGGTAATAAAGGGGTGTCAGGATAACATTTCATTTTAGTCTAGACTTAGTCTCCCTTTAATTTCACCCTCAGAGATAAATGTGCCGAAGCCAAGGCCTTAATCTCTTACCTCACAGCTGCTAAGATCCAGTGACACTTCGCTGAGATTAGGATTGCAACCAAGGCCTAGTAAAAGTGCCCTGAGGGGAAAATCATTCAATCTCAGTTAAACATACAAAGGCGCCTTATGTATGCTGGCAATAAACACTAGGTGTGGTTCGTCTGCTTTCTGTTTACGGCCGCTTTGAGTTATTTCTTTACTATTTGCTTTTCCCTTTTAAAATTGAAGCCAAAATACATTCCATAAAACACTAAATGAGTATAACATCCTGTCAAAAAGAAGAAAACCTTTCCCCACTGTTTCTTTTCTACAGTTGAAAGGTCTATATTTATTCTGGCATTTTCACGTTCCAATGAAAAGAAACAGTGTGGAAAGGTAGAGGAGAGAGTTCGTCCTGAAATAGCTGTGGATTCAAATCCACAACGTAGCGGTGCACGTGCACCAGAGGCAGCAACACAGACCACTAGAAACTCCACAGGGATTCTCTTTGGTCAAATACATATTCATCGCCAGGTGGAACACATATACTTCCATGGGGTCAATGAGATAGGTGGAGCTGACTGCACGCTCACTTGAGTGCCTCCAGAGGGAGTCTGGTTCCAGAGAGATTGACACTGCTCAGGGCCACGGAGGTGCCAAAGAACTGCTTGAAGGAAGGCTGCACTTCTTTATTTCTCCTGTGGGGAGACAATATCGGTTATTCCTGCTAGAGGTTTACATGGAAACCACTTTGAGTAGTAAAGGAAGCTTGGACATAGCAAGGGGCTGCAACTATTGATCAAGTGTGGGCGAGTTATTTTGTTGTTGTACGGCTTACTTGTAGGAGAAAACACACTTGGACATGTTGAGCACCGAGAGGTTCTTCACAGAACCTCGCAGAAGTGAAGTACAGACCTGAAAGCAAGGAGTCACGCAGCTCAGCCAAGTTGCATCGTAGCTCTTAACCAGACTCACGGTCCAGTGAACTACACCCAACATGTTTCAGACGGCACTGGTCATTTGCATAACAAGAAAAAGAACTACAAGATTGACAAATAATTTTCAAATGACTTTTTCCCCAAAGTTATATGCTACTTATAAACAGTGCTCAGTCATCCACATCAAATGTTAACTTTTGTTGGTTATTAATACAACTGAACCATTTTCATTACTATACCATTTGATTAGGTTCAGTTAACCCATAAAAAGGGTTAAATTCCAAGTGTGCAATAATTTCCTAGCAATGGCAGTGTGATTGAGGTGTGGTTGAGGTTTGAGATTAGATCACGTACCCAACCCTGTTCCTGGAAAGCTACTCCCCTGTAAGTTTTTTCCGACCCTGAATTAGCTCAGCTGATTCAAATAATAAGATAGATGATGAAGCAGATTAATCAGAACTAGGTTTGGAGAAAACCTACATACACTAGATCTCCAGGAACAGGGTGGAGCCGCCCTAAATTAGAATGTTCACTCACCTGATCAAGAGAGCAGTCACTGTTGGACAGATCCAGAGTTACTAGGCTGTTAGGCTGACCCAGGAAATTGTACAAATTCTGAGAAAAGAGAAATGATAAAAACCACAAAAGAAAACATTGAGCAGGTTATTAGGTATTTGAAAAACATACTAAAGCTTTGTTTAAGATATTTATTAGCCAGTACAACACAGATCTGAGAACAGTTTTACAATCCCACTTTTATCATTAGGATTAGACTTTTCACAGGGCTGTCTGATCTCTCATTTGTGACTAGAAACTTCTACCATGAGTGACACATACAGGGAGGTCCTCTCCTCTGAGAGAGTTCCCACAGAGGTCAAGGTGTGTAAGAGTAGTCAGTATGGCTGGGTTTGCACTCAGTGCCTGGGCCAGACTGTTAATGCCTGGAACACAAAAACAAGACGTTCAGAGGAAGTGACATCACACATGGTCAGATAAACATTGGCTATGAATTTACAATACCTTTCTGTGACATGGAGGTCTTCGAGAGGTTCAAATGCTTGAGACCCAGTGGGAGCTTCGCTAGCTGTGTGCTGAGAGCAGACACACCTGGGAGAAAACATTTTTTTTTGTAACAAAACAATTAACATTACGTGGATGTTACAACACATTAACAACCACTTATGGCGTTATAAAGCCCTGAACGTTTGAAGCATTGAAACTTTTGAGACAAAAATATGACACAAAGGCCAGCCATTGAGATAATCCATTAAAATGTTTGCCACATAATACAAGATATCATTCTAAATTAGCAGAGCATTGTGTATATCTAATCACTGGGTAACATCGAATATCTCTGCTTCAAAAGTGAGGTTTACCCTTGTCCTCCAGGGTGTTGTTTGTGAGGTTTAGTGTGTGAAGGGCAGTAGCAGGGTTTTGGGCCAGTGTGTTGGCTAGTTTCTGTGCAAAATCACTGAAAGAAAAGCATATAGAAAAGACACTGCTACACAACACGTCTGGATGAAGTACATTTCTGATTATGGTCACGGTCATGTGTTTAACTATGGTGTGACCGCATGTCTGGAATGCGGTTGCAGTCGAGAGCACAATTCATTAGGGGAGAGTCTGTGTGTGCGCGGTGAATGCTGGACATAATGAAGCCAGTGTAGCTCAGTACCAGTGATCAGTGCATACCTCCTGAGACCTGCATTCTCTAAAACCAGCTCCTCTAAGCGAGTAGAGCAGGCCACCACTCGCAAGATTTGTTCGCACACATCTGTGGGCTGCAAGACAAAAAAAAGCAGCAAGCTCAGCCTGTGTAAACCCAGATGCATAACGTACTGTACAAAAAAGCGTAAGAAATGATCAGTGCATTGATCCACTGTGTTCGATCGGCAGCAATCTCTGGCAAATACAGGGCTTGTTGACTTGTTATCATCGCCATACCTCCTCGCTGCCTGTACCCACCCCCCCCACCCCACAGAAACACACTGCTTAATGCACACAGCTGTCCGCTGCCAGTGGGCCCTTTGCAGGGTCTTCACACATTCTGGGATAACAGCGGATTCAATTCAAATACAAGTACACACGCATCCTTGGAAGTCTTTTAACGCTTCTCTAAGGGCTGTAGTGAGGTGTTACTGCCCTTTCCAGGTGACGCGCAGATTTCTGAGTGCACGTTTCACCAACTAACCCCTTCTGCAACTGACACAGGCATAATGTTTTCCCTCAAGAGCCTTAACGTAAAAAGAACAATGGGAATGTACCAGTTTGTAGTCCTTTGTGGAGAGCTTAGTGAACCATTGGTTATACTCCAGGACCCCAATGATGGCCACCAAGTCTCTGTAAAAAAATTACAATATATATATATATATATAAAAGGGAAAACAAGCAATAATTAGCAAACATAGGTGGTACCATTAACACAAAAAAAGGACTCCTCCCAGGTGGTGCAGCAATCAAAGACATTCTTCTAAAACTAGCCGGTATCGCCCAGGGATGGGGAGGTATTGTGCTCTTGCAACTCCACAAAACAGCTAGGACACCTACTAAGCTAACTGAGGTCATCAGAGCGTGCCCTCGCGTTGACCCACGTGACTTCCTGGTGTGTAAACACAGATGCCGATGAGGAAAGTTTTTACATGATCTTCAACTCTCCCAAATCCATTGCGAGTTGTTGCAAAGGCACAGGGCCCTAGATATGATGTGCAGCAAAGGGTTAGTTCATTTTAAAAGTGAGGGTACCTGTTCTCAAGATGTACAAAATCCTGTATGTTCAGTTCTCTCGTGTCCTGCGTTTGATAGATTGTGTCCACATCCTATTGGGATGGTTGGGATGGATGGGAAGTTAGAATAATTCAAAGAATTGCAATGGCAGGGGTGTAATAGTCAAAGTAATAAACATCAATCCAGGTCATCTTTCAAGAAAGACCTTCTTAGTAATCTGTGCTCAAATTACAGTATACATGAAAAGGGGCAGCAAATACACTTAGCGGTTAGAACATTGGACTGGTAGCTCAAGGCTGCTGGTTTCAGTCATTGAGATGTCACTGTGACAAATCTGTTTCTCGGGAGTTCAAAGCATCTTCCAAAAAACTATAATGTAAATGTAAAACAGTTACTGCAGCTCTAACTAGCAGGGGTAGTACAAAGAGCTACAGTTGACCATATCTTTAACACACCTACACTTTAATTTGCAATCTCAGCTGAAATGGAAGAAGGAACTTACCCACTGCACCTCCTCTTTGAACGGTAGACCTAGATGGTCACAGAGACACCAGTATTGGTGAGAGAAACCACCTAATGGATGGAGAATGAGAGGGATGAATACAGAGTTATACTTGGTTTTTCTGTCCTGGATCTTGATTATAAAGTTAGAACATTACCACATGGCCCCATGTCTGTGACCTGGTCCTCCCACAGGGACTGTAGAGTGGCCATCCTCTCCGGAGGCTTCAGGATCAACTTTTTCATCACCTTCCTTTCACAGCGTAGAGGACAGGACACACTGTTACTTTACCTCGTCAGTCAACAGAACACACTGTTACTTTACTGTCAGTCAACAAAACACACTGTTACTTTACTGTCAGTCAACAGAACACTGTCACTTTACTATGTCAGTCAACAGAACACACTGTTACTTTACTGTCAGTCAACAGAACACTGTCACTTTACTGTCAGTCAACAGAACACTGTCACTTTACTGTCAGTCAACAGAACACTGTCACTTTACTATGTCAGTCAACAGAACACTGTCACTTTACTGTCAGTCAACAGAACACTGTCACTTTACTGTCAGTCAACAGAACACTGTCACTTTACTGTCAGTCAACAGAACACTGTCACTTTACTGTCAGTCAACAGAACACTGTCACTTTACTGTCAGTCAACAGAACACTGTCACTTTACTGTCAGTCAACAGAACACTGTCACTTTACTGTCAGTCAACAGAACACTGTCACTTTACTGTCAGTCAACAGAACACTGTCACTTTACTGTCAGTCAACAGAACACTGTCACTTTACTGTCAGTCAAGAGAACACTGTCACTTTACTATGTCAGTCAACAGAACACTGTCACTTTACTGTCAGTCAACAGAACACTGTCACTTTACTGTCAGTCAACAGAACACTGTCAGTTTACTATGTCAGTCAACAGAACACTGTCACTTTACTGTCAGTCAACAGAATACTGTCACTTTACTATGTCAGTCAACAGAACACTGTCACTTTATCATGTTAGTCAACAGGACCAAACTAATTTAAAAACTGTAGTCTAAACAGATTACTACTCAAAGAAGCCTAGGCAATTCCAATCATCAATACTCATTTCACACACTCCATTTCAAAGGCATATCAAATACATGTTGTTAAACAGTTGCTGTGGAACTCATATTGGCACAAAGCTCAGAATCTCCTTAACTATGGTAAAAAATAGATTTGTTCTCTTACCAGTTGGGTTAAAAGAAAATGTTACACAATCACAGTGCACGTTTTCTCCCAGAGAGATTATTGTCCACCGGGAAAGATGGAGGAGAGTGTTCTTGCTAGACACACAGCCACAGGCTCCTCACAGTGAAACGAGTACTGGGACGGCCAGACACTTTTATTACAGGAATAATGTTTGTCCAAAATCCAGATTTTAACCTCATAAAAAGAGGACAATTTGATCAAGGTTCCACATGTAGCTCACACTACCGCAGCCTAATACAAACAACCCAGGGTAAAAGGTCGCAAAAAGGTCACCGCCCGGAACCCATAACATTGCCATTTCACAACGTCTGACTGCGATTAAACTGAATGATAAGTACCTAACTGATTGGCTGACCCACGGACCGGCTGATTAAAGCAATGCATATGACTGGATGAGCGAAGGATGAGTGAAGTGAAAAAGGTGGCGGGAAACCTACACAGGGGACAGGCCCGGACAGATCCTGTGGAGACAGGCTCCGATGTGAGCCACCACTTCATCCGCATCCTCCACGGAGCCGAGTTTCAGGGGAAGCTGGCCGCGGTCATACTCCAGCAACAACTATAGGGGGCGCAGCACACAGTGTCAACTGATAGCATATTCTGCTGTGAAACGACTGGCTCGAGTAGAGTCTGTTTTGAAGCCAGAGGTATCTTACCTGAGTGGGCTTGTTACTGGTGATCCCTTGTATATCTAGGTAATTGAAGGTTTGTTCAATCTGAAATCACACAATAAAATCACATCTGAACTATACACTCCGTTTAAAATGCACATAAATGGTACTGAATCACAAAACTCGGGATGTTTTTTAACTTTGAACCTATTGCAAACCGTTCTGATAAAATCAAAAACATGGGTGACACATGGCCACGTTATCTTCTGCACCTGTAACGTAGAAATGCACACACATAGAAAGTCGTACACACACACACACACACACATACATACAGCCTTGGCCTTCTCATGGACACAGCTGGCAGGGAGACAGGGGTGAGAGAGGGAGTGAAGGAGGTCAAACCTATCCAGAACTTCTATCTCCCTGACGCCAGAGACTCGGGGTGTAAGAGAGAACCTCCCCCTTCAGCTGCTGAATCCCTCCTTTGTCTTTGCCCGGCACTCAAAACTCCTCGGTCAAGATTTACTCCCAGGAACAACTGAGCCTCTGTCTTCCAAAGACCAGAGTGTATAATCGTGTTAAAAGGTTACTTTGCATTTCCTTCTTTCCAGGATACAGATACTTGGAATACTTTCACCTGTATAATGCTTCACATGAAAATGGGTAGAATTTCTAACAAGCACAGAGGCCTAGTGTTTCTAAACATGTATATTATCTTTCCTGAGGCTATGTGTCTTGCACTAAAACTCACCTGAAACAGGAAATAGCATGAATACTTTAAGGCTCAGTATTTAGTGTGTTGCTTCACTCTGTATTTTTAAAGAACATGGTTTAACAACCATCTGAGGAACTATTTTTAATTGACGACATTCATGAAATACAAAATCCAAGGATTGCATTGAATTGCAGTTGGTATGCAATCGTGAGCACATTACAGCCCAGAACAAATATAAAAAAAAACACCATATGTCATGACATCGGATATTTATACCCACAATGCAGCTGTGAACATATACAGCCCGTGAGAAACACTTTCAAGGTTTTCAGAAGAATTTCAACCTTAAGAGAGAATGAAAAAGAGAGAGAGTGGATAGAGGGGGGAAAGAGGGACAGTGAAAGAGAGGGAGAGAGAGAGAGAGAGAGAGAGAGAGAGAGAGAGAGAGAGAGAGGGGATTAAAATGAGAGGGATAGAGTGAGACAGAGAGAGTGAGAGAGAGGGGGATAGAAAGACATTGGGGGAAACTGAGACAATGTGACACAGAAAGAGAAGGCAAACAGAAATAGATGTGAGAGAATCTGTAGGGACTTGCTCATTGGGCCAGCCACTGTACCACGAAGAATTCCAAAAGCGCTCCTCAAAAACAAGAGAGAACACGCCCAGAGATTCACTAAGCAAACATTCCCAAGAAAGACCATCTGGAATTATCGTGGCTTGAGGACGATGGTCTAATTGAATTTCCTCAACACATACTGACAGACGTTATGTCACTCAAACCTCAGCTTCACTCTTGTAACGGGGTCAATTCCCTGTCCTCATCGCAAGAGAGCACATATCAGGGAGTCGCAGACATTTAAACTCCACAAGAACTGAACTGACCTTGAGTCATACTGATAGCAACTCTCACCATACTGTTCTTGTTCTGTTTTCAGGGTGTCACAAAAGCGGAACCATCCAGTAAAGGTTTAAGCTGCCCTGGATTGTGGGAATTCTACTCCTTTTTTTACGTTTGTTTAAATATTTGTGTATTAATAAATAGAGTTTTATTTTGCCTGCTGTCTATTCCTATCTCTTGCCCTTTGAACTTTGCGTGGTCAGAACAGTAAGCATTTCACTGTCAGTCTATACCTGTTGTTCACATTTGGTTTCATAGGAAGGTTACCCACAACCGCAACCACTTCTCGTTACCTTGCAGGGGACCCTTGCAGTAAGCAGATAGACTCGATGGGTTGCCAAAGCCTGCGGAAGAAGACATAAAAAAATCAGCAACCGGAACTAACAAAGGAAGTACAGTTGGGTCCAAATCAAACTGGACAGAGTAAGTTTGTCTTTCCGTCAGCCGTTATTGTATATAGAGGAAACATACATACGAAATGCAAAGGCAAGTGACGGAGAAATGGGCCAAGGCATGTGTAATGAGGTTTTGAATGGTTTAAATCTTTCTACCTTTTAGAACCTTTCTACCTTTCTAAGCTAAACTGCAATCCCACAGCGGTTGTACTTTTGACTGTTCAAATAGGCACACAACAGCATCATGGTGACTTATGGAACAGTTCAATACACGGAGAAAGAGAAGAGTGACTGTGGATCAGATAGCTGTGGTATGTGGGGTTTTGGAGAGAGGTCATTTTAGGCCAAATATGAGCATTGACTGTGGTGAAGTGAGCCAGTGGAAAGGTGTGAGGGAGGAGACCCCTCCCCTCTTTTCTCTTGCCTGATTAGTTCCTCCTTTAAGGTCTGACTGTATTTAATGTGAAAGGAGAGGGGAGGTGCACGGTACGCTCACCCAAACACCTGTACACACATACACAGACAGACGGAAAATCTTTAAGACATTTAAGACAAATTTAAGACAAATCCTAGATAAAAAGGGACCAACAAGATTATGATTCACTTCGGCCAATTAGAAAAAGGCGATTACATCTCTACAGGCAAGTCCACGAAATGGTGGTGGGCTGTGTTCATCAGTGTCTGATTCTCAAAGTCAGGGACCTGCGGGGAGGAGCTATGTCAAGTCAAGGCAGGTGGAAACAGAGAAAATACATACCGCCACACTGGCAGTGTGAGCTGCTGCCCAAAACCTACAGTGTGTCCATTTCAATCCCATTTTCAAATTAATCTGAAAATAAAACTTTCAGAAAAGTACATGGAAAATGGCACACTGTTTCACGAGTTGACCAGGGGACGTCCCATTATACTTTCATTATACAACGTGTTATCAGTCCTAAAAGCTTTGTTTTCCATCAGCATTGTCTTAAGTTCGTCAGCTGCATATGTTTTAAAACGTGTTTGTGTCTGTTTACTCTTCAGGGTGGCTGACTGTTCAACAATCTTCATTTTTCTCATCTCTACTCAAACAACGATGTGGTAAAAGACAGACAGACACACACGTGCGTCTGGGGGTTGAAAGACGTGTAACAGCATGAAACGAGATAGGCCCAAATCCAGTAGAGCTCCCCCACCCTCTCTAATCCATTGTTCTTCCTCTATCACAATGATTCACTGAGACTGAGGGCTCAAATGTCTTTTGGAAGCTGGTCAGAGGCCGTTCATGTCTTTGCATGCCCAGGGATTAGAGGAAAGGGTTAAAGGATGTTGTAGTTATAAAGAATTATGAAGTTAGACTGAATAGCAGTTGTATACAGGGATGTGCTCATTTGGGTATACAGTACATTGGAAAACATTTCACAACGGAAAACTAAAAAGAGTGTTTCTTGTTTGTAGTCCCTACTCAATTCAGTCTTTTCTCTTTCACTCAGTGCCTAACGAACGATATTCAGGATTTAGGGTTGAAGAGGACCAGCTTGCAACTCTGTAAAAACTTTTTGTTTGTTTAAAATGAAAACAGCAGAATTGTTTCTGTTTTACTTAGATCCTCTAAAAATGCAAAGATGCAACTGCTATTCTGGTTAAAACACACTATGTTTTGGCTACCTTTTAAAGTTTCAAAATAAATGGACAGTTGCAAAAGGTCATTTTGTAGCAATTCCAATGTACAACCCCATTTCCATAAAAGTTGGGATGCTGTTTAAAATGTAAAGAAAAGCAGAATGTAATGATATGCAAACCATTTAAACCCTATATTCAATAGAAAATTGTACAAAGACAACATATCAAATGTAGAAAATTAGAAATGTTATTGTTTCTTGAAAAATATATGCCCACTTTGTATTTGATGCCTACAACACATTTAAAAAAAGCTGGGACAGGGGTCACAAAAGGCTGGAAATGTTATGTAATGCTAAAAAACAAAAACCTGATGGAAAATCTCACAACTAATTAGATTAATTGAAGTAAAGATGGGGAGGGTATCACCACTCTGGGAAACACTGCGCAGGCAAATAGTGCAACAATTTCAGAATAATTTTTAAGATTTTGGGGATATTATCATCTGCGGTACATGATATCATTAAAAGAGAAAACTTGATTTCTGGGACAAGGCCAAAAAACAATATTGGATGGTCGTGTTCTTCTGGCCTTCTGGTGGCACTGCAACAGGTACGATTCCGTAGTAGAAATCCTTGCATGGAACACTCCCAATAACATCTGTCTGTGAACACAGTTTGTCCCTGCATCCACAAATGCAAGTTAAAACTCTACAATACAAAGAAAAAACTATACATAAACAAGATCCAGAAACGCTGCCATGTTCTCTGGGCCCGAGCTCATCTAAGATGAACTGAGGAAAACTGTCCTGTAGTCTGACAAATCAAAATGTAAAATGTTTTTTGGGAATCATGGATGCTGCGTCCTCTGGGCTAAAGAGGAGAGGGAACCTCAGCGCACAGTGCAAAAGACAACATCTGGGATGGTATGGGGGTGTATCAGTGCACCTGGCTTGCACATCTGTGCAAGCACCATTAATGCTGAACAATAGATACAAGTTTTGGAGCAACATATGCTGCCATCCAGAGAACGTCTTTTTCAGGGAAGGCTTTGATTATTTCAGCGAGAGAATGCCAAACCTCATTCTGCACGTATTACAACAGCATGGCTCTGTAGTAAAAGAGTCTGGGTTTTAAACTGTCCTGCATGGAGTCCAGACCTGTCACCCATTGAAAACATTTGGTGCATTATGAAACAAAAAATATGACAAAGGAGAAGCCGAACTGTTGAGCATCTGAAATCCCATATCAAGTATAAATGGGAAAACATTTTACCTTTAAAACTACAGCAATTGGTCTCCTCAGTTCCCATACAATTACAGTGTTTTTAAAATAAAAGGAGATGCAACACAGTAATAAACATACCCCGGTCCCATCTTTTTTAAACGTGTTCCTGGCATCCAATTCAAAATGGGCAAGTATTTTTCCAAAAACATTGGCATTTCTCTGATTCAACATTTGATATATTGTCTTTGTACTATTTTCAATTAAATATAGGGATTAAATGATTTGCACATTATTGCATTCTGTTTTTATTTGCATTTTATGCAGCGTCCCAACTTTTTTGGAAACAGCGTTGTAGCTTAACATTAAAAAGTCACTATTCTCTATAGAAAGCAATATATTATTTAAATGACACATGACATCAGGATGTCAGGAAGCCAACTTAAAAGGTCTGGATCTAGAACGCTCAAAATGACCAGGTATGGCACAATATGGAACCGATTACACAGGTCAGAAATACAGCCCTGGTTTCTTACCAGAACTCTGTTCTCCACTTTGTCACCTTTGACCTCCAGCTTCACCATTTTCTTCAGGGTGAGCTTGATCTTTCTTTCCAGAGCATCTCTCACACTCTCTAGAAGGAGAAACGGAAAGATTAACACTGAAAGATTAATACTATCCAGCAATTGTCTATCTTGTGCACTCACAAAACTTCCTTTAACACATGGTATTGTCAAAGCTAGGTTTTTGGATGATTTTACTAATTCCTAAACAGCCCATGTTCAGTCTGCTTGATCTGGGATATCTTCTGACGGGAAAAAAAAATGAATTGGAATGCATGTTGCCTTAATTGTAGTGCTTTTAAAAAAGATGTTGTATCAGGTGTGATCCTAATGTCTGGTTTGTAAGCACAACACCAGTGGCATTGTTGGGCCTGGGTGTCCGGGGCTATAGCCGGATCTTTAATGAAAGCCCTGGATCTCAAATTGACCCACAAAACATTTATAAAATATAGCCCCATATCTATTAATTTATAATTCCGTGACAATGTAGACTTGTAGGCTGCTAGCATGTACATCAAAACTTTCCTCCAGTGTTTACATTCAAAACCCTGTATTTCCTATACAGGGGGGGGGGGGGGGGGCATCACACTAACTAAAGAGTGACAGAGAGGTTAGAGATTAATATTGAACTGGATATTGTACAACAACAGAATGAGAGTATTGCTTTATTTTGAACCCAACTGAGCTTTAACCAGCTTTAGACCTCTCACAGATTTCATGAGTCACACTGTTGTCAAATCTCTTATTACAAATGCCAACCAGGAAACCAGCTGAGGGTGGGACTGGGCCTGGTTTTTGTCTTGTTTTTCTGGCAGAAGAGCATGGTGGGAATAACTATATCCCTCTGGAATTCTCCACTCTCTGGACATGAGGTCATAAACTTAGCAAAACATTTACAGACAAGGACATTTCCAAAGATTTCCCAGACTGCTTCGGATTGCTTTTTTATGTATCCACATGTAAATTTAGTAATATTGTTTTGGTGTCGGTTTATTTAAATAACTTAAAAAACTTTAAGGAAAACTCAAAAAGAAAGGGTATAGATGTCTATTAAGGCTGTTCAATGTCCTGTGCGTTGCATTACACTTGCATTTATTATGGGCAATTCTAGCGGAGAACACTGCCATTCCATTGGCGTCATCACACGGGGAATTTCGCAAGACACACCTCTCTTCTCTGTAGTGAGGTATATGGCAATTATAGATGCACCTCGAAAACATAATTAATTTGATAATATATATAACTGTTTATCATTGTCGTTTATTAATTCTAACAATTCGAATAACACCAGTCATTTTAGACCAAACAAACTGACATTGCAAAATTATTAATAAGTTTATCTCACCCAGCAAATCGTTAGGAAATTCCGTATTTTCTTCAGTCATTTTTGAGAATTAGGAGGGTCGTTTTGTATTCAAAAAGTCAAAACAACTAAGACCAAACACCACATTAATTAAAAATGTATCCAAAGACGGGTAGTCCAGCGTCCTGGCCACCTGGGGTCGTTTCGTTTACTTTCTCCATTACTCTTCGAGCGCATCAGAGGACCTACGTATATCGACGCAATACAACATAATTCAAGCGCGGAGGTGGCAAAACTAATTATACAAGAGGATATTGTATATTACGTTTTTCAAGGACTGGCATACTGTATGGGGCTCCTGCAGAAAGTATCACGAACTTCAACTAGTGAATAATCCCTCCCTTCTAAAAAGGTATGCTACTCGCCATAGTAAACTAAGGGGAAATGAGACACCTGGTGGCATCATAATGCAACATAACATTTCGGTGCAGGTATTTTAGTTTTGTCGTAACAGTTACGAGTATGTGTGAGAGAGCAACACCCAGTAAGAGGTTGCTAAATGTTAGTAGAAAAAAGTGAGAGTGATATTGTGCAGGTGGTTTCTATATTGTGCAGCTGGCAACACCCAGTAAGAGGTTGCTAAATGTTAGTAGAAAAAAGTGAGAGTGATATTTTTTCTATAAGAAGGCGGCACGTTACACAGTGGTGTAGAATGAGATGCAGCAATATTGCAATGGCCACAATGTGACAATAGCCGAGTGGTAGCTAATAGGAAGAGCAGTGTAATAACAGAGACAACGCCTGTTGGTATGATGGTGAGCAGTGTAATAACAGAGACTACGCCTGTTGGTATGATGGTGAGCAGTGTAATAACAGAGACTACGCCTGCTGGTATGATGGTGAGCAGTGTAATAACAGACTACGCCTGCTGGTATGATGGTGGTAAGCTAATAGGGTAATAGGGTAATGTACTATAATGGCAATAAGAACAAATAGCAGTAAGACTTAACGAGAGAGCAGTGCAGTTATTGTCCTTTACGGGTTAATCAGGTTGGTTATCGAGACCTTTTCTGGTCAAAGTGTACAGTACTAGACCTTGGAGATGAAATTTGAGGGTGTTGGGTAGAACCAGGTTCTGTTACCCAGGACATGACCATCAGTATACTATGTATCTATTTTCAGTGTGCACGGATATTACAGAGATTGTAAGAGGCTACCGTTCCAACAGCAGTGTCTGGCCATGGCGCCGTACAGAACGTAATCAGCACTAACATACAGTGTTACAGATACAGTGTGTCCCTGGCCCAGAATGGTTTCCAACTGACTTAAATAGGTAATAAAGAATGCAGCATACGATGGTTTGACTGGGCAAATAGCAAGGTAACTTTACATATTAACTACATGTTAATAGAGAATTTATTGTTCACACTTAAAAGCGTAAAGAGGAAATGTGCTACTATATTTTTATACTACCGTTTAATGAAGAAAGGATGGACCATTAGCTAACATAATAACAGTATAACCCTATGATTAGTTGGCACATAGTTAGCATAAACATGATCATTTTCAATCCTAGATGGCAATGTTAAAGTGATGGGGGCTGCCATCTTTACCCTATATTTTTCAACATATTTATTATATCTTGTAAAGCATATATTGAAACAAGGTTTTTTCTAAAAAGTGTGCTCAAGATAAAGAACTCTCTGGCCTTTATTGAAAATAATGAGTACATTTTCAAACTTGTTGCCTTCTCAAAACAAAGCTAAATAATCCTTTCACAACTGCTACATTTATCAAAAGAACACCAGTTCCCCCAAACAAATCCAAAGAAAAATGCATTAATCTTGAGTCTATGCTGAGAAAAACTGAAGATTATGTTTCCTGACACATTTGCACACTATCCACCGCATTCGAGAAAAGTAAAGCTCATGCTTGGCTGGGAGCTCCATAGAACAAAACGTCTGCTAGTGGAGTTGCAGGACACAGGTGCTGGGTATCACCAACAAAATGTATTTACAAGGACTGAACAAGGACATGACTGAGATGTACATGAAACACACAATGATTGACACCCAACACAGGGAATAAGGGAACCAATATAGAGAGACAACGAGGGGCAAACGAGACACTGGTGAACGCAATCAACACCAGAGAACAAAGAAACAAAACAACTAGAACGACAAGACACAGAACATAGAAAAGCAACAGCCAGCACAGTACCCTCCCTGAAGGCGTGGCTCCAGGTGCAGAACAAGGGAGGGGTGGGGTCAGGATGACAAGACGGCACCAGGGGCAGGCGTGACAGGAACGGGCAACAGAAGCAGGTGGAGGCGAGGAGCTAGAGAAGGTGGAGATTCAGGACTAGGACCAGGAGGCAGCGGACAGGAAGGAGGCGACGGACAGGAAGGTGGTGGCGGACAAGCAGGAGGCGACGGACAGGAAGGAGGTGGTGGACAATGAGATGTGGCGGTGCTATCGTCATCAGAGATTACTTGTCTCTTTGCAACTCCCTTAGACGGACTGGTATCTGTAGAAGGACGTGTACCTGTAAAAGGAAACTAGCAAACCTGATTTAATTAGTCATCTTATTATCAAGCCTAGTCATCTTATTATCGGTCTGTGACCTTCAGCACTCACTGGACCGGTTCGCAGCAGAGTGCGAAGCGGTTGGGATGAGGATTAGCACCTCTAAATCTGAGGCCATGGTTCTCAGCAGGAAATCAATGGAGTGCCTCCTCCGGGTAGGGAATGAGATGTTACCCCAAGTAAAGGAGTTCAAGTATCTCAGGGTCTTGTTCGCGAGTGAGGGGACAATGGAGCGGGAGGTTGGCCGGAGAATCAGAGCAGCAGGGGCGGTATTTCATTCGCTTTACCGCACCGTTGTGACGAAAAGAGAGCTGAGCCGGAAGGCAAAGCTCTCGATACACCGGTCAATTTTCCTTCCTACCCTCACCTATGGTCATGAAGGCTGGGTCATGACCGAAAGAACAAGATCATGAGTACAAGCAGCTGAAATTGGTTTTCTCAGAAGGGTGGCTGGCTTTTCCCTTAGGGATAGGGTGATAAGCTCAGCCATCCGTAAGGAACTCGGAGTAGAGCCGCTGCTCCTTTGTATCGAAAGGAGCCAGTTGAGGTGGTTCGGGCATCTGGTAAGGATGCCCCCAGGACGTCTCCCTAGGGAGGTGTTCCAGGCACGTCCAGCTGGGAGGACACCTCGGGGTAGGCCCAGGACTAGGTGGAGAGATTATATTTCGACACTGGCCTGGGAACGCCTTGGGATCCCCCAGTCAGAGCTGGCAAATGTGGCTCGGGAAAGGGAAGTTTGGGGTCCCCTGCTGGAGCTGCTGCCCCCGCGACCCGATACCGGATAAGCGGATGAAGATGAGATGAGATTATCAAGCCTTTGATTAAATGTGTAACATTTCAGGGTTAAAACCAAAAGGTAAACATCTTGTGGGCCTGAGGAGAGGTTCTGGAAACCCTGCTCCAAACCAAGTCCAAACCAGTTGACAATTTAATTATGGTGGAAGCCCTAAATGTCAGTGTCTAGTTGTATTTGTGTCTAGGCCTGAAAGTCGATGTCTACTGACTAAGCCTATTAACCATCTTATGTTGCAGTTTTTCTTGATTGCTTGAGCAAATTTGTCTAAGCGGAATGAACTTTTCTAAAACAATTAATATCTAGGCCAAACTAAAACGCATTTGACCAAAATTACAAGATGAATAGCAATAGCAAGAAAATAGCAAGAATAGCATAACATAAAAAACAGACAATTTATCCTGTACTCTCCAATGATACCCTGCAGCTAGTGATATCTGGTTGCCCACTTGAACTTATCACCTCCTGCCTTCTCCAGATCATCATCAGAGACCTCTTCCCATTCCTTCCCATCCAACACTCTTTTGCCCTGGATCCTGCCTTCTCCAGATCATCATCAGAGATCTTTTCCCATTCCTTCCCATCCAACACTCCATCGCCCTGGATCCTGCCTTCTCCAGATCATCATCAGAGATCTTTTCCCATTCCTTCCCATCCAACACTCCATCGCCCTGGATCCTGCCTTCTCCAGATCATCATCAGAGACCTCTTCCCATTCCTTCCCATCCAACACACCATCGCCCTGGATCCTGCCTTCTCCAGATCATCACCAGAGACCTCTTCCCATTCCTTCCCATCCAACACTCCATTGCCCTGGATCTGAGTGTCCATGCCTCAGCCTACTTTTGGATTGATTCCTACCTGCTAGGCGGCTCCTACCCAGTAACATGGAGAGGATTTGTATCTGCCCAGCGACCACTTACTACTGGCATTCCCCAAGGCTTGGTTCTAGGTCTCTATGCAATAAGTCACATGTCTCTGTCATATCCTCACCTGGTTGTTCCTGTCATTGTTATCCGGATGACACTCAACTGTTTTCTCTTCTCCCCATACTGAGGGGCAACACCTCTGCATGCCTGGCTGGTATTTCCGCTTGGATGATGGCCCACCAGCTCAAACGGAGCTGCCAAAATCTTGGAGCCTGCCTGGTTTTTAATCTTCCCAAGTTGTCACATGCCCCAACCCTCAGTTCCAAGGTGTTACGCTGCTATATTATTGTGCTGGGGGATATGAGGGATGTATTACTAACTTTTCTCAGTCTCCTCCAGTTTTAAATTTTAGGAGGAGATGAGGTCCTGGTCCACACCTACGGATTACCTGGTTTGGGGGGCCCGTTGCTGTCCCTGTCCTTGTCCACCTGGTCATACTTCTGACCTAGTCTGGATTTAGTCCAGAAAAATGTATTTATTATTCCAATTGGACTCTTAATATCTCACCCGGCACAGCCAGAAGAGGACTGGTCACCCCTCTGAGCCTGGGTCCTCTCTAGGTTTCTTGGGGTTTAAGGCCGGGTGTCAATGTAAAGCACTTTGTGACAACTGCTGTTGTAAAAAGGGCTTTATAAAAAAATGTGATTGATTGATTGCTCCTCTGCTTAATCCACTGGCTTCCAGTTCAAGCTTGCCTTTGCTACAAGGCCATGGTCACATTTATTTTACTAAGCCCTTTTTACATCAGTCAAGTGCTTTTTCAGGTACCCAGGTTAAAGCAGGCAATGCTCAAACCCAACATCACAACCCTCTTTGTTCTGGCCGTTCTGCCCCCGATCTGCCGTCAAAACTATTTTCGCTCCTTGCACCCCAGTGGTGGAACCAGCTTCCCCTTGGGGTGAAGATGCTGGTGTCTCTAAACATTTTTAGGAAATAATTCAAAAACATTTCAACAAGTTCCTCAAATAACTCATGAACTAATGCTTGTTTTGTGAATACATTTTTATTTTTATTGTTTATTATTTGTATTGTCTTCTTTTCTTCCCTGGAACTAGTCAATAGAGTATAATCTACTTACATGGAATGTGTGTGAAATTAATGACAACTTACTGTTTTGCAAGGAAAGAATACTGTTGTGTTTTTTTAGGAAATGATGGACATCAATTAAACCCAATTTTCAATTTTCTTAGCAATCCAACACTCAAACATTATTAGAACATTAGGTTAAAAAAAAATCGACATTAAATTATTAACCTATCCACAATCCTATTTTCTTATATTTTGCCCACATTAAATGTTTCAGTCCTGTCTCCAAACTTACTAAACTGACTAAATGGTTCAGTAAATGTTTCACTCCTGTCTCCATACTTACAAAACTGACTAAATGGTTCAGTAAATGTTTCAGTCCTGTCTCCAAACTTACTAAACTGACTAAATGGTTCAGTAAATGTTTCAGTCCTGTCTCCAAACTTACTAAACTGACTAAATGGTTCAGTAAATGTTTCAGTCCTGTCTCCAAACTTACTAAACTGACTAAATGGTTCAGTAAATGTTTCAGTCCTGTCTCCAAACTTACTAAACTGACAAAATGGTTCAGTAAATGTTTCAGTTTACTAAAGACAAATCTGGTTTCCTAAAATGAAAAGAAAGACAGGAGAGAGAAAAGAAAAGGGTTTCAAAAAGGAAGGTGGGCATAGTCCATGAGTGGTGGAAATGAACCTGTTAGCTTAGTCCATAGTAAAATAGGCTTCTTTTGCTCCCCTATTAGTTACTCAATATCTTCAAAGAATAAGTGTTTATATTTCGTTCCTCTTTTTGTTAACATCTAATCAATGCAGGAAAATTTCAGCAAGCTATTGATACTAAATCAGTTGTCCCTGTCCCTGCCTGTTACCAGACCCAACAGATGAAACTTCAGGCTCAGCAGCCCTGTTTGCCTATCCCCATTCCCCTGAACCAGCCCTACTCCCAACCAAATAAGGAGTTGAGCAGCATTGTGTTGAATGACATGTCAGTTGGCATAATGGCAGGGGTTCTTTATTTTTGTATACTTTTTTTAATAATAAAACAAATGTATCTGGAATAAAATAAAAAATATTAAATCCTTTTCAATGATAAGAATTCAAACACTAATTATTTTTCCACGCAATGATCATTATATGAAACAAAAACAGCCAATTGACTGTATTGGATGCTGGACAGTTTGAAGCATTGAGTGACTCAGTCTGTATAAGTGATAGAAGTTATTAATCAATGTTGATCATTTTCCATTCAAGACTTATACCATTCAAATTACATTTAGACTATAAAAGATGGCCTTTAGCAGAGGGTATAGAGGTTATCAGTCTTGCATCAAATAGTGAATTCCACTGAATGCATCATGCTGATAAATCTGACTATGGTGTGCTACATCTTTGCCTGACTTGTTCACTGGTTCAGTCACTATTAGGCAAAGGTGGTACCCTACTCTACCGGACACCCCACCACCCCTGTGAAATACTTTATATAACGTGGTTACACACTTGAAAAAGACAACTATTATAGTGTTAAATCTGCCCTGTTGTCCATGTCCACTTTAGCAGCTAATGCACAGTACAATGTCCTCCCTAATCAACCAAAATATGCAAGCTATATATTTATTCTTAACATGACCTAGATATATTCAGATGTTATTTAAAAAGAAATATGAAATCACCCATCAGCTTTATAATTAATCGCAGTCAATATTATTGTTATCTATTTTTGTTATGCTATGTTCTTGTTAATATAGACTTGCATAAAAAACAAAACCGCGGTATTTATTAAAGCCTTGTCAAGAACAAAATTCCCCATCCTTGCCTTGACGCCACATCGTTAATCTTCCTCGACTTCCATCAGCTGTACTTGGCTCTGCTGCTGTCGCTTATCCAGCGTCTTCACGTTCATATGTTTATATTGTTAGTAACTTAAATATGTTAATTATATATATTTTTACTCTATATATTGCATATATGTTTTTGGTAATAGTACATACCCTAATCTGGTGGTCTTTTCACCAGTCATCCTCATTTGTCTTGCGATCTCTCTTGAAAAACAAATCTGTCATTTCAGGCTACTAGAAGTCACATGAATTTTTTTTTTAAATGTTATGCGGATTAGATGTAGTTTGAGGTTATAATGTTTTAATGGAATATTTTGACATGTTTGGGTGTAAAAGAAAACTGGGATTAGGGTTGCCACCTTCAAAGTGGAAAACTAAGGGACACATTGCCAACGGCCCCAAACCTGAGGGACACAAATGAAGCGGGGTCTGGGGGTCCCCCCAAATCAGAAGGTTAGATGCTTCATTTCCTGCATTCTAGTGAATTTTTATGCACCAATTTGTTCTTTTAAGCATCATTTTCAAAGTGCTCTGGTACTGTGAACATTAATGTAATGGAAATAGAGTAAATATTAGTAAAGAAAAGTTGCATCAATTATATTAAGGATTAAAACATCAGATCATACACATTGGCAAGATATTTGGTTTATCAAAATAAACTATTTGGTATATTTGGAAGAAGCAAGAACCCACCTTCCAGGAAGGATGGGGTAACATAGTTTTGTCTGTTGCTGTTCCCATGCTCCGTCATAGTCCCCCATCCAAATTATGTCCCGTTCCACCATTGACAATTTTAAATCAAATTTAAAGACCCACCCTCAAAATGTATGTCAAAATGTTTGAAATTGGCCGCTTAAATATATTAGTGAAAACTATTTTATGCATTTCTAAATAAAATGGACAATGGGCAAGGTGGTGTTTCGATTCTATGACCTTACGTTCTATGTCGTGAAGCTTTGCCCATAAGGGCTTCGCTCCTATTGGTTTACCCTCTCTGCCAATAGGCAGTCACTGAAAATTTAAATATGCAAATCGCACCTCTCATGGCCATCTGCCCCATGGCTATGAAAGAGGTCGTCACACCCCAATCTACCTCCCTTCTTTCTTCACGAGAAAGTTTAGATTTATGCAATTTGGTGATTCTACAATAGCCAAGGATGGCTTCACCTTCTTCAGCCGCTGGAGCGGCTTCATCAGCAGTAGCACCCCGGCCTCTGACTTCTCTGTCAGTCTGCCTCTGTAGCGAGCTGGACCCGGCTGAAGACACACATACATTGTGCTGTGCGTGTCTTGGGCCGCTGCACGCTCGTGAGGGTGCTACTGAGGAGCCTGTGTGCACCGCCTGCGCCGTCCTCCCTTTACCGGTGAGGATGGAGTGGCTTGCATTTTTCACTGAGGAGGTCCCTCTCGCCGACGTCCTCTCTCTCCTCTCTGAGGAGGACTCCTGGCAGGAGTTTGAGGCGCTGGCTGAGGGGACCGGCCCAAAGACGTAAATACGCAGAGGAGGCATGGGGTGCGCCTTTCATGACCAGGGTGACCGTGAAGTCGCACCTCGCCTTCACTACTGTGGAGGGGAGGTTGGAGGTGCTGGGCTGGGGCATTCCGCCCCTGGAAACAGCTCTGGCGTCTTCCCTGGTTCCGGGCCTGAGTACCTGGTCCGACAAGCGCCCTGCCCTGCCTTCGGTGAGGGACCGTCTCTCTGCCAGCCTGGCAGAGAAACAATACGCCCTGTCGGTGCAGTCCCTCGCGGCCTGCAATAATGTGGGCCTTCTGGCTGCAGCTGTGGCCGGAATGACGGAGGGCCGCACCTCTCTGAACCCGGCTGAGGTGAGCGAGGTGGCATGTGCGTCGGCGGCCATTTTGAAGTTGACGCAGGCCAATTCCCTCTCGGCGGGTCGGGTGATGGCAACGTCGGTGGTGCAGGTTTGGCACCTCTGGCTGGCGTTGACCTCCCTGAAAGAGCCGGAAAAGGTCCAGTTCCTGAATGCTCCGCTTCAGGAGGACGCGCTGTTCGGTGCCGCGGTCACAGAGACTCTGATACACCAGAAAAAGGACAGAGAGGAGCGTCTCCATTTGGGTCCCCTCCTACCCGTCCCTTCTTCGTCGGCGGCGTCTTCTACTCCTGCTGAGGCCTCGCGGAGGTCGAGGGGGAGATTGCGGACCTTCTAGAAAAGGGGGCTGTGTCCCTAGTCCCGTTGGGGCAGAAGGGTGCCCAAAAAGATGGGGGGCATGCGACCGATTCTGGACTTGCGTGTTTTAAACAAATGTGTGTCAAAGCGGCCGTTTCGCATGCTCACAACGAAACATCTCCTGGAGTGTGTGCATCCCGGGAATTTTTGCGTCTGCATTGATCTGAAGAATGCTTACTTTCATGTTCCTGTTCTGCCGCGCCACAGGAAGTTCCTGCGTTTTGCCTTTCAGGGTCAAGCATACGAGTACACGAGGATTCCGTTCGGGTACGCTTTGGCCCCCCGCACTTTCACTAAGTGTGTAGAGGCTGCGTTGGGTCCGCTGAGGTGCCAGGGGGTCAGGGTTCTGGCCTACCTGGACGACCTGTTGGTTCTGGCGCATTCGGCGAAACAAGAGTGCCCCCCAGCCCAGTCAACTGGTGGTATTTCTGGGGCTCCAGTTATCCACAGTCTCTATGAGGGCTTGGATATCCGAGGTGCGGAGAAAGGCCATTCTGCTGGCCTTGGCTCATGTCCGGTCGTCACGCACGGTGTCGGTGTACGCGGTCATGTCTCTCCTGGGCCTGATGTCGTCTGCCCATGCGGAGGTCCCGCTGGGTCTGCTACACATGAGGGGCCTTCAACGCTGGTTTGCCCGCCTCCGTTTGGATCCGGTACGCCACAGTTGGTCGAGATCCCGGTCTTTCTGGCGCGGGATTTGGCTTTCTGGAGAGACCCGCGCACTCTGCTGCGTGGGGTTCCCATGGGCAGAGTGTTGGTTTGAGTCCCCGTGTTTACGGACGCGACCCTGACGGGCTGGAGTGGAACGTGCCTTCGGAGCGCCACATCAACTGGCTGGAGTTGGGGCCAGGACGTGTTGGTGTGGTCAGACAACTGCACGGCGGTTGCTTACGTGAACAGGCAGGGCGGGGTCAGGTCTCTGCCCCTCCACCTGTTGGTGGTGCTGATTTGGGAATGGGCGCAGGTGTACCTCAGGTCTCTGAGGGCCCTTCACATTCCCGGAGAACTCAATGTAGGCGCGGACTTGCTGTCTTGGGGAGGTCCCCGGGACGACAAGTGGCGTCTTCATCCCGACATTGTGTACGAGATCTGGAGATGCTTTGGGAAGGCGCAGGTGGATCTGTGCACTGCCCCCTGTGGTATTCTCTTCGAGCGCAAAACGCGTGGACGGTTGGACGGTTTCTGGCTCTGACCTCTGCTAAGAGGGTCAGTGAACTTTGTGCGCTGTCGACGCAGCCTGGCCGTGTTGCTCCCTAACCCGGCTTTTCTGCCCAAGGTGATCAAGGCGTCTTTTCGTTCCATGACGATGGTGTTGTGGGCGTTTTCTCCCCCTCCCCATGTGGGTGCGTTGATTTATGGCCCTGGGGGGCGGGACTTCCATATTGATGTGACAGGTTGTCAGGACATCCGGTTTGTAGGGTGGGACTTCCGTTATGACGTATGTTAGGGTGGGACTTCCTGTATGACGTGTGTTAGGGCGGGACATCAGGAGTGACCTATGCATGTCCGGTGACTTTGTGATTTATGATTACATTGATGTGTCAGTGTTTGATGTTTTACCACGCCTGATGAGCAAACCAGACTAGTGTTATAACAGGTGGGTTATGTTTGAAGATTAATGTTAAATTCCCAGGCAATAAATGTGGTACAGATGTAAACTTCCATGTTTTACAATGCGGTTGTAACATGGTGTTTTTCCACAAGCACAGAGTTACACGTGAGAGACATGCTTTTTCTGTAAGATATAAAGAAGGGGGGGTAGGGACTTACGATTTAGGATAGTTTCAGCCCATCTTTCATTTTAACAAGAGATGGGCCTTAAGGTGATATCTGCCCTGTAGTAATGGTCCCTTAATAACCACTAATACAAACTGTAGTATATGCAGGTTAGAAATCATCCCGTGTCTCACGGTTTGTAGTTCAACACAGCACTACAGCAAACTAACATCGCATGAGCAATGCTATTATTTTGAAGGAGCATCCATGGCCCGGGCCAACCACACATTACGCATAGGTGGATTGTGTCGCAATTTGGGTTTTAAAATATTGTTATAAATAAAAACAAGTGTATGTATGAGCAATGGTGAGTTTTATAATAAAAATGGTTGTTTAAGTCAGCATTAACATCTAAGTTGCATTATAGGGCAAAATTTTGGCACATTCTACGCAAGGATTATGGCAGGCTTGGATACTTTGATTGTTAGAGCTTCAGACTTTGTACACGGGCCTGGTGATCGTCTGCAGATTGAGTTGATTGGTGAATCTCTGATAGACCCCGTACATGTGACCATGAGAGCGGATGAATATAATGAACGCACGTTTGGTAATTTACTTGAAAGTGTTATGCAGAGTAATGCCGAGATTATGATTGATGAATCACTAGAACTGGTGGTACAAATTGTCAAAAACCGTGAGGGTGGTGCCCCGCGACGTAAAGCTCAAACATTGTTGATAGATCCGATTATCAATAAAAAAAGAAGACATTTATATGTGGCTGTGAATAAAGATTCTACGTGTTTTTCTGTTTGTTTGATGGGTATGTTGAACCCGCAGTACACATATCCTGAGGCCCTGGTTAGTGGTCGTGAGTTACATAAGAGCGCTGGTTTAGCATTAGCTGATTGTGTGGCATTCACAGATATTGTTCGGTTTGAAGAAATGACAGGGTGTAAAATTGTTGTCTTTCACCGAACACGAGATGGTCACTTTACCATGTTTCAAAACAGCGAGGACACCCACCCTAGAACTGTCTTTATCTACTTACACGATAACCATTTCTATGGCATCATGAATCTGAAGGGTTTTCTGGGTGTGTCTTATGTCTGTGACTGGTGCTATACCGGTTTAAACACACGTGGTGATCATGGTTGTAAACATAAGCTGTAGTGTCTGTCTTCATGAAGATTGTCATACCCAACCCCGTAACACAAAGCAGTGCCCTGACTGTAAACGGATATGTTATTCAGATTTTTGTTATAGCCAGCATAAACGTTTGAAGCACCACAAAAGTGTGGATCGTTGTGCTAGCAGTTGTGACCAGAAGAAATACTGTGTCGATTGCGGCCGTTATTACAATGTTAGTGTTACCAACTATAAAGCGCACAGGTGCATGGCTAACATATGTCACAATTGTAATGTGGATCTGGCGGTTGAAATGAATCATCAGTGTTTTATAAAACCCTCCAAGCCCGAGGACCCCAGTGAGCGCTACATATTTTATGATTTTGAAACTATTGCCAATCCGGTTAATGGTGTACACACTGCAAATTTTGTGTGCACAATAAGCTTTGATCACAAGACGTGGTGTTCAGCCAGAGATGGTTGTGTCACTGCTTTTTTTCAAAAGTTTAGGCAACCGAAATATAATGACTACACATTTATAGCACACAACTCTAAAGGTTTCGATGGTTACATCTTGATGCAGTACCTTGCTAATTGGCATGACACTTATTGCTAATGGTAGCAAGCTCATGATTTTTACAGACAGCACATTCAATCAGAGATACATTGATAGTAATTGCTTTCTACCTATGAAGCTGTCAGACTTGCCACGTGCTATGGGTTTTAAGGATTCGAAAAAAGCCTACTTTCCTTACAAGTTTAACATCAAGGAGAATGAGAACTATGTTGGCCCCCATCCGGAACCGCATTACTATGGTGTGAATACCATGATGGCTAAAGAAAAAGATGAGTTTTTGCAATGGTATGCAACTGTTTCCGCAGACCCCTTTGTCATGCAGGATGAAATAAAGGCTTACTGTGTGAATGATGTGGTCATCTTGAGAGAGGGTTGTATGCACTACAGACTCGAGTTCCTGGAGTGTGGTGGTGTTGACCCATTCCGGTCAATTACGATTGCTTTGGCTTGCATGAAAGTCTTTTGCAACAGATTCCTCACCAAGGACACCATTGCATTGGTCCCCTCAGACAACTACAACTGTTATCAGAAGACATTCTCAAACCGCTCAATCCAGTGGCTTGAATATGTGGCCTCCGATGAGAATATATCAATACAGCACACCCTGAACAGGGGTGAAGAGAAAATCGGCACCTACTACGTTGATGGATATGCTGAACGTGATGGGTTTAGCACGGTCTATGAATTTCTATGTTGTTTCTGGCATGGTCCCCCAAAGTGTCATTGTTCAACAAGCATCAATCCAATGACAAAGATTCAGTATGGGTTGATGCACCAGCAATGGTTGACAAAGCTAGAGGCTTTAAAAGAACAACACAACGTACATGTTCAATACATATGGGAGTGTAAGTGGAATCAGCTTAAAAACACATCCGCAGATGTCAAAGCTTTCTTGAAGACCTTTGGTGCTCCAGAGCGCCTTGACCCTCTTGATGCTCTTTTTGGCGGTCGTACTAATGTGATTCATCTGAAGTTGCGATTTGGCGGTAAGCTGTTCTTTCCATTGTGTAGATTATGTGCAGAGTCTGAAAACCAGGTAACAGATTGTTCCCATACTGATTCTGAAAGATCTTTAACCGGTACCTGGGTTTCTGTTGAGCTGGTTAAGGCTGTTGAGAGGTTATCGCATTGTGGAAGTATTTGAAGTCTGGGATTTCACCAGGACATCAGATGATCTTTTTGCAGATTACATGAGAACATTCCTGAAGCACAAGCAGGAAGCTAGTGGCTTCCCACCAACTGTGGTTGACGATGAGGCTAAAGACCGGTATATCCGTGAATATCATGAAAAGGAGGGTGTGCAGCTTGACAAGGAAAACATTGTTTTAAACAGTGCTAGGCGATCTTTAGCTAAATTGGCAATGAATAGTCTTTGGGGTAAGATGGGTGAGCGGACTAACCTTATGAACACAATGTTTAATTACAGATCCGGAGGAGTTTAGCCTCTACCTTGGTTATTTCTTGTTTATCTCAGACACTGTTGCGATGGTACAGTGGCGTTACACAAAACAGACACCAATCAAACTACGTAACGGCAACATTTTTATTGCTGTGTTCACAACCGCTTATGCTAGACTCGAGTTGTATTCACTCTTGGAGAAGTTAGATAGACGTGTACTCTACACAGACACTGATTCCGTGATCTTTGTCACATGCCATGGGGATTGGGTGCCCCCACTGGGCCCGTTCTTGGGTGACTTGACCAATGAGTTACCGGATGATGACAGCATAGCTCAATTTGTTAGTGGTGGGCCAAAGACATACGGTTACAAAACCGTTAAAGGTCTGACCTGTCTCAAAGCAAAAGGCATTACGCTCAACAGCTACAACACAACCATTGTTAATTTGGAGACGCTGACAGGACTGGTTGATTACTTAGTATGGGGTGAGGGCGGTGATGATGATCATGTCCTTGCTAATGCAGACACAATTGCTAGAGATAAAAGAACATTCACGTTGAAAAACCGAGTAGTGTCTAAGCGTTTCAGAGTTGTGTACAACAAGCGTGTACTGCTCCCTGAATACAGCAAAAGGCCTTACGGGTACTAAACCACAGTCTAGGATGGATAGCGGTTTTGACCCACGACTACAACACCTGCTCAGCTGTGTCATTAGTGGCCCCAGTAACTCTGGTAAAACATATTTTGTGAAGATGTTGTTGGATAAAGCTGAGGTTGTTTTGTCCAAAGAAATTCAAAATATCGTCTGGGTTATTCATGTTGGCAACCGCTGTATGATGAAATGTTGAAGGTAAGGGAGATACATTTTATAGAAGGTCTACCAACATCGCTGTGTGATGACAATCTGCTACCGATTCAGAAAAACAACCTTTTAATTATTGACGATTTAATGAAAAGTGCATCAGAGAGTTTGGAGATGGAGAGAGTTTTCACACAATATTCATCCCACCATAACCTGTGAAATAGCGCTTAATCTAAGGCGCGGAAATATACCCTTAACAGAATTGCAGCTCCGAAAAGTAAAGAGACAAAAAGCCAAAATTATATACATGTCTAGAAAGAACACTTCAGTCGCAAGGAAAAGAAAAACCATCAACCAATCTGGAGGTTTTCTACTGCCGTTACTAAGCATTGCAGTTCCATTCTTAACCAGTCTAATTGCATCGAGACAGGGTTAAACAACATGGAGCATGCTCAGAAAATGTTTCTGGTGCCACAACATCAGTTAGAAAAACTGCGAGAATCCAAAACGACTAGCACCGATGTAAGACAATCTGTTGAAAATTATTTGGACTCATCGATTCGCAATATACTGTTGAAGCCTGATATGGATTTAAATGAGAAAGCTAAAAGATACTCTGCCATTTGACAAAGATTTTTGGCTGTTGTGCGACAGGGGGAGCTTGATACAAACACCCTGACTTTAAGTCTCCCCGTGTCTGAGACAGGGTCTGATGTAGTAAACGTGACTGAGACTAAGCAAACTGTTGACTGAAATGTTGACCTTTGTTGATGAACTTTTGGATAATGTGCCTGTGAAGCGTAGAAAGAATGTTTAATATATTCTTAATAGAATGCACAGGTCTAAAGATTTGACTTCATGGAATTCAAATGGTGAATTCGTTTTCAAAGGAGAGCTAATCAAGGGCTTGCACCGGTTGGATCTTGTTAAAAGTGTGACAGCAACCAATAAAATTGCTGACGATAGAAGACCGTTGGGGTGGGGGGTGTTTTTAGAGGCCATGGCATGTCTCAACATGCCTTTTACAACTATTCCAAATGCGCATGTAAGACGTAAAATCTATTTGTATAAACAAACGTCTGGTGACACAATGGATGATTTAGCCACACCACCAGCAACTGGTTTTCAACCAACCAAAGCTTTCTTTGAACCCCCTACCACGGACCCCACAAAATGGCTTCCATTTTAATGTTTTTATTTTATGCTTTTTTAATCATTTGTGATTCATTGTATGTTTGTTTTACCTTGAATAAATGTTGTATGAAAAATACTTTGTAAACATTGATGTGGTTTTACAAATGTTTTTATTTTTGAATAATAAAGTTGACATACACATGATTGGCTTTTCTATTTCTTCAACAACCATGGCACAAATTAAACATTTCACAAGATTGACCATGTTGTATGCAATTAAACATTTGCTTATCAAGCTTACTCTGGTACATCTTAGCTACAAACTTTGAGACTAGGGCATAATTTTCTTGTAAATCATCAACATAAAAAGACATAAAATCTATATAACTCAAACCTTTTGTCATTAGAAATAAAAAAGAACACACAATGCTGTCCACACGTGGTTGAAACCAGGTCCTGTACTTGTTTTGAACTGTATTCCACATTCTCACAGGTTTTCAGAAAGGCATTGATTGACTTGGGAAAATATGTAAAATCTCGGGGGTTTCCAAAACTGTCATAAAACCTTCCAATGCCATCATCCGTTATGTAAATAGCCAGCCAGTGCTCCCCAGGGTGATGGCTTGGGTGTGTATTAACAATCATCATTGATGCAACATCTCGGACAGGCACCCTAGGTAGTTGGTCGCTTGCCAGCACACCATAGAAAATGAAAATTGGTTCACCACACTGGTCAACTCTGCTGTATTCATTTCCACACAGTTTTCCTAATAGTAATCAACCATGACTTGTCGCCGGTTTGACACTTCGAAAATGGAGTCAAAGATTGAATAAACAACTAAATTAATTGTGTGGGGTAGTGGTTGTCTGAACCTCTTCTCAAGTCGTACATTCCCTGACTTGATCAAGGATATGTGCTGACCACATTCCTCGTCTGGCGCGCAGTTGAATGCATAAGCATGGCCATGTAAGAAGTCCGACCTGTCAATAGCCAAGGCTTGGTCCTTTAGGTGTTTTCCTGAAGCTAAAGCCAATTGGTAAAATGCACGCACTGCTGACCCTGTTGTGTAATTTGGTTGGAATGGTTTGCTAGGAAATTGCTGACCATCTACATACATAGCCATAAACTCCAAATTATAATGTTTGAAATTGAATAGATTTTTTGTGTAACTTCCGGTAAAACTGTCATTGTCCACCAATCCGATTACAATACATTTTGGCAGAGGTCCTAAAAATTGGTTTTCCTGGTTGCAAACATGACCCCCAGCCGGTAAACTAAAGTCTTCATACACACTCTTTCAATCGGGTACTTGGCATTGGTTGAGAGTAGCGCTTGAGCGTGTCCAAGTTTCACAGCAGGCGAAACAGACACTTTCTTGACAAATAGTGACGCTGATAATATATGCAAACGATAACGCACATCCCTGACACCCATAAGGCAGAACTCATCTTTACTGCGCACCATCCTAACCTTTATGTCAACGCCGTTTAACATAAGTTTCTCTTGAAAGAAGATATCGCTATGAACAGGGCTGATCATTTCAAATGTTGTGCTATCTTCTGAATAGGCTGCCCTTTTCGTAAATCCATCGTTCTCGCCTGCAGGTTCCGTAACATCCATCTGACCTGCGGCATCCTTGTAAAACAACCCAGCTGAAAACTGTGTCTTTAATGTATCACATCCATTATTCAGAATGCTCTCTATAACAGCTCTGTAGGGGTATGTGTTGCTACTCTGGCTAATTAAACAATCACCCAAGGAGACATCCACTTGTGAAAATAGGGTGGCTATCGGATAGTTGATAACCCCAACACGTGCTCCGGCATCAATTTTAGTTCCATCCGGTTTAGTGACTTTTACATGTAGGTACAACAAAGTATTGTTTAGATCAACGTAGTCTTCGCCATTCCCGGCAATAAAGAACTCCAGAGGGGCTGCGTCTGATATTGCTGATAGGGTCGGTATTTCAATGTATGTATTTTTCTCAATAGATGTCTGTGTGAAGGGGACTGAATAAATTCAACTCTGTCTTCATACATTCGCCAGACATACGGTGTAGGAGTGCCATCTTTCTAAAATATATTCTTAATCAGCTTTGCCGTGTTCCCTTTGAGTGTCCTCCGGGGTGTATGTCCTCTTTTAACCTTGGCTCTTGTTTTTGTCTCATTCTTGCGTTTTTTACTCTTGGGTAGGCTCCGCCTACCAGGTGGTCTCTTTCTAACACCTCGAGACATAACCATCAATCCAGAACCATCCTGCTGTTTTGTTTGTCGTGACATAACACTGTTGACAACATCGCCAACTATATTCCTAGCTGCACTCTTCAGATGTGGTTTTGCTATGGAGAATCCGCGCTTCAACAAAGGTATTGCCATCCGGAAAATCCCTCGGAAAAGGCCCCCTAGACCAGCCCCATACATTGCTGAGCTACCATGATACCTGTCACGGTTGTGGGATGAAGAGGACACAGGCGCAGAGTAGAGGTAGGTAAGGTAATCCATTTAATACAAAATAAAGAATGCAGGACTCCAACAAAACAAAAAGCAGCAACCAGTGACGTGGGTATTCCTTACACAGGATAAACAAAACCAAAATGAACCACGCCTTGGGGCCTACAAACTAAACTTAAATAGGGTCCCCAATTGGAGGCAATGACTAACACCTGCCTCCAATTGGGGAAACCAAAAAAAGGAGTAGAGGTGGCTAAAGGCCACCTCCTGTCCTGTCCTGGCTATGCCCCGAGCCCAGCGCAGAGATGGCTAGGGGCACAGCCAGGACGTGACAGTACCCCCCCCCAAAGGCGCGGGCTCCCGACCGCAAGACCGGGACGACCACACCCGGACCGGCGGAGGCTCAGCGCCCGGAGCCGCCGGCACAGGCCGGGGAGGCGGAGCCGCAGGGACAGGCCAGGGAGGCAGAGGGTCAGGAGACGGGAGAGCCGGCGGAGGGACAGGAACCGGCAGGAGAGCCGGCGGCGGGTCGACAGCCGGCGGAGAAGCAGGAGCCGGGGGAACCGGCGGAGGGTCGACAGGAGCCGGGGGAGGAGCCGGGGGAGCAGGAGCCGGGGGAGCCGGTGGAGGAATAGGAGACGGGGAAACCGGCGGAGGGTCAGGAGCCGGCGGAAGAGCCGGCGGAGGAGCAGGAGACGGGGGAGCCGGCGGGGGAATAGGAGCCGGCGGAGGAGCAGGAGCCGGGGGAGGCGGCGGAGGGTCCGGAGCCGGCGGGAGAGCTGGCGGAGGAGTAGGAGACGGGGGAGCCGGCGGGGGAATAGGAGCCGGCGGAGGAGTAGGAGCCGGGGGAGCCGGCGGAGGAATAGGAGACGGGGGAGCCGGCGGAGCCGGAGCCGGCGGAGGGTCAGGAGCCTGCGGAAGAGCCGGCGGAGGAGTAGGAGCCGGCGGAGGAGCAGGAGACGGGGGAGCCGGCGGGGGAATAGGAGCCGGTGGAGGAGTAGGAGCCGGGGGAGCCGGCGGAGGAATAGGAGACGGGGGAGCCGGCGGAGCCGGAGCCGGCGGAGGGTCAGGAGCCTGCGGAAGAGCCGGCGGAGGAGTAGGAGACGGGGAAACCGGTGGAGGGTCAGGAGCCGGCGGAAGAGCCGGCGGAGGAGTAGGAGCCGGCGGAGGAGCAGGAGCCGGTGGAGGAGCAGGAGCCGGGGGAGCCGGCGGAGGGTCCGGAGCCGGCGGAAGGGCCGGCGGTGGGTCCGGAGCCGGCGGAAGAGTCGGCGGAAGAGCCGGCGGAGGGTCCGGAGCCGGCGGAAGAGCCGGCGGAGGAGTAGGAGCCGGGGGAGCTGGCGGAGGAATAGGAGCAGGCAGAGGAATAGGAGACGGGGGAGCCGGCGGGGGAATAGGAGCCGGTGGAGGAGCAGGAGCCGGGGAAGCCGGCGGAGGGTCCGGAGCCGGCGGGAGAGCCGGCGGAGGAGTAGGAGCCGGGGGAGCCGGCGGAGGAATAGGAGCCGGCAGAGGAATAGGAGACGGGGGAGCCGGCGGAGGAATAGGAGCCGGCGGCAGGTCGGCAGCCGGCGGAGGAGTAGGAGCCGGGGGAGCCGGCGGAGGAATAGGAGCCGGCAGCAGGTCGGCAGCCGGCGGAGGAGCAGGAGCCGGGGGAGCCGGCGGAGGGTTGACGGCCGGCGGGGGAGCAGGAGCCGGCGGAGGAGCAGGAGACGGGGGAGCCGGCGGGGGAATAGGAGCCGGTGGAGGAGCAGGAGCCGGGGGAGCCGGCGGAGGGTCAGAACCCTGTGGGAGAGCCGGCGAAGGAGCCGGAGACAGGGAAGCCGGCGGAGGGTCAGGGAGAGCCGGCGGAGGGTCAGGGAGAGCCGGGACAGGCGAGGGCGCCGCTGAGGCCGGGACAGGCGAGGGCGCCGCTGAGGCCGGGACAGGCGAGGGCGCCGTAGGACGATGCGGGGGCTCCTGGGCAGGTGAAGGCGCTGCGGGACAAGGTGGCCAGTCGGCGGCCAGTCATCCGCGGGCCCGGGCGGCGGCGGCCAGTCATCCGCGGGCCCGGGCGGCGGCGGCCAGTCATCCGCAGGCCCGGGCGGCGGCCAGTCCACGGCGGGTCCTGGCAGCGGCGAAAACAGGGCAGCGGGAGGAGCTGGCGGCTGAGGCCACTGGGCAGCGGGTGGAGCTGGCGGCTGCGGCCACTGGGCAGCGGGGGGCGCTGGCGGCGCTGGCTGCGGCTCCCAGGCAGCGGGGGGCGCTGGCTGCGGCTCCCAGGCAGCGGGGGGCGCTGGCTGCGGCTCCCAGGCAGTGGGGGGCGCTGGCTGCGGCTCCCGGGCAGCAGGGGGCGCTGGTGGCGCTGGCTGCAGCTCCCAGGCAGCGGGGGACGCTGGCTGCAGCTCCCAAGCAGCGGGGGACGCTGGCTGCAGCTCCCAAGCAGCGGGGGGCGCTGGCTGCGGCTCCCAAGCAGCAGGGGTTGCTGGCGGCGCTGGCTGCGGCTCCCAGGGAGCGGGGAGCGCTGGCTGCGGCTCCCGGGCAGCGGGGGGCGCTGGCTGCGGCTCCCAGGCAGCGGGGGGCGCTGGCTGCGGCTTCCGGGCAGCGGGGGGCGCAGGCTGCGGCTTCCGGGCAGCGGGGGGCGCAGGCTGCGGCTTCCGGGCAGCGGGGGGCGCAGGCTGCGGCTTCCGGGCAGCGGGGGGCGCAGGCTGCGGCTCCCGGGCAGCGGGGGGCGCTGGCTGCGGCTCCCGGGCAGCGGGGGGCGCTGGCTGCGGCTCCCGGGCAGTGTGGGGCGCTGGCGGCGCCGGCTGCGGCTCCCGGGCAGCAGGGGGCGCTGGCTGCGAGAACCGGTACGGCGGGTCCCGATAGCCCCACCAGTCCTCACATCTCCCAACATCAGGGAAAGCCCTCATAGGCCCCCCCGGCGTTGTTGCCCGACGCCTAGGAGCTGGCACCGGGCAGGGCTGGGGCACCTGGACTACCCCACACGTGAGCACGGGTGGCACGGCCGCGTCCTTCCATTCCGCCTGCCCCCACAGCACCCCGCCAAGAAATTCTTGGGGCGGACACACGGAGGTTTGCTTACGTCGCCTCCGTCGACGTCTCCTCCGGGGTGGATGCTGTGGAGGCCCGGTGTGCCGCAGAGGACAGTAGGGGTTCTCCTCCTCCTCGGTGTCGCTGTCTGGCCAACCGAGGAGTTCCCCTACCGTCCATTTCTGCTGTGTCTCTTGGTGGTGGTTCATTCTGTCACGGTTGTGGGATGAAGAGGACACAGGCGCAGAGTAGAGGTAGGTAAGGTAATCCATTTAATACAAAATAAAGAATGCAGGACTCCAACAAAACAAAAAGCAGCAACCAGTGACGTGGGTATTCCTTACACAGGATAAACACTACCAAAATGAACCACGCCTTGGGGCCTACAAACTAAACTTAAATAGGGTCCCCAATTGGAGGCAATGACTAACACCTGCCTCCAATTGGGGAAACCAAAAAAAGGAGTAGAGGTGGCTAAAGGCCACCTCCTGTCCTGTCCTGGCTATGCCCCGAGCCCAGCGCAGAGATGGCTAGGGGCACAGCCAGGACGTGACAGTACCCCCCCCCAAAGGCGCGGGCTCCCGACCGCAAGACCGGGACGACCACACCCGGACCGGCGGAGGCTCAGCGCCCGGAGCCGCCGGCACAGGCCGGGGAGGCGGAGCCGCAGGGACAGGCCAGGGAGGCAGAGGGTCAGGAGACGGGAGAGCCGGCGGAGGGACAGGAACCGGCAGGAGAGCCGGCGGCGGGTCGACAGCCGGCGGAGAAGCAGGAGCCGGGGGAACCGGCGGAGGGTCGACAGGAGCCGGGGGAGGAGCCGGGGGAGCAGGAGCCGGGGGAGCCGGTGGAGGAATAGGAGACGGGGAAACCGGCGGAGGGTCAGGAGCCGGCGGAAGAGCCGGCGGAGGAGCAGGAGACGGGGGAGCCGGCGGGGGAATAGGAGCCGGCGGAGGAGCAGGAGCCGGGGGAGGCGGCGGAGGGTCCGGAGCCGGCGGGAGAGCCGGCGGAGGAGTAGGAGACGGGGGAGCCGGCGGGGGAATAGGAGCCGGCGGAGGAGCAGGAGCCGGGGGAGGCGGCGGAGGGTCCAGAGCCGGCGGAAGAGCCGGCGGAGGAGCAGGAGATGGGGAAACCGGCGGAGGGTCAGGAGCCGGCGGAAGAGCCGGCGGAGGAGTAGGAGCCGGCGGAGGAGCAGGAGACGGGGGAGCCGGCGGGGGAATAGGAGCCGGTGGAGGAGCAGGAGCCGGGGGAGCCGGCGGAGGGTCCGGAGCCGGCGGAAGAGCCGGCGGAGGAGTAGGAGCCGGGGGAGGGTCAGGGAGAGCCGGCGGAGGGTCAGGGAGAGCCGGGACAGGCGAGGGCGCCGCTGAGGCCGGGACAGGCGAGGGCGCCGCTGAGGCCGGGACAGGCGAGGGCGCCGTAGGACGATGCGGGGGCTCCTGGGCAGGTGAAGGCGCTGCGGGACAAGGTGGCCAGTCGGCGGCCAGTCATCCGCGGGCCCGGGCGGCGGCGGCCAGTCATCCGCGGGCCCGGGCGGCGGCGGCCAGTCATCCGCAGGCCCGGGCGGCGGCCAGTCCACGGCGGGTCCTGGCAGCGGCGAAAACAGGGCAGCGGGAGGAGCTGGCGGCTGAGGCCACTGGGCAGCGGGTGGAGCTGGCGGCTGCGGCCACTGGGCAGCGGGGGGCGCTGGCGGCGCTGGCTGCGGCTCCCAGGCAGCGGGGGGCGCTGGCTGCGGCTCCCAGGCAGCGGGGGGCGCTGGCTGCGGCTCCCAGGCAGTGGGGGGCGCTGGCTGCGGCTCCCGGGCAGCAGGGGGCGCTGGTGGCGCTGGCTGCGGCTCCCAGGCAGCGGGGGACGCTGGCTGCAGCTCCCAAGCAGCGGGGGACGCTGGCTGCAGCTCCCAAGCAGCGGGGGGCGCTGGCTGCGGCTCCCAAGCAGCGGGGGTTGCTGGCGGCGCTGGCTGCGGCTCCCAGGGAGCGGGGAGCGCTGGCTGCGGCTCCCGGGCAGCAGGGGGCGCTGGCTGCGGCTCCCAGGCAGCGGGGGGCGCTGGCTGCGGCTTCCGGGCAGCGGGGGGCGCAGGCTGCGGCTTCCGGGCAGCGGGGGGCGCAGGCTGCGGCTTCCGGGCAGCGGGGGGCGCAGGCTGCGGCTTCCGGGCAGCGGGGGGCGCTGGCTGCGGCTCCCGGGCAGCGGGGGGCGCTGGCTGCGGCTCCCGGGCAGTGTGGCGGCTCCCGGCCTCAGCGGCGCTGGTGGCGCTGGCTGCGGCTCCCAGGCAGCGGGGGACGCTGGCTGCAGCTCCCAAGCAGCGGGGGACGCTGGCTGCAGCTCCCAAGCAGCGGGGGGCGCTGGCTGCGGCTCCCAAGCAGCAGGGGTTGCTGGCGGCGCTGGCTGCGGCTCCCAGGGAGCGGGGAGCGCTGGCTGCGGCTCCCGGGCAGCAGGGGGCGCTGGCTGCGGCTCCCAGGCAGCGGGGGGCGCTGGCTGCGGCTTCCGGGCAGCGGGGGGCGCAGGCTGCGGCTTCCGGGCAGCGGGGGGCGCAGGCTGCGGCTTCCGGGCAGCGGGGGGCGCAGGCTGCGGCTTCCGGGCAGCGGGGGGCGCTGGCTGCGGCTCCCGGGCAGCGGGGGGCGCTGGCTGCGGCTCCCGGGCAGTGTGGGGCGCTGGCGGCGCCGGCTGCGGCTCCCGGGCAGCAGGGGGCGCTGGCTGCGAGAACCGGTACGGCGGGTCCCGATAGCCCCACCAGTCCTCACATCTCCCAACATCAGGGAAAGCCCTCATAGGCCCCCCCGGCGTTGTTGCCCGACGCCTAGGAGCTGGCACCGGGCAGGGCTGGGGCACCTGGACTACCCCACACGTGAGCACGGGTGGCACGGCCGCGTCCTTCCATTCCGCCTGCCCCCACAGCACCCCGCCAAGAAATTCTTGGGGCGGACACACGGAGGTTTGCTTACGTCGCCTCCGTCGACGTCTCCTCCGGGGTGGATGCTGTGGAGGCCCGGTGTGCCGCAGAGGACAGTAGGGGTTCTCCTCCTCCTCGGTGTCGCTGTCCGGCCAACCGAGGAGTTCCCCTACCGTCCATTTCTGCTGTGTCTCTTGGTGGTGGTTCATTCTGTCACGGTTGTGGGATGAAGAGGACACAGGCGCAGAGTAGAGGTAGGTAAGGTAATCCATTTAATACAAAATAAAGAATGCAGGACTCCAACAAAACAAAAAGCAGCAACCAGTGACGTGGGTATTCCTTACACAGGATAAACACTACCAAAATGAACCACGCCTTGGGGCCTACAAACTAAACTTAAATAGGGTCCCCAATTGGAGGCAATGACTAACACCTGCCTCCAATTGGGGAAACCAAAAAAAGGAGTAGAGGTGGCTAAAGGCCACCTCCTGTCCTGTCCTGGCTATGCCCCGAGCCCAGCGCAGAGATGGCTAGGGGCACAGCCAGGACGTGACAATACCCCGGTAAACCGTTACCGGCCTGTGTTGTGTAGTATTCAACATACCTTCGAGGATCATCATAGAGCTTCTGCGGCTGCATCTTAAATTCTAAAAGATTGTTTGACGGGTCTGAAGTGTAATTTTGCAATCACCTTCCCCACTAAAAATGAAACCAGTTGGTTTTGATCAGATTTTACTTCAATACAGATCTCATCAAATTGACTCTTACTAAGAGGTACGTAGTGTGGCTTGTCGTACGTCACTGTGACAACTTCGTTCTTTCTCCCTGCAATATGTACAGTTCGCAGCAGTGGGACATGACTGTCACCAACGCGTTGATAATCAATTATATCTGTGTAAATGTATAGGGTGTTAAACCCCGCCAGAATATCTGTGGGGTATGTTCCGTACCATGGGGCGTACCACCACTTGCCTGGTTTTAACCCCAATATCTGTTCCAGTTTTGCACTAAATTTCAAACTAAACTGGGGCTCACCTTTTAGAAACATTCTATTTTTAAATTCATCGTACCCCACCGATATACCATGTGTTTTTATATAACTGTTGAGCTCTATCACTAGTTTTAATATGCTGCTGTAATAACCGGTGTTGAGTTCATATTTCCAAGTTTGGTCATTATTCAAGTCTTGTAGTTCAAATGCGTTTTCACCCCATGTAAAAGTCTTCCACGTATGCGGGTATTGGAACTCTATCAAAGATACTTCCCAATCGCCTTTTAAATCTATACCTTTGGCAAATTTAGTGGTATAGTTCAAACTCGTGTTGCTTGGATAGACATGTCTCGATGAGTTACTGGGGAGCGTTATGTAGAAGTGATCGCAGTCAATGTAAATGACGTGATCCTGAAAATCCTGGAGTTTTATCCAGTTTCTAGGTCAATCACTTGTTCCGATGGTATCCAGCTGTTGAATTTCTCAGGCCAACCAAGCCATTTCACAATACACATTTTCCTCCCTTTCTGTACTTTCTCATTCAAAACTGCTTCCACTTTAAAAGTTTTATCCTTAGCCACAATTATTTTCAGCAATTCCTGTTCATAAAAGGTCCCAACTATCACATCACCATCGTAATCTTTTATTCTATATACAGGAGGTACCCGAGGAATGCATTCTGTTATTGTAAAATATTCATCTATGTACCCTTTTTCATAGCCTTTTGTAAACACACGTCTCAGCTTTGAGAGTCTCACAGTATCCCCAACCTGGAACTTGTAGCTTTGATTACCATTACCATTTTACTCGTTAATGTTGTGCCATACAGGTTCTTGAGAAGTAATCTAACATTTTCTTCACAAACGTCAGCAGGCTTCATCTTAATAGACCGATGGTAGCTATGGTTGTACCCACGAACTAAATCTTGAATAACCTTAACATAGCGATGAGTGTTGGCAGCTGTCAGATACCTCCACATTCGTGATTTAATTGATTTATTAAACCTCTCAACGATACTCGCTTTGACATCATTTCCTGTAGCAAAATGTTTTATGTTGTACTTCTTAATCAACATTTCAAAATGTGAATTAAAAAACTCCTTCCCCTTGTCCGTTTGGACTTTTTGCGGTGTTCTCTTTACCTCTATAGCGCTTTTATTTCTCAGCACGCAAGCATGTTAACATAAATTTCATGTTATCGTTTTCCACACTGTTAGCACTCATGTCAACCAAAACCAGCTGAAATTGCTAATTTATATCATGAACAATAACTCTATTTCTTTTAAAATGTATAGCTACAGGCCTGTGTAGCGTGTATGTATCCTGGGCGAGCAGCCAGTCATCGGCCTCACCATTTTTGAGGATCTCCCCGGTTTTTTCCAAGTATGCTCTTTTCAAACCCTCTCTACCCACATAAGTACCAGGGTTTGCCGGGTCATTGTAAATACTATTCATAACCTGTTCAGACATCGTAGAGTGTTCAAGCAATAAGGAGAATTAATACATGTTTAACAATATTTTATTTGAGTTTTCGAAATTACACAACCAAGATATTCAGAAAAGTTACACAAACATTCAGATTTCTCATAGTCTTTGTTTATATTCATGTTAACATGAGAACTGAAGTTACCCTGTTCTTAGACAACAGACTCTTTGCTTTCGTCACACCATGACGCCGCTGCGTCACATACAGCATCCTCATTAAATTTGTCCATGTATTCATCCCTATTCTCACTGAGTCTGTGTGATGTTCGGCTCCAACTTGAGCTCATGCAGAAATTTCTCAGCGGCCTTGTGAACATCAGTCATCGGTGTGTGTGAAAACCTGATGCGTTCAAAGTCTTGACCAACACGTTTCATTCGCGGTGTTAAAACGGTCGCCACAATGTCATCATAATGGGTCTCAAAAAAATACTCAGGCGGTACGAGACATGAATGTCTTGTCTGGCTCGGGCGGTCCACTTCACATCCGATGCATGCTTTGTGTAGAATAGCCCCAACAACATTTTCTAGAATCATACCCATTGTTGCTTTGATGATCTTTAAAATTTTTGGTGCAAGGTGTCCATTTTGTGATAACTCTTGTTAGCATTTGAAAGGTATGACAGGTTAAGAGGACCTAGCTGATCACCAACCCTGTCAATCCAGTGGTAGTTTCTTGCGGGGTATGCCGGTGGAATCGAGCTGTCTGGGTCAGGGGTTCCGTAGAAGGCTTCAGCGTTGTCATCCCAGGCGTCACACAGCCAGTCCTCAGCCTTGGGTTCTTCAGTCACCGCTTGGTTGTAATCTTGAGACATGTTTTGTAAATTCTTCCGACTGCTTGATAGTCATAGGCGGTCTGTCGGTTTTTATGCTGTGCTGAGGACGGTGTTAGCTTAAGGCTGGGCTTCAGGATCTTAGGTCAGTCGATCCGTCCACAGTCACAATCTAACCCACTGACATTTTCCGGAAATAACTCCAATCTAACAGTCATACTCTTTCAGCCCCTCGACAACTTTAAACAGTACATCTACTGTATTATGTGGGCCTTGTTTTGGCCCCAAATAAAACACTTTTCGAAAGGTGACCCATAAACTGGCATTAAAAACCATTTGATCAGTCACACCAGCCTTAAACACATAGCCTTCGGGTAATTCATAAAATGCCACCTCCGGTAGCTCTGGGTTGAAGATGTATCTACCGATCCGACCATCGTCCAATTTCCACTCCTGTGTCAACATCCTGGTGTAGTTGATGGATTCGGGTTAAACTCTGCATCGGTTTCTTCGGGGCTGGCATGTTGATTGCATCTCTGCGGTCCATTTGTAATTTCTTACCAAATCGCTGAGCAGCGTTTAAGCTGTTAGCTTTCACCGGTGTTTCATCCAAAACATTGATCACAGCACAATCCTCCATGTTTTGTAATGTGTAGGTACGTTCGCTCAGGCAAGACTGAATGACCATCACCGATGTCTGCGTGATTTAAATACACAGAACACACCAATCACCCCATAAAACATGAATGGTTAACAACCACCGGCTGTATGCCAGCTGTTGCACCACTTGTCAGAAGATAAAACACCTGGGTTTTAGATTTGCTGAACACCATTTGTTGAACACCAAATCATCTGACCGCAGACACAACACTTATTTATTGCCTGGGAATTTAACATTCCGGAACCCTAAGCCCCATTTGTTAATCATCAATCATAACCCACCTGTTATAACAATAGTCTGTTTTGCTCATCAGGCATTGTAAAACATCAAACACTGACACATCAATGTAATCATAAATTACAAAGTCACCGGACATGCATATGTCACTCCTGAAGTCCCGCCCTAACACACGTCATACAGGAAGTCCCACCCTAACATACGTCATAACGGAAGTCCCACCCCACAAACCGGATGTCCCGCCCACCTGTCACATCAATATGGAAGTCCCGCCCCCCAGTGCCAAAAATTCTCCATTCTGACACATTATACCCTACACTAACTACTTATGTGCAGTGCACGGCCGCGGTGCGGACCGTGCCCCAGCTCTTTGTGTGTCACGGTGGCCCCAAGGTGGGCCAGCCTTTGTCGAAACAGCGTCTGTCTCAATGGTTGTGTGAGGTGATTGATCTTGCCTACAAGTCACATGGTACTTCTACGCCCGGTGGGTTTGGGGCCCACTCCACACGTGGGGTGGTGGCCTTGGCCGCGCTGTTCAGGGGCGTGGGGGTGGAGGACATTTGTGCTGCCGCGTCTTGAGGGACGCTGTCGCCGTTTGTCCGGTTCTACTTACGTGACATGGCCACAGGCACGTTGGCTCACTCTGTGCTCAGTGTGACTGAGTCTGGGATGTGAGTTGGGTCCGTTGAGCTACAGGGACGGCACTATTGACTTGGGTCCATCTGCTGCTCTGGAAGAGGCTCATTGTCGTGGTTTTTCCATGCCTGGGCCGTCCTGTTTGACACTTATCTCTTCTGTGAGTTGTGTGACAGGCAAGGAGTACATCTTGGGCTCGCTCGCTTTGCCCTAAACCAATAGGAGCGAAGCCCCTATGGGCAAAGCTTCACGACATAGAACGATGGTTACTTTCGTAACCCAAGTTCTATGAGTGGAGTGTCGCCCATAGGGTTCATGCCTTGACCTGTCACTGACTGCTTTTCTCGTGAAGAAAAGTATGTCGGGAGGCAGATTGGGGTGTGACGACCTCTTTTATAGCCATGGGGCAGATGGCCATGAGAGGTGCGATTTGCATATTAATCTTTTCACGCGTGAGTTTCAAATATTCTTTACCGACCCCCCAGCGTGAGTTTTTTTGAATGCTTTCTACCTGGTTAATATCATAGTATGGTCTTGAAACAATTACAATCAGTAAATAAAGTTATAAACACTGTTTGAGCTAAATGTGAGTAAATAACAGCGCGGTCTGACCAGCCATTGTTACGTTACTTGTAGCTAGGCATGCTAATGGTGCGTTCTAAACATGACATTCTAATCACACCAGTGTGTGATCTAGATTGATCACACCGGTGTGATCGTACACGCCAAAGGATAAAAATTTTCAGTGACTATTGGCAGAGAGGGCAAACCAATAGGAGCGAAGCCCCTATGGGCGGCGCGCCACTCATAGAACTTGGGTTGCGAAAGTAACCATTGTTCCACAGTCATGGCGTGCTAACTACTACTCCAAACATATTGATAAAAACGTCACTGTCTGAAACCTGAAACTGTAGCCTATACGGTTGTATTGGGACGGTATCTAGCATGGAATAGTTCATCTTCCGTCTCGCTAGCAATTACTCAATTCCTATGATTATTCCTAGGAAGTTATTAGATACTAGTAAGCCTATTACTAGATAATAAGCTGTTAAAACGACCAGGGGCAAAAGCAATACAGTTCATAGACGCTATGGTGGAGGTAATTGATAGTTATTGTATAAATGTCATTCACGAATGAAAGAAAAAGGTATGTTGTTTTGCCACTAAAGAAAAAAATACAATATGCCATGAAATGAAATAGCTTTGGCAGACTCGTTAACAATTGCTCAATTCTTATGACAATTCCAGTAAGTGAGTAGATACCGGTAAAGTTTATTACTGGCTAATAAGCTGTTTTAAAACGGTCAGAGGCAAATGCAATACATTGCCGCTATTTGTGGTGGAGATAAACTTAGTTAGAAACGTTAGTCAGTTAAACTGTATCACTGTCATTCACGAATGTCAAAAATAACTATTAAAACAGTGGCAAAAGAGGATTTGTTCAGGATAGAGACAAGATGCAATACTGACACCCCTAAATGTACAGCTCTGTGGTTAATGACACAGCCTTTTACGTGGGCGAATCTCGAGGTGGGAAAGTTTTCTATTGCGGCCGGCTGAACTAGGCTTGTCTGGTCTTTAGTTTCTTGGACATAACCAGGGACCTGTTTATCTACCATGCCAACACACAGAGGCGGAGTAAGGTTTTGGGAAAGGTGTTGCCTTTGAGCTTTGAATACAGGAAAAACCCTGTGTTTAGATAGAATGTCATCCGCCAAAGTGGCTAGTAAGAGTGACTGCATTTCTACCCGCATTTGGCTGGTGGGCGGCTGCCAATTTCAAGCCCTGGTTGTTCGATTTTTGTTCATTATGTGGCCACAAGATGGCAACAGATACTTATTATGTTGAAGAGCATCATCAAGTTCCAGAGCTGGTGGTTGCAGCGCTAGTAACAAGAGTGCCCTGAAATGCACATAGGAGTTGCGTGCTGCCAAGGCTGCTGTTCAAGAAACTCTGCACATTGTTCCGTAACATAAATCATAAATTCAAATACTAACCATAACCTTAGCCCAAGGTCAGCTCATGTAATCGAAAAGCAGGAAAGCAGCTTAGCCTAAGTTGGTGTTCTGGGATGCCATGTGCCAAACCTTTTGGATGCCCTAGCTGTGAATGTCTTTTTTTTACATGTATTTTTCAGCCATTTTGAATGGCAGAAAAGTGGGGAAAGGTAAAGATATAGCATTAAAAAAAAGTTTACAGTGACTTCAATGAGATACCTGAGCATGATATAACTCTACCGTATCAGCTCTAACACTTGGATCAATGTTGAATGCAGAGAAGCCACTTTTGATACAAATTACCTGTTTCAAATTACAAAAATATAGCATATTCTTATCTACTTCCAATTATAACGGTATACATTTGAATACATATGCGTAGTTAGTGTGAATTAACCCTAAAACAGTATATTTTGAACAGTTCAAGCTAGAGAGACCAAACCAAGTTTTTTTTTATATATATATGTTTACGCTATCCCAAGTTAAAGTACCTGAACGTGCACTGACAATAACCGCATACATTTGAGTTAGGATAGCCTAAACATGTGGCTATCCCAACTCAAAATGCTTAGATGGGCATCAACTATGAAGATATAAATGTGTGTACATTTTTATAATCCAGATACATTTAATGTTAAAGCGTCATCCTTACAGTTGTCTAAGTTTGATTTATGAGCACAATCGTCTTCTGTCTTTGAGATTTATTAAGGCACGTTAGTGTAAAAACATTTGGTTATTTCCACTCTTATGTTCATGAGTATCGCTCAAACAATGCTAAGTTCATTCTTTGCCCTTGTCTTAGTGCTCATTTCTAAATCCAGCATTACACCATTTAACCCATGATCCAACATGTGCCCCCCACATAGCCTGTGTAGGCAAGCCCGAGATGACAAGCTTATTTCCTTTCATCAGTACAGAGAACAATGCTGAATGTACAATGGCTAAAATATGTAGTCCCACCCCCCGTCGTTTTATTTCCCTTTGAAATGTATTTGCAGGCATTTTAGACATTTGAGTCAGACCACTACAGTGTATGGCTCATGCATGTGACCTTGCAACTAAATAAATGTCATAAATGGAACTTCTGTGTGGATGGTGCTTTAACACTGAAAGGGGAAATGAGGTCTAATATGCTCAAAACCTGACATTTAATTAACCTTTAGACCATGTCCTGAAGCTTTCAAGCTAAAGATACCAAACCAACTTCATGTCACATGTTTAGTCTATCTCAAGTTAAAATACTTAAATAAACATACAGTCTAAGCGTCTACACATTTCCATAATTAGCATCAATAAATCCTAAAATAGCATCTTTGAAACTATTTAAGATAAAGGGACACACCAATTTTATATATAAAAAAAAAAAGTGAAGCAAGCCCCAGCAACTTTATTTTATTTTAGTTAGATTTTGGAGATATAGAAGAATGGGTGTAGTTACTTAAACTTGGGTTGAATTGTAAACATCTGCCTGTGAGGCACTATGCGAGGTGGCACGTAGCTACCAAAGGTCTCTCTGGTACAGTAGTGAAATGAAGAGCTCAGATGAAGGTGGTGACAGGATACCCATGTGTTAAATTTACAGTGATTAGTAGTTTTCATATTTTTCCTTTACATCATTGACAGGCACGGTGCCAGGATTTCTTGGGGGGAGCTTGGCCAACACGTGGGAGAAAAATAGCTGATTTCCCTGACTTTATAAGAGTTATAAGGAAGTGTTCATTTTTAGAAAGCAAAAATGCTTGAGGAGGCTGAACCGGGGCTACGCAGATTTGTGACATGACTACAGCCCTCTCTAGCCATGGAGTACACGTGCCTGGTCATTGACAACATTACACATACTGGTTTTACATTACACCATATTAATCCAGTGCAGACAGTGTTTGGAACAAGAAGTGGCGGTGTTTATATTTTCTAAACAATGACATTACAATGGCATTTGATCAGACGTAAGCTGCTGAAAACCAAATTCATCAGTGCCTCGCATTAGGCTGCAAGTGCGTCATTGTGGCCAGGTGTTTGAATATGTTTTGACTCAGAGCTTAGTCAGCAACAGAATGTTGGACAAGGCCACCTTGTCACGTTAGCTGGGAATTGTGGTCTTTGCACTTCCTGGTTGAGGAAACAGTGTGATAAGTAAGACAACTGCTTAGTTAAACAACCTTGTAATTTTGCCTGCACCTGGTGTGGTGTCGCAAAAAAAGCAAAGCCATAATCTCACAAACACAAAATTGGGAGGGGGTGAAATTTGTGGTAAAATATTATCTCACAAAAGTGAGTACACCCCTCACATTTTTGTATATGTTTGAGTATATCTTTTCATGTGACAACACTGAAGAAATGACACTTTGCTACAATATAAAGTAGTGAGTGTACAGCTTGTATAAAATGTGCTGTTCCCTCAAAATAAGTCAACACAGCCATTAATGTCTAAACTGCTGGTAACAAAAGTGAGTACACCCCTAAGTGAAAATTTCCATATTTGTCCCAGTGTCAATATTTTGTGTGGCCACCATCATTTTCCAGCACTGCCTTAACCCTCTTGGGCATGGAGTTCACAGGTTGCCTCTGGAGTCCTCTTCCACTACTCCATGATGACATCACAGAGCTGGTGAATGTTAGAGACCTTGCGCTCCACCTTCCGTTTGAGGATGCCCCACAGATGCTCAATAGGGTTTAGGTCTGGAGACATGCTTGGCCGGTCCATCTCCTTTACCCTCAGCTTCTTTAACAAGGCAGTGGTCGTTTTGGAGGTGTGTTTGGGGTCATTATCATGTTGGAATACTGCCCTGCGGCCCAGTCTCCGAAGGGAGGGGATCATGCTATGATCCAGTATGTTACAGTACATGTTGGCATTCATGGTTCCCTCAATGAACTGTAGCTCCCCATTGCCAGCAGCACTCATGCAGCCCCAGACCCTGACACTCCCACCAACATTCTTGACTGTAGGCAAGACACACTTGTCTTTGTACTCCTCACCTGGTTGCCACCACACACGCTTGACACAGTCTGAATCAAAGTTTATCTTGGTCTCATGAGACCACAGGACATGGTTTCAGTAATCCATGTCCTTAGTCTGCTTGTCTTCAGCAAACTGTTTGCAGGCTTTCTTGGGCCTCATCTTTTTGGACGACAGCCATGCAGACCAATTTGATGCAGGGTGCGGCGTATGGTCTGAGCACTGACAGGCTGACTCTCCCACCCCTTCAACTTTTTTTCAGATCCTCAGAGAGTTATTTGCCATGAGGTGCCATTTTGAACTTCCAGTGACCAGTATGAGGGAGTGTAAGAGCGATATCACCATATTTAACACATCTGCTCCCCATTCACACCTGAGACCTTGTAACACTTACGAGTCACATGACACTGGGGAGAGTAAATTGCTAATTGGGCCCAATTTTAAAATGTTCACTTTTGTTGCCAGTGGTTTAGACATGAATGGCTGTGTGTTGAGTTATTTTGAGGGGACAGCAAGCTGCTGTGCACTGACTACTTAACATGGTAGCAACGTGTAATTTCTTCAGTGTTGTCACATGAAAAGATATAATCAAATATTTACAAAAATGTGAGGGGTGTACTCACTGAAAAACTGTATATATACACTGAACAAAATTATAAACGCAACATTTTTGTTTCTGCCCCCATTTATCATGAGCTGAACTCTAAGACTTTTTCTATGTACACAAAAGGCCTATTTCTCTCAAATATTGTTCACAAATCTGTCTAAATCTGTGTTAGTGAGCACTTCTCCTTTGCCGGGATAATCCATCCAGCTCACAGTTATGGCATATCAAGATGCTGATTAGACAGCATTATTATTGCACAGGTGTGCCTTAGGCTGGCCACAATAAAAGGCCACTCTAAAATGTGCAGTTCCATCACACAGCACAATGCCACAGATGTCGCATGTTTTGAAGGAGAGTGGAATTGGCATGCTGACTACAGGAATGTCCACCAGAGTTGTTGCTCGTGAATTGAATGTTCATTTCTCTACCATAAGCCGTTTCCAAAGGCATTTCAGAGAATTTGACAGTACATCCAACCAGCCTCACAACCGCAGACCACGTGTAACCACACCAGCCCAGGACCTCCACATCCAGCATCTTCACCTCCAAGATTGTCTGAGACCAGCCACCCGGACAGCTGCTGCAACAATCGGTTTGCGTAACCAAAGAAAACTGTCAGAAACCGTCTCAGGGAAGCTCATCGGCATGCTCGCCGTCCTCATCAGGGTCTCGACCTGACTGCAGTTCGTCGTCATAACCGACTTGAGTGGGAAAATGCTCACATTCGATGGCATCTGGCACTTTGGAGAGGTGTTCTCTTGACTGTACAGGGCAGTTGGCAGACAGCTTGTATGGTGCGGTTTGCTGGTTTGCTGATGTGATGCGGTTTGCTGACGTCAACGTTGTGGATCGAGTGGGCCATGGTGGCAGTGGGGTTATGGTATGGGCAGGCGTGTGTTATGGACAACGAACACAGGTGCATTTTAATGATGTCATTTTTAATGCACAGAGATACTGTGACGAGATCCTGAGGCTCATTGTTGTGCCATTCATCCATGACCATAACCTCATGTTGCAGCATGATAATGCACGGCCCCATGTTGCAAGGATCTGTACCCAATTCTTGGAAGCTGAAAACATCCCAGTTCTTCTTTCAAAAACAAAGTACAGACAAAACAGTCCACATAACAGTTTGTACTGTTCTGTCATGTTGTGTGAGGGTTAGTGGAAGTGTTATGGGAAAATAAGGCAGAGGCAATTGCAAGTAAAACTGGTATTTAATGAAGTGATCAGATAACCAGAATCAACATCAGAGACATCACGGAGCTGAACAAAGTCTCTGGAAGGCATGTTGGGATACAGGCGGCCTGGCAGCGCAGGTATACAGCAGACGACTCGGTCAGTACAGGATGATGAGTACGGGAATGATCCAGAAGTGAAGACAAGGCGACGAAAACAGGAACACAAGGAACTAAACAGCACGGGAGACATCCACAAACAACGGTCAGACAAACACAAGGCGTGAGAGGTGAGTATAAATAGGCAAAATAATGAGAAACAGCTGCCGCTGAATCTTCCTGATGATGATCAGCGACCACACCCATTCACGCGCTCATTCACACACATAAACACAGCGCGAGGAAGAGTCGATGACTCTCCCCCTAGGAGCGCCCCCTGGCGCTCCCAGGAGAACCCACCTGCCGAAGGAAATCATCAATAAGGGAACAATCCAGAATGTCCCCAGCAGGAACCCAACTTCTCTCCTCCGGACCGTAACCTTCCCAGTCCACCAAATACTGGAATCTGCGCCCCCTCCGTCTCGAGTCCAGAATACGATTCACTGAATACGCAGGTTCCCCATCTACGAGTAGCGGCGGTGGGGGAACCGGGGTAGGCGGATTAATGGGTGTATAAAATACGGGTTTCAAATGGGAGACATGGAACACGGGATGAAGTCTCCTGTACGCGGGATGAAGTTTGAGTCGGACTGATACCGGACTAATAATTGTTCTGGGGGTGGTAACCCGAGGATAGACTTACAGTGGCCCCCAGTAACCTACAAAATTCCTGCCAAAATCTGGACATAAATTGGGGACCCCTGTCAGAGACCACGTCCATCGGGAGGCCATGTAACCGAAAGACGTGATCAACGACAGTCACCGCTGTCTCCTTGGCTGAGGGTAATTTAGGCAAGGGAATTAAATGGGCCGCCTTCGAGAACCGGTCCACTAAGGTCAAAACAACCGTATTGCCTTGGGAAGGCGGGAGGGCGGTGATAAAATCTAGCGCTATGTGGGACCAGGGTCTCGAAGGGACAGACAGCGGTTGGAGTAGCCCATCTGGGGGCCGATTGGAAGTCTTACCAATGGCACAGATTGAGCAGGCCAAAACAAAATCTTCGTGAGCGTCGTGAGCCATCGACGGCCACCAGAAACGTTGCTTGACCAGAAACCTGGTACGGTGTACTCCTGGGTGACAGGCTACGTTAGAACAATGACCCCATTGAATGACGTCGGACCGTAATTCCTCCGGCACAAATAAACGGTTTGGTGGGCACCGGGACGGAGGCGTTACCCCTTCTAAGGCAGTCATGACCTTCGATTCAACCACCCATCGGAGTGAGGAGACGAATCAAGTCTCTGGTAAAATGCACTCGGGAGTAGACGGGCGTCCGGATTGATCAAAAAGACGAGATAAAGAATCGGGTTTGATGTTTTTGGAACCCCGGCGGTACGAAAGAGTAAAATCAAAACGACCGAAAAAAAGAGCCTGCCTGGAGTTGAGTCTTTTGGCAGATTGAATGTATTCTAGATTCTTATGGTCAGTCCAAACGATAAAAGGTACCCCCGACCCTTCTAACCAATGTCGCCATTCCTCCAACGCCAACTTGACCGCCAAGAACTCTCTGTTACCAATGTCATAGTTACGTTCGGTAGGCGATAAACGATGAGAAAGAAACGCGCAGGGATGCATCTTGTCGTCTGTGGAAGAGCGCTGAGAGAGCACTGCACCTACCCCCACCTCTGACGCATCGACCTCCACCACGAACTGACGTCAAAGGTCAGGGGTGGTGAGAATGTGAGCCGAAACTAAGCGGCTTTTCAGGTTGGCGAATGCAGTCTCGGCTGCTTCGGACCACCTGAACGTCGTTCTGGGGGAGGTCAAGGCTGTCAGAGGCGCGGCTAGTTAAATATTCAAAGTGCCCCCTGGGGGTATTAAAAGCGGTTTTCCATTCATCCCCCTTCCTGATGCGAACCAAATGATAAGCATTACGTAAATCCAATTTTGTGAAGACAGAGGCTCCCTGCAACCGCTCGAAGGCTGAAGACATCAACGGCAAAGGATAAGTATTCTTTACCGTGATGTCGTTCAGCCCATCGGTAGTCAATACATGGTCGCAGGGACCCATCCTTCTTCCCCATAAAAAAGAACCCCGCCCCCGCTGGAGAGGAGGAAGGGCGGATGAACTTGGATGCCAGAGAATCAGAAATGTATTTCTCCATGGCCTCCCTCTCGGGAACAGAAAGAGAGTATAACTTGCCCTTAGGCAGAGACGTACCTGGCAGCAAGTCTATAGCACAGTCATAGGGACGATGCGGAGGAAGAGAAGCAGCTCTGGACTTACTGAACACTTCCCTCAGGTCGAGGTACTCAGCGGGCACGTTTGACAAATTCACCGGCTCCTCCTGCAACACAGGACAAGACAGAGACGAACCAGCAGACACCAAACAAGAAGCATAGCACTGCTTGCTCCAGGCCGAAACAGAATTACGTCCCCAGTCAACCCTGGGGTTGTGATGCACGAGCCAGGGATGATCGAGGACAACGGGTGCATGTGGGGAGTCCAGTAAATAAAAGGAAAGGTCCTCGGAGTGGTTGCCAGAAGAGATTAGTGTCAGCGGAATGGTGGTGGAAGATATGGTGGGAAGCTCCTGACCATTAAGGGCGTTGACAAAAATCTTGTTAGCCAGCGGCATGGTGGGTATCCGTAGCTTGCGTGCTAAAGTCCATAAAATTACCTTCGGCACCAGAGTCGAGCAGCGCTTGGCAGTGATGTGACCGAGTCGCCCACTGCAGTCTCACCGTGAGGAGGGTGGAAGAGGGTTTTTGAATGGAGACCCCGCCCGACAGAATCCTCTTCTTTAGTGTCGAGCCCGGTCTTTTACCGGGCAGTTATTGAGGAAATGACCAGCCTCACCACAATAGAGGCAAAGTCCTCGGGATCTCCTTCTCTCCCTCTCCTCCCGGGAGAGCCGGGCTCGACCCACCTGCATGGGCTCGTGAACGTCGATGAGGCTGACCGCGCCATTACCGCTGGCCTGAGGAAGTCCGAAAACCCTGGGAACCGGCACAGTGCGACTTCGCTGTTCCCGGTGACGCAAACGGGCATCCACCTTGAGCGCCAGTTTGATGAGGTTGTTGAGGGTTGTGGGCAGATCCAGAGTGTAAATCTCCTGTTGGATACGGTCATCCAGCCCATGCAGGAACATGTCCCACTGCGCCTCCTCATTCCAATGGCACTCAGCAGCGAGGGTACGGAACTCAATGGAGTAGTCGGTCACAGATCTGTCCCCTTGGTTGATATCGGCGAGTTGTCGTGCCGCCTCTCTTCCTGCGACCGCCCGATCGAAGACTTGCTTCATTTCTTCTGAGAGTGTCGTGAACGAGGAACAACAGGGATCATGGTTCTCCCACACCGCCGTCCCCCACAGAGCTGCACGTCCAGTCAGCAATGTAAGCACCAGAGCCACCTTAGAAGCCTCCGTGGCAAAGGTCTGTGGTTGAAGAGCAAAAAACATAGAGCATTTGGTCAAGAAAGCTCTACAATAATTAGGCTCACCCGAATAACTCTCTGGCGTGGGCAATCGTGGTTCGTTTGAACGGCTGGGTGCGAGTGGAGTGGGTGGGGGCGTTGGATCTGCTGGGTGAGCCCGGACACCTGCGCTACCAGTGCCTGAACCGCGCGACCCGTCACGGCGAGATTCTCTTCCGGTTTCTCCATGCGAGCCGCGTTGTGGGCGAGATACTGCGTGAGCTTGGGTTCTCTTGCTGCCTCCATAATGGTCAGACCGTTCTCTTACAGGAAAATAAGGCAGAGGCAATTGCAAGTAAAACTGGTATTTAATGAAGACAATGAGACATCACAGAGCTGAACAAAGTCTCTGGAAGGCACGTTGGGATGCAGGCGGCCTGGCAGCGCAGGTATACAGCAGACGAATCAGTCAGTACAGGATGATGAGTATGGGAATGATCCAGAAGTGAAGACAAGGCAACGAAAACAGGAACACAAGGAACTAAACAGCACGGGAGACATCCACAAACAACAGTCTGACAAACACAAGGCGCGAGAGGTGAGTATAAATAGGCAAAATAATGAGAAACAGCTGCGGCTGATTCTTCCTGATGATGATCAGCGACCACGCCCACGCACGCGCTCATTCACACACATAAACACAGCGCGAGGAAGAGTCAATGAATTCCTCAACCGTGACAGGAAGAGGGCGAAGACAGCTCCATCTCTGTTTACTACTCAGGGGACGGCTGATGGGCTGACATGTAGTTAGGTTGTTCAATGGGCTTTCAGACCAACCTAAAGAAACACACTTTAAGGTTTTGACCACTAGTGACGGTAATCAGAGTAGAATTATGCGTTTATACAGTTATACCAATCTTTTGAATTTTAAATGTTCTAGAAATTAAATTTACTTGGTAATATTAAAATATTCACATTTATGTTCATTTGGGAGTTAACATTGTTGCTGTAACGTGTTGTAGCCTGTGCTATAAATGTATCTAATGCAGAAACCTATATTAGTGAATTATTTATCAGCAATGTTAGTGATATAAGGAAGATAAATAAAGTAATCATGCAAGCATTAGTTGACCAAAATTCACAGTTGGTGACATTTCACATGGGAAGGTTGAACACCAGAGGGTCTGCAGTATTCAGGCTAGTCTGTAGGAGTTTTAATAGGACAAGAAGGGAGCCGTACCCAAAGTGAGTTGCATTAGTCCAAACATGGGTAATGAACACCTGGATTGTTTTGCAGAGAAAAATGGGGTGTTTTCTAGGCTTTCACCAATGAAAGAGCTGCAGGTTGTTTTACAGGCCTTCCCCTGGATGATGAACAACAAGGTTTAGCTTGATTTTCTGGCCCAAAGTTGGAACAGAAATGCACGTTGCCACCAGGGTGTCAAGGAAATATAAATAAATGTTGAGAGTCATCTGCATAGCAATAATGGGACCATGTTAGGGAGAAAGCAACATAAGTTGGATTGTGATATCCAGCGGGGAGAACAAGTATTTGATACACTGCCCATTTTGCAGGTTTTCCCACTTACAAAGCATGTAGAACTGTGTAATTTTTATCATAGGTACTCTTCAACTGTGAGTGACGGAATCTAAAACAAAAATCCAGAAAATCACATTGTAGGATTTTTAAGTTATTAATTAGCATTTTATTGCATGACATAAGTATTTGATACATCAGAAAAGCAGAACTTAATATTTGGTACAGAAACCTTTGCAATTACAGAGATCATACATTTCCTGTAGTTCTTGACCAGGTTTGCACACACTGCATCAGGGATTTTGGCCCACTCCTCCATACAGACCTTCTCCAGATCCTTCAGGTTTCGGGGCTGTACGGACTTTCAGCTCCCTCCAAAGATTTTCTATTGGGTTCAGGTCTGGAGACTGGCTAGGCCACACCTGGCGGTGTGTTTCAAGTCGTTGTCATGCTGGAAGACCCAGCCATGATCCATCTTCAATGCTCTTACTGAGGGAAGGAGGTTGTTGGCCAAGATCTCGCGATACATGGCCCCATCCATCCTCCCCTCAATACGGTGCAGTCGTCCTGTCCCCTTTGCAGAAAAGCATCCCCAAAGAATGATGTTTCCGCCTCCATGCTTCATGGTTGGGATGGTGTTCTTGGGGTTGTACTCATTCTTCTTCTTCCTTCAAACACGGCGAGTGGAGTTTAGACCAAAAAGCTCTATTTTTGTCTCATCAGACCACATGACCTTCTCCCATTCCTCCTCTGGATCATCCAGATGGTAATTGGCTAACTTCAGATGGGCCTGGACATGCGCTGGCTTGAGCAGGATTTAAATCCATGACGGCGTAGTGTGTTACTAATGGTTTTCTTTGAGACTGTGGTCCCAGCTCTCTTCAGGTCATTGACCAGGTCCTGCTGTGTAGTTCTGGGCAGATCATGATCATTGATGCCCCACAAGGTGAGATCTTGCATGGAGCCCCAGACCGAGGGAGATTGACCGTCATTTTGAACTTCTTCCATTTTCTAATAATTGTGCCAACAGTTGTTGCCTTCTCACTATGCTGCTTGCCTCTTGTCCTGTAGCCCATCCCAGCCTTGTGCAGGTCTACAATTTTATCCCTGATGTCATTACACAGTTCTCTGGTCTTGGCCATTGTGGAGAAGTTGGAGTCTGTTTGATTGAGTGTGTGGACAGGTGTCTTTTATACAGGTAACGAGTTCAAACATGTGCTGTTAATACAGGTAATGAGTGGAAAACAGGAGGGCTTCTTAAAGAAAAACTAACACGTCTGTGAGAGTTGGAATTATTACTGGTTGGTAGGTGATCAAATACGTATGTCATGCAATAAAATGCAAATTAATTATTAAAAAATCATACAATGTGATTTTCTGGATTTTTGTTTCAGATTCCGTCTCTCACAGTTGAAGTGTAGCTATGATAAAAATTACAGACCTCTACATGCTTTGTAAGTGGGTGTGACAACTGCGACCTCTGCTGGTTCACCTCCCCCTGCAGCTGGCGGGCCCCAGCGGTCGACGTCACCGGCCTTCTGACACCACCGTCTCATCATACATTTCACCTGTGTCCCGTTTAGTGCACCTGTTCCTCATAATCGCTGTTTCCCCCGGTATATATGTTCCCTCTGCTCCCCCTGTCTTTGTGTGTGATTGTCTCTTGCTGATACAAGAGCTGTACGACGCTTTGTTAAGCTTATGCTATATATTTTCGCTGGGATACAATTAAATATCCTTCCACCACGCCTTCTCCTGTTCCTCCTTGCTCCTCAAACCCCGAAGCCGTGACAGTGGGAAAACCTGAAAATGTTCTCCCCACTGTATCTGGACCGATTGGGCCAGTCCATCTTAGATTAGATTCAGCTTTGTCATTGCACAGTACGAGTACAGTACAACGAAAATCTGTGGAACTATTAAGTAAATTACTGCTGATTTGCAAAAACTGGGTAGATGCTGGGCCTTGCAAAGTACATGTACCGCCGTCTGCGTACCGCTTTGTTCTATTGGTCTCTCCTAGGGATGTCACGATACCAGAAAGGTTGTAGTCGATACCAATACAGGCTGCTCTGGAAAAAGACGGCGTGGTTGTTTCAACGGTAGGTGCATGGTCGAGTTGCCAGAAAGAAGCCTTTATTGCACCAATGCCACAAAAAAGCCTGGTTATAATATGTCCGAAAACAGCTTGACATGCCTCATAGCTTCTGGCACGTTGTCATTTGAAGTGATGAGACCAAAATAGAGCTTTATGGTCACAACCATAAGCGCTATGTTTGGAAAGGGGTCAACAAGGTCTATAGTGAACAGAATATCATTCCTACTGTGAAGCATGGTGGTGGGTCAATTATGTTTTGGGGGTATGTGTGCTCTAAAGGCACAGGGAATCTTGTGAAAATTGATGGCAAGATGAATGCAGCTTTACAAAATACTGGCAGACAATTTGCATTCTTCTGCATGAAAGCTACGCATGGGACGCTCTTGGACTTTCCAGCACAACAAAGACCCTAAGCACAAGGCAAAGTTGACACTCCCGTGGTTACAGCAGAAAAAGTTGAAGGTTCTGGAGTGGCCATCACAGCCTCCTGACCTTAATATCCTCAAGCCACTCTGGGGAGATCTCAAACGTGCGGTTCATGTAAGACAACCAAAGATTTCGCATGACCCGGAGGCATTTTGCCAAGACGAATGGCCAGCTATACCACCTGCAAGAATTTGGGGCCTCATAGACAACTATTACACAGTATTTTGAGTCATTTAGGCTTTGTGGATATAGAGTTTTAGCTAAAAGAGGTGTGGGCCAGATTCCAAACCACGCTGCAGCAGAGGCAGCAGCCTAAACCACTGCAGGCCACTTATTTAAGGTTAAAAGAATACATATCAGCTTACTTCTGAATAAAACCGCCCCAGTTTGGCCTTATGGCCAAAGAACTTCGCTCCACACCAACATACATATAGGTCAACAAGTTTTGTATCTCACTAACTCACGACTACATAAGCAAGTAACTAACTGTAAATGACTCTGGACAAGAGCGTCTGTTAAATTACCATGCATCTAAAATTACCATGTGAAGTAATTATTTAAAGCAATGCCACGTAGTTACACTATACTGCACTCAAAACTCTGCTCATCTATTATGGAGGGTTCTGTATTTCTCTAGAAAGTATTTGCCTTTATTTGTTTATTCAAATACACAAAAACAGACTCCATTTCCTGCTATGCCAATGTGATATTACCTTTATCATGAATCATTGACTACCAGATGTCAAAATCAGACGTTTATTTAGACAACAGATTCTTTGTTGGTTACAAACTGTATTGGTTACCAGCACTTGTTCTGAAAGTATTTCTCACGAAGTACGCTCATTATCATTTACCAAAAAGCCTATGGTCTCATTAATAATTTACTCTGTCCTGTCCCCCTGTAGATAAATCAAATAACCCCAGAGGTCTTACTTCCTTTTACGTTTGTTATGGTTTCATATCATTTTCATTTCTGTGTAATCAGAGCCGGTAATGGTAGGCTATTTGAATAGGATACAGTATCTCCACTTCATGCATTGCCAGAAATACATCCACTTTAATGGGATAATTAACATCCGAAAGGTTCTTCCTATTTTTAATATAGTCAGAGTGTACATGTGCTCAGCACGTATATCTAGTCAAATCAAATTTTCCCGGAGAACAAAAATAGGCTGGCTACGGACTGGCAGTTAGCCATTCCAGTTTACAGGCAGGTCTATGTGTTTTAAATGGCTACATTTCTTGTCATAGTAGCCACACACACAAGGATATGAGTAGCATAGTTACAGATGCAGAGTAGTGTCGCTATGTTATTAAGTGCTTTACTCAAGGGCACGATTTCAGTGACAAAAGTTGAGACCTGTATTCTTCCAGTTAGAAGTTCAGTTAAGACTTTTAGACTCTTGACCGCAAAGGCTCAAAGCAACAATCCTTCAGATCCTGGTCTGCCACTCTAACCTGCAGCGCCACAGATGTTGCCTGACCAGAAGAACTAAAGCGGATGTATCTCTTCTCAGCAGGGGATACTCCAGTTTTACTGTATTTTCCCAGAGTCGGCTGCTGATTCCCATTACCTTGTAGGTAGATAGAAAAAACAAGCCACTCAGTGTGTACATAACCAGAAAGCATCTGTTGACCATTAGCTGTTCAAAAAGAATGTTGTCGTGGACCTGTATGTACCAAATACACCCTCCCTGCTAATAGCGGTTCAATTTCCCTAAGTGCTCTTCAAATACGACCTAATGCCTTACCAGTCAGTATTGCAGAACATTTTTTGTGATGATGAGGATGACGAAGGCTATGACTACATTAGGGACTGAGAATGCGGTACATAAAAGTTGGACATGAGTTATAATGCACATAAAGGTGTTGTTTATGAGGAGATGATGACTAGTGGAAATCGGTTACTTGAGCATACATTTCTACTTTAGGTGATGACTGTGTGCTTGGGAAAGAACGTGGACATCAGTCCTTTCCATGAATTAACAATCCGACACATAATTCATTGGTTTCTCAGGTTACTCTACATAGCTTTAGGGGGCACGTCACCTTGGGGGGACCATACAGTAGGTGGTGTGTATCATGTCTAAGAGTTTATTAGGGTAGTGAGATTTCTTTCACATGTACAGTAATAGGCCAGAAGGAACAAGGTGTTATTTTACGCACCAAAAACCCTGTAAGCATTACGTTACAGTGTGGATTGAAGGGAGAGCTACATCTGAGAAATACTTGTTTTGATGAACCCCCTTTCAAAAGCACTTAAGTCCTTTGCTCTTGCTATCTTGATCCAGTATCGAGATCAACTGGACCTAGCATTTTTATGCATGACGCGCTGCATGATGGGATGTTCATTACTTTCCTTTAAGTAGTCACACATCTGTTTGTTGATAAATGTATTGGTCTGACGTCATGCGCCGCAGAGGCAAATCCAACCCTCAATCCACCACCTGAACTCATACTGCAAAACAGGTAAGATCCACTGACTCGGAACGGAATGTGGGTAAATGAACCAAGGGAGGCTAACCACAACACTAGCATTAGAGCTAACCAAAATCTAAGAAATAGCCCTAAAACCACTGATAGGACGAGGGAAAGAGGAAACCAAATGAGTCCACATCTGATAAGCCAAATACTACCTTGAAAGGGGACGACATAACCAAGCATATCAGAATGGCAAACCTAACCAAAACTGAAAACCTAACCATGGCTGACATCGGTCAGAGAGCTAACAGAAATGTTGCCAGTTATTCTCCAAGCAACATGCAGATTATTATCCACACTGGGTCTTTTGACATTCTACAAAGGTAGAACTGGCTCTGAGATCCTGAAAAATGACATAGCGCTTTTTCTATGCTACTGGAGAAAATAAACAACTTTCAACAACATGTTTTAATCTCAGGCCCCATTCCAACCTTGGGGAAAGGAATTTAATCTTTTAGCAGACTCCTTGGGCTGAATCACCCAATGCTTCAAGAAGCTGTCCTTGTCCCAAATGGGGGCACAAGAACTCCCACCCCACCCTTCACCACACTCACCCTCCCACCTCAATCAGTAAACTCTGTTTCTGTTAAGAAAAGGTATATTAATGAGAGTACCAATGCTCAGTTTATGGAAGCCATAGCTATCTCTCCAACAATAAGTGCTGAGTCAGTTGACCTACTCCTGGATAATTTTAATGACAATGGATCGTGTTGCACCGGTAAAGGTAAAGAAAACTATGAGCAAACAGAAAACACCATGGAGAACCACCATGATGGTAAGCGCCCTGAACAGACTATGTAAGAAAGCGGAACTAAACTTCAAATTCCCTATGACATCTATAAACAAATCCTTTGTATCTTCAACAATGAGTTACGCAGGGCCAGACAGCAACATTTATCGGGAATGATCAACAAGAATATCAACAATACCCGCACTCTATTTGTCATGGTCGACAAGCTTACAAACCCAATAAAGCAGATAGCATCAAAACTCATGTCCACTGTGAAATGTAATTAATTTGCGTGTTTCTTTAGTGAAAAAATTATAAGTATTAGACGGACCATCAGAACTGCACAGTCTAACAAGGACTCTGTACTGTCACCATGACCACCAAGACATAACTTGGCTATTATGTTGCATTTTAATACAATTGATTTTAATACAACTCTATAACAATGGACTTAGTGCAAATAGTTAATAGCTCTCTGCAATCAGGCAATGTCTCTAAAAACAGCTACCATTAAGCCCCTATTAAAAAAGAGAACACTGGATGCATCTATAATGAACAACCATAGACCTGTATCAAATCTCCCTTTTATAGCCAAGAAGATCATTGAGAAGGTTGTCTTCAATCAACTCAGCAATTCTGGTTGACCACGTTGTCCACCACGGCCTGACGCTGAGGGAGGCTGGACTGCGAGTACAGTGGCAAGTGTGATAAGAACATTTCGACTGGAAAATAGGTATTGTAAAAATATCATCATATCAAAAACATCTGCATGATTTCAGTAACTGGTTACAGTACTGTATTCTATGCTCTATCAGCACTTCTGTTACCTTTTCCAGTGAAATTACTGTACTATTGTATACTGTATTTTTTCCTACATAGGATTGAGGGTCAGGAACGACAAGGGGGAAGGCCTCCTATGTTCACAGAACAGCAAGAGAGGGAGATAATAAACATGGTTTTGGCCAACAATGCTATAACACTCAATCATCTCCAAACTAACATTGTCAATAACCACATCAGTTTCAACGATATCCATCAGGTCTCAACATCAACACTGGCATGCATCCTAAATAAAAACCATATTCAAATTAAGCAAATTTATCGAGTGCCTTTCGAGCGCAATTCCGAAAGGGTGAAACGATTGAGGCATGATTATGCAGAGGTATGTATTCACTTTAGTAGTGTGATCTTGCATACTGTCTCATAATCTTTTACTGTACTGTAATATGTATACTACATCTACACTGAACTACACAATTTTGCCTGACACTGTTCTTCAGAGAGTTTTACGAATGGATGGAGAGGAGATCCAGCATTAGTTCATATGCAATACATTGTTGTCTGGGACAATGTGTCTTTCCACTGCTCTGCTCTGGTTCAGAACTGGTTTCAGCAACATTCACATTTCACCGTCCTATATCTTCCACCATACTCTCCATTCCTCAACCCTATAGAAGAGTTTTTCTCGGCATGACGGTGCAAGGTATATGATCTCCGTCTCCAGGCTGAGGTACCCCTCATCCAAGCCATGGAGGAGGCCTCTGACCAGATGGAGGTAGCAGCGATGCAAGGATGGATTCGTCATTCAAGACATTTCTTTCCAAGGTGTCTTGCTAATGACAACATTGCCTGCGATGTTGATGAAATTCTCTGGCCAGATCCAGCTAGGCGAAGAGACAATGTCTAGTTTTTTTTTAGGTTTTTTTACAGTAAACTTACAGTACAATACGTAAAGTGACATTTTGTTACAGTATTATGAATCTCCATGTCAACATTTTGGGCGTGTTGAGAAATGAATGAGTTTCTTCAGTCTCCAATATTGGTCTTGCGTAGTGTTTGGTGTATTTACATTGTATTTGTACTTTGTTGCCTACTCTAATCATAGGGAAGTAGAAGTGCTAAAAGGGTTTTAGGTTTATCACAGCAGAGTGTAACTCGTGCAAACAGAGTATAGTAATGTGAAACGTGTGTGTTTCATATGGTAACGAAGTGTGGTTTTTAAACAGAAGTGTATAGTTTTTACAAGAGTGTTTAATTATGCAAATGATCTGTAGTGTTTTGCTAATTGGGTGTAGTGTTTTGAAAACACGGGCCCTGTTTTGAAAATCGTGCTTAAGCTATCCAAAAAAACTGTAAGGAAGGGCGAGTATGGTGGGAGGCACACATTTATAAAACGTGGGTTATTTTCAACCACTCACAAATTCTAGGACCACGGTGAAAGTTCACATTGTCCCAGATACCACATACATGGAATGCTCTGCCTGCTCATCACCTCTCTGTTCACGCATCTGTAGTGCTTCCTGTAGAGCATACAGAAACGTCATAAGATGGGCAGTGTTGTAAGGCCCTACAGTCACATGGCGGTGAATAACCCCGTAGCTGCTGATGGAAGCACATATGGCACGTTGACCAATTATGTTGCGGCCTCTCCTTCCCCTCTTGGTGAGTTTGAAGCCAGCTTCATCCAAGAAGATGCACTCATGAGGCCTTTCCATGGAATCCAGTTGAAACAGTCTCTATAGAAATGAACAAAAATTTATTTTTGAAGTAACGTCAATTACATAACATTCCAGGCTTCATGCCTCTGTATACATGTGCTGCATTACATTCAACACAGTAAAGATGTACAGTAACTCAATAGTGCTGTATAATCTCTGGACATGATTACTTACTTGTACATATTGATATCGTAGCTCTTTTACCCTTTCAGAATTTCTCTCAAATGGTACTCTGTAGGCTTGTTTGAGACTTATCAGGTTGCGTTTCAGGAAACGGTCAATTGTGGAGAGACACAATGCACGTTGTCTTCCTCAACTCGCTGTTGTATTTCACACAGACGAATGAGATTATTTTACATACCTCTCCTTCCACCGGCATGTGGCAGTCTTTCAATCCTTCCAAATGAAACTTCTTGTTAGAATTATACAGACAGGCCTAATGCATTGAAATGTCACCAAATATGTACAATACATAAAATACTATTATACAAGTATATCACTGCAAGAAAAGGGCCCATTTTTAGAGATATGTTACAGTAATTTACTGAGACGTTCCACGACTGTGCATACTGTACTGTAAGTTTGAGGGACCACAAATGATAGTACACTTACCTGTTCTCTTCTCTAAATGTCCTGACAATGGAGGCCACAAAGAACCTGCTTATATTTGGTTGAACGTAGTCCTGCTTCCCTCATACTCATTCCATGAACCAGAACATGATGTAGGATTGTTGCTCTAATTTCATTGGAAATGATGGCTCTTCCTCCTCCTCCTCCTCCTCCTCCTCCTCCTCCTCTGTCTCTTCCTCCTCCTCCTCTGTCTCCTCCTCGTCCTCCTCCTCCTCTGTCTCTTCCTCCTCCTCTCTCTTCCTCCTTCTCTCTCTTCCTCCTCCTCCTCTGTCTCCTCTGTCTCCTCCTCGTCCTCCTCCTCTGTCTCTTCCTCCTCCTCCTCTCTCTTCCTCCTCCTCCTCTGTCTCCTCTGTCTCCTCCTCGTCCTCCTCCTCCTCTTCTCCTTCCACTTCCACTTCCTCCTTCTCTCCTGCCCTCCATTGTGAAAATCACACACGCCATTTGGATTTGACGTGGCTTTATATCCTGATTACTGATTAGGTGCATAAAAAAATAAATAATGTATGGACAGAATTTCTAGGCGCAGCCAGGGGCCGGAGGGTGTCAGGTTTGGGGACCACACAATTTCGCATCTGCTCTTTGCAGATGATGTTGTCGTGTTGGCCCCTTCTAACCAGGACCTTCAGCATGCACTGGGACGGTTTGCAGCCGAGTGTGAAGAGGTGGGGATGAAAATCAGCACCTCCAAATCCGAGGCCATTGGCCTCAGTCGGAAAAGGGTGGCTTGCCCACTTCAGGTTGGTGGAGAGTGCCTGCCTCAAGTGGAGGAGTTTAAGTATCTAGGGATCTACTCTCACCTATGGTCATGAGCTTTGGGTCATGACCGAAAGGACAAAATCCCGGATACAGGCGGCCGAAATGACATCTTTCTCCGTAGGGTGGCTGGGCGATCCCTTAGAGATAGGGTGAGACGCTCGGTCACCTGGGAGGAGCTCAGAGTAGAGCCGCTGCTTCTCCACATCGAGAGGGGTCAGCTGAGGTGGCTTGGTCATCTGTTTCGGATGCCTCCGGAACGCCTTCCTGGGAAGGTGTTCCGGTCCCGTCCCACCGGGAGGAGACCCCGGGGAAGACCTAGGACACGCTGGAGGGACTATGTCTCCCGGCTGGCCTAGGAACGCCTCGGTGTCCCCCGGAAGAGCTAGAGGGAAGTCTGGGCATCCCTGCTTAGATTGCTGCCCCCGCGACCCGGCCCCGGATAAGTGGAAGAAGATGGATGGATGATTAGGTGCAACACATTACTAATTTGAAACAGGTGTGTTACATTTTGAGTGCTTGTGTGTTAACGATGACTACAGTGTGTTGCTTGTGTTTCACTTTTGGGGGCTGTGTTGTGCCATTTTGCAACACAATGCTACATGTGCTTTGTGAATGACAATGTGTTTACAATTTTGCTCAAAGAGTGATTCCGATTTGCTAGTTGTGTCTAACCACATGAGAAGTGTTTAAAGTTCTGCAAACTGTGTGATTCAATCAATAAAGTGGTTTGTACACTTTTCAAATGGATTTAAGTGTTCTAGCAATTCAGAAATACTGTAATAGCCCTCACGTGTAATGAGTTGTCTAGCCTGTTTTTTTCCTACCAGCAATTTAGTCTCGTCCCTGCCTCTACTTTTTCCTGGTCAGCTGTTCTGTTATTGACCTTGCCTGTTACTTAACACAAGGTTTGCCTGTTCGTGGTCCTGTGATTGAAACTATGCACTCCGCGCTTGGAAATACACCACCTGCTTGTGCTACTTCGTAAAGCTTTGCCCATAGGGGCTTCGCTCCTATTGGTTTACCCCTCTGCCAATAGGCAGTAACTGCAAATCACACCTCTTATAGCCATCTGCCCCATGGCTATAAAAGAGGGTCTCACACACTGCTCATTCTCCCTTTTTTCTTATGCAGTCGGTAAATTCTACTGAGCTAAGGATGGCTTCACCATCTTCAACCGCTGGAGTGGTTTCTGCTAGGGCGCTGACTTCATAGTCGGCGTGCCGCTGTAGTGAGCTCGACGCGGCGGTCGATGCGCACACACTCTGCTGTGCGTGTTTGGGGTCGCTGCATGCTCGCGACGGCGCTAAAGAGGAGCCTTTGTGCACCGCCTGTGCTGTCCTCCCTTTACAGATGAGGATGGACAGGCTGGCGTACTTTGCTGAGGAGGTCCCTCTGGCTGACGTCCTATTTCTCCTCTCCGATGAGGACACCTTTCAGGAGGAGTCGGAGTCAGAGGAAGAGGTGACCGCCCAGGCTACGGCTCCGTCCACCTCCAGAATTGTTCTCCACTGCTCGGCTGAACGGGTGTGGATTTGTTCAGACTCTTCTTCCCCCAAAGGATAGGAGCGTGGACCCCCTGGTGGTGAAGGAGGACATCTTCGCTGCTATCTCTGCTGCTGCCCGGCGCCTGTGCATTCTAATGCCGTTGCCCCCACTGGGGGAGGGGGATGATCTCTTTGAGGCTACCCGCTGGATGCGGGTGCGCCACCTGACTGCGACTACTGCGCCGGAGGTCCTTTCTCTGCACAAGTACGCAGAGGAAGTGTGGGGAGCCCCCTTCATGACCCGAGGCACAGTTAAGTCTGACCTCACCTTCACCATGGTAGAGAGAAGGCTGGAGACATTGAGTAAGGGCATTCCGCCCCTGGAGGCCGCCCTGGCTACTTCCCTGGTCCCGGGCCTGAGCACAAGCGCCTGGCCCTGCCGTCTGTCAAGCACAGAGTCTCCGCCAGCCTGGCGGAAAAACAGTACACCTTGTTGGTGCAGACCCCGGCAGTCTGCAACAATGTGGGCCTCCTGGTGTTCTGTGGCCGGGATGACCGAGAGAAGCACCTCGCCATCTCCGGCAAAGGTGAGTGAGGTGGCAAGGGCTTTGGCGGCCAACCTCAAGCTCACCCAGGCTAACTCCCTCTCGGCCAGTTGGGTGATGGCCACGTCAGTGGTGCAGGTCAGGCACCTGTGGCTGGCGCTCACCTCCCTGAAGGAGCCTGAGAAGGTGCCCTTCCTCAACGCTCCGTTGCAGGAGGACGCGCTCTTTGGCGCCACGGTCACAGAGGCCCTGGTGCGCCAAAAGAACGACAGGGAGGAGTGTATTCCAGTTCCTGGAGTGTAATCCCCTTCTGCCAGTTCCTGCTTCTGCTTTGGCATCTGCTGCCCCCACTGAAGCTTCGGGTTCGCGGAAACCTGGGGGTCGGCTGCATCGCCATCCTCAACATCGCCGTGCCAGGTCTACGGGCTCATCGGAACCAGATGCGGCTCGACTGGTGCCGCGTGAGGGGAGGGAGCCTCGCCCCCCGAGTCCGTCTCCTCCTCCTACCCGCTGGCAGAACGAGGGAGGCCGGAAGGTCCCCCCATTCAAGAAGCGCCGTACCTGACTTTTTGGGGGTGCTTCCCCACCCTGTGTTGATAAATAAAGCTGTGTGTGCACCTTATTTATCAGTGAGTGAGCCTTCATGGCAGATGGCTGTTGCATGTCTGGGTAGGTTTGATGAGCGGTCTTCTTGCCCTCAATCTCTGACTGGGGGTGGTGGTCTCCGACCCCATGAGTCTGTGGCTCTCCCTACTGCCTCTGCCGGGCTGGCTGGCGTGTGATAGCCCGGGCTGGGTTCTGTTGCACGAGGAGGAGTTTTCCGCTTGCCCCACTGAGGTCTCAGGCCAGTTTTGCTGGAGCCTCTATCTCCATGGTTACGGCTGTAACCAATAGGGAGATGGACAGCTCGGCCCAGGTGGTGCATACGTTTTCCTCTCCCTTTTGGGTTGGCCCCACCTTGGGCGTGGATGTTTGCAGACGGCCCCCTGCGGCGGTTGGGGCTGGGGGAGCGAACAGTCAATGGCTGGGCACAGCTCCCCAGTTGCGCGCTCAACCGCTCTCTCTGTTCTACTTCGAGTGGTGTTGTCTGTGCACACTGCCAGGCTGGTTGGACAAAACACTGAGGAAGGGTTAGGTGCTGCAGTTTCACTGACCACCTCCCGTGTTCTCAGGGGTCGTGGAAACGGTAATGGTGTCTCCAGTGAAGATTGCTGCCCTATAGGGGGAGAATGCACACCTTCTGGAAAATGAGGCAGTGTCCCTAGTCCTGTTGGAGCAGAGGGAGAAGGGGCTGTGTTCCCCTTACTTCCTGGTGCCCAAGAAAACGGAAGGCATGAGGCCGATTCTTGACCTGCGCATTTTGAACAAATGCTTGTCGAAGAGGCCATTTCGCAGGTTCACGACGAAACTTCTCTTGGAGCGCATGCATCGTACAAGTTCACGCGGATTCCGTTCGGATAGGCGTTGCCCTCCCGCACATTCACTAGAGAACTGGAAAAAGAGCACTTCTCAGCCCAGTCAACTGGTGGTGTTTCTGGGGCTCCAGTTATCCACAGTGTCTATGAGGGTGTGTGTGTCCGAAGTGCGGAGAGAGGTACTCTTGTTGGCTCTAACATCTGCTAAGCGGGTCAGTGACCTTTGTGGGACTGTCGACGCAGCCTGGCTGTCTCGCCATCAATGGCGATGGTAGCAGGGCTGTGTAGCTCCCTAACCCGGCTTTTCTGCCTAAGGTGATCAAGTCGTTGTTTCGTTCCATGAAGATGGTATTGTGGGCGTTTACTCCCCCTCCCCATGCGGGGGCAAGGGAGGAGAGGTTGCATCGTCTGTGCCCGGTGCGCGCTTTGGCACAGTATGTGCAGCGCATGACCACGATGTGGACCTCGCCCCAGCTCTTTGTGTGTCACGGAGGCACCAAGGCGGGCCAGCCATTGTCGAAACAGCGTCTGCCTCACTGATTGTATGAGGCGATTGATCTGGCCTACGTGTCACATGGCACTCCTACGCCTAGGGGGTTTGGGGCACACTCCACGCGTGGGGTGGCGGCCTCGGCCGCCCTGTTCAGGGGCATGGAGGTGGAGGACATTTGCACAGCTGCGTCTTGGAGGACACCTTCGTCTTTTGTTCGGTTTTACTTGTGTGACATGGCTGTGGGTACGCTGGCTCACTCAGGATCCTTCAGGTTTCGGGGCTGTCGCTGGGCATTAGGGACTTTGAGCTCCCTCCAAAGATTTTCTATTGGGTTCAGGTCTGGAGACCTGAGATGGACCTTGAGATGCTTCTTACGGAGCCACTCCTTAGTTGCCCTGGCTGTGTGTTTCGGGTCGTTGTCATGCTGGGAGACCCAGCCACGACCCATCTTCAATGCTCCTTCCTGAGGGAAGGAGGTTGTTGGCCAAGATCTCACGATACATGGCCCCATTCCTCCTCTGGATCATCCACATGGTCATTGACAAACTTCAGATGTGCCTGGACATGCACTGGCTTGAGCAGGGGGACCTTGCGTGCACTGCAGGATTTTAATCCATGATGGCGTAGTGTGATACTAATGGTTTTCTTTGAGACTGTGGTCCCAGCTCTCTTCAGGTCATTGACCAGGTCCTGCCGTGTAGTTCTGGGCTGATCCCTCACCTTCCTCATGATCATTGATGCCCCACGAGGTGAGATCTTGCATGGAGCCCCAGACCGAGGGAGATTGACCGTCATCTTGAACTTCTTCCATTTTCTAATAATTGCACCAATAGTTGTTGCCTTCTTACCATGCTGCTTGCCTATTGTCCTGTAGCCCATCCCAGCCTTGTGCAGGTCTACAATTTTATCCCTGATGTCCTTACACAGCTCTCTGGTCTTGGCCATTGTGGAGAGGTTGGAGTCTGTTTGATTGAGTGTGTGGACAGGTGTCTTTTATACAGATAACGAGTTCAAACAGGTGCTGTTAATACAGTTAATGAGTGGAGAACAGGAGGGCTTCTTAAAGAAAAACGAACAGGTCTGTGAGAGACGTAATTCTTACAGGTTGGTAGGTGATCAAATACTTATAAATTTAAATCATACAATGTGATTTTCTGGATTTTTGTTTTAGATTCTGTCTCTCACAGTTGAAGTGTGCCTATGATAAAAAGTACAGCCCTCTACAGATTTTTGACTGTGTGAATCTCAAACTGCCCAGAAGTGGCTGAATAAAGAGCCCAGGTGGTGATGTAGGGTTTGAGCATTGCTTGAAGGTAGGCTCCTCTTGTTGCTCCTTAGGCTAGAACCATAGCCTTGAAGCAGATTTGAGCTTCAAGTGGAAACCATAATAATGTACAAAGAAGCAGGGTGACAAGAAACTATTATATATCAGTTGCTAGCTATCTACTGTAAAATGCCTACTAAGGACACCACATAGGCATGATCAATGTTGGTGTTTCAAAAATAACAGTAGATTTAAAGTTACTTTTTTATCTTCTAAAACATTTGGTTAGGGGGCTGTTATCGACATTTGCAATTAATTCTGGAATTTGTGGTATTATATGAATAGACCAATACTGTGATTCTATACCCAAATTTGATTTAGCTTTTTCTAGATTGTGTTAACAAGATCTTGTGTTTGTAAAATGCTCCCTAATCTAAGTGGCAGTTGCACAAAGAAGCTAAGTTCGTACAGGGTAATACTGCATCAATAGATGAGGCATTTACTAGATTATTTGATTGTTGATTATTGGTGTAAATGAGCAGTCTGGTGTGTGTTGTGAGTGCAGTTGAAAGCACTTAACTCAAGGTCATTGCCAGAGAGTTGATACATTTAAAAGTGTATTTAGACATTGTATCTGTGAATGTTGAAGGGCGTGTATGATCACTGAACTGAGAAATCTCTGTAGCAGATCAGAAAATGTGTACTGTGTTTATTGAATGTATTACAATAGTTATATTTGGATTTGGTTGCCTAGATCAGTGCAAACATCATGGCCATGTAAATGTTGAATTCAAAATAGAAAACTTGAAGATTCTCACACATTAAAATACAGAATAAAAATAGATACTTTTGACATTTTGAGTAGAGAAAAGTATATAAGTAGCCCCAAGTCTTGTTGTCCCACAGGGACCATAAAATCAGAAGGATGTTAAGCCAGGAAACCATTTATTGCAGTTTAAGGACAGTTTTATGGATTTTGTTCCATATATAAAAAGATAAACAATTAATTGATAAATTAGGCTAATATCAAATTTCCATATCCATGTGTAACATATATTAAACTATAAATATTTCAATTCTTTTTTTTAAATGACACAAAATCACAAACCATGCACAAGAGTCTTTGCTGGCTTACTGACAACAACAGAGGTAGTTAGGAACAATCTGCATTTAATGTGGAAATCTACAGTTCAATCACACAAATAATTCTCCAGGCTACGCTTTTTGTAAATGTTTTGGAATTGGGCTATTGAAATGTAACCAGTATCACATTACTTAACGGAAATATGCACGTGCCTACCACTATATCCTAGATATGATTGTAAAATGGCGTAAGGTTTTTGTTTGTATTTAAAACACTGAAGTAAATCATGCTAATTTGTGTCTCTGCTGGGATAAATTCTTACCATTTAAAATGTATTTTAGCTTTATGATTTAAAAAGTACATCACAGCCCAAAATGTAAGTAGTTGCATCCTGTCTAGTGGCCTGTGATGTAATACCTCGTTTTTCTTTCATAGGCTACTTGTTAATCGAAGATAAGAGGCAACATTAAAATGTTAATGTTATTCATTCAACCCGTCGCAGAGTTTAGATTGTTGTTCGATATATTCAAGTTTACACTGTAGTTTTTCTCCTTCCTGAGGGGAACCTATTTTGCCCAAAATCTCAGGCAGTTTCCTAACCTGGTCGTTCCCTGCTTTTTGGACCCAACTGTTTATAAAGTCGTTAAGACCACTTTTAGAAAGCTTCATGATAGTTTCTCTGGCTGTTGTTTTTCCTCCCAGTTGAGACAGCTTCATCCCAAAACGACGCATTTTCTTGATGCCCATCGTCTGTTGAAGCTTTATGAAGAATGTCGGGAGGATCTCATGTAAATATTCAGCGCCATCTGAAAAACAAGGTAGAGAAACTTAAACCACGTTGAAGCCAAAAGACAGTCATAGTTAATTTTGTTAAAATTATTGCAAATGTGTTTACCGCGAGTTTTGAGATCTTGACATGATGCGCACAGTGTGTCATGCCACTCCCTTCCTTTCAGCACCACGCGAAATCCATCATCTTCACATTTTCTGTGCGCAACACAAAGATCTTTTGCAGAAAAACCGTCGGAATAGAATCCGGGCTGACACAGCGCACATTGTGTATCCCGATGTGGTGTACCTAAAGAAATATGTTGATTGTTTTGAGTCAATTAATTAAAAAAACATTAAAATCAATAGGCCTATATTGAGCAACACTATCAATTTTCGACTTGGTCATGACATGCCCTAGTAAACATTTTTATTGAAATGTAGGAAAATCGTATTTGATTAGTTCAGAAAGATCTTATACGAAAATAACGAATAAACCCAATAGACAGGATATTCAACACACTGTACACTGTGATGATTATGCTGTCATACCGGATAATATACATGTTATTCTATTTGTACGTCACATTTCTATTGGTCGTACCTGTAACATTCACACCATAGCCGGGCATACATTCTTTATGTTTTACGCACGCATCGTATTTCTTGTTGAAGAAGTAACCTTCCTTGCATTCGCACTGGCAGTTGTTGGATGACGAACACTCCTTCGTGACGACCTGGTTCACGTCGCACATGCTGCAACGCAGGCACTTCGTTATGCTGTTCCAAAGCTCTGTAAATGACCCATCTGGACATTTTGCACAGTCGCTCTTTTGGGAAGAACTGCAGGGCGCGCGGAGGTACGTTCCAGGTGGACACTGGTCACACACTAACGAAGGACCAGAATGCGGATAATCTTTTTGGAACGTTTGATCATGAAGTGCTATACTGGCATGAGCACTTACGAACATCACCATAAAAACGAGCTGTAAAGACAGAAAAGGCAGATTGTCATTCAGATTGTTTGTAGCTTTTGGTACAAACATTCACAGGTTAGGATCAGTCACACTGAGTTTTCCTACAGGCGTCTTAAACTATTGCACATACCGTCATTTTGTAGGCTAATGCACTTCTTTGATTCAAATGGATGATGTCTTTCTTCTGTTATGCGCCAAAGCCGTTGTTGTGTTCAACTAGGACAGAATGAACTACACTATTACCCTTATTATATGCAGGGTGGTTTGACCACGAATCTGATTGGCTGAATGTCATAGTTTACGTGACCACTGTATATGACTAATAGCGTTGTTTGTTGATTACTCGTCTTTTCAGGTTGCTGGAAGGCTAAGGCCACAATCTGTCCTACGTGATTGTGCGCGCAGAGCATCCAAAATTGCATGGCATGAGAGATGCGTTCACTTTCCTGTATGTGTAGCTAATGCTTAGTTGAAATGTCTACGTAATTATTGGCTAATTACAGTTAAACGAGTGTTGTTGCAGAAACTAATTACAAAAAAGCAACATTTACAAATGTTGTGGGACATGAAATTGGGTCCGTAGGTAGGCATGGCAGATGTGTGCTCAAATCACCAGTTTTCTAGGTGAAGTTCATTTAATTTATGTAATTTTACAGATGTTCTTTTCCAGAGTAATACAGCAATGAGTGCCCCCCCTCACACACACACACACACACACACAAAACAGTGGATCAAACTCACTATGTAAACATCATGTGCTACCAACTTAGCCACATAGGGGACCAGTTCATTTTACTACATATTGCTCCAAAGACCCAGAGTAACACAGGCTACCCATATTTTTAATAGAAGATACTCATCTTGTTAACAACTAGTAAAAGTCTTAAAGGATGACTGCATATTTCATATCATCGTACCAAAACCCACTCACACAGCACCAAAGCCATTCCACAACCAATAGATGGCACTAAAACGCAATATATGGCAAATATGAGGACTATTACTATTATTATTATACCTTAATTTCAACAAGGAACACAGACTGAGACCAAGGTCTCTATTACTGCTGGGCCCCTGGGTATACATGTTTACACATACAGTTTAGGTACAATGATTAAGGACTGACACAAAACAAACAAAACCATCACAGATAACACAAAAAATACAGCAGCAGATTGTTACATTTACACATAGGTTATTCCCCTGATAGCACAAGAACTTGCATTAACTGAAGCAGTTACAGGCAATGCAAAAAACAATATCTTCCAATAAATGTTTAAAAAAGCAAAGGGGACAAGAGTCTGTTTGGTTTGCAGGCTATTCCATAAGCAAGGAGCATAACAGGAAAAGGCAGCCATACCAATCTCTGTGGAGATCGCAAGGGCCTCAAGTGTAATCCATGCTGGAGACCTGGTTTTATGACTTATAATTCTAATGTTAAGTGATGATAAGTGATGTTGGATAAGCAGGTGGTTTATTCAGAAATGCTTGACAGGCAAACACGAGAGCATGTTCTCGTCTCAAGTCCAACCCACATTTTAGATTAGATGAAACTTAATTACCATTGAACAAGTACAAGTACAGTACAACGAGATGCAGTTTGCGTCTAACCAGAAGTGCAAATTTACAAATATTAAGTGTATGTAAGTACAAGTGGAATGTATTGGTGTGCAATTAATTTGAAGGCATTACATATGGAAATTCTAAATGTGCAGTGGAAAATATACACATTTACAGAAAATGTTACAGATATTAAGTATAATGTATATTTAGTGAGATAAATAGTTGTGCGGGTACAAGTGACAATTCTCAATGGAATTCTGAATTTGCAAATTGAAGGACCGTGGTAGCATGTGCAACTGAAATGCAGGGAGATGGCAGCAATGAGGTTCCCGAGCTAGATATGTGTATGTAACAATGGAAACTGCAAGTACAGTGGCAGTTCTGAATGTGCAATGTGCAATGAGGGCAAGTGTAAGGTGCAAGTCGGCATGTGCAAATTAAATATAGGAATAGCAGGAATGACACATGAACTGAAAAATCTTATCAGACTTGTAAGGCAGTGACAGAGTCCAGTAGTACAAAGGGTGGGCATAGTTAGTGATGGAAAGTCAGAGTTCAGCAAGGTTACAGCAGATGGAAAGAAACTGTCCCTGAGCCTGCTGGTGCGAGAATGGAGTGACCTGTACCGCCTGCCTGATGGTAGGAGGGCAAACAGTTTGTGGCATGGATGTGAAGGGTCCCCGGTGATGCCGCGCGATCTGTGCAGACAAAACATGTGCTGGAGCTTTACAATGGCTGGGAGCAGGGTACCCATGATGTGCTGGGCGGTTTTCACCACCCGTTGCAGGGCCTTCCGGTCGGCTACGGAGCAACCACCCTACCCAATAGCCCATTCATATGAAGAATATGAGAGATTGTTGTCACATGTAGCACACACCAGAAATTCCTGTAGTTCCTTTAATGTTGCTGTAGGCCTCTTGGAAGCCTCCCTGACCAGTTTTGTTCTCGTCTTTTCATTAGTTTTGGAGGGACGTCCAGTTCTTGGTAATGTCTCTGTTGTACCATATTTTCTCCACTTGATAATGACTTTCTTCACTGTGTTCCATGGCATATCTAATGCTTTGGAAATTATTTTGTACCCTTCTCTAGACTGATATCTTTGTACAATGAGGTCCCTCTGATGCGTTGGAAGCTCTCTGCGGACCATGGCTTTTGCTTTGAGATGCAACTAAGAAAATGTCAGGAAAATCCTACTAGAACAGCTGAACTTTATTTGTGATTAATAGGAGTCACTTTAAATGATGGCAAGTGTGTATTGACTTCTATTTAACATGAGTTTGAATGTGATTGGTTAATTCTGAACACAGCCACATCCCCAGTTATAAGAGGGTGTGCACACTTATGCAACCAGGTTATTATAAGGTTTTCATTTTTCCCCCTCGAAGATTTCAGTTTGTTTTCAATTGAATTGTTCACAATAAGTCACATTAAAAGTGGAAACATTTCTGACATGATTTTTCTTTCTTTTACATCAAAACAACCTGGCATTTTAACAGGTGTATGTAGAGATTTTATATCCACTGTACACTCACCTAAAGGATTATTAGGAACACCATACTAATACTGTGTTTGACCCCCTTTCGCCTTCAGAACTGTCTTAATTCTACGTGGCATTGATTCAACAAGGTGCTGAAAGCATTCTTTAGAAATGTTGGCCCATATTGATAGGATAGCATCTTGCAGTTGATGGAGATTTGTGGGATGCACATCCAGGGCACGAAGCTCACGTTCCACCACATCCCAAAGATGCTCTATTGAAATGATTCGAGCTTTGTGACATGGTGCATTATCCTGCTGGAAGTAGCCATCAGAGGATGGGTACATGGTGGTCATAAAGGGATGGACATGGTCAGAAACAATGCTCAGATAGGCCATGGCATTTAAACGATTCCCAATTGGCACTAAGGGGCCTAAAGTGTGCCAAGAAAACATCCCCCACACCATTACACCACCACCACCAGCCTGCACAGTGGTAACAAGGCATGATGAATCCATGTTCTCATTCTGTTTACGCCAAATTCTGACTCTGCCATCTGAATGTCTCAACAGAAATCGAGACTCATCAGACCAGGCAACATTCTTCCAGTCTTCAACTGTCCAATTTTGGTGAGCATGTGCAAATTGTAGCCTCTTTTTCCTTTTTGTAGTGGAGATGAGTGGTACCCGGTGGGGTCTTCTGCTGTTGTAGCCCATCCGCCTCAAGGTTGTGCGTGTTGTGGCTTCACAAATGCTTTGCTGTATACCTCGGTTGTACCTCGGTTATTTCAGTCAAAGTTGCTCTTCTATCAGCTTGAATCAGTCGGCCCATTCTCCTCTGACCTCTCGCATCAACAAGGCATTTTCGCCTACAGGACTGCCGCATACTGGATGTTTTTCCCTTTTCACACCATTCTTTGTAAACCCTAGAAATTGTGCGTGAAAATCCCAGTAACTGAGCAGATTGTGAAATACTCAGACCAGCTCGTCTGGCACCAACAACCATGCCACACTCATAATTGCTTAAATCACCTTTCTTTCCCATTCTGACATTCAGTTTGAAGTTCAGGAGATTGTCTTGTCCAGGACAACACCCCTAATGTGATTGATTGGTTAGATAATTGCATTTATGAGAAATTGAACAGGTGTTCCTAATAATGCTTTAGGTGAGTGTATATCACAGCCCTATAGCATTTTTCAGAGACACTAGCCAAAAACTCCTGATCCACCTCTATATATTGATGTATTTGTTTGGATAAGGTCCACTGTGTAGTGGAGTGTCACTGGGGCCATCTATAAATGTACTGTATGCCCAGAGGAGTGTCTCTAAGCTATCACACCTCATATACAAAATATCTTGAACATGACAAACTTCAGTTTGTCTCTTAATCATAGGTTGCAGAGCATATGAGCGGAGTTGAGCGGGAGCGAGCGGGGAGCGGGCGGATTTTGGACAGGGGGCAGAGCGGCATTTTTAAAATGACGGAGCGAGTGCCCTATTTCCCGCTCCAATTTCGCTCCGCTCAAACGCGAGTATAAGCATGCTCAGTCGGGCCTGACCCAGAATCCATCTGTCTTGCAAAGTCATCAACACACAGTTCAAAGTAAGCAGGTTATGCTATTGAGTTTGAGTAATCAAAAAATGACTTTACTGATTACAAATGTGGACAGGTAACTTAACTGTAAAAGATTACATTTAAAAAATAAACTACCCAACCATGTTAAGCTGTCATTGCATTGGCTGTTTGTGTAGGGCAAAAGTGACAAATTCAGATAAATTCAGTTTACTGGGCAGTGATTCTAAATGCTAGCGTTTGTGGCAAAAATCCTCTTTAAGTCCTGAGACTTGTATTAGCATTTTGTTAGGGCCTTTGTTGGGCCTCACGGTCAATTTCAGATACTTTGGGGAAATGTTGATATAAAATGTGAAAAATGCTGATGTAGGTCTCAGGACTCGGATAGGATTTGTGCTGCAAATGCTAAAATGCTAGCACTTAGCAACAAGCCAAGACTAAAGAGGGAAAGCAGTGTTGTAGGGATGAGGGAATGAGGGGCAGCCGCACCAGTGACAATGTGACGGATGCCACGAACCAGTAAGGAGACAGAAGGGGGGACGACACCCCACTAACAACCCCAGGGAATTAGCCGGACATGTTTCTGGTGCCCTCTCCTGGCGGAAGAAGACAAAAGAGCAGAACTGATCAAGAGAGTAAGTTAATCTAGGGTACGCTGAGTCCACCGAGCCAGTGGAGCCATGAAAAGGACCAACACGGAGGAGCACACAACGGGAGGTCTGGGGAACTGTCTCCCTGTCTTTTGACTAGAGGTCAAAGGAACTGGATGAGACTGAGGGAGTCACTTACACATACATTGGCCAAACCGGGGCTCTGCTCAAATGCAAGCCGCAGTCAGAGAGGGCATCCCGTCTAGGGTCCAGACACCACGTCCAACTCTCAGTTCTGTGTGCACACACATAGTTCACACTCCCTCTGCACTTGCATCTCCAGGCGAGCAAAGCCGAAGAACCCGGTGGGGGAAATGGACCTGTCCAACAAACATCCTTTGTCAGGCACAAGTGGACGCTAACGAGACCAAAAGAGACTCTATACAGAAAACAATGACTGCGTGCATTCTCTGATAGCTGCAATGGGCCCACAGGAGAAGGAGATCCCCATGTAAATGAGTGGTAGTCATTACATCAAGTAAGCTCAGCGAACTACACAGTCAAATAACCTGACATCACTGTATAGCACCATGCCAGCAGAAAAAACACACAGAGCCAAAAATAACAACCATACAGAGCCTGATGTCTGGGACGCAATGGACAGTGGAACGTAGCCTTGCAGAGACAAATGGAGATTAACAGCGCCAGAGGGGAATGTAACCCAAATGGATCGTTACATTGCTGAGAATTGGGGAGTTGAGAAATGTAAGAAAAACACGTTCTAGGTTTTCCTAGAAAAACACAAATAATAGATTAAATGAAAATGATGCTAAAACAGATGTGAAATATGCTGAACACAGAAGTATGTGAAGAGTGGTGAAACAGTAAATACAGTAGGACCTAGGGTCTTCATGCCCATCTCTCCAGGGCTGTCTCCTTACGGCCTGGTTCCGACAATCCTCTCTGGCATGACCCCAGTACCGGTCTCACGCTACCGGGCTCTCATACCTACCCCACTTGCAGAGGGGTGGGACGACAAGCCACTACCTCCACCGCCTCCAGTGGATTTACTGGGGGTTCTGGCTTCAATCCCCAGAGGGGTGGGACAACGAGCTGCTATCATCCACACCTCCAGCTCCCCCAGCACCTCCAGCTCCCCCAGCACCTCCAGCTCCCCCAGCACCTCCAGCTCCCCCAGCACCTCCAGCTTTTCAGACTCCTCCTGCTCAGGCACCCTGTACTGATTCGGGGGAGGAGTCTCCTCCCGCTCCGGCGCCAGGTCCTGATATGGGTCGGAGCATCCTTCCCCCCTCCATCCCTTTGCCTCATCCCGCTCTGGAGACGGAACCTCCACCTCTCCTGGTGTTTTTTCCTGCTCCGGTGGCGGAGCCTCAACCTGTCCCGGTGCCACGTCCTGCTCTGGGGGCGGAGCCTCCACCTGTCCCGGAGCCACGTCCTGCTCTGGGGGCGGAGCCTCCACCTGTCCCGGAGCCATGTCCTGCTCTGGGGGCGGAGCCTCCACCTGTCCCGGAGCCACATCCAAGAGGCAGCTGTCTTTCGTCGCCTCTGATTGGGGACCATATTTCTGTTGCTTGTGTTTTCCTCAGTTTGTGGTCTGGTTGCACGATATTGACAAAATGTGATATTGATCGTGAATATTGCGAAATCAAAATTAATTTCAGTATTCTTAAACGTGTAAAAACACAAAAGTTATGGAAAAACCCATCATAACCCATAACAAACCGTGATAAGACATTCATTTCATACACAAATTCAGTGTTACCCTCTCCAGATTGCTTGGAAACATATTGCTTCATATGGGCTGGCTTTTTTTGATAAAGTATTGTATTATATATTATATGAATGTTGTATAAGTGGTAGAAGGAAAAATCCACATGGTGATAGTCTTCAACGTTAAGGAGACACGCTGTGTCCCATGAGGACTGAATATGAATCCAAAACAGCCATAGACCTTTACAAAGGGTTTCCACCGAGTTGGAATGTGTGTGGGTTCTCTCTCTCTCTCTCTATGCCTCATCACAGTTAGACTGGTGAGAGGGAAACAGTAAACAGATGGTCATTCTTTTTTTTATTTAAGTAAAACACATGGCTTTCCATGTGCACTGAATTTGGTGCTAACATATGCTATAATTTAGTTTTAGACAAAAGATTGAGATTATAGTCTCATGTGAAATTATGACAAAACGGGTGAAAACAGCCAAAAGCGAGTTTATCCCCTACAATAACATTTTATATTTTATTTTGAATGCTGAATTGGCTTTGGTTAATTAGGATTTTTTTCATTTGTTTGTTTTTTGTATTCCTCTTATAACTAAGATAACATTTGGGTTTTATTGAACAAGTTAGATACTAAAAGTTTGACTCACTTAAAATAGTCCTTGGTTCTGAGAGCTGCACAGGGGGGAGGATTGTTTGAGCCAATCCACCCACACACTGCCCTGGGATAGCAAGAATATCATATCTGTGATTCTGCTTTCACTCATGTTGTCACTTTCCATTGACATAATGAAGTGAAACCCGGGGGGGTTGTATGATATGATAACATTTTCCATTCTTAGAATATGTTTTGTTTATTTGGAAATTGTTTTGTTTGACGTAAGGTCTAACATTTTAATGGTGGAATAGCATAGATGTAACAATTTTTTATTTGGCTAAGCAAAGTCAAGTCTGATCAGACAATGGAATCTCATTCCAATGCCATGCGCTATTGAGCATTAATATAGCACATTGAATGAAATATCAACCAAACCAGTTCTGGATGGAAAAGAAAATTTGACATAGACTTTTATAGAAACTTGTCTGAATAGGGTGTACGTTTCACTCTGATGATGGAACTTCTGAGATCCACAAGTTTTCAGGACTGATCTATTGTCTTCATTGTTGGGAGTTGACGGAACCATACCCAGTGGATGAAAGTCAGATAGACTGTTGAACCACACTAATCGTTGTTTTGTAGTTATACTTTCAACAGATCAGGACATTACAACCCTTTTTCTGATGATACATCACGTTACTGATTGGACACAGACAACTGAGTGTGTGAATACCAGCAACATGTTCACGAAGGACTGGAAGGTGTCCACATACTACAGGTCAGAAATATTTGGTGTGAAAAATTCCCCATTTTAGTTAACTATATTTTTTTCTCAATTCATACTCACTTAATTGACATGGCTCAATTCTTCATCACAGCTGGGAATACAATGTCTCACTTGATTATTCACTTTGTGTCATGTGCATTGCATTAGATTTATTCAGTCAGAGTGTGTGGCAGCAGCTCCAGCAGGGGATCCCAAACGTTACTTTCGTGAGTCACATTTGCCAGCTCTGACTGGGGATCCCGAGGCGTTCCCAGGCCAGTGTCGAAATATAATCTCTCCACCTGGTCCTGGGCCTACCCCGAGGTCTCCTCCCAGCTGGACGTGCCTGGAACACCTCCCTAGGGAGACGTCCTGGGGGCATCCTTACCAGATGCCCGAACCACCTCAACTGGCTCCTTTTGACGCAAAGGAGCAGCGACTCTACGCCGAGTTCCTCATGGATGGCTGAACTTCTCACCCTATCCCTAAGGGAGAAGCCAGCCACCCTTCTGAGAAAACCCATTTCAGCCGCTTGTACTCTCGATCTAGTTCTTTCGGTCATGACCCAGCCTTCATGACAATAGGTGAGGGAAGGAAGGAAAATTGACCGGTATATCAAGAGCTTTGCCTTCCGGCTCAGCTCTCTTTTCGTCACAACGGTGCGGTAAAGCGAATGCAATACTGCCCCTGCTGCTCCGATTCTCCGGCCAACCTCCCGCTCCATTGTCCCCTCACTAGCGAACAAGACCCAGAGATACTTGAACTCCTTAACTTGGGGTAACGCCTCATTCCCTACCCGGAGAAGGCACTCCATCGGTTTCCTGCTGAGAACCATGGCCTCAGATTTAGAGGTGCTAATCCTCATCCCTACCACTTCGCACTCGCCTGCAAACCGGTCCAGTGAGTGCTGAAGGTCACAGACCGTTGATGAAAATATGACTGTCTTTTATTGAAGGATAGTTATCATATGAAGCCATGTATTATCACAGTTGTTTGGCTCCTTTTTAAATCATAATGATAACAGAAATCACCCAAATGGCACTGATCAAAAGTTTACATACCCTTGAATGTTTGGCCTTGTTACAGACACACAAGGTGACACACCCTGGTTACAATGGAAATTAAAGGTGAATTTCCCACACCTGTGGCTTTTTAAATTGCAATTAGTGTCTGTGTATACAGTGGGGAGACAAGTATTTGATACACTGCCGATTATTCAGGTTTTCCCACTTACAAAGCATGTAGAAGTCTGTCATTTTTATCATAGGTACTCTTCAATTGTGAGTGACGGAATCTAAAACAAAAATCCAGAAAATCACATTGTATGATTTGTAAGTAATTAATTTGCATTTTATTGCATGACATAAGTACTCACCTTTCTTCTTCCTCCATACACAGCGAGTGGAGTTTAGACCAAATAGCTCTATTTTTGTCTCATCAGACCACATTACCTTCTCCCATTCCTCCTCTGGATCATCCAGATGGTCATTGGCAAACTTCAGACGGGCCTGGACATGCGCTGGCTTGAGCAGGGGGACCTTGCGTGCGCTGCAGGATTTTAATCCATGATGGCTTAGTGTGTTACTAATGGTTTTCTTTGAGACTGTGGTCCTAGCTCTCTTCAGGTCATTGACCAGGTCCTGCCCCTTTAGTTCTGGGCTGATCCCTCACTTTCCTCATGATCATTGATGCCCCACGAGGTGAGATCTTGCATGGAGCCCCAGACTGAGGGAGATTGACCGTGCTCTTGAACTTCTTCCATTTTCTAATAATTGCACCAACAGTTGTTGCCTTCTCACCAAGCGGGATCTGTTCAGAAATTGAGGGAATGCTAGGGAAGTAGGAAAATAGAGAGGGAGATGAAGAGAGAAGGGAGATGGAGAGAAATTAAGAAAGAGATAAAGAGGGAGAGAGAGTGGTATTCATGAACATGGTCAAACAGGGCAGACGAGATGAGAGAGAAATAAAAAAGATGTTTTTATTTACCAAAGACAGGGGGAAAGAGAGGGAGAGAAAAAAGAGGGAAGGAGAGAGGTAGAGGGAAAAACACTGTCAGCAACATACACAGGTGAACAATAAAGCGTGGAAGCTATAATTAGAGAAGCAGTTACGTCTGCCAAAGGTGATCCAGGAAAGATGATCCACATCCAGGTTTATCGAGGATTATTCTAAGAGTGAAACATATGCACATACATATGCAAACATACATCCACACACATTGTTTTGGCAGCTTATTATTTGTCTTAAATTTTTATCAGTCTACTAAAATGTAGGACCTAACGTAGTTGAACAAGGTAGACTGAATGTGCATATGATGGCAGCTGGAAGTAGCCAAAACAGTCTGTTATTGGTTTAAAAAAAATAAAATAATCCAATGACACATATAAGACTAAAATGATTGTAATTTTAATCAGATATAAGTCACAGAAAATAACACTGACACACAACACATTCCTGACCAGCTCCGCTAGTCTTTCCATTTTATGTTGAAAATAACAGGAAATGAACACTCACTACAGGGAAACACCCTTGAGGCAAGCCAACTTTCAGACTCATACAGAGGATTTATTTAACACATTTTGAGCTCATGGGTAGAGGTCCCAAAATATGTTTGTATGAGATATAATATTAAACTTTTTTTTTGTTTATTTCTTTTACTATTTTTCTTCCAGGTAATGGCAAAACATGGCTTTCTTTTGGGGTCCACTTGCGTAAGAAAATATTTACTTTTTTAGATATAAAAAACACCATCCACTATTCAAACACATTTTAAATTGAATTGTTTTGAGTTGTTTTGAGTCAAAACATGGTCCATCAAGCAATTTTATTAAAAATGTTGGGACATATTGTGGCTGTTGGAAACATTTATGTTAATATATAGAAACAATATTTGGGACTAAGGTTAAGACTACATGAAGCAAACAACACACAAAAATAAATATATGTAAACATACAAACAACATTTTAATCTGTAGGTTTTACTCCTATGGTTTGTAATCACTGAAATGCATCAGCATGGTATTGGGAAGTTCATGCAAATATCAACTAGTAATGGAGAATCGAAATTTAGAAGTATTGCTTTTAACTGTAATATTGCCAAACGTCCCTTTTAACATATCCTTAACAGCTTGTGAGAGCATCAACAAAAAAGAAAACAAAGACGTGTTTCTGAGTGTCTAGCTAATACAGCAGCTCACATTTTCTAAAAGTTATAATCATATCCATAGGACTGCAACAGAAAGTCATCTGTAGGCACCAGGATTAGACAATAATGCACACTTCAAAAAGGTACCTACGGAATCTTTGAAGTGTTGAGTGTAATCCATAGAGTTTGACAAAAGGGCACATGTGCATTATGGCTTTGAAATGTAATGCCCATGCTGTCACAGTAATAATGTAGGTCTGGAAAACTGTGAACGATAACTGATTACTGCTAATTATCTCTGCTCTCTATCTCCTCTCAATCTGAACCAGTAATGTAGACAACTTATTGTACATGCTTTAAAGTATAGTGGAGGTAAAACGACCCGGAGAATAACATTTGATATAATCACCAAATTAGTTGGCTTAGCTTGTATGACACTGAATGTGTAGACAAGGAGGTAATGTTCCGCTCTTCTATCAACAGATCATTGAAAAGACCTGTTGGTGGCTTTACATACCAATTCTGATGCAGCTGAGTTAAAACAAAAACAACTTCACAGTTGAATTGATGTCAAGGGTTAGTTTGTGATTTGGAAGTCTACTTGAAATGAATACGCAAGCACTGCACATTCTTTGGAAGGATACATCATGATCTTACAGGACATGTTGAGTCTAAAGTAGTTCCGCATAATATGAAAGTGAAACCAAACAGAAATACAGAATGACTTTGACTATACAATGAGGTTATATTGAGACCTTTGAAAACTTGTGTCTACAATACAGATTGATTGATTGATCCAAAGATGGTTATCCATATCCTACCGTGGAACTTGACCCTTGTCTAATGATTTGACATTTGTGCTCAAAAGTTTGCATGCCCTTGGAGAATTGGTAATATATATACCATTTCTAAAGAAAACATGAGTGAGCAGGAAAAACACGTCTTTTATTCATATTCAACTGTAGGTCATTACAGAATGGCACTATCATAAAACAAAACATAGCAAGAAACAAAAAACTGCATACCCTTAGTTCTAAATACTGTGTATTGCCCCCTTTTGTATCAATGACAATGTGCAGTCTTTTGTAATAGTTGTCTATGAGGCCCTGAATTCTTGCAGGTGGTATAGCTGCACATTCAACTTGGCAAAATGCCTCCAGGTCATGCAAAGTCTTTGGTCATCTTGCATGAACTGCATGTTTGAGATCTACCCAGAGTGGCTTGAGGATATTAAGGTCAAGATACTGTGATGGCCACTCCAGAACCTTCACCTTTTTCTGCTGTAACCTCTGGAGGGTCAACTTAGCCTTGTGCTTAGGGTCATTGTCGTGCTGGAAAATCCAAGAACGTACGATGCGCAGATTTCATGCAGAAGAATGCAAAATTGGCTGCCAGTATTTTCTGATAACATGCTGCATTAATTTTGCCATCAATTTTCATAAGATTCCCTGTGACCCCCAAAACATCAGTGAGCCACCACCATGCTTCACAGTGGGGAAGGTGTTCTGTTCACAATTGGCTTTGTTGATCCCCTCTCCAAACATAGCGCTTATGGTTGTGACCATAAAGCTGTATTTTGGTCTCGTCACTCCAAATTACAGTGTACAGCTGTGAGGCGTGTCAAGGTGTTGTCAGGCATATTGCAACTGGGCTCTTTTGTGGCATCGGTGCAGTAAATGCTTCTTTCTGGCAACTCGACCATGCAGCTAATTGTATTGTCATTTTGTGCTCTTTGAAACAACCACACCGTCTTTTTCCAGAGCAGCCTGTTTTTTTTTTCCTGAGGTTACCTGTGGGTTTTTCTTAGTATCCCGAACAAATCTTCTGGCAGTATTGGCTGAAATCTTTCTTGGTCTACCTGACCTTGGCTTGGTATCAAGAGATCCCTGCATTTTCCACTTTTTATAAGTGAACAGTACTGACTGGCATTTGCAAGGCTTTGGATATCTTTTTATATTATTTTCCATCTTTATAAAGTTCCATTACGCAGTTCTTGTTACGCAGGTCTTTTGACAGTTCTTTTCTGCTCCCCATGGTTCAGTATCTAACCTGCTCAGTGCATCCACATGACAGCTAACAAACTCATTGGCTATTTACAGTGGGGAGAACAAGTATTTGATACACTGCCGATTTTGCAGGTTTTCCTACTTACAAAGCATGTAGAGGTCTGTCATTTCTATCATAGGTACACTTCAGCTGTGAGAGACGGAATCTAAAGATCCCGAAAATCACATTGGATGATTTTAAAATAATTAATTTGCATTTTATTGCATGACATAAGTATTTGATCACCTACCAACCAATAAGAATTCCAGCTCTCACAGACCAGAAGCCCTCCTGTTCTCCACTCATTAACTGTATTAACTGCACCTGTTTGAACTCGTTTCCTGTATAAAAGACACCTGTTCACACACTCAATCAAACAGACTCCAACCACTCCACAATGGCCAAGACCAGAGAGCTGTGTAAGGACATCAGGGATAAAATTGTAGAACTGCACAAGGCTGGGATGGGCTACAGGACAATAGGCAAGCAGCTTGGTGAGAAGGCAACAACTGTTGGCGCAATTATTAGAAAATGGAAGAAGTTCAAGATGACGGTCAATCTCCCTCAGTCTGGGGCTTCATGCAAGATCTCACCTCGTGGGGCATCAATGATCATGAGGAAGTGTCACGTAGTTAGAGATGGAGACGGAGGCAAGTGCAGAAGTTCGAAGGGTTACCCCTTTTTTATTAAACCAAAAAACAACGAAGAACCTAAACTGAGTGCCGGGCACTACGATAATTCCAATGGGGCAGGAGCACAGGAGCACAGGAGCACGACAGGTGTACATAACATATACACACACAATGACCAACCAGGACAAGGAGAAAAGGGCTGAACTAAATACACTGAGAAACGAGGAGAACAGAAACAGGTGGGGGCTAAAACACAGGTGAACTGAATATACCGTTGAACAGAAACAGGAAAGACCATACAAGGACAAGACAAGGACACACAGAAAACATGAAGTGGAATGGCCCCTTCTGGAAGGGACCATTACAGTACCCCCCCCCAAAGGCGCGGACCCCCGGACACGCCCAAACGCCCAAAGGGGGGGACGGGCAGGGCACCAAGGCGGAGACACGGCCCCAGGATGGGGACCAGGGACCGGAACATAAGGGAGACCCCCAGCAGAGCCCCGATCCGGCGGGGCGTCGGGAGCCGGGGTGACCGGCGAAGCGTCGGGAGCCGGGGAGGCCGGCGGAGGTTCAGGAGCCGGGGAGGCCGGCGGAGGTTCAGGAGCCGGGGAGGCCGGCGGAGGTTCAGGAGCCGGGGAGGCCGGCGGAGGTTCAGGAGCCGGGGTGACCGGCGGAGTGTCAGGAACCGGGGAGGCCGGCGAAGGTTCAGGAGCCACAGAGACCGGGGGAGGACCGGCGGCCGGGGGAGCCGGCGAAGGTCTAGGACTCGGCGGAGGGTCAGGAGCCGGCTGAGGGTCAGGAGCCGGCTGAGGGTCAGGAGCCAGCTGAGGGTCAGGAGCCGGCTGAGGGTCTGGAGCCAGGAGAGCCGGCTGAGGGTCTGGAGCCAGGAGAGCCGGCTGAGGGTCTGGAGCCAGGAGAGCCGGCTGAGGGGCTGGAGCCAGGAGAGCCGGCTGAGGGGCTGGAACCAGGAGAGCCGGCTGAGGGCCAGGAGCCGGAAGAGCCGACGGAGGGTCGGTGGCCGGCGGAGCCGACGGAGGGTTGGTGGCCGGCGGAGGGTCAGAGGCCGGGAGAGCCGACGGAGGGTCGGTGGCCGGCGGAGGGTCAGGCTGAGGAGCAGGAGCCGGCGGAAGAGCCGGCGGAGGAGCAAGGGCCGGCGGAGGAGCCGGCTGAGGAGCAAGGGCCGGCGGAGGAGCCGGCTGGGGAGCAGGGGCCGGCGGAGGAGCCGGCTGAGGAGCAGGGGCCGGCGGAGGAGCCGGCTGAGGAGCAGGGGCCGGCGGAGGAGCCGGCTGAGGAGCAGGGGCCGGCGGAGGAGCAGGGGCCGGCGGAGGAGCCGGCGGAGGAGCAGGGGCCGGCGGAGGAGCTGGCTGAGGAGCAGGGGCCGGCGGAGGAGCCGGCTGAGGAGCAGGGGCCGGCGGAGGAGCCGGCTGAGGAGCAGGGGCCGGCGGAAGAGCCGGTGGAGGAGCCGGCTGAGGAGCAGGGGCCGGCGGAGGAGCCGGCTGAGGAGCAGGGGCCGGCGGAGGAGCCGGCTGAGGAGCAGGGGCCGGCGGAGGAGCCGGCTGAGGAGCAGGGGCCGGCTGAGGAGCAGGGGCCGGCTGAGGAGCAGGAGCCTTCCTGGGGCGGCTCGGGCGGACCCTGGGCAGCAGGGGGAGCGGGCGGACACTGGGCAGCCGGGGGAGCTGGCGGACACTGGGCAGCCGGGGGAGCTGGCGGACACTGGGCAGCCGGGGGAGCTGGCGGACACAGGGCAACAGGGGGCGCTGGCTGCCTCTCCAGGGCAGCAGGGGGCGCTGGCTGCCTCTCCAGGGCAGCAGGGGGCGCTGGCTGCCTCTCCAGGGCAGCAGGGGCCGCTTTAAGGCCAAACTCTTCTTCCAGGAGCCCGAGGAACACTTCAGCGGACACACACGGGATGTGCCCTTGGTCCCATAGCTCTCCTGCCCACTCGAGTGCCCGACCGGTGAGCAGGGAGAGCACCAAGGGCTCAAAGCCGGTGGCGAGACAGCTGTTGTTGCCCTGAAGATACTGAAAGACCTGCTCTAAAAAGGGGAGTAACCGTTCAGGGGAGCCGTTGTATCTATCGGGCATGGGTGTGTCCACTACAGGTGAGGGAGCAGGGAGTGGGACGGCAACAGGCTGCGGAACAGGAGCAGGGGCTGGGGCAGGTAGCGGAGCTGGAGCAGGGACCGGGGCAGGCTGTGGGACTGGAGGAGGGACCGGGGCAGGCCGCGGGACAGGAGGAGGGACCGGGGCAGGCCGCGGGACAGGAGGAGGGATCGGGGCAGGCCGCGGGACAGGAGGAGGGACCGGGGCTGGCCGCGGGACAGGAGTAGGGACCGGGGCTGGCCGCGGGACAGGAGTAGGGAGCGGCCAGCCTGCTACCAAGCCAGCCCGCTCTGGGAACCTGGGGAATGAGACCGGGTGCCGACCGGAATGAGTCTCTGGTGGTCAGTTCTCTGGGTCGGCTTTGCCGTGGCTGACGCGGTGACGGCCACCGGGGGATCCAGCGGTCCAGGGGGTGACGGTAGGGGTCCTCGGAGTCTGAATCCGGCCATCCGAGGAGTTCCCCTACCGTCCACTTCTGCTGCCTCCTTTTTGGTCGGTTGGTCATTCTGTGACGTAGTTAGAGATGGAGACGGAGGCAAGTGCAGAAGTTCAAAGGGTTACCCCTTTTTTTATTAAACCAAAAAACAACGAAGAACCTAAACTGAGTGCCGGGCACTACGATAATTCCAATGGGGCAGGAGCACAGGAGCACAGGAGCACAGGAGCACAGGAGCACAGGAGCACAGGAGCACAGGAGCACAGGAGCACAGGAGCACAGGAGCACAGGAGCACAGGAGCACGACAGGTGTACATAACATATACACACACAATGACCAACCAGGACAAGGAGAAAAGGGCTGAACTAAATACACTGAGAAACGAGGAGAACAGAAACAGGTGGGGGCTAAAACACAGGTGAACTGAATATACCGTTGAACAGAAACAAGAACAGGAAAGACCATACAAGGACAAGACAAGGACACACAGAAAACACGAAGTGGAATGGCCCCTTCAGGAAGGGACCATTACAGGAAGGTGAGGGATCAGCCCAGAACTACACGGCAGGACCTGGTCAATGACCTGAAGAGAGCTGGGACCACAGTCTCAAAGAAAGCCATTAGTAACACACTAAGTCGTCATGGATTAAAATCCTGCAGCGCACGCAAGGTCCCCCTGCTCAAGCCAGCGCATGTCCAGGCCCATCTGAAGTTTGCCAATGACCATCTGGATGATCCAGAGGAGTAATGGGAGATGGTCATGTGGTCTGATGAGATAAAAATAGAGCTTTTTGGTCTAAACTCCACTCGCCGTGTTTGGAGGAAGAAGAAGAATGAGTACAACCCCAAGAACACCATCCCAACCGTGAAGCATGGAGGTGGAAAGATCATTCTTTGGGGATGCTTTTCTGCAAAGGGGACAGGACGACTGCACCATATTGAGGGGAGGATGGATGGGGCCATGTATCGCGAGATCTTGGCCAACAACCTCCTTCCCTCAGTAAGAGCATTGAAGACGTGGCTGGGTCTTCCAGCATGACAATGACCTGAAACACACAGCCAGGGCAACTAAGGAGTGGCTTCGTAAGAAATTAAAGACTTCTACATGCTTTGTAAGTGGGAAAACCTGCAAAATCAGCAGTGTATCAAATATTTGTTCTCCCCACTGTATTTGGTATGTTGTTAGAGCATCTCCAAATGTAAAGTCTAGAATCAAGACTTGACTTGTGCTTTGATTAATGATGCAAACACATTATCTAATGACAAACAGCTGTGACGCTAATTGTCCAATTTGCAATCCTAAAATGGGGGTGGGGGGGAATATGTACAAAACCTTCAGCCCGGGTGATGGACGAGTCCACCTCTGAGCCCTCATCCTCTGCTTCCTCAATGGAAGACGTGACGGCCGGATTGAGGAGATCCTCAAAGTACTCCTTCCACCGCCCGACGACATCCCCAGTTGAGGTCAACAGCTGGCCACCTCTACTGTAAACAGCATTGGTAGGGCACTGTTTCCCTCTCCTGAGCCGCCGGACGGTTTGCCAGAATCTCTTCGAGGCCAGCCGAGTTTTTGCCTCCACAACCACCCGGGCTGCCGTCCGCTTGGCCTGCCGGTACCCGTCAGCTGCCTCAGGAGTCCCACAAGCCAACCAGGCCTGATAGGACTCCTTCTTCAGCTTGACGGCATCCCTTACTTCCGGTGTCCACCACCGGGTTCAGGGATTGCCGCCTCGACAGGCACTGGAGACCTTACGGCCACAGCTCCGAGCGGCCGCTTCGACAATGGCGATGGAGAACATGGTCCACTCGGACTCAACATCTCCAACCTCCCTCGGGATCCAGTCGAAGCTCTGCCGGAGGTGGGAGTTAAAGATCTCTCTGACAGGAGACTCGGCCAGACGTTCCCAGCAGACCCTTACAGTCTGTCCAGCTTCCTCCCCCGCCATCGGATCCAACTCATCACCAGGTGGTGATCAGTTGATAGCTCCGCCCCTCTCTTCACCCGAGTGTCCAAGACATACGGCCGCAGGTCAGATGAAATGACAACAAAGTCGATCATCGACCAATGGCCTAGGGTGTCCTGTTGCCACGTGCACTGATGGACACCCTTATGCTTGAACATGGTGTTCGTTATGGACAAACTGTGACTAGCACAGAAGTCCAAAAACTGAACACTGCTCGGGTTCAGATCAGGGGGGCCGTTCCTCCCAATCACGCCCCTCCAGGTGTCACTGTCGTTGCCCACGTGGGCGTTGAAGTCCCCCAGTAGAAGGATAGAGTCCCCAGTCGGAGCACTTTCCAACACCCCTCCCAGAGACTCCAAGAAGGTTGGGTACTCTGCACTGCCGTTCGGCCCATAGGCACAAACAACAGTGAGAGACCTATCCCCGACCCGTAGGCGCAGGGAACCGACCCTCTCGTTCACCGGGGTAAACTCCAACACATGGCGGCAGAGCTGGGGAGCTATACGCAAACCCACACCAGCCTGCCGCCTCTCACCATGGGCAACTCCAGAGTGGTGAAGAGTCCATCCTCTCTCAAGGACTGTGGTTCCAGAGCCCATGCCGTGCGTAGAGGTGATCCTGACTACCTCTAATCGGTACCTCTCAACCTCACGCATGATCTCAGGCTCCTTCCCCGCCAGCGAGGTGATGTTCCACGTCCATAGAGCTAGTTTCCTGTGTCCAGGGATCGGGTTGTCTAGGCCCCCGCCTTCGACTGCCGGCCAATCCTCCAGTGATTTCTAAATGGTTCTTCCAATATGGATAAAAATACTAAGGCAATCAGTGATTTAACACCATATTAATTGAATCATTTAAAATTTTAAGAGTTATAATACAAATCCTTTAATCCTACCTCTCTCAGAAATCATTGCTCCTTCTTTGGGTACATGCCCTTAGATCCTGTCATGGCCCAAACTGACCATAAAGGGTAGGTTCTGGTGTGGAATCCAAAATGAGTAATTAATGTAAAATAAACTCCTAATATTGTTACACATCCTGACAGAAGATTCCAGTAGGTTTTGTAGGTTCCAGAGCTTTCTTGAGGAGCCAAGAGGTCAACATTGCTAGTTTGCAATTAGTAGCACTGTCACTATCACCAACATTCGCATCATTATAATCAACTTGTGTGATGTTAGATGTTTATCACACTCATCTGTTTCCCGTTCCCACTGATTACAATGGACTCTGTTTCCCTTGTGCCTTTTTTGCTATTATTTCCATGTCACCAAGCTGCGAGTACTAGAATTTGTGTTGGGAAAATAAAACCCCTTATCATATTTCCTGCGTCTGTTTCCAATCCCTACAACACTGTGACGGTAGGGATATTGACCATTGTTCATTCCATTTTATGTGGAGTTATTGCAAGCAAGTTTCTAAATATCTAGATTTGATATATTTTAGAATATCCAGTTTGTAAATATACAGTATGGATTCTGTGACATCTGCTCCGCGTGGCACCGCGGCTCCCCTTCCACTCCAGCGCTCCACCTCACCGGTGTGCTAGCCACCTGCAGGAGAGTGATGGCGGCAGCTCATCCCGAGGACGCACTTCTTTCCAATCACTCTTTAGTTGTGTTTATATCCTGTTGTTCACCCACCGCCCCTGACAGATTGTTATTTGTCTGTCGTGACCGTGTTGGTGCGCTTGTCAAGAACTTTAAAAGAACAGGTGAAAGAAGAACTATTGATTGCAATCGTCTATTTTGTTTCTAATTCCTTTTTGCCTCTCTTTAATGCACTCGTTGTACACGCACCATCATATTCTATGTATTTTGGGATATAAAGAATTTGCATTGATGATTGGTAGTATTTACTCTATGATTCATTGTTTCATGGAATTACCATTCTGTGCAATTGTGGTAATACAGGCTCATTGCTACACATGGAATATGAGTCAAAGTGTAAACAGCTGATACACCATAAAAATACATATCATCCATTAACATAAAAAAACAGTTTCTGTCAGAGTGTCAGGACTGACACTACCCCCACTGCCATGGTTGCAAGTAAAACAAAGAAGCTGGGGATGTTCATAGGTGGGTACTTCCTGGAAGGTATGTGAGGTGAAAGCCAATGACAAGCTTTGTTTGGGTTCATGTAGCCTACACTGAGCACTCCAAAAACAAAAATATATGGAAGCAACGCAAGAATATGACAATGCACAGACTACAACGTAGAAAATAATTTGATATTCTTGTTGATTTTATTTGTATGAGAGCAGATAGGTTTTAGGAAGGTTTCTCCAAAGTCTTGATTCCATTTCCTGCTGGAAAATAGTTTTACAACCTGGTGTTCTCTGCAAAATATAAAGAAAAACGAATGTGAATTGTGTTTAGTTTTTTTACCAAACCTAATGCATAAGCGACATTTGCCCGGAAGAAGCAATTATATTGCCTTTTAACTTGATGTAGCCTTGTGAAAACTGGTCAGAGTGTGCATATTATTGTTACAGCTAGTGCAAGCTAGCACAATTATAGTTTCATGTTCACTAGTTAGCCATCAGCGAGTCTCTGAAATATGGCAAAACATCTAACACAATAGATAGGTTTAGCTGTTTGTGTTCAATAGTTATGGAAAAGGCTCATGAACTTTATCCCATCTGAAACAAAAATCTGTGTTCATTGTTCCAGCATTGACAGTTGGAAGTGACACTGCTTCAGTCCAGTCAGTATGCTCATAGTTAGTGGTGACAGTGTCAGATCCTGATGAGGTTGTAGAACCAATAGTGCACCTTTAAAATGATGACCTAGCCAGAGGCATTCAGTTGCAAGAGGACAATACACCGAACCATATACAGTACATAATAGAAAAAAATAAACAAATAACATTAAACACTGTATACACAGATCACCCATAACATTATGACCACCTGGCTAATATTGTGTAGGTCCCCATTTTGATGCCAAAACAGCCTTTACCCATCGAGGCATGGACTCCACTAAACCTCTGAAGTTGTGCTAGGGTATCTGGGACCAAGATGTTAGCAGCAGATCCCTAAGTCATGTAAGTTGCGAAGTGGGGCCTCCATGGATCGGACTTGTTTGTTCCGCATATCCCACAGATACTCGATTGGATTGAGATCTAGGGAATTTGGAGGCCAAGTTAACACCTTGAACTCGTTGTTGTGTTCCTCAAACCATTCCTGAACCATTTTTGATTTGGGGCAAGGCACATTATCAATGCCATCAGGGAATACCGTTCCCATGAAAGGTTACACATGGTCTGCAACAATGCTCAGGTAGGTGGTATGTGTCAAAGTAACCAAGGTTTTGTGCCAAGGTTTCCTAGCAGAACATTGCCCAAAGCATTACACTGCCTCCGCCAGATTGCCGTCTTCCCATAGTGCATCCTGGTGTCATGTGTTCTCCAGGTAAGTGGAGCACAAGAAAACATAATTCATCAGACCAGGCCACCTTCCATTGCTCCGTGGTCCAGTTCTGTTGCTTACATGCCCATTGTAGGCACTTTCGGTAGTGGACAGGGGTCATCATAGGCACCCTGACTGGTCTGCAGCTACGCAGCCCCATATACAACAAACCGTAATGCATTTTGTGTTCTGACACCTTTCTATCAGTACCAGCATTAACTTTTTCAGCAATTTGAGCTACAGTAGCTCATCTGTTGGATCAGAGCACACGGGCCAGCCTTCACTCCCCGCATACATCAATGAGCCTTCACCGCCCATGACCCTGTCGCTGGTTCACTTATTTTCCTTCCTTGGACCACTTTTGATAGGTACTGACCACTGGAGACCGGGAACACCCCACAAGGGCTGCAGTTTTGGAAATGCTCTGACCCAGTCGTCTAGCCATCACAATTTGTCCCGTGTCAAAGTCGCTCAGATCCTTACGCTTGCCCATTTTTCCTGCTTCTAACACATCAATTTTGAGGACAGAATGTCCCTCCCTCTGACAGGTGCCATGATGATGAGGTTATCAGTGTTATTCACTTCAGTCAGTGGTCATAATGTTATGGCTGAACAGTGTACAAGAGAATAGACAATTAAAATTACATTTCTTTATTGACCGTTGTCCTATTGAATTACCGTCTTGATATTAAAGGGAATCTTGCAGAATTTTTGAAAACTCTTAATATGCTGAAGAATAGTCCTTCTTCTTCTGTGTCTCAACATATCCATTACTGATACAAACATGTTATTATTTATTATTGATTATCTGTCAGAAACTGTGCAGGATATCTCTGAAAACTATGGCTAATCTTATTGTTTTCACAGTTTACAGAAAATGAAGTCCCTCATACCTTGCCCTCCTTACTATAGGCTCAAGAAAGTCCAGTGGGGCTGAAAAACTAAAGCTTTACTTCAATATGCAGCATTATTTTCTGTTGGCTCCGTCGAGTTATTACTTCTCCATTACCGCGAAGACTACTAACCTAGACCTTTTACTGCATATTTTCTAAATTATCATGTCAAGGAAAAAATCTGCAATTACAGGTAAATACAATATTTATCTCTAAAAACAGGGTGAAGATGAGACAAGACGACCATAGTTGGTTTTGTCGGAAGAAAGGCTTCTCCGTACGATTTAGAATAGATCTCTTTAAAACCAGCACTGGGTTTCCTAATTACTTACATTTAATTGCCTTTTTCCCAGCATTGTTTTGTGTTTAAACCCTTGTCCTGTGGAGTTTCCCAGATCTCTATTAGATTTTAACAAGAGAGCAATCAGACACCAATACTGTACATTCCTGTAACTCTCAGCTAATTGTAGTGTAACCACAACAAATGCACTCATATCCCATTAAGGTTTTTAGTGTTCACCCCTTTTGGCAGTGATTGGTTGTTTTTCCAGTATATGTTGAATACTGTTTCATGCTCATTTGTCAGCGCCTGGCTAGAGAAAACGCACACATGTTCTAATCTGCTGGTTTTGAAATATGCTGGGATTGCTTGTCTCCCTCAATCAATTTAAAAATAAATCTCTGAACTAAGTGCACAAGATAGCTCTGAAACAACACCGCACACTAGCATTCATTCCTATTTAGGCTTCTGATTTAGCCCTGAAACAGTAGTCCTCGCGATTATTTTGGGAACTTTATTTTCCTAATCATCTTCATAGACTTTCATTTCATCCAAGATACACATTTTCTGTTTTGTTTCCATAAATATGATCAAGTTTTGTTTTCACTAATGTTTAATATCTTAACCTAGCACCCACAGTAACCCAAACATCTGTGCTTCTGCACAGTTTTCTGGGGACATTAGGTCATAAAAAACATTGTTACTGTTTTTGACATCTGTTATTCGAGTGGGCCCTGGAGAGTTCTGCCCAAGAGAGCAGAACATGTAGTAAAACTCAAATTGAAACAGCATAAAATTATGTCCTACAGCTAAACATTGCATAGATTCGTTTAAAATAGGTTCAGAAACATTACATTTGCTTGCAGAAGCCCTCCAATCTGTGTTTTAAAACCAACAATCAAAATAAAATGATTTATTTTCAGTTCCTTCAGGAAAATAGGGGCTCCAAAGCTTTTGTTCCAAAAAAAAGCCCAACTTCAGTTCAGGAAAATGGAGAAGAGGTGAGAAGTTCTTGTAGTGTTTCTATGTTCTATGCCAGCAGATAACAAAACCAGCATGGGAGGGTTTAACTGAGTGGATATACTGCATTAGCTATAATTAGTTCATTGACCTAACATTTGTTTATGTAACAGCCAAACAGGTCTTTCAGTGGAAGCAGCATTACAGAATTGTAAGCACACCGGAATTTATACAGCTCTCATCTTCCCTGGTATTCTCCATTGGTATGATATTTTCACAGTAAGACTGTATCTCATCATAACACATTTTATTATTTAACGGACATAATCAGTGTCAGTTGATAGATCAATAAAGAGTAGCAAAAGACATATTGGAATTTGCTGGGATTTGACTAATTTGAACACATTTGACCTGGAAAATGTGAATGCAAAAAATGCTTAAAATCTGCAACAACAATTACAATTTTGAGTGGTGTAAGATGGGGAATTGTTACTAGGCCAATGAAGTAAAAAATCCATGTGGACCTTTGTGACCTAGGAAATGTGTGATTATACTTTCTCAAATTCGACACAACAAGCAGTCTACTTAGAAAAGCTATAGATATCAAACATAAGCAAGACATAGATAGGCAGTCCAAATAGTAATGTTATGATCTTACCAGCAGACAATCTACAGTAGGTTTGTGTTATTTGTACTTTGTAGGGAAACACACGCAAGACAAAAAGGCAGTCTGTTTAGTTAATGTATAGGAACACAGGCAAAACAAAAAGGAAGTCTGTTTAGTTAATGTATCGGAACACAGGCAAAACAAAAAGGAAGTCTGTTTAGTTACTTTAGTTACAGGCTGTCAAGTCTCTTTTTGTTACAATTTAGTATTTTTTTCATTGCTGTTTCAAACATTTGCTATTTAATATTTATGTTTATGTATAAATTAAATGCATATTAAAGATCATTTCAAGGCCTTCTGTGAATGGCAGCAGTGGGGCGCGTCTTTATCCGTAGAAGTTCTGAGATAGGCCTGGTGCTTCCCTGATAGAAATCTAATCCAGTGATCCACTCTACATCTCTGACACGTGATTGGTGAAACCACAGGTGGTCTTCGACCCAAAGAGATGCAGTGTCACGGCTCTGTGAATGTATAACAGCAAGTGGATCAGGGACACATACTGTATCTCTTACTCCTTCAGTGCTGCTGCCTAAACCCATTTCACATCAAGGTACACTAGATGACCACTGAAAGAAAAACCAAGCCATGTTTCTGTAGAAGGTCAGAGGAAATCTAGAATCTCAGACATGCATTAATACAAATCATTTGTGGAAGCTCTAGTCATTTTACAGTTTTCTTTTTACATTTTATACATTTTGCCGACACTCATCCAAGGTGACGAACGTACATAATTGATTGCATATATTTAGTACAATAACAGTTTTCTGTTACAGCTCTTAAGTAACCAAAGAGTCTGTAGACAGTAACTATGCAGGTGCCTATACCAGGCAACGGCCTCTTCACTGTCCTGTTAAAGTGAATAGGTTAGTCTTATGAATCTTATGAATAGTACTGTATGTGCTTAAAGACAAGCACATTGTTTGGTAAACCACCACAAGTAGGCTTCCCAACAACGTGCGGAGGGAGAATGATGAGGTACTGTAAGGCTACCCTGTCCAACATCCTGATCATGTACCCAGATGGTGCTGAGCCAATTTGAACAGCTGGTATGCTTCAATCAAGAACTCTTGCAATGATGCGTATATTTTGTTACTTAAGACCACTGCACCATACTTGGAAGATTCAGACTTGTTCAGTTTATCTTGTTAGTGTTGTTGCTGATTAATTGTTCCGTATTAGTTTTGTTCATTTAGTTGGCTTACATTACAGTTCTCTGAGTTGTCCCATCTGTGTGGTATCAAGAAGGAAACGGTCTGGAGTTCATTGTTACAGCTGCTGACTGGTTGTGAGTCCTTACAGCTTGTGAGGACTGCAAAGTAATGGGTTGGGATTGGAATATTTGTATCTGCTACAAACCTTAATGAATGCAAGAAAGAAAAAAACATGGTTAAGACTGGACAGCATTGGCAACCTCTGCCCCACACACATTTGACCAAACAACATCTTTTATTACTGCTTTTTGTGACATTTCTTAACTTTGCTTCCGGTCATTTCCTTGGAATATTTCCCATTTTACAACATCCAATTGACCCTTCTTATCATGACAAACAAAACCTCACTGTTGTATTTGGTCTTGAGAATCAAACTGGCCATCATAGTTGTAATCAAATGCTGGGCCTGTCACCACATTAATGCCATTGTACTGTCTGGCATATTTCTTCAGCAATGTAGACTGGAAGTAATCCCAGATCCCTATGAGAAGAAACATAACTATTAATAATGATACAAATGCTCTGGAGTTTTCTACAGGTTCATACATTTTACCAAAGCAGTGAGAGGTCAAATAAGGGTGAGAGGTAGAAAGTCAAGCTTAAGTGAAGCTGAGAGCCAGGCTGAATTTCAAGAAATGTGTGAAATAAGGGGAGGCACATAAGGGAATAAGGATGAAAGAAAGCAAAGTCTTTGAGGTGCATACATACTCTTGAATTCAGGGAACATTGGAACAACATTGCTCATCAACAGGCCGTCATACTCCTCCTCTCCTGCCTTTTGCAGATCTGGGTGTTGCGTTAGAAATAATACAGATGAAATATAAGTGCCTCAATGACATCACAAGTATGATTATTTAGATAGCTGGTTGAGTCTGTAATTATTTTAGGGGAAGGTTGGTGAGTTTCCGTCTGCTTTTTTTTGTCCAAGGCTGATATTGAACCATCACACGTACTGGGAGGGTAGAGGAAACCGTGGGTAATGTTCCCAGCTTTGTCATATTGGTCACATCTGGGACTTTTTTTGGCAGGGATGCGGACATCAGCCCTCAGGCAATCTGGAGTCACTCCCGGTAAGGTGTCAGTGTTCTCCTAAAGGATACAAACAAAGATTTTTAGGATTTATTAAAAAGGTCCTTCCCGGAGACCATGTCTCCACCCACATCCTTTTATGGACTAAGGAAAGACTCTGTTCCTTGTACTAATATTGTTATAAATCATTATTTATCACAAGTCTTGAGTCAGTCATCCTGTGTAGATGATATCTGAGAGGTATTGCATGACTATATCATTTGATGCAAATACTTTTGCGGTGGCTGACATGTCCTGACTTACTGAAGCTGAAGACTCTTACCACAGAGCAAGCAAGTTTATTTATGTAGCACAAATCATAAAAGCAATTCAATGTGCTTTACAAAGAAAAAGATAAAAATACAATAGAATGAAAACAAACACTAGAATAGAAATAAAACATAGAATAAGAAAATAGATATAAAATAAAAACAAAACTGGTAGATCTGTAGTAGATTCCATGAGGAAGCTATAAAAGCTGTAAGGCTAACAGTGTGGTTAAGTTAAAGCACTCAGTCATAAGCATGTGAAAAAACCTAGATTTAACCTAGATTTTAAAATGGATACGTTTAGGGCACGTCTAAGATCTTCTGGTAGTTCATTCCAGTTGTGTGCAGCATAACTGATAAATGCAGCTTCGCCATGTTTAGTTTGGACTCTGGATCTGAGCCCTGCTCAGATTATAGTCTTCAAACATATCCGAAATTTATTTTGGGCCTCAACCATTCAGTTCTTTATAGGCTAAAAAACAGACTATCTTGGCGAAAAAGGCACCAGCCGGGAAGGTCCCCAAATGGCTTACAGCAACTCAAACTGTTACAGCACAGTGTTCCCCAGATGTGCATCAATAGTCAGGGTGCTTCGCCAATGGCCTTCCTGGAACAGTGGAACAAAGGAATCATGTGGTTCAGCTAGTTTGCCAGAAGGTACGTGGGAGGCTCTGAGACTAAGTGGAAGAAGATTCTATGTTCTTTTAAATGTAGCTTCGCCATGTTTAGTTTGGACTCTGGGCTCTACTGGATCTGAGCCCAGCTCGGTTTATAGTCTTCGAACATAGCCGAAATGTATTTTGGGCCTCAACCATTCAGTTATTTATAGGCTAAAAGCACCACCTTACAATCCATTCTGTAACTGACTGGAAGCCAGTGCAAAGATTTAAGAACCGGAGTGATGTGCTCTGTTCTCTTAGTCCTGGTTAGCATTCTAGCAGTAGCATTCTGAATGAGCTGCAGCTGTTTTATAGTATCTTTGGGGAGTCCAGCTGTGACGGCTGCTCTGCGTGTTGCTGCATGCTCTCTCCTTCTCTGGGAGCTGGAGCAAATGGCTGGGGCTGAAAAAAAAGGCAGCAGCACACCCCAAACACCCGTTTTCAGTTAGCAGTTATAATGTCTATAGTGTTCTCATTTTAACAGCGCCTCACAGGATACTCTGTCCATGTAGTTTGTGACCCTGTGGTGCTGTGTTTTTTGTTGGATAAAGAGAAGAACATTATCCATTTTGTCTGTGTTATTTTGTTACTTTAGTTTTTGCCTCTCCATTACGCATTCGCTACCCTCGTACCTCACGACAGTTAGCCCTATATTCTGGACATATTTTTAAGATAATAGAATGCTGTTTTGGTGACCACTTTGATATGACTGTTGATTGTGAGATCTCAGTCTATCAGAACACCAAGATTACGCCCTAGGTCCCTGGTTTTTTGGGCCTGAGAATCCAGCTCTTTACTAAATACTTGATTTTTGTTGCCAAACACAATAATCTTTGTTTTATCTTGGTTTAATTGTAGACTATTTTGGTTCATCCAGGTATTTATGTGCTCTATACAGTGACACAGTGAGTCTATTGAGCAGTTGTCATACGGTTGGAGAGCCATGTATTTTTGAGTTTCATCTGCTTAGCTATGGTGATTAATGTTGTTGTTCTGTAGAATTTGGCCCAGAGGTCTAACGAATGTGTCTAATCATTAGCATTTGATCTATTACATGTGAAATCTAAAAATAGTGAACTTTGGATGAAAAGGTAATGACTTTCTTACAGGTTTTTCCACGGTGAATGAGTTCCATACTGGCATCAGTGATCTCTTGCTATAGGCGTTGACAAAGCCATGATGATACAGTAGGCAGTAGTCTTCAGTGGGTTGCAACATTTTTGGTCTGCCAAACAAAGTGTGCTTCCGCTCAGCAGCAGCCACTGAAAGTGAATTCATAGATGTGAATGAAAATAAATCCTGATATTGCACAATTCACCTACCCATGTTATATGAAGCATAATATGTAGACCTACAGTATATAAACCAGTTAATTTAGTTCAACAAGGACATTTTGTGGAAGAGCAGTATTTTTTGCACTATTGAAGTTATGAGCAAGTTGATGAACCCATTATCTGATATAATAACTGATTGTTAATCAATCAAATATTCTGAGAAAAATAGGTTCATAGTCTCTCTCTAATATTTACCTTCAACTGCTGTAAGATTGAGACGACTATTTGGATTTGTTCCATTCTGGAAAAAAGTTAAAGAATATAAGAAAATGTCAAAGCATTGAATAACCCCCAGAGCACAGTAGTCCATTATTAAAGGGAATAATGAAAAATATAACAACAAATCTGAAATTGTTTGAAGTAATCATTGGAATGTCTCTATTTCAACTATTTCAATAATGGAGAGCATGGCCATGCTAGTGCAAGTGCAGTGTTAGTGTTATGTAATGTAAGTCAGATGACTTGTTCTAACATCTCTTACAAACATCTGGGTCTCCCTGAGTGAGATAGTTGTGTGCATAGAGAGACAATCCAACAGTTACTTAGACAAATCATAGATATTAATTATTATTCCCCTTGATGAAATGGACAGAATGGGGCACAAATGTGAAACTGTCTGGAACAGGCCTTCCACAAAAACTGAGTATCTAGGTGAAAAGGGCACCAGCTGGGTATGTCCCCAAAAGGCCTACAGCAGAGATTTACAGTACAGTGTTCCACAGCTGTGCATCAATAGTCAGGGTGCTTCGCAAATGGCCTTACTGGAACAGTGGAACACAGGAATCTTATGGTCCAGCTAGTTTGCCAGAAGGTACATAGGAGGCTCTGAGACTAAGTAGAATAAGATTCTGTGGTCATGAAGCCAAAATAGAATTTTTTGGTTTCAAGTCTAACAATGCACATCATGCTGAGAACCCCGTCCCTATTGTAAAGCATGGTGGTGGCATGGGATGTTTCTTTGGATCGGGGTGGAAAGCTTGTGAAGATACAGGTGCTGGTCATAAAATTTGAATATCATCAAAAAGTTGATTTATTTCTGTAATTCAATTCAAAAAGTGAAACTTGTATAATTTATACATTCAGTCCACACAGACTGATATATTTCAAGTGTTTATTTCTTTTAATTTTGATGATTATAACTGACAACTAATGAAAATCCCAAATTCAGTATCTCAGAAAATTTTAATATTGTGAAAAGGTTCAATATTGAAGACACCTGGTGCCACACTCTAATCAGCTAATTAACCCAAAACACCTGCAAAGACCTTTAAATGGTCTCTCAGTCTAGTTCTGTAGGCAACACAATCATGGGGAAGACTGTTGACTTGACAGCTGTCCAAAAGACGACCATTGACACCTTGCACAAGGAGGGCAAGACACAAAAGGTCATAGCTAAAGAGGCTGGCTGTTCACAGAGCTCTGTGTCCAAGCACATTAATAGAGAGGCGAAGGGAAGGAAAAGATGTGGTAGAAAAAGGTGTACAAGCAATAGGGATCACCACACCCTGGAGAGGATTGTGAAACAAAACCCATTAAAAAATGTGGGGGAGATTCACAAAGAATGGACTGCAGCTGGAGTCAGTGTTTCAAGAACCACCACGCACAGACATATGCAAGACATGGATTTTAGCTGTCGCATTCTTTGTGTCTAGCCACTCTTGAACAAGACACAGCGTCAGAAGCGTCTCGCCTGGGCTAAAGACAAAAAGGACTGGACTGCTGCTGAGTTATGTTCTCTGATGAAAGTAAATTTTGCTGGTCCCAGTCTGGAGGAACAGAGGAGAGGCACAGAATCCACGTTGCTTGAAGTCTAGTGTAAAGTTTCCACATTCAGTGATGGTTTGAGGTGCCATGTCATCTGCTGGTGTTGGTCCACTGTGTTTTCTGAGGTCCAAGGTCAACCCAGCCATCTACCAGGAAGTTTTAGAGCACTTCATGCTTCCTGCTGCTGACCAACTTTATGGAGATGCAGATTTCATTTTCAAACAGGACTTGGCACCTGCACACAGTGCCAAAGCTACCAGTACCTGGTTTAAGGACCATGGTATCCCTGTTCTTAATTGGCCAGCAAACTCGCCTGACCTTAACCCTATAGAAAATCTATGGGGTATTGTGAAGAGGAAGATGAGATACGCCAGACCCAACAATGCAGAAGAGCTGAAGGCCACTATCAGAGCAACCTGGGCTCTCATAACACCTGAGCAGTGACACAGATCGACTCCATGCCACGCCGCATTGCTGCAGTAATTCAGGCAAAAGGAGCCCCAACTACTTTTCAGTTGGCCAATTTTTTTTTATTGGTCTTAAGTAATATTCAAATTTCCTGAGATACTGAATTTGGGGTTTTCATTAGTTGTCAGTTATAATCATCAAAATTAAAAGAAATAAACACTTGAAATATATCAGTCTGTGTGGAATGAATGTATAAATTATTCAAGTTTCACTTTTTGAATGGAATTACTGAAATAAATTAACTTTTTGATTATAATACAATTTTATGACCAGCACCTGTAAAGGGCAAAGCGCAGGCCGTAAAGTACACAGAAATCCTGGAAGAAAACCTGTTGAAGTCTGCAAGAGACCTGGGACTTGAGAGAACATTCATCTTCCAATAAGACAATTACCCCAAACATACAACCAAAGCCATACTGGAATGGCTTGAAAACAAAAAGTAAATGTCCTGAAGTGGCACAGTGAATGCCTGGACCACAATCCAAATCAGAAAGAGTGGAAAGATTTGAAAATAGCTATAGGTCCCCATCCAACTCAATAGAACTTGAACAATTCTGCAACGAAAAATAGGCAATAACATTGTATAGTAAAATATTTCAAACCCATCTTGTGATAGCTGAACCTTAAAATATGTGACATATTAATTGTGTAAAAGACAATGTACAGCTCATTCTAATCTAATGTTGGGTATAAAATCTTATTTCTTAAGAGAGTACCACTGATGGCTTTCATCTAGTATTTTTGTCAGATTTGCGTTTTTGGAAATCCGCTGTCTGTCTTTCTAAATGAATTGTCGAATTCAGCGTCCTTACTCTTTCCACTTTCAAATATCATGGACAGGGACCGGCACCAACCGAGTGTAGATTTGTGACTGCAAATGTAACAACATTAATCAGTAGGTTAACAGAAGGCTTGCCAAGACAAACTCAACCGTCTACTTTGTTGCAATGTCACAGTGGGTCAACATACTGTAAGGCCTGCCAAGACAAAGTACATGCCCACTGGTTTTATCATGTGAAATGAGATGCCCCAACAGGCAAGTTTCAAAGCCATTGAAAATAATATACAGTGGATATAAAAAGTCTACACACCTGTTAAAATGCCAGGTTTTGTGATATAAAAGAATGAGACAAAAATAAATAATGTCAGAACTTTTTCCAATTTTAATGTGACCTATAATGTGATCAATTCAATTGAAAATCTAACTGAATTCTTTGAAGGGAAAAAATGAAATATAAAAAACTTACAATAACCTGGTTGCATATGTGTGCACACCCTCTTATAATTGGGGATATGGATGTGTTCAGAATTAACCAATCACATTCAAACTCATGTTAAATATAAGTCATTACACACCTGCCATCATTTAAAGTGACTCTGATTAATCACAAATAAAGTGATTGAAATGTATCAGTCAGGAGAAGGGTACAAAATAATTTCCAAAGCATTAGATATACCATGGAACACAGTGAAGAGAGTCATCATCAAGTGGAGAAAATATGGCACAACATGACATTACCAAGAACTGGACATCCCTCCAAAATAGAGAAGAAGACGAGAAGAACACTGGTCAGGGAGGCTTCCAATAGGCCTACAGCAACATTAAAGGAACTGCAGGAATTTCTGGCAAGGACTGGCTGTGTGCTACATGTGACAAAAATATCCCGTATTCTTCAGATGAATGGGCTATGGGGTAGGGTGGTAAGACGGAAGCCTTTTCTTATAAAAGAAAAACATCCAAGCCCGTCTGAAGTTTGCAAAAACAAACATTAAGTCCCCTAAAAGCACGTGGGAAAATGTGTTATGGTCTGATGAAACCAAGGTTGAACTTTTTGGCTATAATTCCAAAAGGTATGTTTGGCGCAAAAAAAACACTGCACATCACCCAAAGAACACCATACCCACAGTAAAGCATGGTGGTGGCAGCATCATGCTTTGGGGCTGTTTTTCTTCAGCTGGGTAGAGGGCATTATGAACAGTTCCAAATACCAGGGAATTTTGACACAAAACCTTCAGGCATCCATTAGAAAGCTGAAGATGAAGTTCACTTTTCAGCATGACAACGAACCAAAGCACACAGCCAAATCCACAAAAGCATGGCTTCACCAGAAGAAGATTGATGTTTTGGAATGGCCCAACCAGAGCCCAGACCTGAATCCAATTGAACATGTGTGGGGTGATCTGAAGAGGGCTGTGCACAGGAGATGTCCTCACCATCTGACAGATTTGGAGCGCTTTTGCAAAGAAGAGGGGCAAATATTGCCACGTCAAGATGTGCCATGCTAATCGACTCCTACCCAAAAAGACTGAGTGCTGTAATAAAATCAAAAAGTGCTTCAACAAAGTATTAGTTTAAGGGTGTGCACACTTATGCATCCAGGTTATTGTGAGTTTTTTACTTTTTATTTTTCCCCTCAAAGATTTCAGTTTGTTTTTCAATTGAATTGTTCACATTATAGGTCACATTAAAGGTGGAAAACGTTCTGACATGATTTATCGTTGTCTCATTCTTTTACATCACAAGAACCTGGCATTTTAACAGGGTTGTGTAGACTTTTTATATCCACTGTAAACCTTGAACGTAGCCATTGTCTTTTCCTTTTCCACTGAAAAACAATGTCTCTATCAGATCTTGCATCATTGCCTTTCCTTACAGTGGCTTAGCCCAGTGGAATGTGTAAGGGACAGGATCACATATATCCTAGAATCAACTTTACATCTGATTATTTTAGCATACATCTTATACTTCAGCTTCACTACATACTTTGCATTGCCTTGTCATCAGCATTTTTTCAACATGACGTTCTACCTGCTACTGAATACACTTAGAGCAGGGAGGACAGCAGAATGGTTTCTGGGATAGAAGGACAGGTAGGAGGCTCGAACTGGCGGGATAAGGCATCAGCCTTGATATTTTTCTTTAATTGTGTAATTGTGAAGAATATGGCCTAGCGAGCTTATCAAGAGTTCAGTCGTTTGGCACTGTGTAGATATTCCAAAGTATGATGATCAGTGAGGACCCGAAATGGATGGTGAGCTCCCTCTAACCAATGATGCCATTCTTCCAGGGCTAGCTGTATGGCCAGAAGCTCTCTATTACCGACGACATAGTTTCTCTCAGCGAAACAGCAAAAGAAAGAAGGCAAAGGGGTGTTGTTTTGGAGGGGTCCCCACCCGCTGAGAGAGGACAGCCCTAACCCCTACCTCTGATGTGTTGACCTCCAGTACAAACAGGAGTGTAGGATCTGGCTGACAAAGAACGGGAGCCGACGTGAACAGGCATTTTAATGCATCAAAGGCATCGCGTTCGGACCCTGTCCATTGGGGAGACTGGCTTTTTTGGGGCCACAGTTGCACTGAAATTCCTAATGAAGCATCTGTAAAAATTGACGAATCCCAGGAAGCGTTCTAACTCCTTCACTGTCGAGGGTGTAGGCCAGTTACGAACCTCTGTAATCTGGCCTTCATCCATGTTGACCCCTCCAGGTGTAAGTACGAATCCTAGAAAGGTGACAGTAGGAACGTGGAATGCACTCTTTTTGGCTTTAAACAAGAGACAGTGTTCTTGGAGTCTCTGGAGAACTTGTTGGACATGTTAGATGTGATCAGACATGGAATGGGAGTAGATCAGATCCGTGAAGACCTCATTCATGAACGCTTGAAAGACTGCAGGGGCATTGGTTAATCCGTAGGGCATCACAAGGTATTCAAAGTACCCTCTAGCGATGATGAAGGCCGTTTTTTATTCGTCCCCTTCTCTGATGCGAATAAGATTGTAAGCACTCCTGAGGTCTAGTTTGGAGTACATGGTGGCTTTTCCTATTTGCTCCAGAGCAGCCGGAATCGGAGGCAGAGGGTATCGGTTTTTGATGGTGATATCATTGAGGGCGCGGTAGTCTATGCACGGGCAGAGCCCTCTATCCTTTTTCCCTACGAAGAAAGACTGGAGGCGGCAGGAGATGTAGACGGGCAGATGGATCCCGAGGCTAGAGCCTCGTCTATGTAAGTATTCATGGCTTCGTCTTCTGGGATGGACAGTGGCTAGACCCGACCCTTCGGGGGTGATGCACCTGGTAATAGATTGATCGTGAAGAGGAGTTCACCCTTCCCCCACGAGATGGTAGGGTCATGGAGACAAAGCCAAGGGTGGCCGAGGGTGAGGGGTTCCTTGGGAGAAACGAGTACCAGCAGTGAGATGGATTCAGTGTGCAAAACCTGATACTCGATGGCTCTTTTGTAGCAGCGCCTTTACAGTTACTAATCAAGTGACACTTCTGTAATCAATTACACTGTTGTATGTACATGCGTCATTAAGAAACAATGCAGATCACCCAGAACAATCATACATAGAGGTAATGGGTACTACCAAGGAGGAGCATGTGCAGTTCAGGGAATCAACAGGGTCAAGTGTCACCAGAGGGCACTGCCCAGGGTTTGTCTCCTCGGCAGGGTGGGTAGGAAAATACCAAGGAGTTCTCAGGAGATGGTTCATACTGCCATGGCTTCCATTGTTAGGGGACGGGGAGATCTCCAACACATCTGAAAGGGTTGCACAGGAACAGTGTTATAATGCACATACTATACATGCCTGATATCACAATTAGGGTACACTTTCTCCCTGAGTGATGCGTGTCTCGCAGTGTAGCTGCATCCAAATGTTGGAACCCTGACAGCATCAGACAGACCGCTTTTTCACCTCGGGCTTTCGCAGCTTCTTGGTAGTGTTATGGAAATATCTTGAACTAATGCATTCTTATTGATTAATGTATTGAGTCCCCATGTTTAGATAAGACAAAGAATGTCGGTTGTGCTGTGGTAAAGGAAGTATGAGGTGCTGTGATAAACGTAAACCTATAGCAGGATGGGGGTAGATGCAGAACAATGGGTCTTAGGATAGGATACAGGAAGATACACAACAAAAGGTAGGATGGATAAGGAACATGTGTTGTTTTTGTGGTATGACCATACAGATTCTTATCTCCACCCATTTCTCTATAAATATCGAATGTATTTCCAAATGCTTTAGAGACTCCTCGGATGATTATGTTTGTAAGCATTTGACACGTCTCTCTTATTTGCAAATAATTAATAAAACTGTTGAATTGTGCCAAGAGAATTTGATCTCTGTTCTTACTCCTTTAAGAGTGTCGATCGATGGAATTGCCATCACAGTAGTAGGTGAGGCGCCTGCGAGCCCAGTCATGGTTGTTGGCTGGAGAATGTGTTCTTAGCGCATGTGTACCAATTAGAAACTTCCTGGTTGGTCAAGCGGGGTGATATATGAACAAACAGCTCAATCAAATCTGACCAATGCACCACTTCTAATCTCCCAGGAAGCTGACACTTGGTCACAGGTGGATCTTACATTAAAACCCAAGCACAAATCAGAACCCACAATACAATTATTTTCATTTACTTATCAATTCATATACCATGAGGAACTCATACAGCAGTTCTCAAAATGATTCAACCTCTTTTCGATTTTTTTACACAAAATCTATTGTGTAAACATGAAATCAAAATGATTTAATTAGGTGTTTTTGACACCAACACAAAAAGTCTGTAATGTCTAATGTCTGGATACTTCTGAGAGCCACTGTACCATTAAAAGCCTTGTGAAAACTTAAAAAGTGTCAATGTCCAAACTTAACTTGTGAATGTCCAAGTGGCCAAAAAATGACAGTCCGAATACCACGTCCTTACTTAGCCATGCCGCCAGCCTAGCTTTAATTACCCTGCACCAAGAATCAATAGCCCAGCACTTCTAAATGATGCAACTAGACTATAGTGGACATAAGCCTGCAACGCAGCAGTTGAGTCATTCAAACCAACCAGCATATTTTTATGTGAACTACTCACCACACATGAGATTGTAGAGCTCAATGTTGGAGAATGGTTCTATTTCGGTTTTGTAATGAAACTTGGGTCCATAGCTTAAGAACATGGCCTGAGGAAAATAGTAAGATTTGAGGATGATTTTAATTCATTTCTGGTTTCAGATATCCCCCAAAAAAACCAATAAAACAATATATTTTAAAAAGCTATAACAGAAAGAGCAAATATGGATTTACGAACAAAATTATTCTTATCCAGTTGCCACTTACATGCATGTCAGGATCATCATTGTCATACCCATGATCTGCACCTGCACAAAAGGTCAAAGACCCCGGGAACCTACAACGTAACATATACATATCAGAAGGTCAAAGTCCCCGGGAACCTTCAACGTAACATATATATATCAGAAGGTCAAATACCCCGGGAATCTACAACATAACATAGACATATCAGAAGGTCAAATACCCCGGGAATCTACAACATAACATAGACATATCAGAAGGTAAAATACCCCGGGAACCTACAACGTAACATATACATATCAGAAGGTCAAAGTCCCCGGGAACCTTCAATGTAACATATACATATCAGAAGGTCAAATACCCCGGGAATCTACAACATAACATAGACATATCAGAAGGTAAAATACCCCGGGAACCTACAACGTAACATATACATATCAGAAGGTCAAAGTCCCCGGGAACCTTCAACGTAACATATACATATCAGAAGGTCAAATACCCCGGGAATCTACAACATAACATAGACATATCAGAAGGTCAAATACCCCGGGAATCTACAACATAACATAGATATATCAGAAGGTCAAAGACTGAGAATCTACGACATAACATTGCACATACTGTATCTGAAGCCAACATTTTGCTCTATTGTGTCCCACTAAAATCCACATGATGGGTATGTTTACGAAGAGTCTCAAAAATTGGTACCTCTCGAACAGCCATCCTGGATTAACTAACACACTGACGTCCTCGATCCGTCTACTGTTTGCGTAGTGAAACCGTTTGGGCAGATTGTTCTTCAGGTAAGCTTTGATCTTCTGATCGTTCTTTTTGCACTGGGATCCCAAGATGAAATTAGGAAGTATTTAAAATAAAACTTAGGTGTTTTTGAAGGACATTAGGGATAAAACAACATTTTCAGAATGAGTGTTTTTCATTTAGCATACTGGCAGATTATACTGCGAACTGAACACAGACCAAATGTAATCTTCAGTAGTGCCTCAACATTCAATAACCTCTTAATTGGAGAAGTATGTTACAGAGGCACTAATGGCTAGTTTAAATCAAGTTTACTATTCCATCATAGCTTATTGCTCACCGTCATGTTGGCTACCAGGCTAGCCGAGTCCACTATCAAATGAAACAACAATGTCAGTAATTTTCATTGAAATTTAAAATAAAGACAATTTTGTACATCTTTGGTCTTGCACTCACATGGTTGATTTTTTTTATCTGATCTAATTCGTCCAAATGGTCCTTGGTAGACGTATAAATGACTAACGTCATCCACCTGGAGGAGATCCTGGAGGACTTCCTTCCTGTCACAACTTGTATCCTCCATACCTGTTGGTGTAGTATCAGATGAAGTTACCAAACAAACCTTTTTGAAAATTAAATAACTATTAAACATTCAACACAAATACTGAAATGTACAAATCTGCATTATTCTAGGGCAGAGGTTCCCAAACTAGGGTTCACGGCCCCACCTGATAAGAAAATGGGGCCGAGGGAGAATGTTTTACAATTGACTCTCATAGCCTCAAATAAAAAAAATAATGATTATATAATTTTTCTTCACATGGTTGGGGTGGCGAGAATGTTTAGATATTGAAATGTTTCATTGGCCCAAAAGGTTTGGGAACCCCTATTCTAGGGACATTAAATGTTCAACTATGCTAGGTTTAGATGAAGAAGAAGGCCCATTTGCTTTCCAGATTTCAGATTTTTGGTCATAGAGGGTCATCATATTTTGAACTTCCTTTGATTTATAAGCTTCCTACCATGGTCAGCTATTATAATTATGTTGATACAGTTATGCAGGTTCAACTGTTTGAGTCCATTCATCAGTTGTCCAATGATCTTGTCCACTCCTATCAGAGCCTCGATCAACTGAAATGCAACAACAATACTTACAAGTATTCAATGAATTAATGGCACTGTGTACACCATTAAACCCTGGACTGATTTTAGGAACCACCCTATTTAAAAAAAGACTTGATGTGTGTTCACTTGGATTTATGTCTGACAATGTAAAACCAAATGTCAATATAATTATCTCTTTGAGGTATTAAAAGTCATTAGGTCATAACTTTGCATTGGGATGTAACAATATGTTTTCAGTTATTAACAAGGCAACCGATTTGAAGGGGCCTTGTGTAAGACATTCCCAAGGTTTATGGTCTCAAAATTATTACTATATAGCACAACTTCCAGCCAATTAGCATCAAGGATTTATACCACCTTCACCACCTTGTCTATACAGCACAACAGATGTTGCATAAAAAAGGAGGTTTTAAAAGCATATGTGAGAACAAAAACATAGATACATTTCAAAACATCCCTAACCTAAACACAGGGACGTCAACAGCAATGAATGAAAATAGGCAAAAATTATTGAAAAAAAACATTTACAAATATTCTACCCCAGTACTGGTCAGTCTAACCGGCTTAGCATCCACATATCATCTCCATGTGTTATGTAAAAATTAAAGACCACACTAAATCAGGAAATCCTTGGTGTCTGTGTATAACTTCAAATCTTCAACATGTCCTTACCCCTCCACTGACGGGACCAAAGGAGTGTCCTGACTTGTCTGGCTCCTCCAGGTACAAAGTGAAGAAATCTGGCCTGCAGAGCCAAGTGGTATACAACATGAAATAATAATCCATGCATTTCATCACTTTAGGCTAAACAGTTACCGGGGAATTCATGATAAGCAAGCTTTTCATGCTTACTAAAGGCATAAATTAGGCTGGAATGCATTTATCTTTTTAAATGATAGTAAGATGGATGACCAACTGTACCTCTCTTTCTCTGGCAACTGTAGCCACTTCAGGATTGAGAAGACCCTTTCCTCAAAAGGTATTTTGCTGATATGCAAAAAAAACTGTTTATCATAAAAGCCAATTAAGTCCTATAAATATCTGAGAAACAAGATTCCTGGCCATATTACCTGTTAAACTCTACGCTGATGTCCGGGAAACTACCATTGATTTTGACATCTGAGCCTGGCCAGAAATAGGTTCCAGATTTCAGTCCTTGGTAACTTGCAGTGTGCCAGATCTAAATATAAAAGTTAATGTGACATCTCAAATCACAGTTTTTTTTTCAATCCAGCTAGAAACTTTCTACTGGGATGTGAGTGTAGTTCTGTGAAAAACAGTAACACAAGTAAATTAACAAAAAATAATGTAATCTGTCTCACTTCATCAAGGCCATGATGAAACGTAGACATTCATCAAGAAATATGAGACTGTGGGAAAGTCAAAGTGACAAATATATTGTAATCTATCAGAAAGCAGAGGTGGGGCTCACAGGCTGACCCAGGTACCATCTTGGGTTGGACTTCTCTTCGTTGGAGAGACTAAAGGAAGCATCAAACACAGGGTCGTACATGTTGTTGTCAATCAGACCGTGGGACTCGGTGTACATACCCTGAAGAAGACAGACAGCGAAAATTAAGTGAAATAGTAATCTGAATTGCTCCGCCCCAACCATTTTCCTACAAACACAGAATACTATTTTGTTGCAGTAAAGTTTGAGTATTTACACAAACTATTATTTAAAATGTCTGGTAAGAGAGTGTCGTTTTTTCTGTTTTCAGTCAATTTTCAGGTGCATGCTACTAAGCAAGCAGCAGCATTGGACATTGGGACTTATGTGAGTATGAGGAAACCCATTGTCATGGTGCGGTGAGCAGCAGCGCCACCGTGCCATATTATCACAAGTTCCCATATCTCACGAACACATCCCGGACTGTCACATGTTTCCAATCTTCCACACCAGGTCCCAATCTAGCTCGTTTGTATGTGTATATATGTTTCCCCTCTGCGCCCCACATTGTGGATCATTGTTGCTGTCGCTGTCTGTATGCTGGTGAGTGTTGTTTGTGCTACTGTTTGTATGCTGGTGAGTGTTGTTTGTGCTACTGTTTGTATGCTAGTTGTTAAGTCGCATTGTTGCGCACTTTATTTTCATTCAGTAGAGTAGTTATTGTTTTCCGTTCGTGTTCGGTTTGTTGTTTGTTGTTTTAATAAACCAACGAACGTGATCTCTGCCTGCGCCTGGTTCCTCCAACGCTACACCACGACAAGTGTTACACCCATCAATGAAAACTAAGAAAGTTTAAATGGGGAATATCCCAGGCATTCTGAACAATGTTGTTGAATATTTTTTTTGGTAAAATTTGCTTAAAACATGAATTGCAGATGTCTTCAGGGTCATTTATGCTTGTATTTATACTAGTAGTGCAATAAAATGTGTATGGCCCCATTAAATATAAATAAATCAACTTAAAAAGTGTAAATATGTCTTTGACATCATGGCCACTTCCACAGGTCTAAAGATAAAACAGATGTGTCCTGAACAAAACAGACAACTGCATCAAACAAGCTGTAACATCAAAGGGAAAAGGGCGGGTGATATACTTCTAGAAGGCCATGAAAGAAAGCTTGGCTGTGTGTATTCCAAATTGAGAATACTGGGTTTCCCATACATTCTCTTAAATACAGTTCCATGACTTCGCATCACACTATATTTGGTCTCTAGTTGCCGTCTCTCACTGGTCGACTAGCCAGTGCTTCCCTAGCCTGAGCCTTGGAGGAATGTCCTGGGCCGCAGAAGCCATAAGCATAGAACATCTCCAACTGCCACTGCAGAATTCAGAAGAGCTACCCAGGATTCAGAAGAGCTACCCAGGATTCAGAAGAGCTACCCAGGATTCAGAAGAGCTACCCAGGATTCAGAAGAGCTACCCAGGATTTAGAAGAGCCGTGAAAAAAAGATACCACAAATACTTTTCTGACTTTTGAGTCAGAACCGTACAGTACATGAGGATCACATCTTTTTTGATACAACAAAAGGGCGTTCCCAAACTTTGTGCGGGCTGGACCGGTTGTCTGAATATGCTGGCTCACACTGACCAGCGCAAGTCTAGGATAGGACGTGGAAAAGGGAGGCTTTACTCTACACATTTATAAGCTATCTTTCAAGGAATTTCGATGGTGAGGAATACTGCAGCCCCGGCGGGCAAAAACCCTGTGTTACAAACATCCAGCGCCGCAAAACAACAGTTCACTTGGGACCACCGCCTTCCCATGGCCTCAGGACTACTGCAAACCCGTGGAGGTAAATTTTGTACACAAATTTGACACTTTCTGGAAACAACAGTTTGATTACACTAAAGTTAGGTAGTCAAAATAAACAGCTGTAGATGCGCTACTATCGTAGATAGTCATACTATTTACAAACATTCAAAAGTGCTTGCTAAGGTTAATATTAGGCTTAGAATAAGTGTTGGTGTAAGGGTTAAGGTTCGAGATATGAGGTTTAAGGTTAGGGCTAGTGTTAATAGATAATTCACATTTTAATGGTGATTTGTGAAACATCTACAGATCCAAGCAAACTGTTACCAAACCACAATTAAACAGTTTAAGGGGAATCCGTCTAAATTCTGGAAACCTAAAAAACGGTGCCTCCTCTCTAACACAACAGATTGTTTTGGACTCAGGACATATTAGTTAAACATGCTTGTCAAGCTTGCTTCCTCTCGCCTCCCAAACCATTACTAAACCTCTACTAGCTGCAACCGACCCAACACCCCTTTCCTGCACTCCCCTGGTCATCAACCCAACGCCCAATTCCTCATCTACAGGAGTCTTGTCTTGCCTATTACACATACTCCCCCAAAATCATCCCCTGGTGAGGATATTTGTGAGGCTCACCGTGACTATTGTGTAGTGATTGGGGAAGGTCTTGCTTGGGAACACAGGCTGCATGAAAGGAGCAGAGGTGCCACAGGTTCCTGAAAGAGGGATGAGGATAATTCAATTAAGTGTTTCTGGTGCACGTTCATTAGTAGGTAGGGGAGTTTCACAGTGATGGAGTCATTATAAACACGTCTAACAAAAAGATTCAGGACACTCACTCAGTTTGTCTAAGACAGGGATCAGATGACTCCATGTTTGTTGATATTCTGCTCTCAAGCCGTCCAGTGAGATGAGGAGCAAAGGCTGCTTTTTAAAGCTAAGAGTGAACAAAAAATGAAAGCATGGATAATTCTGTACATAACATTACATTTTGCATTTAGTTTAATTTGGACATTGGAATAGCTTTAATGGAAATATTGGCATTGTTTTTGGTAATAAAATGTACCTCGCTGTACAGTTTGGCCTCGCCAGATCCACACATTTATCAGCCACCCATTCGGTTTCTCCTTAATTTATGGGAAAACATAAGAAAATGATCACTTTCAGTTTCACTTTGTGTTTCTCCACAACAAGTACTTAGTGCACCAAATGTGTATGTACAGTACAAGTATTTACTTCACTTCCGCTACAACTTTTTGCTTACCTTGACAGACATGTTTGAAGTTGGTGCAACAGTCCCCATGTTCCATGCAGTCATCAGAGCAGTGACATCTGCTCTTCGTCAACCTCTTTTCTCCACAGCGCAGTTTCGTACACTCCCATTGTTGAGCTTTTGGATCAAGTAAAAGTGGAGACACTAGCTAAAGCATAATAAGCACACATTTGCACCAAGAATGACATAGAGTTAGGTCCATAAATATTTGGACACTGACACAATTTTCATAATATTGTCTCTGCACACCATCCCAATGGATTTCAAATGCAACAACCGAGATGCAATTGAAGTGCAGACATTCAGCTTTAATTCAATGCTTAGCACAAAAATATGAAATGTTTAGGAATTGCAACTATTTTCATACACATTCCAGTTATAATAATTAAAAAGTTCATTTTTAATACATTGTCAAGAATCCTGTGCAGGTGATGACTGCTTGAAGTCTCACCAAACGTGACGTTTCCTCATTTGTGATGCTTTACTGCAGCTTTCTTCAGATGTTGCTTGTTCGTGAGTCTTTATGCCTTAAGTTTTGTCTTCAGTAAGTGAAATTCATGCTTAATCGAGTTGAGATCATGTGATTGACTTGACCATTGCAGAATATTAAACTTCTTTGCCATAAAAACGTGTGGGTGGCTTATGCAGTATGTTTTGGGTCATTGCCCAATTAATTAAGCAATGACCATCCAATCACCCAATCAACTGGCCTTCCAATCAACTTTGCTGAATTCGGCTGAATCTGAGCAGACAATATATCCCTATACACTTCAGAATTCATCCAGCTGCTTCTGTCACATCATCAATAAACACTAGTGACCCAGTGCCATTGGAAGCCATGCATACCCATGCCATCACACTGCCTCCACTGTGTTTTACAGATGATGTGGTATGCTTAGAATCATGAGCCATTCCAAGCCTTCTCCATACTTTGTTCTTCCCATCATTCTGGTACAGGTTGATCTTAGTTTCTTCTGTCCAAAGAATGCTGTTTAAGAACTGGGCTGGCTTTTCAGGTGTTTTTTGGCGAAATCTGGCCTTTCTATTCTTGAGGCCATCTGTATTTGCTCTCGTAAAGTATTCTCTTTATAGTAGACTTGGATAATGATATACCTACCTCCTGGAGATCATTCTTCACTTGGCTGGATGTTGTGAAGGAGTTTTTCTTTACCATGGAAAGTATACTATGATCATCCACCACTGTTGTCTTCTGTGGACTTCCAGGCCTTTTTTTCTCAGAATGTACCAAACTGTTGATTAGGAGTTAATGTTCCTGTTATCTCTCTGATAAATATTTTTTGTTTTGCATCCTAAGGATGCCCTGCGTCACTGGCACTGAGAGCTCCTTTGACTGCATGTTGTGGGTTCACAACATGGAATCAACTAAAGAACCTTTACCTGCTTAATTGATGAAGAAATAACAAAGGAATAGCCCACACCTGTCCATAAAAAAGCTTTTGAGTCAACGGTCCAATTACTTTGGTCCCTTGAAAAAGAGGGGGCTACATATTAAAAAGCTGTAATTCCTAAACCCTTCCTCCAATTTGTTTGTGAATACCCTCAAATTAAAGCTGATCCAATCCCATCATCAGAGCTCAGCTTTATAAACAGAAGCTAAATAAACCCCGTTAGATTTGAACCCCACTTGTCCTAACTAAGATCATGTCATCATAAAAGACACTGTTACATTAAATACAATAACCCCATCTTTTGAAAAGTGTTTCATATCAGTCTATGACTTCTCTGGGAGCCATCACCTTATCGTGGTGAAGAGGTTTGTGTGTTCCTATGAACCTGAGGGCTGTGTTGTCCGGGCCTTAGTGCTCCTGGTAGGGTTTCCCATGGCAAAGTGGTCTCAGGGGAGGAGCCAGACTAAGAATGGTTCAAATATACTCCATGTTAAAACGAGGAAGAGGAGGAGTTACCCTGCCCGTAGGAAGCCCGGGGCCCCCGTCTGGAGCCAAGCCCAGAGGGAGGGCTCGCCGACGAGCACCTGGTAGCAGGGTTTGCCACGGAGCCCGGTCGGGCATAGCCAGAAAAAGCAACGTGGCACCCCCCTCTCCATCCTATGGGCCCACCACTCATGGGAGGAACTGCTGGGGTCGGGTGCGCTGCCATATGGGTGGCAGTGAAGGCCAGGGGCCTCGACGGACCAGACCCGGGCGGCAGGGGCTGGCTCTGGGGACGTGGAACGTCACCTCTCTGTGGGGGAAGGAGCCGGAACTTGTGAGGGAGGTGGAGCGCTATCAGTTAGATCTGGTGGGGCTTACATCCACTCACAGTCTCGGTTCTGGAACCGTACTCCTGGATAGGGAATGGACTTTATTCTTCTCTGCAGTTGCCCAGGGTGTGAGGCGCCGGTTGGGGGTTGGGATACTCACAAGCCCCCGGCTGAGTGCCGCTATGTTGGAGTTTACCCCAGTGGATGAGAGGGTCGCCTCCCTACGCCTATGGGTTGTGGGGGGGAATCTCTGACTGTTGTTTGTGCATATGCCTCGAACAGCAGTTCGGAGTACTTGGCCTTCTTGGAGACCCTGAATGGAGTCCTGTATGGGGCTCCAGTAGGAGACTCCATAGTTCTGCAGGGGGACTTCAACGCACACGTGGGCAATGATGGAGACACCTGGAGAAGCGTGATAGGGAGGAACAGCCTCCCTGATCTGAACTCGAGTGGTCGTTTGTTGTTAGAGTTCGGTGCTAGTCATGGATTATCTATAACGAACACCATGTTCGAACATAAGGATGCTCATGTGTACGTGGTACCAGAGCACCCTAGGCCGAAGGTCATTGATTGATTTTGTGATCGTGTCATCGGATCTGAGGCTGCATGTTTTGGACACTCGGGTAAAGAGAGGGGCGGAGCTATCAACCGATCACCATCTGGTGGTGAGTTGGGTCAGGGGGTGGGGGAAGACTCTGGACAGACCGGGAAAACCCAAACGGGTAGTGCGTGTGAACTGGGAACGTCTGGAGGAGGCCCCTGTCCGAAAAATCTTCAACTCACACCTCCGGCGGAGCTTTTCTGGCATCCCTGTGGAGGTTGGTGGCATTGAACCTGAGTGGTCGATGTTCAAAACCTCCGTTGCCGAAACGGAGGCGGGGAGCGGTGGTCTAAAGGTCTTAGGTGCATCAAGGGGCGGTAACCCTCGAACACCCCGGGGGACACCGGTGGTCAGGGAAGCCGTCCGACTGAAGAAGGAGGCCTTCTGGGATATGACTCAGGAGAAGGTTGCAGTGTACCAACAGACCCGAAGGGCTGCGACCTCTGCTGTGAAAGAGGCAAAACAGCGGGTGTGGGAGGAGTTTGGGGAAGCCATGGAGAAGGACTTTCGGTCTGCACCAAGGTGTTTCTGGAAAACCGTCCGCCACCTCAGGAGGGGAAAACGGGGAACTATTCAAGCTGTGTACAGTAAGGATGGGACACTCAACTGAGGAGGTAATTGGGCGATGGAAGGAACAATTTGAGGAACTCCTAAATCCCACTAACACACCCTCTTTAGTGGAGGCAGAGCTGGAGGCTGATGGGGAAGCATCGTCAATCTCCATGGCAGAAGTCACTGAGGTAGTCAAACAACTCCACAGTGGCAAAGCTCTGGGGATTGATGAGATCCGTCCCGAAATGTTGAAAGCTTTGGGTGTGGAGGGGATGTCTTGGATGACACGCCTCTTCAACATTGCGTGGAAGTCGGGGAAAGTGCCTAAGGAGTGGCGGATCGGGGTGGTGGTTCCCCTGTTCAAAAAGGGGGACCAGAGGGTGTGTGCCAATTACAAGGGTATCACACTTCTCAGCCTCCCTTGGAAAGTCTACTCAAAGGTACTGGAAAGGAGGGTTCGGCAGATAGTCGAACCTCAGATTGAAGAGGAACAATGCGGATTCCGTCCTGGTCGCGGAACAACCGACCAGCTATTTACTCTTGCAAGGATCCTGGAGGGGGCCTGGGAATATGCCCATCCTGTCTACATGTGTTTTGTGGATCTGGAGAAGGCGTATGACTGGGTCCCCCGGGAGATACTGCGGGAGGTGCTGCGGGAGTATGGGGTGAGGAGGTCCCTTTTGAGGGCTATCCAATCCCTGTACGTCCAAAGTGAGAGCTGTGTTCGGGTTCTCGGTAGTAAGTCGGACTCGTCCCAGGTGGGGGTTGGCCTCCGCCAGGGCTGTGCTTTGTCACCAATCCTGTTTGTAACTTTTATGGACAGGATATCGAGGCATAGTCGGGGTGGGGAGGGGTTGGAGTTCGGTGCCCTGGGGATCTCATCGATGCTTTGTGCGGATGATGTGGTCCTGATGGCATCAACGGTCTGTGACCTTCAGCAGTCACTGGACCGGTTCGCATCCGAGAGCGAAGCGGTTGGGATGAGGATTAGCACCTCTAAATCTACCCCAAGTTAAGGAGTTCAAGTATCTCGGGGTCTTGTTCGCGAGTGAGGGGACAATGGAGCAGGAGATTGGCCGGAGAATTGGAGCAGCAGGGGCAGTATTGCATTCGCTTTACCGCACCATTGTGACAAAAAGAGAGCTGAGCCGGAAGGCAAAGCTCTCGATATACTGGTCAATTTTCCTTCCAACTCTCACCTATGGTCATCAAGGCTGGGTCAGAACAAGATCGCGAGTACAAGCGGCTGAAATGGGTTTTCTCAGAAGGATGGCTGGCTTTTCCCTTAGGGATAGGGTGAGAACCTCAGCCATCCGTGAGGAACTTGGAGTAGAGCCGCTGCTCCTTTGCATCGAAAGGAGCCAGTTGAGGTGGTTCGGGCATCTGGTAAGGATGCCCCCAGGAAGTCTCCCTAGGGAGGTGTTCCAGGCACGTCCAGCTGGGAGGAGACCTCGGGGTAGGCCCAGGACCAGGTGGAGAGATTATATTTTGACACTGGCCTGGGAACGCCTCGGATCCCCCAGTCAGAGCTGGCAAATGTGGCTCGGGAAAGGGAAGTTTGGGGACCCCTGCTGGAGCTGCTGCCCCCATGACCCGATACGGATAAGCGGATGAAGATGAGATGAGAGATCAGTCTATGACTCTCATAGACTGATAGAAAAAAAAAGATTATTTAATGGTTCTTACTTTGTTCTTAAGGTTTCTTGAAGCAGTCAAGTGGTGTTCTTGGCATATCATTTAAAGGTAATCATATGATTGTCTATTTAATACAGCACACATCCGTTTAACAATTTCTAGTGCTGATTCAGTCATTTGCAAATAAGCAACCAACAGAAATGGTAACTATGAAACTAGACAGGCACTGCGGGTAAATATAAGGTTTAAAACTCTACAGTAAGTGTTTGCAGAGGTTGTTCAGTTTCCATGGCTGAGACATAAACCAACAGTAAACAAGAATGAAAACTTAAGAAAACTCTTTAGTCACTCTGGATATGAGTGTCTGTTAAATGTTTTGCCAAAGTGAGTTATGTGTTGTTACATTTCGTAGTTATTCTTCAAATAAAATATGATGTTCTTCAGAGAAATGTTTAGGAATAAGGCATCCCATTCTTCTAACCCGCCCTCCTTTGGTTCAATATTTTTTTATGAATTTAACTTGATTTGACATTGAGCGGGTTATCAAAGGGAACAGTAAATAGGCTCACTTGGCAGGAGACAGATGTCCTGGAAATCATAGCAACAGTTGTTGTTGGTGACACACTGCATGTCACAGCGACAGCCTGATGTCTGGTCGTCAAAGGGCTCGTAGCATCTGTTCCTACAGTTACTGGGAATCACTGGAACAAATGATAACACGCCCAGCACATCTAGTGAATGTACAGGCTGGAATCATTGTTTATCACAGACCTGCGTTAATAGGGTCTAGCAGGCCTAATCTGGGCCAATTTGATTTTGTAAGAATTAATTTCTTGGAAGTGATATCAAATATCACTGATGGTTGTAATTATACAAAATATGGTTCTGTTAAGAGCTTGTATTATAGAAATTGCACCAGTAAGAAATGTTGTACCTTTGTTTTGACAGTCTCGTACTTGCATTCCGAGCCCCAGTCCAAGCCCCAGGATGATGATGACAATGGAGATAGCCAAAGCACCGATCTACACACGGTATCACACCAAATATCATCAATACGTCACCAAATATTAACACATCAACAATTATCAACAATTGTAAAATCAGTTTTTACTGCTTTGTTTACACACTGTGTATGATTATCTTTTCATGGCAAGATTTTGTGGTTACCAGTAAAAGAAATGTGCTTATAATTTTATTATAAGATTTTTCTTAAACACACACTTTTTCTTAAACGCTACTTTATGTTTTTTTGGCACAGAAACTTTCACACCAGTGTGATCCATCTAGAGTGGTCCCTGAAACATACAATCACACCGGTGTGATCCGTCTAGAGTGGTCCCTGAAACAAACAATCACACCGGTGTGATCCGTCTAGAGTGGTCCCTGAAACATACAATCACACCGGTGTGGTCCGTCTAGAGTGGTCCCTGAAACAAACAATCACACCGGTGTGATCCGTCTAGAGTGGTCCCTGAAACATACAATCACACCGGTGTGATCCGTCTAGAGTGGTCCCTGAAACATACAATCACACCGGTGTGATCCGTCTAGAGTGGTCCCTGAAACATACAATCACACCGGTGTGATCCGTCTAGAGTAGTCCCTGAAACATACAATCACACCGGTGTGATTAGAACTACAGTGCGTGTGTGGGAATCTGAGGGAGTCTTTTATTGGTCGCTGACTTTCAGTAACTAGTTTTACTTCGACTGCTCAATACAATAAGACACATTTAGAACCGTCACCAATCTTCATTTTCACTGCACTGAATTATAGGTCACACTTTGTTAGCTAGCTGTTAGCTGACGTTTGCTAGCTAGCTACAGTTACACATCAATCAGTGCTTGCAGCTCTTTGAATTCGAGTCAATGAGAGAAGCTTGCAATGCAATGTATGTAGTGTTCCTTATCTGGCAGGGTGACTGTTCATGTCAACCGTCTGAACGGCACTCAGTGGACGTAGCTAACGTGGGTTTAATCCAGACAGTTTGTTTTTATGTTGGTAGGGTTCACACACAATATCTCAATTGGCAGATCTAGTACCGAACCGATGGCGCAAACTAAAACAGCATTGCAGCACTACTTTTGTTATCAGGAATTGTTCTTGAGAAAAAATCTCAACATAATCTTAAAAAATCATATTTGTCCATTGCTAAATGCAAGAATGCATTTTAGCAACTATTGCCTGATAGTTAGCGTGTTTTATTGATACAAGTGAAGTGTGTCTGTATCTTTTGCGCCGCAATCTTTAGAAAAAGGACAGCATTTTTGAGATTGGTCAATAATTATTCAATATGAATTTTTAACATTTACTACCGGTAGGGGTTTGCTAATATAATTGAAATAAAAAATCTGATGCATAACTAGTAAGCAGTGTGGTGTTTTTGGGAAGCTGCAGATGAAATGTATTGTGACATTATAATCATATTCTGGAAAACACATGCAAAAAAACTCACTCTGGGGGCCATTGAGGGATATTTGAAACTCACGCATGAAAAGGTTAACTGGGGTATAACTGTCGGGTTACTGAAGCATGCCTCTGTTCCTCAATCAAAACCTTCCTTTTAAACTTTTTTGGAAAGGAAAGAAAAAGGTGCAGTGGTCTCTTAATTTTTTCCGGAGCTGTATATCAACATTACATTTTTAAGGGGAATTAAACTATTTTAGAACTTAATTTTGTATGGTTCCTCAGCCTAAATGTAGTACATTGGCCAAGACAAACTGTTATTGATCCCTTTTTCTTCATACAGACATTACAAACAACTATAGCCACTGCTAGCTTGAAATCTTGAGAGAAATTAGGGTGTGTAAGTAAGGATATGTTTAGGTAACATCAGCTTTAATTCACATCAAATCTGAATTTATTTAATGTGATTTGTTCATGCTCACATTCTGGTTACTGTAGGAAACCTGATTATTAGCTATTGTGGCTAAAGTTAACAGAAGTATGTAATGGCTATTTAAAGTGAAAGTAGCAAGAATTACACAAAGCTAGAAATGCATTATATTTACTTTAGCATACCCCAAGAAAGCATACAAAAATTAAAGTGATTGATAATATTGAAATGCTGTTCTAATGGTTGGGTTTGAGTGGTTCTCCAAATCAGCTCTGACTTCGGCAAACAGTCCTAGAACGAGTTACGGTCAGCATCACGTGGTGGGCTAATTTATAAATATATGTATATAATGAAAATAGAAAGACCTTGTTCAACCCTGACACTGCATTTCAGTGAGATTGTCTGTACGTAGCCTATGGTGTAGGCAGAAGGAAGACCAAGACAGACCAATGACCTTGTCTGTTACTCCAATGAACAAGTTAGTATACTGAGCCAATTCTTTTCATTATTTTGGGCAGCCATAACTCTTTTTAAGGTAAGCCAGTATTTCAAAGGTTTACCTATTCAACTTGAGCTGCCATGTCTTCATTTCCTGTTAGTTAGTTAACTAGCACTACATTTGCTAATGAACATCTGGTAGCCACCTCTGGGGATAGCTACAAGTCAGTACTCACTGGTATTCTGTTTCATGGAATTCTGTTGATTATCTTACTCACAACTAATGCAAGGTGTGATTTTCATTTTGGCAACAATGCTATTCAAGTAGGGCTAAGCTCCTGGTGGCTCCAGGTCAATTGTATACAAGTATAGATGTGAAAAATTAATGCAGCTAGAGAAATCACGAGACCCAGTCTGATAGCACTAGCTAACTTAGCTAGGCTATAGGCATTGTATTACTCACTTTGTGATTAATCAAAATTACAATCTGAAACTCAAGATTTTCCGGCAGTTTTAATGGTTTTTGGATATACATAACTTGTATAATTGTAAAATAAGAAATAATTGTTTAGGTTAAAACAGATTTATATTTGTTAAAATACAGCACCAAGTACATAAATATCTAAATCCATTACCAGTTACCTGGAAATAAATTGGTCCATGACAGTTTATTTTGGCAGATTGACTACTTCCGGGGTGGGAACCCAATTAACATAAAGTTGTAAAACAGTAATATTTTCTTTTAATTTCAGTCATAGCCATATCTTTCCATTAGGGAAATGTTCAAAAGAAGCTTGTTGGATAAACTTACAATTATATTCTTTCTTTTTCGCAACTCCTTGCTGATGTCCATACTTGAAATCTGTTTTATTTCAGTCTGAGTGTGTGAAAGTAACTTGTTGGGAAGGAGACTGGAATCCACGTTTCTACCCCGTTAAATGAACAAGAGCAATTGACAGCTTTTTAACGTGTTCAGTGGTTTGCAGGTTAAAAGTAGAAGCTAATGATTTACAAGGAAAGTAGACCAAACCTTTACGACTCTGATTTTACAATCTTCAGATCTGATAGATAGTAGTAAATCCAAAGTTTTCTTTTATATGGCAAAAATGTGAGGCTTGATCTGTGTGTCTGTGAAACTAGCCCTACATGGCCTAATCCAACAATGAAAACAAAGTCTGTATTTTTTTCAGTTTAGTAGAAGTCTATATATATTACTGCTATTTCTGTTATGTGGCTCCTCATTTGTAGAGTATCTCTCCACCTGATAATATATCTGACTCACTGTTTGATAGCTTTAAGTGGAAGGTAATCAGTACATTATTGGAAAAACCCAAGGGCTTTATACAGTAAAAGGATTTCATTTACCAACAATGATAGTGTAGTACAACCTTGAACGTCATCACTAATCTAACAATAACTTTCTCCAAAAGGAGTATTAATGAGATTAATGAGATTACTATAATTTCCTGGATATTACGCTTGATTTTCCAATATGCTTAATGACTTGATGAAAGCAGTCTGTTAAAAGCCTTAATAATGCCTTGTAAATTATTTGCAAAGCCACTGTGAACTACATCTAAAAGAACCAACAATAAGATTGTAATTGGTAGCTTATTTGAAATATACAGTAGAAAATGAATGGATAACCCTTCAAATAAAAATTATGCCCATAAGAATGAAGTAAATCATTACAGCTTTTAGTCTAATAACACATAATGCACGCAGACAAGGTAAAAAGTAAATATTACATAATATTTTGATATAATTTTTGACATTCCAGGCTTTCCTTTTAATGTATATAGTTAGATATAGATATAGTGGATTCCACCTACACAGCTTGTGGATGTAGATTATATTGTAACAGAAATTCTGAAATTGTCATCTGCAACATTATTTATTTAGATCAGACCTATTTTGCCACATTTTAATAATACATAATTTAGAAGGGAAAAAATTACCAGATACCATCAACATAAGTCTATCCGTTAGGGTTGTAATTAAGTGAAATGAAAATGCTGAATCGGTATACATTTGACTGATTTGAGAGTGCTGCGAGCAGGGCCATCATCAGTAATAGTTTTTGTATACATCAGTCATAAGGCCTACATAACAGTTATAAACATCATATATCAGTTGTTACAAGTTATGTTATTATACAGTTATAACAGCTATAACAACTAACCTAGCACATATAACACCCATGAACACCATTGCACAACACTAGCCTATTAGATAACTGGAACAGCGCATTGTGTCACCAATAAAGTGTTACGGAAATTCATTGGTCATTGGTGTCCCTGCAGCCTAAACTGTCCATTTCCAACTGATTCCATAGGTTCCCCTAACCAACCGTCCAATCATGACATGCCTTCAAAACCACACCCAACAAATTCCAATAGAAGAGATCTCTGGATTAATGTGACTAAGAGGCAGTAGTATTATCCTCTACATAATAAATATGAAACATTTTATAAAAATATACACCTAAGGATCAGAGATGTACCAGGGAAAGAGAGAGGGAGTGAGAGAGGGGAGGGACAGAGAGGGGAAATGAAACACAGTAAGAGGATTGGGAATAGAGGGAAAAGGAGTCTGTGTCTGCTCTAGGTGTCACTCTCAAAGGTGTGCAGGTAGGTCTTGAGGGAGAGAGTCTGGGTGTAGTTCATGGTGGTGGAGCGGTACAGATCCAGGCCTGTGAGGATCTCCACATCTCTGACCCGTGCTGTGTGCAGATGCAGCAGCTCCTCCACCCACTGCGATGCGTCCTCTGAGCTCTGCAGGACACACCACCCCCGTTACAATCAAACAATACGTCATTCTGATATTCTAATGATCGTCTGCACGCTCATTCAGTCTTTGCATTTTTTATAGATGGCATTTCAACAGACTAGATTTTGAAAGAATGGAAATAACAATGAGGTAAACAAAACAAACCACAGCTGTGTACACATGGAAAACTACACAGTGTGACAAGAACTATACCAGTGGGCAAGTAGGTTTCAAATAGTATACAGCATCAAAAGAATGAAAAGTTGTTATTGTCAACATAGCAGTCATAGCAAAATGACTCACTCCTTTCAGTACAATGCTTTCAATGTGAAGATATTATATTGAGAAATCCACATTTGACAAAACTGAAATTCAAAAAAACTGTTAACAAAACAGGTTGCAATAACAACCATCTACTGCTGACATGTACATATCAATCTGAATCCAGTTTTCAGAGCTAATGTGTAGTCAGCACATTCTTAGTAATTCCAGATAAACAACGCACTGTGAAAAAATAACATGCCTCCTCCTCTAACCATGATGAGTCTAATCAAGCAAAAAGTCAAAGGGCACTAGCATAAGCTAAGAGATAACAACATACCTCCTAGGTTACACTGACTGATATAATGACTTGAGATGTACTGTATGCGTGCTTCAAGGTGCCACACATTGGATTTGTCCCCATGTGGAAGAATATTATTTAAATTGAATATGAAGAGAAGAATGCTTCATTGAAATACAATACATTCTTGCATCCCTTTGTCATATTGCACTGCTGACTTTTTACTTTTGCTTTCGTCCACCAATTTTGAACAGCTGTAAAATATATGTTTTGCCTTAGGGAATACAGTAGATATTCAGTAGTATAACGTGAACAATTCAATTGAAAAACAGAAATCTTTGAGGAGGAAAAATGAAAAATAAAAAACTCACAATAACCTGGTTGCATTAATGTGCCCTCCCTAAAATTAATACTTTGTTGAAACACCTTTTGATTTTATTACAGCACTGAGTCTTTTTGGGTAGGAGTCTATTAGCATGGCACATCTTGATGTGGCAATATTTGCCCACTCTTCTTTGCTAAATCGCCCCAAATCAGTCAGATTGCGAGGACATCTCCTGTGCACAGCCCTCTTCAGATCACCCCACAGATGTTCAATTGGATTCAGGTCTTTGTTCTGGCAGGGCCATTCCAAAACGAAGCCCTGCTTTTGTGGATTTGGATGTGTGCTTTGGGTTGTTGTCGTGCTGAAAGGTGAACTTCCTCTTCATCTTCAGCTTTCTAACAGACGCCTGAAGGTTTTGTGCCAAAATTGGCTGGTATTTGGAACTGTTCATAATTCCCTCCAACCTGCCTAAGGCCCTGGTTCCAGCTGAAGAAGAACAGCCCCAAAGCATGATGCTGCCACCACCATGCTTTACGATGGGGAGGGTGTTCTTTGGTTAATGCAATGTTGTTTTTGCACCAAACATATCTTTTGGAATTATGGCCAAAAAGTTCAACCTTGGTTTCAGCAGACCATAACACATTTTCCAACATGCTTTTGAGGGACTTGATGTGTGTTTTTACAAACTTCAGCCAGGCTTGGATGTTTTTCTATGGAAGAAAAGGCTTCTGTCTTGCCACCCTACCCCATAGCCCATTCATATGGAGAATACGGGAGATTGTTGTTACATGTAGCACACAGCCAGTACTTGCCAGAAATTCCGGCAGTTCCTTTAATGTTACTGTAGGTCTCTTGAAAGCCTCCCTGACCAGTTTTCTTCTTGTCTTTTCATCAATATTGGAGGGACGTCCAGTTCTTGGTAATGTCTCTGTTGTGCCATATTTTTTCCACTTGATGATTACTTTCTTCATTGTGTTCTATAGTATATCTAATGCTTTGGAAATTCTTTTGTACCCTTCTCCTGACTGATATCTTTCAACAATGAGATCCCTCTAATGCTTAGGGAGCTCTCTGCGGACCATGGCTTTTGCTCAGAGATGCAACAAGAACAGCTGAACTTTATTTGTGATTAATCAGAGTCACTTTAAATGATGGCAGGTGTGTAATGACTTCTATTTAATATGAGTTTGAATGTGATTGGTTAATTCTGAACACAGCCACATCCCCAGTTATAAGAGAGTGTGCACACTTATGCAACCAGGTTATAGTAAGGTTTTTATTTTTCATTTTTCCCCCTTGAAGATCAATTGAATTGTTCACAGTATAGGTCACATTAAAAGTGGAAAAAGTTGTGACATGATGTCTCACTATTTTACATCACAAAAACCTGTCATTTTCACATGTGTAGACTTTTTATATCCACTGTATATTTTACAGGTATTCACTCTAGATGGTGACATAATTCCCTAAATATATAGTGAAATTTTCCTCACCCAATAACAAACTGGGTGAACTGTGTAGATAATGTGTAAATTCCTGATCTTTACATTAGCAGTTTCCCATTAAGACAACAAATCCGGGCCAAGTGGAAGAAATCAATAGGCAAATATCACAGCCAATAACACTGGTGGGTAATCGATACTCAGTTATATATTTCGATGAAGGATGGAGAAGCCCCAAAATTAGCTACTTTGGAAGCATGGTGTTTCAGATATTAGGAAGTGGATGACCACTTCTTGCTTTAAAACTCAAGAAAAACAGAAATGCTTGTTTTAGGACCTAAGAAACAAAGAGCATTGTTGGCAGATCTCACTGTGAACCTCGACAGCTGCATGGTCATATCCCAAAAAACTGTAAGAAACCTCAGTGTTACCCTTGACACTGACCTCTCCTTTGATGAACATTATTTTCATCTTCGAAACATTGCAAAAATAAGAAACTTTCTATCAAAAACTGATGCAGAAAAACGAATGCATGCTTTTGTTACTTGCAGATTAGATTACTTCAATGCTCTTCTTTCCGGTTACACTAATAAATCAACTTACATTTGTGCTACACACGGCTGCTAGAAGACTAACTAGAACAAAAAAAATGTAGCCTCTTTACAGTGGCTGTTAGGTTTTATTGTTAACCTATAAATCAATACATGGACTTGCTCCTACTTACCTCGCTGAAATGATCCAGCCATACATACCTACATGTAACCTTGGATCGCAAAATGCAGGCCTTTTAATTTTACCTAGAACTTGTAAATAAACAGCCGGAGGCAGGGCCTTTTCTCATGGAGCTCCACTACTGTTGAATGATTTGCCAATTAAGTTTAGAAATGCAGACACAGTGCAAACTTTCAAGTGTCTACTAAAGACTCATCTCTACAGCATGGTCTATGATTAAGTGTAGTCTGGCCCAGGGGTGTGAAGATGACCAGAAAGGCTTGAGACTGTCCACCCTTGGTGTCTATCCAGGTGGGCTCTCATCGCCAGCGGGATGCCCTCCCTCCAATGCCTCTCGGGGGCGGAGTCACTGGCTTGTTGTTGTCTCTCTGTTGCTCACTGTGCAATTGGGCTGTACTCTGCTGGCAATACTCAGCCCTCATTCAGGGTGGTTGGGTTGGTGGTTGTCCATTTGGTTGATGCTTGGCAATGTGGGTGGACTGATCTGGGGCCTCCCACATATAGGGCCACAGTGTCACTGGACCCCGCTGTCTCAGGCCCAAGGTCTAATGCTGCTATATTATTGTGCTGGGGGAGTAGGGTCAGTTTTCCTCCACTATAAATCTTTGTAGATCTAAGATCTAAAAATTGTCCCTGTCTCCTGCCCTGTTTTAAAATTAGGAGGACATGAGGTATTGGCCCACACCTCCAGAGTACCAGGCTTGAAAGGCTCGTTGCGGTCAATGTCCAAAGTTCTCCTGGTTGTGTTGCAAATCAAGATGATTCCTGACGATTTCAGCTGCCACTCTGCTGATCCCCCCCCAGGTTGTCCCTGTCCTTGTCCATCTGGTCATGCTTCCAACCTGGACTTGGTTTAAATAGACTCCGGACTTAGACCACATGCATTTATTAATTGTTACAATTTGTACTTTTAATATGTTCACCCGGCACAGCCAGAAGAGGTCCCCTCTGAGCCTGGTTCCTCTCTAGGTTTCTTCCTAAATGTCGTACTTCTTAGGGAGTTTTTCCTAGCGACTGAAATCAACACTACTGTTGTTTGCTCCTTGGGGTTTAAGGCCGGGTGTTTTGTAAAAGCAATTTGTGACAACTGCTAATGTAAAAAGGGCTTTATAAATACATTTGATTGATTTATTTTATATTAATGGCTAATTAATACAAAGACGTGTCTGCTTTACTTCAATCAGGACCTGTATGGGTTAGTTCAATCAGGACCTGTATGAGTTAATTGAATCAGGACCTGCATAAGTTACTTGAATCAGGACCTGTATGAGTTACTTGAATCAGGACCTGTATGAGTTACTTGAATCAGGACCTGTATGAGTTACTTCAGCAGAAAATTCAGGTAACATTGCAACAAATATGTTACTCTGCAATTTACCAGTGTTATCATTTATCATCCGCTGTTTATATGTTCCCTCTATTTAACACTCAGCGTCAATTTAGCATTGGTGAATTGGGTTACTAATAACACTATTCAAACCTAGTAATTCTGTTTCACAAATCAATTGTGTTTGAATATAGAGCTAAATGCTTTGCAGTTCAAATAAGTACTTTCAGAGTAACAATGGAGACATAGCTTGTCTGTCAGAGACAGTGGACAACTTGTCCAGACCTAGATTATTTACAAAGTCTGTGTACCAGCCCGAGACTCACACCCACACACAGCCAGAGGATTGCAGGTGAAAAAACTGATGACACTAGCACAATTGCAGAGTTCCTAAGATTCACACAGTAGTACTAGTCAGTCCAGAAGTTCTGCAGAGATGTCAGTGGGTTGACTGAAGTGCTGTGTCCTGGAATGATGTAAGAACTTCCACATAACATTAAATTATAAACCTTACACTGGAAATGATTCAATATTTGACACATCTATTATTTCTAAGCCTTTTTAAGGAATTCTGGAGAACTCGTTTTCTTTCTAAGAGTTTGGCCATCCCACTTGCAATATTTAGATGGGGGACACTACAAGGGAGCCTGAGTTAAACAGATTTTAAACCAATGCCAAATCAGAAATGTGTGCCAGGCACAGCAGTTTACACCAAATGTCGTACCCAAAAAAGGTGTAAAGGGATTAATGTCAGTGGAAGAGTTAAGATAAATATCAACCTTTGCCAACCTCCACTATTATTTCAAAGCAAACACATTGCAAGTGTGGTAATACTGTTACAAGTTGTTGCGCACTGTTGCAAGACACAGTGATAGTCAGAGACATAGTGCCCCCCAGTGGTGAGAGAATTACCTTGCAGCTCTCATCATTGTCCGAGCGGTGTGGTAGGAGGAAGGAGAAGACCCTGAGGGGCCCGTCGCACTCGTCGGCTGTCTGGTTGACCTCCTTACAGCTGGTGACCACTACGTAGTAGTGGCTGGGAATCGGCGCCGAGTTTCCCACGTACCTGAGGTCACAAAGTTCACTGGTTTGTATATCCATGCAAGCATTCAATCAACTCCCCCACATAAACACACACACTCACACACAACCTCCTCAACCACCCACACACTCACGGAAACACATGCATGTGCGCGGTGGCACAAACACTTGCAGACAACTATCTCCCCCCCCCCCCCCCCAAAATCGTATCCTGCCTTACATCAGAGTCTGATTCACCTTTAATCACTAAGTGTGTTTCACTTGGTGTAATGCAGGGAAATTCTACCGGATTCAAACCACATAGTGGTTACCTCCTTGTACTAATTGATTGCAAAAAAAAGATAATGTAGTATGGGTCTATAATAGGGGTGTTATGAATACAGTGATATAAAAAAAAAGAAAAAATTATATAATGTTAATAATACACATGAAGACATCATATTCACTAGGTGAAAATAATATTTTTCCAAAAACTCCTTTCGGTTTTTCGATACCTTATTCAGTCATCTACAGACAAACAATGTATGTGCTCCAGTAGACTGGACCTATGCACTGGCATTGAAATCAACTCATTAGCCCCAATAGAATCCCCAGGAGAGATTGATGAACATTAACGCGTCATTTTTGCAGCCTATTTACACAGAAAAAAAATATGTTGTATTTTTCCCAAAACTCCTCTCGGTTTTTCCATAGCTTATTCATGGACAAATGATGCATGTGCTTAAACTACGAGTCTAGACCTATACACTTATTTATTAAGGCCTTTTCGTAGCCTATTCACTAGGTGAAAATGTTTTGTATTTTTCCAAAAACCCCTCTTGGTGTTAGGCCATGTGGATCTTTTGTTAAGCAGTTCATATGGTTGCCTTTTCTCTATCCAATAAGTATAATTGTCCTTTTTTGTATCCTTAAAAAAAATTCTTTGCACAGTTATGATCACAGACTCTCTCCATCTCCATACACTCGTATTTTGAGTGTAATTCATTTGCCAAAAAAGAGAAAAAAAAAACACATTAATAAAAGTTGAAGATGAATTTGACTCATAGTATTTTTTTACTTCAAATTTTCTATAGATACCGCGATAATATTGTTACCGTGAATTATTTTACGATAAGCGCGTAGTGAAAATCTGATATTGTGACAGCCCTAGTCCATAATCTGCCAAATATCACCGTCAACGAGTGAAATCCTACAGTCCAAACATCCTAATCCAGCCCCTACATACGTCCTCTCAGTGCCTTTCATGGTGACATGTTGCTGAGGAAACACAGAGGGTCACTTCCAAAGGGCAGCTAGTGTTTTATCAATGCATCAATAAAATGACTGCAAGATCATTTTGTACAAATCCCTCCAATAACTTTTGACCGAAAAAAGTAAACATTGCATTTACAAGGTATTTCACTTTGTATAGGTATCCAGTCATTTCCATTATTTTGGTGTGAAATCGTACACGGCCAAATTAACACGGTCCCTTATGGGATTCCACTTCGCACACGGACACTGCGTTGTCCTACACTCCGAGGCACGTGTGAAGACGTGGGTGGGGGGCCAGGGCTGGAGTGAGGGAAGGAAGGGGTCCATTTTGGATTTACCGAGTGGTTTTGTTCTTCGTGTTCAATTCTCCCCATATTTGTCTTTTTAGCAGCACATTCACACCTCTCTCAAATGACCACTCCAACCATTTGCACCACAGGTGGATGGCCTGGATCTATCTGTTAGCCGTCAGATTGTTGGACCCCCTGATCCGTCTGTTTGCCAACCATTAAGCCGGCGCTGCCCAACCCTGTTCTTGAACGTAGCTTTCCAGGAACAGGGTTGGGCAGTCCCATTATATAATTGAACTTCTCTTCAATCTCCTCCCTTGCCAAATTAGTTCTCCTAACCGGCCACATTAGTTCTCCTAACCGGCCACATTAGTTCTCCTAACCGGCCACATTAGTTCTCCTAACCTGCTACATTAGTTCAGTTCTCCTCCCTTGACACATTAGTTCACTTAACCTGCCAAATAAGTTCTTCTAACCTGCCATTTTACAGTAGTTCTACTTACTTGCCACTATAGTTCTGTTCTCCCAACTGGCCTTGTTAGTTGTCTTAGCATGACATATCCATTCTCCCAACCTGCCATGTTAAATCCCGTAAACTGCCATGTCAATACTCGCCTTGGTAGTTTTCCAAACCTAACTCACTACCATCCTAATTGGTTTCGCTAAAATGCAGTAACGCCCACCTTCAGACACACTCCACATATGCAGATACTCATACTTGACAGAGTAGCCCTAGAGATAAGGTCTACAGAAGGGGTATTCAAATGGGGCCCCTTGAAGCCAGTCCCACTCAATTATTTCATTGCAACCCTCTAATCAGGGACATATTCAGACTTAAGACACCAGGTGGGTCCAATTAATGATGAACAGAAAACCATCAGGCTCTGGCCCTCGTAGGGTAAGATTTGAATACCCCTGGTCTACAGGTGCAGTCTACTGCATGTACATGAGAAAATTTTAAATCTGAGTATGGTCCTCTGTCCATCTTGATGGTGGTGGTTAGTATCATATTTAATAACCTATTCCTCCACTAGATGGCAAGGGCAAGCCATTGATTTACTGCGATGATACTTGTACAGCAACACTCACTATATAAGTCAAAAGTGGTGTCAGATGTAAACTAGCGAGCCAGTAAAATGAAAAATACAAAAATACAGATCACTCTGATTTAACAGCCATTGAAACAGGAAATGGTACACTAACAAAAAGCATGATCCCTTTTGTCCCTAACATCTTACAAACAAGGCCAAAGGGCAACATCTTTACCAATCATCCTTACTCTTTGATCTGCTCTATGTTGTCTCGGAGGCCATCGTAGTTGTGGTCGAAGATTGGGCCGGTGGCCACGTTGATGCCATTATTCTCCTGTGCGTAGCGCTTGAGAAGAACACCCTGCAGGTAGCTCCATACTTCTGAAGAATTGGAAGGGAATGATTGCAAGGGTCAAACGCATATGGTCTTGTTTTGAAACTTTAACAAGTAGACAGTTGTCACATAGACAAATGTGTTGTGTAACATTGTCTGGAAATCGACTGTTGCAAGAATTTAAGAGGTTCCAAAGAATCTTAAACTGAAATGAAAGCTTACAACCAGCCTTAAAAATGCCCCATAAACTATACTTGTGTGTAGAGTTTTAATGAGATGTTGTAATTTTACAGCCTTTGAATTAGAGCAAGGCACCGTACAAGCATTTCATAGGCAGGTCTGATCTTGATGCAAATTCTTTCAAGAGAAAGTAAATGGCACCATCCACACTGCACATCCCCATAAATGTGCACTGCCATTCACACGCTTCCCTGCAGTCCTTCAACACAACAGGCTACACCAGCCTGGACTAAGGCTCTCTTTGTGTGTCTGTGTGTTGGCGTGCGTGTGTGTGTGTGCCAGGACAATGGGTGTCAGGCTGTCCCTTCCCTCCCAGACATGAGGTCAACAGGCTAGTCTTCCTCCACACATTAGCATGGGCAGTGCAAGCGCAGACGCAGCAGGGTCACGTAGCCGACCGTATAAGATATGCAATATGTTATGTGACTGGGGACTGAGAATGCTTTCCGGAACCAGACTGAAACAGGCAGTCCGTAGATGTTTAACAAAAAGCTGGGTCAGGTTGATTTGAATAATTTCTTAAGAGAAATGGAAATATACTGTATATATGACTTAAACAATGTATAGATGCATAACATTGCACAGAAGTATAAATAAATACTCACTCTTGAATGCAGGATACATGGGAACCGTGTTCGTGATCAGGGACGCTTCATATTTGGACTCAATAGACATGGCCAACTCTAGCATGCAAAAGACAAATACACGTTAAATTACCTCTCATTTAAACTTGGAACCAAAGCCTACCCATTCCATAGCTCCCAAGACCACAGTCATCTTTATCCGGCACAAAACGGGGTGAAACAGGAGGAACTGTCTGAACTTGTCCAAAGTTCAGACAGTGCTTGTTTTGCGATTTACATGGCTAAATGTTTTTCTACAGAGTGCCTTAATGTACATGACCTCGGGTGGGTTAATGTGACCCACCTGGAGGATAGAGGAAGCCATAGGAGACGTCTGTGTCCTGGCTGTAGCTGGTGCAAGCCTGGCTATGTTCAGGAAGGACACGCGTGTCTGCCCTAACACACTCACTCACCGGCTCAGGCACAGGGACGGGGGTGACCTCTTCCTTGAAGGAAACATTTTGCCATTGGTAACTCGTTCATGAAATCGCATCACGAAATGAAACAAACGTTTCTGAGAGTTTGCAGAAACAGTGTTTTGGAAAAGCTTCCAAACATCCAACACAGGACTGCTGTCTGTGATTAGTATGCATGCTTTGTAGGGGTCCAAGGGTTTATACAGGGTTCTGTTAGATGACTCAAGTCCCTACTCAGAATTTTGCTCCCAGTAAAACAAAGCCAGGCTCATTCTTTCATAAAGAGCAACAAAGCATTTGGGTCTAAGTCATTTAAGTTCCTAAAAGGAGTACTACAGTTTTTTCCATCTCACTGTGCACAAACGAGATTAATCAACAACAAAAAAACATCCATTGTTTTTTCTTCAAATAATGTTAACTCATCAATGAACAACTGATTAGATGACCAAATGTAATGTCAGAAAAGTCTGAATGTTTGCCTTGTGTCAAAGAAATAAGTTTGGAAAGATGTGGAATGTTTCTTAAATGATGACTGAGGAGTGACTAACATATAATTCTGTATGTAACAAGAAGCTGAAAACTTATTATGTGCATCACAATTAAAAAACTAAAAAATTAATCGTTCAAGATCACAAATCATTTGGATTGATTAATTAAACATTTAGGTGAGGCCAGTTATATTAGCTGTATTCTCCGAGTGAATAGCCTACTTGTTTGGCAACTGTGAATGACGTCCATAGCGGCATTGAGAGCTCTTGGCTGTATCCACTGATGAAGTCACTGTGGTGGAGGAGGCTGTACGTAGTTTGAAACAAAACCGCTGGTCGACCAAAGGGGAGGTGTGTGGCATCTGTGAAGACACCAGTTAATCAAGCGAGGAGGGTGGTAGAGAACCTGAAATCAGTCACTTCATATATGAAATCTAAAGAATTTCTATTTTTTATTGTCTAAATATTTTAATGTGGCGCAAACATTTTATGCTGCAAACACACTGATATTTTTCACTGATTTGATACTGATATTTAGTATGAGTTTAAAACTGGTTGTGCTGGTTAATAAATTGGATTGTTACTTTGAGTTTTAGCTTTTTCAGACTTACCTGAGTGTTGTTGTTTTATCCAAAGTTCTAAGTTCGCTAGCTGGTTCAATAGTAACGTCCAGAATCCCCTGGCTAGCATTTTTGGAACATGTAGCAATGCTAGTGGAAATGGATTGTATCAGTTAGCGCATTAGCATTAGTATTAGGGTTAGTTTTAGCAGTAGCATTTGTATTAGCGCTTTCAATATCATAATGAAAAGGTGATAGAGCTGGCTGGAGCAAACTAAGCGACGGAAAACAATGTATAATGCTCTGCACTAGGGCTTCTCAACCAGTCTTATTAACATTGACCTGGTGCACCAATAAAGGAGTTTAGTTGGTGAAGGTCACTCTTCAGACTTAAACATCACCACCTGCGTCATGGCAGCTTTTTGGTCTCGACCAGCAAGGGTTTTCATGACTGTAGTCACTTGCATTTGAGAGAAAAAGGGTGCAAGATAAATCAGTCTCGGTAGACTGGTGAGCAATGAGGTGAAACCTAAGTAGCATTCAGTGGGTTGCGGTGATGGCGTGGCTCAGATTTGCAGTTGCTGTGGTAAAGCTTTACCTTCAAATTGTAAACCCACACCCGTGTCAAATGAGGGTTTCATTGTTTGTTTGTGACATGCGCAGGATAGAGGGTCTAAAAATGGTAACATGAAATAATTAGTTGTAAGCTTTCCTCGATTATGTAATACACATTAACAAGAAAATGCACATGTAATAAAAAGCATTATTGAATTGCTTGCATTTAGTTAATGCAACGGGCTAAAGGCGATTCAAGAGGGTTGTCATTTGTTTGGGGCAGGAATCAAGGTCAGTCCAATTAGTGGACTTGTGAGCAAGGAAGCAAAGATGTTAAGCGCCACGAGTCATGCAGTTGCCAAGCTCTTTTTCACTCAGTAAGCAGGAAAGTCAGTGTATGTGATTAAAGTAATTAAAATAAATGTTCACCCAAATTAAGAAATACTGTTTCCTTACCCTGTGAGCAGTTTAGGGACAAGGTAAGATAGCAATCCATGCTTTCATTTTGTTTACCTGGCCATTTGTGTCCAAAAACCAATGAATGAATATCCCCAATATTAGCAAGAGACTAAGCCAGTTGTAATACATTTGAATATCCTGCTAAATGATACACCTTTCCCTGAAAAATGCAACAGATTCTTGGTAAATAACCAGTTAACAAACTTTAGAACAGTTTGGATGAGACCACAACACAGGTAAGTGGAAAATAAGCTAAGTGAATTATAATCAAACACACTTGCAAAGACTTACAAAGCACACACTTACCATCTGCTGTCAAGCTGTGTATTTGAATGTTCTCCTCCACTTTGTTCTGTAAGAGTGGAAAAGAGACTGTAAGAAATGAAATCAAGACCTCATGAGAGTCATGTACTTTCACATGGGGGATGCAGATCCTTCCGCAACAGCCCTAATCCATCTGTGTCATGTCATGCACATGTCTTGGTTTACCTTTAAGCTTTTTTCCATTTCTGTCAATCGTGTATTATAATTCTTCAGGTTGTAGTAGAGAAGTATCCCATTTTATCTCAGTTTCATGGGGATATGCATTTACATCTTAGATGTGTACAGTTCGTACAGATTATGTAATCGCAAATTCATCGCATTTAGCAGGTGTTGTGTATATTTAATTCTGAAATTTTTACCATACGTCCAATGTCCTATGTTTCCCCCCCAATTTGTTAATATTCGATCTGTGACTATGGCCCTTCTTGATTGCATCTACTCCAAGTGGACTTGAACAGTAGATATTTAAGTGTCCTCTGAATCACATCCATTTCCATTCTGGGAACATATTCTACAGTCTTCTACCATGATTGAGCTCACAGGTACCAAAGCCCCCACAAACAACCAAAGCAACCATATTCAATTGCTAATTCCCTAAACTCTTGAGACAATGTCAGAAGATTTGCCCATGAGCTGATTCTGAAGGGCAGTTGGGTCATGCTTCAAGACAATTTTCCAAACCACACAATTCAATCTTCATCAGAATGGCTGAAAATCAGTGCTATTAAAATGTTCTAATTACTTAGCTGATGGCCAGACCTTAACCAAATTTAGATGTTATGGCAGGACCTGATATGAGCAGTTCATGCTTACAAACCTATTGTATCCTCGCTCTGAATGAGAACATCTTCCTAATAACTCAAACACAAATGTAAACTGCAGCCAACCCATTGTATTTAACATGAAAAGTAATTCAAATTTCAATGCACATAAACCCCAGTTACTCTACTCTCTCATTACTTCTCACCTCTTTCTGAAAACCCATAGGAGGAGAAAGTCAGAAAGGAGGGAGCTCTGGCTTTCTTATCCAATGGGTTTTGAAAAAGGCAATGAAGACAGGATGCAAGAATTAGCCATTGAGAAAAGGCTTTTGAGTTGGTTTCTACTCATGACCCCACCACTGACCTCACTGTCACAGCTACATCTCAGGTCATATGTCGTGGAAGAGATGGGATTAGAGGGGGTGGGCGTGGTCACTTCCTCTGGCATGGTGGGTGTGAAAGGAGGGGCTTTCAGCATGTCATTCAGACTGCCATGGGTTCCATTGTTAGGGGCAGGGGTCAAGCCCAGGAGGTCTGAGAAAAAAGGGTATATTGTATGTATTAAGCAAAACATTTTCCACAGAAGTTAGGAAATAGTTATTTTAAATTTTGGTTTCATAGTAATAGGTGTGTAATAGCACAGACATTATGAAATAGTTATTTTACATTTTGATTTCATAGTAATAAGTGTGTAATAGCACATACATTAGGAAATAGTTATTTTAAATTTCGGTTTCATAGTAATAAGTGTGTAATAGCACAGACATTAGGAAATAGTTCTTTTACATTTCGGTTTCATAGTAATAAGTGTGTAATAGCACAGACATTAGGAAATAGTTCTTTTATATTTTGGTTTCATAGTAATAAGTGTGTAATAGCACAGGAGAGGCATACCGCACATGACGTTGTACAACTCAATATTTTCAAATTCGGGCACTTTTTTCCTGGACATAAAGCTTGGTCCGTAGCCCAAAAAGATTGTCTACATGGTGAAAAAACATGGGAATGAATGTCAACACGAGCAGTTATGAAAAGCAATTCTGAGAAATGTTCCACTGATTGAATGAATACAAGTGGTTTACCTGCATACTGGTGATCTTATTGTCAAATCCATGGTCACCAAAGAAACCACATCTCCCAGGATGCCTCCTGTTCTCAGGCACTTTCCTGCATCCGATAAAATATACAAAACAAAAAGCGTCAGAAAATAAAACAGTTTGTCTCTAGACTTCTTTTAACCTTAAATCAAGTTGAGAGTGCTAATAGTTTAGAAAAATACCTAGCAATGTGCCACTTTCTCTCCATGAGTAAGTGGACATCTTCAATTCTGCGGTTGTTGGCATAATGAAGCCGTTTCGGGAGGTGTTGTTTCAAGTACGGCTTAAAGTGCTGGGTTGGCATTTTACACTAAAAAACAAGCACTCCTTCATACTCATGTAAAAGACTAACAGTAAGTATGACATAGCCAGATCATCATCACCAAAAAAACATTGGTATCATTGGGAATAGGGAGGTACTTTTCAAGTGCACTTACTGTGAGATTTGCAACCACTACTTTTGGGTCATCTGTAAGAAAAAATATAAAATAAGTAAACAGAAAACAGTCAACAGAAAAAAGATTCTAGTCCCTGAATTTAGCCTGTTAGGTACATTCTCTTAAAGCACTAACTCACAAGTGGTAGATTTAGGATCACGAGCCCGGATTCTTCCAAGAGATCCAGGGATCAGACTAATCTCATCCACATTTAAAGGATAGTTGCTGAGGAACTCAGTTCTATCACAATGGGCCTCCTCCATTCCTAGAGGGTGACAGACACAAGTTTTCTCATATAATAAGTACAAAATACATTGACCAAAACAAAAGTTGGCATCATAATGACCTTATTTGGTGGTTGTAAAACTATTTTCTTGATGAGACTAGATTCATTGTGAAACAAGGAAAGAGTTAACCGGATTTAACATGGCTAATGATGGTATAATTAAAATATGTCTTCCTTGTAATCCATTCTTCCATACCATGGTCTCCAACGACAATGATGTTGACACACCGATGAAGGTTCATCTGCTTCAGACCGTTCATCAGCTGACCAACGACGTTGTCAATCTCCCTCAGGGGGTTATCCAACTACAGAACATACACACACAGGTTCCCACAGGGAGTCATCCCTCGAGAAACAATCTGCCAGTTGAGGTATTTACCGTATGAATCTGTATCAACAAAGCTAGAGGTTGCAACATGATTTAGTTTACATGGGTTACATAACAGCAAGGCCGGTCCTAGGCATAAGTGACATAAGCGGTCGCTTAGGGATCCCGACTGCTAGGGGGGTCCCAACCAATAGGGAGCTCCCGACTTTAAGGGGAGAGGGGGCTGGCACTGGTTAACAGCCACATACATGAAAAAAAGAAAAACACAGATATCAACCAATTAGAAGAGCTCACCTCACTGCTGAAGGGGCCCAGTCTGTGTCCGAATGTGTCAGGCTGCTCTGAGTGGACAGCATACACATAGGGCCTAAATAGACAGACACACCACCTCAGCCACTGTACCATCATCGGTTTAGTACCATAGGTTGCCTCTCTATTCACTGTGTTTCAACACTTATACAGAGACCATCTCTTTCTGTTGGCTGACACAAGTGGATGTTGTAACTGAACCATTCGGGTGAATATCTAACCTTTCATCATCAGGAAGACTTAACCAGCGCAGGATGGTCAGTATTCTCCTCTCCAATGGAATTACCCTGCAACCGACGCAGTCAATATGTTAGGTATACTAGCAGGTACTGTGTCTCATGTGCTAGTCCTAGAGCGACTAAATGTTATGTGAGTAAAACATTGCAGCAAAAAACATAAAATGCTGTTAAATTCTGAGATAACAAAGTCTGGGTGCCTTGTAAGGAGTCCATAAAATAAATCAATCAATCCCATTTCATGTAAAAAGCTACATCAGCGTTTGCCAATGAGTGTGACTCGCTTACAAAATACGCTTTGAGAGCTCAATGGCAACAGTGTTTGCTTGTGTGGTGGGTATTGTTTGTAAGGATGTGCCTCAGGAAGAACCAGCCCCCTCGTGCTTATTAGGTCATAGATATGCAAATGATTTGTATTACTACAAAAGTGAAATAAAAACATTTGCATTTACATATATTAACCATGATTAGCATCATCATACGAAGAGCATTTGCAATAGGATTTCACTCTAACCGGTTGAAGTTGAAACAGTTTGAATTGATAAAGAAACCAAGACAACTCACCATGGCCAGAAGAAGGTGCCTGCTTTCACCCCTTGCTTCTCGGCAGTGATCCAGATCTACAGACATCCAGGCAAGCACATCCAGTTAGCAAAAACCCATTCTGTTCTTATCTCATCCATTTTAACCGCTGCCTAATACTAAACATCAAACTGTGATTCAGCAAAATGATTGGTCCATCTACTGGTAGGGTAAACGTGGTCGGTAAACGTACAGGTTGTCCGCCCCACCAGCGGTGGTTCAGTTTCTCCCTCCCCCTCAGGTTGAAGTTGGCGTCAAACACCGGGTCATGCATGGAGTTGCCCACTATTCCATGAGACTCAGGATAAAGGCCCTTGAAAACATCCCAACTCAGTGTTACCGGAGAAACATGGTCATGGAAGGTCTGTTGTTACAGCGGCATTACAATGGGGTTACATGTTACCAGTATTATGTTAGGAATAGACATTGTGAAACGGCTCATTATATTTCCTGTCTTATTGGCGATAAAACAGCGGCATATTAAGAAATACATGCATCCAGTCAACATACCGTGGCAAGAGTGTATAAGTTGGGGAAGGTTTTGGAGGGGTAAATTGGTCGCATGTAGGGTGCATGAGTGCCACATGTTCCTATATGGAAAGAAGCGGGTAAATGAGCAGTATAGTATCCATTGACTGAGTTAACAGACTCTTACGCTGGCTGACTTAAAGTGGTGAGCGTGTACATTTCATTCTTTTCCACGTTGGCCCCTGTGGGAATTGAACGCATAACTCTGGCACTGCAAGCTCCATGCTCTACCAGCGGAGCCACACAGGGCTGGATCTAATGTTATTTGGCCTCACATTAACATATCCATTTAGATGAAACAATAATAGAGTACACTAGGAGGTCAAATTGTTTCAATAAACCGCTCTAGGGAATTTTTCCTAGCCCTGCGTTGTTTGCTTTTTGGGATTTGTGACCACTGGTTATGTAAAAAGCAATCTATTTGTTTTTCATGTTTAGGAAACTAACTGGCCAGGGTCCTTCACATGTTTTCTATTAAAATACATTCGCTACAGTATGGCCTGTCCATTGTCATGTTGTGAGTGGAAATGACTTACTCAGTTTCTCCATGTTGGGAATCACCGCCTTGCCCTTCTTCATGTAGGAGGCCCGAAACCCGTCAACTGACATCATGATCAGAGGAGGGCGAATAAAGCTGTAGAAACAAATATACTGAATAGCTCCTATGGAAATGCCCTGTAACTGCAGAGGTCATTTCTTTGGTTTGAACAAATGCTATGGGAACAATATGGCCTTTTAGTGTTACAGGTCAAAAAGGGTTCACGGTGACACTTGTTCCAGTGTTTGGTGGAAGTCGCTCTGGTCACTCAAATGTTGGTCTTTTCTCCAGACCATAAAAGTCACTAGCATCAAACTTGCATTTCTTGAAGATATCTAGTAGCTTAAATGGACAATGGAACTATTCTGTCACTGTTTCTGCAGTGTCACATTACTAGGCTATCGAGATCCACGCCTATTACAAAGACAGTCAGGAGATGTTATTAAGAGAGTGGAGGAGAGCCCACGGGCGACTAATGTGGCAACGAGCCACGTTTAAAAACCTGCACAGTTTGCCTGGTTGTTACCGCCTCACTGTGAAGACCCGTCCCAAACACATTGGGTTGGTTCTGCAGTGCGTACCTTTTCATTGACTACTTTTGTGTCTGCCCGACTCTAGAAAACAAATCCTAATATTTAGAAATCAATCCATTGAATGAAACGTGGAGACCTGCCTGCATGGATTTGTTTCCGAGGATAATTAATTGAGAAAACACTGAGTTGGTTTGTTCAGACTTACCCTGCAGGACACTCTGGGCCTGTGATGTCCTCGCAATCACCGTCCATCCATTTAGACTCTCCTGCAATAGGTTCATAAGTAAAGTAGAAATCTAGTAGAAGTCTGTTGCTGCTGCATTGGAATTATATTCAGAACAACTTTCATTGGCTGGTATCAAACTCTTCCTTATTCATTGTGAAAACGTCCCACCGTCGTGTGTCATTTGAGAGGACAAAATGCAGAACACGATACTCTAGTTACTCCCAACTTGCACTTGTGAGTAAGAGGACATTTCAGAGCAAGCATATGTGGAGTTACCACACTTTAAGACCCGAACCCAAAGCTCACACACAGGCGACGTCAACTTCTGACTAACTGCCTTCCCATTTGGGTCCCTTGGATATCCCACTCGGGAAAGGACCAACACTCGGGAATGGACTCAGACTTCCACACATGCCTTCAGCGTGGGCCTGCACATACCTTTGCAGAGGGATTTGTAGTTGGTACAGCAGTCCCCTTTCTCCAGACAGTCGTCCGAGCAGTGGCAGGCATGGTTATCGTTCCTCGTCTCCCCGCAGCGATCTTCGCGGCACTCAAAACCCCCAGCTGCCCCAGGGAAGGGACATGAACGCAGTGTCACAGCGGTGCCATGAGGTGGCGACTTATACTGCCACGTCACCCAGGCACCGCGAACATTCACACTTAGCCCAGCCGTTATACAGCTCCAGATAGAATTATGAGACCACTGCACCTTTTTCTTTCCTTTCCAAAAAAGTCTAAAAGGAAGGATTTCAGGGAGGAACAGAAGGGTTAAAATTAAGAGACCACTGCAATTTGAACGCTTCTGTTCCTCACTCAAAACTTTCCTTTTCAGCTTTTTTGGAAAGGAGAGGAAAAGTGGTGCAGTGGTCTCTTCGTTTTCCCCGGAGCTGTATAATCTGTCTGTGTCAGGGATTACACTGCAATAGCGGCCCAGAGTCGAGGGATAAAGACGTTCAAAGAAAAGCCGGAACACAAACCTGTTTTCAAACAGTGGTCATCAAAATCCGAGCAACAGCTATAGTAGGTTTTGCACAAGTTGTCACATCTGCAACCTGGTGGTAGAGCCTCCTCCAGTTCAAAACATCTGCCCTTACATGATCCTTCTGTGCTGAGCCACAGGGAGTCCGAGATAGCTGGCACAAGAGAATACAATTAGCAGGTTGTTATGGAGACACACTAACCCCAGGGTGACTCTGACACAAACTCCATGGATGTGCCATAAAATAGACACCACACACACTAGTCTCCTAATATGTGTCCTAATATTGATACCTCACACTCTTGAAGACTTCAGCGTACTGAAAATGTTTCCTGGTACAGACTGTTTGTTATGAGTATAGGTTATGGCATCCTGACAACACAAATGGGGCTAAAGGTGACCTAGTTGCAATTTATTGAGAGAGTCAATCTTTAGGTTACTACTGTGAGTCTTTTTAGGAAGAAAAAGTGAAATATGGAACAAAAAGTCCATCTGAATGTATGAAAGCATATTTTTTGTGTACAACCATTTAATTTAAAGCTTTTACATTGGAATTGTTACAGCAAAAAACAAATGTCAGTGTCAGATGAACAATAACATTGGAGGTTAACCTGGATGTCAACACATCCATCCACGGCTCTCACTTTTGGTTTGTGGCGGAGGTCCACTATCCTCTCCTGGTCGACTTGCTTGAAAGACATATGCCACAACAAAGCTGGATCCCGTCAGGAGTGCCAAGATAACAACTACCTGAGAACAAGAAATATATGTTACACTATAGTCTACAATTGAGCAATGGAAAAGTCCCAGAACTGCAAACTCACAGCAAAACCAATTGCTCCTCAAAGACCATTTAAAAGTATGACTTACTACTAGTGCTATGTGGTGCATTGTTGAACTTAAATAAAAAATAATTAAACAAATAAGAGTATCATTGATAAGAGGAATATAGGCAATTTGTTATATTTTGTACTTCCATAAGCAGCCCATGGAGTGACTCACCAGCTAGTCAGTCAAAATCTCAATAAGATGCTGATTTTTGTTTACATTTTAGAAATACCTGAATTAATAAACACATTCATGAATACATTGGGTTAATTACAGGTTAATTAGTCTGAAGAAATTATTCCAGACATTTATTTGCATCAATACTGTTTCAAGTTCATCTGACAATCTGTCGCAGTTAAACTGACACTTAGGCTGGGGCTATTCCGTTTCAGATCAGATTTGTTTCAAATGATTGCCGGAATCAACTAAGATTTTTAAAAATAAATCGCCTAATATAATACCGGAGTGTATGCGCAACTCTACTAAATATTTATCGTTAACAAATTAGCATGTTTACTTGCGCCGGTAGAGAAGTGCGTGGGTCAGTGTTTAAACTAATGTTTACCGACTATGATTGTCATCAGTTGTTCATTGTCGTTGACTATGTTTAAAGCAAGCCTGGAGTACATAGCCAACGTTCTCTACAGTTCACTCCAAGATTCCGAGGCTTGTCAATACTATTCAAAGTACAGTTTCTTCCCGTCACAGGTCAATATGTTGCAAGGACTAATTTTGCTTTTCGTCAGGTTGTCTAAAATATATCCCAAATTAAAATGCAACATTTTCAAATATAACAGCAATGCAACAATCTTACCGTACCAATTTTCCCAGTAACATGTTCCAAATAGCGTATCCTCTCTGTGCATGCCCCAATTGTGTTCGAACAATTTTGGGCAATGTCCACCTCTGACCGTTCTGAATCGATGGTCAGGGCGCAAGGGGTTCAGCGCTGCTGAGTTGTTTGCCTTGCTCAATATGCTTTTTGCTGCAAGCCAGCGCGGATTAAGCAGTAATGGTGACAGCTGCGCTCTAGCAGGCTACAACGGTATTACTGGCAGATGTTCTGTAAACCATAGTCAGCACTAAACTGTGAGTTCACTCCTACGCACGACCCAAGCAATAACCGAGAGGAGGGAGAGAGGCGATCAGATAAAGAAGGGGGTGGGATTCAATATAACTTTCTCTACAGTTTCTGTTGAAATGACAGCTGTACATCATGTGGCTGCCACATTTGAGAAAACACCCCAGTGACAACGAGTCCATGTGTTTCCTATCCAAGGACCTATTAAGATAACAGATAGGCATGCATTGTACCATGTCTGATAAGTGTTCCATTGTCTCCTCTGGGGTGTGAGGGGTTGAAGTTGGAATTGAACCTGAAACATGTTATGGAATTAAACCCCTTTTGCTTTTTGTGATAGGAGTAAGAATTGAATCCAACCCAATAAGAGAAGATAAAGTCCTTTGATACTGATTGGATACATTTGTTTTAGATATGTTGAGTCCTTTATTTTGTTTTTTCATTTAAAACAGCAGTGCACCCCATTCTGTATATTCAGTTGTGTTTATTTTACTGAGTCCAGGCAGATGTCACAATGCAAAGGGAACAGTTACTCAATGTTACTCTCAAGGCTGTTCCAGAAGAGTTCAAACAACCCACCGGGAGATCTTTCAGTGCATGCTGATATACAGTACAGTACACACTATTATATTCCATTCATTTAGCAGCTGCTCTTATCCAGAATATAAAAAACTCAGACATCTCTTTCTTTCTGAGAGTCAATCCCAGTAGGCTCTCTGTCAGCACTTCCCTGTTTTGGAACTAATCAGGACAACCTTTGCTTGAGGGCACTCATTTCCTAAAAGTACTCTTGATGTTATGAAATATGAAACAATGGTGTTTTATTCAGCAGTTGGGGGCTTACAGAGTCATAGGTAGTTTTTGAATAACACAGCATTAAGACTAGAAGCTTGTCCTGTCTCATTTTGCTATTTGGCCTCTGGAGCTGATTACCTGGCATGGCTGCAGAGCAATTTAAATTGGTCGTGAACAACTGCTACCTGGGGCTATGCTTACCTCCCTGATCCTAAAGGATGTGGAATTAGATAGGGTTTCAGCTTCTATGTCACCTAAGGAACAGATTAAAGACAGATGATCTTTTCTCTCACTCTCCCTTCCTCCCTCTGCCTCCCTCTGCCTCCCTCTGCCTCCCTCTCTAAAGCAGGGCTCCATACCACTTCCAACTTAAATGACAGGCTGTCTTTGATTGGACACAGTCTCATTCCCCCTCAGGATCTGTTTGGCTAACCTTATTATATTATGGATGCAATACTTAGGGGTTTCAAAGTTTTTTTCTATACTCCCAATATACACCACATTGTAATGATTAAAGAAAATACATTTGGGAAAAAAAAGATAAAAAAAAAGAAGAGTTCATAAATTTGAAGCTTGATGTGTTGACCACATAAGTTTCTTCTTATTGCAGGGTCAGCCCAAGATTTTCGTGGGCTCTACATGTGACCAATGCTGGGGGGCCCACACTTTGAGGCCCAAATCTTGACAGTGGAGAGAAAATATATGCTTTAAAGTTTTTTTGCATTATACGCGATTTGACAAATCTTGCAATTTTCAAAACTATGTAATGTGGCCTTGTGCCCCACAATGATGCTTTTATAGCATATGCCTGGAGCCGGCTCTGATTGCTCAGAATAAGCCCTTGTTCAGTCTTTGTAAAATCAACCAATACGACAGACCTTAAAATAAAATATTGTTGCCTCCCAGAGTCATTGAATAATTTTCCAAGAATAAAATGGGCAGTAGGCTACTTTGGTTATGGGAAGCTGGGGTCAATTGAGCACAATAATGTGTGCAGACATTGGTTGAGATCTGAGTAATCTGAAAGAGCACACCATTGCACTTTGGACAAAGTTTGTAAATATTTGACCCACCACAAACACAAACACACACACACATATAAAAACACACACCCACACACACACAATATACACATCTAACAACGTAAAGATTATACCCTCTAGTGAGAAATTTTTAGACCCCTGATCCCCTTTGGTTTCCCTTATTCCTATTTGGAATACTTCTTTATCTTTGGTAACGTTCACAGAAGACTAATTATATCAACAGTAATCTGGGCCTTAAGAAGAACTATCCTCTCAGATGACCCTTTTCCATTTATATAAGAAAACCAATGAATATTTAAGTTCATAAATCGCATCTCTTACTCAGGGAGAGCAAGGTCAAGATCGCCCAAGTGCAGCATCAACGGTTAGCCCTCTGACGCTAGCACGACCCTGCTCTCCCTACGCTAGGGAGTTGGTTACATATAGAGACAGGTCCTGCAACTACTTTGAGCGATTTATGAACTAAGACAAGTTTTAGAAACACTGTGTTATTCTCCTTTAAGTTTATATTGAAGGAGGACGAGTTCCTATTCCTCAGTAAAGTTTTAAAATAATAAATACAACATAACAACTGTCGAAATGGAAACACGTAATGTGATTATTAGAAACACAGATTAAAAGAACAATAGTTATTAAACATAAAATAGCAATAAGCAAGTCATAAACTATTGTAATCAAACGTTATTTATATTTCATTCAATGCTTATGATATTTTTGCAGGATGGAAGATGCTAGAGGGAAAGAGAGATGACTCTCAGAAGGCCCCTATAGAGATCGGATAGATCCTCCTACTGTCCTGACCATGAGATCCCATTCATTCTACAAATCACGACAGTGAGTCCTCTGTGGGCCAGGTAGTTAGTGTGATCCAATGTCTCTTCATGTGTGAAGATTCATCAATATCCCATCAACTGCACCAGAACAAATAAGCATCCCACTGAAAACTGAGGAAACTCCATCCATCCATCCATCCATCCATCTTCTTCCACTTATACGGGGCCGGCAGTCTAAGCAGAGATGCCCAGACTTCCCTCTCCCTAGACACTTCCTCCAGCTCTTCCGGGGGGACACCGAGGCGTTCCCAGGCCAGCGTGTCCTAGGTCTTCCCCGGGGTCTCCTCCCGCTGGGACGGGCCCGGAACACCTTCCCGGGAAGGCGTTCAGGAGGCATCCGGAACAGATGCCCAAGCCACCTCAGCGGTCCCCTCTCGATGTGGAGGAGCAGCGGCTCTACTCTGAGCACCTCCCGGGTGACCGAGCTTCACACCCTATCTCTGAGGGATCGCCCAGCCACCCTGCGGAGAAAGCTCATTTCGGCCGCCTGTATCCGGGATCTTGTCCTTTCGGTCATGAACCAAAGCTCATGACCATAGGTGAGAGTAGGAACATAAATTGACCGGTAAATCGAGAGCTTCGCCTTGCGGCTCAGCTCTTTCTTCACCACGACAGACAGATACATCGACCGCATTACTGCAGAAGCTGCACCGATCCGTCTGTCAATCTCCCGTTCCATCCTTCCCTCACTCGTGAACAAGACCCCTAGATACTTAAACTCCTCCACTTGAGGCAAGAACTCTCCACCAACCTGAAGTGGGCAAGCCACCCTTTTCCGACCCAACATTGTTCCACCCCAAGATAATTATACAGTATATTAGATGTATAGTTACAGAAGCTAATATGGTCTTATCCCATCTTACTATTTGTTGACATCCTAGATTGAGTATTTGGTAACAGCCTTTGGCACCTCAGTCAATTTAATTTCGATCTGAACACATTTGCCTCATCGGAACAGTCCAGCATTTAGTCATGAACCATTCCTTGACATTTTCTTTAATGTTTTTGCCATAATTTTCCTGCTGGAAGACGTATGACCTTCATTGAGAATTCAGGTTTTGGACCCTGGGTTCAACATTGCACTTCAAAATGTCTTGCTATTCTTCCAATTTAATGCTGCCATGTACATGTTCAAGGCACCCAGTGCCAGATGGAGCAAACCAACCCGAAAATATCACTGAACCTCGATGTTTGACTGTGGGGAAGGTGTAGTTCTCTGTAAACATTGAGGAAAGTGTGCTATACCACAAGCACTAATTTGGTCTCATCTGTCCACAGGAGATTCTCCCTAAAGGACTATGGCATGTTTTGGAGCCTCTTGGCAAATTACAAAAGCCTTAAATCTAGTACCTTGTGTCTGAAGGTCAGCTTGAATCTGTATGGGATTTAATTGAGATGCTTCTAAACAAGTCAAATACAATCCTACTGTATGCTGCCATCTTCCACATTTTTAGCTGTGGCCACATCTAGGGAGGATGTTTACATTGGCACGGGAATAAACTTCCTGATAACATTGCGTACAGAGGATACAGGAACGTCAAGGTCTCTGAAGATGGACTTGTAGCTTTGAGATTCTCCATGCATGGTAACCTTGTGTCTTACTTCCTCAGAAAAGCCTCAAAATTGTCTTTAATTTTTTTACATGCAGTCACACAGAACAGGAGAATGATTAATGTACTCATGTAGTATTCAGAGTGGATGGATGACTGGTTTTCATATTGCAGGCACCTTCAGATCACCACGGATGAGTTAATCTGCTTGCAATTTGATTATTTATTGGGTGGATGTTAGTTTTGCAGAAGAGAACTTATTTGATTGAAGTGCAGGGATACTCATACTTTTGGCTATAACAGTGTAAGAATAAAATATCCAGATCATATTTTATGTATAATAATAATAATAATAATATATTGTATAATTTGCTATACTTTGCATTTGGATTAAGACAGGTTATTCCAGAAATCATCTTTCTTCTCCATGTCTGCCAATTCCTTGTCCATGAGATAGCTAGCATTAATGTGAGTAGAAATTGTTTGGCCCTATCACATATGGCTCAAGCACATCACTAACTCTGTCCCTGCCAAGTATAACAGGATATTTAACAAGTTCTTAAGACAGATAATTATGAAATTGGTAGGAAAATTATTAATTACACTTATAAGTATCTTATGAACTTTCCTATTAAGCATCATGTGTTTTTGATTTTATGAGTCCGGCCCCTGGCCCCTAGCCCTTTTCAATGTAGTTATGGGGGAAAGGTTGAGCTCTTTGGCTTTAATTACCTAGGTCTTAATTACTGTCCCAATATCTCTCTTCCTTCTCTTGCCTATTTCTTATTTTAATTTCCATGCTGTTGATGTAATGTTTCCATTCAAGCTTAACATTGTTGTCGTTCTCTCGTCCACCAAGTGCCAATAAAGATTTCCTTAATGACACCTTAAAAAGCTAATTTACTGACGATAGCTCAACCTTTTGTCTCCTGATTATGCCTCATAAGCCCTACTCCCTTGGCTCTTCATAGCAATTACTGGGCCCATTCCTCTTGGCTAACATTGCCCTGCCCTCTTGCACAATGGCTAAATGATTCACTGCATTAACAGTGCTTGATCCTCTACTTTTTTCTCATTAGGTCACTTGCCACCATGTTTTCGCAAGTTCTCTCCTCCATGAATCCCACTCTGCTCTGCTCTGGATGTATATATACAGCTCTGGAAAAAATTAAGAGATCACTGCATCTTTTTCTTTCCTTTCCAAAACAGTTGGAAAGGAAGGTTGTTATTAAGCATTGTGTAACACAATACTCAGTGGTGTCTAGCGACTGCTGAAAAGTTTAGTGACGTGTTGTAGTGGTTAATGACAGCGCCTCTCACGTGGAAGACTTATGTTCAAATCTATTACGACGTTTATACATTTTATTTGTGGGCCACAATAACACTGTTTGCGGTTATACAGAATTACGACTATTTCTAAAGATTCTCGTCTTTTCACTTGATGAGAAAGTTAGTTTTGGTCACCTTTATTGATAGTTATTGTATCAATGTCATTCAAGAATGAAAGAAAAAAATATGTTTTTATGCCATGAAATGAAAAAGCTTTTGCAGTCTCGCTAGCAATTGCTCAATTCTTATGACTATTCCAGTAAATATTACTGGCTAATATGCTGTTAAAACGGCCAGTGGCAAATGCCATACAGTTCATAGATGCTATTTGTGGTGGAGGTAAACTTAGTAAAAAACATTAGTTAAACTGTATCGATATCATTCATGAAGGGCCAATTAGCTGTTAAAATGGCCAGTGACAAAAGAGGATTTGTTTAGGTTAGACACAAGAGGCTATACTGACTCCCGTCAGATGTACAGCTCTGTGGTGTAGTGTCTAACAACACAGCCTTCCATGTGGGCGACAGAGGGCAACACTTTCTATTGTAGGCCGGCTGAACTAGGCTTGCCTGGTTTCTTGTTTCCAGAGCTGTGTATATATATACACAGCTCTATTTACACAAGATTAATAAATATAATGTCATTTCATTAAAGCACACAACGATTCATTGGCGGGGTTTGGGTGCTGTTATTACTACATTTGGATCTGAAAATTACTAAAATCCCCAGGGATTCTTGTCAATTTCAAATAATATTTTATGACTATTAGAATACAACCGAATCCTTTCTTTCCCCATGTTTCCCCCTACACCCTGTTAGGAGTCAATGGTCTTTGAAGACATCTTCGTTTTGAAGTTGTCTTCTTTTGTGTTGGTGATTGACTGCAGTCTTGCTGAAGTTCTTTGTCATTCATACTGTAATGTATTGTCACCACTAGTGGGCGGTGATATAGCTTAAATATAGAGTAGATGTGAGGCCTGTAGTGACCAAAAGGCATTTTTTTCTTGGACATAACCAGGGATCTGTTTATCTACACATAACCTGGGATCTGTTTTTTTTTATATAAAGCCTTTTTTCTCAAAGCTGCTACAATTTCACATATACTCCTTACACCAGTACACTTGTAACAATAAAAACATAAAAACTCATAAATCAAGTAACTCATATAGCAAATATACAGTCTTGAAATGATCAAGGCTTGAAACTCTCACTGAACTCCATAGGGAAAATGATTGCATGGTGAGAAAAAAGCGCCTGGAAAAGAGACTTGTTCTGCTTAGTTTTGCCTCTCTGACATGTTCATGCTCTCACGGACTCCATAAGCCTTGCTGTACGTTTGAGTAATTCCCCATTTCCTAAAATAAGTTGAAAGTGGTACCTGAAAATATGTGGTAAATGGGGTTGTTCACATTATGAACAACCCCACAGTTAATTCTGCCACATTCACACTCCGAACAATTTAGATTAACTTCTTCTGGGAAGACAAATCCCTGTCACGGTAATATTGCACTAAAATTGCACTTTTAATGATGGCAATGTGTTTTACATAATTGCTAGCTACAGGTCACAATACCTACTGTAGCTTCTTAATCTACAGCACCCATAAACTGTTTGGGTAAACATTTCCAATAAGGGTACAAGAACTACCATTAACGAAAACAGCAGTTAATGTGAATGAATGATGAACAAAGACATGAACAAACTGTTAATAATGATAACCCTTTAGCCACTGTCATTTGTTCATGTTGAGTCAGAACAAACTCATGTCATTTTTTGAAGGAACTCACAGTTGGTACTGTACTTTTTAATGTTAATGCTATTTGTTTGCATGAACAATAGGAAAAGTAATATACATTATTCATAAGATAATCAAATTTGTTAAAATGATTACAGTGCCTAGGCTAGATAATGATGGTGTAACATCATTCATATATATATTGTCTGGTATAGCAGTGGCTACTTGTATGTTCAAATAGGTGTGACGCACACAACGAATTGTCGCATTTGGGGTTATCATTATGTAGTGTAATTGTCATTACATATGAAAGTGACAGTTCTCCATCAAAGGTTGTATCATTGAGGGACACCTACTACCATTGGCCAGTAGGGGTAAAGAGATGTGCTTGCATTACGTTGGGACTGTATCGGATTGTATATGATCCAAACTCTGACGCGTTCTCATAACTCTTGAAATGTCATTTTTTATTTTTCATTACTTATCAATCAATCAATCAAATGTATTTATAAAGCAGTTACATCAGCAGTTGTCACAAAGTGCTTTTACAAAACACCTTGCCTTAAACCCCATGGAACAAACAACAGTAGTGTTGAATTTCAGTGGCTCGGAAAAACTCCCTAAAGAGGCCGAAATTTAGGAAGAAACCTAGAGAGAAACCAGGCTCAGAGGGGTGACTAGTCCTTTTCTGGCTGAACCGGGTGAACATATTAAGAGTACAAATTGTAATAATTAAACAATGCATCTGGGCTGAGTCCAGAGTCTATTTAAACCTAGACCAGATGGAAAAGGACAGGGACAACATGGGGGCGGTCAGCACAGCGGCAGCTGAAATCGTCAGGTGTCATCTTGATCTGCAACACAACCAGGAAGACTTTGGACAAGGAAAGCAACGAGTCTTTCAAGCCTGGTACTCCTCAGGTGTGGGCCAAGACCTCATGTTCTCCGAAGTTTAAAACGGCAGGAGACAGGGAAAATTTTAAAGCATTCCTTTAATCTACAACGATTTATAGTGTACAAGGAGAACTGACCGTACTCCCCCAGCACAATAATATAGCAGCGTAACACCATGGGGCTGAGACGGGGGGGTCTAGTGACTCTGTGGCCCTATCCGGGGGAGGCCCCGGACATGGCCCAACAGGCAGGAAATCAATCCACCCACATTGCCAAGCATCAACCAAAGGGACTGCAACCACCCTGTCTTCCTGTCTTCCTGGTCGGTGAAGTACAAAAGTACACTGGAAATTTCGAGACAGTTTAATAACTAGCCTGCTAGAGTGTATGTAGAGCATTGGAAAGCGTCATCATTTTATAACTATGAACTAGACAACCCCATGTTCAAAGTAAAATGAAATCAGAATCAGCTTTATTCGCCAGGTATGTGTACCTGGCGGTACAGGAATTTGACTCTGGATTAAAAAGGCTCATGATGTGTTAAAAAAACTTAAACAAAGGACACTCAACAAAAGTCACCGACTGCAATATACATAACACATACAGTACACTTAATAAACCAAAACAACAACATAGTGAGACTGATGAGACAATAATCTGCAATGAGCAGGTTATTATGGTGCTGGAAATGAATATTTTTGTACAGGTATTATTATTTACATAATGATGGTGGATGTGATCTATATATAAATAGTGTAATGGAGCAGAGTGCAAACGATGCTGGAATTAATAAAGAAGTCATTTTAATGCAGGTGTAATGTACATGAGGTAGGTGGATATGATATATACCGTATATATACAGTATGAACAGCACTGAATTACAGGCAAAGAAATAAGAAATAAGTAGACAGATTGATGTTAGGGTCAGAGTTACTGGGTTGTAAATACAGGGATTGTGCCTGGCACTGAGTGTCTGATGTTGACTATTCATCAGAGTGATGGCCTGTGGCTAGAAACTATTCCAGTGTCTGTTCGTTTTAGCGTAATGGACATGTTGGTGCATTCCTATACAAAAAAATACTAATTTGTTACTGTACTGTGCTCATTAACATTTTCTTTGTCGAAAATAAGACTCCTTACAATATCCCAATTCATAATTTTGTAACTGTATTGTTTAGGAATTTTGCAGCTGTTGCAATGTACAGTAAGGGTTAGCGATTAACTAATTCCCATTAGCCGTCTGCTTCGTTTGGTTATTAGCTGGCTCCAGTAAGCTGTATATTTTCTCCAGATGTGTTTGTTAGTTTCGGTTTGCACTTTGCTAGCTTGCTCAGTCATGTCCTATTCGTATTAACATGAAGGTAATTTGCAATTGTCTCATTCTTTTACGCATATTTTACACATATGTACAAATAACTGTTGTATAAACACTTTTAAAACTTCTGATGTAAAAAATGGCTTGACAAAATTACATTTGATTGATGAGTTTTTTTCTTGTGTATGACTTGCCTGTTGAAAGTGAAGAAAAAAGTTGTGTAACAGGAACTTTTGTGGATGTTTTGTGTCTTTATAGTGTTTTGTTATCATGTTATGTTGATGCCATGTTGTGAGGGCTCTGTTCATGTAGTGTTGTGTCATGTTGTGTTAATGCCATGTTGTGAGGGCTCTGTTCATGTAGTGTTATATCATCATGTTGTGTTAATGCCATGTTGTGAGGGCTCTGTTCATGTAGTGTTATATCATCATGTTGTGTTAATGCCATGTTGCGAGAGCTCTGTTCATTGTGGTGTTGTGATGTTCACAAGTTTGTTTGTTGTGGTATTTGCTTTGTTGCAATGCTTCTTCTATCTTACCATTGTAAATAAGAATTTGCTCTGATTTGACTTCCTTGATCAAATCAAGTTTAAATAATAAGGTAAATGGTGGTAATGACATAATTTCTACACTTGAAATTTCTACACAGGCTATTTGTTACGGTTAGTTAATGAAAAATACTATCATAAAAATGCAAAGCATCACTGTATGAGAGCGTATGGCCAGTAGATGGCAATGTATTCAATAATACAACATTGATCACCAACCATGTGCTACAGATGTCAACACTTCAGTTCAAGCCCTGCACTGAAACCTGACATGAACAACGCATCGAGCTGACCAACCATTGTCGCCTGAAAAAGGTTCCTTCGACCGTCTGTCAGCTGACCTAAAATAGAAACGAAATGGTGGCATATGAGTTGACTGTTGAAACGAGCCACGCTTAAAGGCTATTGTGAAATCTCAGTACTATCACGTAGGCCTACAGTACATCACAGGGGGACTGTCACACATGATACAAATCTAAACTACATTTGTAGTTCAGATGTCTTTCATGTGCTGATAGACAAGCCATGTGAGTAATACTATCATGTCTGCAACGCTATCATGCTTTTCTCTGAACATACCTTGTCTTTTGTTGTTATCATTGCCCTGCACAGGCTACAATGGTGTTCTTCACATACCGAAACATGCTGAAGGATGTTTGGCTACATACACTGTTGTATAGTTTTTGTGGAAATCTTCCCATTAGTGGAGCCTAACAAAAGGTAATAGTAGTATTGCCAGTGTTAGATTTGGTCAGGAGCTTACCGGAACTGAGTACCAACACCTGATATTATTCTCCTCGTTCGACTTAAAATATAACACAAAATATATTATGGAGCTGCATCTGAAACAGAACATTATGAACAAGTACTAACAACCCCTATATTATGAATGAGTACTAACACCACCTATATTATGAACGAGTACTAACAACACCTATACTTTTAGTGAAGAACCATTCTGTTATCACATTCAGGGACATATGGGAAAGCTTTGCAATGCATGTGGGTTTCATCGAATTAAGCCCGAAGTCTATTTAAGAAAAGGTATGTGTCGTTATTGAGCTGTATGTTTTTCAAATTCCACAGACAGTGATTCATCCAGGTCAGACTTCATCAGACTATTGATCTAGACTCATGTCTTTACATTACAATGTCTCTCCTTAGCAATGTGAGGAGAGACATGGCTATTCCTATACTTTGCATTTAACTTTCTGGCCCAAGCAACCAGGCAAAGTAGCCAGAAGAGGGCATAACATTATACTGATTATGGTTTTAATAAATGGCACATCTTGGTTTGTCAAAGGATAGATGCAATAAAAATCTTCTTGGATAGAGTTATACTGCCCAATAAAAAATAAAGGGTTACAGCCATTGTCCTTATGGCTTTTGACATTGTTAAAACAGGATCATTGAGCTAAATGACACCTACAGCAAACAAACAAATAAATGCTGTTGTTACCAGAAAGAAATGGTTAATGCTGCTTCTGTTCAATAGACTACTGCTCTTCCATGTCCTTTGTTTCCATGTGACTGTTGCTATTAAACATATAGGACTGGTACATAACTGTGTTAATACATTGAATTTTATATTCGTATAAGCAAATACCTCACACTGTCAACAGTTAGGAATGTTCTTGATCTTCCTCTCCCAATCCATTATCCTGAGGCCATTATCAGCAGGGGGTGTGTCTGTCCAAAATGTCTTTGTTGATGTTGTCATTGTTGATATGGGATGTTGTTGTTAATGTTGTTGAACCTTTCCAATCCCCATCGCTCTGTGTGTGTGTGTGTGTGTGTGTGTGTGTGTGTATGTGTGTGTGTCATGTAGCAATGTCCAGTCATTCCACTCCACCCTGCCTGACCAGTGACCAGTGGAAAACTCCATGGTTTCTGTCCCTAACTCCATTAGAGCATTAGTGATCCCAATGCCTTTCTCAGCTTTTATCTCCTACCCTGGGATAGCCTGGCAACACGTTGTCCCTCAGCCCCTCCCTCCCCACCCCTCCCTCCATCGCCACAGGCTGTTTACGGTCTCTGAGGGTTAACATTTAACATTCACACTGAAGCAACACAGCTGACTTCAGCTATAGGCAGTGGACAGCATCGTCACAAGTTGCTTGACACCTTTGGCTGGTGAACCGCTGAAATAAATTGGATCATACAATGGGACCTCGAACAGCTGGTAAGGGCCACTG